>NC_091247.1:128790000-138790000 GCF_042477335.2 Ovis canadensis | reverse complement strand
TTTAAATAAAAACTTGGATTAGTTTTGAGTGGGTCCAGTAATTACTGTGGGTACTTTATGACTCTAATTTTGTCTCTAAAATGAACAAAGAATAATTGTGTTTTCATTTCCAGGGGCTCTGGGGATCCTGGCAAGAAGAAACAGCACATTTGTCACATGCAAGGCTGTGGCAAAGTATATGGCAAGACCTCACACCTACGGGCACACTTGCGCTGGCATACAGGCGAGAGGCCTTTCATGTGTACCTGGTCATTCTGTGGGAAACGCTTCACACGTTCAGATGAGTTACAGAGGCACAAACGCACACACACAGGTGAGCGGGAACTTGGGAAGGGAGAGGTAGTAATGGACCAGAATGAAAAGACAAAATATACCTTGGAAGTAACTAAAATTTCTGAGCAACTTATGTTTGAAATTGAATGTATGGATCATAAATGGCATTGGAGTTAATCTGAAAACCCTTAAGAAATAAGGGTTCTGAAGGTCCTATCTTACTTTTCTGCTATACTTCTTCCTTTCTGAGGACTCTCTAATCTTTACTCTTTTTTCCCCCCAAAAGACAAAAGAAAATCACCAGAATTTTCTTGTTTTTAATCACCTTTAAGATTAGTCTTATTCTGCCTTATATAGTTTGAAGGGAATGAATTGAACAAGGTACCCCTACTTCCTAAGATGTGATTGTCTCATCTTCTTACTCTTCCTTTACCTAGGTGAGAAGAAATTTGCCTGCCCTGAGTGTCCCAAGCGCTTCATGAGGAGTGACCACCTGTCAAAGCATATCAAGACCCACCAGAATAAGAAGGGAGGCCCGGGTGTAGCCCTGAGTGTGGGCACTTTGCCCCTGGACAGTGGGGCAGGTTCAGAAGGCAGTGGTACTGCCACCCCTTCAGCCCTTATTACCACCAACATGGTAGCCATGGAGGCCATTTGTCCGGAGGGTATTGCCCGTCTTGCCAACAGTGGCATCAATGTCATGCAGGTGGCAGATCTGCAGTCCATCAATATCAGTGGCAATGGCTTCTGAGGTCAGGCACCTGGGGCCAGAGACATATGGGCCATACCCATCAACCCTGGGATGCAAGGTAGCATGGGTCCAAGAGACGCGTGGGAGAGTGAGCCATGAGGCATTAAAAATGCATGGTGGTGGGAAGAATTGGGGGTGGGATACAAAAGAGATGGGGTCCTGGCACCCACCTGTGTCATCAGTACCTTCTTAAAGTGGGAAACATAGTGAAAATTCTGTTGGTGCCACCTTTGATGAGCATTTGTTTGACCCCAAACAGTTTCTTAACACTTCTTACCCCAGCCTCCCCTTCCTGCATTTCCCTTCTCAGCTCCCCCATGATGGATCCCCCCCTTTCCTAAAGCCATCATGCCTTGATAAATATATATGATCATTGAAATACTTTTTAACAAAAACAGATTCTATATTATATATATATATATAAAAGATATATAGAGATGCATTTGCAGGGGTTGGCTGGGAGGAGGAAGGAGACCATTCGGTGACCAAAATACCTTGGTCATTTTTTTATATTGCCTTATTTCCTTATGGCTGAGCCTTGTTGTGACACATCAAGATTTTCTATAGATGTTGTCTTGGCTTCCCACCAGATTAAGCATTTATATGCTCTGCTTTTAGTTTATATATACATAGATAATGTTTTCCTTTTCTTAATTTTGTCTTTTAATTTGGGATCAGCTTCTTGCACTCTTTCCCTGACTCAACCCTTTCTGTCTCCCCTTCTCTCACCTGATCACTTCATGTTTTGTTTTTGGTAGTGGTCCCTGGATGAGGCACTTCTGTCATGTTTTTATAAAGTCCTTAGTCCCAGCAGCAGAATGGAGAAGCCTTGAAGCTCAGGCGAATGCTTGAGGTAGCTGTGAAGAGAGTGTTCAAAATACTACTGACGCAGGCACCCTTTTGGTGCTGGAGAGTCAAAGGCACCTCTCTCTTCATTAGCTGCTCTAAGCATCAGGAATCAGAAGTCTTTCTATGGAATTGTACAAGAGACCTTTGAAAGTTATAGTCTGGGATCAGTTTGTGCAAACTGTGAAAAGATGGTCAAATAATAGGTAGGAGCTTTCAATAGGAAAATGATGTGCTCAGAAGTGGAAGTGACTCAAGTAGTTCAGTTCAGGAGTTAGTGGAGTATTTGGACCTTTGTGCAACTGTCTTCCAAGGTAGCTCTAAGCTTTGATGTGTGGGCTTCTGAGTTCACGTTCTGAAAGGAAATAACACTTCCTCTTTTGAACGTCTCCAGTAGTTGCTTTCCCATTATGTTGTTATGGAGTGTCAGCCAGTGACTGTTCTGGATTTCCATTCTGCAGAACTCCAGAGCATGGATCAGTGGCAAGGCAATGGTTCTTTGATCTTTCCCCTTAGCTCTTCCTAGGGTGGCTCCTGAGGGGAAAGGAAGCACTCATGATCATGGGAATGATAGCCCAGAACAAAAAGAAATCTTGTCTTACCACTGTGGCTTATAGGGGAGACCAGGGAAAACCATCCTGCTTTTCTCCATGGCCTGATTCCTGAAGAGACTGATCCAAAAATTACAGCGGCAGGGAACTCTTAGTGCATTTGGCACTGAGATTTAAATGCAACCAGAGTTGTCCTCAAGGCCCAGCCATTAAAACATTGTCTCTCTTGACTTTCTGGTACCTCGTCAGAGAGCTTTTCACTGTGAGGAAGTGTGGAAATGGCTGTGTGTATGTGTGTAATCTGTTAGATTGGGGATAGGTTTTCTGTTAGCCAATACTATAAGAGACCTGCAATAAAAAATTACCCTAATCTGATAGAAAGTGAAGTGTTTGTGTATGACCGTGTGTGAATGTGTGTTCGTGCTTGTATATATCTACACACAGATGAGAAATTATATTTGAAATTGTTGGAAAATAAATCAAATTCAGATCAAAATGCCTTTCAGGCCCATTACCTAGAAATCTATCTTAAAACCTGGGTATGTTCCTGAGGTCATTGCTTTGCTTTTGCTAAACTAGTTACAATTATGAATGGGGGATATTCTACTGCACTTTTAAAAGAAGAAACTATTTTTGTGTTTGAAAGTGAAACCAACATCCAGATCTATAGCAGAGTCCTAATTCCTCTCATAATTCTATTTACCTTGACTATAAATAGATGATGCCATGATTCTACTATATATTTTATATAAAATCTATCCAAATTAGGGTTTGGGTAAGTTTATGTTGTTGTTTAACCTGAAATACAATAACTGTTAATATTCTAAACAAAAGCTCACTCCATTTGGTTCTTTCTCTGCAGACTTAATAGTGTTTTTGACACAGAAGCTATTGCAAGGAACTTTCCCCTTATCAAATTGCATTAATACTGAAGTAGAAGTTATCTGCCCAGCCACTTATCACACCCTTTGTTCCCACTGAAAGGCAGAACTCTGAACATGTTATTTTATATCTGTAATCATGTACATAGGCATCTTCTGGAGGAAAGGGGCAAGATAACTCACTGGAGTGTGCAGTGTTTTGATAGAACATTTCAAGGAATGGAATCTTCCCCGGAATGAAATTACTAGATGTAATCTAGCTTAATGATGCTGAAGCTTACACACTTTCAGGTTATTTGATGATGGTTTTCTCTGGGATGGAATGCTGGTTTACCCCCAGCTCTTAGCACAAGCAAATTTATATCCAGTTCTTTCCACTTGTCCTAGTTCCTTCTCACCAAGGAAGCTCAAGATTCAGTATCTTGTTTGGCCCTAAAACGAAAGCCGCTACTGCTTTTGTCTCCCAGCAGCAGTAAGTCACTCAGTCTTTTCCACAGGAAGTTACCCACATTCCTTGAGTCAGGAGCTTATTGCTGAAAGTCCCTTTTCCTGAACTTTTTGCCGGAAGAAATTAGTGTAACTGACAGGCATATTGATTCTAATTTTTTTTTTCACAAGTTGCTCTTTTATGTAACTTTCTAATGACCAAACCTTGTGGGGTTGGGGGTGCCCAGAGAAGTGATAATATTATTTCCTTGTCCTTTCAGGTTGCCTGTTCACATGTATCTGCTTATCATTTGATTGTCTCACTTTTTACCCAGAGCAGTAACAACCCACATCGTCTTCCTTCAGGGACTTCCCAGCAGGCACCCTGTTTATGGGTGCCATGTAGAATGCAGTTTAACAGACATTTCTAAGAATTCAGAATAGAACTCTTGATCCCAGAATGTATAGACTGAAGTGTTGGGTAAAGATTATGACTGGGGGAGGGTTAGAGACAAAGGCTGTAAATTACTATGGCTGATTGGTTGATTTCTACTATATACATATATATATTTTTGCTTTTGTATATCCTATATAGGAAACTAAGCATTGTATTTTTTTTTTTTAACAAATCTAAGAAAGCACTATGAACTGCAGATGTTTGACTTTCAGAATATATTTTGTATTGTTAATATCTTCACATTGTGTGAATACTGGAAGCTGCAGATCTTTGCTAGGATGCAATAAATTTATACACTTTCTGAGGGGTTCTTCTGGGGGTATTAATCAGGCCCCTGTTTTGCTTTGGGGGAGCTCTGGTGCTAAAGTTTTCATTCAGTTTTGAGTACCCTGATGCCTTTTGGACCTTGGGATCAGATCAAAGGAGTTCTGATCCAGGTACCAAGGAAAATGAGGATAGTCTAGCTGCCTCAAGTGAGGGGCCCTTTGCATAGCTCTCCTTCCCCCTATTCAAGTACCCTCTTGGAGTTGGGAGGAGGAATGTGAAATCTCAGAGTTTCATCTCCCTTAGAAGAGAGCCAGTAACTTATTGTGCAAGGATGAAAGGTGGCAGCAGTAGCTTTGGGGAAAGGGAGGAGGATATGGCACTTCTCCAACCCCGGAAAACATTGCTTTTGAAAACTGCTGATAAACTGTGGGTAGGTTATTACTTTTGTTTAGGAGCCTGTGTGCTCTGCGGTGCCTCTCTTGGCTCTACTCCTGGGGTACAGACCTCATCTAGGAGGATGAGGAGACCAGCTTTGAGGTTGACCTGTTTCTTTGTCTGTCTTCCCTAAACACCAGCTCCCAGGAGGACATTAAGCAGCCTTAAGCTTAAATTCCTACTCTCTCTTGCCAGTTTAGCTCACTTGCCTTAGATCGGAGTCTGGGAAAGGGGGAAAAAAATGGGAGTCCCTGGTTTCATTCACCTCCTAGGTCTTCTCCAGTTTGATATCCCCAAACCCAGAAAGATTGCCTCCGCAATGTTCATATGAGGGAAATGAATGTCTTGTCCCATTTTCTCCCTTCCTCATTATTGCAACCCCAGCCTGCCTTGTCCCTGCTGAGCAAGAAGAGGCATGATCTGTCCCTCAATTCCCTTTAATATCCAAAACAGCAACAACAACAACAACATAAATAGGGCTAAAGTGAGGCTGCTGTGGGTGGTGAGGACCTTGTTGATACCTCTCCTGGGGGGAGTGTTTTCTTTTCCTCACCTTCAGGAATTACACTGTGCCTTCTCCACAGAGGAATGGGATTCTCTACCCAGCCCCCCACTTTCCTAGCAGCTGCTCTTGAACAGTGTGCACAAGGGCAAGTCTTCATATTTCTGATCACCCCTTTCTCCCAGTGGCATCCCATAGCTCTCACTTGGAATCTAAGGCGCGGAGATTTTGGGGAAAGTTGGGGAAAATATGCTGAGATTGGTCTGAGACTCCTACACATACCAATGGCAGCTGCCCTAGGGCCTGCTTCCTCTTCCAGAGTCTGTCCTCCTCTGGGAGGAAGGGGCAGTGCTCCGGTCTCTGGTGCCTAAAACAAGTTTATGTCTCTCTCTTTAACACTGGCAATAACCAGTCTCCATACCACTGTTGCCTTTTTAAACTTCTTAATAATCTCGTGCTGTGTTTGTTGTTGGTTTCAATCCAATTATCGCCTGGGCTGTGGGGAAATACTTTTAAATGCTCTCTCATCTTTCTTGCTCTTTTTCCTCCTTGATCTTGTGTATGTATGATGCTAATCTCTTGTCTTAGTTTCTTCCTGCTCTTTTGTATCTTACTTTCTTGTCTCTCCCCTGCCTTTTGTCTCTGGGTGTTTGGGGGCTTTTTTTTTTTTTTTTTTTTTTTTGCCTTTTTGTACAAAGATTAGTTCAATGTAGTCTGTAGCTCCTTTGTAAACCAATTAAAAAAAAAAGTTTTTTTAATAAAAAGCCATGTCTCTGGTGTGTTGAGAGGGTTGGGATTGGGGAAAATATGGTTATAACTTCATACATTAAACCCCAAATTGTTTTCTAGCTACACTGTTAATACATGTTAATCAGTGCAGTTGTCCTACACTTAACTCCCAGGTAAACAGTTGATGACCAGATCAGTGTGCCAGGACTACACAGAAATGCAGCAGATCCAGAGGAACAGGGACAGTTCCAACTCTTTTTTCTAAATTAGCTTCTATTTTGAAATATTTTTAAATTGAAAGGAAAGTTGCAAAGATAGTGCAGAGGGTTTCTATATTCCCCTTTCCCAATTTTCTCCGTTGTTAACATTATCAGGATATAATGTCAAAATTAAGAAACTGACATTGGTACATCACATTAGCTGAATCCTAGGCTTTGTGGGCTTTATCCATTGATGTCCTCTTCCTGTTCCAGGATCTGTTGCAGGATACCACATTGCATTTAGTTGGTATGTGTCCCTAGTCTCATCTGCGACAGTTTAAGTCTTTTCTTATTGGTGACTTTGACAGTCTTTGAGAGTATTGGCCATGTTTTGTAGAATATCCCCCAATCTGAATTTGTCTGATTTTTTTCTCATTATTAGACTGAGCTTACAGGTTTTGGGGGGAGAAAAAAGCACTACATAGGTGAAATGCCCTCATCACATCCTATCAAGGGGTGTGTGATAGCCATGTGACATTATGGATGATAAACCCTTTCTCACCTGGTTAAGGTAGTGTTTGCCTGGTTTCTTCACTTTTCCTATTCTTTGGAAGTGAGTGTAGCCCACCCTTAATGGGGTTGGTGGGAATTAAGCTTCTGTGAAGAAACTGCCTCTTCTTTATTAAGCTAGCAAGTACTCATGTGTACTTATTATAAGTGGGTGGTTATAATCCAATTATACAATATTTTTGTTGTTCACATTGTCCCAGCTTTGAACATTGGAAGTGCTTTTGACTTGTGTCCCTTTGATATGTCTACATCCTCTTTTTTTTTTTTCCCTTGAGCACGTTTTCAGGCTCATACTGTATTTTCCCTGCCCCAGCCCTAGACTGGCCATTTCTCCAAGGAGCCTTTGTTCTTTTTATTGGAGAATGGTAGAAGCCAAGATCTAGCTTCAACATATTTTACGTTCAGTTAATACCAACCTGTGTCTAAAATGACTGAATCTGGATTATGGCCCCTTGAAACTGAAATTGAAGTTATGCTGACAGCCTTTCCCATTTCCTATCAGTCAGCCTGTGCTTTTACTTGCCTTCATACCTATCTAAGAATCCTTGATTGATGGTTTATACTGTAACTACCAGCATTCTTATTTCTTCTCATTTGACCCGTTAGGTCCACTTCATCAAATCACTCAGCCATTTGATTTTCTTATGTAACTATTTGAAATATAACGTTTTAATGTTTAGCTTCATTGGAGGGGTTTTTATGAGGAGGGGCTGTATGTTTTTTGGCTTTGGAGTCTTACGTGAGCCTTTAAATAGTTCTGTCAGCTATTCAGTCAGCAGACATTTATTGAGCCCTTACTATGTGCTAGGTTGAGGATGAAAAATGAAGTAAGACAGGCCTTGCTATCAAATACATAATAGTCTGGCACAGTAATGTAGAACTGCAAGTTTCCCAGTCTTGACCCCATTTTTCAGCAGATAATTTGCTTCTTATTTCACAAAGAAAACAAGTGTCAAACTTCCCTCCAATTTCCCATCAGATTTCCTCAAACTTCCCATCAAATTTCCTCAAACTTCCTCTCTTCTAGCATCTATGTGTTCACCAATACCAATTTACCCCCTTTTCCTAAGAAGAGAAGTATTTTTCCTTTGCAAGGCCAACCCTGCCACTAGTGCTCTCAACCTCATTTTCTTTGACTTCTTTTTGTTCTTTGTTTCAATAGTACTTTCTTCTTTTATCTTAAGTCTCTCCTGGAGAGACCTTTTGTCAGCCTATAATGGTCGCTCAGAAGGTAAGGAGTCTGCAATGTGGGAGAACCGGCTTCAGTCCCTGGTTGGGAAGATCCCCTGGAGAAGGAAATGGCCACCTACTCCAGTTTTCTTGTCTAGAGAATACTATGGACAGAGGAGCCTGATGGGCTATGGTCCATGGGGTCCCAAAGAGTTGGACATGACTGAACAACTAACACTTTCACTTTTTAACCATGTTAAAATCTGCCTTTCTGCCCACGTTTCCCATTTTGAAAAGCCTCTGCTGCTGCTTCAAGCTGCTAACCTAATTCTTTCCATTTCCAAAGTTAGAGTAGTGTAATTTTTCTCCTATCCACCTGTCTGGCCATTGTTTACCAAGTCGCTTACCAATAGCAGCACGCTGGTTGCCTGCTCCAATGCTCTTCCAGTCCTTAGCCTCTTTGACCTCTTTCCAGCAGTGTGTGTCTTAGTGCTTTCTTCCCATGAAGTTCGAAACTGAGGCACTTCTGGTTTTCCTTCAGCCTTTATATTTTTAGTCTCCTTCATAGCCACTTCTTCCTCTGTCCCTGAAATACTGGCATTCCCCATCCTGGGTCCTTTCCTTACTCTTTCACCTCTGAACAAGTTGCATTCCCTCTTTAGCTATTACATACGTGCTGGTGACACCTAAATTAAAATCCCTCACTTTTTTCTCAACCTGGCAGCCTGCTTTGTGGACATTTTTATCTGAATGTCCCACAGATAACTCACTCAACATGTAAGGAAGAAAAATAATCCTTTGTGTTCCTTACCTCATGACATTATTGCTACTCTTGATCATGTATGCTTGAAATTTCAGAATCATCTTTTAATTCTCTTTCATCTGTCAACATTCATTTGATTACTAATCCTGTCAATATTACTAATAGAGTGTATCTCCATTTTTTTCCTTTTTTTGGGTTTGTGTTTTTGGCCTCTGGGGTATGGCTTGGAGGATCTTAGTTTCCTGACGAGGGATTGAGCCCAGGCCCAGAGCAGTGACAGCTTGGAGTTCTAACCACTGGACCACCAGGGAATACTCTCCCTCTTTATTTCCACTGTCCTCGCACTCAGCCTCGCTACTGCTTAGGTCTTGTAACTGATCTCCCTGAGCCTCAGTCGTCCGTCTTCCACGTTGCCACCAGACCCCTGCCTAAAATCCTTTGCTTTTAGGAAGAGTCTAACCTTTCCAGTCTGGTCCCAGTTTATCTCTAGTTGTGATTTTCAGCTTCCTGTCTCCTACCCCTTTCTCCTGCTCAGTCTCTGCCCCTCCCCCATGGCCTGGCCTCAACACACTTTTTGTGTTTATATCTGTATTCTTGCTGCCTTTGTTCTTGCTGTTCCTTGGCTACAATAATCACCCTCCTTTTATTTGTTTTCAGTGTGATTACCTTGAGACAATTTACATATTCCTTTCTCTGTGAAACCTTTGGACACCTTTCTTCCCATGTCTTCTCTGCCCTGAACACAGTTTTAGCTTATTTGCTCTTTCTGGTTGTGTAGCTCCTTGTTCATACCCTCTAGCTAGACACAATTTTCCGGTTGCTTACTGGTATTTTCTCCTGCTTTTCTAGACTGAGTTCCGGGAGGGCAAGAATCACATGTATTTTGTAGGTTCAGCATTTAATGAGATACCTTTTTTAAGACTAGGATCTAAAATTTTTGAGTTGAATGAATAAACTCACTTTAGCTTTGTCATCATTGGGGTCAAAAGTAAATTATTGGCCCGCTACGGACTTTAATCAGGGGATCCTAATGAAGAGCTTTGTGTATATGGAATCCAGGAAGCCCTCCTTCCTTTGCTGAAGTTTTTTCTCAGGACCTTCCTGATCCCCCAGCTCTCAGATCCTTACCCCTTTCCTCATCATCTCAATTCTGAACTCTGCCCAGGGCATGTAGAGTTCCCATAAACCTGACTGGAACGTTTCTATATTGAGAGACAATATTTTTGTCTTGAGAGTAGTTATTCAAGGCTGTGGGTGAGGAGACTGCCTTCCTGCCTGCTCCTTACCTTGCTCTCTCTGATACTCATGATGCAAGAAGCTCTTTTACCTTCAAATCCCCCCTCAGTCCCAGACTTCTTCAGTCACTCAGTCATGTCTGACTCTTTGTGACCCCATGAACTGTAGCACGCCAGGCCTCCCTGTCCATCACCAACTCCTGGAGCCTACCCAAACTCATGTCCATTGAGTCGGTGATGCCATCCAGCCATCTCATCCTCTTCATCCCCTTCTCCTGTCCTCAATCTTTCCCAGCATCAGGGTCTTTTCCAATGAGTCAGCTCTTCACATCAGGTGGCCAAAGTATTGGAGTTTCAGCTTCAACATCAGTCCTTCCAATGAACACCCAGGACTGATCTCCTTTAGGATGGACTGGTTGGATCTCCTTGCAGTCCTAGGGACTCTCAAGAGTTTTCTCCAACACCACAGTTCAAAAGCATCAATTCTTCAGGGCTCAGCTTTCTTTGTAGTCCAGCTCTCACATCCATACATGACCACAGGAAAAACCATAGCCTTGACTAGATGGACCTTTTTGACAAAATAATGTGTCTTTTAATTTCATGGCTGCAATCACCATCTGCAGTGATTTTGGAGCCCCCCAAAATAAAGTCAGCCACTGTTTCCACTGTTTCCCCATCTATCTGCTATGAAGTGATGGACCAGATGCCATGATCTTCGTTTTCTGAATGTTGAGCTTTAAGCCAACTTTTTCACTCTCCTCTTTCACTTTCATCAAGAGGCTTTTTAGTTCCTCTTCACTTTCTGCCATAAGGGTGGTGTCATCTGCATATCTGAGGTTATTGATATTTCTCAGTCCGAGACTTAGATCTGGCAAAGGAAGATAGTTGAGTGCAGCATTCCACCTGCCTGGACTCCTAGAAGAGCCCAAGGAGGAATGGGCAGCTGTCCATCAGCCTCAAAGCCCTGGTCATGCCTCTAGCTGCTGTTTCACACTACTGGGGCTTTGACACCCTCATGCAAGCTCCTCAGAAGACAGACTCCAGAATCATCCTGCATCTAAGCCAGATCGTCCCTAGAAAGGGTTTCCAGGTAGGCACCAGCAGAACAGAAGGCTAGGAAAACAGGGAACCGGTCTCCTCTGGCTCTAATTCTCATGAGAGCCAGTTCTAGTTTCTTCTGGGCAGTAATCTGATGGAGCTGGACTCCTGTCTCTCGATTGCGGCACAAGCTCTACACCGCTCTCCTTCCATCTGCACGCTGACGTTCCCTCTACACACTCTAAGCCCTCCCGTCACAGTCTGCAGTTCCTGCAGCTTCATAGACACGGGAGATGCACTGTGGGTATGAGTCACTCCAGGAGGCCCTTTCTGACCCCTCACTGTCCTGAGTTTCTCCTATGTTTGCTGGCCTCTGGTGGTGATAGTTTGAACTGTACTATCTTTTTATAGTGGTCAGCTGACAGGTATTGGTACACATTTTCTCAGTCCATATTCAAATACTGTGTTAAAATATTTTTTACTGCTGAATTTTGTATTTTCTTTCAGGCATCAGAGCCATAATGCAAAAAACAAAACAAAACAGGGCTTGGGCTTTAGAATCAGACTTACTAGGTCCAATCCTAACTGCTATTTTCTGACAGAGTGACCTTGGTCAAGTTACCTAAATTCAGCTTTCTTACCTATAAAGTGAAGATAATAATAACTCAATGGGAGAATTAGATGTGATGATTGTAAAATTCATAGCCCTAGTCGTGCCCTAGCACATAGGTGCTCAATAAAGTTTGTTGCCTTTTCTATAATGGTGATCAATGTGATTTTTAAAAAAAATTTTGATAACATCAAATCTACCTTCATACACCTATTTTCAATGTGATTTTTAAAAAACTCATTTTACACAGCTGCTTTCCTGACCGTTGAGTTTAGAAAATGAGGTCAACTCGAAGTCTAGGCTGTGAAGCCTGTCTGTGCCCAGGGAACTGCAGATCTGAGCCCAGAAAATAAGAGCTAGAAGGGCTTTTGGGAACAGGTGAATGGCTCTGAGCACTTAACCTCACTTGGGTTTCCAGCCTGGGAAGAGCTGACAGCAGCCAGCACTTTTTCCTAGGGTCAGCAAAGGGCAGAGGTTTGGATCACTCTGTTCTCAGTGGGAACTCTAAGGCCCCCTCCTCCCACTTTACAGAGAAAAGAGGAGGTGGCTGAACAGAGGAAGATACGGAGACTGGTTCTCTGCTCCTCCCTCTCCCTCCTTTTCCCCACACCCATCCTCTCCCCCACAGCAGCTGTCTCCCCCACAGAGACGGGGAAGAGGGAGGGGGTGGAGTTGGGGGCTGAAGGATCAGAAGCCCCACGGTGCCCTGTGTCTGAAGGAAGCTCTGGCCAGGGACAGCTGTGCTGGCTCCTGCTGCCCCCTCCAGCATGATGCTGGGGCTCCTGGGGCTCTGGGCACTGCTTCCTACAGCTGTGCAAGGTAAGTGTCTACAGGGAGAAGCAGGGTCTTTCCAGCCACCCATCATGGGAGGGAGCACTTGAAGAGTGATGAGTGGAGTGGGTGAGTGAGGATGAAGGGTACAGCCAGGTGTTCCCTTGGTGGGGGTCACGTTCCAGGCCTCTGCTGACCCTGTTTCCTCCTGTGGCTTTACCAGGCTAGCTCTGCAATACAAAACATGTTTTGTCTCTCTCCCGGCTTCTGTCTGCCCCTGCATTCACTCCCATCTTGACCCCTCCCCTCCCCTTACCCTGGCCTGCAGCACCCCCCAGCAGGCGGACCTGTGTGTTCTTCGAGGCCCCTGGAGTGCGGGGAAGCACACAGAACCTGGGGAAGCTGCTGGATGCAGGGCCGGGCCCCCTCAGGGTTATCCACTGCCTCTACAGCCACTGCTGCTTTGGAATCTGGAACCTGACCCAAGACCAGGCACAGGTGGAGATGCAAGGTGAATGGCGCAGCATCTGCCAGGCATACCTGGGTGGGAGAGAGGCTTATCCTGGGTGGAGGTGGC
The DNA here is from genome assembly GCF_042477335.2 of Ovis canadensis. Classification (NCBI taxonomy): domain Eukaryota; kingdom Metazoa; phylum Chordata; class Mammalia; order Artiodactyla; family Bovidae; genus Ovis; species Ovis canadensis. The sequence continues at coordinate 138,776,948 of NC_091247.1, read as the reverse complement.
CGCTGAGGAGGGCAGGAGCAATGGAATGTGTGGAGGGAAAGAAAAGGCTGTGAGAGATGGAAGGGATGCCCTCTGTGTTCCCAGACCCATACACACTCTGTCCCTCCCTTTCTCTCCTCCCAACCCCTCTGTGTCAGGATGCCGAGACAGCGATGAGCCAGGCTGTGAGTCCCCCCGCTGTGACCCAAGTCCCCGAGCCCATCCTCGCCCCAGCTCTACTCTCTTCACCTGCTCCTGTGGTGCTGACTTCTGCAATGCCAATTATAGCCATCTGCCTCCTCTGGGGAGCCCTGGGACACCTGGTTTGGAGGGCCCCCAGGCCATCCCAGGTAGCCACCCAAGGTGCTGGAGCCAGGTGGGGGCTGGGGCCCAGGTTAGATGAGAGGTTAGAACCAGGGCCAATTCTCACCCTACCGCTGTCCTAAGCTTCCCTCCTCCTGGCCTTGAGAAGTTGGTTGCCCTGGTGACTGGGAGATAAGGGGGCTTGTGACCAGGGTGGGGGTGGGTAGAGAAGCAGTTCTCTGAGGAGTGAGAGAAGCAGAGAGCGAGGTTTGGGGCAGGGCTCACCCAGTCTTTCTTGCTCTAACCTCCAGGGGAGTCCACCTGGATAACGCTGCTGCTGCTGGGACTGCTTCTGCTGCTGCTACTGCTGAGCAGCATCATCTTGGGTACTACTCTGCCCCACCCCCCCTAGTGATCCCCCCAAGGTACTGCCCCAGCGCTCTGACCCCTCTCCAGGCTCCCCTGACTCCCATCACTTCCCAGTCTCCATGCCTGGGTACCCTGACCCTAAGGCTGTTCTCTGCTCCAGCCCTGCTACAGCAGAAGGCCTGCCGCGTGCGAGGTGGGCCAGAGCCAGTGCCGGAGTCAGATTCAGGCAGGGACTGGAGTGCTGAGCTGCCGGAGCTGCCTGAGCTACGCTTCTCCCAGGTGCCCAGGGATGGTGGGGAGGGGGCCTCTGGGCCCTCCCAGAGAGTGTGCTGGAGAGGAAGCCTGGCCCCTGCGAACTCGGCGAGATCCAAACCCAGCACCGTGTCCCCACCAGGTCATACGGGAAGGAGGTCACGCAGTGGTGTGGGCTGGGCAGCTGCAAGGCAAGCTGGTAGCCGTCAAGGCCTTCCCCCTGAGGGCTGTGGCCCAGTTCCAAGCTGAGAGAGCGTTGTACGAGCTGCCCGGCCTACAGCATGACCACATTGTCCGCTTTATCACCGCCAGCAGGGGCAGCCCTGGCCCCCTGCCCTGTGGGCCCCTGCTGGTACTAGAGCTGCACCCCAAGGTGAGGACTGAGGAATGTATGTGTGTGGGAAGGCGGGGCGGGGAGTGGTGGCAGCTAGGCCCTGTTCAGGCTTGTTCCTTTGCTGTAGATTGCCTTTTCTCTAGAACATTAAATACGCTTTTTAATTTTTTTCTTTTTATTATTATAAGCAGTACTTGCTAATATTTTTGACTTACAATATATAGAAAAGGAAAGGGAGAAATCAAAACAATTCATATCCCCAACCTTAAGGAAAACCAATGTTAAAGACAGATCTCTGGGCATAGACTTCCAAATTCATTCATCTATCCATTCAACTAATATTTATGAACAATATGTTGCTGGAAAAAACACACCCAGCCCCTACCCTTCCCAGATTTTACAGAGTAGTAGGGGAGACAGAAGGGGATCAAGCAAACACAAAAAGAAATGTAAAGAGTCAAGTGAATTAAGTGCTGAAAAGGCCCTATAAGAAAAGACAGAGGAGGCGTAACCCAAAGGGAGGGTCATGAGCGAAAAGGATGAAGAGAAACAGATAGGCAGGGGCCAGACCGCACCGGCCTTGTAGGCCTCTAAGGACTTGGGATATCATCACCTACAGTTCCTCCACCTCTGAAATCTTGAGTACTGAGAAGTCTCTTCTTTGACCATATACCTCACAGCCCAGCTTGTTTGGTTTTGTTTAACTTTCCGGGCACACTGAAGGCGCTCAATAATGTCTGTAGAATGAGGGACTCCACTGTTCCTTTCCTCCCAGCTGCTCCCCTACCCAATGGCTCTCCCCATCCACGCCCTGCTACGGGGTGACCCCCCAGGCCAGGTGACTCATGCGGGTGCCCCTACCTAGCCTACTTGGCCTCTTCTGTCTTTATCCCAAGTCCTGTGAGGCAGTATAAGGTGGTTAAAGGTGAGTGATGTTGGCAGTCAGACTGCTGGGGGGTCAGGTTGTACGGCTCTCTCGCCCAGGGATTTCCAGCAAGCTCCTCATCCATAAAACAGGAATGACAGGAGTACCCACCTCCCAGGGTTGTAGTGAGGGTTACAGGAGGCCTGGCACGTAACAAGTGCTCAGGACACTTAAACTAGAGCTACTATTTTTTCCTGTCAATCTGAGTGGTGTACACCCTCACTCCTGCATTGCCTACTGCCTTGCTCTGGGTGTGTCGTGTGTAAGTCTGCTGGGAGACGCGGAGGGAAGTCTGACAGTTGATCTCTGCTCCCTGGGGTGAATCAGCCTCCTCCAGCTTTGTGTGTCCCCCTCTTCTCTCTGCTTCTCCTCAGGGCTCCCTGTGCCACTACTTGACCCAGCACACCAGTGACTGGGGCAGTTCCCTGCGGATGGCACTGTCCCTGGCGCAGGGCCTGGCGTTTCTCCATGAGGAACGTTGGCAGGATGGTGGGTGAGCTGGGGGCGGGAAGCCATGGGAGTCAGGAGCCATGCTGCTGTTTCTGATTTTCCCTTTAGCTTGGAGGGGAAGGATTGGGTCAAAAAGACAAAGGAAGAAGATCTGTGCCCCTTCAGCCTGGCTTCTCCCACAGGCCAGTATAAACCAGGTATCGCCCACCGAGATCTGAGCAGCCAGAATGTGCTCATTCGGGACGATGGGTCATGCGCCATTGGAGATCTGGGCCTCGCCTTGGTGCTCCCTGGCCTCGCCCAGCCCCCAACCTGGGCCCCTAGTCAACCCCGAGGCCCGGCTGCCATCATGGAGGTCAGTACTCTGGAGGAGGGTGAGACCCAGGATGGTGGTGGTGGTGCTGATGACGAAGCAGCGACAGTGCAGCAGCACCGATAGTGTACGGGGGCTTGCGCGGACCAGTGTTGCGGTGAGGGTTGCCATGGAGATGATCCCTGCCGTCCAGGCTGGCACCCAGCGGTACATGGCACCGGAGCTCTTGGACAAGACTCTGGACCTTCAGGACTGGGGCACGGCCCTGCGGCGAGCTGATGTCTACTCTCTGGCTCTGCTCTTGTGGGAGATTATGAGTCGCTGCCCAGATTTGCGACCTGGTGAGGCTGGGTGTGACAGAGGCCCCCTCCCCGCCCCGCACCCCCGTGCCCCACCTGCCCATTCTATACTCACCTACCTCCTGACCCAGGAAGCTCTACCCTTCTCCCTCTTGATCTTTCTACAAGAAGGCACCCCTTGGGCTACCTGACACCTAGCTTCATGTGCCTTTTCCCAGACAGCAGACCACCACCCTTCCAACTGGCCTATGAGGCAGAACTGGGCAGCGCCCCCACCACCTGTGAGCTGTGGACCTTGGCAGTGGAGGAGAGGAGGCGCCCTCACGTTCCATCTACCTGGTGCTGCTTTACCACAGTAAGAGGGTGTGGGCTGGTGGGCTTGGGACCTGGACAGTCTCGACACGGGCTTCAGGGACCTATGCACCAGGACAGCCTACCTGTTCCTATCCCTTCTCATCTCCCACCGCTCCTTGCTCATGGTCAGCTGGAGCTGGGCAAACTTGGTCTATACTCCAGTTCTTCCCTTTCCACTGTAAGCCTCACATAGCCCGTTCCTGAGACACACACCTTCCTCTTGCTCAGGTTTGCCTTGTCCATCCCTCTTCTCTCCATCATCAGTCTGCCTTGTTCCTCAGTTCCTTCCTCCAGGAAGCCCTCCTTGGCTTTGCTTCTGGTCTGAGCTCTGCCCCCAAGATGGCTGCTTTCCTTGTACACTGGAGCCCAATATTTGTTTTTCAACATTTTTTAAAAAGTGTTTATTTATTTGTTATTTTTGTGTATGCTGGGTCTTCACTGGGGCACTTGGGCTTTCTCTAGTTGTGGTGCGTGGGCTGCTCGTGGCGGTGGCTTCTCTTGTTGAGGAACACAGGCTCTGGGCCCGCGGATTTCCCTAGTTGTGATGCATGGGCTTATTTGCTCCATGCCATGTGGAGTCTTCCTGGAGCAGGGATCAAACCTGTGTCCCTTGCATTGGCAGGTGGATTCTTAACCACTGTACCACCAGGGAAGAATAGATTAAAAAATTATCTATTATTTATTTGGCTGCATCAGGTCGTAGTTGTGGCACATGGGATCTTTGTTGCGTCATGCGAGGTCTTTCACTGGGGCACACAGACTCTGTAGCTGTGTTTCTTGGGCTCCGGAGCACACAGACTTAGTAGATGTGGCTTCTGCGCTTAGATTCTCAGGCATGTAGCATCTTAATTCCCCCACCAGGAATCAAGCCTATGTCCCTTGGATAGCAATTTGGATTCTGAACTACCGGACCACCAGGGAAGTCCCCTGAAGCCCAATATTTAATCCAATAATTTCCTCATTCTGTCTTACACCTCTGTGTTTCTGTCATGACCCAATTAAAGCCAGATCTAGGGATAAGGGTTAAAGCAGTGCCTGAATAGTGAAATTTCAGGGTTTCTTCGGAAAAGTTTCCTTACAGGAGGCCCCTTCCCCTGCTACCTGATCTGGTTTCCACTGCACAAGTGTCTGTTGGGTTTGGTAACAAAGGCCCGGGTATTGTTTTCAGAAGACCCTGGTTGCCTGAGAGAAAAGAACAGTTAAACCATTAATGAGTCTGAACTAGCATCTCAAAGGAAAAAGTGGACTCTTTGGAGAGAACTTTTCTCATAAGAGAGGAAATGAAAGGCGTGATTTGGGTGAAGGGGAGGAAGGAGGCTCCAGGAAGGAACAGTAGAGGAGTGTTGAGACCTGGGCCATCAAGGATGCCTTTTAAAGCTGGGGCCACTCAGGGTCCTGAAGTAAAGCCTGCCTCCCGGTCATTCTTGCCAGGACCCTGGAGGCCTGAGAGAGCTCCTGGAGGACTGCTGGGATGCAGACCCTGAAGCGCGGCTAACAGCTGAGTGTGTACAGAAGCGCCTGGCTGCCCTGGCCTCTCCTGAGGAGGCCCACCCCTTCCCTGAGGGCTGTGCGCAGGATTGCTCACCTTGCTGCCTGGAAGACCATCTCTCCACTCCTCCCGTCTGCCATTCTCCCCAGTAGGCTGCAGCTGAGTGCCTGCCACTTCATGGTTCAGCAAGGCCCTTTTTCCAGAAATCCTCAACCTACCTGGACTTCTGTGTAAATATGCATTTATGTAGAACCTGTGTTTGTTGTTGTTCAGTCGCTAGATTGTGTCTGACTCTCTGTGACTCCATGGACTGCAGCATGCCAGGCTCCTCTGTCCTCCACTATATCCTGCTGCTGCTGCTAAGTCACTTCAGTCGTGTCCAACTCTGTGCCCATAGACGGCAGCCCACTAGGCTCCCTTGTCCCTGGGATTCTCCAGGCAAGAACACTGGAGCAGGTTGCCATTTCCTTCTGCAATGCATGAAAGTAAAAAGTGAAAGTGAAGCCACTCAGTTGTGCCCAACTCTTAGTGACCCCATGGACTGCAGCCTACCAGGCTCCTCCATCCATGGGATTTTCCAAGCAAGAGTACTGGAGTGGGTTGCCATTGCCTTCTCCGACTATATCCTGGAGTTTGCTCAAATTCACATCCATTGAGTCAGTGATGCTATCTAACCATCTCATTCTCTGCTGCCCCCTTCTGCTTTTGCCTTCAGTTTTTCCCAGCATCAAGGTCTTTTCCAGTGAGTTGGCTCTTTGCATCAGATGGCCAAAGTATTGAAGCTTCAGCTTCAGCATCAGTCCTTCCAATGAATATTCAGGACTGATTTCCTTTAGGATTGACTGGTTTGATCTCCTTGCAGTCCAAGGGATTCTCAAGAATCTTCTCCAGCACCACAGTTCAAAAGCATCAATTCTTCTTGCTCAGCCTTATGATCCAACTCTCACATCCATACATGCTGCTGCTGCTAAGTCACTTCAGTTGTGTCCGACTCTGTGCGACCCCATAGATGGCAGCCCACCAGGCTCCCCCTTCCCTGGGATTCTCCAGGCAAGAACACTGGAGTGGGTTGCCATTTTCTTCTTCAATGCATGAAAGTGAAAAGTGAAAGTGAAGTCACTGAGTCGTGTCCAACTAACCATAGCTTTGATGATATGGACTTTTGTCAGCAAAGAGATGTCTCTGGTTTTTAATATGTTGTCTAGGCTTGTCATAGCTTTCCTTGTAAGGAGCAAGCATCTTTTAATTTCATGGCTGCAGTCACCATCTGCAGTGATTTGGGAGCCTAAGAGAAGAAAATCTATCACTGCTTCCACTTTTTCCCCTTCAATTTGCCATGAAGTGATGGGACCAGATGCCATAATCTTAGTTTTTTGAATACTGAGTTTTAAGCCAGCTTTCGTTCTCCTCTTTCACCCTTCATCAGAGGCTCTTTAGTTCCTCTTCACTTTTCTGCCATTAGAGTGATATCATCTCCATACCTGAGGTTGTTGATATTTCTCCTGGCAATCTTGATTCCAGCTTGTGATTCATCCAGCCCAGCGTTTCACATGATGTGCTCTGCACAGAGGACTTCCCTGGCGGCCACCTATTTTCCCCATAATTTAGTTTCAACAGCACTCCTTGAATAATCTTTAAACCTAAGTTTCATTCTGTCTTGCCTCTGCTCAACAGTCCACTTGGCTTTTTCATGACAATGCTGTGAACACTATTTACAGAGGAGGAAACCAAGGGCTCAGAGAAGTTTAGAATGTGTCCAAAGTCATACAGACTTTAAATAACAAAGAAGGGATTTTCAGCCATTAAAAGTGAAGTTTATGCTGGAAATAGAACTGCTGGGCATACATACCGAGGAAACCGGAACTGAAAGAGACACGTGTACCCCCCAATGTTCATCGCAGCACTGTTTACAATAGCCAGGACATGGAAGCAACTTAGATGCCCATCGGCAGATAAATGCATAAGAAAACTGTGGTACGTATACACAATGAAATATTACTCAGCTATTAAAAAGAATGCATTTGAATCAGTTCTAATGAGGTAGATGAAACTCGAGCCTATTATACAGAGCGAAGTAAGTCAGAAAGAAAAACAGCAATATACTATATTAATGCATATATATGGAATATAGAAAGATGGTAACAATGATCCTATATGTGAGACAGCGAAAGAGACACAGATGTAAAGAACAGACTTTTGGACTCGGGGGTGGGGGGGGAAGGCGAGGGTGGGATGATTTGAGAGAATAGCATTGAAACATGTATATGATCAGATGTGAAACAGATCGCCAGTCCAGGTTCGATGCATGAGACAGGGTGCTCTGGGCTGGTGCACTGGGATGACCCTGAGGGATGGGATGGGGAGGGAGGTGGGAGGGAGGTTCAGGATGGGGAACACGTGTACACCCATGATTCATGTGAATGTATGGCAAAAACCACCACAATATTGTAAAGTAATTAGCCTCCAATTAAAATAATAAAAAAGTGAAGTTTATGGAAACACCACAATTAGAAACAAATAATGTTATATGAACATATGTCGACAAGCCTAGGGTTATGTTAAAACAAAGATAAACCTATGATCACAAGAAAAGCAAAAAAATACCAATTTGTTTCAAAATACCCAACCAAAACTGTCAAGATTATCAAAAACAAAGTCTGAGAAACTGGCACAACCAAGAGGAACCTGAGGAGACACGTGACCTTTTGGATAAAATCCTGGAATAGGAAAAAGGACATTGGGTAAAAACCAAGGAAATATGAATAAAGTATGGAGTTAATAATCATGAATCAGCATTGGCTTATTTGGGTAACAAATGTACCATACTAACGTAAGAGTTATCAATAGGGGAACAGGGTATGGTGAATATGAAAACTCTGTATTACCTTCTCAGTTTTTCTGTAACTCTAAAGCTGTTCTGAAAAAATAAAGCTTATTTAAAAAAACAAAAACTGTGACTTGCTTCAAAACTGTGGAGAAGCCATAAATATAACAAAAACCAAGGGGAGGTTGTCGTAAGCATTGCGATGTTTGCTTGCAAGATGCTTGAGTGGGTGTGCTGTAATATGTTGCACTGGAGGGATCACCAACAGAAAACTCAGAAAACCTAGATTATAATCTTGGCTCTTCTAACTCTTAACTCTTAAAAGAATGTATTTATTTAATTTTCTCAGGAAGTTGAATGAATGATTCTCTCAAGTAATTTCTAACCCTATAATTCCACGATTCTATGATAAAATATTAAAGTCCCAGTTTTAAAGATTACTTCACCAAATGCAGTATGTAACTAGTATGGCATTGCCGTGATTAGTGATTCCATACTCATGGAGATGCAGTATACAAATAAATACACTTCTTATAAACTTAGAAGCAGAAATCTATGAATAGGATGGCTCACGGGGGGGGGGAAGCCGTGTGGCTGAAGGCAGGGGCTGTGAACGATAGAAAAAGACTAATTTTTACTATCTTTTTTTAACCTCTTGAATTTTGAAATTTTTTTGCATATTTTGTATATTACAATTACATGTTTACTTACTACTTTATTTATTTCTTACTAATTTAAAATGTCTATGCCTAACAAAACAAAAAAAAAGACTGGATGGAAATATTCCAAAATAATAATTAGTGATTCTGTTTGGTGATGGGACCTCAAAAGTAGTCTTCTTTTTCTTTCTACTTTTCTGTGTTTTCCAAATTTTCTTTAAGTCTTATGAATTCCTTACAGGATCTAGGAAAAATATGTAAATGAATATGCTATCACCAGAAAAGATTCTTAGGGAAAAAAAAAAACCCACAGGTCACTTATAGCGCCCTCCTTTGGCTCTAATGGACATGATTTGCAGCCTATTTTGTGCTTATTGATACATTGTTTGCTGAAGTTGTTTCATTTGTCACTGTCATATTCTCACCTAGTCTGTAATGGGAAGCATGGAGAGCATGGAGGAGCACAGTTTGTATTCTTTCTGGTTTTGTTATAGCACCCAGTTCAGACTCAGGACACAGCCTGAGTCCTGAGTTCCTAACCTGGATCTGCCACTAACTAGGGTGGAATCTGCAATATGCCATTTCTCCTCCCCCCCCCCCCCCGCCCCCACTTTTCCCTTTTTAGCAAGCAGGATCTTAGTTCCCTCACCAGGAATTGAACCCATGCCCCCTGCTCTGGAAACGCAGTTTTTACTAGACCCACAGGGAAGTCCCCTGGCCCCAGCCACCTTTTTTTCTTTTGTCCTGTGCCATGGTTTAATGCCTTCACATACTGCCATAGGCCTGCCTACCTATAGTTCTTAGAGAGCGAGCAACAGATGTCTCCTGCTGCTTTATAGTTCTATAGTGCCTTCCTCCGGAGAAGATGATGGCACCCCACTCCAGTACTCTTGCCTGGAAAATCCCATGGATGGAGGAGCCTGGTAGGCTACAGTCCATGGGGTTGCTAAGAGTCAGACACAACTGAGCGACTTCACTTTCACTTTTCACTTTCCTGCATTGGAGAAGGAAATGGCAACCCGCTCCAGTGTTCTTGCCTGGAGAATCCCAGGGATGGGGGAGCCTGGTGGGCTGTCTATGGTGTCGCACAGAGTCGGACACGACTGAAGCGACTTAGCAGCAGCAACAGCAGCAGCAACAGTGCCTTCCTCAGGTCTAGGAAAACAACTACAAATATTCTATATCTTCAACCCCTTCTCTGAATGTCCTCTTTTCTTTCCCCCACCCGTTAAAATGAACCTTGCTTTTCCTGGAGTGTTAGCTGTTTATTCTTTCACATACACTGGAGGAAGGTGGATATTTTCCCTCCTCTCTGTTGCTGCTTCTAGACCACTTCTCTTTCTCCTTAAAAATCCAAGCTTCTCTGAAATGCATGCCGTCAGACCACATGATCTGCTGCTTTACCTTGTTGTGGTTATTTGCAGACCTCCTGGTCACTCGTGTGTTTGTTGAATATTTTAGTATTTGCTCAAAGTCTTTTTCTTTTCATCATTACTTTTATCATCATTCTTAGTGACTTAAGTCACTATGTAGATAATCTACTTAATCCTTTCATCTTGACCTTTTTCCTTCCAACAAGATTTTCCTTTACCACCTTAGCCACCAAATCTGTTTCAAGCATTCCATTCTTTGGGTACCAACTCCTGCCTTTTCAGCTCAGTTACTCTAGAAAGCCTCTATTGGCACATCGAATCCATTCACCCTGTCACTTTTTCACTGTTCATCTCATATCTTATGTTTTTTCTTCTTTGTTCAGTTTATCTTCCATGGTCTTTCATCATAATCACTACACTCTCAACAGTCTTGCCCCTCTTTCCATTTCTCTTATATTTTGCAGGCAAACCCCTTCCCAAGTTACATCCAGTTCTCTTCCTATTTCACAGCTGTACCCAAGCATTGGTGTTTAACTGGAAGAAGCTACCACCTGTGCTGACCGGTCTCACTTTACATGTGGCCTATAGACTTCAAGTCAGCCCTCCATACTGACCGACAATCCTAATACAGTACCCTAGCTAATTCATTTGCACACTTTATGAGATCACTCTTTCTGACCTTCTTCCTCCAGCTCACTCTCAACTGATAATCTTGCTTATTTCCCTGAAGACAAAAAAAGATCAGGAGCAAGCAGCAGAGTCACATTTTCCCCCTCACCAAATCTACCAATGCATTTACATCTAGATCTGTGGGCTCGGATTTCCCTCCTATAACAACAGTAACAGCTAACAGGGCTTACAGGGCTACAGGGCTACAACAGTAGTCTAGGGCTTACTATACGTTCAGCAGTGTTCAGAGTCCTGCATGTATTAAGTCACTTAATCCTCACTATGAATTAAGTATTATTATCCTTCACTTTAGAGATGGGAACTGAAACAGGGAAATTTCTTTTGAATTACCTTGTCCCAGGTTACAAAGAAAGTATTCTGGATTCAGAGTATAAGCAGATAGGGTAGGGGAATCCCTGGAGAAAGAGAACCAAGCATGACTTTCCTGACACAAGAGAAGTCCTTTTTGGCCTAAGCCATTTTGTGATCTAACCTTGGCTACAGTGCTTGTCCTTGAACAGGTCTCAGTATTCAATTCTCTTAAGGGAAGTGAGGGAATGTAGGAATGAAAGAAAAGCAGTCAAGAAACAATAGTTCAGGGTGTAAGTACCCTGGTAGTCCAGTGGCTAAGACTCTGTATTCCTAATGCAGGGGGCCTGGATTCAATCCTTGGTCAGGGAACTAGATCCCACATGCCATGATTAAGAACTGGTGCAGCCAAATAAATAAATATTAAAAAAAAAAAGAAACAATAATCCAGGGATAAAACAGAGTCCCAGTTCCTCGTCAAGGGGCATACAGAACAATCTGATACACAGCTTTGAGTTCTGCCGGCTCCCACCAAGGTGGAGAATGGACTAATGATGTTGACCTTTTCTGACCCTTATGACTTCAACCAACTAAAGCTTGGACTCTGTCAACCTTTGCCCCACTTCTATGCTGAACTCTCCTCTGTTCACACCCCTTCATGAATATGCATATACTATTAGCTTAAAACTTCCCCAGTTTTGCTGTTCAGGGAAACACTACTTTGGGACAGATTCCCAGTGTTCTTCTTACTTGCTGCAGGCAATAAATCCTTCTTTCTTCGGCTTGGTTGTCTCCTTTGGCTTGACACCTACCAAGAGGTGAACCCAGTTTTCAGGTAACAAGAGCTCGTTCTTGGTCCTTCCCTGGTGGTCCAGCGGTTAAGCGGCCGCCTGCCAAGGCAGGTTTCGATCCCTGATCTGGGATGGTCCCACATGCCGCAGAGCAACTAGGCCTGTGTGCCACAACTACTGGAGCCCATGCGTCCTAGACCCTGTGCTCCACAGCAAGAGAAGCCACTGTGATGAGAAGGCCGAGAACCTCAAGCAGAGAATAGCCGCTGCTCGCCATGACTTGAGAAAGCCCACGCGCAGCAACGAGGACCCAGCACACCCCATAATAAATAAATTTAATCAAATTTTAAAAAGGAAATACACTACAATGGGAAAAAGTCTCTTCAGCAAGTGGTATTGGAAAAGTTGGACATCTGCATGTAAATCAGTGAAGTCAGAACACATCCTTACACCACACACACACACACACACACACACACACGGGTCATTCTTTCAACCACTACATTGTATTAAGTGACCTGTCCTATCTAGGGTCAATGTTTTCTCCTGTGAACTTGAACCCCGTTTTCCCTGGTCACTTAGGAACTTTGCTCCTTCAGTTATCCCTTCCATTTTTCTCTCTACTGGATGATTCCCATCAGTTTAAAACCATGCTTTAAATTCTCCCATCTTAAAAAGCCCTTCCCAGACTGCCTGTCCTCTTCTTTTCCCCCCATCCTCTTATGATTACTGCTCCATTTCTCTGCTTCCTTGCCTACTAACACTGCTTGGAAGAATCACTTTTATTTGCTGCCTCCACCTTCTCACGTATCATTCTCTCCTCAAATTGTGGCAGGCAAAATTTCATCCCTAGAATGTAATTAAAACCACTCTTTAAAAAAATTCACTATTCTTCAAAATCCAGCGGCCAGATCTCAGTCTGCCTCTTACACAATTTATCGACAGCATTTCAACATTTGAGAGCTGCTTCCTCGAATCCTTGCTTCATACTTTTCCTCAGATTTCCCACTTACTCACTGGGGAAGGGGAGAATCTGTATCCTTTCTGTATCCTCTGCTCACTTTTCTTGCCAGCTTCTAAATACTGGCAGGCCGGAGTTCAAGTTCTGGGCCTTTTTTCCTACTCTGGCTACCCATGCCCCTTCGCTGACCTTATTAGCTCCTTTAGATATCCCACTAACTCTGGATTGTTTTCTCTTCAGACAAGACCTCTTCCCGAGCACCAAACTGCCTTCTCAACCTTTCTACTTGGATATCTGATAGGCTTCCGAAACTTAACCTTGTCCAAAAATACGTACGTCTGTGCCTCCCCCATCTGCATCTCAGAAAATGACACCAATTATTTCCCACTCAGTATTCTTGGGTTTATTCTTGACTTCTCTATTTCTTTCACCTCTATATCCAGTCCAAGCCTGCTAAGTTCTACCTTAAAAAAAAAAAAGAACCCACTAAGTCAACTATACTTCAATTAAAAAAAAATCCCCAGAGTCTGGGGGCTTCCCTTGTAGCTCAGTTACTAAAGAATCTGCCTGCAATGCAGGAGATCCAGGTTTGATTCCTGAGTCAGGAAGATCGCCTGGAGAAGGAAATGGCAACCCACTCCAGTAGTTGCCTGGAGAATCCCATGGACAGAGGAGCCTGGCGGGCTACAGTCCATGGGGTCACAAGAGTTGGACACGACTTAGTGACTACACCACCACCACCACCCAGAGTCTGACCCTGCTGATCATCTCTACCACTTCCATCCAGGCCACAGCCATTCTCCCTTGGACCACAGCAGCAACCTCCTAACTGGGTTCCCTGCTTCACTTTAACCAGCTCTATTTTGTTCTTTTATTACACAGTAGCCATAATAATAATAATGATAGCAATTTCATAATTTATAACCTATAATAATGTTATTATATATGTATTTATATTCTGCCTCTACCACCAAGATATTACCTCTATGAAGGCAAGGATTTTTTCTTCTGTGTTTTCACTCTGTCCCCAGTACCTGGCTAGCTTGAGAAGTATTTGTTGAATGAATGAATGACAGAAGCATGGTAAATCATTTAAGACTTAATGAGCAATATGAGCTCTAGAAGCATTATTTAAATGCTTTTTAAATAATCTGAGTTTAGGGAATTCCCTGGTGGTCCTGTGGTTAGGACTCTGTACTTCTACTGCAGGGGGCATGGGTTTGATTCCCGATCAGAGAACTAAAATCCTGCAAGCTAGGCTTCCCTGGTGGCTCAGTGGCAAAGAATCTGCCTGCTAATGCAGGAGACACAGGTTTGATCCCTGGTCCAGAAGATCCCACATGCTGCAGAGCAACTAAGCCCAGGAACAACAACTATTTTTTTTTTTTAGTTTTTTATTTTTTAAATTTTAATATCTTTAATTCTTACATGCGTTCCCAAACATGAACCCCCCTCCCACCTCCCTCCCCATAACATCTCTCTGGGTCATCCCGATGCACCAGCCCCAAACATGCTGCATCCTGCGTCAGACATAGACTGGCGATTCAATTCTTACATGATAGTATACATGTTAGAATGTCATTCTCCCAAATCATCCCACCCTCTCCCTCTCCCTCTGAGTCCAAAGGTCCGTTATACACATCTGTGTCTCTTTCCCTGTCTTGCATACAGGGTCATCATTGCCATCTTCCTAAATTCCATATATATGTGTTAGTATACTATATTGGTGTTTTTCTTTCTGGCTTACTTCACTCTGTATAATCGGCTCCAGTTTCATCCATCTCATCAGAACTGACTCAAATGAATTCTTTTTTACGGCTGAGTAATACTCCATTGTGTATATGTACCACAGCTTTCTTATCCATTCATCTGCTGATGGACATCTAGGTTGTTTCCATGTCCTGGCTATTATAAACAGTGCTGCGATGAACATTGGGGTACATGTGTCTCTTTCAATTCTGGTTTCCTCGGTGTGTATGCCCAGCAGTGGGATTGCTGGGTCATAAGGTAGTTCTATTTGCAATTTTTTAAGGAATCTCCACACTGTTCTCCATAGTGGCTGTACTAGTTTGCATTCCCACCAACAGTGTAGGAGGGTTCCCTTTTCTCCACACCCTCTCCAGCATTTATTGCTTGCCGATTTTTGGATCGCAGCCATTCTGACTGGTGTGAAGTGGTACCTCATTGTGGTTTTGATTTGCATTTCTCTAATAATGAGTGATGTTGAGCATCTTTTCATGTGTTTGTTAGCCATCCGTATGTCTTCTTTGGAGAAATGTCTATTTAGTTCTTTGGCCCATTTTTTGATTGGGTCGTTTATTTTTCTGGAATTGAGCTGCAGAAGTTGCTTGTATATTTTTGAGATTAGTTGTTTATCAGTTGCTTCATTTGCTATTATTTTCTCCCATTCAGAAGGCTGTCTTTTCACCTTGCTTATATTTTCCTTTGTTGTGCAGAAGCTTTTAATTTTAATTAGATCCCATTTGTTTATTTTTGCTTTTATTTCCAGAATTCTGGGAGGTGGATCATAGAGGATCCTGCTGTGATTTATGTCTGAGAGTGTTTTGCCTATGTTCTCTAGGAGTTTTATAGTTTCTGATCTTACATTTAGGTCTTTAAACCATTTTGAGTTTATTTTTGTGTGCGGTGTTAGAAAGTGATCTAGTTTCAGGAACAACAACTATTGAGCCTGTGCTTAGAGCCTGGGACCCTCAACCACTGAGCCCACGTGCTGCAGTTACTGAAGCCTGGGACCCCTAGAGCCTGTGCTCTGCAATAAGAGACGCCACTGCAATGAGAAGCCTGCAGCAGCCCCCACGCAAGCCCCCACAACTGAAGAAAACCCATGCAGTAAGGAAGACCCACCACAACCAAAAATAAATAAAATAATTAAAATTCCGCAAGCCGCACAGTGCAGTCAAAAAAAAAGAAGAAAAAAGAAATCTGGGTTTCAATCTGAGGAAGAATTTCCCAACTAGCAGGTAAGTGAAGAGAAGTATGGAGGATATTGGCAATCTATAAGGGTCCTGCAAGGAGATTAAAAATCATCCTGAGTGAAAGTCGTTTAGTTGCGTCCGACTCTTTGCAACCCCACAGACTATACAGTTCATGGCATTCTCCAGGCCAGAATACTGGAGTGGGTAGCCTTTCCCTTCTCCAGAGATCTTCCCAAGCCAGAGATCGAACCCAGGTCTCCTGCATTGCAGGCGGATTCTTTACCAGCTGAGCCATAAGGGAAGCCGAAGAATACTGGGAATCACCTGAATCTAACAGTAATAGTTCTTAATATAAATGAGAATCATGATGCTACTACATGGTAGCATATAAGTGCTTATTATGTGACAGATACACAATTATCTCATCACAACCCTATGAGGCAGGTACGATTGCCACTGTTTTACAAATGAGGAAACTGATGATCCAAGGGGTTAACTTATTCAAGGTCACACCTAAGTGTCAAAGTTACGATTTGAATCCAGGTCTGTCTGACTGACTCCAGAACCATCATGCTCTATTCCTCCATTTGCTCATTCATTCATTCATGTAGTTATTTAACAGTTCATTCATTGATACCCTCCTATGTACCAGGCACTGTGTGAACTGTTAACTGTGAAGTGTCCTTCCTTTCAAGAAGCTTACAGTTGAATGCAGGAAGCTAACATAAAGTAATTACTCATTCATGCATGATTATAAGCTGAGATAGATATGCTAAAGGAAAGGCAAGGATCTACTTAGTGGCTACAACAAAGGAGTTTACCTGACTAGAGTATCAAGGAGGCTTCCCTGAAGAAGTGATCCTGGAGCTGAGAGCTGATGAATGAGCAGGAGTTAAGTAGGCAAAGTGGAGAGAAATGGGGAGAGCATTCCAGGCTGCAGGGGCAGCAAGTGAGTGCAAAAGCCCTCCTGCAAAAGGAACCAAGATTTTCTGCAGGGAAGAAAGAGGCCTAGGGACTGAAGAGCAGAGAGCGAGGCGTGAGCAGTATGAGAGGAGAGCAGAGAGGCAGTACGGTCAGACCACCGCAGACATCGCAGTAATAAGATGCTGAGTTTTTCAGGTTTGACAAGTTGGAAGGAACAGACACTCACAGAGCTGGTAAGAAGGTGAAAGTGAAAAATGAAAGTGTTAGTTGCTCAGCCATGTCCGACTCTTTGTGACCCCATGGACTGTACCCCGCCACGCTCCTCTGTCCATGGAATTCTCCAGGCAAGAATACTGGAGTGAGTAGCCATTCCCTTCTCCAGGGGATCTTCCCAACCCAGGGCTGGAACCCAGGTTTCCTGCATTGCAGGCAGATTCTTCACCGTCTGGGCCTCCAGGGAAGCCTGGTGGGAAGTAAATAAATATAACCTCTAGGGAGGGTAATTCATCAATATCTATAAAAAGCCAAAATATGTAAAGTGATGTATCAGGGTTATTTATTTCAGCATTGTTTTTAGTAGCAGAAGATTGAAAATAACATAAATCTCTCTTGGTTGGTTAAACTGATTATGGTACATCATAGAAAAGAATAAAATGTAGTTGTGAGAAAGAGTGAGGACATACTCTCTACTGATACAGAAACATCTCCAAGATATATTTAGTGGGGGAGAAAAGGTGCAAACTAAACTCTGCATAGTTTGTTGTTTGTATATTTAAAAGAGGGGATATAAATTTATGTCACCATTTGCTTGATTATAATGAAGAAACTGTGGAAATGTATACAAGAAACCAATTATGTGGTTATGTGTGTTATGTGAGTTGGGACGGTTGGGTAAATGGAGAACAGGAGTGAAAGAGAGACTTTTCCCTTTATACCACTTGGTCCTTTTTGGTTTTCTAACATATTACCTATTCAACAAAAGTGAATACATTCATGTAAAAATAGTTTCAACCTTTGTCTAAAGGATAATGCAATGCCGCTGAAGAATTTTAAGTAGTAGGGTGATGTCAGAGTTGGCTTTAGAAGACCATTTCCAAGGTTGAAATGTGGAGAATGAATTGAAAGAGGGCCAGAGTGGATGCTGACAGGACAGTCAATGAGACACCACTTCATACGCACTAGAATGTCTACAGCAATAAAGACAGACAGTAGCAAGTGTTGGCACAGATGGGGGGAAATTGGAACCCTTATACATGGTTGGTGGGGATATAAAATGGTGTGGCTATTTTGGTAAATAATTTGGCAGTTCCTCAAAAATGTTAAACAAAGAGTTACCATATGACCCAGCAATTCCTCTCATAAGTAAATACCTAATAGAATTGAAAACATATGTCAGTGCTCATGTCCCTTGCACCCTTGCAGTTAGTGGGTGAGCTGGGGCAGCAAGGCAGCCTCTTTATAGCTCTGTGGAGTGCCTCTAACCTCCCTACTGGAGTCGCTGGCAAGGGCCAGCCTTGCAGTGGTGTGTTCTACATCAATGGCTCCAGCTGGGTTCATTGTCATTGGCTGCTTGTCCGTGTTCCAGTTTCTGTGAGAAGAGGAGACATTCTGAGTCTGCCCACCTTTGGCAGTGGACACTGTTGGAAACCAAACTCTATCTCGGAACCTCTTTACCTTGCTCACTCTGCAAGTAAATAGGTCTGCCTGTTTTCAATTGTTTAGGTCACAGTAAACCCTGGGATTTTTTTCACCCATTTTTAGCTGCTTATTCTTTTTCTTTCTTTCTTTTTTTTTTTTTTGCTTATTCTTTTTAAAATCTACTTAGCAAATATGTAATACCTGATTTTTTTTTTCCCCTGTAAGCCACTAATGATCCCTTGCTAACTAGCTGATTGGCTTTTTCAAAAATTTGAGAACTTCTCTGATGGTATAAGAATTCCCCTGCCAATGCAGGGGACACGGGTTTGATCTCTGGTCGGGGAAGATGCCACATGCTGCAGAGCAACCAAGCCCATGTGCCACAACTACCAAGCCTACGTGCTGCAACTGCCGAAGCTGGTGCACCCAGAGCCTGTGCTCCACAACAAGAGAAGCCGCCACAACGAGAAGCCCGTGCACCACAGCGAAGAGTAGCCCCAGCTCACCGCAACTAGAGGAAGCCCGAGTGCAGGGACGAAGACCCAGCACAATCCAACAAATAAAAGATCCCTGAGCATCTTTAAGTAAATTGTTGCATATTTCAATTACTACAATTTACAAATCAAACCTATTTTTTTCAATACAATAAAACCCATTTTAGAGGGAAGAAAAGAAGTTGCCACGAGAGGAGTTAGAAAAAAGGAAGGTATAGTGAATGCCCTATGTCCCTCAGAAAGTCTGTCCCTGTTGCAGTGTTCTTGCACTGCTGCTGCTGTTCAATTGCTCAGTCGTGTCTGACTCTTTGTGACCCCATGGACTGCAGCACGCCGGGCTTCCCTGTCCTTCACTATCTCCCAGAGTTTGCTCAAACTCATATTCACTGAGTCAACGATGATGCATTACTGAGGTTACTGATTTATTTTCTAGGCATTGATAAAGCAAGAGAATGCCTTGCTGTATGTTATATAATTTGGACTCTGTTACGTTTATCTTGGTGTGTCCCTCTTGTAACAACTCCCAATACTTAGCAAGCTTGTTTTTTATATATTTGCTTCCTTGTACATTCTTACTACATATTTTTGACTTTAAAAGGATACCTTTAGAACTGTTTCAAAGCCAAGAATGCTACGTGCTTTAGATAATTATGACATTATTCTAAATATAACCATATAATCTTGAATTCAAATAAATTTCTGTGCGGATAATAAAAATAAAACATGGTCACACAAACTTGTCCATGAATGTCCACAGCACCAATGTACATAATAGGCAAAAATGTAAAAACAATTCAAATGTTCTTCAACTAATGAATGGATAGCTAAATGTGGTATAGCCAAAGCGTAGCATACTAGTCAGTACTTCCTTTACAAAAAGCAATGAAGATTTATACTACGTCATGGGTGAACCTTGAAAATATTATGTTAAGTGAAAGAAGCCAATCACAATAGGTCACATATACAATTTTCCATTTGTATGAAATACATAGAATAAGACAATTTATAGCAAAACATTAATTAGTGGTTGCTTAGGGCTTGAGTAAAATGAGGGAGAGGTAAGGAGACAAATGAGGATTCACTATTAATGGGTATGAAATTATTTTAAGGGGGACAAAAATCTTCTAAAATTAGATAATAGCGATGGTTACACAAGCTCATGAAATGCTAAAAACTATTGAACTGTACACTTTACATGGGTGAATTGTATGGTATACAAACTATATTTCAATAAAGCTACTTTAAATAAGAGACAGTTTTCAAATTTCCTCGGTGGTCCAGAGGAAAGACGGTTAAGAATCCGTCTTGCAATGAAGAGGAACCAAGTTCAATTGCTGGTAGGTGAACTAAGACCCCACATGCTGCAAGGCAACTAAGCCCACACACCGCAACTACTGAGCCCGCATGTTGCAACTACTGAAGCCTGTGTGTCTAGAGCCTGCGCTCCACTAGAGAAGCCACTTCAATAAGAAGCCCGTGTACCACAGTGAAGGCTAGCCGCCGCTTGCCACACCTAGAGAAAACCTGTGCACAGCAACAAAGACCCAGTGCAACCAAAAAAGATACAATAAATAAATTACACATTCTAAGAGGAATCATGCTCATACAGACATATCCATAATTTCTTTCAAACTCAATCTTTCAAGAAAGAAAAAAAGCAGATATAAATTGCCTTTTAAAAAAGTTCCAATTCATCTTAAATACTTAGTACAAGCCTGATATAAAAATATATCAAAATGTACTATGGTTATGCAAAACACAGTATTGTATGTCAAGTGTATTTCAATAAAATATATAGCAAAAACTTTTAATTAAAAAATTAAAAATCTATCAATTTTAGTTCAAGACAATAAACTCAGCATAAGATATATCTTCATATTTTTGTACCTCAGAAATTGGGGATGTAATATTTTCATTATGGTTTGAAGTATTTCATTTCCATACTATTTTATTCTTTGACTCAGAGTTATTTGGAAGACTTTTGCTTTTTTAACTTCCAAATATATGTTTGTTTTGTTGAATGCACATAAGCTCAAGTGTCCAACACACAGTGAAGGCCAAACAAACCAGAACACTGGAGTTTGGAACAGAGAAAGATATGTTGCTGAACTGAGCAAGGAGAATTGGTGGTTAGTGTTCAAAAAACCCAAACTTTTGTGATAGTTTTTGGAGAGGAGTTTTTATAAGCAAAACTGGGGGCTAGGCCTGATTGGTTGGTGGTGAGGTAACAGGATGGTATTGCATGAATGTTGTGCTCAGAAGAAAGTTACCATTCTATACCTGGTTGGGGGGCTTATTTCCTACAGAAAAACTAAAAAATAAATTGTTATGTATTTCCCTTGAGGAGAAACCAGGGCTCTGCTTTATGACTGCACTATTGTTTTTTAACAGCTCCTCCTCTGTTTCTGCATTCTCTCTCTTCCCTGATTAGTAACTGTTTGAATCTGCCCTTTGGAATTCAGGGACAGTCTAGGAAGCTGAGGGCTTCCCACGTGGCACTAGCGGTAAAGAACCCGCCTGCCAGTGCAGGAGGCATAAGATATGCAGCTTCGATCCCTGGGTTGGGAAGATTCCCTGGAGGAGGGCACAGCAACCCACTCCAATATTCTTGCCTGGAGAATCCCAGGGACAGAGGAGCCTGGAGGGCTATAGTCCATAGGGTCGTAGAGTCGGACGTGACAGAAGTGATTCAGCACGCATGCTAGGAAGTTGAATCCATTTTCCTACAAACAAGAAAAGGGGACCAGGAAAAGGCTTGTGGGGCCCCGCTCTGTTTCATTTGTATTTATATTTTACACTGTGGTCAAAGAATACAGTATGTATTACACAATTCTCAAGTTTGAATTGCATTTGTTGAGACCGATTTTTATAAATGTTTTACGTATGCTTAAGAGGGAAAAGTAGTTTTTACTTTGGGTGAATGGTTCTACATGTTTATTAAATCAAGCTTGTTAAGTGGGTTACTAAAAAAAAAAAAAAAAAATTGAGGCCATTGCAGCAGTCCAGTTAAGAGATGATGGTAGGCTAGGAGCAGAGAAGATGGAGAGAAGTATAGAGAGTCCAGATTTATTTGGGAAGCAAAACAGACCCTTCCTGATGCTGGAGGGGGATGGGAGGAATGTGGAGAGAGCCATTAACGATGACTTTCTTGGTTTCTGGTTTATGCAATTTGCCAGATGCCAGATACATGAAATCTAAAAAAATATATATATATATTTTTAAGTTCTACCAGTTTATTGCCAGCAACCCATCTCCCTCCACCCTCATGGACGCATGCTCAGTCATGTAACCCCATGGACTGCAGCCCACCAGGCTTCTCTGTCCATGGACTTTTCCAGGCAAGAATACTGGAGTGGGTTGCCAAGATATATGAAATTGAGATAGGAAATCCTAAGAGAGATTCAGCTCAGTTCAGTTCAGTCGCTCAGTGGTGTCTGACTCTTTGCGACCCCATGAATCGCAGCACACCAGGCCTCCCTGTCCATCACCAACTCCTGGAGTTCACTCAGACTCACGTCCATCGAGTCAGTGATGCCATCCAGCCATCTCATTCTCTGTCGTCCCCTTCTCCTCCTGCCCCCAATCTCTTCCAGCATCAGTCTTTTCCAATGAGTCAGCTCTTCGCATGAGGTGGCCAAAGTACTAGAGTTTCAGCTTTAGCATCATGCCTTCCAAAGAAATCCCAGGGCTGATCTCCTTTAGAATGGACTTGTTGGATCTCCTTGCAGTCCAAGGGACTCTCAAGAGTCTTCTCCAACACCACAGTTCAAAAGCATCAATTCTTCAGCGCTCAGCCTTCTTCATATTAGACATCTATATTTCCCCCAAGAATGTTTCTTTGCTTTCTAAGGGGACTAAGAGGGCAACGGCAAATATTGAGGCAATGGGTGAGAGCATCTCCCTGCCATTCCTTAAGCCCTGTGCGTATGTATGTATATCTGTACAACACATCACAGTACAGTAAGTCCCCTATGAAAGAATGAGTTCCATTCCAAGAGTGTGTTCATAAGTCCAATTTGTTTGTAAGTTCAACAAAGTTAGCCTGGTTACCTAACTAATTTTGGCTATATAGGCTAACACAATAGGCTATATAGTAGTTTTTCGGTTGCTACGTCACGTCCAACTCTTTGTAACCCCATAGACTGCAGCACATCAGGCTTCCCTGTCCTTCACTATCTCCTGGAGTTTACTCAAACTCATGTCCATTGAGTCGGTGATGCCATCCAACATCTCATCCTCTGTCGTCCCCTTCTCCTCCTGCCTTCTATCTTTCCCAGCATCAGGGTGTCTTCCAATGAGTCGGCTCTTTTCATCAGGTGGCCACAGTATTTCAGCTTCAGCATCAGTCCTTTCAATGAATATTCAAGGTTGATTTCCTTTAGGATTGACTGGTTTGATCTCTTTGCAGTCCAAGGGACTCTCAAGAGTCTTCTCTAGGACCACAACTGGAAAACATCAATTCTTCAGCCTTCTTTATGGTCCAACTCTCACATCCATACATGACTATTGGAAAAACCATAGCTTTGACCATATGGGACCTTGGTCAGCAGAGTGATGTCTCTGTATTGTAATAGGTTTATAATACTTTTCACACAAATAATACATACAAAAAGTAAGGAAAATAAATTTAATCTTAAAGTACCTTGAAAATTATAGTAGTACAGTACAGCTGGCATACAGTAGTGGTAGAAGCTGGCATACAGTAGCACAACAGCTGACATACAGGAGCTGGCATCAAGAAAACAGGGAAGAAAAATTACTGACTGGAGGAAGGAGAAGGGGTGGCAGAGGGTAGAGCGGAGGGATTCGTCAGCAATAGGAGACAGAGGGCAAGCTGCATGTGACAGTGTACGCCAGACGCGTGAACCAACTTACCTAATTGGACACGTGAACACACGCACATTCACATCTTCGAAAGTTCACAACTTGAACGTAAATTCATATTGGAAGGGTGTGGCACCCACTAGACTAACAGCTTAGAAGTCAAGGGTCGAATTTCCTCTAGGCACTGGGGGACCTCGCCTTGAAACTGCCCCAGCCTTCTCCTAGCTTGTTTCTCTGAGCCCCGCCCACGGGGATTTCCGGCTGCCCTTTTGCACCCGCCTCTCCCTGAAGCCCTTGGCTCCGCCCCTACTGGAACGCTTGCCTTCTAGCCTAGAGAGGAATGGAGTGATTGACGAGTACCTTCTCCAATCCTAACGCAGAATGAACACATACTACCAATTAGACGGTAGCAGGGGCGGATGCTGAAGCCTAGGGTGGGAGGGTTATCAGGAAGTGAGTGAAGGCTAAGGAGGACAAGTCCGCCCAGGCAGTGGTGTAAGGGTGACCGGACGTCTGGATACCCCAGTGCTCTTCTTTCTCCATTCCTGGGTGAGGAGTCCCTTCGCAGCTGGGAGTCAGGCTCTTTATTTGTCCTCTTGAATGGGGTCGGGGAGGGGTGTGTGTCTACTGTGAAAGCATTTGAGGATCTTTTCTGATTCTCCTAACTCCTTTCGCCTCAAGTCAGGTCCTTCTCTTAGCCTGGGGCGGGGGTCTTGTCCCCCGTCACTCTCCGCCGGGAGCTGTAAAGTGTTTAAGGTCTTTCCGCAGCCTGTGGGTGGTTAAAGTCTTCCGGACTCGGTCACGGAAAGGCAGATGAGTTTATAGGGAGTTTAGGTTTAGGTTTAGGGAGATTCGCGGACTCAGCCTCTCTCCCGACGAGTTAGAAGCCCCTTGCCGCGGCCAGAGCTAGTGCAAGGTGGAGGGGCTCTGGGAGCTAGGTTCCTGTGACTAGGGAACTAGGGATAGAATTAGGTATTGGAGGCGAAAGAATGGATGGAAAGAAAGATTTCTTCCGTGGAGGTCGTGGAAGTTCTCTAAGGGACTTCATAGAGTGGAGCCGGAGTCGTTGGAGTTGGGCCTGGGGCTTGGTCTCTAAAACCCCCACCCACTTGTGGGCCATCAGCTGTTTGCCTTCATTTCTTTTTCCTCAGGCTGAAGGAAACATCTGAACATGTGGAATCCCAATGCTGGTAGGTGTTTGGGGGATCGCTTCTCTTGCCCCAGCCCCTTTTCAGATGGGCCGCAACAGGAGGATTCTGTGTCAGTTTCGCCTCCTCCTCTCCACTAGCCCGCAGAAGCAGAGTCCTTTGTCGCTGACCCATCCTCTCCTCTTTCCCTAGAGTTCACTGTCTGTGTTTCTCCCCCGCCCTGCCAGGGCCCTTCCCTTTTCTCTCTCTCCTGTAAGTTTGCCTCCCCTTCCCTTCATTCTCTTTCCTCACCTTCCCATTTGCTCTTAACTACTGAGTAATTCTTTTTCCTCACCTTCCCATTTGCCCTTAACTATTGAGTAATTCTTTTTGTTGTTGTTTGTTGTCAGAGGCTCTGGGCAGTTGTAATCTTAATTTATTCTTTGTTTCTTCCACCAGGGCAGCCAGGACCATATCCACACCCGCCTAACGCTGGGTATCCTGGAGGTTGCAATCCTGCCCATCCACCACCTGCCAACCCTCCCTTTCCTCCAGGCCCTTTTCCCACTCCCCCAGGAGCACCGCAGGGGAATCCAGCCTTTCCCCCTGGTGGGCCCTGTCATCCTGTGCCACAGCCAGGATATCCAGGATGCCAGCCCTCAGGTCCCTACCCCCCTCCATATCCACCACCTGGCCCTGGCATGTGTCCTGTGAATCCATTGGTTCCTGGTGTAGTAGGACCAGGAATAGTGATTGACAAGAAGGTGCACAAGAAAATGAAGAAAGCTCATAAAAAGAAGCAGAAACACCATAAGCATGGCAAGGTAAGTGCCCCTGGAGCCTAGCTGGGAAGGGGTGCCCCTTCAAAGGGACTAAGGAGGCAGGGGGAGGGCAAGGAATGGGGATTTTGAAGTCTTGAGGATGTGGGACAGTGACTCTATAAAGGATTCCCACTGGGAAGATCTGATAATCCTAAAAAATTTATTAGGCTTATTAGGCCTTATACCTGGGAGGTGCTAGGCTGAGCCACAGAATGGATGTCAGCATCAAAAGTCTTTCTAGTTTGCCTTTCTCTTCCTAGAACTCCCCACCCCACGCTTGTTTTAGCAGGTTGGACACACCCACTGAGGTGGTCAAACATCAAGTAATAGAGTCAGTGCTTTGACAAAGCAAAGTCTTATATAATAATTAACTTGTAATAATCTGGCCCTAGGTCCTGGAGTTTCTTTCTCTCCTTCAGTGTTCTCAGGGTGATGTTTTAGTTACATCGGCCCCATTGCCCTACTATTCAGTAGGGAAACTGAGGACGAGAGCAGTCAGTGACTCTCAGCCTTTAACAAAACCTGAGTTTCATGCTCAGCCCCAAGGCTAAATATCTTCACTCCAGAGGATTGTTCATTACCAAGGGTAAAAGTAGCTCTCAGGACAACTCTGGAAGGAGTGAACCAACCCTGATCTTGAGGAGGCTTTAATTTACATTTTTCTGCCCAATATTTATTTGCCTTATGGCTTTGGATGCTAATTCTAGTTCTCCATCTTTGTTTCGTGAGTGGAGACACTAAAAAATGGTTTTGATGACAGTTTTGATGGGAGTATATGTGTAAGAACCTTGACTAGGACTCTCCCAGCCTCCTCTCCCGCCTTCCTCACTTTCTCCCAGCTGGGACTTAGGAAAAAGTAGAGATAGATGCACACGCAGCTACTCATTCTACTCACTTTTCTTAGTCTCCTAGCCACTAGGAATGTCCATGCAGCTAATAAATACTATAAGGGAGCAGCTGTTTCCTTGTACAATTCTACTCTAGTGCCTATAATTTATTCCTTGCCTAGGCATTGGCTCAGGTAAAGAAAATTGGAAACTTTCTCCAAATTCAGTATATTAAATTCTGTGCAATGATTTAGGATGGTTTCATCCATTCCTGAATGCTCACTGCTGAAGGAAATCCTTGCTTTTGCTGTTTAAGGGACAGTCGAGTTGAAGACTCCTGACCTTCTTAGAAAGCAAAGGGCACTGGGGTGGAGGTATAGGGCACCAAAGAATGTCCCATGAAGTAACAAAAGTCATTTGGATCTGATGTATCCTTTCCCCTTTCCCCTTGCAGCATTCCTCCTCCTCCTCCTCTTCCAGCAGTGACTCTGACTGAATACAGGGCCTGGACCCTTCCCTCAAGTCTCTCCAGTTCAGCTGTCCCATCAAGCTTCAGATGCCATCTTGTACTGGGGGAAATTAACTCTTACTACCCCTTCCCCTCAACCCCTGCAATCTAAGCCTCATTCTGCTGTTCAGCATTAACTAGCTAGGACAAATCAGAAAAGAATTGCCACGGGCTAACAAAGGCCATCTTCTCACTGCTTGGATAGAACTTTTAGCTGATGAGTTTGACAGAACTGTTTTTTGAAGATGGTAAGATTTGAGCTAAAATACTAAAGACAAGTCTAAGATCTGTAAAATGTGATTTTTTTTTTTTTTTTTACTTTCTTTTGTAATACTCATGATTGAGGAGATGCTGTGGACCTTGAGTTATGGAAATGAAAAACGACCTGTACCTTTCTTATAATTGTAGCATGCTTGGGTGATTCAGTGGCAAATAAACATTTCCCAGCAGGCCTCTTATTGATGGCGCTCACTGCAAGGCTGATGGCAGGTCGAGTCCATTTGGTTGATGAGCTCTGACTGCCATTTTGGAAAGTAATCTCTGTTCTCTCACTCAGTATGCTGTCTCAGGCCCTCCTCTCACTCTCCAACTCTCAGTCCGAATAAAGCTGTTTCTCCTGGTCTCTGTTCACCTGTACCATTACCTTGGTTGGGCCTAGCACCTTCTACTAGTTCTGCTGCCCTAGAAAAAAATGAAAGGATAGATTTATCAAGCGGATGGTGGAGAGGAGCTGGGAAAGGCATGTGTTTAGGAACAGGGTCTAAAGCTCCACAGCATGTTTGGGAATCACAGGTATCCATCCCAGTGGGGCTAGAAGTGTTTATTGAGGAAATACTGTGTTCTGGGGCTGAAGGTACAAAGATTTAGAATGACACAGTCTCTACCCTTCATGGCCTTTGAGAGCTAATGGAGCAGATGGTCATGTGAATATATGAATAGGTTATTATAGTATTGTAAAAGTGAATGGGACAGGGATCAAGCAGTGGGGGAGCAAAGGAAGGAGTGACAGTGCCACTGGGAAATGAGTGAGGTCCTGGCTGGGCCTCAGGATGCACAGGGGTTTCCCTGTTACAGATAACAAAAGCTGCCCCAGGCACTCAGCGCTTTGCATTTGTAACTTGTGTTCATCTTCATGGCAGCTCTATGAGGTAGGTACTACTGATCCCAAATTGAGGAAGAAGAAAACTTCAGTCAGGATTTGAACTTGGGCAGTGTGGGTTCTGTGTCTGTGCTTGTAACCCGGTGGGTTTCCAGCAGAAGCAGTTTTGCAGAGGCAAAGATTTGTAAAAAGCTGAAGGATGGATGTTCAGGAATTCCTGAGCCTAACATACCATATCAGAGCCTGATAGCAGGGAGGAGTGGACCTGAGCAATGTTTCTTAGGTGGGACCCACAGGGTTTAGGGATTTAAGGGTGGGACTTGAACAGGGAAGTTGTGTTTCTAGTTGACTGGGTTTCATCTATGACTTGTCCTGGGGGTGAGATATATGAAATACATGCTTAAATATATTAGATCTAGCTTCTAATTTTATTAGGAAATCCAAGACCAAGCTGAAGAAGGAAATGGCAACCCACTCCAGTATTCTTGCCTGGAAAATTCCATGGACAGAGGAGCCTGGCGGGCTACAGTCCATGGGGTCACAGAGTCGGACACGACTGAGCACCAAGACCTGTTTTCCAGTGTCCTGAAATTTGGGGCCATTCTAAGGTTTTCTTCCTCTGTAACACTGTTTTTATTTATTTATTAGCACTTCCTTTTCCAGGAGGAGAAGGGAAAGGTGGGCCTAAGGGGATTGTGAGGTGGAAGAAAAACAGTTGAAAAATAAACCACAAATTAAGGAGAGACAATGAGAAATGGCTCCAGGGAGAAACAAGTTAGGGAGAACATTCACCCACCTCCTTCCCCAGTTTTAACCATAAACAGCCCATTTCCCCTTCCTACCTTTTCTTTTTCTAACAGCATCTTGCTATTTTGCTATCCTTGTTTCTTCAAAAGTCATTAACTTTTTGAAAGCTAAAAGTAATACATGTACCTGGGAGGGGGGGAGGGATGTAACATTTTTAATAGGATGTTCAGCAGAAAAGTAAGGTTCTCCTCATAGCAAATTTCTAGTTTACTCCCCAAAGGCAACTATGACTACTAAATTCTTTTGTAAACTTTCAGAGCTGGTCTGCACATAAGTTAACATCCTCTCTGTTTCTACCTTACATGTTCCTATTGCTTCTAGCCCACTTTATATCAAATGAGAGCCGTCTTTTGGATCTAACATTTTCCCATTTAATTATTTATTTTGGAGTTGATTCCATATCAGTGTTTGTGTGTAACATTGTTTTTAACAGCATTTTACTCAGTCTTTTTATGCTGGAATTTTAAAATGTTTCCATCTTTGCTATACACTTAACTGCTGTGGGAAATTTTGGTATGTATATCTTTGCCAGAGGTTGCAACATTGGTTGCTCATGGCTATTTCTGGCTATGGACTTTTTTTTTTTTTGAGGGACTACTCTGTTAATTATCACACCTTTTCAATAAAGGTTCAGATTTCACGTTTCTGAAGACAGAAATTTCTGAACCACTACTGATCCTTCTTTATAGATGGATTTTATACTCTCCAGGGGCTTCCTGGGTGGCACTAGGGTTAAAGAACTCGCCTGCCAATGCAGGAGACACAAAAGACTTGGGATCAATCCCCTGGAGGAGAGCAGGGCAACCCACTTCAGTACTCTTGCCTGGAGAATCCCATGGACGGAGGAGCCTGGTGGGCTACAGTCCATAGGGTCGCAAAGAGCCGGACACGGCTGAAGCGACTTAGCAGGCAGGCATGCATGCTCTCCAGTCTTAATCGTCCTTTCAGCTTCCTGTTGCCTTTCTTCAGGCAAGTTACATTAGTTGCCTGGCTCTCCAGAGCATTGGGTTGGTACGCCCTGTTTTGTGCATCAGTATAAGACTCTAAAGATACTGGTTCTCAAATGTTTTTATTTTATGCCCAATGTCCCATGAGAGGATCTGGAGTTCTACCATTCTGTCCTTACTAGAAACTGAGTATAGTAAGAGTTCCACACAATTAATTGAAAATGGGAAAGGATAGGAAACCCATTAAATCTAAAGTACAAATTGACACTTCAACTTTGAGGACTGTAAGTCATGGGATGAATCATCAGTTTGCTGTCTTTCTGGAATCATTTCCCTGTATCAGGGTGTTTTGTAGTCATAGACGAGTTCACTCTCTTGACTAGTTTGGTTCTCCTTCTGAGAAGAATTTATTTATTCATAAAACCATTGCATATTGCTATTGGCTGCATCTTTTTCAAAGCTGGCTGCAACTGCTGGCTAGCCCCAGCGGAAGCCAGGCTACTGTTAACAGAGTCATGTTCTGTTCTTTTGTTGTCCAGTCACTAAGTCGTGTTATTTTATCAACTTTCAATTTGATCTTTGTTTTGTCTACCATTATTAGAGGTGACTTCACAGATAGCCACTCATTTTATTTTTTTTGCCACTCACTTTTACTCCAGCTCTTAGAGCCCCCTGGGGTGTAAATGACCCAACTGCAAAATCTTGAGATTAATTTGACCTTCAGCCCAGGCCCTCACTGGGGCTTCCCAGGTGGTTCAGTGGGTAAAGAATCTGCCTGCAAAGCAACAATAGACGAGGGTTCGATCCCTAGGTCAGGAAGATCCCCTGGAGAAGGGCATGGCAATGCACTTCAGTATTCTTGCTGGAGAATCCTATGGACAGAGATGCCTGGTGGGCTACAGTCCATGGGGTCACAGAATCAGACCTGAAGTGACTGAGCAGCCCAGGCCTCATAGTAAGCCTGCTCTTTGGTTTGCTTTTCTCTTGGGTGTCCTAACATTTTCCTACTTCCTTTACTCTCTTTCAATATTTGCTCTGCCCTTTGCCTTTGTTAAATGACAGACTTCTTTTTATTTCTCACACTGTTCCTAATGCCCACCTATCATTTGGAGGGTGGCAGGAAAGACGTTGGTGCCCCCAAGCTTGATTTTCCACTTCAGAAAGCTCTCTTCAGATAACTCCACTGAATTGAAGTTGCCCAATCAAACCTGATGAATATAAAGGCCAGAACTGACACCCAAAGAACTTGAACGTGGGTAAACAATAACCCTATAGTAGCTGTCTCTTTCAATAGCCTTTTTAAAAATTTCGTTTTGTTCTCTTTCAGAGTTCTCTAGTTTTTGAACAAAATTTTTAATGTGGAAACTTACAGATATGTACAAGAGTAGGGAAAGCAGATTTCCCATAACCTAGCTCCAGTAA
Organism: Ovis canadensis; assembly: GCF_042477335.2. Classification (NCBI taxonomy): domain Eukaryota; kingdom Metazoa; phylum Chordata; class Mammalia; order Artiodactyla; family Bovidae; genus Ovis; species Ovis canadensis. The sequence goes on along the minus strand of NC_091247.1, from coordinate 138,745,921 downwards.
TTATTAACAATTTGTTCATCTTTTCTTGTTTGGTTGGTTTGTGTGTGTGTGTTTCACACACCCCAACCAGGGATGAGTCCTGAAACCCCTGCAGTGGAAGCACAGAGACTTTTTTTTAAAGCATTTAAAAAATATGACCCAGCAGTGCCTTGCTTTATTTATTCATTTATTTGGCTGTGCTGGGTTGTAGTTGGTGGCATATGGGTTCTTTGTTGCCACACACAGGGTCTTCCTTGTGGCATGTGGGATCTAGTTCCCTGACTAGGGATGAAACCTGGGCCCCCTGGGAGCGTGGAGTCTTAGCCACTGGACCACCAGGGAAGTCCCACACTTTGCTAGTCTTGTTCCATTCCATATCATATTTTTTCCAATTTTTATTATGAAAATTATTATTGTTATTTTGGGGCATGCCGCACAACTTGTAGGATCTTAGTTCCTCTACCAGGGATTGAACCTGGGCCACAGCAGTGAAGGTGCGGAGTCCTAGTCACTGGAGCGAAAGGCGATTCCCTGAAAATTATTTTGTAAAAGTCTGAAGAACAGTACAATGATCACCTATAAACCTACCATCTATACTCAACAACTGTCAACATTTTTACCAAATTTGCTTTATTGATTTAACCATGTGAAATATTTGAAAGTCTGTTCCCATCATCACGACCCTTCACTTTAAATAGTTCATTATGTTCCTCCTAGAACAGCATTTCTCCTGCACAGCCATAATTCCATTACCACACTTAAGAAAATTAACAATGCCTCCTAATATTAGCTAATATTCATGTCTGAATTTCCTCTGCTGTCTCCAAAATGTCTTATATAGCTATAAAAAAACAAACCAGAATCCAAACAAGATCCACACGTTATATTTGATTATTATTGTCTTTTGAATTTATCCTCTCTTTCCTCCCCCTCTGTTCTATTTCATTTTCATTTTGATGAGAACAGGCTAGTTGTCTTGTTGAATGTCTTGGACTCTGGATTTGCTGATTATCTCTATGATATGTTTAACTTTTTCCTTGATCCCTTGTAAATTTCCTGTAAATTGCAAGTTGGGTCTGAAGGTTTAATTAGATTAAAACTAAACACTTGAGAAGAATACTTAATAGATGATGCTATGTACCTACTGCATCTCATCAAGGACTGTGTCAGAGTTGTACTATTAGTGATACAAGGTTTGATCACTTGGATAAGGTGGTGACCTATCTGATCTTTCCATTTAAAACTTTTGGCTTCATTTTTTATTTTTATTTTGCAAATAATCATGTATATTTGTCACCAGGTTAGTATCCTTTTCCCTAACAAATTTCCCCGTAAAGTTTTGATGATTGATGACACTTGCTTAAGTCAATTATTTCATTTTGGGTTGGAGAATGAATGATGTTCTAATTTTTAAATTTCTCTACATTCATTATATGGAATTGTTGAAAAAAAGTTTTCCCTTGTTGACTAAAGATGAACTACAGTTCTTCCTAAAAGAAAAGGTGCTTCTTTCATTTTAATTACCAATTTTCAAAGTAAAGAGTTGGTGTAAAAGTGACCTCCAAGGTGGCAAATTAGCTTTTTTTCCCATTTGTATTACTATAGACTAGGGGTTTGTCCCAGTAGTCTCTCCTCACACATCCTATTTTCCTGTCTGGTTTATCCGTGGCGATTGCCAACTCTCTCCGCACTTAAACGTCTGGGCTTTCGAACCAGCCCGCTAGGGGACACTAGTTTCCTCCCTGCCCCCACGCTGCCGCTCTATCATGCGCTTCGCCATTTGCTACCGGTTGTTCTCTCGCTGGTGCCAACGCTGTCCACGGAGCCGCTCTAGGCTGTTGGGAGGCCGTCCGCATTGCGTGGGGAAGGTTTGGACGACGCAGTCGCCTCGCCGGCCCCCGGGGCGGTTAGCGCTTCCGGGGTCGGAGGGTGCGCGGGGTTGAAAGCGGGCCGCTCCGCCCCGTCCCCCTCCCAGACCAGCAGAGGCAGCAGCCGGAGCAGCCGCAGCCTGCGCCCTCTCCCGCCCGCCCGCCCTCCGCCCGCCCGCCCGCCCTCCGCCGCCCTCCACCCACCCCGGGGTCTCTTTCCCCCTTCCTCCTCCTCCTCCTCCACCCCCCCCTTCCTCCTCCGCCCGCCCGCGGGGCCCCCCTCGCCTTCCCGCCCGCCCCTATTGTTCCGCCCCCGGCCTCCCGCCCTTCCCCTTCCCGCCCGCTCCCCTTTTCCCCTCAGTCGCCTCGCGCCTGCAGGTAAGCTTCAAATTTTTCCCTCCGCCCGCGGGTATGGCTCTATTTCCACTCTTGCCATCTTTCTTAGCGGGCTCCGGTCCTCGTCACGAGCCTCGGCCTCGCGTAGTCCCGCGTGAGCGCCTGCTCCCTCTCTCTGCTCGGCCGGCCATTCACGCGAGGCCCTGGCTCCGACGAGGCCTAGTAGGCCTCGCGCAAGGCCTCCTCCCCTTCCCCCCGCCTTTTCCCGGTGGCGGCTGCGCAGGAGTCAAGGAGGGCGCGCGCGCGGTAGGGGGGGGCGGCGGTGGATTTGTTGGTTGAGGGGGGTGGGGGAGGCGATGGCCGGCTTGCTGGCCGGGCGGGTGAGCGCGGCTCCCCGCGGGGGTCAGGCGCTGGCGCAGCCACTCGAGGAGGCGCTATTAGTCTGGCCCCTCCCCCTGGATCGCAGCGCCCCCCCCCGACCGAACCGTTTATTTTTTCCTCCTCTTTTTCTAGTGGAGGGATGGGGGGGTACATTTTTTGAGTGGAAAATGCTTGGATGGCCAAGGGGAGGGGGGCTGTGGAGTTAAAGAAAGGGTAGACGGGCTCCCAGTTACCGAGTTATTCAGGACGTTTTCTCGGGGTAACGAATTTTGAAATTACAAAATGCCTGCCGCTATAGACCCAGACCGAGCTATTTATAGGAGAAGGGGTAATGGATGCAGGATTAACAGCTGGATTCCTGGGATTGGGTACACTTACATTCTCCTAGTCAGGAGAGAAACATGACAGGGATTTCTTGAGTGGTTTGGTGTTGGAAATGCACCTTTGTGCCATACCTCAAGAAATGGCTTCAAATAGGTTTCCAATTTTCTTGCCCTTTGGAATTTGCTTTTGTCATGGTATTTGTAAAGTGCTTCTTATTCTGTGAGTGAGGATAAGGGATTAAACTGCCAAATTTTTTCCATGTCTTACTAAAGTCATTCTTACAGACCCAACTCCTATTTTGTCCCTACCCCCAGTACAGTTGTTTTCCCTTGAGTGAAAAATGTTGAATTCTGGGATTTTTTTCAGCAATTACATTCTGAAAATGGGGGAATGAGGTGCTTTGGGGATGCAAAGCCCTTCTTTTAAGTAATCACACACTTGAGTTAGCCATGGGGCAGCTTGCCATATACAGGATGGTCTGGCAGCCACTTAACACTTTTAGGATATTTAGGATGTGGCTTTGTTGTTAGAGCAAAGTTGAAAAGGTGGCTGGTTTTGTGAAGGAGGAAGACTGGCTGTAGGAGAGATCATTGATGTTTTGAAAAGGTGGATACTAAAAATGTCACTGGAGAAATTTCACCACTTTGGGGAGGTCCTTTTCAAAACTAACACTGTTAGGTCCTAAGGAAGCATTGTAGGCTGATGTATATTCAAAAACACTCTTTATCAATTAAAGCAGAAATGTTAGTAACATTGCTTTAGTGCTTACGTGGGGAAAGGGCCTCAGTAGGAAAGTCTCATTGCTGCTGTTGCTTAAAACAACCACACAATAAATTTTTAGCGATACCAGCTATCATTTTGATTGTTTCCTTTGGAAGAAAATTTAAGATTAAATAATTTGAATAAAGACTTGAGTAGTAACAGGTTAATGTGGAAACGAGGTAAATTCAGATCTTGAGTGACTATCAAGTTTGGTTGGAAAAAGAGGACTCAGGGTGCACTTAATGTATTGAGTCATTTCCCAAAGGGGAATGTGGAACCCAGCCTGCATAGAAGGCATTTCAGATAATGCCTTTTTCAGTGAGGTTGTTGATTTAAATCTTTAAAAAATTATTTGGTGACATGTATTCACATTCAGAATTTTAGGGAGAAGATACATTCTAATTTTTTTTACTTAGAAATTGCTGCCAATAAAAACATTTATGTGTGTCCTTTGCAGCTTTCAACCTGAATGGCTTCATAACAGGGAAGCAGAAGTCATAGCCCTCAGTGTATAGTTAGCTTGAGGTTTGCCCTCATGATTTCCAGGTGTTTCTGTATTCTTTTGAAGCTTATTTTGCTGAAGGACAACTGGTGCACGTTCAGCAGTTCCCTTAGAACTAGTGCCAATTGAAGAAATCTTTCGCATCCTGAGAGTCAGCGGAAACCCTATCATTAATGAGAGTAGACTGGAAAGTTGCTTTATGTACTTTGTAACAGAATCTGAGCTGTTAATGCAGTTGTGCTGGATGTATACAAGCCTGCCGACTGATACACTGTCATTTAAGGAAAAGAGTCAGCTAGAAAACATTGATAATGACTAAAGTAACATTGGGAAATGTTTCTGTTGTTTTCCTACTCTGATTTTGGTCATGTTTGCATTTCAGTTTTTGGCTTTCACCCCCACCAGTGACCAAAGACTTGACCACTCAAAGTCCAGCTCCTCAGAACACTGCTCGACATGGACACCGGAGTGATTGAAGGTGGATTAAATGTCACTCTCACCATCCGGCTACTTATGCATGGAAAGGTATGCAACAGCTTGGGAAAATTGGGTCATAGTAACTCCTAGAGGAGGGGCCAGGAAGAGAGGGCATGGATCTTGGAGCTCATCAGATTAGCTCTGTGGGAAGTCTGGCTTTAGCACTCCTCCTCTGGTGAACTAGATGAGAGTGTAGTGGGAAAATGGACAGACTTTACTAGGAAGCTCCACTGAGCAGGAAAGGCTTAACCAAAGGCTAGAGCCAAAACTATCTGGATGATAAGATTTTTCTCATGGATGTTGTTATAGCTTGTGATAGGTAGATTTCCACTGCCCAAACAATTTTGGGTAACTTTAAGGTGAACTGGTATTTGATACTTTAAAAAATAATTTATATTAAAGACAGCGCTTTATTACTCTATTTCTTCACAATTCTTTGATAGCTTCCCTTATGTTTTGAGTAAAGAAAATAAGAAGCCTTTCCATTCCCCTTCCCAACAAATCCTAGTTTTTCCAATGCTTTGGATTGTTTTAAAAATTACTTTTTGTGATAACCAATGCTTCAAGTTTCCTCGTATTTGACACTAGTATTCTCCGTTGTAGGAAGTTGGCAGTATCATCGGAAAGGTAAGACATCAGTTCAACTCTAATTACTATTTAGTCAACCTGGGTTTAAATAATAATTGAAACTCATTCTTGACTTTTCCTCTTTCAGAAAGGAGAATCAGTTAAGAAGATGCGCGAGGAGGTGAGTTATTGGGGATGCAGAGGGATAGGGACTGTTAACTTGGGAAGTTAGAAACTTCTAAAACAAAAGCAAAGTTTCTGTTTAATGAGAGATTGATAGGGAGAAGGTTTTTTTGTTTTTTTTTTTTTTAAATATTTTGGCTACACTGTGGGAATGTGAGATCTTAGTTCCCCAACCTGGGCAGCCATGCCCCTGCAGTGGAAGCATGGTGTCTTAACCACTGAACCACCAGGAAAGTGTCCCAGAAAAGGGAAGATCTTAATAGAAGAAGAAGCTGGTATTTTTCTGGCTTGGGTTATTTGTAATGACAAATAGTATGCTGGGAAATTGTAGTTTTAGGAAGTCTGCATTTAAGACTTAAACAGCTTCTGTAGTTTGTTGGAGGATAAATATGGAGCTGTATTTAAAATAATGTTGATGGTGCCTTTTGTAAGGATCATGTACATAGGCAGCTCTTGCCCATCTTGTTTAAGAGGGGTTATTTACATATTTGTGTATCTGTGCTTAGATCTTTTTGTCTATTAACCTTTTGGCTCTGTTTCTATCCAGAGTGGTGCACGTATAAACATCTCAGAAGGGAATTGTCCTGAAAGGATTATCACTTTGGCTGGACCCACTAATGCCATCTTCAAAGCCTTTGCTATGATCATTGACAAACTGGAAGAGGTTTGTTGTTCCCTGCCCCTCATTCTTTATTTTTTATTGCTTCTTGATAGCTTAGTGATTTCCAAGAGTTTTTAAAATTGAAGAACAGACTAGATCATAAAGCTCTGTAAATGGGTTCTTTACTCCCAATTAGCATCCCCCAAATCGGACCATTTATGGTTAAAAAGTCACTTCAGTTGGTTAGAAAAATACCATTGACCATTGAAAAACATAAGATTGAACTGTGCTGGTCTGCTTGTACTTGGATTGTTCCAATAAATACGTATTACAGTAGTATAGAATATGTACTGTGGAATTACACAGTCAGCGATTGGTTGAATCCGTGAATGTGGAACTATGAATAAGTTATACTTGGACTTCTGACTAGGGTGGGGGGCCAGCACCCCTAACTTCCAGCTATAGTTAGAGTGCTCACTTTGGCAGCACATGTGCTACAATTGGAATGATACAGAAGAGATTGGTGTGGCTCCTGTGCAAGGATAATACACAAATTTGTGAAGCATTCCATATTTTCCCAATTATGAGTCACTGGGGGTTTATATATACACAGTATAAGGAATATAGTCAGTAATACTGTAATAACTTTGTATGGTAACAAATGGTTACTAGACTTTCTTTGACCATTTTGTAATAAATTTAAATGTCAAAACAGTACGTGTACACCTGAAATCAGAGTGTACATTAACTGTGCTTGAATTTAAAAAACAACAAAAAAACCCCAAATAGTTTGTTATTAGGGACTCTAAAAAATGTGAAAAAACAGCATCTTTTATTTCTTAACCAACAATTTGAAGGTAGGCCACCATTGTGTTCATAATTATGTCCCCTGATTCTTAGTTAATATGGTTTTGTTAGGAGCCCTGCTAAACACTAATATACTCCATAAATACAGGTAGGCAGTTACACATTAAAAAAAAAAAGCCTGGTAACTGTCAGAGCTATACTTGGAGGGGAGGGAATACATTTTGTAAGTTATCAGAAGCAAAATATCAGTAGCGGGAATTTTTTTCTGTTCATTAAACTCTCAGCCTTACAGTGCTGAACAATCATTGCCCTCGGTCCATCCAGTTTTCAGCCTCCCAGCTTCTGTAGTAATGCTGCTAATAATGCAATTGATACTGCAGGCAGAGGAGAGCTTCTGGGCTGTTGCTAATGCCTTTTAATGGTGCCTGAAATCTTATGCTTGCCAAGATCAGAAATGCTATCTTTTTGACCTGTGAGACCTTGCTAATCCAGAGCTTGTAGCTTTAAAAAAATTCAGAAAATCTATTCATACTTTAACAAATAAGAAACATGGTCTTGACTTAAGGGGCTTATGTCTGAGGAATTCCCAGGTCTATCTAAATACATATATAGTATATACATAGAGATTAGGCTAAATTCTCAGAAGGCTAAATGTAAGTAGTTTATAGACAAGATACATCAATATTGTTATGGGAGAGACTATGGGCTTTGAAGCCAATACAGTCTTTTAGTTTAAAATCTAAAACTTTTCAGATGTGATTGGGGTAAGTACTCAGCTTCAATTTCATACCAAGAAAACAAGGATAAATAAAAGTACACTATTTTTTAATCTCTACATAGTTTAAGAGGACAAAATTGGTCACTTGAATTTGGGTTGCATTGTCTCATCTTTTCATGTTTAATGTTGACTTTACCGGTATTTTATTTTGCTCAGAAAACTTCCTATTTTACTTAACAAAATAAGTTTTCTCTCTACTAAGAGCACTGCTTCTGGCATGAAGGAACATATATTTAAGGCTAAATCTGAGGATATTTGTAGGCCATTTTATTTTTTAGTAATAAGGTTTGGGGCAGGAGCAATGTTTAAATGTTGGTGGAGATCATGACAATATGTCCCTTATAAGGTTCTTCTATGGCAATTAGGGGTTCCCAGGGATCTGTTTAAACTTGTATATTCTTGTGGTGTTTTGACTAATTTCTTTTTGTAGGACATCAGCAGCTCTATGACCAATAGCACAGCTGCCAGTAGACCCCCAGTCACCTTGAGGCTGGTGGTCCCTGCTAGTCAGTGCGGCTCTCTCATTGGGAAAGGTGGTTGCAAGATCAAGGAAATACGAGAGGTTGGTTAATTTGTGCTCTTTCTCTTTTTGAAGTGTAAATTTTAAATGAGCTTCCTCTACTAGCTTTTATTATCTAGGAAAAGTTAGCATTTATTGAGATTTTTATTAAAGTAATAGTCCTAGAAGACTATAATTTGGTTGATATGCATATTTTTCTTATATTTTATATATTTCAACAACAGTAAATCAGAAAAGTTAACCAGAATTTCCAACTATTGCATGTGACCTGTTGGTGACTTTTCCATGAGGCTACATAATCCTTTTTTATGTCTAAAGAACTTATAATTTGATATGTAATAATATCAAGTGTTTTTCTTGGCCAAATTCTTAAATAGCATGGTGGAAGTGAAGGTATATTGGGATGTAGTTGTAATTCTCCCTTCAAAATTATGAAAGTTAATGGTGAATTATGGGAGCTTTTATTTATATCTGGGAGTTACTGAATTGGATGTTGGGATGAAATTTGAATGGCTCCTATTCGAATTGGACTTATCTGGGAGCCTATTATACTGCTACTATGTGAGCAGGGATTTTTATTTTGCTCAATGATATATTTCAAGTACCTGGGATGGTGCTTGGCACATAGAATGGGCTTAATATAAACATTTGCTGAATAAAAGGTGGGTGATATTTATGAATATTTTGTTTGATGACCACAAAGCTATCATTAAATGAGAGGAAACTGTCTAGAACGACCTTTTTCTTAAGAGCAGGTTAAATTTAGGCTGTTATTCAGGCTTATTCTCAGCTTTCAGAGGCTAATTTATTTATAACCGTGATTAAACAATCTTATCTGGAATAAGGAAAGAGGGGAGGGAGGATTAAAAGAGTTAGATAGGAGATGGGATAAATGTTTACTGAGCTTTAGACTCTAAAATTTCTGCAGGGAGATGTAAATGGTATGAATGATCTGTTTCTCTGATTTTTAAAATTTCTTTTTACCCCAAAGAGTACAGGGGCTCAGGTCCAAGTGGCAGGGGATATGCTCCCCAACTCAACTGAGCGGGCCATCACTATTGCTGGCATTCCGCAATCCATCATTGAGTGTGTGAAACAGATCTGCGTGGTTATGTTGGAGGTAAGCCCTCAGGCTCATGCTGAGAATGGGGGGAGGGTGATTTAGGGAGACAGACTGATCTATATTTAGTAAGACTAGAATTAGGTGAGGCTGTTAGAAGTCTCACATGGGGGTGGGGAAGAGGTTCCCTGAGTTCATCTTTTCCTTCTCCCAGCTTTGACTTTTCTTATAGTCCAAGCAAAAATAGAAACTTAAGCAGCAGTGATCATTTGGTTTATAGCAATTTTAGCAGGGTTGGTAGGGGGAAGATTTGCTACTTGGAATTTGAGGACAAAAGATGTATCTCCGGTCTTGAGAAGCTTAAGTTAATTAAATTGCCTTTCAGGTTACAGTATTTTGGCTACATGCAACTTTGATACGTTTAAATTAATTTCTATGTTATAAGGCAGGATTATTCAAAATGACTGATAATAACAAAATATCTATAATAGTGTTTCTGAATAACTTATGAGGTCCTGGTGGATGCTATTCAAGTAACAAAAAGAATAATAAAATTAAGGAGAATTAAACCTTTCTAGAATTGTCATAGGGAATTGGTCCCATATTGGTGAGAAAGGCAAGTAGAACTTTTAAGTAGAGTTTAGGAAACTATTGATTGAATCATTGAGCTATTAATGGGAAGTCATGAATTACCATAGATAAAAAGTTTGGGAGCTTTATTTCCTATTTGATTTTATTTCCTATTCAGGCCAAAATGTAATTACCCACTCAAAGGTACATGGGTACATCTAGAGGTTTCAGTTTTTTTGTGTTAATTAGAACAATTTGAACACATGGAAATAATGCCTAAATTATTACAGGGGAATCTGCCTTGATGAGAATTAGTGTGAACTGTGTAGTCCACGGACCATCTTACTGTTTTAAAGGCAAATAACTGCTGATGATTTGAGATTAGATCTAGCCAGAGACAAAGTTGGTAGGTGAGAGGGTGGAAAAAATAAAGTTTTTAATTTAACTGACCTGTGTGAGCTTAAGCCACACAGCTGAAGCAGCTTTGAAACCTTATCTCTTTTTGTTTTTTTCCCCTCTGACTCTCTCCCAGTCCCCCCCGAAGGGCGTGACCATCCCGTACCGGCCCAAGCCGTCCAGTTCTCCGGTCATCTTTGCAGGTGGTCAGGTAAGAAGTTTTTTATTGGTGGGCTAAGGTGAACAAGATTGTATTTGAAATGTCAACTTTGCCAGCAGCACACCAGGCCACTCTGCATGCTTGCTGAAACCTGTACTCTGGCCATAGTTTGACCTGCTTTCAGTTTTATTTTTTGTACTGAAGAAAGCTATGAATGCCACCTTATTTATTAGCAGGCATTGGGAGTTTTGTAGGCACTCGGAAGAGGTGATCTGCTTAGTAATTTAAGGTGGGTTGGGTTAGAAGAAAAGATAAAATTGCTTTGATGTCAGTGCTCTCCCTACCCCAACCCCATCCATGTTTTTTCATGTGTGGGTTGTTCTTTAGAGGCCCAAATAAAACATAATAAGGAGTTGGACCTCTGAAATAGATTCTTGGATGGTGGTCTCAAATTGGGGGCTCCTGAAATTGAGTGTCCTACAAACTTCCCCTTTTCCCCACCTCACCTCCCCTACTCCTACCCCTTCACTCCCAAATTCCAGTGTGTTGTCCCTGGGCTCTTAACCTCAAACACTGGTTTGAACCCACATGGCATAACTGAAATCAGCTGGGGTAAGGGTTCAGTGTCTAGGAGGGGGGAGAGCATGTTGGGCTGTGACCTTTGGTGTTAGAGTAAGAACACCAAAGCACCCCTTGGCCTCTCCTCCTTCACCAACCTAAATTCTGGATCCTTGGTACATGGTTTATACTGAAGTTAGAGTTTTATGACAAAAGGCACTGATTAGCACCATGTTAGTTTTATGCTTTTTGGTTAGTGTTTGAGGCATAGGTAGGTCAGTTTTAAAATAATTGGGATTCAGGCTGAAATAGTGGACCTTCATTTTGGTAGCTGCCTAAACAAGTACAAGTGTCCCTTTTCCTACGTGGGGCTGACCTGTTAACAAACGCAGATAACTCACCTAATTACATCTTGTATTTAAACTGGGAGAGCTCTTAGAGTCCATCTCATTCCCATTCTATTGAATTGTCATAAAACTGAACCAGTTTTGGGGAACTTAGTTTGTCTTATAATTCTGGAAGCTTTCATAGGAAGTTAATCATGTCACAGTTTTGTACCTTTTAATACTAGCATTGTACAACTGATTTGGTCTAAGTGTGCTTTGTGAGTCTGGGTAGTTAGGCGGATAAACAAAGGCCCAGAGTTAGAGTAGCAGGGAGGTTTAGCCTCAGGTGTTTTCCTTTCTCCCCTGGAACTACAAGTTCCTACTTTTCTGGATTCTTCCCCGGTCACTTGGGATTATCTAGAGTCCATACCGCACAGCAGCAGTCCTCTCTGTTTACAATTCTGCCTTCATTTCCCTTTCCTTCCTTCCCCTTCCCACCTCCCCCTTCTTACCTCTTTGCTTTCCTTCCCTCCCTCCCCTTTATTCAGTTGACCACTCTAAAAGCTTGCAGCTTCTTCTTCCATGAGTGGCCCTGTTTTGGATTATTCCCATGGGCCTTTTTAAATGGACCAGTTTATGCATTGTTCACAGGTGAACCTGTGTCTTTTGTTCCTTTGTGACAAAGTGGGCTCTATAGGGGTGCAGTTTAATCCCACATTGACCAGGAGCTGTCATCAGCTCTGTTGCCCCACTCCTTCATTCTTACTGAAAATAGTCCAACTGTGCAGTGTGAAATCTGCCACTATAGGTAACTTTTTTTTTTAATTCACTGATTGCAGCTCGTTTCAAATTGTGTTGTGAGCTCCTTTTTAAAGGAAAAGAAAAAATTAAACAATTTTTTTTGTGTGAATTTCATGCTGGTGACAAGGTGCCGGATTGACAGCCCTGGAGACTGAAATCCTCTATTTATCCACAGGACAGGTACAGCACAGGCAGCGACAGTGCGAGCTTTCCCCACACCACCCCGTCCATGTGCCTCAACCCTGACCTGGAGGGACCACCTCTAGAGGTGAGAGGGGATGTTCAGTCTCCAAGGCTCACTCAATCCTTCCGCCTCAGCCGAGACTGCCAACACGCGGGGGGCCAGTGGCGCTGGTGATTTTTGTGCTGTGGACACCACCTGTCCACGGGGACCTGGACTGACCCCCCCCACCTCATTTCACACAGGCTGCGTAGCCCACCAGATGGTAACACCAACTCTTTTTTTTTTTTCCCCTTTTTTTTTCTTTTTTTGTTCAACCCCTTTTCCCTGCCTCCTGTTCCTCCTACCCCATTTTCACCTTCCCACCCCAACCTGGGTACACTTTTGGGGGTACTGGCCACTGTGATGTGAGAAGCTTCACATCCTGTTAACCAGCTGCTCCTTTCTTCCCTTCCTGATTCTCCTTGTCCCCCACCCCATTGCCCTAAAGACCCAGCTCCCTTTTTGGGAGGTATGGTGTGGGGGGAGGAGGGCGTAGTGGGAGCTGCAAGTGCCTTTTATGGAGGGGAGGTGGGAGAAAGCAGGACCTAGAACATAAGATTTTTTCTTTCTTTTTTTTTTAATATGTGTTCCTATGGTCAGCTCCCTAGTGCTAGGGACCCAACTAGCTTCCAGTGCACTTAAGGTCATTAGGCAGATGTAGAGAAAAGAAAGATAGGAAAACGAAAGTGTTTTGTTTTAACATGCTGTGTAGGTCTGTGCAGATATAAAACATGTCACCATGATTGGTAGAAGGGTTGGGGTGGTTGAGGAAAAAAAAATTTCCTCCTAGGCCATCTTGTACAAAGGGAGAAAGAAGGGGGCTCAGGCAATCAAGGCATTGTTTAATCCTACCTCCCACATTTTCGTTAAGAAACAAATGTGTTATATTTTGTCTTTGATTGCAGGGAACATGGCTCCCTTTATAGGCATCCTGAAATAAGCCATCATATTTAGGGTTTAAAGAAGGCCAACTTGGGTCTGACTGTATTTGTGAGATACCATCTACTGCCTCAACCCCTGGCCTCCCCATTCTCTAGTTCAACTCTGGCTTCCTGGCTAGTTGAAATCTGTCTCCCCCCCAGCCCCCCACCCCCCCACTGGGTGGCTGTCCGTGATTGGTTTTTAATAGGAACTGTTTTCCTCCTTTTGTAGGCCTATACCATTCAAGGACAGTATGCCATTCCACAGCCAGATGTAAGTTTTGTTTTCACTTGTTTTGAAAAGCTCCCTCTCCCATCCAAAATTGTCTCACTCCTTTCTCCGTGTAGGCAGAAGTGAGTTGGTCTCAAACATTTGTAGTATTGTTTCCCTCACAAGCTGAACTCTGTATTTTGGCCCTTAAATAATCTTTAATCAGGAAAAAGCTCCTTGTTTTGAAATTCAATCCCTGGAAATTATAATATAATAGATTATTATATTCTACTTTCTCCCGTGTTACAGATTACTCTGAAAGAGAAATGTTCCACTGTTTACCGTCATTGGTTATCCCAGGGCACAATGTAAATTCACAGGGGACTGTGCATCTTTGCATGAAGTCCTTTCTATGGAGGGAGGGTGAGGGGGTGGGAGGTTGGGTGCACTTTTGTGTACTCAGTCTGAGGTGGTAATGTAAAAAGCATCTGGAGGGGTGGGATAGGGACTTAATTGCGCAGGGAGGGTTAGGGAGAAAAATATTTGGATTCAACTCAGTGAAATTTCCTTGTCACTAAAAACTCCAATTTAAAAAGTGCTGGTATGTAGACTTTTAAGGGCATTTCCTTCTGCACTTACTCTCTGCCCTTACTAACCTTTTCAGGTGCTGAGCTTTAGATTTGAAAAGTTGGAGTTTGGCTTTTGGTTAGTGGTAGGCCCCTGGAGGAGAAGCAGACTTGACGAGAGATGGTTTTACGACAGCCGGAACAGTGTATATAGATGAAGAAAAATAGCTGTAGAAATCCTAGGGTCAGGGTTGCTAGACCCAGTTTGGTTTCGCCTTAACCTCTCCTCACAGTCTCCCTGCCCCTCACCTCTTCCCCTCCTCCCGGTACTGACGGAGCCCTGCATGGTGTGTTTCCCCAGCACCACTGCAGTCTGTTTACCCAGCCTGTCTGTGCTTGTCCCTGGGGCAACTGTTGCAATGGCTGCAAACACCTTCATTAAATAGCCCACAAGGGGTGGTTGTCAGGCGGTGCTGCTGCTTTTCACACACCCCAAAGGCACATATTCTCTTTGTACTGATACTGTTTCTATTTCTAACCCTCACCTTCTTGTGCCCGTCCCCAGGATTGTGATACCAGCCCCATTCCTTAGCCTCTGTCATAGTTTGAGTAGTAGCCAACTTTGAGGATCAGGAGCTCTACATTTTCCAATTTGAATGTGCTTGAGCTTTGGCTGTGTTACTCTCCTAATGTCAGTCTCTCCTGTTTCCTTCCTGCAGTTGACCAAGCTGCACCAGTTGGCAATGCAACAGTCTCATTTTCCCATGACGCATGGCAACACCGGATTCAGTGGTATGGATACCTCAGTGTCGCTTTTTGTAAGGTGTAGTACAAGACAGAGGCCAGCCCCAAGGTCTCCATTTGACATCTGTTTAAAACAAACTTCATTACCCAGCATCCTGCTGGCTTAAACTTGCCTGTTTCTATGGCTAAACCGAAGGAGGTAATATGTTTGTTAACTTGGTTTTCATTTGGGGTGAGTTATTCTAAAAGAGAAAAAAGAAAGGCCCTTGGAAGGTTTGGGGTGAGGTCTGGGGATGCTTGTCAGGCAAAGGGTAGGCTGATATTTCTTCTAACCCATCCTCATCGCTGCCCCTTTGATCTGATCGGCACCCCCTTTCTCTCCACCAGCTATTCATAGATCTGGGTAGAAACAATCCATTTGTGTAGTGTGTTTTTGTTTTGTTTTGTTTTTTTGGGCTTTTCTATATAAGGAATAACTTGTCCGATAGGGTTAGGATGAGACCACCAAACTCATTTTCACTTGTATCTTAACAGGCATTGAATCCAGCTCTCCAGAGGTGAAAGGCTATTGGGGTAATGATTAAAAAAAAAATCTGTAGTATTCTACTGTTATATTAATAAACTGGTGGGAGTCTTGTTTCACTGCCCATGACATACCAGCCGAACATACACATGGCAAAAAGGAGCTGAGAGAGCAAAGCGGGGGTGGGCCTGGTGCCCCTGAGGGTCCCTTGATGGATCTGGCCTACCCCCTTCTAAAAATGAGTTTTAGCAGCCACAGCTGAGAGCAGGACTGGACTACGAGTCAGCCAGCTGGCCTTGTCTAGCCCAGGTGTCATATAGATGGGTATGGGTGTTTGCTGATAGGATTTTTTTTTTTCTTTTTCTTTGGAAAGCAAAAACCAGAATAAATTGTTGAGCAAAGGACAGGGAGTAGTTTGGAGAAATGAAATTCCCACACCTTGCTGCCATTTCTTTCTCACTGACCTTCAAGTGTAGGTTAGGGTAAGGGTGTTGGGATTGGTTAATCTGGTATAGGTATATTTAAAGCAACTCTGCATGTGTGCCAGAAGTCCATGGTACCCAGTAACAGGCATGGTAGTGGTGCTGGTGATAGCATCAGGTGAGGTAAAATTGGGATACAACAATAGGAAATCCAACCAGAAAAGGGGAGAAGTGCAGAAGTACCTGGTTAGATTTTGGTCCTGAGAATTGAGGATACCACATCCCCCTGCCCCGTGCTTCCACCCCCCTTAGACCCTAATAGGCTGGGCTTTGCAGGAAATGGCATGAAATCAGCCTCTTTTGTTGGTACAGAGGAACCTTTCCAGCATTATTTCTACACCCCTCTCCCCCTCTTTCCTCTTTGGAGGCTTCCAAGTTAGAGATGAATCCCAACAGCCAATGCTGGGTTTCCAGTTCATTTTCCTTCTGTTAGGTTAATGTGCAAATCAGTGGGAGTTGTACGCTGTGCCTTGAACTTCTTTGCTATCTTCTGTCTTTTAGCAGGTTTGGATGCATCTGCTCAGACTACTTCTCATGAACTCACCATTCCAAACGATGTAAGTAAAAATAGAGGTTATGCTACTCTTAACACCTTGGGGAAGAAAATGAGTTACAGGCACTAAAATTCTTAAAACTGTAAAATCTCAAATAAAAACTGATGGAGATTGATGAAATTATTGTGTGAGTTATCTTGAGCCAGAAGGAAACTTTTTGTCTCAAATAGAAATTCCCATTTGCTTTTGCTTCTTGTAGAGTCTGAATACTTAATCCCTAGTGGAGTGGCCATTGGATGTTACCTGTGCTGTCCAACATGGTGGTCACTAAAGCACGTGTAGCTGTCTGAGAATAATAAAATGATAAACTCAGTTTGTCAGTCTCACTGACCACATCAGTGTTCAGTAACGACATTATTAGTGTCTACAGTATTGGAGAGTGCAAATGTTTGCCAGTTGTTTACTTTTTTCCAAGGCAAAAGCGTTAGAAATTAGCCAGAATCCTTGTCACTATAATAAAGTAATAATCATGGCAGGATGAGTTACGGCATCTTTATTGGCAAAAACAGAATATACTTTTACATTTAGACCTGGTAAAGGAGGTTTATCATCATCTTTGCACTGCTTTATTTTGTCTTTGGAATTAATACTCCGAAGGTATGAGCTAATGGTCCTAGGAGTCATTCAGTTCAGAGTTGAATACCATGTTTGTGGGCCGGAGGTACAGAAGCCTGAGGGGTGGGTTGGAATGCGGGGACCTAGCCATGCAACTCTTAATTTGGTATGCCTTGTTTTTCTTCCTTAAGTTGATTGGCTGCATAATCGGGCGTCAAGGCGCCAAAATCAATGAGATCCGTCAGATGTCTGGGGCGCAGATCAAAATTGCGAACCCAGTGGAAGGATCTACTGATAGGCAGGTTACCATCACTGGATCTGCTGCCAGCATTAGCCTGGCTCAATATCTAATCAATGTCAGGTAAGGGTTCCCTATCTTTTGTGTTAAATTGATGCCAACACAAGTAATGTGTGTGTTGGGAAAAGTTACACTGTAATATTTAAGTGTGGGATTCTTTGGGGGTTGGAAATGGGAAGGGCAGAGATTGCAAAAGAAAAAGTATCTAGCTCTACTTCTCATCCTTTAGTATAGGGGAAAAAGTAACCAGACTAATGAGTTTGCATGGGGTTGGGGGAAGGGAAGTGGATTGTTTGCATTTGACTTACTGTCGGTTTGGGGAATGGAAGGTATGGAGCATGTCTTCACTGTGTAGGAGTGCTCTGGCTGGAGCACCCATACTGACTTAAAACCAAATGTAGGTCTCACTGTAGGTGTCATACAGACTAATACTTCACTGGGTTTAGGCTCCCAAGCACCCTTTTAGTGAAATAAGGATAATGACAGCAAGATAGTTTCTTTGAAGCAGTCATTACTGTTTATTCTGAACACATCCATTTGTGCCATTGTGTTCCATTGTTTAGAGCTTGTGTGAATGGAGAGGTACAGGTGTTGGAAGTTTCTAGCAATGCTTAGTATTTTCTTTACCCCCCACCATCTCATCCCTTATTGACCTGCTGAGGTTTTACTTTTTTTTTTTTAACTTCTTATCCAAAGGTAGCTAATGTTAACACACACAGTTGTAGCAGCACTGTTACAGTTAGTGGGCATCCTGCAGGGCATTTTGTATTTCTTGCTTTCTCAGCACATGTGCTTAAGTCATGTTCTTAATTGCTTACTAACATCTTAAAGCTGTATTAGCAGCCCACTCCATAGGGGACTTAGTTACCCCTTTTATGTAGACTTTCACCTAAGTTGTTTATCTCTGTCACAACTAGTTGGTCTCTGTTGTATAGACAGATTTTATGGGTTCCTAAATCTAGTGCAAAGCAAAGGAATTCATAAGTATGGTATGGGGTCTATTTTTTGCTATTCTTACGCTGACCATATATTTATTCCATGGTCTCTTATCCCCTGTAAGAATTTATCAGTTTCCCAGTAGTGGTTCCAACTTTTATCATATCTCTTCATGCCTTGAGGTATTTTCTTGTCTTTGTGTAGAAAAGATTTCTATACCTAGATCTGCTCTCTGTCTTCTTGCTGTTTGTAAGGGTTTGTTTCCCTGTTTCTGATTATGGTGCTGTATTGTTAAGAGGTAAGAATTACGTTCTTAGAAGCTGAAAGTCTCTGCTTGAGTAGATGTGCAGTGAATATTGTCAGATAGTGTTTCCATGTAACCTGCTTGCCTGACCCCTCTACTAGGTTGATGGCTGAGTCGTAAGGAAGCAGAACTTGGGTCCACCTTGGTTTCTTGATTTAGTCACTCTTTTCAGGACCATCCGTTTTACATGAAACTGCCCAAGCTGTGGATTTGGGTCAAAACTTAAAAAAACTTGATTTATTACCAAGCAAGGACTATGTATGCATGCAGCTAACTCATTTTCTCATATTGGCCCAATTTGAACACAGAAAGCAAACTGATTTTATTATGAATACTAGGCAAGAAAGATTTCTCTGTTGTTAGTAATGGACTTTGAGAGTTTCTGTTAATTCTGGCAGCTTTTATGGATTGCAACTGTCCTTGGATTTAGGTAGACAAAATGGGAGTCTTGAGGAGCCTCCCTGCCTTGAAAGAGTTAGTCTTGTGCCATATTCTGTCGAACAGACTTCAGCACATACCTGCAGTTCTGGCATAGGCCCGTGCAGGCATTGGGAACTACAGGTCATCCCTGTTACTTAGAGCTCATTTTAGAAGTAGAAGTGATGTTTTTAGTTCATTAAACTGAATTTTTCAGCAGTGCATGAAGTTCCTCTAGTTTGTAAAGTCTGTGTAAGAAGCATGGTCAGTTAAACAAAAGAACCTTCTTTCCTCCTCACACATCACCAGAAATAAGGCTTATCTGTGCTTCTGTTTTCAGCATTTTTCATTGAAAATGCTACAGAGTTTGAAATGAGTTGACCTACTTTGGGCTCTTGTCCCTTTCCATCCTGATACAGTAGTTAGTTGACTGGCAATGGAAACAAATTTTGATATTAATTACAGGGGAAAAAAAACGATTTGCAAAATTCCGGGGGTTAGTGTCCCAAAGCTTCACAAGTGCTTGGTGAATGAAACATTTATTTGTTTGGAAATTGATGAGTATTCTTTCATTTTCTGCCTTTTGGGTTGGATCAGTATGTCAGGTACATAAAAGTGTGTGATGTCTTTTCTCAGTCAGAAGTTCTCGATAGCATTGGAATGGAATTTGGCAAAGTATACATTTTTAGAGGGTGGGACACAGAATAAAAGCTTGTCACAAGCTGATGTAAGTTTTCATAATTGGCAACCAGAGGCACTTACTGATAACTGAAGCGGATTTTGTCCTGTACTTTTCCCTTTTGTGGTCTTCCCTTCCACCCACCCTTTTTTTTTTGTTCCTTTTTTTCCTCTGTTACAGTTTAGAAAACGCTAAACCCTCCTCCCAGGCAGCCTCCGTCACGATCCCCGATCACCTCAGCATCAACCTCTCTCAACCCTCCACCCCTTCTTCTTCTTCTTCCTCCTCCACCACCACCCCCTCGCTCGCCACAGCGGGGACCTCCGACGCACCCTCCAGCCTCCCCAACCCTCTTCCGACCGCCCCTTGTGTCTCCAGTCTGCTTGGCATGAAACCCATCCCTCTCCTGGCTCTAAATGTTGTGTCTGCTGCTAAGGGTACCGGGGCTTCAGCTACCACCACCACCACCTCTGCTGTGCCATGTGTAACTAACAAACTGAAAGGCGAGAAACAGAGATTCTCTCCCTACTGATGGCATTTGTCTTGGGGCACCCCCTCAAGTATTTCATGGTTTTTTTTCCCCCTTTGTTAATATTGGTGAGAACCAAACAATTGTGAGCTTGTGACCGTTTCCTTTTTACTGTTTTGGGGGGATGACAGGGTGGGGGTCGGGGCTATGGTAAACTGTGTTTAGGTTTAGGCCATTTCTGCTGAGTGCCTGTTTCAGAGTCTGACTTGTTGAATTCTTTATCTAGAGCCACAGTTCTTGCTCTTCTTTCTCATTCTGTTACTTTTTGTAGCTTTATTCTGCCTTGCAATATAACAATGTGTTAGGCTCTGTGTTAATGAATAAAAATTTCTCCGTTAACTTTTTTTTTCTTTTAATTATTTCATGGTTAAGTTATCAGCTGTCCTCCTTGGCCAGATTTGTGTTTCTAGTTGTAATAAAGTTGCCACAGTAAGAACTTTAGTTGACTGCTGTGTAGGAAAGAAGTTTTTTCTTCACCCAGAATGGGGAGGCAAGTTGGGAAAAGTTCTAATAAAGTTTGCCAGCTTTTGTCTGCATTCCTCTGAACTAGTATTACTTAAATCTCAACCAACCAACCAGTGACATTGCCTCAAATTTGGCAAGATCCTGCCTGTTTATCCTAAATCAACCCTGATTACTCAAACGGGTCCCTTTACCCTTTTATCCCCACCAACCTTTCTGTCTCTTGCTACCAACCCTGTCATACTTAGAACATTAAAGACCTAGATTTGGAAGGAACCTGTAAGATCAACTTTAACTCATTGATCCACTTAAGATTGTTCTAAATTCTCCAAAGCCTTATTCTTTTTTGTATCCCAAGATCACAGTTCTCTCTCCATAAGAGTAGAGATGCCCTAAGTAAAATGGTGGAAGGCCTCTGATAGCCTCCATTTGGACACGACTGAGCGACTTCCCGTTCACTTTTCACTTTCATGCATTGGAGAAGGAAATGGCAACCCACTCCAGTGTTCTTGCCTGGAGAATCCCAGGGATGGGGGAGCCTGGTGGGCTGCCGTCTGTGCGGTCACACAGAGTCGGACACGACTGAAGTGTCTTGGCAGCAGCAGCTGCCTGAATGTATATTGCCAGGGTAATGAAAGTACAATGCTCTTGGGGCTTATGAGAACCAGTTTGGAGATTTTTTTTTCCCGGTGACCTTTTCCCACATCCCCCTTTGGCTTACATAGTTTAAAAAACCTAATTATATTGTAGTATATTAACTACAATATATTGTTGCCCTTAAGATTGGGGCTGTAAACAAAGTCTGCATGAAGGACTAGGGGGGCGAGTTTCATTATCCAGATGGGGGTTTAGTTGGTTGTTAGATGATGCTTTATCATGTGGTGCAGTGCCCCTTAGTAAGCTTTTTTAATAGCTTGCTGATACCATCTATCCCCAGAAACTTTTTTTTTATTTTTTACCTAGTTCTTTACCTAATGAGTACTCCCTAAAGGATTGCTGGGAAGAAAGTCAGAGGTTTCTTCTTTTCCTAAGTGCTGACTAAAATCCAGAGGTCCTTGGTGTTCAGTTTTTTTTATCAGCCTACAGCTCCCCCATGTGGTCTTTCTTTTGTAGAGTCTTTAATATATTTTAGTTGGGTTTTCCCTTTTCTTTGTTCTCTTTTCCCTGCCCACCCAATTCCTGCCCAGACTGGGTACAAATTCTGGACAGTTCTTTTTGGTGTCAGAGTGCCACTACCTTCTTGTGTGAACTTACTAATTTTTTAAAAGTCCTAGATCTGTTTGCAGCAGCTCCTTTCCTGAACCTTCAGTTCCCACTTAAGTCTTGGATTAACGGACTGTTCTTTATGTTGCCCTAGATCATCCCATTTTGAGGTTGGCAAGGATCTGTCCCCTACTAAGAATTAACTGTTCTCCTTTATACTGAGGTCAAAATACCATTTTTGACTTGAAACTAAATGCAGTTTGTAATTGAAGGAGCTCTGTGTTTCCTGGCTTTACTCCTGGCCAGTTTTTCAATTTGCATTATTCTGGAAGAGATTCAAGTGGGGAAGTATTCATGTTCTCTTGACAAGGAATGCCATTACATTTAAAATCTTTATGAAATAAAGTTGTAAAGTGAGGGGCTTCCCTGGTAGTCCATTGGTTCAGATTCCACACTTCTTTGCAGGGGGCATGGAGAAGTTCCACATGCCCCAAGGTGAGGGTGTGCTGTGCTTAGTAGGTGCTTAGTTGCTCAGTTGTGTCCGTGGGCTGTAGCCCGCCAGGCTCCTCTGTCCATGGGGATTCTCCAGGTGAGAATACTGGAGTGGTTTGCCATCCCTTCCTCCAGGGGATCTTCGTTGGGATTGAACCCTGGTCTCCTGCATTGCAGGCAGATTCCTTAAACTGTCTGAGCCACCGGGGAAGCCCTGAAGTGTGCCACCTGCCCACAAAAAAAAAAAGGGGGTAAAAATGAGACTGAATCTTAGACATTTAGCTCTGTTCAAAATGGGAGCCAAGTCTTGTTGCCTACCTAATAATATCAGAGAAGCAGGCTGATCACTGAACACCTAAAGACCTTTCCTTCCAAGCCCCACACTGGATTCCAGGACTTCAAATGATCCATTTGAAACAGGCATTGTTGCCAGATGTGTTTGAATGGAGAGTTTGGCCTAACAAGACCACAAACTGGGGAGCCCTTAGAGCAAGCTAGGGAGTTGTTGAAAATGGTTTTGACTTCCACTCCAAGTCTTGAAAACTAGACCTAAAAATTGTAGGTTGAGTATAATTCTTAACCCAAACTTACTACACTTGCTCCCTCTTTAACATGGCTTAGTTTTTAAAACACTAGTCTCTCTTAATAGTCTTCACATTGATACAGAAACCCAGCACTGCTCTGTCAGCTTAGAAGAAGCCAAAATAAAGCTGGGCAGTAAACTTTCTGTGTTTTGTGACCCCCTAAGAGGAGGCTTTTGTGTGTGTGGTGTATTTTTGAGAGAATGCTTAACGTATCCCACAGAGATACTATGAAGAGCATAGTTTGAGGGAGAACTATGGTGGTTTAGGTAATTTGCCCTAGGAAGCTTGGATTGCAGGGGTTATATAGGACCACGGTACTGGTTAACCCAAGAAATCTTAAAATCAGTGTCTCCCTTGATACGGAAACGTGCTCATTCACATCTTATCAACCAGACTAAAAGGTTTGGAGGTGAGGTACTGCCGGGCACTCAGGAAACTAACTTCGAGTTTTTTTTGTGTGTGTGTTACAGGCTTTCCTCGGAGACGGGTGGCATGGGGAGCAGCTAGAACAATGCAGATTCATCCATAATCCTTTCTGCTGTTCACCACCACCCATGATCCATCTGTGTAGTTTCTGAACAGTCAGCGATTCCAGGTTTTAAATAGTTTGTAAATTTTCAGTTTCTACACACTTTTATCATCCACTCGTGATTTTTTAATTAAAGCGTTTTAATTCCTTTCTCTGTTCAGCTGTTAATGCTGAGATCCATATTTAGTTTTATAAGCTTCTCCCTGTTTTTTTTTTTTTGGCTCATGAATTTTTTTTTGTTTGTCATGGAAATGTAAGAGTGGAATATTAATACATTTCAGTTTAGTTCTGTAATGTCAGGAATTTTTCAAAAAAATTAAAAGATGGACTGGAGCTTTTTCTTTGTGAATAGAAACTGGATGCCACAGTGATTTCATGTGGGTTTTATTCTGGTGTCTTGCTGTTATTTTTGCACCTTTTATCCCTCAAAAGGATAAAGACCCTGCTTGGGTTTTTAATATAAGTGTTTATTCCAGTGAAGATGTTTTCTTCTGTTTTACCACTCCCATCTTTTTCTGTAGTCCTTGAGCCTGCATTGCAGAGTGATCTTAATAATACCTATAGCAAGCTGGCTGTGCCCTTGGTCCAGAAGAATGGGGATTACAGTTTTCTAAGACATGTCTGCAAAGTGTAAGCAAGCACTTCCCACTGGAAGGGTGCACACGCATACTCATGGAAGCAGCAGAATTTGTCTCACTGGGATTCACCTTCCTGGGAATACCTACACCCTTGTCCAGACATCACTCCTGTTTAATAAGGATGGATTTTTTTTTTTAAGGTCTGTCCTAGTGCAATCCTTTATAAAGATAGACCTGTTTATGCAGGTTTTAGGTTGGTGCTCTAAGTGGTTAGCATCACTTAAAGCATAAAAGGAGCAAGTCATTCAGCATTTTAGGTAATTTCCAAAGCCCACGGCTCCTACTTAACCATGCAAGCTACCCCATTCATTCACCAAGAAAACCCTCAACAGCTGGGCCTGCATGGAGTGGTTATATTTCAAGGTTTTTCACAGGGGTTACAATATGACAGTCCCCACCCAGTCAGGCACCAAGATAAAAGTAGGGACTTAAAACAATACCCCAGTTCTTCAGCCTGAGCCATCACATGCTTTCACAATCTCCTGGCCTCCCCTAGGCCCTAAGCCAGGGCTTGGGCAGAGAAATGGAGGGACAAAGAAATTACACTGCCACCTGAGAAACCTCAGAGGGGAGGACCCCGCCTTAGCCTCCCTCCTCCCAAGTGCAAAATGTGTAAACAGTAAACAAAACCAAAAAAAGTGCAGTCTAAATGGCTCCCTTTCCTGCTCCTTAGGGTCTGGGCAGAAAAAGTAAAGGAACATAGGCAAGTTGGGCTTTCATGTTGCCTCACCACTGGCTGAACTCATGGGGGCGAAGCAGGAAGGGGCCAGTTTGCCCTTAACCATGTCTCTAGGGCAGTATTTATCCTTCATTTCCACAGCTGCCAGTGTCCCTAGAGTTATCAGGTGACTTGGTTAGGGGGTCAGTCTCCCTCGAGCCCAACTTAAGGCTGGGACAGCCCTGTCTTTATTGATTATGTGGCGCATATATATTACTTATATAAATATTTCTCTATGTACAGGGATAGGGTGGCTTTCATGGAGGGAGGGAGGCTGGGGGCCGCAAGGCTTCACCACTGCTGGGGTCCAGGTCAGTGCTGTCACAGTCTGAGTCCTCAGCCTTGGGAGGGCCCTGTAAAAAGAGCAGAAAGGCAGGGAGGTGAGATGCAGCATCTCTTGGCAGATAGAGTCCTTCAGCATTCTTCACTGAGATCTTTGTAGTAGCAAGTTAGTGATTTTACTGTCTCTAAATTTCAGTTGTTCAGGCCATTCTCCGAGGTACCAGACTTTCAGGATTGCCCCCTGGCTGCAGTTTATAGGTAGCATGCAAGCAACCTTACTAAGTACTTGAAACCTCCCAGATTCTATTAGGTGAATATTTGCTCTTCAGTATGAGAGGGAACAGCTTCAGCTACAGAGTGACATAGAGGCTAAGTACCTCTCTTCTGGCCTGTGCATCTGTCTACCCAGTAGTGCTCAAATGATCAGGCTGTCTACTCCCTGGTCAGTACCTGGTTGGTGTGACGTACCTGCTCCCCTCTGAGTAGGTCGTGGTGTGGGACGGGCAAGGAGCTGGGTTCTGGGCCAGTAACCACCTCAGAAGCTGGTGGGTCCAGTGGGATTTCTGAGCCCTGTGAGCACATGTCATCAGACCGTTCGTCTGGCCGCTCATCCGTGTTGGTACTGCCAACTTCAGGCGTGCCACTGGGGGAAGGCTCACTAGCTGTGCCTTCCTCCCCATCTGATGGATTCTCTGAGCTGAAGGTAGATAGTGACTGGCGCATTTTCAGGCCCTGAGGCCACCTGTTAGTGGGAACAACCAGGGTTACAGCTTGACTGCACCTTGCAGGGAAAGTTAAGAATGCTGTTACCCCCTAATCCCATCACTCACCTCTGGCTTGAGGTCAGTTCCACTTCACTGTCCACCTCTCCTTCCTCTTCCTCTGATGAGATGCCACGTTTCTGCAGGAAAGATGAGTGGACTGGTCAGAGGAGGAAAGAAATCAAGAACTCGGGATAAGGAAACATGGTTATATAAAGTGTTAGGAATGGCTTGAGACAACATAAGTGGGAGCTACAGTGGGGAGAAGGGAAGGGGAAGAGCTCAGGCAGCTCCCTGTACTTTACCTGGCTGCTTCGGGTGACGGCAGCCCTGTACAGCAGTGCGGCTGGGGTCAAGTGCTGGGACCCAGCCCGGCTTCCCCGTCCCGCCGTCCCTTCCCTTCCAGTTCCCAGCAGCCCTACACCATCACCAGGTCCTACTGGTGGGGGTGGCTCCCCTTTGGCTCCCCCTGGTGAATCCGGGCTGGTGGAGCCAGGTGCTGATCCCTCGCTTGGGGGCGTGTCTCCCCGGGCTGGAGGTGGGGAGCCAGGATCCCCAGCTCTCCCTGTGGCCCCCCGGCCCCGGGCTCCCAATGCTGCTGACAGCAGATCTGGCGATGATGAAGACATCTTTCGGAGCAGGAGATCATGGTGGAGCCCACGGAGGGCTGGAGGGCAGGCTTCCCAGGCTGAGGGTCCCCCTCCTAGCCCCACGGGGCTTCCTGGTCCCCCAGGTTCATGGGGCGGCACAGCTGCACGAAGCCCAGGCAGGTCCCCACAGCTGCCCTTGGCGCTGGCCTTGCGGTGACGAGTCTTGCCACGGCGACTCCGTCCTGGTGAGGGGGGGCCCTTAGCACACCCAGGAAGCCCCACCCCACTCAGGGCTGCATCTAGTTTGGGTAGCAAAGACTCAGTCTTGAGGATATCTGGCCTGGTGGGAGAGGGAAAGTGCAAGTTGGAGATTTAACACATTACTTAGGCAGTAAAAGGCACCTTTCTCCCACCTAAGTATCGTTTTCCTGGCATTCTTGAGCCCTACACCTGTCTCTCCAGCATCCCCTTGCCATTCTGGAACCGTGGCACTTGTCAACTCTAGTTGGTCCTACCTTTTGCTGTGGGGTGACAGTTTCTGTGGGACATTCCTCTTCTTGATTAGCTTCTCCATTGTGTTCCCGTGCAGCAGGCCCCGGGAAGGGTGTGACTTCAGCAGACCTGGACACCGCCGCTCTAAAGCTTGCTCCCTCCTAAAGACAAAACGCCTTAGGCATGTGAGCAGGGAGCTGGGCCAAGGCTCAGTAGACTCTGGGAGTCAGGTACAGCTTCAGAAGATGGGAACTGGTGCATGAGGGCGTGTGTGGTTACCTGAGTAGCTCCCGTTCCTTCAGCTCCAGCTGCAACATAAGGGCATTAAGTTCCATGTACAGGTTGTTGGCTCTCTCCAGCTTCCGCTCATAGTGTTCCCTGATGTCCAGGGCATGTCTGAAATGGGTAGAAGTGTTCAGAGGTGAGCTGGCTTCACCTGCTGCCATCATTTATCCCAGTCTCTGGGAACCGTTCTAGTGGCCCTGCAGCTGTTGAAGTCACCGTGCCAAACACGGGCACACACCTGAGCTCCTCCCTCCTCCGCATCACCAGCTCCTCTTCTAGGCGGTGCAGACAGGTCCCTTCTGACTTAATTTTTTCAAAATGCAGCTTTACCTCTTCACGCCACTCTGCCTGGGGGTGGAGAGACATTTCGCAGTGAGGGACATCCCTTTACCTGTCAGACCTGTAGGTGCCTGAGCTGCTGCAGACTGTGTGTGGGAGCAAAAAGGACTGAGGCACGGGATCAACCAAGTCAGGTCCCAGCCGTTCAAGAGCTGATCTACCCATCCCAGCCACCCTTCTTCCCAGCCTCCCCTCAAAGAGTATCATTATCTCAGCAAAGAGAGGGAACTGGGGCATTCGTCTTCCTCTCCACGGCACACCTGGGACTTAAAGTAAGTCTCCTGGGGTGTGGAGAGTACGTCGGCTGAGGCAATGTCCAGATGCAGCAGGATCTGTCGGAATGATGGGCGGTTTCGTGGTTTGCTGTTCCTAGATGGAACAAAGTTTGGGGGGAGAGAGGCATTTCAGGAAGGAATTAGAGCACCCTTTCCCAAAGTGTGTCCTGGTCCTGGAGAATACAACCCTAGAATGTTTGCTGTGACAAAAGGATTCCCTGGTCAACTAGGCAGGACATGTTACAAGCTGTCTGTAGTATGTTAAAGTCCTGCAGTAAGGAAACCTATTTAATCCTATCTTGCAACTTGTTTGCCAAAACAAACCTTTTTGAGTAACTCCATTAAAAAAGCACTTCGGGAAATGCTTAATGAAAAATCAGAAATCTCCCACCTTCCTCCACGGTCTAGGTTCCAAACAAGGATGCGGGGCCCTGGCCCTCCAGGGAGTGTCCTGAGGCAGTCTACTCGAGGTCCAGCCAGCCATGCTCAGCGGCTGCGCTGGGCCTGCACTGGCACTTGATAAGCACCCTCTCTATCAGGCGCTGCTGTCCCTATTTTGCAGATAAGGAAACAGGTCACACACACCCCTGCAGACTGTTGGTCTCCCCAGCTCCTCTCAGTTCTTTATCCCAGTGCCCCGATCCACACTCTGAATCCTGGGGTCTTGGAGAGCCATATCTGGGAGCCCGGTTCCCTTCTCCCTGTTGAGGACTCTGGGCCTGGGTGCCCGGATCCTGGGTGCTGGCTAACTGTCATCCATACTCCCTTGCTTCCCAGGTGGTCCTTACCAGCACTGGCGAAGCAGGATTTTGAAGCCGTCTGGGCAGCTGGAGGGCACAGGTAGATGGAGACTGTTGCTTCCCACACCCCAGATGATGGCTGAGGAATCTACGTCTTTGTAGGGGATCTCACCAGTCAGCAGCTCCCACAGCACTACGCCAAAGGACCTAGGGATGAGAGGGGACAGCACTTGGGAGGATGCCTTCCTCCAGAGGCCCTGCTCACTGCAGGCTCATCTCACTTGCACTCAGGCCCTGGAACAACCCTCTCCCCACCCACCGCTGGCCAGCTGCCACACTCAGTCCTCAACCTGGCCCTCACCAGATGTCAACCTTCTCAGACACAGGTTCGTTGCGGATCACTTCAGGGGCCATCCAGGCTACTGTCCCTGCAAAGGACATCTTGGTGCTCTTGTCACTCAGCTCCTTGGAAGTGCCAAAATCGGAGATCTTCACCACATCGTCGTAGGTGATTAGCATGCTGGTAAAGAGTGTAGTCAGCTGGGGTCCGCGCCCCTCCACGCGCCTCCTCTAGCTGCAGCAACTCTTACTGCTTGAAGTCATTTGGGACACCCAGAAATGGAGGGCTTACCACAGCCCTCTCAAGATAGGGCTGTCACTTGGGAAGGGTTTCTGACATGGCCATGCGGACTTTAGGACAGGGTCTGAAAGCAGGGAGATGGCCACGCTGCCCTGGGTGGGGACACCTACAGGAGACTGTGCAGGCGCTCCTCCCTGCTCGCCCGCGGACTCACTTGGGGGACTTGAGGTCCCGATGGATGATCTTGTGCAGGTGCAGGTAGTTCATGCCGCCGGCGATGCCCATGGACCAGTCGACCAGCAGGGAGGGCGTGACGGGGCGGCCGGCCCGCAGCACCTCGTACAGCTGGCCCTGGGCGCAGAACTCCATGAGAATGCAGTAGCAGGGAGCCTGGGTGCACACACCCCTGGGGGCCGAACACAGTGGGATGAAGGCCTCAGCCACCCCAGCAGCCCCCTGATCCACAGCTGGTACCCCCTTCCCAACTGTGCCATTTTGATACCCACTTCAGAAGATCCCTTGCTACCCAAGTAGG
Source organism: Ovis canadensis (assembly GCF_042477335.2). Taxonomy (NCBI): domain Eukaryota; kingdom Metazoa; phylum Chordata; class Mammalia; order Artiodactyla; family Bovidae; genus Ovis; species Ovis canadensis. The sequence goes on along the minus strand of NC_091247.1, from coordinate 138,716,519 downwards.
TCTCTGCCCTCAAAAGAGTGCGCTGAGGGCAGAGTACCACAGCCCCTGCCCTGGACCTTACTTGAAGGTGATGATGTTTGGGTGCTTCAGCTTTCGTAGGTGCTTGATGTCAGTTTCCTTCAGGTCCCGCACCTTCTTCACAGCCACCTCCTCCCCATGGAAGCGCCCCAGGAAGACGGCGCCCTGGGCCCCTGAGCCCACCCACTGCAGGTCCAGGATTTCCTCAAAGGGGACCTCCCAAAGGTCTGTGGACAGGAGGCACAGTGCCATAGGCTCAGAGAGCCACCCTCTGGCCCTTGGGGCGGTCAGGCATAGGGGAAAGCCTGGGGTTGGCTGAAATGACTCAAGGAGGGTGAGGCAGAAAAGCAGCTAAAACGGGCCAAGAAGGTTAGGTTTGAGGGGACAGGAGGAAATGAAGAGGTGGCTCAAAATAAAGCTGGGGAGCCAGTGGCTGATGGACAAATAAAGGGCGGGGGCTGGGCTCTGGAGGGGGAAAGGGTCATCGCACGACTTTGGTGCGGCTGTCCAAACAAATCTCGGGCTCAGGGAGGCAGGAAAGGGCCTCATGCACACAGCCTACCTTCCTGCTGCTGCTTGTGCTCCGTGGAGTAGGCTTTGCCGATCATGGTCCAGACAGGGCGCAGGCAGCCAAAGAGGCCCTCCAGGAAGCCGCTGCCACTCTGGCACTGAAGCCGTACCTCATCCGCTCGGACCCTGGACGCCCGACTCTCAGGGGACCCAGTGGCTCCCCCTGGGCCCCCTGCATCCTGCTCGTGGAGTTGCAGGACACTGTTGGCAAAAGGCTCAGGGGGCGGCTCTCCACCTGGGGAGGGGCTGGGCCCGCCCCCGCCCTGACCCCCAAGTGGCACTACGTCTCGGAGTACACACTGGGTAGGCGTCAGGTCCTTCTCGGGGGTGCAGTCGGAAGTGTCTGGGTCCAGCTTGCGCATGGATGCCTCGCTTAGGGTGGACACGAATCCCCCAAAGGAAGGGGAGGGTGTGCGGGTCTCATGGAGGCAGGCCATGGCCTCTGGGCCCCAGTGTGGTGGTAAGCGGTGGGCCCTGTGGAAGAAGAGGGAGGAGTTGTCAAAGCCACAGGTGCCCAGCTCAGGTACACAGAGGCAGAGGCACGAGCTGGGGAGCTGGGCACACAAGAACACTCCTAGAAGTAACACATATCTTAGCTTCAGATACCCATCCACCTCCAATTTTCAGCTGTGACCCATCTTGGGGAACCTGATACACAGGCTTCCTCTCTAGCATCTATTAGTAACATAAGCTTCCTTACTCAGGTATATAGGCAACATACCTAAGTATCACTCTCAGGCGGACACAGCTAACAGCCCTGCTCAGGTAGATACTGGGGAAGTATGCCCCAATCTCAAGTGTGGTAACAGACTAGTTCCCTTCTCCCTGTAAGAGTACTATAACTCACCTCTGGAAAACATGTTTCTTTCACTTGAGGCTCACGCGCACACATGTGTTGTATCAGGGTCTTTCAGACGCACAACTTTTGAGTCTCAATCTTACACACATTAACAGTAACATGTAGGCCTCCCTCGCACTGAAGCAAACACGACACTGCTCAGACTCTGCCGCTCAGGCACTCTCAGATGACATTCCCGCCCTCCCGCGTACATGTGATACACCTGGGCCTCACACTCATGTACTTGATACGTGATCCTGCTGAGAGTCTTATCCTAAGGCACACATCTGGGTCTCTCAGGTGCTCACAGCTACACACCTGGGCTGATCCGAGCGACAGCTGGTCAGCTCTGTGCCCAGCAAAGACACAGGGGGAAAAGGTAGAACTGTGCAAGGAGCATGCAGAAACTGTCAGGGCTGCGTCCCCCCCTCCTCCTCCCCCCACCTTATCCCTTCCATTGGCCCAGCTGCTCCCTCAGGGCTCACTTAGAGACGGGCCCATCTCCTTTCCTCTTCACTACTCTGTCCCCTACTACCTAGTTTTCCAATCAATGGAGATTTGTCCCAATTGATAGCTGACCTCAGCCAAGCTGTATCTGAGCCTTGATTTCTCCAACTGCACAAAGGGACAGACTAGCTATCGTTAAGGCGCAGCAGATTTTTCACCCTGACTGCAGAAGTCATCTCATCTTCCATCTCCCACCACATCTTACCAGTTACCAGATTCTGAGAGGTAGGGATTTCGGAGGCCAAAATTCCCAACAACTACTAAGTATAGTAGGGTCCCTCCTTGACTCCTTGCACCAGAGCTTCTGGAGAGGGGTGGCAGGAAATCTACAATAAAAAGGACTCCCTGGGTGGGGATGTATGCACAGAGAGACTTGGCACCTCTGATGGGCTCAGCTCTTGTAACAATTTCCAGGCCTCTCAAATACCTAAGTGTTTAACAAGCACCTGAGATGATTCTTATGCCTGGTACATCAGTAAAGACCAGAACCAATGCCTTACTAGTTTCTCCTCTATTCCACATTACTGCCTTAATCCAGCCCTCAGTAGCTGTCACCTGACCTAGGACAACTGCCCCAAGATCCCCCTCCACCCCATTCTCCACCCACCCTTTAGAAGGATCTTTCTAAAGCACAAATTGGCCTTTTGTGCTCCCCTTTTCTTCAAACCCTCTAGTAGCCCCTCCTTGGCCCTGTGGCCTCACCTCCATGCTCTTGGCCCCTCCCCAGTCTCATCTTCCATTGCTGTTCATACCCAGGCCTACTGAACTGAGACTGTTCGCAGGCTTCATCAGGTGTTTGGGCCAGGCTCACACCACCCACATTAGCCTGTTATAGGTCCATTAGCTTATTTAATCCTAAAAATCTCTTGAGTTAGGCGTGTAAGTTACTCTCATTTGACAGAGGTATTAGAGGTCTTAAATAACCTGCCCAAAGTACTTCAGCTAGGATGAGGCTCCAGCTCAGTGCCCAGTCGTTCTCAGTCAGGAAGGCGCTTCTCACACGCCATCTGTTGTCCTCCAAGTTTCACTTCATCCTGGAAGTGCCCCCACCCCCAGGCTCTGAGTTAGCGTCCCGTCTCAGCTGTGCTTCCCCCGTGATGGCCATTGGAGGCACAGTGTGGTCGGGCGTCCTGAGAGCCTGCACTGAGAGTGACGACGCCACACGGGATCCCAGGGCTTCCAACAGCATCCAGGGCGCATGAAGGTGCCCGGTTAGGCGCGACCACTGCTCTATGCATCCGAGGGTCGTCCTAAGGACCACATGTACACCACGCAAGCATCAGCTCCCTCCCTCCTCAGAACTCTCCAGGGAAGGAGGTGGTATTATAGGTCTCTTTACACTCTTGAGACAACCGAGGCTCAGAAAGATGAAATCCCAGCCTCCGGACCCCCAACATATCCTGCGAGATAACGGCGGCTTCAAGAAGCGAGGCACACAGTAAGACAAACGACAGGCCAAGCAACGTGCCAATTCGCTGGAGAACATCCGCTGGAGGACCCGGGGGCTCTTGCCTGTGCCCTCTCAAGCCGGCCGCCCTTTTGGGGCCGCTGAGAACGAAGGCTGGGGCTCCCGACACTCCGCCCAGGCGGGTCTGCAGGGAGGGCTGGCGGGACTGGGGCGCTCAGACAGCCAGAAGCCAGAGCGAGGGTGGTTCGCAGTGGAGAGGAAGGGGTTACGGCCCCAGCGCCCCCTCCCCCTTCCCGACCTCCTTCCTGGCCGTCACGTGGAGCGGAGCTGGGGGCGGGGCGGGGGCCCGGCCGTGAGAGGAGGGGGTCCGGGAAGGGACGCAGCGGGTTGGGGGAAGCGCTGGGCGCTGCGGCGTAACCATGACGACTGGACCCGAGGCGGCGCGTGAAGTCACCGGGACAAGATTAGCCCGGAGTCACGTGAGCGGCGCGCCAGGGCCCCGCCCCTGACCTGGGCTGGCCCACGTGCTGGTTTGCGGGCTTGCAGGCAGGGACCACCGACCCCAGCCACCCACCGCCTCTGCGTCCCGTCTTCCGCATGTCCACCCCCGTCCCCGAGTGCAGCGGACGGAGAGCTGTGGTGGTGAAGAGAGGGGACTTGGGTTGGCATTGGGGGTGCGGTGCCATAGAGAAAGCAGGAAATGGGAAAACGGGGAGACTGGACAGGAGAAAGGGCGAAAGGCAGACCAGAAAAGGAGGGCCTGTCTCGCTGAGAAACAAGAAGAGCGTGAAGCGCAGGGAGAGGCAGTCCTAAGAAGGATGGGCTGAAAAACTGCTTTGGGAGGCAAAGGACACGGAAAAAGGAGCTGAATGAAAGGGGATTGAAAAACAGGAGATCTGTGCCCTCCCCGATTCCTTTCCTATTGAGAAGCTGAGTTCTGAGTAGGTACAACAGCTGGCTTTGTAAAGGAAATTTTCAGCCTTCATCTGGTGTTTGGCAGCCAGGAGGCTTAGGCATAGAGAGGGTGACACGCTCAACGACACTTGAAGCCGATCTTCCCTCCACCTGCCCAGGCCTCCCCTGGGGCCCCCTCCTGTATCCAGGGCCGGCAGCTGGGGAGAGAGAAGCCATTTCACCTGTTTGTCTTTTCGGGCAGTGGAAGAAGCTGAGGAAGTAGTGAATGGGACCAAAGAAAAGGGAGAACCCAGCCAGGCTCAACCCACCCTTTCCCCGTTCTCAGGCTACTGACAGCTCTTGCAGATTGACCTGAAGGAGTGAGTGTGCGTGTGTGTGGTGAGGGCAGTGGAGGTGGCCAGCTGAGTCCCCAGGGAATTCTAGTGAAGGAGAGATTCCTCTCTCCTGAACACACCCTCTCTCTGTGCCCTTTATCTCTGACCTGCCAGCTGTGTCCCACTGCCCCCCAGCTGGGCCCTGGCGCCGAGGCTTTGGAGGGTGATATCATGGCCAGGAGCCCCTGGCCCAGACACTCGGTCCCCCTGGGCGAGGGGAACTGTCTCCCTGGCCATCAATTATGCAGAGCATGGGGGAAGGGCTGGGACGTGACGGGAGCGGGTGGATCTGTCAGTCATTCTGTCAACCATATTTATCAAATGCTCACTGTGCAGAACTCTGCTTCAGATTGGGTATGGGGACAGAGTGGTCCGTAAATTATGCAGAAGAGGCTCTTTGTGTCCAAGAGGCCCCAAATCAGTTTCAGGTACCAGATTCTCTGTTTGCTGGTGGTACTGTGGGAGCAGGGAGTACCCCCCCACACACACACCTTGGTTCTTCTGCCTGAAAGGCTGGAGGCCTGTGGCAAGGCAACCCTTTAAGTCCTTTCTCTCTCCCTCCTGTTTAACAGCAGAATGTCAATGCCAGGCTGCTTGGCTGGCTGTCTTGGGGGCTCAGTTGAGAGGCCAGGCCATCTGTCTAAGTCTTGGGCTCCCGTAACGAGCCCTCGCCACCGTCTTGGACTCTGTTTTGCACTCAGGAAAGGGAGGAAGATTTCCTGTCTCTCTTGAGTGGGGGTGTAAGGAATGTCTTCCCAGGGAAAGGAGACCCAAGGCTCGGGACTGGGAATGATCTCAATTGCAGGCTTTGAGGTCCTGAGAGAATAAAGCACTCTAACCCCTCCTGGCCAAGGCTCCTGGCCACTTGGCTGCAGCTTTTGTTTTGCTTCTTACAGAATCCATGGTCCTGGCCCCAGGGTTATTCTCAGCTGGAAAGAACTACACAGCTTGTCTGTTGTGTCCTCCTGAGGGGGGAATGCCTTCCCCTGAAAGCCAGGGTAAAAGTGGAGATCATCCCTAACTCTAGGCCCTCAGCCTCACGCAGGTCCAGCCCCTAAACCTCTAGCCAGCACCACTTCTTCTTCCAGTAGAGTGGGTACCAAAAGGGCTGGGAGGGGGCAGTACTGCTTAGGGGAAAAGGAACCAGCTTTGGATTTGGAGAGATCAGAACTAGAATCTTGATTTTGCCACAAATTAGTTTAAGGACCATAATCCCTCTGAGACTCCTTATGGGGTAGTGAGGGCTAAGTAAGACTATGTAGGGAATGCCATGAGCACAGTGCCGGGCTCCTGGCTTTGTCTTTCTGGTTGGCTGGACACCAGGTCTTTCTCTGTAGATTCTGGAGTCTGGAGAGGCCGTCTCTTCTCTCTGGTCAGAAGGGAGACTTGGGTCTCCAACCTTCTGTTTCCCCAGGACACAACTTGTTTTCAGGTCCCAGGGGAACCAAGTCCCAATGGCAGTGGTGTGCTAGAGCCCCCCATCCTTTACATCCCACCTCCTCTGAACTGAGGGGGAAGGCCTCCTTCTCTGCACCCTGTCCTCACCCCACGGCTCTCGTGGCCCAGGATCACCCCTCAGCCCTACCATTAAGATGTGAGGGGAAAGGGAGGCAAGGAGCAAGGTATAGTGGCTCACAGGGGTCCCTGCTACTCAGGACTTCAGGTGGGCCTGGAAGAAGTTCTGTGTATTTTTAACAAATTGTTCCTGAGCTGGGTGCTATTGAAAAAGATCTGGAAGGACAGATACCAGGGTATAACCATTGCTAAGTAGATGGAATTGTGGGTATTTTTATTAAGAAATTTAAAAACCTATTTTAAGTTGAAGAAACGAAAACTGCAGAATGCATATTATCGATTTCTGTCACCCAGCCTTGGACAGCAAGATAGGGAGGGAGCACGGACGACCTGAGAAGCAGAGTGGCCTGGTTGAGGTCCTGTCTCTGCTCTTGACTGCAGTCTCCAGCTGGGTGACCTGGACTATGAGACTTTATTTTTGGCCATGTGGCATGAGGCATGTGGGATCTTAGTTCCCTGACCAGGGACTGAACTTGTGCCTCCTGTATTGGGAGCATGGAGTCTTAACCACTGGACCGCCTGCAAAGTCCCTGCCTGAGACTTAACAAACCTCAGTTTCTTCATCTCTAAATGGGGACAGTGCTCACTAATTTACACGGTGGCAATGCAAGCTATTATGTGGGTAAGAACTCAGGCTCTGGGTCAGACAGACCTGGATTCAAATCCTAAACTCCTTGGCCACTGATTTTTTGATTTTGAACAGATTACTTAACCTCTTTAAGTTTCAGTTTCCTCATCCCTAAAATAGAGATGATGATCACACTGCCTCTCAGTATTGTTATGAGTGGTATTGAGATAATCCAAATAAAGTTCGTGGGCCTGTTACCTGGCATACAGGAAGCTCCCTATAAACATCAGTATATGGAAAGCACCTAACAAGCAGCAGTAGGTTTTTATAAACGGTGTCCCTTCCCTTCTTTCGTCTGCCTCCTCAAAGCAAGAGGCGGCGGGGATGGTACAGATGCAGAGGGAGTTGGGTAAACACAGGGGATAGAAAAGGGAGTAGAGAGAGAAGGAACCAGAGGAAGATCCTTAGTCTACTCTGGAGTAAGCGCCCCTGCCTCCTCATCACCTTTCCCCAACACAGCTGCCCCTAGTTCTTCTGGGAGCAAATGAAGCAGACAGACCAGTGTCTGTGGCCAGCTCCCGTGTCCCCTGCTGGTGTCATTTCCACACTATCCTCTGTTCTGCCCCAACAGGGACTCCTGAAAGGGTTGATTCCCTAATCCTTTCTTTCTCCCAGCCCAGCAGGATAAGGAGGGACTGCCTGTCTAAGTCGCAGGGCGAGGCCAGGGTAGTGGGTACTAGAATTTAGGGTCCTCTTCCTGGCAAAGCCAGAGTAGCACGGCATCACCTCTCAGGGAGGAACCTACAAACCGCAGTCGGATTTTACACGGGTTCTGCCTTCTGTAGCTGAAAGGACACCCAGGAAGTCCTGAGCCACTTCTTTATGTAAGCTTCTTGACTCTCCTGCCGGTAACTGGGTTGAATTACAGGATGGATATTTAGTTGCTTGTTTTCACAAGTGCTGGAGTTAGTATCTCACACCATTGGTCTTCCCAGCATCCCGTAGTCCCTATAGTGAGTGAGTGGAGGGGCTGCCCGGCTAGAGAGGGCAAAATTTTTTTCCACCCTTAAGTGTGAGATAGGAGAGATAGGAAAGAGCAGGACCTAAAGCTTCAGAGAAACTTCAGTATCTGGACAGGAAGACCCAAGGCTTTTACTCAGGTCCTTTCCTTACCGAATCCCTCCTACTTGCCTTCCCTAGGTATGACCGTCTGGCTGAAAAATCAGAGCTTTCAAAGCCATGGAGTCCATTCTGTGAGCTGAAAGGGAAATGGTGTTTAGAGGGAGGCACTGACTGTGGCTTGAGAGGACCCTGAGTGCGGGAGAGACCTCGTGTGCACCCCTTCCTAAGGCCCTGACCCACTCTCCTCCCAAGAGGGAGCTAAACCGTGGGACTTTCCTTCAGTTCTAAGGGACACCCCACTATTTCCTTCCACTGTCTATGCACACTCTGACCCCTTAGCCAAGGCCATGGTTAGAGGAGTTTAACTCTGTGGAAAGGATTCTTGGTTATTTTTAGGCCAAGGAGTTTAAAGAGTGTGTAGGGAAAAGGGAGGAGGTTCATGAAAGGCCTGAGGTGGGGAAATGGGTTAGGGGAGCCAGAGCAAATGGAGAGATGGAGAAGGGAGAAAGCCATATAAGGATGGGGGAGGGGAAGATGACCATCACCTGGGCATCCAGGAACAGGTGCTGTCTGCCTATAATCCTCAGGTCCAGCCTGCAAAGTGTGCCTGTGCGCGCGCAAGGGGTGGGGAGGGGGAGTGAGGGGCCCATGAGGCCTTGTCCTTCCTCTCCTTCCCTGTGGGGCCGAAACTCTTCCTCCTCCTCCTTCCGTCTCCCTCTTCCTGAGGGTGAGTGGGAGGAGAGGAAGATGTTCTCTTGCCCGCTGTCCTTTAAGTCTGTCCCCCAACCATCCCCCCACCCCCACCCCATACACTCCTTTCCAGCTTTGGAGGCCCTTTGCCTCCAAGCTGGGCCGCGGCGTCCCTCGGCTCGGTTCCCCTCCTTCCCATCCCCACAGGCGGCGGGTCCAGGTCCCCCAGTTCCTCCATCCCGTTTCAGCATCCCCGCGCCACCCTCCCCACACCCCGCCACATCTTGCGTCCCGACCCTCCCTGGTACCTGGATCCCAGGACCCAGACCCATCCCTGCCCCCCACCCTCCACAACTCGGCCCGGCTCTCACCTCGGGGGCTCCGCGGCCGCAGCACAAAAGGCGGCGCTGCTGCAGCTCGGCTCCGGATGCTGCTCCCGCCTCCTCCTCCTTCTCCTCCTCCTTCCCGCCTCCCCCCGCTGCCCTCGACCGGACCAGGGGCGCCGTCACAGGCGATGCTCGTGAGGTGTCCGGGTGCACGGGTGTGTCAGTTCCAGCTTTCTCCCCCCACCCCCCGACCCCAAACCCCGTCCTCACACGGCTTGAACTCCCGCTCCTTCCGAGGCCCCCGCCCCAGGCCCCCCGGGACGGACACGCCCTGAGCGGGGGATGCTGCGCTGGAGCCACGGCCTCTTAAAGGAGCCCGCTGCTGCCATCCGGCATGCTCCAGGCTAGTCCCTGGCCCGTCTGGTCCTCGCACCTCCCTGCTGGCGGTGACCTGGAGGGATCCCACCCCCGACCTTAAGCCCTATGACTGGTCTTATAAGCTCCCTCCTATACCCTGAAACAGCAACCCCTCAGATGGGAGCCCCCTCCTCCGCTCAGCGCTCTTGCATCGCTCCCCCTGTCAAACGATCTTGCCTGTCTCCTTTTCCCTAATTGCCACCACTCCGGGTCCAACAATTGGAATCCACTCAGCTTAACGCCCCGTCCCTTTCCAGTGTTCCTGGATGACCCCTCATTTTTATTGCAAGATTCCATCGGACCTCTAGCCCCGCACGGAGCAAGCCCATCTCGTCTCTGACCCATTCCCAGAACTCTAGAGTCAGACAGACATTTTTCGTGATTTCTTTCTCTCCAAGGTCACAAAAATTTCCCTACACCTTTACCCAGTGGCTGTGAGACTTTGGCGAGGAGGAAATGGAACTCTGGGACCCAAAAATACGAGTTCTGTTCCGCACAAATTAGTCGATTAATCTTAAGAGGCCAGAATTCTCTCTTGCCCTCTCTTTGGCTGACACCCGGGACACATGGCAAAGCGAATGAGACCACTATGTGCCTTAGTCCTTCTAATCTTGTCCCTTACAGCCTGATTCTCAGGCCCCGGAGGGTATCTCGTGGAGTAAGGGGAAAAGGTGTAGGTCCATTCTAAAAAGGCTTTAGAAAATAAGCGGAAATCGACAGCCTGGAGAATTAATGAGAAGGGTGGTGAAGGACAACACAGGAAAAAGAAGCAGGTTCTGTAAGACGAAGGCCCGAGAGCCAGAGGATTAGGCCAAAGGCTGAGGGCGAAGTGAGACTGAGGTGCACTAGGATTTACAACTGCCCCAGCTCAGAGGGGCAGAGACTAGTCGCCTCCCGCGTCCAGGCAGGGCCCACCCTCCTAGACTGCAAAGAGTCAGCAACCGACAGTGGCCTCTCACCTGGGCCAATCACAACCTTTTCTCAAGAAAGAGGCGGAGTCAAGAGGGTTGATTCTTCCCTTGTCCCCGCCCCTTTAGATGAGGTAACCAATCGCAATCCACCTGGAGCAAGCACGCAAAATCGGGACTAGCCAATTATGCCGCGAAACTTTTCGCGCATGCTGCCTCCCAGCTGCGACAAAGATGGCGCGCGAGCTCCTGGGTTCTGTAGTTTTCTCGGTACCCGAAGCATCCTTCCCCACCTTCCTAGGCTCGAGTTCGCCCTTACTGCCCCGCCCCCAGCCACTTCCACTCTGCTGGTACGCATGCCCCGAGTCCCAGCCCGGGGCGAGGAGACGCGGAAGGAAGGAGGCGGGTCGTCGTTAAAAATAAAAAACAAACAAAAAACCACCCTCAACTCGGGAAGCGACAGTGGAAGGGTCCACTCCTCCCAGAAGGCGGTGCTGCCTGCCTGAACGAACCACGCGGAGGGTTGTGGGGCGGATAGCTCCCCTCCCGATGGAGACTCATAGAGTCCGGTGGGCGGGAGACTCCATATCCCAGCATGCCCCGCGGCGGGCCCGACCGGCCGCGACTTGGGGCTTGGCCCCGGCCCTAGCTCGTCGGCGGTGTATTGGGGCGCGTGGAGGCTGCAGTCACGGTGGCGCCTGCGGGGACGGAGGAGGGAATGAGTGAAGAGGAGCGAGGCTCCGGCACTACCACGGGCTGCGGGCTGCCCAGGTGAGCCGCCTGGTACCGATCCCTGCAGGGAGCAGAGCTTGGCGCGGTGCGGAGAGAGTAGCGGCGCGGCCCCAGCATGCACCTGGCCTGAGGGTTGTTCCCGGCAAGCACTGGGGTAGTGGGCCGTGGTTCCCGGCATGCACCCCGGCAGTGGCCACTGCCTCCAGCTTTAGCTAGTTGGGGTTGGCCCGGTTCCCAGACTGCACTGGGGCACTAGGCTTTATGCCCCCGACATTCAGTGCATTTGGTGGGTACTGGGTTCCTGGCCTGCACTGTGTCAGGGGACATGCACTTCCAACCTGCACTGGGGTACAGGATCCCCCGCCCTAATTGAGACAGGAACAGTGCTTTCCCCGCTTGCCCTGGGGCAGTGGACCCTGCTTTCCCAGCCTGCACCTCTCCTCCACTTTGACCCCAGCCAGTGGCTGCCTGAGGTTTCCTGGACCCAGTGTCCCCCATAGTGTGCATGGGTCTGATAATGGTAGTGCTTGGCCAGGTGGGTGCAGAGAGGGGAAATGTGATGAAGGGTCTGTGCCCCTCCCCCCAGTATAGAGCAAATGCTGGCAGCCAACCCGGGCAAGACCCCGATCAGCCTTCTGCAGGAGTATGGGACCAGAATAGGGAAGACGCCCGTGTACGACCTTCTCAAAGCCGAGGGCCAAGCCCACCAGCCTAATTTCACCTTCCGGGTCACCGTTGGCGACACCAGCTGCACTGGTGAGGAAGGCTTGGGCAGCCTGGCTGGGGTGTGCATTCACAGGGCCCCATTGGCTTTATTGCTTGGAGTCTCTTCACGGTCCTCTTCCTCAAGACCAGTGAGAGAAGGAGAAATTTTAGGGGAAAAATCACTGACTGGATTGGGAGAACAGGTCTGTGAGGAGGTACCTAGGACTTAGGAGAGTTAGGGGAGCAAGCAGGACTGGTACAGTGATCGGGTGGATCGTTGTCATCCTAGAGGAAAAAGGAGATAAGTCGAAATCTCAGTGTAGCATTTAGGGGAGTGAGTGCCTGCTGTGCTGGACTCTGTTCCAGGTGCTTAATCAAGTTCCACTTAATCTTAAACCTTGGCCGAATCCAGTGATGTAGGTGGTAGTATTTTCATGTTGAATGTGAGGAAACCAAGAGAGAGATTCAATGGCTGGGGCGAGATCACATGCCTAGTAGATGGCAGAACCAGGTTTTGAGTCTGGAGCCTACACTCTTTCTATTTTTCCAGCAATCTGTATTGAAAGAAAGTGCTCCCCAGAGGAAAGTAGGGCAGAGAAAAAACTTCCAGGTGGCTAACCTCAAGGACAATTCTACCTGGCATGACTTGATTTGGGGAACTTGTGGAAAGACAAGGGCCCTTCCTTCCAGCACTTAGGGTAACACTTCCCAGCGCTGGGCAAAGGGAGGTTGGTGAGATGGGGCTTGGTTGACTCCCTCTGGCTGTGAGGAGAGAGGCTGTGGGATGCTGGTTTCTCTTCTATCCTTCTAGTGACCTCCAGTATTGCCCACATCCCCTCTCTCAGGTCAGGGGCCCAGCAAGAAAGCAGCCAAGCACAAGGCAGCTGAGGTGGCCCTCAAACACCTCAAAGGGGGGAGCATGCTGGAGCCAGCCCTGGAGGACAGCAGGTGAGGGAGGAACGGCCGAGGATCCTAGAGGCTCTGTCAGGAACCCAGGCCCCTGCGTCAGCCCCTTGGCCCCATAGGCTTCGCTTGGTGACACTGAGCTGCCTTGACGTGGCTGCTTCCTGAGAGCTTCCCCTGAAACCTGAGCAGGATGTTTCCAGGGCTCCTGCTGCTGTGAGGGATGCTGGGAGGCAGTGGCCAGCCGCAGTGTGGGATTGTGGCTATGGTTTGGGTCCCAGGTTGGGCCTGGGGAGGGAGAGGGGTGGAGGCTGAGGCTGGAGGGGGTTGCTCCCCAACATACTTCTCCTCTCCAGCAAGATGTTGTTCCCTCTTCTGCACTCAGGTTGGCGTTGGTTGCTCCCACGGTTCTTGGGTAGGAAGAAACACCCCTCCCACTTTTAGTATTTTTGATCAAGTGTTTGACACCAGAAGATCTCAGGTGGAACTGGTGGTTGAGCTTCCCTAAGTTTTTGGCTTTGGTGGGAAGAGATTTTCTTAGGGGAGGGCAGGTCAGGAGGACCTGGGTCCCCCACCTTTTATTCCCCACCACCACCCCATGTGGGTGTGAATCAAAGGCCCCCTTCCCCTCGGGAAGTTCTTTTTCTCCCCTAGACTCTTCACTGCCTGAGGACGTGCCGGTTTTTACAGCTGCAGCGGCTGCTACTCCCGTTCCATCTGCTGTCCCAACCAGGTATCTTGTCTCTCCTGACTGCCTGAGGCGGGTGGAAAAGGGTCCTGGCTCCTGGCCTCCCAGCCCTTAGACCCAGGCTGGTAAGGCATGAGGAAGTCTGAGAGTGAACAGAGAATGGAATAGTTGGGGACCAGAGTTTGAAGAATTTGCACCAGGTGGTAAGCTTTTGAGACAGGAGGTAATTTATAATTTGGCAGTACCATGTGGATAGTATTTGACCACGTTAAAGGTCTTGCTAGTCCCATTTTCCTTAGAATTGGCCGCATGATGGTCCTGTGTTTGAGTCCCATCAGGTGCTTCTATGGACTGGATATACCCTCCTCTCTACTGTCCTATCTAGGTGATGATCAAGTGTTCCAGAAAATCGAAATGAGCCTGGGACCTGGAGGAGACCTCGTTGCGGGGGGAGGGGGCAGGAGGTGGGCTTGATGTTTGGAGAGACAGCTGTCTGCCTGGTGGGGAGCAGGGAGCTGGCAGTGGGGAAAACAAGAGCAGGGCGGAGGACTCCTGGGCAGCTGCAGAAGGAGCCAGTCCCCTCAGCTTTGGCCCTGGGCCCTTTTTCCTTCAGGAGCTCCCCCATGGAGGCGCAGCCCCCAGTCTCTCCTCAGCAGTCTGAGTGCAACCCGGTCGGCGCCCTGCAGGTGGGCTGCATCCTCATTCCCCATGCCTGCCTGCCTTCGCTTGTACCTGGGGCTGTGGGGGAAGCTGATAGGGGCCAGGTACCCTGTTCTGAGGGCTTTCCCCACCCACCTCCCTTCACTCCTCCTCTAACCTGGAACCTGAGACTCCGGGACGGGAGTGGGGGGGATGTGAGGACTCCTCTCTCACACACTCTTGCACACCCTTGTTTCTCCCTTCCAAGGAGCTGGTGGTGCAGAAAGGCTGGCGGTTGCCTGAGTACACGGTGACCCAGGAGTCTGGGCCAGCCCACCGCAAAGAGTTTACTATGACCTGCCGAGTGGAGCGTTTCATTGAAATTGGTAACTGGGCGGAGGGGAGTGCTTGTAGTGACTACCCCGCAGCACTCCAGCCCTGGCCAGGGGCAGCTCCCAGCTTCTCTCTACGCTCCTGGCTGAGACCCTGGTTTGGCTGCTGCTTCCTTGCACCCTTTCTTGCCCTCCTCTTCTGGCCAGCCGGGTTCTTGGGTGCCTGGCAGATCCTGAGTTCCCCTTTTCAATTGACAGCCACTGAGGGGACCCTCAGCCCAAGTTTAAGCTGGGTGGAAGCAATGGGTCTACTGGGAACCATAATTCAGCAGCCCTCTCCCCTGGGCAGGCAGTGGCACGTCCAAAAAGCTGGCAAAGCGTAACGCAGCGGCCAAAATGCTTCTTCGAGTGCACACAGTGCCTCTGGATGCCCGGGACGGGAACGAGGCAGAGCCCGAAGACGATCACTTTTCCATTGTGAGTGGCTTTTGGGCCATGCCCCGTGCTCCATCCTCCATGCCAGGGCAGGGCACTGAGGACTCAGGTCTGTGACTTGGAAGTGAGCTTCCTGGGCCCCAGACCTCCTTCTGCCCATTTTCCTTCTGGACCCAGGGATCCTTGGGCCCCCTTTCAGCCTCAGCTGTAGGGCTGCGTGGTGAGTGCTTTGGGGAAGGGAGCTGGCCCAGGGCAAGGGACCTGAGGCTTCTGTTATTGGAATAGAAAGGTTGCCTGACCATCTGGTCCACAGTCTAGTAGTTAGAAGGGGCCACATAGGGATTGGGCTTCCTGGGTGGCTCAGTGGTAAAGAATCTGCCTGCCAGGCAGGAGATACAGGTTCAATCCCTGGATCAGGAAGATCCCCTGGAGGAGGAAATGGCAACCCACTCCAGTAGTTTTGCCTGAAAAATTCCATGGACAGACGATCCTAGTGGGCTACAGTCTGTGGGGTTGCAGAAGAGTCAGGCACGACTTAGAGACCAAACAATCCAGGGATTGACTGGCAGGTGGGAAGCAAACACGAGGAAGCATTCTTTGGGCTTTTCTCCTTGGGCATGGAATGTCTCTTCAGGGCCTGGTTTCAGAGCCCCTGGCTGCATCCTTCCCCCGTCCCTGTCTTGTCAGGGTGTGGGCTCCCGCCTAGATGGACTTCGGAACCGAGGCCCAGGCTGCACCTGGGATTCTCTGCGGAATTCGGTGGGAGAGAGGATCCTGTCCCTCCGCAGCTGCTCCTTGGGCTCCTTGGGCGCTCTGGGCCCTGCCTGCTGCAGTGTCCTCAGTGAGCTCTCTGAGGAGCAGGCCTTCCATGTCAGCTACCTGGATATTGGTATGGCTAGTCGGGGGGCCGGGGGACGGTGGGGACTAGACCAGAGCAAGTATGGATGGGAATGAGGGCTTGGGAGGGCGTGACAGTGACATGGACCCGCCCCAGTGCTGCCTTCCTGCCCAACACTGCCTCCCTCTTCTCTCTCGGTCTCCAGAGGAGTTGAGCCTGAGTGGGCTCTGCCAGTGCCTGGTGGAGCTGTCCACACAGCCAGCCACCGTGTGCCATGGCTCTGCAGCCACCAGGGAGGCAGCCCGTGGCGAGGCTGCGCGCCGTGCCCTGCAGTACCTCAAGATCATGGCGGGCAGCAAGTGAAGCCACGGCAGGACTCATGAAATACATCCTCTGCTCCCTGCTCTTCCTGCACCCGGCCTGTGCGCCTGCCCAGCTCTGGTACCCCCTGGAGGTGCCACCTCTACCTCTGACACAGACTGCAGGCTGAAGAAGGCACAGGGCCAGGAGCCAGGGACCACAGGGCCTCAGCTGGCTCAGGTTCTGCCGTCATGTAACTGGTGATGACCAAGGGGAATGAAACTGGGGGCTTTCCCATTAAGAGCCCCAAATAAATGTGCTGCTTTTTGGATTCTTTAGTCCTGGTCTGTTTCCCTGAGTGGTCAGCAGTGGAGGGGGTTAGCGCCAGGTCATGTCCCCGGTGTGCCTCCCACTCTGCTCCCCACGCGTCCCCATGTTTGCCCTTCTGGTGGGTGCACTGACATCTGGGTACACCATCGCCTGTGTTCCTGGAGAGTTGGGTTTAGTGGTGGTGGGGGAGGCTGTGGTTCTTGTCTTGGGACTCCCTCCTGTGTCTCATGATGCAGACACGTGCACACGGATTCAGAAGCCAGACAGCTTTATTCGCAGGGGACACATGGCAGTTTGGGGTGTGGGCCTTGAATGCAAACCTCAGATGACACGTCACTTCTTCCCGAAGCGCTGAGGGGCAGCCAGGCTCCAGAAGGGGGAACTCAGCCCCTCTCCAGCTCGGGGACTCAGTCTTTTGTTGCTCCAGGAGCCCCGGGTGTTTCTGCCAAACCTTAGGAGAGATCCACCCTCAGCTATGGGTCCTTCCAGATCCCCCCTTTCCTCCTCTCCTCCCACTCCTCTCCCTTCAGCCCTGGCCTTGCCTCTGTCCCTCCTAGACTCACCTCTGGGGCTGAAACAGGAAGGCTGGACTCCGGCCAGGTCTCTGCATGGCCTGGAGCAGGGAGCGCAGGAGTGACCTGGGGGTCTGAGCATCCTGTGGTAGGTGGGCACCACTGTCTTCCTCCTGTGGTATGGAGCCATCCGGGAAGGAAGATGGGTGAGGGCCTTGGGGATTTAGATCACAAGGGGAAGGGAGTGACCTCCAGGGCAAGTTGTAGGAGGCTCAGGAGTCATTTCCTCAGATGTGAGGACCCAGTGACCCAGGCAGCCAGAGTATTTGAACCTGGAGTGTAAGTCTCAAGCTGTTTTCAGTCACTCAGTCGTGTCCAACTCTGTCACCCCATGGACTGTAGCCTGCCAGGCTCCTCTGTCCATGGGATTCTCCAGGTAAGAATACTAGAGTGGGTTGCCATTCCCTTCTCTAGAAGTCTCAAACCGAGGTCCGGGAAAATGGTGAGACGGGGACAGGCATGCTCACTTACCGTGAAGATCTGGTCTCCTCCATCCCGGCTCCCCGGTCCTTCAGCGTGGCTCCTGTCTGTTACTAACAGCAGCACCAGCAGCAGCACTGCTGCCTGCCTGGCGTCCATGCTGCCGTCTGCCTTGCTGTGGCCACACCTGCCTCTTATACCTGCTGTCCCCCTGTTCCTCACCTCCCACAGCCGCCTGAGGGGGAATCTAGAGAAGGCAATGGAAATGCACAGCTCCATTAAGAGCCGCCTGGGACCCCCCTCCCCGGCCCCCGTGGGACTTCCTGCTCTCAGCCTCTGGCCCCAGCCCCTAAGCTTGGAGTTATAGACTTTATTAGATGCATAAATCCTGTCTCCAGAGCTCAAGAAGCATCATTAATTGCAGATGTTTTGTCAGAGCCCTGGGGGGCCTTCAAGAACTCCCAATCCCTCTACAGGTTGGAGAGCGCCAATGGATCACCTTCTCTCTTAGCTAGCTTGTAAAATAAAACACAGAGAAAGCCCTGTCAGGCTAGGCGTCATGTCCTGGAAAGGAAGGAGGAAAGAGCCAGGGTGATCCTGTCCAGGGACTGGGGAGGCTGCAGGCAGGGCCTCCTGGCCCATTTACACCCACGTGGACATGCCTCTTGGAGGGTTAAAAATGGAATCACTACTCTGAGATGTGCCTGTGGAGAGAAAAGTGAGGTACGGGAGACAAAGAAGTTTCAGAGCCCCCAGAAAGTGGAGACAGACTCCGGCTTCACCAGCACTTCTCTGGGCCAGCTCCACTTTGCGAGAGCACCGAGGCACTGCTGCCCCCCTGCGGCCACGGCTGGGCACGGTCGGCCTGGCCATTTCCTCTCTGGAGTAGAGTTCAATGCAGGCGAGGTCCTAAGGCCCTGACATCAGAGTCCCAGAAAGGCAGGGGCAGGATCCTGGGCTTAGATTGTTGTTTTTGTCCACCTCCCTCTAGGCAGTCCAGCCTCTTCCTGGCTCTGCCTCTGGCCAATTGGGGGCAGGTACCTAGAATCCCCCTTAGGAAAAATCAGTCACTGCCTCTCAGGAAGTATTCCCTTCAAAGTCACCCTTCTGATCCTAGTCCTTCCTCAGTACCCCCACCAGTGCGGTTCTTTAGCTGATGCCAGAGAGGTGTCATGACATAAAGGGCCTATGAATCAGCTTTGGGCAAGATGCTTAGCTCTCTGTAAGTGAAGTTTCTTCACTTAAAACATGGCAGTGTTAAAAAGAAGCACTTTCAAAGGGGAACATTATTTGAGACGCTTTTGGTAACCCTGGCATAGAGGAGGGGTCCTTAAAACACTAGCTGTGACTGTCTTTGCACATCCGGGTCCCGGGGAATTTACCATCTCCTGAGAAGTCCAGACAGAATCATCCTTGCAAGGAGTTAGCTTTCATCTTGTGGCCTCCACCAGGGGTTCTGGTTTGCCCCACTCTGAGTGGACCTGTCATCACTCACATTACAAGCCTTTCCCATGTTCGAAGACAGACTGGGATTCTTCTACTCTGTAGAGTTGGGAAGCATTCACGTTCTTTAAAGTGAGGCATCCAGGAACCAACTCACACTTTGGAACGGTAGTTGAGAGCAGGTTTTGGTCTGGATGGCCTAACACTCGTTTCTATCCATGCACTGTTAGGGTGCACCTTTCTGTGAGGTCTGTCTCCTGGATGGTACCAAGCACAGAGTGACATTCATCGTCATCGTATCCTACAGTTTCACCACTTGAAGCGTCAGGTCCACGGGTAGATGGTTTTCCGTGGGAAAGGGATTGTGCACCATACTGAGGTCCTTGTCTGACAAAGTTCAGAGGAGCAGGGTCTGAGGCGGTTGGGGCGCTGCAGAGCAGCCTCCAGGTCGAAAGGTTTTAATGCAGCTCTTAACACTTCACCGTGTGCCTTGGCCAAGGGTCTCAACCTACACGTCGTCATCCGTAACAGGAGGCAACTGTTATCCAGAGCGCCTGTGAACGGCAAGTGACGTGATGAACGCGAAGCACCTAGCACCCCACCAAGCAGAGGGGCTCACCAAACACCTTTATCCTGTTATTTCTCTGATCACCACTGACAGATGGATCTGAACTGAGGCTGATTCAGAAAGCAGTTCTAGGGGCTTCCTGTGTCCAGGATGGAGGTGATGGGTCTCTCCTTTGGCGAGAAGTTAGAATGGGTTAATTCTTTTAACTTGGGAAACTGTCCTGCTGTTTCATCTCTGCCTCCAAAGCCTCTCAATGGTGGCTTCGGTATTTGGCCTCCAGCAACTTCCTTTGCCATTCTCTGGATTCTCCTGTGCTCTTGACCACAGTGAAGACCACACTGCCTTTCCTGGTCTCCGAGTCTGGAGCTCCCTGTTTATGCCAGTTGTACCAAACATCAGCCACAAATGGCATGTAAATCACCTCTGCTCCTGGAAACTCCCCTGGAGGCAGCTGGCTATCTCCCAGTCAGCTTCTTCAGCCTGCTCACCCTCCTCATTTGTGGTATCAAGGATTACATAGATACAAGACATTGGTAGTGACTGCCCCACACCTCCTCACAGTTCCTGAGCACTACCTGTTTTTCTTGTGAACTATCTTATCTGCTTCTAAAGAAACTCCACCTCTCATTTCTAGATTCTCTTCTTCCCACACCTGTATACTCACAGAATCACAGAATGCTTCTCTAAGTCTCCGTGCACTCCTAGCTTCTTGAGGGTAGGGCTTATTATTTTCTAATTGTGGGGAAGTGGGGACAAAATGCTGAAAGGCTAAGAGGCCACTTCACCTGCCTTCCAGCATTGTCTGATCTCGAGTTCTTTCTAGGCGGGCTCTCACTTCACCTGCCTTCCAACATCGTCTGATCTCCAAGTTCTTTCTATGCGGGCTCTCATGATGCCGAGGGCCCTTGTCCCCAGGGCAGTGCACACAGCCTGAGCCTTCTGGTGTGTTATGTAATTCCTACAAACCACCTACCTCCTCTAGGCTGTGTCTTCCCCTGCATAAAAAGGAGGAATAAGAATGCCACCTCTTTCTGTCCTAAGAATTGGGAGAGTGAAGATCACAGGCACGAGAGCCCAGTGAGTTCCCAAAAAGAATGGGACTTGGAGACTGAAGCATCAGACAGAACAGTGGTTCTCTTCATAGTTTAATGTTATATTTGCAGCATAAATAAGGCACAATATATGTCAGGGCAAGGTTGGGAGAGGGAGAAGGCATGGCTGGGGTAACTGCTATGTGGCGAGGGGAGAGGAGGAGGGACGGGAAGGGAGAATAGAGCGAAGCCTCTGCCTCAGCCCCGTCCCAGAGACTGTGAGAACCTGCTCACAGGATCATGCTGAAGTGGGTGGGGGGAGAAAGGAAGACAGTTTTGTAACAAAACAGCCTGTAGCACTTCATCCTCCTGCCTGTCAAAGTCCACCACTGGGGCCCGGGCAAACCCAGACCCAGAGTCAAGTTCCTTAATGACATGGAGAGGTGCTGCTACATGTCAAAGATATACAGATGAACAGAGACAGGACCACAGACACACACCGCTTTCTTTTCAACAGGTACTATGTCAGGAGACTAGCTTCCACTGCTGGGGCTGGAGGCTCATCTACCGGCCTGAAAGGTGTGTTGGGGGGGTGGGGTGGGTGGGAGAACAGGACAGCTGGTCCTTCCTGTAACAAAGAACATGAAGTAATCCGTCTGCAAGGGAGTATGGGCCAACTCCTGTCCGGATCCACGCAGGACAGGTTTCAGGGGTAAGTAGAGGAAGACAAATCTAGATTTTGAGATGAGTGATGTTGTTATTGTTTTAATAGCAGTGGAGGGAGGGACTGGACAAAATGGAAAAATGTTAGTGCTAAGGCAGAGGATGGGACACCCTACAGGGACTTCCCAGCTTGCCCCTAAGGCAATGGTTCTCAAACTTCAGTGTGTCTGAGAATGGCTCTGAGTGCTTGTTAGAACCCATCCCCAGAATTTCTGATTCAGTATGTCTGGAATGGGGCCCGAGCGTGCATGTCTAACAAGTTCTCAGATGACGGTCCTGCTGGTCCCAGACCACATTCTGAGAACCACTGCCCTAAGGGAAAGTCAGTGAAACTAGTGCTCATAGCCACTTCCTACAGCTAAAACGTCACTCACCAGAAGTTAATGCTGATGAGACAGCTCTAGGCTACCAGCCCCCATTAAAAAGAGAAACTCTAGCAGCTGTGATACAAACCTGCATCTGCCAAGGACATAAGCTGCCTTAAGCTGCCCTACACTCTCCAGCCCCTTCTCATTCTGGGGAAGAACTTTACCCCAAACAGAAACGAATGAGCTGGTCTGGAGGGAGGGAATGCTGGCCAGCAACCATCGCTGCTCATTCCTGCCGGGTCACGCCCTGGAGTGTGGCATTTGGGCCTGTGTGCGCCTGCAAGTGTGCATGCAGAAGCAGAGAAATCGGTTCTCTACAATGACGGGAATGATTAGGGTTGCGGGAGGCTTAAGTAGGGTTGCAGGGCAGGATCCTTTAACTTGCCTTAGGATCCTCACCTGTCCTGCTCTTTCCTCCACCCCTGTCAAACAAAAGTCTAAAGAAAGCAGAAAGAGCGTATCAACAAAGGCATATGTGATATACAGCTAGAAGGACTGGATTCTAAACAGACTGGTTATGACATTAACAAAAAAAAAAGAGTACATTTCCTTCCTGTGTATACAATGTATAATATTACTGAAAAATAATGACTTGGGGATGAGAAGGAAGTTAGGAAAGAAATGGGATCTTTGTGGGGAAGAGCTGTCTCAGGGCTAGCACCTTTCAAGGAGCCTCTCAGTGTGAGCAAACAGGGGAGGAACACTTTGGTGTCTGCTTGGTGGTTCAGGCTGTAGTTGGGGCGTTGTTATGGTTAAGCACCCTGTCTACCGGGATGAGTGGTGCTGGAGGGCAGTAAATCAGGAAAGGAACTGGAACAAGAGAACAGGCGCAGGGAAGGCAGCAAAACGTGGTTCAGTTAGGCCATCTCCTCCTTACTGCCACCAAGAGTGTAGAGTCTAGGGCTTAGGGCCAAGGAGAGGGCCAGAGGCCAAAGGAAGCCAGATTTGGGATGTACAACCAATAGGGAAAGATGAAGCAAAGGAGCTCCTACTCCTTCCAGTCCTTCCTAATAGAGTGGGAGGCTTTCTCAGGCTTTTCAACTCTAAACAAGCTTTAAGACAACGTGGCATAAAGTCTGTGAACCAGAAGACCTGGTTCTGGCCCCTTCCTCTATGGCCTTGCATCTCTAGCAGCTGTGTCCTTGGACTGAGTGGGAGGACTGACTCCTGTGTTCACTTAGAAAAGTCCCAAGGCATCAATATTCCCCTTTCAGAAAATGTCTTCCCTTAAAAGTGAAAGTGTTAGTCGCTCAGTTGTGTCCAATCGTTTACAATCCCACGGACTGCAACCTGCCAGGCTCCTCTGTCCATGGAAGTTTCCAGGCAAGAATACTGGAATGGGTGGTCATTCCCTTCTCCAGGGGATCTTCTTGGCCCAGGGATGGAACCTGGGTCTCCTGCATTGCAGGCAGAGTCTTTACCATCTGAGCCACCAGGGAAGCCCATTCCCAGCCCGTTTCAGAATGTGTCCTCCCTTAGGCCCACAGAAAGGCCATGGTCCTTAAGAAGGAATAAGTGACACGCTTCATGATGTTTGCTCTGCTTCAGATGGGTCTGGAAGGCAAGGAGCAGGGTGAGTGTCCACACAGCTGGCTGCAGTAACAAGGTAAGTGTCATTCTCCTTGACTACAGGAGAGGCTTCAGCTCAAGAAATTGCTCTGCCTTCTCAGTGAGACCGAGGACCAGCAAGAGCTGTATGGGTGGGGGAGGTCCTGTCGTGTCCCTTTCCCATCTCGCTGCTGCTCTACTAAGGTTCTGCCAATGCCTCTCAGGTCCCCAGGACTAACTTCCCACTGACGAAAATAAAATAAGGACTTACTTAGGCATGGGGACTAAGAAATTAAGACCCTCTCCGTAAATTAGACATCCTACCCAGGGAAGACCAGCAGGGACTCCAACTTCCCTCAAGGTCAAGTGGTGAGGCAGCACACAGGTGCAGTGCCAACCTGATTCTTAACTTGAAGGACACTTGACTAAAGGGGGAAGAAGAATAGCCAAGGGTCTTATGAAGGCTCCTTAGGAGCCATAAACTCAGTCAAGCTTTAGGTCAAGGCTACTAGCGGGCAATCAAGATAATAAAAAATGAAACACAGCTAAGGCGGGAGAAAATCCCAGAGAGCAACCATCTACAGGAAATGTCCTGAGCATAAGTATGGCTGGGAAGTTTTAAAGGCAAGCAGAGTCCCCGGAGGTGGTAACCTGCATCCTGACCATCTGTCATGCCGTTTGCTAGTCTGAGTCACCTCAGGGGCTGTTCCTGTTGGGTCCTGGGTGGGGGAGGATGAGAAAACCATGTTTTTCTCTCCTTTCTCTTCACCAGGTGTGGCTTCTTCAGCACCAGCTCTGAACACAGGAGGGGAAATTAAAAACAAATGAAGTAAACATGTCATCTGGCTGGCTCACCAGTTTATCAGTCTGAGGAGACAGGGATCTTGTAGTTTAGACCATTTCCTCATTCCTCTCTGACAGCCAATTTTGGAAGATAAGAAAGGAAGCTGGCAGTTACTCTGTATGCATGTATAAGATGGAGGTAGGAAAGAGAGAGACAGAGAGAAAGGGACATTACTGGCATGGGCAGATGGCAGAAAGTGGCTCTGGGACAACTGGAAGGGATTCATACTGAAGGGCTATTAAAGCTGACCTATCTATCCACAGGCCTCTGGCTTTGGACTGCTTCCTATGGCCTTGGTAGAAAATTGCATAGTTCAGAGCCAAAGGAAGACGAGAAGTCTTAATGGGGAAGAAAGAGGGGCAAGAGGGATAAAAATGTCCCCCCTGCAACCCAACTTTTCAAAGTAAGAATGGCTGAGAGCAATAGTCACTAATTTCCCAGCAGGTTGGACCTTTCAACAAACAGGGCTCTTTGGTGGACATTAGTATTCCACCTCCCCTTCCTGCGCCTCCTTCCAACCTACCTCATACTCGAGAAAACCCACTCCGGACCTTGGCTAGGATGCCTCGGAGTCCTGGGGCTTAGACTACAGAGAAGCATCACATCCAGGGGGCAGAGAGCAGAAAAGAGCGTAAGAAACACTACAGAACCAGGAGGCCTAGAGGCCAGGCTTGGCGTCGTGCGCGAGAGAGAAGGTAGATCAACGAGGCTTGTTCGTGCATAGAAGACCCTTGCTCATAAAAGAGGACGGGCATGTGAGGCTGAGAGATGGGGGTGAGGGGAGTGAGGGAGCACAGAAGTCTCCCACAGGACAGCCTCCAGAGGGCTGCATCAGAACTAATTACAGAAGAGAGACAGCGGCAGGGATGCAGGCAGGGGGACAAAGAGAGAGAGACACAGGAGTGTAAAGATGACCAAAAGGAGAATGTATGCTTTGGCTGATGTACTGTTGTAAAACATAATCAATCCAGTAACCTGATGGAACAAGCTTTAAAACTACATTGTTCCTGCCTGTCCTGAAGGATAGAGCAGGGAGGGGAAGGGAATCAGCCAGTCAGATCCTGGGCGTTTTCTCTTTTCACTACTGAGCCATATCTAATAAGGCCATAAGATGAAGTTGCTAAGGCTTAGTGGGAGGTGGAAAAGACCCCACCACTAGACTGGGAAAACTCAAGAGAGAAAATGAGGTACCCAAATAGCTCTGAAATAAATGAGAAAGTACTAGAACTTTTAAGATTTCATTTCTTTTTGTTTTTGGTGGCTGGTAGAGAGAAGGGCTAAAGTTTATGGAAGAGCTGGGAAATACTGCTATTTCATACATCAGAGGTAACCTTACATTCTCTGTAAGTCAATGTTTCAACTAGAATTTATGAAGGGGAAAACGGGACCAATAAGCAGCTACTGGGAGACGAAGTCCTGAGTCCATGGGGTGGCTAGGGACGGGTCAGCAGTGATATGCTGTCAACTCTAGCCTCCCTCTACCGAGCAGGAAGTGGCATGCTGCTAAGGATCAAGAAGGTATCATCCACGGCTGGGTGGGAAGAGAGGCAACTGAGAAACTGAATCCCAGAAGTGCAAGCGTTAGTGTTAAGAAACAGGTACACGTGCACGGGCAGGGTGATTGTTCAGACCATCCATGAAGGCCTTTGGCTGTGGGTACATCAGAAACTTCCCTCTTGGGGAATGATCTATGTGGCTCTGGGGCTGGGAGGCTCCTAGTACAGGTGTCAACGTAGATGACTGTGTGAGAAAAGCCCCACGTCTGACCATTACTCACAACACGCAGTTCCCTCCCCCATATCACCGTGTCCAAGGCAGGCGGGAGAGGATAAGATGACGTCTCTCTTGGCTCTCGGGCGGGCGAGCTCTGGCTGGGGACCCCTCCACCAGGGGAGGCATCATCTGCCCGCAGACTGAGACTGTGGGGTCATGATCACATGCGACTGTATGGGCATGCCCAGTTCTGTCCTTTGGCTGGCCATCTGAGTGAGGACTGAGGTGGCCACAGCTTCGGCTGCAGAGCGAACGCTGAGGCCGTTGCTCGGGGCTGTTGCTGAGCTGTGTTGAATCACAGGGGCTGGTGAACCCGTTGGCTCTGAGCTTTCCTTGGGGCTTTCTGTCAGGAAGCAGGGCCCAAAACAGAGCAAGCGGTTAGGAAACAGAATGTGGAAGAAGGCCGAACTGCCTTTCCCCATAATTCTAACGGGCCCCAGAGAAAACAAAGCTCTTATTTTTAGTGGAAGAAACCTCCCAGAATCTTGGCTTCTAAGGCACAAATGGGCTAAGAAACCACTAGTTGTGAGAAGGGAAGTAAGCTAGGCCAAAGTTAACCTATTCATCCCAATAAAGCAAATCCCCAACATGTTAATTACACTACCTGGCTTCTCGGTCTCTGCATAGTTCATTAACCCACTGGAACACTCTTCCTCTTATTCATGTCTTTAAAGGTGATTTGAAATAAATCTCTCTTTTTAAGCTATCCTCTCATTAATGCTCACAACACTGCAATTATTCTATTATTTTTAATATTCATTCCTTTGGCATAAAGTTGCACTACAGATAAACCTAATAAATACTAAGCTACACTCAAATCATGTCATGAATGACCAGTCCTTGGCAAAGGTTGTTAACAACCAAGTACATGAGGTCTGTCAGACCCTCCTGACTGTCAACTAGCTAGGCATTAATGATTTAACACATTTACTCCGAGTTATACCACGCCACGTAAAGTGACAACAACATTTTACTACTAAACACAAGTGTGTGAAGTGCATACAAAGGTATCCACATGCTGCTCAACAGTCAGGGAGTTTCATTAAACACCGGATAGCCTCTCTGGCTCTTTAAACACAGATGTGTAGAGTAAGAGCAAATTCCAACAGTTGGCTGTATTTTTGATCTCCTGATAAATCCCTGGGTCTTCTTTCACAAATTAAATATTACCTCCTCTGTGAAGCCTTCTTTTTGTTATGCTCAGGAAATTTAACTATTTCATCATTTGTGCTTTCAGAGTATACTTTATTTATTCAGCAAAGATTTACCAAGTATTGGCTGTGTGCCAGGCACTGGGGTATACAAAGAATAAACAGGCTTCCTGTCCTCAGGAAGTTCCCAGTCTAGGGGACCTATGAGTCTCTCAAAGACAGGACACTGTCTCGCTGGTCTTGTGTAAGGCACTCACTGCAATGTCCACACCACCCAGTAGGAACTAAATATATCTTTGCTTTAACAAGTGATTTCAAAGACTAACTTCCTGTCAGAGTTCTTGTAGGGACTGAATAGAAACCCTACTGTATACAGACTTCATCCTGATAAACGCTCAGTCCTTGTCTTCCTATCCCCCAACCAGTAACGCTGAAGAAGCTGAAGTTGAACGGTTTTATGAAGACCTACAAGACCTTTTAGAACTAACATCCAAAAAAGATGTCCTTTTCATTATAGGGGACTGGAATGCAAAAGTAGGAAGTCAAGAAACACCTGGAGTAACAAGCAAATTTGGCTTTGGAATGTGGAATGAGCAGGGCAAAGACTAATAGAGTTTTGCCAAGAAAATGCACTGGTCATAGCAAACACCCTCTTCCAACAACACAAGAGAAGACTCTACACATGGACATCACCAGATGGTCAACACCGAAATCAGATTGATTATATTCTTTGTAGCCAAAGATGGAGAAGCTCTATACAGTCAACAAAAACAAGACCAGGAGCTGACTGTGGCTCAGATCATGAACTCCTTATTGCCAAATTCAGACTCAAATTGAAGAAAATAGGGAAAACTGCTAGACCATTCAGGTATGACCTAAATCAACTACAGTGGAAGTGAGAAATAGATTTAAGGGCCTAGATCTGATGAACTATGGAATGAGGTTCGTGACATTGTACAGGAGACAGGGATCAAGACCATCCCCATGGAAAAGAAATGCAAAAAAGCAAAATGGCTGTCTGGGGAGGCCTTACAAATAGCTGTGAAAAGAAGAGAGGCGAAAAGCAAAGGAGAAAAGGAAAGATAGAAGCATCTGGATGCAGAGTTCCAAAGAATAGCAAGAAGGGATAAGAAAGCCTTCTGCAGCAATCAATGCAAAGAAATAGAGGAAAAGAACAGAATGGGAAAGACTAGAGATCTCTTCAAGAAAATTAGAGATACCAAGGGAACATTTCATGCAAAGATGGGCTCGATAAAGGACAGAAATGGTAGGGACCTAACAGAAGCAGAAGATATTAAGAAGAGGTGGCAAGAATACATGGAAGAACTGTACAAAAAAGATCTTCACGACCCAGATAATCATGATGGTGTGATCACTCACCTAGAGCCAGACATCTTGGAAAGTGAAGTCAAGTGGGCCTTAGAAAGCATCACTACGAACAAAGCTAGTGGAGGTTATGGAATTCCAGTGGAGCTATTTCAAATTTTGAAAGATGATGCTGTGAAAGTGCTGAATCAATATGTCAGCAAATTTAGAAAACTCAGCAGTGGCCACAGGATTGGAAAAGGTCAGGTTTCATTCCAATCCCAAAGAAAGGCACTGCAAAAGAATGCTCAAACTACCGCACAGTTGCACTCATCTCACATGCTAGTAAAGTAATGTTCAAAATTCTCCAAGCCAGGCTTCAGCAATATGTGAACCGTGAACTTCCTGATGTTCAAGCTGGTTTTAGAAAAGGCAGAGGAACCGGAGATCAAATTGCCAACATCTGCTGGATCATGGAAAAAGCAAGAGAGTTCCAGAAAAACATCTATTTCTGCTTTACTGACTATGCCAAAGCCTTTGACTGTGTGGATCACAATAAACTGTGGAAAACTCTGAAAGAGATGGGAATCCCAGACCACCTATCCTGCCTCCTGAGAAATCTGTATGCAGGTCAGGAAGCAACAGTTAGAACTGGACATGGAACAACAGACTGGTTCCAAATAGGAAAAGGAGTACATCAAGGCTGTATATTGTGACCCTGCTTATCATGCGAAATGCTGGGCTGGAAGAAACACAAGCTGGAATCAAGATTGCTGGGAGAAATATCAATAACCTCAGATATGCAGATGACACCACCCTTATGGCAGAAAGTGAAGAGGAGCTAAAAAGCCTCTTGAGGAGAGTGAAAAAGTTGGCTTAAAGCTCAACATTCAGAAAACGAAGATCATGGCATCCGGTCCCATCACTTCATGGTAAATAGATGGGGAAACAGTGGAAACAGTGTCAGACTTCATTTTTGGGGGCTCCAAAATCACTGCAGATGGTGACTGCAGCCATGAAATTAAAAGACGCTTACTCCTTGGAAGAAAAGTTATGACCAACCTAGATAGTATATTCAAAAGCACAGACATTACTTTGCCGACTAAGGTCCATCTAGTCAAGGCTATGGTTTTTCCTGTGGTCATGTATGGATGTGAGAATTGGACTGTGAAGAAGGCTGAGCGCCGAAGAATTAATGCTTTTGAACTGTGGTGTTGGAGAAGACTCTTGAGAGTCCCTTGGATTGCAAGGAGATCCAACCAGTCCATTCTGAAGGAGATCAACCCTGGGATTTCTTTGGAAGGAATGATGCTAAAGCTGAAATTCCAGTACTTTGGCCACCTCATGAGAAGAGTTGACTCATTGGAAAAGACTGATGCTGGGAGGGATTGGGGACAGGAGAAGGGGACGACCGAGGATGAGATGACTGGATGGCATCATGGACTTGATGGACGTGAGTCTGAGTGAACTCCGGGAGATGGTGATGAACAGGGAGGCCTGGCGTGTTGCGATTCATGGGGTCACAAAGAGTCAGACGTGACTGAGCGACTGAACTGAACTGAACTGTCTTCCTTAGCCCATCAAAAGGATTTGAAATAGCTAATCACTAAACTTCCTGAAATACTTTCTTATCTTGGCTTACAGAACACCACACCCAGCTAACTCAGCTGGTTTTCCTCCTACCTGTTTGGCTGCTCATTCTCAGTGTCTTTTATGGGTCCCTTCTCATCTCCCTGACCCCTAAATGTTGGAGTACCCAGGGCTCAGTCTCGGAACTTCTCTTTTCTACCTGTGCATTCTGTCTTGACAATAGCATCTCACCCAGTTTCACGGCTTTAAAAACTAACCATCTTCTGCTGACTGCCTTCAGCTTTTCCTTGGAATTGCAGACCCATGCAAACACCTGCTTGACAGCACCACCTGCAAGCCTAAGAGGCTTCCAAATCTGAGCTCCTAATACACCATCCAGTGCACTTGTTCCTACACTTGCCCCATTTCAATCAATGCAACTCTGTTTCTGTAGGTGCTCAGGCCAAACAATTTGGTGCAATTTTTTGGGGGGGATGCAATTTTTGATTCTTCTTTTTCCTAACATATACTGTCCCATCTAGCCACCATCAAACCTTGTTACTCTAACTTCAAAATATATCCTGAATTAACTCCCTTCTCACCACTTTCACTACCACCAACTGGTACAAGGCTCCTTCCTCTTGCTCATGACTGTGATAAGCCTCTTAAGCAGACTGCCTGCTTCTGCCCATTCATTCCTCATTCTCTAACAGAGTGACCCTGTTCAAACTAAGTCAGACCAGTCATATTGCTATTGTAAAACCCTCTAGTGGGTCCCCAAAGTAGAGTGAAACCTGAAACCCCCTCTATGATCGATGAGGCCCTCCAGAAAAAGGCTCCCGTGACCCCTCCTGCCTTATCTCCAAATACTCTCCAGTCCCCTCTCTCCAATCCGGCCACACTGGCCTCCCTGATGATTCCAGAATGTGTGGATCATGCTCCCACTTGGGGGTCTTTGCATTTGCTGCTGTCCTTGCTTGCAGTACTCTTCTCCCGTATTAACGTGTGGCTAGAGAGCTCAATTCCAAGTCAAAAACACCTCGTCTAAAATTTCAACCCTGCTGCTAACATTTCATATTCATCTTCCCTGTTTTATTTTTTTCTTCTAAGCACTTACTCTTATCTGACATAATATATTGTACCTATTTATCTCGTTTATTGTCTGTCTCACCCACTAAAATATAAGCCCCTTACAGGCAGGGACTTTAATCTATTTGGTTCCATTACGCCCTCAGCATGTAAAACAGCTCCTAGAACAGGTTCAATCAATATCTGCTGGATGAATGAATGTACTCTGACGTACACATTAAAATTAAAATTGTTGTTCATTCGCTAAGTCGTGTCTGACTTTGTGATCCCATGAACTGCAGCACACCAGGCTTCCCTGTCCTTCACTATCTCCCAGAGTTTGCTCAAACTTGTGTTCATTGAGTTGGTGATGCCACCCAACCACCTCATCCTCTGTCGCTCCCTTCTCCTCTTGCCCTCAATCTTTTCCAGCATCAGGGTCTTTTCCAATGAGTTTTTATTTCAATTAAATTTAAATAGAGATGTTTAAAATTGGTGATGTGGTCACTCTCTTTCTATGGGAACTTATCTTTGAAATGATAAAGAGAGTTAGTGGAAAAATAATTCAATATATCAAAATTTGATAGCCAACATTTCTATGAATTTAATTTGTAAAGGGAAATGATTAGTTTTTACTGTCCATAAGCAAATTATTCACAGTCATTTTAATTTCAGGATTGTGCTTATCCCAAGCATGACTGTGACCAGCTCTTCCTAGTCCTTTATTATGCGTTCACAGATTACAAAAAGAAACCAACCTTATCCTGTCATTAGAAAGATAAAACATACCGCCAAATCTCAATGCTTGACAAACCCCAAGGTATCATCTGCTGGTATATCCTCTTTAGACTAAGATGTTAGCTTTGGAATAAGGAAGAGCTGGATGTGAATCCTGGGTCTGCCACTGCACCAGCGGTGTAACTTCAGGTAAGAGACTAATATGAGTGAGCATAAACGGAAGTAATATCTATTTCATGAGAGAACTGGGAAGATGGTTCAGTGCCTCATATAAAACAGGTACCCAATATATATTGCTACCCTTTATCTCCAAAAGGATAATTAGGATAACTACACTGTTCTCAAAAATTTTTTTTGGCAAGACTGGTTGTCCCACAAAGGCTGCTCACTCATTTGTCTGGGCCCCCCCGAACATCCAGAATGGGGTTATAAAATTATAAACCGTTGAGACACTCATTACATGCAGTTTACTGACTGACATTGTTTAGGTTGTGAGCCACTCACCTAAATAGCCTTGAGTCTTTTTCTGTAGTGCTGTGACTGGGCAGTCTTTATGAGCTAACAGTAGCTGTTTCAACTGAGCCACCTCATTGCGTAGTAATGTGACTTCATTCTGAGGAGGAAGGTAAGAAAAGAATATGAAGAAAATTCATGCTCTACTCTTGAAGCCCCAGTGACTATCCTCAGAGTGAGGACAGAAGGCTGCCTGGATTTTCTCCTTCACATCTAGAAAAGATCCAACAAGGCTTCAGACAGCCCAGGGCCAACACGGCCACAAATTCATTGACAGAAGCTGCTTACAATGATAGTAGGAATTTTACACAGAAAAATTACTCCTTTGTAGGGTAAATATGATTGCACAAAAATTAATAATACATAAGCCTACTTCTAGGAATCTATTTAACAGAGCTATTTACTCAAGTGCATACAATGTACACTGCAGCACTGCTGTTCTGGCAAAAAATTAAAAACATTATAAATATCTGGATCTTATAACCAAACTATGGAATGCTACACTGTACAGCTATTGAAAAAAATGAGGTAGGTTCTCTGTATACATGACTAGATCTCCAGAAGATAACTGCTTTGTGTTAAAACAGATATATAGTCCCTCCATGGCTCCCCTACAAAAGCTGAAAAATGAAAAAAAATATTAGAAATATATATAGATATGGTAGGTACAAACTTATGTACAAGGAACAGAATGAGACTGGGAAAGACATACTGTAGAGATATTTTATTTTTAATCTATACTTCTGTGTGTGTATGTATGTGTACACTACATATATGTTATATAAATATATTACCTTTGAACTGAATATTTTTTAAAAATCAGAAGAAGGGAAAAATATTCAAGAAAATATCTGGATTATAACTGTTCTATTTGTACTTGTGTGGTTTTTTCTCTTCTTTTTTTAAGTGAAAGAAAGCTCATTCGGGGAAAAAACACACTTCATAGGCAGAGTTAGGCCATCTCAGAAGGTCAGAGAGGCCTTTTTTCTTTCTTTCTTTTATTAAGCTGCATTATCTGGACAAATACTTTCCCTCTAGGTGTTCCACTACCAGTCAGATTTTACTGATGATTTAAGAGAGCACCCTGGGGCACTTCATTTATTTTCCTTCATCCAAAAGGGTCTACGGATGACTCATTCTGTAGCAGACTTGGGATTAGATGGTGAGTGTCCTTTCCAGGGAAGAGATTCCAAGTCTGACTGGTAAGACACTCTTTCTGTATTCTTCCTGGCATATGTTCTGAATCCATCTTAATTTAAAGAATTATCATCTTCTACTATATTGTCCCACTTTCTCATGATTCAACATCACTTTCCAGATTCAACAATCCTAATAAGCACCCAGGACCCACTCACACTCAGCTGAATGTTCTGAGAAGTGAGTTCCTCAGCCTTCTTCTCTAGGGAGGACACCCACAGCTTCCGCTTTTGACGGCAGCGGGAGGCTGCAGCCCGGTTGCGCTCCAGAAAGCGCTGTCGCCGCTCATCTGGGTCTTCATCAACCGTGCGCCGACGTCGGCCTCCAGTGCTAGGAGTGGGTTGGGCTGGCGAGACCTGTTGCCCAGAAGGAAGAGGAGTTACTTGAAGGGAATGTCAATCCTTTCCAAATTAAACCTGACGTAAGATCTGGCAAAGATCTGGTTAAAGGATCTACCAGCCTCTGTCACCACAGCAAGTCTCCTCGCTATGTCCCTTAGCTTCTCTTCTGCAGTAGTTCCTCATTCTGCCTCCTGTTTCCTTTCAGTCTTCTCAGTTCCATACTTAGACAAGCTACAGTTCAGTTGGAAACTCTGATTATTTCTGAGACAGACAGACAAAAATGAAACTAGGATCATTTTTTGTTTCTTAACAGTAAATATGGTGGGCAGGGAAATTATAATCAGAAGTGTCAGGGGAACTTTCAGGGAGACTGTGGAATGAAAAATTGGAGAATTACTGATTTGGCCAAGCAAAATAGACAAACAACTGCATGCTGTAAGTTTCAGAAAAGGAGAAGAGAATTTACCATCAATGAGATACGAGCTATCATGGAAATATATGAATTAGCATTTTTTTTTTTTTTTGCTGTACCACGAGGCTTGAGGGATCTCAGTTCCGTGCTGCTGCTGCTGCTGCTGCTGCTGCTAAGTCGCGTCAGTTGTGTCCAACTCCGCTCGACCCCATAGATGGCAGCCCACCAGGCTCCTCTGTCTCTGGGATTCTCCAGGCAAGAACACTGGAATGTGTTGCCATTTCCTAAACCTGGGCCATGGCAGTGAAAGCCTGGACTCCTAACCATTAGGCCACCAGGGAACCCCTAGTATATTCTTTTTATTTGTAATCAGTTATTAGTCATCCTCAACAATGGCCCTGCTTCCTGCTTTGTTTGTTCTGTTTGTTTTTAAAGAGAAAAATATTTTCAAATCCCTTTACAAATTGGTGATTTAAGACCATCTTTTTTTAATTTTTTAAGGTTCTTATTGAACTTATTACAATTTAGCTTTTTAAAAAAATGTTTCTTTGGTCTCGAGGCATGTGGAACTTAGCTTCCAGACCAGGGATCAAACCTGCACCCCTTCCATAGGAAGGTGAAGTCTTAACCACTGGACCACCAGGGAAGTCCTCGAGACCATCTTTTTTTAAAAAAAATATTTATTTATTTTTGGCTGTGCTGGGTCGTTGTTGCTGTGCGTGGGCTTTCTCTAGTTGTGGTAAGTGGGGTCTATTCTCCAGTTGCTTTGTGAGGGCTTCTCATTATGGTGGCTTCGCTCGTGGAGCATGGGTTCTAGGGTACTCGGGCTTCGGTGGTTGTGGTGCACGAGCTCCGCTGACCCATGGCATGTGGGATCTTCCCAGACCAGGGATCAAACTGGTGTCCCTTGCATTTCAAGGTGTATTCTTAACTATCGGACCAATAGGAAAGCCCTTATCTTTTGTTTTTAAACTTAAGGCTGATGTCTCTTGTTTCTAAAGCACTTTTGAATCATCTTCCTTTTCTGTTAGCTGGTGTGTATTCAAAGAAAAGAGACCAACCTTATAATAATGGCCAAAATTAAAATATAGAAAGGTCAGCCATCTGTATAAAAGAAACTATGTAATGTAAAACAATGCCAAAAATGAATTCTTCCTGAATCTGTTGCTATTAGAGAACATCTATACTGGTAGTTTCCAAATGCCAGAGCTCAAATCAGTTGCATGAGGATAAACATAAACTCATAAGAAAACAGAATCTTATTCTACTTCAGGCCCTACTGAATCATAGTCTCCAGTAATATAGATAATGAAGAGATAATTTTAATTATTCAGATTAATAGTCTCTCCCCCAAAAGAAAAAAAGCGGAAAAGAAATTTCAAACTCATTTTAATGAGCTACAGGCCTTGGGGTTGCTGCTTCTCACTGTACTAAGGGAAGTTTACACAGATTCTCTTGTGATTTTCAACTTGCTCTTTGTCCCGAGCTCACTGGTGCACACGTAAAGACTGGTGATTGAGGAGGAGAATGGGGAAAAGCAAACGATGGATTCCTATTCTCTTATAGGCAACTTAATAATACATGCAGGGAACGGAGGTAAGAGAACAGACCAAGAGAAACTTGGGAAGAATAAGGAGGAAAGGAATTAGTGGTAACTAAAAATGAAGTCATGTCATTTCCTCAAGGGGAAGCAGCACAGTTTGGGCAAGGGGGCTGCTGCTTTACCATTTTTAGAAGGGACTGGCATCAGAAGGGGTTACAGGAAGGTGGGCAGGCTTAGCTTCTAACAAGACAACTCAAATGAAAGCTTTCGTTGTTGGCCAAGCTTTAAGGCAGCATATGGTCATTAAATGTTAGGACATGTGGTGGTAACTGATGAAGCAGGTGATGACATCAGGAAAAGGGGATGGGCCAAAGATGTAACTCTACAAACTGATATCAGGTTGTTGTCACCTAACCAGTACAGACAATACGAAACCAAGGCTTACTTGGTTTCCAACGAAACTTAGTAAAACTGAGGTCTCCTTGAAACAAAAGAATTGGGCTTCTAAAGTAGATCTCTCTGGCTTTTTTAAGACTTTAATTTCTCCTGATAAAAAGAGATTAAATTGATAAGGAAAAAGTGTTTTTCAGGGTATGTGTTTGTTTACTGAGCCATCTTAATGCTGTGACATCATATTTTATTAATATATTGTTAGTATCTGATTTTTGTATAATCAATTAAGTTTTTGGGGGGTTGGTAGGGGTTAAGACAGGAGAGACGAGAGACTTTGTTGTATAAAGTAGCTTGAAATGAGGTTCTGTCACATTTTAGAGGGCACTGCAGATAGAGCACTCACATGTAGAAATAATAAAAAAGTAGAAAACAGAAACTGAGACCTCCTCTGTGGCAGTTCTGCATTACCCAGTCTGCTTGCACTTTGTCTAACAAAAGGATGGATAAAACAGAGTGCATTTTGCTACTGTCACACTGTCAACAAGAAACAAAGTACAAGTTGAAGCCCAGAAGGCTGAAATCCATTCCTCCTTCATTTCCCTGCTCCTTGAAAAAACAGACATGACTTAAAGAGTAATAGCGACAAGCTGGTGCCGCCATGCAAGGGTCTGCTGACCTGTGGCTGGGCAGGGGATGGGGCGTCAGGGTGCTGGATGAGGATCTGGCTTTGCTCTGGACGGGCTGTCACCATGGTGCTGGCAGTCCCCACCACCATTCCACAACCACCATTGATTGAGGAGACCTGGTGGGTTAGGGTAGCTTTTAGTCTCTGTGGTAAAAGATAAGAAAAAATAGCTTGTCAAGGGTGAGATTTTATTAACGGTGAGAAAAGTGGGCTTAGATTTTATTACTGGCCTTACAGACAAAATTCCCACACTGATTTTCCCTTAACAAAGGGATTAAAAGAAAATGACATAGAGAGAAAGAGCGCACATGACCCCTAAAATACCTACTCTGTTCCCTCACTATCATCCTGGGCACAGTTGGAGGGTGGGGGTTGTTGAAGCGATAGAGTCCAGATGAAAGCTCTACCCTGGAACCTGGCCAGGGGCTGGTTATGCAGTTATTCACCTCTTGGCCAGCTCTCCTGCCCACTCATCCACCCTCCATCTGTCACCCTGGAACTGAAACAGCAAGAGTTCCATCCAAACAATCTGTGCTGCTTCTTTTCACTGCCATTGCCTGTGTACCAGGCTCTAAAGGTGGCAGAGAGGAGATAAGAGTCATGAATCAGGGTCTATTCTTCTCCAGACCCCGCAACTGGGTAGGTCTTTTAGCTCTGCAAGCCCCAGAAGATACCACTTCTTTCAGAAGGGCCAGCATTGCTCCAGGTTGGGATGTACTCACCATCTTGGCTTCTGATGGCATAGGGTGGCCAGAGGGAGAAATGGAACCACTGCTGTTAACTGGTGGGCCAGGGATACCAGGAATGTTGGGCACCATAGACACAGGTCTGGCCAGCTAGATCAAGAGAAGGAAGAAAAATCAGAAGGGGACATAATGCTATTAGTAGGGCAACAGCTTCCCCAAATGAAGTGTTTTTGAGGCTGGCACATTAGGGCCTGTTCTATGCACCCTGCCCATGCAGAAAGTCTGGGAAGTACCTTCCCTCATGGAGCACCACAGGATAGGGGATCTAATCCTTCAGTGCTGTGACAGTTTCTATGGGAAAGGCTGAGGCTGTATCTTGAGGAAAGTGGTGGGCAATTTGTGAGGTACTTAGTGCCAAGTGAAATAAGCCAATCAGCAGGCTGGCAAGATCAATTCCTAGACCAGGAGCCAACGGTCCAGATGAGCCTTTGTCTAGTGTTCCATAGTGCTGGACTGGCAGAGGTTAGTGAAAAGTATGGGCAGGCTGCCACGCTCAACTAATACAGACCAGAGCCCCTGCTTCCCTGGGGCTCATGTGTGTTTATGAGCATTCAGGTGGAAGGGAGGGGTTCGTGTGTTGCTGGGTTGGCTG
This sequence comes from Ovis canadensis, assembly GCF_042477335.2. NCBI lineage: Eukaryota > Metazoa > Chordata > Mammalia > Artiodactyla > Bovidae > Ovis > Ovis canadensis. Next base: position 138,678,838 of record NC_091247.1, on the reverse strand, counting down.
CCCCAACTACAGAGCTCACCGATATAACAGAAGGCATCTGTACTGGAGGCCCTGGCAGCACAGGCATGGTCTGTCCATTAGCAAGATGCATGACGAGAGGGAGGGAGCCGGTGGGAGACCTAGAGGAGACGCGAAGTGAAATGCTCACAATACAGACCCTTTTGCCAATGATCTTCCTCCTGTAATTATAGCAGATTTCCCAGTCTTTTCTAGTTATGGTAACACTGTAAAATGTTGACACCCTCATGATGGCAGATAAAGTAGGACATGCTACTTACCTTACCTTATAGATGGAGAGAAATGGCAAGACCTTTACACCTTGCAAATTAAGCAAACACCACTGAATTCAAGTGGGTGGGAAGCTAACTATTGAGTTTAGAACAAATAAATAAACATTCCTACCACTGGCATGTATAAATTCTGTGCTACCTTAGACAAGGACTACTTCTACCAAAGTTGCCATTTTGCAAGGCTGAATTATGTCATATGATAGCCAAATCTGAGTAAGTTACTCCTGTTCCTTTCCATGTTTTGTTCTACTGTCTAAGAAGGAAGCCAGCCCTTTGTATTTTTCTTAATGGGTCTAGAGAACAATAAGCTTTCAGAGGCTGAAGCCTGACAACAACCTCTTAACCCATGGGTACCTGGAGACAGGATCTTAAGTCATCCCATTAGGAAATCTGCATGGGCCATGCTAGGAGTGAAGACAAATAGACAGACAAAATTAGGAATAGCAAAGACCAAGAACCTTAACTGGGACTGAGGGGAACAACCAGACTTAAAAGATGACTTACTGGGTTTCAGCCCCTCATTCAGTAGTTCCTCCATAAACTTCTATAACATTGAGGCCAAGAACTAAATATATACTTCCCTGTGTGACCTCAACCATTATAATGAACTGCCTAAAGTTCAAAGGATTCTTCTTTTAGGCTGAATAAGTATTAAACCTCCAAATTAAGGAAGTACACGCTCAAATAAATACTTGCTTGGCTACTAAAAAGGTAAAGAAGATTCTGTTTATGGGGTTAAAAAAATTCATTTTGAGACACAATCTCAGTAACTTGTTTTCCTTGAGAATTCAGAAACAGTCACTATTTTATAAAATAATTTCATACAGAGCAAAGAGATTCAAGCTTTGCTGCTTCTCCCTGCTCTCTATACTTACCCCAGCTGCCTGTTGGATGGGGGAGCCTGTGTGATGACGGAGGTTGGGGAAGGAAGGGTTGGGTGAAGTGGATCATAGCCCAAATGGAGAGGCAGGGAGCCCGGGCGTACGATGGTCGGCGTGGGAGTAGAGATCACAACAGGCTTTGGGGCAACATCCTGGCGAGAAGAACCAACAGATCACAAAATGCTTTAACGGGCTGCTTATAGGGAAATACAGAGCTGGTAAAATTTAGTATAAATTTATTGGAAAGAGCACTCAGGCTACTAAGGTAAATTGTGACCTGATTCCATGGTGATCATGGACTCACACCTCACTAACCCATTCAGATGGAATGCTGAGTTAAGACCTTTGGATATCTCCCTTCCAGCGATAATGGCAATATGAGTGGGATGACAGTTGGAAGACCACTTGAAATCTCTGTAGAAGCATTACAGTATCACATAAATTCTAAGGAGTGATATAATTTTTGTTTGTTTTGGGGCCATGCTGTGCAGCATGTAGGATCTTAGTTCCCTGATCAGGGACTGAACCTGCATCCCCTGTAGTGGAAGCATGGAGTCTTAACCACTGGACCAAAAGGGAAATTCCAGGAGCATTATAATTTTTCATAATCTAGGTACTTTCATCCTAAACTTGATGCTCAAGTGTCTACTGATCTCTAATGGGAAAAAAGTATAAGACTGGTGATAAGGCAATCCGGTATCTCCTATAGACCCCTTAAAAAAAGGACTATGGAAGTTTGAATAATGACCATATTGTGATAAAACAAACTGCTTCCCATTGTTAACCCATTAGGACCTTAGAATGCCAGTGCCCATAGTGGCCCTGAAAACATCTCTAAGCAGCCTCTAGGACCTGGCTGCTGCTGGCAAGAGGAGGAGGGGAGGACAGCTACAATGTTTATGGAGGGGATAGTTTCCAGATGTTAGCAAACTAGTTTTGGAGGAAGGTTAAGATGAGGTACAGATGCTCTATCCACAGTGGATACTAAATAATAACCACACGTAGCACAGTAGAGACTGGAAGGGGGCATCAGGAGACTCCTGAGGTTCTGATAATATTTTCAAAGTGTTAGTTACATACACTGTAAACTTTGTGAAAATTCAGTAAGCTGTATACTGACAATTTATGTGCATTTCTGTATGTGTACTATATTTAAATAAATTTATAAAAAATAATATCTCACAAAGTGTTTGCTTTAAAAAAGTAACACTAAGAATTCTCATAAATATTCCCTTTGAATCACTTAAAAATGTTCCTCTTGGAATAATTTTTTTCTAAATGGTTTAATGTTCAATTTATGAATCATGTGAGTTTTCATTTTCACTTATTAATTGAAGTAGTACAACATATATGATCTAGTACAATATACATAAAGTATATAAATTTAAAGGATAAAACAAAAATACATATGTAAAATAAAAACAAAGCCCATTTTTAGCACCCCAGAACATTCTCCTGTGCTCCTTCCTAATTCATACCTTCCCTCAAGAGGTAAAGGGTTTCCTCCAATTAAAAATAAATAAATAAATAAATAAAAAGAGCTAAAGAGTTGAAGATGAATTCTATCGTCTTCAAATAGTTTTGTCTCTTCTTTACTTTTTCTTTTTGGCTATATGGCATGTAGGATGTCAGCTCCCCAACCAGGGATCAAACCCGTGCTCCCTACATTGGGAGCTCAGAGTCTAACCAATAGATTGCCAGTGAAGTCCCAGTTTTGCCTCTTCTTAAATTTGATGTAAATGGCTTCACATGGTATGTACTTTTGTGTCTGAAATTTGTTTCGTTGTTGTTCAACATAATGTCCACATTGCTGTATATCATTAGTCTATTCTTTTTTTAATGCCATGTGGTATTCCATTTTAGAAATATACCACTATTTATTTATTCCCTTGTTGAAAGACATTTGGACTGCTTCCAGTTTTACTATTACTAATATGAATTAAATTGAAGAAAGTGGGGGAAACCACTAAACCATTCAGGTATGACCTAAATCAAATCCCTTATGATTATACAGTGGAAGTGAGAAATAGATTTAAGGGACTAGATCTTGATAGAGTGCCTGATGAACTATGGATGGAGGTTTGTGACACTGTATAGGAGATAGGGATCAAGACCATCATCCCCAAGAAAAAAAACATGCAAAAAGCCAAAATGGTTGTCTGAGGAGGCCTTACAAACAGCTGTGAAAAGAAGAGAAGTGAAAAACAAAGGAGAAAAGGAAAAGACAGAAGCATCTGAATGCAGAGTTCCAAAGAATAGCAAGGAGAGATAAGAAAGCCTTCCTCAGTGATCAATGCAAAGAAATAGAGGAAAAGAACAGAATGGGAAAGACTAGAGATCTCTTCAAGAAAATTAGAGATACCAAGGGAACATTTCATACAAAGATGGGCACAATAAAGGACAGAAATGGTAGGGACCTAACAGAAGCAGAAGATATTAAGAAGAGATGGCAAGAATACACAGAAGATCTGTACAAAAAAGATCTTCACAATCCAGATAATCATGATGGTGTGATCACTCACTTAGAGCCAGACATCCTGGAATGTGAAGTCAAGTGGATCTTAGGAAGCATCACTATGAACAAAGCTAGTGGAGGTGATGGAATTCCAGTGGAGCTATTTCAAATTCTAAAAGATGATGCTGTAAAAGTGCTGCACTCAATATGTCAGCAAATTTGGAAAACTCAGCAGTGGCCACAGGACTGGATAAGGTCAGTTTTCATTCCAATCCCAAAGAAAGGCAATGCCAAAGAATGCTCAAACTACCGCACAATTGCACTCATCTCACACGCTAGTAAAGTAATGCTCAAAATTCTCCAAGCCAGGCTTCAGCAGTACATGAACCATGAACTTCCAGATGTTCAAGCTGGTTTTAGAAAAGGCAGAGGAACCAGAGATCAAATTGCCAACATCTGCTGGATCATCGAAAAAGCAAGAGAGTTCCAGAAAAACATCTATTTCTGCTTTACTGAATATGCCAAAGCCTTTGACTGTGTGGATCACAATAAACTGTGGAAAATTCTGAAAGAGATGGGAATACCAGACCACCTGACCTGCCTCTTGACAAATCTGTATGCAGGTCAGGAAGCAACAGTTAGAACCAGACATGGAACAACAGACTGGTTCCAAATAGGAAAAAGAGTACGTCAAGGCTGTATGTCACCCTGCTTATTTAACTTCTATGCAGAGAACATCATGAGAAATGCTGGGCTCGAAGAAACACAAGCTGGAATCAAGATTGCCTAGAGAAATATCAATTACCTCAGATATGCAGATGATACCACACTTACAGCAGAAAGTGAAGAACTAAAGAGCCTCTTAATGAAAGTGAAAGAGGAGAGTGAAAAAGTTGGCTTAAAGGTCAACATTCAGAAAACTAAGATCATGGCATCTGGTCCATCACTTCATGGCAAATAGATGGGGAAATAGTAGCTGACTTTAGTTTTTTTGGCTCCAAAATCACTGCAGATGGTGACTGCAGCCATGAAATTAAAAGACACTTACTCCTTGGATGGAAAGTTATGACCAACCTAGACAGCATATTAAAAAGCAGAGACATTATTTTGTCAACAAGGTCTGTCTAGTCAAGGCTATGGTTTTTCCAGTAGTCATGTATGGATGTGAGAGTTGGACTATAAAGAAAGCTGAGCCCTGAAAAATTGATGCTTTTGAACTGTGGTGTTGGAGAAGACTCTTGAGAGTCCCTTGGACTGCAAGGAGATCTAACCAGTCCATCCTAAAGGAGATCAGTCCTGGGTGTTCATTGGAAGGACTGATGTTAAAGCTGAAACTCCAATACTTTGGCCATCTGATGCAAAGAACTGACTCCTTTGAAAAGACCCTGATGCTGGGAAAAATTGAGGGCAGGAGGAGAAGGGGACAACAGAGGATGAGATGGTTGGATGGCATCACCGACTCAATGGACATGCTGCTGTTGCTGCTGCTGCTGCTGCTAAGTCGCTTTAGTCGTGTCCAACTCTGTGCGACCCCATAGATGGCAGCCCACCAGGCTCCCCCAACCCTGGGATTCTCCAGGCAAGAACACTGGAATGGGTTGCCATTTCCTTCTCCAATGCATGAAAGTGAAAAGTGAAAGTGAAGTCGCTCAGTCGTGTCGACTCTTTGCGACCCCATGGACTGCAGCCTACCAGGCTCCTCTGTCCATGGGATTTTCCAGGCAAGAGTACTGGAGTGGGCTGCCATTGCCTTCTCCGCAACGGACATGAGTTTGGGTGAACTCTGGGAGTTGATCAGGGAGTTGGACAGGGAGGCCTGGCGTGCTATAGTTCAGGGGTCGCAGAGTCGGACACAACTGAGTGACTGAACTGATGAATACAACTGCTATGAACATCCTTATATACTTCTGTTGGTGGACATATGCCCTGATTTCTCTTCCATACAGACTGAGAAGTGGAGTTGCTGGGTCAGAGAATAGGTGTAATTTATATAAATCCTCTAAACAATGAACATTTATTTAAACATAATCAATCCTTCTGTATCACACTATGTTTATACAACTATCATATCAAAGCATCATCTATCCATCACAGTTTCAGATGACTCTTGGTGAGCAGCTTTACCTTCTCCTTACGTGGTGGGGAGCAGGGGCTAGAGGCAGGGCTGTCAGGCGGGGATGAGTCCACCTCCACTGGCTCCTCTTCTTTGATTCTGATGTCTGGTGTAGAAGGCAGAGACATGTCAAGGGGCCCAGAAGCAGCCTGTTAGAAGAGAGAAATGAGCATAGTTCAATCCCATGATTCCCTTCAGGTTTAATCTATATCTTCCCAGTTAAAAGATGAGGGAATATACTTCTAAGAAGTTCAATCCTTGGTCAAAGCACCAAACTAAAAGTCAAAGAAATGTGGAACCCAGGTTTTCCAAACAACTCTGGCCAAATCCTTTAACTTCTCAGGGCTTCTGTTTCCCAACTATAAAATGAAGTTATTTACACCTGTCTCACCGTGGATGAACACTGATAAAAGATTCTGAAAAGGTGGGGGAAAAAACCTTTAAATGCCTATGAAGACCCTGAAAGGAGAAAATTAAAAAAAGCTGTCATTTATCCATCAAATACTGTGATTATTTTTCAGGAAAGCACAACGATTCCTGAATCCAGTGCCTTCCTATTCTCAACCAGCTCCACTGGCTACTAGAGAGCGGTGAACACTTTTTCCGCCAATCAGAATGACTAGATTACCCAATTATCAAAAGCAAATTAAATAAAATTGGCTATTAAAGTACTGTCAATGAAAGAGGGAATATCTTTTCTGGGGAACTCTATATGCTTGATGGTGTTCTCACCCCCAAATCTGGTGCTAAACGCTAGAAGTTAGGAGGATAGGGTTTTGGGGTAACAAAGAAAGGAAAGGCTAATCATTTGATCAATGAAAGAAACTAGAACTTGGTCCTAGGGGCAGGACTGGAGAAAACTAGAAGGGAAAGAGTACTTTTCTGGCAGTGGTGCAATCACCTCACAGAACTGGGGAGCCATAAGTGGCTTTGAAGAGAACAATAAACCATCTAAGATGACCCTGATACTGCACAACAGGGAAGCTGGCGTTGCAGTTCAGTTTCATGACAAAGTGGATTCTTTGTTCTGTTCTTCCCACATCCTAGGCTTCTTGGTGAAAGAGGAGCTTGTTTTTAATTTATCCCTTGCTATTTTAATCAATAGAAATCCTGGTATTTGAGTGAATTGAAGATAACCTGGTATCTACTACATTTGAGAAGGTGGTAATGGTTCTTTCTCTCCAGTCTGATAAGGATGAGCAACAGCAAAGATGGTTTCAATTTCTGCCCTCATTTTTTTCTACACAGATGTCAGGTCCAAGTGGGCTAATTCTTGGATCCCTGTAGTCAGAGGGCGGTGGGAAGGAGAGGCCTCTTAAGTAAATACAACCACAAGTTTAAAATCTCCTAGAAGCATCTCCTAGAAAAGTTGTGGTTCAGAGAAGTTTTGGGCTCATAAAACACTCCTGGGGATAATTTTCCACAGAGCCTATGCTTCTCATCAAGAAGAGGTGAAGACCACTCCTGACCAAGCAGGGAGAAACACCAAGAGATGCCCAGTGAGTAAAGGCCTAACTAACTGTGTCAACTGAGCTAAAAGGGCAGTAGAAAAGACTTGGAGCCTTTAAAAGGAGTCTAATTTTCTTGAATTTCCCGATAATGAGTCTGGTTTCAAATCCTTCACAACCTGGTGGAAACAACTGGACTGATTTCTTTGTTTGGGGTGAGGAAGAAATGACAGAGGGGATGAAGTAGAGAAACTGTAAGATAAAATTATACCACATAGATTGTAAGCAACTGATTGATAAAAAGAATGATGAACAGACCACGGCAAGTTCTGCCATTTGAAAGGAGAACTACAAATATATGCCACTGAGTTTCCCCCCACTTTCTTTTAATATGTGGGAGATAACAGGAAATGAAGATGACAGAAAGCTATAGAACTTGGAAAGACCCCCAGTGATAGGAACACTTCATTCTTATAATTTAAGATGGATGGAAAAATTGTGCACAAACTCTTTTGATTTACCTGCTGATAGCTTATAGCGAATGGTGTTGGATTTGTGGCCTCCAGAGGAGAGAATTTCGATCTGGGGCCAGAGACAAGGCTTGATCACTCCGAGCTTTTGTGTAGCAGAAGTTTTATTACAGTGAAAAGAGACAGCTTCTGACATAGACATCAGAAGTGGGCAATGAGTGCCCCAATCACTAGTTTGGGTGGGGCTTTAAGGGGATGACAGAGGATGAGATGGCTGGATGGCATCACTGACTTGATGGACGTGAGTCTGAGTGAACTCCGGGAGTTGGTGATGGACAGGGAGGCCTGGCGTGCTATGGTTCATGGGGTCGCAAAGAGTCGCACACAACTGAGCGACTGAACTGAACTTATATACTTTTTCAACTGGTACCAACAATAGATCAAAAGAGTATCTTAAGGCTGTAAAGGTCTTATCAGACCCACTCCCACAACATAATCTTAAAATAATAGGATTAGTCAGGTTTCTGTTAATGAGAAACATGTCTCCAAGAAAGATACTTTGTTGTTATATAATAATTATATACTATATACAGAGCTTAAGGAAAAACATACCATTGAGCAAGATATGCTGTTTTGTTGTATAATCCTTAGCTCTGGACTTAAAGAAAGCTGGTCTCAGTAGAAGCAGATTGTTGCCTTAACAACTCAGAGCTTTCCTCTAGGGCCCTGGCCTCCTTATCAACCTACCTAAGAATAAGCTCTCTCACTGCTATCTCCCTCTTAGAGGGAAAGAGCCCTCCCTGGAAATTTTTTCTTAAGTCTTGGCTTTCCTATATTCTGATGGAATTCCACGCCTCACTGCACCATGCAATTATGGGAGGTACACATGTTAATGTGTATATGTTCTGAAACAGAGGTATTAGATTTTTTTCTGAATTATTATGGAACACATATCTGATTTTAAGTAGTGACTAATAACCCAGAATTATAATTCTAAAATAGAGTAAACTTTGACTTTTTCTTTTGCCCCCAAACCCCTTATTCCATGGGAACTACTTTTCTTTGACTCTGCTTCTTGAACTATTTCCTCTAATCTTTCAAATTAAAGGATTCTCTAGGGATCTTGAATATAAAGGTTAAAATCAGGATCACAGCATCTCAGAATCTGAAGTGATTCCAATAGTTTAATCCTCTCCACAATATCTATCCTAAGAGACCTCCATATAATTGGACATACCTTGTGATAGCTTCCTATCCTGGTCCTATTTCTACTTCTGGGCCACAGAGAGTAAGTTTAACTCCTCTCTTACACAAAACTCTTCAACTATTTGAAGACTGCAATTTTGTTCCAATAAGATTTCTTTTCACACTTCCCTGGTGGTTCAATGGTTAAGACTCCATGTTCCCACTGCAGGGGGCACGGGTTTGATCCCTGGTTGGTGAACTAAGATCCCAATGCCACTGCTGCCGCTGCTGCTAAGTGACTTCAGTCGTGTCTGACTCTGTGCAACCCCACAGATGGCAGCCTACCAGGCTCCCCGTCCCTGGGATTCTCCAGGCAAGAACACTGGAGTGGGTTGCTATTTCCTTCTCCAATGCATGAAAGTGGAAAGTTAAAGTGAAGTTGCTCAGTCATGACTCCTAGTGACCTCATGGACTGCAGCCCACCATGGGATTTTCCAGGCGAGAGTACTGAAGTGGGTTGCCATTGCCTTCTCCCCGCAATGCCATTGGGTGTGGCCAAATCAAAATAAGAAAATAAAACAGGAGACAAGTATGATCCTTTCTATGCGATAAAAAATATATACATGTGTATGCAGGGAAAAAAATAAAAATAAAAAATAGCAGTTTCTTTAAATGTTCCCAAAGTGACCTAATTTCTGGTTCTTTCACCATCCTGTCTGATCGCCTTTGAAAGGCCTTTAAGAACATCCTTTCTTAAGCTTAATGTCTTGACTATTACTACAGAGTTACTTGGAGGTAGGAGTTACATACACTGAAACAAAGAAGAGTCAAAATTCAGTAAATGTCTACTGATTGGCTGACTGAATAAAACAATCCAGGTAAGAAGTCTGATTAGCGCAGAAAAGAGTGGGATTTGGAAACAAAACCCATTGTATAACAAAATTTGAGTAACATATTCAGAACAAAAATAATTTAAAAAATAGATTACTGAACAATGTCCACTAGAAGGGCAAGAAAACTGGTTTTTGATGAAGACCCAACACTTGTGCTTATCCATCACCTGGACCCCCTAAAGACTTGAATAGCTAACAAGGATAAGTGAGTATTATCTGGTTCTATAGAACCAAGCCCATAATTTGTTGTTTTAACCAATTATGCAAATTATCCCAGAGCACAGTGCAAGTTGCCTAGATCTGCACACCACCAGTTTTTTTAGCAAAAGTCCCGCCTCTTGCCTTTTTTTCATCTTCATCTGCAGCCTTTTTGAATTCATGTTCAAAGGAGCTAGCTAGTTCATTGAAGAGTCCCACCTCTTCACAGTTCTTCAGGAATCGAGTTGGAGTAGGAGTTTGATCTGTAGACATGAAAAGAAAAGGAACCTTTATTTTAGCTTTGATCTGAAATTAAAACTAGAGAGCACATCAAGAACACATTTTTATTCTTCTGTTTGGAAAGAATCTCTGTGTTTAGGCAAATTTTGCTTTTATGGAGCACTAGTCAGTAAAGATTGGTGTTAGGCCACCAGAGGGTGTCTGTGCTGTGTTGCCTCAAGGCCAGCAGAGGGACGACAAAACAATGTTTCGTTGTGTGACTATCTATGTAACCACCTTTCTCTCAGAGGCTGGTTTCAGCTCCCTCACCCACAAAACAAAACAAAACTGCCCACCAAGGTGAAGTCTATGAAACTTTTAGGTTGGAAAATCAAGTACGGTTAAGAGACATTTTCTCTTTACACTTATTCTCTGCTAGGTCTGAAGTGAGTAGGTGTAAGCAGATGGACACTAAAATCTGATGAGAAGAGACTGAGGATCAGATGGCTGAGTCTACTTGCTAAAGCTACCAAGTAAGAAATGGGGCCTTGTTTTTCGGTTGTCACTAAGGTAAGAGTCTGCTACCTTCTTGAAGGCATTCCAGGCACATCTAGGGGCTGGGGAACAAGACAGCAAGATCGTGAGCTAGAAAAGGAAACTGCAAACAATAGACCTCACTGCATGGAGACCTGGGACCATGCACGTGGGATCTGCACGGAGAGCAAATTCCGGAAACCAGGATATTTGGATTTAGATTTGCCAGCCAAAATATCCTCTCAGAGGCTGCACAAATCTTTCCTCAGTACACTGCCTCTGCCCTTGGGAAGAGGAAGGCTCTGGGTAACCCACGGGAAGTTTTCAAGCAACTTGAATTTTAGATTTGAGCTTCTCTCTCCCCATCCTGTTTTTCTAGTTTTCCTCTCTTGCATGCTAGGTTGCTTCGGTCGTGTCTGATTCTTTGTGATCCTATGGACTATAGCCTGCCAGGCTCCTCTGACCATGGGATTCTCCAGGCAAGAATACTGAAGTGGGTTGCCATGCCCTTCTCTAGAGAATCTTCCTGAATACGGGATTGAACCCGTATCTCTTATGTCCCCTGCAATGACAGGTGGGCTCTTTACCACTAGTGCCACCTGGGAAGCCCCTTTTCTCTTTTAGGTCAGTTGATTCTTGTTCTCTGGTCCTAACTCGATTATGATGGTTTTCCTTGCGGTGCTAATCACCCCGGGGATTCATTTCATATTCTAAACCACTAAACCGAATGATAGGGATAGAATGATATTTAAACAATATTTTAAGGAGTGAGACCTGGGGCTAAAATCACTCTTCCTAGCATGATCAATTGGGAATAGTCCAGTGGGATTTTCCATGGAAACAACGTAACTTTTTTTTTTTTAATTTAAACAAAACCTCTTCTGAATTAGAGTGTTTGGAAAACTTACCACTAACCTCCCAAAATAGTTTTAAAAGGTTCTCTGGCAGCTTTGGTTGGCCAACGATAAAGCCACTTTCCCTCCATCCCCGGGTGAGTGGAGGTAATATTCCCTTATGCTTAAAGAGTACTTCAGTAAGGGCACATAAAAAATCACAACTCAAGTGGAACAGGACGGGGCAGCTAAGGGCATGGTTACAGCAGAAGAGGGCCTTTTGGATCTCTGACCTGAGGCTCATATAAACTTTTTCCATTCTTGAACAAACAGCCAGAAAATGTATATAAAAAAAACCCTTAGCTTACTCTGATGATTCCAGAGAAATCAACAGGTGTTTATTGAATGCTTTCTGTGTTTTGCTGCTATATGTATCAACTGTGTGTACGTTTAGGGGAGGGGGAGAGGGAGAGACAGAAGTATAGGAGTTTGGGCCGAAAAGAAGATATGGTTCTTGCCATAGAGAACTAAGAGGATGCTTTTTAGTTGAGGAAATAAAATTAATTTATATAGAGAGTATTACAGTATACAAAAGATATCTGCCGTGTATGGCAGAGAATAAAACTGTTACAGAAATAAAGACAAATTAATGGCAGAGCAATTAGGAAAGATTTCAAAAAGTGGGACTTGAGCTGGGCCTTAAAGAATGACTTCAGAGGGTAGATGAGAGAGAAGATTAGTAGGCTAAGAGGAGTCAGGCAGGTGAAGGCACAGAGAGAAGCAGGTATGGGCACCAATACATAGGTGAAGAGAAAAAGGTATGCGCAGGTCAAAAGACAGTCATGTTAGGGAAATAAGTTGCATTTAAAGATGGGCGAATACCACAGGGCAAGGTTATAGAAAGCTTGAAAACCCAAATAAAAATAGCCTTAAAGTAAGAGAAAATAAAAAGAAAATGACAGATTTTGAGCAGAGGACAAGAATTTCACCAAGTCTGGCTTTTCAACAGAATGCAAGATGAATTAGAATGAGAGACCAGTCAAGGAGTCCAGCTAGGAGACTATGGAGGAATTCAAGCACACTGATGGTGGATGGCAGGAAGCACAGAAAGGAATACAACAGTCAGAACTGAAGAAAGAATAAAACAATATAAGATTTTGAGAATATTGATATCACTGAATATCAAAGTGGAGGAGCTGGTTTTGGGGACAAGGAATTTCTTAACTGACAGTCACTGACATGAATATCTGAAAACAGAAATACATGTGAGGTACCAGGTCTTAATTTGGAGATATGAGAATCACCAGACTAGATAGGATAGCTGAAATGTGCAATGAATGCTCTGAATGCTCTGAAACAGAAGGCAAAGAATAACAGGGAAACATTTTACCTCTTTGGGACCGTCCTCTATCATTTTCTCTCCCTACTCATGGAGGGTGGCATAGGCATTTCCATGCATTTGGAATAACCTGTCCAGCTTGATAACTCTGCCCCAAATTTGGTGTGTGTACAGTCATTAAGTTGTGTCCGACTCTTGGCAACCCCATGGACTGTAGCATGCTGGGCTTCCTTGTCCTTCACTATTTCTCGGAGTTTGTCAAACTCATGTCCATTGAGTCGGTGATGCCATCAAACCGTCTCATCCTCTGTCGCCCCCTTCTCCTCCTGCCCTCAATCTTTCCTAGCATTAGGGTCTTTTCCAATGAGTCGGTTCTTTGCACCAGGTAGCCAAAGTGTTGGACCTTCAGCTTCACCATCAGCCCTTCCAATGAATATTCAGGGTTGACGTCCTTGAGGATTGACTGGTTTCATCTCCTTGCTGTCCAAGGGACTTTCAAGAGCCCCAAATTTACCTCTTTCATAAACTTCTTCGATGAATTTCACTTAATAATAATTCTCTGAGTACCGATACTGTTTTTATTATTCACTTATACTTGACTTAAAATACTAAAATTTTTTCCATATATACAGGCCCCAACAATAAATTTAAGTATGTGTTGCTCACATACATGTTTATGTCCTCTCCACTCTTCCAAGGACCTTCCCCAGGCTTTCTTAAGGATCATTAATGACAATATCCCCAACTTAAGTCTTTTTCCAGGAATTACAATCCACAAGCTCCCAGCAAAGTGCCTGGTACACACAGTAGATATTCAACAAATAATAAGGTACAGGAGATCTATAGGGCAAGCCCCTTCCTTCATGTACAGAACCAGCACTTTGGCTAGTAGTACTTAGAAAGATTGGGCTTCTCAGGTGATGCAGAGGTAAATAATCCACCTGCCAATGTAGGAGATATGGGTTTTACCCCAGGTTGGGAAGATCCCCTGGAGGTGGAAATGGCAACGCACTCTAGTATTCTTGGCTGGAAAATTTCATGGACAGAGGAGACTGGCAGGCTACAGTCCATGCGGTTGCAAAGAGTCGGACATGACTGAACATGAGCACACTTAGAGAAATTGTGCCTTATTAACTGACACAATACAATAATCATCACTAAATTCTCCATTGGCTAAACGTTGAGATAAGCTTGCTTAACTCAGGCTAAATCAGAACCCCTCGTGGTATCAAAAGAAAGAGCCCACTTTGTCTGCCTGTCTAGCTGAAAATGGCATGAGAGAACTACTGCACTGTTTGAGAGGAGCTGCTGAGAATGCTCCCTTGAGAATGGCACAGGCAAGCAAAACAGTACCTAGAGCAACCAGTGAGAGGTTCCAGGTCACCCAAACTGCCTTAGAAAAGTCCCACTGACTAAGCGTCCTGTTTGCCCTCAGTGGTGTCCGTGGTCACAAAGGGAAGTTGAATTCACGAACTGACAACCCGCCTGCCTGGGGGAAAACTGACGCCCAGTGAAAGAGAAGCAGCCAGGCTAGGCCAGCTTCCTTGCTTTCTTTTGTTCACCCCTTCGCTGTGGGTAGGGAAAAATGTCAAAGGCATCTTTCATCTGCAAATCTTCCAAAGTCTTAAAAAGAAGGCAAGGAGGGAATAGACTGAAAACAGCTAAAGACAAAAACCTCAACACACCCACCTCAAAAACCGCAGAACCCAATCTTATATTAAAAACTGAGAGAGTAGAGGGCACAATAGAAACTTGGGAGCTTTTAGTGTTCCTTTCTCCTGATTAAATGCAGATCACATAAGGGCTCTTAATGGGAGAAGGGGAGTACAGCTCCCAGTACATCTGGTCCCTGGTATTAATCTTAACTGTCTGGTGATATCAAGGCACGTGGCTTCTGGGGCAGCAAATACCTGCGATGATGACTGAGTCAGTTCGGGCTGGGCCAAATTTCAATGTCATCTCATGCTTGTGTTTATGAACTGCCAGGTGGTCCTCGTTTGTAAATCTCTGAAACGAAACAGAAACAGAGATGTGAAAAAAAAAAAAAAGTGACTCAGTGCCCTTTTTAAAATGTCCTACCAAACATCCTACAGTAAGGTTGGTCCCTGGAAAGAGGGACTGGAGAGGAGATGGGAAGGAAGAAAAAAATGGAAATGATGGAAAAGGAGAGGAGATGCATTAAAATAGAGAAAATAGGAAAGGAGAAATGAAGCACTAGAAATCTGGAGGAGAGGGGAAGTGAAGACCGTAGCACCAACTGCTCTGTAATACCAGGTCCAAATGAGAGAAATGGACAGATTGTTGGTGAAGTGGGATCCAGGCAGGAGGTTCCAAATGAAAAAAACATTAAGGCTAGCTCGTAACAAGCAAGGGGAAAATAATGTTTAATAATGATAATAAAGAAAGGAGAAGAGAAAGGCTGGGTACTAGTTGGTCATCACAAAAATATAGAAAATTCAGAATGAAGCTCTCCATGGTAGGGCTGAACTGGACTATTTATGAGGGGGCTAACAGAGAGATAAATTATGCAGGATTAGGAGAACCATTTAACTTCCTGGCCCCTACAGTGCTGCAGCAGGCGCCTGCCCAGCTATTTGGCTGAGGGTTTTAATGAGCCAGGATGGAGCTGTAGAGGACAGAGGCCCAATGGCCAGAAGTAATGGCACACACCAGCCCCATCGGCCAAATGCTGTCTCCCTTCATCGGGCAGCCCGCCTGGGCTCCATCAGCCATAAAGGGGCCAGTGCAGTGCTGTTGACTACATAATGGTAGAATAAAAACGCAAGCAAAAAAAAAAAAAATTTTTTTTTTTTTTTTGTTAGGGTAGGGAGAAGCCTGTAGACAGGATGAGGGAAGGGAAAAAGGAGATGGTATGGAGATTTTATTTATTTAGGGGTTTGGTGAAAGGACAATGAAAATGTGAGGCTAGGTCTGCCTCAGTTTATGACTAAGTAAGACAGGGTTATTGGACAGTAATTTATGCTCCCCCCTTTCTTTAGAAGGGGGTGGTGAAGAGAACAGATGAACAGCAGTAATTCAAAAGAATGATACCCTCAAAATTCCCTTTGAGGCTGCCTGGCCATGTTCCTTCATTAAAACATGCCTGCAACACAGTAACAGCTTGGATGCTGCAGTTTTCCACAGCTCTTTCACTAGCCAGGCTCTGAAACATGGTTCTATTTGTCTTTTTGTTTCTAAAAATAATGATTGGTTAGTCCTCTTTTTTCACTCCCATTAGTTGGGTACACATTTCCCACCAAAACTATTCCTTTGGCTCTCTATCCACAGCTCTTCTTGACTTCTAACCAGTCAGGAGTTGGCTCCATCCTAGCACCTATCCAGGCAAGAAAGCAAAACTGAACTATTTAAATTTCTTTATTTTACCTAAAAGCAGCTTTCCCCACATTTTCTCTAAGCTCTATCATAACTGAAGCTTAAGACCTAAAATCCTTCCAGGCTAGGCCTACAAGCCTGAAGGGTAAAGGGAATTTTCAATTAAACATATTAAGAGTCAAGAAGTAAAACAGTCAAAAGAAGACTGCCTTAGTTGTTTCCAATGGATCCCGAACAAAACTGAATAGAGTGTGTGGATATTTAGCCAAGAACTTTAGTTTTCTCCATTGTTGGTTAACTTTAGGCAACATGGACATTGATTAGTTATCATAGGCATCAACTTTTTCAGTCACAGATTTTTCCCTAAGGAAAGGATGGAGAGAGTGGGACAGCGGGGGAAAAGTCTTCTAACCATGGGTATGACATTTCTAGGTAAACAAATCAGTGCCGAGGGTTTGGGATTGCTGGGTATTTGGTAAAAGGAAATGAGCAGAACTAGTCTATGAAAGAGGAAAAACAATCACTTTACAGGGACAGGAAGAATAGCAGATTAGGGTATATGTTTTCAAAATGTACTGGTGATGTTATGACAATCTTTTTTTCAAAAATACATTTATAGGTACTTCAAGGAAATTTTCTGTAGGTAGTCTAAAAAATTTGGCACAATGTTCTAGAATACACAAGAATGACTTTCAAGCAGAAAGTCCTTTTCTACGGAAATCTAGCTTACCCAGAACTGCTTGGAGAAAGATTTTAAATTTCCAGGCTTTGCTCTAGTTAGGATCATTTAGTATTTTAAAAGGCAACTCCCCTTCCTGTTACTTTTCTGCATAGTTGTGATCTGTTTGTTCTCTAGTTCTTGTTCCTCTCTGCTACACAACCCTACTCCCTTCATATCACCCTATTCCTCTTTCAGCGGTTTATTTTTTCCAAACCAATAGCTGGTATCTGAAGAGACCTGAACGTGGCTAAAGGGATCTCCCACCCATCAGCATCTCATAGGGTTTTGAAAACTGTGATCATAGGAAAAAAATTACATCTTCATTTTCACTAAATTCTGAAATTTAGCATTTCTAATTCATCATAGAAATTGCACATATTCTCATATTACATTAGTTATTATAGGTATCTCAGAATAGCCTTTCTACTCATCACTATTTCAAAATTATGATAGTCACCAGACCTGCCACTAGAACTTACAGACAGTATTATGCTTAAAAAAGCACACGTATTATCAAATATCTTAAAAGTATTTTGGTAACTGTATATCAAAATAATCACTTCTTTTGTAATCCTATGTCTTTTATTTTACTGATTTAAAAATATTATTCTGAGGAGGGGATCACAGGCTTCATTAGACAGCCACTGTGGGTTATGACACTACAAAAACTAAGAATCCTTCTGAACTAAATCAGATGGTATGCTTCAGAGGAGGAGTGAAAATAACAGGAGAGGAGGAGCTTAAGAAGCAGGACACTGGCATGCTTTGGCTCCAGTCATCTCTCCCTGCCGGAGTAAGGAAGAGAATAAGAGTTTACTAAAGTTTTTTTTTTAATGAAAGAGTGTTGCGGTTTTTAAAATTTCCGGTTGTGCTGGTATTTGTTGCTGCACACGGGCTTCCTCTAGTTGCGGAGAGTAGGGGCTACTCTCTAGTTGTGGTTCACGGGCTTCTCTCGCTGTGGAGCACAGGCCTCAGGCACACGGGGTCAGTAGTTGTGGCCCAGGGGCTCATTAGAGATATGGCCTGAGGGCCCCAGAGCACCAGCTCAGTAGCTGTGATGCAAGGGCTGAGCTGCTCCATGACATGCGGCATTTTCCCAGACCAGGGATTGAACCCATGTTCCCGGCATCGGCAGGTATATTCATTCCTGTTCGCCGCACCACCAGGGAAGTCCTATACTTTTTTTTTTAAATCAAAGTGAATGTCAATCTGGCTATTATTTTCATTGTTCCTTATATTCTCTCTTGTTATATTTAAGAGTTAACTCAAGAATTCTCTGCAGTGAAGTGTCAGTTGCTCAGTCGTGCCTGACTCTTTGCGACCCCATAGACTGCAGCCCACCAGGCTTCTCTGTCCATGGGATTTTCTAGGCAAGAATACTGGAGTGGGTCTCCATTTCCTTCTCCAGAGGATCTTCCTGATCCAAGGATTGAACCTAGGTCTCCTGCACTGCAGGCAGATTCTCTACCAACTGAGCTATGAGGGAAGCCTCTAGGTGAATCTTGAACCATATGCTTAAGGAAACCATCCCTTTAAAAGCAGTTTCTCAATTAAAAAGTCTAAAAATATTAAGTGATAAAAATTTGACCTTATTAAAAATAGATTATTCTATTGAATTAAATAAAATGGGTAGAGGGGTTCCTTAAAAGGATCTCCTTTTTGAATTATTGCCCATTTAAAAATCCAGCTCTCTCATTTGTTAATACAGTTAGTGAGTCTTCCTTTGTTCTTTGCTCTTACCTATTACCAAGGTTTTGGCAAACAGCCACTCAACTTAGGGAATATTCACTTTGGTTGTAGAGTAAAAAATTATAATTTTCAATAAATGTGTAGGTATTAACCATCTCCAAGACAACTGAGGGTTGATATTATTCAAAATTGGACTGAAGAATTTAAGTTATAATGGATCACGAAGGCAGTTTATATGCCTTGGGAGAAGATGTAAATAGTAACACAATAAAGCTGAGAGTCTTATTTGCCCAAATAAATGAATCAGGACAGCCTCTTGGCATAAATGGGAGAGGGAAAGTATTATGTGCTAATTTGTTACCATAGCTAGAGACCAAGACGACTTAGATTTGCCCTATCCAAAGACCCGGGTTCGATCCCTGGGTCGGGAAGATCCCCTGGAGAAGGAAATGGCAACCCACTCCAGTACTCTTGCCTGGAGAATCCCATGGAGGGAGGAGCCTGGTAGGCTACTAGTCCATGGGGTCGCAAAGAGTGGGACACGACTGAGCGACTTCACTCGCTCAGCCACATGTGGTTATTGAGCACTTGAAATGTGGCTAGTTCAAATCGAGATGTACTGTCCTGTACTGTGCACACAAGGGTTTCCCAGGTGGTTCAGTGGGTGAAGAATCTGCCTGCAATGCAAGAGACACAGGAGACATGGGTTCCATCCCTGGGTCAGGAAGATCTTGGAAGAGAGCATGGCAACCCACTCCAGTATTCTTGCCTTTAGAATTCCATGGACAGAGGTAGCCTGGTGGGCTACAGTCCATAGGGTCGCAAAGAGTTGGACACGACTAAAGAGACTTAGCATCCATTCTGGATTTTGAAGACTTAGTATGAAAAATGAAAAAGAGAATGTAAAATATCTCAATTTTATTTTGATTATATGTTAAAATGGTATTTTGGATATATTGGCTTAAATATATTATTAAAATTAATGTCACTTGTTTATTTTTACTTTTTAATGTGGCTACTAGGAAATTCAATACTACTTATGTAGCTTGCATTTTGTGACTTGCAATACATTTCTTTTGGAGAGCTCTGATCTAGATAACATACCTGAAGATCTAATGGGAATTTTAATCATGTGCCACACTTGATTTTTTTTTCCCCTCCAAATTAACTTTTTTGGCCTTACTGCACAGCTTGTGGGATTTTAGTTCCCCCACCAGGGATGGAACCCATGTCCCTTGCAGTGGAAGCACAGAGCCCTAACCACTGGACTGCTAGTGAAGTCCCAAACCTGATTCTTTCCCCTCAAACACTTTTCCTCTAAATACAGTTTACACTCTATGGTAGTGGTTCTCAAATAGGGGCAACTCTGCCCCCCAGGGGACACTTGGCAATGTAACAATTGCTTATTACAACCCAGGGAATGCTACTACTTAACTATAGAGGGCAGAGGCCTGGGAAATGCACCGGACAGCTCCCTAAAACAAAAAATTATCTGACCCCAAATGTCATTTGTGTCTCTGCTGAGAAACTCTGCTTCAAGATAACAGGGAAAAGAAAAGACAAACAAACAAAAAGGCTGTTTTTTAGTTTCCTTTGCCAAACTGCCAAACACATGTTTTTGGATGAGAAACTTGGAAGGAAAAAAACACAGGCAGAAAACTTGCAACTTCATTTCAGAAAATGGCTGATGTACTGCCAATCTGCAAACACTTAGGAGAAGGAAATTAGGAAGATGAGACAGAAGGCACTGTAATTGGGAGAAGAACAGACTAAATGCAGTTCTCATGCACTGCCTTGTTAGTAGCAAAGCTGCTGCTGCTAAGTCACTTCAGTCGTGTCCGACTCTGTGAGACACCATAGATGGCAGCTCACCAGGCTCCCCTGTCTCTGGGGACGAGAAAAGCAAATCGGCTATTTTCCTTTTTGGCTATTTCGGATTTTCACTCCTCAACAGAGGAAAAAAAATATCAAGAAAGGAAATTTTCTTAGTTTAAAAAGCATAAAAGAGACTACAGGACTATGAGGAAGTCAATCTGAAAAGTGATATTAGCATTAGAATCGGCATAGAAGGCATAGTTTTGGTAAAAAATACTTTCCATTTCTAGGAAGTTTCATTCTCACCCAGTCTCCTGTAATAAGAAACTGGACTCCCACCTACTAGCAAACTGACTAAATAAACTAAGAAGAACTGACTAAATAAACTAATAAACTTAAAGAACTAAGTAAAAAGTTAGGAATGGCTTGAAGAACAAGCACAGTGGGAACTGGAAATCAGGAATACATGTCAGTGAATGAAGCCCTAAATTTTTAAAAAGTTGATGTATAATGTATATAAACTGCAAAAATCTCAAGTGTAGAGCTCAATGAATTTTTATATAAGTATGAAAAGAAATAAAGCGAAAGTGTTAGTTGCTCAGCTGTGCCTGACTCTGCGATCCCATGGACTGTACTGTGTTAGGCTCCTCTGTCCATGGGATTCTCCAGGCAAGAATACTAGAGTGGGAAGAAAAATAAAAAGAATACTAGAGTGGGTTGCCATTCCCTTCTCCAGGGGACCTTCCTGACCCAGGGATTGAACCCAGGTTTCCCACATTGCAGGCAGATTCTTTACTGTCTGAGCCACAGGGAAGTCTACCCTGCTGTAATCACAACCCAGGTCAAGATATAAAACATTTCAGGCACCCCAGAAGGAACCCTCATACCCCACTTTTCTTAAGCTTTTAAATGAAATAGTTATATAAAACTTAGTACCTGGCACACAGTATATATTCAGTTAGCTCTCCCCTCTTTCCCTCTTTAAATCTTAAGGTAGACAGGTATATTTAAAAATTAGCTTTTCTTTGTAGAATAACTCTAAGTAAGTCAATGCAGAGAGAGTTTTTTTCCTAATCCCGTTAAGACAAGTTTCCCAGACACTTGTTGAAACAGCACCACTAAATAGAATTGAAGAGAAGGTTCAGGGCAAATGAGAGCTTAGCCCAAACTAAAGATAAATTTTTGTCTATTGACTTTGAGCCAGGCATAAGCATATGGGCATTAGAAATGTAGCAGTTTTAAGCTAAGTCCTTGGTAAACTTTTGTGACCAATGAAATTTCTGTGCAATATGCGCTCCACCCTTAGCCAAATTCATTCCTGAAATGTTGTTTTTGGCCACCACAGCTCCAGTTTCCATGTGGATTTGCCTCACATTTTAAAATGCTCTTATATCCTGACCTATGATTAATTCACGTCCCTTTCCTTGTTTTAGAAGAGTAGACTGGGGGAAGGAGACAAATCAGAACTCTTGAGTTACTAAGAAATGAGTCCTGGATGCCTAAACTATCAGGGAACTGAGTTTCTACTTGTGATAGTCTGAAAAATCACTTATGCTGAAACCTAACCATACTCTTCTCCGAAGTTTGTGGGTTTGGCAGCACTTCATGAACAGAATAGCTTTCTTTTGTTATAATATCTACACTCGGGCATATCCTGATGAAAGAAAATAGTTTGAAAAACAGGAGAAAACTGATAACTATAGGTAGAAAGCTCTAGAATACAGTGATATTGGTGCTGAGCAGGGTGGAAAGAATAGCTGACCTTTTTGAAAACACTATTTAATCACTTCAACTGATCACGTATTCTGAAAGAGCAAACTGGGAGATCTTATGCTTCTCACCCTCACTGGAGAACTTCTGTTCCCAGTGCAAGATATCATTTAGGTTTGGGAAAGTGGGGAAAGGGAGAAGGGAAGGGACTAAACACACACACCTCAATCCAACATAACTTTCATCTGCACCTTAGTCAATCTTAGGTTCCTGCTTTCTACTTCAAGATGCTGCTGTTTATGAAATGAGTCACACATCCTGCTCTGAATGCTTCATGGCTCTTGAATGAATCATTTCAAAGCACAGGATTGTTCAACAAATAAATACAACCACAGCAGCAGCAGCAGCTCACAGGCTGCATGTGTGAGCAAGGTAATTTATAGAGGAAAAATAAGAACAGGAAACTTCTTCCCAAAATATTCTAAGAGAAAAATGTTGTCAGGGGAATGAACGATATAAACTGAAGGGAGGGGGAAAAAATCCAACAAACTGTACCTAAAGAAAATCCTTCTGTCTGTGGATTGAAACATTTTCTGCTTGGAAAAGGCTGTTTGAGTGTCTTAAAGAGAAGATTTTGGCAGTTGACTAAATTAGTCCACTGGAAAAAGAAAGAATTTTTAGAGGAGAGACATTATTTGAAAGTTGGCCTGGCAGAGAAGCCATCTGATAGAATATAAGCCCCTCAAGTGCAAGAATCCTCATTTGTTTGTTTGTACTTTGAACAGTACCTGCACACAGTGGATGCTTAATAAACATTTGTTGAATAGATGCCAACTAGCATAGCACATAGGAGAAGGCAATGGCACCCCACTCCAGTACTCTTGCCTGGAAAATCCCATGGATGGAGGAGCCTGGTAGGCTGCAGTCCATGGGGTCGTAAAGAGTCGGACACAACTGAGCAACTTCACTTTCACTTTTCACTTTCATGCATTGGAGAAGGAAATGGCAACCCACTCCAGTGTTCTTGCCTGGAGAATCCCAGGGAGTGGGGAGCCTGGTGGGCTGCTGTCTATGGGGTCGCACAGAGTCAGACACGACTGAAGCGACTTAGCAGCAGCAGCATAGCACATTAAGGGTGATAAAGCACCCCCAACTTAGAAAACTCTTATTCATGTGTACGATGGTGGGAGTATTTTCATTATCAATATTCAAAAGGGGAGTTGATATTATTATAAACATTAGATCTTTTCTATAGAACTAAAGGCTGGGTCCAGTGAGGACCAAGAATACCCTAATGGGAGGAGCTTAGAATAAGAAACAAATTGAATTTCAAGAATTAAGACAACGTGAAAAAGTCAAAACAGCAGCAAAAGGGATTTAAATCACTGGGAAGAATTTCTCGACTCTGAGGGTGAGGGGGCTGAAATCGTTCCCAAAGGAGATTTTAAAGGAATGTAAAATGTATAGTTTTCTGGACCTCTTTTATTTTTATAACTATTTTCTCCTATTCTTCCATTAGTGCTTTCTATCCAGGTGAGTCTCTCCTGATCTGCAAAATCCACTTGTTCTCAATTTTGTGCCTACACACAATCCCTCTACTCTCAGACATGCCTTTCTCTCTCGCCTCAGTTTATCTCAATACTATAACCTTCCAAGGCTCAGCTGAAACCCAGCTGCTTTTTGAAAGCTTCTCTAATGATTCTAACCTTCAGTAGTCTAACTTCCCTGAACTTGTATGGTACTTTGAACAATCTGCACCATATAATTTAGAATTCTAGTCTACATGCTCTCACAGTTTTATCCTTTAAAGTGGACTATAAACTACCAGACGGTTAAAAATGTATCCTACACTTATTTTTTTGGTCATGCCAAGTGGCTTTTAGGATCTCAGTTTCCCAACCAGGGACTGAATCAGGCCCCAGCAGTGATGGCGCTGATTCTGACCATTGGACCGCCAGGGAATTCCCCATACTTATTCTTTACCCTTCCAACCAATCCTATCTTGGGGCTTAACTTGGCAGAGAGCACACAACAGGTACTCAATAAATTCCTTTTCCAGTGATTCAGTTCAGTTCAGTTGCTCAGTCGTGTTCGACTCTTTGCGACCCCATGAATCGCAGCACACCAGGCCTCCCTGTCCATCACTATCTCCCGGAGTTCACTCAAACCCATGTCCATTGAGTCGGTGATGCCATCCAGCCATCTCATTCTCTGTCGTCCCCTTCTCCTCCTACCCCCAATCCTTCCCAGCATCAGAGTCTTTTCCAATGAGTCAACTCTTTGCATGAGGTGGCCAAAGTATTGGAGTTTCAGCCTCAGCATCAGTCCTTCCAATGAACACCCAGGACTGATCTCCTTTAGGATGGACTGGTTGGATCTCCTTGCAGTCCAAGGGACTCTCAAGAGTCTTCTCCAATACCACAGTTCAAAAGCATCAATTCTTTGGTGCTCAGCTTTCTTCACAGTCCAACTCTCACATCCATACATGACCACAGGAAAAACCAGAGCCTTGACTAGACGGACCTTTGTTGGCAAAGTAATGTCTCTGCTTTCTAATACGCTATCCAGGTTGGTCATAACTTTTCTTCCAAGGAGTAAGCGTCTTTTAATTTCATGGCTGCAATCACCATCTGCAGTGATTTTGGAGCCCCCAAAAATGAAGTCTGACACTGTTTTCACTGTTTCCCCATCTATTTCCCATGAAGTGATGGGACCAGAGGCCATGATTTTCATTTTCTGAATGTTGAGCTTTAAGCCAACTTTTTCACTCTCCTCTTTCACTTTCAACAAGAGGCTTTTTAGTTCCTCTTCACTATCTGCCATAAGGGCGGTGTCATCTGCATATCTAAGGTTATTGATATTTCTCCTGGCAATCTTGATTCCAGCTTGTGCTTCCTCCAGCCCAGCGTTTCTCAGGATGTACTCTGCATAGAAGTTAAATAAGCAAGGTGATAATATACAGCCTTGACGTACTCCTTTTCCTATTTGGAACCAGTCAGTTTTTCCATGTCCAGTTCTAACTGTTGCTTCCTCACCTGCATATAGGTTTCTCAGGAGGCAGGTCAGGTGGTCGGGTATTCCCATCTCTTTCAGAATTTTCCACAGTTTATTGTGATCCACACAGTGATTAGGTCGTTTTACACAGTGGTATAACAGTTGAAAAGCTTTTATCACCTTTAGATTCTAAGACCTTTAACAGGTACACTTTCAGAATGATCTGCTTCCTTTCCATCTCCATTTCCAAAGTATATTTCACTATGCAAATAAATGAGAATCAATGTATCCCCCTACTGTTTTGTTAGATACCAGGTTCCCTTTATTATAGAAAGGCACTTTGGACACTTTCAGTAACTGCGGTTATATTGTTGTTGTATGAAAGGGCATTCAAACCATGGCTTGTGGATCAATTTACTGTCTTTGGGTATCTGATTCCATCACTGAATTTTGGTTAATTTAGCTGCAAAGTCATGTCCAACTCTTTGCGACCCTGTGGACTGTAGCCCACCAGGCTCCTCTGTTCATGGGATTTTCCAAGCAAAAAATACTGGAGTGTGTTGCCATTTCCTTCTCCAGGGGATTTCCCCACCCAGGGATTGAACCTGGGCCTCCAGCACTGCAAGCAGATTCTTTACCAACTGAGCCACCTGGGAAGGCCTCACTGAACTTTACTACCAACTAAAATGCTCTGTGCAAAAAAATATAAATTCATCAACAGCAACCTTTTCCTTCTTCACTCCCCAAACCACCAGTGGTAGTTTTAACCACATCCTTTTAAGCATTTTCTTTCAGGATCCCAATTACTTGAATTTTATTGGGCAGAATATCAGCAACACACAGAAGTCAAGCCATGTCAAGAACTGGATTCCTCCCTTTACAATGTTTGCCCTGGAGTATCTGACAAGAGGAAAAGATACATTACAATCAAACTGACAAACCAGTTGGCATTTGAAAAAAGAATATTCAAACCTATCGTCAACACTGAATTGCTGGATCTTCACTGTTAGGATCTGGGATTAACACTAACACATTATTCATAACATCCAGACAAAGGATGCAAAGTTTTAAATGCTTAGCCACACCTGATCATTCATTTTTATTTTTGTTCCTGTTCCCTCCTCCTATTTATGACAAATGTGAAAAATCATGAGCCCCATGGGTAGTGTTTTTTGCCAAGTAAGTTACAGGTGCCTAATAAATCACAGCAGAAAGGAAAAGAGCTCCAAAGGTCATACAGGCCAACCCCAACCAGGGACTGGGTAGTGTGGAAAAAGGAATGGCAAATATAATTTCTTGTGAGTTTTATAACTGAATAAAATTAGGTATTTTATTTTCACTTTATTTATGAATGTTACTTATTATGGGACTGAGAAATATAATCTTACTTCAGGTTTGAATGTACTTAGAAAGTCCTGGTCATCTCAACTTCTATGGGATTCCCTAGTATCACAGTAAAGCAGGAAGTGTAAATCTTCCCTCCTCCTCCTCCTCTTGCTTTTTTTAAATTGTGATAAAATACACATGACATTAAATTTATCATATAAGCTGTTTTACCTGTACAGTTCAGTGGTATTAAATACATTCATCTTATTGTGCACCCATCACCAACATCCACCCCCCATAACTCTCTCTTGTAGAAATGTACCTCTATACCCATTAAAAAGTAACTCTTCATTTTCCCCTCCCCACTCTCTGGCAACCACCACGATATTTTCTGTCTTTAAGATTCTGACTACTAGGCAATGGCACCCTACTCCAGTACTCTTGCCTGGAAAATCCCATGGACGGAGGAGAATGGTGGGCTGCAGTCCATGGGGTCCTAAGAGTTGGGCACGACTGAGCGACTTCACTTTCACTTTTCACTCTCATGCATTGGAGAAGGAAATGGCAACTCACTCCAGTGTTCTTGCCTGGAGAATCCCAGGGGCAGGAGAGCCTGGTGGGCTACTGTCTATGGAGTCGCACAGAGTTGGACACAACTGAAGCAACTCAGCAGCAGCAGCAGCAGCAAGAACCTCATGTGAGTGAAATCATGTGTTATTTGTCTGTGACTTATTTCACTCAGCACATCCATGCTGTTGAATACTGCAGAATTTCTTTTTAAGGCTGCATGAAAACCCACTGTATGTATATATACCACATTTTGTTTATCCATTTATCAGTAAATGGACAGCTGGGTTGTTTTATATTTTAACTACTGTGAATAATGCTTTGAATACAGTTGTATATATATCTCTGCGTTTAACTCTTTCGGGTATATATCCAAAAGTGGAACTGCTGGATTATATATCAACAAATAGTAATTCTATTTTTATTTTTTGAGGGAACTATCATACTGTCTTCCTCATTGGCTGTACCATCTTACATTCCCACCAACAATGCACAAGGGTTCTAATTTCTCCATATCCTTGACAACACTTGCTACTATCTGGGTGTTTGTTGTTGTTGTTGTTGTTGTTGTTCTTGAAGCATGCATTCTAATGGATGTGAAGTAGTTATCATTGTAGTGTTAATTTGCATTTCCCTAGTGATTAGTGATATTGAATATTTTTTCATGACCAGTTGGCTATTTTGTGTATCTTTTTTTGAGAAATGTCTATTCAAGGCTTTTTGCCCATTAAAAAAAAGTATTTATTTTTAATTGGGGGATAACTGCTTCACAATGTTGTGGTGGCTTCTGCCATGTGTCAACATGAATCAGCCATAGGTATACATATGTCCCCTCCCTCTTGGACCTCCCTCCCACCTCCCATTCCATCCCACACCTCCACGTCGTCATAGAGCACCAGGTTGAGCTCCCTGCATCATATGGCAAATTTCTGCTGCTATCTGTTTTACATATGGAAATGTATATGTTCCAATGCTGCTCTCTCAATTCATCCCACCCTCCCCTTCCTCCACTGTGTCCACAAGTCTGTTCTCTATGTTTGCATTTCCATTGCTGCCCTGCAATAGGTTCATCAATACCATTTTTCTTGATTCCATATATATGTGTTAATATATTTGTTTTTCTCTTTCTGACTTAATTTAACTCTCTATAATGGGCTCTAGGTTCATCCACCTCACTAAGTGACTCAGATGTGTTCTTTTTAATGGCTGAATAATATTCCATTGTATATCGATGTACCACAAATTCTTTATCCATTTGTCTGTTGATGGACAGGCTGCCTCCATGTCCTGGCTATTATAAACAGGGCTGCAGTGAACACAGGGGTACATGTGTCCTTTAGAATTGTGGTTTTCTCAAAGTATATGCCCAGTAGTGGCATTGCTGGGTCACATGGTAGCTTTATTCCTAGTTTTTAGGGAAATCTCCATGCTGTTCTCCATAGTGGCCATATCAATTTACATTTCCACAAACAGTGCACTACCAGGGCTTCCCTGGTGGCTCAGCACTGAAGAATCTGCCTCCCAGTGCCTGCCAGTGACAGTGATGCAGGTTCAATTTCTGGGTTGGGAAGATCCCTGGAGAAGGAAATGGCAACCCACTGTAGTATACTTGCCTGGGAAATCCCACGGACAGGGAAGCGTGGTGGGCAACAGTCCATGAGGTTGCAAAAGGTCAGCCACGACTCAGCAGCTAAATAACAACAGTGTAAGAGGGTTTCCTTTTCTCCACATCCTCTCCAGCATTTACCACTGGTAGTTTTTTTCTTTTTATGATGGCTATTCAGACAAGTATGAGATGATACCTCTTTGGAGTTTTGATTTGCATTTCTCTAATAATAAGCAATATTGAGCATTTTCCATGTGTTTATTAGTCACCTGTATAGCTTCTTTATAGAAATGTCTGTTTAAGTCTTCTGCCCATCTTTTGATTGTTTTTCTGCCATTGAGCTGCCTGAGCTGTTTGTGTATTTTGGAGATTAATCCTTTGTCAGTAGCTTCATTTGCAATTATTTTCTCCATACTGAGGGTTTGTCTTTTCATCTTGTTTATGGTTTCCTTTGCTGTGCAAAAGCTTTTAAGTTTAATTAGATCCCATTTTTGTTTTTAATTTCTATTACTCCAGGAGGTAGGTCATAGAGGATCTTGCTGTGATTTATATCAAAAGAGTGTTCTGCCTGTGTTTTCCTCTAACAGTTTTATAGGTTCTGGTTTTATATTTAACTCTTTAACCTATTTTGATTTTATCTTTGTGTATGGTGTTAGGAAGTGTTCTAATTTAATTCTTTTACATATAGCTGTCCAGTTTTTCCAGCACCACTTACCGAAGAGACTATCTTTTCTCCACTGCATATTGTTTCCTCCTTCTCAAAGATAAGGTGCCTATAGGTGTGCAGGTTTACCTTAGGGCTTTCTATCTTATTCCATTGGTCTATATTTCTGTTTTTGTGCCAGTACCATACTGTCTTGATGACTGTAGCTTTGTAGTATAGTCTGAAGTCAGGAAAATTGATTCCTCCAGCTTCATTCTTCTTTCTCAAGATTGCTCTGGCTATTCAGGGTCTTTGTGTTTCCATATGAATTGTGAAATTTTTTGTTTTATTTCTGTGAAAAGTACCATTGGCAATTTGATAGAAAGCAAAAAGTGAAAGTGTTAGCCACTCAAGTTGTGTCTGACTCTTTGCGACGCCATGGTCTGTCCATGGAATTCTCCAGGCAAGAACTTGATAGGGATTGCATCAAATTTGTAGATTGCTTTGGGTAGTATTTAGTAATTTTCACAATATTGATTCTTCTAATCCAAGAACATGGTATATCTCTCCATCTGCTTATGTCATCTTTGACTTCATCAGTGTCTTATAGTTTTCTGCTCTTTCGTCTCCTTGTTTATTTTGTCTCTGTTTATTCCTAGTTATTCTTTTTATTGTAATGGTGAATGGGACTGACTCCTTCTCTTTCTGATTTTTCATTGTTAGTATACAGAAATACAAGGGATTTCTGTGTATTGACTTTGTATCCTGTGACTTTGCTAAATTCACTGATTAGCTATAGTAATTTTCTGATCATACCTATAGGGTTTTCTACACATAGTATCATGTTGTCTGTAAACAGTGAGAGTTTTACTTCTTCTTTTTCAACCTGAATTCCTTTTATTTCTTTTTTTTCTCTGACTGCCATGGCTAGGACTTCCAAAATTATGCTGAATAACAGTGGCAAGAGTGTTGCCCATTTCTTAATTGGTTGCTTTGTTGTTGCTGAGTTTTATTTTTTGTATTTTTAAATTTTATTTTCTGTTTTGGCCACACTGTGTCTTTACTGTTGTGTGAGGGCTTTCTCTAGTTGCGCTGAGCATGAGTTACTTTCTAGTTGTGGTGCGTGGGCTTCTCACTGCGGTGGCTTCTCTTGTGGAACACAGGCCCCAGAGTGCCCAGGCTTCAGTAGCTGCAGTCACAGTCTCTAGAGCACAGGGTTAGTAGTTGCGGTGCACAGGCTTAGTTGCTGCACAGCATGTAGGATCTTTCCAGACCAGGGATTGAACTGGTATCCCTTGTGCTGGCAGGCAGATTCTTAACCACTGGATGCCACTAAGGAAGACCTGCTGTTGAGTTTTAGAAGTTTTCTATACATTCTGGGTATTAATCCATTATCTGATATATGACTTGCAAACATTTTCTCCCATTGTGTAGGTTGCCTTTTTACTGTGGATACTGTCTTCAAATGTATAAAAACAATTTAACTTAAATAAAATCCAATCTATTTTTTTCTTACTTGTTCCTTTGGTGTTATATCCAAGAAATCACTGCCAAATCCAGTATCATGAAGCGTTTGTCCTATTTTTCTTCTAAGAGTTTTCTATACAGTCATTACATATTTTTACTCCACTGAAACTTTTATTAACATATAATATCCTTCTTTATCTTTTGTAACTTTTTTTTTAAACTTTCACTTTGATCTAAAATCTATTTATTCTTGTATCAGTATATTCATCACTGTGCTCTTTCAGTTACTACTTGCATGGAGCATCTTTTTTTCATCTACTCATTTTCAATCTGTTTGTGTCTCTGGGTCTCAAGTGAGTTTCTTATAGACAGCATATAGTTGGATCATGTGGGCTTCTTTTGTTTTTATTAAAGTACAGTTATTTACAATATTTCATTAGTTTCAGGTATACAGGAAGTGATTCAGTTATATTTTTTCAGATTATTTTAAATGATAGGTTATTACAAGATATTATATAGTTTCCTGCAATATACAGTAAATCTTGTGGCTTATCTGTTTCATACACAGTAGTGTTTATCTGTTGAGCCCATACTCCTAATTTATGCCCTTACTTCTTTCTCCTTTGGTAACCATAAGTTTGTTTCCTATGTCTGTGAGTCTGTTACTGTTTTGTAAAAGATTCATTTGTATTATTTTTTAGATTTCACATATAAATGATATCATGTTGTCTCTCTGTCTTATTTATTCCACCCACGATGCTGCAAATGGCAATATTTATTCTTTTTTGGATCACGTGTTTTTAGCCATTCTGCCAATCTCTGTCTTCTGAGTGAAGAGTTTAACTCATTTATATTTGAAGTAATTCCTGATAAGGAGGAACTTACTTCTGTCTATGTGTCTTCAACATGCCTTATAGTTTTTTACCCCTCATTTTCTGCATTACTATCTTCTTTTGTTGATTTTTTGTAGTGAAAAGTCTAAATTTCTTTCTCATTTCCTTTTGTGTATATTCTACAACTACTTTCTTTGTAGTTACCATGAGGATTGCATTCAACATGCTAAAGTTTTAATACTCAAATCTGAATTTATACCAGCTTAACATCAATAATAAGCAAAAACTCTGCTCCTTTACAGTTCTCTGATGATCTCTTTCCATTGCTTATTTCACACAATTAAAATTTTATACACTGCAAACTCCCAAAACTTAAATAATCCTTATAAATGCATCAATCTCTTAAATTACATGGAAAACAAGATTTGAAGTGACAAACCAAAGTTACAGTAATATTATCTTTTACAATAGAAATGTTTTTCCTTAAATGCATTACTGTCTTAAATCATGCCGAAAACAAAAAGTGCAATTACAAGTCATTCACTCTTGTAGTAATAATATTAGCTTTATAATTGCCCCTGTATTTACTTTTCTAGAGATTCTTATTAATATTTCTCCAAATGGCATTGAGTTACTATCTTGTATACTTTCATTTCACTTTTCAGGACTCCCAAGCATTTCTTTCAGGTCAAGTCTAGCAGTCACAAACTCCCTCAGCTTTTACCTCTCTGGGAATGTCTTAATTTCTCTCTCATTTTTGAAAGGCAATTTTGCTGGATATAGGATTCTTGATTGACAGTTTCTTTCTTTTAGAACTTTGCATACATTTGGTCAATTGTCTTCTGGCCTCCAAAATTTCTGATCAGAAGTCTGCTTATATCTTATTGATGATTCCTTGTATGTGATGGTTCATTTCTCTTTTGCTGTTCTTATGATTCTTTGACTTTGAAAATCTGCTTATAATGTGTTTTGATGTGGATCTCTGAATTCACCTTCTTGGAGTTTGAGATTTTTGGTTGGGAAGTGGTCAAACATTATTTCCTCAATGTTTCTCTCCGATCTGTCCTCTTTATTTCCTGCCTCCCTCCTTCCCTCTATTTCTGGACTCCCACAGTGCATATACTGGTCTACCTGATGGTAACTCAGGGGTCCCTTAGGCTTTGCTTGCTTGTCAGTATTCGCTTTCTGTCCTTCACACTTGATAACTTCCAAATTCCAATTTTCCTTTTTTGGCCACACTATGCAGCTTGTGGGATCTTAGTTTCCTAACCAGGGATCAAATCTAGGCCCTGGCAGTGAAAGCACTGGGTCCTAACCAGTGGTCAACTAGGAAATTCCCCAAACTCCTATTTTCAAATTCACTGATTCTTTCTTCTACCTGCTCAAATCTGCCTTTGAAACCCTCTAGTGAATTTTTCATTTCAGTAACTGAACTTTTCAGCCCCAGAATTTCTTTTTAGGTTTTCTATCTCTTTATTGATATTTCCATTTTGTTCATACATTGTTTTCTTGGCTTTCTCCACATCTTCCTTTAGTTCTTTGAGATTTAAGACAGGTGTTTTAAAGTCTTTGTCTAGCAGATCTGCCATCAGGTCTTTCTCAGGGACAGTTTATGTTGATTTTTTTCCCCCTTTGAATGGGCCATACCTTGCTGTTTCTTTGTATGCCTTGTGATTTTTGTTGAACATTGGTTACTTGAATCTAATAAAACAGTAACTCTGGAAATCAGATATTTTTTCTCCTCTTTCCCAGAACTTGCTGGTTTTTGCTTTTTGTTTGTTTTTATGGTTGTTGTAGAGTGTCTTTGTGTCATGGATCAGCCTGAGGTGTAAATTTAATGTTTTCTCAGGTCTTTTCTGATCCTTTCCCCTGGCATGCACAATCACTTCTTAACTTTCCACATATTTTGAATGTCCTAAACTTTAACAATATGAGGAAATTCAACAAAATGGCTACCTGTTTACCCCTCTGTGATCAGAGCAACAGTCAGCACCCTGAGATACAGCCCTGATACCTAGAAGAAAGAGTTCTTCTTGCCCATCTTAGCTCCCTCACGTTCCGTGTACAAACTGCATGCACAGCTGCCTGGCACTGGCTAAGGGTGGGAGGATAGGTAGTTGCTACTGTGTGCAGCCAAAATTGACAGAAATAGCCACAATTTACCCTTCAATTCTTCCCCTGGAAGTTGTAAGCCCTCAACAGACTCCAAAGTTCTAAAATAGTTACATCAGACAGATTCTGCCTGTGCAACTGCTGCATAAGCAGGAAAACAGTGGGAAACAGATTCCTGGTCTTTTCTACTTTGCCACCTTTCCAGAATCCCTCCTTCTCTTTTTAATAATATTTTTGTGACTTTTTTTTTTTTTTTTCAGTAAGGCAGAGATGGCAATGGCACTCTACTCCAGTACTCTTGCCTGGAAAATTCCATGGACGGAGGAGCCTGGTAGGCTGCAGTCCATGGTGTTGCAAAGAGTGGGGCACAACTGAGCGAATTCACTTTCACTTTTCACTTTCATGCATTGGAGAAGGAAATGGCAACCCACTCCAGTGTTCTTGCCTGGAGAATCCCAGGGACGGGGATTCATCCCAGGGATGGTGGGCTGCCGTCTCTGGGGCTGCACAGAGTTGGACATGACTGAAGCAACTTAGCAGCACCAAGGCCATAAACTAAATTCTATGTCCAATGGCTTTAAAAGTGGAAATCTACATAGCTTATTAGGCT
This sequence comes from Ovis canadensis, assembly GCF_042477335.2. NCBI lineage: Eukaryota > Metazoa > Chordata > Mammalia > Artiodactyla > Bovidae > Ovis > Ovis canadensis. The sequence goes on along the minus strand of NC_091247.1, from coordinate 138,644,554 downwards.
TCTCTGGTCCTGAAAAGACTGTTGTCAATTAATGCCTTGCATACTAGATTGTTTGGGGAAGGTAGGACTGCAAGGAGATCCAACCAGTCCATTCTGAAGATCAGTCCTGGGTGTTCTTTGGAAGGAATGATGCTAAAGCTGAAACTCCAGTACTTTGGCCACCTCATGCGAAGAGTTGACTCATTGGAAAAGACTCTGATGCTGGAAAGGATTGGGGGCAGGAGGAAAGGGGGACGACAGAGGATGAGATGGCTGGATGGCATCACTGACTCAATGGACATGAGTTTGAGTGAACTCCGGGAGTTGGTGATAGACAGGGAGGCCTGGTGTGCTGCAATTCATGGGGTCGCAAAGAGTCGGACACAACTGAGCGACTGAACTGAACTGAGGGCGCTGGCATGGTGTCTGGGGACAGCCAATAGGTTTGGAGAATAGGTTTACTCCCCAGTAGGTTTATTAGCTTCTAAACCCCAATAGGTTTTAGTTTTAAAACTCAACCCTTATTTCCAATGCTTCTTCCTTGCCTCCTATCACAAAGGCTGAAAAGCCAGATACTTACTTTTCCAGATACCCATGCAGCCAAGATTAAATGTCATACCGTTCAGGCCGATGAGACACAGAAAACTACTGGGAGTCGGGGTAGAAGACTGCATTTCTGGGAAAGCATTTACTTCCTTACAAAGGGAAAGCTAGAAGAAGAAAATTTCTGGTGCTAGTCCTTTTTTCTTCCTTATCTGACAGCGAGGCAAGAAAACTTGAGACTGAAAGGTAAAATAGCTTAAAAAGGGCAGAGCAGAGAGGCAGAAAGAGCTGTCTTCAACAACCTTGCTTAACTGCTCCACCTTAATTCTTAGATTTCTTGTGTTATATGTATTTATAAAGTTTTAAGTTACTGTTAGGTACCAGCAACGGAAACCATTCCTAACCTATACATACTGGTTTTCAGGATATAGATTTTTCCTCATTTTCTATTTAAGGAATGTGGATATGGAATATGCACTAAAATATCTTGCTCTGTGTCTTCAAGAATATTTATCAATTGTACCCTAATGCAGAATTCCATTTTCACCTTCACACAGTATACCAAATAAATTATTCTATCTCATCATCAGCTATAGCCTTCCAGGCTCCTTAAAAACAATGGCTACACATTGTCTGGGCTTTCGGAAGGGGCAAAACAGTAAGAGTGAGGCCACCTATGATGCTGCTCTTGAAACTGAAGCAGTTGAAGATTACTAAGGTATGGAGGTGGAGTCTGAACCACATCTTTTCTTATTCCTGGCTGCCCCTCTTCTTCAATACTTGATGGCTGGCTCTTCATTAAACACCAGGGTACTCTTGGGAACTATGCTGAAGATTTAACAACAGTAGATCCATTATCTTTCTTTAGATGGCAGCTACTTACTTGAATAGATTAAATGCTCAACAAACTTTAAAGGACCAGTGTCTAAGAGCACAGAAATCCCAGGGACAATTCAGCAGGGCTAGGTCCTGTGTCAGTTACATGGTTAATTGCTTTCTCCATAGCTCTTGCCTAATGGTAGACCTTTTAGTATTTTACTTTCCAGATATAGCCACTTAGTTGGGGTACCATTAAAGTTCCCTAAGGAACAGCTTTAGTTCTTAACCAAGCAAAGAAAGCTTCTTTTTGGATCAAATGATTACCACACAGTCCTATTAAGTTCTTACTGACATTACAAGCTTTATTTTTCAATCTCATTTCTCTTCCCAAATTCTCACTAGGATATTATGAGCTCTTAAAAAACATCAAATACTTTTATTTTTTAATTTTCTAAACAGGAAAAAAAATGTTGTCATTCCTGGGACTCACACGTATGGGTGGAAGGACAAACATGCAGTGTGAACAGTGTGGACCTTAACTATTAAAGTTAAGAAAATCTACTATACTGTGTTTTTCTCTTGGGGTGCAAAAAATTTCATTATGAAAAAAGAATACTCTAACACACCTAAACACATCTCAGATATGCAGATGACACCACCCTTATGGAAGAAAGTGAAGAGGAACTAAAGAGCTTCTTGATGAAAGTGAAAGAGAAGAGTGAAAATCTGGCTTAAAACTCAACATTCAAAAAACTAAGATCATGGCATCCTGTCCCATGACTTGATGGCAAATAGATGGGAAAACAATGGCTCCAAAATCATTGCAGATGGTGACTACAGCCATGAAATTAAAAGATGCTTGCTCCTTGGAAGAAAAGCTATGCCTAACTAGAGAGCGTATTAAAATGCAGAGAGATTACTTTGCCAACAAAGGTCTATCTAGTCAAAGCTAGACTACATACATGACTACTAGTCATGTATGGATGTGAGAGTTGGACCATAAAGAAAGCTGAGCACCAAAGAAATGATGCTTTTGAACTGTGCTGTTGGAGAAGACTCTTTAGAGTCCCTTGGACTGCAAGGAGATCCAACCAGTCCATGCTAAACGAAATCAGTCTTGAATAGTCAGTCATTGGAAGGACTGATGCTGAAGCTCCGATACTTTGGCCACCTGATGCAAAGAACTGATTCACTGGAAAAGACCCTGATGCTGGGAAAGACTGAAGGCAGGAGGAGACAGGGAAGACAGAGGATGAGATGGTTGGATAGCAACAGCGACTCAATGGACATGAATTTAAGCAAGGTCCAAGAATCAGTGAAGGACAGGGAAGCCTGGCATGCTGCAGTCCATGGGATCACAAAGAGTTGGACACGACAGGGACTGAACTGAACCAACTGAAACACATCTTGTAAATACAGGAGATTCTGAATGCTTACAATAAGCTGAGCAAAGCATATATGAGTCACAGAACAGAGTATACAATAACTAAAACCCTGCCTTGTAAGGGCATATAGAACTTACTACTGTAACAGTTAAGCCAAAAGAAAAATTAAGCTGAGGGAGAGAGAGAAAGATGGAAGGGAGAGGAGAAGGAAAGCGATATCTGTCTCTGAAATTGTGCATAGATTGTTGGGGCAAGCTTACAAGATTACACTCACTTACTCTAAATAATTCCAAAACACAGCAATGCATTTTTGTTTTAAATAAACTATCAAATCTTAAGTGCCCAGAGCCTTAGCAACCACAGAAGAGGTTACAGGCTGATAAAGAAATGGGCAAAGACAAGGACTCAAATGGTTTGGCAGCCTCTAGAATAAACCATCTTACAGTTGTTAGGGGACGCACACTGACTGACACCACCCACCCTGGCCAGGTACCATAGTAACCATCTGAGTGAGTTATTTTATGACAGGAGGTCCTGGTAAGGAACACATAACTAAAAAGCCACTACTAACCAGAAGAGTTTGGGAAAGGTCAAAAGGAGACGCCACGTGTCCTACCACCTCCCAGAATCCTTCTTGCTGGCATCTATCTGAGCTGAGCAATGCATGCACCACCAGGAAGGACTGAGTCAGAACAACTGGCCAAAGACAACCAGGAAACTAATCCCATCACCATAAAATCCAAGACTGCAAGCCATGTAGCAGAGCAGTCCTCTTGGGTTCCCTTACCCTATTGCTCTCTGCCCGGCGCCCCCAATAACGTCTCTTGCTTTGTCAGCTCATGTATCTCCTTGGGTAATTCATTTCCGAGTGTTAACCTTTTGGGCCCCAGAAGGGTCCCCCTTCCTGCAACACAGGTATACTGATTCTGCCTTGCCACCTTAATTTAATGCAGCAAAAACTTCTTACCCCAATTTGTTGACTTATTTGGCTGACACACACAATAGACACACATATTTTTGTGTCTAAATAGTATTTAAATAAAACCAGGCAGATGGCAAACTTATTAAATTTTGAATGTTTGCTTTTTAGACATTAGAGATAAATTTTAGAATGCTGGCCACTGAATAGATGTCTATAATAAAAGAACACAGGCAAGCAGAGGAAAAGAATGGAATCTATGCTGCCTAACAGTAACACTTGTCCACATGCTACTTGACTTTCATAGTGCTCCAAAATAGCAACAACATCAGGTAGTGGGGTAGCTGCCCCTGCTAACCTCTCCAGGCTCATCTTCTGCTGCTCTGCATCACAATTTGTGCTCCAGCAACATAAAATTATATGCAGTTTCTCTGAACATGACATGCTGCGTCATTTTTTTGTATATGCTGTTCTCTTATGTGTGGAATACTCATCTACCTTCTGTCTGGCAAATTTCTACTTATCTTTCAAAACCAGTTAAAGCATCATTTCCTCCATGAAACCTTCCCTGATGTCTAATAGACCTCTCAATACTTGTGAATACTTACAAGTAACTACATTTTTATGTCTGCTTCCCCTGAGACAGTGAATATGTTGATGTCTTACACATCTTTCTGTCACAGTATCTAGTGTTATGCCGAGCACGTTGCAGATATTCAAAAAATTTTTTTTCATTAAATTGAATCCACAAAAGCTAAAGAGAAGATCTGAGGAAACTGAGAAAATTATTCATTGACTAGTTTCTGTAAACCTGTTCCCAGACTTACTCAAGTTTGGAGGTATCCAGCAAAATACACAAAGGGAAATGCCTTGATTTTAACAATGGATCTTTTTTGTGCACACAGTCTCTTACTAGAGACCTCTGTGAAAACCAATAGTCAATTTTTCATTGTGGTTTAAAATGATAACAAATTGCTCCAATTACATAGAACCTCCATCCATTCCTACCTCCCATTAAACAGAATGGAGACAAACCAGCAGCAGGTGGTAATGGGATCCTCTTAACCCTTCATATCCCATTACAGCATGTCCATTCCTCAGTTAGGGGAAGACAGGAGAGAAAGGATAAATATAAAAGCCATTAAGCATACCAATGGGTGTCAGGGAGGAGTTAATAAGACTCTGGTCCTAGTTTCCACTTCTTGGCAACAAACCACTACCACAACATGGTAGGCCAATAATGGCTCCCATACTAGCTCACTAGAGTTGACAAAGTACCACAAACCTGTGGGCTTAAATAACAATTTATTGTCTCATAATTCTGGAGGCCAGAGTTTGACATCAAGATGTCAGCAGGGCTTGCACCTTCTGAAGGATGTAAAGGAGAATCCAACCCATGTTCCTCTCCTAGCTTCTGGTGGTTTACCAGTAATCTTCGGTGTTCCATGGCTTGTGGCAGCATAACTCCATCTTTTATGCCCTGGGTATACATCTGTGTCCCATTTTCTCTTTTTATAAGGACATCAGTTATACCGGATTGGAGACCTACTCTACTCCAGTATGACCTCATTATCAACTAATTACATCTATGATCCTATTTCCAAATAAGGTCACATTCTGAGGTACTTGGGACTAAGATTTCAACATGTATATTTAGGGGCATAATTCAACTCATAACAAGCTCCCCAAAATACGCCCATGTCCTAATTCCTAGAACCCATAAATGCTACCTTATATGATGACTGTATTAAAGGTTTTGAGATGAAGAGGTTATCCTGGATTATACAATTGGGCTTTCAATGCCATGACAAGCACCGCTATAAGAGAGGTGCTTATAGACAAAGAAAAAGGTGATGTGAAGGCAGAATCAGAGACTGGAATGACGTGGCTATAAGCCAAAAAAATGCTGGCAGTCATCAGAAGCTGGAAGAGATAAGGAGGTAAGGAAAGGATTCTCCTGAGAGCCTCCAGAGCGGGTGTGGCTCTGCCTGCACCTCGATTTTGGACTTCTGGCCACCTGAACTGTGAGCATAACAAATATAGTATATATTAAACCAACTATCAGTAATCAATAGTCACTTTAAATGTCAATAGTCTAAATACATCAATTAAAAGAGATGATCAGAGTGGATCAAAAAACGAGACCTGGACTTCCCTGGTGGCTCAGTGGTAAAGAATCTGCGCCAATGGAGGGGACACAGGTTCGATTCTGGGTCAGGGAAGATCCCGCTTGCCACAGGACAAATCAGCCCGTGCTCTACAACTACCGAATCAGTGCTCTAGGGCCCACGAGCCACAGCTACTGAGCCCACACGCTGCAACTAAAGAAGCTTGCAGACTCTAGGGCCCGTGCTCTGCAAAGCCCTCACACTCCAACTAGAGAGTAGCCTGTGCTCTCCGCAACCAGAGAAAGCCCGTGTGCAGGATTAAAGACCCAGCACAGCCAAAAATAAATAAATAAATAAAACAAGACCCAACTATACGTTGTTTACCAGAAACTCACTGTAAGTATAAAGACATATATAGATTCAAAGTATGGGATAGGGAGGGGATGAGTATATGTCTAATGGCTGATTCATAATGATGTATGGCTGAAAACTATTACAATATTGTAAAGTTAAACCACCACAATATTTTAAGTTCAGTTCAGTTGCTCAATGGTGTTCCACTCTTTGTGACCCCATGGACTGCAGCACGCCAGGCCTCCCTGTCCATCACCAACTCTCAGAGCTTTTTCAAACTCATCTTCATCGAATTGGTGATGTCATCTCATATTCTGTCACCCTCTTCTCCTCCTGCCTTTAATCTTTCCCAGCATCAGGGTCTTTTCAAATGAGTCAGTTCTTCGCATCAGGTAGCCACAGTACTGGAGCTTCAGCTTCAGCATCAGTCCTTCCAATGAATATTCAGAACTGATTTCCTCTACGACTGACTGGTTTGATCTTGCTGTCAAAGGGACTCTCAAGAGTCTTCTCCAACAGCACAGTTCAAAAGCATCTATTCTTTGGTGCTCAGCTTTCTTTATGGTCCAACTCTCACATTTATACATGATTACTGGAAATCCTATAATTTTGACTATACAGACCTTTGTCGATAATGTTTCTGCTTTTTAATATACTGTCTAGGTTGGTCACAGCTTTTCTTCCAGGGAGTAAATGTCTTTTAATTTCATGGCTGTGGTCACCATTTGTAGTGATTTTGGAGCCCAAGAAAATAGTCTCTCACTGTTTTCATTGTTTCCTCATCTATTTGTCAAGAAGTGGGATGGGACTGGATGCCATTATCTTAGTTTTTTGCAGGCTGTGTTTTAAGCCAGCTTTTTTACTCTCCTCTTTCACTTTCACCAAGAGGTTCTTTAGTTCCTCTTTGCTTTCTGTCATAAGGGTGATGTCATCTGCATATCCGAGGCTATTGATATTTCGCCTTGCAATCTTGATTCCAGCTTGTGCTTCATCCAGTCCAGCATTCCACACGATGTATTCTGCATATAAGTTAAATAAGCAGGGTGACAATATACAGCCTTGATGTACTCCCTTCCCAATTTGGAACTAGTCTGTTATTCCATGTCCAGTTCTAACTGTTGCTTCTTGACCTGCATACAGATTTCTCAGGAGGCAGGTCAGGTGGTCTGGTATTCCCATCTCTTGAAGAATTTTCCAATTTATTGTGATCCACACAGTCAAAGGCTTTAGCGTAGTCAATGAAGCAGAAGTAGATATTCTTCTGGAATTTTCTTGCTTTTTCTATTATCCAACAGATGTTGGCAATTTGATCTCTGGTTCCTCTGCCTTTTCTAAATCCAGCTTGAACATCCGGAAGTTCTCGGTTCATGTACTGTTGAAGCCTAGTTTGGAGAATTTTGAGGATTACTTTTCTAGTGTGTGAGATGAGTGCAACTGGGTGGTAGTTTGAACATTCTTTGGCATTGCCTTTCTTTGGGATCAGAATGAAAACTTTTCCAGTCTCGTGGCCACTGCTGAGTTTTCCAAATTTGATGGCATATAGAGTACAGCACTTAACAGCACCATCTTTTAGGATTTGAAATAGCTCAGCTGGAATTCCATCCCCTCCACTAGCTTTGTTCATAGTGATGCTTCCTAAGGCCCCACTTGGATGCCACACTCCAGGATGTCTGGCTCTAGGTGAGTGATCACACCATCATGGTTATCTGGGTCATGAAGATCTTTTTTTGTATAGTTCTGTGTATTCTTGCCACCTCTTCTTAATATCTTCTGCTTCTGTTAGGTGCATACCTATGTTCCTGTCCTTTATTGTGCCCATTTTTGCATGATACGTTCCTTTGGTATCTCTAATTTTCTTGAAGAGATCTCTAGTCTTTCCCATTCCGTTGTTTTCCTCTATTTCTTTGCAATATTATAAAGTTATTTTAAATATTATCTTTCAATTAAAATAAAAAAATTTTTAAGTAAGGGAATGGAGAAAAATACCATGGTAACACTAGTTAAAGGAAAGGGGAGGAGCTATATTAATTTCAGACAGAGCAGTCTTCAAAGCAAGGAAAGTCATCAGGGATAAAGAGAGGCATTACATAATGATAAAGGGATAAATACTCCAAAAAGACAAAAAAAATCTTTAATATGTCTGTACATAACAACAGAGTGTCAAAACATGTGACCCAAAAACTGACAGAACTGCTAGGAAAAACAGATAAACCAACTATTATACTTGGTGACTTTAACATTCTTCTATCAGAAATGGACAGATCCAGCAGGTAGGAAATCAGGAAGGACACAGCTAAACTCAACAACACCATCAGTTAACTGAATATAATTGACATCTATGGAATACTTCATCCAAGAATAGTAGATTACACATTCTTCTCAAGTTCACATGGAACGAACATTCACTAAGACAGACCTTAACAAATAATCATATACTATCTGCTCTCAGATCACAATGGACTTGAAAAAGAAGAACAAATTAAAACCAAAGTAAGTAGAAGAAAATTAATAAAAATCGGAACAGAAATAAAATATAATTAAATGCAAGAAATCAATAAAGCCCAAACCTTATTCTTTGAATAAACCTTTAGACAGGCCAAGAAAGAGAGAAGACACAAATTATTAGTACCAGATATCAAAGAGGGACATCACTCCAGATTGCATGGATGTTAAAAGGATAATAAAGGAATATTATGAATAATGCTATGTCCACAAACTTGATAACCTAGATGAAATGGACCAATTCCTTTAAAGACAGAATCTGCTAAAACTCACACAAGAAGAAATGGACAATCTGAAAAGGCCCGTATCTTTTAAACAGATTGACTCAAAAATTAACAACTTTCCAAAATAGAATGCACTAGGCCCAGGTGTGTTCACTGCTGAACTTTATCAAACATTTAAGGAATAAACTATACAAATTTTCTTCAGTCTCCTCTAGAGGACAGAAGGAGAGAGAAAACTTCCTAACTTACTCTATGAGGCCAACATTACTCAAATACCCAAACCAGAGAAAGACATTACAAGAAAATATGACTACAAACCATTCTCTCTCATGAACATTAATGTAAAAATCCCCAACAAAATATTAGTAAATCAAATCCAACAATGTATAAAAAGAGTTATATACCACAACCAAGTGGGATTTATTTCAAGTATGCATGGCTTGTTCAACATTCAAAAATTACTGAATGCAATCCATCACATCAGCAGGCTAAAGAAGAAAAATCTCATGACCATATCAATAGATAAAGAGAAAGCACCTGACAAAATCTTGCATGAATTCATGATAAAAACTCTCAGCAAACTAAGAATATATGGGAACTTCGTTAACTTGATAAAGAACATCTACAAAATACCTACAGTTAACACTAAATGGTGAAAAGCTCAAAGTTTTTCTGCTAAAATCAAGAACAAAGCAATGACATCCCCCACTCTCACCACTCTTTTTCAACATTGTACTGGATACCCTAGCTAATGCAATAAGATAAGAAAAGGAAATAAAAGTCATAGAGATCAGGAAGGAAAAAAGAAAACTGTTTGCAGTTGGCATGATCATCTATGTAGAAAATCCAAAAGAAATAACAAAAAACTCCATGAATAAATTATAGCAAAATTGCAGGATACAAGGTTAATACACAGTCATCATCTGTTTTCCTATATACCAGAAATAAACATGTGGGATTTGAAATTAAAAACACAATGCCATTTACATTAGTACCTCACCAAATTAAATACATAGGTATAAATCTAACAAAATATGTGAAAGATCTACATGAGGAAAATTATAAAATTCTGATGAATGAAACAAAGAACAACTAAAACGGTATTTATTGTAAAGATGATTTAATTTCTTCCCAACTTGATCTATATATTTAATGAAATCTCAATCAAAATCCCAGCAAATCCCACAAAATTATTGTGAATGTCAACAAACTGATTCTAAAGTTTATATGGAGAGGCAAAAAACCCAAAATAGCCAACATAATATTGAAGAAGAACAATGTTGATGGACCAACAGTACCTAACTCCAAGATATACTATAAAGCTATGGGTAACCAAGATGTGAGGTCGCAAAGAGTCGAACACGACTGAGCAACTGAACTGAACTGAGCTGAATCAAGACTTAGTATTGGTGAAAGAATAGATTAAAAGATCAATGGAACAGAGCAGAGAGTCCAGAAATAGACCCATCTAAATATAGTCAATTTATTTTTAACAAAGGAGCAAAGACACAAACATTCTTCTCAGGTGAACATGAAATAGTCTCCAGGATGAATCACATGTTAGGCCACAAAACAGTCTTAATAAATTTAAGAATACTGAAGTAATACCAAGCATCTTTTCAGACCAGAATGGTATGAAACTAGAAAATTAGTCACAAGGAGAAAACTAGAAAATTCACAAATATGTGGAAATGACATATGTTACTGAACAGCCAATAAGTCAACAAAGAACTTGAAAGAGAAACAAATTCCTTGAGACAAAGTAAAATGGAAATATAAAATACTGAAACTTATGGTATTCAGCAGAAGCAGTTCTAAGAGGGAAGCTAAGAGCAATAAATGTCTACCTCAAGAAATAAGAAAAATCTCAAATAAACAACCTAACTTTATAGTTCAAGGAACTTAAAAAACAAATAAGGCCTGAAATTAGGAGAAGGAAAGAAACAACAAAGATCAGAGCAGAAATAAATGAATTAGATACTAAAAAGATAATTTAATTTAAAAGATCAAAGAAACCAAGAGCTGGTTCTTTGAAAAGATAAATAAAATTGACAAACATTTAGCTAGAATCACCAAAAGAAGAGAGCACTAAATACAGCAACAAGAAAAACCAAACAGAAATGAAAGAGGAGACATTACAAGTGATACCTCAGAAATACAAAGTATCATATGAGACTACTAGAAACAACTGTAAGTCAACAAAGTGGACAACCTAAGAGATATGGATAAATTCCTAAAAACATACAAGTATCCAAGACTGAGTCATGAAGAAATAGAAAATATGAACAGACTGTTTACCAGTAAGGAGTTTAGATCAGTAACCAAAAGCCTCCCAACAAACATAGGTCCAGGACTAGATGAACTCTACCAAGCATTCAAAGAATTAATACCAATCCTCAAACATCCAAAAAATTAAAGAAGAGGGAATACTTACAACTTATTTTACAAGGCCAGCATTACCATGACACCAAAACCAGAACACCACAAGAAAAGAAAATTATGGGCCAATATCCCTGATAAACATAAATGCAAAATTCCTCAACACCATATTAACAGAATTCAACAATACCTTAAGAGGAATCATATACCATGGTCAAATGGGATTTATTCTAGGGATACAAGGATGGTTCAGCATCCAATACAGCAATCAATGTGATACACCACATTTAACAAATGAAGGATAAAAAGTATTCCATCATCTCACTAGATGCAGAAAACATATGACAAAATTCAACATTAGTTATGATAAAAATTCTCAACAAAGTGAGTATAGAGGGAACATACCTCAGTGTAATAAAGGTCACACATGACAAGCCCATAACATCATGCTGAACAATGAAAAGCTAAAGTTTTCCTCTAAGATCAGGAACAAAACAAAACACCACATTTACCATTTTTATTCAACACAGTATTGGAAGTCCTAGCTACACCAGTTAGGCAAGCAAAAGAAATAAAAGTAATCCAAATTGGAAGGGAAGAAGTAAAACTGTCATTATTTGCAGATGATACATAGAAAACCCTAAAGACCACCAAAAAATTCTTAAAGTGAATTCAGCAAAGGCTGAGGATATAAAATCAATATACAAAAAAATGTATTTCTACACACTAATAATGAACTATCATAAAGAAAAATTAAGAAAACAATACCATTTATAATTGCATCAAAAAGAATAAAATACCCAAGAATAAATATCACCACAAAAGTGAAAGACTTATACACTGAAAACTCTTAAGACACTGACAAAAGAAACTGAAGAAGACACAGATAAATGGAAAGATAATCATGTTCATGGACTGGAAGAATTAATATTGCTTAAATGCCCATACTATCCAAAGCAATATATAGGTTCAGTGCAATCCTTGCCAAAATTCTAATGGCATTTCTTACAAAAAGAACAATCCTGAAACGTGTACGGAAGCACAAAAGAATCCGAATAGTCAATGAAATCTTGAGAAAGAAAAAACCTGGAGGCATCATGCTCCTTGATTTCAAACTATATCACAAAGCTATACTAATCAAAACTGTATGATATTAGCATAAAAACCAACATACATATCAATGAAAGAGAGCCTAAAATAAACCCATGCATATATTGCTAATTTATGACAAGACTACACAATGGGAGAAAGAGGAGTCTCCTCAAAAAATAGTGTTGGGGAAACTGGACAGTCACGTGCAAAGGAGTGAAAACTGGACCACTATCTAATACCAAATACAAATATTAAAATTCAAAATGGATTAAAAACTTGAATGTAAGACCTGAAACCATAAAACTCTTTAAGGAAAAAACAAGAGGCAATAAGCTCCTTGCCAACCATACTGGTGACTGTTTTTTGAATCTGACACCAAAAGCAAAGGCAGCAAAAACAAAAACAAGTGAGAATGCAACAAACTAAGAAGCTTCTGCACAACAAAGAAAATCAACAAAATGAAAAGAAAACCTACTGAATAAGAGAAAATATTTGCAAAACATATATCTGATAAGGAGTTAATATCCAAAATATATAAAGAACTACAATTCAATAGCAAAACCTCACACAATTCAATTAAAAATGGCAGAGGATCTGAATATTTTTCCAAAGAAGACATATAGATGGCCAACTGATACATGAAAAGATACTGAACAACACTATTCCGTTATCCATGGATACAGAGAGCCAATCATACATGGAATCTTAAAACAAAACCCCACCAAACTTATAGAGAACAAGTTGGTAGTTACCAGAGAAGGGGGTGAGGGGGATCAAACAGGGGAAGGGGGTCAAAAGGCTCAAATTTCCAGTTATAAATAAATCATGGGGATTTAATGTACAGTATGGTGACTACAGTTAATATATTACGTATTTGAAAGTAGCTAAGAGAGAAAGTTTTCATCACAAGGAAAAAAATTCTGTAATTATGTAAGGTGATGGATGTTAACTAGATTTACTGTGGTGATCATTTTGCAGTATATATAAATATCAAATCATTATGCGGTACACCTAAAACTAATATAATGTTATATGTCAATTACACCTCATTAAAAAAAAAAGAGCAAAAGCAATACAATAATCTTTTCAACAAATAGTTCTGAAATAGTGCTTTTCAACAACTTGAAATCCATAAGCAAAAAAGTGAATATAGACACAGACTTTAAACCCTTTGCAAAACTAATTCAGAATGGATCATAAACACAAATGTGAAACACAAAACTATAAAACTCCCAAAAGATAACATAGGAAAAAACCTATGTATAATCTTGGGTTTGGCAATGACTTTAGAGGTAACACGAAAGGCATGATCAATGAAAGGAATAATTGATAAGTTGGACTTCATTAAATAAAAACTTGTGTTCTATGAAAAACAATGTCAAGAAGGCAAGCTTCAGCCTGCGAGAAAGTATTTGCAAAAGACACATTTGATAAAGGACTGCTATCCAAAATACATATAGAACTCTTAAATCTCAACAATAAGGATGGGGCTTCCCTATTGGTCCAGTGGTTAGGACTCTGTACTTCCACTGCCAGGGGTGTGGGTTTGATCTCTGGTTGGGGAACTAAGACCTCACATGCTGCCCAGTGCAGCAAAAAACAAACAAAAACTCAACAATAAGGAAACAAACAACCAAATTTAAAAATAGGCCAAAGACCTTAACAGACATCTCACTAAAATATACAGATAACAAACAAAAAACCTATAAAGAGATGCTGCAAATCGTATGACATCAGCGAAATGCAAATTAAAACAACAAGGGCATACCACCACACATCTATCCTACTGGCCAAAATCTGGATCACTGACAACACCAAATACTGACAAGAGTGTGAAGCAAAAGGAACTCTCATTCATTGCTGGTGGGAATGAAAAAGGACAGAGTCACTTTGGAGGACAATTTGGCAGTTTCTTGAAAACTAACGTCCACACAAAAACCTGCACATGGATTTTTACAGCAGCTTTATTCACAACGGCCACGACTTGGAAGCAACCAAGATATCCTTCAGTAGGTAAATGGATAAATAAACTGTGGTACATCCAGACGAAGGAATATTACTCATTGCTAAAAAGAACTGAGGTACCAAGCCACGGAAAGACATGAAGGAATCGTAAGCATTTTGAGTAAAAGATGGCAATCTGAAAAAACCTACATACTATATAATTCCAACTATGTGGCTTTTTGGAAAAGGCACAGCTATGGAGACAGCAAAAAGATCAGTGGTTGCTCGGAGTCGGGGGGGATGAGGGGAAAATGAATAGGTGGAGCACAGGGGATTTTTATGGCAGTGAAACTATTCTGTATAATATAATGATGACTATATGTCATTATATGTTTTCCAAACCCATCCAATGTACACCAACAAGAGTGAACTCTTGGGTGAGCTGTGGACTTTGGGTGATTATGGTGTGTCAGTGTAGGTTCATTAGCTGAAACAAATACGCCACTCTGGTGGGGTATGCTGACAACAGGAAAGGCTACGTTTGTAGGGAAGCAAGGAGTATACGGGGAATCGCTGTACCGTCCTCTCAATTTTGCTGGAAAGCAATCTTAAATATTTTTGGAAACCACTAAGAAAAGTAAATTGTTCTAAGTTTATTCTCAGAGTGCTTAGAAAAGAGCCTGAAAAATTAAGCCTGAAGTAGAATGAATACTCATTGCTTATATTTCTAATGTGAAGACAGAAAAGCATGGCATAGCAGAAAAGTCCAGCTTTCAAACAAGAACTGTTGTCTCTGTGACAGAGCTCCAATCTAATTATGCCCTAGCCACTGATTTTTCTATCACCACTTCCCCTTTGTTTCAGAGACAGCATCCACGACCTTCTGTCCATGTGGTGGAGGAAGAAATTGCTTCCCAGAAAGGCTTAGCCCACTGCATTTTACTAGATAAAGAAAAAACAAAAAGCCATTCGACTCTGACAAGCCGATTATTGTCTATGGAGGAGCAAAATGCCTCCCTGAGGACTGCAAGGTACAATATGTTCAAACCTTTAACCACTGCTCTGCCATGAGCTGCTATATGCGCGCACACAACTCTCTCCTCTGAGCAGTCACATGCATAACCGAAAGTACAAGCCTCCAAGAAGCCCTGTCTGGCTGTAGCTTTAAATGCATATAAAGTAAAATTAAAAGAATGATGAAATGGTCTCCCCTTTTCACTTTTGCAATTATCTAGGTAAAAATTAAAAGGGAGGAAAAAGAAAGACTGAAGAGGGAATAGGTAAATTACTGAATCTAACATTATGCCCTACAGAACATATGTAGACATCTAGACCCCAGAAAATTTTAGAGTAACTACTTTTACTGTTCCCTTTCAACACAGTTTAAGTGGACTGCAGTCTCTTCCTTAATCCCAAGAAATACCTGAAACTGAATAAACGTAACACAGTGAAAAAAATTAATGCACACAGATTGCCACCATGTTAAAAAAAAAAATGATGCTCACTTAAGTGACAAATGTCTGTAATATTATTTGCCCACTCTAATATTATACAGTTATCTCCACCTACACACCACAACAGATCTTTAAAACTATCTCAACAACTCTCTTCACTTGAGTCAAATAACTTATGGCAGTGAAAGATTTTTGTTGCTGTTGTTGTTTTCATCAGTAAGCTTGAGAACAGAGATACAAAAAGGAGGTAACTAAGGCTAGCATTAAAATGTAGGGCCTTTTTCTTTTAAAAAAAATAATCATCTATCCTGCTAAGCTGTCACTGTCTACCTGATAACCTCTTAGGAGCCAAGCTTGCAGTTTCTGTTTGATAGGTTGTTGCTCTGAATCACCTCTCCCTTTATTTACAATTTTACAGAAACTCCTGGCAGGAGACAGACAGACAAACACACACATACATCCACACACACAACTAACTGACTTGTCAGAGGTATCCAACAAAATAAACAAATGAGATCTTTGGACATCCAGAGTTATCATTTTGATAGTTCGTGACCTTGCCCATTAAGGAAGGCATTCGCAGCTCTGAAGCCAAGAATTTGACTTCACTGTCAGAGGTAGAAAAGAAAAGACTCCAATCAGATATATCCTGTAGCTGAATGTAGAGTTAGTTTCACATAGTCCACAGTTATATAATGAATCACTATCAGAATCAAGAAGGAAATGTACATTTTAAGCAACTTTCCAGTAAAGGATAAAGACATTCAGACAAAACATACAATGAATACCTTTGCTAAAAATATCAACTATAAGACTCTGATCTCTTTTGATCCTTTATGTGTTCATGTACATATTTTTAAATCACAAATTATTTCACATAAATATTCCATGTATCTACTTGGGTTATGTAATTCCACTTCCAATGATAAAATGTCCACTGCATCAACACACCACAGTTCATAAGAGAAAAGGAAAAAGTAGATACATGGAAGTGTTCTGAAGTCAAAGTAGGAAAGAATGTAAGATCTGGGTGGAGACGAATTCTATTAGTCAACAAGTTAAGACCTTCCATGCAATCCTACCTCCAGAAAGTGAGAAAATAAACGCATTATCAACCACTAGGCAGATCACATATCTCACTACACTGGTAAGTAAGTAAGTATTAGTCGCTCAGTCATGCCTGACTCTTTGAGACCCCAGGGACTGCAGCCCACCAGGCTCCACTGTCCATGAGATTTTCCAGGCAAGGATACTGGAGTGGGTTGCCATTTCCTTCTGCAGGGGATCTTCCGAACCTGGGTCTCCTGTACCACAGGCAGATTCTTTACTGACTGATCCTACACTGGTAATACACTCCAAATCATACCCTAATTCTACCTTAGTCATGTTTCCTCTTGTTACCAATTAGTACTACAGCCACAATAACTAAAGCCCCACTGCTCCATGGCACTACATAAAGCAAGACACCCAGATACCATCCTCTGCATCTTATAGCCATAAAACTAAGAAGGGAAAGAAGGGAATATAAAACAGGAAGTGACTAAGTCTACAAGTCACAAAGATGACACCACAGTGTATCTTTGGGCCTATTAGTGGAGAAGGCTGAAGCTATGGTTTTTAGGTCACAGTTTTCTAGTTCTATCTACATTTCTGGTTAGTCAAGAATTGGTTTTCTTTCCCATCCTAAAATCATGGCCCTGCTACTAAACAGTGGTTGTTTGCCTCACAGAGAGTTAGATACATCTCAGCAGCATTCCCTGGCAGATAAAAAACGCAGATTAACAAGGCTGAGGCAGTTGCAGAGATTGGTCTTCATTTTAGTAAGAACTCTTATCTCTTCATACAGGCAGAGCTCAGCTGTTGATCCAGCTCTCTCTGGTATGGCAGCCAGATGTCTATCTAACTACAGCTAGGACTTAAACTTAAGAGATTGCATTTGGACCAGTGCAAAAAAACCCCCACCACTTCTTTTCTTCTTCTGTGCTTGGTGTGCATATTTACATGTTTATGGGAAAGAATAAGGAAGCAATTTATCCTAGTAAAAGTGGTCTGAAGTGTGTCTGGCCTTATAGCTCCATCACAAATTACTATATGACCTTGTACAAGTTATTTAACTCCTCTGAGCCTTAATTTTCTCCTCTGTATTGTAAAATGAAGATAATATTATACTGTCCCTCAGGGGATTTCTAGGCTAAATAATATCTATGAACTACTTTTGCACAGTATGTAAGAGCTCAGTTAGCTTTAGTTATTATTCTGCTGTCATTAGACATGGATAAAGTTAAACCATTTTCTTTGCTTTTGTTCTCTCCCATTCCCCCCATATGATCTCCACATAATTCCTGTACATTATACAAACACAATATTTCCTCTAAGTTGTAGATGTATGTATGCATACATACGATGTTGCCCTGCACTAACTGATGTTAACTCTGAACATTATTCTATAGAGCCTACCCTAGGTTAGTGTTCATTTTTACCATTAAGTCATCTCTGTTCAACAAGTAAGGAAATTAAATAAGTACTGAGGCCAAGAATCGGAGAGGGCAATGGCAACCCACTCCAGCACTCTTGCCTGGCAAGTCCCATGGACGGAGGAGCCTGGAAGGCTGCAGTCCATGGGGTCGCTAGGAGTCGGACATGACTGAGCGACTTCACTTTCACTTTTCACTTTCATGCATTGGAGAAGAAAATGGCAACCCACTCCAGTGTTCTTGCCTGGAGGATCCCAGGGACGGGGGAGCCTGGTGGACTGCTGTCTATGGGGTCGCACAGAGTCGGACACGACTGAAGCGACTTAGCAGCATCAGCAGAGGCCACGAATGAATCTCATATATAGCCAAATCTAAAAGGTAAAGAGTTAGTATCTCTATGAAAAGAGATCTTACCTAATACTATGGAGTTAACATTCTAAGTGACAGGAAACTTGAATCCCAGAACTAAAGAAATCAGGTCACTCCATTTCTCCCATATTTTATCAATCTAAAATGTCCATGGGAATTCCCTAGTGGTCCAGTGGTTAGGATTCCATGCTTTCACTGCCAAGGACACAGGTTCAATCCCTGGTCAGGGAATTAACATCCTGCAAACCTAGAGGCACAGCCAAAATAAATAAATAATAGTAATAAATAAAATTTCCAAACCAGGACAAGCAGGAAATGTCTCTATCAAAAAAGAATTAAGTTGTTTCTAATGTTTATTGGTGCTCCTAAGATTTACGGTGGTGGTGGTTTAGTTGCTAAGTCGTGTCCAACTCCTTGCAACTCCATGGACTGTAGCCTGCCAGGCTCCTTTGTCCATGGGATTTTTCAGGCAAGAATACTGGAGTGGGTTGCCATTTTCTTCTCCAACGGATCTTCCCAGCCCAAGGAACAAACCCAGATCTCCAGCATTGTAGGCAGATTCTTTACCAACTAAGGCCACCAGGGAAGCCTTAAGATTTATACTTCTTGGGAATTCCCTGCAGTCCAGTGGCTAGGACTTGGTGCTATCATTGCTGGGGCCAGGGTTCAATCCCTGGTCGGGGAACTAAGACTCTGCAAGCCATGCATCATGATCCCCCCAACACCCCTCCACACACAATTTTTACTTCTCAACTAGTATCTAGCAGAAGGAAGTCGAGATAGCCCAAACAAAGCTAACAAGTAAATCTATTTATTTTTGACATCCTCATAAGTTGCCAGGTCTCCTTTGCTCAGGGGCCATTCCTCCTAAGCCAGTTCTCATCTGCTCAGTCGTGTCTTTGTGACTCTTTGTCGCCCCATGCACTATAGCTGGCTGGGCTCCTCTGTCCATGGGATTTTCCAGGCAAGAATACTGGAGTGGGTTGCCATTTTCTAATCCAGGGGATCTCCCTGACTCAGGGATTGAACCCACATCTCTTACATTTCCTGCACTGGCAGGCGAATTCTTTACCAGTAGCACCATCAGGAAAGCCAATTCTCATCTACTAACCCTTAACCCAAATAAAAACATCTATTACCTTATGTGGGTTTCCCTTCTGGCTCAGCTGGTAAAAGAATCCACCTGCAGTGTGGGAGACCTGGGTTTGATCCCTGGGTTGGGGAGATCCCCTGGAGAAGGGAAAGGCTACCCACTCCAATATTCTGGTCTGGAGAATTCCATGGACTGTATAGTCTATGGGGTCACAAAGAGTCAGACAAGACTTAGTGACTTTCACTTTATTACTTTATGTAGCCAATATTACAACTGTGTTTGTTAAACTGTGATTGACAGCTCCCATATTTTTTAATATTTACTTACATGAATCTTTAATTAATTTAAAAGTACAGGAGTTTATTTACACTGATTTTTTCCAATCCCAAATAAGGCTGCCAATGGGAGAGGAGAGATTTTATTGTTCTCCGCTTCAACAAACGGAAAGGTTTTACTTCCTGTTACCTTGCCCAACCCTAATACTTTGACCCCCCAAACAGTCCAAATATGTCACCAGGCAAGCCAAGTCTTGAACATCAGAGAGACTCTCAGTACAGCTGGCCATGTAAAGCTCCCTAGATTTGATTCTTGTACCTTGAGAAAGACCTCAAAGCTATGACTTCACATGGCTTAATTTTCTCTCCTTCGTTTCCCAGCTATTCCAAATTATATGGTTATCTGCTCACGACTTAAAAAAAAAATCAGAGGAAGGCGTGATTCTATATGACATTCTGGGCTTAGACGGTAAAGAGTCTGCCTGCAATGCAGACGACCTGGGTTTGATCCCTGGGCTGGGAAGATAACCTGGAGAAGGGAAAGGCTACCCCTTTAATATTCCTGCTGGAGACCTCCACGGACAGAGGAGCTTGGTGGGCTACAGCCCATCGGGTTCGAAAGAGTTGGACAGGGCTGAGTGACTAACACTTTTACATTTTCACTTTCACATGAAGACAGTAAAACAATCAGTAATTAGCAGAGTCTGGGATGGGGTAGTGGATCAATAGGTGGAATAACTGGGGATTTTTAGGGCAGTGAAACTATTCTATCTGACATGGTAAATGTTATTATATATTTGTCAAAACCTATAGAAAGTACAACACAAAGAGTGAACCTTAATGTAAACTTTGAACTTTGGTTAAATAAGAATGTATCAATACTGGCTCATTAGTTGTAACAAATCTACCCCACTAATACAAGATGTGGAAAGTTGGGGGTGGAACAAGGTGGGGGTATACGCGAATTCTCCTTACTCTCTTCTCAATTTTTCTGTAAATATAAAACTGCTCTAAAAAAATAAAGCCTATTTATCTTTCTTAATTAGAGGAAACATTGGTTAATAATCCCCGTCAGGTACAATGGCTAATAAGAGCTAAGATACGCAGTAAAAGAAGAAGGCAAAAATGTAAAAAAATTAAGACTATAGTGCTTGATTTCAAACTGGAAAGGACGATAACTAAAGACAAGGAAAGAGACTTGAGAAAGACAACTCTCAGCAGCACTTTTATAGCGACTGGTGTGCAAAACACTAAAGCAAATGTTATCTCCCTCAGAGGGAGCGAAGAGAAGCCAAGCTTATACAAGGGACTGAGATACTCAGCAGAAAATCCACCACCATTAAGCCTCTGGCATACTTACGAGTGTCACCCTCAGGCCTCTCCCTGTGGCTAAGAAATCAGAGCTTATCATTGTAACCGAGTCTGTGGCCTGTGCTAGTGCCAATCTTTACAGTAGCTTGAGGTGTTTTTCAGGAAAAATCAAGGGGTAATTGACCAGTATAGAAAGAGGATCTGACCCTTGGGAGGAGAAAAGAGGCGTTCCTTTTGCCACTGGATGATTCTCTCCGGAATAACATAAATGGCTCTCAGAGAGATTATGTATTTGATAAGCAGAGCTGCAACACTGACAGCCAATCTGCTGAATGCCGCACAGAGTACTCAGCTTTCTACAATGACTCAAAGGACACGGCAAAGCTGCAGATTTATTCTGCTGACTTTCCTTGCAAAGCTCCTTAAGTTTTTCAAAGGCAAAAAAGGAAGAACTCTCTCCTTCCAATCCAAGGAATTGCAAATTTCACCTGGGATCTAAAGACAGAACCATGAGTGTTCCAATTCTGACATCATCGATGGGAACAACAAGATTTAAAAGCTGGAATGATGGCTGGCAATTTTAGTCTTTAGAGCAGAAGTTGGTTCAGCTCTTCAATCTGCCAGCAGAATCGGCAGCCACATAGGGCACACGGTGTGCCAGACTGGGAATGGGCTAATTTCACAAAATTCATTCTCATTCCCTCTGTACTTTCACATGACAATTGCAAATAGTCCAGATTCTTACCAAAGCACAATCTTAGGTAGCATGTTTCACTGCACAAACTTGAAAGTAAAAACACAAAGAGATAAATCCCCAAACTTCCATCTTTTCTCCATGATGCTTTCCTTCTTGAAATCCTTTCCTTAACCTGATAATTTTATGTGAAGACTTAAAAAGCAAAATCTATCTACAATAAACTATTGATAGCAGCATTTCTCACTTACAATTTGTATGTTACTTCTTCGAGATGAGATTTTTAAAAGAGAAAAGCTTTCTATACATACTAACTGGAATGTAACAGCCATGTGTGCTAATTCATAGGAATTCCCTCTGTGGTTAAACAGACCAAAAAAAATTAAGCTGAAGAGTTAAAAGATACCCAATTTTTAAAAAACCTTTTTTTATGTTACCTTATGGTAAGACAAGATTAAGAACATTAATGTTTAGAGGTAATCAGTTTTATTTTGGTTTTCAATAACATGCATTATTGTACTGAGCAAGTACCCTAGAACAGATACTGGAGGAAGGGGACTAGTAATAACAAGATATAGAATAGAAAATTATAAGCAGGCTAAACCAGAATAATATGTTCCCCCCAACAAAATACATAACCCTTTTTAGAAAAATGAAGAGGACAAAAATTAAAATGTTTTGCTCTATAAATAATATGGACAAACAACATATGCCTTAAATTTTAGACATAACCCAAAGTCTAAAATTTTAGCTAAATGCTAAGCATTTACTAACATTTGCAACTATAACTCTTTCAAAGGGATTTATCATTTAGTTATAAAGATAATTAAGACTGAAACCTGGCCATGACTGAACTTCAGCTGAAGGGGCTTTGCTTGTATATAAAGTCCAATTTAAAAGGGGCATTTTGTTTCGTTTATGCTGGTGACGTAAATTAAGTTTGCCCAGTTACACCCTTTGAGCAGATCTTCTACAAAAAAGCATTCAAAGAACATCTCCTGTACCTTGTTCATAACGCACAATTTATCAGCATTTCGTTTCCTTTCTAAATGGCTGGGAGGGAAGAAGAGCTCCACAGCCACTGTGCGTGGTTAGTAATGGCGCTTTTACTTGTCATTGTACAAAGCCTGTTAAATATTTACAACACAGACAGCAATAGCTAGTCCTAAACACCCAGTTGTGAGTTTGAATTTTTTTAGAAATAAATCTATGACAAGTTTTCTCCAGCAAAACGCCAGAAGACTCTCCTAACAGCTTCAAGAGACCCAGCGGGTCCAGAGGAGCAGTTATAGGCCATCTGGTGATTACTTATTATTATTTATACAGCACTGTGGATGTACACACAGATGTGTTATGAATCCACATACAGGGTAGGCCTTAACAAGGGTTTCAGACAAAATGCAACTGCTGAGCAAGTCAATCTGCATTAAAGAAACATGCTAACCAGAGGGAGCACACTGACTGTTCTTCAATCTGCCTCATTAGCTGGAAGAGTATTTGATAAAAGAATGAAGAATTCTATACAATGCTGACAATATCTTTTAAGTTAACAACCTAGCAATATGTATGCGGTTTTGCAGGGTGGCAAACGAGGGATGAATGAAAGACAGGCTCTCAGATCTAGAAGGCAGTATTTAAACTCAGCAGTTTGTAAAAGAAGGGACTAGGAAAGAGCCCCTTCTCCTGACGAAGGATGAACTGAGACGCAAAGACAGGATTTTTTTTCCACCAGGAATATTCAGAGAGCAGTTTCTGGGCTCCCATTCCAAATATTAAGTCATATCCAAGGGAAAAAAAGAGTGAGTAACTGAAAATTTTCACCTTAATTCTTGAATATAGCTCCAATTAGATTCATACCACATTCTCTCTTTTTGGCACACTGGAACGGGGATGCTTTTAACCCACTATGCTCTTAGTAACATAATAACAAATACAACACAAAAAACGAAAATAACCAACCACTTGTTTCTAAGGGCAAGTGTCAAGAGTGCCAGATCTGACATGAAAAATCTAGGGTTTAATTTCTTGCTCCTCACATGTCTACATTTTTTTCATCCCAGTCCCAGTTTTCTTCTTTACTATGTATAACAGTGGTCTACTTCTATTACAAGATTACATAAAACTGCAGCATTCTCAGAGTGGACTGAAAGTTACTGCAAAATCAACATATTATTACAAAAAACAAGGTTAGCATTTGGTCTAATTGTGTATAATGCAGTGTGTTTTCAGCAGCCTGACAGCATGCAGGCACTCTTACCAGATGGGAACTGGATGAATTATTGAATGAAATATGAATTATTAAATAAAAATTTGAATTTTTTTAAACTCTTGGCAGGGGGTGAGAAAAAAAGGCTTATTTGTTTGCCTGAAACTGTCCTCACCTGTCGAAGCATGTAAAGATAGCACGTATCACCACAAATGGTATTTATGTACCAGAGCCATTTTTTCCTATATTATTCTCTAATTCAAGATGCTCCTCTAACATAAAGAATTAGTAAACAGCACCAGTCATTCTTCCCTGCTTTTCTTTTGTGCCAATGCCAGTTAATAGGAAAACTTGCCAAAGGGACAGAATTAAAAATCCAGAGTCCCATAGTACCAGTAGGGCCCACTTAATGGGAGGGCTGGGATAACAGGAACAATCTCTATAGATGTGGGTTATATAGGCAATAAAATACACACCTTTGTAGCATGCCAGCATTTAACCAATCATAGAAGCTATTTGTTGCCTCATATATTACAAAGCAATAGAGATTTAAGGGATAATGTTCATGGAGGCAGAGGATACAAAGCAATAAACAGCACTGGAGGTTGGTTAAATGCCAAGTGAAGCCAGGACTACAGCACCATAAACATTATTCCTATTATATGACAAGATAAGGAGGTAAAGAAGCAGCCCTCCATCCCACCACAACTAGGGCTCTACTGCTACCCTTGGCCTCAGAAAGAGAAAGCAAGCCCTGGAGGTCTATGAACTAGTTATACATTTCATGTCTCAGAAAGATATGAACAGAATCTCAACCTGTACTTAAATGTTCTCTGGGAGAAGAAAAGATCTGGTAGTAGATATCCTCAAGGGGGGTGGGGGCGGGAAATACAGCTCCTCAGGGTCACAATGGACAGAGAAACAATCAAAGGATTTTTCCTTAAAAGGACAAAGTTGATACTGAGTGGTTATGATAGAAACCTTTCTCAATGGCTAATAATGGGATGATACTAATTATCCACTAATATATCTTCTCAGAGGAACTGTGTTCCTGTTCTGAAGGAAACAGACATTCCCAGCTTCTGCTCAAAAGACTTGATTATGGTGACGGGAAAGGCTACTTAAATCTGCATAATTTGTACTGCAAACCAGCGTCATGTGCCTGAGAGGGAGGTATAGGAATACAGAAATTGTTGACATTTGGTAAAAAAAAATTGGACTAGGAACTCCCTGGCATCCAGTGGTTAGGACCCCATGCTTTCAGTGCCAAGAGCCCAAGTTCAATCTCTGGTTGGGGAGCTAAAATCCCACATACATGGGGAAAAAAAAAATGTGGACAGAAAGTATCCAAAAGGTTAGGTTATCTAACCGTATCCACGTGAAGTAACACCTCAAATTCAAGATTACTGACACAGTAGTAATTTTTCCTGCTTCCACATGCAATAAGAACAATTTTATAATCCACTTTCAAGTAAAAGTGCCCCTCAAAGCTTTCAAAACTTATAAGACTTCCTAGATTCAGCATCAAACTGTATTCCTATTATTTTAATAACACAGAGGCAAAGCTATTTACAGTTACAGAATTTTAAAAAGGATGCTATCTTATAAACATGTCCAAGACCCATACACCTCAAATTCAACCAGCCGTTTACCACAGAGTAGTATCTGGGGCTCTGTTGCCTTAACAACACTAACCCATTCTCTAAAGGCAGTTCTACTATTACTGTTACCACATTCCAGAGAGAGATATTAGCAGGGATATTACTTTCCCAAGTTCCTCTTCATGAGGGTGATGAGGGCTCAGGGGAAACAGAGACTCTCTAGGAGAAGAGGAATGAGAGAGCTCAGAAAACCCTATCACCTGTCCTTTCAGATAAGAATGCAAAGAACACAACCTTCAGCAACCATCTTTCTTTAAAAAGCACGTGTAGCGCATTTAGAACTCAGCTGTGCCACATCAGACTTACTGTTGGGAAGTGGGTCATGAACAGAATCCAAAAATAACAGCCATTAAAGACCTAGCAACCAAAACATGTTTACGTATCCACTGAAGGCCCGGTGGTTTTGATTATATGGTGGACAGCATAATCCGCTAGTCTATTTTAGGTGAATTTTCCTTTCGCCTCCCCTTAATATTAAAGTGCAAGACGATTTCTGAGTTTAGGGGTATACAGGGTAAAACCTGGGCAGAGAGCAGATATTTAAATAATTACAAGATTCCTACAGGTTTTGTTTTATGCACAGTTCTCTTGAATTATAATTTGCTTTCATTCCTGCTTCCTCTAACTGGTAGAAGCCACTGATTTTTGAGGTTTCTATGGTTGCTGAGTTCTAAACATGCCTTGTGAAAATTACCATGGTCCTTACTACCTCTCCTGGGACTTATATAACGTTTTTATTATTCTTCCATTTCTGGAGTAACAACTTTGAATCAATGACGATCGATTATAAATAGGCTTGAAGGCCTCAAGGTGGCTCCAGAATGAAACCATTTTCAAGGTATACAAGGAAGCTGGAACAATGAGCCAAGGGTAGTTCACTTTACCAAATTTATCTTCTCTGCCAGATTTTCACTATTTTATAGAACATAAAGCAATCACAGTAAATCTTACAGAGACCTCTCTAGAGTTATTACTACATATTGGGGGAAACTTGAAAGGAGACGAAACATAACTACGGAACTGCAGTCTCACATGACTACACAGTTTTGACATGCAAAGGAGGTAAAGGATGAATCACGCTACCCCAAAGCCTTAAGTTACAGCTTTCTATCCTTTGTTTCTATGAAACAAGTAACTTGAACCCAAAAGAAGGTAGCAATCTCCCTCAGTTCGACATGCACTGAGGGGGGGGGAAAAAAGCCTTCAGAATCTATGCCAGAGGTTACAGGAATCCTAATAACCCAAATACCAACAAACAATTCAGAAATGGAAGGAGGAGTAAGAGAAGGAAAAGGCTTACAGTAAACAGAACCCAACACAAGAAAGAACTAAAGTAAAGAGTCTCTGTTTTCCTACCCCTAGTTCAAAAATAATACAAAACAAAAACAAAAAAAAACCATTCTGGGATCTCACAAATCTCAGTGCAAACTACTTTTTTCTGATGATACAGCCAGAAGAAACCCTATTGCTATATTTTCTTTCTTAGAGAGTTTAAGAGATGCTCTTCCTATGTATTCCTTTATTTTTATCTTCCATTTTTATTTATTAAAGTCCTTGTCTGGGTAGTCTAAGCATACAACATCTAAGTGGGCACTGAGCAGCTTAAACAGTCAGTGAAGAAAAATAATCTTTTCATCAAAAGTGCAGACTTTTAAAGTAAGTGAAAGAAGTACTGTAAAAAAAAGGTACCAGGTATCAATTAACAAATTCACACACAAAAATTTGGATAAATCAGATTTAGGTGTGTACTTCAATAAGGCCATCTGAAAAGTGAAACAAATTTACTCTAATTTTCCAAGTGGCTTCTATTGAAAAAAAATTATATATTTATATATATATTATATATATCTATATAAACCTTACAATGATAAATACTCAGAATATATTGGTTTTTCTTAGTCTTGTATGAAGTTTTTAGCATTTATTGGAATCTGGAATTGCCCTTCTGACTATTTCTTGTTATCAACCCACCCCATCCCCCTCTCAAATTCTAATTCTTAGGAACCTCTGGAACTTAACTCTTTTCTTTTTATACTTCTCTAAGTATTTACAATGTTTACAAGAACTAGTCTGCAATCTCACATACTACGTGTAAGTGTCACTGGACAGTCGCATGACATATTCCTGTGTGTGTGTGTTAGTCGCTCAGTCGTGTCTGACTCTGCGACCCCATGAACTGTAGCCCACCAGGCTCCTCTGTCTGTGGAATTCTCTGGGCAAGAATACTGGAATGGGTCGCCATTTCCTTCTCCAGGGGATCTTCCCGACCTAGGAATTGAACCTGGGTCTCCTGCACTGCAGGCAGATTATTTACAATCTAGTTACCAGGGAAACTCTGGACATATTCCTAACTGAACAGAAATTCAACCCTTCAGGCTCCAGAAAATCAACTCATGAGGGAAATAAAACTCTCTTGATAAGACTTTCTTTGTATTCCTTTCTTCATCCTTTATGGAACATGGCAGAAGGGGAGGGTCTAGGAATAAGAGTTAAGAAGGTATTGAATAAAAAAATGAAAAAAAAAAAAAGGCAGTTTCAACAAAATTATTTAAAAAGTACATGATGAAAAACTATTTGATACATAATGATATTCATACAAACCATGGCATGGCAGCTAACACATAGGAAGCATCTAACAACATCAGACAGGGAAAATGGCTGAGAAACCTTGTGTTTATATATTGCTGTGAGAGCTTGGGTTCTATGTTGGATTTGTCTTTCCTGGACAGGTATTTGCCTTAGCTGCTAACAATGATTTTTTGGGCCAACAATCAAAAGAAACTATTTTTTCCTTATTTACAAAATCCAAAATAGGCTCTGCCAAATAGAGGTTCACAATGAATGGGTGCATTTTCAGCTACTTATCCAAATATGTTGAACAGACTTTTATATTCATGAAGGCTGAAGAGAAGATATTTCTAAACTTGCTTTGTATTTATAAAAACAGCTTTAGAAAGGGTGCAAGAGCAACATGTATTCCTAAACACAGTGTACTGGGAAACAATCACCAGCAGAATAACAATATGGAAGAGAGCACGGCAGATTTCATTACAGTAGAGTGCCTACACTTCCTCATAACTTGGATTTACACACTGCAAATCCTCTGATCTGATTACCTCCAGTGATCACGTAAAACACCGGCTTTAAACTCTTTGCCTTAGTGATAAAACAGCCACTTTGATTCACAACGAGACATTCACAATAAAGTATATTGTAAACGTACCTGTCCACAGCCCGGGGCATTGCACACAAACGGTCTGTCGTCTCCCATATTTCATAGAGCAGAGCGGAGCTGAGGAGGGGGAGGTAGGGGGAAAAGTTATGTTAAATACGCTGGAGTTTAAAAAAAAAGTGCTTCAAAAATATCAAGCTCAGAAACAGGTGTTCCAAGAATGCTGTCTATCAATGCTGTAAACACAGGCTACTTTGGGGAGACCCATTAGACAGGTGGCATATGATCTACTGTGCCTCAATTGAAACTTTTAATTAGAAAAATGTAGACCTGAAGAGTCAAGGAATTTCAAACCTTTTGCTAGATTTTCCCTCTTTCTGCTACAGTATATAACACACTTCTCCAGTCTGCTGAATTACAACCAGTGTAGTTCCCTACGTCAATAAATCCACTGAACGCTTGATGCGGAAGCCATATTTCTGAACTAGAGAAGACCAAAATTTGTCATTTAATTAATTAAGGGATTATAGGAGGGGTGCTCCATTTTACAGGGCCATAATCTGGCTCCCTAGTGTATAAACTATGAGACTGTTGGCAAGGGCCGTTTATCCCAGATTATTGCCAAAGAAAACAAAGCACCCATCCTATTGGGCTACATGGGAAATGATTTTCATTAATAAAAAAATAAAAATAAAACCTCTCTCTCCCTACGGGGAGCCTCCTTCTCCCCCCACCAATCATCTGTGGCAAATGGAGAAATATCGGTGCCCTTCCCCCCGATTCTATTTATGGCTAGGTTTTTAAAAGCAGCAATAAAACAAATGTCGACTCTTTGGGGGTTTACTGGGTGAATATGTTCCGGCTGTTTGTGCTGCTCTCGGCCAGAGTTCTTGGGCTGCTCCGTTGCAGCCAACAGATGTGAGCTGCTGCAGGGGATAAAAGAAATGGCACTAAAAGGCATCACCATCTATCCTCTCTGTTTCTCTGAAGAATTAACAGGGTTTATACTGTTGCTGCTTTTTAATTATTGGAGCTAAATTCTTGAAATGTTGATCAAAATTCTTTGTCAAATAATAATAATTCCAAATGAATGGGTTGGGGGAAATTTCTCACATCCTAACTAGGAATAAAAAGAGAGGTGGAGATGGATAGATTAGAAACGTAAATCACGGTAAAAATATTCCTAAAAGATATACCGTATTTTGAAGGAGTAAAAGAGAAAAAAGGGAGGGTCACAAAAATAGTCTTTTAAAATAAAACCCCTAAAGGACATTTTCAAACATCCTTCTACGAGAGAGAAAGCTGTATGAAAGAACAAGAACAAGGGAAGACGAAAGAGAAGAACTACAATCTGAATATGCCTAGAAACGATTTCAGAAATTTCAGAACTATAGCCAAACTCTGAATTTTTATCTTGAAGATAAACCAAAATGTCAGGTTAACCTGAGTCAGGTCTACATCAAAATAAAACATTAAAGTGCTAGATGGAATCTGACAATCAGAAACTTAAAAACACGCTTAAAACTCAGATGGGAGTGGAACCATCTCTCCTACTCTGTTAAGACTCACTCTGGGGTTGGAAGCCCGTATTTCTGGTAGTCTGATCAGTAACTCCACAACAAATCGGTGTTTAAAATTGTGGGGTGCCCTATAAAATAGAAAGGGCTTCTTAGTAATCCTTCAGTATGATAGGAACAGGGTCTAAGCATGAAGGAAACTGATGCTGCAGCACTGCTGTAATGGAAAAGAGCCTGCATGTACACAGGTGTACACAGATTTATATCACATTTAGCCAGGATAAATTGCTTCAATAAATTCTGTTCCTGGGAGAGGCCAGTTCAAGCTGATGACTGGGTACTGGGAAAATGAGAGCTTTATTCTTCACATAGCCCCAGGACAAGAGGGTTTTCTGATTTGTTTATTTTAAATACATGATGATTTTTTAGCACTTTCTACAACTACATCATAGTGCAAAAAATAAATACAGATATCAATATATATCCGTAAATAAATGTAAAGACCAATGCCACTATGGCTGAAAACTCAGAACATTTCTGGAAAGCAATTGATCTCCGGAAAAATCCCTAACACCTGCTATGCTAGAGATAATTCTACTTCTTAGTCCCAGAACCTGCTTTCTTAATATAATCACTAAAGGAGAATTTTATTCCAACAAGATCCTCTAACATATTTTTAACTAGGAAGCAAACTACAAGGTCTAGAATAGATATAACATAAAGAACCAGGCAGGATTCCTAATTTTTTACCTTGGTTGTTTTCAGAGGCTAAGTTTTCTCAGTTTTCTACCGATTTAGAGGGAAAAAAGGGTCTTGGCTGAGGAATGGGACAGTACTGGAATGGTTTTCCTCAAACCACAGAATTCAAAATTTTTGATTTTGCACAGTCACATCACAATATATGGTTTTCAAGTTTTATTTCATTGTACCCTTACTAAAAAATAGAGATGAAAAACTATGATTTTCTAAAAGTGGGGAAAAGGGCAAAATAAGTTTCGGGGAAAAGCATTAAAAGGTAACAGAAGCAAGAATTCTCATGCCTCTTAAATACTCAAATTTGACAGTCACTAACTAGGATTTCCTGCTTCCTTCCCATGTTGCTGGCTTTTGTTTTGCCATTTTCACCAAAGGGAGACCACAATGGGAGGAAGAAGGCCCTCTCTCTTAAATACCTACAATTCTCCTTCTTCTTTTTGGGCTGCGACACAACGCATGTGGGATCTTAGTTTCCTGACCAAGGATCGAACCAACGCCGCCTGCATTGGAAGCATGGAGTCTAACCACTGGATTGCCAGGGAAATCCCCCTACAATTCATTCCCTCAGTCTCTTGCCTTCTTTCATTTCCATCATTCCTGCTTTTAGCTTTAAAGTGATATCTCTCAGGAATATTTAACTACAATAATTATCTGTCTCCCCACTTAAAAAAGAATTTCCAGTTAGCATCCTTTAAAAAATTTATCTTTCATTCCCAATCTGCTGTATCAACTGTTGCACATAAAGAATGCCACTGCTTATTCCTCTTTGATACTTAAATCTCTAATTATGAAAGGTCAAACTGATGCCCTCTCAAAAAACAAATAGCAACACATTTCTGTAGTACAAAGACTGAGACAAAAGGTGAACTCTTGAATGATGATGCTGTCATTCACTAGAATTTAACTCACAGCCCATCTGTAACTGTACTGCTTGACAAGTAGATCACGTGTCCAGGCATGGCACTCAAGTCTGTGGTCTGTTTCTCAATCTATTCTTCAGGATGAAACTCAAGCATTTTACAGAACTAAGCAATAAATAATAGACAGAGGATACACATATTTAGAAACATTTCCAAGGAAAAGTGAAACGCTCTCAATGGAGATCTCAAACAGGAAAACAAAGATGCAAAAAAGGGCTGTCCTAGGGGCCAAGAAAAAGGCTCACACACTCAGATTCACCACACTGCACGAATGATAAAAACTGGTATTCACTTAAAAGAGAGAAAGTTATTTGAATGCTGACAGAGAAAAAAGTGAAGAAAATCCTAGGTTTAGAGAATGATTTTTAATGACTGGGGTCATTTAATAGAATCTTTCTTACATAACTTTGTCAGAGCCAGAAATATACCCTAAAATGTATATACATAAGTATACATATGTATATCTTTCTATTCTTTTTTTTAAATAGAATGAGGATGGAGTTTGTCACTGAAGTCTACAAAGTCAGTTCTCTGGAACTGGTGGTAATATGATCACTTCTTTAGTAACCAACAGATGTTAATAAGATGCCCCAACTTTAGGTAAGTAATACAAGCCATGGTAAGGAATAAAAGCCACATACAAACACACCCAAGGGCCTGTTTTAAGTTCCTAATAACAAAAAGCAGATATTGCTAAGTACAAAAAAATGAGAAGGGCATATACACCATAAACATCAAAGATTCATGAAAATCTAGAAGGAGTTCAGACTATCATGTATTCATTCAAAAACATTACTAAGAAACTACTAAGTGCCAGGCAAAGTAGACATAAAAATAAAGACAATAGTCCTTTGCAAAAAAAGAATCTTTCCTCTGTGTGAAAAAAATCCAGAACCAGACAGTAGTTAGGGCTTCCCTCGTAGCACAGTAGGTAAGATTCTGCTTGCAATGCAGGAGATCCGGGTTCAATCCCTGGGTCGGGAAGATCCTCTGGAGGAGGAAATGACAACCTGCTCCAGTATTCTTGCCTGGAATATCCCAGAAGAGCCTGGCAGGTTACAGTCCATGGGGTCGCAAGAGTCAGACACGACTTAGTAACTATACCACCAGACAGTAGTTAGAGCAGTAAAAAACAGATTTTATTTAGGAGCATTGCAACAGAAGCTAAGAGACTTCAGTACATAACTGGGCTCAGTTTTGAATATATCATCAGTGAGTGGGAATTTATAGCCAAGTATAGGGTGGGGGTCAGTGACTAGAAAATTACCAAGAGGAAACACAAGGGATAAGGAAGAGTTTGGTTAAACTAACCTAACAAGATTCTTCCTGAAGACAGGCCAAGGTGATCAGACATCACCTGAGGGATGGTAGAGGATGAAGAACCTAATCAGATGTGAGGGTGAACAGATTTTGAGGGGGAAGGGGTTTTTGGTAAACTGACTTAGCAAGGTTCTTGCTAAAATTCAATTTTACAAGGGAGATGGGCCTAAAAGAAGGTTCAGGAGCCTGACTAAAGTTTGGCCAGGCAAAGAATCCTATTATCTAGCATGAAACATGCCAAGTTAAGATAAGAATGATGGCTTAATTTACAAGTTCAATTAGTCATAGGTTGATCAGTGTACATATTAGATCTCTTATTTCTTCTATTCCTTAAGATCATTTATCAAATTATTTTGCTAGCAATTCCAGAGTATACATGAGCACAAAAGAGATGGTTAGGTCTTGGTAAAGTATCTGACAATGAGATGTATGAAACTAGTAACTAAGATTCATCTTTGGGATCAAAAAGTAAATTTATACATTAAATTTACTTTTAAAATTAAAAAATTCATTAATTCACTGAACACCTTTATTCAGTGCCTAACACACACTCTAGGCTCCAAAACTCAACAATGAGTCAGACAAAATACTTGCCCTCATAGTGCTTACTTAAGAGTCTACAAAGATGAAACAACCACAAAAATAATTTTACATTAATAGCAGATAATTGCTATAAAAGAAATGCAATGGTAATGTGTTAGTAACAAGGAGTGGACTACTTAGTTTCATGAATAAAAACGAAATGGCTGTGTTATCTGTGACCTAAGGAAAATGGGGTAGAATATAGAATCCAGCTTAAAACTTCTGGAAGCCTTTCCTTTCTTAACACAGTTGATGTTCAATAAATGTTTATTAATTTAATCTGAAGTCAATATTCAAGTATACTTTGCTGAAATTTTACACTTATCTTTCCAAGTTTTGCAGAAAGCTGCTGGGTTCATAAGACAACTGCGATGTAGATTATTTATGTAGTTAAAGCAATATATATTTGAGACATTATCTTAAATACATATTTACAATTACCATGTGCCTAAGGAACTTTATGTGACTACACCCAATCAATTCTATGTTCTTATCATACAAATAACATAGAAGAAGTTCTACAGTTTTTGGTTAGAGTGTTAAAAATGGGGAGAAGAGAGGTATTCATCAAGTTAATTGACCCTTGAAAACAAAACCTAGACCACATATTTTAAGATACATTTTCAAGTATAAAAGAATGCTTGCTAATCAAGGATGCAGCAGAGAGGGAACCTTAACATGAGACTTTGGGGAGTACATTATTTGGACAGTCTTTCTGGAAAGCAATCTGGCAATGTTTATATTAAGTGTCTTAAAATGTTTTATATCCTTTGAACAAATAATTCTTCTTTTGGGACTTTATTCTGAGGCTAAAGCCAGAAACATGGATAATCTATATATGAAAATGTTCACCACAGTCATATTTATAACAAAAAAAAGGAAAAGGAATTAAATAAAATATTTACAAAGGATGGAAAAATATAAATTGAAACACTGTCTTACAATATATATAAGTTGTTAATAATAACATTTCTCAAAGCTATTTAACAACATGAGAAAATGCTATACATTAAGTGCTATACATTAAGTAGGATACAAACTTGCACATGCACCATAATTCCAAATCTATAAAAGAGCAAACAAAACAATAAGCACAGAACAAGATGAGGGAAATAACATCAAATGTTAACAATGGTTATCTCTGGACAGTAGTAGTCTAGATGATTGTATTTTCTTCTTTCTACCTGCAGTGTTTCCCAAAGTCTCTACAATGATCATAGATTGCTTCTATTAATCAAATAATAATATAATTTAATAATAAAAATACTGATTCGCACAACTAAAAAGTATCTGAGTTTGTTTTAAAAAAGGCTTGTATCTGCTAGACTATTCTAAATCACTAACAGTATAGTATTTAAAAATCATACAAAGTTGTTCACTCTACACTACAAAGCAACAGAACCACAGAATCAACTGATAAGTTCAAAATGGACTACCAAAAAAGCTTTCTAAAAATACAAACTAACAGCATCATATATCAAGAGAAATAGATGTGGTAGAAACTCAGATTGATACACAGGGTAAATCAAGCATTTCAAGATAATTCCTTCTTTGTTACCCTCAAGGATCCATTTTCAGAAACCCACGAATGCTGCCTAACAATAAAAAGTAGTACTTATATTAAAACACCTAGAAATTGCCCAACCATTAATCACAAAGGGAACAGAGCTGAAATCTAGGTACCGAATGTCTTTCAGTCAGCTACAAACAAGCGAAAACATTTAGACACCCAAACAGAGCTCTACAGGCTCTGTGCCCCTATGATACTGAAAAGAAAAAAATTATACACAGTTCTCTTCTAAGAACATAACTCTGGTTACTAAGTTTCAGATTCTAAGATAATTTAGCCGCTGCTAGGCAAAGAGCACAAACACTGAAGGGGTCCACCACAGCAGTCTCAACATTTTATTCTCCACACAGTAGGATACTGTGTTGCTGTGACTCGAATTACACCTAGAACACTGACTTAAGGAAAAGATTCCGATAAACATATGAGACTATAGTGAAGGTATGTTAACCCCAGACACCACAGAAGACAAGTTTAACTAGACAGTAGATTATTTAGGAAGGGAAATTTCTGTTCATAAAATCTGGGTTCATTTTCCACTGTATTATTTAGCATAACAACAGTTTAACACATTATTTCATTAGCAGGTAAACCAAATGGCCCAAAAGGATTACATAAAAAGCATGTATACTTCTATAAACTTAATTAGCCTTTTATAAGGCACTTCGCTAACTAACAAATTGGAAAACTGAGGTAGAGAATTAAAAAAAAAACTGGCAAAAGATGAGTCAAGTAGTTGAAGTTGGACGAAATCCTAGTAACCTGTTCTCACACATCCCAAAGAAGATATAAAAATGGACACTGTATCTTTCTGTAATACCTGAAAGTTGTATGGTAACTTGCATATTGTATGACTACTTTCAACTGAATAGCACATTTCCAAGTTTACACACAAGTGTTTCTTATATAAATGAATGTCCAGAAACACGACTGTGAGGGACTACAGTTTCTTGGAGCATTATTTTTGTCTAGGAAAATTAAATAATGCTTATGGCTTTAACAATAAGTATGTTTTATCATAGTAACTTTTAAACTCATAAACCAGCCACAGTATGCATCAAGGACTGGCAAACTCCAGCCCATAGGCCAAACCCAGCCTGCCACTCGGTCTCTTCTGGTCCACAGCTATGAGTGCTTTTAAAAAACAAAGTGCTGGAAAAAAACAAAGGAAGAAAATTTTGTGACATGAAAATTTTATGAAATTCAAATTTTAGTGTCCATAAACAGTTTTATGAGAACACAGCCATGCTTATTCTCTGCATGTTGTCTCTGGCTAGCTACTTTTGTGCTGCAGTGGCAGAGCTGTAGTTATAACAGAGACCTCATGACTTCAAAGCCTAACGTATTTACCAAGAGGCCTTAGTTTGCAAGCTTCTGGTATTATGATAACTATTATTAATTAAAATACAAGGTTAAGATATCCCAAATATGACAAATGTCAGACTGCTTGATAATAAGGACTTATATTAGGACTATTCAAGTACCAATTTTTTTGGCTTCTTAAAATTTAGAAAATAGATTTTCTTAAAATATGATTAAGCTATCTCCACAGTTCTCAATCTTTAGCATATTCATGCAGACACTGTAAAAATACAGATCCCCAGGCCTCCTGGATTCTCTTGGCTTTGCTGTCCAAAAATTGACACTTTAAAAAACACCCTGCATAATTTGGATGCACGTGGTCAGTAACCCACCCTTTGAGAAGCATTAAGATGGATGGATATTCCTCCTACATGATAAACAGCTGTATTTTTCAAGTGTGGTTCTCAAAGAGGGCTCGAGGGATCCTTACAGGTCCTTGAGACCCTTTCAGAGGGTTCATGGGTATTCAGAACATACATGGGCAAAAGACCTGTTTAAGGCGCAACATAAGACTGGGTGTTAAAAGTTCACAGATGTGGTATCAGATTCTATACAACAGCCTACTCTTAAGAAGCTATCACTTTTCAGATTTTGATGTAGTATCAAAGAAGAAAGATTATCAACAGTTATCTGAAAAGAATCTTTTCTTTTCCTATTACATATCTGTGTAAGCACAGGTTTTCTTCAGATACTTCAACCAAACAACATATTGTTAACAGATTGAATGCAGAAGCAGATACGAGAATACAGATGTTTTCTATCAGCCAGACATTTAATGTTCTTCTCCCCAACTTTTTAAAACTATAGATACATTTATACTGTTATTTTAAAATAAGTACATAAAGGATTTTAAATTTTTCTCCATTTTAGCTTCTAATATGGTAAATACAAGTAGATACAATTACGATAAGCAAAAACTCTCTGGAGTCCTCAATAATTTTTAAGAGTATAGAGGAGTGGGTACTAAGAAAAAAAGCAGTTTGAGACCCACAATTTGAGAAATAAACAGTAGAGTGCCCTGAATTGATCAAAGAGAAGGTTAAAATTAATTTCTGGATTTCAGGCTCAGACATGCAGCGACAGGTTTCAAAGAAAGGAGCCAGTTTAAATAGACCAAATAGTTTTGTAGCAAATGACTGAAAACAGATGGGAATGAGAATTAGGCTGAATCATAAGTTAGGCAACACATGGTCAAAGCTTAGAAGCTATATGGAAGCAGCTTCATACAGGCAATTAACTAGACTAGAACCTTTTAAAAGCCTCTCCAGGCTTTTGGAGGATTCAAGGAACTATTCTGAGCTATTCTCAGGAAGGTTAATAAAGCAAAAACAAAGAAGAAGTAACTTGCTAAAGTGATAGCAGGAAGCGGAGTTAGTAACAACTGCTGCTGCTGCTGCTAAGTCGCTTCAGTCACGTCTGACTCTGCGACCCCAGAGACGGCAGCCCACCAGGCTCCCCCGTCCCTGGGATTCTCCAGGCAAGAGTACTGGAGTGGTCTGCCATTTCCTTCTCCAATGCATGAAAGTGAAAAGTGAAAGTGAAGTCGTTCAGTTGTGTCCGGCTCTTAGCGACCCCATGGACTGCAGCCCACCAGGCCCTCTGTCCATGGGATTTTCCAGGCAAGAGTACTGGAGTGGGGTGTCATTGCCTTCTCCGTAGTAACAACTAGAGAACATTATACCTATCTATGCTTGGCCTCAATAAGATTTTAGAAGTAAAAAAATTCCTGGAAACTGGTAGACTGTCAAAAATCTGGTGTTGTGTTTTGGATTTTTCCTACTCATTTTCAGATAAAGTGTGTTCCCTGAATCAACAAAGCAATAGCAATCAAAGGGCCAACACTGATCTTTAAGGATAAATTTTAAATCTTCATGGACTTAAATAGGCTGCAAACAACAACAAACCTGACAGACTTTAATATTAAACCTGAGTATGAGTTTGGTCCCAGACAGGAAATAGCTATAATATCCCACAATGATAATCATGGAGACGCTCTAAAGTTCTCAAGAAAAAAATCTATTTTCTAATACTGTCCACATACCGGCAACACAGTTACCTATCTAGGGTACTGCAATGTTCAATGACTTTCAAAAGTCCCTAACATAGATATGTAAAATATTAGCAAACTACTGCTTGACCAAAACTTAAATGGTGCTATGAAAGACATATTAGTACCAGAAACACCAGAAAAATCATGTTAAATCCTAGTTTTATTTAAGTTTGATAAAGCTTAAATAAAAATTACTGGCAAGAAACTTGGTGACAACACAAATCATTTATAGCAATCGTGTTATATTCAGTAAATCATCCTGTTTTTATAATAAAGGCAGGCATATTCCTATTTCAAAAAGAATGGTTATACTCTATTTTTTAATCTGAAAAAAAGTAATATTTCTCCTGCATGGTAAATTTTAAGCCCCAAATAAAACTAGCCAATTTAGAACATAAATCTCTGTCTGCTAGGTCAGAAAGAAGCACTATACCAGATAAGAAGATATTAGTAAATAACTTCACTCAAAGAAAACAAGTTGGGTTTTGTGAGGAGGTGAGACTATGGCAGAACAAAACTATTGCCAGGGAAGCCCAAGACATAAACTCACAAAGTAACTTCTCAAGCTAAATCTTGGCTCTTGTTAGACTTTCACAAATTGATATTTATTAAGGATAAATGCAGTACTGAATTAGAGAAACTTTTTGCACAGTCAAGTTTCAAATACATGAAAACATTTAGGATTAAATTCACCAAAAGATGAGAAGAAGCTAACAAAGTTGTGAGTTTGTACTGAGTTTTGTTTTCCATCATGACACTACTGTAGTAGCTCACCTTTGGTTTCGTTGGGAATCTTTCCTAGATGTCTGCTTAAAAAGTTTTAAAAACTAAATAGTAAATTTGTCTTTTCATAAAACCTCTCCTGTATTTTAACATTCATCCTTCCTCTCCAAGGAAGCCATGGAGTTTACGTTTACTTTCAAAACTGAACTGAAATTTGCTTCACTGTATACAGGCAGTGAATATATTATTCAGATTTTTTTTCCCTTAAGTTTCTCAACAAAAGGACAAACAAGAGAACCAAAGGAAACAAAATACTATGATTTAACGGAAGAAAAAAAAACACAAAACCAACCACATTCTTTCAACACAGTGTCCACCAGGGAAATTCTGAAGAGAAAATGTCATGATAAAATATTTTAAGACATAAAATGACCCCAATGCAAAATATTTGTTGTTGATGACTTTTGTTTTGCTTTCAGCTCAAAGGAATCATTATTTCTTGTCATTTATGTTCCTTGCTTTTTGTTTATCCATTCCTACTGGGTCAGTAGAACCATTTCAATTTCATTTTCTTTACATTCTATTTTTCTTCTTGATTCTTCAATACTAAGTTCCTTGATCTGAGCCTCCACTTATCAATTTTGGGGCTGGAAAGGACTTTGAGGGGTCATCAAGTCCATATTTCTGCTTTCTAGGAGAATTCATAATTACAGTCTTAGATGGATGAGAATGTATTCAGAAGAAAATGTATTCTGTCCCTAACAGCATGCTACTTTATTCCACACAAACATTTCCATACAGAATTTGCAATTTGCTAAAAATGAAAGTAAAAATTAAAACCCCAAAAGAGGAAGATGCTTTAAAATTGCATTTATCAGCTAAAATTGCTCAAACATAAATTCAACTATCAGGCTAAAATTAACACACAAGAAAGTTGTTGGCTGCCAACATAAAGTCTTTAGTCCCTAGAGATGTCTTCTGATGTTTTATCTCATTTATAAGCACCATTTTACCTACAGAACATAGCAAGACAAATTTAAACCACCATACTAATAGACTGTAATTTAAATATGTATTTACATATATGGGCTTCCTCGGTGGTAAAGAACCCACCTGCAATGTAAGAAACAACAGGTTCGATTCCTAGGTCAGAAGATTCTCTGGAGAAGGAAATGACAACCCACTCCAGTATTCTTGCCTGGGAAATCCCATGGATAGAGAAGCCTGGTGGGCTACAGTCCATGCGGGTCGCAAAAGAGTTGGACACGACTTAGTAACTAAACAACAATATACATATATATGTGTATGTATGTGTACATTTTTTCTTCACAAGTGCTATAGTTTATTTCAAACATAAAACGTAGATAGGGATAAATGCAAATTCCTCAACTGAAATTTAAAAATTACTTATATAAATTAATGGGATCTTAGGCTTTAAGAACAGAGGTATTGGGACTTCCCTTGTGGTCCAGTGGCTAAGACTCCTCACTCCCAAAGCAGGGGGCCTGGGTGTGATCCCTGGTCAGGGAACTAGATCCCACCTGATGCAACTAAGAGCTCACACAACTAAGGCCCTA
Organism: Ovis canadensis; assembly: GCF_042477335.2. NCBI lineage: Eukaryota > Metazoa > Chordata > Mammalia > Artiodactyla > Bovidae > Ovis > Ovis canadensis. The sequence continues at coordinate 138,603,223 of NC_091247.1, read as the reverse complement.
CACAGCCAAATTAATAAATAAAATCAATGTTGTGTGTTTTTTTTTAAAAAGGAACTATTGAGTGCAGTGAAAAAAGAAGCCCTACTTGCCCCTGTACTTTGTATTGATCAGATTATATCAAATGTTATATTCAGATCTAAATAAGAAATTCTAAAAACTCAAGCAGGTTGACAAGGAGGCTGAACTTTATTAAATGTAACTTAAGGAATGGTTGAAAGAATATGCGATATTTACCCCAGCAAGAGAGAAGTTTTAACAGGACATAATGGCAGGAGTACAGAGCACCACAATGTAAAGAATGTTCTAAAAGTAGAGCTCCAATAATGGAACAGGGTATCTATGAAGTAGAGATCGCTTCCTTACAGCATTCAGAAGTTAAAAGATCATCCACCAAACATTCAAAAATGATGTATTTCCACATTTCAAGAATATACTTGATCCTAAAAATAGGCCTGCTAGGGGAAGGCAACATTCAAAAATGAGAATATTAAAAATCATTTTGTCATGTTTCTGGAAATGGAAGACTTTCTCCCATGAACTCTAAAATCACAGTACCACAATCAGAGAAACCAACAACAAAAGAAATAATGTTTTTCTTTTTAAATGAACGCTGCATTTGTTTTTCTCAAAGAAACAACACATGCACCTTAACTTATGTACCTTTATCATGGGATAAGGGACAACTGTATGCCAGCCTGCCAACTAGTTTCAAAAAGAGAGCTGTTTTTATTAGACATTTATATGGCAATACTATTTGCTCCACCTAAAACTTCCTTTCAAAAAGGTTCCTCCTCTCAGACATGGATAGGAGGCTGCTGTATCACTGACTCCCTTCAACTGCAGCCTAGGAAAAACTCATTCTTGACGTGTACAAAACAATAACTTGTGAGAATTTCAGAGCAGCTGTGTTCAGGCAGAGCCAGGGACTTAAAGCAGCAGTTTGAGAGTTGGTTGAAAAAACAAATTTAATTTTGAACTGAAAGTAAGAAAGGAAAGGCGAAGAAAGAGGGAGAGGAAAGGGACGGGGAAGAGAACGGAGATATACAACGGTATCTATCAACATTTTAAAGCCATGGTAAGCAAAAATGCTTAAAAGTTACAACCCTGAAACTATCACAGGTTGTACCCTTTGATCCACAAGTTTAAAGATGAGCAGTGTTTATTATTCTCTAGCCTTCTGCTAGGTGGTAACACTAACGAGACAGTGCTCAAGTCAAAGCCATCACAAATTCTAGAATGGAAGAATAAAACAAGGAACTTTGCCCTCTCATTGGATATTTCTTTGTGCTACTGCCAGGCAAACTGTGAAAATGTCTGAATATCCAATAGCAATGCTCTGAATGTGAAATACTGGAACCCAATTAAGTAATTAATGCTATAAGGACAGTAATTAATTAGTCTCAATGTGCTGTAGGGGTAAGTTCCTGGCCAGGAGGATAAATGGTTGCTGAAAACCAAAAGTTAATACGAAGCAACACACTCTGGTTTCTCTTCATACAACACCGTTGCTAGTATTTCAGATGTCATTTTGCTTCCAAAAGTAAAAGAAGAAAAGGAATGTAAAAGACAAATTTATGCAACAGCAAAGAAGTTATTAATGGACTATACTAGCTCATTATTAAATAATAAACAAATATCAAACAAAGGGCAAAGACTTGTCCCTTTTTTGTACAGAATTAAGAACTGGTAAGACTACTTAGTATAGCTGCCAGACTTTTCTTTAGCTTCTTTTATTACTGACATGTTACATTTCGCAATAGTCTCCACTTACCTTATATCCTCCATGTTTAAGCACAAATTGTGTTTGATTTCCCCAACCCTTGCCCCCAAGATATTATGACATATCTTTAGCTTTCTGATCTGGACACAAAAGAAAAAACTGAAAATTTTTCACTTTCCTGAAATACGTGTCCATTTTATTTACACCACTTAAAAAAAAAACCACACATAAGCTAGCTAAAACTAACTGCAACCATCCATTTAGCAACTCAAGTGGGAAAGAAACAATTAACAAAACAAACCAGTATAGTACATTTTTCTGTGCTTAGAATACCTAAAAAACCGATGTCTCTGCAAGAATTGATTACACTACTGCAAAGTTTTTAAACATAGGAATCAAGTGAGATTGTGGAGAAAACTCTGCGTACCCCCACAAAACTACACTTACTATGACACAACCCTCAGAGGTACTAAAACACCCTCTGGTAAGTAGAAAACAAACTTTACAGTCAGGAAAGTAGCAACGCGGGAATCTGGGTAGGAGGTGCCCTGGGCAGTAAACACCCCAGTCAGAGAACATAACAAGCAATTCAGAGCAACATATAACTCCCGATGGGGCTTTGACTTGGCCACTGAAGTCCCAAGCCCCCATCCCTGAGCTGAGGAACAGATGAAGTCGGGAAGAGGAAGAGACGGAGAAAGGAAATCAGAGTAGAAGTGATGAAAGTGTTCTGTTTTTCTCTTTACCACTATCCTAGCTTTCTTGCAGGCTGGTTACCAGACTGGATGCCATATTCACCAAAAGCTCTAAAATCACTTCTCAGACTTCTTCTGATACCTAAGCTAAACACCTGTCCATTATCAGCCGTCTCCCAACCAAATACCTCTCCTACCCCTCTGGATTCCCCCATACCCTACCCAAAGTGATGCCTTTTGGCCACTACACCCACCCCTATTAAATCTTCCTAAACTCATTCACTTAATTTTCTTCATGCCCATACTTTTCCTCTGATATCTTGTCCCTGATAGTTTTTCTTATAATTCAATCGAAATGCCACGCTCTCACTTACACTTATTCCTCCCTATCTTCCCAGCAAAACCAAATGCTATGTTTTCACCTACTCAACCCTACCTCCTGCCTATTACCACTAACTCTTCCAATGCCAAGCCTCTAACCCCACTCTTTGGAGAAGTCCAGCGTCTTCAACCAGTTTAGTACCCTTCCCCTTTCTCCCATTCCACCCCATTCCAGGCTCCACTAGACTTCCATTCCCTCAGGATTCAACTCCCCTCTCCTTGCCACGCCCTGTGCCCCCCGGGGCTACTTACCCCAAGTTCTCCCCACACTTCAGGCCTCTGGCCCCGCCTTCCCCCCCCAAAGGAAGGAGGCGGGAGGAGGGAGAGAAGAGGGGCGTCACTCCGCAAGGTAAAGATGACCTCCCATTAGTGCTCGTCGCCGCCAATCGTAGCTTCCTTCTCTCTTATTGGTCGGCCTTAGCCCATGCCCCACCCTCTTCCTCAGACAGGGCCCGGCCACCGCCTCAGCGCCCCCGTCCAACACATACTGGGAGGGGAGACCCCGGTCTGGGACGCTGGGATTGACCAGAGTTGACGGGGAGACGCCCGTCAGGTCATGGACTAGTTAATGTTAACAGGACTCACCCTCTGGTAGCTCCGTCGCCTCCCGCCCGCCCGCGATCGGTCCCACAATCTATCTCCAGCTCCTTCTTTCCCCCCTCAGCGGAGCAGATACTTTTCTCTCGTCCGGCCAGGCGCTCTCACTTCTCGCGAGATGTAGAGAGGGGTTGGAGGAAGGGCGAGATCCGCCGAGCCAGGTCGGAAAGAAGCCGAGGGGCCGGGCTCCGGAAAAAGAAGGGGCGGGACTTTCGGTGGGCAGGGCTAGGGTGGGAGGCAGAGCGAGTTCCCGAGGCGCTGGTCACACGTGTTCGACTGCATAGTGTAAGGGGAAAAAAAGAAAAAGAAGGAATGCTTACAGGTGCCTGTAGTAATGGAGATCCAAAGTATTATCATACTAGAGAATTAGATTATTACAAAAGAGCGCACTTTAAAAACAAGACAAGGTTATATACCTCAATAAAGCTGGTTGGTTTTTTTTTTAAAGAACAGGGGAAGGGAATTCCCTGGCCTACCAGTGATGAGGACTCCGCGCTTCCACTGCAGGGGCCACGGGTTCCAACCCTTGGGAATGGAACAAAGATCCTGCAAGCCCTGCGGGACGGCCAAAAAATAAAAAAAAAATTTTTTTTAATCGTTTTTAAACTGGGGGAAAACCCGAGACAGCTACACAAGGTGATTCAGTGTTCCAAGGAGTCGAGTAGTTGTATTTTCTTCTTGGCACTTAGAATAGCATCACCGTAGCCATAGTCTCTGTTCTGTGTGTTGCTGTATATGGAGGTGGAGAGTTCTATCATTTTCTTTTGAGTATCTTTATAGTGGGGCCAACAATCCGATTTTACTCAGAGTTGTAATAATCAAATGAGATAAGCTATATGAAACTTGTTTGGTATTAAAAGGCACTATACTTATTACTCAGAATAAACAAATACTTAGAACATACTGTGTGCAAAGAACTAGGCATGGAAGAAGAGTAGACATACCAGTTCCCTACTCCGGTAGAATTTACAGTTTTAGCGGGGAGGAGGTTGTTTAGTCACTAAGTCACATCTGACTCTTTGAGACCACATGGACTGTAGCCCTCCAGGCTCTTATGTCCATGGAATTTCCCAGGCAAGAATACTGGAGTGGATTGCCATTTCCTTCTCCAGGGCATCTTCCCCACCCAGGGTTAGAACCCACGAAATCTTTACCATGAGCCACCTGGGAAGCCCTTCCCTGGGGAGGGGGAGACAGTTAATAAACATAAATATTTCAGTTAGTGAAGAATGCTTTAAGGTAATGAGACAGAAAGTGACCAAGAGTAGGAAAGCAACTTTACTTCTGTATTGAGAGACCTCACTGAAGAAGTAACCTTTGTACTGAGTTGAACTATGAAGAGACAGCTGTGGCATCAAATGTAAAGGCTATATTTAAAATTTTCTCATGTTGTTACCAAGGTGGTAAATTTTATATTGTGCAGTTTTTTTGTGTTGGTTTTTTTTAACCACAACTAAAAAAAAAAAAAACTTTTAAAATGTTATGTAATTATAAAGAGAGTTAACTCAAAAAATATTACCTATGGAATCTGTTTTCTCTCAAACTTCCTTTTGCGGCTTTATATTACACAAATTTCTGAACTTCATGCCTAGGATCTCATTTATCTTCCTAGCCTCTGAAACGTAGACAGAATCCAGGTGATTTCTCCCTATTGTACAATTGTGCTCATTTTACATGCTAGCAACGTAATGCTCAAAATCCTTCAAGCTAGACTTCAACAGTAAGTGAACCGAGAACTTCCAGATGTACAAGCTAGATTTAGAAAAGGCAGAGGAACCAGAGATCAACAACCACTGGATCGTAGAAAAAGCACGGGAATTCCAGAAAAACATCTATTTCTGCTTCATTGACTATGCTAAAGCCTTTAACTATGTGGATCACAACAAACTGTGGAAAATTCTTAAAGAGATGGGAATACCAGACCAACTGATCTTCCTCCTGAGAAACCTGTAGGCAGGTCAGGAAGCAATAGTTAGAACTGGACATGGAACAATGGATTGGTTCAAAATTGGGACAGAAGTACATCAAGGCTGTATATTATCACCTGGCTTATTTAACATCTATGTGGTGTACATCATGCTGAAATGCCAGGTTGAATGAATCACAAGTTGGAATCAAGATTGCCAGGAGAAATATCAGTAACCTCAGATATGCAGATGATACCATTCTAATGGCAGAAAGCGAAGAGGAACTAAAGAGCCTCTTGATGAAGGTGAAAGAGGAAAGTGAAAAAGCTGGCTTAAAACTGAACATTCAGAAAACTAAGATCATGGCATCCAGTCCCATCACTTCATGGCAAATAGATGGGGAAAAATGGGAACAGCGGCAGATTTTATTTTCTTAGGCTCTGAAATCACTGTGGATGGTGACTACAGTCATGAAATTAAAAAATGCTTGCTCCTTGAAAGAAAAGTTATGACAAAACTAGATAGCATATTAAAAAGCAGAGACATCACCTTGTTGACAAAGGTCCGTATAGTCAAAGCTATGGTTTTTCCAGCAGTCATGTATGGATGTGAGAGTTGAACCATAAAGAAGGCTGAAAATTTGATGCTTTCTAATTGTGCTGCTAGGGAAGACTCTTGAGAGTCCCTTAGACTGCAAAGAGATCAAACCAGTTAATCCTAAAGGAAATAAACCCTGAATATTCATTGGAAGGACTGATGCAGAAGCTCCAATATTGTGGCCACCTGATGTGAAGAGCTGACTCATTGGAAAAGACCTTGACACTGGGAAAGATTGAAGGCAGGAGGAGAAGGGGGTAACAGAGGATGAGATGGTTGGGGGACTTCACCAACTCAGTGGACATGAATTTGGGCAAACTCTAGTAAATAATGAAAGGCAGGGAAGCCTGGTGTGCTGCAGTCCATGGGATCGCAGAGTCAGACATGACTTAGCAACTGAACAAAGGTGAAACAAACGTACAGTCACTTGTGTTCGTGTGAAGTGAGAAAAGTTGAGAGTAGTCTTGGCTCCAATCTGTTGTTGTTTAGACAGTAAGTTATGTCCAAATCTTTTGCAACTCCCATGGACTGTATAGTCCACCAGTCTTCTCTGTCGATGGGATTTCCTAGGCAAGAATACTGGAGTAGATTGCCATTTCCTTCTCCAGGGGATCTTCCTGACCTAGGGATTGAATCTGCATCTCCTTCATTGACAGGTGGATTCTTTACTACTGAGCCACCAGGGAAGCTCTGGCTTTCAATCTACTCTATCCTAAAACAATTCCTGCTTAAAGGAATGCAGTGATAGAAACAGACCCTCAATGTATATGGAAGATTTGTGTATAACAGAGGTGGCATTACCAATCAGAGAAGGTATTCCACAAGTTATGCTAGGCCAACTGATTACTACTCTACACATACAAAATAATATATTAGCTAATGTTTATAGATCTTACTATGTTCCAGGCACCATTCTATATGTATTACATGTATTCATTTTCCTCCAAATGTATATCTCCAATCCATACATCTCCCCTGAATTGCAGACTAATATTTCCAACTGCCTACTTAACAGATTCGGAGAAGGCAATGGCACCCCACTCCAGTACTCTTGCCTGGAAAATGCTATGGACAGAGGAGCCTGGTGGGCTGCAGTTCATGGGGTCGCTAAGAGTCAGACATGACTGAGCGACTTCACTTTCATTTTTCACTTTCATGCATTGGAGAAGGAAATGGCAACCCACTCCAGTGTTCTTGCCTGGAGAATCCCAGGAACGGGGGAGCCTACTGGGCTGCCGTCTACGGGGTTGCACAGAGTCGGACACGACTGAAGCGACTTAGCAGCAGCAGCACTTAACAGATTGACTTGGATGTCTAAGTTTGGTATTTCAAACTTATCATGTGCCAAACAAAGTCTTCCTTTCTCTCCCACATGGGCCTCTTCCCTAATCTTCACTGTCTTAGTAAAAGTTACCATTCCAGTTGTATTCTTTTATTTGATAAAATTCATATACCATAAAATTCATCTCTTTTTTTCAGCTGTACCGTGCAACTTGTGGGATCTCAATTCCCTCAACAGGGATTGAACTCAGGCCATGGCAGTGAAAGCACTGAGTCCTAATCACTAGACCACCGGGGAACTCCCCAAATTCATCTTTTTAAAGTGTACATATAAATCAACTATATTTCAAAAATAAAGTGTACAATTCAGTAATTTTTAGTATATTCACAAAATTATGTAGCTATCACCAATATCTAATTCTTGACCATTTTGATCACTCCCCAGAGAAACCCTATTCTCACTAGCAGTCACTCCCCATCACCTCCATCAGACCCTGGCAACCACAAGTCCACTACCTACTTTCTGTCTTTGTGGATCTGCCTATTACAGACATTTTATATAAATGGAATAATATAATGTGTGGCCTTTTGTGACTTCTTTCACTTACCATAATGTTTTCAAGGTTCATTCTTGTTGTAATGTGTATCAACCAGTACTTTATATCTTTCGTGGCTGAGTAATATTCTATTGAATGAATATACCAATATTTTTAGATTTTTTTTTCACTTGGACCATTAAAAAAAACCCTTTATTGAATTTGTTACAATATTGTCTCTGTTTCATGTTTTGTTTTTTGGGATGAGAAACATGTGGGATCTTAGCTTCCTGACCAGAGGTCTAACCCACACCCCCCACATTGGAAGGCAAAGTCTCAACTGCTGGACCACCAGCAAAGTCCTCAATATACCAATTTTTGTTTATCTATTTATCAGCTGATGGATGTTTGGTTTGCTCCCACTTTGGGGCTATTATGATAATATGACTTTGAACATCCATTTACAAGTTTTTTTTTTTCATTTACAAGTTTTTACAGGGACATTGTTTTCAATTTTCTTGATATATACCAAAGAATGGACTTACTGGGTCATATCTATATCTATGTTTAACTTTTTGAGAAACTGCTATACCAATTGCAACATTTTACTTTTAGCAGCACTATATGAAGATGCCAATTTCTCCACATCCTAACACCAACACATTTTTATTCATCTTTCTGATTCTAGTCATCCTCAGTTCAGTTCAGTTGAGTCGCTCAGTCGTGTCCGACTCTTTGCGACCCCATGAATCGCAGCACGCCAGGCCTCCCTGTCCATCACCATCTCCCGGAGTTCACTCAGACTCACGTCCATCGAGTCAGTGATGCCATCCAGCCATCTCATGCTCTGTCGTCCCCTTCTCCTCCTGCCCCCAATCCCTCCCAGCATCAAAGTCTTTTCCAATGAGTCAACTCTTTGCATGAGGTGGCCAAAGTACTGGAGCTTCAGCTTTAGCATCATTCCTTCCAAAGAAATCCCAGGGCTGATCTCCTTCAGAATGGGCTGGTTGGATCTCCTTGCAGTTCAAGGGACTCTCAAGAGTCTTCTCCAACACCACAGTTCAAAAGCATCAATTCTTCGGCGCTCAGCCTTCTTCACAGTCCAACTCTCACATCCATACATGACCACAGGAAAAACCAGAGCCTTGACTAGACGGACCTTAGTCGGCAAAGTAATGTCTCTGCTTTTGAATATGCTGTCTAGGTTGGTCATAACTTTTCTTCCAAGGAGTAAGCGTCTTTAAATTTCATGGCTGCAGTCACCATCTGCAGTGATTTTGGAGCCCCCAAAAATAAAGTCTGTCACTGTTTCCATTGTTTCCCCATCTATTTCCCATGAAGTGATGGGACCAGAGGCCATGATCTTCGTTTTCTGAATGTTGAGCTTTAAACCAACTTTTTCACTCTCCTCTTTCACTTTCATCAAGAGGCTTTTTAGTTCCTCTTCACTTTCTGCCATAAGGGTGGTGTCATCTGCATATCTGAGGTTATTGATGTTTCTCCTGGCAATCTTGATTCCAGCTTGTGTTTCTTCCAGTCCAGCGTTTCTCATGATGTACTCTGCATAGAAGTTAAATAAGCAGGGTAACAATATACAGCCTTGATGTACTCCTTTTCCTATTTGAAACCAGTCTGTTCTTCCATGTCCAGTTCTAACTGTCGCTTCCTGACCTGCATACAGATTTCTCAAGAGGCAGGATAGGTGGTCTGGGATTCCCATCTCTTTCAGAATTTTCCACAGTTTATTGTGATCCACGCAGTCAAAGGCTTTGGCAGTCAATAAAGCAGAAATAGATGTTTTCCTGGAACTCTCTTGCTTTTTCCATGATCCAGCAGATGTTGGCAATTTGATCTCTGGTTCCTCTGCCTTTTCTAAAACCAGCTTGAACATCAGGGAGTTCACGGTTCACGTATTGCTGAAGCCTGGCTTGGAGAATTTTGAGCGTCACTTTACTAGCATGTGAGATGAGTGCAATTGTGCGGTAGTTTGAGCATTCTTTTGCATTGCCTTTCTTTGGAATTGGAATGAAAACTGACCTTTTCCAGTCCTAGTGGATGTGAAATGGTACTTTATTGTAATTTTGATTTACATTTCCCTAATGGCTAATAATGCTAAACATTGCTTCATGTGCTTATTAGCCATTTATACATCTTCTTGAAAGAAATGTTTATTCAAGTCCTTTACCCATTTTTTAATTGGGTTATTTGTTTTTAACTATCAAGTTTGGATGGATACCAACCTAATTTCAATAGCAAACAAAATCTTTGCTCTTATATAGCTTTGCTCTAATTTCCTTTCTCCTTTTGTTGTTGTAATCATATACATTTTCATTGATATTCTCTATTTGTGCTGTTGTTGTCATACAAATTACATCTCTCCACATTGTACTGAGGTAGGGGATAGATAGGCCAAACAGGGCAACTAGTTTCCCCAGGCTGAACCGCTATAGCTGGTCTCCTGCTGATGCTTCAAGATAGTGTAACAGTGGGAGCATTGGGTCCTGATTGGGTGCATTCTTGTGGATTTTCCAGCCCAACACATGCTCAGAGAAGGCCCTCAGTCTAGGGGAAGGACTAAAGGAGGGAGAAGATGCTACTGGAATCCATCTTAGCTGAGAGATTAGCATGCACACCAGGACCAAATATGGAAATGATTGGCTGGAAACAACCTGGAAAACTGCCCCCTATAAGCAATCTAAGCTGCCCTTATGGTGGATAACTGACTCCAAGTCTACCCATGTGTTCTTCCACACACACTATGCTTTTAATAAACGCTTTTATCTTTTTCACAATCTTGGTCTCTTTGCTGAATTCTTTCTTCAAAGAAGATGAGAACTGAGGTCCTTCTAGCTTTTCACTGCCAGCATCAGTATGATTATTAATATAGAGTCATGATTATTGTTTCATTTAATTATCTTTTACATACTATAGGAGAGACAGTGTTACAAATTAAAATTATGTTTATACCATCTTTTACATTTACCTGCTGCTGCTAAGTCACTTCAGTCGTGTCCGACTCTGTGCGACCCCATAGACAGCAGACCATCAGACTCCTCCATCCCTGGGATTCTCCAGGCAAGAACACTGGAGTGGGTTGCCATTTCCTTCTCCAATGCATGAAAATGAAAAGTGAAAGTGAAGTCGCTCAGTCGTGTCCAACTCTTAGTGACTCCATGGACTGCAGCCTACCAGGCTCCTCTGTCCATGGGATTTTCCAGGCAAGAGTACTGGAGTGGGGTGCACCTTTAGGTAAATAGTAAAAGTGGCAATAGTTACCTTTATTGCTACTTTTAATTTTTTCACGTGACTTAGAGTTACTGTCTAGTGACATTTCACTTCAGCCTAAAGAATTCCCTTTAGTATTTCTTATAGGACAAGCTTGCTAGTGATGAATTAGTCTCATTTTTGTTTATTTGGATATGTCTTAATTTCTTATTCATTTTTGAAGGAAAGCTTTGCTGAATATAAGATTTTTGTTTGACAGTTTTTTCTTCCAGTACTTTGAGTATGTCACCCTACTACCTCTAGCCTCCAAGGTTTCTGATGAGAAATTGTATTGAGAATTCCACATATGTGGTGAGTCACTCTTCTCTTGCTGCTTTCAAGATTCAATCTTTGCTTTTTGATAGTGTGGTAATGATGTGTGTAAGTAAGGATCTGTTTGAATTTTTCCTACTTGGAATCTGTGGAATTTCTTGGATATGTACATTAAGTTTTATCATCAAATATGAGAAATTTTTGATGATTATTTCTTCAAATATTTTTCCTGTAATTTTTTTCTTCTCTCATCCTGCAGTAGAATTGATGGCATATCACAGGTCATTTCTCTTCATTGTTTTTGCTTGTTCCTCAGACTGGATCATTTCAATTGACCTGCCTTCAAATGCACTGCTCTCTCTTCTGTTTGCTCAAATCTGCTGTTGAGTCCTTCTCGTGAATGTTTTTATTTTTGTTATTGCATTTTTAAACACCAGAATTTCTATTTGCTTCTTAAAAAAATTATTTCTATGGTTTTACTGATATTCTCTATTTGGTTAGATATTCTCTTTCATTTATTTCTGTAGACATGGTTTATTTGAGCTCTTTGAAAGTATTTTATTTATTTTTAATTGAGGTAACATTGGTTTACAACTTTATATAAGTTTCATGTGTACAACATTATATTTTGACTTCCTTGCACATGAGAGTGTGCTCACACCAAAAGTATAGTTTCCAACTGTCGCCATAGAGTTGACCCCCTTTACCCATTTTGCTCTCTGTCCCCTAGCACCCCCATCTCTGTTCTTTCTACATCAATGTGTTTGTTTTCGTTTGGTTTATTCATATATATATGTATAATATTCCACATATGAGTGAAATCATATGGTATTTGTCTTTCTCCATCTGTCTTATTTTACTTAGCATAATACCCACAGTTCAGTTCAGTTCAGTCGCTCAGTTGTGTCTGATTCTTTGCGACCCCATGAATCGCAGCATGATCGCAGCTCCCTGTCCATTACCAACTCCCCGAGTTCACCCAGACTCACATCCATTGAGTCAGTGATGCCATCCAGCCATCTCATCCTCGGTCGTCCCCTTCTCCTCCTGCCCCCAATCCCTCCCAGCATCAGAGTCTTTTCCAATGAGTCAGCTCTTCACATGAAGTGGCCAAAGTATTGGAGTTTCAGCTTTAGCATCATTCCTTCCAAAGATCTCCTTCAGAATGGACTGGTTGGATCTCCTTGTAGTCCAAGGGACTCTCAAGAGTCTTCTCCAACATCACAGTTCAAAAGCATCAATTCTTCGGCGCTCAGCTTTCTTCACAGTTCAACTCTCATATCCATACATGACCACTGAAAAAACCATAGCCTTGACTAGACAGACCTTTGTTGGCAAAGTAATGTGTCTGCTTTTCAACATGCAATCTAGGTTTGTCATAACTTTTCTTCCAAGGAGTAAGCGTCTTTAAATTTCATGGCTGCAGTCACCATCTGCAGTGATTTTGGAGCCCCCCAAAATAAAGTCTGACACTGTTTCCACTGTTTCCCAATCTATTTCCCATGAAGTGATGGGACCAGATGCCATGATCTTCGTTTTCTGAATGTTGAGCTTTAAACCAACTTTTTCACTCTCCTCTTTCACTTTCATCAAGAGGCTTTTTAGTTCCTCTTCACTTTCTGCCATAAGGGTGGTGTCATCTGCATATCTGAAGTTATTGATATTTCTCCCAGCAATCTTGATTCCAGCTTTTGCTTCTTCCAGCCCAGCATTTCTCATAATGTACTCTGCATATAAGTTAAATAAGCAGGGTGACAATATACAGCCTTGACGTACTCCTTTTCCTATTTGGAACCGGTCTGTTGTTCCAAGTTTCATTCATATTGTTGCGTTTGGCAGATTTCATCTTTTTAAAAGCTGGATAGTATTCCATTGTGTGTGTGTATGTGTGTATCACATGTTCTTTATCTGTTTTTTGAATATATTTAAAATGGTTGCTTGAAAGTCTTTGTCTCATAAGTTCATTATCTGATCTTTCTCAGAGACAGTTTGTATTGGCTCCATTTTTAAAATTTGTATAATCTGTATTTTCTTGTTTCTTTGAATATCTCATAATCTTATGTTGAAAACTGGACATTTAATATAATGTGGCAACAATAAAAATCAGATTCTTCCCCTTCCCCAAGGCCTGTTTTGACGCTGCTTGGTGTTGATAGTTGTTTATTTTAGAGGATTTTCCGAAATAATTCTGTAAATTCTGTATTCTTTGTCATGTGTATCCTCTGAAGCCTCTGCAGAGTTAGCCTAGCAGTCAAGTAACTAATTGACAGAGATTTTCTTAAATGCCTGGAACCAACATGTCTTTGCCAAGGGACTCTGAATTCATATTGGGGTTTGTCTTCAACATTCAGCCAGGCAGTTCACAACTCTTACCTTAAGCTTCACTTCCTGCTTGTACAGAGCCTTAAGTTTAGTCTTTCCTGACCATGCACCCAAATTTATGAATGTGCATGGCCTCCTAGACTCCTAGGAACATGTTAGAACATTCCAAGCCCTAGCAGATATTATAATCCTCAGATTTTCCTTTTAAATTTTTTGGTAGCTTATTATTTATTTATTTATTTTTTACCTCAACTGCTGTCCACCACTACAGGCAGCTGTAATGTTGAAAAATTGCCTCTTATTATTTTAAACAAATGCCTCCAGGAAATAGGCTGTTTGCATGAGGAAAGCTCTGAGTCAGATCAAATAAAGATAGTTTTGAGTGGATCTTCCAGAGAACCACCAAGCAGTTCGAATAATGACAGTTCTCTGAGGATGAGGCTTTGAAGGCTCTCCAGCGCCATTCTGCCCCCTCCACGAGGCTATGAGGCTGCTGGTTTTTACCACGGTTGCAGGATTTTGGTTTTCAAGGTTATCATGGAGCTTGGAGAAGGTGAAGGTGGGAATAGGACAAATTAAAATGCCACATAATTCACTGTTCTTACTGAGATTCAGTCTTTTTCTTTTTGCATAAACTCTCCCTTTATTGTTGGAAACTTTTGGTTAATTTCCAAAGTTTTAAGAAAAGTTGATCCTGACAATTATGCCAGTGTTCTCATTGCTTTTATGGAAGAGTAGATTTTTGGAGATTCTTATTCCACCATTTTTGCTGATGTCACTCCTTCCAATTATTTTAAAGTCAAATTCTTTAGAGTCATCCTTGATGTCTGTCTTTCTCAACATCCTAAATCTTTACAAATCCTATAGAGGCAAAAAATTTTCTGCTTTCAAAATATATCCAGGGTGCCACCAATCATCACCACCTTCTCCTTTCTAATCACTCATTATTTTCCAACAACACCACCTCTTCATGTTTCCGAAGACTGCCAAGCATGATCCTGCATTTTTCTACCAGGTACGCACATTCCCTTACTTCTTTCAAATCATGACTCAAATGACATCTCCTTAGAGATGCTCCTCTGACAACTCTACACCTCATATCCCATCACTCTATCCTCCTCATCTTGGTTTATATTTTCCTAGCACTTACCTGACACTATATTTACTCATATTTATTGTTTTTCTGCTCCCATTAGGATGTAAGCTCATAAAGTTAGGGACTTTGTTATGGAGTTTATTTTTCTATCTTTAGTGCCTAGAACAGTTGGCTCATGTTGGCAATCAATAAATTCTGGTTGACAGTATGTCATTATCTTTCATTTGCTTCTCCAGATCCACTCTGTACCTTTTTCTCAGTGTCTAGTATGGACATCAGTGGACTCCTTTGCCCTCTGGATTCAGCCTGTGCAGAAGGAGGAGGGACATTTGAAGGATGGAAGGACAGCAAAATCAGAGTATCAATTTCAAACAGGCTCTTCTCTGCCAAATTGCTTCAGATTTACCCTATGCCTAGATCTGAGATCACTATCTTTCCAATAACCACCACCTACGCTATTCCTCCCTTTGGGCCTCAGTGTTGTAACTGCTATTACTACGCTCAGGATATTGTACTACCTCTTATGGTTCCCCTTTACCTATCCATATCTCTGTAAATAAACCCATCTTGTATCATCCTAATTTAAAAGTAACTTCTGTTTCTTTGTGTCCCTGCCCCATACAGATGAATAATTCTAAGAACAACCCTACGAAGTAGACATTATTACCATCCTCATTTTAAAGATGAGAACTCTGAGTTTCACAAAGATTAAGAAACTTGCCCAAGATTACATAGCTAGTAAGTAACAGAGCTAGAATTTACCTTAGAAAAAAATACAGGAGAATATTTTTATGACAACACAATAGCGAATGAATCCTGTGTGTGTACTCATTGGAAAAGACCCTGATGCTGGGAAAGATTGAAGGCAGGAGGAGAAGGGGACAATAGACGATGAGGTGGTTGGATGGCATCACTGAGTCAAAGGACATGAGTTTGAGCAAGCTCTGGGAGTTGGTGATGGACAGGGAAGCCTGGCGTGCTGCAGTCCATGGGGTTGCAAAGAATCAGACACAACTGAGCAACTGAACTGAACTGAAGTAACAGAGCTGGGATTTACTTCAGAAAAAAATATGGGAGAATATTTTTATGACAACGTGATAGTGACAGAATCCTGTGTATGTGCTCAGTTGCTTTAGTCATTTATGACTCTTTGCAACCCTATGGGCTATAGCCTGCCAGGCTCCTCAGTCCATGGAATTCTCCAGGCAAGAATACTGGAGTGGGTTGCCATGCGCTCCTCCAGGGGATCTTCCCAACCCAGGGATCGAACCTGAGTCTCCTGCATTGCAGGAGGATTCTTTACTCCTGAGCCACTGGGGAAACCCCAGGGAATGAATCCTGAAGAAAACTAAGAAGCATACCCATAAAGTAAAAGACTAAAAAAACTTAAACTCTCTATATAAAAAGATAACATAAACAAAGTAAAGAGATAAATCACAAACTAGAAGATATTTGCACTCCACATAAAGGATTAGCATAGAGAAGTTATAAAGAACTGCTAGAAATTAAATTTTTAAATTTTAGTTTTGAGTGCACTGGCTCTTTGTTGCTGAATACAGGCTTTCTCTAGTTGTGGTGAGCATCTTCTTACTGTGGTGGCTTCTCCTGTTGCAGAACACAGGCTCTAGGGCGTGTGGGCTTCAGTAATTAGACCTGTGGGCTCTGGCGTTGACTCAGAAGTTGCGGTGCTCAGGCTTAATTTCTCTGCAGCATGTGGAATCACCCCACACCAGGGTTCGGACCCATGTCCCCTGCGTTGGCAGGCAGATTCTTATCCACTGTGTCACGAAGGAAGTCCATGGAGATTAGTTTTTTTAAAAAGCATAGACACCACAGTACAAAAATAGACTGGGCAAAGGATAAGAAGGGGAAAACAGAGGAGGAAACCCAAATGGATGCTAAACATTTAAAAAGATGTTCAATCTCTCTAATATCAGGGAAGTGAAAATTAAAATAATGAGATTCCATCTCATACCATTTGCCAGATGAAAACTTGGAGAAGTGCAGTAAGTGTTGGTAAGAATATAGTTGGTGGGAATGTTAAGAATAACTACTTTGGAGAACAATTTGACAATATTTCATAAAACTGAAGATACATATAGTCCATTACCTAGTATTTTCAGTTGGAGGAATCTTCCCTAGAGAAATATTTACTCTTGTGCACAAGGAGGCATGTATTCTATGTTCATGGCTACACTGCTGGAAACTCTCTCTCAAGGGGAAAATGGACTACCATAGGGCAGTTAAAATGAATGAATAACATTTACATTGACAAAGATGGGGGTGCTTCCCAGGTGGCTCAGATGGTAAAGTACTGCCCGCTATGCGGGAGACCCATGATCATTCCCTGGGTCAGGAAGATCCCCTGGAGAAGGGAATGGCAATCCAATCCAGTATTCTTGCCTGGAGAATCCCATGGACAGAGGAGCCTGTTGGGCTACTATCCATGGGATCACAAAGAGCCGGACATGACTAAGGGACTAACACTTTCACTTACAAAGATGGACAAGTCTCAAAAACATGTTTTTGTTGAGTGAAAAAAGCAAGTTGAAAAAAAATACTGCATAAAAAAATGCTGTTTATAATCATAAAATTTAAATGTGCTAAATGATATCATGTACAATTTATATATGGTTTTTGGATATTTACATTTGTTATAAAAGTATAAAAATGCACATGATTGATACACAGTAACTTCTATAATGTGTATGTAAGAAGGAGGGGGGAAGAACTGATAGGCAGAGTTGTGTCTGTATCTGGAATATTTTGTGATTTATTAATATGTTTACTTTATATCAGTTTATATTCTTATTTGTATTTTAAATAGCCCTATTGAAGTATAATTGACATAAAATAAACTATACATATTTAAATGATACAATTTGATAAAATTTTACAGGTGTATACACCCATGAAACCACCACCACAAACAAGATAATAAACATGAAGTTCACCCCCAGGGAATCCCTTGGCAGTCCAGGGGATAAGACCACTGCTTGGAACTGGGTTCCATCCCTGATCGAGGAACTAAGATTGCACAAGACATGGAGTGCAATAAAAAAATTTAAAAAGCAAACAAGAAAAAGATCACCCCCAAAAGTTCCACTCCCACTCATCCTCTGGCCAGCTTTCTATTACCATAGATGAGCCTTTACTCTCTAGAATTCTATACAACAAAATCATACAGTATACACTCTTTTAAGAAATCCAGACTCTTTCACTCAGCATAATTGTTTTGTGATTCATCCATACTGGTGCATGTACCAGCAGTTCATTCTTTTTTATTGCTAAGCGGCATTCCATTATTTAGATACACTGCAGTCTGTGTACAAATCTTTCTGTGAACATATACTTTCATTTTCTTTGGGAAATACCTAGGAGTGGAGTTTCTGAATCATATGTTGCTGCTGCTGCTGCTAAGTCGCTTCAGTCGTGTCCGACTCTCTGTGACCCCATAGACGGCAGCCCACTAGGCTCCTCTGTCCCTGTGATTCTCCAGGCAAGAATACTGGAGTGGGTTGCCAGTTCTTCTCCAATGCATGAAAGTGAAAAGTGAAGGTGAAGTCGCTCAGTCGTGCCTGACTCTTAGTGACCCCATGGACTGCAGCCTACCAGGCTCCTCCGTCCATGCGATTTTCCAGGCAAAAGTACTGGAGTGGGGTGCCATTGCCTTCTCCGAATCATATGCTAAATGTGATTTATTTTTTGAAATTTCCAAATTGTTTTCCAAATTGAATATATCATTTTTCATTCCCACCAAGAGTGTTTAAGAGTTCCATTGGCTCTAAGAGGTGTGTGGTGGCAGCTCACTGTGGTTTTAATTTGGATTTCCTTAGTGACTAGTGATGTTCATCATCGTTTCAAGAGTTCATTTGTTATTTACATGCCTTCTTGGTGAATTATCTGTTCATAATTTTTGCCAATTAAAAATATTAGGTTGTTTGTCTTCTTGAGTTATGAGGATTATTTACAATACTTTACATACAAATCTTTCTTCAGCTATGTGTTTGGCAAATACTTCTCCCCAGTCTGTGGCTTGCCTTCCTTTTTAATTTATAGTGTCTTCTTAAAATTTTAATAAATTATTTTGGGGGCTGTGCTGGGTCTTTGTTGCTGCACAGGGCTTTCTCTAGTTGTGGGAAGTGAGGGTTACCCTCTAGTTGCGGTGCTCAGGCTTCTCATTGTGGGGGCTTCTCTTGTGGGGCAGGCGCTCTAGAACACGTGGGCTTCAGTAGTTGTGGCACACGGGCTCAACAGTCGAGGTTCATGGGCTCCAGAGCACAGGCTCAGTAGTTGAGGTCTGCAGGCTTAGTTGCCCCATGGCATGTGGAATCTTCCCGGATCAGGGATTGAGCCCAGGTTCCTTCCTTTGGCAGATGGATTCTCAACCACTGGGTCACCATGGAGGCCCTACAGTGTCTTTTGAAGAACAAAAGATTTTAATTTTGATGAAATCCAATTTGTTGATTTGTGTCTGGTTAAGTTTATGTGTCAGTTTGACTGGGACATACGGTATCCAGATATTTGATTAAGCATTATTCTGGGTGTATCTGTGAGGTGTTTCTGGATGAGATTAATATTTGTATCAGTAGAATGAGTAAAGGAGATTGCCTTCCTCAGTGTGAGCAGGCCTCATCCAATCCACTAGAGGCCTGAGTAAAACAAAGGTAGGGTAAGATAGGGGCTTCTCCGGTGGCTCAGATGGCAAAGAAGATACCTGCGTTTGATCCCTGGGTCAAAAGATGCCCTAGAAAAGGAAATGGCACTCCAGTATTCTTGCCTAGAAATCCAATGGGCATAGGAGCCTGGCAGCTTACAGTCCTTGGGGTTGCAAAGAGTTGGACACAACTGAGCTCTTTCTCTCTCTCTCTCACACACACACACACACACACACTGGGTAAGGTAGAATTTGCTCTGTTTTCTGGATGGGATATCAGCCTTCCCCTGCACATGGACTAGAACTCACACCAGTGGCGCTCTTGGTTCCCAGGCCTTCAGACTTGGACTGGATCTTATACCATTTGTTCTCCTGGTTCTCAGGACTTTGAATTTGGAAACAAACTACACCATTGGACTGGGTCTCCAGTTTGCAGAAAGCAGATTGTGGGATAACCCCTACAATTGCATGAGCCAATTATTTATTTATTTATAATAAATCAACAAATAATCAAATTACTGGTACTGAATTATTTTAATACATCTTATAATAAATCTCATACCTAAGGATGAAGGAGTTATCCTGTGGCCTAATGGTTAGGACTTCAGGTGATCACTGCCATGGCCCTAATTCAGTCCCTGATTGGGGAACTGAGATCCTGCAAGCTGTACAGCATAGCAAAAAAAAAAAAAAAGAAAGTTAAGGATGAGTTCTGAATTGGTTCTGGGGTTTCTGAAACTGACTCCTTAATCTGATTAGATTGATAGATGCTAATTACTCTATTGGAGAAGGCGATGGCACCCCACTCCAATACTCTTGTCTGGAAAATCCCATGGGCAGAGGAGCCTGGTAGGCTGCAGTTCATGGGGTCACCAAGAGTCGGACATGACTGAGCGACTTCACTTTCACTTTTCACTTTCATACTTTGGAGAAGGAAATGGCAACTCACTCCACTGTTCTTGCCTGGAGAATCCCAGGGACAGGGGAGCCTGGTGGGTTGCCGTCTATGGGGTCACACAGAATCGGACATGACTGAAGTGACTTAGCAGAATGACTCTATTACTAATAGGAAAGTGAGCACTGACAATTTGTGATGTCAGCTGTCAATAGACATATGCAAAATATCTACATTAGATACTCCTAATCAACTACTTTCAAGAACCAAGGAGTGGGACCTCCCTGGTGGTCCAGTGGCTAAGACTGCACTTCCACTCCATGGGGTACAGGTTGGATCCCTGATTGGGGAACTTGGATCCTGTATGCCATAGGACTTCCCAGGTGGTACAGTGGTAAAAACCCACCTGCCAATGCAGGAGATACAGGAAACATGGATGGGATCCCTGGACTGGGAAGATCCCCTGGAGGAGAAAATGGCAACTCACTCCAGTATTCTTGCCTGGAGAATCCCATGGGCAGAAGAGTCAGACAGACTACAGTCCATGGGGTCCCAAAGAGTCAGACATGACTGAGCACACACACAACAATAAGATCCCATATGCACAGCCTGACTGAAAAAAAAGAGAAAGAAGAAGCTGGTTGACTGTGTATGT
This sequence comes from Ovis canadensis, assembly GCF_042477335.2. NCBI lineage: Eukaryota > Metazoa > Chordata > Mammalia > Artiodactyla > Bovidae > Ovis > Ovis canadensis. The sequence goes on along the minus strand of NC_091247.1, from coordinate 138,582,347 downwards.
GATACCTCGAACATTTTTTATTAGTTAAAATTTTTTATTACTGCAGTGTAATTGCTTTACAATGTTTTATTAGTTTCTGCTGTACAACAAAGTAAATTAACCATCTGTATACATATATCCCTTCCCTCCTGAACCTCCTTCCCACCTCCCCATCCCACCTTAAGAGGACGGGATGCACCACAGAGCACCAACCTGAGTTCCCTATACTACACAGCAGTTTCCCCACTAGTTGTCTATTTTACACATGGCAAACATTTCAAGAAAACTAACAAATATAATGAAAATGCCTGATTGCTTCTGCTACTGGACAGCGTGGAAAGTAAAGGATGAGCTCAGAGATTAAAGTTTTCAGTTCAGTCACCACATATAAGACTGAAGGCTTCTATGTGTACCCTAAAGAAGACCCTTACGTCTCAGAGAAGCTGGGTTGAGACTGCTGAAAATCAAATCCAGAATTTCATTCCGTGACTAGCTGAATTACAACTCAAGTTGAATTCCCAGCTTTGCAGAGTATTGTTGTTAAAGTGGGGCATTGATTGGGAGAGAATGGGGTCCTTTAAGATGGGATGGGGATAGGTGGGAAAACCTGATGATGGTAAGGATGTTGAGCCCTTACTCTGATGAGTCTTCTTTGCCAGTGAAGAGACCTCCCCACCCCCAGCAGAAGTGGCTTCCCGCACACAGTGGTATTGGGTCTTCTTACACTCATCTGAGGGGGCTAATCCTACATTGCCTGAGGAAACTGTAATGATTGCTCCTGAGGCATTCGCCATGTAAGACAAGGTTGATTCTCCTCAAGACTCACTGTCACTCTCTTTACTTCTGGACCTGTAACTAAACTCAAGTCCCAGCAGACCCCTGAAGATGAGATAACAAGTGGACTCATGAGGAACTGTGTTATACTCCAGAAGAACTACTTGCATTTTTTGGTTTAGGCAGACAGAAAGCTAGGAGCTACATATACCAATGGTGTGGGATAATGGTGGAAGGAATCTAAAGTTGGATCAGGCCAAATTCATTGACAGGGCCACACTAAGCAGAGAGTCTGCATTTATTATTGCAGCAATGGGAACTAGAAAGAATTGTAACAAATTCTTTGGTGGGTTGTCTAAAATATGGACCAAAAGATGGCCCACAGTGAGCAAATTAGAGTAACCAGTTATGCCTTAGTTTAATGTAGAAAAAGGGATTCAAAGGCTTAAGGAAACTGGAATAGTAGACTGAATTTGTCATTTAAGACTTATCCATAGTGGGAGGATCCAGAAGACATACATTTTTAAAAATATTAAAACCCTCCATTGTGGCCCTTGAAATCTCCAGTTGCAGCCCACAGGCTTGGGAGTTGTGGAGTGTGGGCTTAGTTGCTCTGTGGCATGTGGATCTTAGTTCCTCAACCAGGGATCAAACCTGTGTCTCTTGCATTGCAAGGCAGATTCTCAACCACTGGACCACCAGGGTAGTCCCCAGAAGACAGATCTTTCAACACTACTGTGAGAAATTTGTAAAGGGAGCCCCAGAATCCTTGGAATCTGTGATCACTCTTCTCTGTAGGCCAGACCTTACAGTGGGCATTACAGTCACTGAACTGGGAAACCTAAATATGGTGGGAGTAATTGGATCTTGGGGTGGCAGGGGCCAAGTGGCAGCACTCAACACCAAAGGCAAGGTAGGCATAGCTACCGTAGTGAATAGCAGAGTCAAAGCAGCAGTCTGAATAGTCTGACTCTCCCAGACCTACGGCGCTGGCTAGTTGACCATGACATTCCTAGAAGTGAAACAGATAAGAAGCCTACCAAGTTTCCTCCTTGAGCTGTACAAGGAGAAAATTTCTAGGTAAGGAAAACAAAGACATAACCTGGGTCCTGAAAACAGAGAGTCATTGCCCTTCAATCAATTCCCACACTTGAGCTACTTTACAGACTTGGGACCACTTGAATGAAGGGGAGGCTGGGTTCCTTCCCTTGAGGAAGCACCCTGGTACACTACCAAAAATTTCATACTGTTAATCTTTCTTTCATCCTTCCCCAAAGAGACCTAAAGCCTTTTACCAGGATGACGGCACTGGGGAAAAGAAAATAATCAGACCTTTCAGGGACTACTGTGCCTTGACTCTGAATTGACATTAATTTCAAGAAACTCAAATCAAACGCAAACATCATTGTGGCCAACCAGTCAGAGTAGGAAGTTAGGTGATCAATGGAGATTTAGCTCAGGTCCTTCTCACAGTAGGCCCAGTGTTTCCCCAAACGCAGCCAGTGCTTATTTACCCAGTTCCAGAATGCATAATCCCATAAAACTTGCCTATTTGTTCTGTGCAGAAGACAGACAGATCTTGGAAAATGACAATGGATAGGCTTAACCCAGTGATCACTCCAATTGTAACTGCAGGAGGTGTAGATTCATTGCCTTAGCAAATTAACACACAACTCTTAATCTGGGAAATATCTTTTTCTCTATCAACAAAGCCTCCCAGAAGCTGTTTGCTTTAAGTTCACAAGGCCAGTGATACACTTTCACTGTGCTCCCTCAGGGGTATATTAACTCTCCAGTCCTATATCTTAATTTAGTTCATGGGGATCTTGAAGGTCATTTGTTTCCACAAGATATCACACTGGTTCATCTCATCATTGACAGAATGTTTACAGATGTAGTGAGCAAGAGGTAGCAACTATTCTAGATTTATTGGTGAGACATGTGCATGGCAGAGGGTGGGAAATAAATCTGACAATTCGGGAGTCTCAGTGAAATTTCTAGGGATCCAGTGGTGTGGCACATATGAAGATATCCCTTCCAAGATGAAGGGTAAGTTGTTGCATCTGGCCCCTCCTGCAACCAATAAAGAGGAACGATGCTTAGTGTGGGCCTCTTTGAATTTTGGAGGCAACATATTTCTCCTTTGGATGTGTTCCAAAGTGACTCAAAAGCTGCTAGTTTGGAGGGAGGGGCCCAGAACACAAGAAGGCTCTGCAACAGGTCTCGGGCAAGCTGCTCTCGCACTTGGCCACATGATCTAGCAGACCCAACAGTGCTTGGTGTCAGTTGTGTATATGCTCTTTGGGGTTTTTGGCAGGCTCCTCTTGGTGAATTGCATCATAGCACCTTAGAATTTTGGAGCAAAGCCCTGCCATCTCTGCCGATAAATCCTCTCCTTTTGAGAAAGTTTTTGGTCTGCTATTGGACCTTTCCAGAGACTGAATCCTTATCACTGAGCAACCAAGTTACATGTAACCTCAGCTGCCCAGCATCATGAACTGGGTGTTATCTGGCCCACTAAGTAAGAAAGTTGTGTGTGCACAGCAGTACTCTATTGTCAGATGGAAGTAGCAAATATGAGATTGGGCTTGACCAGGCCTTGAGGGCACAGTAAGTTATATGAAGTGGCCCAAATGCCCATGATCCCCACTCCTGCTGCACTGTCATCTTTCTCCCAGCCTGAAACTATGGCCTCATCCAGAGTACCCTGTGATGACTTGACAAGGGAAGAGATGCAGGCCTGGTTTACAGATAGTTCTATGTGATATTCAGGCATTAGGCTGCAGTAGACAGCTGCAGTATTACAGCCCCTTTCAGGAATATTTTTGAAGGACATTGGAGAAGGGAAATCCTCCCAGTGGGCAGAACTCAAAGCAGTACACCTGGTTGCTCACTATGCTTGAAAGAAGAAATGGCCAGGCATGTGATTATATACCGATTTATGGGCTGTAGTTAATAGTTTGGTCAGGAGGTCAGGGACTTGGAAAGAACATGAGTGGAAAATTGGGGACAAGGAAATTTAGGGAAGAAGTATATACACAGGGAAATCCCTGGAAGTCCAGTGGTTAGGACTCAGTGCTTTCACTGCCGTGGACCTGGATTCAATCTCTGGTCAGGGAACTAAAGATCCTACAAGCCATGTGGCCCAATCAAAAAATTAACCCCCCCCCAAAAAAAAAAGAAAGAAAAACACAGTTATGTATTCAGACTTCTTTGAATAGGGAGAAAAAAGTTGGAAAGCTGTGTACCTTGTGAAAGGTCACCAAAGGATGACCTCAGCAGAGAAGGATTTTAATAATTCTGTGGCTATCGGTCAGCTTCCTTCCCAGGGTGCTCCAGTAATTACTCAATGGGTTCCTGAACAGAGTGGCCATGGCGGCAGGGATGGAGGTTATGCACGGGTTCAACAACATGGACTTCCATTCACCAAAGCCAGCCTGACTACGGCCATTGCTGAGCACCCTTATGGCACCATACCTCAGGGTGATCAGCCAGATTCTTGGTGGCAGGTTGAATACACTGGACAATGGAAGGCGCAGCATTTTGTTTTTACTGGAATAGATACCTTGGATATGAATTTTTTCTTCCTTGCATACAATGCTTCTGCCCAAATGACCATCCATGGATTTACAGAATGTTTAATCCACTGTTGTGGGATTCCATATAGTATTGCTTCTGATCAAGGAACTCATTTCACAGCAGATTAAGTCCAGCAGTGGGTCCATGCTCATGGAATTCACTGGTCTTACCATGTTCTCTACCATCTAAAAGCAGTTGGTTTGATAGAACAGTGAGACTCAGTTATAGTGCTGGGTGGCAACATCTGATTATTTTTGCTAATGTATTGGTTGGCTGAAAAGGTCTTATGGAAAAAAACGAGTGAACTTTTGGCCAATCCAATGTAAGAATAGTTGATTTTTTGCATGTTGATCTTGTATCCTGTGAACCTCACTAAATTCTTAAGTCTAGTGGTTTTTTAGTAGAGTCCATAGAATTTTCTGGAAAAGTAATCATGTTACCTATGCAAAATGACAGTTTTACTTTTTTTCTAAAATGTATGGTTGTTATTTATTTTTCTTTATGCACCGACTAGAATCTTGAATATGATACTGAATACAAGTGGTGAGAACAGTGAAAAGTGAAAGTCGCTCAGCCATGTCTGACTCTTTGCAACCCCAAGGACTATACAGTCCATGGGATTCTCCAGGCCAGAATATTGGAGTGGGTAGCCTTTCCCTTCTCCAGGGGATCTTCCCAACCCAGGGATCAAACCCAGGTCTCCCACATTGCAGGTGGATTCTTTTACCAGCTAGGCCACCAGGGAAGCCTGGTGAGAGCAGACATTTCTATAATTCTTGGTACATTTCTATATGTTTCAAATGATTCACATTTGAAATTAAATGTCAAATTCAAAGGACATTTAGAACATCACTTACATTCTAATTCCTGACAAAAATGCATAATCTGAATAGAACCATGAGGAAATATCAGACATATGTGATTGTGGAACATTCTACAAAAAACTACACTATAATCTTCAAAAGTGATGTTCTAAATTAAATGTCAAAATTAAAGGAAAAACACAAGAATAGTACAAATAACTTTTCTCTCCTTTTGAGACGTGATGTCTCATCAGCTCTGAATACTTTAGTGTCTGATTCCTATCAAGTAGGGAATTCTCCTACACAACCACAATAGAGCCATCAGAATCTGGAAATTGATATTTGATATACTACTACCATATAACCCTCAGATCCTGCTCAAGTTTTGCCAGTTGTCCAAAAAATATTCCTCAGTGCAAAAGGATTCCTTTTTTTTTGTGCTACTGAGGTAGCACAGTGCAAAAGGGTCATGTGTGGCATTTATTCTCTTTCAATATGGAATTTGTCTTGGTCTTTTCTTGATTTTCATGATCTTGACACTTTGGAAGATTATAGGATAGTTTTTTGTAGAATGTTCTTCAATCGAGTATGTCTGATAGTTCCTCATGATTCTATTCAGATTATGCATTGTTGTCAGGAATTACAACAGAAGTGATGTTCTAACTGCATTCTCGAGCCTGTGTATTATTTTGATTTGTCCCATTAATGGTAATGTTAGTAACTTTCATCCTTTTTGGTGAGGTCTTCCAGATTTCTCCACTGTAAAATTATTCTTTTCCCTTTTGTAATTAATGAGTATTGTGTGGGAAAGTACTTTGAGAGTATGGAAATATCCTACCCCTCATCAAATTTTCATTTGTTTTAGTATTCATCCGTGTTTTGTGGCTTAATTATTACTGATGGCTTCTAAATAGCGTTTTGTAAGTCCATCGTTGCTTCTGCATTAATTAGTTGTCATTTTACTGAGAAAAGCTTTTTCTTCTTCCCTTCTATTTATTAATTATTACTATCAGAATGACTCACAGATTCCTGTTTTATTCAGTGGATTATAATCTTTTACTGTTATTATTTAGTTTGATGTTCAAATTATCACAGATTCAGCCAGTGGGAGCCCCTTCAAGCTCTTTTTTTTAAACTTTTTAAAATTTGGAATAGTTGCTTTAAAGCTCTCTTTTATGTCCTTTTGAAATGATGTCCCCATCATTTTTTGGAAATATAATTGACTCACAATATTATATTAGAGGTGTGCAGCATAGTGATCTTATATTTTTGTACATTGCAAAATGATCACCATGATAAGGCTAGTTGCCATCTGTTACCATACAAAGTTATTACAGTATTATTGACTACTCCCTATGCTGTTCATCACATCTGTGACTGATTTTATAAGTGACATGTCCCCATCATTATTTGAGCATTCCATACTTTGTCTTGGCACAACCATATATTTCAGGTTCATCTTGTAGTTCCCTCCCCAGACCCTGAAACAACCATTTTCCCATGGAGCAATGGTTCTTTTCAGTGGAGAATTAGTATTTAGAAGCCATAGATCAGTGCTTTGGGGTATCACTATTCCCAGGTCCTCTCAGTGAACTGAGTTGGGGGAAAATGTGTGTATGTATGTACGTGCTAAATTGCTTCAGTTGTGTCTGACTCTTGCAACCCGATGGACTGCAGCCCGCTAGGCTCCTCTGTCCATGGGATTCTCCAGGCAAGAATACTGGAGTGGGTTGTCTTGCCTCACCTCCAGGGGATCTTCCTGACCCAGGGATCTAACTGGTGTCTCATGTCTCCTGCATTGGCAGGAGGGTTCTTTACCACTAGAGCCATATTTTTTTGTGTATATATTTTTTGTGTATATATTTTACCCAGATACCTCTAATTCAAACCTAATGTTACAGGGTTCATTCTGATTTTCTTTTTTTCCACAGTTGAGACTTTTATCTGGCAGAAGAAACCTGGCTCCCTTTGTCCTCAACATATTTATTTGACCAATCCCACTTATATATAACCAATTTTCTGTTGCTGTTGCTGCCTCTCCCTCTCCTTGACCACAGATGCCTGCTTAAGCTCCAATGCTCCATGCCAGGCTCCCACCATGGTTTCCAAACATGGAATCAGAACCCTCTTTACCCTCTTCAGGCTCTAACATATTGCAATGAGCCACTGCTGCTACTCATTCTAGCTGGAGTCCTACATTCCCCACCTAATGGCTTTTAGGCTGAATTATTCAGGAGGGAAGGAAGAAGAAAGGAAGGAAAGTAAGATAGGCAGGCTCATAATTATTTTTCAACTAAGGGGAAAAAAGCCTCCAATCATTTGGATTGCTGATTGTCATTCACAGGAATATTGATGGATGCTCTTTTACTTGCAGCCAAAAGAAAATGAGGTTTTATTAAACTGGGTATGGTTAATCTGTGTCCATGATATTTTTAATGATTTACACAGTTATAGCCTAAAGAACTTGGAGAAGGCAATGGCAACCCACTCCAGTACTCTTGTCTGGAAAATCCCATGGATGGAGGAGCCTGGTAGGCTGCAGTCCATGGGGTTGCTAAGAGTCGGACAAGACTGAGCGACTTCACTTTCACTTTTCACTTTTATACATTGGAGAAGGAAATGGCAACCCACTCCAGTGTTCTTGCTTGGAGAATCCCAGGGACAGGGGAGCCTGATGGGCTGCCGTCTATGGGGTTGCACAGAGTCAGACACGACTGAAGCAACTTAGCAGCAGCAGCGGTAGCCTAAAGAACTATGTTTCAGATAACCAGATATGCAAATTTAGGAGACAAAAAAATAGAATAATTGGATCCAAGAGAGCTACCACTCAGTAGTACTCTTTCATATTTGACTAAGCTCCGAAGTACAGACTTCTATTCTAGCTGAAGAATATGCCTCAGACACTTATGGATAAGCCATGCTCTGCAGCTTTTGTTACACTGAGTCAGTTGTAAGATGTGAGAATTATCTTAGATGGGAGATGTCAGATCTGGACCAATAATGGATGATAAATATTTCACACTGATTCAGGAAGGCAGCAGTGCCAAAGAGCATGGGCTCTGAACCCACACTGGGTTCCAATCTGCCTTCTCATATTTACCAGTAGTGGGAGCTTGCAAAAACTGCTCAGCCTCTTTAGGTCTCAACATCTTCATTTCTAAAATGGAAATTCTGTATCATAGGGTTGTTTAAGCAGATTAAGCAATGCCCTTAAAACAATGTCTGGCACTAGAGGTAGATTTGCCTTGAAAACTAAAGACATTTAAGTTTCAGGGAATCTCACTTGCACAGGCTACCTCCATGGCCCTGCAATTAATTTTATATTTCTTTTTCTTAAAGAGAATCCCCAAATTGTATAAACTTCAGGCCCTACTCAACTGGGTCTGCTTCTGTTTGGCACATAGTAAGTACTTGGTAAATGTTAGTTTTTATTACTTACATCTAATATTAAGAGCGGTCCTTTATGGTATTTTTATTTTCAATTTTGTGTATGTGTATTTTTTAGTTTTTAAGTTGCCCCAAGAGATTTAGCATGCACTTTGTAGAAAGATAAACTGTAAGATAACCCATAATGTAGGATATTTCTTTCATTCATTCATCCATTAAAAAAATATTTATTGAGTGGCTACTATATCATAGGTGCTCACAGTCTTGTGGCCAAGACTGACAAGTACATATATAATGATAGTATGAATAGTAAGTACCAAATAAATGTATATACAGACACAAAGAGGGACAACAAACTCTAGAGTGAGTTCACAAACTTGGGCTTTTGACTGAGATATTTTAGTGGATAAATACGAGATTTAAGGGTGGAGGATTAGATAGTCAAAGGACTTAATTCCTTCACTGAATAAATATTTATCAAGGATCTGTATTATGGCAGGTACTGTTCTAAATTCCAAAGATACAGTGATAAACGAGTAGAGGAAGAGCTAGGCTTTCGTGAAGCTTACACTCAAGTGGTGGGGGCACCAAGTAGGGTAATGACAGAGTGTTACTCGGTGTATGAGTGTGTGTCCATTCTAAACTGAAAATGGTAAGAGAAGGTCTTTCCAAGGAGAAAACATTTAAGGTGAGGACTGAATGACAAGAAGGAGTCAGACATGAAAAGATGGGGGGAGCGAGGGGCACTCAAATGCAAGAGTTGCTGGTAGCAAGACCTGGAATAGCCAAAACACTTTTGAAAAAGAAAACAAAGTTAGAGGACTCACACAACCTGATATAGAGATTTACTATAGGGACTTCCTGGTGGTCCAGGGGTTAAGAATCCACCTTGCAATGCAGGGTACTCAGGTTCAAGCCTTGGTTTGGGAACTAAGATCCCACATACTGTGGAGTAACTAAGACTGTGCACCACAGCTAGAGAAGCCTGGGCAACACAACCAGAGAGTCCGTGAGCCACAGCGAAAGACCCCACATGATGCAGGATTTACAACTTATGCCTTGCACCACATAAATAAGTCAGCTTGAAATGGATGATGGACCCAGTTATGAAACCCAAAACTATAAAACTTCTATGAGAGAATATAACTGAAAGTCTTTGTAATTTTGGGTTAAGCAGAGATTTCTTATCTAGGGCACAAATACCATAAAACATTAAAAAGTTGATAAATTTGGACTTCATCAAAATTATAAACTTCTGTCTTCCAAACGATGCTGTTTAAAATATGAAAAGCACAGCCATGGATGGGGAGAAAATATATGAAAAACATATACCTGATAGAGACTGCTATCCAGAATACAAAAAGAACTCTCACAACTCAGAAGAAAACAATCTAATTTTTTAAATGGGCAAAAGGTTTGAATAGGCATTTCACCCAACAAATATATAAAAAGATGCTGAACATCATTAGACTTTATGGAAATGCAACTTAAACCACTGTGTCATATTACCATATACCCATTAGAATGGCTAAAATTAAAAACAGATAATACAAAATGCCGGGGAGGGTGAGGAGCCTCTGGAACTCTCATACACTGCTGACAGGAGTGTAAAACGACATACTCCCATTGAAAAATAGTTTGACAGTTTCTTATGTTCCACATACACTTACCATATAACCCAGAAATCCCACTTCTGGTTATTTACCCAAGAAGAATAAATATATATGCCTACATAAGACTTATACATGAATGCCTGTGGCAGCTTTATTACAATAGCTCAAAACTGGAAATTACCTAAATGGCTATCAACTGGTGAATATATATATAAATTATAGTACATCTCTATAATGAAATACTACTCAGCAACAAAAAGGAATAATACATGCAACAACATGGATGAATCTCAAAAGCATTTCGTGAAGGGAAAGCAGACAGACACAAAACCCTACATACTGCATAATATCATTTAGTGGCATTCTGGAAAAGACAAAACCATAGGGACAAGAATCAACTCGGTGGTTGCTTGAGGCTGTGGTGGTGGTGATAGAGGGGGATGACTAGAGAGGGGCATAAAAGAAGATGCTGAGGTCATAGAACTGCACATATCTCAACTGCAATAATTCTATTGCTATACACATCACCAAAACTCAGCACATTTAAAAATGGTGAACTTTGTTGTATGTAAATTCCTTACTAGGTCTGAATTAAAAAATAATCACCTATAGGAATAAGTGCTGGAGAAGGTGATGGCACCCCACTCCAGTACTCTTGCCTGGAAAATCCCATGGATGGAGGAGCCTGGTGGGCTGCAGTCCATGGGGTCACGAAGAGTTGGACACGACTGAGCGACTTCCCTTTCACTTTTCACTTTCGTGCATTGGAGAAGGAAATGACAACCCACTCCAGTGTTCTTGCCTGGAGAATCCCAGGGACGGGGGAGCCTGGTGGGCTGCCGTCTATGGGCTCACACAGAGTCGGACACGACTGAAGTGACTTAGCAGCAGCAGTAGCAGCAGCAAGAATAAGTGCAGTTTTAAAATGTGTCCACAAACTCTACACCTGATCTTAGTCAGAAGGCTGAGAATTGATTATCTACAAATTCTTTGACATGCCTCATTTCAAAAGGTAGAGCCTAATTCTACTTTCCTTTAGTATAGTCTGCACTGACTTAATGACACACTGCTAAGAAACAAATGATGGCAGAGTGACAGTGTGTGACTTCTTTTGCCAACAACCATTTAGGTGAGACATCTTGGAGTCAGATGCTTAAACCCCAATCCTTGAGTCAAAAGGGGCTGCAGCCCTGGCCAATTTCTTGTCTGCAACCTCATGAGAAATCCTGAGCCAAAAGCAACTGGCTAAGCCAGTTCTGAATTCCTGATCCACAGAAACTGAGATAATAAATATTTGTTGTTTTAAGCCAGTAAATCTGGGGTAATTTGTTACACAATTGTAAATAGATTATTGAGATGAGAGGAGTAATCTGAGGTAAAGTTGGAGAGGTAGATAGAGACAAGATCTTGTAAAAACATAACAGGCATTGTGACAACTTCAGATTTGATTCTAAGTCTAATGGTAAGCCACTGGTGTTTTTATTCAGAAGACTATGAATCACAATTTCAGGACTGTGATTACAAATCACAAAGAATACAAATCACAATACCAATACCAATACCAATTTCACTTTCAGTAATCATTTCATTATGAAGTGGTCAAGAATGAAGGCAGGGAGACTGTTAGGAGGTCATTTTGGTAGCACAGGAAAGAGATGATGGTGGCTGAGCCTAGGGTGGTGACAGCAGAGATGGGTGTATAGAGCGAAGGAAGCAGAGGAATCAAAGATGACGCTAACCTCCCTGGCAGTCCAGTGGTTAAGACTTCACACTCTCAGTGCAGGGGGCACGGATTTGATGCCTGGATGGGGAACTAAAATCCCACATGCAGTGCAGTGCAGCCAAAAAAGTTTTAAAAATAAAATGAGCCTACAGTTGTTGTTTTTTTTTTTTTGTCTGAATAGTCGAAATGATGATAACTGCAAAAAGGGATATATTGGGAGAGGTGATGAATGAAATCAAGAACTAAAGGAGTATATACGCATAACGTATTTGAGAAACTGCAAAGAGGTCAGTATGGTTGGAGTTTATGGTGATTGGATAGGAAGAGAGAGTGATGAGAAAGTAGGCTGAAAAGACAGGCATGAAAAAAAGGCCCTCTTTATCACCATAAAATGTCTGGTCTTTATCCAGTTAGTCACTGGGAGTCACTAAAAGATTTTTAAGTAAGAGAATGATTGATCAAATCTACACGTTAGAGAGATTACCAGCAGCAGCCATATAGAGTTTGGATTGAAGATGAGAGATAATGAAAAGCCGAGGACATTATGAGTAACTTTCTGATTTTTAGGAGGCAGCAGAGTACAGCAGAAAGAACACAAATGACTTTGGAATCAGAGGGACCCAAGTTCAAATCTTGGCATAGCAAGTTACCATCTGCTACAGCTTGAACTGTGTCCCCCTCCAAATTCATATGTCAAAGTCTTAATCCCCAGTACCTCAGAGGTGACCTTTTTGGTCAATAAAGTCATTGTAGATGTAATTAGTTAAGATAAGTTCATACTGGAGTAACGCAGGCTCCTAATTCAATACGACTGGTATCCTTGAAAAAAAGGGGAAATTTGGTCACAGACATGCCATCTAAATATGGAAGCATAGATCTACAGGTCAAGGAATGCCAAAAATTACCAGCAAACCACTAGAAGATGGGGGAGAGGCATGGAACAGACTCTGCCTCATAGTCCTCGGAAGGAACCAACTCTGCCAACACCCCAATTTTACACTTTTAGCCTTCAGACCTGTGAGAGAATATATTTCTGTCAAGCCACTCAGTTTGTGGTACTTTGTTATGGCAGCCCTAGTAAACTAATACACCATCTGTGTGACTTAGGCAAATTATTTTATTTTGCTAATCCCCAGTATCCTAATCTGTAAAATGGGGGCAACTGTATCTACCTGATAAAATGGTCACAGAGATTAAATGATATGGGGTTTGTAGAACACCTGGCACTGCATAAATACTATTTTACATCTGTGAGACACTAATGCTATCCGCCGGCAATGCAGGAGACCTTGGTTTGATTCCTGGGAAGATCCCCTGGAGAAGGAATAGGCTACCCACTCTAGTATTCTTGGGCTTCCCTGGTGGCTCAGATGGTAAAGAATCTGCCTGCAGTGCAGAAGACCTGGGTTCAATCACTGGGCTGGAAAGATCCCCTGGAGAAGGGCATAAAAACCCATTCTAGTACTCTTGCCTAGAGAATCCCCATGGACTGAGGTGTCTGGCAGGCTACAGTCCACAGGGTCACAAAGAGTTGGACATGATCGAGTAGCTAAGCTTTCTTTCAATGCTACCCATCGGGCATCCCTGGTGGCTCAGTGGTAAAGAGTCCACCTGCAGTGCAGGAGATACAGAGACACAAGTTTTATCCCTGGATGGGGAAGATCCCCTGGAGAAGGCAATGGCACCCCACTCCAGTACTCTTGCCTGGAAAATCCCATGGATGGAAGAGCCTGGTGGGCTGCAGTCCATGGGGTCGTGAAGAGTCGGACACGACTAAGCGACTTCACTTTGACTTTTCACTTTCATGCATTGGAGAAGGAAATGGCAACCCACTCCAGTGTTCTTGCCTGGAGAATCCCAGGGATGGGGGAGCCTGGTGGGCTGCCGTCTATGGGGCTGCACAGAGTTGGACACGACTGAAGCAACTTAGCAGCAGCAGCAGCAGCAGCAGGGGAAGATCCCCTGGAGAAAGAAATGGCAACCCACTCCAGTATCGTCACCTGGGAAAACCCATGGACAGAGAAGTCTGGTGGGCTACAGTTCTTGGGGTTGCAGAGTTGGACATGACTGAGTGACTGAACAACAACAACGCTATCCAAGGAAAATGGGACATTTCTGGACATTTTGGGAAAGACTGACTACAACTATAAGGGTCATGTGCAATACAACCTAAAAGGAACAGGTTGGAGAAAATGATCTTAGAATCCCTATTTCCTGTTGGACTCCTTAGACAGGAGCCCTGGGATTGTCTTGCATTCTGTGAAAATGTAGCTTCTTTGGGAACAGAACACTAGTACAAAAACCAAAAGCACCCTCAAAGGCAGGAAGGTTGAGGTTATCTAACATCCTATGCTGTGTAACGTTGGGAAGGAAAGAAGTGAACAAAGCTGGAGAAGAATGGGCCAGATGCCTTAAGCCTCCAGGTTTCCCAGCTTACTTCCTTAGGCAAAAGATTTAGGCTGGGGGTTGTCCTCTTCTCGGCTCCATAAGGGAAACCTAACAGAGGCCTCACCAGTCTCTGGAATGCCTAGTCCTTTCAAGCAGGGAGTCTCTTGCCAAAGCAAACAATCCCAGCTCTACGATTGTGCTCTGGCTGGGGTAGGGGAGAACAAAGATCCCTTTCTTTGCTTCCCCAACTCTATGGCTCCAGCCAAAGGCACTGTTTACACAGTCTTCCCTGGTGAAGAATTTGTTCCGTTTCTCTCTAGGTTACAGTTGGAAAAGGTTGACTCCCTCCTTGCCTGATCCTTTTCCCTAGACCCCTGGACAAGAAAGGTGTCCGATATCTGAAGCCTTCCACCCTCAGAAAAGATGTCAGCCCACAGGAGTAACTCCAGACCCTTTTGTGACATGACAGAGAACCTTACGGTTTTGGCGGCAGAAAGCCTGTCTGGCTGGGAAAGGGAGGCTGGCTGGAGCAATCAAGAGCCTAACTTGTCTCCATTCCAATTCTGTTTATCTTCTCTCTCTCAGTCCCCAGGGATTCCTAGGCTTTCCCAGGTCCATATCTAGGAGTGAATCAAATAGACAAAATCCAGGGTAGACTTGGGTTCTTTCTTTAAAAGGATATTAAGGTGGGTAGGATGAAAACAGTGTTTTTTAGCAGGAAAAGTTTTCTGTGGTCTTTAGTTTACTAACTCCAGCAGCACATATGCTTCCCTCCAGCTCCCAAAACAAAAGCAAGAAGGAGAAAAGGAAGCCTGAGTGGTGGAGTCTAATTTTAGCCCTGGCAGAGAGTCCTAGTGTTAAATTACTCCTGGTAAATTGGTAACTAAGAAACAGAAGAGATAAAGACAATTTACAAGATCTAGGTCTCCAGCAAGAATTTTTTTTTTTTTAATTTGGCTGTCCTGGGTCTTAGGTGTGGTACGAAGGATCTTCAATCTTTAGTTACAGCAATGTAAACTCCTAGTCTTGGCAAGTGAGATCTAGTTCTCTCATCAGGGAAACCCAGGTCCCCTGCATTGGGGATGCAGAGTTGTACCCACTGGACCACCAGGGAAATTTCCTCCAGCAAGAATTTTAAAATCTAATTTCATTTATTTCTATGTCATCTCTAGGAGGCACATCTCAAGAAAATGTGCCTCTCATTTCACAAAAGGGAAGGAATTGAAGCACGAGAAGAATTAACCAAAAGTGACTTGAACCCAGAATTGTGAGACTTTCAATCTGGTCAACTCTATAGGCTAAACTGTTTTTGAAAATTTTATGAGTTTTTGCATTGTACAGATTTTACCTGAGCTAAATCCCCACTGACTATCCTCCTGTTGTTAAGGGAGTTATGGGCTAGGTGTTTGTTACCCTTTGCAGCTATGTTTTGGAAACTTAAAAGTCCTTGCTCTACATATTGGAAGAAGTGGATCGAAAAGCCTTAGGGGTGCAATGGGCATGGAAATCTGTTAGGCATAGATATCATCCCACAACATACATATAAACACCACCCCCTCAACTACCCTCCCCAGCAAGATCTACAGAGTTGGTTTCTCTAAAAGCAGCAACGCAGTTCCTGGAAGGTTCTAATCCACAATAGTTAAAAAAATATGTATCTTGGGGCAAGAGCTGAGCCAACCAGCTAAACTGAGCCTACTCAGAAGGCCAGGAAATTACCAGCAGTGGATAAAATGAACACAAGGGTAAGCAAATGCTAACTATCTGCAAGGTAACTACAGAGATGATAATTAGAAGAAAAACAGATCAATCTCCTTCACTGAGAAATCTAAACAACTGTCCAGATTCGTTTTCCCCTCTCCTTCAATGATATCCTGGCCCCCACACCTTGTGGTGTGGCATAATGCAAGGAGCTCTGGTCATGGGTTTCTGTTCTATCAGTTTCCACCCAGGTGACCTCTAGAACAAAGGCATGATTCTTGAATCTGAGTCTTAGTTTTCTCACTTGTTAAAACCAGAAAAAAAATACCTACCTCACACAAATGAAATAGCTATAGTAAAAATAGCCATAGGCATACAATTTTTGCTTATATGTCTTTCCTGGAGTTCCTTGGTGGTCCAGTGATTAGACTTCATGCTTCCACTGAAGGGGGCACAGATTTGGTCCCTGGTCAGGGAACTAAGATCCTGCATGCCATGTGGTCTTGCCAAAAAATAAATAAATAGGCAAATAAGTAAGTAAATAAAATTAAAAGATGTTTTCCTTGTTTTGCCTTCTTGAGCTAGGTTAAAGTCAATGAAATTAGGAGGCAGAGAGTCAGATAAGTCAGCCTAAGAATTCCTTTCATCACAAGATTCAGATGAAACTTCACTCCTTTTGCAGACTGGAAAATTGCACTCGTGTTCCCTTTCTATTGCTACATGACAAACTATATAAACTCAGTGGTTTAAAACAAATTCCATTTATTATCTTACTTTCTGTAGATCATAAAATCCAGGCAGGTTTGATTACATTTCCTGTTTGTGTGTGCTCAGTCGTGTCCGACTCTTTGCAACCTCACAGACTGTAGTCCACCAGGCTCCTCTGTCCATGGAATTTTCCAAGCAACAACACTGGAGCAAGTTGCCTTTTCCTCCTCCAGGGGATCTTCCCAACGCAGGGATCGAATCTGCGTCTCCTGTGTCTCCTGCATTGGCAGGCGGGTTCTTTATCACTGCGCCACCTGGGAAGCACACGTTTCCTGTTTAGTGTCTCACAAATCCCAAGTCAAGTCGAGGAAGGTGTTGACTGCGTTGGGCTCTTATCTAGAGGTTGTAAGGAAGAATCCACTTCCCAGGCTTATTCAGGCTGTTGGCAGAATTCAGTTCCTTGCAGTTGTTGGACTGAGGTCCCATTTCCTTGCTGGCTGTTGGTTAAGGGGTCAATTTCAGATGTAAGAAGCCACTTGCGTATGGTCCCCTCCAACTTCAAAGCCAATAACAGTGTATCAAATCCTTTCTTCAAATCTGATTTCTCTTTCTGCCACTAGTCTGAGAAAGCTCTTCGTTTTTAAGGGCCACTGATTAGTTCAGGCCCATGCAGGTAATCTCCCTATCTGAGTCAGCTGTTTCATATATAACATTGCCATAGCTTTCCTTTCCCCTCTGTGGCCGCAGCCTCCTGAGTATGCTCAGGCTTCAGAAGAGGCTTGCCTCCAGTGTCCTCTGCTGTGGCAAAAAGAAGGGGTTGGACCCCAGTGAGGATAACAAAATTGCCAATGCCGACTCCCGCCAACTCAGCAGATCCAGAAGCTGATCAAAGACGGGCTGATCATCTCGAAGCCTATGACTGTCCATTCATGGGCTTGATGCCAGAAAAACACTTTGGCTTGCTGGAAAGGCAGGCATATGGGCATAGGTAAGCGAAAGGGTACTGCCAATGCTTGAATGCCCAAGAAGGTAACCTGGATGAAGAGGATAAGAATTCTGCGCTGACTGCTCAGACAATACCGTGAATCTAAGAAGATTGACTGCCACATGTATCACAGCCTGTACCTGAAGGTGAAGGGTAACGTGTTCAAAAACAAGCAGATTCTCATGGAACATACCCACAAGCTGAAGGCAGACAAGACTTGCAAGAAGCCTTTGGCGGAACAGGCTGAAGCCTGCACGTCTAAGACCAAGGAAACCCGCAAGCGTGGTGAAGAGCGGCTTCAGGCCAAGGAGGAAATCATTAAGACTCTGTCCAAGAAGGAAGAGACCAAGAAATAAAGTTCCCCGCCTCTTCTCTGTACACAGTGGCTTTGGCAACTGCATAGATCACTCATTCAATAAAAAACAAGCCTACCTCTCTGCTTCCAGAGTCTCTGGCTGCCTGGTGGGTTGTCACTGTGCACTGGACTGGAACTGAGGACTGGGATACAGGCCCTTCTCTGGGTTCCTGCTTTGTTGCTTCCTTGACTCTTAGCCTCTGGTCAGGCTCATGCCCCCTCCATCCATGGAGTGTGGGGCCTACTGTGAAGTGAGGAGAGGAATGACTTCTATCCAACTTTCAGATACTGTGCTTCCAAACTGCCCTTTACAACAGAGTATGAGTGGCATCTCAGACACGCTCTCAGATGTTGGTTGTTATTCAGTTGGGAGTTGTCACATTATTTTAAAACAACAGAATATAGTATGCTTGCACTCTTCAACTGCACTGAGGTTCAAGGTTGCAGTCTGCTGCCTTAGAACTCCAGGACAGTGGGGACTGAACCACCACCACTCCAGAAGGTACGATTGACCTGAACTGCTGACTGCTGCTAGAGCTGTCTTTAAACAGCCTTATTGAGACAGAACTGAAGCCATTATTTGGAGTACCCCTATTTTTATTTCTAAACCTATTTTTCTCTCCTGTCCTTATCAGTACTGTTTCCTGTTTTGTTTTTCAGTTTATAACCATAAAAAATGGTCCAAAGAAAAAAATCTTTCATGGCAAGAGTTGGAATAAGGCACATAACATACACACTTGTCACAGCCATTTTAAGTTGACTTTATACTCTTTTTGCAAATGAGAAGTAGGTTTTATCTTGCCTCTTATCTGATAGTAATAACCAATAAATTTTTCAATAAAGTATCTGCTCTACAAGCCAAGTTAAAAAAAAACAACAAACACTACCACAGGTGCAATAGCTAATCCAATTCACAGGTTCTGGGGATTAGAGTATTCTTAGGAGGTCATTTAAGAAATTCTGCCTGCCACAGCACTTATTCAAAAGATGAAAGGAAATTCTTTGGGGATGCGGGGGAGAAGGAAGTGGGAATAAACTCTCTCTGAGTAACATACTAATAGGAGAAGCCAAGCATTTGCAAAGAGAGTCCTGACCTCATCCATGGTGTCCTACCTGTTATATCTTCTGCCACCTCTAGAGTGGCTACTTTGGTCACAGTGTCTTGAGGTAAATGGTCAATAATAGACATTTTAAGGAATGCTTGTGCACTAAAAAACTCTTGCCATGCTTTAGTTTTTCCTTATCAAATGGTGTCAACTCCGAGCCCTCCAAGAACTTGTCCTAAGAATACATGTTGGAAAGTGCATCTTTTTAGATATGGCTCAACTAAGAGAGAATTTCATTGCTCAAAACTCGGAGGACTGGGATAATACCCCAGTGCTCCTCTTACATATTCTACTTCAGGATTCAAGGTGGATATTCATCCCTTCACCTCATTTCTCTTCAGTGAAGGTTAAGACACAGAGCAGCCTCTATGTTCCTGTGTACCAACTTCGGCTAAACACCAGGGTTGTTTCTGAGCTCCTTTTTCATCCTGGTGACCTAAGAAGATCTCAAACTAATAAATCCATCCTGGAAGGCAAGCTGGAACAGGGTTTCTCATTATTAATATTTAGCATGCAGATGGTTTTCAAAGAACATCATTTTCTAATTAGGATGACACTTTTGCCTAGTACTGAAGAAACACAACTGATGATTGGGGAAACTGAAATGTAAGAAGAGGGGACCAACTATATGGGAAAAGAATATAAAAAGGTGGATATATGTATGTGTATAACTGATTCACTTTACTGTACACCTGAAACTAACATAACATGAATCAACTAGACTCCAATAAAAATTTAAGAAAAAGAGGGAAACCAAGACTTGCTGCCTTCAGCATCTCTGGGGTTTTTTTCCTCCAGATGTTTTATGGCCAGACTTGCCAACCACGAGGGGGAGAAACTGTATAAAATACCTGTAACAGGCTCTGAGTTTCATGGAGAATGAGAAAATTATAATCAATATACATTGATCTTTCAAGTCACCATCCTTTCCAAATACCCAAGGTCACCTTTGTGTACATGCACTTAATTCTTTGGATGAGAATTATTATCCAGATTTAATAGATGGGGAGAAACTGAGGTCCTAGAGTTATTTATTGTGATCTGACCTACCATCACAGTGGCCCAGGGTGGAAGAAAGATTACAATAACATCTAATTTCAAATCATGCAATCTTTTTGAAATTACAAAGACAAACAGAAAGCTTTCATTGCATGTTATCAAAACTGGAAAGATCTTCAGAAAAGTTGCTCTTGGACCCTGTCTCTACTAAAACAAAGCACTCCTCCACCCCAAATTGTTGGCAACTTGGGTTGCCAATAGATACCTCTTGGGACCTGAAACTAAGAGGATCCTGGTTGCCTCGACTCCTTCTGAAGAAATTTGCTTCCAAGCGTCTTGCAGCACCATCTCATCATTCACCTCAGAGAGAACAAGAACACGTGGGCCACCAGATGTGCTCTCTCCAACCACCTGAGGTGTTGAGTCAGTTTCAATCCCAAAGAAAGGGCCAAGGGGAAAAATAAAACAGATGATTCTGATCTGATGATTTGGTAACAGAACTGGCAAGAGAAGCCCTTACCAGAGGTTCAAACTTAAGTGAACAAAACAAAGAGAGCACTATGCATCATCCCCAAATATGTACATACCCTTACCTACTTACGGCTGGAGGAGCTATTCTTGTGAGGTCCGCCTAAAGCCCCAAAGTGCAGTAGGGTATAGTTTTTTGGAATAGTATGGCAACCTAGAAGCAAATTGAGGATGCGATCCCATTCAATCCTTGATGACAATAGCAAAAGGACAGGGTGAATAATTTGAGGTGACCTGCTTCCTAAGCATCAGTTTACTGTGGGGTCAAGCATCTGCTCTAGGCTTTAATTACTGATTGAACCAAAAGAAAAACTGTAATGATCATCGACATTATCATGAAAGGATTTTTATACTCAATTTCAAGCATATGTAAGATAAGTCTTACTTGAAGTTTAATCAAACTTCAAAAAAGTTTAGTTTTCTTCAAAAAAAGATTTAAAAAAATTCAGCTTTAGCTGTGCTGGATCTTCGTTGCTCTGCTTGGGCTTTCTCTAGCTGCGGTGCTCAGGCTTCTCATGGCAATCGCTTTTTGTTGAGGAGCACAGGCTCTAGGCACATGGGCTCACTATTTGTGGGCTCCGTTGCGCTGCAACCTGTGGAATCTTCCTCAGACCAGGGATGGAACCCATGTCCCCTGCGGTAGCAGACAAATTTTTAGCCATTGCGCCATTAGGGCAGTTCTAAAGTTTAGCCCTTAAAAAAAACTTTTAAATTTATTTTTGGTTACACTGGGTCTTCATTGCTGCCCATGGGCTTTCTCTAGTGTGGTGAGCGGGGGCTTCTGATTGCAGTGGCTTCTCTTGTTGCAGAGCATGGGCTTCAGCAGTCGCAGCCTGTGGGCTCGGGGGTTGTGGCACACAGGCTTAGTTGCTCCAAGGCATGTCAGATTCCTGGACCAGGGATGGAACCCGAGTGCCCTGCACTGGTAGGTGGATTCTTAACAACTGGACCACCAGGAAAGACCCTAAAATTCAGCCATTAGAAAATAATAAGTCCTTTACCTTTATACTAACCCCTGTCCAAAAGTCCCTCTTGAGGCATTTGTAAAGAAAAAGGTTTATCATTGCTTATTCTGCCTTTTGGCTTGCTTGAGAAAACAGCAGTCACCAGCAACACTGGAAGAGAACTAGACCAACAGTGCAATAGTATTAACCCTGGACTACAACACATGAGCCTTGCTCCCACTCAAGCTCTGCTAATAAATGTTCCTGGGAGAATCCCTTGATATCTCAAAGTCTGTTCCCTCACTTGTGAAGTGAGGTGGCTGGTTTAGACAATTAAATAGAAAATTTGACTAAGATACTGCTGAGATGTGTCATGCTAAGATACTTCTAAGGATACGAGTCTGACAGAGTCCCTGCCTCAAGAAACTAACAATCTAACTTAGAAGGTAAGGCAGACATTTGCGCAAACATGTACACAAGCCCACATTTATCATACACAGCATTACAAAGGACGCAGTGTGCTTTATAGTCCTTTATATGGACTAATGCTTGTTTGACTGAAAGCAGAGGGAAACCAGATGAAAGCTTCATGGAAGAAGAGGTAGCATTTAAAGTAAATCTTTCAGGATAATAAGCAGAGTTTGAAAAAAAGAGGAAAGTGACTAAAGATTCAGGCAAAGAAAACAGATGGACAAAGTGCAAGGCCTGCAGATATGTAAGGACAAGAAAGCAGCAAAGTGTTTGAAAAATGACAAACAGTCCACTTTGGGTAGAGTGTAATGGGAACAAGACATAAAGCTGAGAAAGTTCAATCAGACTATTTTTGAATTGGTCAGTGGCAGAACCAGTCCTGCATTTACGGATTAACCTGGCAGTGGTGGGCAGAAGTAAATGCCAGAGGGTAGAGATGGCAGGCAGAAGGCCAATTAAGAGGTTACTGCAATAGACCAGTGGGTGGCAATAAGGGCATCAGCCAGGGCAGCGGCAGTGGAAACAGCCAGCCACTTTAGTCAAAATTTTAAACCAGCACTCTATGTTGCGTCTGTCCCAATTCTCCATGGTAACAGGCCATCCCAAGTGAAAATTATTAAAAAGGAGCACTAATTTGAATAAAGCTTTTCCAACACAGAGAATGAAAAATAAGTGAGCCCAGATCCATGTTGAGTTTAAAACCATCACTAACCTCTGGCCTTATACTTTCACCAAGGCATACAGCCAATTGTGGAAAAGAAATATACACAGGAGACTCAAGAAACATCTTATTAATACAGTATTTATTTGTCTTCCTTCTGTCAGGCCCTGAGCCAACCACCTTCCCCAGGTTGCCTGGGGAGGTACAGAAAAAGAAACATACAGGGCAGACGAGACACGGGAGAAGAACTATGGGAGGTGGAAACGGCTCCTTCACATGGCGAAGAGGATGAGAAAGGCCACCATCAGGCAAAAGAGCCCCATGGCCTCCGAGAGGGCAAAGCCCAGAATGGCGTAGGAGAAGAGCTGCTGCTTCAGAGAAGGGTTCCTGGGAGGGGAAGAGAAAAGACTGAATTTCTAGTCCATATAAAGAAAAAGACAAACATTAAAGGAGGGCTCAGGGAGAATCCATCTCAAGCTAACATTTCAGGTCACGAGTCTCTCTGGGTGACACCATCATGCTGCATTTCTTGCTCTGACACAGAAAGGTCTCTACAGAGATGAAAGGGGGAGGGGACAATCCAAAATTCTGCAACACAGCCCAGGTACAAACATTACCTCCTCTACTGTATCACATCTTCCCTGGGGCTGGACACTTAACTATCCAGGGCTCAACCAGGATGAAGACGCCTCTGGGTGGCAGGGTCTATCAGAGCAGCGTTTCCAAACTTTAAGCAGTAGAACCCCATAATACAAAACAGTTAAAGTGTAATGGAGCAGCAGAGTTGGAAGTCTTGTTTGACTGGTCTCCTCTTCATTCTCTAAGAGTCTCTGGGGTGTACCCTCAGAACCCTAGGGCTTTACGTAACATAATTAGAAAAACACTATTCTAGTGGACAAGGACATCAGGGGGACAAATAACTTCTCTCATTTCAAAATAGTCAAAAGATTTTGGGCTACAAACCACCTTGCGGGGGGTGCATTTAGACAATATGAGTCAAAATGGGATAAAGGACTCCTAATTCTGAAAATCAATATATAATTTCTATTTCCCTTCCTGTCGCCTCCGGAAGACTTGATGGATAAGGTAAAGCAACACTAGCTTTTAACAGAATTGTGGACATAGAAGTTTCTTATTTCACACAAATCCTAAGAAATAAACTTATTTCCCCAAAGACATTGAGACAACTTGTAGGTCTCCTAAGGATTAATTTAGTTCTAACACTGAGTTGCCCAGAGTTGTTGGGGACCAAATAGTCTCAAGTGTCAGGGAGCACTGGGGCTGGATGTAGAAGCAGTTTTCCCAGGAGTGATGAGGGAATTCCCGGGGATGGGGAAAAACAGCAGCGAAGCTGCTACGCTGACTGAGGCTTTAGACTGGGGAGTGGACATGGCAAACTTTTTCTGTAAAGGGCTAGACAGCAAATATTTTAGGCTCTGTGGGTCACATACAACCTGTTACCTTTTTTACTTTCATGACCCTTTAAAAACATAAAACCCTTCTTAGTTCAGCTATACAAAACCAGGCTGGCCCAATACAAACCTCCTGCCTTAGTTTGCTGACTCCTACTCTATACCAAAGCTGTCCAATAGAACTTTGCAAAATGGTAGCTACGAGTCACATGTGGCTAATGAACTACAATGAAAGTACACAGAACTTAAGTCAGTGTACTTTTAGTTAAAACTCACATTTGAATAGCACTACGTGGTTAGTGGCTACTGTATAGGATACTGCAGCTCCAGAACCCCAAATATTTCTGCCCAGACCTGTGGAAGCACATCAGAGAGCCAGTGGAGGGCCCATCTTACCTGGCATAACCAATGATGAGACTCCCAAACACGGTCCCAATTCCAGCTCCAGAGCCAGCCACCCCTACTGTGGCAGCCCCAGCTCCAATGAACTTGGCTGCTGTGTCAATGTCCCTTGAAATGGCACTGGTTTGGAAACTGCGGCTAGGAGTCAGTGAGGTGGTCAGGGGACGGGGGACTACTGCCAAGCTGCTGTGGCTCTGTGAATAAGCAGCAGATAGAAAGTTTTTAGGAAACCCCTTTTTTTTTTTGCTTTGGAAAACTTCTGTACCATTTAATCCCTTTATGCTATCAAATCCCATCGTTTCTCCTCCAAACAGAAAATCTTTTAACTCCCCCAGAAAACTCTACTTCCAAGCAGAATGCTTAAATGAAAGAGGTGGATGTCAAATATCTTCAGGACTCAGGGTACAGTCTAGAAATGGAAGACTACAGCCCTAGCCTGTTCCTGATGCCTTGAGGAGATCAACTTCCTGGGCTACATGCTCCCAACTCAAGTCAGTGCACTAGATCAAGTAAAATGGGAGTTAGAAGCAGCACACAGGGGCATGTGCTGCCAGTGGCAAGAGCTGGAACATAGGGAATATATCACATCGTATATGGTATCATGAGTCCTCAGCACTCCCCCTACTGGTTCATCAGGTAACCCTCCCTTCCCCTCCCCATCCCCACCCTCACCCCTCCCCACAGGTCCAGTTCCACTCATCAGGTACCTCATCTGTCAGTGTCTCGGGTCGTCTTACCACCACTGCAGACAGTGATCGGCTCAATAGTGTAGAGGTTCTCCTGATCTAGCCGGAATAATACAAGGTCAAGAAAGGCTGTAGAGAGTTTTAGAACTACTGCAATTTATTACTGAGATACCCCATTTATTCACTAGAACTTAAATTGGAACCTCAAAAAAGAATCTGGAATCATTCATTTAAAGCATTTACTTCACTCAATAAGAAATCTACACATATACTGGTAATGGCCAGCTCATTAGAATGAAGTGAATGACTGGAACATCCTTCCCTGAACACACTGTTCTGGAAAATAGGCATGAACACCAAATGCTGAAAACGTACCCACTCCTGGAAGCCTTTTCTAACTCCAAGCCAGTGTCTCCAAAATAGACAACACGGTGGTTAACAGCCAGGGTTTTAGTCATATATAACTAGATTCAAATCCTAGGTCTATCTGAGTTGTGTGATCTTAGGACAAATCATGTACATCTTTTTAAGCCTGCTTTCTCATCTATCAAATGGGAATAACATATCTCAGGGTTGTAATTACTCAGAGGAGTAAAGATTATGTACATAAACCGGTAGACTCAATGCCAGGCATAGCAAGTGCTCAATAAATAATACCAACTAACAGCATCACTCCTTTTCACTTATAAGTGAATGAACCGATTGCCTCCATTATGTAATGCTCTTCCATTTCTTCCATCTTGTTGCTTTTGAATCAAATATTTTTCCTATGTGTATTTCAGCTTCCCACCCAAATTTAAGCTTCCAGAGGAACTCCTAGCTATAGCTCTCTGACACTCAGGACAAGATCCTGTACACAGTGCACACTCAATCTGACTTAGGCAATTTATTCCATGTTTACCATTTCTGGTGGGGCTCCAGTTTACAACAACACAGTGTTTCTGGATAGGAATAACCTGATCTTAGCCTAGATGCTCATTTATGCTCTTCTGTTATGACTGCATGAGAAAAATCAACTGGCCTTCATGGGACACAAGGCAAGGAACGCCTAGGAAGCATTCAATCTCTCATCAGGCTAGCAAAGCAAAGGGCCCAACTGTGAAGCATAAGGTCTGAGAAGGAAAAGACATAACGCCTCTCCTTAAAAACTTTCTTGGGAAAGGTGGGTACTCACCAAGGAGGGGGTGGAGACGAACTTGGCGCAAGTGTACATTTTCAGGGGATGAAGGGCTGCGGCAGGAGAGCTGCAATTACAGAAGCAGCAGTGTAAATGTTTTTCTTGCTCATCAAAAGACAGCTGTATTAGTAGGTACTCTGGAAAACTTAAATGGCTCAGAAAGCAGTGACTGACCTCAAGTCTTAGAGATGGAACGAGAACCCTGAAGTCAGAATTTCCTCCACACAGCTTCCAAGATTTCCTTATAATTAAGTGACTTCTCTTGGTTTGAACAAGAAGCCACTTGGTCCCAGCTTTAAGACATGTTATCTCTTTCCATAGCCTCATGAGTTGGGGTCGTAGATGAATTTTCCCAGCATCTTTTGCCCAAGTTTCCCCCCAGTCTCTTACTGAAAAGGAACTCTTCTCAAGCCTTCATTTCCTGGATCTAAAAATGTTGCCCTTTAAGACCCTCAGGGTAATTCCCTGGCAGTCCAGTAGTTAGGACTCTGAGCTTTCACTGTAGGGGGCATGGGTTCCATCCCTGATTAGGGAACTAAGATCTCATAAGTTGTATGCTGCTGCTGCTGCTAAGTCACTTCAGTCGTGTCCGACTTTGTGCGACCCCATAGACGGCAGCCCACCAGGCTCCTCTGTCCCTGGGATTTTCCACAAGTCAAAAAAAAATAAAAAAGACTCTTGGAAGATACTGAGGAAGGCGAAGGCTCTGAAAGGGTCTCTAACAATCCTCTTATTGAATTACCAGGAAGCATTTGTCAAAACATGTCAAAAGATTTGTTAAAGATGTTCAAGCTGGATTTAGAAAAGGCAGAGGAGCCAGAGATCAAATTGCCAACATCCCCTGGATCATCGAAAAAGCAAGACAGTTCCAGAAAAACATCTACTGCTGCTTTACTGACTACGCCAAAGCCTTTGACCATGTGGATCACAACAAATTATGGAAAATTCTTAAAGAGATGGGAATACCAGACCACCTGACCTTCCTTGTGAAAAATTTGTATGCAGGTCAAGCAACAGTTAGAACTGGACATGGAACGACAAACTGGTTCCAAATCGGGAAAGGAGTACATCAAGGCTGTATACTGTCACCCTACTTATTTAACTTATATGCAGAGTACATCATGAGAAATGCTGGGCTGGATGAAGCACAAGCTGGAATCAAGACTGTGGGGAGAAATATCAATAACCTCAGATATGCAGATGACACCACCCTTATGGCATAAAGCGAAGAACTAAAGACCCTCTTGATGAAAGTGAAAGAGGAGAGTGAAAAAGTTGGCTTAAAGCTCAACATTCAGAAAATGAAGCTCATGCCATCTGGTCCCATCACTTCCTGGCAAATAGATGGGGAAACAATGGAAACAGTGACAGACTTTATTTTGGGGGGGGGGCTCCAAAATCACTGCAGATGGTGACTGCAGCCATGAAATTAAAAGATGCTTGCTCCTTGGAAGAAAAGTTATGACCAACCTAGACAGTGTATTAAAAAGCAGAGACATTACTTTGCCCACAAAGGTCCATCTAGTCAAAGCTTTGGTTTTTCCAGTAGTCATGTATGGACGTGAGAGTTGGACTATAAAGAAAGCTGAGCACTGAAAAATGGATGGCTTTTGAACTGTGGTGCTGGAGAAGACTCTTGAGAGTCCCTTGGACTGCAAGGAGATCCAACCAGTCCATCCTAAAGGAAATCAGTCCTGAATATTCATTGGATGGACTGATGCTGAAGCTAAAACTCCAATACTTTGGCCACCTGATGTGAAGAGCTGACTCCTTTAAAAAGACCCTGACGCTGGGAAAGATTGAAGGCAGAAGGAGAAAGGGACGACCGAGGATTAGATGGCTGGATGGCATCATTGACTCGATGAACATGAGTTTCTACAAGCTCCGGGAGTTGTTGATGGACAGGGAAGCCTGGCGTGCTGCAATCCATGGGGTTGCAGAGATAGGACTAAGTGACTAAACTGACAGACTGAGGAAGCATTTGTCAAAACATTTATCTCCTATGTTAATTAACCAGATAAGGCAGATCAAGGAGAAACTCTGTCATTACTCTAATTAGCAAGGACTGTTAAAGCATTCATTTCCATCATTATTCTAAGAGGTATTCAATTTTGTATCAAGACCTTAAACAGGGACTTCCCTGGTGGTTAAGACTTAGCCTTCTGTGCAGGGGGTTCGGGTTCAATCCCTGGTGGGGGAGCTAAGATCCCTCATGCTCAGGGCAAAAAAAACCCAAACGCAAAAGATAAAACAGAAGCAATGTTGTAACAAATTCAATAAAGACTTTAAAAAAAGACCTTAAACAATGCTAACACCCTGGAGGTACCTAAGTTGGTAGAACTGAGAGAAGAGTGGGTGAGTTAAAGACCTACAGGCAGGGTTTTTCCAAGTACAGTTGGTGGCCCACCTGAACTAGTTACAGGAGGGTAGGGGCTGAGTATGTATTAAAAATGTGGGACTTCTCTCACAGTCCAGTGGTTAAGAATCTGCACTTCTACTGCAGGGATCCCTGGTTAGAGAACAAAGATCCCTTGACCATGAGCTGTGGCCAAAAAAGAAAAACAAAAAACAAAAAATGCATATTCTTGGGTCTCACCTTAAGACTTTCTGGGTCAAGATCTCTGGGAATAAGGCCCAAGTACTCTATTTCGGGGTTCTCTGGTGGCTCACACAGAGTCAGACACAACTGAAGTGACTTAGCAGCAGCTGGTGGCTCAGCAGTAAAGAATCCACCTGGCAGTGCAGGACACTTGGGTCTGAGTCCTGGAGAAGGAAATGGCAACCCACTCCAGTATTCTTGCCTGGGAAATCTCATGGACAGAGGAGCCTGGCAGGCTACAATCCACAGGGTCACAAAAGAGTGGGACACGACTTAGCAACTAAACAATAACGTTCTGTATTTCAATGAAGCTTCCCAGATGATTCTTAGGTACTTGGGAGAGCGTGGTCTTAAAATAACAGTTTTAAAACTGTGGCAGTGGTAGGATCAGAATTTGAACTCTTCTCATTCTTAATGCTTTCTAATATGCTACAGGTTGAAATACTCGGTGATTACTTAGGCCTGTTAAATGACACTTTCTCGAATGAGCTGGACTAATACTTTCCCAGATTAACTTCCGATTCCAGAATGTTACTTTTACATTAATGGATGTCTTCAACTCTTGTCCTTTCCGGAACTCTGATTTCTGCCCATATGTAACTCTAACCCAATTTTGCTGCCAGGCTATTCAGGTTTTCTTAGGTCAAAAATCCAAAATTTCTTTTAAGCTTTAAAAAAACAGAGAGACTGGTTTTCCCCCAAGGCAACAAAACCTCAATATCATCATTTAAAAAATATAGTTCTTAGAGGAATTAAATGAAAATAACATATGGAAAGAGCCTGATGCAGAACTGAAGGAAGCCTGCAGGAAGCGGTGATCCCTCTGCTGGCCAACTAATCTTGTCCAAGTCTGCACTTGTTCACCAATATCACCTTGGGGAACAGCACTACCCAGGTTCATGGGTTTCTTCCTCAGTGGAGGTCAGCCAGGGAGTTACAGGGCTGCTACTTAATCGTTCCCTTTCTTAACCTTCTTTTCCTCTTGAGGGCAGAGTCTGGGGACTCTCAGTAAACCCCTTGACAGGAAAGCTGGCAGGTGGGTAGCACCCCATGCTGGCCCCTCCGCTTTTTAGCCCTGTTGCCTCTAAAGGAAAACCTCACACAGCCCACGACTTGTGTTTTTCCCGCTTCACCGCAGTGGAAGGCAGAGAACGCCACTGGGAGACAATCCGCGGTACCAAAGAAACCTGCCTCTTTTCTGCTACGGCTCTCTCCCAGTCCACAGCCTGAGGGTAGGGGGTGCTTTGGCTGTGCTGTTCATTTCTACCACTTTCATGGTTTACTTTTTAAATCGAGGGGGGCTGCCTAGAGGGACTGGTGGCTTTAGACGACACACCAATCTCCACTGCTGACACTTGAGATCCTGGGGCCAAAAGTCTGGAGGTTTCAGGATAAGGACGGCACGACTCAGGATGAGAAGAGAAAGTAGAGATAGGATGGGAGAGTCTGGGGGTTGGGACAGGTCTGAAAGGGCAAAAGGGTGAGAAAAGAGCGTTTGCAAGCGACAGGTGAAATGAGCACTCTGGGATTTGACTTTCGACAGCTCCAAGGCGCCCTCCCCCCACCCACGAGACATCAAAGATGGCGCCAGGCCCGCGCGGCTGGAGGTCACCGGCACGCGGAAGGGGCAGCCCGAACGCGCGGGGATACGGGGACAAGGGTGGGCGTGAGGACCCAGATGGGAGCACGCGAGGTAAGAGCCTCAGACCATCCACGCGAGGTGGGCGCCCGGCGCGCGTGCGCGGCGCAACCCGGGCGCGAGGGCCCAAGGCCTTACCTGCTCCCAGTGCAGAGAAGACAGAGAGGGGCGGGGAGGGGGCGGGAATAGGAAAAGGAAGGCTCAGCGCAGGCGCGGCCCGGACCAAAGAGTTGCTCCGCCAAGGCTAGAGAGATTGCAAACTTGAGGGTCGGCCCAGGCACCACAGCGCCGCCTGCCAGCTCTGTGGCGGTAGCCGGCCAGTGACTCCACCTGGCGTTTGAGAAGAGAAACTGCAGCCAGAGCCTGAGAAATGAGGGCACTCCGCAGTTTAAGCCGATCCGTAACGTGGCCTGCGGTTTGCTCTGCACAGAGGCTGGAATCTTGGATTCGCGTCTCTTTTCCAGGCATGCGCGGTCACACTCGGGGGGGTGGGAAGAACAACTGTCCAGGATTTCAGTGTTAAATGGCATACAATCGAGATGGGGTTCAATGTCCAAAATCTAGCAGGAGGAAGATGAGGTCACAGGATTCCCGACGCCTGTTGCCACCGACCCAGGCTATAAGGATGGGAAAACTCATTCAATGAGCGGATAGTCAGGAAAAAGCCCCGGCAGCCTCTAGTGGCTTCACCTTTATTTCCCTCTCCTTCTTATTCCAGTGATCAACTATGAGAAAATCAGCATCAGGGAACCAGAAGATAGGGGCTAAAGATGATTAGGGCTCGAGAGCCCTGACCCTAAGCATTCTTTCCTGAGGCCTGAGACAGTCGAGGAATAGAGAGCATCAGTGACCAGCAGTGAGGTTGGGAGGTCACCCCGGGCATGCCAGGGCCTCTGCTCAGGCTTCATCTACACGAGTTGAGATAAGCAGTCCCCCACCCCCAGGCGGTGCTCTTATGGAGGCCCCTCCGCTTCTTCCCCTTGCCCTTTTGCTTGTCCTTTCCCCGATGTCCTTTTCCCTCCTGGCCCTCACCTCTTCTTCTAGGCTGCTTTATGTCCCAGATAGGTCTGACCTGTTCCTCTCGAGGAAGGTCCACAAGGCCTACCCACTTCCCCTCACGTCCAAACCTCGGCCGTCCAGGCATCGTCTTAAACGCAGCACAAGAAAGACGGGGAAAGCTCACCAAACCCCCATAAAAAATAAAAAAATAAAAAGAAGGCCGCGGCTGTAAATAAAGCCAAATCCGCCACCCTCTGAGGGGCCGTTTGTCCTCCCCTCCTTGGCCCCGTCCTTCCCGCCGCCCCCTCCCGGCTCCCGGGCCCCGCGGCGCCCCGGCCCCGAGCTCCTCCATTTAATCGGATTTGGGAGAAGGGGAGGATAAATCACGGCAGCAGCTTTACGGTCCCGGAGGAGAGGCGAGCCGCAGCCAGGCACACCCCGGCCGGCGATAAAAACCGCCGCTGAAAGCCCACGGAGCAATTTCCCGGGACCCCGAGCGACGCCATTACAGGAATGTAATTTTGCCCGGATGAGGCCCCGAGTTTAATTATCCTCGCGGAGGAATTTCAATGCGGCCAATCCATCTTGCAGGCGGGCGGCAGAGGGATTTATATGGGCCCGTTATTTCACACCGATCCTCCATCTGCATTTTTATGGCCCTGAGCTTCTGAAAGGGAGGGGAAGGAGTAGGGAGAAATCGGAGAAGCGGGCGAGGAGGAGAAGGGTGGGAGACTTCCCGCCTTTCCTAAATCTAAGATTCCAGCTCGAGAATGAGGATTCTCGCTGGTTCCCCTGAAATGCCCAGATCTCTCCAGTTCCAGTTGTTGACTCGGGGTGAGTTTGTGGGTAGGTGAGAAATGGAACTGGTATCCTTGGGAATCACTCAACAGGTATTTACCAGGTACCAAGGCACAGGGTGAGATGCTCAGAGGAGAAAGGGAAAATAGGCTACAAGAATATCTCCTGGGGGACTTTCCTGGCGGTCTAGCGGTAAGGACTCCAAGCTCCCAGTGCAGGAGGTGGGGGTTCAATCCTTGGTCTGAGAGCTAAGATACCTCATGCCTAGAAGCAGTTGGCAGAGAAATAAATCTCCTGAGGTCCCCAGACACCCCAAGCCGGCCCACAATGAATTCCTTTTAGCCCGCGGCTGCACATCCTCAGGGCAAAACTTCCACAGCTCGTAGGAGCCGCCGCCACTAGCCAGTTGTTGCAGCTGTTTGTTGCGACAATTTAGTCCCCTCTCAGATATCTCTAACAATCCAAAGGAGAATTGGAGGAGCCCGTGTCTGATATGTTTATTTCTCCCTTACCTCCATTCAGTGGTAGTCTCTGGATTCATACACCTGGCTTCCCAAATTGCTGTGTGACCTTGGGCAAGCTGTTTAACCTCTCTATATCGATCTTCTTTTATGTAATTTGGGAATGATAATAATTCTTCATTGTCGTTTAGTCATTAAGTCTCATCTGACCCTTTTGGGACCCCATGGACTGTAGACGGCCAGGCTACTCTGTGGGATATCTCCAGGCAAGAATACTGGAGTGGGTTGGCTTTTCCTTCTCCAGGGGATCTTCCCGACCCAGGAATCTAACCCAAGTCTCCTGCTTGGTAGGAGGATTCTTTATCACTGAGCCACCTGAGAAGCCTGATAATAATGCTTGCTCAGCAGCAAATATTGGGGTAATATACATGAAGCTTTTGGGCTTCTCAGGTGGTGCAGTGGCAAAGAATCTACCTGCCAATGCAGGAGACGGAGTTTCCATGCCTGGGTCAGGATGATCTCCTGGAGGAGGAAATGGTAACCCCCTCCAGTATTCTTGCTGGGAAAATCCCAGGGACAGAGCAACCTGGAGGGCTACAGCCCATGGGGTTGCAAAGAGTTGGATGTGACTGTGCAGAGATACCTGAAACTTTTAGCAAGGAGCTTGGAACTTAGTTCAATAAATGCTAGTAATATAATAATTTTTTTTTTTTTGGTGTTAGTAGTAGGTTATCTGGAGAAGGCAATGGCAACCCACTCCAGTACTCTTGCCTGGAAAATCCCATGGATGGAGGAGCCTGGTAGGCTGCAGTCCATGGGGTTGCTAAGAGTCCGACACGACTGAGCGACTTCACTTTCACTTTTCACTTTCATACATTGGAGAAGGAAATGGCAACCCACTTCAGTGTTCTTGCCTGGAGAATCCCAGGGACGGGGGAGCCTGGTGGGCTGCCGTCTCTGGGGTCACACAGAGTCAGACACGACTGAAGTGACTTAGCAGCAGCAGCAGCAGTAGTGTTATAGTTAGGAGCATGGCAGCTCAATTCTGCTCTGCTTCCTAGAGACTTTATTGCAAGCTTCTTGCAATGATAGCTCCTGAAAGAAACTAAATCATGGCTTACTGAACTTATTTACCTACATAAATCACACAAAGGAGTTACTTGACAGGCTAGTGAGTCGGGGTCTGTGGGGAGGGCTGAGAATTCCCAGGGCTGTTGCTTCCAGGTTTGCAACCAGGCATTGAATCCGGAGGCATGAGACTACAAAAAGTGGTTGGAGGTATGTGCAGAGGGGTGAATTTGAAGACAGCAAAATATGATCCAAGAGAACTTTAGCTAAGAGTCTAGGGATTTTCTTAACCAAGGGCTTGAGAGAGGGTTCTTCCTTCACTTCACTGAGGGAAAACTAGGGTCCAGAAAGGAAAGGGTGTGGAGCCAGAACTATCCTTTCCAATCAATCCTTTTCTTTTCCTACCAGACCATGTAACAAGGTTGGCCTGATTGGCCAGTTTTTCTAAGGACTGTTAGTGGCAGATTCTGACTGGTTAGCCACCTCCCTGCACAGTGGTGACGGTGAAATGAGATTGATCTTTTCTTTCGTAGGATTGGTTAACAGCCCTCAGCGGGGCCAGAGACTCATTTTAATTGACTGGAGAGGCCAGGAGGAAGGTCCAGCACCTTTCATATAGAGAGTTCTTTTTCCACAAAGGTCACCAAGAAAGAGTCTTGACTAGCTTATGCATATTTGCCTTTGGACTGGAAATAATAGCTTAGAGAAGAAAAATCAAGAGTCATGCAGGCATGCTACAGTTCAATTTGAAACCCAAACAGAGAGAGGGATTCACAGAGGGAAAGAGAAGAGCGGTAAAGAGAGAGACTAAGACACAGAGAAATTAAAGAAAAAAGTAGCCAAAGAGGATGGATTTGAATAATTTGGTTTTCATTTCTGGTGGTTTAAGAGGAGGCTACTTTATGATGCATTTTTTTAGGTGCATGTGTTGCCAGCACGTGGCATGGGAAGAACAGCTGTCTTGGAGGCAGGAGACTAGGAATCTGGTCCCAGCCCTGCTACTAACTAGCTGAGTAGCTATGCAAGTTACTTCATCTCTCAAAGTTTTAGTGTCTCCGTTTGGAAAAATCAGGGGGAGAAGTAGGTGATCTGTAAGGTTCCATCCAATATTAGCTCTCCTCATTCTGACAAGCAGTCTGTTTTCTAAAGCTGAAGTGGTAACTTTACACTGCCAATAAGGACTGTTCTTGGGTGCTGTGTTCCTCTATTTATTTGAGTTTATTAATTTCAGGCTTTGGGGACTGGTAGGCACTGACTGATGGATTTTTCTGTTTTCTCTTGCTAAGTCAGTTCCCCAGAACAACAGGATTGTAAGCCATCAGTAAACCTCCCTACTCTTGGAGGAAAAAAACAGTAGATGGAAGAAGAAAAAGTGTCATGGGTATCCAGGATTCCAGGACAGGGATCAGTGGAAGGGTTGGTGAGAGAAGGCCAGAGAAGTTTTTGTGGGAAGAACCTAAGTTGTTTTGAATTTGTAAGATGAACTTATACATGCCCTACATATTTATCTAGAAACAATGATTAAGTATATATGTGAACAAATTTGGTCCCTGCCATTTATTGTCTCCCAAGCCAAAGCACACACAGAGACAAAACAGAAAGTGAAAGTCATTGTGATAATTGACAGACGTATACCACCCTGTGTAAAGCAGATAGCTAGTGGGAGCCGCTGTATAGCGCAGGGAGCTCAGCTTAGTGCTCTGTGATGACCTATAGGGGTGGAAAGGGGCAAGGTGGGAGGGAGGTCCAAGAGAGAGGGGATTTATATGTACATATCTCTGATGCTGGGAGGGATTGAGGGCAGGAGGAGAAGGGGACGACAGAGGATGAGATGGCTGGATGGCATCATCGACTCGATGGACATGAGTTTGAGTGAACTCCAGGAGTTGGTGATGGACAGGGAGGCCTGGTGTGCTGTGCGATTCATGGGGTCACAAAAAGTCAGAGACGACTGAGCGACTGAACTGAACTGATAGCTGATTCACTGCCTTGAACGCACAAACTAACATATTGTAAAGCAATTACACTCCAATTGAAAAAAAAAAAAAGGTCATTGTGATACATTGTAAAGAGCTTAAGACTGAAAGTTAGAGATCTGAATGTAGATGTGGCAATATCTTTAAAAAAATAATTTACTTAATTTATTTTTGGCTGTGCTGAGTCTTCATTGCTGTGCAGTTTTCTCTCGCTGCAGAGAGCAGGGGCTACTCTCTAGTCACAGTGCCTTCTCTTATTGCAGAACACAGGCTATAGTAAACATGGGCTCAGTGGTTGCGCTTCCCCGGATCTAGAGCACAGGCTCAATAATTGTGGCCCATGGGTTTAGTTGCTCCAAGGCATGTGGGATCTTCCCGGATCAGAGATTGCCCCCATGTCTCCTGCATTGGCAGGTGGCCTCTTCACCACTGAGCCACCAGGCAAACCCTAAATTTGGGACTGTTCTTAATTATGTGACTTTGAAAAAAATCAATTCACCTCTCTGGACTTCAGTTTTCTTAAGTGCACATTGTAGGGAAACACTTGCTGATTATTGAATTCTTTTTCGGCTTTAAATATAAGCAGCATAGATCTATTCTTCCTGTTTTGCCCTCGTCTCCTGTGACTTTAAGTATTCAACCAGTATTAACTGAGCATCTACAGTATGTGAGGTGCTGTACCATACATTGTGATTAGGAATAAAAAAGGAGAAAGCACAGTCCCTTGTCTTCATAAGTTTATGATCAGTAGGAAAAACATGTACGTATATAACTATAACTTGCAGCAAAATTTAATGGGTTATGAAGAGTTGGACATGACTGAGCGACTTCACTTTCGCGTTTCACTTTCATGCATTGGAGAAGGAAATGGCAACCCACTCCAGTGTTCTTGCCTGGAGAATCCCAGGGACGGGGGAGCCTGGTGGGCTGCCGTCTATAGGGTCTCACAGAGTTGGACACGACTGAAGCGACTTAACAGCAGCATGGGTTATAGGAGTTGAAGAAGCAGTATGATTTCCATTTAGAATGATCAAGGGGGCACTATGATTAAAAAGTAGGTTTTTTTTCTTCTTTAAAAAAAAAATAAAGTGTTTGAATTACATAAGGGAATGCCATTAATGAATATAATTTATGCAGCAGATATTTTTGGAGATCCTACTATGTGCCAGGTGCTGTTCCAGGTGCTGGAAACTCAGATATGAATAAAAGACAAAAATCCTTGCCTCCTCAGAGGTGACTTTAATATAAATTATGAAGCATAATAATAAAATAGACATCCATTAAATGACCCCCAGTTTAGGAAAAGAAACAAATAACCTACTAATACCACTGAGCCCCCCTCCCCCATGCATTGCTCCTATAGTAAAGTAATCCTTGAATTTTATGTTTATCATTTCAAGATTTTTCCTCAGATTTTTACCGTATTGCTTGTCTTTTTCCCCTCCTGTTCTAAAAGTGATATAATATTATTTGTATCCTTCTTTACTTGCTCTTTTCATTCAACATTATGTTTCTAAGATTCATTGAAGCTGATGTAGGTAGCTATAATTTATATTCACTGCTGTATCATCGGAGAAGGCAATGACACACCACTCCAGTACTCTTGCCTGGAAAATCCCATGGATGGAGGAGCCTGGCGGGCTGCAGTCCATGGGGTTTCGAAGAGTTGGACATGACTGAGTGACTTCACTTTCACTTTTCACTTTCATGCATTGGAGAAGGAAATGGCAACCCACTCCAGTGTTCTTGCCTGGAGAATCCCAGGGATGGGGGAGCCTGGTGGGCTGCCATCTATAGGGTCTCACAGAGTCGGATATGACTGAAGCGACTTAGCAGTAGCAGCAGCAGCAGCAGCTGTATCATAGCCCACCAATTTGTCAATTAATTTCCCTGTTGAAGAGTATTTAGGATTGTTTTCAGTTGTTTGCCACTACAAACAATGCTGCTCAGAGCATTTATCCTAGTATACATGGATAAGAGTTTCTTCAGGGTACATATGTATGAATTGCTGGGTTGAAGCATATGCATTTTTCAACCTCTCTGGATAATGTTGAATTGTTTACCAATATTTATGCCTACTAAAGTATTTAAGACTTCCCTGGTGGCTCAGACGGTAAAAGCCTCTGCCTACAACGCGGGAGACCCAGGTTCGATCCCTGGGTTGGGAAGATCCTCTGGAGAAGGAAATAGCAGCCCACTCCAGTTCTTGCCTGGAAAATCCCATGGACAGAGGAGCTTGGCAGGCTGCAGTCCATGGGGTCGCAGAGAGTCAGACATGACTGAGCGACTTATGTAAAGTATTTAAGAGTTTTGATTGCTACCCTGTCTTTACCAATTTTGGTATTTAGTCAATCTGTTGGATATAAAATGGTGACTTGAATTTATACTTAATTATATTTGCCTTATTATTAGTGAAGTTGAGCATCTTTTCATGTATTTATTGGCCACTCATGCTTCTCCTTATGTGAAATGCCTATTCATGTATGTCTTCTGCCCATTTCCTATTGGGTTATTTGTCAGCTCCCTGTGGATTTTTAGGAATTAACAAATATAGGTAGCCTAGTCCTGATTCTTTGTTAGTATCAGTTATCTCCTTCCAGTTTTTAGCAGGGTTGGGATTTTAGTAGAGGCTTAAAGGATGGATGATTTCAGTTCCAGCTCAGAGTCCTCATTTAGTTGGATTAATTAATTCTTAATTCATTCATCAAATATTTATTGAATGTCTAGCCAGACGTCATGCTAGACTCTGAGAATACGAATATATTCCACACTTGCTCACCAGTTACCACTTCCAAGATCTGTCTGGGTTCAAGCCAGTGACATCTCCTGGAGGACCACTACTATGGCCTCCTAGCTATTCTACCTTTTCCAGTCTGGTCTTGCCTCAGTCTACTCACTACCCAATAAGCAGCTAAAGTGATCTATTGAAATGTAGATCAGATCATGCAACTTAAAACTTCCCAATGATTTTCCAGTTCTCATAGAAAAAAAATTCATAGTTCAGCTACACTAGGCTCCTATTGAGCCTCAGTCACACCACACTTACTTGTTTCTCCTCAGAACCTTTGCTGTTTCCTCCGCCTGGATCATTCTCCTAGGTTATGCTCTTATTTCATCTAAGTCTCATTTCAAATATCACCTCCTTAGAGAGGGCTTTTCTGACCACCCAATCTAAATAGCCGCCACTCCCCGGCCCCTTTTAACTTTCTGGCCACGCTGCTTGTGAGATCTGAATTCCAGGACCAGAGATGGGTCCCGGAGGGGTCCAGGGGCCCAGAGATTCCAGGACCCAGCTGCCTGCTCATTGAAAGCACAGACTCTTAACCACTGGACCACCAGGAAACTCCTCCACCTTCCCTTCTTTATCTCATATCCTCCTTCATTTTTCTTTTTAGCACTTATCATAGTTTTATTTTTATTGCTTTTTTCTTCACTAGAATATAAGCTCCACTAGTTGAGAGACCTTGTTACCACTGTATCCTCGGCATTTAGAAAAGTACCTGGCACTTAATAGGCTCTCAGTAGAAATTTTGTGAATGATTGAATGGTGAATCAGATAGAGTCCTTGCCCTTAAAAAGCTTTAGTCTATCAGGGAATACAGGAAAACAAAAGGCAGATAATTTCAACACAATTTGACAGTGTTCTAAGATGGATAAGCACTGGATGCTGTGGGAATGCATGGGGAGGACATATATTTCGGTCCTGAGAACTAGTAGTCAAGGGAGGCTTCCAAGATGAGGTGACATTTACAAGAAACTCAAAGGACCTGGAAAGATAGGGAGTAGAAGGATGTTCCACAGAGAAGGAGCAGTAAGGACAAAGCTTGAAGAGAGGGATAAGTGGTCTCTTCCACAAAGGCAAGTAATTCAGTGTGGTCAGAATGAATAGTTGTGAGTGCAACAGAGCGCAGAGACTGGTTATTAGTGGCTAGATCCTGAAGGATCTTGAGCATCAAACTCAAGCCATTTGGATTTTATCCAGAAAGCAGCCAGAAGCCATTTAAACCAGAGAATGAGCTCAGACTTGCATTTTAGGAAAATCACTGTAGGTCTAGTGTGCAGAGTGGATGAGAGGGGCAGGACTGGGGACAGGGAGTGCTGTCGGGGACTGTCGTCAGAGTCCAGGTGGGAGATGGTGGTGGCCTGAGCTCGGGGGTGATAGCTGGGATGGAGAAAAGTAGGCAGAGCTCAAGAGGTTTAGGAAGAAGAGCCAGTGGGCCTCAGTGATTGATTGCTATGGGGGATGAAGGAAGTGAGAGAGGTGAAGACAGTGCCCAGTTCTCTGGCCTGGGTCACTGAGTGGTGCCATTCTCTGATTAGAAAAGAGTCAGAGGGT
Organism: Ovis canadensis; assembly: GCF_042477335.2. NCBI lineage: Eukaryota > Metazoa > Chordata > Mammalia > Artiodactyla > Bovidae > Ovis > Ovis canadensis. Next base: position 138,542,090 of record NC_091247.1, on the reverse strand, counting down.
TAGAGTGAGATGAGCGGGCCAACCCTTGATACTTGTGAGGCCCAGGGCAAGGTAAAAAATATAGCCTACATACCAAATGTCTAAATATGTACAAGTTATAAATCAAAGCTAACAAACTGTTAAATAAAACATGTTCTACCCTCTTATCTTGACAAATATATCAATATCAGCTGGAAGATTTATATTTAGAATCCTGGGACTCTTCCAGCCCCAGTCTGACCCTTGGGTTCTCTCTCCGTTTCTTACTCCATCCCTCTACCTGAGGGGCCTCACACCAAAGTGCGTGCTGGGGGCAGCCTCACCTCTAAATTCCACACCAACAAGGCTGGTGCTGCCTCCGCAGCAGCTCCTTCTGTGTTCTCAGGAAATCAACCCCCAGCAAGAGGTCCTGGAAGTCAGCTTGGGGCAAATTGGCAGAATAGTCTGGCCACTGGAGCATGGTCTAGGAGTGGGCAGATGTGAGCTCTGGGTAGGCACACCCCCTTGGCCTAAAGTTATTCGCCCCCTGCAGGAGGAAGAGACCTGAAACCGTCGCCCAGGGTAGAGGTCCCTCTTGCCTGGTCTAAGGGCATAGACTCTGAAATCATACAGACTGGGTTCAAACCCCTATCCTCATGTTTATTTACTCTTCTTTGAACCTGGGCAGACTCTCTGAGCCTGTTTCCTTTGTTGTAAAATGGCAATAGTAACATCTACCTCATAGGGTTATTGTGAGAATTAAATAAGGGTATCATTCCTGTGTGTTCATTGGAAGGACTGATGCTAAGGCTGAAACTCCAATACTTTGGCCACCTCATGTGAAAAGTTGACTCATTGGAAAGACCCTGATACTGGGAGGGATTGGGGGCAGGAGGAGAAGGGGACGACAGAGGATGAGATGGCTGGATGGCATCACTGACTCGATGGACATGAGTTTGAGTGAACTCCAGGAGTTGGTGATGGACAGGGAGGCCTGGCGTGCTTCGATTCATGGGGTCACAAAGAGTCTGACACAACTGAGCGACTGAGCTGAACTGAACTGAATATATGCAGAGCACCTGGTATTTAATATTCCCCTCCCCTCTCCCCAGTTTACATTGTTTTCTTCCCATTCATCACCGCCTTCCCTCAGACTAATCATGGAGGCTGGAGAAAACATGAAGTTTGTCCTAGGTAAATTTTTTTTTTTCTGGGAGGAGTGGGTCCAGGAAAAACGAGTTTATAAAGGAAACAGTAACAATCTAGGCAGCAGTAATCCCAGCTCAGGCTAGGGCCAGGTGGGAAAGGGGGAGTCAGTTGTCTTGTGTGTAGATGGATGAGAAATGGTAATAGCGTAATTGCTTTTACAATCTGTTTGTTTTGCTGACAGTAGCAGCTGGTTACTGTTTCGATTCTTGGTTTTCATGTTAAGACAGGGGAAGAAGGTGTGAATAGAAAAAGAAAAAAGAATAGAAAATCCAAACGTAATTTCTTGGAGACCAGGAAACTGGTCAGAAACATGGTTGAAAACACAGACGGTTTCCATCTTTCAGACATGGACTGGTCCTCTCTAAGTTGATCTTGCATTGTTGTGTGACATGTATAGATTCTTACCACATGCTGTCACTGTCTCTACTCCTGCAGCTAGAATGCCCTTTCTCTCCTCAGCTGTTCCAAATTCTACCCAATTTCAGGCTCACTCCTTCCATGGTAAGTATGACCCTCCCCACTTCCTCTGAGCTCTTCCTAGTCTGTATCTGTGCTGTGCTAAGTCGCTCCAGTTGTGTCCGACTCTTTGGACTCTATGGACCATAGCCCACCAGGCTTCTCTGTCCATGGGAATTTTCCAGGCAAGAATACTGGAATGGGTTGCCATACTCTCTTCCAGGGGATCTACCTGACCCCAGGGATCAAACCAGCATCTCTTGCATCTCCTGTATTGGCAGGCGAATTCTTTACCACTAGTGCCACCTGGAAGCCCCTAGTCTATATCCCTTAGAATTTATTCATGGTCTTAATATGTTTAGTCTTGTTCTCATATCCTTTAAAAATTATTTTAATTTTTAAAAATTTATTTATTTGACAGAGTGGTATGTGGGATCTTAGTTCCCCAACCAAGGATCAAACCCGTGCACCCTCAAGTGGGAGCTCGGGCCTTAACCACTGGATTGCCAGGGAAGTCCTGTTCATTTATCCTTTTATGTGTGTAAGTCTGGTCTCTCCAACAAGAGTTTAAGCTTATTAAGGGAAGGAACTATATTTCTATTTCTCTTTCATTTCCCATAGTGTCTATATATTCACTTAATATACATTTATGGCATTACCATGTGCCTAAACTGGGGTTTAGGTGCTGGGGATACAAAAATGAAATATATATATATATATATTTCCTCTTCAGTAGTGGAGCTAGTAATGGACTCATGGTTTAATAACTGCCTATAAAAGTGTTGAACACATAATGGTTCCTCAATAGAGGTTTGATGGATTGATGAACCATGCTGCTTTTTGACTAGGCATTCAATGAATGAATGAATGAATGAATGAAATTACTGGATAACAACCCTGCAAGCTGTTCCAGGTGTATCCCTCCTATATGAAACTAGTTCTCACAGACTTAAAGGTGTAAGACTAGTTTGAGGGGAGAAGTGTTCTCTGCTGCTGCTGCTGCTGCTGCTAAGTTGCTTCAGTCGTGTCCGACTCTGTGCAACCCCATAGATGGCAGCCCACCAGGCTCCCCTGTCCCTGGGATTCTCCAGGCAAGAACACTGGAGTGGGTTGCCATTTCCTTCTCCAATGCATGAAAGTGAAAAGTGAAAGTGAAGTCGCTCAGTCATGTCCAACTCCTAGCGACCTCATGGACTGCAGCCCACCAGGCTCCTCCATCCATGGGATTTTCCAGGCAAGAGTACTGGAGTGGGGTGCCATTGCCTTTTCCGGAAGTGCTCTCTAGAGGCATCAAAACAGAGAGCCTACTGTCTTTTCAAGGCAGTGTTCACTCCTTTCCTTAAGGCCTAGTAATTAAACCACAAAGCATTTTACAGGCATTGGTGAATACCTTTTGCCAATTTGTGTCATTCAGGTTGTAAACTATGTGAAACTGTGTCCATTTTTTTCATAATAAAAAAACAGGTATTATTGAATATTGATTATGTGCCAGATATTTTGCTGATTTCTTTACATGAATTATTTAAATCCTAACAACAACCCTATGAAGTAGATATGATTATTATCTCACTTTACAGAAGAGGAAACTCAGGCACAGCTAGGAAGCAAGAAAAGACAGAACTTGAATCCAGGAAGTCTGTGCTGTCAGGGCAATGAATTGGGAGAGTGGAGAGCTGAGTTCTTCAGTCCACCCTGCTGTATGCTTGCTGTGTGTTCTGCAAAAATCATCTCAGCTCTCTGGTCTTCGGCTCCTTCTGATCACCAATCTTAAAGCCTATTCTTTTGAATTCAAGTCCTCTGCTTCTCCACCAGTATCAATTGCCTAAATCTGGTTGTGATCCCCTAAATCTCATCTTTAATCTCCTTGTAGTGTACGAGGCAGCTTGTGATATTGTGTTATTCATAACTGGAGCATCCTTTTCTAAGACATTATATATGAAGACCTTGATGACTTCTTGAATGTCTTGGTTCATGGCTGCAGCTGATAGAGCTGCAGATGGACCCCTGAACCCAATTTGTTCCTGTGATTCCATCCCTCAACTCCTGCTGCTGCTGCTGCTGCTAAGTCGCTTCAGTTGTGTCCGACTCTGTGCGACCCCACAGACGGCAGCCCACTAGGCTCCTCTCTCTCTGGGATTCTCCAGGCAAGAACACTGGAGTGGGTTGCCATTTCCTTCTCCAGTGCATGAAAGTGAAAAGCGAAAGTGAAGTCGCTCAGTCGTGCCCGACTCTTAGCGACCCCATGGACTGCAGCCTACCTCCGTCCATGGGATTTTCCAGGCAAGAGAACTGGAGTGGGGTGCCATTGCCTTCTCCACCCCTCAACTCCTAGTTGAGTAAAAATATTTCCCAGTATTCAGGATGCTTGTTATCATGAATCCATTCAGAGGACACAGCCAAAACCAGGCACTAATCAAAAGGAAGGTGGTGGGTCTGATTCATTTCTGTGTGTGGAGATTGATCAACACAGGCAAGAGACTGAGACCAGGTAACGTGAAAGAGTAGGCATGAGTGGATTTGAAAGGTCGATTTCTCTGAGGAGCCTCCACATAGAAACTGAAGCTGCTCAAATCCTCCATTTTGTCCCTTCATATCTGGAATTTTTCCTTCCTTGTATGCAGACAAAGGATAATAATTATCTGAACAAGTGTGCTTGGTTAGCTGGCATCAGTGTTTTAAATTGGTATGATTAAATAAAAATTGGCTTGCTGTACCCCTCATGTTGTTATTTGACTTAGCTCTCTCTGCTTAGTCTCTCTTGTCTGTGCATCAGGAGTAGCTGTGTGTTCTGTTCTCACCAGGGCAGCCTCTGGCTGGGGTGCCTACTAGTGTCCTTTCCTAGAGCTTCTTTAATACCAGGCAACCTGGCAGGATGGTTTTTATGTCCCTGCCCTCACTTCCTTCCCTGCCTCCAATTTCATCTTGTTGTTTTCCAGAATCATTTGCATAGTTCTCCTGTATGTATTTTTCCCAACCTTCCCCATCCCTGCGTACAATTCTACAGAGAACAGGGATAAATATCTACTAAAGAGAAATCAATCTCTCCCCCGGCCACCCCACCCCTTCTCTCCCTTTCTCTCTCTATCTCTCTTACACACACAAACACACAGAATGGATGGCAGACTTCAGTTCTCTTCTGACCTTATCATGCTCCCGAATATCAAATCAAGATCACTCCCCAAACCCAAACCCAAGCCTAAAAAGCAACACAGAGAAAGAGAGAATCACTTTTCTTCTAGGAGATGAATGCACCCCTTTTGGGGATCCACCTGAGGTTATTGAAGGGCTTAATTTCTGAAGAATCTGCTTCTGACAGTTTTGCATGTATTCCTGTGTGTTATGGGTTTGTAAAGATGTCTTCCTTAAGCAGAAGTTAACTTTGGTTGTAGGTTATAATTCTGTGAGTGTGGGAGAGTAATTTTGGCGAGGACAAAAATCCTGTTTTATCATTTAAAATGGATTCAAAGGGAAGCCCTGGTACCCGCCTTCTGGGAGGCAGATCTCTGGGTCAGATGGGATGAACCAGAGGAGGGAACACTTGAACTTTGTTTACAAACCAGCATAACATACAATGACAAACGAGTTCACGCAAGGGCACCCACAGCTTCAAATGGAGGACAGAACTGGGAAAGAGTGCTGGCACAAGGGCAGTACTGAGAAAATTTGGGAAAGTTTCTTGGAGGGAGCAGTGCACGGCAAGGGGGGCTGGGAACCGTGGCTGAGGGAACGCACACCCGGGCTGCCTTTCCCGGGGTCTCCTGGTGGCGAGCTGGGTGAGGTGCTCTCTGGGCAGGCCCGCTCTCTGCGTCCCTCCATCACCGATCTCTCCAGCTCTCTCGCCTCCTCCATGCCATCCCCGGGCGCCTTCCTCCACATCCACTCCTCTTAGCTCCCCCTCAATAATCTCCTGATATCTCTTCAAATCCAATTATCGAATTAATTGACGTGCTAACCGAGAGGCAAACAGAAAGGGGCGGCAAACACCGGTCGGCTCAGATTTATCCTCTGGCCTCCGTAGGCCCTGGCCGGGCGAGATTTACTGGGCCTCGAACACGACGACAGTTCAAACCTTTGATTAATCATGTTTTTCTCCCGGCCCCATAATTTAGTTGCTCTTTTTCCCTCCCTGCTTTTTTTTTTTTTTATCAGTGGAAACAGAGACAGAGTCCTCATCAGCTTCAATTACAAATATTAAGCCCCCGGACAGCACTTTGACAGAGAGGCGGCCAGCCCCAACTCCTTCCCGCCCCCCTAAATCATCCCCGAATTAACATCACAATCGGCGGCTGGCGCGCGTTCAGATTTAAATGGTGGCATATTGTTCGCGGACGGTCTAGTTCAGACCAGCGGGTTCTCAGTTCCCGGCGGCGGCCCCCGCCGCTCCCCCTCACTGCCACCTCCTGGCTCCCGGGATGCTGTGACTCAGGAGCCGCGGGAGGCTCCGGAGCCGGGTCTCCAGCAGCGGAGGCTGCAGGCGGGGGTACACCGGAGTGGGGGCGAGCGGGCTGGTGAGAGGGTGTAGAGTGAGGAGGCGGGGGGTCGAGTCAGGCACACGGAGAGGGAACTGCAGATGTAGGGTGGAGGGGAGGGGGCCGAGGCCGGGCAGAGGCGGGTGAGTTTGGGGGTAGCGGGAGAATGGCATTGAGGCAAATGAGATGCAAATGAAGATGCAGAAACCACGGGTTTGAGAACGCCACTATATAGCCACTATATGGCCGCCTCGACCTTGACGCAGTCTGCAGGGCATCCTTGGGTCGTGGTGGAGGGGCCATTCTGTAGGGAAATCTCTAGCTCTTTGAGTCTTGCGGTGTGAAAGAAGAACGTGGGACAGGATTTCTCGTTTCCTGAGCATGTTAGAGAAAATGGTTCATAAACTACAGCCAGGAGGCTTGAAGGTAGGCCTCAGAAAGGACTTCCTAAATGGGAAGACTGAGTATGAGGCTGGAATACCTCCTGGGGATTTTTTTGGATTAGAAGACTTTAGAAGCAGCCAGATTTCTCTGAAGGCGTTTTGGGGAAACGGTAACTATTTGGCTCTGTCCCACTGTGGAGGAGAAAAGGAAGGGTGATTCCCCTGACCCCATTAATCCTTTAAGAATGAAGGAACTCAGGAAGAAAAATGACAATCCAAGAGTCTAGGCTTCCAGATATTTTCATATCCACCTGTCTCTCCGGTCTTGCCCGCAGCGATCTCCGGGACCTCATTTCTGCCTAGCAACATCACAACCAATCAAGATGCAATTAGGCCTGGCAGTTCGGCTCATCCTTCACTGGGATTGGCTGCTGGCAGTGAGCGCATCCTAAGTTTTCATTGGCTGACGGCCACCTGTATGGAAATAAGAATGACACGGGACTCTGCGACGTGGACCTGTGGCTTACTGCACTGAAACCTGCAAGCTCAGAGCCAGAACTCCTGGGCTTTTTTTCTGCCTTCTCTCCCTGTTCTTCCCCAAAGAGATATCTCAAACTTTTCCCTCAGCGCCTCTGTCTGAGGCCCAGTCGAAAAGAAATTCGCAAAAAATAAGGCGAATTAGTATGCTTTTTTTGCATTTTCTTTGCCTTCTCTCGGTTTCGTATCAAGATTTTGCCCCTTCCGTCCAATGCTAGGACAGTTCTTCATCCTTTCTCTCTTCCTTGTCCATCCAAGGAGCGGCTTCTCTCCGTGTGGAGTCCCTTGGGCCCTACCCCCTGTTGCCTCAAACCCTCCCTTTGGGCTCAGCTCCACCAAATTCCCAATTGCCCCCTTCCTCCCTCTCAGGATCCAGGCGCCTCGCACAACGATCTAAAGCCCAGTTTAGAAGGGAGTTACAGGGGGAGAGGACTCCCCCACCTCCCCCCCAAAAAACCTCCACCCTCGCTCCCCATCCATTTTCTCCGAGGGAGCTGAGTTTGACAGCGAATTCATTCCGAGAGGGGAGGGTGATTTATTCTTCAAATATACCGACAAGTGCGGGCATGATGGAGCCCATTAAAATGTTGGGAGATTGTTTTTATGATTGAAGTCTGTATTACTCCAACCATAAAGAAAGAGAGCAAGGAGTCATTAGCATTTTCATGATGGTGTATTTCTGCTTGTCTCCGCGCCATCACTCATCTTTACTGCCCGTCCCTTTGCTCTCGCTCTGCTACAACGAGGAGAGACTGCAGCCTGAGTTGGGTTGGGGGTGGGGGGAGGCAGGGGCCAGAGATCCCCCCCCACTCTGCCCTTCACGCCAAATCCTCACCCTCCCTGGGACGCAGATCATGGGGTGAGGGGCTGAACGCAGACATTGATGTGCCTCAGCTTTCTCCAGCCTGCTCTCCCTGCCCCTGACTGATGGAAGCTGGGGGTCTTGTCCAAATGGTGCTTGGAGATCTGCACAGACCTGGGTTGAGAAAGGCGGAATACCCCTTCCTTCCTTTGGCTCTTCACTTCCTGGCCTATACACACCATTTAGAGCTTTCCAGGGTTATCCATATAGAGAGAAAGTCAGAAATTCCTGGCTAAGTGCCCTGAGCTAGAGACATCAGAGTAGGAGAGGACAGAGGGAGGAGGCCCCAAGTCCCTAGGTTTGGAGACTGTGTTGGGAGGAAGTTGGAAGCCTGGACCTTTGGCTTCTGTCTTTGCTACTCCCTCTTTAGGGTTAAACTCTTCTGTCGCTACCCTAATTCCCCTGCTCCTGCTCTCTCCTAATTCCTTAAGTCCTTGATTCTTTCTACCCAGTACTCACAGGTACTCCTAGGAAGAAATTCATAACCTCCATGAGAATAATGGAGCTCAAAATAATCATTGTCAAGATAAGAGCTTGGAGAAAGTTGGTTACAGGTGAAACAGTGTCTACAGGTACCCAAGGACTGTGGGAGTCACCTGTCCTCACCCCTGGCTCCGGGCAAGACTCATAACACAAAGAAACATTCATTCTAGGTTGGACACAACCTTGCCTGCATACCCTATTAAGCCAAATTGTGTGGTGGCACTTGTGTGAGCATTGGTTGGGATAAAGGCTAGTTTAAGGGTGGTGAGAAAATGGAAGTGTAAGCTCACAAGAAATCAATGGTGATAATAACAATTAGTGGACCACTTTCCTGTTGGTTCAGTGCTTTCTCTTGGATGTCTCACAATAACCTGAAAGGTAGGTTTATGACTGCCATTTCACAGATGAGGAAACCAAGTCTCAGGTGAGTGTGTGTGTGTGTGTGTGTGTGTGTGTGTGTGTGTGTGTGTAACTTAAGATCACTTAGCTAGTAAACTGGGCTGTTTTCATTATCCAATACTGCCTGAGAAGGAGTTCAAGAGCTCTAAAGTGGAAGTCAAGATGACCCATAAACTTTATCTGAGTTTATAAGAAGGTGGGGAAGACTCTCTAGTGAGTGTTAAATATTTTGGGAGAAATCTTAGTAGGAATAGTCATCCCTTGGCCACCAGAGCTGGGGACCTACTGGTGGTTAGCATTGCTAGAATTAACCCTTCTCTCATTCAGGGAACATTTATTGAGCAGCTAGTATGTGTCATCTTCTGACGGACCCCTCCCCTTTCACAGGCCTCCTCCTCCTTTTGAGAGGGGTATATCATAGGGCTCTGGGGTCCTGGGCAGAGTTAGAGCCCCGGGCAGCTGGGCATGGGCAGAGATGGAGCAAAGCAGGTTACAGAGGTGAGAGCCCCCCTACAGCTGCACAGTGCCCAGAGGCGGTTGCAGCAGCAGCCCCAGATTTACAACTGCCCTGGCGCTGATGCCATAAAAGCAAACGATCCTTCTCTGTACTAATTTCTGTGTAATTAGATCTCTCCTGGCATGGAAACTGGGGAGTGGGGGTGGCCAGGAGGGGAGGGTGCCAAGGACTCTTCACAGAGGTGGAAGGAGGGGTTGAGGGACACACATGGTTTCATGTGGCGGAGCTTGGGCACAGGGATCTGCGTGCACTGTGACAAGGATGGAAAAGGAAATCATGCACAGGGAATGCAAGGAGGCGGGAGTCCTGATATGGTAACCCCCTTGTGCCCAGGATAGGGACAAAGCTGGTGTCCTGCACAAAGATCCTGAACCCAGAAGAATAGCTCCTGTGTACCCAGAGGAGGAATTGAAATCCTTGGAGAAGTTGCATGCAGATACCCCCACAGGCAGCTAGATAACGAAAATCCCACAGAGAAGCCTGAAGAGTGAAAAAGAAAAATGTGTGGCCCCATCACATTTACAAAAGGTTATAGGTGGCTTAGATAGTAAAGAAATGCACCTGCAATGCAGGAGACCTGGGTTCGATTCCTGGGTTGGGAAGAACCCCTGGAGAAGAGAATGGCAACCCATTCCAATATTCTTGCCTGGAGAATTCCATGGACAGAGGAGCCTGGCGAACTACAGTCCATGGGGTTACAAAGAGTTGGACACGACTGAGCGACTAACACACACATACAAACGTTTAACCTGCATGAGAGCAGATACACACTTTTCTTAAATGCAAAAATGACAGCAGCTACACTAAATAGGAACACAATAAATGTTTGTTTCCTCCTCTGCCCCCACCTATTGCTTGCCCACCTCTTGGAGGCAGAAAACTAAAAGATGAAAAAAGTCTTTCATTAAAAAAAAAAAAGCAAAATTTTCTTTAAGATATTTGAAGATAGAAAGAAAAAAGAACTAGAGGAATGTGGGGATGGTTAAAGAGGTAACGATCCCAGAATCTTGACTTTCCTTGGGAAAAACAGTCTTGAATGGGAAAAGCATATAGTTGTCATTGTTACTATCCCCCCATCCCACCCCATGGTGACAAACAATGGCCTTGGGTATGGCAGTAATGTCATTTGGGACAACACTTCTACAGAGCTAAGTATTCATTATTCACAGCAGTGTATTTGTGGAGGCACCTCAAAGGGCCTCTTATCCAGTCTCCTCTGCAGCCCAGATTTCTTTCACAGTTAGCCTGCCAGGGCATCGGCCAGCTTCTGCTTCAGTACTTCTCCCCAAAAGGAGCTCTTTACTTCATGAGCAGTTTGCCCTCTGTCACTAGGCAGCTGTAATGATTAGACATTTTTTGGTAGAACTGAAATCTGTCCTCTTTTAAATTTCAGAATATACTGTTTCTAACTGCCTGTCGTATCTCGAGTTATTCTAATGTTTTAAGACCAGTTCAATCAAAGCATTAATCATCCCCCCACAACAGCAATAACAATTAGATACCCATTGGAAAATCAGGAGATTCTGATCTGCACAGATGACTGTCATGTACTTATCTTAAGCCCTTGTTCTAATGGGTAATTCCTGATTAACCTGAGTAATGAAAATGTATCACAATAAAGAAAGATTTGTCATGCCTTGTTATCACTTCATAAGGCTGTCCTTCTACATACCTGCCATAACATCAGGATATTTCTATCCCAATAAAACATGATCATGATGTGCTTGGCTAATAAAAAGGGAAAAAGCCACGTATTAAAAATATGTTTAAACGATTTTCGTGAGTGATGTAAATATAAACCACCACCATCACCAGTGTCAACAATATCCTCTGTTCATTTGCCTTTTGAAATCCCTGCTGCATCTTGGGGGTGGGAGGTAAAGGAAAAGGGAGGCAGAAAATTAGCATCTATTAAACGCTTTCCATTGCCAGGCACTGGGCTACACTCACAATAACCCTGTGAGATGGGTATTAACATGCCTTTTGGGTGAGGAAATTGGACTCAGGGAAGTTAAGTAACTTGCCTGAGGTCAGATGGCTAGTACAGGGAATCAGGATTTTAACCTAGGTAAGTCTGTTTCCAAAGCCCACACTTATCCCCCTAAACTCGGACAGGTAAATTTTACTTTGATGCCCGCAGAGCCTCAACGAGTGGGTTCATACATGACGTTAGTGAGGCGTCTGTTGGGCTAGGAGACCTCCCCCTTCCCAGTCTGGACTCCCTGAGGGGCAGCCAGAAGTTCAGAGCCTGAACTTTGTGACTTTTGTGCTCGATCACATTACTGCCATCACCCAGGGGTGCCCACATATAATCGCAGGTGGTGACACAGGCGCCGTGACCGCTGTACGGTGACACACTCACAAAACGCAGTGTCATATTCGACCCACGCTGGGACCCACACAGGCCGGCTGTTCTTTCCCTTCTCCCGGGCAGTGACGTGCGCAGCCAGCAGGGGTCGCCGGCACACCAGGAATTACCACTCGCTGGGCCCGAACAGAACGGCAAGTTCCTCCTGTCTTCTCCTAAAATCTCTCGCTAATCCCTCCCCTTTCCTGCTTTCCCCTTCTAGCACCCTTTCTCTTCCCCAGGCCCTGTAGCTACCTGTCGATGAGCTGGACAGTTGCTCCTTACATAGCACCTAAACTGCCCAATCCCAGCCTAGACTAGGGACCAGGGTTTCAGGCTCTCCATCCTGCTTTGGGGATAGAGGTAGCAGGTAAGGAGCCTGGATTGCCCACCCTTCTGGTTCGCCCTTGACCGATTAAGAGTCTGCCTCTTCTCAGTGTCTTCCCAGCACCAAGTCCTGGTCATCCATTTATTGTCCCAATGTTCCTGTGAAAGGAAAAGTGAAAGTGAAGTTGCTCAGTCGTGCACGACTCTTTGCAACCCCATGCATAGTAGCCTGCACCAAGCTCCCCTGTCCATGGGATTTTCAAGGCAAGGGTACTGGAGTGGGTTGCCATTTCCTTCTCCAGGGAATCTTCCCAACCCAGGGAATGTTCCTGTAACGTATGTCCCGAACATCCCGAGACTCCCAGGGTCCCTTAGCTCCTTCATCTTGGGACAGCCTGAAAATGAAGGAGGCAAATCTCTGGAGGAGTGAGTGATCTGTGACCTGTGGTTTTAGACGAGAAATCACAATTTGGGGAGTACAGGGGAAGGACCCAGGTACCCTGATTCCCAACAGAAAGAGGGGTCAGGTGTCTGCTCCCTGCAGGAAAGCTGTGGTCGCCTTCTGGGAGTGGCATCTCTCTGCTCTTTTCTGCCTCTCCCCTCCCATGCTGTAGCAACAACGCCCCAGCTTTTCCAAGCCCCCTTCTCTCTGCAGCCCCCTCCCCGCAACTCCTGGAGCCCAGTGATTGGCGGCTGCCTGCTGCAGGGCCGGCTGGGTTTATGGCTTTGCGGCAGCTGGGGAGAAAGCGAGGCCAGAGACAGAGAATGGAAACCAACCAAGAAATCGAGAATGATGAAAGAGTAAAGAGAGGGAGACGGAGAGACAGAAAGACCTTGAGAATATCAGATACGCCAAATCAAAATAATGAGAGGGACAGGCTGAAGCAGAGATGGACGCAAAGAAAATCATAGAGATGCTGATAAAAGGTGAAAAAATGTAAGAGGGGTGGGATGAAAAAGAAAAGAAGAGGAAGGCATTTGGATGAGTCCCGAGAGTGGCTTCCCAAGGCGACAGGAATTACTCGTAGTAAGGGACTGTATATCTAGGGTAGACATCTAGGGATTCCTAGAAATTCTGAGACAGAAGAGGCCGGAGGATCTTGCAGTTCTCCCTACACCTGTGCTACCAGTTATCTGTTCTAGCCTTTTCCATGTTCACACCCTCCTGGAATTTTAAAGGTTTTTACAAAAGGTGTCCTCCTTAAGAATGATCCATGGGACTTCCCTAGTGGTCCCGTGGTTAAGAATCCACCTGCCAATGCAGGGGACATGGTTTGGATCCCTGATTGGGGACGATCCCACATGCAGCAGAGCAACCAAGCCTCAACTATTGAGCCTGCATGCCCAGAGCCCGATCTCCACAGCAAGAGAAGCCCCTGCAATGAGAAGCTCACACAGCGCAGCTAGAGATCAGCCCCAGTTTGCTGCATCTAGAGAAAGCCCGCATGTAGCAATGAAGGCCCAGCACAGCCAAAAACAAAATAGTAAAAAAAGAGAATGACCCAAGATCTAATGTGGAAGGATCTTGCTGCATTTTCCATGAAATGAATGGGAACACTGAGGTCTGGGATTTAGGAGGGATTTCAACATTAGAGCTACACTTTGTTGCACATATATTATTAACCTGTAAGGTGGTTGGCTCTGTATGCACCTTGACTGGCACATACCAATGTTTATCTTATGTGATAGTAACTTCTCTGTCCTTTTTGCTATTATATAAGTAGGCTGTTTAACAGTGAGAGCTGTGTCTGCCCTTCTTTGTGGCTCCCACAGTGCCTTGTTCTTGTTTATTGAGTGAACCAGTGAATGGCCCCTGGAGATGTTTAAGCAGAGGTTGGATGACTACCAATGAGGGATGGAGTCCAGGCAATTTCTGCACTGAATGGAGAGCTGGAAATATATCTCTAAGCCCCTTTTTGGTTTCAAGATTCTATTAGTCCATATACATGAAACTAAGTTTGCTGTTTCTTTTCCTAGTTCTCCAGATATTCAGGGGTAAGATGCAAAGTGAAAAACCCCAAGTTACAAAGTAACTATTGTGGGTAGGGCTCTGCACAAGGTGTTTGACACAGCTGATCTCATATAATCATCACAGATCCATTTTGCTGATGAGGGTTCAGAGAGATGAGGTGGTTCATTCCAGGTCACATGATTAGGAAATATGGCAAACTAAGTCTGCTGCTGCTGCTGCTGCTGCTAAGTCACTTCAGGAGTGTCCGACTCTGTGCAACCCCATAGACGGCAGCCACCAGGCTCCCCCGTCCCTGGGATTCTCCAGGCAAGAACACTGGAGTGGGTTGCCATTTCCTTCTCCAATGTATGAAAGTGAAAAGTGAAAGTGAAGTCACTCAGTCATGTCCAACCCTTAGCGACCCCATGGACTGTAGCCTACCAGGCTCCTCTGCCCATGGGATTTTCCAGGCAAGAGTACTAGAAATCTCTAAATTCTTGTGATTGCTTCCATGCTGTGTGTTTCTACTGGTTTGAGAGATTTCCAAGGTTTCAGAAAGGCAAAGGAGTTGAGAAATGGAGGAAACAGGGAGAAGACATGGCTTTTAAATTTAGGGATGGGAGAGAGATTTGAAACTCTTAGGTGGGGATGGGGGAATCTACTTTTCTGAGAGTTACAATAGGACATTTCTGCTCTTATCTGATTATCAACAGGTACCTGGAGAAGAAGGGACAGGCACAGAGAAACTGGGAGGTGGGGTACTGAACACTGGAATCTCTTGTCATGGGTTCTGGCATTGGGAGCATGAGACACACAGGTACCTACAGAATGAAGTCTTGGGATTCCAGGCATTTCTCTTTCTGCCAGGAGGGATGTTGGGAGGCTGGGTGAATTTAGGGATGTCCCCATTATAGGGGTCCTATTTAGTGGCAGAGCTTAGACTAATGCTGTGCAGTAGAAGTTTAATATGAGTCACATAGATAATTTAAAATCTAGTGCCTGCCTGCTTTCAGTTGTGTCTGATTCTTTGTGACGCTATGGACCATAGCCCGCCAGGCTCCTCTGTCTCTGGGATTCTCCAGGCAAGAATACTGGAGTGGGTTGCTGTGCCCTCCTCCAGGGGATCTTCTGGACCCATCTTTTACTGGCATCTTTTACATTTCTTGCATTGGATAGCGGGTTCTTGACCACTAGTGCCACTTGGGAAGCCCAAAATCTTCTAATAGCCACACTTGAAAAAGAACTAGGTGAAACTAACTTTAATAATGTATTTTATTTAACCCAATCTATTCAAAATATTATATCCCTTCAACATGCAGTCAATATAACGTTATTTTAAATTTGTTTTAGTTTTGGTGTTAAATATGAAATTTGTTATGCGATTTGCAGTTGACAAATCTGTCGACACTAGTCACATTTCAAGTGTGTTTTCATGGAGAATTCACTGGTGGTCCAGTGGTTAGGACTCAAGCCTCTGTTGCACGGGGCACAGGTTCTATCCCCTGTTGGGGAAATAAGATCCCTCATGCTGCAAGGCCAAAAAGCAAAAGAAATTTAAAAAAATCAAGTGTTCAGTAGTGACATGTGGTTGGTGGCCATCATGTGGGCACTGCAGGCTTAGAGAGTGCCTAAACCTGATGGGTCACAGGCAGCAGGATCTTTGATGTGGGATCCAGACATCTTGGTTCCCACCCTTGATTTTTCTTACACCTTGACTTAGGAGTCCTTGTTATTCTGTGAGACTAGAGACATGTCCCCAGTTTCCATGGGTCAGAAGACCTGCATATCTATTGCAGGGTATCTGTTTCAGGCTCTGTGAAGTCCAGCTGTACAATTACTTCTACCTGCAACACTCTCCTTAAGTGGCTCTTGCTGAGTTGCCAGAGACCTCCTGGCTGTCAAACCAGCTATTTCCAGGGAAACTTTCCCTGGCTTCCCTGCTGCTGTGGCCTTTTTCCTTGACTTACCTCCCCTGAGTTGCTTCCTGCCTCTCTGATTCTTCTATCTTCTCCATGGCTCAGCACTCCCCATCCTTCTCTTCCGTATTGATGGTCTCCTGAGTGCTGCCCTTGGTCCTCTGACCTCTCACTCTACACACAGGGAGGCCTGGGTAATCTTCCTTCACTTGTATCATCTTTACTTACAAGGATCTTAAGTTTCTCTCTTCTGCTCTAAACCCATCCTGAGCTCTGGACTTAAGTATCTATCCAATTGTCTAATGGAGTCCTGTCTCCTTTGAAAGATCTTGAAGACATTGGGAATTCAACAAGGCAAAATTGCACTGATAACCTTTTCCCTCAATGTATTATTTCTCCATTTGTATTATTAATTTGGTGAATGGCATCACTGGTTATCTGGTCACTGAAAGCAGAAACCTGGGATCAACAGGACTCCTTCTGTTCAATTCCCATATCTCATTATTAACAAGTCCCACTAATTCTGCATTCTAAAGAATTCTGTCTCTTTGCCTCTTGACACCACTTAAGTTCAGTGCTCACTGTTTCTTGGCCTCAGTGATCAGCTTTTGGGATCTTAGTTTCCCAAGCAGGGATTGAACATGGGCCACTGCAGTGAAAGTGCCAAGTTCTAACCATTGGACCACCAGGAAACTCCCTAGTTCGCGGCTCACTGTTCTGGCCTGGGTTATTACAGTGGGTTCCTAATTGGTTTCTTTGGACTTTCATGATCTTGCAATAGGGTGTAAGCTCTTTGAGAGTACACATTCCTATTGTTCATGCAGCTTCCTAGTACTTAGAACAGCACCCAGCACATGGTAGGCATTCAGTGAGAATTTGTTGAGGAAATGTATGAGTAGATGTCTATGATCCACCTGTCCAGCTTCACTTCCCATGTCACATCCAATCCTCATTCAGAGTTGAGTGAGGATCAAGATTTCTTAGCGTTGAAGGTTGGGATTTCTTAGTGAGTTCGGTCTTCACCATTTTGTCCTGTCTGCCTGCACACACTCAGCCCGCATGTCATTATCCACAGGAAGCTTTGTCTCCCCGAGTCTTGATTAATTAAGTACCCCTTCTCTCAAGCTGCATATCATCGAGAGAGGAGAAAAACTTGCAAACACGTATAGTGAGTTTTGACAAAGTGCTAGCATGTGGTACCTCAGAGGATAATGAAGGGGATGAAGAAAGGCTTCATAAGGAGGTGTCTTTTGAGGCAAAAGCATGTGCTCAGAGGCATACAAAAGCAGTGCCTATTTCTGTGGCATGGTTCTGTAAAACTGGAGTCCAGGGTTCCCTAGGGTAGGATGGGAAATGGAAAGGCGAGTTGGTGAAGTGCCCCGACTGGCACACATTGCATTCCTGTAGGTAACAGGCAGCCACTGAGCTTCTGTAAGCGGGGAGTGATGTTTGGACTCATTCATCCCTCACCAAATACTGACACCTGAGTTCCTATTTGCTGCTGCTTGCTCTGAGCCCATTCAGGTCAATCACTTTCTGCAAGAGTACTGGGAAGCAGAGGAAGACAGACGATCCACTACAGGAGGGGAAGAGTAGGAAGGCTGAGTTGCCAAATACCACACCGCGAGCAGGAGAAAACTCTGATGGGAACCCAGCTGTCTTTCTTCCGTGCCTGTGCAGTCAATTACTCTCCCCTGAGCGCCCTGTGTCAGGCACTGGCACCTGGGGTAGGCAAATCATAAGTGAGGAAGAGAAATCATTCTACATTTCCAGGCAACTCCTAGTCTGAAGGTGCAGACTGCACACCAGAAGACATACTAAGGGCAGAGAAAGGAGGGGCTGGAAATTCTAGATACCCAGGTTGAGGGGTCTGATGAGGGACTGGGGGGCCTCATGAAGGAGGAGAGTGCAGAGTAGATTGGGAAGGTGAACCAGAACTGGGCTGGGGAGAAGGGAAAGCGGTGAAAATGACCTGTGTAGCTGTGGAGGTGGGAAAGAGTGAAACTTACACTATACTCCTCAGAAGCACTTTTAAGTCTGGCAGCCTCTGTGTCAATGGCCTTGTGCAGCTACCCTTGTGGCTCCTGCCAGGGTGTGTGTGGCTTTGCAGGGGCTGTGGGGTGGCAGGAAAGGCCCTGGGTCCCTCTTTCTGCTTCCCTTCCTTCTCTTTTGCACTGGCTGGGGAGGTACCTTTCTAGAAGCAGGATGTCTGGGTTCCAGATTCTTCCTTCCCCAACCTTCCCCAGACATAAATTACAAGTGATTTCATTAAATGCACCTCCTGCTGGGGATGTTGGCTCATAATTCCTCTCTGATTAACCCCCACTACCCCGGCAAGTTTATAGGCCAAGAGAGGGAGGGGATAAGAGGGAGGGAAAAAGGAGGGTTGGGGGAATCCCAGGCAGGTGATGGATGCCTCTGTCAGCCCAGCTCGTATTTATTAATAGTCTTAATACGGGAAGCAATAAAGGAAGAGAGGGATTCTATTAATTAAATCATTGTTATAATTAACTTTCATTAAAGGAGGATCAATAAAGAGGAGTAGAGATGGAGAGAGGAGAGATCCATTATCTCTAATTTCCTTGGAAGGGATTCAGGGAACGAGATGGGGTTGCTAGGAGACAGCAACGTGAGAGAAGGAAGGATGTAAGATGTCACCCAGGTGGGGCTGGAAGGGGGTGGGCAAGGAACGTTTCAGGTGGATGCAGAGAGGGAATGGTGGGGGTGGCCCATCCATGGGCCCTGAAGGGAATGGAGGGTGGCTGATAAGGGAGCAACCGGAGTGGAGAACAGTGGGCTGTAGACGCGGCTAATGCCGGGTACTGCCGAGAGCCTTGGTGAGCACGTGGGTCCTTAATCCATGCTTTATGATGCTGCGTGTGTGTCTGTCTAGCCTGTGAAGCTGGTTAGGGTGGATGAATGTGTTTTTGTGTTTGTAGAGTCTATCTGTGCATACTGGTATCTGAGGGTTGCAATAAGAGGCAGAGAGGGAGGCAGGGTTGGGAGAAATTCAAATAATTCTAGAGATAGGAGGTTTAGGACAGTTTTTACCAAGCTGATACTCAAAGGGGTGTACTCTTAATGGGAGTGATGTCTGTCCTTTGGCTCAGGTACAGTGAAGGCTGCTTTGGAGAGTAAAGGTCTCAGCAGTGGAAACTTCACCCTACTTTCAAGACACACACCTCGGCCCATATCCCAGGTCCCACATTGCTCCACCTCCGAACAGCCCTCCCCTCCCCCTCAGTTTGCCCCCTCCTGCACTGCAGTGTTCCCCAACCAGACCCCCATCTGAGACAAAGGTTCCCCTCTCCTCACTTCCCACCAGCGGCCAGCGTATCAGGAGGCATCATGGAAAAATACTGCCAGCCTCCTCCCTAAGGCACGGGGCTGGGGAGGGCCCTTCCTCCCTTCCTCTTCCCTCCACCAAGGTCTAAGAGCCAGAGGTCTTGAGCATCTTTGCTCTAGTCACACCTCATGATAAGAACACATTTTATTAGAATAGTTATACATATCATATAAATATATTTGTTCAACTACTGGCAGGGGGAGGGCAATGGGGGGGAGCTCTTATTGCTGAGGGGGGACGTGGTGAGCGAGGGAGGGCTGGCAAGTGGGGACACCTGGGACCATTTGTTCCCCCATCCCTCAGAGAAGGCACAAGTACATTATTTCTTTCCATGTGAGGACCCTGGGGGATGGTGGTGGAGAGGGACAGGAGATAAAGTACAGAAAACCTCAAAAATACAAAAGAAACCTCCAAACTTGATATCTAATGGTATGGAAAAGGCTGGGCTGGGGTATGGAAGGCAGCAGGGGAAGAGGAGGAACCAGAGCAGCTCAGAACCAGAAGAGACCTAAAAAGGTCATGATATCAAAGCAGGCCCCAGAGAAAACTCAGTAAACAAACACAGACCCCGAACAAAAGGGGGGGCGTGCCCCAGGAATTGGCTTTGGGGCATCAGAGAGTGTGTGTGTGTGGTGGTGGTGCAGTGGTTGGTGTGACTAACAGAAGCAACTGGAGCCAGGAGGGGGTGATTCCATTCCCCCTAGAGAAGGCCTCCTCCATCTGGGTTCCTCCAAAACCGCTTTCAGGGAGTAAATTCAGCCACTGCTTCTAAGAAGGAACCCCTGCCTGGACAGAAGAGCCAGCTGGGAGAGGATGATGTTGGGGAGCCTGGGATGTTTTCAGGCAACAGAATATCATGGAGCCGAGGGTGTTGGAAAAGAGGCATGAAACCTAAGTGTATGTCTATGGATGAGTGTGTGCGTGTGCATAAGTGTGTGTCTGTGTGTGGACTGGGGGTGGGGGATGGGGTCACTCAAAGGTGAAAGGGTCCTGGGTGCTGAAAAAGAAGTGTCCATCCATGTGGTCCTCCATGGCATCCTTGTCACTCTCGGCTGGGAAGCGCTCCTTACAAATGGGACATTCCTTCCACGGAGGGGTGGCAGGGCCCCCAGTGCTGGTCTCTGTCAAGGGACCCACAGCAAAGCCACTAGAGAAAGACAGAGGGGAAAGAGAGGGTCAGCATGCTCTGCTGCCTTCTCGGCTTTCGGACCTCAGGGAGAGGGACCCACACACGTGGGCTCCCAGATGACCCTGTTCCTAACGTCCTCTCCAAGCCTCTCACAGTCCCCTCTCCCCACAGCACTGGAAGCCTTAGCTTCCCGGCTCCCCGTGCCCTCTTTTCTTTAGTCCCTGCTGGTTGCTCTAGTACACGGCCCTTCCCCCAACCCCCTGTTCTCCTCCCTCCATCTCCGTCTGCTGCCTAATGAGGCTGAAAATGAGTCTGACATCGTCCTTCATCTTCCTGCTCCAGCCTGGAAGGATGACAGCATCACCTCCTCCTTGCCCTGAGCCCATCTCATATCCAGGCGAAGCTGGGGGCTGGACGATAAAACCTCTCTTGCCTCCCTGCCTTCCCCTCTTGATCTGAGGTGGGGGAAAGGGAAGGCGGGGGAGGGGGCACAATCTGATACCTGAATCCGCCACCCAAAGGATTGCCCAGGGGAGTCAGAGAGCAGCGACAGCATCTGAGGGGTGATCAGATGGATGCTGGACCCCAGTCTTCTCTCTGTTCCTGTCCCTGAGGGCCTTGGTCACCTCCCTTCAACCCCTGGCAGAGCCTAGGCACTTACCTGGTGGTTGGGGGAGGGGTAAGGGCAGGAGAGGGGGGACGCA
The DNA here is from genome assembly GCF_042477335.2 of Ovis canadensis. Classification (NCBI taxonomy): domain Eukaryota; kingdom Metazoa; phylum Chordata; class Mammalia; order Artiodactyla; family Bovidae; genus Ovis; species Ovis canadensis. Next base: position 138,521,097 of record NC_091247.1, on the reverse strand, counting down.
GGGCAATTTGGGCTCCGCGGAGGACGGTGCTAGAACAACACAGAAGCCAGTTAAAGGCAGGGCCCCTGAGTGCGCATGTGCAGTGATAGGATGGGGGAGGGCTGCCTGAAGGCACCAGTGATCTGGGGTGGTGGGTCATTCTCTGTGTCAACACAGCTACATCTCCCTTTCTTAGCTGGGGCCAAGAAGGAGGAGGCGGTGGAAGCGCATGAGGACTGTTCATCTGGGTGCCCTTTCCACGGCGGGCATCCTCCCTGCTGTCTGCCCCCTTGAGCACTCACCTGGCCATGTCGTAGAAGGCACTACCCAGTTCCGGAAGTAGTAGGTTGGCCTCCTCACCCCCACTCTGCACAGCTGCCATCAGGACCGACTTCTCATCTTCAGCCTCCTGGACACCAAAGGGATAGGGCTGAGTCTTGGGGTAGTGTCCCAAGACGGGGGGAGCAGAGTGCTGGGGCAGGTAAGGGACGAACAGACTAGGCCCAGGTTGTTAACAGAGGGCTGCAGTAAGAGTGGGGCATGAGAAGGATGTTTTTTGTTTTTTGTTTTTTTTTTTAAATATTTATTTGGCTGTACTGGGTCTTAATCATGGTATGTGGGATGTAGTTCCCCGACCAGAGATGGAACCTGGAGCGAGCAGTCTTAGCCACTGGACTGCCAGGGAAGTCCCAGGAGAAGCATTTGGATGGGGGCTGGTGCACAGGAAGAGAAAACAGGTATGGGAAGAGGGGGTGGCAGCAGTGAGCTATTGGGTCATACTGGGTTTTGGGGTGGTGTCTACTGGGTGGCCTTAAAGACAGCCTGGGCCTGCCTGCTCTCCTCCAAGAGCAAGAAAGCCCTGTATAGCTAAAGCTCCCTGCTCTGCAGGCTGGGCCACTTGGGATTGGGTCTACCCCTTGTCCCTGTCCCTGTTCAGTCTTTCCTCTCTGCTCACCGAGTCTGAGCTACTGTCCTCAGCTGGCCCTGAGAGTTGGGGAGCGATGGGGGCTGGCTGGCTGATAACCACGAGGGGAGAAGCCTCTCGCGGCCCTGTGGCAGGGGAGGAGCCCGGGTCTCCACTCTCACACAGGCTGTAGGGTGGGAGCCTCATGTCTTCTGGAGACTCATCCTCCGAGTCTGTCAGAGCTGCTGGGCAGCCTGCAGGCGAGGGAGCAGGCAGAGAAGAAAGAGGGTTGGATCAGCTCTGGCTTCTCTGGAGGAGAAATAGAGTTAACAAATCAGGGACCAGGGTTCGGGAAGGAAGAAGGCAAAACACGGAGGGCAGAGGCTGCTCCCCGGGGGTCATGTGGAGTTTTCCCAACACGGGGAGGGAGAGCTAGGTGGCCGGGGTGGGGGTGGTCACAAGACTGTGGGTGTACAGACTCAGCCCCATGGCAGCGGCCTCCTCGTCCTCTGTGGCAGGGTCCTCACTCCACTTCTCATCGGCCACCTTCTCCAGGCGGGCCTCCAGCTTTCTCATGTACTCCAGCAGTTCCTGGAAGTGGGGAGAAGTATGAGAGGCTCAGAAGGTATGAACCAGGCAGCCCCACAAAGCCTTCCCCTCGTCCAGGGTGATCTCTGAGCTCTTCAGAATTTGATGCCTTCATCAAAGGGTGGGAGGGCTTAAGGCAGACTTCCACCCTGCCATGCCCACCCTGCTTCCTCCAGCAACCCTCCCCTGTCCTGCCAGGTGGGCTTCTAAGAGGAGCCATGGCCCCATTTTTAGCCTCTGGGCCCTTCTTACTGATGCCCGTCTCTAAGTCGAGATGACAAGAAGACACCGAGCTCCCATTCCTTGGGTCCTCCACTCAGGCATCCAGGGGCGGTTCTGGGCTCTCACCTGCTTCTCCTCCTGTAGTTGCTCCTTTTCCTTCTGGAGCACACGCAGCGCTGAGCGCAGCTCTGTCAGCTCCCGCTTGCTCTCTGACAGCTGCACCTGGGGGGAAAGGGCCAGATAGAATCTGGAGCCTAGAACGTGCCTCCTAGAACCTGGATGCCACAACGTGGAACGACTCTTCATGCCTTCTCTCCTCGCTTGCCCCGACACACGGGAGGCCTGACTCTCCTCCTCCAAGAGCCCTGTCTCAACCGCAAGAGACTCACCTGAGTCCTTGCCTCCACCTCCCAAGTGGGGACTGGGAGGACTGCCTCTGGACTGGGGTGAAGAGGCCTTGGTCAGAGAAGGGCCACCCTAGAATTCTCCTGAGTCATCCCCACTGGGCCCAGAATGTGTGCCGAGAGCAGAAAGGCACACGGCAGGCTTCCGACCAATGAGGGCTGGGAGGCCTGCAAGCGGAATGCCGCCCACCAGGGAAGTGAGTGCTCAGCCCTTCTGAGCCCACAGCCAAGGCAGAGGGAAGGGGCACTGATGTCTCGGGAAGCCCCTGCCTGGGGCTCTTGGGAGGCTGGGTGCCTCACCAGGCTAGAGTCCTTTTCCCGGGCCAGTTCAGTCTTGAAAACTTGGCTCTGAGTCTTCTCCTCCTGCACTGCCTTTTCCAGTCGAAGTATCTCTGCACTCAGCTTCAGGATCTTGTCCTTCTCTGCCTGGAGATGCCGAAGAGGCAAACAGGACGTTAAGGGTAGGGGATGCCACTGGTAACAGCGCCATTCCTTACTGTGTCTCTTCTTTATTGGACTGAATGTTTTGGAGCCATTTAGAGACATCTTCCCTTCTTGCCTTCCTCATTCCCTGAAAGAAGGGCTCTGACAGCAAGGCGCCTTGCTGAGTAGGAATGGGTATCGTGCAGGGTTGGGGTGTAGGCTGGAACATGTATCTGAATCAAGATGTTAACAAAGGCAGTTGCTATGAAGATCAGGAACTAGACACTCCGTGCAGGGAGGGGCTGCATCGGGACAGTGAATATACCTCCCTCATAGGCCCTCCTCACCCCTAAGTCCATGAAGGTTCTCACCCTTGTTTCTCTCCCCCCAGGAGATCTGACCACACTGAGGTGGGGGCAGTAGTGACCAGGAACCTGCAGATCCCCCATCCCACTACCTCCACACTCTGCAGCAGCCCTGCCCGCTCCTTGCTCCACTGGCTTTTTTCCTCCTTCAAGTGCAGACTGAGCTCGGCCAGCCTGCCGTTGACTCCAGCCACCTCCAGACGGCTACGGTGCAGCTCAGCTATAGTGCGGTCCCGGGCTCCTGCTGCACTGGCCAACTCCTCCCCAAGAAGGGCAGCTTTCTGCTGGCTTGAGGCTGCAAGCTCCTGGGCCCCTCGAAGCTGCTCTTTCAGGGGCTCCAGTTCAGCCTTGGGAGAAAGGAGGAGATGGAATCAGGGCTCCCAGGAGTCATCTGTTGAGCCAGGAAGACAACTAGGTTTCTTCCTGTCCCCCATTGCATCAGGACCTCAGGACTGGGTTCTTTAGTCTTGAGCCATGCCTTTCCTCCTATTTGTTTACAACCAGCCCTAGAACATTCTCTACTTCCTGCTGCCCAGGGGTTTCACTCACCACCCGCTGCTGGGCCTGGCCGAGGGTGTCCTTCATCTGGGCCACCTTGTCCTTCAGTCGCTGGGCCTGAGCACTCTGCTCCTCCTCCCGGTCCTTGGCCTCCTGCAGCTCCAAATTCAAGCGGCGGTTCTCCTGCTGTGCCATCTGGAGCTCAGCCTGGTGAAGGCGGAGAGGAGGTAAGGAAAGGGAATACATATTTGGGGTGACCGGGCAGATGGACCTCTGTGATGAGAAAAGCCAAAGTTCCACTCTTCAGATTTAGCACAAACTCAAGCCGTCAGCCCTGGCCAGCCCTTCCTGGGTTCTCAGCACAAAGCAACTCAATCCTGAACGTCCCATCTCCAGTGGCACAGCCTGGGGTCTTATGTGAATCTAGCTGTCCCATGCCTCATGTCTGCTCCCCTACACTTCCTTTTAGACCAAAACTCAACTTGGATGTCCTGTGGGCTCTCACACTCGCCATATTCTACCTCCCACTCCACCCTGTCCTTGCCACTCTTGTTTCTGTCCATGGTACTAACTACTTCCCAAGTCATTCAGGCTGGACACCTTGGTGCCATGTGTGGTTCTGTTCTCTCCCTAGCGGCCCACAGGATGGATGCTTCTCCATCCTTGGGTTCTGATGAAGCCATTTGGAAGCTTAAATATTTGATTTCAGTTTCTTCCAAATTATGAAAAATCATGTTGGAAAACAGTGCATAGACTCACATGTTAGCACACTGGAGATCCCCAAGCACTGACATGTGCTTCCAGGTTCATTCATTTTTGCGAAAACCTCAGAATAAAGTTTCAACTGTATTTTCTATTGACGTGAAGAGTGAACTGAGATTGCAAGGTAGACGCTTAAAAATGATCATTTGTACTGGTCTGTATGTGAGACTCAAGGTGTACTCAATACTGTATAACCACACACGATACAGAAACAGGTTAGGTGCTGAGGCCAACAAAACAGTCATCCACAACCTCCAATTTCAGAGTTTGGTATCCATCAAAATTATCTAATTGCTTTCATCATTTAATAAGGAAATGTTATACATCTGAATTTATAGAAGTAAGTCTATAGTAAGACATGGGATGGCCAACTGAGAGAGCAAACCAACTTGGAGCCCTTACCTCGCTTTGCTCCTTGTCTGCCTGCACTTCCTTCAGCTGCCCAAGGAGCTTCTCTTGTTCCCGAGTCAGGGCCTTCACCGTGTCTCTAACCCTGTGAGTGGTGGACACAATGCCAGGTGACTTACCCATTTCCGGAGAAGGAACAAAAAGACTCAGACTTTATCATCAGCCCTTTTGCTGGGGCTTGTCTAGCTCAGAACTCCACCTCCCTGGGACACCCAAATTCCAGGTCTAAGCCCCATGTATCCAAGATTGCTGGCTTTAGAGCGCAGTCTAGGGGTACACAATTGTTCCTTCCTCTCTGTGTGTCACTTTGAGGGAAGCTCTGCTGATGGCTTCCCAGTTGTCTGCACTCAATCGAGAGACTGGAATCCAGATTTCTGTAGACAGGGGCCAGTCATCGTTAATGATAGACTTTTGATTTAGGTCAGAAGTCAGCAGGTGTTTTCTGTAAAGGGCCTGAGAGTAAGTATTTTAGTTCTGCAGGCTGTGTGGACTCTGTGGCAACCTCTCACCTCCGCCATGGGTATGTGGAAACAGCCATAGACAGTATGTAAATGAACAAGCCTGGCTGTCTCAGTAAAATTTTTTTGAAAACTGGAAATTGAATTTCATCTGATTTTTACATGTCACATAATATAACTCTTCTTTTGTTATTCAAGCATTAAAAACTGTCAAAACCATTCTCACCTTGTGGGCTATACAAAACCACGTGGTAGGCTGGATTCGGCATGTGGGCCACAGTTCGCTGACCCCTGGTCTAGACAGTCCCTGATCTTTTCCAGGTGCTTGGTTTGATCCCAACGTCTCTATTCCATGATTTAGAACCTAGACATTTAGTATCTCCCTAGGGCAAGACTAACACATCCTAGACTGAAGAGGCCTTAGGGACCAACTCACTCTTTACTCTGGGTCTTGGATAGCATGCTGCTTTTCTCCAAAGAGTTTTTAAAAAGATATTAAATCTACGTGCACTGAATGAAAGAAACTTAATTATGTCATTTGATGAAATAATTGTTTCTCCTGGTGAAAACCTGAAGGAGAGGCAAGGGAGGTGGCCAATATTTGTGCTATCTGGTAGAGAGAATAGTTGTCTAGCAGAAGATGGAAATTTATTCTATGTGGCTCCAGAGGTCTACACCAGGACCAATCAGGAAAGCTATAGGAGAGTAAATATGACAAAAGAGATAAAAAAAAATGATGGCTTTGTGATAAAGAGGCCACCTTCTGAGGCAGTGATCTTCCCTCACATACCCTCTTAAATGCATTACATTTCTCCCAATGCTAAGGTTCTACGATTTATACCTGTTTTCAGGCAAAGATCCCATAACATTTCTGGATCACTAGTTCTAACATTTCCTAATAATGAGAACAGAATCTAATCTTATGCTTTGCTGAAGTAAAGTCTGAAATCCATCCTCTCTTATCTTGCCTGGACCATTCTATCCATTCCGTTCTTCCAAATCCTGCACTCCTAGCTCCTGCTTCACCTTCGCTGCACAATAAATACCAATGATTATTTCTAAAGGTAAGGAACACAGAATAAGTTAGGAAAGATGGAAGAGAGCTTGGCAGAGATATCCTTAGGAATTGGAATACCCTGAGTGAGGTTGAGAAGGGAAGGAAAAAACCGTCAGGCAGGTCTTGCCTGCCTGACACAGGAGGCTGAGGTTCGAGGGTCAAAGGAAGTGAAGGGAAGTAATGGGGGTGGAAGGGGTCCCTCACCTGTCCAGCTCCACCTCCTTCATCAGCACTTTCTCACTGATGGTCTGGATGTCATCTTCCAGCTCCAGGATGCGGGCCACGTGGTCTCCCTGCTGTCGGCTCAGGATGTCCCTCTCTTCTGTGAGCTCCCCGTGGGACCGGGAAAGCCCCTGGAATTAAGGTTCCCCAAGAAGAGAGAAGCTGAGACACCTCGCAATGAGTGGACTAAAGGCTTAGGAGGAGAATTCCTAAGTTTGACTATCTACCCTTCTACCCGGTCACCTTCCTTGAAGAAAAAACTGTAAAGGAACATCCCCTTCCAGTGAAGATGGCCACCTCCACCCTATCTCAGCACTCCTGTGACTCAAGAGAACTGAGTCTCACTACCAATTTGGGACAAGTCTCCCATCACAGTCAGTTGACTACTACTTGTGACCCCTTCAGCCTGTATCTTTGATGCCAGAACCATTAAGAGCGCACTAACATCTCCCTTTCACTGTCTTCATTTTATTGGGTTTAGATTTTGGACCCCAAGTAGGCAGCCAGGACCTTTCCCCCACTGGCCCAACTCCCACCTTGTACTGCTCTGCCAGCTCTGCATGCTCCTGCCTGGCCACGGCCAGAGCCTTCTCAAGCTCCTGCACTTGGCTCTTCAGCTCTGTCACCTGCCCCTCCAGCTGTAGCTTCAGCTGCATCAGGTCATTCCTCTCTTGCTGGCTCTCATCCAGCTGGTTCTATGGAGGACAGGATGAGAAGTTGGGTTCTGCCTGTGAAGCACCCATTCCAAGGTCCTGTCCCCAACACTCTGCAGATGTGTGTCAGGGTGGGGAAGTTACATCAGTACAGGCTATAAAGGGAAGAGTCAGGAGGCCTGGTGTGCTACCAAATCTTGCCCACCTCCCATCACACACAGGCTCCCAGAACTCTCAACTGCCCACCCCTCTTCTCTTCCCCCCCGAGGTCTTGCCCCTTCTTTGCCCAGCAATGGCAGGAAGGAACTCCTCACCTGGCAGAAGTCTTTCTCAATCCACACAGACAAAAGGGATGGCTCCCCTAATTTTACCCTATTTGTTCTGAGTCAGACAAATGTGGGTTTAAATCTCCAGTACTTTTTTTTTTTTTTAACTAGCTAGGTGACTCTTAACAAAGTACTTAATTTCTCTGAGTCTCTCTCCTCATCTGTCATGTGATCCCCTAGCCTGGATTGTTGGAAGGTTTAAATGAGAAAAAAGAATGTAAAAACAGAAAGCGGGTAGGAGTTCTCCCACCGCTGACTTATGTAAGATATGAGCATCTTCTTCCCATCCTTCTGGTGAGTCCATAAGCTTAGAGGGTTCCAGAGGGCAGGAGTTTGTGTAAATCACAAACTACTCATTTCCACCTTCTCAGCCTTCCCCAGGCCTGTCCTCTTGTCTGGGGCATGGACGTCCTCCCCACCAGGCCCTATCTGTCCCCTTCCTTCAGGAAGTCTTCCTTGCTAACATCTGCCTCCTCTCCCTTATCCTTCTCTATTTGGTCCAATAGAAAAATAATACAAGCTACATCTATAACTTAAAATTTTCTAGTAGACGCTTAAGGAAAATAATAAGAAACAGATGGAATTCATTCATCTAATCCAGTCGATCAAAAATGTTATCATTTCAACATGAAATTGATATAAACCATTATTGAGATCTTTTACATTCTTTTTTTTTTTTAATACTAGGTCTTAAAAATCCCATGTGTATTACACCCATACACAACATCTCAGTTTAGACCAGTCACATTTCAAGAGCTGAAGAGCGACACATGGGTAGCTGCTCCACAGGTCTGGGGCCCTACTGATCTGCTTTCCCTCCTCACTTATCCTGGAAGTGGGTCTCATCCTTCCCTCCCTCGGAACGTTCCTTCCCCAAGGGGCTTCCCTCCATGCTCTGTATCTTCCTCTAGAGCCCAGGAAGGATGCAGCCCCAGAAAGAGGAGGTTCAAAAAGTTCTTAGGAAATCCTGAGTGATGCTGGCCTGTGGGTGGTCTGCTTTCCTACCCATCATGTTTGTGACGGTGTCTGAGGCCTTCCTGTAGGCAAGGCTTTGGGTAACTCCCAATAAGGTCGCAGCTGAGGGTGGGCAGGGTGAAGCGGGAGGGGCCCCCTGCAACCCTATCCTCATTGGTAACTCCCAATGAGGTCACAGCTACGGCGAGGGCAGGGTGAAGCGGGAGGGGTCCCCTGCAATGCTATCCTCCGGCGCCCTTGCCCAGGAGCAGCTCTGCTGCTCTGTTCTCACCTGTAGCACAGTTGCCTTGGGGACAACCAGCAGGATGTCAGAGCCACCATCAGTCTCCTCCAGGGTCACCAGTTCATCCATGGGCCGAGGCTCTCGGAACTGGAAAGGGGGGCTCTGCCCACACACCCGGCCCTGGCGGTTCACATAGCGAAACTGGTAGAGCTGGGCTCCGGGTTTGGGCAGGTAGCTGGCTGTGGGGAAAAGTACAGACCCAGGACCCCAATATGATGCCAGGCCCTCAGGTGCTCAGCAGACCCTCTGCCCCTTGGTGTGTCTTATTAGCCGTTGTCTTTGGCTCCAGCCCCTTGCTCCTTGTTCTACAGACTGTTTTCTCTCCTCTCCGTCTCCCACAGGCTATTTCTGATCCCTGGGATACTCTTTCCCTCCTTTCTGCCTTGCCCTCTCTTTCCTCTCTTGCCCAAACTGACCCTCTTTAACAACAACAACAACAACAACAACAACAACAATGCTGTTGTTGTTGTTTAGTTGCTAAGTCATGTCCGACTCTTTTGCAACCCCATGGACCATAGCCCACCAGGCTCCTCTGTCCATGGGATACCCCAAGCAACAGTAGTGGAGTGGCTTGCCATTTCCTCCTCCAGGGGATCTTCCCGACCCACGGATTGAACCTAGATCTCCTCCACTGGCAGGTGATTCTTTATCACTGAGCCACTAGGGAAAGCCAGTAACAACGCTAGTTATCATTTTTTTTGAGTACCCATTATGTGCCAGGCATTGTATTAACAGCTTTATCTGTATCATTTTAAATCTTCCTATAAACCAGGCGTATGCTTTTACTGTTATGATAAGGGACACAGATAGGTTAAGTAATCTGCCCAAGGTCAAACAGCTTATAAGTATTAGAGCTGAGATTTGACGCTTTCAGAATCTAATGAGCATCTTCTAATATACGAAGCCACTTTTCCCTCTTCCCTACCTCCTAATTCCACAGGAGGAGTTTCCTCCTTTTTTCTTAGGAGGCAGGGCTATTGGCCCTTTACTGTTCATGGCTGAACCCCTGATGCTGTGAAAACCCCATGATTCTATCAATATATCTGCTGAGCCCATTACCCTCTTCCAAACTCCATCCCTTTGACCCCTCCCTCCCGATTTTCCCTCTTGCTTGTACCTTGGAACTGGACACTGGCGTGGATGGGAGAACCATCAGTAACACTTTCAGGCACCAAAGACCACACAAATGTGTGGTAATCCCGGACACAGGCAGCCTCCACCTGTCAGAGCCCACAGTGGGAGAGGGGTATGGTGATGCACCTCCCAGCTCCGGATGTTGCAAGGGGCTGAGGGACTGAACAGGGGCGGGCAGGATGGTGCGGCTGTGGCAAGGATGCTGAGAGACAGGGAAAGTGGAGGGATGCTAGTGTGTCAGGAGAGAGCAAGGTTAAGATACGGAGAAGGTGGGCTTTGCTTACACAGATGGCCTTAGCCATTTCTGACATCCTTCTCCCTTCTTCCCTATCATTATGAGGTTGCGAATCCAGAAATCAAGTCATTCCCCTTATTCCAAACCACCCATGGCCCATAAACCTGAGCCCAAAGGGGATCTAGGGATACCTTGAAGATGCCAATCCAGTCGCTGGCACTGGGCACGGTGCCTGGTGGGAGTGTGTAGTGACATTCCACCTTGGTGTTGGGAATGTAGGTACGGGCTACATTCAGAAAGTTGACTCCACCCCGGGATGGTGCCCGGCTTAGTGATGACTCTTCCATTCTGGTCTCGAGCTATCTGTCCTCCTGTGAAACAAAGATTTAATATCCTAAAAAGTCTCTCCCCTCTACCTCTCTGCCCCACAACTCTGTCCCTACCCACCCACAGCCCCTGCCCCTGGAGATGATGGTGTACTGGTTTTCAACCCCTGTGAGTTACAGGACTCTTTAAAGATATCAATCTTTGTTTCTAGGGCATTGGTCTGGCCTTCGTGGTTGGTATACATCTTGTCTCTCACTGCACCCTCTGAGTCACAGGCTTTTCCTAGAATTAAGATTTAATTTCTGCTCCCTTTTCACAGCCCCATTGACCAAGCCTCAGTACTCTAGACTCTGCTTCCTGCAGTCAGTCCCTCCTTTTCCATCTCTTAATAGCCTTGGATATTCCAAATTCTTCAGCCTCCATCTCCTCACCCCATCCCTCACATCTTCTGGCTCTTGAATTCAACTTCCAACTGAGGTGTGGGCACCCCCCTCATCCCGAGCAGGTCTCCTTGCTCACTCCAGCTGTACCCAGAAATGACTTATGACACCTGAAAACAGCAACCATCTCTGAAAGTAACAAGCCAGTCTTTGGAGCTGAAATGTGGCTGACCAATCCTGAAGCCTGTAAACTCTCACCCTCTCTTCCCATCTTTCCCCTGTCTTATGCCATGAATAATAATAACAATAATAAAGCCTGTACTCTCATCCAAGAGACAAAGGGAAAGAATGGAAATACAGGTTCTCTCCCTCAATTATGACTCCAGAAAGTCAAGAATTCTGGAGGCGGCTGTTTCAAGGGTGAGGTGGAACACTCAGTAGGAATGTGGTGCTGTGGGGAGATGGAATGTGGGGGCCTGGAGCCAGGAAAGCCCCACCCCCAGTAGGGACAGCCTGGAAGTATGGGCCCTTGGAGCGGGGAAATGTACACATAATGTTGAGAGGAGGAGAAACAGTTCAAAAAGAACCTCACATTCTTTTCTTCAGGTCTTGAGCAGGGCTCGAAACCTACCGGTTTGACTGTTAACCCATCTCTAGTTTTCCCCTTCCCCCTCATTTTCTCTGTTCCCCTTAGCCTCAATTCTAAATGTCTGAACTCTTCCATCTGCTTGGACTGGTAGTTGGAGGCATACTATAGGATGGGATTAAGAAGAAAGGTGTTCTAAGTTGGGTGAGGAGAGTTCACTAGAAAATCTGAGGGTAGAGTGAGGAAAGGTAACAATAATCAAGAGAACTCTGCAGCGGAGGACTGTGAGATGGCCCTCGTCAACTCTCATCTCCAGCCCACTGAACTCAGTCCTGTGTCAACCACAGCGATGGGCGTCCAATCAACCACAGCCACTAGTCATGTGCACGCCCTCAGACATCACAAACCCACACCAGGCTTAAGTCAGGTGGGCAGGGACTTTAAAAGAGGACAGAAACTGAGGGAAGAGGGAAGGCTGGCCAGCTCTATAAAAAGGAGCTACGTCTCCCTCCAAAATGGAGACTTATGACAACAAGAGGTGTCTCTATTTCCATCTCTGAAAAATCCCTAGTGAAAACTAGTCTACGTTTTTTCCCCTTCAATACAATTCTGGCTTTCTAAAAGGGGCTGAATTGTTCTCAAATACATTGTCCTGGGGACCCAGGACAATATTCCCCACAAAATTCATAACATCTGGAAACATCCCCCAGGTTTGAAAGAGAGCTATGGGCACCTAAGGTCTGTATGTGTAGCCAGATTCAGGTGTTTGCATGGGGGGGGGGGGGTGCCATCCCCCCACCACGCTGTAGGGCTCTAGAGTTCTTTGACATTCTACATCTTGGAAGGCTTCCCTCCCCACGGATCCAGCGTAGTGAAGGCCTTTGGATTGGTGGGGGCGAGCAGCGTAGGGGGTAAGGGGAAAGGGAAGGTTTGTGGGGCGAAGTCTTGCTGGGCCGAGAACGAGCAGATTTCAGCCTCCCTCGAGTTCCCTTAAGCGTATCACGCTTTATAGAGAAGGACTGAGAGGGAGGCAAGAGCCGTCAGAGGGCACCCCCGTGATCAGGCCCCCCATGAGACCAAGAACTCCCGAAACAGTGGGGATGGCTTCTCCAGTCCGGAAAGTGTTAACGCTCAAACGCTCCTGTTCCCCCTTCTACGGTTCCCTTAGACGACCCTTTCACAGATTGGAAAGTGGGGTGACCCCCCCATAAGATCGCCCCCAAATTAGGCCAAGTTTTCTTACCCCACAGACGGATCAGCTGTTCCCTCACCTTTCGCCAACAACAAAAACAGCACTCGGACTGCGAGGGGGAGGGAGATGGGTGGGCGCGAGGGCTTCTGGGGTTTGTGGTTCCTCCACACTTTTTCCCTGTTGAACCAGCGCAGAACTGGGACTACATATCCCAAGAGGCTGTGCATAAGGGGGGCGGAGTAGAGGGCGGCCGTGGTGGCTGCCTCACCGCTGCATCCTGGGAGGCGTAGTTCTCACTTCCACAGCAGCCAACGAGGGTGCGGCAACCAAAGGACTTCATAGCCCAAGATGCCTTGGGAGGGGACAAGCTATATTAGTGGCGACTGCTGGTTGGTATTGTGCGTGTTTAAGGGGTGGGGAGGAGTTACGGCTCTAACGCCCCTTGTATAATTCTTTAGAGTCGGCCGAAGCGTTCGGGTACTCCCTCTTGTTTACTTTTTTTTTCCTCTTTCGTTTACTTTTAACACAATATGTGAGATAGGAAGTTTTGTTATCCACTCTCTACAGATGTAGAAGCCAAAGCCCAGAATGGTTACGGAACCGGTCTAAAGTATCAAAGCTATGAGATGGTAGGACTGCACGACTCCGAGTGTCCTTGCCATTACATCACGGCGACCCTACCGTTTAGGGGATAGAAAACTAATCTAATATCTGTGGCAGTAGTTTCTCTGCTTTAACATCAGGGACAGCCCCTGCAAAAACTATGTGCTGGGCACCGCTGACGATTTTTTTCCCCCAACTTTAAGGTCTCAGTGCCAGAGGTCTGCCAATACAATCCTGGCCTGGCATCCCTGGAATGGTCTCTAGGTCTAGGAGGATCCATTGTCTAACGTGGTGGTTGGGGGAGAAGGGGGGGAGATGAAGTTCAAGTTGGAAAGGAAACCTGACATAGTTCAGGACGGGCCACACACACACATACACACACACACACACACACAAAAGCCACTTAGGGGAATACTTTTTCCAAGCCTCTTAACTGGCTTAAATTTAGGATAAGAGACATATTGTTGCTCCTGTTTTTGTTTAGGGGAGGTGAAAGATTCACACTCCTACACCCCGAGTTTTATTAAAGACTTGGGTATCCTGCTCCCCCTGTGCGCTCTGGACCCTCCAAGTAGTCTGAGACATTCAGAATGATCTCTCTGTGTTTGTCTCTGTATTAAGGAATTACAGTCTAAGAATTGATTTGCACTTTCTGGGTGCCTGCTTTAATTCTCTCCTGCATTAAGTTATTGAGCCTCTGCCTTTTCCAAGTTTGGGGGTAGTATTTTGCTTTTATGACTGAAAAGGATATCTGGTGCTTGCCCTTGGGTGCCTTTCATCTGAAGATGTCCAAGCACTTAACAATAAGTCATTGGGCTTCACAAACATTAAAGTGACATGTCTGTGTCATTAGTCAGGATTTATGAGTTAGGGAACAAGCTGCTGGTTGCTGAGATGGCTCAAGGTCCTGGGGTGGACGCAGAATGAGGCCTGTCCAGGGACTCAAGTCTCAGTTGTTCTTGGTTTTTGTCTTCCACCCAGAATAAAGGCTTATAGGAAAACTCAGTTTTAGCTGGAGCTAGAAATAATAACTTCATTTGTTCGGTGTTTAATATGATGACTGCAGCCATGAAACTGAAAGACGCTTGCTCCTTGGAAGGAAAGCTATGACAAACCTAGACTGCGTATTAAAAAGCAGAGATATCACTTTGCTGACAAAGGTCTGTATAGTCAAAACTATGGTTTTTCCAATAGTCATGTATGGATGTGAGAGTTGGACCGTAAAGAAGGCTGAGTGCCAAAGAATTGATGCTTTTGAACTGTGGTGCTGGAGAAGACTCTTGAGAGTCCCTTGAACTGCAAGGAGGTCAAACGAGTCAATCCTAAAGGAAATCAACCCTGAATATTCATTGGAATCAGTGACATTAAAGCTGATGCTCCAATACTTTGACCACCTGATGCAAAGAGCTGACTCTGGAAAAGTTCCTGATGCTGGGAAAGATTGAAGGCAAAAGGAGAAGGGGGCAAAAGAGGATGAGATGATTAGATAGTCAGATAGCATCACTAACTCAATGGACATGAATTTGAGCAAGCTCCAGGAGATGATGAAGAGCAGAGGAGTCTGGGGTGCTGCAGTCCATGGGGTTTCAAAGAGTTGGACTTGACTTAGCGACTGAACAACAGCAACAACAAAACCATGCTAAGGATTTTTCCAATTAATACCACAGTCTTATATGTAGGCCTTATTATTATCCCCCTTTTCCATTTTCCATATGATAAAGATTGAGGCACAGACAATTTAAGGGATTTACGTGGGGTCATCCAACTAGTAAGCGGTAGGATTAGGATTCAAGCAAAACTAGTCAATACACCATATTACCACCCCAGAAACTCCTGGGGTACTAACTCCCTTTGTTCTAATGAACAGTGCTGTTATTCAGTGGACAAGTGTTCACTGAACATTTGTGTACACAGTGCGAGGTGACGTGAAACATTAATTCAGCAAATAGGTGTGTCAGGTAGTGTGCTAGGTATTCAGTACATTTTGTTGAATAGAATGGGATCTGAAAAGGATAAGCTTATGCCAGGCTGAAGCAAAGATGCAGTGGCGGGAATGTATAACTTTTTCTAGAGCCTAGGAAGTCACATGGGCTTCCCTGGTAGGTGGTAAAGAATCTGCCTGCAATGCAGGAGACCTGGGTTTGATCCCTGGATTGGGAAGATCCTCTGGAGGAGGACATGGCAACCCACTTCAGTATTGTTGCCTGGATAATCCCCATGGACGGAGGACTGGGGGACTACAGTCCATGGTGTCCCAAAGAGTCGGACACGACTGAGTGACTAAGCACAGCACGGCAAGAAAGTGACATAAGAACTGCACATCAATTACACCTTTTCCCCTCCAAACTCAGATTATTGGTAATGACTGCCTGAAATGTTGTGTTGAGGATTCCTAGGAAAGAGTGCTAGGATTAATTAGTAATTCTGTCAGGTACTCTAGATGAAAGATGGCCATATTAGATTGACTTTATTGTTTGAGATTATTACTTTCTCCTTCTCTGCCCATTGCCATGTGGCTTGCAGTATCTCCTGTGGAAGGAGTATATGTCTCATTTTATTGACTTTGCTTTTTTAACGTTTACATTTTTTATTTGGCTGCACCAGGTCTTAGCTGTGGCATGTGAACTCTTAGTTGCAGCATGTGGGAACTAGTTCCTCAACTAGGGATCGAACTGGGCCCCCTGCTTTGGGAGCATGGAGCCACTGGAGCAACAGGGAAGTCCCCTCATTGCACTGACTTTGGAATTGATCATTTTTCATGTTTTGGCCAACAGAATGTGAACGGATGTGACTCATGCCATGTTTGAGCCTGTGAGTTTATACTTTCTTGTTCTTTTCTGCTGCTAGAATGGGCATATTCCATATGAGGGCTGTTCCTCTTCCCTGAGTCCCAGATGAGAAGAGCTGGCCTACATGTACATAAGTTAGAGATAAATCTCGGTTGCTGTCCGTCACTGAGATTTCGAGACCAATCTCGAATCTTGTTATAGCAGCGAGCTGACTGATGCACATGTCTAGGTAATGGTGTCAAGTATGACAGGAAAGTTTAAGCCAGGGCGTGGAGAACCCTGAATGCCAGGTAAAGCAGAGCCTCCTATGTATTTATCAGAATCTCTTTCCTTCTTTGTTTTGGACATAAAGATGGACCACATATTTTGGTTTCTCTCGGATGTGTTGCACTTTCACACCTGGCTTGTGAAACCTCCCAAAGGAGACCCTTCATGTTCTTTCCTTTTTAGCTTCATGCATAGGACCTTATGCACAGTGATCCAAAGGTTAAATGTTACAGATGGTGGGGCTACAGGTTGGAAGGAACTTAGATCCCTGAATCACTACTCAGCAAAGAACTGTCTGCTAATCAGGAATTAGCAGATTGATTGATTGTATTATTTGCAGCCAAAGATAGAGAAGCTCTATCAGTTCAGTTCAGTCGCTCAGTCATGTCTGACTCTTTGCAACCCCATGAATCGCAGCACACCAGGCCTCCCTGTCCATCACCAACACCCAGAGTTCACTCAGACTCACGCCCATCGAGTCCATGATGCCATCCAGCCATCTCATCCTCAGTCGTCCCCTTCTCCTCCTGCCCCCAATCCCTCCCAGCATCAGGGTCTTTTCCAGTGAGTCAACACTTTGCATGAGGTGGCCAAAGTACTGGAGCTTCAGCTTTAGCATCATTCCTTCCAAAGAAATCCCAGGGTTGATCTCCTTCAGAATGGACTGGTTGGGTCTCCTTGCAGTCCAAGGGACTCTCAAGTCTTCTCCAACACCACAGTTCAAAAGCATCAATTCTTTGGCGCTCAGCCTTCTTCACAGTCCAACTCTCACATCCATACATGACCACTGGAAAAACCATAGCCTTGACTAGACGGACCTTAGTCAGCAAAGTAATGTCTCTGCTTTTGAATATGCTATCTAGGTTAGTCATAACTTTTCTTCCAAGGAGTAAGCGTCTTTTAATTTCATGGTTGCAGTCACCATCTGCAGTGATTTTGGAGCCCCCCAAAATAAAGTCTGACGCTCTTTCTACTGTTTCCCCATCTATTTGCCATGAAGTGATGGGACCAGATGCCATGATCTTCGTTTTCTGAATGTTGAGTTTTAAGCCAACTATTTCACTCTCCTCTTTCACTTTCATCAAGAGGCTTTTTAGCTCCTCTTCACTTTCTGCCATAAGGGTGGTGTCATCTGCATATCTGAGGTTATTGATATTTCTCCCAGCAATCTTGATTCCAGCTTGCGTTTCTTCCAGTCCAGCATTTCTCATGATGTACTCTGCATAGAAGTTAAATAAGCAGGGTGGCAATATACAGCCTTGACGTACTCCTTTTCCTATTTGGAACCAGTCTGTTGTTCCATGTCCAGTTCTGACTGTTGCTTCCTGACCTGCATACAGATTTCTCAAGAGGCAGGTCAGGTGGTCTGGGATTCCCATCTCTTTCAGAATTTTCCACAGTTTATTGTGATCCACGCAGTCAAAGGCTTTGGCATAGTCAATAAAGCAGAAATAGATGTTTTCCTGGAACTCTCTTGCTTTTTCCATGATCCAGCAGATGTTGGCAATTTGATCTCCGGTTCCTCTGCCTTTTCTAAAACCAGCTTGAACATCAGGGAGTTCACGGTTCACATATTGCTGAAGCCTGGCTTGGAGAATTTTGAGCATTACTTTACTAGCGTGTGAGATGAGTGCAATTGTGCAGTAGTTTGAGCATTCTTTTGCATTGCCTTTCTTTGGAATTGGAATGAAAACTGACCTTTTCCAGTCCTGTGGCCACTGCTGAGTTTTCCAAATTTGCTGGCATATTGAGTGCAGCACTTTCACAGCATCATCTTTCAGGATTTGAAACAGCTCAACTGGAATTCCATCACCTCCACTAGCTTTGTTCCTAGTGATGCTTTCTAAGGCCCACTTGACTTCACATTCCAAGATGTCTGGCTCTAGATTAGTGATCACATCATCATGATTATCTGGGTCGTGAAGATCTTTTTTGTACAGTTCTTCCCTGTATTCTTGCCACCTTTTCTTAATATCTTCTGCTTCTGTTAGGTCCCTACCATTTCTGTCCTTTATCGAGCCCATCTTTGCATGAAATGTTCCCTTGGTATCTCTGATATTCTTGAAGAGATCTCTAGTCTTTTTTCATTCTGTTGTTTTCCTCTATGTGTTTGCATTGATCGCTGAAGAAGGCTTTCTTATCTCTTCTTGCTATTCTTTGGAACTCTGCATTCAGATGCTTCTATCTTTCCTTTTCTCCTTTGCTTTTCGCCTCTCTTCTTTTCACAGCTATTTGTAAGGCCTCCCCAGACAGCCGTTTTGCTTTTTTGCATTTCTTTTCCATGGGGATGGTCTTGATCCCTGTCTCCTGTACAATGTCACGAACCTCATTCCATAGTTCATCAGGCAGTCTTATGTATCAAATCTAGGCCCTTAAATCTATTTCTCACTTCCACTGTATAATCATAAGGGATTTGATTTAGGTCATACCTGAATGGTCTAGGAGTTTTCCCTACTTTCTTCAATTTGAGTCTGAGTTTGGTAATAAGGAGTTCATGATCTGAGCCACAGTCAGCTCCTGGTCTTGTTTTTGTTGACTGTATAGAGCGTCTCCATCTTTGGCTGCAAAGAATATAGTCAATCTGATTTCGGTGTTGACCATCTGGTGATATCCATGTGTAGAGTCTTGTCTTGTGTTGTTGGAAGAGGGTGTTTGCTATGACCAGTGCATTTTCTTGGCAAAACTCTATTAGTCTTTGCCCTTCTTCATTCCACATTCCAAGGCCAAATTTGCCTGTTATTCCAGGTGTTTCTTGACTTCCTACTTTTGCATTCCCATCCCCTATAATGAAAAGGACATCTTTTTTGGGTGTTAGTTCTAAAAGGTCTTGTAGGTCTTCATAAAACCGTTCATCTTCAGTTTCTTCAGCATTACTGGTTGAGGCATAGACTTGGATTACTGTGATATTGAATGGTTTGCCTTGGAGACAAACAGAGATCATTCTGTCGTTTTTGAGATTGCATCCAAGTACTGCATTTCAGACTCTTTTGTTGACCATGATGGCTACTCCATTTCTTCGGAGGGATTCCTGCCCACAGTAGTAGATATGATGGTCATCTGAGTTAAATTCACCCATTCCAGTCCATTTTAGTTCGCTGGTTCCTAGAATGTCGATGTTCACCCTTGCCATCTCTTGTTTGACCTCTTCCAATTTGCCTTGATTCATGGACCTGACATTCCCGGTTCCTATGCAATATTGCTCTTTACAGTATCAGATCTTGCTTCTATCACCAGTCACATCCACAGCTGGGTATTGTTTTTGCTTTGGCTCCATCCTTTCTTTCTGGAGTTATTTCTCCACTGATCTCCAGTAGCATACTGGACACCTACTGACCTGCGGAGTTCCTCTTTTGGTATCCTGTCATTTTGCCTTTTCATACTGTTCATGGGGTTCTCAAGGCAAGAATACTGAAGTGGTTTGCCATTCCCTTCTCCAGTGGACCACATTCTGTCAGACCTCTCCACCATGACCCGCCCGTCTTGGATTGCCCCACAGGCATGGCTTGGTTTCATTGAGTTAGACAAGGCTGTGGTCCTAGTGTGATTAGATTGACTAGTTTTCTGTGAGTATGGTTTCAGTGTGTCTGCCCTCTGATGCCCTCTTGCAACACCTACTACTATCTTACTTGGGTTTCTCTTACCTTGGGTGTGGGGTATCTCTTCACAGCTGCTGCTCCTTACCTTGGATGAGGGGTATCTCCTTACCGCCGCCGTTCCTATACAAGTCAGCAAAAACAAGACCGGGACCTGACTGTGGCTCAGATCATGAACTCCTTATTGCCAAATTCAGACTTAAATTGAAGAAAGTAGGGAAAACCACCAGACCATTCAGGTATGACCTAAATCACATCCTTTATGATTATATGTGGGGTGAGAAATAGATTCAAGGGATTAGATCTGATAGAGTGCCTGAAGAACTATTGATGGAGGTTCTTGACATTGTACAGGAGGCAGGGATCAAGATCATCCCCAAGACAAAGAAATGCAAAAAGGCAAAATGGTTGTCTGAGGAGGCCTTACAAATAGCTGTGAAAAGAAGAGAAGTGAAAGGTAAGGGAGAAGAGGAAAGATACACCCATTTGAATGCAGAGTTCCAAAGAAAAGCAAGGAGAGATACGAAAGCCTTCCTCAGTGAGCAATGGAAAGAAATAGAGGAAAACAATAGAATGGGAAAGACTAGAGATCTCGTCAAGAAAATTTGAGATACCAAGGGAACATTTCATGCAAAGATGGGCACAATAAAGGACAGAAGTGGTATGGACCTAATAGAAGCAGAAGATACTAAGAAGAGGTGGCAAGAATACACAGAAGAACTATACAAAAAAGATCTTCACGACCCAGATAATCACGATGGCGTGATCACTCACCTAGAGCCAGACAACCTGCAATGCGAGGTCAAGTGGAAGTCAAGTTAGGAAGCATCACTACAAACAAAGGTAGTGGAGGTAAAGTGCTGCACTCAATATGCCAGGAAATTTGGAAAACTCAGCAGTGGCCACAGGACTGGAAAAGGTCACTTTTCATTCCAATCCCAAAGAAAGGCAATGCCAAAGAATGCTCAAACTATTGCACAGTTGCACTCATTTCACACGCTAGTAAAGTAATGCTCAAAATTCTCCAAGCCAGGCTTCAGCAATACATGAACCGTGAACTTCCAGATGTTCAAGCTGGATTTAGAAAAGGAAGAGGAACCAGAGATCAAATCGCCAACATCTGCTGGATCATTAAAAAAAAAGAGAATTCCAGAAAAACCTCTATTTCTGTTTTATTGACTATGCCAAAGCCTTTAACTGTGTGGATCACAACAAACTACGGAAAATTCTTCAAGAGATAGGAATACCAGACCACCTGAGAAATCTGCCTCTTGAGAAATCTGTATGCAAGTCAGGAAGCAACAGTTAGAACTGGACATGGAAAAACTGACTGGTTCCAAATAGGAAAAGGAGTACTTAAGGCTATATTGTCACTCTGCTTATTTAACTTATATGCAGAGTACATCATGAGAAATGCTGGGCTGGATGAAGCACAAGCTGGAATCAAGACTGTGGGGAGAAATATCAATAACCTCAGATATGTAGATAACACCACCCTTATGGCATAAAGCGAAGAAGAACTAAAGAGCCTCTTGATGAAAGTGAAAGAGGAGAGTGAAAAAGTTGGCTTAAAGCTCAACATTCAGAAAACTAAGATCATGGCATCCGGTCCCATCACTTCATGGCAAATAGATGGGGAAACAATGGAAACAATGACAGACTATTTTTTTGGGCTCCAAAATCACTGCAGATGGTGACTGCTGCCATGAAATTAAAAGACACTTACTCCTTGGAAGAAAAGTTATGACCAACCTAGACAGTGTATTAAAAAGCAGAGACATTCCTTTGCCCACAAAGGTCCGTCTAGTCAAAGCTATGGTTTTTCCAGTAGTCATATATGGATGTGAGAGTTGGACTATAAAGAATGCTGAGCACCAAAGAGTTGATGCCTTTGAACTGTGGTGTTGGAGAAGACTCTTGAGAGTCCCTTGGACTGCAAGGAGATCCAACCAGTCCGTCTTAAAGGAAATCAGTCCTGAATACTCATTGGAAGGACTGATGCTGAAGCTGAAACTCTCATACTTTGGCCACGTGATGGGAAGAACTGAGTCATTTGAAAAGACCCTGACACTGGGGAAGGCTGAAGGTGGGAGGAGAAGGGGAAGACAGAGGATGAGATGGTTGGATGGTATCACCAACTCAATGGACATGAGTTTGAGTAAACTCCAGGAGCTGGTGATGGACAGGGAGGCCTGGGGTGCTGCAGTCCATGGGGTCTGAGTGACTAAACTGAACTGAATCAGGAGCATGTGTTTTGGATTTCACGTGACAAAAATATCAATTTCTATTTTGTTAAAGCACTATCATTTGGGGACTTATGTTTTATAGTAGCTAGTCTTTTCCATCAGATTAAGAGATTTGGACTTGATTCCCATTAGGAGTAAGAAGTTAGTCACTGAGAATTTTTTAACAAAGGGAATAATATTGTGAAGACCAGTGGAAATTTAGACTTTGCTGGTGGTACAGTGCATGAGAATCTGCCTGCCAATGCATGGGATATGGGTTCGATCCCTGACCTGGAAAGGTTCCTCGTGCCCTGGAGCAACTGAGCCCATGTCCCACAACTGCTGAGACTGTACTAAAGAGCCCTTGAGCTGCAGCTACTGAAGCCTGTGTGCCTAGAGCCAGTGCTCCACAAAGAAGAGTAGCCTCTGCTCACTGCACATAGAGAACGCCTGTGCACAGCAGTGAAGACCAAGTGTAACCTGGAAAAAAAAAAAAAAACCAGTGGAAATTACAGTTGTAGGGATTGAAGAATCCTTCTGAGTGAGGTTGGTGAGATCTTGGGACTGTTGTTTTTTTCAGAATACAGGCTAACTCCTGATTGGGCTGGGGGGAAGATTGCCATGATTTTGGGGAGGCTTTCTAGAGGCTGTGGAAGGAGCTGCTACAAAATGAATCCTATATTCCTGACGTTTGAAATGTCTTTTCTCTTCAGTAAAAGTCCTAACTCTGGCATTGTTTCATCTAGCCCAGGGCCTGATACATAATAAATGTTAAAGGGACGTTAGTCTTGTACTCTTGGAATGCTTTGAGGAGCTACCACTAGTTGAGTGCATACTGTGTAAGAGTCCTTTCACCCACTGAATCATCACAAAAACCCTGCAAGATGCTGTCAGATTTTACAGATGAAGTATCTGAAACTCTGAGAGTAACTTGCCCAAGATCTCAAAAACAACCTTATTCTGAAACCCATACTTTTCTCATTATAACAAGATGCTTTCTCAGAAAATCATAATGGCTAATATTTACTGAGTGCCTGCCAGTGCCAGGCACTCTGCTGGGTGCTTTACAAACATACAGAAGCAGCTGGTGCATCAGATATTGTAGGCTGTTACTAGTGTATCCAAACTGTGGACTCTGTGGGAAGTAGGTGTCTTAGTCTGCTTAGTCTGCTCAGGCTGCCATAATAAAATACCATAGAACGAGTGTTGCAAACAACAAGAATTTATTTCTCATGTTTCCGGAAGCTGGAAAGTGCAAGATCACAGTGCTAGCTGATTTGGTTCCTGGTGAGGATTCTTTTCCTGGTGAATAGATAGCTGAGTTCTCACCGTGTCTTCACGTGGAAGAGAGTGAGAAAAGACAAGCTCTCTGATCTCTTCTTCTAAGGGCACTAATCCCATCATGAGGGCCCCACCCTCATGACCTCATCTAACCCTAATTACCACCCAAAGGCCCCATCTGCAAACACTCCATTGCTGTTTAGGGTTTTAATATATGAATTTTGAGTGGACACAAACAATCAGTCTATACCAGCAAGAAAATATTAACATTATTTCAGGGCAAAGTTGGATTCTTTTGGACTTCTCTTTAGGACCCCTGGCCCATTTTCTTTTGTCCTCTTAGTTCTTTGGCGCCATTCCTTCAGGCTAGGTGGAAAGGTGGTCTAGGGTTCTCAGTAATACTCAGGTCCTGGAGCTCCCCTCCACTGTTGACTCACAGACCCACTCTAATCTGAAAGTGTTCATATCACATCACATCAGTCCTTCCTTTATTAGTGGTGAGAAGATGTGGCTCTGAGAACTTACCTATACGTTTATTCTCATTCATTTATAGTTATTTATTAAACATTTTAAATAAAGATTATGTGTCAACAGCTGGAATAGCAGCCAATGACAATGCAGCTTTCCGGTTTCAAAGGCCTTTTACCTTCTTGGGCTCATTTGATCCTCACAATCAATACTGTGAAGTGGGTTGTATTATTACTATGTAATTAGAAAGATTTATTTATTTATTGTTGGCTGTGCTGCGTCTTCATTGCTGCATGGGGTTTTCTCCGGTCGCGGTGAGCGGGGACGACGCTCTGGTTGCAGTGTGCGGGCGTCTCATTGTGGTGGCTTCTTTCCTTGCCGAGCACAGGCTCTTGGGTTCGTGGGATTCAGCAGTTGCCGCTCCCAGGCTCTAGAGCATAGGCTCGATAGCTGTGGTGCACAGGCTTAGTTGCTCCAAGGCATCTTCCCGAATCAGGGATCCAATCCACATGTCCTGCACTGGCAGAGAGATTCTCCACCACTGAGCCACCAGGGAAGCCCCTGTTTATTACTATGTAATTTTTATCAGTGAAGAAGCCAAGGCTCAAAAATACTAAAATGCTAAATAACTTGACCAGAGTCACAGAGATGGTATAATATTCAAATCAAGAATTTCTGAATCCTTGAAATTCCCTGGTGATCCAGTGGTTAGGACTCTGTGCTTCCACGTTGGGCGTCACAGGTTTGACCCCTGGTCAGGGAGCTAAGATTCTGCATGCTGTAAAGAATAAATAAAGAATAAAGAATTTCTGAATCCCGAGTGCTCCCCTCTACCTTCTACGTCCATTACAATGCAAATTCTATGGTGCCTTAGGCCTGGTTTCTTGCTGTTTCAGCCTTGTTACCTTAATTTGTACTTTGGATAAAACAGCTGTAGCAGACAACCCCCAGATCTCAGCATCTTAACAGGATAAAGACTTCGGTATCACATAGTCCAATGTGGATGTCTGTGGTCAAGTAACTCAGGAATCTGGATCTGTCCATGCTATGGATCTGTCATCTTAACTATGTGGCCTCAGGTTGCCCAGATGTCATCCTGTCAGCAGATGGGGAAGAGAAACTATGTGGAGAAACTGTAACTACTATTAACCTCTTCAGTTCAGAAGTAACACATCACTTCTGCTTATATTCCACTGGTGGTAACCAGTTCTATGGCTTTACCTCACTGCAAAGGGGCTGGGGGTCAAATTTAGCCATGCCCCATTTCCACTTTCCATCAACATGGGGCTGAGTCAACATTCAAGATTTGATAAGCATTGTCCTGGAAGAAAAGAAGCCTCTGGGAAGAACTTCAAATGTTGGTGAAGCATCAGGGCCCAAGGTGACTAGTGATAGAAGTGGTCTTTTCCCCTCAAGAAAGAGTTATTTCTGTAGTTTTTATGATTTTTATACTCTGCTGAAAAGTTTGAAAATTTTTACACTATCACAAAGTAAACAAAGCTGTGTTACGGTCATAATTTTAGTCATTGATTTCTTGCACTTGACAATTCTATAACCTTTCTAGCAGTTTCAAAATACTCTGGGAAACTGTGTGGGTGGGAATGTCCTCTAAGCTTCCTGGGCCTCCCCAGTGCCATCAGAATAGAGAGGGTTAACCCCGGAGCCTGGGAAAGCAGCAAGGAGGCAGTTCAGTCATCTTGCTGAGAGCTCCTCATCTGCCAGAGAGAATGGAGCCAAGTGGGTAGGTTCAAGAGTTCTTTCGGGACTTCCCTGGTGGTCCAGTGATTAAGAATCTGTGCTTCCACTGCAGAGGGCACAGGTTCCATCCCTGGTCAGGGAACTAAGATCCCACATACCTCAAAGTGAAAAAGTGTTAATCACTCAGTTGTGTCCAATTTTTTGCGACCCCATGAACTGTTGCCCACCTCTGTCCATGGGATTCCCAAGGCAAGAATACTGGAATGAGTTGCCATTTCCTTCTCTAGGGGATCTTCCCAACCTAGGGATTGAACCCCCTGTCTCCTGCATTGCAGACAGATTCTTTACCACCTGGTGCAGCCCAGAAAATTTCTTTAGGAGGTGTCACGGACAGGGTGTGAGGATGAAGGAGAGAGAGGCAGGACATTTTGATTTTTGAAGTCATCTGGATGCCAATAGAATGTGACTCTAAAAAAGTTTGACTTTTAGCTTAAAAAAAAGACTCCCTTGTCCTATCCCTAAGCCTGGGAGAAGGAAGAGTCATGGCTGATCACAGGTTCTTGGCTCAGTAAATGGGAGTTCCTCCTTGAGATGGGGAACTTGTTGGAAGGAGCAGGTGTCAGGGTGAGGCTGGGTGGAGGAATTTGTTCTCCTGGACATAGATGGTTTGAAATACTTCCTGGTCTCCAGAGAGTCATTTTTTGTATTATGGAGCTAGGCCTTTCTGGCAATCTTTCTATTGCTCCAGACATGCTCTTAAAGGAGAAGACAGAGGGTAGTTCAGAAATTCAGAAACAGGAGTCAACCATAGATGAAGTAAATAGTGTGTGTGTGTGCAGATACCATTAGGAGCAGGTTGGGATTACAAAGCCAATCGATGTTCTTCTGCACTTCATAACATTTGCACATTAATTAGCACACATAAAAATGCATAAAGACTCCCCCTGCAAGTCTCAACCACTCTCCTAATTGAGGAATTGTCCTTCTCTTTTCTGGTTGCACCCCAAACCCCTAATTCCTGTTGTGTAAGGTTGGACTTGTCTTACCTGAAAGAACTGGCTGGCCTCCCTCCTGCCAGTTCAGAACTTCCCTTTATGCCTGGGTCAGAGTTGTGGGGGATGGAGCAGCTGTTGAGGGGCCAGGATTGGGGGGAGAGATTGGCTTAGTCTGGTCTTAGGGAGTGTCTTTGTCTATATCTATCTGGGTCCCTTTTTCTGTCTCTTTCCTCTCACAGATTGTGTGGCATTTTGGAGGGTGGAGTGCCTGGGCACCCAGCCCACTACATCCCGCCCCAATCTGGCCCTGGGCATGAGCCACATGGTGCTGGCCATCAGCCTGGCCTCTTGCCCATCCATTATAGCCTCAGCTGCCAGACTGGCACAGGTATCAAAAGGAACTACTACTCGGCCCTGCCCTCCCCCAATTCTATTGCTGGGGCCAAAGTGAAGGAGAATCAGATGGAAAGAGAGCAGTCTCTGGGGGAACACTGTGTCTGGGGGAACCAGTGTCAACCCCACCCTCCACAGGGGAAAGGGTCATCTGACCTTGGGGTGGACTCTAGGCTGCAAGTCCATGGAGGACACCCTTGGTGCAGGGACGGGCTGGGACAATGTTGAGGAGACAGCATTGGTTGCTTGGGTGTGAAGGAAGACGCCCTACTAGGTTCTGGGAAATGTTCCCCTTCTTTATGTGTCTGCAAATCATGTGAGCTGGTGCCTGTTTCCTGCTTGTGGGTGTATCCCCTGCTGGGACCGTGCACGGGGCTCTGATGCTGTGGGGAGGGGCTTTGAGCTCTGCGCAGGCAGCACAGATGTGAACCTGCTGTGAATACTGCATGTCAGGCTGTATGAATCTGTTGCGTGCGGGAATGACATGTGTGAGTGCCGTTAGGGTACAGGAGACGAACATGTATGACAGAGGCATGGGGCCTTTTAGTCCCCTGGCACGGACCGGCTGTATCTGCGCTATGGGGCACTGAGTATCACATCTCTGGACCCTGGTTGTGGAGCCCATGCACCCTCTTTTCTGAGCACAGCGGCTTGGCCCTGGTGTAGACTGCTTCTGGTGATGCGCAGTCAGGGATTGTTCTGGTGGGAGCTATGTCTCTGGAGCATACTGGTTATGCCTTGTCTTTCCACCTATGTGAACCTTGTGTTCAAATATGTGAATCCCCTCGAGAAATGTTGGGTGGTGAGGGGGTCGGAAGCCTGAAAAAGATGGGAGAATTTATGAGCTGCTTTTGTCGGGAGACAGTCGTAATGAAGAAAATTCAATTTTCTGCAGCTCGAAGAGTCAATATGTTAAATCTTGGAGAAGCTGTGGAGTGACAGCAGAATGGCAAAGTCAATGGGACGTGTGTGCGGGGAAGCCGTCTATTTGCGTCTGCAGTGAGGCAGCCTCCTCTCTGTACCCTTGAACTGCAGCTGGAGACAGGATGGAGTCCAATACCTGAGTTCCTGGAACTGCCCCTCTCTCCCATCCTCCTCCACCTCAGTGGCCGTCGGGTCCTGCCTCTGGGAAAGCTGCTCTCTCCCAGATTCAATTCTACCCTAGCACCTTCTCAGGAAGTCCTTCTTATAGTCTAACCACCACTCCCTCTTGCTATAGTTACTAATTTCACAGTGGCTGTTTACAGCCCAAAGTGATTAGTAGGGAAAATTTTATTTTCCTCCCAACTTTTCATCACCACTCTCCCTGCAGCTACTCCATGGCTGGCCTGTTTTCCAACAGGTTTCAACTTTTTTCTAACCAGTCTTTTCCTCCTCCTTTCCAGCTTCCTGTTCTAGGAGAGAGGAGCACGGCAGGGGTGGGGTGGTGGGGTGGGGAGCTGGGTGGGGGGTGGTGGGGAGGGGCTTGTGGGGAGTGGAGAGAAAAGCTGGGGATTCCTCTGTGAGCCACAGTGTCACCAGGAGATGTGATTAGCTGAGCTGCTGGCTGTGTAATTAGTGTGTGCCCGCGTCTTGGGGGTCTGGTGTGTTAACAGCGGGTCCCTGTGGTGGGTAACGAGATCGTGCCCATGGCTGGTTGCACACGCTAATTAATTAGTGTTCCTCTGGTGTTGAGGAATGAAGAGGATCTGGGGGAGCTGATGGTGGGGGTGTCTCAAAGCCCAAGAGCCCAGCTGTTCAGAGCCCAGAGGTCACCTAAGGTTCTGCCAGAATAGGGGCACCAGGCTGGTGTGCAGGGTTTGGATCACAGACTTGGGAGCCCTGGATGAAGAGAGGGTGTGTGGGGTATGGTGGCCTGGGTTCTCAGTGGTGGGTGTCCTGGAGTCCTGGGCTGGGCTGGTGGAGGTGGATGAAGCAGGGACAGCCCCCTCAGCTTAGAGAGGTCTCCAGGCTCCGGGCCTGTCTTAGAGCATCCTTTCTCCAGGTGGCCCAGAGAGGAAGGGAGTGGAACAGGGAGGAGACATTCGAGACCCTTCCAGTCTCATTCCTGGCCCCTCTACCCTCCCTCACATCACTAAGCCCAGCTTCTCAATCAGCCATTTCACACTTATTACCGATCACTGTGTGCACAGAGCTCCAAAAGGCTCTCTCCCTGTTCTCATCTTAATAACCACTGCCTTCTTTTCCCCTTGCTGCTTCTGCAGACAGAGACTCAGACTCCTCAGCTCCTGGGTCTATCTTAAGAGCCCAGAAGTGTCTTCTGAAGCCTGGGATGTGGAACCTAGATACCTGGAAGAAATACCATGAAAAACCTAAAGAAACAGGGGGAGGGGGGACGGTTGGGAGAGAACCTCACAATTTCCCAGGATGGTATGGTCACTTATAGCAGCAAGAAAGACTAAGGTGAGAAGAGAGCAATAACTTCCAGGGAGCAGCCAGCTCTCCTCGTTTCCTGAGGCAGAAATCCTCCGCCCGATCCAGGAAGGGGTCAAGAGGGAAAGGGACCGATGGAAGGATAGCCTCTCCCCTTGAGCGGTGGGATTCAGTAAGGTGTGGCAGGAGTGAGTGGGGAAGGGGAGACAGAACAGAGAAAACGGACAGAAAAGAAGACGAGGCTGCGGCTTCCGCGTGGAGGCGCGAGTCCTATTCCTGCACACGGTAATTGCTAAATTACCCGCCATCTGCTCTGCTCTCAGACATAAATTATCTGCGAGGAGAAAAGACGCAGAGGCTGCGCACTTTTCTTTTTCTCCCCCAATCCCAAACTAGGAGCAGCGGGGGGGCTCTTCCCTCCAGCCCAAGTGAAGGCGAGGGTGGTGGGACCACCTGATGGGGAAACAGTCCCCCTTTGCTTTCTGCTTTCTCCAGAGGAGGAGTGGCTTTGGGGCGACCGAGGTCCCAGCGCAGCCCAGGGTCCTTTCTGACTTGGGGCGGGGCGAGCTGTGGGCTGGCCAGGCCTCGCGAGGCCACTGAGGAGGGGGCGGGGCGCGCCCTAGTGGGCGGGGCTTCCCTCAGGTGTGACCGAATTGCTTCGGCAGGTTTTTCCCTGGTCACCTTCCACCTCCCCCACTTCCCGCCCACTGCTTTACTCGTGGGGAGAAGTCTCTTAAGCTCTCATTTACACTTGTCCTGTCTGCCAGAAGGAAGAGAGGGAGGAAAGCAGGCAGAGAGGGCTTGAGGAAAGAGGAAAGGGGTGGGGGGTGCGGACCTTGGTTTTATTCGGCTCTGCACCTTATCCTTCCCCTCTAGATTCTGAAGAGTGGCAGAGATGTGAAAGCAGATATAGGGCAATAACTTGAAATGGGGCAAAATGGTAGAATGCAGCAGGTTGCAGAGATGGAGGTAATGCGAAAGCAGAGCTCCCTGGGAGGTGGGGTGGTTGGGGAGGTGGGCAAGAGAAGCAGGCGATCGGGCTGGGGAGGTGAGCGAGGAGTGGAAGGGGGCAGAGCGGGAGGTGGGCAGGGTGAGAGGGTCAGAGAGCTGGAGACGGGCGGGGAGGTGGAGTGGTGGAGCAGATGGAGGAGGATGGCGTGGTAGAGAGATATGGGGTGGGGTGGGGTGTGGAGGTGGAAGAACCAGGATGGGGCAATGCCTGATGGAAGCTCAGAGATGGTTAGGGTGGTGAATTGTCTAGAAGGAGAGCCAGAAGAGGCTCAGAGTGGAGATGACAGACAGCAGTTCAGAAAGCAGGTCAGGCTCTGGAAGGAAGGTAGGGAGCAAAGGCTGTGATACCGAAAGCTAGGGTGTTTGTGGGTCCTTGGAGGGTCCCAGGAAGGTGAGCGTCAGACCTTCAGAGCCGCTTCCCACTTTGAGGCTGAGGCCTGACTCTGGAGGGGCGTTGAGGAAGCCTCTTAAGAAGCTGGGGTAGGGGTGCAATCCTGTTCCCTGCCCCATCCTCAGGCACCTGCTGGGTGTGCACATTAGGGTGGGGGTGTGCTGGGCGGCTTCCCAGTTCTGAGAGCAGAAGCTGGTGGGGTTTCTTCCGAGCGATTGTTTAGTATTCATGGGGCGACGCAATCTCTCCCACATCTGCTTAGCACAGCAAGTCCTGTCATATAACTGTCTCCCGCACTGTCTGTCCATAAAGAATGTCTCGGAATTGGTGTAATTCAGAGAAATTAATGACGACTTTCCGCGGGACTGCTCCCTGGGGGATGATTAACACTTCATCGTCCATCTGATGCGCGGGGCCCAGCGCTCCATCGCGAACATTTGGGCCGTGGCCAGCCGCATTAAAGGTTATTACGGAAAACGCGACCTGCAAACGGGCGAGAGGCATGATGGACCGGGAGGGGCGGGGGAATCGGATGGAGCCGGCCAAGTCCGAGATCAAGTTTCCCCAGGTTGGCGCACCTGGGGGTCTGAGGCGGAGGGAGGCTGGGTTTCTGTTTCAAGGGATGCAGGACTGGGAGAGTGTTGGGGAGACCCTCACCAGGGGGACTGGGAAAGAAAGAAGGTGACTTTCCACAGTGGACACATTGCTGATGGAGGCTTTCCCTGTCTTTTAATCGTTACAGTATTATTGGGTAAATTTTATTTAACCCCACCTTACAGGTGATGAAACTGAAGCTTAGAGAGGTTGTGTACTGTGTCTTAGGTAACACAGCTTATTCAGAGGCAAAGGCAGGATTTGCGTTCAGGTCCTTGATTCCTGAACTCTTGGTCTTTCCACCACACCACTGGGGAGAAGGTCTCACTCTTTTATATGTCCACCTCAACTTCAGGCACGTAGGCCTGTGTGTGGCAGACAGGTGCTCAAACATGTTTGTTGTATAAATGAATGAATGAGCTTTGCAGGTTCCATTTCAATGGACGAGAATCCCAGAGATTCTGGAGGCAGGAAAGGGAACATAGCATAGGAGTTCCAGTTGGGGTCAGGAAACTGGAAATAGGTTTCCTGTGGGTTTCTAAGCTTCCCCTGGGGGCATTCTAAACCTCTAGAATCTAGAGGGCTGGCCTCTTCATCCTTAGCCGGAAGGAAGGAGTGGAGACACATGTATGTATGTGTACACGTGTGTTGGTGAGTGTAGGAATATGTGTAAGTTTGTGTGTATATGCTTGTCTGTATATGTATGAGTTCATGAGCATATGTCTGTGTTGCGTGTGTGTGAGGATGTGATGTGTGGATGTGTGTGTACTTTGAGGGTGTCCGTGTATGTATGAGCGGTGTGTGTGTATCTTCATCTATGCAGGTGAATGGGTGTATGATGCATGTTGTGTCCCCGGGGAGCCTCACAGCCGAAGATATCTTTCGTTTGCTGAAATCTCTAACAGGTTCCAGGATGTGGCATGTGGTGGGGCTGAGGTGAGAGGCCAGGAGAGGAAGGCTGTTTCTGCTGGGGACGCGGGGGGTTGGGTAGCCTGAACAGTGGGTGCCTGTGCCCCACCAGGCATGGGGGTGGTGGTGTCAGGGTCCCAGATCTGAGGCTGGGTGGAGACCCGGGCCCTGAGGTCTTCATTCCAGGCTTGAATTGGAAGTGCTCAGAGGCCCTGCTCTGACCCAGGAGGGCGGTGAGGAGGTGGGGCCCAGACAGGGGCCTGGGCAGTGGAGGGGTCAGGCCTATTCTCTGCACATCTTCGATTAGGTTTTAGGAGTGTCTTCTACCCAGGCTGCAAGTCCTAGCTCTAGGCTCCACCCATTCTGCCTTAGGGTGGTAGAGTCCCGGAAAGGCTTCATTGTGAACGTCTCTGGCTCTGGGGGTGGTGGTGATCCATAACCACAGTGAGAACACCTTTCTCTAGTAAGCACTATTCAGGCAGGTCCAAAACAAATGTCCTTGTCTCTTGGAGACATACAAGCTGAGGCTTTCAGACCTCTTGTGCTGGGAAGTTCTTCCTGGATTTAACCTTACATCCTCTTGCTATACCATGTGCCCAGTAAGCCCAGGCTAAGTTTGTGAAATTGGAACCTAGCACCCCCTGGCATGGAAATAGCTTCTTCTGGATAGGGGAGTGGGTCTGAAGTTTAGGGACACTCAGAGAATGGGAGACTGAAGCCTGGAGGATCATAGATGGGTCCGGTCATTCTTGGAGAGGAAGGCAATGATCACAGGACAATATCAGAGACAGGAGTTCGGAAACCATAGGTTCCAGCTCACTTGCTTTACAGACAGCAGCTAGAGCCTCAGAGGCGGGAAGACTCAATCAGTGTCCTAAGCCCCTGACTCCTAGTCTAGGAATCCTTCTTGTGTCCCCTTGAGGAACCTGACTCTTCTTCTCTTCTCTTGGTTTTATGGAGTTGGGGAGAGAGGGAGGAATACTTCAGCTAATGGGGGACTGTCCCCCTTCTTCTTGCTGAAGCCTTCAGCGACTCCTTCCCAGTCTTTCCAGCTGGGCTTCGAGGCCTCTCACCCGCCAACACCTGTTCCTCAATTTCCCATCCCCCTTGCAGGCCCCCACCATCTGCTCTCTTGGATGCATCCAGGGGCAGCCCTCATGTCGTTTGCTCCTCCCTGCCTTCTCCTAGCCTCATAGTCTATGCCTAGTCTGAACCATTTCGTCTCCTCCTCCTCTTGCAGACTAGCCTCTTGACCCTTTGCAATATCACCTCATACTCACCTCCTCTGGGAAGTCTTCCTTGATTAATCCTCCTGTTTCTGGATCCCAAACATTCTCCTTCTAAACCACTGCCAGGGTAGCTGCAAGTCTCTCCTGGTTCTTCTGTCTGCTCTTTCCAGCTGCATAACTTGTCCCTGCTCCCACTTCCAAATGGAAGGTGCCTCAAAGGCAGGACTGATTTCTCCTCCCTCCCAGGACCCCTCTCCATGCACCAGAAGGGTCAGGACTGCAGCGGAGAATTGACTGAACCTTGTCCCCTTTCTGCGCTCTGGGGATGGGATAGCTAATGGTGTCCAACTGGATCTCCTCCTGAGGAGGGAGGTGGCAATACAGACCCTTCCTGGTCTTTATTCTGTGTTAGGCCTCACCCCTCGCTCCTGTTCCTCTTCCTGTTCTTGGTTGACTCTGGTCCAGTTAACAGGCCCCTCTACACTATTCTCCTGGGGCCCTTGGGATGCTGGCCTGGTGTGGGGAGTGGCAGGAAGCTCCACTATGATGCCACCCTGCCTAGGCAGGGTTGGCATCCTGCCTAGGGAGGAGGGGTTGGGGTGAGTGGAGATCTGGGTGGAGGAGAGGGTCCTGGCGCTGGTGAGGCACCCGCTCTAGTTCTAGACCTGTCGATGTGTCGGCTGCCACCTTGTGGCAGACACTGAGAACTGCAAGGATGGAGTCCTGGTGCCAAGAATGGGACCTCCTTGGCAAGAGAGCTGGGAAGGCCAGTAGGAGTGTGCACTGTGAGGGTAGCAGGCCTCAGAATTCCTAATTGACGTTGGTGGTTTCTTCAGGGAGCTTTGAATTCTCCATTGACAGGAGAGTAGAAATCTGGGAGGAAAGTGGCAAGGACACTTCTAGATGGAGAGAGACAATGGAAACTCTGTCCTCAAGTCTCAAACCTGCTATTCAGATTCTCCCTCCCCGAAAGAGCCCTAAAAGAAATAGCCTGAAACTAAAGCTGGAGGATTTGAGGTCTGACCTGCAGAAGAACTTCCCAATAAACCCCAATGTGTATTTGGATGCCACTGCTTCTGATAGTTGCATAGTCTTTCCAAGCCCACCATACCCAGGAGATTGCCCATCTTCTCTGGGTTCCCTGATTTCATCATGCTCAGTTCATTGGGCCTATTCCGAAAAGCCTAGATTTCTTAGCCTTCCCTACCCTGGCCTGTGTTGTGGCCATGACCAAGAGGTTAATCTGGAAAGACCCTTCCGTGGTCTAACTCCAGTCCTTCCTGTAGCCCTGGCAATGGAGAGAACCACCGTATAGCTAGTAGGGCTGCAGAGGGGAAGGCGGCCGGAGAAAGGAACCTGCGAGGACGGTTCTGAGGGAGCACAGCTCTGCCTCAGGTTCTCCATCCTCCACTCCCCTGTCTTGCTGGATTCTTGGAGATGGGACAAAGTGGTCCACAGGAGAACTCTCTCTGCTTGGGCCTCAGGATTCACAGGTGCTGGGGGAAGGCAAACCCCTGAGTTTCAGTCATGGCCCTTATTATTGTGATCCGTAGAGTGGGTATTGTGGGGAGCCAAGTTGGGGGAAGGTTTTGTCTCCACCAGCCTGAGTCCTTCAGGTTTCACCTAGGGTCCCTCTGGAGCTTTTTTCTCTCCCTGCACCCAAATCCCAGTTCCTCAGAAGCCCTCACAATGGTCCCTTCTCCTCCAGCCCCTAGTCCAGCTCCTTTCTGTGGTAGGCTGCTGCTGTTAAGTCGCTTCAGTCGTGTCCAACTCTGCGACCCCATAGACGGCAGCCCACCAGGCTCCCCCATCCCTGGGATTCTCCAGGCAAGAACACTGGAGTGGGTTGCCATTTCCTTCTCCAATGCATGAAAGTGAAAAGTGAAAGGGAAGTTGCTCAGTCGTGTCCGACTCTTCGCGACCCCATGGACTGCAGCCCACCAGCCTCCTCCGTCTATGGGATTTTCCAGGCAAGAGTACTGGAGTGGGGTGCCATTGCCTTCTCCCTCTGTGGTGGGCTGAGAGGCACGAAATTCTTCCCACTATCTTCCCTCTGCTCCTGCTGGCACTGCTTGGAGATCCTGGCCAAGAGCCCTGGCTCTGCGGGCTCCGGGTGGGGGGCTGTGCCCCAGCGCCCTCCCTCTGAGGTGCCATTCCTCCCCTGCCTCATTTGCTGCTGCTGACCTTACTGAGTTAAATTAAAAAGCAATGTTCTGTGTGCGGCTCCAGCCCCGTGGAGCTTGACTCTGGGAAGACGAAGACAATTACCGGCCCCTCCATCTCCCTCTCGTCTGGCTGCCTTATAATTTTTTCCCCTGCTGCCTGGTATGCAACATTTATGTTTTTAATAACACCAGAATGGTTTTGACCTTGGGAATTCATAGCAGAATGGGCACCGCGAGAGGCCCCAATGTGATTGGCGTTTGTCTCCGTCTTTTGTGGGGAGGAGGCTCTGGCTGGTGCCTCCCCAATTCTGCGGAAGGTGGGGGCTGTCTCAGAGAGTCTAGGGGGACATCTCGAAAGCCAGAGTGGACAAGGAGGCACATGGGGAGGGGGGAAGACAAGGGGAGGGTTTTGTCTTTTCAGATCTCCCCTGGAGGATGAAAGTTGGAATAAGGTGTTTGAGAGGTTGGGGAGTTTTTCTCCTCTTGTTTTATAAGGAATGAGTCCTGGATAGGGAATGACATGGGATGCACATGTGGGGGCTATGCGGAAGTGGTGGGGGTGTGGCATCCCTGTATGCACTTACTCAGCCCATGACTCTGGAGTTTGCAAGAGTTCCCACCCCTCCCCACAGGCACCATCCCTCCTCACTGCCTCTCACCTTCATCAGCTCTTTAGCCCCAAGGAGAGTGGAAGGAGTGAGGACCAGCCAGAAGGCTGGGGTCATACCCTAGGTAGTACTCCAGCTGAGTGTAAAGAGAGGAGGACAGAGACCTCTCCTGACTTGAGGCTAGGTTCTCTTCCTTGTCTCTCCCACCTTTCCTTCTGTCCCTTTTCTGTGCTCACCTTCCTAGGTGACTCAGCTCTTGAGGCTGAAGGAGAGCCAGTGGCAAGAAAGATCTGGAAGAGGAGGAGGCTAGTCAGCAGAGGGGTGGGAGAGGCAAGCGGGCAGTGAAAGGCTTGGGACAGAGGATCACTGGGAGAGAGAGACCTGGAGGGGCCCCTCTCCTCCACCCGAACAGGGCTGTGGTAGGAAGGACCGAGGTTAGAACGGAGAAAGTGCTTCTCTGACTCCACTTTAAGGTGCCTCTGCAAATATAATGAAAATTGCAAATTATAAATGAAGAGAAGTTTCTCCTGTAGTTCAGGAAGTAGGGAGAGAGGGGTGGAGGATTGTGTATGCCCAAGGACAAGTGGGTACATCTCTGTGCCCTGTGGTTAACAGTCCCACGTGCGCCAGTTACATATGTAAACGGGGGGAAGAGTGTAGCTTTGCCATCGATTTTTGTGTGTGTGTGGCCATGCCACTTGACTTTCAGGATCTTAGTTCCCCAACCAGGGATCAAACCCAGGCCCACGGCAGTGAAAGTACCAAGTCCCAACCACTGGACCTCCAGGGAATTTCTGACACTGATTTGTAAGCTGGTTTTCCATTGGGATCTGTAAAGTATGCTTTTCTCTCAGAAATGGCAACCAGCACAATGGGAAGAGCCCTGGACTAAGAATTAAGAAAACCTGGGTTCTAGTCTGGCTTCAGTTGTCAGCTGCTGCTAAGTCGCTTCAGTCGTGTCCGACTCTGTGTGACCCCATAGATGGCAGCCCACCAGGCTCCCCCGTCCCTGGGATTCTCCAGGCAAGAACACTGGAGTGGGTTGCCATTTCCTTCTCCAAGGCATGAAAGTGAAAAGTGAAAGTGAAGTCGCTCAGTCATGTCCGACTCTTAGTGATCCCATGGATTGCAGCCCACCAGGCTCCTCCATCCATGGGATTTTCCAGGCAAGAGTACTGGAGTGGGTCGCCATTGCCTTCTCCGAGTTGTCAGCTGAAACCCTATGAAACATCACTTCTTTGAGTTTTGGAGTTTGCTGTACAATCGTGATGGAAAAGCCACAGGCCCTTTCTGTGCCAGTGGACCCAGTGCAGGGGGACCAGAAAATGGAAGGGGGCTGGGGTGGATGGTAGGTCCTGAGAGCCAGAGAAGAGATGCTGGTGGAGAGGGAAGCAAGAGGGGTTTCCTGAATTTGGAAAATCATGGGTTCTTGCTGGAGCAAGACTCCCCTCACCCCCCACCCCCAGCCTGTTCAGTCTCAGCACCCAGGGCCGGGGGTCTGGCTCGGCAGGGAGCGCCGTTCTCTGCCGCCCTCATGTGGCCGGCGAACTCTTTGCAGGTCGCCGCTGAGAAGGTTCCTCTTAAATCCGCAGAGCCGCGTTCCTCGCCCCCTGGTGGAAATCGACTATATTACAAGAAGCGATTTGGGGTTGTCCAAGAACTGCCCCCTACCCCCTCACCATCTCCCTAGTTTCTTGAGGCCCTTACGACTTCCTTAAAGCTGGGAAGGTCTTCCTGAGATATGACCTTCCGTACTATTGCCTGATATTTTAAGTTTTGCTTTTGGGGGTGTGCGTTGGAGACAAGCGGCTGAGGGCAAGATTTTGATCAGAGAGGGCAATTTCTCTTTTTCTTTGGGTTTCATCTACACCCCAGTTTCCTAGGATCGTCAGGAGTTTTCAAAGAACGACATCGGAGTCTAGTGAT
Organism: Ovis canadensis; assembly: GCF_042477335.2. Classification (NCBI taxonomy): domain Eukaryota; kingdom Metazoa; phylum Chordata; class Mammalia; order Artiodactyla; family Bovidae; genus Ovis; species Ovis canadensis. The sequence continues at coordinate 138,483,198 of NC_091247.1, read as the reverse complement.
ATTTTTGGAGAAAATGGGTTTGGAGTGGACCAGGCATTATGCGTCTGGGCTTCGGTGAATTTGTACCTGAGCTCAGTCGTCAACAGGGAGATGGATTGGCAGGAGCCAGGAGGCAGGAGACAGGGATGATGGAGGGAGATGGCATATTTGACAGATGCTGACAGGGCTCGTTATTTGCTAGCTCTGGAAATCCCTCCCACCCACCCGGCTGCCCTTGGCCCTCCCCTTCTAGTACTCGGTGCTCGTTAGTGACTGACTTGTCTTTGGGGAAAAACCCAGTGGGCCAGGTTGCACTGGGGTGGATGAGGGAGGAGGAGGAGGCGGGAGGAACACCATGTAGATGCTGGGGTGGAGTGGTTGGAATAACTGGGATTTGGAGCTGAAGTGCGATAATCACTGGGGTGCTTGGAAGGCTTTGCAGAGGGAATTGTCCAGAGGGCAGATATTGAGTTGCGGGCGGTGAGTGGGCAGAGAGAATGAGGAGACATAATTAAAGGAACTGAGCTCCACAGATGTTGGTGCGAATTTTGGGAGAACTGGTGAAATATGTCAGTAATTTTTTCGGGAGATTCCTAGGCACCACGAAGGGTTATAGGTCCTATGAAGGGGTGGAGGTGAAAGAGGGGCACGCATGTGTGTCTCCTCCCGGGACTTGTTGCTTCGCGTGTGCCTGCCGGAAGGGAGCAAGGAGCTGCGAGGCCATTCTCGATCCGGGATGATGCTGAGGCCAAGTCCCCGGGCGCGTTTCTGTTCGCGCTCCTGACACCTGCCCCCCTCGGATAAAGCACTTCCAGGCGGCCTCCCACCTCTCCTCGTTCCTTTCCTCTTAAAATACCCAAGACGTGTGGGTACTTGAGTGAGAGAGGGGGCCCTCAGGTGCCGCCCAGAATTTCCAGTGGCTCCCAGTGGACGAACTGGGGCGAGGGAGGGGTGAGCCACACGACCCTGAGCGGGCACGGAGGGGCAGGGGTTTGGAGCCGCGGAGACGGTTGGGCGGGGAGGAGAATGCTGCAGTCGGCGCCCGCGCTGCATCCTAATCAGCGCTGCGGAGGCTGCGCCGCGCGGCCGTCAATCTTCCACACAAAGGGCCGCCCGCCCCCGCCCCTTGAAGCCCTCCGCGCCAGCCCACCCATGACTGCCGGGCAGTGCCGAGGGGCCGAGAAGAGAGAGACAGACACACAGACGCGGACAGAAAGGCCCAGTAGATTCAAGCCACGATCGACGCTGGGGGAGCAAAAGGGCCGAGTGGGTCACGGCCCCCTGGAGATGAAAAGAGACCGCGACACAGAGGGGACAGAGACAGGCGCTGGCAGAAAGGAAACGGAGAGACGGGGAGAGACAGAGTCAGAGATAGGAGCGAGCGAAGAGAGAGGGGCATCCGGAGAGCAGAGAGAAAGATGGGGGACAGACACAAAAACAGACACCCAGAGGGCAGAGAGAGCCGAGACAGACAGGGACTCAGAGATAGGAAGTGGACCCAAGGCCAGGGGAAAACCGAAAGTCAGGGACCCAGAGCCCACGACAGATCCACCCGCGACTGGAGGGAAGAGGATCACAGACAGAGAGTAATGAGGAAGGGAGAGAGAGTAACAGAGGGAGCGAGAGAGAGAAGGGAAGGAGGAGATGGAAGCCAGAGCATGATGGAGACCCTGAGGCTAGACTCTGCTGGTGTCTCACCACCTGGGACTAGTTAAGAGGAGAGGCTGTGTGTGTGTGTGTGTGTGTGTGTGTGTGTGTGTGTGTAGAGAAACTGATATTGAAAAAGGCAGTAGAGAAATTGACAGAAGACAGAGAAAGACAGAGGTGTAGAAAGAAATATGACCGAGGCGTGCTTAGGTGAAAGACATTGAGAGGGAGGCAGCCTTTAAGTGCAGGAGGGAGAGGGGCATGGAGAGAGACTTGGCTGTTGAGAAGAAGGCAGAGTAAGGGGACAGGGGAATAGTGGGCAGGCACCTGTCTCTTCAGAGATCTTGGGCTGGGATAAAACAACCTTTCGGGTCAGTTGGGAGGGGAAGTTAACGAGTGGATTTTTAGGATAACCTTATCTTTTTATTAATACAAAGAACCTTATTAATCCAATGCATGCCATCTTCTTCAAAGTAGCATCTTCACCTGCTGCTGCTGCAGTTGCCTGGTCCTTCCTGACATTCCTCTTTGGGGAATCACCTTTAAAGCATGCAGTACAGCTCTGAGCTATACTGCACATTTTTATTCTTTAGGATGAATCTAATTTTCCAAAAGAGCCAAGTTTTCTCCAAGACTGGAGGATGAGGTAGTGCCCAGATGGGAAGCAGCATTTACAGTTAAGAACAAGGTGAATGTGGGAAGGCCCAGTGGAGGGTGTGTCCTCCCAAGTGGCACCGAAAGGTCATTCTGAAGGAGATACTTGCAAGATGTGACAGAAGACTTTCCTGATGGCTTCTTGAGGACTAGTTTCATTTTTCTGTTTGTTAAAACCAGGTAATAGGACTCCCAGGAACATCCCAGGCTGGCACTGAAGCCTGGCACATTCAGCTTGACATTGGCCTGAAATGTTTGGTCAAGTGGCCCTGCCCTTGGGGAGCTTACAGTCTTCTCTCCCTGACAACGTACTATCACGGTGGCCTGGTGACACTCACCACTGCCCAGATCAACAAGTGCAACTGACCAGGGAAGAGTCAGAGTCAGTTCCTTAGGGAAGGCTGCCTGGAGGAGGAGAATTATGTGTGGGCTGTGGAAGGAGAAACTCAACGAGGCATGGAACGGAGTAGGAAAAGAGAAGAACACCTCTCTGATGGTTCTGGAGCAGGAGCAAACCATAATCCAGGCAAGGAATAGCTTTGCTGGCCTGGAATAAAAAGCTGGGTTGGGGAACCAGGATGAAAGGGAATGGAGAGGGGCAGATTTTGAAGGTGGGGCTGGGTGATCTGAATTTTCTATGAGAGGAACTGGGGCCCACTGAATGGTACACAGATGTGTCAGCAGTGACAGTTCACACACAACTGCCTGGAGAAGTGTGTACCCAAGTTTGCATGTCTTTGTGTGTGTGTGTGAGCACACACGTGTGGCAGGGGGACATGTTCATACAGGTGGTCTTTTAATCTACATGTGTGTGATTGGCAAGTTGCTGTCTGTGAGTGTTTGTTCATTTGTGTGTTTCCATGTGGTCAAGTGTGAATGGCATTTCGGTTGCTTTTTGTGTATTTTATTTGACTACCTGCAGTGGAGGGCTGAATGTGTGTGTGTGTGTGTGTGTCTGCAGGAGGAAAGGGGCCAGCAGGGAGCCCTGGCTACCCAAGCATCACTGACTGTCTCTCTCCCTCCACTGGCTCCATCTGCCCTCGCTGAGGTTGTGACAAGGAGGCAACCAGCAAAATGACAAAATGCTGCGCCCAGAGCCACCAGGAACACTGCAAGCCAAGAGCAGGTTCCCTCTGTGGGAGAGAAACCGGCCTGAACAGCCAGAAGGACGGACAGACAGGCAGACAGACAGAGACCTGTGCACACAAGACCGCTCCCCGGTCGCGCTTCCGGGAGCAGGTGTGCTCACAGACACACGCAGGCCTGCCACGCACAGGACACACACACTCACTCGTGACCTCCCTCTCCCCACTCCTCATCCAAACCCTGCCTTCCATCCCCTCCAAACGCCTGCTTGCCAGGGTTTGGGGCGACGGGGCTGGGGGCACTCACTCGGACCTCGGAGTCAATCATCGGATGTCTAATTGCTCCTTTGGCCGTGGAAGGGTGTGGGTGTGTGCAGCGAGTGTGTTTGGTGCGTGTGTGTTTGTGCGCGTCCCCCTCCCCTTCACTCCTTCCCCAGTCCCGCCACCTCCTACCCCCCTTCCGGCCCGCGGCAGTTTCCGAAATCGCCCGGCGGCCGAGAATTCATTAGCGGGGGGCGGATGTAAACGCAGAGCGGTGGAACGTTTTAATTAGGCCTGAACAATAAACAAGCTAAACGAGGCGCGCAGGGCTCCCTGGCGGGCCCTCAGCCTCCTCCGCGCGGCGCGGACTCATTACGGCTGCAGCCAATTTCATGCCAGCGCTGAGCACGGGCTGGGCCTGGCGGGGGCGGGCAGGGTAGCGGGGGCGCTCGCGGTCCGGAGGGCGCGGCGCGGGGGCGGCGGGCGCGAGGACCGCGCCGGCGGGGGCGGCAGGCTGGGCAGGTGCCCGCCCCGCCGGGGTCGCGGCTCCCCCACTTCTCCACCATCCATCTGTGTTTCGCGGTGTCCTTGAGATGAAGGTCCCTTCTCACACCAGACGGCCAGAGTGAGCTTCTGGCTCTCTTTTTCGGGTCTATCTCGTCCTCCCTTCTCCCTGCCTCCTTCCCTCCCACTTGCTCTCACTGCGGCTGAGTCCAGCTCCCCCCTTCTCCGTGCTCTGCTTCTAACCCTCGGGTCCTCTTTTTGCCGCAGTCTCCGTGTCTCTTCCACAGGGTCTCTCCCTCCCTCCCGCCATCCACACTTTCGCCTGAACTTTATCTTTCCTCCCCCTGCTGCCGCCATCGATCTCTGCTTCGCTTCGCAGACAACGTAGCCCGCTTCCTCCGCGCCGTTGTCCTTCAGCTCATCTGCACCGGTCTTGGCCTCCTCCACGTTGTCTTCCCACTCCCCCGCGCTCTGCCCACGGCGGCGGGAGCCTCCCAGCCTCCTCCCGGGCCCTCTGTCTGTTTCTCTGACCCGTCTAACCTTAGGTTTCAGATGTGATCCTTGGGCTTTGACCCGCCCCCTCTGATTGGGGCTCTTCTGGTCTGAGACAGTTTGAGTTTGGTCTGTTTTTCCCCCCTGCCTTCCTTTTGTGAAGCTGCGCGCAAGGATCGCTGGCTCCCAGTCTCTTCCTGGACTTCCCTAGTTGCGGGTGGCAGTTGTGAAGCAGTGGCTCTTGGGCTGAGTTTGAATCCCAGCCCTAGTTCCTCACCGTGTAACCTTCTAACCTGGGCTTACTCACCTGTAAAATGTTGGAAATAAACCTTAGATGCGATTAGCGCTGCGATTATAAATGTAACACACCTATAATCAGTGTATGTGCTCAATAAATATTAGACCATTATTATTCTTCGCCCTTCCTCAGTCTGCTCCCCTGTCTCCTCAGCCTGGAGTTAAAAAAAAAATGTTTTGAGGAGAGAAGACCCCAAAGCAGTAGGTTTTATAGGCCCCCAAACCAATAGAACATCAGGGATTTTATATGGTTCATCCTAACAGATGCTCTAAGCTCCGAGCCCTGAGTGTGGACGAGAAGGGAAGATGGGGACTGCACTGAACCGCAGAGCATAGGAAACGATGTGGATTGGTGCACTGGACGGAGCAGATGCAAACCCAGGGGGTATGGAGGCATGCCCAGAGCCTAAGCTGTGTCAGTCCTGCAGCCGCCGCCGCCCTCTGTAGATGCGGGCCTGGGGCTGGATCCGCTGAGAGGCTGCAGTGAGCCTCGGAGTCCAGTTTCCCCAGTACTCCAACCCCAGGCAGGACTAGACTCCTAGAGCCTCAGACCTGCATGTTCCTCTCCCCTCCATGCAGGTTCGCGTGTCTCTCTCCCCCTCACGCACACACACACACACACACACACACACACATTCAGAGGAGTCCTGGATTACTAAAGGAAAGCAGCACCACACCGGAGATCAGTCCCCTCTAGCTGCCTGTCCTCTGACACTAAACTTACAGGACAAAGTGTGGGGCTCAGAATCCTATCCCTGTTCAGGTTGCTTTCTCTGACTTTGCTCCTCACTCCTAGGGAGCAGAACCAGGAGTAATACACTGCCTGAATGGACTGAAGGGAGACCCAGAGGGGAGGAGCCTGGGCCCTGCCTTGGGGCACTCCTAGGCTGATGGTGAGGTGAGGCTGATAGCCCACACCGAGGGGCCTGCTGGGCAACCCCCCCCACCCCCCACCGCCCCTTAGCAAGAGCTTGTGAGTTGAGTTGGTCAAAAGCTACTGGATCACACCTTCTTGTGATTCTGATGACAGAAGACTGGGAATGACTGAAGGAGGGAAGATGGAGGAAGATGAGGAGGAGGTCCAGAAGACTTCCTAGAAGACAAGGAAGACGGCATTCCTTTACTTAGTAGCGAGCACTAGAAAGGAGAGAAGAGGCAACTCTCAGGAGGCGCATTATCTTAGGGTAGGGAATGTGAACCCAGGAAGCAGATGAGGAAGAAATGTGTAGACATGTGTGTGTCTGTGTGTCTGCATCTGTGCATGTGTGCTTAAGGAGAGTGTGTTGGCGAGGCAGAGAGCTGGAGGAGGCAGGGTTGGGAGGGCAGGATTGCTGGAGGGAGGGGTTTGGCCTGAGAGCTTGGGCTGAGAAGTCCCGGGGACCATCCCTCTGGGGCCGGATGTGATGAAGGTGTCAGTGGGCAGTGTAAATGTCCCACGCTGTAGCTCCACAGTGACCCTGGGTTGCATGGGCGAGATGCTGGGAAGTCAGGTTGACTTCCCTGACCTTGATGTGTCCTCTTACAGCCCGAGGATGAATGAGCCTGGATTTCATGGGCTAGTGAGACATGGCTGGGTGGAGACAGCTGCTCAAACTGTGAAATGTGGAGAAGAGGCCTCTGGGGATCAGTAGACAGAAAGAAGGAGAGGAAGCTCACCCCTTTCATGGATTGAATTATGCATTTTAAAGCTAAAAATCTTGTCAGTTACCTGGTTTAACCTTCCATCTTCAGAGGTTAAGATATTACTTCCTCATTTCACGCAAGAGGCCTGGACAAGTTGACTAACTTACCCGGAGTCTCCTGCGCAGAACATGCTGAGAAGGGCGCCAGGAGGCAGGTCTTTTGCCCTCTGGGAGGTAGTCTCTCCTTCACTACTTTCCCAAGAAGCAGAACCAGCAGGAGTTGATACACACAATTTGATTCCTTGCTCTGCCAATTACCAGCTCTGTGAACTGAAGCAAGTTACTCAGCCTCTCTGTGCCTTAATTTCATTGTCTATAAAACAGCGATACCAGTACCTGCTTCTGTGGCTTATTATTGAGGATAAAATGAAATTTATGCAAAAGAACTGTGTACAGTTGTAAAGATTTATAACTCTAAATGTACTCGGCATTTAAATCGTCCTCATCCTCATCTTTGATGTCTTCCCAGCTTATTCTCTCCATACCTGCTGGGCACGTCAGCCTCCTGCCTCCCAAGCTCTTTGCACCTTCTAACCTCTAAACCTGGCATTTACTCCTCTCTGATCTTGCTTTAGAGTCTCAATCTTTATTTCCTCTCCCCTTTCCATAGGCCCATTGGCACCTGAAGGATCTGGCTACACTCTGTTAACTTACATGCATTTTCTTTCTGTCTGGATCTTTTCTCTGGTGTGTCTCTCTTCTCACATCCCAGAGATCAGGGCCCTTCTTCTCCTCTGTTTGGACCCTTTCCCTTTCCCAGAACTTGGTTCACAGGGTGAGTTCAAAGAATGGACGCTAAGAGGTACAAAGAGGTTGAGATAAAACAGAAGAGGGAGGGCCTGGGGGATAGGACACCAGGCTAGGTGCCTCCACCTGGGGCTCTTGCCTGTGGCCTGTGTAACCCTTCTGCTGGCATGTTAGTCATGACCCCAAGGGGAGCAATCATTGCACTCCTGGAGATAGGGTTTGGGGGAAATATTGTCCTCCTGTTTAGAGAGACTGTATTTTGCTGCATGATGTGAGATACATCATCTGGAGGTCAATCACACATGAAAAGAAACAGCAGTCAGGGGCAGGCTTTCCTTTTCCTTTTGGGGCTGTGTGTGTGTTCATGTACTTCTCATTTGTTCTAGCGTTTACCTCCCCTTTGAAATTCTTTTCAAATTGTACTCTCAATTTCTTTTGCTGAAATGAAGCCCATCTCTTTAGTGGAGATATTTTCTAAAGTTCAGTGTCTTTCATAAAAGATGTGTGTATGTGGGGGGAGGAAGCAGGTCAAGGGCAGAACTCGGAGAAGAAATGTAATTACCCAGCTCCTGGCTTTAATTACACATAAGCCCTGGACATTCTGAACTTTATTAAACTACTAAGTGTCCATGGGGGTGGGATGGACCTGATGGGTTTTGTTCCCTGGTCTTCTCTGCAGGGTTTCTCTGGAGGGTTCCTTCTCCACTGTCCATCCCCATCCCAGCCTTTGGCTCCGCCCGGGTTCCCCAAACTACAGGTGGTGCTATAAACCAGCTCTCCCAGAAACTTTGACCTGTGCTGCCCAGTCTAGGTGCCTCACTGACACTCTTGATCTTTCTTAGACCTCCTGGTTCCTTCTCTCCAAACCCATATGCTGTCCCCAACACCCCCTTTTTTTTGAATAGCCCACTTGGTTGTGGTGGAGGGAGGGGCTCTTTCTGCAGGGAGGCCCCTCCCTTCTTAAGTGGCTTACTAATTACAAACAGAGAAAGCCTGGTTTGTGAGGTTAGTCTGTCCCCAGCTCCCTGGCTTGCTGGAGGGAGCCAGGAGCTGGGGGATTTAAAGTGCAATTTCCTGTACCTTTTTCATTTCCTGCTGGGGGTTGTGGAGAGCAATAAGCAAGGTGGGTGGCGGTGACCAGACAGACTGGGCAGGTGGGGGATGGGCTGGTGGAAGCTTTCTCCCATACACTCTTCTGCCATCTCCCTTTATCCAGGTCTCAAGGTGAATTCTTTGGGGATGGGGAATTTGATAAATCAGTGCCCGGCACTCCTTCCAATCTCCTGTACCTCCCAAAGGTAAAGAAACTGAGTAGAGAGGAGTGGGAGGTGATCCAAGTGCCATTATTAGCATCATAGGATACTACATAGAGGACAGGAAGGAATCTTAGAAAATCTTGCGAATCAGTTGGATCCCCTCATGTAACAGATGGGGAAACTGATTATCTTTGGAGAGGACATGCAATCTGCCCAAGGTCACATATTTAAACGTGGGCTGGTGTGGCTGGGATAAACCTGACTCTTGGCTTGGAGTTCAGGGCTCTTTCCTCAGTCAGGGTGGGCTGTGGGTGGGTGATTAGTCTGTTTGTGCACCTGTGTGTGTGTGTGTGTGTGGTGTGTGGGGGTGGTGGGTGAGGATGCAATAGGATAAGGAGTAGAGGGCTATGGGGAAGTTCCTGGATAGCTAAGGCTCCAGGTCCTGAAATATTCCCCCTTTGGTAAGTCTTATAAAAGCATAGGAACTTCCAACCTTGGGGAAGGTTTCAGTGAGATGGTCCAGGAAACAGACGTGTGAATAAAAAGGAGAAGGAGGCTCTGTGACCCTTGGAAATGATTAGCCCCACATCTCTTCTTACCCTCTCCACAGTCAGAGGTGGATGCGGTGGGGGAGGGGGCACAGCAGAGGACAAAGGAGCCAATTATTGAGTGAGTGGATTAATTGATTAATTGTCCAGAAGCTTCCAATGCTCCCCCAACAATGACATCCCCTCCCCCCGACCCCAGTCAGGCATGGCCTCGGTTGGCCGGGATTATTAATTAGGGCTTGAAGTCATTTAACGATGATTTCATTATCGACGTGCTGTCTGTCTCAGGCTCAGCCCGGTTGCCAGGGCGACTCTGATCGATTGCCTTCCGGTCTCCTCCACGTCAGCCGATTCCAGCCTCTCTAGAGCCTGACTGCTGGCGCGCACTCCCTAGCGGTGCCCTCTAGTACTGCAGAGCTTCCGAGTTGCAGCTTTGCTTGACCCAGCCAAGACACAGACCTAGAGCTGCCTCCGGGATCCCTAAGCTGGTTGGGAGCCTGGGCTGCCCAGCCTTGGTTCCTATACCAGAAGTACTGACCTACCTAGTTGTTGACAGGCACTCTGGGTATTGGGTCCTCCTCTTCCGTGGTTTGTGAAGTCCCTCCCTTCTTGTCCCGTAGTGGCTATCCACCCATACCTCTTTGAGATGGCTGTAGGAAGAGTTAGGTGACCTCAGCTGTTGTCCTCCGGCCTCTGAATTTACCTCTGGGAGACCCAAACCAGCTGGGATAAGATTCCCCCTGCTGCTAAAGAGACTCTTTGGGCTCTACCTATAATCAGACATCTGGCTTCTGGGACCTTAAAAGGTGGCTGACAGAGAAGGGGGTGGGGAGAACAGTTCCCCTTCAGATTGTTTCGATTGTTGCCCTGAGAGGAGCTGGGGGAGCTTGTGTTTGCAGAGCTCAGCTCAAGGCAGGGTCCAGCTTGCAGGGCTAAGTCTTACGTCTTCAAACCTTGGCTGGTTGCTCCATCACTGGTCCCTTAAAATCTGGATTCATGCATATACACTGGCCTCAGGATCTTTATTTTATGCCTCAGTTTCTCCTTTTTGTGGGTTTCATATTTCCTGTGTATATTTGTGGGGGCCTTTTATAGTGGAGAGTTGCTTGAAGGGGTTGATCATAATTGCTCAGAAGGTGTCTAAATGGTCGCCCCCAAATTGATGGACAGTCACTAGTATCTTATTTTACTTATCCTTTGCATTCTGCTCATTTAGCTCTCAAAGGCAGACATCATCCCAGTCCTTCCCTCTACTGGTTCTTCTCCAAGCGACACCTGACCAAAATATGTCCCTTCTGCTAGAGCTTGCCTGCCTGCCTCTATTTCTCTCTCTCCTCTGCCCCACTTGCCCTCGTACTGGTTGTGTGAGGCTCCATTAGCTCTGCAAAATTTCTGGCCAAGCTTCAGGCCTCTTTTGATTGCAGTATTTAGGGGGAGAAGTAGGAAGGAGAGGCAGGCCAGGTTTTCACATTTGGGCAAGGGTCTCTGAGATCCCCCAGGTTGGCACTGGGAGGGAGCCTGGGGCTAGCTATGGCAGCAGTTTCACCTGATCAGCTTTCTGGGCACATCCACCACCGAGCAGCACCTGAGAGGGGAACCGGCTCAGCAGTGAGCCGAGTGAGATTGAAGAGGATCATAAAGAAAATATATATCCTCCTCCCCGGCCTTGCTCCCTCCTCCTGCTCTACACTTGCCTCCTGCTCTCTCTTTGTCTCGCTCCCTCCCATCTCCTCACCGCATCCCTGTTTTCTTTGTTTCTTCTTTGCCTCCTTCACCTTCATCTCTGTCAGGCAGATCTGACTGTCTGTCAGTCAGTCAGTCTGTCTTTCTGACTCCAGGTGTTTTTTTGGTCTGAGTCTTTCTAGAACTCTGCCATCAGCTCCTCTCTCTCCTTCTCTCCCTCATGCCTTCCTGCCTTTCTCCGAGGGTCGCTCGGACCCTCACATCTTTACGAGTTTCACCATGTCTCCCTCTCTTCCTCATGCCTTCCTGCCTCTCTCCGAGGGTCGCTCGGACCCTCACATCTTTACGAGTTTCACCGTGTGTGCCTTGTAGTCTCTCCATCTCCACCTCCTCCCATCTGTCTCCTTGTCTGCCTCCCCCATCACTGTTCCCATCTCTCGCCTGCCCTTCCATCTCTCATTTGCTTCTCTTATCTGTGTCTCTTTCAGCCTCTCCCCCTGTCTCTGGCTCCTACCCCTGCCCATCTCTCGTTTTTCCTCCTCCCACCCCTCAAGGTTCAGATACTTCACGTGAAATCACCTGGATGGGCTCCAACTGTCATGCCCCCCCATTCTGTGCCCCCTCCTCCCAGGGAGATTTATGGCCCCAACTCTGCATCCTCTGCGTTCCCCCCAGCCCTGGGCCAGTACTTTTCATTACCTGGTGATTATCTGCGGGCCCTGGCATTTCCCCCAGCCCCCACCCTCTGCCCAGCAGGCAGTGGATAGCGGGGGAGAAAGGGGAAGGGATTGCTCTTGGGACCAGATGCAAGGACGTGGACCCTCCCCCTGGACCCGCCCTTCTTTCCCTCCAGCAGATGCACAGCTGGGAAAACCCCAGCTTGCAGCAGGGGAAGACAGCCTAGGACTGCGGGAACAGGCATAAATCAAACACCCAGAAGCCTCTCCCCAACTGTTCTGTCATTGCAGCCATCCTTCCAGTTCCTGCCTGTCTCCCTTGCCTCTAGGAATTTGGGTTCTGTACCCTTGACTGGGACCCCCTTGTCCACTGCCCGGCGTAGTGTCTGGAATAAAGGAGGTGTTCAATTAATGCTCTATGCCTGATGGAGGCGTATTAGGGCAGGGTCGGTGGCTTTGCGGTTTTCTTCAGTTGGGAGTCCTTTCTGAGATCTGGAGCGGTTCTTTCTGCTACAGTGGCAGTGCTCTAATATAGGCAGTATAACTGTCCATCTATCTGTCTGTCTCTCTGACTCCGGATATAAAGCTTAAACTAGTTTCCTTTTAGTTTTGTTTCTGGAGTGATGGGAAATATGGGTAAGGGGGGCTCAGATGGGTGGTGGGGATAGAGCAGCCTGGTGGGAGGATTCTGGGAGAGGCTGGTGGGGTTGTTTTCTTCCATCCTTGTTTAGAGGACTCTTGAGTCGAGATCCTTTAACTGGATTTGGGACTGGTTCCCACATCTCCACATGTGGGGCTCCACCGCCTCCCCAGACTCTCCCCCAATCAATCAAACCCCCGTGCTTACGCAGGACCCTAGAAAGTATGTGTATTTCTTAATCCATAGCGTCTTGCTCATTCTCCAGCCAATCTCCATTTAAAGTCTCATTTTGCCTCCCCGGGCTTCCCTGATAGCTCAGCTGGTAAAGAATCTGCCTGCAATTTGGGAGACCCTGGTTCTAGTCTTGGGTCAGGAAGTTCTCCGGGAGAAGGGATAGGCTACCCACTCCAGTATTCTTGGGCTTCCCTAGTGGCTCAGATGGTAAAGAATCTCTGCAATGCGAGAGACCTGGGTTTGATCCCTGGGTTGGGAAGATTCCCTGGAGGAGGGCATGGCAATCCACTCCAGTACTCTTGCTGGAGAATTCCCAAGGACAGAGGAGCCTGGCAGCCAAAGAATTGGACGTGACCGAATGTTTACCACGCTTTGCCTCCTCACCCAGACAGGGCCCTGGTTGCCTTCCATTGCTGTTCAGTTGCTGCTAAGTCATGTCCAGTCCTTTGCAACACCATGGACTGCAGCAAGCCAGGCTTCCCTGTCCTTCACTATCTCCCAGAGTTTGCTCAAACTCCTGTCCATTGAATCAGTGATACCATCCAGTCATCTCATTCTCTACCACCCCCTTCTCTTCCTGCCCTCAATCTTTCCCAGCATCAGGGTCTTTTCAGTGGGTCAACTCTTTGCATCAGGTGGGCAAAGCATTGGTGCTTCAGCTTCAGCATCAGTCCTTCCAATGTATATTCAGAGTTGATGTTCTTTAGGAGTGACTGGTTTGATCTTCTTGCTCTCCATTGCCCACCTCAAGCTCCTCCTGGATTCCAGGCTAAACCATCTCTTTCATACTTTCCCACCCCATTCCCAAAGCCCCGCCTCTGGGCGCCCTGGCCTTCTTCCTGATGCTGCTTGGCTAAGTCCCCTCCTTACCTCTCCCTGGGTTTGGCTTGTATTTTTCTTCTCAGTTTTTTCTCCTCTGAGGTAGGAAAAGGCCATGGGTAAGTGGTTTTCTGTGGTTGTAAAATAGCCAGAGCCAAAGGGAAGAAGCCTGGGCCCAGAGAGCTGCTGGCCACAGAAATTCTGTGGGGTTTGAGCAGAGGGTATTCCGTGGTGCCAGGGTAGGACTTTAGATTGGGGGTGTAGATCAGAGGCCTCGGGAGCTTGAGGGGATGGCTAGGTTTGCTAGAGCCAGAGTGATTTGGAGGCCTACACTCCATTCTCCACCAAGCCAGACAAGTCCTCAGTAGATGGGTCCTAGGAAAATATGAGTTAGAGGAAGTTAGTCCTTGGCTCCTTTTCCCCGGCATCCTTCCCTCTTCGGCCGTGCTGTTGCTCCTGGCCTTAATGCACTGGCGAGGGCCTCGCTTTACTGCAGCATGGCCTGCCACATAGTGTACTTAGACATGACCTTGGAACAAACGAAGATTCTTCCTCCTGGGTCTGCTGTCTCCTTGGGGTTCTTCACCTTTCTCACGTGTGGTTCTGAAAGTCTCCTTATCTCATCATCTCAGGAAGGACATGTATGTGGACTCTGCAGAGCATTAGTCCAGTTTAACAAGGTGGTCCACACGAATGAGAGGATTGGGTGGGCTTCTTCCTGCATGCTCAAGGAGCTAGATAGATATTTTTACATCTGCTGAAGGTCATCTCCTTCCCCTTCTTATCTAATTTAAAAAAGCTGAGGTAGGGGCTTCCCTGGTGGTCCAGTGGTTAAGAATCTGCCTTGCAATGCAAGGGACACCAGTTCAATCCCTGGTCCAGGAAGATTCCACATGTCACAGGACAGCTAAGCCTGTGCACCGCAACTGCTGCAGGCCAAGTGCCCTAAAGCCTGCGCTCCACAATAAGAGAAGCCACTGCCACGAGAAGCCCGCCACTGCAACTAGAGAGTAGCCCCCACTTGCCACCAACACAGAAGCTCAGACAGCAGTTATCCGTGCATGACACCTGTCTTATTGATTGGCTGTGGCAAGTGTTTATTTCTAAACTGTCTTCTCTTGCCCTCCAGCAGCTCTTGGGCAGCTTCTCTCTGTTATTAATCGACATGTGATACATGCCCCCAGAAGGCAGACTCATTTTAACTTTAGTGTAAGCAAAATCATGTGGGAAGGCTAGCTTCCTTTGAAAAGTCTATTCCAAATTCATAAACATTATTTTTGGATTCTATTCTTTTTGTCCTTTTATTATCACAGAAGTCACAAGGCAGTCTGGAGCAAGAACCAGGGAGGGAATTCTTTGGTAGTCTAGAGGTTTGCAGTTTGTGCTTCCACTGCAGGAGGCATGTCAAAAACAAACAAACAAACAAACAAAAAAAAGAAAGAAAGAAAGAAAGAAGAGATCAGGGAATGAGTGCATCTCCTAAAAAGCATGGTGGTGAAGGTTCTTTGCTGTAGATGCTAATGCATGAGCTGGGTGGGTCTTGGTGGAGAAGTCACACTGATTTATGTTTGGATAAGAACTCAGGACTCTGAGGTACGATACAACCTTCTTATAACTCAGATGATCTGGTGTCTTTCTAAAGCAAATTAACTCTCCAAGGGAGATGATGGGATGTGGAGTAGCAACCTAGGGCTATAAGAGGAACCCAGCAAAGTCTGGTGAGAGAGGACAGAGAGAGAGAGATGGTCATCTACTTACATGGTGTGGACAGAGGACACCTTTAAAGGTATGACGGAAGATAACCAGAGAGGTAGTTGGTATTTCCTAAGCTACTTCACGTGCAGTGTATTATCATGGGTGTTGGGAGGAAGTCTGTGGTAGAAGGGCCTGTGGGCTCTGGCCACTCACAACTGCTAGTCTCAAAGCAGAGACAGCATACAGTGATACATGGGATCCCTGGTTGGATTTCTAGATTCTGTGTGTGCAGGAAAAGGAAGGTTTGGGGAAGGGGCAACAAAACTAAAGCTGTTCAGCACGGCTTCTTGGAAAAAATGAGTGTAGGTTAGTGCCCCTTGGGACAAAAGCCTTCCTGTGTTACAGCTGTAGGTTGGAAAATAAGGTGGACAGGAAGATGGATTTCCTTCTCCTGTTTTCTTCTGAGGACTGTAATGAGAAGTTCTGGGTTGATAGGCTGAGAAAAGGGAAATAGAGAATTGCAGGGAGAAGGAGAAGGAACTGACTTTCACTTTTGACATCAACATATCACATCACCTTTTAATCCTTTAGTTTCATACCCTTCTTGGCTTTTTGCAACTCTCTTTCGGAATCCTGTTTGGGAAATCTGATTCTTTGTAGTAGCCCATTTAGTCACTGAAGAGCTCCAGAAGCAAAGGCTTCTGATTGTGCTTTTGGATTTGTCCTGTTGATGATCTTGTTTGGTGTGATAGAAAGATTCTTGCTGTTCTGTTGCTAAGTTGTGTCTGACTCTTCTCGACCCTATGGTGCAGCACACCAGGCTGCTCTGTCCTCCACTGCCTTCTGGAGTGCTCAAAACTGATGGTGATGTTATCCGACCATCTCATCCTCTGCTTCCCTCCTCTCCTTTTGCCTTCAATCTTTCCCAGCATCAGGGGCTTTGCCAATGAGTCTGCTCTGTGCATCAGGTGGCCAAAGTATTGAAGCTTCAGCTTTAGCATCAGTCCTTCCAGTGAATAGTCAGGGTTGATTTCCTTTAGGGTTGACTGGCTTGATCTCCTTGCAGTCCAAGGGACTCTCAAGAGTCTTCTCCAGTATCACAATTTGAAAGCATCAGTTCTTCGGCGCTCAGCCTTCCTATTGTCCAGCTCTCACATCTCTACATGACTACTGGAAAAACCATAGCTCTGATTATATGGACCTTTGTCGGCCAAGTAATGTCTCTACTTTTTCATATGCTGTTTAGGTTTGTCATAGCTTTCCTTCCAAGGAGCAAGCATCTTTTAATTTTATGGCTGCAATCACTGTCTGCAGTGATTTTGGAGCCCAAGAAAAGAAAACCTGTCACTGCTTCCACTTTTCCCCCTTCTATTTGACATGAAGTGATGGGACTAGATGCCATGATCTTAGTTTTTTTAATGTTGAGTTTCAAGCCAGCTTTCCTTGTCAAGAGGCTCTTTAATTCTTCACTTTCTGTCATTAGAGTGATATCATTAGCATATCTGAGGTTGTTGATATTTCTGTCAGCGATCTTGATTCCAGCTTGTGATTCATCCAGCCTGGCATTTCATATAATGTACTCCGCATATAAGTTAAATAAGCAGGGTGACAATATACAACCTTGAGTACTCCTTTCCCAATTTTGAACCAGTCTGTTGTTCCATGTCTGGTTCAAACTGTTGCTTCCTGACCTGCATTCAGGTTTCTCAGGGCAGGTAAGGTGGTCTGGCATTCCCATCTCTTTAAGAATTTTCCATTTTGTTGTAATCCATACAATCGAAGGCTTTAGCATAGTCAGTTAATCAGAAGTAGATGTTTTTCTGGAATTCCCTTGCTTTCTTCATGATTCAACAATGTTGGCAATTTGATCTCTGGTTCCTCTGCCTTTTCTAAACCCTGCTTGTTTGTCTGGGAGTTCTTGGTTCACATACTGCTAAAACCTAGTTTGAAGGATTGTGAGCATAACCTTGCTAGCATGTGAAATGAGCACAATTGTTCAGTAGTTTGAACATTTGCTGGCGTCGTCCTTCTTTGGGATTGAGGCTTCTGCTTTTGTCAAGTTGATGATCTTATTTGGGATGATAGAAAGGTTAGGAATTCCCCAAACTGGACTCTGACTGAAATTAAACCTGAAAATATGTCAAATCATGACTGGGGAATGTTGGATTTAACATCAGAGGCTCTGGCTATCAGTTTACCCAAAAAGTGGTATAATGATACTAGTGTAGTGTCTGCACGTAGTATAAGCTCCATGAATATTGAGGGAAGGAAGTAAAATGTTTTGGTCTATATCTACACGGATTTTGGATTATATTTGGGTAGGTGGATTTTGTCAACACCAGGTTGGTGTAAATTTGGAGCATTTTGGTCTATGTCAGGATAGGTTTTCACTACTTCGAATTCAGCCTCTGTCAGACTGGGATGGGATTTGTGAGGGGTAGTGCTGTGGGTGGTGGGGTAGCTAGTTGAGTTGGATGAGGTAGCTGTTTGGGGGCTGCCAAGCTTTCAAGTTCAAGTCTTGGTTGCAGCTGGCAATATTTACTTGCAGACTTATGGTTTTTAGCCTCAGTGAGAGAACATGAAGCAGCTTCTACCCTAAGGAGTTTCTATTTCAGAAAGGGAGACAGAGGATTCTCCCAAGTAGCATTCAAGCAGAATGCAGCACAGAGTAAGACCATAGGCAGAGGGAAGATGCATGGGACAAGCGATCAGTTTGGTGAGGCTGCTTTTTGGAAGACTTCTAGGAGAGAAGATTGCATATGTATTTCCCTTGGTAAGAGTTGAATTTAGTCACTTCGGCTTTCTTTCCAAACTTTCAGGGGAACGTTCTTAGCTTGACTTTTCTCTCCTCAGGGGAGATGTAACAGACTTATTACACTGAAATGGTTTTTCCCTGATTGATAGACTTTTTTTCACAGACCAAGACTGAGACTTTAAAAAAAATTATTGTTGTATTTTAGTACTGAGGTCTGTATTCGTGTGTATATATTAAGCTGGGTCTGCATAGTTGAGCAAACTGGATTTGTTTGTTTTGTTGAGTTTGTGAAGGCTGGATATAGCCCAGGCTTCACACCATTATGAAGATGTAGTTTGAACTGATGTTTCCCTGGAAAACTTGAACAAAAGGCCAAGATGGAGCAATTCCCCCTCTTCCATGCAGCCTTCTCAGACGTCCCCTGATGGGCAGAAGAGACACTCTAATCTTGCCAACACTGGAGAATGAAGCCCCACTACTCTTATCTTCTGTCAGCTGTAACATCGTCTGGGATCTTGACATGCCCTTGTCTCTGATGTAAATATCGTACTGTTCATTTCTGATTTAGGAATACCCTTTCCAGTTCCTGGTTTATGTATCATTTACTTATTTTGGGAATTGGGGAACAATTCATAAAATGCCTCTAATTGTGCATTCCCAGAGGGGAGAATCCTCTGTCTGTCACCATCGCCTTGCACTGTGTATAAACGAGTGTGTGGTGATTTGGAGGTGATAGTGCTTATGTTAATGATTTAGGGGGAAAAAGACATTGGTCTTGGCTGAATTCTTTTGCACAAAGAATTATTCTGGTGCCTGAGTTTTCTAACTTGCAATTTATCTTTGTATTCATTTACACTTAGTTGAACTCTGGTTTTTAATAGTTTGAAAACAGTCTTTCTCACATGGAAAGTTTTTGTGGTTTCCACAAGAAACCAGAATCAATATAGGGTTTGTCCAGTTTTTCACTTTAGACCCAACCCCAAAGTAACAGAATCCATCTGTATACTAATAAGCAGGCAGTATAGGATAAATGATAGCCAATTCAGAAAATTCTCTTCTCTGGGAGCTTACAACACATGGGTTTTTCGTGCATGCCTCCACAATCCTCCTGAAACAAGGAAAATCCTATTTTAAACAATATCCAGCCATTTGACTACTAGACCACTCCTCTTTACTATAGTGTAATATTAAACTTAGTTATTACAGTTTGAGTATCATATCATGCTGCTTGATGGCAAAGCACTAGATGACTTATTTTCCAAATTAAGTAAAGCAATAAAAGTAATAAAACTCCGTTGTCTGTTCAGTCTTTGGACATCAAGGGCATGACACTGGGGCAAATAAAAAACGTCCCGGATAATGTGCTTTGTCTCAGATAATTTGGGTTATCCCCTTTGTACTTTCCGTTTGTCACGGGAATTCACTTCTCCCTGCCTGTGCCCAGTTGACTCTTTGTGCCTCAGGCTTTAGCGGGAAGGAGAAGTCAGCAGAAAGCGTCCTAGGCAGAAGCTGTGTTCCTCGGTTTCATGCCACCATTCATGACTCCTGCTCTTCTCCCCAGCTGGGTGTTCTCCCACTGCCAAGTTCTAGGCCAGTGAATTATACCACTGGACCCTAACGAGGGGAGAGACGGGCAAAGAGAATATACTGGAGAGATCAAATACCTGTGGGTGTGGCTAGAGAAGCTTCCTGAAGAAGGGTCATGTTGAAAAAGGTTTGGAGGGAGGGTATTCTAGGCAGAGAGGGACAGTCTGTGCGAGGGCGGTCCTGTGAATGACAGCGAAGTGTTCATGTGTGGGAAAGGTTCGTCCTGTTCAAGTAGAGAGCCACGGAGAAGGTTAATAGTAGGACTACACGACAGAAGGACAACAAAAAGAAAGTCCTGAAAATACCATTATAGAAGTTCAGATTTAGCAGAGATCTGGAAACTGCAGGTCTGGTTGGGAGAAGGGGTGTGTGTGTGTGTGTGTGTGTGTGTGTGTGTGTGTGTGTCTTTTTAAGACTTGAGGAATGTGTCATTTTCTAGAAGGAGGGTAGAGGGCACTCACACTTCAGTTATCTGCTGCAATGCAGCAGTCAGGGCGGTCGTGATTTAGGGCTGTCGTCTGCTTCGAGGAAGGGCAGCACTCTCTGATGGCTGCTGGGGGAATCTGAGTGGGATCTGAGAGCAGCTCATCGTTCAGAATGACCAATTTTATGGACCAGGAGGGTGGACCAGAGAGTCTGGCAGGAGGCTGGCCCTGGATACACAGTATTTGCCGGCTATAGGAACCTACTGGATAGATAGTGGGGACAAGGTGCTAAGTGTTTAAGTGACTTCATGTTGGCTGAATTGAATTGATAGCTAGGTTGATGATCCCCAAATATCTGAAACCAGTGATTTCGGGTAAAATTCCTTAGGTTTAATCTAAATTTTAATATAATTTCCCTGAATAAAATTAGGATCCTTAGATGCTGCTTTGCCAATGCCCTGTCTTTGGGCATATCTGGAGCCTTCTTCCTTGTGAAACGAAAATGGAAAGATAGTCCTTTATTTTCTCTGATGATCTTCCTACACTCATAGCATTTCCATATACCCATTATTTCTTGTCTGGAGTCCATACCCTATAATAACATTTACAAAATCATGAGGAGATCCATATAAAGACCAAGAGGTCTATGCTGATGTCTGAAGTCCATTGGCCTTTGTGCTTATTTCTATGGATGATTAATAAGTATCGAGAATGTTCTAGGTATTATGAGCTCAGAGCTGGGCGCGGACATGGGGTATGATGGGAACACTAATGCTCATTTTTATATTCCACCAAGTCTGATCTCTGGTCACCAACAGTCTAACCATACTGATCAAGGTGATGTAGCTGAAGTCCTTTCCCCCAGAATCATCATGAATTTGTAGCTCTGGGGTGGGATTAATCATGTTTTAGAGTGACTGACACGTTGACATTTTTGTAATCCTGGGTTCTTCTGGGTTAAGGATAAGGAGGAGATTGCTGTTCTCTAGCAAACATTTCCAGTCTGCTCCTGATTGGCAGCCAAGTCTAGGGAGCAAATGGCCAAGTGAATTAGGAAGCTTAAAAGACGTTTTGTTAAACCATCCTCATTAAACTGGCACCGTCTGCCTTTCTGCTCTCCTTTGTCCCAGTTGGGGCTGTCCTTTGTGACACATGTTTCTTAATGGTGTGCGCTGGCAGCATCTGGAAGCCTTGGGTGATGGTTGAGGTTTAGGAAGGCCAAATCTGGAGGTATTTAGATTGTCAGGGAAGTTGCAACCATCTTCCTGCCATCAGGCTCCCATTTTAAAAATTGTTTGTTTCCCCACCCTCATCTTCCTCTAGCCAAAGAGAATAAGGTTTCATTTCTTTCTCTAGTTCTTCCTAACCTAAACTGAAGATGGTTTTGTTCTTCTCAAAAATGAGGTAATGAACAGAAAAGATTTGGAATAGTATGATAAAAGGAGTCTCAGAAAGGTGACATATAGGGGCTTCCCTGGCAGTCCAGTGGCTAAGACACCACGTTCCCCCTGCAGGGGGCATGGGTTTGATCCCTGGTGGGGAAACTAAGATCTCACATGCCATGCATGGCCAAAAAAAAAAACAAAAACAAAAACAAAAATAAAAAAAACACAACTAAAACATACAAAAAAAAAGAAGGGTGACATGTAGACATCTAGAGATTGGGCTTCCTCCATGGTTCAGTTGGTAAAGAATCCACCTGCAATGTGGGAAACCTGGCTTGGATCCCTGGGTCAGGAAGGTCCCCTGGAGAAGGGTGTGGCCACCCGCTCCAGGATTCTTGCCTGGAGAATCCTCATGGACAGACAAGCCTGGCAGGCTGCAGTCCATGGGTAGAAAAGAGTCAGACATGACTGAGTGACTAAGCACTTAGATGTATTAATATTATCCTATTATATATTTCCATTAAAATTCAAACTAGAGGATATGGGCTAGAGTTGTGGGTAGGAATTGTAATTAAATGTAAAACTGCACTTGGGAATTCTTGGAATGGCTACAGGGGTGTTTCAGAATTGCCTTTCTTGGCACCTGAGAGCAAAATCTGGAGACATTTTGGCCCTTGGCTGGATTAAGATTTTAGCAGGTGGTTTGTATGGAGCTTTCAGATTCAATAATCAAACTACTTCCAGCCCATGCCCATCAGTGTCTGTCAGGGAGGAAAGGGGAGACCCTGACAGGCTGACTTGAGCACTAGAATAAGAACTGGCTCAATTTATCCAATAATAACCATTAATTTTATTCTTTGTGGAGGCAGAATGCTCAGTACAAAGAACACGGGCTTTGAAGTTATGAAGAACCAAGTTCAAATTCCAACACTTCTTTTTATTGGCTATATGATCTTGGAAAGTAATCTCTCAGTCTGTGAAGCGGAATAATAATACTTTGTTCAGTTGTTATGGGGTTAGATGAAATTACATATGTGCATTACTTGCCGTTCAGCAAAATTCTGGTTCTCTTCCACCTCTCTCTTCAGGTTTCTGTAATTCTTGCACATATGCCTGGTATCTCTCTTTTCCAGATACCATTTTTCTTTGCCTCTGGCTTCTGCGACTCTTCTCCAATGCCTCACAGAATTCAGTCTAGGGCCTTGATTTATTAATTTGTGTTAGTCCCACAAAATGACAATAACAAGTATGTAGTTTTTATAACTATACTGACATGAGCCAAGGTTGTGGTTTCTTTCCAGGCATTTTTACTTGCTGACAATTTTGGTTGTAAATCAAAGACAAAGGAGTTCTATCCTCCCACCCATCCCTCTGATCTAAGTTCCTGATCTTGGGCTAGATCGTTCTGGGTGGGATTTGTTCCAAACAAAAATGATGGCAAGTTTGTTTATCAAGGTTGTTCAGGGAAGGAGACGTCATAACCTTTACAGTCAAGATTTCTTGATTCCCTCCTGACTTTTTAGTTTGAAAAATATCAGAGGTAGAGAAAAGTTTCCATGAACAGTATAATTAACACCCACTTACCTTTAATCATACTTGAACAATTTTTCATATTTTGCCACATTTCATCCTCTCTCTTCTATATATACACATATATGAAATACTAATACACTCTATATTCACATTTTGCTAATTGTTCAATAATTTTTTTTAATTGTAAAATGTTTCTCCCCAGTCCAGGTCCAATGCAGGGTTATGCGTTGCTTTTCATTGTCATGTCTGTTTATTCTCCTTTATTAATCTGGAATAGTTCCTCAACTGGTAATTCTTGACTGACAGTTTTGAAGATTACAGGTCAATTGTTCTGGAGAAAATCATCTTTCTGGGGACTCTGCTGGTGGTCCAGTGGCTAAGACTCTACACTCCCAATGCAGGGGGCCAGGGTTTGATCCCTGGTCAGGGAGCTAGATCCTACATGCTAAAACTAAAAAAAAAAAAAATCCTGCATGCCGCAGCTAAGAGCTGGCCCAGCCTAAATAGATTGCCTGGAGAAGAAATTGGCTACCCACTCCAGTATTCTTGCCTGGAGAAGTCCATGGACAGAGGAGCCTGGGAGGATATAGTCCATGGAGCTACAAAGAGTCAGACATGACTGAGCGACTAACGCTTTTTCAGCATTAATCACTGCCTAAATAAATTAACATTTTTTAAAAAGTCAGCTTTTTGCAGAATGGTGTTTTGTGGACTGATTGTTTTCATCGTCAGATTCAGGCTACACAGTTTGGGCAGGATATTATATAGGAAAGGAGCTTCCCTCATAGCTCAGTCAGTAAAGAATCTGCCTGCAATGCAGGAAACCGGGTTCGATTTC
The DNA here is from genome assembly GCF_042477335.2 of Ovis canadensis. NCBI lineage: Eukaryota > Metazoa > Chordata > Mammalia > Artiodactyla > Bovidae > Ovis > Ovis canadensis. The sequence continues at coordinate 138,459,775 of NC_091247.1, read as the reverse complement.
TGGGCTGGGGAGATCCCCTGGAGAAGGAAATGGCAACCCAATATTCTTGCCTGGAGAATCCCATGGACAGAGGAGCCTGGCAGGCCACAGTCCATGATGTTGCAAAAGTTGGACACGACTTAGCGAATAAACTACCACCACCATTATGTAAGAACATTCTTTTAAAAATTTTATTGAAGTATAGTTGATTTACAATGTAGTGTTACTTTCTGTTGTATAGTAAAGTGATTCAGTTATACATTCTTTTTCATATTATTTTCCATTATGGTTTTTCACAGGATATTGAATAGAGTTCCCTGTGCTATACAGTAGGACCTTGTTTATCCATCCTAAATATAATAGTTTGCATCTGTTGATCCTAAACTCCTCACCCATCCTGCCCTCACCCCCTCCCATCCTTCCCTCACCCCCTTCCCTCTTGGCCACCACAAGTCTGTTATAAGAACTTTACTTAAAGATGGTGGGTATCATGTAGGCAAGGACTATCTTTTTCCCCCCTGCTATGCCTGTCATACCAAGCACAATGACTGGCGTTTGTTGTTGTTCAGTTGCTAAGTTGTGTCTGACTCTTTGCAACCCTGTGGAGAGGAGCATGCCAGGTCTTCCTATCCCTCACCATCTCCTGGAGTTTGCCCAAATTCATGTTCACTGAATTGGTGATGCCATCCAACCATCTTATCCTCTGTTGCCTTCTCCTTTTGCCTTCAATCTTTTCCAGCATCAGGGTCTTTTCCAGTGAGTCAGCTCTTCACATCAGGTGGCCAAAGTATTGGAGCTTCAGCTTCAGCATCAGTCCTTCCAATGAATAGTCAGGGTTGATGCCCTTCAGGATTGACTGGTTTGAATTTCTTGCTGTCCAAGGGATTCTCAGGACTTGAGTTTAGAAGATGCTTAATGAGTGACCTAAACCTTTCATTGCCACTTAGGTCCATGATTTTTCGACTTGAGTAGAGGCTAAAGAGCAGCCTTCTCCTCTATCCTTGTCCCACTTTTATCATAAATGTTTGGGGCTTAAAAAAGGAAATTTAAGACCTCTGTGATGAGACCACAGAGAAGGGGAATGAACTGGGGGCTATGATGTGAGGCGAGCAGTGGGGTCTCTACCCTGGGTGGTGGTGGTGGGTGGTGATTGCACTGGGTTCAGATGAGAGGATGAATGAGGGGGTTTCCAATGGAAAGAAAGACAACAGAACCTAGAAGTAATGGCCTGTTTTCTTGTGGAGAGAAATTAGTTACTTAAGTGTCCAGATTTTACCATACTTCTCTCCCCATCTGAATCCTAAGAATGCCATAGTGAAAACTGATTTCTGTCCCTCCTCCTTTCCCAGAGGGGACAACCCCATAATTCTCTCCTTCTCCACCTTCCATTCCCCCCCACCCTTCCCAGCCCCAACACAAGTGTGTATTTTCTAACATTTATAAATGATGGTTAGGCAGCCATTCTCTGCAGATTATTTATTGTTGAGAAAATCTATAACTCCTTGGACTGCTCATTTTGATGTTGAAGCTTTCATCCTTGTCGCCTGGGGGAAGCGAGGTTATGAGAGGTACTCTTTGCCTCTCAAAATGTGTTTTCAGGCTTCCCTTTGGGACCCTTTCTCTCCTTAGCTCTTATCATCTCAGACATTTCTGACAATCCTTCCTGAGGCATCTGGGGCTTGGGACTGAATTCATCTGTTTAATTCTGCAAGATTGTGAGTGCCTGATTCACACTGTTCCTGCGCCTTTTCTGGGAATCCACCCACCCCTGTCTTTGCAGCCCTCAGTGTTCCCAGCTTCCAAAAAAAAGTGCCCTTTCCCTCCATGGCAGTGCTTGATTACCTATAGTCATGGAAGGGATAATATAAGAGAGTGAATGATACGAAGATGACTCTTATTTGATTTTTAAGTGGTGGAATCCTGGCTAAAGATTATCCATAAAGGGAACAACTTCCATGAAAGTAATCCATCATGTTCATATCCCACAGAGGGATGGATGACATCTCTTCTTTGGTACCTAGAAAGAGAGGCAGATGGGAGAATCTCAGCTTGTGCAGTCCCCATTGTGTTGTCAGAAGCACCAGACATCTAATTTCTCTCCAAGCCTCGTTTTCAAACTCTGGAGAACTAGTCCTTAGTCTGAGAGCCGAATACTTAATTCAAAGAATGTGAAAGTCAGTAGTCAACCTATGAAACTGTCACTTTATCTAGGCTTCCCATCACACCCAGGGTAAAAGGCACACTCTTCACAGTGACTCTCAGGCCCTCCCGCTTTCTCTCTTACCTCACTCCCTGCTGCTTCTGCCTCACTCTGCACCAGCCCCACGGGCCTCCTTGTTACTCCTCACAAATAGGCAGTACTGCCTTACACCCACTGGGATGGGTATTATTAAAACACCAGAAAATAACAAGTGTTGCTGAGGATGTGGAGAAATTGGAACTCTTGTGCACTGCCGATGTAAATGTGAAATGGGCAGTCGCTGTGAAAAAATGGGATGATGATTCTCAAAAAATTAAACATACCATTACCATGTGAGCCAGCATTCCCACTTCTGGGTATGTATTCAGAAGAACTGAAAGCAGGGGAACTTCCCTGGTGGTCTAGTGGCTAAGACTCTGTGCCCCCCATGTAGGGGGCCTGAGTTCAATCCCTTGTCAAGGAACTAGGTCCCACGTGACACAACTAACAGATCCTGTGTGCCGCAGGCAAGACTCGGCACAGCCAAATAAATGAATAAATATTTAAAAAGAATTGAAAGCAGAGACTCAAGAAGATATTTGAACCCCCGTGTTCATAGCAGCACTACGCATGATAGTCAAAAGGTGAAGCAACCCAAACGCCCATCAACAGATAAATTTTTTTAATGTGGTATGTACGTACAGTGCAATACTGTTCAGCCTTAAAAAGAAAGGACATTCTGGTACCTGCTACAACATGGATGAACCCTGACTTTATGCTAAGTGAAATAAGCATCACAGAAAGACAATATTGGATGATTCATCTTGTATGAGGTCCTTCAGTTCAGTTCAGTTCAGTCGCTAAGTCGTGTCTGACTCTTTGTAACCCCATGAATCTCAGCACGCCAGGCCTCCCTGTCCATCACCAACTCCCGGAGTTCACTCAGACTCACGTCCATCGAGTCAGTGATGCCATCCAGCCATCTCATCCTCTGTCGTCCCCTTCTCCTCCTGCCCCCAATCCCTCCCAGCATCAGAGTCTTTTCCAATGAGTCAACTCTTTGCATGAGGTGGCCAAAGTACTGGAGTTTCAGCTTTAACATCATTCCTTCCAAAGAAATCCCAGGGTTGATCTCCTTCAGAATGGACTGGTTGGATCTTGCAGTCCAAGGAACTCTCAAGAGGTCCTTAGCAAGGTCAAATTCATAAAGAAAGAAAGTAGAATGGTGGTTGACAGGGGCTGGGGGAGGAGGAGGTGGGGAGTTACTGTTTAATGGGTACAGAATTTCAGTTTAGGAGGATGAAAAACTATGGAGATGGATGATGGTGAAGGTGGCGCCACAGTGTGAACAGACTTAATGCCATAGACCTGAACACTGAAAAAAGGCTCCAGTGATGAATTTTATGTTATGTATGAAAGCGAAAGTCTTAGTCACTCAGTCATGTCCAACTCTGTGACCCTATGGACTGTAGCCCACTAGGCTCCTCTGTCCATGGAATTTTCCAGGCAAGAAAACTGGCCTGGGCAGCCATTCTCCAGGGGCTCTTCCCAACCTGGGGATAGAATTCAGGTCTCTTGCATTCTGCAGGTGGATTCTTTACTTCTGAGCCGCCAGGAAAGCCCTGCTGCTGCTGCTGCTGCTGCTAAGTCGCTTCAGTCGTGTCCGACTCTGTGTGACCCCATAGACAGCGGCCCACCAGGCTCCTCCATCCCTGAGATTCTCCAGGCAAGAACGCTGGAGTGGGTTGCCGTTTCCTTCTCCAAGGCATGAAAGTGAAAAGTGAAAGTGAAGTCGCTCAGTCGTGTCAACTCTTTGCGACCCCATGGACTGCAGCCTACCAGGCTCTGCTGTTCATGGCATTTTCCAGGCAAGAGTACTGGAGTGGGGTGCCATTGCCTTCTCCCAGGAAAGCCCTATGTTGTATATATTTTACCATAATAAAACAAATCATTAAAATATGGCCAGAGTCTTTGTACTTGCTCTTCTCTGAGATCTGCACTGTGGTTCGTTCTTTCACCTGCTTCTTATAGTCAGTGAAATGTCATCTTCTCAGTGGGGCCTTCTTGGACTACCCATTTTACTGTTGCAATTTCGACCCTAACCTTTTCTTCTTCGCTTTTCCCGGCAGCACTGATTGCAATCCAACACAATGTATTAGGCTGGGTATACATAACCCAATATATTCTTTTCAATTCTTTGTTTACTGTCTGCTTCCCCCTGCAGGAATGTAAACAGCTTGAGTGGGGGGATTTTGTGGTTTCTTTGCTGTGTCTGCAGTGTTGAATACTTGGGGGCCAGTAAGTAGTTGTTGAATGAATGAATGACCTTGACTATGACTAGAGACAGAGCAGGCGCAAACAGAAAAGAGATGGGAAGATTTCCTTTTTTATTTGGCTTGATCAACTACTTTCTTCTAACCCTGGATATGAGATTTGGACCAGTTTTCATGGTGGCTTTTGCCCTATTTACCCTCATAAATGTATTCTCAGCTGTTCTCAATTAGGAAGTGTTGGTCTACTACATGAAAGAGAAGGTGTTAGTCACTTAGTCGTGTCTGAATCTTTGGGACCCCATGGACTGTAGCCTGCCAGGCTCCTCTGTCCATGGAATTCTCCAGGCAAGAATGTGGTTTCAGGGATCTTTCTGACCCCAGAGATTGAACCCAAGTCTCTTGCATCTCCTGCATTAGCAGGTGGACGCTATACCACTAGTGCCACCTGGGAAGCCCTGGTCTGCTACATACAGCACACTCATGATTATTTAAAGTTCTCACCCTGAACTCAAGGTCTCTGCTCTTCAATTCCTGACTGCCCCCTACCAGAGTTGTAAGGATGTTCAAGTTAGGATTCTGGAAACTGGGGAAACCCAGATATCCAGAAACTTCATATTTGTTTGTTGGGAGACATTGGTTTGATTGGTTCTGGGAGTTTTCATTCTCTGGAAATTTTAAGGCGAATAAGAGAACTCATATAGTTGGAATCAGAAAAGAAGCTAAAGAGACTTCCCTGGTGGTCCAGTGGTTAAGACTCCAAGCTTCCAATGCAAGAGGCCCTGGTTCAATCCCTGGCCAGGGAACTAAGATTTCACATGCTGGGCGGTGTGGCCGGAAAAAATACGAATAAATAAGAAAAGGAGCTATGCTAGCCTACAGAGGATTGATATAATCTCTGAAAATGCGACATTTAAAGTTCACTTCTTTGACACTTTGAGACCTGGAAATAATTAATAACCTAATTAGCCTTCCTTTCTCAAGTCTTTATCAGACTTCCAGCAAAGCAACTCAGATCCAAACTACATTTGAAGCTATGCAGCAGGAGCCACAAGGACAAACTTCCTGATTGGCAGTATCAACACCCAACCAGAGGGAACCAGTGGGACTTACTGCCTGGGACAAATGTTTTGAAAAGAAAAGGTCCAGAGGAAGGGCAGTGCCCTTCTTAGAGACAGAGAGTGAACACAGTGACCTCCAGGACGAAGCAAAGTGGGTGGGGTTGGCTGGGAAAGGACAGCCTGCAATTTAGTGGGTGGATTGTTGGATTTGACAGGAGTTTTCTTGGCTACTTAGGATGGAACTTTTGTTGTAGAGTTTGGAATGATCTCAGAGACTGAAACACAGGGAAGCTGGGCAGGGGGTGTGGGGGATGTGGGGTGGTGGTGGTGGTGGAGGGCGGGGCAGGGGGGGAGGGAGAGGGAAGGAGGGAGCCAAGGGCATTGTGGAATTCATACAAGTTGGCTTCCTATTCCCTGGCCTCTCTCTGCATTTCTTTAAGCACTTACCCTGTGCCAAGCACCTCCTTTGGGAGGGACTTTCCTAATTAAACTGAGCTTCACAGGCCCAGGGCCCTCGTTAGGAAATATACTTAGGAAATACTCCTGAAATAGATGATCACGCATGTTCTAGACTCTTGTTTCCACCTCTGTCTGGCCCTTTTTCTCTCTTAAAAAAATTTTTTCCTACTTCTAGGAATCTTAAAATTTAGTAGTCAATCGATACATCTATATATTCATTTCTCTGCCCTAAACTCCCCTTTTTGTTGCCTGGTACAATTATGAGCAGATCCATATCCTGGGTAGAGAGGTTTGGGGATAAGAACGTGGAATTCAGAAGGAGGAGGCCCTTTGGGAGCTTTTAGACTATAAAGGAATCTAAGGGCCACACCCAGGACTCCACTAGACAGAAGGGAAAATTTATTTCAGCTGAGCATCAGGGCGAGCTCTCAGTGCCTGTGAACTGGGGAGGAAGGTTGGAGATTGGGGAATCAGAATGGTTTCAGTTCAGTTCAGTTCAGTTGCTCAGTCATGTCTGACTCTTTGCAATCCCATGGACTGCAGCACGCCAGGCCTCCCTGTCCACCACCAACTCTCGGAGCCTGCCCAAACTCATGTCCATCGAGTCAGTGATGCTATCCAACCATCTCATCCTCTGTCCTCCGCTTCTCCTCCTGCCCTCAGTCTTTCCCAGCATCAGGGTCTTTTCCAATGTCAGTTCTTTGCATCAGGTGGCCAAAGTATTGGAGTTTCAGCTTCAGCATCAGTCCTTCCAAACAGTCCAAGGGACTCTCAAGTGTCTTCCCCAACACCACAGTTCAGAATGATTCAGAAAGGGCTTTCTAGGATGGTGGGGAAGATTGTAGAGTAGGGTTAAGAAGATCCGTAGGGTCAGGACTGGTTAGAAAGGCATGTGGAGGGCATCCTGGACAGAGTGAGCCACCCCCACAGGCTGAAGTCTCATTGTATGGAGTGTAAGTCAAGAGGTGAGGAGCTAAGTTAGGAAGGAAATAATGGGCCTGAGGGTGGGGAGGAGGTAGAATCAGGGAAGAGTTTGACAGCTAAAGTTGAAGAGTCTGGACTGAATTCCAGATTATTGGAATATTTGGAATAATTGGACTATTTGCAGATTGTTCGCAAGGAAAGAGGATTTCTGAACATTGCATTTGAGGAAGATGTTTCTGCTTATTGTTATAGGATGGCTTGAAGGTAGGATTTCTCAGGATTCCTCTAAAAAAGCATGTTTTTTCTTCTGTAGGGTTGGTTATTTGTTTGTTCTACCTGCTTCTGTTTGAGTGATAAAATATATTGTTTAATTCCCATTTTTTATTGAAGTATAGTTGCTGTACAATATTATAAGTTACAGGTGTACAATAGAGTGATTCACAATTTTCAAAGCTTATACTCCACTTATATTTATTATAAAATACTGGCTATATTTCATGTGGTGTACGATGTATCCTTGTAGCTTATTTTATACATGTGTGCATGAATGCTAAGTCGCTTCAGTCGTGTCCGACTGTGACCCTATGGACTATAGCCCGCCAGGCTTCTCGGTCCATGGGATTTTCCAGGCAAGAATTACTGGAGTGGGTTGCCATGCCCCCCTCCAGGGGATCTTCCTGACCCAGGGATCGAACTGGCATCTTTTGCGTCTCCGTGTTGCAGGAGAGTTCTTTACCACTAGTGCCACCTGGGAAGCCCATTTTATACGTAAGAGTTTCCCATTTGTTTTCTTCTTCAGGTTGCCTCCCTGGTGTCTTCATACTTCATCTGTAGGTCTATTTTCCCTCATCTTCAGTAAAAGAGGGAGGGGCCCAAGGACCGCCCTGAGTAACAAAGTTGAGGAAAACAGAAATGAGCAAAGTCTTGTCCACCTCCGAACCTGCCATTCAGAGGTTCCTCATCTGGGTTGTTGCTCAAGGTTCATGGATGGACTTCAGAGGAGTGTGTGACATCTTTCTGAGGTGAGAAATCTGAATCTGCCTGTGATTCAAAAATTGTTAAGAACCACTGTTCTACTCTTTGTTGAGAGGTAGGTGACTGAGCAGAGTTCCCCAGACAGAAATGGGGTATAAGCATCCTTAGTGCCAATTGCTGGAGCCCCCAAGACAGGTGAAGTAGATGGAAAGAGAAAGAGAAACTGGGAGATGGGAAAGGGGTACCCAGGCTGCTCGTAGGAGGGGTGCTACTTTTCCCCCCTTCTTTCTAGCTGGTATTCCCTCTTTGTACACTCCACATCCTGACATCTACAGGATTCTGAGTCCTCTTCAGTTTCAATCAGCTGCATAGCTGCCATTCATCAGGCTCCGCACCAGGTACTCTCACTGCATCATCTCATTCAGTTCCTTTATTGACCCTCAAGGGCATAGAATCAAGTCAGTCACCTCCCTCCAGTTCATGGCAAATTAGTATCATCCATTTATGTCAGGCCCCTTTCCAATTCATTCTGTTTTCCCTTTTCATCCCTCATGTCTATTCTCATTTCTTTTCCTTACTGGCGGCTCCTGCTTTTGTTGTTCAGTGGCTTAGTCATGTCGGACTCTTTGCAACCCCATGGACTACAATATGCCAGGGTTCCCTGTCCTTCACCATCTCCTGGAGCTTGCTCAAACTCATATCCATTGAGTCAGTGATGCTATCTGGCTGTCTAATCATCTCGTCCTCTGCCACCCCCTTCTCCTTTTGCCTTCAATCTTTCCCAGCATCAGGGTATTTTTCAGTGAGTTGAATCTTCGCATCAGGTGGCCAAAGTATTGGAGTTTAAGCTTCGGCATCAGTCCTTCCAGTGAATATTCAGGGTTGATTTCCTTTAGGATGGACTGGTTTGATCTTGTGGTCCAAGGGACTCTCAAGAGTCTTCTCCAACACCACAGTTCAAAAGCATCAGTTCTTCAGCACTCAGCCTTCTTTATGGCCCAAATCTCACATCTGTACATGACTACTGGAAAAACCATAGCTTTGACTATATAGACTTTTGTCAGCAAAGTGATATCTCTGCTTCTTAATGTGTTCTCTAGGTTTGTCATAGCTTTTCTTTCAAGAGGAATCTTGGATCCCACCAAAAAAAGATACCCCGTGTCCAAGGGCAAAGAAGCCCCAACAAGATGGTAGGAAGGGCACAATCATGTTTAGAATCAAATCTCAGACTGTCCAGAGATGCTTGGAGGGCATACCTTGAGCACACTGAGACCCAGGAAAGGAGCAGTGACTCCACGAGACTGAGCCAGACTTGCCTGTGAGTGCCCAGGAGTCTCCGGTGGAGGCGTGGGTCAACAGTGGCCTGCCTCGGGGTCAGGGGTACTGATTACAACAGTCCTGGGAGGCACAGAATGCTGGCCTAAGTCCTTTTGAAAGAGGTCACCATTACTTACATTACCCCTACCATAGTTTGGCCCCACCCATCAACAGAAAATCAGGTTAAAGTTTTACTGAACATGGCTTTGCCTACCAGAGCAAGACCCAGTTTTACCCACAGCCACACCCACCCACCAGGAAGCTTCCAAAAGCCCCATATCCTCTTCCATCAGAGGGCAGACAGAATGAAAACAGCAAGCGCCTGCTTTAGTGTGTTTCATAAACCCTTTTCCAATCCATGCTCTATATGTTTATTTAGATATATTCACCCATTCTACAAATGTACAGTGCTGACTAAGTGTCAGGCAGTTGCAGGTGCTGGGAATAGTCATGAACAAAACTATACAAAATTCTTTCCTTTGTGGAGCTTACATTCTAGTGGAGTTAGACAAATCATGAACAAATTAAATAACATATAGTAACTTAAACAGTGATAAGTGCTATGGAAAAAAGGGCAGGGGATAAAATGGGTTGTAGGTGGTTGTGAGCAGATTAGAGTCTTATATGGGGTGATTAAGAAAGGCCTTACTAAAAAGGTGATGTTTCACCAAATGCAGGTAAGGGAACAACCATATGGATGCCTGGGGTCTAGCAGAGGAAACAGCAAGTGCAAAGGCCCTGAAGCAGAAGCTTGCCTCGTGTGTTAGGGGGCCAGGATGGTAGGAGGCAAGGGGACAGAGCAAAATGAGTGAGAAGGGAGAAAAACAAGACTGAGAGGTAGCTGGGTCAGCAGCAACATAATGTAGGAGATTTGCAGGCCATTGGAAGTATAGACTATATGTGTGTGTGTGCAAGTACAGACTTTATATGTGTGTGTGTGTGAGTAGCTGAGTCGTGTCCCACTCTTTGTGACCCCATGGACTATAGCCCTCCAGGCTCCTCTGTCCATGGGATTCTCTGGCCAAGAATACTGGTGTGGGTAGCCATTTCCTTCTCCAGGGGATCTTCCCACCCCAGGGATTGAACCTGGGTCTCCTGCATTGCAGGCAGATTCTTTATTGTCTGAGCTACCAGGGAAGCCCACAGACTTTATAATCTGAAAGTGAAAGTCACTCAGTCGTGTCCAGCTCTTTGTGACCCCAAGGACTATACAGTCCATGAATTCTCCAGGCCAGAGTACTGGAGTGGGTAGCCTTTCCCTTCTCCAGAGGTTCTTCCCTACCCAGGGATTGAACCCAGATCTCCCACACTGCAGAAGGATTCTTTACCAGCTGAGCCACAAGGGAAGCCCTTATATTCTGAATATTAAGGGAAACCAGTGAAAGGTTTTGAGCAGAGGAATGATATGATCTGAACAGTTTTAGCAGATATATGTCTATTCTTAAAAATATAGAGTGTTATTTTGGCTTTTTAACTGTATATAAATGACATTGTGCTGTATACCTCATCCTGCTTTTTACTTTTCCCACTTAACATTGTTTCTCCCCATACTGCTGTGGGTAAATCTATTTCATTATCTTTGATTGCTGTTTAATATACCATTGCACCCATACAGTACATTTTACTTATATGTTCCTCTAGTAATAGATTCTTGGGTTGCCTCCAGCTTCTTCCTACAGCAAGCAGTGCTGTGATGATTGCCTTCATATGGGCCTCTTCATGGACTTGGGAGACAGTTTCCTTGGGTATGTAACTCAGAGCAGGATCTGGGTCGGAGAGTAGGTGCATATTTAATTCCACTAAGATTGTGCTTCAGGATGGTGGCCTCAGCTGCACTCCTACCGGCAGTGCGTGAAAATTTGTATCTTCTCATTTAATTCTCGAATTGGTCCAGTAAGGTAAGTGTTATTATCATTCCCGTTTTATGGATAAAGAATCTGAGGTCTAGGGCGATTAAGTAAGTTATCCAAGTTTATATAGGCAAGTAGAAGAACCAGGGCCCACATGAAGAATTTTTGACATAATGGTCTTTGCTTTTACCTCTATAGTAGCCAGTAGTGCCTCTTCTAGAAATAAGATGCGGCATCCATAGACAATACTAATAGTATTATTATTATTACTATTCATGTGATCTTCCTCTTCTGGGCTAGTTGGACAGAAGACGAAATTCATAACATTCAAGGAGCCACTAGCAGGGAACTGTGGCCTTTCTTTCAGTCTCTGCCCATTTTAGGAACTGGGGTGTCAAATGGAAAGCTGTTCACAGTAGCCATAGGGAAGGAGGGCAGGATGGCAGAGTTTTGGCATCAGATAATTTTTATTCTAATCTGACTCTATCATTTCCTGTCTGTGGTTTGTACAGTTTTTTTAAAAATTCATTAAGTCTCAGTTTCCAAACAGGTAAGATGGAGACAATAACAAGACTCGCATGCTGGGTTGTTGGGAGGAAGTAGAGGCAAAATGCTTAATATAGAGCACACAGTAAAGGTTCATAAGTGTCAGCCATTATCATAATTATTTTTGTTATTGTATTTGAGTCTGGCATTTTTTTTTTTTTTTGACTGTGCAACACAGCATGTGGGATCTTTGTTCCCTGACCAGGGATTGACCCTATGCTCCTGCGTTGGAAGCACAGAGTCTTAACCACTGGACCACCAGGGAATCCCCAGCCTGGCATTTTTTCAGTGCCTGATATAACTTGAGCAGCCTAGGAACCCCTGAAGTGTTCAGCACCAGCATGGGTGAAGGTGTCTAATGTAAGTCCTTAGACCTTCAAGGCAAATTATGTGGACTAAGACTGCTTTCATTTCTTATGAGGGCTAGCTAAGAGGCTCAGGCTTTAGTGGATGACTTTGAGGCCAGACATTTATAAAGACTAATTGATAGTCAAAGTTTGGGGGCTTTGGATTAGATTTTAATATTAAATATTAGGTAAATTATATTAAGTACATATTGTTTTCTAGGCCCTGAGCCAAGTACTTTGCAAGCATTCTTTCACTTAAACCTCACAACAACCCTAGAAGGTATTGACCTTTACTCCTATTTGTGGAAATTAAAGCAGAGAGAGGTTAAGTAATTTGTCCAGAGTCAGTCAGCTATGAGACTGAGTTAATATCCGAATTTAAGCCATCTGCCTGCAGAGCTTTTACTCTTAACCACTAAACTCTGTTGTTTTCCGTGAAGGATAATTTTTTAAAAGATTTTTTTTTTTTTTGATGAGGACTATTTTTAAGGTCTTTATTGAATTTGTTACAATTTTGCTTCTGTTTTGGTTTGGTATTTTAGCCACAAGTCATGTGAGATCTTAGCTGCCTGACCAAGGATTGAACCCACAGCTGCTGCATTGGAAGGCGAAACCTTAACCACTGGACAGCTGGGGACATCCCTGAAGGGTGATTTTAGAATCTCTTCTCTTTTAAATTTAGGACAGTTGTCATTTGGGATGGCTTCAGGCAGTCATGGAAAGTAAGGGTCTAGTTGGAAAAGAATCTCCAGGGGGTAAGGATATGGAGTCTGAAAATGGTCCTCAGATGTCTTCACTATGACTCCTCTGCCTCTCAAAGTGAGACCCTCTGGCTTAGGGGGTGTCCTGCCTAGATTATAGGGGCTGAGCATGATATATTAAAAAAAGTAGAGGTTCTCTAATTGGGCATAGGTGGTTGGTTCTCTGTAACCTAAGGCAGCTTGATATTTCTCAAACGAGTATCCCTAAAGGCAAACAGTTGTTTATCACCTATGTGTGGCTTCCACATGCTGTGAATTATCTGTGGTCAAGGTGTTATCACAGTTGGTTTTCCCTTCACACTTTTCATTTTGATAGCCTTCTACCAGGAATGTAATACCATTTATAATTTACCTGCGTCAGATTTATAAAGGTTGCTTGGCTACAAAGTATGTATCTCAAAGTCAAGTAAATGGAAATTCTGGATTATGTGTTCTTTCAGGGTTTCTCTTCTCTGTATATTTGCTTAACACCTATTTATTGAGTGCCTAACTCACACTCTAGTGGAGGAGACAGATAGCTAAACCGGCATTGTGACGTGTTATGATAAATGGCAAATGGGATAAACACCGGTGCTGTGAAAATATGGAGGAAGGGCAACTTATTTCAGCCTAAGAGTCAGGGAAAGATTCCTGGGGAAGGAATTTTTGAGTAGGAATTGATAAGTAGGAGTCAGCTAAGTGAAGGGGGCTAAGAAAGCATCAGAGGCAACGAAGCAGGATGAGTCTAGAACTGGGCTGCCAGAGCAGGTGCTGGAAAGGGGATCAGGCTAGAGAAATAAGCATGGGTCAGATTGTAAAGAAAGGAAGCACTGTGCTAAGAAGTTGAGGTTTTACCCTGAGGGCAGTGGGGAACCACCGAAGGGTTTTAAGCTGGTGTTGTGCTGGTGATGGTTGTGTTAATGTTGGTGGTGTTGGTGACAGTGGTGGTGATGGGGGACAGCTCAATCAAATTTATAGTTTAGAAAGGTTCTATGAGGTAAGAATAGACTCTCTTCACTTCTCTTGCTTGTGAGTAAATCGTAATATCCGGACAGGTGAGTGGCAAAAAAGGTAGTCAGGAGGGATTGGTAGAGGGAGGGTCTGATACAATAACCTGAGGGCCCCCTTGGATGATCTATCAGGAAGGCTTTTCAATGTTGGCTTGATCTTCCTGTCTCTAAAAACGTCTGACATTTCCTGAAATCCTCTCAAAACCAATGCCTGAATAGGGAGGATGGTGTGGGCTGCTCGATGGGGTTCTTTCTGTTCTGTGCTCCCCATTTCCGGGGCATCGCTGTGAATTGCTCATCTGAAGCCTTGTTCCCTGTGAAGAGGGGACCATTTGAATAGCAGCAGGGGGGTCGAGGGAGGGAGGAACCACACGCCAGGCTTGTTCATTAAGAAAATCTATTTGGCACATCCAGACAATGGTTTGAGCGAGTTAAAAATAACTCCTCGTGAAAAATTAATGGGGAGTTATAAGTGAGTGTTTTAATACAAACTCATGGAGCAGGGGAGATTCTCCAGGTGGCTGGTGGCTGACATCACAGATGGAGTGTTTATAGAGCACAGTGTGGCCAGCGAGTAGAGTTGTCTACAGAAGTGAGCTCACCTTATCTCCCAGAACCCTGGGGAGAGAGCAGACAGAAGGATTTGTTTTCAGTTGCGAGCTGCTAAGCCAGGTGACTTACTTCTTCTTTCCCTACCCATCACATTCTCCTAACAGTGGACATAAAAAAGTGGCAGTGAATTTTGCCTGGGTAAAGTTTATTGAACGTCAGAATTCACAAAATGTCCTTCCCGGCTTTTCTCCTTTCTCAGTAATGGACCCCTGGTTGGCTTCTGCATCCACTACTTTCGTGTTTTCTTACCCAATAGCCAGTTCCTCCTGTTTCTGCAGGTGGTGAGGAAGCCCCTACTCCCTTTCCCCTCTTCCTCTCTTTTCCTGTCACCGCTGTGGTCTGGGTGAGTGAAGTGCAGGGCTGGGCTGTGCATCCTTTGTCATTAATACAGCTAAATGGATAACACAGAACCAGGAAAAGGGGAGCCAAAGCAACCTCTGACCTTGGCTAGCTCATTTCTGGGACTAAGGGTTTTCAGGTTGGGGGGGACCAATATTTGTATTTTAAATCCAGATGCTATTTTAAAAATGGTTCTGTAATTGCAATGAGGCCCTCTAGGCCGTGAATTAATGTGTCATAACTCACGCCCAAGCACTGTGCAAACATCCCGCATGTGAGTTATTGCACAATAAATTCATGCCCTGTTGTGTCTTACAGCTTAATTAGTACATGAAGCTACATGAGTTAGACAAACCCAAATGGGATTATGTCATGTGGTGCATAAAAAAGCAGAATGTTGGGAGGTATTTGGCACTTTTTCGGAGGGAAAGCAGGGTTGATTTTGCGATGGCATACTTTGGTGTCAGTTTCTGTGATATCTGGGCTGCAACAGGTGACATCTGGCTTCTGAGTTTGGGTTGGTTGATTGAATAATAGATTCAGTAAATATTTACTGTGCACACATCTTAGGCATTATGGAAGGACAGCCCATATAGGATGAAACATGGCCCCTTCCCTTAAGGAACTTATATTCTGAAGCAAGGGATGAAGCAGGCTGCAACACAACGGAGAAAGTGACAAGTGTCATAAGTTATATATAAATAAAGCATCTTGGGAATTCAGGGTGGAGGAGGATGGTCTTGGGCTGGCACAGTGGAGAGGGCTGATTGGTGAAATCAGAGACTTTGTAGAGGATGGCGCTGGGAGCTGGCTCTTGGAGGATGGATAAGATTTCACCACACATGGCAGCAGAGGAGAATTCTAGGCAGAGAGGGTAACACTAGGAAAAGCGCGGGAGATGGAAGTAGTTTCAGCACACACTGAGCAGGCTGTGCAGCCTGAGCCTTGGCTGAGTGAATGGGGACGGTGCATAGACGCATTGGAGCCAGAGGTTTCCTGTGAGCACCAAGCACTTTGGCTTTGAACCCACTCCCCATGCTGAAGATTCTGGGGTTGGTTCTTCTTTTCTTTTTTAAAAAGATTTATTTATTTACTTTTGGCTGTGCTAGGTCTTCGCTGCTGCATGCAGACTTTCTCTAGTTCGCTAGTGGCAGGGGAGTGGGGGCTGCTCTTTGTTGCAGTGCACAGGCTTCTCATTGCAGTGGCTTCTCTTGTTGAGGACCACAGGCTCTAGGCACTTGGGCTTCAGTAGTTCCAGCTGTGGACATAGTAGCTCTGGGCACAGTAGCTGTGGTGCACTGGCTTAGTTGCCCTGAGGCATGTGGGATCTTTCTGGACCAGGGATCAAAGCTGTGTCCCCTGCATTGACAGGCAGATTCTTAACCACTGGACCATCAGGGAAGCCCTGGAGTTGGATTCTTTTGTTTGGTGATATCTATACTCTTAAAGTTTCTGTTCTATTCTGCTCAGAAGGTGTACAGCTGACAGCCATGTATGCTGGGTTCTAGTCTTGTTTGTATTAACAGACAACATGACCTTGAGCAAGCCACTCAGTTCCTTTAGTGCTTTGCTTCTCTATCTTTAACATGAGAGACAGGTGGTGGATTTTCTCTGGTTCTTCTGCCCTCACTCTCTAAACTAGGTCTCTACTACAAGCAATCTGAACTTGCATCCTGCCTGCTTTTCACTATAACCCATTGTTGGTGTTTAAAAGGTACAATAAATAACCCCTTCCCCCCTCCTGTATTTGGAACTAATTGATTAATTGAGAAGTAGAGACAGAAAATTAAACAGTCAACTTTAGATCTGCAGGCAAATTCGCTTGCTAATAGTGCATCACTAAATTAGACAGACTTACTTTTCACTATAGGTAGTGCTGAACAGGCAGCTGCCTTCCCCTAGGATAGAACCTACTTTTGTTAGATTTTCTTGTGTCTGAGTAGGTTGGAGTGCATGTGTCCTATGGGCAGGCTGACTCTGGGGAAAAATAAAAACACCAGCAGAAAGCCTGGAAGAGGCTGAGCTGTGCATGCTCAGTGCTGTCTCTTCAAATCAAAGGGATCACGGTGAGGGGCGGGGAGATAGGTTAGGAATATTACTCTGCCCAGTGGTTCTCAAACTTGGAGGGTTATTGGCATCACCTAGAGGGCTTGTTGAAACAGATTGCTGGGCTCCACCCCCAGTGTTTCAAATTTAGAAGCGTCTGAATGGGACCCAAATTTGAATTTCTAATAAGTTTCTGACTGATGCTGATGCTGCTGGTTTAAGGATCACACTCTGAAAATCAAAGCTCCTACTGAAGCCCTTCCACCTATAAAGATGAAGTGAATGAAACAAAGGCTCCTTTCAAATGCTTTGCTTAGTCATGTCTGACTCTTTGTGACCCTATGAATTTAGCCCACCAGGCTCCTCTGTCCATGGGATTCTCCAAACAATAATACTGGAGTGGGTTGCCATTTCCTCCAGGCAATCTTCCCAACTCAGGGATTGAAACTGTGTCTCTTGCATCTCCTTCATCGACAGGCAGATTCTTTACCACTAGCACCACCAGGGAGGCCCCACTAGCTTCACTTAATAAACCACCTCGATTAAAATACAATCGCTATTTGTGTGTCTTTATTTTCTTAAGTTTGTCCCTAGATTGTAGATCACCGGTGAGGACTAAATCTTGTACATTCTTGCACAGCATCCAGCTAGGTGCCTGATACATACTGAACATTTAATAAAATCCTATTTAATTGAATTGAACTTTGTACATTTCTTTGGTATAAAAGAGTCTCCTTTAAAAGGAAACCCTCCTACACTGTTGATGAGGATGTATGTAGGTGTAGCCACTATAGAAAACAGTATGGTATGGCAAAACCAATACAATATTGTAAAGTAATTAGCCTCCAATTAAAATAAATAAATTTACATTTAAAAAAAGAAAACAGTATGGAGGTTCCTCAGAAAACTACAAATAGTTACCATATGATCCAACAATCCCACTTCTGGGCAGATATCCAGACAGAGCTATAATTCAAAAAGATCGTGCACCCCTATGTTCATAGCAGCACTATTTATAATAGCCAAAACATGGAAAAAAGCTAAATGTCCATCAACAGATGAATGGATAAGGAAGATGTGGTACACTTATACAATGGAATATTACCCAGCCATGAAAAAAGAATGAACTAATGTCATCTGCAGCAACATGGATGCAACTAGATACTAGGTGAAGTAAGTCAGAAAGAGAAAGCCGAGTATCATATTATATCACTTATGTGTGGAGCCTACAATCCGGCACAAAAGAACCTATCTACATACATATAGAAATAGACTCACAAGCATAGAGATCAGCTTGTAGTTGTCAGAGTAGAGTGGGGAATGGAGAGGGATGGACTGGGAATTCAGTGTTGGTAGGTATAAACTATTACATTTGGAATGGATAAACAACAAGGCCCGACATATAGCACAGGGAACTATATTCAGTCTCCTGGAATAAACCATAATGGAAAAGAATATTCAAAAAAAAAAGGACACACACACGCACACACACACACACACACACACACATATATAAAACTGAGTCACTTTGCTGTGATTCAGCAGAGATTGACACGTTGCAAATCAACTATACTTCAATAAAAAAAGATTCTCCTTCCTTTCACACTATACTGTCTTTTAAAACTCCTTTAAAACAAAGTTCTAGGAAACTTCTTTAAGAAACAGCATTTCTCCCCATCCTTCTGGTGTCTAGGACCGGCCCCAGCTGCTTCTCATTTGGTCTGTGTTGGGCTATGCCTGAGTCCTGATGACTCTCCTGTCTATTCCATCAGAGTGAAATCTTGTTCAGGGCAGGGACACGGTTCTCTCCTTCCTCTAGACTCAATGGTGAGAATAGTGTTCATTCAAAGAGTGATGAGGTGTAATTCAACCCTGGGGCAGGAGAATGCCTGAAAGACCTCCCTTGGTTCCTCTCTATCAAGTCCCATGTAATTTGGGGAGGAGCAGGAAGTAAAGAGATTGATAAAAAGCCCAACCCACTGTACTTGACTTCAGGGAATCCCTGAAGACTAGACTGGCTCCAGCGTGGGCACAACAGACATCTTTCTTGAAGCAGTCAGAGCTATATGCTTTGGTATAGAAGGACCAGTGTTTTTCTATTGTATTTATGTAAGGGACCTGCCCTGGGAGGGAGAGATGGGAAGCGACTCTCTTACTTGTAGAACTGCTGATACTCCCAACAAGGAGCAGGTGACACCAGGGAAACCTGCTAGAGGCAGGGTTACTCAAATACTTGCCAACTCCTTTAGAGGCTTTTTTGATAGACAGGTGTAAAAACTTCGTGAAAGCATCAAGGATTCTCTGGGGAGAAAGAATTCACATCCAAAATGGGGAGAAAGAATAGGGATGAAATAGGAGGGATTAGTAAATAGACAGGAATTGAAACATCATTACTGTGGAAGTGGAAGATGTGAGTAGGAACCGGGAGAGAAATGTCAGTCAAGAGATGCTTCCTGGAGGAGCATGCCTCTAGAGCAATTTGGGAAACAAGAGAAGGATAGGCAAGTTGGAAAAGAAATGAGACAGTAATTCTAGGCTGTGGGGACATGTAGAGTGATGAAACAATGAGACTCTTGCGAGGGATGTTCTGTCACATTTAAAGTGGAATTTATGAGCCAGGCTTGTATTGTGTATTGTGCCACGGAGGGAGATTCCTGAATCAGAAAGGTATGAGATATGATTCTCATTGCTGTATGGAGGATGGATAGATAGATGGAGATGGATGGATGGACTCTTCCTAGGAAATTCTTATAGAAATGGCTACAGTCATCCGGGTGCTTGATCTTCAAAGTATGGCCCATGCACCTGTAGCGTGGGTGTCATCTGGGAGTTTGTTGAAAATGAAGAATCTTAGATCCCAACCTAAACCTTCTGAATCAGAAGCTGCATTTTTAACAAGCCCTCAAGTCACTTGTAAGCTCTTTCAAGTTTGAGAAACACCAGCCTTGAAAATAGATATCTGGTCTTAGGTGAACACTAGGAACTTAGGAAATCAGGAGTTCAAGAGGAGGGACCTGGGCTGAGAAAACTGAATTGGGGGAAGAGCAAGGAGTGTGGGCCCTGGCTCACCTCCTTGTCTCTAGGCCTCCCACACCAGTCACTATGCCAGGGTTTGGCATTCTGTCTACTTTGGGAAAATATCCACTGTGCCCACGCTGGAGTCTGCCTGGTCCTCAGGGGCTCCCATGGGGCAAGCATTGCGTAGGTTGGGACTGCTGCCAATTTTGCTTCCCTTATTTCATATGAATGAACTGAAAGGGACCAGGGAGGTCATATTAGTCATGCCCCTGCTTCAGGGTTGTGCTGTCCCTTAATCAAATGAGTGACAATCTGATTATACTAACTGAGGAGACTAGGGGAGCTGGAGGGATTGAAATAGAAGTTCTTTATCTGTCATGGAAATGAAAATATTTTCATATTTCAAAGGTTTTAAAGGGAGAACAGATGACTAGAAAAGGTGCTGTACCCTGGCAAGGGCCAAATCATTCATTTTTAAAGCCTCTTTCGATGATTTTTTAATGGATTAAATATTTGGCACATATATTTCCAGATATTGGGGTGAGAGGCAATGCAGAAAAGTTACCAAGTAGGCATTTGAGAACTTTTCTTAAGCTTTGGAAAAGCTATTTATTTCATCCCCAATAAGAATGAGTGACAAAGAGAGTTCAATGTTGAAGGAAAACAGATGGAGGCTGAAAATAAAGAAACATCTGAGGTTAGCGGGAGTGATTGAAGGAGATAGGAGGATGGGGATTTTCTCTCTCTGGCCATGCACACGGTGGCATCAGTTTGGTTTGGGATGCCTCAGAAGACGTTTTCCTGGAAAGAGGGAAACACACAAAGTGAACACATGCTCTTTTCTTTCTTCCTTTCTTTGGCCTTGTGCCATGTGGGATCTTAGTTCCCCAACCAGAGATTGAATCTGTGCTCTGTGAAGTGAAAGGTCTGAGTTCTAGCCACTGGAATGCCAGGGAATTCCCTCTCATACTCTTTTCTATCCCAACTCCTCAAGTGAAAAACTGAGGACTCCCCTGGTGGTAGAGTGGATAAGAGTCTGCCTGCTAATGCTGGGGACGCAGGTTCGATCCCTGATCTGGGAAGATTCCATATGCCGTGAAGCAGCTGAGCCGGTGCTCCACAACTACTGAGCCTGTGTGCTGAAGCTACTGAAGCCCTGTGCACCCAGAGCCCGTACTCTGCCGCAAGAGAAGCCACTGCAATGAGAGGCCCATACACTACAGTGAAGAGTAGCCTCTGCTAGCTGCAGCTAGAGAAAGCTTGCACACAGCAACGAAGACCCAGCACAATCCCCCCCCGAAAAAAGAAAAGCCAAACTGGGGTGGGTGTGTGGTGTATGTAAGGTGGTGGGGCATGGGGACAGTAAATGATTGAAGAAAAAACCAATCTCATTGAAATCACTACTGAAAATGTCAAAACAAGGCTTGGAGTTAGGAGAATAAGTTGCATTTTCAGTCTCAAATAAGAGTCTTAGGTGATAGAAACCTAATGTCCTTTCACTCTCTGTGTGTTTATCTTGTCTCATCAATGAGATTTTAAGAACTCCTAAGAGAAAAGAGAAGGAAATGGCAACCCACTCCAGTGTTCTTGCCTGGAGAATCCCAGGGACGGGGGAGCCTCATGGGCTGCCGTCTATGGGGTCGCACAGAGTTGGACACAACTGAAGCGACTTAGCAGCAGCAGCAAGGGAAAAGAACACCTCGTTTGTTTATTGCTTCCTTATAGTGCCGATGCCTGAAACACAATGACAGTAACAGCTACCATTCGTTGACTCCTGGGCCCAGTACTGGGGTTTCCCAGGTGGCGCGAGTGGTAAGGAACCCACCTGCTAATGCAGGAGACGCAAGAGACATGGGTTCGATCCCTGGGTCGGGCAGATCCCCTGGAGGAGGCCATGGCAACTCACCCTAGTATTCTTGCCTGGAGAATCCCATGGACAGAGGAGCCTTGAGGGCTACAGTCCACAGAGTCACACGGAGTCGGACACGACTAAAGTGACTTCATCACGTCATGTCACGTGCCCTGTACTTCGTTCTTAAGCACTTTACATGATTATTGAATTTAATAGAGTATGTATGAGGTGAGTATTGTTATTCTCATTTTACAGAAGTTGAAACTAAGGCTCAGAGCGGTTGAGTCATTTGCACAAGGTAAGTAGTGAAGCTGGGATTTGTACCACATTTGTGCAAAGCTTGTGCTGCTAACCCCTGGGCTGTACTCTGCACAGAGCAGCGACTCAGAAAGGGAGAGATGATCATTGGAACTGGATGGTGTATTGAAAGCTAACCGAAAGACAGTGAATGAACCCAAAGAGTGAACACTGAGAAAGCAGTTTCTACGTGTTTCTTGGAACGTCATCAGAGACACGCTTAGTGACACATGTAAGTTTATACTCAGACATCCCCTCATTCACCTTCTCCGTGCTCTGCCCTGGAGTCAGGAGCTTGGAAGGGGAGAGAGGCTGGCTATATTATGTTCACAGAGCCACTCACTGAAAGTCCTGTGTGTACGTATACTCCATGGACGTCTGTGTTTGCGTTTGACTGAAAATAGGTACCAAGGAGTGGGGTCTATAAACATGAGTATATTTGTTAGACTTGCAGGGTATGGTTGTGGAGTGTGTGTGTGTGTGTGTGTGTGTGTGTGTACACAAATCCTGCAGGAGTTAAACCAGCTATAGGGCACTGGCTGCCTTCCACCCCTGCCCCTGGTTGATGTGTTTGTACCAAACCCTGATATTTATTTTTCATCACCTCTCAAGGGAGCCTCAATGAGTTTTCTTTCTGGGAAGTTTATGGCTAAGATGCTGGGCTGCTTTGGGGCCCCTATAAATCTGCTATAATCAGAGGAGGTTTGCAGAGAAAGAGAAACAGCAGCTGCAAGGCAATCCCTTCCTGTCTCTTACTTGCTAGCCAAATACACAGTTGCCCTTGTGTGCACAGCATCCTCATAACCACCTCCACAGCCACATCCGCTCTAGAAGGCCCCGATGGAAGGCGCTAAGAGAAACCATTTCATTTACTTCTTTGCTTCCAACTGAGGCCCTATACTTAAGCCATCCCAGAAAGAAGGATTAAAAATTATACTAATTAGGGAATCTAGAGTTGAGATTGGAAGAAACTGGTCACTTGTGAAACCGATTTCATTGAAGGAAAAAAAACCAAACAGAATGCGCTTTTTCAGAAGTAGGGGCGATAAGGGGAGTTGCATGCCTCTGTTTACTTTAGAAAAGTTTAAGAAGAGGTGTCAGAGATGCTCCCGGAAGCAGGAGGTGGGTGACTTGAATATTATTTGGGGAAAAACACAACAGGAACTCCCCTCCTCCACCTTCCAGTGCTGTAGTTGGAAGCTATTTTTTTTTTTTATGAGGGATTTTTATGACAAACTTTACTTTACATTTGACATTTAACAGCATGTCTTGTCCAGGGAAGGAGGAAATACAGATATTTATTGACACAGAGTGTCAGGAGATCAAGGAAAATTGACTGTGGAGATGAAAGGAGGAGGAGTTTCTCTCCTTCCCAGGTATACACGTTACTTAATTTGTGTAGCATATGCTTTTCTGTGCTTTGTGCTCTTCTCAGTGATGAGACTAAAGTCATTTCATTGTTAGTAAAGAACTCAGTGGGGGAGAGAGGAGACGAGAGACGTACAGATGGAGACATAATGGGTACCCTGTTCTATTTGAACTTGTGTCCCTCAAATAAGACCAGATGAAAGAGATTTGGGGATGAAATGGAACCTGAGCTGGGAACCGGGTCCTAGTTCCTGTCTTCCCAATTTAAAGCCTCTAGCTTCTGCCATTTTATCTTGAATTTCATTGGTGCTTGTAGTTCACTCTCTAATGATGAACAGAAGTTCAATGTCAGATGATGCCCAAAGTCAAGAACTCCTTCCCAGGAGCTGTGTCTTTACCTTGCAATCCCATCCTTCCCATCTCTGACTATGAAGTTCCTACATAGTCAGCACTTAAATGTTACCAGCTTAAAGGTTACCTCCTGCCTGAGCCTTCCTGGATAACCTCAGCCAGAAGCAATTTATTTCCTTTGAATTCCTACCCTCCTTTGAGTTTCTGTCTAATCATGTGCTGTCTTAGGGTACACTGTGTTCAGCTGTGTTTATTGTATGTCTTCCCTTCCTCATCTGTAAGCTTCTGGAGTGGGCAAACTGTGCCCTGTATATTTTTATATTTACTCCATAGCACTGTTTAGAATTGTTAAGTAACATTAGTGAGTCACATAACAGGTGTAGGAAAAGAGGCTATGGGTAGAGATGCAGAAGTAGGGGCATTATGGATATTGATTAAGAATATTATTGTTAAGAAAAGTCTGGATATGATACTTTCAGGTATAGATCATATTATTAGGGACTTTTTATTCCACTGGTAGATTTATGCACATATCTAATTTATTTATGGGCTTCCCAGGTGGCACAGTGGTAAAGAATCTGCCTGCCAATGCAGGAGACACAGGAGACACAGGTTTAATCCCTGGATTAGGAAGATCCCCTGAAGAGGGAAATGTCAACCCACCCCAGTATTCTTGCCTGGGAAATTCCAAGGACAGAGGAGCCTGGCGGGCCACAGTCCATGGAATTGCAATGAGTCAAACACGACTGAACCGAGGGATGAAATGATGGATTTATTTATTCGTCATTCACTTTTTCTCTTATTCTAATATAGAGCTTTTCCTAGTGCAAAGTAGACAATAAGCAAGAAAAACAAATCTTCAAATAGTTATAGATTGTGATAACTACTGGAAGAAAATAAACAGGGTCTTGTGATAAAGAATATCAGGGAGTCTTCTTTAGATGAGGAGGTTAGGAAAGGTCTTTCTGGCCACTGTCACCGAACTATGCTGATGAGTTAATTCAGTTTACAACCTGAATACCAACAATAATAAAATCAACAGCAGAATAAGAATAACAGCCTTCCCATCAGGGGGTGCTTTTGTTAACCCAACCTCCAATTAGATTCCTTCCTTGGCCCATCCTCCCAGCCTCCCTTCTGCCTCGGGAAGAGGAGAAGTCAGGGCCCTCCCCTTGCCTCAGGTTGGACCCTGCCCCTCTTTTCTAGCCTAGCAGTCGACAAGCAAAACAGGTGTTAAGAGCTTTGATCTTGCTAGAGACTTGGAGACAGATCAAGGCAGAGGCCTCTGAAATAATGCCCCAAGATGTGAGAAGCTGGGGAAGAGATGGAGACAGAGGTAGACAAAGAGAAGAGAGAAGCAATTTGCTGTCTCAGAGACTCTCTTTCACCTCCTACTTGAGTCTCAGTAGATTCTGGATCCAGGGGGAGTTGGTCAAGGCTTTGGGGCTTTGGAGGGGCTTCCCTGGTGGCTCAGATGGCAAAAGAATCCACCTGCAATACAGGAGACCTGGGTTAGATCTCTAGGTTGGGAAGATGCCCTGGAGAAGGGAATGGCACCCCACTCCAGTACTCTTGCCTGGAGAATCCCATGGACAGAGGAGCCTGGTGGGCTCAGTCCATGAAGCTGCAAAGAGTCAGACATGACTGAGCAACTAACACAATGTGTTGGGTCTTTGGGGGCAGGGGGAGGTGTTCCCTGAGTGACTATAGAGCCCCCTGGTCATTCCTCCTGGAGAAGGAAATGGCAACCCACTCCAGTATTCTTGCCTGGAGAGTTCCATGGACAGAGGAGCTTGGCAGGCTACAGTCCATAGTGCTGCAAAGAGTTGGACACAACTGAGCAACCGACACACACTCTGTCTTTCCTGGATTCCATCTCCAAGGCTGAAGACAATCGAGTGTGAGGAGCATGCAGCCTCCCAATGTCCCAGCATCTTTGGGTAGTTCTTTCATTGCCAGGGTCCTTCTTGACCACTGTCCTTCCCCCCTCCTCCTGGCACAAGTCGATAGCATTAATTTCTGATTCTCATATAGGATTGGTCCCATTAAGAGAAGCTTGGGAGAGGGTAAGAGTCTTATACCAGTACCTAGAGATATTACATTCACTAACCCTTTCCTGACCCCTGTTTCCTGTTGGGATGACACATTTCAGTTGCTAACTCAAGACTAATGGTTCCCCTTCTCACAAAAGGCATGACTTCCTTAGTCACACTGAGGAACACCTCAGACTGTTGAGAGGGTCTTACTCAGGTTGATGTAAGTTTCTCTCATTGAAGCTGTAGCCTTTGCTTCTCTTCAGCCTTATCCCACCCCACCGGGACTAGCTTCTCTGCAAATGTCATCCGGCACAAGGATGGAGCCTGTATCCTTGCACAGTTCCAAATGCTCTCTACCTCTTTGCTGTATAGTCTGGAAACGTACCTAGAGGACTCAGGCTACTTTGTTTAGAAGAGACGCGTGCTGGAGGAGGAACTACATTTCCCTTCAGCTGCTCAGGCTGTACGTAAGACAGACTTGTGATCGTCATACATAGACAGTAGAGTACCTACACAACTCTTGACATCAAATAGCTAAGCTCTTGTCCAAGCTGGGTCACTTGCTATGCCTGAAGTGGAAGGCATACAGGATATCTGTATACCTTCTTCTATCTGCACCAGGGCCGGAACCTGAGATGAGCTGAGGTTGGTTTTAGATCTGATAAGGGACTTTATGCTATGGGCACAGAGTAAATGAGGTGGAACAGAAATATCACTGCTTGGAAGAGGAAAAGCAAGAGTGCGGCAAGAATATACGTGGAAGCAGGGGAAATGGTTAAGCCAACTGTGGAACATAGGGAGCCAAGATTTCTATTGGGACCAAGTTAATAATTTCTTAGATGTACCAATATTCTAGTTGTGAGTTTGAGGTCCTTTCTAGAGTTTTTCCTTCAGTGGGCAGCAGCATTATTTGTTCGCTTCTCAGGCAAACAGGACAGGGCATGTAGCTCAGGGCAGGCCAGGGCAGATTCTGATCCAGGGCTGACATTAATGCCAGTGAACATGGGCAGGTTTTCCCAAGGAGCTTTGTTCAAAAGATGGTAGGGAGAGAAGCAGAGGATGAGAGATAGAGGAAGAAAGGGCGTCAAGTGATCCTGTCCGAGTTCATTGGATTAAGGGATGAAAGAAATAGGAGACTCTAATCAAAATTGTGATTGCCATTAAACACTTCACTTTTGTATTTTATTTTATTTATTATTATTATTAAAAAAACTTTTTGGCCTCACCGTGGGGCTTGTGGGATCTTAGTTCCCAGATCAGGGATCGAACCCAGGCCCTCAGCAATGAAAGTCTTAAGCACTAGACCGCTAGGGAAATCCCAGGTGACAGAAATGTAAATAAAATGTAATTAGTTTAAAGGTCAGGGCAAAGGAAACTCCTTGGCCCCATAGAACAATATTCTTCAACCCCTTTTTCCTTCTCCATTTCTTAATTCAGTCTTTGGTTTGTGGACTTCTAATGTTCTGTGGGCTTATCAGCAGGCAGCATGGACCAAGGTTATGGTCTGGACTTCAGCGCTATCCTAGTTCGGTGAAAGTTTCCTTCTTTGATCCATGTTGTTCGCGAGAATGGTAGCCTCAGCCTTCTGGCTTCACTTCATGGATAGTTAGCTCAGGTCTGGAAGCTGGGTGGCCATAAAACATGGGGTTTTGGAATGAGCATTTCCTGATTTTGATTTATCCATTTGCCTAATCCTGAGTTGGAGGAGGAGATGGTAACCCACTCCAGTATTCTTGCCTGGAGACTCTCAAGGACAGAGGAGCCTGGTGGGCTGCAGTCCGCAGGGTCACAGAGAGATGAACACAACTGAGTGACTGAGTGTGCAGGCACTAATCCTGAGTAGACCAGGGATAACACTGATGATAACAACAGCCACTATTTGTTGAGCACCATGTTCACACTGTACCTCCTTCAGTCTATAAGGATTCAGTGGAATAGGTGATATGATTCTCATTTTACAGATGAGAAACTGAAGCTTAGAGAGGTGGTGTTCCTTGCTCAAGGAGTTATGTATGTCTGACTCTAAAGCTTTGCTTTTACGCACCACTGTGCTATATTGGATGGCTACCTTTTGGAGATCTTTAGATTAAAAAGCTTTCTCTTTTTTTTTTCTGTGTAGCATGTGGAATCCTAGTTCATTTGAACCCACGCCCCCTGCTTTGGAAGGTGGAGTCTCAACCACTGGACACTGGGGAAGTCCCCTGAAAAGGCTTCTTATCCTTAATAATGCCGTTTGGTCTGAAGCAGCATCAGGGAAATTTAAGTCGTACTGACTCTCAACAGTGGAAAACTCTGGTAGATTGTGAAGAGGACTGGAATATATTTTTCTCAGTAGTGACAGGAAGATGGTTGAGAGACCCTTTGGACCAGAGCCTTTGAGCTGTACTGAGAACAATATCTGGCATATATTACGAACTGTGGATCTAGTGAGAAGAATGCATGTAGTCAGTTTAGGAATGGGAGGCTGGGGAGCTCAGGATAGTACCTTACCTCCTCTAAACTAGCTTTGAAGAGGTGGTGGCTCCGGCGTTACCTGGGGTGACCGGCAGAATGTTTATCTGCTTTCTGGATCACCTATTGGCACAGTTTGAATTCTCAACTGGCTTTCCTCAATGACACTTTCCCAGCCCCACCTCCTTCGTTTTTTTTTTTTTTTTCTTTTCTATATACTCCTCCTATTACCCCTGAATAGGAGTAATAGACGTCCCTGAATAGGAGTAATAGACTTCCCTGGTGGTTCAGATAGTAAAGTGTCTGCCTACAATGCAGGAGACCTGGGTTCAATCCGTGGGTCGAGAAGATTCCCTGGAGAAGGATATGGCAACCCACTCCAGTACCCTTGCCTGGAAAATCCCATGGACGGAGAAGCGTTATAGGCAACAGTCCATGGGTCACAAAGAGTCAAACACGACTGAGCGACTTCACTTTCACTTTATTACCCCTGAAGGGATGTGAACTTCTGATATTTATTTGAGTCAAACCGAAATGATAAGATAAATTTGCTAAACAATATTATGTAGTACTTCCTGGATTCTCTGCATTAATTGAGGGGGCAGTCATGGATAATCCTAATTTGTAGAGAATCCAAAATTTAAATAATCAAAATGTCATTTTAGTTTGGAATTGATCCTGATGTAAGGGATTCACAAAATTTCAGATCAAATAATGGAGCTTCCCTGAGGGGTTTGGAATCCTCTTAGGGTGATGGACTTATTCTGACTCTCCGCCTGGCCCCCATGTCTACCCTCTGAATTCAGACCAGTACACATAACCTGCCTTTGCAGACAGGATCTTTCTTTTTGTCAGATTAGAACACATTAGTAATTTGTTTTTAACTGTGCCATCTGAAGGAGAGACGAGTGCCAGTGACAATCAGCCCAGGTCTAGGAATGCGAGATTCTCAGTCCCTGGAATCTGCAGTCCTTCACCTGAGGAGCTGAGGAAATGGCTCTGCAGCTGGTGAAGGTGACATAACCAAGCTGCTTTATAGACCTGAGAGAACTTAAGTGAGGGGAGGATGTGGAAGGGGGGTAGATTGGAATAAGCAGGCAGCTTGGGATGCTCCTTGGTCCTGGCTCCTTGGCAACGGTTACTTAGCAACCCTCATGCACCTCTCTTGGCTGCCTTCTCCCTCCACCTCCCCACCTCCCCCCCCACCACCCTCCCACCCCAACCTCAATCCCCGCCACCCTCCCTTAGCTGCTGCAAGGAGCTAGAGAGCTTGGAGTGAATGACAATTTGGAGAAACAGCCGCAGCCTGAAGATCTAAGAGGCTCTAAAGAAGATGGATAAGAAAATCGATGCATAATAAAAACTGCAGGCAAAGCCACCTTGACGGAGGGCGGGTGGCTCTCTCCTCTCGCCCTTGTTAGTCTCTCTGGGCTCAAGGCTTCCATCATCCCCCAGTGTCCTCTGCTTCCTTCTTTTTCCTTCCACCTTTTGCTGTTTAGGGAATGTCGTTTGCCTTTGGGGTGGAAAAAGGGAGGACGAAACCCAGAGGAGAAGAAAACAAAATATATGTGGGGTATGTGTAGGGGTGCTGAGTAAGTGAGAGAGGGATAAGGTAAGGATTATAAGAGGGAAGCTTTGAATGGAAATGAGTTTAAATTGCACCGTAAAATAATGCCCTTAGTCAAAGGAAAAATCTCAAGAGTAGAAGTAGAAAGGCCCCATGTGTCTGTTAAGTCAACCTCTCTGCAGAATATTAAAGTAAATGCCTAAGCAATTTTTCTGGAAGGGCTGGGTTGGCATATGGCTTGATTGATTAGATAATGTATGTTTAAGTACCTACTACAGACATATAATTGGGATAAAACAAGTACTACTTTCCTTTCTCTCTTAGAAGCTAAAATTGGAGGAAAAGACATTTTAGAGGTCCATGTTAGCCAGAGAATTTGTGGAACAGTTCTGTGACTATGTATGCTTTTTGTTTTTACTACCTTCCTATCCACACTATTGAGTCCTCTCGGATCAAACATCATCCCATTCTGTTGAAATGAGAACACATGATCAATTAATCAATCCTTTATTTCTTGGTGTTTACTGAGCCACAGCTCAGTTCCAGGCAGTGTGAAATAGGTACTAGGAGCATCATGACTAACTGTGATACAGTTTAGACCCTTAAAAAGGGGTTAAGCATTATTCACAGAGTGGGATAGAAATTCAGTAGGAAGTGGGGGGTCTCAAAGGAGAACAGATATATGAGAATGCTTTGAAAACTGTTAAATGTCACAACTGTAAGGTCTATTGATGAGGAGATTTATTTCAGGATATGAAGTCCTGCACTTCCGTGGGGAGAGAAGCGTTCCCTGGGTAGGGGAGAGGAGATGGAACTCATTCAAAGCAGCCGGTCCTTTGGGAACAGTTCTCTGCCCCAGGGAGCCGTGCTGGACTGGGATTACTGGACTAACTGGTGGAGGACCGAGATCGGAGAGAACCATTCTCTACCTGTCGGGCTCTAATCTCATTCCTTTCTTTGGGGCTTTGCCGGTGGTTTAGCAGTGAATAATCTGCCTGCCAATACAGGAGACACAGGAGACATGGATTCGATCCATGGGTTGGGAAGATACCCTTCAGGAGGGCATGGCAACCCACTTTAGTGTTCTTGCTGGGAAAATCCCATGGACAGAGGAGCTTGGCGAGCTAGGGTCCACGGGGTTGCAAAGAGTTGGACACAACTGAGCACGCACAGGTCCACTCCCTTTTTGCTTGTTTGCTTTCCCTTTCTCTTTTCTACCCTTCAGAGCATTCAAAAAATTCCATTATTTGAATGGAATTTCATTATTTCAGATGTCTTCTGAATTAGAGGAGAGCTGGTGACTTTTTGGTCTCACTATGAATGGGCTTGGAGCCCGCTACCCTAGCCTCATCCTGTATCCCTTCCCCGTTGCATTTTTTAAACCCTGTCCCCTCCTCTCATTTTGCATATATTTTGTTCTCTTTTCTCAGAATTGTTTCTGACTTCTGTGGGGTATTCTAATTTAATATTTCAGGCTCTAGTCTTCTGATTTTTTTTTGAGGGTTCATTTGTCCTTTATTTATTACACAATTACGACTACATTATGAGACTTTAATGTGTTGGAAGTCCATCTGTGTCTTTTCTTTCTGTGTAACCAGGCCCAGAAGTCTGTGCAGATAGATAGCGAAGAAAAGCTTAATGATCATACTTTCATGACTTGCTGTCTCTGACATCAGTTCTACATCAAACACTCTCAACTCCGTGATCTTCCACCCCATCACTGTCCTACGTCCATCTTCCCCAGGCTGCCCACTCCATTTTTTAAACTGCTGTAACTTGGACTCTTTTTATGCTTGATGCTGAACATAAAACTCTCAAAAAATTATTGAAGGGGAGTCAGAACATCGGCTACACAAGTTAGAGTCTGACAGGTACGTGCACATGAAGTGGTAAACTGGGTGCCAGAGAATAAGAGTGCACAGGGTAAAAGGGGCTTGGATTTGGCAATCTGGCTTACCTGGGGAAGGTTTCCCGGAGGAGGAGAATATTGAGCAGGGCTTGGAAGAAAGGAGGGGACAGACCTAGGTAAAAAAAGAAAAGGACATGCCAGACAGAGGTTGGTTTAAGGATTTGGAGGCAGAAAGAATAGAAAGAGTTTTCCTTTGCTCAAAGCAATGAGTGAGCACTGTGGAATCGCAGCATGAAACTTAAACTCTAAAGCTTAAACTGAGGAATAGTCATCTGAAATTAAGAATGTGAGCCACTACTGGCCCCTGAGAAGAAGAAAAGTCAGGATAATGGTGAAGGTAAAGGTTGTTGAGTTGGGAAGGGCTAGATGGAAGCCAGAGGCTTAGAAAGCTTCTGCTGTGACCAGAGGCCTGGTCAGTGACCGGGCTGAGGTGTGGGGAAAGGAGGGAGGGGAGGGGAGGGGCTGAAGATACAGGGAGCACATTGTTCCCCAGAGCTTGCATCAGACTTCTTCCCCTGAACAAACACTCTGTTTCAGCTCTCACTGACTCATCCCTACCTTTCCCCTTCTCCCCATTAGAGGAGCTCTCCCTGTCCTTGCTGGAGACCTGCTGCTGCTGCTAAGTGGTGACGGCGACGGGAGACGGTGACGCCACTGGGTCGGGACACCTGGGTTTTACCGTTTTGTGTTTCCTTGTCTATTTTTAGACCTTACCATGAAAATAAAGAAAAAGCAAAAGAACCTTTTAATCACTTCCCCTCCTTCCAGGGGCTTCCGTGGTGGCTCAGAGGGTAAAGAATCTGCCTGTAATGCAGGAGATGTGGTGTTCGATACCTGGGTCGGGAAGGTCCTCTGCAGAAGGCAATGGCTATCCACTTCAGGATTCTTGCCTGAAGAATTCCATAGACAGAGGAGCCTGGCAGGTTACAGTCCATAGGGTTGCAAAGAGTCAGACGCAACTGAGCAACTATCACTCACTCACTTCTCCTTCCAGGATGGATGACTTGACTATTTCAGCTGAACAGGGAGGTACCAGATTTTTCTGAGCCTTCCTGGCCACTTCATTGCTCAGGCCACTGTCCCAAGCTTTTCACAGTATCTGGGAGATGCTGGGAAAGGTGGAGGTTGATGTTGATGAGAATGGGCTCCTTGAAGGGATGTTGAAGCGCTGAGTTGTAATATCCTCACCTAAGCATCTTCAGAAAAGAGATGAGATGATGCCGGGTCTAGGAAATGGGAGGATGGAGAAAATAAATTCTCTAGACTTGAAGTTCTTGAACCACTTTCCTAGTTTGGGCAATCCTGAGGGAAAGTTGAGTGAGAAACTCCCTAGAGAGGAGAGGTTGCAATATGACAAACGTGATAACAAAAAGCAGACTAAGTGCGAGGATTTTAAGAATAAAGACTGGCGAGAAAGCCAGCAGTGACTGAGTAGGTTAGTTCTTCCCCCTTGGTTGTACTCCTGTGACCTGTACACGCTGAAGCTGGAAGGCCCCCAAAGAAGGTTATTTTATCCAACCTTCCTTCTTGTCAGAACCAAACTGAGATGAAGGAAACGAGGATTTATTGAGCATTTATTAGGTGCTAGGCACTAGTATACTCTTTCCATGTGTTGTCTCATGAAGTTAAATCCTCATAAAGCCCTCTACACTGTGCTCAGAATGTAAGGTCTCAGCTAATAACTGGTAGAGCTGGAAGGTGAACTCACTTCTGATTTTGGAACCGGTGCTTTTTTCAGTGACATTGTGTTTCCACTCTGGAAATTGACTTTTCTGTTGGCCAGTATGGTATCTCCAATCATATTACAGGCACTGTGCTAAATGTTTTTGGCGTGATAAAAAGAAAGCCAGAGTCCCTACCTTCCAGATGCTTGAAGTCATTCAGGGAGAGTGACAGTCACTCAGTCATGTCTGACTCTTTGCCATCCTATGGACCGTAGCCGTCAGGCTCCTCTGTCCATGGAATTTTCCAGGCAAAAATACTAGAGTGGGTTGCCACTTCCTACTCCAGGGGATCTTCCTGACCCAGGGAAGGAACCCGTGTCTTTTACGTCTCCTACATTGGCAGGCAGAGTCTTTACCACTAGCACCACCTGGGACGCCTCATCTGGGGAAGTATTAGTATATTTAAGTGTAGTATTGGGAAACTATACACCAAGGCACTAAGATATGCCCAGTGATACAGACAGCTGAATGCTATTGGAATTCTGAGAATGAAGGGAGAATTGTGCCAGGAAGGCTAGGGAAAGCTTCATGGAAGAGGTAGGATTTTGAGGAAAACTTTTGGACTGGACAAGAGAACATTCTACATGGTTGGAATGCACAGAGTCTTGGAAACAAGAAGTAAAAGACGTATTTTAGGGATACTCAATGGAGCTTTCTCTGAACTTCTTAAGGTCAAGAATGGCATATATTCACATTTGCTCTCTCAACATGCCAAAGATGTGAGAGGTAAATGTTAAAGCATATTTGTTGAATAAATGAAAGAGTGGCCCATTTATCTGGCACTGAGAGTTCATATGAGGACCCTGAAAGAGATATGAACAGAACTGTATGTTCTAATGGAGAGGATGGAATGACATCAAAGAGACTGTTTAAATGAGATTATCCTTGAGGCAATGGGAAGATAACTTGGAAAAAAGACAGAGGCAGGGATGCTAGTTAGATGCTAGTGTAGAAGTTTAGATGAGAGATGCTGAAAGACTAACAATGGCATGGGAATAGTCACGAAAGGATGGAGGTATCAACACTGTGAAAAGCATGATAAGCAGAACCTGGTCACTGATGGGCTTTGATGCGGATGGGGTGGGGAGTGTAGGTACAATGGAGAAGAGGGCACAGGAAATGGAAGTCAAAGATGAAGCTGGAGGTTCTTAGCTTTGGTGATTGATAGAATACTGGTACCTGTTTAAAGAAAAAGAGGAAGTTAGAACAGCTGATTTGCAGGATAATATGAATTACATTTTAGACTAAGTTGCTGTAGAACCCCTACTAGGTAAATTCTTCATATGCGGGAAGTAGGAGACTAGGGAGAACGTGGTCAGGTATAGAAGGAGAGACTGAGAGCTCACCTACATAGAAATAACAATCGAAGCTGTGAAAATGGGTGGGATAATTGAGGAAAAAAAGGATCCAGAGGGAAAGCTAGAAAGTTGGAGGTTTCTTTGGGAAAGAGAGAGTACGTGATCAGTCCACCTCTAATGTCTTCTGGTGTTGTTACCAGCTTTTTCTTGTCTTGAGAGGTGAGGTTAAGCAACTCTGGAAACAGAAAAGACCCTATGTTCAGCCCTTTTGAGCCTCTTCTCTACTGATGTCTGGATCTTGACCAGTACAGTAACAGACTGGGCTTTCATGGAAATTTTTTAGCTTATCTTGCTGAAACAGATGGAGCCTCTCCTAAAAAGATGTGTCTGTCTTCTAAATTTTCAACTCCCTAGGGAAGTAAATGCCCAGCAGTTCTGTTCAGGCTAGCTTAAAGTGCTCATGCTTCGATGCAAACCTGTTTTGCACCCATTTATGAAAGACTAAGAACCTCAGTCTGGGAAGTGGGTGGGTGGGGTGGACAGTGATTTGCTCTTGAGCCCCAGACGCTGACTTTTTCACAACTCCCCACCCTTCTTACTTTTCATCTAGAGATCTCAAAGCTCTAAACAAGCCTTGATCCTCCCTGACCCCCTGAGTCATCTTCTGCTTCCATTTTCCCAGATGGGGGGGCTGTGGGATACCATGTTTGGAGATGACGTTTGGAGTGGGTGGGCAGGTGAGGGGCAGCCTGGGGATTCAGGCACCCCTTCCCCATCACAGGGTGGGATGAGGGGCAGGCATCAAGGTGGATCTGCGTCGTTTGGTTTCAGCTTGTTCTTTTGAGGTTGTTTATGACTGAAGAGACTCAGCTGAAGAGTCCAAGCTGGAGAAATTGAAGAACAAACAAAACCGTAAAAGATGCCGATAAAATTCCTCCCAGCTCAGAACAGTCTTTGGAGCCTGTCTCGGGAATCTCAGAGTAATCTGGAAAAGGCTGATTAACTCTCACAGCCCCCAGTAGGGACCGAGACTGGAGCAACCCAGGACCAAGTTAGAAGAAGGGAGCATTGAGAGGGAGAGTTCCTTTCTCTCCTCTTCTCTCAAGGGGCCTACGGTTCAAACCTCCAATTTAGATGAATTAAGACTGAGCGGGGAAAGGGGAACGGGTGATGGGAAAGACTGATATTTTGTAAGACCCCTTTTCATTAGGGAGTGCTTGAGATTCTGGGTGGGGGGCAGAATAAGTGATGAGGACCCTGAATTGGAGAACATTAGGAATGGAGGGTAACTGGATGGGGATGAGAGGCTCCGGGACTGTGGTAATAGTGGCTGTTTATGGGGAGGTGTGAAGAGTAGGGGTGAAGGTGCCCGGACTTGGAGGATGGCAGTATGAGGGTGAGCAGTTGTGAGCTGGGGTTTTTGAGGCAAATGGATCTATTTTGGGGGATGAGTTGAAAAGGGGTTCTGGAGGGGGCAACTGTGTGAGAAGAGGGAGAGCGCTCAGAGGGATGCCGAAAATGGATGGTGGGGGTGAAGAGGAACATCTGTGTGAGAGCAGAGGCGTGATGGTCTAGGAGAGAATCTCAGCTGAGGTAAGTGGTTAGAAAGCCAAGGGTCAGTCTTCCCCCGCTGCCCAAACCAGCTATTTTTCTGTTCTTTGTTCCAAATGAATTAGTGTATTGGTCACAAAGAGGAATCTTGTGAGCTGGATATGACTTAGAGGTGGGAGGGAAAGAGTTGATGGGAGAGTGTGTGAGAGGGGGAGCCATAGAGACTGCTGGTTTCCATGGTGATGCCCGAACTCTTCATTTCTATTCTGATTCCTGCAGCAGGTCAAGAGAAGCTGTAAGGGAGAACTGCTTCCTTTCCATCCTCAAAAGAATCAAAATCTGGGATGGGGAGGTGGGTGAGAGTAGGGGTCTTTAATAGGGGTAGAGTCTAGTTCCAAGGTTAACTGAATTATCCACTCTGATTTCTCTAGGTACATTCAGGAAGTCTATGGATAGAAAGACGCAGTAAAAGCCAGTGTCCCTTCTTACCAGTGGTGTGGTCTGGGGTTTCAGTGACTCTTTTGAGCAGCACCATCCTTATCTGTAGATAGACAGATGGACCTCTCCTCTGAAACCAGAGACTAATTTGGGTACCCACGGGCCAATGATCCTTCCTGAAAATTTCCGTGCAGCAAGAGGAACCAGTTTCTCACACACTGTATCTCTCCAGTTCTTCAAGGCACCTCAGGGTAGTCTGTCTGCTGTTGAGCAGAGGACATTGAATCAGGGGAGCAGAAGGTGATCATGGGGAGTGGGTAGAAGCTGTTGCTTCTGTGGCTCAAGTGTCAAAAGTGTGAGGTCTGGATCTGGCAAAAATCTGGGCTGGACAATTCTATCCACTTTCCCTGTGAAAGCCAGCGAGCTTGAGTTCCTCTCCAAAAGACACCTAGCATATTGAAGATTCTACCCTGCTTCCTGTCCCAGAGTCCCTTGACTTTTGCCCCAGTTCTGCCCGCTTTGTAATCAGCTCTTGAGTTGAAGTGGGCGCCCAGATGCCCAGCAACATGAGATCATGTCTTAGGCATAGTAGCTTCTATGTGCTCCCTGAATACCTTCCACCTGCCTGACTTGTCTAGTGACTTCTCAGTAAAGCGGTTGCCAAAGCTGGCTTCTCCATCCTTGCTGATTTGCTGTGGGATGTTTGCTGCAAAAATATCTGTCTCCTGCTTGTCTGTCTTACACTCCCTTCTTCTTAGCTGTCCTCTTCTTAGCACCTAACATAGTCCCTGACTTACAGGATCCTCAAGGAGGTACCTCTAAAAGGAGGCACCAACTGTGCTTCTTGCATAGAAATTGCCCCATAACCTCCTTTTTCCCTATGACCCTGCTCCCATCTTGTACCACTGGTGTCCTGGGGGCCCCTAGTTCCCCTAGTTCTCTTGCTCCTGTGCCCCCTAAGCCTGTTTCTTTTCTGGGTATATGGTAGCTCCTGGGCTCTCCGCCCTTCCCTGTCTTGTCTCCTTCCTGAGCTTCCTCTCAACCTCTCCTAATCTCCCTCCAATGCACCTCAGCCCTGCTCGCCTTCCTTTTCCTTTCTCCCTACCCCTTCTTTTGCCAAATACTTACTGAGGACCTGGTTGGTTCTGGGGGACAAACAGGCTCTGAGCATTTTGAGGAAGCACAGAGCACCTCAGCAATTCTGATAGAAGGCGACAAGTGAAGTCCCCTGGCCATTTTTTCCCAAAGTCCTCTTTCAGCCGTGACAAGTTGGATGCACTCTTATCCCTTAGTATTGCTTTCTAATGTTTCAGAATTTCTACAGATGGTTAATTCTTCTTGATGCCTAACTTTAGTTACCTAACTCCTGCAGTCCAGATCATTCCCTGGGCTTCAATATTCAATAAACAAATAAGTATTTTAAAATGAGCCTCATAACCACAATAATACCTACTTTCCCATATCTTGGGATATTTGTGAAGACTGGTTGAAAGGATGGGTGTAATAGTTCCCTAAAAACTTTGTGAAGGTTAGATCGTGACTCCCTCTTAACTTCTCAGTGGAAATGCAGAAGAGCCTTTCTCTCCTATAAATAGTATAGCTAAAGAGAGAATATTAAATAATTATGAATTATATAATCTTTTAGTCTTGTCCCTCAGTACTCAATTTGTAGACAGCAGTTCTTTGATCTTTTTTGCCAATGAGACCCATGTCCCTTTAGAATTTTTTCTTGAAGAAAACAAATACTTTTCCTTGAAGTAAGAGGGACTGAGGAGAGACTTCAGGAAGGAGTCTTTAACCTAAGTGGCATGAGAACGTAAGTAAAAGGAGAGATCCAACAACCATCCCCACCCCCCACCCCCACGTCTATCACGAGGTAGTTCCTTGGTGTTATCACTGGAGACAGGGGGATTTCTCTGATGACCCGGGAGGAGCCTGGGATTACATGGGAGAGCGGTAGTGATGCTTTTATCCCAGATGATGGATTTCCAAAGAGAAATTAAGAGTCTGACTAGGCTGCCCTGAGTCAGAAAATATCATCAAGCTCTGTTCCTATTAATGACTTAAGAGCAGCCACTGGATTCGCCCCATTACCTACAGAGGGTGGAGGCAGAAAGCTGGGGCAGAAACTGCTCAGGGGCAGAGAACTTGCCTGGATTCCGGGATCTTCCCAGCTCCCTGGAACCCTGGCTGTCCGAGCTCACCCTGACAGATGGGTTGTGATGGGGTATCGCTCTGGAGTCTCTCCACTGGACGGATCAACATAACGGGTTTTAGGGGAGCTGCTTCACTTTTCTAAGGTTTCCTTTCTCCTCTACCTGCCTCCCTTCTGACCTGAGGAAACTTGTTTGGTTTCCCCAGACTCCCTCCTCAACCCCATAATCCTATCAGGGATTTCTTCTAGTTGTCTGGCTTGAGGCTCATCCTTGACTTTCAGGCAAGCCAACTTCACAGCCCGCGCCTCGCAGAAACATTGACACAGCATGCTGGCATTCTGTTCTGTGCAGCCCCTTCTCTAGCCCAAGCATGTCCACACCTCTGACTGTAGACAGACCTGTCTCTTTGCTCCTCTGGCCTCTTAGGGTGGCCACTATTTTCTTCTTGGGAAGGTTTCCAATCTGGATGGTTGGTAGGTTCTTTTCACACTTTGTTTCCTCTCTACCAGTTCAGCTCATCCCTTTTCTCCTGAACTCCTTTGCAGAGACAGGACACAGCTGCATATTCCCAGGGACTCTGAGCCTGGGCATTTTAAGAGCTGGCCTTTCCTCTTGGTTGGCTTGCTCTCTCACCTGCAGGCTGCTGAGCAAGGAGATCCGTGCACTGCCCGCGGAGCAGCTCCTAGTGACTCAAGATGAGCAGGTCGAGCTCAAAGACTCAACAGAAACCCATTTGTAATGTGGTTGTTTTTTTTCAAATCCTTAAGAACATAAGCATGGCGCATTATGGTAGGAGAGCGAAGTGGAGAGGGGGTGGGGTTTGGGGTTGAAAGAGTTCCAGATTTTACTTTACTTCAGGAGGCCCATTTTCCAGCATCTCCTCAGTCTGGGGTGGGCTTGGATCTTAGTCCTATTTAAATTTTAATTTTTTTAGTCATTTTTACATAGTAGTGCCATCTTTTTATGACCTCAGCCTCCACTATAACTTTTTTTATTGTGATAAAATAAATATAACATAAAATTGTCCATTTAAGCCATTTTTATGTGTGTGGTTTTCAGTGGCATCAAGTTCCTTCACATTGTTGTGCAACCATCACCACCATCCAGCTCCAAAACGTTTTCATCTTTTCAGATTGAAACTCAGTGCCATGAAACACAAACTCCGCACCCCCTGCCCCTAGCCCCAGGCGTGCCTCCACTACCATTTGACTTAGCTTCTTATAGCACCATTCTGACCACAGAGGCTTTCTTTTTTCTGTTAAATTTCAGGTCCTAGGGCTGAATTTCTAGACCCATCGCCACTGCCCCCACGGACTACCTCCAATGAGCTCCTAGCATTTCTTGGCTCAGCACCCTGCTCTGAGAGGCAATCCTGGCCCCATGCTCGTGCTCCGGGGTCCTTCTTTCCCCCTGATGCTGTGCGCGTGTCGCCCCCCGCTCGCCTTGCCCTCGTGCTGCCGGCCTCTCTTTCCTCTTCTGTTCCATGCTTCTGCTTCGACATTCTCCCTGATGTCTTAAGATGCCCCGGCCTTGATCACGTGACCTACCCCTCCCGCACTCTGCAGCGTTCTGCCTGGCGGCTCTTACCCCGTTCTCACCTTCTGTGTGTTTTAGTTTCCTCTCAGACTGGAGGCAACCTCAAGGCGAGAGCCTCCCCCAGAAATCTCCCCTGGGTTCCCCTACTCCATCCTAGATCCTCCACGCTCACAGGGTGGCCTGGGCTCCAGCAGTACTGGCCTCACTTCAGAGCCTGTCAGAAATGCAGAATCCCGGGCTCCACCCCAGACCTGTGGAGTCAGAATCTGCATTTGCACAGGATCCCCCATGCTCATTGGAAAAGACCCTGATGCTGGGAAAGATCAAAGGCAAGAGGAGAAGGGGGCGACAGAGGATGAGATGGTTGGATGGCATCACCGACCCAATGGACGTGAGTTTGAGGAAACTCCGGGAGATAATGAAGGACAGGGAAACCTGGCGTGCTGTAGTCCCATCGGGTCACAAAGAATCAGACAGGACTGAGCGACCGAACAACCCCATGGGTAACAAAGTGAGAGAAGCTCTGCTCAAGGAGGGATGATACATACTTTATCTTGTAGATGTGCCTGAGTAAAAGCTACTTAAGTAACACTCCAGACTAGATTCAAACTGTGTGGATATTTTTGAAGTGAGGAAAAAGGATATTTGTGTCCTTTGAATTTATGAAACCCCATCAGAATTGCCTAGAAAGCTGGGAACTGGCTCTGCGAGGCTGGGAGGGCACAGGAGACAGTGTTCTTGAGGGGAAGTGTTCTTGATGGGGACCTCCCAGGCGTCTGTCTCCAAGTTGCATAGAACAGAGTTCAAGCTCCCTAAAATTCTCTTGGAGGGTGACTGATGGTGTTTACCTCAGAATGGTACCTTGTCCCCAGCAGACATTTGTCCCTAAGGTCCTAGGAAGAGGCAGAGCTCACAGATCTCAAAATAACCTCCTGGTTTCTGTCTCCGCCACCGGCGCTGATTCATATTTTGTAGGAGGGTTGAGTGTAGCTGGGAATGGCTGAGGAGCTGGGGTAATTCCCTCCTTCCTCCTCACCCCACAGAGGGAATTCAGAGAAGCACAGAGAGTTGAGACAGGGTGTGGGAGTCAAACCTGTTCTTCACATAGCAATCTCCTCGTCTCACTCCACTCCAGCTCCAAGAAGTTGAGTCCACGGCTGGGAAAACTAGGAACCGGTCTCTCAGTCTGCTTGGCTCATAGCCAGCCTCCCTCTTTTTTGTTCCCTCTCCCATCAGGAATCAGGGAGAGTAGCCAACATGCTCCCTTGCTCTCCCGGGTTCGGGTGTAGAACTGTGATGTCCAGAAGCACACTTGGAGGTAGGAGCGTGAAATTCTTTAGACCAGTGCTGGGTGCATCTTGGTCATCTCCAGAAGAGGATGCCAGGAACTATGACTGGCCTTTTAGATCTTGAATGGGATTATAGAGCAACGA
Source organism: Ovis canadensis (assembly GCF_042477335.2). Classification (NCBI taxonomy): domain Eukaryota; kingdom Metazoa; phylum Chordata; class Mammalia; order Artiodactyla; family Bovidae; genus Ovis; species Ovis canadensis. Next base: position 138,418,136 of record NC_091247.1, on the reverse strand, counting down.
GAGAGCAAAGTGCATGCAAGCTCAGTCGCTCCATCGTGTCCAACTCTTTGCGACCCCCCAAACTGTAGCCCACCAGGTGCCTCTGTCCATGGGATTCTCCAGGCAAGAATACTGGAGTGGGTTGCCGTTTCCTCCCCCAGGGCATCTCACCAACCCAGGGATAGAAGCCACATTTCCTGCATCGGCAGACAGATTCTTTACCACTGAGCTACCTGGGAATCCCAGAGAGCAAAATAGTTTGGGGTAAACTGGGGAAGAAGAGGTGACCTGCTGAGTGGGAAAATAATATAAACGAGCGGTTTCCCCCAGAGTCATGGGAGGAGGTTGCTCTGCATCTTTCCCATGTTTTTCTGGGCTCCTGAGTCTCTATATTTTGCTCTATTGGTGGAGCAATGTGTTCCTTGGTTTTTTTTCCTAGTGGTAATTTTGAGAGCAGAGACCTCCAGACCACAGCCTGAGCAAAAGGCCTCATGTGTGTCTCTTGTCATCTCCAAGCACTGATCCCATTGCTGGAGGAACGGGTAAAGAATATGTGGTGTATATACACACACAATGGAATGTTACTTGGCCGTGTGAAAGAAACAAATAGTGCTATTTGTAGCAACATGGATGGACCTAGAGATTGTCATGCTGATGAAAGAAATCAGATAGAGAAAGACAAATATCATATGATAACTGCATATATATGGAATCTAAAAATGCTACAAATGAACTTATTTACCAAACAGAAATAGAGTCACAGATGTAGAAAACAAACTTATGGTTACCAGGGGGGAAAGTGTGGTATTGGGAGGGATTGGGAGACTGGATTGACATATATACACTACTATATTATATGTAAAATAAATAACTGATAAGGACCCACTCTATAGCACAGGGAACTCTTCTTGATTCTTTGTAATGCCCTATATGGGAAAAGAGGCTAAAAAAGAGTGGATAAATGTATATGCATAACTGATACACTTTGCTGAACAGCAGTAACTAGGACAATATTATAAATCAACTATAATCTAATAAAAAAATTTTTTAAAAAAGCATTTCTTTGGCTTCCCTGGTGGCTCAATGGTAAGAGTCCTGTCAGCACAGAAGATTCAAGTTCCATCCTTAGTCCAGGAAGATCCCACATGCTGCGGAGCAACTGAGCCCCTGTACCACAACTACTGAGCCTGTGCTCTCGAGGCCGGGGGTTGCACCTACTGAAGCCTGGGTGCCCTAGAGCCCATGCTTTGAAACAAGAGAAACCACTGCAACGAGAAGCCTGCACACTGCAACTAGAGAGTAGCCCCTGATCCCTCCAACTAGAGAAAAGCCAGCAAAGCAAGGAAGACCCAGCACAGCCAAAAACAAGTCAATAAATTAAAAAAAAAATTTAAAGCATTTCTCTTCCGGAGCAGTGCCCTTTGATTTCACCACGTGTAATAATCTAATCCTTGGGTGTTATGCATGCCTGGAAGTGGTGGGGTGAGGCACTGGGGCCTGATAGTCAGGACCATGAGGCGGGGTACACCCCAGGCCTTTCAGAATATCGATAGTGCCTATAGATAGTAGATTTTCAGCATCTCATCATTCAGAATAAATAATAACACTCCTTGTTTCTTCTCTGTGGGGTGGCATGGGGCTGGTCATTTCATCTATTACCAGTGTGTGTGTTAAGTCACTTCAGTTGTGTCTGACTCTTTGCGATACTCTGGACCATAGCCGTTTCATGGGATTCTCCAGGCATGAATACTGGAGTGAGTTGCCGTGCCCTCCTCCAGAGAATCTTTCCAAACCAGGGATCAAACCTGGGTCTCCTACATCTACCTGCATTGGCAGGTGGGTTCTTCACCACTAGAGCCACCTGGGAAGTCCAGTGTGTCTCCCTCTTATATTTTACACCAGCTCTGGGAGCTCAGAACCACCACTGTGCTCCAACTTTGGGTTCAGTATGTCCGTGTCCTAAACATGCCCACTTTCAGCATCAAACTGAAGTTTCCCTGCCCACAGGGAACGGCACCTCCTTTCTCTGGATCTCACTTCATACCAGTGTCAGTATACAGATTGGCTGATGAGGAGGAAATTTAAGGAGATCCCCCCACCTTTCAGGCCTTTTTTTTTTTTTTTTAAAGAACTCTTCAACTTCTAGGTCAGGTAATGTTGGTTCAGTTGAGCAGAACTTCTGATGCGGCTACAGCTTTGAGTCTGTATTCTTGTCTCAGGCTTCTTTCTGGAGACGATTCAGTGTTTGGGGCACCGGAAGTGGGGGATATTGGTGGTGACTGGGATGTGGAGAAAACGTGAAATTTTAGCCAGGAGAAGCTATCTCAGAAATCTGTAATGAGTGTGTGTGTTATTTCTTTTCCAACAGGCTGCATAATTTTTATGACCAATTATTCCATTTGTAATGACGCTGAGATAACAGAGATCCCATCTCATGCTCTGTGGCACACGCCAGGCACTCATGGGAGCTAGAAGATGCCATCGCTTATCCAAGAATTGGATGGCAAAGTCTGGCAACTGAGATTCAGTTCTAGCAGGGGAGAACAGGAGTGCTAAGGAAAACTTTGTAAACATGAAGGGTGTCAGGTACAGGATGGGGAACATGGAGAGGACTATAGTTTTACAACAAAAAAGATTTATTGGGTATAAATTTTTAAAAAAAGCTTGTCTTCCAGCCTGAGAATTTTGTGATCCAACACAGTTTCTGATGATGTTATATTTACACATAACAAATGAACAGATGTCTGGCTGTGGAGACAGTGCCATCCCAAGGCAGAAGGCGCCAGTTTGTTTTTTTTTTTTCCCCCACAAAGAATTTCAGGGCTCAATTAGAGAGGAGGTTTAGGAAAGACTAGGCCCAGCCAAGGGGAGGATACTCTTCTTGGGGCTAGTTGTTCTCTGTTGAGTCTGGATAGAGCTGAGGATCTCCTTGACAGATCTGGTAATTGGTCCATTGGGCCTGAAGGCAGGCAGGTTAAGGACATCAAGTTGCTCCCACTGATTGGTCTGGAACATTTACCTGCTCCTGTCTCTATGGTTTTCTCCAGGGCATCTACTTACCCTTTTACCATTTTCTGTTTGTTTTTTCTTGCCCATTAATTGTTGAGGTTGGATATCTGAAGTCAGCAGTTCTGGGTTTGAATCCTGGCTCTGCTGCTTAGCAGTCTTTGCTCTTGTTTTCCCATCTGTAAAATGGGGATAATAAGACCTAATTTTCAGACTCGTAAGGATTAAATAAAATAATGTTAAGCAAGTGTTTCACAAAAAGGTAGTGAACAGTTTTCTTTAGAATTCCCTGTCTCTGATTTTGGTAGAGAAAATCAGGGAGAGTGATGTCCAAGTAGACAGACACAGAGGTTGACGTAAGAAGAAAGGAGGGGAAAAAAAAAAAGAAGAAGAAAGGAGGGTTAACAAAAGCCAAAGATACCATGGAGACAAAGACACAAAGATAGTTGTAAGTTAGAGGACCAGGTAGTAAAAACCAGGCAGAAGCAGAGAGGAAGTGAAAGATACAAAGATGGGCAAGGGAGAGGGGAACAGTAGAAGGTAAGTGAAAGAAGGAGAGAGATAAAGTCAGACGGGAAGGACAGGACGAAAGTGCAAAGGCTGTCAGAGGAGAGAGACGGAGAGTTTACTTGTGGAAGTTGGTGTAAAATTCCTGGGGCCAGAAATTGCCTGCTTTCTTCTTGCTTCTGGCTACTGTGGGACTTGAATTCCACGTCCTGGTCCCACCTCTCATTCCTCCTTGCAGTCTGGTCATCCCAGTATCAACCCAGTCATCCCAGATCTGCTTCTGCGCTGAAGCTGGAGCAGCCCTGCCCACTTTTCCTCTCTCTGCTTACCTCATCCGGCACCATCTTAGTTACCCGAGTCCATAGGGATTTTTCATTTCAAACAAAACTGTTTGCTGTGCAAAAGCATCATGGTGTCAGCCAGTCCATGCAATAACCAGGTGTAGTTTTACAATCTCTCCCCCCGACTGTAACAGCACTTTCATATATCTCTGGCTGCGACAGGCAATTTTCTTTCAAAGATTGTTTTTTCTGGAGCCTGTGATTTCTGCTCTCGCCTCCAACCTCTGGGATATTAAAACAGGGTCAGTGGCTCTTGGCAGGCTGACCGATTTGTGGGCATTCCCCAGCTCCTCTGTTCCACGCTCCCTCTGTGCTGTTTCCAGTCTTGGCATCTGTCTGCCTCCTCACCCCGTCCAGTTAGAGGTGCTAGGGGAAGTGGCTTCTGCGGTCTTCCATACTGAGTTTTGTCAGGTGTCTCACCTCAAGAGTTGAGGTTGAGCTGGCTGGGGGGTGAGGATCCAGGAGAGGGTTTGCCTGCTAAGCCCTACCCCTGTTCTCCATGCTCCCCACCCCACCCTCCTGTTGTTCAGATATGCAGCTGTCTGTCCTTTCCCACAAAAGTATTGTAGCTTATCTTCCAGAATGGAAAACTTAAAAAAAATGGGCGAATAGAATTAACGCTTAACATTAGGGAATTTTTCTCTGCTAGAAACTAGGGGTGGGAAAATAGTGGAATCTCTTTTTCTGTAAAAGTTGGAGGCTAGTGGGAATTCCCACTGAGGGCTGGGTTAGGGAGACCTGGCATATACAGAAGAGATATGGAAACCTTTTTATCCTGGCTTCCCTGAAGACAGACTCTGTGATTCTGCCCTTGCTGCCAAAGCAGTGTATTTCATTGTTTGCTGGTATGGTACTTGCAAGCCAGCAAAATCCCTTCCCTATCTACCGTTTTCTTGGAAGAAGGAACCCTATATATATTTCTTTGAGATGGCATGTCATTTTAGAATGTCTTTGTTCCCTTTTTGGCCCAGGACAAAATCCTCCCTGAAGTCTAACTCCTGTTTCTCCTGCTTTGCTCACAGATCGAATCCTCTTGAAAAACAACACAACACAACAAACCCCCCCTCCTCACTCATACCATCCTTTGTTTTTATTAAATAAAAGTAAGTGGAGCTATAAGAAGTGACTGGCTGGGATCCCGGCTTCATAAAACAAAACTAACACCCTCTTTATCAAGGAGCTGAGGCATCCAGAGAAGATTTCTTAGGCCATTTTGCTGTCACGTAAATGGGAATCAATATTCAATAAGCCTTTGATGCACTACGCTAGTGGTTCACTTAATACTGGCTTCCAGTACAGTAAGTGGCGTTGATATAGGGAGGGCTGGTTTGTAAAATAACACTGCAGCCCTCACCTTCTGGATATTGAATCTGCTTCCCTGAGGAGAGAAGAGTCAAGACTCTGAGTGAGCAGCAGTGTCCTTTTACCAGTCTCGCAGCCTCAGGACAGACTGTCTTATAATCTAGCTTGAAAAAGAGGATGGATTCTATGCTTTTAAAGCTAACCAGTCTAAGAGATCCTAGAGCTTAATAGATCCACCTTTCTATTAGGAAGTCTTCCACGGTGCCTGGCCTGATTGCCTTTCCTCCTTTCAATAAATTAGTCAAATTGAAAACCGATTGAAGGATAGAATTGATTCCACCACTAACATATGAGAGCAGACCTTCCAGTGCCCCCAGAGCCTGCAGTGATTAGTAATAATATCTCGTTTCCCTCAGCCCCAGTGTTTGCTGTTGGGAAGGATTGCTGGCCAGCTGGCCCCCTGGTGGATGCATGGTAGTTCTGGATTTCTCTGTATAACAGTGACTATGAGGATTCAGTAGGCAATAGTTTTTAACATGAACAATTATTTCATTTTCATTTTAGGACATCTTTGTGACCCTGGGCTTGCTCCCCCTCCCCGCCCAGCTCTAAGCAAGCGTGTGCTAGGGAAAAGCAATCTAATGTCAGCTTAAATAACACAGATAAACACATGTTGTGCAAAAAACACTGAATAAAATATTTCAGAGCCACATGGATTTTGAAAAATTTATTAAACATTTTTGGATTGTCTAGGTTATTGTTCTCCATTCCCAGTGTTCACAGGGTGTAGGACTTCACAATTTGGGGTGGACATGGAAACTTACAGAGAGATTTATAGTCTTGGCTACTTCTTATTGTATTTAGGGGCTCTGACAGTTTGCAGGAAGCTGGGGCTCAGTGATAAAAGAATTTGCCTGCCAACGCAGGAGAAGCGGATTCAGTCTCCGGGTCAGGAAGATCCCCTGGAGGAGGAAATGACAACCCATTTCAGTATTCTTGTCTGGAGAATCCCTTGGACAGAGGAGCCTGGTGGACTTCTGGTCACGGGGTCGCAAAGAGTCAGACATGACTGAGTGACTGAGCAAGCGTGCACGGGGTAGAAGTCGTTTCCATTCACACTGTTTGGGAACACACTGCAGGAGGGCAGACCCGCTCTCCACGATGACCCTGTAATTGTCCCTGCAGAAGGGATGTCCTGGCTTGTCTCCTGGGGCCCTTTTAGACCAGACTGTTAGGAAGTTTCCATCCCGTTGCGGGTAGCGCTAGTGAGTCTAAGGCAGAAGGCTGGTGTTTGGCCTCTCTGCTTGGGCACGAATAGCAGGAGAGGGCTGTCCTGCGGTGTTTGGAGGCGAACCCTCCAAGGTTATTGAGTAATGGGTGCGATTTTTGAAGGAGAGAAATAAATAAACTCGAGCAGGTTTCTTGTCTTCAGATTCCTCAATTGGTGCAGCCTGGGATTCTTGGAAAGAGACCAGCAAACGAAACCCAGGACTGCTGAGTTTACAGGGGGCTCAGGGGTTTGATACCCTGGCTTGGGGCTTGTAGAACCAGTTTCTGGGGTAGCGAAATGAAGAAGGGTAATTGCTATTCTCCTTTTCTGAATACGAAGAGATCTTTCAAAGTTGGAGGTGCTGAGGTTAGCCTGCGCCCAGGGCTTCCTGAGAGTAAGGAAGCTGACAGAGTCCCTTCTGTCCTCCCAGCCCTCGTTTCCTGTCGCCCTGTGTGGGGTGCGAAGGCTGAGTGTGGTTCTGATGTCTCTCACCTCGTCAATTTCCACTGCTGACTGGATGGGAGGCCCTGTTTTCCTCTCCTTTTCATGTATGTCCCTATTGAAGCTGCACATTAAAAAAATAATAAAGGCAGGAAGTGCTGTTTTTTAGTTAGAAGTGCTATCTTTGGTTAGACAAGAGAAGTCTTCCCTGCTAAAGCTCCTAACAAGTTCCCTTGTACTAGTGAAGTCTGCACGGAGGATGAGGCCAGACCAAGAAGATGGGATATGGAACAGAGATTCCAGGGGGTGCTGAGCACTCAAATGACTTTCCTAGGGAAAGCCATCACGGGAAAGACTTAAACAGCTTTTGCCCATCTCTGAGATGGTTGGACTTCTCCCAGCAAAGGGATACATGACCAGGTGTTGTCTTGAAGACTCCTTCAGTGCCAGGTGCTAGCCTTTTCTTTCGTTGCCTGCTTTTTACTGGGGATGGACCAGTTATCATGCAGCAGTAGCATCTCAGCCGAGGGTATTATCAGTGACCAAGCCGCCCCTCTTTGCCTCTGGTGAAACTCCCGATCTTTTGGTACCTCTGGCGGTCCATTCTTGCCACAACTTGAGTTCTGGCATCAGTGCTCCCCCACGCAACAGCTGATGACATCTCTTGGCCTCCCCCATCCATTCAGCAATGCCTCTCCCCCCTACCCCGCCTCCTCTGCCTGCTGTCCCAGCCTGTAACCCTGATCTCATTTCCTCCTACCTCTCACACCATTCTAAGACCTCTTGCCTCAACCTGTGCCTGGGTTCCTTTCTCTGGAGCCCCTCTCATTCCATGGACAGCCCTCTCCTCTCTGAACCAGGGTCTGCCCTGAACATCTGTACCTTCCCCAAGACTTTCAGGAGGCAGAGGACTCCCCAAAGAAGAGGGTGGCTCTGATCCCTGAGGTTGCCCCTAGCTCCTTAGCGGGGCGGATTTCATGCCTGGGTTGTGTGTTGTTTGTCTGTCTCAGACTTTGCAGCCCCCGAGGCAATGGCTCTGTCTTTGCAGGCTCAGGGAAGCCTTGGCAGCCAACAAATAACAAATAATACCCTAGTAACAGCACCTGCAACTTGCTAATGAGTGTCTTTCCCCTGCCTCCCTCACCTCTTGGAGGTTGGGAGTGGGAACCCCTGATATCTGGGCAAATGGATGCTTTCTTCTTTTTTTTTTGTTTGGGAGAATTGAGGTTGGAGGGTAGGGGCAGGTCCTTTTTAGGAGCAAAAGAATATAAAAATGACCGTGAGGAGTATACTAAATAAAAATGGAGGATGCATGTGTACTTGCTAAGTTACTTCAGTCGTGTTAGGCTCTGTGCGACCCTATGGACTGTAGCCTGCCAGGCTTTTCTGTCCATAGGATTCTCCAGGCAAGAATACTAGAGGGGATTCCCATGCCCTCCTCCAGGGGATCTTCCCAACCTAGGGATCGAACCCCTGTTGCTTAGTCTCCTGAATTGGCAGATGGGTTCTTTACCACTAGCACCTGGGAAGCCCCCAGACAGAGGATACGTCTGATATTTCTCCTGACTATAGAGTTGTGGAGAGATGGAAACCTTTAGGAACAGATCTGGGGCTGTTAAACATCAGGTCTGGGGCTCTTTGGACTTCTTGGAGTCTCCTGGGCTTAAGTTTCCAGAGGCAAGCTGGAACTATTAGTTGACTCTCCTCCCTCAATGTTTTCCTAAGTCATTGGTTCTCCAAGTTTAATACTCAGGAAATGATCTTCCTCCCAGTTCACAGGTTAGGCCACTAAGTGTGTCTACTCTCATCTTCTAGTTTTGGAATATGAAAGTTAGTGCAATAAAGGTAGTTTTCTTTTTTTTATTGGAGTGTAATTGCTTTACAATGTAGTGTTAGTTTTTGCTGTACAATAAAGGCTGTTTTCTTGAAGGCACCTATACCTGAAATTCCAACAATTGCTACTACATGAATCAGTAGTGATTTGGCTTTGGGTCATCTAAAGAGAGCAAGACAGGCTTGCAATCTTGCCTATTTATGCATTTTCAAATTGTTACCAAAGATACCATTATTTTAAAGCTTATTTTTAAATTAGATATGACTCTATTCAAAACCACATATCCCATCAGATAAAACGCCTTTCAACTTTTGTTGTGGTAGTTGAAATAGAAAAAGGGAGTGAGTGAAGGATATGATTTTCTGAGATTGTCTGTCTAATGATCCATCCAAATGGTCCATGGAATTGGTTTGTGGGCCATTTTTCTAAAGGCAGGCTTTGTGGTCTGTGTCAGAAAGAGCCATTCAAAATGATTTTGGATTCACTTCAATATAGTGATCTCTGTGGACTAGGGAGGCAGGTGGGGATGTTTTCATTTACCTGATCCGTGTAACTCCTGGCGTGGTCTGATGGAGGCTCTCAAGTGAGACAGGATAGCAGAATGGGTGGTAAACAGAACTCACATTCTGACCTACACATAATAAGTGTAGAGTTCAGTGGATGACAACTCCCCCTTCTCACTCTGAATTCAGGCTTTGTACAGAGGCCATTTCTGTAGAAAAATAGATTTTTTCCTCTTTTGATATCAGGGCAATGAAGACTAGCCTTTCCCTGCTTTGCTACCCAGGCTCATGCCCAGAACCAGCCTCTTGATTCAGGGGGCTGTTTCCATGAAGAGAAAAGGTGTCTCTAATTTCTGCTTTTTCTCTTTCAAAAACTCCCCTTGCCCATTCCCACTTCTCTATGACTCCCACTAGTTCTTGGGGTGTAAACAGTCCTGTCTGGTATTTGGGGTAGTTGAGCTCTGTGTTGGATTCATTCTACATGACCTGGCTTGTAGAGGGCTGGGGGAGGAGCTAGTCTCTTTTTCATTCCTCTGGAGTCGAGACTCAGACCTGGGCCAAGGAGAATCATTTTCCCACGTGTAGGAAGGTGGTGGGCCCCCTCCTCTGCATCATTTGGCACCCCACGTTCTCTGAGTCACCCCCTGACCCTGACCGTCTGTAGCAAGGCTCAGACCCGTCAGGCCAACCTCATCCAAGAGGGCTTAATGAGCACCTGGCGGCTAGGAGCTTTGAGATCTTTCAGATGAAAAGGGCTGCCTGTGGTTCGGGGGTTATTACTGTCAGGGTGGCGGCGGCAGCAATTACTCTGGATGATCAGGGTACCCAGCTCCCTTTGTCCCTCTAGGGAGTGTCAGGCCCTCGGAGGAATGGCAAACTGCCTTGCTTTATCTGCCTTGGATTCTGATGGGTATCTGCAAGGTTCCTTTTTACTATCTGCCATCTTCCCTCTGGAGCTGGGCAGGTAGCCCTGCACGAGCTCAGTAAACTAGGAAATGCCCCTTATCTAGTGGGTGCAGCCGCTCTGAGGTGCATGGAGTGACAGAAACCAGACTCGTTTCTAGCTCCTGTGTCTCAAGAGGGTCTGGATGTGGAGGAGCACTCACACTTTAGGCATGGAGGCTAACCACCTGGTCTGACCTTCATCTCTAAGACTGAAATGGGGAGGCGAGTGGTTGGTCCAAGAGAGCTTGGACGACCAACTCTGTGGGTAGGCAGGAGAAGAAAAGGAAATGGGTTCTGACTATGGCTGCTCTGTTAGGTTTATAGGAGAGAGAGGAAGGATGTCACACCAGGGAAGTGGCAGAGGCACCTTCTCTGATGGATTTTAAATGAAGAGACGTTTCATCTCTGACTTGAGTGGTTGAGGTGGAGGAGCATTCCAGAGACGGAAGGATACTGAGGACGACCTTCAGGAATACGTGCTCTTAGTCAATAAATACACAGATCATAGCCAGGCTCTACTTTTCTGCCTGGGAGGGGTGGGGTTGATGTTCCGGGCTTTGGTCAATAATAATGTTGGATGATGGCAGAGTGTTTTTCAGGGTAAGTCAAATGGAGTTTCATTGGGAAAGATCCTGATGCTGGGAAAGACTGAAGGCAGGAGGAGAAGGGGAAGACAGAGGATGAGATGGTTGGATGGCATCATCGACTCAGTGGACATGAGTTTGAGCAAGCTCTGGCAGTTGGTGAACAGGGAAACCTGGCGCGCTGCAGTCCGTGGAGTTGCAGAGAGTCGGACATGGCTGAGCAACTGAACTGAACGAATGGAGTTGCTGCTCAATTGCATCCACCTGGAAGAGGTGGGTAGGCGGGAGGGGGAGCACCACTGGCAGAGGGAACCGCTGCTTATTTCCCATCTTGCCCTTGGCCTCTGCACCTTTACTCCTAGGACAAACACTATTCCTTTACCATTTTCACAAACCAAATCATCTTCCTTAGGAAGAAAGAAGAGTCACAGGTTTTGCTTGAAAAGTCATTCTGTCCCATCTACCCAGGAAGCTATCTTTACCATTTGAAATATTTTTGGACTTAGGCAGGAGGATGGTTTTTTGTGTTTAAAAGCCTGAAATGAAGATTTCACACCCTCTACCATCTTAAAAGTCTTACTTTTACCACAGATTGACCTCTTTCCCTTGCTTTTAAAGCCACAAATTGTGAACAGTGATGTCTTCTTCACTCACTTCTACACTGGATCAGTTATTACCTCCTAGTGATAGACCCCTGGAGTTTGGCCTATATTTCCACATTGTTTGCTGCCAAAAGGCACTATTGTTTGAATAATATATTTTACCCACTCTGAACCAAGCAATAGTCATTACAGACTCTAGAAAAGTGTGCTTTAAAAGTCGAAAGATTTTGAAAAATGTTTATCACTAAGAAAGTTGTGATTAATATGTAGAAGAGAAAGCTCAAGACTGAAGAGTGATGATAGAGGAAGCAGGTGGGGAGAGAAGATGCTGACCAGTGATTTAAAGTACTGAAAGCAGGACTTCCCTGGTGGTCCAGTGGCTAAGACTCTGTGCTGCCAATGCAGGGGCTGGGGTCAGGGAACTAGATCCCATGTGCCCCAACTAAGAGTTCACATGTCACAACCAAAGATCCCGTGTGCCACAGCTAAGACCCGGTACAGACAAATAAATAGATAAACACTTTATTTTTAAAAAATAAAGTATTGAAAGCACACACACACACACACACACACACAAAGAGGAAAATACTGGCCTTCATGAGGCCAAAGCAGAAACAACCACGACTTTCAGCATAAGAGGTCAAGATTAGACTTAAAGGAAGCTCTACGGTACTGAGAAGCTGAATGAAGGTACTTCTGAGAAAGACTGTGAAATCTACTGTTCTTAGAAATCCCAAGCAAAGAGATATCAGGAACGAGTGGGGGCAGGGGGCAGCTAGGCTAGACAAAATGGTGAAAAGCTGTTTTCAGCCCTCCCTTATCAGATGAGACTGTCCAGTCCCGCTTCTGAAACAGATTTGATGACTCAACAGTGACCAATTAGGCGTTACCACATCCATCTCTACAGCTATCTAGCCATCTTTATGGAGAACAGGATCTTAAATCTCTGCTCATTGGGACAGCCAGAGGCTTTGCCTAAACGGTGGAAGGAGCCGTAGACATTTTTCATAATTATAATGACTTTTTACAGGGAGAGCTATAACTCCTGCTCCATAACTCCAGTGTGAGAGAAGAGCCCGTCACAGACTCTGTGATGCAGGGAATGGAGCCATCTGATGGCTGTCTTCCTTGGGTGGTCTGTGCTTTCCTGCCATGAACAATTTTGGGAAGCAAAATGCACAAAGGAAGATAAGATGCTTTCTATTCTGGGTACCCTTCTAAAAAAGATGAGACAGACTGCAGTCTCCAGAGGTAGACAGTGAATGACAAAAGGTCAGGAAATGAATAAGTATTATGTAGTGCAGCCAAGATCCAAATTGCTGTGGATGGAGAAGGGCATTTGGGGGGTCATTAGCTATGGAAGGCTTCTTCGACAAGACAAACATGGAGCTGAAAAGGAGGAGATTATTCTTAGAGGAAATGGCCCCTTGGACAGAGGTGGATAAGCGGGAGATGTCACACAACTTGGGAGTATAGATTCCATTATGGATCATCTAGAGTCTGGTCATCCAGTTTTCCATTTGATTAATTAGCTCACATTCTCATCAATCTCTCCTAGTGTTCACCTACGGCACACCTATAACTTTTAGAAGAATTCATGAGACCCTTTCATTGGCTCTCCAGGTGGCTCAGATGGTAAAGAATCTGCCTACAATGCAAGAGACCTGGGTTTGATCCCTGGGTCGGGAATATTCCCTAGAGAAGGGAATGGCTACCCACTCCAGTATTCCTGCGTGGAGAATCCCATGGACAGAGGAGCCTCATGGGCTACAGTCCATGGGATCTCAAAGAGTCTGACACAATTGAGCAACTAACACTTTTGAATCGGGCCTATTTTATTCTTTTCTTTTTTTAAAAAAAAGCTTTTTGTTTTGTATTGGGGTATAGCCAAGTAACAAGCAATGTGATAACTTCAGGTGAACAGCAAAAGGACTCAGCCATACATATCAGGGCTATTTTTCCTATTTCACTACCACTTATCTTGGCCTTCCTTTGGGACAGTTTTTTCACATTTTGGGTCTGGCCTTGATTTCCCTCAGACTATTAGACGGTCTTTTCCTCTTTCTTCCAGCAGTCTGTTCTTTCTTCCCTATACCTAAGAAGCTCTCCTGGGCCAATAAGAGGAGAGTTTCTCAAAACCTGAATGATTAGCCACCTCTTCCCATTTCTCAGGCCAAGTGCCCCCAGAGCCTTCCCTTCCCGATGCCTTTCTTTGGATAATGGTATAGCACTGACGGCCTTCGTCTTTCTTACGCTCCCCCTCACTGATGCGCTTCAGTCTGTGCATCCTTGACAACAGAGCCATGTTTGCATTTTCTAAATCCTTTCCACACTCCTCATAGTGCAGTTGAGAGACTGAATTAATACTACTCCAAAATACTAGAGGTGAACAGCTACCTATTTGAACTGTATAGGCAACTTTTGTTTTTATGAAGCATGTTTCGGTTTGGTTTGGTTCAGTTGCTCAGTCGTGTCTGACTCTTTGTGACCCCATGAATCGCAGCACACCCAGTCCATCACCAACTCCCGGAGTTCACTCAAACTTACATCCATTGAGTCGGTGATGCCATCCAGCCATCTCATCCTCTGTCATCCCCTTCTCCTCCTGCCCCTCATCCCTCCCAGCATCAGAGTCTTTTCCAATGAGTCAACTCTTCACATGAGGTGGCCAAAGTACTGGAGTTTCAGCTTTAGCATCATTCCTTCCAAAGAACACCCAGGACTGATCTCCTTTAGAATGGACTGGTTGGATCTCCTTGCAGTCCAAGGGACTCTCAAGAGTCTTCTCCAAAACCACAGTTCAATTTTTTGGCACTCAGCTTTCTTCAAGCATGTTTAGATCATTAAAATAGCCATATGATTGCCTCCACAAGCTTCTCCTTTGGTCAAACAAGCATAACATCATAGAGATTGATCTTTAATAAACTCCTAACAAACTACTGTGTTTCTTTGATTAATTCAACAAATTGCCTTACTTGTAGTAGCTACTACTCTGAACAAGGGGTACAAAATGAATAAGCCAAGGTGTCCACGTTTTTAGTGGTGTCAGGTGGGTGAGAAGATAGACAAGTAGAGCGTTTACAATAGAGCATGATCAGAGCTGTGATGAAGATGCTTATCAGGTACCAGGATGAGGGTTTAGACATTTAACTCAGGGGCAAGGGGGTGTCATTAACTGGTCCTGTAGATGGAAAGAGGTAAGTGTTTGTGGTTGCAGAAGACTAAGGCTAGATACTAGACAGTCTTTTTTAATCAGATAATGATTTCTTCATCTATGCACTCAGGCTTGAACAAGGAAGGATCAACTATGTGGTAGTCACTATGTTAGGTCTTATTTAAAGATGTGCTGTGTACTTAGTCACTCAGTTGTGTCCAACTCTTTGCAACCCCATGGACTGTAGCCTGCCAGGCTCCCCTGTCCATGGGGATTCTCTAGGAAAGAATACTGGAGTGGGCTGCCATGCCCTCATCCAGGGGAGCTTCCCAACCCAAGGACTGAACCCAGGTCTCCCTCATTGCAGGTGGATTACTTACCATCTAAGCCATATTTAAAGATAAATAAAATTAAATCCCTGCCATCAAGGAGCTTGCAGTCTAGAGTGGTGGACAGAAAAAGAAACATCTAAAATACAATGTGACGGGACTTCCCTGGTAATGTGGTGGTTAGGAATCCAGCTTTCAATGCAGGGGACTTGGGTTTGGTCCTTGGTGGGGGAACTAAGGTTCCATATGCCTCGGGGCAGCTAAGCCCATGACCCATGACTACTGAGCCGGAGCACCCTCCAGCCTATGATCCATCCACAAGAGAGCCCACATGCTGCAAATACAGAAGCCTGCACACCACAACAAGGAGCCCACATGCCTTGACGAAGACCAAGCACAGCCAAAATACAAACAAAAAAGCACGTGATAAGGCCCGAGGTAGGAGCAAGGGAAAGCTGACACTTCCTCGTGGAATCCAGTGGAAATATTCTGCGGCTTGGAATGCTTAGAAAAGAAAAAGGGAGGGCAATTTCAATGACTTACCCTTCTACTCCTTTTAAGTCTGTGAGTAGGTTGTTTCAAATTCCACTGAGCAGTTTATTTATCATCCGGAATCTCAGTCGTTGAAGGATCCGGAATATATCAAACTTCCCAGGTCTCCATCTGGGCACCCTTCTTAGTTCAGGAAGCAATTAGTCTGAGAAAGACAGAAGAGAGAGTATAGGAGCAGAATATATATCCTTTTAAAATAATTTAGTAACAACCCTAGGTAAGTGACCAATAATTTATAGAGTCTATTCTCTTTATAGAGATATTTCCTTGCTGCTCAACCATTGAGCTTGCCGGGTTTAGAGGATTAATCTTTGATGTAGTAAATATGCTCAAGCTGTAATTCAGTAGCAGGGATAAAGGGAACTTAGACTTGTCTTGTAAGGAAAAAATATTAAATGGATTTGTCCAGGAACTGCCATTGTAGTCCTCATTGTCCCTTGTATCTTAGCATACTGCAGTTTCAGAACTGCAAGGGACCCTCTGATCCAATGTCCTTATTTTACAGATGAGAAGGCTAAGAGTTATGGTACTATAGATGGTCACAGATTTAGGACTGGAACCATGTCTCTTGACTCCTACTTCAAGACATTTAGTACTACACTTCGCCATGCCTGTCACACTCAAACTCTACATTTACTTGCAAGGATCCCATATCAACTTCCTTCCACTCAGCTCTTTTCTGTCCCTCTCTATTGTCTATTAGCCAAACCAAGCTGCTTCCTGGCCTCCTGTCCATACTACACATTTTCTGGCTTCTGAAATGTCCCTTAAACCACTTCCATCCTCAGGCTCAGTCGTGTCCGACTTTTCTCTTCCCTCTGTTCCCTTCTTCCTCTCTAACCCAGCTTCATAGTTCCTCTTCCAGGAAGGCTTCCTGGAATAACCTCTTTTGTCTTCGAATACTTTTTGGGTCTCTATCTTTTCAGCCCAGTTGTTGGTTTGAACCTGTGGCTTTGTTTCCTAATAAGCATCCTCAAGTCAGCTTCTAGAAATTTAAGTTTTATCAGTTTACTTGGATTGGGCTTCTCCAATGACTCAGACCATAAAGAATCTGCCCTCAAGGCAGCAGACCCAGGTTCAATCCCTGGGTTGATCCCCTGGAGAAGGGAATGGCTACCCACTCCAGTATTTTTGGAGAATGCCATGGACAGAGGAGTCTGGAGGGCTACCGTCCATGGGGTCGCAAAGAGTCAGACTCGAGCAGCTAATGCTTCACTTTCAATTTACCTAGATTAGGAACTTTCCAATAAAAAGGTCTGGAACACATAGGGGGAATTTTATATTGTTGCCTGACTAGCAGGGATTGGATAGCCTGAGAAAGTTAAAATTCTTACTGTGATCGGGAAAAGGAAAGAAGGAAAGAAGACTGACTTAGAGACAGGTGGGTATGGCGATCCTGCTTTGAGGGCAGGATGTATTTGAAATGGTTTCTTAAGGCTGTTTCCAGTCCTGGGATTCTGGAAGCATGTGAACATCCTTGGATGTGCTATAGCCTTAAGCTGACACTGTCACCAGTTTTGTGGCCTGTGTTAAATGAGACACCCTGCAGATAGTAAGTGGAAGGTTGGCATATCCATCGCATGTTGTGAAGAAAAAAAAAAAAAGCTGGTGAAAGGACTTTCTTCTGTGGAATGCATTGTTAGGCGGAGCACCTGGCTGCCCAGCAGATGACCTCAGTTGCCGCCTGGAGGTCTCTACCCCGGGGAAAGGAGGCCCTGAGAGCCATTTTGACCCAAGTTCAAATTCCCTAGAACAAACAAGCTGATCTCTTGCTCCAAGGCCCAGTCAAAGAGGCTCCAGTGTCTTTATTGACTCTTGCATGTCCCTGCCCTGGAAGACAAACAAACAGCTCAACCTGACTCATTCCCTCCACCAGCCACACTCAGTTCATTGCTGAGGTTTGCCAGGAAAAACCCCTCAGACCCTATGGAAATAAGGGAGCCAATGGTTATGGCTATCTGGATATAGATTCCTACTCCCCTTTCCCATAGAACATTAATCTTCCCTGGAGGTGCAGAAGATGAGCAGTACCTTTGAATTCACTTGGCATGAGCTCTCTCCATGACTTGAAGTAAATCAGCTTGCTTCACTGGTTTATCCACTCAACAGATATTTACTGAATGCCTACTGTGTGTGAGCTCTGGCCTCTCATGATAGGGGTGTTCTGACTTCTGCTCTGGAGAATGCTGTTACTTTCACCTTCTAACTGAATGATTTGAAACCCCCCTTTTATAACATCTTGTAGTAGTAATAATAACACCTTTCCCCTCCTTTTCTACCATTGAAAGAACTTGGTTTCTGAGCCCTATCCCTCTCTCTTCATGAAGTCTTTGTCACTTCCACCTCTTGTAATATTCTTCCGCTGATGCGGAAAACTTGGCCTCTGTGCCCTGATGCCAGACTGGAATCTTGGAGGCAGAGTTTCAGGTGAAGTAGAAAAGTAGAGCATTATTACTTTGCCAGGCTAAGAGGAACACATCAGACTCCCTGCCCTCAAAAGCTGTGTCCCACCAGGAGGATTTGGTGAGGAGTTTTATAGCAATGGTTCAAGTGTGGGGTTGCTGATAAGACTGGGGTGTGTGCAGGGCCTGCACTCCTTTATTCTGGCCCAGGTAATCTCCGGATGAATGTCTCTGGCTCCTTTAATCGGGCCAGATGGTCTTCTCTGAAAAGAAGAAAGCTGACATCTTCTGTTTGTTGGGGGCTTTAGTTCTATAACAAATTTAAAGATATTGTTATGTGTATCCCTTGGGGCAGAACCAGGACCTTGTTGCAGGGCTGGAGATTGTTTCTTGGCTCCTCCTCCCTTGTCTCTGCATCTCCTTCCTTCCAGGATGAGCAACTCTTTGGATATGCCCTTTGGGACTCAGGTAAGGTCATGAATACTGAAGCCTATTCCCTACAAACAAGGTATGGGGGACACAGAAAGGCTTCCATGCCCAGGAGCCAGACAAAGTCCTGCTCGGTTTCACCACCTTGCTTTTCAATGAACCTTGCTTCACATTGTCCTCCATAGAGAAGAAGGCGGTCTTACATTCATATTTGTGATCAGTTCTGTCTTTTCTAGAAGGAATTCAACTCAGCTCCTCTTCATTGTTGTATTTAGACAAGTGCTGTGTTTCCTAAATTGTGTAATTGTCAGAACAGTCCCATGTGATGTTAACAGCAATTTCTTTAAAAAGTATTCCATGAACAGGTCAGTTTAGGAAACACTGGCAAAATTCTAAAACTGCAGGACTTCTTCTCAGAACCTTTAACATATTGATATGCATTTTGAATCTCTAACAGGGGACACCATATGCAATATTATTTAGACCATAGCACCCTTTTTAGAGAAAAACTAGGTGTCAGTTTTGGGGACATCAGTGTTTCCTCAACTTCAGTTTTGGGAATGCTGATGTGGTGGAAGGAATACTGAACTAAGAGATAGGAACCTGCATTTTTCTTTCTAGGTGACTCTGGGCAAGTCACTTCCCCTCTCTGGACCTTCATTCCTTTTCTAGAAAAATGAGGGATCTGAATTAAATGATCCTTCGATCCTCTTGTGGCTCTGACATTATAGGATTTTCCCCTTGTTATTCTGTTTCTTTCTTCATATTTGCTTTTAACATTACTCTGAAAATCCCTAAGATGGACACTACACTTCTTTAGAACACTATGTATCTTCCTAAACAGCTAAGACAGAGTCTATCTGAAGATAGAGGGGGATAGAAGGAAATTACCCAACAAGTGTTGGCCACTGTACAAAGGCCTCCACAGGGAGGCCCAATCTCCTAAGAATCAGAAGCTTTGAATCTAAGATATATATCCTGACATAAAGGACAGGTGATAATGGAATAAGACATTAAACCAATATGTGACTTAAGAGAGCTGAAATAAATGCATTTTAGACATTATGGAAAGGAAAGCTGTTTATGGAAAGAAAACATGAGTGTTCCATAAACAGTTGTGTGTCTAAAGGGAAAGCTCTGAGAAGGCTCCTTGGAAGACAGGAGCACTGACATCAAGTGAGGAAAGAGAATATTCTCTGCTGATGGGGTGGGTGTGGAGAGCGGGTATCCATGGTTTATGGGGCAGCAGCAGCAGCAGCTACTTGACTGAAAATTCAAGGCGAACAGAAAAACGCTCACCTGGGAAGTGCGATGGGATGGATTTGGTGCTGAGAGTCCATGAGGGTGAAGAAGAGCTTACCTGAAGCACCTGGAAAAGTAGGCCGACACACATTTCTCCAGGGAGGTTGAAATGCCAGGGTGCTTGAACGCACACATATGTGGATGGCTTTGGAGACAGATTCCCTGGTGGGTGGCCCAAATGTTTTGCCTTTTCTTGCATTGGATGTGATGAGCTTGAGCCCTAAATTAAGTGTGTGCCTCTGGGCACCATCACTTAGAGAAGATAAGAATGATGAGGAAAGACGTATATCTTCATAGCTGTTTCTGTTTGACTTATATTCTGTTTGTGTGTGTGAGTACTCTGTATGCACCTGTTTATGTGTATGAATGTGTGTTTATATGAGTAAGTGTGCACTTGCACGTATGTGCGGAAATGTGGCCTTGTTTTATGTGTATATGTGAGTTTGAAAAGTGTTCATATGTCTATCTATGGCTGTGTCTATTGTAAAAGGATGAGGTTATATTTTTTATGTGTGTGTGTAAAATGGTGTGTACACAACATGTGTATTTAGAGAGTGGTCTGTTTTATATGTACAAGGCATGGGGTCACATATATATTTTATATATGAACATTTAGTCATATTTCTCTCTGTATCTTAGGCTATATCTATTCAAGTCACTTATTTTTACATTTCTTTGTCTTTGGGGTGAGTTTGTTTCAGTAATTCACTAAGCATTTACTGAGAGCCTGCTATGTACAAGTACATGTCTATGTATATATATGAGGTGCGTCTCCTTCTGTAGGTGTGTATGGAAAGTGTACATGTACTTAGATATATGTCATTTTTGTAATATTTATTTTTATTCATTCACTTGACTGTGCCAGGTCTTAGCTGTAGTACTTGGGTTCTTTAGTCACAGCATGTGGGAGCATCTAGCTCCCTGACCAAGGATCAGACCTGGGCCCCCTGTATTGGAAGCTTGAAGTCTTAGCCGCTGGACCATCAGGGAAGTACCAGTATATGCCACGTTTTTGAAATGTCTATGTGTATCCTAATTTTCTCATCTATCTAGTTTTTACACTTTGCATTACAGATTATTGTACGCTCCCCCAATCTTTTTGGGAAAAAAAGCAGGAGATAACAAATTTGATGTAGTATAAGCATCGCACATGGGCATGTGTACGTGGGGTGACATTATGCCTTGTTTGTTACCCGCCCTCAGGCTCCTCTTGGGGCTCTGTGCACTAGGCACTTCTTGCTCCTATAGAGCTTAGAAAACTACATAAAACATGTATTTACCTCTATTATAAATTATACCACTTATTTACCTCTGTCTTCCCTTCCAGGTTCATCCAACCAGGAAGAAAAGAAGGGAGATTGTCAACAATGGGTACTAAGCTCTAGCTGTTTGAGAAGGGTTTTTTCCTTTTCTTTGTCTTTCTCCCCGGCCTCATTTTTTCTATCCTTCAACCAGTTCTCCTAATCCCTAGAAAGAGAGGCACAAGATTTTCCTTTCCCCCAAGAAACCAGAGAGAGCAAAGGAGATTTTGCTCCAAGGGAATCTGCTCCCATTTTATGGGCTTTGTCAATAATGTTCCTTCATTAAGATAGCATCTCATTAGAATGAAAGAGGCCTTTGCTCTTCGGGAAAAGAGTTGTTTTCTCTTGGGGGTGTGTGAGGGGGGGTATTAAATAAACCTGTTTTTTAAAAAAGTACCTCTGCAGCAAGGAAATATGTTATTATTGTAATTGTCTGATGCTAATTATACTTATTACTATAATAACCATTTTGTTGTAACAAATGATGTAATCCTCTTTATTTCTGTCACTGCCAGAGGCGAGTGGTGTGTCTACAGCAAGAGGGGATTGGGGAGTGTTCATGATGGGGAGTTCCAATCCATCCAGTGACATGTGAGGCAGCTTGGACTGGGGAATGGCTTTGCTGCTCAGAGGCTAGGGGATACAGGCAGAAGCTATCTAGATTGTTTTACTCCCCAACTCCTTTCTGGGACTTCCCACGCTAGGGCCTTTCTTATAAGTATTTAATTATTCAGTCAGACTTTCATTTATTCATTGAACTAACATTTATGTAGTACCTGCTATGTTTCTTATGTTAGAGTCGGCCCTAGTGACATAAAGTAAATAATACAGGATACTGCTGAGAAGCTCACAGTCTCATGGCAGAGAAAAGCAGGCAAAGACTATTTTCAATGTACTAGGATAAGTGAACTATAGGGAGGTATATTTAAAGTACTATGTGTATAGGAACTCAAAAAGCTGAGGTTTCTGGAGGAATGCTAAGAGTTTGCAGCCCAGAAAAGGGAGTTGGTCATTCCAGGGACAGGGAATATGAAAGCACAATGAAGCTTTTTTGCTTTGTAATATTAATATCAATAATAATAGCTGTTACTATTACTTCATATCATGCATGGTACATACACACTTAATCTTTACAACAATGCTATGAGGTAGGACTATTGTGAAGATGAAGTGACTCAATAGAAGGAAAGTGCTTAGAATAGTACTTAATACAGAATAATGTTAGCTATTTTTTAACATCACTGTTTCATTATTGCTATTCCTATTTAACAGATGCAAAATCCAACGCATGGGTAGACTATCTTGCCCAATTTCACATACATCAGTTCAGTTCAGTTCATTCGCTCAGTTGTGTCCGACTCTTTGCGACCCCATGAATCGCAGCACGCCAGGCCTTCCTGTTCATCACCAACTCCTGGAGTTCACTCAAACTCATGTCCATCGAGTCCGTGATGCCATCCAGCCATCTCATCCTCTGTCATCCCCTTTTCCTCCTGCCCCCAATCCCTCCCAGCATCAGAGTCTTTTCCAGTGAGTCAACTCTTCTCATGAGGTGGCCAGAGTACTGGAGTTTCAGCTTTAGCATCATTCCTTCCAAAGAACACCCAGGACTGATCTCCTTTAGAATGGACTGGCTGGATCTCCTTGCAGCCCAAGGGACTCTCAAGAGTCTTTTCCAACACCGCAGTTCAAAAGCATCAATTCTTCCGCACTCAGCTTTCTTCACAGTCCAACTCTCACATCCTTACATGACCACTGGAAAAACCATAGCCTTGACTAGATGGACCTTTGTTGGCAAAGTAATGGCTCTGCTTTTTAATATGCTATCTAGGTTGGTCATAACTTTCCTTTCAAGGAGTAAGCGTCTTTTAATTTCATGGCTGCAGTCACCATCTGCAGTGACTTTGGAGCCCTAAAAAATAAAGTCTGACACTGTTTCCACTATTTCCCCATCTATTTCCCATGAAGTGATGGGACCAGATGCCATGATCTTCGTTTTCTGAATGTTGACCTTTAAGCCAACTTTTTCACTCTCCTCTTTCACTTTCATCAACAGGCTTTTTAGTTCCTCTTCACTTTCTGTCATAAGGGTGGTATCATCTGCATATCTGAGGTTATTAATGTTTCTCCCAGCAATCTTGATTCCAGCTTGTGCTTCTTCCAGCCCAGCATTTCTCATGATGTACTCTGCATGGAAGTTAAATAAGCAGGGTGACAATATACAGCCTCGACGTACTCTTTTTCTTATTTGGAACCAGTCTGTTGTTCCATGTCCAGTTCTAACTGTTGCTTCCTGACCTGCATACAGATTTCTCAAGAGGCAGGTCAGGTGGTCTGGTATTCCCATCTCTTTCAGAATTTTCCACTGTTTATTGTGATCCACACAGTCAAAGGCTTTGGCATAGTCAATAATGTAGAAATAGATGTTTTTCTGGAACTCTCTTGCTTTTTCCATGATCCAGCGGATGTTGGCAATTTGATCTCTGGTTCCTCTGCCTTTTCTAAAACCAGCTTGAACATCAGGGAGTTCACGGTTCACAAACTGCTGAAGCCTGGCTTGGAGAATTTTGAGCACTACTTTACTAGCGTGTGAGATGAGTGCAATTGTGTGGTAGTTTGAGCATTCTTAGTGGGCAATAAAGCCTGGATTTGAAACCCAGTTCTGAAAAGAGCCCCAGTCTTCAACCATTCTTGTAATTAAGGTGTAGGGTGCACACTGCACCAGGTAGAGGAAATAACTTGTAAGGAAACTGCCAAATAGTTTGGGGCTAAAGTGTGAATGGCCTTGTGTACCATTTGGGGTTTCCAAACAGAGGAGTAAGAAGATCAGATCTGTTTTAGAAAGACAATTCCAGAACCAATCGATTTCGAGAGCAATCCTAGCTACCAGAGGAAAGCTAGGAGGCCTACAAAGAGGCCAGGCTTCGCCAAACAAAACCAAGAAATACAGCCAAGGCTTTGGGGACTTCATTAAGAACATCCCGACTCCTGCTACCAAACTATGAAGTTCACCTTTGCTCCTGCCTGACAAACATCCGTTTTGGGGGTGCTTACTCTAGGAGGAAGTCCTTAAAAGTGGTGATCAAAATAACAGTGATAACAATAATTTAAATGGGAAAAGAACTTGAAAAAAAAAATAGATGCATGTATAACTGAATCACGTTGCTGCACACCTGAAACCGATACAACGTTGTTAATGGACTCTGCTGCTGCTGCTAAGTCGTTTCAATCGTGTCTGATTCTGTGCGACACCATAGATGGCAGCCCACGAGGCTACCCCGTCCCTGGGATTCTCCAGGCAAGAACACTGGAGTCGGTTGCCATTTCCTTCTCCAATGCATGAAAGTGAAAAGTGAAAAATGAAAGTGAAGACGCTCAGTCGTATCCGACTCTTAGTGACCCCATGGACTGCAGCCCACCAGGCTCCTCCGTCCATGGGATTTTCCAGGCAAGAGTACTGGAGTGGGGTGCCATTGCCTTCTCCGTAATGGACTCTACCACCATATAAAATAAAAATAAGAAAAACGATGATTGAAAGAAAAGTGAAAGAAAGACAATTCCAGAAAACCGGGACAACGTGGACGACTGGCTTCTGAGCAGGCTAGTCCTCACTCTCAGAGAGCTGCATGACTGCTTCTCGTGACAGTGGGATGTGGGATATGGAAGAAAGGAGAGTGACAGAGACTCTAGGCTGATAAGATCTGGGCAGAGAGTCAAACCAAATTTCCAAGGCCTCATAATTGGGCTGTTGAAATGGGCTGCAGTATATAACATCCATAGGCCTTTACTTCTTGTCAGTGTTTAATAGAAATTCTGAATTTCCCTAATTTAGGGGCTGGAGCCTTGTCTGTCTTGTTCACCACTCTGTAGGCCTGACATTGTATCTACCGATAAATCCATCATATGAATGAATGAATATGAATGAATCCATCATTCACTCTTCTGGGGCTCTGGGTACCCCCAGCTTGGCCATATACTGTCTCCCTTGAATTTTTTTGTTGTTATTAATCATAAAAGTTATTCCTGCTGTTATCAGTGCCCTGCTCTTCATCCCATCACACACACATAGAAATGTATTCCTCTACTTTCTCTTATCCTGTCCCGTTAAGTTCAGCCAGTTCCCCATAGTGGAGTTTAGGGAGTGCCTCAGAGAGAAGAGTGATACTGGCTGACATTGATTGCATGCTTATCAGGTGTCAGGTGCAATTCTAAGCACTTTTCATGTGTTAACTAGGGTCTCACAATAACTTTGAGGAGATACTATTATTATCCCAACTTTACCGTCGAGGAAACTGAGCTGTGAAGAAGTTAAATAACTTGTCCATGGTCACACAGCTGTTAAGCAGCGGAACCTCATCCAATATACCAGTGCCTCTCAAACTTTAATAAACAGACGCACCACCTGGGACCTTGTTAAAATGCTCATTCTGATTCTGTGAGTCTGTGATGGGGCCCAAAGTTCTGCACTTTAATAGGCTCCAAGTGATGCTGGTGCTGTTGGTCCCTGGATCACAGGGTAAGGAGTAAGGCTCTACACGTTGTTTACTGTGTTTCCATATCAACCATTTTCTGACTCATGTTGTCACCAGCTGTCAGAGTTATTTCCTGAATAGCGCTCAGTCACAGAGTTGTGTCTGACTCTGTGCAACTCTGTGGACTGTAGCCTGCCAGGCTCCTTTCTCTATGGAATTTCCTAGGCAAGAATACAGGAATGGGTCCCATGCCCTCCTCCAGGAGATCTTCCCGACCCAGGGAACGAACCCGTGGCATCTCCTGCATCTGCAGCATTGTGGGTGGATTCTTTACCACTGAGTCACCCAACAAGCCCCTGAATAGATAAGACGTTTGTTTAAAACAGTTCTGTGAGTCATACAAGTCAGCTTCTTCCTGGAAGAAAAAAGGGAGTTGACACCTGGCCAGTTGTATTGACACATCTTGGTGATGCTTGTGCAAAGAAATGAGCCTAAGTGATGAGAGGGTAGCTTTAGACTTCCTGGATGCAAACCATGCTTACTGTAGGCTCTGGGTATGTCTACTGATTGATGATGCACTGGTGGAGGCATCTGCAACCCATTCCATTGAAGCTACAAGTTGAGTTACACTGAGATATTTAGTATGAAAGTGACCCAGCCTCAGGGGTCTTGCTATAGTCTCTCCATTAGCTGTGCCTCCTGAAATGCCCAAGCTCAGATGTCTGGAATTCTTCCTTGTTAGCCGCTTCCAAATGCATGATTTAATAAGAGAAGGCAGGAAGATATGGGAGAAGAGTAGATTGATAAGTTTATTAACATTTATTGAGGCCCTGATATTAAAATGCAATGACTTTTGCCCTAACCCCCCCAAGCCTCAGATTCGCCACAGGAATAGGGTTGTCAACTCTCTCATTCAATCTTTTCCTAATCAAGGCTACTTTCTGCTTTATTTCCCAGCAAGATGTACTTATGAGACATACTTCCTAAGAAATTCTGAAAGCAAAAAACACATTTTTGGAAGGTTAAAAAAAAATGCTGCATTAAGAAGTCCAGAAGAAATAAGTTAATTTTTCTGCTGACTTGGTGAGTACCATGTTACAGCTCTCCTGCCTGAGCCCAGATAACTGGGAGTTGACTGTAGCTATTTAGGTGGGAAGCTGGACCCCCAATAAATATAAGGTTCTCTGATTTCATTCCAATCTGCCTTGGAGACCTCTGAAGCTCCACTGAAGCAGTTAAGACACCCACAGGCAATGAAAACCAGATAGGTCTTCTCTTGGAAAAATCTTGGGCAGTTCAACTCTTGGACTCCCAGTGGGGGAAGCAGAGATCTTAGTGTTGAGGGATTTCTCTCATTCTCGCCATTCCTTCCTGTCCCCATGGCTCTCCTTACAGTCCAGAAGAACACCTGCTGACCGAGTGTTCAGCTTTCAGATCCTTCTTCAACTTTTCCTATTTAAACAAAAATTTTAAATTAGGTTATTAATTCTTTCAACAAACATTTTGAAGTGCCCATTATCAATAACACATTGGGCTGGTTGCTATCAAATATAAAAAATGAATGAGAGATCACCATTATTCTCCCAAACAGCCTAGCAGAGTAATAAGCTGTCATAAAGGAGGTACCACTGAAGTTCAAAGATGTGACAGCAAATAAAATGAAGTGCACGAGAGAAATTTTTTAAGCTGTGAATGCTCTACACATAAAAGTTTTTAACTTCTGAAAACAAGGTAAAGAGAATAAAATTGGAGTTCTTGTCCTAGAGGTTGGCAGACTGTGACCCTAAGTCTGTACAACCCTCAAGCTAAGAAAACTTTTTTCAAACATTTTTAAGGGCTGTATTGGAAAAAAGCACCAAAGAAGAATGTACAACAAAGACCATATGCAGCTTGCAATGCCTGAAAGATCTGCTGTTTGGTCCTTTACAGAAAGTTTGCCATCTCCTGATCTAGACAGAATTTCACCATAACTGTATGCCATGGACGAGCGTGGTGAGGAGCTGGAGCTTATCCTGTAAGTAATCGAGAGTTATTCATTAATTGAAAAAGATGGCTAGATTTGGTG
This sequence comes from Ovis canadensis, assembly GCF_042477335.2. NCBI lineage: Eukaryota > Metazoa > Chordata > Mammalia > Artiodactyla > Bovidae > Ovis > Ovis canadensis. The sequence continues at coordinate 138,390,816 of NC_091247.1, read as the reverse complement.
GCGGTAGGAGGGGGAATAGAGCTGGGGGCTTCCCAGGTAGCACTAGTGATGAAAACTCGCCTACCGATGGAGATGTAAGAGACGTTGGTTCCATCCTTGGGTTGGGAAGATCCCCTGGAGAGGGAAATGGCAACCCACTCCAATCTTCTTGCCTGGAGAATGCCATGAAACCGTCCATGGGCTCTCGAGAGTTGGACATGACTGACTGAGCTCACATAGAAAGTAGAAATTCTAGGAGGCAACTTAAAATCTAAACCTATCATCTAGAAAGCCAACGAGAGATGTAAATTTGGGAGTCATCAGCACACATTCAGTGACTGAAAACAGAATGGATGAAATCACCCAAGGAGAAGATCAAACAAGGAAATACCTAGTTCAAGGAGGGGATGGAAGGACAAGAGAAGAGTGATGGAGACCAAGAAAAAGTGATCCAAGACACAGGAGGAAACAAGAGATCAATCAGTTCAGTTCAGTCGCTCAGTTGTGTCCAACTCTTTGCGACTCCATGAACCACAGCACTCCAGGCCGCCCTGTCCATCGCCAATTCCCGGAGCCCACCCAGACCCATGTCCATTGAGTCAGTGATGCCATCCAACCATCTCATCCTCTGTTGTCCCCTTCTCCTCCTGCCCTCAATCTTTCCCAGCATCAGGGTCTTTTCAAATGAGTCAGCTCTTCGCATGAGGCAGCCAAAGTACTGGAGTTTCAGCTCCAGCATCAGTCCTTCCAATGAACAATGAACACCCAGGACTGATCTCCTTTAGGATGGACTGGTTGGATCTCTTTGCAGTCCAAGGGACTCTGAAGAGTCTTCTCCAACACCACAGTTCAAAAGCATCAATTCTTCGGCACTCAGCTTTCTTTATAGTCCAACTCTCACATCCATAGATGAGCACTGGAAAAACCATAGCCTTAACTAGATGGACCTTCATGGGTAAAGTAATGTCTCTGCTTTTTAATATGCTGTTAGGTTGGTCCTAACTTTCCTTCCAAGGAGTAAGCGTCTTTTAATTTCATGGCTGCAATCACCATCTGCAATAATTTTGGAGCCCGGAAAAATAAAGTCAATAGTATCACAGATAAAGGAGGTTGTCCACTATGTTAGTGCCAAAGAAAGATAAAGTGGGATGGAGAATGAAAAGAAGCCTTTGGCTAAGTTGTGGGTGACCCTGTGAGCACAGTTTCAGGAGGGTGGTAAAGTTGAGGGTGGGAGGCAGTGGGGTGCCTTTCAGGATGTTGGTGGTAGAGAGAAGGATGAAGACCAGCTAGACTGAGGGGTAACAGACCCAACAGAAGCAGATAACATCCATTTGTCTACCATGCCAGGGGTATGCTGCTGCTGCTGCTAAGTCGCTTTAGTCCTGTCCGACTCTGTGTGACCCCATAGATGGCAGCCCACCAGACTTCCCCATCCCTGGGACTCTCCAGGCAAGAACACTGGAGTGGGTTGCCATTTCCTTCTTCAATGCATGAAAGTGAAAAATGAAAGTGAATTCAGTCAGTCATGTCCAACTCTTCCAGACTCCATGGACCACAGCCCACCAGGCTCCTCCATCCATGGGATTTTCCAGGCAAGAGTACTGGAGTGGGTTGCCATTGCCTATATGAGGATCAAATGAGACATATGTGACAGTGCTTTGAAAACTATAATCTATAAATAAAAGGTGTTACATTTTTATAAGTTAAATTCCAGTTCTAAATTCTGCGAAACTATTTTTGTCCTTTCCTCAAAGCTTACAATTTAGAAGCAACAATTCCCCATGAAGTCTATACTTTTCATTCTTCAAGACCTTTCTAGCAGCTGGCTATGACCATCATCTCCCTAGTTTTTGACTTTCCAGTATGGAACTGCCTGTACCAAGCAGGCAAACCTATTTCTCATTTCTGCAAGCCTTATTTCCCTTCCCTTTGGAGCTCTCACTCAGGCCATTAGCTTTGCTTTAAGGTTTAAGAGTTGCTTGCTTTAATTTTTTTTTTTTTAATTTTGGTTATGCTGGGTCTTCATTGCGGCATGCAGCCTTTCTCTAGTTGTGGCATATGGGATCTTAGTTCCCTGGCTGGGGATCAAACCCATGTGCCCTGCCTTGGAAGGTGGATTCTTCACCACTGGACCACCAGGGAAGTCCCAAGAATTACTTGCTTTAAGGTTGACAGATTTAGCAAATGAAAATACAGGATACCAATTAAGTTTAAATTTCAGATAAACAATGAACAATTTTTTAGTGTATGTCCCATGAAATAATCAGGCTCAGGCATCCTGAATTTTATTTGGCAACCCTACCTCCCCAGTTCACTTAGTTTATCCCTATGGGTCTCTTCCTTTAGAACTCAACTCAAAGCTCATCTGTACTCCTTGGCATGATGATTTAATAAAAAGAATATAGCCTTTTGTAGACAGTCACACCTGGATTCAAGCCCTGGCCCTCTACTTCTCTGTTATGTGACCTGATCAAATCTTTTTACTTCTTTGAATCTATAGTTACCTTTTAAGGCTCTTGTTATGATCAAAATAAGCAATATTTGGTTTCCTTGAAAAAGGGACTTACATATTTATTTAAACCTCTCCTATTCAAAAGATAATGTCTTTGCTTTGCCTGGCCTCTCTGCTTAGATATTCAACCTGTATTTCCTTCAGTTGTATTGCTGTTTATGTTTTCAGAGTCCTGAGGAGGAATCTTATCTTTCTCATCAATGGGGGCAAGATCTAGCTGAATCACTCCTTATAATACCAAAGGCAGGGGTCTACCCACAGGGAGCCTCAGAGTAGGGACAGATTGAAGAGTTCCCTGTGCCTTTTTTCTCTGGACTACTTGGAAGAACCTCAAGGTCAAGTCCCTTGGGAACTCAAGGTCAAATCCTCAGGGTGCTCAGGAGTAAGTCTTCTAACCTAGGATTCCTTGCCACTGCTATGCTAGCTCAGGACAGGTTTTCTGAGGGGGTTGGTGGTAAAGAAGGGTGTGGAAAGCCCTCTAGGGTGAGAGGTGGAGAATGGGGGAGGGGTAGCCAGAGTAATTGTTATTATTAGTGTTCTTCTCTGTGACTCAGATTAATTGTAAATACAGAGATTCATAAGACAGAATTATAGTGATGGGAAACAGGTAGAAAGGCAAAGGCCTTTGGTGGATTTTTCTTTTTAATTCCTAGTTCCCAGACAGAAGATACAACTTCTTTTGCCCAGCTGGGCTCCTCTGTCTACCTCCAATAGACTACAGGGCAGGTGGGAGATAGAATCTGATGCCCTTTCTTCCTCTGGCAGGAGGAGGAAGGTATTCACATCCCTAGTGAATACCTGTCTGCTTCCTCTCACTTTAGCTGCTAGGGATATGGGTAAGCAGCCAGGTTATCTAGATCTCTCAGCTCTGATTTTTATCTCCAGCCCAGAGGAGGGGAAAAAAAAAAACCCTACACCTGACCAAACTCAGTAATAGAGGGTGGTTCCCCTCCCCCGTCCCTCCTCTGGTCCCCTGGAGCTTATTTCACTGGAAGAGAACGCAGGTTGATGTATTTTTAAATGGTTTTGATTTTATCACCTTGCTTAATGATTTGGCACGTTATTTATTAGAAGGGGAGCTTCCCAGAGGGGCCTGGCCCATTAACGTATAAATAATGTGGCAAATAGTTCAATAGAGCAGTAAAAAAAGTGATTTAGAAATAAATTGACCTCTGTTTGTTACATGTAAACGAAGGCCCAGGGTCATAATGTATTTTGTGCCCTGAGGCTGGGGTGGTGGGGTTGGGGTGGGAAGTCATGAGTAGGAGGCTAGTGCAGACACTGGGGAGATTTTTCGGGCACAGCTCTTTTTTTCTCTGCCACAGTGGAGGGTGTGTGTGTAGCGGAGTGAGTGGATACCCACTGTCTGGGGCAGTAATACAATTGGTAAGGATGCAGGAGGGGTGGTTTGAAGTGGAGATTTCTTTCTAGACACAAATGCCTGTTTGTGATTTCATCATCGTTGAGAAGTTGACATTTGACCCAGGTAGGTGGAAAGAGAAGTTGCTAGTCTGGGAAGCAGGAGCTGTCTGGGTGCAGTCAGATCAGTGCAGTGAGCACCTTGGATGGGAATGCTCTCTGGTTCATCTCTCCTTCATACAGTGCGTAGCACACAGTGTGAGTGTGTGTGTGTGTGTGTGTGTGTGTGTGTGTGTGTGTGTGTCCGTGCTCAGTCGTTCAGTCCCGTCCAACCCTTTGCAACCCTGTGGACCCTAGCCAGGCTTCCCAGGTGGCGCTAGTGGTAAAGAACCCGTCTGCCAGTGCAGGAGACATAAGAGACGCAGGTTCGATCCCTGGGTCAGGAGGATCCCCTGGAGGAGGGCATGGCAACCCACTCCAGTCTTCTTGCCTGGAAAATCCCATGGAGAGAGGAACCTGGTGGGCCACAGTTCATAGAGTCGTAAAGAGTAGGACACAACTGAAGCTTCTGAGCACACACACATACACACACACACACACAGGACTATAGCTGGCCTGGCTCCTCTGACCCAGGGATAGAACCTTGCATCTCCTGCACTACTGAGCCACCAGGGAAGCCCAGCACATAGTAGGCAACTAAATGTTATTAACACAAACCCACATATCTACCATGCTTAATGGGGGGAAAGAGTACAGACAATTTTTGAACTAGTGGTGGATAAATAATGGGCATAATAGTTAACATTCACTGAGAGCTTAGTATTCACTAGACGTTTTATTAATCACTCTCTATATAATCTAATTAAATCTTTTTTATGTTTAAATTGTAAAATATGACACATATTCATTAAAGTGTATAAAGAACATATGTGTATTTTAATGAATATTGTGGCACCTAGAAACAGCCATGTAGCCAACACTCAGAGAGAGTTTTGCCAGCCCCCTTTCTGATCACATTCACTTCCCTTTCCCTATCCTGTATTTTGTAATAATAGTTTTCCGGCTTTTCATAATGGTTTTAGTACCAATGTATGTGTCCTTAAGGGGCTTCCCACGTGGTTCAGCGGTAAAGAATCCACCTGTCAATGTAGGAGACGAAGGTTCTGACCTTGGGTCAGGTAGATCTCCTGGAGAAGGAAATGGCAACCCACTCTAGTATCTTGTCTGGGGAATCCCATAGACAGAGGAGCCCAGCAGGATACAGTCCAAGGAGGAGGACAGAATTTAGCTACTAAATAACAACATGTATTCAAACAACAAAGTTTTGCCCCATTTGAATTTTATATAAACACACTCACACTGTGAGTGTTCTTTAGTCTTACATTTTCTACTCAGCATATTATACGTGAGAGTCAGTCACGGCGTTGCTCGTAGCTGTAGTTTATTGTTATTGCCATACATATTTCATTGTGTGTGAATAGCTGATATTTAATCCATTCTGCTGTTGACGGAGATCTGCATCCTTTCCAGTTTTCAATCAATTGAAAACAATGCTGCTTTGGACATACTTAAACATGTATCCTAGTACAAATGTGCCCAGGTTTTGGGGGAATCTATACCTAGTTGTGGGATTTCTGGGTTAGAGGATATGTGAATATTCAAGTTTACTCAGTTCAGTTCAGTTCAGTTCAGTTGCTCAGTCGTGTCCGACTCTTTGCAACCCCATGAATCGCAGCACGCCAGGCCTCCCTGTCCATCACCAACTCCCGGAGTTCACTCAGACTCACGTCCATCGAGTCAGTGATGCCATCCAGCCATCTCATCCTCTGTTGTCCCCTTCTCCTCCTGCCCTCAATCCCTCCCAGCATCAGAGTCTTGTCCAATGAGTCAACTCTTCGCATGAGGTGGCCAAAGTACTGGAGTTTCAGCTTTAGCATCATTCCTTCCAAAGAAATCCCAGGGCTGATCTCCTTCAGAATGGACTGGTTGGATCTCCTTGCAGTCCAAGGGACTCTCGAGAGTCTTCTCCAACACCACAGTTCAAAAGCATCAATTCTTCGGCTCTCAGCCTTCTTCACAGTCCAACACTCACATCCATATATGACCACAGGAAAAACCATAGCCTTGACTAGATGGATCTTTGTTGGTAAAGTAATGTCTCTGCTTTTCAATATGTTATCTAGGTTGGTCATAACTTTTCTTCCAAGGAGTAAGCATCTTTTAATTTCATGGCTGCAGTCACCATCTGCAGTAATTTTGGAGCCCCCAAAAGTAAAGTCTGACACTGTTACTCAGCAATACCAAATTGTCTCCCAAAGTATTTGTACCAATTTTCACTCTAAAAAGAGTATCTGAGAGTTCCTGTTGTTCTACCATCCTTGTCAACTCTTAGTAGTCTCAGAATTTTCCAGTTTAATCCTTACAATATCATATGAAGTTAGAATTTTTATTATTGCCATTTTACAGTTGGTTAAACTGATACTCAGAGTTGTATAACTGGCAAAGGGCAATGCCAGTGTTTAAACTTAAGCCTGACCCCATAACCAAGCTTGCAATCTCAATGTTTATGCTTTATTCTGATAATGAGTATTTTGAGATTTTGGATAAATTCTATAGCAAAACTCTTCTATACACTTAACTTTTTTAAAAAAGGTGTTTATTTATTTTTCTGGCTATGCCAGGCCTTAGTTGTGACACTCAGAATCTTTGATCTTCATCGCAGCATGCAGGATCTTTAGTTATAGCATGTGAACTCTTAGTTAAAGCATGTGAGAGCTAGTTCCCTGATCATAGATAGAACCCATGTCCCCTGTATTGGGAACACAGAGTCTTAGCCACCAGACCACCAGGGAAGCCCCTGTTTAACTTTTTAAAATGATTAAAACATTTTTTAAAGTAAGTGGACCATTCTTATTTATGCTTGCTACCAACTTGTGCAGTGGGAGAGGTGGCTAGTTTCATATGTGGAGTGGAGGGAGACTTTAAGGTTAAATGTTTAACCTTAAATATTAAATATCTGTCAGAGAGGAGCTAACATGGAGTGGGCTATAGGATGTCCAAAAAAAGCTTCCAGAAATGATCCAGACCACTCCCCTCTATAGGCAAGCGAAAGATCTGGAAACAACTCCAGGGCGAGGGACTCCACCCAGGAGCCAGAAAGTCCTCTTTTTTTCATGCTACTTTAATTTCTGCTGCTGTTTTAACTCATCCCCTCTAGTTCATTCTTCCAAAGACAACCCTTAATATATGATCAAAGGCCCCCTTTCTGGTTTCAGGGTATCTTGCTGGCTGGGCAGAGTTTCCAATAGAGTCAGGGCTTTAGGGTGTCTTTCATCCCAAGAGCTCAAAGCCTCCCACGGACATTAACCCATTAATCACCAAGCTGCTCTGTGAAGTTGAGAACTAGTCAGTGGGAGCCTCCCCCGCTTCCCGAGTAGAGAAACTGAGTCCATGACTTGTCCAGAACTGCCCAGGGAGACAGGGTGGAGCCAGGCAAGGAACCTAAGTGTCCAGGGAGACCATCTCCTCAACTGCCAGTGATTCAGGGCTCCGGTTTTCTGCACATTCAGCACAAAAAAGAACTCAGTAGAGAATGGTGAAAGTTGACGCTAGCGTTTCGGAATATGGGACTCCTTTTTGGATCACTGACAAAGACAGCCTTGCCCAAGGAGAGGTGTATGCTTCAAGACCAGGATCAGGGTCTTTTTTTTTTATTATTATAGTTGATTTACAATATTATATTAGTTTTAGATTTATGGCATAATGAATCAATATTTTTATAGATTATACTCCATTTAAAGTTATTACCAAATAAAGGCTCTATTTCCCTGTGCTGTGCAATTTATCCCGGTTGTTTATCTGCTCTATACCTAGTAATTGGTACCTCTTCGTTCCATACCCCCGTCTTGTCCCTCCCTCTTCCATCTCCCCACTGGTAACCACTAGCTTGTTTTCTGAATCTGTGGGTCTGTTTCTGTTTTGTTACATACATTTGTTTCATTTTTAGATTCCATATATAAGTGATTTGTACATTATTTGTCTTTCTCTGACTTCTTCCACTAAATAGAAGAGTCTCTAAGTCCATCCACATTGTTGCAAGTGGCAGAATGTCGTTTTTTCACAGTTGAATACTATTCCATTGTATGTATATGCTACAGCTTCTCTATCCATTCATGTGCTGATGAACACTGGGGCTGCTTCCATAACCTCGCTATTGTAAATAATGCTGCTATGAACATTGGGGTGCGTGTACCTTTTTGAATTAGTCTTTTGTTTTCTTCAGATATATACCCAGGAGTGGAATTTCTGGATCATATGGTGGTTCTATTTTTATTATTTTTTGAAGAACCTCTATACTGTTTTCCACAGTGGTGGCATCAATTTGCATTTCCACCAACAGTGTACAGGGTTCCCTTTTTCTACACCCTTGCCAACATTTGTTATTCGTAGACTTTTTTATGATAGCCATTCCTATAAGTGATAGGTTGAGGTAACACTGTGGTTTTAATTTCCATTTCTTTAATGGTTAGTAATGTTGAGCATCTTCTCATGTGCTTTTTAGCCATCTGTATGTCTTCTTTGGGAAATGTCTTTTCGGGTCTTCTGCCCGTTTTTTAATCAGGGGCTTTTTAATTTTTGATATTGGGTTGTATGAGCTGCTTCTATATTTGGGGTTTTAACTCCTTATCAGTCACATCATTTGCAAAAAACCTCCCATTAAGTAGATTGCCTTTGCTATGCAAAACCTTTTAAGTAGGTCCCATTTGTTTATTTTTGCTTTTCTGTCTTTTGCCATAGGAGACATTCGAAAAATATTGCTATGACTTATGCCAAAGAACATTCTGCCTATCTTCTCATCTAGAAGTTTTATGGCTTCTGGTCTTACATTTAGGTCTTTAATCCATTTAAGTTTATTTTTGTATATGATGTGAGGACATGTTCTAATCTCATTCTTTTACATGTAGCTGTCCAGTTTTCTCAGCATCACTTATTGAAGAGACTGTCTTCTCCATTGTCTGTTCTTGCCTCCTTTGCTGTAGCTTAATTGACCATGGGTGCATGGGCTTATTTCTGGGCTCTCTATTCTCTTCCATTGATCCATGTATGTATTTCTGAGCCAGAATTATGCTATTTTAATTGCTGTAGCTTTGTAGTATAGTCTGACGTCAGAGAGCATGATCCATTCAGCTAGTTCTTTTCCCTCAAAATTGCTTTGAGATGTTGGTCTTTTTGTGGTTCCATGATTTTTTAAAAAAGGTTTTATTAGAGTATAGTTGACTTACAATGTTGTGTTAGTTGTAGGTGTGTAGCAAAGTGAATCAGTTATACATATACATGCATCCACCCTTTTTTAGATTATCATATACATTTTAGGGTTATTCGTTCTATGAAAAATGTCATGGGTGTTTTGATAAGGATTGTATTAAATCTGTAGATTGCTTTGGATAGTGTGAAGATTTTAACAATATTAATTCTTCCAATCCAAAAATATGGGATATCTTTCCTTTTCTTGGTATCAGTTTCAATTTCCTTCATCACTGTTTTATAATTTTCAGAGTATAGGTCTTTCACCTCCTTGGTTAAGTGTATTCCTAGGTGTCTTACTCATTTTTAATATGCAATTTTAAACAATTTTAATTGAGATTGTTTTCTTGCTTTCTGTTTTTGATAGTTCACTATTAGTGTATAGAAAATCTATATATGGATTTCTATATATCAGCCTGGTAACTTGCAACTTTACTGAATTTACTTATTAGTTCTAATAGTTTTTTGGTGGAAATGTTAGGGTTATCTATATACAGTATCAATTGGAAGGACTGAAGCTGAAGTTGAAGCTCCAAGACTTTGGCCACCTGATGAGAATTGTCAACTCACTGGAAAAAACTCTAATGCTGGGAAAGATTGAAGCCAGGAGAAAGGGGTGACAGAGGACAAGATGATTGGATGGCATCATCCACTCAATGGACATGAGTTTGAGCAAGCTCTGGGAGATGGTGATGGACAGGGAAGCTTGGCGTGCTGCAGCCCATGGGGTTGCAAAGAGTCAGACACAACTGAGCGACTGAATGACAACAACAACAGTACTTTACAAGGTGCTGTGCTGTAAGATTAAGAATGTTTTCTTTAGGACTTCCCTGGTGGTACGTACTGCAGTCCACAGCGTTGCAAAGTGTCAGACATGACTTAGCAACTGAACAACAACAATATACAGTATCAGGTCACCTGCAAATTATGACAATTTTACTTCTTCAGGGTCATTCATTTTTGCTTCCCCAGTTGTGCTTGGTATATAGAAGGCCCTTATCCCTGAGTTTATCTTACTGATCTGGTATCTCCCTCACTTCCAGTTTTTCCTTCTAATGGGAATATCTTTGGGAAAGGGCACAGGCATGAGGAATTGAACCTTTACTCAAACTTCTCTGGATGAGATGTGGGCCTGGGTGGAGCAGTGAGGCATGGAAGAAGGGAGGGGGAAGTTCCTGAGACCATTCTTACTTGTCTAAGAAGATCTATGAAGGAAGCTAAGTTTTAAGCTTATTTCCGGAATTCTGTGACTTCCTGAACCTCACCTACCACAGTATTCCTCTGGGATAGGCGCCTTGCCCAGTGATAGCCCTCATCCATTCTGTTGTTGCACACAGCAGAACTCGAGGCCATGTGACCAGACACAAATGTGAGTTTTATTTTCTCTAGGTACCCATCATTTCTGTGACATTCTCAGTGGGTTACTATTTAGGGGAAGCAGTGATCATATGTCACTTTAAAATGTTCTTTCTCAGTGTGCTCAGAGATCACAAAATCAAAGACTCTTTTAGGGCTGGAGGAAATCCCTGTGGTCATGACTTACACATCCCTGCATTGCAGTGGAAGATGCTTAACTCACTTTGGGGGTGAAATGGAGAATTATCTTGTGTAGAATGTGTTTTTATGAAACTCCTTATGTATATCTGTATCTCTACATATGACTTCGTGTATATATGCAAATCCATTTAACTATAATATGTAAGAGTCTCCATGAGTGACGGTATCAGGATGGGGAGGTCCACATCTGTGTAGCCCACTTTACTTCCTTTGCTAGCATCTTTCCGTTTAGGCCTCATGTAATTTTTCTCCATCTTCAAACCCTCCTTTCCCTCACCCCTCACTTGTGCTTGGAAGCTCCTGAGGAATCTTGAGGTTGGGGTTGGGGATATTCACTCACAGCTCTTCTCCTGGCCTGTCTTTATCTCAGCCACACATCTGATCCTATCTTCATCTCTAGGCGGGCTCCCTGCCACCTGCGTTTATCTCTCTTTTTTATGGTGTCATTTAATTAGCTTGCACGTGGTGATTTTATGGGACAAACATGGCCTTGTTTGCCTTATAACTGAAGTTCACAGATCTGCGGGGACAGGTCAGGAAATCTCAGCCGTGCACACTCCAGTGTTTGGAGTTCAGGAATGCTGAATCTTTAGGAACCTAGGAATCTGGGGAATGGGCTGGGTTGGAGATCTCTCTTCCACAAACTACAAAAGCAATCCCTTCTCTCTCCTCTAGTTGCCTGCCCTGCAGCCTATGAATAACCCTAGCGGGGAGGTGTGAAAGCTGTGCTGGCCAGTGGAGTCTGTCCTGACTCTCTGTGGCTCGCATGACTGTCATAGTGCTTTTGTTCCATAACTAGAGTGGCCATTCACAGGATAGTTAAAATGTCCACTCCAGGAGAATGAGATACTGATAGCAGGACCAAGACTAAAATAGGGCTTGCGAACTTGAAGGCCCCAAGCGAGAAAAATGGAGAGGATCTTATTCCTTTGACAGAGAAACTTGTGACCTAGAGGGACAGTTGGGGGGTTGAACCAAATAGGATTCATCCAGATACCAACTAGGGAATTGGGGGTTACTATTTATACAAGTTTCTAATAATACAATGTACTTGCATGTGTGTGTGTGTGCGTTGTTTTATTAGTTGGTTAGGTCAAGAAGATCTGGGAACATATAAAAATAGACTATCCAGAATCATTCTGGGAAGACACATTCCATCTGCATTTCCTACATCTCTGATGAAGAAGGCCCTGCCCTCTGCCACCATATATGACAGGTTTTTGTCCAAGCAGCTTCTCCTCTTGCCCACAAAGTCACCAGAACACCTACACACAAACAGTAGAAATGTTCATAAACCAGCTCTTGATACACTATTCTTTTCTCAGCTTTAGAGGACACAGTTCCCTGGCTTGACGTTGGTGGGGAACCAAGTGTGAGTGTGTGTTTCTGTGTGTGTGTGAAATCTGTCCAAAGGCAAGAGGTGGGCTAGAGGAGCCGCGAGAAATCTGCTGCTTTCATTCTCCGCCTGCCCCCCTCACCCTCTCTGCCCTGCAGCAATGAGCTTTTCAACACTAGGCCTGCGCTCCTGCCCCCAGTCTGATCTCTCCCTCCTCAGTCTGGTTCCCATCTCTCACGTCTCAGTCCCTGCACTGTCCCTACATGCATTTTCTCCTTCTGAAACTGATCAATCTGCTATCCCTAAGACCACTGGCAGGAAGATGTGTATGAAACATAGCCTGGACACAGGTAAGCAGTGCTTCTAGGAACAGAGGAGCCCAGGCAAATGTCAGTCTGGGGCAGGGAGGAATGTTCGCAGAGAAAACAATTGGGGGAGGAGCACCCCACATTGTAGCTACAACTAATAAGAAGTAATGTAATCCTAATCTCAGACACAGAGACTTCCTATATATATGAATATGTATTACATTTAAAATGAGTGTTCTAGGGGGCTTCCCGGTAGTTCAGTGGGGAAGAATCTGCCTGCTGATGCAGGAGACACAGGTTCAGTCCCTGATTCAGGAAGATCCCACATGCTGCAGAGCACCTAAGCCCGTGAGCCACAACTACTGAGCCTGTGCTCTAGAGCCTGTGAGCCGCAACTACTGAGCCCACGTCTGGAGCCTCTGCTCTGCAGCGTGGGAAAGCACTGCAGTGAGAAGCCCACGCACTTGCTGCAACTCAAGAAAAGCCCGTGTGTAGCTATGAGGACCCATCACAGCCCAAAATAAATAAATAAATGTTTAAACCAATTCCTCCCTTTAAAAAAGATAAAATTGAATGTTCTAAATATCACTCCCTTCTGGAATCGTCTGGATCTAGTTCTGCCTGGATGCCAAGGGTTCGATCAGATGATCCCCAAACTCGCAGAGGAAGGACTCAGTCTTTCTGGGGCCTCTGTTTTGTCAGACTGTCTTCAGAAAATTTAGCCTAAATCCTTCCTGCTGCTGCTTGCAATACCTTCAGAGACTGGTGATGCCGACAATTCATCTTGAATTGTCCCCGCCTCCCTGGGAGCTTGTGACGGCACAACTCACCTGAAAAATCATTAGGCTCTGAAAGTGTTGGGACTGGCCCCAGCACGTCTTTGCCCTTCTGTGCTGTCCTATCTCCGGATGACTTCAGAGAAGGTGAGGGTGGTGTTCAATGGATGCTCCAAACTTCCCCTCCTCTTTCCCCTGAATTGCCAATATATTTTCTCTGACAGTTTGCACAGATAGTTAAGATACCATGTAATTACTGTTGCATTTGAAACCCAAGCATGATTTATACCTGACAAGCTCAGTCATCTTTGGGATGACTTGGTGTATGTATGTGTATTTGTATGCATGCGTGTACGTGTATATAAGTTGGTTATATCCTTTTGTGGGAGCAGAGTAGGTATTAGACCCTATGCCTTTCTCTTGCTCAGTTACCTTCCTTTACTGCATCAAGAAACGTGTATACAGGGCACAAGAGGGAGACTCTAGGTGTGATGGGAATCCTGTGATACCCAGGATAATGACAAACACGCAGACATAGTAAGATGAGGGTGAGGTCTAGGTAGTGATGGAGGATGGAGAGACACCATTAGAAGCAAAACGGGTGACTTACTGACAGGACTTCCTGCAGGAGAGACTGTGGGGGGCTGTTTGGGAGAGGCGGCTTAGGACCAGAAAGAAAGTTAAGGACCGTGTCTTTGAAGAAAGAAAAAAATGACCTTGAAAGTAGAAGGAGAGACATTTGCAGGGAAGGAAGCCGATTGCCAAGCTGACAGGCACTATCTTGAGTGAAGAAGTCGTAGGGAAGTGGGGGGTGGAGGAGAGGGCTGTTCCAATGGGCAGAAGGATAAAAGTGCTGATGGTGTTTCATCCAGTTGTTGCTAGAAGGCATTTAGGTAGCCCCTTGAAACACTACATCCAGGATGGGGAGAGAGATTTTCCCTGCAGTGAGCAATTGGGGTTGGAAAGAATAAGGAGTTAAGGTGGGCAGAGAAGAGATGAAGGTGGCTCTAGGAGGAGGGGAGGAAGAGTGGGAGCCACTACCAGAGCTTCTGGACTTGTGGCAGGGGGATGGATGACCAGTTCTCTTCCACTTCCCTTCCTATTTCAATAGGAGAGTTTAAGGGTGGACAAGAGAAAGGATTATATAATTTCCCAAAGCAAAGTGCTCCATGTATGATCTCTGTGCCCTAAAATAGGTCCGGCCTGTGAGGAGGGGACCTGGCTGTAAGGCAGGAAGATGCGCAGGGATAGGACTTCTCTCCCCACGGTAGAATGGGAGTGGGGGTAGTGGCTGTTCCTACATTTTGCTCTTGGCATCTCTGGCTCAGGCTTCTGTCAGTACAGACCTGCCTCCCGGCCCCGCCCCAACTGTTGATTATACCCCTTGGGATGCATCATTGCTAGGAAAGCAGATGTGCCAGATGTGACATGTTTGAAAGAAAAAAATTCCCTTACCTCGGAGCCTTGGGGAGAGCAGCTAATCACCGTCTTGCTGCTGCTCATGGGGAGGGCAGGGCTGAGGTGGGGTTTGTGCCAGCCTCGAACCCTCTCGTCCCTCTGCGGGAGGATCTCCAAGCACCTAAGGGGCCAGATGTGGGAGGAGAGTTTGGAAAGAAAGAAGACAAATTCAGGCCCCTATGAAATGGAGGAGACTTTGCTTGCACAGCACTGGTGGGCTCCTTGCTAGTTCATCTTTCTGGGTTGAGCAACTTCTGTAAAGAGGTGCTGGTGTGTATTTATGTGTGTAGGTTTCTAGGGATCCAACCCAGTGGCATCGCATCAGTTTATGGACCAAATTCTCCTGGAGGAGCCCCTGGGAACGCTCCTGTTCCATGCCCTGCTACTGCCCACTAGTTGTTCCTGCTTTATTTTCTTCCTGTCTTTGAAAACTGAGCTCAGAACTTGCAATGTGTCTTGTCCTTCGCCCAAGGGGAGCCTCCTGAGGTTGCTGACAGATGTCTCAGTCTGGGAAGCCCCAGCATGCTTAGTGCCTCACTGCCAAGACAGTGCCCGAGGTACCCAAATGTCAGGGCCCCAGTGCTTTGGAGACTATGGGACAGTGGAACAGTTCTTTGGATAAGACTAGGAGGGGATTAGAAGAAGGAAATGGCAACCCTCTCCAGTATTCTTGCCTAGAGAATCCTTTGGACAGAGGAGCCAGGAGGGCTGCTGTCCATAGGGGGTCGCACAGAGTCAGACACAACTGAAGTGATTTATGGCAACCCACTCCAGTATTCTTGCCTGGAGAATCCCAGGGACAGAGGAGCCTGGTGGGCTGCCATCTATGGGGTCGCACAGAGTCGGACACGACTAAAGTGACTTAGCAGCAGCAGCAGCAGCAGCAGCAGCAGGAGGGGATTAGGAGAAGAAATCCAAGAAAGACTCTTGGGTGTACTAGAAAGTTCTAAGTTTGAGATCAAGGTGAAGTCACAGAATATTGCCCAGTGCCTGGAGAATGGATGTAGTGGTTCTATGGTACCTACAATCTTTAGAGATGAAGTTGATTCCCAGAAACCTTTGCTCAGATTCCTAGGAAGTGATTCTTGAGTATATATCTTTGTTTAAGTGTTGACATTTCCTTCCTTCTAAACCAGATTCTAACTCTTCTAGTCTGATCTCAATGAAAGCAAACCTTGAGACTTCCCTGGCTGCCCAGCGGTTCAGACTCCACCCTTACAGTGTAGGGGCACAGGTTCCATCTCTAGTCGGGGAACTAAGATCCCGCATGCTGTGTGGCACAAAAAAAAAAAAAAAAAAGGAAGAAAGAAAAAAGAACGTGGACCTCTGGCCAAGACATCTAATCCTCTACTACCCCAAGACATTAATGCATGTAAGTTAGTAGAGTTTTGTTGTTTCTTCCGACTAAAAGTCCACTGACTAAACCCAGTCTCAAAGTAGCTCCATCCCTAGTGTTAGTCACTGAGTCACGTCTGACTCTTTGCAACCCCATGGCCTGTAGCCCACCAGGCTCCTCTGTCTATGGGATTCTCCAGGCAAGAATACTGGAGTGGGTAGCCATTTCCTTCTCCAAGGGAGCTTCCCGACTGAGGGATCGAACCCAGGTCTCCGGCATTGCAGGCGGATTCTTTCACCGTCTGAGCCACTAAGGAAGCACCTAACTCCATTCCTAATCCCATCCTCAATCCTGATCCTGAAATTAACCCCAACTCGAATCCCAGTTCTACCTCTGCTTGTCCACCCCCACCTCTCACTGCAAAGAATGATTTGAGGAGAGGAGGGGCTGGGAAGAGAGGACAAGATGAGGAATGCTTCTGGGGAAAAGGAGGAGGAGGAGATCCAGCCAGAGCGACCTGGAGGAGCCAGTGTGGTATCTGGGAGCCCGGGGCATGATCCCGGTACTTGCCAAGCCATGAGTCACGACATCGTTCTCCATGGCATTTTGTTGGGGGTGTGTCTGGGCTGGCAGCTGGTAAACAGGCTTGCTTTGAATGAGATGCTTCCCTTCTGTCCTTCTCCCTAATTTGGGGGAGAAGGGAGAAGTGTGCAGTCCTGAGGTTCCTTCTTTCTTTTTTTTAGATTTCATGAGACTCAAGCTAAGCAAGAGGAAAGACTTGGTAGTTTGTCATTGGTTGCAAGAAAATTGTGGAGACAGAAGTCACTGGGAATGCAGTCTTGAAGCTTCCCAAATGGGAGAAGTTTCCAATCCACCAAGTGTCACCCCCTTGGGGATGCCGAGCTGCTCCACTCTGCCCAGTGACCTCTCATGACAGGGCCCACGCACTGCTCCGCCTCCCTCCCGTTGTTGCCATTGCCAAAATTCAGACAGGCATCCACCGTGGCTGGATAGAGATCTTTATGGAGCTAAACCTGTGCCTCTGGACAAAATGAGAACTAGAAACATCTGGAACTTTTCTCCAAACCTGGTACCTCTCCCCAGCTCACAATGAGTCAGTTTTTTGTCTACAAAATGGGAGCAGCTTGGACCCTTACTCTTGAAGAAGGGAGAAAAGGAGCTGGACACTAATGATCGTTTTCTGATGTTGAAGATGATCAGGGTTATTGTTGTTTACTCTTTGGGGAAGCCAGACAACCATCAACCTGACTCTAAACACAGGTAGTTCAACACAGTCACTGCCCTGAGGGCTCATGGAAGCTCTACTCCTCGCCCCTCTCTCCTTCACCCACATCTGCCAATCCTAGTATAACTATAACAACTCGGGGAGAAAGCATGGTGCCTGGTTCTCTGATCTATTCCCTCTAGGCCTCATTTGCACATCCTGGAGCAGAGTTTACACTCCCTCAAATCCCAGATATAGCTCCTGTCCCAGCCTCCTGCACAGAGTGTGGAGGCTAAAAGTCCTCTCAAACCAACTAGGAAGTGACAATGGCAGGACCTCACATACAGATGCATGTGGCGGTGGTCAGTCACTCAGTCATGTCCAACTCTTTGCAACCCCATGGACTGTAGCCCACCAGGCTCCTCTGTCCTTGGGATTCTCCAGGTAAGAATACTGGAGTGGGTTGCCCTGCTCTACTCCAGGGGGTCTTCCTGACCCAGGGATCAAATCTACGACTCCTGCATTGGCAGGCAGATTCTTTACCACTGAGCCACCAGGGAAGCCCTGAGATCCTCTAAACATACTGGTGCACAAAGGATCCCTAAATCTCTGTTCTTTAGATGACACAATACTTGCTTTAGCCCGGTCTACCAGCTCCCTCTTGGAAAACATCAGTGTTCCAGTTTTCTGAGGATTTAAAAAAGGCAGTTTGATTTAGAGAAATGATAAAGTGTGCAAGTCAAAAGAGGGTTGGGATGGGGCTTCCCTGGCTCAGTGGTAAAGAATATGCCTGCCAATGCAAGAGACACAGGTTTGATCCCTGACCCGGGAAGATCCTGGTGACTTGGAACAACTAAGCCCATGTGACACAAATACTGGGCCTGAGCTCTAGAGCCTGGGGGCTGCGACTGCTGAAGCCAGCACGGGCCTGTGCTCCACCACAAGAGAAGCCGCTGTAATGGGAAGCCTGCACACTCCAACTAGAGAGAAGCCTCCCATCAAGGCAGCTGGACAAAAGCCCACACAGTAACGAAGACCCGCACAGCCAAAATAAATAAAAATTAAAAAAAAAAATAAGGTTGGCAGGCTTCCCCGGTGGCTCAGTGGTAAAGAATCTGCCTGCCAATGCAGGAGACACAGGTTTGATCCCTGGTCCGGGAAGATCCCACATGCTAGGCAGCAACTAAGCCCATGCACCACAACTATTAAGCCTGTCCTCTAGAGCCTGAGGGCCTCAACTACTGAAGCCCGTGAGCCTCAACTGCTGGATTCTGTGCTCTAGAGCCCATGCTCCCCAAGAGAAGCCACAGCAATGAGAAGCCCTCCCACTGCAACTAGAGAGTAGGGCCCGCTCACTGCACCTAGAGAAAAGCCTGCCAAGAAACAAACACCCAGCACAACCAAAAATAAAATTTAATTACATTTTTAAAAAAATAGGAGGACCTCCTTGGTGGTGCAGTGATTAAGAACTCGCCTGCCAATGCAGGGGACACAGGTTCAGTCTGCTCTGGGAAGATTCCACATGCTGTGGAGCAGCTGAGTCTGTGGGCCACAGCTGCTGAAGCCTGCATGCCTGGAGCCTGTGCTCCACACCAAGAGAAGCCTCTGCAATGAGAAGCTCGTGCAAGAGCAAGGAAGACCCAGTACAGCCAAAGAGAAAACTGATTAATTAATTTAAAAAAAAACAGGGTTGGGGTCAGAGTCCCTGCCAGCTCCCTCTTTTTTCTTTCTTGTAATGGGTAAATATTGTAGTAATAATAACAAACATTTAAATATTAATAGCATTTGATGGAGAAGGACATGGCAACCCACTCCAGTGTTCTTGCCTGGAGAATCCCAGGGACGGAGGAGCCTGGTAGGAGGACGTCTATGGGGTCGCACAGAGTTGGACACGACTGAAGCGACTTAGCAGCAGCAGCAGCAGCAGTAGCATTTTACAGTTTCAAAGTGCTTCCATTTATAATCATACAATAGCTTTGTGTGATGGAATTCTAACCTTCATTTGAGAGAGGAGGAAATCATGTGATTTCCTCAAGGGTATAGAACTCGTTAGCGACACAGAGACACGTGTGGCATCTGACTAAAGTCTAGCGGCCATTATGAGGGGGCTGAAAATCTGTGTCCAACAAGGAAAGAAAGGAGAGAGTCCTTTCTGAAGAATTCCCAGGGTGGGGAATACAGATCTTCCTATGAAGTCTTATGAATGGTTAAGGATAAGATGGTCTTGGCATGGGCCCCAAAAGAAGTGAGGTAGAGGGGATTTCCCTGGTTGTCCAGTGATTAAGACTCTATGTCCCCAATGCAGGGGCATGGGTTCAGTTCCCGATTGAGGAAGTAAGATCCCATATGCCACACAGCATGATCTAAAAAATATAGAAAGAAATGAGGTCTAAAAAAACCTAAATTTAACTGCAAGGATAAGAAAATATTAAGAAAACTGGGGAAGATATGCCATCACCTGCAAACCTGATAATATTTTCTTGATGAAATATTGGATGTTCTAAACAGTCTGGTTTAGAAGGAAACTCCAGAGGCTACTCTCTCCAGGACCCCACTTGTAGGCCGTACTGTCAACACGTGGTTAGATGACAGGTTCTCAAAGATATCAGAGCAGCAGAAGCCCACTGAACTATTCCATCCCCCTGTCTGTCATTAATTTTATCTTAAAGTGAAAGTGTTAGTTGCTCAGTCATATCCAACTCTTTGGGACCCTATGGACTGTAGCCCGACAGGCTCCTCTGTCTGTGGGATTCTCCAAACAAGAATACTGGAGTGGATAGCCATTCCCTTCTCCAGGGGATCGAACCCAGATCTTAGGCCTAATATAATCTCTTTTGCTACCATCTCAACTAGTTCTGTGTTAGTGGGAGTTGGGGTAGGGGCTACCTATCAATGTATCTGTATCTGTATCTATGTATCTATATATGATTTGGAAAGCTGTCTAGAAATTTCCAGTGTAACATCGATTCATGAGTTTATAAACAGAATTCATACTTTTCAGGTTTCATACTTTTTTTTACCAACTTCCTTGGCCTTTTCTTCTCCTTTCTTTTCTTTTGAATAATAGTGGTTGCTCCTGGTCTCTCCGGGAGGTCAAGGCTCCAAGAGTAAGAGGAGCTGTTGTTTCCTTCTGCTCTGATTCAGGCTGTCCTTGCCTTTTTGCTTTATCTGCTGTAAAAGCTTTATCTGTTGTAAAAAACAAACAAAAAACCTCCTCTCCTTCAATTCTCTCCCTTGTAACAATCCCAAACTCTGCTGCAAGATTTGTCTTCCTAAAACATGGCCCTAATCAGGCCACTTTTCTGGTTCCCATGGTTACCTTGTTGAGTGCTTGCTATGTGTCAGATACTGTCCTAAGTGCTCTGGGTGCATCATCTAATTTACTCACCACATCAACCCTGTGTGGTAGGGCCTTTTGTCTTCTCTGTTCAAAGATGAGGAAAGAGGTACAGAGTAGTTACAGAACTTGTCCAGTGTTTCATGGCTGAAAAGAGGCAGAGCTGAGCTTTGAACCCAGGCATTTGCAACCCAGAACTCAAGCTCTCCCAACACTCTGTATATTTTTAGATGTCTATATCATGTCTCCTGGTGGCAGGACCTGATATCTGTCATGTCAAGCACCAAGCACAGCACCTTATTTAATAAAAGCTTGTTGATAATTATAGTGATGCAGAAAAAAAAGCAGTTCTATGGTGAATGTCATTGGGGGGGAAGGGAGACTTTTAATTGTCATTCTCCAGTTTGCCTAGGAGAACGTGGACTTCTTGATCCATGCGGATGTTGCTGACTGCATTTCAAGAGCCCCCGTTGTGTGCAGAGCTCTCCATTTAGTGGAAGAATGATGGGGAACAAGACTTGATTTCTGTCCTTGAGAAGCCCCTAGGCTAATGGAGGAGACTGCACTTAGCTCTAAGACACAGGCTTTTTTTTTTTTTTTTTTCACTGAATTTGCATGACTTACAGTTTCAGACACCACCCAGCAAGAGTTTGGAGGTTCTGGTTGACTGTGATGGTAGAAGGAGGTGGTGACTGGGAGACCACTGATACTCTTGGGGTCTATAGCTGTCCTTCAACATGTGTAGCCTGGCTGTGGCCCAGGGAACTCAGCTGTGCTCTGTAGGTTGCCTCCACTGTGTGGTCTCCAGTGAACCTCTCAGCAAGGCAAAAGGGGGTGCCAGCGAAGATCAACCCCAGAACAAGGTAAAGAGACTGAGGAGACAGGAAGAAGCTCCTCACAGCCACGGGGCAGTGGAACTGAAACTGCAACTCAGATCTCAAATGACCCCCTCGAGTGTCTTGGCCTCACAAGTGGCGGTGGAGAGGTGGCACCGTTTCCATGTCAGAGTGACTCCAGTCATCACCCCCATTCCCACCCCGCCTCTCTCTGCAGCCACCTGCACTTTGCTTAAGTGCCCTGCCCTCAAGCAAAAGCTGACATCTCAGTTTTTGGGGAAAGTGAGATGCAGTGTCCCTGACAAATGGGTGGGTCTCCACCCCCACCCCCGCCCAGTTTATGAGCCCAGGGTGGCTCCCTTCTAACACCCTCCCTCTCTTTATGGCCCTGCTGCGATCTTTGATGTCTTCTTCTTGTGAAGGGCTGGGGGTAGGGAGAGAGAAGCCAACCTCAGCCAGAGAGGCCCTGCCCACGGAAGTTCTCAGGAGATGGAACGAGTCCAGGGAGGAGGGCAGGATTGAGCATAAGGAGCAGTCAGCTGGACAGCCCAACGCTGAGCATCCTTCCAGACCCACATCTCTCTGGGAAACACCGGCGTTGCAGTCAGTCTCTGTCACAGCATTAGAAAGAGTATGGTGATGTGGGCTTCAGCCTGGGTTCAAATCCTAGATTTGATCACTCTCGCTTTTGGACCTTGGGCAAGTTACTTAACCCTTTGGACTTCATTTTCTAAACCTGAATTGAATAATAGACTATTTCTCACAAGATGTCATGAGAACAGAGTAGAACACGCACATCAAGTACCCAGAAGAGTGTCTTGTAGACAAACTTGTCCCCCTGATGGAAAGAGAAGTTCCTTGAGAGCCAGGATCTCAGCGGCCTTCTCCCCTCCCCACCCCACACCCCTCCACCTTCTCCAACACCTCATGCGTCTGCCTCTTCCATGCTTGGTTGGGAGGCTTTTTCCCTCAAGCCTTCCCCCTCATCCACGCCCAGCCTTTCCTCTCGAATGGACAGATCCCAAGCTCAATGCCAATTCTTTTCTCCGTCCTTCTCAGGCCCACATCTCAAAAGCTTCTTCTCCTGGAGAATCCTGTCAACAGCTCCCGTCTCCACACTTGGCAGTTTTTCCTCCTCTCTGCCATGCTCCCTCTCTCTTCCATTAACATGATTTTATTTGCTTTGCTCCTATTCTTATCCATCTATAATTTTTATTTTATAGTCACTCCATAATGGTCTGGGGCCATTCCTACTGAATCACCAACTGGTCTTACTTTAGGATTTAATTTGGTTTTATTAAAATTACCAAAATTCTCCCTGGGCAGGTGTAGGCCTGGCCAGGGCAAAGCTCTCTAGGCTGTTGACTGAGAGGTCCCTCCCCACTGGTAGCTTTCCAGGCTCTTTAGCATTTCGTTCAGCCACGGTGCTGAGTGTTTCTGGTGCAGCAGTGTGTGTGTCTGTCTACATGTAGTTTGAAGTGTGGATGTTTCCCTTTTAGCCATGAGAACATAAGTTAACACTGCCTAGGAAAAGGGCTGTGATGTATTTGAAGAGGTTAAAGAAGCCAATAGCCACTGTACCTGTTGCACTTGGAAGTACAGACACATCCTGTCACCAGTCATTTCTGATGTGAAATCAATGACAATAATAGGTTTTAGCTGTTTTATGTACTGTGTGTGTTGTGTTTAGTCTCTCAGTCCAGCTGTTTGCAACCCCATGGACTATAGCCCACCAGGCTCCCCTGTTCATAGGATTCTTTGGCAAAAATACCAGAGTGGATTGCCATTCCCTTCTCCAGGGGATCTTCTCCACCCAGGGATTGAACGCACATCTCCTGCATTGGCAGATGGATTCTTTTTTTATCTGAACCTTATACCTTTACTTTTTCTTCAGGGAAAAGGGGTAGGAAAAGTTCTGGAAAAACAGAATTTTCATTTAGTTTTTCCAGCGTATTACTTATTACCTCAAATAAAGAGATCTCCATTAACAGAAATTAAAGCATTAGGGGTGTTGGACCCAGAAGCAGTAGAAGAAAAAATAGGATTCAAAGAATATGAAAATAACAAAATTAAAAAACAACATCCTGAGTTGGATGTCTCATATTTATCCGGGTGGTTGATCACTGACTGTCCCCTAAGGCCACCAATAAACTCAGATCCCATTGAGAGGTGGAATTCAGGCCTCTAGTTCCATGGACATCTTTGTTTTGTTCCCTTTTCTGAAGAGAAGCATTTTCTGTTAATTAGAGCATTTGCCTTCCTCTGCCTTTCCCCCAGCCCCTTCCATAGTCCCAGGATCTGCTATTTCCCCACCTCTGCCTGTATATCCACATTCCAAATATCTCTCTCCTAAGGAACTGGGGAAGAACTCTATGGTGGAAAACAGGAACAGTGCGCTTCTTTTAAAAAATTAATTAATTCATTTATTTTTAATTGAAGGATGCTGGGAAAGATTGAAGGCCTGAAGAGAAGGGGACAACAGAGGATGAGATGGTTGGATGGCATCACCGCCTCAATGGACATGAGTTTGAGCAAGCTCCAGGAGATGGTGAAGGACAAGGAAGCCTGGTGTGCTGCAGTCCATGGGGTTACAAAGAGTCAGACACGACTTAGCAACTGAGCAACAGATTGAAGGGTAATTGCAATATTGTGTTGGTTTTTGCCATATATCAATTTGGATCAGCCAGAGGTATACATATGTACCCTCTCTCTTGAGCCTCCCTCCCACCTCCCACCCTATCCCACCCCTCTAGGTTGTCACAGAGCCCTGGTTTGAGTTTCCTTGAGTCATACAGCAAATTCCCAGTTTATACTGTCTATTTTACGCACGTTAGTGTATATGTTTCCACGTGTGCTACTCTCTCCATTTGTCCCACCCTCTCCTTCTTAGCACCTCCCCCACCCCCTCCCCCACCCCCTTTTCCATAAGTCTGGGAAAATGTACTTCTTTCCTGGAGAATCGCATCAAATTAGGTCAGAGGGCTGTTGGGCAAAGAGTCTCTGTTTTGGTGCCTCAACTTCTGCTCCCCTCCTGCAGCTCTCCTTGACTAGAATCAATTTGGCATTGAATCTGCCTGTTGATTTTAAGAGAATTGGGAATAAAGCTGGGATGAAGAAGTTAGCTTCCTCCTGGGAATAATGCAGAGACTCGAGTTCTCCCTTGAGGACCTAATTTTGAATCTAGAGGGTTGAGTGAGAAATGAGGCCATTTGTGGAAGCCTAACACTGGGCATTTGAAAATGGGCATTTTCTCATCATCCTTCCTTTCCTTTAAAAAAAATAATGTAGCTTGGAAGAATATGATTATCCTTAAACATTTTATTTTTTAATTAAAGAGGGTTCATTATGCTACCCGTCTCATCTCGTCCCAGAGGAGAGAAACCCTGTGTTCAGCAGTTTGCTAAGAAATAATTATAGGTTCAGATCTTCCCCAGGCCCCGAAATTCAATTAAAATTTTTTTGTTTTAAGTTGCTTGCAGTCACATGGTATGTATATGTGGATGAGTGTGTGTGTGCGCGTGTGCACGTGCGCACACATGCCCCAGTTTTCCTTGTAACTACTCTGGGAATGGGTTCCCAAATGTGAGGTTCCTAAAAGACAGCAATCCCCCCACTCCCAACCCAGTTTCTTGGCTGTTTCTACATGATCTGATGTTAACACATAATGCTCTGTGAAAGCAACTTTGTTTCTTTGTTAGTTTGTTCGTTTTTGGCTAGAATCACTCTGTTTGTCTATCAGTCCCCAATTCCTGGGATATGTCTCTGGTTTATACTGAATCAGATCAGTGTAAATAAGTGGCTCTCAACCAACACTGTGGATCAGAATCACCTGGGGGAACTTTTAAGCAGTAGTGATGCCTACTCCCTGATGTATATATTCAGCTGGTGTGGAGTGGGGCCCAGGCACCAGTATTTTTTAAAGGCTCCTTAGGTGTTAATGTACCCCAGTTCGATTCCTGGGTTGGGAAGATCCCCTGGAGAAGAGATTGGCTACTCATTCCAGTATTCATGGGCTTCCCTTGTGGTTCTGATGGTAAAGAATCCGCCTGCAATGCGGGAGATCTGGGTTTGATCCCTGGGTTGGGAAGCTCCCCTGGAGGAGGGCATGGCAACCCACTCCAATATTCTTGCCTAGAGAATCCCCATGGACAGAGGAGCCTGGCGGGCTTCCAGTCCATGGGGTCACAAAGAGTCGGACAGGACTGAGTGACTAAGCACAGCACAGCACAGAAGACACCCAAAGGGCTTCCCTGGTGAGTCAGCAGGTAAGAATTCGCCTGCGATGCAGAAGACCCAGGTTCAGTCCTTGGGTCGGGAAGATCCCCTGGAGAAGGGAATAGCTACCTACTCCAGTATTCTTGCGTGGTGAATCCCATGAACAGAGGAGCCTAGCAGGCTATAGTCCATGGGGTCGCAAGAGTCAGATGCAACTTAGGGACTAAACAATAATACAAAGACACACAAATAGGGTCACGGGGCCCAAATTTCATTGCCTGCTTGCTCAGCTTACTGTCTAGTTAGCTTAAGTAGTGTAAGATACGGGTAGAGTGGTTACCTGTCACTTTTATACTGACTCTGAGTTATATTTAAACCTGGGGTGGAAACAGGATTCCATATAGTTCTCCCCTGCACCGCCTCTTTCCTCATCCCAAGAAGGGGGGCAATTCTGTTGTAGGACTGCCCCTGTTTACATAAAAAAATTATTAGGGAGGATAGTGTATAGATGACTCTTCTTGTAAGAACATTCCAGGAAATGGGGCAGTATTAATATTTATGGGTTCATTCAGGCCGCAATTGACCTTTTCCCTAGTTTACAGAAAGGAGCTAAAAATTCCCAGGCCTTGGGGCACAAGACCTCCTGGCAGCAGAAATATGGAAAGAGGGAGGCAGGGCTATGTGAGGCCAGATTCTCCCCAGATAATTAACCAAAATAGACATGTCTAATAGAAATCTAATAAATAAATTAATAAATAAAAGAACAAGAATGTACTTATGAAGCCCTATATATCTCAGCATATAAACATATATAGGTTTCTGCATATTAGTAGCTTACACAATGTGCGTGTTTACAGATTTAAATAGAGTCATATATAAATATATATATATAACTACAGCAGCCTTGTGGAATGTGGAGGTAATTATGTAGATAGCTCAGGCATGTTTTTTGAAAATTGTAGCCATTTTCATATTTGACTGAAAATTTCACTGTTATCCTGAGGTTCCCAAGTATTTAGACTTATAAATTATGTATATATTTTCTAGTTTGCCTACAGATGTTTGTATACATTATATATAGAGTAGGTTAGGAGATATATATATATATATTTGCTATTTTTCAGAGAGAGGGTTCTGAATTAGTGTAGATAGCCAAAGTGAGCAGTTCAAACTCAAATAATCTACACTGGGGCTTAAATAATCTGCATTTACTAATTATATGAATTCAGTTCTAAAATCTCCACTTATTTGGTGCTATGTAGATATAGCCCCTACAAATTTGAACCAGTTGAATGCACTTCATTTTGCCTTTGAGAATGCAGGTATGTGATGAATAGTTCAGGACCTACTGGTTCCAATTTGAATTATCCACCCTCTTGAAGGGAGGAAGAATAGAAAACTATCCAAGAAAAGCTAAGAAAAAGAATTTCAATATGTCTTTGTCATGAAGTCAAAACATTTTCTCTCACTCTTTGCCCTGCTCTCTCACACATAGTCTTGCTTGCACACACGCGGGAGCGAGCATGCATACATACATATACACACTCGCTCTTTTACTAAACTGATGCTAATTTCTTTCTGGGCTGGACTGATGGCAGCTTGATGGTCTGTGGAGGGGAGGAAGCAGACCAAAGCTGTCTCCAGACACAAGAATAGACCAGTGCACAGGAGCCACAATTATGGAGATGTGCTTTAGACCCAAAAAGGCTTGGTTGAGAAATTGTTTACAAATCACCTACCAAATACCTTATCAGATTTCTGTGACACTTCTGTCATCCTCCCTGGTTACATGGAGATCTTTCTTGTCCTTTCAAGTGTCTGAGGTCTTCTGGCAGTGTTTAGTAGGTATTCTGTGAGAATTGTTCTGCATGTAGAAAATGTATTTTTGTGATGTATTTGTGGGAGCAGGTGAGCTCCACATTCTACTCCACCATCTATTTTTATTTATTTATTTATTTGGCTACATTGGGTCTTAGTTTGTTTCTCTCTAGTTGTGGTGTACAGGCTTAGTTGCCTTGCAACACGTGGAATCTCAGTTCCCCAGCCAGGGATCAAACCTGCCTCCCTTGAATTGGAAGGCAGATTCTTAACCACAGGACCACCAGGTAAGTCCCTACTCCACTATCTTGATTCTGAGCTTCTGTATGACATTTCTACTTATCTCCCAGTTTGGTTCTGTATCTGAAACTGGAACAAATATTGGAACTGTGTCCCCTAATTCTGCCTCCAAGAGCTGGGGCTCAGGGTCACACCATGGACAATGGAGTGGGAAGAAAGCCACTGCTACCATCTCCCCGTCCCCTGTGCATAGTCCAGGTTGAGCTGACTATGGAGGCTCCCAAGACCCTGCTTTACATCATTTGTGATGATTTTTTTATGAAAAATTATATAGATGAGTTTTATTAATATTCTCCTCTCTCTGGGTTGGCTTTGCGACAACTTAGTTTTAAATATGCACCTCATTCTCCTAGTTGTATCTTTTATCTTGTTTGCAAAACAAAAATGAAGCATAGGAGAAGAAAACAACCCTGCCTTGGAGAAAGACTACCCTGTTTAAACCCAAGATTGGTTACTCATGGATGAAATAAAATAAAAAAGAGTTTTCTGAATTGTTCAGTTTTAAACATCCCACCTTATTAAATACATTCAACATGAAACCAACTTCGGTTGTTTTACTTGAGTCAAACCTCTAGTTGGGAATGGGCCTGCAGGAAGAGGGAGTGGAAGTACTCTGTTAGGTACCTAGATGCTGTTCTATTTCATCCACATTCCTGGTGATGCCATTTAATCATAGGGTGGATATACCAGCTTCCCAATTCTCACTTGGGATATACATGCCTATATATGACCTAGGTTTGTGACCAAGGAGGATAGGACCAGCATCTCATCTACTCATTCAGCAAAGATTTATTGAGCCCCTACTAAGTGTTGGGAACTGCGTGAGGTTCTGGTGTAAAGACAATAAGATCTTGTCTATGAGGTCCTCATGGTACATATTTGTGAAAGAAATGGACATATTAGCAAATAGGTATAACACAATGAAAGAAGTAACACAAGAGTATTATAAAAGCACAAAGGAGACGTGGTATCTAACCTGCTCTTTGGGGTGGGGGATGGACTCTCAAGGAGTGGACGATGAGAGCCAGAATTTTATTTTCATACATTCTAGTCCTTAGTATGATATTCTGCTTGTTGAATGAATTGGTCAAGGATTTAGTAAGTCTCTGGAACTGCAGTGGCAGAAGCACTGGAATAGGAGTCTGAAGGTCTGGGTTCTGGCTCAGGCTCCATGATTAGTTTGTGACTTGGCCCCGCTGCTGCTTGTCAAGATGAAATCAGGGCAAGATCCTGGGCTAGTGCCAGACCTCTGCTTCCTTGGTTAATTAAATACACTGTCCCTCCTCCCAGTATGTGTGTCACCCAGAAGAAATAAAACCAAAGTTTTCTTCTCTAATCCACTCATAAAATAGTCATCAGCTCACTTGTGACCAGTCGCTCAGTCGTGTCCTACTGTTTGCGACCCCATGGACTATAGTGCGCCAGGCACCCCGTCCATGGAATTTTTCAGGCAAGAATACTAGAGTGGGTTGGTATGTCCTCCTTCTCCTGACCCAGGAATCAAATCCATGTCTCCTGCACTGGCAGGTGAATTCTTTGCCACTGAGTCATCTGGGAAGCCACCAGCTCTCTCTAACTCTGTCCTATCCCAATTTTCTATGAATCTTTAAAAAAGTATTTCAGAGTTATCTGGAAGAGTATTTATAATGTGAGAAAGTTTTTTGCAAAAGTTAGGACAGGTTAACTAGTGCTGAGGAGGCTGGAATGCCGAGAAAGTGAAATGATAGGAAAGAACCCATTTGGTTTACTTTGGCCGGTGCTGACCAGCAGTTTAAAGCCACCCTAGGGACTTTGCTAGCGATCCAGTGGTCAGGACTCTGATTTCTCTGCTGAGGGCCCAGATTCAATCCCTGGTCAGGGTGCTGAGATCCTGCAAGCCCCACAGTGTGGCCAGAAAGAAAGAAAAGAGGGAAAACTACCCTATACTTAGAGCAGCGGGACAGCAGGCAGGGACCAGGGTCTGTATCGTGTTCTACAAGGAAGACTATTTCTCTTCTTGAGCCAAGCAGAGAGGGAGACTGGTGGCTGAAGTGTCCTGACCTGATTGGAACAGGAGGCCTCACATCCCTGCTGATCCTTCACATCCCCTGACCTTAGGCTGAAGGGAGGAAATAAAACCAAATGTTGGGTTATAATCAAGCAACTCCATGTTAAAAGCCGAAGGGCCTAACCCTTCTCACAGAATTCATTTGCTCTTTGCCTCTAGACCACTCAGGTGCTTGCTTACCTCTGTTTTGTCTTCTGCAAAATGGGTTGAGCAATTTCTGCCCTATTACTATTCAGTGTACTTTGCTTTGATGGTACTTTTCATAGTTTGTAACTTGTAGCTGATTAAGATCTGTCTTCTTAACTTGAAAGGCATATTCAGGAAGACAAAACTGTGTTTATTTTCCTCTCTGTTTAATTCCCAGAATGTTCAGTGCTTCCATGCACTGGCCAGTCACCCAATAAATACATTTGAATAAAAGAATGAATGATTGGCATTGTCAGGATTAAGATGAACTATTTGAAATACTTCAAAAAAATGTACAGGTGAAAAGAGTGTAAAGCATTGTTTCTAGTTAACTAGGTCATAAATTTTTTGAATTTAGGAGCCAGATCTTACACCCTTTAAGAAATGTGTTTATTTACCTACTGCTTATTGATCTGGGGTCTTGGTTGCTGTACTCGGGCTTTCTCTAGTTGTGATGAGCTGGGGCTACTCTAGGTGCGGTGCAAGGGCTTCTCATTGCGGTGGCGTCTCTTGTTTTGGAACACAGGCTTTAGGGCCCCCAGGCTTCACTGCCCCGTGGCATACAGGTTCTTCCTGGACCAGGATCGAACATGTGTCCCCTTGGTTGGCAGGCAGATTCGTAACCACTGGACCATCTGGGGAGTCACAAGTCTTAAACTGTTTATCTCCCATTCAACCTAGCAGAGCACTCTCTGCATAGTTAGGTGCTCTGTAAATACTTATGCTCATCACTATAGTATTTAAAAGAAAATTAGAATACTTGAATAACAATCCCAAAGTGAATTTAATAAAGACAATTCTGTTTATAATAGCATTAAAAATAATGAAATGCTTAGGAATAAATTTCATAGAAGAATTGAAAGATTTATACTCTGAAAACTACAAAGCACCGTTGAAACTTAATTAAAGAACACCTAAATAAATGTAAAAACATCCCATGTTCATGGCAATACTTCCCAAATTTATCTACAGATTCGACATAATGCCTATAACAGAATATCATTTCACTTCTTTGTGGAAACTGGCAAACTAATCCCAGAATTCATATAGAAACCAAAGGGACCCAAAAGAGCCCAGACAATCTTGAACAAGAAAAACAATGATGGAAGACTCACATTTATTGATTTTTAAACTTACGACAATAGTGCAGTAATTAAGAGAGTACAGTACTGGCGTAAAGGAAAACATGTAGACCGACGGGCTAGGAAGATTGTTCAGGAATAAACCCTCACATTTATGGTCAGTTGATTTTTGACATTGGGCCTAGAAAATTCGATGGAGGAAGGATGGACTTTTCAAGTGGTGTTGGGACAACTGGACAGCCATATGCAAGTAAATAAAATTGGATTCCTACTCCACACAATATATAAAAACTAGCTCAAAATGGATGAAAGACCTAAATGTAAGAGTTTAAAATGTAGAACTCTTAAAAAAAACACATAGGTGTAAATCTTCATGACTTTGGATTAGGTAATGATTTCTCAGATAAAGTCACCCTAAGAGAAATACATAAATGGACTTCATCAGAATTGAATACTTTTTGCTTCAAAGGATGCCATGAGGAAAGTGAAAAGAGAATTCACAGAATAGGAGACTATATTTGCAAATCATTTATCTGATTAGAGATTTGTATCTAGAATATATAAAGAATTCTCATGACTCAAAAATAAAAAAACAAGTAGCCCAAATGAGTAAAGCATATGAACAGGCATTTCTGCAAGAAGAAATACATGCCAATAAGCACATGAAAATATGCTCAGTGTCATTAACTATAAAAGAAATGCAGATTCAAATCACTAGAATGGCTATAATAATAAAAAATAAGATATTAATAAGTGTTGATGAAGGCTGGAAAAATTTTAACCCTGGCTGGTAGAAATATAAAACGATACATCTGCTTTGCAAACAGTCTGGTGGTTTTTGAAAATTATGACCAAGCAGCTCCACTCCTAAGTATACATCCAAGAGAAATGAAAACATATGTCGTGTAAAGTGTGTATATGAACTTTCATAGCAGAATGAACTTTCATAATAGCTGAAAAGTGGAAACAAATATCCATCAACAACTGGATAAATAAGATGTGAAATATTCACAAAATGCAATTATTCAGCAATAAAAAAGGAACAAAGGACTGATCCATGCCACAGCATGGATAAATCTTGAAAATATTATGCTAAAAGAAAGATGTCAGTCACAAAAGACCACATATCACATGATTCCATTACATGAAGTGTTAAAAGTAGGTAAATCTATGAAGTGAGAGAGTAGATGTGATTTCCCAGAGCTGGGATTCTTGGGGTGGGGGATGGGAGACAAGAGCTATAAGTTTTCCTTTTGGGGTGATGAAAATATTCTAAAATTGATCGTGATGATGGTTGCACAACCCTGTGAGTATATTAAAAACATTGAACAGTACACTTTAAATAGGTGAATCATATAATATATGAATTATATCTCAATAAAGCTTTTATTGAAAAAAGAAAATTATAATACAGTGCCTGCCCTTAGGGAACCTACAAGCTAACTGAATTTTTTTTTTTTTTTTGGTTCTGCTTCTTAAAAATCCTGGCCACTCCATTTTGAAAGTTTGTTAATTTATTGTCTGTTGGCTACTGTAAACTTAGTGCTTTGGAGTTTAGCGTAAAGGTGCAGGAAAGGCAGAGGAGGAAAAAGGACAGAGAATAAGGGCAAAAGAGAACCCAAGGAGTGAAGTCTTTTGAGAAGAGGCCTGGGAGGCCTGTTCAGTCTCTTAGCCTATCTAATAAATAAGAACCATGCCTTCAAGACTCCAAATATGAATATCTTTGACTGAGGGTTCCAGTTTTGGTTGTGGTATTTGGAACTGAGTTGTCTTTGCCACCTTCTTCTGGTGCAAATGACACTAAAAATATGAAATACTGACCTTGTCTCCTTCTCCAGTCTCCCACATTGGCCTGAAGATCTGGATAATTGGAGGGTGTGGGAAGAAAGCCACGGAGAACTTGCATCCATCTGGAGAGTGGCAAGGTGAGAAAGAGCTGGGGAATGACTCAAGAAGATTGGAGTCTAGGAACAAAAGACTCTGAAAACCTCCCTAAGTACATAATGGGAAGGAACGTGGACATCTTGATGACTAAATTGACTCCTACTATGCTGCAGTTCCTGGAGGAGGGTACAGCGATCCACTCCAGTATTCTTGCCTGGAGAATCTCGTGGACAGAGGAGCCTGGCAGGCTACGGTCCATACGGTCGTAAAGAGTCAGACACAATTGAAGCTACTGAGCATGCATACTCATGCTGTAGTTTTGATTCCTCTTGGTTCCCTTCATTTTTCAAGAATCCCAATTTCAATTTTCTTCACACCCATTTGTTCTAAACAAAAGCCTGTCTTTTTAAAAAAAATTTTATTTTATATTGAAGTATAGCCAATTAACAATGTTGATAGTTTCTGGTGCATAGCAAAGGGACTCAGCCATATATATACATGTATACATGTATGTATATATATCCATTCTCCCCCAAACTCCTCTCCCATCCAGAACAGAGCCTATCTTGACAGAAGGAAGGAGTAGGGGACGGTATGGGGGCAGAGAGACATGGCAGGGGGAGAAAAGAGTTAATTGCTGGTCTTTAAGAAACAGTCTGATGAGAAAAATGCTAGTGAGTTCTCGGACTGAAGAAAGTAAGAATCAACAAACAGAAAGACTTTCCTTATTTGAAAAAGCAAACAAACAAAAAAACACTTTTCTGGATGAGAGATGCTGAGCGAGATTTTTAAAGGAAGTTCCGAGTGTGGACTGCAGATACATTCCCTCCTGTGATGCTGGGCCCCCGCCACAGGAATAACTCCCCTCAGCACTGGTCACCTATGGCCCTTTGCCTGCTTATGCTGAGTGATTTGCTGAGTGATTTCAGTGATAGCTGAAATCTAGTCAAGGGGTGACTGAGCGGATGAGGGGGCTCTTGTGACCCCACTATCCTAGCTTTGGTTTAGGTCTTGATGGGGAATTCAGTGCATTTGCCTTTAAGGGGAGCAGAAAAGGAGAGTTGGGAGCCCTTGCTGTCGCGTGGGTTACCTATACAAAAACAGACGTGTGTTCTTCTCTCTGGCCAGCCCATTCTCTGCTCTTCTTATCCCAACTTGCCTAATTGATACCTTGGCCGATGGTGTCATTAACAATGCTTGAATAATAGCCTGACCTGCTGATTTCAAAATGGGAGAGGTGATTAATATGTCGGAAATCCAGCGAGGGGGAGCAGGGAAGGGGATGTCCCGAGAAATAAAACATGGGAGATGTGTCCTTCTGTGTCCCCATTGCCCACCCTTCGTTCTTTGACCTCGGGGAAGAACTTGGGGATACAGTCTGACTTCCAGTTCCTTTTTGGTTTTCTGATCCCCCTCTATTTCTCCTCCCCTGCTTCCCCTAACAGCACACGTTCTGACACCTACAAGCTCGTTACATGATGATGACCTATATTTTTATCTTTTTTATGAGCATCAAACACACATCGTCTTGCAAGCACTTGTGTTTTTTTTTTCTTTCCTCTATTGACGTGTGAGTGCCTTTGATGGTAATTTATTGTAGGGTTGAGCAGCCAGGTCTTAATTGTACCCTAAAATTGCTTACCATTTTGATGCTTCCAAACCATCCCCAAATGTACCTTTTTCCTACAAGAAGGGGGTGGGATAGCCCCCTTTTAACTGTCTTCTGTGGTAGAATACAGAGCTTAGAGAGAACGTGCAGGAGGACTTCCTCTGCTGGGTTTCGGGGACGCCTTGTCCCCATCTTCTAATTGCAGTTGGATTGTGTGAATGTTTGCTTCTACTCAACAAAACTTTTCTTCATCGCTTAGGTCAACATGGCTTCACTGGTTGCACAGAATGGTCAATGAGCAGTTTCTACTCTGACAGTCAGGCTCTTCAGGAAATTCCCACTGCGGCTACTTGCTTCTGTGAATTCAGATGGGATTGGAAGCAAGAAAGTTGTGCCTTAACCTAGGGAGTCTGGACTATGAGAGGCAGTTAACCCCAAGCAATGCAGTCCTGAAGTCATTCTGTAATAATCTGTAACTCCCACATCTGACCACTCCCTCACCTGATTTAGGGATGACCAGGGGGAGCAGAGGATGAAGAGTATAATTTTAGCCCAAGCAGAACTTCATTCTTAAGTATAATTTGAATCTGGGCCCCATAGCCTTCTTTGCCCCCACTTCACTTTGTCCCTCAGTACAATAAACAGCATCATATACTAGAACACTCAGATTCATTACAGGAGGATGAGTCAATGTCAGAACAACTAGGAATGTAACCCGTGCTTGTAGAAGTATTAAATATAAAGGGAAAATGAAGACTGAAATTCCTACCTCCCTTTCTGGAGAGACCAGCATAACATCCAGTGTTGACCTAGGCTCTGTGCTGGAAACTGATCTACCTGTGGACTGAGTCCCTGTTGGCTCATGTTTCAGACTGTCCATTCCAGCTGAGTTCATTTGTTCTCTCCCCCACACATGACACTCACCACATGAGCTTGCCGGTACTTGCCTTCCAGCATTTTGACAGGCTAGTTTCCTCTTTCTTCAGCCTTAGTACTGTTTCTCTGTCCTCTCTGTTCAACCCTGTCCCTTTCCTCTTTGTAGTGATCCTGAAAGTCTCCTCTACAGTAGTGTTAGTCACTCCAGTCGTGTCTGACTCTTTGAAACCCTGTGGACTGTCTCCCCCCAGGCTCCTCTGTCCATGGGATTCTCCAGGCAAGAACACTGGAGTGGGTTGCCATACCCTTCTCCAGGGGATAAAGCTGCTCTAATTGGCCTTATCTGACTCCTAGGACTCCACCGTTTCACAGGTCCTCAACATTATGTTATTTGCACTTAGCCCTTTGCCCTATTGGCTCCCTACCTCCATAAAGGAACTTTTCATGGCCGTCTGAATGAGCCTCTTGACTGAGAGAAAAACTGCTCCTCCCAGCTTCTTAGGTGGATAAAAATCTCTCTGCTGTGGAAGGCCTCCCAAAGAGGGAGACTACCTGCTTCCTCAGCCTCCAGTTTTTACTTCCAGTGGAGCTGGACAGATGCAGATGACCTTGATAAAGACAGTAGCTTCCGTGGTGGAGTCCGTGAGAAATGCTACTTTTCTTATGACAGCTTAAAGATGGTTCATTCTCAAACTTCAGAAATGGAGTCAGTTACCTGGAAATCTTGAAGAAATGTGGAGCGTCTCTCGTGATTACTTGGTTGTCCATTACATAAAGAATAAAGCACAGATTCCATAGCTTGATCGTCAGAGTCTTCCACAGTGACACTGCCTGTATTTATCTCCACGCTCCTTTACATAACCTAGACTACAACCTCATGGGTCTTGGGGTTCTTGAACTTGTTCTATGCTCTTCGGCTTCCAGAATTTTCACATATTGTTCTTTCTGTCTGGAATGTCATCCTTTCCTTCATTGGCTTATCAAGGTCCTATCCTTCATTTTAGCCCAACTTAAAAATCTTCTCCTGCAAGAATACTTCCTAGATCTCTCAAGTGACCGCTGTTTCTGTCTCTCTTCCAACTAGAATGTCACATTATTTTGAACCTCTGTAATAGCACTGTTTTGTCCTGGAAAAATGTGTGTGTGTGTGTATATATATATATATATATATATATATAATGTATGTAATATATTTATATGTCTCTTTTACTAGATTGTAAACTTCTGGAAGGTAGAGATTGTGTATTTTTGGACTTTGTATCCCTTCCTATGCTTTGCATAATGCTTTGGACAGTAGGTGCACAAGAAATATCAATTAATTGGAAATCAGGGCCTTGTTTTTTTGTATGTTTTGTTTTTTCAGCCAAGCAGCATGTGAGATCCAACCAGGGATCAAACCTGCACCCCCTGCATTGAAGTGTGGCGTCTTAACCACTGGACTCCCAGGGGAGCTCCCAGGGCCTTGCTTTTATGTTCATTTTGCTCTTACAGTTCTCCTCTAACCGAGTCACCATTTTGTACTGACTGAATTTGTCTTTGGGTGTTCTTCACCTCTGTCTATTGTAAGAGCTGAGCATCTAAAATAATCTAAGTGCAATGGAACTGATAGGTTTCAGAGGACTCTGAGAGCAGATCCATCCTTGGAAAGTTTCTGGACTGGTTTGAGATTAGCTTTCCTGCATGGCAAAAGGCCATTTGTAGGGATGGCTCTGCCGAGCTACTGGGGAGAAACCAGGATCAAGGGAGAGGAGCCTGAAGGTGAGAAGAAACTGATTTCTGGGAAATGGATCAGTTTAAGGATTTTGTATGTCAGCAAAAAGGGCAGTGTACTTGCTGCTGCTGCTGCTGCTAAGTCGCTTCGGTCGTGTCTGACTCTGTGCGGCCCCATAGACGGCAGCCCGCCAGGCTCCCCCGTCCCTGGGATTCTCCAGGCAAGATTCATTTCACTCCTGGCACGCAGCTTGTTTCTTTATGCTACAATAACATCACTTACAGCTCTTTTCCTGTCAGGTGCCTAAGGAAGAGCTGATGGCTCTGCTCCCCTGTGCTTGTTGGTAAGAGGTGAAGAATGTGATGTTTCGATGGCTCCATATGCTTGAAGTGAAGTGAAGTCGCTCAGTCGTGTTCAACTCTTCGCAACCCCATGGACTGTAGCCTACCAGACTCCTCTGTCCATGGGATTTTCCAGGCAATAATCCTGAAGTGGGTTGCCATTTCCTTCTCCAGGGGATCTTCCCAACCCAGGGATTGAACCCGGGTCTCCCGCATTGTAGACAGACACTTTACCATCTGAGCCACCAGGGAAGTTCCATGTGCCTAAGAAAAGACAAATCTAACCTCCTGGGTTTCTTGACAATTCTTCCAATCAGCTACTCACTTCCCCACCATCTTAGGTCTCCTGACTTCAACAAGCCCTTTATGTTCTAAGATTAAACTGTTAGATTGTTTCGTTCATTCAGTTCAGTTCAGTTTAGCCGCTCAGTCGTGTCCGACTCTTTGCGACCCCATGAATCGCAGCACGCCAGGCCTCCCTGTTCATCACCAACTCCTGGAGTTCACTCAGACTGATGTCCATCGAGTCCGTGATCCCATCCAGCCATCTCATCCTCTGTCATCCCCTTCTCCTCCTGCCTCCAATCCCTCTCAGCATCAGAGTCTTTTCCAATGAGCCAACTGTTCGCATGAGGTGGCCAAAGTACTGGAGTTTCAGCTTCAGCATCATTCCTTCCAAAGAAATCCCAGGGCTGATCTTCAGAATGGACTGGCTGGATCTCCTTGCAGTCCAAGGGACTCTTGAGAGTCTTCTCTAACACCACAGTTCAAAAGCATCAATTCTTCAGTGCTCAGCCTTCTTCACAGTCCAACTCTCACATCCATACATGACCACTGGAAAAACCATAGCTTTGACTAGACGGACCTTAGTCGGCAAAGTAATGTCTCTGCTTTTGAATATGCTGTCTAGGTTGGTCATAACTTTTCTTCCAAGGAGTAAGCGTCTTTTAATTTCATGGCTGCAGTCACCATCTGCAGTGATTTTGGAGCCCAGAAAAATAAAGTCTAACACTGTTTCCACTGTTTCCCCATCTATTTCCCATGAAGTGATGATGGGACCAGATGCCATGATCTTCGTTTTCTGAATGTTGAGCTTTAGGCCAACTTTTTCACTCTCCTCTTTCACTTTCATCAAGAGGCTTTTTAGCTTCTCTTCACTTTCTGCCATAAGGGTGGTGTCATCTGCATATCTGAGGTTATTGATATTTCTCCCGGCAATCTTGATTCCAAAATCACTTGTTTCCTTTGTTACCCTCTCTCATTTCTGAAGGTCTATATGGGTAATTTCTCAGTCCTAGTCTTCTGTGTTCAATTCTGTAGCTTCTTTTCTCTGTTTGGCTGAGCTGGGTCTTCATTAGGGGAAACAAGCTCTCTAGTGGCCAGTGAGTGGGCTTAGCCGCTGTCCCCTGCCTCTACATGTGGGATCTCAGTTTCCTGACCAGGAATCGAATCTGCATCCCCTACAATGGAAGGTGGATTCTTTACCACTGGACCCCCAGGGAAGTCCTTCTAGCCTTTTTCTTGCCATACCCTGATTTATTATCTCCTCTTCCTATAGAAACACTGGGCTGGAGGAAGCACAAGCTGGAATCAAGATTGCCGGGAGAAATATCAATAATCTCAGATATGCAGATGACACCACCCTTATGGCAGAAAGAGAAGAAGAACTAAAGAGCCTCTTGATGAAAGTGAAAGAGGAGAGTGAAAAGTTGGCTTAAAGCTCAACATTCAGAAAAGTAAGATCATGGCATCCAGTCCCATCACTTCATGGCAAATAGATGGGGAAACAGTGGCTGACTTTATTTTTTGGGGCTCCAAAATCACTGCAGATGGTGACTGCAGCCATGAAATTAAAAGAAGCTTACTCCTTGGGAGAAAAGTTATGACCAACCTAGATAGCATATTGAAAAGCAGAGACATTACTTTGCCAACAAATGTCCATCTAGTCAAGGGTATGGTTTTTCCAGTGGTCATGAATGGATGTGAGAGTTGGACTGTGAAGAAGGCTGAGCACCAAAGAATTGATGCTTTTAAACTGTGGTGGAGAAGACTCTTGAGAGTCCCTTGGACTGCAAGGAGATCCAACCAGTCGATTCTAAAGGAGATCAGTCCTTGGTGTTCTTTGGGAGGAATGATGCTAAAGCTGAAACTCCAGTACTTTGGCCACCTCATGCAAAGAGTTGACTCATTGGAAAAGACTCTGATGCTGGGAGGGATTGGGGGCAGGAGGAAAAGGGGATGACCGAGGATGAGATGGCTGGATGGCATCACCGGCTTGATGGACGTGAGTCTGAGTGAACTCCGGGAGTTGGTGATGAACAGGGAGGCCTGGCGTGCTGCGATTCATGGGGTTGCAAAGAGTCGGACACGACTGAGCGACTGAACTGAACTGACTTTCTTGACCCCGTTCTTCCTCCCTTGGTCCTTTCTTTACACCACTCCTTCCATCCTCAAATGCTGGTTGAGCATCTGCTGTGTACTAGGCGTTGTTCTATGTTTCTCCCAGTATATAGCTTATTCTCAAATTTCTCTCTGAGTGGTATTTTAGATACTGGTTTGGTATGGGAAACTACTTAATTGGATGTCCCCAAATAGTGTCAAAACCCTAGAAGTCGCTGATTGAGGACGCAATTAGGATTTCTCTTCTTTGTTGGCCACTTTCTCCATTCTTAGTATTGCTACTCATCATTAGTCCATCTCTCAGAACTTGATATAGAAATGTTGTTTTATGTCTCGTCCTGTGATGAGCAGTTTTAGCATTTACCGAAGAACTTGGAGGACGGAGGTGGGGAGCCTAGATGTGTGCATGCTCAGTCGTTTCAGTTGTGTCTGATTCTTGGGGAGACTAGATATTCCCCCCAAAAACAGAAGCCCTACTTCTTGCCTTCACAGAACTTAAACTTTTAACAAATGAGACAGAAAACATTTCTGCCACTGTTTTATGTAAATGCACATATGTGCTGCTTATGCAATTAAATATTATTGAAAAACTAAAATGGAGCAAAGAAGTCATCTCAGTTACTTGGAGTCAATAAAGAAAGACGGAGAAAAGGGTTTTGAGCAGCTGGGTTTTGATAAGAGATATGGAAAACAGAGGCCATGAAGACAACATTCTAGGGGATAGGAGATGGTAGTCAGTCACAGGCTTAGATGTGGGAATGAGTGGGGATGTGGGAGTTGGTGAGTGGGTTATCTTGGCTGCAGCACAAGGTCTAAGTAGGAAAAAGAAAAAGAAATAGGTTCAGCGAGAGATTAGAGTAGCATTGGTGGAGATGATCAACCTAGGTTGATGTGTCTTCCTAGCTGAAGGCAAGGGAATAAATAAAATAGCTTTAGGAGGACTAAAGTTTCTATTCTTCCCCTCAGCTTTTGGGAAAAGGGTATTAAGGCATTTGGAACTCTGACTACTATCTGACATAAGGGCTCTGCTAACATGAGGGAAAATCCCATGGACGGAGGAGCCTGGTGGGCTGCAGTCCATGGGGTTGCAAAGAGTCAGACACGACTGAGCGACTTCACTTTCGCTTTTCACTTTCATGCATTGGAGAAGGAAATGGCAACCCACTCCACTGTTCTTGCCTGGAGAATCCCAGGGACGGGGGAGCCTGGTGGGCTGCCATCTATGGGGTCACACAGAGTTGGACACGACTGAAGCAACTTAGCAGCAGCAGCAACATGAAGGAAGGGACAAAGATCAAGGATAATATAAGCCCAAGGGTCTGTTTTGTTTTGTTTTCAAAATATTGCTTAAATTTAAGCTGTAATTATTTATTCACAAGAACGCTGTTCTTCCCTTTACTTGGTTCTACCCTGGAATCATAGAATGACCCTATAGAAACGAGCTTACCCACTCACATGCTTCTTGCATCCTGTCTACCCATCTCTCCTGTATAACAAGGCTTCAGGGTAAGGCGAAGAACCTTTCACACCTGGTGTCTGTCCATCGGCCTTTGCCTTTCTGGACTGACCCTGCTTGAGGGGAGGAAATATTCATGGAGAAATTGCCTTTGATTTAGTCAGAGAGGTCTTCTAAATCTGGGTTCTGTTGGCTACTACAGGGGAAGAGCTTCCCTCATAGCTCAGTCAGTAAAGAATCTACCTGCAATGCAGGATTCGATTCCTGGGTCGAGAAGATTCCCTAGAGAAGGAAATGGCAACCCACTCCAGCATTCTTGCCTGGAGAATCCCATGGATACGGAGCCTGGCAGGCTATAGTCCATGGGGTCGCAAGAGTTGGACACGACTTAGCAACTAAACAGCCACCATAGGGAAAGAGAGTTCCGGCCCTAGCTTCCAGGACTTTTATGATATTTTCACCTTGAACCTCTACTGGAATTTCCTCTGAAGCAGAAGGAAGGGACGACCATTTTCCATATAATGCTTAAATATGAGTGAGAAGAGATATTCTTCTCTTCCATATATTTAGGCTTAAAAGACAAAATACCAACAAAAGAATTAAATTTTGTGGGGAAAGAAAGAGTAGAAAAACAAAAGAAAGAAGAACTTCCCAACAAAGTGGATTATTGAGATGACTGAAAGAAACTGTGGTGTGTGCTTTAGCAGCATATGTACTAAAATCGGAAAAAGGGGATTTCCTGGTGGTCCAGTGGTTAAGACTCTGTGCTTCTATAGCGGGAGGCCTGGGTTCAATCCCTGGTGGGAGAGCTAAGAGCCTGCATGCCCAACAGTGCAGCAATAAACAAATAAATAAATATTTAAAATTTAAAATAAAAGTATTTGGAATAATACCGGAGAAGATTAGCATGGCTCCTGTGCAAGAATGACATGCACATTCATAAAGGAAATTGTGTCGTTTTATCTGAGAAACTAGAAGAATTAGGTCAATTATCAACTCTCTGCATGATTTTGGAGGTGATGAAACAGATGTGGAGACCTCCAAAGTTCTGAAGGCCTAAGACTCAGTGATTTCAGAACAGGAATTAGCTGGAGGGAGCCAGAGGGACATGAACTCATTTTTCATGTCTCTCTTACCATGGCTGCATGCCTTTCTGGTTTCTCAAAAAAACTTTTTTTTTTTTTTTTGCTTTTCTGATTCAGAGATAGAAAACCTTGAGGAAAATGAAGATGAAGTTTATTCACCTAGATGTGCACATGGAATTTTGTGATCAATTCTGATATGATTTTCATATCTAGATGATTAATCAAGGTGAATTTTCATATAGATGTTGGGTAAAGTCTTTATTCCTGATTTGTGGATTATCCACTTGGTGGGTTTTTGCAGACTCCATGCTTGCACTGCCTTGGGTTTGGCAGAAACAATGTGTCAGAAAG
The DNA here is from genome assembly GCF_042477335.2 of Ovis canadensis. Lineage (NCBI taxonomy): Eukaryota > Metazoa > Chordata > Mammalia > Artiodactyla > Bovidae > Ovis > Ovis canadensis. The sequence continues at coordinate 138,348,132 of NC_091247.1, read as the reverse complement.
AAGATAAGGGGGACTTCCCTGGTGGCCCAGGGATTGAGAGTCAGCCTTGCAGTGCTGGGAACATGGGTTTGATAACCCCTGGTCAGGTTACTAGGGCTTCCCTTGTGGCTCAGCTTGTAAATAATCTGCTTGGAATGCGGGAGACCTGGGTTCAATTCCTGGGTTGGGAAGATCCCCTGGAGAAGGGAACGGCTACCCACTCCAGTATTCTGGCCTGGAGAATTCCATGGGCTGTATAGTCCGTGGGGTCGCAAAGAGTCAGACATGACTGAGCAACTTTCACGGGAACTAATATCTCACGTACTGTAGAGCAATTAGGCCCCACAACTGGAGAGTCCATGCACTGCAATGAAGATTCCCGCATGCCACAACTAAGACCCAAGGCAGCCAAATAAATAAATGAATTTTTAAAGAAAAAGAAAGACCACGAGGGGTAGACACAGATGGGATGTTTGCAAATGTGTGTATGTGAGCAACTTTGTGTAGGTAAAGTAATATGCATTTATTTCACTCACTTTTTTTGGTAACAAAGCACTGCAGACGGTGATTGCAGCCATGAAATTAAAAGACGCTTACTCCTTGGAAGAAAAGTTATGATCAACCTAGATAGCATATTGAAAAGCAGAGACATTACTTTGCCGACTAAGGTCCGTCTAGTCAAGGCTATTGTTTTTCCTGTGGTCATGTATGAATGTGAGAGTTGGACTGTGAAGAAGGCTGAGCGCCGAAGAATTGATGCTTTTGAACTGTGGTGTTGGAGAAGACTCTTGACAGCAAGGAGTTCCAACCAGTCCATTCTGAAGGAGATCAGCCCTGGGATTTCTTTGGAAGGAATGATGCTGAAGCTGAAACTCCAGTACTTTGGCCACCTCATGCAAAGAGTTGACTCATTGGAAAAGACTTTTATGCTGGGAAGGATTGGGGGCAGGAGGAGAAGGGGACGACAGAGGATGAGATGGCTTGATGGACGTGAGTCTAAGTGAACTCCGGGAGTTGGTGATGGACAGGGAGGCCTGGCGTGCTGCAGTTCATGGAGTTGCAAAGAGTTGGACACGACTGAGCGACTGAACTGAACTGAACTGAACTGAATTACATTTTGAGCTTATATGTTTATTTGGGAGTCTGCTTAATAGTGGCCTCTGCCACTAGATAGTAAGCTTCATGCAAGACTTATATTTATTTCATGCACCCTTTCACACTCAACATTTATCATAGGACTGAGCGTATAGTAGCCAGTCAACAAATGAAAGAATTCTGTGTGCCTCTGCTCTTATCTGCTGGTTTGGATAATGAGAAGTGCCTTTCCAGGGGCTGGGAGGAATCTGTATTATGGCAAGTGGAGGAATCAGAGACGAGCCACAGACTGAGATCAGATCTCTCCAGGTGAGGCTGGCAGCCCGAGGCCAGATCCCTTGTTGACATCCTCTGCCCATCACTGGCTGCATCTTGTGGTAATACCTAGGGCACAGGCCAGGGAGTGATCCAGGGCTATCAGAATAGACATCTTATTCCAGCGGCAATTGTTCCAGATGTAGCAGGGTTCCCAGCCCACTGACCTGCTGGGCACTGGGGGTGGGGTGGGGGGGTTGGTGGCGTGAGTCAGAGAGGAATGTGGGGCTGGTTGTTTGGGAGTTTCGCTCTGTGAGGAGAAGCCGGTTCCCCATGCTTGTCAGTTCCCTAATGGCATCCCCAGGGCAGAGCCTAGAAACAATCAGTTGAAGAAGACATACTGAGCAGCCACAGTCTCCTGAATCCACCAGGATGTTGACAGGAGAAGAATTTAAATGGATATTAACTGGCAGAGGACAATCCATAGACCATGAAAGTATCATCAAGTGTTTCAATGGAAAGGATGTTTGAGAGCTCATCTTATCCATACTTCTGCCTTCATCTAAATCTCTTTTTCCCTTGAAGATTCTTTTGGCCTATAGCATGGAGGCCTTACCATGGCAGTGCGAGCTTGGTGTAAATTCTCCCAGGTCCCATTTCCTCATCTCCCTGCTGGGACTGAGTGAACCCACCAGACAGATCCTCACAGCTACTCCCTACCTCTTCACACGGCGTGCAGCGGTGGGCCGTGGCTGCAGGTGTGGAGAAGCCCTGGTTCTTGGGTCTTATTGGAGAGGGGACCTATGAATCTTGTAAATGTGATGACATCGGCAATGACAGACTCTTCAGCCGCCTGCTAGTCTGTAATTGAAGCCAGGAATTCAGCACACGCTCGGACACACCCAGCCTTCACGGCAGGTTCCCAGAAGCGGGTTCCTGCACAGCCACCAGGCTAGGAGGACCCTCACTGAACCAACGCTCCCTGACAAGCTCCAGGGCCTCAGAGCTGTCTCCTAAATCCCCAAACCAAGCGATAATCTTATTCTTCTTTCTGTTTCCATTCCCAATGGTGCCTAAATTGTTGTTGCAAGTTCCCAATTGTTAAATCCCCAGTAAATGAGATTCAATCTCCGTGATAGCATCATGAGATGTTCTTTCACTTTGATTTAGCTGAAAATTTTTTTGTTATAATCAGAGCCTAAAATTGATCAAGCCAGAAAGCATCTACACTGCTTTGAAGCCCCAGGCAAATAGGTTGGGGATTTTTCCTGCTGTTCTCCACCTCTCTCCATAATGAGATGCTTTGTTTCAGTGAATGAATCGGCCTTGATCCAGACTTTCAGACTCTATGACAGGACATTTCAACCCTCCCTCTGCCTCTAGGCAGGACTGAATTTAACTCATCCCAGACTGAAGGCTGTCTCTTCTAGACCTTGTTTCAAGATTTCCTCAATTTTCAGCACCTTCTGGCTGACCGTGCACAGCTCTTTGCCTTTGCTGTCTAATTTCAATTTCCTTTGGCAGTTCTAACCCATTACTTGTCACTGTGAAAAGGGAGATCCAGGGAATTCCCTGGCAGTCCAGTGGTTAGGAGCTGGCACTTCCACTGAGGGGGGCCTGGGTTCCATTCCTGGTTGGGGAATTAAGATCCCGTAAGATCGCCTGGCGTACCCTGCCCACCCCCTCACCCCGCCACCCAAAGAAAGGAGATCCAGGTGTCTTTTAGAACTCTCCAGCTGAAAGTTCTCCATTCTTTCATAAAGCTTCTCAAACGTTAGTTTAGTTTCATGTCTGTCTTCCTTGTACCAGCAGGGGAAGAGGAAAGTTATTTGAATTTTGCCTCATTACCTGAGCACTGTTGACCTGAGCTAGTGGTCCACATTTTTGTCACTTCGTTATTGTGCCCCAACCCCAATTTATCTTATCCTTTCTTTGGACTGAGGCCTCAGATGGAGTTTTCTCTGTCTGGGATACCTTTCCATCTCTCATCATTCCTGACTTTCTGTTACTTTAAGACCCTGTTTCATTTTCTCTCTCTCTCCCTGTCAATTGCCTTTCCTAAGTGCATTTGTGTTCCCAGTCCTTCTGATTCCCTCTCTCAGCAATGTGAAGAACTTCATTCAGCTGGCCTCAAGATCTGCGCTCATTTCATTGTCTTTAATACGAAGTCTAGATGAAAAAAGTCTTGAGGAGCAGACAGGAGACCAGTAGCAGAGTATTACAAGGGTGTAGGAGGCAATGGCGCCCCACTCCAGTACTCTTGCCTAGAAAATCCCATGGATGGAGGAGCCTGGTGGGCTGCAGTCCATGGGGTTGCTAAGAGCTGGACGTGACTGAGGGACTTCACTTTCACTTTTCACTTTCATGCATTGGAGAAGGAAATGGCAACCCACTCCAGTGTTCTTGCCTGGAGAATGCAAGGACAGAGGGGCCTGGTGGGCTGCCATCTCTGGGGTTGCACAGAGTCGGACACGACTGAAGTGACTTAGCAGCAGCAGCAGAATAGCACAGAAGTCAAGAACCCCAGGGTTCTACTGTGGGTCTGTAACTCTGAGCAACTCATAACCTCTCTGGCCTTTCAGTTAATTGTTTGGACAGGGAAGTGTTGCATTAGGTCATCTCTGAGACAGCTTTAAACTTGAAATATTATGAATTTGTGTTTTCCTTTCCTTCTTGGTCTCCTCCAAAATTATTGACAGAACTCTATAAGCAGGGAAATCAGAGAATAAAAGAAACATAAATTCAGAAACATGATTGAAACTCACAGAGGAAGAACCATGTGAAGACCAAGGAGAAGATGGCCGCCTGCAAGCCAAGGACAGAGGCCTCAGAAGAAGTTAAACCTGCCAACACCTTGATCTTGAACTTTTAGCCTTCGGAACTAAGAAATTAGTTTCTATTTTAGCCAAAAAAAAGGAGCAAGAGAGATACCTAACTAGTAGGGGTTTGAAAATGCCATTTTAGTGTGTAAGTAGTGCTGGTGGTAATGATTGGGAATTTGTAGCAAGGACCAGGGAGGGCAATCTTGTATACAGAAATACCTGTGATATGTTTTAGAGGGTAGGGAAGTGGCTATGGCCTAAGCCTTACATCCTCTATACAGTGACCCTGTATCCTAGAAATATGCTTATTCTACCTCGGGAAGATGGGCCCACCTTCACTAGAAAAGACTACATGTAGTTTTTACTCATTTCTTTCTTAGAAACCCCTAAGTCCTATGTGAGTAAATAAGGAAGACTAGCTCTGCTCTGGAGCTTGAAAAAGAAAACACCCTTCATTTTCTTAATGGAGCTCAAATTTCTTCTATGTTATATTGGCTGTTATGCTTCATAACAATCCCTGTAAAATAAAAGGGCATAAAACCCAATCATTTATAAGGTTATGTGGCTGTGTGTGTGTGTAATTCACGTGATTATTACTGTTAACTAGAAGAGACCTAGAGAATGTCTCACTGACCATGTCACTTACCCTAAGAAGAGACAGACTGACATTAGTTTAAATATCTGGACCACTTAGATATTTTTAAAGAACTAAAGGAGTTGGGGGGAGATGAATATTTATGAAATACCTACTCTATGCTGAGTATTATTAAAGACTCTTTATATACCATTTTGGCCTAAATATAAGGTGAAGTTGTATCTTCCCAAAATAAGTTCCCAGAAAAGAAGTTGGTTTATATATGAATCCTCATAAAATAAAGTCTCATATTGTAGAACATGGTTTTAATTACTTGAATTTGAAAAATTAGGTTCTTTTATTGGGAAGACACATCAGCCAGAAAAAACAACAAACAACCCCGACCCCCCCAATAAAAACAGAATCAATGCTACTTTGAATTGCTTATAGAGGCTATTTAATGGAATCTGTTAAAACAGACACAACACAACAAAAACCACTTCAGTTTCTGGAAACATGACAGGCTAGGTTAATTGAATCAACTTTCCTGCTGAAAACAACTAACAATGCTAGGTGAAATACTTGAAACATCTTAAAAGCATCAAAAAGCTGACAAGATAGTAAGGAAATATCAGGCCAAACTTAATGGAAGGTGAAAATTCAAAGTGGTAAGTGGAATAAAGAGGCAAGTTTTGACCAGAAGGTGTTTGCTGATTAAGGCAAATTCAACTCTGGTCTCAGAGGTTAAAACTCAGGATTGGCTAATGCGGGGAGCCTGATAGGAAACCTTTCCTATAACATACTGAAGAATCAAGGGGTTACATCCTTAGGGTAAGGGTAAAACAGAAGTAAACCTAATTTTCCTTCTACCTCCTGAAGGACTGCAAGAAAGTGTCCCTGGTGCTGAGCACAGCAGGGGGGAAATTCTGAGCCAGCCGGATTTGTAGCCAAATTTGCATTACCTAGGTAATCAAAGAAAACCTCAAACCTTGAATTTTACAATAATGCCAAACAAGTACTTCTCCAGGCATCTAGCAAAGGTAAAATGCAAATCCTCCCTCGGTGAAAACACGTTAATCCTAACCTTCAAAAATGCCCACAAATTATTCTTCAAAGGCAATGAATAAGCAAGCACACAGGGAGGGAAGGCACCATGAAAGAGAATCAGCAATAACCAGACAACAGAAACAGATTCTTGACGGCTTCAGATGCTGAAATTCTCAGGAATATAAGACAAGTTAGAAAACAGTTACAGGGAAAATATGAAAAGTCACCTAGGGGACTTGACACAGAATTAAGTACAGTAAGTACCCTACAGACAAGTGAGTTTTGTTCTGAGAGTGCATTTGAAAGACCAATTTGTTCATAAGTCCAACAAAGTTAGCCTAGGTATCCAACTAACACAATTGGCTATATACTACTGTGCGTAATAGGTTTATAATACTTTTCACACGAATAATACACAAGAAACAAACAAAAAATAAAGAAAACATTTTATTTATTTTTATTTTTGGTTGCACGGGGTCTTCGTTGCTCCACACAGGCTTTCTCTGGTTACTGCAAGAGGGGCTCACTCTTCATCGCAGTGCACAGGCTTTTCATTGCAGTAACTTCTCTTGTTGTGAAGCATCGGCTCTGCATGCAATGGCTTCAGTAGCTGTGGCGTGTGAGCTCCATAGTTGTGGCTCATGGGTTTAGTTGCTCTGCGGTGTGTGGAATCTTCCTGGACTAGAGATCGAACTCATGTCCCCTGCATTAGCAGGCGGATTCTTATCCACTGTACCACCAGGGAAGTCCTAAAGAAAACATTCTTAATCTTACAGCACAGCACCTTGTAAAGTACTGTTGTTGTTGTCATTCAGTTACTCAGTTGTGTCTGACTCTTTGCAACCCCATGGACTGCAGCACGCCAAGCTTCCCTGTCCATCACCATCTCCCAGAGCTTGCTCAAACTTATGTCCATTGAGTTGGTGATGCCATCCAACCATCTCATCCTCTGTAGTCCCTTTCTCCTGCCTCCAATCTTTCCCAGCATCAGGGTCTTTTCTAATGAGTCGATTCTTCACATCAGGTGGCCAAAGAATTGGAGCTTCAGCTTCAGTCCTTCCAGTGAATATTCAGAATTAATTTCCTTTAGGATGGACTGGTTGGATCTCCTTGCAGTCCAAAGGACTCTCAAGAGTCTTCTCCAACAACACAGTTCAAAAGCATCAACCTTCGGCATTCAGTCTTCTTTATGATCCAACTCTCACGTCCATACATGACTGCTGGAAAAACCAGAGCTTTGACTAGATGGACCTTCGTGGGCAAAGTAACATCTCTGCTTTTTAACATGCTAAGTTTGTCATAACTTTTCTTCTAAGGAGCAAGCATCTTTTAATTTCATGGCTGCAGTCACCATCTGCAGTGATTTTGGAGCCCCAAAATATAAAGTCTGGCACTGTTGCCATTGTTTTCCCATCTATTTGCCATGAAGTGATGGGACTGGATGCCATGATCGTAGTTTCTTGAATGTTGAGTTTTTAAGCCAACTTTTTCACTCTCCTCTTTCACCTTCGTCAAGAGGCTCTTTAGTTCCTCTTTGATTTCTGCCATAAGGGTGGTGTCATCTGCATATCTAAGGATATTGATATTTCTCCCAGCAATCTTGATTCTAGCTTGTGCTTCATCCAGCCTGGCATTTCTCATGATGTACTCTGCATATAAGTTAAATAAACAGGGTGACAATATATAGCCTTGATGTACCCCTTTCCCAATTTGGAACCAGTCTGTTGTTCTATATCCAGTTCTAACTGTTGCTCCTTGACCTGCATACAGATTTCTCAGGAGGTAGGTAAGGTGATCTGGTATTCCCATCTCTTTTAAGAATTTTCCACAGTTTGTTGTGATCCACACAGTAAAAGGCTTTCTTGTAGTCAATGAAGCAGAAGTAGATGCTTTTCTGGAATTCTTTTGCTTTTCTTATGATCCAACAAATATTGGCAACTTGATCTCTGGTTCCTCTGCCTTTTCTAAATCCAGCTTGTACATCTGGAAGTTCTCGGTTCATGTACTGTTGAAGCCTGGAGTGGAGAATTTTGAGCATTACTTTGCTAGCGTGTGAAATGAGTGCAATTGTGTGGTATTGAACATTCTTTGGCATTGTCCTTCTTTGGGATTGGAATCTCCAATTTTTCCAGTCCTGTGGCCACTGCTGAGTTTTCCAAATTTGCTGGCATATTTATTCAGCGCATTCACAGCATCATCTTTTAGGATTTGAAATAGCTCAGCTGGAATTCCATCACCTCCACTAGCTTTGTTCATAGTGATGCTTCCTAGGGCCCACTTGACTTCACACTCCAAGATGTCTGGCTCTAGGTGAGTGATCACACCATCATGGTTATCTGGGTCATGAAGATCTTTTTTGTATAGTCCTTCTGTGTATTCTTGTCATCTCTTCTTAATATCTTGTGCTTCTGTTAGGTCCATACCATTTCTGTCCTTTATTGTGCCTGCCTTTGCATAAAATGTTCCCATCGTATCTCTAATTTTCTTGAAGAGATCTCTAGTCTTTCCTATTCTTTTTTTTTTTTTTAATTTCTTTGCATTGTTCACTTAGGAAGGCTTTCTTATATCTCCTTGCTATTCTTTGGAACTCTGTGTTCAGATGGGTGTATCTTTCCTTTTCTCCCTTGCCTTTCACTTTTCTTCTTTTCTGAGCTATTTGTAAGGCCTCCTCAGACAATCATTTTGTCTTTTTGCATTTCTTTTTCTTGGGGATGGTTTTGATCACCGCCTCCTGTACAATGTCTTGAACTTCCATCCATAGTTCTTCAGGCACTCTATCAGATCAGCTAGCATCGAATGAACAAACAAGAAGAGTTACTGACTTGAGGAGGGAGAGGAAGTAGGAGATGGTTGAACTGAAGGATCATCAGCAATAGGAGACAGAGGGCAAGCTGCAATTCACTCACATCTGATGTTGATGGAACACATGTTCTCATCTTTGAAAATTCGCAATTGAAGGTTATGTAGAGGACTTACTGTAGAATGAGTCTAACAGCAGATGGGATCATCCAATTGAAGAGAGAACAGGCAAACTGAGAGATAAGTCAGAAAAAATCCAGAATGCAGCACAGAGAGACAGAGACAAATATATGAAAATATAGAAGAGAGTTGAGTGATATGGAAGATAGAGTGAGAAGACCTATCATATATTAACTAAAGTTCCAAAACAGAAGGAGAGAAATGATAGAGCAGAGGCAATATTTGAAGAGTTAATCACCCTACAGAATTTTCTAAAACTGCGTAGTCGCTAAGAAGCCCAATGAGTTCCAAGCAAGTTGAGTAAAGAAACTCCATACTTAACTAGTGTCAGTGAAACTGCAGAATATGAAAAATGAAGAGTAAAAGAAAATAAGAAGCCAGGTAAGAGGACTGCTTACGAGGAAAGAGCTGAATTTGAATGTATTTTCCCATTGTAAACACCTAGAAAATACACATGAAAAGATATTCTCAAATATTGAGCCCAGAAGTGATGCAAGACTGTGATCCCTGAGAGAGGGACACAAACAAGGTGCACCCCATCCTCACCCTGGATTCCAGCCTGGAGGCAATGTGGAAACAGTAGCAGCAGAGACAGGAGGCATCAAGCAGGGTATGGGGGGTCACGCCAAGCTGAGGTGGAAACTGGAGTTCGGGGAAGCTGAGACAGCTAGAATTGGTGGGTAAGAAGAGTTCAGAGGAGGAGTTATGCAGAGAAAGAGCTCCAGAAGCCTGCCTACAACCTCCTGGAATTTTTTGGATTAATACTAATCTGTGCCTGGGTAGGGTAAAACTCCATAATGCTGAGCAAAGAACAACAGCAGATAAGTGTAAGTTGGACAGTTCTTAGAATTTACACAGGACTGGGAAACATTCGGATTTCATTCACTTAGCCATCGTTGAACACCTGGAGTAATCAGTGGAAATTCCAGAAAGATGATGCCTTAGTACCAAGGCTAAACTAACCCAGATTTATCCCTAACAGTCCATGTATGTTCCCCAAGGACTTGACGCCAAATGTTCACAGCAACCTTATTCATAATAGAGGTAAAACTGTAAACAACTCAAAAGTCCATCATCTGGTAAATGGATCACAAGTTGTGGGATACACACAATGAGATACTTCTCAGCAGCAAGAAGGAATAAACTATCAACACACGCAACTTCAGAATACTGGGAAGTGTATCTGAGTTTCTTTACATTATTCAACTAGAGTTGTTACATTTTCTTTATTTATTTTCAGGAATCTCTTGCAAAGTCTAGATATATGCTACTCAGAGTGTGGCTCATGACCCCAGTATTGGCATTACCTAAACCTTGGAAGAAATGCAGAATGTCAGCCCTACGTTGGACCAGCTGAATCAAGACCCACATTTTAACAAGATCCTCAGGTGTTCTTTTATGTATTAAAATGTGCCCCCTTGACCCATTACTTCATGATTTAGTAAACGTGATTATAGTAAATCCTATCCTTCTTGACTTAAAATTTTTCACTGTATCCTTACCCAGTCAAATTTTATCTTTGTAAATAAAGATCACTATTGTCCTAAGTCCTTCCCGCGTCTCTTCCCTGGGCCATCCTTGACTTCATTTTGCCTTAGGGAGGAGAATCTAGGAGTGGATTCTTATTCTGTGTGTGGCCACCCCATTGTTTTATACAAAACTACATCTGAATGGTGTTCTGTAAGCATTCTAGTATTCTTGTGCTTCTAGTGCTGAAGAGCAGAGTTATGCCCTCTGATGACAGAGATATAAAAAATAAAATAAAATGAAAGATACTAAAATAAATTAATTAATATATATTCATTTCCCCCCCTCCAAAAAAAAAGTACAAATGCACATACACACTACTGATACAATATATAAAGTAGTGGCTCAGCAGTAAAAAATCTGCTTGCAATGCAGGAGATGCAGTTCAGGAAGATCCCCTAGAGGAGGAAATGGCAACCCACTCCAGCCATCTTGCCTGGAGAATCCCATGGATAGAGGAGTCTGGCAGGCTACAGTCCATAGGATTGCAAAAAGTCAGATACGACTGAGAACAAAAGTGCAAAATGAGAACATGTGTACAGCACAAGGAACTCTACTTAATGTACTGTGGTGACCTGAAAAAAAGGAAATCCAAAAGGGAGGGGATATATGGATGCGTATGGTTGATCCATTTTGCTGTGCAGTAGAAACTAATGCAACTTTGTAAAGCAACTACATCTAATAAAAATTAATTGTTAAAAGTATAAACTTACTTATGTACAAAACAGAAGTAGAGTTACAGATGTACAAAAGAAACTAAGAGGTAAGGGGGAAGAGGCAAATTGAGAGGTTGGGGTTGATATATACACACCACTATATATAGAATAGACAGCTAATGCGGATCTACCATACGGCACAGGGAACTCTACTCAATACTCCGTAATGGCCTATATGGGAAAAGAATCTTAAAAAGAGTGGCCATGTGTACGTGTATAATTAATTCACTTTGTTGTACACCTGAAACTAACACAACACTGTAAATCAACATGTACACACTGCTATATTCCCAAATGGAACCTCAACAAGGACCTACCATATTGCACATGGAACTCTGCTCAGTGTTATGTGGCAGCCTGGATGGGAGGGGGATTGGGGGGAGAATGGATACACGTATACGTATGGCTGAGTCCCTTCACTATTCACCTGAAACCATCACAAATTCTTAAGGCTATACACCCATACAAAATAAAAAGTTTAAAATTTGAAAAAAACTATACTCCAATAAAAATTATTTTAAGAAGAATAAACCAAATGATTAACAAAAAAGTCATGAAAGTCAGTCTCTGAGTTTTGGGATTTCCCAGTTTAAGGTCTAGTTTGGGAAAGTGCTCTCTCTTTCTCTCTCTTTCTCACTCTCTCACACACACACACACACACACACACACACACAGCAATAAAAGACTTAAGAACACTTAATAAGGTAATGTTTCAAAAGAGGCAAAGCAGCATAATGAAACTATATTTGTAACTGCTGAGCAGTCACAGAGCAATAGAGTTGTCACTACCGGGTTGAGTTAACAAGGGAAGTCTTCCTGCAAATAAGAAGTTTTATGTGGAGTTTAGGCAAACCAGAGTTTAAGTCATTACTGTGCAGTTTATTAGCCATATAATCGTGGGCAAAATGCCCAATCATTCCAAGTACCAGTTAACTCTTTTGTAAAATGTGGCTAATCATACTACTTGCTTTAAAGGCTTTTTTAAAAATGTTAACTGAGGATGATATATGCAAAGTCTTCGGCACAATGCCTGGAACACAGTAAGCATTAAGAAATCTTAGTTATCATTATTTTTATAAGGAGAGGAATTTGCATTACTGGAGAAGAGCATTTTTGACATGAAGTCCTAAGGTTTTGCATGAGTGTGTCAGATAAGAAAGAGAGGAGGCAGGGGACTTGAACCAGAGAAGAGATTCAATTTGGAAGGCCATTCGATGGAGGGAAAGGGCTGAAGCAGCACAAGGGGTGAATTAAGCCCCAACTGAGGGAATCTGATTTGATATGATGAACAACAGTAGCTACTGCATAACACAGTGACCCAACTGAAACAACTTTTATGGATTTTTGATTTCTTACCAGTAACTGGTTAATTGAAAGAAGGGATACACAATGGAATATTACTCAGCCATTAAAAAAGAATGAAATAATGCCATTTGCAACAATGTGGATGGACCTGGAGATAATCAACTAAGTGAAGTAAGTCAGAGAAAAACAGATATCATATGATATTGCTTATACATGGAATACAAAAAAAAATGATACAGATGAACTTACCTGCAAAACAGAAATAGACTCACAGACATAGAAGACAAACTTATATTACCAAAGAGGATAGAGGGAGGACGGATAAATGAGGAGTTTGGGATTAAAAAATATACACTACTGTATATAAAGCAGATAATCAACAAGGACCCACTGTATAGCACAGGGTTCAGTATCTTGTAAAAACCTATAATGGAGAAGGATCTGGAAAAGAAATATATATGTATAGCTGAATTACTTTGCTGTATATCTGAAACTAACACAACATTGTAATTCAACTATGTTTCAATACAAATTTAAAAAATAAAGAAGGGAAAGACTAGATACAAGAAAACATGAAAGATGGCTAGAAGTCTGTTGAGATAGTCCAGACAACCAATTTGGTTCTAGACCAGGTTGAGGACTATAAGAATGATAAAGGAGTATGCCAGATTCAGCCTCTGGCAGGGGAGTCTGTTGTTGCTAGGAGTTCGGGGAGTTCAGCCCCAGTGAACAAGGTCCCTCAATTTGCAGACACGCCCAGACTGGCCCACCTTACACCTGTGCTCTATGTCTTTTGTCCCCTACCCTGGGGCTTCCATGCTGCTACTAAGAGGCTTGTGCACAGCGCACACGTACACACACACACACACACACACACACATACACACTCACATACATGAGATAGTTAACACCTCAAGGGACAAAAATTTAATAATGTGAGCTAGCAGTTAAATGTTTTCCTTCTTTCCCCTGGATAGACTGGGGCTACAGTTGCTTCACATGGCTCATTTGAAGACAGCTTCCCACGTGAAGCAACAACTTTTCAAGAAGCTGTGGTAAGCTATATAATGCAATCATTTTATTTAGTATTTACCTTTTAAATGTATTAATTGGCTGTATCAGGCCTCAGTTGTGGCATGCAGGATCTTTAGTTGCAGCATGTGGGATCTAGTTCCCTGACCAAAAACTGAACCCATGCCCTCTGCATTGGGAATACAGAGTCCCAAGCCACTGCACCACCCAGGAAGTCCCGACACAATCCTTTTGGTTTGCTCCTTCTTTCTGCTTTGCTTTCCCCATCCTTCACTCTTGCTTTTCTGGAACTGTACTCCTCAATAAAATGTTATCACAGAAACTTCTACTTCAGGCTCTGATTTCTAGAGCCAAGAAATCAGAAGAGAAGAGCAGAATCTGAGAAATAAAAAGGTAAGAGAATGTGAGAGGTTTGGTGATAGTTTGATTGTATAAGGCAAAGATTAGGGGGAACTTAAAAATTAGCTCCACATTTCCACAAACTGGAGGGAGTACTCTTCCTAGCAGTGAGGAAATGGGGGGAAGAGTTAACTCTACTGATTCATATGTGGGAGCATAAGGTGTCTCTACCACAAATAGATGGTTCCAAAGTCCCTGGTCTCTGGGGTCAGAGTCTTCTCCCGGTGTCCTCTTAGCACTATTTGATATGCGTACATTTGCTATGGGGGTGGGACAAGCTGGGCTTGTCTCCCGACCCATTTTTATGATATAAAGTAATAGACTAAAATAATAGCAATGCATCATGGAGACAGACTTATGAAATCACCTACCCTAACTTCAGCTTAATATAGTTTACAACTTAACCTAGTGCATAGATACAACCAGGACTATTTCAAAAAAAGAAAAAAAGAGAGCAGACTGAAATAGCAAAGCTATATTAGTCTAAACTGGTCTATACTGGGTCCAAAGAAACATGCTGCCCCCAATGAATTAGCAAGTTGTGAGGGAGGAGATTTCTCTTGAAGAGCCTTCAAATATTTTTTCCCCAGCCCATTCATTAATCAACAACAAATATTAGCCCCGATTGTGAGTGGACCCCATCTGAGGTTCTTTGCAGGTGGATACTAAAGAAATGTTAGACATCATGTGTCATCTGAGGACATGAAATATGGTAGGAGGTTAAGGCTACATAGCATTAAATAAAACAGAGTAGGCAAGGCTAGAACAGACTGATGTATCCAGCCACTGTCTACTCCCAAGTAGCTCATATTTTTAAAAATTCAAATTGGCCACCTAATGGGAAGAGCCATTTCTCATTAGAAAAGACCCTGATATTGGGAAAGATTGAGGGCAGGAGAAGGGAGTGACAGAGGATGAGATGGTTGGATGGCATCACCAACTCAAAGGACATGAATTTGAGCAAACTCCGAGAGATAGTGAAGGACCGGGAAGCCTGACATGCTGCTGTCCACAGGGTCACAAAAAGTCAGACATCACTTAACAACTAAACAGTGACAACAACAATTTATTTCTTTATTTATTTGGGTGCACCAGGCCTTAGCTGCGCCATGTGGAATCTAGTTCCCTCACTATGGATCAGTCCCAGGCCCCCTGCTTTGGAAGCACAGAGTCTTAGCCATTGGAACACCAGGGAAGTCTGCCTAGTAGCTCAAATTTAATGTGCTCAAGAGTAGAACTCATCTGCTTTCTTTAAACTGCTCTATCTTTTGTAGACCCCATTTCAGTTGGGGGCATCCAGTTGCCTCTACCAGAAGCCAGGTCACCTTTATTAACTCCTTCCTCTTCTTCTCCCTCGCTACCACTGTTTAAATTACCAAATCCTTTCCTTTTAAACTCTTCTCAAACCTACCTCTAGAGCAGGCAGTTTACATTGACAAAAGTCTAGGCTAACAGTGTTTCAGTTTAGAGATCACCGTGAGGGGTCCTTTCAGACTCACATTCTTTTTCTAGGTCAGTGACTACCTTGATTTTCAAACCTAACAAAACCAGAAGCTGATCTTTACTCATTCATCTACAGGAAATTAACATAGGCTTTTCAAGATTTTCCAGTAGTCAAATACAGATGTGCGAGTTGGACCATAAAGAAGACTGAGCATCAAAGAATTGATGCTTTCGAATTGTGGTGCTGGAGAAGACTCTTGAGAGCCCCTTGGACTGCAAGGAAATCCAACCAGTCCATCCTAAAGGAAATCAACCCTGAATATTCACTGGAAGGACTGATGCTGAAGCTGAAGCTCCAATACTTTGGCCACCTACTGCAAACAGCCAACTTGTTGGAAAAGACCCTGATGCTGGGAAAGATTGAAGGCAAAAGGAGAAGGGGGCAGCAGAGGATGAGATGGTTAGATAGCATCACCAACTCAATGGACATGAACCTGAGCAAACCCCAGGAGATACTGAAGGACAGGGAAGCCTGGCGTACTACCATCCATGGACACGACTTAGCGATTGAACAACAACTTAAAGATAGCTGTGTATGTCAAATCACATGGCAGATGGAAAAGATGGTTGAGGGGCCCAAAGGTCCTGCCTGATGTTCATACAGCTGCATTTTATTGGACATTTTTAGATTTTCCAAGACTCTGTGCTACATATGCTGGTCTTAGGATAGTCAACTGCCAGGCTGTGGGGAGCAGAAAACTGGAGGGATGAGCCTGATACTCAAGTAAAGTAGTTTGACACCTAAATTACCAAGATAATTGCCTCTTTGTGGTCTTGGGCTAACCGACCCCCTTACTCCTGGAGCCACAGGAAATCTGAAAGTCATAATTGTCTGTGAGAAACTGAGTGGGGTGTCTGACAGGGGTGTCTGCCAGCATAGGAAACGAAAACAGACTGTTCCAAGTAGCAAATGAGTAATGTGCTCAGTGTGGCAGGCAGGAAAACAGCCTCCATGGGAGTAAGCCAGGGGGGCTCTGATGATTTTCTCACCCTGCCTGTTTTCCGAATGTGGCTTGATTCATTTGCAAGTAACTCTATTCAACATACCCTTATCCCAGGCCTGCCAATAATTAAATCTCCATCCTGCAGGAAGCATTCCCTAGTTCTCCTCATCCAATATTGGCTTCTTGTTTATTCTGTGTTTACATAGCACCAGGGACTCGATCTGTGTTGTATTTATTTGCACTATTTATACGTTGCTTTGTAAGTGTTTTTGAGCCATTTTCTATACATGGGCTGTGTTTCCTTAAGTGAATTTATGAAGAAAGTCTTCTCAGTAGCTGTTTTCCCTTTTCTTTCATTTGCATTTTACAATGCTGTCATATGATATTGTCTCATAAAAATCGCCATGTAACTTCTTAATCCTTATCCACACATTGCCCTTTTCTTGCTGTTGACCACAAGTATGAAATCAATGGGCTTCCCGGGTAGCTCAGTTGGTAAAGAATTCGTCTGCAACGCAGGAGACCCCAGTTTGATTCCTGGGTTGGGAAGTTCCACTGGAGAAGGAGTAAGCTACCCACTGCAGTATTCTTGGGCTTCCCTGGTGGCTCAGATGGTAAAGAATCCACCTGCAATGTGGGAGACCTGATTTGATCCCTGGGTTGGGAATACCCCCTGGAGGAGGGCATGGCAACCCACTCCAGTATTCTTGCCTGGAGCATACCCATGGACAGCGGAGCCCGGTGGGCTTACAGTCCATGGGGTTGAAAAGAGTTGGACACCACTGAGCACCTAAGCACAGCACATAAAATCAATGCTACACGTGCAGTCAGGATACAGTACTTGTATCATTAGGTTTGTGCTTTATGGATTATCTGCTTCAGGACAACATCTCTAGGAAATCTTTGTACCTACAAGCCTGGATTCCTTGTGCATTCTCTGTGTCATTGCCCTTGTGCACAATAAGCCCCACCTCTTTCTGTTCCCACGAGCATCAGGGGTTTTGCCCTATTCTGCTTGGAAAACCCTGTCCCCTTCTGCATTGGGCAAGTGAGAAAGAACTCAGGCTTCAAAACCTAGCTCCTCCACCAGCCCATCTGCTCCCAGAGCACTTCATACAAACCTTTACTTATGCCTATAGGCTTCCCTGGTGGCTCAGCAGTAAAGAATCCCCCTGTACTGCAGGAGATGTAGGAGACATGGGTTCAATCCCTGGGTGGGGAAGAGCCGCTGGAGGAGGGCATGGCAACCCACTCCAGTATTCGTGCCTAGAGAATTCCATGGACAGAGGAGCCCAAGGGGCTACAGTCCATAGGGCTGCATAGAGTCAGACATGACTGAAGCAATTTAACATCACTAAGGCCCATGCCTGGAAAAGGAAAAGGCAATCCACTCCAGTATTCTTGCCTGGAGAATCCCACGGACGGAGAAGCCTAGTAGGTTACAGTCCACGGGGTCACAAAGAGTCGGACATGACTGAGCGACTTCACCTCCGGTATTCTTGCTTGGAGAATCCTGGGGACAGAGGAGCCTGGTGGGCTGCCATCTATGGGGTCACACAGAGTCGGACACGACTGAAGCCACTTAGCAGCAGCAGCAAGGCCCATGCCCATTTTATTGTCTTCACCAAAATGCATACCTCAAGACCACAGCTTGCTCATCATTATAATCACCCCACCTCATACTGAATCCTCCACACGGTAGATCCTCATAAAATGTTAGAGAACAAATACTCAGGAATAACTTCTCCCATAGAATGTTAACAGCTCTGTTTTACATCCCCATCCACCTGAGGAGATGGCTTGGATGAATTCTTCCAGCTTCGTTCTTCATATGCTTCTTCTTCCTCAGGTATCAGTGTCCAGCAGGTCCCTAGTCTTTCTTTGCCATCATCCCAACTCCCTCATTAATTGGCCAAGCCAGAATGGGCCTGGAAGTTCAAATAAATCTCTTATTCATTTATAAGTGCTTCCCTGGTGGCTCAGACGGTAAAGCGTCTGCCTGCAATGCGGGAGACCTGGGTTCAATTCCTGGGTCGGGAAGATCCCCTGGAGAAGGAAATGGCAACCCACTCCAGTACTCTTGCCTGGAAAATTCCATGGACTGAGGAGCCTGGTAGGCTACAGTCCATGGGGTCGCAAAGAGTCAGACACAACTGGGCGACTTCACTTTCTTTCACTTATAAGACATTTATTTCAATATTTGGGCTTCCCAGGTGGTGCTAGTGGTAAAAAACCTGCCTGTCAAAGAAGGAGACATAAGAGATGCAGGTTCAATCCCTGGGTCAGGAAGATCCCCTAGAGGAGGACATGGCAACCCACTCCAGCATTCTTGCCTGGAGAACCCCATGGACAGAGGAGCCTGGCGGGCTACCGTCTGTGGGGTCACAGAGTCACACACGACTGAAGTGATTAGCAAGCACACAGGCATTCTAAAATTTATCTCATGTCTACCTTGTGCCAAGCATTCTTTGTTCTAGGTGCTGAGGATACATCAGATAAAATGGTCAAAGACATTTTATAAAATGTTTATAAAATGATAAGATGGTAAAAATTCCTGCCCTTATAATGTTTATATTTTAATGGTTTAGTCTGAAGACTGCACTGAGAAACAGATTGAGAATTAAAAAGTGAGTTTTTGCCCAAATTGCCGAATTCAGTTCAGCCATATATGTATACGGCTTCGTTTTTCCACTTTAGTTTGACAATTGAGCTCTATCTGCATGAGGCTTTCTGTGATCATATTTCTCAGCCACAAACACCAACATACATAATACACAGTCCGTAGCACCTATGCCATGCTAGATAGACACTGGCACCTGCAGACACAACTATGCTTCAGCAGTAACCCAGTGTATGTGCTCACTAGTCATACATTCACCCAAATAGCAAGCCTCCCCACATTAGGATTATGCCACCTTCCCCTCCACTAACACAGATCCATGCAGACACATTGTCTAATGTGTGTACCTGCAGAGGTACACGAATGCACCTGCAGACCTCAGCTTCCCCTCCAGGCTCCTTCCTTCTCCCCTAGCAAGGTGAGGGATGTGGAAACATGCTCCCTTTTGTCAGGAGCGGAAGTGCTTTGGACACTATCATGGATGTATATTGGACCAATTTTCGAAATGAGCTGGGCAAGACCTGGGTGGAAGCATCTTCTTTTAATCATCAGTCTCCTTGCCCTCTTCTCCTGGACAAAGCAGGACCTGGAGGCTACTTTGAGGCTGAAAACTATTTAAAGTGGCACATTAGCCTACAGGGAAAAATGAGGAATTTCTGTTGGAGAAGGTTACAGAAAAGAAAGAACGGATTAGGGAAACGATGGTCATTCTGTCAAGGCACTGCAGTCCAGGTTTAGAGGTTCTCTGTGATTCTCCCTGCCCTTCACACATTGCTCCAAATCTTAAATTGTTAAACATCAATGTGTTCATGCTCCTGTCTCCACGCAGAACCCTGACCAGTAATAAGATGCAATGTGTCTTGTGTGAAGGGAACTAATAGTCAAAGACCATTCTCAATAGGCCAGGCCTTGCATATATTTTATTTCACTAAAACCTTAAAATGGTCCAAATGGGAGATCATACTTACCTCCATTTTGTGAACAAGAAAACCAAGGTTCAAAGATACTAAATAATAGTGGTATTGGGATTTGAACTCAGTCCTGACTGACTTACGAGCTTTCTATTCTCTTTCTTCTCCTGTGCTAGAACTGATCTGAAGTCAGGGAAGTTTGAGATTTTAGGATTATTTTGGCTTTTCTTAAGCAGCGTAAGGGTGTTGTTCTGAGCCAGGGGCAAGGGTTATAGCCTATATTTGTGAAACAAAAACACTGACCTGTGATAGCAGAGTGCATGTGCGCGCAGTCGCGTCTGACTCTTGGCGACTCCATGGACGATAGCCCACCAGACTCTTCTGCCCATGGAATTTTCCAGGAAAAAATACTGGAGTGGGTTGCCATTTCCTACTCCCGCAGATCTTCCTGACCCAGGGATTGAACCTACTTCTTGTACATCTCCTGCATTGGCCGGAGAATTCTTTACTGCTGCAATATATTGATAGAACAATATGGTAAAATACATTCACAGAGCTTCTAATGATAACATATGTCTTTGTGTGTTTACAGTATCTAAATGTTTCCCATCTATTGGACCCTTTGATAGTCACACTAAGCCTCTAAAGAACGCACTCCATACTCATTTTATATTTAAGAAAATTGAGGGGGCAAAGAAAAGTGTCAGTATTTACTGAGGAAATGATTTCTCTCTCTCTCTCTCTCTCTCTCTCTCGCACACACACACACACACACACACACTACCTGCTAGGGGCCTCTTGTGGGACGATGCATTTTCTCCCATGCCATCTCTGTGAAATAAGATTATTTTGCCCATTTTACAGATGAGGAAATATTTGAGCTCTGCAATGAAACATTGCATTTAGCACTATATTCCAACAAGCTCAACTAACTGGCGTCTAAGTCATCCTGATGGGTGAGTATCAGAAAGCCTGCCCTAAACACTACCAAGAGGGGGGTTGCTTCACTCAGGAAATGTTTCCTCTGTCTAACTCAATCCTTGCTTCTATAGTTTCATTCTACTTCTTTGTGGTTTTTATTTCCCCAGAAAGAATGAAGAACGGCTGCCCGTGGTCCCACAAACAATAACTCTTCAGAGATTTGAAGCCCTTTGTGGTGTGGAAGACGGTTCTCTCCCAGTGCCCATCTTTTTATGTTAGAGTGGACTTAACTCTGAGTGTTCCTCAGTAGAGGCTCAAAGCTGTATGTAAGCAAGATCACTCTTTTTCATTTTCTGGACCCTGAAGATGTATTTCATGGGCCAAATAGCCTGGCAAGAAGCTACTGGCTTGCCCACCAGTAGTGGGTGTGAGTCTGAATCAGCTGGGAGAACAGAAGGCTGGTGACCTAATTTTCATCACACCTTCCTGTCTTTTACCCTCTTACCTTCTTCCCCAGACTAGAGGCCCTTTCCTTGCTTTTCTCCACAGATCTAGGGCCACTGCTTTTCACCACCCTTTTCAGATGCCTCTTGCAAAACATACATAGAGACAGAGGCATGGCATCTTGTGTATATCCATTCACGTTTCTCTCTCTCTCCTTTTTTATTTTCTTATGGCATTTATTCCCAGAAGTTTTTGTTTCTTTGGTTTCTTCTGGGGTATCTTTTTCTTCTGTGCAATTCCGTCTTCTGGTTTAGGAATAGTGTGTTATTTTTCAGTAAGAACCATCTCAGTGTGGCAGGAAGAGCTCATGAATGGGTTGATCTGACCATGAGTGCCATATCTTGGGACTTTGTTTATCTGAATGTGCTCAATAACCAGAGAATTTGCATCTAAGCCCTTAATTCAGCATTACTCTGCTTTCTGAGCACATGCAGTAAAAATTCAACACTCTTTTTGGGCCACTGACTCTGCATTCAAATCCTGAAAGATGATGCTGTGAAAGTGCTGCACTCAGTATGCCAGCAAATTTGGAAAACTCAGCAGTGGCCACAGGACTGGAAAAGGTCAGTTTTCATTCCAATCTCAAAGAAAGGCAATGCCAAAGAAAGCTCAGACTACCGCACAACTGCACTCATCTCACACATGAGTAAAGTAATCTCAAAATTCTCCAAGCCAGGCTTCAGCAATACGTGAACCATGAACTTCCAGATGTTCAAGCTGGTTTTAGAAAAGGCAGAGGAACCAGAGATCAAATTGCCAACATCTGTTGGACCATCGAAAAAGCAAGAGAGTTCCAGAAAAACTATGACTATGCCAAAGCCTTTGACTGTGTGGATCACAATAAACTGTGGAAAATTCTGAAAGAGACGGGAATACCAAACCACCTGACCTGCCTCTTGAGAAACCTATATGCAGGTCAGGAAGCAACAGTTAGAACTGGACATGGAACAACAGACTGGTTCCAAATAGGAAAAGGAGTACGTCAAGGCTGTATAGTGTCACCCTGCTTATTTAACTTATATGCAGAGTACATCATGAGAAACACTGGGCTGGAAGAAGCACAAGCTGGACTCAAGATTGCCGGGAGAAATATCAATAACCTCAGATATGCAGATGACACCACCCTTATGGCAGAAAGTGAAGAGGAACTAAAAAGCCTCTTGATGAAAGTGAAAGAGGAGAGTGAAAAAGTTGGCTTAAAGCTCAACATTCAGAAAACAAAGATCATGGCATCTGGTCCCATCACTTCATGGCAAATAGATGGGGAAACAGTGGAAACAGTGGCTGACTTTATTTTTCTGGGCTCCAAAATCTCTGCAGATGGTGACTGCAGCCATGAAATTAAAAGATGCTTACTCCTTGGAAGAAAAGTTATGACCAACCTAGATAGCATATTGAAAAGCAGAGACATTACTTTGCCAACAAAGGTCCATCTAGTCAAGGCTCTGGTTTTTCCTGTGGTCATGTATGGATGTGAGAGTTGGACTGTGAAGAAAGCTGAGCGCTGAAGAATTGATGCTTTTGAACTGTGGTGTTGGAGAAGACTCTTGAGAGTCCCTTGGACTGCAAGGAGATCCAACCAGTCCATTCTAGAGGAGATCAGTCCTGGGTGTTCTTTGGAAGGAATGATGCTAAAGCTGAAGCTCCAGTACTTTGGCCACCTCATGCGAAGAGTTGACTCATTGGAAAAGACTCTGATGCTGAGAGGAATTGGGGGCAGGAGGAGAAGGGGATGACAGAGGATGAGATGGCGGGATGGCATCACCAACTCGATGGACGTGAGTCTGAGTGAACTCCAGGAGTTGGTGATGGACAGGGAGGCCTGGCGTGCTGCAGTTCATGGGGTTGCAAAGAGTTGGACACGACTGAGCGACTGAACTGAACTGAACTGACCCTGCATCTGGTCCCACTGTTTGACCTGGGCCCACCTCCCAACTCCACTATCTTAATGACAGAGTGGAACTCACAGCTCTGTAAAGGGACATCCTTCAGGTACTTGGTGGCTTTTCAGATATACATACCTTTAATGGCCTGGGCAGTTCCATGAGTGTTCTTAGAGTGAACACAAAGATATGAACCTCGTGATTTGCATGATTTTGTTGAGTTTCCTGAGTCAATTGAATGGCAAACCATTTTTAGAGGTCATTTCAAGCCTCTTACCAGAAAAGCTATCCCTTCATGTTAATCTTTAGTCCTGACCTTGATTTTTCTGTTTCATTTCTCTCCATCTTTCCAGCACTTATCTCTGAAGCTCAATAAAGTGCCTCCTGGTCTGTCTCTGTCTTTCTTTGCCTTGGTCCCTGTGTCGTGAGTGCCATCCCGTCTCCCCAGTGGGACTGGACTCTACCTGTAGGAAGAGGGTCTCCTGTCTCTGGATTTTCCTTCTGCTCCCTGAACACAAGGTGGTCACCTCAGAAGTCACTGATCCACATGTCATCAGATAATCCTCCAAGTCAGTGAGATATTTTTTAAATTCTTATTTAAAAAAAAATATGTATTTATTTGGCTCTGCTGGATCTTAGTTGTGGCATGCAGGCTTTTTTTAGTTGCAGCATGTGAGACCTTTAGTTATGGCATGTAAACTCGGCATGTGGGATCTAGTTCCCTGACCAGGGATGGAACCCAGGACCTGGCGTTGGGAGAATGGAGTCTTAGCCACTGGACTACCAGGGAAGTCCCTCTTAAATTCCTATTTAAGATCTTGCCCTAATTCTGGATATGAATTCAGCATTTTTCGAGAACAAATGTTTCTTGCTTCTGACATTAGCTCAGCATGACAGGGAAAGTGTGAGGCTTCTGACATTAGCTCAGCATGACAGGGAAAGTGTGAGGAGAAAAAAGAAATATGGTGGTGTGGATGAACACAATTTCTTGGGGCAATTAACTGAGACAGTTCACATGTTTACTATGTTTAAACTACTGGGTGATTAATTTAGGGAGCTTTATAGACAGTATAATACTCTACCAGAATAAGGCATAAACCAGTTTATATAAAAGAAGAGAGAAACAACCCTGAGATATATCTACATCTGATTATGACTAGGACAAATAAAAGCTAGGAACATTAAAACATTAAAATTTCCATAAATCATATAGTCCAGAATGTGGGTACGTGGGGTGGGAGGAGGGAGGGAGGTTCAAGAGGAAGGGGACATATGTATATTTATGGCTGATTCATGTTGATACATGGCAGAAACCAACAGAATATTATAAAACAATTATCCTCCAATTAAAAAGAAATAAAATTTTTAAAAAAGAATGTGAGTACAAAGAGTCAACTATTAAACGTTGGCATGCCAACTATCTTCGGGAAATTTAAAAACCTAACATGACTTTTCCTTGCCTGTCAACATGCATCCTGGCAGCCCTATCCCAGTCATTCCCAAATCAGCATTGCAAACTCTTTCAAATGGGATTGCTTATATAAATCATAATTGCTAAGATGTAACTCCTCGGGCAAATCAAATTTAAACATTTGGGCGGCGTTCCCGGGCAGTCCAGTGGTTAGGACTCAGTGTTTTCACCACCATAGGCCCAGGTTCAACCCACAACTAATATGCTGCAAGCTGCACAGCACAGAGGAGAAAAACATTTAATAATAAAAAATGTTCGTTGTCCACTTCATTTTTATTAGAACAACTGATCAAGAGTTGCCTGAGATTAAACCAAGAATATTTACTGAGTACTTGGGATAGCTATGGTGATACGGCAAGGGGTGACAATGTGAGGTTAGTTTGAGGCCACAAAAGAACCAAATCATATTACTGAAAATGTGACTCTGGATAAGCCCCAGACCTTTAAGGCCTGAAATGCCCGTTCTGCTCCACACGTTTTCCCTCAGTGTTTCTGACCTCGCCTTGCCTATTCTCCTGTTTTTTCACCTCAGCCTTTCTGGGACAGCTGCACTCACATAGAAAAAGCTCTCTCCCTTCTTCGTTCTTCTCTTTTGATCACGAGATGCACGTGTATAATGCTAAAAGTGCCTTTTGGTGTTGCCAACTGATTTCAGTGGATGGGGAACAGTACTTTGATTCAAGTAGCCTAGCATAGATGTATTATCAGCTAGCTCTCTGTCTGCCTTTCCCTCTTTTGTCTCTCTCAGTAATCTTTCACGTATTCAACAAATATCTATTAGGTACTTCCTGTGTGCCAGGAATTATATTTGTGGTTCGATAGTGACATGATATTGCTGTGTCTCTCTAATTACCTTCTCTCGGAGCTCAGTCAGTAGAGAATCCACCAGCAATGCAGGCGACCCGGGTTTGATTCCTGGGTCCGGAAGATCCCCTGGAGAAGAAAACGGCAACCCACTCCAGTATTCTTGCCTGGGAAATCCCATGGACAGAGGAGCCTGGCAGGCTACAATCCATAGGGTGGCAAGAGTCAGACACGACTTAGCAACTAAACCACTACCACCACTCTACCAGAAACTTTAAAAGCCTAAAGAAGGAAGTTATACTAAGAAAACAGCTATCACAGGAAGTTGACTTCCCCGCTTATTTCTGGCGGATTTATTAATTGGGGGGAAGGCAGTGGTGGGAGGATCAATATTGATGATCAGAGATTTCCACACCTTAGCTTCTGCCCTGGACTGTGGGGGTAGGACAGGGTTGCCTGCACCCATAGTCCCTCCATACCTTCTCACTCTTATTTTCTTGCCCCAGTCCCCACACCTCCCCCCCATCAACCAAAAGGAGTCTGTCACTGTAATTATGCAGTCTATAATCAACGAAGTCCCATTAAGAAATAATGAGCCCAGTAATGCAGTGGGTGCTATTGATGGGGGATTAGTGAAACTCATGTGGTTTCCTACAACTCCCCCACTCTCTGAGGAAGTGGGGTGGAGAAACTGTTGACTCGGCACCCTGAGCATTAAGCCCTGTGCTCCCTGCAATGCTCCCTAATTAAACTCCATGCTAAAGTTGGATGTGTTGGATGGACATGGATCCCTAGGTATGTGAGAGCTCTCAGGATCACTTCACAGTAATCTCTGCATTCCCAGTGCTTGCAAGTGTCAGTGCCCAGTAAATGGTCCATGAGCACTGGGAGAGGGTGGGCTGGTAGCCCAAATTGAGCACAGGACCAAGTGTTCTTACTCAAAACTTCCTTACACAGACTGTGGATCCATTAGCACTTGTGTAAAGATCGTTGACTGATGGGGCTCTTGGTCCCAAGAACTACAGTCTCTTTTCATACTACTCTCCTGTTGAATCCTGCTTGTATTGTAATTACTTATATACAATGGCATAAGCTATTGGAGGACAATGACCATTGTATACAGCTTTATATTGTATATAACTTTATATAGCTTTGTATGTGGCATGTTTCCTAGCTGCAGTAAATCTCTCAGGCTTATTTCACAGCAGCAAGGATTGAGGCTACACATATGGGAAAACTGCTAAGCTGGAAAGTCGAAGGAGCGATCCCCAAAATATCCCTTTTTACTAATTTCACTGAGTCTAGTGAAACAACAAAAGCTGTATTGAGGAATAAGCAATCTAGAGGCTCATGAAGTGCTTTATGCAATCTTCTACTGCAAGGGAGCTTGCGCTATACTAAGATACTGGTCTTCTGCTTTCCCAAAGTGAATTCCACTAAGTCTAAAGAGCCTTCTAGGCTTCCCAGGTGGTGCTAATGGTAGAGAATCCATCTGCCAATGCAGGAGATGCAAAGGATGTGGGTTAGATCCCCAGGTCAAGAAGATCCCCTGGAGGAGGGCATGGCAATCCACTCCAGCATGCATGCCTAGAAAATTCCATGCACGGAGGAACCTGGGGGCTACAGTCCCTGGGGCTGCAGAGTCGCACGTGACTGAACGACTGAGCAGAAAGAGGCTTCTACGGGAAAGCCGAATGATCCCTCAAAGCACCTTTCAGCCCAAGGTTCCTAGATGTGCGTTCTTAGCATCTCTTGAGCTTGCAGTGGTTTGCATTTGCTTTTTTCCCCTTGGCCCATGGATTTGAGCTGGGCGAGCCACTTGGGCAAAGATAAAAGTTCATGAAGTCATTCCACTAGTTTCACAGCCTCTGAGTGTACATCCCCCTCTCAAGCAAAGAAGGAGTTTCAGCTTCTTTCCGGGTAGAAAGTTCTGCTGCAGAAGGAGGCAGTATGAGCTGATGATTAAAGGCACGAGTTTTGAGTCACATAGGTCTGTGTCTCAACCCACTCTTTTGCTTTGAGGGCAAGTTACCTAGTCTCATCTCTGAAATGATGGTAACAATTCCCACCGCAAAGGTTGTGAGTATTATTAAATTTCCTACCAGCACTGTACCTGGCTGACAGTGAATGCTCATTGTTAAGAAGAATAGAAGGAAATCTAGCTTCGATTCTCCCTTTTCCACAATGTGCTGTGTAATTTTCCTAGACTTGTGTGAGCTGTTTCATTGCTCTCGTGTCTTTGTGTTTCGTTTCTCCACTAAACTGCAAGGTCCTCTGGGCAGGGCCAGATATTCTTTGATATCATTTTATATTCTTTGATATTATTGAATAATTGATACCTGGCCTAAAACCACAGGAGATTTTAGGACCGGTATCAAAAAATTATGATTGGCCCTTCTGCCATTTCAAGTTCATGAAATGTATTATTTTTATCTATGTCAGAGAAGTTTGCTCTGTATTAAGACATAATTCATCCATTTTCCTCAAAAATATCCAATGGAGTCCAAAAAGCCTTATATGTAGTTTGAAGAAAAAAGGAGATCAGGAACATAGGTGCACAGAGCAGGTGGCAAAAAAAAACCACGCAGAACAGAGTGGGGCTGGCAGAGAAAACTGGGCCTGTTTGACTTGGCTGGACCCACACTGAAGAGAACCTTCTCTTCCAGGACTGTAGTCATGTGCTTTGCAAGTCTGAAAAGACAGCCTCCTGGCGTGAAACCACAGTTGCAGGGCGATCCTGGAGCTAGGGATCACCTCCATAATGTCCTTCTCTTCCCCAAACTAGAGTTCCCTTTCTTCTTATTTCTTCTTCCAATGAGAATATAATTTTGGCAAGAGTTGATCATTTCCCGCTTGTTGTCTGTTCATTTTGCCATTATCTCTGTTTGTTAAGATTTTGGAACCATTTGCGGCAGGTATTTTGTCTCGGCCCAGCTTTTTCCTGTTACCCTGCATCCCTGGGCTTGGCCATCTCCTTGCTCTATCATTTGGTGAGAGTAGAAGAAAACAAAACCCTCCTGATAGCCACTCCTAGAGAAACTCTTCTTGCTGGATCAGACCCCTCAAGGAACACCTTTCCATCTGTATCAGAAATCTCTTTCAACTGTCGGTATCTAGTTGGTTACCAGAAATGTGGACAGCTGAGACGACTGAATTGTCGTTCAGTCTCTCAGTTGTGTCCGACTCTGTGACCCCATGGACTGCAGCACACCAGGCTTCCCTGTCCTTCACCATCTCCCAGAACTTGCTCGAGCACATGTCCACTGAGTCAGTGATGCTAACCAACCGTCTAGTCCTCTGTCATCCCCTTCTCCTCCTGCCTTCAATCTTTCCCAGCATCAGAGTCTTTTCCCATGAGTCAGCTCTTTACATTGGTGGTCAAAGGATTGGAGCTTCAGCCCCAGCATCAGTTCCTCTAAATATTCAGTGTTGATTTCCTTTAGGATTGACTGGTCTCCTTGCAGTCCAAGGGACTCTCAAGAGTCTTCTCAGTTCAGAGACAACGAAGGTGAAAGGCCTTGGTTTGATGGAGATGGAGCTTAACCTCTGAGAATGTATGAGGGGTAGATAACCTTTCCCAACCTTCATCCTCCTCACTCCACGTCAGCATTTGTACTTTGAGACTCGTACAAAAGAACATTTAACAGTGCCGTTCCCCTTCAGCTGGAAGCTTATTGGCTGGTTCCATGACATGTTCCACAAGGGAACAGGTTGATTTAGACAGTAGAAAGCCTCTGCTATTCAGGACATGGGAGTGAGGGAAATGGAGCCAGAAAATGTTTCATAAGACAGTGAGAAAAGAACACGAAAGATACCCAAAGTACTGCAGACCTGCTTAAAAGCAGGACATATTTAAAAGACCTCAAGGACTGAGGTGCTTGTAACACGAGTGATGGGTATTAAAGCCAAAAGTTCTCCGCTTTCAAATGGGCATATTCCTAAACCTACCAAGCAAAGCAGAACCCACAACATCCATTGTGCTATTTTATTTTGCCCATATTCATGTGTTGCTTTGTAATTGTTCTCAAGTTGCTTTTGTTGTAAAAGGTAAACTTTTATTGAGTTTACCTTCATAGGTAAACTCCCCCTGGACAGGATCTGACTCCTCAGAAGAGTCTCCCCAACCAGAGGTGCCCATTCAAGGCTGTACATAAGTTCAAACACAAAGATGAACCAACCACAGTGTAAAGCCCAGAATCAACACCCTGCCTCTGAGGACCTCGCTCCAGACTAATATATAATCCAACCATTTCCTTTTCGTGAGACAAGTATTGTCTAAAGGGGTCTGTGTGTGATTTTGAGGGGAAAGGGCAGACTCAACAGCAGAACTCAGGTCCCAGTTGGCTTTATGTCTGAGCCTGTGAAAGGGGAAAAGAAGCGAATCTTCCCTGCGATGGCTGACCAAGGAAGGACGAGCCTTAAGATTCACCGTGGAAAGAGGCTTTTCAGAGCCTTTCTTAGAACAACTCAACTCTTCCAGTTTAGTCTATTCCTATTCCTTGCCTTTCCCACCTATAATTCTCTCTTGGCAAGAACTCCACACTGAATATTCTCAAAGTGCTTTGTAGACTTTAATTAGTTCCGTGGGAAGTAAGGCAAAACGCAGCCTTCACTCTGCCAGCAGGGATGATGGCGGTAGGGGCGGAAGGAAGGCAGGGAAAAGATGGACAGCCAGAGCAGCTTACAACCTACTGAAGGCCATGTGGTGCAGGAGGAACTGAGGTTAAAATCCCTGAGTCTTAGTACAAATTTCTTAGCCCTCCAGATTCCTAAACAGGTAGTGGGCTCATCCTACTAACCTACTTTGCTAGGGTGCTGTTGATGAATGCTTATAAACCCTATCCTAGATGATAGGTTTGGAAGATTATTAAGGAAAGCATGTCATTAAGTCCATACTCACCCCCTCCTCGACAAATAGCCCTGGAGGGAAATGGGTGTTAGCCAGGACTGGAGGGACTCCACTTCAATAGGGTGGTTGAGGTTCAACGACAGGAGGACTTTTCCAACAGTGAGGGATCTCAAGGGCATGTATTAGGGGGTGATGCTGGGGAGGGGCCTGAGGAAGGCCTGAAATGGGTGACACATGGGAAAAAATGGTACAGAAAGACGATCAAGAAGTGACTGAATTCCACTCAGGTCACTGTGGATGGTCACTTTCCTAAAATCCAGGATACAGTTTTATCGTAGTTTCCTTTCCTCTCTTTCTAACAGAGTAAAACTTCTCCGAGGCCTACCACAAAAGAATCGGGTGTTTGCAAATTAGGGACATGTTTCAAGCCTGGGATTCATCTGTGTTTCTCTAGAAGAAGTAATCTGAGACTTAGGTTTGAATCCTTTGTCACTTCCATCTGTTTGAATGAATTAGTTACTAAACTTCTCTAAGCCTTGATTTATTCATCTGTAGAATGGGCCCAATAATAGTTCTTAACTCAAATGTTTGTTATGAGCGTTAAATTAAGGTAAAGCCTTAGCACAAAGCCTCACACATAGCAGCACTTGGTTCGTTTTAGCTACCGTCATGGTCTCAGTCTTTTCTCTGTAGGGGTTATCCATTTTGAAGTTTACCCATGGTCTTTTTTTTTTTTATCAATTTCTGATGGTCTCCCTGGTCTGCCTCTTAGCTATCTCCTCCCATCCCTAATCAATGAGAAGTCAGGGAATACTAATACCAAATTCTTTTTCATGTCATTTAGGACAAAGCAGAATTAGGAAGGTTAACCAGCTACTGTAAGAAAAGATTACATAGATTATCATAGCTCTACACACCAGATATGTTCTCATAAAGCTATTAAGTGGCTATTTCTATGTTGAGTAATTTTTAGATGACTTTCTTTATGCTTCTGAAGTAATATTCTCATAGAACTAAGAATCACTGTTAAGGGGAGAGACGCTAATATTTGAATGTGAGACAACTTCCATATCCAAGTCTAATTGAATTTTCCCAGTCACCAAATAAAGAAGTCCTTATTATTACCATTTTATGGGTTAAACAACTGAAACTCAGCAAGGTTAAATAATTTATTCAGACTCACTTTTCTAGGGAAGGGATGATGGAGCCTAAATATAGATATAATTCTGGCTCCCAAATCAATTCATTTTCTACTGTATCACACTCAAAGGAGTATTCCTATTTGTAAATGGCCAAATCTATGTGCATTTAAGTTTCCCACACAAATTCCAGAAGCACTTGATCAATAAATTCACATGATCTTGAGTATAAATTTAATTTTTAAATATTTCCCCTTATACTTTAAAATAGATATGCATCCTCTTTAGGAAATTATCCAGGTCTTCCCTGATGGCTCAGTGGTAAAAAATGTAGAGACACGGGTTCTATCCCTGATCTAGGAAGATCTCACAGGCCACGGAGTAAACAAGCCCGTGCCCCACAACTATTGAGCCTATGCTCTAGAGACCATGCTCCAAAACAAGAGAAACCATCTCAGTGAGAAGCCTGCACACTGCAAGTAGAGTAGGCCCTGCTTGCCACAATTAGAGGAAAGTCCACACAGCAACTAAGACCTACACAGCCAAAAGTAGATAACTAAATAAAATATAAAAATTTTTTAAAAGAAATCGTCCACATTTCCTTTCATTAGTCAGCCAAAAAATGACTGTTGCCAGGTAATAATGAGAACATATTTATGATTCTATTTATGTAGTACTCTAGAAAAAACAAGCTATTCTACAGTGACAGAAGTTAGGTCAACGGTTGCCTAGAAGGGCTGAGGCTGGAGGGCTAGATGGCAAAGGGGCAGGAAGAATCTTCTGAGGGGGACAACTATGTTTATCTTGATTGTGGTGCTGATTCTACAAATGTATTTTATGTTATATTATTCAGTCACTAAGTTGTGTCTGACTCTTTGTGACCCCGTAGACTGCAGCACGTCAGGCTCCTCTGCCCTCCATTATCTCCTGGAGTTTGCTCAAATTCATGTCTGTTGAGTTGGTGATGCTATCTAACCATTTCATACTTTGTTGCCCCCTTCTCCTCCTGCCCTCAATCTTTCTCAGCACCAGTCTTTTCCAGTGAGTTGGCTCTTTGCATCAGGTGGCTAAAGTATTGGAGCTTCAGCTTCAGCATCATTTCTTCCAATAAATATTCAGGGTTGATTTCCTTTAGGACTGACTGGATTGATCTCCTTGCAGTCCAAAGGAGTTTCAAAGTCTTCTCCAACACCACAACTTGAAAACATCTATTCTTTGGCGCTCAGTCTATTTTAAGGTCCAACTTTGGCAAAGTGACGTCTCTGCTTTTTAAAATGCTGTCTAGGTTTGTCAGTTTTCCTTCCAAAGAACATGCATCTTTTAATTTCATGGCTGCATGGCATGCATTCCATGAAATTACAAATGTATACTCATGTCAAAATTTATGAAAATTTAGAAAAACTGACTGTATATTAATAATCTATACACAGAAGAAGTAATGCCTCATTAAAAGTTATAGTATAAAACAGAGCACCAGAGACTTCCTTGTGGTCCCATGGTTAAGAACCTACCTTCCAATGCAGGGGATGAAGGTTCAAATCCTGGGTTGGGTAACTAAGATCCCACATGCCATGGGGCAACTATGTGGCCCATGTGTACCACAATTAGAGAAATTCCATGTGCTGCAAAAAAGGCAACACACAAAAAAGGAGCCCCCATACCTCAGCAAACAGAGCACAATTTCCCTACATCCCATTGGGTATGAAACATATTGCCCCTCCTGCCTCAGAGCAGCTATGATGGAAGATCTGAACAACAGTCCCAACTTCCTCTCAGAGAGGATCTTGGACCTAAAGCAATAAATGGAGATTTTTCAAAGTGATGCTGCTTTATGGGGGGGACATATCTGATTCTCTTAGTGAGAGAGATAAAGTAAAATTCACTGCTCACACAAAGAGTTCATTGCCAAATTTTTAATAAAATGAGTTTTCTGTTGTTGGAGAGCATGAGAAATTTACCTGGCTTAATGATTCCTTCGTTACAAATGAAGACTATGCAAGTTACACTATCCATCCAGCACTGCCAAGACCTGATTGTGATGCTTCAAGCAAAGAACTACAGAAACTTGGAAAAGGAGAAGGGTCTATGACAAAGGAAGAATTCACAAAGGTGAAACAGGAGTTGGAAGCTGGTATTTGGCAATATTCAAGAAGACGGTGGCAATGCACGAAGTGTTCTGTGTTATGCGGCAGCACGTCCTATTTTAAGGAAAGATTTAAATTTCTACAACTTCTTGGAACTTAATAAAGATTTGAGTGTGCGAGGAAAAAGAATGAAAAAGAGAAACTTGAAGATTTCTTTAAAAACATGGTTAATATCAGCAGATGGAGTAGTTGTTTCTGGAGTAAAGGCTGTAGATGATTTCTCTGAGCATGAATGAATATTCCTTTTAGGTTATCATAACCGAGTGAAGGGTACATCTGCTAAATCTGATAGGATCACAAGATCCCACAAAAGTGCTGGCGATGATTGCAATAGAATGGGTTCTTCATTATCTGCTTTAGGAACTCAGGATTCTACAGATACGTGCAAGTTTTTTTCTTAAAGTTTCAGAACCGTTTGATAAATCAGGAAAAATAGAAGCACAGGTATCAGCAGAGGAGGACCTCAAACTTCCTGATCTTTTAAAATATTACTTAATAGAATTCAAACTGCTACGGATCTCCTCTATCGGAGATGTAGGTCACTAGCGTATTATTAAAATGCTAACAAAGCACTGAAAAAAGCAAGACAGAAAAATAAAGACGCTCTGCAGGCTGAGATGTCCCAAACAATTATGCTGTCAGAAACTTGAAAAAATATCAGAATCTGCAAAACAAGAATGTACAGATTTTAAAACAAAAAGAGTCACTGCATTCAGGAAAAAAATCAGTGTAACTGGCAGAGTTAGAACTGAAGCACGCAAAGGGTAACCATAGTTGCTACAGAATTGCCTGGAGATGTTATGGAGACACATAGGCAACACGCCACCTTCCTTAAAAAGGGCTGCCTCCCTTCAGATTTAATTCTTTTAACAACTAAAACAATCTTTTTTTTCTATTTTTTTGGTCACACTGCATGGCATGTGAGATCTCAGTTCTACAATCAAAAATCAAACCTGCCGCCCAGCAATGGAAGCACAGCATCTTACCTGGACCACCAGGGAAATTTCCAGATTTAATTTTTCTTTTCTTAGTTGTGTTAGGCATTTACTGCTCACTGGAAACAAAAGAAACAGATGATAAAGGGCATCTACTCTCCCCTTTTTCTGAGAAACAATGGCCTGGTGCCACCCATGGGACCTGTAGACCTGCGCCTGCATCCCAGAGAAACGCAGATCATCGCACCCTCCTTGTCTTCAGATGCCCAAAGTGCTGTCTTTTTAAAAATAACCTCTAGAGCTGTGTTTATTTTATAAATAGTATCCCTTATGGTTGTCAGTCTTTTTTTACCTATAAGTAATGCCTGAAGTTTAACCCTTTCAAAATACATTGTTCAAACAAGCTGAGACTGCCGTTTTGGGTTTGTTTGTTTGTTTGTTTGTTTTTTAAAAAAACTGTACACCACCTTAGTTTACTCTTGTATCCCGGTAAAGCATCCTAATCAGACTTATTTTTAATTAATGAACATTTCTTAGTTTTGGGACAGGCTTTATGTAATTTTTATAAGTATGATTTCTGAAGAAAAGCAAATATATTAGTATGTTTGTCTTAAACTTACAGACTAAATCAATTATTGTCAAATAAATAGTGATAACAGTGAAATAAACAAACACATTGCCTTCTACACTCCAGAGCACAGCTGCTTCCTGTAGTTGTCAGCTGCCCAGGGGCAAAGGCTGTGTCTCTCTGGTTCTTAACCTCTAGCATCTAGTACAGTGCCTGGGACACACAAGTTCTCAATGAGTAGTGAAGAGGACTAGCTATTTCCTCTGGAATTTATACTTTGGGAAGTCCCATAGGATTCAAATGTTTAAGCAGCTTGCTAAACATTTATCAAATTGCCCAAAGTGGAAGAGCCATATCAGGAAGCTTAAGTTAAAAAAAGAAGTTTGTGCAGAAGTCAGTTCTCAGTGGTTCCAATTTTATATTTAACCATAAAAAAAGTGAAGAAATTACATTGATTTGCTAACTGAAATTGTTCTGATGTCAACCAACTTTGAGTAGCATGTCTACAGGGAAGAAAGAAGCTCTAAGAGAACAAAGGACTAGTAAGAAGAACATCTATGAAAATAGCAAGCGCTTAAGCTGTAGATTGTAACTGTGGGCTTAGTATTATGATTTCATTGATACATATAGTGGGGAGAGTACATATAGTGGTGTATTCTCACATCTCACATCGCTTATTCACCTTTGATAGATGATCTTTCCTCCTACTGCCCCCTCCATTAAAACCAGCTAATGCTAACACTCACAACTTCCATCCCCTTGGTCTCTAAATTTTATTATAACCAATAGCCTTTCCAAGTCTCTTACGTTAATTAGGGGCTCCCCTGGTGGCTCAGAGGTTAAGGCATCTGCCTGCAACGCGGGAGACCTGGGTTCGATCAGCTGCGGCCTTACTGCTTTTAGATCGGCTTCTCCACTTCTGTTCTCACCCCATCTCCTTCCTCTTTCACCTGTCCTTGATCCGTGTTTTCACTTCCCTCACCCCAAATAAATCTATCCTTGAATCTCTTTCCCCTAAAATGCCAATCCCCTTTCACTCTTCAACCCATCATCTTTCCAAAGCTTCCTTCTCTAGTTTTTCCTATCTCAGTTTATGGAGTCACTGTCTACTCAGTCTCTCAAGCCAAAACCTCTGCAATGATCTTTAAGTCCCTCTCTTCCATACCAAGTTGATCATTCAGGCTTGTGACCAGTTGAATTGTATTTCAGAAATATCTTGTGAATACATTTCTCTGCTGTCTCTTCTCTTCTCTGTTTTGGCTCAGACTGTGATCATTATTACCCTGAACTATTGCAACAGCCACTATATACTTCTTTCTACAAGATTGTCGGGAGAAATATTAATAACCTCAGATATGCAGATGACACCACCCTTATGGCAGAAAGGGAAGAGGAACTAAAAAGCCTCTTGATGAAAGTGAAAGAGGAGAGTGAAAAAGTTGGCCTAAAGCTCAACATTCAGAAAACGAAGATCATGGCATCCGGTCCCATCACTTCATGGGAAATAGACGGGGAAACAGTGGAAACAGTGTCAGACTTTATTTTGGGGGGCTCCAAAATCACTGCAGATAGTGATTGCAGCCACGAAATTAAAAGATGCTTACTCCTTGGAAGAAAAGTTATGACCAACCTAGATAGTATATTCAAAAGCAGAGACATTACTTTGCCGACTAAGGTCCGTCTAGTCAAGGCTCTGGTTTTTCCTGTGGTCATGTATGGATGTGAGAGTTGGACTGTGAAAAAGGCTGAGCGCTGAAGAATTGATGCTTTTGAACTGTGGTGTTGGAGAAGACTCATCCAACCAGTCCATTCTGAAGGAGATCAGCCCTGGGATTTCTTTGGAAGGAATGATGCTAAAGCTGAAACTCCAGTACTTTGGCCACCTCATGCAAAGAGTTGACTCATTGGAAGACTCTGATGCTGGGAGGGATTGGGGGCAGGAAGAGAAGGGGAGACAGAGGATGAGATGGCTGGACGGCATCACGGACTCAATGGACGTGAGTCTGAGTGAACTCTGGGAGTTGATGATGGACAGGGAGGCCTGGCGTGCTGCGATTCATGGGGTCGCAAAGAGTCGGACACGACTGAGCGACTGAACTGACTGACTGACCAGGCATCTTCCATTCTGCAGCCCAAACTTCTACACCTCCCCCACTGCTGCCACCACCAAAATTATCTTTCTGAAATATAATCCAGTTGGGTCACTCCTCTGCTCAAACTTTGATCTGCATTGCCTATAGGACAGAGGCCAAGCACTGGAGTGTGGCACTAACTGCCAGTCAGGCAAA
The DNA here is from genome assembly GCF_042477335.2 of Ovis canadensis. NCBI lineage: Eukaryota > Metazoa > Chordata > Mammalia > Artiodactyla > Bovidae > Ovis > Ovis canadensis. The sequence continues at coordinate 138,310,918 of NC_091247.1, read as the reverse complement.
CTCCCCATCACTTACCCTAGGCTGCAGCCACATTGACTTGCCTATTGTCCTGCGCTCTGTGAAGCCACGTATGTCTTCATATGTCGGTTCTTCTGTCTGAAATGCTCTTCTCCTTCTGGAAAATTTTTACTTGTTCTTCAGTGCAGCTTAAATATCACCACTTCTGAAAGGGCTGTGTTCCCCTCTAAAGAGTTGGGTGGTCTCTCCTATATGCTCCTGGCATTTTGTTTATACTTTCTTTTTTTAAAAAAGGGTTTTGCCTCTTTAAAAAGTTATTTACTTATTTATATGTATTTGACTCCACCAGATATTAGATATTCAGTTCAGCTCAGTTCAGTCGCTTAGTCGTGTCCGACTCTTTGCGACCCCATGAATCGCAGCACACCAGGCCTCCTTGTCCATCGCCAACTCCCGGAGTTCACTCAGACTCACGTCCATCGAGTCCGTGATCCCATCCAGCCATCTCATCCTCTGTCGTCCCCTTCTCCTCCTGCCCCCAATCCCTTCCAGCATCAGAGTCTTTTCCAATGAGTCAACTCTTCGCATGAGGTGGCCAGAGTACTGGAGTTTCAGCTTTAGCATCATTCCTTCCAAAGAAATCCCAGGGCTGATCTCCTTCAGAATGGACTGGTTGGATCTCCTTGCAGTCCAAGGGACTCTCAAGAGTCTTCTCCAACACCACAGTTGAAAAGCATCAACTCTTTGGCGCTCAGCCTTCTTCAGAGTCCAACTCTCACATCCATACATGACCACGGGTAAAACCAGAGCCTTGACTAGACAGACCTTAGTCGGCAAAGTAATGTCTCTGCTTTTCAATATGCTATCTAGGTTGGTCATAACTTTTCTTCCAAGGAGTAAGCGTCTTTTAATTTCATGGCTGCAGTCACCACCTGCAGTGATTTTGGAGCCCCCCAAAATAAAGTCTGACAGTGTTTCCACTGTTTCCTCATCTATTTGCCATGAAGTGATGGGACCGGATGCCATGATCTTCGTTTTCTGAATGTTGACCTTTAAGCCAACTTTTTCACTCTCCTCTTTCACTTTCATCAAGAGGCTTTTTAGCTCCTCTTCACTTTCTGCCATAAGGGTGGTGTCATCTGCATATCTGAGGTGATTGATATTTCTCCCAGCAATCTTGATTCCAGCTTGTATTTCTTCCAGTCCAGCGTTTCTCATGGTGTACTCTGCATAGAAGTTCAATAAGCAGGGTGACAATATACAGCCTTGACGTACTCCTTTTCCTATTTGGAACCAGTCTGTTGTGCCATGTCCAGTTCTAACTGTTGCTTCCTCACCTGCATACAGATTTCTCAAGAGACAGGTCAGGAGGTCTGGTATTCCCATCTCTTTCAGAATTTTCCACAGTTTATTGTGATTCACACAGTCAAAGGCTTTGGCATAGTCAATAAAGCAGAAATAGATGTTTTTCTGGAACTCTCTTGCTTTTTCCATGATCCAACGGATGTTGGCAGTTTGATCTCTGGTTCCTCTGCATTTTCTAAAACCAGCTTGAACATCAGGGAGTTCACGGTTCATGTATTGCTGAAGTCTGGCTTGGAGAATTTTGAGCATTACTTTACTAGCGTGTGATATTAGGCATGTGGATTCTTTACTTGCAGCATGTGGGATTTAGTTCCCTGACCAGGGATAGAATCTGGGCCCTTTGTATTGGGAGCCCGGAGTCTCAGCCACTGAAACACTAGGGAAGGCCTTGTTCCCATTTTCATCTTAACGTTTATAATGTTGTTTTAAAGTTCTTTGAGAAATCAGTTTTCCTCTACTACCTCGCTATAAACTAAACTGATTCAGGACAGGAATCAAATTTACTTGTCTTGTATCTGCTGTGCCCAGAGCAATAACTGACATCCAGTAGAGACCAATAAACATTTGTTGAGTGAGTGACTGAATCAGCAGCAGTTTTCTCTTGGGTAGTCCCAGGAAGCTTGTGTGAAGTTAATACTACTTAAAATGTGCAAGAGAAAGTGCATTGAGTAGATATGCTATAATTGCAGGGTAATACACCCCAAAGACAAATGCAAATGATATTTGCTCTTTTCCGATTATTTGGATTAGCTGATGTTTTAGATGAACCGCTATTTAGGATGAACTCTACCTCTGCCTTCTCCCCGTAATGTTGATCTGGGTGAGTAGATAATCCTTCCCTTAGATCATCCTCACCACTGTACCTCTCGCCCAGAACAGATCGTGAGAGTCATAAACACTGCCTCATTCTGGGATAGCAGATCTGGGTGCTCTTTCCTGGACTGTTGTGAGTCGTACTCGACAGAATTTGTCACAGGTTTACTTACAGTTTTCCTGGCTGAAAGATCTATTTTAAATGTTTGCTGTTTTCACCTTCTAATTCTGAAATCCTTTTTTTTTTCTTTCTTTCTTTCTTTTTTTTTTTCACTCCTATGTCTCAACCCTAGGAATAGGGACTGGCACATAGCAGATATTTGATAAATAGTTGTTGAATGAGTGAACATTTTTATAATTTTCAGATACGTCATACATATGGAAAAGTACATATATCAAATGTAATCCTAAATAGGGCTTCCCTGGTGGCTCAGTGGTAAAGTCAGCCTGCCAATGCAGGAGACATGGGTTTGATCCCTGATCCAGGAAGATCCCACATGCTGCAGAACAACAAAGTCTGTGTACCACAACTACTGAAGCCCGAGCACCCTAGAGCCAGTGCTCTGCAACAAGAGAAGCCACCGCAGTGAGAAGCCTGTGTAGTGTAACTAGAATTAGCCCCTGCTCTCCACAACTAGACAAAAGCGCACACAGCAACAGAGATCCAGCACGGCCAAAAATAAATAAATAAAATTATTTTTAAAATATATATGTATAAAGTTTTAAATAAATAAAACAGATGCCCGTGTACTTAATAAACAAACTCAGCAAAGCTGCAGGATACAAAATCAAGACACAAAAATCAGTTGCATTTCCATACACTAACAATGAACAATCGAAAGAAAATAATCCCATTTGTTGTTGTTTAGCTGCTAAGTTGTATCCAGCTCTTTTGTGACCTCATGGAAGTAGCCCTTCAGGCTCCTCTGTCCATGGGACTTCCCAGGCAAGAAGACTGGAATAGGTTGCCATTTCCTTCTCCAAGAGGTCTTCCTGATCCAGGTATTGAACCCAGGTCTCCTGCATTGCAGGCAGATTCTTTACCACTGAGCCACCTGGAAAGCCCAATCCCATTTATAATAATATCAAAAATAATAAATCACTTAGGAATAAATGTATTCTGTGTATATATTTAATGTATATAGATAAATTTATCATTTATATATATTAATTTTTGTTTGTACATTATGATGTTTTGACATCTTAAAAGACATTTCTGGTTGGGTTGAGATTGCCCTTCCTGGGCTAGCCAATTTTTAAAGTAAAAAAAACCCAGCTGGAAGCATGTCTTTGGTATGCAAACTAACCACTTGGCAGTCTTGCCTCCTCTGGCTATTGCAGCCCCAGAGGCAATATTCCTTTGCTTTATCATTCCAGGACTAGATACCAGGCAACCGGAGACCATCTCTAGAGCCCAAAGTCCACCAAAATTACTCAAACTAACCAACCCTAAATTGTTTACCTTTCCTGGCCTTGCCTTTTCCATGGAAATCCCAAGAAATTCTACAGCTTAAACTTTCCTCTCACTCCTGTCTTCTGCCTCCTGATTACCCTGGTGTTTTCCCATGTGGCCCCACATGGGGTGCCTCCTGTTTCTAGTGTGGGTGAATATAATAAACTTTATTTTTCCTGAGCATATCCTCTATCTCCTCTTGTGGTTACACCCGAGTGATGGTCTCATCAATAAAATGCAAAACAAGAAACCTAATCAAGAAACTAAAGACCTGCACACTCTAAAACAATGCGGAAAGAAGTTAAAGAAGACATAAATAAATCAGAAGATGTCCCATGTTCATAGATTAAAAGACTTAATATTGTTGAAAAGTCCATGCTACCCAAAGTGATCTACAGAGTCAATGCAATCTCTATCAAAATCCCAATGGCCTTTTTTACAAAAATAGGAAAAGAAACTTGAAATTCATATGCAATCTCAAAAAACCCCTGAATAACCAAAACAATTTTGAAAAAGAAAAACAAAAATGGAAGCCTCACACTTTCTGATTTCAAAACATATTAAAAAGTTGCAGGCACTTCCTTGGTGGTCCAGTGGTTAAGAATTCATCTTCCAATGCAGGAGATGTAGGTTCAATCCCTAGTCAGGGAACTAAGATCCCATATGCTGGCGGGGCAACTAAGCCTACACACCACAGCTAGAGAAGAACCACAATGAAGATCCAGCATGGCCAGTAATTAAAGAAAAGTTCATTTGTTAAAAAAGAAGAAGAAGAAACTACAGTAATCCAAACAGTATGGTTTTGGCATAAAGACAGACATATAACTGGTGAATAGAATAGAGAACCTGGTAACAAACCCTCAAATATATATATGGCCAAATCATCTTTGGAAAAAGGTGCCAAGGCCACACAGTGTGGAAACAATAATGTCAACAGATGGTATTATGATAGCTGGATATTCATGTGCAAAAAAATAAAATTAGACCCTTACTTTACACCAGATACCAAAATTAACTAAAACTTAATTAAATACCTGCATATGAGATCTGAAACTATAAAACTCCTGGAAGAAAATATAGAGGAAAGCTTTATGATACTGGATCTGGCAATGGTTTTCTGGATATGGCACCAAAAGTAAACAGAGACAAATGGGACCACATCAAACTTAAAAACTTCTGTGCAGCAAAGGAAACAATAAACAGATTGAAAAGGCAACCTACAGAATGGGAGAAAATATTTGCAAAAGATATATCTGATAACAGATTAATATATAAAATATATAAGAAGCTAACAACTCAACAATTAAAAAATCTAATTAGAAAATGGGCAGAGGGCTTTAATAGATATTTCTTCAAAGATTTACATATAGCCAAAAAGGATATGGAAATATTTTAAGCATTACAATCATAGTCAAGGCTATGGTTTTTCCTGTGGTTATGTACAGATGTGTAAGTTGGACTATGAAAAAGGCTGAGCGCCAAAGAATTGATGCTTTTGAACTGTGGTGTTGGAGAAGACTCTTGAGAGTCCCTTGGACTGCAAGGAGATCCAACCAGTCCATTCTGAAGGAGATCAACCCTGGGATTTCTTTGGAAGGAATGATGCTAAAGCTGAAACTCCAGTACTTTGACCACCTCATGCGAAGAGTTGACTCATTGGAAAAGACTCTGATGCTGGAAGGGATTGGGGGCAGGAGGAGAAGGGGACGACAGAGGATGAGATGGCTGGATGGGATCACGGACTCGATGGACATGAGTCTGAGTGAACTCCGGGAGTTGATGGTGGACAGGGAGGCCTGGTGTGCTGCGATTCATGGGGTCGCAAAGAGTCGGACACGACTGAACTGAACTGAACAATCATTGAAAGTGAAAGTGAAGTCACTCAGTCGTGTCCAACTCTTTGTGATCCCGTGAACTGTAGTCTACCAGGGTTCTCTGTCCGTGGGATTTTCCAGGCAAGAGTACTGGAGTGGGTTGCCATTTCCTTCTCTAGAGGATATTCCTGATCCAGGGATCAAACCCAGGTCTCCTGCATTGCAGGTAGATGCTTTACCCTCTGAGCCACCAGGGAATATTACAATCATTAGGGAAATGCAAATCAAAACTACAATCACCTGACACCAATTAGGAAAGTCACTGTCAAACAACAGTATAGAACAGAAAATAAGTGCTGGTGAGGATGTGGAAAATTCGGACACTTGCGCCCTGTTGGTGGGAATGTGCAGCCACTAAATGTACATATAAAATGATATGGAGGTTCCTTCAAAAATTAAAGATAGAACTATCATGATCTAGCAATCCCACTTCTGGGTATTCATCCAAAAGAATTGAAAACAAGATCTCACAGAGATATTTGCACATCCATGTTCCTTGCAGCATTATTCATAACAACCAAGAAGTAGAGATAATCCAGTTGTTTGTCAACAGATGAATGGATAAAGAAAATGTAGAATGTAAATACAATGGAACGTGACTCGGTCTTTATAAAAAGAAGGAGAGACTCTGCTTTGGGAAAGCAAGTGTTCCCCTTACTTGCTGCAAGTAATAAATCCTTCCTTCTCTGGAAAAAAAAAAAAGAAGGAAACATTTTCTTAGCTACAGAATGGATGAACTTTGTAGATATCATGTTCAGTGAAATAATTCAATAACAAAGAGAAAAATACTGCCTGAGTCCACTTTTATGAGATATCTAAAATAGTCAAACTCTTAGCAACAGAAAGTAGAATAGTGGTTGCCAGGAACTGGGAGAAGTGGAAAAGAATTGTTCAGCATGAAGAGTTTCAATTTTGCAAGATGAGAAAGTTCTAGAGATGTGCTTTGTGCACATAGTTAACACTACTGTACTGCACACCTAAGGTTAAGATGGTAAAATTTTTGATCTATGTTTTTGATCACACACACACACACACACACACACACACACAATGAATAGAGTTGCTGGCTGATATGTATCTTCAACTTTAGAAGACAAAACTAAATTGTTTCCAAAGTGGTTGTGCCAATGATACTCTATCCAGCAGTATATGAGAATTTTGCTCCTTATCTTCACCAACATTTGGTACCGTCATCCTTTTTAAATTTTGCCAATCTATGGATAATTTTAATTTGCATTTTATTGATTACTATAGAGTTTGAACATCTTTTCAGATGTTAATTGACAATTTGGATTTCCACTTAAGTGAATGACCTACAGAATTTGTGGTTTTGCCCACAATAAAAAATGATTTTTTAAATCAACTCTTTATATATTCTGTGCACAAATTCTTTGTAAGTTATTGAATAGCAAATATCTCCTAGTTCATGGCTTGTCACTTTTTTGATTGGAGGCCTTTAAGAAAAACACATTTTTAATGTAGTCAAATTTACCCATCTCGTCTATTATGGTTTACTCTATTTACGTCTTGTTTTAAGAAATCTTTCTTTACCCTGAAGTCATAAAGACATGTTTTATGGAACTGATTTTTGAAGAAGTGTGAAAATGGAATAGGAATCCATCAAAAGAGGTACTTTTTCTTTACATAGAAGGCGAATGCCAAAGGTGGTCCATCTACACAGAATTAGAGCTGATGCTTCTTCAGAGAGAGTTGATCTAACCATAGGAAGGGTTTCCTATCTATGATGGCTTATTGAAGCAATGGAGTCTATTTTACTCTGCTTGGGAGTGGTGGTGGTTGCTTGGGGGTTGATGAATACTAGAGAGATAATCAACTGGAGGGGAGAGGCTAAGAGTCAAGGGACAGGCAAAATAATCCTCCAGTTCTCGGTGAGCCTAAATATATCACTAACAAGCTGCAAGGCACAAACTGCAAATACTGTGTACCACCCTATCCAGGTCACCCTGTCGCTGGCATCCTTATCCTTTATCCTTCGCCTGGAACTTTCTATCTAGTGAAAATAAAACAGTCTAAAGAGAATATGGCCAAAACCACAGTGGAAAGGATAAAAGGTAAAGCTTTGAGAATTAGAAATACTCTTCTTGAGGAACAACAGAAGTGTGGACTTATCTTCCCTGGAACCTTTAAAAGTTACACTAAAACAGCTTTGAGTGGAAAAAGGAGGAAACCTCTGGAGCTATTTGGATCCCTGTGGACGACTTTTATTTGAGCAGAGGGCCAGGGAGGGAGGGTGTCTCAAGATTGGATCAGCTGAAAAGTCCTTCTCCTTCAACTTGACCCAAGGTGGCTGCCCCAGTGAGGAGAACATTTCAGAAGGAGTCAGCGGACAAGGTTTGGGGAAGAAGAGGAGACAGAAAGACTGGCCTCTAGAGCTCCTAAAGCGAAACAGAAGGAGTGGAGTGAGAAGGAAAGCTCTAGAGGGGTAGGCCGACAGAGACAGGATGAATGGCACTCCTGGCTCCTGCAAAGGGACGTCACCATCAACCTTTAGTTTTCATCCTAGGCAAGTGAAGGGGAGCAAGAGAGGAAGGGCGATGCAACGTAAATTATTACACAGCCCTTGGCTTTCAGAGTCCTGCCAGTAAAAGAGGTTTATGGAGCGAAGCTTCGAGCATAGGGTTCTAGAAAATGCTCACACCACCTTCAGGCACATTTCTTTACATTTGTTCACTCGTGCATAGACCCCCTCCATGTGCATACTCAGACATTCATGTCCATAGAAAGAGCAGGTATGCAATAGTGTGCAACATAATTTCACTTTTCAGATACAATCCTGTCCAGTCTTGTGTTTCCACACAGGCTCCAGGCTAGATCCAACCACTGATGTGGGTTTTATTCAGCTTTGCATGGTTGAGAGGAGCAACTATAAAGGTGATGAGGAGTTGCAGAAATCTGCACTAACTGTTCCAAATTGAATTCAGTAAATGATTGTTCTTGAGGAAGGACATGAGGAAAGCAGTGATTCACACAGACCGTTTTAACTATGTTCAGTTCAGTTCAGTCACTCAGTCATGTCCGACTCTTTGCGACCCCATGAATCGCAGCACGCCAGGCCTCCCTGTCCATCACCAACTCCCGGAGTTCATTCAGACTCATGTCCATCGAGTCAGTGATGCCATCCAGCCATCTCATCCTCGGTCGTCCCCTTCTCCTCCTGCCCCCAATCCCTCCCAGCATCAGAGTCTTTTCCAATGAGTCAACTCTTCGCATGAGGTGGCCAAAGTACTGGAGTTTCAGCTTTAACATCATTCCTTCCAAAGAAATCCCAGGGCTGATCTCCTTCAGAATGGACTGGTTGGATCTCCTTGCAGTCCAAGGGACTCTCAAGAGTCTTCTCTAACACCACAGTTCAAAAGCATCAATTCTTCAGTGCTCAGCCTTCTTCACAGTCCAACTCTCACATCCATACATGACCACAGGAAAAACCATAGCCTTGACTAGACAGACCTTAGTCGGAAAAGTAATGTCTCTGCTTTTGAATTTAACTAGGTAGATGGAGTTAAATTTTGATTCACTAGAAGCGGAGACTGGGGAGGAGGCAATGCCGTTGAATAGACACAAAAGACGAGTCTCAGAAACGTCAGATGAAAAATTAGGACTGTGAAAACAAAGATCAGACAGATTGAACCTGGGGTAGTGTCTGTCTGTCTCCTCTTTCTATTTCTAAATTCCTGGGAGTCAGGATGCAGCCAGGAGCTGGGGGAGAGAGATCTTTGATCTTATGCTTCTTCACGCTCCAAGGAGACGGTCCTGACGCCCTGTCTGGGTTTCTCAAGAGCTCACTCAGAGGCCTGCAGGTAAGGACCTTGGAGCCAGTCTTTAGCAAAGTCCTGGTTGTTGTGGGGCAGCTTCTGAGACAAGCTGAGAAAGCAAAGGGGAAGGGAGGCTCAGGCTGTTGACAGGGCAACTCTGTCATTCCCCCCTGCAATCCCACCGTGGTTGGCTCTTACACCACCTACACTATTATGACCTTCCTTTCTTCACTTGATTTCAGAGTTAATGGTCAGGAAGGGACTTCAGGCATTCGTGCTTCAGTGGTAACAACATCTAGGTCAAGCATGCAGAAGTCTTCCATACATTTAAAAGCAATGACAGAGTCATCAATGAGCCTTGTCATACGATCATTTTAATTGTATTTGTATTTCTTAGTCATTTATTGCTTGAACCATATGCAATTGCTGACATATTTGGCCATTTTATTCTACAAAAACCATAATCTCATAGATTTCAACTGAATATTAAGAACCTCTTGTGTGTTTAATAGGACTAGGAGGCAATTTGGTGTAGTGGTTAAAAATCAGAGCCAAATTGCTCTTCTTCTCCCAGATCAGCTCCACCATCTAATCTTAAATAAGTTATTTAACTTCTCTGCATCTTCATTTCCTCATCCCTAGACTAAAGATAATAGTACTTCAAAGGCTTGTTTTGAGGGGGTTTTCTGGTGGCTAGTGGTTAGGATTCTAGGCTTTCACTGTTGTGGTTTGGGTTCAATCCCTGGTTCAGGAACTGAGTTCCTGCAAGCTGTGGGACACAGCCAAAAAGAAAGAAAGGAAAAAAGCTTGTTTTTGAGATTTAAATGAGCTATCACATATAAAGCACTTAGAACAGCACTCAAACCAGACTCCATATAAATAATGACTATTTTTATACCCTAGTCCTTATCTCTTTTTTAAAAATTGCTTATTATCTTTAATAATTCTATTATTTATAAATCCTTCCACAAAGGGGCATTATAGTTCTTCAGTTTATTGCAAATATATCTTTAAAAAAGTCAGCCCTACTGTTGAAGCTATAATACAAATTATTTTAATTATCAGCGCTATACTAAAAAGCACAATGGAGAACATCTTATTTAAATAAAATAAGGATAATATTTCACTGGGGAGTATATCCAACAGATTTTTTTCTCTATATATATCTACACCCAGTGGTGGTATTTATAGGCAAATTTTAAACAACTGCAAATTTTTTAAAAAGCCATGTTTTGCTCAGGAATACTTTTATACACATACTCTACTGGTTGTTTTATACAGTCCAACTCTTTGTGACCCCATGAACTACAACCCACCAGGCTTGTCTGTCCATGGAATTCTCTGGAGTGGGTTGCCATTCCCTTCTCCATATTAGATACTAGTCTGCAAAATTTCAGATGGCAAAATGCTAAGCTGTGGGTCTGGTATTGTCCAGCTAGGTATTTCTTGTCATCCTGGAAAATGTGCCATTGAGAAATGTTGAGATCATCTTGTCACCACCACTTCTCAGAGGTGACCCCACCATGACAGAACATTCATATCCTGAAGATTCAAGGCCTAGCAAAAAGCTTCCCACAAATCCACCGGATATCACAAGGTTCTGTTTGACAAGTTCTGTTGCTGATTTCAGGTGCTGCCTTATTTGCTCATTTCTTCATCTGTTCTTTGGCTTTGTTTATGCCTTTAACTCCCTTCCAGTTGATCTACACACAGCCACTATGGCTGGCAATCTGAAGGAGAAGAAAGCCACCACCTACTGCAGTTGCTGCAAGTTTTCCAACTTTCTAGAACAAAAATCCCACACACCTGTCACTCACTTCATCCATTACAATCTGGGTGGCTACTGAGTGATTTTCTACCACAGGTCCAGAACTGTGGCCAAACACTGGATTCCACCAGTGGTGTCTTTTTACATACTCAGTTAAATCTAACATGTCATAAAAGTCATCATCACTTTCATATTCTTTGGGAGGGGAGTTCTGGGCCCTATTTTTAAATTATTAAATATTTCAGTCATATAAAAAGTATATATTATAAGAAAATTAACACTATGTGCCAACTTTTCAGCTTAGAAATAAATTACAAATATAAGGAAAACCCATGGATATAACCCCTATCAAATTAGTGTTCTTCTTTCTCAGAAGTATCCTCCATCTCGAATTTGGTGCTTATCACTACCATGGAAGTTTTCAAAACCTTCTATTTCATATGTATGTAACATAAGCTATATACAGTATTGTTTTATATGTTTCTTAATTTTTACAAGTGTATCATACCATACTTATCCTTCAGCTAGCTTTTGTTGTTCAGTATTATTTTCGGTATTTATCTGTGTGGCTACAAGAAGCTTTCATTTATTTATTTAACTGCTGTATAGTATTCCTTGGGCTTCCCTGGTTGCCCAGCGGTAGAGTCCGCCTGCCAATGTGGGTGACGCAGATTCAGTCCCTGGGTGGAGAAGATCCCCTGGAGAAGGAAATAGAAAGCTGATTCCAGTGTTCTTGCCTGGGAAATCCCATGGACAGAGGAGCCTGGCAGGCTACAGTCCTTGGAGTCACAAAAGAATTAGACATAAGTTAGTGACTAAACAACGGCAATAAGCTAGAGATGTAAATTTAAGTTATTATCATAATTTTTCTTGTATTTTCCTCTAATGGTGTTACACTTTTGCTTTTCACCTTTACTTCTTTAATCCACTTGGAATTAACTTTTTGTTTAGTGAGAGAAAAGGATTTAATGTCCCCCCTAAGGGAAGCCCATTGTCCCCCAGCGGCATTAGTTACATAGTCCAGCATTTTCTCTACTGGTTTGAAATATCAGACGCCAGATTTAAATAGCAGAGGTCTGTTTGTGGGTTCTAGTCTTTTAAATTAGTCAATCTGATCATCCCTATGCAAATACCACACTTACCTAATGTTGCTGTTTTTCAATCACTCAGTCATGTCTGATTCTTTGCACAACCCCAGGGACTGCAGCACGCCAGTCTCCTCCGTCCTCCACTATCTCTCAGAGTTTGCTCAAATTCACGTCCATTGAGTAGGTGATGCTATCTAACCATCTCATCCTCTGCTGCCCCCTTCTCCTTTAGTCAGAGCTTAATGTAAGGAAAGAAATAACTCCAGGTATTCTAAGCAGGAAGGAATTTAGCACATTGATGCTCGATGTACGATGCTCACAAAACTGTTGGAAAGACTGAAAGAACAGGAGTCAGAAGGTGCCACTGAACTTGTTGGATGAAGAACATACCGCTGTGGTTATAATCAAGAGGTCCAGAAGCTGCTGATCCCACTGTCATAACTGTCAACACCACCCACATATGGCCCAAAGCTTCTGAGAACAAGGCTGTAGCTGCTACTTATAACTTTCTTAATCAACTACCCTTTCCATGTTGTTTCTGTCAATCAGCACCTAGCTGGTTTGGGTTCCTGGTGGAGAGGCCCAAACCTTTATTCCTGAAGGAGCTAGCCTTTAGGGGTTCTGTCTGCACTGGGGGTGCTCCAATCTTCCATCAGCTCTACCCTAGTCATGGAGCTACCGTGAGGCACCCCAGAAGATCCCCTGCTCTCATTGCAAAGCAACCACTTTGTTTCACCCCAGCTGGTACAAGAACCCCTTTGCCCGTTGATTCAGTGGCATTAAGGATATAAAAGTTTCCTAGGAATTAATACCTCTAAACCAGAATCTAAGTTTAGAGAGATGAGAAGCAAGAAAAACGTTGAAGTTGGTCAGTATGTGTAACAGTGAGAGAAATAGGGGCTTCTCCACTGGCTCAGTGGTAAAGAATCCACCCGCAAAGAAGGAAATGTGAGTTCAATCCCTGGGTCGGGAAGATCCCCTGGAGGAGGGCATAGCAATCCACTCTCGTATTCTTGCCTGGAAAATCCCATGGGTAGAGGAGCCTGGTGGACTGTAGTCCTTAGGGTTGCAAAGAGTCAGACACGACTGAAGTTACTGAGCACACGTGCACATACATGAGAAAATTCAACCCGACATACACTTCTTAGTACCTAGACCCATACATTTTGGCTATAGGAATAGTATCTCCAACCATGGCTCTCTCAGTCAGTCTTACAAGACAGCACCCCAAACTCACAAAGTATCATCTCCCAGCTGGCTCTGTAGTAGAATCTTCATTAGACCCTTCTATCATTTCATAATAGAATACATGTTAAGACTGCTGAATCCTATGAGCCTGAACCCACTGCTTCACTTCTTTTGGTGTGTAATTTGGATGGGAGAGATACAGTATGGCTTATCATAATGGTGAAGAAGGCACTTGATAAGTTCATGGATGAGGGGGCTGACAGAAGCATTATGGGCAGAGAAGGCAAATCTGGAGCCAGAAAAAATGTCTATTCAAGTGAGGCAAAGCACAGCCTCTCCATGATGGAAGGGATCGCTATAATCAGCCTGTCTTAGCTGATTCCCTCAGGTACAGTATCATAGGCTCATTATTGGTCTGAGCTGTTGGCAGATTATCCTCAGGAAGTATATGGTAGCCAGATCTACTTTGGTGAGAGAAAAATCTGTTTCGTTGCATAATTTCCAACCTGTGCCCATAGCTACTGTATTAAGAGTTCTCTCTCTGTCTCCTGAGCAGTTTGATAGAGAATGACTGACATTTAATGATGCAGGTGATCCCAGCCACCTCATTATTGAGACTTCTTGGAACCCTTTGGTGACTGAGCATTTACCAATCCGTAGTTTTGTTGATTGTCCCTATTGTATCCTTGATTTCTAATTTTAACTTTTACAATTATTATTTCTGTCCATCTGCTTCGACTATAGGGGAGGTTTTGTGACTTCTTTTTTTTTGGTAATTTCTTGAGTTGGAACTTAGCTTTTCGTTTCTTTTTCTTCTTTTCTAATGTATTAAGACAATAAAGGACTATTCTAATGCTATGTTAGCTATATCTTACCTATTTTGAACGTATGTTTTCTTTATTATTCAGTCTAAATATTACCCAGTTTCCAATTTTAGTTACACTTCAATTTTTTTCATGAATTTCCAACTATATGGGAATTCAATATTTTTTTATTATTGCTATCTAAATTAATTGCTTGCATGCAGAGAAAAATGGCCTGTATAACACATTCTTTTTAAAAAGTTGGAGTATATTTACTTTACAATGTTGTGTTAGTTTCTGCTGTACAGCAAGTGAATCAGCTTTGTGTGTACACATATCCCCTCTTTTTTGAATCGTCTTCCCGTTTAGGTCACCACAGAGCCCTGAGTAGAGTTCCCTGTGCTATGGGTAACACCAATTCTTTTTATTTGTTGAGATTTGTTTTGTGGTCCAATATGTGGTCAGTTTTGGAAAGGTTCTGTATATTTTTAAAACACAGTGTATTTCCTAATTGTTATATAAAGATTTGTGTTATTCAAATCTCCTATGTCTTTACTAATTTGTGTCTACCAGTGTGCCAGTTACTAGAGAATTATAATTTTAAATCTCCAACTATTATGGTAAATTTATAAATTTCTTATTATAGCTTTGTTTTATGTATTTAAGTCAGCACATAAAAGTAAATGCTATATCTTCCTGGTAAACTTGTTTTCATGATTCTATAGTGATTACATTTTAAAAATCTTAAGGTCTAACGAATTGTGGTAAGATAGGCACACCATAGACTTACCATGTTAAGCATACAGTTTGGTGGCATTAAGTACATTCCCACTGTTGTGCAATTACCACCACTCTCCGTCTCTAGAACTTTGCCATCATCCATCACAAACTGAAAATTTGTACCTATTAACCAATAACTTCCTATCATCCTCTCCCTGAAGCCCACAGTAACCACTTTTCTATGTATCTTAAAGCTGATTTTGTCCCATCTTAATATAGTAATATCAGCTTATTTGGTATTTTTCCCATTCTTTTAATCTCAAACATTCTATGTCATTATGACATACAACAGCACATAACTAAATTTTAAAATCCAGTCTGACAGTCTCAATCTGTTAACTGTTGATGTTAGTCCATTTATATTTGATGAACTTACTAATAACTTTTGTTGTATATGTACCAGATTATTTTGTGCTTATATTTTTTCAGTGTCTCTCTTGTTGCTTTGTATGAAGTTGATGAAAGTTTTGAAAAATTTTCCTCTTCTCCTTTACGAATTTGAATGTTGTATATTCTATTTCTATTCTTTTCATGATTATTCTTATTTTTAAACAGTAATCTTAATTGGCCTAAGCAATATCCCTATTGTCCTCCCAAATTACCCAAGAAACTTGGAACTCTAATTCTGATCGTATCTCTCTCATTTTATACGTTATTGCTGTCCAGTATTACAACACCCCTTATTTTTATATCCCCAAATTAGTCACTATTACTATTGTTTGCCTAGTCAATGCTTGTTTAGATATACCACGTTTTCAGTGTCTTTACTCATCGAAACTATTCTCACAATTCTTATTTTTATCTCACTTCCTCCTCCTGGGTTGAAATTTTCTTTAGGAAATTCCCTAAAGAAAATGTCTTTAGTGGGAGGTCTATTTGTGTTAAGAAACCTGCTGTTTGTCTGGAAATTTATCTATTTCATGCTTACTCTTGAATGATAGTATAGCTGACTAAAGAATTCATGCTGCTACTTAAAAAAAAAAAAGAATTCATGCTGAAAAATTTAAGACTTTAGAACTTTGAATACACTTTTTCTTGTTATCTAGTCTCTTTTGTGGCTTTCAGAAAGTCTGCCATGAATAAAATTGTTACTTTGAAGATAATGTGTCTTTCTCTCTGTTTGCTTTTTAAACTTTTCTCACTGTAGTTGGAATTGAATAAAACATTCATAGCAAGGTATATGAGTATGGATGTAGTTTAATCAATCCTGCTGAAGATTTCTGCAATCTTAATCTGAGGACTCAGGTCTTCAGTTAATTCTGGAACACTCTCAGCCATAATCTCTTTGATAAAACGTGTCCTCCTCCCAGGCTCTTTATTCTCTCCTCCAGAACTACTATATGTTGGACCTTCTTATTCTCCAACTCACCTTATAGTCTCTAATATATTCTAACTCTTTATCTCCTGCATTACCTTCTGAACAATTTCCTCAGCTCTCTCCTCTAGCTTTGTAATTCTGTTTTTACTTATACCTGAACACCGAAGAATTGATGCTTTTGAACTGTGGTGTTGGAGAAGACTCTTGAGAGTCCCTTGGACTGCAAGGAGATCCAACCAGTCCATTCTGAAGGAGATCAGCCCTGGGATTTCTTTGGAAGGAATGATGCTAAAGCTGAAACTCCAGTATTTGACCACCTCATGCGAAGAGTTGACTCATTGGAAAAGACTTTGATGCTGGGAGGGATTGGGGGCAGGAGGAGAAGGGGACGGATGGCTGGATGGCATCACTGACTCAATGGATGTGAGTCTGAGTGAACTCCGGGAGTTGGCGATGGACAGGGAGGCCTGGAGTGCTGCGTTCATGGGGTCACAAAGAGTCGGACATGACTGAACGACTGAACTGAACTGAGATTTCTTTTTATTCACCTACTTAGTTTCTTTTTTAAACTTAAAAAAAATTGAAGTGCATCACATATGTAGAAGTGGACACAAAAAATGTATTGTTGAATTAATTATTATAGTTACAGTAACAGATCAAGAAATAGAATGTTGCCAAATCCCAGGTGCCCTCCCTCTACATCTTCCCAATCACACTGTCTTCCTCTCCACTAGAGGTAACCACAATCCTGATTTTCATGGTAATCTCTGTCTTGTATTTAAAAAAAAAAAAAAAAAAAGCTCTACCACCTAAGTATGTATTCCTAAACAATATAGATTAGTTTCATTTGTTTTCAAACATTATAAAATAAATACTGTATGTAAAATTTTCTGTTCTTGTCTTTGGACCAATATTATACACTAAATATCTACCTACTTTATCTGTGGCTCATTCATTTTTGTGTGTATGTTTATGTACTATTCTACTGTCTAATATACCAAATATTTAACTATTCTACTACTATGAACATCTCATTGTTTTCCATTGGGGCTATTATGAACAATGTTGCTAAGAACATTATGGTTCAAGTATACTGGTACATATAGATGTGCATTTTTGTAGGTTATATACTTAGAAAAGAATTCCTGAGTCCTAAGATATGCATACCTTCAAACTTATCTGACTTTATTTATCTAAATAAAGTCAGCCACTGTTTCCACTGTTTCCTCACTTATTTGCCATGAAGTGATGGGATCAGATGCCATGATCTTACTTTTCTGAATGTTGAGCTTTAAGCCAACTTTTTCACTCTCCTCTTTCACTTTCATCAAGAGGCTTTTTAGTTCCTCCTCACTTTCTGCCATAAGGGTGGTGTCATCTGCATGTCTGAGGTGATTGATATTTCTCCCGGCAATCTTGATTCCAGCTTATGCTTCCTCCAGCCCAGCGTTTCTCATGATGTACTCTGCATACAAGTTCAATAAGCAGGGTGACAATATACAGCCTTGACGTACTCCTTTTCCTATTTGGAACCAGTCTGTTGTTCCATGTCCAGTTCTAACTGATGCTTCCTGACCTAGTCCATTCAATAATTTGTAAGGACTTAGTTCCTTGATTTCTTCCTGTTTAAAATCCCCAGGGAGATATTTTTTTCAGTCCTGAATCCTGACTCATACAATGACTCTTGTACATCACATAATCTAAGATGATATCAAAGGTAAGAAGCACCATTATTTTACTGAATTAAGAAAGCCATTACTGCAATTAAACTAAGACAAATACTTAATCGACACAGAAATTCAGACGTAGGTTTTATAGTTTATTACTTGTGTATTCATTAGAAAAAAATAGGAAATTCCCTGGCGGTCCAGTGGTTAGGACTCCATGCTTTCACTCCCAAGGACCTGGGTTCCATCTGTGGTTGGAGAACTAAGATCCCACAAGCTGCACAGTGCAGCAAAAAGAGAAGAAATATATATATAAGGGGAATAAATGAATTAAGGCACTTCTAAGACGTCTTCACATTTGGAGTCCATATATTCTGAATGCTTTTAAAATGCCATGCATTTGCATGTAATGGCATCCTCTGTGATCTCAAGGGCATTTCCCAAGAGTGCCCCGCATGGCCTCCAGAATTTGTTCAATGTTGCTGTTATATTTCTCAGCTAAAGAATTCCTATACCATGCCCCACTAATAAAAAATTGAATCCCAAAATGGCATGAAAGGAGGCAAAAATACACACACACACACACACACACACACACACACACATCATAGGAGAATGTGTTTTCACATGTTGCAATTGTTTTCCAGACCAGAACCCAGACCAAGATAAACTTCTTTGTTCTTTCCCTTTACTAAGGAGCGCATATATTAGTTGGAGTACAGTTGTTTTATAATTTTTTTCAGGGAGCAGATATTTTTGTTTGTTTGTTTGTTTGTTTTTAAGATATTTTTTCTAATCTTCCTTTTTATTTGGGCCAAATTTTGATTCCTAATCTAATGCAACCATTAAAATCCTAAAAAAAAAAAAATAACAATAGTGGGTATTGACTGGAGAAATGGAATACAAATTACTTAATCTAATTAAACATATCAAATTGGAAGAAATAAGTAAACCTAAATAATTCTAAAGTTTGTATTTGTTCCTGTATTTATAATATTTATTTACATTCCTGTATTTATAATATTTTAAAATTAACATTCTGATTGGTGTTTAGCTTTAAGAACAAAACAAACAAACAAAAGAAAAACAATCCTTTGATTACCAGGATCAGCAATCACTCCTAAATACACTGGAGAAGAAGCTTCAGGATCAGTTCTCACCATTTATTGTTCAAGTTTTCAGCTCTCTTCTTATTTTTGGTTCCTTAGGAGAATTTTCTTTCTAACAAGTTCAGCTATATGTATTTTTTTAACTTATATTTTATCCAGTATTTCTAAGTGGTTTATAGTAAAGCATTTTTACTTGCTATAATGCTAGAAAGAAAAGCCCATCTCATTAATATGTTCTACAAAATTTCCATTTAACAAATGAGAAAATTAAGTCTCAAGGAGATTAAATCATTTCCCAAAGCTTACACGGATAACAAATGGTAGAACCAAGTTTAAACCTGAGGTCTTGAACTTCCTTGTTGACTCAGTGGATAAGAATCTTCCTGCCAAAGCAAGGGACACGGGTTTTATTCCTAGCTGGGGAAGATTCCACATGCCTCGGAGCAATTAAGCCCTTGCACCACAGCTACCGAGCCCACAGGCTCAATAAAATTTCTAGAAGAGAACATAGGCAAAACATTCTTTTACATAAATCATAGCAATGTTTTCTTAAGCTATTCTCCAGAAATGATGGAAATAAAAACAAAAATAAAAAATAAACAAAAGCTAATCAAACTTATAAGCTTTTGCACAGCAAAGGAAACTATCAACAAAATGAAAAGACAACCTACAGACTAGGGGAAAATATTTGCAAACGATGAAACCAAAAGAGCTTAATTTTCAAAATATGCCAACAGTTAATACAAGTCAATACTGGGGAAAAAAAGAAAAAAAAAAACACCTAACAGCCCAATCAAAAATAGACAAAAGAACCTAAATAGACATTTCTCCAAAGAAGACATACAAATGGCCAGTTAGACATGACAAGATGCTCAACATTGTTAATTGTTTGAGAAACGCAAATCAAAACTACAATAAGGTACCACCTCACACTGGTCAGAATGGTTATCATTAAGAAGTCTACAAATAATAAATCCTGGGACTTCCCTTGTGGTCCAGTGGTTAAGAATCCACCTGCCAATGCAGGAGACACGAGTTTGATCCCTGGTCCGGGAAGATTCCACGTGCATTGGGACAACTAAGCCTGAGTGCCACAGCTATTGAGCCCATGCTCTAGAACCTGATAGCCCCAACTCCTGAAGGCTGAACTGTCTAGAGCTTGTGCTCACAAGAGAAGCCACCACAATGAGAAACACTCGCATTGCAGCTAGAGAGTAGCCTCTGCTCGCTACAACTAGAGAAAGCCCACACACAGCAACAAAGACCCTACACAGCCAAAAATAAATTAAACAAATAAATTTTTAAAAATAAATGCTGGAGAGAGTGTGCAGCAAAGGGAACTCTCCTGCACTGTCGGTGGGAATGTAAACTGGTGCAGCCAATATGGAAAACAGTATAGAGGTTCCTTAAAAAACTAAAAATAGAGTCGCCATATGATCCAGCAATCCCACTCTTCAGCATATATCTGGAGAAAAAGCTAATTCAAAAAAATACATTCACCTCAGTGTTCATAGCAGTACTATTTACAAGAGCAAAGACATGAAACTAACCTAACTGTCCACCAACAAGGGAACAGATAAAGAAGATGTATACACAACAGAATACTGTTCAACCATAAAAAAGATTGAAAGAATGCTATTTGCAGCAACGTGAATGGACCTAGAGATTATCATCCAAAGTGAACTAAGTCAGAAAGAGAAACAGAAATGCCCTGTGATATCACTTACACATGGAATCTGAAATATGACACAAATGAATGTTATGAAACAGAAACAGACTCACAGACATAGAAAACAAATTTATGGTTGCCAAAGGAGAAAGCGGGTGAAGGAAGATAAAACAGGAGTTTAAGATTAGCAGATACAAACCACTATATATAAAATACGGAGAAGGCAATGGCACCCCACTCCAGTACTCTTGCCTGGAAAATCCCATGGACGGAGGAGCCTGGTGGGCTGCAGTCCATGGGGTCGTGAAGAGTTGAACACGACTGAGCAACTTCACTTTCACTTTTCACTTTCATGCATTGGAGAAGGAAATGGCAACCCACTCCAGTGTTCTTGCCTGGAGAATCCCAGGGACGGGGGAGCCTCATGGGCTGCCGTCTATGGGGTCGCAGAGTCGGACCCGACTGAAGCGACTTAGCAGTAGCAGCAGCAGCAGCATATATAAAATAAATAAACAACAAAGTCCTACTATATAGCACAAGGAATTATATTCAATATCCTGTAATAAACCATAAAGGAAAGAATATGAAAAGCATATATATATAAAACTGCATAACTTTGCTGTACACCAGAAACTAACACAACACTGTAAATCAACTACAATTAAAAAATCTTTTAGAACAAAAAACAAACCACAGTGGAATGTTGATGAATTTTTGAATGTTATATTTTAAAAACTATACTTCTGGAGACTTCCCTCGTGGTCCAGTGGTTAAGAATCTGCCTTGCAATGCAGGGACACAGGTTCGATCTCTGTTGGGGGAACTAAGATCCCACCTGCCTCGGGCAACTAGGCCAGTGTGCTGCAAATAAAGGGCCTGCAAACCACAACGAAAGATCCTGCATGACACAACAGAGTCTGCAACTATGACCTGATGCAGCCAAATAAATTAAAATAAATCAAATTATACAAAAATAGACTTCTGGGCTTGAAAGCCACCTGAAAAAGGGCATCTTGTCCATCCCCCTGCCTCCAGGCAGAACCACCCTCCAACCATTATTCACAATCTTTGCTAGATGATAATTTCCCTGGGATCTAAGGTGCTATAGAAGACAAACTATAAATTCTTTTAGTCAAGCTCAGGCTTAGTGAGTCTCCCTGGCAGGGTTTTCTCCCTTGTCTGAACTCATTCTCTCCTTGTGCACCTTCAGTCATTCCTATTCACCAGGGAGAGACAAAAGAGCTTTCCTTGTCCTCTTCAAAATAGCATCTCTGCCCTCTCCCCATTACCCAGTAACTGCAATTGCAAGCCCCTATTGAATCACTCAGATCCTTTAAGCTTTTCCTTCTTTCTTCCTTTTTGGTCATGAATTTTTTTCTTCGCTATTACTCCTGGTGAGTTATCTCCCATTAATGATGCTGACATACAGAACACAGATAAAGTGCTTTATAAATGCTAAATAATCACACAGGCTTAGCTTTGTGATACAGGTTATCTCAGACTGTTGTGTTATGGGATCAGCACCCTGCTGGCATTCAGGATGAAGTTTACCAGCTGCAGACTTTATTTATTTACTTATTTTTTTTTGCAATGGAATATTATGGCAAGTGTCAGGGCTCTAATAGGAGCCTTCAAAAAAAAGAGTGTGCTATTATTTGCTGGTCTGTATGTTCGACATGCATAACTATGTGGATCTTTAAAGTATGCTAACAAAGGTCTGTCTAGCCAAGGTTTTTCCAGTGGTCATGTATGGATGTGCAAGTTGGACTGTGAAGAAAGCTGAGCACCAAAGAATTGATGCTTTTGAACTGTGGTGTTGGAGAAGACTCTTGAGAGTCCCTTGGACTGCAAGGAGATCCAACCAGTCCATTCTAAAGGAGATCGGTCCTGGGATTTCTTTGGAAGGAATGATGCTAAAGCTGAAACTCCAGTACTTTGGCCACCTCATGCGAAGAGTTGACTCGTTGGAAAAGACTGATGCTGGGAGGGATTGGGGGCAGGAGGAGAAGGGGACGACAGAGGATGAGATGGCTGGATGGCATCACCGACTCGATGGACATGAGTTTGGGTAAACTTTGGGAGTTAGTGATGGACAGGGAGGCCTGGCATGCTGCAATTCGTGGGGTCGCAAAGAGCGACTGAACTGAAGTGAACTGAATAGGTTTTCAGAATGTGGCTGCTCTGGGAGACCAGAGCAAAGTCTTTGCGTTCGATATTAATCAGGATAGAGGTAGAGAGAGATCCAGAGAGAAGAGGGCCTGAACACCAGTTCTGGAGGAAATGGGCACACATCCGTAACACAGACACTCAATCTGCTTAAAATGTTAAAAAAAAAAAAAAATGTTTTGACTACATAGTGCCAAATGGCCAACATAACTGATTTTTTCATTGACTTAACTAAAGCATTCCATCGTGTAACTGCAGTCAGTCTCCAACATTTGGGCAGAACAGGTGACTATAGACCTAGTCATTCTCAGGTTCATTATGTGACACCAACGCAGCTGTTAAAAAATGAAAATTTCAGTCATTAACCCCTGACAATATCAAAAGCCCTCACAATATCAAAAAAAATAAGTTTTGCCATTAGAAAACAGAACTAAAAAATTATTGGGGCATTTTGTAGACAACTATGGTCATCTTCTGATCTTCTTTTTCACCAAACTTTCTGGCCACTTGGATAACACGGCATATGTGATATATGTGCATTCTGACGATAGCTAAGAGGAAGCTTAGAGTTTTTAAACAACTTTCACACTTAATGGATGAAGAAGCAGAGTCAGAGAGAAAGTAGATTACCAAAGGACAGTCTGCTATTAGGTGAGAGACATGGACTAATAGTTCATATATCTTTACTCCTACAGGGTCCAGTGCACTTTCCTCTGCAGCACACATGCTAGTGCCAGTTAGATATTGGACTGATTTTTTGTAGTTCGTTCAAAAAAAAAAATTAGGCACTATGTGGCTTGAAGTAGTTGGTTAGCTGATATTCTTTTTTATAGACAAAAAAAATAGATAAGATGATTTAAACACCATTTAAAGTCTACTATTCTTTTAATTTTTTCTATAGTATGTGAAATGGGCAGCAGTTAATAGCACTTGTGTCTCTGTGCGGATCTGAAATGGTGTATCTTCACATCTGTGGTCTTCTAATACAGATATACATATATTAGAAACACATATACAGATATATATATGAGAATGTTATTCAGCATGTGTGTATGAAGGGGTCAGTGTTACACTTTCTTCCATGGGATATACACTTCTCAAGCTCCTTCAGCTAATCTATTGCACTACTATATTTGTTGGTGCGTCTTCTGCCTCCTTTTTCTAAAGGGTTCCAGAAGAAACACAAGCAGGCCATATAAAGACAAGTACCTGCAGCCCTAAACACACTGATGGAGACACAGACAGGCGCATGCTACCTCACATTCCCTAGCTCCTCCCTGGATGCTCCTGCAGTAGCTAGAAGACATTATTGCTACTTCAGGCTGGAACTGGGGAAGCAGCTTGCTTTTTCTGTTTACCCCTCTGTTGCTAACCGAAGATGACTGCATTGCCCTCCTTTGCTTGGATTTTACTTCTTTCTGAAAGGTAGCCGGGGCAAAATCTTCCTCCCTTGTCAGCATTATGGCCACACACGCTTTTACCCAGAAATTCAAGTTCGGCCCATCTTTTCCTGCCAGCTTTATAATTCAACAGCTTCTTAGCCTCTTCTCCCGTAACTTCCTGTTGCAGAATTTCTGCTCAACCGGACTCCTGCACTCTGCACACCAACACAGTCTCCAGTCTCTAAATTGCACAAGCCATTGCCCAGCCTGGGGCACAAGCTGTTCTCCACATCTGCCCTCAGCCCCATCTCAGCTCTGAGCGACCTCCGCTCCTTAAGGAGTCTTCTCTGGCAGATTCCTCCAGCCTCTCTTCAGCTCCTGCTCCTCCTCCTCCTCCCTGTGCGTGGACGTCTCTGTCATCTCCTCTGTCTCTCAGCCTTCTCCTCTTTTCTTGCTGGGTCCTGAGCCGGTGTTCCACCTCTGCGCACAGATTGGATAAGTCTCCCCTGTGCAGGAAACCAACCTCACCTCTTGTGGTGTCCCCGCCCCCAGGGTGGGCAGTGCCTTGCTCTCCATAGGGGTGTTGATTGACAGACTGGCTAGGGTAGAAGCTCCTATCTCTTTTCTCATTTAATTTGATGTGTTTGGCATTGGTTGCTTGAGAGGTATTTTTGAGGAGGAGAGGAGTGCCGGAGGCCTTCTTCCTGTTCTTTCCCTTCCCAAATAGACTAGTATTTCAACCTGACAGCTCCCAGCCAGTCCTCTGGTGATGGGGCACTGAGGGTTCACTTTCCTGATGTTTTCGTTCTAAAGTCTTTGCCAGGGTCATGTTGTTGAAGACTGCCAAGTGACGGCAGCCCCTGACCCTGCTACTGAACCTACACATTTTACAGGTACTACCGTTGTCAGTAAATTATAGAAACCAACAGCAAAAATGAGGGGGGACAAGAGGTCTTGAGAGATCATCCTGGACATGCCCCTGTCTCTGGTCTAGTACTCATCCATTTCTGCTCAGGTAAATTAGAAAAGATCTAGTATTCAAAGTGATACACAAGGAAACTGGATACATACTCTTCAATTCCCATTCCCTTGTCTAACAGCCCTCACTGTATGAAAAACATGTTTCATTAAAGAGACCTGCCTCTTCTTTTGACTGAAAGTCCCTTCCCACTTTGGCTGCTCTCAGAAAGTAGAGGATAGTGAATATAGCTTACTGTACACTTGAAAATGTGAATTAGAAGATTGGACATGATCCAGAGAAAATGGGCCAAGTGGTCATGGTCATCCATGATGGATTATTCAATCTTTAACCCAATCTGCCATTCTTTCCAAAGATCAGGCTATTTTCCAGACTGTTTTAGTTGCTCTCTGTGGACATCTGAAATCCCTCCATGCTGACAATTGTAAGCAGGTTTCTTAGGTGGTAAGAAATGGTAGGCAACATTTCAATGCCTTTTGTCTACCTACATCCCACCCTATAGCTCTTCCCCTTGAGCAGGCTCAGAAAATGCCACTTAATAAAATGCACACTTAAAAGGTCTCTGCTATGCCAAGCAACTGTTCCTAAGCAGGAAGAAAATGTCATCTGGTTAATCCATCCACTCACTACAATATATCTAGATTTTTTGAAATAACCCAATGAAGGGTTGAAGTTTTCCTTTATCAGGATGTAGACAGCCCTAAAAACCTATAGCCAAGCAGGATCCACAGATAGAGTAAACTGTATCATTAACACTTCTGCACTTGGCATGCTGTTGCCGGACAGGCTTTCTCCTCACCTGGTGACCGCAAGGCTGGCCTGAATGCCTTGGCACTGGCTATAAAGAGGGATGCTAGTATCTCAAAAATGCCAGAGTCTGACAGGCATTTTAACTATCAGACAACTGCTGTGATTTCCATAAAAGAAGAAGTAGAATGCAAAACAGAACTGCAGAGAGGAAAGGGCCCAGTTCCTAATATTGGAAAGGGCCCCAAACCAGGAATTCATTCTCTGTGAATGAGCCTAGTCTACAATCTAGGCAAGATGATGGGAGAAGTTTGGGTGAACTAATTCAAAACAATGTATTCTCCTTACCTTTGGAGAAATGTTTACATACCAGCCATTTTTGCAGGAAACCAGTGGGGGCCATTTCTACACAACCTAGTGAATGAATGGTGATTCTTTACTCAAATTTGGAAACACATCAGACTAATAACTCAGAAAATCTACTTAAAAATCATAAATTGTCTAGACCTCCATTCTCTTGTCTATATATCCAATTAAGTAACTAATGGCCAAAGTTCTGCTTCATTTGGTGCTGTGTACCATTACAGCAGCCTTGATCCGGTTAGTTTATCTAAACTCAAAGTCACTGGACATTGTTCAAACCAATCCCCCACTATCTCCACCTCTCAAACCACTAGTTGATCTGAAACAGCAGCTGAGGATAGGGGGAAGGAAAAACTCATGCTAAGTAATAAGTCAAAACTACCCCCTCCTTCCCTCTATAGACATCTAGACTGAAGCAATCCTGAATTAGGGAGAGGAGAAGATATCACATTCAATCAAACTCAGGATACAATCAAACTTGAAGATACAACAGACTGGATATTCTAATTACAGATTTGAAATTGTATATATGACTTGAAGTTGTTATCAGACTGTCACCTAAGAAGAGGCAGAAGAATCTTGGAGCCTCTTGGAGTTTTAACCCCAGTAAAGGTGACCTAACATCCATTGACATTTATAAGGGACGATTTTGTTTTTAAAGAGCATGTCAGTCAATAATAAAATCCAAAATGTACAGTGGATCAAACACAATAGGTTATTTCTCCCTTGGGTAAGGTCCTAGGCAAATGATACCTGTCAGTGGGCAGTTCTCCACAAGTGATTCAATGAGCCAGGCTCTTCCCTTGAGAATCTCCACTGTTCCCTAGGGCCTCAAGATTAGCATCAAACAGAAGAAGGAGACAGAAAGCACTGGGGGAGGGGATGGGGGCACATCCACTTATTAAAAGCTTTGGCTAGAAAATGGCATTCATTCCATTAACAAAAACTTAGTCACGTGGCCACATCAAAATGCAAAGGAAACTGGGGAATGTAGTCCAGCTGTGAAGAGCTACCAGATTTGGGGGAAATAATTGCTATAGAGACCAACCTGGAAAATCCTCAAGAAGAACCAATGGTTCTACAGCACCTTTGTAAAAATACTTCTTTCTTCAAAAGGAAGAGCATCATTCTCCAAAGAGATCTTTTTTCCCAGATGGCATGTGTTGGTGAATGTGGGAGAGAAAAGATGGGGAGGAAAAGAGAGGACTCCTGGGAAAGAACAGAGGGTACGGCAATCAGGTGGCCATGCAGATGGACAGGGTCCTGCAGCTTGCCTACCCAGACCCTCCACTCACAAGAGACTGGGTTCTTCTCCCATGGAACTTCTGGCCTCTTGTGTAATGAAGATGTGCCTGAAACCCCTAGGTCTTGGGAAGTGTGGAAGAGAACACAACCCTAAAAAACTTTTTGTTATTGAAAAGAATCCAATACAGCTTATGGACACAGAGGCCATAAAAATCCAGTGAAAGCAGAAGAACTGCCCAGTCTTTCAACCCTAAACAAAATCATATTTGACACGAGGGTAATTCCAAAACTGGATTTAAGTTTGTTTGGTTTTTTTTTTTATGCTTCATTCTGGTAGGATCAGAAGACACATCTGGCAGAGATGAGGTCATCTCAAGAAGAGTTTGAATATTTACAATTAAAAACAAAAAAACACTTGCCTCTCTTGGCGTCTCACTCCTGATGGGAGCAAACAGCTTCTTCACTGGATTTATCACCTAAGGCAAAGTTTCCAGCAACTTGTTATCTAAATTTCAAGCCTCTGGCTCGCTATTAAAAATAAAAGGGTATCTCCGTTCTTCCCTAGATGTTCCATTCTGCAGAGACACTCATTACCTTATTCATGTATGTGGGAAGAGAACGTTTTCCTGTTCCCCTAGTTTCGCTGGGGTTTTATGTTAAGCACCCTTCCCCGCTGGGTTTCTTGAAATAATCTGGAAGTCACGCAGGAAAAACACACTGAGGGAGACGGGGGTGGGGGTGGGGGTCTGTCAAATCCCAAAGCAAAGAGCAGCGGAGGCTTTCTAAGTAAAATGAAACGGACTTAGGGAGGAAAGAATTCGTTAGTGTAGACACTTAAGGGTTGGATTTACTCCGGGTTCCCCGCAACGCCGTGATAGAGTAGAACGTCGTTTCTGGGAGTTCCAAAGCTGCGAACTGAGGTCTTCGGAGGCGTCGGGGGTTCGAAGGCGTGGAGGACCTGGGGTTCCCGGTGCTGCACCCCGCGGAGGCGGGAGATGAGTACCCGCCCGCAGCGGCTGAAGCTTGCACACTGCCTGGAGAAGGAGGCGAACTTCTGGAAAAACGGTTTTGAGGAGCCATCAGTCCTGGAAGGGCGAATGCGGTTAAGTGATTCGGTCCCCTGCAGTGAAGGTGCTGGCGGCCTCGGCTTCTGGGAAGGGCGGGAGGCGCTGGGCGGATGCCGGGCCCTAGTGAAGCGCGCATACACACAAGGTCCGCTAGGAATGTTTGGAAACACGTTTCTCCCCATTCGAGGATTTTTTTTTCCCCTCTTCTTTAAATCTGCTCCCCTCAAAAAAACAAAGGTGTGAATGGGTAGATGCCACCTGGTCTGGGAACTGAGGTTGTGACTCGTGCAGATTTCGTTTGGTTCAGGCTGAGAAGAAAAGGGTCTCCAGGCCCCAGGCTGGGAGCGGGGACGTCTGTCTGAAATTGTGCAAACCGTCTGGGGCTCCTTCGAGAGGGGCGCGCGACCCCGGCTGCCCAAAGACTCAGGAAGTTCCATGGAAGTAGGCGTCGGGACCGCTGGATCCCAAATCCCGGTGGGGGAGTCACAGCCCGCACCCCTCTAAGTCACTGCCCGGAAGGCGCGGGTCCGCACACGAGGCCGCAGGGCGGGAAGGGGAAGGATTCTCCTGCTCAACTGCGGCCATTCTCTGCGCCTGATTTCATCAGTTCTCCAGGGAAGATGAGGAAGCTGTTGGGTAATTAGATAGGAAGAGAAGATTCGCAAGCAACTTGAAAAACCCTGGGAGAGAAAAAAATCAAATAATTCGACTGAAGTTTAAATAAAGGTCTAGAGCGAGATTATGACCCCGCCGGCTTTTCCACTGAAGACCCTTCCCCATTAGTCTGTACCCCCTGAGCTCGCTCCGTCCCCCGAGGGCAGGAAAAGGTGCCTTTTCGGCCTTGAGATGGGGGACTCCCCCCCCACACACACACACAGTTTTAGATTCTCGAAACTGAAGCTACCTTGTCATCAAGGCAGATTTTGAAATTTCACAGGTATGTTTCCTGTTCAAATAGCATGGCCCGCATTCTCCTGGTTCACCGTGTGGGTCGGGTCATAGGCACAAGGTTGTCCGTGGACGGTGCGGGGGGAGAGCAATACTAGAAAGCATCTTCACGATGAAATCCTGAAAACATTTTCACAACTCTTCTTCTCACCTTTGGATTGATTATTTGTGTAATTTAGGAAGAGGAGAATTCTGATTGCTTGTGGAGACTCTCCTGGATGGAGAGGAAAAAGAGAGAGGGAAAAAAAAAGGAAAATCTAATAGAGACCAGTGCAGTGTGCTCCACAATGGTGGAACGGGTCCTTTGTGCATTTTTTCCTGGCTTAAAAGGACAGAATCTGCTTTTCCAGGGCACCAGTTCCTCTAAGGATATGGCTTCTGCTGTGATGACTAGACACATTTGTCAGAACGCATATATATATGAAAGAGAAAGTGAGCAAGAGGGAGAGAAAACATGGGTTTTCTTCTTATGTCAATGGAAAACATATTTCTTGGACGTCCAGGGTTTTTTCCAGGTTGATTGCAGCTGGGTAGGGCTAGCCCCCTCCACAAAACCCTTAGGCTGAATGCAATCGCAGAGTGAATTTGGGGCATCAACCCGCTTGAACTGGTAGATTCAGATCCATATTCCAAACTGGACAAAACATCTGAGAGATTCCTGCCTGGTTCAGAGCCTAAGGAGTGAGCCTTGGGTGGCCAGCATGCAGAAGGGAGGGAAGTCTCTTCTGTTTGCACCCAGACAGCCAGAACCCAGGGACTAATGGAGCAGTCATTTTGAGGGAAGAAGGGATGGGACTGGACTTTCTTCTTCCTAGGACAAATACGTTTGAGAAAACTTTTTCCCCCCCAAGAATGAGGAGGCTAAACTTTAAAAGGCCACTCTTACTGGCAGTGTTTGAAAAGAGAAATTTGCCACTGCTTATGAGTGACCCTGCCCCTGCTATTTGAAGGACAAAGTATTCTAAAGAAACAACTTAGTATCAGAAATTTGTAGGCCTATAGTATATATGCACTAGGTTTAGAAGTACAACTAAACTAAAACTAAACCTAAGCTAAACCGAAACATATCCAGTTGGAAGGGATATTGTCTTCATGATTTTCTACATGAACCATGCATGACTGTGCCACTTCATACATATTATATAAGCAAATGGTGACAAACATGTAAATATGCAAATGGCAACAAACACATAGCCACCCATAATTTAATACCAAGATCCCTAACATCTGAATGATTTGCTTTCCTCCTTTACCCTAAGGCCAGTTAACATTTAGGAAGCTTTGCAGAAGTCTGTTCTCAGGGCTCTCTGCCTCTGGCCTCCAGCCTTTCCACCCACCCATCCACCCACCCACTTAACCCCACTTAAAAAAAAAAAAAAACAAAAACAGGGATTCTCTCAACTCTTCGGGAGAAATCTTTGTAAGTATGATTTTTTTAGAAGACCACTTTCCTATCCCAAGGCTGGACACAAGGCATAGAGAATAAGGGGAGGGGTTTCTTTCTCTATTTAGAAGGTACCCTTTCCACAGGAGAAGGCAGGCAGACAGAAAAAAGCAAAGGAAAGCTGGCTGATTCTTGGACATGGCACTGCTGGTTATCAGCAAAAAATCCGCGTCCTTTCATATAAGCACAGGAACCCCCGGAGGCGCAGGGACCAACTTCCAGGACCATTAGATCGCAGCAGCACGCCCTTGAATTCCAGGCGCCCGCGCGGACCCGCGCCTCCCCACACGCCCAGAGCTCTCTGGGATCTCATTAAGAGTCCGCTCTGCCCCACAGAGAAGTGTACTCACCGCTGTGCTCGGCCATCAGTGCCCACGGAGGGCACCCAAGTGCATCAGTCAAGATTATGGGTGTGAGTTGTGATTGTGACTGTCCCCTGGTTCTGCGCTGGCGCCACGGGGAGTGGAGCGGGAGCTTTTCGGCGCGGGCGCTCGTCCCGCTGTCCTCACGGCTCGGTCATTGATGCTCCGGAGTGAAGCGGCTTTCGCCAAGCTTCAGTTTAGGCGGAGTTAGTGAAATCAAATACTAAATAATTATTATGTAACAAACACAAACAAAATCAGCCTGTTAAAATTAACGGAAGAGTTCTCGAAGTCTTGGGAGCAATCCACAAAGAAAAGAGAAAGGAATTAGATGCTGCTGCCGCATTCCCGGTGGAGCCAGGCGGCAGTGATTGCTCTTACTGAGGGAACTAGCCATCCAGGCTCCAGAAGTGACCTGAATCTCCTAAAAATCTGTGCAGAGAGAAAAAACGCTCTGAAAGAACAGTGCCAACGCCTGGACTCTGCCAAGTTTGGCTAGATGGCAATTTGGTTTCTGGCAGGCACGTAATTCTGCCAAGTGATGGCTGGGGTGAAACAGGTCTGAGAATTATATACTGCAAAGTTCATCCTGGATATTGTCAGACATGGTGTCTTTATTCTCTCTTAAACAGAAGGCTTTTAGCAAAATTGTTAAGAAAAAGCATTTCTGCCTTACATACATGCCTGGATACCATCTCTGCTTAATAGCTAACTGCATCAGGGAAAACGCTGGTGAGGGTGGATTATCAAACCCACGTGTCTGTGTCAATATGTTTTTACCCACCAAACCACAAGTCCCCCAGACTCCCCACACACATCTCAGCACTGGCATAAAGACAATTAAAGGCTTGGCTTTCAATTTTAAAAAAATTAAATGTGATTATGTTTCATATTCAAGGGAAATATTATTAATTTTTTTTACAAAGAGTACCTAATTAGATGGAGATGGGTATCTGAGGGTACATATCTTATGTTAATATTTATCTAAAGTTCCCTTAACATCTAACAAAGCATATATTACATATTTATTTGTTTAGTGATGATAGGTCTATAATAGATGACAGAAATACATCTATAGTACTTCTTTGGAGAGAATTTCATTAATAAACCAAGCACTGAAAAAATTACTAGTGCTTCAAATCACAGATGAAGATTCTAGCAGAAAAAGTTGTCCTAAGTCTTCAGAGTGAGAGAGGAGTTGCACAAGATTTCCTTAACCCCTTAGAAATAGCATCTCTGCGGACATAAGGGCAATCTTTTCTCCCATCCATTTGCTTATAGTGGCTCAGCTGAAGGAGAGAAGACCACCACTGTAGAGAGCTGGAGTCAGAGGATCCTCTCGAGGTCTCCCCAAGCTCAAATCCTGGCTGTGTTTCCCTTTCTTTCCTCAGCCTACCCCCACCAGCACTCTGCATGATCAACCTGTCTCCATGCTAGCACAATGCACAGCCACCGCCATGCATGTTCCCCAGCCTGTGAACTGTCCAACAGTGTTCAAAAACCAGGACCCTACAGTCATGCTCCCCAGAAATGCTGAAGACCATCACGTGCAAGAGGTCGGAGGTGTCCTCTGTACCTTGAAATATACTTTTTCTTATCTAAGTTAAATTTCCTCTGACTATGCAAGTGAGTGTGGTAATCTTTCAGAAGAGAGAAAATGGATGTCCGAATCATCCTTTCTAGTTCTTTAGATTTCATCGACTTTACTGCGTGAATGTACAAGACCATAACTAAGAGAGAAAATTCTTCTAAATACACTCTAGAGAAGGAGAAACGGGTTAGAAGGAGGAGACAGTGAGGGAAAGAAAATCTAGCAGTCCCCTCCTTACAGATAACATAGGGACAGTTTCCTTCCAGTCACTAATAGGTCACCAAATTCTATCTTTTTAGGAAAGTGGAATTAATTGTCACCAGCAGAAATCCTGTCCCAAGTACCTACTGAATCTTCCTCTTGCCTTTTTGCTCCATATTTCTCAAGCAAGATCAGCTATTTTGCCAAAGAGGTTTTCTTCCCCCTTTAGTTGAGCCTTGGGTTTTCATTTCCCTCTTTTTTGGAGATAGGAAAACTACATTTTCTTTCTTTTGGTGAGGGATCTTCTGAAAGTTCTTTAATTTCTGGTGTCCAGCTCAACTATTTTCAAATTAGAATAATTAGAATGTATCTTCTAATGTTACTTCTGAGGGTATCTGGTCATGGTGAGAACTAGGCTGTAATCCATTTAGAGTATTATTTCCCCCCTTCCTCATAATGAAATATACATACAACCTCTTACCATCTCTGTCTACCTCTTAGGAGCCACTAAACTCCAGGAATCAGCTTCATGATGGAATTGAGGGCAGACTTTCACCTAGTTAGAGAAGAAATGTTCACCCCTTCAGCTATGCCTTTTATATTTATTCCTTATTTGGTACAGGAAAAACAGTCCATTTTGATCCAGAAAAATGCTGTATTGAGGTTTATAATCCTTTCTCAGAAAAATGTTATTTTCCATTTTCTTCTTTTAAAGTAATCTGAAATCTTAAAGAAACACACAGAAAGGCGAGGGGGAAGCGAAAGTAGGGAAGAGAAGAGAAGAGATGGTCTGTCGCCTTTCTAGAAGCCCCAAATTTAAACTTTAAAAAGAAATTATCAAAAGTGATAAATACCTTTTCAAGTGTTCGGTTTGTTGGCTTTCTGACCAAAAGTGCCTGTTGTTAGATTTCTGCAAGGAAGTAAAATACAGCCCCTAGCAAACACCCCTCCACCTCTTCCCCAACCCCCTCAGCTCCCTTGTCTAACTTGAAAATGAACTTGGACTTCCCTCTCAGACAGGCCCTAAAACCAGGAGAGATTTTTATTTGTCTGTTTTTAAAGGGTTTCCAAAAAGGAGGAGGTGTTTGGAGGAAGAGGAGGGGGACAGGGGGCCCTCTTCCACTGCAGAGATGGAATAGGGGTAGGGACTCTGGGCAGTAAGAAGAGGGAGAGATACTTTGCTAATTTTCTTAACTCTGTTTATTCCCAGAACTTCTGTCCATGTTGCCTGGTGGGAGGGCAAGTGACTGGCAGAGCTGCTGCTGGAAAAAAAAAAAAAAAGGGGGGGGGGAATAGGAAGAAGGAAAATTAGAAAAGGGGTGGGGCTGGAGAAGGAGAGGTTGAGGAGGGTTGGAAAGGGTCTCTGTGAGGAGCCTGGCAGGGCTGAGAGGGCCAGGATGAGAAGCAGTGGAAGAAAGAGGGCTGAGGCAGGAATCCTGGAGCCCACTGGAGGCTACCTGATTCCCCCACTCGACCACAGAGCACAACAGGCAGGGTCTGTGATTGAGGAGAATCCAGGAAAAGACTGGAGATGGCAGCCTAATCCCCCACCTTCCTGTGGAGCCCTGCAGAACCAGAGAGGAATGTTTAACGTGACTTCCCAAACTCTCAGCCAGCACTGCAGCCTTAAATTGACAAAGAGGCCAGGTTTCCCTGATGTCTAAGAGAGGGAAGTGAATAGGGCCTGGAGGAAAGCAAGTTTGGGTTTGAGAGCAGAAAGCAAATTAGGAGCAAAGCAATGCTTCGACCCATCCTGGTCCCATCTTCCCTCAATCGAGTGGCCCAAGGAGGGGGAACAATAAAGGTGGGAGATTCTTCAGACTGGAGGAAAGGCCTGGGTGGATCTCCTCTGAGTCCAGGCTGTGAGGGTAGAGAGAGAAAGTGGAGGAGGTTCCAAAGGGATCCAGGAGCCTGGGAGTGGCATCTGCATCTTCATGCTAGAGCCAGGGAGGTGGGGGGAAAGGAGTCAAGGAGGGCAACGGGCAGGGCCAGGGAGTCACAGGATCAGTCATTTCCGCTGAATGTGTGGAAGGCTCTACCATAGCCCCCGCTCCCCCAACTCCCACCCCTTTCTGTTTGCGGTCTCTCCATGCCCCAAATCCCATTTTCCTAGTTAGCTCTGTCCTCTACAAACCTCCTCTGTCATCCTGCCTGCAGCTTGTATCCTGGACCTGAAAGGGCCCCCCAAACTCTATGCCCGCCCACCAAGGCCCCAAGTCTGGGCAAGAATCCAGACCCCATGGTGGTAAGGCTCTTTGTTCTCTTGCAGCCTCAACTCACTCCCTCCTCTTTTTTTAAAACTGGAATTTCTCCCATAAAAAAGGGGGGCAGGAGCTTCAGAGCTTCAAACTCTTTTTTTTCCCCTTCCCCTTTTCTTTTTTCTGGAGAATATAGAGGAAACAGAGGAAAGGGAGCATGGGGGCTGGGAAATGAAGGGAAATCAACTGATGCTTGATTTCCAGAGAAGGCGATCTGGGCACTGACTATGAGACACATCAACCTCATTTCGCTCATTCCCTTCTCCCTAACCTGGTATTCTAGCTACACCCACCCTGCAGTGTGTGCGGCAAGCTTCAGAGCTCCTGCTCCAAATGCTGCTAACTTACCCCTCCGACTTGGTCTCTAACACAGCAGGCCAGGAATTTCATTCCTCATCTTGAGAAAGACACAGACATCAGCTTCCTCATTTTCCTGGTATTCTCCTGGAGATGTCTAAGCAGAGAGCTGCTGCTGCTGCTAAGTCACTTCAGTCGTGTCCGACTCTGTGTGACCCCATAGATGGCAGCCCACCAGGCTCCCCTGTCCCTGGGATTCTCCAGGCAAGAACACTGGATTGGTTGCCATTTCCTTCTCCAATGCATGAAAGTGAAAAGTGAAAGTGAAGTCACTCAGTCGTGTCTGACTCTGAGCGACCCCATGGACTGCAGCCTACCAAGCCCCTCCATCCATGGGATTTTCCAGGCAAGAGTACTGGAGTGGGGTGCCATTGCATTCTCCGAAGTAGAGAGCAGGATGAGCATATAAACTGTGTATCCAGAGAAAGAAACAGACCAGCAGAGATCTTTATTTGCACAGAGAGGATTGGAGCCAGATATCTTCATGCATACATTTGAGCTTTATCCACAAGAACATGTGCTGAAACAGTGCATGGAGCCTGCCCACAACCCCAAAAACAGAGGCTAGACATGTGCACGCACCTACACCGTGCGCGCGCACTCACAAACACACGCTTCCAGCAGGAAGGCACATCGAATATCGCTTTTATATATTGGAGCCTCTGAAAACAAGATTTCAGAGTTGAACTTAGCAGTGAACCCAGTCCATAGAGGACGCTGAGGGCAGAGCGGCTCCCGTGGTCTCGCTATCACAAATGTCCCTTTGAAAAAAAGAGCGGAGAGCGCAGCCCGGGGGCTTCTATACGGGGCTAGAGGATCTGTTTTCCATTTTCCTTTGGTATGATGAAATGCTCCGTCCTTTCCTCCACACACCGACATCACAGTTAGAGACCGAAGGGTCATATTCCTATTCATTCCTCATGACTTCCTGTCAACCGCAGTCCAGCTCCATCATCCGTCCGCGAAGCCCCGGGCGGAGCGAGGTGTGGCCGCGTGGTAGGGGGTGAGCGAGCGCCCGGGCTGAGGATTTCACCGCCTGTCTTTCTAGGGCGGGATCGCCTCATTGCCTCTGAGATGTAATTACGACTTTTCCAGTAGTGCATATTCTCCTGCAGTGTTTAATTTGCTTTTATTTGTGTCTCAGTGAGATCCACATTAATTTTTTTCCGGGGTAGGAGGGAGAAGCGACCCCAGGCTTAAAGTTAGTTAACCGACAAGGCTTTACTTTGAGCCTCCTGCCCCAGGCTCTCTCCTCGAGGCCTCGCTCCCCACTCCCGGGGCGCCCCACTCTTGGAGTAGGCAGTTTCAGGCGCGGAAGTTCTTGGGGAACCGAGCAAAAAAGAGTGAGGGATCGTTCAGAGCCTGCAGACGCTTCCCCAGCACTTTAAACGCCCTGAGTCCTGAACTTTCGCTGCAGCCTTCCCGCTGTCTCTAGTCTCTCGGGGGCCTACATCTTCGGCTGGTCTTCCTTGAAGGAAGGCGACTTTTCCCTCTCTTTCCACCAGTCGCTAAATTTTGGCCACACAGTGCCCCTAATAAATGGAATTGTAAATTTGCTGGGTTAATTAAATCTATATCTCATTGCAATAGGAATAGTTAATGCCCTTATATAAACCTCGAAAAGAACATACTATTAATTTTATTTATTGCTGAGCCGCAGGTACCCAGAGCCTTTCACTATTCTGCCCCTTATTCCCAAAGGCTGGAGGGACTCGTCTGTCTTTGGGTTCTGGCCGGGTGAAGACGCGTTGGGCTAGACCATTCCCCAGACCCTGGAGTGAGTCCCAGGAATGGGGTTGCCATTTCAGGCCCTTTGTTTCTCCCGGCTGCATCCCATAGCCTGGTCCACCTTGCCCGGGGGTTCTTTGCGGGGACCCGGACCCCGCACTTCAGAGAAGGGGAAGCCAGGGCCTCTCACCACCCCAACACCTGCCTCTGGAAAAGCAGCGGACTTCTCCACCCACCCACCCCCACCAGCCAGACAGCAGGCAGACTTGGGGGCCAAGGTCACAGGACCCAGTCTAGACTAGCCAGGCTGTGTTTGCTTTCCTCCTTTTATCTTCACCTTGGGGCCCCCAAGAAAGAGAAGCCAGTTTCTTAGCCAAGAATTGGCTCCCAGCAAGACCCACCTTCCCCTCCACTCATCTCTCTTCCCTCCACCATCATTGCCCTCAACACGCACTCAAACTAGCCTGCTGTTTCCGAGATTTCTGATATATTTTTCTTCCTACTGTAGCTAACCCAGCCAGAAGCCTTCTTTCTGGAATTCTGAGATGGCCTGTCTGAATGAAGATCACACAGATAAGGATTCCAGCTCTTATCCTAACTCACCCACGCCAGGGCGCTCTCCATCGTCAAACAAGACCTTGCCCCTACAGGGAGAAGGGAGGTGGCTGGCCCCTGGACCAGATCTCAGAACAGACCTGGCCACTTGCTCTCCTCCAGTTGGAGGGATCCAGTGGGTTAGGCTTAGCCGGATGCTATTGCCTCAGCACGGCCTG
The DNA here is from genome assembly GCF_042477335.2 of Ovis canadensis. Taxonomy (NCBI): domain Eukaryota; kingdom Metazoa; phylum Chordata; class Mammalia; order Artiodactyla; family Bovidae; genus Ovis; species Ovis canadensis. The sequence goes on along the minus strand of NC_091247.1, from coordinate 138,272,681 downwards.
TGTGCTGTCTGGACAGGAGCACCCAGCATTGAAAATGTTTAGCAGCGACAGAGAAGATGGAGATGCCGCAGCCCCTCTCCCCTCTTTTTTTCTCTGTTCATTACCGCTTCTCCTCAGGGAGGCCCTGTGCTGAAAGGGAGTATGGCTCAATCCCACCGAGATGCTCTCTGGAAAGGGGTATCCAAACTGAGCACAGAAGTCCGACAAGTCGGGAAATTGGGAGGAGAGAAAAGGGTGGCTTTTTTTTTTTAAGAAAATTAATAAATTGGTAATTTTTTTCTTGAGAGATTAGGTAATTTCAAAGCATTGAAACACTTCACATTAAAAGGGAGTGACCCCAAGAACGCTCTGGGAGCTAAAGTTGGGGTTATCCGGCTGGGAATTGCGTTGATCCAGACTCTGCCTGGCCCCTCAGCTTATGGCCGAGAGCGGCGACGGATCCGCGGGGCTGGGGTCGGGCTTCCTGGGGTCTCCCAGAGTAGCGCCTGGGAAACGTTCCTCCAAAGGGGCAGCGCTGCCTACTCTCCCTCATGCCACGTTCCTTTTGTATATGGATCCGAGAGCGCGTGCTCTGGTTCGCATCCAGGGCTTTTCAGCTTTCCTAGACCGAATCCCTGCTCCTCCTCCCCCTCTCCTTTGAAAAATCTCACTCCGAGGCTTTTAAACTCTACTGTGTATTGAAATGCCTCCATTTCTCTCCTTAATTCTGTCTCAACTTTTCATTGAGAGCATCCTGCCCTCGGTGTGATGATGTTTGTGTCTGGGAGTTATTACATTCTCCCAGTTTTCTGCTCCGCTGGAGGAAGACGACACTAGAGAGGGTCCCTGTCAGACAATTGGAGCTTTGGAAAAAGTGTATGAAAGTCGGAAATGGAAACCCAATCTCGACATCAAAGTCTTGCTGCTCGGTGTCGGCGTCGGGTTCCAGCCAGACTCGGGGCTCCCTACTCCTTGCCGGTGCGCTTCCGCGTGCTTTCTAGATTTTTTATTAAGAAAAAAAAATACGATGTCTCCTCCACCCTTAGCTCCAAGCCCCAATCCAGTCAGAGACCTTTGCGGGTTGGAATCAGTCTTCCCCGTACTCCTCCTCAGCCTAGGAGGAAGCGCCCAGAAACTGTCTGTTCTCTCCAGACCCCTTTGCGTCGGCCAAATTCAGCCTCACCCTCCTCACTCTCCCTCCCCGGGGCCTGCCAGGGGGCGGTACCCTGTCCCTTTAAATCTCCCAGCTCCCTCCTCTTTGCCCCCCTGAGAGCCAATCAGCAGAGACATCTCCCCCTTCGCCCCGCCCCGCCTCTAGGGGTGGGAACCCCAGGAGACCCAACCAGGAGGTCACGTGCACTGCCGGCGTCACGTGAGCGCTAGAGGGTGGCCTAGGGGAGGCAGGCTGGAGCCGGTGATTTCTTAATGAAGTGTACCCGCATGCGTAGAAGGAGGGTGGGGAGGGCGGTGGAAACACCAGGAGGAGGAGGGGAGGGGTGGGGAGGGAAGGGAGGAGGGATGGGGGAGGGGAAAAGGGAGCGAGGTGTCTCCCTAGCTCGCAGCCTCTGGCAAGTGGAGTTTTTAAAAAGCTCGAGCAGATCATGTCATGACGACTTCGCTGCTCCTGCATCCGCGCTGGCCGGAGAGCCTTATGTACGTCTATGAGGACAGCGCGGCGGAGAGCGGCAGCGGCGGCGGCAGCGGCGGGGGAGGCGGCGGCGCGGGCGGAGCGGGGGTCGGCTGCAGCGGAGCGAGTCCCGGCAAAGCCCCGAGCATGGACGGGCTGGGCAACAGCTGCCCCGCCAGCCACTGCCGCGACCTGCTTCCGCACCCCGTGCTGGGCCGCCCGCCGGCTCCCCTGGGCGCCCCTCAGGGCGCCGTCTACACGGACATCCCGGCCCCGGAGGCGGCGCGCCAGTGCGCCCCACCACCGGCTCCCCCCACCTCATCCAGCGCCACCCTGGGCTATGGCTACCCGTTCGGTGGCAGCTACTACGGCTGCCGCCTGTCGCACAACGTGAACCTGCAGCAAAAGCCTTGCGCTTATCACTCGGGCGATAAGTACCCCGAGCCGTCGGGCGCCCTTCCCGGTGACGACCTGTCCTCCAGGGCCAAGGAGTTCGCCTTCTATCCCAGCTTCGCCAGCTCCTACCAGGCGATGCCCGGCTACCTGGACGTGTCGGTGGTGCCTGGGATCAGCGGACACCCAGAGCCGCGTCACGACGCGCTCATCCCCGTCGAAGGCTACCAGCACTGGGCTCTCTCCAACGGCTGGGATAGTCAGGTGTACTGCTCAAAGGAACAGTCGCAGTCCGCCCACCTCTGGAAGTCTCCCTTTCCAGGTAAGGAAGGGTCCCGAGCGCGGCCGCCGCCAGGGACCCCTCCCAGCCCCGTCTGCCCTGGGGCTCCGCGCCCCAGCCACCCCCGCCGTCTGGCCCTGGCGCGCCGGCTTTGCTGGGCTGCAGATGGAGCCGGCCGGGCGAGCTGCGCTGAGGAATGCGTCGGGGAAGAAATCTGCTCCGACACGTTCCCCGGAGCTGCCCGGCCGAGAGTGAAGCAATCACAGGCGCCCAAGCGCCGGGCCGCCGGCTCCGCTCCAGCCGGGAGCTCGCCTCCTCCCCCTCCTCCGGGCTCCAGTCTCACCGGCGGCTCTTGGCCCCCTAAACGCGCTTCCGGCCTGAAATAGGGGGTGGGGTGGGCCTTGGGTGCCTTGGAATCTAAAACCATTAGAACAAAAACGCTCAAGCCACCGAATCAATTGGAGGAAAAAATAAGAACCTCAAGCATTTTCTTGGCCTGAATTTCCAAGAACATTTAGGCACTAGACAGGTGTTTTGTTGCTGTTGCTCTTTTTAAAATACGGGTCTAATTTGCCCGGGCTCTACAGAAATGTAGATTTTTAACTTTTAGAAGTTTTTTTTCTTGATTTGTTTTAAGAATTTGATCACGAATTTCCTGATTGTTGAGGAGCAAGGGAACTGAAATCTCTGGAGAGGGTTTGGGGAAAAAAAGGGTGTTTGCATCCCTCTCCTGGGATATAAAATTCTTTGCCTGTTTGTAGAGCTCATATCCTATGTGTGTATGCGCACTACCAACTCCACCAAACGTCGAGGATAGAGTTACCCATGCCTTAGACACAGAAAGAGGAGAGTGAGGATGAGGTTTCAGGGGAAGGCTTGTATTTGAAGGAATCAGGTCCAGGCCCAGGCTGGGAACCCCTCGGAATTGTCTGGCTATGTATTTGGTGGGGGATTGGAATTCACTGGTGTTCTGTTCCCTCTCCAATTGAGACTATCTCTGAACAGGAGAGAATCCTGCAACACCCACCCTCCACTCCCCAGAGGGAAAGACCGGTTCCAGAGTTCTCAAAAATCACATCAGGAGCTTTGGATTCAGCGCAATGCTAAGAAATCAGGATTCAGTGAATCCAGATCTTGAGTCTGCTCTAATTATATATAAGCAGAGCTCAGTGGGAGAGGGTTGACTGGCTCTGTTCTGATGCTTGCAGGGGTCCTGGGGGCCCAGAACAGCCATATATGTTTCCTCCTACTACCCAGAGGGCCCCGTCCTGGCTCTCCGTGGGGACCCAGGGACATTTTCATTGGGAAGACCTGAAGACCTCCTTAGGGTGGGCCTGAAATTCCTCTGCATCCGGGATTGGGGAAAGAGCAGACAGTTAAAAAAAAATACTGGATGATGTTACAAAGTATAGCAAATAATATTCTTGTAAATATTCTAAGATGACTTAGTATAATACAACTGAGCAGGGTGGGACTCACACTAGACACCCAGTTTCTGACTGCCAGAAGATTTAAGGATGATGGAATTTTAGTGCACAGTAGCATGCATTACCTACTCTGCACTGACTATATTTTTTATATAATATGATTTATGTTATTAACTACCTAATGTGAAACACATAATAACACTTTTCTAGAAGATAAACACCTAACATGTAGGTGTACAATAATGTGTTGTGGAGATATGACCCTTTAATTTCCCATCTCACCTAGATGGGAAGATCTTGGGAGGTGTGGATTTAGCAGGAATTCCTGGAGCATGGGTAGCTGGTAGCCAACAGACCATGCTAAGGGGCTGAAGAGCGGAGGGGCCAATGCCCACCAGCCCCACTGTGGGCAGAACAGTGGGCAGTTGGTTTAGTGTGAAGAGGGGATGAGAAGGAGCTGCTCTGGCATTGCTGTGTCTGCATGCGGAGTGAGTGAGAGATTGGAGAGGAGCTCAGAAATAAATCTGAGCTAAATAAACACCTTAAAGATGCCCAGAAAAGGAAAAAAAAAAAAAAAACCTGCTAAAAGTAAGCACTTTTTGATCACAGCCTCCTAGGGAAAAATATCTTTAACATAAAAAAGTCATACAACCCAACTGAGATTTAATACACTTGCAAATTATGGCATGAAAATGGATATAAAACCAAATATGTCTCAACAGCTTTGTGCTCACACACTCCCAGTGTGGAAATAGAAACTGGCTGGTGTATCTCAGTGCAGAGGTACAGGCAAAAGGCAGATGAATGAGAAATTATCTTCAGACACCCTCCATCTTCCTACCCACACAGAGCCCTTTCAGAAGTAGTGAGATTGCCAGATAACTCTGTCTATGCAATTGTGGTTTGTTCGGCAGCATCTCAGCATAAACACTACTGTCTCTCTTCAGTGCCTCTGGCTCTGAGAAACCTCATCTGTGGCAGTCTAGGCTGGTATGGGAGATGAAGGCAATTGTTCAGAAAGATCCAGATAATTAGGGCCAAGATGAGTTGCGGCTTCTCCCTTCACCCAATTATATAGACCCTTGCTTTATTGCTCTTTTTTTTCCCTTCCTATAGTGAGGGTAGACAATTTTTAATTTTGACAAGAGATTCCAAGAGAGAAGGTGGGTGTCGTGGGGAGACAGGGAGAGATGGACAAATAGGGAAAGAGAATAATAGAGAGAAAGAAATAATGGGCTCTTTGGGTCATGCTGAAAGTCTCTATTGATAAGCCATTGGATTTTGGTTGAGAAGAGTGGCTAGGATTTCTAGCAGAACTAGGTCCTCTTCGGAGCCCAGAGCCCTGTTGTGGGAGAGGGTGGGCAAGATCTAGTGAGTGGTGGAAACATGTACACAGGACCCCAAGAGAGAGCTATGGCTAAGCATCGATCTGATTTTTTATTTGCTCCTCAAAAGTGTCTGTTGGGTTCCCAGGTATGAAGTAGGGTGTGTGTGCATATGTGTGTGTATGTGTGTGCCTACATGCCTGCGTATTCTCTGAAGGGAGACTACGGAAAGGTTGATTGTAAAATTAATCACCAAGTCCTCTACTTACTTTAGGGAGTATAGACACAACTCAGGGCCTAAATTTCCAGATATCACGATAGATCCCACTTCCTTTCCAGACAAGATAGAAGACAATGAAAGGGGGCTTCTTTGAGAAGGCAAGGCTGAAGGTTTTTCCCCAGCTGCCCAAAAAAACTGGCAGTTTGGTCTGATCCAGGGAAAGCTTGGCCAGATCAACCCTTGGCATACTGTAGAGAAAAAGAACCAATTTAGACCAGTTATCTGCTTTTCAAAAACTCATTCTTTTAGGGTTTGTTGATTAAACCTCATGGGAAATTTATAGTTGGGGTTTAGGAGAGCCCAAATCAGGTAGATAATTGTGAGCTTTCTCAGAAAGTGACGTTTAACAAATCAGGGACAATTATCTGGTTAGGTCAGGAACACAAACCCACTTCTATCCCATTTGTTCTCCAGGGAAAAGGAGGTATTTTAAAGCTAAATTGTACCAGGTGGTCTGTTTCCATTTTAGAACTTACTGTGTCATTATGTTGAGCCCAAAAATCTGGTTTTAAAACCCGGCTCTGCCACTTGAGGTGTTTTTTTTGTTTGTTTGTTTGTTTGTTTGTTTTTTTACGTATTCTGAGCCTCAGATTCCTTATCTTGTAAAATGGGTTTAATAAAATAAGCCTTAAAAAGATATTCCAAGGATTGAAAAATAATAACCTCATATTATCACTACTTACCTTCTGTGTTTTACTGTTGTTCCAGATTCATCAATTTCTCAAATCATAGTTACATCTGTAAGAGCAAAACATATTTGAGAACTGAGAGGGTTTTTTTTTTAATTATCTTGTGCAAAAAAAAAAAATCCTTTTTAACGTAAAGGATCTGCTTTGCTAAAGTGAAGTTGTTTTGTTTTTCAGATTAAAAAAAATTTTAGCCTGTTCCTACATAGGCAGAAAAAAGTGACAAGTCCAACAATTCTCCATAGAAATTGTCATCCTGGAGACAGCCAGACCAGGCCATTGGAATCCCTTCTCTCCCATATTCTTTCCATGTACTTTATTTCCCCCTGCCTGTGATAGTGACCTCTTCTTTCCTGTCCTGTGTAGACAAAGGTCTCTGAAAGAGAGCAGACCCAATGAGAAAAGGGATAAGGAAGGTGATTCATGAAGGGGAGGTGAGAACAGGCATTTCAGAAAGAGCTTTGTGCCCTTATTCTAGACTGTGTCTACATTTCCAAAGGGCAGTAAGAATGAAGAGGAAACCTTATTCAGACCTACTCATTAGATCCTGCAGGAAGAAGTCAGCCAATTACATTTTTTAAAGTTGAGGGGTGAGTTATTCAAATCATCTCCCTAGTTCCTTACTTTCCTTGAAAGTGTTGCAAGGACCTTTCTGTTGACAGGGGGTGAGGTTGGAGTGGAAGAGGGGCCGTAAGTGACGCACATTAGCCTTTAGTTCCTATGACATTCTCATAGAGCAGAAAGAAATTGAACTAGCAGTGGTATGGCAAGGTATTTAGAGTTTAGGATTAGGGTTCCTGCATGGGTTGGAGAGTTTCCTTCAGCCTTGGTTGAAAGATGAGGATGGGGAACAAGATCAGAATTGCTCTGTCTTGGTGAATGGACATTTGAGGAAAGGCAGGGGAGGGGCACTGATTTCTTTTTGTAGAAAATTTATGTGAACTGCTGGTCTTAACCCAAGAGGGCTCTCTTGGTGTGTCTCCTCTGGCCGGCACACCCTGAGGTGTGGACTCTATTTCTAGGGACCTGATTTCTTACATGCTCACCTGGGATGTTACTAAGTGGCTTATAAGATTGGACTCCTTGAGAGATTGGCTCCCAGGCAGTCTGGCTTCACATGGACACTTTTCTGTCTAGCTGTTGGTGCTGGCCACAGATTCCCAGTGCAGAGCCAGTGATCAAAGGCAAGAGGCCCCACTTGATGGTCTGTGCTGACTGAAACAGTCTCCCTGCCCACCATGCTCTCCCTCAAGTGTACAAAAGGACACCTTCCTCTAATAATTGGGCAGAGTATAAACTGACCGATTCCCAAGTGATCTAACTGCTAGGAAAGAGGAATTTTCCTGAATACTTGCAATCCTGCAGGCTAGCCAACCAGGATGGAATTTGGAGGGATCCCTCTACGGGAACAAGGATTCTGATAAGGAATGCTGTGCAGAACCAGATTGGAAGCTGAGGCAAAAAGAAAAATCAGTAGTACTGGTCCTGTATTCATTTAAAATTTCAGTGTTTTGTTTATCATGAATTTTTTGATAATCATATAGGTGTAATATATAAAACGTTATTTATCTTGATTTCTGAGCTTTTGGCACCCCCCCTTTAAAGTTCAAGCCAGAGGTAATACCCCAGTATCCTCACTTCAGCTGTGGCCTTGGTAATAGCAGAGGTGCAAAGGATCTGGGGACAATCCGCCTGCCCCCTGTGAGTCCCTGTGCCTTGTGCCTCTACAGCGGTTTGTCAGGTCCAGCCGTGTGACTCACTTCCTGCTGCCTGCCTTCTTTCTCCCCCCAGACGTGGTCCCCCTACAGCCCGAAGTCAACAGCTACAGGCGCGGGCGCAAGAAACGTGTGCCCTACACCAAGGTGCAGCTGAAGGAGCTAGAGAAGGAGTACGCAGCCAGCAAGTTCATCACCAAAGAGAAGCGCCGGCGCATCTCGGCTACCACAAACCTCTCGGAGCGCCAGGTCACCATCTGGTTCCAGAACCGTCGGGTCAAAGAGAAGAAGGTGGTCAGCAAATCGAAAACGCCTCACCTTCACTCTACCTGACTGCCTACCGGCCCCCGCCCCGTCTATTTATGTCGCCGATTTGTACCATATCTGAACTCACCAGAAGGACCCTTCCCCCGGGTGCAGACCAATATTTAACGTTAACCAGAAAGAGGAATGCAGGGAGGCAGAAAATATTAGATGGTGGGCTCTGCTGCCCTCTACTCCCCACCCCATTCTCAACCTCTACCCCTATGCAGATGGGACCTACCTGGCCTCAACAGCTTTGGAGGTGGGTCTGAATGGACTGTGGGAGAAAGGCAGCTGGCCTCCACTCCCTCTGGCCTTCACCTCTCTCCCCTTGCCTGAAAGCAGAGTGGCAGCGAAGATCATTCCAGCCAAAGCAGAGTTGGGGAACCCTGAATGATCCCATTCTTGCCTCATCCTTTACCCCGGCAGGTAGACAGGCATCCCCACTGAGGGTGCCACCGGGGTGCAGCATCTGCTGAGCTCCTACTTTCCTTTCAGTCCCTCTTCCTGCTCCCAGCCCCTTGGCACTCCTTAGTTAGGCAAGATATCCCAGTTAAGATTTTCTGTGCATATTTTAAAAGTCTCATTAATGATAAGTATTAGGGATCTGGCATCGTGATTGGAGTACAGACAGCACTTAGGTTTTCTTTTTTCTTATCTGTTTCAACAAAAGCTGGAATTGGCCGAGGACCGCCTATCCCCTCTCCCGCTTCAAGCAAGGAAGTGAGTTTCTCTGGAGCCACCGGTGCCCCCACAGCCTCCTCTGTTCTGCTTCTGGGTCCCAGAAACTCCTACCACGCTGCTAAATATGTCTTCTCTCTCTCTCTGTCTCTCTATGGTGAGGCTGAGATTAGGGCAGGCACAGGAGCAGAACTTTTTTCGTAAGGAAAGGACAGACTTCTTTTCCAAGGGGATGGAGAGTGGGTCCCCCAGCAGATTCCTTCTCCAGTCGCTTCTCCATCAAGGCAATAGCTGAGAAGGCCTCACACTTTCACTTTTACTCTTTGTCCACAGGAGAGCCATTTTCTTCCAGGAGGCCAAAATAATCACAAGTAGCCAGCTAATTAGACCCGACTGACATTTCCCTCCTCAAAGGCCAGCTCAGTGCTGGGGAGGTATGGGGGCTCACCTTCTCCTTTCCCACTGGCGCATTACAAAACAGTGTTCTTTTGAAATGTTCATCAGAAATAGGTTTTTTTTAAAAAAAAATGTTGTGTATCTGTATATAGTATTGTGGTGTCTAAATGGCAGTGTACTGAATGCAAAAAGAAAAAAGAATCCACAAACCTGTTTTTAAAATAAAATCTTTTTTTTTTTTTGCCTTAATTTTATAGCTTGCATTACTTCTGAAACTCCTATCCACTGGCTCTATGGGGGAGACTCTGTTGCCCTGACACAGTCAGAGGTGGCCAGGGCAAGAGTCCTGGCATCACACCAGCCTAGGTACATCCCAAGCTCATAATTCTCTTTGCTTAAGTTTTTTAAGTTAGTCATTCAGATTGTTGATAGTGTCTAGACAGGAGAAAACTCTTTACCATCCTGATGCCCCAAACAAATGAGTAGGTTCCGGAGAGAAGGATGTGATCAAAGTGACTAAAAAGGCAGCAGGTAAGTGAGTTCACTTCAGTTAGTAGTCAGGGCTCAGATCTGGATCCTGGGGCTGAGAAAATGGCAATCCCATCTGGGAGCTGGATGCTCTGGTGGTGGTGGCAACAACTGGGCTCTAATCTTAGGTTCTTGAGGCCCTTGTGCTCCAGAGGGTCCCAAATCCTTGCCAACAGTTCAGAGCTGGAACTAGGAAGTGGTCCGCTTAGCCAACCCTAATGGGGGGCAGCATGCAAGCTCAGCATTCCCAAGCTGCTCTCTTTTCTTCCCCACCGACCTGTGCAAGAGGTCAGGCTCCAAGGATGCTGTGGGCCCCAAGTTTGCTAAGCCAACCTTGCTTGTATTCTCCAGCTTTCTTGGGAACCTCAGTCTTCCAGGCAATCAGGAGCTGTGTAGACTCTGCCACTAATTTGTTTTCACTGTCGTGTCCATCTGCGCCCATCTTCCTATCCGGCTGAGTTAATGAGAAAAGTTGTCAGATTAAAAGATTTTTAAAAAGCAATATAGCCTAAAACAATATTATCTCAGATTAAATCTTTACTGCAACAACTTTTATTTATATAAGATATTTTTCCTCTTCTGAGACACACAAAGACTGGAGGCACTGGATTGGAATTCAGAGTGCTCCAATTTCTCTTTGCCTAATGGCTGAAGGTCTTCGAGTTTTATTTAAATAAATGTTTGGTGGGGGGTGTGATGCACACACAACACACAGTGAATCTGAGAGACTAAGACTGAAGAATTCACCCTCTGTGGAGCGTCTGCTGCTGATGTGGCTGCCGATCCTGTTCTCTCCATCTCAACCCTGGATTAACCAACCAAAGAATCCCAGGCTGAGCAGTACAGAGTTAGGAGCTGCAAACAGATGAATCTCCCAGGAATAAGGTTCATTCTTAATTCCATCTCCCCTTTCTCTCCCCACTCACCACTCTAACCTCTCTCCAAAACCCCTCAGTCTTCCCTGAGATGTAAAGAATTGAACACTAAATGTGTGTGTTTCATCAGAAAAAAGGAAGTGAGTAGACAAGAGACCTCGGGGCTTCCTTAATGGACCCACACCCCTCTTGAGGGTACACTGGGTAGTCCCATGACACAGCTGTAGACACGGTGGAAACTTGGAGGCTCAGTAGGGAAAGAGAATTCTAAAGTTCTCTAAGGCATCCTTCCACTTCTGCACACAAACCCACATGAAGTCAAATGAGCGAGTCTTCCCACACAGAGGGACCTGCCCGTCGTAAGGCCCCAGAAGGGGGCGATGGAAAAGAGAGGGAAAGCTGGTGCAGGCTCACTGGGACACCAGTGACCCGGGCAGGCACTGTGGTACTTCTGAGTCCCAGTGAACCCCAGTGTTCCAGGGTGTTTAAGATGCCACCCATTCACTGGATTAACTATGCCTGGAGCAGTTTTGGGGATGCCTCTTCCATAAAAGTAAGCAGGTCTGAGAATGGAAACTCCTGTGTGAGACAGGTATTGTGTGAGTGTGTATTCTGGGGAGACACACATTCCCCAGAGTTGGAAAAAAAAGTATGATTCATTCCCTGACTGTGTTGGTTCCTTACCTGTCCTTCCTCCAAGAGTTGGCATTCTCACTGGGGAACTCTGTGAGACATTCCTATGACAGGGTGTGTGTGTGTGTGTGTGTGTGTGCGCGCATGCCCATGCCTGTGTGCATCTTTGTGTGTGTGTGTATGGAGCCTCTGATTAGTGCAGAATTTCCCCAGTTTTTATTGCCTCTGTGTGTGCATGTGTAACTGCTGTCAGCGAGCACTCATCTCAAGGTGTACAGTATGTGTTTTCTTCATTCAAATTTATAAAAGTTTTTCTTCCCAAGACCAGTCTCCTAGTGTCTGTGTGAGGGTGAGGATGCAATAAATATGAAGGTGTAAGGGGATAGAAAAGGTCAGAAAGACTGTGAGCATTGCGGTGTCGTCTTCTCTGGTACTGAGGTTCCTGCTATCCTTCTCATAGCCCAGTGGCATCACCTGCTCCCTGTGACTCTGTGGCCAGGGCTGGGGGACCTGGGAGAGCCAGAGCCTCACAGGACTCTCGTTCTGGAGATCACTCTACCAGGTTGCCAGGGAGGACTCAGTTAGAGCTTTTCCTGATTTGGGGGAGAAAACCCCTTCTCCACCCATTTTACCAAAAACCATTTTACTAACCCAAATAAAAACAATATCTTAGTCAGATCTAGGGCCAGCACAAGTGGCCTTTTGGCCAGCAGTCAGTCTCAGCCAGGAACCCACCTGAGGATGCAAGGCCAGCAGTTCTCGGGAGACTCCTCCGTGGCTGTCTCCAGACCAGATGCTTTTCCACAGGCGGCTGGTCGGCAGGGCTGTGTGGGTGTAGGCGGGGGCAGCCCCTGGGACACTCTCCATCTCTCCAAGGATTGAAGCTGGGGACCCTGTAGCAGCCCCCTCTGTTCTGTTCTGAAGAGACCCCACACACCAAGATCTACTTGAGTCTGACTTGGATGGTGTGGGGAGCCCTGTCCTCAAAAAAACTCCAAGCCCTGGATCAGGCAGATGTGTATCCAGACCTGCGCTGCTGGAAGATGGAGGGTCCCTGGGGAGCCAGGAGCTTCTGGGAGGAGGAAGGGGCCATAGCCTTTTCGCAACCAACCAGGCTCTTCCTCTTTTAGCCTTGACCGTGACTAGGTCTTTCTGACCTTGACATCGCAGGGAGCACTGGGAAGAGGGGGAGGGTGGAAAAGGCCTTGATCTTCCTGTGGCCAGAGAAGGAGAGGGCCACTCGCCCCCTCGACGCGCCATCCCCCTTCCCGCCAGAGCCCGCCGCCTCTGTTTACACACAGAGGTGTCGTCTGCAGTCTAGACAGGGGCGCTAATAACGCCCATAAAAGGCGGCCTCTCCAGAGATGCTCTGCAACTCGGCTCCCGCGCGCCTACCGCTGGCCGAAGCCTCCGCCTCCTCCGCCCCGCCCTCCTCAGATACCTCGGCTGGGCTTGCGGGCCGTCTTGGGGAGGGGGCGATCCAGAGGGTTCCTGTAGGCTGAGATCCCCTGCCCCGCACCCTTCTGAACCTCTTCAGTCTCCAAAGGTAAGTGGGCCCCCGTTCCCGCTCTTCCAGCCCAGCCAGCCTCGGGGTTAGCAGCGCATCCTCCTACCCCAACTGGCCTCTCAGGCCGGTTGCCCCCACGCAATCCGCCTGTGCCCAGGACCATCTCCGCCCCCGCCTGGAACTGGAGGCTTGGTTCGGGAAGCAGTTGGGTAGCTGGGCAGAGCAGAGCCCAAGCAGATCTCAGCCCTTCCCCTGAGCAGGACTGGCCAGAGGCCATGGTCAGGGGGAGCGGCTGGTTGTGTGACAGAGGGCACTCTAGGTAGTCCTCACCCCATGCTGAGCTTCGAGGTCCACGGAGACCCTGGCCCTGGGCTCCCCTTACGTTGCCAGCGGCTGTAGGTGTGGTGTTGAGGAGAGGGTGCTTTTTTTTTTAACTTGGTCCCCACACCTTGCCTGACACTCAGTAATTCACTAGGCGGAGGAGATCCTCTGCTGGCGGAGGGAGAAAATGTCAGAGCCGCGAAACTAGTTAACTATTCACGCGCTGAAAAGACAGTGAAAATGAGGGAAGAAGGTTCAGGTGAGGAGTGGAGAGATGGTCTCCCAGATGTTCCCGCCTGGGACCCCTCCCCATCCCTTCCTCATTTCCTGAGTGGCAATCAGACTGGGATCTTGTGGTGGGAGGGGGCCCAAGGGAGCCACAGAAGACTTGGAGGAGGTAAGGGCGCTGCTGACCCCGGGCCCGTTTGTGTGAGCCTGAAAGCCTGACTGGGGCCCCTCACCCAAGGTTCTTCTCACACCTTGCTCCTCCAGGCTGCAGAGCCCTGGAAGACAGCACAGGGGGAGGGGCCTTCCAATCTTCTTGAGTCGCATAAGGGGGCCTGGGAGACAGGGGGCTCTAACCCCTGGCTGAGCTAGCGAAGCAGAAGAAAGAGGAGTCTGAGCCCCCTACCACCACCCATCAGTCTTGTCTGAACCCGACAATATCTTGTCCCAAGCCCAAGATGCCCCAAAAGGACGACCTAGAGAGAGCTAAGAGGTCGGGCTGGGGTGCAGACCTTCGCCACCCGCCGCTTCTCATTTCCCCTCTCTGGGCCAGCCCAGCTCCTGCTCACTTCCCTTCGGGACCCAAGGCCCTGCCTCATTTGCATACGCGGCAGAACCACTTTGTGCCGACTAGGCAGTGACCTTGAACTGGGCCGCCTTGGCCTCTCGACTGACTGGGGAAAAGGCAGCACCGCACGGAATAATTCCGACCTCGGGTTGGCAGGGGAGCCGGACCATGGCAGGCAGCTCACAGTCATTCCGCGGTGGCCTAAGCCACCCGCAGCCGCTCTGCGTGTGCCACCAGAGCTGGCAGAGATTTTGTAATAACTCCTTTCGCCCGGCTCGGCGGTGGCGGAGACTCGAGGAACCGCTCAGAGCCGGCGAAGATGCCGAGGCTTAGACAGAGCCAGGTCGGGAGAGGCCGCGGGGCATGCTGCTGGTGGATACGAAGAAGCACGAGGGCGGCCGGGGGGTCTTCAAGGAAGTGCTTGGACCACATCCTGATCTTCAGTTTTAATTAACCCCTGAGTTAATGAAGGCGAGGGGATGGTTGAGCCAGGCCAGCTGCAGCATGAACCTGTGGTCCAGGGGCCAACAGGCAGCCCACCTCTTCTTGTGATTTTATGAATGTGAATTAGACTGGGCGCACAGATCGCTCCGCGCGTCCGGAGCCCGGCTCTGACCGTTATAGCTTTTCTTGTAGGCTGGCAAGTGCCGGCGCATTAAACCCGGCTGGAAGCAGCTGTCCAGCGTCTCGGGCTGTCCTACGAATTATTCTCACCAAGTCCGGGTCGGCTCCTGGCGAGCAGCTTTCCCCGAGACTGAATTTAGCTTTGCACCCGAGCCTCCCGCCGGCCCCGGGGACCCAGGCTGGAAACTGTCTCTGCAGCCTCTTAATCCGAGCGGGGTTAAGGAATGGGCGTCTGAGCGGCGTGTGCGGCGGGGAGCCTTAAAGCCGTACAGATCCGAGGCTTCCAAGAGGAGGCTGGGCGCCTAGATTGCCTGGGTCTTTGCCGGGGTCCTAACAGCCCTGTAATAATCCTAGTGATCCTCGAGGAGTAGGGTACTGGGGATGTGAATTTTGCTGATGGTCCTCGGCAGCTCTTGCCTAGAGGAAACAGGGTCGGCTGCACGAAAGGAAGGGGATTTGTGTGTGTGTGCAAGTGCCAGGGTCCGAAACCTGGGGGAAGTGGTGGCTTTTTTTTTTTTTTTTTGGATGGGACCAAATCGGATTAAGAGAAACTGCATGTCTGGAAGAAGGAAGTCCTCACTTGCATCCTCATTTCCGCGGCGTTTCATCTGCCGCCCTGTGGCCGCTGCTCCGCGTGCTCAGCTGCCTGGCCCGGAGGACAGCGAGCTCCGGGCTTGAGCTTGAGATTTTCGAGCTAGGGAGGGTTGGGGAAAGCCTAAGACCTTTCTCCTTGCACCCCCCTTCTAGGAGCCTGGAGTCATCTGGGAAGGGAAAAGAGAATGGGGAGAAGCCTCCACCCCATCAAGGACTAGTGATTATCCCGCAAAGCTCAGGTCGGCGTCCCCCACACCAACAATAGCGGCTGAGAGCGAGGCCTGGAGGCCTGGAGACCTCGCCGCCGGCGCAATGTTCTGATTGAAAACAGCAACAATATTAAAGTCACACCTTGTTTATCTTTATGACCTAAAATAACCCCCAAATAAATTTAATTAAATATTCAGTAACGCTTATTAATGCATCTTGAAAAGAGGGCATAAATAAGATATTGGAGATGCTGTGATGCGGAATTCGCAGCTGAGGGATGCTCCTCTGTGCAGTCACACAGCCCCTTAATCAATTAGGCACAAAAAGGCCAGTTCAATTCTGCTCGCTCCTCGCCTCCCCGACTGTCGCGGTTCTGACTGGAGTTGACTGCGCGGGGCTGACATCCCACCGCTTGACCTCGGTTCCGGCAAGTGGGCCCGGCGTGGGGTGGGCTCCTGGGGGCAGAAGGGACCTGGCCAGGCCGCCTAGCTGGCCAGGGCGGGGAAGAGGAAGCGGGGTGAGAGCGGAGGGTACCGAGCTAAGAGCTGCGAGCTGTGCCGGGCAGGGAGACGCCCGCGCGGACACATTTCTGTCGGAGTGAGCAGCTATGGTTTGGGATATGAAATTGCTCGAGAAGCTCTGGAATTCAAAGAATCTGCATTCTCTCTGCCGTGTCCTGCAGAATAGAGAAAAAGAGGGAGATGAGAATCTTCTGCTTAGGTCTGCTTTTGTGGCTTCTGCTCATTCTCAGATATTAACTTTCACCCACGTGGGTTTCTTTCTCCCATACTCTGTCATCTCTCTAGTTTTCTCTAAATCTGGTGTATTCTCATATTTAGGCTTTTGCTGGACTATTAATCCCACCTGGTATTACTTGAAGCAATGCTTTGAGCTTTGGCTCAAAAGAACCCAAAATAATAGCATAGAAATCTGAGTATTATGTCTACTAGATTCCAATAGAATATACCTTGTTTCGAAGGGAAGGTTTGTTTCCCTTTTCATTTTAATCTGCTTGACTGTGTGTCTGTGGACTTGGTTGAAGTTAGATTGTGGCTTCCAGATGTCCATTAATTTTGCCAATGGTTTGCATAAGGTTCTCAGCCTTCTGCAAAAAGAGCTGTTGGGGTTAGCACCATACATATAATTTTAAATCCCAAGAAGATAATTCTCTGGTGTTCCTTCCCTCACTCCCAGCACACCTACTGGGCTGGACACTGTTATCTGTGGTCCCAGCAGTAGGCTAGGCTCGTTCTAGGGTGTGAGTGTTTCCTCCACAGTGGGAATCAGGGGCCTCTCCGGCCAGCCAAACCCTGCTGGGAGCCCAGAGTCTCTTGCTGCAGACTCCAAGAGGACAGCCCCCCCAGAAACCCCTCTGACCCACAGAAGTCATGGGGAAGAGTAGTTCAGCCCCCTGAGTTTTCAAGAGCAGATGGGGAAGTCCTCATTGAGCTGGGAGAGTCCTTATTCTGCTTCTTCTGTCTCTCTTCTGTTATTCTTCCTCTAACAGTGAATGAAGATGTGAGGCTGGGTGGCTCCCAGGTAGAGAGTGGGGAAGACCTGGCATTAGTAATCCTCCCTGAGCACCTCGTGGAGGAGAGGACCCCACGTGTCTCCCCAAATTCCTGAGGAGAAAGAGCCGAGGAAAAGAAGCCGGCAGCGATAGGGCTGGAAGAGACAGCTGCAGGAAAACCTGTCTTTACCCCCACTTCGCCTCTACTGTAAATAAACCCCGAGCCAAAGGGCTCATCCGTCTCCTTAAACAGCCAGTAAACTTTATATGACACAATATCTAATAGTAATTTATTGAGGATATATTGTAAATTCCAACGGTTTTAGTTAATAAAGGAGCTAATTAAAGAGGGACAGGCTGTGCTCTGGCCAGCTGCTGGCCAGAAGATAGTACATCTGGGGGGGCTGTGGTTCTTGTTCAGGTTGCAGAAGCGTGTGAGGGTATTTTTGGTGTGGCTTTTTTCCTCTTCCTCGTGTCGGGCGATTACCTCGATCTCTGCCTTAGGTTTTATATGATTTTTTTAAAAAACCAGAAGTCAGCGAATAAATCTGCCCCCGCGGTTCGTTCACTCTCACCCGCCTCTACTGGGGAAGGGGGAAGTTGGAGTTGGTGCAGGGTGGGGGGATTCTCTGTCCCCACCCATCCCCCTGGCGGCGGCGCCCACGTGAGCCTGACGGCCAATGGGTGGCCGGTGCAGGTTTAACTATGTTTAATGTCAGATAGCAATAAAGTAGAAGCTGCCGGTCGGGCCCCGCGGAAATGGGCGAGCATAATCTCCTGAATCCCGGGTTTGTGGGGCCGCTGGTGAACATCCACACGGGAGACACCTTCTACTTTCCCAACTTCCGCGCGTCCGGGGCGCAGCTGCCCGGGCTGCCTTCGCTGTCCTACCCGCGCCGCGACAACGTGTGCTCGCTGCCCTGGCCGTCGGCGGAGCCGTGCAATGGCTACCCGCAGCCCTACCTCGGCAGCCCGGTGTCTCTCAACCCTCCTTTCGGCCGCACGTGCGAGCTGGCGCGCGTGGAGGACAGCAAGGGTTACTACCGCGAGCCGTGCGCCGAGGGCGGCGGGGGCCTGAAGCGTGAGGAGCGCGGGCGCGATCCCGGCCCAGGAGTCGGGCCCGGGGCAGCGCTGCTGCCGCTGGAGCCGTCGGGGCCGCCAGCGCTCGGTTTCAAGTACGACTACGCGGCAGGCGGTGGCGACGGCGGCGCGGGGCCCCCGCACGACCCGCCCTCGTGCCAGTCGCTGGAATCCGACTCCAGTTCGTCCCTGCTCAACGAGGGCAACAAGGGCGCCGGCGCGGGCGACCCCGGAAGCTTGGTATCGCCTCTAAACCCCGGTGGCGGGCTCGCGGCCAGCGGTAAGGACCTCGGCCCACTCCGGACGGGACATCTCACTCGGGCGGGCAGTGTAGGACTGAGCTAGGGCCGCCTAGGGTGACAGACTGTGCGGTGAGGAAGCGTTTCTTTAAAAAAAAAAAAAAGAAGAAGAAGAATTGGGGGGGAGCCCTATAAACATGTAAATATCCCCATAAAAGAACTAGGGAGATTCCCTTTTTGCTTGGTTTGCAGCCGGAGGGGGCAGGGAGCTCCGGAGACGGGGGGATTCTGACAGACTTTTCCAGGCCTGGGGCCTGGGGACCCAGAGCATGATTCCTGCCTGCCCAGGGCCTCTCTTTCCACCTTCCCAAAGGGCCCCATTCCCTACTTTTTTTTAAGAAAGGCCAGTGGCTATGGTTTACTCTTGTCACTAGCTCTTGTCTGTTCTAACTGATTAGGGACTCCATTCTGGAGAATGTGAGAGGAAGGGGCCAGGATATCCTGGAGAAAAGGTTTGAGGAGAAGTGAGAGGATAAGAATCTAGAAGGTTCTGGGATTTGGCACTGAGAAGTAGGGTTGGGGAGGCCAGGAGAAAAGAGTGAAAGGGGAAGAAGAGATTGATGAAGGCGGAGGATTTGGTGGGGATGGGAGTCTGCAAAACAGGAGAGGAAGAGCCTCGCGTGGGTTGTTAGGCCAAGGTGAAGGGGCTTGGCAAGGACCAAGGGTATGGGGCTCGTCATCTCTTGGTCCTCTGGTGAACCCTGCTGGTTCGTCTCCACCCAGGAGCACCCTGGTACCCGATCCACAGCCGCTCACGGAAGAAGCGCAAGCCCTATTCGAAGTTGCAGCTGGCGGAGCTGGAGGGCGAGTTTCTGGTGAACGAGTTCATCACACGGCAGCGCCGGAGGGAACTCTCAGACCGCTTGAATCTTAGTGACCAGCAGGTCAAGATCTGGTTTCAGAACCGCAGAATGAAAAAGAAAAGACTTCTGTTGAGGGAGCAAGCTCTCTCCTTCTTTTAGGGGGCCAAGACACTGGTGCCAGCCCCAGACTGAGCCTGTCTCTGGTGGACAGCAAGAGGGGGTGCTGTCTGGGACACAGTCCCCGCTTAGAATGCCAGGCGTCTCTTGCAGGTCCTCCCTGGACATCCTCTTGTCTCTTTTGTTCGTGGTTCCCTCCCACACACCCCCAGCAGACTCTGCCAAGTCCCAGAGACAAGGGAAGAACCCAGCCAGGGAGAGAAGCCCACAGCTGCAGGTAGGGGGTAGGGGAAGGGAAGGCTGAGGCCCTGGGGAGAGGCCAGTTTGACCCCCCGGGATGGGGGCTTTGGGCTGAGGATCTGGAGGCAAGGTGACTAAGACGCCCCTCCCACCACTTTCCTTCCATGGTCTTTGGTCAGTCTGCCTGCAGGAGGAGGCCAGGGTGGGGACAGTGGGGCCAGTGCTCTCAGAGCTTGCAGTTGTTGGGTTAGGACTGGCCAAGAGGAGAGAGCGAGAGTGGAGTATCAGCAGAGATTGGGAATGGGGTCAGGGGGACTCTGGGAGGGCAGGAGGAAGTGGGGAAACAGGAGGAAGTGTGGTTTGAGAGAACAGAATGGTCAGCAGCGCCCAAGTCCGCTGGGGCCTGGGTCCTCCAGGCCTGGACACGGAGCAGGCAAAGGCATGAGAAGGCATGCGCATTTTGCCGAGCCGGCTGTGGACGGGGCGATCATCAGCCTTAGGTCCCCTTTAGAGCAGGCTACCCGAACGAACGCACCAACCGTGCTCCTGGTCCTCAGCCCCCTGCACCGAGGCCCCTGCACCCATCCGCTGACAGGTGTGCTGCCATCCACTCTCCCTGCCGTCCAGGCGGCTGCGGACCGGAAGCCGCAAGAGGGGAATTGAGAGCTGAGCAGACGCAGTCTCAGGTTCAGTAGCCACCCCAGGGACCCCCACTTGGCTCTTTGGGAAACCCGGGAGGCTGTAAAAGGAGCTGCGAAGCGCAGCATTGATTGGCCGAGAGAGTTTCTGGCAGCCGCAGCAGATCCTCTCTTCCCGCTGGCGTTCATGGTCACGGCCGGCCGGCCGGAGGCTGGACCAGGATAATTTACGAGGCGGGAGGAGAATCCGCCCCTAAAAGGGGCTACCGGCCGCAGAGGCCCCCCGCTCAGCCCGGGTTTCCCAGGCTGGTGACAATGAAGGAGGTGGGCGCTGCAGCCCCCCACCCAACTCCTTTCTCTCTTACCCACCCCTCACTCCACCCGCTCCCCAACCTCCGCCTTTTGTCTGAAGATCCGGTGCCTCCGCCCACAGGCCGAGGAGCCACGGGTTAGGAGGACCAGAGGAGAGGGAAGGGCACATCCCCAAAACCCACTGTAGGCCAGAGGGTGGCTTCAGCCACCGAGAGCCTTTTATTCATAGCCCCCTTCCGCCGCGGCCCCACCCCCATCTGGGTAGATGCCAGGCTGAGCTTCGGAAAGAGAAGCAGTGAGGGAGCTGGCCTGCCTTCTTGCACTCATTGTTATTCCTGTTGGTGAGAGTCCCTCAACCTCCCATCTGCTGACCCAGCCTTGACAGGAGGCAGAGAATGAGAAGCCGGGTGGGGTGGGGGGAAATCATGGGAGTTAAACCCAGCCTGGACAGTGTGAAACTGGCCTGCTTGCTTGGAGTTCTTCCCACCTGGGCAGAGTCTCTCCTTCCACATCCTGGAAAGGCAATCCACAGGGCCCCCCACTCTGCCACCAGCTTCAAGGCCCTGCACAAGATTGTACAGCCAGCAGCATGGACAAACAGGCACAGCTGCCCAGTACACCATTGGGCCTACACCATTCTCCTGACTGTATTTGCAAGCGGGCAGACTCATAACCCCAAATTCAGCCCTGCAGAGTAGCCTGTACAATCACATACCCCCATCCCCCACTGGGCACCTGACACATTTCCCCACCAACAGTAACCTATGTACAAATTTGCAAAAATCACTAGGCTTCCAGCTTGTCTTCGCACTCCCCTGTGGGCTGGACCTGGGAGTGAGGCGCTCCCCTCTTTGCCAGGTCACCCATCTACCCCTTCATTGAGCCTCTCCTGTGACCTCTTGGGCTCTGGGGTGCTGGGTTTGAGCTCCACCACTCCAGCCTGACTCTTACAGCTTAATAGAGAAGAGAGACCAGAACACTCCAACAGGGGTGGGGGAACAAAGATATGCAATATTCTCTTCCTGTCTCTTTAAACTTCTGTGAGCGTCTCTGTTACTCTGTGTCCTCCTCTGTGTCTGTTGCTAGTACCTAGAGTGACCCTTGTGGGTAGATGCCCTTTTTCCCTCCTTCCCCAGCTCTCTGTAGTGTGCCCTCCTATGCGGATGTCTGTCTCTAGCACGTTTTCCCTTTATATCATCCTTGTACAGAGTTGCTTCATCATATTAATAATAATTAAAAACATGATGGTATGATGATGTGATTTTTTGAGAGAAAAAATTTTAAACTGGCTCCCTACACATGGTCTCTTCTGCCCAGAAAGAATGGGATCCCCAACCTCCTAGCTGTTCACCCACTTTATTTTCTCCAGCTCAGATGAGTAATAAAAATAATAAACCTACAATAATAAAGGAAGAGTGGTTGCATGGGCAACAAAAATATACGAGCAACCAAGATCTGTTGATGAGCTGCCATCTCCAGTCCCAAGCAATTACTAGCAGAAAGAAAACTGAGGGATGGTAGATGAGTGGGGAGGAGAGTGATATCTGAGGAGTCGCAGGGTTGTACAAATCATGTGGACAGCCTGGGGGAGGCTGACACTACCTGTGGGACCACAGAAACAAAGTCTGAGCTGCAGGAACTCCCAGGAGTGAAGCCAGGGTAGGAGATGGGATGGTGAGAGTGCCATGGGGTATAGGGCAGGGGCTGGTAGGTCCACCCTTCAGCTGTATGTTTCTAGCTCTGTGGATTCACTGTGAGAGCACATCTGGGGCACTGTCAGATGACTGGACAGGGTACTAAAGACTGATTGAAGCCTGTGATATACGCTCCATCCCTGTCAGCAGTGGTCCCCTTCAGGTCATGCTAGAGAGGGGCTCTGGTCTGGGCCAGAGTCTAGTCCCAGCTGGGCCCACGAGTCCTCTGCACCTCTACCTCACTCCTTCCTTATGGATGAAGGAACACCCTCCCTCTGCCTCCACCACCCATGAACCTCTGGTCCCCAAGTTTCCCTTTCTTACAGCCAGGCTCCAGTCACGAGTCTTCTCCACATTCCCCCTCCACCCTCCTAGGCCTGCTCCAGAATGGCAAGCACCCCCCACAGAGTTCAGCCTCCTGAGCCAGGCTTCCTACCCTGAAATCTTTCTTTCTCTTTCTCGCCTCCTTTTCTTACTCCTGCAACTAGAAAAAGTACCAAATTCAGACCAAATCCCATCCTCCCTTTGCCCCAATCCCCTGCTGAGTGTGCATCTGAGGGGTTTAGGCAGAAAGGAGATCTCAAACTTTGGGGGTACTCATATAAAGGGCCCACAGAGTTTGGAGGGTGGGGGCTGGACAGCTTCTGGAAGCCTTGAGCTGGGTGGGGGCAGGGACTGGATTGCTGCTCTTAGGTCTAAATAAAGGGTGGGGGGTGGGGGTCCTAAATCCAAAGAGACTACCCTCTTCTTAAGCCACATCTATACAGGAAGTTAACAGAGAAAGCATTTCTGGCTAAATAGGAAAGAAGGGAGGTCAGGAATTACTGACCTTCAACTTATTCCCTTGATTTATCCCCAGAGACAGTGCAGATCTGAGAGAAAAGTTTCCTTGTTATGTGTTGTCTATGCAGGCCCCGAGACTCAATAACTGAGGAAGCTGTCAGGGAAGAAAAAAACACTATAACCTCTTCCCAATGGCTAAATAACAAGTCCTTGGCTCTCCTGGACAAACAGAAGGTCATGGTTGGAGCTGCAACCTAAATAACCCAGGGTGCAGTTGAGCTCTGTATCTGGGCAAAGACTGCATCTATTTTGCAATTGTTTGTCTGGTTTAAGCCTTCAAACTACAATTTACTCCACTGATTTAAGACAAAGCATCCTGTGTCTGTAATTGGGTCTTGAGGGACAGGAAAAGGGGAGAGTTATCTGGATAACTCAGGTAAAAAATAATTTCACTGTTGTGTATGTATAAGTTTATACCACTCAAATAAGTTATGTATTGGGCCCTGATTATCACCCAGTTCTACTCCACTCTGCGCTGCGTAGACGCAGCTAGGGTATTTTAAGCCACTATCGAACGGACAAACGGACGGGAGATGGGCCCGGCAGCCCTGGTTCTGCGGATGCTAATTCAGCCGGAAACCCGGCGAGATCGATGGCACAGACCCAGAGTCAAGCAGGGACCGCCGGCCCCATCTTCGAACAAAGCAAACCCCCGGGACCTTGGGTTCCGGACCGGACAGAGCTTCCGCCCATCCTCCCTACCATTACCCGGAAAGTAGGAGAGGACTGTAGGCCCCCGACCCGTGTGAGAAACGCATACTGGAGCCCCCAACCCTCTGTGTGCGGCGGGGACACGGAGGCGCCGAATGTCCCAGCGTAATTAAGCGCGAGGTGGGCTGCAGGCCGAGGACCCCACCGCCGCGTATAAGCCGAGTGTTTGGCCCGACCGGGCGCCCTACAGTGTCTGCCTCCGTCGAGAAGGAGCTGCCGATTTTCCGCGGGGAAGCGTGCGTCTCAGGCCCGCCGCCACCGAACGCCCCGTACCACGGCAGCCCGGCGCCGAGCTAGCGATCGCCGCTCCAAGCGAGACAAAGCCCCGCCGGCCGCTGGTGGCCGACACGGGCGCCTGGCCGCTCGCTCCCCAGCCCGAGCCCGGAGCGCTCCGTGCCCCGGCCCGGCGGACAGGGCTCCGGGACCTCGGTCCAGTTCCCCGAGAGCCTAACCCGACCTCGGATCCGGGGCGCCCGGGATCCCAGAGAGGAAATACGGTGCGCCTCCCAGCCCCGGCCCCGCCGCCCCATGTAGCTGCCAGCCCAACCAACAGCGCCAGTCGCCGCCCGAGGGCCGCCGGCCCCCGCGAATGACGGGATGACCCCTGCTGGCCGGAGCCGCGGAGACCGCCAAGACCCGGACCCGCCCAGCTGATCAGCCCCGAGCCCCAGCCCGGGGAGACGCTCCGTGGGTTTGTGGGTGACCTCAAAGAGCAGCCTGAGTCCCAGACGCTGCCAGGCTGCGGGAACCAGGCCTTTCTCCCAAATGGCCTCCTTCTGCTGGGCACGCGGCGTCCGCACGGCGGCGGCCGGCCCTCCTGCCGGGCTCTTTACCGCCGGCGGATCTGCCTCAGGCTCCTAAATAAAGCCTGTGCCGCCCCGCAGGAGCCTGGCACCCGAGGCTTGGAACACAGAGAACCTTTAGGCAGTGCGACCCAGCCTGTTGCCTGGGGGTGACCTCTCTGAGCGTGAGTCGCTTCGTTGGTACTCCGAGACAAGCCTTTGGTTTGTCAATTTTCATGATATGGAGTGGAGAACTTCAAGGACCGGTCTGTGCGGATGGAACTCACTGGCAGTTCTTGCTAGAAAAGCTCCCTGTGAAAGATAGTCCACATTCGGAGCAGGGAAAAGATGTTCCACAAAATGTACACCTGGACATACTGCCCACATAACCAACATATTGAAACAGTCTAAAATGCACAGAGATCTATATTACATGTACATTCTGGCAATGAAAAATATATTTCTCTAGAAAATATACAAATGTAGGCACTCATCTATTGTATGGGAAAGCCACCTCCTGAAAAAAGATTACATATAGCATGTATATCCATCATATATAAAAATTCATTTACATGTATAAAAATTCATTTACAGTACAGTC
The DNA here is from genome assembly GCF_042477335.2 of Ovis canadensis. Lineage (NCBI taxonomy): Eukaryota > Metazoa > Chordata > Mammalia > Artiodactyla > Bovidae > Ovis > Ovis canadensis. The sequence continues at coordinate 138,247,874 of NC_091247.1, read as the reverse complement.
CTGCACCAACTTAGATACATGAGTATATACACTGTAAAAGCCATATAAAATCAGTACATGGACAATGCATCCAGATAATAATTATAATACTAGATACTAATAGTATATCTTATTATTAAGATATCCACATTTTAAAACTTCATGGAAATATATCATGTTATTATATATACACAAAGTGCATACCAACTGAGTACATGAAAAATATATTCTGTGAATTACATTTGCATACATGTTGTATGTGTACCAAATACATTGAAGTACATACTTTGGGTTCACATAGTATTGTATTTATAGTACACACTTCTCTGCCAATATTAAAAACAGTATCAGGAGGAAGCCCAAGCATTAGCAATGACATTCCCCATCAGCAGAAGCTCTTTTCTATCCTTCTGAACTTTCTATTATTTGTCTTTTCAAAACCCCCTCTACATCTACACGGATTATTTATATCAGTGGTCTCCTGTCTCTGTTTAACTGTTGCCTCTCTTGTTTGAGGTCAGGGTCTATATTTTGAGCCCTAAGTCCTGTTTGCAGCAGGGTCTAACTGCACAATCATGCCTGCATGGAATTAGCATTGTCTAATTACTTTATCCCTTCTATCTTAGCATTTGTTCTTCTGGACCGACTGTAAATATCCAGTTACTCTGGTTTGCCAGAGTGCAGCAGCCAGGAGAGGTGTGTAACAGACAGGTTCCGAGTGTATGCTGGCCATACAAGGGCTCCTTGAAGGGTGAGAATTAACTTTTTAAAAATTTACTTTCAAAATTCAAGTCTAGGAAGCAGTATGAAGTAAAGACCAGACCTTGTCTTCTATGCTCCTCTCTAATCCCATAGCAGCCCCACTCTGCCCAGCCAACCAGGAAGAGGACTCTGGCCTGCCCAGCTTCTGGACTCCAGTTTCCAACCTCAATCTTGGCCAGGTCTATCCAAACCACCAGGAAATTTTATCCCATAACCCAAGTTTTTCTCAACAAAACCCACTCCCAGTGCTTTTCCAGAGGCAGTGATAACTTAAAGCATTTTGGGGGGCTGAGCAAATTCTGATTTGGTCCCCTAAAAATTAGGTCCACTTGGGTCCTTCTTTAGTAGCTAAAAATCCGGGACTATCTGACACATACCTATGGAAACATTCTTTGAGAGACCACACACTCACACCCAGCAGAGATATTGTTTATGAGTCAATGGGTTCCGTGTAGATTCGGCCATATTTTACTGTCCAAGGGAATCAATTAATTAGTGCCTCCCCACTCCCCACACCCTCCGCTGCTTGGCTGAGCCTGCCTGAGCAGCCGAGATAGATGTATGTGGCCAGCTCGCTGGTCTTGTTAACAAGCCTCGTCATAAAGATGGAGATGATAAGAAGAGCAAGGAAGCCCTGGTGGCCGTGAGGGGGGACTTCGAGGGCCCAGCCCAAGGGTCTGTGGGGCAGCAGCAGGTCGGAGCCGGAGCGATGTAGGAACCAGAGCCGTGTAGCACCGAGGATCGAGGAGGTGGTCCGAGAGAGACCACCGAGGATCCGGTGTATCCAGGGATTTTCCCTTCTAGGGCTGAAACGCTGTAACTCGAATAATTCCCTCTCCCCTCCCCCTCCTTGAGTTTTCCCTTTTTAAAATCAAGCCTCAAATTTTAAAAAATTAGAAAAAAAAATAAAGATACATAAACCTCTGTCCATGAGTGCCTGTCTTGCCCTCCACCACGTTTGTTCAGGAACCTGCCGCTTTCTCCTTTCCCCGCATTTCTCTGCGTGGTCCTTTTTCATCTCCGTCTGGCGCTCTCTTCCCTCCTTAGGCTCGCTCTCTGGCTTCAAGCTTGCTTTTTCTACCAAGTTGATACTGGCTCAGGCCCCAGTGAGCTTGTAAAAATAATAATACAGATACCCCTGCTTATCTCTCAGCAGAGTAAACACCCCTAGATAAGCCCAAAGGAAAACAAAAAAACAAACAAAAACAGCAACAAAACATTCCCCTCCCCCCCAAAAAAAAACCCTTGGATGTAATTGCTGGTTTGGGTTGCAGCACTTAATTCTGTTTATTCTTACCAATGTGGACACTGAACAGAGAGATATTGATATTAGTAGGCAGGGGGGAATTAATTTTACTTTTATAGTCATCTATTAAGAGCAGAGAGCGATCTGAATCTACTTTAACGGGACCAAAAGGGGGAGGTGGAGAGAGAGAAAGGGAGGGGGAGGGGAGAAATATGACTGAAGGCAAACAAAGATCTTTGCCTGAAGAAACAGTGTAACACTAGACAGAACTATAAAGTCTAGGAATGTAAGAACGCAGGCTCTCTCAGCTTCCCCCATTTGGAATCCCTGTCCCTTGCACTTCCTGGTGAAATCTCAACCTGACTACCCAGCAGTATTCCAGGAAGGATTCAAGCAATTATCCGGATAATTGTAGGGGGAGAGAGAAAGCATTTCCTTTTGATGGTCTGATCCTCTCTGGTGTCTGTGCAGAGGGGGGTATAAGGAGAAAAGGAGGTGGTAGGGTCTCCCAGTATGACCCATCCCCTACAAGATGGCTACTCCTAAACCACGGAGGTCCTTGGCAAGTTTACAGATTCTGAAACATACTCAAGAAAGGACAGTCTCACTTTCATTTTTCAGCATATTTCCTTGGCTTTACTTTGTCTGCATAGATCTGCCTCATCCAGTATTGTAATTATCACAAGTAAGCAAATAATAGATAATTATAGGGGTGTCCATAATATCATTTATTTTATAGCCACACAAGATATGATTACAGTTAATGTTGGAGGCTTTGTTGGAGCCTGGGAGGCAACAAGAGGCAAAGCAGAGAGGCCTGAATAATCTATCTCTTTTCTATCTTTATGTCTGTGGGAATATCCAAATCCCTATTTCTCTAAATTCCCTCCCCAAATGCCTTAAGTGAAATATCTAGGATTTTACAGGCTGAAAGCTCAGAGAAAGGCAAACAGCAATTTACTCCTTAAACCTTCCCCTAAGTCTCAAGAGCAGTGGTCTCTGCTCTCCCCATAACCCTCCCAAACAAGAGCTTCACCCTCAGTTCAAGACCCCTGGGGTCACAGAGACCTGGCAGGTGAGGCCAGTGACAGGAAGACAAAGTCCTCCAAGTTCATTGCCATCCTCAAGTGGGCACTGGGCCCAGAATGAAGCTCCTTTGATCCCAAACTTGCCTTCTTTCCTGGACCCTCTTCCTCAGGGATACCTGGAAGGGGGCAGAAGCCAGGTGAGGGCCATGGAGGTCAGTGGGGGTGGGGATGGGAAAGTATTGAAAATATTATTTCCTGTTCCCGAGATTCAAAAGATCAGGAAAGAAGAGAGAATGAGATTGCATCAGAGAGGCCAGGAAACAGAATCAAGGGAAGCCGTGAAACCAGAGGCAAGAATCAAAAGAATGAGTGATAGGAAAGGGGGGGGGGGGTGAGGAGAGAAGAACAGCAGGGGGGAAAAAGGAAGGAAGGAAGTAAAAAAGAAAGGGTAGGAAAAGGGGAAGAAAAGGAGAGGAGGGGGAAGGAAGAAGTGAGAGGGGAAAGAAAAGGAGAGACATTTGACAGAGAAAGAAAGGAAGCAGGGAGGCAGCGTCCAGGGTCGCCTGGGCGCTGCCTGGCAGCCTGCAGCGGTCTGGGTGGGCGGGGGGCGCCAAGACAAAGTGAAGGTCAAGTTAGCATCGTACCTTATAAGGAAGGCGTCGGTCCTCCATTTCAGCCTTTCTGCCGGGACGTGGCCGTGGCATTTCTGGTTTTGTAAACACTGGAGTCTTAGGAGCCTTAAAGAAAAATAAAGACCCCCCTCCTTCCTTTATTGGGGGTGAGCTCGGCCGGCTGGGGGAAGCAGTGGACACAGAAGTCAACTAATGAAGACTCGGGGAAACTTTCCTCTCCGGCTCCGCTCCCGCCAGCTGGGGCCCCCTCCCCCTCCCTCCGTCCCTCCCTCCCTCCCTCTCCCCACCCCAGTGCCTCTTTTTCTCTCGGTATCTCTCCGTCTTCCGTATCTCTCGCCACCGTCTGTAACTCTGGGCTCCGTCTCTCCACTCCCTCTTCCCAATACTGCAGACTCCTAAATCCCTTTCATTCTACCGCGAAGCGGAATGGGACGTAAGAACTGGAGAGAAAATTAGCCGTCACAAAGAAAAAAAAGTTCATGTACAGCTTAGATGTCTGACTATTCAGATTTCCTTCGAAAACAAGGCGGTACACTCGGTAAGGAGGAGGGGAAGTGAGGCAGCAAGAGTGGGGAGGGCTGATGAAGCAGGGGACTTGGATTTATTTATTTCTCACATCCAGAGGCGGAAAGGGGTGGGGGAGAAAGGGGAAAGTGAGAGAGAGAAGCGGTTGAACCCGGCAACTAGCAAGGAAGGACGCTGCAGCGGCGGACCGGGAGCGAAGCGCAAGGACCCGGTGGCGCGGCGGCGATCCGCGAGCGCTGAGCCGGCTGAGCCTAGGCCTTGGGTACGGAGAGACAAGGGCATTCGATGTCTGTTGGTCTGAGAGGTGGGGGCGGCGGGGTGTGAAGGCAGGGATGGAAGGAGTCAGGCAGAGACAGGCGGAGTGAGGCGGCGCAGCCGGCAGGCCGGAGGGAAAGCGAGTTCCGGAGCCGCCGCGGCGGCCCGGGCAGCGGGCAGCGGGCAGCGGGCGGGCTCAGGGGAGAAAGGCGGCCAGAGAGAGGAGCCTGAAGTGGAATCCTTGGCCCGGTCCCTCCAGGGTACCAGAATAGCACTAGGAGAGTGGGGCAGAGAGAGAATATGGCGTGGAGGTGTCTGTGAAGGACTTCTCCTGTTTCTGCCTGCTCTGCGTCCACCTTGCCCTTTTTAGGCCTAATCACTGCTTATTGCATGGGAATTCTAATAGCCAAGGGAGGGAGGTCCTGATGGCAGGCTTCTGGTTAAACCTGATGCCCCACAAACCCCTTCTGGTTGTCACCTACACCCTTCTGAACTGAAAAATCAGTGTCTGGGATCAGCCCCCTCCCACTTGACCTACCTGGTTGAGGGCACCTAAGGGCTCTCTGGAACCTGAAGTGGGGCCTGGGGCCCAGGTGGGAGCAGCCAGGAGCAGTGAGGGTGGTCGGGGAGCTCCCAGGCCTCCACAGCCGGCAGCCCTCCCACCCTGTGTTCTGATAATGAAAAACAAAGGGGGAGGATTTGATTATTTCTGCTGGTGTTAAAGGAGCCTGGCTTTCAAAAACAGCCTCTGACCCTGAGCTCTAAGGTGATAAGTGTCTCTCCTATGGACATTTAATCTGGGCAAACCTCCTACTGCCTGGGCTCTGGGGGCTGAGGAGGTGGCCAGGATAAGGACATTTGAAGCCAGGAAGTCCCAGGGAGGGAGCGGCAGGCCCTCTCTGGCACTCTCTAGAGTTCTGTGGAGAGTACTTTTAAAGGACAGAATGGACTGGGGAAGCCCTTTCTGAGGTTTCCCTCAGCCCAGGGAAAGGGAGCCCTAGGAAGGGAGGGAGTTTATTAGGAGCTGGGACTTTTCCCTAATGTGGGAAAGACAGAGATAGCCAGACCTTATCCTGTAAAGATGTATTTTGTGCCTGGCACAGAAAATTGGTAGCCACTGGGGAGACTAGGGACTGGCAGTGAGTGGAGCAGGGCCAGATGCTGTGGTGAAGGTAGAGATTGAGGTGTGATTTAGGGTGGGTGCAGGAATCCGAGGGAAAGGGACTGGAAAGGTATCACCCAAACCCTTTTTCTCGGAGAAGCTAAACACACACACACACACACACACACACACACACACACACACACAATGGGCCCAAAATTGAAAAACACCAGATGATCTGCTTCGAAGAGACATAAACAGGCCAAGCGGATGCAGGTTAATAAAACCCGCAAAATCCCAGACAGGAACACTTAAAATGCCCCAGAAACAAAGCATACCGTGACAAATTCTCACCCAACACACAAGTACATGTACCAGAATGTTCCCAGGCACAGGCAGTCCTTCCCTATTTCCAGCTCCCACCCTGGGACACTCAGGTGAAACTGCCTAGCTCCAAAGGCACATGCACATTTGCGTCCCCTGCTAAACCTACCCACCAGGAGCCCCTATTGGGCAGGGGGGCTGCACACACACCCCACATAGTCAGGCCTGAGTCTCCTGAGCCTCAATAATGCATGATCCATACCCGGAGATAAAAGTCTAGACAATAGATGGCTGTTTATGACAACAAGGCTCTCCAAGTTTGAGGCTAGGCGATAAATCTCTGGCAAATCTTCCTGTAACTCAACTTCTGGCTGTAGTGATGGAAGAACCACGGAGACTGCTGAAAGGGGAGCAGCAAAATGGGAGATACTTCGAATCTAGAGCAGAAGGCGCCTTCCAGGCTCGGTCAAGGGAATGCAAGCGGCCACACTCGGCCCCCATGGCAGGTCCACAGTGTGGAAGCTTTTGGATCAGGCTTCAGAACACAGGCGAGTCAGGCTTCCTGGCTCCTGAAATCAGGGAGAAATGGTAGGGCCTGGAGGCTGGGACAGACCGTCAAACCATTCTTGCTGCAGGCAAAGGGTCTTTTCTGTGGGTGACCCAAATCTTCTTGCTACGTGTCACCTGAATTTCTTCACCCCACGCCTTCTCTCTCTCTCTCTCCCTTTCCTTTTTGGATTGATGGGCTGTACCCTTTTGCATTTTCTACCCAGGCGTCTGATTACAAGTAAAGAGCCACTGAAGTTGATCTCATAAAAATGCCGCGAGCTCACTTTGATCTGCGCGGACTGGGTCCGAGCCTAAGTAGGCGCTAAAGCCGGGGAATGGCGGCTCCGGCCAACCCGGCCTCCGCTCCGCCGCGAGGTCGGAGATCCCGGTGGCGGGGTGGCCGGGCAGGGCAATCCTGCTCAGAAAAGGCATTTTGTGTGTGTGTGCTGCTGCAGCTGAATTTGGAGACCAAGGTCCAGTCGTTGTGACTCCGTTTCCAGACTGCTTTAAAGACATTTCCTTCATTTTAGAGCATTTGGTGAGGGGGCCAGTGAAACTGGCTCGTAAAATGGGACTTTTATGGGGAAAAATGGGGTCGCGTTGCTAGCCTCCAAGGACAATCCCTCCGCGGAGGAAAGAGGGTGGGGCTGCGGGGACCGAGGGGCTGCCCTTTTCCCTCCCCTCATCCTCTCCCGAGGCCAGAGGAACCTCGGAGCAGCGTGTCCTCTTAGGTGACCCGAGTTAGGACTTTGGGCTTGGGTTGAGGAGAGATGAGGATTGGGAACTGACAGTCCCTTTCCTTTCTAGTTCCCTGGCTGGAGGTGTGAGGTGTCTAGGGGTGCAGGATAAACCACTGGCCTGAAAATCCCCAAGCACACTAAAAGGATTATTAAAATCAGTGGCATTGCTCTAAAGGAGAGAGCTGTGCCCAAAAGGATGCAACCGTTGCCTGCCCTGCAGCGTCAGACCCGCGAAGGGAGTCCATGTGCTGATTGCTTATCTTTTTATTGACTCTACAGAGACTGATCTTACAGGCTTGAGAGCCCTAAGGGGCCCCTTGCTCCAACCTGAGGTTTCCTCCCAGTTCTTGATCTGTTGGAGTGGGCCCCTTTCCCCCACCACAATCCACTCTCTCCTGAGCCTCAGCAGGAGATGGACAAGCTGCAGGGGGGCCCAGTACTGGGTTGGGGGGTGCTGCGCTGGGTTCCGAAGATACTGCCCCTTTCTGAAGGCGCTTCTGGTGTCTGTGTGTGGAAGGGAAGGGTGCTAGTATCTGTCGCAGCCCTGGCCAGAGTACCGAGGCAGCTACCCAGACCGCAGCTGCCCGCTAGCCGCCAGGCAGGCAGACAGTGCTGACTGAGGCCACCCAGAGCCTCAGTGGGGCTGGCAGGATGGCCCCGCTGAGGAGGATTTCAGTGAAATCTGGGTCTCCAGTAGGAGAGGCTATAGGCACCTATGAAATGAGGGGAAAGCCAGCCACCTCCACTCTGAGGAGTGAGGCTGCCCAAGGCTCTTGAGAAGTGATCTGGGGTCTCACTTCAGGGAAAGAACTGATGCCCAGGGATGCAGGCCGGGGCAGGTGGCTAGCCTATGCTTCAGGGTGGCCTGGACTTAGGACTGGGCAGGGAGGCCACTGGCCCATGCCTTGGGCACTTTTGCTCACCAATATCTTCCTGACTTCAGCCACCACGGCCTTCTCTCCTTGACCCCAGTAGCAACCTCCTGTTTTGGGGACTTTTTCTAAGCTGTTGAAAAATTAAAAGTCAGACCAAAACTAGAAAAAACGTTTTTTTGAACTTTGTGCCTTACTTTTAGGGAGACGAATATTAATGTTCAGAAACCTCTGTTGGAAGACCTCACAGTTTCCTGAACATCGACTCCTTTGACATTCTTTCTTGCCTTTCTTTTTGTTTCAAGGAAATCGAGCCGCCAGCAGCTCCTTGCAGCCGCCTGGCTCACTTTTATGGTGGCCCTGGAATAAACTTTGGTGGTCAAATTCAAGTGCTCAGGCCCACAGCTGTCTCCTCACAGGAAGTGCACCCCCTCCCCACTGTCGGCCCTGGCGGTGCCTTGGGGGCTTGGGCCCCACAGCGCCCTGGAGGCCAGGATGGGGGAGGAAGCACGGCCCTGGGGGGAAGTGGGGAAAGCCCGGGCTGAGACTGAGCCGTCATCCACACCTCTGCAAGGGTACCTCTCACCTCCTTCTTGCCAGTTCCTATCACTGTTTGGGGAGCATTTTGCCTCCAATAAATTCGAGTTTAATGAGGAGAGCACGAACCCCATAAAAGCCATAGCCCATAGTTCCCCATCATTATAATTAAAAACGCTGGCCCCAGTTCACCCTATAAAAAGGGGTAGAGGAAAGAGGAAAAGCAACATTTTTTTTTTCTTGCAGCTTACTCTTTAGCAAAACTCCAGTCTAGCTCCTCTTTGCCCTTAGTTAAGATCTGGCCAGAACTAAAGGAGGGCTCAGGAAGCAGTGCCCAGCCAAGAATGGGTAAAGGGAAGCCAGAGGCCTACCCTTGGGTATGCCAGAGCCACTCCAAGAACAGGACCCATGGTTAAGGCTGTCCCAACCCAGGTGTTGCACTAAAGTAGTCTTGAGGAGGCAGGAGGGTTGGGAAAGAATGACTTTGCAGGGGTTGTATCTAGAGTCAAGGTATCTTTTTTTTTTTTTTGTATCTTCCCTGTCTGGTATTGGGGCCTCTGTAACTCATCAAGAAAAATCAAATACAAATAATATTTTTTAAGTGGAAACCAAGTTTAACCATGAGTTAGGGGTTAAAAGAGAGTTTGGGCCATTTCTGGCTTTTCCTAAGAGTGCATGGACTAAGTCCGTGGGGGCTTCAGTTCATCCCTCCTCTGACCCTCGGACCCGAACAGAATAGATCATACTCTGCTGGCTCCTCTTTAGATGCACGGTTGATTTCTGCTCGTGGACAGTTGCTCTGGTACCCAGTCCAGAACCCATCAATAAACTGATTTTCAACTATCCAGATGTGTCCTGTGGTGCCCAGAGGGAAGGGAGGCAGGCAAGGGAGGGCAGAACCACTGAGCCCACCCCTTGGGTCACACCCATCTAGGAGGCTGGTAGATGTGGAGGAGGGCAGGGCAGGGCTGAGAAACAGCAAAGAGGCACCCACCGAGGTCTGGCTGCAACCCCTGGGGAGGGAGGAGTGGGGCTGGGGGTTTCCACTAGGGAGTGGCCCCTGGCCCTGCACAGCCCGCCAGGGTCCTCAGTTCCCTTCCACTGCCCTGCTGGTCTGTCGCAGAGATCTATACTGTCCACCCAAATCATTCAAGAATATCAACCCCAAACCCAGATCCCCCATCATATCCTACCTAGACCCAACACTGGGCTTCTTTACTGCGCAGAAGCTGACACTGAGCACCCAATCCAAAGGGGCCCCAACAGAGAATACGACCAAGACTCTCATTGCAACCTTTTTCTTGGAGGTTGAAATTTTAAAAGCCACTGTGGATGCAGCTTTCTGTGCATTGATTGACAATAAAGGCAGGCATGAAATATTCACCCAGGGCCACTCTCTCATACTAAATATTTAACACAACATTAGAGAAGGTTTTTCCCAGACTTCGCCAGGCACCGGCTGGGCGGCTGGCTCACTGCTTACCACTGTTTATGACTAATCTGAGTCCCTAGCCGGCGGCAGCACAGCAAGCCAGACAAAGTTGGGACACTGGCTGGTTGCTGGGCCGCCTCACCTTTGGGAAACTTCAGATACCCTTCCAGGGAGTCCCTCCAGAGGGGAAAGCGAGTCTGGATAACCAGCCCTGGCTAGGAAAAGAATTGACTTCTTCAAACTCTTGTAAACAGGCACTGACTCTCTTCGGGTTGGTGGGGTAAGAGTCCCTGAGAGTTGGGGGGAAAGATTCACGTCTCTGGAGGAATCAGGCAGCGGAGAAAGAGGTCCTCATCCCCACCTCTGTCTTGGGCTGATCACAGGGAGAAGGCAAGACCCCCATACGTGAGAACCCTCCTCCTTCTCCCAATCCTGGGGAAAAAAAAAAGAGCAGCAGCTAGAAAAAAATACAATTACCCCCTCCTAGCCACCGCCCCCGCCCATCCCACCGCCCACCCCACCCCAACCCTCTCTCTCCTCCTTTGCTCGCTCTGTGGAATGGAGAGGAGGGGAGTGTCAAGAGCAAAACGAATACAAATCTGCAATTGATTTTCATAATGTTTCTGCGGTGTTTGCAAACCAATCGCCTGAACGTCCCCATCTTACCTAAGAGAGAACCCCTCCTACGACTGCGAAGTGCTCCGAACTGATATATGACAATATCTACTTTGGATCACGTGCTCGAGGAGAGAGACTAAGACGGATAACGCGTCATCTCGCCTTCCCAAATTTTCCCCCCTCGCTAGACCTGGTCCAAAACCTCCATCTGGAGCCGGCAGAAGAGAACGATGTTTAACTCGGTCAACCTGGGCAACTTCTGCTCGCCGTCGCGCAAGGAGAGGGGCGCCGATTTCGGCGAGCGAGGGAGCTGCGCCTCCAACCTCTATCTGCCCAGTTGCACTTACTACGTGCCCGAGTTCTCCACGGTCTCCTCCTTCCTGCCCCAGGCCCCCTCTCGTCAGATCTCCTATCCCTACCCGGCCCAAGTGCCCCCGGTCCGAGAGGTCTCATACGGCCTGGAGCCCTCCGGCAAGTGGCACCCCCGGAACAGCTACTCCTCCTGCTATGCGGCGGCCGACGAGCTCATGCACCGGGAGTGCCTGCCTCCTTCCACCGTCACTGAGATCCTCATGAAAAACGAAGGCTCCTACGGCGGCCACCACCACCCCAGCGCCCCGCACGCCGCCCCCGCCGGCTTCTACTCCTCAGTCAACAAGAACAGCGTCCTGCCCCAAGCCTTTGACCGCTTCTTCGACAACGCCTACTGCGGCGGCGGCGACCCGCCCGCCGAGCCCCCCTGCCCGGGCAAGGGTGAGGCCAAAGGGGAGCCTGAGGCGCCCCCGGCCTCGGGACTGGCGTCCCGGGCTGAGGCGGGGGCCGAGGCCGAGGCCGAGGAGGAGAACACGAATCCCAGCTCGTCCGGTTCAGCCCACTCGGCGGCCAAGGAGCCGGCCAAGGGAGCCGCCCCCAGTAGGTAGCAGCGGCCGGGAAACAGGCGGGCAGGAGGGAGGGAGCTAGGGAGGGAGGGCGAGCGAGGGTAGGGGGGAGGCGAGGGGAGCGGGGACGGCCTCGTGTTTTGGGTCAGTCCAATTTTATGTGGAGTTTTATAAGCATTCAAAGGATTTTATTATAACCTACAAAGCCCTCTCTCCCAACGACTCGACTTTTTACGATGGAGAAGGGGTGGGGAGGGAGGGAAAAGGGCCCTTTGGAAAAACCGGGTGAACCCCCCTCTCCGTTATCTCCTTCGGTCTGTGAAAATTTTTAAAGCGCCACCATCGCGGGCAATATTAACTTTGATCGTGAACTTAGAGGAGCATTTAAGGAAGGATGGGGAGCCCGGCGGCCGGGGTTGGGGGTGGGAGGGAGGGGAGGGGTGGAGGGGGAGAAAGGGGAGGGCAAGGGAAAGACAGGGAGAAACTCCGAGAGGGGGAGTGGTGGAGGAGAGAGGCAATGGAGCAGAGCCGGAGCCCGGGGAGTCCAGCCAGGGCCGCCCTGCTTCTTTAAAAAAAAAAAAAAAAAACTATTTTTTGAAATGTTCAAACTCTGTGTTGGCGGGTCCCTGAGCAGGGCCCGGAGCGACCCGAGGGTCAGCGGCGACAGGGGGTGGGGGCGAGGCGGGCTCAGGGCTCCCCTCTGCTCCAGGCCTGGGGCTTGGCGTCTCCCTGCGGCCCGCGGCCTCTGCGCCGGCCTGGCCCGGCCGCGGGGAAGGAGCGGCCCGCCGGGCGTCCTGGGGCGCCAGGGCCCCCGGAAGCGGCTCTCGGGTGTCTCTGCTGCCTGCTCTCTTGCTTCCTCCTCGCCTCCCAGTGACTCTCGCCGGATCACACTTCTTTGCGCCTGTTCTCCGCGGTCCCCCCACATTTCTGGGGGTGGGGAGAGGGGGTGGGTTTTCAGAGCCACCCGGAGGGCAGAGGAGCGCGGCTGAGCGGGCGGGGGGCCTTGGGGACGCACTTGGCCGAGGCTGGCGCGCATCTCCCGCAGACCCCGCCACAGCCACGGCCCTCGCCGGAGGGGAGGGGGCACGGGCCCCCGCGGAGGCCCGGGACGGGGGACGCGCTTGCCGCCCAGGCAGGGGGTTCGCGGCTCGGCCCAGCGCCGCGCCCGCGGGAGGAGAGCCGGCCGGCCTGGCGGGAGGGCTGCCCGGCGGTGGGGCCGGCAGAGGGGCCCCGCCGGCCGCTCCGGGGGGCTGGGGTCGCCCGGGTCTCACGTGTCTCTCTCCCCCTCTCCTCGCACTTGCCCCCTCCCCTCCCCTCCAGACGCCCCCCGCACCCGCAAGAAGCGCTGCCCTTATTCGAAATTCCAGATCCGGGAACTGGAGCGAGAGTTTTTCTTCAACGTGTATATCAACAAAGAGAAGCGGCTGCAGCTGTCTCGGATGCTGAACCTGACGGACCGACAAGTGAAAATTTGGTTTCAGAACAGAAGGATGAAAGAAAAAAAACTAAGCAGAGACCGGCTGCAGTATTTCTCGGGAAATCCTCTGCTGTAACCGCAGACTGGGCCCTTTTGAGGGGAGGGGGGAAAGGGAGAAATTATTTTATTTTATTTTTATTTTTTATTTTCTAACTCGCCTATTTTCCGCGGGTGGAAAACTGGACTGTGGCCAGGGCTGGCCCCCACTGCCGTTTCCCGCACGTCTTTCTGGACAACCTCCTTCACCTTGGTCTGACTCCATGTGGGACAGGGACAGGGCCTGGAATGGGGGGTGAAGGAAAGTGTCTGACCCACGGCGAGTGGACACCGTTGGCGCCGAGGCCAAGACTCTTTATTTAAAAGAAAACACACCTCGCGACCATGTCTTGCTGCTCGGATTGGGTGGGGGAGGGGCGAGAGTCGTGGGCGCCTGAACTGAACAATCCTTGAACTAAAAGCCTTCCCTTGCCCAAGTGACAAGATCTGCTAGGACACCGGGTCTGCGAGGGGAGACTTCCCCGGCTTTCCATCCCTACCCCACCTGGCTCCATTGGTAGGGGGCAGCTAAATGTGACCCCGCTTTGCTGTGAAATTTCTGTTCCTTTGACCTGGTGTTAGGTGTGCAAACTCGTGTCCTACCTCCGTCTACGCCCAGGCCCCGCCCAAGCCTAGCTGTTCTCCCCTTGAAGGTGTAGAACCCTCTTTCGAAATTTCTTAATTGGTGCATTGAGGTTTCCTAATCTTTTTCCTAGCCTCGCCCCACTCCATGAATTTATAGCTATAGTCTATGCATCTGTCACCTCCTTTTTTGTTGATGTTAAGGAAAAAATTTAAAAGATTAGGGTGGAAGAGGCAATAGGGAGATGGGATTGGGCGCCTCCCCTATGCTGGGGCCTGAATTTTTTGTAAATAAATTTCACAAGCATTTCTTTCTACCCTGAGGGTGTGGGGAGGACTGGCCTGGAATGAGATTGGAATCACCCATCTCCATGTGCGTGAGTGTGTGTACGTGTGCAATCCCCATCCAGCTCGCTCCCTGTCCCAGAGGGATTGCTGTGACTTTTTTTTTTTTTTTGGTGGCAAATAAAGATATTTCATTCTGTTCAATATTATGATTTTATTTGATCCTTTTATTAGCCCCTCTCCTCTTAAAACCCTCAGTGCTCTCCAGGCGGTGGAAGAGGCAGGCGGGCAGAGCATGTGAAGGTGAAGTAGGCCAGAGCTAGCGGGCCTGCTCCTTCCTTTCCACGGGCAGGGGCAGGAGTGTGGCGGTAGCTTCCTCCAGCTCTTAGGCTGAGGACTTTCCACAGTGAGTCTCAAAGCTGTCCTTTCTCACGTGCTGCTCAAACCTCGTCCAAATGCCCAGAAACGTTTTCCGTCTAAGCACACGTTTGTTGTGGAGTTAATTGTAACCATCATCGAATTTAAATTTATAGGAATTTTCTTGGCTCCACGGCCCTCCTGCCAGATGTCTCCGTCTGTCGCAGTTAAACGTGTAGGGTCGAGGGGTAGGGTTTTCGGTTTTCCTTTTTCTCTCCCCCCCACCATGAGAAGACTGTATTGGAATTTTTATTATACAGTTTTGAGGGAGGGAGAGGAGAGGGGGGAAAACCAGCCCCCCCTCTCTTTCCTCCCTGTGCGGGTCCCTGAGGGTGGGAAGGTGGGGCTGGGCCCCTTCCCCTCAAGCACAAATGGCCAGTTCCTCCAGACACAACAAGACCCTAGGCTGGGGCTGGCCACCCTGATGTTTATGCGTCGGTTTCCCAGAGTAGGAAGCCCTAGAGATTCGTTTTGTAAGGGGTTGGCTTGGGGTGGGGCTCTGGGGAAGGAGGTAACCTGTGAGACCGTCGCCACACCCATCTACATTTGCTGCGTGTTTCTTCTGTATAAAGATAACCATAGTCCTTTCAGCGTGTTCAGTGAGGGCACTCTGGTGGTCTCTGTTCCAAATTCGTTCTTTGGGGGCTGAGATTCGGAAGCAATTCTCTCATCCTTCCCTTTTCTTTGGAACTGTTCTGTAATTTAAAGAAATTTTTTTTTTTTGTCAATAACAATCCTGTTGAATGAAAGAAAAAGCACCACGACTATGGACTGACTATTGCATCTAGGTTCTGTCATTTTTTATGACAGAGGTATCTGAATCTCTAATTTGTAAATGTAGGTCTTGAGATGAAATTGGCAAACGGGTTTATACACAGCCCCACAATCCTTTCATGTGCTTGCACACAAATATTTAAGTTGGGATGCCTATGGGTGCACATGAAAAGGAATGTTATGTGTACGTTTTTGCCTGTAGTATGGAGTAAAATTGACCACATGCACATCTAGAGCTTGTATCCTCCAAGGTGTGTAACCACTCTCGGTGTTTAGTGAATGTCAGCAGCAATGCAGCTGAGGAGCCTCTGTGTGTGTGTGCGCTTGCACGTGTTCATGCGTATGCACGGAAATACGAGAGATTTCTCTAGGTATGGTGTTTGTCCACCAGTAATAAGGGATATTGACCTGCCGGCTGTGTTTCCAATAAAATAGGAAGGAGATAAAACGATAACGCTATAGAAGGAACCTGTTTACAAAGCAAAATACTAATCTCCAAATGGCTCCTGATTTTGGAGGAAAATATTAAAAATCCAAAGCTACCACTTTCCTTGTATTGTGAAGCTCAGAAAAGGTCCCTGGCTCTAGAAGGATTTCTGAAGGAAGGCGCAGAGTGACATAGTGAAAGAAACACAAAAGCTTCTAGGATTCAAGCCCAGGAACCTGCCAGTCCTTGGTGACCCTCTAAAACTTAGGGGAAAAAAAGAGGTCTCTGTCCCCCCAAACAAACCCACCTCCGGGCCCCTGGGATGTCCAGCCCCCCTTGCCGGTCAGGGGCACTCTGGGCTCAACCTCTTCGGGTAATCCCCTCCAGCCGCGGCGCTGCCTGGGAACAAAAGAGCCTCGTCTAGACGCCGCCATAAAGCGCCCCCCCGCGCCTCTAAACCCAGTTTCATTTCGCCCTTAACGACCCAGTCTGGCCTGTGTTAGAAAACGCTTCCGCCCTAAATAGTAAACAAACCCGCAGTGGATAGTTTCGGCTCCCCCAACACACCCCAGACTCCCATTCCATTACCCCCTTGCCTGCATTTCCCCCCTCTTCTCCTCCTGCTTTTCTCAGCTCCCAGCACCCCCAATCCCCTCCCCCCACCCCAGTAAATAAACCCGAGGCCGAGTTCAAAGTTTCCTGGAGCTAAGGAGGAATGTTGGTTGTAAAAATCCAAGTTTATAGCGCACGTGGGAGTTTACAAGGGTATTAAGTGGTGTGGGCTGAGAGAGCATTCTGGGCCCCTCCCCCTCCCACTATGGGCTTTGGGGGTGCAGGCGGAACCTGGGGGACTTGAAAAGAAAAGTGGGTTGGGGCCAGTCTTGGATTTGGGTTTCTTTGTCGCTCAGACCTGGGGTTGCTGGGGGATGGTGATGCAAGGGAGCCTTGAAAGAAGGTTCACAAAGCCCCATCAAGCACCTCTGAGAGAAAACCCACAGGTTCTAGGTGTCCCAGATGGGTCGGGTGGGAGCTCTGCTTTGGACAAGCAAGAAGGTTACAGACCAGGTGTCTGAAAGGTGGACGGAGTTGGGGACACCCGGAACCCTTCCTCAACCAGAGAAGGAGAAACTACCTGAGGCTGATTTCTCGAGTGGGTTGAAGGCAGAGGGGATTTTTCCTCACCAGAGCAGAAAAGAACTTTGAACTTCAAGGGAGTCAAGGGCAACACCCCTTCCCTCTCCCCGCCCCTCTCCGGATTCTACAGGGCAATTCCTTTCTGAGCAAATATTCCCTCAAGGGGGCAGCCCCTGGGGTTTCCTGGGGCCCCAGGGCTGGATAATGCTGTTTGCTGAAGGCTCCTAGCTCAGAGCCCGCCAGAACTGTGTGCACGCGACTGCACTCTTTATTATTCATATAAACCTTTGGAAAAGGCAACGCCCGGGAAGTTTTTATAACTTTGTTTGGCATAAAAGTTTTACAAGATTCCTCCTCCCTTTAAAAAAAAAAAATTAAAGTTTTGGTCTTGCCATGGAATGAATTCTCAGGATCTCTGGGAAGGTGGGGAGAGAGAGGTTCTGGGGTCCAAGGTGTGTGTGTGTCGGGGGGAATGTCTGGAGCTGCATCTCTAAGGCAAAACAAGGCTTAAAAGTAGGGATTACTCACTCCTGAGGCCCGCATTAGACCCAGCTTTAGGGGCTGCTGGGAAAGTCTCAGCCACTCTGCTGTTGAGACACACGCTAACAGACCCCCAAAGTTTGGACGATGTCAGCTGGACCAGATCTTTTCCATCACATCTTCTTGTTCTCCTGTAGGCATCTCTCTCTCTCTCTCTCTCTCTCTCTCACACACACACACACACACACACACACACACCCTGTGCACCCTCAACCCACTGCACCAAGTGGAGACCCATAACCTTGACTCAGACCTCCAAGCTGGCAGTCTCTGCACACAACCCGCATCCCTGCCTCCTGCAAAGTCCACAAAGGGTTTGATGAAAGACAGAATTCAAAACGACAAGAACTGCCTGCCCAGAGATTGCAGCGATTGTAGGACTGAGAGAAGAGGAAAGCCAGTGGGCTGCAGTCCAGGAGTGTGCAGAACAAAGGTGCCTGTATAGAGACGTGGCCTTGGGCTGCTAAGCCTGCTCCTCGTGATTCCTTGGATCTGCCCCCGACATGGGACTGACGGAACCCCACTCCTTCATTTCCCCTAATTCCAGCCTCAGGATATCAAGTTGACTGAAACAAGGGCTATTTTAATGTTCAGCTCTGGAAGTCACTACAAAGAAGAAGCAACTTTTCCAAAGACAGGCCTGGCTTATGAGGTTCCTTTGGGGTGATGGACTTGAGGGTACCTAAGCTCTGGAGCTGGGCACTTCAGGGAGCCATCGGAGTCGGTCAGGACGTGCCCCAGACTCTGCTTTTCCTTCTCTCTAATGGCGACTGCTGAGGCCTGGCTGCCAGCCGCTGACAGCCCTACACTTCGCCTTGTGAGGAGCCAGTTAAGGCTGGAGGCGGGGGAAGGTCAACTCCAAGCTTGAGCAGCGGGGCTGGGGAGGGATGCTACGGAGCCTGGTGCTCTC
Source organism: Ovis canadensis (assembly GCF_042477335.2). Classification (NCBI taxonomy): domain Eukaryota; kingdom Metazoa; phylum Chordata; class Mammalia; order Artiodactyla; family Bovidae; genus Ovis; species Ovis canadensis. Next base: position 138,229,813 of record NC_091247.1, on the reverse strand, counting down.
CCCATCTTGGGCCGCTGGGTGCAACAGAGAAAAGTAAGAAGAGCTGGGGGAGAAAGTCAAAGGAAAGGAAAGCATTGAGGAGGAAAGAAGAGTAAAGAATAAATTGTATAGTAAAGAAGGAAGAGAGAAATAAGGACGACAATTAAGAGAAAGAATCCGAAAAAGAGAAGGAAACAAATGGATTCCAGAGAAAAAGAGAAAGAAGTGAATATAGCGAGAAAGGAAGAAGATGGGGAAAGAAAGAAAGGGGTGGGGAGGAAGACGGAAAACAAAGATCTTCAAAAAGGAATTTAGCCGGTAAGGGAAGAGCGAGATACTCTGGAGTAAGCCGGGCCGACAGCAGACCTGACTCGGGCTGGAAACCCGACTTACTGGGTAACTTGGGAGCACACCATAAAGTGGGGAGCAAGTCTTCCCCCTCCACAGACATCCTCCCATCCGTCCTCCTCCTAAAGCTTCTCTTGGATGTGTTTGCTGTCTGGTTTCAATTCAGGAGGCAAAGTTAAATAACTAGCTGGCTTCAGCGAGGCAAGAAAGCAGTTGTGCTGGTTATCAGACTTCGGGATGCGGGAATCGCAGGGAGTACATTTTTGTGTAACAGTGACTGTGTGGCCCTGTGCATACAATTAAGCGCCTAGTCAGACACGTGTCTAGGCGGTAACCTCCATAGCATCTGCGTGCAAACGTGTACAATGTCCAGATGTGAGAGCAACCCTGATGGTTGGGCTGCCGGTGTGGCGAGGAGATAGGGGTGGATCAGAGGCCCCTCCATGCGTCCTCGTCCTCGGCCTCCCACTTGCCTCTTGTACCTGTTTGAAAATCCGTTTGGGGGTGGGGGGATGCTGAGGAGCTTCTAAGCACTCTGTCTTTTGCCTGAGATTTCTCTGCTCCCAGTTCAGCCCGGGCAGAGCCCGGTCGGTGTTAAGGAAGAAAGCAAATCTCTCCTTCAAGTTTTGAGAAGAGATTGATTTATTTGGGCCTCCAAAACAAGCGGGGAAAAAACTCTGCACTTTTCACCACCGGTGTGATTTTGTTTTCCATTTCGCTTGAAGAGATTTCAACACACACACTGTATAATTATTTTATTATTTGATCCTAAATGGAGAGACATTTTATTTTTGTTTCACTTCGCCTTTGGAATTTCCTAGAAGACTTCCTTAACCTGGTGAGGAGACTCTGCTAATTTTCCCTGGAGGAATCAGGGTGCCTCTGGGGCGTTTTGAAGGCTAGAGCGGGCAAAGCAGCCGAGGTTCCTTTCTGTTCGTTGAGCACTACCTTTTCCTGCTTCTGTTTCCACGTGGGGACCCCTAGCGCCCCAGCCCTCAGCCTGTCCTCTGGAACCCGCCGACCACCCTGGAATGTGAGGAGCACCCTCCACCTCTCCCTTGGTCACAGTCCCACTGGCAGCAGGAGGCCCAGCTCCCATCCCTGGTGCCCTTTCCAGGGTCCGGGTACTGGGAAGAAGGGCGCAAGGGGCCAAGGCACTCGGGGTGAGGGTGGGGGGGGGGTTGTCAAAACATAGGTGCAGCCTGAGCCCCCTCACTGTGGCCTGAAGGCCCTGAATTTTCGCATCCCTAAGCTGAGGCAAGAAGAGGGCAATCCGGAGTCAGGCATAGACGCGGCACTTTCCCAGAAAGTTGGGTAAATGACTTAACAGTGATTTTAGCAACACAGACTTCTCCTGGACCCCAATCCAGTTCCCTAGGGGTGCAGGCCTGAGGCTCTAGGCCCCGTGGGGCTGGGCTGATGGGCGCCTGGCAGCGGTGGCAGGCGGGGTGGCTGTGGCAGCCTGAATGCCTTTGAACGCCAGGCCCGGACTATAGGACTGAAATGGCCTCTGCTCGACAGAGCCCAAGGGGGCAGGGCTAGGACCCACACCCGGACCCACACAGCCGCCCCCTCTCCCCGCTCTCACCCGTGCATCTTCCTTCTTTTTGCCTCCATTGGGGGCAGAAACCCAAGTCTGCAATAACCCAACAAGTTATTCAAGTCTGTGGCTTCGGGTCCTTGTTTAACAGCTCTGGGTTTGCGTTTATCCTGCGTAATTAAAGGCAAACATTTGTCCCACCGGGGGTCCCACTTAGGCTGATGAATTTGATTTCTTTTTTCATTAATGGGCCGTGTTTATCATACTTCTAATTATTTCAACTTTAAACACCATTCGTTCTTGTGAGGAGGTGGGAGTGGAGGTGGGAAGTTCCTTCTACCCCGGGGGGATTATTTCCATGAATAATACCGAGGATTCTGAAAGCGACTCTGTCCCCACCCGGGGTTGAGGTAAGGAGTGGGTTTGGGACCAGGGTCAGGTTGGTCTGGGAGACAGGTCACGAGGCCCAGTGAGTCTGCTTCCCTCCAGCTGGTTCCCCAGGTTAAGCCGTGGGGCTGGATGTTTTTGAGAGGTTATCTGGAGTTTGTCCCCCTCACTCTGCCGCCTCCCTCGCCCCCTCTCGGGCTAGGCTCACACCCTTCCCCTTCAAGGCTCTTGGAAACCTTCCACAACCCCAGCGGATACCAGCCCGGCCTGGGCAGAGAGGCTCAGGGAATGATGTCCCGGCCCCCAGCTTCCAACACTGAGAGAAAGACCACGAAAAGCCTGAGGTGGTCAAGCGGCCCCTGGGTGTGGGGGACAGGGCCCAGCAGACCCCCAAAATGGGGAGCAAGGGCAAGGGACTGGGATATCAAACTCCAGGGACAGGCACACCAGGCAGGAAAATAAAGGAGACGTGAAAGAGGGGGGAGGGAACCCCCCAAAGCCATATAATTCTCAATTGCTTTGGTCTTTAATTTCATCGCCCCATAAATGAGGAAATATCAGTTCCCATACTAAATTTTTATCCTCGGCTGATAAATATGACGGGGAATTTTCGTTGGGTCCTCGTAAAAGCGAACAGTTTCGATCAAACTGGTGGGGAAAGACTTATGCAGATAATACAAACAGAGTGGCTATAAAGTCTCCGCGTTTCCCGCGGGGTGGGTGGTGGGACAAATGGCTCCCTGGATTGACTGCCGCCCCGGCCGGCCAAGTCTCATCTGGGGCCTAAACAGGCTAACCTTGCCCGGGCCAACTCCCTGTACCGAGTCCACTGCGACCCCTGCAAATGAAAACACGAAAGCATTTTAAATCTCCCTTGGCATTACAAACATTTTCTTCCAGTTTTTCCTGGGGTTCAAGAACCCCTGAGCCTTCTCTCTCGCCCTCTGGATGCAAGAAATCGCGGATTTCTTTCCGAAGTCGTCTTCTAGCAGCCGCCGCCGGCTTGGGCCTCCCTAGAAGCGATCCAGTCTCCTCAGTCCACGCCAGGGCGCCCGGGGCTCAGGTCCCTTTCCCGGCCCGGCTCCAGTCCTTTGGAAAATCGAAACCCGAGGCTCGGCACCGGGGGAAATGTGAGGCCACCGGAAAGACAAAATATTCTCCAGATTCCGTTTCCTGAGGAAGGGGTAGAGAGTTTAGTTCGCTTTGGGAGAAAGGCTATGAAGAAACGGAAAGAACTATTTGAAACATACCTTGTCTCTTATGTCTCGCTTCCCCTTATTATAAAAAATAAAAATAAAAAAATAAAATAACAATTACAAAAATAGTCTCGTTCTGCTCCATTCAAAAATGCCCCCAGCTCCTTGGCTCCGTAAAGGATACTTCTCTAGGTCGGGTTTCGTCGCCTCTGTTTTCCCGTTTCCCGGTTGATACGTGACTCCCCCCCAAGCCGCTCGAGGCGGCCCCGAGGGTTCCCTCTTTATCTCTGGGAATATTCCCTGTTTTCATGGGGGGCAAGGTCAACTGGAAAGCGAGGGCCGGTAGGGCTCGGAGCAAAACAGCCGAACCAGCTCCAAGGCCAAAGCCTTGCAGCCCCTGAGTTGATAACCCCGGAGCCGCCCACCCAGCCAGGCCCAGGCCGCACTCCCCGGTTGGGGTGCCGGCGCTTTGGGTTGCCGGCTTCTTCCTCCCGCGACCCCTAAACCCCTTCGGAACCTCCCTCGCCCACGCAGCCCTAAAGCCGTCTTGACCCCTCCCTGGCCTGGCCCAGACACTGGGAACTCCCCGTCAATCCCCGCAGGGAACTGGCGACTCAACCAACTTCCATGACAGGCGGTCCCGAGCTGAACTCCTAAGCCCCAAGGAAGGAGCTCGACGAAGGAGGACGCAGGAGAGGAGAAACTTTAGTTCTGTTCGGGAGTCCTTAACTTTTTCTCTCCCTTTTTCTGCCCACAGGAGCCCTCCCCCAAACCTCACCCCACTCCCATCCCAAGGGAAGAAGTGGGGGCGGGGGCCAAGGCGAGGCAAAGAGGTGAGGAGAGGGGAAGAAGTACCTGAATCGTGTCTTGACCTTTTAATTTGAATTTGACTGTTTTGAGCCCTGAGTTGCCTCGCTCTCACTCTCTCTCGCATTTCCCCCCACCTTCTCCCGCCCCCCTCTCCCCAGGAGTTACAGGCTGGTTCCCGGGTAAGCAAACCCCATTCTCCCTAGAACCCCCGCACCCCCCTCTACCTCCCTCCTGCCCTCGTCGCCCCGGGGGCCCTTCCTTTGTTCGCGGGGAAGGGCTCCGGCGCCCCTACCCCGAGGCGGCTGCTAGGTGGCGCTGTTACTCCATGCTGCGCACTCCGCTTGCCGACAACTTGACCCCGCTGACGTCACGGCCGTCTGAATCATCAAGGCCATTTTCAAATCCCATTGGTCTAGCCGTCACATGGTGAGGCTCGAATGCGCGGATAATTATGGAGCTGATATTTCCCCCCCTCCCCTTCTTTTCCCTCCCGCCCCTTCAACCGCCCCCCCTCCCGGATGGGAAAAAAAAAAGATGTCAGCTCCTCCGCTGTAGTATTGCTCCTTAAAAACCCCTCTCTCTGAAAATGACATGCCCTCGCAATGTAACTCCGAACTCATACGCGGAGCCCTTGGCTGCGCCGGGCGGAGGAGAGCGCTATAGCCGGAGCGCAGGCATGTATATGCAATCTGGGAGTGACTTCAACTGCGGGGTGATGAGGGGCTGCGGGCTCGCGCCCTCGCTCTCCAAGAGGGACGAGGGCAACAGCCCCAACCTCGCCCTCAACACCTACCCGTCCTACCTCTCGCAGCTGGACTCCTGGGGCGACCCCAAAGCCGCCTACCGCCTGGAACAACCTGTTGGCAGGCCGCTGTCCTCCTGCTCTTACCCACCTAGTGTCAAGGAGGAGAATGTCTGCTGCATGTACAGCGCAGAGAAGCGGGCGAAAAGTGGCCCCGAGGCAGCTCTCTACTCCCACCCTCTGCAGGAGTCCTGCCTCGGGGAGCACGAGGTGCCCGTGCCCAGCTACTATCGCGCCAGCCCGAGCTACTCCGCGCTGGACAAGCCGCCCCACTGTGCCGGGGCCAACGACTTCGAAGCCCCTTTCGAGCAGCGGGCTAGTCTCAACCCGCGCGCCGAACATCTGGAGTCTCCCCAGCTCGGGGGTAAAGTGAGTTTCCCTGAGACCCCCAAGTCCGACAGCCAGACCCCCAGTCCCAATGAGATCAAGACCGAGCAGAACCTGGCAGGCCCCAAAGGCAGCCCCTTGGAGAGCGAAAAGGATCGGGCCAAAACCGCCGACTCCAGCCCAGACACCTCCGATAACGAAGCAAAAGGTAAGGCCGCCTGGGCCGTGGTCCGGCTGGGACGCTCGGGCACTGGGTCTTCGTGGCCCCGGGCGAGGGCAGGGAGAGGGTTGGGCCAAGGAGGCCCTGGACGGTCTTGGGAATGCGACCCCAGCTTGCGACTCGTGTCTGCTGAGCGCTAGGCTGGTGGCGCGTCACTTGGCTGGGGAAGGTAAGCGGCGAAGTGGAGGTGCAAGGCCGGCAGCGGCGGTGGGCGCCGAGACCGGGGTGGTGCACACCGCGGGCAGCCTGCGGGCGCCTTGTGCTGCCCAAGGCGGGTGACCGCGCCTGGGTGTGTGCTGCCTTTGGTTTGCTTGCTCTACGTTGTTGTGTTGGGGGGCTGATATCCCCCCTCAGGTCAGAAGCTTGCAAAAAAGCTTAAAATGGCGATCTTGGGCCAGAGACTAAGGGAAGCTTGGGAGAAGGGGGATTTCGCTTTACTGCGTTTTCCCAGTTGAAAATGTTTCCTGCGAAGCGCGATTTGTTGTTTGTGGATCTGATTCCTGCGTGTGGTTTGGGCTCCTGCGGTTTTTGGCTCGGCCGGGGGCCTCGGGCAGCAGGGCTGGGGCCGGAAGAGGTGGAGGTGAAGGGCTGCCCGCTGCGTCCCTCCCTCCCCCAGACGCCTAGGCCGCCTATGGCGTTGGAACAGGGCATTTGGAATGTTAAGTTTTTTGTCTTCCCTTTGAAATTTTTTTTCTTTTCCTTTTTTTCTAGTTGCATTTTTTAAAATGTAGTTTTCCCATTGGTTTCCAAAAGCAGCCTACAAATGAGTGGTTGGGAAATTGTGTGCATAGTAAGCTGTTTTCTCCTGCAAGGGAGTGTGGCTTTAGTTGGATTTCATTGTGATTTTGGTTGGCGAGGGAAAGCCTAGGTAGAGTTCAAGCTCAGAGTTCAAGATTCATTTCTGCTGAAGGAGCTGAGGGCCTTCAGGACCCTTCTCTGACACCTGGAGAAAATGTAAAGGAAAAGGGAGCAGTGGAGGGAGGCTGAGGGGGTTTTCCATGAAAAGTTGGAGCAAAAAGCATCAGAAAAGGCCCAACTGGCAGAGGAGGTGGGGGCGGATAAACTGCTCCCCATGGCACTGACTGCTGGAGGCTGTGTGTAAGAAAGGCTTTTTGGGTGCAGAGGCAGATGAAATAGTGAGAACTGAGCAGACTGAGGGCGGCCTGGGTCTTGTGGCGCTTTGTATATGGATGCGGTGCACACGCATCCCTGGCAGCGACCTGTGTCACACTCACACACACTCACACATGCCCTCTCATACATGCACACGCACTCTTTCAGAGGGTGAGGACAGAGCCTCGCCCTCTTGGGTCTCCTCTGCAAATCAAAGGTGGGCCCTGGCAAACCAGCCCATGGAGACCCTGGCCAGAAGATGGGCACCGGTGTGTTCTTGAAGGTGAGGGGGAGAGAGGCACACACACCCGCAAAGCCTTGGTGGTGGCACGTGTGCAGCACAGAAGTTTAATTTTATACCATCTCCCCACACCATGGGCTTGGTTGAGGTACAGATTTAGGATAGGAAAAGCTGCATTCTAGCCCCACCAAAAGCAAAGTCAAGGTTAACAAGCCCACCTCCTAGCTCAAATTGCCCCCATGCCCGATAGACTCTCCTTTCTCTCCTGCCATTCCCCACACCATCTAAACCCTCCAGCCCCAACTAATCCCTCTCTGCCTTCTGCCTGTGCCCTTCTTGCCTCCATCCCCCATTTTGGTACCTCCACCAGGCCAGAGGCAAGCCAGCTTTGGGCCAGACTTCCGCACTTGTAATTTTTCCCCTTCCCCTAAACCCCAGTTTAAAAAATCAATAGCACAGAGTTATATGTGGAGAGCCTTTGAACAATTTGGAAGGAGGCTGCAAGTGCAGAGGTGGGAGCAAAATTAAGGACATTCAAGTGTTTTAAACTAGAGCCTCAAGTTTGCATTTTTCTGGTGCCTCCTGGTTCCCCTAGCGCCCCCACCCCACTCCACATCAAGATAAGATCCAGGAACCTGGCAGTTTCATTGGGCATAGAGGGGGATAGAGCACAGAGGCATCAGCAGAGTCCTTTGCTTGGTGTCCCTCTCGGGTCTCTGGACTCTGGGTTTTCTCCCTGGAAAAGATAGCCAAGGTCCCTTCTGCTGCATGAGGTTCATTTCAGCGAGAATGTGTGCCAGGGGAAGAAGCTATCCATGAGGGAAAGGGAAATAAACAGTATATTTAGAATATCTCCTAATATAAATAGACACACATGTGCATATCCCTGTGTGTGCATATGAGGAGGAATGTGTGTCGCTGCAGAAATGCACATGTGTATGCACACATGCAGATCTGCATAGACGAGGCAGGAGATTTTCAGGAGGCTGCATTTCCTCAGGATCTCTCTCCCTTGACCTTAGGTCTCTGGCTAGGGCAGTTGTCTGAGGACCCCTCAGCATGCCCCAGAGCTGTTGCCCCTGACCTCTGCTGCCTGCACAAGCTCCCTGCCTCAGGGAGGAAAACAGCCAGGAGAGGAAAGGCTGGCTATGGGAGATCCAGTGGGGGCAGAGTCGCTCTGTGTCACTTGGGGTGGGAGTCAGGGCTGGGGGTCTGACTCTGAATTCGGAGACGGCTGCAATGGCCTCTGGCTGCAGAGACTGGGGCAACCTACCTGCCCTGAGTTGAAAGGGGCCAAAGCTCTCCGGGAATTGCTCAGGGCAGCGGGGTGGCCTCTGTTACCCAGTCTGAGGCCTGGAAAACACCTTTCCTTCTGGTTGGGTTTTTTTCCCAGAGCTGGAAGGGAACAGAGAGGAGGGAGGGTCTGGTGGGGCTTAGAGAGCCCACCAGGGTCAGCAAGCTGAGAGAGAGCGGGAGTACTCAGAACCTGCTAAGTCAAGGTGGACTGGGGTGATTTAAATTTAATAGACACGTTGGAGGCAAGTACCTTCTGTCTTTCTTCACTGTAAGTTTAGACCCCAGAGAAATTCTAAAAGCCCTGAACCCAAGAGGACCCCACCAGCCAGGCCTGTGGGGCGAGAGCAGCTCCCCTGGGCTCCGTCAGCCACCCCCACAGCAAGCTGGCTGAGGCTGCAGTGCTGCGAGGGTTTGCCTCTTCCAGGGATACTTATGTAAATAATGTTATTTTTAACAGAGGAGATAAAGGCAGAAAACACCACAGGAAATTGGCTGACAGCAAAGAGCGGAAGGAAGAAGAGGTGCCCCTATACTAAACACCAGACGCTGGAATTGGAGAAAGAATTTCTGTTCAATATGTATTTGACGCGAGAGCGCCGCCTGGAGATTAGCAAGACCATTAACCTTACAGACAGACAAGTCAAAATCTGGTTTCAAAATCGCAGAATGAAACTCAAGAAAATGAACCGAGAGAATCGGATCCGGGAACTGACCTCCAATTTTAATTTCACCTGAGCTCGGGGGGCCACCCCTCCCCCTCCCTTCTCTCCCCCCCACCTTCCTTTCCCCGCCCCTCCTCCCTTTGTGCCTGGTGGTATATTTTTTTTTCCTCCCTGAGTATAAATGCAACACGCCTGCAAAAAAGGCAAAGACCTCAGACTCTCCTTCCAAGGGACCTATGGTTCGTGCTCCGAAGATGCGTCCACCTAAAGCATGAGAAATGGGGTGCTGGGGTGTGGGGTGTGGTGTGCCCACATAGATGAGGGTGGGAGTGTGGCTGGTGTGTGTGTCAACCCCTCACTCATGCACGCACTCACACATAGCATCCTGTTCTCCAGGCAAAGTTAAGGTCGAATCCACCCGATTATAGGGGGGAAAAAAATCAACCAGAGAAGGTCTGTAATCTCACAGAGCACAGTCAGAATCAGAATCGCTTCTTCCTTGCTGCATTTCCTCCTTAGAATAATAGACGTTTTGGAAAGTTCAGCTAGTGTTTGTGTGTTTGTTGTAGCGTCCAGCGCCTCTGCCAAACCCTCTCTGTGTCTTTACCTCCCAGTCGCTCTGAGAATCTGCTTGAAGTCTCGTATTTGTACTGCTTTCTGCTTTTCTCCCATCCTCCCAGCACCTCTACATCCTCCATCCACTGCCATCTCAGAAATTCCATTCAGAGGAACAAAAAACAATTTTTAAATTAAAAATAGAACATAGAGAAGCAAAGACAGAATGCCCCTCCCCCAAATATTACCCTGTCCCTGTCTGGGAGTTGTGTTATTTAAAGATATTCTGTATGTTGTATCTTTTGCATGTAGCTTCCTTAATGGAGAAAAAAAAAATCCTAATAAATTTCCAGAATCGTAATCCTCAAATGGGTGGTTTTTTTGTTTTTTAGTGTTTTTTTTTTTTTAGCGACACCCTCCCCCCAAAGAGGCTGAGTGTGTGGATGTGTGTGTTTTGTGTTCGACTCATCTCCTAGAGCCTTTCTAGAACGTCTCTTGGCGGGTTTAATGTAAGTGAGAGACCATAACGTTGATTTAAATATTATCCAGGTGACCACAATAAGTCAAGGTCATAAAACAGTAATGTCAGGACGGTCTTGGTGCGCGCGAGAGGTGGATTTTATGATCTGCAAATATAATGTGGTGCTGCAGTAAAAGATGCATTTAAAGGTGACTGGAGGAGGGAAAGAGGCAGAAAGCAAACTGCAATCTTGAGGAGCAGACGGATCCCATTGCCTGGGGTGCTGGGCCAGGCGCACCCCACTGCTGCTGGGGGGAACCCCAAGAGCCCCCCACCTATCCAAGGAGAGGAATAAACTTAACCGCCGGAGGGGGATGAGGAGCTGAGCCCCCCCCCCCTCGACAGCAGCAGCAGAAGCGCGGGCAGTGGCAGGAGGAGGAGGCAGCGACAAGGTAAGAGAAGCGGTTTCTTGTTCTTCTCTTGGCGGCGGAGTGGGGACTAGCGGCGTCCCCAGGTGCCCAGCGCGCGTTGGGCAGAGCAGGGTGGAAGGTGTTCTGGGCATCTTTGCTTGCTGGGAGCCCAGGCTTGCCCTGTGGCGGCTCGAAGCGGAGGGCAGTGGCCACAAGCTCCCCTTCCCTGACCCATTGGCTTGGGGTTCGGCAATGAAAGGAGTAAATTGGTGGGTTTTGGCTTCTTTCTTTACTCGGTCACTCAGGGTCGCCTGGAGCTCGACACATGGGTCTTGATGTAGCTCAGTCTGGTCGTCTGCTGGGGGGAGGCAGAAGGAGGATGGGCTGGTGAGGGTTGGAGCTTGAAGCTTAGGTTCTCCTGCTTTCTGCTGGTTTAGATGTGAGCCTTAGCTAGGCTCTCGGTCCCCACTCGCTCTGGCTGTGGGGTTTTGCCAGGCAAGTGGCCTGATTGGAAGAGGCTTTGGAGTGGTTCGGACACACACGGACGAAGGGAAGCCAGAGTTCAGCTGAGAGACGGAGAGGATCAGAGGAAACCTAGGAGGAGAGCACAGGAGAGCCAGAAGGGCAAGACAGGGGACCCAGCCCGAGAGTGGAAGGACACTCCAGCCTCCCCCAGGGCCAGGGCCAGAGGCAGGGGATAGCCCCACTGCGGTGCTGGGGGCGGGGCGGGGGTTTGGCGGCTTGAGGTCCCATTCACCAGGGTCTCCCTGAGCGATTGCTTAGACCAGAAGCTGATGAGGCAGTCAGACCCCCTGCCCACCCAGCCACCCAAAGTCTACCCTCTAGTCCTTAGGGAGGTTGTGGGGGCGGAAAGGGGGACGGGGCTGAATTTCTTCCTTCCCCAACCCCCTTCCCTTCTCCTCCCGATAGATGCAAAGCTGAATCTCCCGCCCTGCTCGCTCAGCTGATCTGTGGCTTAGGTAGTTTCATGTTGTTGGGATTGAGTTTTGAACTCGGCAACAAGAAACTGCCTGAGTTACATCAGTCGGTTATCGTCGAGGGCCCCAACCCACCTATCCCGCCCCTACCCTCCCCAGTGGGACTGCTCCCTAGGCCCCCTCCTAGACAGGGCGAAATGGGTACAGACCAAGGAGGGCAAGCTGTGAGTGGAGCCACACAACAAGTCTGGAGAACCCCAGTTTATCCCGTCCACTCAGCCTGTCCCAATCCCCATGCTTGAGGAAGAGGAGTTTTTCCTGCAGCTATTGTTTCCTGGGCCCAGCTGATGGAGACAGACAAAGGAGGTCTAACCAATTCCAAGGAAATTCAGGAATTTGAGTAAGAGGTGGCCTGGCGGGCCAGCTCAGCTGGGTAGCAGGGTGGGGCAGGATGATTAGAAGAGGGAAGACCACAGAAATAGAAAGGAGTCTTTGAAGGGTTAGCTTTTCCCACTTGCCACCCCCAAGGAAAAAAAATCTGCCTCCAGTCGACTGGGGCTGGAGCTTCTTAGAAAAGTGGGGTGCGTGGGGGGTCCCAGGAGCTGGGGAACTCTGAGCGCCAGCTCAGCCATCTCCTCTTCCTCTTGTATAGCCCCATCCCCAGGAGAAGGGCATATTTAGGGTGTTAGTAGGCTAGAAGAAAATCATCAAGTCCAAGTAGAAACCCCCCACACACACCCTACTGGGAAACATCAGGGCAAGAATCTGGCTCTGGTCTCTTTCTAGCTGTCTGTTGCCTGTAGGCCTTGGTCTGTTGTGTCTGTGCCTGTCAGGCAGCTGCTTGTCTTTGCACTGTGTGGAAAGGTCTGGGTGAACGGAGGCTGCCAGCGCCCACCATTATCATATTGTTGGAGAGGTTGTTGGCTGATGCCAGGGAGGAGGGGAGGACCTGGAGTAAAGGGGCATTGAGCAGTGTGCAACTTTGCAAAGCTTCTTCCCCTCCTTGTCCCCTCTGGTTCCTCAGTTCTGGTCCTGGTTGCTAGAGAGAGGGCTCTCCAAACAGGTTTCTCTGCCTGCAGAGAAAAATGGGGAGGGTCACGGAAAATGGAGAGGTACACCCCTGCTCCAAACTGGGAAAGAGAAAGTCAAAAGGCAAAGGACAGGTTCTTGGTTCTCTTACTTTGGAATTATTATGATTATTAAAACATTAGAAACTTTCAGACAGGGAAACAAAGTCATGTCCCTGTAACACAGTATATCCATGAAGTTTATTAACGCAGTTGTCTGCTGGGGGATATATTGAACCTTGCATGCGTGTGGGTCTCTATTTCTATATCTCTGCCTCCTCCAGGCTTTCCCAGATCCCCTGTATATATTTTTGTGCATACTCATGTATTTTTCTCTCTCTCTTATACAAAGAGATCCCATGGAGATTAGAGGAGAGAATAGTAATAGAGCCTCCCTTCTCCCCAGCTGAAATTGTCAGTCTGTCTTTCTGTCTGTCCCCCAGCCCTTTGTAAGGGGGAAAAAAAAAATCTCTTCCCTTGGAAGGAAGTGCTCAAATCGCCCTATGGCTCCCAGGGAAATGGGGAAGTTTTCAGAGAGGAAGGCCAGCTGGTGCGAGGCAGGCAAGGGCTTCCCTGGTTTGGGAGCCCTTGGCAGTCTCTGAGTTTTCAGGCTGTCAGAAGCCGGGGGCCAGCTGGAGTGAAGGGAGTCCCAGGCAGGGGCGGGGTGTTCAGGAGTGCCTGGCTTTGAGACAGTGTCCCTGATGGGCCGAAATTTACCAATGAACGACTTCTGTGCTTTGGGTCTCTCAGCCCCAATTTCCATTTCAGAGCTGGTGGGCTTATAGGGGGGTGGCCACAGAGCCATGGGTCTGGGTGTCCCCCCCCAATATCCTGGGGAGTGGGGTGCATTCTCACAGGGCCAAGGTGAGGGCCAGTCTGGTGGCCAGGGTCCACCGCGGGGCCCTGGGGCCGTGGATCATGGCTAAGGCGATGGTGATTATTTATTCGCTTCGCTGGAGGGGAGTCTTCAAAAGAAACAGCGTGAAGAGGAGGGAAAAAATTATCTCTCTCGTCTGTGGATATTAAGATGGATTTTTATTTCTTAAAGGACCCTCCCCGCCGAGAGCGCATAAGCGTAAACTTAATATATGCTCTGCAGCCCAACTCCAGAAATCGCAATAAAAGTTAAAACCTCCCCTACTGGTTTTTTTTAATTATGATATGGGAAAGAGGAGCAGGATTTATAGAGCTGAACTCTCGGCGTGTAAGTGTTTAAGACTTGCGGGAGAAGGAGGAAGAGGCAAGAGCTTGCCAAGGAGAGCCTTGGTCTCTGAGATCTCTCGCCGGCTGCGGGGGGCTCCGGCTTAGGCGGCGGATCATCTGTGGCCTCCCTGGGACCTCGGCTCCCGGGCACCCTCCGGCCCGGCCCACCGCCCTGCCTCGGCTGGCTCGGAGATGCGGCCCTTCTTGAGAACAGGTGAAGGGCAGCGGGGCCGGGGAGAAGGGGCTGCGGGTGGGGGCGTCGGGACACTGGGCTTTGTGTGGGTCCCGTGCAGGGGAGGAGGTGTGCAGCCCCGGGCAGGGCCGCGGCCCGAGGGTGGTCAGCGGGCGCCTTGGCTCGGAAGGGTGTCCGGGCCGGGCCCCGAGAACACGGACAAGGTGGATTGTGTGAGGACTTTGGCCGCAGATGGAGCGGAGCCGGCTCCCCGGCGGAGAGGCCAGCGGCGAGGCGGCCAACCGGATGTTGAGTCTGTAGGAAGGACCTTGAGGTCTGCTTGGTGTTTGGGCTGCCGGGGGGCGGCGGCCCAGAGTGTGGATCGCGCAGCGCGCGGGGCTCGGCGGCCGGCGTGGGCGAGGCAGCAGGCCTGCACACCTCTGCAGCCGCAGGGCCGGGCCCAGGACGCCTGAATTGAGGCCGACCAATGGTCAGAGCGTGAAAAATAAATGCAGTTCAGGGTCTTTCTTTCTTTTCTACATCAGAGGTCTTTTCTTTTTTGTCTCTTTCGGAGATACCTGGATTTGGTCCAGAACAGGTTGCCCGCGGGAGGGCCCCGCGAGCGGCGGCGCGCGAGGGAGGGAGAGAGGGAGGGAGGGCGAGGAAGAGGGAGGGAGGGAAGGAGGGCGGGCAGCGGCGGCTGCGGTGGCCGGGGCTTCCCTCCCCCGGCGGAGGCGGCTGCCCTGCATCTGTGGCCGTGGGGAGCCGAGGAGCAGGTAACGAAGGCGCTTCCCGAGGCGGGACTGGACCAAGCCAGAGGGACTGAGTCTTCTGGGTCTCTGCCGGACGCCCTGGAGGGGAGAGAAGGTAGGGAGATCGGCGCCCTCCCGGCCTGGCAGAGAGGCCTGGGGAATGTTGAACCTGTATTTGATTTCAGACTCACACTCATGTTGTGAGTCTGTCTGCCTCCGGAGATGCGGTTTGCCTGTCTGTCTGTCTGTCCATCTGAGACGTCCTAAACCCTAGGCTGTCCAGCCAAAGGCTGAAAAAAATCGGGAAAAATTCGTCGGAATGTGCACTTTCATTCATTGGATTCTCGGCGACTCGGTGGGGCTGGTGGCTGGGCTCCCAAGTTGGAGGGCGCTTTCCTCTTGCTTTCTGGACGCCAGAACCTCTGGTTCCCTCCGCCATGGGCTGAGTTTCCGGCTCCAGGTTCGCGGGTTGCCCTGAGGTTTGAGGCCAGACAGCTCCTAGTCTGGCAGGGAGGGCGGGGGAAGAGACTAGCGGCTCTGGCTCCTTAATTGTACTTCGAACCCGTATTGTCTCTCCTTTCGCCACCTCCGCTTCCTCAGTCTGGGCTCCAAAGTCACTGCAAATTTCCTTGCGACACATACATCACACAAAGATCAGGTAACCAGGCGCCCAGGACCACGGGGGGCTCCAGGCGGAGAGCACCCCTAGCTCTGGGGCCGCTCCCCCTCCAGCCACTCCCCAGGCTGGGAAATCAGATCGGGTTGGGGGAGCGGAAATAGCCCCGTTTGCTGCGGGGCGCAGGGCAGGGGGCCGGAGGGAATGCAGGCCGTGGCGTTGAGAGGGCCACGTTCACAGGCCCTGGGGGTTTCACTCCTGCTGGGCTTAGCGGCTGGACTCCTGGTGTGTAGGGATCCCGGATACCCACCTGGGGTGGGGGCAAGACGCTGGTCTCCTCGCGGCGGGCCAGGAGAATTCAGTTTCTGCTTCCAGCGCAGGCCTGAGCTAGGAGGAGTTGTGTGTGTGGGTGTGTTTTTCCCAACAAAGAGGGATCAGGAGAGAAAAGGGGGGAAAGGAGTGGGGAACCGAGGAGGGGGCGGGGAGGAGGAGAGGGCAGCGGAGAGGTGAACTGAGCCCATTTCAGGGGGAGAAGGAAAACGAAAGCAAATGGAGCACGCAGGGCCTCCTCCGCGCAGGCGGGTGCTGACGAGCCGGGAGCGGGCGCCCTGCCTGCGGCTGCGGGAATGACCCGCTGGGGGACGGGGAGAAAGCCTGTTTTAAATATAATCCGAACTTGACGGTGTGGATTGAACCGGAGGGAATTTAAATCACTAAAAGGGAGGTGCAGGGCCAGGGGAGGGGATCAGTCTAACCTGTCTTTCTGTCTGTCTGTCCTGCCCACGGTGGTGCTAGCTTGATTGTGATCCCAGCTGTCCAGGTCTGAGGTGATGTAGTCAGGGTGCTCCTCCCCCTGAGGGGGCTCTCCTCTGCCCAGTGCCGTCTTTTGGGGTCAGAAGAGAGCTCTAAGAACCACAGTGAATGCACAGCTGCTAGCTAAAGCTGGAGTCCTCCCATCTCCCAACAGGGACTCCCAGTGGCCTCCAGTCCCTCGGGCTCCCCATCGGTGATAAGGAAAATTGAAGGGAGTGGTGGGGGTGAGAGGGAGTCTGGGAACCTGGCAGGCTTAACTGAACCTGGGAAGACAAACTCCTCCTTCTTGGTGCTTCCACATCCTTGTGCCCTCCAGGTCTGGATTTGGGGAGAGCCCCAGGGTCTGCTTCAGAGCTCTGACCTGCCACCCCACCTCCAAATGCAGAGGATGGGGTACCATCCACATGTAGTTGTGGAACCCGAGGGACCTCGCCTGGTGGCCTGGTGAACTCAGGAATTCTCAGCCTCTTCCAGCCCCCCTCCCCCAGGCTGCCTCTCTTAGCAAGGCCCAGGCAAAATGGGGCGTTGGTGGGGAGGGGGCTATGGGTGAGGCCTGCTTCCAGATCCACAGCTGTGTCTGTGCCTGAGTGGGGAGGGTCTGAGTTCATGCTCTGAAACGAAGGCGACAACCTCCCCTCAGTCTCACAGGGAATTTGATGGCAGCAGAGAGCGTGGGCCTGGTGATCCTGGCTGCCCCACTGCTGCTGCCTCTGCCGGGTGGGCAGGCTGCTCAAGAGTTGAAAAGAAGGTGGTGGCTAAGCTGGGTAGGAGAGAAAGGGGCATCTGTTTACAGCCACTGTGTCTGGGGGGGCTTTCCCAAATAGTAGAAGCCCATAGGAGAGAGGCTTTGGGGGCAGCTTCCTTCTAGGAAGACTGAGGTAGGGACACATGGGCCCTGTCCCCTGGCGAAGACAAAAAGGAGGAGCCGGCGGGCTTGAAACCTTCTCCTTCATCCTGTCTTCTTTGCTCCTTGATTGAGAGCGTGGCTCAGCTCCCAGCTGCCTGGGTAGCTGCCTGGGCCGAGATAGGGTTCTATATCCTAGAGGCCTGGTGTCCCCACCTCAGCAGGTCGCCCGGGAGGGGCAGGAGAGGAGGCCTCTTCCTCCTTTGTGTCCGGACAGAAGTGGCCGCCGCGCCCAGAGCCAGTCCCGCGGCAAAGGCCCCGGCCAGCCAGCGGGTTGCACAATGCCACGGCTGCTCGGCCAGCCAGCCCGCGCCCTGCCCCGTCCTGCCTGCCTGTCGCCGCCCTTCCTCCGACTCTCTCTGCATGCCTTCCTTTCCCTGCTCTTCCCTCTCTTTTCATCCTGCCTCCCCTCTTTTCTGTCTTTCTTCCCTTTCTTTTATTCTAATCCGTTTTCTTCTTTCTTTCCCTCCTTCCTTCCTCCCTTCCTCTCTGGGGACCTGGCGCCGTGCTTCAGTCTTGCTGTCGCAGACTGTCTCGGGCTCAGTCTCTCTCAGGCTCTGTCCCCTGATGTCCTCTTGGTCACAGTCTGGCCCCGGGCCCTCTGAACGCTCGGCGGCTCTGCTCAGCATTGCCAGCAGCCACCCAAGAACCAGGCAGGGTCCCCGCCGCCAGGGCTGGGGGGGAGGTGCTGATGGCACTGGGGATTTGGAGGAAGCCTAGGCAGGGGGACTGTAACCTGCAGTCTTTTCCTTGAACTAGTGAGGGAGAATTTTTGATTGACAGCTAACCCAGCTCCATCAAGGCCAAAGAGATATTCTGTTTCTTGCTGTAATTTGACTTTTCCAAAACCAGTCCAGTCGAGGGGGAGTAGAAGATAATCAGAGCTGAGGGTGAAGAGGCTGAGGCCCCGGGTTGCCTCTCCCCAGCCGGGTACTTCTCACGTCCCCCCCCATGCGTCGAAATCCCAGCCCCGCTAGACCGAAAAGGAGAGAACCCGAGAAGGGGAGGAGCAGGGACTGGGGTGGGGGCCTGGAAGGCTGGGGTCAGTGCTGCGGGCTGCAGACAGACCCTCCCCCCTCAACTTTCCTCACCCCCCCCTTCTCCCAAACACACACATTGCAGTCTCTGGAACACCTCTCTCTAGCCCTTCTCCTTAGAGGAGACAGGTTGACAGAGATGCAGGAAAAAAGCAGCCTCCGCCCCCCTCCCACAACCCCTGGTGTTTGGTCCCCTCCTGAGGACAGGAATGGAAAAGAAGAGCAGACATCTCCAGTCTGAGAAACCTTGTCCTTCTCTGCTGCCTCAGAGCCTGTGTCTTAGCCTCAGCTCCTGCCTGTTTCCCTTGGCGAAAACTGGACTATTCCCTGCTGACCCTGAAATTGCACCCCTCTTTCAAATTCACTCTGCCCTGTGTCTCTGGGGATATCACCTGCTCTTCTCCCCCACCCCCACCAACTTCCTTGCCCCTCTCTTGCACCCACACTGAGAATTTCCTGCTTGCCTTTGCCCACTTTTGCTAAACCACCATGGGACAGTCTGATGGAAAGCATAGGGCTGGGCAATGAACCCCAAATTCAAGGAGGAGGGTAGCAACCAACTTACTGAGGGGGGAGGAATCCAAGTTGTGTCATCTTCCCTGCCATCACACTGCCCCCTCCAGAATTCCTGTGTCTGACTCCAAAGAAATTGCTTTCTCCCATTCCTTCATAGCTTTTTTTGTTCCAAAAACAGCCTACAATTTTATTTAATGAAAGACACATTTATGAACAATCAAATGATCCTCATAAAAATTTTATTGAAGGACATAAAAACAAGCTACTTGCCCACGACCGAGGTCGCTCTCTCGCCTTGCCCGCTCTCACCCTGGCTCTCTGCAGACAGAGCCCCGGTAGTGACTTCTTTTTTTGGGGGGAGGGTAGGATGTCTCAGAGATGGAGTTGAGGGCAAAAGAGGGCGAACAGGAAGACGGGACGGGGACACCCCACTGAAGTTGTGTAGATCTCTCCTCCACTTCTTCAGGCTGGCAAAGAAAGATAAAGATACAGACAATAAATTTAAAATAAAGACGTTTGCATATCTGTGCCAAAGCAAAGAGAGGACTTCTGGTGGCAGAGGTGTATAAGGTCCCGAGGTCCTACCCCTCCTACCCTTGGGCCACCTTCCCCAAGCTTCCCCTGCCCCAGATTTGGGGGGCTGAGTTGGCCAGTGGCAGAAGGACGCTCCCCTTTCCCTCCTTCCCTCCCTCCACCCCAGCTTCCCCAGTCCCCTCCCACTCTCCCTCCCTCGCTGCTGCTGCTCCAGAAAGAAATACATACATACACACTATTTAAAAACGCATTTTTAAAAGCCACGTTCCGAACTGACAATCGCTGATCTCGGCTCGCGCAGAGACTGCGGGAGCGTCGGGACCGACAGAGACGGATTACGTCAAGAAATAGTTCCTCCACCTACCTCGGCCGGCCTCTCCGCCCCTGCGGGGCTCCAGCGCCCAGCTCAGCCCCGAGGGTCTGGGAACCCTGGCTTCGGGGACTGGCATTGGCACCCCATTAAGAAATTCTCCCGGGGTGGGGGCGGAGGCCATCTGCTTATGGGTGGACACCGGCAGGGGCTTCTGTGCTGAGATGCGAGTTGTCCTGAGGGGGCGGCGGGTCCTTGGGTCCAGAGTTGCGGACCCCCAGGAAAACGCAGGTCGCGGGGATCAGCAGAGAGAAGGGGGTGGGAGAAGGGGAAAAAAAAAAAGCCAGGAAAAAAAGCCCCTGCGCATTGATCCGCGCCGTATTTTTGGGTAAATACGATCACGTGGGGGCCAGGGAGCCAATGAGCTGCGGGGAAAAGGCTGGAAAAATAATTACCTGCCTTGATTGTTCTGTGAGCAGATAAAAAGTACATATACAGTTCATACAATAATCTTATGTATGTAAAACCCTGTTACGATGTCGGCGACGGGGCCCATCAGTAACTATTACGTGGACTCGCTCATCTCTCACGACAATGAAGACCTCCTAGCGTCCAGGTTTCCGGCCACAGGGGCTCACCCCGCCGCCGCCAGACCCAGCGGTTTGGTGCCGGACTGTAGCGATTTTCCGTCCTGTAGCTTCGCGCCCAAGCCGGCAGTGTTCAGCACGTCGTGGGCGCCCGTGCCCTCGCAGTCGTCCGTGGTCTACCACCCGTACGGCCCCCAGCCCCACCTCGGCGCCGACACGCGCTACATGCGGACTTGGCTCGAGCCGCTGTCCGGCGCCGTCTCCTTCCCCAGCTTCCCGGCCGGGGGCCGTCACTACGCCCTCAAGCCGGACGCCTACCCCGGGCGCCGCGCCGACTGCGGCCCGGGCGACGGCCGCAGCTACCCGGACTACATGTACGGCTCGCCCGGGGAGCTGCGCGACCGCGCCCCGCAGACCCTGCCCTCGCCCGAGGCGGACGCCCTCGCCGGCAGCAAGCACAAAGAGGAGAAGGCCGACCTGGACCCCAGTAAGTTGGGAGCAATTTTCCTTTACAACCCGCGCGGGAGGGGAGGGGAGGCCAGGCGGGGGGAGCGGATTACAGCCCCTTGGAGCGGTGCAGGGAGCGCGGGAGAGGGGTGAGGGCGAGGACTCAATAAAAGCGAATTACCTTGGGGAGCTTTCAGGGGCAGGAAGGTCTGAGAAGGGAGCCCAGGGAGCCAGGTTGGGAGAAGGCTGAGGGGGGCTCCTCTCCCAGGAGCTGGCTTTCCTGAGACCCACGCTCCCACACCCCCAGCCCAGGGTTTTTGGCTCAGTCACTACTTTCGGAAATGCGGGCAGGGGCAGGGGATAGGGTGGGGGCGAGGTTCATTTTATGGTTTGGGATGAGATGGGGGAGAGATGAGGAGGACACTGGGGATAGAGAGGAAATAACCCCAAGGAGAAAAGTCACCCCTACCTCCCAGGCAGTGTGGGGGTCCTCACCCCACTAGAGATTCATAAAACAAGGTCCATGGGCTTCTCCCCCAGGAACCCTGGATGAGAGGTCTGAGGGCTTTCTCAGCCTGGGAACTTGGAGGGATCAGAACTTGCAGAGTTGAGGGAGAGAAGAGGGGTCCCAGTCTCCTTAAACTTGAGAGCCCTCTTCTAAGGCTCTGCAGGAGACAGGGATGGGAATGGGGGTCAGGGAGAAGGAGTGGGGAGAAGCATCTCCCCAGATTAGAGAATTGCACACACACACACACACACACACACACACACACTCCAATCAGGGAAAGGGGAGCCTTCTGAGTATTGCAGAGAAAGGCAAGGGTAGGTTTTTTTGGGGGGAGGGGGACAGGTGAGAGCTGCAGGGCCAGAAAGAAGATAGAAGGGGAAACAGCAGGAGGAGGGGGTGCAGCCCCTGGGTGTGAGGAAATGTCTGGGGGAGACCCAGGAGGGGGCTGCAGGAAAGGATTTCCTGCAGCCCCATCAGGGGCCAGGGCCTAATTATACCCCTCTGAAGGCTTCCCTCCTTGCCCTCAGCTACTCCCATAAACCTGAAATTGGAGGCTTGGCTCCTGCAGAGCCTGTCTTGGGGCTGGCAGGAGGAGGGGGCACTGGAAGCCAAAGAGGGAAGCTAAGATATAGGGGAGCCTGTCCCCAAGGCCAGCAGCTCCCTGGGGAGAGGAGAAAGGCTTTTCCCATCCCAGCATCACCCTGAGAATTCGCCTCAGCAGGGTTGAATTCCGAGAGCGGAGATGGGGCGCTGGAGAGGGTAGTGAGGGGCTTGGGGACTCTCAGGGTCAGGAAATAGAACTGCTGAAATTTCAGGACTTGGTCGTGGGCTGGGAGGATGGGAGGGGGCAGAGGAGGAGGGAAGTGGGGAGGAGAGAGACCTTGCTATAAAAATAAAAAACAAGAGAGAGAAGCGTTTATGGGCCTATGAAACGGTTGGGAATTTGGACTTTTTATGAGGATATTCTCGAATTACTACTCTTGAAGCTGAGGAGGACCAGACTGTAGAGGCTTTGATAGCTTCGATTTCCTATAGTTTTAGGTGCTGGAAACTGAGGAGGGGAAAGATAGGGAGGGGGGAGATTGCAAAAGCAGTAAGGGGGAGGAATTCCTAAAGCAAAATGTGTCCAAATTCAGGTTCAATTATTGGGTTTGGGGAGCCTGGCTGAGCCTGGGGATGGGGTGGCAGGGGTCCTGGGCTGGAAAGGGGCTCCACTGACCCCTGCCTGTGTTTGGCCCTCCAGGCAACCCCGTGGCCAACTGGATTCACGCCCGTTCCACGAGGAAGAAGCGCTGCCCGTACACCAAGTACCAGACGCTGGAACTGGAGAAGGAGTTTCTCTTCAATATGTATTTAACCAGGGACCGTCGGTACGAGGTGGCCCGGGTTCTCAACCTCACCGAGCGGCAGGTCAAAATCTGGTTTCAGAATCGGAGGATGAAGATGAAAAAGATGAATAAAGAGAAAACCGACAAGGAGCAATCCTAAACCCTGCCCCAGCCTGCTGCCTCGCACAGCCAAGGGAAAAACAAAACAAAACAAAAAACCCACAAAATACCCCAGCCCAGGCGGGAGACAGCACTGAAAGAAAAAAGGAAAGAGCAAGATAGAGAAAAGCCAATCGGTTTAAAAAGGAAAAAAAAAAAGGGGGAAGGGGAAAAGGAAAACTCTTGCTATTTGGGAGGGTTCAGTGTTGAGAAATTGGTGTTTTAGAGTTAGTTCTACCCAGCGAGGAGGAGGAGGAGGCGGGGAGAGAAACCGCGTTCTCTTCTCCCAGCGCAACTGAAATAAATGACACACACAAATGTGATTTTTTTTTCTCCTTTCTTCAGAGAAGCCAGTACTTGAATCGCTATATTTCTATTTTTTTTCATGTATTGTATTTGGTCCGGGCCATCGTTCCCCAGGCCTGGGGTGCTCTGTGTGCAGATTTTGTACAAACATACACACGCGCACACACACAACATACACAAGTATGCTTCCCAGCCCAGGAGCTAAAAGGCGAGGGCCGGGGACCATGCCGCAGGCTGGGTCCTGCGGCACAGGCCGGCGCCTCTGGAGTGTACATAGCAGTCTCCTCTCATCCTCAGAGTCGGTCCTGTAACGTGCTTCTGTTTGTTATGGTAGAACAGCTCTGTGTTAATATATCGAAGTCATTTAAAAAACCAGAAACCCAACTGCATCCAGTTCTCATTATTTCTCTTCCTTGTCGCTCCCAGGCTTCTGACGTGGAGGAGACAAGTGCTTAGATCCTTTAGGGGAGGTGGGAGCCAGGCAAGGGTCTCCCCCTGCTTCGGAAGGGCAAGTGCCCGCCACTCCTCCCCCAGGCAGGGTGTGATGGGGCTGAGAGGCTCCAGGGGGGTGGTGGAGGCTGCTGAGGCCCGGGTGCCGCCTGTGCCTTCCTTGGCTGGCTGCCTGTGAGTCTCCTGGTAGCTCGATGGAGTCCCTGGGGGTGGGGGTACGGCATGAATGGTTTTCCTTGGCTGTAATTAATTGTAATAATTTATGAGTACATGAGATCGGAGGGAAGAGATAGGTAAAGATGAAGGTTGCGTGCTGGGTGCAGGCCGGGGCTGGATTCCTGCCTGGCTGCATCGGTGCTTTGAGGGGTGTCTTGGTGGGGGGGAGGCTGCTAAGGAGGGTGTGCGGTGAAGAGTGAAGAGGGAGGCCCTGCAGGCCTCAGGGAACTGGACAGGCACTGGACACTGAGAGTGAAAGAAGATGCAGAGAGAGAGCAGGGGGAGAGAATAGAGAGGGAAGAAAGAAAAGGGAGGAAAGGAGGGAGAGAGAAGAAAGATGGCAACACCAATGCAATCAAGATTTGATTTCGTTTCTATTTCTCAGTGTATTCTCAGTTCCTCTCTCCATCTCCTAGTTCTCTCTTTTCTATTCAACCTCTCTATCTTTCTGGTGCCTGATTTGAATGTTGATCTGGGGGTGACACTGGTTATGCTGAGCAACCGTAGCATTTCTAGGAGATCCCGAGGCTAGGGCCAAAGGAACCTGGTCAGGGATTAGCCAGAAGTGGGGTGTTCTCTGGTGGCTGTAGGACCTCAGGGGCGAAGATTTGGGGATATGTGTGTGTAACAACAGCCCAGTGGGGATGGTCGATTGCCTAGCACCCCGAGAGCCTTCCCCAGAACCAGCAGTTTTCATCTGTTAATCAGAAGCAGACTCAAGCTGCCGGGTATGCTTCAGCCCAGCGCCCCCTTTCTCGGAAATCCCCCAATCTGGAAACTATTAAACTCAGACTGCTTGAAATATAGCCCTTTAATATCTCAGGCTGCCTATTTTGGCGAGAGTGCAGGGTGTTGCTCTGAATACTTGGGGAATACCACAGTAAAGGAAAATAATTGGGGACCCCAATTCCTAAGCAGCTTCCCCCATGGCCATCACCTTCCAGGATTGGTGAGGCACTTGTAGGGACCAGCCCCTTCCCATCATTTGAATCTCCTACCCACTCCTATTAAATAGCCCAGTTTCAGGGGCTGGAGGAAGGTGGGAAGAGGTGAATGTTTTGTTTTTGATAATATTTTGAGGGAGACAATCTAAAGTCGCGGTTTGGTTTTCCCAGTCGCTGAAGCACCCCTCCTCTTTCCCGCTTAAGAACAGACTTCCCAATTCCAGAAGCGATTGTTTTCTTGGTCCTTTTGAAAGGTGCTTTGCATGTAGTTTTCTGGCTACCTCGCTCCTCCTCTGGGACCCTGGCCTCAGTTGCGCCCCGCGCGGAGGACAAGGCACCCACCCATCTCCCTCGGTCCTGACCGCGGGGACTCAAGCTTCTCTCCCGGCCCGAGCTCGGCGGTGTTTCCGGGCCTCCACCCCGCCCCTGCTCCAAGGCCCTGTCGCCTCCTCTCGTCCGACCGTCAGCGCGGCCTGCTTCCTGCGGCCCGCCTGAGCCGGTCTGGCTCCGGGCAGGAAGGAGGGCCCTGACCAGAGCGTGGGATCCAGAGTAGGCCCACGCGGTCCAGCCCACGGTTCAGTACCAGCTCAACCTCCAGCCTGCAGGTCAGGATTGGATTCGATTTTTATTTATTGTCATTTGTGAACTCAAACCACAACAACACGACACACATCTAGGGAAAGAAACGAAAGCTAGGGACGAAAGAGGGGCTTGCAAACGCCCCCCTGCCCTAATCCTCCCCTCCCACCTCTCCTCTGCTCCTTTGTCAGAATCACAAAACCCTAAAGGTTGTTCCACTTGGGAAGGCAGAGGGTAGGTACATTTCCGAGGCCCCGAAATGCCACTTTTATGGCGCTGTTTGTCTCCCTGCGCTGGATTCTGAATGGGGCCGAACAAAACAGCAGCGCGGAGCTGGCTAGACGTCTGGGCTTAATTGTTTTATGGTTTAAATAAGGTGGACACTCTTTCCTTTGAAATCGGATTATAGGAATGTTTTGTCTATGGCCCACGGAGAACAGGACCTCACTGGATGGGAGGGAGAAGTGGAGAGAGAGCGCGCGTGAGAGAGGGCTGGGCCACAAACCAGGGGGCAAAGAGCCGGGAGAAGTCAGAGTCCCACCCCAAAGTCCTGCAGGCGGCGGCGGAATAGGCGGTACGGAGCAGGAGGCAGGGTAAGAGGAGCGAGGAGTTTAGGGTGCGCGCCACGGGCAGGCGGTCGCGGGAGCTTCGGTGCGTGTGTCTGCGTGCGCGGTGTTCCGAGGCCAGAAATGCGCCTGGTTGTGGGGATAATCGCGGCAGTTCCTTTTGCACAGTGTCTCAATGCAGGAAGGGAGGGTGACAAAAAGAGAAAATAGTACAAAACCTTGGGCAAGGTTTAGTTCGACGATTTAGAAAACAAAAGAACAGCGCTCCTGGGAAGGGGGGAGTCCCTTCCGGGGACCCCTCTCTTGCTCATTCATTTGGAAACTCCTTCCTCCCATCCCCGACCTTTGGGTCAAGCCTGGGGACCTGCTTGCTCTTAGCTGCTGGCTTTTTCTCGGCCGAACTGCATTGGAGCAAGTGGACGCGAGGTGGCGCTGTTGCTCAATGTTAGAGGCGGCGGCGGTGCCCCCAGCCGGCCTGGCCGCACTGACATTTGAGGCCTGGCCCCGAGGAGCAGCGACTAAAAGGTTGGGTGCCCCGGCCCAGCCCGGTCCCTCTGGCTCTGAGCAAATCAATCCTCTCACCTGCGAGGTGTAAATAAATCGCGAGTGGCGGCAGGAGATGGGTCCTCGCTCTCCCAGCAGACTCGGGAGGCTCAGAAGGGCGGGCGTTGAAAATAATCGCTTTGCGCAGGAGATAAGCACGAAGCAGGCAGCGCGTAATTAACACGAAAAGGCAGAATGACCCGGACAAACGAACATAAATCCACGATACCTAGGAGGGCGGTGCAGGCCTCGGGGCGAGGGACGGAGACGCCCCAGCAAGGATGGCTGCTTGCGGTTCCTTTATTTCCAGGCTCCAGGAGCATAATCAACCAGAAACATGTAAAAAACAAACAATCAAATGAACTAAAGAGAGAAAAGGCGAGGGACCCTTGAAAGGGGAAATCAAGTCCAGTCGGGGCTTTGGGGACTGGTGGGCTCTCAAAGCAGGCGATGCATGAAGCACACTCTGGACAGTTGCATTCCAAGACACAAAGGCCCGGAAGGATAGCTCTGTGGCAGGATTTTCACTGGCCCATAAAATGTTGAGATATCCCCCCACCCCCTAAAAGATAAGGCGCAGGCCCCAGAGCGGATATGGCCTGCTCAGCCTCTGCTTTCCAGGAGGGAAAGGGAAAGTATTTATGACAGTCCCCAGTGACCTAGAAGCTGAGAGTCCAGAGTCTGTCAGTTTAGAACCTACAGAGCAGGCCCAGAGAAGGCAGAGGCTGAACCAAGGCTGCAGCGTGCTCTGGTAGTGGAGGAAATCTCTGTCATGTCCCCCACTGCCCTGGACCCTGCAGCCCTGGCATGGCCCTCTGACCCTGCCCTCCTGTGGCTCCAGGGTCAGAGTTATGGGTGTGGTGTCACAGAGTTGGAGCAGTCTCCACCTCACTCAAATGGGGGTGGATTCCTCCAAATTCAGGGTATCCTGATCTCTTGCTGGGGCCCCAGTGGTTCTCCTTTGGGAATGTGGCTGAGAGTGACTATTTCCCCAGCAACTATTTAGATACAGAAGGGGGAGACTCATTCTCTCTGCATCGTCCTCCCCTGCACTTTTATTTCTTCCTTCATCCCTAGAGCTGGGCTCCGGATGGATAGCGAAGAAAAAGATCTGATTTTCTAACTGCCTCCTTCCTCATCCAACCCTGAAACTCCAAAATGTGGAAGGAAAATAGGTAGCATTTTTCTTTTTTATGATGCAAAGAGAGAAAGATGCATGTGTGTTTATCAGGTCTTATTTTCATATATGTCTGGGTGTGCACAAGTGTGCACAGCGTCTGTGAAGTGTCAGAGGTGCTTTCTGATAGTTGAGTGGGTGTGCGTTTGATGTTGTTTGTGGTGGAAGAGAGCATATACAATATGTGTGGATCCTGAGTATGGCCCCGTATTGCTCTTACATACTGTGGAGGGGGAGGACCAGAAAAATCATTCTTCTTCTTCATTCACCTGCACAGAGCACACGTGTCCACAGCTCTCTTTCTCCCTTTTCTCTCTGCCTGTGTTCAGTCCATGTAACTGTACATGTTTATGGCCTGAGAAGGGTGCTGATGGGATAAGGGTCTTTTATCCATTAGCATTAACTTGAATTTACCCAGTCTTGGGGATGGGGGAAACCCCCCAGAGAAGAGTGGGTAAATATTTAAAGAGTGTCTGTTGACAGTTCCCATCCACATCCTGGCCTGGGCAGCCTGCCTGGGGGAGTTGGGGCGGGGGCGCGGATGCAGTGAAGCCAGGAGGCCCCTCCAGGCCAAACTGGCATTTCCTATGGGGTTAGGGTATGTGGGGACAAGTAAGAGGCCTGCTTTAGACTCCTCCAACCCAGATACAAGGGGTCTCCTAAGAAGCAACCTCCTGGATCAGCCCAGCCAGAAGCCAGAGAACCACAGCTGCCCTCTCCTCTGTTCCCACCAGCGGCTTTGCTCTCAGAGCCTCCAGCAAGCTCGTGGCCATTGCCCGGGCTTCCTGCCTGAGGCATGAGCTAGTGTCTGAAGGGGCAGTGCAGCCCTGACTGGGTATGTGGAGTGTCCTTGCCTCTGGCCCTCTCTACTACCCACAGCCAGCTGACAAGGCATCTTAAGAATCTAGGGAGGACAGGGCAGCTGGATAGGGGCAAGAGGGTTCTGATAGCTGAAGTGTCTGGGGATAAGATGTGCTTTTCCTTCTAAAGTCCCCAGACTTAAGGACCCCCTGGGGAACCCACCTTTGGTTGTTAGGGGACCGCTCTCTCTGGTTGGCATTCAGCCCCCTCGGGGGTCTTATACCTGTTGAGGTAACCTGAGTTGACCTGCCGGCTCAGGTACCTCTCTCTCTGAGAGGAAGGAAACGAGAAGGGAGGAGAGGCACCTTCAAATCTGAATGCGCACCTTGGAAAAGCTGGCCCCAGCCATTAGCTGGGGCTGGCTCACCACCACCCCCCACATACCACACCCCCATCCCTCCCCCTTCCTCCCCTCCCCTTCTTCCAGGTCCCCCCAGCCCTGAACCCCTCTATCCCCCGCCCGCCATCCCTCCCTTCCTTCTCTCTCTCTCTCTCTCTCTCTCCCTCTCTCTCTCCCTCTCTCTCTCTCCCTCTCGCCTGTCTTCATGTCGTGGATTGATGAACGCGAATCGCGTGTAAGCGCCGCCACCGCCGGGAGTCTGAGGAATTCGCCTGGGCTGTTAAAGGAAAGAGCTAAGTGCGAGAGCGCGAGCTCTACCTACCGACAGTGAAGAGAGCCGCCGCCGCCGCCGCCGCCCGCTTGCCCGCCGCCGCCCGCGCCCAGCCCGGGAGCTGCGCCGCCCCGCCGGCCGCCGGCACCCAGGCGCCCCCCACCTGCCCAGCCCGGCCCGCCGCCCCGGGGAGCCGGCCGGCCTGGGGATCGCTCCCGGGGGGAGGGCAGTTTCGGGGGTCCCGGGCGGGGGAGTCGGGAGCCAGAGGGGAGGGGGCGGCGGGTTTTCATGTGCCCAGCATGAGCTCCTACTTCGTCAACCCCCTGTTCTCCAAGTACAAAGGCGGCGAGTCCCTGGAGCCGGCCTATTACGACTGCCGCTTCCCGCAGAGCGTGGGCCGGAGCCATGCGCTGGTGTACGGGCCCGGCGGCTCGGCGCCCGGCTTCCAGCACGCCTCGCACCACGTCCAAGACTTCTTCCACCACGGCACCTCGGGCATCTCCAACTCGGGCTACCAGCAGAACCCGTGCTCGCTGAGCTGCCACGGAGACGCCTCCAAATTCTATGGCTACGAGGCGCTCCCCAGACAGTCCCTTTATGGGGCTCAGCAAGAGGCGAGCGTGGTGCAATATCCCGACTGTAAATCCTCCGCCAACACTAACAGTAGCGAAGGACAAGGCCACTTAAATCAAAACTCGTCTCCCAGCCTCATGTTTCCATGGATGAGACCCCACGGTGAGAAGCCTTTTCTCTTTCCCCCTTGGTCTCCCGCGCTCCGGGGTCTTCCCCCCCTCCCTCGCCTCCTTTTTGTCTGCCCTCGCTTTCCCTCTTGGCTTGGGGCTGTCTCGGGCCCCACCCCCGGGCCTGAGTGGGTTTCTGGAGGTTGGGAGGTTCAGCTGGGGGTGGGGCACCGGGTTTGTCTCGGAGATTTGGGGGATTGGGGTAAAAGTGGGGGGAGAGGTGGTATCTGGGTGCAAAGGGTTAAAAAAAACGGTTTCTCCACCTCTTGTCAGTCAGTCAGTCTCTCTCTTTCCTCTTTCTCTGTCTGTTTCTCTCACCGTCTCTAGTCAAAGTTGGGGAGGTGGCTGGGAAGGAGCAGGGGACCCTGAGGTTATCAGCCTTTGGAACAAGCCAGTTTCTCCATAAGGCAGAGAGCCCCAGTCCAGGACAGTGGCCAGGCTGTCTTGGGATGAAGACCCCTGCTTCCCTCCCCTGGCTGGGTCAGGGGGTGGCAGGACCCCAAGGACAGGTGATCTACTTCTCTGGGGTACCCACCACCTCCTCTCAGAGAATTAGCCTTAGGGCCACTACCCCAACTTTGCTCTACTTCCCTCAGTTGGACAGAAGAGAAGGAGTCAGAAAGGAAGGGGAAAAAAAAAAAAGAGTACTGAAAAGGAGGGAGGCCATGTAGGTTAGAGGGCTCTGAGGTCCAGAAGACCCTCGCCAAGCTGCCCCCCATCAAAGGCTTCTGGGGTCTTCCTGAGACCCTCAGGGCAGCTCAGGTCATGAGCCCCTCCAAAGGTGGCCCCTCATCGCCCAATTTCGAAGTAAAAGGGGAAGCTAGAAAGGGACAAGTTCCAGCAAGGATGGCCCGTGATTTATTTGCTGATCTCCAGTTAGCAATCAGGCCAAGCAGTGATACATTCCAGGAGATCAATTATTTTTCCTTCTTGCAAGGCATAAGGCAGAGAGATCTGAAGAGGGGCAGTGAGCAGAGCCCCACTTCTTCACCCCCAGCCCTTTTGCCTTCCTTTTGGAAAAAGGCTCTGTCCCCAGCCCTGCTCACCCAATGCCCCTCTGCACTTGTAAACAAAGCTGCAAGGGCCAGTTTCCTGGAACTGCAGGCCTGGGGGCACTCTGCAGTGCTCCCTTGGCCTCTTCCAGCCCCCGCTTTCCAGACAGATCCTAGTCCCTGCCCCCACCCCTACCCTACCTCCCAAGGTGAAGCTAAACCAAAACAAACCCCCCAAACTTTCCTGCCCTTGCCTGCTCAGCCTTTTCTGCAGGAGGGAGGGGAACTGGGGAAACCAGAGGGGGGGATTTCAGGGGAGGAAGAGTGACAGGGGAAAGCCAAGCCCCTACCCAAACATAACCAGACTGGGCTTCTGTTCTGTCCAGCTCCGGGGCGGCGCAGCGGAAGGCAAACTTACAGCCGGTATCAGACCTTGGAACTAGAAAAGGAGTTTCTCTTTAATCCTTATTTGACACGAAAGCGTCGGATTGAAGTCTCTCATGCCCTGGGACTGACTGAGAGACAAGTGAAGATCTGGTTCCAGAACCGAAGGATGAAGTGGAAAAAGGAGAACAACAAGGATAAACTGCCCGGAGCCCGAGATGAGGAGAAGGTGGAGGAAGAAGGAAACGAGGAAGAGGAGAAAGAAGAGGAGGAAAAGGAAGAAAACAAGGACTGAGCAAAAAAGAGACATCCCCCCCTCCTTTAGCAACTCCCTTGAAGTTTCATTTTATGGTAGCAGATAAATTGAGAAGTTTACGACTGTCATTTGCTTTTATAGAGAATAGAATGACACTCACAACTCTAACTACCTGTCAGATACTTGCAGCTCTGGTTTTATTACCTTTGGACTTCCCCCCATCTTTATTTGTTTGGGGGCTGGAGGGGGGAGACTGAGACACAGCGAAAAGTTCCGAGTCTCTGTCTCAGTTGTTGCCCCAACACACACACTTCTCCCTACCCCCACCCTTCCTAGTCTTGCCTGGATTTTAAGGTCTGAGACCTGGCCCCCTTTCCCCTTCTCCCGGCCCCTTCTTGCCACACTGCCACCTCCCTGCTTCTCTGGTATTTATTTTAGAGGGGAGCCCCCTCAAAATGCGGAAGAAGACTCGTGGCTTTGTTTTCATGCTAGGATTAGTGTCTTAGATTGACTTTTTTTCCCCAAAGGACAGAAAAAGTGAAGGAAGGAAGGAAAAGAAAGGGAAGATGTTCAAAGACATTTTAAAAATGATAGCAAGGAATATCCCCTCTCCCTCCCTGGGGGGTCCCCACTTAGACCCCCTTGACTTTCTCTACGAACCTGATGGAAACCTGAAGGAGACGAGGTCTCCCCCTCCCCCCTCCCTTTTCACGGGGTAGAAAGGCGCCTGCCTGCAGTTGCCGCTCAGATCCTACCTAGCCATCCCATGGTCACTCGGGCCCATGCCTTCCTCCCCTTCAGCTGTCTAATTCCTGTTGTTGGGCCCAGCTTCCTCTGAGCTGCACTGGTATAAGCGCTCAGAAATCGCCATAATCATGAAAATAATAATACTGATAATAATCATAGTAAATCTTTAACATACTACCTAAAGGGAACCTGCAATAATCTTGAAAAAATAAAAAAGAGAAATTAAAAAAAAATCCTAATACAGGAGAAAAAAAGAGAAAAAATTTAAAATAAAAAAAAAGAAAGAAACCTCCAACGTATTTTATCACTACCTATAGGAAGAAATCCTGCTTTGAGAGTATTTGTAATGCGGTTTTGTTGTTGTTTGTTGCTGCTTATTTCACTAAGAAAAACCCAACAACTGAGACTGCCTAGCCCGCCGGTCCTGTGCGCTTTTATTGTGCTTCTAACCCCAGTAGAGTAGAACTAAATTGCACTGAATGTATAGTTAACTGTCTTGAATTCTCTGTTTATGCAATGTGCTCGAAAGAAAAACAAGGTTAAAAATATATCTATAATAATAATTTTTGGTCATTCGTCTTTATGTCCAGCTATGAATGTAGATTTTGTGTCCCGGCAGCAGCTCTGTTTCTGGTCGAAGTACTTTGTATTGTATACGTGAGTCATAATAAAAAAATGGAGAAAAAATATTTGAAGCTGTAATGACTGGCTCGATTTTTCCCCATCGTACCCCGTTTTCTACCCCTCCCCTCCTTACCCTTTTTCAATATTCTAGTAAAGGTTTCCTCCACTGATCTGACTTGGGGTTGGGGAGCACCCACATGGAGAGGAGTGGAGGAGCTGAGAGGGCTGGCTGGGCTGGGAGGGCAGGTGAAAGTGGGGAGGTGAACAGGAGGAGGAGAAGAGCAGAATGCCCTTGGGAGAACATTGGCTCCAAACAAAGTGGGTTGGTAGATGCCAGTGTCCCAGTAGGAAGAAAGCATCTTCTCCACTCATCCATCTTCCTCTTGGCTCTGGGCTGAGCCCAGATCAAAAATCTGCTCCCCCTCCCATGCCCCTCCAGCAACTAGGCCTTTTTCAGCTAGGGGCTGGGGCTAAGGATGAGGCAGTGTGACTCCTTCTGATCTCTCATGGTCAACCCTTAGTACTCAGCACCCAGCACTAGAAAGCAAACAGGGTGGGAAGGATGTGAGGCTCAAGGCAGTCTGGAGGACTTGGTTTCAAGAAGCCTGAGAGTGGGGGACAAGGGAGCTCAAGCCTAGGGGAGAGGAGAGAAGGGAACGGTGGAGGGACTGGTAAGGCAAGCAGCCTGAGTCCACTGTCTGAAACTCAAATTCAGCCAGCACAGAGCCATCACTGTCACCCAGCCCGCCTGCACTTACTCCAGCCTCTGTTCTGGCTGTTTCAAGCCCTCTCAGCTTCACCTTGGCAATTGGGCAGCCTGCCCTGCCCTTATAATTCAGGTCATTGGCTCGGGTGTGGGTGGGCCCGTTGAGTGGACAGTCCCTCACTCCAGCCACAGCCGGGTAAGGACAGTCTTCACTGGACTCCCCATTCCCCAAAATAAAGGGTTGAACGCTGAGGGACTCAGGGGGCAAGAAGTCTCTCAGTCTTCCCTGGAGAGTCCTAGACAGAGAAATCTGTTTATGCCAGTAAGATTCTGGTCAAATAATACCAAATTCCACATATACAAGCCGTCTGATTCAGTCAAGAGATGGGACGAGGGGAGGGGAAGGGATCTTCTGGTCTTAAAAACCCAGACCCCCAAAGACTGAAATATTTTTGAGGACAGACCTCTCTCTCTCACTCCCTTCCCTCTCTGTTCTCCCGTTCAGTGATTTCCCCAGACTTACGCCTAGTAAGTCGAGGACTCTAGTTTTGTGTAATTTCACCCGCGTCTGAGTCCCTGGCTCCCACGCAAAGTTGTCTTGAATACAGGATTGGATCCGGCGTCGTTAATAGGGGACTCCTGCGGCCCGAGCGAGGCTACCGATTGGAAGCCCAGGCTGCGGGCAGGCAGTCGGGAACAGCTTTGAACAGCTCTGGGGGAAATCTTTCGGAACCTGGGGTCCCAGCTGCCAGCCACGGGGCCAGACAGGTACCCCGTTTGCTGCGGGGAAACACTGGCTGCCCGCCGGGGAGGCCCGAATAGACAGCATTTTGCTCCGACCTCAGGCCTTCCCACGGGCGTCCAGACTCCGAAGGCCGGGGAGGGTCGTTTCATTTTGAAATGTAGAATTATGCTTGCTATTAATAAAAAATCTTTGGCTCAGTAGCCATTGACCCTACACTAAATGCCTTCGAAGAACCTCACCGAATTTTCCCCACACCCAATGCCCCATTCAATCCCGGCCGTGCGCAGCAATGCCCGTGGCCCCAAGCCCGGCGTCGGAGGGCGGGGTGCGTCTGGCGCCCAGCATCGCTTGAGATGCAAGGCATCGGGTGGGCCAGACCCAGAGAGCTTCAGCCGCCCTCTCTTACAGCACCCGCTCCCCCCCAACCCGTGGTGCCCACCGCCTCTGTTTTCTCGTTTGGAGAGAAAAGGAAGCAAAACCCGTATTATGGGAGAACTTAATTGCGAGCGGGGATGCGCTCTCTTTAGAAACGCGTCCTCCCAAATACTCCCGCCGTCCCATTACCAGAATGGGGACCATTCGGCAGCAGCAGCTAGGACTTTCTCCCATTCTTTACTTTTTTATTAGCCAATCAAAGTGGCTTCCGAAAGCTATTTGTGATTTGTGAAAAATAGTGTCTTTCAAAATGCTGAGTTGAAGCATCTCGCTCATTTCGCCTTGAATTTATTATTCTAATCTCAACCGTAGAGACAGGATAATGCAGCTATTAAGTTGGGGGGCAAATTCGTTTCTCGGGATTAAAAAGAACCACACACACTCAGCATTGTCTCTCCCTCCCCACTTCGTTGTAGAGGCCAAGGGAATTGCGGGCCTGCAGGGGATCTGGGGGAGGAGGATGAGGGAGGTAATAAGTGCCCTAAAAGGCTCCTTGGGGGACCCTAGGATGGGAGAGTGGATTGGCCTCCCCAGCCTCAGCTTCCCCAAATTAGATGCCCCAGCGGCTATGTGCTGGAGAAAGTCACCCCGTGCCAGTTAACGCGAACTCTAAGACAGGTTGCGCCACAGACTAGAAGTAAAATTTCCGCTGAACTGCTCGCGGAGCTGTCCCATTCTCCCCGAGGCCCATTGTGAAAAGCTGGGCCAGTGCTTCCTTGTCGTAATTTTTAACTACCTGTTATAAAATTTATGGGTGGGTTTGTAAAAGAAACAAGGTCCCTGCATCCGGCTGAGGGAACTGCTTCACTTACTGTGGAGGAAGTTTGGGGAGGGGATGAGGGGACCCCCTGTTGGTTGGGGTGGGGCACCCAGCCGTGGAAGTCCCCATGCCAACATGACTCAGGAACCAAGAGAAGAGCTTTGGGCCTTCAAATCTCCAGCTTGTTGGGGAGAGTGGCTGGGTGGTGACTGGTTGGCAAATAGTCTCTATGGGGGGATTTATTCTGGGCTTCCTCACATTGGATTCATTGCCAAAATCAGGGGTCTGGAGTCTCCCGTGCTCTGGTGTTTAGCATGGAAGGTACAATTCAAGGAAAGAATCGATACTTTTTTCTGGGCCTGCAAGGTGTGTCCTAGTTGCCCAGACACTGGAATTTTTCTGAAAAAGGCAGATGGGTTTCGGCCACCTGACCAGACAGAAAAAGGCTTCCTATGACCATGCACCCAAAGGAAAAAGAACTGGGAACTAAGATCGATCATAGACCTTAATTTTATATTTAATTCTAAAAAGGTTAGGAGGAAGCTGCCATCTGAACCTAGGAACTGAGGAGACCTGCCGTCCTTAGGAGACCTAGGGATGGTCTTGGGGGGGGGGGTGGTGGGAGTGGGGAGAAAAGAATCTGGGGATGAGGGGCACTTTGGGAGTTCTGCAGGCTGTTCCCCATCTCCTCTGCCACCCCCACCCCCCCCTCCAAGCTGCCTCCGCAGGCCTAAATCCTCTCGGCTCTTCAGACCACGGCCAGGTCAGTCTTGGTTATGAGGCTTCCAGCGGCCTGCCCCTCCTGTTCCCATCTTGGGTGGAGTGGGGGGCTTCCCCTACGCCCCAATGGGAAGGATGTTCTCTTCCTAGGAAAAAAATGACAGGAGTATGCTGAGCATCCCCTTCATGAGCCGGGCCTGCCGTCATTGCCCCAATGCCACAAATCTTTGCAAAGCTGTGGTTCCCCCAGAGCCAACCTTAATACCCCATTTATTAAGGAAAATATGTAAAATTCGGCATGGCAGAGCGAGGCAGCCGACTTAGCGCCAGAATCCTTCCTTGTCTCCTGTCAGGTCCCCCCTTCGCCCTTTCCGCGCTAGCCAGGAGCAACCCGGCCCGTGGGGAGTGGGCGGTGGGTGGGGGTAGAGTGGGGGTCGGGGGATGCTCCCTCTCCGAGAGAATTGGGTAAACATGGCGACCGCGGCGCCCATTTGCACACGCTACACAAATGCATCGCATTCCCGGTTGTTTGCAGAAAATTTACAGCTGAGTAATAAAAGTTTACGATCGACTCACAAGTTGGATTGGCCACAAGAAGTCATGTGGATTCCATCCATGAACGTGAACTTTTTATTGTGGTTTGTCCGTTCGGAGCGCTCCGCAGAACAGTCCTCCCTGTAAGAGCCTAACCATTGCCAGGGAAACCTGCGCTGGGCTCTCCCTTCATTACTAGTATTTTTTTTATTAATCTGATTAATAATTATTTTCTCCCCTCATTTAATTTTTTTCCTCCCAGCTGGAGTTGCCGGAAGCTGGGAGCACCTGGGGAGGGGGGCGGGGGGAGAGGCTGGAGTAGAGGGCACCCTCTCTCCCTTCCCGACCCTCTAGCCCCCCAAGGGGCAGGAGGAATGCGGGAGCAGGAGTTGAGATAGGGAGCTGCAGATGCTTCCGCCCCTCCCCTCTCCTAAGCTCTCCCTCCTGCCCCCTTCTTGCATCTCTCCTTAATTTTATTTGGCTTTTTTAATTATTGGGACTTCTTTTTTAAAATTTCTATAAAAATATATATATATACATATATATGTATGTGGAGCTGAGACAGGCTCGGCAGCGGCACAGAATGAGCAAAGACGAGAAAGAGAGTGGGAGAGAGAGGCAGAGAGAGAGAGGGAGAGGGAGAGTGACAGCAGCGCCCGGTAAGTGTTTCCTTATTGGTTCAAATATGTAACTAATGGTCCGTAGCTGGGTGGCGGTTTCAAGATAAGGACAGCAGCGGCTTGTCTTGGTTAGAAAGGAGAGGGGGCGAGAGGGTGGGCGCGTGGCAATTATGGGGAGGAAAAGTGGGGGTGGGGGAGAAATTGGGTTAAACTGGAATATGGTAGTGGGGGACGTATGTTGTCCTTATGTCACTGTACGCTGAAGTTGGGGGTCGGGGGCCAGAGGACTGCGTGGGGCTCAAGGCCGGGGTCTAGTGCGCGGACCTTGTCCTTACCTGTTATAGATCTGCGGCCTCTTGCCTAACGGGACTGAGACAGAGGGGGCTCGGGAGCTCAAAATCCAGGGCAGAAGAGAGAACCTGTAAGCTGTAACCAATGCCCTCCGAGCAGAGTCAGCCCCCCCCAACCCCCAAACAAACTTTCCAGTGCCCCCTCCCTGCTCCGCAGCCCCCTCCCTCCCGAAGAGCGCGACCGCTAGAGCTCACACATGCGCAGTGCGGGCCCAGGGCCCGGCCGCGGAGCAGGAAGAGAGCGCAGCTAGGCGGGCGGCGGGGCCTGTTAATTGGCAATTAGGGAGGAGGCTGGTGGCTGGTGTGCGTCAGCGGAGGGGAGAGCGTCTGCCCACCCCCTGCTTCCACCCCCACTCGAGCGGATGGAAAGATGGGAGGTGCTCGGCACTGCGGGTGGATGGGTGGGGGTGGGGGACTTGGTACTCAAAAGCCATCTTGTGCTTGGAGAATGGGGGCCAATCTGCCTTCTCTCCCCCCGACCCCCGGCCCGGCGTTCTCCACCCCCACCGCGGCCACCCCACCCAGGATACCAACTGGACTGCTTCACCCGCGTCGCCTGGCTGCTCTGGGCTGTGATCTGACCTGTCTGGGGCGGAGGTGGGAATTGAAGAGGCCCTAGAATGGGTGGGGACAGGGACCAGGCCTCGCCGGCAAGGCCTCCTGGATGAGCAGAGGTAGTGAGATCCCAAGGCACGGCTGGGGCACGGCTGGCTTATGGGGTCGGGACTCAGAATTGGGCGGCCCGGAGGGTCCTGGGCGCTGGGGATCTTCCTAATAATTGGTGCTAATGGCGTGTTGTATAGTCTTAACCCAATACATATGGTTTCATAACACAGTGGCTTAATTTCTTCCAAATGTACGTGGCCCTGAATGTGTTGCAGCTTGATATATGACCCCGCCCTGCTCCCTGGCCTGGGTCCGAGGCGGCCCCTATATGTGTGAGCTTCTGTTTATAAAGGGCAACGCACACACACTCGCTTACACACCCAAGGCAGACACACCCCAGAGCTGGGGGAGGGGAGAGTGCATACTTCTGGAGAGATCCGAGAGTCTGGGGGCCGGAGTCCCCTTCAGCCCGAGCCAAGAGCACCCCCCCCCATCCTCTCCCAAACGCGCGACTGGGCTTCTGCGCCAAGCCCGAGTGGGGGAGGGGACCGCTCCTCGATTTCCTGTTTAAACCCGGACTAGTCGCCTGGGGGGTGGGGGGGAGATAACCTGTTTTTATCAAATTTTTAAAAATTTAGTTCTACTGCATTCAAATCAAACCCCTTGGGCCCGAGTTGACGGTGAATCTTCCCTCCCCTCCCCCCACAATCCCCTTCCCTTCCTCTCTTGCCCCCCCAAAAATTCCCCTTTCGCAGCCGACATAAAGGCCTGGGAGGTATTCTCCCGGGGGAAGAAATGGCATTTTCTCTCCCCCTTCCTCCCACCCCCCGCAATAGGACTTGTGTGTGTCGGCAGAGGCGTCTGCCGAGGGGCTAATTTCGCGTTCCTTGTTTACGATCGAGAAAAGCGCTTGGCTCTCCCCAAATGGGCCCAGCCCGCCGCCCGCTCCGGCTGCCGCGCGCTCTCTCGCCGCCCCGGCGCGGCCCTGGGGCTGACGCCCCGGGGAGCCAGGCCGCGGCCGCTCAGACCCCGAGTCCGTGAGACCTGCAAAGGGCGAGGGGAGTACCGTGGGCCAGTGGAGGGGCCCCGGAGGCCTGAAAATGGGAGCTTTTCTCCTGGCGTATTCTGGGAGCCGCCGATCGGTGAGGCCTCTATTTCTCTTTCGCTGTATTTTGTCTGCCCCCGCCCCAGCAGATGGCCGCACTGACTGGGGGAGGGGGACAAGCCTTTGTTCACCGCCCCCCCCCCCCCCCCGCCCCAGGACAACAGTTTCCGGAGAAGGCCACTCGGGCCAGTGGGGATTCACCTGGAATACTAGAGGGGGCCACCTCCCTTTGGAGGGGTGGGCCTGGGCTAGGCTGGGGTATCACCATCGGCCTACAGGGATCTAACCTAACGAAAGTGGTTGGTGAGATTTTACAGTGGTAGGGTTGGTGGTTGTCGGGTTAGCAACACCATCCTGAAATGTCCTTATATATTATTTTTATACATTGATTTTCTGTCCATTCTTGGCTAGGGTCCTGCAGGCTCCCACTCATTTCACCCCTAGAGTCTCCTCAGGACCCAGAGGGATGCAGAGACAGTCTAGCAACAGTGACTGGCCCTAGTTTTCTATTTTCTAGTCTGGCCAGGGGGAAAACCCAGCCCCAAACGCCAGCCCCTTCCTTCCCTCCTTACTTTCAATTTTCCTTCCTTTCTCTCTCTCGATGGCACTCAAACAGAAGCACAAAAGGGGCCACCCGTGGCAACGCTCAGCCTTCTTGCAGGCCAAATTCCCTGTGGACAAGGTCCTAAGAGCAGGAGGACACTGCTGTGATTATCTAATAATAGCCAGAGCAGCTGAGAATAGAATCCGGCTCAAGGACTCTGCACACCCAGAGCTAAGGCTGTGCAGAAGCCCTGAGTCCATGGGTCAGGGTCTGGTGACACTGCCTTGAGCCCAGGGCCCCCAGCAGTCTTCACTGAGTCCACTCTTTGGGTACCTTGGGCCTGTCCCTTACCGGGCTTTGTCAGTCCTGCCATGGGCTGTATTTCATGCGCCAGCTCCTAGCTAAGGAGAAATGGGCAGAGCAAACCCTTTCTCTCCCTGGTCTGACAGTTGTGATCCCCACGAAGAATGCGACCTTGTTTGGAGAAGGCGGCCTTGTTGGGTTGGCTGTTATGTTCCGAAACCAAGCTTGGTGGCTTTATACGTTTATTAGATAGAGGCTCAAATGTACGGGCGCAGACTTCTGCACGAATATATACAGACTCATGTTTCCTCAGTGGTTAATTGTGTATTACCATGCCTATATTCGCTCAAACACCATTTTATGTGCGTGCGAAATTTTGTTAGCCCTCACTAGATGGGCTTGGGCTCAAGGAGGCACTGGATGCCCTCTGTGTGTGCTCTGCTGAAAATGTGTTCGTGCTGGAATCGGAGTATGCGGGTATCAGTAACCGAGAGATGCCACAAAGGTTTTCTC
Organism: Ovis canadensis; assembly: GCF_042477335.2. Lineage (NCBI taxonomy): Eukaryota > Metazoa > Chordata > Mammalia > Artiodactyla > Bovidae > Ovis > Ovis canadensis. The sequence continues at coordinate 138,189,639 of NC_091247.1, read as the reverse complement.
AGACCTTATTGCCTTCGCTGTCCAAGCAGCTGGGCTGGGGAAAGATTGACTCCCTTCTGCTTCCTCTCCACACCTCCCTGCAGACTTCCCCAACTCAGGATTGTTTGAGCAGGCGAGCCCAATTGTGCTGAAAGTGAGTTCGGTGGGAAACTTCGGTGGGTGAGGCATGCCTGTGAGCAGTTTTGAGCAGTCGCTGGGCCCTGGTGTTCGAAGCCTCACTGAGGCGGCAGAGAAGATTGGAGTGGTTAATAAGGTGGCCTCTGGGCAATGATCTGGGGCGGCTGTGGACGGACTAAGGTGCCTGGAGAGGCCGCTGGAGAAAGCCAGTCAGACGGATGGGGTGCGGTGAATGCCTGTCTCCCCACTCCTGCTCGCTCTGGCTGCTCACGGGGTCTCAGCTTTGCCTCTGTCATATGTGGAACGGACTAGGGGATCTCAAAGTTCCCCAAAACCTAGATCTGGTTACTGGTGGGACTTCATTTTAATCCTCTCTGCTACCTAAGCCGTGGAGATAGCTGAAGCTTGGTCTGACCGCCTGTGGGCCTAGAGCACTGAGTGTGAGCCGGGGCTGAGAATTAACCAGCCTTCTTTCTCCCTTCTAGGCCCAAGGAAAGACAGAGGCTGGGGTATAAATGTCTATTAAAACCCCCAGGAAAGAAAGTAAGGATGGGAGAGGAGCTGGCGGAGGTTTAACTCCACTCCCTAGGCGATCAGGTTCCTCCCCAGAATGTCCTGTCCAGACTTGCCGCGGGTGCGAGGCGTGCAGCTCTTTCCCGTCTTCTCTCGCACCAAGGGCAGCCTTGAGCTTTTAGGCCTTGGCGGCCCCGAGTGCCAGGGTGACATTACCCCCGAAGTGTGCCCCTCACCACGGCCCACGGCCTCTGCCACGGTGCTGCTGCCGCCCCTGTTTATTGCGTCTGTGAGTTGTTTACTTGTTTTGTCTGCTGCCACCCTGCGTCAGAAACCCGCCAAACAGCAAACTCACCCAGGAGAACAAAGTGCGGCGCTATCGTGAACTCCCTCCCCTTTCCGGCACCCTGCTCCCGCCATTCCCACCTCCCTCACTCTCCCTTTCCGAGGGGAGGAAGCAGAAATCGTCCTAAAATAGGGCAGCTGTTTATAGGGTTGGGGGAATTATGGGGATACCATAAACCTCCGGGTGTCCTGGTAGTGGAGAGACAGAGCAGCCCTCCCCTGGCCTCCAGCTTTTTTTCCTTTCCCCTGGCAACTGCTAAGGGGGCCACACTCCTTGAGAAAGCCGAATCCCCCTCACCCCACTCCTTTCTGCAGGAGTTTTCCCTGAGACACAGGTTGTTGGGTTTTAAATCAGGCTAATGTTGGCGGATTCATAAAGCTAGATAAAGCATGTCGCTCTCTTCATCACCCTCCCTTCTCCTCAGCCCCCCAAAATAGCAGTGAATTTAAGCAAATCCTACAAAATGAAATTGCCCCTTCACTAAAGATCCTATAAATCTCCAATCTCGCCAGGTGTAGAGTCGGAGAGGCCGCTGTTCGCCTCTAATTTTGCTCCTGGCTATCAAATCTGAAAGAGTATCATCGAAGTAAGTAATATTCTCTCCTTTCTGAAATTAATTCCCCCCTCCCCATCTCTCTCCCTCTTTTCGCCAGCGCAGATTAAATGGTTCTTTCAGATCTACAAACAATAAAGGATCAAATTATTTATAGGGAAATGAGGACAGTGTTTCTTGTTGGCTTATTGTTCCAGAACATAATATTTTATTTTCAAGTGGGAAAACTTAGACCAGGGGAAGAAGAAGGAGACAGGTGGGGGGAGAGGATGTGAGGGGAGGCAAGGAACCCACACAGAAAACTCTTGCTGTATGTAGTAACTTTTATGACATTTACAATTTCCTCATGACAACTCACTGTGACGTCATAAATGCTGCGTTCTTGTTCTTGAATTTTACAATTCTAAAAACTTCCAAAATGGATCCAAGCAGTACTCTGCATGGAGGGATATAAGAGAAGCCAGAAAATTGGGGATCCTTTGTTTTCACTCTGGAGGCCAAAAATATTCTGAGTGTTCTGGATTTTAATTTTCCCTCCTGGGCCAAGCAGGACTATTTGCTTTCCCTCCCTGAAATGTCACTCAGGGTCTGAATTCCCTCCCCATTCCCAATGGGGATGAGACACTGTGTCTGAAGGCTTTCTGTATGCCCCCTCCTCAGTTGATACTCAGCTGCTTGGGACAGAGGTGGGAGGCTTGGGGGCCAGGCCCCCAAAGCCAGAAATGATTTCTTCCAGAGGGGGCCCAAAGGGGCTCAGGGCTGAGTGTGATGGGACAGAGATGTTGAAGACCTACTGTACTTTTTAACCTTCCGCCAGAGAAGCCAAACAAATGCCAGTGTAGGAGTTTGTGTCTCCTGATGGTAGCAGCATTACGTGGAGTGGTGGTAAAGAAAGGTCAGGCAGAAATCTGGAAAGAGGGAGACGAGAAAATATGATGTGAGTTAGCTGAGCCCCTCCAGGTACCTTTCTTCTCTGTTTAATTGCAAATAAAGCAAAAGCAGCTTGGGCAGCTTCTCAACCTCTCAGCTCAAAAGCGCAGGCCTCTGAGGTGTTTGGGGCAGTTCTCAGGAGCTTGACATGCCCCATCTGGCCTTTTCTTCTGTCCCGCCTCCCTGCTGCCCCCCAACTCCATTCAGCTAGCCAGCCTGGGCCCTGTCCTCAGAATATCAGCACCCCCAAATGGGATCCACTTCTGGGCTGGGTGTGTCAAATTTCACTTTTCTCCAAGTGTCTCCATGCCTCAAGTTTGAAAGGAGAAAGAGCATTCTTTTTTGTAGTACAGCGCATGTCTGGAGAGGTATGAGCTCAGACAGTTTCCCCACTGGATCTTTGAGAAGCTGGGGGCTCCTTGGGTCAGCTATGATGGGGTGTCCCCAAGCAGACCCAGTTCCCTGCGTTCAGGTTCTCTGACGGACTAGGAAATTCTCTTTGCAAGCCTTTTACTCTGCATTCTGTGGAGATCAAAGGATCTCTTAAACAAAACATTAGGCATTTGGAGTAGGATTTATTTTTTTAATTTTTAAATAAAAAAAAATCCTATCATAAGCCAGTCGGGCCAACTGAGCAGTCACTCTAGAACAGCAAAGCCTTAACCAAACAGTGCTATTGTGAGGTGAGCTGAACAATTATTGAAACTCAGCTTTCTCTGCAAGGGGGATTTCAGCCCTCACCCAGTGGCACAAAAGGGGCCAGTGGGGCAACCGCTTCTCTCCCGCCCTGGAAGTCGAGGATCCAGGGGGTGGGCCGGGCAGCTGTAGAGGCTTCCAGGCAGCCAGGCACTCAGGCCAACTGCTGAATCCTGCGGCTCCAGTGCCCGAGTCCCTGAGCAGCCTTCGGAGGCGCCGGGCTGCAGTTGGTGGCGCCGGCAGCCAGGAATGGAGTGTATATGTATCTGTGTGTGAGGCTGGGTGAGTCACAGACAGCGGCGCAGAGTTGGGGGATCTGGGGAGAGAGAGAAGACTGGCAGAAGACAAACTAAGCAGGACCTCTGGAGAAGACTGGCCCCAAATAAAAATTCCAGATCTCATGCCTCTCACTTCACATATTCTTCCCCAAGAAATTAATATATTTCCCAGAGCAGAGTGGAAAGCAAAGGCAGGCAAGGTGAGGCCCACCCATGGACCCCTCCAGGGCCAGAGGCCAGTCCCAGCCACCCTCTCCCCAGTTCAGAGATACACAGGCCCCCAGCCCCCAGTCTGGAGCAGGATGAGGCTGGAATAGGAGCCTTAACACTTGCCCTGGGAAACCCTCCAGTGTCCAGCCTCCAATGCAACCCTTGGGGACTCCCGACCAATGCCTGCCCCCCATTTAGGCTCAGGGCGCCTACAATGAGTTCTCTCCTATAATTAATGTTCATGAAAAGCATGTGTTTTGGTTGCTGGGACAGGGAGCGGCAACTTTCCCCCTTTATTCCTTTTCTGTATTTTTTGAATTCTGTTTTTGAATCCACTGATTCCAGCCCCCGAAAGCGAAAATCCGTTCTTGCCGCCAACCCCCCTCCCGATTCCAGAGGCTGAAGGGGCAGAGCAAGTCGGAGACCTACGGGCCTGATAAAGGGGTGTTCTCTGATTTCTCTAGGCTTGTTTTATGGAAACAAAGAACTAGTTCTCCCCCCTCCTTCCCAGGACTTGTGCATATTTACAAGAGCTCAACTGCAGTTTTAATAAAACATCTGTTCTTGCTTCTGCTGATGAGTTTCCATAATTGTTTTCAGACAAATTTAACAGGAAAATATAAATATATTTAGAAAAACCCAAGTCCCAGCTTTCTCCCCATAGATAGTCGTTCTTTTGCCAAAAAAATAAAATTAACATGAAATGAGAAAAGGAAAATATAATCCAAGGGAGGGAAGATTCGGTTCATCTGACTTGCTCTCCCCCCTTAGAGCGAATCCTTCCAGCAAATTTCAGCTGCATAATTAAAGATCTAACTGAAGGAAGAAGGCTTCTTTCCTGAGGAATGTAAGGTGATGGGGGAAAAGTGTGTTAGAAACTAATTTTGCCGAAAGTCTTTAAGCAGTAGCAGAATTTATTTGTGTTTCTGCTTCCCCTTCTCCCCTCTTCCAGCATTTCTGCCTACCCGCCCGCTCCCCCCCCCCCCCAGCAGCTGGTTCCTGTTCATTATAAATTGGAGAGACCTTTCAGTCTCTGCCCTCTGTTTAGGGACGTAATAAAACACTTAACTTTCCGGGGCTGAGACTTACATTCTGCTCCTCAGGGCGCCCACCCCTGCGCCCACTGCCTTTAGGCCCCAAAGGGGACTCTCCCCAACTTAGGCACCCTTTTCCTCTCCACACTTGGTTTAGAAGGGGCTCAAGAAAACAAACCCAGTCATCCTTGCTGGGGAGCTGCAGCAGATGCTTCCCCAGAAGCCCCTTTCTCCCAAGGTCCTTCCTTCCCCCACCCACCTATAAAAGAGATTTTAAAATACATAGAAAATCAACAGTCATTGAAAGCGAAACCTCATTAAGACATCCTATCTTCCATCATTCAATTTGTTGTACATTGCAACAATTTAATATCTTGAAGGAAATATCACTGACATGATTTATCCCTCTAGCAATCTCTCTCTGAAGGGGGGGCGGGGAGGGAATTTACTCTCTCTTCCGGCCTGTTCTACGTGTAACACTGCTATCCTTAGGGCAAAATTGAGACTGGGAACTCGGAGAGCGGCTACTGGTGTCCAGAGGGGCACTGACTTGTTCCTTAGTTCAGCCCCCTCGGCCTTCCACCCCCTCCCCACTTCTCTTTCCCTCTCCCTCTTGCCCTCCAGGGGGCCTGGAGCCCCAGCCAGCTGTTGGAAACCCCTGCCCAGGCATGCCATGAATTCGAGGACAGCTGGATTCTAGAGCGAAAAGCAACTCATGCTGGTGTCTGTTGTGTACCTGCCATGACACCCCAAAATGAGACAACTCATCTCAAAATTTCTTTCTTAATTTAAGAATCCTCCTCTACACTTCACCTTCATTTCCTTGGGGAGAGGAAAGTATGGTCCAGGAGAGGGAGCCTTTATAATTATAGGGGCCTTCCCCCTGCCCTTCTAAACACCAACACATTTCTCTCCTCTCTGAAGGACTGGGGCTGTATTTTTAAAAGCCAACACATATTGTCTGCAGGAAGACTCTTCCATCCTGTTACGAGGTTCATGTATTAACTAACATGTTGTCTCCATCAGCTCCTACATACTGTCTGCTTTTGGGTTCGAAACTTTATTTTTCCCCCCTAGCGACACTCCAGGGAAACCTTAACGTTACAGAAGATGAATAAACGAGTTTTTTTCCCAGTGTAGTCCCGTTTATGGCTTTATTGCTACCCATTGATTACTCCGCTTTGTTACACAGAAGGAAAAGATCATAAAATCCGGCGACATCCGGGTTCTTGTTATAGCCACTTCTCCCCCTCCCCAAAATGGTGAGGGGAAAATATGAGCTTCCACTGTTCCCTTTGCTTGCCCCACCACCCTCCTCTTTGTCAACTCAGAGCATTTTCGGCCTATGTTACAATATCAAAAGAAGTTTGGATTAATCAGGAGGAAAAAGCCCATCTGCACACCTTCCGCTGTTTCCGTGTTCGCCCACTGCGGCTCCTCAGAAGCCTCGGACTCAGCTGCCTTTTCCTAACCTTCTCTTCCTTTTTCTCAGCCCCTAGGTGGGAAGAAAATGGGGGGTAGGGAGCTGCTGAGAGGCCTGGCCCCACCAGGTGTGGCTGGCCCTTGGGAGAGAGCGCCCCAGGAAACCTTGTCTGGAATCTCCAAGCCCCAGAGCTCAGGTCCAGGGGAACTTCCCTTGGCAGGACAGCGTCCGAGGGGGGCAGGGGTTTCTGCCCTGGGCAGGGGCTTGAGGCTGCAAGACGCTCTGTGTCTCTGTGTCCATCAGAGCCCCACCAGCCTTCTCTCTTTGGCTGGATGCTATGTGAATTACCCCAACGGCCCTGGCTGGCTCCAAATCATAAATTCTCACCAACATAAACAGGAGTTGATGTGTCTAGAAAGACTCTCAGAGTTCTTTCTTCTTCCTTTCTTCCTTCCTTTTTCTCTCTCTCTCCCACCTTTTACTTCTTTCTCTTCCTTTCCTATTGTATTTTTAAATACAATTTCCCTTTTAGGCAAACATGCTGCAAGAGTTTCCCCAAAAAGGGGTTCCTGAGCAGGAGGAGGGAGAGGAGGGCTAGGAGGGAGAGGAAGCAGATGCATGGATCCTTTGCACACCTCAGCTCTGCCACTGCACCCTGAAGACTCAGCATTCCCTCTTTAGACTTAGGAGTCCCCCACATGCCCCCCGCCACCCCCAACTCTCAGATACACTCTCCTTCCTCTAAGCACCATGTTTTATGCAATTTCTTTCCATTCTTGATTTCTTTTTAAAAAATTATTCGGGTAAAAATAGACTGGTTTAAAGATGGGAACTCGCTCCTTGGAGTATCAAACCAGATTTCCTGTAAGATTGCTGGGGAACCCCCTGAGCTGGGAAGGAGTTCCTCCTATGGGGAAATCAAAGTGTAATTTTAGAAGAGGGCAGATATAAAAGATGAAATCAGATTGAAAATACACAGATTTCTCCTGTGGCCACAGTACAGCAAAGTTAGCTGGGGCTGAGAGATTTCCTGGGAGTGCAACTCTCCTTTTCTGGGCCTCAAGGCCCTGCTCTAGGACATTCACCCTTCCTTCACCTTCAAATCAGTTCCCTTACATATATATTTTTAAAAGAAATCCAAGTCTTACTTTCAAAGCACACACTTAGTCTCAACTAGGGAATCAACAGAAGCAGAAGCGATTTTTTTCCCCCTTCTTGACATCTGGCTTGCGATTGGCTAGGAGGGGGTCAGCTGACTTTGTCATTTTGTCTGTCCTGGATTGGAGCCGTCCCTATAACCATCTAGTTCCGAGTACAAACTGGAGACAGAAATAAATATTAAAGAAATCATAGCCCGACCAGGTAAAGGCAAAGGGATGAATTCCTACTTCACTAACCCTTCCTTATCCTGCCACCTCGCCGGGGGCCAGGACGTCCTCCCCAACGTCGCCCTCAATTCCACCGCCTATGATCCAGTGAGGCATTTCTCGACCTATGGAGCGGCCGTGGCTCAGAACCGGATCTACTCGACTCCCTTTTATTCGCCACAGGAGAATGTCGTGTTCAGTTCCAGCCGAGGGCCGTATGACTATGGATCTAATTCCTTTTACCAGGAGAAAGACATGCTCTCAAACTGCAGACAAAACACCTTAGGACATAACACACAGACCTCAATCGCTCAGGATTTTAGTTCTGAGCAGGGCAGGACTGCGCCCCAGGACCAGAAAGCCAGTATCCAGATTTACCCCTGGATGCAGCGAATGAATTCGCACAGTGGTGAGTTTTACAGCTCCGAGATATAAATTAAATAAACTGAACTGGCTTTATGACCGGCTTCCCTAGAAGAACGGGCGGAGAGAGTTTTTTATGGCCCCATAAAAACAATCACGCTCGTCTCCTCGCCGACGCCGAGACAGGGCCCCCTCTTCTGCCCCCTCTGCTCGCCTCCTGCTTGCTTGCAGGGGCCTGGCCCCCTCGGCCCCTGACGGATTGGAGGGCTCTAAGGCGAGTTGAGGGGGCAGGAACAGGGCAGGGGATGAGGGGAGGGGGTGGGGGAGCCCCCCAAAGTCGAGTCAGACTAGGAGAAGGGAGGGGGGAGAATGGGACAGAGAAGTGGGGAGAAGTTTCCCAGGAGCTAGGGCGCTTGGGGAGATGGGGGAGTCCAGACCTTGAGAAATGGGGCCTCATCCCCAGTGTTTTGAGATTTTTCTGAAAAATCAGCTTTTAGTTTACAGCTTCCTGCTTGGTTCTGTCCCCCCACCCCCCACACACCTTTCTTTGGGACACACCTACCAAGCCGGGGCGGGGGGGACTGAATGAGGTTAGTATCCTGGCTGTACCCCCAGTGGGGGTGGGGACAGAGCAGAGGGGAGAAGGCTGGAGCCGGAGGGGCCCGTGAGTGCTGGCCAAGTTGGGAGGGTCAGGGCTGTGCTAGGCTAGATCATCTGCAGAGGATGCCTTGCTGATTGTTTGTAGTGTGTTTTGTGCCCGGATCTCTAGGGGTCGGCTATGGAGCGGACCGGAGGCGCGGTCGCCAAATCTACTCGAGGTACCAGACGCTGGAACTGGAGAAGGAATTTCACTTCAACCGCTACCTAACGCGGCGCCGGCGCATCGAGATCGCCAACGCGCTCTGCCTGACCGAGCGACAGATCAAGATCTGGTTCCAGAACCGCCGGATGAAGTGGAAAAAAGAGTCTAACCTCACGTCCACGCTCTCAGGGGGCGGCGGAGGGGCCGCGGCTGACAGCCTGGGCGGAAAAGAGGAAAAGCGGGAAGAGACAGAGGAGGAGAAGCAGAAAGAGTGACCAGGACTGTCCCTGCCACCCCTCTTTCTCCTGCTCCCTCGCTGCCCCCATACCCTCCTAATCACACACTCGATATTTATCACTGGCACAATTGATGTGTTTGGACTCCCTGAGACAAAATTAGGGAGTCAAATATGGACCTGAAGAGTCAACTCTGGACGCCCCCCTCCCTCACCGCACAAACTCTTTTCACCAGGCGCCTCCTCCTCCTCGCTCCCTCGCTAGCTCGTTCTCGGCTCGTCTGCAGGCCCCTTCCCCCGCCCAGGCCTTGGGGCTCGTCCCTGAACCTCGCTTTAGACTCCACAGATCTCCCTCCAAACGAGGACTTGGCCTCCCACCCCCTCGGCGCCCCCCATCTCCGCCCCCCCGCAGAGAGCCGGCTCCCGGGCCCCGGGGGCCTCTGCTCCCGGGCCTCGGGGCCCGGCCTCGCAGCCGGGGAGGGTGGGAGGCCCGAGGAGGGCGCGTCGGGGCCCCACAGCAGCCCCCAGGGCCTCCCCGCAGCCCCTGCCCGGCCCCTCTGCCCCAGCAAATGCCCAGCCCAGGCGAATTGTATTTAAAGAATCCTGGGGGTCATTATGGCATATTACAAACTGTGACCGTTTCTGTGTGAATATTTTTAGCTGTATTTGTGGTCTCTGTATTTATATTTATGTTTAGCACCGTCCGTGTTCCAATCCCATCTTAAAAAGGAAAAAAAAAAAAAAAGAGGGAAAATTACAAAAAGAAAAAAAGTGAGCGACGTTTGTTTAGCCAGTAGGAGAAAAAAAATAAATAAAAATTCCCTCGTGTTACCTTCCTGTATAAATCCGACCTCTGGATCCGTTCTCGAATATTTAATAAAACTGATATTATTTTTAAAAGTTTATATCAGGATTTCTGTTACTTCGCTCGCCCGCCGGCCTCAGGCTGAAAGTTGGAGCAGGCTCTGAGCGCTCCCGCGTCTGCCCGCCGCCTGCGAGCCCCCGGCCCCCTGCACGCGCCTGGCCAGGCCCGGCGCCGATCCCGGCCTTGTGGTTCTCCCCGGGGTTGCACTGGGGGCTGGGAGGCCTCTCCGGGCTCCCCACGCAGAGCAACGCATTCAAACCGCAAAAAAAAAAAAAAAAAAAAAAAAGGCCGCATAGGTTTGGTTGGGGGTAGAGTGGGACCCCGGGTTGGCCGCATTGGTCTCCGGCCCCACACAGGCCTTTCTTCCTGTCTTTGGTAGTTTGGGGTCCTCGGCTTCTGAACCCCGGACCCCCAAAGGCCAGAAAGGCCGCATCATCCAGGCCCCAGGTCGCCCCCGCCCACTCCCGGGAGTAGGGAGGGAGGCGCCGGAGCCAGCAGGGCAGCCCCCGGCCCGCGCCAGGATTCTTGCGAAACGTGGCGGAGGCGGAGAGCCGAGGGGAAAAAGCAGACCGCCGGGATCTGAGCCCTTCTGCAGGGCCTGAACGATTCAAGGACATCTCGGAAAAGAAAGCCTGGAAACTGAGCTCTCGCCTGCTCTGGGACTCCTGACGTGGCCGGGACCAAATTCCTTCTTCCTTACTTCTCCAGCCCGTCTTTTCCTTATTGTTTCTTCTCCCCTCAAACTAGGCCAGCGAGGAGCGCAGCCAGACCCTAGCCCTTCCCCAGCTCAGGCCGTCTTTCCTAAGCCCAGCCAGAGAAACCTGAGTGGATGTAGGGGGTGAGGTATTGAGGGGGTCTCTCCCGGAGGGAAAAAAATCCGCCAGAGTTTTCCAGACCTTCCAGATCCCCGCCAGCGCCCCCTCCAGCGCCTCCACCAGCGGGGGGGCCGAAGGGGGGCTTCTCGTGGCAGGGGCGGAGATTTCCTGGGGAGAGACAGGCAGGAAAGAATAAGGCTTGGCGCTAGGGGAGGGGGTCGGAAAGGGGCCGAATGGCTGCGGAGGCCTTGGTCTCAGGCTGTGAAGGTGGCCCAGGCGCCTGCCCTGCCCACCCCCAGCCCCCTGCCCCCAGCCAGGTCCTTTGGGAGACCTCCAGATAGCTCAGAAATTGCTCTCCCTTGGACCTTCTGAACCCAGGTCCCTGGAAAGCCTGGTTCAGAGGCCTTTTCCCCAAAGGGCACAAAACAGGCTTTTTCCTTTGCCCTGCTCATATAATATTTGTGGAAGCTTGAATTTTGCTTCTCCATGCCCTCAATGAACATACATATTTCCATCCAAAATACTTGGCATGGGTACCACACGAGGGTCATACACAGGGATGTAGAGCAGTCCTCCAGTTCATTATGTCTGATTCTTTACCTACGCAGCTAGCCACTCACCCACCCACCCACATAATTGAAAATTGCCTTGATGTCACTCTGGAGTCCCTGGTGTGATGAGGAGGCCTACCTATCTTCCCCTGGCTCCTTACCTCCAGGCTCACCCCAAAGTCCCCAGCAATCTTAGTCCCAGGAGCCCCCTATCTAGCTCTGTCCACCCAGGACCACTCCTCATGGCATCCTGTCTACCTCTCCAGAGGCTGGGTTCACTTTCTCAGCCTGACAGGCACCTCTTCAGCAGTATCAGGGCTCCGGGACCTCAAAGGAAAGGACCTGGACCCTTGATTTAGAGAACCTGAGATAAGACTCCTCCAGTCTGGGCTGGGGCTCTCCTACCTCAATCCCCTTCTCAGATATTTTTGAACATTGAAACTCCCTGGGGTTGTGGAGGATGGGGCTATCCGTTATCAAAAAACGCTCTGCGCGTCCTGGTGAAGCCTTATCTCCCGTTAAAATTAAATACAATTTAAAAGGCCATTTCAGGAGTTTATTGCAGCAACACCCAGCTTCTCCTTTACAGGGTAAAAAATCCTGAGAGGCCTGAAGGCCAGCCAGCGAGCCAGGATGCAATTCCTGAAAGTAGGCACCAGGTGTCGCTGTGGGCTTGTTGTCCCGGCTACCCCCCAATTCCAAGAACCATTTTTTTTTTCTCCCCCTTCTCTCTTTTTCTCTCTCTCACTCCCTCTCCCCCTTGGTTGGGCTTTGCCAACATATCAAGATGCGTTTCGCCGGCTTCCATCACTAACCTCCCGGAGGTCATCAAGCCAAATTTATGAGTGGCCGCTCGAGTCACGTGACTCTATTTAAGGCTCCCTTATTTGGGAAGAGCGCATAGGATAAAGAAAGAGATATCTCCACCTATAAATTGTGCACTTTGGAGAACAAAAAACCCCTCAACTTCAAAGAGTCACAAATCACCCTTAATCAAAAAGGGTGCAGAAATTTTTTTTGGGCCCTCCCCGCCATGAGCTCCTACGTAGCCAATTCATTCTATAAGCAGAGCCCCAATATCCCTGCCTATAACATGCAAACTTGTGGGAACTATGGATCGGCCTCAGAGGTGCAGGCATCCAGGTACTGCTACGGCGGATTGGACTTAAGCATCACTTTCCCACCGCCTGCGCCTTCCAACTCTCTCCACGGGGTAGACATGGCTGCCAACCCCCGGGCTCACCCCGACCGCCCCGCCTGCAGCGCCGCAGCCGCTCCGGGACACGCTCTGGGCAGAGATGAAGCGGCTCCTCTGAACCCCGGGATGTACAGTCAGAAGGCGGCTCGCCCAGCGCTGGAGGAGCGAGCTAAGAGCAGTGGGGAGATCAAAGAGGAGCAGGCGCAGACAGGGCAGCCTGCCGGACTGAGCCAGCCACCGGCCGCGCCACAGATTTACCCGTGGATGACCAAACTGCACATGAGCCACGGTAAACTTTAGGACTTCATTTTGCGCGCTCGGGTCCGCCTGGGTTTTATAGGCCATGCGGGGCAAATAAAGAAAAAAAACCTGCGGCCATAAATTTTACGATCCAGGCATCAATGGCTCGTAAAACTGTCCACTAAAAGGCTTAGAGGCTGTGTGCGCCCAAATTTACGACGACATAATTGGATCATAGGAACAAAACGTGTATAAAAGGCAATATTCAATTTTTGGGGGAGAGGGAGGGAGTTAAAAAAATAGAGGGATCTGAAGGGTGAGGAGCGCGGGGCTCCAGAGCGGGGATCCCCCCGCGGTCCCTCCTCCCTCCCCTGCGGAGCCGGCTCGGCCGCCGCTTGCGGCTCTGGAGGATTCCAGCGACTCGGGAGGGGCGGGAGGGGGGTCCCCGGTGCTCGGATCTCGAGGGTGCTTATTGTTCGGTCCGAGCCTGGGTCTCCCTCTCCCCCCACCCCCAGCCCCTCCGGCTGCTGAGTGAAGGCTGCGGCGGAAAGTTTCCTGCCTGGGCGGAGGCTCCTCTCCCGGGGCCAGGCTGGGCTGGGCCGGGCCCGCCTGCGGCCCGCCGGGCCTGTCCGGCCCCGGTCGCGTCTTCTCCCTCTGGCCGCGGGTGGGGGCCTGGGGCTGGGATGGGGACGCTGGGGTGCTGCACGCTATTCACCCCTTCCTGGCTTGGGGGGGTTTATATTCCAGAGACGGACGGCAAGCGGTCCCGAACCAGTTACACGCGCTACCAGACTCTGGAACTAGAAAAAGAATTCCACTTTAACCGCTACCTCACACGCCGCAGGCGCATAGAGATCGCCAACAACTTGTGTCTCAACGAGAGACAGATCAAGATCTGGTTCCAGAACCGCAGGATGAAGTGGAAGAAAGATTCCAAAATGAAAAGCAAAGAGGCTCTCTAGAGGCATCGGGGAGGCCCGCCGAGAGCACCCCGAGCCCGCTTCGGTCCCGCGCCTTTCCCTGTCGGTTTTTCCTCTCTAGATATCTTGGGGGCAAGAACGGGGGCTGGAGCGCCGGTTCCCCACCTCAGACAAAAGCTCTTTCCCTTGGCATTGCGCATCCCCACTGACCCCAGGTTCCCGCGGGGCTGCCCGCGCCGACCGGACTCCCCTCAGTTCTGCTCAGCACCGAGGTCCGGGGCAAGTTCCGCGGGGGACCCCCAGACGGCTGTGGCACAGGAGCTGGTGCTGAGCAAACCTGGCTTGGGCCGCCTCTCAGAATTCCTGCCCCAGCGTGGGCCGCCGGGGTTCAGGTGGGCCCTGCCGCCGCGGCAGGCCCCACGCCCGGACCTTGCGGCCTCGCCCTCTCCTTTGTTCCGGCTTAGGCGGGCCAGGCGGGCTGCCGGCTTGGTGAGAGCATGGTTGTGCTTGGCAAACCCCGGCACCATCTCGGGGTGCTTCTTTGTAGCCACTCAACTGAATGCTCATTTTTTTAATGATCTGCATATGAAAGGGGGAGATGACTGTCTGCCTAGGGCCCCCTCGGTTGCCCTATGCTCTCTAAACCTGCGCCCCCTCAACCCCAAAACCCAGAAACCTGTCCAGCCTGCGCTCTCTGCATGCCCTCTCAGGCCCCCAGCCTCAGACCGCTAGCTAGCTCAACTATTGGGGTTCCCTGCTACTAGACCCTACAAAGGTCCTAGAGGCTCCTGGCTGCCCAGTAGTCCTTGCCACGTCGGTGTCCTTCTGTCCATCGCTATTGTCCAACTATTTATTAACTCCACATCTTTCCTGAAACTATATTTTGTCATATCAAAATAAAGACAAAGAGAGAACAGGACGAAAGATACAGTGGCTCCTCTCTGTTTGGGGGGCATGTATTGGGAAAAGTGTCTAAATGGGCTGCAGGGTGTTGGGGGAGGCCCACAGCCTTCAAGCGGCTCCTTCAAAAGAATTTTAGGATCGTCTAGGAGCATTGAGTAGAGGCAGGTGAAACTGAGCTCCTTTCCTAACCCTAGCTCCAAGAAGAACCTCTTGGGGAAGGGGAGGGCACCCAGACCATCTCTACTGCCTTTTCCTGTGCTGTGTGTGGCTGTCCCAAGCATTCAGGCCTCTGTACCCACTCCCACCCTGACTGGGTGAATCTGAGGCCTCTAGACTGGCAGCTGCACGCATTGCATGCCAGAGCTAATCTGCAGGGACCAGGGATCCATGGCTCCGAGGTGCTCAGACTCAGGGCCCTCCTGGGCCTTCGAAGAGCTCTCTCAAGGCTAGGTGGTCCCTGAGGGACCTCGCTGGACAAAGAGGAAGGGTTGAGCTCTCAGTCTAGGGGCCTATTTGGTCTCCCAAACGATGCTCAGAAACAGTTGGTACTGTTTGGTAGAGGGGCACTGCAGGAGGAAGTGTGTGAACTTTGGGTGAGGCTGGGGGAGCAGTGGGGCAACCTGCAGTTTGTACCTGCCTGGCCGGAAATGTTCAGATTGTCTTCCCTACCTCCTAGAGCCTAGGGCTATGCAGACAATTAGCTGGGAAAAGAGCTGCGTAGACCAGTGCCTGAGTCGCGTCCGTTGGTCCGCCATCATTTATCTCAGTCTCAGAGATTTTGTGTGGAGGGGGAGGGGGAGCTAAAGAGAAGGGGGAAACGCAGAGAATTCAGGTGGTGCCTGAGGCTGGCCTAGGCCCAGAACTGCTCTGCCCCAGGCTCCTGGGATGGGATGAAGGAAAGAAGTACTTTACGGGAGAAACAAATGTGGGAAGGGTCCATAAAACTTTACTGCATTTCCTCTCCTGCCTCCCACGACGGGGTAATTTCCTGGAGCCAAGCCTAGGCCCCCCGCACTGGGGGGCAGGGGCCAGTTCGGGAGCTGGGCTCGTCGGCTGTTCCAGCAGCCAAGAGGGAGAGGGAGCAGAGAGGATCTGGGGAGGGGGAAGGGGAATATTTATGATTATTAATGCTGATGCTACTTGGATTTATTATAAGGACGGACTCCTCTGCATCCTACTGCCTAAGCTGCCAGTCTGTCTTTTTTTGGAAAGATCCAAGAGCCTTGCCTCACTCCATGCCTAACACACAGGAGGTCTTACACAAGTTTCTTGAACTGCACCCCTGGCTACACCCTTCGTCTTCTCAGAGCACTCACCAGGTTAGGGCACCCGTAATGTCTCTCTTCCATTAGCTCACAGCAGTCAACCCAGCCCAGCACTAACTCATCTCTCTCAAGCCCCCTTCCTCTCAAATAAAATGTGTGATTTTCTTCAGGGAGTTATTTTAATTTTTTCTCCATGCTGAGTAAAACTATTGGGCGAGCAGTGAAGCATGGAGAAGCACTGGCGTCTCCAGTGGGTAACAGTTAACTAAGAAAGAGGCCGTGGCACCCACCAGCACCCACCCCAGCCTCCCCAACTGCCAGGGGAGAGGCTCTGTGCTTCCTCCCCATTGGCGGCGGGGGCGGGGGGGGGGGATGCACCACCCCAGGGGGAAAACCAGGGGTGGAGGCAGTGTGACAGACCCGCTGAGCAGGGTGCACAGATGCCTTCTCCCCACAGGGTTTGGGCCTCTTTCCCTAGAGGAGCTGGAGGACTTGGGTAGACAGAGCCGTGCCAGCCCGTTTTCCACCCTCTGTCACAGTCTGCAGGCCTGCGCTCAGGCCCCAGCCTCTGCTTCAGCGGCATCAGCGACCATAACCTAGACAGAGGCCACAAGTCTACTCCCCTGCACTGGGAGTGCGTGCAGCCCAGACCCCTGCTTTCACCGTGAGCAGAGGCCTCTGCGTTGGAGTCTGGGGTGGTTCCCCTACCAGCCAGCCTCCTAGAACAATCTTCAAGTACCAGGGTTTGGCATTGCTCCTGGGGAGTTAATGGAGGGGCTTCTGGGTCTGGCCAGAGACCACGGAGCCTGCTTCTCCACTCTACCCTGGAACCCACCCCCTCTGGCAGTGAGAAATAAGGGGAAGAAACATGACTTACCTTCCCGGGGGAGTGGGAAGAGGGGTACACGGCCCACTCTGAACAATTAGAGGATAGAGGAGGAAAAAAAAAATAGGAAGAAAAATATCAACACGACCTTGAAGGCGACAGGTCCTTATGGAAATAAGTAAGTAAATAAATAAGGATCCACTCCTCCCCCCCTCCCCACCCTGCAAGGGGGTGTGGGGGTGGGGCAAAGGAGCAGCAAAAGGGCTTTTTAGTGTAACTGAGCATTAGAGAAATACACATGGCTTCTATGTGAATTTAGGAGTTTGAAACTTTTGGAGGTTATTTATGTGAATGGCCTGAAGGCAAGCCCGTGAGTGGCTCTTGGGGGACCACGTGATGTCATTAAACCAAGTTTTATGGTGTAGGGAGAGCTGACAAACCCACAATATATTTACATCATATATAATCTTAACTGTCCAGCCACGCAGCTGCTGGTGAGGTTTAATGCTAGGACAGAGGGCCTGGCAGTTAGAGGGGATTACGGCGCTGGGGATGATGGTGAAAGAGGTTACATCTTCGCAAATGAATCCCAGGCAAACGCTGTAAGTTAATTTTCTCTCTCTCTGACCCTTTCTCCCATTTACTTAATGCCCCCCCCACCCCGCTCCAGCTAGGAGGCAGTTCCCACTCATTAAGGGGAGGGGAAGAAGGCCTCCCCAGGCCACGGTGGGAGAGAAAGAGAGGAAGCCGCTGGGAGATAGAAGGATGGGGGTGTTTGTCTCCCCAGACCAGCCCTCCCCACTCCCAGCCCCTTAGTTCCTCCAAATGCAAGTTAACTGGGGTAAAGAGAGACTTGGATTCTTTAGAGCTTCACTAGGTCTCCCTGACCCCCTTTCCCTTCTCAATTGGGAAGAAAGACAGCGGCAGACACAGGGATGTTTAGTGTTTGTAGGACTGTGTAAACTCTAGGCGCAAGCGCAAAGGGCCTCGGGGGCCTTTGTCCTGGGGAGGGGCCAGTTCAGCCTTGGCCAGTGGCCCAGAGTCCAGGCAGGGCCGGCAGCTGGGGAGGAGGGCAGGGAAGGAGAGTGTGAGACCACTGAGCCTGCGACCTGAAAACGGCAGAAGCATTTTAAAGGTAGAGGATGGAGCCCAGGGGGTCCCCAAACATTCTTTCTTTCTTCACCACCAGGCCTAAATGGGCAGCTGTCCCAGTCTCCACAGTCTGGGGGTCTTAGCCAGTCTGGGGCCAGTATGGTTTCATGCCTCGCTCTCCCCCTAGCTGTTGAGATCTTTCCTGGTGTTCCCAGCACTGGCCTGAGGTAAAACTAGGCCTGGGAGGCCAGGAGGCTCCTGCTGTGAGTGGAGTATAAATGGGTGTGGGAGTGGAGGCAACATCTTTATCAAGCCTGGCCAGGGAAGTCCCTCAGCTCTGAGGAGAGAGTGGCCTCTGGGGGATGGAGCCTTCAGGACCCAATATGGGTTTGCGCCCTGGGGCCAGTCTCAGGCTTGGGCTCCCTTCAAATTTCTAGGAATGTTCCTTCCTAGAGGTGTCGTCAGGCATGGAGGCATGTGTCCTCCACACCTGCGAGTGTGTACCCTACCTGACAACCTAGGAACTCAGGTTTTCTGAAGGGGCCAGGGATTCGGAAGCAGGGCCAAAAGGCGGCCCTTCGAGGGTGTAGAGTCTAAGTCTTGGGAAAGGGAAGGGGAGCGGATGGGGAAAGGGAATGAGCCTCCTGGAGGGACTGACTGCCTTGGGGGCTAGCAACTGGGTGCCTGCGGTGTGGAGAGGTGCAGTTGGGTGACTGGAAGAGCACACTGTTACTGAGCCCCTGCCGCCCAAGAGACTGAGGCAGAAGCAGGCAATCAAGCAGAGGCAGGGAGCCCAGGCAGACTCTGGAAGGGTGAAAGGGGACAGAGATCCAAAGCCACTGGGCACTGGGCGTCAGAGCTGGAGCCGCATCCCTCAGGGGACTGTCGCCTGTGTGAGGAGCACAGGCAACCTGGTGGAGAAGTCCAGAAGCCTCCCCTCTGGGTTCTCAGTCCCTCACAACCCACCTGCCCCACCAGCCTCCCACACCTTTATGTTCCGGGAAAGTGGTAGGATCCCAACGGACTCTTTCCAGTGGCCCAGTGGAGAATTAACTTTCCTGTTCTTTATGGGCCTTCCTCCCTTCTCCTCCTCCCCACTAGTCCAATTTGGAGAGTTTCTGGAAACTTTCCATTCAAGCAGCAGGGAGATGGGAGTCTCCCTTGGTCTATAACTTGACTCTTCCCCTCCCTCTGGCCTCCCTAGTACCTCAGGGAGCAAATCTAATGGTCTTCAATAAAGAATTTAAGCAGGGCCAAATTTCCACACCCAGGCAAGATTCCCCACCTTCCTCACTCCTGGGGAGATCTCAGGCCTAGTTCTGTCAGCTCTGTGTAGCGGGGTGAGCGTGTTTCTATTTTATAGACTTACATAGCATCTCTTGGAGGGATTCTATAGCTTCCTCGTCCTCTTTTCCTGTTTCTTAGGCTCAAAAGTTCCATGTAATTATCACCCCTTAATAGATCCTCCTTCCTCTCAAATAATTTGCCAGAGCGGTTTTTTTTTTTTTTCCTTTTTCTTCTTTTGTTTTGTAGGACTAATAGAAACGGAAGTAGTAGTACAACAGGTCTTGAAATTTTTGGTTCTCCAACCCCTCCCCCACACTGGAATTTGAGGTTTCTCTAGAGTAGGGGGATGGGCAGTCCATCAGGTGCCCCAACTAACCTGGAAAGCTTTTAATATTGTTTCTAGGTCTTTAACCCTAGAAGAGGTCAAGCAACCAATCAGAAATGTGCTAAGCAGGGTCACATGGCCTCCACTAACCAATCAGCCAAAAAGGGTCTCACCCTTCCCTGCTCTCTTCTTCCTCCTGCCTCCCCACACCCTCTTTAGTTTCTGGGTCCTCCCTCTCTATGATGTGAAGGGAATAAGTGATGCTGAGAATATTCTAGCCCCTTCCCTCTGTCCCTTACCCAGCTCTCAGGAGTCCTCGGCTTTTGTCCTCTAGTTCTAACAAAGTTGTATTTCGAGGTCAATCTCAATTGTACTGGGACTGGAAGTTGTGTGGGCATCCTCTGCAGTACTCCCATGTTCTCCTGTGTGATCCTACCCAACTCCCTGAACTTTATAGATATGCCCTTTCGATTAGGCTGTACAGTGGGTGTGGATGCAAACTCCAGCCCTGAATTCAAATTCTGTGATTATTCCCTAGACACCTTGCACACCTTTTCGTTGTTTTTTTTTTTTTCCTCTTCCGAGCCTTTTGAGCACAGGTGGAGTGATTAGAAGCGATCTCTTTCAATTTTCTTCCTGGAAATGCTCCAGAAGTCACTAGCTTTATCAAAGTGCCTCTGGCATGGTTGGGGAAGGCAGCAAAAGTGGAGACTTTTTGAAAGTTGTGTTTGGTACCTTTAGTTTGTTGAGTAACTTCAAGTCTGGAAAAGGGAATCAGCACAGAAAACCAGGACCCTTGCCTCACTGATCTCATATGAAACAGTTGATGGATTTAAGTCCCCTTCCTTTCCATTCTTTTTACAAGATATGCCGCTGCTGCTGCTGCTTTGTCCTGGCCAATGGCTATCAAAGGACACAGCCACTGAAGATGTAGGTTTTAGTGTTTATATTTACATGGGTCAGGTCAGAATAAGCAATGGGTGATAAACTATTTCTAAGCAAAACATCTGATGGTGTAGACAGTGTGCGTGTATGGTAGGAGTGCTTGTGTCTCCTGAACACTTGGACTGGGCCCTGAGCCAACTGACTTGCTTTTCAGGTCCAGACCCAGGCATTTCACCCCCCATCCCTCAGTCTCCAGGGCTTTGTTGCAGGGTTAGTTTTCTGATTGAGTTCCAGCACCATCCTGGGCACCCCCCCGCCCCCCGCCCCCAACGGCACCAGCAACCTCCTCTTCTCCCTGCTGATCTCCTGCCCTCTTTGAGCTGACAGAGCAGCAGGAGTTCTGATGGGTGGTGCCCCTAGACCTCCAAGACCTCCTCTGGGGATGTCAAGGGATAGCCCAGTTTGAGCTGGGCTCTGTCAGCATCCCCATGGTAGTTTGCTTTCTAGGTGGGGCTGATTTGGGGACAATGCCACAGGCCAGGTGGGAAGGATTAGAATGAAAAGCCAGAGGGAGGGCAGCTCTTCTCAGAAACCACTGGGCCCTCACTTCCCAAGTTACCTTCAATCCTACCATTCTATTGACTTCTTTCATGAACTAGAATTAGGGCACACAAACTTATTTTTCCCTGGTAGATGGTGTAATCTTGTCTAAGACCAATCCTCACCTCTAGTGTGGATATCTCATGCTGGAGTTTCCAGATTCCATGAAAGTAAGGCAAGAAGGGGGGAAGGGCATGGCTGGCTCCTTCTAAGCAGGCACTGGGAAGAGAGCTTTTATTGCCTCAGCCCCTCCTAATATCCAGGTCAACTTTATCTGTCTCTTTTCCTCTCCCTCTCTTTGTGTAATTACTTTGGGTTGAGTTTCTCAGTGGAAACATCATTGTCCAGGCCTTGAGTTCTGTGCTTTCTTTTCCTGAAGAGACAAGCGCTATTCTGAGCCTCCTCCTCAATGGGATTGTAGACCCTGGAGCCCTTAGCTGTGGAGAAGGGGGAGAATATGGATTCAGGACCCCAAGCTAGGGCTCTTTGGCTTTCTGAGATTCAATTTGAAGAAGAGGCTAGCTGTTAGAAGCCAGGAATATCTCATCCTTTTTACTAGATATTTGTAAACCTGAATGGTGTGCCTTTTCTGATACCTCCCTTCACTGCTTTGATAGGGCCCCAGGAGCCCAAGGAGTCTGGACTGAGGAGCTGAAGTAATAGAGATCTCTTTGTCCTTGAGTCCTATAGAACTCTGGGATCCATTTTCTTCTTCCACTGCTAGGAAGATCCACTGTGTGGGGATGGGAGTGAGAAGGAGATGAAATTTAGGACTTGGGGAAGTTGGGCTGTCTAGGACCTTGTTTGGCTTCTGATGACCAGGCCTTAGAAGCTACAATGAAAGGTTGACCAGAAGGCTCTGGGTGTGCTGGGGAGCAAGTACAGGAAGGAGGCCACTTCTCTACAGCTGACTCAAACACAGAGAAAGCTCTGCCATGATGTGCAGCCCCATATTAGGGGGTGGGATGGTGGAATGTGTGGGCTTAATTCCCTGGGATCGCTTTAGTTCTGCATGTGCCACAGCTCTGACAGAGCTAGAGGAGGCTAGGTTCTGCCCTTGAAAGATTCCCATTTCTCCCAGCCCCTGGCCCAGAACATCACACCTGAACACACAAAAGTATATGTATGTGGCCAAGTATGGAATTAAAGAGGTCAGAAGCCCAGGCGGGACACAGTAAACCAGCCTTAAACTAACTTCCCTGTCCTGCCCCATTCTTCCCATCAGCCCAGCCTGAAGACCATTTGTCCTCCCCCTCCACACTCATGCCCTCAAGACCCAAGCAACTGTTGAGTTTCTTCCTTTCTGCTTCCCTGGAAAACCAAACCCTGGAGCAGCCTCCACAGAGGGTGGCAGCCAGGCTCTCGGTGATCTTTAGTGTCCTGTTGGCCTGTTGAGTTGTAGGGGGGTTGGAAGGCAGTGTGGGACCATGAGGCCAGATCCTTATCTGATCAAATCCACTCTTCAGCCTCAAACTCCAAATATCTCAGGGCTGCTTCTTTGCTCATATAGTGGAGAAAATTCTTGTCTAGAAAATGCTTCTTTAAAAAGTTAATTTTCTGGCTGGAAAACCCAGAGTGTGTATGTGTGTGTGTGTATGTGTGTGAGTGAAGAGAGTAAGGGTCAGGTCCCTCATTTTGGATTGTGTCTCTCCCCCTCCTCTGGGTGGAGGATGGGGGCGTGGGCTGAGGCTTTATTGAGGGTGCTTTTCCTGTTGGGAGTAGTGGTGGGTCATAAAACCTGGAGGAGGTTGTTTTGATCTGGTGACTTCTCAGGAAGTAGCATTTGAGCTTTTGCTTTGTAAATCACTCTCCCCCAAACTGGCCAACTAGATTGGATTGCACTTCCCCAAGCCCACCTGGGGCCCTTCTTACTTCCCTTTCCCCAGTAAACCAAAGCAGAAAAATCAAGGAAGTCCAGGGTCCCCCAAATCCTCTGCCTCCAATAAGAAAAGGGCTCATTGGTGATTTGACCCCTCTAAATTCAGCATGTTCTGGGTGGTATGGCCATAGTTCTCCTTAAAATTCCAGATTTAAAAATCATACTATCTTTCATTTTCTTTTGCCCATGCAGATTTTGGTTCCCCCAACCCCTCAGTTAAAAAAGAAGTAACATGGAAGGTAATCAGCTTCTGAGCCTGGTGGTAGATACCATGACTCCTGGGGCCACTACTCTCTTGTGGGGCTGCCGTCTCCCTGTGATGCATTTCCTGAGCCCCAAACCCTTCTTGACAAGGTGGGACTTCGGGTGTGTAAGAGAGAGCTCATGAAGAGAGGGGATGGGACTGAGGCATCGTCTAGCATTATATGAATGGAGGAAACTCTCTGCAGTCAGTGACTGGGTTTTATGTAATTAAGATGCATGCTGGGGTGTGAGTGAAAGCCCACAGCCTCCCTACTAACTGAACGGTAGCAAAAAAAAAAAAAAGCATTTTATCTAAATGGCTCCATTTTGTAATGTTAATGACCCTTTCCTCCTAAAGACACCCCTGCTTCTCAAGGGTCCCTCTGCCAGCTTTGGGCTAGGGAGCTAAAGGGAAAAGAAGTAAAGAGGCTTCTACCTCTGTCTCAGTTTAGGCTACAAGTTAGGATGCTTTCAGGCCCAGACATAAGGGCTCCTATCCATAGCCAGAGAAATGCCCCATATGCTGGAAATGAAGCCATAGATTATATGAATTCCTGGGCCCTCTTAGCACTTACTTGCACAGGCTCCAGTTTACACTCTTTCATTTCCCAGAGAAGTCTGGGTTGGGGCATCCCAAACCCACAAGCATCAGAGAATCTCCCTCATTCCTAAGGCTCGATGCAAATACACTGCCTTTAAAGAGAGCTGAGCACTTCCATAGCTGTATACGGGAAAATATATTTATAGATCGCTCCGTGTATAATAGAATATATGTTTTCCATCTCTCTCTACTCCACATTTAAATGCAGATTTATAGATCTTTAGATTTATAGATCCACAGTGAACATAGCAGTCCTCTGTCGGATTTCTGTGTGCACATTACCAGTCTCTCTACAGTGCTGGATGTCTAGGCTGGGATGTATTGGTACAGCACTCCCTAAATATCTGGATGAATATTTGGTGAGCTTTTTCTTTCCCCTTGGTTGGAAAAAAACCTCTGAGTGTGTTGCTCAATCTCTATTTTGAAAAATTTATCTAGATTTATGCAAAAGCCCCGACTCATAAAATAGCTACATATTGAAGCTACATATTTGGAGATCTTTATAGTCTTTGCAGTTTTGCTGCAAACTTAAATATTTGAAAGTATATTTAGAGATGGTTCCATAATACATGTATCTATATGTAGGGGCATAGATCTCCCTCCAGAAGGATATAAACTTAATTCATCTCTCTATCTGTCAATAAAGACATCAGGTGAGTGTCTTTATTGGGGATAGGGAACAAATATCTTTCTGGCTGTTTTGCTTATTAAAGAGAGTGATTCTGTTGCTGTCTTCAAGGTTCACACCAAATAGAGTCCAAAGGAGTTAGCTGCCTCCTGAAAACCTACTCCAGGGACCACAGCTCTCTCCAGGCTTTCCCTGTGACTTGAAATCCCAGCCCAGTCTCCCCAACCTGCAGGACCTCCCAGAACAGCAGCTAAGAAGGGAAAGAAAAGGAAAGAGTCCTAGGACTATGCTCCTCTTGGGTCCCAGGGTGGAGAGGTTGAGGGAGGGAAGCATGTCTCCCCAACACAACTGGGCCTTTGAAATTTGGGGAAAGATGTTTAAGTCTCCCATTTTTGGAGGGTGCCCAAATGGTGCCAGGGTCTCTGCCCTACCCATAAATGCCTCCTCCCCAATTGTTCTTGGTGCCCAGGGCCCAATTAAGCGGCTGCCTCACTCCCGGCAGCCGAGCTCTTATCGGCCGGGGATTGATGCCTCCGCGGCTCCTGTATATCATTTCCAAGATTTTTTCTGTCCAACTCCTCGGCTCCTTCGGCTTCCGCGGCTTTGACTAATGATTGCTACAGATGCCAACGTCTCCAGAATCCTAATAGCCAGGCAGGCGGACTCTTATTTACCCAGCAACATTGCTGCGGGGGAAGGGGGGCTGGGGGAGCAAGGATTGGGGTGTTGCAGGTTGTGGGGGACAGGGGAGAAGGTTGTGATCAATTCAAGTTTCCCTGAACTTCTTCCCCAGTGAGAAAGACATTCCCAACTCCCTCCTCTCCCTGAGGAAAAAATAGAATCATAAAATAGGGCTAATAGTAACTCATAGTTTGCCTCGTTGGAAAAGATCAAAGAATGAACAGGACATGGGAGAATAATCAGAGAAGTGTTTATTACTTGTAAATAGATGAGAGATTAAGCAGGAGACCAGCAGTTTAGGGAGGAAAAAGGAGGGTTTCTTTTCTTTTTTTGTCCGGAGGAGAGACAGGGAAAGTCAGCCACGGTGGGAGAAGGGGCTCCTTTTTAAATTTTCGCGTCTTCCCCGTCCTCTCCCCACCCCAAATCTGGTCTTCCCGTCCATGAAAATGCCTCCCCTTTTCCCCTTTCTTCGCCTCACCTTCGGTCCCTCCGGTGTAGTGATGACCCGCGTGTTGCCGACCCGGGTGCCTCCTCCCAGAGGCCGCTCGGGTGCCCGCTGGGGCTGCCGGAGTGCTGGGGCCTCTGCCTGGGGGTGGGGAGAAAATCAGACCCAACAGCCCACTGCGGGCTGGGGTCGCCGGCCCTGCGGTTCCACGCGGGCCGAGTGGCGGAAAGTTGCAGCCGAATCCGCTTCTCCGGCGCTTCTGGGCCGCCAGCCGGGCCAGGTCTTTGGGGGTAGCGGCTGGAGTTCCCCGCCGAGCCTGCAGCCTGGGCATCGCGCTTCCTCGGGTCTCCATCCTGACCTTCCCAGACATACACACTTCATGCCGGTGAAGAGACAACACAAAAAAGCCGAGCAGCCCGGCTCCGAGCCTAGGCGTGGAGTGCTCACTCCAACCCGGAATATTTTTCTATCAGAGAATAATGGAGCACAAAATAATTCAGCAGAGCGGATGGGCAGGAGCGCAGTGTGGGAGCCCCGCGCGGTGGGCCGGCTGCAGAGCGGGCCGCGCCGCCCAGCCCCGGAGGACCATTTCGTTGGAGTGTAGAGCGAGGCCGCAGCCCAGCCCCGACCCAGCCGCCCGAGGGCCAGTCTCTAAATGACGGCCCTTCAAGAGGACTCGGAAATGCAAAAAGGGAGCCGAAAAATTTAAACAGTCTGAAGGTAGAGGCGTCCCGGCGCGGCCAAAGCGAAAATCAATCACGTAATTAAAACGGGGAGAGGGCGAGGCCCGAGGTTGGGGGTCCCGGGTTCCGAGGAGGCGGCCAAGGTATGGGCCGAGGCGGGTGAGTGGCCCGGGGATGGGGCTCGCCCGCCACGGCCCGGAGCGCGAGGGGCTGCGGGGAGGTTTATCACAGATCGCTATTGATTCCCGCTCGTCTGGGGAGAGCAGGCTGTGTGTCCTCCTCCAGGCCGGATCCTGAAACCGACCGATGGGCCTTTCCTGGGCTCCCTCATTTTTTATGGGGTTGCGGCACGCAGTGAAAAACGGCTGCCCAGATCCCAGGAGTGCCCGGATCTGTCCAGGCAAGTTTGTCTGAGAGTGCAGGTGGCACCAAGACATTGCCTCCGGGTTTAAGGGGATAGAGGAAGGTGGTACCCTAGTTTCAGGCACTTACATGTTCCCCTCGTCTGGATTCCCCCAACCTGGGAAACCAGGCTTGCCTTTGGAATGACTCTTATCTAAGGAGGGAGGCTTGGAAGGGATGTGGGTAGGCTTATCAAGGGGAAACTTGGGCCTGAGCTAACTGGATCCCTTAGGGGTCCCAGGGACCCCAGAGAAGGAAGGAGAACAGTTTCTGGAGGAAGGAAAGAAGGCACACAGGGAGCTCTGTTTGTGAAGGAATGATGTTCTTGTTATTATTGAGGTTAATGATGGTAATGATTGGGTATGGCTGGGTCAGCCTCAAAGAAGAGCTCTCCACAGCCCTTTCTCACAGAGGCTTCTCTGGAGAAGTCACTAGCTCTCCAACCTAGCTGTAACTGGGGAGAATAAAATGAAGACCTTTCCTCCCTTTCCCTGCCCTTTCCTCCCCCACTCCTTAAGAACTCTAGGAAAAAAGGGGACACTTTATAAAATCTTCATCACCCACCCCATTCATTTCCCCTCTGCTCTCTCCAGGAAAACGCATCATTTGGGGGGCACTGGGCTTTTGCCAGGCACCCTTATGAAATTCAGCAAGCAGTTACCGGGCCAAGTCCCCATTAATGAATTCTGTTTCTGACTCTGGAGGAGACCCAGGATTCTCTTGGCTGCTCCATGGAATTCTCCCTCTATTCTTGTCTCTGCCTTCCTTAGTCCAGGGTTCCTCAACCCACAAATCCCTGGAAGCTCAGAGGCCAAGAACAGATTAGAGTATCTTGAGATGCCCTCATCAACCCCAAAAGGAATCCCACCTTCCTATCAGCTTCTTAATTCTGGGAGCACCAGGTCAGCTCTCTGGAAGCTACCTTAAGCCAGCCTAATTCCTAAATCTTTCAAAACCACATTTAGAGTGCTTTAAAAGTAAAAGTCCTTTCACCCCCCTCTAACAGGAAAGTTCAAGTTAGAAATACCCAGCAGCGCAAGCTTCCTGCAGCACTGTCAGAATTTTTCAATAACAACAAAAATAAGAATTAAAGCTTTCATCAAGGAGAGAAAGGGACACCCCCACCCCTGTTTTAAAGAAGATATAATCCTGCAGCCTTGGACGAGAGTAGGGAGCAGGGGTCAGTGAGGCCAGGATGAGCAAAGAAGAGGATGGGGAACCCAACCTCTAACTAACAATTTCTCCAGCATAAAAATGAAACATCAAATTCGTTAGCCCAGGGCCTTCATTTTTCCCCTTCCACATTATAACTAGTTATTGAACTCACTGGAAGATCTAAAGGCCATTTGCGAAGAGACAAATTTCAATGGAGTTTCCCCATCAATAACCCCATGGCAGTGACCTATTGGAACAAGTCAAACACCCGAGGTGAAATGCAGGTCACTCTGTCTAACCAATATTAAAATGCGGCCACTTTTTAAAAAGCCACTTTAAATGAGATTTGAGGAAAATTGAATTCCAAGGAAGGCAAAGCAAGGAGGGGGAAATTCAAGAGAGGACCCTGTCTATGGTCTCCGAACAAACAGGAGAAATTCATCTTTAATATTTTAAAGGGGGGCAAATTAACATTCCATGATTGCTTTTTTTTTTTTTTTTTTTGAGACTATAAGCGATTCCAGGAGAAAAAAAAGGTTGAGTATTTTCTGGTGACACGTCTGGGTTATTAAAATCATTTTAGACCAATTCATTACTTTTACTGACAAGAGATTTAAGAAAAAATCAATTAAGCATTTGCATATTCTTTTGCATACATTAGCCCTGCCTGCTGGCATTAGAAGGGGACAAAACACATACATATATACATATATACACACAGCGGGGAAAATGGGAGCCTTGCTTTATTTTGGGGTTTGCAAGTTGCTTGGAGAAAAAAAAATGGAATGAATTACTTGATGGTATACCATCTAAAAGTCAAATTTATTTGAGGAAGAGGAAAGAGACATGTTGCAATGTTTAATCTCTGAAACAACAACAAAAACCATATACGCGCGCGCACAGTCACATCCTGTCCTTCTGAGAGTGGGGAAAGGAATGACACCTCATTTTCCCTCTCTTTGCCCGCCAAATCCTGAGTTGGCTCTCACTATTTTTCTCCCTAGGAAAATCCAGGGAGTCTGAGAGGTGAGATTTTAATGCAGCAGAGAATCAGTGGAGTCGCTGAGGTCTCTCAGCCGGCAGCTTGTTACTGGGGAGGGGAGGAATATGGGTTATCCAACGGTCAGTATGGTAATGCGGGCACAATAAGGCCTCGCACACAATGGACACATATTTTTCTTCAGCGGTGTCAGAAGGGAAGCGCTTTGTACTAAAACACATTTCCGAAAGAGAAACCAGATCGAGATTTAGAAAGAATATGGAGGGGGGGTGCGGGTAGCATTCGGAGAGTGATTGGAGGCTGGCAAAAGGTGATCAGAAAAAATTAAAAAAAAATAAAACTGAGGCTGAGAGAGGTAGAGGGCAGAGCAGGGGTTGGAGATCACTGGGCTGAGGAGCCAGGAGGGCGAAACACAAAAGGAGATACAAGGATTCATCACGGACAAGAGCTGCTTTAGTGCCCCCCCAACCCATTAAGCTAATGCTAAGTACAGGAGTCCTCAGAAGAGATCTTATTTCTATGCTCGCAGTACTATCCAGGTGAAAATGTTTGTATGTGTGTATCTGTGTAGTGGACTCTGGCTTGCTGTTTTCTTCATGTGATAGGCGACTTTCTTGCTACTGAGATATAGGAGCCCAAAGAGAGTTTTTTTGGTAAATGATGTAGATGCATGTGGACAAATTTGGGGAAATCTCCCAGATTTCACTTTCTGGACCTGAATGTCAAATTAGCTGTGCAAACCTGGAAAGAAAACTCCGTGTATTTATGGCTGCATAAGGAGGCACTTAATACATCAATAAATATAAATAGTATGAATGCACATGGACCTGACATTCAGTTGAAGGCATCTGAACTCTTGGATCTACCTACACGCACTGGCCGAAAGTGGGTTTCGTGCTTCCCTTCCCTCGACCCACCTGCAGGAGCTCAGAATCCTGGGGAGTGGGGGTGTAAGATGGGCCATGCCTTGGAAAAGACTTCCTAGCAAGCCCAAGAGGGTGAAAAAAAGGAAGAAAAGCAAGTTGAGGCGGGGGCAGGGCTGGTAGAAGGTGACGGTGAGGGCTGGGAGGAGGGGAGCCAGGTGGAGGTGAGACTATTCCTGGCCAGCATAGGGTGGGGCAGCCTGATCCAGGTGCAGGCCTAGAAGGGAGGATGGGGGTGGGGCTGGAAGGCTTTCTCCTTCAGCAACCTTTCCCCCACCCTACCTGAGCTCTTGGAGCTCTGCCTCTCCCCAGGTTGGGGGCTGGGGCTGGGTTCAGAATTTTTATGTAGGACAGCAGTCAGCATTGGTTTCCCTTTGGCACTTCTAACAACTTGTAATTAACCCACCCCCCAGCACCAGTAATAAACCCCGAATCACTACCAACTAAGCAGCAGCCTTCACCTTCTCACAGTCTCAAGCTCCTCTTCCAACCAAACCAGCCAATCTTCACACGCAGAGGGTCCCGGATAAGAGTGGGCAGTTCTTTCTCAACCAACTTTGGAAATTTGAGAATCGCCTCTAAGAGGTGGTCAGCCTCCAGGGAATTCCGGTTCTCTCACCCATCTAGTGGCAGCGAGTGGGCACTGACCTCTGGGCAAGAGGTTTCCAGGGGTTCCTGAGCACTGGCTCTTGGTGAGCCTAGGGTGGGGGGGGGGGGCCTTGAACACGGCAGGAAGAAAGGTGGCCACCGGCCCAGGCAGGGGGAATCAGTCCTTTGGGGCATCTGCTGTGGCCCAGCTCTCCAGCCTCAGGGTGAGCCCTAATTTGGAAGGGAGAACCCTCTCTGGCATCCCAAAGGTGGTGAGAGACAGGTTGGGAATCTCCTGCCTTCAGCCTCCCTCTCACAACGGTTTTATTTTTTTCCCTTTCCCCTCCTCATTCCCTTAATTGCAGATGTTCTAATTAAACCCTCAAATAGTTGTTATGCCGTTTTAAAAGGTACTTATTCAAGTGTCAACCAGGCTGGGCTGGGAGGAGGCAGCGTAGGGCGGCGAATTAAAGGTAGATTGACTAATCACAGCGGCGATCATAATAATAAAATCAGAGGGGAAAAAAATCACATTACGACTTTTCGTGGAAAGGAGGGAGCAGGCAGCCAGCGGCCGCCAGCCCTGCGCCGCCGCCGACACAAAGAGTGCGGGCGATTCCGCGAGACTGATTTATGACGTTTTACAGCCCTATAAAAGCTGTAGCGACGAGGCAAGCGCTCCTACCACCGCTGGCAGATTTAGTCTAATAAATAAAACATAAACAGTTAACTTTATGTGTCACTTTTATTGTTATCAAGTAAAATATAGCCGAGCCCCGGCAAGCTATGATTTTAAACTATAATTGTTATCAAGTGCAACAAGGGGACCCAGCTCCCTCCCTGGGCTCTCCCTTCTGCCACCCCCACCAACTCTGAGTTATGGGATCAGTTAATTAGAATTGGTGGCATGACGTGGCCACCCCTAGCTGGGGGGGTGGGGAGTGTCAGAAAGCAGTTCTTCTTGCCCCCTCCCTCCTCCATGGCCCTGCCACCCCACCATCGAGGCTCTTCCTGTGGGTGGGTGGCAAGAGAGAGGGGAGGGCCCAGGAATGGACTGGAGACCCCCAAGGCCCGCCCAGTCTCCCTGGCTTCGTGAGCTTACCCCTCAGCTTTTGGAAGGCAGCCTGGAGCTGACCCTTGGGGATTCGTGTTTACATGTAAACACATGTGTTACATGGATACAATCCCTGGCTGGAAGCAGGCTCTACTCACGCAGGCCTTCCTCCTAGCTAGGTCTGCCCTCTGTGGGGATGGAGAAGGAAGAGCTCCCAGGGCCTTGGCTGGGCACCATCCCAGGGGACTGGCCCCTGGCAGAGTGCTCTCCTCCTTGCCCCAAGTCCTTGGGAACCGGCCTTGGAGGTAGTTGTCAGAAAGCGGCGGGCCAGGCAGAAAGGAGAGCAGAGACAACTGCCAGCACAAGAGATCCTCTGCTCTGGGCTGGGCAGGGAGGGTCAGTGGGCATTTGGGGAGGGCAAGGCTTCTGAACTATGCTTTTGCCAACCACTTCCTGTCTCTCTTCAGCGGGGGCTGAACCCCCAGACCTCCAGAAATGACGTCAGAATCATTTGCATCCCGCTGCCTCTACCTGCCTGGTCCAGCTGGGACCC
The DNA here is from genome assembly GCF_042477335.2 of Ovis canadensis. NCBI lineage: Eukaryota > Metazoa > Chordata > Mammalia > Artiodactyla > Bovidae > Ovis > Ovis canadensis. The sequence goes on along the minus strand of NC_091247.1, from coordinate 138,158,165 downwards.
TGCCTCGCCGGCCCCCTGGCCAGAGGGTTGGGTGAGTGTGTATGGAGAAGAGGGCTGGACTCTGGTCTCCTTGGATGGGGGGGGGGGGGTACCACAGGCCCGCCAGCTTCCTGGGCTCAGCCTGGGCCCCTCCCCATCCAACCTCCACTCCAGTCCTCATTCAACTTCCTCTTCCTGCGAAAGAGGGGCGCTGCCCCGTGACCTACACAGACTGAGGCAGAATCGCCATGAATGAGGACCTCTGGAAAAGCTCAGGAGCCGAGGCCCGAGGGGTACACTGGCGGTTCAAAGGGAGACTCTGGGAGGGGGCTGAATCACAGCCTCCCAACAGCCTCCCAATGCCCAGGCTTTGGAAAGGAGCTGGGGGCTTCCCATCTCCTTTTGCAGGGGAGCGTTGTCAGTCGGAGGGGTGTGTACTGGGGGCACCCCAGCCCCTGCCAGCTAACCCCACATCACCACCACCACCCCCCAGCACCACCACCACCACCACCACACACAAAAAAAATTGGATACATTTTGAATAAAGCGATTCGGTTCCTTATCCGGGGACTGGGTTGCTCCGTGTGATTGGCCGGCGGAGTCACATGGTGAAAGTAACTTTACAGGGTCGCTAGCTAGTAGGAGGGCTTTATGGAGCAGAAAAACGACAAAGCGAGAAAAATTATTTTCCACTCCAGAAATTAATGATCATGAGCTCGTATTTGATGGACTCTAACTACATCGATCCGAAATTTCCTCCATGCGAAGAATATTCGCAAAATAGCTACATCCCTGAACACAGTCCGGAATATTACGGCCGGACCAGGGAATCGGGATTCCAGCATCACCACCAGGAGCTGTACCCACCACCGCCTCCGCGCCCTAGCTACCCTGAGCGCCAGTATAGCTGCACCAGTCTCCAGGGGCCGGGCAATTCGCGAGGCCACGGGCCGGCCCAGGCGGGCCACCACCACCCCGAGAAATCACAGCCGCTCTGCGAGCCGGCGCCTCTCTCAGGCGCCTCCGCCTCCCCGTCCCCAGCCCCGCCAGCCTGCAGCCAGCCAGCCCCTGACCATCCCTCCAGCGCCGCCAGCAAGCAACCCATAGTCTACCCATGGATGAAAAAAATCCACGTTAGCACGGGTAGGCAACTTTGCTTTTTGCTCTCCCCCTCCCCTCTTCCCCAGCGCTCCCCACCCTCCTCGGCCCCCGCCGGCCCCGTCCTCCTTTCTCTCCTTCCCCCTCTCTCTCCAGGAGCGACTCTGGGTTAGCACAATTGAACTGGATTTACGAGCGAGAATGGGTAATTACATCCCCCATAAATTTTATGGCTTAGCTACTCTGGGCAGTCCGAGCCATGTGCTACGATCTGTTATGTATGTGTGAAAACTATGCTCGCTTTCTAAGGGCGCATAAATAATTCAGTGTCGTTACAATGAGGATTCCCCTCTTATTACACTACAAAGTCTCCAGCTCCCTTCAACTTCTTTATAACCCATTTAGCTTGATGACTTTATTTCCATCACCCCCTCCTCCTGTTCCAACAGAGCTGAGGATGGGGTGAGGGTGGGGGGCGGGGAGCCTGCTGCCTTTGAACCCCACTATTTGCTTCCCCCCCTCCCCTCAGTGAACCCCAATTATAACGGAGGGGAACCCAAGCGCTCGAGGACAGCCTACACCCGGCAGCAAGTCCTGGAATTAGAGAAAGAGTTTCATTACAATCGCTACCTGACCCGAAGAAGAAGGATCGAGATCGCCCACTCGCTGTGCCTCTCTGAGAGGCAGATCAAAATCTGGTTCCAGAACCGCCGCATGAAATGGAAGAAGGACCACCGACTCCCCAACACCAAAGTCAGGTCAGCGCCCCCGGCCGGCGCTGCGCCCAGCTCCCTCTCCGCAGCCACCCCGGGCACTTCTGAAGACCACTCCCAGAGCGCCACGCCGCCGGAGCAGCAACGGGCAGAGGACATTACCAGGTTATAAAACATAACTCACACCCTGCCCCTATCCCAGGCCCCCCATCCTCCCCTCACACACAAATTGACTCTTATTTATAGAATTTAATATATATATATATTTTGGTTCTTTTCTCTCTTCCTCCCACCTTCCCCCTTGTCAATTCCAAACAGACAAAACAGATAAACAAGCCCCCTGCCCTTCTCTCCTTTCCACTGTTAAGGACCCCTTTTAAGCATGTGATGTTGTCTTAGCATGGTACCTGCTGGTTTTTTGTTGTTTTTTTTTTAAGGCCATTTTGGGGGGTTATTTATTTTTTAAGGGAAAAAACTGCAAAAATTATATATTGCAAGGTGTGATGGTCTGGTTTGGGTGCATTTCAGGGGAAATGAGGAAAAGAAAAAAGGAAAGAGATTTTTAAGCCAGTACTCCTCCTCCTCCTTCCCCCCTCTTTCCTTAGGCCTTTTGCATTGAAAATGCACCAGGGGAGGTTAGTGAGGGGGAAGTCATTTTAAGGAGAACAAAGCTATGAAGTTCTTTTGTATTATTGTTGGGGGGAGCTGGGAGGATAAGGGGGAAGACAGCAGACAAAGCTAAATGCATCTGGAGAGCCTCTCAGAGCTGTTCAGTTTGAGGAGCCAAAAGGAAATAAAAATGAACTTTCAGTTCAGAGAGGCAGTCTATAGGTAGAACACCCCACCCCACCCCCCATCGTGGTTATTGTGTTTTTGGACTGAATTTACTTGATTATTGTAAAACTTGCAATAAAGAATTTTAGTGTCGATGTGAAATGCCCCGTGATCAATAATAAACCAGTGGATGTGAATTAGTTTTACGTCAGTGTCTGATGGTTTCTTTTTCTCCCCCTCCTCCTTCTGGCCTGGTAACATCCCACCTTCTCTCTAGAGTTGCTGAAGTTTACTCTAAGCAAATACACAAATCTTAACTCTCAACTCCACTTTCCCAAGGTCCTTAGAAGATCCAGCAAAAGGTTTGGGGCAGAACATGTCAGAAGAGGGGATGTGGAAGAGTAGGGTACTCCCTCCCTGAGTCTGTAGGGGCCAGACTCTCCTGGGGGTCTCACTTTTCTAGAGTTAAGCACGGTGCCTTCTTTGTCTTTTCCTGGCTCCTCTCTTCTCCCTTCCCTGTGGTGAGTAGGCCTGCCTAATTTGCAGATTAGAAGGCAAGTTTAGGGAGTGGGGACGAAGAAGAGTTTTCATCTTTGGGGAGTTCTTTGGGGATGAGGGATTAGGAAGATGCCTCTCAACCTGCCTGTTCTCATAAAAGAAGAAACATTTTGAGCTGGTGATTCTAAAGCAGCAAAGTGACCTGTCAGGATGGCTTTTCTGTTTGTTTAGACTTGGAAAGAAGGGTGAAGTGGAGGCCAGAGGCCTGGGAGGCCCTCTTGCATGGGTAGGCCTCAAAGCCTGATGCCTGGAGATAATGAAGCACTCCTATTCCCCGCTCCCCCCCAACTTTTATCATGGACCTGCTAGATGTTGAGAAAAGACACACGGAGAGGCAGGGGGATCACCTTTCTTCCTACAACCTCCCAGGTCTCCATAGGGCTTGGAGATGATTGGAGGAACAAGGCTTCCTGCTTGTAAAAAAAAATTTTTTTAATTGCTTCCTTGGGGGCTAAAACAAAAAAAAAAAAACTGATTTGGATTGCCTGAATGATTACTTTAAGTCAAGTCTCCAAAGAATTCTAGTCCTGGAGACCAGGCTCTGAGCAAGGCCTGCTCGAATTTTTGCTGTTTGTTGGGAGAAGGTGAAGAGGTAGTTGGTGAGCTTCTCCGACAGTTTATCCATATATCAGGATGGAGGGCTGTCAGCAGTAGAAGAGAGAGGGAGAAGAGATCTGGGATAAGTAGGGAAGCCATGGGTACTGCTCTCCTCTCTCCTCAAATTCTGGAGTGAAAGGCAACAGAGGAACCAAGTTATGAATATCTGTTTGATATGCTTTGGATTTATTTCCTCTTGAACCACTTGCTGGGTGTGTGTGTGTGTGTGTGTGTGTGTGTGTGTGTGTGCTGGGGTCCTGTAGGTCTATTTTCCCCTCCCTCAATGGTGCCCTGGGGACAGCAAAACATGCTGCCTACAGTGTGAGGAAGCAGGGCCAACAATTATCTGGAGTGATTTTATGTAATCAAGTGAATTAGGGGCCAAATCTGACTGTAGCTCCCATCATCTTGATGCAATTGGCTTTGGGGCAGGAAAAGGGGGTCTAGCTGCTCTTAGGAAAAGGGAAGGTGTGAGAGGGGGACCTGGAAGTCTTTCCAATCCCTTAAGGAAGTTAAGATGGAAATAGGAGGCAATGGAAATTAAGATTCATAATCTTTTCCTAACTTTGCTCACTTGGTTTCAGGGGAATGTATTCTTTCTCCTCCCTGAAGTGAAAGGGATGAACACAGGGGAGGGAAATTAAGATGAACTTGCTAAAGGTACACACTCTTGTTCAAGAAAAGCAGTGTAAAAGGATTGGGACAGTTCTTTTATTTTTCCTTCTTTAGGAGCTTCCGTTTTAAATTCCTCTTCCTTTTAAATTTCTCTTCTCACACATCCACATGTAGTCACTCTTTGTGTATCTCCCTCTGTCCTTCTCGATCTGAAAAGCAGAAACATCAGACATCCATAGTTTGACAAATAAAACTAAACCCTCTTGTATTTGAGTTTTGGAAAAATTTGGCTTCTGGCCTTCCCTCCAGTGGGTTCCATTCTTTGCTCTTTCCCCAAAACTTTCCTTTGCCTTGGACCTGACCACCTGGAATGAGATCAGGCTCTCGGAGATGAGCGGGATGTCCAGTGTAGGGGGCCAACCTGAGCCCCTAGCTCTAGCTGCCTTGACCCACTGGATGCTGCTACAGCCTCACTGGGAAGCTGAGGGTCGGGGCTTTTATTGAAGTTGGATTGAACAGTGGGGGAAAGCCTGGGGGAGGGTGGGGAAGACGCAGCCCAGGTTCACGGGGAGGACACAGCATTTTCTCTCCCATCGCCTTTATATTCGGCAGCGCCTCTGACCTCTCCCCCACCCCCAGCTCCGACCCTCCCAAGCCAGCCCTAGCTCAGCCCCCTGTCTCCAGACAGGATGCCACAGCTTCTGTGGGGCTGGGGATTTCTTGCCCCGAGTAATGGGAGAGGCAAGGCGCATGGATGCCTGCTAGCTTATTGTGTCTGTCTCTCCAATGGCTAAGTAAAAAGAAGACGGGGTGAAACCGGCAACACCAATCTTCCAAGGTCCTTCTCTCCAAGCACCAGGAGATCCCCACAGGTCAAAAATCCCCTTGACATGTAAGTAGTTAGCACTCATATGCTCTGGGGCCGAGGAGCACAGCAGTTTCAACTCTGTCTCTGTTTGCCATTCAATTTTTATTTCAACTCTGCGTCTTGGGGAGGGAAGGTGGGAAATCCAATCAGGAGCGGTGAACTTCTGCTTGGGGAAAAAATGGAGTATCTGAGCCAAGGAGTGTACCTGGGGAACGGGGAAACTTGTTTCCCAAAAGAGAGAAAGAGTGGAGAAAGTGAGCCTGGGGGTAGGGGCGGGGGTGGGGGAAGGACTGAGGAACTTTGCTCGTCTGAGGGCCTCTCACTGCCGCTTGTGTGAAGTTTCCTACAAAGTTTTCTCTGCAATCTATGCATTAGCTTTTTTTGAGCATAGACTTGGCCGATTGCAATCCAGGGACGCCTTCCCGCTGTTAGATGTATGTATCTGTGTGTATTTGGGGGACCGCTAAGGAAGACAACAGTTAAGGATTTCTCCGGAGCTTGGGGCCAGGGTACCCTCTGCTAGGCACGGTTTGTCTGCTTTTCTAAGATTGGAGAGACTGACTCTGAAGGGGGTGCTATGGTGGGGAGGAGAAGCCTGCTGGGGCAATTTTACCATCTTTTTCTCAGCTTTCTGCCCAGTCCTGGGGAAGTGTGGTTCACAAAGCCACTTCTCATGGTTTTCCACAGCTTCTATTTGCACCCCAACTTTGGAGAGCTAATTTTTATGAAAATGTTCCCCTTTCAAGAAATTCTTCTTAGGCTTGGAAAAAGATGGAGGAACCCCCAACTTCAGTGGCCATCAGCGCAGCGGGAATATTTATTACCTCTCTGGATATCATTACCTAAGAATACAATTTTATGAACTTCCTAATCTGTTAGCTTGATTTATCTGGGTGGGTAGTGGCCCAAAATAAACATTTAGGGGATTTAGTAGGGAAAAAAAAAGTCTTTGCCTGTGACCAGTCTTTCTGATGGAACTGACCACCCCCCTTGGCCTGCTTTTTCTGCATCCCATCTCACTAGCCCCAATTTGATTTTTCTCCTGCAGCATGTGGCAGCTTTGAGTATCCAAGTTTTAGTTGCTTCTTGAGAATTAAAAAGGATTATGTGCACTGTTTGAACCGGACACCTGGAGGGTTCTCTCAGCCGCCTTAAAATCTGTACGGTTCCCGGAACTCGGATCCCCTTTGGACTTGGGGAGCAGAGAGAAACCGAGGTCTGCTCACTGCCTCCCAAGTCCAGGAGCCTCTTCTCTGGCTTGGCTCTCCTCTATGCCTCAGGATTTTCCTGCTCTTCTCTCTGGTGTCAGCTCTGTAGTTTCTTTGAACAAACAGGGTCCTTCCAGAAGCCAAGCCCACAACCACAACCATGCCTGCAGGCCCAGCTAACTGATGAATTAGGAGGCAGGGGAGACAAGGATGGGTAGGAAGAGTCTCAGAGGATGTTTGAGGAAGAGTAAGGGCTACATAGTCTAATAAACCTAAAGGGACTGTTTTAACTTCCTAGTCCCCATCAGCAATTGCCAGATTCCCTGAGATGTAGGGTCCTGTAGGATCCACTCTACAACCGTGATGGGAATGAGTCCAGTCCAAAGAAGTGCCCCTCTACTCACTCCTTTCTGACCCTGTCTTTGCAGTGTGAGAGTTTGGGAGAGGGAAGTATATTTGAACTTGGGGTGGAGAAACCCTAAAGCACAGCATGTGGAAGGCTCTGCCAAACAGCTCAATCCTAGGTTCCTGCTTCCAGAGGTGCCTCTGGCTTCCCAGGAAGCTGGGCCTAAGAGAACAGGGCACAAAGCAGCTGCCTGCATTCGGGGGTCCTCGCTCCCCTCCTGGCAGCGGCCAGGGTCTGGAGGAAGCCGAAATGGGACCAGCCCGACAAAGACCGCGAGAGGCCGACAGGCGGCCCGGCTTCTGCTCGGGGTTCCACACCGCGTCCGCTGCAGGCGCGGTGTCGCCTTCAGCTGGGTCACGACCCCCAGCTCTCACGGAGGACAATAGGGCGCGGGGCGGGGGCCGGGGGCTGCGTGGCCCGCCGAGCGGGTTCACTGAGCGGTGAACTCCGCTCCACCTCCCAGGACTCACCCTTCAGAGCCCAAGCTCCCTTTGCTTCCCCCATTCCACCTTCCATTTTTTCGTGGAAAATGGAGCGGGCTTCTGGGTTGCTCTTGGACCGACCAACTCCCCACCACCAAATAAGGAGACTTTATTTCCTTTGGAAAGGAAAGGGTAGTTTTCTCTGACTTAGAAGAGCAGGAAATGAGACCCTCTCACAAGATTTTTGTGGGGACTGATGGAGACGAGAGATCTTAGTCAGTAGAAGAAACATTTCCAAACCCCGAAGAATCCCCAGGTCATCAAACCAACAGTCTCTCCTGTGTCAGAGGAATTCCAGGCCCAGAGTGGGTCCACCCCGCACCTCAGCCCCAAATCCTGTGAAGAATTGCCTCCCTCCTCCCTTGGCCTTTGTCTCTGAATGCCAGGTTAGGATTAGGGCTCTTACAAAACGGGAGGCACCTCCTCCAGTCCCATGGGCAGGGGACACGGCTGGGTTATCCATGGGGGTGTGGGAATGAGTCACTTGAGGGAGATGGCCCCCAACCAGTTTGTTCTTGTTCTGAGGTGTCACCCCACTCCCAGGACTGCCTGCCTTCTGTTTTGACTCTGTCCCTTTGGGCAGGAACACAGTGTTTGTAACTTTCTACATGTGGAGTTTTTCCACTCAGCTGGAACAGACCTTGGTAATTAAGGTTACAGAACAGGGGTTGAGTTCCAGCAAGAGGAGAGAAGAGCTGGGGAGAGGAGAAAACGGAGGAGGTATGGAATATTCCCCATGGGCATTTGCTCCTGCTTTTACCGGCCCTTCTCCACACCTCACCTCATCCCTCTGCTGCCTGACCCCTCTCAGAGGGGAAACGGGGAGATTTGAGCTTCCCAGCTGGAAACCTCTCTTCTTGGACTTGGTCTCTGATGATTTTGAACCATTTTGGGATGTGACTGCCTCAAGTTCTATCCGGGTCTGTCTGTCTCTGCTCAGCATTTTCAAGGAAGCCTAGTGTTCCTGCTGCTTTCTATATTCCGTATTTCCTCCAGTTGGTTCTTGCTCCTCTGCCCTCTCATCCCCCAGTAATCCTCTGGGACAGCCCCCAGCTCCAGTGCTCCTCCTGGAACTCCCCTCCACTGAGAATGCAGAAGAGGAACCAAAAGGTAGGGGGCGGCAATCTGGGAGGGACATTTGAGGTTCAAAGGTTCCTGGCTGAGCTTCCAGTCCAGGTGACCTCTGGGACCGATCTGACTGCTCCAGAGTGGCCCCTGGGCCAGCAGCAAATAGAACAAGCTTTCATAGCCCCAGGGCAGATGTTGGCTTAGCTGTCTCACCCGAATTCCACCAAAGAGGCTCCAATCCCCACCACACCTTTGTTCTCTTTCCTTTTTCCCCTCCTCCCCCTCCTCTTCCTCCGTTTGATCCTGCCTTCCCCCCTCAAATTATTCCTTTAGATCTGGAAGCATCTGTTCCTGCCTGCCCCTCCCCCTCCCCTCATTCCCTCCTTCTCCCTCCCTCCCTCTCTAGCAAAGAAGCCCCCAAATGGAGGGCCTCTGGCCTCTAGCCTGTTCTGCTACTTCAGAGCCCAGAGACCTTTGAGGCCAAACCTTGAGACCCCTCCAACCCCCGGTCCCTTTCATTTCATTCTTTCAGCTGGAGAGGGTCCTGGAATTGCACAGTTTGAGTCTTGGCCCCCAGGGACCAGTCTCTTCTCTTGCTGGGTCAGTTATGCATTAAATTCAGGCAGAAGCACTGTAGTCGAAGGGTTTGGTGCTGAATTATTTAGACTATTGCCCCAATTCTCTGCTGGGCTTTTTTTGGACTCTGGATTTTGAACATACCTTCATATTCTGACCATAGAGGGGAGATGGCCTTTTCTAACCTCTCTCTCTGGTCATTCTTTATTACCTTCCCCTGCCTCTTCCCTTGATTGCAAACTCATTTTTTGAGCAATTAGCATTTCCCTCAATACCTCCCAGAATTCTGTAATCTAATGGAGGAGGCCAAGGCATTGTCCATACTATACACATGGAAGGGTCTCTTTTCTCTGTCTTCCAAAAAATAAAAAAGAAGCCAAGAAATGACTGCCTCACATCCTCCTTGCCTCCACTCATATCCAGGAATATGTGGTCTTCAAAGCTTGATGGAGAGGGTGGTAAACTTAATCAAGGTGAACAATAGCTTGTCTTATCCTCTTAGTCAATCCAGTTGGATTTTAGTCTGGATAATGCCAGCCCAAGACTCTTGAACTCTGTCTGCTAGACCTGTCTGTAGCAAGAACCCACCTATATCCCAGAGCACCAGACTGGAATAATCCCAAGGTCCTTGCCCTAGTACCCACAGTTGAAAACCAGTAGAAACGATTAAATCCTTCTCCGTCCCTTCCTTCTAGCTCTGTCTTGAGATTCAGCCCTGCTTGGGATTCTGCCCCTCTTCTCTCTTTGTAGATTGGTGGTTGGCCAAAAGCCCCAGATTCATGCTCCCGTTGCTCTGCCACTCGGTTACCATGACAATAAGAGGCAACTGAACTCCCCACCCACTCCAGGTGGTTGGATAGACCCAGACCAGCCAGGATGGTCTCTGGGGGAACCTGATCTAAGAAAGACACTGGAGATGAAAGCCTGTATTTTGTTACAGCATCTTTGCTAATTAGTCAGGATGGAAGAGGGAAAACTGGGGAGAGAGTCTCTCTCTGCACTCTATAATTTCATACAGTTCTTTCTCTCTGCATACGTGTTTGCCTAGAGGTACACTGTGAAAACAAGCATGAGGCATGGACCTCAACACATTCATTTCTTCTGTTTATAAATGCATGGGAGGTGATTTTGCTGAAGGTCTGCATGTGTGTATGTGTGCGTGTGTGCGGAGAGGCTCTGAGTGATAGAGAAGAATAACATCCCAAGTATAGCACCTATGAAGTAGGCTTTTTGACCTATCACTGATGTTACTGGTGACAGAGGTTTTTGCTGTCCTCTCTTCCTCATACACTGCTTTAAAAGGCCTGCCCCTTCGGCTGAAGGCCATGTGGCCTGAGGACACACTCTTGATCCTACAACTTGGCTCCAGAGGCCTGGGGTGGTTATATAAGAGGAAGGCAGGAGTCAGAGATACCTGGAAGATCAGATTCCTCACTTAATGCTCTCACTTACATGTCAAAGTTAAATCAAAACCACAAACATTTATCTAACCCTTCAATCTACACTATTCTGCTTATAGGCAGGGCCTGGGAAACCACCACCACCACCATAGCAGCAGCAACTGCGCAGTAACTGTCTCCTAGGGTTCTTAATTGCCTTGGGATTAAGTGGGTAAATGTACGAAAAGCACTTAGATGAGTGCTCGGCATATAGTAAGGTTTCAGTAAGTGCTAGCTGTTATTATTATTACAATAATAGGCATTTTCTTAAGTGCTCACTATGTACCAGGTGCTGTGCTAAATTTATTTCATTTGAATCTTATAATAACACTGCAAGGAAGTTGTGTCCCTATTTTACACAAGGGGAAGCTGAGTGAGGCCCAAGGGGCTAATGATATGCCCCATTGGCAGAACCAGGACTCCAATGAGACTTGCCTGACCCCAGAGTGGGCGCTGTGAAGCATTTCTCTGCTCTTGATGAACTTGGACACTGCTTTAGGCTGAGACTGAGTTTGGCAGGGAGCACTGATGAGGATGTGGGTTCAGCAGCAGCCTGAGGGTGAGCAGAACCTAACCTGGGCTTTGCTACTTGCCTTGGTCTTGGCTTAGGTTCTTGACCCCAGCAGCAACAGGCTCTGATGGTTGTTCACAAACTTTTTGGTCTTAGAACCCTTTTATACTCTTAAATATTCCTAGAATCTCCAAGAGTTCTTTTTATATGGGTCATACCTATCAATATTTACCTTGCTAGAAACGAAAACTGGAACTTAAAAAAAAAAAAGTCTTTTAAAACAATGATAATCTGTCACATGTTGTCATAACTTTTAACAAAATTTTAATTGGATGTCATAACTTCTTTTGAAAAAAATATTTTAAAAAACAGTTTTGTGAGAAGAATATCATTGTTTTACATTGAAGTATATCTTTTAAATGTCTAGCTTAATAGAAAGTGATTGGATCCTCATATCTGTTTCTCCTTTCAAGTTGTTGTGATACAATGTCTGTTTGAAGTATATGAAGTACATAGCCTCATGCAGATATATATTGGAAAAGAAAAGAGTTCACAGAACTCTCGAAAGGATATCCAGGACCCCCAGGGATCCTTGGGCCACACTTGAAGAACCAGAACTCACTCCATAATAACTATATTGAACATCTTTTTCGCCGTTGATTGTTGCTTCTAACTCCAAGACTCATCGTCATTTCACTAGTTCGGGCTGTATTCGAATTGCGTTATCTTAGGCAGTTACTCATTTTTCCTATCCCATATTTTTAAATTAGTTAGATAAATAGATTGTCATGCATGCAAACAAATATTTATATGTTATACATGTTATTGGTGGGTATTCATTATTTTATTGTGAATATGTAGAGTAAAATATAGATTTATAGAAAAAAATAGTTTTTATGTTTAGCATAGTTTGACCTGGGCAACTTAGCTATTCCTACCAATCTTGTTTTTCCAAGGGGGAAACTGAGCCAAAGAGGGGTGATGTGACTTGCTGAAGATGACATGCTCAGGATGTGGTGGACCGGAGATCAGAACTCCTGTCCTCTGACTCCAGCACCTGTGCTCACTGTGCAGGAATCCTCCCTCTGAAGACATGGCTGTATAACACGTGCATGAAGGTAGCTGGGTGCCATACACTGTTTATGAAAGTATATGTGATGGTTTTAGTTATCTGAACATATTTATGTATGAAAGGGAAAAAAATCTTGTATCCCTGTGTGTGAAGTTGCAATTTTATTGAGAGGCACAAGGCACCAGCTTGCCAATGGTTTTCCTTCCTTACAAAACTCACTGTGTGTCTGTGGTCTTGGGCTTGATCTCATTTTAGGGACACTTACTCCTTTCAAATCCGCTGTTGGTACATTCTCACAAAGGGTGTGCAGATAGCCTAGTTCTTCATGTGAGCACACAGAACAGGCACACCTGGAGGTAACAATCTTATCCCCTTTCTTTTTTTTTTTTTTTTACCATAGACATCATGCACAACCTCCTGTATTTTCAAAATAAGTGATCTACAAGTGTATAACCGAGAGACGCATAGCTGTATGAATGGAGGTGTGTATGTGTCTCTGCAGATGCAAATGTGGAACCCTTGGGTGTCCATATACTTGTCTAGGTAAGCACCATGCAAATGTATGAGCAACTGGAGCCTCAGTAATTTCATTAATCTGATAGGGATTTATTCACAAATTCTATGTTTTATGACTGCATGAGGTTCATGTTTATGCACAGTCCAATGAGAAGAACCCTAGGTGGGGAGCAGGCTGTTGGAATTCTAGTCAGGGCTTTCTGCTCCCAGTTGCCTTAGACAAATCACTTACCTGGTGAGGGCCCTCCACCTCCTCATCCACATAATGGGGGGAATAATGAGAGTTTCAGCTACATCTCCAGATGGAGAGTGCAGTGGGGAAAAAATAGAAGATGTCTGTGAGAATGTGATTCTTTCATACTATGGAAAAATCAAAACAAAAACAAGAGAGAATAATATAATCAAACATTCACATGCCCATCACCCCACTTTAACAGGGGTCAACCCATGATCAATCTGATTTCACCTAGTTTGAGCTCAACACGTCCTCATACACTTTTAAGCAAACCCCAGACATCACATTGTTTCTTATGTAAACAATTCAATAAATATCTCTAAAAGGTAAAATCATTTTTAACAACCTAACTACAGTATGATTATCATACTGACCTGAAAAATGTCAGCAAATTTTTTTCGCTTTTAAAGTGTGAGAAAGGTCTAAAAAATGTAGAGCAGCTGCCTTCCCTATGCCTCATGCTCAGGGTTGATTAATGTTAATAAGGGAAAATGAGGAAAATGGAAAGGAAAGGATGAAGTTTCCTTTTTTATTTCTCTCTTAAAATCCCAGTTCACCTCCAGAAACTCCCCTCTACTCATTAGAGCCATTAAAAATGGACTGAGAGGGGACTGTGGAGGTCTGGATTGCTAGAAGCAGCCAGAAGGGGCCCTTGGAAGACTCTGCAGACTTCATCTTGGAAGAAAATAGTTGTTGAGCCAGAGGGAGTCTGAGCAGAGGGCCTGCCCAACCATTTCCAGCATCAGATTTCACCTTTGGCTTGCCAGGCATTTGAGAGATGTCTGAAGTCTCATTGGAGTTACTGATCTCTAAAGACATGCAGATACATGTAATAGCATCCTTATACAGAAACCCAAAAGGAGATATGCACAGAGGCACAGGCAAATCCACCCGTTCATACACAGGTCGTGTACAAACACATGCAAGCATTCAGAGACACATGCAAATGTACAAATAGATGTACACACAGGTGTGTGGGAAAACACAGAGACACAGCCCAAACATTCAGACATATGTGAGTATGCAGGGATACAGAAACATGCACGTCATGGAAAAAAATATACAAAAAGCCAAATACAAAAGCTCAGAGACATGCAAATGCATTTTGGGCCATTTTTACACATGAGCAGTTAACTTGGCCAAGCCCCATTCTAGCTGGCTCCTTCCCTCTCAGCCTATAAATTTAGCAAATATTGGCCAAAGCTACACTCTGAGTCACATTCATGCAAATGCGCACCTAACAGAAACTGTCCCAAGGGCTTCCCATTGCTCCTGCTAGGACAAGGTTTCTATCTCTCAATCCTCTCTCTCCCAGAAAGACAAAGGCTAAGGGTAGTATGGCATGGTATGTATGTGTCCATATGAACGTGTGCTTCTTTGTTCTAATGAGTCAGCTTGATGAGAACAGAAGGGCGCTAGCCACGTACAGACTGCAAGTCACTGCAGGCTGATGAGTGAACATTGCTTTGCCTACTCTGTGCTACAGCTATAGGTTAGCCTGATATTTTTGGGGAATTGATTGACCCAAGTGGGTATTTTGGCATCTTATAGACATGACTGAGAGTGCTTTCTTTGAGCCTGAGTGAGGCTGTCAGTTGTCTGGGTTTGATTTTTTTGAGTGAACTTACCAATCAATTCAAAGAATAATGGTGATAGAACCGAGTTGATCAGGTGGTTGACTAGGCCTCACATGGCCACACAGTGATTCTGAGTCAAAAACGATGGGCAGAATCTGACAGTTTAAAAACAGGACCCATCAATTAAACAGAAAGAAACCAGTAGGGCTCTTTGGCACTACGTTCACCCAAACCAGCCAACTGATTAAAATGTTCTCATTTCAACCAATTTGTGCAAGATGCACCAGCAGCACCTGAGGGTCAGGGAACCCAAAAGGCTTTGCATTGAAAGCTGGATGTATACCAAGATCTGAAAGAGGAAAGGGCTGTGTTCATGGCTGTACACTTGGAAGAAAAAAGTTGTGATGCAAGGCTGTGTGTGATTGCATGAGTGCTTGTATCTGGAGCTGTGTCTACTTATAACTAATAACACTGGCAAGACAGTAAAAGCTGTATATCATAACTGGCGCTTTCTTTTCATGTGGAATCACAGAATGTTAGGTATTGAAGGAAGCTTTAGAGTTCATGTAGAAACTGAGATTTGGAGAGCTTTTGGTTTTTGGTTTTTGGTTTCATTATTTATTTTCTGGCCACACCCTACAGCAGGTGAGATCTTAGTGCCCTGAGCAGGGATCAAACATGCACCACCTGCATGGGAAGTTCAGAGTCTTAACTAGTGGACCACTAGGGAAGTCCTAAGGTGTGGAGAGTTTTAAATGCCTTGTCCAGAGTCACACAGTGAATGAACAGCTGAGACACATCTAGACACCATATTTGTTAAGGCTGTCATAACAAACTACCCACAGAGTAGGTGGCTAAAACAATAGACTTTTTTTTTTTTTTCACATTTCTGGGAGCTAGAAGTCCAAGACCAAAGTGTTGGTAGGGTTGAATTATTTAGCGGCCTCTCTCATGGTCTTTTTCACATGGTCTTGGGGTCCACCTGGTCTTTCTGTGTCCTAATCTCTTCCTTGGACATCAGCCAAGTTGAATTAAGGTCCACCACTATGTCCTCATTTTGTCTTGATTATCTCTTTAAAGGCCCCAGATCTAAATACAGTCACATTCTCCAGTACCGAGGGGTTAAGACTTCAACACAGGAATCTGGGGTCACACAAGGCCTAAAACAGACATCAAGTCCCTAGACCCCCTAGTCCAGTGCTATTGTGCCCACATCAAACTGATAAGTGATCTGGTGAATTTTGTTCCTGAATTGATTTAATTTTGTTTGGTTCCTTAGAGGTGGGAAAGTTGGTTGGGGCCAACGTGAGATTTAAAAATGTATTCCGGAGCCAAAGCCCAGTGGTAAACTGAGTAAGCACTGTCTGAGGACTCTGGAATTAGACCACCAAACACTGGGGAAAGGAAGTTTCCAGCCAGAATCTGTGGACTAGAGACCATGTGAGGTTAACTTGACTGTCTCGGGGGGCTGAGAATTACCTGATATGCTCAGAGAACACAGGTGTCTAACAATGTTCATGACTGGCAAATTCTTCTTATATATCATCAGCATTCTTTGTGCTAAGTTCAACCCTCTTCCCTTGCCTCCAGTCCTCAGAACTGGACAATGAGAGTTTTTCCTCGGGAGCTTGAGGAAGGCTTGATGATATATTAAGGAAAAACTTTCTATTCAAGATAGCCTTTTTCCTTATCTGAGGCTGGAGGTAGGATGTCAGAGGCAAAATATAATGTGCACTTATCCCTTTGCTCTTTGCCCTGAGACCTTCAGCCCCTCTCCAGGTCTTGGGCAGCTCTAGAGAGTGGATTGAGGGGCACTGACACATACGGTGGCACAGAAACAGGGTCTTCCCCTGTTTATTAGAGAGGCCCTCTAATTTCACAGGGCTTCCCTGGTGGCTTAGACAGTAAAGAATCCACCTTTAATGCAGGAGACCCAGGTTCAATCCCTGGGTCAGGAAGATCCCCTGGAGAAAGCAATGGCTACCCACTCCAGTATTCTTGCCTGGAGAAGTCCATGGACAGAGGAGCCTGGCAGGCTATAGTCTGTGGGGTCACAAAGAGTCAGCATGACCGAGTGACTAACACTTTCTAATTCCACAGAAATCACAGATGGACTCCAATGGGACTGTGGAGTGTGGTGTGGGTATGATAAGGCATGTGCCAAAAAAGTGGCCATAACCAAACAAGAAAGTCCACATTATCATGATGGTTGGTCTCTGTTCTCTGCCATGGGAATCAAGCTCAAATTCTGGGTTTTGGAGGAAGAAATTACAAAAGTATCTAGCTGAAATGCAAAGAGAGCCAGGTACAGGGTGGTATACTGGGAAGGATGGTTTGAGGATCAGAATGCTTGGGTTCTGGTCTCTGTCTGAGCCTCAGTTTCCCTTCCTTTACAATGAAGTGGTTCGATTAGGTTATCACTCAGATCCTTCCAGCTCTGAAACTCTAAGCAAAAACTAGAGGATGCTGGGGGGCAGGGAAGGAATACTCTTTGTAGCAAATCAAATGATGGACTATGTGTCTCTGTGAACCAAACCAGGCACAGAAAACTCTCCATCTTCATTCCAGAGTTGGTGGGGGTTGGAGGAGTGGGGGTGTTAGCTGTGGTGTCTCCTCATTTGACAACTCAACCTTCCGCACAGGGCCCCTGCAGACACACCATGGGGAGCTGTCTCCCTTGAGGACTCTGCCCCTGAGGGGAGGGAGGCAAAGACAAGATGGGGCAGGACAATGGGGAGGATGTCTGGAGGATGCCAGCAGCCAGGTAAAAACAGAAATATCAGCCCATACTCTGCTTAGCTTCAAAAATCAGAATAAAGGGATCCAATTTTATAGCTTTCATCTGAAGTTAATGGATAATGAGATGCAGGATCAGCCTTATGCAGTGATGCAGTATAAAGCCCCTGGGAAAGCTCTGTTTTCCCCCTCCCCAATTATCCCGCCACTGAAATGCCTTAAGTTCCACCGTTAGAGCACATGGTGTTAAGTGCAGTCCTCTGCACATCACATCCTTTAAAATACAAAAGCACCGCTGGGATACTTTATCAAACAAGGCTAGAACCAGAAAAGTAGTGCTTAGCGGGGATGCTCAGGGAGACGAGGGGCTCTGAAGATTAATCTCTAGATGCTTCTCAGTTTCACGTTGGCTGAGCCTTACAAGAAAGCTAGACTCTGCCTGGGGAAGTGGGAACTCAAGGACTCCACTAGAGATGAGGTGCCTCAACTCTGGGTCTATTTCCAATCTTGGGAAAGGGTTGGACTCTAAGCGGTAAGGCTAGTCATCATGCTGAAAGAAAAAATCAGAGACTGCCAATAAAGTAGAATTCAGGGCGATGGGAATCCTGAGTGTATGTGCACTTGAATCTACCACTGCAGAAGCCAGAAGCTCCTCACAGGGCCGCCTCTGCACGTCCCGAGGATGTCAGACTATTTAAAAAAATGTTTTTTTCCTTTCCCTGGTTATATTCTGTTTTGTTTTTTTTTTTTAACCCAGGAGGCATGATTTGGAACTATGAAAACCTAGCAGATGGGGAAACACACAGCCAGAGTTCAAACCTGGCTAAGCAACCTTGGGCAGGTGACTTAACCTTTCTGAGACTACATTTCCTCATCAAATTCAGTATAAAGCACCTGGCATATAGTAATCCTCTATAAATGGAAACTATTATAGTTATGAGTATTGAGAGGGCTTCAGGACACTACCCATGAATTGGGACTGAGTCATGGAATGAATAATTACCATATTCGGAACAAATCAGAAGCCCCGACCCTGATAATTCATGCATAATCTTCTCACTGCATGGAATCCAGTCTTTCCCCAACTTAGTCTGACCTCTCAAAAATGGGTGATAAAAGAGGAAGAATGCATTCTGGACTCTTCTAAGCAGCCTGGAAACCTTAGGTTTAGAGCAAAGATGGTCTTCCCCAGAGACAGGATGGGTGGCTGTTTTCATGATATGGTTTTAAGAAAAATCGTACACCACCCTCACACAAATCTGTACGATGCCACCTGCCATGGATCTGAAATTCCATCATCACAGCTACTTCTTTCCACCTGGGCAATGGCTCCTGCAGACCCCTACCTAGAAGCACACAATTTCCTGGGAGGAGGTACATGTGCACACATTGGTTAAGGTTTCCTAATCTGGCAATCTGGCTTTTACCCCGTGGATACTGAGCTGGGACTCAGGATAAGTAAGCTTTGATAGGACTGGGGATATAGAAAGGCCAGAGGCATACAGTGGAAAGTATGGGCAGCAGAAAGACACGAGGACCAGAGAAAGAAGAAAAGACACCCAGTGAGCTAGGGGACCTGTTGAGAAGGGCCACTGTGTCACCTAGGGTTTAAAGAGGCAAAAAGTAAATGCAATTCTAACTTTTCCAGTTTGCCTTGATACTGACTTTATCTGAGTCTTGCACCCTCCACCCTGGACTGGCTTCTTTCCAGGAGCATTTGTGTACTTGGGTGGAGAGAGAGGTGGAGGGCTGCCCTCAGCGTTCCGGCTGTCTAAGCAGCAACACCCAGGATCTCGATGACTGGCCGAGCAGCTTTGTCTCTGACCAAGACTACCACGACAGCAGTGTCAGTTCTCCACCCAGGGTTGGGGCTGAGCACTGAGTAACTAGGAGTGTGCTCTGCACATTACTGGGATTCCTGGGGGCCTTTTAGAAGCTGTCATCCAAAAACATGTGTCTGGTTTGTGTTTTAATTATAATCTGTGAAAAGATGAAAAAAACAATTGTTAGTCACTCAGTCGTATTTGACTCTTTGCAACCCATGGATTGTAGTCTGTCAGTCTCTTCTGTCCATGGAGTTCTCCAGGCAAGAATACTAGAATGGGTTGCCATTCTTTTTTCCAGGGGATCTTCCCAACCCAGGGATCGAACCCAGGTCTCCTGCATTGAAGGCAGATTCTTTACCATCTGAGCCACCAGGGAAGCCCCTGTGGCTTCTATTGCCAAAAAAGCCAATAGGCATGTGGGGCCTGGCACCTCCGAGATCTGGTCTGAACAGGTCTGAAGGCCCCTGATGTTGCTATGTTTGCAGGACTGGACATCCTCCTATACTGATTCAGATGTTTTGGCATCATGGCAGCACATGTTCTCTCTTTACCCTGATCTGCCTAGAAACTGTGAAGGCAGTTTCTGCCCCTTAAAAGGGCAATCAGAGAAGTAAGAACTGGATTCCTCCCACATTATCCTAAATATCACTGTGATGTCAGGAAGACAATATTAATACTTACAACTCTTCTCCTCGTTATTGAGAAACTTCCCGAACAGGAATGGAAAAGGCTGGGAACAGGAGAGAAGAATTGGGACTGGAGAGACTGTTAAGCAGGTGTAAATCACTGGGGGAGGGGTTCGGTAAACACTCCATCTCAGAGAGGGTGACTTTGTGGATGGGAGGAGGAGAGGGAGCTGAAGGGTGGTAATTAGCTTATTATTGTCTCCCCTGGGTGTTGTGAGAATTCCTTAAGAGACACTTGTAAAAAAGCAGAGGGAAGACAGTAAATACACATCTAATGATATGCTAAATAAATTATTATTGTTATTATTATGACTATTATTATAGCAATTGCAACTTGCTCCTTGCATCCAAGTTTCCACTAGAGATGGGAATTGGTCCCCTTATAGCCAGGCCTCCACTCTGCCAAGATGCCCCCAGACTTCCCCACCCTCAGGAATTACTGGAGTAATTGGGCAGAGGAGACCAGGCTTCAGTTAACAGCCAGTTGCCTGGTTTCTGCAGGAGAGCAGATAAGGAGCTTGCAGAAACGTGCAAGGCCTCAGCCTGGTGCCTGTGATCGGGCTGGAAAGCAGGAAAAGGTATGTGCCAAGAAAGGCAGGGCTTGTACCTTGAGAGGAACTTTCTGACTCCCAAGCAAGGGGACTCAGAGAGGACAACAAGCAGACAACTGGGGATGGGTCACAGAAAGAAAGGGTAAATAAATATATCAATTAGGGACACCCAACCCAGAGATCCTGGTCTTCCCAGCTCCCTATCATCCTGGCGACCGTCCACACTGTGTATTTCCTGGGGACAGAGCAGATTGTTTTTTATCAGCTTCTCAAGGGGCTCTGGGACCCAGAAACAGCTAACAGTCATTCCAGCCCAGGTAAAGGGACCCAACCTCTCCAGGCTCAACAATGTACAGTTGACTGCCTGGGTCTCTTCATTTCCTGCCTTTTGGCCAAAGACAGTTGTTATTTGAACCCTGCAGGTTCTGAGGTTTATAGCAAACCGTCCCCACCTCCTGGCCTGAGCCTAGAGACACCTGCCCAGAGTCCAGCTTAGGCAAACATATGTAAATGTCAGCCCCTCAACTCTCTCTCTGCATTTCCGTAAAGAAAGTAGCCACAATCCATTGGTGGGCATTAGGTGTTGCAAGGTGGGGGTACAGATTGTCTGCAGCGGAAACTGTCAAAAACTGGGGGACTAGAAATGAGATTCCAGGTTTAACTTAGCCCACTCTCCAGACTTCAGTCCCTTATCCAGACCCCAGGCAGACTGCCTCTAAGGGTTCTTAGAGGAAATAGAAACCAAAGCAGGGGCATCCCTGCTTCAAGCCTTGATGCGATCCTGCAGACCTGGATCCTCACTAGATGGGGATCTCCGAACCTGACTCTCTCACCTGATGCCAGTGACTGCTACTAAGCTAAGTCGCTTCAGTCATGTCCGACTCTGTGTGACCCCATAGACGGCAGCCCACCAGGCTCCCCTGTCCCTGGGATTCTCCAGGCAAGAACAATGGAGTGGGTTGCCATTTCCTTCTCCAATACATGAAAGTGAAAAGTGAAAGTGAAGTCACTCAGTCGTGTCCAACTCTTCGCGACCCCATGGACTGCAGCCTACCAGGCTCCTCAGTCCATGGGATTTTCCAGGCAAGAGTACTGGAGTGGGGTGCCATCGCCTTCTCCTCATGCCAGTGACTGCCTGCCCCCAACTCCCAGAAGGAAGCAGGGGGATTATGACAATTAAGAAATAACTATATGAAACAACCTAAATGTTACTGCAGCAGAAAATCTGAACCTTTTTAAAGTTAAAAACATTTTTTAATAACTTTATTTTTATTTTTGGCTGTGCTGGGTCTTTGCTGTTGCACAGGCTTTTCTCTGGTTGTAGCAAGTGGGGGCTACACTCTAGTTGTGATAGACAGGCTTCTCATTGTGGTGGCTTCTCTTGTTGCAGAGCACAGCCTCTAGGGCGTGGGGGCTTCAGTAGCTGTGGCACCTGGGCTCAGTAATTGAGGCTTCCGGGCTCTAGAGCACAGGCTCGATCGTTTGTGGGGCACGGGCTTAGTTGCTCTGTGGCATGTGGAATCTTCCCAGACTAGGGATTGAACCCATGTCTCGTCTCCTGCATTTGCAGGTGGATTCTTTTCCACTGAGCCACCCAGGAAGCCCCACTTCAGATTTTTTTAAACATTAATTCTGATCAGTTTGGTAGCTCCACAGAGCAGGGCTGAGGCATCCCGGCATTTCCTCAGCCATGCTAACTGCCTCCAGCTGATTTATGTTTATTTCATTTGTATATTTCCTAATAGATCAGGTGGTGTTCCTCATTGGACCTCTCAGGCCCACTGGCAGCTCTAGCCCAGCCCAGGTCTTGACTCTGGTTTAGTTTTAATATATATTTGGGATTCTGGAAAATCAGGAGACTGAGGGCAGAGGGCAGAGCCTGACTTGCCCCCTCCCCTATTTCCTGGCTCCAGGTGCCTCACTCCAGTCCTTAACCTCCCATCTTAGGGCTGGAGCTACTCTCTTGCCCTGGCACTAACCACTGGCCCCAGCGGAGCTCACTGTGGCCAGCGGCCATGTGATCCCCCAGCCAGGCTCCAGTCCATGCACCCAGATGCCCTAGCCTGTGGTGGCCAGTGGCTGGGAAACGTGAGACTCCCTCTGCCAAAAGCCTTTGAATTGGTTGCCATTCAGTTTACTACAAGTACCTATTGGGCAACCCCTCTGTGCCAGGCGTCAGAGAGAGTCCATGCTCTGAAGCTCCAATCTAGTGGGCAGGGGTGTGTGGAGGCTGGTGCTTGGCTTTTAACTCCAGCTGAGGGATCTCCACTCCCTTCCAGCATCCTAAAGATCTTGGAAGCCCTGCTGGCCGCTGAAACTAAGAGCCAGGAAACTCCTTCATGCAAACCATTCAGCAAACATGCCTGCAACTCCCAGGTTTTCAAAAAATAATGAAATGAGGTTGACAGTATCTTTTTTCCCAGGGGATGGTTGGTGCAGAAGAACTGTGGAGCCTGGGCTCAGTGGCATCCGGAAGGGGCTGCTTGGAGAGCTGTGTGGATGAAAAGAAGTGAGGGACAGGGGTTCAGTTCCATGTTCCCTCCTCATTAAGGTCAAATTCTCCTCATAAAGGCTCAAGGCAGGGCTATTAGGGAGCTAAAGGGGCCCCTAAGAATCCCAATTTGGGGACCAACAAATCAGAAAGGCCCCAAAGGAGGAGAGTTAGGCCCAAAAGCCCAGGCCTCAGAGAAGGAGGGTGGGGAGGACCTCCCCAAACTCCTATCAGAATAGGCCCAATACTGAAAAATTCACCCCTCCATCCACCAGACTCCTCAGGAGCAAGGAGGCCCAGGCTAAAGCAAGCTGTATGGGGTCCCATTACCTTGGTTTCCTGGCAGTATTACCAGAGAGCAGCAGGGGCAAAAGTGTGCCCACTTCCTGCTCCATCCCTCCTAAATGTCTTCATCTCTAAAGCCTACTCCTTAGAGACCCCAAAATTAGGGTTCAAGAGAAGGCACCAGGCGTGTGAGAGGGGCTGAATGGTAGCCACTCTTTGGTTCATCAAAAGCCAAACCTAAGGCCCTTCAAGGTCTGTTCCCTGACTCCATCAGTGGTGATGGTAGGGCATCCTACCTCCATCTGGGTGGCAGGACAGTTCACTGCCTCCCCTTCCGTGCCACCTATGCCAGCCCATCACAAAACTGGTCCCACTCTCAGTGGGTGCTCGCTGTTTACCTCTTTCCTCCCTGACTATCCCTGCTGAGCCCCAGTGTCCCTCCTTTTGCCTCCTTTCCCGGAGACTTCCCATGCTCTGTTTACCCTCCTGTAACTCCATCCCTCCATAAGAACAGAACTCTGCTAGCTGGTTTCCTAGTTGGCCAGATACAGCTGCTCTGTTGGCCCTCTGAAAACATTTCCTGAACAAGTCTCTCCCAGCCCCTGCGTATAAATATGCCTGAACAGAGATAGACTGACCTAAGCGCAAATACACACACATCATGAGATAATTACACCCTTATATACATATAGATATCTCTATAGAGTTATATTCACAAGTGTCTATAACTCTCGTGAGATAGCAGCATGTACATATAGGACTATAATTACTTATGTCTATTTTTATAACTATGTAGTTATAAATAGATATGCCTATATATAGTGATAATAATATAGAAATATCTCCAGAGCCATATATGGCTCTAAGTGAGTGCTCTAACTACTCTATATCACAATCAATAAGTATATATCTCCTGATACATAATTCCAACGATATACATTTATCTATATAGCTGCTCAGAGCTGTAAATCTGTCAGGATATCAAATGTCCATAAAGCTGGATGGCTAGAAGAGAGTCGTATATTTTCCTATATATAAATCTGCTCTTACAACTATTGTATATGCACAAATACAATGGAAATAATTATATTTTCCTCAAGCATAAATCTGTAAACACAACCACAGCACATTTAGGTATGGTTCGAGATAGAGCAATATTTTCTAGACATCAGTCTGTCAATAGAGCCACCAGTGCCTCCAAACAGAGAGAGTTATAGTGGGAGGTATAAATAAACTCTCCAGCCGCCAAGGGATGTGTAGACCGAGATGTAAACAGGACTCTAAGCCGCCTTTCTTCTTCTTCTTCGTAAGTTTCCTGCTGAGAACACAGTGCAGAGGTGTTTGGGTGGTGCTGTTTCCCCCCTAAAGAGGACTGGAGGTCGCTGGACTTTGGGAAATCAGGCAGGAGTTGGTGGGAGCAGCCCAGAAGCCCCTTCTAAGTCAGCCGACCGGTGGCTGAGAGCTTGGGCAAGTGGAGAGGCCTGGGGGAGAAAAAATGAAGCAGAGTCTGGCTTGAGTCACTGTCCCCAGTCTTAGGCCCCAAATCCTCGCACCAAGGAAACCCCCAGACCGACCGGGCAGCCAAGCCGAGAGAGCCAGGAGAGCCGCGGAGGCTGGGAGAAGAGGGCTGCAGGCCGACCCGGGGAGGCTGAGACCCAGCGGGGTCGCCTGCCGGTGCCGGCCCGCACCGCGCCCCGTCGCCCGGAGCAGCTGCCTCGGCGGGCGGCTGCCTGGAGCCCAAACCTGGGCCCTCTGCGCGCTCCGCGCTCAGTGCTTCCACCGACCGCAGTTCTTTCCTCTTATTGTTATTTTGCCCGGTTGGTTATGGCAATGTCCTCCACTCCGCACGGTTCTCAAATGCTAGGACGCCCGAGGGTCTCTTTCGAATCTGTGTGTCTACACTGGCTTTAAAGAAGTGACTCAGTGAAAAGTGTTTCTCCGTCTCTTTTCCGACCAGATGGGTCACCGGCTGTTAAAAAAAGAATCCAAACCCCTTCTAAGGTTTGTGACTTAAAATTTTTTTAAAGTTTTCTTGTTATGATCATTTCTTGTTATGATCATTTTTTAAAGATCACTTGTTATGA
Organism: Ovis canadensis; assembly: GCF_042477335.2. Classification (NCBI taxonomy): domain Eukaryota; kingdom Metazoa; phylum Chordata; class Mammalia; order Artiodactyla; family Bovidae; genus Ovis; species Ovis canadensis. Next base: position 138,133,214 of record NC_091247.1, on the reverse strand, counting down.
ACATTTTATCTTATTTCTCTTTTTAAAGTTGGCTAATTTGTTTTTGTATTCCTTTTTTGATTTTCTTTCTCTTTTCTTTTTTTTTTTTTTGCATACGATTATTTTTAAAGGGGGATTTCGTTAGACCCGAAACTGTGGGACGGCTTCCTCCCCCGAGAGAGCGTAGGTCGCATCTCTACCCCTCTAATTCCATCCTCCCCCCAATACATAAATTCATAAGATGACCAGAAAATTGTACCTGCATAGAATGAGGCGGACGTGGACGTATCCGGGATCCTGCGCTTCTCTTCCTTTATGGAAATCCTCTCCGCTCCAAGCCCGCGAAGGAAAATTCTGCGTGCCTCAAACCCTCCTTTCTTTTTCACTGTCCCCCTCTCTCACTCTCTTTTTTTTAAGACCCCAGGAAGGCAACTTCCCTGGTCTTGCCTCGAGCTCTCCCTTCTCTCCGACAAGGCCACAGATGTTTTTCAGCGTAGATCTCTGCCCGCGGCTGGTCCTCTCGGACAACTCCAGCTCGGGCACCTCGGCAGCTCACTCGCTGGGCCTGGACCCTGGCTGTGATCATCGCCTCTTTCCTTTCTGCTCCTGTAGGGCCTGACCCTATATGCTTTAATTCCTCTTTAAAACAGGGGTTCCAAAGAATCCCCAGAGCTACTAACCCTCCTCTTACGTGGGGTTCCTCCCCGATCAGACAAAGCAAAAGCGGAGAAAGAGAAACAGAGAGCGGCCTGCAGGCTCGCCTTCTCCTCCTCTGGCGGGAGGACCTTGTCTGGGGAAGGGGTTCCCAAACCCAGCCCCACAAGGGCATAGGAAGAAGCTAACTTCCTTCCTTTCTTTCTCCCTGGGTTGCTGTGATCATGACTCCTTCTCCTGTCCCCTCCTCAAAATATCTCCTCTTGCATTTTATTGTTATCCTGCTAGGGAGGGACTGTTAACTACTGTTTTTATTGTTATTATTTATCGTTATTATGATTGTTGTTAGAGATTTGTTCACTGGGTTTGGGGGTTGGGGGAGCAGCAGCCTGGCCCAGAGGGAGGCCTGTCACACGTGTACATGTACACACACGCACACACACACACACACCCCTAGCATGGTGCACACACACGTATACATCCACAAATGCCTGTTTATAGTCAGGCCCTGGAAAAGCAATTCACAGTAGGCTGGCATGCTCTTACCCTAGCACACAAACAAAACATTGCCCACGCACACCAGCATTCAGCCGCAAACACCACCCCCAGACCAGTTTCAAAACCCACACAGCAAGCTTGCAAGGAAAGGAAACAGGTAAGAATCCACTTGCAAAGATCACTTCTCTCCCAGAATCTGGAGGGGTGAGTCAGGCCTCTGTCTCTCCACCCGCCCCCCCCACCCCACCCCCAGTCTCTCTCTCTTTCTCTTTTTTTCCTCCTTGTTTACAGCTTCAGAGAGCTCAAGGCCCATAAATCTTGAGGGGCCTACAGAGGCAGAGCACATTTGTATGCATCGTTAGGACTCGCTAATACCTAAGCCCATTAACGAGCGTGTTTGCGCGTGGTTTCCGGTGTGTATTAACTTATAGTTAAATTCTGGAGGAAAGGGCATTGTGAATTAACATATACCAAATCCATCACGGGGCTTTTGTCATATCAGATTAGTCAGCAACGGGTTTTGGGGAGCAGGATGCCTGAGTCGGGGTGTACCCACCCACCCTCTTAACTTTCCGGTGCAATATGAGGGTCTAGAGTAAGAGGATACTCCTGTCCCAGGCCCAGCATTCAGATCCCCCAGGCCGACGGCTGCACACCTGCGGGACGGTGGATGGCCCAGGGACCGGGGTCTCAGAGATCGGCGCCGGTGAAGGGAGGCGGGCCAGGGGAGGCCCAGCCGGCTGGGCCGGTGGTTGTGCTGGGACCGCTCGGCCCGCGGTTGCTGGGCTGTCTGGTTTCGGCTTTCTGAGAGGAGAGGCAAGTGGAGTCACTGAACTTTAATTAAAAAGAGGAGAAGACAGTGGGGGAAGGACCAAACGAACGGAGGAGGAGGAGGCAGCGAGGCAGCCGAGAGGCCGAGGAAAGGACGCAAGTCCGACTTGGGGAGATCTGTCTGCAAAGGGCCGCAAGCTGGGCCCTGGTGATGGTCTTCCCTTTCCTCACCCCAGCTTCTCCACCCTAGTCAAGGGCGGTCATTCCAGACCTCTTTTAAAAAGAAAGAAGAAAGAAACGGTAAAGAAAAAAAAATCCTTTCTAATTACAGGGCATGTTTCAGCCAGGTGTTCTCGGTTCCAATGACTCAGACCCTATTGGAACTCCAAGGATCTGTATAATTGGCTTGGACAGACAGAGATGAAGGATGCCACTTCTGGAGGGAGAACGGGAGTGGAAGTTCTTTCTCTTGGGGTCCTGCAGAAAATGCCAAAGACAAAACCAGCTGAATTATCGTGTCCGTGTGGATCTAGTTGCCTGTTTAAATAAAGCAAGCAGGGAGGGAAGGGGGTGGATTGAGTTGGCGGCGGGGGGCGGGGGGGGCGCGGGGGACGGAGATCCACCGGCCGGCGTGGAGCCGGCTGACGGGAGGGAAAACGCCTCCCTCTCCCCTTGCGGGAGCAACTCAGGGGCCTCCCTGGCGGGGCTGGGGCGGCCGCGCGCGGGCCGGGCCGGGGCTGGCCGGGGCCGGCCGGGGCCGGCGGGAGGAGGGGAGGCGGGGGCGGGCCCTCCCCGGGCGCTGTGAACTTTAGCTGGGCCGCCGCCTGTCAGCCCCAGAAAGCGTTAAAGGTGCAGCAGCCCGCGCCAGCCTCCGCAGCCGCCTTTGTACGCGTGATTTATGACTTCAATCTTGGTTCACCGAGAGTTCACACGGCTTTCGCTGCTGTTGAAGGTTAAAAGATGGTCTTCGCTTGACAAGTGGGACTATTGAAAATTCCTTCTTCTTCGTTTTTTTTTTTTTAAAGAAGCGAAGAGAGAAAAAAAAAAATTTGGGAGGGGGAGGGGACAGGGTTGCAGGTGGGGAAAATGGTAAATCAGGAAAGTTTGCCCCTCTAGGATTTTTTTCCGGAACTAGGATTTGGGGTATAAGCAGAGGAGGTGCATGGAAAGTAGGAGGAGCTAAGGAACAGATTTTTTTTTTGGCCTCTTTGGAGGCCAAAGGAGTGGCATTAAAACGCACACAGCACACACACAAACTGGTGCTTCCACAGTTAATTATCTGGATAACTTGGATCACACCTAACTAATCCTCCTCTTGAGACCAAAACTGGGATCAGGGAAGGAGAGAGCTTGAGGTGGGTGTGTGATGCCCACCCAGTGTGTTTGGCTGACCGTCCACCTTGCCTGTAGCAGTTTTTCAAGGGCACCCTTGTACCACAGATTTGGAAAAGGGTGCTTTTAAGTTCCAGTTGTCCCAACTCCCTTCAACCTGTAGATTTAGCCTGACGTGCACATTTGAGGTACATGGTGAAGCTGATGGGAACACTCTAGAACTGGGATTGGAAACGCTAATACCAGATCTCCTAATGCACCTCCACCATCTTCTCATTCCTTCTTCCAGTACTGTGAAGGTGATTCCACATCAGAGATGGTGGTCAAGGATCACCCAAGGACCAAAAGATAAGGCCCCTTCGTGGTGTAAGGCAGTGAATGCATAAAAGAACCAATCTCTCCTTTTCAGATTCCCTGAGAGAGAGAGAGGATTCCCTGGAGCTGAGAGTTTCCGAGCAGCTCTTTGAGGTTCCTTTAAGTTTTTTTTTTAATCCCCCAAAGTGGGAATTTGGGGGTGTAGGTGTTGGGAAGAGGAGCAGCAGAGAGCTGGGTCTGGTGCTGGGTATGCCTCCCTATCCCTGTTTGGACCCCACCACTATGGCTGGGCTTCCCGGTGACTCAGATGGTAAACAAGCCTCCTGCAATGCAGATAAACCTGGGTTGATCCCTGGGTAGAGAAGATACTCTGGAGAAGGGAATGGCAACCCACTCCAGTATTCTTGCCTGGAGAATTCCATGGACAGAGGAGCCTGGTGGGCTACAGTCCATGAAGTCACACAGAGCGGGACTCAATTGAGCGACTAACACTTTCACCATAATTGATGCCATGTAGAAGTGACTTAGACTTCCCCAGAGCAGCAGCAGCAGATATCTTCTTAGGAGGTCAGGATCAGGCTCTCTAATTTAGAAGCAGGAACTAAGGGCATCCACACTAGAAGGGGTGCTTCCTGTTTCCCTTCCTGCATAGAGTTGGAGAGGTCTTCTGCCACCCTCTGAGGGCTCCTAGGCAATCTGCAGGAGAATGGAAAGAAGAAGGAGGAGAGCCAGAGGCTAGCCACATCAGCCCCTCCCACACCCCATATATAAACAGTAGAACAGGCAGCAGGGAACAGAGGGACTCCAGAAGTCCAGAATCCCAGTTCTCAGGTCTCTCTGGCATGGATGGCCCTCTGGCTTTGGAAGAGCTGGAGGCAGTGTGGTACTATGTTTAGTGGCTTGGGGGGGAGGTGGGGATAGTTGTTGGGAGGAACCGGCCAAGGAAGCTAATGAATGCCTTCCATGTTTGGCTAGGGAAGCAAAGGAATGAACTTAAGGGCCTCTAGGGAAGTGATGGCTGTACTGAAGTCCCCCTCCCATCCCCTCCAACTGTATTCCTCCCTGGGAAATCATTTCAATGGGCTTGTGCTTATCTGCAAGTGGGGAATAATTATAAATTATTAATTCATAATTAAGACTGTTGGTGCTGACCATTGCCCTCCAGTGGGCTCCTTGATTTCCTTCTCCCCTGTGAAGCACAGGGCAGCCTCTGTTAGCCCCTGCCCTCAGAACAAGCAAACTAAGGCCAGCCCCTTGAACTCAGCCTCCATGTGGAATGATCACCTCATGGTGCACGGCATAGAGTATTTGCACTCAATAAACCACCTCCCAGGAACTTCAGATTTCAAAGTGCTTTGTAGGCTTGGCTCTTAGAAAGACAGAGTGGGGACTAGACGCAAGACTCCAACAGGAAAAGCATCTTGGCCAACCTTGTGTGGAGACAGGAACTAAGATTTGGCGACAGGACTCCCAGGTGCAATGTTCAAGTGATTTGGGATCAGGGATGAGTGGTCTGCCTCCCCTGCCCTGAGAGGATGATGGCTTCTGTCAGCCCTCTGGGGACCCCTGAAGGCACGCTGGGCTCCTTTTCCTGACCTCCCTTTCCCCCACCTCACTCCCCTGTAGGAGGCACCACACCCTGGGACGGTTGGGGCTGGGGAAGTAGGATCCATCAGTTGCTTCACATCTGTAATGGCCTAGAGAGAAAACTGTCCAGAGAGATAATTTCCCTTTAAATCCCTGCCTGCAGCTCACCTCCCTCTACACTGAGACAGTTCTCTTCATCCCCTCTTCCTGCCTCTCCTGTCCTCCGGAAGTGCGGAAATGCGATGGGGAGGGCAAGGCAGCTCCCCCAGCTGCACCTAGAGAGAGACAGAAGTAAGGAAACGAGGAGAGGGGTTCAGACTTCCCACTTCCCATAACTTGTCCCTCTGTTCCTCAAACCCAGCTTAATATCTGGTAGCAGGGCCCTCCCACCTCCCTCCCCCGACTCTTTCTCAGGGAAAAGAAGCCCTCTCTTCCTCCCCAAGACAAGGGCTGCTGTGAGAACACCACCATTGGGGACCCGGCCCCCATGCATCTCTCCATGCTGCCTGGTCCCAGGTAAGCCAGTGGCCCAGCCAGCGCATCACCGCTTCCTGCCCCAGTGGAGCTGGTCCACGGAGGCATCTCAGCCACCACCCCAAAGTTCACCTGCTCTTCCTTCAGGCCACCCCAGCGTCCCTGGGTCTCTCACAAGCCAGGAGGCAGGTAGGAATCCCATCCAGAGAGTCCCCTGGAGCTGGCAAGTATATTTTAATTTACTGTTTGATGGCAAATAAAGAGACCTTGGGAAAAAAGGGAAGGAGCAACTGTGCCCGGCATCCTCCCCAGCGGCCCCTCCTCTGGACATTGGCTTTCTCCACGAAACAGTGCACTGTTGTTCTTGGACAACCATTCCCCACCATCTCTGTTCGAAGGGTTTGAGTTTCACCCTCCGTTCACCCCCATTAATCACCCCAGCAGCTAAACATCACCCAGCCCCCTCTGGCCCTTTCTCTTCTTCTTGCCCTTAGTATTCATGGCGGGCATTCCTCACTGCTTCGGGCCTCACAAAGACCCCTCCTCTGACACAAGTTCCCTCCCCGTCCCAGCCACCCGGTCCTGATGGTGGGCTCTGCTCTGCGGTCCTGGTCCTGCTGTTCTCCGACTGCCAGCTCCTTCCCACACCCTCCTTCAGGTACCTCAGCCCTTCCCCACAGACCCTGTCCAGCCTCTTCCACCCACCACCACTCTTTCCTTCATGCCCCATCCACGTGTAGCCCCTCTCTACCCTTTTCCCCAATACATTCCCTAGGACCTTCCCTAGATACCAGCTAGGAAGCACTTCCCTTCCAGCTTTGAGAAACTGAGTAGCTAAAAGCGTGGGTTTTGGATTCAAGTCCCAGCTGTCACTGGCTGGTTGTATGACCTTAGGCAGACTCCCTAACCTGTCTTAGACATCCACAAAATGGACATACCCACTGACCTTATGGAACAGTTGTGTGGATCAGATTAAATTTTATTTGCATGGATCCAAGCATTCAGCAGGAACTTGATAAATGGTGGTTATTAATATCAAGCTTCTTGTAAGGAGGGAAAAAGATGCTCTTCAGATTCCAATAAAAGTGAAGGAATTGCCTCCTCCAGCATCTAAAAGGGAGGGATAACAATGATGGTGTCGTGCAGATAAGCAGCACCCTACACCAGCAGCCACTCTCTTCTGTTAGCTCTCTAGGGCCACATCTTTTGCCACACATTGGAACTGCCTCGGGAGCTTTAAGAAATACTGATGCCTGGGTCCCACTTCCTGAGATTCTAATTTGGTTGATTTGGAGTAGTGCCCAGGCTTCTGGATTGTTAAGAACCCCTCAGGTGATGCTAATTTGCAGCCAGGGATTAGGTACGGGCCCTGGGACATGAGAGGTGCTAGAAAGCTGCCATGTTGCCCTTTTCCGGTGTGTAACGGGAAGTACAGCAGGAAGGGTACTCAGCCTAGAACTTCTTCTCAACTTGGGGGCCCCTCAGCAGCCACATCGCTTCAGGTGGGATTGGCAAGGGGCTGTCACTTAGGATTGACTTGAGATCGCAGAATTTCAGACTTTGATCCTTTTCATTTCTTACAACTATTGGGATTTAGAAAGGGGCCACGCCAAGAGAAAACAGGGGCATGGACAAATGGACCCCTCCAAGGTTCCTCCCTCATCAGAAAAGTATATGATCCCCAGACCACCAGTGACAGAGGTAGAGGCAGCTAGTGGGGAAAATCTGTAGTTACATAGTAAATGGAGTTTCTACCTGGTTGCTACAATAATAGGCCAAGCAATTAGGATACAAGTTTCCAGGATCTTTTCCTATATTTCCAAAAAGACAAATCACCCCCAGGAACAGAATCTGCATATTGTAATTAACTGATAAATATTTCATGCCTGGCTCAAACTTTCTCCTCTTCTATTTAATGGCCACAAACTTAAGCACAGAGGAAACTGGGGAAGAGAGAAGGAGAGGGAAGGGGAGGGAGGCCCCACAGTGGCTTTGAGGGAGGGAGAAACTGTCTCAGCTGCTTCTTTACTTTCCTCCTGTTCTTTTAAAGAAACATTGTTCATCTGAGAAAATCAGGTAGGTCCCAGGTGGCAGAAGATGTAACTTGGGCTTCTTGGCCTTAGCCCTGACCTCCCCCAGAAGAGGCCAGTCTCTGGTGACCCTGGGGCGCTGGGAGCTGCCTGCTTTGGAGTGCAAGGGCCCAGTGTTTGAATATAAGCTCAGTTCTGCCATTTATTAACCAATTGGTTTTTAAGAAATTTACTCAATTTATCTGAAACTCAGTTTCTTCATCTGTAAAACAGGCATAGCGATCTTTTCCTTGTAGGGTTGCCTGTGCCCAGGAGTATTACACCTGATAACTATTGTTATCAATAGTGACAATGTATAATGATTAGTCACCCCATTGCATCACATTGCATTGTCTCTCTTCCCTTGCCCAACCCCACCCCAAAGTTTATGGCACTTAATCGAATGCTTCCTGTGAATGCGGTGAATACCTTACCTCATTTAATCAACACAACATCTCTGTGAAGGGAGTATAGTATTACCTCCATTTATTATCTATATTATGCAAATAAGGGAACTGGTACCTGTAGCAGTTGAGTATCTAGCCCAGGGTCACCCCAGGATGGGCTTAAGAGCACAGGCTTTGTGGTCTTTGATAGTTTCAAAGTTGGGCTCTGCTGTTTCATAATGGCTATAGGATGCTGCGGAGTAAGCTACTTAACCACTCTCAGTTTCTTCATCTGTAAGCTGGGACTATTCATGGTACCTATGCTCAGTCCCTCAATTGTGTCCAACTCTTTGCAACCCTATGGACTGTGGTCTGCCAGGATCCTCTGTCCATGGGATTTTCCAGGCAGGAATGCTGGAGTGGGTTGCTATTTCCTTCTCCAGGGATTCATGGTACCTACCTGGAAGATAACTGTGGTACTTAAGTGTGAAATTTACGGGCAGTGCCTGACTCAGTACTGGCACTCCCAGGTGCCCAACAAGTATTAGTCATCCTCATTTTGATCCCCATTATACCAGAAGTGGCCTTCGGCAGCTCAGCCCTGGTGTCTCCTGCTGTTTAGTGGTGTTTGGAGGTTAAGTGTGTGAGGTTCTCCACAAGCCACAGAGCTGCTCTCTCATTAACTCCCCCTCTCTCCCCACACACACTTCAGTACTCAGGACTTGGGAAAAAGGACACTAAACAGATTATGACTCCATTTCGGGAATTAAATCAAAACTCAAGACTAACTCAATTTGGCTTCCTACGAGAGGGAAAGGTTAAAAGGGAGTGAGGAGGCGTCTGGGTGTGCTCTCAGAATGGTAATCGGTTCTGGGTCCTTGGCCCCAGCTCTCAAAAGGGCCCTTGCCTGAGGGGGATACCCTGGGGTGGGGGAGCAGAGGAGCCTTAAGAGCTCAAGGTCACCTGGAGTGGCAAGGGGTTGGAAGATGGCCCAGGAACATTTCCCCAAATGGGATCTTCTCCTCATGGCCTTCAGTCAGCCCAGCCTTTGACTGAAGGGGATCCCAAGACTGGAGAGGATTGGGGCTTGAATGGGTAGGTGGGCCTTGAGGTGGTCACGTCAGAAGGAATATCTCTGCTGACCTGCTTCTTAAGACATGGAAGCAACACTGATACTATTGTGTTTTACGTTCAAATACACTTGTTAGACAGCCCTAAGCACTGTGACCTGTGTTCTTGTATGAACATACAGTCTACATGTGAATATCCGCCCAACTCTCATTCAGCTTCCTGCATTAGCCCAGATGATTCTGAGCAACATGAAATAAAAAGTAAAAATCGATTTCTACTTCTGGAAAAGTGATAATTTTCCACAGCATTTCCTCCTTTGCTGCTAACACTTTCCTTCCAGTCTTATAAGGACCATATTTCCCCTTATACAGAAGGGGAAACTGAGGCTCAAGGAGATGGGTAGCTTGAATCACAGAAGCAGTAGATCCAAGGATGAACCCCGAACAGAAACCAGTGCCTTGAGGAGGAGACAGGGCAGGGAAAGCCCCGCTTCGGGTTTCACCGGGAGGTGCCAGGCATCCCCAAAGTCCAGTGGGATGGGGACAGCGCCTGGGAGGCCGTCGCTGGGGAGGGAGGGACTCAAGGGCTCACCGAACAGCGGGGCCGCGGGCGAGAGCGTCGCCAGCGCGTCCTCATTCCGCGATTACTGTCAGGGGACCATCCATCAGCGCCGCCCGGGACGCTCGGCCAGACTGCCCGCCGCCCGCCCGGGTCTCTCCAGATCGCATTAGCGTGGGGTGAGGGCGCGCAGCGGCACCGGCTGCTGGGAGAGGGGCGGGCTGGCCACGCGCGGGGGCTGGGGACCCGGGCTCCCGCAGTGGGGCCGCTGCAGGGGCAAGGCGGAGGCTGCTGTAGGGGGTCTTCCAGTCTCCCGGCTCTGGCGTCTTAAGGTCGAGGAAGGGGGCAGTAGGACAGGGGAGCGGTGGGGGAGGGGAACCCAGAACACACAGGGCTCCAGGGACGGAGCAAGGCAGCTCGGGTGACCTCTCTCACTCTTTACGGGTAAAGAGGAAAATGGGAAAGGGTTGGTTGGGGAGGGGAGAGACTGAGATAGGGAAGGCAGTGGATTAAGTGGGACTTGTTTATTCTTTGCTCAGTGTCTGACTTAAGTGACCCCATGGACTGTCGCCCACCAGGCTCCTCTGTCCATGGGATTTTCCAGGCAAGAATACTGGAGTGGGTTGCCAATTCCTTCTCCAGGGATCTTCCCAACCCAGGGATGGAACTCAAGTCTCCTGCATTGGTAGGTGGATTCTTTACCACTGAGCTACCTGGGAAGCCCTGTTAAGTGGTAGACAGGGACTTAAAAGGGGAGAAAATCGAGGAAGTAGAGAGAATGGAAGAGGAACAGATACACAGGGGTGAAAAAAACCTTAGAAATAGTCTAGCGCCGCCCCCTCATTCTACAGAGGGAGAAAGTGAGGCCCAGAGTTTGGCCAGCTCTCCCATAGCCTTCCCTGCTCAGTTTGTCTTCTGGGGATGGGCAAACCTCACTGGTTGCCATAAGATCAAAACCAGCGGGCTTGAGGTTGAACATGAAGAAGTACTGCCTGGTCTCACAGTCTGGAACCACTGTTTTCGGCTGAGACTCTAAAGCAGCTGTCCTTCCCTGAGTGCGGAGTTGGCACCATCTGCCAGGGAAAGACTTGTCCACTGCAGTCAGATTCCCTGGTCTGCCTGTATAAGCCTTGGTGCTGACATGCTGGGGGGCTCCAGAGAGCCTGGTTCCTATCCACGGGGCTTGTGCTCTAGACACGGATGAACGCCCATCTCTCTGGCCTCCTCTCCCGTCCCTGCCAGCTCTGCAATGTCATGGAATCCCTGAATCCTTGGCAGCCCTCAGATCATCTCATCCTTCCTCCTGCCTCTGGACTGACTGTATCTGAGTGGTTCCTGCTAACCCACCCCAGCTTCTCTCCTTCAACCTGTTTCCTGACAATCATGAAGTCCCCCCATATGTCTCAACTTGATCCCTCCATCCCTGTGGTCCTTCATCATCACTTTGGTGGGATTTTGTCATGACCAGGACTGAAACAGAACATTCTTTCTACAAGTAAACACTCCTCCTTTCCAGGGGTACCCAACCATCAGTGGCCAAGCAGGGAGTGGGGACAACCTCCTTCTGAGAGCTCTGGAAACTTCTCTTTCCTCTCTCTGAAACCAGCTCCTATATGTGCTGAGGTAGGGATTGTCTTTTGAGAAGGTTTCATGTTTCTCCACAGCCCAGGTTATACTCAGAGGAAGGCAAATGTGAGGGAGTTTCCAATCCCAGCCTCTGCCTCTGAGTCTGGCTCCTGAAGAGGCCTGAGGCTCAGTAGAGGAGAGAAATGAACAGAGCTGGGACAGGGGCAGATTCTCAGTACCCCCTTTCTAGCCCCTACTCCCAGTGACAGGGCCCCTACAGGACAAGAGAGAGATTCTTGACGCTCCAGTCTAAAGGCCATAGATAAATTTCAGCATTACTCCTTCTTGTGGGCAAAGGGATGCCCTCAGGACTTGTTTAGTTGCTAAGTTGTGTCTAACTCTTCCAAGTGGAAAAGCCTGGGAAAGAGGTTGTTTTTGCAGCCGCTGATGCTTTATCCAGAGGAGGATGTCAGCCTCACCCCAGGAGCAGTGCTGGAAGCTGAGAGGTTGGGAGTATACAGTGAATTCTTCCAAGGGCATGCTAGTCAAGGGGGTTAAAACACTCAGGCCAGAAAACCATCCAAGGAAGGAAGCCATGGCAATAACTCTGTCTCTGCGCTAACTCCACATACATTGTCTCATGTGATCCTCAGTGCCGGGTGCAGCACCTGGCACAGAAAATATGCTTGTTGTACAAATGGATTCATGAAGAGCCCTGGGAGGAAGGTCATGATCCTCAATTATAGATGAAGAAACAGAGGCGCACAAAGGTTAAATGACTTGCTCAAGGTCACGTGTCTCATTGGGGCAGGGCCAGATTTCAGGGGAGAGCTACTTTTGTGGTCGAGGGTGCTGGAGAAGAGGAAGGCAGGAAGGGAAGGATAAGCGATCAGACTCCAGACCAGGGGTGTGTGTGTGTGTGAGGGGGTGGGGAAGAGAGGAGAGCTGCATAAAGAGATGACTCCCTGGACAAAGATGACATTTTAGACCATGCAGCTTTAGAATTATCTCACCGAAGGTTGACTGGTAGCATACACACAGCCCTGTGCATAACACGGAGAGGTCGAGGGGGAGACTGGGCCATTAAAGACCAAGAGAGGGAGTTGACACTGGCAGTCTGGACACATGACCCCTTACTGCCCCTCGGTGCTGTAGCAGTCTCACTTCCCTGGATCTATTCTTCTTGTTATTATTGTTGTCATTGCTTCTGTCTGATTTTAATTATCTTATTTTTTTCAAATAGGAAATACATATACATGGTTGAGAACTCAAAAGGCATCAAAAGTTATACAGTGACAAGTAAGTCTCCCTCCCACATACTCAGGACTGCCAGGCCACCCAGGTCCTCTCTCCATTCTAACCACAGCAACCACTGGCTTGTAGAACCCTCCAAAGATATTTTCTCCTTCTCCTGGCTTGTACCCTAAAGCCACCACAAAGCTGAGTTGAGCACAGAGGTTTGGGAGAGAGGGGTAAAGGGACACACCTGGACTGGTGGGTCTGGGGGGACCAAGTACCTTCAGTTCCCCCACCCCTCCCTGCTGAGATGACTGCATGCCTTGGGAGCTCGGAAGCCTTGCAGGTGAGAGGGAGGGGTTAGGGGTCCTAGCCGAGGCAGGAGCCCTTTCCAGGGCTCTAAGTCCCCACTCTGCCATCCCAGGACCCTCAGTGTTCACCTGGCTGAGGCATCACCCAGTTGGGTCCTGCTCAGGTTCTCCAGAGAACCAGTCTCCATGCCTTCCCTCTCCTGCTTGTTGCACTGTTGGGAAGTCTTCCTGGATGTCTGACTCCAATTCCTTTTACTTTTGGTGCAGCTCATGGTTTTGGCTTCTGCCCTCAGTGGAGATGCAACGTCCTCTTGGAGATGACGACTCAATTTCCTCCCTCCATGAACATACACAATAACATACACCCTCCCCCACCTTGAAGACCTCTCAATTCCCATCCACGCATCATTTCCAATCACTTCGTTCTTGCCTGGCACATCCCTTTGGTATTATTATCCCACAGTGCTTCTTGGTCACTGAGGTGATGATATTCCAACATAAAGTCAAGTCTTCCCCCAGATTCAGGGGGTAGATCCAGGCCAGTCTCTTTGCCAACAGAATCCCCCCAGTTTTAGTGATGGCCCAGCACAACTCTTGCACTTGTGGGCATCACCTTGACCCTCCGCTCCCGCTCTGGTCCTCATTCATGGCCTGCAGTGTGATGAGACATAAGTGGACCCCATCCTAGGATGGCTTCCCCTGCCTTCCCTCCAAATCTCATCTTTTGTGTTTACTCATTAAGCAGTTATTATTACTGAGCACTAGTCTAGGTTCTTGGGATACACTGGTGACCCAAACAGAGAAAGACACCCACCCATGTCAAGTTTACATTTTAGCAGGGTGAGACAGATAATAAACAATACATTATTAGATAAGTAAATTATATTATATATTAGGTAGAAGTTATTACTGAAAAAAATAAATCAGAGAAAGAGGGATCAAGATGAAGGGGAAGTCTGCAATTTTAAATATTTTAGTCAAGGAGGTCTCACTGAGAATACAGTATTTGAATAAAGACCTAGAGATGAGGATGTAAGTTAGTCCCGCAACTATGTTGGGGAACAGAACTCCAAGCAGAGGGAATAGCTGATGCAAAGGCCCTGGGGCAGGTGTGTGCCAGGCAAGTGTGTGGAGCCTGGAGGCCAAGGAACAAGGAGAAGAGGGGAAGGGATGATATTAGAGAGGCAATGAGGGGCCCGGTGACACAGGGCCTTGGAGGCTGTCTTAAGGAGTTTGATTTTTATTCTGAATGGAGAGGACAGGTCTGACTGAACTGACATTTTAAATAGGCCTTCTGTCTTTTGTGTTGAGATGGATTGCAGGGGTGGAGGGTGGGTCAAGATGCACGGAGACCTGTTGAAAGGTTCTGGCACTAATCCAGGTGAGAGGTGAGTGGCTCGGACCAGGGTGGCAGCAGTCAACGTGGTGAGAAGGGCCCAGACTCTGAGTCTGGTGACAGGTTTCCCCTCCTCGGCTTCCATCCTCTGCTCTCTTCATGTTCTCCCTTCTTTTCTAGGTTGTATGTTTTCTTTTGCCTTGAAGACTGAGAGCTCCCTGGGCGCGGAGCTCAGTGCCCGTCCCCCCGAATCTGCCCAGCATCTAGGTGTGAAGGTCAGCAGGCCTCAGGGCTGCCCAGGAAGAGGCTGGTGAACAGGGCAGTCCGGCAGCCCTCCTCGGTCGCAGGCTCCCTGGGCCGAGGGGAGGAGGCTGCTGACTCTAAAGAGGATGTGATGGACAGTTATTGAAGGCACTCAGCTGGGGGCTCCACTCCAGTCTTAATCTGAGCCGCCCTCGAGGAAATCATAACCAGCTCTTAAAAACATGTTAAGACCAAAGCTAGTGTGTGTATTCGAGCAGCGCTTCAGACAGCTGCTTAATACTGGGGCCCTCTGGGCCTTTGATTTCTCCACCCTTCGCCTGGCCCTCTCCCCCCATCTGGCTGGTGTTTATCGGCCAAGACATTGTTTAAATCACACTCATTTCCTATAAACATTTCACTTGAAATGCCATCCACTGCTCCAGAAATTCATCTATCACCAGCTCAGGACTGTACTTGAGGAGCCTCGGGGTGATGGCTCCCCACCTCTTCCTCCTGTCCCCCATCATCCCTCCTCCCCTGACCCATATTCTCAGGTTTCACGCCCTAAGAACAACTTCCCTTCAGTGTAACAACACACTTAGTGCCAGGATTATTTATAACAGTTGAGATGGCAACAGGCTACAGGGAACAACCCAGCCCACGGACACTGTCTCTTACAAAGCTCAATAAATGGACTTGGATCGCTATTTACCACCTGGTGTCTCGGTCTCCTCTGTGTTCCCCGCTGGCTTCAGGGGGATATGGGGGGATGGGGGAACAGGGGCCTGGGCCAGGTCAAGGCTGTCCTCAGAGTTTAAGGTTCTTATAAGCCAGGCCCCAAAGAAAGTGAACCCTTGTTCTCTCTCTGTCCCCTGCCTCTCATTTCGGGCCTCAGGTGAGTTCTCTCGGAACTGAGCCGCTTTAAGGGTGTGTTCTCCAGCAGGGAGCCCACTGCCTGCCCAGGAGTTAGACTTATTTTTATTGTTCAGTCGCTAAGTCGTGTCCAACTCATTGCAACCTCATGGACTGCAGCACTCCAGGTTCCCCTGTCAAACTGGGGAAGGCATCTAATCTCGATGGAATGGGGTGTGGGAGATTCTGGGGTCTCCTTCCAAGGAAATTGAATTGGCTCAACTCGAGCTAGAGTGGAGGCAGGGGTATGGATGAATTCACTTCCTAAAGACAGAAAGCTTCCTGACTGACTTTCTCCTCGTCAGTCATAACAATTAACTAGTTGTCCTAATCTGAAGGCCACTGCCTAATCTGAAGGCACTCGTGTTAGGGCTGGAGGACCCTAACCCATTGAATGCTCCTCTCCCAATCTCATTTATTTGATTAGAGTCACCTGAAGGAAAAACGTCACCAGCTCTCCCAGTCCTTCCCGAAGGCCTGATCCAACCCCGCCCCCCCACCAGACACTCGAGTACCTCCAGCTCCTTCCCTTCACACCTGTGACCACTTGCTGTGCTGGGGAGGTTCCCAGCCGAGTTCCAGGGAGAGCCCAGCTGAGAAACTTCTAGAAGGTAGGGAGGGATTCAGGGTTAAACCCAAAGTGGGGCAGGCAGGGGAGCAACCCTCGTCTTTGGGGGTCAAGTAGCACCCCTTTACAAGCCAAATGAAGAAAAAAGGTTCTAAAGGGAACACATGACTCCATAAAATAAAGGGACATAATTGGGAGCGATATCTAATTTATCTATTGAATGCCTCCTACGTACTCTTTTATCACTTAGATGGACAGAATATAATTGGTGTGCTGAACACCATCAATCTCAGGGCCTGGGCTTCCTGTGCTGGCTACACCTATTACTGTCAGATTATGACACTGTAATACCAAGATCAATGACATTTTAAATGTGCTCCAGTTATGGGCAATTGCTGACAATAAAAACAGTGACAAATTGATGAAACTTGGGCAGCGATGATCTGGTGTCAAAAATAAACCATAAATAATCTGCTTTCCAAACTGGGAGAGGTGCCTGGGACACCAGCTTAAGGGGGAAAGGCCCAGGGAGAGCAGAGCCCCCCCTCTGCAGCGTCTTGGCCACCCAGGAAGCCATACCTGCTTTGGCAAACTCCCTGAGGGCCAGACTGTGAGGGCCTGATGGGGAGATGAAAGGTGGTCTTGGGTTGAAGCCTGGGGTCCCTTCAGAGAGAGTCCCCATCACTTGGACTTTGGGAAGTACTCCTGTGTGGCTACCAAGTCGGGGGCCCCCTTTAATGGGAGTCAAGACACCCTCGAGTGGTCTTGTGGGATCCTGCCCACACTAAGGGATTGTTGGTCAAATCACAGAGTCAGACTTAGTCAATGTTAAACCTGGTGGAGACTTTGAGAATCTCTCTTGGCACACAGTCTGGCTTTGTCCTGCAGGCTGGCTGGCAGAGGGAGGTTCAGTGTCTTTCCTCAGAGAGGCCTGTATGCGGGTGTTCTGGGCGCCTGGCACCGGTGTGGTAGGAATGAGTTAAAGGCATGTTTCTTTTGGGATCATGGAGTAGACATGGAAAAAGAACGTGGTAAAAACAGACCAAGCCCCCCTGCTCAAAACCATGATGTGTCTCCTTCTCTGGTTTTGACTAATGTTAAAGGTTTCTCAGTGAAAGGCAGCTCTAGGCCTGCAACCAGCAGAGCTATTCAAGGGCGCCTTAAGGCAGACCCTTCTCCAGTTCCTTATTTTTAAGGGATTTATCTTTTGGTTTGTTGTTTCTCTTTCACATTTCCCCCTCATTTTAATAATCACAATTTCTTAATATGGATACTACCACTGATACTATGGTAAGGTTTAATCTTGGAGAGCATTTATTGAGCAACTACTGCATGCCAAACTCTGTCCCAGGTTTTTTACACATATGGTTTTTAATCCCCATAGCAGTCCTTTGAGGTGAAAGTCATTTTCCACATTCAGAGGCTTAGAGATTTGGTGTCTTCCAGAGAGTCACCAAAGGAAGAAAGGCGCAAGAAAGGAATCTAAGATACAGACTCCAAGACTCACCTTTTTTTTTCCACTGTCCTTTTCACAAACTATTTCATCCCATTTAATAGATGAGGACCCCGAAGCTTAGAGGATCCCTCAAGAATCTAGCTAATCAGGGGCGAGCTGAACCTAAACCTGGCTTTTCTGACTCCTGTACTAAACCTCTGCTTTTCCCAGGTGTCCCACAGCTGTCTCCTTCCTCAGGATGCTGCTACTCAGCCAGGTGCTGCAGCCGGAAGGTGGCAAGTGGCCTCGGCCTGCTTGACTCCAAGCAAGCGGTGGTTGAACCTTCCCTCTGCCACTTGACAGCTCTGTGACCTTAGACAAGTCACTTCACCTCTCCGAGTTTCAGGTGGTTTGAGAATTTAAATGACGTAATCCATATAAAGCATTTGGCACCAGAGCCTGGTGCATAGTAAGTGCTCACTAAATGTAGTCATTAGAGCTATAACCTGGGACAGTGGCAGGGAGTGTGACAAATGAAAAATCAAATCAAGAAGGGACTTCCTAGGGGAGCAGGGCACACACGGAAGCATTTCTCACCTGGGGTATAGAAGCCGCTTGGTGGGAGTATCACAGGATACATGAGAAGCCTCCCTGAGGACCACAGAGGTTATTTGATGGCAAATGTCATTTTTATATGAAGACATGAAGCCATAAAAAATATACTATGAGAAAACATATATATACTCTATAATAGAATGCAAATTTTGCACAATTTTAAAGCTAAAATTTAAAGCATCAAAAGAATTTGGTCCTTGGTGAGGGCCCTTCAAGCTGAGCCCCCAGGCCATGCGTGTGTGCTAAGTCGCTTCAGTCATATCTGACTCTTTGCGACCCCATGGACTGTAGCCCTCCAGGCTCCTCTGTCCATGGGATTCTCCAGGTAAGAATACTGGAGTAGGTTGCCATGTCCTCCTCCAGGGGATCTTCCCAACCCAGGGATCGAACCCTATCTCCTCAGTTCTTGCATTGCAGGTGGATTCTTTTACTGCTGAGCCACCAGGGAAGCCTGAGCTCCCAGACCACTGGGGTCCAATTCATTCTTCTCTAGTATTAGAAGGACTTTGGCAGAAAAGCTTGAGAATCCTCGTGTCAGGGACAGAGCCTGGACAAGAGCCAGGATTTCCGATTTAGTCACTCTTTAAAAGAGTAAAACAAACACAATTGTTTCCACAGCTTAACCTTCAAGTTTAGCATTAAGAACACAAAGTATTCAATTTAAATTTATGACAACTTATTTCTGATTCCTTCCTGTTTAATAATTACAAGCCAAACCACTAACGATAAACCCTGTGAAAAGTTACACTTTATAGAAGATGGCAAAGCAGAATACTTAACATTGGTTGGATTCTTAAGGAAAAACCCAGGGGCTGCCAAACACTTGGATACTTTTAAGTTTTATGACCGTGGGAGGGATTTGCCCCTCCAGGTCTCATGGACTCTTTCCTCTCTTGAGCCCCACTCTAGTCCTCTGCGGGTGCCCTCTATTGGCCCAGCCTTGGGGCTGCCCAGGGTCCAGGGCTTTCATATTCCCAAAAGGCCCTGGAGTGTCCCTTGACCAATTATAGAACACCCACAGGTCACACCTACCTGGGGCTCTGTAACCAACCCAGCAGCTGCTGCCACCATGGCTAACTTCTGCTCTTTCTAAAATCCTACCTTCTTCTCTATTCTTTTTGAAATTTAAATTTATTTCTTTTTCATTGGAGGATAATTGCTTTACAACACTGTGTTGATTTCTGCCATGTAGTGTAAATAATACATGTTGATTGTAGAGAAATGTTAAGAGTCCAGGTGAAAAAGAGGAGAGAAAAAAGTCCCCAGAGTTTCCCCACTAAGGAAGATCCTCAAATCACTGGGCAAGTCAAAGGACTCTGGGAGTGATGCTGAGCCACCTCCTGTTTAAGGTGGAAGTCTGCATAGTGTGACTCTCTGTTCAGAGTGGCAACGTGGTATTCTATAGGGTTGCAAAGACTTGGACACGACTGAGCAACTAAAAAACAACTTCTGTAGGGAGTATTCAGTTCAGTTCAGTCACTCAGTCATGTCCGACTCTTTGCGACCCCATGAATCACAGCACACCAGGCCTCCCTGTCCATCACCATCTCCCGGAGTTCACTCAGACTCACGTCCCATCGAGTCCATGATGCCATCCAGCCATCTCATCCTGGGTCATCCCCTTCTCCTCCTGCCCCCAATCTCTCCCAGCATCAGAGTCTTTTCCAATGAGTCAACTCTTCGCATGAGGTGTCCAAAGTACTGGAGCTTCAGCTTTAGCATCATTCCTTCCAAAGAAATCCCAGGGTTTATCTCCTTCAGAATGGATCTCCTGGCAGTCCAAGGGACCCTCAAGAGTCTTCTCCAACACCACAGTTCAAACGCATCAATTCTTCGGCGCTCAGCCTTCTTCACAGTCCAACTCTCACATCCATACATGACCACTGGAAAGACCGTAACCTTGACTAGACGGACCTTTGTGGGCAAAGTAATGTCTCTGCTTTTGAATATACTATCTAGGTTGGTCATAACTTTTCTTCCAAGGAGTAAGCGTCTTTTAATTTCATGGCTGCAGCACCATCTGCAGTGATTTTGGAGCCCCCAAAAATAAAGTCTGACACTGTTTCTACTGTTTCCCCATCTATTTGCCATGAAGTGATGGGACTGGATGCCATGATCTTCGTTTTCTGAATGTTGAGCTTTAAGCCAACTTTTTCACTCTCCTCTTTCACTTTCATCAAGAGGCTTTTTAGCTCCTCTTCACTTTCTGCCATAAGGGTGGTGTCATCTGCATATCTGAGGTTATTGATATTTCTCCCGGCAATCTTGATTCCAGCTTGTGTTTCCTCCAGTCCAGCGTTTCTCATGATTCTGATAAAAATCAGAAGCCTTGGTTTCCCTGGTGGCTCAGTGGTAAAGAATCTGCTTGCCGATGCCAGGGACAAGGGTTGGGTCCCTGGTTGGGGAAGATCCCACATGTCTTGAGCAACTAAGCCTGTGTGCCATGACTATTGAGTCTGTGCTCTGGAGCCAGGAAACCGCAGCCACTGAGCCCAAGGGCTGCAACTAGCGAAGCCCGTGTGCCCCAGAGCCCGAGTTCTGCAACAAAAGAAGCCACCACGATGAGAAGCCTGAGCACCACAACCGGAGAGAAACCCAAGCAGCAAGAAAGACCCAGCACGGCCAGAAATAAATGATAAATAAATTAAACTTTTAAAAAGAAAGAAAAAAAAATATCAGAAGCCTGCCCAAGTTTAAGGTGGAAGGGGACTGGCCACAGCGCAGTTTGAGGATCGTTGGATTGGTCCTTGGGTGACTCTAAGGATTGGATCCAGGCGGATCCCACCACCCCATAAAATGACAGGCTCTTAGAGAATTGGGCTGACCAGGGTCAAGATTTTTCTCTCACCTACTCCACTACTTCATGACATTAAAAGTTCTTTGAATAAAGAACAAGTCTAAATTGCAAATACTCTCAGGAAAGAGAATTGAGTGACTTAGCTCCATTTCTGAGAGGAGGAAATGCCTTGTTCTGCCAGACCAGACAAAACTAAAGTGAGCTTCTGGTCCCCCCACCCCACCCTGAGAAGGGCAGTGGGGATGGTAAAAGTATTTCTGCCCCCCTAAACCCAGGGATGATGTGGGAAAAGGCCACTTAGCCATACCCAGGTCCCAAAGACCTCTGAGGCCAGGTGAGGGTCTAAAAAGAGGATCTGAGACAGATAAGCATGAAGCCTTGAGCTGGCAGAGTCAGTTCAGGAAACTGGTGCTGGGGGCAGAGAAAGGGCAGGCAGGGGAGGCTTCCAGGGGAAGGCAGTGAGTCAGAGGAGGAGAAAAATGAGACTGAGCAGGTCTCTGTGTAGAGACGGAATTGGCAGCAGAGAGTAGGTAATGGCTGGGATGGGGCAGGGGGTGCGGAGGTGAGGAAAGGGAGGGGTGGCAGTGGCTTTGGGGGAGCTCTCTGCAGAGGGTAGCCTTTCGAGGTGGTGGCCAGAACTCTGGGTCTTAAGAGCAGGAAAGCAGGTTATATTTCACATCCTTCTCTGAATAGAGAGATTGGATTTGGTCAAGAATAAGTCCCTAGGAAGCAATTGTGAGCACCCCGCCCGTTCATCTTGTTGATGAATATGGAGTGGGAGCAAAGTTAGGAGTGTGGGCGTCTGACAGGTCTTTATGATTCTAGAATCACTTATTACACCTTCTTCCTCCTCCTCTGCCTTAGCTAATGGGCTGTGGGTACCCACCGCGCAGAGGGCAGCAAAACTCTCATTGTGGGTAATGCAGAAGCTGGGTCCTGCACTCCTCGCCTTCTGAGGAAACTACTTTTTTGAATTGTTTGTTTTTTCAGCCCTAGAAGGACTGAAACTTTCCCCCTGCAACTTCTGGGTCCCTCCAAATCCTTCATAGCCAGCAATCCTGAGAACCGGAAGTCTGGTCTGTTCCCTAACATTAGCCTTCCTGTGCGTGGCTGTCTCATTGCCTCTTGCCCAGAAAGACGGTTTCTGGATGTACCTTTCTCAGCAATCCAGCTTCGCCTCTTGGGACCCTCATCTTGGAGGCTGGAACCATCATCGGGTCAGTCATGTTGGGCCGGGAATCTGGGTGTCATCCTGGATTCCTCCATCCCATCAACCTCTCTGAGCCAATACTTACTGAGCATCTTCAGTGAGGCAGGCCCTGTTCATGGTGCTGAAGACCACCAGGTGCAAAACAAATCCCTGCCCTTATCAGCTTGTGAATCAGTGACCTGATGTGTGGGTTCCACTTTCAGAGTGTGTTACCCTCTTTTCTGCTGTTACTGTCCTCAGTACTCCCCATCACCTGGAACCCTCTGGTTAGTCACCAGGATGGTCTTACAAACCCAAGTCTACCCTTGTTGGTGCTTTGCCAAAACCTCAAATGAAGACTTAACGTTAAAAAATTCAGAGTGAAAAAATCAAGTTGTAAATTATGTCATAACAATTGGATGGTTTTTTAAGAAGCACTGAAGCAATATAGTATGCTATTCATGGATCTATGTATGTGGTTAAAAAAACAAAACAAGGAATTTATGATGGTGGGACCTTGGGTAGGAAGGAGAGTGGTACTAGGAGGGGAAAAAGGAGCTTCAGTTTTATGTCATGACCTGTTTATTTTATTTAAAAAAATTCCAAAGCAAAGTTGATGAAATGTCAGTAGTAGCTTAATAAAACCTGAAGTCTGGATGGTGGGTACAAGAGTGTGACATTATTCTATTTTCTTAAATTATACAAAAACTTTTCAAAATTTAAACCATAAAATCCTCAGGAGTCCTTCACTGTCCCCACTCCTTTAAAAGACTACTATCTTGGGCCTTCACAAACTTGTTTCAACCTACTCTTTACAATGAAGGACTGGCCATTTCCCAAAGATGCCACAGGTGCCCTGGCCCCTGGGCCTTCATCAAGGCTGCTCTCTTCTCCCGAATACCCTTTCTTGATTGCTACCTCACCCCTGCCCCCTGGTTGGTATAGCAAGCTGGTTAGAACTGGGAAGGTAGAAACAGTACGGGAAAGACAATTCTTAATTGACCTGGTTTGTATTTCACTGCAGCTAGCGAGACAGATCACCTGTTTCTTTTTATTTAAAATCTGGTTTGTTTCAAAACTGCTATCAGTGAGAAGGAGGTGGAAAGAGTAAGACCCTCCACAGAGCCTTCCTGCCCTCCCCTCTCCCCTAAATAACCCAGCCCTGAGGCAGAAGCTTCCCAGCAGAAAAAGGAAAACTGATAACCTCATTCCCTGGTCTGGCTTTGTTAGGATTATCATCTGGTGTTCCCTGCTGCTGCTGGAAGAGCTGCCTTAGTGCAGACCAGTGCCATCCCCTGCCTAGAGGGAAGAAACGACCGGAGCCTGATTTGACCACAGCTCCTGGTGGGATGCTGGACAGGCACACAGACTGGCCCAGAACACCCTGCCATGCTGAGCTGATCTGTCCCTGATTTCCATGCACCCTTTGGGATAACTTTGGTATTGCTTCCCCACATCCTCCTTGCATGCCCCCTCACAAACCAGAGTAGGTGCCCCTTATATGCCTTCAATGGCAACTTTCCCTTCCCCTTCATAGCACACATCACCCTGAATTCTAACTGCCTATTATGAACCTGCTTCCTGTATCAAGTCTTGCTCTCCAAGAAGGCAAGGACCAAGTCTGTTTGTTTGCTATTGCATCTTTAGTGCCTGCAACTTTACCTGGCCCATCGTAGGTGCTCAAGACTTTTTTTCTTAATGAATGAGTGGTCTCTGTTACTAGACTGTGAGTATCTTGTTGACAGGACTATGCTCTGATTATCTCTGGATCTTCAGTGCCTTGTATAGTGCTTGGCACATAGTATGTGCTCAATAATAGCTCCCCCATTTGAGTGACTGGAACTTGGTTTCTCCCCTTACAAGTTGGGTAGAGGAGAGAATCTTTTGCTTCTCTCTCTTCTCCCCGCTGTGTTAGGGCTGGTGGTTGAAGCTGTGGGACCCTTCCTGCCTTCAATGACCATAGATTCAAACATTCTAACGGGACAACAGAAAGTGCTAGACAAGTCGCTGGGTCCCGATATCTCTCCTACTGATCACCCCAAATGTGGGTGAACTCCTTCAGAGAAGGGGTTGTTTCAGGGCCCCTCCCCACTCACTTCAATCTCTAGCATCATCAAAGAGCCCAAGGAAATTTAATTTTCAGCCCTTCTTTCTAATCCCAAAAGCATCTGTAGTTTGTACTTGTTCCTCCATAGAGTTGTGTGAGTTCTGTCTCTAACCATGCACTATTTTAGGCAGGTTTAATAGATGATCCTTGCAAACTGACAAGAAGAAAACAGCACATACCAAGAGAAAGCAGAAGAGGATGTTTTCTTTTTTTGTTGTTTTAACCTAGAATTTGTCATCTGGTGCTTGCAAGCTCCTTAGTACAATGAGAAGTGCACTTGATTTCTGCAAAACATCTGAGGAGGCATAAAGTACTCACTCCAATATTCTGGCCCGGGGAAAGTCCGTAGACAATTTTGTTGTTGTTTAGTCACTAAGTCGTGTCCCACTCTTCTGCCACCCCATGGACAGAGGGTCACATGGACGGACAGTCCATGGGGCCGGACAGTCCATGGGGCCGCAAAAGAGTTGGACACGACTTAAAGACTAAACAGCAATGATAACAACAACAAAAGTACCCTGGAATAAAGACCGTGTCTTATTATTTGTATTATTTTTCGAATTCCTCCACTCTAAAGAGTTTGCCAAAGTCCTCGGTTTAAGCCCTGAGTTGGTTGATTTAACTTTGGTTGCGGTCCACTGAGATCCCTGGATCCTTTTAAGCCAAAGTTATGCTCTCCGATGAAGAAACATACTGGTAGGGGAAGGGCCTTTAAATGTGACCCGTGAGAGGTGGTTCTCCTGGGCCTCAGCCTCCAGGCCCGAAGTGTAAGGTGAGAGGGGAGTGAGGAGAGACGACATAGGTACTCATATAAACCGAGCGGGCAGTTCCGGATGGGGTTGGGGGAGTGGGGAGAGGGGAAGAGAGGAGTCTGGGCGAAGGCCAGAGGTGGCTCCCAGGGGAGTCCTCAGAGCGGGCAGCCGGACGTCGCTCCATCCTTCCCGCCTGACGGATGGGTCTGCTGCTCAGGCACAAGCTGTCAGGCCAGGCCGCTGCCAAGGCAGAACAGTGGCGCTTCTGTGAGCGCTGCCCCGCGCCTGGAGAACGGGGCCCTCCAGGAGAGTGATGGAGAAAGCAGACGTCCCGGGCAGGAGCCGTGAGGGGCGGGGCCCGGAGCCGCTGGGTCACAGGAAGCGTGTCCGCCTCCCCGAAACGAGGGCCACAGGCCAGCAGAGGTGTGGCGGCAGGCAACCGTGGGGGGAGGCGGGCGGGGACAGGGTGGGGGTGGGGATCCAATTTGGGATTGCTGTAGTTGGGGGCTGCTGTTGAGAGGAAGAAGGAAGGACGCTGAGGAGGGCTGGGCCCCCGCCCCTTTAATAACACGAGCCATTTGCCTTCAGTTGCACGGTGTTTGTTTCTGGTCAGACGCCCAGAAACCTTCCCATCTCTTCCCGGACCCCTTCGCCTCCGTCAGCTCTGCTGGCATTTCCCGCCGGGCCCTCCATGCGGGCGGGATCCCTACTGCTCTCGCTCGGACCTGGGGATCCACGAAGCTCCGCGATCCGCTCATGGCCCGGCTCCGACCCCGCCCGGCAGCGGCCTCCCCCTCAGCGTTAATTAAAACTTGCGAGATGGAGAGGCTGGCGCGGGCGGCTCCGTTTTATTTGCAGCATCTTTCATGCTGCTGACGATCGTAAAGGGCTTTAATATTGAAATATGGGCCATTTTCCCAGCTCCAGCCCTCGCCGCGCGCTCCCTACACCCCCACACCCAGCCACCCCGCGCTTGATGAAAGAGCCCCTGCAAATCCATTAAGAAGAGATAATTGAAAACTCCGGGGTAATATTTAAGGCTGCGCGCCGACGCGGGGCGGAAGGCCCGGCTGCGCCCGTCGTGCCCATGAGTGCCGGTGTGCATAAGTCCCTCGTGATCCAGACCGCCAAGGCCCTGCGGCCTTTGCCTCCGCGAGGCCTCATCCCGGTACTCGCCTCCCTCCCAGCTCTCTAAGGGTCTGCTCTGCGCTTCCTTGGCTCTGAAGAAGACTTGCCTCGAGAGACTCCTAGTTCCATAAAGTGACAAGTCACACTTGTGAAAGATGGCTCAGAGGCACGTGTGCTACGACACAGCTCTGGCCCTACTGGTCTAGCCTGAATTTGATGCATAGTCAGAGGAATTGCTTAGTGGCTCTGGGCATTGCATTCCCTTCTGTCTACAGTGTTCCTCCTGCACTTGGCTCTTCCTCCAGCAAGATCCAAAGTAATGGTGCCCCCGGGGTATGGAGGGGGCAGGAGAATAGTTACCCCATGATCTGAAAGAGATGGGAATACCAGACGACCTGACCTGCCTCTTGAGAAACCTGTATACAGGTCAGGAAGCAACAGTTAGAACTGGACATGGAACAACAGACTGGTTCCAAATAGGAAAAGGAGTACATCAAGGCTGTATATTGTCACCCTGCTTATTTAACTTCTATGCAGAGTACATCATGAGAAATGCTGGGCTGAAAGAAGCACAAGCTGGAATCAAGATTGCCAGGAGAAATATCAATAACCTCAGATATGCAGATGACACCACCCTTATGGCAGAAAGTGAAGAACTAAAGAGCCTCTTGATGAAAGTGAAAGAGGAGAGTGAAAAAGTTAGCTTAAAGCTCAACATTCAGAAAACGAAGATCATGGCATCTGGTCCCATCACTTCATGGCATCTGGTCCCATCACTTCATGGCAAATAGATGGAGAAACAGTGGAAACAGTGGCTGACTTTATTTTTCTGGGCTTCAAAATCACTGCGATTGGTGATTGCAGCCATGAAATTAAAAGACACTTGCTCCTTGGAAGGAAAGTTATGACCAACCTAGACAGCATATCAAAAAGCAGAGACACTACTTTGCCAACAAAGGTCCGTCTAGTCAAGGCTATGGCTTTTCCAGTAGTCATGTATGGATGTGAAAGTTGGACTATAAAGAAAGCTGAGTGCACAAGAATTGATGCTTTTGAACTGTGGTGTTGGAGAAGACTCTTGAGAGTCCCTTGGACTGCAAGGAGATCCAACCAATCCATCCTAAAGGAGATAAGTCCTGGGTGTTCATTGGAGGGACTGACGCTGAAGCTGAAACTCCAATACTTTGGCCACCTGATACGAAGAGTTGACTCATTGGAAAAGACCCTGATGCTTGGAAAGATTGAGGGCAGGAAGAGAAGGGGACAACAGAGGATGAGATGGTTGGATGGCATCACTGACACAATGGACATGGGTTTGGGTGGACTCTGGGAGTTGGTGATGGACAGGGAGGCTTGGCGTGCTGTGGTTCATGGGGTCTGGAAGAGTCATACATGACTGAGCTACTGAACTGAACTGAACTGAACCAGAAGTGATCCTTTCTGCACCTAGTGATGAGGATACAGTGGCGTACCATAGTGTTCCACTTTTGTAGGTGTTCTCAATCTTCCATAACAAACATTTTTACAAAGTAGCTCAAATATCTTCCTTTCACTTCACCCCTTCTCTCAAGGATGGGTTGGCTACCTGTTGTCCTGTATGTACATTACTGACCCTTGGCACTCTGTTTTCCCATTACTGTTGAAAATCTGTCCTCCACTGGGCTATGGCAACTTGAGGAAAGGGATCAGGTCTAAATTTCTTCCTCAGTCCTTGCTCTGGCCGAGGCCCAAGTATATAATATGTGCTCAGTAAACAGCATTGAGTTGACAGCTGTCTCTGTCCTAGAGGTCTCCAGGGTTTGCAGATCAGAAAGCTAACACTTGGGGAAGGGGGCCAGAGGATGGAAGAGAGGCAGGGTCTGCGAGTCTGGTTCAGTGTTAATGTCTGTTTCCCACAGAGACTGGCTCCAGACTGTTCCCAGTGTGGGATGAAGGGATAGGGGAAGGGCTGAGGACCCTGCTGTGCACTGTGGTATAGGAATCCATAGGTTTCTACCCATGTCGTTTGAGCGGTGGGTGTTCTCTACCCCATTTGGTCAGACTCTGTGTGAGACTAGTTCTGCTAGGAGTTAGGGTCTGCTGTGACTGTGAGTGCCCTCTGTGTCTTGGGTGGGGAGGAGGTGAGAAGAGAAGAAGGGAGGAGGCTGTTTTGTGCAAAAGGCACAAATGGTTTAGGCATTTCTATCCATTCCCTCCTGGCCTCCTACCCTCTGTTGGGCCTTTCACACCTCTTGCTCCAGACCTCCCCACTATAGTGCCCAGCACAGTGCACACAGGAATGCACCACTAAAGGGGGGTGCTGTTTCTGCTCAGCTCCCACCCCTACCTTGGTCTCTGAGGCCACAGTGGCAGATACTCCATATGGCCAGTATGAGGCATAGCCTTCCAGCTCTCCAACTCAAGAAGTCCTTGTTAGAACCACGAAACATCAAAGCTGGGAGGTGTGGACAGACATTGGGTCTAGACCTTTCTTAATATCTCTGGGGCAGCTGAAACCCAGAAAGGGTGTGTGTGTGTGTGAGGACTCTGGGGACAGAACCAATGCTGGATGGAACCCCAGCAAGTTAGTGGCAGAGCTCAAAACCTAATTTCTTGATCTACGATTAGTGTTTAGCGTTTTGTTTTGTTTTTATTTTTTGGCCGTGCCATGAGGTATGTGGGATCTTAGTTCCCCAACCAGGATTTGAACCCTCGCCCCCTGCATTGGAAGTGTGGAGTCTTAACCGGTGACTGCCAGGGAAGCTCCTGCAAACATTATCTCACTGAATTCTCACAAACCTATGGAATTGTATTATAATTCTCACCTGCACATGGGGAAAATGAGGCTCAGGGAGACTAGCCATTTGTCTAAGTGACACACTGCTAAACAACAGAGCCAGGATCTGAAACTTAGCTTGACAGGCTCAAATTCCAGTGCACATTTCTCCAGTGACTCCCTCCTCCATCCACCCCCCACAACACACACACACACACAAACACACACACACACAGCCATGCTGGGCTGGTTTCCCAGACACTCACTCTTCATCCCTGGAACATCCCCAGTCAGAGATCATTTCACCTCCCCTGCCCAGCGCAGGGCTCTTTGCCCCAAATGAAGTAGCTGGTGATGTTCCCACTATGGTCTTGGGCATGGGACTCCATGAGCTGAATCCATGCAGAGCCTGGTCTCCTGTACACAGCCCCGCTCCTGTCTGTGGCCACTGAGGCCTCTGCCATAAATCCCCAGGTCTCAGCTCATAACCATTAGCAAGCGATTGGACTCATCAGTATGTGCTTATGAGACTCAGGTCAGATAAATGGATTGCCGGAGGTCAGGAACAAGGGATCTCTTCACCCTGCCTTACGCCAGAGGTGTCCCTGCCCCCATCCGGAGGCTGGAAAATTCCTCTTGACTTACAGCTTCAGTACGAAGAAGGGGTGTTATAAAGATGTATCCCCAGTAATCCACATTTGTGGGAAGAAAATGGCCTGGAGATATAAAACCTCAGTTGTCTCATGGTCATTGGGGCTGGAGTTACCTACAGACTCACACACACACGGCACACCCACAAACATGTACACTCTAACACTCCATCTCGGATCAAATCCAGATTCTTCAGCAACTGCCCCCAACCCTGCCCACCCCAGGGCTGGCCTCACACTGTCCCACCTTTGAGGTGTTCTCTGGATCAGCACTTCTTCAACACCCCTGTGCCTACTATGCATGACTAGAGGTCTTGTTCAAATACAGATTCTGACTCAGTATATCTAGACTGGAACCTGAGATTGTTTTTCTAGCCAGTTTCCAAGTGAGGCCACTTCTCCAAGGATGTTAAACAATGGTCCTCCCCTATCGAACGAGTAGGAGCGGGGGAAATGAGGGTGTATAGTTTGGAAAAACTCCCCACCCCCACTCCCTGCGATGCACACTCAGGCACTGAGCCAGTTCTAGAATGCTGTTCTTTCACTCTTCACGTGGCTCCTTCTTCCCCCTCAAATATCAGCCTAAATTCTCTGCTTCCCCAAAGAAACCTTCTCTGACCCCGCTTCAGTGTAATGGGGCCCCATTCCACCAACTTACCCTACCCTCTTCTTAGCAGGTATCACAACTTGCGTTATGTATTTACTTACTTATGTTGGGGGGGCGGTCAGTCTCGTCCCCTGAAATGTAAGGTCTCAGAGTTCAGGGATCATGCCTGCCTTGTTCACACATGAATGCTCAGCACCTGATGCCTAGCATGGAATAGACACTCTAAAATCTTAACAAATGAATGAATGAATGAAGCACTTTCCTGATGATAAGTGGTGTGGGAAAGAGTATCTAAATGAGGGGCTGATGTTATAGACAGTTAGAGAAAGATTGAAGGAAAATGAGAAGCATGGTATGAAAGAGTTGGTATATATGACGCAAGGAAAGGGGAGAGGCAAGTGCATCCGGGTAGCAAGTTGGTCTTGTTGGTCACACCTGGCATGACAGGGGTCGGGGAGGGTCCTGAAAGAAAGGTCATCAAAGCCGGGGCAGGTGCTGCAGGGTCTCGAAAACCATAGTGGGCAACAGGAAGGCTACGGTCCTCTCCACACCTCATGGACAGGCACCTGCACTTATTCTTTCCTGTACTTGACAAATTCTTCCTAAGCCTGTGTCACATGCCAGACGCAGAGCCGGGTGCGCATCCAGGGATGAACACAATAGCTCTGCTTCCTGCCCTCATGGGGCTGACAGTCTATCAGGAGAGACTGAGGTTAAACAAACTAAATCATTAGAGCTGGGCTAAGTCCACAAAGAGGTACATGATGAGGGACGTGATGGTCGGAAGAGGAGCTTCCCTAGGGGATGACAGTCAGCAGAGTCTGAGGGGTGGGGTTTGTCCTCCCCAGCCCCCCGTCTGCCTCAGCACTCGCCCTGGACTTCCCACATTCCACTGCACTGCCCCTTTAAGAGGCGCGCCTCTTTCCTGAGCAAAGGAGGTTCCGGGCACACAGCCGAGCCTGCCAAGGTTGTGGGTTATAAATCAATGCTGGCACTCCCTTGGCAGTGGACTCTCCTCTGAGCTGCCCAGATGGCGGGCAGGCCTGGGGCTCCAGGGGCAGCCAGACACACGGGAAGGGGGAGGAGGGCAAAGTGGGGACACAGCTGGGCCCTGGGCCCCAGTGGCAGCTGCCCACCTCTGCCTAAGGACCTTGGGCCAGAGAAAATGCCAAGGTCCTTCTATGCTGATTACAGAGACTTTCTGACTCCTGAGTCACAGGCTGGCACTCGCCTTTGGGGTTGTTGCCTCACCCCTGTCAGTAACCCAAGCCTCACAGATACCCTCTGAGACCAAGGGTCATGGATTTTCCCTTTGGGATGACCTCTTGGGGTCACAGTCGGCTCCAGTATCCAATCTGAAAGTTCTACCTGTGGTCTGACCCTCTTCTCTCTTGCTGTAGCCAAGAGGTGCTCTTCTACATTCTCTGAAGGACAGCAGCTTCCCATTTGCGGGGGGAGGGGATGGTGGGAGGGCTCTGGGCTCTGATTACATGCCCCCTCTGCCTTCACTTTACACCTCCCGGAAATGCAGGATAGTAAGGTTTCTCAAGGTTAAGCAGAGAGGGTGGAACTCCGCCCTCTTGGGGGTTGCCATCCCTCAGCCACCCTCACAGGTGCTGTGACAGAGGGAACATATGTCGATTCCACCCCTGAGGACAGTGACGACATGTCAGCAGACACAGCCCCACAGAGCTGGGCTCAGCAGGCCTTGACAGAACTGGAAAGTCAGCCCCTCTCCCGGGCCTGGGCCTGGGCCTGGGTCTTCACTGTGTGCCAAGGGATGGAAGCAAAGCCTGGAGACCCCACCCACAGAGCAGTAGGCAGGCTTGACTGCTCTTGCTCTCCCCACCCACCTCTAATATCCACCAATGTTTCTAGAACAGTGGGGAATTCCTGGGTTATAGAACAATAGATATCTCCTGGGATGTTCTTGTCCTCCAATTCTCCCGTGAAAAATCGGAACGCACAAGGCCTTCGAAATCCTCTTACACATTCATTGTACTGATGAGGAGACGAGACTCAGAGAAATAAACACAGGCCTTTGAGCATCAAGGTTATTTCTGCTACCCTACATTTGCCTCCTGAATAGAAACCCCTGTGCCACCACTAAGGACACATTAGGCTCCAACTGTAGTAGAACAGATGGAGGTTAGACAACAAGCTGAACTTTCTCAGAATAGCCGGTCACAGAGAAGGATGAGAGATGAAATAAAGGAATGGAGTTCTCCCCAAGAGTAGAGTGGGAGCGGGTAGAGATAGACTCAGGACTTGGGCTTGGACTGTGCAAAAAAGGAATGTAGAGAATGGAGGAGGAAGCAGCTGGTGAGGAGCCCGGAGCCAGGCAGCTCGGCTGTGGGGCTTCCAGGGTTCCTCCCCGAGGACCTCCAGCCTCCACCCACCCCAGGCCTCTGGGTGTCTACAGAGTTTAAATTCAGGCCTTACTTCAGCTGATTCTCTTGGCTTATTCCTTGCTCTCCCGGGATGGCTTATCTAGCTGCCAGAGTCATTTGCCTTCTCTAATTTGTGTTTAAATTAAAGTTCCCACAAACCGGGGCTTAATGTGCTGTTTCCAAGAGCTCCCAGGCCCCCTGCAGCTCTGGAAGTCAAGGGCGGCTGGAGGGAGGGGGCCATTGAGCTCCCATGGAGGCTGATCCCACTGGCTGTGGGGTCCTGGTGCGGATGATCCAGCTGGGTCTCTCTGGTTCTTGTTGTTCTCTCCAAAATGGTGATATGTGGGGCCAGGGTATGGAAAATCACGCCCACAGAGGGGTTGGGGAACAACAGACCTGTCTATGGACTCCTGGCAGGTGTTCACCCTTTTTCAGAACCTTGTTAGGATGGCAGGGAAGGCAGGCAATAAGAAGGGGTAGAAAATAAGGAGAAAGCTTAAGCCTCCTTTTTTTTTTTTTAAAACACTTACACATAGTGCTACACTATGTATCTGCACTTCCTAAGTGAAAAGTGAACTTCGCTCAGTTGTGTCCAACGCTTTGTGACCCCATGGGGTATACAGTCCATGGAATTTTCCAGGTCAAAATACTGGAGTGGTTAGTCATTCACTTCACCAGAGGATCTTCCCAACCCAGGGATCAAAGCCAGGTCTCTCCCAGTCTCCCACATTGCACATGATTCTTTACCAGCTGAGCCACAAGGGAACCCCAAGAATACTGGAATGGGGAGCCTATCCCTTCTCCAGAGGATCTTCCTGACCCAGGAATCGAACCCAGGTCTCTTGCACTGCAGGAGGATTCTTTACCAACTGAGCTGTCAGGGAAGCCCTTCCTAAGGACCTCATAACCTTAAGCTTACTTCACTGTCTCCACAACCCTCTGAGGGAGTGTTGTTATTATCAGCCCCATTGTTACACCTGTGGAAACAGAGGCACAGAGAGGTCAAGTAACATGCTGAAGATCACACAGCTTAAAGTCTGGCTCCAGATTTCAGTGCTACACTGCCACTTATCCCGAGACTTCTCCCTGCCAATCTCTTGATTACAAAGTGAGGCTTCTCTTTGACGGACAGCAACTGAAGAAGAGCGATGCTCCTTTCCGGTTCCTCTTTCCCTCTCTGGGCCACAAGCTTCTCTCCTGTAAAATGAGGACAAGGCACTTGAAGGAATTAAGGTGGTGAGGAAGGCTTAAGGAGACAGCTTGTCAGAGCAGCCGCCACTGGGTTGTGATTCCCAGGTGGCTCAGAGGTAACGGATCCACCTGCCAGTGCAGGAGACAGGGGTTCCGTCCCTGGGTCGGGAAGATCCCCTGGAGAAGGAAATGGCAACGCCCTCCAGTATTCTTGCCTGGAGAATCCCCATGGACAGAGGAGCCTGGCGGGCTACAGCCCACAGGCTCGCAAAGAGTCGGATACCACTAAGCGCGCACTCAGTGCAACTGTGAAGGCTTAAGAAGATAGCTTGTCAGAGTGGCCACCCTAGGGTTGGTCCTCAGTCATAATCTCCTTCCATTTGGCCCAACCACCAGGCCTCCTGCTGCCCTTTCCTGCACCACCTCTTGATTCTGCTTTCCAGAGAACTCCAGGCCGTGATTCCTCAGCAGAGGAAAACCGTGAAAACCCTCAACAGAGAGTCGTCCCCCATTCCTTGGTCCAAAACTCTCTCTTCCTCCAGGGAGCCCTTGGAGAAGAAGAAGAAAGCTCACCTGGAACCCCAACCTGCCTGTCCCCACCACCCTCACCTCCACCCAGACAAGCCAGTCAAGGTCCCAACAGCAAATCCATGACACACTCGAAAGGGTTTCACTGAAGAGAGTTTAATGATACGATTTTCAAGGCACAGATGGAATGAAGGGAGCCAATAAGGGTTGGTGAGGTACCAAGGAGAGTTGAAATGGGGTCAGGGAGAGCGACTGTCCAGCCAAGATGGGGCCGTTGAGGAACCACAACCCCTGCCAGAGCTTCAGGCAGGTGGGCGGGCGAGACCGCAGGGGACGGGAAGACAAATATCTCAGCTCCTCGCTCCCTTCCCTGCCAGGACCCCTGCTGGCCAAGCCTGACCGGTTGAGAAGTCAGGGACTCAAGCGATGCCGTGTGCACCAAGCAGCCTCCGGGGCCAGGGCGACCCAGAGAACAAAGGCGGTGAACACCATCACCCCGCCTGCTTCACCGGATTCCCTTAGTACACTGAAGCCTTATCTCTGTGGCTTTACTGCCATTCTTGTCATTGCCTGCAGCCCAGCAGGGACCCAGCTCACAGGAAGATGGAATCAGGCAGAAAGAAGCTGGAGGGAAGGGGCTGCACCGAGCACAGGGCGAGGAGAGGAGGAGGGCAGTTTTGGGGGTAGTGATATCAAATGGTGACATGAGGCCAATTCAGTACTTGATACAAACCACTGATCTCGCTCCTGCCTCCCCTCTCCGGACTGCAGCCCCTTTGGGGCAGGGATTTTGTCTTGCCCATCCTGGACATCCAGCATGGTGCCTCTGAAGTACATAATCAGAACTTATTGAACCAATAAGGGGATAACCAGTAAATGAGTGAACAAGCCTATTCACAGCTCATGTGCACACCCTGGGCCCCCATCAGAAAGCCCTGGTGAGTGAATCACACGTAACACTCCTACAGGAGCTTTATTTCAACCGTCTACCACCTCAGATTTTCCGTGCAGCCGTTCAGCCCCTGGCCGCCCGAGCCCACGTCTGTCTCTGAGCTGGCCAGAGGCTGTGCTTTGACAGCCCCCATTCAAACGTGCCGTGACTTCATTTGGCTCCTCTTGATGAGGGAATTGGGGAAACAGCAAGTGACTTCATTTCTCACAGCAGCCTTCCTGTGGGCTTTCTCCGGAGAAGTCTTGATCCATGGCAAACAGTCTGTGGTACTCCCGGTTGGAGCCCCTGGCAAGAGATGGGAGACGGGAGTGACAGTGCCAAGGAGGAGCTGAAGGATCGTCACCCTGGGAGCCACATCTCTGCCTTGCTTTTTCCAATGGGCCATAAAGACTGAGGGAGGCAGGGGGAAGGGGGCGGAGGCAGCCGGGAAAACACACTCAAGTTCCCAAATGGAGTCACTGCACCAGGCCCACCTGGTGGAGCGATTAAGCACAGACTCTGGGAGCCAGGCTGCCGGCTGGCTTTGTAATCCCTGCCCTGCCACTTGCCGGCTGTGCGACCTTGGGTAAGATGCTTCACGATTCTGCCTCAGTTTCCTCATAAAAAACATATGCGGAGAATACTAATACCTACTTCGAATGGTGGTGGGCAAGAGATGAGTTTAATAGCCATGAAATATTGAACAGAATACATGATCCATGGTCAGCCCTACATAAATTTCATTATGTATAATTGATCGGGACACTCGGGTTCTAGCCTCACAAACTTTTTTGGGGTAGTAAGTCTAGCCTTGGATACTTCTGTTTGCTGTGAGAAGAGAACAAGTGCGTATGAAAATTAGAACTTGTTAGAGTTTTTATTTGTCGTCAAGCTTGTCTCTGTTCCTGATTGAGCAGGGGTTGGCGGATGCTGTCAGTCCTCAGGTTCTTGTTATCTGCCTTGCTGAGGTCCCCTTCTTGTCAACATCATCAGCTCTTTGGGTGGTTAAAGCTTTTGCTTGACAACATCCAGACCTCTTGCGGTCCCTCCCACACAGCAAGAGCTGGAAGAGCTTGGCTTTTGAAAGCAAAACTGGCCCTTCCCTTCCTACCCACAAGGCAGGTGTAGCCAGTGGACACAAGTTTCCAGAGAGGAGAGGGCACCTCCATGTCAGCCCACTTTGCCTCTGGGCGGGAGGGGAGAGGCCAGCCTGGGGCAGGACAGCGGAGAGTGGCCAGATCCTCTGGGCCAGGGCCTCAGAAAGAAATGTCTTTGTCTTTGTCCTGGAGAGCAGGGAATGGAAACAAACCCATTCCAGAGTCCAATACGAATGTGCTACCACTTACTACTACCAATGTGATCTCAAATAGTTACATAATCTCTTTAAGTCAGTTTTTCTCATCCTCAAAATGGGGATGGTGGTGGTTTAGTCACTAAGTCATGTCCAACTCTTTGCAACCCCATGGACTGTAGTCTGCCAGCCTCCTCTCTCCATGGAATTTCCCAGGCAAGGATACCAGAGTGGGTTGCCATTTCCTTCTCCAGGGCATCTTCCCAAGCCAGGGATGGAACCCTGGTCTCCTGCATTGCAGGCAGATTCTTTACTGACAGCCACCAGGGTAGCCCCAAATGGAGCTAATTATATGTAACTCAAAGAGTTGAAGGGAATTTCCCTGGCAGTCCAGTGGTTAGGGCTTGGTGATTTCACTATCGTGGCCTGGGTATAGTCCCTGGTTGGGGAACTAAGATTCTGCAAGCTGGACAATGCAGCCAAAAAAAAAAGGATGAAATCAGTGAGATATATCAGTCCCTTGGTACATGGCTAGTCCAATATTTGGTAGTTGTTATTAGCTGATATTTTGTGTTGTTTGTACACCACCCCTCTGAGAGATGGAGAAGTAGTGCTGTTTTCCAGACTGCAAAATGTGGTGGCAGCAAAAGTGATTTACAACTCTGCTTTGTTTACATTTTTGTTATGGAGCACATAGTAAGTACATCATTTGTTCATTCATTCGTTCAACAAATATTTACAGACCTTTGCTTTACAACAAATGTTTACAGACCTTCGTCACTTTGCTCACTTGCATCTATCTTACTCTCACCATTACGGTTCATGAGGGCACGGGCAGTGGCTCATGGGGTCACTGGATCCTTTGTGCGTATTTGCTAGGTGAGTGAAAGGGTGGAGCTCCAGGTGTGCAACACTGAGATGGGCTAAGGAGGTGGGGGCAGGAGGCCTGCATTCTAGGCTCCATCACTCCTCCCAGAACAGAATGTTCCTTTGATCTTGGAGCCTGCACACAACCTTCCTTCAGCTGCGAGACACTGGAGGATCACTGGAGACTGGACTCAGGGAACCTCTTCCCCAGTGGGTGGAAGTCCATTCGTCTACTCTGTGTCTCTGAAATCCCTGGAGAAGGGTTTGCGTTCCCAACTCTGAGGAGCACAGCAAATGACTCAAATAACAATGTTACGAAAACAATGACTAGAGAATGGAAGGAGGTGCTCTCCCTCAGTCACTTACAGAGGAAGGAAAATGCCAGCTTATGTATATTCAGCTTATGCACACGTTAGTTCTCAGTCCTGTCCAACTTTGTGATCCTATGGACTGTAGCCTACCAGGCTCCTCTGTCCATGGGATTCTCCAGGCAAAAATACTGGACTGGGTTGCCATTTCCTTCTCCAGGTATTTTCCCGACCCAGGGATCAAGCCTGGGTCTCCTGCATTGCAGACAATTTCTCTACTGTGTAAGCCATGTATATGTAATTACAATTTATGTAATTAACACAGAAGAAGGCATGTTCCCAGGATCCTGCCTTCCTGGATATTGGGGAGTCTCATATGTAAGACATACCAGGTTCTTTTTTTTTTTTTGGCAGAACTGGAGTTTTTATTTTTTAGAACAATTTCAATTTTTATTGTTACCAATAATTAACAATAAAACCAGTAATGCCTCCACATTTAAAAAAAATTTATTAGAGTTGATTTACAATATTGTGTTAGTTTCAGATGCATAGCCAAGTGATTCAGTTATATGTATATATACACTTTTTCAGATTCTTTTCCATTATAGGTTATTACAAGATATTGAATATAGTTCCATGTGCTATTCAGTAGGACTTTGCTGTTTATCTGTTTTATATATAGTAGTGTGTATCTGCTAACCTTGAACCTGTAGTTAGCCCCTCCCCTTTCCCTTTTGGTAACCATAAATGTTTTTCCGTCTGTAAGTATGTTTCTATTTTGTAAATAAGTTTATTTGTAGTAAATTCCTCATATAAGCATATAATATTTGTCTTTCTTTATATAACTTACTTCTCTTAGTATAATCTCAAGGCCCATCCATGTTGCTGTAAAGAGACTTCTTTCTTTTCTATGGCTGAGTAATGTTCCTATATATATATATATATATATATGCCCATTTTTGCCCACAGATCTCTAGTTATGTGGTCCAAGCTCTCTAGAGACATAAGAGTTAAGGAAGAATCATAATATTCAAAAGGTAGAAAGTGAAAGTGACAGTCACTCAGTTGTGT
Organism: Ovis canadensis; assembly: GCF_042477335.2. Classification (NCBI taxonomy): domain Eukaryota; kingdom Metazoa; phylum Chordata; class Mammalia; order Artiodactyla; family Bovidae; genus Ovis; species Ovis canadensis. The sequence continues at coordinate 138,094,736 of NC_091247.1, read as the reverse complement.
CCAACTCTTTGCAACCCCAGGGACTACATAGTCCATGGAATTCTTCAGGCCAGAATACTGGAGTGGGTAGCATTTCCCCTTTCCAGGGGATCTTCCCAATCCAAGGATCAAATCCAGGTCTCCCTGACAGCCCAAATATCCATCAGCAGAAAAGAGGATAAACAAAAGTCGTGTATCCATATAATGGAATATTATTTAGCCATAAAAAAGAATGAAGCATTGATACCTGCTACAACACGGATGAATCTGGAAAACACTGTGCTAACTGAAAGAAGCTGGTCACAAAAGACCACATAGTGTATGATTCCCTGCATATGAGATTCCAGAAGAGAGAAATCTGTAGAGACAGAGAGCAGACCAGTGTTTGCTCACGGCTGGCAGGGGTATGGAGGGATAAAGAGAGGGCGGTGATTTGCTCACGGCTGGCAGGGGTATGGAGGGATAAAGAGAGGGCGGTGAAACACCTCCCTGGTGGTCCGGTGGTTAAGACTCTGGGCTCCCAGTGCAGGGGGTGTGGGTTCAATCCCCAGTCAGGGAACTAGACCTTGCATGCCACAACTAAGACCTGGCACAGGCAAATATGTTTTTCTTTAAGAAAAATGGGGGAGCGCTAACTAAAGTGTATGAGATTCCTTTTAGAGGTGATGAAAATGGTCTAAAATGGACTGTGGTGATAGTTGCACGTATCTGTGACTCCACTAAAACCACTGAATTATATACTTTAATGGCAAATTGTATGATGTGTGTGAATTATATCCCAAGAAACTTGTTTTAAAAAAAAGAAAGGGAGAAGTGGAGACGGGGCAGTTGAGATGGAGCAGGAAGGCCAAAATGAAGCCCAGGCACTGTCTGTCCTGGCAGCCCCCCAAGCCAGAGCCTGCAGATGGCACCGGCAGTGTTATGGTAGCCCCCAAGCCACGACTCAGGAAGATAAATTGGCCCCAGAGGTATGGGACTGGGTCCCTTCTCCCCTGACAGCTCCCTTTCTGTGTTTTTTCTGGCACGAGAAACATTCTGTCTTCTTGTATAAATAGGGGAAATTTATTACAGTTTTCCCCCCTCTCCTCCCTGGTGGGCTACTAGGAAGGGGCTGGGGTGGGGGAAGGAGGGAGACATACATGTGGAAAGACTAGAGGGAGGCAGGGAGCTTGGCTCTGGCCCGGCTCTGCTCTGTGTGTTGGACCATCTGGGTGAGAAGGCGGCTGGAGCAAAGATGCAGCCCGTTGGTTCCCAGGCCCAGGGAGGTGGGGCTCCGAGGCAGACATCCAACAGGAGGACGCAGGGGAAATCAGGGAACTATGGCTTGGCCATCCCAGAGATTTATCCGAGGAGATGCAGGCCCCCCTGCCTGGTTGAGGTGTTTTTGTCCTTGTGATTTGTTGAGGAAGCTGATATGGTGATTAGAGAACTCATCCTGGATTCAGCAAATGACAGAAAAACTGTGTGATCTTAGGTAAGTCACTTCCTCTCTCTGGGCCTTGTCTGTAATTAAAAAAATAGGGGGAGGAGATTGAACTTCCAGGGGGTTTCAAACTGGTTTTCCTTCTCCAAATAAAACCTTATGTAGCAACCCAACATCTAACTCGGGTGTCCTGCTGAACTTCTTAGGTTGAAGTGAGGGTGGGGATGGAAGATACCTAGGTCCCTTGGTGACAGGAAGGGGCTTCGCCAAGCATAGATGATCTCCAAGGTCCCTTCCATCTCTGTTCTTAGGTGGGAAGGTATATGGAGAAGGATGATGGCAAAACTGCTATTAAAAAAAAAAAGTCTCAAACACAGTCACAAATAGAAAACATGTTTATTTATCGTATGACGGTCTGGAAGGGAGCCATCCTGGACGGCAGGTGGCTCTGCTCGACCTGGTCGATCAGGACCTTGGGATCCGATCCTACCGCGGTTTCGCCCTTAGAAATTTCTCAACTGTACAGTCTCAGGTACATCAGCTCCAGCTCACGAAAAGAAGCACTTACCAACATCTTGAGGCTCTGATGCCATTCCTCGACTTACATTCCCCTCTGGCCCCTCTGCCCAGTGGAGTATCCAGCTGGGGGGTTCTGTGCCCTCACAGAACAAGAAGAGAAGGCGCTTAGTGGAGGGCCGGCAAGTCTGAATCCAGGGCTCAAACCACCCCCAGCTGAGCGGCCCTCTTCTTCTGCCCCTCCTCCCTCTGTGGAGGAGAAATCAAGTCCATTGTCCAGAGGACAGTGTGATGCCCAATAAAGTCCCCCATCCACCCCAAGATCAGAGTCCCAGGAAGTGACTTGGAGGCCTCCTCTAGGGAGATTACCCATCTTTTTCACAAAGATGTGAGAAAAGCTTCTGTCCCTACTGCCCCCTGCCCCCCCGCCCCCGTCTCACCTTATTCTCCAACTCCTGTTCTGACTACAAATAGTGGGCAGCAGGATGACCAGAACTCGGAAGGGAAGGAGAGACCAGGCCGGGGAGCTGCGTTTTGCAGGTGCCCAGGTATGGTTTTGGTGCCAGGCAGACCCAGTTACCACATGCATGACCTGAGGTGGGGATTCAGTTCTCAGAGCCTCAGCTGACTCCTCTTGATGTAGGAATGAGCAGCTCACTTGTCAGCGTCACCGTAGGCATGAAACAAGAGTAACAGATCCACCTGGCACAGTCTGCACTAAGAAACGGTAACCGATTGTACCTGGTGCCAGAAAAGCGAATCTGATCCAGACCCTCTGGCCTCTCCCAGCCTTTGCACGGCCAGTATTTCCCCCCCTGCTCTACCAATGCACCACTGCCATCCCTCTCCTTCACCTCCTGTCTTCCTTCCCCTCTTATCTAAACCCTGATCTGTACTTCCCTCCTCCAGGAAGTCTTCCCTGACTGAAACATTCCCACTCCCCACCCTCATCTTCCAGCAGCCCCATAGTCCTGGCCTCGTCCGTGTCCCAGCTTTACGTGTGTCCTACCTAACCCTTCAGAAAGTCCCACCTCTCTGTTCAGAAAATGTGCAGCAATGGAAGGAAGTTAAGATTTGTCATCAGGCAGGTCAGCATTCAAATTCCAACTTTGCCACTTTGTAGCTTTATGATTCTGGCGCGTTACTTCATCTCTTTGGACCTCTGTTTTCTGGGCTCTCTCCAGCGGGGTCAGGGATGTGGAGGCTGGTACCTGGTTAGACAGTACTTAGTAAACTTCAGTCCCTTCTGCTCGACCCAGTCTCCCCCAACCCACACTCCTGGGGACTGATTCTCTACCACAGGGAGGTATTAGACCAAGAAAGCAATCCTCCCATCACAGCCCTCCAGAGGAAAAGGAAGTGACTTTCCTTTGTTTGAAGTCTGTGGGCACTGAGAGGGGACCACCCACCCAAGAGCCAAAGCAGAGGCCAGGGAAGAACTCAGGTGTCCCAGCTCCCAGGGCGCCGGGTCTCACTCTCCCCCTGCCCTCACCACATGCACCCGGGTTATTAGACCAGATCTATGGATGGGGTGAGAGGGCTGACCCGTTCATGATCCCAGAGAACCCACTGAACCCTTAACCTCTAAGAGGTTCCATGACCATCTCCAAACTCCCCAGCTCAGAAAAGCTACATCAGAAACAACTAGCTTTGTACAGTTTGTACAGTGCTTCCCACACAACTAACACTGTTCTAGACACTTCACACATATTAACTCACTTAATCCTCAAAACAGCTTATGAGCTATACCTAGCCTATGAGCTAGTACAAGTAAATCCATTTACCAACTAAGGCAATTTCAGTGTGGAAAGGTTAAGTAACTTGCCCAAGGTCATACAGCTAGCATGAGGCAGGGCTGAGGTTCAAAGCCAAGCAGCCTGTCTCCAGAATCTGTGCTTTTAGCCACTATGCTAGTTTCTTGGTAGTTTCTAGGTGCCAAGCATTGTGGAAACAGTACAGATATTTCATCTCATCACAAACACCCCACTGAGATAGCTACTTCAGGACCCCCAGCGGCTTTGCTTCACATCCCACCCTCCCCCAGCTCCTCCTTCTCTAGGGGTGTTTTGGAACTACTAGCACCTTCCTTCACAAAGCTACTTTACCCTCCTCACCAGCGCCCAACCTCGTGCCCCAACTACTCCCATTCACTTCTGCCTCTTCCTCTCGCTCCTCGCTTCTCAGCCCTCCCTCTCTCCACAACATCCACAAACCTTTCTATCCCTCCTCCTCAACTCCCTTCTGCCCTCCCCCAAAGCTCCAACGGGATCAGATAAATTTCACCTAAAAAGACCGTCAGATGGTCCCCAATCAGGCCCCCACTGCGCCTGGATCTCATGCCCCCGGGGAGGCACCACAGGGACTGTGCTGGAGTCAGAAATAAAATCCTCCTCGTCCTCCCCCGCCCCCCACTTCCCATCACTCATCTGGGAATCTAGGGCGAAGAAGGGAGCTAAAGTGCAGAGCGTTCATTTAATATTAACAAATTGAAATGAATTCTTTTAATGCCAATTAACTTGGAGCGGCCCCTTATTAATAGTAATTTAGATTCATACTTGGGAGAAGCAGGGACGGGGGTTGGGCCGAATGTGCCCGGAATGTCAATGTGACGGCAGAGCTGGGGACTGAGCGGGGAGGAGCAATGACAATGTTACTTTGGCCAAGTTGGGCTGTTTCCCTCAGAGGCACAGACAAAGTCAGCAGAGGCGGGGCTTCGGGAAATGAAATTTCTCTCATCATTTGATTTTGGTACCCGCAATGGATCGGAATAGGCTGCAACTGTATCACACTACTTTGATGATTTACTTCACAGTAATGCTAGAGAGAATGTCCTTGGAGCTGGGATTTACCCCAAACTCTCCTAAACCAGACCCCACTGACCCGAAGTGATCTAGTCCCCAGGCCAGCCCTCTCATTCTTTGTGTCCATTCAAAGCTAGAGCTAGAGATCAAAATGGGGTCCCCCAACTCCTGCCCCCTCCACCTTAATCAGAAGTAAAAGAGGGAACTACATGTTGTGTCTCTCTTCTGGGACTCTCTCCCAGGAGGCAGGAGTCCCAGGAGGCTGACCCTGAGCTCACAGTTTACATTTAAGGGAGGAAAAAAAATCTGTTGTTACTTTGCTTAGAATTCAGGGTCAAGATAAGAACTAAAAATTCAACTTTGTGTCCTAAAGACTTGCCCAGAATAGAGCCAAGGAGAAAGAGCTTGGTCCCAAACTAAAAAGTCAAATAGCAGTTCTGTTTTCCCTGATTTTGCTGGCTTGGGGAGTCGGACTAGAGGTGCCCAGAGCCTCGAGTTTAAGCTCTGACACAAGTAGGACATTTTCTTATCAGGCGTCCCTCCTTGCCCAGGGATGAATCGAATTTGATGCTGGGAATTGTGGAAGTTGGGGGTGGGAGTTCTGAAATGGAGGAGGCAGGAGGGCAAAGGGGGCTGAACAAGGGTAAGGAAATACACAAAATGGTGAAGTGCATAACATTAAAATCTTAAAGATGGTTTAACAAACTAAATTTTAAATTTCAAGAACAGGTCAGGCTTTTATTAATAGAAGAGGTAAACTACATCAAAATTGAAAGATAAAAATTGAAGACAACGCATACAACACTTGAAGTAAATTGTCCTTCAAAAAGAGGGGTCAGAATGAATCAAAAGGGACCTCATTCACACCCCCATAGAGTTTCCCAAACAATAAATTCATTTACAAAACAAAAAGAGAAATCAACACAAAAGTAACCCTTGGTCCACACTAGGAGGAAAAAAAACATTGCGTTGATTCAGTAGCAGCTGAAAACTAATGAGGGAGGAGAAAAACAAATGAATAAACTTGAAATATGTTAATTGGTTCTTTGTAAATGCTGAAATTGGAAGATGGGGTGGAGAAAAGCACCAACTTGACATCATCAGAAAAGTGAAACTTGCAAAAACAAAAGGTAACTCATCTCTAAAGTAAACTCTCTTCAAATAGAATGTTCCTCTCCAAAAGAAGAGAATAGAAAATTGATCCTAAAAGTACTAGTCGTCCTCTAAGGAAAGTATATTAACCTGAACTTAATCTTTCCCCAAATCTGAAATTATATATTAAAAAATACAAAAGGATTATATATTTTTTTCAACTAAGAGAAAAACAAAATCATATTCAAACTGTCTAACGGGACAAGCAAGGCAACGCTTTTTGCAGGTGCCAGAAAGGATGGGGGAGGGGGTGGGTGAAGGATGGAGGACCCACTTACCTTGCTCTCGAGCAGCGGCTGTTGGACAGAAGCGGGTGCGGGACCCTGCAAGTGCCTGCGGGGTTGGGGAAAAAGAGGATTCGGGGATCCCGGTGCCCCGCACGAATGAGGAGTGTGGAAGTACTAGGGGCACCCATTTCCCCACCTTCGCCCGCCTCCCTCCCTCCAGTACCCAGGCCTAGAGAGCTACTGAAAGTTACAAATTGCTTCCATTATTAGCTCATCCCGGGCGGCCTGGTCATTGGCCAACACCGGACCACGTGGTCCCTCGTACCAATCGATCGAATTTCTAGTTGCAATTCTCTGTACGTCCCTTGGCTCGGGGCAGGGACGGGTGGGGGGGGAGCGGTGGCGCGGGGCCTGGGGAGGGGCTAAGAAAAGGGGTCACTTTTCCCCCTCACCCTCCCTCTCTGCGTTGTCCGGGTCCTGAGTGTCGCCCCAGAAGGGGCTTGGGGATTGTTGTGGGTTGGGACACACCGGGGAGGTTGCAAACTGGAGGAAGAGAGGGACGACGCCAGGGACCCAGGGCCCTCTCCTTCCAATTCCCCGAGCCTGCCCGGCTCCGCAGGCTTCTTCTCTATAGCGCCCAATCTGCCCTAGACGGTCCCCAGCTGGTAGTCTGACCCGGTACCCGGGGCACTTGAGCGTCCTCTCTCCGGATCACTGCTTGGGCCCCCACCTTGGGGAAAATGCACCCGAGTCCTGCTTCTCAGGGGCTCGATCTGAATCAGGCGCCTGCGCTCTTAGGGGGCGTCCACCCCATCCCGACCGCCGAGTCTGCGCCCCTCCCCAGACAATGAGAGAGACCGACAAACTTTTGAATGGATTAAAATCCAGAGGAGCCCCGCCGGAACAGGTGAGCTGGGTCTGGGAGGGGTGCGCTGTAGCCTGAAAACTGTCTTACCCTATCTCTGCCTCTCTCCTCACTGCATCCCGGCTCCTCTGCTGGCAGATACTGATCTACCCGACCTCGGTGGAATTTGGGCTGCGGTTGGAGGAGCCACTGGCAGAGGAGTGGAGCCAGAGCAGCTTTCCTCACCCGAGTCTGGGGACTAAGGTGGCAATGTCAGAGGAAAGGGATGCTTCTGAAACGAGAGAATGGGAGAAACAGGGCGCTTGGAGACCCGTAGAGTCTGAAGGTGATCACTTCTTTCCCCAAACGCAACTTGCAGGAACTTCAGAAAAGTTTTTTGAGGAGATGGAGATGGGAGCAGAGTTTGGGTTTTGAGGTTTGAAGTGGGAGAGAGGGCCCCTGCTTCTTATACTGGAGGAAGGATGCATTTATTTCTCCATCACGGCTGATTACGGATGTATAAAAACCCGGACAGGTCCCGAACCTGCTCACCCAGCAAACTCTTAGAGGCGCTTAGAGATCCCCAAAGGGCTTTCCCAGGAAAGCGAGAGAAGTACCAGCCGCAAACGGTAGTCTGCCCGGGTAGGGGGCGGGGTATCGACCCAAAGCATCAGCTCGAGATCTTCTCGGGGCCCCTGCTGCCCCCGGGAACCTTTTGCTGATTTTAAGTTAGGAATGACATGGATTTCTTCTTCTTCTCCTTTTAACTCCAATTTGACTCAGAGACCCATTTCCCCAAGATGGAATCCGGGGAGCGCCCCTCCCCACTCCCAGCAAAACCACCTTCCAACTTCCTCCAGCCCACGTAGAGGGTCAGGAAAAGACCCCCTACCCCTTCCCTGGGGCGGAGATTCCAGTCCCCCTCCCCAAGCGAAGTCCCGGGAGGAAACGACTCTTCAAAAGGGAGTCAGAGAGGGTGGGAGCAGAGAGTAGGACTGAACTCGGGGCCCAGGTGGAGAGTGGGCAGGCTGGTGTGGACACCGGGGCTGGCGTGCCCCGTCTGCTGAAGCCGGGGAGAGTAGGGCTATGGCAAGTGCACTAGCAGCACCGGGGGAACTCTAGGGCCCGCCAAAGGGAGGCCCAGCCAGGGCGGAGGGTCTTCATGGTGCTGAGGTTTCCGGGTCTGACCCAAGGAGCCAGGCAGGATGTGGCTGGAGCATTTGAACAGCTTCTTGGAAAAAGCCAGGAGGGGCTGTGGATCCCAGGAGAGAAAATTCCCACCTCCAGCGAGTGGTGCCTCTGGCCTCTGCTTGGCCCGCATCTTTTGGTTGGCAGTGGCCAAACTGCCCAGGTTTGTTTTCACTGCACCCAAGGTTTTTCTGCGGATAGTCTAGGGACTGCTCGACACTGCTCATGGTGGAGCCCCTAAGTGGGCCTGCTGAGAGGTCTGAGAGAGCCACAGGGGGACCTAGGGACTCAGAGGTTTCCAGAACATAGGCTTTGGGAGGGACGTATCCTGGGGCAGAAGTGAAAGGGACTGATATTCAAGTCTAAGCCCTTTTCTTTCCTCCCACCCTGTGGCCCTGTGCACCTCTCTAGCACAGAAGAATGGGATGGAAGGTCTTATCCCCACCCAATCCCAAAATTAACAGGGAGCCGACTGAGGTTTCTTTTACTGGCTGTCCCAGCTCTGGGTGAGCTAAGAGAAGGCGCCTGGGTCTGGACTTTGCCCCCTCCCTCTTTGATGAATCTAGACCTTTTCCCGCCTCTTCCCCCATCTCCACCAACATGCCCCCCACACGCACACAGTCTGTAGAGCTGTCTCTCTTTTACTCTTTGCTTCTCTTCCTTTTTCTTTTTTATACTAGGATTGATGGAGTCATGGCAGTTTGGCAGAGCGTCCCCTAAGCCTGTATTGGGGAGCTGTGGACCCTGCCCTGACTTCTCAGCTAGGGGTGAACAGCCTCATCTGGGAGCCCTTGAAACTGAACCCCGCATTGAGGGAAGCTGAGAAAGAATGGTGTGAAGGGTGGGTAGGCTGATGCAGGACAGAGCCCTGACCTGAGGAGGGGGCACGTTTATGCCTTCTGCCTGTTCAGAGAGAGGATTTATAAACAATGGAAGATGGAAAGGAGGCTGGGGAAACTGCACAAAGGACTGGAAAAAACCCTGAGAACAACAAAAAGACTGGTGAGGGAAGAGAAGATTTGAGAGAGCCCCAGTAGTGAGGGCAGAGGAGGGGACTCGGGAGGGAGCAGGGAAGAGAGATGAAATGAAGGAGCAGTTATAAAAGTCAGAATGAAGAAGCAAGATTTGTTTGTTGTATGAGAGGAGGGAAGAAAAGCAAGAGAGGAAGGGAAAGCACACGCACAAAAGGAGGAGGCTAGAAAGTAAAAGCAAAGGGCAGGAAAAGAGAGAGAAGTTTAAAAAAGTAAAAGAGAAAAATGAATGGGAGAAAGAGATGGAGAGGAATGGAGGAAAGCCAGGGAAAAGGAAGGAAGGAAGGAAAAGTGAAGGAAGAGAAGAGAAAACAGTGGAGGGAGGGCAGGAGGAAAACGAAGGGAAGAAAATCGAGAATAAATACACAGAGAAAGGGGAAAGAAAGAAAGAAGAGGGAACTGGGTCAACAGAAAGGAGGTCCAGACTTGGGAGGAGCAGAGGGAGGGAAGGAGTGGAGAGGAAGGGGTGAGGAGAGAGGCCGGTGGAGCTGAGGTGGGGGCTCCCAAGTACCCCAGCCTCCTGGGAGTGGATCCTGACCTCCCACCACCTCTCCAGCTCCTCGGGCCCCAGTGCCCGCCTCCCCACCAAGGCCGGGGCCACAGGGGAGGTGGAGATGGAGGCCAGCCTCTTGTGATTAGCTTCTCCCCAAAGTAGACAGAGCTGGAGTTCTTCCTGCATTGCACCTGCCTTGGGCCAGCTTGGAGGCTCTGCAGGTCAAGATCTGGTTCCCAAAGCAGTGCAAGAAGCAGAAGAAGGGCTGCAGAGAGGCTCGAGTCTCAGATCCGCCCTGGCTCCGTCTCCTGATCCACTTCCGCTGTCTGCAGACTGGGCCGCTTTGTTCTGCCATGCTCTGGCTCTGTGACCTTGGACCTCAGTTTCGTCGCTATGTCAAGCAAACCCTTTGCACTGGTGGGTTCTTCTGTCCCTTTGGTTAGGCTGCCTGTATGCGCACAGGAGAGAGAGGGTAAGGCCCAGTCCATTCCAGGAGGGACATCTTCATTTTCTCCCTTGGTAAGAAGAAAAATCGTCCTCCTTTGCCAGCCTCATCTCTAGCCCTGCCTCAGAAAGCTGCCTTTCAGGGCAAGGGATTTCTCCATGCCAGAAGGGGTCAGATTAATTTAGAAGGAGCTTGTTGTAAGGTTTGCAGACACTGGAGGAGCCAGCGAAAGCGTCTCACGCTAGAAAGAGAATGAGGACATGCTTTCCCGAGGCATTTGGACTTTCGGTGTGCAGTGTTTCACTGAACTCTTACACACACAGATTAATTGGCAAATGGCTTTAGATTCAGCCTGTAGGAGAGATTGACATGGGGTGGCTGTGTGTCTGCAGCCTCTTGGGCCTGTGCTTCCGTACCTGTCCATGGGATCCAGTGGCAACCACCCACTGAAAGCCGATTAGGTAACCCCTTTGTTTCCCCAAAGTGGGATGGGGCAGGTCACAGAGTTCAGCACATCTTCCATGGACAGCGCAACCTTTGAGGATGAAACCCTCAAACCACCGGCAGGAAAGCCATGTCCCCAGTAAAACCTTGCAGCTCCCCTCAGGGAGGCCTCACTCCGGCAGTTCGAGTGTGGCTCTGTTAGCTTTCCTCCCCTTCCTCAAGGCTCTTCCTTCCTTCTTTTATCTCTCCCTTTTCCCCCCAAACCCCACCCCTGCCTGCTTGCTTCTTTCCTTCTTTCTTCCTGTACTTTCCTTTTCTTTCTCTCCCTTTTCATCTACTCCAGGCTGGGGCTCTTGTAGTGTCTTCATATCCAGAGGCTTTGTTCTGAGACCTTCAGACAAGCTAACACGTACGCTGACCTCAAGAGTTCATTGCTCAGATGCAAATATTGGGATTGGAGGATGAAAGGCAAAACGGGGGAGTAAGCTTTGCTAATCAAGTGCGGGCTGAAGTAACTCATTTTCTGTATCAGTCATGATTATTGCTGTCATGTCCCTGTGGCTTACCCCCAGAAAACCCTTCCCCACCTCACCCATCTGCAGGCCACAGTCAACCTGTCCCTGCCCATGGGGGTGGAGTTGCTAGTGCCCCCGAGGCCGTTGCTCTGCCTGGGTGAGTGAGGGCTACAAGAGCTCACCTTGGTGATGTCAGTAATGCCAGATCAGAGGCTCAAACTATTAAACAAGCAAAAACTATTTCCCTATTCCCAGTGCATTTAGGGGGCCTCTTTCCTTTGGATGGAGAAGCTGGTCAATTCTGACTCTTGGCTGTCTTTCCAAGGAATGCCCCCTGATTAGCTGGGCCCACCGCCATCCACAGCAGCTCAGCAAAAAAAGGAGGCCTCTTATTCCTGGCGGTGGTGGAGGGAACGCCGACTGTCTGCCCAGAACAGCCTCCTTGCCCCCAGCCCGGCTCCCTCTGGGAAGGAGGGAGCCCAGTTCACTTCGCAGGATCCGGAATCTTGAATCTCCGGGGCAGAGCCGACAGCTGCGACCACTTCTTCCCGCCTGAGCCTGACGCTGGAAGCAGCTCCTGCCGTTGGGTGCTCACTGCCGCCTCCTCTTCTGCTCTGTTCAGTTTGCTGCTGTGTTTTTCTGTGTTGTGTGGGGATCTTGGGGGACAGGGCAATGAAATGTTTCTCCTCGGGTCGCCCAGTCCTTTCCCACGCCCCCACCAAACCTTAAAGCTGCCGATGGATGGATGGTATTAAGCTGCAGCTTCCAGCCCTGCTCACAAGCTACTCCAAGCAAATTCAAATTCTCTTCTGGGCCGGAGGAAGGACACAGGCTCCTTCCTCAGTCCTTCCTTGCTCATTGATCCATTTGAAGGGCATCTGGGGGTCAAAACTGAGACCAGATTGCTTCCATTGGTATAAAATCAGCATTGTTATCGCACGAAAGGCCCAGATTTCTCAAATCAAGGAACCGAGGGGGCTTCGCCCAGCCCCACACCTCGTCTTTGGCCTCTCAAACCAGTGATGATGTAAAGGTTTGTTGAGGTGGAGGAAGAGAAGGGAAATAGGTAGTTTGCTATACCAAGAGATCAGTCTGTAACTGCGGCTGTTCGTTACACCAATGTTTATTTCGTACCTACTATGTGCAAAACATTGCCCCCACCTCAGATTTGTCATGACAGTCAATAATGGGATTCCTGCCACTGTGAGGCTTCAATACGTATGGACAAATATATAAATAAACAAACTGATGGAAAAGAAAGCTTGGATTTTGATTGCCACCTTCCATGTGCCTGGGCTCAGAGCCTCTGTCTTCCCAGCCCCCAGCTACCGAGACCCAGTCAGTCGGTTGAAAAACAAGACGGCCCTAGGGCTCATTTCCTTCCCCCACTGGAAAACTTAGAAAAGCAGCAAGAGTCGTGCTCTGCGATCAGCAACCGTGGAAGCCGTGGGATAAAGGGTTTGGGATGGTGAGCAGAAGGGTCACCCAGAGGTGCCTTCCCATCCTTGAGATGTCGCGGGAGGGGGGTGGGCGGTCACGTTTCTCTGGGCGTCTGAACAGGTCTGCGGGTTTGCCCTGGTGTTACCACATGCCTAAAGGTGACAGCAGGGTGTGCATGTGCAGGGGCTGGACGAGTGTTCCCGAAGCAGCCTTGTGTTCACTGGACCCAGACGCCTGCACTGGAGCAGGTGCACGTCGGGGGGGCGGGTGCACAGATCCAAACACGTCTCCGCATACATGATCCTCTGTGTATGTGAGAGTGTGTGTACCCGCTGAATTATTATAAAATTACACTGACCCTTACAGAAAATCCATACCACCCGGTCTTTCTCCCCGACCTCCCGACCTCTGGGGTGCCTGAGGAAAGAGCTGACCGGGTCACCGCCTCCCCCTAGTCAATGAGTCTCTCTCCATTAGCATGAAACATGAATCTACTGGCAGCTTGACAAATTATAACTAGCAGCCAGAGTTTTGCCAACTGGCTGGCTTGGGCGCTGTCTATTTATCATTGAAAATGGTAAATCATAAGAATCCAGATGACTTAATTATTCAAATCCACCCAGACCTAGAGAAGCTGCAGGCCCGTCAATCAGCCCTGGGCTTGGGGAGAAGGGCAGGGGGAGAAGGCTGATTGCTTGGGAGCTGAGAGATGTGGGTTCCACGGCCTCTGCCCTGCCCAGCCAGCGGGGGCTCTCTCTGCCTCCCTTTCCCTTCCCTGCCCACCTTCCAGAGCAGGAGCCTGGCCAACTGTTCGGGCTGCTGACCCTCCCGGGCTCTCCCTTCCCCGCCTCCCACTGCCCAGTCCCCAGGCTCCTGTGATGTTTCTCTGCCTCTCTTTGTGCGAGTCTGCTAGCTTGCCCTCTCTTTCAGGGCCTTTGATTTTATTTCTTCTCTTTCTCCTATGCTGTTCACCATTTCTTTCTCTCCCCTCTCCCTGCAGATCCACACTCATCCACACACGCTCACACACACGTGACTTCTCTGATGGGGATTTGCCTGCATCCCTGGCCCCTTTGTTCTCGCTGGCCAAGAGGTGCCCAGCTCAGGATCCCCATGCACACACTGCGCCCCCTTAACCCAGTGCCCTGAGTCCTGGAAGGTCTGAATCCTTTCCACCTTGGAGCCACATGAAAGCACAAAAGTCAGTGGATGATCTGGGCTTGATCTGCATTTCACCCCCAAATCCCATATACACACTTTCCTGTCCCGCCTTCTGTGGAGTTCTGCACGGCTTGGGTGGTCAGAGATGAGCCCCTGTCAGCGGGAGACAGGCCTGGGCCCCAGCAGGGCCCACCTCATGCTGTCCCCTTGCTCTGAGCATGGAACCACCACAAGCCTTAACAGAGGGACCCCTCAACGTGAGCTTTTGCAGAAGGAGAAGGGAGTCTCTTTACAGAACAAATCCTAGACCCGGAGGTCTGCACACTGAGCTCCTAGGGGCTCTTTGATCTCCGGATCCTTTTATCTTTGTGCCTCTCAAAACCCGGTGTAAGTATGTGCGCCTATTCCAGCCCTGGGCCCCAAGGGAAGCCCGTGCTCCCCCTGCCCCTAGTGGGGGTGGTGCTGGATGGGCCCAACGTGCCCCAGTTCAGGGGTTCGTTCCCTCTAGAGGACAGTGTGGATGGCAGGGAGGGTCCCCTCCTTGAATGGTGTCCTGGCTTGTTCTTTGGTGGGGGGCTTGTTAGTTTGGCTCTGAGTGGCTATGTCAGCACATGTGACCACACGTTTTCAGAAGTCCTTGTGCAGGAACAAGTGGCAATGTCCCCACCAACAGGGCACCTGAGGAAACAGTCCTCTGATCCCTGCAATTCCATTTCAAGGCCTCCAACCCACGTAGCTCTCAACAGAAACTGGCCTTGCGCTCTTACGGAACTCTATGAGGGAAGTTCCTCCTTGACTCTAGCCATTCCCTTTGGCACTGGAGGATGGAGATGATCAGGAATCCTGGGAGGGGTCTCCCCTCTCCTCCGAGAGAGTGTGCATGGTCTATAAGGGACCCTTCCATGCCCGAGCCCATCCCCCCGGCCAAAACACCACCTGCCACTCTTTCTTTCGTCCCCACCTTTCTGAAGCAGGTTGATATTTGACCACAAGGGCAGCGTTGAGGGGTGAGGCAGGCAGGGAGAGGATCAAGATTCCAAAGCAGCCCAGCAGCTGGGCGGCAGGGAGATCAATAAAGGGAAATAGATTGAAGACAGGTTTCTCTCACTTTTTTTTCCTGCTGGCTCAGCGCCCCTGCCCAGCTCCTACGAGCAGGTGGAGGACGGAGTGGAGCCCTGGCCTCTCTCTGCCCTTCTAACTCAAACAGGTTCCTAATCCCTGGGTAGAGGGTAAACAGCCTCCAAGCACGGCCAGGATTAACCACAGAAATGCCGCTAAGGTATTTTGGACACATTTCCCTGTCTGCCCCCCCAACCCCATGTTACTAATTAGCCCAACAGCTTGGGAGAAGCTTGCGGGGAGTAGCTAGGAATGCCTTTGTGCAGCCCCGCAAGCCCAGGGCTGAGCTCTGGACAGTGTCTCTGGTGCTGGACCAGCTGAGGGGGACAGAGGGGTTCCCACCCCTCCTCACTCACTGAAATCCACATCAGCTCCAGGGCAGGCCTCGCATTTTTCCTCTGCATGCTCCCCGAATCCCCCGGCCTCCCCTTGGCTTTTCACAGCTGGAAGGCAGGTGGGGGACAAGGGGGAGAGTGGAATCGGCTCCGGAAATCAAACGACCCAATAAAAAATTAATTGTCTAATTAAAACCATGAGGAAGCCCCTTGCCAGAGTCTGGCTCTGAGTCATCAGGGCTATAAAGGGTGGGAAAATGAGTCTCAGCTCCTAATAAATTCCTGATTTGCAGCTTGGTCTATCAGCAAAGGAGCAGGAGTGCTGAGGGTTCTGCTGGGGCTAGGCCTCCTGGAGGTCACGCCATCTCGCCCTGGGCCCCCAGCCCTGGCAGGCACACCCACCTCCACCCCATAAACCCAGCTCGAGCCCAAGGACTGGAACCTCTCCCAAAACCACTGCTCAAGGTGGGCGCGCCTTCCCAAGGCTGACCCTCAGGCTCCCTGATCTGGGGCTCATCCATTTCTTCCAGATCTTTCCTCAGGAAAGCAAACATCCTGGGACTTCCCTGGTGGTCCAGTAATTAAGAATCTACCTTCCAATGCAGGGGACATAGGTTGGATCCCTGGTCAGGAAACTAAGATCCCACATTCCAAGGGGTAACTAAGCCATGCACCGCAACTAGAGAGCCCAAACACAGCAACAAAGACCCAGCAGAGCCAGAATCCTTAAAGCATTTTAAAAAGGAAGCAAACATCCCCAAAACTCCTCCAACTGGAGAGTTCTTCATTTAGATTAACTGATCATTGTTAGAAACAGGTTGCTGTGTGGGTGTGTTTTGACCTCATCCCCTCCATTTTTGGTGAAAAATACATTTTTACATAATTCATGAGATAGCAACTTCCCTCTCTTAAAATTATGCTGATTTTGCATGAATGACAGTGAATCGTGCTACAACATGAATCCCTCTCCCCTAAAAAAGTGCTCTGCCCAGTTGACCAAATCCCCTGGGAGAGGGAACATAGAGCTATTCCAAAAAGGAGTGCAGAGTTAGGCAACCCTTGAGGGTAGATGGGGATCCGAAACTTCGCCCTGGATAACGGCACCAGTTCTTCCCGGGAGTCTGCCCCATTCCTCTATTCCCTGCCTCCCTCAGCAAAACTGCCTTACAGACAGAGGCATGAAGTCATAGTAGCAGGAGGAGGAGGAGACTGTTAGCATATAGCCTTCAAATCCTGATACATTATTTTATTACACAGAATACAATATGGGATGTGTATCTGTGATTAGCGTCTTTAAACAAACGCAGGAGAACAAAGGATGTCCTTCAGCACAGTCGCCTCAGCAGGACATACATCTATACCTCCCTTGATTTAACCACTTTGGCAAAGACTCCTTTAAATTGGACTTTGTAGCCATTCTACAAATACTCAAGACAAACATGATTAGCTACAAATTATTTTTTGACTGATTCCAGACAAGCAAGTGATTTTCTCGCCAATAACATTCAAAGACTGAGTTAGTGAGTCGCTCAACTGAGTCAAAGTTGAGGGTACTGAGTCACGTACCCTCAAGACAGTTCCCAGAGAGGAGCTACAGAACCAGTGTCATTGCTGCCTTGTTGGAAGAAGGGGTTTTCCCCAAGGTGGCTACTTGGAGGCAGCAGTGCTTTCAGTTGCGTTTCTTTCTGGACACATCTGGAGTGTGTTATTTATCATTTCTGATGATAGTTCTTTTGTTCATCTGGTGGTTATTTTTCATCCTAAATAGCAAACTAAGCTTTCCCTAAGAAGGAGAAAAAGGGAAGGAAACAAATTCCTGACCCCTATCTGGGTCAGAATCTCATTTCAGATTTCAGCAAATTCCCATACACAAGTGTCTCCATGGTGGCTAGGCCTTTCTGCTTTCATGAACTCCAAACCTAGAGACGGGAATGTCAACACTGATTCTGACTCACCTCATAGCAACTAGAGACCTACTAAGTGCCACTAGGTTATTGCTTTCTATCTGAATTGGAGACCATTTTCCTTCCTCGATGGATGGAATCTGCATTTCCTCTCCCTGCTACCCAATCAATTTAAGACTGCGTCCTGCTCCATGGGTCTGTCGTTCTGGGAGACACTCTGGTTTCCTGGAGTCCACGTCTCATGAGTACATGACTTTGGAGATCATTTTGTCCACCTTTCTGTCCCCAGGCAGAGCCTCACGAATATTATTGGTTCTCAGCTCGACTTGCTTGGGTTGGTAAATAGAAAAGTCCTCAGTGTCCAACTATTTGCGACCCCATGGACTGTAGCCCAGCAGGCTCCTATGTCCATGGAATTCTCCAGGCAAGCATACCCATGTGGGTAGCCATTCCCTTCTCCAGGGGACCTTCTGGACTCAGGAACTGAACCCAGGTCTCCTGCAATGCAGGCAGATTCTTTACCATCTGAGCCACCAGGGAAGTCCTGACCCAGAAAGGATATGATGGTGGCCCACCATCACACAAACTTGTGGGTGGGTTGAGGGCACGGGTGCCATGCACATCAAATTCTATGTGAATGGCGCCACCTAGACTTGTGCTCCAGGAGTGCAGTGAGCGGTTGGTCCCTGGAGCTGAGCAGTGCTGCCACCCTGCAGCCCAGAGACATTGGCAATTCAGACAGTTTTGCCCAGTATTCACAGATGAAAAATCTACATTTTGACAACTAAAGAGTCAACACCTCAGCCCCCAAAGAAGGGCTCAAAGTGGAGATTCCCTCCCCTCACTGACAGCTGGGAGATCTAGGCTCAGAAGACAGCTCGCCAGTTTTCTCTTCACAACCTCAAAGGCAGCTCCAGCCCTAGGGAAGATCTCGGAGGTATGGAGCAAACCTGATCCGACCCAAGCTCAGCGTCAGGTGATGTGGCTGGAACACAGGTCAGCCTGGACCTAGAAGTTGCAATGAGACGTAGGATCACTCCTGGCCTAGAGTTTGGGGAGGGCTGGCAGTGGGTCATGGAGTGGTGGATGGTCAGGGTCCTTGATGTAGAGTGAATGTTTACAATTGCTCAGGCCCTCACCTGCAGGTAAAGCTGCCTTAGCCTCCTTACCCACTGCAAAGTCCATCCCACCTGGATATTCTTCTGCATCCTCTGCCAGCCCTGCTCTTCTCTCCTTCTACCCTCTTTTATGCTTTCCTCTCCGAAAGAGTCTGAATAAAGCCCAGTGACCTCAGTCATTTCCACAGCAGCTCCCTCAAGCATTCTCTTGGCGTGCAGGGTCACTCAGACTCCGTGTCCTTACCTCACTGGGACCAAGCTCCTTCGTGTCCAGTTCACCCCATTCTGCCAGGACATCCCCGACTCCGCAGCTCCGGGCACTCAGCCATCAGACCCTTAGATGAGCCACCACATCAGAGGCTGAGATACTAGGACTTGGAAGAAAGAGTTAGCCAGTCCGCAGTCAGCCTCTCCTGACGGGACTCCTCCACGCTGGGCACTGCGGGCCACGTGGAGAGTCGGAGGAAAAGAGTCTGGTTCCAGAGAGCATCGGATCTCATGTGATCAAAAAAGACACAGCCATCCCAGATTACACATAACAGTGATAGCCCCGACCATGGAGGTGAGACTTGCGCACAGTCCATTTCAGAGGTGAGAGAGACTGCTCTCAGCTAGGGGCCCCCCAAAGGACCCCCAGAGGATGTCAGATAGGAGCTGCCCTTGGAGACCCTCACAGGGCCTGCGACTGTGGAGGGATCATCACGTGGGTGCCCTTTGTTTCCCAGAATGCAGGTGGTGGGAGCTGGGATAGGGCTTCATCACCGAGCACCTGCTCTCTGCCGGGCACTGGGAACCCAGTGAGAGTGAAGGAGCCCATGTTTCCAAGGCTGACAGTCTAGATGGGGAAAGAAACCAGAAGCAGATCTTTACAAGGCAGTGAGGGAAGGCCCTGCACCGGTGCTACCCTCTCCAGGCATCGTGGGGTACCGCGCCCACACCTAAACCTCTCAGGGCAAAGAAAAGAAGGGGGCAGGGAAGGCATCCTGAAAGGGGGGCTGATGTGAACTAAGAGTGAGTGGTACCCTTTTTCTTCCCATACTCTCCCAACTGAAGCTTATCTTCCACCACGAGAAGAAACCTTTGGCTTCTTCCAAACAGAGGGGTGTCAGCACCCTCTCAGCCGCCCTCTCTCTTGGCAGAGTATTCAAAGGTGAACTGAGGTCCCAGTTATCTCTGGGGCGCCTCCTGGTCCCATCTACCCTTCCCTCATCCCTCCCTGCTGGCATCATGGCCAGGTGCTCGGTTTCCCAGGAGTGGATGGAGCCTGGGAGCAGGAAGGGAAGAGCCACCAGCCTCTTGGAATTACGTGCTCTTCCCTCGGCCTTTGGAGCCGATGCCCCTGCTTCCCCCTCATTCTCCATCTGGATCCAGCTCCCACCTCCCGCAGCCGCAGCTGCTCCCTCCCCTGCACCTTGGAAGAATGTCCTTCCTCTGCCTCCCTCCACAGGGGCCCAGTGGGAGGGAGGCAGCATCTGGCCCCATTCTCCTTGGCCTGGGTAGGCTATCTGGAAAGGGGAACCCCTCTTGCCCTGTCCTCCTCTCTGGGGAGCACCCTCCCTCCCCTCTCCACATTCCCCAGAAGTTCTCAGACTGAGATCCGTTGGACTACGTGCAGTTATGTGGTGAAATCACTGCTTTCCTGCCCCGAGGCGCCGAAGCTGGGAAGGGAGCCTGCTCAGACCTTTGATGTAGGCACGTTTTAAAAGGCCCACCTGTCCCCTCTCTCTCCCTACCCCCAGCCTGAACTGCTGGTGCCCCTCCTCACGGCTCCGACTCCCAAGCTACCCACCCCCCCGCCCCCGACGATGCGGCCTGGATCAGGTCACAGAAACCCTTTCCCGCTGGGGTAATCGAACCCGACCCCCAGCCATGCTCACTCGGGGACATCTGTCTCCGGTGAATAAGGGGAGATCCCAAACGTGAGTGGTTCAGTGACACTTAAAAGCTCAGAGCAGGAAGATCTGCAGTTTCTCCTGGAGCGGGGCCTGTGGGGAGGGTCACTCCGAAGCACTCGTTTGATGTTGTGCTTTCATGGTTGCGGTTTGATCCAGATGTTCCCCACTTGTGGGATTTTCTCCTTGGGAGGGAGGGGGCCCTTGGCTGTGAAGACAGCTCCATCGTGTGCACATTTGGATCTCAGTGGCTGGGTGGGGGTGCTCTTCCAGCTGATGTCAAACCCTGCTCTGGACAACCCTGCCCTTTCCCCTCTGGGGATCACATCCTCTCCCTTCACGTCCCCAGCCCCTTGCAGGCTTGCTGTGCCACCGTCCAGAAGGGGCTCTACCTCTCTGTTCTTCCGGCACCATAAGATGGAGCTGGAGTTGGTTCTCAAACCATGGGAAGAACAGGAGAGGGAATTCAAGAACCAGATTTCTGGCCAAAGAACAGACAGTTATCAGAGAAACTGTGAATGGGATTGCACTGAGAACAATGAGTCCTGAAGAGGAAGTGGCCAGCCCTCTTTTAATCAGTCCTATAAGGCTGGAAGGAAACCTTCCCACATTCACAAGCCCCTTGACTCCCTCCAAGCTTGAAAAGGCCAAGGCCGTCCCTCCCCAAAGGCTTCACGGAAACCCTGGAAGTCTTTCCTTCCGCCTCAAGAGTCTTCAGAAGGTCTTCCCACTGTCCAGCCTCCGTCACTGCTTGCAATAGCGGGAGGTGGCTTCCCCAGGCACAGGGTATCAGTCATACTCAGTGGTCCTCTAAGACCCTCCGCACCCTTCTAGATACTTCTGCCTCATGGAATCAAAAGAAGAGCTCTCAACTCTATCAAAAATCAGGTTGCTCCCGGAGTTATGTTGGTGACCACATAACACTCGGATCCTTGCTGGCTTTGTGGAGGTCACAACCTAAACTGGACATGTGGATGTTGAGTGACAGAGGACAGACGGATCAAAGAAACTCCAACCCCGCTGGACCAAGACACCAGCCCGCGAGTGGACCCTGAAGAACTCTCATCAGCCACAAGGTTAGGTAAGTGGACTTGATTTGGGAGGCGGGGCCTATGTAGGAAGAGACAAAGCCTGGGAGGCTTGGCGCAGGAAGGGGAGACAAGGAGGAAAAAAGAGAGGTTGGGAGCCAATGAGTGGACAGGGCAGCAGAAGAGAGAACTGGTTCCCCACTGGACATAGAGGGGGAGGGATGGGGAGTCAGGCGGGCGCAGGAAGGAGGCCACGCAGCAAGCTCCACCCACAGTCCCACCTGGAGAATTTGGGCAGCTGTTCCCAGCTCCCCTTGCTCTGTGTGACATCAGGGAAATGCACGTTTTGGGCATCAGCTTTTGCCCCCCAAAGGCCCTGAGGGTCAGTTCTCAGGCCTCCCCCTCCCCTTGGACTTTGATCCAGCCAAACACAGATGGGTCAGGTCATGATGTTGAGGGGGCAGGTGGCACTGGGTTGAATTTTTTCTTATTCCCCCATGTCCTCTCTCTCTTAAGCAATAATTTCTCATTTTGCTTGGTCTTATATACCCCATATGTCTCTAGCTCAGAGAACTAAGAAACACTCCATCATTCTTAAGCTGGGCCTTGCCACCTGTGGGCCCCTCCCCTCCCACACATATGTTCACACAACTCGGGCAAGTGGTTAGCTTCCCCACGGCCCCCTCTGGCCCCTCTCTCCCACCACAACCCTTCTCATCTTTCCAGCTAGAATTAGAGCCTTCTCCCCTGCAGAGGGTGGGAGAAGCCTGGGCTAGGATCCTCCCAGCTGGATAGCAGCTGGGAGAGCCCCACCTGTTCTGTGCACTCACAGCAGCTCCCTGGAGAGGACCAACAACAAGTGGGAAAGGTGCTGGGCACTCGCCTGGGGAGAAGCGACTCATGCAGTGGGATGCTCTACCTGGCCTGGTCTGACCTTGGGGGAGGTCAGATGCTCAGCAAGGTGTCCCGGATCTTAACGGTGCAA
This sequence comes from Ovis canadensis, assembly GCF_042477335.2. Classification (NCBI taxonomy): domain Eukaryota; kingdom Metazoa; phylum Chordata; class Mammalia; order Artiodactyla; family Bovidae; genus Ovis; species Ovis canadensis. The sequence continues at coordinate 138,072,696 of NC_091247.1, read as the reverse complement.
CGGAGGGGGTGGGGGGAGGCTGGAGCATCTGCCGGCTCAGGCCATCCAAAGACTTGCCCCCCACCTCCTCTGCCTCTCCCACTTGCCGTTACTGTGAAATGGACAGAGACTGCCCTCATCCCTTCCTGCGGCTCCACTTCCACCATGCATTAAACCCTTTAATGCATGCCCACACCAGCCCCTGAAGGGCCGCTAGAGTCTCTTACTCGAGAGACAGACCCAGTCCCCGACTCCCACAGCTGCTGTGGATGGAGAAACTGAGGTGGGACCAGAAGAAATGCTCCCATCTCCTCTCATGAGGGCCCCGCAGATCCCCAGCTCCTTCCCAGGATCACACCTCCCAGGCTGACATGAAGAACCTGAGAAGGGAAGGGTCATTAGGCCGAAGACTGGGGCCGGGAGCAGCAATGCTCCCCATGATCTCCTTATGAGTGCGTGTAAACCCAAATGTGAGGCTTCCACTTTGGTGCCATGAAAGACCCCAGCACCTGCTGCTCACCCTCCTCCTCTTCAGTACCGTCTTTACCAAGACAGAGTTGTCTGGGCAGCCTCGAACCCCAGGACGGGGCTAAGGAGTTTGGGTGGGAGAGCAGAAGAGAAAGACACTTCCTTAGTGTTTCCTGCAAACCCTGCCAGGCCAGAGGTGCCACGATCGGGGCCCTGGGACAGACCTACTGGGTCAGCAGGGCACATGTGAGGGCCCTGGATTCACTGAAGCTGATAGAGAAGACCGTGGCCAGTGGACACAGAGCGTCTACTACGTGCTCGGCACGGGCCTGACACGCTGGAGGAGACCTAGAGAGGCGCACATCACCAACACTGGAGACCAAACCCTGTGCGATCTTACCCTCACTCCTGTTCAAACACGTGATCACACGCGCGCTAGATGCAAGAAGAACTTCCCTGAGCCTGGGTTGTCAACACTGTTCGGTAAAATCATCAGAAGGCCTTTCCTCTTGGAAGGTGGTGAACCAGGAGACCCCCATCTTGATGGGCCAGGATCAGGTAAGGCTCCAGTCTGCAGGCAGGGGTGTAGCCGACTTGACCTCTCAAGATGCTACCCCAGACAAGGCAGAGAAGTGGAGGTTCCAGAAGAGGGGCATGAAGGGGAGGGGCACACAAATGAACAGACAGACAGAAGGAAGGACTGGAGGAGCCAAGGGGGCGGGTAGGGAAGCAGGGTTGGAGAGATGAATGGTCTTGGCTGGACTGACGGACGACGCCAGGATGGATGGATGGCGGCTGAGGTTTGTTTACGGGCAGCCCCTAGCCCGCCATCGCGGGGGAGAGGAATGGCGGCTGGCACATCAGAGGGCTCTTAGGGAAGCTCATGGAGATGATTTAGATGGAAATGAATCAGCTCCATATGGATTAAGTGTCCCCGCAAATCCCAAGATCTTACAGATGAGGGGACGGGGCAAGGGCACTGGGGGGGAGGGGGCGAGGTGGGGAGCAGCGTGGAGCTGGTGCTGGGAAACGGGCCCCTAGGTGCTGGAGGTGCCCTCCCGGCGCACGACGGACCAGCCTGACAGACACTACCCTCCCCGGTCTGTCTGCACCACCATCTCTCTGGCTGGGTACCAGGCTGGAGGAAAAGACCTTGTCTGTTGGAACATCCTCTCTGGGTAAGTTTCTGTCTGTCTCCGCCTGCCTCTGACTCTCTTTCTTCCTGAGTCTTCATGCATCTTTGCATCTTCGTCTTTCTGTCCCTCTTTTCCCTGGCCTTCTCCCTCTCCACTGTTCCCTTCTCTTCCACTCCCTGGCCCCCATCAATGGAGGTGTCAACGGTGCCTAGTTCCTGTTCCCTCCAGCCCTCAGCTCTGCCCTCCCTCTGGCTGCAGGCCTGCTGCCTGTTCTCTCCCGGGCCCCTCAGGTTTGGAGTTGGATGGGGAAACCAGGAAGGTGGTCTGAAAAGTGACTTTCTGGCTACAAAAAGTTCTTTCTCTTCCTCTCTGCCCACCCGGCCCCCAGCCCTTCCTTCTCGCAGTGCCCGAGGCAGCTTGGACGGAGCCCTGTGCTCTGCAAACCAGGGCAGGTTGAGCAGACCTGCATTCCCAGGTCACCAGCTGGCTGTGGGGTTATCAGAGGCACCATCTCCCCACACCCCTCCCAGGCCCTGCGTGGAGGGCCCTGGGGCTGTGGTTATGGAGCTGGCTGCCATGCGGACGACCTGGATCAGAGCTCGGGGTAGTCATATATGACAATTGGTTGAAATATCACAGCCGCTCTCCCCCCACCCCATTGGTGATCTATGGGCTGCGTGCCCTGTGAAAATTATTTATCGGGGCCTCAGAGCGCCCTGATTTAGTGCCGCTGCCTCTGGGGCCGAGGGGCCTGCCTGTCCGCCGGAGCCTAAGCGCTAAACGACGCTAAAAAGTTAAACGGCCAACGTTGGGGGCTCACTCGAGGAGGCGCCATAAAGCTGTCGGAGCTGCTTAAATCAGGAGTGAGGATTCCCCGGGACATCTTCTCACCATATGCTGCAAGCCAAGAAGGCTCTCCTCACCCCTCTGCGCTCACCCCAACCCAGCCGCCCACACGGGCCAGGGGCCAGGTGGGCCAGGCTTGGGGTCCTACGCAGAGCGGGTCAAGGTAGGCCTCCTATCGGCCCTCCCCCAGGGTCAAGCGGACAGGGCCCAACAGGGTAAGAGGCTGCGTGTCCAGCCCTCTGCCTCGAGCCAGCCATTTTCTTGTTCAGATCCAGTTTTTAAGGACTTGCAGTGAAAGGCCACACAGCAGCCCCTTCCAGGGGCCCGTGTCGGGGCAGCACTTTCCTGGTGCCTCACTGACAACTGTTCATGGGTCGGACCCACTGGAATCCGTGTCTTCCTGCCTGGGTTTGAAGCAGGTGTTCTGCCCCAGCCAGATGGGGACCTCAGGTCGGCTCTCCGCCCCCACCTCCTCCCATTCACGGCTCTCGGAAGAACAGAACCCCACCCTGTGATCACCGCCCTCCGCCAGCCACCCCTGGGTGCCAGCCTAACACTCAAGGCTCACAGGCAGTCTTCCCGGCCGAACCCCAGTCCATGCTGCCACCGCCCGGCCGCCGCCAAGCACGCGAGAGGGAGGTGGGTCTCCGCACGCTGCCTATCACGCCTTCTTTCAGCAGCAGTAAAACTCACCTCTTAAAACCTCCGCTTGGGTCCCTAATATTTGCCTGGCTATATATCTCCGGTGATATATGGACAGAAATTGCTCGTAAACGGCTATAAAACCTCTCAGTTGAGCTGGGGAGGAGGCGCTTGAGGGTGGGCATGGGCCAGGCTGCAGTAGGATCGGAAGCCGAGACACTCCACTGAGCACCCCAGGACAAGGGGCCGGCGGTGGGGCCCTTGGGGGAAGGAGGGAGGGGGGAGACCCAGAGAAGATCTTCAAGCCCCTTGGGTGGTGGTATGGGGCTGTCTCATCCGGCTGCTCCCAAGATGTGCTGTGTGGCCTCGGGCCCCTCGCTCAGGGACACACACCCAGGCCTGATGAGGAGCCACACAGAATCAGCCTGGCCTTTGTAAAGGAAGGAGGCTGCACACACTGCGTGCTACCCCAGGTGGGCATGGTGTCTTCAGAAGGCCTACTGTGTGCTGGATCCTTCGCCTAATCATCTCGAACCCTGACAACGGCCTGCCACAGAGATACCGTCGTCGCCACGTTGTTGGATAAGAAACCTCAGATTCACAGAGGTGCACACAGGGTGTCAGTCCCCAGGGAGCAACCCCGGAGCTGGCGTCCTTTCCACAGGTGACGATGAAACCCGGGTAACAGGAGGGGCAACAGGTAAGGCACTAGGGGGCCTGCCGGACAAGGATGTGGGGTGCTGGGAGGCCTTCTGGGCCCCTCTCCTTCCCAAGGGTGCAGGCCTCTCACCCTCCAACACTTCAGTCCCAGTCTCCCTAGGGCCTAGGGATTTCTGCAGCGAATCCCCAAGCACTATAGCTGCTGGCATGGCCCCATGAAAGCCGTTCCTCCCCTCGCCCCACCAGGACGGGGCCCCTGTCTCCTGGTCTCCTGGGTGGAGGGTGCTGCCCTCCCACAAAGCCTCAGGCTTCCACTTCGGCTTTGGGAGCGATTTCTCTGGGAGGTATAGTGCTCTGGCCAGAGTTCCAGAGCCCTAGGCCAGGTTCTGGTTACCTCTAATCCCCACCCCGCCCCACCCCCTCCCAGGCTTTGGATGCCTCTTCCTTCCATGGCTCCAGCCCTTCTCTTCCCTCCACGCTGTATCCCCCTGGGTACCCCATACTCTCTCCCACAGCTCCCTGAGAGCTGGTCCCCCCACTGGTTATTCCACACTCTCCCCACACCCTCACGATGCCTCTCCAGTAGGTGGTCTCCCCTTCCCTCCACCGTGAGCCCTAGTTCTCTTCGTCCTCTTGCCCAAGTCCCTTTAACTCCTGGTTGTCCGCTTTGGTCACCCACCCTTTCCCTCCCTCCTGGCGTCTTGTCTCCCTTACTCCCCAGATGCCCCTTCCTTCCATGACCCCCAGACACCACCTGTCCCCTAATGAACCTGCTGTGTCTCTCCCCTGCCCTCCAGGATCCCCAGCATCCCGCCCTTTGTCCCCTTCTTGGGATGAACCGGAACGAACAGTAGGAAGGCTACCCTCTGCCCCACACCTCCCCTTCTGCGGTGGTTCCCACCCCCGACCCCACTTTTCTTTAAGTTTCCAAACCAACCTTCCTCCAATAATAATGATAAAGCAGGAAGCTGGGCCGGAGGACAGTGCAGATTTTTCTTCTTGACACGGAGTTTCCGATTAAAGGCAAAGGGACATAAATCCTCCTGCGTAATTGCTGTGCTCCAGCTTGGAGCCACTCAGAGGGGAGATGCCCACCCCTCTGCCCCTGCCCCTGGGAGCCCCACCCCCATCCTGAGCAGGGCTCATTTCCCCTGGAGCCTGGGGCTGGGCTAGGAAGGGGGAAGGGAATGGCGCCAGGTGTCCAGAGGCTGTGGGAAGAGAGGGGCATACACCCAGCAGGGGCCCTGCCTTTCTTTCCAGGGGTCCCAGCCCCAGTGATGGACCCCTGCCCATGGCCCAACTCTAAAGTAAGCACCTTTCCCTCCAGCCCAGGCAGCCCCTCAACCCCTCACACTGAGAACACACATTATATTTCTGCAAAGCTTCTCGGCATTCATGATCTCATTTGATTCTTGTAAGGACCTTGAAAATTATTAAACAAATATCAGATGGAGGGAGGGGCCTGAGTGATCTGTCAGAACAAGGCCCTCGTTTTAGGGGGACTCGGGCTGCAGAAGTGACTGGCTAGCGGCAGAGCTGACCTAGTCCTCTCAGAACGTGCCTTCTCACTTATAAGAAGGGGCTGAGACTGCTGAAATCTATTTAACTAGGGCCCAAATAGCCTCCTCCCAAGTGGTGTTCTCACCCACCAGAGAAGTTTTTAAATATCGAGAATGCTTGCTTTATCCCCTGTGATTAGGGAAAGAAGACTCTGTTAGTGTATGTAAATTGCTCAAGGTCGAGGGTTAGGGGCAGAGCCCAGAGTACCAACACCTCCACCTTCACACTCATTCTCAGAATCTTACCTCCAGATTCTAACCTCTGGTGACTGCAGGTTGGACTCTCAGCCTGGCCAGGAAATCTGCCTCCCCTTCACCCCCAGTGAGAACCCTCCCCAGCTCTGCCCCTCCCTTCTTTTCCATCCCTATTGCCCACTCTCCTCCTCCATGAAGGCTTCCTGATTTGAAACCCGTGGTTCTTCTCCTCTGTTTGTTCTTGCACTGAACACCTCCCTCCAGCTCCTGCTAAATCAGGTCCTAGATGTGAGTGTCCCCTGTCACGAGACTAACAGACCAGGCCTGTGTGTCCTCCCTCTGAACTGCCATTTCCCAATCCTCCCTTCATCTTGCCCTCCCATGTCTGCCCCCCGTCTAGGCCCAAAACACTTGTACAGCAGGCATGTGGACAGATGCGTGTCCAGGGGACCCAGAAGCCCTGTCTCCTTTTATATCAGTGGATGTGTCCACAGAAGCCCCAGGTATAAACGCCCATGGCTTCTGGCTTTCCCTGGCCCTCCGGGGCCATCTGGTCTGCTGTCCTCCCAGACCCCCTACTTCCCCCATATCTCTAGGGAGCAGGGTCCTTTAGCTGAGAGCAAGGAAAACAGGAGCCACCCCCACCACATCCTCATTCTGCTTACCCACCTAGGAGTGAACCTGGGCCCGACTGATTCAGGCAAGGCCTCCCAAGGTCCGACCTCTAGGCCTCCTGCCCGAGCTCTTCAGACATCGGACGAGTTGGCAGCTGACTGGGTCCTTCTGCCGAGTCCTGACATCCTCCATGAGCCACCCAGCCCACACCCGTGCCCTGCGTACCCACCTTTCCCTCTGCCACGTTGAAACTATGCGGGCAGGGTCCAGTGAAGACTTTGGAGTCTTCAAGAACAATGTCCTGTCTGGGTCAGGAAAGAAAACAAGTGCAGGAGAGCAAGAAGGCCAGCCTGAGGCTCAGGTGCTCCTGCAGGGGCCTGTGCTGGTGTGCGGTGCGTGGGGCAGCGCAGTAGCACTGCCTGGGCCGGGGAGTCCTTGGTGTTACAGCGGGTTTGGAGACGTGGGTATAGATTCTGGATGCTGGTGTAAGGCTAAGGATATTGGTGTTTCCCTGAAGATTATGGTGGGTTCTCTGGGCTTTGCAGTAGGGTTCCTCTGGGATTTCTATAAGGTAGTCTAAAAGGCCACAAAGCCTGTGCTTCTTCTTGGGCCTGAACAGGGCAGAGAACTCAGGCTATTAAAAAAATTTTTTTAAGGCAGGTGTGAGGGAGCAGAGGTGGCCCAGGTTTCCAGCAGATGGGAATAATCTGAGGTTGCAGGCAGTGAGGCCCTTCCCCACTCCACCTGGGTGCTCAGGTCCCAAACCCTGGTCAACACCCTTATTTATTGACAGTGAGGGGCCAGGAGTGATTGTTGGCTAGAGACGGGGCATGTAGGGAGGAAGGACCAAGGAGAGGGACACAGGCAACCGGATAGTCTTCCTGGGTGTTTGTCCCCAACAACAACCAGGCTCTGAGCTCCTCTCTCAAGCCAAGAGCCATGCCTGAGTGTTACTGAGGCAGGGGAAATCTGGAGGAAAACGATATAGATCCTTCCTCCTGGAGACCCCAGTCTTCCTGGGTGATAGCCCCTCACCTTGGACTCAGGCAAATAAATAGAGAACTGTTCTTGCAGCTTAGTGATGGAAAACTTCCTGAGAGATGGGGGTGTGGGGCAAGGATTGGGCAGAGAGGTGGGAAGGGCAGGAGAGGGTCCCCAGCAGGAACAGGCTGAGGGCCGTTTCAGAGGTGAGCAAGGATCGGGGAGCTCTAGCCCCAGAGGCTCGGTGAGCGGAGAGGAATCGTCACTGCGTCCATCATTCACTCATCATTCACGGCTTCGCAGGGCAGCCGTGTTCCGCGCAAGGCACCAGGACACACAGACGACTTAGGGAGGCAGGGGCAGCCCCCGGAGAGGCTCCTAGAAGCTCGGTTCCTCCTCTCACACTTGCAGAGTTCTGTACGCTTCTACCTCCATGCCTCTCCAAGCCGAAAGATGTCCATCACCCATAAATTTAGCTTCCTTCTTCCCCAGGGTCCCACCCCTCCCCAAGCCCTTGCCTTAGGCCCTGCCACTCAAATATGCTAGTCTGGGCAGACTTTGGAGCATCTTCTGAGCCACAGCGACAGCAGGAGGGACTGGGGTCAGACATTCTGAGCGCCTTCCCAGCTACAAGGAGGAGGAGATCTGAGGAGCTGAGCAGGAGGCCAAGGAAGAGGTGTGTGAGCACGTGAGTCCAGGCCTGAGATCCACAGGCCGGCTCTGCATCGCGCTGGGAGAGGCATCATTCATCCGCCCAGGGGTGGAGATGGGGCAGGGGGAGGGGAATGAAAAACACCCACAGCCCATTAACCTACTTTTGCAACTTCATTAAAACAGAGTCTCCGACATGTCGCCATAAATTGTCTTCGGAGGAAGAAGCCAGATCCAACAGCCAGCTCTAGCCGTGAAGCCTCTGAGAAGAGGCTAGAATAACCAGGTGGTTATGGGGAGGGGTGTGGGTCACTGAACGTCTGCAGGCTGGACCAGTCTGACTGCCTATTGCAGATCTCATAGGTGGGCAAACCACTGTGTGAGAGGCAAGAAGGGGACTTTCTAGTATATTATACAGTGCTGATCAAGAACTTCACAGCAACAGCAGGGATGTGTCACACAGCACAGGGGACTATGTTCAGTATTTTATAATAAACTACAGTGGAAAAGAATTTTTAAAAAGAATATAGATATATACAATAAATGTATAACCGAATCGCTTTGCTGTACACCTGAAACTAACACGATATTGTAAATCAGCTGTGATGTTAGTCACTCTGTCATGTCTGACTCTCTGCGACCCCACGGACTATAGCCTGCCAAGCTCCTCTGTCCGTGGAATTCTCCAGGCAAGAATACTGGAGTAGGTTGCCATTCCCTTCCTCAGGGGATCTTCCTGACCCAGGGATTGAACCCAGGTCTTCCGCATTGCAGACAGATTCTTTGCCATCTGAGTCACCAGCAGTAGAACCCTAGAGTCCCTTGTAACAAATCTAACAGCTCCTCTCAGCCTTTCAAAACCTCCTTCAAGAAGCCCCGTTCTGCCCTGAGGCCCCCTTCTGCCCTGAGGCCCCCTTCTGCCCTGAAGCCCCCTTCTGCGCTGAAGCCCCCTTCTGCCCTGAAGCCCCCTTCTGCAAGGCCTGCACTGAGCATTAGCTCACAGCCTGAGCTCAGCAGACCCCGGCAGCCTCTAGACAGTGTGAGGCTCTTACCACCCTGGCTAAACAGGTGGCTTGGTTCAGCTGAACTCACACCGGTCCAGCGCTCAGTGGGGCTGGGCTGCCACTCACTGGCTGGCTGATCTGGATCCAGTTGTCAAGTGAGCAGTGAACTGAGTGCCCAGGCCCTAGAGAGGGACTGCCAGGGGTCCAATCTGACTTTGCCATGGAAAGACCTCAGCCAAGTTATTTAACCTCGCTGTCCCTTAGTGATCTCATGGGAATAATGACATCTCATAAAATTATTGAGTCTTAAATGGAAAATGCATAGCACTTAGGACCTGGCACATCCTAGTACATTATTGTGTACTTATTTATCTAGGCCTTCACAGACCTGAAAAGGACCTTGGAGTTCATGGAATCTGATCCTTGCATTTTACCAGTGAAGAAACTGAGGCCCAGGGAGGGGAAGCAACGAGTCAGAGTCAGAGCCCAGATTTCCTTCTAGCCAATCCAGGTCGGGTCAGTTCAGTTCAGTCGCTCAGTCTGACTCTTTACGACTCCATGAATTGCAGCACCCCAGGCCTCCCTGTCCATCACCAACTCCCAGAGTTCACTCAGACTCACATCCATCAAGTCGGTGATGCCATCCAGCCATCTCATCCTCTGTTGTCCCTTTCTCCTCCTGCCCCCAGTCCATCCCAGCATCAGAGTCTTTTCCAATGAGTCAACTCTTCGCATGAGGTGGCAAAGTACTGGAGTTTCAGCTTTAGCATCATTCCTTCCAAAGAACACACAGGGCCGATCTCCAAGGATCCTCCAAAAATGTTCTTTTGAGCCTCAGTGTCTTCATTTGTGTAGTGAGGGTATTAGAGTAGACCACTGGTTTCCTTCTTTTATTTATTATTATTATTGCTATTCTTGCCTAAGAACCACTTTTCAAACACTATGCCTAATGTGCGAAGGTGGACTAGGTCTAGAGAAAATAGTGGAAGAGCTGGAGGTGGACTGGAGCCCGAGCAGCGGTCCCTCCTTCTGCCCTGGCTACCACTCCAGAGCCCTGCCAGGGTGTCACAAGCCCCTGGCCAAATGACCTCAAGGCTTCTGCCCCTGGCACTCTGGGAGGCTGGAGCCCAGAGAGAGGAAAAACTCTTAATAGCCCCACTGAGGGAAGAAGAAGAAGGAAAAAAGACTGCTGTGATGAGGTTGTTCTACATCCTGTCTGCACAGAAACCGGGTGGAAGGAGGGAGGGATGTAGGGAGTGGACCAGAGGGCTGCCCAGGTGTACACCGCCCTAAAGCGCCTCCACCCTCTCCAGGCTTCCCAGCTCTGAGCCGCCCACACTCCTGCCATAGCTGCAGCCCAAGAAAACATGTCCATAAAACAGACATTTGCTTTAATTTTCACTTGGAGGGGCAATTTAGCACAGGCTGTTTGCAAGCTGTCGGAATTCTTTACGAGTCTCTATCATGTTTTCCCAAAATGCTCCCCCAAGCGGCTTCTCAGGGTCAAAGTTCATACATAACTATTTAGGGGGGAAGGGGGTTGGAGAGAGCATGGGAGATTGTGGAGAGTGGGGAATATGTATTTTAAAAATCAGATCAAGAGTGGCTGGGCAACTAAAAGCAAGAGAAAGCCAGGTCAGGACAGTCCCTGGTCGGAGGTGAGTGCTGTGTGACTTTGCCCAGCCCTCCACCCTCTCTGGGCCTCCCACAAGCAGAGGCCAGTCCTGGTCATAAAGACTCAGCCCCCCACCTCCTTGAGGGCCCTCACACAGTTATTCACAAAGATCCGGATACTCGATTCACAACCAAACCAACCTCGCTGTGTCCTGACTGGCATTTCTGCTCACTAGCTCTCACTCCCAGAAACTTCAGCCCTGCAAACTACTGACCCTTCTCTGTCCTCGGTCTCCCCGCTCTGGTCTCCACCCGCCACTTGTTTTCCAGGGTCCTCTTTCCTGAGGAGAAAGTGCTAGATTTTACTAAATCCTGCCAGTTGCTCCAAGGAGGGGAAAAGTCACTAACCAAACTCCTCCCAAAGCTGAACTTGGTTCCTCTTCCTCAATGTTCCCACAGTCCCATCCCCTTTCCTCAAGAGCCCTGGGTGGAGAGATGTCGGTAAGAATAAACCTCCCACACCATAAACAGAGCAGCAGCTCCTGGGTCTGGATGCACTGAGGTCCTGGGAGATCACAGAGCGGGAAGCCAGACCCTGGGGTCTCCTGAACATACCCCAGGTCCTTCTCAGTGCCCTATGAAGAAAGTTTCATGCCTCTAAGTTCTTGTGGAGACTGGGGCATGGGGGCTTGGGAGAGGGAGCACTCGGGGCCTTCATCCAACCCTCTCCCAGGGGTGACGTGGGAAGTGAAGGGGAGCCAGAGGCCATAATGTAGGACAGGGGTCTGTCCTCACTCAAGACCCCTCCCCCTTCCTCATATTTCTGAGGAATTTTCCTGGCCACTGTGGACAACTCCAGCCTCAGTATTCCCAGGGAAGGGTGATGAGGCAAGGGGAACATTTCTCAGGCTGGGAGAGATCCCAGAGGTCAGGTCAGATTGGGGGCAGGGTGGCCAGGGGACTATGGGAACCTGGGGTGAGGGAAATCCCGTGATCCCTGCATAGCACATGTGCCTAGGAGACTCCCCCCATACCCCGCCACCCCCCATCCCCCGCCCATGGCCAGGAGCTAACTGGAAGCTCCCCAGGGCATTCTGCAGCCCAGACTAAGACCCTAGTAAAGCCTGATGCCATGTACCCCCGGCTGATTGCAAGAGATATGAGCAGGGTTCCTAGGATCAAGGAAAGAAGAAACAGAGCAGAACCCTCAAGAGAGGACAGGAGAAGGGAAGGGGACCCAGACACACAACTCCCCAGATAACCAAGTTCCTAGACGTTCTGTGTGCATGAATTAAGCTTCCACCTACTTAATCTTCTCTAATGCCTGAAAGAAGCCTGAAACATTCATCCTATTTTTCATATAAACTGAGGGTGCGAGAGGTAGAGGAAGTTGTCCAAGATCGCACGAATCTGTCTAGACGTGACACCAACCTGCTTTCTCCCTGGGTCAGGAACTCTCTGGACCCTTGAGTTTAATTGCCACTGAGCTAGGTACCACCCCCGCCTCCTCACCCACTCTACTGAAAGGGGCCATACCTGCATCTACTTGAGGATGTTTGTCTCCATCCCATCACAACAGAAATACAGAATCCTCGAGTAGGGAGGTCTAACCTCCTTATGACACAGAAAGGATAAGCCTGCTCAGGTCACATAGCCAGGAAGTCTGAGCAGGGACGTGGTCCAGTTCAGAGGGATGTTCTTCCCAGAGCCAGGTTCTGAACTGTTTACACATACAGATGCCAGGTGCCATGTTGGCACCAGAGAAATAAAAATGAATAAATACAGGCCTTGCCTGGAGCGGCTCAGAAGTGGGCCCCTTCCCCCCACCCCAATCTGCAGAAAAACTTCTCCAAATGTCAAGGACATGGGAAGGAAGGAAGTTGCTGTAAGATGAGGCAGTCAAGAAGGCCTCTTGGAGGATGTGGGCCTAACCCAGTAGAAATGGGAGTGGGAAGAAGGCTTGTGCCCTGGTGATCCACATAGGAGGAGGAAATGTAAGTTCACACAACATGTCTTTCTTTAGGAAGATGTTCCTGTTGGCGGATTATGGGAGACATTGAGGTTGAGAAGTCAGGTTGGAACGAGATCAGACTTTGAACACTAGGATAGACAGTCTGAGCCTCCATCCGTGGGCACTGGGAAGTCATGGAAGGTCTTCATCTAGGGTAGGAGAGGGGACCCACACAGAGGAGTTTCTTAGGGAATCTACCCTGGAAGCAGGCCACACGGCAGACTGCTGGAGAAAATGTGTCAGTGTATCTGTGTGCTGTCTCTGGGGTGAGTGTGTGTGTGTGCATGAGTGCACGTGTTAGTGTGATACTAAGATCAGGAAAATCTGGTTTCAAAAACCGCCCTGGTCTGCTCTTGGGAAGATGATGGATCACCGGCTCCCCACCCCTTCTGTCTCCCTCGTAACTGCCCTAAATAGGCCACCTCCCCCAGACACTCCACGAGCCTGCACCCAGCAGGCCCAGGAAGAAACCCTTGGAAGGGGAGACACTCGAGAACAGAGGGAGCATCTCCTCACCTGAGACTTCCCTGAGTCTCATGGCAGCAGTGAAGGCCACCCCGGACACTAGGAAAGGGCAGCGCAGGGCTAGAGCTGACTCCTCAGCTGCCCATGAACTCAGAAGGGCAGTGAGAGCCAAGCGGTGGGGTACAGTTTAGCCAACCAGGACCCATGTAAACACAGTGAGGCGGGGAAGTACCCAGAGAGACAGAAGTAGAGGCCACTCAGAAAAGTGATCACTGGGGGCACTGGGAGCCCACCCACCCCTCACCTTTCTGCTCACTGTCCTCCTCACTGCGGGCACTAAGGGAGAGCAAGGGGAAGAGCGGTCTAACCAGGACCAGGACAGATGTTTTATTTTGTCCTCCTTTGGGACCCAGAGCGCCAGAGACTCAGGCCACCTCTTCCCTCTCTTCCCTTAGCTGAGAGACCCCCAGTGGTGGGGGGACTGTGATTCATCGATTTCGGTGGGGCTGTCTTTACTGAGACCTGCAGTATCCATTAATAGTGATCAGAGACCATCACAGCCACACCATCATATCCGTGGCCCCGAGGTGGACGGGGCTGGTAGTTAGGATTCCTGGGGCTACTCACTGGCTCTGCTGAGGCTGGCCTGGTTTCCTTTCTTGAATCCCATGAAGAATCCTAATTTGGGGATTCATAGGGTCTTAGAGGCAGGACAAATTTGGAAAGACAAATCTCGTTCCCTCTACGGCCACCTGGTTGCCCACCTCCAGCCCAGGCGCTAGCGCTCACCAGGCATGCTCTGCAGTGGTGTTCCGTTAAAGGTGTGCCCCACCCCGCTGAGACCTTGGCGCCACTGTGGAGAAGACTGCTGGAGTTCTGCCCTCTTTACAATCCCAAGGTCTTCCCCACCCCTCCCCAAGCCAGCCCAGACATAGAGCCTCCCCCACTGATCTGTGACAAGCTCCTCAAATGTCCAAGTCCAAGGTCACCCAGCCCCACCCCTCCAAGAAGCCCTTCCAAGTTCTATCTCCAACCCCGCTACTCTAACTCTAGCCATCTTCTCCTGCAGCTGTTCGCTGTGAGCCTCCCACCAGCCCAGAAAAAGATGATCTCATTCGCCTTCTAAGAAGGCTTCCAAACCTTTGCCTCCACATTTCTGACTTGTGCACAAATGTCCCTTGTCCCTGCCTGCCAGGAAGTTCTCCTCCATGTTTAACCTGAACCTTGCCCTCAGTGGGGTGGACTTGGAGAAAGGTCATTTATCCAAAGGCCTATCCCAGTCATGATGTTACAGCGGTGATGTGCTTTTGTTCCCTCTGTCAGCCTTCCAGAAACCCCCCGCCGCACCACACTCCCAGCCAGTGCCCCCTCAATTCCTCCACCCCAGAATGGCTCAGGGAATGCCTGCCTCCAGGCCTGGCTCTGGCTCAGGATGTCAGCCCAGCCCCAGTGGAGCAAGCAAGTGGGGAGCCGTCAGCCCTGCCCAGCCCTGCCCCCAGCCCAGGCTCGAGAAGGAGGTAATTAGGAACTGTGCGGCCCCTGTCCCCCAACAGGTACAGCTGAGCAGCTGTATCCATCATCAGGGGCAGCTGCCAGAGAAGGGGAGGGGCACGTGGCTCAGCCAGACCAACAGGAGGGCGGGGGGAGGCTGTGGGGGCTGGGGATTGGCTGATCAGCAGCTGGAGAGTCAGGGCTATAGGGGATATAGCCTGAGAATGACCTTGTAGGGACTTCAGCCCCCAGTCTCTGCTCCTCCCTAGACACCCCCCACTTTCCCCCAGTCCTTAACCCTCCCAGCCGCCCCTGCCCTGCCTTTTTCTCTCCTCCTCCAGTACCACTTATTTAGGGTGCAGGGCCCCTCTTACTCTTGTATTTTTTTTTTAAGAGGAAAATGGCCTCTTGTGTGCTTAATAGATCTGTAAAAGCATGCGGGAGTGGGAGGGGGTTGTTTTCTGGCCTGGACAGGGGCTGGTGACCCCATGAGAAACACTGAGGTTAGGGTTGGAAGGGAGAAAGGAAAGGAGGGCGGAAAGGAGGGAGGGGGTGCTGTTTGGATGGAGGAAGTGTGGGTACAGGTGCATTTTTCTCTAATTGCCTGTGTTGGTGCCAGGGCATAAGTGTGAAGGAGCGTGTGCTGGCAGCCATGTGCAGGCGCCTCGCGTGGGTACAGCCTGGGACGTGGCTTGCATACTTGCGCTGACCTGGGTACGTTACCGCATGCTGCAGTGCCCTTGGGCAGAGATGGGTGATTTGACCTTGACCTTGTCCCTGTGTGCATGCACAGGCTTCTGTCCACTCGTGTCCACAAGTATCCGGCCCCCTCCAAGTACACTGTCGCAACGGGCTTTTACCTTGCCAATTTCTGACCCCGCAATTTGCCTGTGCCTGGGATCCGTTGGTACATCCCCCAGCTGAGTGGGCAGAGACCCTCATGCCCGCCCCCAGAGCTACAGGTCATGGTGGCAGCTGGTGGGAGAGAAGAAAGGGAAAGAGAGGAGGGGTGGCCTCCCCAACACCTGTGAAGGTTCTTCGTTATATATGCAAATGTCCTCATTAGAGATGCAGAGCGCTTCCCAGAGCTAATGGCTGCTGCAGCCATTTCTGCGTGGAAGTGCTGAGCAGAAGGAGACTGCGGCTGAGAGGAGGAGGCGGGACCACCGCCCTCCGGCTGAATGGCACCCAGGCTCTCATTCCCCATGCCCAGTCCTGAGCAGCCCTGGGGGTGGGGGAGCCCGCGGGAGGGCAGGCCCAGCGGGATCAGAAGACAGAGCTCTGGCACTTGGCACTTCCTGGTCCCCTACCCCCACCCAGGGCCAGCACTGGCCAGCACGGTCCTTTGAGGAGGGCCGTAGTGAAATGCACGCCCCACCCCCACCTCTCCATCCACCAAGCCCAAAAGCCAGGGTCCCTCTGGGTCTGGGAGCCGGTGACTCTGGTTCCTGTTCCATAGGATGCCAGGCGCCTCCTTGACACTACCAGCCCAGCCTGAGCCATGGGCAGACTTACAGTCAGCCTGCTTCCCAGGCCTCACCTCCTGCACCTCTGCCATCGAGCCCAGGGGAGAATGGTCTCATTGTCGTCTTTTCCCGTCACCCAACCATAGAGAACAGAGCCTGGTTCTAGTCGTCGCTGCCTCTCAGCCCAATTGGGCATCCATTTATAAACCAGCCACTCCTCCAAGCTGCCTTGTGCTTTTTCACCTTGCTGCCATCAACATGGCACCAGAGACCAACACAAACACACAATGAGCTCACACGGGCCCTGGGAAGCATGTAGTCACCCTCACCTCTGGGGCACACGCTGGCCCACTTTAGGTGAACTTGCCCTCAGACACACACTTAAATCATCCCTCCAGCCTCCGCTGTCCTTGAGTACACCGGCACCCCATTTTGGGGACAGAGTCCACAGAGACGTCCCCTGCCCTACCCCCCACCTCTCCTTTCCCTGCTTCTCCCTCCCCCTCCCGCCCTCCTCCCTGGGCACCCGTTTGCCAGGGTTATTTATAGAAGCAAGCGATAAATTCAGTGTGTTTCTTGGCGCACAAAGCTATAAATAATGGCACAGATCATTAAACCCCGAGAGCAGGCCCAGCCGCCCCGCAAACAAGATGAAGTGCAAACCACCACGTGAGAGGGAGAGAGGGAGGCGCAAGGCAGAGCCGCAGAGCCGCAGACCCCGGGCCGCAGGCTCCAGCCTGCACCCGGCAGTCTGGTCTCGGTGAACTTGGGCCTCCGAGGAGCCTGCCTGGGTGGGCACTAGGGGCGGGGAGAACAGAGGTGGAGCCTGGGCTTGCAGGCTGGCCCCGGGGCTCACCCCCACCTAATCTCCACTCCTTCTCTCCTTCTTCGTCTTCTTTCCCACCTCCGGGCCCTCGGCCTCTCTCTCCACTTCCCTCACTGTTCTTCCATTTTTCCAGTGTTTTCTTCTTCCAAGTTTCCTCTTTCCCACCTCTCTCTCGCCACTTGTTCTCCACCCCTGCCCTTCCGTCCCCTCAGTCCCAAGTCCGCAGGCCCCAGGAGGGGCCCTGATCCCACCCCAGAGCCCTCAGAGGCAGAAAGTCCCCGTCAGCAGAACGCTAGAGCTGGCTGCTGATTCAGTGTCTGTAATCTCCCAGGCGGAGGCGGCCGTGGCAGGGGGGCGGGGAGGGGGGACAGGGAAGATGGATGAGGAGCAGAAGAACAAAATGGCACGGACTCCAGGGACGGGCTCCAGGCTGAGGCAGCTTCCGGGGAGTAAACCAGGACCCAGAGCTTCAGCCCGACCCCATCCCCACTGCCAGCTGGTCAGTGGGGCAAAAGAAGTGTGTGCTGGGTATGAGAGCCGGCGCCACAGGAAAGAGCAGGCAGATGGAAAGGAGGAGAGGGGAGCAGGCAGGGGCGGCTGGCAGGTGTTGGAAGAGCCAGAGAAAGAGTGTCAGAAGGAAGCCAGGAAAACCAGGGGCACCGACGGAGGGCTGACCGTGTCCAGGCCCACTCATCCCTAGCTCCAGTGTGGACCCCGGGCAGCCATCCTGAATCTGAGCGGAAGGCTTTAGGGTCTTCCCTAAAGTCCCATTGGACTTAGGGTGAACATAAGTCCAATAGGTGCCATATCAATTTGATTGAAGCCTAATCAAACCCAGGGATGGTAGTCAGCTCTCAACAACGTCAGGCAAATAGGCTTCACATGGGGCCACAGGATGCAACATCAACCAGAACGTGTGGGTGCTGGGGGCTGGGAGATGGCAGGATGGGGCGGGGTGGTCCAAGCCTCTGAAAGTTAAGGGGATCCGTGGGCCTGAGGAAGGCACAGCATGGCCTTGTGGCCAGGAGTTGACGAGAAAAGCCTTGGAGCCTTCCTGCCTGCCCCTGCCCTCCACACCCCATGGCTGAAGAGGCCATCTGCTCCTGCTCGCTCCCCTGTCGGGTGCTTTGATGCAGAGCTCCGTTATTTGCCCGGGAATTTATAGTAGGAGCCAGGACAGCAGCTAAATCCCCTGGCCACAGAGTTAAATCAGCTGCCGCGATGGGCCGGAACGAGGGAGCTGTCGGGCCGGGAGGCGGCACAGAGGGGCTGGAGAGGAAAACACTTGTCCCTGCTCCCTGGGGACATCAGCCAATAAATCCCCTCAGGCACCGATTAGGGCTGGCAGCCGGACCAGACCTGGAGGGCTAACGGTGCTGGTCGCAGAGATTACACCACAGCGGGCAGTGCCCACAGAAGCCAGCTGCAGCCCAGGACGGGCCAGGACTTCCCAGAGCAGCTGAGCAAGTAAAAATGGATGGGAAAGCAAAACCAGGTTGCCCAGGAACTGAGAGGGGCAGTGTCACCACCTAGGAGAACAGGTTCTCTAGAGCCCAAATGCCTGGGCTCCAATCCTGGCTCAGCTATTGATTACCTGTGTGACCTGGGCAAGTTACTCACTTCCCTGGGCCTCAGTTTTTCCATCTGTAAAATGGGGCTGACTAAAGGTGACAGGCCTACAGTGTTTAGAGCAGTGCCTGACAATGTCGTGTTAGTGGTACCATCGAACTAGCCACCCATGCCACGCTGGATCCGGTCTTGTGCAGAGAAAGAAGGGAGCAAACCTGGGGGCACCAAGACGATGTTTAAAGACAGAGGCCTCTCTTAACCCCCTCAGGGAGAAAGTGAGAACAGCTTCTTCCGGGGTCACTGTCGATGGATTCCTGCAGTTAGGGGCACAGGCTCCTTGATCACACAGGCTGGCCTTCAAGTTCCAACGCCTATTAACTACGAGTCCTTCAGCAAGATATTTCACTTCTCTGCACCTCATTATCTGCATCTGTAAAATGGGGCCAGTAATACCATTCACCTCACAGGGTTATGGAGCGATTACATGAGATCAGACATAATAGAACTGTTTAGTGGTGCCTTGCCCGTGGTAAGTGCTCATTAAATTTTCACCTTGTTATAACCGTTATTTCATCAAGGGAGTGAAGGCTATACAGTGGATTCTAAATCCAACCAGTGAAGCCAACAGGGAAACAGAGGAGGGGAGAGGGGCTAAAAGCTGGGGGCAGGGGCAGTCAGTAACAAGAAAGGGGACGAGAAAATGGAAAGGGAAGATAGAAGCAGGTGGGTAAAGATGGGAGACTTGGAGCCAGAAAGAGAAAAGGGAATGGCAGAGAGACGGGGGACAGGGAGAGATAGGGAGATGGGGGGATGGAGAGAGGGAGAGGAGAATCCTGGGGGTGGGTGGGGGGCCCCAGGTCAGGAGGACAAATGAATGAGGCCTCAGAGCAGGAGTTGGGGAAGTGGGAGGGGGAGAAGGGGCCTGTGGGGCATATTGAGGGGCAAGGGACGTGAGGAGAAAGGAAAGAAGAAAAGTGATGGGAGCTCAGGCTGAGAGACAAAGGAGGGAGAGCAGTATCTGGAAAAAGCTAGCTGAGCTGGTGCGGCCCCTTATGCAAAGGTGATTCCAGCCGCTGCTGCGCTGCCCCCTCTCCCGCCCTCATTTTCAGCTTGGCTTTCCTCTGGCCTCCCTCTTGCACCCTCCTGCCATCTTCTACCTTGTCAGCCCCATGCCCGGGGAGGGTGGGGGCCAGGTAATGAGGGCAAGGCTCTGCTCCCCAGGGGGCGAGGAGGGGAGGAAGGAAACAGTCCCCCCAAAGGAGAACAGAACCCAGGTCCTTACCTCCTTCTGGCATCTTCCCCTCCATCAGTATGAATATGAAACAGCGGCCAAAAGAAATGCAAGAATGAAATAATCATAATAATAGCAGCTAAAACATTAGCAGTCTGCAGTGTACAAAATGTTTACAAGCCTCAAGTCTCCCAGTACCCCTTGTGATGTAGGCAATATTACCCCCATTTATTACTATCATTATCATCAAGGAGTCTACCATGCTTCCTACCTGCTAAGTGCGTCACTCGATCTAATCACTTCTCTTGACAGCAAGCCTACTATCCCCATATTGCAGATGACAAGCTGGGGGCTGGATCCTAGGCTCCTATTCTGATCTCTCCCATCTCTGATCTCATCTCTGATCTCTCGCATCTTTGCTAGACCCTCTTTTCTATTCTCTCATCTCCTCTTGTCTTACCTTGATTCCCCTCATCCAATGGGGCCACCTCACTAAACTTCAACTTAGCTATCTGTTCACTCCTCACCCCCACAGGGACAGGCAGGAGCTGGTGTGACTACATGGAGCCTTTCATGGCGGGGGCGGGGTGCCACCTGGCAGGGAGCAACCTAAAAAAAAATCACACGGCAGAGGAAGTGAACTAGGACAATGTCTTCAAAGATGCTGGTCTTCCCCACATTCCTCCCCAAAAGATCTGAACCATGTAAGACACAGATAAAACAGAACCATTCAAACACACATGGGAGAAGACAAGGTCAACAAGTTGGGGTGAGAGAATGCCCCCAGGAAAGGAAACCTAGGCAGGGAGAATTACTGAACATTGAAAATACATGAAACCAGGGGGTAGCTGAAATCCTCCTCGCCGCCACCAAAACCCTGTTCATTGGTCATGGACCCAGCACCCACTGTATGCCATGCATCAAAGATGTGATTAACGCCAAGGTCACACTTTTCTCTTCACTCTACAAGAAGACTCCCTGGAAAAGGAAATGGCAGCCCACTCCGGTATTCTTGCCTGGAGAATTCCACGGAGAAAGGAGTCTGGTGGTTACAGTTCATGGGGTCGCAAAGAGTCAGACACGACTGAGTGACTGTCACTCACTCATCACTACAAGTTTCAGGAGGTTTTACCTGAGATGGGCTGGGTGCAGTTACTATGGAAGGAAGAAATGAAAGGACTCTGGGCTGAATGAATGAGCAGGAGAGCGGTGAGGACTATAAAGGTTGGAGGCAATGGGACACAGGGAGAAGGAAGGGCCCACACAACGTTGTCCCAAGCTAGTGTGTCTCAGACTGGAGAGTGCCCCAGGCTGGCGTGTGTCTGTGGCCCCTTTAATTTTCTGCCTCAGGCCTCTTTGGGACAAGGCCCCTGCCTGCCTGTCAGTCCATTCACCTTGCACAGGATGCTGTTGACGCCTGCTCCTGGCTACTTCTGCTCGTTAGCACATCAGCACAGGGATCATCAGGAACCAAAATAAATCAGATGAAAATAATATGCCACACTCTCCCACAGAAACAAAATCTGCCCTCCCTGTTGGCACAATTTCTTGCCTGCGGGAAGGGTGAGCTCAAATGAGGGTGACAGAGGACAGGGGCAGGCAGGGAGGAAAGACACGGATCGCTGTTGGGGAGAACCCCAGATCTGTTGGGGGGCACCCTCCCACAATCACAAAAATGCTGTGCCTTCCCCAGCAGCCGGCAAAAAACAGGCCTGAAAAAAAAAATTAGGGCCTACACCTGTATGTGACTGTGGATAAGATATGTACGTGTTAAGCCTAAAAGTTGGTTCTCAGGAAGGCCGACACCTAGACTGGCCAGCACTAGAGGACTGGGAACATGACCAGTTTAACACCTTAAAACGCTTTCAGGGAGTGTGAGCAGCTGGTGGGGCTTCAGACTGAAGCCCAGTCCTAGACAGGTAAGTGCGTCCAAGCATTCACCAGCTCGGATCAAGCCACACTCCATCCACTCAGCTGCCATGAGAAACCAGCCTCCTTTTCCCCTCCCTCTCTTTCTTGAAGCAGTTTGTCCTCATCAGGGACTCCTGGATAAAAGAACCTGGAGTTAGGACAGAAGATCATAAAACTTCCCACATAACAAAATCTGCTCTTTCCCACAGTGGGGGAAAAAAATCAACAACACCCCAGCTCTTCCCAAACCCAGGCCCCACTCTCTCACCTCCAGAGCCTGACCGAGCCTCCAGTGAGTACAAAGATGGGCAAGACAACTCACAGAGATGGGTCCCTCTCCTGTAGGCTAGGTAAATCATAAATGGCAAAGCCTTCCCTCCAAGCACCCCTTCCAATACTTGGACATCCCTTCCATGGCTCCCTAAGGCATACAGAATAAATCTGCCTTCATGCCAAAGCACCGATTCCTCAGACTGACATCTAGAGCCCTCCTTAATACAGACTCATACTGAGCTCCTCTAATTTCTCCTTCCTCCATCACCCTCCCCTCCCCAGCTGCTGATCCCCATATGCGTCGAGGAGCATGCTCTGAACCATGCTGCTTCCAGCCCAGATTGCCTGGAATGCCCTCTCTACCACTTCCCGGGGCTCCCATATGCCCATCAAAGCTCTCCCCATCCTCCTCCAAAGCCAAATGCAAACCCACCTTTCATTTATGCTTATTGTCTCCCTTTTCACAAGACCAACTTCTGGGCTATCCTTCACTGTTCACTCGCATGCTGAGAGGCAGTTTGGGGAATGTTCATGGAATTGGGTGAAGACTCCAAACCTGTTCTAAGACTCCCAGTCGTCTCAGAACTAAGTGGGCAATCTGTGACACAGAGGTGGCAGGTGTCTCCAGAGCACCTTTTCCCCATCGGGACTGGACCCTGGGGAACTGAGGCTGCTGCTGAGGGAGACGCTACAGGTGCTTCCAGGCTTCCTGCAACTGTCGGGGAATGGTACTTCTGAGGGGCTCTAGGGGCCGTTAGACCAATGGTGGTGGGCTTCCTTTCTTCCTCTGACTCCTCTCTCTGTCATTCTCTCAGTTTCTCTCAATCATCATAATTCTCTGTTTTCATTAGGCAGGGGCTTCCTTCTGCCTGAGAGACACCTCCCCTTAGAGCTTTGCTTCTCAAAATGTGACCCAAGATGGGACTTCCCTGGTGGTCCAGTGGTTAAGAATTCACCTTCCATTGCAAGGGGTGCGAGTTCAATCCCTGGTCAGGAAGCTAACATCCCACATACCTTGTGGCCAAAAAAACAAAAGCAATATAAATAAATTCAATGAAGACTTTTAAAAAATGGTCTAGATTTTAAAAAAAAAATCTTAAAAAAAAAAAAAGTGATCTGAGAACCTGCAGCATCAGCATCTCTGAAAACGGGCTAGAAACGCAAACTCTCAGGCCCCAGACTGGCCCCGGCCAATCCAGTCCTCCAGTTTAACAAGATCCCCAGGTGGTTTGTATCCACATTAAAGTTTGAAAGAACTCGTTTAAAGAGCCAGAAAAGCTAGGCTCAGGGCCCAACAGGGAGGCTGAATGCCTCAGATATTCGTTCATTCATCCATTTATCCTTTCAATAAATATTTAATAAGCACCTACTGGGTGCTAGGCCCTGGGGGAGGACACGGTGACTGATTCAGCTCTGGGTGCACAGGCTGGAGAGGGTGAGGCCAGCTCCTGGTGTTGGCGGAGGGGGAGGGAAAGACGGAGGTGGGAGGGGCAGGCGGCGGATTTGGTCAGGAACAAGGAGGGGGCATTCGACAGGAGACTCCCAAGACCCTGACACTGGTAAGGGATCCCTCCTACCTCTCAATACAGAGGATCAGTCAGTGAGATGGAGAGGAAGCAGCAATGAGAACAAGGGAGAAAGCTGAGCTGGTAGAAACGGAAGATGCTCAGAACTACCCTCGCTGCTCATTCCAGAGACACACGGCCTCACTTCCTGAGTTCCTCATTGAGTGCCCCCTCCAGGACATCCCTGACCCCACCTCCAGGCACATGGTCTCCCACAACAGGAGTACCGAATGCCCCCAGGAATGGAGGACAGCTTCAGCTCTCTGGCACCCGCCCTACTCCAGGGGCTGAGAGGAGAGAAGATAGGTCACACCCGGAGGAAAGTGGCCCTGGCCAGGGGATTTGAGGGGCGTAGGGGTAGCAAGAAGCACACAGATGCAGGAGGGGGGCGGGTGCTTCAGATGAGAGGGACCAGGGCCTGGAGAATGAACTGTAGGGAGGACAGCTGGGGAGCTGCTGTGCTCAGCAGTGCAGGCAAGACCATGTCTTGGCTAGGACTGTACAAGTGGAGATCTCGAGACGTGGTCAGATTTGGAATATATCTGGATGATAAGGCTGATAGAACTTGCATATGGATTGAGGATGAGAGGTGAGGGAAAGAGAGTTAATGAAGGTGACTGACTCCTGGGTCTAGGACCTAAACTACCTGCTAGATTAGCGTAATCCAAGGTGATCTGGGGAAGGTTCTGGAAGAAAGGTTTGGAGCAAGCTTTGGAGGGAAGGAAAGACCTAGGACCTCAAATGGGGAGAAGAGAGTCCATGTTGGGAAGTCATAAGGAATGAGAGTGAAGAGATGGGAAAGAAGGGGAAAACCATTCAGGGGTCCTTAGTTCAAGTTTCTTGAGGGCAATAATAGTATCATCTGTGTCCCCTAGGGTCCTTCATTGCTATTCTGCACATGGTAGGTTTAATCAGGTACTCCGTAAACATTTGTTGCTTATTGAGAAGTGACCCAAACAGCAGGAGCCCCCCATATCTCACACCCAAATTTTCTTTGCTGTGATGTCTCAGCATTTGGGGGGAGTTTCTACAACTCCACAACCTCTCAATATTGAAATGCTTAGACTCAGTCATTGGATGTCCTTTATTCTCTTTCTGTTCTCACTCCTTAGGGGATCTTAATGTCATCGAGGACCCAAATTTTATATCTCCAGCTTGGACTTCACACCAAACCCAGATCAGTATGTCACTCAGCCTATCATACACTTCTACTTGGTTGCTTAATAGGCATTCCAAACTTACCCTGTTAAAGGACTTCCTGGTGGTCCAGTGGTTAAGAATCTGCCTTCTAATGCAGAGGATATGGGTTTGATCCCTGGTGAGGAAACTAAGATCCTACACCTAGTGGGTGCAATGAAAGATCCCACGTGCTGCAACAAAGATCCTGTGTACCAGAACTAAGACCTGAAGCAACCAAATAAATATTTTTTTAAAACTCTAACATGTCAAAGACTGATGCCTCCCCCAAACCAGCTTCCTCCTGCAATGTTCCCCAAGTCAGCTCATGGCAACTCCCGGGGTTCTGGTCACTCAGGTCAAACCCCTTGGTTTCATCCTGACTCCACTCCTGCCCTCACACCCTCCACCAGGTCCATCTGCAGATTCCTGGGCTCTCTGCAAAGTATATTCAGAATTTGACCACTTGTCATCACCACTGCACCCCCTAGTCCAGGCCGCTGTCGTCTCTTACCTGGTACTTCAATGGGCTCCTGCCTGGTCCCCACACTTCTGCCCTTGCTTTCTCAGTTGAGTCTCAACACAACAGTAAGCATTTTCCATAACAATACAAGGCAGATCATGTCACTTGCCTGCTCAAAACCCTCCAGTGACTCTCCATCTTACTCAGCACTAAAGCCAAAGCCTCATGGCGACTTATTCATCCCCATGTGATCAGGTCCCCACTACCTCACAGACCCACCATTCACCCTCTCCCTTTTGCTCTCTCTCCAGCTGTATCAGCCTTGTTGCTGTTCCTCTAACAGCAGACACGCTCACATCAGGGCCTTTGCCCTTGCTGTTCTCTTTGTCGGAATGCTCTTCCCCCAGAAATCTGCATGGCCCCATAGCATCTGGTAAACGGCAGGCTCCATATGCTGAGGGGCCTGAGCAGGGATGAGACAGGGAATGAGGAGGAAGAGGAGATGCTGATGGAGTCTGGTCCCACATAAGAAACAAAATGGGTCGTCTTGCTTTCTCTGTCTTCCTCCTCATGAGGGACTTGCTCCATCCTAGTTCCTTAGGAAGGGTCCCACTCTCCCTCCCACCCTCCGAGAGCCTCAAGCGCACATCCCTCCAGGACTCCATGGGCCTCCTGGATAGGAAACACCTCACTCCTGTGACACTGAATGAGAGGGCCCTCTCTGCTCGGCTCCAGGGGACTGGTGGGCAAGAACTGGTTTTCTCCAGACATTCATGCAGGAACCTCATCTTCACCACTGTCCAGCCGGGCCTGAGCGGGTGAAGTCCATCACCCTTCCCCGCTTCTCAATCTGGGCTTTCTTTTCCTCCTCAGCCCTGCCTTGCTGGCTCCCAAGCATCAGGCCCCCCATGGCACACACTGGAGGCAGGCGGAGGAGTGAAGGCTGGTGTTCCTCAGCCTGCCTCCAGTGTGGGGGGCCTCGGAGTGGTGGGGGGAAGGCTTTGGGTGTGGGGGGCCACCAGAGAGGCAAGGAGACAAGCGATACAGAAGCGGTGGTACTGAGATGGTGATCCAGAGGGTACCAAGAGAGCATCGGCCTGAAAACGGGGGTCACACTCCGGGGCAGAAAAGAGGCGAGAAGTGAGAGCTGACAGATGGCAGGAGCTGGAGACAGGGAGTGCGAGAGACAGTCTCACAGTCTCACGGACGGACAGAGAGACACACCAGAGGAAAGAGACTGAGAGACCAGGCCCGCCCGGGAGCGAGGGACGGCGGCCGAGACTACCCAAAGAGATGGAGAGAGGCACGGACAGACCAGACGGCTGCAAAGAAGCCGAGGGACAAAAAAGAGCGGAGGCGGGAGTGGCGGGAAGCGGCGGGCGCGGGGCGGGCGCAGCGGAGCGGGCGCGGGCGCCGGGAGCCGGCTCGTAAAAGCCGCGCCGAGCGGGGAAATTGCCGCCAGAATCGCTGAGCTCCACAAAACGCCGCCCGCGCGGCCCGCCGCCGCGCCCGCTCCAATCTCCAGCCTCATCGCCGCGCGGGCTGGTTATGCATTTAAATGTTATTTAATTGGATTGCGGAGGAGCTGGGGGCCAGAGCGGCCCCCGCCCCCTCCCCGCACGCGCCGCGCGCCCGGGCGGCTGCCTCCTCCACAAATCTGTTTTCCGAGTCACAGATTGCAGCGCACCCCCTCCCTACCCGCTCCACCACCCCGACGACTCCCCTCCGCGTCTGGGCTCCTTCTTCTGTTCCCTCCTCCCAGATGGAGCCAGAGGACACTCAGAAAGACACAAGTCCTCTGAAGATGCGTGAAAACGCAGGGGCTACACAGAAATACTCCAGATGCACAGGGACCTACCGGCAGCAAAAATGGGTCACAGTGAATGACACGAGTGTCCATCTGGGAGATTTTTCAAAATGCAGAGACAAAAAAGATCCCCATGGATCACAAAAGTACACAAATCCTTGTAATAAACCTGAGACCCACACTCTACAGGGAACACATCACCCTACCCCTTGGAATGGCTGTGACAAAGTGACACCACCATATAAGCGGCAAGATCATGCTCAGTGTGAACTCTCATGGACCTTCCTGAAGCCTGAATGTTCATTGGAAGGACTGATGCTGAAGCTGAAGCTCCAATACTTTGACCACTGATGCAAAGAGCTGACTCACTGGAAAAGACTCTGATGCTGGGAAAGACTGAGGGCAGGAGAGAAGAGAGCGACAGAGGATGAGATGGTTGGATGGCATCACCGACTCAATGGACATGAGTTTGAGCAAACTCTGGGAGATAATGAAGGACAAGGAAGCCTAGTGTGCTGCAGTCCATGGGGTCACAAAAGCCCAACATGACTTAGCTACTGAACACAACAAAGCCAAGTAAGGAGTAAAACACACACATTCACTCTCAGAGCAGCCATCACACCCCAATAGCTCGCTCATTGGTGATGCCTTTCTGGTGCTGGAAGGCAAACCTTTCCTTCAAAAACATCCTGTTCCTCTCCCAGTTCACAGCAGAAAGCATCATCAGATGAGGTTCTGAGAGGCAACTGCATCAGTCATCAAGTTTCTTAAAACTGAACAAACAACTGAATCAAAATCACAACAGGTGAATACTGGAAGGGCCTTCCTCAGAAGACAGAAAGTTCAAGATCCCAAGCAATGAGACTGGGCTTCTCCCCAATCAACTGCAATAAGAGACACATTCTGCAGCCAGGACTAGGAGTCAGCACTATCAAGGTAGATGGAAGGACAGAATGACCCGCTGAGGCATGTCCCCCACACACTCCCCGGAAATTGCTGGCCTGAAATGATCCGGGTCAAGTTGCTTCAATTAATGAAAATGGAAATGACAAGTTGCCTTGGCGCAGGCCACCATGGAGGACTATTCTGGGCTCTCAGCCACTCCCTCTGCCAACCGGGCCTAGAGACTGACATCAGACTGAGATCCTCAAGAAGGAATTAGGAGCAGAAGAACAGGCAAAAAGATGTACAGGAAAATCCCACTGCAGTTGTTTTGTTTTTGACAGAATGAGGACCAAGATAAGGAGAGAAAAAAGGGGAGAGAAAGTTTCCCCAAATACATTAAATAGTTTATAATTCAACCTTGACCGTTAAGCTTGGGCTGGGGCCAGGCTTGGCATTAAGACCTCTGAAGAAGAAAGCAGTTTAGCCTCCCCCAAAGCAATTTATTTCTGTATCAACTGATGGTCATACCTGGGAAGTTTATCCATGTGTCTAAAGTCAATGTCTCATGCTCCAATTGAAATTATTTCCTTCTTTGGGGCATTAGGAAAAAATAGAAAACTGCTGGCCTAATATTCCTAAAGAGGAATATTCGGAGAATTAAGACCTAGTCTGGGCTGGGCCTTAGTCTCTATTCCTCCCCTCCATTCCACTCATCTTTGTCCAGTGTATGCCCAGGCTGTTTCTGACCTTTTTTGTTTTAGCACCTGGACAACCCCTAAAACACCTACTGCTGTTTTCCATCCAAGAGATTCATGGAACAAGAGATGAAAAAGGAAGCCCCCTTTCCCATCTCCCATAAAGCCAAGCCCAACCCCTGGTTCCAGCCAATCCTGGCCCGGAGCTCATCCTTGCAGGTGGGGCTGGGAATTCTTGGGGCAATCTGACACCATGGTCCCCTTTTTTGAACACCCACTCCATGGAGATGGCAAAACCCAGCAGGTGATGAGAGAACTCCCCAGTCACCACCCTGTCCCACTGGCACACAACCTCTTGCCCACATGGAGAGCTGATCCCTTCCTCAGTCCATGCGCCCAGGGTGCTGTGTTTAGAACTTGCTCACAACACCTTTTCCGCTTGATTTATACTATAATTATATGCTTGTATCTCCTAGTGTCCGACAGTGAGCAACGTGAGGGCAAAGAGCCATCTAATTCACCTCTGTCACCCCCTGTGGTACCTAGTGTAGGGAAAGGCACACAGCGGACATCAATAAATGTTTGTCAAATTGGGAAAGTGAAGGACCACACAGCAGTCAGACACGACTCAATCTTCCTTTAAGCCATCCTGTTTCAGTAAGAGGAAAAAAAAAAAAAGAGGAAAAGTCTCTTTCCTCCCAACACACTCCATCCTGCAGAGTCTCAGAAGCACCGCTACCCCGAAGCCCAGTGTGGTTTCTATCCAGTGGAATGTGTATACTTGTGTGCACGCGTGTGCACATGCATACATGTCGAGGCGGGACTTAGAAGACCCCATCCCTCCTCCAAACCAGAACTGGATCACCATCACTGCGCAAAAAACAACAAACTCTGAATACTCATGTTAATGGATGGACACTCTGGGGTAGATCCCCAAAGCCAGACTTGAGCACGGCTTGCACATTCATCCTGGACACCTACTGTGCGCCAGGTGTAGGGCTGTATATGACGAAAGGAATATGAGACCCTCTTCTTGCCTCCAGGACACCGAGTGCAATCCTGTCCATGTCCACAGGACATGGCTGCATGTCCACAGCACAAAGAGAAAAACAGATACGAGGCTGTACTTCAGACAGCAACATCTCTTAAAGTGGAGCTGGGACACTTTCCTTTTTTAACACCTCTACATGTGAACTGACTCCACAGCTCTATCCAACAGAACTTTCCACGATGATGGAAAGTTCTGTGTCTGTATCATCCAGTCAGTAGCCTTTAGCCATGTGTGGCTGTCAAGCACCTGCAATACGGCAAGTGACTGAAGAGTTGAATTTTTCACTTTGCTTCATTTTAATTAAACAGCCATGCATGGCTAGTGGCCAGCATGTCAGACTGTAAAACTCTTGATGATCTCACATCACTTCAATTTGGCTTTAAAATACTTTTCACAACACTGGTTTTTTATTTTTGGCTGCACCATGCAGTTTGTAGGATCTTAGTTCCCTGACCAGGAATCAAATCCAGGCCCCAGCAGTGAAAACGCCAAGTGCTAACCACTGGACTATCAGGGAACTCCCCCACAATATTGTTTTGTAGCAGCTGACATCACCATTCCCTTTGGCCCAGGAGAAAATAATGAGATCCCCCCCACAACAAGGACACTCTCATTTGTACTGAAGAACCTGCTCTAGAATGGATGGGGAGTAGGGGCCAGTCTGGTGGGTTAAGGCCCATCGGCCAGCTGAACCACCACACCAGCCTCCATCCCCAGAGTGGAGGAAAGGCAATGAGCACCCATTTGTTAGTGGTTGACATGAGCTGGGGAAGAAAAAGCAGTGACGTTTCAGGTGTCTATTATGGACTAAATTGTGACTCCCCCAATTCCTACGTTGAAGCCCTAATCCCCAGGTGACTTGGAGAGATATCTGGAGATAGAGCCTTAAAGAGGCAATTAAGTGAGGTCATAAGGGTGGGTGGGACCTTCATCCAACATGACAAGTGTCCCTTCTAAGAAGAGAGATAAGAGGGAAGTGCGACAGAGAAAAGATCATAGGAGGACACAGCGGGGAGGCACGCCCAGGAGGGAGGCCTCAGGAGCAACCAAATCTGCTGACATCTGCATCTTAGACTTCCAGGCTCCAACACTGTAAGAAAATAAATTAAGTCCCCCAGTCTGCGGTATTTTGTTACGGCAGCCCTAGCAGACTATCATGGTGCCCTTAGGGAAAGGGAGGCCCAGGACTTTTTCAGGCCCAGGGACCTATTCAGCCCCTCCCTAAAAAGATGCAGCCCTAGAATTGAGGGCACCGCCACTAGAAGCCACACCCAGCAGTGACTGCCACACCTAAGTCTTCAAGCCATCTTCTTGGTCACTACCATTCAAGGGCCTTTACACACTGCCCAACCCTGCCCCTACCCCCTCCTGATTCCCACCTTTCACACTTACCAACTCTATCGCCCCCAGACATCTTCCCTACACACGAATTCCCTCCCTCCCCATTCCTGACCCCACGCACCTACACCGCCTCCTATGCTGGCCGGCCCCTCTTCTCACTTCACTGGACCGCAAATTCTCAAAGATTAGTCTAGCATTCAAGACCTTTCACAAGCTGACCCCAGCTTACTCTTCTCCTTGTTCTCCTAGCTGGGCCAAGTCAATATGAATCTATTTGCCAGCCCATGAACCCAAGAGTGCTCTTCTCTAAGCTCTCCAAAACTGTCTCAGTCCCTAAAGCCACCTGAAATGCCACCTCCTCCAGGGAGCTCTCCCTGACTACCTTAGCTAAATATATAAGGGAACAATGGCTTCGATCTCCATGCAATTACTTCAGTGCCTGACCCAGTGCTCTGCAACATGGGGCAAGAACTACGTAGCACCACTGCACTGACAACAGAAAGAGGAAAGGAGTCTAAGGCACGTGGGGGTGCAACATTGTAAATATTTTTAAAAATATTAATATGGTTGTGCTGGGTCTTAGTTGCAGCATATGGGATCTAGTCCCCTGACCAGGGATTGAAACTGAGACCTCTTGTAATTCTGATGCCAGCCACCTGCAGTTAGCCGAGACCCCTCAGGTTTAAGGGCAAAGCGCCCAACAAAACTGGGCAAAATGCCCAACAAGACTGCCCTCGCCGCAGATGCCAACTTCAGGTTCAGGGGTCATCAGGTCACCTGCACTGCTGACTGGCTACGAATCCAGGGGTTTCTACACTCCCCTCAGGTTCAATAATTTACTAAAATGACACAGAACTCAGGAAAGCACTCCACATATTATTACAGTTTTTATTATAAAGGATACAAATCAGGATGAGCCAAATGAAGACACATAATGCAAGATCTGGGAGGGTCCCAAAGTGACATCATGTCCCTTCTCCCCTGGGATCAGGACACACCACTCTCCTGACATATCCACATGTTCACCAGTCTCCCTGTCCAGAGTCTTTATAGGGTTTCATTATGAAGACAGAACTGATTGAAATCTTAACCACGCGGCTGAATTCAATCTCCAGCCCCACCTCCCCTCCCTGGGGGTCAGGCTGATATCACCTGTCTCAAAGTCCCCACCCTCGGATCACATGGTTGGTCTTTTGGGCATGGTCAGCCCTCCTGAGTCAAATTTCAGCAAAAGCTCATGTGTAGTCTGAGGGTCCCACCATGAATGACAAAACTCCTGGCGCTTGGGAAATGACGAGGACCTAGAGGCTCCCTCTCAACAACCAAGAACAGAGGCCACTCAATTTATTTATTATATAATGGGGAGGACACATATTAAAAATGTTATTTTGAGATCTGGAGATGGTCTATACCAGGAGCTAGAGTCCAATCACGTGTTCCTTATTAAGGTGGTCTCTGCTCCTGACTGGATTCACTTCCAAGCCCTTACTACAGGGGCAGACATGTGGCAAAGGTAAGAAATGAGTTAGCTGGAGATACCAGGCTCCCATCCACCCATCAAAGTGCCCCAAATAGCAAACAAACCACTCAACAGGCCTCTAACAGAGATCCTGCAGCTCTGGCAAGGTAATGAGAGACTTCATACCATTACCCAGCCACCCAAGAGAAACTTTTGCAAACAGGAAGAGGTAAAAGGGAAAATATAAACTACCACCTTCCACCCCTGACGTGCAGGAGGGGAAAAAGGGCCAACACAAAAGGGTTTAGGAGCTTTTAATGCTTAGCCTGAAAAATCACAGGCTGGGTTTTCCATGAAGTCATTGGTCCATCTCGGGCAAGACCTTGCCCGTCACTCGGGGTATGGGTGGAGGCCCAGACCCCCACCCCTCCCCTCCCCCTGGTCTTCAGGGCAGAGGGGCTTCCTGTGTAGTGTAGTGTAGCGCGTCCCCAACCAGGAGGCGGAAAACCCAGAAAAGGTGTAGTGAGCACGCATGTGCCAGGCACTACGCAAGGCACTGTTAAGTGTTATCTCAGTTAATCCCCACACCAGCCCGGTGAGGCAGGGACCCCATTTTATAGGTGAGGAAGGATGCTGAGGCTTGGAGAAGTCAATCCGCTTGTCCAGAATCACAAAGTTCACAAGTCTCAGGGCTGGGATGGAAAACCAGGTCTTCTGGCCTTTCCCACGCTGCCACACTGAACTCCCCCGACCCACCCTCAGCCTCTCATCAGAGGCTCACTTTTAGCAGCCACAACCCATGCTTTGTCCCAGTGCCTATGGGGAGATGGGTGAGCTGCAGGAAGCCATTCTAGGACCACAGGTGGGGATCCTGGTGGGATCTTTCCTCTAAAACAGCAAATAGGACCTTGGAAGTCACTGTTGGGGTCTCTCTCTGCAGAAGAGAGGCTCCAGGGAAGCAGTGAGGTAGAGCAGCTCACAGACGCTGGCTCTCTGTGGAGTTGGGTACCACAGACGGAAGGAAGGTGAAGTGAGCGGGAATCAGGAAGGCAACCAGGAGCAATGTCAAACCGGCAGGTCCCCCAAACTGGGGAGCCCAGGGGGACCTTGTGGCTCCAGTCCAAGAGGTGTGTGGTCATCCGCTGGACCAGAAGGACCCGGAGGCCTTGAACATGTCCTGTGCCAGCCGCAGGGGTGCTCAACTGGTCAACAGCGGCAGCAGGCCCAGCTCGTTCAGCCTTTCCTTGGCCACCGCCTCCCAGCCCTTGTTGGCCTGTGGGCTGCGAGGGGAGGGGTGCAGGAGCCCCTCCACCTGGACCTCAGGCATCAAACCAGCCAGAGCCCGCCGCGCCCGCTGCTCAGCCAGGCGGCCCACGCCCACCACCAGCCGCACCCCCAGCAGCCGCACCTGCCGGCACAGGGCTGCGTCACATGCCCCCAGGAGCTGCTCGCGCTGCCTGGCCGGCAGCTCGGCAGGGGTAATGTTGCGCCCGCTGGGAGCCAGAAGGAGCAGCGGACACAGGTTGTGGACGAAACAGTGACGGAAGAAGACCTCGGGCTGTCCACAGAGGTTCCGGAAAAAGCCCCAGAACCGGGCACCGCTCACCTCGGACTGAGGGCACTCCAGTCCCAGCACTGGTCGCTTGGGGTGCTCCTGGGGAGGGCTCCGCACAGGGCCCCCAAGGCCCAACCAGTCCCGGACTACACTCACTTCTCCAAAGGGCACCTGTGAGGAGGAGACACACGAGGGCTTCGAACTGGAGACCTGATGCCTGGGGTCTGGACCAAGCAACCCCATTCCACCTTCCAGAAGGATCTGTCTCCCATTGCCCCCACCCACGCCCCAAGGCCAGAAACTAGGATTCTTGGCCCTTGTCTGAGCCTGTCTGTGTTTCTCCAGTTTTCCTGTGGTCTATGGTCCAGAAGAATCTATTAGCTCTACCCCGACTAGCCTTTGGGACCAGGAACAATAAACACGAGGGGATCTCTGGCCCGACACAGGGAGTGATGGGTAATAGGGGGACAGACAGATGGCCTGGGACAGAAAGGCGGCCAGGGTGAGAGGAGACACAAGGACAGGGCTGACCACTGCTGCCTGGGTGCCCTCTCAGCCCCAAGCCTCAGGCTGTCATTTCCATTGATCATCATTGATCACCTTTCAGCCCCCAGTTGGGGTCAATAAAAGCGATTGAGCCTCCTGCCCTGAAGCCTCTTCCCCTCCCCCATCTGCTGAGCACCCCCACGGAGGGGCAGTCACTCATCCGGACGTCTGAGGGGGAAGCAGGCAGGCCCTGCGGCCTGCTCTGTTCCAACCTCTCCTCCGCTAAGAAACAGAACCCGGGCTGCCAGAATGCCCTGCCTCTCTTCCCTGACCACCCCTGTCAACTAGTCTCCCCTGAGGAGCCCTGGTCCCTCTCCTGACCCCAACAACACTCTAGGGAGAGGGGAGATCCGGCAACGCAAGGTAAGGATGGGGCTGGCGGAAGGAAGGGCTCTCAGAGGCAATTAGTGGACCGCTCACAAGGGAAACGGAACTACCATTAATGTGCCTGGTTAACTCCAGCCAGCGAGGCCGGGAGAGTGTCTGAGACCACAGGAGCCAGGGTATGAGGATGGGGGTGAGGGGCGCACCCACACGTGTCCACTGTCATGCACATACGCCTCCACAGCACATGCAGCCAAGCGTCCACCCTGGACCCTCCCACTCCACCCCGCAGGGGAACCAAGCTCTTTACCCCTGTCTGGGCCATGCCAAAGGGTCCTGGGTTCATGCCCAAGAAGAGCACTTGCTTGGGGCCCTGGCAGTAGCGGGTCACGTAGCTGCGATGTGGCTCCCACGCGTACTCCACAGGGTTGTAGATGATGCCCACGAGCTCGGAAAACTGCAGCTGCCTCAGCTCGTCATTAAGCCGAAGCTCTTCCTGCAGGAAGCCCTCGGCCAGGCTTCGAGGGGAGGGCTGGGGCTCCATCAGGGCACCTGCAGGCTGGAGGCGGGGCCCCGATGGGAAAGGCTGGGGCACAGCCATGCCACTGTCACCTGGAAAACAGATGGACAGAGGCCCCAACAGCGCCAGCTATCGAGTGGGAGGGGTCCAGGCTGACCAGGGCCCTTACTACCATTTCCTGGGCTCAGAAGAGACTGTCAGTTAGCCCTCAACCTCTAGGCAGGTCTTTACTCATCCCAGGTCCTGGTAATGAAGGGCCTTTCCTCTCCTGGATTCAAGTACTCTTCCTCTTCATAAATCACCCAGTGAGCACAGCCCATAACCACCAGTCATCCCCCACTCCAAACCCGTTTCCACCAGGCATAGGTTTAGGGTCACTAGCTCCTAGGCCATGCCAAGGTTTTCAATGAATATTTAGTTGGCAAACTTTGAGCACTGTTACTGTCATCTTAATAAAACAAGCCCATCCAGGATGGGCTGTGTTCTGGAAACCAACGTGCTGAAGGATGGGCTGCAGGTGCACAGCCACAGCGCAGAGACTGAATATAGAGCTGATTTCAACAGATTCCAGGTGGTGAGCAATCGCTCTGTGCCAGGTACCCCTCAATGATGCATATAACAACCACGTGAGGTGGGCATGACTGCTCCCATGTTACAGATGAGAAAACTGAGGCTTAGCAAGATGAAGCAGCTCGCTGAGGGTCACTCACTCAGCAAGTAATGCAGCTGGAATCTGAACCAAACCATCTGACACAAGACTCTGCTTTTCACCATCCACACCCATCTTGCTTGAGATGGTTTGATCAGCCACCCTGCTAATTCTAGAGGCCCCCCAACCCCCTACAACCCAGCTTTTTGCCCACGTTCAAGAATCCTCAGTGGTGAGACAATTAGCAGACTCAGACTAGACGCCTACAAGCTATGTAACTACGGCCAGAGCTTCAGGTCTCCTCATCCAAATACTAAGAAAAATAATATCCACTTAAAAATACTGGAGACCCATGTGGCTCAGTGGTAAAGAATCTGCCTGCAACGCAGGAGACATGGTTTCAACCCCTGGGTCGGCAATATCCCTTGGAAGAGGAAATGGCAACCCACTCCAGTATTCTTGCCTGGAGAATCCCATGGACAGAAGAGCCTGGTGGGCTACAGTCCATGGGGTCACAAGAGTTGGACATGACTGGGTGACTAAACAGCAACACTTGAAACTATTACTATAACAAATGGAATAAGATGTGTAAGTGGTGGTCGGGGGAGCAAGTGGGAAACGGAGGGAATGGGGAAGAGGCAGAGGGAGCACCCCCGCTAGCTTTGCAACCCACAAAGGCCACTCCTTCCAATCTTCCTCCTCATCATTCCCATGTGAACCCAGAGGCCCAAACTGATCGTTCCATTTACACTTTCAAAATGCCTTTCCTATCCAAACTCCCAAAACCTAACACATTCTATTTCCACAAATTCATAGACTCCTTGACTGAAGCAGGACTGACTGCCCCACCCCCACACACACACATTTGAGTCATACCTGCCCTTCCAGATGAAGCTCAAATTCTCCCTCGGGGAAAGCTGTCCCTCTTCAGGACACCACAGCATTTGCTATAGCTTCCCAGCCCTACCCAACCCAAGTAGGTCTGGAGTGGGGCTTGGGAATCTATTTAAACAAGCTTCCTCAAGCGATTCTGATGGTTAGTGATGGCTGAGAACCACTGCATGTCACCATGGTTAGTGGCATCTCCATGAATTCACACCTTGCCTCCTAGACTAGACTTGAGGCAGATCAGAGAGGAAGCCCTGTTTCATTTTCCTCCGTATCTCCAAGGTCCCAGCTTTTATCTGACAGTTAACTGTGTCCATCTCATCTTTTTTCAATGCTGTTTAAAACTATCTTCTGGGAGTTCCGTGGTGGCCTAGTGGTTAGGATTCCTGCTGTGGACTGGGTTCAATCCCTGATTAGGGAACGGAGATCTCGCAAGCCACGTGGCACAGCCAATATAAATAAGTAAAAACAAAACTACCTTCTACCAAAGAGCCTTTCCTGACAGACTCCTCTCCACTTCTACACCGAGTTGACTCAAGGCCCAGCTGCACGTTTTGCACTCTGCTTGCTTGAGAGCTTGCCAGGCTCTGGGCACGTTTCCATCACATCTGGGCCTCCCACAGGGCAGGGATCATGGTTCTTCTCCCTCTCAACCCCATATGCAGGTCAAGAGTAACCTCTTCCCCCAGGTGGGACCACAAGGTTGACACAACAGCTTGATCCATCAACCTGTTCTCTGACCCTAGCCTTGGGAGAGTGGGAAAGAGAGAGAAAAAACATCTTAACTATGCTCCAATATAATATAAAAATTTTAAAAGTCAGGGCTAAACTTAGGAAATCCTTCCCTAGACTGCTCTCAGAACTCTTTAACCGATCTGTCCGGGTGGCTACCCGGGCCAGCTGGACTCAAACAAAGGCTGAGAAGGGCGCTGTGGAGAACTCCGTTGGCTCCGGGGCCCTTCCTTTGCATCTCCCCATACAGTGCCAACATTAGCAGACTGCCTGCTCCAAGTCTGGCATCTCTTTCAGGTCTTAAGGTTGAGCCTACCTTTGATCTTTAGGGACCCATCCTGAAGACAGCAAGGCCAGGAATACACAGAAGAGTGACAAGGCCTTATTTTCAATGTTCTAGAATTTCAAAGCCTGATCAGAAGGCAAGAGCTACAGGCTATGTGTCAACTGACTATAATTCTAGTCCCGGTTTCATCTCTAAGGTTCTCCTAAGCAAGTCATTTAACTGTCTTCTCTATGAGATGAAAATCAAAATTCCCATCCAACCTACCACCAGCTGTTAACTCATTTTTCCCCCCAATATTTATGAGTCTCTTACATGACAGGCATTGTGGTAGTCTTTTGGTGGGGAAGAAATCCAAAATGAACAAACAACTCACAAACGACTGTGACATGGCACATAAACAACTGTAATACACTGTGACATACTGTGATTCCAGCTTTAATGTCCTGAAGAAAACACCTTGGAAGCCCAAAGGAGAAACCAGGAAATTCTATGTAAAGTCACCCAGGGACAGAGAGCAAGAAATGTCGGTTTCTGAAATCACTGATAAATTACAGTGTCACATTAAGCACAAGTGGAGGGTGATCCACCGATAAGTCTGGCCACCTAGGCTCTCTGGCACTAAACTCAGTAAAGGCAGAAGGAATCCAAGACACTGTCCACTCCCGTGTCCCTTGGGGGCACTTTAGGAATCCACATGGACAATCAGCAAATCCTTAAAACCAATAATGATAACAATAATACTAATAGAGCATGGACTGAGAAGTTCCCAACACTTCATCTCCCCTCCTAGTTCGAGGGGGCTGACAAGTAAGGATCCACAAGAAACCTCCACGTCCGCCCGCGGGCTCCGCCCGACGGGAAAGCCTCGTCTCAGCAGGTCTCCGGGGCGGTTCCATGGGCTCGGCTTTCTCTGCGCCGGGCGAGCCCCTGACGGAGAGAGGGGGCCCGAAACACAGACATTTCCACTCCCCGCCTGTCACCTCCAGCTAGCCCGGGGAGCCCCTAGCCCGCCCCCCAGCGCCCCAGGTTCCCAGACTCCAACTTCCTCACCTGGTCCAGCGCCCCATCCGGTTTCCGGTTCCTTTTCCCACCCCTCCCGCCGGGCGCGGAGGACTGTGGGAGTTGTAGTCCACTTTGTTTAGGGAAAGAGATTGGCATAGCTGCGGCCACTTCCGCCGGAAATACTCAAATTCCCGGAAAGTGTGCTAAGTTGGCAGTAAGTAACTCTGGGGGTTGTAGTTTATTCTTTACACCAGGGCTAAATCCAGACGACTTGAGAAGTGAGAAGCTACGTTCTGTAAGGACCTTGAAGATCCTGGGCTTTAGCTGTAAAAGGCATCACCTTTCCAAAAGTTCATACACTTTCCTCAAAGGGATTGTGAATCAGGGAGCTTCAACTATCTGCAGTCTCTTAACTCACCTGAGGGTATTAACAATGGCTACAGACTATTTCTAGCCCTCCTGCTGCTCCAGATATAAGAGACCTCTCCTATGCAGCCCTCCAAGGACTGTATGTAGGACACCCACGAAAGCACTTCTGGCATCTCTAGCTAAACTCCTTAGTAATAACTTTGAGACTCTTCCATCCCACATTACTGTCCAAGCCCGTCTCCACAGCTTTACCATTTCACTTCTCTCCCTCCTCGGCCCTGCTGTCTACCCAGCCCTATTACCTTCCATCCTTCCCAGTCCTACCTCTGGAATACTCTGTCCAGGACACCTTTCTTGACAGATTCTATGGCTGCATCTAACAGTTCATTCACTCCCACCGTCCCAACCCAATACTAATGTCCAAAGCTGTCCCACTCCTAGCTCTGTTCTTGTCCTGTGGCTGGATCTGTGTCTGTGTCCTGACTATAATATTGTCATTAGACTGGAAACCCCATAAGGTCACTTATCTGGTAGATTCTTCTCATCCCCACCTCCTGAATACCCCAGCACAGGTATGACTGAGACCAGAGGAAAGCAGTCTCCCTGCAGGTGGAGACCAGTGAATCCCAGAAGAGGAAGAGGTGAGAGAACAAGGATGCGACCCCCTTCTCTAGCCTCCCCTGCTCTCCTACCAACAGACAAAAACTTAAAGGGTGCAGCAGGAGCTTCAGGGAACTGAGTAGTGACCCTCTGAACCACAGATGAGAAACCACCCCAACCCTTGTAAGACTTCGGAAACTGAATTAATCATCCCCTTCAACAAAGTCCATTATTTCCTGAGGTTTCATTTGTGCCGGATTCTCTCCTTCTCTGTGTCTTTGACTCTCTCTGCCTATGTATATGTATCTCTATCCCTAGTCTCTTGTATAGTCTCTCTCTCCTTCTGTGTACATCTGTCTCCCTGTTTCTGCTTTTTTCTCTGGAATGAGTGAAATAAGAGTATCCTGACCTTCTGACTGGCTCTTCACTCAGGCGTCTCTGTCTCAGTAGATCTACATGTTTCTGTGTTTCTAAACAAAAATTAGGCAGAGAGGGGAACCATGCTGGTGGCATTATCTTATTACCTAAGAATTCTAGGAGGGAATTCCCTGATGGTCCAGTGGTTATGACTCAGTGCTTTCACTGTTGTGGTCCCAGATTCAGCCCCTGGTCAGGGAACTAAGATCCCACAAACTGCATGGCTTGGCCAAATTTTTTTTTAAAACATCTAGGAACCTCACCATCCCTTTGACAACCTTCCTGCCGCCCCACCCTTCACCTCTTGCTGCCAAGCACCACCAGGTTGCCATTATAGCAGCCTCTCCACACTCCAGGTCAGCTGGCAGGGCAGTAATGAGTGAAGTGACTGACAGGCAAGCAGAGATCCCCAGGAGCCCGACCCACGATTCCATCTTCCTGGACGGGCTACATAACTGTTTCTGTCCCTGTAAGCCCATTCACCCCTGGGAACCCAAAGATAGGGAGTCCCAACATGGGGAGAAACTAAGTCTTGGGCAATCTGCAGACCTTGTAGCTGATCCTAGAGGGGCCTGAGGGCCTTCTGTGTCTCTGGTCCACACTACTCCTCCCCACCTGGTGAGTCCCTCTCAGGAAAGATGGACGTGAGGAGCTCTCCCAAAGTGGGGGTGATTAGAGACAGAGATCCATAGACTTTTAAGAGATGGAGCCTGAGAGATGACACTTGGGCTGGGGTGGGGCCTCCCACCCTGCCTTGTCCATGTCAGTCTCCTGGCCCTCTGGGAAGACTCCAAGGGGCTGCCTGGCATCCATGGATAGAGCTTGTGGGGAAGGAGCAGAAGCAGACCCAAGCTGTGGCTTGGGCAGAGCCTAGAGAGTTGGGTCACTCTCTGGGGGCCAGCCGGGTTTGGGACAGGGTCCTCAGCTGCCCACCAGCCTGCTTCTGGGGCTGGAGCCCAGGTAGTAAGGGGTTAATCTGCTGGCTTGTTTTCCCTTGGTTTTCTTGGGCTGTCTGAGTTGTATTGGGCCACGAGCGCCATCTATCGGCCTCTGGAGGTCCTAGCTCTGACACCCAGCTCACTTGGGCTTCTAGGCTGATCTTTCAGCCCTTTCCCTGCTATCTCCAGGCTCCTAGGGGAGGAGCAGGGAGCTGTCTAGTTGCAGGGCTCCAGTGAAAAAAAAAGCTATGAGGATTGGAGAAGGTGAGGGCCGTGTTTCCCCCTCCCCAAGCACCTGGTATCACCCTGTTAGCTCCTGCCACCTGTGTCCTTTGGAACCCCAAAAGCTTCAGGTGTTTGACTTTCAGTGTAGCCATGACCCTCTGCCTCAGTGCACTGGGGGCTGTCTCAGTTGCCCAATAAACATTTAAAGGCATTGGAGTGGAGAGGCGATGTAGCAGAGGACTTTAGAGTGTGGTCTCTGCCTGTATTTGAATCTCAGCTCTGCCACTTACTAGTGGTGACTTGGGGCAAGTGGCTTAATTTCTTTCTGCCTCAGCACAACTGTAAAATGGGATGATCACTGTAATCTATGTCTTCTTTTGTGATAATTAAATGACTTAATTACGTAAGGTGCTTAGCACAGGATTGGAGATCCATAAAGATCCATAGTTGTTGCTTTATTATGGCCATATGCCAGGATCTCAGGCAGATGCTAGTCTGAGGACCCCAGATCCAGGCCACAGAGCCACATCAGACACACAGACATGAGGACAAGACTAGGCAACTCGTCCCTGGATATACCCACAAAGAAATGAGCTAGATTTGGGGGATGGAAGTTCAGGATTGCGAGGAAAGTGGTTTCAGGTCACCAAAGTCAACAGGAGATGGGATGAGGGGAAGCTGGAGGAAGGAAAGGCATTAAAGAAGAGGTATGAACAAGCCCTTTAAAGGACCTTGATTTAGAGAGGTGGCAACGAGTCTCGGCTTCCCTGATGGCTCAAATGGTAAAGAATCTGCCCACAAGTGGGAGACTCAGGTTCAATCCCTAGGTAAGGAAGATCCCTTGGAGAAGAAAATGGCTACCCACTCCAGTATTCTTGCCTGGAGAATCCCATGGACTCTTTGAGTCTGGCAGGCTACAGTCCATGGGGTCCGGGTCACAAAGAGTCAGGCATGACTGAGTGACTAACACTTTCACTGACACTTTCGAGGAATCTCTGATGCATGGGGTGAGCAAGGACCACTGCACCACAAAGACCTGTCCTCCTTGGTACAGGCTGCAGTCTCAGGGTTTGATCAGGCTCCCCACACCTCCAAAGATACATCACATCACAGCCACATCCCAGAGCTTGCAGGGGCTTAGTGCTTGATGTTTCTCCCCCAGGCTGGTGGGGTGGGGGAGGGGACTCACAAATAGAGAAAGCCATCCGCAGGTCCCACGGGTTCTTTTCCCACCTCATTCCTGGACCTGAAGAACCAGGGGGAGCTTGGCTGTGAATCCATCCATTTGTTTCTTAACAGATTTAGTCATCTCCCTGTCTCTGTGTCTTCTGTATCTCTGCCTTCATCTACCTTACTGGGAAATGGGTACATAGAATTCTTTTCCAAGGGGCAAGAAAGAGGGGCAGAATGATACCCTCTCAGTTAAGACAGAAACACAGAGCCAGTGGGGTCCCTAGTCCAGGCTCACCACTCCATCACCCCCTCCTCAGCCCCAAGGCAGCACAAACCAGCTTTATGGATTGATGGCCCTTCGCTGGAGGCAGGTGACAGCTTCCAAAGTCTCTCCAACTCAGGTGCTCTCCCTCTCCTGGGGCCTGGATGCCTGGGTCCCCAGAAGAGAAGAAGGGACTGGCTGGATGGGTTGATTTGCATGGCTTACTTGCAAAGCAATTATCGGAGGAGCTGTCAGCTCAGCGCAGTGCTCTCCTCACTAATCGGATTTCACCAGAGCCTGGGGCTGGCAGGGCTGGGGGTGGGGGTGGCTGAGTAATTTGGCTTGATGCAGTGGTGGGAGATGTCGGGGCCAGGAGGCTGGACAATCTGTCTGAGTGGTGTGAGAGTTGTCCAGAGCAATTCTGAGGCAACCACACAGATATCAGACAGACAGACAGCCAAGGCGACTCGTCCCATCGCAGCGCCCTGCAACAAGAGATGGAAGTCGCACTTCGGGCAAAGTGGGAGGTGTGTCTCCCACAGATTGAGCCAAATTGAGCAACTGAGAAGAGAGGTCAAGAAGAGTCTGGGAGAGGGACCAAGTAGCCAAGTGAGAAGAGGACCCAAGAGCCCCAGCCTCCAACCTACCCCCGACCCAGGCCCTGTCCTGCCTTGCCCTCCCAGGATACCAGCCACAGGGCAGGGACTTGACCGAGTCTTCCAGCCCAGCTCCTCTCCCTACAGTGCTTCCAGATCACTTTCCCTCCCTTTGCCTCTGGCTCTCTGGCTCTGGCTCCCTTTGTCACTTGCTCTCTCTGGTCCCGCAGCCTTCTATCTGCCCCCTCCTTCCTAACCACCCTGCCGCCCCGCTCCATCTCTCCCCAAGTTTTGCAGGGGAGTGTTGAGCCCTCTCCCTGACTCTGTGCTCTGTCCCATACCTTCCAGAGCAGTGATGAGGATGACAGCAAGAAGCCGCCTTTACTGAGTGCCCCTTCTAGACAAGACAGCACCCTAAGAACTTGATGTGGATTCTCCCATCTAATCCTCACGCTACAACCATGAGGGACATGCTCTCACGTCCCCGTGTGCTGAAGAGGACACTGCTGCTGACCCAACTTCCTCAAGGAGGGACCACAACTGGTCTTGGCATCCCAAGCTACCAGGACAGCTCTGGTGTGTGGCTCACGTACAGTCAATGTCTGTTTACTGAAGTCATGACTGAATGAATGATTCACCCTCTCCTCTACTTCCGGCTGATCTCCAGCCCGGTTCCATCCCTGTCCCAGCTCACTCCTGTCCTGACCCTCCTCCCATCCCCATCACAGCTGGAGCTCCCTCACACCTCTCCATACACTCTGCTCCCACACATCAGACAGCCTGACCCTCTCACCTGCTCCTGCCTTTCCCCAATGGCCCATCTTGCCCCGCCTTGCCTGGAACATTCTTTCCCTCCCCATTTCTCCCACTGAAAACATTCTACCTGCTCCCCAAGGCTCATATCAAATGCTACCTCCCCCTGCAAGCATTCCCTGAAACTCCCCTAGCTGTAGCTCTCTGGTGACCCTTGTCACCAACTGTTCAGTTTCACTTATTGCTAAAATGTCTCATGAACCCTGCTAGAGATCGACACTTCAATTTTCTCTCCTGAACACAGGCCCACTGCCTTGTACCTAGTACCATGCTAAGTCACTCAGTCGTGTCCAACTCTTTGTGACCCCATGGACTGTAGCCTGCCAGGATCCTCTGTCCATAGGGGTTCTCCAGGCAAAGAATACTGGAGTGGGTTGCCAGTTCCTTCTCTGCCTTTTACCTAGTAGGTGCTCAATAAATATCTGTTGAAAATATGAATGTCTGTTCTCTGTTTTTATCTCATTTGGAGATGCTTTTATGGTGGGTTGAAAGGATCACTAAACCTTCAAGGAATCCCAGAGTTGAGGGTTTGGCACTTACCAGCAGTGTGACCTTAGGAAGTCATCACCTCCTCCCTGGACCTTGGGCTAGGCATTTCATTCTTCACCTAGAAGGCA
Source organism: Ovis canadensis (assembly GCF_042477335.2). NCBI lineage: Eukaryota > Metazoa > Chordata > Mammalia > Artiodactyla > Bovidae > Ovis > Ovis canadensis. The sequence continues at coordinate 138,028,149 of NC_091247.1, read as the reverse complement.
GGATGACAATGCCCACCTCGCAGGACATGTGAGGCATCCTCGTCTTATTTGCATATCTGGCTCTGAGCTGTGGGGATCTGTCTGTCTCTCCCCATCTTTCTGCCTCACCACTGAGCCTCTGCCTCTCAGGCCCCCATCAGTTCAGGCCCATAGCCCAGGAGTCCTACCACATCTCCCTTCATGTCACTCAGGCATGTCGATTTTCCTGATGCTATCATTCCCTAGAGGGAGGGGAGATGGTCTCACCCTCTCCCAGGGAACCCAGTGGACCAGGCTCACCTCCGCTCCCTCTGCCCCTTAACAAGTGAGACCTTGTGTTTCCCTCTAAAAATATTAATAAAGAAACAAGGCACTGGGCATGGAACTGGATGCAAATTGGCCCCAATTCTCAGCCCAAGGAAGAGAATGTCTGAGCTGCGGACTCAGAGAAATCCTGTGCTCGTTTGCATGTCATTTGCATTATATTTACATGTGATCAATTTCATGTTCAAATGCACAATCCTCCCACCCCAGTTTTTCTCCCCCAGGGTCCCCTCAGCCACTGCCCCCATCATCCCCCCAGGCCCTGTCCTTCTTTCCCTGACCCCTGCCACAACCCACCTCATCCTTTTCCTCCTTCCTGCCAGGGTCCCCAGCCCGGCCCGTCCTTACCCGCTAGGACCCACTTGCCCCACATCCAAAATAGACTCCTGGAGTCTTACTCCTCAGTTCAGGAGGGACATCCCTGCCTGCCCCCTCCCGCCCTGAGCCAGGCGGGCACAGCAGACAGCAAGCGCGGCTCTCAGCAAATCCCAGCCCCATTCAGCCTGGTGATTAATGGCGCTGCCCTCCCCATGAACCTGCCTTTAATACTGAGGAAGTTATGAAACCGCTATACATCAGCAGCTCCGGCCCCACTGCCCCCGCCCGCCGCCTCCTCTCCTCCACCCCCCCACCCTCCAGCTCCCTCTTCAAAATCCCATTTGGGTTCCTGCCGCCTGGGCCCACCCCTCCTCTGGCCTTTGCTGGGAGGAGGGGGTGTCTGCCCCTGCCGCCATCGTGGTGAGGAACCACATCTCATTTTCCCTTCCTCTCTCCCCCCTGCTCCGCCCTCTCTCCCTCCCCACCCCCCACGGCTGCATCTCCGGACCCATTTAGAATTGCTGACATTTTATCTACATTACATACATCACTCCGTCCCCAGCAGCCATCTCTCATGGATTGTGGGGGGGGGGGGGGGGTCCTGAGCTTGGGTAGATGGTGGGGAAACAGGGAGAGTTGGGGAGATAGACGGCACTTCCTCTCCACCCCTTTCCCCTTGGACCCTCTCCCCCGCCACCTGGGAGGTTGTGCAGGTTGGTAACCTAGCCTCCTTATGTGAATCCCTGCTATGTCACAACATCGAAAGACCTTTCCTTAGACTGCACCGACTAGGTCAGTCCATGTTGCCCAACACCCCTCCTTCCTCCACAGGGGCTCCTCCATAGGAGATTATGAAGGTGGTTGCTTAACCTCTTTTAGCTGACCTATACTAGTATTTCCCATACCTATCTCTCGGGAAGTCCCTCTGAATATCTAACCAGTGTTCCTCATGCTGCAGTCATTATTTTCTTCTTGCTTTGTCCTTAGAAGGCTGAAAAGCAATGTTACCTCTCAAGTGAAGTAGACTGTTTGTTCCAGGGTCCGAACAAACATAAACACAGTCACCAGCCCACATCCCTGAGTCTTATAGAGGCAATAAGAGGCAGAGGATGGGACCCATGGGACCCACCCTAGACAAGAGGAATCTGAGATCCAAATTCAGGAAGAGGAAAGGCGAGAACCTGTCTGAGACTGACAGACAAGGACTCAACGATCCCACAGTCCCAGTGAGCAGTCTTCTCTCCACAGAGGGATGGACAAGGCAGAGGGCAGCAGCAGATAGTGAGGTCTAGACCAACCGACAGACAGCAGAGGGGGAGAAAGGAGGAGCCGCGAGAGAGACAGGCAAACAAGAAACAAACAAAGAGCTAGACAGACAAAGGGACCATTAGCCCGGGACAGGCAGACAGGCGGGAGGAAGCCGACAGAGGCGCTGGTGCGGCGTGGCCCAGGCTGGACACATGGGAAGGGCTCTCTTCGTCTGTCTCTACCTAGTCAGGGTCTCCAGTTTGTCGCCCACTGGGTCCACAGCTCTCCACTTTCCCGGGAGTGTGCGCTCTCCTCGGGCCTTTCCATGCCTTGTCCCTCACCCTTCAGCCTCCCCAGCCACGCCCCATCCCTCTCACTCCTTCTCTCCCAGGTCACCTTTCTGACCTGCCCTTCACTGGCCATCTCAGGGAGACTCAGACACTTCCTGTGGGCTTTGGGAGGTTCCCATAGGAACCCGGCCAGTCCTCTAGGGATGGACAGGACAGGCAGGGCTCCAGCTCGGGGGACAGCTCCCAGGCCCGCAGAAGGGAAAGTGCAGCATGGCCTGTGTCCCCACGTCTGGCCATGCTTAGCCAAGGAGGCCGGAAAGGACCCTCTCCCCTCCCCCTCCAGTGCCTCAACCTTAGACAAAACAGACCTTAGGCAGTGGGCCTGGGGGGAGTGGCTGATTTACATGTTGTTTGCATCTCATTTGCATGTCCTGGTTCCCACTTATCCCTCACACCCTGTCTCTCCAATTGCAGACTCTCCAGCTCAATCAGTCCCTAGGAGGGCTGGGGGCGGAGACAGGGTGGGGCTCACACACTGGTGCCTGCCAGTCTTCCCTCCCACACCTCCTGCCAGCACAAGCCACATTTCTGCCCAGCCAATGGGCAGTTCCCCTCCTACTTTAGAGCTACCCTCTCAACCCCATTTGCCAGCCACACATTGTCTTCCAGACATGACTTTCACTGTCCTGCCTCTGACCTTTGTCCCCACATGCCCCCCAGCCTTCCCCATCCCTCTGTGTTTAACTCCACATTAGCATCCGTCAAGGCCAATCATTAAGCCCTCCTCTTCCATGAAGACCTCCCTGATCACATAGCCCAGAAGGATCATAAAATTACATTTCTCAGTACTGGAAGGCACTTCAAGAAACCCCATGGTTTGTCTTACTGGTTTTCAGGTAGACAATGCATCACTATCCCCATTTCAGGGGAGGCAACTGAGACCCAGAATCAGTTAAGTTTCCCAGTATAGGCAGTATAGGCAGCAAGCAGGGAGGGAGTTTGAGCCCAGGACACTCTCTCACTGTTCCTTGTCCTACTCTCTCTTTGTCATTCATTTACCTGGGAGCAATGCCATGTTCTGGGAACCTTCTTTTCTGGCCAGTGAGCAAACCATTGGATCTTATTGCTTAGCTTCTCCTAGATTGGGATTTTAGTCTCCCAAAATCTTCCAGGGTTCCACCACAGAGAACTACTGCAGTTCCCTGAATCCTCCGTGCCCTTTCCTAACAATATGTCTTTGCCCATGTTCAGTCCCTCTGAAAGGTCTGGCTTTCTTCCCACCCCTTTATGAAGTAGGAAAACTCCAGCTCCTCCCTCAAAACCCAGCTCAACTAATCACCTCCTCAGAGAAGCCTTCCCTGATTTTCCTCCAAGGCTCTCTAGCACCATATTGAAGCCTCCGAGGCAATACTTGCCATACTCATGCTGACATCCCAGCCTCCCTCCTTAACTGAGAGTCCTTCAAGGGCAGGGGTCACCACATCCTCTTCAGCTCTTTCCCCAGAGCACACAGTGTTTAATTGGACCAGATTTCACCACTGCCTTCCTTCCCCAGCCCAGGCCTATGAACAGAAGCATCAACCTCTTGGGAAGGTCAACAAAAAAGACCAAGAAGTTGGAACCACATGCAAGAGGAGAAGTCCCAGGAGACTGTCCAGGAGTACGGGATGTGCATTTCATCGTTTTCTAAACAACCCCTTTCACCTAGCTTAATGCCTCAAGGAGAGAGGAAGGTGGAGGAAGAGAGAAATAGAGCTGAGGGGAGAACGGGGAACAGGAAGAAAAGAGGTGGGGTGAGGGGGCAAGGGGGACAAGAGCAGGGAGGAGAAGTGGGGAGACCAAGCCTTTGATCCTCAAGCATGTCCAACACAGACCCCGCCTGTGGCCCTAGTATCATGTTTGGTCCCTTTTTCCCAGCCAGGAACATCTCTCCTGCCCCAGAACCAGTGAGGCTGGTGGGAGGGGGCCTGGGCGGACAGAAGCGCCTGCTGTGCCTGTGCCCTCAGGCCCCTTCACACACCTTGTCTCAGGAAGCTCCCCTGAGCTGCGGGAGCTGTCATTCCCATCCTACAGATGGGGCTACTGAAGCAGAGAGGTACCCCATTTGCCTTCATGCTCTGGGGTCGAACCCCAAAACTCTGCTCTCTCCACAAGCCCAGGGCCCTCTCGGCATTGAAGACACACAAGAAAGAGGGGCAGATGACATTTCACGCCGCATTTGGAAAGCCGAGGTGCGAGGACAGGGGGTAGCAGTCACCTCCACACTCCATGGAGGAGCTTGAAGTGCAGGGCCATCTCCCACGGCAGGAAGGGCAACCCCCACCACCTTGCATCAGTGAAGTTTGCCTAGCAGGTCGATGATGTTTAATCTGCTGTCATTTTTCCCTTCCCCCGTCAGTGCTCAGGGCAGTGGAGAGACCAGCTCAGGTGCTTTCCTCTGAACGACCCCTCACAGGGCTCTTCCCCACCCCCGGAGTCCAAGGATCCAGCAACTTTTGTGGTTCTCTGCCCAGGGGCAGGTACTGGTACCCAGCCCTCCTCTCTGTGCCTCACTGGGGAAGTAGAGGTGGGAGCGTGGGGTCACAGAGGACGTCCCCCTTTCCCACAGAACCAGAGCCTCCTCTCAGATGAACAGGCAACTTCCCTGTGTCTAGCCTCCCTCAACCCAGTGGCTTGTGCCTTTCTTAGTCAGGAAGTCCCTCCTGGTGTCTAGCTTACATCTTTGCTGCTGCTGCCTGTCCAGTGCTCAGCTGTGACAGAGCAGTCTGCGCTCTAATGGTCAGGGGATGGGGAGGAGAGGAAGTTCTTCACTTTAAGCCTGCGAAAGGAGGAGTGGTAATACCAAAAAAAAAAAAAAAGGAAGATGGGGCTCACTCACTCAGCTCCATCTCTACACCTCCTCAAAGCAAGAGGAATGGAGGATAGACGGCTGAAGGCTTCCTGACAGAATTGGATGATGAAGGGCAAAGGCAGTGTGCCCCCTCAGTGGCCTCCCAGCCTGGCAGAGACCCCTTAGCAGCAGCTGCAGGAGAAAGGTCGGCACTTCTAGTAAAGCTCAGTGCGCCGACGCTGCTGGGAATCCCTGCGGCTCCGCCGGAAAGGAGAAAAACCTGATCCCAGAGCCCCCTTGTGGCCACAAGCAGGCAGGACAGGCAGCTCTGCCTGCCGCTGCCCCCAGGGAGGGCGGGGTGGGAGACCTGGGAGCTCTGGCTCAGGGAGGCAGCTCCCAGTGCCCCATCTCTGGAGACAGACCCACTATGCAGCCCTGAGCTCATCACACCCCCCGAGTCAGCCCCAGGGGCAAGGTGTGGACAGAGACCAAAGTGTCTCTGCAGCCGTGTCAAGGGCTGACGCAAAACCTCCTAAGTACAGGCAGGCACGCACACTCCTGGCTCCACAGGTGTAACAGCACACACAGGGGTCTCCCAAGAGGTGGCTCCCGCAGATTCTCTGCTGCCCCTGTCCTGAGAAAGAGAGGGCGACTGGAGTGGGTCGTGAGGGCATAGGTTCAGAGCAAGGACAATGGCCAAGGCCAGGTTGGGAGGGTGCCCTGGCCCATCCCTCATCATCAATGGGACCCTGAGGAGCCCAAGACCACTACCACCCCCACACCAGTGTCAATGCAGAGGTCAGAGGATGGGTACAGACTCCACGTAACAGGGGCTGGGGGGTGTGAAGACGGGGGAGTGGGGAGAGGGAGAGACAGCGTCATAAGCCGAGACGGAGACCAGACTTACCCCTGGGTCCACAGCCTTCTTTCAGGTCTGTTCTCTTTAGCTAGTTGGAAGTCCTTCCGAGCATCTAACCTCGATCCTTCCTGCTGGGATCAGAGAAGATTTCTCCCTAGGGATAACTCTGGCTTCTTGCCTCTGTTATGAACCAAACAAACACTTCTGAAACCTCAGGGGGAAGCACGGGTGGGGAAGGGTGTTGGTAATGAATGAGAGGGAGGGCACCTCAGGCAATGGGGAGGTAGGTGGGACAGGCGGCCATCAGGAAGGTGGGGCTTATGACTCTCCTCCCCATCCCTGAGGACGGAATGGAGATTATGAACTCCCTTTGAAGGAGGCACTTGGGGCAGAAGACAGGGAGGACTTTCCAGAAAAAGACTGATGAGTCTCAAAATATTTTAGATTATTACAAACTGCAGACGATAGGGAGAGAGAGGAAAGGCAGAGCAAGAGAAAAGGTCAGGAAATGGAAAAGGGAAACATCTTATCCATGAAAAAGAAGAAAAATGGACAGAGTGGAGACAAGGGCCGCAGACCTGCCGCGGTGAGGACTGCGGTAGGACTGTCGATCTTAGCTGCTCTGTTCACCAAGATGGGAGTGACAGCACCTGCCCGGACTCCCAATGAACGCAGCCCAGTGCCTGGCACAGTGGCTTCCTCCCAGGTGCCAACTGGTCCCTGAATCAGAGCAAAAGGCAGGAGGGGCCCTGGGAGATCCCACAGCCTTCCGGCTCCACTCTCACCACCTGTTGCTGTTATTTAGTCACTAAGTCATGTCCAACCCTTGGACCCCATGGACTGTAGCCCACCAGGGTCCTCTGTCTATGGGACTGATTTCCCAGGCAAGAATATTGGAATGGGTTGCCACTTCCTACTCCAGGGGGATCTTCCTGACCTAGGTATCAAACCCACGTCTCTTGTGTCTCCTTCATAGGCTGGTGGATTCTTTACCCCTGAGCCGCCAGGGAAGCCCCCCCATCACCTGTCCAGCCATCAAACCATTATGGCCTTAGGGGAACAAGGTAGTTGCTGACCCCAGAGCCCGTGGATCAGAGGGACCCAGGTGTGAATTCTAACCAGCCCGCAGGTCATTCTCAGTCAACATCTGAGAACTGCTGACTTACCTCACACTGTCATTTTTCAGGGGAGGGAAATGAGGCTCCAAGAGACCAAGCAACCTGCCCAGGTAGCCATCTGTACACCTACACGGTCCCCACACATGCAGTCAGGGAGAGCTTCTCGTTCTTTTCCGGCTGCAGATTCCAGGAAAGGTCTTCCTGGCCTTGCCTCTCCGTGCTGACTCACAGGGGCCTCTGTCCCCTCTCTGACCTGTGTCCAGGGGCTCTGGCCAGGCTAGGACCTGAGTTGGGTCCGAGACTCTGATGTCCATCCCAACACCTAACATACAAGAAGCGTTCAATAGACATTTTGTAAAATGAACAACTCCATTAGTCAGTCCTTCCTAACCTCCACCCTCGGGGCAGGAACTTCCTCGGAGTCCCTGGGAAGAGGCCAGGAAGTAATCTGCTGGCTCCTGTTCCCTCCAGTCTTGGTCTTAGAGGGGGCGGGGACCAGCTTCCTTGCCCCTAGTCTTCCAGAGCCAGCCCCACTTGGAGCCAGCCCCAACCAGGGCCAGGAGAGCAGCAGGACCCAGCTCTGCTTCTGGGGCTTGCTTCCTCCAGGTAAACACGTGAGGTCAGGAGCCCCCTCGGGAGACCAAGCAGGGCTGGTGGCATGAAAAGACCAAGGGTTATGGATGCCCCACCCCTACTCCCCAGCCAAAGGCCGAGAGAGAGACCAACCTCAATGCCAGTGGTGCAACTTGAAGGCAAGTACCACGTGGTCCACCTCAGGGGGTCTGTCCACCCTGAAGGTCTCCTGCTGCAGAAGGCCAGGTGGGCACAGACAGTGGAAAGCTCCAACTGAGCAGGAGTGGACAGTAGGGTGGTCCAAGCGAGCGAGTCAGCACCGTCCACTGTTGCTCTGCAGTCGTGCGCTGGCAGGCTGGTGATAGACTGGAGACAGTCAACTAGAGCTGGGGTGAGCGTAGGAACCCCCAGGGCTCAGAGACAGCAAAGACAGCAAGGGATAGAGAGGGGGAGAGACGAGAGAAGGAGAGCAAAACATACACAGTGGCACCCGTGCAAGGAGGGCAACTTGCCTCCATCTGCCTCAGTTTCCCCTTTGACACTGTTGCCCATTATACGGACTCATCACTCATCACACAGCCACTGCCCAGCGGCTGAGCCTCCCTGCAGATTCTCAGAGCACTGAGGACCCCCTCCAGGAGGAGTGCAGGGCGCCTGACAAAGGCAGGCATGTGGGTTCTTGTTCCGGATCTGCCATGAATGTGCTTTGTAATTGTCAGAAAGAATCTACCCTCGCTAGGGCCCTAATTTTCCTACCTGCCAAAGCAGAGGGGGCACGCCGGGAGGACTTGAAGATCACCTCCACCTCCACTCCGAGAGATGGAGATGCCAAGTGCATAGCGATGGCATAAGGCAGTGGTGGGGAGGGAAAGAGCCTGCACTGCGAGCCCAGATGCATACGTGCCTCTTCTTCTCAGATGGGGACACTGAAGCCCAGAGCGAGCCCATCGTGCCAGGACTTCGAGGACCCACAGACCCTCAGTGATTGACATGTGATCATGCAGCCTCAACACTGCAGTAAGGCGCTTACAGAAATGCTACGTCTCAGACCCAGCCCCAGACCAACTGGACCAGAATCTGCATTAATTTGGCCATGCCAAGTGGCCTATGGGATTTTTGGATCCCTAACCAGGGACAGAACCTGGGTCCTCGGCAGTGAAAGCATGGAGTCCTAACCACTGGGCCGCCAGGGAATTCCCAAGAATTTGCATTTTAACAAGATCCCCAAGTGATGTAAGGTTTGAGAGCAGCAGATGGCCAAGCACGTGGGTTTCTCATGGATCCACTCAGGCCCAGCTCCTCTGTTTACTGTTCCCTCCCCTGCAAAGTGATGACAAACCTTCCTTCACAGGGTCATCAGGAGGACTGGGGTCCACGTGGAATGAGAAGCATTTGGCACAGTGCTCAGCCCGCGGTGAGCCCTCAGGAAGCAGTCAGGTCACTGGAACTAGGGCTTACACCATTGTATGATCCATTATCCTTAGTGCTTGGAGCTTTCTCGGGACAGCCTGGTTACCTGCTGGCTGTGTGATCTCAGGCAAGGCACTCAACCTTTCCGTGCAGTCAGGGTGCTTCCCTTGTAGTTATTGAAGGATTAAGTAATTGAATGATCTGATGCATATGGCAATAACTACTCGATAGTTTTTTTTTCATTTTTTATTCAACAATCTTTTTTGGCCACTGTGCAGCACGCAGGATCTTAGCTCCCCAACCAGGGATCAAGCCTGTGGCCCCTGCACTGGGTGCAAGGAGTCCTCACCGCTGGACCACTTGGGAGGTCCCTCGACAAATGTTTCTACTGCTATTATTGCGAGAGCTCTGATGTCCAGAAACCTAGCTTTCTGCACCCGCTGGGTCATGAGGAAGACGCTGGGGAAGAACCTCTTGGAAGGGGAGTCAGGAAGGGGAGGACAGGACCACTGTCAGCAGCTGCTGTGCCCAGGGACGGAGCAGGCACTCGCTCCAAAGCCCCGTTTCTGAATGAGACTGTATGTGCACAAACACCCACTAGTAATAGCAGGGTAAGAGTCTCAAGGGGCTTCCCTGGTGGCTCACGGATAGAGTCCACTTACAAAGCAGGAGTCGCTGATTTAGTCCCTGGGTCAGGAAGATCCACCAGAGGAGGGCATGGCAACCCACTCCAGTATCCTTGCCTGGGAGGGCTACTGTCCACAGGGTCACAAAGAGTCAGACACGACTGAAGCGACTTAGCATGCAAGAGTCTGAAAGCTTTGCCACAAACTTGCTGTGCGAGCCTTAACAAGTAGCTTGCCTCCTCTGTGCCCTCAGCCTCCTCATCTAAAGAGGATCGGACCATTAAACAATCACTTGTAACATTCTGATTCCATGGTTCTGGTACATTGAAAAACACACACCTGCCCCCCTGTGCACATTGCAACGTGGGTAACCACAGGGCAGCCAGCACTTGCCCCTCCCCACCTCACCCTCACACACACACACAAACACACAGGACCACAGGCCAGATGGAGGCACTCTGGAATCAGCCTTCCCTTGCCACAGACGCTGGGCTCTTCTCAGGGGCCCTCCTGCCCCTTCCCTCCACAGGGCCAGGTGAGATGGGGCACACCCCTTCCCAGGCAGCACAGTCAAGTGTCTGCTGCCCCCTCCTGGCCAAAGAAGGGATGGCTGCCTGGCCTGCGAAGCCAGACAGGCCCTGCAGGGGTGGGAGGTGGAGGTCCAGCAGGCACCCTGTCCTTAGAGTCAACTCCCCTTCAGTTGCTTCCCTTCCAGGATCCAGATGAAAGCTTGAGAAAAAAATGACAAGAAAACCCATTGGCTAATTCGGATCCCTAGGTGAGGAATAGAGACAGGAAACAGAAATAAATACCAGAGGCACTAATATTTATTATATTAGCAGACAGATAGATGACACTTCATATGAGCCTGGCAGGGTCTTAAGCGCTTTACACATATTACCCCATCTAGCATGACCCCCCACATCACAGCTGGGGAACAAGGCAGAGTCACCTCATTACACAGCCAACGGGCTCACATAGAGGCTGACCCACCCCTCAGGGAAGGAGCTGAGAAGGACCAAGTAGAGGGAGAGACTCAGACTCGTGGACGCAGCTACAGAAACGTGGGCGAGGAGGGGGTGGGGAGGGGGAGAGGAAAGAGCAGCGGGATGGCCGGGAGAGGGAGGGGTGGAGGGCGGGCTCCCCTTTGACCCCAGGGCCCCAAAGATGCTATCAGGCCAGACCTGCCGGAAAATCCTTCCTGGATCCCTCCACATTCCAGCCTCTGCTGGGCTGGTTTTACAGCCTCTCGGCTGCTGGACACTGTTTATGGCAGCCCCATTCTCCAGCCCTTGTCTCCAGGCCCCAAAGGCATCTGGCCAGGCTGAGGGAGGCTTGTGAGGGCGGGGGTCCCCCGCCCAGCCTCCCAACCCCTCCTTTGAACCCTGCTGGGCGCCGGAAGGAGGGGGCTGGGTGGGCGCCACAAGGGCCCCTTCCAGGCTCCTTACTGCATGTCTGCGGGGAGGAAGCAGCCTCCCGGGCCTGGGCCACCCCACTAGGACCAAGGCCCAGCTCTGCCAATTCCTTGGACACATGATTTCCCATGATTTAACCTTCCCCAGCCTCAGTTCACCATTATGTAAAGTGAAAATAATAGTACCTCACGGTTATTTTGAGAACTTGACATATTATAAATAAAGCATCTGCTCCAAATGGTAGCCGATATTATTAGCTATCACAGAATTTGTAAACGAGGCCAAGAACTAGAGAGTCCCACCCCATTCAGTGCTCTCAAGCCAGTCCCTCTGCTCCTAGCTCCCACCGCTCAGCAGGTTGGGCCCCATCCCAGGCCCTTCAGCCTCCACACCCTCTGCCTGGGCTGGGGTGTGACGCCCTCTGCTGGCAGTGGGCAGAACTGCAGTCTCCTCCCCCTACCTGGGGCCTAGAAACCAGAGGCTTTGGGAGGAAAGAGCCACCAGGAAGGAAGGTGGAGAGGCTGTTCCCCGGGCAGCAAGTACAGGGACAACCTCTATGGAACCCAGAAAAAGACCAAGGGCGATAGAACCCAGAGAGGGCTCGGAGCAGGAGTCAAGGACTAGAACGTGTGTATTCTAGGGAAAAGTTTGGGTGGATGAAACTGAATGGACGAGGAGGGATGAAGGAAGTCTTTCTAGAAGGGCTTCCCAGTGATGCAGGGAGAGTCAAGGGGAAGGGAGCAAGGGGAAGTGTAAGACAGCTCCTTTCCAGAGCCGTGCCCACCCGACAAAGACAGGGAGGGCCAGGGGACCGCATACCTCCAGAGACACATGGAAAGGGGGCACTAGGGATGGGAGAAGGACGCCCTCTCGCACACTCCGAGGATGGGAAGAGGTTAATCGAGTCTGTCTGCAGGCGAGATAAAGACTCCGGCGGAGCTGGAGCTGGTTCCCTGGAGTGTCTTCCAGATAACTCTCAGAACCTGGCTGAAGATGAACAACTCCCAGGGAGATCGGGAGGGGAGACCCAGGAACCCGGCCTCCTCCACTCTCCCTCCCTCCTGTCCACTCCCCCAGTCCCTTACAGAAGTCGGGCCAGAGGAAGAACTTGCAACCACAGCTAAGACTGCACAGCATTACCCTTCCTGGCCCCCAGGCACTGAGCATTTATGGGTCCCCCTTCCTCTGGCTCACTGGCCCATGCCCACCACTGGGCAATTTCCTAAGAAGGGAACTCAACCTCCAGGGACTCTGGATGCTAGACCTTTCCTCAAAGTCATCAGCAAGGAGTCCTTGAGCAATGTCAAGGGCTGTGGGGCCACAGTCCCCTTTTTCTGAGTCTCCATACACTCCAGTTCTGCTCTCCCCTCTTTCAATTCCTTTCCCACCAACTACCCCCTCCCTATCCCACCACCAACCCAACTGTCAAGAATTCCAAACAAGAGGCTGGGTTCCAGGCCCCGTGTTTGTGTTTATCTCATGACAGGCTCTGTCTTGTCAGAAGCCGCCCCTGTGCCTGACCCCCTGCCCACCCCCAGAGCTCTGCTGGGAGGATATACTGAGCAGGGATGCCCACAGGCCAGGGCCTCGGGAGTGCGGGTTCCATATCCTCAGAGCAGCCTGAGCCCCAGACAGGTGGAGCTGAGCCTGTGAGGGCCCCCTCCCTACCCCTTTCAGAGTAGCTTCTTGAGGAAGGGCCTGCAAAGAGGATGTCAAGGGCAGGAATAAACACAGGGCATGGGAGAGAAACTGGAGCTACAGAGCTGAAACTGACCCTAAGCAGGTCATAAACAAAGCTGGCCTACAGTAAATAAAGAGTGAAATCCACCATAAACAGAAAGTGAAATGGACTATGACAGAGGGACCTGGGGTAGTTAGAAACATGATCACTGACCCCTTCCCAAGTGAGCCATGAAGGGAAGGGGCCCTGGGAGCGCCTGGGCCAGGGAGAAGGAGGCCTGGGAAAGGGACAGCACGAGGGACGAGAGCTGACTGCTAACTGATGGGCACCAGCATGGATGTGAGTCGATGGAGCAAGAAAGACGGATGTGAAACTCACAGAATGACTTTCTGGTGTCAAGGGCAAGTGTCCTCTACCACCACTTTGCCTTTTTGTTGATCCTCACATCTCCCCTCCCTCCAGCCCCACAGGGCAGTGGGCAGAATCCCAGGAAATAGCCGAGGGGGAAGATCCAGAAGCTGAGGCCCACTCCAAACCTCAGGAGACGAAGCACCTGAGTAGGGTAGGTGGTATGGAAAAGACGGCACAGAAGAAATCCTCAGATACCTCAGCAAGAAAAAAATATGAGATACTGGAGTCAGCGGGGCTCCAAATTCAAAGGTAAAGAGCTAGCCCTTTGCATCCTCCCTTCCTTCCTCCCCCATTCTCCTTACTGTCTCACCTTCCCTTTCTCCCTCCTCTGGTCTCTACCACCTCTATTTCCCCTCCTCTCGGGCAGCATCCACCCCGTTCCAAAGCATCATTCCAAAACTCGGAGTCAACCCCAGCATCACCCTTCTGTATCAGCGGACACGGCAGGCTGAGACTGCAGGGACCCCCAGCACATTCAGGACTTGTCTGTCTTGCTGTCTCTCCATCTCCCTACCAGGTCTCTCGGCATTTTCACCCTGTCCACACACACTCACACACCCTCATACTCACACACCCTCATAAGTGCAAGTTCTCTTCGTTTTCCTTTCATCTCTGTGTGCACGTCCTGGGCTGCCATGCCCTGCATCCATCTGAACTCCGGAAATCAGGAAGAGAAGGATGAAGTTGGCACCTGCCCTTGCCAAAAAAGGAATCCAGGTAGATCCCGTTCAACTCCTAATCTGTAAGCATGAATGGGGGCCGGGGTGAGGAATGATGGGGCCTAGAAACCTCCCCAAATCTTCCAAGGACCAGGAGAAGATCCAGACATCATCAGCCCTTAAAGCCATAACCTGCTCCACCGCTGCTTGCGCCCCCACCCCCCCACCACACAATTACTATTCACAGTGCACAGCTGGGTGATTAATGACCTGATTAATAATTACTCAGGCTAATAAAATAATTAATTAATTTGGCAAGTCATTATTTATCTGTTCATCCTCAACCTGAAACTCTGCAACTAGGAGTTTGGGAATCTCCCCTCCAGGCTCTTTCAGAAATGTGATCATTAAGGCCAGTAAGGAAGGATGGGGGGATGGGACCTCTTCATCCTGAGATCCTCCCAAGGTAGGAGAAGAGACAGCCTGAGTGCAGATGGGAAGGGCTGCACCAAACCAGGCAACCTCAAGCCCTGGAAGGAGCTGACTAGGGAGGTCGGGGCTGTGGGGGAGGGGGAGGACACTTTTTGGGGGGGAGGAGAGGAGACCATAACAGGGAGTTGGGGGTGGGGAGCCCAGGTTTGGGGAATTCTTGGATGTATTCTTTCCAGCACATGATGGATGACACCATTTTCAACAAATGATCTTTATCTCGCCTCTTGTCTCCCAAATTTATGATGTTGCCCCCAAGCCGCAGGCTAGACAAGCAAGGATCTGGTGAGTCCTGGGATAGGGAGGGGGCTGACTTGGGGTGAGGTCCAAGAATCTGCGGGGTGTCTCCAGGACTCTGCAGAGGGGAGAAGTCTCCCTCTATCATCTATTTCTGGGCTCTTGAGAAACAAAGCTCTGCACAGGACTTAGAATTGAGTTTCTAGAACCTACAGTCTGGACCACCCCCCTCCCAATAGGGATGGGAGCAAAGAATAGGGAGAAAATAGGGACAGCTGACCTCCTGGGGGCTGGGAAGGGAGGCAGAATCTGGCCCCAGGGAAGGTGAGGTCCAAGAATCTGCGGGGTGTCTCCAGGACTCTGCAGAGGGGAGAAGTCTCCCTCTATCATCTATTTCTGGGCTCTTGAGAAACAAAGCTCTGCACAGGACTTAGAATTGAGTTTCTAGAACCTACAGTCTGGACCACCCCCCTCCCAATAGGGATGGGAGCAAAGAATAGGGAGAAAATAGGGACAGCTGACCTCCTGGGGGCTGGGAAGGGAGGCAGAATCTGGCCCCAGGGAAGGTGATGATTGGCATATCCAGCCAGTCTTTAAACAGGCAGAGCTATCTGCCACATTCCAGGCAGAGGGGCATACACAAGACACCGATTCTCTGATGTCTGCGGCTGAGCTGTCAGCCAGCCATCCACTTGTAAGTTTAGACCTGTGGTAGGCTGCCAGTATGTGCAAGGACAAATAACTAAACCTTGCCCTAGAGGCCCTCAAGTTCCTATGGGGGAAAACAGACTTGTAAATAGGTAATTCCCTCTGCCTTAGTGCCATTAAAAAAAAAAAAGTATATAAAATCCACAGGAGCACAGAACCATCCTGCCTGGGGGTGTCAGAGAAAAACAATCCATAGAGGGGACATCTGAACTCGGCCTTGAGGGGAGAGTTCCTACTCTCCCCAAGTGTGGATGGAAAGTAGTGTGGAGACATGGAAGAGCGAGAGGTGCTTGGAGAGTTATTAAGGACGGAAGTGGCCTGAACAGGAGTCCAAACCTTTTCTTGCAGGCAGTGACGAGCTAGGAGAGGTTTAAGTAGGATAGTGACCTGCCCTTTGGAAAGAGAATATGGAAGGCGCGGAAGAGAGACGATAGCAGAAGGTCCAGTTAGAAGGGTGAATGAAGCATGTCCCCGCTGAGATCCTGAAGGTCTGACAAGTCAGGACCAGGCAGTGGTCTGGAAGCTGGGAGCAGGCAGTTTAGATTTCAAGCCTCCATGAGTCTGAGAATAGAGACTCTAAGCCTCAGGCTGCAATGATTTTCCTCACCACACACAGCTATCCCACCAGTGAGGGTATAGAGAAGGGCAGGAAACCTGGGACTGGGACTTTGATCCTCCCACAATTTTGAAGGGTGAGGAAGAGCCAGACCCTCCTCCACAGAGCTGAGGAACAGGGGAATTTTGAGCCAGGCCTGGCTGGAGGGTCAGATGTCTGGGTTCAGCAAGGCTTCAGCAGGGGGCGTGGACAGGAGACCGGAGACAAGCAGAAACCCGCCCATTGGGTGGGCACAGGGGAGGGGCCGCGCGGCGGTTTTCCCTGTCGCCAGCAGAGGGCGCGCAGGAGGCAGGCCCGATCTGGAGTTAGCCGTACTGAATTGGCCTCGCGGGCCCGGGCGCCCTCTGCTGGGGGCCGATCCTGGAGACCCGGACCCACGGCTCCAACAGTGGGGTCGTCTTCCATCTCTCCCGCTGGGCTACACCCAGAATTCCACAGGAACCTGGGGTCTCGCCCTGGAATAATGGATCCTAGGTCTGAGACGGCCAGTTCTGGGTTGAACCTCCATAGCTCACAATTTACGTAAAATAATACTTTCTCATCCATTCTTCTTTCCAGCCGTCTTTCCAGACAGGGGTACATCCCCATTTCACAGATGGGGAGATGGAGGCTTCAAACCGAAGTCACATGGTTAGTAAATTCAGTTCAGTTCAGTTCAGTCGCTCAGTCGTGTTCGACTCTTTGCGACCCCGCGAATCGCAGCACGCCAGGCCTCCCTGTCCATCACCAACTCCCGGAGTTCACTCACACTCTCGTCCATCAAGTCAGTGATGCCATCCAGCCATCTTAAATCCAGGCCTCCACCCCAAGGCTATATTTGATGTTCCTGTTGGTGGCGGTGGTTTAGTCGCTAAGCAGTGTCTGACTTTTGCGACTCCACGGGCTGTAGCCCGCCAGGCTCCGCTGTCCATAGGATTTTCCAGGCAAGAATACTGGAGTGGGTTGCCATTTCCTTTTCCATTCATGTCCCTACTATGTGCTAGTCAACGTGTGGTCACTGTTCACAGATGAAGGATCACCCAGGGAAACAAACTAGAAGGCCAAGAGGAAAATTAGTCCGGCTGGCTCGCGCAGGGCAAGCTCCCCTTTCCCAGGGGTACAGAGAGGCCACTGAAGGAAGTGCTCTGAGCGCACTAAAGGGCGGGGCGCGGGGGACCGAGGTGCAGCAAGAGCCAGTGTGCAGACCTTCGTGGAGATCTGTGCCGCCAGCGTGAGGTCCGAGTCTCGAAGCCTGCTCTCATCCAGAGACAGCTCGCCCCTCCCGGCTGGGGAAGGGCTCCCAGCGAGCCCCAGCGGGGGCGCGTCGCAGGGCCACCCAGCGTCTCTGCCGGTGGGCGGTCAGAGTGAGAGCACCTGGTCAGATGCCGCCAACCCCTTGGGTCCTGCAGCCGCTTCCGTGGGGGAAGGGTTGCCGCCTCCACCTAGGCTTCTGCCAACTGTGTCTAACTCTGAAACTATATTACCTTTCCCACCCCCAACCACCCTTGACGGACTTCCGTGGTTTCGGGTAACTCGCCTCCAGCTCCTGAGTACAAGGAATCATTACCCCCTTACACCGCAGGTCTGACGCCAAATGGGGAAGTCCTTCCTGCTGTCTGACCACCATTCTGCCTGCTGCAGCTAAACTTAACAAGTTCTGTCCTCATCGGAGAAAGTGGGTGCTTCAACTTTCCTCCTTTTAGCTAAAGAATCCAAGCCTCCAGCCCCTTTTCCACATCCTATTTCCCCATTCTGACAAGGCCTCTTTTTAGGGATCCTCGTGATCTTCGTTTCTCTTGCCTTTCCTGGTCAAAATAACCCAAAGTGTTTTCTGATTGGTTGTCCTCTCCCTTCCAATATCCCTTCTCTGTACCGGACCTCCCCGCCTGTGCTGATGTCCAAGTCCCACTCGCCATGATCCACAGACGGCCTCAGTTTCCCCAGTAGGGCGTTGAGTGTGCTGCCTCTATGGTGTCCTCTGGTTTTTTGAGGTCCCCTCCCCCAGCTTCTGAACAGGACACCGCCACGTTCTTTCATTCATCTCAAAAATATTTACTGAGCGCCTACTATGTGTCCGGCCTGAGTTCCTCCCCTCGACTCACTCTTAGCCTTCTGCTGCTTCCAAAGCTTGGAGGAAGGAGCAAGAGATCCAAGAGTGCCGATCTCCAGTCCGGAGCTCGAGTCAAGAGAGCTGAAGGTCATCTGCAACCGGGTGAAGCCACGAAGGTAGGGCGGGGCTAGCCGGACGCCTGCGGGTCTGAATGCTTGGGGACCGCAGAGAGGACACTGCGCCAGGCGCCGGAGCCTCCCGGCGCTCTGACCTGGCGCAAGGATTTCCCATTCGTAGCGCAAGGAAGACCCCTTGTGGCCGTTGTGGGAAGAGCAGGCAAGAAAAGAGGGCAACAGCCGGGAGAGGACAGCCAGACTCCCTTCTAGGTCTTGCCTGACGGGGTGTGGGTGGGGGAGGCGAGGGGGTGCTCAGAGGCTAGCCGTGCCCGGCAATCCTTCATCCCACTTCCACACCCTCAAAACGCAACCACCCGCACTTCGCGAATAGTGTTCTTACCAAATCACAGGGAAAATGTCTGAAGCAGTGGCACGTGTGACTGTGGTTAGACATCTGGAAGGACTTTTCTAGAAGCGGTTTGGGGAGGACTCAACTCATCGCAATGAAAGGATGGAAAGAAACGGGCCTTCCGACCCTCCCCAGGCGGTGAGGAGAGATCCGTTCCTGAGGCTGAGGCGAGTGTGGGATTATCAGCCCCTGCGGTGCGGCTGCCTCCGCTCGGAGAAGGAAGCTCTCACCAGCCGGGATGTTCAGAGAGCGCAGGAGCCGGGGCCGTCCCTCAGCCCGCATCCTGGGGGTGAGGGTTGAGGGGTGGGGTGCACAGGGTCTTCGGGAACAGGAAGGGGACTCCATGTTCGTCACAGTAGACTGTCACAGGCCTGAGAGGGGACCGTCAGGGCAGGGATCATGCACCCCACACACCCTGCCGGAACTCTGAGCGGAAGAGTACTCACTAGGCTGCGCCACTCCCCGCCCCATCCCCCTTTGACGCTGCCGGCGACCGAGCCCTGTCCGGGCAGTGTGAATTTGCATACATTTGCATCGCCAGCTGCGCACAGCTGCATCCGGTTTTGGACCATAAATTCGTGGCGGGTGGCTCCTGGCCAGCGGGCCCGGCGCGGCGGGAGCCATCTCTCCGCGCGCCTCTGCCGGGTCTGTTCACGCCTCGGGCGCTAGCGGGGTCTCACGCCTCTCCGAGCCGCCTCCCCCAGTTCGCGCCACCTTCCGAGCGTCTGTCTGCCTGGGCCAGCCCCAGGCCAGGCCTAAAAGCCCAGATTCCCGTTCTTCGTCTCTCTGGGTCAAGCGACGTATTCGTCTTGCTCTGACGCTTCAGGCCAGGGATTTCAGGGCAGATTTTCCTGCCAGGACTAATGCGTAGCCTTCTAGGTGGTAGCCCTGCCTCCGGAAGCCCCTTGCCAAAATACAGGACTAATCATGGTCAGCGTTTGAAATTCCATGGTCTCGCCAGGCTTGCAGAATAAACCGTGTATTGTTCACTCTCACCAAGGAAAGCCCCTCACATTTCACCAGCATCTCTCTTCTTTATCTTTAGCCTTGTCTCTTGCATCACAGCCAGACCCAGGCACATAACAGCTTGTGCTTCAGTAACACAAAACTGCGGGAGGGTATTTAACTCCCTGAGCCCTCTCCCTCTGCCTGACCTTTATCTGCTCCATGTTTCCACCTAGACTGCCCCTCCCTTTTGTCTGCCGGCCCAACACATCCTTAAATCCATGCTAAAACGTTTCCTCCTCTGGGAGAAATTTGTTCCCACCCTAATTTCTCTTACCCCTGGCAATCTGTAATGACATCTGTTAACTCACAGTATAAACGTTTGGTCAGTTGCACCCACCAAATTGTTAAGACAGGGACTGTTTGTTGCTGTGTCCTGGCTCTCCCACCAGGAGATGTTCAGAAATACTGAATGAATGGAGTTGCAGTTCCCCTAGGCATCCAGAGTAGAACACACATCTGAGACATTATTCTGGCTCCAAGCATGCTTTACAAGACATTTGTGAGGCCACAGGAGAGTTCCTACCCTGACCCCATTCCCTTTTGGTCCAAGCACCTCTCCACTGGAAAGATGTGAGGAGTGAGAAACCGGAATTATGAGTAGAGAGACTTAGAGTCATGAGGCCTAGGGCTCCATCACCTCAGAAAAGTTACTTCCTCCCACTGAGGCTGTTTCCTCAACTGGGAATAATGGGAAGAGTATTGACCACTTAATAGGGACTTCCTAATGATTGAATGAAATAATTCATGAAGTGCCCGAGTGCCTGCTCAGTCACTTCAGTCGTGTCTAATTCTTTGCAACCCTATGGACTGTAGCCCGCCAGGGTCCTCTGTCCATGGGATTCTCCAAGCAAGAATACTGCAGTGGGTTGCCATGCCTTCCTCCAGGGGATCTTCCCGACCCAGGGATCGAACCAGTGTCTCCTGCATCTAATGCGCTGCAGGCAGCTTCTTTACCACTGAGTCACGGGGGAAGCCCTCGTGTATGCCTGCTCCATATCAAAAAGTGTTGGATTTCTTGAGATTCCAGGCAGACGATGTGAGGATCCATCTTGCCCCCCACCTCCTGGGCAAGAGAGCATCTCCACTAACAGCCCAAGCCAAGACACTTAAGGGCCTGAGGTTTCCAGGGCCTCCAGTTTCAGCAGTCTGCATTCTACAGGAACGCATGGGATAGCAAGACATTTACCCAGGGTGGAGGAGGTCACACCTGCCTGTCCGCGGACGGTCCTCGCTGCTGTTCCCCTAACGGCCACCAGGGGGCAGCAAACTCCCAAATCACCTCAGGCTGCCTGACCACTAGTGGCAGGTACCTTCTGGGCCCTTCTCAGGACAGTCCTGGTCCCTGACTCCCTAGTCTATTTCTACCATCCCCTCCCAGGCAGGTCTTGGTGACTCCCCCACCCCCAACCCCTCGCCCAATGCCTCCTGCTTTTTCTGCTGGTTTTGTGTTCCCTTGGCCTCCTCAATGCCCAGCCTCCCCTCGGTCATGACCAGTCTTGCTCTAAGCAGGCACCCCGGGATTGAGGAGGGTACAGTTAAAGACTCTGGGAGCAGCACACAGCAAAAGTTCTGGGGAGGACAGACCTGGTTCCAGCCCCGACTCTATCACCAAGCAACCGTGGCATCTCAGGCTGACCCCCAAGGGCTCGGTCCCTCTCAGAGTTGTGAGGCGTCGGTGCGTTCGCCGCACAGCCAGCTCTGCTTTGCCCTGCGCATCTGGCTCAGTGTTGATCCCTCTGCCTCCAACCAAGGTTCACCCTACCCCTGCTCGGCCAGAGCCTCCCTCACACCAGCCCTATTTCCGGTCTGGTCTCCACCTCACTGAGCTGGTGACAAGACCTATCCACCCGCTGAGACATTCCTGGATACACAGCCCTCTGTTGCCCCATCTCACAGGCAGGAGGCTGGATAAAACTGTCCCTGTAAAGACTCTCCTCACCTTTCTTTCATGGAGATGGTGACCAGGAGTTGCCTGGACACAACGCAGCTGCCCTTCCCTGCCGTGATGCGTCTTCCTTCACTCTCCACCATACCTCATCCTTCTCAGCTTTCTTTTGACTCTCTTTTCTTTTTCTTTCCTTTTATGCATCCACCGTTTCTGTTTCCTCTCTCCTCTTTCTTCTGAGCCTTGGTTTCTTCCCATCCTCTCATCCTCTAGAAACCCTATTCTCTCTCCATCGTAGATGTCTGCCCTGCTCTCCTAGGAGAGCTCTCCAGCATCTCCTTTCAATACCCATCGAACATCTTCTGGTGCTTCAAGGGCCAGCCTCACTGATAAGGGTGTTGAGACCCAGACAGTGTCATACAGAAAGGAGGAGGGCGGGAGGGAGGCCTGGAGCTGAGGCCAGTGTTTGGGCAGGGAAGGTCTTGCCAACCATGGTAGCGTTCTTGGTGAGTTTCACACTTGCTGGTAACAAGGGAGGGCTTCCCTGATAGCTCAGGTGGTAAAGAATCTGCCTGCAGTGCAGAGATCCTCTGGAGAAGGTAATGAGCGAGACAAATCCAACCTCCCTGGATGTCATTTTTTTTTTTTTTTAGGCCATGAAGCATGGTTTATGGGATCTTATTTCCCCAACCAGGGACTGAACCCGGACCACAGCAGTGGATGTCATTCTTTAAATTATGTTCACATCCTTATGTTCACTGTCCATCTCTCAGGAAGTCTGTAATGACCATCCCCCAGCACAAACTATGTCCTAGACTGTGAGCTCAGAAGGAAAAAACAAGATATAACTCCATCTATAAAGCTCTTTGCTTGGAGAAGCCTCCAGGATGCTCGGGAGGGGGCAGCAGAAGGCACGTGGACCCAGAGGAGACAAACAGTTGAGGCCCAGAGTTACAGGTCTGGGACTCATGAGCTTTATCATACGTGGTGGCTGAAATGATGAGAGTGGTTGAGCTATCTCAGGAGGAGGGAACCCAAGGATAAGAACCAGAGCTGAGAGTGGAACACTGGAACCATCACTAGTTCAAAGGTACGAGGCTGAGCTGAAACAGCCAGAGAGGTAGAAGAGGGCCTTCCAGACCCCAGGTCCTGGTAGAATCCATATGTAGTACATTCATATTAATTTTAAGCAATAATTGTTAAGAATATATACTGCTATTTGTGTTTCACCTGGGGTTAAAAAAAAAAGAATATATAGTGCTATGGAACTATTTTATAAGCAAAAACATACAAAATGGTGAGTGCTGAGTGCTCGCTCAGTCATGTCCTATTTTTAAGACCCCATGGACTGTAGCCCACCAGGCTCTTCTGTCCATGGGATTTCCCAGGCAAGAATACTGGAGTGGATTGCCATTTCCTCCTCCAGGGGCTTTTCCTGACCCAGGGATCGAACCCACATCTCTTGTGTCTCCTGCATCTGCAGGAAGATTCTTTACCACTGCACCAACGGCACACAGTGTAAAAATATGAATTTGTCTCCCATGGGCAAAAATCTGATCAAGCACATAAATATAAAAATATGTATTATATATTAATATGATAGGATTATGGGTTTTCCACTTTTTCCTTTTATCAACTTTTTTGTTATGATTCTAATAAAAGATAAAATATTTTGTGAAAAATGAAATAATTATTCAACATTTGAGCTGACTCCCCTCAGGAAACTGACAGCTAGCACGGGAAATTAATTTAACCAATATCATACAGCCTATGAATGACAAGACCTGACTTGAATTCTCATCTGATGATTTTTTTTCCCAGTTTCCTGGGCTGTTCTGGGCTGGTGCTTTGGCTAATTCTGGAGCAAGGTCAGTTGTGAGTGTCTATTCTTTCCTAATTTCTCTCAAACCACAGTTTATCCTGCCACTCTTTGCGCCCTTGACCTTCCCACATGCTTGCTAGCCTTGCACTAGCAGGCTGCCCCTGAGGCCCTTTCTGGCCTCTCTGCCTTTCCACCTGAATAGACACAGCGCCTGCAATTTTCTGCTTCTGATCTGTATGGCTGTCCTGGTACAGAGCTATGAGCAGCTTTCCTTTGCCATCATCAGTGACTTCCTCCCCTTGGCCCATAAGGCATCTTCCAGAGCCTGTCCCGAGCACAGTTCGAAGCACCTCTCAACCATATTCATAAAGGCTTTGGGGATGATCTTCTCCCTGAATTACCCAGGCTATTGCATTCCCTCCATTAGAGTGATTCGACTTGGACTCCATGGAATTTAACATATTCAAATGAGCAAAAACATATATTCAGAATTGTTCTGTCGCTCAGTCGTGTCTGGCTCTTTGTGATCCCATGGACGGCAGCACACCAGGCTTCCCTATCCATCACCACCTCCCGGAGTCTGCTCAGACTCATGTCCATTGAGTCCGTGATGCCATCCAGCCATCTCATCCTCTGTCGTCCCCTTCTCCTCCTGCCTTCAATCTTTCCCAGCATCAGGGTCTCTTCCAATGAGTCAGTTCTTCGCATCAGGTGACCAAAGTATTGGGGCTTCAGCTTCAACATCAGTCCTTCCAATGAATATTCAGGATTGATTATACTCAAATTAACACACCCCTTCAACTCTGATACACACACAGACCTGCCATTTCCTTGGTGGCAAAAGGGGAGCTGTTTGCCTCATCCATTTTGGGGGGAGAGCAACAACTATTTTGTTTTGAGAAATCTCTAATGCACATTAGCAGACCCTTGCCTTCAGTCAATGGGACCCCTGTACAGCCACTCCACCGCGCGCAACACCCTCTCCTCTCAGACCCTTCCTGGGATGCTGGAAGCAAAATTGGGGATTGAAGGAAGAAATATCAGGATTCCAGGCACTCCACCTCCTACACCAGGGTGGAAATTGAAGTCATTCAGGATGCAGAAGGGCGTTCCAAATTTAACACAGTTTCTAGATTTTCTGGGTGGTCATCCACTCCACAGCAAAGATGATTCTAACTCAGGATACATGAGGGTAAACACTACGTTGAGTCACCGCCCAGAGCTCTTCAGAAGTGAAGCTCCAGCCCGCTGCGTCGGGTGAAGGAGAATATATTATGCCTGGACGCAAAGGAGGCAGTCTTGAAGGGCCTTGAGGGCTCCGCGGTGAGCGTCCTCGGTCCTATCTGCGGTAGCGCACGCGCATGCGCACAGGCTCCCAGCACATCATGGTTTTCCAAGCCTCCTCTCTCCCATCCTTCCTCGTTTAATTCTGGTCTCCCAGTCTTTCGCAGGGACATCCTTGTACCCCCTTTTCTCTCCCTCCCCTGCTCCACCTCCTCCAATAGGAGCTTGCAAGTTCTTCCCCAGTCCTGCCTAACCCAGCTCCTTAATCCAAACCAGAAACCAAACCCTCAAATCCGCAATGAGTGAAAAAAGCAAGCGTGGGGTGAAATAAAAGGAGATGAGAGATCAGATCGCTGTCCCTCACCTCCCTCTACAAGGCAGGCTCGCTGGCCTTATGGGGTGAGGGCGGGAGTCTGAGAACTATTTTGACTTGCCCTTGATCCCGTAAACTGACGAATGGGGCAACAGGAGTTCCCCATGAAGAAGGTTTTTACTCCCATGATGAAAGGCTGCAACAAATTCATACAGAAATAAGTATCCAATTGGCTTAGATGGACACTAAAGATCAGTGTTTTCCAGCCTTGTTACAACACCCAAGACTCCAGTCATCTCAAGGAGGGTTATGAAATTCTCAAAAGTGATTATCTTAAAAATTCTCACGGAAAAATATCACACAGTGAACTGACTTTGTAGGGATGGCAAGGTTTTCTCTCCCCTACAAAATCATAAAGAAACCAATAAAAATAGAAATGGGTTTTCAAGGTTAAGAAAATCCCTGTTTTAGACATCATTGCTGAGAAAATCAGAAGGGCTGCGGGTAGAGATGCTCCAATCCCAGAAAAAGGAAAACGGGTGACACTCTTTCCCATTCCTCTAAAGGAGAAATGGGGGGGAAAATGTACTTTTCATTTCCTCTCAATCTCTTCCCTCAAGCCCTCTTACTGTCTACTCTTAGTAACATGAAAATAAAAGAACAGGGAGAAAAAAAAAGGGAAAAATATTTTTAAATGATTTTAAAAGGGAAAAACAGAAACTGACAGGGTGAAAAAGTCAGAGGGGCAGGTGGTGGAGGAGAGGCAGGAAGGGTGGAGAACACGTGGAGAGATCTGGTGTCCTAGTCTGGGAGCGGAGGTGCTGCATTCTCCCCAACAACACCTTTGAGGAACAGACAGCCCCCGCTCTCGCCCAGGATCAAAGCGGCAATTCCATGCCCTCGACCTCCCAGCTCCAGGTGCAGACTGGAGTGGAGAAGTGAGAAAGGGATTAGAGGCAGGGGGGCTATGGCAGAGGCCAGAGCCCGGTCAGCTCCGGTCGGTCTCTGGGAGCTGACTCTCCCGGTTCTTGCCAGGAGAGTTGAAATGGAAAGCAGCAGCAGGTTACAGTCGGGGCTGAGAAGTAAGGCGGAAACAGGCTGCATGGAGAGGCGCAGCATGGTCTTGGAAGTAGCAGGAGTGGTCCATCACATTCCTGCACAGCCCAGGCAGGGGGTTCAGCATCCCTACCCCCTCCCTCTCCCAGCAGAGCTCACCTGCCCCGCTCCCGCCCTTGCTGCAGATGTAGGAGCAGAATTTCATAAGCTGCAGCAGCTGTGGCCAGCGCCTCCACTCCTCACCAGCTTCCCTCCCCAGAACAGAGCAGCAGCAGGAGGAAGGGGTGGAGGGGGAAAGAGGAAAGGGTGCAATAATAACCCCAAACCTTTTCATCTCAGCAGCCTCCATATTTATCAGCAAGCTCAATTCTCAGCAGCTCTTTCTCTCTCCTTGGCTCATAACCAAATGATCGCACAAGGCTTTGCTGAGAGGAAGCATGAGGCCGCTGAGCCGGCATCGCCTCTCCCAGTCTGGGGGGTGGGAGGGAGTGGGGGGCACCACATTATACGGAGAAAGAGATGCACCTGTTTCCAGCAGTGGTGTGCGGTAGAAAGAACTCATAAAGAGTCCCAGGTTGTCGCAAGAAAGATAATAATTTGATGGGGTTGAAATTAAATGTCCAAACTGAGGCTGCTTATGGATTTTGAAGAGGGTGGAGAGAACATGGAGGGCAGAGACCAGAATGAGAATAAAAAGAAAGAGAGAATGCTGGAGTCCAGCTCCAGCATCCAGGGATTCAACCTGAAGAGGTGAACGGTGTCAGCGAATGAGACAGCCTCTCATTTTTCTATGGACTGCCTATTTATTCCAAGTTTAAGATTCTCTTTTATACTTTTACAAAAACATTAGGCCAGAGGTTTGACATTTTCAGTTCCCCCTCTCCCAGATTTATTATCTCCATAAATCATTGTTGCTCTTCAAACAGAGTTCCTGCTTCAGTGATTTCTCTGGGAATCAGCCTTATCATCTATTAGCTACCTCTTCTAATGTGTCCTATAGTTAACTTGTGATTACATTGTAACTCATGCTACATTCCTCAGTTTACTAATCTTCCTAAGTCCTGTTTGCCCCTAACATCCTGAGCTCACTATCTCTTAAAAAGGCTTCTAGCTATAGTGTGTCTCTAAAAATTCCCAACTTCTATAAGCTATAGTACAATATGCTAACTTTACAACACTCCTTAAATCTTTAACTTCTAACTGTTTTAATTATTTCTGAGCCCTAAATTCAGTAAACTCCTTTGCCATAAACATTCTCCTCACAAATAGGCTTCAGATAGCAATCCCTCCCATGGCCTCAAGCTGCGGCCTATGTGCTCATCCTGGAACACTTTTTTGTAAAAGTCCTTAAACAAATCTCAATGATTAACTTTATGAATTATATTCTGCACAATGCTGCAGAAGGTTTTCTGCCTTCTCATGCTCAAGAACAATAAACACCTTAATATTCCTTTTCAGTCAACTCAGCCGAGGAGAGGAAAAGACAAGTCAGGATTACAAGGCCTAACTCCTTTATCCCGGGATCCGTGCCTGCAGAATGAGGAGAGGGGGCTGGGGACCGTGCCTCCATTTTGTCAGTAATGCCTAACGCAGCTCCCGACAAGAAAAACACACACGATGGGAGTAGACAAAAGGGAGAAGCCGACACACGCTGAAGCCCAAATAAAGACAGAAGCTGCGAGAGGAGGGAGCTGGCACCTGGAAAGCAAGATGTTACAGCTGCAGAGGGGGTTGGGGGAGGAGGAGAACCCTGGGAGGAGGAAACAACCAGACCCTTGCATTCATGTCTTCACCAGGCTCACAACTTTATGCAGGCGAGTCTGTGTGGGTTCTCCCTCCCCCTTTACTCTCCACACTGTGTGCATGTGGCGTGCCACACACCAGTTGGCCAGGCTTTGCCTTATCTGTCCCCCACCCACCACCACAGGTCACAGCCCGGGCCTGGAGAGCCTCTTGGCCTATCCACAGGCTGTAATGGGCTGCGTTCCGCACACACTCTGGTGCAGCAGCAGCTCCCAGCACGGGGGCTCTGGGGCTCCTCTCCCACTTCCTTCCAAAAGCAGGAGGCTGCCTGGGGGGCTGCTTCCTCTTAACAGGGCGATTTCAAGCTATGCACTCAGTCATCCAGCTAAGCACAGACTCCCACGTGGCGGCCCTCCATCTTCCCCAGCCTGTTGGGGCTGCATTGATTTTGCAAGCTCCGCAGCCCTTCAGTGGAGACAAAGGGGCAGGCACGACTGGCCGGCCTCGTTTGCTGGCATGCTGAGGGCCAGGGTTCCCGGGAGGAGTGATGAGCGGCGAAGAGCTTAGCTGAACCGAGACACGGCTGTTTAGGCGTGGGAGTGTCAAAACTCCAGAGTCTTGCTTTCTGATGGGCCCAAGGCAGAGATAAAGTGCGTGATGGTGAGAGAACTAGAAAGAGATGGAAAGGGAAGGGAGCAAGCAAGCAGTCCCCAGCTTCAGAGGTGGGAAATAAATAATGTCCAGAAGGGTCTGGCTCTGAAGTGGACCAAATGGCTCTCCTGTCCCATGTTTATGAGGTCATGGACCATTAAACCAGCCAACCTACAGATGTCTTCATGAGACTTTACGAGATTAGACTGGGGAGACCCTATAACTCAGCAGCCAAGAAGGGAAAACAGGAGGGGGAGTTGCAGATGAGAGATGGAGGAAAAGGAGAGGAGGCGCCTCTCAGCGGGTCTGGGTTCTGGCATCCCTCCGTCTTCACTGCTCACTCCCTGAGGTTCTGCTCACTGGCATCCCTTCATCTTCACTGCTCACTCCCTGAGGTTCTGCCCACGTTCCTATGAAATTCAGAACTGCGACAGGCTTACGTTACCCAGCAAATGCTTAATTATCTACTTTTTTTTCTAATCCAACTTCCAATTGTCCCCTGCCCCCACCGTGCCCCACAATCATTAGATGTTCAATTCCTTTGGTGTTTGTGAAGCAAATCAAAAAGATCATAGTCATTATTTATAAACTTACATGTATTGGGATTTTTAAATGTTTGTCTACGTGGTTTTCCACAAATTCAGTAACTATGAGCTGACGTTTCCAGGGGTCCCCAAAGGTTAATGTTTATTCTTCCAGCCATTTGGAGCAGACAGGAGCTCTACGTGGGGATCAGGCAGGCGCAGAATTTGAAGGGGTTAAGGGAAGGAGCAGGAAATAGGGTGCAGTTGCTCTTATTCCCTCAGGCTTGCGCCACCCCGTGGCGGTTTGGAGAAAGTCAGAGACAAGAGTGCTTAGAAAAAAGCCCTTTTTCTCCCAGCTCTTTCAGAAACCCATGTGCTGCTACTGGCCGAAGCTTGAGTCCAAATTAAGGAAGGAGGGTAAGACCCACATCTTCAAATCACCACTCAGGATCCGTACTTGAAAAGCAACCATTTATTAGAACCAATACAAGAGTATGAAAAGAGGGAAAGGGGGTGGGAGGAAGGGGGGAGAGAATGAGGTCTGCATCAGATGTCAGGTATGGAAACACGTAAATTGCCTACTTTGAAACATTTACATTTAAAAGGAGAACATATATATATATCACTTATCCTAAAAAAAAAATCAAAAGCAGACATGTTTGGCTGAAATATAACCAAGAAACACAACCAAAACTCCCCCACAAATCAAAAAGGTCCGTAGAGAATTCAATTTCCCATTTTTCCATTCAGAAATCTGGCTACAACGTGTGATTTGTTTTGCTGCTCACGATGGTACTGAGTGCTGAAAGAAACCCAGCTCCTGGAGTCTCTGAGCCCACCCTGTGGGAAGGGGTGGGGAGGCCTGTGGGCTGAGGGCAAACCAGCTCCTGACTACTTGGCAGGATGGCAGACATGCTCTCTCCACCCTCCATGCCTCCCCAGAACCGCCTGGTGCTGCCGGTGCTGAGAACAGGAGTCCACAAAAGACCAAGAACTGGAATGTGACTGCAGCAAGGGGCCAGGACCTTGTGCTTTTTTGTGGGTTACACATCTAGGGCCAAGGAGAGAGAGAGAAAGAGCCCTATTGGGAAGAAAAGGAGCCGGCTGAGCCCCTAAACTGAGATGGAGAGTAAGGCTCTTGAGCCCACACCTGGGCAACTAGTGTCCGAAAGTTTTCCCAAACCAGAGGGAAAAAAGGTCAAAGTCAGGTTCAGACTGTGGACACTGAGAAAGAGAGGACAGATGCTGAAAAGGGTGAACTGGATGAAGCTCTCAGGAGTATCAAGGCCCAATTCTGAGTGTTAATCATGTCCCTAGAAAAAAAAAATTTTCCACCGTGGCTCTTTTTTTGGTGGGGGATGGAGGAAGCAGTTATGTTTATTCAACCAGTTGGTTCCTATGGGGAGGCGGAGGCTCAAGGACAGATACCTAGAAGAAGTGAAGTGACCCAGCTGTCCTGGGATCAGTTCAGGGAGTGAGAAACATAAATCACGCCCATGGTGTGTACTTTGCTCCAGAGACAGCTCCCGTAAGTTCCAAACCTTAACTCCCAACCTGCAGGGAAACAAGCAGTAGCACCCCTGACTCCTTAATCCAATGCTCTCAGTCTCAAAACAGCCTCTTTTTGTGGATGCAAGACAGAAAATACTGAGTGCCGTTCTCCCGTAACATCCTAAGTAAGTCTGGACTATTAAGACTCCAACATTCATGAAAACACTGTCAACATCTGAACTAGCAGCTTTGATGAGGGGTGGGGGCCAGAGAACTTGCCGAGGTCACTAAGTAGTTCCAACCTTGGGACAACTCAGTGAGGACAAAAACCTAGACTTCGGCTCAAGGCATCCTCCATCGAGGACCCTAAAGGATTCTGTCAACTATGATTTACAATGCCTCACAACACCCCTGTGAGGTAGGTCAGTATTATTACCCCCATTTGACAGATGGGGAACTGAGGCATTGAAAGGAGTGACTTGCCCAAGGTCAGCCATTATGAGTCAGTGGAGGAGCTTGGCACACACAGTCAGCATCCACTCAATTCTTGTTCCACACCCTGGAGCACTGAGAGCAGAAGTCGGTAGGTAGAACTCACTCTGCAACCAGATGAACCCAATCAACCCACAAGTATTAACTGATGGCCTATTATTCATCCAGCGTAACCCAAGGAGTCTTGGAGAAGAAACAAACTACTTCTGAAACTCATGCGTTAATGGGTGTTTTGAAAATAAAGTTACATTTTAAACATTAAGGGCATGAATTCTTTTATAAAGAAATACTCAGTTTACCATTAAGACGTGAAGGACCAAGTCACACCGATTTCTCAAAGTTCTATACTGAGTAACCCAAACCCTGAAATTCAGAAAGAAGCAAGACCACGCTCAAGCAGAAAGCTAAGAACCACTTCCTCAGTGGCGGTGGGGAGTGCTCTGAGCTCCATGCTGGCGGGGAAAGCCAGCAACAGCAGTGGCAACCTTCTCTACAGGCTCCCCTGGGAACCCTGGCACCAACCCGCTGCTGCCACTCGCCCTTCCCCCATGACCCCCAGGGGTGGCAGCTGTCCACCCTTTCTGCCTCAGCTCAACCTCAGGAGTTGTGGTATCTTCACATCAGTTCAAGACGAAGGAGAGAGATGGTGACACTCATTTTTCCATCTAGGGAGGGGGTATGAAGTGGTATGAAGGGATCTCTATTAACTAGTCAGAGACTCTTTTAACATTCCTTCCTCCTGCCAGAGGCCTAAATCTTTAACAAAAGGCAAAGGAAAAACATATCCCCACCCCCTTTGGATTTATACTGGATTCTGATAGAAATCACTATGACTGTTACCCTAAAACTAGGGGATAAACTCAACTAAACCCACAGCCAGTCCTGGTTTAGATCAAATCATAAGCTACTGGAAACTGCCAAACACTGACTTGAACCTTTAAAAGTGCCATGATATGATGACACTCGACCTCTTCCAAGGTCTTTTTGGAAGAATCTCCAGGCAGGAAGCGCCCCTTTTCCTCCATACCCACTTGCAGTTGCCAGAGCAACAGGATCCTACGCCCATCAGAAGCTCAAACAGTGAGTTAACACACACAGCATCACGTTCACCAGGGACACTCTAGTTCCAGGAAGGACCAACCACTGTAAGACCCAAATATAACCTTTTCTCACTGATTGCTGATCACACTGGGTAAGTCCAGGTGATGCGCAAATTCAAGACTGATTAAAGCAGCAGTGACAGTTCAGGGTCAGTCTGCATTAGAATTCCTCAAAAAGCATGACAAGCTGGCCACTGGGGCCTGGGTCAGCTGTGAGGGTCACACTCACCAATGCCAGGGGACATCACCAAATTGAAAAAGAAAAAGAGAAAAAGGAGAGGAGAGAATGACAAGATAAAAAGTTCATTGCGTTCAATTTGGCCTAATTTCTTGATAATAGTTTCCTATTAGATTTTCTGATTAATACTGATGGCTCTTACCTAGGCTGTGATAATTAGGTTTTGATCTATTGTGACATTAATGATCACAATCAGTTGACTTTGAAATTGTCTTAATTAATGGCTCTTCCCTTGTTGGCTGCCTCCAGCGCAGGGTCTGTCCCCTCCCACCACCTTGTTTTAACTCCTTCTCCTACTGACCTCAGAGACGAACAGGAGGATCACTTTATTCCAATGAACCAAGATTTTAAACTATCTTACAACATTTCTCTGACAGAGGAGCAACGTGAGATGCTGGGTGAAATGAGAATCAGAACGAAAGGCTAGAAAACATGCTCTCAACAAAGAGGAAATACTCCATCTGAGAAAACAGTCAGAGTAAAGCACGATGTCAAAGCGGCAAACGACAAGCTGAAGAAACTCTAAAGAGACAAGATGAGGTAGTTTAAAATTCAAGAAACTCAGCACAAGCAAAAAGGAACTAGAATTTTTATGAAGCTATCCAAAGAACCTTCACCTTTAAGTCAACTTTCAATTATCCAACTCTCAATTATGCAGGCAGAGAAAAGTATCATTTTCCCTGTGGTCACATGGTCAGAACTAGGACATTTCTTAAGGTCAGACTGTTTCTTAGCACGGCTCTCTTAGCATGGATCGGCCTCACCCTGGAACTCCCCAGACGCATTAAGTCCAAAACTCCAGGTCACATGTGTTTCTGGGAGGTTTCCGCATAATTGACACAATATCTGCTTAGAAATCACCATTTTGCGGCGTGAAATAAAACTACACTGTCCGGAACAGAGTGTCACCAGATGGGCCCAAGCCTTCTTTTCAGCACATTGGAAAGTATGTCCCTGTTTTAGGCTCCAAGTCAGCCTCATGTTAATTCCTTCAAAAAGCGTGAGAAACTGAGAAGGGTGTGAGCAACTCTCGATCTGCAAGGAATACATTTTACAGAATCTACGATGAAGTAACAACACAGAACTGGCTGTGCATCACAGCTGATGCTTTCCACAAGCAAGGATTAACTACACTATTAAATACTTCAGCAAAGAACCTTGGGACCAAAGCCAGGGGTTCTCAACCCCCACGTAACCTGTTGTTCTCTCTCAGGAGCAGCATTTCTAACTAAACCTGTTCTCATTACTTTCTGGGCTAAAAAGCCCTTGCAGTTCATCTATGGCCAGTTACCTTGGTTCATCCAAGGTCACTGATCTTTTCTCCACACGAACCTAACCATCACCCTACTACTCTAGAACCACAAACTACACCAACCAGTGGTCTCTGCCCCCAAATATAAAATATGTGCCCATCTGTAACATTTATTACACTATGCACCAGTATGAAGCTTCTTCTGAGGTCAGGGACTGCATCTTTTTGAACTTTGTATCCCCAGGGCCAAAAAATGTCCAATGAATGAAGTAAATGCTGATGTACACGAATGTGACAGGAACTGGACAGCTCAATACAAATCCACTGTGACTAACTGGGCGGGCGGGGGCCCCAATTCTGAGCATATGCTCTTAGGGGCAAGCCAGGTAACACCTCAATTTTTGAAAAACCTAACTTTTATGATTAGTGGTAGAGCCAAAATGGAAAAAAATAAATACACTGGGTTCAGACCTTTCCTCTCTCTGCCCTGACAGGTATGCTTGCTTGGTGGTCTGATTACAATAGCACACATCTCAGCACTTAACCTTCACTCTAAAAAACTAAACCAAAAGGATGGACTTATGGGTGCCAAACGAGCTTTTCCTTTGACCTCGTTTGTGAGAAACCATTTCCACATCTCCAGTCTAATGACATAACCCTTCCTGAGGTTCTTGTGTCACCGTGAATTTATTTTAGGCCCCAGAATCCAAACCCTAAGGGCAAAGACAATCACTTGCTGGATCCCTCTGACCCCTCTGCACCTTTAGGTAAGCTGGGCTAAACACAGATCCAACCAAATCACAAGATGAAAATCACAAGCACTTTCCCCCAGGCCCCAGGATTTGGCCTAAAGATAAGGAAATTGAACTGTAGGGAGGCTATAGCACAGGAACAAAGAGTTAGGAATAACTGAAAACCACCCAAGAACAAGACCAGCTTTTCTTCAACAACAAAAAGTAGTACAGATATATGGCTGAGGGACTGCCAAGAACCATCTAGACTTTCGAGTGTTAGACCACCACAGGTCCAAATGTTCTCCTGAGCAGAGGAAAACTGGACTGCAGAAGGAAAAACGATATGGCCCTCTCCAGGTTAAGAACGGGTGCTTCCATCAGGGCTGACATTCTCTAACAGCTGATCTTAACGTGAGGGCTTCTGTCCAGCCCAGGGCTCAGAGAAGCAGCTATGCTGACTTGGTAGACTCTGCTGCTCACAGCTCTGCTACATTCTGTGGAAGGAGAAATCCTTGAATGCTGATTACAAGAAGAAACTCAGCATTAGGAAGATGTTTTGAAAGAGGACTAACACATGAAAAACACACTTTGAGCACTTGAGACCTAGGTATTTAAGAGTGCTTAGCCCAGGGCTACTAACTTTTCTGAGAGGAGAAAGCCCCATGAAAGCAGGTTCCTGTTCGAGGCTGCAATTCTCCAAGGGCCTGGACAGCTACTTGACACCATCAAATGCGGGAGGCACAGGCTGGCGGCTGGCTCCCTCTATTCCTACAGAACTGGCTCTGTTTAGGCAGGGAGAGAACAAGCTGTTTGGGCAGCACACAGTATAAGACCTTGATTTCAATAACTGTGGACAGAAAAAGATGAATGGAGTGAAAACTAAAGTATTAAAGCAGTGATGAATAGTAGACAATACTGGGGTTTTTTTGCTGAAAGAAATCAGATTTTGATGAATGTCTTAAACATTACCCATAACCCTGGCAACCATGTGTCCCAGGTTCCTCAAGACCAATCTCAGTACCAAGTAATCCGGCTGGTTTTCATCCATGGCCTAGATCTGCGCTCTAAAAACACGGCCACTGTACTCTGTTTACATGCCCACTCCTCCTGGGAGACACACACTAGCTACATGGATGAGCTGTCATTTTTTCCACCTGCAAATGGAGAGACCCAGATGGTCTCCTCAGCAGCTCTGGCCTACTCTTGTTCTGTTCTAGCACATCCTAATTGATATCCTTAGTTACTCGCAGGAAAGACCTCTTTTCTGACCATCCTTTCTTTCACATGCCCATCAGATTAACTACTAACAACTGTCAATTATCCAGCACTTGATCAAGGCCTTTAATTCCTTTAGTTAAGGAAGATGGAGATTAAACTCCGACCCATCTGAGGTATGGGTGATGAGTTCTCACCCAATCACATATTCAGAAGGATTTTCCTGGATGGCTAAAACCAAAAGCTTCATTGTTCCAGTCTGTCATGTCACTGCAACAGCTGTCTTCTCAACTGTGCAGTATAATCTTTGACATAATTTATACAAGCACACAGAATTCAATCAGCAGCTGAGCAGGGAAGCAATGTTAACAAATGCTATGAATGGGTATATGATTTGCATATTATTTGGCTCATCTGTGAACTGGAGCAATCTCTCCATTCCCCTCATTACTCTGAAAAATCTAGAGATGGTTGAATGCTCCTGGCCAGACAGCTATGTTTTAAAAATAAAAAGCAACCACAAAAACAACCTCAATGGCTGGTGAACTCTAGAGTTAAGGCTATTTCAAGCATTTATTCTTATTTCCTCAGCTTCAGGCTGGGACAAGGATGCTCAAAACCCTGCTATTTCCTTACTTTTAGTCTTGATTCTCTAGCCCCCTTTAACTACAAGAAAAAAAGGGAAAAGAGAAGTAGGGTGTTTCTTGGGGAACAAAGGCTGAAGGCTATAATCAGAAAAATAACCTCTCAACATACTGGCAAGGCAGGAAGAAGCCAAAAAGGAAATATTTTGCTGAGTTGGGGAGAGGCTGTATCAACATGCTGACGCCGGGGGCATGTCATTCTCGAAGGTTGATAGTCTTCCATAGAAATTAATTAAAAAGGAAAAATAAGATCCAACAACCGAAGAGTTTGACGGTGGAAAAAGGCAAGAGCATTAACACTTTGGGGACTCTTGGTGGCAAATCCGTAAGTCAACAAAGCAAGGAATTTATGATTATAAATGCTATGAATATTTAAAATTGATACTGTGGCCAGTGGCTCCCCTCCAAGAATTCCCCACTGAAAATAATGGCATGGAGGGGAAAGTGGGGTCCACTGAGAAGTCTGAAGCCTCTTTGGTAACACGACTGCTTTGGGAGGCCACAAAAGTTGGCAGGGTTGGAGGGTGCCTAGCACCTTGGCACAAGCACCAGGCAGTCACTCACACCTACATAAATATATAATCCAAATGAGAGAGATGGAAGGAAATAATACATACATACCAAATGTGATAATAAAGACAATTGTATCCTACCCCATCATCCTCATGTACTAATAGCTACAAATTTCCACAGTTAATAATCTTGTCATTTTATAACAGACTTCACCAACTTGCAGAAGCCGAATCAGGGACTGCTAAGAAATAACGCCAGAAGTCCTGGGGCTAGGAGGAGTGCCTTGACAAATCTGAACGTAAAATTTCAAGCCCTCCTAAGGATGCCGCTCTTCTGGGAGGATGGTGAGGATGAACAACAGAGGGTGGCCCAGAAGACCACATCAGGAACCCTGTATTCTCCTGGGTAGAGCTGAATGAGGTTGGGAAAGCCCCAACAGGTAGGCAGTTGCTATTGGCTTTTTTAAAAGACGGGCAACATCTCTTCCATCCCAACATCTCAAAACAAAGGCTAGCTGGTCATCAACATGTTCTAAGAGCCAAAGCAAGAAACCAAAATTCAACATCATTATACCAAAATCCCCCACCTAAAAAGCAACCAACCCCGAAAAGATCAAGACTCTAAGGTGACTAAAAAGTTAAAATTCATCTTGAGGTCACAGGGGAGCAGAAGGGAGAGAGCAGGGCAAAGGAAAAAATGGTGGGAATTACACACAGTATGTAAATGCCTGGTCTTCACAGAGAGACACTTATCATGAATCAGACCATCAGTTATGTTACAAGAGAACCAATACCAACATTTCTCCTGTGGAGCACAGTGATAAGCACATTTTTTATGGATGTGTTTAGGATAGAAGGGGGTGGGTAGAAAGGAGAGGAGGCAGGGAGCTGAATGTATTATGTACAAAGAGAAATGACAGAGACCACCCCCTCCTTTAGCTCTTTGCTGTTTCTTTCTCTTTGTTTTCCGCATCCTCAGGATATGCATGCCACGTCAGTCTCTCTTCATAAAATGCTATCACAATTTGTGGACATTTAACATTAGCTTCTTTTGCAAGAACCAGGTCTGCTTCATCTGTGTCTTTCCTGGAGAGAAAGAATAGGAGACTTAGAAGGGAGGAAGAATGAGAGTCTGTCCAAACACTGGTTTGTGTTACTGAATTATGAATTAGCTGACTTGATTTCCTCTCCATCAAAAGGAAAAGGATCCTAACGGCTCTAATGAATCAAATTGTTAGTAAACATCATTTAATGACTACATCAGGAAGAAAATAGTCTTCAGCTAGAATAGATGGAACACATAGCGGGTTTAATTAAAAGGCTGAAAATTAAACTACTCTATAAATTCTGCTTTCAGAAGTTTTATTTGTGTGTATGAGCATGGGAGTGAACACACAATCAAAGCTACATTCAGCCCTATTGATTACGCATAAATTGCTCAATCCAATTTCTGGATCATCTGGATCATGAAAGGGTCCTAACCCTCCTCATCTTCTGGCCTTTTAAACACTCATCCCTTTGGTCAGAACTGTAGGTTGGAACAATAAGAAAATAGAAACCTAAGTCAGCAAAGAATGTAAAACCTAGTCACTAAAATGAAATGCAGGAATTAGCTGCAAATTTCAATTAC
Source organism: Ovis canadensis (assembly GCF_042477335.2). NCBI lineage: Eukaryota > Metazoa > Chordata > Mammalia > Artiodactyla > Bovidae > Ovis > Ovis canadensis. Next base: position 137,990,210 of record NC_091247.1, on the reverse strand, counting down.
TCAAGTTACACTTTTTACTATCCAGTGTAACAAAAACAACAAAAATCTAGCAAGTTCCTTAATCAAGATTCCAAATCAAGAAAAAAATTTTTTTTAAATTAACATTCCACTGAGATGTGGGAAAAGACAACTAACTTCTTTTTTTTCCCCTCCACCTAACTCCTTTTCTAGAAAATGGAGATGCTGAACTCATGGAGGTAAGCATTATGGATAGGAAGAGGAGGGGGGAAACACACAGCTTAGAGCAGCTACCCAAATTTGGACTGTGGTGGAAAAAGCTAGTTAATATGTGAATGTAAATCGTTAAGTTCCACATATGGCTAAGTGGGAAGAGCAGGCAATACAGCTCCTGACTTTGGACAGATTATAGTGATTCTTCAAATATAGGCTTCTGGGTAATTTACCAGCAAAATTTCGATCAAATAAAATGTTAAACCTCCTGACTATCCAACTTTCAAGGTAATTAGCTTCCTTAGTGGCACTGTAGCAGGAACGCTCTATTTAGAGATCCAACTTAAATCACAAGTCAGAACACTTGGAAACAGAAAGGCAGGGGGGCTGCACCATAAATCACTCTGACTTTAAGAAACCAAGCTGAGGGGAAGCAACTACACTTTCCTCTAAAGCTATTCCCTCTACCGGATGAAATAACTTGTGCTTTGGCTAGTATTATCCTTAATGCTTTTTGTTAAGATTACTTTTCTCTTTTATACATTATTCAGCGGTCTTGGTCTTCAGTGGTGGCAGAAAGCCTCACTCAATTTCTAGCCCATGGCCACAGGCTCATGGTGTAACGGTAAATGATTCAGAACTGTGTAAATAAATGGTTAGGTCATGTTTATATGTTTCCTACCTCAATTCTACCATTTTCTGGTATGTGGGCTAATGTAATTTGGCTTAATACCAAAGTTTTACAATCTTAAGTTCACTCTGAACCGTAATTCCCATTTAATACTGACAGCTGGTATCAGTTAAAAATTTAGATCCCTGACAATCAAAATTCTTAGCTGGGGAGTACTCAGTCTTCCCTCCCTATCTTCCATATGAATTCAAGTCACTGCAAAGAAACACAATTGCAGAGGGAGGCCCAATCTCTCTCACCATTTCATTAGGAACATTAAGTCACCACAGGAATCTGTTGCCCCAATGATCTTTTCTGGTTCCAGTCCTCTCTCAAAGCCCCGAGCGATATCATTGCTTTGCTATAAACAGAAGATGAAGAAAGGTTATGGCTTGGAGGTAAGAGTAGAAAACCTTCCTGTTTCTCAGCTCAACAAAACACAACCTAAGTTAATATTACTGGATATCATATTTGTCACTCAATTCATAAAGTTCTTAGAACTGCAGAAATACAATACTGGGTCAGCCAGTAACAGAGATGCTAAGAGCTACTTTGCAGGAAGATGCAGCTGTCCTTTTAGTATTTCATCAAAGGCCTGGGAGTGGCCCCTAAAACTGCTAATATCCCTTAAATATTCTGGAGTCATCATCTAGGAACTCCTCTCATCCCCTAATCTAATATCCTTAAACTTGCTTCTCAGATGCTAAACAAGTCCAGGTGAACTAAATCCTTTTTCATTTTATAAACTTCAACTATACCACCTCTCAATCTGGAGTTTATTCTCTGGACTTTCAGTTCACCTAATACTGACCAGTATTTTTAATACTTCTTTTTACATAGCCATCTGTACTTACAAATGAACAATGATTAAGATTAAGAAGGGATTCAAAGAACTACCATAAAATAGCAAATTTCTTTCAGAGATCACATACTATAATCCCCATGAACTGGGGAAGAGGTCCTGATCTGTGCCTGTCCCCTCCTGATGGAGATAGGTCATTAGCTTTATAGAGTAAACTGGAGAGGGATTAAAAAAAAAAAATTCTGCAGGGGATTATTCAAACTTGGTCAAATTGCAATCATGCAATCTAGATAAGGAGCATAGGATTTGATTCCGTTTCGATGGCACTGGTGAGAGCAAAATGGTGAAATTTTATACAAACCAGGTAATTTAAACAACCTTACTATGGAAGATAATGCCAGCTTATCTATTGGTAACACAAAAAAGACTTAGACTGTCCAAATGAACTAAATCGCCAATGTCTGATTTTCATGCTAAAATCTCTGATCTGCCTTTCACCTTGCTTTCTTCTGAGATATACAAAGCCTTCAGCCTCCAGGTGGTCCCAAAGATACCAGGACCCGCACGGAGCAGGAAACCCCATGCATGAATCAGGGGACATACAGGCTCAAAAGCATAGCCTCTTTTGGGGGCGCTTAAAGGGAGGAGGGTCCCAGATGTGCACACAGCTGCTCACAGCTGGAATGCTGGCACAGCAACCAAGTCGTAAATCATAGCTGGCGGCTGAAAACAGTTTGCCACATAGGGAGGGAAGAGAAGAAAAATGTTCAAGCAGCTGAAAAGGAGCCGAGGCGAGGAAAATGCTAAAATCATCACACAGGCAGTAATCTTAAATCAGGCATAATGCCGACTAACAAATTTCCTCTGCAGTGGTCTAAAGAAAGAAACGAAATCCCCCCCTGCACCTTTAAAATATACAATCACCTATCTTACCAGCTGCCTACATGACAGCCATCAGCACTGCTGAGAATGCTGCCAGGGGCCCCAGATGAACATTACAATGTAAGGGACATGTGTGTGGGGGGGTGGTTTTCAAGGTCAGCAGCATCAAAACCTGGCCTAGGAACCAAACTCTGCACTGGCCAGTGTCTCAAAGTCAGATTGCACCCCCCCCCCCCCGCCCCCAGACTGCTCCTTTTTAAAAGGACATAAACATTAGGTTGAGGAAATACACATTGAATGTCAAAAACGGCTACAGAAGTCATGCTGTGTTGTTTCTTGGTCTCTTTACTTAGCTGGAAAATGCATCAAATGACAAGAACCAGAATACAAAGGACTAATAAAAAAGTAAAACAGAAAGACAGACCCAAGTCTTAGCTCCTTAGAGAAGGAAAGGCATTTTCAAATTATCTACTAGTATGCTATATCATAATGATATACACACCTCACCAGAACAGGGCAGTTTTAAAAAATAAGATTGCAAAAAATAAAATTAATCAGGGAAACAAAATACTAGCGTCCACTTTCACTGACAGCCTCCAATCTTTCATTCTTATTTCAATTCTTTTTGGAAAGTTGTTCTCCCATTTTCTCTCCTCTGGAGACCAGGAATCACCTGTGTAAGTCTCTAGAAAATACTAACGCATAGGTCCAACCCACAGAAATTTGAATTTTATTGGTCTGGAGTGCATCTTGGGCACCAGAGGCTTCTTTTTCCACAGCAATACCGGAGGCTTTTGAAACACCCGCCTGCCCCCCTTGCCATGAGTCTAATATGCAGCCAGGGCTGAGAACTAATGCTCTAGCAAGACGGGTATCCAAGGAGAATGAAGATAAATATGGATGCTTATGGCAGGGATGCTAGAAGATTCAGAAGCAGACTTACACTTTTATTTTATTAAACTTTAAGGGTATGATATATCCTTCACCACAAAAGACTTCACAATCTTGAAATTAATGAAAGGAATGGAAGCTGTGGGGGGTGATGGAGACACATGTGCACACATGGAAAAGATATAGACAAGAAAAAAAAAAAGACAGGAACAGTGCTTATGGCTAGTTACTTAACAGCTATATATCAGAAGGATTAAAATAACTGAATCAAACCAAAGTTTCATAAACACATTTTCAAAAACTGAACAATAAAAATATTCATAAGATGAAAAGTAATTTATTTGAAGAATGCAAAAATACAATAGGATCAAGAGAGACTACATATGCCACTGAGCTGTTCACTTTAAAATGGTTAACTGGGGACTTCCCTGACAGTCCAGTGGTGAAGACTACGCACTTCCCATGCAGGGGCATGGGTTTGAGTCTGGTCAGGGAATTAAGATCCTACATGTGTTGGTGTGGCCATAAATAAATAACTAAAAAATAAATAAAATGGTTAGTTGTATGTTATGTGATTTCACCTGGTTAAAAAAGAATATAAAGGGTTAAAGTTAAGTGCTCTCTTTGGAATAAAAGAAAAAAGTGAAGTAGTAGATATTTTAAAGCTTCTTTCTATCCCTAAAAAATTCACTGAAGACTCTCCATAAGACAACTCAGCCACCTATTCACAAAAAAGGCACTGAGTGGCTGAATGTTTTACAAGGATTTAATTTTGCCACCTTGACACAATTCAGTGGACACATAGTACATTTCTTACTCAGCCAGGAGGGGGCGCTGTAGTGGATCAACAAAACTCCCCGGGGAGCTCCTGTGTTCAACAATTTACCTTATAGGCCATCCCTAGAATAAAAACAACCAAAACAGTGCCCCTCTTTTTTGGGTGAAGCGAGGAGGAAGCACAGGAAGCAGAAGAGTGGGGGGTGGGGGGGGGAGGAGAGGAGAAATAAAGCTTACCTCTCTCTTTTTTTTGGACTTAATATCATCAGCACTGTTTGAGAAATTGGATTTCCTCTTGTTACTTTCTGATTTCTCCCTGGGTTTGTTATTTTCACCCTCCTTCATCTTCTTATACTTTTTCATAAACTCAGAAATTAGCTCAGGGCAATCCAAGTTTTTCTCAGGTTCCCAAGTATTGTGCTCCCTGGGCAAGAATGGAGAAAAAAGGAAAGAAATGAAGAAGTTTTGGGGTAGGAGGAAATCCAATACCTTACTTTACAGAAGACAAATAGGCAAAAAGGGAATAGAATTCCTATGCTTAAAGGAGATAATCAATTTGATTCTAGAATCTATCCAATATATTGAGACACACACACAAAAAAAACTTGCACACAACTATAGCAGCATTTTAGGAGTCAAAGACAGAAAACAATTCAAATGCCTGCCAACAGGCGAACAGATAAACATAACATGGTATATCCATACAATGAAATACTATTCAGCAACAAAAAAGGGACGTAGTACTAATATATGCTACAACACGGAAGCACTTCTAGACTGTGCTAAGCTAAAATAAACAGGTGCTGATCAGTCGTTCCTTGTGGCTGGGGCTTGCAATTAAATACAAAAATGTTCAAGGGAATTTGGGGAGGTTACGGAAATGTTCTGAAACTGGACTATGCTGAAGGCGGCAGAGCTCTAAAAATTTACCACAAATCACTGAATTGTGTACTTTAAATAAATGAATTTTATGGTATGTAAACTATGGCTCAATAAACCTGTTAAACACTCAAATATAAGTTCTGCTTTGTAAGTGGCAAATGTGATTTCATACATCATCTTTGCAAATCCTGGAGAGAGGACAATCTAATTCTAAATGCATTCCAGTTTACACTGTCTTAATTATGTTACTTATATTTCCAAGAAATGCCAACAAATTGATGGAAGACTTAAGTAGTTAATTAGAAAAAAAGGCAGTAAGGGGTTAAATCATTAGAATATAAGCGAACCATAAAAAGGAAAAGACTCAAAACTGGGATTTGGAGCCCATTCATTCATTGCTCTGGATTCAAGTCTACTGTCACTAGGTAATCAAAATGCATTTCTATATTAATAAGCAAAAATAATTCAAGTTAAATAACTGTGTCTAATTAAACTCGGATCAAAGGGAGTCCTTCTATGAGGAAAATAAAGTTTGCATTCACAAACTTGTTCTCTGTATTTCTAGCATGGATTTTAGAAGTGCAAATCACTAATACCAAGAGCAGGTTATGTAATAAAAGCAAGAAATTTATCTTCTTTGGGAAAAACCAGACCAGGCATCCTCTTCACTCCTAGCCAGTGGCAGAGGTTCTTTCATTAAGAACTAGCTACATTAAGATATATCTGTACACATATCACAGACACAGTTTCTATAATCCCTTCACTGACTTAGGAAATATTTTTTACATTTATGCACTATTTATTTTAGATACTTCATTAAAAAACAAAAACGATGTAGTATCTTTAAATAAGAATGGTTTGAACACATGCTATAACTTAATAATGATGGAAAAATCTGAGCTATTTACTCTAGACTTCAGCTTTCTGCAAAAAGAGCTTAAGAATGAAACAAAGTTTATTTCTAAATCATTTGAGCTAAAACTGGAAAGCCTCTCCCTCACAGCTCTTCTTTCAGCCAAAAAAAAAAAAATCCTCATACAATAACTTTCTCCCAAATTCACAGATTATATATAGTTTACTATCCCAGGAGAAATTAAGGCACAAAAACCAAGAGGCATGCCAACACTGTAGTACAGTAAGCAAGCTAAGATGCAGAGGTAGGAGAAGAATCTCTGTTGCCACCAAGGAAAGCCAATCTTCTAAGGGGATTATCCCTTTCCCCACCAGGTTAGTATTATTTCTACATCAATCAGTTTTCACCCAAAAGAAACATGGCATAACTTACAAAGAATCTGCATTTTGTTTTATTTATTTTTAAGAATCTGCATTTTAGCACCAAAGAAATGTGATGCTGGATCCTTGTTTTAGCATGTATCAGGTATGTTATCTCTAGTAAACAATTTCCTCATCTGTAAATACCTCTAAAGGCTGTTATGAGAATTACAGAGAACACATGAGGTAGGATATAACCACTGCCTAGCAAACAGTAGGTACTCAGTTGTGGACAATGTTGAAGGGGCACAATCTGTCTCAGTCTTTAATGAAACTCTGGATACTTTTGAAAAACTCAGGACAAATGTTAATCCATCTACCCTAAATCTTTTCTTTACCTCTTTTATCTATGTAAGGTATCAATAGCTCAACTACACAGTCTTCAAATTCTTCAAAAACACCCAACAATTTCCAGTGATGATTCAATGGGTCAAATAAACATTCTTAAAGTCTTCAGGTGTACTTTTGTTTTTTAAAGATTTATTTTATTTTTGGCTGTGGTGGATCTTCTCTGTTACACTCAGGCTCTCTCTAGCAGCAGCAAGCAGGGGCTACTCTTCGTTGCGGTCTGCAGGTCTCTCATTGCGTTGGCTTCTCCTGCTGCGGAGCACAGGCTCTAAACTGCTGGCTCAGTAGCTGGGGTACCCAGGGCTTAGTTGCTCCGAAGCACGTGGGATCTTTCTGGACCAGGGATCACACCAGTGCCCCCTCCACTGCAAGGCAGATTCTCAACCCCTGGACCACCAGGGAAGCCCCCTTCCTGAAGGTGTATTTTAATTCCTATCTCATGATGCTCTAGGCCTCTCAAATCCGTAGTGCTCAACTCTAGAGGATGCTGCGATACCACGCTTCTTTAGAAACATGGAGGGCACATTCTGACTGCTGTGCTACCCACATTTAGTTCTCTCTGTGCTACAAATGCTAAGCATCCTGCAGTGCATGAACTGTCCCAACTAAAACACCAACAATGGTCTAGATGAGAAACTTGATTCCCACAATAACCTTAACTATACTCCAAAGGCTCCTGATCATACCTTTGTCCAAAGGGACTGACAAAGCATTCAATCTTTTATTAAAGTCTCACACTTTTAAGTTGCGATGTTTAATACGGTAACTACTAGCCACATATGGTAAATGAACATTTGAAATGTGGCTAGCATGAACTGAGATGTGCTATAAAATGAAAAATATACAACAGATTTTAAATTCTTAGCATGAAAATATAAAATTTCATTAATAATTTTTGTATTAATTTTGAAATAGCATTTTGGTGGGAGTGTCTAATAAAATATATTATTGAAATTAATTCCACTTTTCCTTAATGTAGTCACCATAAAATTTAAAATTACATCTGGCTTGCATTCCATTCCTATTGAATACTCCTAGGAGCCTAAACCAGTTCCTATCAGCTCACTGGTGTTCACAGAAATCCATTCTTTGTTATCAGGCATCCTGGGAAGAGAATTAATGAGAAATTAAGGCAAAATGCCTAATGATTACACAGCTTCATGCAATTCACTTTTCAAGCTACCTCTTCTATGCTTCAGTATGTGTATATTTACTTTAGCACTTAAAGCCAGTTACTGCCTAACTCTGAATACTCAACACTTCTTAAAGCTCACTGACGTAAAAGAGGGGTTTTAAGGTCTTTAATAGTAAAAAAGATAGATTGAGGAATAAAGATTATATTAAAATGTTATTGTAGAAATGAGGTGGTATGTATTTGAGTGTTCACTCAATTTCTTTTGCGTCAGTTATATATATATTTTACATTTTTAAAAATAAATATTGGGTCTCAGATTTAAGTCTCTTATTATCTTATTAGGATGAGTGTTAAAAAAAAATAACAAAGATGAGTGTTTCATCCTAGGACACTTTTGAGGGCCAAGGGTCGTTATGGAGCGCTATGGGATCAACTACAACTTCTACTTAAATGTATGTATTTTAGTTTCGTTACATCCAAAATAACAACAGTTTACACTTACACTGACCTTATGTGTCTGACTCTATACATCTCCCCAACATCTCTACGATATATACTATTTCTCATCCCTATTTTATTGAGGAAGAAAGATTAAGGAACTTCAGCAAGGTCACCCAGCTCATACTGTAAGTGGTGGGAGCAAGAATCTGCACGCAGGCAATCTGGCCCCTAATCTATGCTTCTAACCAGTTCATTACACTGCCTCTCAAAAGCAGTCTCATTAGAACATCAGCTCCAAGAAGGGGAGACTTTGCTTAGTTCACTGCTGTGTCTTGCAACTCTTAGAAAGGAGTGCAGGCGAGGAAAGAATATGACAAAGATGGTGATGGTTCACAGGGAAATGAACCAAAGCTGTCTACTTCCCTGAGTCCCAAAGCATGAGAGAAAGTACTTACTCAGAAAAGCCTTTCCACTTCAGTAGATATTCCACTTGTCCCTTAACCACACGCCTGTCTAGCACCTTCTCCACAACGTACTCCTCCTCATCTTCTGAAGAACTGTCAGCTGTCCGCTTGGTTTTCTTTCCCATGTCTCACGCTGATTCACCTGAAGGACTAAGGCCACCGGGTTCCTGCAAATGGGAAGGACAAAAATGGTCAGAATCCATGCAAGCAGTTAAAATGTTCAGTCTTTCAATGGGATGCAGCAGGTATAACACAAAGCTGCCATGTACCTTTCTCTTGGGTCTTGAAACATTCTACAGATGAGTCCTAAGAAGGTAACCAAAAATGGGCAGGTCCCCACTTTCTTAATTACAACTTCCTCTTCAGCTCACAAGATCAAAATTATTAGATGGGCACAATTATCTAACTCTAATTTCAGAGTCTATAAAACAAGTAGGGTGGTATTTTACTCCTGGTACCTCTACGACTGTCTACAAGTCATAAACTGGAACAGAAACATGGAAAACCTTCCATTTAAATAAGATTTTCTATAAAAATGAGAAAAAAAAGAAAAGCCAGCAAAATCTAACTTTCCTCTGCTCTGAGCATCCTGAACAGTCTCTTAACAGGACAAAAAAGGCCTGCTCGGGCATGTTTCACCACATTTTCAGTGACTCGGTACATTTCCCTTCAACAAACTGAGCTTGTCCCTTCAGAGCACCCATCAGCTCACAAAAGCAAGGCTGACACCTCAAATATATTAAGCCTCATCTTTCATTTGGGGATCGGAGGGAGGCATGGAGGAGAAAAATATTTTTTAGTCCTAAAAATCAAAACTAGTCATTGGGCTGTTCGGTAATTCTTAAGGCTCAACTAATCCAAATATTAAGGAGGTACCTCTCCTCTTAACTGGAGCTGACTTTGGGCCAAAGGAAGAGGAGGAGGAAAACAAGAGGTCTGGTCCCAGACTCACAGCAACATGAAGCCTCCAAACACAGAAGAACCATTCATAGGCCCAAGGAAAGCTGAAGCAAGGCAACACAAATGGAAATTGAGTTAAGCTCAGAAACATGCACAACCAGGGGGTATGCAGCAGAGACTCTAGTGTTTTAAATTCCCTCCTTGTCACCACAATCATTTTTAAGAATTCCTTAACCATGTTAAATAGTGCCTAGAGTCTGGATTATAGAGTAGCAGGGATTGTTTTCTTAGCTGAACTCCATTTTATTTTGCTGTAAACCTTAAAGCTTTTTTTCAGCATTCTAAAAACATTTTCTTTCTGATCAGATGACCACCCCAGGAACAGGAAAGGTCACTACTAATCTCAGAATTTTGTCTTTGAGTACCATAAAAAGTTGCATTAATCAATTTACTTCAAACTAGCAAAATTTAGGGAATTATTCCAAGAATATATAGTTGTAAATCATACCTCCAGAACTTACTAGCAATAGGTCTGCCCACCCAAAAAACTGTCTGTATGTTTTTAGCAAAATACTTCATTTGGATGAGGGAGTGGGAGTGTGGGGAACGTAAGGTAAGGAGTTTCAAAATAATTTTTCCACGAATTCAGACGGGAGTCCTTTAGCTTCAAGGAAAAAAAAATCTGATTTATTTAAAATAAAAGCAGCCTCCAACCTCACCAGAGACAGGAAATGTCCTATTCCAGGGAGAATACCCCACCCCACCCCCACTCACCTTGGAATTTCCGGGAGCTGAGCAGTTTAGGTCAGAGCGCCAGGGTTAAAACCAGCCCCGGGTTAGATGCATGCAGTTAAGCATTGTGACTATGGCCTCCCCTGCCTCACGAGGAAAAACAAGGATTTACATATGTGTTCTTCAGTTTCAGGGAGGAAAGAGGACAATCTCCCTTTATACCTTCATGCAGAAGAGGAGCCCCAAAGGCAGAAGATGAATGGGGGTTCCCTCCTTTACCTACCGGATCGCCCCAGTTCTTTCTTTCCCTCTGGGCTAACAGGAGGGGCCTCCCCTCCCAGGTCTGGGGCTTGGCGGGCTGGCAGCTCCCCCGCCCCCACCCAGCTGCCTAGGCGCCACTGCGCAGCTGTCCCAGTCCGTTGCCATGGCAACTGGCAGCCTTACTAGACTAAGGGGGGGAGAGAAGCAAACGGAAAAGTTAAAAGGCTTAACTTTCCTTTTCAGAGAAGGCTGGGTGGAGAAGTTGGAAGGTACCTCCCTTGGCCTCAAGTCTAAGGCATTCAGAGCTCCAGGGAATTGGCTCTTGGGTTTTTAAATCCAGAACTTGTGCTTATTTCTCTAAGAGCACTGGGAATTTAATCAATAGCATTTTAAGATCTAACAGGATTATCGCTCAACTGGAAGCGGGGGCGGGGAAAGGCTAGATCCTTCTACAACAAGATCACGACAAACTACCGACCCCCTAATCCAGCCCACCAGGAACACTTTAGGCGAGGTCTTTTCTACCATCTGTCACTGAACAGTTAATTAAAATTGGGAGGCGGGGGAGGTGCAGGGAGTAACAGGAAAGGGAGAAGAGAAGTATTTCAAAGATACTATACAACTTTCCTTCTTGGGGGATTACTAGATTCAGAAACAGAATCTAGAGACTTGAAGCACTACCGAAGACTCTTTCAACTGAAATTATAGATAGAAAACAATTTAATTCTCCAGTAGTTTTAAAAACGGGAAGGAACAGTCCACTCACAACCATTACTGTTAATTGAAAACCACTTCTCATTAGTTGTTTTTGTTATAAAACAAATTTTTAAAATAATTACCCACTTGGAACATTAATTATACAATATAATAATTAAAACCTCGTGTATTAAAAATTCCTAATACTTGAGAAAAGGAGGACTGAGATAAAGAAAAGAGACTTAAGAGACTTGCAGTCCTGTGAATGTTCCTTTCTGCCGGCCTTAACATTTTAGAGAGCTCCACAACTCTGCTCTCTTCTTTACAGATATGAGTCTTTTAGAGACAAAGGCTGCTGCCACAAGAGAGTATGAATAAGGGACAATCAAAAGCCAAGAACCCGACTGAGGGGAAAAAAAAAAAAAAAGAATGGTGATTATTCTGCCTATCCAACAGAAGAAACTGTAGGGAATGAGAGCACAATGGGCAGTTTTCAACTACGAGAATTTCTTCAACTTTGAATAGACTCATCAGGAAATCTGAGTAAAATCTGCCTTTCTCAACTCTTCGTAACTTTTAAAAACTTTTTGTAGTTAAGGGATATGAAAATAATGCCAAAGGAATTAGATCAGAGTTGTGATTCTGTGATTAACTTGCCATGTGTGATCCTGAGTAAATAAATTTTAGGTCTAACCTCAGAATCACTAAAGGGGGCCAAATAAATCCCCACTGCCTACCTCCAAGGGAAAGGGTGAGTTTATGTTGAAACCAGAGGCTGTTAAGTCCCCCGAGAAGCTTTTATAAAATATTACAGGGCCTAATACAACAGCAGCAGGAAATACGTGACCTTCCAAATTCCTAAGCCATTAAGCCATATTACATGCAGTAACTCCTGCAGTTCCACATGTTAGAGAGCAAGAAAGGGGGAACCTTGTCTTTGTTAACCTGCTGCTAGTAAACCAATACACTTTCAGAGAAAAGGCAGGTAACCTTTTCTCTCAAGGGCAAAATTCTTACTCCTTAAAACTCAGGAAAACATTGGAGACTGCAGAATGAAAAAACAGGTTCTGTGAAGGGATAAGGGACAGGAAAGAATGACAGCAATACTAAGATTTTAGTGAAACCTTTCAGGGAAAACAAGGGAATCCAACGAGGAAAGGGACAAAAACATTCTGGTGTTCCATCTTTCTCCTTAAAACATCAGTAAATGAAGAACCAGATCAATTCCCTCTGTCCCACTCTTAAGAACTGGCTTAAAAGGCACATGGCTAAGATCCTTTTCTCTTTGGGAAATGGGTTTTGCAACAGCTGACAAATCAAATTGGGCCTGATGCCAGGAGTCAGAGTCCAACCATAATATTCTGTAAAGAATGGCATGCAATTGTCTTGTAAATCTCCTGGACAGTCACAGATCAGAAGCTGGCAAGGATGACGACATAGTTCTGATGGAATGTGTCTTATCTTAACCTTGAAGTTACAGATCTGCTCAGGAGCAGCAGTAAGAAATGAGAAATGCACTCAGACATCGGAGGGGACATAATTCTCTTTTAGACAGTGCGACCCAGTGTATTAGGGTCAAATGAAACACAAAGCCAGACGGACAATTTAAGGGCTAGAGCCTGGACCAGATAAAGCATCTAGACTGGTGGTTCACGCTGAGCTTGGGAGGAGGGAGTGTTCCAGCGTGAGAAATGAGACATGGCTGGCAGGATGATGGAGAGATTAAGGTAGAATCCCAATACCATGCCGGAGGAAGAGACGCCGAGCCTCTTGAGCACAACCTTATTATCCTTATGGAAATCTCCATGGGAAGCGGTGAGCTTCTCAAGTCCCGTCTTTCAGACATAACAGATCTCAGCCTTTTCTTGAACACACACAGGAACTCTCTGGTAAAGGCATCAACAACTACTGACAGAGTCCAGCAATTTAACTGCCCATCAGATCACGAAAGAGAGCAGGCCCCACCCACCCTTCATATCAATGACACAAGGCAAATTCACCTTGCAGGCAGGCCCCTGTGTGCCGGGGGAAAACACCTAAGCCAGGGAATCTGGTGAGAATTCAGCCTTGGACAAACATCAAAGACCTTTGCGGTCAGGCAGTCAGAACGCACATTCCAAGTCGATGACAGGAAACTTCTTTAACAGATGAAATCTTCCAGAAAAAAAAAAAAGAGAAAACGGGAAGAGGTGAGGAGGTGAAGCAGAGCGGGACCCAAAAATCCCACACATTGTAAGGGTAAAAGAAGATTTCAAAAAAAGTAAAAACTGCCAGTCCCCAGAAATTAGAGAGGGCATCACAGAAAGCTGGGGCAACGCAGAAGAACAACAGATGTCATGATTAACTGTTTGCATTAACAGATCAATACTGGAAGCAGAGAACCACTCACATGAGATCGTTGGTTTGTGTACTCTGCCCAATCCCTCCATTCACTACTTTTCAATGTCAGTTGTCCTGATGGCTTTTGCATTTTCACGACAACTGACAAGCAAAAGCATATATATACACACACATACACATATGTGTATATACATATATGTATACACAGTGTATATGTATATATATTTATGTGTGTGTGTGTGTATATATGTATATATATAAAAACTAGGACATCCCTGGTGGTGCAGTGGGTAAGAATCCACCTGCTAATGTAGGGGACACAGGTTGGATCCCTGGTCCAGGAAGATTCCACAGGCCGCAGAGCAACTACGCCCACGCACCACAGCACTGAGCCCACACTTTAAAGCCCGGAAGCCACAAGTAACAACTATTGAGCCTGTGCACCTAGAGTCTGTGCTCCTCCACAAGAGAAACCACTGCAATGAGAAGGCCACGCACCACGAAGAAGGGAAGCCCCCACTGACCACAACCAGAGAAAGCCTGTGTGCAGCAGTGAAGACCCAGGGCAGCCAACACACACACACATACACATATATAATAATTCTAAGTCTTTCTCTAAGCTTTCTTTGTATTGTTTAAAAAGTAACAAAAGCAATTGCTAAGTTGCCTCACTGAACTACCTGCTGAACTATCTGGCAGTGGTAGTCAAACCAAGTGTCAAAATGCATTAATCAATGAGCTCTTTTATACAATTTTAACATAAATTTTATAAGCACACTAGGAACGCAAATCTTCTATAAAAAAAAGTCATTCTAAAGAGCAGAAAAGGGTGAGGGCATATGCAAAGGTCCCTCTCACATGTATTAATTAAATATGCCACTGATGGGCAACTTCCGTTGGTCCAGGCTTGAGAAACTCCCAAGTCTCCCCTAAGGCCCTTGGGGAAAGCTGTTGGCTTATGTGAAGATTAAACTGTCAGCTACAGCATTGTCTTCAAGGCGTCCTCTTTATAGCCTATGGTAGCAAATAAAACAGATGAAAAGAAACCAAATTTACAGAACCATTTTAATCTGGTCTGTATTCTTTGCTCTTTATAGATCTAGAAGTACCAATGGTTTTAGGTTTGCCACACATACAGCATAAAACTAAAATACCCTCTATAAAGATGTTTTCTTCCACTAGATTTATGATTTCCAAAGTATTAGCCATGTGGCATCTTAACAAAAACACAGCATAGAGATGCACATTACAGCTGTCCTGGCTGTCTCAGGTTTTGTTAAATGGGCTGATAACTATCATTTCACCTCCACCAAAAGCCCATGAGCACCCAATTCAAGAGGAGTTAAAAGCTTTTTAAATGTCTATTTAAGAGACTGGATTAGGAAAGAGTTGAGGAGGAAGATTAACTGTGGTCGTTAACACCCCTATCATTAACAAGCCACATCTAGGCAACACAAACTTTATTAATAGAGAGGAGTGTGGAGAGAGGAAATGCTTCTCTCTGGACCAGCGGAGTTCCAGTTCTCCATCCTTGAAAAATCAGGCCAAGGCGCTGCTTCCACCAGTCACAGAATTATTCTGAGGCAAAGTATCCTATTTGCTGATTATCTAACCCTCCTGCACCAGCAAGCAAGGGAGTAAAGAGTCTTTTCTTCTTTTAGATTAAAACATATACATTATAAATAGAGATAAAGGCTACCCTATACATTTCATTGTATTGTCCTCTAAGCTCTGACCCCATTAAAAAATATAAATGAATGTGTACTACAGCAGTTCTCAGAACAACTCAGTTTTATGTTTGGTTCATTGGTATATTTAGCAGTAACACACATTCTTGATATCTCATTACCAGATCACAATCCCACAAAATAATCTTACATGGGATTTTTTTTTTCCTATATTCAAATCTACAGTGTTTCATCTCTCAAGTGTCTGCTTTCTCTAAATTTAGTTAGGGCACACCTAAAGCCATCATGGGCAAGAGGTTAGCTATTCAATTGTTTCTCGATTCAAGAGAAAGTAGAATTTGGTACCACTAAGGGGAAATGTCTTCCTGATGGTGCCTCTGAACACCTCTATCCTTGGAATGTACTGAATTTCTCAAAGCACCATAGTTTCTGGCGAGTGTTAATCTCACACCCACTCCTCTCTATTAATTAAATATGATGAAGCATGAACTAGTAGAGCTTGTCACCTTTCATGAGGAACCTGGTAATTTCTCCATAAATTTTAAGAAAAATGGATAAGAGTACCATTTGAGTAGATGACTGCAAACCTCAGATTTTTACATACCACTTTGGCAAATCATGTTCACAAAATATGGAGGGGTTAAAAGAGAACTGAAGTACCCATCCCCAATTAAATTACAGTCATAAAGCATTTCTCAAATAGTCATAAACTTAAGATTCACACTCATCTAGCTTGTACAGATTTTGGTTATCAGCAGCTTAAGAGTTACAATGGCTTCTTCAGGTCATTTCAACATATCCTCTATTTGAAGCCTGGAGAAAGAAATGGCAACCCACTCCAGTACTCTTGCCTGGAAAATCCCATGGACTGAGAAGCCTGGTAGGCTACAGTCCGTGGGGTCGCAAAGAGTCGGACACGACTGAGGGACTTCAAATCACTTCACTTCACTTCTATTTGAAGGAACAGCTTCTACCATGCCTAACAATTTACATTCTACCACAGTCTTAGTTTAGCAAAGACATTCAAGAGCCATAAAAATTAATTTGCATAACCATAAACTAAAATCTCTAATGCAACTATTGAGATGGTATTAGACTTTAAATCAGTATGCTAAAATCTGATTAACACATCCTGACAAAAAGTTTTTACATAATTGGAATAAGAAAGATATCTCAGACTGTAAAACTTCCAGGAGTAAAAGAGAGCATTCCTCCAACATATGGCATAGTTTTGTGCTCTGCCATTACCTTGGTGTATTAGCAACATGAATTATATTGAAGTCACAGCCTACAATTTAGATAAATAAAATCAACCCAGTATTGAACTTTTTCCCATCTCATACTTGGCAGCTCCTTGGCCATCTATTAAGATCCTGACCAATTTCTCTGTGGCAATTTAAAAGCTGTAAAAAAATACATAATGGGTGATGACAGGAGAAACAAACCCACACCAGAAATTATTGAACCTTGTACATCTTTGCAAGTGTCTCTATTGACATATAAGTGTGAGTTACTATGCTACAATATCATAAAAGTGTGCTCTACACTTTAGATATATTGATAGTTAAATGCAAAGAAAGGCCACCATCAGATAAATGGCTTAAGGGATGGCCAATCTCAGACCACCCAGCTCTTCCACTGAGCATTCTGACACATTGCTTAAGCCAAATAAGATGTTTCTTTTTGTTCAGCTTCCAACCATCATCCCAACTCAGAGCCTATGCCAAAAGGATGATACAGTAATACTGACCCTTGCTCTAAAATTGTCTGGTTGGTTATATATTTATTGAGAGCCAATAAGTGTCAAATGTTGCATGAACACTGAGTTTAAGCTCGTCTTCAACTTATGAACTAAGTTGAAGTATCACCAAGTCTCTCCCTGGTTCAGTCAGCAATGGCTAGCACCATCCCAAACGCTGTTGTGAAAAAAAAAAAAAAAGCTACTAAAAGGGCAACCAGTTAACAGTCGCAGTATCAGAACTAGGAATAAGATAGGAGTCCAATCCCAACTAGATCACTGAAAAGTTGAACTAGACAGGTCACTTAACCTAAGATGTTAGCACTTTGCCCTGCTTATCTCACAGGTCTGCTGTGGGGGAATAAAAAAATTAGAAAACACTTTTAAATACATAAACCAGAGAAGTTAAATGTCCGATAGTAGATGAAGTTAAAAATACACTTCTGTCTTCTGGAAGAGTTTGTGTAGAATTGATGTTATTTCTTCCATAGAAGTTGGGAAAATTCACCTGTGAAGCCATTTGGACCAAGAGTTTTTCTCTGTGGGAGGACTTTTAACTACAAATTCCATTTCCTTAATACACATAGGGATAGTGAGGTTAATTTCTGAAGTGGGCTTTGGTAATCTTTCAAGGAAGCCATTCATTTTATCCTAGACATTAAATGCACTGGCATAATTGTTCATAATTCTCCCTTATAACTCTTACAGTGTCTACAGGATTAGTAGTGATATCCCTTCCCTTATTCCTGATGTTAGTAATTTATGTCTTTTTTCCACTGATCAAACTTGCTCACTACATTATCTTCTCCCCAAAAAACAACTTTCAGTTTCATTGATTTTTTTTCTCTACTGGTTGTTTTATACTTAATCAACTAGTCACTGCTTTCACTTTCACTATTTCTTCTGCTCACTGTGGGCTTGATTTTTTTTTAATTGAATGAATTTGTCATGTAATATTCTAAGTTTAAGGTATACAGCATGTGTATCTTTGGTATACTTATATATTGTAACATGGTAGACAGTGTAGTGATATTTATCACATTATATAATTACAGTACAGTATTATCCATATTCATGATACCATGCATTAGGTCTCTTTTATTTTTAAAAATAATTTTATTTTTGGCTGCACTGGGTCTTCACTGCTGTGTGGGGGCTTCCTCGAGTTTTGGCGAGCAGGGGCCGCTCTTCACTGCGGTGCACGAGCTTCTCCTTTTGCAGAGCACAGGCTTTAGGTACACTTGCTTCAGTAGGTGCAGCTTGCAGGCTCTAGAGCATGGGCTCAGAGGCGGTGGTGCATCATGTGGAACCTTCCCAGACCAGAGATCGAATTCACGTCCCCTGCATTGGCAGGCGGATTCTCATCCACTGTGTCACCAGGGAAGTCCTGCATTAGGTCTTCAGAGTTGATTTACTACTTATTACAACTTTGTACCCTTAAACATCATCACTCTTATCTCTTTTTCTGGGTTAAGATAGAAAGACTCTAGATCTTTCCACCTTTTATTTGTATTGGGGTATAGCAGATTAACAATGTTGTGATAGTTTCAGGTAAACAGCTAAGGGACTCAGCCCTTCATCTACATGTGTCCCTTCTCCCCTCAAACCCCCTCCCACCTAGGCCGCCAGGTAACATCTACCAGCACTCCCTGTGGTATATGGTAGGACCTTGTTTATCCACTTTAAACACAGCAGTGTGTCCATGTCGATCTCAAACTTTCTTTTTAATTAAAGCATTTAATACTATAAATTTCCCTCTAAGCACTGCCTTGGCTATATCCCACACATTTTGTTATATCATCATTTTTATTCAGTTCAAAATATTTTCCAGTTTTGTGTATGATCTTGTCTTTGATCCATGGGTTACTCAGAAGTATATTGTTTAGTTTCAATTATTTGGGGTGTTTTCCAGGTGTCTTACAGTCACTGATTTCTAATTCCATTACAGCCAGAAAACACACTTTGTATAACCAAATCCTTTTGAGATTTATGACAGATGGTCTGACTTGTTAAATATTGCTATGCACTTGAAAAAAATGTATATTCTGCTACTGTTGGATGGAATATCCTATAAATGTCTATGTATCAGGCTCATTGACAGTGCTGTCCACGTCTTTACTGCTTTGCTACCTGTTCTATTAATGGGCTTCTCAGGTGGCACAGTGGTAAAGAATCTGCCTGCCAATGCAGGAGACTCTGTTTGATCCCTGGGTTGGGAAGATCCCCTGGAGTAAGAAATGGCAACCCATTCCAGTATTCTTGCCTGGAAAATGCCATGGGCAGAGAAGCCTAGCAGGCTAAGTCCATGGGGTTGCAGAGCCAGACATGACTGACCCCAGAGCACACATTATTTCAGTTTTGTTTTTTAACTAAAAGAAGGTGCTGAAGTTGCCAATACAATCGCAAGACTGTATTATTTAGTTCTATTGTTTTCTTTCTTGTATTTTGATGCTTATTATTAGTTGTGTAAATTTTAGAATTATTGTATCCTCTTGATGAATTGATCCCTTCATCATCTACATTAGTGTTAACTCTTTGCCCTACTTACCTCATGTCTGTTATGGAAAAAGAACAAGAAAACACTTTGGAAAGTACACAGTAAACAGAGGATAAAATGTTTGATAACAGAAGTAGTTAAAATTAACTTTAATGAATTTTCTGAACTATCTGTAAGTTTTATCTATCCTTGTCTCCAACTACACGTATAAATGAGGCTTGCCTATGTTTATCAGATTACTAGATATAATTTATTGTTGTGAAATACTGAACAAATTAGCAGTATATTACCCTCCACAACTCCCTGTGAGGTAAGTGAGTCTTACTGATTTAGGGATGCGAAACAAGGCACATGGAGTTCAAGGATGTGCCTCAGAAACCAAAGATAGATTTCCCAGCCTGTTGGGTTGACCTCTTTGTAGAGGGCATTTTATTCCGACATAATTATGCCCGTTGGCTCAGATATGAACTTGTTTTATTCTAAGAACTGTAGATTACAATCAGAGAAACACTTGAATTCAATTTGGTTCCTCCACTCCATGGAAGAAATAAATAATGAGTGTGTTATAAAACTTGATCTTGAAGCAGTCCTTTCAATGACACCATCTCAATCCCATGCTTTCTGGTGTGCTTCCTAGCAGTGAAACATGATCGAACAGGCACTCGGTAAGTCTGAAGAGTAAGACTGCACATCAGAATTTCCCTGAAGGTCCAATGGTTAACAGCTTCCACTGCAGGGAACTAAGATCCAGCATGCCGCACAGCCAAAAGAAAAAAAGACTGCAAGTGAAAAATTTTAAATCTAGGTCCATGACCTAGTTTCAGGTAGAAAAATCTGTCTTTTTTTTTCCTTAAAATTCTGCTTACTCCCCTCTCTTTAAAAAAAAAAATTATCTTAACTGAGGTAAAATTGATTCTAAGTGTTTAAGTTTGATTAACTATTCTTACTGGATAGGAAATCCAGACTACACCAGTCCTCAGCCTCATTAGAATGACTGAAAAGTGGTTCAGCTAGTCTATTACACTCGTTTTAGAAAATCACACACAAGTACAGGTTTGTTATCACGTGTTAATACCCCAAGAAATTGACAACCAGTCGACAACTCAGTTTTCTGTCCCTCAAGTTCTAGAGAAAACCAGTTGGACTATATTAGCCCCAAATATAAGAACAACTTCTTGATTTCCATTTAAAATTGACTTCAAAAATAAACTCCCAAGACAATGTAGGAGTCACTTCATAAAAAATTTTAGGGCTAGAGAACTATTAGTTATCACCTAGCCAATTCCTTCCATAAGAAACTAAGGACCAAAGAAGGCAAATGGCTCACTTTGAGTTTCCTGAGCCTTTGCCTACTCTCACCACTTGCTCCTCATTTTAAAAAATAACCTTTTCTTTTTTGAATTAGGTAATATTTATTTGGATAGGGATTAAAGAACCAGGGTACAGTAGTCTGAATGATGCACCCCCCTCAAAGTTGTGACTATTACTTTCTATGGCAAAAGATGTGCTTTAAAGAAGTGAAAGGAGAAATTTATCCCAGATTATGAGGTGAGCCTTAAATGCAATCACACATTTTAAGAGAGGCAGGAGTTCTGAGAGAGACATATAGAGAAAGCAAAGTGAAGACTGAGCAGGGAGTGAGGCGGCAAGGAAAACTGACAACCACCAGAAGCTAGAAAGGCAAGGAAGGGATTCTCCCCTAGGGCCTCCAGAACCGGCTCAACACCTTGATTGCAGACTTCTGGCCTTCAGAATTGTGAAAGAATAAACTCTTGTTGTTTGAAGCCACCAGGTTTGTGGTAATTGCAGCCACAAGAAACTAAGACACAGGGGAAATAAAATTTTAAAAATAATAAACCAAACATTTATAAAACTAATTACTGATGCAAAAAGAACTGTGCTTTAAATGACCCAAAGAATGCCTAAATCCTTTAATCTTTCATTTTAAAGGTAAGTTGAGGCAATCAGAGGATGCAATTTACCTAAAAGGATGGCAGATCTGAGAAGACAAACTCAGAAAGGTCTAATATTTACATAGCTGCTAACAAGAACAGTGCAGGTTTTCCCCCAAACATGCTAGCTGGTAGAGCTCCCGGGCAGACTAAACACAGGCAACAGTTGCCACTGTGGGTGTTCTGCCAACACAAGTGCAAAGTTGTCATCAGAAATGAATATGTGGCTTCGAGTGGCTTACAGAAATCCAACAAATCTGCGTCCTGGACTCTGCACAAGCCAACTCTTTTCAGGATGACCTGGACTCCTTCCCATTAGTACAATGATCAGTTAAAGCCATCCTCTACAAGGAGGGAAGGGAAATCAATTTATGTCAGAGAAAAAAAAGACAATTGCCCAAAGTCTAAGGTCATCAATAACCATGTGTAAATATCAGCCACACTGAGTCAGTTATAAATGATATCTAACACTATTAATTTATTGCTTTTAAAGTCAACATCCAGAGCATTTAGGCCCAATTTCATGTTAGGTGAATGGAAATAAAAACAGACCAAGTAAAAGGACAAGAAAAAAATGCTTTACCAGGAGATGTGATATGAGCTATTTCAATAAGATATAAAAATTATGCTATGTGGTTAAGTAAATGGTAAAAGCAAAAAATACTAGTCTTCCTCAGAAACCTCTGTATCCTGGATACCGTTCTCTCTTTTCCAGAAATATTGTCAAGGGCTCTGAAAATCACCAGAACTTTCCTAGATATATAAAAATCCAGTCAATTCAAAGGTATGCTCTATCTTTGTCTTTCTTCAGTTATCATCCTGAGAGAAACTTTCTACCTACTGGATTTCATTTTCCTTTTAGATAACAGTCATTTTATGTTTGGATGCAACAGGATATGCCTCTAAGTTCTAAGCACAAGTGTCTGAAATTTTTGTAACATAGACTCAGCATTTTGTATTGTTAACAGAGTGTACAAGTTAACAATCAAACCAAGTTCTCCAAAAGCAAGAAATAAAAGTCTAAACTTAGGATTTTCAATATGACAGTCTCAGATTTCAATTAAAAACTACTCACCAAAATTTCCCCACCAGAGAGAAATGTTTATCAGACCTATTAACTATGACAGTGTAAGAGAACTTACAATAGAACAAGCAACTTTTATTCACACATCACAGGAAGCCAAAAAGTCTAGGTACAATTCCTGAAAATTTTCAAATAAAAATATACTATTAAAAAACATCAAATAAGGGATCACTGATTAATTTGTTTATAGACCAAAGTAGGCAGGGCTGAAGATGAAAGGAATCTACTCAGAGTAACCTAGGGAGGCGTGTTTTGGATTACCTGTTCTTCAAGTCAGTATTTCTTTTCCCCCAAAGTATGGGTCTCTAAACAGCTGAAAAATCAGTTCAGCAGAAATCAACCTGTGTTTTTAAAAAAAATGAAAGAGTACTATAAATGAGAAAATGTCAGAATGCTTTGCGTATGTATTTGTATAGTGAAACTTTAAAGGAAAGAGGATTAAGTCAGAGGAGAATGTAAGAAGCATCTGAAGCAAAGTCTACCTCTCCAAACACTTACTTGCCATTATTTTAGGAAGCCAGACACAAGATGCAATCAGTGTTTAAATGCAAATGGTGAAAATGTTAATGTAGCTCTCCTTTTATCCAATCAAACAGTGATCGCTCTACATGTGAAGAGATGATCATAAGGACTTAGTGATCCATTCACCAAAGAACACCTCGTGAACACTTCACCCATCTTCTAAATTCCAACTGGTCAAATAAAAGATTTTGACAAGATGATCGATTCTACCATCTGTCATTTCAAGATCAATAGTTTTCAAGTGGAGACTTTGCACCCTTCCCTCAAAGGACATTTGGTGACATTCTGATTGTCACAAGAAGAGGTGTGGGGGAGGTGAGATGCATTTATCAGGCTCAAAATGTCAATATCGCTACGACTGAAAAACTCTGTAGATCAAGACTGTATTAAATCAGGGACAGACGGGGCTTCCCTGGTGGCTCAGAGGGTAGTCTGCCTGCAATGCAGGAGACCCGAGTTCGATCCCTGGTTTGGGAAGATCCCCTGGAGAAAGGAATAGCTACGCACTCTCAGTATTCTTGCCTGGACAATTCCATGGACAGAGGAGGCTGGCAGGCTACAGTCTATGGGGTCGCAAGAGTCAGACAGGACTGACCAACCAAAGCTTTCACTTTTTTTTCACCCTTAATCTGTATCACTTTAGTTCTTATAAATGTTATAAATGAAGTAGTTACATTATTAGAATACCTACAAACAGCTTACAAGCAAGTACAAAATAGGTTTTCCTTTTGCAAGTGCCAAACAGGAAAATCTTTCCTCTGTTCACAATAAGCTCAGTTAAAATCATCTTCCTTTTGTATATCACAAAAGTCTCTACTCATAGCAGTACCTCATGTGTATCTGAATTTATTACAATATGTAAAGATTTTCTCTTTGACAATAAATCAGTAAATAATAGAGCAGTATAGACTCTGATACAGTCAATATGTAATTAAAATGTTTTACTAAAATATACTGGGGAGAGTAGAATGGCCATTACCAACATGATATGGACTACTTATAAAATACTTTGAAGGAAATAAAATCAAAAGGCAAAAAAAACCACCCAGGTGATGAATGAGTCCTATCTCCAACATCCTAAGTATTAACCTCCTTAAGTAACTAGTTTTTTTATCTAAATCCAGATATCCTCAAAGGAACAGCAGAAAGGGCTTAGGAGATCTGTAATGGCTTAAAGAGGGAGATACAGATGCAGAGAAAAGATTCTCAGAGAAGAACTTAAAAGACTCTGGGGACACGGGCAATGCTTGCAAAATATTTAGCAGGATGCCTAGCAAGTACTGAGTCACCTTTTCAAAATTTGCATTTTAAAATCGAGGGTCACCTTAGTTCTTAACAGAAAAACAGCACTTTTTTGAGGTGTAAGGAGGTGGTGAGAAGTACTTGCTTGTAACTAAAAAACACAAAAACAATTGGCTTTAAAATGTAACTTTAATCACAAATTATTACCCCTGCAAAGATTTAAACACTGGAGATCCAACCTGTCTCCATCCCACTGTAACCCTGGAGGTTAACACCCTTTGTTATGTTAGCTTGCCAAAACTTTTTCTATGGATTTACAAATCTCTTTGTCCGTGGAAATATGCATTATTACTATTATGTTTACTTTTCCTGGGTACCTTTC
This sequence comes from Ovis canadensis, assembly GCF_042477335.2. NCBI lineage: Eukaryota > Metazoa > Chordata > Mammalia > Artiodactyla > Bovidae > Ovis > Ovis canadensis. Next base: position 137,965,441 of record NC_091247.1, on the reverse strand, counting down.
CGCAACAGTACAAAGAGATTTATCCTACACTTTCTAATATTTCAAGTCAGTCTTCGTAAAGAAGTTCTCAAACTCAAAAAACATTTCTTGTCCCCACCCCACCCCCCAACCTAAAAGTGTGAGATTGTGGGATGTAGCGATGTGGGGCCAAAATTCAGGCATTCAGGACCAAACTTACAGCTTTCCTACCAGGTAAGTGTGTGGCCTGGAAGCTCAAAGGCTTCGTTCAAATCATTGTGGATAAAATACCCACCCCCACGCGCCATCGCAGGCAGTGACTCCTCATCCTCGCATCCCCAAATCTAAGGCCTCCCTCTGCTGGAGCGCTGATTGGGCAGTCAGCCCGAGCGCTTTCAATAGGCTGTGTCTACTGGCTCCAGATTTGGTCTATCCATTTAAGCGCTCGACTCCCGCATCCCCCATTGGAGTCAAACCGCTGCCTCTCGGAGGAGCCCAACCTACCGCGCGCTTCGTGCTCATTGGCTCAGTGAGCCGCTGCTCAGGAGGAGCAAGCCCTCCTCCTACATACCGATGGCCCAAGGACCGGTCAGTCGGCAGCTAAAGGCAGACCCAATTGGCCTATACACTCGCCAGTCAAGCTCTTCGGCTGCAAAGCTCCACAGAACCTACGGGGATAAAACATCCCGCCCCTGTTCTTCCATTGGTTGGGTGGACCCACCGCTCCCCCTTCACGATCCCCCACCCCGCGGTCCATTCATTACACACAATAACGGGACCGATTGGAGTCGGTTCAAGACCTCGTATGCGTAGGCAAGACTGTCCGCCACTTACCCGGGATCGAGACCGATCACTCACGCTAACGTCTCCCCTGTTCTTCTGTGGTGAGACCACAAGCCACCGCCGCTGCCGCCTTCTGCGCAACGCCAACCGCCCGCCAAAACGGATCCTTCCCTGCGCCTGCGCGACCAATCCTGAGACCGGACCCTTTCCCCGCCCATTACGCCTGCGCAAAAGAGGTCCAACTCCCGCCACTACGCAGGCGCCTTAGGTTAGCCGCCGTCTTCTGCCCGCCATTTCACGTGTCCCTAGCGCCAAACGGAACTTCTTACGCGCCTGCGTAAACTCGCCATTTTCCTACACATGCGCTCAGCAGGCAGTCCTTGTCAAAAAACGAAAATTTGTAACTTGCTAACTGCTTTTCTGAGGCATAGTATTAATCATGGTTTGCCAGGTAAACTGAATATAAAATTAAGGCCGTAGAGGATTAAAAAGTTTCTTTAAATAACTTAAGTACATTCAAACATGAATGACTGAATTACTAGCCAATCACTCTAGTTAAGAATAATATTACTCGAGATCCAATAGACCCCCGAGGGGTGGAGACTGCGTAGAACGCCCAAATGGATGACGTTACGCAGCAATGCAGCACCAGAGACCAATGGTAGGGGAAAGCTGTTTCAAATATCCAATCAGAGCTATTCGGGGGCGGAGTCTACCAATGCCGAAAGCGCGGAGGCGGGATAAAAAAGGGAGGCCGAAGGTAGGCTGGCAGATACGTTCGTGAGGTTACTCCTTTCTGCCCGTGGACGCCGCCGAGAAAGCATCGTTGAAGTCTTCCCCGCCTCCACTGCCGTCATGTCTAAATCAGAGGTGGGTAAGACGCTCTCTCCAGCTGAATAGCCTTTCGTCTTCCTTTCCTGAGTTTAGTAGGGTGCAGTTTGTTTGGCTGCTTGCCCCAGTCCTGTCGACGGTTCTTCGATCGCTGCCCGGGCCTCCCCCTCCCTGAGTTGAGGTCGCCATTTTGTCCTCGTCGCCATGAGGCTGCTGTCTTGCGACCCTTAGCAATCACTCCTGCTCTGTGCCCCTTGCAAAACTCTTAGGCACATTTAGTCTGTTTTTTACCTTGTCCCAATGGGCTGCTATTTAAGAGAGTACCTACAGACGGATGTGGGCCATGTAGTTCTCTTTCCTAGTCCTTTTGTTGCGCGTGCGTCGGAGGGAGAGTAAGGGACGCATGCGCTCAGGGCCTCCGAGCCCACCCAGCCCCCAACATACTGCCTCCCCCAGAGGGGAGAAGCACGTGGTTTGTTGCGCCCCAAAGGAACAATAAGTGCTTCGTACGTTGCTATCTTTTTTTTTTGCAACAGAAAGATGATTTGCGCTATAGCCCCACTTATTTTTTTTCCCTCCTCCACTCCTAGTCTCCCAAAGAGCCCGAACAGCTGCGGAAGCTCTTCATCGGAGGATTGAGCTTTGAAACAACCGATGAGAGTCTGAGGAGCCATTTTGAGCAATGGGGAACGCTCACAGACTGTGTGGTAAGACTCGAAAGAGACAAAGGGCTGTAGAACTAGTTGGTTTCCTTGGCTTAAGTTGCTGCGGTTATTGTTTGAATGCTAATAGGATGGTAGCTTTAAGTATGGAGTGCCTTTAAGTAAAAAAGCACCCAGCTAATTCACTGCAGATGGTTAGTGGGAAATGGAAGGACTTGAGATAAAAGGTTGGTAATAAAGTTTCTTGTTAACCTTAGTCAAGGTAGAAAATCACCCATTTCGGGGGTCTTAACACGTATTAAACATTTTAAGGTAATGAGGGATCCAAACACCAAGCGATCCAGAGGCTTCGGGTTTGTCACATACGCCACGGTGGAGGAGGTGGATGCGGCCATGAATGCAAGGCCACACAAGGTGGACGGAAGAGTTGTGGAACCAAAGAGGGCCGTCTCAAGAGAAGTAAGTACCTTTTTCCTCCTTGAATTAGTCATTTGGAGGATTTCCACTAGGGAGACTTTACATGTGGGGGTATAATAGATTTAATATTCCTCACTTAAATACGTTTCGATAATACACGTTAATTTTTCCTACATTAGGATTCTCAAAGACCTGGTGCCCACTTAACTGTGAAAAAGATTTTTGTTGGTGGCATTAAAGAAGACACTGAAGAACATCACCTGAGAGATTATTTTGAACAGTATGGGAAAATTGAAGTAATTGAAATCATGACTGACCGAGGCAGTGGCAAAAAGAGAGGCTTTGCTTTTGTAACCTTTGATGACCATGACTCCGTAGACAAGATTGTCAGTAAGTATCAGGTGGCTGGCATTTGTTAAGGGTTCTGAAATCTATGCTGTATACTGAATTCTGAGATGATCTGTTTATTTTCAAAATTGTTTAGTTCAGAAATACCACACTGTGAATGGCCACAACTGTGAAGTGAGAAAAGCCCTGTCTAAGCAAGAGATGGCTAGTGCTTCATCCAGCCAGAGAGGTAAGTTTGCTACTTAACTAAACCGTAAACATAGTTTTGCATAATTATAGTCTGGACAGCCCAACACTTCATCTTGATTCTTCAGGTCGAAGTGGTTCTGGAAACTTTGGTGGCGGTCGTGGAGGTGGTTTTGGTGGGAATGACAACTTTGGTCGTGGAGGAAACTTCAGTGGTCGAGGTATGTTTGGCTGTAATTTACTAATAAAGAGTTAATGGTAAAATTGTAATGACCCCCTGATGACTTCTTCAAAGTTACGTTTTAACCTAAATGTAGTTCTGGCTTCTCACTAACCAGTAACTGTTAAATATGGGAATAGTTCTAATTGAATGCTTCCTTAAGTTTATACTTAATATAAGGTAACTTGTATGCAATCCACGTACTTTAGACCTGGTTTTTAAATTCCACTTTCTTCTACTAGGTGGCTTTGGTGGCAGCCGCGGTGGTGGCGGATATGGTGGCAGTGGGGATGGATATAATGGATTTGGTAATGACGGTAAGTTTTGTTAAAGAACCACAGGTAAAAAATTTTGGCAACCTTTAGAATAGGTTAGTAGAGACTAAAACCCTAGTGCATGATAAGCTCAACTATGATCTAATAGCATGTTGTGAGCAGGCCTTTAGCCATGCTTGCACAGAATTTGACTGCTGAATACTTTTGTCTTATTGAGAAGACTTGTATTCTTGTAGGTGGTTATGGAGGAGGCGGCCCTGGTTACTCTGGAGGAAGCAGAGGCTATGGAAGTGGTGGACAGGGTTATGGAAACCAGGGCAGTGGCTATGGCGGGAGTGGCAGCTATGACAGCTATAACAACGGTGGAGGCGGAGGCGGCTTTGGCGGTGGTAGTGGTAGGTATCCAGTGATCCAAGTACTTGGTGCAATAGCTAGATTAGCCTTTTAGACTTTATCCTTAGGAGGATTTGATGGTCTTAAAGCATTGTGTGTTGTGCTGCATGGTACTTTTTTTTAATGGGCTTGCAATGCTACCTCCTCCTAGCTTTAAGCTGGGGCCGCCTCACTCCCAAATAGATAGATGGTTAAGTGGATAGTGGTGTCTTCAACTGGAATTAGATTAGCTTCTAGCCGGATTTAGTGTTAACTCTTGGGATCTTAGGTGCTTAGTTGATGTGTCCAGCATGTGTTTGCTGTGCCCCTGGCTGGGTAAAGGCCTTAAAAGGCAAGAGAATGTATACCTTTTGCCATGGTGAGTTGGGTGAAGTTTTAATTACTGGATTATTCAACTGAATGCCTTGCACATGAAATACAAAGATAATTGAAATTGGAGCCACAGAAGTTTGGGAGCAAGGCAGATCAAGCAACTTTTTACTCTGAACACTAGGATTTCTCATTTTCCCTGAATAACATATAAAGGTCCTCTTTTCCATTCTTAGGAAGCAATTTTGGAGGTGGCGGAAGCTACAATGATTTTGGCAATTACAACAATCAATCTTCAAATTTTGGACCCATGAAAGGAGGAAACTTTGGAGGAAGAAGTTCTGGCCCCTATGGTGGTGGAGGCCAATACTTTGCCAAACCACGAAACCAAGGTATGGTATATATGTGGTATTGGAGGGCTAAACTAATACTGTTTAGGAAATGTAGAAACCAAAACGCTGACAAATTAAAACGTTGAGGAAAATGACTGAGTTAAAATAGTTTGAGTTGGGAAAATCACATGAGCCCCAACCTGTGATTTTCAACTTATGCAATATAAATAGGTTAAGCCCCAACTATAAAAAACATCGTTACTGTTTGTACTTCTAAAGCTTAAGAGAATAAATTTTGTTTCTAGGTGGCTATGGTGGCTCCAGCAGCAGCAGTAGCTATGGCAGTGGCAGAAGGTTTTAATTACTGCCAGGTAAGTGAACACCTTTTTTTGTTGCTGTTCTCACTTAATTGTAATTTATAATGAACCCAGTAACCCTAATATAGCTGAGCAGTGCAACATAGTTAACATTATAATTACAGTAAAATTGTGGATATTAAGTTAATATTCAGATCAGCAAAATTTGTGGGAAACAACTTGCTATTGGATTGTAGCCTTGAGTCTTAATATGTTTAGATTAACAACTTTATTCCATATTGTTCAACAGGAAACAAAGCTTAGCAGGAGAGGAGAGCCAGAGAAGTGACAGGGAAGCTACAGGTTACAACAGATTTGTGAACTCAGCCAAGCACAGTGGTGGCAGGGCCTAGCTGCTACAAAGAAGACATGTTTTAGACAATACTCATGTGTATGGGCAAAAAACTCGAGGACTGTACTTGTGACTAATTGTATAACAGGTTATTTTAGTTTCTGTTCTGTGGAAAGTGTAAAGCATTCCAACAAAGGGTTTTAATGTAGATTTTTTTTTTTGCACCCATGCTGTTGATTGCTAAATGTAATAGTCTGATCATGACGCTGAATAAATGTCTTTTTTTTTTTTTTTTTAATGTGCTGTGTAAAGTTAGTCTACTCTGAAGCCATTTTGGTAAACTACCCCAACAGTGTGAAGTTAGAATTCCTTCAGGGTGATGCCAGGTTCATTTGAAATTTATTTACAACCTGCTTGGTGGAGAAGCTGCTGTCTTCAGAACCTTGGTGTAGTTGAGCTGACAGTTGCTGTGTTGTGACCTGGAGTTCACCACTAAAAGGGTCACCCATGCAAAGTCATGGAGGTTTTTTTATTTTTTTTGGTTATTAATGATTGTTGGCACATCCTATGCAATATATCTAAACTGAATTATGGTACCAGATAAAGTTATAGATGGGAATGAAGCTTGTGTATCATCCATTATCATGTGTAATCAATAAAAGATTTAATACCCTCTTGAATGGAATGACAACTGTATGGATTCGGGACTGGCAGAGTTTTGGACCTTCCCTACCCTCTACCCCTGATGTTGAATGCTTCTATCAATTCAAGTTCAAAACTCTGCCAGAGAATAGAAACCAGCTGCTGGCTAATGCCACCTCATAAATCCACAAATCCGAAGTTTGGGGGAAGACCTTTTTTAAAACTGACTAGTGCCATTAAGAATTTTATTCAACACAAAAACAGGCTTACATTAAAGGAAAACTGCAGTTTCTGTCCTGGTTGGGTGGGTCTTTAGAGGTTTATGGATTGACCACTTATTATATGGAGATTAAAATTTCATGTGAGAAACTATTGTTTACTTAAATATGTGCTAACTGCAGCTTTCCTTTAAATACAGCACAAGATCACACAACCATCCTAAAATGTTGCTTGTATAGAAAATGACTTTTAAAAGCTTTATAACGTTATTATCCAATCATTGTTATTTGTACATAGCTTCCTTTGAGCCCTCAATTTCAGTGCCATTGTACCTAGTAGTATAGATATTTGTTTACCACTAGGATTGTGTACTCCATCCCATGGGTGTGTTAACTGGAAGTTTGGGGAGGGTTGGGGTGGGGTTGGGTGGGAGGTGGAGGTGGGTGGGAAAGCATGGGTAATAGTTCCATGGGCTTGATATTGGCTGAGTTTGCAATGGCAGGTGGAACCTTAACTATTGAGGGAGTTTGCAGATACCTCAGGATTCGTGACAATGCCTTTAAAGATCCAGGAGAGATGTTCAGCTACTAGGAACTGCTAGCAAGCATAGCGCGAATGGCTCCGAGCCCAGACACTCTACAGCTGAGAGTAGACACTTGTGGTATGTGGAGTACAGATAAGCCAGGGGCAGGCCACGGCACTCCATGAAAGCTAGGAGAGTGAAGTTTCAGTGACCATCGCAAGGAAGGAGGCAGACAAGAGTAAGGCACACCTGGCTCTTAGGACTAGCAGTCAGAACCAGGAGAAAAGGTTTTATTGCTATGCTGATAGGTAAGAACAGATTTTACTTACATCCATATAGCTCTCTAAAATCCAGCCTTCTCATTTTCCTTAAAATATTGAGCCAAAACTAGTCCAGTTAAGCTGAACTTGGTTTTTCTGGAACTGAGTTGCTTTAAATTGACACCCTACTCTTGGTGGCTCCCGAATGAAGGAAATGAGCACTTTTGTAAATTACCTCTACTGTGATATGTACTTACCCTTTAATTTCTATATTTCTTACCTTCCTTTGACCTATTTCCATAAAACAATGGCTCAAAGTAATATTAGAATCTTCCCCCAAATGCTTGTGGGAGGTTGGGTGGGCCGTTAGTGGGAGGTGGGGGGTTAGCCTGAGATGGAACTTGTCTCTGAAAAAAAGCTAGTTCTAAAGGCTGTTTACTTTTCTAGGGAGGACTCTGCTACCACAGGCATATCAACTCTTAAAAAAAATCCAGAAACTTCAGTCCAAGCTCATGGATAAAAAGGTAAGCTTTTATAAAGTAACAATGCTTAGTGTTCCCAAAGAAAAATGACAAGCTGTCTCTCATAGACTAGAGAGGTCTCATAGCTTGATCTGTTACTTACATAATAGGCTAGCCAGCAAGCACTATTAAAAAATTGGATTCTCAGTCAAGAGAACGGTTAGGATTGTAGACTCTTTGATCTGCTTAATGTACTTTTCTTTTTCCTTTTTGCAGAAACATCCTTATGAGGACCTTTATCCGAGCCTCTTGGTGCTTGTTACTGCCATGCAGTTATTTACTACCTGCTGTGCAGCTTGAATCAATCATTCAGTTTTGTGAATGAACTTTAAAAAAATAAAATGCATTTAACTTGGTTTTGTGCCTTATTTTCTTTGTCTCCCTTCATGATATTTATGGTAAATAACTTGATGCTGCTGGTTTTTCTTTACCAGATGAAGCTTGAGAATGGGAAACAGGAGTTAATGATAGCCAGGTGTCTGGTACACCAGAATTGTACCCTCGTTCCTTGTTGTGTTCTTGAGCATAGTGGGCCTCATCTAGGAGTGAACGAGCTTTTACTGGTCAATTATTTCCAGCTTCAAAAAAAGCCAAGGAGGTACCTCACCTTTGCAAAGGTAATAAGCCTAAAAATGTGTTTGAAAGCAGTAGTTTAACTCTTTCAGCAAGTGTATTTTTCTCTAGCCTGTTTCCATCCTTGGTAAAAGAAAGCTTGTGAATCCATCGGGTCCATTATTAACCAAAATTATGAGTAAGGAAATTTCCCATTCTCTTACATGAAGTAACCAATTCTTGTGACCCACCCTTCCATCTTTCACCTGAAGTACTGATGAGTACATGTGTCTGAGAATCTTTCCCACCACAGTGTACCTCCACGAGAGGTGTGTCCTGTTGACTGTACCTCCAGTGCCTAGAACAATACCTTGAGCTTATTATGTGCCTATTAAATACTTTGTTGAATAAATGTCTAGATTAGTCTCTGAATTACCATTTTTGTGGGTTTGATTTGAATGAAAAAACTAGTCTGCTATCTCAAACTACCTTACCCCACATTTTAAGTTTTTAAGAAAGTTGACAAGTTGGACTATCTTTAGATCTATCAGGAAGTTTTCGTTCCCTGGAGACCAACCTTTTTTTGAATCTGTAGGCATTAAGTTTTTATTTCAATCACTTTTGATTTTTTGTCTTAAAACTGGAGTGAGTATCAAGAACTTGGAAGTGAGGTTTCTCTAGTGAAATGGAATAGAAGGGTTAAATAGAAGCAAAATACTCCAAAGAGGTAATTTATATAATCTAGTGATCAGGAAGATTGGGAACTGCCCCACTTCATTGTGTTCTAAAAAACATACTAGCAAAAGGCCCTAGATCTTCAAGGATCTAGAAGGGGAAGTAGGGGGTGGGGGGAGGGCAGCACACGAAAACAGGAATTGGGTAACATCTAACGTAACCAGGGAGATGGATGATTTAACCACAATGCACATGGTGTGTGGCTGTGGAGCAAGTTTTACCCAGAAGCAGTCCTGGGTGTGAAATCCTCTAAAACTTGTTCACTCAGTGGTGTTCAACTCAGACCCTATGAACTGTAGCACCCCAGGCTTCCCTGTCCACCCCTGGAATTTGTTCAAACTCATGTCCTTTGAGCCAGTGATGCCATCTAACCACCTCATCCTCTGTCGCCACCTTCTCTTAACACTCTTTCCCAGTGTCAGGTTGAAAGTTGGGTTCCAATCCAATTCTTTGTTGCAACCAAGAAAGGCCTGTCCTGTGGGCATTCCAGGCTTTTCAGTCCTAACACTCAGGAACCTGTTACAGAGGGTCTAGCCAGCTCCAGCAGCAATCCTAGCTTTATAAATAGGGGGTCACCCAAGATGGGGTTCCTCAAATCATGGCCTCTGGCTCTGAGAAGGGGGTTGAAAGTGGTAGATGACACTGCTCAGGCCCAACTGTTGCCTGTCCCGTCTTCCTACAGTCGGGAGAGAGAAGCAAGCTCAGCAGAACACCCTCCCCAACACCACCAGGCAGTGAGCTCTGAGGAGCTCCCCAGTTCATCACCCTCCCTCAAGAGAGAAGACACAGCACAAGGCTATTTCCGTAGAGTGCTTTATATACCAAAGCTCAACCCAGACTGGAGACCTAGAAAACTGAACCACTGAAGAGAGATTCCAGCCCTCCCCTCAACATCCTTGCCTCCAGGCAAGCCTCACTGAACACACCTCGGACCTTCCAAATGCCAGGTTTCCCACTGTGGTCCCCTCCTGGTCTACAGAACTCAGCTCCCCCTGGGCCTCATGGATGGGGAGGACCTTTATCAGAAGAGAATGAAGGAAACCCCCATCACCAGTCCCACCCCCTCCGGCCAGGTCAGTCTGTGGCCTCCATCTTGGTCCCCCGGGGCACCAGGAAGATGGCCCCATCAGCAGCCTGGTGTAGCGCATACTCTTCAGGGGAGTAGCTGTTGCCTGCTTCATCCCGCAAGTGCTGGAAAATGTCACGGTACAGGTCCGTCAGCTGTTGGCGCATGACCTCCAGGGTCCGGTCGGCCTCGCCTCGGGCCCGGAGAAGCCGCTCCCGCTCGCTGCCCAGCCGCTCCAGTTCCCGCTCCAGCTGCACGATGGTCTCCAGCTTTCTCTTGCGACAGTTCTGGGCGGCCACCTTGTTCTTGCCCCGCCTTCGGATGTCCCGGACCAGGGCCAGCTGGCTCTCTGTCAGCGGGTACCGCGCCAGCAGCTCGTTGAAGTCGTCTACTGGCAGGTTGACAATCTTGTCCGTAGGGAAGGGGATCTTCATGGCCAGGGCCCGCCGCTCATCCCGACTCCCCGCCTCCCCCCGTGCAGTGGGCTTGGCCCGCACAGGGCCCGAGGAGGGTTCTAAGGCTAAGGGGGTCTCGGCAGGTGGCAAGGCATAGTTGGGGTGGGTCAAGGAGTTGGGCATTAGTGAGTAGGGGTACTCCACTGGGTACATCTCTACATATTCGCTGCGACGCCGGCCAGCCTCCGTCCCCTCCAACTCAAGAGATTCAGCATCACTATAGTTGAGGGATAATCCTGAGTCAGATTCTGGGTCTTCTTGGGGCTTGGATGGCCCCGCTGACAACCCAATGTCCAGGAGGGCCAAGGGGTCTGGGAGGGGGTCACTGAGCAGGCCTGAGAGGGTCAGTGGCTTGGAGACTGGTACAGTCATGTTGCTACCATAGGAGTACGGAGGGTCTGGGACATGAGACGTGGGTGCCGGGAGCTCATAAGGTGGTGTAGGAAGGGGAAAGCCAGGCTCCGAGTGGATAGAGCAGGGGCAGTAACTTGGAGGCGGCGGGGGCCCTGGGTATGGGACAGGGGCTGGGGGCTCGAATGATGGCTCACTTGGAGCATTCAGACCCTGCAAGAAAAGACACCAAGAGGTTTGTAGACGGGCTGAGGAAGAGAAGAAACCATCTCTCTCTCAGAACCAATCTAAGTCCCACTGAAAGAACTAGTGAGATAATCACAAGGGAACAGAAAGTTGCTAATAATCATTAAAAGCTTCTGGCAAAGTTGTGACAGAGCAAGTTCATGAACAAAGCGGCTTAAACAGGAAGGGCACTCGCTGAAGTCAGACTTCAGAAAGGACTAACGCCACAACAGTTGTGGAATCCCCTCCTCTTCAGGAGAAGTTCTTACTGGCTTGAGATGTCTCTTGTCCCTTTATTTCCTTCAGGAAGACAAGGAGTCACTCCACGATGACCCTTGGAACCCTTTTCCTGCTGCCATTATCTAGGGTCAAAGGGTCAAGTTCAGACCCTGGCCATGCCCTGGGTGCCCAGCAGAGGGAGCTGCTGTGTGGGAAGAGAGCTTAGGGCAGATCCTGAGGACCCAGGCTGGCATGGGCACAGTGCCAGGTCTGGGGCAGAGAGTTACTTCGGGGAGCCACCGTGAGCTCTGCCCTTTCCCCTCCAGTCCCTCTGTCCCTGCCCAGGTGCAGAGAGGAGGAGAGAACATGCTGAGGAGAACAGGGCCCCCAACCCACATCGGGGAGCCATCCTGCTCCAGCCCAGCTGGGGACAAAGGCATCATTGTTAGGCCAACAGACACCCCTTTGTCCAGGTAGCAGGAGGAAAGGACCCCGGCATAGCCCGACCCCCCACCCCCACCCCCACCTTCCTGAGGCCCCTGAACTACAGCTCTGCTACCTGAGGGAAAGGGGCCCAGCTGCTGAGGACAGGGGAAGGAAATGAGGGATGAAGACGGGCAGGACTGGAAGAGGGCAGAACAGAGGAAGGTGAAGAAGGGAAGAAGGGAAGGCGGGGCAGGAGGTGAGGTAGAGAGCCGTGAGCAGAGTGGCTGCTCAGAGAGCTTGCACCCCCAATCAGATCCTTCCTTCCCACCACTGCTATCTCTTGCTCATCCGCACCCCTCCCCCTCAACGCTCTGGCCTTCCCTCCAGATCTCTTCGACTCCAGCCCTTCTTTTTACAGTGTCCAGAAAATCTCCATCTCGAGACCCTGGGCTCTGCTTGCTCCAGTGCCACCCCCTGCCACACACACCCAGGGCCTCGATCCCAGCCAGACTCCCTGTTTCGCTGCTTTTCCCTCCCCCTACCACCTTGTTCCCCACTGCCTGGCTTACCTGCAGCTCAGTGATGGACATGATCTCCTGCCAAGTCAGTTCCATCTCACCTGGCTCCGGAATGGGTAGCTGTGTTACCCTGTTCCTGCTCTGCTGTGGAGGACACGGGGACATCCTACTGGGCCAGGGCCTGGTCCAAGGTCCCGAGAGCCCAGATGGTCCCAGCAACCTGTATCAAAGGAGAAACAAAGGTTAGGACCTCTCCTGCCACGGGTCAGCAGTTTTATCCTTCTTCATTGAGCAGCTGGGCTTCCCAGGTGGCGCAGTGGTAAGGAATCCACCTGCCAATGCAGGACACTTGGGTTTGATCCCTGGGTGGGGAAGATCCCCTGGAGGAATAAATGGCAACCCAGTCCAGTATTCTTGCCTGGAAAATCCCATGGACAGAGGAGCCTGGCGGGCTACAGTCCATGGGGTCACCAAGAGTCTGACACGACTGAGCGACTGAACACGCACGCATGCACAGAGCGGCTCCCTCCAGCTTCCCCTGAGGGAAGGAGACGCTTTATCCCCCCATCCATGCTGCACTCATCAACAACTCCTTAAGCTAGAAAGCCTCTTTCTGCTGTGTTATCTCTATCTCACCTGCTATGGCTGTAGGCAGTTCCTCTGGGAGCTCTACTTTTCAGATAAGATGCCTTCTCTTTCCCCTACTGCTGAACTCCTCAGGACTGCATCACAGGCCAGGACAGAAGCCACATCATCTAGGGTGGTGGTTCTGTTTTTCCTGTCTCCTGCAGCAGCCTCAGGGATCACTCCTGCTCTCCTCCTCTGCCCTCAGTTTTAGGATCTCAGTCTTTTCCTTCCAAGTTGAGAGTGAGTGCTTGGGGATCCCCAAGGAGCGTGTTGTGGGAAGAGCCAAGCAGACAGCCCCTCCCTTTCTCTAAGATAGGCCCTGGGCCTGCTGGCTGATAGCAGCCCTGCCCTCGCCTCCTATCCTGGTCCTGGGCTCCCCTGCCTGGGCCAGATAAGAGGTTTATCAGCAGCAGGCAGCAGAGGAGGAATGGTCTCTGGAGACACTGGACCTCTGCCCTGTGTCCTGCAGGGTCCTCTTGGCTATACCCTACCCCACAAACCAGGTCATATAATAACCACAGCAAAGACTTGCTTGGCATTTGTTGAGAACTGAGCCTGGGGGTCTATAGGCACTCATTTATGAGATTGACTTTCACAAAGATCCTATAAGGTCCATTCTGAAGCTGAGACTCAAGCTGCTAAATAGCAGAGTCAGGTCTGGTGCTTAGAGTTGCTGACTCTCCTGCCATCCCATCTTCCAGGTGCCTTCCCAGTCCTGCTCCCACGTCTTGCTACGCCGAGACTCTACTGGTAGTCAGCATCAGTCAGCTCCTTCTGTGGAATCTCGGCCTCTTTTCTCTTCTAGGGAATATTTCTTTAGAGACTTGAATACTCACTCCCCTCCAGCCCCTTTGCTTTGGATCTGGGCTGGAGTTGCAGACCTGCGCAGCAGCAAGATGTCGGGCAAGCCGTCGCCTTTCTCTGAGCTTCTGTTTCCTCATTTGTAAAACCAGGGAGTGAGACAAGTTGAATTTGGAGGTCCCTCCCTCTCTGCTTGGACAGTTCAACATTCTCAGCAATCCCTCAGCCCTGCCTTCATCTTCTCCTTTCTGTCACCCTTTCTCCTCACTCCACCTCCCTATTCCCTGACACCCATCTCACCCTCATCTGTTCTCCCTGCCTTTGGCAAGACACTCCAAGCAGATTTGGCAGGGGCCCCCTGCTCTCTTAGGGCCATGCACTGTACCCTATGTCTGCTGTAGAAGTAAAGGCAGGCAGACTGGGTGAGTGGGGGAGACTTAGAGAAGGACAGGCAGAGCATAGGGTTGGATGACCTTAGATCACCACAAGGATGGCCCATCACAGGTATTTAATGTGGAATCCACTCTGACTCACCACAAAATTCACGAGAGCTGCAAACTGTCCTTTCGAAGGAGGATCACCCCAAGTTCCTGCTTGGCCCCTCCTTGTTACATGGCCATCCCTAGAGCTGGGAGTTGGCACAGGCCCTTGGCCAGTGGGCAGAGGGTAGGGTGTTTATGTCTGTCCAGGATGCCATTTCAACACCGGAACCCCACCTTCTCCACCCAGGTTCTGGCGGAAATTGCCCAAAGGCAAAGTGAATGGAGAAGGGGTTTAGGGGGCAGGGACGATGACTCTTGCCTCATAGTCCTTCTCACACACACACACACATCCCGTTTTGTCCCTCCGTATAATTTCCCGGATCTGACTCTTAGGTGCAATACAAAGATCTTGCCCTAGGAGGCAGGAGACCAGGTTCTCTGGCATTCCACATGCATGATCTGGGGCAAATTGCTTCCTATTCATTCTCTGCCATTAAATGGAGACAGACGTGGAGAACCTCCTTACAGTAGATTGTATCTGGCTCAAGCAATCACAGACTTTATTGTGGGTTGCATTCACCTGGGGTGCTTGTGAAACCCACAGAATTCTGAAAGCTGCCCCAGATCCATCAAAATTGAGTTCATAGGTACAGGTACCTGGCAATCAGCACTTTAACAAGTGGCCTGGTGGGTGTTTCTGTGCCAGAGGCCCACCGTACTTTGAAAACTATTAACCAGTCCAACCATATGGATTTACTTAAAAGAACACAAAGCCAGAAAGTCTGGCAAGTAATCTCCAGACTTCTCGTTTCACAACCTTGATCCAGGCAAGGCTGGGTTCTAGGCTGCCCTGGTCTCTGAAACTAGATATCAGCCCCTTCTCATAAAGACCAGGAATTTAATCCTCCCCTTACCCTAGGACAGGGAAATGAGAATCCAGAAGGGTCACTAGGGGAGACAGGAAGTTAGGAAAGAGGCAGTTAAGGAGAACCTCAGGATCAACTCCAACCCGCTCTCTGGTACAAGTCTGTGCCAGGCCAAAAGGGAGCAGTGTGAGTGTCCCTAGACACTCAGAGATGGGTGGTGGTCTATACACCAGCTGTAGGCCCCTCTGGGTCTTAGGAGCCTACCTTCCTGAAGACAGGCCAGGGAGCTGGCAGCCAGTGATAAAGCTCAGGGAGAAGGAATCAGATCAAATAGAACATCACAGAGGGTACAGAAACTGAAGAGGTCCTGGGAAAGTGCAGCCTGCCTCCCTGTGTCCCTTTTCATTCACAGCAAATGGTCCTCACTTTCCAGTTTAGTCCACACTTTGAGGTCACACACCCATCTTGCTCCCCAACACTGCATATCAAGTAGGATGGACACCATCTCCAGGGACTCTAATCCACCCTCTTTACTCTCATCCTAAACCATTCTGGCTTACCCAAAGAGATTTTATCACAATCCCTGAGTACACACAGAATGATATGGAGCTTTATATTTCAGGATACAGACTGAGGACAGTCTGGGGAGGGATGCTGTGGAGAGGAAGGTATTCGGCCCCATCTGCTGCCCCAGGTCTCTAACACCTTGACAAGGGGGAGAGCCAGAGAGAGGGCTCGCCTCTGGGACTCTGTTCTGAGGCTTATTAGACTTCCCTTCCCTCTCCAGGTGTCAACAGAAGCAGGGAAAGGATGGGGAGGGATCAGTAAAGCCTGGGGTGTGGAGTGATGGATGAGCAGCCTGCAGCTTAGAAAGATGAGAAAGAATCTCCAAAGAGAGGGAGGCACACAGAAATGAGAGAAAGCAACAGAATGGAGGGGAAAGGGGGCGGGTGGAGGGAGCCATGGAGAGGGAGAGGGGGTTGAAGGTGTGGAGAGAGATATGAGCACAGTAAGATATGTGGGGTCACACATGACTCAAACAGGTGCACAGGAACAAGGGAAAGAGGGACGAGTTTCTGCTGTCCCGTCACCCAGTCACTAGACCCCAACTTCAGTCCCTAGGAAGCCCAATGATAGAGAATCTCAGCTCCAGCAGCTGTGGCAGGTGACCTCTCTGCCACTGTCCCCAGCCGTCTGTCTCCTCAGCTGCCAAGATTTCCAGTCAGAAGCAACTATGCTGCGGTGGGATCCCTTCCTCTCCCTCCCAGTTCCAGCTGATCCCTACTGCCCGAGGCCCGGAGAAGAGAAGGCGCACAGGGAGGAGAGAACTCAGCACCTCCAAGCTCTAGCAGCCCATCCTGGCGCAACACTTCTCAGCCACCCAGGTGTCCACTGTCTCAGATTCCTCAACTTCCCCTAGACCTCCCCAGATGGCTGGACAGGGCAGCGTGATGGGATGGAGTAGGGGAAAGGATGGTACTGTATACCTGAGTCCAGCGACAGCCAGTCTGCCCAAGGGTTACTCAGGGTCACTCCCCAGCCCCTGAGGCGTCCCTTGGGGGACCACTGTCTGGTCCCCATCCATAGCATTTTGCCCTAAGAATCCCAAAGGGCTCAAGAAGCCATGTAGGTCTCCCAGGGAAATTACCGCATCTGTCACATTCCTCAACCAGGGGCAGCCTGGTAAGGTCTGCGACCTCCTAGGATCGCCCTGCGACCTCCTAGGATCGCCCTGCGAGTTGCTTCTTCTCTCCCTTTGCCTCCTCCACCTCCCCAGGCTGTCCCCAGACCCACTGCAGTCCTCCTCCCCGCCCGCCCCGCAAGCACCTGTGGCAGGGTCCCAGCGAGGTGAGGAGAGCGATGAGAGAGATGAGGCCGGCCTGGGCTGACACCTCCTGGGTGAGGATCCCTGCTACCTCTGAGAGCCGCGGAGCGCCGTGCCCCGCCCCCCGGCCATCGCTGAGCGCCCAGTGTGGAGTGCGGGGAGCTCCGGGCCGGCGCACCAGCCTCTTCTCTGAAGCCCTCTGCCTGAGTTCTCCGTCCTTCCTCCAACCCTCCCCTTTCCCCGTGGCCCTCCTCTCCTCCTGCCCCTTCTGGCCAAGAGAGGAAACTTGAGCCCGGTGTGGTTTCTGCCCACACCCCGCCCCCAGCTTGCTCCCGGCCAGCGTGGGGCACACATGGCTCCCAGCCCTCCGTGTGAGCCCAGGAGTCCAGCCAGCTCTGCGTTTCTCCCATGCGTATGATGAATTCCAACCTGATGATCTAAGCGGCAGAGCGACCTCTAAACTTCATACAAGTTGTAACCCCTGCCCTTTGCCCCTTTGACCCTCTTCAGGTCAGGGAAACTGAGTCCTGGCAAGGGGGAGAGCAGCTGGAGAAAAGGACCAGATGTCTAGCATCCCAGTTGTTAGGCAGGTAGGCCTTCGGGACACTGCTTTTATTTTCAGGAAAGCCTGGGCTCTGGGAAAGGGGTAGGGGAGCTTTCAGGGGAGGAGGACCCAGCCGCTTTGATGTGTCCTTTCACCTGTAGCCTTCTCCCCTCCCCCTGCAGCCTCCTCCCCTCCCCCTGCAGCCTCAGATATCCTAGGACAAAGGCCTCTTTCTTGGGCCAGGTTTGTTGTCAGTGTGTGAGGGGAGTTGGGGTTGGGGGGGAGCCGCCTGGCAGGGACATTATTCACCTGCCTTAAAGGGGACCCTAGATGCCCTCTGTCCTTTCTTCCAGGCAGTCACCCCAGTCACAGGGCAGCCGCATACTCTGGACAGAACAGGACATGTGTGTAGGGTGTCAGGTCCACCCCAGCATTCACAGCAGCTCTGGGGCAGGCCAGTAAGTACCCCTGGAAGTCACTCATTCATCCATTTGTCTCCAAGCCACAACCCAAGTTCCAGGCCAAACAGATCCTTTCTCCAGAGACTAGGAGAAAAGTCTGGCTTCCTCCTAGCTTTTAGTAGCTTTCAGCTCTAAGGAAAGTCTTTCCTATGTCTAGCTTCACTCCTTACAGCTGCAGCTTACACTTTTTTCTATTTTTTTTTTCCTTCTTATGATGTTCAAGTTAAATTGGAAGCAGTTATTGACTGAGGAGGTAGGCAGGTACCACCCTAAGACAGGACTGGCATTCAGCCAGCATTCTGTGATAGGCTTGTGTTCACTATTAAAATAATGAAAACTTTCTGTCCCACTTGGTAAAGAATAGCTTCTGGGAGTCTTCCAAGTGTTTCCCATCATTACAGTACTATGTCAGCCACCCCAGTTCTCTCTCAGGATGCCCCCAATCCAATAACACAACCAAGCAACTCAAGAGGCAATGTGATACCTGCAGCCTGTGTGTGTCGGTTTGATCAACATCCATGCCAAACCTATAGTTCAGTGATTTGAATCCCTACCCCAGCAGATCATAATTCTGCATGCATGACCTGTGTGGGGCAGGAGGGGACTCATGGCTTCATTGCATGTTACATGCAGGTTCAGAATCTCTTGATGACCTGGGTATGAATCTAGGTCACAAACATGAGTACTCAGGTAGCTTATGTATTTATTTGGGCCCATTGGAGGGGATGAGAGGTGGTGATAGTCATACTTGTGTCTGACTCAGTAATGGTATCAGGTTGTCAGATAGTCAATGGTATCAGATAGTCAACAAACATTTGCTGAATGAAAGCTACCAGTTCAGGACACTCTTTGTGGCATCGCACAAAGAATTATAACACAAGTTATCCAATGAATGAATGGATATTTATGGAGTGTCTACGTATCATTCATTCATTCAACAAATATTTGTTGTGGGTCTACTATGTTTCCCACTCCAGAACTACACAAAGATGAATAAGAACAGTCTGTGTCCTTATTAACAGCCTACGCAGGGAATTTGGGGTTTTCCAGGCGGTGCTAGTAGTAAAGAGTCTGCCTGCCAACGCAGAAGACTCAGGAGATGCGGGTTCAGTCTTTGGGTTGGGAAGAGCCTCTGGAGAAAGAAATGACAACCCACTCCTGTATTTTTGCCTGGAAAATCTCATGGACAGACGAGCCTGGCGGAATACAGTCCATGGGGCCACAAAGAGTCAGATATAGTAATAAAGGTCTATATAAGGTGCTATGGAGGGACTTCCCTGGAGGGCCAGTAGTTAAGACTTCTCCTTCCAGTTCAGGGGTATGGGTTTGATCCCTGGCTTGAAAGGTAAGACCTCACATGCCTTGTGGCCAGAAAACCAGAACATAACCAACAGAAGCAATATCATAACAAATTCAATAAAGACTTCAAAAATGATCCACATCAAAAAAAAAAAAGGTACTATGGAGCTGAACTGCTGTTGGGGAAATTCAGAGCAGGCTTCACAGAGGAGGTGACAACTGAGCTGGGCTGTGGAGAATGATTCAGGGTTCATCAGGAAAAGAGGGGAGAAGGGTATTCCAAGCTGAGGTGTGAAAGCCCAGAGGCATCAGACCAAGAAGAGTACTCAGGGTTTCCTAGGGTTGAGTGTGGGGTAGGAAGTAGTGAAAAATAAGCTTGGGGAGATTGACTGGGGCTAGATGTAAAAGTCTTAAAAGTCAAACTAGGGAGGTTGTGTTTCATCCCATGTGCGAGTCAAAGACATGTTTGAAGCAGTTTACTTGTTTTCGGGGACAGACATGGTCGGACAGGCTGAGCTAAGTCAACAGACAGCCTTCATTTAGGCGGCTGGCCAGGATATCTCTCCCACCTCACCCTATTCCCCTCCCGTAGGAAGAGGCTGTTGCTGTGGTTAGCAGGCTGTGTTCTGCCTCTAGAACATTCTTTTTTTATTTTAATGTGTTTATTTATTATTTTTGGTTGCACTGGGTCTTTGCTGCTGCACACGGACTTCCTCTAGTTGCAGAGAGTTGGGGCTGCTCTCTCTGCGGTGTGTGGTCTTCTCATTACAGTGCCTTCTCTTATTGCGGAGCACAGGTCCTGGGTGCATGTGAGTTTCAGTAGTTGTGGCTCTTGGGCTCTGAATGCAGGCAGGCTCAGTAGTGGTGGTACATGGGCTTGGTTGCTTCGCGGCATGTGGGATCTTCCTAGAGTGGGGATCAAACCCATGTGCCCTGCATTGGCAGGTGGATTCCTATCTATTGTACCTCAAGGGCAGTCCCAGAACACTCTTTACAGCCCCCCACGGGTGTGGATGGTTCCTTTAATCCCCTCCTTTCGGATTCCTGCTGTCTAGAGTCAACCTCCTTCTATCTTAAATCTCCTCTGCTTGATGTAAGATTAACAGGATATTAGGAGCCTGAATGGGTTGGACAGTGCCTGCAGCTAGGCAAGGCAGAATACCTAAGATTTTCCTAGCCCCAAGATCCTCCTGCTTCAGCCAAAGTGGCAGAGACAGAGTGTGGAGAAAAACATGGCCACGTATCTTTACTGTTATACTGTTCTTCATCCATGCTGCTCATGCACCCCCAAAAGCCTGTCTTATTGTCACCTCTGGTCAATTCACCCCACTCTCACCCCAGTGCGTGTGCACACCACCATCAGCATCAGGGCAAGCCACAGCCGTGTTGCCAAACACCCTACCGGGTTATGCAACCAGCTTCCCGAGTAGGGCGGGGTGGGTAGAGGTGAAACCAGGGGAGGGCCACAGGTCCCAGAGGGAGCTGGCTGCCTGGCCTGCTTGCCTGCTGGGCTGACCGCAGTGGCCCCAGGGGGCGGAGGCAGGGCTGGCCCTTTTATCAGTGCCCTGCAGGATTGCACCCGCCACCCCCTGGCTTCCTCTCTCAACAGACGGAAAGGGGAGGCAGCCACAGGGTGCAAGGGAGGGCTGGGCGTTATCCTAGGCTGCAGAGCCTGGCGGTTACCCCGGATGGCTGGGGGAGGTGTTGGAGGGGGTCTGGGACCAGGGAATAGTGAGGCCCCTCTTACTCAAGTAAGGAAAGGGAGATATAAACTGAGGCCCAGATGGTGGAGCCAGATGTCCTAAGCCATCCACTGGTTTTTCCTTGTGTTCCAGTTTGGGTGAGGATAGGATGAAAAAAAAAAGGTCTCTGAAGAGGTTCCTTTCCATATATAAGAATTCTAAGAGGATTGACTCAGGAGTCAGGACACTGAGCCCCACTATCAGGTCTAAAGAGCTTGTGGCTCTCAAGGGTCCAGAGAGTTGGAGAGGACTGAGGTTCCCAGTCCTGGCATCTGTGGGTTATTCCCGGGTAGCAGAGCCCTACACGTAACCTAAGACACATGAAGGCTGATAGATGAGTCCAGAATAGTCCAGCATAACCCCTGGAGCTTAATTCTAAATCTAGAGAGGGGAGTATGTTGTGTGGTGTTCAGTTCACTTGTCACTCAGTCGTGTCCGACTCTTTGCGACCCCATAGACTGCAGCACGCCAGGCTTCCCTGTCCATCACCAATTCCCAGAGCCTACTCAAACTCATGTCCATAGAGTTGGTGATGCCCTCAAACCATCTCATCCTCTGTCGTCCTTTTCTCCTCTCGCCTTCAATCTTTCCCAGCATCAGGGTCTTTTCAAATGAGTCAGTTCTTAGCATCAGGTGGCCAAAGGATTGGAGTTTGAGCCTCAACATCAGGCCTTCCAATGAATATTCAGGACTGATTTCCTTTAGGATGGACTGGTTGGATCTCTTTGCATTCCAAGGAACTCTCAAGAGTCTTCTCCAGCACCACAGTTCAAAAGCATCAGTTCTTGGGCGCTCAGTTTTCTTTATAGTCCAACTCTCATATCCACACATGACTACTGGAAAAACCATAGCTTTGACTAGACAGACTTGCTGGCAAAGTAATGTCTCTGTTTTTTAATATGCTGTCTAGGTCGGTCATAGCTTTTCTTTGAAGGAGCAAGCATCTTTTAATTTCATGGCTGTAGTCACCATCTGCAGTGATTTTGGAGCCCAAGAAAATAAAGTCTATCACTGTTTCCATTGTTTCCCCATCTATTTGCTGTGAAAATCGAACAGGATGCCATGATCTTCATTTTTTGAATGTTGAGTTGTAAGCCAGCTTTTTCATTCTCTTCTTTCACCTTCATCAAGAGGCTCTTTAATTCCTCTTTGCTTTCTGCCATTAAGGTGGTATCATCTGCATATCTGAGGTTATTGATATTTCTCCCAGCAATCTTGATTCCAGCTTGTGCTTCATCCAGCTTGGCATTTCACATGATGTACTCTGCATAGAAGTTAAATAAGCAGGGTGACAATATACAGCCTTGACGTACTCCTTTCCCGATTTGGAATCAGTCTGTTGTTCCATGTCCAGTTCTAACTGTTGCTTGTTGACTTGCATACAGATTTCTCAGAAGGCAGGTCAGGTGGTCTGGTATTTCCATCTCTTTCAGAATTTTCCACAGTTTATTGTGATCCACAAAGTCAAAGGCTTTGGCGTAGTCAGTAAAGCAGAAATAGGTGTTTTTGTGGAACTCTGGGTTTTTCAATGATCCAACAGATACTGGCAATTTGATCCCTGGTTCCTCTGCCTTTTCTAAATCCAGCTTGAACATCTGGAAGTTCACGGTTCATATACTGTTGAGGCCTGGCTTGGAGAATTTTGAGCATTACTTTGCTAGCGTGTGAGATGAGTGCAATTGTGCAGTAGTTTGAGCATTCTTTGGCATTGCCTTTCTTGGGATTGGAATGAAAATTGACTTTTCCCAGTCCTGTGGCCACTGCTGAGTTTTCCAAATATGCTGGCATATTGAGTGCAGCACTTTCACAGCATCATCTTTCAGGATTTGAAATAGCTCAAGTGGAATTCCATCACCTCCACTAGCTTTATTCACAGTGATGCTTCCTAAGGCCCACTTGACTTTACATTCCAGGATGTCTGGCTCTAGGTGAGTGATCATGCCATCGTGGTTATCTGGGTCATGAAGATCTTTTTTGTATAGTTCTTCTGTGTATTCTTGCCAACTCTTCTTAATACCTTATGCTTCTGTTAGGTCCATACCATTTCTGTCCTTTATTGTGCCCATCTTTGCATGAAATGTTCCCTTGGTATCTCTAATTTTCTTGAAGAGATCTCTAGTCTTTCCCATTCTATTATTTTCCTCCATTTCTTTGCATTGATCACTGAGGAAGGCTTTCTTATCTCTCCTTGCTATTCTTTGGAACTCTGCATTCAAACTGGTATAGTATGTCTTTTTTTTTCTCCTTTGCTTTTAGCTTCTCTTCTTTTCTCAGCTATTTGTAAAGCCTCCTTGGACAACCATTTTGCCTTTTTTTTCTTGGGGATGGTCTTGATCACTGCCTCTTGTACAATGTCACGAACCTTCATCTATAGTTCTTCAGGCACTCTTGTCTATCATATCTAATCCCTTGAATCTGTTTGTCACTTCCACTGTATAATCATAAGGGATTTTATTTAGGTCATACCTGAATGGTCTAGTGGTTTTCCCTACTTTCTTCAATTTAAGTCTGAATTTGGCAATAAGGAGTTCATGATCTGTGCTCCCGGTCTTGTTTTTGCTGACTGTATAGAGCTTCTCCATCTCTAGCTGCAAAGAATATAATCAAGCTGATTTCGGTATTGACCTTTGACTTCTGCACCTTTTTGTGGTGTAGAGTAAGTAGAATGTTGTTGTTATTCAGATCTTGAGTCCCTGCATTCACTGGTTACATGACTTTGGGCAACTCAACCTTCCTGAGGCTTGTTTCTTTATAAGGGAAAATGGAGATAAGGATGATAATACCTATTCAGTGGAGTTTGGGGGAAGATTAAAGGAGATCAATAAGCGAGGCTGGGGAATGACAGGTGAGGCTAGGTAGCTTCAGTTGTGTCTGACTCTGTGTGGCCCTATGGACAATAGCTTACCAGGCTCCTCTGTCCGTGGGATTCTCCAGGCAAAAATACTGGGCTGAGTTGCCATGTCCTCCTCCAGGGAATCTTCCCAACCCGGGAATCGAACCCCCATTTCTTGTGTCTCCTGCATTAGCATGTGTACTCTTCAGAAGCTTAGAAACCTGGAAACCAGCGTGTCTCAGAGGCTTGGGAATTGAGAAGAGTCTACTTATCTGGAAGTCAGACTCTGGTGGAGAGATACCTGGAACAGAACTGAAACCAGGAGGCAGTCTGGTTCTGGGAGAGGACCAGGACTAGAATGCAGCAGTGCTTGGGGGGCTGGCTGGTAGATTTTCAGGAACTAGCTCTGGAGCCATGGGTTTCCCACCCCAGCACTATTGGGCGGGGCCAGTTTTAGCCACACAGTGGGCATAGTGCCAGCCTTATGTGCTTCAGTCACCTTCCAGGAACCCCAGAACCCTCCCCCTCACCTCACCCTGTTGCAATCCTCTGCAGTGGGCGGAGCTTCCCAGGAAGTCCCACCCTCTGCTCCTCAGAGGATGGAAGGCTTGAGGCCTGATTATTCATTTCCTCCTTCAAACAGGCATCCTGCTCATTCCAGCCTCTTCTCTCTGCTCCTCCTGCTCCCTTGCACCAGAAAGCTCTCCTTGGACCTTTCTACCAACCAGATGCAGTACAGAGTGGAAGAGAGATCTGGGTTTGAGTTTCAGCTCACATTTAGAAGTTCAGAGTTGGGCAAATTATATAACCTCCTTGAGCCTTGGTTTCCCCTTGGTAAGTGGAGAGAACTGAGCTTCTTGTGAGGGATATAAGAAAATGTACATATAGTGCTTATGCAGAAAGACTTTAATGTTGGATCGCTTCCTCTGATCCACTGTCCAAGACCCAGCTTCATTCAAGTTCTGTCTCCACGCCGCTTTCTTGGGCTACTTACCCTTACCCATATTTTTTTGTCTAACTCCTTTTGCAATTATTTTATGTACCAGAGAATTAACAATCTCATATAAATGTTTTCCATTTGAACCATATGATTTTGTGCGTTGTTGTATCATTCTGTAATAGTGATAATATAAACTATATTAGGGGGCTTCCCAGGTGGTGCTGGTGGTAAAGAACCCACCTGCCAATGCAGAAGACGTGGGTTTGAATCCCTGGGTCAGGAAGATCCCCTAGAGAGTGCCTGGCAACCCACTCCAGTATTCTGCCTGGAGAATCCCATGGACAGAGGAGCCTGGTGAGCTGCAATCCACAGAGTCACAAAGGGACTAATGGAACTTAGCACGCATGCATGAAAACTGTATTATACAAAACCTGTCTCAAGCATCATAGTATAACGGTTAAGAAGACAAGTTTGAGAGTCAGAAATGCCTTCATTCAAACCTTGGGTCTGACAGTCACTTTGAGATCTCAAGCAAATTCTTTAATCTCTCTGAGCCTAATTTTATCCATCTATAATTTGGGGATAATTACAATACTTATCTTACATATTATTGTGAGAAGTTAACAACTGGGTATGTATGTTTAATTTGGTGATTCAATGCCTGGGCTATAATAAATACTATTAAATAGCACATATATGGTACATCTATTATTATAAAATAAATATTAAATATATTAAATTAAATTATTGTTAACTAATAGGTAAACTTCTTGTGAGGGATTGCACTTTATGTTTTTTTTTTTTTTTAAACCATACTCCACAGCATGTAAAATCCACCAAGGATTGAACCTGTGCCTCCTGCACTGGGAGGCAGAGTCTTAACCACTGGACTGCCAAGGAAGCCCCATGTTTTGTCTTTTATACATATATCTCAAGGTGTCTGTTTCTGAGCACAGCATACTGTCACCCACTCAACAAATATTTTCAGAGTATTTAACAGATTGCTAAATTGAAGGATACCAAGATAACTGAGGAGTGAGCCTTGCCTTTGGGAGACACATATGTAAACAGATAAACGGTGATGTGAAGTAAGAATGGCAAAGTTACATTTCAGGGGGAGCAAAGGAAAAGCAGCCTCAGAGGAAAAGCCTCAGAGAAGAGGTAACCTTTCAACTAGTCTTGAGAAACAGAAGAATATGAATTTTCTAGGGAGAAAAATAGGAGACAGCATTCTGGGAAGAAGAAACATTATGTGTAAATACACAGTGGTGGGGGAAAAGTCTGTAAAGTTTTGATCAGTTACAGAGTCTAGGAGTCCAAGGGTATTTTTAAGGAGATCTGGTTAGAGGGGTAGTTTCCTGAACTTTCCTGGGAAAGTAGGGTAGGTCGTGGTGACCAAGCCCAGGGCCCCCTCCCTGCCAGGAGTCTAGCTGTGTATCAAAGTTCTCGGGATAGTCCTCTCCCTCCAAGGACGCTGGGGCAGGTTTGGCTGACCTCCCCTGAGAGCACTAAGGGTGTTTCCCAAATTGCTTCCAGTCTCTTGGAGTGACTATTCCAGCCAAAACCAACAGGACGGGGGCGCCCTGGGATTCCCTCCCCTGTCGTCCCTTTGAGTCCCCATATCTTGTGTATGGTGATGGAGAACCAGGATGAGCATTGTCTAATTTGCTCAGTGTCTGCTGCTTTGTGCTCAGTCGCTCAGTAATGTCTGACTCTTGAACTATAGCCCACCAGGCTCCTCTGTCCGTGGGATCTTCCAGGCTAGAATACTAGAGTGGGTTGCCATTTCCTCCTCCAGGGGATCCTCCCGACCCAGGGATCAAACCCAAGTCTCCTGTGTCTCCTGCATTGGCAGGTGGGTTCTTTACCACTTTGCCACTTAGGAAGCCCCACTGTCTCTGGATCACTTCCCAAATTCTCTTGTGTTGAAAGCTCTTCCCATGAGGTCTGTTTCCACACCAGGGCCTCCCACTTTCCCTGGTTATTGTCTGTGTTCTTTCTGGTTGCAGCTAAAACCATGCCCATAGGCCGGTGTCTGCAGTCTCTGGCCTTTTTTCCCCTCAACGAGATCACTTGCCAGAGAATGAGATGTCCACAAGGAGGAAGGTGGAGGGCTCATGGGCCCCATCATCCCCCAACTATCAGCTTCCCTTTTTGAGAATGGAAAGAGAGAAGGAGAGACAGAGACCCATCTGATTGGTGTAGATAGAGCCAGCATCTCAGTCGTCCAGACAGGAAATGAAAAGAAGACTTCATCACTTCTCTCTCTCTTGTGTTAGGAGAAGTGGAAAGAAGAAATAAGGGAAAACCAAGGGTTAGAAAAGAAGATAGAATAATAAAAAAAAGAAGAAGAAGATAGAGCTGGAGCAATTCAATGCAGAGAAAATCCTCTGAAATTGAAAGTACTTATTCCCCGGTGGTCCAGTGGTCAGGACTCGGCACTTTCACTTTCAGGGCCTAGGTTTGAACTAAGATCCTTCAAACTGCACAGAGCAGCCAAAAAAAAAAAAAAAAGGAAAGAATCATCTTCTGTTTACCATCTGCCTTTCCTTCTCATACCCTAACACTCCTCCTCCCATCCTAATACCCTCCTGCCTCAAGGACCAATAAACCATTAGTACTATCTTTTAATTTTAACTTTATTTATTTTAAAAATAAATTATTTTTTTGGCTATGCCATGAGGCACGTGGGGGATCTTAGTTCCCCAATCAGAGATTGAACCTGCACTGACTGCACTGGAAATGTGGAGTCTTAACCCCTCGACCACCAGGAAAGTACCTGAATTTTATTTCTAAAATAATCCGTCCACTTCCCTTCACATCCAGATCTATAAACTTGCATTCAGCATAAACTTCCTTGCCCCTCTCAATCTCCATTGAACTTTCCTGTAGAACAAAACATTTTTGGTTGAATCCAATGATTCAGCTTCTTCACATCTATACCTGGGCAACTAAATATGGATGGAAGAGGGACTTACTGGGTGGTCCAGTGGCTAAGACTCTGTGCTCCCAATGTTGGTGGGGGGGAGGGGCGGGGGGGGGCCAGGGGGCCAGGGTTCGGGTCCTGGTTAGGGAACTAGATCCCACATACTTCAACTAAAGATACTGCATGTCACCATGAAGATCGAAGATCCCTTATGCTGCAACTAAGACTCAGCACAGCCAAATAAATAATACATATTTTTAAAAATATATATTGATGGAGGAAATTCCAGAATCTTGTTAAGTAGTATATTTCAAATTTATGCCCCTAAAACTCAACTAATTCAAATTTATGCCTCCAAATTCCAACTAGTTGCCAACTAATTCTATATTTACCTGGTAAATTCCTCTTTTGTTTTTTCTTTTGTGTGTGTGTGGTAAATTCTCTTTTCTACTCTACTCTGTTCAATAACTATTTCAAGCTTTCTCTCTTTTAAAATCTCTAACACCACCTCCACTTTTGACCTTGCCTATATTTCATTGATAAAATAGATGTAATCTGATGAGATGTCCCTATTTTTCCAATACAAAATCCTCCAGCTTACGTGCATCTACCTACATGCTTGACATTCTACGTCATTAAAATGAAAGAAGTACCCCTGTTCCTAAGTAAGTCCATCCCCTCTCAGTTCTCTGAAAAGATGAGAAAATTAGATTCCTCTGGGTGCATAGCAAAATTCAATTCTGTTCCATAGCAAAGTGCAGCCAACTGTATGGATTCAGTCCTGAGAAGAGTGATAAAATAATTCAGAGGCAGGGCTGAATCACAAGGTGGTAGTCTTAAGAGTTCATCCAGGTAGAACTCCTCACCCATTCTCTTGGATGAAAGCAGCAGCTATATAACCCTGCTGCTGCTGCTGCTGCTGCTAAGTCGCTTCAGTCGTGTCCGACCCTGTGCGACCCCATAGACGGCAGCCCACCAGGCTCCCCTGGGATTCTCCAAGCAAGAACACTGGAGTGGGTTGCCATTTCCTTCTCCAGTGCATGAAAGTGAAAAGTGAAAGTGAAGTTGCTCAGTCGTGTCCGACTCTTTGCAACCCCATGGACTGCAGCCCACCAGGCTCCTCCGTCCATGGGATTTTCCAGGCAAGAGTACTGGAGTGGATTGCCATTGCCTTCTCTGATATAACCCTAGGAAACCCTAGGAAGCTTCATCTTTGTGGTCTTACGTTTCATCATAGCTGTATGCTGGGGAGACACTTCCTATACGTCGGAGACAAAGCCAGACTGTTATTAGGTCAGAAAGATGCTACCTTCTGTTGTCTCCTTAAGACCTGCTTCACTGAGCACCCAAGACTTGAGTGACATGTCCTCACCAGTCACCCTGTGGAGGGCACGTGCCCACATATCTAGCCAACAGCTGGAGCTGCCAACACTGCTCTCTGTGATTACCACAGTTTGTACTGTTTCCCATTCTGCAGTGGCTGCAGTAGAAGCAGTCTATGATTGCTTTAGCAAGAGGCAGAGCAAGCCCTGGGCTTGGAGTTAAAGTGCTCAGCTGATAGAATTACATTCATTTTCTTTGTGTGTGTGCGTGCGTTTGGCCTCGAGAGACTTGTGAGATCTTAGTTCCTTAACAGGGATTGAACCCAGGCCACAGCAGTGAAAGTACTAATTACTGGACAACTAGGGAATTCCCTTATTTATCTTTAAATTTTTTTCTTTATTTTTGAGAATATAGTTCCCTGTGCTATACAGTAGGTCTTTGTCAGTTATCTGTTTTATTAATATGTATAGTAATGTGTACATGCTAATTCCACACTCTTAACTTATCCTTTCCCCCACCTCCTTTTCCCTTTGATAACCATACTTTTGTTTTCTCTGTCTGTGGGTCTATTTCTGTTTGTACATAAGTTCATTTGTCTCATTTTTTTAGATTCTACATATAAGTGATATCATAACTGATACTATCTTTCTCTGTCTGATTTGCTTCACTTAATATGATAATCTCTCATCCGTGTTGCTGCAAATGACATTATTTCATTCTTTTTGTGGTTGAGTAATATTCCATTGCATTTATGTACCACATCTCCTTTATCCATTTATCTGTCAATAAACATTTAGGTTGCTCCCATGTCTTGACTTTTCTATTGTAAACGATGCTGTGATGAGCACTGGGGTGCAGTATCTTTTTGAATTATAGTTTTCTTTGGATATTTGCCCAGAAGTGCGATTGCAGAAATATATGTGGTAACTAACTCAAGTTTTAGTTTTTTAAGGAAACTCCATATTGTTTTCCATAGCAGATATACCAATTTATGTTCCCACCAACAATGTAGAAGGGTTCCCTTTTCTCCAAACTCTCTCCCACATTTATTATCTGTAGACTTTCTGATGATGGTCACTCTGACTGATGTGAAGTGATACCTCATAATAGTTTTGATTTGCATTTCTCTAATAATTAGCAATGCTGAGCATCTTTCCATGTACCAAACAGAGAATCTTCTTTCCTAAACATCACTGGAGAAATATTTACAGCTTTTTGTTGTTGTTGAGAAGGCGAATTCTGTGCAGACTGTCTCCTCCCATGAAGACAAAGTACAATTCAAGTGACTGGGTTTCAGCTTCAGTCAGTCTAGGTGAACTGTGTCTAAGCCAACTCCAATCCCTTTTCTGAGTCTCTGGTTCCATTCTAGAATGGAAAAGCACAACAAAAAACCCCTCTCAATATCTCTGAGTACATGAAATACAGTAATCTTAGAGTTACAAGAAATAGAAACATTGTTGACTTTTTTCTTTACCATGATCCAAACCTCAGCTTGCTTGCCCAGAACTTGATTTTGGTCAATTAATTCATGTTGGGAGAGCCCATTCATGCTGACTAAACTTAATAGAGGATAATACATAAGCCATACAGTTGATTTACATTGTTCGTTGTTCAGTTGCTGGGTCACGTCTGACTCTTTGCAACTCCATGAACTGTAGCACACCAGGCTTTCCCATCGTTCACCATCTCCCAGAGTTTGCTCAAACTCATGTCCACTAAGTCAATGATGCCATCCAACCATCTCATCGTCTGTTGTCACCTTCTCCTCCTGCCTTCAATCTTTCCCAGCATCAGGGTCTTTTTCAAAGAGCTGGCTCTTTGCATCAGGGGGCCAAAGTATTGGAGCTTAGATTCAGTATCAGTCCTTCCAATGAATATTCAGGGTTGATTTCCTTAGAATTGACTGTTTTTATCTCCCTGCAGTCCAAGGGACTCTCAAGAGTCTTCTCCAGCACCACAATTCAAAAGCATCAGTTCTTTAGCACTCAGCCTTCTTTATGGTCCAACTCTAATATCCATCCATGACTACTGGAAAAACCATAGCTTTGACTGTATGGACCTTTGTCAGCAAAGTGATGTTTCTGCTTTTTAATACGCCGCCTAGGTTTGCCATAGCTTTTTTTCTAAAGAGGAATCTTTAAATTTCATGATTTTTAATTTCAGTCACTGTCCACAGTGATTTTGGAGCCCACGAGAATAAACTCTGTCACTGTTTCCACTTTTTCATCATCTCTTTGCCATTCAGAAAACTAAAATCATGGCATCTGGTCCTTCGTGGCAAATAGATGGGGAAACAATGGAAACAGTGACAGACTTTATTTTGGGGGGCTCCAAAATCACTGCAGATGGTGACTGCAGACATGAAATTAAAAGACACTTGCACCTTGAAAGGAAAGCTATGACCAACCTAGACAGCATATTAAAAAGCAGAGACGTTACTTTGCCAACAAAAGTCTGTCTAGTCAAAGCTATGGTTTTTCCAGTAGTCATGTATGGATGTGAGAATTGGATTATAAAGAAAGCTGAGTATCCAAGAATTGATGCTTTTGAACTGTGGTGTTGGAGAGACTCTTGAGAGTCCCTTGGAATGCAGAGATCCAACCAGTCCATCCTGAAGGAAATCAGTACTGGTTATTCATTGGAAGAACAGATGCTAGAGCTGAAACTCCAATCCTTTGTCCACCTGATGTGAAGAACTGATTGATTTGAAAAGACCCTGATGCTGGAAAGATTGAAGGTGGGAGGAAAAGGGGATGACAGAGGATGAGATGGTTGGATGGCATCATCGACTCTATGGACATGAGTTTGAGTAGGCTCTGGGAGTTGGTGATGGACAGGGAAGCCTGGGGTGCTGCAGTCCATGGGGTTGCAAAGAGTTGGACATGACTGAGCGACTGAACTGAACTGAACTGAACTGATGGGATCAGATGCCATGATCTTAGTTATTTGAATGTTGAGTTTTAAGCCAACTTTTTCACTCTCTTCTTTCACCCTCATTAAGAGGCTCTTTAGTTCCTCGTCACTTTCTGCCGCTAGAGTGGTATCATCTGCATATCTGAGGTTGTTGATATTTCTCCCAGCAATCTTCATTCCAGCTTGTGAGTCATTCAGCCCAGCATTTTGCATGATGTATTTTGCATATAAGTTAAGTAAGCAGGGTGACAATATATAGCCTTGACGTACTCCTTTCCTGAAATTGAATCAGTTCATTATTCCATGTCCAGTTCTAATTGTTGCTTCTTGTCCTGCATACAGGTTTCTCAGGAGACAGGTAAGGTGGTCTGGTATTCCCATCTTTTGACGAATTTTCCAGTTTGTTGCGATCCACACAGTTAAAGGCTTTAGTGTAGTCGATGAAGCCAAAGTAGATGTTTTTCTGGGATTCACTTGCTTTTTCTATGATCCAGTGGATGTTGGCAGTTTAATCTCTGGTTCCTCTGCCCTTTCTAAATCCATCTGGAAGTTCTTGATTCACGTTCTGTTGAAACCTAGCTTGGAGGATTTTGAGCATTATCTTGCTAGCGTGTAAAATGAGTTCAGTTGTACAGTAGTTTGAATATTCTTTGGCATTGCCTTTCTTTGGGATTGGAATTAAAACTTTACATAGATTTACATAGTTTGACATAGAACTTTCAGTAGCCTAGGCAATCCTATTGACTGATGAAAACAGTTGACAGTTTTGGAAGTCAAATGTTATAATTAGAAGTTGTTTAATGAACAAGTGATTCAAATTAGCTGCATAATTTTGATGGCTAATAGAATTGCATCGCTCACCTTTGTAAATATATTACATTCTCTTGGCCAAACAGGGAATGTTCCTCCCTAAACATCACAGGAGAAATAGTGGCTACTTTTTTTAAATTTGGTTGGAGAGAGGGAATTCTCTGCAGACTATCTACCCTTTCTAGGAAGACAAGGTGCAATTCAACTGATTGGGTTTCAGCTCCAGCCAAGTTAATATAATTGATTCTGTTTCTGTTCACTTCAGCCATTTTATTATAATTGATTGGGTTAGAGTTTGATTGTGTTAGGGCTTCAGCCATTTTACTTTAAGTGATTAGGCTGCTAGAGCTTTAGATATATTGATAGAATTATGCTTTCCTGAAACTACCCCAGCTTATTTGCGGCTTCTAATAAGGCTGATCGCATCCATTACACTTTGACTTTTCCTTATTTCACTTGTGGAACACAATCTTTTGAGTGCATTATCCTTCTGTTACTATTTTGCAGGTTTGTTGCAACTTGAAGAAACGCAATGCCTTCCTAGTTGGTCCTTCTGCCTTTCATTTCTCCTCCAATCTTTCCTGTACACACAGTTGTCAAATCAATTATCTTAAAATCTGTTTCAAACATCCTACAAAGTAGGAGAAAATACTTGCAACTCATATATCTGATAAGGGTCTAGTATCTGGAGTATATAAAGAACTCTTAGAGCTCACCAACAAAAAGACAAACAATCCAATTAAAAAATGGGTAAATGTCTTAAATCAGTTCAGTTCAGTTCAATCAGTCGTGTCCGAATCTTTGCAACCTCATGAACTGCAGCACGCCAGGCCTCCCTGTCCATCACCAACTCCCAGAGCCTACTCAAACTCATGTCCATAGAGTTGGTGATGCCATCCAACCATCTCACCCTCTGTCATCCCTTTCTTCTTCCGCCTTCAATCTTTCCAGCATCAGGGTCTTTTCAAATGAGTCAGCTCTTCGCATGAGGTGGCCAAAGTATTGGACTTTCAGCCTCAACATCAGTCCTTCCAATGAACACCCGGGACTGATCTCCTTTAGGATGGACTGGTTGGATCTCCTTGCATTCCAAGGGACTCTCAAGAGTCTTCTCTGACGCCACAGTTCAAAAGCATCAATTCTTCAGCGCTCAGCTTTCTTTATAGTCCAACTCTCACATCCACACATGACTACTGGAAAAACAATAGCCTTGACTAGACGGACCTTTGTTGACAAAGTAATGTCTCTGCTTTTTAATATGCTGTCTAGGTTGGTCATAACTTTCGTTTCAAGGAGCAAACGTCTTTTACTTTCATGGCTGCAGTCACCATCTGCAGTGATCTTGGAGCCCAGGAAAATAAAGTCAGCCACTGTTTCCACTGTTTCCCCATCTATTGGCCATGAAGTGATGGGACCGGATGCCATGATCTTCGTTCTCTGAATGTTGAGCTTTAGGCCAACTTTTTCACTCTCTTCTTTCACTTTCATCAAGAGGCTCTTTAGTTCCTCTTCACTTTCTGCCATAAGGGTGGTGTCATCTGCATATCTGAGGTTATTTATATAACCTTGATTGGCAATCTTGATTCCAGCTTGTGCTTCTCCCAGCCCAGCGTTTCTCATGATGTACTCTGCATAGAAGTTAAATAAGCAGGGTGACAATATACAGCCTTGACGTACTCCTTTCCCGATTTGGAACCAGTCCCTTGTTCCATATCCAGTTCTAACTGTTGCTTCCTGACCTGCATACAGATTTCTCAAGAGGCAGGTCTGGTATTCCCATCTCCTTCAGAATTTTCCACAGTTTATTGTGATCCACACAGTCAAAGGCTTTGGCGTAGTCAGTAAAGCAGAAATAGATGTTTTTGTGGAACTCTGGGTTTTTCAATGATCCAACAGATATTGGCAATTTGATCTCTGGTTCCTCTGCCTTTTCTAAATCCAGCTTGAACATCTGGAAGTTCACGGTTCACGTACTGTTGAAGCCTGGCTTGGAGAATTTTGAGCATTACTTTACTAACGTGTGAGATGAGTGCAATTGTGCAGTAGTTTGAACATTCTTTGGCATTGCCCTTCTTTGGGATTGGAATGAAAACTGACTTTTTCCAGTCCTGTGGCCACTGCTGAGTTTTCCAAATATGCTGGCATATTGAGTGCAGCACTTTCACAGCATCATCTTTTAGAATTTGAAATAGCTCAAGTGGAATTCCATCACCTCCACTAGCTTTGTTTGTAGTGATGCTTCCTAAGGCCCACTTGACTTTACATTCCAGGATGTCTGGCTCTAGGTGAGTGATCACACCATCATGATTATCTGGGTCATGAAGCACTTTTTTGTACAGTTCTTCTGTGTATTCTTGCCACCTCTTCTTAATACCTTATGCTTCTGTTAGGTCCATACCATTTCTATCCTTTATTGTGCCCATCTTTGCATGATGTGTTCCCTTGGTATCTCTAATTTTCTTGAAGAGGTCTCTAGTCTTTCCCATTCTGTTGTTTTCCTCTATTTCTTTGCATTGATCACTGAGGAAGGCTTTCTTATCTCTCCTTGCTATTCTTTGGAACTCTGCATTCAAACTGGTATATCTTTCCTTTTCACTTCTTTTCTTTTCTCAGCTATTTTTAAGGCCTCCTCAGACAGCCATTTTGCTTTTTTGCACTTCTTTTGCTTGGGAATGGTTTTGCTCACTATCTCCTGTACAATGTCACAAACCTATGTCCATAGTTTTTCAGGCATTCTGTCTATCAGATCTAATCCCTTAAATCTATTTCTCAATTCCACTGTGTAATCATAAGGGATTTGATTTAAGTCATACCTGAATGGTCTAGTGGTTTTCCCTACTTTCTTCAATTTAAGTCTGAATTTGGCAATAAGGAGTTCATGATCTGAGCCACAGTCAACTCCTGGTCTTGTTTTTGCTGACTGTATGGAGCTTCTCCATCTTTGGCTGCAAAGAATATAATCAATCTGATCTCACCATCTGGTGATGTCCATGTGTAGAGTCTTCTCTTGTGTTGTTGGAAGACGGTGTTTGCTACGACCACTGCGTTCTCTTGGCAAACTCTATTAACCTTTGCCCTGCTTCATCCTGTACTCCAAGGTCAAATTTGCCTGTTACTCTAGGTGTTTTTTGACTTCCTACTTTTGCATACCAGTCCCCTATAATGAAAAGGACATCTTTTTTGGGTGTTAGTTCTAAAGGTCTTGTATGTCTTCATAGAACCATTCAACTTCAGCTTCTTCAGCATTACTGGTCAGGGTATAGACTTGGATTACCATGATATTGAATAGTTTGCCTTGGAAATGAACAGAGATCATTCTGTTGTTTTTGAGATTGCATCCAAATACTTCATTTTGGACTCTTTTGTTGACCATGATGGCTACTCCATTTCTTCTAAGGGATTCCTGCCCACAGTAGTAGATGTAACGGTCACCTGAGTTAAATTCACTCATTCCAGTCCATTTTAGTTCGCCGATTTCTAGAATGTCAACGTTCACTCTTGCCATCTCTTTGACCACTTCCAATTTGCCTTGACTCATGGACCTAACATTCCAGGTTCCTATGCAATATTGCTCTTTACAGCATTGGACCTTGCTTCTATCACCAGTCACATCCACAACTGGGTGTTGTTTTTTGCTTTGGCTCCATCCCTTCATTCTTTCTGGAGTTACTTCTCCACTGATCTCCAGCAGCATATTGGGCACCTACTGACCCGGGGAGTTCATCCTTCAGTGTCCTATCTTTTTGCCTTTTCATACTGTTCATGGGGTTCCCAAGGTAAGAATACTGAAGTGGTTTGCCATTCCCTTCTCCAGTGGGCC
The DNA here is from genome assembly GCF_042477335.2 of Ovis canadensis. Taxonomy (NCBI): domain Eukaryota; kingdom Metazoa; phylum Chordata; class Mammalia; order Artiodactyla; family Bovidae; genus Ovis; species Ovis canadensis. Next base: position 137,929,155 of record NC_091247.1, on the reverse strand, counting down.
ACATTTTGTCAGAACTCTCCACCATGACCAGACCATCTTGGATGGCCCTACACAGCATGGCCTAGTTTCATTGAGTTAGACAAGGCTGTGGTCCGTGTGATCAGATTGGCTAGTTTTCTGCGATTGTGGTTTCAGTCTGTCTGCCCTCTGATGCCCCCTCTCAGTGCTTACTGTCTTACTGGGGTTTCTCTTACCTTGGACGTGGGGTATCTCTTCACGGCTGCTCCAGCAAAGTGCAGTCACTATTTCTTACCTTGGATGTAGAGTACATTTGTATAAAATTATCCAAATGGCCAATAAGCACATGAAAAGATGCTCAGAGCCTTAGTCATTAGGAAAATGCAAGTCAAAATCACAGTGAAACACTACTTCATGGATTTCCCTGGCAGTCCGGTGGTTAAGATTTCGCTCTTCCATTTCAAGAGGTACAGGTTCAATCCCTGGTGAGGGAACTAAAATCCCACAAGACTCACAGTGTGCCCCCCACTCATATGGCTATTAAAAATGTGAGGGTGCATCTCCAAAATGTGAGTGGTACTACTCCAAATTATGCAACCTAGTGGGATTGTCTCCAGCCTCTTTTTCAGTTTTAATTTTCTCTATGACACTTATCACTACCTAACCTCCTATATAGTTTACTTATTTCTTTGGTTATTGTCTGCTCCTCCTCCCCAACTTGAATGCAGTTTTCATGAGGGCAGGAATGCTTGTTTTTCTGTATCCCAGAATGAATGGCAGGTCCACGGATGGCATTCAATAAATGTTTGCTGAATGAGTGAATAAATAGGAAGAAACATTTACAAACACAGCTATTCATGACTTACTTTTTTAGTGAACAAAATGGAATCATACCACGGAAATTCCTCTGCAATTTTTTTTTTCCCTTTTGGCAGCACTGAGCAGCATATGGGATCCGTGACCAGAAATGGAATCTGAGTCCTTGTAGAGGAAGCTCAGAGTCTTAACCACTGACCCACCATGGAAGTCCCCCTCTACAACTTATGTTTGTCCTTTAACATGCCATTGGCATTTCTCTAGGTAAATGCAATAGCTCTAACATACTTTTTTATGAACTGCATATTATTCCACAGTCCTGGTATACAATAATTTGTTCAGCTATTCCCCTATTGACATAATAATTTTTTCACCATTATAAACAATTTAGCAATAAGCCTTCTAATGTATGTATCATTGTGTGCTGGCAGTGTTTTTAATTCTCTAGGAAAGGATGTGTCCAAGCTTAATTTTACAGGATATTGCCCTAATACTTCCCAAAGAGCATAACAGTCCCAACTCCCACAATCATCTGTTCCCACTACATCAGCTATCTAGGTTTGCATTCATGGTATTTCACAATCTGGCCACAAAGTACCTTTCCAGTTTCATCTACAACCTCTCTTATTTCTTTATTAGACTCATCTGTCCCATGAAATCAACCCCTCAAAGATTTACACAACCATGAAGACATTATATTAGTGAAATAAACCACACACGAGGACACATATTATGTGATTTCACTTATATAAGATACTAGAATAGTCAAATTCATAGAGACAGAAAGTAGACCACTGGTTGCCAAAGGCTGGGGAGGGAGAATGACAGAGAATGAAGAATCTTGGTTTATGGCTAAGGAATTTCAGTTTGTGATAACAAAAATTCTGGAGATGGAGAGTGGTGATGGTTGTTTAACAGTATGAATATACTTAATGCCACTGAACTTGAACCATTTAAAAATGGTTAAAATGGCAAATTTTACATTACGAATAAAAATAAATTAAACTATTTTCATGTATTTTACAATTAAAAAATAATTAATTTAGTTGGCTTTACTGGGTCTTAGCTGGTGCACTCAGGCTTCGGTGCTCCATGGCATGTGAGATCTTACTTCCCCAGCCGGAGATGGAGCCCATATCCCCTGCACTGGAAGGTGGATTCTTAACCACTGGACCACCAAAGAAGTCCCCTATTTTAAAATTTAAAAATTCAAAAAGTGAAAAAAATATTTCTTACACATTTTAGCCTCTATCCCTTTATTCACACTAAACCCTACTTATCACGCCATCAATGCATAAATGAATCAAGTCCTAACTCAACAGCTCCTTTTCTCCTGAACTCTCACCTGAAAACCTCACCCCCAAATTCTGAACACCTCACTGAAACTCTCCTGAAGACCTCAACCCCAAATCCCCAGGGATCATTTCCTTCTCAATATCTGTGCTCCTTCAGTTCAGTTCAGTCGCTCAGCCATGCCCAACTCTTTGCGACCCCATGGACTGCAGCATGACAGGCCTTCCTGTCCATCACCAACTCCTGGAGCCTACTCAAACTCATGCCCATTGAGTCTGTGATCCCATCCAACCATCTCATCCTCTGTCGTCCCCTTCTCCTCCTGCCTTCAATCTTTCCCAACATCAGTGTCTTTTCATTGAGTCAGTTTTTAGCATCAGGTGGCCAAAGGATTGGAGTTTCAGCTTCAACATCAGTCCTTCCAATGAATATTCAGGACTGATTTCCTTTAGGATGGACTGGTTGGATCTCTTTGCATTCCAAGGGACTCTCAAAGACTTCTCCAGTATCACAGTTCAAAATCATCAATTCTTGGGCGCTCAGCTTTCTTTATAGTCCAACTCTCACATCCATACATGACTACTAGAAAAACCATAGCTTTGACTAGACGGACTTTTGTTGGCAAAGTAATGTCTCTGCTTTTTAATAAGCTGAATAGGTTGGTCATAGCTTTCCTTCCAAGGAGTAAGCATCTTTTAATTTCATGGCTGCAGTCACCATCTGCAGTGATTTTGGAGCCCCAAAATATAAAGTCAGTCACTGTTTCCACTGTTTCCCCATCTATTTGCCATGAAGTGATGGGATCAGATGCCATGATCTTCGTTTTCTGAATGTTGAGCTTTAAGCCAACTTTTTCACTCTCTTCTTTCACTTTCATCAAGAGGCTGTTTAGTTTTTCTTCAATTTCTGCCATAAGGGTGGTGTCATCTGCATATCTGTGGTTACTGATATTTCTCCTGGCAATCTTGATTCCAGCTTGCGCTTCTACCAGCAGCATTTAATTGCAAACTCCCCTTTGACCTTGCTCACTCAACCTTGTTTTTTGCATTTTCACAAATATTCATTCTATTCGGTAAACACTGAGTATTTACCATTTGAAGACTAGATGCTAAGAAAACAAAATGAATGGGACAAACCACTGCCTCAGATGGCAAGTCTGGTGAGTAAGATTGATGTATTACAACATGAGGGCTTCCCTGGTGGCACAGACAGTAAAGAATCTGCTTGCAATGCCAAAGACCGAGGTTCAATCCCTGGGTCAGGACAAACCCCCGAAGAAGGAAATGTCAAACCACTCCAGTTATTCTTGACTAGAGAATTCATTCCATGGACAAAGGGTCATGGCAGGCTACAGTCCATGGGTCGCAAAGAGTTGGACTCACTGAGTGACTAACACACACACACACGCACACACACATGCATTACAACATGACTATGACCAGAGCCAAGGATGGCGGCAAGGAGGAAGTGTTCAACTTCATCTAGGGATATCATGCAAGGCTATGTGGGAAGAGGATGTTGATTTTGCCCTTTAAAAACATAAAATAGCTCACTTTTCTCCTTTTAAAATAGCACCCACACATTTTAGGACACCTAGAAAACTTGGAGAAGGCAATGGGAACCCACTCCAGTACTCTTGCCTGGGAAGTCCTGTGGACGGAGGAGCCTGGTAGGCTGCAATCCATGGGGTCGCTAAGAGTTGGATGCGACTGAGTGACTTCACTTTCACTTTTCACTTTCATGCATTGGAGAAGGAAATGCCAACCCACTCCACTGTTCTTGCCTGGAGAATCCCAGGGAAAGGGGAATCTCATGGGCTGCCGTCTATGGGGTCACACAGAGTTGGACATGACTGAAGCGACTTAGCAGAAAACATGGAAACTTCTTTTTTTGACCACACCACTCAACCTAGGGGATCATAGTTCTCTGACCAGGGATGGCACCCTGGCTCCTTGCAGTGGAGTCTTTTCCCCACTCCCCAATATTTTAATTAACTAATTAACTAATTTGGCTATGATGGGTTTTAGCTTTGGCATGTAAACTCTTAGTTGCTGCATGTGGAATTTAGTTCCCTGACCAGGGATAAAATTCGGGTCTCCTGCATTAGGAGCCCAGAGTCTTAACCACTAGAATGCCATTGATGTCTCTGGAAAACATGGAAACATTGAAAAAAGTCCTAGCACTTCAAAACAGCCACTGGTTACATTTTGGTGTATTTACTTCCAGTCCTTTCCTCCACATATTTTAAATAAACTGTTTGTAACCATATATACATGTTTTTATATGCATATAAATAGAGAGTGTGGGGGCAGGCAACATGCATTTTCCATTTGATTCGTTCTTAAAGGTTTTCCAGGTGAAGAAGAGGAGAGGAAGCAGGAACAGCAATGACCACAAGGTTCTATGACCATAGAACTTTAACGCTATGTTGGACCCTAAAAAGCTCTGGTCTGAGCCTCCTCATTTTCCAAAGTGGCAGCTATAGTCCAGAGATGATACAAGGACTTTATTAAGACAAAGTCACTGACCAGTACTAATGACTCGCATCCAGCCAGGTGTCTTCCCTCCACAGCACAGTTAATCAAGAGGCTAGAGAGCTAAGAATCAGCCATTTTCTGCAACAATGTCTAACTGTTAAAATTTGTCAGTTACTCCACAAAGAAAGAGGAGTCAGCCACCTCCCACAAGCCAACCACATAACATAGTTTTCCTCTCAGTCCCTGGAGCACATCCGGCACTGGTGTAGGCTACTTTAGGTAGGACTAGGCTACAAGAAAGGCTGTATTACAGGTCAGAGGAGTGGATCGCGGGTAAGAACACGGTTTTAGAACCAGAGCCCCTGTGCTCGAATGCACTGTTGTTTGGTCACTCATTTGTGTCCATCTCTTTGTGACCCCATGGACTGTAGCCCACCAGGCTCCTCTGTCCATGGGATGTCCCAGGCAAGAATTCTGGAGTAGGTTGCCATTTCCTTCTCCAGGGGATCTTCCTGACCTAGGGATTGAACCCGTTATTCTTGCTTTGCAGGCAGATTCTGTACCACTGAGCCATCAGGGAAGCCCCTGATCAAATGTATGGCTACCAATTAATAGTTGTATGGCCTTAAGCAAATTACTTAACTGCTCCGAGCTCCACTTTTCTCATCTGTAAAATGGGAGTAGTAACCATCTACTTTATAAGTTTTTTAAAAATATATTAAATGATGTAGTTAAAGATGTAGATGTGCCTGGCACATAATAGTACCTGGTCAGTAAATGTTAGTAATATCATTAAACTGCCAAGCCAAAGACTATCTTGTGATTCCAGGAACAATGCTAAATGTTTGAATGACTCCACATGGGAATAGACAAAGGCTAAACCTTTGCTTCTCCCAGATTTGGGGCTTGTCACCTGGGACATTACCAGAAAATCATACATCTTCCTTCATAGCATATGTTAGCTCTGTAGTTTGTTTTGTATTGCTCTATACTTTTCTCTTGGAGAAGGAAATGGCAACCCACTCCAGTGTTCTTGCCTGGAGAATCCCAGGAACAGGGGAGCCTGGTGCGCTGCCGTCTATGGGATCGCCTAGAGTTGGACATGACTGAAGCGACTTAGCAGCAACAGCATACTTTTCTCTTAGGCAGTCTGATTCTGCTCTGAAAATTTTAGAAGAACTCCTGGGTTTAGATACTCTTTTTGGAGAGCTACTAAAGACATAACTGTTAGAGATGGAATTTAAAAAAAACTAAACCCACAAAAACCTCTGAGGGACAATATAAGGCAATAAGGGCTTCCCTGATGGCTCAGATGGTAAACAATTCAAGTGCGATGCAGGAAACCCAGGTTCCATCCCTGGGCCAGGAAGATTCCTCAGAGAAGGGAATGGCTACTCACTCCAGTATTGTTGCCTGGAGAATTCCATGGACAAGGGAGCTGGTGGGCTACAGCCCATGGGGTTGCAAAGAGTTGGACTCAACCAGCGACTAACATACATATAAGGCAAATAAAGGTGTCCCTGACCTACGAAACGTCAGGGACCAAGAAACTGAAGGGTGAGGAAAGCTAAACTTCATCAAAATCCCTCCCTATTGTGAAATCTCTGCATTCAGTAAACTTCTCTTTTCTCATTGTGCAATGGCTTGTCCCTACTGGAAAACGGCATACCCTGCTCCCTACATCGTTCCTTATCCTGGACCCTTTATTCCTGTGTCCCTCAGCATCCAAAGATCTCAAATCCCGTTTCACGGCGGGCCAAACAAAATCTGCTTTTAGAAAACTCACTAGCTTCTTGTCCTTCCCTGGATCAAGCAAAGTCTGGGACTCCACCTAGGGTAGATTGTTATTTTTAGCAATCAACCTCTAGCGGCCTTCTTTTTATCAAAGTAACACGCTGGTCATCTTGTGGCTTTACTTTATGACTGTGCAGACTTTGAGTATGCTGAAGTGATCTGAGCGAATCTGAAGGAAGAGCTAGTAGTGTTTGCCAAAGCTACCGTGAACATCGGGGACCCAATGGAGGCTCCGGAATGAAGATTCCGGTGGGATTACATCAAGACCTGCCAGTGTGAAGGGCCAAAGAGACACAGCGCCCCCTAAAGGGAGTGCGAATCAAAGTTACTAAATCCGACCGATGATATCACGTGCCCTCCGCCAGGCCAATTGAAAATTAACAATCGCTTCCTCTGTTCCCCATGGAAACAACCCCGCCCCTCTGACCTTCCCTCTCCATTCAGCCTTGAGGTTTTGTCGTTTTATTGAATGTTTAAACTGACAATCAAATACCTGCGCCTTCTGGCTGGACACCTTGCTTCCGCTAAGCAAACTAGTGCACTGATTGGTCAATAAAATAATAGATGACATTTGGGCGTCCAATAACCTTCATCCCAGGCGGGATCTAATGAGGACGTAGGGCCAATCAGAGGCGGCGTTGCCTCTGTGGTTCCACGTCGGCACCAGCTGCGGGGCAAGATGGAGGCGCTGATTTTGGTAGGAGCTGGAGGGGCACCCGAGATCCTGCACTGTCCAGGGGGGCCGGGAGTCGGAGTTCAGTCTGAGTGGGAGGGGGTAGAAAGGGGAGTTCCTGGTAATCCTCGGGGTCCGAACGTTTTGCAGGTCCCTGGAATAAGCCTGTGGCCTAGTGCCGGAGCTAAAGCCTCGGTTTAGAGTAGGAAGCTGTGCCGGGGTTAGGGCAGAGTTGGTGGAAAGTTGAAGGGAGCACATGGAGTCCTTAGGACACATAGGATCATAAGCGTACTGGATTGGGGTCCTTCAGATTCTCTCTGATTATGTGCATTGTGGATGATACTGTGATTTGAGTTCCCCCAAATCTCCAAACTCGCCTCGAATTGTAAGAATAGAGTGCAGGTGTTTGTCATCACAGAAAACTTGTCACAGTGCAACTCTCCGTTGATAATTCCCTGTCGTAGACCTTAAAAAAAAAACTATTTTCTTCTTCGATTTCCTACTATGTAGATTTTGTCATCATAAAGAATCAGTATTCCATTAGAGTTCTGGAATACCTGATGAGAGTTAGTGTTGGATTGTGGAATGTTTTTTCAGACTTCTTATTCTGTTCTCCTTTTCCCGGTTCATTTAAATTTTGGGAATTCTTACTATAGTAGGATCTGGGATGCCAACTTTTCTCTGGTTATGTAAGAATTTTGGTGACTAAAGAGGTGTGTTACCTCCCCTGTCCATATAATCCTTTTTGCTTGCTCAAAAAAAAAAAAAAACAAACAAACTATTATCTCTTCTTTAGAACTGAGCATTTCTCTCAAAAGTGCCCCACCCCTTTCAAACGTGGGGTTGTTAACATATATATGTATGTGTAATGTGTAGGAATTTAACTCCCAGCTTCTTAATTGAATTGAACTCTAGGTTCCTTTTTTACCCCCCTTCAGCTCTTCATATGTACACCTCCAAATCCTCATCAGGTTAAAGAGAATAACAGGTTTCAATATCCCTCTTTCAAAATGGCAAATGCAGGGATTCAGTTCAGTTCAGTCGCTCAGTCGTGTCTGACTCTTTGCAACCCCATGAATCGCAGCATGCCAGGCCTCCCTGTCCATCACCAACTCCCAGAGTTTACCCAAACTCATGTCCATCGAGTCAGTGATGCCATCCAGCCATCTCATCCTCTGTCGTCCCCTTCTCCTCCTGCCCTCAATCCCTCCCAGCATCAGGATCTTTTCCAATGAGTGAATTCTTTGCATGAGGTGGCCAAAGGATTGGAGTTTCAGCTTCAGCATCAGTCTTTCCAATCAACACCCAGGACTGATCTCCTTTAGGATGGACTGGTTGGATCTCCTTGCAGTCCAAGGGACTCTCAAGAGTCTTCTCCAACACCACAGTTCAAAAATATCAATTCTTCAGTGCTCAGCTTCTTCATAATCCAATTCTCACATCCATACATGACCACTGGAAAAACCATAGTCTTAACTAGATGGACCTTTGATGGCAAAGTAATGTCTGTGCTTTTGAATATGCTATCTAGGTTGGTCATAACTTTTCTTCCAAGGAGTAAGCGTCTTTTAATTTCATGGCTGCAGTCACCATCTGCGGTGATTTTGGACTCCAAAAAAATAAAGTCTGACACTATTTCCCCATCCATTTGCCATGAAGTGATAGGACCAGATGCCATGATCTTCGTTTTCTGAATGTTGAGCTTTAAGCCAACTTTTTCACTCTCCTGTTTCACCTTCATCAAGAGGCTTTTTAGTTCCTCTTCACTTTCTGCTAGTTTCTTCCAAAAATATGGTTTGTTTAAGTCTAGGTAGAAAGCTTTGAAATCTTACTAAAGATATTTTCTGTACCAACCAGTTAACCAGTGTTCTTAACTAGTTAACAGACTGAGATGAATTCTAGGGAATTGGTTTCTTTGGAAGTTTTAAGAAAATTTTAGACTGCCCCTTAGTTCTGTTTAGAAGGGAGCCTGCTTATAGGTAAAGGAGTGAGGAAGATGATACTCCAGGAGCCCTTTTAACAGGGGATCTGTGTATAGAGTGACCTGAGTTATATGTGAAAGTCTCTCTCCCTCTCACATTTTCTCTTACTTCAGTTCTTATCTTTGCTTCCATAATGAAGTTTGTTTTGACCTGCTTCTTCCTTATATCCATTTTAATCTTTACCTAAGATGCTTCATTCACAGATCCTTGCTGACCTGATCAGGTATCCCTGAAGTTTGCTTTAGAAACCTTACTGATTCTTTGTCCTGAGGAACCTATGTGATGTGTAAGGGGAAACGAAGATTAAGGGAAAAGGGCTTCCTCGAGTAAGCACAGTCAAAACCAGGATTAGTTTTTGACTCCTAATCCTCCCAGACCTAGTATTTCTCTCATATTATCGTGTGCTTCCACCTCTTCAGTATGCCAAATTGCACATTCAACTATCAGTTATATAAAACATTAGTTAGGTACAAAGTACCAACTTTCAAAGTACCAACAAAGTACCAATACAAGTTCTTGTCACCAGAGTTCTTAGAATATCATATTAGTAATTTCCTTCCTCTTTGTCTGTGCTTCCCAACATTTTTGTATGTGTGTGCTCATTACTACCTTCAATATATTTTGGGCCCCCAATTAAGAACTTACGTATCTTTCTCTCCATTCCAGCCCTTCTCAACTGGAGTTCCAGGGGAGAATTAAGCCCTAATGCCGTAAGACATCATTGTATGTAATGAATCAATTTCTCTGTATACGCAGTGTCACTAGTTTTATACTAGCTTTGGGAAGAGTAAAAAAATAGTATTAAATAATTTTCAGTATTCAGTGTTTCAGTTGTGGAACCCTGGTTGAGAATCAGGTGGTATTCCCTAAATTTTTCTCTTCTCACTACCCTCACATTCTGATCCACAAAATAGAGCTCCATCTGATTCAGAATCACCCTTTCTCACTATTCTTTTTATCTCATCCCCTTCTCTGCTCAGTGGCATCTTCTAATTCTTGGGTCAGCATCTTCATTGTGAAAAGTATAAGGAGTTCCCTGGACTTTTACCTGAGCTTCCTATTGAGCTAAAATGTTGATTGTATCTGGATGAAAGTGAAAGTATTAGTCACTCAGTTGTGTCTGACTCTTTGTGACCCTCTGGACTGTATCCTGCCAAGCTCCTCTGTCCATGGAATTCTCCAGGCAAGAATACTGGAGTGGGTTGCCACGCCCATCTCCAGGGGATCTTCCTGACCGGAGGATTGAACCTAAGTCTCTTGCATTGCGGGCATATTCTTTACTGTTTGAGCTACCAGTATTTAACAAACCACTTCTTAGAGAAGGCAGACCTCTTCTAAAGTTCTTTTAGGCTTCTCCCTCTCACGTGTCTGTTTCCTGGTTTGACTGGCCCTCTGGGAAAATCTGATCAAAGCATATTCAGTCTTCACCTTTACAAGACACATAGCCATCGGATACTGAGGAGAAGGGAAAGTAGAGTGGGGGGAGGTGTCAAAAAGGATCATCATTTGAAATTTGATCTGATTATGGCACTTTCTAAATACCAGTTGTTGTTCAGTTGCTAAGTTGTGTCCAACTCTTTGTGACCCCTTGGACTGCAGCACACCAGGCTTCACTGTCCTTCACTATCTCCTGGAGTTTGCTCAAACTCAGGTCCATTGGCTTAAAACTCAACGTTCAAAAAACAAAGGTTGTGGCATCTAGTTCCATCACTTCATGGCAATTAGATGGGGAAACAATGGAAACAGTGACAGACTTTATTTTCTTGGGCTCCAAAATCAATGCAGATGGTGACCGCAGCCATGAAATTAAAAGAAGCTTACCCTTTGGAAGAAAAGCTATGAAAACTCTAGACAGTGTATTAAAAAGCAGAGACATTACTTTGCCGACAAAGGTCTATATAGTCAAAGCTATGGTTTCTCCAGTAGTCACATACAGATGTGAGAGCTGGACAGTGAAAAAGGCTGAGTATCACAGAATTGATGCCTTCGAACTGTCGTGCTGGAGAAGACTGTTGAGAGTCCCTTGGAGAGCAAGGAAATTAAACCAGACAATCCTAAAAGAAATCAACCCTGAATATTCACTGAAAGGACTGATGCTGATGCTGAAGCTCCAATACTTTGGCCACCTGATATGAAGAGCCAACTCATTGGAAAGACCCTGATGCTGGGAAAGATTGAAGGCAGGAGGAGAAGGGGATGACAGTAGATGAGATGGTTGGATGGCATTACCGACTCAATAGACAAGAGCTTGAGCAAACTCTGGAAGATAGTGAAGGACACACAAGCCTGGCATGCTGCAGTCCGTGGGACTGCAAAGAGCTGGAGACGACTGAGGGGCTGAACAGCAGCAACAACAGCAGGTGCATTGAGTCGGGGATGCTAATAGGTTCCCTTTGTTTATGTACTTGACAATGGGCTACGCTTCTTTCTTGAATTAAGTAGTCCATTCCTACCTGTCAAGCAGATTTGTCTAATCTTTTTCAGGTTCTTTTCTAAGGAAAGAGACCCTTTCATCTCCTTCCATTCTTGGTGCTTGATATTAATGCTCCTGGCCTGGACACAGCTTTCTCTTTCCTGCTGTTTTCTGCTGGTTCTCTGTTAGTTGTGAATGGAGAGGGATCTCTGCAGGTCACCATTCTCCATTAATAACCTCTGGAATCTTAAAAGATAATGACATATCCCCTTCCACCTTCCCTCTTTTACCCTTTTTTCATCAAAACTGAATTACTCTAGCAGTCCAGATCTTTAAATCTTCCTCATAGGTTTCATTTTTCTTAATCCTCTCTGGATTCACTTTCTGAGAGCTTTTCCAGGGCTTTATGGACTAGACGTCTTAATTCTATTCTTTCTCTCCCCTTTGTAAATTTCTATCCTAAAACAATGACCAGATCCTGAATTCTAAGCCTCATTCAGTAATCAGGGAATCCAGGGTCCACACAGGAGTATGCATATATATTGGAGGAAGAAACTATGCAGAAAACATCAATGACTTTTAAAGGCTCATATTGCTCTGTGGCCTTAGCTTCCTGAATCATCTTAATGGGGCTTTTGTTAAATTCTTTTGGCACTAACAGTAGAGGTACTTGGCCTAAATGCCCCCTTCCCCTGCTCTGGGCAAAGGTATCAATTACATTAAGCCCCCAAAGCACTCCCATCTCATTCCTGGCAGTCCCCTGTGCCCCTCTCCCAGCTGCGTCCTTGCCGGTGCCTGGCTGGTCCATTTCGTTAGGAGAAGCAATCTCCTCATTCCTGCACTGTGGAGATATATTTCTCAGCTAGGGCGTGAGCAGTGCCAGCACTGCCCCCGGTGAGGTCCCTGGCAGCCATAAAAATTTTTATTGTGATTATGTTGGTGTCGGGGTGTCCATCTGGGTTATTGCACACCTAGTTTAATTGATTGAAGTTTAATTTATTGACACTTCAAATTAAATGATCAGAATAAACTGTGCTGTTACTCTGGCCGGCTTGTTTTAATGGTTGATTGCTGGAAGCAGACCTCGGCTTGAACTAAAACCCCCAAAGAGCAATTGACGCTGCTTCTAACTCTCCTCATGTCTTGCCCTCCAAGAAGACCTCGTTATAGATTTCCGACGTATTTATATATATTTTTTCCCTCTCCTTCACAGTGGTGGGAAAGAGTTGGTCCCTGGCAAGGTATAAATTATATCAGAGGTCTAGGGGAGCTGTCACATGGTCAAAGGAGGAGGAGGGGGCCTCCATGTGAAGAAAGCCAGACCCCTGAGAAGCCAGGTCTTCCTTGGGAGGATGAATGCAATTATCCAGATATTTGAGGGAGCCTAGTGGCAGATTTAGGGTCTCTTTTTCAGCTAGATACTTGCTACTGTTTTTTTGCTTTACTCTGTCAACGTGACTTGGTTAGAGTCAGGATACTGACAAGAAAACTGAGAGGCAAATAAAGGATGGAACAGGGATAAAGAATCAGTGCCTACCTACCCACTTATGCTAGAGTAATTAGGAAGATGGAAGGCAGCGTGCCCATGGACAGCTTTGATGAAGATGGATTGGGAGGTTGAGTCCATGCGCATGATGAGATCCCCGTCCTGGCCAGAGCCTCTTTCATCTCCCTCTGCTGATTCTACACAGTTTATGCTTTCTCTCAGATCAGGTTATTAGAGGAGTTCTGTTCTTAGACTCCCAAGCCTGTCACCTCTTCTGATGTTTGACCACCCCCATCTCTTCAGGAAGTCTTTCCTGTTGTGTAATCTAAGTCTTACATGCTGCAGATGAAACCTTGGTCTCCTTATTTGGCTTTTAAATTTTCCCACTATTAAGGTAGGCATCCCCATCCACAGCCATTTGGCCCGGATAGTTCTGTCTACCAGTTTTCTCTAGCTTCTTTTCTATTATTTGTGTAGTCTTTAGAGGGAGGCTGAAACTAGGGGAGAAGATAGCAATTCTGTCTCAGGATTGATTTGGGGGAGCAAGTAGCTTGAAAGATGAACACAGAGGCTGTCAGTTCAGTCTTTCAGAGACTAGCTTTTTGTTTTCAGGAGCACACGGGTGGGGGGAATAAATCCCGATACAAACCATGATTAAGGACTCATCAGAAATAGATCTAGCCCCATTTGAGTTTTCCCTTTGCTGTGTGATATTTAAATGAGGGCTCTTGGATTATCCAATGGGGCAAGCAGGAAGTTCTAATGTTGCTCTCAGGGTTCAGATATTTCACACCTGAGGAGTATTCTGATTTCTGCTTGTTCAGTTCATCTCTTCATAGCACTACTCCTCACTTTTGACTCTCATTTTTGTAATTCTTTCATTTCCAGAATAGCTGAAGAATTAGGGACTGTGTAACCTCTGTGCAAAAAATTCTCTGGCAGGTGGGCTTTCAGACTTTTAAGAAAGGACTTGAAACTGCATTCCTGAAGAGTTTCGGCACCTGATTATCTTTGTCCTGCCTGTCTCGGAGCTGCTGGATTTACTCACTGAAGGCTGGAGGGGTGTGGTGCTGACCTTAGCTCCCCCTGCTGGCTGTGTTAGTTTTCTCAATCATTTATTTATGAAGGCCACACACATGTTTATTGAAGTCATTATTCGGTGCCTGGCAGAGGCGAGGGGGTGGTTTACAAAGTATCACTCATTTCTCCTCTTTTTCTCCCCTCTCCACACCATCTTTTTGTCTTCAGAGAGAATCTCATGTAATTCTAAATCTAGGTCTATGAACTCCTTGAAATCATCAAAATTTGTGAATGTGTGTTTTCCTGGTAACAACGTCCATGGATTTCATCAGCTTATCGAAGGAGGTCTAACGTAACTCAAAAAAGCTACCAACCTTAACTGATCTAGCTCAGGCCTCTCATTTCTCCTGTGAGAAAGCTGACTCCCAGAGAAAGGTAGGACCTGAGTTAATGGCTGGTGCAGACTGTAATAAAAGAGTTAGGAGTTAGGGACATTTGTTGTTGCAGTGGCAGACTTCCGGTGGCCGTGCTTTCTTGCTTTGTTTCTGTGTCAGATCGGAGGAGTCTTTCCGGGTGGCTCTTCCTGCCATCAGTTCTTCCTTCCTGACACTTGGGTTCACTTTCCTCTTAATAACCAACATTTGGTCTCTTGTCGGCTGGGGAATGTTCTGTGGTACCTGTGGCTCCTCTTTTTTCCTGAGCTGTGTTGTCTGAATCTAAGTAAACCCTTGGGTAGGATATGAAAACGGTTTTTCTCTGGCTAAACCTTTAGCTAGTTCTCATCTGAAGTCCCTAGGCTTGTGGCTGGAAAACTGGAGCCTTCAAACCTAGAGGAGCTTTTCATTTTAGAAATTGGCACAGAATCAGGGAGCAAAATACCTGCTCAGCCATGTGGAGCTGGAGTGGTATCTAGAAATTTCTCCTAGATTTTTTATATTCTTGGTTTTACTTTATAAAATATATTTAAGGAAAGAGCATCTTGTTTCTAGTTGATTGAGATCTATTGTTAAGCCAGGGCACTACTTTCTGGCATGGCCATAAAGATTTCTTTATAAGTAGAGAATGAAGAACTTTCTAGAAATCTCAACCAGATTTTTTACTTGTGTCCTTTCAGCTTTGTGGATCTCATCCTCTAACTCCACAAAGGCTTCTTGGCTCCCTCCCTTCTGCCTTCTCCCCCTGCCCCCACCAAAGATCAAATAAAGTAGTCATAACCCCCAAATATCCTATCTGCCTCCTCTAAGCACTACCCTGGTCCTCTTCTGGTGGCATAATCATGGTCTTATCCCAGAGTATCCTTTTACTGTACATTGTGAACAGACTTAACTCCATGCTTTTTCAGGGCCCCCGTTTCTTCTAGTTTGACTTAAAAGACACACAGATAAGAGCTTTTCTCCAGCGCTGCCTTTTGAATATTTTTGCTAATAATTATAGTCCTGAGGAAGCTGCAGGTCATCTGAAGACCCACAGGGGGCAGCACTAGGAATGACTCCTCCCTTCTAGTCCTCTGTGTGCTGGGGCAGGGGTACCAGGAGATGTTGATGTTTTTCACCAAGCTTCAGAAGCCTCTGATTGAGATCAAAGACTTGTTTGTAGCAGTCTCTTTGCTTGTCAGTGTTGTTTCAGCTCTCCTGAGGAGTACAGTCTAGTTTTCTTGATAATAAAAAGGGACATGAAAATCTGAGCCACCCAACCTCCCACAGACCAATCTGCCTGTATATCATTTCCAGCCACCATTAGCATTTGAGGTGAAGTTCTGTTATACACTCAGGCTGTGGCTCTCTGAAAGTCAGTGCATCACAGAACTTTGTCTCGAAAGCTTTCTAGCAGCTGCCCATTTGGGAGTGGGAGGGAAGAACAGGCCTTTAAAAATCCTTTGAACGTGTCCCTAAGCGTGTAGGGTCTTTCTCAATAATCAGCATTTAATGTGTTAACAAGGTCAGGCCTAGTCCATTGTCCAGGAATGCTGCTTCTCAGTAGCTGGGAGTTGTTTATAAACTTGCCCTTTGCGAAAAACTTAAAATGAAATTACATTATCAGTAATCTCAAAGAGTCGGACACGACTGAGCGACTGAACTGAACTGAGTGGCTTCTGGGCCCTAGAAACAGGCTGGTTTTATGATATGAGAGGAACTTCAGGCCCTCCCCTGCCCACCCCTTCCCCACCCCCACACACACTCCTGAGAGGTAAAGGCCCCAAGCTGAAGTGGAACCAGCTGCAGTCAGGAGGCGGCAGGAAAGTAAAGGAGAAGCTGCCAGTCTGGCCCTAGCCAAGCGGAGAACTGAAGCAGCATGGAAGCTCTGCCCAAGTTCTCGGCTTTATTTAGAGTGGTCGTTCCTTTGGAAGTTTGAAATGACCAGCCTTTTCTCTAGTGCCTTCTTACCCCTTTCAGATTTACAATCACATCTGGTCTTCTCCTTCCCCCGCCTTTGCCCTGTCTTTTATCCTTCCCAGGAAGATCCATGTTTCTATTTTGGGGGTTTCCTTGATGGTGCCTTCTAGGAAGCCAGTGAAAAGAGCCGGGAACAGGACCCAGGCGTCTGTCCCCTCTTTGCCAGTTGTTTTAGGCACTCTCTTTCCCTGTTGGCCACAGAGGATTGTCTGGCTCTCCGACTTGGCTGATGGCCGTAACCGTCTTCCTCTGCTTTGGGATCCGGTTCTTTCTAGAGATGCCAGACTCTGCGGCTGCAAGCATGAGTTACCTGTGCCAGATCAATGCCCGTTTAAGCCATTGGGAAGCTCTCTAAGGTTGCAGATAGCCTGAACAGAGCCAAAGATTTCCAGGGAAGAGGCTGTGGGAAAAATTTCTTCTGAATTCCCTTCCTGATGGACTTCTTTTCCTTCGTTAAGGAAACTCATTCCCCTGATGTGTTCATCAGAGGAGGATGAGTTGGTAGTAATGTCACCCAAAAGGGCCACACCAGAAAATCTACCTGTATGCGGAAGCCTGATTATAAGAGAAATCCCCTAGATGCTTATTGCATCAATAAGTTTTTATCTTACTCTCAAAGTTCATTTATTCTCAGAATCATTCAATAAATTTTGAGAATTTAGTATGTGTATTATTCTGGACACTTGTAATAAATCAATGAATGAAATAAAATTTTCTTCCTCAAGAATCCAAGTGGGGAAAGCTTACATTCTTCATCTTCATTCTTCAAAATACTGGGTTCCCTTTCCTCTCCTTCTGAACTCCTTGAACTCAGGTTGGTTCTTTGTTTGGAACCATAAACCTCTTGGAGCCTCATAGGATAGTTTACCTTGGTAGAAGCTACAGATCCTTGGCAGCGATTCTTTCCTCCTCACCTTTGGGTCTTTGTTAAATGTATGCTTGGAGAATAGAGAATGTGTTTGGCCCTGTGAGAGCTGTGGGTTTCCTAAGTAGGATCAGGAAATGGAGGTAGCAAACCATCAGCCTTGTCTTATAGCACAGGAGAAGGATATGCATGGTAAGTAATGTTGATAGTCAGGACTGTGTGCCGGCAAACGCTTTCATACATGTACCGCTGCCTCCCTTCCCTTCTTCCTTTCGTGTTAGTTGGTTCCCTGGAAGTTGCAGAAGTGGAGGAGCTTTTACAAAGTGATATGCTTTGAGTTTGAGTGTAACCATTAAGGCTGAGATTCTTGATTTCTTTCTTTCTCTCTTTCTTTTTTTTTTTTTGTGGCCGTGCCGTGTGGCATGCAGAATCTTAGTTTCCCAACCCGAGACAAACCCATGCCCTCCACAGTGGAAGCATGGAGTCTTAACCACTGGGTCACCAGAGACGTCCCTGATTTCTTTATGAGAGCCAGTTTCCTCAAAGGTTGATTCTTGGTGGTGAAGGACCACTCCTCTCCTGCTCCTTATCTGCAGGTTTCACAGTGTTTCTTAGATGGAGCCTCTTCTTACTGCTTCTTAACGACCCCAAATTCAGATTGTTTTTTGTCTTGGCAAGTTAAGTGGTGGCGGTCAGGGTAGAGTAGGGGAGTTGGGATCCTAGGAGAAGTCTTAGAAGATGGATGTCTCCCTGGGCTGCATTCAGAACTGGTGTGTCTGTGTGTGAGTGTGTACATGTGCGCATGCCTGCTCCTTCCCCTCTGCTCAGTGAGTGGGTGGTTTAGGGAAGGCTTGCTTTATGCCTCTGCATTGCCACTGCAGCAACTTCCAAGTACACTAGGGCATTCAACCCTGTTTTCCTATAGCCCCGTGCAGTGCTTATTAATTAATCTGGTCACATTCCATACCCACCTGTGCATGGGAGACCAGGGAGGAGGGAGAGTAATTTGGAAAATAACTATAGCATAATATTTGGAAATAACAGCATGACCTACTTTGACTAAGCCCTCTGTGAGTCTGGCTCATAGAAATTGTTTCTCTGGCACTGCTCTGGGTCCTTTGTTGAAAAGTCCCCTCCCTCAATTCAGTTCATTTGTCGCTCAGTCATTCTCAGTGGCAAATGTCAAAATCTAACCAGGCTGGGATAGGGGACATACAGAGACATCTCTAACCCATTGCAGCACCAGTAGGATTAGGAGAAGGTATCTGGTTTGTGAGTGGTGGCAAGAGCCTTCAGGACTGAAGATGTGTTCATATCTCTTCAGGAACCCTCCCTGTATACCGTCAAAGCCATCCTGATTCTGGACAATGATGGAGATCGACTTTTTGCCAAGGTGAGATTCCCTTTCAGATTAGTTGAGAAGCAAGACAGAGTTTTGGATCTTGGGACTGGCCCCATTCACTCCTATTCATCCACAAATAATTTTGAGAAATCTTCTATCTGACTACTCCAGATAAAACCTAAACTGCTCCTATCTGTTAGTTGCTCTGCTTCCCTATCCACCCATCCTTAGACTTTGTCATCAACATCAGAAGAGAGAAAAGCTTTGGAGCTTGGTTTCTGAACAAAGAAGTGTATGGATGTAAGAAGCAGCCTGCCTAGGCCCATCACCCCTGTCCCTTTCCCTTCTACCCCATCATCCTGCCTGAGTTTTTCCAGGGAATTCTCGTGCAGTTCCATGGTTCCAGCCCTACATCCGCAGTCACCACCAAGCTTGCTACTTCCTGACTTTCCCGGTCCGATGTTTCTAACTTTGGATCCATTGAAAGAGAAGAGGAAGGACACCCCTCTCCTCTCTCTCCATATTCTCCCCCTCCTAGAGAGATTTTTTCTGTCCCTGGTGTATTAACTCCGGGCAAGCATCACATAAATCAATCAGCAGGTAGAGATTAGTTTAGAATTCACCAGCTGTTCCTCCCTGTAATTGGATGTAACTATGCAGGACACCTTTTGAAACAGTTATCCAGTTACTAAATGCCAGACCTGTCATAGGTCTTCAGCTGACTGCGACGGATTAGCCCCTAAAGAGCAGAGCGATTTAGCAGCCTGCATCTCCGCCCCCGTGCCAGGGAGAGCTTGGGAGTGGGCTCCATGGTGTGCTAGCTTGCCTCCCGCTTGTTTGAGTTTGCTGGAAAGGAAGCTAAAATACCAGAGAGCCGAGAGCCCAGGCAGAGCTTGTCCTTCTACGGAGGAGGGTTTTGCAGCCCTTCCCAATTCCTCAGCTTTGCTCAGTGAGTGAGGGCTGGTGCCTTCTGTGTTCTCTAGCAGTGCTCCCTGACCTGGTGCCTGGGGATGGCCTCAGGGCTGCTGCTCTGGCGTACAGATGGGGCAGAGCCTCCTCACAGGGCTTCTAGGCCTTTTGCCCTTCCAACCTGGGAACCATGAGGTAGGGTGGCTTAGAGCAGGGTCCTTAAAAAGTTTGTTTTCTATCCGATTACTCACTGCTCATTCCCTACCTCTATGGTTCTCCCTTCTTCCTGTCAGTATTTCTCTTCACCCCATCCCTTGAAGGGGAGAAATCCAAGACCCAGGGCAAAACAGTCACTAATCATCCTGCGCTTCCAGCTCTAACAGCCCAACCCGTCTCCTTCCCTCTGACCAGTACTATGACGACACCTACCCCAGTGTCAAGGAGCAAAAGGCCTTTGAGAAGAACATTTTCAACAAGACCCATCGGACTGACAGTAGGTCGTTTTCCTTTTCACTACTCCCCGTGGTGGGTGGCCAGGGGGAAGCCACAGCGGGAAGGGGGCAGCAGTGGGACTGTGGAGAAAGGATAAAATGACTCTGCCTCCTTTTTCTCTTTTTTCCCTCCTCCCCTCATATAATAAACTCTTCAGAAATGTAATGGGGAGGTGAGTGTACCTCACGCGGGAATACCGTGCTAGAAGGTTGGCTGTTAGCTACCTGTCTAGTCCCTGGATTTATGAGCCTCACTTGACAAATTTAACTGCAGCTCTGCTTATTGTACCGCATCCATTAGGGCAGGTAAATGGAAGTCTGTAAAGGTGACCGCTCTGCATTTTCACCTCCGAAGGATCGACTAGTATCCTGTCTCATATGCAAGGAGGGAAATAAGGGTAGTAGGGGCGGGGAGCAGTTAAAGAAGAAGGTGCTTAGACTCCCCCATTCATACTTGCCTTCTGTTATCATCTGAAAAGAAAAAGCAGGTCAACTTTGGTCTTGAGGGGGGCCATTAAGACCCACCTTCTGTCAGCCCCACGTAGCTGAATACTAATTCATGGTAAGTCCCTCTACCCTAACTCTTTAAGTCTCAGACCACCCACTGTTTCCACCTTTGTTTCCCCCACCCATCCCCACAGGTGAAATTGCCCTCTTGGAAGGCCTGACAGTGGTATACAAAAGCAGTATTGATCTCTATTTCTATGTGATCGGCAGCTCCTATGAAAATGAGGTGAGAATCCCCACACTCTGCCATCTCTGCTCTCACTTCCTGAACCACTGGCAGGCCCTTGTGACTGGTTCTGGGCCCAAGGACTGCCGTGTGCCTTTGGCTTCTGACTGGCTGATGAAGTTGTCCGAGATCCATGTCAGCCTCACAGACATGGCCGAGCAACTAAATCAACCTGGAATGGAAGCTTTCCCAGCTTTCTCTCTGTGTCTGCGTAGGACACACTGTCTGTGTTTTGATAACATACTAACATACAGTATCAATGGCCTTCCCTGCATAGTGTTTTGAAGATGGATTTCTGAGTTGTGATCAGGGTTTACCTGTGAATGAGGCACACCTGACTGAGTTTGGGCCAATTAAGCAATACTCCGGGTCATATTGAAGCCATATAGTCTGAGTAGCTCTTTGAAGACTGGGTATAGCCCTAACCTGCTTGCCGTATGTAGGAAAAACTATTTACCTCAGGTCACAACTTTAAGGAGAGTAGATAAGTAAAAATAAGCCTCCACATAATTTGAGGCAAAAGTCACAGTTTGAGAAAACCAGTTCTTACTGAATTTTTACTGCTGTAAGTGCTTTGTAGAATGCATTATTATTTAAACCTTGTAGCACTTCTATGAGTTTTGGGCACTAGTGCCCTCGTTTGATAGATGATTAAACTAAACCTTGAGGAACTGTATGACATCTGTTTCATGTGGTTCAACCTGATAACTTTCCCAGGGTCACACATCTAGAAATGGTTCAGCGAGGATTTAAGTCCAGATCTGTCTGACTCCAAAGTCCGTGCTGTCTGCACAACCACCTTCAGCTATTGCTTGGTTAATGATTTTTCTAAGACATAGGGTAACACATATACAGTTGGGAAATACACGCAAAAGACTGACAGGAAAGTTCTGTTTGAACAGTCTGGTCAAAGAGAGACCTCAAATTACGAGATCATGAAGCAGAATTTATTTTTGTTTTCTTCCTGTTTTACTCTCACTTCCACCATATGCTGTTGGTCTTTTGTGAAAGCCTGTGTCTTTTGATCCTTAATGAGTTAGAGGGTTTTGTTTTCAGGTAGCAGCTTTTGGGGCCTTGAACTTTATCCTTCTGCTTCTTCTGTCTCCAAATAGCTGATGCTCATGACTGTTCTGAACTGCCTCTTCGACTCATTGAGCCAGATGCTGAGGTGAGCAGGCCATTCTTGACATCTGTTTGGGAGAGAAAGTCACTATTCTTGGGGCCCAGGGATTTGTGGGGGCTCAACAGAGGCTGCAAGGAGTTGACTTACCTTGAGAAATTGGGCTTATTATTTCAGAGTAATTTACACTGATGGGGAGGACTGGATGGGGGAGTGTGTTACTCCTGTGGAATAATTCTCCCGAGAAAAAGGATTGGGAGGGAGCAGAATCTTTGCCTCTCTCTGCTGTCACATTCTGCCATGGCTCTGTCAGAGCTCCAAGCACCTCACAGTGTTCTCCTGGGCTTCATTCTTTACATTCAAGATAGAGAAAGGGCAAGCATAGGGAGGTGTCCCGGATACGACATCAGCACCTCGGGAATGGAGACACCACTCCTAAGTTTTCATGTGCGGCCCTTAGTTGTTCCTTCTATAGAACAGGAAGAATGTGCCTTTTACCCTCTCCTCCCCATCTACCTCCCCACCATCCTCTACTCCCCACGTAGATGGGTCGTAGAAGAGATATAAGATACTTTTCCTGAAAACATCCAGGGCTCCCCAGTGAGCCCAGTACAGACATCCATCCAGACGGAGCAGAACAGCAGGCGCTCTCAGCCCCACAAAATCAGCAGGGTGAATGGCTCAGATTTCCTCAGGAAGGGGATGATTTATTTCTCAGCCAGGTGAATGAATAGGGTTCATTTCAGTGATCTAGTGAAAGAGTCAAACTGACGGATGTGACTGGCCATGTGCACCAACCACCGGATCTGAGGCTGGTGGGTGCTGGGCCCTGGCGGTTCCCAGCCCCCTAGTTGGGCTTCTTTTCAAGGCCTGAGCAGAGCTGGGGAAGGAGGCTGGGGGAGGGGAGGGAGCAAGGAGAGTCTTAGAAGGCTTGTCAGAGCTTGAGTGCAAATAGAGTTTGCACTCAGCCCCTCCTCACCTCCCGCCACCTCCAGATTGAGTGTTAGCTCTGTGGATTTCCTTTTTCCACACACTGATGTCAGTGTTGGTGAGCAATGTTGTAAGCAGCATCATAGCAGATAGGAAAGAAAGCATAGCTCTGGAAATGAGCCCTCGAATAGGCAGAAATTGACTGTATGTATATTTTGAATCTCTTTCCTGGCATTCCTGATCCTTACTCAGCAAAGAAGTGTAGGAAGGGTGTTAGGATGGGTTAGGCAGAAAGTTCTTACTCACTTCTTTGTGTGTTTAGTGGAGACATACATGGGTCTAGCTGAGGCTCCCCCAACTCAGACCATGTCCTAGGATCCCTTTCACACCCAGGCTGGGTTTTCTCTTCTCTTGGGGACTCAGGAAAAATGTAGAAAAGCGAGCTCTGCTGGAGAACATGGAGGGGCTCTTCTTGGCTGTGGACGAAATCGTAGATGGAGGGTGAGTTCTCTGCCCTCCCTGGACCTCCCTGGATCTGGGGTAAGGGGTGGGGCCATTGCCCCTGTCCTGAGGCAAGGGGGCTGAGTGACCAGAGTTCCCCCACAGTAAATTGGTCCTTCAGGACAGAGTGAACAGTTGGTCTCTTCTATGTCTCTTCAGGGTGATCCTAGAAAGCGATCCCCAGCAAGTGGTACACCGGGTGGCATTAAGGGTAAGTATGACTGTGCCCGTCCCCCACAGCCCCTATCCATTCATCCTCTAGGACCAAACCTCCTCAATGATCTAAAGGGTTGGGGCTAGTAGAATACATATAACTGTCTCCTTCCCTTTCAAATTTTCTTATCTCAAGGACGGGAAGCAGAAGGAAGGTGTTTCTGCCCCTAACCTGGTACCTAGCATCTCATACAGTCTGCACAGAGTGGACATTTAACACATACTTTTAAAATCAAAGATGAACTAAACGGAACTTGAATGTTGATGGTTCTAAAATGATAAAGGACTTTGAGGTTGGCTGCTGCTTCCTGGGGGAATGAATCCAATTGTCTGAGGCAGAGGTGTGTCTTCCTTGTCTTTTAAAGTCTCAGGAAACTGAGGACAGCACCTCTCCATCAGGAAGTACTTATTTGTCAGAACCTCTGTCCTCTTTGATGCCAGTGGTACCAGAAAGAGGCTTCTGAGTTAACCATAGAAAGCCTCAAGTCATCGAGGTACAGAGAGAGCCCACCAGCAAATTGTAGGGCTACAGAGAGGCCTGAGCAAAGCCAGTCTTCCCACTCACAGAATGTCCCAGCTCTGACCTCCAGAGTGAAGGCTGACAGTGCCGGGTAATGGGAAATCTTCTCCCTTAACTGCCGTGGGCTCCATTTGCATAGTTTAATCTTCTCCTTTAACATATGTCTCTGCATGGCAAGAGAGACGGTCCCCCCACCCCCTCAACCGACTCCCTCCTTTCCCTTCTCAGGCTGCTGTTGCAGCAGTTTATTTCTCAAATTAACGTGCTGTCGTTACCCATCAGGCCTTGCGGGATCCATTAAACTACCCGGGCTCCCCCTCATCCTCTCCCTAGCGATATTGATATTCAGGGAAGGTCTTCTCTGACTAGGGAATCAGGTCTCCCACCCCCAAGTTGAGAATCAGATAACCTGCTGATTACCTGGAATGGAATAAATCTTAAGAAGTCCTCCTGCCTTAAAAGAGAAGATGGATTAAATGACCCTTTTTTTTTTTTTTTTTTGCTCACAGTCCCTCTGGCCAAGTAAAACTGTGGCTAGCCAAGTAAAATTGTAGCTGCACTAACTAGTCCCTAGGAGGGACTGAGAAGGTTAGGGCATGTGCCCTTCACTTCAGTTTAAAGGACTACCTCTTCCTTCCTCACTGCCCAACCTCAGTCAGGTCTTACTCCAGCTTTTTTCCACACTGAACACTTGTCTCTCTGTGCCACAGGGAGAAGATGTACCCCTTACGGAGCAGACCGTGTCTCAGGTATGACTTTCTTTCCTCCTCTCCAGAGGGACCGGGTCACTAAAGAGGCTAGCATAGCATTCCACCCCAGCCCACCAGGCCTGAACTCAGCAGACTAGAGACTGAAGACATGTCTTCTTTGGCTCCCACTTAATCCCGAGAACCGGGGCTCATGGCTCATACAGTCCAGTGCTCCCTACCCATCCCAACTCCTATCCACTTTCCTATGAGCAGTGGCTGTCAGCCTTGCTCTACACCCTTCAAACCCTCCCTGCCTGATGCCTCATTCAGTGATTTATTTCCCAGCAGAGGCTTGCCTTAAGCAGATGGTCTGTGTGCATGCACACACACACACTCTCTTTCTCTTATTATTCAAATGAGAGCTAAGCTGGCAATGCATACTCTAGAATATGCATGCAGGTTTTGCAGATCCATCTTGCTACTTTGCAGATAGATTGTCTACCTGATGGGGGCGGGGGCGGGAAGGTGCAGGGAGGGATTCTGTTTTCTACCCACTTGGAATTCTCACCAAGAAGTCCATCTGGATGTGGTAACCCCCCTCCTTTTAACATGTGTCCAGTAACCCCCAGTTTTTTCTTTCCTCCCAGGTATACCTCTTCTCTCTTCATCCCCCCAGTGGACTTGAGTTTTTTTGGAATTTCCCAAACTGACAGTCCTCTAGGGCCTTAGAGAACTTCTTCCCATCCCTCTACCCTTGGGGATTTTCTATTTGCCAGTCTTCTAAGGACAGGGAAGGCAAGTGAGGGGAGGGAGAGCCCCATCCCCACCCCCACCCTGCCCCTCAGCAAGCCCCTCAATGCCGCCCTTGTCCCTGCAGGTGCTACAGTCAGCTAAAGAACAGATCAAGTGGTCCCTCCTTCGGTGAAGACCCCACTGTTCCTGGCTCCTCACCCCCTCAAAAAATCCACGTCGGCTGTGACTTGTCATGCAGTCCCCCAAATGATGCTGTCAGGGTCATCTTGGGGGTCACAGGGATCCTTAAATCTCCATCCTGTCTGTCGGTGCCTCCTCATTCCCACCCCAAACCCATGTACACTTCCCATTCCTTCTCCCTCCTTTTGGCAGTTCTGGGGGTCAGTCGGGCTCTCAGTGGATTTGGACATGGGCAGGGGCAGCACCTTCTTCCTTTCTCCCCTGTATTAGGCCCCCCTATATTTTCTCCTCCATTTCTGTGCCCTTTGCTGCAGCTACTCTTCAAAGCAGGAGAATGTGCTGAGTGTTTTCCTCCCTTTGCCTTTATCCCAACAGCCCAATATGTCCGGCAAGGGGAAGGAAAGGGAATCCTTTCCTATAGAATGAGTGAGGGTGGGGAGAGGCATATCACGTCTCTGCCACAGCCCGGCTGGGCTTGGTATTTTCTCCCATTTCTTCTCACTGCCCAGGTCTTCAGCCTTGGGAAAAAAGACTGGGAACAACTCATAGGCAGGGGACAGTGTGGAAGAAGCAGTGATTTAAATTTTATTGGAGAGGGCCTATAAAATTCTTTATTTCAAACACAGCTGAGTTTTTTTTTTAACCCCGATCCTGGCTTGTAACTTCAAGACTGCTGTGGTCTGTGAGTGTCCGTTGTGGGAGGGTCTGTCTCTTGGTCCAGTACCTTAACTCTCCACCTTCACTCCCCGTGGGATCTCCGCCTGGCTTGTCCTCTCTGTGCCCTGGAGCAAAGCCAGTCCCTGAACTAAAACTCCATTCTAGTCTTGGGAAGGAGAGTTTCTGCTCAGAACAGGGACAGGGTGGAATTTATGACTTGGGCCTCTGGGCTCTCTCAGCCCCTTCTCTCCCCCACATGCATTTCACTACTCTGCCTTGGGTCTGCAATCTGTGTCTGCTGCTTAACCCTGTCCTCTCTCTGCCTCAGCCTTACATCCAGGCAGTAGGTCTGGGGCGCCTCCCCTCCCTTGGTCACTGAGAGAGGCACCTTTCTTCAGAAAACCTTGGGGATTTGGATTCCCCCAGGAAGACAGAGGAAGGAACAGCCACTGTTTCGTCTCATCTCTCCCCGATCCAAAACTTCCCACAAAAAACATCTCAAGAAATCTTCCTGAGACTTTGAGTTCTGCCCCACCAACTGCCAATTCTCCAAGAGTGTGGGCGGATAACTGGGCATCCATCCGTGAGGGGGCATTTCTGTGTAAGAGATATGTGGAGTCAGGATGGTAGCCACCTTCATATTCTGCTCTGTGCAAAGAGGAATAAAACATTTCTTTTTCCAAACTGCCTTTGTGTGATGTTTGTGTTCCTCTTCCTCTCTTTTTGGCAGCTGCTCCTGTTCCTCTAAACACCACCCCCCCTTGCTCCCCATCTTATAATATTTCTTCCTTCCTACCTCAGAGACTCCCCAGCATTCTGCCCCCCCAACCCCCATCCCTAATTTACGGGGCTGTTTGCCTCCTTGGCATCTCTCCGTCCACTCTCCTGGAAATTGGCGCCAGGGGTGGGGTGGGGATGGTATTTTCTCAGTGGGAGTCCCAGGGAATGGAGTGCTCCCCCCACCACCCCCAAAGCCAGCTGCCTGCTCCCGCCTCAGCCATTAGTAACCCAGAGACGCGCACCTGCGTGGGGGCTTGCCTGCAGCCCCGGCTCCCTTCCTGCACCTCCCTCTCCCGCTCCGAAATGGCGCTGAGCGGGTTATTTATCGGAGCCAGCACTGCTCCAGAAGGTCAGGACGGTGGTGTAAATAACCTCTCCTCGCCATTTCCCCATCCCTCCAGAGCCTGCTCCCCACCCCCTCCTCCACCTTTATTCGCACAAATGAATGTGGCTGGGCTGGCGCAGAGCCTGGCCCTGCATCTTAATGGGGCGGTGAGCTCACAAGATGGATTTAGCTGGGGGTTTTATGGTTGCCTCGGCGACAGGAGAATGCTTTGGTTTTCTTTCCCCCTTCCTCTGCAGGATTTGAAGGGGGGCGGGGGTGGAGTGTGGGGAGCCCTTCTCTGCGCTGCAATTTTAAGGGTCTCTGCAGTCACCTCTACTGCTCATGAGATGGGCCTGTAACTTCAGGATTAGGCAACAGAGACAGGAAAGGTTGAGGGAAGGAAGGTAACCAGAGGGAGAAGCATCAATGATGCCTAAAACATAGAGGTGCCATCTTGCCTGCTCTTTGAGAACCTAGCAATTCAGCTCAGCCACTGTGGGACCCCTGAGCCCGGGGTCCCCTTCAGCAAAGAGGGGAAAAAAATGCTAGGGTATAGCACTCTGCAATCCTGCATTGAGAGTTGGGGTACAGGGGGCTGGATAAGGGCTAGGGATCTTTGTCTTGCCCGTCTAAGCTGGGAAAAAAGCCGTGTTCAGGCATTAATGTCACCACCCTAATCCTCCGGGCTTCCCTTTTGGCTTAGCTGGTAAAGAGTCCACCTGCAATGTGGGAGACCTGGGTTTGATCCCTGGGTTGGTAAGGTCCCCTGGAGAAGGGAAAGGCTACCCACTCTAGTATTCTGGCCTGGAGAATTGTCCATGGGGTCACAAAGAGCCTGGAGAATTGTCCGTGGGGTCCCAAAGAGTTGGACACGACTGAGTGACTTTCACCCTAATCCTCCTACTCATTACCCAACATGGACCCTGCTGGAGTTGGGGGCTGCCAGACACGACTGAATACGCACGAGATCAGCAATGGTGTGGAGAATAGTGTTCTATCCAGTTCTCCAACTTGGAATTCTCTGAGCTTGTTTTCCCAGCCTGGCCTGCTGTGAACTTTTCCTGCCTTCTGTTTCGCACTAGGAATGGAACTCTGGTGCCCTGGCCTACACAGTCCTCTGGCCAACAATGTTCTTTCAGGACAATGAGCAAGCCCTCCCCCAGCACTGACTGAAGCAGAGACTGAGGAGTAGGGTCTGATTCTCTCCTTCCCTTGGTCTTTTTCTGTCTGATTCTGGGCCTCTGTCTCTGTTTGTGAGCCTTTCCCTCTTCCCCAGGGGACCCTGGGAACCCCTCCTCTCTCCTGTCTCCCCCTCCTCCCCTTTGGCTGGGAAAGTGACTAGAGCCTGAATAGTGCCAGACACCTGCCTGCCAGATGTGGCGATTCCCTATTCTTCTCTCCCCCCTCCCCAAATGTCTATCCTTTCCCCACCCCACTGAGCTCAGGCAGAGGGAGCCCCCCTACAGGGTGATTTAGTGCTGCAGCCCCTCTTCCTCAGTGCCCCCTCCAGTTCCTCACTCTCTCCCTGGTGCCCATGCTCCCACTTTTTCCCACCTGGTACAGCCTCCTCCCTGCTCCCACCCTGGGGTGCTGGCTTGTGTAAGTTTCAGCTCCTGGACTGGAGAATGAATGGGTGGGGCAGAGGTGACTGGCCTCTTTTTCACCGATGGGAGAGTACATCAGCTGGGCTGAGGACAGTGGCAGCCAAAGCTGATGTCATTCTCACTGGTAAGGTGAGGAGAGGGTGAGTGGGAGAGAACTAGCACTCCAAGACTGACTGCAGAGGTCTGTGAGACCTCCCCAGGTAGGCAAGAGAGCTCAGAATTGTGGCTGCCTGGTAGGTATCACGTCTCTGGCTGGGTCTCCTGATCTTGTCTGGATCAGTGTCTCAATATGACTCAGTAAATGCCCTTCAGCTCCTCCCCTTCAGATTTATCCAAAACACACACTTAAAGGGAACCCTTAGTCCTTACCCTTCTCTCGTCAGTGTTTGCCCTTCGGTGTCTTTTCTCTATTAATCTCTCTTCCCTCCCATTTCACCCTCTTCAATTTGTTGAATTTCCCTCCCGGTCACCTGGCCTCCCCCAACTCCATCCATCCCATATCACAACACAATATGATCCCAGACCTCCTACCAAAGCAGAGACTCATACAAAGTCACTAATTTCTCCTTTCCATCCCTCTTTGCAATCTGACAGTCCCCGTGGGCCAGACAGAGAGCTCTGAGGTGGGGGTAGGGTAAAGGATGGCTGAGTTGAAGAACAGCAGAGGCAGGACAGGCAGATGAAGGTTTCAAGGAAGTAGGAGAGGTAGAAGGAGTGGGACAGAAAGATGGAAAGAGAAAAAGACGACTGCGACACAAAGAGGGTTGAGGGTTAGCAGAAAGCCAGCATAGCAAATTGCGTAAGAGAAACCCACACAAAGAAAGCAAAGCCGGGAGCAGGGGGAATGGAAAGATGGAGACAGGAAAGTTATAGCAAGAGAAGGCAGCTAGGGAGGGACCAGGCAAGGGGCAGCCTGGCCCTCCTGGGCCCCCTCTCACTGCTGGGCCATAAATCTAGTGTATGCGTGCATGTGTGTCTGTCTGTCCGTCTGTGTGCCTGAATTCAGGGCACAGGCATAGAGGGGTGTCTGGTGAGGGTAGAGATGATCCCCACAATATTATTCTATTTCTTTCAGCCGCCTCCTTCCTTGAGGCACCCCACACCTATACACCCCTCAACCAGGATTCCTGATGCTCCAGGAGCCACCCCAAGGTATTTCCAGGATTCCAAGGAATCCAGACTTTTTCACTTGGAATGCAGGCCTGCTGGAATGTGCAGTTAGGATCTGTAGCATCAAGAGGCCCCAGCACCTCACTGCCCACCCCCATGCCTGCTCACCAGCTGCTCCTGTCCATCTTCTCCTCCCACTCTCCTTGTATCTCTCCCTCCTCTGCACTGACCCCTCCCCCAGCCCCTGACCCCCAGCCGCCTGGGGCCTGGGTTGGAGGGGAGACAAAGACAGGATTTATCACCAGGATAGAGAAGCAGCCAGAGACCAGGGCTGAGGGCAATGGCTGACCTCCCTTGATGGGAGGGAGTGCTTGGCCAGATGCTGGGAGGTGGAAAGCCTGGGTTCTAGTGGCTCCTGCTCACAACTCTCGCCCCCTCACCCTTTCCCCTACTCAAACCTTGCTTTCTCCTTTGTCCCTGAAGATTGAGGAAAGAGAGGATGGCCTCAGGTGATTTTAGGCCCCTGAAGAACAACTTGGGAGAAGGGAAGACAGGAGATGGATGTCTTATGGATACTGGGGAGGATCTGGAAACCAGGCTTCTATTATTTCCTGGACTAGAAAGGAGTTCAGGTTTAGCAATGCAGCAGATGAAATGAGATGGAGAGGTCCCCCAATCTAGAGGGACTTCTCCAGAACAGGCCCTGATTGCCAACAAAGAGGGAGATAAAGGTGACTGTGGGTCTTGAAAGATGGAAGATACCATCTCACCTGAAATCAAAGGAAGAAATGAAATTCCCCAAGAGTAACTAGCTCCTGATGGCTCAGATAGTAAAGAATCTGCCTGCAATGCAGGAGACCCAGGTTCAATCCCTGGGTCTGGAAGATCCCCTGGAGAAGGGAATGGCAACCCACTCCAGTATTCTTGCCAGGAGAATTCTACGGACGAGCCTGGTGGGCTACAGTCTAAAGAGTCAGAGTCGGACACACTGAGCAATTAACACTTGCTAGCTCTAGTCCCTTTGAGAAGACCTGCCTCCCTGAGATCCCCCATTGCCCACTGAGAGGATGGGGAGCAGCTGGACCCTGCCTTTACAGTAAATAGACTATTGGCCCGAAATTGTCTCTACTCAGCAGGCAGGGTGTGTGCTCAAGGAGAGGGAATGGTGTGATCCAGGAGTTTCCGAGAAACTAGACCATATATCTTTCAGTGGACAGCTCCTGCAGCTTCCCTAGCCGCCCTTGGAGGCCCACTAGCCCTCCAGAATCTCAGCATGTCAGAAGCCTCCAAAAACCCAACTCTGAAGCTGCACCACTTCCAACTCCTGGCCCCCACTCCCTGACATCCTGCTTTCTGCCTTCACCCCACTGTTTCAGGAGAAGGATGCTTGAATGAATTACCTCCAAGTGAAAAAAGGATGGAGGGAAGAGAAACCAAGGCAACTGGGAGCTTTCAGTCTGTCTACCAGTCTCTCAACACAGCCCCACCAAACCATCCCACCCAGGGGCTGATGAAGGAGACCATCTCGTGGTTTCTTTTTAAATTCTGCAAGCTGAAACCATCCTTTCAATTCTCAATGGAAAGCCCAAATTTGGAAATTTCAGTGGGAAAGGCTCATAGGTTGGGAGCAGAGACTGGGAAAGGACAAAAGAATGGCGGGGCAGGGGTGGGTGGGTGGGGGGGATTTGCACAGGGTAAGGAAAAAAACAGGAAAAGGGAGAAGTGAGCATCTCCAGCATCTCTCGTTTTTCCTGGCTCCCCTTCCCCCAGTTGAGAAGGCAGATTTACAGCCCTGGTTTGGGGAGGGGGGGTGAGCATAAGGAAGACAGATCTGCAGTTCTGCCCTCTGAGTGTCTGGGTACTTAGCTTTAACTCCCCCATTAGCATCAATCCCCATCTTGCTGCCCATCCGTCTTCTGACATCAGCTCCTTCCCCTCTCTGTAGCCCAGGCTTTCTGACCCTAAGTGGCTCTTAAAGGGCCAGTCTAGACCTTTCTCTCCCTCCCTTCTCCCACTCCAGGCAGCACAGTCTGGGGTGTGTGTGTGTGTGTTTATGTGCAGCCATCCTTGCTGAGGCCAGAGTGGATGGGAGGCCCACTGTGTACATGTGGAGAGGGGGCAACTCTTCCCTAGCTCCCTCTGTTCTCTTTAGGTCCCTCTATATCAGGGACCCCCATCTTTGTTCACTACCTCCCCAAGCCCAGAGCAAGCCCTCCAGTTGAGCTGAGGGTCACAGACATGGCTCCTAAAGCTGAGGGCTGGAGAAGTCATGTAGATCCACAGGGAAGATCCTCTCTCCCTCTCATTTCCTGGAGGCCCAGGGCAAGGGGGTATCCTGAATTACAGGCTGTCTTTAATTCTCAGCCAGCAGTGGGGGTGGATAGGCTGAGACTCCTAGGAGATGCCCTGAGCCCCACATTCCTGGCCTCCTTTCCCAGGGACCCAGGCTGTGGTGGTGGTGGTGGGGTGGCATTTCAAATCTTCCTCTCTCTGTGAGGGTAATGACAAGCCAGAGAAACCTGCCTCTACATTTACTGGCTCCTCTTTCTTATTCCTCAGCAACTGAGTTTAGGGGGTAACAGGGGAAACTGGCTTCTCCCCATTTCTCTCCATCTTCTGCAGAAAATGCTGTAACTGCACTCCAGGGGCTATAAGAATGCCAGGATGATTGGAAAGTTCCTCCCCCATCAACCTTCAATCCTTTCTGCTGCAAAGCTCTGCAGTCCTCTGAGGGGCTTTCCAGGATAGTCAAAGCCCCTTCCTGATATCTGAAACCCACTCCCCACCTCACTCAGTGTTCCCTTTTCTGGCTCAGGATGAGAGAGAACTGGTAGGTGGGGGGAACTGGTAGGTGGGGGGGCTTGGGAAAGTGGCCACGCTAAAAATAGGAGCCCCCAGCTGCACCCCCCACCAACGGCCCCTTATTTATCACCTTCCAAACCTCACTCTCAAAGAAGCATAAATATTCCTAATTCCTGAAGGCCAGCCCTGAACTCATAAATTTAACTGGGGAGGTGGGCAAGGGGAGGAGTGAGGTGTGGGGAAGGGGAGACTACTGCAGCCTTGAGGAAGCCGAACATCTCCTGGGGGGCGGTGTCTGACTTACCCCCAGGCTGACGCCTGTGGGTCTTCCGTTGAGAAGAGGAGGAGTTGCGGCTCTCAATATTTCCTCTAGGAATTAGCCTTTTCTCACTCCCCGCCCCGAAATGAAAAACAAACTTAGTTCTGTCTTCTCGATTATTTCTCCATCCTTCTCCATCCCTCTTTCTTTGCTATTACCTTCTAGTTCTTTCCTGCGCCCCTCTTGCCTCTCTGCTGCGCTTTTCTCTACGCCTTTGCTCCTCCAAGTCTCTCGCTTTTCAGAACCATTGTCTGAAGAGGAAATTTTCGTCTCTTGTTCTGTCTGGATAGTGAGGTTTGAAGAGAAGAGTCCCCTTCAGTGCCCCCATCTCCCCGCTTCTGCCCATTAGCCCCCTCAAACGCGCCCTTTTCAGTCTTCTCCTCACACCCTCCCTTTCTCTCCCTCGGCCTTCCTTTCTCCTCGGTCTTCCTTTTCCTGTCACTCACTTCGCCTCCTTCCTCAGTTTCCCCTTCAGCTCAGGATTCTCTCTCTCTCTCCAATCTCCTTTTCTCTCCCTACTGTACCCCATCCTACCCCGCGGACTCCTCAGGTCCTATTTACCCCTTTAGACCCCCTCCTCTGCTTCAGTTTCTACCACCACCACACCCCAATTTCCTCTCCCAATGGATGAAAGAGGAGGAGAAAGCTTGAGGAATAGGTATAGGGAATGCGGTTCGAGGAGGGGAGGGAGAGCAAGGAGAGAAAAAGTAAGGGAGAGGGAGACGGAAGCGGTGCAGAGGGGAGGGGCGTCCTCACTCCCCAAGCGGCGCCCCCCTCTCCCCGCCGCCACTGAACCATAAATCAGAGCTAAGGCGGTTTGGCCAATGGTAGAGTGACTCGTAAATCGGCCTGTCAAGATCAGCCAATGAGAGGCGGCGTTAAATCAAGTCCTGTCAGCGCTTGGCCAATGAAAGGCCCTGGGCTGACCATAAATCTGCCTGTAAGAGACAGAGAAAGAGAGAGAGTGTGCGTACGAGCGAGAGCTGCAGGGGCGGGGGACAGGGGAGGGGGCGGGGGAGAGCGGGCTGGGGGCCAGGCGCGAGAGAAAGAGCTGCGGAGAAAAAAGGGCGATAACGGAGGTACAAGCGCTGAAGACAGCGTAGAGGAGAGACGGACAGATGGAGAGAGACAAAGAGAAGCCTTGAGAGATAGCGTCAGAAAGTCAGCGATAGAGCTGGGGCTCCGGCGGGAGACTGACAGAGATAAAGAAAATAGAGAGACCGACACTGACACCCTCAGGAGGGCCCCCGTGAAACAGTTCCCCAAGACAAATGCATACACTTGGCCGAGATACGCGTGAGCTCCGCACCACGAGGGACCTCGTGCGTGGACACAAACGCGCGCCGTGCACACACGCAAGAGAGAGAACGAGCCTGAGGCTTAATCTTCCTTCTCTTTTCCCCTCACTCGACGCCTATGGAGATTAGGGGTGGGGTATATGTGTGGGGCTGTTGAGGGTGAGAGAGGAGGGGGTTGCTTTCTCGCTATGATGTGTCCTGTTTGGTCTCAGACTCTAGGGTTTCCCATGTCCTCTTGAGTCATTTTTTCCAGTGACTGAGGATTGGGAAGTCCCTTCTGAGGTCTAACTTCAATCCCTATTGCTGCTCATTTCTACTTGCCAAAGCTTTTGAATCGCCTTCAAAGATTATGAAAAATGAAGCCTTTTACAACCCCTTCAGAGAACTCTTAACTTTGAGAATCTTAGAAGGTCTGAGCAGGAAGGATTTTTAGGGGTCATCTGATCACTTGATTCTAGTTATAGAAGTTTCGGTCTTACTGTGGTTAGACATGTAGACTGGTACTAAAGTCAGACTTTCAGTTCTCAAATCATGATCATATCACTTATTAACCCTTGGACTTTAGACCAATGGCTTGCCCTATTTGTGCATTATTTATTTTTTAAGCAACCTATTTGTGCATTATTTATTTATTTTTTAAGCGAAAGATTATAATAGATATGCTCAGATGCTCAGTTGTGTCCAACTCTTTGTGACTCCCATGGACTGTAGCCTACCAGGCTCCTCTGTACATGGGATTTTCCAGGCAAGAATACTGGAGTGGGGTGCCATTTCCTCCTCCAGGGGATCTTCCCGACCCAGGGATCGAACTCGAGTCTCTTACATCTCCTGCATTGGCGGGTGGATTCTTTACTACTGGCACCACCTGGGAAGCTCATTATAATAGATACCTTATGGTAAATTTTGTGAAGATTACGCAAAATAATATATTTACAGGATTTAGGACAGTATAAGGTGCATGGTAAGAGTGCACCCCCACCTGCATCTTTGTACAGATGATAAAACCTGAGGTCCAAAACGACTCAGGTTCCTGGTCCAACTCACAGAACAAATTATCGGAGAGCCTTGACTGGAGCCCTGGTATCTATACTCCCAGGCCAATGATCCTTATTGTTCTTGCTGTTCAGCCCACCTGTCTGGACCCCCAGCTCAGTCACCTGAACTTGATTCAATACAGGCTGCTGTGATTTTTGTGAAAGGAGAACACTCAAAAATACATGTTTCTTATTAGGAAGCAGGACTCTTGGGCCCTGGAGGTGTGTTGAACGTGAGGGTATCAATTTGTCCACCCTGACTATGGTCCTTTCTGCTCTCATCTTCTTCTCTCTGGACTTTGTTCTCTCAAACCACGGACTTAGGGGCCGGGAAGGGACACATGCAGCCAGAGCAGTGTCACCATCAGTATGACTCTCACATTCTACCCACAGTGCCCACTCTTTTTCCCCCACCCCAGCTAGGTAGACAGTAAATATCTCATGAATAATAAGTGTCTACTTCTTCATTTTTCTCCTAAGATTTGGGCAAAAAGGAGGGGTGGGGATTCCTGATCTCTGCCCTTGCTGGCCAGGAGGGTGGTAGTATATCTGGACTCCCTGTCTTGCTGATACCTTCTGTCCTCACAGGGAAGCGAGAAAGGAAACACAGAGAACCAGCGTCACCTGGTGGCCACAGGTGCTTTGAATTCACGCATGTGCATGCACGTGCACACGGCTGACCGGATATTGGTCACACTGGAGGAAGGGAGTGGTGTGACCTCCCCTTAGCCTGGCCCCTGGGCCTTCTTAACTAGAGTCTTTTTGTAACTTTTGTAACCCAGGATGACAAGAGCAAGTCTGAGGGAAGAGGAGGGGCCAGGACCCAGGTGAATTAACTCCAAGCAGCGTGACCCTAGGGTAGCTAGAATGCCTGCCTGCCACTGCCTTGGTTAAGCTCAGTTCCATTTCCACAGAGAGAGGAGTTCTCCCCCATGTCTATTCTCTTTGGACTGGGCAAGGGTCAGGGGACTGGACTCAACTGGAGTGGCTATCAAAGCTGGATTTCAGAACTTTTTTGTGTTGAAAAAAAAAAAAACCTGTTTGTTGTGATGGGTCATCCTGGCAGCGGTAGCTAGAGGTGGGGGCCATTTCTGGGAAGTTAAACAAATCAGTTCAGTTGCTCAGTCATGTCTGACTCTTTGTGACCCCATGGACTGCAGCATGCCAGGCCTCCCCGTCCATCACCAACTCCCGGAGTCCACCCAAACCCATGTCCATTGAGTCGGTGATACCATCCAACCAGCTCATCCTCTGTCATCCCCTTCTCCTCCTGCCTTCAATCTTTCCCAACATCAGGGTCTTTTCAAATGAGTCAGCTCTTCGCATCAGGTGGCTAAAATATTGGAGTTTCAGTTAAACAAAAAGGCAGGCTAATAGAGACTTCCCTGGTGGTCCAATGGCTAAGAATTCACCTTGTAATAATGCAGAGGACACAAGGTCGATCCCTTTTCAGGGACCTAAGATCCTACATGCTGCAGAGCTCGCCACAGCTAGAGAGTCCGAGCACCGCAAAGAGAGATCCTTCATGCTGCAACTAAGATCGGTGGCAACGAAATTTAAAAAATATTTTAAAAAGAAGAATTGGTTGTCTGGCATCCGCTAAGGGTGTCCGTGCATGCTGTCTCTTCAGGCGTGTCCAACTCTTTGCAACCCTATGGACTGTAGCCTGCCAGACTCCTCTGTCCATGGGATTCTCCAGGCAAGAATACTGGAGTGGGTTGCCGTGCCCTCCTCTAGGGGATCTTCCCAACTCAGGGATTGAGCTGGTGTCTCTTATGTCTCCTGCATTTACAAGTGGGTTCTTTACTGCTAGCGCCACCTGGTAAGCTAATGGTAATTGATTTTTTTTTAAAAAAAGAGGCAAGCTAATCTTCTTAAACCAACTCACATGATTTACACCTGGAAACCCCTCAGCTGGTCTTCTGCTTCCTGCCCCTGCTCTGACTTATGTCCCCCCAAACCCTCAACTATTAGGTTCCAGCTGCAAACCAACCCTGGCCTATTTTCTTCTTCCCCACAGATCACAGCTGAACATGAAGAGGATAGAATTCATTTATTAATAATTAATAATGCATCTTGAGCAACCTAGGGCTGAAATGTTGAGTGAAGGTTGGAGAGGCTGGGTTTGGGGAGTTTGGGGGGTGGTTGTCCATGAAAATTCCCACAGGTCTCACTTTCACCTATTCCTATAACAGCTGGCCACCTTAGTTCTGGAAGAGACAATCCCAGATTCTGGTGACTGGGGACACAGTTTTAATGGAACCTACGGAAACTCTGGGGCCCTCGTTTCAGGAGGGAGCCATAGGCTTGGCGGAACTGGCGGTTCATGGCTGCGTACAGCACAGGGTTGATGCAGCCATTAAGCCAGGTGAGGTTGGCAGCCAGCATGTGGACAACTCGGGGAGCCTGGACTTTGGCATCCAGGATGTTGAGTAGCAAGAAAGGGATGTAGCTCAGGGTGAAGCAGAGGAACACAGCAAAACACATCCGGGTCACCTTCCCAAACTCTGATGGAGAGTCCTGAGCTCTCTGGGCTCCTTTAGTCATCCTGGCCTTGGCAGCCACTCCTGGAGGGTTTTTCTCTGCCATCTGCTTAGCTGCCTTACTGTTGCTCTGGTCCCTGACTTCTGATGAGTCTCCTTCCAGGGTCTGGGTGGTGGCAGCACTGACTGGCTCAGATGAAATCCCCTCGCTGGGCCCTCCTGATGCCAGCCCACTGTCCAGCTCCTGGAAGCGACCAGGCGCGGCCTCCTGTGCCCCAGCCACATGGCTGGAGCGGGTGCTTGCCTGGCGCAGCTTGTACTGATCCAGTGCTTGTGCTGCTCGCTTCACCTGCCGGTGGATGAGGCAATAGAAGACGCCGACACTGCTGAGCCCAACCACAAAATAGATGCCCAGGAGGACGGTGGTGTAGGGCTGGCCTCGGATGCGATCAAAGCTGCAGGTGCAGACTACGGGCACCAAGATATAGATTGGCCAGAGGGGAGCGAAGCTGGCCACAGCCACCACCCAGGTGCTCGCCAGTGCCAGCACTATGCCCTTGGCACTGAAAACTTGGGGAAAGAGCTTAGGGTGGGCAATGAGGAGATAGCGTCCCAGGGCGATGAGGCAGAGGGTGAGGATGGAGACAGAGTTGGATGCAAAAAGGAGGAACCCAAAGATGCGGCAGAAGGTGGCACCAGTGCGCCAGTGCAGGTTGAGGTAGGTGTCCACTGAGAAGGGCTGGAGAAGGGTGCAATAGAGCAGATCAGCCACTGTGAGGTTGGCGATGAGCAGGTTGAAGCGGGTACGGAGCTTGGGCTGGATGGCCAAGGCCAGCAGGGTGAGCACGTTGCCCACGGTGCCCGTCACAGCCACCACAATTCCCCAGCTAACTGCCACGTAACGATAGCCCAGCACAGACTCATGGTAGCAGGAGAAGCTGATGTCAGAAGCGTTCCACATGATGGAAGCTGAAAGGGGTGGGGAGAAGAGGAAGTCACAACCTGACCTTGAATTCAGATCTCTCGAATAACTCTCGGCTTCTAGGCACCAGAATTGTTCCAGGAGCTCCTGAGCCATTCCCAAGCTTTTTCATCCCAAGATCCCCAACCTCCTCTTTCCCATTCTCAAAGATTTTCCCAAATGTTTATCTATTTTATCTATGAAGTTTCTGTCTACTCCCATCTCCAGGCCTTTTCAATATCCCTCCAGATACTCTCCCCTGTCCTTTAAGACCACCCAGCAGTCCCCTCTCCTCTGTATTCAGAATAGTCCTATCTGTCTGTAGTCCCTTCTGCCACACACACATAACAGGCCTCAGTTTTATTTTATTGTTTGTTTGTTTTTCCCACCTGGGAGATGAGACAGAGAATATAAAAGTATATCCACCACAAGAGTACTCACCTGAGTCTCCCAGCCTTCAAATCTCTCTTCAGCAGAAGTTCAACTCACTCAAAGCACAGTCCTTTCTGGTGGGCAGTCAGGCTTCAAACAAGAGGTGCTCTGCTCCTATTATACCGGCCTGAAAGAACAAGAAACTCCCCAGTTACCCAACCTCAGCCACTTCCTCCCTTGCCTCCGGTCCTACTCATTTGGCTTTAACTAGTGAAATATGGGCTTCTCTGTTGAAATTTCCTTACTACTTACTGCACTGGACACCACAAATGATGTAGCCAGTCCTGGTTAGGACAGTGGTTGTGGGAATTGAGAACAATGATCAGGATCCATAGGTTATTGAGAGGCAGATAGGATTCATTTAATGACTCATAGGAAAAAGGGTTAGGAGGGAAGACTAGAAGGACGCCCACTTTTCCAGGTGGGAGTGGTTCTCTTAATCAATGAGATAGGGAATGTGGGAAGTATCGCAGGTTTAGGAAGGGGGTAAATAATGAATTCAGTTTTATACCAGATTTGAGGTACCTGCGGGATATGCTAATATCCTTCCTCCTCTAACCTAAATTTCTTCCAGCCCCCCCAACCTTTCTCCACTTGTGATCCAGCCCTACTTTTCTCCGCCCATTTTCCTATCTGGCCACTTCTGCCCGTCAGATTTCTAGATCTCTAGGCTCTTTTTTGAGCTAGATCAACCTGAAAACAAAACAAATACACGCACAAAAAAAACCCCTCAAACTCCTCGTTGGGTTCTATTTCTGAACCTGTAGCAAACTCTCACCCCCAACTTGGTAACTAACTCGAGAGGCCCGATTTCCCTCATCTTCCTCTTTCAGAGCCCTCATCCCACTTTCCTTCCCCCTTTCTTCCGCAAGACTGGAAAGTGCGTAGAGGTGGAAGTGAGCAAAGTAGATGCGACTCAGGATGAGCCCACGTAGAGGCTGGATTCCGGTCTGTCCTTTTCTGTTGACCTTTTTGCTGCCCTGCCGGGCTAGAGGGAGGGAGGGGGTCACAGAATCACTGGCTGCTCTTGGGAGTGTGTGGTTGACCCGAATTCTGAAGATGGAGAGACCCCTCCCCCGCAGACCCCTTCCCCCAGCATCATGTGAGAGGCAGCTAGTGAAGTGCGCCTTCCTGTCCAACAGACCACGTAGGGAACCAGATGAGAAGGCATGCTAGTATCATTGTAAACAGCACGGTCCCAGCTCTTTAGTCGTTGATCCATGAAATCAAACGAACTTTTAAGAGACCCAAACTTGCTCATTTTGCAGATGGGGAAGTTGAGGACTAACCGCAAGGTCACTATTTATATGGAGCCGAGTAGAGCCTAGAGCTCAGATTCCCAGGTCCCTCCTCCCATCTCGCCGTGCTTTGAGTGTCGCTGGCGTGGGTTTCCCACTAAAGGCACAAAAGTCTGGATCCTTTCTTTGTCTGAGACCGGGTCTGACACCTGTCTCCCTAGGACCTCGAGACGCCGACACTGCACTGGAGCGTCTTAGCCCCGCGGTTTTCTTTTCCATGTCGTTGTCGCCGCCTGGTGGAGTTGCGACGAATTCTGAACAGCCGTGGCTGCAATCCGAGACCTGGACTCGAAATGATTCCCCAGGGCCAAGTTGACACTTGAGCTAGGCCGGAGTGGGGCTGAATGGGATGGGGGGTATTGCTCGCTTTGCGCAAGCCTCGAATCTTGCCTCCTCCCAGCCGGGTTTTCCCGTCCCCCTCCTCCTCCTGTCTCTCTTTCCTGGGTGCCGTTCCCCGCCCCCCACCCCCATCATACACACACACACACCCCTTCTGATGCAACTGCTCCCCAAAACAGCAGGCAAAGATTGAGAGTCTGAGTCTGGGGGACGGAGGGCAACGAATCCAGATT
Source organism: Ovis canadensis (assembly GCF_042477335.2). Lineage (NCBI taxonomy): Eukaryota > Metazoa > Chordata > Mammalia > Artiodactyla > Bovidae > Ovis > Ovis canadensis. The sequence continues at coordinate 137,887,929 of NC_091247.1, read as the reverse complement.
TTATTGTCAGGGACTGGGAAAAGGGGAAGACGTGGGTGGGGGGCCGGGGTTGCTACATCGTCAAGCAGAAAGAGTTGATGTGGAGGGGAAGGCCAGAGGGGCCCATCCCTCTCCCGGGTCGATGCTGGGAGGGCTGACGATACGGAAAGCACAGGGGGTGGAGGGAGGGAAGGTCACGACCCCGCCCGAATTGTGCAGTGGAGGTGTCTGGGGGGAGGGGACAGCCGTGAGGTCTAGGAGCTGCGATGGGGGAGGCTACAGACTGCAAATCCTGCGGAAAGGGGCGGGGCGGGGGCGAGGCTTCTATTGCTTTTTGCTCACAGTTTTGCGGAAGGCGAGGCGGGGGTGGGCTTGGACTGGACACCCCTTGCCCCCCTTGGTACCCCTTGGGCGATGGGTGCTGGTGAACAGAATGGAATCCGGACTGGGAAGGAAGAAGGTGAGGGAATGGGTCTATAGGGGCATCTACTTGGTCCCACCCAAATGCCAGAGATGCCCCTAAGTGCTGCCCGTGGGCCCGGCTAGACCTGGGCTGGGGCATGATGCGGGGCGGGCACAGTGAGGTTGCAGGCGGTAAAACCAAAGTGCTTATGAGGGACCCAGGATTCCGCCTGCTCCCCTCCCCCTGCAGAGGACAGGGGTGATCACGGAAGCGCTTCAGTTTGGGGGTAGGGGGCGCCGGAGTCCCAGAGTCCGCTTATTGCCAAGAAAATCCATTTCTGCCCCCTGGACCCCGACCATGGCTTGTGAACCCCGTTTTGTGCTAGGTTGGGGGGAAGGGCTGGATGGACATGGCTTTTGGGAGGGGGGGTGTCTCCAAGGGGGCTCAGGGGTGAGACGGCCCCCCCTTTTCTAGGGGAGAGGGAAGGGCAGGGGGCGGGGTTCCCTGAGATCTGGGGTGTTCCCCCCCTTCTGAAGCCCCCCTCCCCCGCTACCCCTCCCCTTTCCTGGAACCCCGTACCTCGGGGTGGGGGGGAGGGAGAGAGATCATTCAGGGAGTGCCGGGAGGAGGGGCGGGCTGGGCGCCCGGAGGCCTGGGTCCCGGCTGGAGGTGAGGGGGGTTGAATGGGAGGGGGTTCAGGGGTCAGGTTTCAGGTCAGTAGGGGGAGAAAAGAATGGGTCCGTGCGCAGTTCGGATGGGCCCGGGGGCGGGGTGGAGCAGGGGATGGGTGATCGGCGGTCCCTGGAGAAGAGGTGCGGCTGGAGCCGGGCGCAGAGACAGCGGGGAGCCTGCTGCCGCTGCCATCACCGCAGCCACCGCCAGGGGGCTGGGGAGCAGGCCGCCGGCCAGGGACTTGGGCAGTTCCTTGGAGAAAGTCAGCGTGCCCTGCAGGGGGAAGAGGGCGGGGAGGGGAGAGGGAATAGTCATTCTGTGGCCTGGCCAACTCCACCTCTCCCAGGGCGGCCAGCATCCCGTCTCCTCCCCTCCCCCGGCTCGGACCCCGCTTTGGCCAAATTTTCCATCGTCCAGGCCTCACCGCTAGCTCTCCAGCGCCCCTAGGCTTCTTGTGACGGCTCAGTAGCGGGTTGGGCTTCCCGGCCACGCCGTCTCGGTGCCGCCGGCTGGAAATGTGCTGTAAGGACCAGTGCGGGGCGGGGATGGGGGGTGGGGTAGGGGGTGGGCAGGGGGGGGCGCACCGTGAGCCACGGGAAAACAGGGAACTCACACCTCAGCACCTGGGCCTGCCCCTTCTGTGGCACCAAAGGGGGACCCTAAGGAAATGCCCTCCCCCGAGCTCCCCCTTAGCAGGTGAACTCCCGAGAATTCTCGCGAAAGGCCTCAGACCCACCTGTTTCAGTTGGACCTCCGAGTTGACCTTGACATTGCAGATCTCACAGTGGAAGGTTCGGTCCTGGGCAGGGGCCTCTGGTTCCCCGGGAGTGGGAGGCCCCAGCCGAGGATAAGCTTTGATGGGGCCCAGTCCACTTCGGGCCTCCAGAATTGTCTTGTGCTTAGTACCTGGAGCCCACAGAGGGCAGGGGGTTAGGGGTGGAGAAAAATTCTCCAGGTCTACGAAGCCTCAAATACCCACATTTCCAATTACAATATTGAGGGGCTGCATCAGGTGTGGGGGTTTGCCAAGCCCCTTGTGGCCCTTTCAAAGGTGGGTCAGGGGAGGGTCACAGTTACAAGAAATAAAGTAGGGAGGGGGTGGGGAGGAAACTGAGGAGGCAAGGGGCTAAGGAATGAGAGAGATGCTTAGGGAGGGAGACAGGCTGGTGAGTCGTAGAGGAAACTGCGGAGCTGGGAGGTAGGGGGCAGTAGCTGGCTGAGGACAGGGCCATGGGGGCCGGGAGGGGAGTCTTACCTTTGTTATGTGCCTCGAGCTGGGACAGGGAGTTCACTGCCACCTTGCACAGAGCACAGTAGAGCAGCCGCTTGGCCTTCTCCTCCTCTTCCTTGCTACCCCCAGGCAGGGAAGCTGGGGCTGGAGTCCCCCCTTCACCCTTGGTTGCACCCTGACCAGTCTCCGGAACGCTGGGAGGGGATGGGGAGCCAGGCTGTTTCTCTGGGGATCCTGGGGCTGGACCCACTCCATTCTCCATGGAAACTGTCATTGGGGGAGAAACATAGGGATCATCCCAGATAGCTTTCGGAGAAGATTCTTTATGTAGAGGAGACCTACCCTCATTTCCTGGAGGGCAGGGGCCCAGGAGTCCCCACCCTGTGACAACATGCATGCACTCATGCCCTGGACCAGAGCCACATGTGGTCCAGCTGCCGCAGGCTGGGTGTGAGACTCCAGCGCCTGGCTCGCTCTCTGTAAGCTGGGAGGCTGACGGGTCCGGACCCACCAGCCTCCCGTTCAGCCAGGGTGAAGCTGGCATCCAGTCTAGCCAGGGTGAGAGGGGCATGGAGCAAAGACTCTCCCCTCCAAGGCCTGCCAGCCAGTCTGGGCTTTCAGCCCGGCCAGCCCCCTCTCAGAGGCCCAGCCAGCCCCCTCTCAGAGGCCTGCCCAGTCCCTGGGGAGGCATGCCAAAGAATTTTAGGAAGGGGCTGAAGCGAGGTGAGGAGAGCCTGGGGGAGACAGACACAGACATGGCGAAAGGGAAACAGAAACAGCAGAACCGGAGAGGGAAGAAACAGGGATGTGGGCTGCTCTATAATTCATGGCTCGATTAAAGATGCACAGGCCCCAGTCCTCAGCGCTGGGTTCTGGCCTCTGCACAGGGGAAACTCAAGCGCTCCCATTCTTGCTCCAGTGGCTGATCCAGTTTCCGGGTCAGGGAGAGGCCGGGGGTGGGAGTAGGGGTGGGGATGGGGGGCTGGTGGGAGGAGACCCCCCCCACCCCGAGCCATGCAGATGTCCATTCTGGGATCTCTGGTCCATCCTGGGATCTTTCTTGTTTTCTCCCCTCTCTCTTCCTCATTTCTGCCATTCTTTATCTCCATCCCAATCTAGACAGCACACTCATATCTCAATCCGGACAGGCCCTCCTGGCTTTCAAAAGCAGGACAGGTTTCCTTACCTCTTTAGGGAGGTACCCTAGGAACTCAGTGAGGTAGTATACATTAAGCATTGAGAATGGTGCTAGACAGGCAGTGTTAGCTACATCACCACCATCGTCAGTCCCCTTTGACAGAGACATTACCAAATGAACACAAGATGTTCAGGCTAAGAAGCAGCTAGAACACAATTAGAACTCAGCTCACCTGCTTGCCCTATCCGTGCATCTCTGAGGACAGTGTGTACATGTGTGTGTGTGGTGAGAGTGAGGACCTGTTTCCCAGTTCTCATTCTTAGGGTGGGGCAGGAAGGACAGGCAAGGACAAGGAGGACATGGGGTTGCTGAGTCTCCCTAGAGTTGGCCCTGACTGACATCTGATGTGGTAATCCCGGGATGGGGGTGGCTCAGATCTTCCTGTCTTGATAGTCCTTTCTGGTTTCTTGGCTGGGAATATGGTTGAGGATGGCCATCAGCCATGAGGGAGAAAGAATCTCACAGATCTTCAAGTCTCAGTCCCTCATGTCCCCAGAAAGAAAATTCTGGCCTAGAGAGGTCAAAAGATCTACCTAAGATCACCCAGGGAGTTGCCTGGGTTTCCGGGGCTCACTCCTCCCCGGTGGAGCGGGGAGCCTCCGTGGGCAGGCCCTCAGATAGCTTGATTGTTTCCCCTGCTCCTCTGCCCAAGATGAAGGGGCCTTTCCCTGCATTTGATGGTTCTCTTTCTTGAGGAAGTCTGCCAGGTGGCCTCACCCTAGCCCCTCTCTGAGTCACTGGGCAGTGGGGAGGACAGAGAGTGGGGACTCTGCTGAGAGGAGCTGGGGCGGGAGTGGGGGTGACAGGATGGAAATTTTGCATCACTATGTTTGGCTGCAGGACTCACCTTGGGTGGGGGTGGGGTGGGGGCTGAGGAAGAGAGATGAAAGCAAAGGAGAGTTCTGGGAGTGGGGACAGAATGGAGGAGACAAGATCTGTTGAAGGGTGTGGGGGTGTTGGACTTACCTGGACGGGGGGCTACACCATCTCCATTTGGGGGGGTGCTGCCTGGGGGAGCTGGGTCTCCTGGTTCCCGGACGCTGGGCTCTCTGCCTCGGGTCTTGGCAGCCTCAATGCCTTTGACTCTTCGGGCATGGCGATTACCCTTGTAGTGTGCCTCAGCCTGGCTCTTTAGGGATGGAGGAAGAGAAGGGAATCTGAGATCACCTTTCATCTGGGATCTATCAGATCCTGGGGTGGTCTCAGCGGGCTACAGTAAAAGCTCTCCCCACGCCAGGGATATGTAAAGCTTTACACCGAGGAGCCCTGATTATTCCTGGGGCTCAGTCACGGGGAACCTCGGTCCCCATCTAGCCCGGGCTCTACCCCACCACCTCACCCAGGGCCTGGCTGCTGACTCAGGCTTCCCACCTTGTCCAGGGCTGAGGGAAAGGGAACTCACGTCTATGCGTGCTAAGTCGCTTCAGTCATGTCCGACTCTTTGTGACCCCATAGACTGTAGCCAGCCAGGGTCCTTTGTCCAAGGGATTCTCCAGGCAAGGATACTGGAGTGGGTTGCCATGCCCTTTTCCAGGGGATCTTCCCGACCCAGGAAAGAGACATAACCCGAGTCTCCTATGTCTCCTGCATTGGCCGGCGGGTTCTTTACCACTAGCACCACCTGGGAAGCCCACTCACACCAACAGGGGAAATGGGAGGGGCCGAGCAATCCAGCCAGCCTGCATCTCCTTTCTGCGCCTATGTCCCTGGCCCCAGCATCCAGCTTTGCTGCTTCCACGCTCAAGCTGGGAGTCCCAGGAGCATTGAAGCCTGGGCTCTACCCTGAATACTCCCCCCTGGTCTCATTTTCCCTGAGGCCTCTGTGGACACCCTGGAGGACCCTGGCCCCAAGCCCAACTCTGGAGACAGAGACAGCAACAGAGACAGCTGTCAAAACAGAGCTGCTTGGTGGGGGGTGGGGGGGGTGGGGGTGAGGGAGGGCAGAAAGAGGGGAGGGCTGCCTACCCCTGGCCCCTGGCCCCTCCAGTCTCACAGTGAGTGGAGCCAGGGTTGGGAGAGGGGGTTCTTGGGGTCAAGGTCAAGGTGAAGTCTAAATCTGAGTTGGTCCTGGCTCCACCCCCACCCTGCATGCCTCCTCTGCTAAGAATACACAATCCTGGAACCACAAAAACATCCAGACAGGGTAAAGTAGAAATAAAAGGTGTGGATGGGCAGGAAGAGATTGACAGCCCAGGGTGGGGCAGTGGTATGCAGAGTCTGGCAGCATGGTGTGTGTGTGTGTGTATATATGTGTGTCCTGGGGAGAGAAATAGAACATGCTTTCTTTTCCCCTGCTCAGCAGAATGAGGCTGTGCTGTTTTTCTCCAAAAGCTCTCAGAACCTGCACCCCACAGAGTCCCCTACAGACCCATAGAAAAGGGAGCCTCAGAGGAGGATAATCTGGGAGGCCAGATACATTGGTTCTGACACCTAGGTTTGGGTGGCTTCTCCCATGGGAGACACTTTCCCACAGGAGAGCAGTAGGGGCCAGACCTTGGGTGTGATTTGGAAACAGGAGGAAACCAAGAGGTTAGAGGGAAGTGGGGGGTGCTGGGAGGAGTTTAGCAGAGGCCAAGGAGGGCACTGGGCTTCCTGGGTGGCTCAGCAGCAAAGAATCTGCCTGCCAGTGCAGGAGCCTGAGGGTTTGATCCCTGGGTCGGGAAGATCCCCTGGAGGAGGAAATGGCAACCCACTCCAGTATTCTTGCCTGGGAAATCCCATGGACAGAGGAGCCTAGTAGGCTTCAGTCCTTGGGATCGCAGAGTCGGACACGACTGAGGGACTAAACAACAATAAGGAGGGTACACAGACTCTGCAGGGGAGCCAGTCATACAAGTCAGCCCTGCACCCAAGACCAGCGGGCCAGAGGCCACGCTCCCACCTGGACACAGATGGCCACCTGTGTTCTAAGAAGTTCTGAGGCAGGAATGCCTCAGTCCCTGAGGGAGGAAGTTATAGGGCACAGGAAGAATGTCTGGAAACATTATGAGTTGAATTGAGTCCCCCAAGAAAGATCTCCGGTCCCTCCAAAGGGCTTCTATCATTCCCGCCCCTCCTGCAGTATCCTCTGAGACCCCCTTAATCCCCACCCCTGACCCAGAGCTCCCAGCCCCCACCCTCCCACAAGATGCCCCGCAGCCCCTGTTCTGCCCGCCCCACCCACTGGGTGGCTGGGTATCTTACCTGAGAGTTGAAGCGGATCTGACAGACATTGCAGGAGATGACGGGCCGCTTGTTCTTGAGCAAGGGCCCCCCAAAAGTGTGGGAGAGCACAGCCTTCTGCACAGGGTCCATCTGTGGAAGCAGGCTGGGGTAAGCCAGGGACCCCAGCACAAGCTCATGTCCATCATAACCCCAATGGCAGCAGCTGGGCTGAAACAAAGTGCCCAGAGCTTCCTCCCCACTCCTCAGTGGGCCAGAAGGCCCCGAGCCTCGGTTCCCTGATTCTCTCCCAGCCCAATCTTCATAGCACTGGAAGGGCCCTGAAAGAGCCACTAGCTCAATGCTTCCATTTGACAGAAAGTAGAAGTGGCTTGCCCAAGGTCACAGCATGCGTCAATAGCAGAGTTGGGACTTGAACCTGGACTCTTGCATCCATCTGTTATACCATGAAGGTCGAATCCTGTCACAATGACCTTTTTCCTGAGCTAATCCACCAGAGGCCCACTTAGGAAGTCCCCAGAGCATCCCAGATCCTACGGCCTTCAGCTAAAGCCTTTTCCGGCCTTTCAACCAAGCCAAGCCAAGGAGACAGATATTCCTAGCTTCCCATTTCTGGGCCCCAGGTTGCCCTAACATGCTCACTCCCTGGACCTCTTAAGAGTAGCAGTTTCTAGAGGGAGTGAAAGAACTCAGGCAAGAGTAGGTGGATCCAGTGACTAACGGGGAATAAGGGGAACCTAAGAAGCCGGTCTGGCCTGAGGAAGCCCAGGCATCTTCTGAACTCCCTCTCTCTGGTCACAGGGCTTCTAGGGCAGGGCTGTGGGGCTGGGCGGGATTAGGAACGGCCTCTGCCCCCACCCTGGATCAGCAGATGTCTTTGCAGTGTCCTGCCAAGAGTTCACATGAGGAGGGAAGAGGATGGGAGTTTCTCTCTGAGGCTTTCTGCTATCAGGGGATGAAGCCAGGGGCCCAGAGGCATGAAAACTGCCTCCCTGCTCTTCCTCCTCCTTTCTGGCCCCTCAGTGGCCAGGGAGAGGCGAGCCTGGAATGCAGTTGAGGTTGTGCAGGACTGGGTGATCTCTCGTAAGCTTAGAACCAAATGAGAGCTGAAACCTTATCTCCTATGATTAAGTGGAAAAAAACGTTGCTGGAGACTGAGGGGGGTCCATAGCTCCTTAGGCGAGGCCCTCCCTGTGCCCAGGTCTTCATGATTCCCAAGGAGGCAGTGGTGAGAGACAGGAACACGGAGCAGGGTGAAGAAGGTAGTCTGGAGGGCCCACACATCCTGGCTCCTCTCTGCTCCCCTCAGTTGTCTCACTGGCTGCTTGGGGTTAATGTCAAGAAAGGGGCTTCTGCATCCCTGTGAAATAGGCCACCCCCTGGCAGTAGCAGAGGCAGGAACCAGGTTCAGATAACCAGGCTGACAGACAAATGTCCATTGCCTGGCCTGCCCATGGCTGGAAGCAGCCCCTCTCAGTGGCTTACTCTTCACCTCCTGGAATCCTAGGTCCTTTTTGGGGAAAAGCCAAACAGGGGAAGACTGGGTGTGTCTGTGTGTGTCTAGGCAGGCTATGATCAATCTGTGCAGGGGTGGAGTGTGAAGGCGTGTCACGTGCTGTGTGTACATCATTTATGGATCAACATTTCTGTGTCGGGGGCTCTGCTGAAGCCATGAATGGTCAGGTTGTGCAATCTTCAGCTGTGTGTTTATCGGTGTGAATGTACGATGTGTTTGGCAGAAAGATAGACAGACCAAGTTGGAGACAGGCTTTAATCACAAAGAGGAGACATGTGACTGCACTCGACTCTCAGCCCCTAGCCGACAGTCCTCCCTAATCAGGGACCCCCAACCCTGCCCCAGGGATCCCCGCAGCTCCTGGACGTCCTCACATGCTGGGTGGGGAATGGAATTCAGCCCAAACAGAAACCCAATCTGGGCCAGGAAACCTAAGTCAAAGAAAACTGTAGGGAGAGAGAAGTGGGAAGGAGAGGGGGACACAGAGGCCCTGGGTTCTGTCTGTGCCCCACCCAGCACCTCTGCCTGCTCCCCAGGGTGGCTGAGGACCAGTGCCCTGAGGATGACCTGGGAGTTGACCGTCCCAGCATCCATCCTCTGCCAACAGTCCCTCCCCGGCTTGGGTCCTTCCTGCAGGGCGAGAGCCTTTTCCTTTGCACACCCCACTCCTCAGGTTTAAGTCCATGAACACCAGCTAAGGGTGGGGGTAAGTAGAGAAGAGGGCAGCAACCCAGCCAGGTGGGTCCTTCCCACCCCGTCCTCCGGGAAGTGAGGAGACACCGGGCTGAAGGTGAAGGCTCCTGGGCCCAATCCTTGCGCAGGTGGAATGTGAACCACTGAAGTGCTGCTCCAGGCCAAGGTCAAGAGGCCCTGGTGACCTAGATGAGGGCTCTCTGGGGAGGGTGGAGGCCAGCGTCTCCCAGAGCCCATTCCACTCCAGAGCCCCTTCCCTAGGATTTTGGCCTAGATGCTGTCTGGAAAAGTCCACAGAACAGTCCCCTCCCACCTGCCCTCCAACAGCAGACATGAAAGGGAATCGCTCCTCTAAGCTGGGGCAAAATGAATCAGGAAGGGCAAGGGGGAGGGAAGGGGGAAACCAGATCAGGAACACGAGGAGGGGCTCTGATTATATTTCCTTCCATTGCCCTTTATCTGATGGCACCACTGCCCCTGTTTGACCACCCCACTTCCCCATCCCCCCCAAATAAAGACAAAAAAGGGAAAGGGGTGGAATCTCGGGGATGGGGAGACCTGAGAGGCAGGAAGGATGAAATAGGAAAGAGAAGGGGCTAGAGGATGTCCAAAGAGCAGGTGGAAGCTGGTGGGGGAGGGATGCTAAGAAGAGGACTAAGGCTGAGATGGGGTCAGGGCTGCTTTAGGGATCTGAGCAGCGGCGTGGCAATCGGAGGGTAGGTGTAGGACCTGATGGGAAGTCTTAAGATTTGGGGGACTTCGAGGATCTGAGAAACAGAGGCCGGGGTATCCAGTATGGTGGCAGCAGGCTGCGGGGCGCCAGATGGGATCCGGAGATTGGTTAGGGCCGCGCCGGTCGTGGGGGATGGGCCGGATAACCCGAGGACCAGGCAGAGAGGTAGGGAGTCGGACAGGGGCGAGCGGGCGGGGATTGCGGGGCGGGGATGGGGGGCCGCTGCGGCAGCCGCCGGGGCCAGGGAGAGAGGAGGGGCCGGGTGGCTTACCCTGCGGGACCCCGGGGGACGCGGCTCCATGGCCCGGGTTGGTGGACCCGGGCGGGGAGGCCGAGCCGGGCCGGGCCGGGCAGGCCGGGGACGCGGCGCTCGTTGCCCGGGTGGCTCGGGGCTGTGCGGCCGGGCCGGCCGGGAGAAGGGGAGGCGGCGCCGGCCCGGCCCGGAGCCCGCCCCAGAGGCGGGGCCGTGGGAGGGCCAAGCACGGGGGCGGGGATAGGGAGCTCGGGAGGGATAAAGGGGCGCTAGGGCGAAAAGAGGACGGGGTGTCCATGTCCAGACACTCGTTCCAGGAAGACCTGGTCCTGGTGAGCGGCATGGGTCAAACGCCCCATTGGGCTTCCTCCACTGGGGACCTTGCTGGGGCTTATATCCCTACCAATCCCACAGCCGACCCTGTTTCTCTAGCTTGGACCTTTCTCCTTTCTCTCACCCCTTCCACCCTCGCTCTTCTGCTAACAGCTTCTCTTTCGAGTCCACAGACGACCCTTCTCCTGCTCCCTCTGCACACCGCCCCCGTGCCCCTTTTACATGTCACTTCCCCTGCTAGGGATGGGAGACGGAGCCCCGGTACCCAGGTGCCAGGCACTGCTCTCCTAGTGACTCCTCTGGATGGTGGAGCTGGGGTCGCCCAGGGCAGAAGCGACCTCAGGCTGGGGACATCATCCCTAACCTCTTCCCACCTGCTCCGCTCGCCCGCCACCTGCTGGAGAACCAGCGTCCCGAAGAGCTTATGCTTCGTGCACTTGCTGCCCTCTGGCGGTCGAGTAGGGACAGCACTGGGGGATGAGGGCCAGGAGGGCAGAGCAGCCCACTCCCCCAAACACTTCCTTATCCTTTTCTGGATAAATCCTAGGAAATTCCGGCTCTCTCATCTCTGGATCTCTTCCCCTCTGTTCCACCTAGGGCCGAGAGATGAGCGAAGCAGGGGCCAGGAAGCGGAGAGAGAGAGTCTGTCTTTGGGAGACAGTGAGGGATATTCAAGGGCAGAGGGATGAGTAATGCAGGGAGGGGTCTAAAGAGTAAGAACTACCGGAGTAGGAGAGATCTGGAAGTATTAGAGCAGCGAAGGGGAGACTCTGCCATGAATAATAATATCACCACCACCATCTAATGTTGATTGAGCCCTTGGAATGTGCCAGCCTGTGGACTGAGCTCTTTGCATGGATTATCTAATTTAATCTTCACAACCACTATTGGAAGTAAGTACTATTATTATCTTCATTTTATAGATGAGGGAACTGAGGTTTAGAGAGGCTAAATAATTTGCCCAAGGTCATAAGCTAGTAAGTGGCTGAACTGGGATTTGAATTTAAACCTGGGCAGCCTGACTCCAAAGCCCTGTACTTAACTGCTGCACACCACTGCCAAGGCCTGTCTGCAGCTTTTCTGCAGTCCTTGTTCCCCTGCAGAATTTGACACTATTGATGCAGCCTGCCACACACTCTCACTTGGCTTCTTCAACTCAACAAAAACCCAATTCTGTCCCCACCCCCTCCTGTGGCTCCTCCATTTCCTTTGCTGGAGCCTCCTCCTGTTACCACTGCCTAGTTCTGCATATTCCCCAAGGCTTGGGCCTTGGCCAAACTACCTTTCTCTCTCTGATCATCTATAAAATAAAAACAAAAGAAATAACATAATAATCATAGCAGCTTACCTTGAAAACTTACTTCATGCTAGGCATTATGATTATGTAATACAATTCTCACAATAACTTGTGAGTTGGTACTATTGCTGTCTTATTTTACAGCTGATAAAATTGAGATTCAGAGTGGTTAAGTAATTTGCCTAAGTCACACAGCCAGTACTTTCAGAACATCAATTTGAAGCCTGTCAGTCTGATGCCAAAGTTGGTGTTGCTCAAAACCTGGTCACACTCTCTCCAAGCTTATCCATGCTCCTGGCTTTAAATGGCTTGTCCCCACGAGAGGCCGTGGAACCATGAACCCAGGGAGTCAGAAATCTGGGATTAGCCAAGTGAATAGACTAAGTAGCTTTGTGACCTTGGGCAAGTTACTTAACCTCTCTGGGTTTGTGTTTCCTCATCTATAAAATGGGGACAAAGGGGTCTTCCCTGGATGTCCAGTGGTGAAGACTCTATGCTCCCAATGGAGGGGACATGGGTTTGATCCCTGATTGGGGAACTAAGATCCTGCATGTTGCATGATGTGGCAAAAAATAAAAAATAAATGGGGACAATGATGGGAGACCTGAGGTTAAGTGTCAGTCAGGTATGCAGATTGCGGGGAAAGTATTCTCAGCACCTTCTGCTCCAGTCACACCCAATCAATTGCAGTTTCTCAAATGCTCTTTTCTAGTCCTTGTTTCAGTCTGGAATATTCTCTGAGGCCCCTTTTTAAATCCTACTAATACTTCTTCAAAGCCCAAATCATAACGTCAATGCTCCAGCTTCAATCCCTTTTTCCTCCACTATTTTTTTTTTTCCTGCTCAGCTCCAGTTGGCCCCTCACCACATCCAGGGAGTCTTTTCTGATACTCCTTTGGGCTGCCCTACAAGCTGCATGCCTCCAGCACAGCTCTTCTCACACTATAGGGTAAATGCTAAATTGTTATCTTTCCTACTACACTGTGAGCTCTCCAAGCAGACTGAGTCGTGTGTCCCTGACACCCGGTACAGTGCCTGGCACAGAGTAGGTGCTCAAAAATTTTGTCATTCAATTGAATTTTTGTGACTGTCTCTTTTGCCATATTTCGAACCCTTCCTCTGCTTTGCACTGTAGATCATTTCATGCACATCTATACTTCTTCCCTGAATATAAGCATCTTTAGGACTGGAGCAGGTTATATTTATCCCCACATCTCCATCATTTCTAGGACAGGACCCTGCTTATAGTCACTATCAGTTTTCTTGTCTATAAAACAGGGATAAAATGGCAGCTACCCCATAGGGTTGCTATAAAGATTGAGATATGAAAAATGCTTTGTAAATGTCAAAGTGCAATGCAAATGTTGATTTGGATTCCTGAGAAGAGGTTGGAGGGAACAGCAGGTATGAAGAGAACTCTTTTGGAGTTAGATGCTCTGCATTCAAATCATACCTTAGGCACGTACCGTGTCAACTTAGATACATTCCTTCAGGGCCTTAGTTTCTGTCTTCCTATATGTCAAACTGGAATAATAGTGTCTACTTTGTTGGGTAGTGAGAAGATTAAATGAGATCACATGTAAAGAAACATCTACTGGTCAGGACTCGCTTTTTCACTGCTGAGGGCCCAGGTTCAATTCCTGGTTAGGGAACTAGGATCCCATAAGTCACCCAGTGTGGCCAAAACAACAACGACGACGATGACAGAACCATTTATGCAGTGCCTGATGCATAGCTGATGCTCAATATGCTCATAACTGGATATGGTTTGATGGTGGGTTACTTGAGTTGAATAAAGCTGAACTTTCCCCAAACCTTTAGTTCCAGCCAACTCTCCAGGCCCCAAGTTCCAACTGTCTGTTGGACATTTTTGGCTCAATGTCCCACCGGTCCACCAACTCACCATGACTTCAAGTGAGTTCAGCAGCCTCACCCCAGGCCAGCCTCCTCCGACCCCCTGCCTCTGGCAAGGTAACTTCTTTCTCTCGGTCACCGAGGCCCGAAACCGGGAGTCATCCTTGACTCATCCTCTCTCTTCTCCCCTGATTCCCAAACCCTGGTTGGTCACCGTACCCTGTGAACATTTCCCTGGAAACACCTCACCCCTCCCCCTTCCCCTGCTCACTCTGCTGTTGTCATGGGCCTAGTCTGGCTCTCCAGGCTCCCCTGCAGGCTCTGGACAGCACCTTGTTTACAGTCAGTACTCCCTTTTCTTATCTGTAAAAGGAGGGTAAAATGGCAGCTACCCCTAGGGTTGCTATAAAGACTGAGATATGCAAAATGCTTTGCAAACCTCAAAGTGCAATGCAAATGTTGGTACTGCAGGGCCAGCCTCCTGACTGGCCACTGTCCTCCAGCCTTTGCTCTCTTCCCTCCTGCCCCACTCACCTGCCTCAAACACTGCTTTTCCAGCTCACTCTCCTGATCAAGAATGGATAATGTCACCCTATTTCATATAGTATTAAATCTAGACAACTTTGGCCCTTCAAGCCCTACCACACTAACCCTCCCCTCGCCAACAGTGGGCTCCAGAGAGATGGAGCTTACAAACAGGCTGCCTATGCCCTTGTGGAGTCTCTCTTTCCATCTCCTTGTCGTCACTGCCTCCAGTCTAGGTCTCATGACTTCTCTCGATGGTGGACTGAATGAGATGATTCACATAAAACACTCAGCACAGTGTCTGGCCCGTAGCCGAACTTCAGTGATTATTAGCTATTATGGACATTGTTGTCAATAGTATACCAGAAAGTCAGCGATGCTTGTAACTGACTAGAAGTGAGGGATGGGGCCCTGAGATAAGGAATTAGACAGAATAGGAGAAGGCAGGGATGGATCCGAGGGAGAGAAGGAGCCGGGTGGCAGGAGGGTGGCGAAGGCAGACAGGCAGGTTGCTACTCACAGCGCTGTAATTGCTGAAGAGGCCCAGAGTGGGTGCCGGCTCCAGTGGGAAGGGCAGGATCTGCTTGAGGTCCAGTGGGGGCTGCATGATCGGGGGCTGCCGTAGCAGAGGGAGGGGCCCTGCCCGGCTCAAGCTGCCTAAAGGGCAGAGAAAACATTATGTCGGGCAGGAAGACTGACACTTGGGAGCCCCACCCAAGCCTGGCAGCCCCAATCCCCAGCTGGGGCCCCCAAACTCAGAAGTGCGACCGACCCCCATCACACACACTTCCCCCTGCTGACTGGCTCCGGAGCAATGGAGCAAGGTGCCCTGTGGGCCTGGGGGAGGGTGCAGATCTGTGGTTCTTCCCTTCGGGGTGATTTTCACTTCCCCCTTCTCCAGCCTCCCTCTGCCAAGACCTTTAGGCATTTTACAAACCCAGAAAGATCACAGGCCTTATCTGCAGGCCGCCTGACAGACCAGCAGGACTGGGAGTCCCAGACCCCTGGCCACTCCCTTCTTCCGGTTTTGCTGTTCCCCAGGGGATCCCAAAGGCTTACCCCAGGGAGAAGAGTCAGGTGAGTGATTCATCCCACTGCTTAGAGGGGAATATTGAGACCTGGATTTGAAGGAGGGCTGCTGAATCTTTCAGGCTCCCTAAAGAGTTATGATTTTGTCCCAATTGTAATTCATAATGAACTGTCGACGTCCGGGGTCAGCGAGTGGCATTTGCTCTGGGAGGCGGGCTGCCTGGGACCATTCTCAGAGCTCCTTCTCCCAACTGGTCTGTCTTCCCCAGGCACCTCTGTTGGTCGCTGCCGGAATGTTCACTCCGGCTCTGCAGGAGGAACTGTGACCGGCCTCTGGGAGGGGAATGCCTGGGTCTGACCCCAAGGGGAAATGAAAGTCCAGGCCAGCCACGCCACTACCCTCCCTGAAACCTTCTCCTCCCCCAGAGCCATGGGAGGAGCCCTGCCAGGCTCCACGGGGTGGTCCCCAAGGCCCTAAGGACCCCTCTGAGCTTCTGCTGGCCCAGCTCCTTTCTGCGATCTCACTGTCCACCGGTCAGGGAACTCTGGCTGCCCTTCACGGCTCCAGCAACCCCCTGCCAGCACCAGGGGTTCCCAGGAACAAAGGCAAACCCAGGAGGCTGCAAGCTTAGCCCCGTCCTCCCTTGACCTCACTGGGGCAGAGGGTCCCCCCTCACCCGGATCCTTTCCTGCTCCCTTCAGAGACAGCCCCCTTTCATACCTTCAGTGTCTGGTGCCCTCTGCCCCCAGGCAGTGGCCTGGCCCTGGCCCCCCAGGGGCCTGGGCCTGACAGCGTCCCCTTCCCTTGGTTCTGCCCCCTGCCCCCTCCCTTGCCAGCCCCCACCCCCAGTCCAGTCAGTAGAACCAGCCAATCAGAGTCCTGGAAAAGTGGGGCAGAGGGGAGGGCGGGGGAGCAGGGATTAGGGGAATCAGAGGCAAGAGGGAGGGGGTGGGGAGGGCTCAGGCACAGCTGGGGGCAGGGAGCTGGTCCAGGAAGGTTGGAGGGGTCTGCCTTTTTCACCCACTGCTATGACTGCGTGGTGGCCAAGGGGCCTGAGGCTGAGAGGGGTCAAGGCTGCTGGGAGCTTGGGCGGCAGACGTCTAAGGGCTGAAGGAGAAGGGTGGGATGCTTAGCCTTGGCCCTTGGGCAGCTGAGGGTCTGTAAGTCATGTCCATTCTCTCCTCACCTTGAGGTTGCGAGGGAGTAGGGGGGCAGAAGAGAGACAGACAGACAGGCAGACAAAAGTGAGTGAGAGAGAATGGGAAAGACTGACAGAAGCAGAAATAGGTGACTGAGAAAAGGGACACAGACGCCTGGAGAGAAGAGGATAGGCGACAATGGAGAGGCGAAGAGAGTAAAATGAGGGAGAAGCAGAATACCGCAGGACGCTGGACACAGAGCTAGGGACAGGGCAGAGAGGCCAGAAAACAGAGAACGAGAGAGGAGACAGAGGGAGGCACAGGCTGACGGGGTGGGCCGACCGTCTCCCCTTCCCCTCTGTTCCCCCCGTGGCTTCTCCCTTCTGTGCCCACCCCCTCCTGCCTGGCACACAAGGCCAGGGCAGCCTTAACGAGCCCCGGGCGGCATCAGGAATGGTGAGAGAAACCTGAGCGCTCCCAGAGTCCCCGGCACCCAGCACCCACCCCGAGCAGCTGGTTAGGGGCTGGCACTTGCCCCGGCCCCAGAGAGGGCAGCAGCTCAGCTCCCTGACCCTTTCCCTGGCTCAGGACTCTCCAGGTCCCTACCCCTCAAACACCCAACTCAAAGGAGAGAGGTGAGTTCCGCAAAAGGCAACAGAAAAACAAATATATCCAGGCATTCTGAGTATTAGCACATTTTATCTCTGAGGGAACCATTCTATGCAGTAGCTAATACTAGGTTTTAACCATTTGACATATGAAGAAACTGAGGCTCAGAAGAGTTACAAAGACTTGGTTGATGTTACACAGCCTGTAAGTATCAGGGCTGAGATTTCAATGACGATCTGTCACCCTCTGTAGCAAATTCTTCCTCTGCTACATAACCCCAAAGTGCTCCCGTCTAACTCTGAATTCAGCAAAGATATGAGCAAGGCTTCCATCTTGTCCAAGGAGAGGAAATGGAGAGCAAGTTCCATGCACCTCCTGGGGCTGGAAGAAAAGAGGTAGCCACCACTTGGTTCCCTCTGGCCAGCAACTCATCTTTTCCACTGACATGAGCCCAAGGGTGGGGGGAGGGAAGAGGAAGTGGGAGGAAGGAACTAAGGATGGAGTGAAGTGAGGAACCCAAATGGACAGCTAGAGATTCGTGTGCCTGGGTCCATTCCACTGAGATCTGGGGTGGAAGAGGGGCAGACGGCAGCTTATGGACCCAGTGAGCAGAAACAGGCCTCTCAGTCTGATAGCCCAAGCCTCAGTCCTTTCCTCTCCTTCTTGGGAATAATCACTTTATTAATAACTTGCCACTTTCTGGGGGTCCACTGTATGCCAGGCACTGTACATACACGCCTCCCTGTGGATGGCTCCACTGCTCACTAGCTGGGTGACTAGCTTGTTTCCCAAACTCTCTGTCTCACTTCTCCTTTATCAAAAGAGAGCAATGGTATCTTGCGTTGTGGAGTTTTTGAAAAGATAGAACAAATCCATGTACAGTGCTGGCCTGCCACAAAGAAAGCTCAATAAATGTTTGCTAAATAAACAAATCCTCATCTTTTAGATGACGGCCATCGATCAGAGAGGGGGAGTTACTTGACCAAGGTCACACAGCTAGTGAGGCATTTGAATCTGGATGGCTGGCTCCAGACGGGGCTTTCAGGCACCACACTTTACTAGGGGGGGAAGAGGGAGGGGCAAGAATATAAAGAGGGCTTCGCAGGAGGAAATGAAGCAGGAAGTCTGGGCTCCTGATGGCTGGTTAGGTGAGGGCTTCAGGGGGGTTTGGAGGAAGAGGAGGTGGACAGCAAATCGGAGTATGTATGTGTGTGCTAGTGCACAGGACTGTGGGCGTGCACACCATGTCAGGCAGGGCAGGGAGGAGCTGGGGCCTGGCTGGGACAGGCCACTCCAGAGGGAGACTCATTAGAGTAATTACCTCCAGCAGATAGAGCCCCACCCAACTCTGCTGGGAGAAGCCAAATGCTTTATTAAAGACTGTTCCCAGCCAGTTTAGGGGGTGAGGTCTCGGTCCCTTGGATGCATGTCCATCTGCCCATTTCTGCACCCTACCTGGCCCTAGGCACTTTGATCTTGTTCAGGTTTCCCCTCCAGCACTAATCCACGACCAAGCCAGGTCAGACTCCTTCCATCCCACTCAGGGCTGGTCTTTTCCTTCCTTTCTCCCCAGAAACTCTGACCAGGTGGGAGTCCCAGCCCTGGCCTCTCTTAGGTGGGCCTGGGGCCTGAAGCTCCTGTGGCAAAGAATGGGAGTGTCTGCCATGAGCTGGCTCTGGGAGTGGCAGCGTCTGGTAGGAACAGGATCCAGGAAGGGTGCTAGGGTAGGGCTGCAGGTTAGTGTTGGTCTGGAGATTAGACCGGGATGAGATTCAAATCAGAGAGAGGATTTGGGGTTAGGGTGGCAAATGTGTTAGGGCCCATGGTCGTGAAAAACAAGGGGTCAACACTGTGTTAAAGTGGGAATTATGCTCTGGGGTCAAAGGAGAAATGAGATTGGCATCTGGACTTGAATCTCATCTCTAATCCATTTTTTTCTCTTTAGGCCTTTTGGTCTCTTCTAAACCCCAGACATTTTTAAAACTAGGGGGTTCGGGGGGAGAGCCTGGAACCGCTAGATCTCACTTTCTTGACCAGCTGTCAGGTATCTGTCCCCTGCTTCAGTTTCCCCTGTCTTGGCAGGAGGCAGGCTGAGTGCTGGGAAGGCTTTGAAGTCAGAGATGAAAGCAACAAGGGGATGATTATGAACAACTACTCAAAACATCATCCCTAATAACCCTGGGGTGGATGTAGGTGGGGGCAGGGCCTAAAGGGAGG
The DNA here is from genome assembly GCF_042477335.2 of Ovis canadensis. Classification (NCBI taxonomy): domain Eukaryota; kingdom Metazoa; phylum Chordata; class Mammalia; order Artiodactyla; family Bovidae; genus Ovis; species Ovis canadensis. The sequence continues at coordinate 137,869,085 of NC_091247.1, read as the reverse complement.
AGGTGGCCAGGAAAGGAAGAAGGAAGACCCCTGGAAAATTTTCCCCAGCCTGACTGGAAAGGCCTCCTTCAATGCCCCTAACCCCCATAACACCACACCAAGGGCCCAGTTGCAGAGGAGCATAAGAAAAGCTCAGAATAGGGAACCTGAGCCCAGAGTCACCACCTTAAATCTGGGCCCACAGTCTAGTTCTTGAACAGGCAGGCTGGGCCGTGCCTGCTGGGCAGGACACCCACACACAGCTTCAGTGGACCTCAGCATTTAGAACCTGAAAACCTTAGAATGGGCCTCAGGCCCAGCTGGCAGCTTCCTCCCTCCTTCTTTCCTTGTCTAAGAGAGCTAGGTGTGTGGCCCACCAGGCTTCCCACCGGTCTATGGGCTTGGCACAAGGAGAGAGTTAATTACAGTGTCTGTCCTCAGGCAGATGTGGTGGGGGTCCAGTTGGTGGCCCCAGGCATTCCTCCTGTGGTGGGGTCTTGGTCTGGTACTAGCAGAGGTCCTCTCCAGGGCCTACTGACCAGGAGAAGCACAGCTCCAACCGGTCTGTCCCAGACAAGCGTGATGCTGCCTCTGGGGTTCGTGCCCAGGGAGGGGCCAGGGTGTGGGGGATTGCACAGGTTGGAGGAATGTGGAGCCTGTGCTCTGGGGACCCGACTCCAAATGTGTTGGTGGGGGTCACACAAGGGTAGGGATTGTCTAGATGGGAGGGGAGTCTCTTCCCTGCTAGAGATCCTCTTGGGAAGGAAAGCAAGCAACCAGTCATTCGTGCCTCCGTTGGCTCATTCATTTAATGGATTTGATGGAGTGCCAGGTGGAGGGAGGCAGACATGGAGTGGTGAGAATGAGGAGATACAGGAGGGGGAGAGAAAGAGATGGAAGAAGGAGGGCAGAAGGGAAGAGAGACCCCTAGTGGGAGTCAGCAGGGGTCAAGCCAAAGAAGAAAAGCAAAAGAGCCAAGGAGGCACCAGCAGAGGGCTGAGGTGGGAGCCAGGCCAGCCCTGGAGCGCCAGCATGGAGCCAGGTGTCCCCGATGGGGGCAGGGAGCCCACAGGTGCCTGACCTGGTGGGCAGTCTCCCATCACAAACAGGGCCCAGGAACTGGCCTAGCCAGGGCAGGGATCAAAGATTAGAGGACAGAGCACAGTAGTCCACCGGTAGACTATTGTGGAGGCAGGGGCCTGGAGCCGGGATTTTGAGAGTCCTCTCCTCCCCCACTCGGGGCTCCCTTCCCATGTAGGTCATGAGGCTGGGGTGGCTGTGGTTGAAGGGATGTGGAGCCCCGCGGGAGGCTCCCTCCCCCATCCTGATGCTCTCCGTTGCCCCTTCCTCTGAAGGTGCCCCTCGGCCCAAGGCAGGGGTGGGGGTAGGGTGGGGGAGGAAGGAAGAAGAAGGAAGCCGGGAAGGAAGGGCCCGGGCCGCCAGAGCTGGGAGAGAGAGGGGCAGGTCCCGGCGTGTTGGGGCAGGATCCTGCGGAGGCAGGATCCGAGCTGCAGGGGCCCTGGGATGGACAGTTTTCCCCTCTGCCTCTCCCCAGACCCCTTATCTTCAGCCTTCAGGTTCCCACCTCCCACCACACACACCTCGAAACTACACCCACCATCTTCTCCCCTCACCCGCCCCCCCACTTCCTCCTTTCCCTCTTATCCTGGGCTCAGAAGGGGGTCGGGGTGTTTGAGCTAAGGGTGGAGGAAGGCGCTGGGGGCGGGGGGGGGGCGGGTCAGAACCTTTCGCTCAACTCCACCAGGCCAAGGCCAGCCCCCTCCCCCAGCCGCTCGTAGACAGTCATATAATATTCATGAGGCTCATGAATACGCAATGTGCTCATTGTGGGGCTGGGGTCTCACTCGGCTCTGCCTCCCCCTTTACCATTCCCAGGATTACCGGGAGAAGAAGCGGTAGTTTGGGGAAGGAGGGGGCCCCAGATGTGGAGCCAGATGAAGGGGGAGGGGGGAACCGGTTGCTGACGGGCGGCCGCAGTCACCGCGGTGCGCGAGGTTGGGGGGTGACCTACTGAGAGGGACCCAGGAGCCTGGAGCCGCAGAGCCCACTCACCGAGGATCATGCTGGGGACCCAGGCGCCCGGGGGTTCCGCGTCGCTCTGTCCCGGGGGCCGTTCTGGCCGGGCTGGGGGTAAGGGGGGTGGAGTCGGGGGAGGAGCAGAGGCCGGCCGAGGCGGAGCGGGGGCGGAGCCCGCAGCAGGTGAAGACGGGAGGAGGGGGGACCCGGGCACCCGGGGCTTCAGGAAGGGGCGTCCCGGCGGCTCCTCGCCCTCTCCCGCGTTCTTTTCTACTTGCCGCCCCTGAGCCTCCTGGATTTACGGTGACACTGCAGCCAAGGCTTGGGGAACAAGAATCTAGAGGACGGTGTGTGCTGACACAGGAAGCTGGAAACTAAGATGCCTGGGATCCCGGGAAGGGCTGAGTCTGAGGGCGGGAAGTCTAGCCATGGATTGATACGGGGTGGGGGTGGGGTGTCTAAATACTGTGGGGAGGGATGGGGCCAGGGTGGATGGAACACCTGAATCCTCTCCGGAGTGATGGACTGGGCAGAAGTGGAGGGTGGGGGCAGAGAATGTTTGGGTCCTCGTTTGTTTCTCTGGCTCTGCAGCAGGATGCCTGGGGGCTGGGTCTCAGAGGTGAAATGTGGGGTTGAAGATGGATCCCCGGTTAATCTCTGGCTGGGATCTGAATGCCTAAGTCCTAGGGAAGGTCTGAGGGAAGAGACTGCAATCAATGGACCCAAAGAGGTGGAAATAGATGCTTGCAACTGAAATCATTAGGGCAGCCAGAGGTGACAGGAAATCCAGAACTGAGGCTCAACCTTGTAGATATGGCCTGGATTGGTGTGGGGATGGGAGCGTCTATCCAGGGCCTTCCCCACTAAGGTGAGCTTGGGCTAGAGAGGCCTGGTGGGGGGTCTTTGATAAGGTGGAGGAGAGGATGGAAGATAGAACAGACTGTATGTGCTGGTGAGAATGTGGGGGTGGCAGGGCAGAGTACAGGACACTGTATTCTAAGCACCAACAGGATGTATTCTAAGGCAGGCAACTTGGACCGCAGCATGAGGCTGGAGCCTGGGAGTCTGCGAGGTGTCTGGAAAAGATGCAGCTGCTGCAGCCTGGACCTGTCTGTACCTGCCCCAGGAGGGTGGGCGGGAGGATTTCCCAGAATGCCAAGCAGCCAGCTTCAGGCCAGCCCCAGCCAGAGGGAAAGTAGGTGTGACTAGGAACTAGAACACTTAGGATTTAGGGAGAGTGGAGGCGGGGAGACAGAGGTCGGGAGGAGGGTGGGGGGGGGGACTGGCGCCTTGGAATAGTCTAGAAAAGAGGAAGAGGACTGGAGCGTAGCATTCCTGGGTTCTGCAGGAAATTTAGGACTATATGGCTAATTAAGGTACAGGAAGTTTAAGTTCCTGTTTCTGGGCCTCAGCAGCTTCTTGTCCTCACCCCACTGATCTGGTTTGAAAAAAATATCTGTTTCTCTACCTGCCGAAATGCTCCAGCTCAAGGGCCAGTGAATTCTGGGGGTCCTAATGCCTTGGTCTTGTTCTGATCCAGAGGCCGAGAGATCTAGGGAGACTGTGGCTTTATGCCTAAATCTGACCTTGGGGGAGGAGGTAGGGTCTCCTAGCCCATCAGAGTTTGTCCTTGGGGTCCAGATCCGACCTACCACCATGCTGTTCCAGCCTCGTATCACCAAGCTTGCTCTTCCCAGTTCTTGTTATATCCACCCCCAACACACATATACTCCCTCCTTGCCTCTTGCTATTCTTTCTCCTCCTGGGCAGACTCCCGAGCAGACTAGAGTCAGCATCAGACATAGTTGATTAGTGATAGAGACCCCTTTGCCCTCAGCTTTGTCCACCCTCTCACTCTGTACCCCCCAGGACCCTGAGTTAGAGGGGTCTCAGAAGGGGGGTTGCTTAGCTCGCCAAGGGGAGGCAGCTGGCTGGAGGGCGGGGTGACCTTGCAGGCAGCTGGAGGGGGGCAGTGTGAAGGGTGAATTCATTATTGATGAGCCCTGCACCCCAGGCTACTAATGAGCCCAGGCCGGCTGCTCTAATTGATGTCAAGAAACTTGAGACCCCCAGATCAGCTTCCTGCTTGCCAGCTGCCTCTCCTAAGCCCCCTCCCCCTTACGCGCCCCCAGCTGCTCTGTTCCCGTCCCAGGCCTCCTTTCCGTTTCCACTGACACAGACAGGGCTAGGACTTGGGCCTTCCCCTTCTCTCTTCTCTCTGCATCACTCAAGTCTCAAGATGAGAGGCAGACATGCTTTGGAGGAGCTAGGAGATTCAGAAGGCGAAACTTACCAGAGCCTGAGAATTACAGTTCAGCGACAGAGAGATTGGTGCTGGGTTACATCTGCAGCACTTCTGAGCCCAGGGAATTCCTACCTTGTATTGTGCCTCCTTGAGAGAGACCTTGTCATTCTCAGACTCAAAGGTACAGGCACTAACTACAGACACACCCATGATACCAGCCCAATACAGCCCACTTCCCCTCCTCATTTCCTCCTAATCATAGTGTAAATCTCAGATTTGGCCCCTGGAGTATGGCTGTTGCCATTCCCACCCATCCCCCAAGAAGGCGAGTATGGGATTTCATTCTTGGAGAAGTCTCAGTGCCTTGCTATGCCACAGCTGTCATCCTTGGAAATATTGGGTAGCTCGTTGCCTCATCAGGTCTTGCCCTCCCTATAGTCCTTCATTTATGGGTTCTGGGAAGAAGTTTCTGAGTTACAGAATTATTAAGAAGTTGAAGATTGGAGTGTAGAGCAGGTATGAACTCCCAGGAGACATATTTTGAGATCATGCTAAAACTGCGAGGCAGGAGCCTAAGTTAATAAGAATTGTCTTGATGGGGGAAGAGGGTGAGGACCTCATACATAGGCTCCCTTCTGCAAATTCCCATAAATTTGTGACTGTGCTGCCCTCTGGTGGCTGACCTCAGTCTAGCAGGACATAGACACGTTTGCCTCTAACAATCCTATTTGAATTTCAGCACCCCTCCCCATGCTCTTGCTGGACATTAGTTTAAGATAGGCCTCCAGGAGACAGAGGATGCTGAGGGGTTCCCTCACTTCATCTTCAAAGACCTGAACCATCTGTCATGTCGGTTAAGAATAGGGCTTTCACAGTCAGGCAAGGCTGAATTAGACTGTGACCTTGGGCAAGTTATATAACTTCTCTGGACCTCAATTTCCCCTTGTGTAAATGGGGTTAATTGTGCTTGCCTCACACATTTAATTTGATCGAAATTAGATGAGATAATGTATGTAAACTATTTAACATTCCCTCATGGAGAAGGCGATGGCACCCCACTCCAGTATTCTTGTCTGGAAAATCCCATGGACGGAGGAGCCTGGTAGGCTGCAGTCCATGGGGTCGCGAAGAGTCGGACACGACTGAGCGACTTCACTTTCACTTTTCACTTTCATGCATTGGAGAAGGAAATGGCAACCCACTCCAGTGTTCTTGCCTGGAGAATCCCAGGGACGGGGGAGCCTGGTGGGCTGCCATCTATGGGGTCGCACAGAGTCGGACACAACTGAAGCAACTTAGCAGCAGAAGCAGCAGCACCCATCGGAATACAATGGGTAATGAAAACAAAACACAAACCCAACTGGCTTTCTTCTGATTTCGTTCTGTGGCCTTTTCTCTCAACCCTTTTCATTATTCTAATTTCTGGAAGCCCAAGTGAATCTTCTGGGCCACCTTCCTCCACCTTCAGCTTTGACCTCTCCTTTCATATTCTTCCCTAACCCTCAAATCCAAAGAGAAGGAATTCCTCTCTCTGTTCTCTTAGAGGCGTTGGCATCAGATCTGGTGGGTCTGGGGGATGGGCAGGAGTCAAGTCCTGGTCTCACCCCTTCCATCATCTCTTCCATGTAAGAAAAGGTAACCCCAAAACTAGTTCCACAGTTCCTGGGGGTCATACTCCTGGCTCCCAGTGTAAAGAGACTGCAAGAAACATTTCCTATCCACCAAGAGGCCTGGTTCCAGGAAAGATCTGGAAAGAGTAGGGAAAGGACAGATTCCAGCTCTGATCAGTGGGGGCACCGGGCCGGGTTTATTGCACTTGCAACAGAGTTTAAATAAGTCCCGGGTGTCCGGAGCCGAGGTGAGGGGAGGGTTGGGTAGGGAGAGGAGGGGCAGCGTCAGTGCAGCTGGTGGGCAGAACCCAAACCCGCAGGCTCGGGACAGCAGGCTCCCCTTTCTGCGGAGGACTGAGAGGGCCTACGTCCAGCTGGGGTTAAGGTTCCAGATCTGTTAGCATCATGGCCCCTTCAGGGTCCTGGGCAATTCCTGACTTCTCCTGAGTCAGAGGTGGATTTGGTCTCCAGGCCCAGGTCTGGAGCAGGCTCAAATGTCCTGGATCTGCCTAGTTAGGTTACCAACGTCTGAGTCTGGGTCCCAGATGAACTTCAGGCCCCGGCCCCAGGTTCGATCTGGCCCTGTGAAAGTTCTGGTTCCCCTTGGAGCTGCTTCTGGGCCAGCGTGGATCCTGGTGTGGGATCTGTCCTGAGCTGGGCCTGGGGTGCCATCCATGGTTAGTGTTCTTTGTTGGCCCACCAGGGTGGGGGCTGTCCAGAGCTGCCATGTCTCGCTCCCCAGGTTCCAGGCTCTTAGCTGGGGGCTTCCTGTGGATCTCTGGCAAGGCCGACGACAGATCTCTGCGGGGTTGGAGCTGGACAGGAAGTCCTGGTGCCACATCTGAGCCGGAGAACTGGGATTGGATCCCCTAGTTCTGGTTCCAAGGTGTTTTCAGGAAATTCTCCAAAATGCAAAGGTGGCAGGGAGGCTGGGGCCTCTGTCCCTGGATCTGAGTTCCCTCATCCATGAGGAGGGCATGTGTAAACGAGGGTCCTTCACAGTGCATGGGGGGAGGGGATCCCCAGCTCCTCACCTCCCGGCTCTGGCCCTTCAAGTATGTCTCTGGGCTGGGGAGAGGAGCTTCTCCCTGGCCCTCAGCACCTTCAGGAAGCGCCCAGCCCCCTCCCTGTCAGTAGACTGAGGGTGGGGGGACTGGGCCTTCAAGATTGGGAGGAATCAGGCATCGGAGGTGGCTGGAGGCTTGAGCTGAGCTTTTTCCATGGCGGTGCCGTACGGGAGGGAGCGTTTGAAGAATCCGAGCTAATGAGAAGGAAGGAGGGAGAACTGAGTTAGTTCTCTGTAGATCTTATCCCAGGAGGGGACAAAGATGACTTCAGTGCTTCCAGTCTCCCCATCTTGCAAAAGCGGCCCAAATTCAGGCTGTGAAGACTACCTCTCCAAGAGGTCTAATGGGCCAGGAGGCCTTAGGCTGGGCTGCTTTGGTGTTGTAAAAATGTCCACAGTTAAGCCAGGGATGGCAAACAGATTTGAAGTCTCGCTGCCTAGAAGTGGCTGCCTCTTGAGAAGGATTCTGAGGCTATTTCTAGAGTATGATCAGTTAGGGATGGCTACCATGGGTTTTTGGTGGAGGTGACACACACATGTGCCACACACTGGCCACTTGTGAGTCACCTTGATTTTGAAAGTATTGGTAAACTTATCAGCTTGAGTCAAGAGAACTCTTTCTAAGCTAGGGGCTGTAGAATGAAAGAAGGGATGGTATAGGCAGTGTCCAGAGGGGATGCGTGTGGCTGGAGAACGGGTCTGGAGGCAGCTACTAGGGAGTGTGCTGGGTCAAGGGCAGAACCTGGTGAGAGAAGGCCAAGTCGAGTAGGATGTGGCTGACCTTGTAGAGGATATAGATGAGCAGACCGAGCAGCAGGAGGCCAATGAGGATGGCTAAGATAATGATCCAGAGAGGGACTCCGTGGCTGCCTTCTGCCTTGATCCACTGCACAGCCGTGGCCACCTGGGGAGCAAGCCAGGAGAGGTCACTGGAAAGCCGTCTGGTTCTTCCCACCCTACACCTGGCTCCCACTTGCCACTCCCATTTTAGGCTAACAGAATTCTGAACTTCAAATTTCTAAAATGTGCATTACTGTTTCTTTCAGGCCTTCACTCCTGCTCATTTCCTCTCCCCAGAAAAGACTCCTTTCCTGACCGGTTAGCCTGGTAGATCCCATGCAGTCTTCAGGTCTTGCTGAAACATCACTTCTTCCAGACAGCCCTTCCCAATTCTGCAAGTGTGTGTTCAAGTCCCCTCTGATGTGGTCTAAACATGCTGACCCTGTCACAGTCTTCTCACTGCCCTGTCCATCTTGCTTATCACTGTGTTCCCGGGACTTAGCACAGTGCCTGGCACACAGCAGGAGCTCAGTCAATGTTTGTTACCATAATCGGGCCAGCGCCCGTCATGTAGTCCTCGTGCCAGGCCCAGAACTGTCTTTCACGGCCCAGCCTGCTGGCCTTAGACTTACCTGCAGCTCCTTTTGGGGAAGCTGCCGAGGCAGGATTTTATAGGGCATCTTCAGGGCTTCATACACGGCCTCACACTGCAGGCTAAATGGCTGGTGCTCCCCCTGTGGGTGGGGGAAAGGTGTTCAGGGTAGCACCTCTTGGCATCTGGAGGACATCGGGCTCCCCAGTTTCTGGCTCTGGTTACAATCTTTCCCTATTTTGAACTCACTCTCTGAATCTCTCTCTATAGTCCTTATAGGAGAAAATAAATGTGTAACTAAATAGTTATAACTGAATAGTGGATAATTAGATAACGGCATGTTCAATAGAAAAAAAATTTCTTGAGTCATTAATATGGGCTAAGCACCTAGGACAATGTTTAGCCCATAGTGTGCACTCAACAAATGACTACTATTTCCTGTTCATACATCTGCTTGCCTCTCCACGATGGATTCATCCTCTCTGTCTGTCTGCCCTTATTTGCCGGCTGGTCTCCCTCCAGCCCTCCCCTCCTAATCTGCCAGAAAAGGGAAGCTGTCGCTCCCAGTGAGGCCACTAGGTGTCGCCAAGCACACACAGCCCTGTCCAAACAACGGTGAGGGAGGGGAGTGGGGCTGTCTGGGTCCCAGTCACGAAAGGGGTGGCTAGGGCAGTGGGGAAAGCGGGAGTCAGTCCAGCAGACCTGAAGGTCAGGGGTCAGGGGTCAGGACTAAGGTGAGGCTCCCTCACCTGTAGGAAAGTCTTGGCCCAGACGCGGAAATGCAGTTGCAGACTTCTGCTCTCTTGCCGGTGGAGTGGCCCTAGCTCGCAGCGCAGCTTGAAACACTCTGCCTCTGGGCATTTCTGGGAAGAAATAGGAGGCTTGAACCGTGAGTTCTGCCCTTCTGGTGGCTCTGAGGACCCACAGAGGTACTCAACACTTGGGCCCAGACCTCATTCTCAGGACAACTTACCAGAATCTGAGGCCCTGAGGAGGCAGGGCTCCGACCTGGAACATCCCGTCTTTGCAGCCGGTGGTGCTGGGAACCCTCGGGATCCAACTGGAAGAGTAAAGAGACCATTAGCTGCCTCTCCCACCTCATTACAGCATCTGAGTCAGCCTGCATTTGGGGTCTGCAGCAGCTTTGACCTGGTCTTCCATTCATGCAACTGACCACCTCCTATGGCAAGGCAGCAAACTCGTTAAAACGAGTAAGATTTGGTCCCTGGAGTTTAGGAGGAGGCGATGTGTAAATAAATAATTAGGGCACTGTCTCTGCCTTGAGGCCTTTGCACTGGCTGTTCCCTCTGCTTGGAATACTCTCTTAAGTCTTCACAAGCAGTTTCATCCTTATTTTTCATACTCAATTCACCTGTTCCTTCCTCAAGAGGTTTTCCCTGATGATCCAGCTCAGACGCTCCCAGCTCCACCCCACCCCAGCATGTGAGCACTGCACTTTCATCACTTTTCAATATCTGTTCCTGTCTCTATTTTTTATTGCGTGCACACGCTCAGTTGCTCAGTCATGTCTGACTCTTTGTGACCCCACGGAGCCCATCAGGCTCCACTAACTATGGGATTTCCCAGGCAAGAAAACTGGAGCGGGTTGCCATTTCCTACTCCAGGAGATCTTTCCGATCCAGGGATAGAACTCTCCTCTCTTGCATCTCCTGCACTGACAGGAAGATTCTTTACCACTGTACCACCTGGGAAACCTTATTGTTTATTACCCTCCTCTAACTCCATGAGAGTAGGGACCTTGTAAATTTTGGTTCCTGTGATATTTCCTGAGCCGGTAACATGGTTCTGTACAGTCATTCATTTAATTTAAATGTTGTCTATGAATAAAATGAACTTTAAAACAGACACTGGGGTCTAGGGGAGTGGGTCTGAAGACAGCTTTCCAGAAGGGGTGGTGCTGAGCTGGGCCCTAGGAGTATGCCAGGGCATGGAATCAGGGAAGGATACTTCAGGCAGAAAGACAGAAATGCAGTGCTTAAAACAATCTTTTCCCCTCCCAGGGCCTCAAGGTGTCTGTGGGACTTCTGACTGCCTTCCAGTGGCCTAAGTCCTAGCTCCAGGCACATCCTCATTAGCTCTTCTAGGTCCCTGCAAACTTCCCCAACTACCATCGACTTGGTGCCCCCCACCTCCCGGCCAGTCCCCAGGCCCCTCACCTCCAGGCCCTCTGGGTTGGGGGGGTGACTGGTGGTGCAGTTGTTTAGTCCTGTGACCCTGGTCACGTAGAGGAGCTGCTGGCCATCCAGAGCATGGGGACAGCTGAGCTCCAACACGCCCTGGCTAATGGAGCTGGGGCCCAGGTTGATGAGCTGAGGAGAGGAAGGCACAGTCATCATGGGAAGGGAGGGAGCGATTCTTCCCTGTTGAGACCCGGGTCCCAGTGGCCCATTCTTCTCTGCTCTGAGTCTCAGGAGTGAGGCAGGAAATTAATGGGCAGAGAAGAAATCCTTTCCAGGCAACCCTCCTGGAGGTGGCTCCAGCCTCCCCTTCTAAGTCACTCAGCTGGCTGGTCTCTCACTGATCCTGTCCAGGCCTTTACCTCCCCCTTGCCCCTCTTCCCCTCAGCCCCTCAGGCTGGCCCCAGCCATCTGTCACTCATACTGGCTCCTCCTTCCCTGTCATTCATTCTAGCCCCGCCCTCCATTCCCAGCAGCCCGCGCACCTCGTAGACATGGTGGACGGCAGGGCCCACGTCACCCTCCTCCTGCGGCTGGTCTTGGGGACGCCAGTCGCTCACCGGAAATAGCACTGCCTCGGGCTTGGAGACCCTGCAGAGCAGGGTGGTTTAGAGGATAGTGGAAGGGACCCCATTTCATATGCCTCCTTTGCTAGAAGTCCGTCTCCCCTCCCAGAGACGCCCCGTTTTGCCCGGGCACTGACCCGTTAAGAGAGACCTGGGCCTGAGCCTCCACCGACAGCCGGAAGGAAACCACGTCGCTTTGTGAGTTGTTGAGATTCTTGCTGTGGGACGAGGAGAGACTCTGATGGTGCTAGAGCCCAGCCAGAATGCCACCTGCGCCGGACTCTGCCCCTGCCCCGCCCCCTCCCTACCTGAGGATCTGGAAGTCAAACTGGATGGTTTTCTTCGTGTCCCTGAGGTGAGGGACTGTGAACCGAAGGCCACCCCAGAGCTGCGGGACAGGGAGGACGGACAAGCGGGCTGTTAGACCGAGCGTCTGCCACACACCGACTGCGGCCCTCCTTCCCTTCCCCCCAGCTCAGTTCGGCGTGAGATGGCCCCAGACTTACACTGGCCCCGGCCTTCATGGGGTTGCCCAGGTCACACACCAGCAGACGACTCTGGTTCACAGCAAAGTAGTCACAGCTCAGGCTGGAGAAGTTCTGGAGGTGGGGTGGGTGCAGGTAAGGCTTCGGTGTCCCTTTGGCAGGGTCTCCTCCCAAGCCCCTCCTGTGGGTCCTCACTCACCCCTGGGTGTCTGACGAGTCCCGAGTACTCAGCTTCCGGAGGGGCCGTGACCCGAAGCTCTGCCTCGTAGGCGCCACCCTCACCCACATTCTGGGCGTGGAAAGTGAGGTTCAGAGAATTCTTGTCGCCCAGGTATACGTGGTTCTGCTCCCTGGAGGGGACACAGGGGTCAGGGACACTGGAGAATTAATCCCCAAGCCAGACAATGGGCCATAACGATAATAATATAATAATAATAGACACCGTTCACTGACTTCTAGCTTTATGGCAGGCACTAGGCTAGATGGTTTATGTAGATTATTTCATTTAATCCTTCCAAAAAGCTACAGAAATAGATGCTATTATTCCCAGTATACAGAGAAGTTGCATTATTTCCTGAGGTCACACAGCCAGCTGATATGTTCTTCTTCTTCTCCACGTGCCAGGTGCTTCCAAGCTCCATGTGTCCTGCTAGGCGACTTCAGCATCTGGAACCCCCCAGCCTGACGTCAGCCTTCACTCACCCAAACACTTCCAGCTGTAGGTCTGGCACACAGATATTGTCTTCTCCACAATCCAGCAAGATCTGAGCCTGGAGAGTGGGGCAGCCGTGAGAGGGGGAGTTGCGACTGCCTCCCAAGCTGTCAGCTCCCCGCTCCAGGGCCCCGCCCCCAGAGGCCCAGGCCCCTCTCCTCCTGGCCTGTCTCCCCACCCTGCCTCACCTTGTCCTCTATGCGGCTCTTGCTCTGGTAGTGTAGGACTGGCCGGAGGCCATGGCTGTCCACTGGGGCTTGAGGGTCCAGGGAGAAATTGAGGGCGATGTGAATCGGGGAGAGTTTATCTCGAAACTCTGATTCGTTCTGGGGCGGCGGTGGGGGGGAGGGTTCACAGAGTCAGGGGACACAGGGGACTTGGCGACCCTGCTCCTCATCCTCTCACATCTCCCTTTGTCCATGCAAGACCCTCAAGAATTTAGGTGTCCCAACAACCGCGCTCATTGCTTCTGAGGCAGCCTGGTTCCCAGCTCCTCGGACAGAAAGGCACTCTGCCCCAGCCCCCCAAAGACCCAGGACCTTCACTGGAATCTCCCAGTCCTCTTCCCTTCAGGACGGGTCCCCGGTTCTATGTGGCCACCCTCCCCAAGCCAGTCCACGCCCCGCCCTCCTGCCCCTACCCTGAGGTAGATCTTCATCTCTCTGCAGTCCTCCCGAGCCCCGTTCTGGATGAGCAGGGTCTGGGTCAGGGTGGCCTGTCGGGAGGCCAGGAACAGCGCCCGCCGTACCCCGCCCTTCTGCTTCTGCCAGTCCAACTGGAGCTCCACCGTGAAGCCTGTGGCCGTGCATGTACGTTAAGCAGCATCTTCCCCTCTCCTAATTTATCCAGAGAGAAAAGAGGTCCCCAGGTCCCCAGCCCTTCCACCCCCGTCCCAGTGCCCGAAAGGTTCATGCAGTCTCCCTCACCGATGGAGTCAGGAACATGTTTTCCAGAAGCATTGAGGCAGAAGCTGAGATTGATGCTAGAGGACCAAAAGGAAAGCTGGTGTATTCACCTGGAACAGGCATTGTATTCTCTGCCTGCCTCCCAGACAGACCCGGACTGGGACAGGCCCATGTGCCCCCTTTCAAAGGCCTGCTCACCCTCCCCACTTCCAGGCACAGATGAGGTACCCCCAGACTCCATCCTGCAATCTCCCTCCCCCACCCCCCCCCTCACCAAGTCACAGGGTTTCCCTCCAAGCTGCAGCTGTGCTCTTCTGGGTTGAACATGGCGGGAAAGATGGTGAGGGAGGCACTGGCAGACACGATGGGGCGACCCCTGCCAAGAGTGAAAGTGGGGGGTCAAAGAACTAAGGCTCCTCAGGAACCCGGGCACAGGAAGCCGATGCCCAAGCTCCAGGATCCCAGTTTGTATACTTCCCCAAACTCAGCCCTGTTGAGAAATCCCCCAGTTCCCGTGTTTCCCAGGCTATCCCCTGCCCGAGTTCATACCTGTATACCACAGCCTTGTCTACACCAAAGGACCCCACAATCAGATCTGCAAGAAATCAAAAGAAACTACCCCATATAGCAGGCCCCCAAACAGAATTCTTCCCAACCCTTTCTAGCTGCTTTTTCAAGGAGGCTGAAGTGAGGGGGCATCGCCATCTGGTGGCACATCCTAGAACTGCACCCAGGAGCTTAGGCAAATACATTAGAGAGGCTAGGGGGTCTGCGACCAGGGAATTCTCAGGTGAAAGGGGCCTCAGGCACCACTCACCAGGGTATCCATTGCCGTCTAGGTCTCGGCCTCCTCGAAGGGCAGAGCCAAAGAAGTCCGGTGTCTGGCCAGCTGCCCACAGGGGCAGCAGAACCTGGGAAGGCTTAGACGCCAGACCCCCTGGGCCCCCAGGGAATATAAACACCACTCCCTGCCGGTTCTCCCCACCAAAGGCAGCCCCAATGGCTACATCTGCAAAATACACAACACACACCAGTCAGCAGGCCAGGAATCCAGGAGTTCAAATCTCTACCACCAGACCCCAGGACCCAGGATCCTATTTTTCCCATCTGTCATTCCCAGTATGCTAAACTCTTCAAGCCCCAAGATCTAGACATTGGGATTAAAATCCTCCAGGAGACGCTGGGAGGTCTTGGTTATCTTATCTGACAGTTACCTCTCCCCAGATCCCTTCTGACTCAGGCCCCTGGCTCCTTCTCAGCCACTCGAGCCCATAGCGTGCTTACCATTGTAGCCATCCTGGTCTAGGTCCCCCAGGGGGGTCAGGGAGCTGCCGAACCGGCCAAACTCATCCTGGCCAGTGAGGGTCAGGGTGGGCGTGGGCTCCATGCCAGCCAGGCGCTGCAGGTAGATGTAGACCCTGCCCACCTCCTGCGGCCGCCCATCAGCTGTCCGCTCCATGAGCAGGGGCGCCCCTACCAGCAAGTCGTCCAGCCTGAGGATGGGGGAAACACCGGCATCCTGAGACTGTGTCCTTCCCCATCCCCTCTTCAGTCCCAGCACCAGGAAAGCCCAAGCATCCTGGATTCCTGGCTCTTTCCCACCCAAGGGAGAGACCTGAGATCTGGCCTTTGGCCCTCAGCTCTCTCCTTGCCCCTGAGCCGAGGGTATGCAGGCAGGAGGAGAATCCAGAGAGGAACTCTCCTTGCATTTTTCTGTCCCACCCCCACTCCTCGCCCCTGGGGAGGGCACCGCTTTGCCTTCTCCACTACTCACCCATCCCCGTTGATGTCTGTGGCGGCCACTGCGTAGCCAAAGTAGGAGGCCATCTGGTGGGGGGACAGAGCGGCAGCAGCGGGTCAGTACCGGGGAGTCAATCAACAAGGGTTGTGGGGGGAAGTCAGGGACTCCAGGGAGCCTGAGAAGTTGGGCTGAGCTTATGACTCAGGGCCAGGGCTTGGTTGGCAGAGGGCCAAGCTGGGTTGTAGAGGGGGTGTCCTCACCTGTTCCCCTGAAAAGTTGTAGAGGGACCGGATGTCTGAGCCATTAAGGATGGTGACCTGGGGATGAGGAGATACACCCATTGGTCCCAGACTTGGATGGAGGACAGATGGGTGCAGGATACCCAGGGGCAGTCATTCCTTGGAGACACAGACCACTTGTCCCGTAATTCCCTTCTTTGCTTTGCCTTCGCCATAGTCTTATCTCTATACTGGTGGCTCCATCTCAGGTGGACTTCATTGTTTTCCTCCATGTCACCTATCAACCACTACTGAGAGATTCTGTACTTATCTGTCTGTTGTGCATCTGATCTACCTACTAGAATGTGAGATCAGTGAAGGCAGGAGCTGTTTTATTCTTTGCTTTCTCCCCAGAGCTTAAAGTCATGCTTGGTGAGAGCAGACACTCACTAATTATTAGCTGAATGATTGAAGCCTCATGCTCCAGCCCTCCCAAACCACATACACTCATGTCTCGCCCATGTCGCCCCTTAGTGATGGGCTCTACTGGTCTCTTGACTCCTCATTCTCTTCCCCAGTCTTGCTGCTATTCCTCTGGTGTGAGCCCTCCCCAAGGAATGCTGGAGAAAGCCCTGGTCTCCCCTTGCTTTGGACATTCCCTTCCCCCCACTGCCCTACCCCACGGCACCGAGACTGATCACCCTAGAGCTGGTCTAGGAGGGACACTGCTGGCTTGGGAAATCGTGGTGTTTCCCCGCAGCCATGGCCCAATCTCAGCTTACTGGCTGGTCCTCTGAGGCCCTGGAGACTCTGCCCCCAACCTGTTTTTGCCCAGCCTCTCTTTTTTTTGTTTGTTTGGCTGCACTGGGTCTTAGTTGTGGCGTGCAGGATCTTCCGTTGTGACATAAGGGATCTAGTTCCCTCATGTTCAGGGACTGAACCCAGACCCCTTGCATTGAAAGCATGGATTCATAGCAACTGGAGCACCAAGGACTCCCCCAGTCTCTCTTCAGTCTCTCCACTGTCAGTCAGCCCATGCTAAACTGGCCTGAACTGTTTCCCTTTCCTTCCACGCTTTTCTCATGCTCCTGTCTAGGATGCTGTGTTTCCTCATCTCCTCTGGCCTTTCACAGAACCTTTTCTGATCCATCCCCACCCTAGAAAGGAGGTTCTTACTCCCCCCAAACTGCTGTATCATCTTAACCACTTTTCTGAAACTTGTTAGTGCAGAAAGAATGCTGACTTTGGAATAAGACAGGTCTGGTTTTAAATCTCTGTCTAGCCACTTACTAACTAGTGATCTTAAACAACTTACTTGGTCTCTTCGAGTCTCAGCTTTCTCATATGTAAAATGTGACTGGTAATATCTCCCCCGATAAGCTTGTTGGGAAGAATAGAAATCACGAGTGGACAGCGCCCGATGCACTGAGAGGCGTATGCCTAAGAGCTGCAAGCTAGATTACCATCATATGTATGTCTTATCTTACATACTTGATTAGAAGCCGTACAAGACGGGGTGTGATGTCTTATTCATCTTCTTATCTCATACCTTGCCCTAATAAATGTTGGTAATT
Organism: Ovis canadensis; assembly: GCF_042477335.2. Lineage (NCBI taxonomy): Eukaryota > Metazoa > Chordata > Mammalia > Artiodactyla > Bovidae > Ovis > Ovis canadensis. Next base: position 137,852,377 of record NC_091247.1, on the reverse strand, counting down.
GAATGGACTCCTATGGCATTCTTATCTATATCCTTTTTAAAGCACTCGCCATGGTCTAATAATAACAACTACAGTTGTACCCTGCCTAAGAGTTCACTAAGTACTTTCACGTGCCTTATCTCACTTCATCCTTACAAGAGCCTTGTGAGGTCAGAACTATTATTATCCCATTATTTAGAGAAGAGTGAGGCTCAGAGAGGTTAAGCAGACTCAGATTTTTACAGAATGAAGTGGGATAGGAATAAATCACAGATTCATCCAGAGTAAGTGCCAGAACTTGAACCCTGGTCTGACCCAAGAGCCTGTGTTCTGGTCCACTTTTTGAACCCTCCCAAATCATCATGCATGGTTCTTTGTGATTAGGCAGGGGAGGGGGTGAGGGGAGGGAGGGTCAGGCTGGGCCTTACATAGCCGTAGGTGAGGTTCCCTTTGGGCACACCAGCAACGAAGTCTGGAAAGGGAAGAAAAGGTTGCAGGCTAAGGGCAGGGGAAGGGGAGTCAGACAAAAATGTCTCAGTCCTTGGGGCTCCAGATCTGGGGTCTTCATCTGCCCCCTCCCTTGGCCCCAGCCTGGGGACACACTCACCTTCTCTATCATCACCACTGAATTCACCCACAGCCACAGAGTATCCTGGGGGACAGGTGGATGGATATTAGGTTTCTTGCTTTGGGGACCCCTCTGTATTGGCCCATCCCTTCCCCACCCCTACTGAGCCTTCATAGTCAACCCACACATGACACATGGGGCCAGGGCCTGGGTGGGAGAAGGGAGGCGAGGGGTGAGGAGGACAGGGGCCCCCCCTCAGGTTCTCCCCCTGCAGCTCCCACCCATTTGCTCACTCACCCAGGTAGCTGTCATCGTAGATGGAACTGGCTTGGCGAGTCTGCAGCTGTCCCCGAACTGGGTTGATCAGGTACCCGGGATAATAGGATTCTGCAATCTGCTCCTGGGTGGCGGACAGGATCTGGCCTGGAGAAGGGGATAGAGGGGATGGCCGGAGAAGGAGGTGGCAGGGATTGCGGCACTGGGGGCTGATGGGGAGACATTCAGGAGTCTGGTTCAAGGAGGGGAAGCTTTTGGAGGCTGGTGGGAGAGGACAGGTAAGTCTCAGAGGACAGGAAGAGGAGTACTGGGACAGGGGCAGAGGAAGGAAGGATGGTGGTCTTGGGCTGAGAGAGGGATGAGAGGCTGGGTGCGGGAGACGGACGCAGGGACAGTGGAGGAAGGACTCACCTTGCCAGAAATAGCTCCCTGGTCCACCCAGGACCACACGCCCAGTCTGTGCAGGGGAAGAAGGTGAGTCAGCATCTGGTCCTGATTCCCCTGCATCCACTACCCACAGCCAGGTTCCTCCCAGATCCCTTCTCACCTTGGTGAACTCGGCACTGAAGCCCCCTTGGCAGTAACCCTGCCCTGCTTCTTGGCTGAAATCTGCAAGAGGAGAAGGAGGTGGGAAGACGCTCTGCATAGAAGGGTCAGGCAGGAAACAGCAGAGAGTTTGGGGAAGGCAAGGGGAGAGGGGGCCCTAGAAAGGACCTCCCTGGGCCAGAGAGTGGGCTATCAAGGCCGTTGGGGGTGGGGGACTGTGGGGACTCACGCCACCCCTGCGCTACCTGAGCGGCAGGGTGCATACTCCAGAATCCGGGTGAAGTTGCCTGTGGAGAGGTAGCAGGTGCCCACGGGATCACTCTGCGGCTCCTTCTCGGTGCGCCAGCTGTAGAGGGGAGCACAGGCCTGGGAGGGCCCAGGAGGAGGCGGTGCCAGGTTTAGTCCACAGGGCCTCTCTTCCCTCCCTCCTCACTGTGCTGTTATCCCCAACCACTACCCCTCCGGCCCATCATGGCACTCAGCCTGCTGGGCCCTCACCAAGATGGAGGAGCCATGGGCTCGCACTGTCGCTCCAAACCACTGCAGGGACTTGTACTCCACAGGCTCCTCTCCCTCTGGGCTGGACGTTGAGGACTCCAAGATCCGAGAGCCTTGGGGAAGTGATAAAGTGGGGTCATGCCAGCTGTGGGCAGCCAAGCCTTAGAGCAGCCCCTGCCCTCAGCCTAGGGGTATCTCAGCACTTGCAAGCCCTGAGTCCATGACTCATGGGAGGGAAAATGAGGAAGGGTCTTTACAATCTGCTTGTTGTGGCCCGACTCATCTGCTGCTGCGCGTGTGCACATATACCCACGTGTGCACATATGTACTCGTGCACACACACAGAACCTGGGGTTTCTAGAGCTGCAGTCCCCTGGTGTGCTCGCCTCCTCACCCAGCTGGGACAAGGATGCTTGTGATAAGGTGGGGAAGAATGCCTATTTCCTGACAGGGCAACCCTCTGGGTGCACATCTGTCTACACCTGGGCTTGTGTCTTAGCACCTGTTCTATGACCTGGACCTCTCTTACAGTTCTGGATCTCTGCCCTGTCTATGTGTGTGTGTGTGTTCATGCATCTGTCTGTCTGTCTGTCTCTATCCTTCCAAGCCCTCTCTGCCTTTCTTAATACAGCCTTTCTTATTCCTTTGCTTCTCACTTGTCTTTCAGATTAAAAAAATACTAATAATCAGGGACTTCCCTGATGGTTCAGTGGTGAAGAATCCACTTTTCAATGCAGGGGACATAGGTTCCATCCCTGGTCAGGGAACTAAGATCTCACACACTTCAGAGCAACTAAGCCTGTGCACCACAACTAGCCTGTCCGTGGACCTCGATGAAAGATCTACGCGAATGCCACGACGAAGACTGGATGCAGCCACATAAATAAATATATACTTAAAAGACCTTAGACAAGTTACTTAACCCATTTCCCATAAAATGGGGATAATAATACCTCATGCCCTCATTCAAAGGATGAAGTGCGTTAATGTGTGTAAAGTGCCAACAATGTTGCCCAGTGCATAGCAAGTGTTCTTCAAGCGTTAGCTGTTATTACTATTTCTCAGCCTGTCTCCCTTGGTCCATCTCTGCATCTACTCGGGACCTTAAGCTCCTTGAGGTCGGTGGCTTAATCATGTTTCAAGCCCCTGCAGCACACAGCACAGAGCCTGGCACGCATTATCACTTAGTCAGTGCTTAGTTAAAAGAATTGGACTAGGTTCTGTGACTCTCCCTGTCTTTGTCTGTGTTACTGCCCTGGCCTCCCAGAGTGTGGGTGATTCAGGGAAAATGAGAGCCACATGTTTCTGAATCATGCCCGCCCTCCTTGGGCTGGGCTGGACTGGGAACGTGGTGTGAGTGCCACGGGGAGCCGCTGCACCGCTGCTGCGCAGAGCTGGAGTCCCAGAGCCCGGGAGCACGTGGCCCTGGAGCTGGTTAGGCTCCGCCCCGCGCTCCCGATCCCGCCTGGGCCCCGCCTCCAAGCCTCAGTCCCACCCTTTAGTCCCTCCCCGACCTGCGAAGCGGGTTACCTTTGCTGTCAAATTCAATGGGGGTGCACTGTGCCGGGCTGGTGCCCCAGGGGCAGAGGTAGACGGCACCGCCCTGCAGCACTCCCGGCTGGCTGGTGTTAGCCTTGGGCGCCCCCACCAGCACGCTGACCCTGCGGAGAGGAAAGGAGAGGCGTTTCAGGGGGGCTCCTAACTCTTCTACAGTCTCCCCAGGCGGGGAGGGGCTGGCTGGGGGTGGGATAGATGCCCCCCGAGTTGTATTTATATCTCCGAAGATGCCACGGATGCCAGAGGCACAGGCTGGAGTCAGGCAGTCCCCATGTGCCGCTGTCACTAACACAGCCCCTCCTCCCCCTCCCCCAACCCTCTCCTTTCCTACCTTCCCCTGTCATTAGAGGGAGGAACCAGAGTCAATTCTGGGAAGGGGTTGGGGCCAGAGGGCCTGGACCCCAACTTCCCCATCTCCCCTATGGACCTGCGAAGACTGGAGGTGCAGCCCCTGGAACCCCAGAGTCCTTTTACCTACCCTCTGCTCCCAAGCCAAAGCCCTTCTCTGGGCAAGACCCAGGCGTCCGGCTGCCCAGCCCTGGGGTGTGTAGGAGGAAAATGTGAGGCTTGGAAATCAGGCAGTAGAAGTGGAGAGAGGCCCTGGAGGATGGTGAGAACAGATTGTTCCCCGGGGCCTGGGCCTGCCCTCACCCTGGGCTCCGGTGGGACTTCCCCATCCCGACTGGATCTCTGTCTCAGCCTCTTAACACCTTTCCCATACACCATCCCTCAAATCCAAATTCAGATCTCGCTCTGCTGGCTCTCAGTTATGGACACGGTGCCTCGTTCCCCCTGAGAGGACGAGGAGGAGGTTGCCTTTGCTGGGGGTTCTCTGTAATGGCGTGGTGTCAGCGAAGGTCCTGGGTAATCTTCCTGCCTCTGGCTCTGCCTCTATCACTTCTGGGTCCTTTGCCTCCAAGGCCTCAGTGCAGCTGGCAGCCCTCTGGGCTTTCTCTTCCAGAGTCTCCCATGAGGACTGCATCTGGCAGCCGGGGCAACTGACCCAGTGTCCCTGCCAGCCTTGGACTCTGCTCTGCTCCCGTATCTGCCTCTGGCACCGCTTCTCAATCTGTTCCTCTGCCCCATGACTGCTTGTGCTCTTGGCTCTGGTTTTAGGTCTGTCCCCCTTTGTTCTTCTATCTCACATCTTGGGCTTGTCTATCTCTGTTGGATTCTGGCCCCTTTCAGCTCTCAGCACCCCCAACACCCATCCTTTTCTTGATATTTGGATCCCTTCATCAGCCTTTCTTACCAGGAGTCTCCAAGTCTGAGGTTATGATAGAGATCACAAAATCAGGGGTGTGTGAGACACGGGGATGGGTTGGGAGACAGGATGGGTGACAGTGGCAGGCACACTGAGTAGGGGAGGGGCGAAGGGGTGGTGTCCAAGAGGAACAGGATGGGAGCACCAGAGGGAGCGGCTCCAAAGGACTGAAGTGAGGGTGGCTGGACCAGAGGATGAGGACGGAGCAGGGAGAAGAAGGGTCCAGAGCAACAGGAGGGGAGGCCCGGAGTGAGAGTTCCTGGAGTGATGGGGGGTGGGGTGCCAGCCTCGGTTACCCTAGGGACAGGAAATGTTTACTGCCTGTGGCTTCCTGTCTGTTTCCAACCTCTCACTTCTCCGTTTGTCTCCCACCCGCCTGCTGGGCCCCACCCCTCTCACTCAGGCGGTACAGCCAGCTGGGGGTGGGTGGGAGCTGGCTACTCAGAGGCACAGTGACCTGGTTGGCTGCCAGGCCTAGTAGGTGAGGTTGGTGTTGGGGAGAGATTGCCTTGCCCCAGGGCTGGGGGAGAAGAGGGGTGCAATCCCCCGTAGCAGAGGCAGCTCCAGAAAACAGCAGTGGTACAGGAGTTCTGGGTCAGGCACTAGCTCAGTGGAGACTTGGGAATACCCTTTCCTGCTTCCTCTGGGTGATGAGGTTGCAATGGTTACCTCAAAGTCTTCCAGAGCTCTGATACTCTTCCAGGCCTTGGCCAAGGGACCCTACTCCCACCCCCAATTCTCCCACCACTTCCCTGGGTGGGGGAAGCAAAGCCTGAGGAAGAAGCCTGGAGTTTGTGGGGGGGGCAGGGAGGTGTGAGAGGGGCCTTACAAGGTTTATAAATCCCCCAGGCTTGTGGGACAGGGGCCTAGGCTGTGGCTGAGTGAAGGTTCAAGGGGTCTGGCACGCAGGCGATGGACACAGATCCCAACTCAGACCTGCCCCGCACCGCCTGTGGCTTACAACTGAGGGTGCATGGCCCTTCCTTCCCATCTCCTCCAAGTCCAGTCAATAGTGCCCTCCCCCATTGCCGAGCAAGGCACCCGGTGTCTGGCGTGGCACCTCACATAGCTTATCCTTATTCTCCCACTCCTGGTTCCTGCTTCCTAAATCTTACAGCAGATGGATCCTACTAGGGGTCCAAGAAGGTAACAACAGAGGGTCCTTGGGCTATTTTCATTATTCAGAAAGCCTAACGGAAATCATGCATTTACCTGATAAGGCAGCCCAGGCTAATTAAAACCTCAAGTGTATTTGCTTTGGGCTGTAATTATATCGACTCCTGTGGGGAACCTGGTTATCTCATATTGGTCAGAAGCTCTGATTGGCAGCTATGGATGTCTTCTTGTTCTAACTTCTAGTTGATAAAAAACAGGAAAAAGGAATTAATTATTCCTTCCTCAGCGCAGCTTGGCAGATAAACTCTTCCAAACTATGGAGACCAGGGGAAAAAGTAATTGCCATAATTTATTCTGAAGCCTCAGAACCCTGGTATACTAGACTTGGTTCTTGGAGACACAGGCTGCCCCAGCTGGAAGGCGCCGAGGAGGGCATCTGCAGGATTGAGGACTTTCTTGGAGAAGCCTCAGGGCTGCCACATCGAGTAAGCGGAAGCCAATTTGGTCCTGACACTGCTCCCCTTCTTTCAGAGCAATCTCTTGTGTCTGTTTTATGTAGAATGCCCTGGTAAGATGTCATTTGAATTAGAAAGAAAAAGAAAGGAAGGAAGAAGAAAAGGAAGAAAGAAAGGAAGATGGAAAAGAAGAAAGAAAACGTTAACAAAAAATACAGCTTATCCAGTCCCCTGTCTTCATTGTACAGAGGGGGAAACTAAGTCCCAGAGAAGTTAAGTCACATGTCCAGGATCACTCAGAATCTTTTCCAATGGAAGAGCCAGAAGCTGGGAGTCCTGTTACCTCGTCTACCTTGTTGCCAATTTGTCCCCTCCTCTCTACTATCTCACCAGTCAGGCTTCTGATTAACCAAGTTCCTGTTCAATACATGGTTACTGTTTGACTCTGATGGCCTAACAAGGTCGGGGGTGGAGAGTAGCAAACGGACCGACTCAGCTCCTGCAGGTCCTACAGCAGCCCTGGCCAGGCCAGAGGAAACACCTGGTTCTGGGTCCCCCATTGTACTCTCCAGGGAGATGCCTGGCTGGCTGAGGAGGAAGAGTTGCCTCTACTTGTGGCAGTACTACAAAGGGCTAAGGAGGTAGGCTAAGGCTGGTGCACCTTTTAAGCGCACCTCTTGGGCCAAGTTACTGATTTCCCCTTTCCAAGACTTGAATTCTCTACCTGTAAGATGATGGGTTGCCCTTGGATGGTCTCTAAACAAACTTCTAGTTCTAACCTTCATAACCTTCACAGTCATAACTCCTGAAATATAAATATATATACATATATATACACACAATGGGGACAGTAAGCTTCATCTGTCTAAGGCAAGGATTTTTGTAATGATCCAACAGAAAAACTGGTATGAAAATGCAAAGAAATGTGCTTATAGCTATCACTGCTATAAGCAAATACTAAAAGCCAGGAAGAAATAGTGAAAAACTTAGATGAACTAGGTGGTGTGCAGGGAGGAGGGAACCAGAAACAGAAATTAGGTACCTCATAAAAGTCAGGCCTCCCATGTATACTGATCACCCTCTGTGGACCAGGTCCCTTTATACATATTGTCTCAGTTAGTCCTCAGAACAGCCTCATAAGGTAGGTGTCTGATTTTCAGGAGAGGATCAGGTTCCAAGATTTAAGTCTTAAGTAGCTCACCCCAGGTTACACAAAAAACAAGAGGTGGGGCCTGGATGCACACCCAGCTCAACCTGACTTAAAGCCTGGCCCTTTCCTACCGTGGAACTTCTCTCCGTGCTTACCCTGCCCTCTGATGCCTGCTTACCCTGCCCTCTGATGCCCTTTCAGTTTCCACCGTGAGAGGTGAGGGAGGAGGCTGAGAACAGTGATGGCCCCAGGTGAGGGGCTATGTTTGTCCCCTGCAGGGAGGAGGGCTTGGAGGCCCAGCTGTGGTGGGGAGGGAGGTCACTGGGGAGGTGGAATGTTCCAAGTCCTATTCTAAGAGTGCTTTGTACAGAGAAAACGAGAGGGGGAGGTGTGCAAGCTGGACACCTGGGTTCTCTTGGGAGGAGAGATGAGCAGAAGGGGAGGGGGAGGGGTTGAGAATGCTGGGTCCTGCTCTAGAAAAGGGCTTTGGGGACTGCAGGATCAGGCCAGGGGCCAAACAGACACCTAGGGAACCTGGAATGTGTGAAAGTCCAGATGTTTCAGAGGCATGTTTTAAAAGGGAGATGACACTCTTGTTAGGTGGGGGTTGGGTAAGAGGAAGGTAAAGAGCCAGATAACTGACCCCAGCCCTGGTGCCCTGATGTGGGGAAGGATCCCATCCCCTCCCTCCCTCTTCTCTTCTCCATTAGGGTTGCGGTAAGCAGTTTGAGGGGGCCTTGGGGAGGCCAGGCCTGGCAGAGACTCCAGGCCAGGGTGATGCAATGGGGTTTGGGCAAGAGGCCAGGGGGGTGGGGTGGGGGTTGGGTGGGGACCTTGAATAGTCCAGAACCAACAGCTGGAGCCTAACCATCTTTCTTTTTTCCCCATCCTCAGGTCCTCCAGACAAAGGAGAAATCTGTCCCTGTACCCAAGTGGAATTACCTAGATTAACCCCTTTTCTCCAAAAGGAACGGGATGAGTAGATACCAGCTAACTGCATGTGTAAAAACAGCTCACCTCTTTGACAGAGAGCCTATCAAACCCGGATACCAGGAGTGGTTGTGCTGGTGGTGAAGAGCAGTGGTGTGGGCGATGGTGAGGAGCAGTGGCGGGCTCAGGGCCCAGAGACAGACGTAGAAAGAGGACTCCTCCAGAGGTCGAGGATCAGTCACCTGGCACCGGGAGTCCCTGTCCCAGCCCGGGAGCAGCTTCCTTCCCCTCTTACTACACCTCGCTCTCCACATTTAAGCAAACACCCTTGTTTTTATGTTGCCCAGCTTGTCTCCCCAAGCCTGTGGGCACACAGGATCCAGGCTGCTTGTTACCCTGCTGAGTTGGGAACTGGGATCCTCCTTGGAGACTTCCCGGTCGCTGAGGTCCTGTGTTCTGACGCTCTTGGGCCCTCGGAGCCCGCGTCTCCCCAGCTTCCGACCCCAGCCCCAGAAGTCCCGGTCTCAGTTCAGCTCCAGCCGACTAGCTACAGGAAATCAGCTTTTCTCTTCCTCCCAAGAGCTAGAGGAAGAGGGAAACCGCCCACCCCCCTTCACGCGCGCACACACACCCCTCCCGACACATCCCAGTACCCGCCCTTGGCTGAGCCAGCCCCCAGCCCCAGCGCCCCCCAGGACCACAGTCCCGGGACTCTCCCAACTTCCCTGATCCCCGCGTCTGAACAGAGATGGGGTAGGGGGTGGCGGGCTGAGTAGGAGACCGAGGAGGAAGGGGAGGGAGCCGCCATCCCCCTCCCGGGTCTTTCCCAGTCTGAGTTGAGGGGGGAGGGGAGGACGAGGCTGGCCCCCATTTAACCTCCGGGACCCCTTCAGCCTCCGACTTCCTTCTTACTACACACACACACCATACAGCTCATTCTGCTTCGTCTCGTCCTCTCTGAGCACAATGGCCCTCAGGGGTCCCGGGGTTCCCCAGTGCTCTCGAAAGCCTCCTGGCCTCCGCGCCCCCTCTCCGTCCCCATCCGCCTCCGGTCCCCGCAGTTCTCCAGTCTCAACCAGAGACCCTCTGCTCTCCTTCCCCGCGCCCTCCTCTCTCTTGGCCGCAAGACCCCTGCCCAGACTTCTCCAGCTTGCAGCTTCGTGTCCTCTCCCCACCCCACACATGTCTCTCCGCTGATCGCTCTCAAACTCCTGCCCACCCCCCCACCACGCCGGCCACTGTCCCCTCCCTACTCCAGCGCGGGCCCCCAACTTTAGCGCGGGCCCCCAACTCCAGCCCCAGTTCCTCCAAACTCCGCCTCCCAAACTCAAGCCTCGGTCCCCTCCAGACTCCAGCCGCGCCCCCAGTCTCCAGGCGCGCACCCCCGCCCTCCGCCAGCCCGCCGCCAACCCTCCTCAACTCACCCGTCCGTCCCCGGCCGGTAAAACTCCACCGAGAAGCCGAAGAAGGAGCCCGGGGGCCCGGAGAGCACTGCCGGGGCCTCCGCGTCCAAATTGAAGCCCCCGACCCGGGGCGGCGGCGGCAGCAGCAGCAGCAACAACGGCAGCAGCCGGGGGCCGCGCCGGGCGCCCCGGCGCAGCTGCACGGCGTGGAGAGGGGACCCTGGCGTCCGGCTCCCCATAGCGCCCGCTCTTCCCTGTCCTGGGGCCACCGACCCGGAGCCGCTTCCTAAACCTCCCAGAGGCGAATGACTCAACGCGGGGAGGAGTTTGCCAAACTCCCGGCTGAGCCCTCCCCCCGCCTGCCGGGGGGGTGGGCGGGGGGGCATTCCTGGGTCCCTGGAACGCTGAGCCCGCGCCCCCCACCCCGAAGGGGCGTGGGGGGGCCGCACCTCTCCACTTCCCTCGCCCCAGCCCCAGCTGGAGGCCGGTTGTCTGGACTGGGTCAGACTGGGCGGGTTTGGGTTCTCCCCCTCCTTCTCTCTGCTTCCCCCTCCTTCCTCTCGCATCCTTTCCAGATGTACAACGTAAACGCTCGGAAAAGGAGTCGGAAAAAGGGAGTGGAGAATTTCCTAATGAGGAAAGGAATCACCTCTGGAGGGCGGAGGGAGTGTGAAATATGTGTGTGGGGTCTCCCCCACTAATTCAGGGAGGAGACTCCGGGGTCTAAAGAGAGAGGAGACACCTCTGGCAGCTGGCCAACTGGGATTCCCCCTTGCCTTCCGGGGCCACGGGGTGCCTGGGTTCCAGCCAGCTGGATTTGGGACTCAGGAGTTGAGGTACAGAGTGCTCCCAGTCAGCCTGATCTGATGGAGGACTTACAGTGCTCTCCGCTCCCCACGCCCCACCCCCAAGTGGCTAGAATTGAAAACTCAGGAGTCCAGGAGTTTGCGGTTATTCACCAGGAGATTTCTGGTCCAAGCCTCCCCCTTTTTGGTTGTAAATGTCCCTTCCTAGAATCTGGAGGTTGACCAAGAGCCTGGTGGTGGTGAAGAAGGGGTTGCTTTGGCCCTTCTGTGTCTTCTTGATTAAACTGGCCTGATTGCTACAAACCTGGAGAATTGTAGGAAGGGATGGGGTCGGGGTGGAGGTGGCAGTGGGGGTAGTGTCTTGCAAAGGGGCCCAACATTTGGCTTCTATTGCCTTTATGGCCTGGGAGCTGGAACCCAGGACCCCATTCTCCCAAGATTCCCTATGACTGTAGAGGAAGCGACTGTAGCAGGAGAAGGCAGTGACCCCCCTGCCCACCCCTTCCCCCAGTCCTGGCTCTGTGTGATGAGATCACCTTTCAGAATTCTAGTCTTTATCTCAGTCTGGGGGAGGGGGACCAAGGGGCCTAGATTCTCTCCTAACCTCCTCTCCTTTCCAGCCCTCTTCCTGTCTTTTTCCTGCAGGACTCCACCCCTTCCAGAATAATACGCACCCCTCCCTCTGAACTCTGACCCTTCTCCTCTCCAGTCCCTGGCCCACTCTGGCTTGGGGGACTCAGAATACAAGCGCGGAGAATCAATACTTTTTCCTTTGCTAGGAGTCTTCTCAAACTCTACTTCCTGTCCCAAAGCACCCAGCTGTTTTTTTAAAAGCCCCTCTCCAGAGTCAGCGAAGCCCAAGGGAGAGGCCAGCTGGTCAGACCGTGGGGTGATGCTGGCTCTGGTCCCACTTCCACATCTGCAGGTCCTGACCCTCTCTTAGGCGAGGAACCCAAGGAATCTCCGGGTCAGGATCTTAAAGCACAGCACTACCGCGAAGGTAACCTCTAGGTGAAAATTACTCAAGCTGGGGGTTGAGACCCTCTCTGGGAGGAGACACGATGAAGCCCGACTCCTGCATAACTCAGCAGAGCACGTGTGTGTGAACCCAGCTCGTTCCTTTTTCAACCAGGCATAAGCTCTCTAGATTTTCCCAGGGTCTGGAAGCTTGGGGTGGGGGCGGGGAGGGGTACAGGGAGGGAGGTGTGTGACTCAGCTCCTCCCAGGAGCCTTGGTGAGGGACAGGGGACATAGCGTCCTGCCCCAGTCCTCCTCCCCACTCCACCCCCCCAGCTTGGCCAAGTCAAACAGGCCCCCTCCCTGGCCATTCCCTGCTCCTGTTTACTCCGGGAGCCCCTTAGTCATTCTCTGGCTGGCTTTTCTCCTCTCCCCAATATCCCTCCTCTCTTGGCTCTGTCTGCCCTTATAAGTCCTCTCCCAAGTGGCCCCAACACCTCCTGCCTTTCCTCGCACCATGCCTGTCTCTGCCTGGCCCTCCCTTCCTCTGCCCTGGGTCAGGCCTGCACTTGGGGTCCCCTCCTAGTTAGAGCTGCTTCAGCGTAGCCCTCCAGGTCTGGTAGCTTGCTTAGAAAGTTCAGCCAAGAGGGGTTTCCTAGGGGTCATCAGCCCAACTTTCTCCTTCAGAAGAGGAAATGGGTGTAGAGAAATCAAGAGACTTGTCCAAGGTCGTGTGGCTAGCCAGTGAGTTAGTGGCGAGTCTAGAACCTAAGTGTTTAGACTCTAAATCCAATGCTGTCTCCTCTTAGCCCACTGCCCGCTAAATGCTCTGGCTCATGTCAGCTTTTTCTCTGTGTATCTCTCAGCTTGTGTCTGACCAGGCGGTGTGTCTCCAGGTGTCTCTGTTTCCTCTCTCAAATCTGACCTCCCTGGTACCCTCTGTCCCGTCATTGCTCAGCAAGAATGATTTGCTGTGATGACTGGTTGTTATTAATCACGGTTTGCTTGACAGAGGGGCAGAGAGGGTGAAGGGCAAGGACAGGACACTCACCAGACTCCTGCTGTCACCAGCCTGCCTGCCCTGAAGGCGGGAGCTTAGAACCAGGAAGACTGCATTTCCACAGAGGGGTTTAGGAAAGAGGTGAAAGTTTTAGAGCTAGGAGCCATGCTAAGTTTCAACAGGGTGGGAGACAGACAGGTGAGGACTATTAACAGTTTATTTAGCATATGCTATATGCCTGGCCTCGGGCTTGGCTTTTATCCCATTTCATCTTCTGAACTATCCAGCACTGGAGGCATTAGGATCCCCGCTTTATTATTACAAACCGAGGCTCAGAGAGTGAAGTGACTAAGACAAGAGCAACAGAAAGAAAGGGGCCAAATCCAAATTTCACCCCAACTGATCCCAAAGTCCTTCCTTTTCCCACAGCACTGTTAGTTTAGTCCTCTAAACTGGGCTGGGACTTCCCTGGTGGTCCAGGGGTTAAGAATCTGCCTGCTAATGTTAGGGACACAGGTTCGATCCCTGATCTGGGACGATTCCACGTGCCTCTGGGCAACTAAGCCCCGGAGCCACAACTACTGAGCCCTCTCACCTCAGTTATCAAAGGCCCTGAACACCGACCGAGAGCCCTGCTCTGCAACAAGGGAAGACACCACATGAGCCCTCTCACCTCAGTTATCAAAGGCCCTGAACACCGACCGAGAGCCCTGCTCTGCAACAAGGGAAGACACCACAGTGAGAAGCCTGCAGCTAGAGAGTAGCTCCCCCACTTGCTGCTGCTAGAAAAAGCCTGCATGCAGCAATGAAGACCCAGCACAGCCAAAAATAAATAATTTTTAAAAAGACTGGAAAATTAAACTGAGCTGATTTTCTATAGGGGGAAGATTTTGGAGCAGAGACCTTTAAGATAGGATGATATACAATTCACTGATCCCCTGAAACTGGATGGAAGAGTGTGTGTGTGTGTGTGTGTGTGTGTGTGTGTGTGTGTGTGTGTGTGTGTGATTTCTCTGGGGGCAAGACTTGCGTTGCTTCTTCTAGGTGCACAAATTGCATGGAAATTCTGAGTGCATGGAGGCTGGATATCCTGGTTTCAGGGAATAATCTTGAGCCTCATGGAGCCTGTAAGAAGCCTGGTTGGGTGGCATGGATGGAGTGAGATACTTCCGGTAGTGCACACAGATAGGCTGTCGGTGTGTTGAGGCAGGTATCAACCTTCTTAGCCCTTGCAGCTTGGAAAGACCTGGGACCACCAGAGACCCCAGGCTGCTGGCTTCTGGCCAGGGCAACTTCTCTCACTTACTCTGGCGATGTTACAAATCTAATGTTCTCAGTGTGACAGGATACAAAAAAGAGTGGGAAGAGTTCAATGGACCAAAGGATCAGAGTTGCTTATTGGGTTTGTGTCTCTTGGGGCCTTTTTCTCCTGTCCCATGGTGGGGGGATGAGAGGGAGTTTGTTCTCTCAGAGGGGAAGGAAGGAAGGATAGGTATACAGAGTATAGAGCTATGGTGGGAGGAGGGTATCTCGGGAAACAGAGTAGGATCCTGGTTATCCTAGGAGTCTGAGTCTGGATGCTGCTAATGATGGAGTGCTGAGGGAATTCCCAGGTGGTCCAGTGGTTAGGACTCTGGGCTTCCACTTCAAGGGGGCATGGGTTCAATCCCTGGTTGGGGAACTCAGATCCTGCATCGAGACCAAAAAAAAAAAAAATTTGGAGTATTGCACTGTATGTGTGTCCAAGAGAAATCAGAAAGTAAAGGATCCGACTATATAAACCCTCAGGCTCCGTCACCACCCTGACTCAGGTCTCTGCTTAGGGGAACTGATGGCTCCATCATCTGTGAGTCACCACCCACCATCCCCACTCCCTGTCTGATCCAGAGAGCAACACCTCCTCCATGTCCCGACCTAAAATAAACCCAGACTACCCTTACTACCCCCACTTTGCTCAGAGCACTGGAGGGGTGGATGAAGGATGTTTGCTAGACATCCTGGGGACAAGACCAGTCCTGGGATGCTCAAATTCTCTTGCTCTAGGGCTCTGAACCTAGGGCTTAAGATTGCACTCAGGTATTTCCATTAGGGACCAAACTGGGGATTTTTCCAGGCTAGACTAGGTTTGGGAGGGACAGAGGGACAAGGATTAGGGGAAGGGCATTGAGGGAAAAGGGCAGGGCTAAGGGAACACTGGGGTAAAAAAAGTACAAGACCCAGGGGTCCAGGACAAGCAGATTAACAGGAAGGAATTTCCATCATTCGAGCTAGTGTCTTCTTTTCCAAACCTTCAGTTTTTCTATTCTACTTTTTCCCTTTTTTTTTTTTAAGGCAACAGCAAAATGTAGCAACTTCACATAGGAAGTTAAAAGGGAAATAAGATTCTCTGGGGTGTCCTAAACAGTGGCCTCATTTTATTTGCTCACCCACCCCACCCCCATTATTTTCCATCCTTTTTCTCCCCTGTGTTGCCTACCTTTAAAGAAGAGAGGAGTGTCGGAGCTTCTGGGCTCAAGGGCCTGGGAGCTGGAGGAGAGAGCCATCCGGGGTGGGAGCAGTGGGTGGGAGAGTCAGCTTCCTGGGATGGCCTTCCCAGATGTAAGCACATCTGGAGCCCATCAGGGAGGGACCTGGAACACCAGGATTCCCACTGCACACCCGACTGGGGCTGTGAGGAGCTGAGGATGAGCCAGGCATTCCCTCCCACCCCCACGATTTGCCTGTCATTTCTAGCCCTCTCTTGGGAAGGATGACCAATCTCAGACAGGAAGTTCAGGCATTGGAAGGGCTGGGAGGAAGGCAAGAGGGCCAGAGATTGCACCCAAGATGCAGAAATACTATTTCACCTGCTTTGGTTCTTTCTGGCTCTATAAAGGTGACAGTGGGAATTCCCTGGTGGGCCAGTGGCTAGGACTCTGTGCTTTCACTGCCAAGAGGCCAGGTTGGGGACCTAAGAATCCAAAAGCCTTGTAGCAAGGCCAAAAAAAAAAAAAAAAAGGTAATAGCAATGATGGCATCTCTGATCAATTTGGAATCTGTGTGTGTGTGTACAGCATAGGTATGCCATCTGTCCTTAAACACACAGTAAATTGACTGTGGTGTCAGGCTGGGGATGGGGGTTGGCATGTCCTCCTTCTTGCTTTTCATGAAAAGGCCCAAGTCCTCCCCATGACTTCTCTGGACTTCTGGCACGTCTCACTCCTCCACCCGCAAACAAACACAAACACACTCCTTCCTTGGCTCCAAATTCCTCCCTGTCCATCATCACCTTGTAATGAGTACATTTGTTTGCCAGGGATTGTGTACAGGGCTAAGAATAGGTCATCCCCTGGCCTTTCTCTTCAGGGACATGTAACATGTTGGGGTGCTGAATTAGGGGGTAAGTGGGGATATACATCGATCCCTTCGAGGCATCTAGGTGTTCCCAGATGTCAGCCCCAAGGGGACAATGAGAAGCTTCTGGGGCTGAGATTCAGGAGCTCAGTGACAGGGAGAGCTCCTCTGCACGGTCCCTCGGTCACAGCCGCAGCTGGAGGGGGAACCAAGCCTTAGAAGATTAAAAAAAAAAAAACACAGAGTTTTTTTTTTTTAAACAACCTCTGGACTTCAAGGTTGTGGCTTATTGAGTTGAAATATCAATATAATAGAAGGTAGTGGTGGATACAGTTTATTAGTCTGACATATAAAAAAATATCAGACTTCTCATGGACTTCCCTGGTGGTCTGGTGGTTGAGGCTCTGTGCTTCCAATGCAGGGAATTCGAGTTCTATCCCTGGTTGGGGAACTAAGATCCCACGTTCCTGCTGTGTGGCGTGGCCAAACTATACATGTATATATAAATGTAATTATATATTTTTAATATGTATTTTGGGACTTCCCTGGTGGCTCAGATGGTAAAGAATCTGCTCGCAATGCAGGAAACCTGGGTTCTATCCCTGGGTCTGAAAGATCCCCTGAAGAAGGGAATGACTACCCACTCCAGTATTCTTGCCTGGAGAATCCCATGAACAGAGGAGCTTGGTGGGCTACAGTCCATGGGGTCACAAAGTGTTGGACGTGAGTGAGCAACTAACACTCAGTCATATTTGGGGAGGGGGCTTCCTAAATTACCTGCAGCAAAGGTCTAATGGACTACCCACTTTCAGCCTCTACCTCTTCTCACCTCTGGCTTCAACCTTAGATTGGACCTCAAAGCAGAAGCCAAAGGGAGGAGCTCCCTGACCTTTTGCCTTAGATCCCTTTCAATAGCTGTCCAGCTGCTCAGAGGTTGGGCCCTGGACTCCTCTCTGGTCTAGGTTTGACTAGATCTGGTCCCAGATGACAGAAGTGGGGTCGGGGGCATGGCTAGGGACTTCAGGATCAAAGACGGAGGAAGAATGTGCAGTAGATGGACAGGGGAAGAAGGAAAAGTTTGGGGTTTTGGTGGAGAGCCGAGTGGCTGGGGGAGGGGAAGGTGGAATGGTGCTCTAAGCTTTTACCTCCTGGAGACCAGCCCTCCCTCCAGGCCACACCCTCACACCCAGCCTGCGAGGCTGGCCACACCCCCACAGCTGGCTGGGAAGAGCTTCCCCCCCCCATAAGACGATTGCTTACAGATGTTCTAGGAAAGGGGGGGTTGAGAGAAGGGAGGGCAGAATAGGGGTGCAGAGAAGGAAAAGTGAAGGCAGGAGGGGGTAATTCATGGAAGAAGAGAGAGAGAGGCTGTGGTCAGGTGGGGAAGCCTGTGAAGATGAGGAGGAGTCAGGGGGAAACAGCTGGAGAGAAAGGCCCTCCTCTCTGTGCAGCTCACCCTCCTCACTGCAGGCAAATTCATCTTCTAAAACCAAGGCTCAGAGGATGTTCCTTCTCAACGTAAGACCTTGCCTGGCTTCGACCTTTTAATTAAGAAAAACCTGTCTACTCTGAAGTGACATGACTGAGCGACTAACACACATTTCTAGGTATATTATGCAAAGGCTTCCCTGGTAACTCAGTTGGTAAGGAATCTGCCTGCAATGCAGGAGACTTGGGTTCGATCTCTGGGTTGGGAAGATCCTCTGGAGAAGGAAATGGCAACCCACTCCAATATTCTTGCCTGGAGAATCCCTTGGACAGAGAAGCCTGGCAGGCTCCAGGGGTCACAAAGAGTTCGACCTGACTGAGCAACTAACACACAAAGTATCTAGAACTGCAAAGCACACAGGAAGTGCAGTGATCTGATTCAGTAGACATGTTTGGTGTGTGTCAGTCACTCTGCGTGTGTGTTAGTCACTCATTCGCGTCTGTCTCTTTGTGACTCCATGGACTGTAGTCCACCAGGCTCCTCTGTTCATGGGATTCTCTAGGCAAGAATACTGGAGTGGGTTGCCATTTCCTTCTCCAGGGGATTGGGTGCTAACTATGTATAAAGCTCAGTGGGTCGTGCTGGGGGGAATGAAGAGGGAGAAGAGGTGGGGAATTGGGCTGGGATTAGACACAAACACGGAGAAGGCAATGGCAACCCACTCCAGTACTCTTGCCTGGGAGATCCCATGGATGGAGGAGCCTGGTGGACTGCAGTCCATGGGGTCACTAAGAGTCGGATGCGACTGAGTGACTTCACTTTCGCTTTTCACTTTCATGCATTGGAGAAGGAAGTGGCAACCCACTCCAGTGTTCTTGCCTGGAGAATCCCAGGGACGGGGGAGTCTTGTGGGCTGCTGTCTCTGGGGTCGCGCAGAGTTGGACACGACTGAAGCGACTTAGCAGCAGCAGCAGCAGCAGCAGCAGGAGGACATAAATAAGAGCAAAGAGATAGGGAGAGGCTTCCCAAGAGAGGACAGGCAGAGGGTGAGCCAGGAGTGCTGAGCGGAGAGTGGAGGAAGTAGGAAAGAGGGTCCTTGAAAGAGGGTAGGAGGGAGGGAAGGGGAGAGGAAAGAAGGAGAGAAGTGAGAGGGGGGATGGAGGGAGAGGACCACGAGAGAGGGAGGCAGGGTGCAGAGCACGGGGGTGAGGGGTGGTGAGAGATGGGCAGAAAAGGGGAACACTTCCTGCTGGCCTCTGGCCTTTGGATGGGCAGAGAACCCAGAGGCCCGTCTGCTCCCCACTCCCTTCCCATTGAGGACTTTCTCTATCCTTTGTTATTTTGGGGGTCCTTGAATTGACTCTTCCTTCTGTGGTTCCCATCCCTCCCACCTTCATCTCCTGGGCACAGATTTCTGAAGTCAGCTTCCTTCCCACTCATCACACTGCGTGGCCCTCTTCTCTGGGTTTCTTTTTTTGAAGTGGGTGGGCAGAGATGAAACAGAGCGGAGGTGCTTCCAGGACTGGTCTGCTCGGCACTCAGTGGCCCGCCTCCTTCTCCAAACCCTTGCAGGGCTGAGAGCGTGTGTCAGGAGTCCCTCTGGCCCCTTGCCTGCTCCTGAGTCTCTGGGGTGGTATTTGGGGGCGGGGGAGGGGAAAGGTCTGAGGTGGAAAGTCTGACGCTAAGTCCAGGCCCCCAGCCCCACTCAGACTGGCTGAGCTCATCTCTCCAAGCAACCACAGCTGGACATTTTCCATGTGATCACCTCAGGGAGGGGGGCTGGCTTCCAGAAAGCCAGACATCACTGACTGAGTCTCACAGCGGGCTTGTGGACGGGCCACCCTCAGGTGCCTCTCACCCTACCCCTGCTGGGCTCAGCAGGAAAGGCCCTGGGAGAGAAGCAAGGGCAGAGGAGAGAGAGGCCTGGAGAAGAGCCAAAGCTGGGATAGATTTTGGGCCCAAGTTGGCCCACGTTTCTTTATCCATACATGTGAACGTTCACCATTTGCACTGGTTAGACAAGGAAGATGCAGTGTGATTGAACGCTTATGTGGGGTGAAAACCTGTGTGTGTGTGTGTGTGTGTGTGTGAGGTCTGAACACCTGAGCATGCTGGTCTGGGTTGGCGTGTATGTATGCATGGATGGGGGTGTCTGTCCTGGGTGGTCGAAAGGCCAAAACTGGGGTGTGTGTGTCACAGTATGTGTGACTGCCTTGCTCCCTCCACAGTACAGTGGGAGCTTAGGGAGCTGCCTGCCTCGCTGTCATTCCATCCTTTCCCTAACCCATAGTCTTCTCTTGCAACCACAGATAACGGGAGGCTTAGAGAAAGCAAGGCAGAGAACACAGAGAGGAATGGGTCCCTTCCTCCCCAGTGGAAGAAACAGGGGCAAGGGGCTTCCAAGCTGGCTGAGGAGGGGGTGATCACTGGGCAGTGCATGCCGAGGAGCTGGGAGAGCAGCCCCTGGCCACCTGCCCTGAAGGCTGCTGAGCTGGAAGCGTTACAGGCTGTCTGGGGTGGGTCTCTGTACCCTTTTCCTTCTTCTCCCCAGCCTCAAGATGCTGGGACAGGCTGAAGGAGGTTGGTGGGGAGTGTGAGGTGGGGAGGCAGGGGTGAGGGTGGGCAGGAAGCCCTTGGCTGTTTGTTCTCTCTCTTTCCTGACTCCTTTGTGGCTGCAGACGGGCTTCCTTCCTCCCCACGGCACCTTGGCTCCCAGCTCATTTCCTCCCTTATGCCCTTAGCGCAAGCTCTCAACTTGGCACAGTGGAGCTTTTCAAGCTGGGTTTCTGGGCCTGGGGACCTCTCGATGAGTGGGAATAGGGGCCGAGGAATGGAAATGAGATGTCCATCTGCCCTTCCCTCCACTCATTCAAGGTCTGTAACCTGACTAGAGTGATCATCGGAGGGGCTCATTGGCCAGTGAATGGGAAGTGCTCAGACAAAGCAGGGGCCCAGGTGTGTGGTTACCTGGGGGCTGACTCTCCTCCAGCCTGGGATGTGGAGAGAGCCGGGCTGGAGAGACACCCCACCCCCACCCCAGCCTGGCTTCCCTCTCTGCGTCCCTACTTGGCTGTCCTTGCTTCGGTCTGCCCCTGCCCCACCTCCCACCTCCATCCACTGCCCTACAAGTCAAGGAATGTAAGTTTCCTCTCTCACCCTCTCATTGATTAGTCATGGGCACCCCGATCCCCACGGGAACCGTTACTCACCCTTGGGCCCCCCCTTAACGGCAGTCGTCTCCCCAGAACTGGCTGAATTCCTGTAGGAGGAGCTCACAGGGTTGACGTGGCGGGGAGGTAGCAATACGGGGGTAGGGTTGTGGGGGGGTGGGCAGTGTCCTGTAAACAGCTCAAGCAAGAGCCCCTCCCTCCCCCTACACACTGATACTTAGGGAGGTGGTGCTCCTGAATCCAGCCACTTTAATGGCCACGGAGGTTTAGGCAGAGGGGTGGGGCTGGGGTAGGGGACTGTGCTGTGACTGTGTGGAGAAGGGCCCAGAGCAACTGAGCATCTCGTCCCCTCACCGGTGCTGCCTTTGGGGCCAGGACCGGGGCCTGGGGCCCACTCTTGGACTTGGCTGTGTGCCCAGGCCTGGCCTCTGTCTCACAGAATCAGACAGGGGCCTTTCCCAATAAGGAGCCTCAAACTCTGGGTCCACTCCCCTGCTGCCCCCTCTCCCTCTCCCCTCCAACAGCTCCTCTGCCCTAAAATGGCCACATTTTCCCTCCTTCCCTTCCCAACACCCCGGTCTGGGCCCCAGGGGAGAGAGGGGGGCTGGTTAAGGGTAAGACTGCACGGGGGCCAGATGGGCAGGTTTGGAGAAGGGTAATGGGATCCCAGGGAGAGAGAGGGGAATTGGGCTGCATGATCCAGGTATGTATGGGGGTGGGGGTTGGAGACACAGCTTCCTGGAGTTATTGTCTTCCCTACATCGATAATAATAGCATAAGCCATTATTATACATACTATATTATATATATATATTAATATAAATATTATTGGGCTTCCCAGGTGGCTCAGCAGGTAAAGAATCCGCCTGCAACTCAGGAGATGCAGGAGATATGGGTTCGAACCTTGGGTCAGGAAGATCCCCTGGAGAAGGGTATGGCAACCCACTCCAGTATTCTTGCTTGGAGGATCCCATGGACAGAGGAGCCTGGCAGGCTACAGTCCATGGAGCTGCAAGTCAGACATGACTGAAGTGACTGAACACACACACACATACACATAAATATTATTAACATAGCACATACTATGTATTCTAAAAGCTTTACATGTATTAACCCATTTAATTGGCACTGACACTCTATGAGGGAGGTACCATTGACTTCTCTGGTACGATGAGGAAATCTGGGCACAGACAGTTTAAGTAACCTGCTTAGGGTAAGTAGAAGAGCTGGAATTTAAACCCAAGCAATCAGGCTTCTCTTAGGAGAAACCAGCCCACTTTTGCTGTCTGTGGAATAGTTGAGACTCACTGGTGGAGGCGTAAAGAATGCTCAAATGGCTTATGGGGCGGTGATGCTCACAGAAGTTGCTGGTCATGTGTGCCTGACTATGTGCCTGACTGGGGTGTTTGCATGGATTCAGATTATTCACTCCCAGAGAGCCACTGATTCATTAAAAATAAAACACAAAACCAAACTGAACCCAAAATTTATTGTTGAGTGACAGGCAAAGGATATGCAGATTAGCGCAGAAACTAAATAAATGTGACTAGGGGCGGGGAAGAAATGGAGGGCAGGGGGTGAAAGGAAGCGTGAGAAATGGAAGTTAGGAAAGAGCCAGGGAATGAAGAAGAAGCCATAGGCTGTGTGTGGAAGGACTTCCTCGAGCCCTTCTCCAGCCTTTGCTTATGTTCTAGGCAGTTAAAAATAGTGACTTACTCTCCCCATTGAGAGGGAGAAAGAAAGAAAGAGATGAGAATTCTAGCCTAGCCACGAGGGCAGACAGGAACCCCCTGGGAGAAATCCAGGTCTTTGACTTGGAAGTACCAGCTTAAGCAAGACTGCCCCCTTTTCTTGCTCTCCCTCTTGTCTTTCTAAGCCAAGAGGATTGAACTAGATTATCCTTGAGGTTCCATCTCCAACACATGCAGATTCCTCTATGGGAACTCAGTGGGGAAAACCAGTGTGGGGGCTGGAGTCCTCCTGTGGGGCCAGGACTAAACAAACATTGGTAACTAGGATGAGCTCAGGGCTCTAGGGGAAAGGCTCTGCAGGGGGTGATGAGAAAGCAGCCAGGCCAGGAAAGGCCAGACCCCGGAACAGTGAATGGAGGATGGACTCATTCATTCATTCAACTGTGTCCCTTTGAAAACCTAGAAAGCTGAGCTTCCCATTTGAGGAGGCTGTATGAAAGTATGAGTTATAGATGTCTAGGAAGGGCAAACTCTTGGGTCCCTCCTCTATTTTTGAGGTATTACAGGAAAAATTAGCTGTTACCAAGTACCAGGTGCAGATCTAAGCATTTTACATGTATTACCTCATTTAACCTAAAAGAAAAACACAACCCTGAGGCAGCATATCTTTCAGATTGATGTTCCTCTTTCATCTTAACAACGCTCTAAAGTTAACAAGGCCATTTGTTTGATGAGAAATCTGAAAAAGCTGAAAAGGGGGAAATTAGATTTCTAGTGGGATTTTCTAACGGGTTAAGGTGGGAGACCCTGGAGTTAGGGGACTCTCACTTCCCAAGAAGATCTTTGCTGGCTCTGAGTTTCTAGATGGGTTTAGCAGGAGGGAGGGTGGGTGTGGCCTTCCAGCCCTTGACAATAGGCAGAGGAAGATATGCATCAAGGTCACCTGACGTGTTACTGATTAGGGAGAAAATGACATTCTGATATCTTGGAGAATGCTTCCTAGAAGTCTTTAGAGACAGGAACGACCATGGGGGTCAACTTAAATCTGTGAAAGGAGCTTAAGAGGAGGCCAGAGGGAGAATTCTCAGTGAGCTACAGTGGCTCTTTGTTTCCACCAACTACTGGTCCAACAGCAGGAGAGAAGGCAATGAGATATACGGAAGGACTTCACTATTGTTTGGGGCTGATAGGGGAATCTTGCCTCCCGTGGTGACTGTGAAGTCAACGCATTCCTCCATTACCAGTCTGCCAGAGGTGGAGGGATGGTGGTTGCAGTGGTGGTGGGGGGGGGATGGTGGAGAGGGAGATGGTAGTGAATGTGGGATGGTTCGCCTGCTTGACCTCTGACCAGCTAGAAAAGCCTGGGATTTCTAAGGAGGAGGAGGACATTTGCCAAAAGGGCACTTGAGGGGAGGGTCAGTATGTTTGGGCTCCAGTCGGGGGTGAAGTCAGAGACATAAATCACACCTCCCAACTGCCCATTTCCTCTTTGAGCCAAGTTCCCAGCCAAAAGCCCAGCTCTCCTGCCAGAGGAGTGAGTGCGGTGATGGGGGAGGAGCCAAGGAGCTGGGAGCTGGTGCTTGGGCATGGGAATCAGTTGGGACCTCGAGTCTGGTCTCCTCAGGGTCGTGAGATGCGCTCAGGGTCAGGGCTGGTAGGACCGGGAGGCCAGAGATCTTAACTGAGTAATAATGAGAAATGCTTATGAGGGTTGTAGATCGTCATTCCACTCAGGACACACCCACTGCACACCCGGTCTGCCAAATTCTCCCCCACAAATAAAACCACTCTGACGTGCCTAGAGGCACAGATACCTCCATAGACAATGGCCCCCATCCAGCTCTTCCCCTTTTCAGCTGCTGCTCACTTTTGCCCGAAAACCCCAGATCTTCCTGTGAGCTGCACTAGAAGAAAGGAGCAGGGGTTGAAAGAGATAAGAGTGTCTTGGATCTCCTTTAAGATCTGGGAGCATCCTCCCTAGTGCTCTGCCTTTTGTGTGTCGTGTCTGCTGCCCCTCTGCACTGGGGACAGGTCTGGAGGGTGTTCCCTCTCACTTTAGGAGAGACTTGGCGGCACCTGGGGATCACAGTCACGTCACGGAGCAGGAGGCCTAATGGGGTACGCATGTTGGGAGTGGGGCAGGAAATTGAGAAAGCAACTCAGACAATGGTGGTTTCCGCTGGCTTGGGTCCAGGTTGCTGGGTCCTGTCTGACCCTAACAGCACCTCCTACCTTTTCCTTTGGTCAGCTTCCTACTCAGTGCTTATTTGTGGGGAGAGGCAGGAGAGGCAGGGTTCCTTTGGAAGAAAAGTAGCCCTTCTGTCAGCCCTTTTCCAAGTGACTGTTCTGGACTAAGAACAGGGATCGGGATCTGGGGGAATAGGTAACCTCATCCAGCCTGAAGCCATCCCAGCCCTGCCTACTCTTCTCTTCCATGTAAAGCTTGGCATGGCCCCTCCATGCTGTAGCTATAAGCACTTTGACGTTTAAGGGGAATCATGATGCTCTTATTTTGGAATAAGTTTACCCCATTCCGTTCTCTGAATTGTCTGTTTGCAGTCCCATTAGTCTGGAAACTTCAGTGGAACAAAGACTGTGTGTCTGTCAGTTGGTACAGGCCCCAGACCAGCATTAAGAAAATAATATACTATACTTGGTAGGCAAAGTGACAATATGATAATAGTGGAGCAGGGGGGAACTTGGGAATGCTAAAATTATTATTACTTTTATTCCTAGAAAAGGGGTGGGGTTAGGGCCATAGCTACCAGGACCACTTAAATGGGGGTAAACTGGCCTGAGGCCTCCCTTCTCCCGTACCTGTGAGGACCAGAAAAAGCCTCTTTCCAACAAAACCTCTGTTTGTCACTTGAATCTCAGTGTTTCCATATTGTCTCACTATTACGCCGGGTTTATCTTTATCTTTGCTCTTTTGCATGTCTGGAATGCTCTGTATCATTCATCAAGGCCCACCCAAGCCCTGAATACGCTTCCCCAGTTCATTCTAATTCTCAGTAATGTCCCACTGTTCTGAATTCCTGCACTCACAGTCTGGACTATAGTCTTCCACTTAATTATACAGGGTATTTACAAAATCTTTGTGCAATTTAGAAACAAAATACATTTGGATGTACATATGAAAACATTTATCTCAGATTGGGACTTGAATCCATGTGGCCAGGACTTGAACCTGGCTAAAACCCACAGTCTTCCAACTGAGATCACAGACCTGGTTTCAGAACCTAATGAAGCTCAGGTTGTTGATGTCTCGTCACAGAAAGAATTCAGTGAGAGACAAAGGGATAGGTGAAAAGTGGACACTTCACAGACAGAATGTGGGCCATCGCAGAGGGCAACTGCTGCCTTGAAATGTGGCGGGGTTTGCTTTTATGGGCTGGGTAATTTCATAGGCTAACGAATGGGAGGATTATTCCAATTATTTGGGGGAAGGGGTGGAGATTTCCTGGAACTGGGCCACTGCCCCACTTTTTGATCTTTGATGGTCATCCTTGGAACTGTCATGAAACCTCTGGGTGTGTCATTTAGCTTGCTGATATATTACAATGAGCATATACTGAGGAGCAAGGTTTATTTGCATGGTCAATCAAAGGTTAATCGAAGTTGACTTGTCTGCCACCTTGGACTCATTTGATTCTAATCAGTTTATGTTGTGTCCTTGGTTATGTCATTCTTTCAAAAATTGTGCCCTGCTCCCTTCCCTCCTGTTTCACATATGGTTCAGTTTCAGTTCAGTTCAGTCACTCAGTCGTGTCTGACTCTTTGCGACCCCATGAACCGCAGCATGCCAGGCCTCCCTGTCCATCACCAACTCCCGGAGTCCACCTAAATCCATGTTCATTGAGTTGGTGATGCCATCCAACCATCTCATCCTCTGTCGTCCCCTTCCCCTCCTGCCCTTAATCTTTCCCAGCAGCAGGATCTTTTCAAATGAGTCAGCTCTTCCCATCAGGTGGCCAAAGTGCTGGAGTTTCAGCCTCAACAGCAATCCTTCCAATGAACACCCAGGACTGATCTCCTTTAGAATGGACTGGTTGGATCTCCTTGCAGTCCAAGGGACTCTCAAGAGTCTTCTCCAACACCACAGTTCAAAAGCATCAATTCTTCAGCACTCAGCTTTCTTTATAGTCCAACTCTCACATCCATACATGACTACTGGAAAAACCATAGCCTTGACTAGACGGATCTTTGTTGACAGAGTAATGTCTCTGCTTTTTATTATGCTGTCTAGGTTGGTCATAACTTTCCTTCCAAGGAGTAAGCATCTTTTAATTTCATGGCTGCAGTCACCATCTGCAGTGATTTTGGAGCCCAGAAAAATAAAGTCAGCCACTGTTTCCCCGTCGCATATGGTAGAAACAATTAAAAATATTTTATGAACGCATATTCCATATAGAATTTCTAATGCTAATGTTTGCTTTTTGTTGAGTTGGTGATGCCATCCAACCATCTCATCCTCTGTCACCCCCTTCTCCACCTGCCTCTTGCTTTTTGTTAATGTACTTTTAATTTGCAAAGGCAGAGTGCATTCTATACTGGAAAGACCCGGGTTTGAATGCCGCCTTTCTCACTTAATAGATATGTGACCTTAGGAAGTTAACTTTCCTGGGTCTCAGTATCTTCATCTGTAAATGGACAAGACAACTTCCTCATAGATTTATTGGAGAATTAAACTAACATACTGTATGTAAAATTACCTCCCACAGTGCTTGACTGCACATATTAAAGCCTCATTCAGTTTGTCTGAGGAATCTGAAATCTATTCAAAGTCTGATGTGGTCTCTGAATGGAATGGAATGTATTTTATAGGTCAGTTCTCAACACAGATATTTCTTCCTCCAAGGAGCCTTCCTTTTTCCCCAACCCAGTACCCCAGATTTCTCTGTCATAGCCCGTACCTCACTGTATGGTATATCATTCTTTAATTGCCTCTCCCACTGGGCTTAATTCTGTGGGGATCTTGTTTACTTTTGTTTTCCAATTGCCTAACATGTTGCCTAGATCAGTAAACATTATGTGAATAAACTAAATCTTAAAAAAAAAAAAGGAATGGTAAACAACACAGTGATATTATAAAACTAGTGTCTGAACTCTATGACAAATAATTTAAATTAAAAAGAAAAATTATTTAGTTATTTGGGTGCATTGGGTCTAAGTTGCTGCGTGAGGGATCTTTAGTTGTGGCATGCAGGACCTAGTTCCCTGACCAGGGATCAAACCCAGGCCCCCTGCATTGGGAACGTGGAGTCTTAGCCACTGGAGCAGCAAGGAAGTCCCATAATTTTTTTTTTTTGTGATAAGATAGCTTTCCAGGACTTCCCTAGTTAAGACTCTGCACTTCCACTGGAGGGCTGGAGGGGGAACAGGTCTGACGCCTGGTCAGAGAACTAAGAGACCGCTCTCCTCCTGAGGTACGGCAAAACAAAACAAACTAAAACAACGTAGTCTTGCAGCAAGATAGTACTTCTTGCGATCCTGTTTTTAATGTACATCCAGTTCTTGAAATGTATCTGAAGATGTGATCCAATTACTCGTCAACCTCAGTCACCTGACCTGTCCCCAGAGAACTATATTTTGTAGGTGTAGCAGCATCGACTCCAAGAATCTAGACTCCTTTTCCTTTTAATAATATGACCCCTCCACTCTGCCACCCACACAATGAGTTTTAACAGGCTTCATGGTTGCTGGGTAGCGTACTCTGCCCAGTCCCTTTAACAGTTAGGGTTGGACACACAGCTAATTCTGCTCAATGGAATGTGAGTAAACCAATGTGTGTCACTTGTCAGTCATGTTCTTAAAAAGGAAAGGTGATCATCTTCTACTTCCTCTTCCTTCTGCTTGCTGGGATATGGCAACAGACTAGGCAGCCACGTTGGATCAGTGATGCAAGCCTTCTTCACCAGTCAAGGACTACCTACTCCATCTACTTCTGGACTGTTACTTTATCTGAACCCTTCTCTTTGTGGGTCTCTGTGACATAGCAGCATGGCCTACATTCTTTAAATGAAGATTGAGATCACAACGGAATCATGAAATCTCTTAGCCTACTCTGAAGAATGTTCTCAAGGAGCTTAAAGGTAAAGCAGAACCAAGTTTCAGTTAAAATAGAATCTCCTGAAGTTGTTTAATTTAACAGCATTTTGTGAAAAACTATGAAATTTGCCCCATCGTGGCATATTCAAATTTCTTGCAGGTTTATATATATTCTACCTCTTTTGTTTAGCATAATATATTATTTATGGTAATTTTGATATCCAAGGTGGTTTATATAGCCAGACTCCAAGATGGCCCAAAGAGCCTCATCTCCTGGTATCCATGCCTGTCTGTGTTCTCTTTCTATACTGAATCATGGCTGGCCTGTGTGATCAGCACAGTACTCTGGGACTGATATGTGTAACTTCTGAGGCTAAGTCATAAAAGACATGGCCGTTTCCATCTTGGTCTCTCTCTTGGTTTATTCGCTGTGAGGAAGGCCAGCCACCATGTTAGGGGGACACTTAAGCAGGCCTATGGAGAGATCCATGTGGAAAGGAATTGAGGTCTTTCAACAAAAGCCAGCACCCACTTGCCAGAATTTGAGTTCACTCCCATGAAGTGAGTGAGTTACCTTGCAGCATGCAGTGGCCAACCCCATCCAACTTTCAAATAACTACAGCCCCAGCTGATGTGCTAACTACAGTGCCAAGAGAGACATCAAGCCAGAGTCACCCAGCTAAGTGGCCTCTGAGTTCCTGACCCACAGAAACCGTGTGAGAGAATGCTTCTTGCTGCTTTTAAGTCACTTTTGAGGTAATTTGTTATGTATCAAGAGATAACTATTGTTCAGTTGCTCAGTCATGTCCAGCTCTTTGCAGCCCCATGGACTGCAGTATGCCGAGCTTCCCTGTCCTTCACCATCTCCCAGAGTTTGCTCAAACTCATGTCCACTGAGTCAGTGATGCCATCCAACCATCTGATCCTCTATTATCCCCTTCTCTTCCTGCTTTCAGTCTTTCCCAGCATCAGGGTCTTTTCTAATAAGTTAGCTCTTCACCTCAGGTGGCCAAAGTTTTAGAGCTTCAGGTTCAGCATCAGCCCTTCCAATGAATATTCAGGATTGATTTCCTTTAGGATTGATCTTGCAGTCCAAGGGATTCTCAAGAGTCTCCTCCAACACCACAGTTCAAAACCATCAGTTCTTTGGCATTCAATCTTCTTTATGGTCCAACCCTCACATCCATACATGACTGCTGGGAAAACTATGGCTTTTACCCGACAGACCTTTGTCAGCAAAGTAAAGTCTCTGCTTTTTAATATGCTGCCTAGGCTTGTCATAGCTCTTCTAAGGAGCAAGCGTCTTTTAATTTTGTGGCTGTAGTCACCATCTACAGTGATTTTGGAGACCAAGAAAATAAAGTCTGTCACTGTTTCCATTGTTAATCAATAACTATTATAGGCTATCAATTCCTTGAAAGTGAAACTCTTTTTTTGGTAAATTTGTTCTTAGGGATTCATGTTTTTACCTATTTTCCTTCAAGTTAATACATCTCCCTCCCCCAAAGCTTATAGCATATTCAAATATGGGATGGAGTATGAGCTGTGAAGGGCTTCCCAGGTGGCGCTAGTGGTAAAGAACCCATCTGCAAAGCAAGGGGTCAGGAAGATCCTTTGGAGGAGGGCCCAGCAACCCACTCCAGTATTCTTGCCTGGAGAATCTCACAGACAGAAGAGCCTGGTGGGCTACAGTCCAAGGGGTGGCAGAGTCGGACATGATTGATTGACTACCACTCACTCACTGACAAGGTGGAGGGGAAATCAAGAGAGTAAGACTCAGGCCTCAAGTAAATACTGCTATTTGTCATTTTGGAATCTCCCCGGACTCCCTGTTCTCCATTCTGCAAAGGAATATTTTCTTAAGTCTGGGTATACTGGAAAGTATATCTCCTTTGGTAAATGAGGAATTTCCAATATCCTATGGAAACTCACTTGGGCAAAAGGAGTGAGATAGTGTTTGGAGGGGAAGTAAAAGAAGAGGGATACCTCTCTTCACAGAATAAATTGAGGCACAGGTCCTTTTCTAGGGACCGGGTGAACCCTGCATCAGCAGCCAGAGAGCCAGCAGTCAGCCCAGTGGATGGGCAGGAGGGGACTTGAGTGAGGATGGGCAGTTCTGGGGGCAGTGGGGCAGGGGTCAGACACAGATCTGCATTAGATCCAAACTCCATAGATAGTAATACAATGGATGTCACCCAGATGAGCACCACTTTCTTTTTGACACACAAGTTTTAGACTCTCTTAGTCACAAAGTTGACAAGAGTCTCCAGCCTTCTCAGTATACAGGAGATTGGGAGGTCTGGACCTCTGATCTTCAAGTCTCTGTGATGGTGGGAAATCCCTGTGGCCTAGTGGTGGCAGTGGAGACAGTGGATCTGGAGGGACATTGGGAACCCAGAACTTTCACTTCCCCCTCCTCTAGTACTTGCTTCCCTTAGCTTAGACAAAACTGTGCCTGGTCACATGGGGGTCTCTGATGCTAAACTGTTCACCCTCAACAAGGGAAAGTCAATGACTTCTTGAAATTGAATAGCACATGTTGGAAGAGGAAGATAGTCTAAATATCATCTAGCCCAACATCCTCATTTTACAGACAAGAAACTGAAGCCCAGAAAAAAAGAAATGACTTGCTCAAGGAAATGCAGCTAATGAGGGATAGAATCCAGGTGGTCCTTGTTCCAAATTAGCTCCTTCTATCACATCGCACTGCCTTTACTTGACTTCCATCTTACACTGTTTTATCCTTTTAACTTCTGACTTCAAGTTCTGGGTCATATTCAGAAAGGTCCATTTCCAGACTTCCTTTTTCCAGTGGAAGAGTAAAGAACCCCTGCTACTGTTTTTAGGTAAAGTAGGGCATTACCCCTGTTCCCTGCCTCCCTTTCTCCTGTTGCTCTCAGCGAGGAACTAACAGTGCGGAGGAGGGCTTTCATAAGTTCTGGGCTCCATTCAGTTTGTGCAGGGGAAGCTGATGGGCACAATGCTATGGGATGCCCTTTGCCTTGGCAGGCTGACTGTACCCAACTGGATGTCATGGCTTAGTGCCCAATGGCAGGGAGGGTGCCCACCCATACATTAACTTGGTGCCTGGCATCCACAGATGATAGACAGTTGGTTGGATACCTATGCTAAATCCTGCCTGGTCTTCCGGTTCTTGTTTGTGTCACTTTGAGATTCATGTATGTGTGGGAGTTTTAGAAGGATATTGGCATTTCCAGATGGGCAGGAATGACACCTCACTGTCGACATAGAATCTGTGGTAAACAGCACAGATCCTGGATTTCAAATGTCTCCATGATCCTCCTCTTCCCATCTTTCCCCTACTATAGAGTCCTTTGTATCACCCCTTCCTAGCCAGAAGATGACAGGTCACAGTCTCAGGCTAAAGTCTCTGTGAAAGGAAAGGAAGTGAAATATGTGGGTTAGGATGGCTGGGGAGTGGAGAGCAGCAAAGGCATCCTGCTTACTCTGCCATAGGCTTCAGAAGACTCTGGAATGTACTTGCTGCTGCTGCTAAGTCACTTCAGTCGTATCCGACTCTGTGTGACGCCAGAGACGGCAGCCCACCAGGCTCCCCCGTCCCTGGGATTCTCTAGGCAAGAACACTGGAGTGGGTTGCCATTTCCTTCTCCAATGCATGAAAGTGAAAAGTGAAAATGAAGTCGCTCAGTCATGTCCGACTCCTGGCGACCCCGTGGACTGCAGCCCACCAGACTCCTCCGTCCATGGGATTTTCCAGGCGAGAGTACTGGAGTGGGGTGCCATTGCCTTCTCTGGAAGGAACTTACTGCCCAGTAATTTCCACTGCAGTCTCAGGCAACCTTAGACTGTATTGCCACCTGCTGGACACGAGGGAGATTGACAACCCTGTGTCATCTCTTCAGATGGAGAGTTAACTAAAACTGCACAATTACGCCACCTTTATTCCAAGGTTAAATTCTTCCTTCTCAGAGCCTGTTGAGGTTACAGTTTTCTCTCTTGGAAGTCTGCCTTTTCAGGACTGGAGTCTAGGGAGACCTGGGAGTCTCCCTAGGACTGGTTCTCTAGGGAGGCTAATTTCCCCCATGTGCTGTCCTTTATCAAAAATTCTCTCAGAGGCTGAATACAGAGCCCTGCGCCCTCACTCAGCTGCATGAGGTGGAGGGAGGTTGCAATTTATGTCCCTCCTCATATAGGTTAACTATGTCCACAAACAGAAAGCAGCAGGCAGATGGGATTATGCTTGGCTCTAGATCACAGGGTCCCTGTTAGCCTCAGAGGCGGAAGGAAATCCTAGATTGCCCTTATTTGACTCTCCCCTGCCTGATCGAGCTATGGGGGGAAGTGGGGGAGTCCTCCACTGTGCTATTCATACTTACTGGCTGTTCTCCTCTTCCCATGTCCTAGCAGAGACAATGCCACTAGAACCCACTAGCAATCACCCCGTCCATGCTGAAATCTTGGGTGAGTTAACTCCTAGAGTCCCCAGGCTGCATCTTCAGAGGTGAAGGTCATTTGTAAGCAGTGTGTGTGTGCTCAGTCGCGTCCGACTCTTCACGACCCCATGGACTGTAGCCCACCCGGCTTCTCTGTCCATGGGATTCTCCTGGCAAGAATACTGGAGTGGGTTGCCATTTCCTCCTCCAGGGGATCTTCCTGATCCAGGGGTCAAACCTGGATCTCCTACTTTGCAGGCACATTCTTTACCACTGAGACACGGGGGAAGCCCTTTATAAGTAGTGACAACTCTCAAATGAATCTTTTATTGGTAAAATGGGACATCAATAAATACGCTCAGAATTGATCAGGACATATAATATCAGTCTGTGGAGGGTATAGGGCTAGGCAAACAAATGGCAGCAGATCTAGAAATCTACTTTCTTTTCCCAGCTGGCATTGTGATTTACCCAGATTAAGTAAAGAGCAGCCATTTCTTTTTTATTTTTTGGATGCCTGACCTTGACTGAGGAGGATGTCCTTTAAGTGTCTTTGAAATTGCTATTTTAGAAGGAAGAAATAGAGGAGTTAAGACGGTGGATGGGGAAAACCCTGTGCTGGGTGTCGTGTACATCATGTCATCTGCGTACTAGGTGCCCTCAGTTTACTTGTTATGGCTGAAATGTATTGAGTGCTGACTTAACACTCTTAAACACTTTAATGCGTTTTCCATTTATACCTTTAAATGATCTTATGATCTGGGTACTGCACTTTATTATACTCTTGTTCTTAATCGCTACTAGGCCATACTCTTTGTGGTGAATGTGCAGATTTTAAGGACCCGGGTCCTTAAAACTCAAATAGTGTAATTATCTTCCTTGTAAATTCCTAAAAAACCTTTATTCAAAGTAATATGTGGTTTCAGAAACTTTATTGTACCTAAGAATTATACAAGGTGTGTTGTGAAAAATAGATTCTTGAGTGCTGCTTCCAGATACCCTGATTCAGGAAATCTGGACCAAAGCCCAGCAATCTGCATTTTAAAATAGGCACCCAAGTAATTATGATGAAGGTGATATTTGGATTATGCTTTGAGGAACACTGCCTTTGACTATAAATGGCTTGAGGGTAGGGCTGTAACTATAACAAATCTTCATGTGTACATCCATCTTGGCTGCGTGTAGCAATAGATGTGATACTGGTGTTTATCATCTGTGGTGAAGAACTAAACCCGGTCTATTTACTCTTACCTCTGTGTGTGTGTGTGTGCGCACACATACGTGCACACAAGGAAGAGGCAACCTTGAGCCTCCCCGTCTGTCAAAGGCCCTTGGAAAAGAGGCTATACGTTAAGTGGCTTTTCCTTTTGCTAACCTGAAATATCTCTGGGCAAAGGTTTGGAGAAGGCTGTACAATTTGACATATTGACCCTGCTGTTCTGCTGCCTTCACTGGAGAGGGCTGAGAAGAGGCTGTTAGTTTTCTCTACCTTTTGAAATGCACAATGCAGGGGGCGGGGTGAAGGGAGGAGAGTCTGGGGACTAAGCTAGAGTTGGTAAACAAGCTTTGAAGCAAACTAAGGAAGCATATTAGCAGGGGAGAAATGAAGGGCTGCACAGGGCTCCTGTAATGCCACAGCATTCTCTGAAGACAGCATCAGTCGCTGCCGGGTGTCTCTTATTTTGAAGGAAATAACAACAACAAAAAACAGTATTGGCAAACTGACCCTTGGCTAACACTTGAAGATTTGTCTGGAAATTGTGCTCTGAAAAGCCATTTACATCAGAGAAGCAAGAGAATGAAGGACAAGTCTTGCAGGGAAAGAAAAAAAAAGGCCAAAAAATACAGCAAGCACCTCAAATAGCCCAAAGGAGGTAGCAGGGACCTGGGGAAAGCTCTGTTTAATCTTTGGCCTAGCTACCATAGCCAGGAGGATGATTTTTAATGCAGTCTTTATAACAAGCCTGCCTTTTGAGGTTGTGATGAGCCCTTCTAGCTCTAGAATCAGTGATGGCTCTTTGAAGAATTTCTTTCCCCCTTCAACTCCTGGCGACAGATTAACTAAAACTCCAAACTGGGAAATTAGGGAACTCCGAAGCTGCTATGTGTGTTTTAAAAGGCTGTATTTGATTCAATATGGTGAAGGCAAAATCCCTTCTACTTTCTAGGTTCCTTTTTCCCCACTGCTTCTCTCCTCACATCTGGATAGCCTCAAAGAATGTTTTAAGGTTAACAGGGAAATTTTACAGAATGATCAAAAATAAAGAAATCCCTAGAGATGGTTGCATAATCTTCTTCCCCTTTATTTTCAAAATGTTTTTTCAATTGAATAACAAATCAAAAATTAGGGTTGGATTGAATCTTGGAGGTCAGAGAAGAGAGGAATGAAGCACAGAGTTTAAAGGACGTTTTAAGGTCAAAGGGCTGGTCTTAGATTCAAGATAAGTCTGTGTGGACTCCTAGTTCAACATTCTCTCTAACTCCTTTCATAACTACTTTACTCAAGAGGTTTGTGCCTGCCCCCCAACTCCCCCAACCCCCTCAGGCAAGTACAGTAGCAACAAAAGTCTTGGCTTTTTTTTTTTTTTTTTTTGGAGGGGGAGGGTTTGGCATATGGTATCTTTTCCTGTGAACTTTGAAAATAACTATTTCCTTTAAAAAAACAAAAAAGGGCTTACCTCAATCTTATTTTATAAAAGCAAACATTCAAAAACCCCAACACACCCTAGAGCAAACCCTCAACGCTCCAGGTTCTGATTATCCAGTTTCCTTCTTCCTCCCTCTGCTGACCATGCATTTGGATGTTTATGTTGGTCAGTAGCTCTGCAAAAAATCTGATACTATATATGTTGTGGGGTCATTTGCCCTGTTTGTCAGCAGCTTCCGGATCCCTGGGTGGTACTATGGTGCCGTGTTCTCACACTCAGTCTTCCCCTGGCCATCAAGGCTGTAGTTCTGTTGGTGTTAGTTTGGTAGTGTTCTGGGAGTCATGCCTAGAGGTCCCAGTTACAGCCTGCTTCTCCAGCTATTCAAAGGATTTGGTACGCACTCCATAACTGTCTTACATTTCTGCTTAAAATACCGAGATGTTGAGAGCGTTTTTTTTGGCTGCACCATGGTCTTCGACCTTAGTCCTACCAGGGATTGAACATGTGCCCCCTGCAGTGGAAGCTCAGTCTTAGCCACTGGACTACCAGGGAATTCTGAGTGTTTTTTTTTTCCTAAACTGGCTGATATGGGCATTTAGAAGTTAATCATAATGCAACTCAAAATTAGTAACAACAGAGGACAGGAGCCTAGGTCAGAGAGCCTAGAGGTTACCCAAATAAATAATATTTGAGTTGGAACTTGAAGGTGGAATATGCTAAATGGAGAATCATTGGGAAGGCAAGGGAACAAGTACATTTCAGGAAGCAAGATGTACCAAGGTGTGGTCATTAAAGAGCACAGTGTGTTAGACAGATGGGGTGTTCACTATGGCTAGACTATTAACAGAGTCAGGAGAGATGAGGCTGGAGCAATTGTGAAATGTGGTGGGAATAAGAAATATTGTCTTTGCAGGGGAGCAGACCTGACTGCAATTCCAGTTCCTCCATGCAGAAACTAAGTAATTCTGGTCAAATCTTGTATGCTGCTGCTGCGTCGCTTCAGTCGTGTCTGACTCTGTGCGACCCCATAGACAGCAGCCCACCAGGCTCCTCCGTCCATGGGATTTTCCAGGCAAGAGCACTGGAGTGGGTTGCCATTGCCTTCTCCCCAAATCTTGTATAGTCTATACACAAATTTTGTATGGTCTCACTTTCCTTATCTACCAAGTGGGGACCTAAAATATCTATTTCATAGGGGAACTGAATGTGATAATGCATATGAAGTGTTTTGTACAGTGCTTGGCACAGACCAAGTGCTCAAAAAGCCTTTGCTATTATTATTAGGTAAACTGGAAACAGATTACCAAATATCTTGAAGGCAGGTGGAAGATAAACTGAAATGGGAAGAACTGAGTGGCTCCAAGACTACATAGGAGGCTGCTGTAACAGTCTAAGCGGGGATGATGCTCTGAAATAAGGCAGTGACAGTAGAGATACAAAGAACTGGTTGGCTTCAGAAGGCTTCTTTGGTACCAAAGTTCCAGAAATTGGTGATTAACTGAATGAAGAATTATGAAAAGACTAGACAAACAGTAACATCATTAACTTAGGTTACATATGAGGAACAGCAAGTCCAGATAGTAGCTGAAGCTCAAGGCTCTAAGTGCCTCCAAGTCCAAGGCCTGTTCCAAAGAAAGTGGCCTTAAGTAATTCTTTTGTGCGTAACACTGATATGGCTCTTAACACAAGCGTCACAAGCAACAACTTGCTTCTCCTTGAATGTTCAAAGGAGTAGGACTAAAATAGACCACTGGTCCTGCAAATTAGTAGGTTGAGTGGAGACAGAACAGAGTGGGCAGAATTCAATGGATTGAGTAAATGGGAACTTGAGACCAAGTATAGACTTTTTCAATAAATCTAGCACTGAAGGGAAGAAGCAAGCCAACATTAGAGAGGCAGTGGGGAGGCTTCTACATGTTGATTTGCTCAACATGCTACTCGTCTAGTGTATGGTACTGGAAATCTGGACTACATTTCCCACAATCCCTTGTAGCTAGGGGTCAGATACTATTTCAGATCTGCCAATCAGATGTATTATCATGTTTCTAAAGTCAGCAAGGATTAAGAGAGGGTGCAGGGCATCCATTTGGGGATGCCGACAGTGGCAGAGGTAGTGTGCTTCTTGAACAGGCAGCTTCTTTATTGTAGTAGAAGCAGCACCTTCTGGAGCAGTCTTTGGCTGTTATTTCTGGAAGTCCAGTTTAGAGTTAATTTCTTCAGTCTCCTCAACAATTCTGTGATCCATTTAATGCCCTATGACAAATCCTTTCCTGCTTAGACTGGCTCAAACGGATGTTTTCTGCAACTGAACCTGATTAATATGGTGGAGAGGCTATGTGTGTGTGTTTTTTTTTTTTTTTAATGAATGTAACGGTACCATTTTGTAGCTTAAAGAGTTAAAGACAACTTACTTATTACTGAAAAATATAACATACAAAGAGAAAGAAATTGAATTGAAAGAAAAGAAGGAATAACTTATGGAAGATATTGGAAGACAGAAAAAGTTAGGCGGGAGAGCCATCCTTCGACAGCCCCAATAATTCTTGCCTCCTCGTATTCATGCTCCT
The DNA here is from genome assembly GCF_042477335.2 of Ovis canadensis. Classification (NCBI taxonomy): domain Eukaryota; kingdom Metazoa; phylum Chordata; class Mammalia; order Artiodactyla; family Bovidae; genus Ovis; species Ovis canadensis. Next base: position 137,814,571 of record NC_091247.1, on the reverse strand, counting down.
TTGACTTCTCCTACAAAGAAAAGGGCTCACCAGCCTAACCAAAAGCATGCTGTGGAAATGATGGAGTGTGACTTCTAAAGTTAGGTCATTAAAGAATTTATAGCTTCCTCCTTGCTCTTAACTCACTCACTCTGGGGGAAGGCACCTGACATGTGAGGGCACTCAAACACGCTATGGAGAGTCCCGTTATGTGGAGGAACTGAGGCCTTCTGCCAACAACCAGTACAGACTTGCCAAATATGTGAGTGAGCCACGTCAGAAGTAAATCCTCCAGCCTCACTTCAAGTCTTCAGAAAACCGTAGCCCTGCCTGACATCTTGACTGCAACCATGAGAGATCCCAAGCCAGGATTACCCAGCTAAGCCGCTTGTGAATTCTTCACCCTTAGAAACTTGTTTAAATCCAGGGAAGATCCCTTGGAGGAGTGCACAGCAACCCACTCCAGTATTCTTGCCTGGAGAATCCCATGGATAGAGGAGCCTAGTGGGCTGCAGTCCTTAGGGTTGCACCGAGTCGGACACGACTGAAGTAACTTGCCATGCATGTGTTCTAATCCACGGTGCTATGGGAAAATTTGTTATGCATCAACAGCAGGGCTATCTTACAGGGATGAGGTTAGTTTTAGAGATGAAGTGTGCCTCTGAGATATGTCACAAGCATTCAAATCTAGGGGTGGGAAAAAGAGGAAGTTTAAGTCTGATGACCAGTATTTTCTCTACAAAGAAAAGAGGCAAAGCCATCTGTAAGGGTGGGAAGTAGGGACTATAAAGTTGAGAACAATAAAAAGAATACAATAGTTACCAGGTAAAGCTGAAAAAAGCCAAATAGGAATGAGTGCTTGAGTTAAAAAATCAGACATCTGCAGTGGAGTCAGTTGGTATATTATGTGATTTCCTATTACTATGCTTGATAACCCAGAGGGAATAGAGTAAGAGATGGTACGTTTCGCTTGATTTGACAACTGGTGAAGCAGAGACAGCAGAAAAACAACAGGGTCAAGGGAACTCAGGGTGCTGACTTAGCCCACTGAAGTGACTAACCACGCAGTCCAAGCTGGTAGACATGGAAACAAGTTGAGGGGGAAACACGTGGCCTGGGAGAGTAAGAGGCTGAGTGCAGAATCAACATTTAGAGAAACATAACGGCTATAGAAGCCCAAAGCAGTAACTCCTTAGGAATCAGAAGTCCCAGGTTATGGTCATGGCACACTATTAACAAACTTGGTATTCTAGGCAAACAGAAAATTTTCAGGGCCTTTATCTCCCCTACCATTGGTTAAAAATACTCAAAATGTTAAGTAAGAACAGTGGCTTGCTTACAGTAAGCCTTCTGCAATGATTTTAGCAATTCTTCTTCGATGTTTTAAAATTACATTGTTTAATTCACACGTATAAAGCATAGTCAACACTGGGAAACCCAAAACCCAATTAAACTGACTACTACTGTGTTTTTTCCTGATCTTATCCTTCTGACTTCTCCCCTGGAGATAACAACTATCTTGGATTTTGTGTTTATCCTTCTTTTTCCTAAAAAAATATCTCCTGTTACACACTGGTACAGGGCCTATTTCTTTACAGGCCAGATGAAGCTTTGGATCAGTGCTCTCTGAACTCCCCTCCAGCTTTGAGTATATGAGGTATGACAGGTGGATATCAAACGTACACACCTAGTAGAATCGTATCAATGTTTGTTTTTCAAGGCTTTATAAAGCTAAAACACCGACTCTTCTGTTGAAATTTCCAATTCGACAAAAGGATATCTCAGTGAAACGTCTAAAGACCAAGACTTTTCTTTCAGTTTGCACCTCTGCTATAAAGTTCTACTCTAGAGAAAACCAACACAAGGAGCTAAATAATTTAAGCCCCTAACCCTGTCCGATGAAATCCTGAAATTCAAGCCTGAGGAAACAGGACAGAAACAGATGAGCTGGGAAAGTATACTTTATTTCAATGACAAGTATTTTAATAAAAATTAAGAGGCGTGGTTGGGTTCATATGAAATAGTTTTTAATACAACATAGATTTATTTCTTCCATATATATGTGTATATGTAAGTAGATGAAAGTAAAACAATTGAATATTTTTGATGTTCATCAACAGTGCTCACATTATTTGTTTCACAAAAAACCACCTTTAAATAAGGTAAACACGAATGCAAATCTGCTGACCATATGGCTTTTCTCCAGGGTTACTGTCCAGCCTAGGACGCTGGTCTTCCTGGCTGTAAATAACCTGAGATTTTATATTTGTTATAGCAGTTACCAAGTTGATCACAGTTAAGTAAATTGGACCAGGCAGTGGAACTGCTGTGTCAAGGGCAAATAAATACTCACCCCCACACCCCATACACAGGTCTGTGTTTTTCAGACTTTGGTATGGCTGGAATAAAAGTCAGCTGAGACTGCTGGTACAAGGTAACAGATTAATGTGTTTTCAGTGGCTTATGAAGAGGCCACACCTATAAAGTAGGATGTGAGTATGTTCTGAACCTGAACAGTACCAGGAAGACAGTGGTCAAAAGAATGAGTAGTCACTATAGTGATTTTCTCATGGAATTTAAGTCATTTTCCTTATTCTACCCATTGAACTGGCATAAGAAAATGTATTTTCTAAGAGGTATATTCTCCCCAAGGACAGTCCTGCTTCAATCATTTAAAACATAGTATACAAATCACCTTGATTTTTATAACCTGCCTCTTTAAAAATGGTAATAAGAAGTATAATATCATCCCTTTAGTTTCTGTCTACCTTGGAGTGTAATATGAATTGTGAAAAGTACAATAAAGGACTCTCGGAATGCCAGGAGAGGTGTAAGCAGCTACTGTTCTGTCTCACCAATGAAGGGTACTGCAGTGTGCTATTTGAAATTGAATCCGAATACACTCCTTGTTTACCTCAAGTACAGCTATCGGGAGAGCTAAGCATCATTTACTACCTACATTCGTTTATTCCTGGTAAGAACATTCGCAAATCACAGTGGCACTTCTAGAATACCCACAGAGAAAGGCAACCTTCCCGAAAGCAAATGTTCTTCTTCCTGGATAAGATCAAAATGCAGAACTCAAAGGCTAAGATAAGCTTCTGAAACATGTCTACATTTAACCTTTACCCGTAACACTTGACCTTCACTGAAATTAGGGTAGCATATTCAACTGTTTACTTTCCACTGTTTATATTCCAAACAGAAGGTAGCCTCTGAAAAAGGTCTCAAAAATAAGTAAGCTTCACCTCCCAACTTCTGACAGTAGTAGTAGAATTCAAGGCACTTCTTTACTCTAGTTTTTGGGAATGTCCTAAATCTCCAGCAAACTAAATCCAAATTAGTGTATCCTAGGCACCCCCAAAATCCTAAGCAAACTGGCTGCTTTAATCATTAGTTTACTAAAGAGACAATGGGGTGGTCTATTTTGTGAGCTAACAAAATTAACATAGGCAGGCATTCACCTATAGTGAGTGTTATTCACACTTTGACAGATCAGATGTATTGCTGGTTAAGTTCTAGAACTGGTGAGCAAAGAGGTGTCCTTCTAAAATAACAACATAAGGTTTTTCATGAATGACAGATGCTAGCCTAATTTGCCTCTCTAGATAATTAAAAAGCACAAAGTAACTCTTTTCTATTTAATCCCTTCTTTGAGTTATACTCAAGTAGCTAATTCTTTGCAATAGACTCATACTTGTTTTTCCTAAACTTGGTAGGAGTTCTGGGTTTCAAGTGTAGTATAGACAGTTTGGGTTGTCATCACCCAAATAAATGAAATCAAAAGGGTTTTGTATTTTCCAGTTAAAACTATTTTTAAATAAAGTTGAACTGTTGTGAGCTGCTGACTGACAAACATTAAGTGACCAGAATTAGGGGCATAATGGGTGTTTTTTCCTCCTCCTTAATACCACACCACCCTCTCCAGAAGAAATAGTTTACTTATTCACTTATTTATACCAGTAGAAGCAGAAGCAGAAATACTATTGTATTAGGGCTTATCTTGAATCTGTCTATAGAAGTTGGAACTAAATAAACAAGATAGCTTTGCTTCACCCGGAGAGAATCCTGTTTTGCATAAAACTTGTGGAAGAAGCATTCCATACGAGCCTATTTCCCCTACAAACAATGCTCAAGAGATCACTTTTGGAATTACTTGTCAGTATGCTTCCTCTGAGTCCCTATCTATTCCAGATCGCAAATCCCTTCCCATGCCAGACAGTTTTAAACTCAAACCACACCAAATCTGCAAACAAGCAACCAAATAAAGAACTAGTCTGGGAGATTACAAAGTCTCCTTTTGCGAGCCAACAAGATGCTAGGATAGCCAGAGCCTTGGGTATTTCAGAAATTTAACTTTTTACACATGTCCCAGGGCCTTCACACATTTCAACTTTGAGCTTAATCAAATTTCACACACAGGTGGAAAGCCTCTCTCTTCTCCACATGTACACTGGTTCCTCCTCTTCATTCTAATCTTCACTCCTACATAATCCACACCTACCGTGACAGCTAATACAATTTCTAGCTGGAATGTGGGAAAGAGAAAAGAAACCTATCCTAAGTTAGAAAAGTTTAGGGAACAAGATGTCCTAAGGATTCTAAATAAGAATGGGGTATATTTCTATATATAAATGCTATCAATATCAAAGACTCAGTAAACAGATGCACTAATCAGAAAAGGTCCATTCCTATAAATGCTAGAAGGAATTTGGTTCCTGTGAGTCAGAGAACAAACACAGTTACTTTTTCCAATCCAAATTTCTTGCCTGCTTGGATCCTTTAAGGTAACTTTAGATGATCTGTTTCATTAATGAGGAATGGGATATGAATTCTGATCTTGCGGTTGCAGGCACTTAACCAAATTATCAAGCTATCTACAATGATGGTTTACTTGAAACATTTCTTCTCAGCATGAGGGTTTTTTCTTGCATCAAATGAGTAAGGACTCGAAGTGGGGAGGGGAAAAAAAAGGTACTTGTCAGTTTGAAAGTCACAGACAGTTTATCTTTCTATAATTAGATTAGGAGAAAAAAAAATGAAGAACCCACTGTAGCAGGAAGAAGAGTCTTCCAGGGTCTGGCATCTGTGAGGAAACAAGAAAAAAATTAGAGTTCTTAGTTCCTTTCAGTGACAAAAGCACCAACCACATCTGACAACAGGCCACAAAACTATAGCCCAATTAAGGTCTCTTGGTCTGCTGGAAGAATCTGTTGTTGTCAAGGGCAGAACACCAAGTACCTTCTGACCCTTAGCTCTTTAGTATCACTAATCACAAAGAACTTGTTCATTGATTTAAAAACATTCTATACAAAGATCAATATACAGTCCTTGTATCAATAGTTATCATGGGTGAAGAGAAAATCAGAATTGACCATCCAGGCAACTGACTTCTTCAGACAATTCTGGACTAATTCCAATTAACTTATTTTTTTCTCTTTTCATATACTCTATCTACTCATTAATTTAATAATATATTTTGAGCTGTTACGATGCACATTGAAAGTAAAGTCACTCAGTTCTGCCTGACTCTTTGCGAACCCACAGACTACATAGTCCATGGAATTCTCCAGGCCAGAATATTGGAGTGGGTAGCTGCCCCCTTCTCCAGGGGATCTTCCCAACCCAGGACCAGCTGAGCTATCAGGGAAGCCCACAATGCATATTAGGGGAACAAAAATGAACATGGTATTACCTGCTTCTGAGGCACTTATCTGGTAAAATATTGATAAGAACATAAATGGGATAAAGCATTTAAGTGCAAGGTGAACAAACCGTTTTCATGTATGTGCAATAAAAAAAATTTTCTGCTTACTCTTTAAGTTCCTTAAGGGAGTAAGTCATGCCGTGTGCGTGTGTGTGTGCGCGCGTGCGCGTGTCTGTGTGTCTGTCTCTGTGTGTGTGTGTACCCAAAGAAGAGAATTCTGCAACAACAGGCGTTCAAAAAATGATGCTTTATTTTTAACTAAGAGGATAAGAAGATCTGTGGCTATTTAAGGATTCTTACCTAAATTTCCCCCCTTATTCCTCTGTGGTAACATGTACAAAAAAATTATCAGTGTGAATGACTTTATCAATTTTCCAAAGCAGAAAAGTGTTTAGTCTTAAGTGACAGAAATTTCTCCTAGGCTTTCACCGCAGAGTAGCCATTGGAGAGGTAGCTATCCATACTGGATGAACACCAAACATTTTAAGCAGTGTGCCAGAGAGGGATTCAAAGTTCTCCATTTACCCAGGTCTGTGTGTGCTTTTCTGATGCACTCCAGTGCAGTTGTGTCTCTTTCCCTTCTGGGACCAAATCCAATGTTCTGGCTTCCAGATATATTTAATAATTTGATGTCAGAACCTACCAAGAAAAATGGCCCGTCCCTAGAAGCAACTGATAAATATTATTGTTCTCAGCTAAGGGGTGTTTGCTTTTAGAATATCTTTTGTTTCTCACCAGAAGAAACATCAGTTTTGGTACAAAACAAACCCTAGCTCGCAGACGATCCATCTGCTTCACTGTTCAGAAAAAGTGAATGGACTACAAGGCAACAAGCCAATTACTCATTCATTCAATAAATATTCACTGAAGGCCTATCATCTCAAGACAGTGGGGATTATCATCCCATTCCCGGCTCAACAATATTTTGCCAGAAGCCATGTGGCTGGTCAACCTCAGCCAAGGCAGCCATTTGAAGCATCAGACCTGGCTCTGCTGTGGGTATATAGGGTGATCTCAAAGAAGGGCTTCATCTGTGAAAACTGAAAGATTTTGGTCTCTTTATATAGATTTTGTTAGGTTCTGCTAATCAAATATTCAGATAAGATCTACAGTGCAAAAAGATCTACAGACTTTTGGAGACCCAAAACTTTAAAATGCTAGTTAAAAAGTATGAATTTTTTGATGAGTATTAAATTGTACTGCACAGGGAAAGAATTGCAAAGCAGTGAAGCACAGCTGTCTGATTAATCTCAGTCCATTAAAAAGGCATGATAGATCTAGAATGCAACTTTGATTAAAAAAAAAAAAGGAAAAGGCAATGTGCACTAACATTAGGGAGAGCAACTTGGCATGTAACAGAATTCTAATTTAACTAGTAAATGTTTATTCATTAGCATGTAAAGCCATAACAGAGGCTATATACTTAAAAAACGAAAGGCACACACAGAGCTTTAATTTGGTACCATAATCTGAAAGAAAACTGGACCCAAATTGTTTTATGTCCAGTTAAATCTTGCTACCATCTGAAAAAATTGTGAAATAAAACTGAAACACTTACTTGATGAAATATTCAGTTACTGTGCATTTCCATCTATGGAGTAGAAATATTTCAAAATAAATACACCATGTCAATTGAAATTCACTCCACCGCCCTAGTCTTACTAAACACAAATGATTTATTCCTGGGGTATATGGAATTATATAATAAAGCAGAATTTAAAATTAGTGACTGGATTCTATTCACCATGGAAAAAGAAAATAGTCTTCCACCTATCAAGCCTTATGGCATATGACTAGGTAATCTCATTTTGGGGGAAATGCAACTATCCAAAGGGAAATGTTTAAAGGGGATCCTGTAGCCACCTAAAAATTAGCTCAAACAACAACAAAGACTGAGATCAAGGAAATCTGAATTTGGGGACAACATCAGGAAAAGGAAGTTTATATTAAATAAAAATGACAATATGTTGGGTGTACCAATATATGGGAATTTCTTTACTAGGATGGTATGACATGAATTTCAGACCTGTTTACTCGGCATTGTCTCTGAAGCCTTGGGAAGACATCTGAATACCATTCTTAGGCTGGTTCTTATAACATTACTTTCATTTTGTCTCTACCCATTACCTTTCAGGACCCTGCAATCCAATTTCTAATCCCAATTCCCTATTGATATTATGCTTTAAAAATCAGGGATGATTTCCTCCTAGCTAAAATAGATAGTCTTTTTATTGGTCCCAAACTTATCCATGGAATCTGACGTCAGTGGTCACCTTTTTTTTCTCCTTTCTTGGTTTGAGTTTTATTTGCAAAAATGTAATTTTTTAAGCCATCAGTAATTCACAATTGAAGTAGGCATTTATTCATAGCTGAAACCAAAGGCTTGAGATGGGGGTAGAGAAATGGCATGAGAAAGGTGGGAGTGGGCAGGAAACAAAGAGAACTAAAAAGACAGGAAAAGGAAACGAGGGGATAATTCTGGTCTTGGCAGTTAAGAGACTCATTCAGGGTCCAGATCTGCCAACTACCAGCAAAGCAAACAATTTTTTGTGCGATTAATATGTATTTTATAATTAAAAAATTTTAATTACGAAAACGGTCCTTGTTTATAGTTTTGAAGAGCAGATGAGAATACTGATGAGAGCACACAGCATAGAGCTTTCTATTGGGAAGCTCAACTAGTATGCATGCGTGCTCAGTTGCTAAGATGTGTCTGACTCTTTGTGACCCCAGGCTCCTCTGTTCATGGGATTTCCCAGGCAAGAATACTGGAGTGGGTTGCCCTTTCTTTCTCCATCACCCTGTCTTGAAAATATTCTTTAGGCTTCTGTGATCTTATACCTGCTTGTTACTAACCAGGGTTAGCAACAGGGTGAAGTGAGTGACGTGCTTAAGATGCAAAATTTGAGGAGGAACTCACTCTCAGGGTCATATGGGTGCAAGGTATTTGGTATTCAGACTGAACATGTCCTGAGATAATTAAGACCAACTGTATTATTTACCATAACACACAGCAAAAGCATTTTGCCATTATTTCACTTACTGTTTTTCCATGGGAGAACATATGGCAGAGACTTGGGAACACGCATGCCTGAAGCCAGGTTACTCTTATGTTCCATAACTATGTTGCTTGCAGGGCTGCAAAAAGAGAGATGAATTTGACTATGCTGGCATATTTGCATTCTTTAGGGAGGCACACATAAGACAATCAAAATGTGTTTTTTGTAATTTGGGGAAAAACAACCACCTACATTCTGAAATGTAAACACATTTCCATCAAAACATTCTTGCAATTAGAATGATTACCACTTCTCTGGAAAGCTCACTGTTCTGTACAGGCATTTAAGATGGGTTTAACCATTTTCATTTTCTAGAAATTGAGATAAACAGCAATGCCATCTACTGTTCAATTGTATGACAGGCTCATCAACTCACTCAATATACATAAGAGATAAAAAATGCCAAGGCAACCAAACTAAAGGCAACAAATCTCACAGAATTGAGATAAAATTAAAATTGTACCAATGGAATTCATCTTTAAGTTTTTCTATCTCAGTGCATACATAAACTACAAATAACTGTACACTTGTAACAACTGACTGTAGGAGCTAAAAAATAAAAATTGGTTAAGTATTCTATTTGAGGAAAAAATAAAGTCTACTATCTAATACTTTCATTTTCTAATTTGGAAATGCTCTCATTTAGGTTTGAAATACGATCTTTTTTTTCTTGTTGGCCACACTGTATGGCTTATGGGATCTTAGTTCCCCAGCCAGGGATGGAACCTGCACCTTTGGCAGTGAAAGTGTGATGTTCTAACTACTGGCCTGCCAGGGAATTCGGAACATGATCTTAGAAGGTTTGAAGATCAAGTGGTAACAAAAAATCTTAGAGATTTTAATTAGATACAAAATCAGTGGGGAAGCAGAGATGAGTTTTTTCCCTATCTAATTGGTATTATGGATTGTCCAATCTCAAATCAGGAACTTTTAAGATTACTTTTTCCTTAGACACTAGTTATCCAGAGCAAAAATAACACATATAGTACAGCTACATAAGTTTTTCAAAGCATTAAAATAACATGAACTTAGCAAAAACTCTAGCTAAGACATAAGAATGGCTGGCGCCACTGTCTCCTGTGCTAGACTACAAGCTAGTATTTTTGTGTTCCCACAGGAATTAATGCAAAGCATGTGACCTTTTTATGACTCAAGGAATAAATAGAAAAAACCCACCAAAACTATATCTAGACAAATTACCACCAAGTAACATTATTGAGGAAAGAGGTCAATACATGCTCTGGAGCCTTCAGTTGGTAACAGAGCACTTTGATTCTGGGAGGATGTGGTGGGAATGAGATCTTTTCATTTACCTATTGTTGCCACAGTAGTTGGCTGTGCCCCAGACAAATGGGGTGCTGGTCTGTTCCCACAAATCTGCCAAAGGAAACAAAACACAGTTTGTGGTGCTACTAGGTAAAACACCAATTCATACTAGTGGAATTTGTGAGATGAGAAATAATAAACAAGTTCAGAGAAGCAAGTAAAAACTGGTCAAGTACCCTAAGAGACACAATAGCAAGAATTTAACTGAAGGATATAAACACAAGCGACATAAATAATAATAAACGTGCCTAGCAACAACCAAACACAGATGGTATAACACAATTTATGAAAAAAACATATGTAAAGTAGTGTTTCTTTTTCAATCAAGTGGGAAAGGCTGTTCCACGTGTCTGCACAGAGATACAAATGTGTTTGTACTGGGGCTCAATAAGAATAATACGGCATTCTGAACAACATGGTATGTTCATAAAAAAGGAAAACCTTCCTTCAGTTTAAAGCAAATGACTTCAGATTTTGACACTGTGGAGAAAGAGACGTAGAGGCCCTTCACCTTTGTCCCAGTCTTCATCGCAAGGAGGGCACCGCCATGTGCTCTCAGCCAGAGTCTCTTGTCCAAGGCTCCTGGTTTGGTTGACTGCAAGACAACAGAGATTCTGACTTAAGAAGGGGACACTGCCAAGTTATTATGTTTAAAGGAGTCAGTGGCTTAAAAGGTTGCAGGGTCTTTGTTTCTGAAAAATGGATAGGATGAAAACTAAACAGGTCTTATCTCCTTTCCAACAGAAGACAAGAAAGAGAAGCAGAAACAAAGATGTTTGCCGTATTTATGGTAATAAAAGAATTTTTATTTTTAAATGAATTATTAGTAAAATGAATCAGATTGTTCAAAGTCTGGCACACATAACCTGACAATCTTTTGCTGCTAAGATTAAAAATCTCAAAGGCAGAAAAGTATTGTTTTTCTGAAATGATGAAAGCCAAAAATCAAGGTGATAATGTAGCATCATATAAATCTGAAGGCGCTAACCTCCAGTACTGAAACATCTCAGCTAGTCAGTCTTACCAACATCCTGCTCAATACAGCTTTTGTCATCACAGCTTGAGATATGATGACTGATTTCAGCCCGAGGAACCTGATGGCGAGCATTGAAGGGACAAGTCGCCAGTTTGTTTGCGACATCAGGATGATTCTGTGAAAAAAATTAAAGGGGTTTGTCAATAAACTTGTGGTGGAACTGTGATAGGTACACTCAGCAGAACATTGAGAGAGTTATTTATCACCTATACAGATCACAGAGACATTACCTCTTTGTTATGATTATAAAGACTGACAACACAGATACTGGGGTTAAAGTGGTTTATAAGGAAGTAAACAGTTGAATTTAGGATTGGGTATTTGAATCATATCTTCTCCCTGTTTACTTCTCAGGGTCATGCGAGTCGGGTGGCACAGCCTGTAATGGCACAGCTCTCTGGATGTCTTTGAAAGCTGATATTCAGGATGAACAGCAACACTAAAACACACTTTGTCTGCATTGCAGTAGCACCCCTGCTACTGCAGTACAAGAGTGCAGGAAAATAGCTGTGGGAAGGGAGCTGCAGAAGAGGCAAAGCCAACGATTTTTCAGATTAACACAGGAACACTTTTTAAAGTAACGAGGCCTGAAATGAGGCTCTGAACAATTTGTCCTTTATTTCAGCTATTTCACTAAGGAAAAGTCCAGATAACAGAGAACTCTGTTGACCAAGTTCCTTATTTTAATATGAAACAAGAAAACAAAACAAAGTGTTTAATATAACCCAAATCCTATGTTAAGTTTACCAGCAACTAAGAAATTAGGAGAAGCAAAAGATATATCACAAATGATACTCAAAAAAGTAAAAATAATGTAAAATGGGGAGAAGGGTGCAAAAAAATAGAAGATGGAGAAAATTGTGAGGGCAGCTATCTCCCTGATTTTTTAAAGGGATAGTGGGCATTCTAATGCAAAGGTTTTGTGGCTGAAGATTAAGAGCATTAGGAGAGGGGAGTTATGACGATGTCTTTTTACCACTTGGCTCCCTTTCCCAACCTTTCTCCTTGGGACATGTCTGAGAGCCTAGAGGAGGAAGTTGTGGTGGTATCTGCTTGTCTGTCATGTCTAGGTTCAACCTTAAGGAATTCTTGCTCTAGAGACTGAAAGGAGCTGAGAAATAATCAACAATGGCATTATAATCATGTCTCCAGGACTGCGAGAGAAACATCCCTTGAAGAATGTTAATGCATATGTGAACTGTATGCAGGTTTGGATTAAATACCTAAATTGTTTTCCAAGCATAAATCCTGGCAGAACTCTGGCCTCTGTATCTGACATTTCTATTCTAACCACCCTTTCAAACTGTCTCAATTAATATATCAGCATTAAATTAGCTTACATCGACTAAATCTACGAAAGGTGACCAGAGGGAAAAAACTCTTTGAGCTGTCTTTTTTTTTCCCCTCCCCTCAAAGATGCTTACTGTTGAAACTAAGAGAAATAGTTATTTTTATGAATAATCTTTTCTTAGGTTAACCTCTAGCTGTTCAACTTCTTTAACATTTCTAAACAAACAAACAAAATCAGAAATAAGTATCACAGTACTCAATCCTTATCAGGACAATAAGTACATCAAATTTACAAGGCAAGAATGATTTCTTATCACTAGTAAAAGTTAGTGATTCCTCTGTTTCACAGAGGGTGAGAAGATTGGAGAGAAACTGTTTAAGGGTGCTGTGTCACTAGTTGGGGGAAAAACCAAAATGAGAAAAAACTTACATACCCAAGAAATAAATTCTTTTCTATAAATGTTGGCATTTAACCCAAAGCAATTCTGGCATTTAATTAAAACATATATGCTAAAATTATTTGATATTTATAAAATTTGGCTTTTTAAAAGAACTACTCAGGAGGCCATCACCGGGCAAATTGAGAAAATAATATCGTACCTTTCTGCACTTGATTAGATGATAAGGAAACCTGCAGGCCCTGATCTGGTGGTTTTTATCATAGGGGCATTGTAACAGCTTTTCAGGGTCCAGAGTATCGACTGAAAGAAAAACAGGGTAAGTATGAAGCTTGACAGGCCCTGGCAACAGTTCAGCATCCTTGGCACATGGATTTTTCAACAGCATCTGTAAGAATTGAACAAGACAGCCTAACAACAACTTGAAAGATTTTTTTTTAAGGGTGACTAAAAACACCTGAAAATGTAAGATAAAACTGTGTTACTAAATCTTCATTAAGTCCAGCAAAACCAGCATTCATGGGGGAGGGTCAAAGTTCACATTTGGTTGTACATAAATACTGTTGTTTTTATTGTTGGTAATCCTTATTGTAACAAAAAATTAAATGATACGTCTTTTCCTTTTCTGAAAGTGCTAATTCAGGGTCATTCTTTTCTCTAGCTAGTTCAACCAAAACTTCCCAGGCAGTATACTGAAGGTTGGAACGGACAATGTATTGATATACTGATGTGGGAGTCCACTGCACATGTGCCCCCTAGTCCCCGAGTCTTAGGGCAAGCTGAGGGTAGTTAACCCCCTACACCAGCATCCTTATTTACTAGCTTGCCATGACATGAAAAAAGTTGGTAAGCACTGCTCTATATCAGTTATATGTTCTATGGAAGCTTAGGAAATATTCATTCATAGATTTATTTTTTTGTCTGTCTGATTTAATGTACTCCTCGAAATAGCTCCTAGTCACTGAATCTAGTTACCTCTCAAAAGAGACCGAGTCAGTTCAGTTTAGTTCAGTTCAGTCGCTCAGTCGTGTCCGACTCTTTGCAACCCCATGAATCGCAGCACGCCAGGCCTCCCTGTCCATCACCAACTCCCGGAGTTCACTCAGACTCACGTCCATCGAGTCCGTGATGCCATCCAGCCATCTCATCCTCAGTCGTCCCCTTCTCCTCCTGCCCCCAATCTCTCCCAGCATCAGAGTCTTTTCCAAAGAGCCAACTCTTCGCATGAGGTGTCCAAAGTACTGGAGCTTCAGCTTTAGCATCATTCCTTGCAAAGGAATCAAAGGGTTGATCTCCTTCAGAATGGACTGGCTGGATCTCCTTGCAGTCCAAGGGACTCTCAAGAGTCTTCTCCAACACCACAGTTCAAAAGCATCAATTCTTCGGCGCTCAGCCTTCTTCACAGTCCAACTCTCACATCCATACATGACCACTGGGAAAACCATAGCCTTGACTAAACGGACCTTTGTTGGCAAAGTAATATCTCTGCTTTTCAATATGCTATCTAGGTTGGTCATAACTTTTCTTCCAAGGAGTAAGCGTCTTTTAATTTCATGGCTGCAGTTACCATCTGCACTGATTTTGGAGCCCAAATAAATAAAATCTGACAGTCTTTCCACTGTTTCCCCATCTATTTCCCATGAAGTGATGGGACCGGATGCCATGATCTTCGTTTTCTGAATGTTGAGCTTTAAGCCAACTTTTTCACTCTCCTCTTTCACTTTCATCAAGAGGCTTTTTAGTTCCTCCTCACTTTCTGCCATAAGGGTGGTATCATCTGCATATCTGAGGTTATTGATATTTCTCCTGGCAATCTTGATTCCAGCTTGTGTTTCTTCCAGCCCAGCGTTTCTCATGATGTACTCTGCATATAAGCTAAATAAGCAGGGTGACAATATACAGCCTCGACGTACTCCTTTTCCTATTTGGAACCGGTCTGTTGTTCCATGTCCAGTTCTAACTGTTGCTTCCTGACCTGCATACAGATTTCTCAAGAGGTAGGTCAGGTGGTCTGGTATTCCCATCTCTTTCAGAATTTTCCACAGTTTATTGTGATCCACACAGTCAAAGGCTTTGGCATAGTCAATAAAGCAGAAATAGATGTTTTTCTGGAACTCTCTTGCTTTTTCCATGATCCAGTGGATGTTGGCAATTTGATCTCTGGTTCCTCTGCCTTTTCTAAAACCAGCTTGAACATCAGGGAGTTCACGGTTCACGTATTGCTGAAGTCTGGCTTGGAGAATTTTGAGCATTACTTTACTAGCATGTGAGATGAGTGCAATTGTGCAGTAGTTTGAGCATTCTTTTGCATTGAAAGAGACCAATACCTTTACCAAATTGGTAAAGGTTCCAAAATTTCATATTTTGGAACATAATGAGAATAAAAACCCCAGAGAATTCTTTAATCTGATGATCATGAAATTGGCCAGATAAAAAGTAGAAAGAATTAAAAAAAAAAAAGTAGAAAGAATAATCTGCAAAAACAGAGCCTCCTAAGTTTGAGACAACTGCAGATTTATGGGGCTACTGTGATAAAGCCAACCCCTAACCTATATTGTGCAATTTTAAAGTACCCTTAGAAGACTATACTTTCAGGCTCCATTTCAATAGTTTAATAGACACTAGCGAAGTTTCTCATAACATGTAAAACTACTCTTAGGTTCTGCAAAATGTCCAGGCTGAGCCCTAAATTTTAAGAATCTTGGTTAAAGAAGAGAAGTTAAACAGTTAAGTACATTTTGAATATATTATGAGGACAAGAGGCAATCTAATAAAATGCTGTTTCCATCACTGAAGGCAATAATACAAGTAAAATAAGATAAACAATTCACATTTGATAAGAAGCTTATAAACCAAGAGACTGCTATGAAAATCAGAAGCCAGGGGAATTGAAACAGTGTCCCCGGATGAGTGGTAAACATGGGATAAATTGCTAACCATGATCATGATGCAAATGAGCCAGAAAGGTGACTTGAAGGACAGAATGAGTAGGAACGAAAAGTCTTACAGGACAAGCAGGCTTATTATGCCAACCAGGCTCATCCTAAGCAGTGATCTTTTCACATTTCTGAAGCTTCAGGATACACAGGAAGAGTATACAGATGAAATTCTTGTTAGTTTCCCTCCATTTAATCCATTTCATCACAAGCAAATGATAGGCCATGTCAGTAGCTGACAGACTGGACATAGTTTATAATTCATACACATTTTACTGCCCATTCAGCAGCATACATCGGAGTTAATAATGATAGCTTCCTACTAAAATGCTTTACTTTTTGGTCTCTGATAACTTAGGTCTCGGAGAAGGCAATGGCAACCCACTCCAGTGTTCTTACCTGGAGAATCCCAGTGACAGAGGAGCCTAGTGAGCTGCCGTCTATGGGGTCACACAGAGTCAGACAAGACTGAAGCGACTTAGCAGCAACTTAGGTCTGCTCTAAATGGTCTTTTATTTAAAGATTAAACATTTTTCAATTTTATGTTTAATTTACAAATTTTAATGGTAATAAGCAACATAAAATTCATCACCTTAACTATTTAAAAGTGTACAGTTTATTGGTGTTAAGTATATTCATATTGTTGTGAATCTAGACAATCTCTAGAAATTTTCACCTTGCAAAACAAACTCTATACCCATTAAATAACTCCCATTGCCTCCTCCCTGAAACCTCTGGCAGCCATTATTCTACTTTTTATTTCTATGAGTTTGACTATTCTAGATATTTCATGTAAGTGAAATCATATGGCATGTGGTTTTTTGATGATTAATTTATTTAAATTACCACAATGTCCTCAAAGTTTATCCATAGTGTAGCATGTGACAAGATTTCCTGTAACCATTGTATTTGCTTTTCTTTAAAACAAACAAACAAACAAACTTAACAGCTCCTTCTGATCAGTGAAATGAAAGAAATATTTCCCTGCTGTACATGGATGTAGCACAGTTTCTTAATCAGTTCCCTTACTGATACATTTATGCTGTTTCTAGTTTTTACTGTTATATATAAATGCTGTGGCTAGCAATCTAATATATACTTATCTGTGCACTGTACGAGTATTTTTCTTGGGCAGATACCTAAGAGTACTGCACAAAGTATTATATGAATTTAAAGTTGTAACAAATACTATTGAACTCCTCAGCAAAAAAATTTTTAGAATGTCCCTTAAATTGGTTTACCTGTTTTTTAACATTTAAAAAATTTTAAATTTCTTTTTAATTAGAGATAATTGCTTTATAATATTGTGCTGGTTTCTGCCATACATCAACATGAATCAGCCATAGGTATACATATGTTCCCCTCCCTCTCACCTCCCACCCCATCCCACATCTCTAGATTGTTAGAGATCAGCAAAAATCTTGAGTGACTTTTTGGGAATATAACTTAATTTGGAAAACAAAGTAGGCCTCATGGACAAGCTTCCTCCAAAAGCACAGACTCAGATATTCCTCACACTTGGATAGGGCCCAGAACCCATGGTGAGAGATGGAGGAAGCTTCACGGAAATGAGGAACCAGACCTGACAAGAGTATTATCAGCTAAGAGGCACTGCCTGAAGACAGAAGCTGGAGAGCTTCAGGAATCTGTCAGATTATAGAGTTTTAGATCAGTCGGGGGGAAAGGTCAAGTACATCCTAAACAGTATTTCTCATTTTAACTTGATTCCTGGTGTTAAATCACTTGAGGACTGTAGATTCTGATTCAGCACGTTTGAGATGAGGCCTGATATTATGCATTTCTAACATACTGCCAGGTTCTTTTTTTTTTTAATCTTAAAACAATGAAACTTTACCAAGACACAGATAAACAGAAAAAAATGCTATGCTTAAAGGAGTTGATTCTTTACAAGCCAATATATTTTATTAAATTTACTTAATCACAAACTTAAAAATTTTAAATAAACAGCAAAATCAATCATTTTCTTCTTTAACACACATCTACTGATTAAAAAAGTCTGTGCTATGTAGCAATAATTACAAGAACCAAGTGACATTTTTCTAGGAAAAAAATCACCACTGGAAAAAGAATAAGAGACATAAAAGGAGATGATGCTTTCTAATTTAATAGAGTAGTACGCTTCCAAGAATAAAGATAAATCTCTTGTATTTATCTCACACTGAAATCTCAGATTTTAATTAACATATTTTTAGAAAAATTAAGGGAGCCCTAAGGAAGATCAAGGAGAATCAGACTTCCAGATTCATTATTCTCAAAGTATGGGCCTCAGATTAGCATTACCACCTGGCAGCATGTTAGAAATTCAAATTCTTGAGTCCCAGACCTTCTGAATCAAAAATTTGGGGGGAGGGCTCCAGAAACCTGTGTCTTAACAAGTATCCCAGGTGATTCTTCTGCATGCTATAGTAGATATTTAATAAAGACTGTTTCCATGGAGTTTCTACCTGTTGGTGATAAAGGTTCTATTGGACTCTTCCTTGAAGGCAGAATGGAACTAAAATATCTTTCAGTCAGAACTTAAGAGATTCTGAACAAGATAGCAAAGTAGGAAATAAAGGCAGCCTTGTTGACAAGTTTCATCCACTCAGATGTTCCTTAAACTTGGTCAGGGTCTAGAAACCATAGTGCCTAGTGGTATCAAGTAGGGCACAACATATAAACAACATACAAGGCTCTGGTTCTTACTCTGTCCCCACCAATATAACCATGGGTTAAATTAGTTAACCTAGGTTCTGTTTTCTCAGTTGTAAAATTCTAGTGTTGAATGAAATGGTTTTTCAGGCCTCTCTTGTTCTACCCTTGTATGATCCTAGCTCTCTGCCCCCATTTGATTTTCTGGGCCATTGAGATTCCTGGATCACTAGAGAAATAAGAATTCTCCCTAGGATTTCTTTAATCCTAAAAACTCAGTGCACATCAACATGACGTATACCATTTTATCCCACAAAACAGAAACCAGGGGTTACCATCCCTGTGTCACTAACAGGAGAAACTGAAGTTCTGAAGAATGAAAATTCTTCACTTAATAAATAAAAACATGTAGTTTAACACAGGTGTCCCAACTGCAGCTTTCCCAAAGCTTGATGACTTCTCATACTTTTTAATTTCAAGGATCCTATTTCAAATTTGGACATTTCTCTGCATTGCTAAAACAGTCTCACTTTTTCTTCCAGCAGTTTAGCGAAAAAGTGAATCTTTCTCAACACATTAAAAGTCTTGTCAGAGAGAAAACTACATATAAGCAACCTATTTTCTAAAAGCAACAAGAAGTACTTACTGTAAGTTTCTTCCATGTTGGGAATTAAGGAGCCAAATCCAAAGTGCTGGGGGAAAAAAAAAACTGGATCAGGAAATCAGAAATAAAACGTATCAAAAGAAGCCCTAAGAAGTGGATCAGACTAGAACTGAAGTCACCCAAGTTTAATATAAAAAACCCTTATAGCACCTCCCTCTTCCTATTAGTTTCTCCCCTTTAAGGCATTCTTTACTACTTTGAACCATTTTATCATTGCCTAACTCACACTCTTAGAATAAATTCTAGAGCTCACAGTTAGGAAAACCAAACATGACTACTACTTAAGCTGTATTCAGGCGAGAGGATGTCAGTTAATTTCAAGTGCCATTACAACACCTTGCCACTGTTTACCATCCTTTAGGGTTTGATGTTGTTTAACATTAGAAGGGGCAAGTCAAGCCCACAAGAATGTTATTTAAACTGCAGGATAAACAAAGGAATAGGGTACTATTTTAAAGTCCTCAAGTCCTCAAAAATACAGGATGATCGGGCTGCCAGTCTGGCTTCCCCCTGCTTCTGGGGGCTGGGGAACGCTGGAAGCCTATGTCAGACTGTACAGGCAGTCCATTCAGTATGCCCAGAGACACTCCAGTTTACTATTTCTATGATTTTTCTTAAACATGATTAGGAAGTATCACACTTTTCCCAGTGATGCTTTATTACCTCCCCCGCCTCCACGCTAAACCAGACAGACTTGGTTATTTAAATTTCTCCAGGTAATACTCATTCCCTCTGCGCACTGAGGAAACATTTCTAAATGTTAGTACTCAAGAACTGTCCATTTTATAGTTGACAGAATCATAAAAGAATAAGTCTGTAACAGAAACTTGTAAGATTAAAAGACAATTTTTAGTTTGAATCCTCTTCCACCTGACTCTCCCCTATTGAGCTGTGATTAAACAAACTTATCATTACAAAACAGACTAAATTTATATAAAACCATCCCCATAGTAAACTTAAAACTGGCTAGATTTACAGTTATTGTCCCTAGAGCCAGCTCTCCTCATACAATTCCACACCCCTTCCCCCCATTCTATGACATAAGCAGTCTTGGAACCTATGATAGGAAATACAAGTGATCAGCTGGAACTTGTTTAGTAATTTGCTGCAGAGCCTATTTGTAAATGACAATCACTGGTGAAACTGCCATGAAAAAATAATTTTCATGTCTGGGTTAAGAAATTTTGACCTTCCCTTTTATATGTTATACATAGTTACTCTATACTTTTTCAACAAAAATAAAAAGAGAATTGAAAGAGCCAAACACTATGTTCCTTGATTTTAAGCAATTTAAAGGCACTATCAGTGCCAGATTCAGCAACTTGCAGGAAGCCCCCCTATCCTCTGGAGGCAAAAAGACTAAATTACAGTAGATTAAGGGCACTGGAAACTACAGCCTCATCATTCAGCCTTGTCCATGTAAGTATCCTATCACTATCAAACTGTTATCAACTTTTCACATTTTCCCTAGTACTAGACGGCGGTGAAAAGGGCACTCAGCAGTCAAGCTTGGGAGCTGGCTGTAGCCTGAAGCAACGGATTACACTTAACCGAGCTGGGGTCTCAGTAAAACCAACATTTTCCCTCCTTTAAACAAAAGTCAAGAGTCCATTTAAACAATGGGACTAAACAGGAGATGGTGGGGAAGGTGCTTAACTTAAAAAACCAAGACTAAGGAGCTAGGGAGGCCCTCGACGGGGACGAAGCAGTGGCAGACCCACCGGTTGCCTGAACACCTTTGCTAAGGACCCACAAGGTGCGCAGAAAAGGGAATATACTAGAAGGTGAAAGTATCCCAGTCCACTATCGGTGAGATTTTTGGAGGTCCCCAAGCCAGAAACTGGGCGTCTTTCCTACCTCGGCGGAGACACGCTCTCGTCTCCCCACGGTCGTCTTCGCTCACACCCGTGCCCCAGCAACGCTCCCTTCCGGCCTCTGACGTTAGGGGTGGGGCCCCCACTTCCTGTGACGCAGGGCTGGGCGTCGGGGAGAGTGCTGGTGCGGGCGCTCCGATGACTGCCTTCTCGGCCCTCCCTTCTTGGCTTCCGCCCATCCTCCGCTCAGGAGGTGGTGCTCCGGCACTTGGAATGACCGAAGCTTTGCGTGGGTGGAACTCGCGCTGCCTTCCCGACCTCTGTGGGGGCCATCTTAGAAACTAGAATGAGCGCTGAGACATAGCGCTCGAGGAGGTGATGGGACACCTTAGAGGTCAAGTGATAGTGGTGAGAAGGAAGCCATGTTAGTGCCAGTTGTCCAGTTCAGTTCAGTCGCTCAGTCGTGTCTGACTCTTTGCGACCCCATGAATTGCAGCACACCATGTCTCCCTGTCCATCACCAACTTCCGGAGTCTACTCAAACTCATGTCCATCGAATCGGTGATGCCATCCAGCCATCTCATCCTCTGTCGTCCCCTTCCCCTCCTGCCCCTAGTCCCTCCCAGGATCAGAGTCTTTTCCAATGAGTCAACTCTTCGCATGAGGTGGCCAAAGTATTGGAGTTTCAGCTTCAGCATCAGTCCTTCCAGTGACTAGAATGGACTGTTTGGATCTCCTTGCAGTCCAAGGGACTCTCAACAGTCTTCTCCGACACCACAGTTCAAAAGCATCAATTCTTCCGCGCTCAGCTTTCTTCACAGTCCAGTTCTCACATTCATACATGACCACTGGAAAAACCATAGCCTTGACTAGATGGACCTTTGTTGACAAAGTAATGTCTCTGCTTTTCAATATGCTATCTAGGTTGGTCATAACTTTTCTTCCAAGGAGTAAGTGTCTTTTAATTTCATGGCTGCAAGAGAAAGATAATTTAGATTTTTGAGTGGAGGGAAGAGGAAAATTGAAAAAGAGATGAACAGAAGAGGTCATCTCCTCCCACCCCCCAGTTCCCCCCAAAACAAACCACTAAGGACAGGAATCTAGTTTTTGTTTAGCATGACTTGTAGGTAGAGTTTCAAAGTTCAAAAGTCGATAATGGCTTATCGGAGAATCTTCGGTAGGATGTATGCCCTAGTCATCTCCCCTAAAGGAGATTTTTGAGGAGAGAGCTGGGTGGGGTAGAAAGAGCCTGAAAGTTATAAATTGATAGTAGAAAACGAAACATATATTGTGAGCCTTTGTTCTGGAAACCCTGATACCAAGAAGAAAAAAAAAAGTGTAATTGGTGGTTCTTGAGTTCAAATTGCTAGGAAAACAGGCCCCAGAGTGGATGAAAGAAAAAATGGCAGTACAACAGATCCTAAGAAAGTGGTCGAGAATGTAAATTCTTTAGAGGAAAGACACTGGGGCCCAAAGTGACCCGGGGAGAACTTTGTTTGAGAAAAAGGACTTGTGGCATTTGTAGACAAAAAAGGGAAGGAATTGATACTACAGGTAGATCTAGTAATATTTTTTTTAAAGCAAGAAGTAAAAGGCGTGATACGACACATTTTTGTATTGTTCAGAGGAGGAGGCAGAGTGGATGGTCAGTTTGGGTGTTGAAATATTGGGGGTTTTAGACCATTTCAGTGGTTTATGTGGTCTAAACGTTATTTAGGAGAACTTATTCTAACAGCACGAACTAACTGTGGCTTTAGCGAAAAGGGTCATGGGACGTTTTTACATGAATAATATGTAACCATTATCGGATTTTTATTTTTGGCCATGCTGCTTGTTTTGCGGTATCTTAGTTCCCTGACAGGGCTAGGTCCTGTGCCCCATGCATTTGAAGTTGGAAGTCTTAACCACTGGACCTCCAGGGAATTCCTTTTTTTTTTTTTTTTAATTTTTAAAATTATCATTCCTTGAGCTGAAGAGAGTATGCTTCACAGCCTTTAGTTCATTTTAAGACCCTAAAAATAAAAGTATTGGTGGAACCAGGGCCCAAGACTTCTTAATTGTGTCTGCAGTTCAGAACCACTTGAGGAGATTTAAAACATATCATGTCACGTCCCCTTCCCAGGCCAATTAATCAGAAAGGGTTAGTTTTAAAAGCTACCCAGATGATTCTAATGTGCAGTCAGGATTGAGAACCACTGAGGTAGGCACTGTTTTGAATTTACAAAAGCTATTCTTTCACCTGGGTGGCCTGGATGATTTCTGTGAAGGAGGGGGCAAGCTGTTAAAGTGCTTCTTGAAAGATGATTGCTGAGAATGAAAGCTTCATTACAAGTTCAGCACAAACAATTTTAGAAAAGCTGTTGTTTTGCAAATCAGTTTCAGATTGTTAGGTATATCTTAAATAATCTACAAAATCCTAAACCTCTGGATTTACCAAATCATTCATGCAGAATTAGCAGGGCCGGTGTGATTTAAAGTGAAATGTGACTTTTCAGGGTTTAAACTTCAGTAATCTGGTGAAATTGTTGACCCTGTTACTGTGACCCATCTGTTCTTTTCATTAAGATACCTGCAGGTTGAAATTTCTGGAGAAGGAGGAGCTAAGAGCTTGAGAGGACGAGGAGTGGGTACCAAACCAGAATCCTAAGTCAGACTTCATTGCATTCAGTAATACCTTGTCAAAGTGACAGGATCCTCAGCTGATAAAGCTGTTCCATTTAGCACTAGTGAATGAGCCCACCAACTTTTAAACAAACTAAAGAACCAAACATGTCTTTCAGAGGTGGAGATATTAAAATAAAAATGCACCACGCGTCTTTCTCTTCTTAAATGCTTTTTTTCCATTTCTTTCCAACCCAGAAAGTTCCTGCTTTATCTGAGATCCCTGCTGAGTTTTCTTTCAGACTGATTTTCCAGCCAGGTTGAATATATTTGAAAAGGAAGAAAAAAAAAGAGAGCAAGCCCAAGGCATTTACACAGGGTCATTCTGAGGGCTAGCTGGGATTAATACCCTAAACTGAATCTGAGCCATGCTGGTTCTATCTCTGAATATGCTTGCATTTAACCCTAAATTATAAATTACATTTTTAGAGTTATTAGTTAAAGACTCTGAACTAATGAGTAGACAGATCTGTATGCCAATGATTGAAAAAAAAAACAACTTTGTTCGAAGATGAGTTTTTCTCAGCTTTTAGGATTGGAGTCTCAGTTATTCCTTCAGATTCTTTAGAGATTGTCAGTGTTTCATAAAGCCTGATAAAACTTAAACTTTTGCCCATCAGAAAGCTAAAACATTAAAATTTCTTTGTTTTGGGCTTAGATTTTATCCACTAAGTCCTATTTCTCTCATCTAATAATGATTTCTGATTGGTTGTAAAGTATATAACTTATAATAGGAAAATTATTGAAGAAGTGCAGTTGTAAAATATTTTGAAAAGATCTCTGGGGGAACATAATAGATGTTATTATTAGTGAGGGTAGATTTTGGGAAGTATTGCTGTTGAGAGTGAAAAGTTGGGACTGGTTATAATTTTTCAGGCAAAGTAACAGGGCGAGGTGTTCTCACTAGGGAACCATTGAAAATATATTTATGTTTAAAAAAGTCATTAATGAGAGTTTGCAAAGAATAGCTAACACCCCTCTCTGCAAATACAGGATGATACAGGATAAATGAAAAACCAGTCATGACTTTTTTTTTGTCTTTAAATTCATTCTGTGTCCTAATGCATAAATATTATATAATTGTGTAATCTGCATTGCTGTAATAGTTGCTGAGTAGTCTGTTTTCTGAACCTGGAATGTTAGGTCCATGAGTCAAGGCAAATTGGAAGTGGTCAAACAGGAGATGGCAAGAGTGACATTCTAGGAATCAGCGAACTAAAATGGACTGGAATGGGTGAATTTAACTCAGATGATCATTATATCTACTACTGCAGGCAGGAATGCCTTAGAAGAAATGGAGTAGCCGTCATGGTCAACAAAAGAGTCCGAAATGCCGTATTTGGATGCAATCTCAAAAACGACAGAATGATCTCTGTTCATTTCCAAGGCAAACCATTCAATATCACAGTAATCCAAGTCTATGCCCCAACCAGTAATGCTGAAGAAGCTGAAGATGAACGGTTCTATGAAGACCTACAAGATCTTTTAGAACTAACACCCAAAAAAGATGTCCTTTTCATTATAGGGGACTGGAATGCAAAAGTAGGAAGTCAAGAAACACCTGGAATAACAGACAAATTTGGCCTTGGAATATGGAATGAAGCAGGGCAAAGACTAATAGAGTTTTGCCAAGAAAATGCACTGGTCATAGCAAACACCCTCTTCCAACCACACAAGAGAAGACTCTACACATGGACATCACCAGATGGTCAACACCGAAATCAGATTGATTATATTTTTTGCAGCCAAAGATGGAGAAGCCCTATACAGGCAACAAAAAACAAGACCAGGAGCTGACTGTGGCTCAGATCATGAACTCCTTATTGCCAAATTCAGACTTAAATTGAAGAAAGTAGGGAAAACCACTAGACCATTCAGGTATGACCTTAATCAAATCTCTGATGATTATACAGTGAAAGTGAGAAATAGATTTAAAGGACTAGATCTGATAGAGTGCCTGATGAACTATGTATGGAGGTTCGTGACATTGTACAAGAGATAGGGATCAAGACCATCGCCATGGAAAAGAAATGCAAAAAAGCAAAATGGCTGTCTGAGGTGGCCTTACAAATAGCTGTGAAAAGAAGAGAAGTGAAAAGCAAAGGAGAAAAGGAAAGATATAAGCATCTGAATGCAGAGTTCCAAAGAATAGCAAGAAGAGATAAGAAAGACTTCCTCAGCGATCAATGCAAAGAAATAGAGGAAAAGAACAGAATGGGAAAGACTAGAGATCTCTTCAAGAAAATCAGAGATACCTAGGGAACATTTCATGCAAAGATGGGCTCGATAAAGGACAGAAGTTGTATGGACCTAACAGAAGCAGAAGATATTAAGAAGATGTGGCATGTATACACAGAAGAACTGTACAAAAAAGATCTTCAAGACCAAGATAATCACAATGGTGTGATCACTCACCTAGAGCCAGACATCCTGGAATGTGAAGTCAAATGGGCCTTAGAAAGCATCACTACGAACAAAGCTAGTGGAGGT
The DNA here is from genome assembly GCF_042477335.2 of Ovis canadensis. NCBI lineage: Eukaryota > Metazoa > Chordata > Mammalia > Artiodactyla > Bovidae > Ovis > Ovis canadensis. The sequence goes on along the minus strand of NC_091247.1, from coordinate 137,788,559 downwards.
GATGGAATTACAGTTGAGCTATTTCAAATCCTGGAAGATGATACTGTGAAAGTGCTGCACTCAATATGCCAGCAAGTTTGGAAAACTCAGCAGTGGCCACAGGACTGGAAAAGGTCAGTTTTCATTCCAATCCCAAAGAAAGGCAATGCCAAAGAATGCTCAAACTACTGCATGATTGCACTCATCTCACATGCTAGTAAAATGATACTCAAAATTCTCCAAGCCAGGCTTCAGCAGTACATGAACCGTGAACTTCCAGATGTTCAAGCTGGTTTCAGAAAAGGCAGAGGAACCAGAGATCAAATTGCCAACATCCACTGGATCATGGAAAAAGCAAGAGAGTTCCAGAAAAACATCTATTTCTGCTTTATTGACTATGCCAAAGCCTTTGACTGTGTGGATCACAATAAACTGTGGAAAATTCTGAAAGAGATGGGAATACCAGACCACCTGACCTGCCTCTTGAGAAATCTGTATGCAGGTCAGGAAGCAACAGTTAGAACTGGACATGGAACAACAGACTGGTTCCAAATAGGAAAAGGAGTATATCAAGGCTGTATATTGTCACCCTGCTTATTTAACTTATACGCAGAGTACATCATGAGAAATGCTGGGCTGGAAGAAGCACAAGCTGGAATCAAGATTGCCAGGAGAAATATCAATAACCTCAGATATACAGATGATACCACCCTTATGGCAGAGAGTGAAGAGGAACCAAAAAGCCTCTTGATGAAAGTGAAAGAGGAGAGTGAAAAAGTTGGCTTAAAGCTCAACATTCAGAAAACGAAGATCATGGCATCTGGTCCCATCACTTCGTGAGAAATAGATGGGGAAACAGTGGAAAGAGTGTCAGACTTTATTTTTGGGGGCTCCAAAATCCCTGCAGATGGTGACTGCAGCCATGAAATTAAAAGATGCTTACTCCTTGGAAGGAAAGTTATGACCAACCTAGATAGCATATTGAAAAGCAGAGACATTACTTTGCCAACAAAAGTCCGTCTGGTCAAGGCTATGGTTTTTCCAGTGGTCATGTATGGATGTGAGAGTTGGACTGTGAAGAAGGCTGAGCACTGAAGAATTGATGCTTTTGAACTGTGGTGTTGGAGAAGACTCTTGAGAGTCCCTTGGACTGCAAGGAGATCCAGCCAGTCCATTCTGAAGGAGATCAGCCCTGGGATTTCTTTGGAAGGAATGATGCTAAAGCTGAAACTCCAATACTCTGGACATCTGATGTGAGGAACTGACTTATTGGAAAAGACCCTGATGCTGGGAAAGATTGAAGGCAGGAGTAGAAGGGGATGTCAGAGGATGAGATGGCTGGATGGCATCACCGACTTGCTGGACGTGAGTCTGAGTGAACTCCAGGAGTTGGTGATGGACAGGGAGGCCTGGCGTGCTGCGATTCATGGGGTTGCAAAGAGTTGGACACGACTGAGCGACTGAACTGAACTGAGTCTGTTTTCTGTTTGTTTTATTTTTTCCTTTAACTTCTAAATTATTTCTTTCTCTAGGACTCAGAAACAATGCTTCCCTGATGGTTCAGATGGTAGAGTCTGCCTGCAGTGCAGGAGACCTAGGTTTGATCTCTGGTTCAAGAAGATCCCCTGGAGAAGGAAATGGCAATCCACTCCAGTATCCTTGCCTGGAAATTCCATGGATGGAGGAGCTTGGCAGGGTACAGTCCATGGGGTCTCAAAGAGTGGGACACGACTGAGCAACTTCACTTTTTTCTTTCAGCAACAGTAGCCCGTTATGCCTTTTCTGATGCTGGCATCTGAGATGTAAATTGTAAGTCAAAGTTTGCAAACCATTGTTAGCATTGCTTTTGGCAATGAATTTGTTACTGTGTCTGAATAGGTAGGTAGGAAAATGGAAACCTCTTAAAAGAAAAGATCGTTGAAAAGATGGTAGAATGGCAGAATTATGCTGAAGAAATTTCACCTTCTAAAAATTATGTAAAGGGCTAGTCTTGAGTGGAACAGTTCTATAATGCCAATTCTACTATTCTATTGATGTTATTTTAAGGAATGTCCAATGTTTAAACCTTCATTTTCTTTTTGAAGCCTTCTCCTAACCTCTGCCTGGTATTAAGTGCTAATGTTTTCTTATACCCTCCTTTCCTACCAGCACTTAAGCTGTGTCATACCAGTTGTTCTCAGAGTGTGGCCTCCAGACCAGCATGATTAGTGTCACTTAGGAACTTGAGAAAAACACAAATTCTTGGGCCTTGCTACAGACCTACTTACTGAATCAGAAGCTTAGAAGTGAGATGCCCTACAATCTTTGTTTTAATAAGCCCTCCAAGTGGGAGGTGGGAGGGAGGTTCGAGAGGGAGGGGACATATGTATACTTATGGCTGATTATTATCTATGCATGGCTCCCCATACATCACAGTGGTAAAGAATCCACCTGTTAATGCAGGAGATGGCCTGGGTCAGGAAGATCCCTGAAGAAGGAAATGGCAACTCACTCCAGTATTCTTGCTTGAAAGATTCCATGGACAGAAGAACCTAGCAGGCCCTAGTCCATGGGGTCACAAAGAGTCAAGACTTGGCTGAGCAGCAGCAGCATGGCAGAGCCTAACACAAGGGTAATTGTGAAGCAATTATCCTCCAATTAAAAGTAAATAAATAAAAAGGAAAGCCCTCCAAGTGATTTTGATTTTGAAGACTGAGAACTGTTACCATATATTAACTATAGTTGTCAACCTTGTTCCCTCCTGGCCACTGTAATTCCTAACATAGTGTCCCAGACTTAGTAGATACTTGATTATTTGGCTTGAGAGCACAGGTTTACTTTGTCAGGGCCTGCAGCACCTGACATCATCTATCTGGTAAGAGACTACGTGGGAAGAAGAGACTAAAATGTTTGAGATTTTTTTCTTTTCCTCTTTTATATCACAGCTGCTTGCAAAGTCTGAACAAAAAGGCCCATAAAATATGGGCCAACAAAAGAATAAAGATGTGGAACCAAGGAGATATGTTTCGGTACTTATCTAGGACATGAGTAACGGGCCTTAACAGTTTTTTTCCCCATAGTTCATGCTGTGAATGTAAGCATAGAAACCCTAAAACCAGATTTTAGGGAAGAAACTTTATAGCCAGAAAGTCTTATTGCTGTTACTTAAACATAATTTAAATTGCCTTGATGGGACTTTTCTGTGAAGATGAGTGAACATGATTACCAAGTTTTTTGAAAAGTTGATTTATTCAGTATAAATATTTGGCCCAGAGTATTGAATCTCTTTATTCCACCATGCGTATAAAGTATGGATTCTCCACATTCATCACCTTTGATTTTGTGTGGGCATGCGACTAGTGCATAGTCAGATCATTCCTCTCCTAAAGCATATTATAGCTTAATAGTAATAAACCAGAATAAAAGAAGGTTAAATGGAGATGTAAGCCACCTGTTAGGGGAACTTGAGAGAATAGTTAAGGCTTCGGGGAATCTGGGCAAGCTTTGAGGCAATTATTTTTAAAACTTTGCTTTTTTAAAAAGTATTTTTTCTTAATTTAGTTTGGTTTTTTTGAAGGTTTGACCAAATGTTATGTTAGAAGCCAGACAAGTGATGTATTTATTAACTCATGTTGTGCCTTCTTCCTGGTGGCTCAAACTTCTTAAAGTGAGATTTGAGTAGATCTGGCACCCAAGTTTTGAATGACACAACTGCCTAGTCAGTGATATTTTATCCTTTTAGGCTAGTGCAGTCGACTTGATTTGTCTGCTTGTTATCTCAGGAGAGTTATTGTTCTCTCTTTTAATTTCAAGAGTATACTATTTTGGAGGAAAAATTATGTGGTCCCCCAGTTGAGACCACCTGATGTGAAGAGCCGACTCAGAAAAGACCCTGATGCTGGGAAAGATTGCAGGCAGGAGGAGAAGGGGACGGCAGAGGATGAGATGGGTGGATGGCATCTCTGACTCAATGCACATGAGTTTGAGCAAGCTCCGGGACATGGTGAAGGACAGGGAAGCCTGGCGTGCTGCAGTCCATGGGGTTGCAAAGAGTCGGACATGACTGAGCGACTAAACAACAACAAGCATTTAAGACTGCATGGTCATTTAGGGAAGATTTCATATACCTTGAATATGGTAAAGGAAAACAGTTTTATCTTTCAAGGCCATTTTCCTGGGGGAACAGTCTTTTGTTTTTATATGGTCTGGTGTTAATATACCAAAATATAATTTTAAAAATTCAAAACATGTAAGGTCTTAGTCAAGAGACAAAAGTAAATCTTGTTTATATTGTACAAAGCTCAGAGAGAAAGTCAGTAGCCCCCCCAACCCCTTCACTTTGTACAAAATATACTGGAATGTGCTAAATGCTAAAAGTGTCTACTTGTCCTCCTATTTTAACTGAAGAAAAAAAGAGATCATTTGAAAAAGATCTAAAAAATACTTATGTAGGGATAAGACTCCTAAGGGCATAAAATACTCATTTGACTAAAACTTCTTTTAATTGAAAGTCTAAATTTACCTGAACTAGTCAGTAAACTAGCAAAATCCCAAACTCATTGTTTTAAAAGGATTAGCTGGCTGCAACAAAAATTACATCTTAAGAGGAACTAATTCTGGCCTGTTTTAAATTGGGTGTTGGTTCAGCTTAAGCACCAAGTGAAGGGCTATAAACTGAAGGGCTCCAAAATCACTGTAGATATAGTGACTGCAGCCATGAAATCAGAAGACATTTGCTTCTTGGCAGGAAAGCTGTGGCAAACCTAGACAGTGTCTTGAAAAGCAGAGACATTACTCTGCTGACAAAGGTACGTATGGTCAGGGCTATGGTCTTACTAGCATTCACGTACCTGGACTGTAAAGAAGGTGGAGTGCCGAAGAGTTGATGCCTTCGAACTGTGGTGCTGGAGAAGACTCCTGAGAGTCCTTTGGACAGCAAGGAGATTAAACTAGTCAATCTTAAGGGAAATCAACCTTTCATACTTGTTGGAAGGACTGATGCTGAAACTGAAACTCCAGTATTTTCGTCATCCAGTGAGAACAGCTGACTCATTGGAAAAGTCCCTGATGCTGAGAAAGATTGAGGGCAGAAGAAGAGGGTGTCAGAGGATGAGATGGCTGGATGGCATCACCAAAGCAATGGACATAAACTTGGGCAAACTTTGGGAGATGGTGAGGGATAAGCAAGGGAGGCCTGGTGTCCTGCAGTCCATGGAATCATGGAGTGTCAGACACAACTGGGCAACTGAACAACAGCAAAGCACCAAGTATTTGAGTATCTCCTAAATACAACAGCGCTAGACTAGTGGTATAGCCAGTATGTGATTCTGCCTTCCTTCATGAAGGTGTGGTTTGGTTGAGGTAGGAGACAGGGAAAGTTTAAATGAGATGAGGATTAAGAATTGGACTTTAAAAAAGCTAGAACAGGGATTTGAATGGTGGAAGGGCAAGGGGTGACATTTTAATTTATTGATTTTATTACTTTCTGGCTGTGCTGGGTCTTCATTGCTGCGCGTGGGCTTTCTCTAGTTGTGCTGAGTAGGGGCTGTTCTTCATTGTGGTGCATGGGCTTCTCATTGCGATGCCTTCTCTTATTGTGGAGCATAGGCCCCAGGGTGTGCAGGCTCAGTAGTTGTGGCACATGCGCTTAGTTGCCCCGAGACATGTGGGATCTTCCCAGATGGGGGGATTGAACCTGCATGCCCTGCATTGACAGGTAAATTCTTAATCACTGGGCCACCAGGGAGGTCCAGGGAGTTACAGTTTGAATTTAACAGAGTGCTGCTGCTGCTGTTAAGTCGCTTCAGTCGTGTTGGACTCTGTGCGACCCCATAGATGGCAGCCCACCAGGCTCCCCCATCCCTGGGATTCTCCAGGCAAGAACACTGGAGTGGGTTGCCATTTCCTTCTCCAATGCATGAAAGTGAAAAGTGAAAGTGAAGTTGCTCAGTAGTGTTCCACTCTTAGCAACCCCATGGACTGCAGCCTACCAGGCTCCTCCGTCCAGGGATTTTCCAGGCAAGAGTACTGGAGTGGGGTGCCATTGCCTTCTCCAATAACAGAATAAGAAAGAATAAAGCGGATTTAACACGGGAGTAAACTGACTTCTTCAGAGTTAGAAAGGTAGCTTTGGAGGCAAGTTCCAAACTCAGCTTGTCATGAAAACTATCCTTTAAGTATGGAAGATTTATATGGAGAAGTGATTGAAGAGAGTTGCTATGATGGTCATATAGTTAATGATTTGGAGTTCGGAGAAAAAGGTGGGGATAAAGAATCTAACTATGTAATAGCATTATGGACCACATGGTGACTGTAGTTCCCCTACAAAGAGAAGTAGGCAAATCAGCCGTCCAGCCCTTTGGTTGAAAAATGAGGATATAAAAACAAGGAAGAATAAAAAACCAAATGAAGCTTGTCATAGGAAAAATACTGTTTATTTAAATAAACAAATACATGTTAGTTCAGTTCAGTTGCTCAGTCATGGCATCTTAAAATCATATTAAGATGCCAGCAATGCCAGCAAGAGTTGTTACCTAAAACTTGACTGTTAAGATTTCTCCAAAGTTTAAACAAAAAACAATAAATCTTCCATCTGCTGTCTCTTTTAATCTATAACTTCTCCATCGGTTTTTCTGACCTAAGGGTAGAAGGAAAGCACTGAGATAGTGTCAGTTTGGTAACAAGTGTTTTTATGGAAGATCTAAGCTTGATGTGTGTTAATAGCATTTCAAATAGAGTTCTAGACAGCTCTTTCAACAAAGTCTGATTTAAAGCCATTAGGACTTTTGCCAGGGGAGGAGGATTTTGAAGAGAAAACACTTTTTTTTCTTTTTTTATGGCTGTGCTGTGAGGCATGTGGGCATCCTAGTTCCTGACCAGGGATCAAACCCATGCTCACTGCAGTGGAAGCTCAGAGTCTTAACCACGAAACTTCCTGGGAAGTCCCTGGTTTGTTTATTCTTAAAGAAGAAAAGCTTGTCTAAGAATCTTTGAAGATTTAGAATATAATGTTAGTAATATTAATTAAAAATTTTATTGTTGTTGTTTAGTTGATCAGTCATGTCTGACTCTTTTGAGATCACATGGGCTGTAGCCCACCAGACTCCCCTGTCCATGGGATTTCCCTGGCAAGAATACTGGAGTGAGTTGCCATTTCCTCCTTCGGGGGATTTTCCTGACCTAGGGGGTGAACCCCCGTCTCCTTGTTTCTCCGTTGCAGGCAGATTCTTTGCCGCTGAGCCACCAGGGAAGCCCACTAGTTAAAACTGTGTTAATGTATGTTAAAACTATGATGTTAAAAAAGTAACTCTATGTTTTCTCCAAGACTTATGGTTGTTAGGATGTTTATCATCCAGTCTCCTTTTTTATGTTTCTTGAGTCATTGTAGAATATGACCAAAAGAGGAAAGTTAGCTGGAAATTAGAACTAGAGAATTAGTCTAAATAACCAGTTCTAGGAGATTAAAGTTACTTTAACATAAATAGTTGACACTACTATCCATGGGGGTAGGAGTTACTGGTTTTGTGTTAGTTTCTGTTTTACATGACTCCTTTCCACCTTCCCTTCCCCACGTGTGTCTAGTGAGTAACTCCATTGATAGCTCCTCTAACTCTGGGCTGTGCCCTTTGAGTTTGTGTGGCTGGGGATCCTTCTCTGGTTCATGTATAGTATGCTAGTTCCTTCCCCTTCATAGCTTTAGGAATTGATTTTTCATACCTCGAAAATCTTACACAGAATTGAGAACCTTGTGTAATCAAGTCCTTGATGTGTTAAAGTCCTAAGTGGAGCTTTAGGAAAGTAACGTTCAAAATTCTCCAAGTCAGGCTTCAACAGTACGTGAACTGTGATCTTCCAGATGTTCAAGCTGGATTTAGAAAAGGCAGAGGAACCAGAGATCACATTCCCAACATCCGCTGGAAGCAGGAGAGTTACAGAAAAACATCTACTTCTGCTATATTGACTACCCCAAAGCCTTTGACTATGTGGATCACAACAAACTGTGGAAAATTCCTAAAGAGATGGGGATACCAGACCACCTGACCTGCCTCTTGAGAAACCTATATGCAGGTCAGGAAGCAACAGTTAGAACTGGACATGGAACAACAGACTGGTTCCAAATCGGGAAAGGAGTACGTCAAGGCTGTATATTGTCACCCTGCTTATTTAACTTCTATGCAGAGAACATCATGCACAATGCTGGGTTGGATGAAGCACAAGCTGGAATCAAGATTGCTGGGAGAACTATCGATAACCTCAGATATGCAGATGACACCACCCTTATGGCAGAAAATGAAGAACTAAAGAACCTCTTAAAAAGTGAAAGAAGAGAGTGAAAAAGTTGGCTTCAAACTTAACATTCAGAAAACTAAGATCATGGCATCTGGTCCCATCATTTCATGGCAAATAGATGGAGAAACAGTGGAAACAGTGACAGACTTTATTTTTTGGGCTCCAAAATCACTGCAGATGGTGACTGTAGCCATGAAATTAAAAGACGCTTGCTCCTTGGAAGAAAAGCTATGACCAACCTAGACAGCATATTGAAAAGCAGAGACATTACTTTGCCAAAAAAGGTCCGTCTTAGTCAAAGCTAAGTTTTTCCAATAGTCATGTATGGATGTGAGAGTTGGATTATAAAGAAAGCTGAGCGTCAAAGAATTGATGCTTTTGAACTGTGGTGTTGGTGAAGACTCTTGAGAGTCCCTTGGACTGCAAGGAGATCCAAGCAGTCCATCCGAAAGGAAATCAGTCCTGAATATTCATTGGAAGGACTGATGCTGAAGCTGAAACTCTAATACTCTGGCCACCTGATGTGAAGAACTGACTTATTGGAAAAGCCCCTGATGCTGGGAAAGATTGAAGGTGGGAGTAGAAAGGGATGTCAGAGGATGAGATGGTTGGATGGCAATACCAACTCAATGGACATGAGTTTGAGTAGGCTCCAGGAGTTGGTGATGGGCAGGGAAGCCTGGTATGCTGCAGTCCATGGGGTTGCAAAGAGTTGGACACAACTGAGCAACTGAACTGAACTGGAGCCTTAGGAAAGGAATAGAAGTACTCAGAGCCCATGACTACAGCTCTTTGAAGCTTAGGCATCTGCTATGATCTAGTGGCCATCTCACTCAAAGATATTCTATTAGAATAGAGATATTCTATTCTTTATTTCAATAGCTTCTATAAGATGATTTATCTTACCTTTCACAAACCAGCATTTTTGGAGTAAATGTCTTAAGGACAAATGAAGAAGAATGATGTGCGTTATCTAGAAAGAAGGAAAGCAGGAAGAAGTAACACAAGTAAGCACCAAGCATTTTTATGTTATTGCAGAGAAGGCTAACTGGCAGGAGATTTGAGTCTCCCTTCCATAGTTGTTGCTGGAAGACTAGAGACTACATTGCTACCTCCCTGACATAGATCTGGTCATGTGACTTGTTTTTGCCAATGGGATGTGAATAGAAATAGTCTCTTCTGGGCTGAGGTGGTTAAGAGGCAGCTGTACTTCTCTGTTCTCTTTTTGTGGCAGCTTGGGAAGCCAGGTGTGAAAGGTGACAGTTAAAAGATGAAGAGCCTGTGTTCTTGAATCACCGCTCCTACTGAATACTTGCACTTGATTGTACATAAGGAAATTTCTGTTGTGTTAAATCATGACATTAACACTGTTTGGACTTTCTTTTAAAAAGGTTTGCATTGCTCTAACACACATCTTAATTTAACTTATTTAATAACACATCTTTATTTAATATTAGTCTATTGTACCTTATGGGGGCTTCCCAGGTGGCGCTAGTGGTAAAGACTTCACCTTCAATGCAGAAGACGCAGGAGATGTGGGTTTGATCCCTGGGTCAGGAAGATCCCTAGGAGGAGAGCATAGCAGCCCACTCCAGTATTCTTGCCTGGAGAATTCCATGGATAGAGGAGCTTGGTGGGCTGCAGTCCAAGAATCGGACACGACTGAAGCGACTGAGCAAGCACACATTGTACCTTATGAGGTAGATATCCCTTTTATAGATGAGGAAGATGTTTTTGAGCAGCAACTTCCCTTAAGGCCAGAGCAGATAGTTGAACCTAGGTCTGACTTGAAAACCTAGTGAGTTCTCCAATATAACATGCTGCATCTTAGAGAAAAGATATCCTTTAAGATAGGATAAATCCTAATCTTTTAGATTACAAGTTTCAGTTTTTGCCAGTAATTTTTTTTCTATGGAAAGTGACTTGGTATTGGTAAGATAAGAATCTGTTAATTCCTGTATGTGAATCTAATTATTAGATTTAATTAGACTCCTTTTTATTGGGTTGCCTCTCTAGAGACAGATGAAATTCTCAAATGTACTCTTTTGATTGCTTTGGTGAAGGATTTTGTGGGAGGAGTAATAAGACTTAATTACTGCAAGGCTGCAGTACTTATTGGCTACAGAGGACTTAGAGTCCAAGCCGTCAGTTTGTGCTCACTGTCTCACTTTGCTTACCTGTTTTCCAGACATCAGGGTCAGGAATCTGATTGGCAACTTTAGAAATTTTTCATTTGGTTCCAAACTTGGAGAAATAATAACCTTTGAAAGTTTAAAAGGCTGTCTGAAATATAGCAAACAGAAGTTACAGAAGGAGAGTGGAAACTTTTGTTTTTCATTGTTCATTTGGCTGAGGTTTCCATAGCTATGAAATATGGAGGGTTGGGGGGAGGATAATAGAACTCAACTCCACCTCCACTTAGAAAATAGAAAACTCCACTCCAAATAGAAAACTTAACATCATCTGTAGCAGTCCTATTGACACAGTTAGCTTCATGTTCTTTGAGCCTTTTGGTTGGAACCACATGACAAGCATTATATTTTCAGTTAGCCATCTTTTTAGCTATCTTTGGATTTTTCTAAAAGGAAGAAGTTCTTATTAAATGGCATTAAGGTTTTGCCTGAATTCCACCCTCCATTCCTTTCTGGAAATGCTGAAGATGTATCATGTTCCAACATTAAGAACTTTCAGGTAAGTTTGTTCTTTAAAAAAAAAAGTCTTTAATCTTTTATATTCTGAGTTTATTTTTCTCCCTGCATTGACTTAACAGTTATCAGGGAAACTTACCTTTCTGCATGATGCAAGGTGGCACTGTAACCTGCTGGCTGACATCCTGTGGTTTGGGTCATAAGGACATACTTTCAAGGCTTCTGACTCCATGAGGCCTAAATAGCAGGAAGCATGGGTTGGTAAAGAAAATATTGACATTTAAGACCAGGTAATCTTGACATAAGTCTATTTTCTGTTCTCAGAAAAAGAGTGGTGTAAAAGATATGAGTGTAAGAGAGCTGGTGTAAAAGAGCTGATTTGGCAACTGGATGGAGAAGGCAATGGCAACCCACTCCAGTACTCTTGCCAGGAAGGTCCCGTGGATGGAGGAGCCTGGTAGGCTGCAGTCCACGGGATTGCTAGGAGTTGGACACGACTTCACTTTCACTTTCATGCATTGGAGAAGGAAATGGCAACCCACTCCAGTATTCTTGCCTGGAGAATCCCAGGGACAGGGGAGCCTGGTGGGCTGCCGTCTATGGGGTCGCAGAGTCGGACACGACTGAAGCGACTTAGCAGCAGCAAAAGATATGAGTATCTCAAGTCTTACCTATGACAGTTTTGGATAACATTAGCCATAGCCTAGCTAGTTAGATAACAGGATTACAGGACAAATTCACTTCTTATATGCCTTGAAAGGCCAAAAATTAATATTTGTATATATATTATATAACTTGTATATATATTATATAACTTGTTTTAAATAGTTTTTCTTTTTACCTTTTAATAGAGTATTAAATAAACTGGCAGGATTCTTAGAAAACTCACAGTATTGGATAAAATGAAGTTTAACACTGTGAGCTAGAAAGTCCTGGAGAAAGCACGGCTGGGGCAGCTGATTCCTTTACTGTTCAGCACTGCTCTTTTCCGTCTCTCCACCAAATCTGTCTGAATGAAGCTCTTTTCCAGACATAGATACTACTTGTCAGATAGGCCAGCCTAACCACTTTTGGGGAGCAGGATTTGGAAGAAAGAACATTACTATGTTTAGGTTCAGGCTACTTTATATGAGAACACCAGTCTGAAATCTCTAAAGTCGTAGGTATTAACACATGAAGACTCCTAGAAGCGAACTAAGAATACACTGTCTCAAATCTGGTGCATTTTACTGCCAATAGGAGGCCTGCTTTCCCTTATGGCTAGCTGCCTTTAGCAACTCAGACATGCACTTCAAGGACTCCCAAGTTTCCAGGCAACAGCTACAGCTGAGATTTCTGCAAAGCAGAAACAGCATAGTCTGATTGGGGGGGCTGGTGCGGAGAAAGATCAAGGCAGACTGGTATAAGCAGTAGGGATAGAAAAGTGCCTAGAATAGCCCATTTCATTTCTACTTTGCATCATGCCTAGGGCATAGACAAAGAGCACAGAGCTAGACTGTTAAATGTCAGATTTTCCTGAGGGCATTTAGGTGATTAAGTCTAGGGATTTAAATTCAGGTACCTTTTAGGAACCCAAGGCAAGTTTTTTTTTTTTTTTTTTAAGCTTACAATGCATATTAATGATTATATTAGAGCCATGAAAACTAATTGTGAGGTGAATTGGCTCCCTGAGTGTAAAGGCTGCAGTATATATAGTCCAATACTATATAGCTGTCCTTAGATTCTTAAAGAATATGGAAAAGGAGCTTTAATACTTAAATGTAGTTGTCAGATAACCCCAAACCCTTATGTTTTAAATTAATTTACTTTTAATAGAAGGATAACTTCTTTACAGAATTTTGTTGTTTTCTGTCAAACCTCAACATGACTTAACCATAGGTATATATATATCCCCTCCCTTTTGAACCTCCCTCCATCTCCCTCCCCATCCCACCCCTCTAGGTTGATACAGAGGCCCTGTCAAACCTTTATTTTTAGCAGCCTAGAAAAGTTTGAAGTTTGGCTGGATTGATAAGACTGGTCTTAATAAACAAAGAGTACTTCAGAATGGGCCTGGAGAATTGGTGACCTGGGAAAGGAAAGGAAAGTGAAGTTGCTCAGTCGTGTCCAACTCTTTGCAACCCCATGGACTGGAGCCTACCAGTCTGTCCATGAATCCCTCTGTCCATGGGATTCTCCAGGCAAGAATACTGGAGTGGGGTGCCATTTATCGCTCACCTAATTATTGATAGCTGAATATCCCACAGAGAGAGACCAACACTATAATGGAGGCCATTTGATTTAATACACGTCAGACTCAGCAAACATATTCCAATCTTGATGCTAGCTTGCACTTAAACGTAGTCTAAAGGCTCTTTAGACCTACCTTATTCTTGAAACAGTGTCTCTCAAAAATTCAAAGGACAGCGTGACTTGAAGAGGAAAATCCTTCTGTAAGGCAAAACAAGGCAAATAGCTGAAGTCTGACAAGAGGGAAAGCACAGTACCCTTAAGTCAGGTGATGTGAAGCAACTTTCTGTTCAAGCTACCCAATTCCTCTTCTCCCACTGCATGTTCTGTGGTTTCTTAGAGGTTTCAAAGTTTTTGATGTCGTAGTTAAATCTTGAGAAGTGATTCTCCATCCCAGTCGTGTGTGCATGAGAATCACTGAGTGGTTTTAAAGTGACAGAGCTTTTGACCCCACCCCAGAACTATTGGATTGGAATCTTCATGGATGGGATCTGGCTAACTGGCTTTAAAAGAGTTCCATGGGGGATTCTGATTTGTAGCCAGGGTTACTAGGCTCTGCTCTGGGGTAATTAAACAACCCTTCAAAGTCTGCCACCAGTTTCCAGCAGAAACTGCCACATAGTGCTTCCAGTGAGTTGCAGTAAAGATGACCTGTTGGCACGATTAGTCTCACATTTAAACCTGGCCTTTTTCTTTATGGGGTGCAAAATAGAATTCTGCAGACAGCAACATAAGCTCACTACATGTTAAAAAAATAAAAAAAAATTATATTTGGTCTTTCTAATCCAGGTTTTGAGCCAAATATGTACGTATGCCATGTCGTACAGTTACCTGTGTATGAGGGGCTGTTGCCATTGTACAGATTAGGAAACCAACTCAGTGATGACGGATAGCCTAAAATTACAAAACCAGTGTTTGAGTATCATTATTAATATTATTTGATGTAATACTTGAGCACTTGAAGGACCTGATATGTAGTAAATATGTAGTAAATAACCAAGTCATCACTTTACATGCAGTAACTTATTTAATACACACAATACACCCAAGAAGTAGGAACTATTATCAATAGCATCTCCATTTTGCACTCAGAGAACCTGGATCAGAGCTGTTAAGCGATAGAGTTGGGATGTGAACTCAAATTACCTGGCTCCAGAACCTGGGATCCACTGTACTCAGTTACTTCGAGCTCAAATTTCTGTCTGATGCCACAATGTAGACTTTTCCCATATGTCAAGTACAGGCAAGTAAGTGTTTCCAGGCTCTAGCCGAGGTGGCAGCATAATATGAAATAGGCAATTAAAAGGTGAAAACTAATTTAGGTGTAAAATATGTGATATAGACCAAGTGCTGTAAGAGTTCAACAAGGGCTGGACTTCGGATTGTTCGTGTTAGCTCCAGAAGACTGACTAGGAATTCAGTTTAGCAAGAGGGGAAAGCATAGATAAATGGGAAAGGCAGAAATGAAAAATGGACATAGGACACTGACAATGCACTGAGAACTTGGTCTCCATTAATTTAGGACGTACTAGGGGACAGCAGAGTACAAGATTGGCTTGGCATGGAGTGTCTTCAGTAACATTTTTAGGATGAGGACAAGAAATGCAAGTGAGAGGACTTCCCTGGTGGTACAATGGACAAGAATCTGCCTCCCAATACAGGGGACACCCATTGGATCCCTGGTCTGGGAAGATCCCATCTGCCACAGAACAGCTAAGCCCAAGTCACAACTACTGAGGCCCACACACCTAAAGCCTGTATTTGACAACCAGAGAGGACACTGCAATGGGAAGTCTGTGCACTGCAATGAAGAGTAGCCTCCTCTCGCTGCAACTAGGGAAAGCCTGCGCACAGCAGTGAAGACCCAGTGCAGCCAAAATAAATATATAAAAAAAGAGAAAGAAATGCAAGTGAGAAAGATCCAATAGGGACTATATTAACCTATAGGGAGGCTGCTGCTGTTATATTGCTGTTCAGCTCCCTAGGTATTGGTGTCTTTCTGCCTGCCCTTTATTCTCCTCCATCAAGGTGAAAGACCAATAGAAACCTCATGGATCTCTTTAGAGAAATTGAGTTTCTTTGGTAACAGCAAGTGATTCAGATATCTGGGGCCGCTATCACCTTCCACTAGGCCCATAGCCTTCTAGGGACTCAATTGCAGTAAATAAACTGGAAGGCAGATTCTATATTCTGAAAATGCAAAGCCTACCTTAGAAATATTTGAAATTTTATTCCATCTTCTTGTTTCTTTGAAAAGGTTTTGGGAAGGAGGTAGATATGAAGACAATTCTGTTTGATTTAGAATTTTCTGAGGACGTTCTGCTTTTTGCCTTGAAAGAAACTTGAAAGGGAGCTGATTTTCTTGATAAGGCCTAACTTGGAATGGCAAGAATATTTTAGTGCTAAAATTTATCTAGTCTTCTAAGATTTAAAGTCTGTCATTAATTTTCCCTCATCTCAGTTAACTTCGTTCTTCTTCATGGGACCTGTTTCCCAGTTTAGTCTTTTTTCATGACATTTGTTGTATTATTTTTTTTAAATAAAATAGATTTTGCTTTTTGGCAGCACTAGTTCTTTGCTGCTGCGTGTGGGCTTTTCGAGCTGTGGCAAGTGGGGGCTACTACTTGCTCTAGTTGTGGTGCTCAGGCTCTGCGTCTCAGGGACTTCTCTTGCTGTGGAGCACTGGTTCTGGGCTCCTGGGCTCAGGAGTTGTGGTGCATGGGCTTAGTCGCCTTGCATCACATGGAACCTGGATCAGGGATCGAACCGGTGTCCCGTGCACCGCAAAGTGGATTCTCAACCATAGGACTCCCAGGGAAGCCCCTAATTTAGTCTTAATAATTCAGCAAATAAGTCAGCATATTTATTGAATGGCTACTGTGTCCAAGAGGTGGTCTAGATCGGTGTTTCTTAACACGTGTCCAATGGACCATTTGCACCAAAACCTCCTAGGGTACTTGTCAACTCAGACTTCTAGACCCCACTGTAGACCTACCAATCCTGAATCTCAGGAGACAGGGATTGATCTTTCTTAAGTACCCTTAAGAATCATTGTACGTAAGTGGTGATTCTCAAACCTGAGAGAGCATTGACGTTAACCTGAAGGGCTTGTTAAAACAGAGTGCTGGACCCTACCCCTGCTTTAGATTTAGTAGGTCTGGGGTGTGTGTGTTAGTCGCTCAGTCGTGTCCGACTCTCTGTGACCCCCATAGCTGTAGTCTGCCAGGTTCCCCTTTCCATGGAATTCTCCAGGCAAGAATACTGGAGTGGGTTGCCATTTTCTTCTCCAAGGTCTGGGTTAGGACCTGAGAATTTGTATGTCTGGTAAGTTTTTAGGTGATGCTAATGTGACCACCCTTTGAGAATCACTATACTAGAGCATTGTGAGGGATGTGAAGAAGTATCAGATGCAATTCCTGTCATTAAGGAACTTATGACGTAGTTGGGGAGATAAGACATACACTTAACAGTGAAACAAGGAATACATGTTATATATAATGTTTGATATTGAATAGGGTAGTTTGGAGGAGTTGGGATTTAGTCTGGGCCCTGACAGGTGGATAGTCCTAAGGTTCCGGAGAGAATAACCGGCATTCTTGCATGTGTGTATGTGTGCCAAGTCGCTCCAGTGGTGTCTGACTCTTTGCGACCCTATAGACTCTAGCCCACCAGGCTCCTCTGTCCACGGGATTTCCCTGGCAAGAATACTGGAGTGGGTTGCCATTTCCTTCTCTGAGGGATCTTTCCAACCCAGGAATCGAAACTGCATTTCTTGTGTCTCTTGCATTGGGATGCTGGTTCTCTACCACTAGTGCTGCTTGGGAAGCCCAGGCATTCTTGATGGGGATATGGAAGAGGGAAAGTATAAAGGTGGATGGGACTCGGGTAGTTGGTACTTGTTTGTCTGCTGTGGAGCTTTATATAGGACATTGCTGTTGTCTACTTGCTAAGTGATATCCGACTCTTTTTCGACCCTGTGGACTATAGCTCACTGGGCTCCTCTGTCTGTGGGATGTCCCAGGCAAGAGTACTAGAGTGAGTTGCCATTTCTTTCTCTAGGGGATCTTCCCAACCCAGGAATTGAATCTGTATCTCCTGCATTGGCAGGCAGATTCTTTGCCATTGAGCCACCTGGGAAGCCCCTTATAGGACACTGCTGCTGCTGCTAAGTTTCTTCAGTCATGTCTGACTCTGTGCGACCCCATAGACGGCAGCCCACCAGGCTCCCCCGTCCCTGGGATTCTCCAGGCAAGAGCACTGGAGTGGGTTGCCATTTCCTTCTCCAATGCAAGAAAGTGAAAAGTGAAAGTGAAGTTGCTCAGTCATGTCCTACTCTGGAAGGCTAAGGCCAAGAAGGTTGGTGCCAGACTATGAAGAGCCTTGAAATCCTGCCCCTCTCCCCTACTCCACTCATTTCACAGTCTTACCAAAAATACTGAAGAGCTAGAAAGAGGAAGTCTCCCCTGCTGAGTGTGCAAGAGGAAGTACAGAAGATTTCTGAGGGCCTATGAGGCATAATGACTACTTTCAGCCACGAGCCAATTGTAGAGGTAACAGGAAGACCAGCGCACCAACCAGGCTGGGTGCCTCCGCCCAGAAGGTGTCACCACCCTAGCTGAAAGTGTTTGGGGAGGTCAGACATTGCTGTCTGGATGCTCCTCTCTCTCAGTGGCCATCATGTCTTTGACCTCTGCATACCAGCATAAATTAGCAGAGAAGCTCACTATCCTGAATGACCGCGGTCAGGGGGTCCTCATCCGGATGTATAACATCAAGAAGGTAAGTGTGGGCAGCTGGTCTAGCACTAACTATTCCAGCAGCAGGCGGGTGGTGACCCCTGAGACTGGCAGGTCCAGCTCTTAGACTCCCTTGTCTTTCCCACTGGTTTAACTGGCCTTCAGTCCCTCAGATTATATAGGACAGCTGGTGCTGGGAGGCAGAAGGGGAGGCTTGTTTTCAGGGCTTCCGCCTTTTTGAGTACGATTCTCACCCCAAAGAGAACGTCTGCTTTCTGCTGGGGGTAATGGTGGGATGAGAAATAATTATGTTCCGAGTCGCCTGGATAAAAGTCTGGGTCTAGAATCCGTTTAGTGCTGGCCCCCACACTCTGAAGAAATTGAGCTGGGTGTCTGGCAAAAGTTTTTAAATGGAAGTACTTTCCCTGAAAGGAGATAAATAGATAAGACATTTGGGTTAAAAAAAAAAGAGTAATTACCTTTGAGTTATTCAGAGCCTGAGACAGGTCTCACTGTGGTCTTATATGTGTGTGCTTAGATAGGAACTGTGGAATTGGGAGAGCTGGTGACAAAAGGTGGGCTAGTGCTGGGCCTAGTGAAGTTAAGAAATAAAGATGGGTGGGAGTGGGGTTTCTGGGACAGAAAATGGGGGATTTAGGGGAGGGGACCTCGGTGCATTTCATAATAAAACAAATCACTGAGATACAGTTTCATCTTCATGCCTCCTATAAATGCCCTTGGGATGAGATGCTTATATAATGGACATAATTAGGACACTAATTCTCCCACGAAGTCTAACTCCCGAGCAATTGCTTTTCTCACTCCTTCCGGCTTCGGCTGAGGGGTGGAGAGAGCTTCCTCTTTGTGCCGGGCCCAAGCAGACGTTAGGCTTTATCCAGCAAGATGAAATGCCCAGGTTGTTTAGCTGTTCTGATGGTTGGCTTAATGTCCTGGAACTTTTTCCTGACTTACTCTTATTCTTTTATAACTAATACTCAGATCCTCTTTTCCTAAGAGAGATTATGTAAGAATGCACAATGTGGGAAGAGGTATGTTTCCGAGGAACAGGAGAAAGGGTTGATAAACATAATATTATTTATCTGTGCAGACTTGTTCAGACCCCAAATCCAAGCCCCCTTTCTTACTGGAAAAGTCCATGGAATCATCTCTCAAGTACATCAACAAGAAATTTCCCAACATAGATGTCCGAAACAGCACGGTAAGAATGATGTCCCTTTCTGTCCTTTCTCCAAAATAACTGGGCTTGAGTGGTTCAAGCTCTCTTTTGATGGCCTCTCTTTGAACTTGTCAGAGGATGGAGTGGCCTTTTTTTTCCAGTTTTCCTAAGCTAAACCACAGGGCTTCAGGTTGTTGTAGTCTTGAGATTTCTGAGATAAGATGAGATTCTCCTAAGGGTAACCTGGAGCAAAACACTGACCCTATTCACAAGCACACTTTGTTCTTACTGAGAAGGAGAGCTCTACTGATGTAGCAGTTGCATATATTTTATTGTTGTTCCTGTTTCCCATTCAGTGTTTTCTTGTTTATTGTCTTAGAGTTATGCGTCTAGTGGCATATGCCTTACTTCTCCCTTATTAAATGTCACCCCTAGATTTCTTACCATCTTACTTATAATATCTTCTCATTCGCTACTTTTGACTTTTGGCTTAGATATGAATAATAAACCACTTTGAGACCTTGAAATTTCCTCTCATTTAGCACTCAATATCTAGTCAGGATTACATGCAACCATCTTGCCTAGATAGAGGATATTCTCTCCGAAACTTCAGAATTTGGAGATTTTCCAGCTTCCTCTGTCTGCATATTTTAATCCTCTTTAAGGATGTTTTAGGTATAACCCCTGTTCTCTTGGGTTGCTGTGATCACTTGTCTTCTTACTTTGTTTCTTTCAGCAACATTTAGGACCAGTACAGCGGGAAAAATCTGAGATAATTAGATACCTTACCAACTACTACCAGTCATTTGTGGATGTTATGGAATTTCGGGTGAGCTCTCTCTAGCCCAAGTACCCAATGTTTGGATGTTCATGTGTGTTCCTTATTATTGTTTCTTTAAAATATCAGATGTATTGATGTGGAAGGATGTCTAAGTTGTATTAAGTGGAAGTGAGTTGCAGCATAGTGTATGATACAGTTTTATTTTTGTTTTAAAAGATACATAAATTTATATACACATAGTGTTAGTATATATGTAGGAGAGATTTGGGATATTATACATTAAGCTGTTAAAAATACCTGACTTTGGAGCTGGATTATTATGATTGGCTTTAATTTATTACATTATACATTTTTGTATTCTTTGAGTTAAAATTTTAAGTATTTTCCCCCCAAATTTTATTACAAATCTACTAAAAAATTTCAAGAACAGTACAATGAATATTGGTCTATTTTCCCCCTGGATCTCCTGATTTTTAATATTTTGCCATGTTTGCTTATCTTTTTTTTGTTTCCCCTTGAACCATTTGAGTTGCAGGCACCATGACATTTCTCTCCATAAATACTTTAGCATACATCTGCTAAGAACAAGAATATTTTCTTACATAATCTTAATGCAGTTATTGTACTCAGGAAATGTAAAACTGCTACAATGTTATAGTTATAGCCCATATTCACATTCCTCTACTTTTCTTAAGGATCATACTTTGAATTCATGATGTTATATCTCAGTTGTCGTGTCTCTTTAGTCTTTAATATAGAATAATTCTCGGTCTTATTTTGTCTTTCTTGCCACTGACTTTTCTGAAGGGTTCAGACTAATTATTTTTCAGAATTTCTCTCAATTTGAGCTTATCTAATTATTAACAATGTTTGGTAGCATAATATATGGATGATATTTTATTTGAGTTCTAAACAATGAATATGTATTATTTTGTAGCCATAAACTGTAAAAAAATATTTAGTGTTTTATTTTTGAAGGGCAAATTGATATGATGTTTTAAAAGTCTTAGTAAATATACTTTTAAATGTAATAATTTTAATTCTAGAAATTTATCTTAAGGAAACCATCAGAAGTGCTAAGGTATATATACAAGAATGTACTCTCTTGCATTTCTATTGCATTATTTATGATAGTGACAACTTGATAATTGATATGTTCAATAACTAGAGGCTTAATTAAAAGTTCAGAGTATGTGTCTATAAGTGAATATTATACAGATGCTAAAGATGATACATATTTATATTACTTGGCATGGGAAAAATGCTCTTCACATGTTCTTTAGTATAAAAGCAAATTACCGTGTAGCTTAACAGAGGAGATGTCCCTAAAATGTATATTTATATAGATAAAAATGCATATGAAGAAGCTTAGAACTTCTTTGTATGATGAGATTATGAGTGGTTTTAAAAATGAGTTAAAATTATGTTTGTATTTTCTGGTTTTTCTACAATGAACACATTATTTATATATTCAAGAAATAATACAAATTTTAGTCATTTGAGCTGTGTAAGTTTGTAATGGTATTACAGTATTTCTTCAGCTAGTACAAGAGTATGGAGCCCTGCCTTGGGTGTCCTAGGGAGCTAATCCAGGCTGGTCATCAGGTCATACAATGAAGATAGAAGGGGGGACACGGAAGATCGTAAGTTCTGAAGGAGGGTCAGATCAGAGGTTATTTATTTGAAATTGAGAGTAATGGTTAGGAAGAATGTAGGTACTGGTGGAGGTAGTAGAAGAATGCTGGAAGCATATAAAAAGGTTTTTCACTAAGAGTCCAAAAGATACCTTCTGGGTGCTGCAGTGGTAAACTTCTGAGCCCAAGCAGTTTAGTACAGCTCATTCAGGGCTGGAAGGGAAATAGAGATACAGGGATTGTGTGTTGTGAAGGAGGTAGGCTCTGAATCAGACAGACCTGGTTTCAGCTCTCAGCTTTATCACTTATAAACTATATGACTTTGGTAAGAAACTCTTTGAATCCCAGCTTCTTTATCTGTAAAATGGGAAGTAAGATTTACTACATGGGGTATTTGTAAAAATTAAATTAGACAGCACATTGAAAACACTTAACACAGTGTTTAGTGTGTAATAGAGTAATTGGCCAACAGATGTTAAATCTATTCCTTTCTGATTCCATCTTTAAGTATAAAATCTGGGTAGTGACATTGGCTGTGTGAGTGGCTGGAAGCAAACCTCAGTTATATTATCCCTTGGGAATTTGGTTGCAGCAAGGAGTTGTAGACTGGCCCTCCCAGCAAAGGAGGTAGCATAGACCTAGACAGAGGTCTTGAGGTCATGTAGTACAGACAGAAGGTCATGGGCTCTGGGTCCTAGTTCTGGTCCTTACTAGCTTTGTGATCTGTGGTGAGTTTCTTAACTGCTCTCAGCCTCAGTTTCCCTGTATGTTAATTTAGATTCAGCCTTTTGGGGAAGATAACTTGGAAACATTTTTTTCTCATACATTTAATAAATTTGACAAATGTATACACTTGTGTAACAGCCAGCATAAAATATGAATACTTTTCATCGACACAAAGGTTCCCTGCACCTTTTTATCCTTAGTCAATCCCAATTTATCCTGTCCCCAGGCAACCACTGATCTGCATTCCAGATTCGATTTTTCTTTTTTAGAGGTTCATACATGTAATTAGGATCTATACACCACGTTTTCCTTTGTGACTGGCTTCCTTCACTCAGCATAATATTTTAAAGATTTATTTATGTTTTACATAGCTGCAATTCATTTCCTATTTTTGCTGAGCACTATTTCATTGTATGGATACAATCTGTTTATCCATTTCCCTGTTGATGGACTTCTGGATTATCTCCAGTTTTTGGCCAGTATGCATAAGTTGCCATAAACATTTGAGTACAAATAATTGTGGGGACATATTTTTCATTTCACTTGGATAAATAATCTAGAAGTTGAATTGCTAAATCATATGGTATGTATATGTTTAATTTTATAAGAAACTGCCAAACTCTTCTCCAAAGTCATTGTTCCATTTTCTCTTCCCATCCACAAATATATCAGTGTTCCTGTTGCTCCACATTCTCATCAAACTTGCTTTTAGTTATTCATGTCATTCATGGCCATGTGCTGTGTGTTATGTAGACTCTTAGTTCCCTGACCAAGAATTGAACTCATGCTCCCTGCATTAGGAGCAAAGTCTTAACCACTGAACTTCCAGCAAAGTCCCTAGTCATTCTTTGTTTGTTTTTTTGGCTGTGCTGAGTGGCTTTCAGAATCTTAGTTCCTTGACTAGGATTGAAGCTGGGCCACTGCAATTAAAGTTCCAAGTCCTTACCACTGGACCTCCAGGGAACTCCGGGATTTTAGTCATTTTAATGGGTGTGTGAATCTGCCTGCCAATGCAGGAGATGCGGGTTCAATCCCTGGGCCAGGAAGATCCCCTGGAGGAGGAAATGGCAGTCTACTCCAGTATTTCTTGCCTGGTAAATTCCATGGACAGAGGAGCCTGCAGGTTGCAGTCCACTAGGTTGCAAATAGTCAGACATGACTGAGCACTGCACTGCACTGGGTATGTAGTGGTATCTTCTTGTGATTTTAATTTGCATTTTCCTGATGATTAGTATTATTGGACATCTTTTCATGTTCATATTGGCCATTTATATGTATATATTTAAACTTTTAATTTTGTGTTGGGGTATAGCAGGCTAACAATGTTATGAGTTTCAGGTAGCAGAGAAGGGAGTGAGCCATACCATTTTTATATTTTTAATTGTAAACAGCCTATCCAAATCTTTTGGCAATGTGTTTTAAAAATAAAAATATATATACTCTTTGATCTAGTAGTTCAGCTTGTGTAGAATTGACAGTATCAATGTGCAGTGGCTAGGGCATCAGTTGGGAAAAGATGGAATAATGCAGCCATTAAAAAGAAGGGCATTAGGGCTCTACCAGAGACTTGAGGACTTTTAGCAGGTATGACTGAGTTAAAAAATGGTAATAAGAGTGTGATATTATCTCATTTTTAACACAAACCATTTTCAGAAAAACCCTCTCTCTTTTTCTCCCTGCCTGAATAGGATTATATAAATGGGGCGAAAATTAACAAAGGACATACTAGGTTGTTAAACTTGTCTACCTGAAGGTTGGACAGGATGTAGAGTGGGTGCTGATGTGGGGGAGGAGAGAAGTAACCACAGTAAAACTGCTTATTATTTAGGCAAAATTAGGTATGAAAAGGAAAGAATCCCTCTCACACTGGAATGAGGGTTAAATGAAGCATATGCAGATAACCTAGTAAGTACTCAGCACATATTGTGTTAGGTGATCAGTAAGTAGAAACATGTAGAAAGTTTGGTAGTATTCACATTTGTTAAAGAGAACAGGAGATAGAATCAGAGAACAGACTGATTTTGGGATTCATCAATTAAAAAAAAGGGGGGGGTCCTGATTTTTGGTATTTTAGAAACAAATGATTAGATAATCTGCATTTTGTAAACTTTTGTGTGTGTGTGTGTGTGCGTGTGTGTGTGTGTAGAAAGAGGGCACTGGGACAAAAAGATGAGGGAAGGCGTGCAGTGTCATAGGGACCTGTGCCTGTGGAGACACGGGCATCCGGTAGGGTAGCCTGACAGGGGCCCAACGACAGCTTATGGAGGAGGAACTTCCCGAACTCAGCAAGCCTCCTGTACGTTATTCAGTGGCCCCTTAGGACCTCCAAGGAAGAGAGCCTTTCCCTCAGATTCCGGTAGTACAATGTCATCTTCTCTTTCTTCTTCACTGATTCTCATCTCCAATTCTACCCCCAGGATCATGTGTATGAACTTCTCAACACCATTGATGCCTGCCAGTGCCATTTTGATATTGTAAGATTCTTTGCAATTCTCCTCTATCCTAGAGCCATGGAAATGGTCTCTGTTGGGACAGTGTGGGGTGAGATGGGACTAGAGGAATGGCTGTTACTCCAGCACTATAATGTAATATATTCTGCATAATGAATGAATGGCTGTTAATCAGGACTATACTTCTGTAAAAATGTGGAAGTTAAAGTGCATTTACATGTTAAGCAGATCAGCACTTTGATTTTTTTATACAAAATTCACCTAAAACTGTTGTTATTCTACCTCATCCAACACCTAATTAGGCTAGCTGTAATTTCCTGGCTTTCTTATATCTTGAATTCACTTTTACCCATTTTCTTCTGAATTTGCAGTCGTGTCAATTTCTCCTTCTTCTTTTTTCTAATATATATATTTATTTATGTGACTGTACCAGGTCTTAGTTGCAGCATGTTGGATCTAATTTTCTGACCAGGGATTGAACTCAGACCCCCTGCACTGGGAGCTCAGAGTCTTAGCCACTGGGCCTCAAGGGAAGTCCCCAGTTTCTTCTTCTAAATAGACCTTTCCAGAGTCTGGTTAGCACTGTCTGGAATGATTGGGGAAATCGAGTTTAACAGGCCTTGCTGTTCTTGGGTTTCTGTGTATTTTCCTTGTAGAATCTCAACTTCGACTTCACTCGGAGTTACCTGGACTTGATAGTGACTTACACCTCAGTTATTTTACTTCTGTCACGGATTGAGGATCGACGGGTACTCATTGGCATGTTCAACTGTGCCCATGAGATGCTGCATGGACACAGGTGGGTTAAGGAGATGTATACAAGATGATGAATCTCATACATGGTGCTATGAGGTAAAAGTGGATACAAAGGAAGTAGATGGCATGCTTTCTCATGTGAGAATCTGTAATATACGTGATGACACAGGCAAAATAAACCAATTTAGAATACTTGCAAGGGCATACACTAAGATGTGCACTTTTGCATGTAGTTAACACTTGAATATCTGCTAGTGGGCTATCCAGTCTGCATTATCTCTAGTGAGTTTTTAATCCTGGGCTGGCTGCTGCCACTCTCCTTTTTAGGTTATTGCAGAAAGCAAAGAAAACATTTTTTAATATTAGGAGGAATAATATTAGTAAAGTTAAAGCCTTTAGAGGTAAGTAATGTATGATAATACATTTGAAACCAAATAGAAATGGATTTTGGATTATGTACAGTTCTTTGCCTTTCTGTTAGTGCAAATAAAAGCATTTAAAGGCTGAAAAAAGTGAAGACCAGAGAGATCAGAGTGGGCTGTTGAACATTGTTCTATGTATGATGTATATTCCTACATGCCTACATGAGTACCTAGGCACGTGACTTACATTTGCTTTGAATGTGTGTGTGTGTGTATATATATCCTTTTGGTCTGTATACAGATTTGGGTCCAGCGATAACTAATCAACACAAGTTTGTAGAGTACCTATCATGTGTTCAACCCTATTTCAGTTGCTTGTAAGGAAGAAACTTTCTTGGAATAGCCCCAAATCATGTGATTCTGTCTTAATATTCCAGGGCCTAGAGTGGGTTATCTTTATATGTAATTTACAGTTTAGTATCTTTGTAGGTGGTGGAGAATACCAGCTTACGTACACACCTTTAACCTATATGCAAACATGAGAGTTTACATCATGCTTAATGGAGGGCTGTAAGCATTTCCCCTGTGCTTTCTTCAAGTGACTCCAGTTTTGCCCGTCTGGCTCAGATGGTCTTGGAGTATGACCACCCTCTGAAGAAGCTGACAGAGGAGTTTGGGCCTCACACAAAGGTAAGTTTCTTGAGAGACTGGAGAATTTCTCAGGCAGAAGTAGGTTGTCCCCATCGCTGACTTTAAGGATTCATTCGTTTCCCCTCGCAGGCTGTGAGTGAAGCCCTCCTCTCTTTGCATTGCCTCTTTGTCCGAAGGAACCAAGGGGCTGAGCAGTGGCGCAGTGTCCAGCTTCTGAGTCTTATCGGCACAGCCTCAGCCATGATTAACCCTGCTAATTCAGACACTGTGAGTTCTCTTTTCTTCTTATCAGTGGAAGCATGCTCTTTCCAAGGCCATTTCTGTAGAGGCTTCTTCTTTTCAGGAAATATCAGCCCTAAGAGTGCTTTAGCCCTCTGCTAGGATATGCTTCTGTGTTGATCACCTTATGTGGCTAAAAAAATCATGATTAGGTTGAAGCTTTTCTTTGGATCAGGATTAGGATGTGCCTGCCTATAGAAGGAAGTTAATAAATATTCACAGAATGAATGAATGGATGAAACTGAGTCATTAGGCACCTATTTAGCCCAGTAGGAACTTGAGCATAGATGTCAATTAATTAACAAATGTTTTTATTCAATTACTATCGGCCCAAGGTCCTTGCTGCAAAGAATTTATCTTCTAGTAGGAAGATAGGCCATGTGGTCATAAAAATAGAACTGATGGTTCAAGATGTATGAGAAGCACCAGACAAGTCATTTATATTTTACATGGTGAAAGAATCCAAGGGAGGGGGAAATCATAAGATTTTGAGTATTACTCTCCTGAACTGTTGAAGAGAAGTTGTGTCAAACCGTTTGTCCTGACTTCTAGCTGAAGTTCCTTTCCCCCTTCCAAATATATCTTCCCCTCAAACCACTTCTAGTGCCTCACCTCCATTATAGGCATGTTTTCCCAGGTACTGGCTTATCAAAGCATCCTGATCCAATCTGGTAAGATGAGAGCTGTGTTTGATACTCAAATTCTAGCTTGATTGCCCTTGTCTTGACCACCTTAGTCTTGAGACCAAGTTAAGTAGCTGTTAAACCATCTCTGCCTCCCTTCTCATAGATGGCCTGTGAGTACCTGTCTGTGGAAGTGATGGAGCGTTGGATTGTCCGTAAGTTTTTGTGGGTTGAGCTGGGACTAGACCCAGCAGCATGTTACATGGACAGCAAGTCCTAAACGTCTTCCTTTGCACTGTTTTGCCCACCTGCAGTTGGGTTTCTTCTTTGTCACGGGTGCCTCAACTCCAATGCCGACTGCCAGAAACTGTGGAAGCTGTGTCTGCAGGGCTCCCTGTACATCACCCTCATCCGGGAGGATGCACTCCAGGTGCACAAAGTCACCGAGGACCTGTTTAGCAGTTTGAAAGGGTGAGATCTGAGAGCCAAGCTAATCTTCTTTGGGGATTTTTAGCCCCTCCTAACATCCTTTTCTAGTCTCCACGAGTGTCCCAAGTATAGGTATTAAGGAATAGTTCTAATTATCAAAGAAATATTTATTGAATACATACTATTTACTAAGTACTTCACTCGATAGAGTAACTAATAAGATAGCATACAGGTTAAGATCATGGACCCTGAAACCAGATTACCTGACTTTGAATTCCAGCTCTGCCACTGACTGACTATGTGAGTGGGCAAGTTACTTAACTTCTCTATGCCAGGCCTCAATTTATCTATAAATAATGATAGTACTTCCCTATGACCTACCTCCTAGGGTTGTTAGGAGGAATGAAAGAGTAACTATTTGTAAAGCATGTAGAAAAGTGCTTGGTATGTTGTAATTCAATCTATGTGCTTTTTAAACCAAGGCAGAATCTCTGCTCTCAAAGAGCTTACAAATTAGTGAAAAATAGATAAACTGTTGTGATATAATACGGGATTATGATGTATAAACACAAACTGCTTTAAATTGGCTTTGGAGGATCAGCAAAACCTGGAGACAGACCTGAAGAATTAAACAAGTGAAGTGTGTGTGTGTGTGTGTGTGTGTGTGTGTGTGTGTGTTTAGGAGTCACGGGGGCGTGGCTGGAGAGGCAGGGAAGTTGCTTAAGGCAGAGAAAGATGCTTTAGGCAGAGAAACTGTCAAGGTTTCAAGGCAAGAGGGAGCATAGCATTTTCTAAGAAATTCATGTAGCTCTGGTTACAGAAATGAAGAAGCTGTTAAGACAAACTTGCAGAGGTAAGTTGGGCCTCAGATGCCCTGCCATCTATTCTATTTGAGCCTATTCTAAAGGGATAGGGAGTCATTGAATGATTTTTAAACAGGGCAGTGACACAACCATATTTACATTTTAGAAAAAGTCACTCTGGCTGCAAGGATGAAAAGAAGTCAGATGGGAAAAAATAGAGGCAGAGATTAATGAAGTGAATTAGGAGAAACTGAGGATGAAGTCAAGGTTTCTGGAATGGATACTTGGCATTCCTTAAGATAGAGAACATATGATAATAGCTAGTTTGAGAGAAAAGGTTGTGAATTCAGTTTTGAGCAGTTTGAATTTGAAGTATTTGTAGAACATTGAAGATAGATGTATGTTAGACCTTTTACCTTTTGGTTGTGGAATTTAGGAGAGAGATTTGGGTTCAGATTAAGTTTGGCAAAATGGTGATCAAAGCCACGGGAGTAGGTGAGATTACTCACAGAGAATGTGTGAAGTGAGAAAAGACTCGGATAGAACCTCTGAGACATTGAAATGTAAGGGCCAGCAGAGGCAGAGAAATCAGTGAGAGGAATAACAGAGGCAAGGGAAGAAGACGTGTCAAGAAGAAAGGACTGGTTATCTATGTTTGACAGTACTGAGAGGTCAAATAAAATGAGGACTGGAAAATATTCATTTAACTTATTTGTAAAGATGGTCTTAGTCCCCTTCTTGTTCAGTTCAGTTCAGTTACTCAGTTGTGTCCAACTCTTTGCAACTTCCACGGACTGCAGCATGCCAGGCCTCGCTGTCCATCACCAACTCCCGGAGCCTGCTCAAACTCATGTCCATCGCTTCAGTGATGCCATCCAACCATCTCATCCTCTGACATCCTCTTCAACTCCCGCCCTCAATCTTTCCCAGCATCAGGGTCTTTTCCAATGAGTTGGCTCTTCTCATCAGGTGGCCAAAATATTGGAGTTTCAGCTTCAGCATCAGTCCTTCCAATGAATATTCAGGACTGATTTCCTTTAGGGTGGACTGGTTTGGATCTCCTTGCAGTCCAAGGGACTCTCAAGTGTATCCTCCAACACCACAGTTCAAAAGCATCAATTATTGGGTGCTCAGCTTTCTTTATAGTCCAATTCTCACATCCATACGTGGCTACTGGAAAAACCATAGCTTTGACAAGATGGACCTTTGCTGGCAAAGTAATGTCTCTGCTTTTTAATATGCTGTCTAGATTGGTCATAACTTTTCTTCCAAGGAGCAAGCGTCTTTTAATTTCATGGCTGCAGTCATCATCTGAAGTGATTTTGGAGGCCCCTCCCCCAATAAAGTCACTGTTTCCATTGTTTCTCCATCTATTTGGCATGAAGTGATAGGACCAGAATAAACTGTGGAAAATTCTGAAAGAGATGGGAATACCAGACCACCTGACCTGCCTCTTGAGAAACCTGTATGCAGGTCAGGAAGCAACAGTTAGAACTGAACATGGAAGAACAGACTGGTTCCAAATAGGAAAAGGAGTACGTCAAGGCTGTATATTGTCACTCTGCTTATTTAACTTATATGCAGAGTACATCATGAGAAATGCTGGGCTGGAAGAAGCACAAGCTGGAATCAAGATTGCTGGGAGAAATATCAAGAACCTCAGATATGCAGATAACACCACCCTTATGGCAGAAAGTGAAGAGGAACTAAAAAGCCTCTTGATGAAAGTGAAAGAGGAGAGTGAAAAAGTTGGCTTAAAGCTCAACATTCAGAAAATGAAGATCATGGCATCTGGTCCCATCACTTCATGGGAAATAGATGGGGAAACAGTGTCAGACTTAATCTTTTTGGGCTCCAAAATCAGTGCAGATGGTGACTGCAGCCATGAAATTAAAAGACGCTTACTCCTTGGAAGAAAAGTTATGATCAACCTAGACAGCATATTGAAAAGCAGAGACATTACTTTGCCAACAAAGGTCCGTTTAGTCAAGGCTATGGTTTTCCCAGTCGTCATGTATGGATGTGAGAGTTGGACTGTGAAGAAAGCTGAGCGCCGAAGAATTGATGCTTTTCAACTGTGGTGTTGGAGAAGACTCTTGAGAGTCCCTTGGACTGCAAGGAGATCTAACCAGTCCATTCTAAAGATCAGCCCTAGGTGTTTTTTGGAAGGAATGATGCTAAAGCTGAAACTCCAGTACTTTGGCCACCTCATGCAAAGAGTTGACTCATTGGAAAAGACTCTGATGCTGGGAGGGATTGGGGGCAGGAGGAGAAGGGGATGACAGAGGATGAGATGGCTGGATGGCATCACTGACTCGATGGACGTGAGTTTGAGTGAACTCCGGGAATTGGTGATGGACAGGGAGGCCTGGCGGGCTGCGATTCATGGGGTCACAAAGAGTCGGACATGACTAAGTGACTGAACTGAACTGAACTGAACTGATGGGACCAGATGCCATGATCTTAGTTTTCTGAATGTTGAGTTTTAAGCCAACTTTTTCACTCTTCTCTTTTACTTTCAAGAGGCTCTAGTTCTTCGCTTTCTGCCATAAAGGTGGTTGTGTCATCTGCATATCTGAGGTTATTGATATTTCTCCCAGCAATCTTGATTCCAGCTTGTGCTTCTTCCAGCCCAGCATTTCTCATGATGTACTCTGCATATAAGTTAAATAGCAGGGTGACAATATACAGCCTTGACGTTCTCCTTTCCCCATTTGGAACCAGTCTGTTGTTTCATGTCCAATTCTTTGTTGCTGCCTGACCTGCGTACGGATAACTTCAATTGAGTATTGAGGTCAAAACCTGGATTGCAGTGAGTTTAGGACCAAATAGTAGATAAGGAATTTAGTAAGTAACTCTTTCAAGAAGTTTGACCTTGAAGGGAAGAAAAGAGACAGGGTTATAATAAGAAGGAGGTAAGGGATTAAGGAAGGCGTCAAATACCTTTATTATCTTTGTAGTTACAAAACTAACACCAGAAATGTAAAAAATATCAAGAGGAAGTTGACTACAGTCTCACGTCCCCAAATATTTCGGTGCATGTCCTCTAGATGCTTGTGTATATATATGAACATGTAGAGGGGTGTGCTTAGCTTTAGCCTTATATAAGCAATTGATAAAAAGCAATGGATCCACATTCTATATTATATTGTGAAGCTTTTTTTAAAAAACTTACTGTATTTTGTATATCTTTGCATATCAGTCTATAGACACTTTTTCTTTTTAAGAGTCAAATAGTATTTCCTTATGTGGTTGTAACATAATTTATTAATCCAATCCACTATTGATGGACATTTGAACTGTATCCCTCCCCTACTTTAAAAAAAGCCTTTTCAAATACTGTTGTAATGAATATCTTTAGACATGTATCTTTGTGAACATTTCTATAGGGTAAATTCTTAGAAATGGATTTGCTGGGTTAAAGGATGTGCATATTTCAAATTGTAATACCTCTTGCCAAATTATCCTTCAAATTGATATATTATCAACCGTCTATGAGAATACTTATTCCTCATACTTTCAACAACTGAGTATTATCATTAAAAACTCATTGCAAGATTTGAGAGAGTAAATCTAAGAGTAATAATTAGAAGTTACAGGAGGTAAATTGATACTGATATGCAGAAAAACTTTCTAATGATTCCTGCTCCTAGGGAATGGAAGGGATGTTTGAAGGGTATTTAGCTTCCCATCATTAAGAACAACAGTAACATGTAAGACTTATTGTTTAGGGAATTCTTTGACATAAATGATCTAACTTGATCTTCATGTTACTTATACTCAGTTCATGGGGTCACAAAGAGTCGGACACGACTGAGTGACTGACCTGACTGAATTGAAGTGACATGAGTCTCTTATTAGTAGGCTGGGGTTAAAAGTAGTGTTTAGAAAGATCCTGATGGTGAGCACTGTCCATGCTTCCTGCAGACTGTAGTTTGGAATCTCCAAGGACTGGGAAGGTGGGATGAGGACTCTAACCGGAGGTGTGGTCAACCCTTCTGTGCTTGTGTCAATTCTCAGGTATGGCAAGCGAGTGGCTGACATAAAGGAAAGCAAGGAACATGCAATTGCAAACAGGTAAAGGCAAAGAATGAGCTCTTCAGAGGGGATGGAATAGGTATCTCTCCTGACCTTTGCTGTCACCCAAGCCACCCCTATTTCTACACAGATTTATTGTCTCAACCCGAGAACTTGCTGTTGCCCCACAGGGTCTTGTGTTTCCTTTCTGAGTCTAACTATGGCCTTGAACTTTCCTCCTGGCTGACACCCCTTCCTAAAGGTAGATCTCTTCTGCTCTGTGTTTGGAGGATTTTTGAGGGCAGGAGAGGCAATATTCTCTAGCTTCTGCTTTCTTTCCTCAGTGGCCAGTTTCACTCTCAACGGCGCCAGTTTCTACGAATAGCTGTGAAGGAGCTGGAGACTGTGTTAACCGATGAACCAGGACTACTGGGTCCCAAGGCAAGAGAAAGAGAGGAAGGGAAGCATGATTTGGCATTCCTGAATTTTTGCATTTCTAAGTGTTTTGTTCTGTTTGTGTGTGTGGTTCCCTTGAATCTTCTTAGAGTACCCTAAAACTTGTTGTATCTCTCTTTTGGGCACTATCATATAGTAATCATATGTTATAGTTATTTGCGTACTTGTCTTATCCTCTATTTGAGTGTGAGCTAATTAAAGACAGAGCTTGCTTTAAAAAAAAACATAAAAATTTAATTTGATAAGTTGGTATTGACCTAGTTAATATTAAAAAAATTTAATTTGATAAGGTGGTATTGGCCTAGTAAATATTTCCAAAATTTAATTTGATAAGGTGGTATTGTGAACTAATGTTAATGTGTATTAGGTCTGATTCTTGTAGGATGCTTTTTTTGTGCATCTCTGTGTTTAATGTTGGACATTATTGTTGGTATGGCTACACAGTTGTATCTATAGGCACGTTTTCACAATAGTTTTCTCTGTGCTTTGAAATCCATTTCTAAAGTTGAAAATTCTCATAGTTTCTGTCCCCTCCATAGGCCCTTTATGCGTTCATGGCCCTGTCCTTCATTCGTGATGAAGTCACTTGGCTGGTTCGCCACACAGAAAATGTCACCAAGACGAAGACGCCTGAGGACTACGTTGACTCGTTAGTTCTTGGCCTAGTTAAGAATCCTGACTTTAGATGGGCTGGGAAAAGGGACGGGGAAGGGTGCATCGGACGGCCGCGGGAGGCCTCGGCTTCTGCCCTGTCGCCGCTGTCTTCGTCCCAGCTCATGCTTCCAGTCTCACACTGCTCTCTGTTCTCATCCTCCACTTTGCAGGAGCATCGCAGAACTGCTTTTCCTGTTGGAGGAGGTTAGGGCTCTGGTCCGAAGACACATCAAGGTGATTCAGCAGTACCACCTTCAGTACCTGGCCAGATTTGATGCCCTCGTGCTCAGTGACATCATTCAAGTATGTTTGATTGATGATACTTTGGAAATTTGGGGGTGATCCCTGGTCATTTTTCTCTGGGGGTTACCTTGACTGAATCTCATGCTGTGTAGATTGTGTGTCAAAAGCCCAATTTCCTCCTTTACATTTGCTAAAATTTTAAAAAAGCACCAAGAATCTTAGTAATTGTCCTCCCAAGTGATGCTAACAGGAGAGAAAATAAAGGGCAGTTGGATGTTAGCGTTGAACTTAGGGAGTTCCTGCCATGTTTTGCTTGGCTCTTTTTTGTTTGTGACACTTGGCAGTTCCTTCTACCTTCATGCCCTGGCCAAGCCCTGTGGTCTTCGTTTCTCTCCTGGTGAAACTTATGCCCCCTCGACTCCACCTTCTCTTTTAGAACCTGTCTGTGTGTCCTGAGGAGGAGTCCATCATAATGTCCTCATTCGTCAGTACTCTCTCCTCTCTGAATCTCAAACAAGGTAACTGGAGGGAAATGGGGGAGAAAGAGTGAGGGCGAACATTTTTTTCTCTAGAAATATGGGTCTCTTGAGCTAGGGAGTAGCCAAGATGACTTTGAAGAGGACCTACCATTTCATGCAATTGGATAGAGGTGCTGTTTTATTATTTTCTTTTAAACGTCTGTTTTTCTTGCAGTTGATAATGGAGAGAAATTTGAATTTTCTGGATTGAGACTAGACTGGTTCCGTCTACAGGTAGGTTTGTTTCTGCTAATGGTCCTCCATTCTTAGGGTTTTTCCTTCTCACAATCCCCCCTCTCTTTTTTAGAATTGTATTTATTTTATTTTTTGGCTGTGCTGGATCTTCATTGCTGAATGGGTTTCTCTCTAGTTGTGGTGCGTGGGCTTCTCATTGCAGTGGCTTCTCTTGTTGCAGAGCATGGGTTCTTGGGCACGTGGGCTTCAGTAGTTGTGGTTCCCAGGCTCTAGAGCACAGGCTCAGTAATTGCGACGCATGGGCTTAGCTGTTCCACGTGCAGCATGTGGGATCTTCCCAGACCACAGATCAAACCTGTGTCTCCTGTATTGGCAGACGGATTCGTTACCACTGAGTCACTGAACCACCAGGAAACTCCCCTTCCTCCTCTTTTTAACTCCAAAGTTCCGCTGTATGGAATAAAAACTGCTGACTGGACAGGACAAATCCCAGTCAAACTGTAGTCCCAAGACTGGGGAGTCTTTTTCATTTATCTTGTTTTTCTCCCCTCTTTCCCCACCTCCAACCATAGGCATATACCAGTGTGGCTAAGGCTCCCCTGCACTTGCATGAGAACCCAGACTTAGCCAAGGTGATGAACCTCATTGTCTTTCACTCCCGAATGCTGGACTCAGTAGAGAGTATGCTGGTGGAAACTTCTGATTTATCTACTTTCTGGTATGTCCTGAGCTCTTTATCAATTTACCTAATCTCTTGCCTGGCCTCTGTGGAGCACTCTAATTCCCCCAGACACTGGGAAGACTTGTTTTCTTTGAGACCTCCTTAGAGGTAGATGCTATAACTCCACAGCTTCTTCATTCCAGTTCTTATCAAATGGTAGGAATTTGAAGCTGATTCCCTTTTGTGCTGGCTTTCTTTAGGGAAGCCAGTTGGACTTCACACAGACTTGCTTTCTCTGGGATAATTCATCAATTGTTTGTTCGTCACTGTTATCTTTGGAAACTTCTTTAGCATCTTTGTTTTTGGACCTTGTGATTTAAAAGAGACATGGAAAAGGTGGAAGTTGAGTGGAGATGACTGAAAATAATTGGGAGGGCTGGGGAACAGGGCCCTTAGAGAGTGCACCTAAGTTTGTCTTACTTAGGTATCATTTGGCCTTTACTCAGTAACCACTGTTGTGCATAACTCTACCCTTTGAGGAATCAAACATACAATACAGCATGTTGGCTCTGCTGTCTGCACTCTGCATGGTTAGGGAGGTATAATACCCACATGTGAAAAGGACATAATAATGGCAAATATGCATGCCGTTGAGAGGATACAGGATTGAGGAAAGATCAGTCTCATGGAATTACTGAGAAAGTTTTCTGGAGCCTGAGTGTCAAATTTTGGGAGGGATGTGAATTAGTAGTATCGAGAGACTTCTAAATCAGGGCCCAAATCATGCAGAGCTTCTGGGGAAGGAATAGCAATTTTGTACAAGAAAAGGGAAGGAGACATTACTAGCCTGCCCTGGGATCCAGTTTAAAAAAAGACTGAAAGGGTTGAGTTTCTTGGTTTTCTCTCTACTTTAAGAGTAGGGAATTTAAAGAGGGAGGGATGAATATCAATAAATATTTGTTTAGGGAGGGGAGTTTGGGGGTGAATGGATGCATATATATGTATGGCTGAGTCTCTTTGCTGTCCACCTGAAACTATCACACCATTGTTAACTGGCTATACACCAATACAAAGTAAAAAGTTTTTTTTTTTTTTTCCAAACTAAAAAGTTTAAAAAAAAACTTTTGTAGAAAGAATCGATAATCTCTCCACCTCAGAGGAAGCAGCTCCTGAACCCTGGTCCTGAGTCTCCTTGTCTGTTCCATAGCTTTCATCTCCGTACCTTCGAGAAGATGTTTGCTGTGACCCTGGAGGAACCCACCATGTTCCGTTATGCCATTGCTTTCCCCCTCATCTGTGCTCACTTTGTCCACTGCACGCATGAGATGTGCCCAGAGGAGGTGAGTATCCTGAGCTCCAAACCCTGTCATCATCTCTCTAACCACGTCTCACTATCATTCCCTCAAAACACAATTTTAGGGGTTGATTTTGGCCCCAGGTTGGGTACCCATGGATACCTGGGTATCTTCTGGCCCTGTAGATATCTGGTGCCAGTCCCTGAATGTCTCAGCTTTATTGCAGTGTGTCCTCTTTCTGGGTCTCATCTTCTTCTGTAGAAGTGGGTGGCTCAGGCTGGGGTCAGAGCAGTATTACGTGGAAGGCAAGGCTGTCTTGGTGATGACACTTTCTTCCTCGGGTCCCCTTTCCCGCAGTACCCTCACCTGAAGAACCATGGCCTTCATCACTGCAACTCCTTCCTGGAAGAGCTGGCCAAGCAGACGAGCAACTGCGTCCTGGAGATCTGTGCAGAGCAGCGAAACCTGAGCGAACAGGTGGGTTCAGCCCTCTCTCTGATTCAGTCTCCCCTCTGCTGCTCCGCCGTGCCTTCCTCGCTATCTACCTGTCTTCTCAAATACCAAGCTCTCTAAGCCTTTCAGGTAAGGCTAGGGCTTTTGTGTGCACGAGCTTATGGCAGGCTTCTTTTCTTAGTGTCATCCCTTTAGTCTTCACTCCCTTGGGACTTGATAGAAGTGTCTAAAAATACCCTCATGTGAACAGTTGCACTTCAACAAAATCTGGTCTTTCATCTGAAGTTTCAAGAGATGAGTTAACTTTCTAATCTGCTTCTCCTCCTCTTTCTGCCCTGTGTACACATACTTAGAACAACGGCCCCCAGATCACCTGTCTTGTCTCACTGTTCTGTCCATCTGCACCCTAATCTGTAGCTATCTGAACATTTTCAGGCACCTCCTCTGTGTTTATCCCCAGGGCTGCTTTTATGTCTGTGTCTGTTGTTTTCCCCTCCCCTCCCTTGACTGACTCATAGCACCTGGTCATGATTAGCTCAACCGAAATTTATAGAACGTTTGAAAATGAGGGACTCGTTCTGCTGTTGCCCTGGAGTCCTTCAGGTTTCCTAGACTACCCAGGCTTCCTGGGTTTGAGTCAGGCTTTGTAGCAACTTTGGTAGGAGGGGAGTCAGGTTGTGTGCGTGTGTGTGTGTGTGTGTGTGTGTGTGTACATATGCCCAGTTATATTATTACTTAACTTTCCCATTTTCTCATATGTAAAATGTGGATAAAGATAGTTTCTTAATAGAAATAAGATAAAGATGAAATGAAATAGAGTATGTTAAGTATTTGGTATGTGATTCTCAATAGATGTTAGCTGCTCTATTATTTGGTATTTATTGGGCACTAAGGCCTGTGCTGGGGTTTGGGGATGGAAAGGTACACAGTTCTGGCCCTTGGGGAATGTTCCAGTTTAATGGAAAAAGAAGTACAAATACATGTTGGAAAGACATTTAAATAATTAATGCAAAGAAGATATGTAAACAAGTACAATTATGGGTATATTCATCACTCAACTTGAATACCTACTTTACATGCAAAAGCACACAGTTTAAGATATTTGCTCAGTGCTGGGTCAGGGTTGACTAAAACACAATGTGAGTATTATTTTCACACACAACAAAACTTTTGCAAATGAATACTGGCTCCTCCAAAGTTGTCATTTTGAATAAATAATGATGTTGCATTACTAACGGAGTTACATTTTTTGGAATTATTTTCAGAATCTATCCACAGACCCTTTTGCATAATTTAAAGATTGACACATCTTTGCCCATCAAGGTAGACCTGATTTTTTTGGAAATAGTAGGAACTTGCACTTAAAAAAAACCCAATTGTGACTATAAAGTAAGAAAACCAGCTTACTCATGGCTATTATCCTATTGTAAGAGTAATTCCAAATGAGGGGTTTCCAGTCTTGCTCTGCACATACTCAGTGTCATTGGACTAAGTGGAGAGAATTCCAGAGTGATTACCTTGAAGGAGATGAATATATAATTCTGTCATATTTTCTGTATGGCTAATGGGGGTATCTGGTTAAAGAGAAGAGATGCAGGATTGATGTTTAAGTAACAAGAAATGTGGTATCTTATTTTTTAAAAAAAGAAGAAGTGGGGGCTTCCCTGGTGGCTCAGTGGCAAAGAATCTGCCTGCCAATGCAGGAGACACGGGTTCAATCCCGGGTCTGGCAAGATCCCACATGCCTCGGAGCAGCTAAACTCATGCGCCACGGCTATTGAGCCTATG
Organism: Ovis canadensis; assembly: GCF_042477335.2. Taxonomy (NCBI): domain Eukaryota; kingdom Metazoa; phylum Chordata; class Mammalia; order Artiodactyla; family Bovidae; genus Ovis; species Ovis canadensis. Next base: position 137,749,748 of record NC_091247.1, on the reverse strand, counting down.
CTCTAGAGCCCGGGAGCCACAATTACTGAGCCCATGTCCTACAGCTACTGAAGCCTGAGTGCTCCAGAGCCTGTGCTCTGCAACAGTTAGAATCCCGAGCACCTCAACTAGAGAGCAGCCCTCACTCCCCGCAACTAGAGAAAAGCAACAAAGACCCAGCATAGCCAGAAATAAATACACACAATTGCAGAAAAAAAGAAGCGGAAAGAGTGCTGGCGACGTTGTGACCTCTGAGGGTATCTTGTTAAAGAGAAGAGATGCAGGATTGCAACCCCCCTCTTTGGAGGGTTGTGGTAGTTGGGGTGTCTGTCCATGTTCCATATCCACGAGACAGGCTAGGAAGGAATATAGCAGGTGAGATGGTAATTCCACACTAGCAAAAAACAGACCATCTTCCTAGGTTGGAAGACCCTTGAAAGCACAATTGAGTGGAGCTCTTAGATTGTTTCTACTAGAAATTTTCCACTAGGAAAGACTTTCTCGTGGGAAGTGGATGGGGGAATTGATGATCTGGTCCCTGAAGGAACCATCTTGAAACTCTGAAGCTAACCATGGGTAGATATTTAATGAAAACTAACAGAGGTGAGCATACGCTAGGTAGGCCCCCACTAGAGAAAGAGAAGCATGGAAGGAAAGAGAGAGAAAGGCTGAGCGAGCAAAGAGCAGGCAACAGTGGAAGGACCCGCTTGTAACTGTCGGATGGACTCCCGGCAGTTTGAGGAAGGAATCTCATTTCTCCATTCATGTGTGTTTGTTTCTAAAGCTTCTCCCGAAGCACTGTGCCACTACCATCAGCAAGGCCAAGAACAAGAAAACCATGAAGCAGAGGCAGACTCCCAGAAAAGGAGAGCCTGAGAGGGACAAGCCAGGAGCGGAGAGCCACCGGAAAAACCGCAGCGTTGTCACCAAGTGAGGCCCTGGGCCCTGCAGGGCCAGCCAGCACCATCTCAAGGAAGGGAGGCAGGGACGAGAGAAAGGATGCCAGCAAAGGGGAGCGGGAGTGGCGGTGGGCAATGGCAGATAGGGAGAAGCAAGTCAATGCGAATTTTCTCCTTTGAGTTTGAAGTCAGCGTTAATGTGTACTGTCCTAGGATGAGTTTTTTGAGAAGATGAAAGGAATCCAGGAGTGATGGGCCTGACAGATCCTTCCCAGCTACTAGCAGGCAGGGCCAGACCTGTAATGAGGCTCATTTTGCTCTCTTAATTTTACCCAGCATGGACAAGCTACACCTAAACTTGACGGAGTTGGCGCTGACAATGAATCATGTACAGAGCTTCTCTGTGTTTGAACACACCATCTTCCCTTCTGAGTATCTCAGCAGCCACCTGGAGGCCAGATTCAACAGGTATCGCTCTTTCCTTGTCTTCTCCTTGCTTAGTAGGGTAGTTCTCAAAGTTGGGTTCCATTAGCTCCATCTTGGTGGTCATTCTGAAGCAGCTAATCTGGCATAGGTCCTAGGCATCTCTATTTAAAACAAATAAATGAAGAGAGGCCCAAACCTTTATAGGCTGTTTTGATAAACAACCAGAAATGATTTAGTAGAGTGAATGGGGCCTCTGCAGTCAGCAGGTCTGTGTTGATGCTCTTCACCTAGACACCAGAGCAGGTTATCTCTCTTGTTTGAGCCTCAATTTCCTACCCTATAAAGTAAGGATAATGATATTTACCTTGTTATGAGAATTACCTGTAATTGAGAATCGGTAGAGCATTAAAGATCATCTTGAGTGACATATATAGGCCTCAATGAAATAAGTTCCCTTCCCCTCACTTTGCCTCTCATTCTGTTGCCCCCGAAATTTGCAGGAACATTCCTTGTACTGAAATTGGCCACTATAGTCAGCAAATTAGGGAATGAGGGGAAGACGTTTTTATGAATAATCTGCTAGTCTTCTGTGTTTCTTTTTACAGTATGTATACTAGTATATTCCCATATTCATTCAGCAAGCATTTATTGGCCATCTACTGTGTGTTAGCAGTGTTCTCTAAGCTGTTGATACAGCAGTATACAAAAGGAATAAAGATTCCTGGCCACATGGAGTTTCCTTCTAATGGGAGAGACAAACAAAATAAGAACAAAGGGTATATAGTATTAGATTAGAAAATGATAAGCACTAGAAAGGCAGGAGAAGGAGCTAGGAAGGGTATCGTGGTGGCGGCGGTGGCAGAATTTTACAGGGAAGGCCTGCTCGAGAAAGTGACATTTGAATGAGCTCCCTGAAGGAACTGAGAAAGCTAAGTGGAGGACTGTCTGCGCAAAGAACATTCTAGGCAGAGGAAACAGCAAGTGTGAAGGATCTGAGGTGGGAGCGTGCCTGGTGTGCTCAGCGAGCATGGAGGAGGCCAGTGTGAGCAGGGGGAACCTGGTAGGACGCGAGGTCAGAGAGGCTGGAGGAGGGGCAGACAGACGGTTCAGCTGCCTCTATGCCACCCTCAGGACTTTGGCTTTGATTCCGAGTGAGACAGGGAGGCTTGGCATGGTTTGAGCAGAGCAGGAACGCGATCTCACTCAGTATCTCAGCAGGTTCATCCTGCACTAGCGGGGCAAGGACAGAAGCAGGGAGAATAGTTAGGAGTCTGTACCTTGATTGCAGGAGATGCAGGCTTGTTTTTCCAATTAGGTTTTTGCCTTGGTGACAGTAAAAATTAGTTTGTTTTCATACCTTACACTTTAGCTATATGGAAGGAAGTGTCTCAGGCACATACAAAATGTCAAGATGACAATTTGATAATCATCCATGTGCGAACCTTCAGAAACTGGCAGTGGTTTCTAGGCCCTGGGGCAGCATGGGTGTGATATTTTAGTTTTTCCTGAACATCTCTAATACTTTCTTCATTGACATCCTTGCTCCTAAAGCCCCGAAGGTGGCCTAAAGATTTGGCCTCAATGAGAACTCTAAAATAGATTAGGTAGATTAGGCTTGCATCCAGTCTGTCCTTTCTGTAGTATTTTCCTTCAAGTGGTTTTCCTTTTCATCCACAAAGCAGGTGCTCCTGTTCCCCCCCTCCCCACCATAAACACTTTCCCCAAAATGCAAAACAAACAAAACTCCCAAACGCCTGTGGCTTTAGGGAGGACCTGATGGACTCATTCATATTGATGTGCTGCTGACTGACAAAAGCTGGTGGTGTTCCTTTTTCTCCTTCGGTTGACATTTTTTATTATTGTTGTTTTCATAGTTATTTATTTATTTAATTTTGGGTCTCCACTGCTACTCGTGGGCTTTCTCTAGTTGGAGCAGGTGGGGCTACTCTTTGTTCCGGTGTGAAGGCTTATTGCAGTGGCTTCTCTAGCTGCGGGCATGGGCTCCAGGCACGTGGTCTTCAGCAGTTTCAGCTGAAGAGTGAGAGCTCATTATTGTGGCACACGGACTCTGTCGCTCTGCGGCATGTGGGATCTTCCCAGACCAGGGATTGAACTGGTGTTCCTTGCATTGCAAGGCGGGTTCTTAAACACGGGATCACCAGGGAAGCCCCCTGTTTACAGTTTAACAAGGAAGAAAGTCTGAAGGAAGAGGACTGACTCCCACTGTGAATTCTCAGGTTCCCGGGGAAGGTATTTTGGAAGGGTCTGGGAGTCCAAGGGGGAGGGGGTGTTGCTGATGTGCCCCTGAAATAATACAGTGCTGACAGGTCTTCCTCCTCTAAGGTTGGCTATAGCTGCGTGCTTGCCAGGTGCACTCTCTCCACCTGGCATCCCATGGCTGCTCAGCATTGCACTGCACATCTAAGGATTTCTGGTTGTGGTTTTCCGTTTCTGACAGTGACTGGAACTAATTCTTTCCAAAGAGAAAAGACAAATGCTGGCCCCGAGAATACAGGAGGTTGTGAGACAGCTCATACAGTTAGATGGCGTTTGGGAGCCTACATCTTTTACCACCTGATCTAAATTTCCCTAGAGGAGGCGGAAGAACATGGTGACTGAGAATCAAATGTTATCGGAGTCAAGTCCTGGCTCTGTCACTGGAACCTCTCTGTGCCTCAGTTTCTTCACCATGAAGTGGAGATAAGTGTACCTACCTTTTTGGGTTGCTATGAGGCTTACATGAGATAATGTGTGTAGTGAAATCGTAGTGCGGCACCTAGAACACAGTATAAGTATGATAACTGTTACTATGTTGGACATGATGACTGTGATTATGGTTTCTGTCACGCAGAGCCATTGTGTGGCTGGCTGGCTACAATGCTACAACCCAGGAGATCGCCAGGCCTTCTGAGCTGTTGGCAGGAGTCAAAGCGTACATCAGTTTCATACAGTCACTGGCCCAGTTTCTGGGTGCAGATGTGTCCAGAGTCATCCGCAATGCCCTCCTGCAGCAGACACAGCCGCTGGACTCATGTGGGGAGCAGACTATCACCACTCTCTACACAAACTGGTCAGTGTTGCTTATCCTCTCTCTCTGCCTTACTCTTTTTGTTAGCACTTTTTCCTTTACAGGGTAGGACCTCAAGACCAGGCATTTCAGCTCCTAGGGTCATAGACCCCCAGAGGCTTGTTTCTGCCCGAGGACTAGAGCTATGAGCTGGGGCAAACTCAGATGTCCTCTCTCCACCATGAGGGTTCTTTCCAAGCTTCCACGTGACACCCATTGACCTGCCCTTTTGCTCTTCATCTGCAGTTCCTGACCTTTCTTTTCTGGATTCTGTTTTCATTTCAAATGATCTTTCTTCCTCTTTCTGAAGTTCTCTTATTTTTCTTTTCACCCAACTTCTCCGTCTGAAGACCATTCTATCTCATACCTTCTCTCCAGAGCACTGTCTCCTCATCTTCCAACATGACCATATTATGTTTAGTAGAGTGTTTTTCATAGGGAAAGGGGCCTCCTCCCCCAAACTGGAGGGGGCAGGAATCAGCAATACTTCCTTTGAGGTTTTAAGGATGGAAAGGAGCTGTATTCCTACCTCCCTAAGCCACTGGGTGGCGCTCTTAATCCAATATCAGCTTAGTATGAGTCAGGCTGCAAAGAACCCCCCTGAGAAGGGGGGTAAGCCTGAGACAGGGTTTGCAATACACATATCAAGCTGGGCCTGGCAGGTAAGGGAAATGGGTCTTGTGGGCTGGGTGGGAACTTTGAGTAGTAAGGGCATGCCCTTCTAAAGGGGCAGCCACCACTTAGTACCATCTGATTGCTGCCTCACTAAATTATTATTTTTAATATAAAATCTCCACTTAAAAAATTTGACAGTGAATTCAAATTAAAAGGAAAAAAACTGCACGTTGAGTGCTGGTTTTGACCTACCCGTGTTAGCTTGTGATTTCTGTAAGACCTAGGCCTACAGCTAGTGCCTGGGTGAGTGACAGGGGTTACCAAGCCCTCTGGTGTCACTGGCTGGAAGCCTTCTTAGCTTGCCCAGAGGTCAGGAGGGGATATTTGGAGACTGGATGACAAGTGTTCACTGGGCTTCTCTCTGCCCAGGAGGTTTGACTTGAGACTCATTTCCAGGCTCCTAGGCTCTTAGTCGAAAACTCTCACTGAGGAGATTGAGGGTAAGTATATTTTGGAGGAGCCCGATTAGTAGGAATTTTTGTCTTGTCAGCTTAGGCTTGTCTTACCTGACAGAGAAAGGCCAAGAGTGTGGGGTGTGCTATAGCTGGAAAAGGTGGTGGGGCATGTCCACCGTTACCTTTGAGAGCACAGCCAATGTCCAGCAGATTAGAGGCAAAGCAGAGTCACATTACTGCCAGTTGTTTCTGAGCCAGCAGCCTGGAATGTTTATCAGAGTGCCATGGTGTCTCCTCCTCCAGCCCCAGTCTCTCCCCACCACCCCAGCCTTTCGTGGAATTCCTCTTCCTGAGCCCAGTGGTGGTGGTAGGAGGAAGGGAGTGAACACTCATCTTCTGTGCTCTCTTGGCCAATCCTGTAGGTACCTAGAAAGTCTGCTTAGACAGGCAAGCAGCGGGACCATCATCCACTCACCAGTCATGCAGGCCTTCATCAGCCTCCCCAGAGAGGGGGAGCAGAACTTCAGCGCAGAGGAGTTCTCTGACGTCTCTGGTGAGCTCAGAGTCTGGTGTCCTGTCAAGGAGCCGAGCTTTCCCCTCGGTACAATATCCCAATGGACGGACCCCATCTGTGTTCTCCTGCTTTCCCAGAGCCTCATTCTATACTCTTCTAGATCTCTGCTAGACTCTACCTTAGGGACGATAGGAGAGATTTCAAGTGAGACCCAGAATTGGGAAGTGGCCTGGGGGTTGATGGTGGAGAGAGAAGATGAAGGGAGTTAAGAGCTGGGCAGGGGCACTTAAGTCATTGAAAGGATTTATTCTCCAAAGGGTAGTAAATGGGCATTTTCCATTTCCACAAAAAGTAGAGAGTAGGACATACGATGAAGGGTAAAGGATAAATGTAAGGACATTCTGATGTTTGGAATTATTAAACAGTGATCTCATGTTGTGGCACCTTCTTCCTGAGGGATACATTTTAGATAACTGATATTTAATAATGATAATAACATAACCAATGATGTTTAGTGTGGGCTAGGTTCTGAATGTTCACGTTTATTAACTCCTTCACTCCTCACAACAGCCTTGAGGTTGTTATTATCCCCATTTTACAGATGAGGACACTGAGACACAAGAGGTGATGGAGCTTAAGTTTTCACTTTCATAAATGGTAGAACTGGAATTTCAGCTCAAGGCAGTCAAATTCCAGAACCCAGGTGCTTAATCACTTTGTCGTGCTGCTTCCCAGTGTTTAGAAGTGCTTTAGTGTCTTAAGGCAGGCAGATGAGGAGTGTCATGAATGAATTGGGAAGTTATTCTCTTTTTAAAGAGGGCTTGAAGCCGTGCAGATCCTTTTTAATAGATTTGTTTTACTGACTGATTCGTGAACTATCCAACTGCTTCCTCCTTCCTCTCATGGACCCCGCATGGGATCTGAGACAGGTAGGAGATGTTTCAGTGATGCTGCCCTCTCCATTCTTCCCCTTCCTTGGAGGGGGTGTTATGGAGGGCAGAGCACGAAGCTCTATTCTCCAGCTCTGCCTTCTTCTTGCCCTCACACTGACTCCATCAGTGAGCTGACCCTACTCTCTACCTGCTGGAGGCTTCAGATGTCCCCTTCTCATCAACTCCTCCCACAAGCTGTAGGCAGCATCTAAAATCAGCTTTAGGTCTTGCTGACAACTGACGAGCAGCAGGAGGTAATGTTGATTTCCCCTCCTGCCACCCCCACCCCAATTTCCTAGGGTTACCATGGTGATGGGGCAATGCTGCTGCAAAAATAGCTAGATGGATAGAGAAGGAGGCCCTAGGGTTACTAGCCTAGAGAGGACTAGAGTAAGGTGGATCCAAACTGGTGGATCCGCGGGTCTTTTCTCCAGAAAGGGTAGTTCAGCCCCTCTGCCTCTCTGTCAGCATGTTAGCATTATCTAAGGTGACCAGTTAGGAACTCCTTTCCTAGTTCTCAGCTCAGTTGTTCTTATTGTAAATAGGTGGCCCTAAAAATGTCTGATATTTTATTCCACGTGAGACTCCATGTCAGCTGCTGTGGCCAGCTCCACTGCTTTTGTCAGTGGTGGAGGTGGAGATCAACTGGTCCCGCCTTGAAAACCTTGAGCATGGGGGCCTCAACTTCCCTTTCCCTCTGAACCCTTATTAACTAGGTTAAACTCACCTTTCCTCTCCTCATCTCTTGTTACTTCTGGTCTTGATGGTTTTCTCTGCTGGGATGGTCCATAGCCAGAGATCAAAGCTGGAGCTCTTTCCTGTCTGAATTTGTCCCTCAGGTTTCCAACATGGGATTTCCCCAGCCAGGCTTTATTTAATCCACAAAGGGCCAGAAGCAGGCTGGTTAGGGAGGGATAAGGTAATGGAGCAGACTGGAGGAAACAAGGGTTTAGAGGAAAAAACAATTGGGATAATGGGGATGTGTGTTGATTGCTCTCCTAGCAACTCTGTGAGGTATTCAGGGTGGATTTTAATTTCTTCATTCAACAGAGAAGGGAGCTGAGGCTCAGAGATGGTCTTCCATCTCATAAAGCTAGTGCAGCTAGTACAGCAAGAGGAAAGTCCAGATACCAGGTAAAGGGACTTGGCAAAGTCCAGATTCCTGTAAGAATGAAAAGTAAATAGCTATTATTTATGGTACATCTTGGTGTGAGTGCCAGTGGGTAGAAGGTTAACTGTCCCACAGGCAGGCCAGGCCTGTCACCAGAATGCCAGATTTCAGGCCACATTTGCTCCCTACTTCCCTTCCTTGCCATTTCCTTTCCTTGCAGAAAAACATTAGAAATGTTCAGACTATCCTATAGCTATTGTGCAAATGCCCCAGTGCCCTCTGGGTCCTACCTGGGGTCTCTGCAACTCTATTCCAGAGATGCGGGCCTTAGCTGAACTCTTGGGCCCATACGGCATGAAGTTCCTGAGTGAAAACCTGATGTGGCATGTGACTTCGCAAATTGTGGAGCTGAAGGTACTGTGGATGCAAGGCCCCGGGAAGAAGGTCCAGCCTCGGGGGAAGCAGGGTAGGCGTAGGAGACTGGAGAGAGATGTACCATGGGTCTTGTCTTTTCTTGCTAATGTCTCTGTTCTGACTGCAGAAGCTGGTGGTAGAAAACATGGATGTACTTGTTCAGATCAGATCCAACTTCAACAAGGTGGACTTGATGGCTTCTTTGGTGCCCCAGCTGACAGGTGAGCACATCCCCCCAAAGGGAGAAGGAGCTGCGGGAAAAGCACTGTGGACCACAAGGGGTTGTTGGAGCTATGAGGCCTCGGCTGGGTCTGAAGAAGCAAAACCATCGCCATTTTCCCACATTCTCTTCTCTCGTGCTCTTCTTTCTCCTTAGGGGCTGATAACGTGCTGAAGCGCATGACCATCATTGGCGTTATCCTCAGTTTTAGGGCCATGGCCCAAGAGGGACTTCGGGAGGTGAGTGGGGGCGGGGGCTGCCACAGGATAAGCAGAATAAAGCGCTGGGTGGGGCTTGTGTGAGAAGTTGTGGAAAGGGTTGGCAAGCATTGTGAAGAAAGGAGCTTAATCCGGTAGAAGTCCTGGAAGATCTCTGAGGACAGATGAGCTGGAGAAATCTGGACGTGTGACGAGGGAAGTAACACAGAAAGTTGGCTAAGTTCTCATCTAAGCTGAGGCCCTGTTTTGTTTTTTTTTTGTTTCCACCTATGTTTGAAGGTGCTGGCCTCTGTCCTCGGACTCATTTGTCTTCTTTCCTCCAGGTTTTCTCCGCCCACTGCCCGTTTCTCATGGGTCCCATCGAATGCCTGAAGGAGTTTGTCACTCCAGACACAGATATCAAGGTATTGGGGAATGCAAAGTGGAATCCAACCAGGAGATTTCTGTTGTTGACAAAGGATAGAGCTAGGATCTTGGAAGGGAGGAGAGGGCTCTGAAGAATACCACAGGAACAAAAGCCAGGTTTTCAACAGAAAAATATCTGGGGAGGTTTTGTGGAGGGAGGAATTTTGGTCAGAGAAGAGAGTTCAGAGTAGGGGAGCCCTGGGGAGATCCTGTGGAGGCTGGGGAACGTTACTGGAGGGAGAGCAGTAAGGGCAAGGATCATAGTATCTATAGGTTTTTTCCTTAGATGTGCAAATTAGATTCTGAACGATGTGCAGACAAGTCCCCTCTTTTAGTCTGGAGCCTGGGAACTTTCTGTAAAAGTTGGTTCTTCCATTCCCACCCACCCTCAGGCCTCATTTCCGGTAGGCATGGGGAAAGGGGGAGGGGCCTCTGTCAGCGCCCAACCTAAACATCCGTTTCTGCTCGCCCTCCTCACGCTAGCTTGCCTTTTGAATCACCTGGAGCAAACAAGAATGTTTCGCAGGAAATACAGCTGCCCAGTGCACAGGGCAGGGCACTTCTCTTATAACTGACTCCATTAATGGAGGGAGGTCTATGAGAGGAGGAAATTGGTTAACAGGAAGATGCTGTTCAGTCTCTCAGTCATGTCTGACTCTTTCCGACCCCATGGGAAGTAGTTAGATGCTAAGAGAAAAAACAACTTCCCTTACTTTGAGGTCAGAAGAATCTTGAAAATTTCCCTTTTCTCTGCCTGAAATCAGATGAGGGCCAAGTGGTCATGGGCCATGAGGGGTGATTTTTCACTGGATGGCTGCTCCTTCAGGCCCTGGCTTGGATTTCGCTGTGGGCCCCGGGTTTCTGGCAGCTGTTGATGTTGGGGCGGAATGCTCCGGTCTGTCAGGAGTGTCTAGCTGGTATATTCCTGGCAGCTTTGATCTTTAGGCTCTGCCTACCTGTGAGGATAAGCAGGTGTGTGGAGATGGGGCTGGCCTGTCCATCAGAAATTCTGTTACTACCTCTGAGGGGCAAGAAGATGAGAACAGAAGAAGGTTAAAAGGTGAAGAAGTTTCCTTCAACCATCAGCTTCTTCCTCTAGAAAACCACAGATTATGGACCAAATTCCCCGATCTCCTAGGTCACGGTTGCCTCTAGCAGGGTTATTTAGTTAGTAGGGAATTTAAACAGGGCGGAGCAGAATGCTGAGGTTTACCTTCTGGGTCTAGCATAGTAGGCAGTGTGTGTTTACTGTTATATCCGTGGGGTTCTTTGCATAAGATACTCTACTTAGTTATCTGCTATTGAAACAGTTATCCTTGTCCTCTCAGAACATTTTGAAGTCTTTTTTTCTTAACCTCTAAAGTCCAAGTACTTTAGTGGGTGTGGGTGTTTGGAGCTACATCTTGGGAACCTGATTCTAAGTACAATGAGGGATTCAGGAGTCAATCAATAAACATTAACTGAATGCCTTCTATGTGCTTAGCATTGTGTTCAAACCTAGAGAGGATGAAAGGAATGCAGAGCTCCTGGCTTTGAGGGAAAGGAAGCAGAGCGAAAGGGACAAGGTTTATTAGTCTCTCAGTGACGCTGGGAGTCATTAGGGTAATAAAGTGAAAGTTACTCAGTTGTGTGTGACTCTTTGTGACCCCATGGACTATACAGTTCATGGAATTCTCCAGGCCAGAATACTGGAGTGGGTAGCCTTTTCCTTCTCCAGGGGATCTTCCCAACCCAGAGATCAAACCCAAGTCTTCCGCATTGCAGTCAAATTCTTTACCAGCCGAACCACCAGGGAAGCCCAATTAGGGGTAGATGCGTTATATGCAAAAAGTGAAAGTGGAAGTCAGTCAAGTCAGACTCTTTGCAACCTAATGGACTGTAGCCTGCCAGGCTCCTCTGTCCATGGAATTCTCTAGGCAAGAATACTAGAGTGGGTAGCCTATCCCTTCTCCAAGGGATCTTCCTGACCCAGGAATTGAACCCAGGTCTCCTGCATTGCAGGCAGATTCTTTACCAGCTGAGCTACTAGGGAAGTCCTTTTACTTATGTGATCTAATTTAATCTTCACAGCGACTCTGTAAGGTGAGTATTTTTATTCCAGTTTTACAGATGAGAAAATGGAGGCTCCAAGAGGTTAAGTCACTTTTAGCCAAGGTCACGCAATTAGTAAGTGGTGGTGCTAGGATTTGAACCCAGATCCTCTCACTCCAGGACTTTCTCTCCCCTCTCTATGAGGGGAGGTTAAAAACATATTGTAATCTCGTTGGTGAGACACACCATACATCTTGCCTCCAAGCTGAGAAGATAACTGATGATACCAGGTGCTGCCTCTGATCAGTGCCGAGTAAGTGGTGCCAAGTTAAGGAGGGAAAGATGAGCATGAGCTGCAGTCAATAGGGAGGGCTCTATAGAAAATGTGAGATTCAAGGTAGGCCTCAAGGGTGGGTGTCAGTTGGATATAGCAGAGGAGAAGTAAATAGGAAAAACTTGCCCTTTTCCCTTCCTATGTAGGGAAAAACCCTGTTCTCCCCTACTGTGTGATTCTCTGCTGAGCGTCTCCTTTACTCTCACACAGAACATGTCACTTCTGACACTTCTGGTCACTAAGTGTTTGGAGGATGTCCCCACACCAGTTCCCTGCGACACCAGCTGGATGTCCTGCAGCTTAATTCAGTTCTGACACTATCAACCTGGAGTTGGTGTCAGATCACGCATGTTTAGGGCTCACTTCCACAAGTCTTCACCTACCCCACCCCGCCCCCCTTCAGAAGCCAGCTGCAAACCTGTGCTTCTGACCAACTGGCTATAGGTCAGAGGTTCCAATATCTACCTCCTTGCTGCTGCTGCTGCTGCAGCTAAGTTGCTTCAGTCGTGTCCCACTCTGTGACCCCATAGACGGCAGCCCACTAGGCTCCCCTGTCCCTGGGATTCCCCAGGCAAGAACACTGGAGTGGGTCGCCATTTCCTTCTCCAACACATGAAAGTGAAAAGTGGAAGTGAAGTCGCTCAGTCGTGTCCAACCCTCAGCGACTCCATGGACTGCAGCCTTCCAGGCTCCTCTGTCCATGGGATTTTGCAGGCAAGAGTACTGGAGTGGAGTGCCGTTGCCTTCTCCATCCACCTCCTTAGGTTCCATTAATTTGCTAGAGCTGTTCACAGAAACACATTGACCAGTTTATTAAAGGATGTGATAAAGGATATAGAAGAACAGCTATATGGACTTCCCAGGGGCTCAGAGGTAAAGAATCTGCCTGCAATACAGGAGACCCGGGTTTGATCCCTGGGTTGGGAAGATCCCCTGGAGAAGGGAATGACCACCCACTCCAGTATTCTTGCCTGGAGAGTTCCAAGGACTGAGGAGATATGGTGGGTTGCGGTGCATAGTGTCCCAAAGAGTCAGACACGACTGAGCGCCTAACACTCACTTCTACTTTCAGACCAGCCATATGGAAAGATACACAGGGTGAGACCTGTGACGGTCCTGATGACATAAGCTTCTGGCTTTCTGCCTTTGGGCTGAACACCCTCCTGGTCCGTGGATGTGTTCCCTACCTGGAGGCTCTCTAAACCCTATGCTGTTGGGATTTTATGGAGGCTTCCTCACATAGGCATGATTAACTCCATTTCCAGGCCCTCTCCTCTCTCTGTAGAAGTGGGTGTGTGTGTTGGGGGGTGCAGGGTGGAGCTGAAAATTCCCAGTTTCTAATCAAGGCTTGGTCTCTCTGGTGACCAGCCTCTATCTAGGAGCTGGCCAGGAGCCCAACCAGAGTTGCTGCATAGGAACAAAAAATGCTGTTTTTATCACTTAGGGAATTATAAGGGTTTTAGGAGCCCTGTGTCAGGAACCAGGGGCAGGGACCAATTTATTTCCTATGGTCTCTCAAGAAGAAAGGACACTCCTGAAGAGGGATGCACAGGAACCAGAGTATGAAAAGAAGAAAGTAAGTTGTAGCTTAGAGATAGTGAATACATCTGCATTGCCTGTAGGAAGCGTTTGAGGAAATAAAGTTGGAAAAGTAAATTTGTGCTGTGGAGAATCTGAAGGCCACGCTAAAGCCTTGGGCTTTTTAAAAAAGAATGTATTTTCCCTGCAGGTTAGGGAGACCTATGAAAGGAATACCTAGAAAAGATGATAGTATACCAAAAGTTTAAAATCTGTGATCCAGGGGTCTTGGCCACCTGTAGCTTCTGCCAAGTACTTCTCTCCAGGGAATGCTGTCCAGAATGTTGTTTTCTTCTCCACCAGGTGACCTTGAGCATCTTTGAGCTGGCATCTGCTGCGGGGGTGGACTGTGACATCGATCCAGCCCTGGTGGCTGCCATTGCCAATCTGAAAACTGGTACCACTGGGGAACGGGGTGGCGGAGGGCTTGGGCCCTGTTTTGGGGTGGGAAAATGTCAGTGTCAAAGAAGTCTTTATTTGCGATTGTGAATTCAGAGGGTAGAAACTGGGAGCTAAGGAAAAACTTAAAGCACAGTCCCTAATCCCCAGAAAATACTTCCACAGGCAATTTTGATTTCTAGTCAGGTTCCAACCAGTAGATCTGTCAATCAGCTAAAAAGTATTAAGTGAGTCTGGTACTCAGCAAGTGCTCCAAGGAACTTACAGTCTTGTTAGGGAAATAAGATTAATGCAGATGAAACAGTGAGGGAAACAGACATGATTTCATGCCTAGTTATGTGGTATATAGTGTCCCAGTTCCCCAGAATGATCTTACTTTCTCCCCTCCCCTCTAATCATCTTGACACCATTCACTTCTTCCCCTGGTCTCACACTTGTCTCTTATATTTCCATTACACATTTCCTCTGATTAGCACATTCATACTTGCACACACTCCGAATAGGGTGGAACCAGGGGGTTGGTATGAAGCCTTTTCAAGCTGCCAGACTGGCTTTCCCTCTTCTCTCTCGGTTTTGATGAGAGTCTTTGCTCTCCTTCCCGCCTCTCCACTCCATCAGGCAGCTGACAGAGTGCCCTCAGCCTGCGTGTCAGCTGAACTCTTTGCCAAAAGCTCTGCTCAGTCACCAGTGGAAGCCTCTGGGACTCAGGCCTCTCACTAACAGCAGTAATGACTTGCCTATAACGCTCTACAAAGTCTTTTCACAGATATTTTCTCATGGGACACTCCTAGGAGTTCTGTGAAGTAGGACCCCGTGGAAGAAAGCTCCTGTTTACTGACCTTACTCTCTCTTCCTTTTCCCAGATTTGTCATCCCCTGAGGAAGAATATAAAGTGGCCTGCCTGCTCTTGATCTTTCTGGCCGTTTCCCTCCCACTCCTTGCCATGGATGCTGCCTCCTTCTACAGCATTGAGAAGGATGGTAAGTAAGGAGTGGGTTTAGGTTAGTGTCCTGGGGTCAGGAGATGAGACCAAGACATCTATCTGGAAAATACAGGCTTCTGACTCAGATGCAAAGTTCTGTTTCAGAAAGCTCTTGAGAATAAACAATCTGTAAAATTAAATTCAGGTGAAATTCCATCAGACTATCTATCTTTCTCCTAATCCTCGAATGGTTCCTCATCCTTTGGCGTCACATAGGGCTGGCCCAGACTGAAAAAATGGCAAGTTACCAGCTGGGGTCACCTGGCATGGTTCAATTTCCTTTCCTTTCTCTCCCTCTCTGTCAATAATAATCTAGGTTACAGCAACAATATTCACTGCTTGACCAAAGCCATCATCCAGGTATCTGCTGCCCTCTTCACAGTCTACAACAAGAACATTGAAACCCACCTCAAGGAATTTCTCGTGGTGAGTGGGTCTAGGTTATAAGGAATGGACGATTGTGAAGTCTGGGGGCAAGTGGTTTGACTTAAATCCATAGACAGTTATTACTGAGCAGGCCTCGGATTCTAACCTCCCATCTTGTTCATTGAATAGTGAGAGACAGCTTTGTGAAAGGCAAGAGTTTCTTCTAAATTCCCTAACAGCTGGTATTTCAGCCTCTGCCCGATACTTGGAAGGAGTGCTGGACTAAGTTAGCAAATCTGAGTTTAGTTTTGGATCTGCCACTGAGAAGTTGCGTGGTCTCTGAAAAGCCAAACTTTTGAGGCCACAGTTTTCCCATTTATTAAATAGAGATATTAAACCAAATCCATGATGTATTTCCTTGGTGTGCATTACAATATCCTGAGGAGTTTGTTAAAATACAGACTCGAGACACTGACTTTTATCATCTATGAGGCCCCTTTCAACTCTAATACTGATAAAAAGTCAAACTTTTTTCAAATTCTCAGACTTCACCGTGAATCAGAATCACATGGAGAATTTCTGATTCAGTAGATTAATGGTAGGGCTGGAAAATCTTGCATTTCTAGCAAGTTTCTGGGTAATGTTGGTGCTGCCCATCCTGGGATCTTATTTTGAGAGCCCCCTGGTCTAGAATTCTAGGGACTGAAACTTACAGTCAGGAAGCTGATTTTACTATAGGTTATGTTCAATTTGTTTGAAAGAAGTTGTTAAAAAAATTTTTTTAGCCGAAGTTTGACTCCCTGCAACTCTCACTATTGATCTAAGCTTTGCCTCTGGAAAAACACAGAATAAGTAATCTCTTTCCATTGTTCAGAGAGGTCCCAGAGCTTTCCATTCTAAATCCTCCATGGAGGAATCTCATCCATACTCTTTGAAATGTGGTCCAGTGCCCACTGACTGCTTGAGCGTACTCAGCAATAGGGAGCTTATTCTTTTTTTTAATAAAAGTTAATTTATTTTTAATTGGAGGATAATTACTTCACAATATTGTGTTGGTTTCTGCCATACATCAACATGAATTCACCATAGATGTACATATATCCCCTCCCTCTTGAACCTCCCTCTCACCTTTCCACTCCATCCCACCCCGCTAGGTTTTAACAGATTGCCGGTTTGAAGGGAGCTTATTCTTTTGCAAAGCATGGTTCTGATTTAAAAACTAGAGCCTCATCTGTCTTCTTTTGGAGGAAACAGTAGATCATATTCTCCAGGGAATCACATCCTGGTCCCAAGAAGTACATGTCAGGGACTTGGAAGCTTAGTGAGAGGGTCTCTCTTTAAACTGGTACAGCAGAGCAGACAGAATGGGCTCCGAGCATCTGAGATATAAAGAGGATTCACACCAGATCTCTAAGATGGGGTGAGAAAGGAGTCACCCCCCCACCCCACTGCCTCTTTTACCCTCTCTGTTTGCTAAATACTGGTAATCTGGGTCTGGGATGCAATTAGTCACATTTCTTTCTTTCTTTTTGATCTATTGGGGACCTGAAGGTGAATGGAGAGGACAGCCATTCGGGAGTTGACAGAAGGAGAATACCAAAAGCGCTGTGTCTGAGTCAGCGGCCCAGCTCTGTCTCTAGTCGGGTGGGGAGTCAGCTGTAAACAGTCTGATGACAGTGGTGTCTGGAGGCCGCCTTGGAAAAGAGATTAATCTCCTGGCATACAGTATTACCTGCCTCTGTTGCAATTTCTTTCTTCGCCTCTTTCTACTGCTCCTCCAGCATCCCTGGCAACCGGCTGTTATCTGCGCTGGCTAGTTTGGAGGCAGCGTGTGTCTCTGAAGCCTGGGGGATTCACCGCTTTCCCACCTCAAGCCTCCCAGCACTTCTTAACTCACCTCCTTGATCTTCTCTTGACTTCCCGTAGCCTGAGGCTGTCCTCCTCTGACCTTCATAAAAATCTGCTTCCTTACAAATCTTTCCCTTACAGGTGGCTTCTGTCAGCCTCCTGCAGCTGGGCCAAGAGACTGACAAGCTTAAAACCAGAAACCGGGAGTCCATTTCTCTGCTCATGCGCTTGGTATGTATCTGCTCTAAGTTGGTCGGAGAGGAAGGGCCAGAGGGAGGATCCTCTATAGGGTTCTTGGCTCCCTACCGTGGTTATCACCCAAAAGCACTAACTAAGAATTTAATTCTGCCTGAAGGGGTCTAATCCTCACATTCTGGTTAACATTCTAGATTTGTCCTGTCATCCCAAGGTAGAGTCTTTGAGGATTTCTCTGCGGCACAGTGTCTTCCTGGCCCCTAGCTGACTGGGCCCCTTTCCCTGCAGTGCTCTTGAGTGTGATATGGAGGAACAGCTCACCCCCACCATGGGGATGAGCTCATGGACGGGGATGTCCCTCATCCATAACTACCTGTCCAGTGCATCTTTGATTTTACTTGGCTACTTCCTACCGCTGTATTTCTTGTCCTTAAGAGAACCATGAAGAAGGTTCAACTGGGGGAGTTCAACTGGGGGAGGAGGAGGGGAGCCCAGAAGAGGGAAGGGATTTTTAGCTGAAAAGCTGTAAGGCAGGGAACCAGGTGGGACATGAATCAGGCAGCTCCTGCTATCTCTTCTGTTTCCCAAGCTCTGGCCTTTCCCCTTCTTCGGTAGAAAGTTCTGGGAACTCTGACTCAGTTAACTTTTAAAAAATCTTTTACTGTTGATCTTGTTTCCCTCTTCAACGTGCTTACTCACTCTTGTTCTAAAGTTTGATTCCCTAGGTTAGCTCTGCACTTAAAGGTGGGCAGGAGGGGCTCCTGCTCTGGGCCCTGGGTTTAAGTGACCCTTCCTCTGGCCTGTGGGGAGAGGACAGGTCCACCTGGAGCCTGTGCCCCTCCTCAGAGCCCCCGCTAAAGACTTCTCGGGCCTCAGAATTCTTTCCTGAGCAGCTCCAGCCCACATGTAGACCTTGTCCTGCACTCGAGTCCATCCTACTGAGGCAGACTGTGCTCCAGAGCCCATGGAATGTGTGGCTGGAGTTTAGATGTGCAGACAGGAAGATTATGTGTGTCTACAAACCCCCCAAACTGGGGTGGGAGGAGAAGGGGTACCTGGCTGGAGGCTGATTCCCTCCCTTCTCCCTGCTCTGGTACAGAACTCTGAGGGGTCTAATGATTCTAAATTCAAACCTGTCTTCCATGAATTTGTAAAGGTACACTCAGCCCTCCATATCCACAGGTTCTCAGCTATGGATTCAACCAACCATGGATTGAAACTATTTTAAAAAACATTCCAGAAAGTTCCATAAAGCAAAACTTCAAATTGCCCACACCAGCAACTATTTACATAGCCTTTACATGGTATTTATAACTGTTTATATAACGTTTATGTTGTATTAGGTATTATAAGTAATCTAGAGATGATTTAAAGAATATGGGAAGATATCATAGGTTATAGGCAGGTACTATGCCTGTTTATAAAAGTAACTTGGGTATCTACAGATTCGGGTATCTCCCCTGAATTGGTTCCACAGGTGGTCTGGAAACTAATTCCCTTCCAGTGCCCCATGACATTGAAGGATGAATACATGTTGCAGATGTTGCAAGAAAGAATATACTATTTTATCATGTGGTTCATGGGCTTCCACTTGCACTCTCAGCCAGGCCCACGAGTATTAGGGGCGAGCATGCCTGGGACTCCCTCTGGGTCTCCTTCTTTGAATACATAGGCACTCAGTGCTATCTGTGTCTCAGTTTCTCTAGCTCGAAAAGGCCTAGGTTGGGCTGATGAAGGGTCATGATGAGGAAGAGAAGAGAATGGACTTGAGGTGCGGGGCTGTGGTGAGGAGGTGAGAGGGCAGGGGAGGCCGAGGAGGGCTGAAGGAGGGTAGCAGAGCACGGTCTCAGAGCAGCATGACCTCTGCGTGCGTGTGTGCTAAGTCGCTTCAGTTCTGTCTGACTCTTTGCGACCCCATGGACTATAGCCCGCCAGGCTCCTCTGTCTATGGAATTCTCCAGGCAAGAATCCTGGAGTGGGTTGCCATGCTTTCCTCCAGAGGATCTTCCCTACCCAGGGATCGAACCCAAGTCTCCTGTGGCTCCTGCATGGCAGCAGATTCTTTACTGCTGAGCCACCTGGGAAGCCCAGCATGACCGGGGGCAAGTTAATTAACCTTTCTGAGACTCTGATTCTTTAGCCTTAAAAGTGGGCAGTTATCCTTATGATGGGCTTCCCTGATAGCTCAGGGATTCTTGGTTAAGAATACGCCTGCAATGCAGGAGACCTCAGTTCAGTTCCTGGGTCAGAAAGATCTGCTGGAGAAGGAATAGGCTACCTACTCCAGTATTCTTGGGCTTCCCTTGTGACTCGGCTGGTAAAAAAGTCCACCTGCAATGTGGGAGACCTGGGTTCAGTCCCTGGGTTGGGAAGATCCCCTGGAGAAGGGAAAGGCTATCCACTGCAGTATTCTGGCCTGGAGAATTCTATGGACTGTATAGTCCATGAGGTCGCAAAGAGTTGGACAGGACTGAGTGACTTTCACGTTCACATCCTTATGCTAGAGGGGTGAGGGTTCATGAGACAGTTTATATAATAGTGCCTGGTACATAATAGATGCTAAACAAATGTTCCCTCTCTCTGCTGCTCAGTTTAGTTTCTGAATGATTTAGGCACGCCTGTTCCTTGTCCTTGGACAGTTGCCACCTCTGTGAGGTTGGAGGGGATTCTGTACAGCTGCTCACCACTGCCTCCTCCCTCTGCTTTGTGTTTCCCCCCACCCCACCAAGTGTGGCAAGGTGTCTGCCCCTTGTGGCGTCACAGGCCTGCAGAGTGGCTGGAACAGCCCTAGGACCCAGTGCTTTTTGTAGGAGGGAAGAGACAGAGGGACGAGCTGCTGCAAAGCAATTTAAATGCAAATGTTTCCACAGAGAAATTGGAACTGACTGAAGGGAAGGAGCTGTATTCTGTGTAAAGAGGCTACTCATGTAGCCCCAAATCCTGTTCATGCACCTCTCTCCCTGGGGTCTGTCTTGGCTGTCAAGCCTGGGCCGTGCCCACCCCCACTATTGTCAGACTTCCTGGAGTGGGTTTCATGGGGGAAGGAATGACTCTCTCATAGACTCATGGAATCCTAGGTGTTGTCAGAAACAGATCAGATGCTGGTGGTTAGTCCAGTCCTTACCATTCCTAGGTGAGGAAACCGAGGAGAGGGAAGCAAAGATAACATCCATGGTCTCCCCCCAAATACATGGGCAGATTTGGGACTAGAACCCATTTTTTGGCTTTCACTTCCGAGCTATTTCCACTGCCATGAATTTCCTCCAGTTGGGAGCCCTGTGATTTTCTGTGCTTAACAGAGCAGAGAATAGAAGTCTTGGACCAGTGGATCCTTCTTGAAGCCATCACTCATTTCCCCGTACCCAAGAGTCATATCCTGGAAAAGAGATCTTATCTCTTTACTGGCTTAAGGTTTTGAAAATCTTGCTTAGCAAGAAATTCTTTCTGCCATCCAACCTGAGATCAGAGCTATAGTTTTATGGGCGGATTTTCTCTCCTTCAACTTGTGATGTCTGCTCTTCTGAGGCTGTTGTGTGTATTGTGTGTGCATGGTTTGAGTATTGCAGTACCTTACAAATTTTAAAAACTGAAAAGGGCTTCAGAGAGAGAAAAACATTAGAATAGAGATGGTAGATCTCTTTCCTGAGTGAATTTTCAGGACTTGAAACCCCAGACATATTTGGGATGGCCCATCTGTGTGAAATGCCAGAGGATATGGGACACTTCTCTCCAGAGTGTTTTTTAGTCCCGTAACCTCTTGGGCGAGGAGAGTATGGAAGGAGACACCCCATTCCTTCTTCAAGGAAGGAAACCCTCTGGCCCAAGGCTAGGCTGTACGGCTCTACGGTAATATCCCCCTGCCCCCTACCCTCTGTCTTACCCAGGCATCTTGATCTATCTTTCTGCTTGGCTGTGGGGGCTGCAGGGATTTCCACAGCATACAGGCCTTCTAATTAAACTAATTAATCATGCCTGCTCCTTTATACAGCATCCATACTGTTCCCCAAGCACTGTGCTAAGGGAGGGAGGAGACTGAACTGCGTGGGCTCCGGGCCCTCTTGCTTGGCCTGCAGTGGGAATTGTGTTTTTCTCCGCAGAGCTTTGTCATTAGCACGTTTATGCGTTCTTACCTGCATCTGTGCTGCCCACTCACACCTCATTTAGCCTCCAGAATGAGAGAGAATGGAGTTTTTCTGCCCTAGAGAAGTGATTCTTTCCTGCCTTCTGCTTCTGAACCCTGCATATAACCCTGAGGAGGGGCTCAGGGGTCATTATAATGGAGCTGAAGAGAACATTGCTTTCTGAGAGTGAAGCGAAGTGGCAGTGCCTTGGTACCCCATTTGCTTGTAACTCTAATGGCCTCAGAGGGCCCAGGGGACCAAATGAAGAGGAACAGCGTGTCACAGTGGATGTTCTACCTGGGGTCCTCATCTCCCTTGGCCCTTTCTTTTCCAGGTGGTGGAGGAGTCCTCTTTCCTGACCCTGGACATGCTGGAGTCCTGTTTCCCATATGTGTTGCTTCGAAATGCCTATCGGGAGGTCTCCCGGGCCTTCTACCTGAACCGAGTGTCGGCCAGTACCCACTGAAAGGTCTTTGGATCTACCTAAACCCGTGCTGCACTGGAAGCTGTGGCTATTTTCTCAGAGGGTGGGAATGAGGTGGGGTCACTAGGGAGAGGATCAGCCAGACCTGGTGAAGAGGGAGATGGAGAAACAGCCCAGGGCTGAGAAATCATAGAGAACTGGGGCCAACTGGGGCAGGGGGTGGAGGGCTTTTTTCATGGAAAGGAGTTATGGTGTTGGGGCCAGGTGTATGAATTTTTACAATGAAAAAAAAGTGACCCTCAAGTATGTTTTCTATCTCCTGGGGACCAGAGCTTGAGTTCTGACTGGCATGGGTCTCTCCGACCTTCACCACTATTCTAGGATAATGTTGGCGGGCAGAGATGATCAATCATCATATTAAACCATAATGAGCTTATAACCCTCCCACTGGAGCTGCTATTGTCTCCTGCACATTCATTAGGACGATTATCTCTCTTCCTTTTCCAAATGTGTTCAGCAAGCATTCAGCCTGCTCCTCCTGCACTGCCAAGTAGTAGCAGAGGAACACTTTTTTCCTTTGTCGGGGCTCTTTTAGGAGTTGTGGGTCTGTTTGTCTGCCTTCAGCTCTCCAGCATGCAGGGGCAATGAGGAAGTGCTCTTGGGATCCCGATTTTCACTGCCCCAACTCTCCCCACCGCCCCCCACCTCACCTGCCCTACCACTCACGTCTCTAACTGGAACCCCTCCTTCTTTCGCTTGACATCGCTACAAACCAGGGCAGAGGGTCAGTCCAGAGTAATTCTAGGACAACTAATTGGACCAGTGTCACGGGAGTTCCCGTCACATACCATTTGGGGGTATTCTCCCTCCTAACTGGAGGGACTAACTTAACCCAAATCCCCTTGTCATCCTGGGTACAGCTGTTGCTCCAGGCAGGGATTTCTCTTCTGGATCTTAAATTTCACAGACCTCATTAGGTTACAGGGCCCTGAGAGTGGGTATACTTGAGGGAGTACAAGCTGTTTCAACCTAGCCCTTTCCTGCGCTAATTAGAATTTCAAGTGTTGCAAAGCCCCAGGCATTTAAGATAGCATTAAACTAGGTTTAGTTAACTCCCTGGCAGGAAACAGTGCCCCCCCCTCCCCCCCCACCTCCCGCCATCCATCACTTCTGTGCCAGGGAGGACTGGAGCAACAGATCATATATGTCACAGGTCTGGAGTGGTTGGAATGGGCAATATAAGTAAATAATTGATTAATTAGGGTCATGTCTATACTTCTAGGATAAAAGGGAAGCAATTTTTGGTTTTCAGCAAATCCATCCGGAGTTCATTAAAGCTATTTGTTAGCTGTGTTTAGATATGTGTGTGTTTGATCTTTATTTCTTGAGACCCAGGCTTAGTCAATACTTATTGAACTTGGCATCCATAATTAATACACAAGTTTTTCTTAGCAACAATTGTCTATTCTTTAGGATAGAATCATCGGAGGGTCCTGCTCCATGCATCAACTAATTGTCCTTCCGCACTATGGAAAAAATGTTAGGTTCTAAGGAGTGATGGGGGTCAGGCCTCTTGAGACTGAGGAAGTGTTGATGAAGAAGAGAAAGCTCAGAAGTATCTGAGCAGCTCCCCTTGCACTCACTCATATCTCTGCTGGGATCCTCTGTTTGAGGAGCCAGGAGATCCTTTTTCCATATGCATGAGGAATGCTTAAGAGGACCGTCCTAGAGGACAGCAAGACAAGTTGCTGCAGGGGAATACAGAGTAGACATATAATACCTTTTTAAAAATTAGTTTTTATTGAGAAATAATATTGGGTGATCCTGTGTACCTTTACCAGTTTTCCTCAAAGGTAGGATCTTGCAAAACTATCCTATGCCACTGTAACTAGGAGGTTTTTTTTTTATGTTTATATATATATATATATATTTTTTTTTATCACAAGTTGTTAAAAGCACTTTATCAACCCCAATCTCCAAATCTCCTTGACCTATTGCTAGAATATTGACATTGGCATAACTCATTGATCTATGTAGATTTCTCCAGTTTTTTATGCTCATTTCACTGTGTGTATTTCGTTCTGTATAGCTTCATCATGTGTAGGTTCAGGCATCTGCCTCCATGGTCAGGATATAGGATGGTTTTATCACTACAGGGCTTTCCTCCTATTGTTCCATTATGTCCCTCCCACAATCCCCTTTCCCTTCCCTAGCCCTTGGCAACACATATCTGTTCTCCTTTTATAAAATTTTGTCATGTGACATGATGTTTTTAATAAACATATCATCACACACACACACACTTCTCTATCACATATACTTTTTCAAAGTGCTCTCACCACCTTCTGCAGGGTAACAGGGAAGGCTTTCCTATTTCAGGCCAGAAAGCAGATTCAGAGATGTTAAATGACTTAATGAAGGTCACATGCATATCAGTACATTCGGAACTGGGACTCAAAGATGACATTCAGTCCTGGACGTTTGCTACCTGCCCCGACTGCCTCTTCATCTGGGAAGACTTAGCTGTTAGAATCCAGAGAACCTAGAATGAGAAAAATAGAAGAGGGTGAGGACATGTGGCCTTGACCACCTTAACAAAAGGTGACTGTCTAGAGGTGAAGGACGGCTGAGTTCACAGGACCCGTCAGCGTTTAATGGCACCCCACTCCAGTACTCTTGCCTGGAGAATCCCAGGGATGGGGGAGCCTGGTGGGCTGCCGTCTATGGGATCGCACAGAGTTGGACACGACTGAAGTGACTTAGCAGCAGCAGCAGCATCAGCATTTTAGGCAGTTTCCTTCCTCAGCCAGGAGGGTCTCTGACCTCCTACAGTCTGGGACGTAGTCCATGATGAACCGCTTTCTGTGTTCAGATCCCCAGCTCACTTTAGGCCTAAAAGGAACTGCTGAATGAACATCAAGAAGAAATTCTGACCCCGATTGCTTTGTCTTGCAGGCAGAGAGTAGGTTCTAGCCTCAGCATTTTCATTAGTGCAGTGTTTTCATTAAAAACTCCATTAACTTGTTTGCGATAATTCTATCTCTAATGAGATAGAATTAGCTCTCCCACCAGACTTGGGGGTGAGATGCTTGCAGGGGAGCCCCTGTTCCTCTGGGCAGTAGAGACAGTGTTTCCTCACCATGCTGTTCAGTCGGCTGAGTGGGCGAGGGTAGCCTTCATGAGCAGGGGATGGGGATGGGGGGACACAACTGGGCCTGGCCAAGGGGGCCTCACCGTTTGGCACTTGGCCTGGGAGGAAAAGAACACCTGTGGTTTAAGCATGGACACGGAGAGGGGAAGGAGGTCCCCACTAGGGACAAGAGCGCCGGAACCTTAGATCCTCTTGCCTAGATCAATTCTCTTCCAACAAAGTTCAACTTTGAGAAGAAGCTGGCACATGGTTGAAGTCACTCACGTGGTTGGGGGAAGAGTGTTCTTCCAGTCCTCCGCCCCACAGGGCCTCCTGCTCCTCCTAAGTACCTGTCATCAAAGGAGACGAAGATGAGTCCCCCCTCAGCCCCCACATCTCAGTTGTCAAGTCCTCTCCCTCCCACCTGAATAGGAAAAAGGAGCAGCAGGCCAGGGTGCAGGTTGAGGAAGTCAGAAGTTAACTTGAGCTGAGTTTGCAGCTCTGGAGAGATTGAGGAGCAGGCTTTTCTCTTGTCACTTTGGAGGGAGAGGATTGTGAGGCTGCCCCTTTAAATAGCATTCCTGTAGGAGGCAGATCACATCCAGCCTTCACCCGCTGCCAAAGCATCGGGGTGTTTTTTTTTTTTTTTCCCCCAGTCTCGATCAAACTCAGAGATTGTCGGAAGGGGTTGTGGGGTTAGGGGAGTGAGGAGGAAGGGTCTCCAAGAGGCAGGGGCAGTTTGGAAGCTGAAGAGAGAGGGATGAGGTTGGGAGAAGCCTGGGAAACCTGGGGGTGGGGAACAAGGGGAAAGACAGGGAGAGAAGAATGGTGGTCTTTCGAGACAATGAATGGAGCAGACATATCCTGTTCTTACCTCTCTAGGGGTAGAGTAAGGCAGAAATGAGATTGGATTAAAACAAGCCGGATGAGGTTGAGATGAAAACCCAGGACTGGTGGTTAAAGAAAGCAACACAGAACGGAAGAGGGTTAGGAGACTCGGCCCTGGCTTTGTTACTTACTCTCTGTGAGTAGGTGATCAGTCTGTTAATCTCCGTGGGACCACATAATTTTTCTAGGCTTAGTTTCCCCACTTAAAGAAAGTTACTGATTTTATTTTTGCGCTGGGTCTTCGCTGCTGTGCGTGGACCCTTCTCCAGTTGCCGCAGGCCAGGGCTGCTCGCTGGGTGTGATGCACAGGCTTCTCACTGCGGTGGCTTCTCTGTGGAGCACAGGCTCCAGGCGCGTGGGCTTCGGCAGTTGAGGCACACGGACCTAGTTGTCAGGAGGCATGTGGAATCTTCCCAGACCAGGGATCAGACCTATGTCCCCTTCATTGCCAGGTGGATTCTTAACCACTTGACCGCCAGGGAAGTTCCTTCCCATGTGTTAAATAAATGGGATTAGACTAGATGGACTCTAAAGCATCTTTCATGAATATGTGTGTGTGTGTGTGTGTGTGTATGAATTTTCCTTTTCTTAAAATAGGTTAGAAGTTGGGGGCCTGGGAAGGCAGAGGTGAAATATGTCACCGTGTTAAGAAACATTGAGGGCAAAAAAGAAGAAACATTGACAGATCCCTCTCTTAATGGAAGCCTCTTTCCCACCTCTTCTGGTTGAAACATCTGCCCAATTTGGGAAGCTCCTTAGCTCTAACCCTAATTTCCTACTCAGAGCTCTTTCGCTCTAATTTTATTTCACGGTTCTTTTTCAGCCCATTCTTTCTCAGTTGATAAGAAAGAAGGTGATTGCCCTCAAATTCTGAGGACCGAATTGTGAAGGAATCTGGTCCACATCTTAGATGCATGTGTGTTTTGGTTAGGACAGTTCTGCTGGCCAGGACAGGAAATGGTGTGTGCTAAAGTTATATGGACTGAACTGAACTGAACTGAACTGAAAGTTATATGGACAGAGCGGCTGAAGTCCAGTGTTCTCTCTGGTTTTGTCTCCCTCTCTGGCTTGCTGTCACCTTCAGCCCCTGTACTTCCAGGAAGCTGATTCTGCTGATACTTCTTGTCCTGTCAGATCTGAAGGCCTGACTTAACTGCCTAAAAGGCAGTCCTTCTATGTTGAGAATCTTCACCCTGTCCACTTTACTTCTGTTCTTTTCTCTTCCATTGCTTGGGAAGGAGGGAGCTGCCACTTGATATTTAGGATGGAGTCCATACCTTCTCCTCATCACTCATCCTTCCAGCCTCCAGAGTTCTTGAAATTAAAGCTCACATTCTTTAATTAGTTAGTGGATCATGGATTAGTTAGTGAATACACATGCACTTTCTGTTCACAAAAGATTTTCGCCAATGCCAAAGTAGGTGGCCATTAAGGAGGAGACTTTAAAGGAATCCTAACTTCCTGCCAGAGTCCTAGGTAGGACTCACTTTGATGAAAGAGACTTTGCCCTGCTACAAGTCTTTAGTTCAGATTCCAGAGCATTCATTCTATAGATGTTTTAAGCAGCTAAAATGTTTTGTGTTGGGTCTTTAGCCATTGGATTTCTTTCAGAGAAGACAGAATAAAAGGAAAGGCTGCCAACTGCAGGGGCTGAGATAATATAGGAATGATTTCCTGGCCCTTATGGAGTTACCTATAATCAAGTCAAGACAGGGTGCTGCCTGCTCTGGTGGATTCTCTCTGGAAAGCGTTGGGCTTAGGAGAAACTACCCCCTGCCGGAGGCACCAGAGAGAAGGCCACAGGCTGGAGAAGTGTCAGGAAGACCAGCTCAGGGAACTGGGGAGAGGAGTGGGTGACCGTGGCCACTGAGAGCAGACGCTGTACTTTTCCGTTCAAAGGCAGGAGCACACGTGTGAGGGTCTCGTCTGGGGCTGGATTCTGGGGGTAGGTGGCTTCACTCAGCGAGTGTCAGGACTCCTCCCCGACCTCTCCCTCACGCCTGGGACGCACCGGCGGCTAGGCACGCGGGGATACATGAAACAACAGGCACATACACGGAAACTCAAAACACACTCCCAGGGAGCCCACACCACCGCCCACAGCGAAGTCCTGCCGCCCGCCGCCTGCGCTGCGCTCTGTCAACACGCACTCATATCCACCCGCGCGAGGCACACGCAGCCTCCCGCACCCGGCGCCTGGGTGCGTGCGCTCGCCCTTGGGCGCTGCCGTCTCCCTGTGCCCCCGGCTGCCAGGCGTTCCTCCGGGAGGGGGAGGAGAGGCTGCGAGGAGTGAGAGACGAGCCGGCAGGCCGAGGAGAAGGGAGGGGGAGAGAGGGAGGGGAAGCCGGCCCGGGGAGGAGGAGAGAAGCGAGGAGGCGGCTCCGGCAGCGCGCGGCGGCGGCGCGGAGAGCTCGGACTGGGAGCCCAGAGCTCGGCTGGGCAGCGGGAGAGGAGGAGCCGCAGGAACTGCAGCTCTGCGGGCTTGGGCCGAGCCTTAGAGACCCCGGCCTGGCTGGTCCCTGCCAGCCGCAGGTGGGAAGGGGCTGGGCTGGGGGGCCCGGGTCTGCCAGCTGGGGGCTGAGCTGAGCCGCGGTGCTGTCTCCTCCCTCGGTTCCGTAGACGGAGGCTGAGCATGGAGCTGTCCCCCCGCAGCCCTCCGGAGATGCTAGAGTCGGACTGCCCTTCACCCCTGGAGCTGAAGTCGGCCCCCAGCAAGAAGATGTGGATTAAGCTCCGGTCTCTGTGAGTCTCCGGGCCAGCGGGGGAAGGGATCTCAGGGAGCCTGAAAGAGGGGGGGTGTAGCTGGAGCCGGGCCGGTGGATTCTCTGGGGCACACACGTTGGCAGGTGCGAGGACATAAGCTGCCCGGACACGCGTGGCCAGGCCACATGTGCAAGGCATGTGCACAGCAAGCCGGCCGCTTGGAGCGGGTTTAGGAGTTGCAGAGCTAACGAGGTGCCTGCGGACCCCCGGGTGACACATGCCGCGCAGAGAGGCGGCACAATATTTGCGGTGTTGGCAGGGCTGCGGACGGGCAGCTTTCAGGAGGTGCCAGGCTGACTCACACGTATCCATGTGTGAGTATCCAGGGTTGGGTAGATGTGAGGCACATCACATGTGTGTGCATGAGTGTCCCAGGGTCACAGAGAGGTCTGTAGAGTGACTGCACACAGATGCAGGTCCAGTGCATGGGGATACTTGTGCCAACCTGTGGGTCATACGAATCTTGGCTGGGATTGGTGGTTTCTGCCTCCTGCATCCTACAGAGGGTAGAGGGGGTGGGGTTGCCCCGTTCCCGAGCTGTTCATCTCTCTTGGGGCCTGGAAACACACTCTGCATATTAATGATGGGGGACCCACCTAGGATCTAGAGAAGGGGGCAACCCTGTCCTGGGGGAGAGGGTGCAGAGCCCCAGCCTGGGAGCTGGGGTGGTGGTGAGGGGAGATTGGTTGACTGGGGCAATAACTGTCAAAGCCTTTTTGTCACTGTAGGGTCTCCCAAGGATCTCCAAGCACATCGAGGCATCTTTTCTTATTTTTGCAGGAAGAGGGCTTGTGGAAAGGAATAAATGGGAAAGGGAAAGATTCAGGTGTCCCATACTCCAGTTCTAGGGAAGGAGAGGAAGTTTTCTTCCTGCTTATCAGAGAAGAAGAGGATTGGTTCAAAGACAAGCCATGTACCATGTTTATCTCTCTGTCAGCTGCCACCCGATAATCTCTGCAGTCTGTTGATCCTTAACCAGAAAACAAGAGAAAGTGCTGCTCTCCCTGCTATGACTCCCCATGGCCCTAGGAGAGAGGCTGCAGATGTTTGGTGAGGAAATACAGGGAACACAGCCTCAACACGCAGTTGCTCCCCAATATTCTCAATTGTGAGCACTGAAGCTTTTCATTTCTAGGTTCCGGCAGAGGGAGAGATGGGGATAGAATATGGATAGATGCTTATGATTGTGTTGTTTTAAAAATACTTCACCTGTGGCGATAAGATGATGCCTTTATGTTGGGCTGGTGGGTCTGATTTACATACCAGCTGCTTAGAAAGGCCTTAGGGAGAATGGAGGCACATTGGGCAACAAGGCTTGGAATCCAAATGTGCTTCTTGGTCCCCTCCTTTGCTGCCTCTGGCCAGGGCAACTTGCAGGCTCCATGAATCCTTGGAATGAGGTTCTGGGATGAAGAAATGGAAAATCGGGTTGAATCAGTTTTTGTTGGGAGGAGCACCCGGGTGATTCTTGATAGAAAACCCTGCTCTGTTGATGGTAACGAAGCTGGCAAGAAGAGTAGGTAGGGAAGTGGTTGAAAGGCAAAGAAGGGACCTCAGGGTCTAGAAATAGGAGAACCCAAGCATCCTAGGATGCTTTCCCACAGCACGAGTGGCTCATCATATCTTTCCCTTGCCTCTGTTCCAGGTAAGGGGCCCTGCAAAAGAGGTGGGTCTACCCATTTCACTCTCTCCCACACCTTTCTAACCACGAAGCTTTTCTGGAAGCAGATTGCAGTTGCTTCCTCTAGGGTGAGAAGTGGTCTATGGCAAGAAAACAGGACCCTCAGAAGGAGGCACTGACACCCAGGGCAGGAAGGGAGTGGAGGCAGCTGCCCCTACAGAGCCTGTTAGCTGAGACATCCTTGCAGGAGATCACGGTGGACAAGGATCACTAATCTTACTTATGAGATTGTTCTGGTTTTCACTCACTTCAGCAATCTGGTCCTTAAGAGTGCCAGCTACTTGTCATAACTTATCCAGAGAAGTACCATCTCCTCAATATTAATTACCAAGGATAGAGTCCCAGTCTCAAAGCAGAGGAAGATCTTGATACCAAGGGAGATCTGAAGTTGATAGCTTACTGGATTTGGCCCTGTTTGAATCCTGGGGAGGCTTTGCCAGTCAGATGAAGGGAAAGCAAAGGACTGAGGATTTTTTGCTGAGTAGGAGAGGGAGACAGCTCTCAGGGTTGAGTGGTTTCTGAAGAGGTGAGCAAAGAGGGCATTTCCACCTTAAACAGAAATAGAACTCCCACCCCCACCCCAGTCATCACCTGTACCCAAAAAGGCCCAGGTGGGAAGGGGCTATGGAGTCTGGAAGCAGGGAGATGGGCATGATTATCTCAGGACTAGATGCTGAACGGGCTTTCCTGGTGTCTCAGACAGTAAAGAATTTGCCTGCAGTGCGGGAGATTCCAGGTTCGATCCCTGGATTTGGAAGATCCCCTGGAGAAGGGAATGACAACTCACTCCAGTATTCTTGCCTGGAGAATCCCATGGATAGAGGAGCCTGGCAGACTGCAGTCCATGGGGTCGCACAGAGTCAAATGAAGACAGATGGAATATATATATTCTGCTGCTTAACATGTCCTATCTCCTCCATCCCAACTACCCTTTTAATTTCTAATCTGGGACACTGAGGGTCTCTTCAGGGAAACTGGGCCTGATATTTTTTCTTCTGGTTAAAAAAGCCCATATGAATATAATTGTGCAGGGCAATTTCTTCTTGGGAAGGGTATCCAGGAATTCTATTTTCCATACTAGCACTCTGCCAAAGATAAATTCAGAATCTGGAGCATATTAGCTGTTGGATTTCACCTCTACCTAGGGGAAATTTTCCTAACTAAGCCGATTCGTAAGCTGAGGCACGAGAGACACTGAGCGAGGCACTTCAGGGATAATGGGTGAACCAGGACAAATTTCAGCATCTCTAACATTGAGATGAAGGACTGGGCTAGTCTGCCCACTCTTCTCTGAGACCAGAGAGCCTTGAGGAATGTGGGGGAGGGCCAGTAGAAATGGAAAGGTTTTTCGGTGTCTTTTGCAAAACAAGAAAAACTATGAGTGGAGATCGGTTTGCCATCCTTAGCTCACTCATTCATCCAACAGCTCTTAATCGAGTGCCTCCTGTGGGGCAGGTGAGGTGCTGGATGCCGGGGATATGGTGGAGGGCAAAATGGACCCAGTCCCTGATTCTGTGGAGCTTGTCATATGGTTCAACGCCATCACAGAGAGTGGAGAGTAGGGGAGGCCCCCTGCTCCTTGTTTTATGACACCCACCCAAGTGGTAAAATTCAACCATTCTGGTTTCTGCTTCATCGCTTACTTTGGAGGGGGGTATACACAGTACAAGGACATATATGAATTCTCTCTCTCCCTCTCAGGATAGTACAAGCCTCACTCTCTTCTCTTTGCTCCAGTTTCTTTTGAAATTTTACAGACAAACTTCCCTATTCCTTGGGATAGTATAAAACAATCCCTTTCTCTTTTCCTTTCTCCACATGGTGCACGCTCAGGCTTCCATGGTTTAGACTCAATGTCCTAAGCTATGGTTCAAGGTCATTTCAGGGGAGCTGGAGCAAGGACACAGTCGGGGATTATTTTTACCCATCTTTGTTGCATCGGAATCTAGTGTGCTACCCAGAACATAATAGGCACTCAATAATTGCTCTTAATTAAAGGAATGAACACGTGAATGAATGAGTATACCTGTACATGTCACAGAGCCCAGTTCCGTCTCTGATTCTGTGGTGCGTGTGTTCCTGTGTCCAGTGGGGGAGGGGAGTAGGCATGGGAATTGGAGAAAAGGAGAGGTTGGTTTTGTTATTGTTTTTAGAGGATGATGCTCAAAAGTGGTGGGGTTTGAGAACCTCCGAACAGAGCCTGGAACTGAAGGAGTTACAGAAACAATCTAGGTATGTGAACAAGATGTATCAGAATGAAACTGTGAATGCCTGACATTTATATGTATGTATCTGGTGTATCTAGGTAAAGGCTGATGTGTCTGACAAGGACAGCCGGTGACATCAGAGTTCCATAATGATGTCTCTTTGTTTGTATGTTTAGAAACAGTATGTGTGAAAATAAATATGCACTTACCTGAATACCCGACATTGCCCTATGTATGAATGAGATGATGTATTTGTGCATGTGAGTGTGTCTAGGTAATGGAATGATATATATGTGTGATCTGCGTATGTGTCTGTGACACGCTCAGGTTTTTGGACAATCCTGGGGAGAGCAAATGCACAGGAGAAAGCAGCCGAAGGGCCGGACTGGACGCCTCACTGGCGTCTTCTAGCTTTTGCCCCCGTTTTGGGTGTGCCCCACGGAATGAGCTTCTGTGGCTCCTTTTGTGCTGCTCTCCTTCTTTCTCTGCACATGGCTGTGGAGCTGCCATGAAGACTGTGGGATAAACGGTGGCTTCTTGGGCCTCTGGAGAAGGAGCATCATTTCTCTGAGGCCTTGGTGGGAAGGGTTTTTAGTTCCTTCCTCCCTGGGTCGCCCCTTCCTCCTTTATTTCCAACCCTGGCAAAGGGAATCCCTCCTCCCTGGGTTTTATATCCCCTCTCCCATCAGAGGTTTCTATTTCCCCCATCAACTTTGTCTTGAATGAGGCATCTCTTGATGGTTGAGTGTGGAAAATTCCTGCAGTAAGCTGAGGGGGATGTGCAGAGAGAGGGGGAATTCAAATTCCGAGCAGTGGAAGAACTTCACCAACCTCTGGTCAGAATAGGTGGCTTCAGGGGAGAGACCGGGGAGGCAGGGTGGTGGCAGTGGAGGGGCAGAGAGAATATTGGGAGGCTTGAGTTCCTGTTCCCCCTCTGCCAAAGGCTAGCTGCATGATCTTGAAGTCACATAGTCTCTCTGCGTCCCTGTTCTTTATTTGGTATCATCCATATGAAAGTGGTTTTTAAATGATAAACTCTGATGCACTTTCAGCCTGGGAGAGCTTGCTGGGTGAAGAGGCAGCAGCATAGTAATAAATGGGCAGTCATTGGTTTGGATGATGAGAAAAATCAAGATTCAAGAGGCAGGAATATGAATGATATAGTAGGTTTGAGTCCTGGCGTCTGAGGCCTGATTTGGAAGAGTCTTGGTGATGAGTGGTTGGAGAAGGTGAGGCAGGTGACTGAGCTTAGGGAACAGGAGGCTGGGTGGGCTAGGAGGAGGGCTGTCCCACAAAAGGCGTGGTCTTCTAAGGTCAAAAGAAAAGATGACAGACTTACTCTCTATCATCTTTTTTTTTCAGCTGGGCAAACTAGAAGCGGATGGAGCAATTGCCCTTGTAAGATGTAGTGGGTGCAGGGTACCTAGGGACTGCTGTTGGTGAGTTCCAAAAGCACTGGGGAAATTCCCCTCTGGCATTTATCCTAAGTCTCTAGGCCTGGGGTGATATGATCAGCTATGACACATTCTATTTTAAAGAATCTGTATAGTCCCTTAGAACCCAACTACCACTCTTCTTGCCCTGGAGGCTGGTTAAAAAGACCATGGAGATCCCACATTTGAGGTTGCAGTTAGCACTTTTGCCAGGAGGAGGATGCAGTAGGTTGGGGATGAAGCTGGAATTGGAAGGCTAGGTGAGAGACCCAGGGGGAGGGAAGCGTGGATGTCTCTAGACCCCTTCCACTTGCCCCCCTGTGCAGGGAGCTCCTGAAGTCAATGCAAGCCAGGGGTTCTCTCACATCTTCCCCTCTTATTTTTCATACACCCCCATCAGACTGGGACGGAGGAACTAAGAAACTCAAGAGAGATCTTTCCTCTTATTGTGTCTTTAAAGGGATCATCAAGGACTTGTTTTCAGCTTTTCTGCTCCCTCTGTTTTCCTCTTTGATTTTTCCTGCATCTTTTCCTCTGCCCTTTCCCGCCTTTGTTTCCATCTCTCTCTGGCTTCTCTTTCTCTGCCGGGCACTATGGTGCTCTCCTCTCGTGTCCCTCTTCCTCTCTCTCCCTGTTCCCTTTGGCTTACCCCCTCATTCTGGCCTTCTGTGCTCCTAGTCCCCACTCACCCTGGCCAGGAGTCTGGAAATATCCCTGCCCACCCCGGGGGTGGGGCTTCTCCAGGCCCAGGTGTCCTTGTGATGGTTCAGGGCAAGTTTGCTGCAGGCACACTTTGAGGCCACCTTAGGAGTTCAGCCTCAACTCCTGTATTCTACAAGGCCTTTCTTTTGCCTTCTCAGTGACCTCATCCTCCCAGCTCCTCTAGGGAGAAAGCCAGGTAATTGCCTTTGAGTCTCAGGGGACTGATTTTCACAGGTACAGAAGTTGAGTAGCTATTTTCCAGCTGTCCCCAGGACAGCAGCAGGGAAAAGGGGGACAGAACCAGGGCAGCAGGTGGGCTGCAGGCGAGACCACTGGGAGACTGGAAGTTGTTAGATAATGAGATTGTCCCCTAAAGGAGGAAGACTTAATGGTCCAAGAGAACTGGGAGAGAATCCTGGGAACAGTGAGTGAGGCCAAGAGGAGACTTCAGGGGGAAGAAGGGCTACTCAGAAGGGAAAAGTAGAAAAGTGAGTTGTGACCCGCCCATTGCAGGGAGGTCCCTAGTGCCAGAGCCCTCGCCCTTCTGTCCCCCACGTCCCCAGTCCTACAGAGGCTCCTCTCCCCTCAGCATCTTCTACTACATCTTCTCCCTGTCTGGGAAGAAAAGAGCAGGTTAGGATATAACTTCAGCATCCCAGACCTGGCAGAAGTCCACTGAGGGAGCTGCGATGGGGTTTTGATGGCTAAGCAGGTGTGGTGGGGAAAAGGGCATATCCAGGGAGAGGCCTGGGGGCTCAGGGCTGGGAGGAAAGCTGCAAAGCGGGTGCTCAGGTGGTACCATGTTGGATTCAGCCAAGTCCCCAGGTCAGTTGATTCCACAGCTGCAAGGAGAAGTCAGACTTGCCAATAATTACAGTGGCTGCAGTGGGATGATTAGGCGGCCAGCTGGTGTTGGCACCGTTTAGGCTGAGAAGGGAGCTTGCCTTCCAGGGGGGCTTAATGATTCTCTGGCAGACAGGACCTGGGGGCCAGAGAAGCTTCTTTCCTTCCTATTCCTTGGCTTCTCTGCTTCTCTGTTCATCAGCTCTTGTACATCTAACTTGGCACCATCCTCCTAGTTCTCGCCTCTGTGCCCACCTTGTTTGGAAACTTGTCGGGTTGAGTGAGCACGCATGCTGACAGTGTTGCCAGGCTCCCTAAACCCCAGCCTCCTGTCTACAAGCAGTAGCTTTAGCAACCCCAGTCTGAGAGAACTATAATAAATCAAATTGCACCAGACTCATCCCAAACACTTCTTTGTCCTGACTGTTCTCTTCCTTTATATTCTATGAAATGCCAAGAAAATATGCTGTTCTTTTCACTGAAGCAAGATGGACTGAAGATAGACATGCAGGAGAACTTCCTGGAAAGTTCATGGAGGTTAGAATGTAATCTCCCTGGGATAAAGAAGAAAGCCACACTTTTCCTTTAAAGCATCAGTTTCGGGGCTAAGTTGGGTGAAGCAGTGAGCCAGTCAAAAAAGATAAACTCCTACTCAGGCACCCTATTTTCCTAGTGTCTCCAACCCAGGCACTGACTCTGAGAACCATATCGTGTTACAGAGAGGGAAACTGATGCCCAGAAATAGTTGGTGAAGTAGGGGCAGAGCTGGGACCAGACTCAAATCCTGCTGATCCACAATTTAGAGCTACTCCCATAGCACTGGCAGTCAGTCCCTTGCCAAGCTTCCAACTCGCTCTCCCATCTCAGGCCACCTTCAACATCTGTTAGGTTCCCCAGAAGCAGGGCATCTGCTGGGAACATCTGTTGGGATGTGGTTCGGAGGGCTGGTGGGGTGGTCCATGTGGAGGTGGTTAATGAGCAGAATTAAATCGTGCAGGGAGGGAGAAGAGGTGTGGCCAAGTGAACCAGAGCCAGAGTTCTGAGCTGGGTTCAAAGTTTAGAGTTCTGAGTCTTCCCCTCACCTTCCTGCCCACCTTCCTATTTTCCTCCCTCTTTCAGGGGCTGAAGCTGGAGGGAGAGGTGACTCATTTGTGTACTGGGCAGGGAGCTGGGATGTCTGGGTTCTTATTATTCTGGGCTAAGGCTCTAGCTACTTAGATTACCCACTTCCTCACTGATCTGAGCTGCGCCGGGCTGTTGCAAGGAACACCTGTTAGAAACGGTTCTAGGCAGGAGGCAGAGGGGGAGTTGCCTGCATACACACACACACACACACACACACACACACGTGTGTGTGTGAGTTGACTCCCTTCCCTCTTCCTCAGTGTTTCCCAAACATTCTTCTGCAGCACTTTTCAAATCTCCTTTCCTGTCCCTTTCTCCTGCCACCGCCCCCCCCCCCCATCTTGCTCCACTTGTCAGGTTTCTCTCCTTCCCCCACTACCCATCCCCCTTCCCAGGTGCTGCCCATCCGCTCTCCACCCTCCTTCCGTCCAGCTCCTCTGCCCAGTGCCTAGAGAGCTCGCATCACTGCTGCCGTGTCCACCTGAGGATTGCTGCCTCCAAGGATGGCACTCTAGCTCTGTCACTAGGGGGGCTATTTTTATCTCTGGAGCCACCTCCGCCACCGTGCCCAGCCAGCCGCCCGAACCAGGGCTGCCTGTGTAGCAATGTGAAACCAGGGGTGTGGCAGTGCTTGGGAAAGGTGGGGGTCTGGCTTTTCCTGGTTTCTGGAGCTCCGTGCTCGGCATGTCCCCAGTTTCTGCTTCCCTGCTCTCTGTGGAATAAGGAGCCAGGGAAGAGCCCCTGACATCTGGGATGCTGGTGGTGGGGATACAGGCTTTTCTATTTCAGGGGCCCTGGGTACAAGGGTGGGCACAGGGGGCTTTGTTCATGGAGCACTTGTAATGAACCTTTGCTGAATTAACAAAAACAAAAACTAAATGGTACTCTTTTGCATTCACCCATCACTTTACAGTTCCCCAAATGCTCTTGTATGATCCCTTGTGAGAAATCCATGAAGCTTGAACTTACCCATTTTACAGACAAGGAAAATGGAGCCCAGGGTGTCTTGTTCAAGGTCATACATAGTGCTAAAAGGCAGGCAAGATCTCCTGATCTTAATTAATATCCTCTTTCTACTGGATTTAGATGATTTCCTTGATTTTTTTTTTTCAGTTTCTGAGATTTTTAAGCCTTTAGATCAGCCAGTTAATCCATTCCTCAACAGCCCTCCAGCCACTACCCCTTACACCCCTCTTTTCTGACCAGGGGCAGAGTCACCTATGCTTTGCTCATCCCTTATCCCAACTCCTGTTCTTCAGGGCAGGTGAGGAAGGGTGCGGATAGACCAAGGAGGGAGGCATGATAGTTGGGCTGCTTGCTGTTTTAAAACTACATTTAATGGCTAGAGGAGAATTCACGCTGGGGTCATCACATCTATGCTCTTGCTCTCAGTCTCTTTAACTCAGAAGTAGAGTGTGGCATGTGTGCTCATGTGAGGGTGAGTGGGTATGTGTGAACCCTTTTCCCCCAGGAAGGGACAGTGGTTGATCAATGTCCTTTCTAATTAGGAAGAGTTAATAACAGGCTGGTGAGATGAGCGTGGTGGGATGCATACTGGGATGATGCAGCATGTCTGTACTTGGGGTGATGTGGTAAGCCGTTATTTGTCCAACTAGTTTTGGTTCTACTGGGCAAGGGAGCAGAGGGATGGACAAGATATCCTCTCTGGAGCTTTTCTAGTTTAAGAAATCTCTACCTTCCAGTAGGAGGGTTGGGGTTAGAGCCTACTTGGCTTGGGGGCTGGGCCTGGAGTCAGGTGAGGAGGGGACACTGCCCTGAGTTGGTGTTTGCTGGTGTACCATCTGCCCCCACTCCCACCCCGTCTCTCTCTCTCCAAACGAGCTTTTCTACAGAGCAGGCCGAATGACTTGTCTTTCATCCCCGAGGGGCAGTTCCAGGTCCTTTCTCTCTAAAAACACTTGCTTCATGGCTACCAAGAGTTTACACAACCTTGTAGACAGTTAACCTTCGTTCCTCTTTGCTGCTGAAGCCAACTTCCACTCGTCCCAGTAATCCTCCAAACTTCATTTGGTTATAATCCTTCAAGGCTATAGCACAGTGACAGGGTATTTTAGTTTCTCCCTGCTTTTGGTGGGTAGGGGTGCAGTGGACGATGAAGCAAGACTTCCCATCATAAAATCCTGCCTCTTAGCCCGTTTCTTTTCTCTTTCTTCTGTCATACTCATCCCCTCTAGTCGCTTTTCCTCACCCCTACATCAACCCTAGACCGTCGATGAAGGAGATTGTAGTTGCGCGGAACCCTCTTCACCGGCTGCGCTAGGCTTCACCCGGGCTCTCCTAGGCCCCGCCCAGCCCCTCCGCTGACCAATCGCAGCCCCCATGCGCTTGTATTGGTGACGTCACCCCATAGCCAATCGGGAGGCGGGCTGGGGCTGTTTGCGCACATCCACCCCGCACCGCAGAGGCCGGGTTCTTTTTCCTAGAACCTGAGCGCGAGCAAAGCCTGGAAGAGAGAGAGGGGGCCTTGGTCCCGCAGGCTCCTCGTGGGCTATCCCGTCATTCTGCCTCTGGGCTGGAAAGACCTCTCTCCAGTCAGTTCACGGTTATTTCCCAGTTCCCGTTTGACAGATGAGAAAACTGGTGCTGGGAGTATTCAACTCTCCTAGCCTCTCGGTTTCGTTTCGATGAGCAAGTCCTGACTTTCAGTCACTGCTTGGGTGGGGGCTTTCCTCCTTACTGAGCGGGTCTCTGGGTAAGGATACCCGGATCCGTAACTTCAGCAGGCCCCCTTTCTGCAGTTTCTAGTTCTCTTCCTGTCTTGCTTCCGTCCTTGCAGGTGGGTTAAAGCTCATTTTGAAGAGTGGCCCCGGAAAAAAGACCCTGGGAGGGAGCCAAATCTGCTTTCGCCTAGCTGGGGCGCTCTTGGAGGGCTCCTTCCACTCCACTGCAGACTTCCTCTTCAGGACAAAGTCAGGATGGCTCCCTGTCCCTGTCCCCTTAAGCCTCCTGCTAACCCTTTCCTTCCCCAGAAAGAGGAGCCCCACCTCCTCAGAGCAAGGGGCTGGCTTATGCTATTTCTGTCCTTTCTGGGATTCTTCTGAGAACAGATTCTTGTTTTCAGTCCGATTCAGATGTGAAACTTTTCCCGCGGCCTCTCACCCAGTTGTGGGCTGGGTCTCTGCCTCATCACTTGTTCCGGCTAGGCTCCTCCTGTTCCCCTCCCCTAAATTCTCTCTGTTCAGTCAGTCAGTCACTTTTGCTGAGACCTAGAGAAGGAAGTCAGGGGCCTAAAAGGGAACCACTCCCCTCAGGGGCCCAGGGGCCTGGGGGGCAGCATTTTGATACTCTGAAGTAGAGAACTTTGATTCCTATGGCCAGCCCTGTTCCTGTGCAGAGGAGTCACCTCCAGGGTCCTATCCTCAGGTAGGCTCCAGGGAGGAAGGGAGAGGGGAGGAGGAGGACCGGAGGACAGGCTGCTGTGGGTCTACTACTTGTAGTTTGGTAGAAGAGCAGGATCAAGACTTGACAGTCCCATATGGGTGTGTGTGTGTGTGTGTGTGTGTGTGTGTGTGACTAAGCAGTGGCAGGTGACTTAGCAGTATTTTCCCTCTTTCTCTCCCTCCTGAACCCCAGCATTCTTAAGACCTCACATTCCTCCAGTATCTCCTCATCTGGTCTTAAAAACACAAAAAGGAGATAGGATTCTTCTTTCAACTCCCAGTCCCTTAGCTTGAGGCTACTGTCCTAAGCTCTCTACTTACAGTGATCCTTCAGGGAGTGTGGGTGCCAGAAGTAATGGGAAGGGGCTTTGGAAATCACCAGAGCATCTGATGGGGGCTGGAGAGCTGCACTTGTCTGGGGCATTGGGATTATTACTGCCCAGAAGCTACCTTTTCCAGCTGGCTACTAGAGCTGGGAGAGACTGAGTCCTCCAGGGGTCAGGCCCTGAGACTTTCCCGTGGTGTGGGGAAGGTAAAGGAGGAAGAAGGGGAGATGGTGGACCAGCGCTAGGAGTGGAGTGGGAGGACTCTTGGGAAGGGAGCTTCCAGTTTTCCTTAGGTCTGGATGAGGACTGGACAGGGGTCAGCATCCTACCCATCCAAGCAGACGAATGGCGAGGTGAGGACTTTGGGTGGGTCTGGGGAGATCCTAATTCTAAAGCGCGTCAGAATCCGAGAGGCCCCCCACCAGGCCAGGAAGTGTCGTGGGGAAGGTTATGTAACTCCAAGAGGGGGAAATTTAGCACCTGGATCCTTCCAGCTGCCCGAGTCCAGGCCCCCTCCTTGGACACCCGGCTTGTCAAATTTACTCTTTAATCTTTCTTTCCGTCCCTCCCCTCTCCTTCTGGTATCTGGATCATGTTGGGTTCAGATTTCAACAGGAGCTGTAAAAGAACTTCTGGACAAGATCGAGGGGTGGAGGCGGGAGGAACTTGGGGGGAGGGGTGTGTTGAAAGCCAGCCTACAACCACGCTCTTCTCCCTAGGCTGAGATCTCAATTGTGAGCACTGGCAGATAGCCCCCCACCTGATTAATCTACCCCCTTTCCCTTTTATTTTGTTCAATGAACATTTACTGAGCACATGCTGTGTGGTCTGAGCACAGCTGCTAGGACAGACAAGTCAGTGCGATCAAGACACCCCCAGTTTCCTGTGAGTCTGATGGTGTTCACAGACAACATCACCCCGTGAAGGACAGATGCCTGACACTGAAGGAGCTATGATGCAGTGGGGTCCTTCCTCACTTTTGGTGTTTGGGGCACAGTTAGGCTCCAGTAGAATGAGTGTTAGGCTGGCCAACCTGATTGAGATAGACAAGCTGTGTGACCCTAGACGAATCATATAACCATCCCCGTAAGGTGACTGTGGTATGTAATTATAAAGGAGAGATCATGGTCATTATCACCCTCTCATTTCCTCTGCTAGAGGGCTTCCTAATTACCAGCCTCCATCCAAATTAGGCTCACTGTTCTTCACCTGGACTTGGATCAAGAAGGCAGGTGCTTGCTGGATTCGAAGGGAGTGAGGTGTGAGCTGGGTAGGGCAGGCATGATGCTGGTCAGTTAATTTTAATACACATCATGTTTGTAGAGCCTCAGTGTATATGCCAGGCCTTTTTGCATGAGTTATTGCGTTTAATTCTCTTATTAACAGCTCTTCCCAGGTGGCTTCCCGGATAGCTCTGTGGTAAAGAATCTGCCTGCCAAAGCAGGAGGTGCGTGGATCCTTGGATCGGGAAGTTCCCCTGGAGAAGGAAATAGCACCCACTCCAGTATTCTTGCCTGGAAAATCCCATGGACAGAGGACTTGGCAGGCTTCGGTCCACGGGGTTGCAAAAGAATCAGACACGAGTGAGCTACTAAGCGGCAGCTCTTCACGGTGGGGGTGGGGGTGGTTAGTGCTGCCCACGTGACCACCACAGGTAGTTTATTATAATCCTCATTATTTTACAGATGAAGGAATTGAAGGTTGAAAATAAAGATTCTCAAACTTTAGGGTGAGTTAGAATTATCTGGGATGTGTGTTAAAAACACAGATCCTTGGACCCAAACCTTAGAAAATCTGGTGAA
Source organism: Ovis canadensis (assembly GCF_042477335.2). NCBI lineage: Eukaryota > Metazoa > Chordata > Mammalia > Artiodactyla > Bovidae > Ovis > Ovis canadensis. The sequence continues at coordinate 137,707,914 of NC_091247.1, read as the reverse complement.
GTAGGTGTGTGGGGAGACCCAGAATAAAATTTTTCACCAGTATCCCAGGTGATTCCGATGCCGGTGGTCCATAGGCCACACTTTGGTAGACACTGGTGAAGAAGTGACTTGGCCAGGGCTCATATTGAGGAAGTGAAAAGTTTGAATGTGGGGTTTCTACCTCCCAGAGCTGTGCTGGGATCCTGCGTTTCTGCATTGGAAATAGGGTTGCACAGCTTTCCCCCCCTCCCTCCCTCTAGGCCCACTGTGAGGATAAAAGGAGATAATGTAGGAGAAAGCAGTTTTTAAAATGTAGAGCTGGCAGCATTGTTAAGAGATTATGCGAATACATGCAAATGAGCACCCGTGGGCTTGGCTGCTCACTTTGGGAGCCCGTGCTAGGATGTGTGTTTCCCAGGGTGGCTCCAGAAAGAAGGCAGAACTTGGGTGGTGGGCATTGACCCCTAGTGGGCAGAGTTTTCCGTTGTAAAAAGGGCTGATTGAAGTGGAAGATTAGGGCTGGGATGGGAAAAGATCGGAGCAGGGGCCTTCTTCCTGGGTTGTGTCCCCAGACTCGAGTGTCCCTGGCCATGGGGACTGACCGGGAGAGGGCAGCCCCAGCTTGTGCCTGGGCCCTAGAGACAGCGGTACCTCTTTGCTGTGTGATCCCTGGTCGGCTCTCAGTCGCCACTTTCCAGCTTATTGGCTGGAAAGCCTTTATGTTGTCAGCCTCTGCGCCTCCTCCCTAGTGAAGCCTGGGTTGGGGCTGAGCTGTACGGAACCAGGGCTCTTCCTCATGGAACTGCCTGCTCTTTTCACGTGGAGAAGGTGCAGCAGGGAGGCTGGGGGTGCAGTTTGAGGATAACCCACTGAGGAGGCTGCAGCCTTCCTCCAGCTTCTTTCCCCGCCATTTTCCCTTTTTCCTTTCTGCCTCATCTGCAATTCAGACCTGTCTTTGGCCAGGACTGCTGGTCCCTGGGGTGAGAGTTGGCCGGTGATGCTTCCTGGGGCTGGCTATTTTGGGCGCCCCTATTCCAAAGCTGCTGAGACCCCAGGATTCTAGAGCTGCTTCTGTTCAGGAATGCCATTGTTCTCCCTCCCCCAGCATCCCTGGGAATCGATGCTAATTTCAGCCTCTCTTCCCTGACTCATACTCTTCTCCCTGACTCATAGGGTGACCTTGGGTTTCTGAAGCCCCTCTCAGTGGGGAATTGTGCTGGCCACTGTTTCACCTCACCTTGCTTTTAGGTGGGGTGGGGCAGAGCTGGGAGAAGGAGCCAGAGGGGGATGTTTCATCGCTTTCTTTAAAATCACCACCTAAAGTCAGAGAGCTTTGTGTACCTATGACTGCCTGGGCTGGTCTCAGGTAGTCATAAAGCAGACTTTTAAGAAACCACCCGGTTAATCCCTGACTTCGTGAGTGCAAAATATGAGGGATGGTCTCTTCAGGCAAAGCATCCAGTAAGTGAGACCCCTGACCCCATCCTCACCACTTTGGCTCTGGGGGAAGCTGCCTCACGGCAGAGGTAGGGGAAGGGTATAGTCACTCTTTGCCAGAGGCTCTCTCTGGAGTGACACCAGGGAGGCAGGGGTTAATCTTGCGCTTTGTCCCCGTTGATGGATTCTGGAATCATAATCCATTAGCTCTGCCTGGATGGAGTGAGGCCAGGCGAAAGCATTCAGATTGGTCTTTGTTCTGTGTCTTCGCCATCCCTGCAAGGGACAGAGGGGCTGTGGACATATACCCCCTCCCTGCCCAAACCAAGAGACATGATGAAAGAATGCTGGGGGCCCTTTTGATGGCTGTTGTTCCCAAAGCCCTCTATCAGAGGGAAATAGGCAGTTTCATCTCTTGGTTATTCAGACTATGAAACAGATCATCCTCAAAACATCACCCCAGGGGCTTGTACCTGCCTAATTCTGCTGGGCCCCAGGCAATCTAAACAAGAGTTTTCAGGAAACACTGACTAAAGGGGAGGTGTTGAGAGGTCAAAGGTGGGTGGGGACTGTGGAAGAGCCTGGGGTTTAACTTTGGAGGGTAGATAAACTTAGTACAGGCGATGGCAATGGCCTGTGATGAAAAACATTAGCTGCTGTTATTCTGTTAGAAAGATTAATGTGCTATAGAAGGCTGTGGCTGTTTCTGGAACACGCATCCTATTAGAGGTATCCTGTTCTTTTGACAAGGTAGCGGCGCCTAAGCAGGTTCTCTGTGCCCACCCACCCCCAATCCCTCCACAGGCTGCGCTACATGGTGAAGCAGTTGGAGAACGGGGAGGTAAACATTGAGGAGCTGAAGAAAAACCTGGAGTACACAGCTTCTCTGCTGGAGGCCGTCTATATAGATGAAACTCGGTGAGAGTGGTGACGCGGAGCGGCGGGGAGAAAACCCACACACAGAAGAGAAAGATGCCAGCCAGACACAGTGATCCAGGGACGGGGAGTCAGACAGAAGGCTGGGGATAGACACGCATGACAGGGCCAGAGGAGGGAGGCGGGAAGTGAGGACAGATAGATCTGTAGGTAGGATTATCAGCAGAGATAAGGAGGCAGAGGAACAGACTTGCAGAGAGAGAGACAAACACAGATTATCAGGAGAAGACCTTTCCAGAGCTGGCAGGGACTTTAAAGCTCATCGCGTCCTCACTTTCTTCCCAGGGCAGAGGCCTTCCAGACCTGCTCTGCCCGGGTCACACGTGGCTAGTGAGGCTTCAAATGTAGCAAGTGTGAGCTGAGATGTGCATGTGTATGTAGAAAAACATGCTGGATTTCAAAGACTTGGAAAAAAATGTAAAATGTCTCATTAATATATTATATATTGATTGCATGTTGAAATGATAGTACTTTGAGCATATTAGGTTAAAGGAAAGTTATCATTTAAGGAGATTTCACCTGTTTCTTTTTACCTTTTGAATATGGCTGCTAGAAAATTTGAGCTAGGTGGCGCTAGTGGTAAAGAACCCACCTGTCAATGCTGAAGACACAACAGACCTGGGTTCAACCCCTGGGTTGGGAAGATCTCTTGGAGGAGGGCATGGCAACCCACTCCAGTATTCTTGCCTGGAGAATCCCATGGACAGAGGAGTCTGGCGGGCTTCAGTCCATGGGGTTGCAAACAGTCAGACGTGACTAAAGCAACTTAGCACACACACAAGCACTAGAAAACTTCGAATCACTTATATATGGCTTGCATTTTATTTCTGCTGGACAGTGTTGCTGGTCTGGAGCATCCTTGATAGGTGATATCCATGCCACTGGCTGCTTGAATGCTTCCAGAATTGGGGTGTTCACTCTCACATAGTGACCTGTTTCATCCTTGGCAACATCAGATAGAGAAACGGAAGTAAAAAGGCTTAGCAAAAGAAAGACAAGGGAGACCAAAAGAGAGACGAGCGAAGGGAGAGGCTGCTGTGAGAGTTTCCAGGGCATGGGGTGTGGCTGGGCTCAGGGTCTCCAGCCTGTGGAAGCACCTGCAGTCTTTCCTCTGTGACTCCCCCTCTGGGGCCTCAGGCAAATCCTGGACACGGAGGATGAGCTGCAGGAGCTGCGGTCTGACGCGGTGCCTTCGGAAGTGCGGGACTGGCTGGCCTCCACCTTCACCCAGCAGACCCGGGCCAAAGGCCGCCGAGCGGAAGAGAAGCCCAAGTTCCGGAGCATTGTGCACGCAGTGCAGGCTGGCATCTTCGTGGAGCGGTGAGGCTCGCCGCGTCCCGCCTCCCTCGGCCCCCGCTGCGGCCCTCTTTCCCAGTGGGGTCTTCCAGCACTCCGCTGTATCACCAGCCCATGCACCCCTGGCCCGGCCACCCAGCCCCGCCTGCTCAGACCCCGTGATCACATCTCACTCCCAGGCTCCTTTCCTTCTTTTCCCTCAGGATGTTCCGGAGAACCTACACCTCTGTGGGCCCCACCCACTCCACTGCGGTCCTCAACTGTCTCAAGGTGATCCTGGGGAGAAGGTTGGGGGCTGTGCAGAATAGTCCTCAGGACTTTCAGACTCCTATGGGGCGATTTTTACTTCCTTTTTAAATTGTCATTTCCTTGGTTCTCAAAACAACTTTGACCCACTTAAGAGCCAAACTCCTGACTTCTTGTCACTCCCATACTGAATGATATCCGGGAAGAAAGAGGCCTGTTTACCACTTATTTTCCTGCTTCCCATGTGTCTGTAATCATTGGGAAGTCCTCCTTGAAGTCTAACTGCAGCCCTTGCTGCTGCTGGGATGTCCCTCTCGGGAGTCTCCCTGCTTAGTTCCTTGTTTCTCCATAGAACGTGGACCTTTGGTGCTTTGATGTCTTTTCCTTGAACCGGGCAGCAGATGACCACGCCCTGAGGACCATCGTTTTTGAGCTGCTGACTCGGCACAACCTCATCAGCCGCTTTAAGGTTGGGCAGCCTCCTCCCTCTGCTTCTGGGCAGGGTTCTCCACTCCCACCGCCCTGCTCCTACAGGCAGATTCTATGGGCTCTCTGGCTCGGTCTCACTGTCGGGGAAGTCACCCTGTGCCCACTGCAGTCTGGCCTTTCCTCCTCTTGCTGCAGTCCCAGCCTCTGGCTTCATGTATTGCTTTCCAGGGGAAGGTTCTAGCCTGTGGCTATCCAGCCAAGGGTTCTGCCCTCTCCTCCTCTGCTCTGTCCCCTAACTTGTCCTCTCCAGCCTGGCTGCAATTCAGCCCCCTGTTTCAGCCCTCCTGCCCGTGGACACTGGAGGCTTGGGGTCCAGAGGCTGTCAGCTGGTGCCCTGCAGGACTAATGTCTCTCCATTTTTTTTTTTTTTTTTTGGCGGGGGGTGGGAGGGCTCTTCTCCCCTCCCCCTCCGGCTCTGTCCAAGGAATTTTATGGAAAGGATCAGCTCTTGGCAAGGCTAGGTAGGGCTGGAGGAGGGGAGGGAGGGTGTGAACTCCATTTGCTCTTCAGCTTGGCTGGCCGGGAAGAATATGGGATTAAAATCTTCTTCAGATCCTGTGCCAGGAGAGAGCGTCTTTGGGGAACAGGGACTGGAAAAAAAATCACTTCCTTGTGGAGAAACCGCAGTTGGAGGATGAGGGGGATATTAGGTCTGCACTTGGGTGGAGTGACAGTAGACGTTAGGTCGGAGAAGAAAGTGTGTGTTTTGAGGGGGATGTATGAGTGTGCTCTCAGTCGCTCAGTTGTGTCTGACTCTTTGCGGTTCCATGGGCTGTAGCCCACCATGCTCCTCCATCCATGGAAATGTTCAGGCAAGAATACTGGAGTGGGTTGCCATGTCCCATGGAGGGGCTTGAGGGATGGTCAAAGGAGTCCAGTAGGAAGGCCCTCCCAGAGGGCTCTGGAAGGTCCCTGCCACCCTCTGCCTCCACCTCACTATAGCAGAGTACTGGTGTGTGACAGCCTTTCCTTGACCCTTGACTCCTCCTTTCCCAACAACTCTCAAGGGAGTCCCCAGAACTTTGGTAGGATGCTGTCTCTCAAGGGAGTCCCCAGAACTTTGGTAGGATGCTCTGAGATTCTCTTCAGGCCTCCCTAAGGCCTGTTCTTCTGCCGTTTCATTTTCTTCTTTGCAATCCTGCCCTCTCCAGGACAGAGAATAGCAGGGTCTTCTTTTTCCTAAGACTTTTCTCAGCTCACATTTCTCCAAACTGGCTCTCAGACTTCCTCCAGACACCAAGGAAGGATGGTTCTGGGGGACCCCAAGAGTCACTACCTCAGGTTGGGTTTGGCCCAGCCCCAAATCGCCTTGCCTCAAGGCAGTTAGAGAGAGGAGTCTTCGTGCTCTAGCGTCCTTGCCCAGTAGGGACCCCAGTTGGAGCAGCTCTTTTAAGCTCCACATTCCCTTTCTGGGCACCCGGCCCCTCTCCTGCCCCTCCCCTTCCCTTCCCTTCCTCCAGGGACTCCATGGCAACGCAAAAGCAAGGGCAGTTGTCATGGAAACAGTCCTTTAAAATTCCCTGAATTTGGGGCACAGCCCTCCAGGGGTGGGGGCGGGGGATGTTAGGGTCTGACTGACTAGGGCACGGCCTCTGTGTCTCGCCACCGCTGCTCATCTCTACAGAGGGTTCCCCAAGCCCTGAACCCTGCTCTCCTCGCAGCCCCAGAGATCCAGGGACAGGTGCAGACACCAGCCTTGCCCTCTGGGGGCCTTGGGCCTTGGAAGGAGGTGAACATACCCCAGGGCATATGCAGAGACCTAGACAGGATTGAGCCCGATAGAGCTCTGGCTCCTGGCGCTGGCAAGTGCGCGCGCGCGTGCGTGTGCGTGTGTGTGTATGTGTGTGTGTGTGTGTGTGTGTGTGTTTGGTGGACAGAGGATGGGGGAAGGCTTCTCAGAGGTAGGGGTGATCTACCTTGGCTAGAGGGTCCTCTCCGGGCCTTCTTATTCTTTCCCCTGCTTCTGAGCCCCTCTCCATGGTATTGGTTTGGGGATGGGGTGGGGTGATTGGAAGGTAGGAGGGAAATGTTCTTTCCTCTTCTTAAAAATCTCCAGGGGAATAATAATAATTACTCTCGGGAGAGCACTTGCTAAGTACCTTGTATTGTACTTATCTCATTAAATTCAAGGTAGGTGGTAGTATCTTCACTCTTCCATTAAGCATCAGAGGCACAGGGAGGCGCGTGGCTTGCCCAGGGTCACGCAGCCAGCGGGTGTGGAGCCAGGGTGCGAGCCCGGTTCACTGCAGGGCCAGTGCTCCCCTAGCCCTGCTGTCTCTTCACGAAAGGGCCTCACTGACCTCTGTCCGTGGTGGCCTGCCATTTGTACACCCTCCACAGATCTCAGTTGCCCCTCTCCCGCTGCAGATTCCCACTGTGTTTTTGATGACTTTCCTGGATGCCTTGGAGACAGGCTACGGGAAGTACAAGAACCCTTACCACAACCAGATCCACGCAGCTGACGTCACCCAGACGGTCCACTGCTTCTTGCTCCGCACAGGGATGGTGGTAGGTGCCCCGGAGGTCACGCTTCTGGGATTCAGGGTCTTATGGCTGCAGAATCGGGGAGTCCAGCCTACAGTCAATACACTCATTTCCTTTTTTCTCTCTTCCGGTCGTCTTCTTTGGCATCCTAAAGTCTTTACAGAGTCAGGTTGGACTTATTCACTCTAGAGAATTCCTGGGTGGACCGTAACTTCCTGGACAGCGCTGGGGCTGTGTGGCCAGATGCAGAGGGAATATTGTTAGTAGGGATGGAGGAGGGTCTTTGGCTGTTCTGGGAGCTGAGAAACCTGACTGCATTTAGCCCAAGAGCTGGACATGAAGAATGGACGGGCTGGGGTGAGCGGTCCAGCCTGTGTGTGGAGGTCTTTGGGCGGCCGACAGGGGGTCAGCCCCCTCTCATCGTCTGTCTCTTTCTCCCAGCACTGCCTGTCGGAGATTGAGGTCCTGGCCATCATCTTTGCTGCAGCCATCCACGACTACGAGCACACTGGCACCACCAACAGCTTCCACATCCAGACCAAGTGAGGGGTGGGGATGTGGCAGGGGTGGGGGAGGGTGGGCAGCGGTGGCCGGCAGAGGGCTGGGCCTGGTGACCTTGTGCCTTGCAGGTCGGAGTGTGCCATCCTGTACAACGACCGCTCCGTGCTGGAGAATCACCACATCAGCTCTGTTTTCCGAATGATGCAGGACGACGAGATGAACATCTTCATCAACCTCACCAAGGATGAGTTTGTGTGAGCAGAAGCCAGGCGTGGGCATCCCTGGAGACCCCCTCCCCCCGGCCCCCTCTTCCTGCTCCCTAGGCCTCCGGTCTAGCAGTGCTGATCACTCCTCGGGTTCTGTCCCTTCAGAGAGCTGCGGGCTCTGGTCATCGAGATGGTGTTGGCCACAGACATGTCCTGCCATTTCCAGCAAGTGAAGTCCATGAAGACAGCCTTGCAGCAGCTGGAGAGGTGGCCTCTGGTGGGGTGTGGCTGGGGAGAGGCGAGTGAGGGGGCTGTGAATCGGAGGGCATCCATAGGGCAGTGAGTGTGCCAGGTCTTTACCAGGATGTAGATACTCTCCTGGCTCCAGGTGTCTGAGGGTATCTGGTGTATGTGACGGATGTACGCACCTGGCCTTGGGTTTGTGGACAGCTCAGGCAGCTGGACTATTGGAGAGCGTTTGAGTTGAGGGTCTGAGATTGGTGTCCTCAGGGAAGCTTCAGGACAGGCATACTCTAGAATGTAATGGAAAATCATTCAACCCTCTGGACTCGTTTCCCCATGTGTGAGAAGTGAAAATGATATGCCCCCCCTCCACAACAGCTCACTGCCAGCCCCCGCTCTAACAGGGCTACTGGGAGAGTTGTGTGAGGTTAAAAAAAAAAACACAGAACAAATGTCATAATTACATCTAATGTTGCTTAAAAGTGGGTGGGAGTATATGAATGTAAGAGAGAACAGACTGTGTTTGTGTGTGTCCTGAAGGTGTGTGTTAATGTACGGTGTCTGTGTGTGGGAGAGTGGGCAGGGTCAGAGCGTGTCATTGTTGGCGAATCATAATAATAAATTATTATTATAATAATTATAGCTAACATCTACCAAGCACTTATTAGGTGCCAGACACTATTCTAAATACCTATATGTTGTATGTCATTTAATTCTCAGAACAACTCTCTGTGGCAGATCCTGTTTTGATTCCTACTTAGAACTGGGAAAAATGAAATATGGAAATTTTAAGTAACTTGCTGCACATCACACAGCCAGTGTATGAAATGTATAGTGAGGATTCGATTCTGGGCCCTCTGATTCTGAGAACTTGGGGTGTTTCCTATACATATGTAAGTGTGTGTGTGTGTGTGTGTGTGTGTGTATGTGTGTGTGTATCTCATCTCAGAGGGTATTTGACATTAGATCTGAGAGAGAGAGTGTGATGGGAAGTTAGGAATGGTCCAGGCTTCCTTTTCCTAAACGATCAGTCTCCCTTCCCTTGCCGCCTGCCCCGACAGGATTGACAAGTCCAAGGCCCTCTCTCTGCTGCTTCATGCTGCTGACATCAGCCACCCCACCAAGCAGTGGTCGGTTCACAGCCGCTGGACCAAGGCCCTCATGGAGGAATTCTTCCGCCAGGTAGGGGGCATCTTTGCCCACCCCTGTCCACGGGGCCTTCTCTCCCCCATGTTTTCCAAGTTCCCCGTTGCTCCTCCAGCTCCTTGTTCAGCTGCCTGCAGCTGCCAACCTGATCCCAGACCCATGGGATAGAATGTCATCTCCGAAAAGCTTAACAGTCATTGCTGGCAGTGGTATTTGCATGCGGCTCATTTCCAGGTCAAAGGCACAGAGCCCCCTCTTCTCCCTGGCAGCCCCTCTACCCGCAGCTGCACCCCAACCGGGTAGACTGAAATAAGTCCCCGCCCTGTCTGCTCCCCCAGGGTGACAAGGAGGCCGAGCTGGGCCTGCCCTTTTCTCCGCTCTGTGACCGCACTTCCACCCTTGTGGCGCAGTCCCAGATTGGTGAGTGTCCCTTCCTGCAGGGAGGAGAGGGTTCGGAAAAGTCAAGGATGCTGGCTGGGCCAGGTCAGATGGCTCCCAGTCCCCATTCCTGTCAAGGCAAGCCGCTCTGCTGGAGTGTGGAGGGCTGGGGTGGAGTTATCTGGGGTCACATACATCATCACAAAGGTTGCCCCCACTGGGAGCTCTTGAGCCCCAGGTGACTGTTCCCTGCAGCTGGGGGCACCGGCGTGCAGGCAGAGTCCTCTGCGCAGCGCCCCCAGGTCAGCCTTGTCCGTGTGTTATTTGCACTGCAGGCTTCATCGACTTCATTGTGGAGCCCACGTTCTCTGTGCTCACTGATGTGGCTGAGAAGAGTGTCCAGCCCACCGGGGACGACGACTCCAAGTCTAAAAACCAGCCCAGGTGAGTGAGGGTGGCTGGGGTAGCCTGAGGGCCCACGGAGAGAACCCACTGGTGGGGGAGGTGGAGAAACAGTGACTCCTCTGTTGTGGGCCACACGTGGCGGCGAAAGGATGCGGGCAGAGGGTGTGGCCTGCGCCCGCGCCCCCTCCTCCATATTTTAACCTCTCCTATTAGCTGTCTTTTCTGCCTTTTTGGCTAATGCTGTTTTCATTTTCCTTCTAGTAGAAGGGAAGGTATGGAGAGGGGTGGGAACTGGGAGGTACTTAGCAGAGGGAAAAGAGAAGGATGAAGCTTCCATCCCCTCTGCTCTTGAGGGCTGGGAAGACCATCCTGGCGCGGGCGGGGTCTCACCTCTGCAATGTGGGCGGGTCCTGCTTATAGCTTCCAGTGGCGCCAGCCTTCTCTGGATGTAGAAGTGGGAGACCCCAACCCTGATGTGGTCAGCTTCCGCTCCACCTGGACCAAATACATTCAGGAGAACAAGCAGAAATGGAAGGAACGGGCGGCAAGCGGTGGGTCCACTGGGAGGATAAGGCCTTGTCGGGAGGGCGGCTGATGGAGCAACCGTGCTGTGCCTAGTCGCTCAGTCTTTGCGACCCCGTGGACTGTAGCCCGCCAGGCTCTTCTGTCCATGGGGATTCTCCAGGCAGGAGTACTGGAGTGGGTTGCTATGCCCTCCTTCAGGGTATCTTCCCAAGCCAGGGATCGAACCCAGGTCTCCCGTGTTGCAGGCGGATTCTTTACCACCTGAGCCACCCACCAGGGAAGCCAAAGCAGCAGTGGGTCCATTTTCCCGACACCCCTTAAGCAGCCCTGTGTCCGACGCCTTCCCCGGGTTGGGAAAAGGGATCAGGCACAGGCTGACCCACCTGGAATGTTCTAGTATGGGGGCTGGAGAAAGATAGGGACAGCAGTATTGCACCGCCCGAGGGGCCCCGTGCACACTGGCGGCCTGCCAGTGGTGCCCTGAGGCTGTGGTAACCAGGTGGCCCTGGCTGAGGCATCTCTTCCTTGATGTGGGGGCTGAGGGCTGTGCACTTTAGCAATGCTGGGGAGCCTCTCCCCAGGTGGGCACAGGTGAATGTAGCTCAGCTTGAGGGAAGGGGAAGTGCGTGAGAATCACTCCCTTCTCTCCACATATTCCTTGGGTTTGGGGAAAACTTCCTGCTCAGTCTGGTCCCAGCTTCCTTCCCGCTCTCCTGCAGGCATCACCAACCAGATGTCCATTGACGAGCTGTCCCCCTGTGAGGAAGAGGCCCCAGCCTCCCCTGCCGAAGACGAGCACAACCAGAACGGGAATCTGGACTAGCGGGGCCTGGCCCAGGTGGGCCTGTGGCGGTGGGCGGGCAGGAGGGCGAGGCGGGCGTCCGGAAGGGGCCTCTCGGAAGGGGCATCTCTGGGCTTCAGCAGAGGCGAGGTTCTCCCTCACTCCTTCCAGATGGGAACCTGGAGGAAGTGAACACAAAGGCCCAAGCCGGGGCCTAGGTGGGACACAGGGGTGTCCTGCTTCTTGGTCCAGGCCCTGCAGGAAGAGAGGGGGCAGCTCCTCAGTTCGGGGTGGGGCTGAGCAGCTCTGAGTGAGGGCCAGGGGAGGCACAGCCAGGCCCCAGGCTCCGGAGCTCAGCAGGGCATGACTTCATTCCATTACCCCCCGTGCCCTTCTTCTGCAGGACATTTTTCGTGCAGCTGTACCGGGCGCTGATTGGGGGCGGGCCTGAAGGTAAGGCAGGCTGGAGATGAAGGCAGAGATCAGAGCACTGAGGTCTTCTGTTCCCTTAGGTCCTCACTGAGTCCAGAGTGTTCGATGTCATCAGCACCATCCATCGGGACTGGCTCCCCCATATGCTCCGAGGGAGCGTGGACGTCGAGGAACAGAAAACCCACCCGAAGGATGAATGCGAGAGATTGTGGGGTTGGGGGAAGGGCCCCTCCCCACCCGACACCCATTGGGGTGCACTCTACTCTCCCGGTGGCAAGACTGGGAAACTTCGGGCTCCCAATGGTCACTGTGTCCATCCCCCTGCCTCTGGACTCTCCCCGTGGCCAGATGACTGGTTGGAGGAGAGCTTCCTGGAGGTTTCCCGGGGCTTGGGGGGAGGGTCAGAGATGCCAGCCCCCTGGGCCCTCCCCCATCCTTTTTGCCTCCAAGTTTCTAAGCAATACATTTTGGGGGTTTCCTCAGCCCCCTACCCCAGATCTTAGCTGGCAGGTCTGGGTTCCCCTTTTCCTCCCCTGGGAGGGGCTGGAACAGGATAGGAAGCTGGGGGTTTTCAGAGCTCTGCACAGGGAGGGGCGTGGGCTCCTTCAGGGCATGGCACCTTTCTAGGGCCTGGGAATGGGGGCATCCTCTGTACCCCAGACCTGCACTGCTTCACCCGCACCCCCGCCCAGACTCTGCAGTCTTCCCTCCCTCCCATTCTGGAATGGTGACTGGGGGAGGAGGAGCCAGAGAGGGGGCAGAGTGGGGGGGGTCCTCAAGGACCTGTCACCTGCCCTGGCCGAGTCCTGAACCTGTCGCCTCCTTCCCCTCCCCTGGGGCCGGGAGGCTCCCATCCGACCAATGTCTGTAAAGTGCTTTGAGGTCTCCCCAGCAGAGCACCTTCAGGATGCATCCTAGAGCACAGGCGGGAGAGCTGGGTTGGGGTCAAGGGCGCATGGGGAGGGTGAGGTGTCCTCAGCAGTCCTGCGTTGCTGACAGAGAGGGTCCCGCCCTTCCAGCCCCGGCCCAGGAGGCCCCTTCCTGGGGCAAGTGGGGAGTGGTGGCTGGAAGGCAGCCGGCAGCCCAGCCAGGCCCCCGCCCCTTCCTCTCCTCAGGCTCCTCTGGCCCCGCTCTGTCCCAGGAAAGGCCCAAGTCCAGTGACTGCCCTCCTCCTTCCTTGTAAATACCAGACATGCATTTGTACAGTGGGCCCTGTGCGTGTGAAGTCGTAGCCACGGTCTTTGAGACCTGCCACCTGCCACTCGTTCCTCCTACCCCACCCAGAGAGGGGTAGAGACGCATGTGACTGACCCCTGTCCTCGGTCTCTCGGAACCCTGCTATAGCCAGAGGTCAATAAAGAAGGGAGACCAGGCCTGGCTGTGTGTGTTGTTTGCCGGGTGAAAGTGCACTGGGCGTCTTCACGTGCAAAGTCTCTTCAAGCGGACAAAACCCTGGTGCTGTGTGTGCCCTGTTATATACGGAGGCCAGAGAGGGGAGGTTCTGCCCGAGGGTGCGCAGCAGGGCTGGCAGAAGGGACCTTCCACTTCTGAAGCGCTTTTTATTCTCTCCAGCATACCACTTCTTCTAAAGAGGGGTGAATCTTGCCTTCCCTCCACTGCCTGGAAAAAGCAGAAGCGGTGGGCAGGAGAGGCCTGGCTGTGGTGTCTGAGAAAGGTTATTCACCTCTGCTCAGCTTCTGTCGTTTACCCTGGTCCCTCAGTGCCAAGGACAAGGGGAGAGGTGACCTTTCCAGTTCCCAGCAAGCGCCTCTTCGTGAATGGCTCCCGTGGCCTCAATCTAGCTTGGCTAACAGGTTGGAATCTGGGTGGTGGTCTCCTCCCAGCTGCAGAGGGAACACATCCTGAAGCTTGGGAATCACCAAGTCTCAGAGGGCAGGCAAGGAAGCATTGAAGCAACACACCCTCTTTCCCAAGGGCCAAGGGCCAGAGTGCAGTTCCCAGCTTTGTCCAGCAGAGGGCGCGCACAGCACCATCACAGCTGGCCAGGCATTAGGGTTCCAAGGCCTCTCTTCTCCCAGCAAACTAAGGGTAGGGCTGGAGAAAAACACCTCCCTTCTCAAGGCTCCTGCCCAGCTTCCCTTTTCCCTCCTTCCTGGAGGCAGTTGGGCAGAAGGGAGGGGGCTGCAGAGAAGGCAGGACAAGAGGGGAGAGAGAAAAGATTCTTCAAGTTGGGAAAGAAGGAAAATGTCAAGGACTTAACACCAAATTTATCACTTTTTAAAAACAAGAGACTTTTCCCCCAAAGTGAGGAAATAAGAAACAAATCCAGTGTCCATGCATTCTCAACTGTGGTCTTGATTCCAAGACGCCTCCTCACTCTCAGACCTGTTGCAAGGGAAGCGGGTAGGAAGAGAAAGTGAGTGAGAGGCCTGAGGTCCTACGGTCCCCTCCCCCGCTGGTGTGCCCAGCCATCCCGCTAGTCAGGCATCTAAGTGTAGCATCCCATACCAGTCACTGGCCCCTCGTCCTGTCTACACAGTGGAGGGGAGACTGTCAAATCAGAGCTCATGAGGTCATTTCATCCATGTCTCCACTCCAGGCAAGACCACTTGGAACGGTCTTGGAGCGGTCATCCAGCCTGGACAGATGAGGCTCTCCCTTTGGGTTCCAAATGCCCTTTATCAGAAAATCCATGGTCTACTTCCATCATCGATTCTAGGAGCCAGAAGTCCTCAGACGAGTCTAACCTCAGTGACCCCTGCTGCAGCTGAATCCCATTTCTCTTTATCCACCAGGTGTATGTGCTCAGCCGTGTCTGACTCTTTGTGACCCCGTGGACGGTAGCCCACCAGGCTCTTCTGTCTATGAGATTTCCCAGGCAAGAATACTGGAGTGGGTTGCCATTTCCTCCTCCAGGGGAAATATAACCCTGGACCCATTGATATAACCTGCTTCTCTTGCCTCTCCTAAGCACTGGCAGGCTGAGTTTTTACCACCGAGCCACCTGGGAAGCACATTTATCCATCAGGGGAGATGCAAATCTGCCAGCCACAGAGGACGGGTTTTCGGAGGCTGAAGTTGGTCCTTTGTTCCCTTTCCCTGACTCTAGATCTCAGCCCTTGCCCTCCTCACACAGCCTGCTCCCCTGCAGACTGGGCACGCAGCCCGGGGGTCTTACCGCGTTGGCTCCCTGGGAATCCAGCGGTGGTCATTGGGTTGAGGGCCCCTCTGTGCTGGGTTTCTCACTGCCCCTCTCCTGAGTGTTAGGGATGGACTGTGCAGGCTCTGAGGAGGGAGAGCGGGTGGCAGCAGGGAGAGCTAGAGTTCACCAGGGCTTGGAGAGAGGGAGCTGCTTCTGCTTACCCCATCCCATACTCCAACACCCTTCAGAGGAGCCCAAGGCCAGCTGAGGGCAAGGGGGCAAGACCCACAGGGTTTTCCCTGGTCTCAATGACTACTTAGGTTAGCTAGTTTTTTGAAGTCTGCAATCAGGAAAAAAAAAACAAAACAAACCAACACCTCTAAAAAAAGCTTAAAAATTTGGGTATGATCTCAATGTGTGGCTAAACCTGACCTGAGCAGACAGGAAGCTTTTGATAGCGTATGTATCCCACTTAGTGTGCCCAATCATTTCCCTGCAGAAATATTCATGTGTTTGACTACAGGGGGACTCTGCTGGGAGTATGATGGAACACACAGTATACATTCCGTTGTCACCTTGGTAAAGCTGGAAAAACTCTGACTTCTGACCCACGTCTGGGATAAGGACCCATGGACATGCAGCTTCCATTTCTTGCGTGCTTTCTGTGTGTTCGCTGCCGAGCTAAGGACCAATCTCATTTAATTTTCACAAACAACCCAATGCAATAGGCGCCATCATTATCACTTAGCTGACTGAGGTTAAGTAGGTAGCTCAAGGCCTCGGGGCTGGTGTAGTGGCAGAGCCAGAATTCCAGCCCAGAAAGCTGCTTCCATTCTGGCAGGCACCTCCTGCCCCCGCCACCCCCCCCCCTGCCCCCATATATCAGGGAGCTGGGAAGTCCAAGTGGGAGGGGATGGTGTCATTTAGTAAGGAAAGGTGAAGAGATGCAAACACATGCTGGTTATGCAAAGGATCCATATTCTCAAGACAGTTTCTGGCTACTGCTAGGCCCCTCCCCATAGCCAATAAGACTGGCCTCCCCTGGGTTGGTCCCTCCGCAGCCTGAACGCACTGTATGTTTTCCCAGAGGTGCCCGGCCGTGACTCCGCTGCTGTGTCTGTGATCCCGGGTGGGCAGGACTCTTGGGTCCCTGTGCTCTCAGCGGCTCCTTCAGGCTCCTCTCCCGGCTCCTGTTGCCCCAGGTGATGTTCAACCATCATCTGGAGCTCTGGGGGCGAAGAGAAAGGGGGAGAGCATTGGACGAGACTGCCCTGTCTCCTCTGTGGACCCTCAGCTTCAACAGCTCCACTAGAGGGCCAGTGCACACTGCCTGTGTGATCTGACTTTCCTGATCAAGGAAGGACATTCATTGGCCAATAAAGAGGGACTAAAGCTAGACAATAAAATGTACTTTCTTCAAAGCTGAGAGAGGGGAAGGGGAGAGCCTTTAAGAACAAAAGATCCTCCTGACTTGCTGGGATACCTATTCTCCCTTGTGGGCAAGAGAAAAGAGTCCATTTAGATTCAAGAAAAATTTGAGTACCTTCTCTGTGCAGTGCACTGTACTGGGTGACTGCACATACTTTATTTAACGGCCAAAGTGAGGTAGTATCCAGGGGCCCTGGAGGTTAAGCGGGTTCTCCCAGGCTCTCCAGCTAGTCGGTGGCAGAGCTGGAATGCAACACCTCCCCACCCCGCTTCCCCCCTCAGGCTCCAGCAACTCTCCTTTCGCAAAGGCAGGTTTAATGATTTCCCAAGGATTCCTTCCAAAGGGATGCCGTCCTGGCTACTGCTCAGCATCAGGTGTGGCGGGGAAGGGTTTTCCCAACCTTTCATTGTGGGTGTGGTCCTCGTCGCCTTCTTCCGTTGCCGTGGAGACATGGACAAAGTGGGCTGTGAAGGGCACAGGGCACAGGTGGGCGCCCACCCTTTTCGCCCTCCCCTCCGCCTTGCCATGCTTGTAGATGGGGACTGGGGAGGCGTGGGCTTCAGAAAGTAGGGGGAAGGAAACTCCCGCTTTCCCAGCCCCTGCCCTGCCCATGATGGTGAGCAAGACGGCTGTGTCGGGGGAATGCAGGGAACTGCGTGTGCACCTCCACTCAAGAAGAACATGCGAAGGGCACAAGCAGGAGGGAGACAAAAGGTCCTGCAGGTGGGGGCAGTGGCTGGAGGTATAACCCTCTAATAAGCCTGGGGGTTCTCTGCACTGGGCTGAGCGGGAGGGGCCAGCTCACCTTGAGAAGTGGGTTGGGGATCCGGTCTTCATCTACCTCTGAGGGAAGGAGAGAGAGAACGTGATGGGGATGGGAGGTCCAGAGGGG
This sequence comes from Ovis canadensis, assembly GCF_042477335.2. NCBI lineage: Eukaryota > Metazoa > Chordata > Mammalia > Artiodactyla > Bovidae > Ovis > Ovis canadensis. The sequence goes on along the minus strand of NC_091247.1, from coordinate 137,691,006 downwards.
CCCTGGGCAGTCTGACTTCTCAAGGGGAGGAGCCCCTGCAATCACCTCCCTTGTGATTGGTCCCTCACATCTGCCCCTAAGAAGCTGGTCCTGATGGGCTGCCCTGGCCTCCTCCCTCCAGCCCCAGCCTGCTCTGCTGGTTGGCTTTATCTCCTGCTTCTAGTCTGGTCCTTGTCTCTGTAGTTAGCCTGCACCTACATCCTTGCCTCAAACCTGGAGGTTCCTGAAGGCAGGCTTTGTGGTCCTCCTGCTCTTTTCCTCCCGAAATATCCATCTCTGCCTCCTTCCAGCCATTCTCCCTACCCTGGCTCGAGAATTGGACCGAGCAGAGGAGAGAATGGCAAACTTGTCCTGTACAGGACAATCCTTTTAAGTAGTTGGAGGGAAGTTGGAGGCTCAGGCATCCGGATTGCCAGTCGGGCTTCTTAGCATCACCATCTCTCTTCCACTCTCCAGCCAGCGCCCCTGACATTCTCTGAGACCTTGCTGTCTCTCCAGACCTTGATGGGGACACTGGTGACCAGAATGCCAGCTGCTCCCTAAGCTGTTTCTAACCTTCCCCTTCCCCTCTGGGGGCTGTGAAAATAGCTGATGGAGGCGGTCCCTCCCCCTCACAGCTGTCACCGCCTCTGGGGATGGGGGCAGCGGCCTCTCAGTTGCTGGAGAAACCTGGAAGGCTGTTGCCCTAGCAACCAGCACTCCACTGACCACCCCAACTGCTGGGGGGCTTAGGAACCAAGTGGTCTCCTGCTCGGTCTTTCCAAGGCAAAGAAAACCCTCCTGCTAATCCAGCTGCTACTTTTGTGCCTCTGGGACCGAGCAAACCTCTGGCTCCTCAGACCTGCCCTGCTATATCTAGCACTCGCCTTCTCTCACGGGGACCAAGCTGTCTTCAGCAGCCCCCACTCCCTTTAGTGGCCATCCTGGGATTTACCTGGGGATGACTGGTCACTGGTCAGCACGAGGGTGGCAGGGGTGGGGCGGCGCCTCCGGATCTGAGGGAGGAGGTCAAGTACATGTGGAAGCGTCACGGCCCCACGCACACTCAGCAACAGAATCCACACCACCCACTTAGCACGCCACGTTACACTGAACCCTCGATCCCTGGGGGACATTCTTGGGCCCTCCCTCTGCCCTGGGGACCCAGAAGACCTCCCCCACTCTTCGCTGCTCCCCAAGCCCCCTTTCTGTCTCTGCATCTCCCCAGGTCCTGGCCCAGCTCTCCATCTCAGCATCTATATCTGTGCTAATGCATTGATCTCCGGCCCATTGTCCTTCCGTCCATCCTGGATCAATGGTCAGAAATAACCCGAGAGGGAAGAAAGCATTCCCCTCAGTGTCCCAGCCCACTCCCCAAAAGGACATGAACCTGTTGTGGGCCAGCACCAGCGGAGAGCACCCCTCCAGCCCCACCCAGCCTGGAAGGGCAGCACAGAGAAGGCAGGTCTGATCTGAATGCACCTTCTTCTGGCCTGTGCCCCTCCCTCCCTCATCTTCTCCCTGTCTTTGGACACACACAGGAAATAACGGTCTGGAGAAATTCTTGTCATGGTAAATATCATATGAGGAGGAGCCTGAGGCAGGACCATGGCCAGGGACTAAAGCTGAGCTGAAAAATCTTATCCTGGGCTCCCAGGTCCCAGTCTAAGAAATTAACAGGTAACAGCTGATTGACTGCCGGGCCTCTGAGCCCCTCTTCCCCTGCCTCTGTTCTTCGGTTTTGCTGCCAATAAAGTTGGTTGTTGTCAAAGCCAGTCCAAGGACTCTTGGGACGTGTAGTTTTCCCCCTTTCTCTGGAGGTCTGGAAGTGAAGGGAACCGTGGGGTTGGAGTCCCTGCAACTCCCTCCAGGGCAGAGGAGGGGAGGGAAGACTAATGGACTAGGAAAGAGGCTAAAATTATCCAGGGCTGAGAGGAGTAGGCTGAGGACACTGAATGATCACATCCCTATCTCTCTGTATCCATTATTTAGAATCATTACCGGAGTGGGGTAAAGGGGTGGGGTGGGAGTGGAAAGACGCCTGCCCTTTTCTTAGCCCAGAAAGTGGGTATCAGGTATAGCAGGGGGCAGGGTTAGTCTATTGAGGGGCTCCCCAAAGAAGAGTGGGAATAGGGGTAGGTTGGGGTAGGCATTGTTTTCTCAGGACAAGCCAGCAGTGTCTGTTTGGGGTGACGTTTTAAGGTCCCTGCAATACCAGTTCTGTGTGTGTGTGATCGTGCACACATATAGGCATGTGCTGCACAGACATTATTTGTGAGTCCACCTCTGGCTATTCCTGGTGCAAACGTGCTGGGGGCCCTCAGGTGGGCAAGTATGCTTCCTGCAAGCGGAGTGAGGCCATTCTCCTAGGAGAGAACTCGTCCGCCCTGGGGGAGGGGTGCTGAGGCAGGCAGAGGGTGTGGTGGGTGGGGATGAGTGGGAGTTGGGAGCCTGAGAAGGACACTGCAAGTATGATGGGAAGGGCCTTGAGAGGGCAGGAGGACTCTGACCTTGGACAGGTCCCTTCCATAACCAAATCCTTGCCTTGGACAAGATTTCTAAGCGCTCAGAGTCCTTGAGAATTTTGATGTCCTACAGGAGGAGGGAAGTTAGACTTCTGGAAGTACTCCCAGGTCCCTGAACTACTAGGAAACGAGTGTCGGTCTCTTTCATTTTCCTTGCCCCTATCACAAATTCTAGCTCTCAAGGACGCTTGGTGCCTTTGCCTCTGATTTATTTCCAAACCAGTTACGCCAAGGACCTGGTAGCTGTGGGCACCCCTCCATCCCCTGCCACTCTGTGCTCCATAACTCAGAGTTTCCAACCCTGCCACCCTCTCAGGTCGATCTGGCTTAGGTGCTCCTGCCAAGCCTGGAGTTTTTTGCCTACACATTTGGGTAACAGCAAGAGGGGCTGAAGTTGGACTACAGGTAGAATTTCAGGCCGAGCAGACACAGATTTCTGAAGAGGAGAGAAAAGCAGGCTGAAGTCCCAGCCTCTTTTTCTCTCTGGCTTTATAGCATGGCCTCCTCCTCCTCCCCTGTCCCCCAGATCTCTAGGCCAGCTGGCCTACCCCTTCCTCCTCTCAACACACACCTCCACCTGCCTCCTCTAACACCAAACAGAGGCAGGTGTCAGGCATGGGCACTGGCTGCGTCAGTGGCAGGCATTTCTGCTTGGAACCTCACCCCTAAGCCCCTGGCTCACTCACACTCTTGGGCCCCTTTCCCTGGATCGGAGGTTATTTTAGCCAGTCTCCTGCCTCCAGGCATAACAGCCTTTTCCCTGACCCCAAGGGAATGCTCCCCATGCTCCTGGCTCTCCACACTCCTCATCCTCAGGAGGTCTGCAGTCTCCCCACCCTCCTTCCCTGCTGTCACACCTTTGAGGTCTGGAGATGTGGCTTCCACCAGGCCAGGGAGAGGGATGGAAATGCAGGTCCCTAACCCCTCCCCACACTCTGGAAAGCTAAAGTTACAGGGAGTGTACTGAACCTTCACATCCAGACCTTATTTCCCCAAACAGCTGGAGCAGCAGGAAGAACACGCTCTCCAGCCCATCCCAAGAGCTCAGAGCTTTTTCAGGTGGGGAGGCCCAGCCAGAGCCCCCGCAGCTAGGTGGGGAAGGAGGGCAGAGACCTTGCGGGAACGAATATTCTCTAGGAGCAGGGATGTCTAGGCAAAGAGAACACCAAAAGCGATGGAGCAAAGAGCAAATATTTGGCAAATGGGTGGTAGTAGCCACCACGGGTGGTCACTGTCTCCACACACATGCTCACTCTCCCTGACACACACAGTTGCTCACACACTCTCATACACTGCCGCCTCTGCCAGGCTGCTCTGAGCTAAAAATAGGCCAGGACGGGAGGCTGGGCCAGGGCCCTGGACTCCCACCCTTGAGCCCAGGCCAGCACAGTGCTTCTCCGTGTCTCCGCTCAGGCTTGGACCCTAGCCCCTAGAAAGCCCCCGCCTCGGTCTCCCGAAGGCCATTTTCCCATGCCCTCCCCGCCCCCCCTCCCCACTACCGATCCAAAGGGCAGGAGTTGCGAACAAGGACCCACGTGTCCAGACTTGCAGAGAGGGTAGCCAGCCTGCACGCACGACCACTCCTCGCCCCAAAGCCCCAGCCCTCCCAGTTCTCCTCAACCCCTTCTCGTCCTCACTCTCTGGACTCCGGCAGGATCGCCTCCAGTTAGGAGAGGGCTGGGGGGCTCTTTCTCCTCTTTCAACTCCCTCGGTTACCTGCCCTCTCCCTTAACCCCTCCGACACCCTTGGGCGTCCCCACCGAGCTCAGAAACTCTGGCGGGATTTGACTGGGTGGGGGATGCAAGACTGGTGGAGGGGGGGAGGGGTCGTGTGCTCAGGCAAGCCCCCTCCCCCAGGGCTGGGGAAGGAAGGGAGAGACTTTCGTGGGGACCGGCTTCGAGGGCAGGCGTTCGTCCTTCTGTCCATCTTGGAGAAACACAGATGGGGAGATGGGGCTCCCACGGTGGGGGAGGGGAGAGAAGACCCCCCCCCCCAACACCGCGCTGCCCCTCGCCAGGGCGCACCGCCAAGGGAGGACTGAGCGGGGGTCTGGGGTCGCACAGTCCGGGGTCCCTCGTCCTCTGCCGGGCGAGACCCCTGCCGCCCCGCCCCGCTCCGCACCTGCTCGGCCGCCTCGGGGTCAAGGTGCGGCTCCAGAAGCGGGACGGTGAACTGGATCTTCCGGGGACTGTGGTCTTGCTCCATGGCGGGGGCGGCGGCTGCGGGCGGGCAGGCGGCGGACTCGGGGCTGGGGCGGGCGCGCTGCCTCTCCGCTCCGCTCCGGCCCGGCCCCAGCCCGGCGCGCTCGGCTCCCGGCTCCCGGCTCAGCGGTCCCGGCTCGCGGCCCAGGGGACTCCGCCGCCGCCGATTGGCTCGGCCGCCGCCCCTCCCGGCCCCCTCCGCCTCCCCCCGCCCGGAGCCTTAACCCCGTCGTGGCCGCGCCGCCGGCTGCCGGGGGTCACCGCCCCGCCGAAGGGCGAGGCGGGTGTGGCCCGACCCGGGTCGCAGTAGACGCGGCTCGGGCGGGGAATCCTGAGTTCTAGTGGGGTGGAGGGAGGTGGGGGGTGGAGGTGCGGAGCGGTCACGAAGAACTTCTCCAACCTGGGGCAAAATCGAGGGGCTGGGAAGGTGGAGGGGCGCTGCGAGAGAGGAGGCTGCACACGCGAGAGGAAGATTTCCTTTCTGATCTTAAAGGGGTCGCTTCAAAGAGAAAAGAAAGGGGATCTAGGCTTGCAGCAGGAGGGATTAAAGTTAGACCAGGAGAGGGACTTTCCATTGAAAGGAAAACGCTAGCCCGGAGGTGAAAGCTTGGAGGGGAGGTCTGGGGTCTGGGCACAGGTCTGGTTTCACTCTGTGGGGGGAGGGGGAAACGAAGATCTTAGAGGGTCCCCGGAGCCTCTGTCTTGATGGCAGTGGGTGGAGGGCTCAGGGAGCGACGACCATCTGGGACTCAGTAGGAGGAGAAACGGGTGGGGAGCCAGGAATGCTTGTGAAATAGGTTTCTGTTTCTGCTTGCTAAATTCTGGGGATGTAAAGCAGGTGGAAGGCCTGCCAGCGGAGAGTATTCCTTGCTGGTGGAGAGGGGCATGCCTTTGGTGGGGTGGCTTGTTTACAGATGGGTTTGGTTTCTAGTTCCACTGTTGGCAGAGTAATGAAAAGATCTGCCGTAATTGAGGAGATGGAGGTGAGACTGCGAAGAACTCGCTAGTTTGGTGTAGGACCAAGATGCCAATACTAGTGAGTGAGGGAGACGGAATATTCACCAGACCTGCTGGGCACTCTGCCAGGGGCTGGGGGGCCACTGGGTAGAGGGAGGAGAGGCTCTGGGCACTGGGGGCGGGCCAGGCTGGATGATGCCTCTTTGGGGGAGGGGGAGAACTGGGCTCAGGGGGCAGGGACAGGGAACTCTGAGGGGGCGCTGAGCAGGGGCCTGGGCCAGAGATCTGTTTCTTTAACCTTAAACCAAACAACTGGCTGCTTCTGCACAGATTGACGCCTGGTCCTCTGGGGACCCTGGGATCATCCTCCCCTCTAAGGGGTCAGCCTAAATCCTCAGTTGCCTCCTCTCCCGGGCAGCCTTTCCCTGGCCTGGATTTCACATTGCCCCTTTCCCTCTTACCTCCCAAAAATAACCTCTGGCCTTCCCCCTAACGTATCCCTTTACACACCACAGGCCTGGCTCAGCTTTCTCAGGGCAAGGCTGGGGTTATAAGGGACCCAGTCAGCTGGGTCTGTCTGCTGTGAACTAACCTCTGTTTCGCTGTTGCTCCAGGAATGACCTCCTACACCCAACCTATGACTGCGTGGTCCCTTTGTGCTCTCTTTGATGTAGCAGGGCCAGACCAGAAAACAGCTGGTTGTGAGCCCCAGATACCCCCCTCCCCCAGTTGCTCCTCTCCTCCGCACAAGTGGCCGTGGTGGGAGTACATGCGCAGGCCCTGAAGCGAAGAGGATAGGGTAGGGCGGGAGACACAGGGGCTCAACAGGACGCGCTCTCTGGCTTTCCTTGCACTCACTTCTCTCCTAACCGCATGCACACAGAACCGGGGCCAAAGTGTCCTTTATATAGGTGACTTGTTCCTCCCCTCCCCTCGCCTATTCCGCCAGGACCCTGGAACCTAGAACTTGAAGTCAGGATTCCCACAGCCCTACAGAGCAGCCCAACATGTTGGGATTACAAAGAGATGGACACGACTGAGCGACTGAACATCAAGACATCTAGGCCCTCAGATGCCCCTCACTGAGGCTTGATTTCCACACTTAAAATGGGCAGAATTTTCCCTACAATAGGATTGACTGTCATAGGAGGTAAGGTATCTAGCATGTAGGAGGCTCTCAGTTAACCGATAACTGCTCAGAGTCAATACCACTGAAGCAACTTCACACACACACACACAGACACACACACACACACACCATTACTGTCGTGGTATCTCCTGGCAGACAGCAGAATTAGGGGAGTCACCTTTCCAGGTTCTCATAAGAAGACCCTACATACCCACCCATCACCCAATTTGTTACATGCCCTTCAAACTTGGGTTTAGTCGTGGAAATTCCTATCAAAACCTCACATCCACCCTTCGTGTTCCCTTCTCAAGCTTCAGATTCTCAGACTCCCTTCCCTGGAAGCTTCAGGTCAGGAGAGGGCCCAGAGCGCTCAGGCTTTGAAGAGATGGCTGATGGGGGTTGCGTGGGACGAGGGGTCCTGGGAGCAGCCGGTGCTGGGGTGGAGGCAGAGGAGGCGAGAGCGGGAGGGAGGAGAGGCAGCTCCGGCTTCTGGCTCCAGGAGGAGGCTGGGGATGGCGGGGGCAAGTGCTTATGGGGGAGCGGGGAGGGGAGTGTGGCTGGCTGCAGCCTTGGGTGCTGGGGTTGCCGCACGAGCTGGAAGGTGTCTGTCTGTGAAGGTGTTGGGTGGTGTTGTTTTGACCTTTCTAATGCCCAGAGCTGGGCGCGTGACTGTGGGTGTCTGTTGCTTGTGGGTGGAAGAAGACAACGTGTGTTGCTCGCACGCGGGGCAGGGGGTTGCCATGCCTGCTCTTGGAGCCCTTCCTAGAGTGAGTGAGAGTCAGCGCCTGCCCTGTCCCAGCCCTTCCCCGCTTGCACGTGTCTGTGCAAGGTGTACTTGTGTGTGTGTGCAAGCGTTCACGCCCCTGCTGCAGTCCTGGCCCACTGGAGGAGCAGTGGCTGTTCCATGTGGTGTACTTCTGGGTCCATGAAATATTTAAGGTTACAGGGATGTGGCGGCCACGCAATTACTTTGCACCTCCCACCCTTCCGACTCCAGAGCTGGACTCGGGCTTAATGGGGGCTGCTCTTTGTGGCTCTCAGCACTTTCTGCTTTTATTTGTCTATCTTCTTCATTCCTCACTAACCTTCTCCCATGTTAATTCACGAATCCCCACACCCAACCAGGAAGAAGGGTAGAATTATGATCTTTATTTTACTTTTCAAAAGCAAGGGCGTGTAGAGAGGTGATGCTGGGAAGGTCTGTCTGGGTTGGGATTTGGGAGGTCAGAGTTCAATTCCTCCCCTTGCTTCCAACTCTCTGGGCCATCCTGGAGCAATCACTCGCCCTTCTCCCCAACACACACACACACACACACACACACACACACACACTGGGCTTGGTTTCCTCATCTGTAAAATGAGGAAGACCAGGTGATTGTGCAGGTTTCTTCCTGTTCTAATTTTTGTCATTCTGAGTTAGGTATGCTCCCGTCACGTGGGCGGTCTTCCCAGATAGCTCTGATGGTAAAGAATCCACCTGCAATGCGGGAAACCTGGGTTCGATCCCTGGGTTGGGAAGATCCCCTGGAGAACGACGTGGCAACCCACTCCAATATTCTTGCCTGGAGAATTCCATGGACAGAGGAGCCTGGTGGGCTACAGTCCATGGGGTTGCAAAGAGTTGGATATGACTGAGCGACCAACACATGTACACAAGAGCTTCCCAGGTGGTGCTAATGGTGAAGAACCCACCTGCTGTTGTGGGAGACATAAGAAACACGGGTTCAATCCCTGGTGTGGAAGATCCCTTGGAGAAGGAAACGGCAACCCACTCCAGTATTCTTGCCTGGGAAACTCCGTGGACAGAGGAGCCTGGTGGGCAACAGTCCAATAGGGTTGTAAAGAGTCGGACATGACTGAAGTGACTGAACACACACACTGTCACACAGGCAGGAAGTCTCGGAATTAGGGTTAGAACCCAGGAGTTGGAGCCCTTACCTCTATCTTTGTGTCTCCCTGCTGGCCAGTGTGGCAGGGCGGAATTCCTGTCTGTTGAAAACATGATGCGTGCACACTTGCACACACTCAGCTGAGACTTTACACACCCGTAGGAGTGAGAGCTCTAGCCAAGTGGTCCCCCTGGGAAGCCATATGTTCCCACCAATTTGCTGCAGTTTCTCAAACATCTCTGGAAATTCTTTTGGAATCAGCTCAGAATGTGTGGCATCTGCTCTGTAAATCCTTACTGGGGAGCCAATCTTTCTCCTTTGGGGTGGCTCTGCTGTTCTGGAAACGAGGGAGAGTCTTTAGGGGCTGTGCCTTATGAAGAAGGAGGGGAAGCAGGTGAGGAGCAGAACTGGACCTAGAGCCAAGGTGTGGGCACCCTGTGGTGAGACTGTCTGTTCCCTGGGCTCCAAGCCCCATCTAGAAGGCATCTCCCCAAGAGAAGTTTCCAGAGCTTCTTGCGAGCCCCAGCAGCACCACTGGGGTAGATGTGTGGCCTCTTAGGGGAGGACTACAGAAGGCCCAGCCTCCCCCAGCTGCATGGGTCCTAGCTTGCCTGTGAAAAATCCCGTCATTGCAATTCTACCAGGCTTGGGTGCACACCCCCTTGCAGCTGGCACTCTTGGGAATGGGGCCAGAGCTGGTGATTCAAACCGAGGAATGCTCATTTCCCAAGTGCTTTGCCTCTTCTTGAACCACAAGACTGGTCGAGATGGAAGAGACTTAAAGATCAGCCAAACCCACCCCCTTGAGCTCAAGAGGGGAAACTGAGGCCAAGAGAGAAGCAGCAGCTCTCTCAGGGACTCAAACCCGAGGCCATACTTTCCCCAGATTTGAAGGCTATGGCAGGGCCACAGCCGGACCTGACACAGAGGCATGGACCCCAGGACCTCCTGAGATATGATTTAGCCCTGTGATCATCACCAGTCTAGAAGACCCAATCTCTCGCCTTCTACCTCAATTCTCTAACAGGTTGAATTTATATTTCCAACAAATTGTTTTCAGGTATTCATGTGTCCCAGGCATTGTGTTCAGTGCTGGGGATACAGTGGAGCACAAAACAAGTACAGTCTCTGTCCACTGGCATCTTACGGCCTAGCAGGGCTCCAGGCGGAGTCGGGTGAGTAAGTGATTATAATAATAGATATTATATATTATATTATTATAAATGATAGATATTGTAAAGTGAAAGTGCAAGGATGAGGTGCAGTTGGGGAAGGAGGAAGGTCAATGTGACCTCTGATCGCTTGGATAACAGTCTCCTGGGTTCAGATCCCAGCTCTGCCATGTTGGGCAAGATGCTTACCCTTTCTGAGCCTCGGTTTCTTCATCTGTAAATAACAGGTATTAATGCCTCTATTATCCTAGTGATGATGGGATGAGGTGATGTCCACAGGAGTGACTAGCTCAGTGCCTGGCACCCATCAAGCTCTTGAGAAATGAACATGGGTAGCAAGGAGGTCACCTTAGTTAGTGTTTTCTTCTTTGACTCCTGAAAAGGCAGGGATAAAGAAATGGGAGCTTCACAGGGCACCTGAAGTCGATGCTCCATGACAACCTGGAGGGATAGGGTGGGGAGTGAGGTGAGAGGGGGATTCGGGGTGCAGGGCACACCTGTATACCTATGGCCAATTCATACTGGTGTAGGGCAAAAACCATCACAATATTGTAAAGTAATTATCCTCCAATTAAAATAAATTTTAAAAAAAGAAAAAAAAAAGAAGTGGGGGCTTTGGGAAGGGGTCTGCAGAGCACCCCCTGCCCCTTTTTAGCCAGAGCCTGCTCTCCGCACCCTTATCTGGTCAGCTGTTCTTGATGGCCAGCTGTGTCCTCATCAGCATGGATGATCACCCTGTCCTGCTAATTAACACCCGCCCTGTTAATGATTAAATCTAATGACTTTGACTTGGGAGTGGGATGGAAAATTCCCCAGCCACAGGACTGGACTGAGGTAGGTTACTACGAGTTAGGAGAGATGGGGCGTTGTTGAGGGTGGGTGGTTGGGGAACAGATGCCTGGTTTCTCCTGGGGCTGCTCAGCAAGAGCAGGATGGAAGAGGTCATTTGAAAGTCACAGCCCATCCTCCTCCCCGACTCCTCCCAGGCTTGGCAGAGGTCACTGGGCCCCAGCCCAAGCCTTGGCATTCCTCTTGCCAGGGGTTGGCCCTTGAATGCGGCTCCAGCCAGAAGAACAAGGGGAGACGGTGTGTTAGTTCGGGCTGCTGTCACGACGTCCCACTAACTGGATGGCTTAAAACAGTAGGGATTTATTCTCTTACGGTTCTGGAGACTAGGAGCCTGGAATCAAGGTGTCAGCTGGGCCCTGCTGCCTCTGAGGTCTCTCAGAGACAATCCTTCCTTGCCTCGCTCAGCTTCTGATGGCCACAGGCGTTCCTGAGCTGTGGCAACGTAACTCCAGTCTCTCCCTCTTTCTCTACATGGCTTTCTTCCCTACTGTATGTCTTTCTGCGTCCTCTCCTCTTCCTGTAAAGACATCAGTTGTTGGATTTAGGACCCACCCTAAATCCAGGATAATTTCCCCTCAAGATCCTTAATTAACTACATCTGCAAAGACCCTGGAGAAGGCAATGGCACCCCACTCCAGTACTCTTGCCTGGAAAATCCCATGGACAGAGGAGCCTGGTGGGCTGCAGTCCATGGGGTCACTAAGAGTCAGACACGACTGAGCGAATTCACTTTCCCTTTTCACTTTCATGCACTGGAGAAGGAAATGGCAACCCACTCCAGTGTTCTTGCCTGGAGAATCCCAGGGACGGCAGAGCCTGGTGGGCTGCTGTCTACAGGGTTGCACAGAGTTGGACACGACTGAAGCGACTTAGCAGCAGCAGCAGCAAAGACTCTGTTTCCAAGTATGTTCACATTCTGAGGTTCTAGGTAGACGTGAACTTTTTTGAGACTCTTCAACCCATGACAGATGGTGAGAGTGCCTGGTGGGGCAGGGAGGTGGTGAGTGCTCCAGGAGGCTGTGCTGGAGCTGGTGCGGGAGATCTCTCCCCTCCCCAAGGAGGAGAGGAAGTGCTCAGGACCCATGGGTGGGGGTGGACTGGTCCTCAGGAAGCCTAGAAAGAAAGGCTACTGATGGGACAGAGACAAAGGGATGGGAGTAGGGGCGCTCTGGACTGCAGGAAAGAAGGCTGAAGGGACTTTGAAGGGGAAACCCTGGGTCCCTGTAATTTAGTCCCGTTGCAGGGGAGAGTGTAACCCCATTACATTATACATTGTACATATTCTATATTACACGTATTTCTGTGTATGTTATATACTATATATTATATGAAAACCTCAACTTGTCCTGTAATAAGAGAATAAAGTTGCACTTTGAATACCTGATGAGTTTGATTTCATGATGCAATCCTTTATACTTTATCGGGCTGGTGGGCAGGGAGAATTTATTTGCTTGCTCCTTGGAGAAAACCCAGGAAAGCCTTTTAACTGTTCTGCTTGCTCTCAGATAAGAGACAGGCTCAATTCAGAAATTACAATGACCACATCAATCAATATATGAACCAAAACCTGAAACTTAAGTGTTCTTTTTTTTTTTGGCTTGCTGTTCTTTTAGTCTTTTTTGAAAAATTGAAGTCCAATTGATTTACAATATTGCATTCGTTTCAGGAGTACAACATAGTGATTCAGTTTTGTTTCTGGTTTTTTTTTTGCATATTACATTCTGCTATAGGTTGTTACAAGATATTAGGTATGATTCTCTGTGCTATACAGTACATCTTTGTTGCTCATCTGTTTTATGTGTAGTAGTATGTATCTGTTAATCCCATACTTGTAATTTGTCCCTCTCTCCTTTCCTCCCCCCTTTGGTAACCATGAATTTGTTCTCAATGTCTATGAGTCTACTTGTTTTGCATATAGATTGATTTTATTATTTTTTAGATTCCACACGAGTGATGTCATTTAGTATTTGTCATTCTCTGACTCGTTTCACTAAGCATAATATTCTATTTACCACCACTCTTCCGTAGCCTGCTGGGCCTTGCTTCAGCTGGCGGCTGTGAAGGGGCCAGCGGCGGGCTTCTCGGCTCCCTCCTCCCCTGCCCCCACTTCCCAGCCCTGCCCGGTGCAGGTGGTGCAGAGCAGACAGGAAGGGGTAGGTGAGTCTTTACGTCCTTTGGCGCTCAGCCTCCTCCTCCCTCAGCTGGCAGTGCTCCTGCCCTTCCTCTCGGATGTTCTCTGCTGACCATTCTCGCACGGGTGCTTTCCTGGCTCCTCAGAGCTTTGCGAGCAGCCCCATCCACCTGTATGTCCTTATCCTGGGAACTTGAGCCTCCTTCCTCAGCTGCTAAGGTCTCTGTGCCCTGAGGAAGCTGTGTTGGAAGCACCCAGCATGGATGTATGGGGACACATCTGTTTCTCTCCCAGGACCGGGGACTCGGTTCTTCCCTGGCCAGGCAAACTCTGGGAGCCCAGGCTGCCACAAGGCACCAGCTTAGCTAGCCTGCTCACAGGCTGATCCCTCGTCCTTGTCTCTCCTTCTAAACTTCTGGAAAGCATCCATGCCCCAGGATACTTCCACCCCCCTCACTCTAGGGGCCACATATTCTGTTGTTGGGGAAACCATGCTAGCATCCACTAGGCTTCCTGTAAGGGGGTAGGTCCCCTCCCTTTCCCTGGAGAGAGGGGATGGGGTTCACAGCACAGCTTCCTGCATGCATTTCCTCCTTGCAAAATCCTCCCTTTGTTACCGGATGCAATGGATCCATTGCTTGGGGTGCTTAGCCAATGAACACATCAAGTACTTTTGATTCAAGCAGAAGAATTTATTACTTGTGACAGGTAAGGAGACACGGAGATAGCTCTCAAAGTGTTGTCTCCGATAACAGCAGGATCAGGGAAGTTTTAAGCTAAAATGCATGCATATTCACGAAAGGCTGAATGTGATCATCCATGTAGATGTGGAATTCCAGACATGCATGTGCAGTGTGACATGTTCAAACATAGGTTGCATGTTCAAACATGGCGGCAATTCCGGCCCTTGGAGGGGAGGTTTTAGCATTAAAATGAGGCACAGGGCACTCTAGGCTGACAAAATCCGGGCAGCTCATTGAGTGAAGTCATGAGGGTCAGCCAAGGTCAGCATCCTCATTCTCTGGGCTCCAGTGAATCTGCTGGTTGAGTGGTTGAGGGGCTTTGGATCCTGCAGAACAGCTCAAGAATGTGCTTCAGGTTGATCTTTACCTTTGAAACAGAACTGAGTGCCTTCATTTTTGTTATTCAAAAATGTATTTATTTATTTGGCTGTGTCAGGTCTTAGTTGCACCTAGAGGGTTCTTCATGGAGGCATGCAGGATTTTCTGCTGTGGCTTCTCTCTAGTTGTGGTGCCGGGCTCAGTAACTGCCCAGCGGCATGTGAGATCTTAGTTCCCAAGCTGGGGATCAAACCCATGTCTTTTACATTGGAAGGCAGATTCTTAACCACTGGACAACCAAGGAAGTCTCTGAATTGGACGTTTTTAGACTGATTTATTATCTTTCCTATGGTTACTTCTTTTCCTGAAAATAGTTGTTTGTTTCTGCAGTCTTTTTCTTTTTAAAATCATTAATTACTGAGACTTATTCTTTCCACCTGAAGACCTAGGAGGTCATAGTTCACCTTTCCGCTAAGCATCAGTAAAGAGAACACAGAAGGGTTCTGAAATGTATGCTCTGGTTCTTAAGTTTGTCTAGTGCATGTTGCAATTTCTCTTACTGCCTGGTATTCTACTGCTGTAAGATATGATATACTCTGGTTTAACCCCATCCCTTCCTGGTAGCTCAGCTGGTAAAGAATCTGCCTGCAATGCAGGAGACCCTGCTTTGATTCCTGGGTTGGGCAGATCCACTGGAGAAGGGATAGGCTGCCCACTCCAGTATTTTTGGGCTTCCCTGGTGGCTCAGCTGGTAAAGAATCCACCTGCAATGCGGGAGACCTGGGTTTGATCCCAGGGTTGGGAAGATCCCCTGGAGAAGGGAATGGCTACCCACTCTGGTATTCTGGCCTGGAGAATTCCATGGACTATTCCATATCGTCCCAAAGAGTCAGACATGACTTAATGACTTGGGCTTCTCTGGTGGCTCAGATGGTAAAGAATCAGCTTGCAATCCAGGAGACCTGGGTTCAATCCCTGGGTTGGGAATATTCCCTGGAGGAGGGCATGGCAACCCACTCCAGTGTTCTTGTCTGGAGAATCCTCATGGATGAAGAAGCCTGGTGGGCTACAATCCATGGGGTTGCAAAGAGTCAGACACGATTGAGCGACTAAGCACACACACACTTCCTTGTTACTGTCTTGCTAATACCTCCTCTCCCTAAAATGATGCCTTTTTGTATCCTTGATCCTTTCTGTAGCCTTGATCTGGGGGTCAGAAACTAGTTCTTAAACATTTCTTTTGAAATTCTTCATATGATGATTTGAAATGTCATCTATGGTATCTTGGTGCCCAGTTGAAATTCTGATTTTAGTATTCTGTTACAAAATCATTTGGGACAGTTAAGATTGTGCCTGGAGAAAGGGCCATTAGGTTTTAAATTCATACTAGCGTCTTCTCTGTGTCAGGAAGGAGAGAATACCAAGCACATAGCCCTGAGGTGGAATGGTCACCAGAGAGAAGCAGATCCTGCTTCAAACCTTGTTTTGTTCCTTGGACTCATTGGGGCTGGATTCTTTCATTCAATTCCTGGAGACCAGGTGGTGCTCAGGTGCTGGGCCACGTGGAGGGGCTCACTCTTCTGAGTGAGTATCTCAACTGGTTCTTCAGTGTTGGCCTTGCTTTTTGACTTTCTGCAGTCTAACCACCGTTCTTCCAGTTGAAGGATCAAAGATGTCAGTCTGCATTTGACAGTAGCATCCAGTTAGCAAACACCTGCTCTGTGACGGGCCTAGTCATTAAAGCCACACTTTCTGCCCCAGAGAAGCCTAGCCGGAGCTGCAGGAGACATGATGAAATGCAAAAGAGCAGCTGCTGCTGTAGAGGCAGAAACAAGGGCTTTGTAGCAAATCCATAGACACAGAGAGTAGGCTACCTGTTGCCAGGGGTGGGGGAGGCGAAAATGGATGAAGGGGATCCAAAGGGGCCTTCTTCCAGCTGCGAGATAAACAAGTTCTGGGATGTAACATACAGCATGGTGACTACAGTTCACAATACTGTATTGTGTGTTTGCAAGTTGCTAGGAGAATTGATCTTAGATGTTCTTATCGTGCACACTCACATACAATTGTAGCAATGTGAGGTGATGGATGTGCTAACTAAACTTATTGTGGTACTTATTTCATTTTATATATATATATATATATATATCTCAAGTCATTACATTGTACACCTTAAGTGTATACAGTGTTATATGTCAGTTATATCTCAGTGAAGCTGGAAATAGGAAGAATGAGGGCTTTGGGAGCACTGAGGAAGGGGAAGGAGCTGGAGAAGGCTTCCCGGAGGAGGGGAAATTGGAGCTGGGTTTGTTTAAAGGTGAGTGGACCTTTAGGGTAGAAGAGGCATGAGATAAGGAGGAGCCAGACTGACAAATCCTGGGAGACAGGGGAGTTGATAGGTGATAAGGAAGGTGGGGGTAGTGGAAACTGGTGGATCATCAGGGCTGTTTGAGGACTGAGGGGGCACTGGGGCCCAGTGGGGGACTTTTGGAAAGACTCCCATTTTCTGCTGTCACAGAAGCAGAGCTTCCCTTTTCACTCTCCAGCCTCCAGAAGAAGGTCTGAGACTAGATATCGCAAGGGTTTTATTGAACGTGGAAGTTCTCTGAGCAGATGGGGAGATGGGTGCCCTGAGCTTCTCACAGAAGAAGCACTTGAAGGATTTGTTGTCATCCAGCCAGGACTAAAGACAACTCTGTTAGGGATGGATGACCTTGCATAACAGGAGAAGTGGGGGCATGGGCTTTGGACGGAGTCAGATTGGCCTTGGAACAAATCCCGATTCTTCCAATACCTGGGTGACCCTGGGCTGATTACTTCTCAAGCTTTTCCCCTAATCTCCAGAATGGGACCAATAAGTCCTCCAAGATAGGGATGCAGCAAGGACTGAATGAGATAATATACATAAAATGTTTAGCACAGTAAACATTTAGCCTGGTAAGCTAATGTTTAGCCTGGTAAGCATCATTAAATGGCAGCATTTATTATTAGAATGATACTTGCCTTCAGATGTTTCAAAGGTTGTCACGTGGGAACAACCAGCCTGAACTAGTGACGCTGGTGTGAAAGAAAGATTTCAGCTGCCTGGGAGGAAGACCCTCTTGTAAGCAGAGCTGCCCAAACCTGGAAGAAGCTGCATGTGTATAAGGAGATCTCAGTCTCTGGAAGTACCCAGAGGCTGTCTGGGGGCTCCATACATTAGGCCCAGAGTTGGACCTTTAAGGACTCTTCTTTGGGATCCTACGTTGTTCTGAAACTGTGCATTGGAGTCTATGAATGGAAGCTTCTGTGATTCC
This sequence comes from Ovis canadensis, assembly GCF_042477335.2. Classification (NCBI taxonomy): domain Eukaryota; kingdom Metazoa; phylum Chordata; class Mammalia; order Artiodactyla; family Bovidae; genus Ovis; species Ovis canadensis. The sequence goes on along the minus strand of NC_091247.1, from coordinate 137,673,816 downwards.
CCTTGGAGGAGAAGGGCCCCTGGGACAGGGGAGATGGAGCCGACAGTGGAGGGAACCAGTGTCTGTCCTGGTCCTGGGCCAGACACCCAGAAAGAAGCCTTAGCTTTCCTGTCTCACTGGGTGAGGGAGTGCAGGCAGGAGGCTCTGTGGAGGTGTTCTGTCTCCCTCCTGTCTCCCCGTGATTGAACTGCAGATTCTATGTAGGAAGTCTAGAGGGGGATGTTCTTTTTAAAGATCCTTCCCTCACCCCCAGTAAAAGAAAGTCCTGATTCTGGGGTTCCCCTACCTGTACAGAGGTTTCCCTGGTGGCTCAGTGGTAAAGAATTCCCCTGCCAATGCAGGAGATGCAGGTTTGATCCCTGGGTCGGGAAGATCCCCTGGAGTAGGAAATGGTAACCCGCTCCAGTATTCTTGCCTGGGAAATCCCATGGACAGAGGAGCCCGAAGGGCTACAGTTCACGGGGTCACAAAGAGATGGACAAGACTTAGAGACTAAACAACAGCAACTATCTGTACATGTGTTGAGAAGCCCTTCTTAAGACGCAACCTCAGGCTTCCGCGCTGCAGAGCCTGTACATTTGATGCTGCACCTTGTTCTCTGGGAAGGTGGCCTCATATCTGCCTTAATCCTGTAGAGGCTGGGGAAGCGAGCACCGGACCTCTGAGCAAAGGCTTCTCAGCCCTTCCCGGGATCTTTTCTTCCCAACCACTCTCAGGGAGGGAGACCGTTATCTGCAGCCCTCTCCCCGTGCCTCTTTCCATTAGAGGACTTTGCTCCCTTATTCCCCAGGGGATGGGATTTTGAGTGAACACTTCCAGCTTCTCTTGGTTTGTTACCTGTTCTTTCCTGGGAAAGGAGTGGCTAAATTCATCACTCATTCATCCGGTCATTCATTCATTCCATTCACTCATGAAGTCAATTCAGCCTCATTTGTTGGACTCCAACTGTTTGCCTAGTTATTATTGTTCAAGGCACCAGGGAGAAAACGGTGAATGCTAATGGTTGACAAGTTCTCAGGCTTCATGGAGCTTACATGTTCCTGAGGTGGAAACCATATACACAAGTAAACAAGTACATAAATAATGTCGGAGCACAGTAAGTACAATGAGGGAATAAACAGGGGTGGGTGACAGAAGTAACTGGTGGAAAGGGAGATGGGCTGGGCACTGAGTCGGGCAGCTGAGAAAGCTCTCCCTGAGAAGAGATGTTTCAGCTGAGACGTGTAGGATGAGCAGGAGTCAGCAAAGCAAAGAGCAAGAAGAATGGGGTTCTAAGCAGAGGGCGCGGCCATGAGGGTGAAAGCTCTGAGCTGAAAAACACTGTGTCGCACGAAGGAGGCCAGCATGGCTGTGCAGTATGGAGTAGGAAAGTGGGGCGGGATGAGGTGGGGGGGAGATATAGGTGGCAGCATGCAGGCCCAGGGAAAGGGTCTGGATTCTGCCTGAAAGTGCAACTGGAGAACACTTAAGGGTTTAAGCAGCAGACTGGCTGACCTGATTAGGTATATACCTTGAAAATATCACTTGTCTAAATGCTGAAGGGAGGGTGGCTCGGAAGGGGTAAGGGTGGAGGTAGAGAGGTTTAGTCAGGAGGCTGTTGCTGACATCCAAGTGATGAATCACGGTGGTGGAACTAAGGAGAAGGTGAGAGAGGGAGGAAGTCAAGATATATCCTGGAGATAGAATTCAAAGCCTTATTGATGTGAGGACTGAAGAAAAAGCACGAATCAAAACTGACTCAGGTTTTTGGCTTGAATAATTGATTATATGGAGGTTATATTTAGTGAGCTAGCAAGATGAAGTGGACAAGTATATTAAGATACTAGTTCAGATGCAGTAATAAGGTCATAATACTGCAGCTTTAACAAAAGTTAAACAGGGGTAGTGTGGTGGCTCTGCAATAGTCAAGATTCAGGCTCTTTCTGTCTCGCAACTTTTCCTTTTTTCAATTTGTCCGTACGAGGTTGTAGTTGCCGCATGCAGGATCTTTAGTTGTGGCATGTGGGATCTAGCTCCCTGACCAGTGATCAAACCTGAGCCCCCTGCATGCGGAGTTCTGAGTCTTAACTGCTGGACCGCCAGGGAAGTCTCTGCTACTATTTTTTTTTTTTTTAATGTGGCTTCTACTTAGTGGTTTATGATGGCTGCTCCAACGCCCACCCCTCATCTCATTCCAGTCATTGTGAAGCGGAGAAGAGAGAAGGGGAGGACACACTCCTCCTTTGTCAAGGACCTCGCCCATAATTGCCTTTGTCATATTTGCTTATACCCTACTGGCCACAGTCTAGTCACAGGGTCGCATCTAGCTGCAAGGAAGTCTGGGAAATGTAGTCATTAGCTACATGGAAATCATGGCAGAATCAGTAGATTGGAGGTCTGGACAAGGTGAATGCACGTGGACTTCTCAGGAGGTTGTAGGTGGAGCGTGGGATTCTTGAACTGGAGATTTCTCAGAGCCTGTGAATATCTGAGATTATGTGGCAAAGGGGAAATAAGGATTTAGATGGAATTAAGGTTGATCAACTGGCTTTAAGACAGTGAAATTATCCCAGATTATCTGAGTGGATCCAGTGAAATCATAAGGCACCTTAGTGTGGAAGAGGGATTCAGAATAGAGAAACAGATTGATAGCAAAGTGAGAACTTGGCTGGATGTTGCTGGGTTTGAAAGTGAGAGAATGGGGCCATGACCCAGGGAATGTGGGTGACCCCCAGAAGCTGGACATAAAAGTGGATTCTCCCCTGGAGCCTTCAAAAAGGAATGTGGCTCTGCTGACATCTTGGTTGTAGCCTGAGTGAGACCCATCTTGCACCTCTGAACTCCAGAACTACAAGATGGTAAATTTGTGTTGTTTTAAGCTAGTACATTTGTGGTCATTTGTAATTAGAAAACGAATACAGCTCCCTCACACCATACACAAAAATGAACTCAAAGTGACTTAAAGGTCTAAATATATAAGATTACCCCATAAAACACCTAGAAGAGAACTCAGCAAAACTTTCTCTGACATAAATTATACCAGTGTTTTCTCAGATCAGTCTCCCAAAGCCATAGAAGATAAATCAAAACCAAAATAAAACCAAAAACAAACACCCCAAGACCAAATGGCACCTAATCAAACTTATAAATTTTTCCACGGCAAAGGAAACCATAAACAAAATGAAAACCTAACGTACAAAATGGAGAAAACATCTGCAAGTGATTGGCCGACGAAGGCTTAGCTTCCAAGATATACAAACAGTTCCTACAACTCAATAACAAAAGAGATCAGCAACCCAACCAGAAGATGAGCAGAAGACCCAAATAGAGATTTCGCCAAAGAAGACATACAGAAGGCCAATAGGCACATGGGAAGATGCTCACCATCACTAATTATTCGAGAAATGCAAATCAAAACTACAATGAAGTGTCACCTCACACCAGTCAGAATGGCCATCATCTGCAAATAACAAATGCTGGAGAAGGGGTGACAGAAAGGGAACCCTCCTACACTGTTGGTAGGAATGTAAATTGGTGCAATCACTATGGAAAATTGCATGGAGATTCCTTGAGAAACTAAAAATAGAGCTACCACACCATCCAGCAGCCCCACTGTCAGGCATACATCCAGAGGAAACTCTAATTTGAAAAAATATATGCACCCCAGTGTTCATAACAGTGCTATTCACAATAGCCAAGACATGGAAGCAGTCTAAATGGCCACCAACAGGTGAATGGATGAAGACGATGTGGCACACACACAGCGAATATTATCCAGCCATAGAAAAGAATGAGATAATGCCAGTTCAGCAGCATGGATGGACCTCACGAGATAAGTCAGAAGGAGGAGGACAAATATTGTATGGCATCACTTATATGTGGAACCTAAATTAGGATATGAGTGGACTTACTTACAAAACAGAAACAGACTCACAGACGTAAAAAAGCAAACTTATGATTACTAAGAGGAAAGTGGGTAGGGGAGGGATAAATTAGGAGTTTGGGATTAGCAGATGCATGCTATATAAAACAGATACACAACAAAGTCTACTGTATAAGGACAGGGGACTATATTCAACATCCTTTGGTAAACTGTTATGGAAAGGAATATGAAAAAGAACAGATATATATGTATGTATATCAGTCAGTTCAGTTCAGTTCAGTCACTCAGTCGTGTCCAACTCTTTGCGACCCCATGAACTGCAGCACACCAGGCCTCCCTGTCCATTACCAACTCCCAGAGCCTACCCAAACTCATGTCCATTGAGTCAGTGATGCCATCCAACCATCTCATCCTCTGTCATCCATTTCTCCTCCTGTCCTCAATCTTTCCCAGCATCAAGGTCTTTTCTTTTTAAAAAATTTTATTTATTTTAATTGGAGGCTAATTACTTTACAATATTGCGGTAGTTCTGTCATACATTGACATGAATCAGCCATGGGTGTACATGTGTTCCCCATCCTGAACCCCCCTCCCACCTCCCTCCCCATCCCATCCCCCTGGGTCATCCCAGTGCACCAGCTCTGAGTACCCTGTCTCATGCATTGAACCTGGACTGGTGATCTGTTTCACATATGATAACACACATGTTTCAATGCTGTTCTCTCAAATGAGTCAGCTCTTCACATCAGGTGGCCAAAGCACTGGAGTTTCCGCTTCAACATCAGTCCTTCCAATGAACCCCCAGGACTGATCTCCTTTTAGAATGGACTGGTTGGATCTCCTTGCAGTCCAAGGGACTCTCAAGAGTCTTCTCCAACACCACAGTTCAAAAGCATCAATTCTTTGGCACTCAGCTTTCTTCACAGTCCAACTCTCACATCCATACATGACCACTGGAAAAACCAAAGTCTTGACTAGACGGAACTTTGTTGGCAAAGTAATGTCTCTGCTTTTGAACATGTTGTCTAGGTTGGTCATAACTTTTCTTCCAAGGAGTAAGCGTCTTTTAATTTCATGGCTGCAGTCACCATCTGCAGTGATTTTGGAGCCCCCAAAAATAAAGTGACACTGTTTCCACTGTTTCCCCATCTATTTGCCATGAAATGATGGGACTGGATGCCATGATCTTCGTTTTCTGAATGTTGAGCTTTAAGCCAACTTTTTCACTCTCCTCTTTCACTTTCATCAAGAGGCTTTTTAGTTCCTCCTCACTTTCTGTCATAAGGGTGGTGTCATCTGCATATCTGAGGTTACTGATATTTCTCCCAGCAATCTTGATTTCAGCTTGTGCTTCTTCCAGCCCAGTGTTTCTCATGATGTACTCTGCATATAAGTTCAATAAGCAAGGTGACAATATACAGCCTTGACGTACTCCTTTTCCTATTTGGAACCAGTCTATTGTTCCATGTCCAGTTCTAACTGTTGCTTCCTGACCTGCATATAGGTTTCTCAAGAGGCAGGTCAGGTGGTCTGGTGTTCCCATCTCTTTCAGAACTTTCCAGTTTATTGTGATCCACACAAACAAAGGCTTTGGCATAGTCAATAAAGCAGAAGTAGATGTTTTTCTGGAACTCTCTTGCTTTTTCAGTGATCCAGCAGATGTTGGCAATTTAATCTCTGGTTCCTCTGCCTTTTCTTAAACTAGTTTGAACATCTGGGAGTTCACAGTTCATGTCTTGCTGAAGCCTGGCTTGGAGAATTTTGAGTATTGCTTTACTAGCATGTGAGATAAGTGCAATTGTGTGTTAGTCTGAGCATTCTTTGGCATTTCCTTTCTTTGGGATTGGAATGAAAACTGACCTTTTCCAGTCCTGTGGCCACTGCTGAGTTTTCCAAATTTGCTGGCATATTGAGTGCAGCACTTTCATAGCATCATCTTTCAGGATTTGAAATAGCTCAACTGGAATTCCATCACCTGCACTAGCTTTGTTCGTAGTGATGCTTTCTAAGGCCCACTTGACTTCACATTCCAGGATGTCTGGCTCTAGGTGAGTGATCACACCATCGTGATTATCCGGATCATGAAGATCTTTTTTTGTACAGTTCTGTGTATTCTTGCCACCTCTTCTTAATATCTTCTATTTCTGTCAGGTCCATACCATTTTTGTCCTTTATTGAGCTCATCTTTGGATGAAATGTTCCCTTGGGATCTCTAATTTTCTTGAAGAGATCTCTAGTCTTTCCCGTTCTATTGTTTTTCTCTATTTCTTAGCACTGATCACTGAGGAAGGCTTTCTTATCTCTCCTTGCTATTCTTTGGAACTCTGCATTCAAATGGGTATATCTTTCCTTTTCTCCTTTGCTTTTTGCTTCTCGTCTTTTCACAGCTATTTGTAAGGCCTCCTCAGACAACCATTTTGTCTCTTTGCAGTTCTTTTTCTTGTGGATGGTCTTGATCACTGCCTCCTGTACAATGTCACAAACTTCCATCCATAGTTCTTCAGGCACTCAGTCAGATCTAATCCCTTGAATCTGTTTCTAACTTCCATTGTATAATCATAAGGGATTTGATTTAGGTCATACATGAATGGTCTAGTGGTTTTCCCTACTTTCTTCAATTTAAGTCTGAATTTGGCAATAAGAAGTTCATGATCTGAGCCACAGTCAGCTCCTGGTCTTGTTTTTGCTGACTGTATAGAGTTTCTCCATCTTTCGCTGCAAAGAATATATCAATCTGATTTTAGTATAGACCATCTGTTGATGTCCATGTGTAGAGTCTTCTCTTGTGCTGTTGGAAGAGGGTGTTTGCTATGACCACCAGTGCATTCTCTTGGCAAAACTCTATTAGCCTTTGCCCTGCTTCATTCTGTACTTTGAGGCCAAATTTGCCTGTTACTGCAGGTATCTCTTGACTTCCTACTTTTGCATTCAAGTTCCCTATGATGAAAAGGACATCTATTTGGGGTGTTAGTTCTAGAAGATCTTGTAGGTCTTCATAGAATCATTCAACTTCAGCTTCTTCAGCATTAGTAGTCAGGGCAGAGAGTTGGATTGCCGTGATATTGAATGGTTTGCTTTGGAAATGAACAGAGATCTTCCTGTTGTTTTTGAGGTTGCATCTAAGTACTGCATTTCGGACTCTTTGGTTGACTATGATGGCTACTCCATTTCTTCTAAGGGAGTCTTGCCCACAGTAGTAGATATAATGGTCATCTGAGTTAAATTCACCCATTCCAGTCCATTTTAGTTTGCTGATTCCTAAAATGTCGATGTTCACTCTTGCCATCTCCTGTTTGACCATGTCCAGTTTGCCTTGGTTCATGGACCTGACATTCCAGGTTCCTATGCAATATTGCTCTTTACAGCATCGGACCTTGGTTCTATCACCAGTCACATCCACAACTGGGTATTGTTTTTGCTTTGGCTCCATCCCTTCATTCTTTCTGGAGTTATTTCTCCACTGATCTCCAGTAGCATATTGGGCACCTACCGACCTGGGGAGTTCATCTTTCAGTATCCTGTCTTTTTGCCTTTTCATACCATTTATGGGGTTCTCAAGGCAAGAATACTGAAGTGGTTTGCCATTCCCTTCTCCAGTGGATCACATTCTGTCAGACCTCTCCACCGTGACCGTCCATCTTTGGTGGCCCCTCACGGCATGGCCTAGTTTCAGTGAGTTGGACAAGGCTGTGGTGCATGTGATCAGATTGGCTAATTTTCTGAAATTGTGGTTTCAGTCTGTCTGCCCTCTGATGCCCTCTCTCAGAGCCTACCGTCTTACTTGGGTTTCTCTTACCTTGGATGTGGGGTATCTCTTCACAGCTGCTCCAGCAAAGTGCAGCCACTGTATATGTATGTATACATGTACCTCCATCTAATCAAGGTTATTGTTTTTCCTGGGGTCATGTATGGATGTGAGAGTTGGACTGTGAAGAAAGCTGAGCACCGAAGAATTGATGCTTTTGAACTGTGGTGTTGGAGAAGACTCTTGAGAGTCCCTTGGACTGCAAGGAAATCCAACCAGTCCATCCTAAAGGAGGTCAGTCCTGGGTGTTCATTGGAAGGACTGATGCTGAAGCTGAAACTCCAATACTTTGGCCACTTGATGCGAAGAGTTGACTCACTGGAAAAGACTCTGATGCTGGGAGGGATTAGGGGCAGGAGAAGGGGATGACAGAGGATGAGATGGCTGGATGGCGTCACTGACTCGATGGACATGAGTTTGGGTAAACTCTGAGAGGTGGTGATGGACAGGGAGGCCTGGCGTGCTGCAATTCATGGAGTCGCAAACAGTCGGATATGACTGAGTGACTGAACTGAACTGATGTATGTACATACCTATATATATAAAACTGAATCACTTTGCTGCACACCGGAAACTAACACAGCATTGTAAATCAACTATGCTTCAACAAAAAAGAGAAAACTAATACAAGATGAAAAACTTTTTCTCTCGGTGTCTGTGGGATGAGACTCTATGGCAGCTGGTACGGCAGAACATTTCTCAGGCCATGTTTCACCCAGGAGTGGAGTTGATGCATAAACAGGAACGTTCCTGAATAGCACTGTCTCTTTCTCTGCTGCTGCTGCTCCTAAGCTGCTTCAGTCGTGTCTGACTCTGTGCGACCCCATAGATGGCAGCCCACCAGGCTCCCCCTTCCCTGGGATTCTCCAGGCAAGAACACTGGAGTGGGTTGCCATTTCCTGCTGCCCTCTCCTAATGCAAACATACACACTTGGATAGGCTTCCCCGCCCCGCCTCTCCCCTGAGAATGTCTGCTCTTTCCCTCTCTGTGCAGGGGCTTAGGCAGGCAGGAAGGAGAGGAGGCCCTTTTCAGTCTCCTGTCTCAATTGTACTTTCCAGCTCAGCTGGCCAGGGAGGGCAGAGTGCTGTTGTCTGGCTCTGGAACCGTCATTAATAAAACTGATACTTTGTCTCCCTTCTGCCCTCTGTTCTCTGGGTGCTTTCTCCACAGACCAGATTCAGAGCGGGGAGGGATGACAACATGCTGGGCCTTCCTATGGCCCTGATGGTAAAATCAAGGACTGGCCTTTAGGGACCCAGTACCTGTGTGTTTGTGTGTTCAGTCACGTCAGTCGTGTCCGACTCTTGGCGACCCTATGGACTCTGCAGCCCGCCAGGCTCCTCTGTCCACGGGATTCTCCAGGCGAGAATACTGGAGAGGGCTGCCATGGCTTCCTCCAGGGGATCTTCCCAACCCAGGGATCAAACTCCCATCTCTTCACTCTCCTTCATTGCAAGCAGATTCTTTACAACTGAGCCACCGGGGAAGCCTGTGAGGACCCAGTACAGTGGATTTAAAAAGGCAACAGGCTCTGAAGTTACCTCTGGCCGGCAGCTTTATAGGTACAGTTGAAGCTGGAAGGAAATTATCACAGTTCCATGTGGGTACAGAGCACGAAACTTAATTTTACTTCAGATTATTTGTGCTCATCTTTAGTAGGAGCATGAGTAAGTGATGCTCAGTTGAGTGTCCCAGGTCCTGATTATCTATGCTGTTATGAATTTCACTTAGGGTCACAGAAGGAACCATGGAGGGGTTTTGCTTATGGCCTGTCCCCAGGTTCCTAGAATTATTTCCTGCTACACAGTTTCAAGTTGGCTTGGAGTTGTACCTTTATTAAGTTGGCCCTGTGTATTCAGACGTTGTGCAACTTGCTGTGGGATTAACCACAGGGGTGTGGTGGACCTCATGCTGACAAAAAGACCAGGACCCCCAATATGGAGAAAATGCCAATGTGTGTGAAAGTGGAAAAAAACTCAATTTGGAATTATCACAAAATGAAAGATAAGAGAGAAATGAACAAATCTTGTACCTGGAACATTCTGTCTCTAGAAATCAGACTTATTCAGGAAATCAAGCAGGCATGGGGTCCATGTGAGATACAAGTGTTGGCCTCGTAGTGAGAAAAGTCAGCAAGTAAGGGGAAGGAGAAAAAGAAGGAAGTTCTATTGCTCAAACTAGGGGAAAAGATTTTCTTGAGAAAAATGTTGAGATTTTAGAGAGTATGCTTGGGATGTATGAAGAGAAAAAGGAAATATTTTCACACCTCAATGATTTTAAGGGCAGAACTGGAAAGGAGCACAATATTCGTTTCTAGATGATGAAGGACGAAGGGGTAGATTTGACAATGCAAAGTGGAGTGAGGCCGCTAGAGGGAGCATGGACCCAGGGAACTAGTGTAGACAGTTGCCTAGCAAGAGGGAGGAAAGGACCAGGTGGTTTGGTGGGAGCAGTGTGAGTGTCATTAGGTAGATAACTTTTAAACAGCCATGGTTATTTGAGTGGTGTGTGTATTGCCCATGCCCACACCTAGGAATTTGTGGCGTCAGGACACATAGTCACTGAGAAGATGAAACATACACGAAGGGGAATTAATCAGGAAAGAAATAGATGTAGTCACATCTGAGTTAAATTGAAACTACCGGCAGAATTATTTTAAATTTCTACGTATTGCAGGATGACAAAATGTCTTAAGTGCCCCTCTTTGAGAGAAGACATAGTAGGCATGCCCTCATCCCTCTATGGCAAAATTGACACCCAAATAAATCCTCCATTGTGTTGCAGAGAAAAGCCAATTCTGACTCCAGGTTGGAACTGTTTCCTTAACTTGCTTTCCATTGCTTTTGTTATTATAATCATACATAATGGTCTGCCTCAGAATCCAGCCACTTTGCCTGGCTGTTAAAGTAAAGTGCCTTTGTTCAGAACCCCGTCTACATGTAGATGGCAGGAAGGAAGAAACTAACTCATCCCTCTCCTCTCCCCACACCCTCTCCTTGCCATTCTAGGAGATATTTACAAGATTAATGGCCTTTATATGGAGAAGGCAATGGCAACCCACTCTAGTACTCTTGCCTGGAAAATCCCATGGATGGAGGAGCCTGGTGGGCTACAGTCCATGGGGTCGCAAAGAGTCGGACATGACTGAGTGACTTCACTTTCACTTTTCACTTTCATGCATTGGAGAAGGAAATGGCAACCCACTCCAGTGTTCTTGCCTGGAGAATCCTAGGGACAAAGGAGCCTGTTGGGCTGCTGTCTATGGGATCACACAGTTGGACATGACTGACACGACTTAGCAGCAGCAGCAGCAGCATGGTTTGTTTCCTCACTTCCCCCCATCTCTGGGGGTTCAAAAGAACCTGGCATCCAGACCCCTATAAGGTGGTTATTTTGAGACATTAGTCTGCCGTCTTCTTGGTGAGCTGATTCAACACCTTGTCTCCGATTCACTGGCCTGTCATGTGGCTAGCACAGAGAGCTTGGACTCGGTAACAGTTGGAGGTTTCTCTCGGTTGGAGTTTAAATTCACATGTTGGGAAAGAGATGGCATAGACTGAGAGCATCCTGGTGAGGTGCTACTTTCTCAGGTACCACTGAGTTTCTCCTATGTGCGGTGCAAGCATTAGCAGCTTGATTGGCTGAGCTCAGTGTCCCCACCTGTCAGGAGGAAACTGTTGTGGAGATGCCTAGCCATCACCTCTTGTGTTCCAACTGTATTCTGCCCTGACTGAGTAAGCTAGCTTTCTGCCCCTGTTCTGCCATGAGCTGCCCACTGAAGACCACATTCAAGAGGAGCACTGACCAGACAGGCTCTTCCCCAAGGAGCAGGCGCAGCAGTACTGGAGAGCCTCTGTGCACTCACGAGGCATTTCCACAATATCTTTCTCTTGCACTCTGAACTCTTCACTAAGAGTTTCTTGGCCTCCTCCTTAGCCCTGAAAAAAACCCTACAAATAGCCATGCACTAGATTTTGGACACATAATGGCCCTGATGTCTGAACTCAGGAAAACACATTTATCAACTTATTAAAAGATGTGATACAAGATACTGATGAACAGCCAGGTGGAGAGATACACAGGGCAAGGTCTGGGAGGGTCCGTGGTAGGAGCTTCCGTCCCCATGGAGTTGAGCTGCACACCCTCCTGGTCCGTGGATGTGTTCCCAACCTGGAAATTCTCTGAATCCAGCACTATCGGGATTTTATGGAGGCTTCTTCACATAGGCATGATCAATTATTAACTCCGTTTCCAGGCCCTGCCCTCACTCTGGACAAGTTGGGGGAGGGGCTGAAAATTCCCAGCTTCTACCCATGGTTTGCCATCCAGGAGCTCACCCAGAGATGCTTCAATACAATGAAAGATGTTCCTAGTGCCCTTATCACTTAGGAATATACAAGGGTTTTAGGGGCCTGTCATAGATGTGGCCAAAGACCAAATGTTAGAATAAGAGATGCTCCTAAATGTGCTCATCACTTAGGAAGTTATGAGGGTTTTAGGAGCTCTATGCCAAGAACAAGCTCTATTATCTCACGTCTCCCTTCCTGTCATCCCATCTGTCCTGGAGTGAAGAGTCTTCTCTCCAGTTGCAAGAAAAAAGAGGTGTATTACTTTATTTTCCCATGCTCTTTCCCCCACAATGAGTTCCATATGCCTTGACAGTGAAAACTGGCTGCAGTTGAGGGAGATTGGCACACATTTGTAGATGAATCTGGCACGTAGGAAGCACTTGGTGGATGTTTGTTGTGTGTATAGATGGAGTCGCCCACCCTGAGTAGGAGCAGAAGTCTTGGCAGATGAGGGTATAGATGAGGAAGAAAAGTGAAGAAGGAATGAGAAGGCACTGGATGGGGCCTGGGAGCACAGCATGCAGTCACAGAATGTGCAGGGACCTGAACCTGGAGCTTGGAGAACCAGGGCAGAGCAGCATCTCCCTGAGAAGAACATTCTAGAATCTTCTGTCCAGTTCTACAGACAGAGTGAAGAGCATCAGGACTGTGAAACAGGCACAAGTTTCACTGGGCTCAGTGGGCTTTGGGAGAGCAGTTGCTGCAGGCTGGTGGGTGGGCAAGGTAGACTACAGGCCAGTGAGGTGGGCATGGTGGGTGAGGGAGCCTGGTGGCAGTGGTGTGTGAGGTGGAGGGGCAGCTGGAGAGAAGGGCCAAGACTTCACAAAGAATATTTTGGGATGTGGAGACTTGAACACATTTGTAAACTGAGGAGGAAGTAAGTAAGTAAGTAAGTAAGTATGTGTTAGTTGCTCAATCATGTCCGACTCTTTGCAACCTCATGGACTATAGCCTGCCAGGCTCCTCTGTCCATGAGGATTCTCCAGGCAAGAGTACTGGAGTGGGTTGCCATGCCCACCTCCAGGGGATCTTCCCCACCCAGGGACTGAACCCAGGCCTCCTGCACTGCGGACAGGATTCTTTATCGACGGAACCATCAGAGAAGCCGGTGGTGGTGGAGGAGGAGTTTAAAATCAAATGGGGTGACTAAAGGAAGAATCCTGGCAGAGTGGGGGCCTTGGGCCTTCCTTCCTGGTGCTACAAAGCCAACACAGAGCCAGGCTTGAGATGCAAGGCTTTAATAAAGGACTGGAGGAGCTGAGAGATGGTGGTGATGGGGCAAGTGGTGTGGGTGCTGCAGGCACTGGCAGCGGCCCACCTGGGCTGTGGGCATCCCCATTACTACGGCTTCACGACTTCAGAGGCAGGAGGGAATAGGCTTTTCAGATATTTTATGATTTCTTTCACTGTGTTTTCCAGATTCTTCATGATTTTATGACCGAGCTCCATCAGTTTTCCTTCTGTGGTGGATGCTGGGGAATATCAGGAGAGAAAAGTCAGGGAAGAGCTATTGCCCTGCACCCTCGCCGCTCCCCCACACTTTGCCACAGTGCTGGCAAAGGCAACTAATGGGTTCTTTGATTTGCTTTTCACTTTCATTTCTTAACATTTTTTTTCATTTATTTTTAATTGGGGGATAATTGCTTTACAAGGTTGTACTGGCTTCTGCTATACATTGACATGAATCAGCCATAGGTATACATATGTCCCTCCCTCCCACCTCCCGCTGCATCCCACCCCTCTAGGCTGTCACAGAGCACCAGGTTGAGCTCCCTGTGTCGTACAGCAACTTCCCATTAGCTGTCTACTTTACGAATGGTACTGTATATATTTCAATGCTACTCTCTCAATTCCTCTCTCATTCCTTTTTGCTACAGCTTCCTTTCTCTTCTAACCCAACCATTTCCACCCTCCTTTGCTGCGTACTGTTTGCCCAGCTCCTTTCCACTTTCCCCATCTCTTACCATCACTGGGAGCGTGCTCTGTAGTCTCTTCTGATCCAAGGGTAGCATTTCTGAGTTGTTTTTCCTTGAGTATGGACAGAGGCAGCTTGGGATTCTGATTCTGTGGTTGCCTGGGAGATCTGATCACATTTGGCTCTTTGGAAATCAAATCTTCTCTGGAGATGGAAGGCTCCTTAGAAAGGTCCTCAGTGGAGATCTGGAGGTTGCTGATGATGAACTGAGCAGCTGGGACCAAGATGATGGAGGAGGTGAGGGTAGAGAAAGAGCTCATGGTGAGGAGTAGCCAGTCAGTGCTCTGTTATCTGCCTGAACACTGGTGGCCACCAGGGTTGAGTCATTGCCCAGTTATCATACAGCAGGGTTGATGTCCCATGCCAGCATCCAAATCCACACGCACCTGGTTTTGGATGCCTTTGACTAGGAACTGCACTTTTAGCAAATTTACCTTCCTAGTGAAAAGAGAATAACTATGCAAATACCCTGTCCCATTGTCTGGCACATAGGAGGGGGTTCAGTTTTTTCCCCCTGAAATTCATTTGGGAATTGCTTGAGTCTGCCTTCTCTGGCTTTTGCCATGTAAATTGTGTGTGTGTGTGTGTGTGTGTGTGTGTGTGTGTGTGTAGGAAGTTAGCCTGAGACTAAACCATATTTACGGATAATCCACAAAGCAGAATCCTGCAATGTTCAAGGTTTTTGTGGGATAGGGAGCTTGGGACCGAGGAGCCCCAGAAGCATCCTCACCTCAGGGTGAGCTGAAACTCCTCACCTGCTAGCATTCAGATGTGAGATGTAGTCTCCATACCCATCTCCAATGCTAACCAGCATGAAGTGCTGTTCAAAGAGCTTCTGGCCCCTAGAGCTTGGCCAGTTAGTGCTGTAGGAAGGATTAAGATCCAACATCAGAAGGGATTGTCTCTGCTCCTCCTCTTTCTCAAATGGAGAATTTGTCATTGTTCGTCACCCATTGAACAATCCTTTACCACCACTGACTTACTTTAAAGGGTGCCAGTGTGAGACTTACAGGCATCAGTGGGCTGAGCTTCCAGGTGGGTTTCATCTTCTGGCTCTGAAAAATAAAACAGTTAAATTTTCCAAAGTTCTGAAGACATTTAACATGTGAGATGCTCTTATGCAGCCCCTTTTGCCCCAGCATTCTTCTCTCCCTTACCATGTTTTATGTTTTCCTTCGCACTTCTAACACACTGGCCCTTATTTAATGTGCTTGCTGCTGCTGCTGCTGCTAAGTCGCTTCAGTCGTGTCTGACTCTGTGCGACCCCATAGACAGCAGCCCACAGGCTCCTCCATCCCTGGGATTCTCCAGGCAAGAACACTGGAGTGGGTTGCCATTTCCTTCTCCAATGCATGAAAGTAAAAAGTGAAAGTGAAGTCGCTCAGTCGTGTCTGACTCTTTGTGA
The DNA here is from genome assembly GCF_042477335.2 of Ovis canadensis. Taxonomy (NCBI): domain Eukaryota; kingdom Metazoa; phylum Chordata; class Mammalia; order Artiodactyla; family Bovidae; genus Ovis; species Ovis canadensis. The sequence continues at coordinate 137,658,419 of NC_091247.1, read as the reverse complement.
CCCCTTGGACCGCAGCCTACCAGGCTCCTCCGTCCGTGGGATTTTCCAGGCAAGAGTACTGGAGTGGGGTGCCATCGTCTTCTCCGTTAATGTGCTTACTGTTGGTTTATTCCCCTAGGGTGTAATCTCAATGATGACCGATATCTCTGTATTTTGAGAGTGTATTCCAAGCATCTAGAACTATGTGTCTGGCATACATTAGGTGCTCAATAAATAGCTGTTGAATGTATGTGTGTCTATGTCTTGGTCTCACTGTACAGAGGAAAGCAGAAAGCTCCATGGAGGGGTAGTGACTCTACCGGGGGTTTCCAGCATCATCTGAACCTGGGATCTAATCTGAATCTCTGCTGACCCATAGTCTGCCCTGATTTGGGTTCTGTTTGGCCCCTCTGGCCCCAGCTGCAGGTTTTCTAGGGTGCAGGATTCCTGGGGTCACGTGTCCTAGCTCCCTGCCTCCATCCCTAAGTTTATCCAGGTGTGAATGTTTGGTTCTGACTGCATCTCCTGACCTCTTCACACAACACATCACAAGGATTAAGGAAAGGCCTTTGGAGCACTGCGGCCTCTCCAGCCAAGGCTCAATGACCCCAGGGAACAGGGGGAGGTTGATGGAAGCCAGACTCACCGTTAAGGATGGCGAGAGAGGTGGCGGCCAAGCTGGCCAGAAGCAAGACGCAGAGGAATTTCATGGTGGGGCTGTAGCAGCAACCGTTTTCCCCGGGGCAGGCTGCTTGGTGCTGCTGAGGAGGCTGCTGCTTGGCAGGGGCCTTATTTATTTGAGGGTAGGGATCAGCTCTGGGAACCTAGTTCAGGATTGGACCTGGGAACAAACCAGGTTTCCCCTCCCCATTTCCCTATTCTGAATACATATGTTTTGGGGAACTGGAACTTCTGGGAAACCAGTTAACAGGAAAGCAAGGTGCCAGCACTCCCCCTGGCCTGGAATGTGCCAAGGGAGCCAGCCCCAGGCTCCCTATATGCCAGACATTGTCTTGAGTTTGTGCATATGGGATCTTTTCTTTAAATCATGATGGTTGTTAAAATATATGCTATCTGTCAAACAAAAAAACACATTCAAAGTAACTACCAGGGTGTGAGTTTCCCTCCTTCATGGTACTTATTACTGATAAAATTTTACTTTTGTTTAAGTGATCATTAAATTAATATCTATCTCCCCAGGAGAGTAGGGACAGATTAGATGAGCAGAGTGAATGAATAAAGAAAGGGCTAGGCTATCCTCTGGGGCTACAGATGAACACTCCCCAGGCATTCAGGAAAGAAAGGGCCAGGATTTTTTTTTAAATATTTATTTTTATTTATATATTTGCTGCACTGAGTCTTAATCGCATGCGGGACCTTCTGTTGTGACGTGTGGATTCTCCAACTGAGGCACATGGACCTACCAGTTGTGGTGCACAGGCCTAATTTGCCCCATGGCGTGTGGGCTCTTAGTTCCCCCACCAGGCATTGAACCTACATCCCTTGCGCTGGAAGACAAATTCTTAACCACTGGACCTCCAGGGAAGTTCCAGGGCCAGGCTTTTATAGGGATTCCAGCTATATGCCAGACATTGTCTTGAGTTTGTGCATATGGGATCTTTTATTTAAGTCATGATGGTTGTTAAAATATATGCTATTTATCAAACAAAAAACCACATTCATGGAGGTGAGGCAACTTACACAAGGTCACACACCTGGGTGAATTTGAACCTATGTTAGTCTGACTCTAGACCCTATGTCTTATCATACAGGGGCTGGTAGTTCTAGAAGCAGACGAGATGGAATAGCAGGACTCCCAGAGGCATCTGGAGAGGTGGTGGGGGATGCACCTAGGGCCTGAGGCCTGTTCCTGGGCCTGGAACCGAACCGGTTGACCTCCTGTGCCCTCCTCTGGCTGGAGGATTTGATGATCCCTCTGGAGCCTGTTTTCGGATCATGTCCAGGAAGGTGAGGGCTGCTGTCCCTGTGACTGAACTTCCTGTCCTCAGCAGAAAGCATGGCTTGCTGGGCATGTGGGGGTCCCACGGAGGGTAAGGTCCCACCTGTGGACCACAGAGAGCTGTGAGCTGTGTCAACCAGGGCCTTCCCTTCTCTCTGGCTGCAGGAGGGAAGAGCCCAGGGGGCTAGCAGTCCTCCTCCAATGGCTTGGGCACTGCTCTCTCCCTAAGCGAGGCTGTGAAGTGAAGGCAGTTTGTCTTGGGCTGCCTCGCACCTCCCCTTCCTCCCCAGTTTCCCCCACTGATGGGCCACCTCCCCTCTTAGAGGGCACTTGGAAACAGGGCAGGGACAGAGGAGGGTGTTCACCGTGTTCTCCAGTACGTGTCTGTAGCCTGTGGGCTTGATTTCTAACACACTTCATGATTGGCAGGTTCAGGCCTCCACCATCTCCAGCTTAGGCTAATTCTCACTGTTTCTCATTGCCCTTCTGGCGTCCAGTCTGTCTCCACTCTAGTGCTAATGCTGGAGAATTAATTAAGCCCTCTTCCCTACTCAAAAGTGTCTAATGACCATCCACCAATCACAGGGTAAAGTCCAAATGCGTTGGGCATGTGTTCTAGGTGCTCCACCTTTCTGACTTTATCTCTTGGCCCTTTGAATTACTCCTCGCTCACTGGAGTGTTCTTGTTCAAGCTGTCCCTCTATCTGCCAGCTGCGCTTCTATATCACAATCCACATCAATGATACCTCCTTCCTCGAGTGAGCCCCACCTTCTCACCATGACGATTCCCTTGGTTAATTGCCACACCCCTGTGGTCCCCATGATAAAGTTCACATCTTCGTCTTTTTGTGATTCCATCCCAGTACTATTTCTTGAGTAGCTGTTGTGTTATAAGTTTTGGCGATACGGTGGTGAGCAAAATCTCCTGGCCCTGTCTCAAAGGCCTTTGTTGTCTAGCATTTATCACACTTGATTGTAATTCTCTGCTTTGATCGATTGCTCCCACTGGTCAATTACCATTTTGAGGACAGGAGCCATAGTTTATTTCTGTATCTCAATTTATTTAGCACTGATCCTGACACTTGCTAAGTGCTCCAGCTTGGTAAATTGAATGAGTCAATTTGTCTGTTCAAAGTTGGCCCCTGGAGGATATGTTTACTGTTAGTGGGGAGGGAGGGACCTCTGAGAGGTCTTCTTCAATAATTGAATATTCCAACAAGAATTGTATGTGATAGGTACTTGAGCTTCAACAGTGAGCAAAACTTCTGGGATTTTTGCTCTCCTAGATAGGATTGCCAGACAAAATGCAAGTTGCTCAGTTAAATTTCAGATAAGCAGTGAATAATTTTTTTAATGTAAGTATATACTCAAATATTGCATGGGACCAGCTCATACTAAAAAGTTGCTTATCATTTTCCTTCAATTCACATTTAACTGGGTGTTGTATATTTTGCTGGCTAAGCTTGGCAATCCTACCCCAAGGCTCCAGAGAAGCCTCCACCCTCTGCCACCTGTCCCTACTAGCTGGAGCTTTGTCCTCTGTGCCTGAGGGCTCACAGGCAGAGGAACAATGGACTGAACTGAAGTCCAGGTGCCAGGCCTGTAGCTTCCTTCTGAGAAAAGAGGTCACAGTGGTTCTTAATGCACAAGTTCCCGATTGCGTCAGATGACCCTGTTCCTCTGGCCACTCATATTTGGTGAGGAAGCCTGGGTCTTATCCAGAGAGAGCTATCACCTGGCTGGACATAAAGAAGACCAGTGGCTTCTGAGGATACCTGGGTGAGAGCCGTGTCCACTTCTGGTACTCCATACAGGATGGTCTCTAACCAAGTCAATGAGATCCTTCTCAGTGAATTCTGAATGTGAGGTCGACAGAATGAAAAGTCAATGAGATGTAAAAGTGGTCGTTGCAGAGGAGGAAGGGGGAGGCAGAGAAATGCCAATGAGACAGAGGGAGGTTGACATATGCACCCTGGGGCTGATGTCACGGCACAACGAGCGTCGCCTGAGCAGCTGGAGGGGCTCACAGCCCACCCTGGTTGTTCCCTGCTCAGCACTCTACAGGGCCTGCTGAGATGCTTTCCTGATCACCCTTCCTGCTGTGTCAGCTGATGTAACTGGAGTGAATCTTATAAACTTGGAAAAGCCTATTTTGTTTTTAAAAATTAGCTCTTAGTCGGGACACCCAAGTCCAAAGGTCAGTCTGCTGTGACTTCATTGTACGGCCCTTGGCCAGCCACTCCCCACCTCTAGGCCTCGTTCTCCTCTCCAGCAAGGAGAGGAAGGGTTCTGAGGGATCTCCAAGGATCTCTAGGGTTCCTGTTTTTCAGGATCTGACACTCTCTTGGGTCAGGTGTAGTGGCTTATTGGAGATTGCCATTTCTAAAAGGATAGTAGCGTTAGGCTGGTTAGCCTTGAACTTCAGTGCACACAGGGTCCGCTGGGAAACTCCCCCTTCCTTTGCATTTAATAAGTCTGGGATGCACCCAGAAATTCACATTTTTAAAGCCAGTGTCTAGGGCCATTCTGACTTGGAGACGTTGAGGATCACATGCTCTTTGGCAGACAGGACGACAGCTTGTAAGCAAATCTCAAGCTTTTGTTTTGATAAGAATTTTGGGAGGGAGAGAGCCTATTCTTTTGAGTGTGTGTGTGTGTCTGTATGTGTCTGTTATTATTGTAGTGGTTTCTGGCCTCAGATGGTAAAGAGTCGGCTTGCAGTGTGGGAGACTGGGTTCGATCCCTGGGCTAGGAAGATCCCCTGGAGAAGGAAATGTCAACCCACACCAGTATTCTTGCCTGGAAAATCCCATCGATGGAAGAGCCCGGCCGGCTATAGTCCATGGGGTTGAAAAGAGTCAGACACAACTGAGCGACTTCACTTTTCTGGCCTGGGGAATTAGGGGTTCAATACTACGTCCAATGCAGCACTCACTTTCTCCACTTTTCCGTCCCAACTTCGAGTTCTCCCTTCAACACCAGTAGAGAAAGAAAGTGGGGAAGTTGCTGAAACACTGACGAGAAGAATGAGGTGCTCAAGATCTACGTGTGCATGCGTGCAAAGTCCTGTCTGACTCTCTGCGACCCCGTGCACTGTAGCCCGCCAGGCTCCTTTGTCCATGGGATTCTCCAGGCACAAATACTGGAGTGAGTTGCCATACCCTCCTCCAGGGAATCTCCCTGACCCAGGGGTTGAACCTGCATCTCTTGGGGGTCCTGCATTGCAGGTGGATTCTTTACTGCTGAGCCACCGGGGAAGCCTGCTGAAAATCTATCTTTTCTGTCTAATCAGACAAATATTTCGTGCTGCTCTCTCCCTTTTCTCTCTCCCCACACCTCACCATCTTGCCATTGTCTTGAATTTTAGTTCTATGATATAAATTTAGTTCTATGAGACTCTTTTTGAATTTTCCTTAGTCCTTTAAACAATTATTTAATGGTTATTCATTTGCCTCATCTCTTAACTCGTCTTCTTAGATTGAATTATTTGAATAGTTTTTCCATGATTGTTTTCTAAGTAGAAATTTTTGTGGCAAAATTTTTGAGTGTGATTTTATTACCGGTATCATTTAAATGATAATATCATCATTAAAAAGCATGAATGTTGAATTTTTGTCAAATCCCTATGTAGAATTCTTGGGCTATAGCCATACGCTTTCCTTTATTGATCACTGGCTTATATGATTACATTCATACATTTCCTATTATTAAACCATTCTTTTTAATATTCGTTATTTTCACTTATTTGGCTGTACCAGTCTCAGTTGCAGTATGTGAGATCTAGTTCCCTGACCAGGGACCGAACCTGGACCCCTGGCTTTGAGAGTGCAGAGTCTTAGCCACTGAACCACCAGGGAAGTCCCTGAACCACTTTTTTTTTTTTTTTTTGCCCCTGGTATGAATTCAACATGGGCTTTCCTGGTGGCTCAGAGGTAAAGAGTCTGCCTGCCAATGCAGGAGACACAGGAGATGTGGGTTCCATCCCTGGGCAGGGAGATCCCTTAGAGAAGGCAATGGCAACCCACTCCAGTATCCTTGCCTGGAAAATCCCGTGGACAGAGGAGCCTGGTGGGCTACAGTCCATGGGGTCACGAAGAGTCGGACGCAGCTGAGTGACTACACGACAAGAATGGACTCCTCTTTCAGCTAGATCCTGTTGGTAATGTCTCGCTTAGGACCTTCAGTGTTTGAAAGCAAGAGAATTTTTTTTTTTCTCCCCACTCCCTTCGTGGGCACTCGTTTGGGTTTTTAAATCAATGTTCTACTGGCTTCATTTTAGTATTTGTGAGGTTTCCCCCTCTCTCTGTGCTCTGGGACAGTCTAAATGGAATCAGGGTCTTTAAAGGGCTGATGGAACTCATTTGTGAAGTCCTCTGGGCCTGGTGCCCTTGTGTGTGTGTGATAGCTCTTGATATTTTCTGTCTCTTCTATTTTAATTTATTTATGTAGTTTAGCTCTTCTAGGGTCAGTTTTCTTGGATATTTTTCTAGAAAACAATCCATTTTATTCAGGTTTAAAATTTTATTTGTACATATTGAAACAACATAATCTTTTAACAATTTGTCTCCTTTTATCTTTGATATGTCTTCATTCTCATTTCTTATTCTGATTTTTCTCACTCCATTTCCTCCACCTCTTTTTATGGTTAAGTTTGATAACTGTACATCTATTTCCCCCTAAATAGTCAGCTCTTGGATTTTTTTAAAGTTTAGGTTTTATAATTTTTTTCCATTTAATTAATTCATTTTTAAAGATTTTGTTTCTTTATAAATATTTATTTTTGTTCATTTATCTATTTGGTTGTTCTGTTGGTCTTAGTTGCTGCATGCAGGATCTTTAGTTGCAGCATGTGGGATTAGGATGTGGGTCTATTTCCATGACCAGAGGTTGAGCCTGGGTCCCCTGCTTTAGGAGTCCAGAGTCTTAGTCACTGGAGCACCAGAGAAATCCCATTTTATTAATTTCTGATTTTACTAATTTCTTCTATATACTGTCATTAAATTTAGTTTGTTCTTTAATTTCTTTGAGTTGGTTTTTATTTCAATATTTCAAAATTGTTCAAAATCCTTCAAGCTAGGCTTTGACAGTACATGAACCGAGAACTTTCAAATGTACAAGCTCGATTTAGAAAAGGCGGAGGAACCAGAGATCAAATTGCCAACATCTGTTGGATCATAGAAAAAGCAAAGGAATTCCAGGAAAACATCTGCTTCTGTTTCATTGACTACACTAAAGCCTTTGACTGTGTGGATCACAACAAGTAATTCATTTTTATCTTTTCTTTAATGAATGTTAATATTTAAGGTTTTGAAATTTCCTAAGAATATTGTTTTAGCAATATCTCAGATATATAGTATTTTATTACTGTTGCATTCTAGATACTAAGTAGTTCTGCTTTTATTTCCCCTTTTAAATCAATAGCTGTTTAAGAAGGTTATGAATTCCCATTTGGATAGAAAATTTTTAAGGGGGATTATCTAGGTCTATTCTTAATTTCTAGTTTTACAGTTTTATGATGAGAGAATGTCCATTTGTATTGCTTCCACATTTTAGAGCTTATTAACGTATTGGCTAAGAATGTGGACTTGGAGCCAGACTGACTCAGTTCAAACCCCAGTTCACCGTGTACTAGCTACCTGACCTTATTTAACTTCTCTGCTTCGAGTTTCATCATAGAATTGTTATGAGGACTAAACAAACTGAAATCTGTAAAGTGCTTAGAACAGGGCCGGACACGTTTTTAAGGTTTATAGAAATGTTAGTCATAATTATTATTGTGCTTATTTATCATGATATACTTTTTGAGGTTTTGAAATGAAATATGTTCTTTTCAAGACTAATAAATTAGCTCTATCTTACTATTTCGGAGAAGGTGTACTATTTAAGTTACTTAGATACTCCATTGCTGTATTTTCCTACTCTACTAGACTTTTGAGGACTGAGACAGGTAATTAGAGCCTCTCCAATCACTAATTTTGCTTGTCCTCAAGTTTTGGTGTTCTTTTAGAAGGTGCAGAAACATTTGTGTCTGTGAGTTTTTTTTTGTGAATTATAAACTTTATTCATATAAATACTCTTCTCATTTAATGTCTTTGTATTGGTATAAATGTTATCTGATATTAAGATCAATATTCTGCTTTGAAAAATTTTCTTATGTGCTTTTGCCCATCCTTTGACTTTCAATATTTCAAAATTGCTCAAAATCCTTCAAGTTAGGCTTCGACAGCACATGAACTGAGAACTTTCAAATGTACGAGCTCGATTTAGAAAAGGCAGAGGAGCCAGAGATCAAATTGCCAACATCTGTTGGATCATAGAAAAAGCAAAGGAATTCCAGGAAAACATCCACTTCTGTTTCATTGACTACACTAAAGCCTTTGACTGTGTGGATCACAACAAACTGTGGAAAATTCTTAAAGAGATGGGAATACCAGACCACCATAGCTGCCTTCTGAGAAACCTGTATTACAGGTCAAGAAGCAACAGTTAGAACCGGACATGGAACAATGGACTGGCTCAAAATTGGGAAAGGAGTACATCAAGCCTGTATATTGTCACCCTGCTTATTTAACCTATATACAGAGTACATCTTGTGAAATGCCAGGCTGAATGAATCACAAGCTGGAATTAAGATTGCCAGGAGAAATATCAATAGCCTTAGGTATGCAGGTGACACACCACCCTTATGGCAGAAAGTGAAGAGGAACTAAAGAGCCTCATGATGAAGGTGAAAGAGAAGAATGAAAAATCTGGCTTAAAACTCAACATTCAAAAAACTAAGATCATGGCATCCGGTCCCATCCCTTCATGGCAAATAGGAAAACAGTGGAAACAGTGACAGACTTTATTTTCTTGGGCTCCAAAATCACTGCAGACAGTGACTGCAGCCATGAAATTAAAAGATGCTTGCTCCTTGGAAGAAAAGCTATGACCAACCTAGACAGCATATTAAAAAGCAGAGACATCACTTTGTCAACAGATGTCCGTCTAGTTGAAGTTATGGTTTTTCTAGTAGTCATGTACAGATGTGAGAGTTGCGCTATTAAGAAGGCTAAGCACCGAACAATTGTTGATTCTGAACTGTGGCTCTGGAGATGACTCTTGAGAGCCCCTTGGACAGCAAGGAGATCCAACCAGTCAATCCTCAAGGAAATCAACACTGAATATTAATTGGAAGGACTGATGCTGAAGCTGAGGCTCCAATACTTTGGCCACCTGATGTGAAGAGCCAATTCATTGGCAAAGACCCTGATGCTAGGGAAGATTGAGGGCAGGAGGAGAAAAGGGTGACAGAGGATGAGATGGTTGGATGGCATCACCAATTCAATGGATGTGAATTTGAGCAAGCTCTGGGAGATAGTGAAGGACAGAGAAGCCTGGTGTGCTGCAATCCGGGGTTGCAAAGAGTTGGATACGACCGAGTGACTGAACAACGACAAATTTCTGAGTTACTTCTTTTATTTTCTATTTAATTTTGTGTAATTTGACAAACAAGGACATCCTCATCATAACCTCAATACAACCATTAAAATCAGAAAATTAACATGAAAAATTTTAAATTTTATATTGCCGTATAGTTGATTTACAATGTCATATTATTTTCAGTTGTACAGCAAATATATTTAGATATACAGATACACATATCTATTCTTTTTCAGATTCTTTTCCCCTATAGCTTATTACAAAGTATTTAGTAGAGTATCTTGTGCTATACAGTAGGTTCTTATTGATTACCCATTTTATATAAAGTAGTGTGTCTATGTTAATTTCAGCTTCCTAATTTATGCCTTCTCCTACCTTTCCTCTTTGGTAACCACAAGTTTATTTTCTAAGTCTGTGAGTCTATTTCTGTTTTGTAAATAAATTTATTTGGATAATTTTTAGGAATACATATGCAAGTGATATCATATGATATTTGATTTTGTCTGACACTTCATTTAGTGTGATAATCTCTAGGTCCATCCATGTTGCCGCAGTTGGCATTATTTCATTCTTTTTTATGGCTTAGCAGTATTCCACTGGATACACATACCACATCTTTATCCACTCATCTGTCAGTGGACATTTAGGTTGCTTTCTTGCCTTGGCTACTGTAAATCATGCTGCGGTGAACACTGGGATGCATGTATCTTTTCAAAATATGTATTTCTCTGGATATATGCCTACGAGTGGGATTGTTGGATCATATAGTAGCTCTATTTTCAGTTTTTTAAGGAACCTCCATACTGTTCTGCATTTCATTCCCACCAACAAACAGCCTAGGAGGGTTCCCTAAAAAATTAACATTTGATGTATTATTAATATCTTATTGCCATCTAAACCACAGGTCTCGTTTATTTTATTTCATTGATTTGTTTTAATTTCTAAACACTTTTATACAATCTTGAAGGTTACTTTCCATTTGCAGTTATTATGAAATATCAGCTATCTTACACACAATAGTTTATACCTCCCACTACCCAACCCCGATATTGCTCCTCCACCCGACTGGTGACTACTGGTTTGTTCTCTGCATCTATGAGTAGCATAGGACCTATTTAAATGTTGCTGGTTGTCCCAGTAATGTCCTCTATGACAAAGGGATCCAGTCCAAGATTCTGCAGATCATTTAGCTGTCACAGTTCCTCAGTCTTTCCTGAATTTTCATGGCATTTTCAGTTTTGAAGATTACAGACCAGTTGTGCAGAATGTTCCTCATAATTAGATTCAGTTTCTTTTTTTTTTGTCAGAAATATCAAGATGTGACACTATACTCTTCATATTCACATTCTGTCAGGTGGGACATAATTTGACTTGGCCCACTTTTGTGATGTTAACTTTGATCACTGATTAATGTGGTGTCCGTCAGGTTTCTCAGCTGGGGATTTATTCTTTTTCCTCTTTGTAATGAATAAATATTTTGTGACAAGTTACTTCGAGGCTATGTAAATGTCATATTCCTCATCAAACTTTTACCAATTAATTTCACATTCACTGATGTTTCTTGGATGAGTTCTTTATCCCTGTAATGGTTGCCAAATAGTGATTTTCTAGTTCAATCATTCTTTCTTTGTTCATTAGCTGTTATTCTGCTGGAAGGAAAATAGCTGAGTTTCTTACTTCCTCATTTGTTTATTCATTTATTTATATCACTATGGACTCATGAATTTCTATTTAGTCAATGAATGATAATCCTGTTGCTATAATTATTTATTATGATGATGATTATTATAATTATAATCCTTTATGGTGCTTTTCTTTTGCATTAAACTTGGTTAGTCTGAGACAGTTTGACAGTAAGGGGATTAAGCCGCCCTTTGGGTTAGCCTGTGTATTCTTCTGACACGTCTGCATCATCCTGTGAGCACTTTTTTAGTTTCTGGCACAGCAAGGCATTTCGGCTCATCGTGTACTCTCTCTACCCCAGCCCTGGTATCAGCCATTTCTTCAAGGACTTTTGTCCTCTTAATGATAGTTAGAAACAAAGATACAGGCTGTAGGTATGCTCGTTGTTCTTAGATGTTGCTGCTTCCAGGCCTTCCCGTTGGTTAAAGGTAGAGGATGTGTGCGTGTTTGCATGTATGCATCTGTGTACATATGGATGTATGGATGTATGTTCATGCAGATAAATAACACATGATACATATTTTACAGCTAGATGTATATGTGTATATACACACATGTACACACACACATATATACATATGTATTTTGCTGTTGTTGGTGGTGGTTGTATCTGACTATTTGTTACCCCATGGACTGTAGCCCATCAGGCTCCTCTGTCCATGGGATTTCCCAGGCGAGAATACTGGAGTGGGTGGCCATACTCTTCTCCAGGGGATCTTCCTGACCCAGGGATCAAATCCGTGTCTCCTGCATTGGCAGGCAGATTCTTTACCACTAAGCCACCAGGGAAGCCCATGTATATATATATATATGCATATATATATAATTTGCCAGTGATACCTCCAATTCCAGTTTGCCTCCACAGAATACAGGCTCAGTCACCCTGCCGCAGGGAGACCCCTCCTTACCCTCCTTGGGCTCTGACACCCCATACTGGGCCACTACTTCCTCCTCCACTCTTGTCCCTTGGGCAGCCACGCTCATCTCACTCCACTTCCAGAGTCTTGCTCAGTTTCCCAGCAATCCCCCATCCCCTGCCCATGCAGGTGTCTATCTTGCTGGGCTCTACCTATAGACTTCTGTGCTGAATTACTGGGAAGGAAGGCAGGAGTGCAAGTTGGAAGAAAGACAATATGAAGCAATTACTTTGTTATTGATATCTCTGTTGACCCATCATTTATAGCTTGGTTTTGCTTTGTGATCCAAGCTGAGAATCTTTTGCTTTCAGTCTATGAATTTGTGTTATTTTATTTATTCGTATGAAAGGTGTGTTAGATACTAGTTTTATCTTTAATACTGTCCTCTTGTTTTAACAATTTTTTATTATCATGTTTTGCTATATTATTCGTGCTTCTTCTTCCTCTTTTATGTGTATCTCTTCTGGTAATAGAAAAAATTTATAGTTTGTTTATTGTCCTTTTGATTATCTTTATAACCATAACTTCAAATAATATGCTCAGTGCTTTATTATTTAGAGTTGACTCCCTCTACTAGCAATCATTCAGATGGTATACTTTCTGGTTTATATGTATATAGAATGGAATATTAGTCACTCATAAAAAGAATAAAATAGCAGCAACATAGATGGATCTAGAGAATATCATACCAAGTAAGTCAGAGAAGAAGTGGTACAGTAAGTACGTATGAACCTTCAAATTGCAAGCTTTCAAAGGTTAGAATGTGCATCACACGCCTAATCACGTAAGGCGTGAGGTAAATTGCAGATTGCCCTCTGTCCCCGATGGCTGATGATTATTCCACTCTGCCATCTCCCACCTTCTCTCCCTCCTTCAATCAGAAACTCTTCTTTCCTGCTCAGTTGATGCCAGTCTCTGTATGGCAGCTACCGTACTGTACTACTGTACTTTTCAAGGTACTGTACTGTAAGATTAAAAATGCTTTTTGTGTTTGTTTTTTATTATTTGTGTGAGAAGTATTATAAACCTATTGCAGTACAGTAGTATATAGCCAATTGTGTTAGTTGAGCACCTAGGCTAACTTTATTGGACTTATGAACAAATTGGAACAGAACCTGTTTGCATGTAGGGGACTTACTGTATATGATATCACTTTTATGTGGAATCCAAAAAAATAATACTAATGAATCCATATACAAAACAGAAACAGACTCACAGACATAGAAAACAAACTTATGGTTACCAAGGGAAAAAGGGGAGGAGGGAAGGGATAAATGAGGAGTATGGGATTAACAGATATACACTATACATAAAATAGATAAGCACTAAGAATTTATTGTATGGCACAGGGAATTATATTCAGTATCTGTGATAACCGATTATGGAGAAAAATCTTAATATATATGTATAATTGAATCACTTTGCTGTACACCTGAAACTAATACAATATTGTAAATTAACTAAACATCAATTTTAAAAACCCCTTCATGGGTCACAGCCTTGTTGTGGTGCAGAGGCTTGTGTGACTCAATGAAGCTATGAGCCATGCTGTGCAGGCCACTCAAGATAGACGGGTCATAGTGAAGGGTTCCGACAAAACGTGTCCACTGGAGGAGGAAATGGCAAACCACTCCAGTATTCTTGCCGTGAGAACTCCATGAACTGTATGAAAAGGCAAAAAGATATGACACCAGGAGATGAGCCCCCAGGTTAGAAGATGTTACATCACTGACTCATTGAATGTGAATCTGAGCAAACTTGGGGAGATAGTGAAGCACAGGGGAGTGTGGCGTCCTGCAGTCCATGGCGTTGCAGAGTCAGACACAACTTAGCGACAGAACAACTATTTTCTCCTTTCTCTCTTCCTCTTCACCAACTGATTTTCATGGATCATACTACTATTATTAATTTTCTTACTAATTTCTTTTATATATTTATTCCTTGACTTAAAATAATTTTTGATACTCCAACTATAGAAGTTGTATATCTGCCTACCTATATTTACTCTGTTCTCTCTTCTATCTCTATCATTCCTATTCTGATCTTTCATTACGTTCTCATGGTTTTTAACATTTTTGTGTTTTAGTCACTAAGTCATGTCCAACTCTTTGCGGCCCCATGGACTGTAGCCCACCAGGCTCCTCTGTCCATGGGATTCTCTAGGCAAGAATATTAGAGTGGGTTCCTGTAGCAGTTTTAGCTCTTGTCTTGCATTACAGTGGATTTAACACTCACAACTAATCCTTTTATCTAGTTTTTTCCATTTAATCTCTCAGTTGGCTAGAATTTATTGCCTGATGCTTTTTTGGAAAGCATTCATAGGATTGAAATCCCCTGAATTCTTGCATGCTAGAATGTTTGTCTGTTGCCTTTAGCCTGGTAAAATGGTTTGATGAAGTACAAAATGCTTGGATCTCACCTGGAGGACTTTGTAGGGATTTCTCTACTGTCTTTTGTTGTTGAAATCTGGAACGAAACCGTGTGTATGTGAAAAGTGAAAGTGTTAGTTGCTCCGTCATGTCCGACTTTTTGCGACCCCATGGACTGTAGCCTGCCAGGCTCCTCATTTTTCCAGGCAAGAATACTAGAGTGGGTTGCCATTTCCTTCTCCAGGGCATCTTCCCAACCCAGGAGTCAAACCCAGGTCTCCCACATTGCAGGCAGATTCTTTCCTGCCTGGGCTTCCCTGGTGGCTTAGAGGTTAAAGCGTCTGCCTAGAATGCGGGAGACTGGGGTTCGATCTCTGGGTCGGAAAGATCCCCTGGAGAAGGAAATGGCAACCTACTCCAGTACTCTTCCCTGGAGAATCCCATGGAGGGAGGAGCCTGGTAGGCTACAGTCCATGGGGTAGCAAAGAGTCAGACATGACTCCACTTTCACTTTCTTTCTTTACCGTCTGAGCCACCAGGAAAGCCCGTATTTGTTTGTGTGTATTTCTGTTTTCTTACATCAGTGGATATGTTGAATGCCCAATGATTCTTTATTTTTGAAGATAAGGAACTTTACTAGGCCAGTCTCAGCATTGATCATTTTGAATCAGTTTTTCCTTTCAATCTATAACTTCAAGTTTTAAAGTTTATTTATTATTTTATTTTTGGCTGGGTCTTCGTTGCTGTGCGTGGTCTTTCTTTAGTTGCAGTGAGCAGGGGCTACTCTCTAGTCGAGGTATGTGGGCTTCTCACTGAGGTAGCTTCTCTTGTTGCTGGGCACAGGCTGTAGATCGCAGGCCCGATAGCTGTGGCGCCCGGGCTTGGTTGCCATGAGGCATGCGGGATCTCCTCCAGCCAGGGATCCAATCTGTGTACCTTGCATTGGCAGGTGGATTCTTAACCACTGGACCACCAGCGAAGTCCAAGTTTTTAATTTAAATTTTAAATTATGGTAGAATACCTGTACCACTGAATTTACCATGGGGACAAAGAACACTGCCTGCCAGATCAGCAAAGGATGCTGCGGCCATCAAACCATCAGCCATTACAGCAGCCTTGGCTCAACAGTGAGCCCCAAGGGAACTCTGGATGCAGACAAATAGGTGCCTGCCACCAAGCCTTCAGTGCCACCAAGCCTGCAGCTATCCCCAACAGAGTGCCCAGAGTGGATTCTGGATGGGCAAGAACAGGATACTGGTCCTAGAGAGTTAAGATACATATCAAAGAAATTACTTCAATGAGTCTAGACTCTTCCATCTTCCTATTCATAAAAAAGTACTAAATTCATTAACTTAAGATGTCCTTAACAATAATTTTTTGTTGTTCTATTTTTTTTTTTTTTTTGCAAACATTCCTATGTATCCTGGCTCATTCCTTACCTCTTTGGAACCGCCCCTCAGAGCTATCTGAGAGGCTGACTTGCAGGCCTAAGTACTCAGCAAGTACACTAAATAAAACATAATTCTCCAGTTTTAGGTTGCGCATTTTTTTTCCAATGGATACCATCTAAATCATTTTTAAGTGTATAGTCCAATGGTGTGAGGTATATTCATGCTGTGTGGCCCATCTCCAGCACCTTCTCATCTTGCAAAGCGGTAACCCTTCAACAACTCCCCGTTTCCCCCTCCTTCCAGGAAGATTCACGTTTTCTTTATTTTTAAAGAGACACTGTCTTCAATTACGTTTTTCTTTTCTAGGCGTTCAGTTCTTTTTTTCAGGAGCAGTCATTATACACATGGTGGATCTACTTATAAATAAAGTGCCTTTGATTATGCTCCTCTGAGTATATCATGCACTTCAGAGAAGGTGTTCTCTGCCAGGTCTGCCCGTGATCTGTCCTTAAGGGACACTGTCAGCATCTACCCTCAATTTGGTTCCAGTTTCACTGGGCTTGGCAGAAGTTTGTCATAGAAAGTGTTATTTGGGATTAGTACTTTCTATTTTCATCCACAATGGGATTTACACTTCTGCTTTTATTTTTCTTGTGGCAATCAATTCAGCTGACTTCAGAGATAAGAGGTTGGTAGATGTATCTTTACTGTTGCTCCTTACATTTGGATTTGTGTTACTGAGTGGGTCCCCCCACCACCACTGCTGCCATGTTCATGTCTGAACATCAAACTTCCATAAGACCGGGTAAACAATGGCACACCCAGGAATAAGTCTATATGTGAAAACACTGATTTTTGTTTCTGTGACTGTGTCAGGTCTTAGGTGCAGCATGTGGGATCTTTTCCTTTTTTTAGTTGCAGCATGCGAACTTACCTGTGGTGTGTGGATCTAGTTCCCTGACCAGGGATCAAACTCGGGCCTCTTCTGTTCAGAGTGTGGAGTTTTAGCCACTGGACCACCAGGGAAGTCCTGAAATAAGCCTATTTTAATTAAATTTTTTTTGTGTGTGTGTGTGGTCATTTTCATGAAATTTAGGGTGGAAATTGTTGTTGGCCAAAATCTTGACTTCCTCTACTCACAGAAGCTGAATGAAAATATGGAGGCAGAGTTTGGAGGAAATAGAAAGGTAGTTTCAATTCTCAGCCAGTGGAGAGGGGCACACAGTAGGCTCATGCCTAAAGAACTGTGCCCCCTTTCCCATGAGGCGCCTAGGGGCTTCTATAAGATGAGGCTTGTGGTCAGGAGTCGATGAGGAGGTGCTTAGGATCTTGATTTCTTCCTGCTGCATTGTCCCAAAGACAGTCTTGCGCTGGTGCCAGTAACCCAGTAACTGAGCCTGGCAGTTCGGTGGCTCTGATATGTAACTACAAGGGGAAGGGTGTTGTAAGAGTAAACACCAGACACAGGAGGTACTTAGCATAGAGTCAAAGGAAAACAGGTGTGAAGTGGAACTCCTGCAGAGTTAGGGGTCAGAAAAGCAAACTTAGTTATAGACATATAGAGTTAGGAGCAGTTAAAGTAAAAAGGGCTTCCCTGATAGCTCAGTTGGTAAAGAATCTGCTTGCAATGCAGGAGATCCCAGTTCAATCCCTAGGTTGGGAAGTTCCCCTGGAGAAGGGAAAGGCTACCCACTCCAGTATTCTGGCCTGGAGAATTCCATGGGCTGTATGGGCCTGGAGAATTTCATGGACTGGTTGGTCCATGGGGTTGCAAAGAGTCAGACACGACTGAGTGACTTTCAGTGAAAGTGAAAAAAGTAGGAGTGTTTAGGTTTGCTCACTGATGTCTTTATTCTCTTTCTTCTCAGGAAAAGGAAAGAGAAAAACTCATTCTTCTTTTTCCCTTTTTCACTGCAACTCATGTGGGATCTTTTCTTTAAGTTGTGGCATGTGAACTCTTAGTCATGGTATACGAATCTAGCTGCCTGACCAAGGACTGAACTTGGGCCTCCTGCATTGAGAGTGCAGAGTTCTAGCCACTGGTCCACCAGGGAAGACCTGAAAGATGCCTATTTTTAATTAAATAATTATTTTTTGGTCATTTCATGAAATCTAGGGTGGGAAGGGAGGTAGAAAGTCACGCTTAGCTTTCCTTTTGGACACAGATGTGTTTGTATCTACTTTGAGTGGTTTGTCCCACAGACTGTCTATGTATGCACTGCACCTTCAGTTCAGTTCAGTTCAGTCACTCAGTTGTGTCTGACTCTTTGCGACCCCGTGGACTGCAGCATGCCAGGCTTCCCTGTCCATCACCTGCTCCCAGAGCTTGCTCAAACTCATGTCCATCAAGTCGGTGATGCCATCCAACTATCTCATCCTCTGTCACCCCTTTTTTCTCCTGCCCTCAATCTTTCCCAGTGTCTGGGTCTTTTCAAATGAGCTGGCTCTTCACATCAGGTGGCCAAAGTATTGGAGTTTCAGTTTCAGCATCAGTCGTTTCAATGAATATTCAGGACTGATTTCCTTTAGGACTGACTGGTTGGATCTCCTTGCAGTCCAAGGGGCTCTCAGGAGTCTTCAATGACACAGTTCAAAAGCATCAATTCTTTGGCACTCAGCTTTCTTTATGATCCAAATCTCACATCCATATATGACTACTGGAAAAACTGTAGCTTTGACTGGATGGTCATTTGTTGGCAAAGTAATGTCTCTGCTTTTTAATATGTACTGCATCCTGCCCCGATCCAAAGTAATGTTCAAGTGTACAGATCCATACCACAAGGAGGAGTGGTCTGCTTCTTTTTTCTTATATAACCCTCCCTAGGTATCCTCAGGGGATTGGTTCCAGGACAGCCTCCCTCCTCACCCCTACCAACTTGAATTCTCAAGCCTCTTGGATGAAATTGCCTAGTATCTGCATATAACCTATGTAACCTTCTCATATACTTTAAATCATCTCTAGATTACTAGTAATATCTCATACAATGTAAATGTTATGTAAATAGCTGTATATACAATGTAAATGCTATGTAGATGATTATATATCTAACATTAAAAGCTATATAAATAGTTGCCAGGGCAGGGCAAATTCAAGTTTTGCTTTTTGGAACCTCCTGGAATTTTTTTCTGAATATTTTCAATTTGTGGTCGATATGATCTTGGGCAACCTTGGCCTGCAGCAACTTGGAGTGTGGCTTGGGTTACCAGCCAGAGATTGAGGCTGGGTCACTGCGGTGAAAACACCAGATCCTAACCATAAGACCAGTGTCAGTGACAAGGGTCCTGGCCCTTTGACTTTGCAGAAAAGAATTTCCACAAAGATGGAAAGTAGTGAAGCAAGTAAAGTATTCATTAAGTGAGAAAAAGAGTATAGTATATGTGGATAGACACATGGGCAGACTCAGGGAGAGTCCCTGAGCTGTGCCCTTGTGGCAGTTTGAATCACTTATACGGGGCATTTCTTCTGGTTTTCCTTTGACCAATCATTTTGATTCGCCTGGTTCTCAGTCCATATTTGGTATATCTCAGGATCCTTCCATGTGTACACATGCATCTTTTAGCCTAGACGGATTCTACTGAAGAGGCCTGTGGTTAGAACACCCCTTGGCATCACTTCCCCTTTGACCTCCAGAAATCTTTCTGCACATGCGTGGTCAGGGAGGTCTCCTGACTTTGAGAATCAGAAACATGTGGTCTGGGCAGGGCCCAGCCTCCTCCCTTAATTGACCTGCTGTTCTCGTCTTGCAGTTTCGATCCACTGGATGGAATGGATCTCCAATCATTTACCTGGGGAAGGGCCCCATCTGCTTCCTGCCTCAAATTGAATCCACAGATGTGGGACCTGTGGAGAGGGAAGGCAGATTCAAGTCTTGTTTAGGTCTTTTGGACTGCTACTGCCATTGTCTTCAGGGTTGAAAAAGATTTTATCCCAGCTGGGGTTTCTTCTGAAACTGTCTGGGGAAGCTGCTCCCCTTCATTAGGCTTTGCCATGATTTCTATGCCTAAAAGGGCACCGATGTTTGGATGAGAGATGGTTGGTCTGCCCTCTTTTGAGGGGGGAAGATCTGGGTTGTGTTGGGGTGCTGGATGGCAGGAATCACAGGAGCCTGGCTGGGTACTGTCAGTAGGGGAATGGAGAGGTGTGTGCAGGTATGAGCCTGAACCACAGGAATCCCCTTCTTTTAATATACGGAAAGAAGCATCTGTTACCTGTTGCATATTAGGGATACTGAATGACTTTCACAAAAACCTGCATCTTCACCTGTCTGGTGAAGAGGTAGTACACAGGCAAAAAACACGTTCTGAGAATAGAGAGGTGTAACATTAGTCCTGACAGTGTTCTCTCTTTTTGTAATGCAAGTGAAACTAAAGGCGGTCATCAGATAAGATCCCTTAAACTTGTTTAATCAGTAATGTCCTATAACCTGTCTTCACTGACTAAGTTTGATTTAATTATTTTGAAAATTGCGTACCCTCCTAGCTTCATGTAGCTTAGATAATACATCAGAAGGCTCCTTTCTTCCTCCTATAGATAATACCTATGACAGATGGGTTGCTATAGTAATGATTGCTTAAGTTGTTTTTCAGGAACTGGGAGTCAGCTCTTGTCCAGTTTGAGCTGGCTAAGGGGAACCCAGGTCATGGGGACCCTGACCCTCAAACTAGGTCCACTTAAGTGTCCAATGAATGACATTTTGACGAAACTCCATCCTCAGATCATGCTAACATAGCTATGTTCTGAACATGCATTCCATGAAGAAGCATGTAATTCAGACATGCCTGCACAAAACACAGATTACCTCATCTTTTTCCTACCTCCTAATACTTTTGCCCACACCTCAGACAACTCTGCTTCTCTAAATATTTCACGCCCCCTGCCTTCAGAGAGGCAGATTTGAGATCTGCTCTCCTCACTTGGCTGCCTTGTGAATGAACCCTTTCTATGCTGCAGACCTCTTGGTGTCTCAGCATTTTGCTTGCTGCACGCTGGGCAAAGGAATCTGATTCCCAGTTCAGTAACGCAAGTGCCTTACTTACTCCTTGATTGTCAGGACATCCTCTTGAGAGAGGCATCCACTTCAAAGATGGCTATCTTGAAAAAAAAGAAAAGATGACTATTTTGAGTAAACACAATTACCAGCCACAGACTAGGTGAAGAACCAGGCCGCCTCTCCACCCCCCACCAATGGCTCCTTTATTTTAGCGATCTTGGCTGGTTTTGATAAATGGCCTTTAGGGTCATTGCTTCTTCTTTACCCATACTTAATTTTTTTAATTAAAAAATCTTTTAAATTTATTTTGACTGCGCTGGGTCTTTGTGGCTGTGCAGGCTTTTCTTTAGTTGCGGCGGGGGCAGGGCCTGCTCTCTGGCTGCGCACGGGCTTCTCATTGCAGCGGCTTCTCTTGCTGTGCAGCGAGGGCTCTAGGGCCCTCAGGCCCCAGTAGTTGAGGCTCCTGGGCTCTAGAGTACAGGCTCAGTAGTGTGGTGCATGGGTCCAGTTGATCCATAGCCTGTGGGATCTTCCAGGATCAAGGATGGCAGGCAGACTCTTCACCACTGAGCCACCAGGAAAGCCCTTTCTTCCCATACTTTAAATTCTTGCCCTTACAGTGTAAATTCACCAATAAAGAGTGAGCCCTTAAACCCTAGGCCTACTCCTCAATTTCAATAAAAGCAAAACCTTAGGCCTGAGTTTTCCACCCTGCTGCCATGAACATGTTGTGTGGTCCCAGCTGGGGCATGCAGTTTTCAGTTCTGAAGATAATACATCCCCCCCTCGTTTCCAGACAGTTATTGCTGAAGGACAGCAAGGGCTCGTCCAGCCACAGCATGCACCATTGATAGACTCAGACCAGCGTAAAACAACAGGATGGAGACATTGACTTCACAGGATAAGAATGGAGAGGTGGGCAGGAGTGGTGAATTCATTCAACATTCAAATAACATTTATTGAATGCCTGAACATTCTAGGCATTGTTTTAGGCCCTGTGGATATAACAGTGAAAATAACAGAAATCCCTGCCCTCGGGATGCTTCAGTTCCAGTGAAGGAAACAGACAAATAAGTAAATTATACAGTATGGTAGGTAGTGAGAAATGCTAGAGGATGAATTTGAGAGATCTGCTGTACAAACTAATGCCAATAGTTAACAACATGGTGTCGTGCACTTAAAAACTTGTTAAGAGGGTAGATCTCATGCTAAGATGCCAAGTGTCCTTAACACACATACCCACAGGAAGGAGACACAGGAAATCTTTTGGAGGTGATGGATATGTTAATTATATTGATTACAGTAGTGGTATCATGGGTCCGTGTCTACATCCAAACTTACCAAAATGTATATATGAAATATGTGCAATTTTTTATATCTTAACTACACCTCAAAAACCTGAAAAAAAAAGATAAAGATAAAAATAAAGTAAGGATTATGTGGGGGGCAAGTTGCAATTTTAGACACGCCAGCCAGGAAAGGCCTCTCTGAAAAAGAGACATTTGAACAAAGATTTGACGGCAGTAAGGGAGTGAATCATTAGATTACATGTTGATGTTAATATATATTTTTTGCAATTATTTAAGCTCTGAATAAAACATTCTAGATGCCAGCTTTAACATATGTGAAGGGGTTTTAAAAGCTTCAATTAAAAACTTCTTTTAGAACAAATTGCAAGAAAGAGAAATTAAAACAATCCCATATACAATAGAATCAAACAGAATAAAATACTTAAGGATAAATTTAACCTAGGAGGTGAAAACTCTGTGTGGTGAAAATTCAGGACATATATATAAGTATGTGTTATATAAATATTACTTATTATGCTGTTCTGTTGTTAATCTCTAAATCATGTCCAACTCTTTGTGATCCCATGGACTGTAGCCTGCCAGGCTCTTCTGTCCATGGAGTTTCCCAGACAAGAATACTGGAGTGGGTTGCCATTTCCTTCCTCAGGGGACTTTCCTGACCCAGGAATTGAACCCACATCCCCTGCTTGGCAGGCGGATTCTTTACCACTGAGCCACGTGGGAAACCCCATTATTTATTATATGGATATTATAATTATATTATATTATATGAATATTACTCAGCCATGAGAAAAAAAGGAAATACTGCCGTTTGCATCAGCTTGGATAGATTTTGAGGGCATTATGCTATGAAATAAATCTGACAGAGAAAGGCAAATTCAGTGTGATCTCAGATGGGGAATCTAAAACGAAACTGCATAAAGCAAAGTAGACTGTGGTTACCAGGGGCTGGGAGGTGGGAGAAATAGGTGATGGTGGTCATAGGATCTGAAAGTTTGGGTAGAAGGTGAGGAGCCTGATGGTGGATGAATCCGAGAATGGTGTTGCGTGTTAGTTTCTTAGGGCGGCCATAATAAAATACCATAAACTGGATGACTTAAAACAACATAAATTTATTGTCTCACAGTTCTGGAAGCTAAAAGTCTGAAATCAAGGTGTTATCAGGGCCATGTTCCCTCCAAAACCTGTATAGGCGACTCCTTTCTTCTTTTTTCTTTTTCGGGCGCGTGGCTTAGGGGATCTTAGTTCCCTGACCAGGGACTGGGAACACAGGCCACCGGGGCAGTCCCAGGAGACTCCTTTCTTGTGGCCTCTCGGAGCTTCTGGTGTCTGCTGGGGAGTCCTGGCCTCCCTTGTGTTCTGAGGCATCACTCAGCCCCTGCCTGTTTCCACTCGACTGTCTATCCCGTGTGTCTTCACGTTGTCTTTCCTCTGTGTGTCTCCGTGTCCAAATTCCTCCCTTCTTATAAGGACAATGGTCATTTTGGTTTGGGGATTCACCTTACTCCAGTAGGAGGTTAACTAACTACATCTGCAAGGATCCAGTTTCCAAATAAGGTCACTTTCTGAGGGGCCAGGGATTAGGACTTCAACAGGCCTTTTGGGGGAACAGTTTAACCCAGGTACAAGGTGTAGGCTACTCGAGTGTGACGTGCCTTGGGCACCCAGTGTTGATCATAGTGGGTGCTCCAAGGGTGCCTGTTCCTGAGTGTCCCCCTCTGTTTCCTTGGCAGTGTTCTTGGAAAAGGAGGATCTGCGGTGGAGGTAGGAGGGCTGAATAGGAGAATATATTGCTTGATTCACTGAAAACAGGGTCTAGAATGTCCCTGATGGTACAGTGGATAAGAATCTGTCTGCCAATGCAGGGAACACGAGTTTGACCCCTGGTCCGGGAAGATCCCACATGCCTCAGAGCAGCTAAGCCTGAGCACTGCAGCTAGAGAGTAGCCCCTGCTCACTGCAACTAGAGAGAGCCAACACACAGCAATGAAGACTCAACGTGGCAGAAACCCCAGACAAGACAAAATCAAAAGCAACAAGGTCTGGGTTGAATGCCCCTCATGCCCAGGATAGAAGGGGAGGGAACCTGATGGCGGGGGAGAAGGTTAGTCTAGAATCAGCGGCTCTGGGGGTGTTAGATCCCAGACGTGCTATGGATTGGGCTTTGGGAGAGCGCAGGCGGGAGGAGAGCTGATGGTTCTCCTTCTGCAGTCATGCGTGTCTTTTCCTGTCCGTCTGTGACGGGCAGCCTTGGACTGCGATGCAGGGAAGGAGGAGACACAGGATGAGCACGTGGGTAATTGTGATGGATTCAGTTGGCCTTTTTGGTCAAGCCTTTGCTGCAGCAGCTCATTATTTAACTGGTCTGATCTAACTGGCCATTGGTCCAGTGTACAAAGTACGAATGTACGGCAGGGGAGATGCGTTTTTTGATAACAGTGCCAGAACATAGCTGTAACAGCAATGGTTCGGGCTTCGATTATTTTTCAGGATGATAAATCCTGCTTCTCTGGAGGCTGGCTGAGGTTTTAGAAATGCTCAGATGTCACTGGGAGCCATGAGTGAAGAGCGAGGAGGCAGACCAGAACTGGAGTGGTGTTTGCGCTTGCATGAGGCCCAGTGCGTGTAACTCTGGCTCAGGGGGGATGAAGGGGCTCATCACAGGCTGTGTCCCCAAGGCAGGCAGAGACAGACTGGGAGCTTGGGTCACGTCGGGCTTTGCTCCCCCTCTGCCCTAGGGCCCACCCCACAGAGCACTGGCAAGGGCAAGTTGGATGCTTTCACTTTAATTGCTATGGGCTACAAGTATGTTTAAGGTGTTAAGTCCAGAGACTCAATTTCTTCAGCTTCTCAAAAAACGAGGAAACAATGTTACTGGAATGAATTTTTTCCTTAGGCTTTGTGCCAGTTCAGTCCCCTCTAGAAGAAAGTGGAGATGAGAATGAGGTTTGAGGGGTCCCGGGCACCAGCTCCACCCTCTCCACCCTCCTCCACTCCATCTCCTGCTTCCTAGCCTCGCTGAGCCCTTGGAGGGCCTTACCCAGGAATCTGGGGTGGAGGTTAGGGACAGCAGAGGCCGAAGGACCTGCCCATCCCTGACCCCGCCCCGACCTGGGCAGGAGCAAGAGGAAGAGTAGCAGGCAGTGCAGTGGGAAGTCTGGCAGTCAGACCCCAGGGGGAAGCTGATATCAGGCGGTTTGAATGTGGGTGAGAGGCTGGAGGCATGTGAAGGCCCAGCATGGGGGTAGCTTCAGTGTGGAGGCGTGGTGACATTCCCAGGACTCAGGTGTGGGGGGCAGGTGACAATATCCAGTCCACCTCCCACCCCTGGCAAGTGGTGAGTCTTCTCAGTTTCACAAGACTTTTGAGTTGGTATGCACTCACCTTCGAAGAATTTCCTTCCTCCAATTTTTTCTTGTATTTTTCTTCTTACTCCTTGGGCTGCCGAGAGACCTTTATCTAACCCGAGTTCTAATTTTGGAGCAGAAGAATCACAACAGCAGAAAGATCACATCATTTAAAGAGGACTCCCCCCCTTTCCCCAATCCTGTGCTCGACCAGACATTATCCTTGGACAAATCCCTAAAGTGGAGAGGTTTTGCCTAGGGACTGAGCTTCTCTTTCATGGGAGGGTGGGTGGGCCAGGGTAGAAACCACGTGTGGTGCAGGCAGCACCATCGCCTACTGTAGAAACTGCCTGTGGGTGGGTGCAGGGTGAGCTCCGTTTGTGTCTTTGTGTACAGGTGGATGCATAAGGCTGCTTCTTCCTGGACTTGTCTCTGCGTGGAGGTGTCATGCAAGCACGCTACTGGAGAGTCCTCTGGGGATACTTACACAGTGGGTTGAATCCTGAGCTGGGAGGTGCTGTCGAAATCTTCTGGGTTGCTGGGGCTGTATTTGGGGTGAAGCAGATTCTGTTGGAGCTGTGGTCCCCTCATCAGCTTAGGTACAAATACACCAATTTGTTCATTTAACAAAATCAAAAGTGTTTTTTCCCTTTGGAATGGGCAGTCAGGATACCTGATGTGTGCTGGCTGCCAGAATACAGAAATGGTATGGCATGAATCCTGTCCTGTTAAGGGAGATACAATTTCTACACACTATGTACCTGTTATGGACTGAATGTTTGTGCCCCTCTCAAATCTATATGTTGAGGAAACTTCCCTGGTGATCCAGTGATTAAGAATTCATCTTGCAATGCAGGGGATATGGCTTCAATCCCTGGTTGGGGAACTAAGTCTCACAAGCCGAGGGTCAACTAAGCCCACGTGATGCAATGAAATGATCCCATATGCTGCGAATAAGACCAATGCAGCCAAACAATAAAATAAAGAAATATTTAAAAAAAAATTCAACAGTCTTCTCCAACACCACAGTTCCAAAGCACCAGTTCTTCCTTGGAGGGTAGGAAATGAGTCAGCAAGAGCTGGCGGGGGTAGGGGGGTGGGGTGGGGGGCATGGGTGGGACAGGTGTGGGGAATGTAAACAAGTTCAACTGAGCTGATGTGGGTGGTACAGGAAGGAGCAGAATGGAACGTGGGGCTGGAAATGAGTGAGGTTGATTAGAAGGCACATCTCTAAGCAGCTGGCAGTGAGGGGAGGTGTTTGTGGGTGAAGATGTTAATACCATGGGGATATTTCCCTTGTTACTTAACCTCATCTTTTTTTCACTTTTTTCACAAAAAATCTTTTCCTTGCCTAGTTATCCTTAGCCTTAGTTTTGTCTTTACCCCTGTCCCACCTCAATTCACACTCCTCCCATCAACACCAAGAGCAAGACCCTTCTCCCCTCCCTGTGGATTCCTCTCCCAGCTTCCAACGACATCCCCAACTCCTAACCTTCCCCCCGGGCAGGGACCCGAGGGAGAGAAGGACTCACTGATGAAGGGTTCCTTGGTAAGAGCAGAGGAAGCATTTTCTGTAACGGAGGAAAGAGATGACAGTGAGGACTGAACCTGCCCCTAGAGTCACCCTCTGTCCATTCCCAATCAGCTCTCAGGATGCCTGTGGACACGAGAGGCAGGTTGAGCGCAGCCTTCTGTCCGATCACTAGGTCTACCCAGGTGTTCTTTCTGACGATTAACTTCCGCAGTTTCTTGAATCAGGCTCTGTACTCCTCAACCTGTCCATCATTTCTGAGGCTATTTTTTACATAATTTTCAAGAACGATCCAGCAGGGTCATGTAGTTATTCCTGATAATTTGTTATTTTGAAATCGAATTTGCTAATTAGTAGAACTGAAAAACCAAGAAAAAAAAAGACTAGACTTAAAATTAGTCCTGTGGGTCAAGCATTCCATCATTTAGCTGAATGTAATAGGCTGCTAAATAACTGTAAACAATACAATTTCTTTAAGATAAACAAAATATGTACTATTATATTATTTTTATAATTATTAGTATTATTTTACATTATTGTTTTACTTTAAAATATTGTTTTATTTTTTAAAATTCTGATGAATTTTTTTTTCTGTAAAGCTTTATCAAAATTTAACAACAGGAACAACAAAAAATTGCCCTCTGACTTACTCCTGGCCTATGAGTTTCCCTGAGATCCCTGCTGGGGAGCTGGCCAAGGTTGGAGGGACTCAGGCTCCTCTGTAGTGGAGAGGGACAGTGCATGGCCTGGTGATTTCTGAGGTTGGATCCCCCATTCCTTTAGTCTTTCAACATATTTATGCAAAGCTCTCTGCTAATTGAAGGGGGTTCAGTGCTAAAGAAGACAGACCTTGCCTGACAGAGTGCAGTCTATTATGTAATTACTTAATCCCTAGGGTGATCATGCTAGAAGGGCAGGTACAGCAGGGGGCAATAAGGGCAAATGGGGTCTAATTTATTCTCCATGTTCATGGAAGACACCTTTGAGGAACTGATACCTCAACTGAGATTTGATAGATAACAAAAGCTTTGGCCGGTTGATACTGAGTCAGCTAGAGGAAGGGATAAGGGGAGAAGCATTCCAGGCAGAGGGAAGAGCAAGAAAGCAGGTCCTGATGTTCAAGGAATGGCAGGGTCGTCCTGGCCTGAACAATACTTGTGGGGTTGGAAAAGGCATCCTGGGAGGCATGACCGAGAATAGGGCGCACTGCTGGGCGAGTGGAATGTGGGCCAGATTTCAGTCCCCACCACCCCCAGCCCAGCACTCCTGTGCAGGAGACAACCTGCCCAGGCATATGCGGTGGCTCAGAGGCCTTGCAAGAAGGCCAGGGTGGCGGAGCAGAGTGGGTGGAGGAAGGCATGTGAGGTGATGGGCCAGGCGAGCAGGCAGGGCCGGGCGGTTCCTGGCTCCCTAATCAGGGGGGTGAAGAGGCTGCGTGTGAAGAGCAGGGGGCAGGAGTCACTTGCAGAGGCCAGCAGATGGGACAGCACAGGGAGAGAAAGAGGTGGGAAGACAGGAGTGAGGGCGGCCCTACACAGCGAGGGCTCAGGTAGGGGGCAAGGGAAGGGCCATACTCACGGGCAGAGACCAGGGTCCCGACCAGAGCTGCCAGGAGGAGGAGAGTCACGTGTCTCATGCCTTGGGTTGAGGAGAGACTGTAACCACAGAATCTTCTGAGGGTCCGAGAATGCCGCTGCTGAGACTGCAGGACCCTTTTAAGGATCTCAAGAGCCAATGGGAATCAAGCTCAGAGGGGTGTGACATCCGTACCCTCCTCCCCCACTTCCCCAGAGTGTCATCTGCTAAGTCAACAAGGCTCTTGCCTGGCATCCTTACAAGGAGATCCTCTCCCTCTTGACTTCCAGCCATCTCTTTCCTCCCTCCCTCCTTCTCCATCCCACTCGCTCCCTGGGGTTACACCTCTGGAAAGGCAGGGATGGGAGGCAGAGCCAGTTTGGGGCAATTCTGGAAAGTGTCTGCTGAGGGTACTAGTGGAACTGGAGTCCTTGTGTCTCTCCAGGGGGAATCCTGGGGCTCTGAAATCCCGCCTGCCTCCTCCATTCATGGAGGACTCAGAGCCCAGCTTGAAGACTTCCCTAGACTGAGTGAGCTTCTCCCATGGGAGACCACCCCCAGGACACTTGGGCGCTAAGTTCATGGTTCCTTTTTGCTCTTGAGGAGATAGATTTGCAGGCTTATGTGCCTTCTCTGAAGAAGTCCTCAGTTCTTGAAGTTATCTTCCCTCAGGAGGCCCTCCCTGCTTCATCTGGGCCCCTATCAACCGCCATCTTCAGGCCTAATCAGTGGGACGCCCTGTTTCTGAGGCTCCCCACATTTACTGAAATTGGGACTAGTTTCTCCCCTCAAATGGAGAGCTGATCCATGGTGTGAACAATCCAGGTATCCAGATAATTCTGAAGAAGCTTCTCTTTTGGAGCTGAGATTTCTCCCTTCCCTAAGCTGGGATTTAAAAGGCCTAAATCTTGAGTTCTGGTTTTGTCACATACAGGGTTCAGACAGTAAGAATCTGCTTGCAATGCAGGAAACACAAGAGATGGGGTTTTGATCTCTGGGTCAGGGAGATCCCTTGGAGAAGGAAATGGCAACCCATTCCAGTATTCTTGCCTGGAGAATTCCATGGACAGAGGAACCTGGCGGGCTACAGTCCACGGGGCAGCAAAGACTTGGACATGAGTGAGCGACTAACACTTTCACTTCCGTCACATACACAGGACAGTATACTACTATCAGACACTGAAAACAGCAAGATTTTCGTTTGTCATCAAGGAGTTACATGACTCCTATATGCAGGACGGTAATGGAGATTAAATGAAGTGACATATGGCTAAGCATTTGTAGACAATACATTTCTATGGGGATGTGTGGAATTCTCAAACCTTGTAGAGGGCTCATCTTTCTGGGTAGGTTTGGTTCACACTGGTGCTAAGAGCTTAATCAATCAAGGCCAAGTCTTGTGCTAAGGCTTAGGCTGGTGCTAAGGCTTAATCAATCAAGGCCAAGGAGAACTGGAGTGTCGAGGGGCTGATGGATGGAGACGTGTGTGTGCTTAGTTGCTCAGTCATATCCAACTCTTTGTAACCCCATGGACTGTAGCCTGTCAGGTTCCTCTGCTCATGGGATTTTCCAGGTAAAATACTGGAGTGGGTTACCATTTCCTTCTCCATGGGATCTTCCCAATCCAGGGATCAAATCTAGGTTTCCTGCATCACAGGCGGATTCTTTATTGTCTGAGCCACCAGGGAAGCCTGAAGAACAGGGTACTGGATGTCAGTCTGTGTTCTACATCAGGTTGGTCTTACCTCACAGCAGCCCCAGAGGCCTCGAAGGTTTCTCCTCCTCACAGCTATTCTGAAGATCAGGGGGAAAAGGGAATGTCAGGGAGCTTTTGATGTGAGGGTGATTTGTCTGCTTGGGCTCAGGGCATTAATTTCTTCAGGGGATAAAGAAAGAGAAAACGAATGGAGTGGGACATGATAGGTGCGAGGAGGGAGACTTTTCAGGCCATTCCATCCATCCTTTGCCTCCGGTCAGGAAGCAACAGTTAGAACTGGACATGGAACAACAGACTGGTTCCAAATAGGAAAAGGAGTACGTCAAGGCTGTATATTTCACCCTGCCTATTGAACTTATATGCAGAGTACATCATGAGAAACGCTGGGCTGGAAGAAGCACAAGCTGGAATCGAGATTGCCGGGAGAAATATCAGTCACCTCAGATATGCAGATGACATCACCCTTATGGCAGAAAGTGAGGAGGAACTAAAAAGCCTCTTGATGAAAGTGAAAGAGGAGAGTGAAAATGTTGGCTTAAAGCTCAACATTCAGAAAATGAAGATCATGGCATCCAGTCCCATCACTTCATGGGAAATAGATGGGGAAACAGTGGAAACAGTGCCAGATTCTATTTTGGGGGGCTCCAAAACCACTGCAGATGGTGATTGCAGCCATGAAATTAAAAGACGCTTACTCCTTGGAAGGAAAGTTATGACAAACTTAGACAGCATATTCAAAAGCAGAGACATTACTTTGCCAACTAAGGTCCGTCTAGTCAAGGCTATGGTTTTTCCAGTAGTCATGTATGGATGTGAGAGTTGGACTGTGAAGAAGGCTGAGCGCCAAAGAATTGATGCTTTTGAACTGTGGTGTTGGAGACTCTTGAGAATCCCTTGGACTGCAAGGAGATCCAACCAGTCCATTCTAAAGGAGATCAGTCCTGGGTGTTCTTTGGAAGGATTAATGCTGAAGCTGAAACTCCATACTTTGGCCACCTCATGCAAAGAGTTGACTCATTGGAAAAGACTCTGATGCTGGGAGGGATTGGGAGCAGGAGGAAAAGGGGACGACAGAGGATGAGATGGCTTGATGGCATCACTAACTTGATGGACGTGAGTCTGAGTGAACTCTGGGAGATGGTGATGGACAGGGAGGTCTGGCGTGCTGCGATTCATGGGGTTGCAAAGAGTCAGACACGACTGAGCGACTGAACTGAACTTGCCTCCAGCTAAGAGGACTGTCACACACAGGCAGCTGATCTCCAGACGTAGATGGTGGGAATGGGGGTTCAAGTAAGGGCTCTCCAACTAACTCCTTGTGTGATTTGATATTTAACATTTATCTGGCACCTAATGGTGGGCAGTAGGTGAAGAAGGATGCACTGAATTAATGCAGAGATAGGACTTGATAACTACGTGCATGCCTGAGGGTCCAGGTCTGGGAGCCTTGATGGCGGTGGTGGTCTTAACTGGGACGGAGGGCTGATGGAGAGGGAAACGTTGACTGCATCAGTGCCCTGGGGTGTATGTGTGTCCATGTGTACACTACCGGAGAAGCTTTGCCTCTAGATCTGAAACAAGCTCAATGAGCACATTAAAAAAGCCAACAGAAGCAAACTATAATATTTGCACATGTTTTTTCTAAGAGGAAATCAGAATTTTGGCAACAACACTAGAGCTGTCACAGAGCAGGGTCTCTGCAAATGTCACCGCTCAGCCTTTTTCCTCTCCCAGTCCTCCTCCTAGCCTCAGGAATTAAAGTGGCAGGCACTGACATAAGCGGGAGTGAATGGAAGTGAGATGGCGTATTTGTTCTACAGAAAACTTTCATTATTTTGTATGAGAGCCCAGGTTCACTGTTACCCCACTTTATAGCACTCGGGAAAGATTTGGATACGAATGGTAAAGACAAGAGACACGCCTCATGTGTCTGGGTGGGGTCTGTCCTCTGTGATGCCTTGTCTTCCATCCGACTTCCTTGTGGCCGTCAGTGCACCAGTCTGCCTTTTCTCATGTCCTGGTTATTCCCTGTCCATCATCCTTCCCTCCTCTCCCTGCCTCAGATCTATTCTCTGTCCATCTCTGCTTTGTCTGGAAAGATGAACTTAGTGGCGTGTATTGCCTGGGCTCCCTTACCATCTAGCTTCTAGCTTTGTTTGGCCAATGAGAGACATTGATGGGAAGAGAGAGGTCAAGGGATTTGTTCTGCTCCCTCCCTGCTTATACTTATAAGATGCTCCCCAGTGGCCCCAACTTTCCAGTACTCATGCCCTTGTGTAATTCTCTCTGCTTGAGCACGAACTGGGTGGGCCTAGTGATTCACTTCTAACAACCAGAAAGTGACAAAAGTGAATGGACTATCACTTCTGGGATTAGGTTTTAACAGGCTGTGACTCTTGTCGTGTTTATACACCCGCTCTCTCTCTCTGGATCTTCTCAGCTTGCTTGATCTGGTGAAATCAGTGGCTGTGATGTGAGCTGCTTAGTGGTGATGTCCATGCGGAGCTTTAGCCTCAGTCAGGGAGGAGTAAGGCCCCTCAGTCCAACTATATACGAGGGACTGAACCTTGCCAATGACCACGTGACTGAGCTTTGGGGTGGATCCTCCTGCAGCCGAGGCTTGAAGTGACTGCAGCCTCGACAGTGCCTTCCCTGTCAGCCTTGTGAGAGATGCTGAGAAGAAGACCAACTCAGCTGTCCCGGACTCCTGGCCCACAGCAACCATGAGATGAGAGACGATGTTAGTTGAAGTCAGTAGGTTTTGGAATAGTTTGTCACGTGGCCACAGGTCTTGAACACAGCCTGGTGTGGCAACTGCGGTGTTCCTCTGAGACTCTGGCTCCTGCCTGGTGGCCTCGGTTCCATCTCCTGACTGACCTCAGGAAAGGCCATTTCCTTGCCATCCCTCTGTTTGAGGGATGGTAATGGCTTCCTGCTACTGCATGTTCTTACTTGCACCTCTGTAAAATATTATTAATTTTTCATTCAAGAGTTTCTCAAAAAATCTCTTCCGCGTGTGCCATCTGCTTTCTACCAGGACACTGACTTAAACATCCCTCTCTGTCTGACCTGTGCTGAATGTCTTTTTCCTTTTCCCCTCCACCTGTGGCCTGGGCTGGAGGGGTAGCAGACGCTCCAAAGGGAGGGAGTGACCCAGGTTCTCTGGCGTAGAGCTGACTCATCCAAGTCACAGACGTAAGTTATATCTACAAGGCCATCTTACTCTGACTGCTGTGGTTCACCTGTTCGGTCTTCTCTGTCCGGCTCTGGTGGGCTTGCCCTAGCTCTACCACATTCCCCCGATGCCCTTGGTCATTCATCTAGGCCAATGCAGGGAGGTGACCGACAAAGCAATGGAGTGGAATTTTAAAAACTCCAATTCTACTTTAACAAATACATGGCATTAATATGCATCAAGCACTGGTCTCAGAGCTTTATAAATTTTAGTGTTATTTAATCCTCCTAACAACCCAAAGAGATAGGTGCTATTAATACTCTCACTTCACGACGAGAGACTAAGACAAATGTGGGTTGAGAAACTGACCTGTGACCACAGTTAGTAGGTGGCAGAACTTGTTTCAAATGTGGGCTCTCTGGTTCCAGAGTCTGCTATCAACCACAAATCTCGGCTTCAATATTAAATTCCAGTTTATAAGAAAGGTTGGACCTCTATAACATTAAGTTGCTGTAGTCTGTTTCTTGAAAGATGTACTTATTTATTTAGAGCTACACTGAGTCTTCATTGCTGTCTGTGGGCTTGGTCCCATTGCAGCGTGTGGGGGCTACTCTCTAGCGGCAGGGGCTTCTCATTGCAGTGGCTTTTCTTGAGGCAGAGTGTGGGCTCGAGGCATGCGGGCTTCAGTGGTGCAGTTGCGGCACACGCTGGCTCAGTAGCTGAGTGCATGGGCTTAGCTGTCTGCAGCATGTGGGATCTTCCTGGACCAGGGATTGATCCCTGGCCTGTGCCTTGGCAGGCAGATTCTTAATCACTGGACCGCCCGCCCCGCCCCCCGCCCCCCGCCCCCCAGGGCAGCTTAAGTTTCTGTAGTTTTAACTAATCAGTGCCTTATTATTCAGGAGTCTCTAGGGAAAACAGAACCAATTGTGTGCGTGTATTTATTTCTTTATTTTAAGGGATTGTCTCACAAGATTATAGAGGCTGGCAAGTCCAAAATCTATAGTTTAAATCTAAAAGTTGAAGACCCAGGAAACAGCTAATGTTGTAGTTCAAATCTGAAGGCCATCTGCTGGCAGAGTTCCATCTTGCTTAGGGGAAGTTGGTGTTTTGTTCTTATTCTGGCCTTCAGCTGATTGGATGAGCCCACCCATAAATGAAGGACAATCGCTGTACTCAAAGTCTACCAATTTAAATGTTAATCTCATCAAAATACCCTAATATTTGAGCCCGTATCTGGGCACCATGATCCAACCAAGCTGACACATAAAATGAGCTGTTACAGTATCTTTCAACATTTTGATATTGGAGGGGTTAGTGGACATTAGGTAGGGCCCAGAGGGAAAAAGATACATTACGTGCAATTTCAGAAAGCTTTCTCCAGACTTAAAGTAAAAGACTCTATTTTCCTGTTCCTGGTTTCCAGGGAGCCACAGAACAAGTCCACAAAGAAAACAAAATAGCTGGTCCACTTGCCTCTGATCTCAGCAGAAGGAATTCTCACGGCTCCCATGTGGCCCGGCTATTTCAGAAGTACAATGATAACTGTGCCCTCAGCTCAGGGTTGGGAGTCAGGAGGAAGTGGGGGAGCTGGAATAAATTGGAGTGTGTCCTGTCAGACATTCCCCAGCCCTTGCAGTTAGGTGTGGCCATGAGACTGAGTTCTTCCATCAACACGTATCACTTGGTGGTACAAGAGAACGAGCCCCAGGAAGCCTCCAAGCCATGTAGCTTCCCCGCTTCTGCGGTTGGAACAGTGATGAAGATGACAGAATGAGCTTAATGCCAGGTGTTGAGGATGGCAGAGCAGTTGCCAGCATGAATCCCTAAATTACTACCTGGCAAAGTTGTTGTTGTTCAGTCGCTTAGTTGTGTTTGACTCTTTTCAACCCCAGGAACTGCAGCATGCCAGGCTTCCCTGTCCTTCACTATCTCCTGGAGTTCACTCAAACTCAAGTCCATCGAGTTAGTGATGCCATCCAACCAGCTTATTCTCTGTCTCCAGCTTCTCCTGCCCTCAATCTTTTCCAGCATCAGGGTCTTTTCCAATGAGTCAGCTCTTTGCCTGCTCCACCCTGACCATTTTCTAGGACAGATCTTGATTTGGGGCAGAAGAGTGGCTTTATTTGTAACACAACCCTCCTTCCCTTGGCCCCCGTACCATGGAGACCCTTAGGGTGGACTGCCTTTGCTGAGGAATCCAACTTCTTTCTTATGAGAAGGTTGGCGGGCTGGCTCACAAGGCAAATTTTACTGTGTGGACACCACCCCCTTGCACCCATACCTACATTTAGGAGTTCAGATGTATCTGTTCCTGTGTTTATGCATGGGAGTAAGCCTCAGGCAGATGTTCCCCCTAGAAATTTGACTGTTTCATGCATTGGAACTGAAGCCTTGACAAAGACACTTATCCAGAATGCTGGATCTGTGCTTCCTTGATGGATTTGATGCCTTAAAACTTGTTCTCAGGTCCTGAAGGGGATCCTGCAGCTATAAACACATCCATCTGTTTATTCAGAAAATCAAAACATCTGTCCTCCCACTGGTGTGAAAGGTGCCAGAGGTGTTTGGGAGGAGCTGAAGGGTATCTGGTGTTCCATAGGGTGGGGCTGGGGTGGTTCCAGGCTGTGTATGAGGAGGCGGGCAAGAGCGTGATATGGTTGGGGCTCATAGTGGGTGAAGGTGGATGGAAATACATTTCCTCTTTCCGACAACTGATTAAGCACCACTGTATGTACATTGCCGAGGCACTAGGAATGAATGAGAATTAGATCTTGCCTCAGGAGCATACAGTTTAGGAAAGTAGACCGAACTGGCCCTTGCTGGGAGCTGGAAGGAGGGAAGCTGAGGGAAGGGGGCAGGGCAGGCACCACTTTCCCAGGGTTGGGATGGAGGGGTTTGGGGGAGGGCTGCAGAAAGCAGCTCAGACGCAAGCATGTCAGGCCTGGACAGGTGAGGGGTTGGAAAGGTGACCAGGAAAAGGAAAGTCGTGGCATGGGAAGCAGTTCATTTTGCCTGATGTGGAGGAGGCAAGAAGTGGAGTCTGGGGAAATTAGATGTGGAAAGCAGCCTGGATCCAGACCATGGGTACCTTGGATGTCAGGCTAGGAAGTGGGAGTCTTGTGGTGGGAAATGGGGAATCCCACGAAAGGATTTTAAATCGAAAGTGTTAGTGAGAGTGGGACATGATGGGCGTTTCTAATCCTACCTACCGTCGTCTATCTCCTATGATTTAATACAAAGCTTCCTCCCTTTCCCTTTGCCTTGCTCTGCTTCCAGGCAGTTAAGTCGCTCAGTCGTGTCCGACTCTTTGCGACCCCATGAATTGCAGCACCCCAGGCCTCCCTGTCCATCACCAACTCCCAGAGTTCACTCAGATTCACATCCATCGAGTCAGTGATGCCATCCAGCCATCTCATCCTCTGTCATCCCCTTCTTCTCCTGCCCCCAATCCCTCCCAGCATCAAAGTCTTTTCCAATGAGTCAACTCTTCGCATGAGGTGGCCAAAGTACTGGAGTTTCAGCTTTAGCATCATTCCTTCCAAAGAAATCCCAGGGCTGATCTCCTTCAGAAAGGACTGGTTGGATCTCCTTGCAGTCCAAGGGACTCTCAAGAGTCTTCTCCAACACTGTAGTTCAAAAGCATCAATTCTTCGGTGCTCAGCCTTCTTCACAGTCCAACTCTCACATCCATACATGACTACTGGAAAAACCATAGCCTTGACTAGATGGACCTTAGTAATGTCTCTGCTTTTCAATATGCTGTCTAGGTTGGTCATAACTTAAGAGCT
The DNA here is from genome assembly GCF_042477335.2 of Ovis canadensis. Lineage (NCBI taxonomy): Eukaryota > Metazoa > Chordata > Mammalia > Artiodactyla > Bovidae > Ovis > Ovis canadensis. Next base: position 137,621,261 of record NC_091247.1, on the reverse strand, counting down.
GTATAAAAAAAGAACCCAGGTTTCCAAATGGAAAGTACCCCTTCTTAGAGGCCTTGTGATGTGGCAGAATGAACTTTGAGATTAGGATGATCTGGAATCAAAGTTCGATCCTCTGACAAATTATCTCTGCGACTCTTCAGTTCTAATACCCAATTCCAGTGTGTGTGTGTTTGGGGGAAGCTTTCCCTACTCCCACAGCAATGTTGCAACACTAGTTGGGTGTCCTACAATTCAACTTAATCTTAATTTTATATACCTGTAGGTAGTGTCAGATTGCCCAGGTTAACGGCAGCCCCACAAGACTGCACTGCACTCCACTCCCCACCCCCAGCCTCACACACAAGTCACCAGTCCAGGTTGTCACCTGCGCTTCTAATCAGTTGACTATAGATCAGAGGGTCCCATGACCCCTTCCTGGGATATGATTAATTTGTTAGATCAGCTCATAAAACTGAAAGATTTTAGTTTATTATCAGAGGATATAACCCAGTTATAAAAGGATATAACCCAGAAACAGCTAGATGGAAGAGATGCACAGGCCAAGTTACAGGGAAGGGCATGGAGCTTCCATGCCTTCTCCAGGGACTCCACCTTCCCTGAACCTCCACTTGTTCACCAACCTGGAAGATCTTTGAACTCACTCTTTTGATTTTTCATGAAGATTTCAATATAGAGGCACAGTCGGTTAAATCGTTGGCCAGTGGTGATTGAGTCAGCCTCCAGCCCCGCTCCTCTTCCTGGAAATTAGGAGAGGGTGGAGCTGAGAGAATTACAACCCTCTCATCACTTGGCAGTTCCCTGGGCATCAAGCCCTCATTGGTTAGGTGCTGGGCTTCCAGGCAAGAACACCCTTTTTCTCTGTTCTGCTCCAGTGCATGACTCTTTCATAAAGTCTTTCCTCGCCCCGGCTCCTAAAGGTAGGAAGCCCAGTGTTCCTTCCCTTCCATCCTTTTCTATTTCTCATCTTTCCTTCACTCACACCCCCAGTCACTAACCTTCCCAGGGTTGGGGCAGGAGGGAGAGGAAGAACTTAGAGCCCACCGATCCTGGGGCACAGGCAGCCTCTGGGTCGCCTGCAGAGGAGGGAACAGTGACTGTGACAAGTAGGGCTAAGCCCATGCACCAGATCCAACAACGGGCGCTGCCTGGAGTCCCCGGACTGCTAATCTCAGGAGCATGGGTGTGGGCAGATGGGAGAGAAATCTCTGTCACACCAGGATCCACCAGATACACATTCTGATATCGAAATCAAACCCTGCTGTCTGTCATCCTCCCTAGGATGACCTCCCTAGGATGAGTAGACCTAGACTACTCATAGCAACTCTATGAATATGGAATTGTTCTCGGATTCTCTTCCAAATCTTGTTAAATGTTGGAGTTTCACAGTTAAAATGGAAGAGACAGGACATGGTTGTAGTGATGCGTCAGGACTAGTTCTGATTATTATGTGATATGAGGCCCCTGGCCTCCAACCGCGAGACTGAAGCACATATTATGCACCAGAGACTGTGTTAGGAGCTGAGGCTATGGCTTCAAGGAAGATAGACAGTCTTTGTTTGGGGGGAAGCTGATAATCCATAAAAGATTTGGAGGAATTAATATGGTTACACAAACAATGGCCTCATTACATTTCATTTCATTACATTACATGGTGCTAGAAAGGAAAAGTAAGGAGGCAATAAAATGGAAAATGGAAACCTAAACCATTCTGGGGCTTCTGTAAGGCTGCTCTGAGGAAATCCATTGATGTGGAGAGATGAACAGACCAGCATTGGAAGACTGGACAGGAGGGGCTGATGAGGGCAGGGGCGTCAAAGAGTGGGCTGCAAAAGGGACAAGTAGAGGTGTAAGAGTCTGGGTAGATGGGAGATAGTGTGGATCACTGGAGCTGAAAAAGAATGCCGGAGTGGTAGAGAGAGGGGGCAAGCCAGAGACAGAGGATGCTTGGCTTCCTCTGATTGGTCGGCACGGGTCCTTGAGTGGAGTACCAGCTGGGAGACAGGAGTAGGCTGCAGAGAGGAACTCGAGGGAAGCACCTCTACCAAGAAGGGAAGAGGGGTGCACAGGCAGGAGTCTTCTAGAGGCCATAAGGATGGATGTGGGGGAAGGGCCATGCTCACAGGCAGATTCTAGCACTGCACCCAGAGCTGCCAGGAGGAGGGAAGCCGTGAGTCTCATGCATCCATGTACAAGAGTAAGCTTAGCACAAAATTCGGGGAGATTCTGGTCTCTAGTGTGTCTGTACTGTCTCTCTGGGCCCCTTTTAATGACGGGGACTCGTGGGAGCCAGTCCTCTGGTGGTGGTCCTCTCCTCGTCTTCTCCCACCTCAGAGTCACCTGTTAGGTCAATGAGGGCTGGCTAGGCTGGCTGGTGCCCGCCTTCCCTGTAGGCTGGTCTGGGGCAGCAGCTTGAGCCGGGATTGTTCTGAGAGGCATCCAGGTATCTTCTGCCTGCCCCTCCCCCACACTGTCTCCCACACACTTGGGCTGCCATCTCCAGTGACATCTGGGTCCTTTGGGAGACTGTGAGAGGTTTCTGGGGAGGGCTGTGGCAGGAGGGCTGTGCCCAGAAATCTCTCCCTCCATGTGGACGTGGGCGTGTGTTGGCAGATGGAGGGAACGAAAGGTGCCCACTAAACTAAGGCGGCATCCTGAGACAAAAAAAAACAAAAAACAAAAAAAACGAGGCAGACGGTTCCATACAATCAATGAATCTGTTTATTATGTAGTGACTCACCAGGTGGGATGGCGTAGACAATGGTCCAGGAGCATTCCTGACTGCTCTCCACACCAGTGACGGGCCATTGGGGCAATTTCATAGTTAACCTAGCATATCTAGGTAGGAGCTTGAAATAGGACATGCTTTCCCAAGTCAACTTTGATAAATGGGTGGACAGTCTCATGGGTGCTGGGAATATGTCAGGGAAAGTGAAAGTGAAAGTGAAAGTGAAAGTCGTTCAGTCATGTCTGACTCTTTGTGACCCCATGGACTGTATAGTCCATGGAATTCTCCAGGCCAGAATACTGGAGTGGGTAGCTTTCCCTTCGCCAGGGGATCTTCCCAATCCAGGGATCGAACCCAGGTCTCCCACAATGCAGGTGGCCCACCAGGGAAATCCTATGTCAGGTAAGTTTTCATAACTGTTTGGGCATCAACAGAGCATAGAGGCCACCTGGTCCTAATGACTATTAAACTATCTATTAACTACAAAGCCCTTAATGATGGAAACAATTCACTACACAGCACAGTCCCAGGTCAGGACAAGGAAAGGACTGGAGTAACTGTAGGGGCCTAAGATGGCATCATTTATGCTAATACGTATATAGTCTGTGAGTCAGGAGGTCAGACTCAACGTGCAGGAGAGAGTGGACTGTCTGAGGCTTCCCCCCACCTCAGGTGGCTGCGATCAGGGTATTTGGAGAACCCTCCTCAGTAAGGCCTGGAGATGCCAGGATCATTTCTGGGGATCTCCACACAGTAACCAGAGTTTCCCAGCCTCTGTAGACTCTGACTAAGAGGTTTTTAGGCCCAGATAATGATTCTGAGCTCCAGAAAATTCTTCTGGTAAGTCAGCCAGAGGATGTAGTCAGTTCTCGGCTTGCCCTTCAGATAAGGAGGTGACCGGTGATGGGATAATTCAGGGTGGAAAATCCAAAGGTGCTCAGGTCTCCCTCAGCATTGCTGCTTGGGGATTTGGATCTGCGCTGCGATGACAGAATCAGCCCTGGAGCGATGGGTCTGTGACTCAGCTTCGTAATTTACTGGCTGCCCGGTCTTGGGAGAGGCAACTCACTTGCCCTGCTTCAGTTGTTTTTCATTTGCGCATTGGAAATTATAGTCCTTTCCTGACGGGTTTATTGAGGAATATGTATGCCAGGATTGGCCATCTCCTTCCTCCATCTGTACTAGGCCCAAGCAGGGGAGCAGAGGGTAACTGAAAACTCTGGTTTCTGGTTCTGACAAAGCCATTGACTTCCCTAAGGTGTCTTCTCTGCTTGGAGAGGCTCCTGCTCTTACTCATTCCCTGGGGCTGTGATGAAAATGGACTGAGATTCATCTCTTGAGCTGCTTTCTCTGTGCTGGGCACTATGATGGGTTCAGACAGACAAAGATGGGTAGTAGGTTGTGGTGTTGTCTTGAGGGATGTGTGATGGCAAGGGCCCCTGACAGATGATGAGAAATTACTATTTTTAAAATTTTTTATTGTATTTTTAATTGGAGGATAATCACTTTACAATATTGTGATGGTTTCTGCCATAAATCAACACGAATCAGCCATAGGTATACATATGCCCTCTCCCTCTTTAATCTCCCTCCCACCTCTCTCCCCATCCCACCCCTCTAGGTTGTCCCAGAGCCCTGGGTCGAGCTCCCTGTGTCATACAACAAATTCCCACTGGCTATCTATTTCACATGTGGTAGTGTATATGTTTTAATGCTACTAAGGGACAGGACTATTAGCAGGAGACCGCAGGACCAGGAAGAAAAAGCATGCCCCTCCTAGTTCACAGGCTTAAGGGACAAGTTCTGCCCAGCCATTTAGTAGCTGGGTGATTTGGGGTTGTGTCACGAATCGCACAAACTCTCTGGCTCTGTCTCCGGGGCACTTGAGAAGCTCAGATGGGAAAAGCTCAGGGGTGTAAACTGGGGGAGCCTCCTCTCTGGGCTCTGGACGTGCTCTCCTGACCGCCTGCTCTGTCCAGCTTCCGCTCCTCTCTCCTGCTCGGTTAGGTGTGAGCATGTCTTGGCCTTCTCCCTTCAACACCAAGACACCTTAAAAATAAGCAAAATATTTCCTTTACATGAATCGTTTTTAGCTTCTTTCCAACTCTTGAACAATCAAGCTTTTGGAAAAAGCTGTATTTTCTTTTTCTTTTTATTTTTTTGCCTTGACATCCTCATTTAACTTTACATTGTTACCGCACCGCAATGTTCCCACCACCATCCCTGGAATAGAAACAGTCCTTGCTGAGTACAAGTGCACTCTCTTTTAAGCACATTCACTCTCTTCTCTTTCTCTCTTTCTTGAGTGTACAAATACACTCAAGTACACTCTCTGCTTTCCAGCCTGTGGGTTTGTGACCCTGCTACACACTCATCTTGTGAAACGCTGGGAGGTCTTCCCCCTCTCTTTTTCTTTCCCCACTCCCTCTCATTTTTGGCCACTCTTCACCCCCTTTGACTCACATATCCCTGCCCCTTCAATTTTCTCCACTGTTCTATTCTTAGCCCCTTTCTCTTCCCTCTTACATACCCTCTCCTGTGACTCATCCTTGGATTCATGCTTGGGACTCCCACATGTTCATTCCGGCCCTGATCCCTCTCCTGCTCATGAACATCCACCAACCGATGGCCCATCCCAGCATGGACTGAAGTCTACCGAACCCTACCAGTTGAGAACTGGTCTCAATGGGCCTCCCCCTCCTTTCCCCCAGTTTCTCTGCCTCCCCCACCACTGTTTTCTGTTCTGAGCGCATCAGCATTCACCAGTAATCTAAATCGAGATCTGGGAGTAATTTTGCATTTTCCCTTTCCTCCTAAACACCTGTGTTACAAGGGCCTGGAGGGCTATCGAGTCTTCCGCTTTACGGGCTTCCTTTTTGTCATTTCTGGGGCCTCAGCGTTTCCTATCAACACGAAAGAAGCAGCCTCATAACCAATCCTCCCTCTGGTAGTCTCAGCTCAGCCCCGTCTCCCTGCTGTTGAGGCGATTTCCCATACACAAGCTCTGGCAGGACACACGTGTCCTTTATCAGCAGGCTCTGGTCTATTGCTTCAGTTTTAACCCCCTCTCACTCCCTCAACCAAACCCTCCCTCAAATTTCGTTCAATTTCTCCCAAAAGTTTTGTTATTCTTGCCTCTGCCTCTTCATGTATTTTCCTCCATATACTGTCTTTAATGTCTTCCTACACTTGGATGATATGGCTTCATTTTATCCATCCTCCAAGATTTAGATCTTGGATACTTACTTGGCCTTCCAGTCTTCCTTCCCCTCCCCACTGAGTTAGGTCAGAGTCCTGGGTGGGGTGTCTCGTGGGCTCCTTGTCCTTCTATCTTTGCATCAATCAGCTGACCTAAGGCTTTCTGGTCAAAGCTGGGTCTCCCACATGAGACTCAAACCCTGTAGCACAGGACCGTGTTTAGTCTGTCCATGCATCCCCGGTCCAAACCAAGATGCCTGACCAACAGTAAGAAAGCGGCATATTTCCAAGGGGTAAGAATAAACAAGTGAAACTACATGTCTTCAGAATGTGGGCTGAAGAGATATGGAGCCGGTGCACTAAGCTTAGATTACTTAGCAACATTAATCTGTTGGAAACTGGGAATTTCTCTAATACACTCAGCTGCTTCTTTTGATGTATGCTTTGCTGGAATGTCTGTGGGGTTTCTATAGGGAACCTGGCCTGACAGCCCCTTTCTCTGTCTGGCGAGGTGCTCTGGTGCTGGCAGAATCCTGGTGATTCAGGCCATAGAAGCTTTCTTAAGTCTGGAAAGAGAGCCTGCATGTTCTTAAAGGTGTGGGGAGTCTCTGTGGGGTTCCGTGATGAAGAGAGCTGGCTCTGGGCTTCAGATTCCTCAGGAGTCTGTGGTGGGACTCCCCTGGACAGGGGAAGATATGGGGGTGCTTGGCTTGGGAGAGAATGGGGTGCTGTGTCTAGCTGGGCCTCCAGCAGGATCTCCAGTAGGAAGGGTCAGGGGGTTCCTGTGTTCGGGGTGGGAATAAAGTTGGGGGTCAGGAGGTGAGTCAGTTCTCACATCGGAGGTGGGTGAGGAGGCCTCTGAGGGGAGCAGGGAGGATTCAGAGGAAGATGCCTGGGGCTCTGGTCCTTCTGCAAGTATCGGGCCCTGGAAGCAGGGGTCAGTGTGGCAGGGCATCTTCCCTCCCTGAGGACCCAGTCCAGGCAGTGAACTTCACTGAGGAATTTGCTATTAGCAGTAGTATTGCCTGTAGTGGGGAGTACCAAGAAGAGAGAAAAGGGAGGACCTGCAGTGGTTCAGGGATGCTGCGGGGAGAAGCGCTGAAACATTAGATGAAATGCTCAGAGGCAGCTTGGTCACCAGAGTGAGGAGAGGAAGTACTTGCTCCCGAGGTCTGCAGCCCACTGTGGAGGGGTCAGGGATGGGGAGGGCCTGGGTTGGGCCGAAGGTTCCAGCTGCAGGAGAGCATCGGGGCCTGCGTTTGTGTGTGTGAGTGCTGTGTGTGTGTGGTGTGTCTGTGTATATATGTAATGTGTCTCTGTGTATAATGTGTGTGTGCGCTGTGTTTCTCTGTGTGTCTGTATGTGGTGTGTGTGTATATGCTGTGCATATGTGGTGTGTGTGTGGTGTGTGTATGCAGTGTGTCTGTATGTGTAATGTGTGTGTTGTGTGCCTGTGTGTATAATGTGTGTGTGGTGTGTTTAGCTGTGGGTATGTATGTGGTGTGTGTGTATGAGGTGTGGTGTGTATGTATGTGTATGGTGTGTGTATATGGTGTGCGGTATGTATGTAGTATGTGTGGTGTGTGTGTTTGGTGTGTCTGTGTATAATGTGTGTATCTATGGATATGTACGTGGTGTATGTGGTGTGGTGTGTGTGTATGTATGTGTATGGTGTATGTGTGTGATGTGTGTGTATGGTGTGTTTGTGTGTGTGGTATGTCCTTGCATGTATGCAATGTATGTGTGCTGTGTTTACCTGTGTGTATGTATGTGGTGTGATGTGTGTGTATGCATAATACGTGTGTGGTATGTGTATGTGGTGTGTGGTATGTGTGTGGTGTGTTTGTGTGTATATGTCGTGTGTGTTGTGTGTCTGTGTATAATGTGTGTGTGATGTATGTATCTGTGGGTATGTATATGGTGTATGTGTGTGGTGTGTGCTACGTACGTGGTGTGTGTGGTGTGTCTGTGTGTATGCAATGTGTGTGTGCTGTGTTTATCTATGTGTATGCATGTGGTGTGTGTGTCTGTGGTGTATGTGGTGGGAGTATGTGGAGTGTGGTGTATGCAGAGGTATGTATGTGGTACGTGAGGGTGTGTGTGTCTGCGTGGGAGCTATGTGGGGAAGATACTCTTAATCCAAAAGTCGTCTTGGGCAGATCATTACGCAGCCAACAGGAAGAATTCTTGCTGCTTGCACAAGTCTTAACCAGGAGGAAAGCAGCCCCCGGGGTCTGGAGTCAGCACTGCCGACAACCTCTGCACCGTCCTGCTCCTCTGACTCCTCCACTTTCTGGGCCTTAGGAATTAAAGGGTCGGATACTCCCGGGAGTGGTAGTGAGGGGCCAGAGGTCTGTATGGTAAAGACTTTTTCATTAACTTAAAACAAGATGCTTTTCATACATTTAAAACAGGTCCTTGATGACCCATTAGCAAGCCTAGGCTGTTACCCAAACTGGAGCGGGCGTGGAGGCATGGGGTGGAGCCGGGGGTGGGATGGCACGCAGAAGACAGCCGTTGCTCTCTCCTTATTTGACGGGGTGACTGCTGGATGCTTGGCTGAGCATCCTTGTGGTTGTCAGAGCGCTGACCTGACCCACTCCTGTCCTGTCGTCTCTTCCGCTATCCTCAATGTAAGGAGGGTGGGAATGCGGGATCCAGAGGGAGGAGGTGTTCCTTCTTCTGAGAGGATGGGAGGGACTTCCCTGGTGGTCCAGTGGCTAAGACTCCTCGCTCCCAATACAGGAGGCCCTGGTCAGGGATCTAGATCTTACACGTCGCAACGAAGGTCGAAGATCCCATGTGCCGCTACTAAGACCCAGTGCAGTCAAATAAATAAATGAAAACAGGATGGGCGCTTCCTGCATCTAAGACATAGACTGCAGGTACCTTTCCCTGACCACCTCACCCTGACTGCCTTGACCTCACTGGCCTTTCTCCAAGCACCCCTCGGCGCTCTAGCCTCGAGCCGTCTCCCTGAGCTGGTTGAAGGTGAGCCGCCACCTCTGTCAAGGGCACCACGGAGGACCCAAGCTAAACTGGCTGAAATGTACATAGGCTTGCCAGGAAAATGTCCTCAGAGTCAGTGTTCCAGGCTGTGAACAATTTCAGAGTGGCACATCATGTGCCTCTGAAAGGAGAGTTAATATTTGGAAATGATCAACTAACCATCAAGAGCCAAAGCTGAGGAACAAGGTGGAGGGAGCTTTGGGGTGAAACTCAGTCTGGTTAATTCATCACAAAGCTCCCTTTTTGTCTGGCTCCTGAACTCACTCTGAAAGTCAGTTCAAAAGGGGAGACAATTCTAGAACAACAGAAGTTTGCTTAGGATGAGTATGGCTTCCCAAGTTGACAAGTCTGAAGATGATGAAATTCTGATTTACTTGAGACAAGTTCTCCTCTTTTTATTCCCATCAAATTGGAACTTGGCTTAACCAGGTCTTTGGAACACATAGTACATTCTAAATTCCTTTATCCTGACAGGATGGAGAGCTGAGGAGTCATCAGAACTTGCAGGGAGGCAATTAATGTGGGGAGATTTCTTGGACAAGGAGGCCAAAGAGGGGAGATGGAAGTGTGGGCCTTCAGTGCTGAGGACTTGTTAGTGTAAGGCTTGGATGCAGAACTGGGGCATATGAACTGAGGGGGGCAGTTGGGAGAAATCCAAGGTAAATCATCAGAGTGGAGTTTTAAACCGGAGGAAAGGAGGGTCATCTGGTTTGCATGCCATTCTCTGCCTTTGGACAACTGGAACCAGTTTTAAAGTACCCAGTGCCAGCTGAGTAGGGTCGGGGTCTTCTCCAGGCTCCAGTAATTCTGACTCACCTCCTTAATCCCCAGAGGAGCCCGGCTGCATGGAGAGCCAATTTCCTCATGGAGATGACGTGGATGAACGGGATTTTTATGTTCTTACAGCTCATGTGAATGCCTGGGGTGTTGTGGGCTGGAGGCTGAGGTAAAGGGTTGCCTGAGGTTTACAGGAGGCAACTCGTCTTGTTCTCTGTAGAGATTCTAGGAACTCTGGGGGGCTGCTGTCCCGAAATGTCCTCAGTTGGCCACAAGCCCTGGCTCCCTCTGGTCCCCTGGTGCTCTCCTGGGTAGAATTCTGACCTCTTTCCTATTCCTGTTCTGAATTAATGACAAGGAAGAGGGCTGTCGGGTAAGGAGAAACATTTAACCTCCTCAGACACTTAGCTGAGAAGAGTCTTAGGGAGAATTCATTCCATCCATATTCATCAGACCAGCAGAGAGAAGGGAATGGCGATGTACTCCAGCATTTTTGCCTGGATAGCCCCATGGACAGAGGAGCCTTCATGGGCTACAGTTCATGGGGTCAGGCTTTGACGCATACTGCAGACCCATGATTTCTGCTGCTCACTATGTTCTCTGTTTCCTGCATTTGTAGTCCAGCTTTCTCAATGTGGGGACAGGGGAGGAAGACTCCAGCTCTACTTTTCTCTAATATTTATTTTTAATGCACAATAAATAGAGTTGACCCACCTTCCGTCGGGAGAAATTCGACTGTCTTGCCAATGTCTGTGTGGATTCCCAGGAGCTTCTGCCCTTTTGATCCCTATGATTTCCTCTTCCTGCTGCACCATCAGTGTCATCTGTCTTAGCCCCTTAAGCTCTTCTTTGAGGCCTGCGTGTGTGCTAAGTCCCTTCAGTCATATCCGATTCTGTGCCATGTTATCGACTGTAGCCCGCCAGGCTCCTCTGTCCATGGGGTCCTCTCGGCAAGAATACTGGAGTGGGTTGCGATGCCTTCCTCCAGGGGAATCTTCCCAATCCAGGGGGTCTCCGGCATTGCAGGCAGATTCTTGACTGTCTGAGTCACTAGGGAAGCCCTCTTTGGGACCTGAATCCTCCCCGGATATGGAACACAGCCCCTTTCTCTACATTTCTCTGAGCACCAACAACATAAGGCTTTTGTCTTGGCTAAAAATTTGGGGTTAAATTCTAGCACAAAAACACTAACAGTGAATATTAATCACCCCTGTGCCAAGAAAGCTTTACACCATCTCTGGATCCTTCCTTGGACCTTCACTTCCCCCAACCATGCTCTTTCCCTGGCACCCTCTATCCATCTACTGAACTTTATTCTTCATCTGTGCACTTGATAAATGTTTACTGAATAGCAACCACGTGCACTATTCTGCTCACTGACTAGCGTTTAGTTCTCTCTGTCTCTTACACCCAAGGGAACCTCACCTTTCTCCACTGAGAATGCAAAACTAGTGCCAGTCAAGGGAGCCATCTTTGACCAAACGTGCACGTCACATACCTCGGTCAGAGAACAATTTTTGTGTCCTGTGATAAACCACGACAAACCGCAGCATTGTCAAGCACCGTCCCTCTCTCCTGACCCTTTATTCTACGAATTGCTGACTCATTAGTGAGAAGAAATTTATCTCTAGCTTTATAATACCAACGACTGCAGACCATATACTAATCCTTGTAGCTATGATACTCATGCGGGGAACTGCTGTTTTCCTACCAATGAAATAAGGAACAGACCAATAGTTACTTTGCATTTTCCTCTACCGACTGTGTGTCTTATTCAGAGAACCCAGCTCTTTTAGAGGAATTCCTTGTAAACCAGGCAAAATAAAATATTTTATTTTAAATGGTCAGATTTGCCTCTGACTCTTCCAGTTTTCTTTTGATACTAGCCAAAGTTCCTTTCTTTTAAGATTACCCAAAGCTTGCTGCAGTATTCTCTAATCCACAAAAAGATATACATCTGGATAAATAAGGCCATTATTTTGGAGGGCAGGAGGTCAGTAGTCAATTATTTTTTTTATTTTTAATATATTCCCTTGTGGCTCAGCTGGTGAAGAATCCACCTGCAATGTGGGAGACCTGGGTTCGATCCCTGGGTTGGGAAGATCCCCTGGAGAAGGGAAAGGCTACCCATTCCAGTATTCTGGACTGGGGAATTCCAAGGGCTAGTCCATGGGGCCACAAAGAGTCAGACACAACTGAGTGACTTTCGCTTTCACTTGTATTTATTTGGCTGTGCCGGCGGCATGCCCAGCTCTCAGCTGTGGCGTGTGGGTTCTAGTTCTCTGACCAGGTGTGGAACACCGCCCCCCTACACTGCGAGCAGAGAGTCTTAGCTACTGGGCTACTAGAGAAGTTCCCTGTAGCCAGGTATTTTTATATAAATTATTCTATAATAAGAATGATGTAATTTGATTTGTATAAGGAGGGCCTGGGGAGAAGGAGGAGGTCCCCCTGAAGGCTGAGGTAATTCTTTGGGCAATGGTCGACCCTCAGGTCCTTGCCTGGCACACTCTCTGCCTCTTCTCCATCTCACCCTTTCCCACCACCCACCCCAGATTTTTGGCTTTCTTGCCACATGAGTTTATCGGAGGCAGCTCTTGGCTCTATCACTGATATATTTCTGGGCAGTGGCGGTGGAAGAAAGTTTTCTAGAATGGACACAGGCCAGGGACCAAGGGAGGGTTATAACTCAGATTCCCGCCTCTTGTTTCTGAAGCCCCAGCAGCAGTCTTGTGAGGCAGGGGATAGATGCAGGCGGCTGTGAACCCTGGCAGTGAGCATTCCCTGGGAGAGTCAGAATTCTGTTAGTTGGGTTGTTTGAATCCTGGTTTTTCATTTTTAAATTCTCTGTTTATTTTCCTTAAGTAAAATCACACTGAACATACTAGACTAGTTCTGCTGTGCTAAACCAATTACGCAAAAGGTGTTTTTCCACACATGAGCCTGGGGGATGTCAGGGGCCAGAACGTGATGGTGCGGCAGGGACATTCTCCAGAGCATCTCACAGGGACATCCTGGCTGCCCTGCCTGGCTCTCTCCCCTCTTTCTTCTAGCACGAAACTCTTACTTAGCATTTCTGAGTTTACAGTTAGGAAAAAAGGACAGTTTTTATATCCAGGGCTCCTTTAAGGACTGAGTTTTCAAGGAGAGTTGGGGGTATGGGGAATGCCAAGCAAACTAGCCCCAATCAAGTAGAGCATCAAAGTGAGAAAGAGTGGTAAAAAGAGACCCACATGGTAGGATGGTTTCTGTGAGAACTGGGGATGTGCTTTGAGTGTGGATGGGGGCTCCCCAAGTGGCGCTGGTGGTAAAGAACCCGTCTGCCAATGCAGGAGAAAAAAAGACGTGGGTTCGTTTCCTGGGTTGGAAAGATCCCCTGGAGAAGGAAATGGCAGCTCACTCCAGTACTCTTGCCTGGAGAATTCCATGGACAGAGGAGCCTGGTAGGCTACAGTTCATAGGATCACAAAGAGTCGGACATGACTGAGGCGACTAAGCATGCAGGCATGCGCGTGGGGGGTGGGGTGGGGGATGGGGGGGTGCTTCACTAGAGCCCCAGCCTGGGTTGCCATGTTCATTAAGCAGTCACCTGGTCCTTCCTCCCTTCCCTTTGTCTTAGAATGTTTTTTACTTTTGCCACTGTGGATGCTTGTAAGCTGTGCAATTCTGGCCCCTGGTTATACATCACATCTACAGGAAACCTCCTGCCATGTGTCTGGTTCACCTTTGTTCTGTGAATGTCATTCCCAGGGAACATCTCTGCCGAACAGCTGGGAGAACTTGGGTTCTTCTCGCAGCAGCCTCACTGGGTCTCTCTGGAAAGCCACTGCCCCTCCCTTGGCCTCTGCCTTCCTCCTGTGTAAAGCAAATGGGTTTCATTAGAACCCTCTTTGGTCCTTGCCAGTTCTGGCATCCCAGCATGTGGGCTGCCCCTTGCCAGCTCTCCCAGTGCTTTCTGGCTGATGCAAGACTGCCTGACACCGGGACTGGAACGAGGCCTGAATGGAAAGTTCCCTTTGCAGGGAGGATGCTAAGTCCCTGCTTTGGACTGACAGTGTTTACAACCCCACCTTCCCCTCTTTCCCCCAGGCCCAGGACACTTCTGCCTGAGAGAAACCCTGGATTAAGAACTGTTTCCTACCAGCTTTGTGTGTTTTCCATTGGAGGCTGCCCTCCCATGAATGAGGACAGAAGTGCTTGGAGGAGGCAAGTCCTAGCGTGATCAGCTGTCTGGACAGTTGCAGCAAACCCCGGACAGCAGAGGGCACTGTGGGAGCAGCCTGATGTTCCCCTGGCAGCCCGCCCTTCCCTTCAGAGGTCATCTTAGGCCATCCCACCTTTAAACCAGACTGACCTTCATCCAGCCCAGGCTAACCCCTTGGCTGTTTCATTTTTGTAATTTTATAATTCCCTGTACATGGAAGGTGCTCCGTGTGTGTTCGTCAAATGAATGAACTTTGGAAAGAAACAAATCTCTTCTCAGTTCTCCCAGGAACAAAGGAGAGGTGCTCCTGCCGCAGGTTTCCCGTCCCTCGCTAACCTTGCTGGAACATCAAAGTCTCCCACCAAGGCCGCTTGCTTCCAAGCGTCTAGAGACAAGGAAGCAGGCAGCGCTGAGTCCAGAGCAGCAGTCTTTTTTTTAAATTTATTTTTTTATTGGAGTATAATTGCTTTACAATGTTGTGTTAGTTTCTGCTCTACAACAAAGTGAATCAGCTCTGCGTGTACATATATCCCCTCCCTCTTGAGTCCCCACCTCCATCCCACCCCTCTAGGGCAGCATAGAGCACATAGCTGAGCTTCCTGGGTTATACAGCAGCTTCCCACTAGTTATCAGTTTTACGCACGGTCTCTCAGCTGGTAAAGAATCCGCCTGCAATGCAGGAGACCTGGATTCAATCCCTGAGCTGGGAAGATCCCCTGGAGGAGGGCATGGCAACCCACTCCAGTATTCCTGCCTGGAGAATCCCAGGGACAGAAGAGCCTGGCGGGCCATAGTCTTTGGGGTTGCAAAGAGTCGGACATGACTGAGTGACTAAGCGCAGTGTATACATGGCAACGCTTCTCTTTGAGAACAGCAGTCTTGAATCACTGTTCTGGTTGTGCCCAGGCTCTGCTTTTTATTTTACTAAGTCCCAGGAATTGCCTAGGTCAAGAATATCTCTGAGGGAGAGACCAATAGACAGGTCAGTGAGCATGAGGCCAGGACTATGTACCAGAGGAAGGTGGGCAGTCCTCCCATTGTCTCTGACAGGAGAATAACCAAGGCACGAGGTCCTGGAGGACCTAGGGTCATGGGGCAGCGTGTCCTCCCCTCCAGGTGGTTCTCACCCAGCGCTGGGTGAAGCCTGATGTGAAAGAGGGTGGAGTTATGACCTGAGAGCTCTGCAGTATGGTCCTCTGGGGGAAGAAGCCAGGCTGTTCTTTGAACACCATGGAGGATACACCAGCGAACTGTCCTGGGCTTTCAGGGAGCTTACAGGTGAGCAGTGTGGAGAGGAGATGAAGTGGAGGTTACTCCAGAGGGGATCTCTGATGTGCTGAATATGGGCTCCTGGTGCAAGAAGGAAAGACCCATGGGAGTAGCAAGGAGGCTTCATGGACCAGGCAGAGGATACGGCTGACTTGAGGAGGTGGCAGGTTTCTGCATTGGGAGTTGGCAGTGGAGGTTAGCGGGAATTGGTGGTCATGATCATGAGAAGTCATCACCTCAGTCTATAGAAAGGATGTGATGAGATGAATCTGGACGGGCAACTAAATTGTGGCTAGGGGACTTTCATTTGTTAGTATTTACGTATTGTGGCTCAGATGGTAAAGAATCTGCCTGCAAATGTGGGAGATCCAGGTTCGATCCCTCGGTCAGGAAGATCCCCTGTAGAAAGGAATGGCAGCCCACTTCAGTCGTCTTTCCTGGAGAATTCCATGGACAGAAGAGCCTGGTGGGCTACAGTCCATAGGGTTGCAAAGAGTCGGACATGACTGAGCAACTAACACTTCAATGTGTAAAGGAGTACATTTTTCTTCAATTAAAAAATTTTTGTTGTTGTTGTTAGAGGTGCCTGAAAATAAAAGGGTATATATTCCCTAAGAAAGAACATGTCCAAGCAATATTCATGTCATGTATGTTAGGGGAACAGATGCATCAATTCTCTAAATTCCATCTATCATTATAGTCACTTTCTAAGTCCAGGCTGCTATAACTATGTACAATAACCTTCTAACTGGTATCTTGGCCTCCAGTCTTTCTGTCCCCCATGGTTCTGCCAGAATGAGTTTTGAAAAAGCATATGTCATGCCAGCTTTCACTTTAAAAATCTTTGTCAGTCAATTACCTGCAGGATCAATTCTAAACTCTTTAGCTGGCATTAAGGCTTAAAAAACACTAGTTCCTTTTTCGGAGAGTCTGAGAAAAAGGGGCAGCTGTAGCATAGATTTAGGATTTTTCTGAATTCCCACTTATATACAGAGTAACTAAATAGCAAGATCCCCAAGTCATGAACAATACTTATAATAGGTTACAATATCTTCACAAACCCCAGAATGCAAGGGATGAAGGTGAGTCACCTTCTGACATGCAAGTGTGTTATTAATGTCTAGAAGGGAGAGAGCAGAAGCAAGTGATAGGAAACCTTGCAAACTCGAGAGCAGAAAATCCCCCAAATATCCAGCAGGTATTCCCTGGAAGGCATCATTAATGGAGTGAGGTTTTCCTCACTCCATTCGTGGGTGGGTGCCAGGGGCCTGCGGGGAGTCTGAAGGGGCTGGTTGGCCAGGACAGTCAACCCCTTGTTGATATA
Source organism: Ovis canadensis (assembly GCF_042477335.2). Classification (NCBI taxonomy): domain Eukaryota; kingdom Metazoa; phylum Chordata; class Mammalia; order Artiodactyla; family Bovidae; genus Ovis; species Ovis canadensis. The sequence goes on along the minus strand of NC_091247.1, from coordinate 137,604,755 downwards.
AAACTATCAGAGCTTCCTTCCAGGGAGGAGAAATTGGTGAGAGTGGAATAAAAATCAAGCAGGATAAGGACAAGAGTGGAAAAAAAAAATACAGGGAGGAAAAGGTGAGGATGAGAGAGGGGAACAGAATGGGAAATCTGACAAAGGAAGCCAGCACGTTTATTTTTTAACACTATGTGAAAAGAGCAGAAGAGGGAAATGGTGAAGTTAGAAAGGCCACCCTGAACCACGTTATCTTCTGAAAGTTCAAGAATACCAATTTTATGTAAAAATGAGCAAAAGAAAGGTATTAAAGTCAAATATTATAAAAACTTTTTTATAAAAAAGGAAAAATACCAGAATAGCATTCCTACAGACAAGGAAAGCATGCCAAGAAAACATATCCAAAGAACTTATCAAATCTTACAATCTTTTATTTAAAAATGAGCTAGTGAATTCCCTGGTGGTCCAGTGATTAAGACTCCATGCTGCCAATACAAGGGACCCAGGTTCTATCCCTCATCAGGGAACTAGATCCCACAAGCACTTGCAAGATTCCTGAGCCCCAGAGCATGAAATAGTTATATACTCAACAAATTAAGATACAGTGTTATAAGAATGAGACATGAAACAATAGACTGGTTCCAAATTGGGAAAGGGGTACATCAAGGCTGTGCATTGTCACCTTGCTTATTTAACTTACATGCAAAGTGGGTGATTTAGTTGCTAAGTCATGTCTGACTCTTGTGACCCCATGGACTGTAGCCTGCCAGGTTTCTCTGCCCATGGGATTCTCCGGGCAAGAATACTGGAGTGGGTTGCCATTTCCTTCTCCAGGGGATCTTCCCAACCCAGGAATCGAACCTGAGTCTCCTGCGTTGCCGGCAGATCCTTTACCAACTGAGCTATGAGGGAAGCCTTATGCAGAGTACAGTATGCAGAGTACATCATGTGAAATGCTGGGCTGGATGAAGCACAAGCTGGAATCAAGATTGCAGGGAGAAATATCAATAACCTCAGATATGCAGATGACACCACCCTTATGGCAGAAAGCAAAGAGGAACTAAAGAGCCTCTTAGTGAAAGTTAAAGAGGAGAGTGAAAATGCTGGCATAAAACTCAACATTCAAAAAATGAAGATCATGGCATCTGGTCCCATCACTTCATGGCAAACAGGTGGGGGAATAATGGAAACAGTGACAGACTTTATTTTGGGGGGCTCCAAAATCACTGCAGATGGCAACTGCAGCCATGAAATTAAAAGACGCTTACTCCTTGGAAGAAAAGTTATGACAAACCTAGACAGCATATTAAAAAGCAGAGACATTACTTTGCTGACAAAGGTCAGTATTGTCAAAGCTATGGTTTTTCTAGTAGTCATTTATGGGTGTGAGAGTTGGACCATAAAAAAAGCTGAGCCCCAAAGAACTGATGCTTTTGAACTGAGGTGTTGAAGAAGACTCTTGAGAGTCCCTTGGACTGAAGGAGATCAAACCAGTCCATCCTAAAGGAAATCAGTCCTAAATATTCATTGGAAGGACTGATGCTGAAGGTAAAGCATCAATTCTTTGGCCAGCTGATGCAAAGAACTGACTCATTGGAAAAGACCCTGATGCTGGGCAGGATTGAAGGCAGGAGGAGGAGGGGATGACAGTGGATGAGATGGTTGGATGGCATCACCGACTCGATGGACATGAGTTTGAGCAAGCTTCAGGAGTTGGTGATGGACAGGGAAGCCTGGTGTGCTGCAGTCCACGGGGTCACAAAGAGTTGGACACGACTGAGTGACTGAACTGAAGAATGAGGAGCATTCATAGGCAGTAAGTTGGTAGCCTCAACATTGTTATTTTCAGACTATTGTTATATAGTATCAGTTCAGTTCAGTTCAGTTGCTCAGTGGTGTTCGACTCTTCGCGACCCCATGAATCACAGCACGTCAGGTCTCCCTGTCCATCACCAACTCCCAGAGTTCACTCAGACTCACGTCCATTGAGTCCATGATGCCATCCAGCCATCTCATCCTCTGTCATCCCCTTCTCCTCCTGCCCCCAATCCCTCCCAGCATCAGAGGCTTTTCCAATGAGTCAACTCTTCGCATGAGGTGGCCAAAGTACTGGAGTTTCTGCTTTAACATCATTCCTTCCAAAGAAATCCCAGGGCTGATCTCCTTCAGAATGGACTGGTTGGGTCTCCTTGGAGGCCAAGGGACTCTCAAGAGTCTTCTCCAACACCACAGTTCAAAAGCATCAATTCTTCGGCGCTCAGCCTTCTTCACAGTCCAACTCTCACATCCATACATGACCCCAGGAAACACCATAGCCTGGATAATGTAAATAAGAAATTATGGGGCTATTCCATCATCTTGTGTTCTTAAGAACTAGGATTCTTTTTACTTTCCAGTAAAGAAAAACAAACTTAGTGAGATTTTTGTTGGGATAACATTGAATCTATAGATAATTTGGAAAAAATAGACATCTTTACAATATTGAGTCTTTTCATCATGGATATGACCTATTCCCTCATTTATTCAGTTCAGTCAGTTCAGTTCAGTCCTCAGTCGTGTCCAACTCTTTGCGACCCCATGAATCGCAGCACGCCAGGCCTCCCTGTCCATCACCTACACCCGAAGTTCACTCAGACTCACGTCCATCGAGTCGGTGATGCCATCCAGCCATCTCATCCTCTGTCATCCCCTTCTCCTCCTGTCCCCAGTCCCTCCTAGCAGCAGTCTTTTCCAATGAGTCAACTCTTTGCATGAGGTGGCCAAAGTACTGGAGTTTCAGCTTCAGCATCATTCCTTCCGAAGAAATCCCAGGGCTGATCTCCTTCAGAATGGACTGGTTGGATCTCCTTGCCCTCATTTATTACTAATTATTAATTAGTAATATAATATTAACAGTAATGTTTTATAGCTTCTGCATAGAAAATTTTCTGTATCTGTATTTTGTTTTACAACAAAAATTTAACATAATTTTAGTCATTTTCTGGAAATTTCTTTCCATATTCCCATGTACCACTTAATGGTTCCTCTGACAGCTCAGTGCTCTTTCCCCAACCACAACTTTGTCTACCTGCTCCTTTTGCCTAGAATAACCCTTTCAGGTCATCCAGCGAATAAATTACAAAGTTGAGTTGGCTGATTATTTGTTCTGGCTCTTTCCACTGTAGTGTGTGGTTCCTCTTTCATAATCCAAATAGATTCAGAAGCCTGCTTGGTCCTACCATTACTACTTCTTTGGTGATAAGTCTCCTGGGTTGCTAAACGAATGAAACGAGGGTCTTTCATCACCTCCTTAATTCTTAGGTGCCCCCATCATTTTTTAGGGCCTCTGGCTTCAGAACTTAGGACTGTGTTTCCTCTACGGATTTTCTTATGATTTTGTGATCTTTGGCACTGCTCTCCTTCCTCCTGGCTACCTGGGAAGTTCTAATCTTCTTAGTCTTAACTTCAGGCAAGAACACACGGGATGTAATTTGACAGAGAGTGTGGTAAATGATGATGAGCCAGCGCAACAGCGGTGCCAGGCCTGATCAGGCGCAAAATCGTGGTTCTTTCTGTTGACCTCATGTCCTGTCCTTGTTCCCAAAGCCTGGCATCAGGCTAGAGGTTTTGGGTTAAGTGGCTTTTATGATCACGGTTGCATGCTGAACTATAGCCAGCTTCTCCAACATCCCACCTTGGGCCTTACTAACAACAAACTGGCACTTACCATCTACCTCTGGGCTTCCCAGATAGTGCTAGTGGTAAAGAACTTGCCTGCCAGTGCAGGAGACAGAAGAGACATGGGTTCAGTCCCTGGGTCAGGAAGAACCCCTGGGGGAGGCATTGCAACCCACTCCAGTATTCTTGTCTGGAGAATCCCATGAACAGATGAATGTGGTGGGCTGCTGTCCACTGGGTCACAAAGAGCTGGACGTGACTGAAGAGACTTAGCATGCACGCACACACGTCTACCTCTACAAGCATTAAACCACGCGCTGCTGTCGCTGCTGGCCTCCAACAGCCCTGAAAGGAGTTCAGAGTGGAAATGATGAATGAGGTACTCTGTGCTCTGGGAAAAACTGGCAGAACAGGCCTTCAGATAGTTAGATATTTTTAGGAGAGGATTTTGTGAGCCCAATTCTTGTATCTCCTCATAGCTAGAAAAGTCCTAGCATCCTTCATGGTGACAGCTGCTCCTCATGACTAGCAATAACTTCTAGGAGGCTAGCAGAGACCTTCTGCAAAAAGTCTGTGCTTGACTGCATGTACTCCCCTCCTCCAAAATCACATATATACTGACTCCCCCCGCGGTCCCTGCCCTACCTCTTTGGAGCAGTTTCTCAGAGCTATCTGAAATACTGTCTCCTGGGCTACAGTCCTCATTTTGCCCCCAATAAAACTTAACTCACAACTCTCACATTGTACATTGCTTTAGTTGACAGGCTTATGTAGTGAAATCCCTTTTGGGGGCCCCTGGGATCATTTTCTATCAACAGACACAATCGGAATATGTTGTTATTGGGATAACAAGAAGGGAGAGTATAGTTAATGTTTAATCCCAGGAGGGAAGGGGTCAGTGTCTTGACCTTTTCCTCTTAGAAGCCTTGTTGGACTCTGTGCATATATATCCACTTTCACCCCAGTGATTTGCTCTAGCTGCTGAGGATCTTAAATAAACTGGCCTTGTCTGGTCATATATAAGATAACTGATTACACCATTTCCCCAGGAGAGTGGATGCCCACCCACCTTCCAACTGTACAATTAAAATAACTATTTAGTTGTTCCTACCAGACTTTATTTTTTTGGGCTCCAAAATCACTGCAGATGGTGATTGCAGCCATGAAATTAAAAGATGCTTACTCCTTGGAAGAAAAGTTATGACCAACCTAGACAGCATATTGAAAAGCAGAGACATTACTTTGCCAACAAAGGTCCGTCTAGTCAAGGCTATGGTTTTTCCAGTGGTCATGTATGGATGTGAGAGTTGGACTGTGAAGAAAGCTGAGTGCTGAAGAATTGATGCTTTTGAACTGTGGTGTCGGAGAAGACTCTTGAGAGTCCCTCAGACTGCAAGGAGATCCAACCAGTCCATTCTAAAGGAGATCAGCCATGGGTGTTCTTTGGAAGGAATGATGCTAAAGCTGAAACTCCAGTACTTTGGCCACCTCATGTGAAGAGTTGACTCATTGGAAAAGACTCTGATGCTGGGAAGGATTGGGGGCAGGAAGAAAAGGGGACGACAGAGGATGAGATGGCTGGATGGCATCACTGACTTGATGGATGTGAGTTTGAGTGAACTCCGGGAGATAGTGATGGACAGGGAGGCCTGGTGTGCTGCGATTCATGGGGTTGCAAAGAGCTGGACATGACTGAGCGACTGAACTGAACTGAACCAGAATAATGAGGCTTCCTAAGTGGCGCTAGAGGGTAAAGAACCCACCTCCCAAAGCAAGAGAAGTAAGAGACTCGGGTTCAATCCCTGGGTCGGGAAGATCCCCTAAAGAAAGGAATGTCAACCCACTCCAGTATCTTGCCTGGAGAATCCCATGGACAAAAGAGCCTGCTGGGCTACAGTCCGTACATTTGCACAGAGTCAGACACGACTAAAGTGACTTATCATGCACCCGCACAAGAATAACGAAAATCCACTCAGAAGTGAGCCCTTCTCTCTAGACCTAGAAGAGGCTGCTGACATCTTAAGTTCTGTCTTAGTAAGCATCCCGTTATATAAGTAACAATCAGTTCCAATATTTGTGTAGACACTTTTAACCAAATTGATATAAGCTAATTGGAGTTGGTATGTTGATTTTATATAATTTAAAATAAAGGGAGTGATATTTTACATTTATTCCTGTGTATCCTTATTAGTTATGTGCGTAATTATTGAGTCTTTGAAAGACAGCAAATAGAAGCCCTACCTCACCACCCCCATGGACCCCTAGAAATCTGGGTAACCCAGGCAGGGAAACTTTGCTTTATATGACGTAGATCTAGAACACACACCATCTCAGGGCTTCCTTAAAGGATATTCTGCTGAGACTCGAAGGACGCACATCCTGCTCTGCATGCTTATTCGTGTGCATCACAGGACGAGTGAATCATGGCGCTGAGGGCCAGGTCCTGCTTCCCTGCCCCCAGGAGGACAACACTGGATAGAAGAGAATGTAGGTTTAAGGGACACACTTCCCTGTTATGATGACAGAGAAACATACTCCTTGGTGCTTGAGGGGGTGATGATAACACCTTCCTTGGAAGGGTGGTGATACTTAAAAATGAGTCCTGTGGTTCCTGCCTTTTCTCTTGGGTTTCTGGGGGCAGCTGACAAGGACCAGTGCTCTCTGTGTCTATAAATGGTACCTGCTAGGTACCATGTGACCTTACCTGCTTGGGCAACTTGTACCCAAATCTGTAATACCATTGGCAGGCCCTCCTCGAACTCCTGGGAGAGACAGACTGACAGGGCACAAAACAACCCTGGACGGCTCAGAACTGCTCAGAAGCCAGTTCACAGCAGCAGCTCAAACAGTGAACTCCAAAACTCATCCACGTTCCCCTGGTTCCTCAGTCTCTTTGAGGGAAATTTCCCCTTCCCTCAGCCTTATCCCTCCTCCCTCTCCTTAGAGCATTTACTTCAGAAAACTTGAAATTGTAAATCCTTTCCCTGCTCCTTTGAGATGTAAATCTTAAAAAAAAAAAAAAAAAAAAAAGCTTCCTGTAGGCTTTACAATCAAGGAACATCCTTCTCAGGGACTGGGAGCCATCTCTTTGAAATGTAATCAAGGACCAGAGCCCTTTATCTCCTGGTCTGCTGGAGGCTGTAAGTCTAATTAAGGTGCCTGGTTCCAAACAGCAAAACTACCTCCTGTCATAAAGATGAGAGAAGGGTATTTTTTCTCTGGATAAAGGCAATTAGCTAATGTGCATGATCACCCCAATTAACAGGTAAATTAGGATGAATCACTTATGGTTATCATTTATCTGGAGACCATGTATGCAAGCTGCCTGTTCTTGTTTATACATTTCTTTCCATCTTTGCCATCTCTAGTGAGTTGCGTGTATTGTGTGCCACATCCTGGTTTAATGCTTATTCAATAATACAAGTGTTTCTTCCTCTTCAACTTTTGTGGAAGGATTTTCTGGGTTAGTGGGAGATTTTGTTTTCCATGATATCCCCTAACTCCTCTTTCCCCAGACTTTCAACTTCTTCCTTCACCCGCTCCTGAAACTACATTTTTGACCCCAAGAATCTCTTCTACAACTGAACCTTTTTCTGGAACTTTCTTCTGCTTCCCAGCTTTAACTGAAAGCTGCTACCTTTGGGCCACAGGGCAGCCAGCAGGGCGGTATTGTTTGGCCTCCTTGAACTTTCCTGACAGAAACAGTATGTTAGCTGCCCTCTTCTAATGCTTCAAATAGTAACCTGGCTTCTCTGAGTCTGTGTCTTCATCCGTAAGAGAAGGATAACCCAACTTGCTGTCAAGAGTGGCTGTGAGAATTACACGAGAGAGTGGATGTAAAGAGATGAAGGAATCCTGTTTCCACCACTCAGTAAACATGTAGCTGCAAGGAAATTCTTCACCTCTAAATTTTAGTTTCTTTTTCATTCAGAGCAGAGATTATAGTAAAATGTTTCCTTCATGCTTTGTTGTGAGAATTAAGTGAGATAAACTCTTTAAGCACTCGGTAACTTTTGACCAGAAGCTGTGCACTGTCTGATTAGTGGGTGATAATGATGAAAATATTTGCTCTATTCCCTCCAAGCCCCCTGGAGATGAAGCTGTTCGACCTCCCCCCACATCACGTCTGTCTTGGGGCCAGGAAGCAGGGTTGACATACTTTAGTCCTCACCTGCGTGCCTTCTGGACCACGTATCTACAATTTCCTTCCAACAGCACTCTTTCTTTGGGACTGCCTTACTCCTCTGTCAGTCTCTCAGCTGGTCTGGCACATGGTGGGGAGGGGAAGATGAAATAAAATGTAATTTATTATTACTCTTAAATCCAAGTATCACTCAGAACTCCTGTGGTATAGGCTGTATGAAACCTAAGGAGCTCATCAGAGTCACCCAGGTCCAGCTTAGTACAATTCTGTTCACATCAAGCTAGAATTTATTAAACATCTCAGACAGCCAGCCAATCAGAGGACACCTGGCTTGAGACAACTCTACCAAAGGGGAAAGAACCTATTTCGTAGGAGCTGGGGGGGAAGAACTGGAGCCTGAGCTCATAAGATCCTTTGCCTAGTCTTATATTTCAGGATATTTTGTGCAGGGCTTTGCTAGGCCAGCAGTTAGTAAGGCAGGAAGGAAGGCAGGGTGGGTGCAGAGGAATTCTAGAATTCTGGAAACTCTGGCTATGCCTAGGCCATCTTGCCCTTGGTCTTCTTTCCACCTGGAACACTGATCTCACCTGTCTTTTAAAACCTTTTTTTAAAATTGGAGTATAGTTGACCCACAGTGCTGTGTTACTTTCTGCTACACAGCAAAGTAAATCAGTTCTGCTCTTATTTGTTTATTTAGTTACATAGGGAATGCCACTCAGCATGCAGGATCCTAGTTCCCTGATTGGGGATTGAACCCACATCCCCTGCAGTGGAAACTCTGAGTCCTAACCACTGGACCGCCAGGGAATTCCCGATCTTACCCATACAGATACTAATACCCCTTTATTATCTATATGGAATGATCTGTTCCATACTCTTACCTCAGAAATCTTTGACCTGATGGACACAGGCCTATTTTCTTTTTTCCCTATTTCATCTAATATAAATAAGACAGATACTTTGATTTTTTTTTTTCTTTAAGCAGAGTCTGGTTTTTTGGAAGCAGGAAGTCATCTAACAAGAAGTGAACACATTTCCAGATCCAACTTAAGCCAAGCACCTGGGGTTCTGGTTAGAACTTGGAGTTCATTTTGTGTTTGAATTGTTGTTTACCCACTGACTTCCTGGGTAGTCTCTGAGGTTTGTCAACGTCTTTGACATTTGGTTCAGAGGCTTCATCTGTGTTTCTCTGAGGTCATTTCATTATCCATTTGATACCCAAATATTGGGAAATAATGTTTTCCAATTTCCTAAATATATTTACACATACCTTTCCAGGTGACGCAGTGGTCAAGAATCCACCTGCCAATGCAGGAGATGCAAGAAACATGGGTTTGATCCCTGGATCTGGAAGATCCCATGGAGAAGGAAATGGCAACCCAATATTCTTGTCTGGAAAATTCCATGAGCAGAGGAGCCTGGCAGGCTACTGTTTATGAGGTCGCGAAGAATCGGACGTGACTGACAGGCACACTAAACACACATACGTAGTGTCATCTGTTCCCATGCCTCCAACTTCTTCCCCTACCTTTGCTCTCAACACCCTTTCCACTGCTCTCAAATCTCAGAGGATAAAGCATTGTTCCTACCTTGATTTTATTCCCACATTTTTCCTGCAACATCTTGAGTTTATTCCTCTAATCGTAGTTCTCCCCCAGCCCACAATGATTTTATTCTTTCCTTGTAGAGAAATCTCCCTTTTAAACATGTGCTCCCCTCTTCTTGCTCTGTCACTTTTAAACATTTTCCCCTGACTCCTTCGTGCTTTTCATCCTATTCCTTATCTCCCTATTTACTCCTTCACCCATTTATCTTGATTCTGCTGTAACATTTCCGCAGAACAAAATCCTTGAATCTTTCTTTGATATTTCTTTTATAAATTCGATTTTGCCAAGTGGTTTCCTTTTTAACAAATAAAAGTGTCGATCGTCTTTCCTTATACAAGTTCACTTAAAATATTTGAAAATATGGATAAAAATGATGAGAACAAATCTATTATTAAAAATATTTATTTAACACTGGAGGAAGCACAGGCACAGGTGGATTGAAATAATGAATTTGATTCCTTGAATGTTGTATTGAGCTGGCTGGGTGTTATCCAGTATGTCATTAAGGCAGTTCAAAGTACAGATATGAAATTCAGGGAAGATTTCAGGCTGGGAGTAGAGTGATAACAAAATAATGCTACTATGTATTGGATACTGCACTGGGAGTTTTAAATTATTTTCCTTATCTAATCATGTTTTTATAAATTAGGAAATTAAAGCAAAAGCTGTTATGCAACTTAGCCAGGTTAATAAGTGGACTCTCTAGATTCCACTCTCTAACCTCTCCAGTGTACTTCCTCTCTCAGTCTCTCTCAATTTCAATCTCTCTTATTCCTAATTAGGATATGGGGATATTTTGACTTATTTTTCTTAAGAGATGCATATGTTTTAATATATGACCTGGGTTCGATTCCTGGGTTGGGAAGATCCCCTGAAGAAGGAAATGGCAACCTGCTCCAGCATTCTTGCCTGGAGAATCCCATGGACCGAGGAGCCTGGCAGGCTGCAGTCCATGGGGTTGCAAGAGTCGGACACAACTTAGTGACTAAACCACCACCACTTCTAGCTCTGGCCCAACTATTAGGGGATTAATTCATAGTCTTAATGTTTGATTCTTTTTCTCCCTCCTTTGGACCTCATGGCTTGACTTTTTCTCCTCATAGGTTTTCCAACAGCAAAGAATAAGGATCTCAATCACATGTCATCCAAGTAAGAAAATAATTTTTAGTCTTGACTGAAAGGATACAGAATTCCCTATGTATCTGGTGAGGGGAGTGTCTTCTTTGGTGATCAGTAGACAGGCTGGCCTCTTTGAACACCTCCTCATCTGTGACCACAGTAGTTACTGTGAAAAGGACGTCTGACCTCTGATATGCAGCCAAGAAGGGAAATTAGAGGCTGGTTCTTCTGGTGGGGTGGTAAAGGGGTCCGTGGGAAATGAAGAGGTGAGGACAGGGAGTATAGACACTTCGAAGGAGTTTGTCCTGAGTGGTGAGAGATCTGTGTTGGCAGAGATTTGGTGCTGAGGGTGCGTTTTCTCTAAGTTGAGAGAGGCTTGACTATATTTAAATGCTGATGAAAAAGAGCCTGCAGATGAACACTGTTAATTTTTTCATGCTTACACATTCAGATATGTTTCTTTTTTTATGCTGAATCTCTATGCTTCCACTCCTACGTGGTATTATTATTTAAAATTTTTTCTTGGAGTATAGTTGATTTACAATGTTGCGCTAGCTGCAGGTGTACAGCAAAGTGAATCAGTTACACACATACATAAATCCACACTTTTTAAAGATTCTTTTCCCCATATAGGCCATTACATTACAACATATATTTTTATACATAAACATATGGTAATTTTAGAAAAAATTAAAAAAATCTATAAAACAGTCAAAAAAGAATGAGAATGAAAAAAAATCACTTGGAATGTCGCCATGGAGAGGTACCTGTTGTTAACCTTTCCTGGCTTTTGGGGGGATATCCATCTGCATATGGATATAGCAGGTCTTCAGTTCCTCCAGTTCTGTTTCAGTGCCTTGAGGACTGTTTCTATTCCTCTTTCCCTCAGCCAACACTGGAGCAGATACAAAGATGTAAATCTCAGCTTAATTTCAAGACAGAAAGATACAGTTGCATACTTGCTGAGCTAGGGTTTCCCTCTCCCAGAGACCAGACAAGGCAGGGCTGGAGGAGAGGAGGAGGGGTTGAGTGGAGGTGGAGAAGACGAGGGGTCACAGTCCTCGGGTTCCAGGTTGAGGACTTGGGAGCTGCCTGTCAGAACTCAGTGCTGAACCAGTTCTTATGTGGACCCACTCAGTCCATTGATCCTATAGAAAACTGTCTACAACAATCCTTGACTCTTCCAAAGCCTCCCTGGGCAGGTGGTACATTGGGCTCTATGATGAGGCTGAGCTCCTTCTGGACCAAGGATAACTAGGCAGAGTCACTGAGGACCTTCCTAGGAACCACTATGACCAGTGGGATCATTGCCACTGTTAATATACGTAAACTGTTTACTGAATGAGCTGGACTTGGTAGGAGGAAAGAAAGGAAACAATATTTTTCTCATCACCACCTTTGAAAACCTTCTCTATAAAACCACTTTTTTCCACCCCCAGAAGAAACTGCAAACAGTTTTCAATACCTTTTCCAAACAATGTCAATAAATAAGAAGTCAAGTATGGTATCAAGGCCTGTGCAGGTGGCGCTAGTGGTAAAGAGCCTGACTGCTAATGCAGGAGACATAGGAGATGCAGGTTGTATCCCTGTGTTGGGAAGATGCCCTGGAGGACAGCATGGCGACTCACTCCAGTACTCATGCCTGGAAAATTCTGTGGACAGAGGAGCCTGGTGGGCTGCAGTTGCAAAGAGTCAGACAACTGAAGCAACTTAGCATGAATGCACATGATATCAAAACTCTAAACTTATCCATTTGAAATATTTCCCTTCCCTTATGGACTGTTCTGGCCTGGAAGCATACACGTTTGGGTGGGTTGCCAATGCCCCCTGCTATATATCCCTGACCCCCTCTCTCCTGTGTTGATTTGTGGGAAGTCCTACTGGTGGTCTATCTCAGGGAGACCTAGTGAGCCTTCCTCCCAAGTGTACTTGATCTCTGACTCACAGGAAAATTTGCCCCGCCAGTGTCTGGACATGTGGGCTGTGACCAACAGAACTATTTTGATTTCATTTGTAGAGCAGTGTGGCAGGATAGCTTCTTCTTTTCGGAATTTTCAGGAGAAAGATGGACCTCATTCCCCACTCCTTCAAATCCAGAGGACACGTCATACTCCCTGCATGTTTCTCTGGAAGCCTCTCTCATCTAGTTTAGCATGAAGGGAGGAAGCAAATTCTTCCTCCTCAGCACACTGACATTCCTCTCCAAAGGAGGAGATGGGGATGAATTCTGAGGTTTCTCTCATAGAATCTGGAGATGGGGGATGACAGAATCCTTTGAACTACCTATGCTCTGCACAGGTGGTGTAATATCTTGCTTTAGAAGTGAGGGTGCATGTGAATGCTAAGTAGGTTTGGCTGAGTCTGACTCTTTGTGACCCCATGGACTGTAGCCCTCCAGGCTCCTCTGTCCATGGGATTCCCCAGGCAAGAATACTGGAGTGGGTTACCATGCCGTCTTCCAGGGGATCTTCCCAACCCAGGGATTGAAGCTGTGTCTCCTGAATTGCAGGTGGATTCTTTACCTCTGAGCTACCAGTGAAGCCCAGAAGTGAGGGTACTTGGTACTTATTATTATTATTATTATTTTATTTTGGGGGGTTTTTGCCAAAACATAGACATAAAGGTCCCATTCAAAATCCAGTTACCACATAGGACATAGACACATTCAAAAGAACTTTGTCATGCTATACATAGACTGCTTTTCTCAGTGGACACTAAACCGTAATAACTGTACATGCATATCTTACCTTAATGGAGTATAAGTTTCATTTTAATTATGAAATGAAATCATTGAAAGCTCATATAAAAATTCAGAAAATATGGAAAGGTGAAATTTCCTATTTGCTATTGAAATTCTTCTCTCTGTAAAAAGTCATTTTATTTTCTAGATTTTAATTTCCAGATTTTTTATCACCAATTTATAAACATTTGTATAGACAAAAATTAGGAATAGGACTATATTTTATTTACAGCTCAACGACTTAATGCTGACTTTTCACCTTGTGCATTGTTCTGATTTCACTGGTATATACAGCCTTATCTCATTTTGAAAAGTGGCAACCTTCTATTTCAAAGAATGAATGTACTTTCTTTACTTTAGCCACTTCTCTATTGATAGATTTTTGGAGGCCGTTTCCAATTTCCCCCTATATTAATAATGCTTAAGTGGAATTCCTTGTGTACATGAGTGAATATTTTTGAAGGATAGACTCTTAGAAGTTGAATTGCTGGTTCAAGGGATATGTTCCTTTAAAATACTTTCCTTACTAACCTTTTGTTTTATCACATGTTGTCAGAAGACTGATCAGCTTTCTTCTATTCAGAATGGCTCTTTCCATGTTTAAACTGCAAGCATAACACTCTTGGCCTGTCTTGACTCCTAAGCGGAACTGACTCAAAATGAGTGGGGAGTTTGGAAGAACAGAGTCGATAGGTGCGGTGGGCTGGGCACCTGCTCTCCTTTGCTTGCGACCCAACCTCCCCTTGGAGTGCATCTGTTCTGCAGTCTTCCTCCCATGCTGGGGGGGCCTCCAACACTATCTGTGGGTAGTTGGGCAACTGCATTTAAGTCTGGGACCCAGTGGTAGAAAGTTTCTTTTGTATAGACATGAGCTTCAATCTCCACTATCAGATATACAAGTATCTATATGCAGGTAGTATCTATATACAGGTAGTATCTATACATAGGTAGTACCTATATTTAGGCAGCATCTTTTTAAAAAATTACTTAGTTCATTAATGTTTTTCTTTTGGCTGCCCTGGGTCTTGGTGGTTGAGAGGGCTTTCTCTAGTTGCAATGTGCGGGCTTCTCACTGCGGTGCCTTCTCTTGTTGGACAGCATGGGCTCCAGGCAACACGGGCTTCAGTAGTTGTGGCACAAGAGTCCAGTTGCTCCGTGGCATGTGGGGGATTGAATCACCCTGCATTATAAGGCGGATTCTTAACCGCTAGACCACCAGAGAAGCCTGAACGGTAATATCTTAATCAACTTTTGCCATATTCCTTAAAAAGGTCAACTTTTTATTCTAAAATGCTTTCAAACTTCAATAAAAGTTACACAAATAAGCAGGAAAACTTGTGTATACCCTTTACCCAGATTTCCCAGTTGTTAATAATGTACCACATTTGCCTTATTATTCTCTCACTTATTTTTATTATTTTCAGTCATTTGTGACATGACACCCAATTACCTTTAAATAGTGTGTATTTCCCAAAAACAAAGACATTAATTGAAATAAGCATACTATACCCATCAAAATCAGAAACTTAACACAGATACAATACTACCGTCTAATCAATATTCAAATAATGTCCGTTGTCCCAATCATATACCTTGTAGCTGAAAAAACAATAACAAAAGAAAACCAGCAACAACAACAGAAATCTCTTCTGTAGTGCCTGGACTTTCTTTCCAGAATTGAATCTAGGATCATGTGTGATATTTGGTCTTCATATCTCTTTAGCTTTCTTCAATCTGGAAAACTTCGCTGTTGAATCTTCAGGGTCCAGAAAAGCCCCTCAATTTAGTATTTGTTGAATGAATTAACACCAAATACATTTCCAGTTAAAAAGCTAAAAGAAAACTTTTGGGACCAGGTGTTGGGAAACTCAAGCAGAAATAAAAGCAGGGCAGGGCTACTGCCAGAAATGAGACTTGCTCTTCCCCCAGGAATCCTGGAGAACCTTGAAGCCACGAATTAATAAGCTTGAGGAGAAACTGACTAATGGGATAATCATAAAGATAAATAAGCAAATGACTGTTCCTGGAATAGCCAGGCTAGTCATCCCCCCCAACACTTCATGTTTACAGAGTGACTGACTGAAGGGTTTGCCCTGGAATGAGCAAACAGAGAGAGGAGTGAACCAGGGCCTCTCGTAACTCTGGGGCTTCAGATGGTCACAGAGGAGAAAAGAAAGGTAAAATTGTTCTTCAGCGGGGACACTGGCTTGCCTGTTGACCCCATTTCCATAACATCTATGTATCTTAATAAGAAACCCTTCTGTCAACATCCTCATCATGCTTGCTCCTTTAGGCTTTCCAGGAGAAGGAAAGCCATCTATGATGGAAACCTATGCTAGCTATTTATAGCATGATAACAAAGCAGGAGAGAAAGAACTAAAGGTGCCTCATTTAAAGCAAAGAATTACCAAATATTTGCAGAAAAAGAACAGCTTGAAAAAAAAAGAATCAAGATGAAAATATAGAGTAACTAATAGGGGGGCTTCCCTGGTGGCTCAGATGATAAAGAATCCGCCTGCAATGAAGGAGGCTCTGGTTCAATCCCTGGGCCAGGAAGATCCCTTGGAGAAGGGAATGGCAACCCGCTCCAGTATCCTTGCCTAGATAATCCCATGCACAGAGGCTATAGTCCATGGGGTTGCAAAGAGTCAGACACGACTGAGTGACTAACACTTTCACTTCAATTCATGATGCTACTGCTGCTGCTAAGTCACTTCTGTCGTGTCCGACTCTGTGCGACCCCATAGATGGCAGCCCGCCAGGCTCCCCCGTCCCTGGGATTCTCCAGACAAGAACACTGGAGTGGGTTGCCATTTCCTTCTCCAATGCATGAAAGTGGAAAGTGAAAAGTGAAAGTGAAGTTGCTTAGTCGTGTCCGACTCTTGGCGACCCCATGGACTGCAGCCTACCAGGCTCCTCTGTCCATGGGATTTTCCAGGCAAGAGTACTGGAGTGAGGTGCCATTGCTTTCTAAGAAAATGTTTTTCATTTCACACAAAAATTATAATTATTTAGGAAACCTTGAGTGGATATTAAATCCATAAAACTAGGGCAGATTTCAATGAAGAAGAGCAAATTTCTAAACAAGAAAGATTTATAATTTTAAAAGATGAGTCTAAAAGTGAAACAGTGAATAGGAGGGCTAAGTAACTGAAAGCATATGACTGAAAGCCAAATCAGTAATTTGGAAAATAAGGGATTTTTTTTTTTTTGTAATGTAAAGCAAAAAGACAACAGAAATAATGGGACTAATGTTAAGAGATACAGAGGCTATGTCCAGGAGAATATATATTCACTGAAAAGAGAAAGAGAAGACAACAGAAAGTGGAAATGAAAGTCACTCAGTCGTGTCTGACTCTGCAACCCCATGGACTGTAGCCCGCCAGGCTCCTCCGTCCATGGGATTTTCCAGGCAAGAATACTGGAGTAGCTTGCCATTTCCTTCTCCAGAGGCTCTTCCTGACCCAGGGATCAAACCTGTGTCTCCTGCTTGGTACTTGGGAAGCCCATTATTATACATTATAACAATACAAATTAACAATATCTGAAATAAAATTATAATCTCATTAAAATTTTGCAGGCCAAAATAGGAAAGAGGGATAAATTATATATAAAATTATACATGACACAGGTCTCATTTTTTGCAGGGGAAAGTCATGGATATTATTGTTGATATTGATATAAAAATACTGAAATAGGTTTTTTAGAAATAGAAACACATTCATTAACAGAATAAGTATAGTATGGAGTTGTGGCAGTGTGTTATTTGCCTACTCGATATCCATTCTTGGTTTCTTCCATAGACAAGGAATTCTGATGACGTTTTCTAGCCACTCTGGCAGTAAGTAGTGGTCCCATTAGTAAGTGTAAATGGAGTGCGGTGTGAATGTGTCAGGAAAGGCTTCTCAAAAGGAGCTGATTCACCTGACCTTTGCCCTTTGTGCCTGTTTTCTTCCTATCGCTTGGAAATCGTCCACAATGGCTAACGCCCAAGCAGCTGCTTTATGACCTTGAGAAACGGTAGTTATGTTCTAAGAACCGTGTAGCAGAAAGAGGAAAGATGGCTGGATTCCTGAAGACAGTGGAGTCTCCTTTCCAGTCTTGATATAACTGGTGTGTACCGACTTTAGTCTCTAGACTTCTTCTGCTTGGGAAAAAAGCAGTCATGTCTTTAAGCTGCTTATTTTGGAATTTCTGTTTTATGTAGCCGAACTGAATTTTAGCTGATTTAGAATCTGCCATACTGGGAGAGGGGAAAGAGGAACAACAGCAAAAAGTTTGATCCGTCCAGTGATGGTTGAGAAGGCAAGGTGAAAAAGAGAAATCAAGAGCAAGAAAACCAAGTAAAGAAATGGCAGGGTTAGAAAGTGAACTGAAGTCATTGATTTCTTTTGTAAGAGATCAAGAATAAATGACACACACAAGTTGAAAATAAAGGGATGGTGAGAGAAATGTTAGGGAAAAGAGATGGCAACTATTAATATATGGCAAAATAGAATTCAAGACCAAAATACTTCGGGACTATCAAGTGCTATTCAGATAGCTTAAATAGAAAAAAGGTAAAATTCGCCAAGAGGATAAAATACTTACCAACATCCATGCACTGATTTGCATTGAAAGAAAAGAGACACTGTTGAAAATATGAAGAATATTTGACAAAGCCATGATCTCTGTAGGAAGTCTCAGGAGTGATGATTCATGTGGACTGAATATAATTTTATATATGGAAGATTTGAACAACACAACAGACAAGTTTGCTTTGAATGTTACACCCAATGAAAAGAGAATAAACACTTTTTTCAATGCCCATAGGACTTTACAAAATTGATTAAATACCATGTACCAAAGAAAATATGAATTAATTCTCCAAAAAGAGATTATAAAGGTCACAGTCTCTTAATACAGTAAAATGCAAGTTAGAAATTAAAAATGAAAGGGAACTGATAAAATTAAAAAACAAACAAACAAAAAACCTAAAACTAACCATCAGGGTAAAAGAATAACCTTCTTTATAATTTTTGGGTCAAGAAGAAAACCAACACTTAAATTATGATTGTTTGGAAAGAATGTTATATCAACACTATACATTTCTCCCTGGATTGAAGCCAATGGAGTTTTTAAAGGATTCCTGGTGTTCAGCACTTTTATGAGAGATGCTGCTACTGCTAAGTCACTTCAGTCATGTCCGACTCTGTGCGACCCCATAGATGGCAGCCCACCAGGCTCCCCTGTCCCTGGGATTCTCCAAACAAGAACACTGGAGTGGGTTGCCATTTCCTTCTTCAATGCATGAAAGTGAAAAGTGAAAGTGAAGCCGCTCAGTCGTGTCTGACCCTCAGTGACCCCATGGACTGCAGCCTTCTAGGCTCCTCCGTCCATGGGATTTTGCAGGCAAGAGTACTGGAGTGGGGTGCCATTGCCTTCTGCATTATGAGAGATGAATACCTAGCAAAAACAAATTCAGGTTTAGTGGTTAGGAAATGGCCAGCCAAATATCCTGAGAAAAAGAAGAGAGGGGAATGTGAATAGATATAAAAATAGAATTAATTTAACTAAATTGAAAAAGAAACTAATATCTATAATGGAAAAGAATCTGAAGCTGTACAATGGAAACTAACATAATATCGTAAATCAACTATAGTTTATAAATAAAACTGAAAAAAAGAAGCAATCCCAACAGGAAAATCACAGCTCTCCCGGGTGTCTCCCTTTCTCTCTGAAGTGTGGCCCACTCATTCCCATATCTGTGCTCCTTAGATTAACAGTGGAGGACACTACCATGTTGATGATCACTTTGGACTCATAGCAGTGTCCAGACCCGTCACTTACAACTCATCTGAGGAGTCCCGGGTCATCTGTCTACCCGTCCTCATCATTTCAGTGACAGAGCTCTCAGTTACCCCGCCTCCTTCATGAGGACCCTTGGATATTCTGTCCTCTCTTTTCTTTCAAGTTTCTGGACAACCTCAAGGTTCATGTGTGTGACCCACCCAGCAACCTGGGTTTCCAGTTTCTTGAGCTCAGTGTGACTTTTATCCCAACTCCCATGCCCAATAGGGACTTGATCTTTGCTCAGAGCTACTCCACTTCTGAAAATACCCGCTCTCTGACCACGATCTCCTTTTCTTTTAACTCTATTATTGTGATGCTTTCTTTATATCTATATTTCAAAACTCATTTCCGTGACCTTTTAATTCTTTCTTTTTTTATATATGCCCACTCCAGCCTTTAGGGCTTCCCTTGTGGCCCAGTGGGTAAAGCATCTGCCTACAATGTGGGAGACCCGGGTTCGATCCCTGGGTCGGGAAGATCCCCTGGAGAAGGAAATGGCAACCCACTCCAGTACTCATGCCTGGAAAATCCCATGGACTGAGAAGCCTTGTAGGGTATAGTCCATGCGGTTGCAGAGTCGGACACGACTGAGCGACTTTCCCTCTCCCAGCCTTTACTTGCTTCCATTTCCAGCTTAAGTTGCATAGTCCACCAACTTTGACAACTCTTCTGCCAATATGTTCTCCTCACTGACTCCACTTTTGCAAAATTTGACAAAATTTTGACCCTTGATGAACCCAGTTACTTACTTTCTCTGGTTCTATTCCAGGTTTATTGAGCAGATCTAGAAAAGAAAAGATACAAAATTATAAAGACAATACATTTAAACTTCTGGTGTGTAATCTAAACTAAACCTATCCCATCACATCATGTCTCACCCACAGCAAGTAACCCCATCAGCTTCACAGAGAAAATAGAAGGCTTTGGACATATATTCCCTTTATTTCCTGGTAATATCTACAATCTTACATATACTTACAACCCACCTTTTTCTCCTCTTCTACACTGATTGTGCGGAGAAGGCAATGGCACCCCACTCCAGTACTCTTGCCTGGAAAATCCCATGGATGGAGGAGCCTGGTAGGCTGCAGTCCATGGGGTCGTGAATAGTCGGATACGACTGAGTGACTTCACTTTCACTGTTCACTTTCATGCATTGGAGAAGGAAATAGCAACCCACTCCAGTGTTCTTGCCTGGAGAATCCCAGGGACAGGGGAGCCTGGTGGGCTGCCGTCTATGGGGTCGCACAGAGTCGGACACGACTGAAGTGACTTAGCAGCAGTAGCAGCAGCACACTGATTGTGTGAGAGATTTTACGTCTCTTGTTTACGACTGACTCTTCATCTATGCTCCGACTTCCCATCTTCTGCCTTCTCAGAAATCTTGCTCTGTTGATTATCTTCATTCTCTCCTGAACTATCTCCTGGCGTTAAAAAAAAAAACAAACCCAAAAACCAGCAAAATATCTGCAAATAATGTGAACCATAAGGGTTTAATTTCCAAAATATACAAATAGCTCACACAGCTCAATATAAAAAGCAAACAGACAATACGATTAAAAAATGGACAGAAGATCTAAAAGATATTTCTCCAGAGAGGACATACAGATGACCAACATGAGGATATGCTCAACATCACTAATTATTAGAGAAATGGAAATGAAGTATCGCTTCACATGGGTCAGAATGGCCATCATCAAAAATTCTGCAAATATATGCTAGAAAGGGTGTAGAGAAAAGGGAACCCTCCTACACTGTTGGTAGGAATGTAAATTAATGCAGCTGCTATGGAAAACAGTATGGAGGTTTCTTACAAGACCGAAAATAGAGCTACCATATGATCCAGCAATCCCACTCTTGAGCATACATCCAGAGAAAACTCTAATTTGAAAAGATACATGCACCCAAATGTTTATATTGGTGTTATTTATAATAGCAAAGACATTGAAGCGACATAAGTGTCCATTAACAGATGAATGGATAAAGAAGATGTGGTGTATATATATAGTGGAATATTCAGTTCAGTTCAGTCACTCAGTCATGTCCAACTCTTTGTGACCTCATGAATCGCAGCACGCCAGGCCTCCCTGTCCATCACCAACTCCCAGAGTTCACCCAAACTCATGTCCATTGAGTCAGTGATGCCATCCAGCCATCTCATCCTCTGTCATCCCCTTCTCCTCCTGCTCCCAACCCCTCCCAGCATCAGGGTCTTTTCCAAAGAGTCAGCTTTTCGCATGAGGTGGCCAAAGTATTGGAATTTCGGCTTCAACATCAGTCCTTCCAATGAACACCCAGGACTGATCTCCTTTAGGATGGACTGGTTGGATCTCCTTGCAGCCCAAGGGACTCTCAAGAGTCTTCTCCAACACCACAGTTCAAAAGCATCAATTCTTCAGTGCTCAGCTTTCTTCACAGTCCAACTCTCACATCCATACATGACCACTGGAAAAACTATAGCCTTGACTAGACGGACCTTTGTTGGCAAAGTAATGTCTCTGCTTTTCAATATGCTGTCTAGGTTGGTCATAACTTTCCTTCCAAGAAGTAAGTGTCTTTTAATTTCATTTTTTAATTTTAATTTCATGGCAATCAACATCTGCAGTGATTTTGGAGCCCCCCAAAATAAAGTCTGACACTGTGTCCACTATTTCCCCATCTATTTCCCATGAAGCGATGGGACCAGATGCCATGATCTTAGTTTTCTGAATATTGAGCTTTATGCCAACTTTTTCACTCTCCTCTTTCACTTTCATCAAGAGGCTTTTTAGCTCTTCTTCACTTTCTGCCATAAGGGTGATGTCATCTGCATATCTGAGGTTATTGATGTTTCTCCCGGCAATCTTGATTCCAGCTTGTGCTTCTTCCAGCCCAGCTATGATGTACTCTGCATATAAGTTAAATAAGCAGGGTGATAATATACAGCCTTGATGTACTCCTTTTCCTATTTGGAACCAGTCTGTTGTTCCATGTCCAGTTTTAACTGTTGCTTCCTGACCTGCATACAGATTTCTCAAGAGGCAGGTTAGGTGGTCCGGTATTCCCATCTCTTGAAGAATTTTCCACAGTTCATTGTGATCCACATAGTCAAAGGCTTTGGCATAGTCAATAAAGCAGAAATAGATGTTTTTCTGCAACTCTCTTGCTTTTTCAATGATGCAGCGGATGTTGGCAATTTGATCTCTGGTTCCTCTGCCTTTTCTAAAACCAGCTTGAACATCTGGATTACTCAGCCATAAGAAGAATGAAATAATGCCATTTGCAGCAACTTGGATGGACCTAGAAATTATCACACTAAGTGAAGTAAGTCAGAAAGAGAAAGACAAATATATATTACTTATATGTGGAATCTTAAAAAAATGATACAAATGAACTTATTTATAAAACAGAAACAGACTCACAGGTATAAAAAACAAATTACGGTTACCAAAGCAGAAAGGGTGGGGAGGGATAAATCAGGAGTTTGGGATTAAGAGATACACACTATTTTACATAAAATCAATATAGAACAAAGTCCTACAATAAAGCGCCGTGTGATCTGGCTTCTTCCTGCCACCTCTTCAGCTTTTGGTTTTTTAGCCCTTTCTCACTCTCAGTCTGTGTCCTAGCACTGTAGATTTTCTTTCAGTTCCTTGAGCATGCATTGTCTCACTTACTCCTGGGATTTTGCACATGCTGACCTTTTTTCTTTTAAGAAAAACTATATTTTGTATTGGACTGTAGCTGATTGACAATGGTGTGATAGTTTCAGGTGAATAGCAAAGAGACTTAGGCATACATATACATGTATTCATTCTTCCTCTAACTCCCCTCCCATCCAGGCTGCCACATACATAGAGCAGAGATCCCTGGGCTGTACCGTAGGTCCTTGTTGGTTATCCATCTTAAATATCACATGCTGATCATTTTTTCTGAAATGGTCTCTTCCCCTTCACTTCCAATCTCCATATTGGTTCCCCAATGCTTTTTACATCTTTCATCAAGTATCACTTTCTCTGAGAAAGAGATATCACTATTCCTTAAGGTTTGATTAGGCAGAGTTCTAATAAACTTTAGAATTAAACTTTATTTAGTTTATTTTATTTTAAAATAAAATATCCTGGACCCTATAATATGGTTTCATAACATTTACTGATTTGAAATCTACTAAGAGATTTCTTTTTCTGAGCTTTTCTACTCTTGGTTCTTCCAACAAGACCAGGACTCCTTATTCAATGTTGAATTCCAGCATCTGGAACACGTCAGGTGTACAAAAAAACACTCAACATTCATTTTTTGTTGGATTGATTCAGTCATTTGACTGACTCTTTGGCCTCAAGGCAAAATGCAGAACTTTAGGAAGCTTAATTTAATTAGACCTTATGGGAAATGCATTTTATTTGATTTAGA
Organism: Ovis canadensis; assembly: GCF_042477335.2. NCBI lineage: Eukaryota > Metazoa > Chordata > Mammalia > Artiodactyla > Bovidae > Ovis > Ovis canadensis. Next base: position 137,581,285 of record NC_091247.1, on the reverse strand, counting down.
ATCCTAAATGGTGACATTTTTAAAGCCCAAATCTAAATTTTGAAATTTTCCACTCAGGAGAGATGAACTCCACACTCATCAGTGTCAAAGGAAAATGAACCAGAGAAATTTTCACTGTACACAAATATTTATCCTACCCTGCCCCTCCCCCAACTAGAAAACATGGTTCAGTGAGGGTCTACAGTCCAAGCCTCCAAGAATTTATTTCCTCTCCTTGAAAAAGAGTGAAGGGGGACCGTGAGCTTCTTCCCCGAGAGACTAATACAATCATATCCTTCAGTGGAGAAGTCTAATCAATAAAACTGAGAAAAAACATTTAAGCTCTATTAACGCAATTCTGCTTGGACCCCTTACTTGGTTTAGGTATATTCTTAGCAAATGTCCCTAAGTCGAATAGTCTTTTCTTTTACTGAGGGATTGGATTATTACTGTGAAATTTTGTATTTTCTGCGGTGGGAGCAGACAGTATGAAATGTTTACCGTGGGTACTGAATGAGGTGGCCATGTGTCTTGCTTTGCTTAGGACAGTCCCAGCCTAGGACTATTTTTTCCTAGAGTTCAGTCTAGGTTAGCATCTGACCTGGAATTTTCATATTTTAATAAGATATTAATATGATTATTCATAATCACATTACAGTAAACTGAGATAGTGTGATAGATCTTCACTGTGTGTTTGTCGTGGAATTGTTGAGAAGTGTGAGAAACCCATGGTCTCACTTAAAAGTGTGATTAAATCTGAAAGACAGCTATTGATAACCTTTCCTTCTTACCTTTCACAGAGGCAATTTGACTAACACTTCCCTTTCAGGGCCCGCAGGCAGGGCACTTCTTGATAAAAAAAATAATGCACCTACATGGAACAGTGAGGGACAGTTATTTCCTTCAGGTCTTGGACGGTGGTAGGAGAAATATTTGACACAATACGTCCTGCTGGCCATTTAGGGTGTCAGCCAATTGTATAATGGCCTGTGAAATGACCTGTGAAGTGCAACAGAAACCAGGGCATAGGTTGACAGAGTTAGCAGGGAACTTGGATGTTACATGAGATATTTGTGAGAGATAGAGGCTGATCAGTTTTGTAATAGATTCACAACAAACAAAAATGAAGTACTTAATAGTCATTTCCCTTTTTTTTTTTTGGTTATGTGGCATTTGGGATCTCAGTTCCCCAACCAGGGACTGGACCCAACCCCCATGCAGAGGAAGCCAGGAGTCTTAACAACTGGGCTACCAGGGAAGTCTGATATTCATTTATTTTTTCTCTCTCTTTTTTATTTACTTATTTTATTTTTTTATTGAAGTATAGTTGACATACAATATTATATTAGCTTCAGGTATACAATATAGTGATTCAACACTTATATACATTATTAATTGATCAATACGATAAGTTTAATAACCTTGTGTCACCATACGAAGTTTCTGCAATATTATTAGTTTTTTCTTTTTCTTTTTTCTTTTTTAAATTATAAAAGTATGAGAACACATTTACAGGAGACTTGGAAAATATAGAACAGAGTTATAGTTCCACTATATATTGGAGAAGGCAATGGCACCCCACTCCAGTACTCTTGCCTGGAAAATCCCATGGACGGAGGAGCCTGGTAGGCTGCAGTCCATGGGATCGCTAAGAGTTGGACACGACTGAGTGACTTCACTTTCGCTTTTCACTTTCATGCATTGGAGAAGGCAATGGCAACCCACTCCAGTGTTCTTGCCTGGAGAATCCCAGGAACGGGGGAGCCTGGTGGGCTGCCGTCTCTGGGGTCGCACGGAGTTGGACATGACTGAAGCAACTTGGCAGCAGCAGCAGCCACTATATATTATAATTAATTTTTAAGTAGATAAATTAAGATTTTTAGCTGGAGTTTCAATATCAAACTCTCAAAAATGAATAGAATGAATACACAGAAAAAGTAGAAGGATATAGTAGACCTGAAAGGCACTATGGGCCAATTCAACATAATTAAGATTTATGTAATTTTCACACAACAGTAAGATACAAATTCTATTCAAGTTCCTATAAACTATAAACTAGGAGACATTGGAACATATTTAGGGACATACAACAAGGTACAAAAATTTCATGGTCTAAAGGTATTGAAATCATACAGTGTCGGTCCTCTCATCACTGTGGAATGATGTTGGAAATCAATATCAAAAGATATTTGAAAGTAACCCCTGTATTTTTCAAGTGCAATGTGACATTTACTAAGAGAGCTTTGACTTAGTCACTGAAATCCTCAATAAAGTTAGAAAACTGCAAAAAATACAGAGGGGGTTTGCAGAGAGGAAGCATTTAAATGAGAAATTAACTGATCTTCATTTCCTAGAGAAAGTTGTTAAAGGACATGAAAAGGTGTACCATGTACCAAATGTCTGTTGACATTCACTCTTCATTATGGGGACCACAGCGATATGGTTTGAATGTTTGTGTCCCTGTAAAATTCTTAGGTAGACCCCATGGATGCCCCTTCTACTATGTGAGGATATAGTGAGAAGTCACCAACGGACCAGGAAGGGGGCCCTCACCAGAACTTGACCTTGCTGGTGTCTTGATCTTGGATGTCTCAGCCTTCAGAATTGAGGGGGAAAATTTCTGTTGTTTATAAGCCACCCAATTTGCGGCATTTTTGTTTTAGCAGCCTACAGAAACTAATTTGTCATAGCACTGACCACATGAAAGCAAGAAAATACAAAACTACCAAAGAAGCACTATAATCTTCAGGTTTGTAGTCATTCAAGAATAACTGTGTTTTGCAGCTGCAGAAAGCACATATTTGTATTACTCTGTGGGAGCGTGACTTTTCATTTAGATCAAATGTCTGTTCTAAACTAATTTTGCTAATTTTGAATTTTGTTGAGCATGTGTGAAAAGTGAACTTAATCTATTGGTTCCATTAACAAAGGAACTTTGCAAACATATAAAAGTCCCTATTTGGGACTTCTCTGGTGGTCCAGGGGATAAGAATCCCCCTGCCAATGCAGGGGACATAGGTCCGATCCCTGCTCTGGGAAGATTCCACATGCCTTGGGGCAGCTAAGCCGGTGTGCCGCAGCTCCTGAAGCTCATGCTCCGCAGCAAGAGGGGCCACTGCCACGGGAAGCCCAAGCCCCGCAACCAGAGGGCAGGCCCCGCTTGCCGCAGCTAGGGAAAGGAGAGCAGCCCCCGCTTGCCGCAGCTAGGGAAAGCTCTCGTGAGGCAGTGAAGACCCAGTGCAACCGAAAACAGGTGAAGAAGTCAGATCTAGTTTACATCAGCGCTATCGGATATTTCAAGTAGAAAATTAACTCCAGTAATTCAGTTTTGTTCTCATTCAGTTTATGAAATCAAAATGAAGCTTCTGGAAGTTCCTTTGACATTATTGTGAACGCTATCATAGATTTAGTTAAACAGTTTAAGTTTGAAGAGGAAGTCATTTGTTTTTGTGGTGATAATATGAGTAAAGTTTTTGGAGGATCATAATGTTACGGTTAAAAAAAAAACCCAAAAACGATGAAGCAGAAAAGTGCCTATGCTGCACATATAATTTATAACTGAGGCAAAATAAGTGACAATATTTTACCAATCCAAACAGAGTTATAGCTGTAAGAATTTACATATATATTAAATTTACTAATATATATATAATTACAAACTTATACATGTGTAGACATACATATAGGCTTCCCTGGTGGCTCAGCAGTAAAGAATCTGCCTTTAATGTAGGAGACATGGGTTCAATCCCTGGAATGGGAAAATCCCCTGGAGAAGGAAATGGCAACCCACTCCAGTATTCTTGCTTGGGAAATCTCATGGACAGAAGAGCCTGGCAGGCTACAGTCTATGGGGTCACAAAAGAGTTGGACACGACTTAGTGACTAAACAACCAATGTACATATAGACATAATAAATATACATACATAAGCATACACATATAAATTATATATATATGAGCATAGATATGTATGCATTATATTATGCAATATATTATATATATTACATATATATGAGCTAAGATAATTTATGAGGAAGTTGATGTTATCAGCCTAAACGTTCTACAAGTGTATTAAGTTTTAAAAAATGAGTTGATTATTATAGATATATATTCATAAACAGTAACCTGTGAATTGTGAGTGCATTTTGTTTAAAATTCATTGGAAACCTTTAATCAAAATATTCATTGAATGATATGCCAAAATCTCAGCATTTGAAGTCTGTAGTAAATTGCAATAATGGAAAATACAGTTTGCTTGTGGAGACATCGAAATTTATTTCCACAAAAGCAAATGAAAATCAAACAAATCAAATGACTAGCAAACACTTTACAAGGTTTAATTTTGAGAATTTAGAATATCTCAACTTTGTGGAAAGAATGTTTTGATAGAACTTGTATATTTAAACAAACAAATTGATATTCTCTTCTAGAATTAGACGAAATTGAGTAGAATCTCAATCTGGTGAAACATTCTAAGTACCGTAAACTGAAGATTACTTGTCAGTTCTTTTTGCCTTTTAAAAATACTTGTCAACAGGTTAGAATATAGTTACCTGTGAAAATATTTACACATTTCAAAAGAAAAAATTAGGATAGAGTATTCTATTTGGCAGAATTTTCTCAGTTTGCCAGGTTACTTCAACAGTTGTGAAGAGAGTATTTTTCTCACTTAAAATATTATGGTCCAATAACTGATTCATGTTGTTGTACAGCAGAAACTAACACAACATTGTAAAGCAATTATCCTACAATTTAAAAAACACTAACCATGCTGTATTTCAGGGCTTCTCGCCTTCTGAGATGGCACACGCTCTTGTCTGTGGAGTGTTTCTCTTTAAATAAATCCATTTTTTACCTAAACACACATACATACATGGTCTACAGAAAAGAGTTAATTAAAGATGCCAACAATTTCAGACTTATTATTCATAGCTTGCAAATTTTGGAATGGTCACTGGTAATTTTAATAAGAAGTAAAAAATAATAAAATACTGTTAAAAAAATATCTTTCAGAATAAAAGAAGTGACATGGTGTTAGAAGCAGAGACGGTTAAGAAACAGTTAAAATCTGTGAATACATACCCAGAAGAATTATTTTTCTTATGTTATTTATGTTATTTTTAAATGTGTGGTTTGAAGGATGGTGTGTTTATTACATTCTAGAAATGTCAATGCTTGCACTTGTATTATAGCTTAATATTAAAGTTAAGTGATTGCTAATCTGTAATTTTTTGTGTATTGCTCTCTGGAACTGTTGGAAATAAATGGTCTTCAGAAACAGTCCACCTTGAACTCCCTGGGTGAGAGATATTTAATCACATTCCCTGCTAACTTCTGGGGACCTCTGGAAAGTACTGGGTCAACAAGATCAATATATCAGAATGTTTAATCCTTGAAACAATTTCTTCTTTAGAGATAGGTCACCTGGGTCTTTTAGAAACATAGCACTGGGAGCTGGCCTTTCTATCTGTGTTTAACTATTCAAAAAAGAAAAAAAAGAGGAAAAAGGTAGAGAAACTTCTCTTGACAAAGCTGCCTTTAGCTGTCAAGTCTGACCCCCCCACCCCCATGGGGAGGAAAAAGTCAAAGCAGGATTTGGGGAAAACATCTTTGCCAGAATCCATGCCTTCCAGAAGTCAAAAGGGATAGAAAATTCAGAAACACAGCTCCATGGCTATTTCACAGTGTTGAGCAATAATGTCGTTTCCTGAATTTTTAGATTTTTGGATCATGGTTTGAGTCACCTGCACAACAAGTGATTCTTTGCTAATTTTTTCTCTACATATTAATCTTCTTTCAGGGGATTCAAACGTTGAAAACATTTGATTCATTTTTTTAAGAGTGGTAAGAATTTCATATAAATTGTTTGAGTGCCTTGAGAAGACCCCCAGCAAGGCTGAAATGCTTAGAAAGTGAAGTTTCTACCTACCTGGGCAGTAGGTGAATGTTGTTCATGGGCCTGCAGAGAATATGTTCTAATCCAGTGTGGTTTATTATGGACATTTAACTAATAATTCGAACAATAATGCAGTTTGTGTAGAATTGTTCGTGTGTTCCTTTTCCCCCCAAGCTGTAAACTTTTTATTTTGTATCGGGGAATAGCCAATTAACAATGTTTTGGTAGTTTCAGGTGAACAGCAAAGGAACTCAACAAAACATGTACACATATCCATTCTCCCCCAAGGCCCCTTCTCATCCAGGCTGGCACAAAAGATTGAGCAGAGTTCCATGTGCTATACAATAGACCCTTGTTGGTTATCCATTTTAAATATTTTAAATATAGTTGTGTTCATATGTTCATTTAAATGGAAAAGAGTCTGGCAGAGAGTCCTTGAGCACATATGCAATCTTAAGAATCCCAACCTGCCTATTTGGTATCTACACTTCTTCAGTTGAACATTGTTAGGGAAAATCATATGCGGGCTGGTCCTAGTTTATATTTACTACTAGAAACCTACACTGGGCACCTATCTCTGCCTCTCAGTCTTACATTTCTCCAGTAAATATGCTCCCCACTTACCCAATTAGCTGTCTCACACAGCGCTTCCCTCCTCAAACCTTCCATGAACCCTCAGCTCCTTTCCATGCTCAGCGTCTTTGCATAATCTCAACCATCTTTTCTACTGACTGTTTCCATCTCTTTCCCAGGTAGCTCTTCTGACGTGTCTGTACACCTTCCTGGTGGCTCTCCACTGAACGTTTCACAGGGGTCTCAGATTCAGTATCATCCCTACTCCCTTCATCATTCTCACCTCGCACCCCCGTAACTGCTCCTCCTCTTGTGTTTCTCATTCGGCCTAATGATGTGAGCACATTTTCAAATGACCAAGTCGGAAATCTTGGGGTTTCCCTGTAGAGTCCTCTGGATTCTTTCCCTGTTCTTATTTTTAGTGCCACCCTTTCAGTACAAGCCCTTCCTCGATCTCACCCTGATAAAGAACAGTCTCACATTGGGTTTGTTTTCTGATGATCTGATCCTTCCTCCAAATGCTGCCAGAATAGTTTTTAAAATGCAAATTTGGTCTTGTCACTTCTTGCTTAAAATCTTCCAAAGGCTCTCAACTTCCCTTAAGGATAAATCCTTGATATTTAGCTGAGCCAACATAGCCTTTCATGATCTGGCCCAGTCACAATTTCAGCTTTTTAACTTTTCAAACCCTCATTCAGATTTTATGCTTTCGAGACAGATTTTTTAAATGTTGCTCAGTAAATCAAGGTTTTCCAGTAAGTTGTTAAATTTCCTCACATTGTTCTCTAAACCTGAGAGCCCTTGGTGGATTTAATAGATGTCTAAATGTACTCATCCTAAAGTCTCAGACCAGGAATCTCTTCCCACCTGAAGCTTTTCCTGGAGTTCTCTGACTCTTCCCCATCCTTTCCAGTCTGTGACAGGGATTATGCTTATGAGCTTCATGGTGCCCTGTCGAGTGTGGCCTGTCTGAGGTTCTCTAGGATGGTTCTGTGAAGTGTCAGAAGGATGGTGAAGTCCCCATGGCTGGCTTGGTGGAGAACAGCCCTGGTCCACCTGAATGGTTGCTTCTTGTAGGGGCTGGTGTGCAGGGAGGGGGGTCAGGTAGGAGGCAGCAGGCTCAGCATGCACACATGCATTGCTTCAGTCGTGTCCAACTCTGGGCGACCCCATGGTAGCCTGCCAGGCTCCACTGTCCAAGGGATTCTCCAGGCGAGAACACTGGAGTGGCTTGCCATGCTCTCCTCCAGGGGATCTTCCGACCCAAGGACTGAAGTCTCTTATGTCTCCTGCATTGGCAGGCAGGTTCTATACCACTAACGCCACATGGGGTTCAATATGAGGTGGAAATAAAGTGACCAGCAATTGCAGGGGCTGAGCCAGTTGGTTCTCTGATCAGAAGGGTTCAGAAAGAGATTCCTGGCACTGAGGGGTGGAGGGGGTTGGTAGTGGGAGGTGGGACAGGAGAGATAGATATGGGCCCCACTTACTCTCATTGGAAGAATGTTTTGTTGGAGAGAAGAATCTGGCAGATCCCTATCCTCGAGGGATCCACAGTCAAGTTTGGGATTAAATGTGAGTTAAACAATATGAGACTTATCTGGTTTCTAAGGGGAGATATCCAGAAGAGATAGAACGAAGGTCTGATGTGCTTCAGGGTCAGTGGGAGGAGAAAAGGGTATGTGCTGATAAATATTCAGAGGTATTGTGGTCAACTGGGCTGTTGACCGGATGAGGAGAGTGAGGGAGTGGATAAGGGTTGCATGTCTGATAGTTTGAGTGTCAGCGTGCACTGGTGCACGTGAGTGTGTGTGTGTAAATGAGTGTGCATGTGTGTGTAGTGTATGGGTGGATGGCGGTTTGTGGACAAGGGGAAGAGCTCTTCCTCTAGGACCCAGTGGTCTCCAGCAGCAGAGTGTTAGAGTCAGCCATTCTACACTCTGTAACTTGCACAGAGTTAGATCTCTGGGGCTGGAAGATCTCCTGGAGAAAGGCTCGGCAACCTACTCCAGTATTCTTGCCTGAAGAATTCCATGAACAGAGGAGCCTGGTGGGCTACAATACGTGGGGTTGCAGAGTTGGACACGACTGAGTGACTAACACGTTTCACAAAAGAAGAGGCTGGGTCTCCAAAACCAATACCAGAATGGCCACAGAGCAGCAGCTGCTGCTAAGTCGCTTCAGTCATGTCCGACTCTGTGTGACCCCATAGATGGCAGCCCACCAGGCTCCTCTGTCCCTGGGATTCTCCAGGCAAGAACATTGGAGTGGGTTGCCATTTTCTTCTCCAGTCACAGAGCAGAGTCTTTCCAAATATCACTATCACTACTTACTATCCACCCGTTTCTCTGGTTGCCTCACTCCTGACTCCAGGTGTTAACAAGCAAATTATTCACAGAAACGGGGGTTTGAGAGATATGGGCATGTGTGCTGTAGTACTATCCCCCACTATTCTGTGGCAGGTCCCAGGTTCAAAGTTATTAACTGCACGGGAGAGGAGTGAATCCACTTTGTGTGTTAGGGGAGGGCCTGTTAAGATGAAGCCTCCTCGCCTTTGCTGTGTGCTGCTGAAGGGCTGTTCTCTGTGACGTCCTGTTAGAGCTCATGAATAGCCATCTATTTGCCCAGTTGTGTATCCTTCACCTACCAGGCTTTTCTGAACTTCTTTTTCTCATTCTTCTGCCCACCTGTGCAGACCTTGCCTGGGAGTGGGAGGGGTAACAGAGTCTCCAAAGAGAGGAAGCTGGGACTCAATGGGATCTGACTCATTGGAATCAAGACATAGAGATAGGCTGTCTCTGTGAGGGCCATCTTACCCTGACTGCTGTGATTAACATGACTGCTCTCCACGAGGCACCTGTGATGCCACTTCACCTCCTTGATGCCCTTGACCCTTCACCTTTGCCTCGTGGGGACATATGACCAGAAAGCAATGGTACTGAATATTTACTAGATGCCTCAGAAGATCCCTGATCCAGTCCTTGAGAGTCAACGTGTGGCAAATCTTGGTCTTTTGTGGCTGATCTGACTTTTGGAAACAGTTGTTAAGCTTTCTTGCTCCCACATATGCTTTGTCGAATCATCTTCTCCTGTTCCTTAACCACACTCTGGGCAGATACCATAATTTTCTGGTCATTTGATTATTTAAGAGTCCATTTTTGAAATTTACTATCAAGTTTAGTATACATCTCATCTGCTTTCTTCCTCTCAGTTCAGGCCAGGAGTGAGGCTAGGGGAGTAGGGAGGGGGCAGTTCTGTGGCCTGGTTCTGGAATGCCTCATATCTGCTGGTGGCCCCAGCCTGCATTTTCTGTTCAGCCCCACCTTACACTGTGCTCTCTGGCTTTGCATTCAGTTGTTAGGCACTGTGCTGTGCTTAGTCGCTCAGTCTTGTTTGACACTTTGCAGCCCCATGGACTGTAGCCCGCCAGGCTCCTCTGTCCCTGGGATTCTCCAGGCAAGAAGACTGGAGTGGGTTGCCATGCCTTCCTCCAGGGGATCTTCCCAGTCCAGGGATCGAACCCAGGTCTCCAACATTGCAGGCGAATTCTTTAATATCTGAGCCCAAAGAAAGCCCTGTTAGGCACTGGAGGTAAGAGAAATTAATTTGTTAAGATTCTTCCTTCAAGAAGTTTACAGGGTGGGACTGGTAACTGAGCTTAATTAAAACGATGTTGAGATTAGTCTAAACTGTAATAGGAAGCCTCTAAAAGAGAGGCAGAACAGTGCAGGATCAGTGGAAGTGGAGGAAAGGGGGTGTGTTGGGTAAACACTCCAGGGTCCGTAAAGACAGGACTTGGGAGCTGGCCAGATGTGGGGACGGTGCTGAGTGCCCGGGGGTTATCCTGTAAGTGAGCAAGAGGGTGACTGGCCTAGACAGGCATGGGGGGACTTGATGGGGAGGGTGGGAATCCAGGTGGAGCACTGTGTGTGTGTGTGCACACATGTGCATGTGTATGCAGGCAGGTGTGCATGTGTGTGCTTGCAAGATGTGTACACAGAAGTGGGTCTTCTCATTCTCTGTGGTGTATCGTTGAAAACACAATGGCGGCAGGTCCTGCTATCCGCACCAGGCTCTTTTCAGATGGAAACTGGCCCGCAGGATTCCTGTCTCAGAATTTACAGGAGGAAACGCCTCTTCAGCTCCAGCCCTCTCTGCCTTTCTCTTGTTTGAGACTCAGGGATTGAAGGGGGTGTACTCACAGGAATGAAGGCAGGGATCTGGGTGGTAAAGACTTTCTCATTAATTTTTAAAACATATCCTAAATTTAATGTTCATTTCAGCTGTGCTTACCAGGTGACACTAGAGGTAAAGACCCCACCTGATAATGCAAGAGATTTAAGAGATGCGGGTTTGATCCCTGGGTTGGGACAATGCTCTGGAGGAGGATATGACAACCACTCCAATATTCTTAACTGGAGAATCCCAAGGACAGAGGAGCTTGGCAGGCCACAGTCCCTGGGGTCACCAAGAGTTGGGCACGACTGAAACAATTAGCGCTAGCACATGGGGACAGAGTGGGAAGACGTAGGATGGAAGAGGTAGGGGTTACTCCAGAAAGGGTTATTGGTTTTCTCCTTAGATGGCTAATAAATATACTCCTACCCTTTGTATTGGGTAGCTTGAGAGGCTGTCCTCCCTGGACCTGCTGTGGAAGGTCCTAATGGTTGTATGTCTGACTGTCCTCACGCCTTCATGTTCTTTCTCTAGTACCTGGGTGCAGAGCCTTGTCCCAGAGAGTAAGAGATAGATAGCACAGAACTCAGTGAAAAGAAATGACCCGGATTCCTCCAGGAGCTCCTAGCACCTTTCATCTCCAAGACACATGTATGAACTGTCTTTACATGAGTCATCTCACCCTGACTACTCTGGCTTGACTGGTCCTTCTGCCAAGGCCCTGGGAGCACCACAGTAACGACTGGTTTCCTGGAAGAGACGCAAGCTCATCAGTCACCTTGGTCAAGTGCAGCAGGCATGACCAGAAGGCAGAGCAGTGGACTTACCAGAAAAATGCCTAGAGAATAAATGTCCCAGACTTTGAATACTCTCAGGTGACACATCGCAGTCCTGTGAAGTCTGAGTTGATGTTTGGAAATAGTCAAATGACATCAAGCTCCAGTGGTAAGATACATAAGGAGAGAGATTTAGATTGAAAATAAGGCTTGACAGAAGTAAGCTTACATAGAATGGATAAAAAACAAGGTCCTACCATATAACACAGGCAGTTATATTCAATACCTTATGATAATCATAATGGAAAAGAATATTAAAATAAGAATGTACGTGTGTGTGTGTGTGTGTGTGTGTGTGTGTGTGTGTGTAGAGCTTCCCAGGTGGCGCTACTGGAAAAGAACCTGTCTGCAAATGCAGGAGATGTAAGAGGTGTGAGTTTGATCCCTGGGTCAGGAAGATCCCCTGGAGGAGGGCATGGCAACCCACTCCAGTATTCTTGCCTGGAGAATCCCATGCACAGAGGACCCTGGAGGGCTACAGTCCGTGGGGTTGCAGAGACTGAACGACTTAGCTTGCACATGTATGTGTAACTGAATCACGTTGCTATACAATAACAGTTAATACAACGTTGTAAATCAACTATCTTTTGATTAAAAAATAAAAAACTATTTCATGTGTTATGCATTGCTTATATTTAAAAAACTGAAATTTTAAAATAAATTAAAACATTAAGAAAAGAAAAATGAAAATAGGGCTTGATGACACCAACATAATGTTTTCTATTTTGTATGGTTTGCAAAAGAGCTTCAAAAGGTCATTTTAAAAAGGAAGCTTCTACAACATTTTTTTTTACAACATTTTTAGAGCAATAAATGTTCAAGTCCTCCACCCCCAGGATTTATTGAAATATAATAACATTATGTGAGTTTAAGGTGGTTTCAGGTGTACAGTGTGTTGATTTGATACACATATATTGCAAAATAATTACTGCCATAGTACCAACCACCACCTCCTTCTTATCACATAGCTTTTCATTTCTTTTTTGTGGTGAGAAAATTTAAGATCCCTTCTGTTAGCAACAGTCAAGTATATGATATGGTGTTATTGGCCATAATCATCATGTTGGACATTGGATTTCCAAACTTGTTACTTTTATAACTAGGAAATTGTACACTTTGACCAATATCACCCCATTCCCCCCAGCCCATGACAAATACCACTCTGCAGTCTTTTTCTCTGAGTTCGACCCTTTTAGATTCCACGTGAAATTGCCCATTGCATGCTCTTTTGGAATAAGCGCTTCGTCACTCAGTGACTTACTTGGAGAGGATAACGGCCGCTTTGATGTAGAAATTCCAATCTATGGGTGACAAAGCTGTTCTCACCTTGTCATTGCATATCTTGGACTTGGTTTTACCTAGCAAAGTCAGGTACATATTTAGTGGAAGCTAAGTTCCTTCACCCTAAAGGGATGGAGGGCTGACGCATCATTAGATCGTGGGAAGTTGTGTGGGGGGCAACCTCATAGGTTGCTTCCTTCTGGGGACACACTGAAGGAAGAAACTATGAAACAGTTAGAAAGGAGGCTGTGTGAACTTAGGGCTGCCACTCTAGAGAATGTTTACTGTGGATCTTAGATACAGAAGCGGAGAGACAAAACCAGGACAAATCGGCTTGGTGGAATTGATTTTGGGGACCCCTATGAAGGAAAGGTGACATAAATGTGAGGCGGAGGGAGTTATTTGGAGCCTGGGATGGTTCTTATGGGAGGCTGTGATAAGTTGGAGTCCTAAGCAGGAGGGAAGGCGGGGTGCCAGCTTGCCTCTCTGCCTTGATCTACTTTTGGCCCTTGGGGCCAGTTCTAAAGTACTGACGGTACCTGAACCGGATCTAGGTCCTTGCCAACTCCCAGTCCTCCTGACCCATCCCTTTAATCCCTGGAGGCATCAGAGAGGCAAGCCCAGACACATGAATTGCCAATTTACTCATGGGAATGACTTGGACAAACAGAATTTTAATTTTGCTGTTAGTTCATGGGGTGGGGAAAAAAAGCTGCCCAGTGGAGTATGAAGGACACAAGGGTTCCTGTTCCTTGCTGAGACTCCAGGAACCCTGGGAGGCCGTTGTGTCCTAAAATGCTCCCAGGTGGCCATGATCCCTGGTTCCCTCTAATTCTGTATTGGGTAGAATTTCACTCTCTTTGCCTCTCTTGAGTTGGCAACAAGGAAGGAACCAGCTGGATACATGGAGGGATTTTGCTTCCTTAAGAGAAGACTTAGAAGCAAAGGGGCTTAGGTGGGTGTCATTCCACCCATATACGTCAGACTGGCAGTGATGGGGAAGAGCTAGGGGAGAGACTATGTCTTGATGCTGGCTTTACCTTTTGCTATAAGTTTGTGACTCTGTTTTCTGGATACATGCTATAGTTCGGTATTTATAGACACATCTATCTTAAGGCTAGGGCTTCCCTGGTGTCTTACATGGTAGAGAATCTGCCTGCAATGTGGGAGACCCAGGTTCAGTCTCTGGGTTGGGAAGATCCCATGGAGGAAGGCATGGCAACTCGCTCCAGTATTCTTACTTGGAGAATCCCCATGGACAGAGGAGCCTGGTGGGCTACAGTCCACGAGGTAACAAAGAGTCAGACATGACTGAAGCCATTTAGCACGCATGCACATGTCAAGGCTGGGAGTCTCTCATTCTCCAAACATTTTTAATTCAATCTCCTTCTGTGACATGAAAAATAACATATGGAAGTCAAGGTCCCACCCCTAAATTCCACTGGAGCCCCAGGGGCTTCTGGTCTCACAATCACTCTCCCTATGATTTCTTTTTCTTGAAGAACTGCTGGTCTCATTGGCATCTTGTTCTTGGTAGCTATTCTGTTGGCTTTCAGTCTCTCCAAACGCAAGTCTTAGTTCCCTTTCTCTGAGTTCCACCCCCAACGCCAGCATCACCAGCATGAAGCTTTTGTGTGAGACAGGCTCTTGCTGAAGGTTTGTGTTGACATCACAGGATGACAAACAATTTTATGGGATGAATTGCCCACAGTGTATGCTCTTGGGCTCTGGGAGACACAATTTCCCACTAACCTCCTCCTCTAGCCTCTCTTCCTCCCACAACACTTCTCTTCCTGGCCCCCCACTACCCTGGGCTCTTGGCTTCCAGCCCCCTGCCCCGTAGTTATTTTCACATTTTCTCCTCACTCATTCAGGAAACAAGTGTCTGTTGAGAGCTACCACACATCAGGCATCATTCTGCACAGGGGTGAGTTTAGTTCTCTCTGTCTTATTGCCCACGGGAAACTCGACTTTCTGATAAAAGGCCTGTCAGAGATTCTCAGAATGTATTTTTAAGCAACAAAACAAAACAGCATAAACAACAATCCATCTACTCCTAGATGAAAGTTATTACTCTTCTAGAAAGTGGGTGCTGTCTCTCTCAGCGGTGTCTGACTCTTGGCAACCCTGTAACTGTAGCCCTCCTGGCTCGTCTGTCCCTGGAATTTTCCAGGTGAGAATGCTGGAGCAGGTTGCCACTTCCTACTCCAGGGGATCACCCTGATCCAGGAATCGAGGCTGCAGTTATTTTTGTTGTGAAGTTTTCTTGCTTTCTGGGGTATTAGGGGTAGTGTGCCAGTACATGTGTGTGTGTGTGTGTGTGTGCACGTGTGTGCTCGAGTGAAGGGCTGGGGAGAGTAGGGAGGGTCCCATTGCAGGGTGAGGAGACCCCCCCTAGGCAGTGTAGATAATGCGTGTTCACAACAAGTTTCTGACTCTGAGCCTCAGAGGCTCCTGCCACCCTCTTTCCCAGGCTCCCCATGAGTCCCCTGTTCTCTGGCCGATGCCTCCCAGGGACCAGTGCTGCCGAGCTGACCCTGTGTGGAGAGGAGGGGGGTCCCCTGGCAGTCAAAGGGGAGGAGACTGTGACACTGGAGAGCTCCTGGATGGAGGGGAGTAAGGGAGTCCTCCAGGTGGGGGCGGATTTCTGCCTGTCCTTTCAGGGCAGCTGGAGGTCAGCCATTAGGCAGGCAGGGAGGTAGATGGGATGGCCTATGAGCTGTGGCTTGGGGTTTACCGCCGGAAGATCAGGGCCCTGGGTATGAGCAGGCAAAGCACAGGTTCTAGGGTAGAGTGGCCAGGCTTGAATTCCCATTCTGCTCTTATTTGCTGAGTGGCCTTGAGGAGATGCTGAGCTCTTGAGTCTACAAGAAAGGTATGGCGCGTTCTCACCCTCTCATCTTGATTAAAGTTCAATGGAATGAACACTCTAGCCTGTAATGTAAGAGGGAAGGCCAGAAGGGAGCGATGAGGGTCTGTGACGGTCCAAGGACAGGGGGTGTGGGGCCGAGTGCGCGCATTAGATAAGCACTGCAGAGTCAAGGACAGGAAGAGGGAAGACAGAGACAGAGGCGCTGCAGCCTGTGGGTTTAGTGCGAGGAGGAGGCTGGTGTGCACACGTGTGCATTGTGTCTGAGCATGTGTGTGGGTCTTACATGTTTGTGTGTATTGTGTCTGAGTGTGCACTGTGAGTGTGTGGTACGGTATCTTTGTGCGCGGCCTGTGTGTATTGTGTATCTGTTTTGCTTGTGAACTTGGGCACACGTACGTTTCATTCAGTTTAACTGAATTGCAACGTCCCAGGGGTAGTCTTGGGGAAAGGAGTGCCTCAAGGAGCAGGACAGAGGATGAGACCTGAAGGAAGAATGTAAACAGCTCAGGGGAGCCTGCAGAGAGGGCCAGGAGGTCCATTTGCGTGGAGTCCCAGCTCTCTGCTGCCCCCACCCCATTCTCCTGAGAGGCGTTCTAAGCTTAGGGCTTGGAGTCCTCTGGGTTGTCTATTAACGGGAGATGGGGGCCCCAGGTGACTCGGGAAAAGCTTCTTGCACAAGGTTCGGTCTCTGCTGCTGCCCCTGCCCTGCCCCACCTCCCCAGCCTTCGTTCACTGTGACTTTGGGAGAGTGAAGCGGGGCAACATCAATGCCAAAGTAAATGCCAAGCTGGTGCTGGCAGGAACCCTGGGGAACACTTGACAATGTGCAGAGTCAACGCCCTCAAGCAGCAGGAGCTGGATCAATGGGTTTAGGGTCAGGGGAAAGAAGGAGAAGGGAAACTGAAGGAGGGGTCTTTTGGCCACGTGGTCTGACCCTGTCAAGGTTACTGAGGATGGTTTTCCTGTCTCACGGCTGAGGCTCTGGGGTCAGACTCTCAGGTTTGTGGGTGAGGATTTTGGAACTGGTAGGACCTGCTCATGGCAAGGGACATTTGAACGGGTCAGGGCAGAGGAAAGAGCAGGGCTTGGTAGGTGGGTGGGCAGAGATACAAAGAGGCAGAGACGCCTGCAAAGCGAGGTAGGAAGAGAGAGACCAGTAGGGAGAGGGAGAGGGTAGAGAGGGAGAAAGCGAAGAGAGTTCCAGAGTGAGAGCCTCAGAGAGAGAGAATAAAAGGTCTGTCCTTAGAACAGGTGAGGAACAAGTGTGCAAACGAACTTTCTCTGAGTCCCATGATTCAGTATCCCCTAATCATGGCAGTATTTCATTAGGATTGCCATCCCTTGGTGAATGCCAGTATCAAAAGTCCTAAACTTTCCCAGACAGACTTATCAGAGACTGCTCTCTGCACACTGAATTTTAGCAGCACTAATATTCCAGTTTAAAGGGAGTCTCCTTGCATGTCTCCGACTATGATTTATTGTTTATGATACTGATGATTGATCTGGTTCATTACTTTGCACTTGAATCAGATAACACACATATTTTCCCGGTCTGAGAATATAAATTTCATCATTTAAGACACTGTGAAATAAATTCATCACCACACACACACATGTCTATCCTGAGAAACTCCTTCTTCTTCACCTTTGGGTTCATGGAGTGAAGACCATGGCTGACCCTGGTGGCTGCAGCTTGGAAAGGCTTCCCAAGGTCCCTGGGCATTAGGATAGAGCTGCGTGTCAGTAGGTAACCTTCCAAAGGCGATGGGCTTTACCTGGCTGGAGGAGTAGTGGAAGTTTGGATGGGGTGGCTTGTTTTTCGGAGGGGTGTGACCCAGCCTCTATCCCTAGGAGCAAATGGTTTGAGGTTTCAGGGAGATGCCTGCCTGCTCTGATGCCAGGAGCTGGACCGGCTCAGAAATTGAGGCCATGAACCCATTTTTGCTGGCTTAGGTTGGGGGTTGGAACGGAGCCCCAGGAGGGTTAGTAAGGGACGGCTCAGCAATAAGAAATGAATCCCTAAACCTGTGAGAGAGAATGGGGTCTGGGCACTCCGGCCCCCTCTGTGTGATGTGGAGTGAGCCTCTGAATGTGGCATATTCAGCAGGCCTCCTCCAGGTTCAGGACCTAAGCAAGTCCACTGACCCTGTGCTCGGATGCCTGAGGCTGGCCGGCTCCCCTGGGGGCTTTCCGTGCAGTTCCCCTTCCTGCCTCCCTCCTCCCAGAGCCACGGCTGAAGCCCAGGGGCAAGATTCTCGCTGACACTCACCCACCCTCGCCTGAATCTCACTCCCTTCTCTCCCTTTCATTGTTCCGTGGGTAGTTTCTCAGGCTCTTACTCATCTGCGTAAGTTCTCTGCTTTAAATCCCCTCTTTAAAATCATCAGATATATTTTTATTTTCCAGGTTGGGCCCTGAAGGGAACAGAGCAGCAGTCAAACAGACACGGTGCTTGTGGCTGTGGCGTTTGTATCCTTGTGGAGGGGGAGGGAGGCACAGAATACAAACAGATACACAGGGTATACTGAGAGGCAGTAATAACGCTGACGCAGGCTGCTAGCAGAGACCTCCACGCTGTGGGCAGGGCAGTCAGGGGAGACCTCCTGGGTAAGACGCATCCGAGCTGCAGAAAGTGAGGGAGTGAAGGTGGCCAAAGAGGCTGGGCAGAGGCCCTGAGGCTAGAGCGTCCTGGCATGCTGGGGAACAGCAAGAAATCGGGTGGCAGAAGTCGAGTGAGCGGGAGGGCTGGTGGTGGGAGATGCATACAGAGAAGTAGGGGTTGGGCAGGTCATTAGGGCCTTACGGACCACTGTGAGGACTGCTTTCACTCTGAGTGACAAAGAAAGCCATAGGAGGATTCTGAGTGCAGAAGTGATATGATCTGACTTATTTTTTAAAAAACATTGACGTATAGTTAATTTACAATGTTGTGTTAGTTTCACGTGTACACCAAAGTGATTCAGTTATACCTATTAATACATACATATTAGATTCTTTTTCAGATTCTTTTTCATTATAGGTTATTATTAGATATTGAGTATAGTTTCCTGTGTTATACTGTAGGTCCTTGTGGTTTACCTATTTTGTATAGAGTAGCGTGAATATGTTAATCACATACTCCTAATTTACAGCCCCTCCTGCTCCCCCGCCACTCCACTCTCCCATTTGGTAACCATAAATTTATCTTCTACATGATCTGACTTATACCTGAAAAGGATCATTTTGGCTGCTGAGTGGAGAATAGGCTCTAGAAGCAGAGAGACCCGTTCATCAACCATGATTGCTTTGTGTTACAGAAAACCCAAGATAGGCTTATTTTTTATATTAAAAAAAATCCAGAGGCACACAGTTTATGGCTAGCAGGGTAGCCCCACAAAGTGATTAAAGACTCAAGCCTCTTCTATATTTTTGCTTCACTGTCCTGAGTGCCGGGCTTCCACCCTCCATGGACTTCATGTTCTATGATGAATGCTGAAGCTGCAGCCGTGGAGCACTCTGAAGGCAGCAGGAGTGAGGATGAGGAAGGGCTAGCTCGTTCTCCTTCCACAAGTCTCCCCAGCAGTCTGTGCAGCACCTCTGATTATGTGGCCAGAACTGAGCCACGTGGCCACACCTAGCTTCTAGGGCAGCTGGGAAATAGTTTCCCTGTTGCGTGTATTGTCCAGGGTTTTGTCACCAAGGAAGAAGGGGAAGATGACATTGGGTGGTCATTAGTCTCCTCCACCACACAATTAAAAAGATGTTGCAATAATCCAGGGGAGAGAGGATGCTGGCTTGTACCAGGTGGTATTGAAGGAAATGGTTGGTGGTGGTCAGATTCTATAGTGTTTTCTTGGTAAATCTGACAGAATTTGCTGGAAAATTATTGGTTGTCATGCATACAAGAGAGCAGTTCAGGATGATGCCAGTTTTGAGCAGCTGTAAGAATGGAAATTTCTATGGACTGAGTTGAGGAAGACCTCTGAGGGGACCCAGTTGGTGAGGAAGGCTTTGGAAATCCTGAGTGCTGTCCTGGCTACTTTAAGTTTGAAAGGCTCATTAGACATTCTGATGGAGCTTTCAGGCAGGCAGTTTGATACATAAGGCTGGAGTTCAGAGACTATTTCTGGGCTGGCTAATATTTAAGGCTAAGAGATAGGATGAGATCATCTTAAATGTGCTTAGAGAGAGAAGAGGATGAGATCAGAAAGATGGGAGGAATCGACAAAGGAGACAGGGCAACCTTGTCTGGTGAGGAGGTGGGAGAACCAAGAGTGAGGTGGCCCGGAAGCCTTGGGGACACAGCGTCTCAAGGAGGCTGTGATGAGGAGCTGTGTCATGTGCTTTGATGGGTCAAGGAAGACAAAGTGAGGTTAATCAATCAAAAGGCGACTTACGATCTTGATAAGAGCCTTTCCAGAGTATTTGTAAGGGCCTAGCGTGAGCTTAGAGGTAAATGAGGGACAGGACTATGGAACGGACATTCTGAAAGTTCCTTCCACTACAAAAAACATAGAACCTGCATGCTGCTGCTGCTGCTGCTAAGTTGCTTCAGATGTGTCCGACTCCGTGCAACCCCATAGATGGCAGTCCACCAGGCTCCTCCATTCCTGGGATTCTCCAGGCAAGAACGCTGGAGTGGGTTGCCATTTCCTTCTCCAATGCATGAAAGTGAAAAGTGAAAGTGAAGTCACTCAGTCGTGTCCGACTCTTAGTGACCCCATGGACTGCACCTACCAGGCTCCTCCATCCATGGGATTTTCCAGGCAAGAGTACTGGAGCGGGTTGCCATTGCCTTCTCCGAGAATCTGCATAGATCAGCTTTTTTTTTTTTTAACTGCATTACTGAGTTTGCAAGAAGTCAAAGAGCTTTTCAAGAGGAAAAAAATCCTCAAAAAACCATGAGTTAAGACCAGATTGATAAAGAGTAAGCTGCTCTTACTTGGCAAGGAGATTCAGGAGAATCTGAAGGTTCAAAATTCTTGGTCTTAACTATGTCTACTCAATACCCTCACAGCCAGATCCTACTTCTAACTTCCATGTTAAGAGACCTAGAGGGTGGAACTTTCAGTTAGTGTTGCAACTTTGAAAACTTCCCAATCAGACCCTTCCTGAGGTCCTCAGATCAATTTTTTCTGACTCCAGGGAATGGGTGTCTGTGCTCAGTCACTAAGTCAAGCCCAGCTCTTTGAGACCCCATGGACTGTAGCCCACCAGGCTCCTCTGTCCGTGGGATTCCCCAGGCAAGAGTACTGGAATAGGTAGCCATTTCCTTCTCTAGGGGATCTCTCTGTCCCAGGGATTGAACCTGTGTCTCCTGCATGGCAGGGGGATTCTTTATCACTGAGCCAACCTGGAAACCCTCAGGGAATGGGAGACTCCCTCAAAGTTGCCACGAAGCCTTCTTCTCTGTAAAAACCCCAAATGGTGGCTGATGCTGGTGCTGAGGAAGGGCCCAGAGGCCCCTAGGGCCCTGGAATGGGAGGCCTCAGCGGAGGCTTTGGCTGCGGTATCTGAGACAGGGATCGGGCCGGGGTCGAGGCTGTGGAACCTGAGGCTGTGGTCTTACCCAGGCAAGACTGAGGACAAGTGGTTCCCCATCACCAAACTGGGCTGCCTGGTCAGGGATGTGAACGTCAAGTCCCTGGAGGAGATACATCTCTTCTTTCTGAGCATCAAGGAATCTGAGATCATTGACTTTTTCCTGGGAGCATCCCTCAAGGATGAGTTTTGAAGATGATGCCTGTGCAAAAGCAGATGCTTTTGCTGTCCGGGGGACCAGGTTCAAGGCACTTGTTTTCCCTGGGGATTGCAGTGGTCACGTTGGTTTGGGTGTCAAGTGCTCTAAGATGACCGCCACTGCCATTCGTGGGGCCATCACACTTGCCAAGCTCTCATCGTCCCTGTGCTGTGAGGCTGCTGGGGGGATGAGATGTGCAAGCCCCACGCTGGCCAGCTGACTGGCCACCGTGGCTCTGTGCTGGTGCGCCTCATCCCTGCCCCCGGGGCACTGGCATCATCTCAGCCCCTGTGCCCCAGAAGGTCCTTGGTGATGGCCAGAACTGACCACTGCTGGACCTCTGCCAGGGGCTGCTCTGTTACCCTGGGCAACTTCTCCAAGGCCACTTTTGATGCCATTTCTAAGACGGACAATTATCTCACCCCTGATCTCTCGAAAGATATGGTGTTCATCGAGTCTGCATATCAGGAACTCACTGACCATCTTACCAAGACCCTTGCCAGGGTTTCCCTGCAGAAGACCCAGGCTCCAGCTATAGCCACCACATGGTTTTATATGAGAAAAATGCAGCGAATTGGAGCTCATTAAAAATTAAGTTGCTGTGAAGACCTGCACCACTCCACCTGTCTGTCTCTGTCTCCCAACTCTTGCCCCAGGGTTCAAACCCCTGTCTCCTGTGTCTGCCTGCACTGCAGGAGGCGTCTTTACTGCTGAGCCACCAGGGAAGCCCCTCCTACACTCCCTTAAGTATCAGTTCTAACAGTGCAAGAAGAAACCAGGCGACTGTGATATTTATAAAACACCACTGTTGTTATGGCGACTAAGTGCCAAAGCCACTGGATTCCCCGATGCCTTCTTGTTCTCCACCTGCCCTTTGTCCCATGTTACCTCTCATGATAATTTGAGAAATGCGAAACAGTGAGCGAAAAACAGGGATTACTAATGTCTCAGTTCCTCACAGCAAAGAAAGCCATCCTGCCTTCTGTGGAGAAAACCACCAGCCCTGAGTAATTTTACCAGGCCGGATGCATAAGAGTAATACATAGACAGATGGTAGTTGGAATTCAGTGGGTAAAATAATCATGTAATAAAGGATATAATAATATCATTTATATAAGTAAAATTAACTTTTCATCTAGAAGAAAGTTGTTTCTAACCTTATTTATGTATAAAATATATTCCACATAGCCTGAAAATCTAAAACCAAAAAGAAACAAAAAGGTTAAATGAACATTTAGGAGATTAGGAAAATATCTTGGGGGTAGAAAAAACCTTCTTACATAGGAATCAAAACAAGATAAACTAAAAAAAGAAAACAAGCATTGATGATTATATACAAATTTAAAAGATACAACAGATGGCAAGAGTAAACATCAACATTTTAGGAATCAGTGAACTAAAATGGATCGGAATGAGCGAATTTAATTCATGACCATTACATCTACTACTTAGGACATGAATCCCTTAGAAGAAATGGAGTACCTCTCATAGTCAACAAGAGTCCTAAATGCAGTACCTGGGTGTAGTCTCAAAAATGACAGAATGATCTCTATTTTCAAGGCAAATCATTCAATACCACAGTAATCCAAGTATATGCCCCAATCACTAATGTGCAGAAGCTGAAGTTGAATGGTTCTATGATGATCTACAAGACCTTCTAGAATCAACACCTAAAAAAGTGTCTTTTTCATCATAGGGGACTTGAATGCAAAAGTAGGAAGTCAAGAGATACCTGGAGTAACAGGCAAGTTTGGTCTTGGGGTACAAAATGATGCAGGGCAAAGGCTAACAGAGTTTTGCCAAGAGAACACACTGGTCATAGCAAACATCCTCTTCCAACAACACAAGAGAAGACTCTACACATGAACATTGCCAGATGGTCAACACCGAAATCAGATTGATTATATTCTTTGCAGCCAAAGATGGAGAAGCTCTATGCAGTCAGCAAAAACAAGACCGGGAGCTGACTGTGGCTCAGATCATGAACTCCTTATTGCCAAATTCAGACTTAAATTGAAGAAAGTAGGGAAAACCACTAGACCGAATTCAGGTATGACCTAAATCAAATCCCTTGAAAGTGAGAAATAGATTCAAGGGATTAGATCTGATAGACAGGGTGCCTGAAGAACTATGGATGGAGGTTCATGACACTGTACAGGAGGCAGTGATCAAGACCAACCCCAAGAACAAGAAATGCAAAAAAGGGAACATGATTGTCCAAGGAGGCTCTACAAATAGCTGAGAAAAGAAGAGAAGCAAAAGGCAAAGGAGAAAAGGAAAGATATAAGCATCTGAATGCAGAGTTCCAAAGAATAGCAAGGAGAGATAAGAAAACCTACCTCAGTGATCAATGCAAAGAAATAGAGGAAAATAATAGAATGGAAAAGACTAGAGATCTCTTCAAGAAAATTGAAGATACCAAGGGAATGTTTCTTGCAAAAATGGGCACAATTAAGGACAGAAGTGGAATGGACCTAACAGAAGCAGAAGATATTAAGAAGAGGTGGCAAGAATACACAAAAGAACTATACAAAAAAGATCTTTATGACCCAGATAACCACAATGGTGTGATCACTCACCTAGAGCCAAACATCCTGGAGTCTGAAGTCAAGTGGGCCTTAGGAAGCATCACTACAAACAAAGCTAGTGGAGGTGAGGGAATTCCAGCTGATCTACTCCAAATCATAAAAGATGATGCTGTGAAAGTGCTGCACTCAATATGGCAGCAAATTTGGAAAACTCAGCAGTGTCCACAGGACTGGAAAAGGTAAATTTTCATTCCAATCCCAAAAGAAGGCAATGCCAAAGAATATTCAAACTACTGCACAATTGCACTCATCTCTAGCACTGACGCTAGCAAAGTAATACTTAAAATTCTCCAAGCCAGGTTTCAACAGTACGTGTACTGAGAACTTCCAGATGTTCAAGCTGGTCTTAGAAAAGGCAGAGGAACCAGAGATCAAATTGCCAACATCTGTTGGATCATAGAAAAAGCAAGATAATTCCAGAAAACATCTACTTCTACTTCATTGACTACACAAAAGCCTTTGACTGCGTGGATCACAACAAACTGTGGAAAATTCTGAAAGAGATGGGAATACCAGACCACCTGAATTGCCTCCTGAGAAATCTGTATGCAGGTCAAGAAGCAACAGTTAGAACTGGACATGGAATAACAGACTGGTTCCAAATTGGAAAAGGAGTATGTCAATATTGTCACCCTGCTTATTTAACTCATATGCAGAGTACATCATGGGAAATGCTGGGCTAGATGAAGCACAAGCTGGAATCAAGATTGCAGGGAGAAATATCAATAACCTCAGGTATGCAGATGACACCACCCTTATGGCAGAAAGTGAAGAGGAACTAAAGAGCCTCTTGATGAAAGTGAAAGAGGAGAGTGAAAAAGTTGGCTTAAAGCTCAACATTCAGAAAACGAAGATCATGGCATATGGTCCTATCACGTGATGGCAAATAGATGGTGAAACAACGGAAACAGTGACAGACTTTACTTTCTTGGGCTCCAAAATCACTGCAAATGGTGACTGCAGCCATGAAATTAAAAGACACTTGCTCCCTGGAAGAAAAGCTGTGAGAAACCTAGACAGCATATTAAAAAGCAGAGACATGACTTTGTCAACAAAGGTCTGTCTAGTCAAAGCTATGGTTTTTCCAGCAGTCATGTATGAATGTGAGAGTTGGACCATAAAGAAAGCTGAGCACTGAAGAATTGATGCTTTTGAAATGTGGTGTTGGAGAAGACCCTTGAGAGTCCCTTGGACTGCAAGGAGATCCAACCAGTCCATCCTAAAGGAAATCAGTCCTGAATATTCATTGGAAGGACTGACACTGAAGCTGAGCTCCAGTACTTTGGCCACTTTGATGCGAGGAACCGACTCACTGGAAAAGACCCTGGTGCTGGGAAAGATTGAAGGCGGGAGGAGAAGGGGATGATAGAGGATGAGATGGTTGGATGGCATCACCGACTCAATGGACATAAGTTTGAGCAGGCTCCGGGAGTTGGTGATGGACAGGGAAGCCTGGTGAGCTGCTGTCCATGGGGTTGCAAAGAGCTGGATTTGAGTGAGTGACTGAACAAACTGAACTGAGGACAATTAACATCATAAACAGCAAGGCTAAGAAGAATTGATGAGACAACTAGATAGGAAGGAAATGGAGAAAAATGAAAAAAATTATCAATTACTCTCAGAAAATGTTGAGATGACATCACATTCATAAATCAATCATAGACAAGGAAGTTCTTATAAATTAAGAAGTCACTTACCAAAAGAAAGTTCCAAATACTGTTAGACATGGCTGTAAACAAACCACTGACTGGGAAATCAAGGTATGATCCCATAGCATAGACCAAAACAACAAGGAGATAGAAATGATGAAGATAAGAGATATGTAGGGGGGAACTGTAAAGATGGTGGAGGAATAGGACGGGAAGACCACTTCCTCCCTCACAAATTCCTCAAAAGAACATTTCAACGCCGAGCAAACTCCACAAAAAACTTCTGTAGGCTGGCAGAGGACATCAGGCAACCAGAAAAGCAGACCACTGTCTTCAAAAACAGGTAGGAAAAAATATAAAAGACGAAAAAGGAGACAAAGGAGGTGGGGAGGGAGCTCTGTCCCGGGAAGGGAAGCCCGTCCCGGGAAGGGAATTTTAAGAAGAGAGGTTTCCAAACACCAGGAAACACTCTCCCTGCCGAGTCTGTGGCGAGCCTTGGAAACACAGAGGGCAACATAACAGGAAGGAAAAATAGATAAATAATTAAAACCAAGAGATTACAAGCCCACCAGTAACTCCCCCAGCGGAAAAGCAGCACAGATGCCTGCATCCACCATTGGGAAGTGGGGGCAGGGCAGGGACACGCGGGAGGCTCGGGCTGCAGCGCTTTGTAAGAATCGGGCAAGAACGCCCCACGCGCAACCAGAACGATCTAACTTGGGCTAGCAAACCAGACTGTGGGATAGCTACCACGCAAAAAGCTCGAACATAAGACACCACCAGGACCGCGCACAGAACAAAGGACGGAACGGAAAAGCCGGCTGCAGACCATCCCCCGCCGGGGACAGGCAGCCAGAGCCGTAAGGACTGGAAAGGAGCAATTGCAGACCCGGAGAGACTTTACATACCTAACTGCAAGCAGGCTTCTTTGCTAAGACTTCTGGGGGTGCTGGACAGTCACCATTTGCCTCACGGGGGGCGCCAGCAGTCCACCCAGAAAGCTGAGCAGCAGCGGCAGAAAAGGTGACAAGCCGCGGCGATCGCGCTCGCCAAACTCCTGAGCTACTCGGACCTGGGAAGGGCACAAAGCGCAGTCCCAGCCGAATTTGTGCCTCTGAGGGCTGCCTGAGCGCCGAACCTGAGCAGCTTGGACCGGGGAAGTGCACGCAGCCTAGGGCCGGCCACAGACGGTTCCCGGCTGAGCATGGTAGAGCCGGAGCGGTTTGTACGCTGCGAGAAGGGACAGGTCAAGCGGGGCTGAGACACTGTGTGCACACGACGGTGCTATTTGTTTGCAGCATCCCCCCTCCCCACAGCGCAACTGAACTAGTGAGCCTAAAAAACCAGCAAACAGAAGAAGTTAAACAGAGGGAACCACCTTGGAAGTGATCCCACACAGCCCACAACATCAGAGAAGGGCCAGATATATTTTTACTATTTTTAAAATCATTCTTTTTGTTTTGTTTTGTTTTGTTTTTGTTTGTTTGTTTTTGTTTTTTTGTTTTTTCTTTTTTTTCTAACTTTTTTAAAATTGTTAAGTCTTCTATTTCTCCTCGAATTTTTATTTCTATAACCTACTATTACTATTTAAAAAAAAGACTTTTTCTTTTAAGGCAAACACCATATATAGTCTTTGGATGGTTGTTGGTGGTTTTTTGTTTGTTTTTTGTTGTTGTTGTTTTTTTGGTTGTTTGTTTTTTAATAATTCTTGTTTTTTTTCTTTCTTCCTTTTTCCTTCTGCTTCTTTTCTTTAATATTGTATTTCTGAAAATCCAACCTCTACTCTAGATTTTTAATCTTTGCTCTTAGGTTTTTGTTTTCAATTTTGTACATTTAAAAACCCAAACTTCACTACCCAAGTTTACCTGAGAGTGAGATTACTGGCTTGACCACTCTCTCCTCCTTTGGACTCTCCTTTATCTCCACCAGGTGGCCTCTGTCTCTTTTCTCCCCCATCTCTTCTCTATCCAACTCTGTGAATCTCTCTGTGTTCCAGACGGTGGAGAACACCTAAAGAACTGGTTACTGGCAGGATTTGTCTCTCTCCTTCTCATTCCTCTCTCTTATCCTCCTGGTCACCTCTGTCTACTTCCTCCCTCTCCTCTTCCCTGTATAACTCCGTAAATACCTCTGAGCGGTCCAGACTATAGAGCGCACATAAGGAAGTGACTGGCTAGCTTGCTCTCTCCTCTTTTGATCTCACCGCATCTCATTCCAGTTACCTCTAACTACCCCCTCCATCTTCTCTTCTCCTTGTAACTCAGTGAACCTCTCTGAGTGTCCCTCAATGTGGAGAAACTTTTCATCTTTAACCTAGATGTTTTATCATCGGTGCTGTATAGATGGAGAAGTCTAGAGGCTACTGTAAAAATAAAACTGAAAACCAGAAGCAGGAGGCTTAAATCCAAAGCCTGAAAACATTAGAGAACGCTTGAATTCAGGGAACATTAAGCAATAGGAGCTCATCAAATGCCTTCATACCTACACTGAAACCAAGCTCCACCCA
Organism: Ovis canadensis; assembly: GCF_042477335.2. Taxonomy (NCBI): domain Eukaryota; kingdom Metazoa; phylum Chordata; class Mammalia; order Artiodactyla; family Bovidae; genus Ovis; species Ovis canadensis. The sequence continues at coordinate 137,553,211 of NC_091247.1, read as the reverse complement.
AGGGCCAACAAGTTCCAGAACAAGACATACCACTCAAATTCTCCAGCAACACAGGAATACTCCCCTGAGCTTCAATATACAGGCAGCTCAAAATTATTCCAAAACCTTTGATGTCTCGTAACCCATTACTGGTCACTCCACTGCACTCCAGAGAGAAGAAACCCAGCTCCACCCACCAGAACTCCAACACAAGCCTCCCTAACCAGGAAACCTTGACAAGCCACTGATAGAACCCCACCTACAGTGAGGAAGCTCCATAATAAAGAGAACTCCACAAATTACCAGAATATAAAAAGGCCACCCCAAACGCAGCAATATAACCAAGATGAAGAGACAGAGGAATACTCAGCAGGTAAAGGAACAGGAGAGTTGCCCACCAAACCAAAGAGGAAGAAGTAGGGAATCTACCTGAGAAGGAATTCCAAATATTGATAGTGAAAATGATCCAAAATCTTGAAATCAAAATGGAATCACAGATAAATAGCCTAGAGACAAGGATTGAGAAGATGCAAGAAAGGTTTAACAAGGACCTAGAAGAAATAAAAAAGAGTCAAAATATAATGAATAATGCAATAAATGAGATCAGAAACACTCTGGAGGCAACAAATAGTAGAACAACGGAGGCAGAAGACAGGATTAGTGAAATAGAAGATAGAATGGTAGAAATAAATGAATCAGAGAGGAAACAAGAAAAATGAATTAAAAGAAATGAGGACAATCTCAGAGACCTCCAGGACAATATGAAACGCTCCAACATTCGAATTATAGGAGTCCCAGAAGAAGAAGACAGAAAGAAAGATCATGAGAAAATCCTTGAGGAGATAATAGTTGAAAACTTCCCTAAAATGGGGAAGGAAATAATCACCCAAGTCCAAGAAACACAGAGAGTTCCAAATAGGATAAACCCAAGGCGAAACACCCCAAGACACATATTAATCAAATTAACAAAGATCAAACACAAAGAACAAATATTAAAAGCAGCAAGGGAAAAACAACAAATAACACACAAGGGGATTCCCATAAGGATAACAGCTGATCTTTCAATAGAAACTCTTCAGGCCAGGAGGGAATGGCAAGACATACTTAAAGTGATGAAAGACAATAACCTACAGCCCAGATTACTGTACCCAGCAAGGATCTCATCCAAATACGAAGGAGATATCAAAAGCTTTACAGACAAGCAAAAGCTGAGAGAATTCAGCACCACCAAACCAGCTCTCCAACAAATTCTAAAGGATATTCTCTAGACAGGAAACACGAAAAGGGTGTATAAACCCGAACCCAAAACAATAAAGTAAATGGTAACGGGATCATACTTATCAATAATTACCTTAAACGTAAATGGGTTGAACGCCCCAACCAAAAGGCAAAGACTGGCCGAATGGATACAAAAACAAGACCCCTCTATATGCTGCTTGCAAGAGACCCACCTCAAAACAAGGGACACATACAGACTGAAAGTGAAGGGCTGGAAAAAGATATACCATGCAAATAGAGACCAAAAGAAAGCAGGAGTGACAATACTCATATCCGATAAAATAGACTTTAAAACAAAGGCTGTGAAAAGAGACAAAGAAGGCCACTACATAATGATCAAAGGATCAATCCAAGAAGAAGATATAACAATTATAAATATATATGCACCCAATATAGGAGCACCGCAATATGTAAGACAAATGCTAACAAGTATGAAAGGGGAAATCAACAATAACACAATAATAGTGGGAGACTTTAATACCCCACTCACACCTATGGACAGATCAACTAAACAGAAAATTAACAAAGAAACGCAAACTTTAAATGATACATTAGATCAGTTAGACCTAATTGATATCTATAGGACATTTCACCCCAAAACAATGAATTTCACCTTTTTTCAAGTGCTCATGGAACCTTCTCCAGGATAGATCACATCCTGGGGCATAAATCTAAACTTGATAAATTCAAAAAAATCGAAATCATTCCAAGCATCTTTTCTGACCATAATGCATTAAGATTAGATCTCAACTACAGGAGAAAAACTATTAAAAATTCCAACATATGGAGGTTGAACAACACACTTCTGAATAACCAACAGATCACAGAAGAAATCAAAAAAGAAATTAAAATATGCATAGAAACTAATGAAAATGAAAACACAACAACCCAAAACCTGTGGGACACTATAAAAGCGGTGCTAAGAGGAAAGTTCATAGCAATACAGGCACACCTCTAGAAGCAAGAAAAAAGTCAAATAAATAACCTAACTCTACAACTAAAGCAACTAGAAAAGGAAGAATTGGAGAACCCCAGAGTTAGTGAAGGAAAGAAATCTTAAAAATTAGGGCAGAAATAAATGCAAAAGAAACAAAAGAGACCATAGCAAAAATCAACAAAGCCAAAAGCTGGTTCTTTGAAAGGATAAATAAAATTGACAAACCATTAGCCAGACTCATCAAGAAGCAAAGAGAGAAAAATCAAATCAATAAAATTAGAAATGAAAATGGAGAGATCACAACAGACAACACAGAAATACAAAGGATCATAAGAGACTACTATCAGCAGTTGTATGCCAATAAAATGGACAACGTGGAAGAAATGGACAAATTCTTAGAAAAGTACAATTTTCCAAAACTGAACCAGGAAGAAATAGAAAGTCTTAACAGACCCATCACAAGCACGGAAATTGACACTGTAATCAGAAATCTTTCAGCAAACAAAAGCCCAGGTCCAGACGGCTTCACAGCTGAATTCTACCAAAAATTTCGAGAAGAGCTAACACCTATCCTCCTCAAACTCTTCCAGAAAATTGCAGAGGAAGGTAAACTTCCAAACTCATTCTATGAGGCCACCATCACCCTAATACCAAAACCTGACAAAGATGTCACAAAAAAAGAAAATTACAGGCCAATATCACTGATGAACATAGATGCAAAAATCCTCAACAAAATTCTAGCAATCAGAATCCAACAACACATTAAAAAGATCATACACCATGACCAAGTGGGCTTTATCCCAGGGATGCAAGGATTCTTCAATATCTGCAAATCAATCAATGTAATTCACCACATTAACAAATTGAAAAATAAAAACCATATGATTATCTCAATAGATGCAGAGAAGGCCTTTGACAAAATTCAACATCCATTTATGATAAAAACTCTCCAGAAAGCAGGAATAGAAGGAACATACCTCAACATAATAAAAGCTATATTTGACAAACCCACAGCAAACATTATCCTCAATGGTGAAAAATTGAAAGCATTTCCCCTAAAGTCAGAAGCAAGACAAGGGTGTCCACTTTCACCGCTACTATTCAACATAGTTCTGGAAGTTTTGGCCACAGCAATCAGAGCAGAAAAAGAAATGAAAGGAATCCAAATTGGAAAAGAAGAAGTAAAACTTTCACTGTTTGCAGATGACGTGATCCTCTACATGGAAAACCCTAAAGACTCCACCAGAAAATTACTAGAGCTCATCAATGAATATAGTAAAGTTGCAGGATATAAAATCAACACACAGAAATCCCTTGCATTCCTATACACTAATAATGAGAAACTAGAAAAAGAAATAAGGAAACAATTCCATTCACCATTGCAACGAAAAGAATAAAATACTTAGGAATATATCTACCTAAAGAAACTAAAGACCTATATATAGAAAACTATAAAACACTGATGAAAGAAATCAAAGAGGACACTAATAGATGGAGAAATATACCATGTTCATGGATCGGAAGAATCAATATAGTGAAGATGAGTATACTACCCAAAGCAATTTACAAATTCAATGCAATCCCTATCAAGCTACCAGCCATATTTTTCACAGAACTAGAACAAATAATTTCAAGATTTGTATGGAAATACAAAAAACCTCGAATAGCCAAAGCAATCTTGAGAAAGAAGAATGGAACTGGAGGAATCAGCTTGCCTGACTTCAGGCTCTACTACAAAGCCACAGTCATCAAAACAGTATGGTACTGGCACAAAGACAGACATATAGATCAATGGAACAAAATAGAAAGCCCAGAGATAAATCCACACACATATGGACACCTTATCTTTGACAAAGGAGGCAAGAATATACAATGGAGTAAAGACAATCTCTTTAACAAGTGGTGCTGGGAAAACTGGTCAACCACTTGTAAAAGAATGAAACTAGATCACTTTCTAACACCCCACACAAAAATAAACTCAAAATGGATTAAAGATCTAAATGTAAGACCAGAAACTATAAAACTCCTAGAGGAGAACATAGGCAAAACACTCTCCGACATAAATCACAGCAGGATCCTCTATGATCCACCTCCAAGAATTCTGGAAATAAAAGCAAAAATAAACAAATGGGATCTAATTAAAATTAAAAGCTTCTGCACAACAAAGGAAAATATAAGCAAGGTGAAAAGACAGCCTTCTGAATGGGAGAAAATAATAGCAAATGAAGCAACTGACAAACAACTAATCTCAAAAATATACAAGCAACTTATGCAGCTCAATTCCAGAAAAATAAACGACCCAATCAAAAAATGGGCCAAAGAACTAAATAGACATTTCTCCAAAGAAGACATACGGATGGCTAACAAACACATGAAAAGATGCTCAATATCACTCATTATTAGAGAAATGCAAATCAAAACCACAATGAGGTACCACTTCACACCAGTCAGAATGGCTGCGATCCAAAAATCTGCAAGCAATAAATGCTGGAGAGGGTGTGGAGAAAAGGGAACCCTCCTACACTGTTGGTGGGAATGCAAACTAGTACAGCCACTATGGAGAACAGTGTGGAGATTCCTTAAAAAATTGCAAATAGAAATACCTTATGACCCAGCAATCCCACTGCTGGGCATACACACCGAGGAAACCAGAATAGAAAGAGACACATGTACCCCAATGTTCATCGCAGCACTGTTTATAATAGCCAAGACATGGAAACAACCTAGATGTCCATCAGCAGATGAATGGATAAGAAAGCTGTGGTACATATACACAATGGAGTATTACTCAGCCGCTAAAAAGGATTCATTTGAATCAGTTCTGATGAGATGGATGAAACTGGAGCCGATTATACAGAGTGAAGTAAGCCAGAAAGAAAAACACCAATACAGTATACTAACACATATATATGGAATTTAGAAAGATGGCAATGACGACCCTGTATGCAAGACAGCAAAAGAGACACAGATGTGTATAATGGACTTTTGGACTCAGAGGGAGAGGGAGAGGGTGGGATGATTTGGGAGAATGGCATTCTAACATGTATACTATCATGTAAGAATTGAATCGCCAGTCTATGTCTGACGCAGGATACAGCATGCTTGGGGCTGGTGCATGGGGATGACCCACAGAGATGTTATGGGGAGGGAGGTGGGAGGGGGGTTCATGTTTGGGAACGCATGTAAGAATTAAAGATTTTAAAATTAAAAAAATAAAAAACAAAAAAAAAAAAACAAAAATAAAATAAACATGCACACTTAAAAAAAAAGAGATATGTAGGATAGGTTCAAGAGATCACATATGTATTTAAGAGGTGGTGAAAAGAATAAGTCAGAATATGAAGAGGAGGAGGTGGTAATGAAGGAGGAGTAGAAAAACTTCAGAAGAGAAGATACATTTATTTTTTTTAGCTTATTTTATTTTAATCTTTTTTAATTAATTTATTTTAATTGGAGGCTAATTACTTTACAATACTGTAGTGGTTTTTACCATACATTGACATGAATCAGCCATGGGTGTACATGTGTTCCCCATCCTGAACCCCCCACCTCCCTCCTGAGAAGATACATTCAATACTCTAAAATTTTTTTAATTGAAATATAGTTGGTTTTCAATGTTTTAGTAGTTTCTGGATACAGCAAAGTGATGCAGTTACACATACATATGTGCTTAGTCGCTCAGTCGTGTCCGACTCTTTGCGACCCCAAGGACTGTAGCCCACCAGGCTCCTCTGTCCATGGGATTCTCCAGGCAAGAATTCTGGAGTGGGTTGCCATTTCCTTCTCCATACATACATAAATATATGAGAAAGAAAGTGAAAGTGTTAGTTACTCAGTAGTGTCCGACTCTTTGTGACCCATTGCTCCTCTGTCCATGGAGTTCTCCAGGAAAGAAATCTGGAGTGGGTAGCCATGCTCTTCTCCAAGGGATCTTCCTGACCTGGGGACTGCACCTGGTTCTCCTGCACTGCAGGCAGATTCTTTGCCATCTGAGCCACCAGGGAAGCCCTACATATATACATATATACATATATATATGTATATATGTATATATGTATATATGTATATATGTATATATGTATATATATATACACACACTCTTTTTTTATTTTACATTCTCTTCCATTATAGGTTGGCTTCCCTGGTGGCTCAGAGGTTAAAGCATCTGCCTGGAATGCGGGAGACCCGGGTTCGATCCCTGGGTCGGGAAGATCCCCTGGAGAAGGAAATGGCTACCCACTCCAGTACTTTTGCCTGGAGAATCCCATGGAGGGAGGAACCTGGTGGGCTACAGTCCACGGGGTTGCAAAGGGTCAGACACAACGGAGCAGCTTCGCTTTTACTTTCACTTTCCAGTATAGGTTATTACAAGGTATTGAGTATAGTTCCCTGTGCTCTATAGTAGGTCCTTGGTGGCTACTTAATACTTTTAATTGAAACTTCCTACTGAAGGTAGGAATAATAGAGATTTATTTCTGAATTCCGAATTTTAGGGCTAATGATAATAATTTACAAGTTTTCAGAAAAAATTCCATGTAAAGGAAAGCCAACTGGAATGGCATAAGATTTATTGTCTACAAGATAAATTGCCCATGGACAAGAAAGCAGAGGCTACTTGATTTCGAGGAGAAAGAACTGAGAAATGGAATTTCTATAGTTAAAAAATATCATACAGAAATTAGGTAAAAATAACAGGGCCACTCATATACCATTTCTGAAAAATTTACTCTCAACAGGTGAAAAAATCCTAGAAACAAGATAATGTAGTTTTGTATTCATACTTGGTAAGCAAGGAAGCTATTATAACTTTTGGTTAAATTTAATAATAATTATCATTAAGTGTGGAGTCTTAACTACTGGACAACTAGGGAAGTCTGAGAGACATCCTTTTTTTGCCCTTCCCCTTTTTTCCTTCCTGTTGCCAGGGACGTGGGCATAATGGTAGGAGCTCCAGCAGCCACTTTATGATGTTGAGACTGGAACTCGCACTTGGTGAATAGTGGCGCAGAAAGAGAGTGGGAACCTATGTTCCTGAGATGGTGGCGTCTCCATCGCAGTTCTGGACTGCCTCCCTCCAGACTTCTTTTACATGCAAGAATGTGTGTTTTTAAAAGCTTAATTTAGAGTTTCTGCTTTACTCAGTAGAATCAAACACTAATTATATAGAGATCCTTGAAACCACTAGAGAAAAAAAGGGCAACCTAAAACTCAACTGAACTTGTCAATGTCAGTCTGGGGAAAAATAAAAAAATACAAAAAACAAGGGGAAAATGCTATAAAAATAGATGGCAGAGTCAAAAAGTAAAATACAGTTGTGTGTTTTCTATGAGAGAGGCACCATAAACAAATGGACACAAGGGTAAACAAGAAATGGAGGCTAACTATATGTGAGGTAAATGTTAACCCAAAGAAAAAAAAGATTAGTCATGGAAGTATCCGAAAAAGTGGAATCAAGGCCAAGATCATTAAGTGGAAAAAAGAATGCCTTTTATGTAGAAAATACAGGTACCATTCGCCAAGAAGCTAGAATAGTTGTGAATCTTCATATGTCAATACTGCTTTGCACCAAGACAGGTAAAACAAAATCTGTCAAAAATATGAGGAAAAAACACAACCATGATAGGAGACATTTAAAATGCCTCTCTCAAATAAATCTCAACAACACAGAAGATCTGAGAACTAGGACAAAGAAGCTTCACAATGATCAAAGAATGACTATTATTTTCAGTTCCCATGGGGTCATAAATATAGGACATTGATCAATATTAAGCTCTCAAGAAAATCTCAATAAATCCCTAAGGTTGAAAATGTACAAGACCCATTTTCTAAAATGATACGTACTAAGTAGAATTAAATTGAAATCATTTTTTTAAACTATTTGGAAATTTTTAAAAATTAATTTACTTATTTTAATTGGAGGCTAATTACTTTACAATATTGTAGTGGTTTTTGCCATACATTGACATGAATCAGCCATGGGTGTACATGTGTTCCCCATCCTGAACCTCCCTCCCACCTCCCTCCCCATCCCATTCTTCAGGGTCATCCCAGTGCACCAGCCCCGAGCACCCTGCCTCATGCATTGAACCTGGACTGGCGATCTGTTTCACATATGATCATACACATGTTTCAGTGCTATTCTAGCAAATCATCCTACCCTCGCCTTCCCCCACAGAGTCTAAAAGACTGTTTTTTACATCTGTGTCTCTTTTGCTGTCTCGCATATAGGGTCACCGTTACCATCTTTCTAAATTCCACATATATGTGTTAGTATACTGTATTGGTGTTTTTCCTTCTGACTTACTTCACTCTGTATAATAGGCTCCAGTTTCATCCACCTCATTAGAACTGATTCAAATGCATTCTTTTTAATAGCTGGGTAATACTCCATTGTGTATATGTACCACAGCTTTCTTATCCATTCATTTGCTGATGGACATCTAGGTTGCTTCCACGTCCTGGCTATTGTAAACAGTGCTGTGATGAAAACTGGGGTACACGTGTCGCTTTCAGTTCTGGTTTCCTCGGTGTGTATGCCCAGCAGTGGGATTGCTGGGTCATATGGCAGTTCTATTTCCAGTTTTTAAAGGAATCTCCACACTGTTCTCCATAGTGGCTGTACTAGTTTGCATTCCCACCAACAGTGCAAGAGGGTTCCCTTTTCTCTGCACCCTCTCCAGCACTTATTGTTTGTAGACTTTTTGATAGCAGCCTTTCTGACTAGCGTGGGATGGTACCTCATTGTGGTTTTGATTTGCATGGAAATATTTTTTTAAAAGCAGTTTTCTAAATATCAGTATCTCTTGGTCAAAAGGAAAGCTAGGCATTCTACTACAGGCTCTTTGAAAACTGACGACAGGAGCAATTCACATCTAACGTATGAGTTGCAGTCCATGTGGTTCTCAGGGAGTTCTTCACTCCTGGCAACTTTTATTGCAAAATGAGATATATGGAAAGTAAAGGAACAAAACATCTAACTTTAGAGACTAAACTGTGAAAGCCAAACAAACCAAAAGAGAGTAGGAGGGAATTAGTGGACACGAAAGTGGAAGTCATCCAAACAGAAAACCGCAGACAGAACACGAGGTTCTCAGGAGCCCCTCTCCCCTGGGAGGTACCAGAGGCGCAGCCCACTCTGCTGTACCGGCAGTCCACCCCCAGGCTTGGGAGCTGGAGCCCAGAGACATGCTGGTTCCGAGTTGGCACTGCAGTTTCCAGACCCTCCTCAATGCTTCATCCATTCACCTCCCTGCAATGCATCTTCCTTTTAAGATTTTGGTTCCTGAATCAGTGTAGCTTCCTATCCCACATCCTACTAACATCCCAGATAATTTGCATTTTTCTGGAGTCGCCCAATTCTTTGACCCCCTCATTTCTAATGTTTCATCTCAACTGCTTTGGCCGCATGTATGCATGCCTGCTAAGTCGTTTCAGTTGTGTCCGACTCTTTGCGACCCTATGGACTGTAACCTGCCAGGCTCCTCCATCACACTCATGAAATATTATTCTGATTTATTTGTGAAAAGTGATTAACTGACTTTCTTCACTTAACCAACATTCTTTTGGACTTGACCACAACAATGTTGCTGGCTGATGTGTTGCAAACTAAAATTTTAAGTCCTAAAGAGTCAATGGGATCCTGGAGGAGTCTTCAGACTTTGGAGAGAGTGAGAATAATCTGGGAAAGCTTCATGGAGGAAGAGGCCTGAGGAATGGTTGGTCTGGAGCTTGTCAGCAGAGACAGGAGAGGCGGAGTGAGGTGGCAATGTCCCAGGGATCCCTGAGAGGAGAAAGAGTGGATCAAACTTGTGAAGGGGCCAGGACACCATGGTGGTCCCCGTAGGATGGTAGAAGACCTAAGTGTTGGGGGGAAAGCCCGGATGAAGCACCTTCTTTGATCCCTTTTATGATTCCTGGAACTCCAGGTGGCAACCGAGGCCAGAAATCCCCCAATCTGGCTGCGTGCCCTGGATCCTTCCCGCTTTCTGCTCTTCTCCAAGCAGCATCCCACCTCCAGTTCTGAAAAAGTAAATTAACAAAGAAAGGGACCAACCCCATATCAGAGAGAGGCACAGTTAGAGGGAAAGGGTCTCAGGAGAGTTAGCCCATCCACACCCTGCTCAGGTGGAAAGAGACCATGGTTATCACTCCGGCTCTGAGAACTGGGGTTCTCAGGGGGTCTTGGGCCTTGTCTACAAGGGACAGAGGAGGAAGCCCTTCCTGAAACTCCATTCAGCCCTCTCCAGTCTTGAGACCCTCCCTATGCCCACTTCAGGATAAGAGATGGCAGTGAGGAAATAGAGAGACACTAGAAGTCAGGGTGCCCACTCAGGTCAGCACTCCAGGCTTTTCCTGACCTGATTCAATTCCCACCTTTGGGAACATGAAGTGGACACAATTCAGTTATTTCTGGACATTCCAAGGATGTTCCCATCTCCTGCTGCTGCTGCTGCTAAGTCGCTTCAGTCGTGTCCAACTCTGTGCGACCCCATAGACAGTGGACACGTTCAGTTATTTCTGGACATTCCAAGGATGTTCCCATCTCCTGGTCCTTACTTATGAAATGGTCTTTCCTCTTTCTTCTGTTACACTACCCATTCTCAAGGTTCTGCATAAAGGCCATCTCCTCTGTGGCTTCCCCAAGTTTCCCAGGCTCAGAGCTAGTTATTCTCTCTTGGCACTCTGTCTCTCTTCAGTCAGCTCTGTAATTAGACCCTGTGTGTGTGTGTGTGTGTGTGTGTGTGTGTGTGTGTAAGAGACAGAGGGAGAGAGAAAGAGAGAGAGGATCGAGTATTAGGGAAGGTTAAGGGGCAATGGAGACATGGGTTGAAGGGTGCAGGTTTTCTTCAAGTCAGCCCTGGCTGAGACTGGGTGCGGCAGCCAGAATAATGCTCCCTTTCTTCCCAGATATCCACATCTTGATCTGGAAACTGTGAGTATATTACATGACATGGTAAAGAGTATGAATTAAGGTTGCAGCTGGAATTCAGTTTGCTAACCAACTGACAGTGAGATGGGAGGTCATCCCGGATTACCTGGGTGGGTCCAATCATTAGGGTCCTTATAAATGAAACAAGGAGGCAGAAGAGTCGGACGAGGAGATGGGAAGCAGAGGTTGGACTGATGTGATTGCTGGCTTTGCTGAAAGAAGCTGGGCCACGAGCCAAGGAATGTGGGCATCCTCTTGAAGTCAGAATAGACTAGAAAACAGATTCTCTCATAGCCTCCAGAAGGAATACAGCCCTGCTGATGCCTTGAGTTGAGCCCTATTTCAGACAGCAGATCTCCAGGACTATAAGATGTGTGTGGTGGTGAGCCACTAAATTTGCAGTGATTTGTTATAGCAGCAATAGGGATGTACACCTCGCGATGGCAAATGTCTTTGGCAGGCCGCTGTGTCCAGGTGCCTCTCTCTGGGGAGAGTGTCCTTCTAGCGCAAAACTCTAGGTGGTTCTGAGTTTTGAGCTAATCGGGGAGGACACTTCTGTTACAACCCCTCCTGCCACTGAGGTGGGTGGTAGTGAAGACGGTGGGGAATGAGGTGGGTGGTGGTGAAGATGGTGGGGAAGGGGTGCACGTGAACTGGGCTTGAGTGTAGCCTCCATGGATAGGATCAGGGAGGTTGATTAGCGTTCATGCATGAGGACAGAGTACCACCATATGCCTGGTTCCACTTTGCCTGGGTGCCCTTCTTCATGTAGCTCAAAGTCACAGGGTGACCCAGGAAGAAACCCGCTTCCTCTTCAAAGCTCAAACTCCTCATTGCAAATAGAGAGATTGAATCAGATTTCTCTCAGACCACTGGCTGCTCAGACCCTGGCCTTGATCCTCATTCAGTGCCCCCCTTCTGGCCCGCGCCCTGCTCTGCATTCTCTTGCTGTAGACACACTGCCTTACAGAGGTCCCTGAACAGGTGTATGCCCTGCAGATAGCTTTCCTCAAGTTACTGGCTCCTCATTTGCCTGGGAAAAATCCCTCTTAGAGAATAATCTCCAAGAACTCTGTTTTTTGTTTGTTTGTTTGTTTGTTTTTTCCGTATTCTCTGGTACCCAAACCTGATACTTCTGGTGCACAAGTTGCTTCCTGCTGGAGTGAAAGGAAGTGTGAGGGAGACCAGTCTGGTTTCACGGCTGATTTTTCCTGTAAATTGTTGGCCATAGCACACATACAGCAGCAGAGGGCGCGGTTAGCTAGATTTTCATGTGTGAAATTCAGGGATGCTGAGGATTTCATTTTAACAATTTTGTTATAGGTCTTTAAACTGATTGCAATTAATCTAGTTTGTGAAACAATTCAAATAAATGTACAAAAATAGAATAATATAGTGAACACGTGTTAGTGAAAGTCGCTCAGTTGTGTCCAACTCTTTGTTGACCCCATGGAGTCCAGGCCAGAATAATGGAATGTGTAGCCTTTCCCTTCTTCCACATTGCAGGCAGATTCTTTACCTGCTGAGCCACAAGGGAAGCCCAAGAATACTAGAGTGGGTAGCCTATCCCTTCTCCAGAGGATCTTCCCCACTCAGGAATCGAACTGGGGTCTCCTGCATTGCAGGTGGATTCTTTACCAACTGAGCTACCAGGGAAGACCCAACAAAGAGTAACAGTACATGAATTCAATAATAATAAAATGCCAAATGGTACAGCATCAACTGAACTTTGACTCTTCTCCCTTTGCCTCAGGAACCAGCCAGTTTCATTAATTGCTTATTCCTCTCTTTTGGGATTTTAACTTTTTTGTTACATAAAATGTTTCCATTAGTATTCTAAAGTCGGGCTTTACAGATTTTAAATTTTATGTAAGTGGTCTCACACTTTTGTCTCCTTTTGAAACTTGCTTTCTTTTCAGTCTATGTTATATCTTTGAGACTTAATTCTGATGATAAGCGTACTTCTAGTTCATTTATTTAAACCTCTGTCCTGGATCTTAGTGTATGAACATAACCAATTTATTCTTATTCCCCTGTTGATGGATGTTTGGTGTTCCATTTCTTTCTCGTATTAGCCTTACTACAAGGATATTTTTGTCCCTTTATTTCGTGTCTTTTTCTGTCCATGGGTTAGAGTTGTCAGGTTGTGTGATGTGAGCATCTTCAACTTTTACTGTTGTTGTTATTTAGCTGTTAAGTCATGCCCAACTCTTTTGCAACACCATGGACTGTAGCCCACCAGGCTACAGAAGTCCATGGGATTTCCCAGGCAAGAATACTGGAGAGGGTTACTTTTCCTTCTCCAGGGGATCTTTTCGACCCAGGGATTGGCTCCCCATCTCCTGCATTGCAGGCAAATTCCTTATTGCTGAGTCACCAGGGAAGCCTTCATCTTTAATACAGTTTGTCAAATTGTTCTCAAAAATGGTTCAAGCAAATGCTCTGCACTGGGGATACACATGAAATATTTGTTCCCATTGTTCCAACACTCAGTGTTATCAGACTCTAAAAATTTTACAAATATAATGGATATGAAATTAGTTTCTACAAATACAAAAGTCAAAAAGAGACTAGAATTTGTTAAAAAAAAACACATATAAATATATATATGTAGATCAGTTTCCAGTTTCTATTTCAATAAATGTTTTATAGTATTTGTGTACCGATGTACATGTATATAACATAAAAATAAATGAACATACATTTAAAAAAGTAGTTTCTCATTATTTCTTTTCTTTTTTATTTTTCCAGCTATACCAAGTGGCATGTGGGACCAGTTTCCTGATCAGGGATCAAATCTGCACGCCCTGCTTTGGAAGCACAGAGTCTTAACCACTGGACCATCGGGGAAGACTGTGTTATTTAAGTTTGTGTTTTTCTATCAGTGAAGATGAAGTTTTTTCGTATGTCTATTGGTTTTAGTGTTGCTTTCGTGAATTTCTTTTTTAAAAAATTAATTTTTTTTTTTACTGTTGTAAAAACACTTAACACAAGATCTACCCTCTTAACAAGTTTGAAAGTGTCCAAAAAGTATTGTTGACCAAAGGCATAATGTCATAGAGTAAATTCTAGAATTCATCATCTTACATCTATTCTTTTTAGGGCTTCCCAGATGGCGCTAGTGGTAATAAAGAACCCGCCTGCCAATGAAGGAGATGTTGAGTTGCAGGTTTGATCGCTGGGACTGGAAGATCCCCTGGTGAAAAGCATGTCAACCCACTTCAGTATACTTGCCTGGAGAATCCCATGGACAGACGAACCCCGCGGGCAAACTATAGTCCACATTATGCGGTAAGTACTCCTATTATCTTCGCATTACTGGTGAAGAAAGTGAGACCCGCAGGTCAAATAAGATTATGTGTTTCGTAGCTTGTGTGAAACTTACGCTTTCTTTCTGCCCCTTCAAGTGCGGAACGTTGGCCAGGTTTACAATCCGTGCCTGTCTTTCTCAAAGGCCTGGGAGCCGCCCCTCTGAAGCGCAGGCACGAAGACAGCACTGAGGTTTCTCTGACCGCCCAATGGTTAAGACTCCTGCCAACGAGGCGATGCAGATGCAGCAGTGGCAGTGGTGTGGGTTCCATCCCACATGCTGAGTGGTACAGCCAAAAAAAAAAAAAAAAAAAACCACTTTTTTTAAAAAACAGGGAGGATAGCTCCATCTCTTCTGTCTCTAGAAGGATGAGCATCTCACCTTGGTGAGAATCTACTCCGAGTCATAAAACTACCTCTTGACATGAAGGTATGAGAATGCTTACTTTGCCTTTGGGTACAATCAAACAGCAAACACAGATGACCTGTGACCTCTCTCACTCCAGCTCTTAAAAACTCTCCGGCCCTTTGTCTTAGTAGATTTGAGCTCAGACTGAGTTCTGGCCTTTCTCCTCTATTGCAATAGCCTAGAATGAAGTCTTTCTTGCCTATTTAACTTTGCCCAGTGCGATTTTTTTCAGTTGCTTATTTTTTAAAAGAAAAATGACAGGTATATAAAAACTGTACAATAGTCCATTTGTGTGCAGCTTAGCATACACGTAGGTGAACACGTGCATAAAGACAAATATGAAGTGTGGTTACATAAATAAACATAATGGCAATCCTAAAGTGGTGGAATTGGGATTTCTGGCGATCTTTAATTTCTTCCCTACTCTTGCTTACACTGCTTGGAATTTTCAAATGAACATCTATTATTTATGTTGCCTTGAAAATGGGTCAAATAAATAATACTGTTGTTTTATAGGTCCAGGTTCTAACTAATTAAGAGAGACAGAACAAGGTTAGATGTATGGAGAGAAAATTACTACCTTTGCTACTGATAAAATTGATAATGGATAAGTGACATATATATATATATAGGCACATTTTCATCACCAGGATTAGACAGATTTATACCCAGTCCCAGGCAGCACTGAACACTCATGATTTGGGAAATATCTCCACAAAATTTGGGACATGCAGGGGCAAAGTTTATTGTGTATTGAGAGAAAGGATTTAGTTTCAGCATCCATGTTATACTTGTCAAAGCCACAAATCGTATTAAGCCCCCCCACGCCTAGGGGAGTGAGTGAGAGTGCTGAGAGAGGCCAAGAGTACCAAACAAGCAGAATCTTATCCAAACAAGTGGAAAGAACAAAATCAGAAAAGAAGCAATCCTCCATGTGCTAGGAATTTCCAGTATCCATTCCTTTCTTCTTTATCAGTGTCAGAACTCCTACATTTAGCTGAGTCCATGACCACCCAGAAGAAAAATGACATTTCTCAACCTCTCATGCAGACACGTATGACCATGTGGTTAACAGGGTCCATGCAAGGTAAGCCAAAAACGTATCATGCAACTTACAAAAAGTTTCCTTAAAAGAGAGGGCATGCCTTTCTTCTCTCTTTTCTTTCCTTCCTGTTGCTTGTTATGTGGGCCTGATAACTGAGGCTGTAATAGCCATCTTGGACCATGAGGTGAAGAACGCATGGTGACGATTATAGGGTAACAAGATCAAAGAAACCTGGATTCCTTATGATCGTGGACTGGGCATGGCAGCTGCAGACTTTCTGAGAGCGAGAGGGAAGAATAGGGGGAAACAGAGGAGAGAGACAAGTTTAGCATGCTTAAACCACTGCTGCTTTGTTTATGTATTTATCTGTTTATTTCCTGCTAGACCCAATCCTAACTAATTTATACTCTGGAACTAGGAAATGGGAAGATGCATCAGACAGAAAGTAAGCACATGATATTGGCTTGGGAATTGACTAGTGGACAGCAAGGATCCAGAATTTGCAGGGAGAAAGTGAGACGACTACTGTCATTCAGCGGTAATGCATTTGAAAGCAGGAAACTACCAGCATTGGAAAGCTAACTGCCTGCCAGCTGAGGGTGTGTGCTATTAGTGGGAATGACGGGACATTGCAGTATTAGTGCGGGTTGGCTGCTTCCTGCCGCTTTCATCTAAGTTCTGGGAGAGAGAGGAATTCAGGCTAGAGCTCGTCCGTCTGCAAGCAGAGATAGGAGGAAGCGCAGCGCTCTGGGAGATGCTCTCTGCCTGAGGCCTCTAATTTAAATTGACTGAAAAGTCTGGAATTTGGAGTCTTGACATTTGGAAAAGATAATCACTATAATATATCCAGAAATAAAGCAGTTATATCAGTGGCTGTGAAAAGAATAGCCGAAACAGTAGATAAACTGTGGCTCCAAGCCTTTTATAGCATCCTCTAGGAAGAGTTTTCTGTCAGACAATGGGATCTGTCTGCAATAGCAAGGGATGCTGCCTTTGTGCGATAATTATTTTTTTGTCCTGAGCAGTTCTAGATAGCTGCCATTAACTTGATGGAGAAGAGAGAGGCCAGCTGGTACAAACCAGAGTCTTCAGATTTAAAAACCCTTCAATTGCGGGTTATTTG
The DNA here is from genome assembly GCF_042477335.2 of Ovis canadensis. Classification (NCBI taxonomy): domain Eukaryota; kingdom Metazoa; phylum Chordata; class Mammalia; order Artiodactyla; family Bovidae; genus Ovis; species Ovis canadensis. The sequence goes on along the minus strand of NC_091247.1, from coordinate 137,536,202 downwards.
CATGTGGGATATGTGGAATTTACTGGATACAAATAGATCAGTTCAGTTCAATTCAGTTGCTCAGTCATGTCTGACTCTGTGACCCTATGAATTGCAGCACGCCAGGCCTCCCTGTCCGTCACCGACTCCCGGAGTTCACTCAGACTCATGTCCATCGAGTCAGTGATGCCATCCAGCCATCTCATCCTCTGTCATCCCCTTCTCCTCCTGCCCCCAATCCCTCCCAGCATGAGTCTTTTCCAATGAGTCACCTCTTCGCATCAGGTGGCCAAAGTATTGGAGTTTCAGTTTTAGCATCATTCCTTCCAAAGAACACCCATGGCTGATCTCCTTTAGAATGGACTGGTTGGATCTCCTTGCAGTCCAAGGGACTCTCAGGAGTCTTCTCCAACACCACAGTTCAAAAGTATCAATTCTTTGGCACTCAGCCTTCTTCACAGTCCAACTCTCACATCCATACCTGACCACTAGAAAAACCATAGCCTTGACTAGATGGACCTTTGTTGGCAAAGTAATGTCTCTGCTTTTGAATATGCTGTCTAGGTTGGACATAACTTTCCTTCCAAGGAGTAAGCGTCTTTTAATTTCATGGCTGCAATCACCGTCTGCAGTGATTTTGGAGCCCTAAAAAATAAAGTCTGACACTGTTTCTACTGTTTCCCCATCTATTTCCCATGAAATGATGGGACCAGATGCCATGATCTTCGTTTTCTGAATGTTGAGCTTTAAGCCAACTTTTTCACTCTCCTCTTTCACTTTCATCAAGAGGCTTTTTAGTTCCTCTTCACTTTCTGCCATAAGGGTGGTGTCATCTGTGTATTTGAGGTTATTGATATTTCTCCTGGCAATCTTGATTCTAGCTTGTGCTTCTTCCAGCCCAGCGTTTCTCATGATGTACTCTGCATATAAGTTCAATAAGCAGGGTGACAGTATACAGCCTTGACGTACTCCTTTTCCTATTTGGAACCAGTCTGTTATTCCATGTCCAGTTCTAACTGTTGCTTCCTGACCTGCATATACATTTCTCAAGAGGCAGGTCAGGTGGTCTGGTATTCCCATGATCAGGTTTCTACTAAGTTTTTAAGGAACTGTAGTGATAAAGAAACCATGAGCCTGGCTGTAAAAGCCCATGGTTTTTCCACCTGCAAAGCCTATGAACAGTGGAAAGTTGAGCAGCGGCTCCCAAGAAGGCCGTCCTTCCTAAAGTTTCTAGAGTTGGTTTTGGCTACAGAAGATGATGAGTGAGGAAGGACAGACTGGAGAGGATAAGAAAAGGTGTTTACTACCCCAGGGGAAGTTGGTCAGAATAAGGACTTGGGCTGCCATCAAAGAACGATGGGATTTCTTGTTATGGGCTAGTGGCTGCTGTGGAGTTTCCCTGCTCCTCTTCACCAAACTGTAGATTTAGTCTGCGTCTTACTCCTCCATTGCATCAGGGGTGTGTTCCTAGTAGATGAGATCTTGCAGCTTATAGGTCACCAGCTCATAAAGAACAATATCTAAACCCGACTGAGAAAGAGTTCATCACCTAGAGACTCTGATCTGAGTCTGACTCTGATCCCCGACTCTGATCTGGAGGCTGTGCCTGGCAGTGTCTGGAGACTTTGCTGTTCTCCTTTTTTGAGGAGTGTGTGTGTGTCCTTTAGGGATAGGGAGGATGTACATAGATGTACATAGATAGATGGTGGGTGGCCAAAAAGATAGATGGGGGTAAAGACTGCAAGTTAGTCCCTAATGTCCATTCTTCCTTTCTTCCTCAGTCACAGAAACTTCATCTGGAGACTTGGCTGCTGGACCTATAGATGACTTTCCAGCTGCCACTGAAACTGTGGGCCACGGGGCTATGTTCTGGCCAAGAGAGTACGTGCAATGAAAGAGGCTGGGGCACCTGCTTGAGCATCATCCTTAGAGGGAAAAATGGGTACGCCCTTCTTTGTTTTTCCTTCTTATTGGCCAGGATGAAAGCAGGAGAGCTGGAAGTGGAAGAGGTATCTTCAACCAGAAGGCAATGTAGAATCCAATTCTTGGGATGGTAGAGTAACAGGGTAGAAGGCAACTGGGTTACTGGTAATTGCAGAGCCAATACAGTCATGTTTTGCCTATGCTTGTGTAAAAGAAAAAACTACATATTTTTGGATCTAATCTTGACATTTTCCCGAATTTATAAAATCATAAAAATCTACTGCAGCATTTACTTTTATTTTAAAATTTTAATTAATTTTGAATTTTATTGCAGTATAACTGGTTTTGGACTTCCCTGGTGGCTCAGATGGTAAAGCGTCTGTCTACAACGTGGGAGACCCGGGTTTGAGCCCTGGGTTGGGAAGATCCCCTGGAGAAGGAAATGGCAATCCACTCCAGTACTATTGCCTGGAAAACCCCATGGACAGAGGAGCCTGGCAGGCTGCAGTCTATGGGGTCGCAAAGAGTCAGAGACGTATTGTGTTAGTTTCAGATGTACAGCAAAAGGATTCAGTTACACATACACACATCTATCTTTTTTTGCCAAAGAATTGATGCTTTTGAACTGTGGTGTTGGAGGAGACTCTTGAGGGTCCCTTGGACTGCAAGGAGATCCAACCAGTCCATTCTAAAGGAGATCAGTCCTGGGTGTTCCTTGAAAGGACTGATGCTAAAGCTGAAACTCCAATACTTTGGCCACTTCATGTGAAGAGTTGACTCATTGGAAAAGACCCTGATGCTGGGAGGGATTAGGGGCAGGAGAAGGGGACGACAGAGGATGAGATGGTTGGATGGCATCACCGACTCGATGGACATGAGTTTGAGTGAACTCCGGGAGTTGGTGATGGACAGGGAGGCCTGGCGTGCTGCGATTCATGGGGTTGAAAAGAGTCGGACACGACTGAGCGACTGAACTGAACTGATCTTTTTTCAAATTCTTTTCCCACTTAGGTTATTACAGAATATTGAGTAATAAACAACAATAACTTTCAAAATAATCCAGCTGAAGAGAAGGTGGTATAGAGCGGTGAAAGTCAGATTTCTGAATAATGGTTTGTCTTCAGTTTGGCTATCAAGAGGCCTAACAAACAAACAAATCTGTGTTTTTCCCCCTCAGAAATCATCTTATTTGAGTAAAAGCACTTGATATATTGCTTGGGATTTGGGGGTGGAGCTGCTTTGCAACTTGACTGGCAATCACACAGCAGGCCAGTGTGACCAATACTATCTTGATTTGTCTCCAACGATGTACATTTTCTCTAGCATATGATATCTGTCATAAGCAAGCTTTTTTTTCTTCAACATCAGGCATACATTGCATTTATAAGCAGGCAAAAGAGGTTAACTCTGTTTCCTGGCAGTACATAAATAATGTAAGTGCTACATAAACGCCACAGAAAGGTCAAGTATGTTGAACAAGTTGCAGTTAGTATCTCAGTTATGATGCTATGTAACTACAGATATAATAACAACAGGATGCTGGCCATTTTAATTATAGATGTGTCTAAATTCTACATATATTAAACTCCTCTATATACAATGCATTATTCAAATGGAATTATTATATCACGTTGAAAAGTTTAATGCTAAAAAGTACTATTTGAAGTATGGGAAATATCATAAGCATTTCACATACATATAGTATGCCTATAGTACCCTTTTGCTTTAAATTAAATCTGCCTCCTATGGGTGGTATTTGGACTTCCCTGGTGGCTTGGCGGTTAAGAATCTGCCTGCCAAGCAGGAAATGCAGGAGACTGTGGTTTGATCCCTGGATTGGGAAGCGCCCTTGGAGTAGGATATGGCAACCCACTCCGGTGTTCTTGCCCGGGAAATCCCATGGACAGAGGAGCCTGGCGGGCTATAGTCCAGGGGGTCGCAAAGAGTTAGGCATGACTGAGACCAAACACCACACCACGTGTGTGGTATTTAAAGAGATTGAAAGTTGAGTGCCTCAGATGCAAGCCCTGGTGGGTGAGAACCCAGAGCCCTCTCACACACAGGGGGCTCAGAGGAACGCCCAGTGCTTATAGGATGCAGTTAGGAGGAACCTCTCTGGTTCTGAGCTCTCATTTAACACAAGAGGTGACTGCAGACTGAAGGGGAAGTTATGCTTTTTGGATTATACTGTGTGCTTTCTTCTTCCTCCATTAGGCAGTGAGAATCCTTACTGTGACTGGTAAGTCTCAGGATTAGTGTTATGGCAGAATGTGCCTTTTGTATTGCTCTTCAGTGAATTTGGTGGATTTACTAGAGAGAGCCTGTGGATGGAGATGGAAAAGGAGAGGAGAGTTAATGAGGGGAGGGAAGATGCTAGGGTTACCCTTTGCTGAGAGTAATCTGATGAGACAATTCCTTTCTTCCTTCTTTGTTCCTTCCATCAAACCATACCTTGCAAAATGTTATACAGGACTTCCCCGGTGGCTCAGTGGATAGGAGTCTGCCTGCCAATGCAAGGGACATCGATTCGATCCCTTGTCCGAGAAGATTCTGCATGCCATGGGGCAACTAAGCCCGTGTGTCACAACTACTGAACCCACATGCCTAGAACTTGTGCTCTGCAATGAGAGAAGCCATTCTATTGAGAAGCCTGCACACCGCCATGAATAGCAGCTCCTGCTTACCGTAGCTAGAGAAAGCCCGTGCACAGCAGTGAAGATCCAGTCCAGCCAAATAAACAGATACATTTAAAAAAGTTAAACAAACAAGAAGCATGACTATTACACAAAACAGTATGAGAATATTTGAAGGATTTACTTAATTCATCCATGAGGGAAATAGCAAGATAGGAGGGACTAGTGTATTTGTTAAATTAAATAAATGAAATGGAAGAATAAGATTGCAAAATTAGATACAAAACTAGTTAGCATCCAGAATTAGACCTTTGGGATTATCTTTTCTATGGGACAGAAAATCATTTACAATTCACTATCTTCTCCAAACACAGAGTCTGGGCCCTACTCAATAATAAACAGTAAGTCATACAACTGTATTTCCCAGATAACTGGATGATCCTTAAGTGGGCTTGTTGACAGTGTCTTGGGTGAACTTGAAAGGGTACACAGTGATTTTTTTTTTTTTGGTCTTTCCAAATTTTGTATACTTTTAAAAATTCTTCCTTTCTAATTTCCAAACATGTTTAATGTCTTCTTTACCTGTGGTCCTTTACAAAACCATTAGGAACTCTGATCTGAGCACTGGGGTCCAATGATGAAGAAGACATCTACAGAGTTCTAACATTTCTTTCTCCGGGTGCTGTCTTTGCTGGGATGATGACAGCTCTACACGTCACCCCGATCTGCTGTCAGAAGCGAGGACAGTCTATAGAGTCTGCCTGATTCTCACTGTAGTCCTCACCTTTCCTCTGATACAGACACTCTGACAGCTCTTGGTAAGCCTAGGGTGGGCTGTCACCTGATGGATGGTCCTGTGAAGAGGGAGCAGGCATGTTATCTGCTGCTCACGAAACTGACCCACAACAAGCAAGTGGGGTTCATGGGTTTCATGTCAATGCATCCAGCCATTTACCATGCTACTCACCCCCCATATTTGTAAGGCATTGCTAAACCCAGATATCCAGTATGGTGTTCATCGTACGCTCTTCTGTCCTTTACCGTTCCCACCTCCTCAGAGTCAGTCCTGGCTCTTCTAAGAGCAAATAGTAGCTGTCATTCCATTTTGTTTGAACATAATCACATGCCAAGGAACTTCTAAAGTATCTCCTATGACAGACGGAAAAACAGTGAAAGTGGCTCATTATTTCCCCGTTTTCAGCCCATGATTGTGTTACTACAGTGTGCTTTATTGCTTTCAGAATAAACAACAGAAGGCCATGAACCAAGCCGGAGGGTTCCAGTTGCACGCGTTTCCTTATAGTTTACAGTTTATAAATATTTCTTCAACCAACTTCTTCACCAACAGTCACGTGAGACCCAGATCTCTCCCTGAAGGCAAGTGAAGGAGAGTAAGATGAAGTTACCATGGATCCGCCTTGCTCTGCAGGTGTCTGGTTCATGAGATGCTGGAGCAGAATGCTGAGTTGCACCAGAAAAATATAATTCTGTGGCGTACTTTCTAGAAGGAACTTCCTACCTCGGACTGAGAAAAATCTCAAAAATCTTTTAACAACTACAGATTGTCATCAGTGCATAGCAATAATTTCAACAAGCTTTTTGCTAAAAAATTTTAACTTTGACAGGCTCAAAACCATAAGGCAGTATCTTTTAAAATTAGTCTTGGAATAATTAAGCTTGATAATTGAGCTTGAAGTTTGGTGAGTAAGAAAACCATGTGTTTTTCTAATACCTCGCAAAGTATTCCTCTATCATTTACCTGTTTTAGTCATACTCTTTGCATTCTTCATTATGGCTTGATTGGCGCTAGAAAAACCTGCACTCCTGTGTGAATGCAGATATGTCTGATAGGTTCTTAAAGCTGGGCTTACATGATTTTGGTATTTTTCTCTTGCACGATGTTTTGAGGTGGAGAAGTTGACATTTTGCTTTTAAATTCACCCTTCTATGATGTGAAGAATTTCCAAATAAGACTTTTTCTCATAAAAGATTCATGGTTAGCTTCAATTAAAAGTATGATTCCTCAAGGCTATTTTTTTAATGTCATTTATGTCGGTATATCAACCAATTATACCAGTGAAAATATTGATGAGTCTTTCTCTTATATCATCTTATAAGTATTTTGGCACAAAATGATATTATATTCTAAGATCAACTAGTCAAAGCCAGATGAATATATACTCTTCATATCTATATTAATTAATAATTAATTATTTAACTACTTAAAAGTCCTTTAGGGATTATTTTTATACATAAAATGAATGGATTTTTATAATTGTTGCAAAATCACTGCAGATGGCAGCCATGAAATTAAAAGACGCTTACTCCTTGGAAGGAAAGTTATGACCAACCTAGATAGCATATTCAAAAGCAGAGACATTACTTTGTCAACGAAGGTCCTTCTAGTCAAGGCTATGGTTTTTCCAGTGGTCATGTATGGATGTGAAAGTTGGACTATGAAGAAAGCTGAGCGCCGAAGAATTGATGCTTTTGAACTGTGGTGTTGGAGAAGACTCTTGAGAGTCCCTTGGACTGCAAGGAGATCCAACCAGTCCATTCTAAAAGAGATCAGTCCTGGGTGTTCTTTGGAAGGACTGATGCTAAAGCTGAAACTCCAATACTTTGGCCACCTGATGCGAAGAGTTGACTCATTGGAAGACTCTGATGCTGGGAGGGATTGGGGGCAGGAGGAGAAGGGGATGACCGAGGATGAGATGGCTGGATGGCATCACTGACTCGATCGACATGAGTCTGAGTGAACTCCGGGAAATGGTGATGGACAGGGAGGCCTGGTGTGCTGCAATTCATGGGGTCGCAAAGAGTCAGACATGACTGAACTGAACTGAATCCTTGCTGTGTCAGAGGTCTCTAAGTCCACCCTCAGATTCAATGACTCATTAGAAGGACTCATAGAATCAAAAAAAAGGTTATACTTATGGTTACAGTTTATGGTGGCAATGGTATACAGAAAGGAAAATGGTGCACAAGACAGAGTCCAGGAGAGATCAGGCGTGAGCTTCAAGCTATCTTCTCCCCGTGCAGTCACATGGACAGTGCCTACTTCTCCCATGTGACAACATGAATGAGCTACTGCCAAGCAGGGGAGCTCACCTGAGCCTTGATGTCTGGGGTTTTTACTGGAGGTCAGTCATGTAGGCATGCAGCGCCTGTGTGACTGGTCTTAGCTACTTAGTCCCTCGCTTCTGCAGAGGTCAGACAGATGCACTGTGGCCCAGGGCCCCAAGTGAACAGGGACAGGTACTTCCCACAAATCAGATTGTCGGTACAGGCTCTTTGGCATGGCCCATGTTCCAGGTAGTTAAAGACACTCTTACCAGTCAGGCTATTCCAATGGCTTAGAGGTTGTTACCCCAAAGGCAGTAAGGACCAGTCCTTTCTTTGAGATGTAAAGGGTTTGAACACCCAGGCTGCCAAGTTCACCTTTTATTGCACACTTGCAGAATTTGTCTTCTAACAGAATGCTTATGTGAAAGTTAGCAGTGCAGCTGAATGACACAGCTTGTTTGTATTGCTGATGGTTTTAGGCTATTAGCTATGAAGGTACCTATGAGATAAGATAGTCATTGGTCATCAGAGGCCCAGTAATATCAGAACCTGAGGTAAGTATTTAGCTAAAAACTGAGGCTGAAGTCAAAGTTAAAAAGGAGATTAAAAGACAAAGGAAGACTCCTTAGTTTTTACAGATTTCACAGGTTGCATCTTCCTCCTGCTCTTCATTCCCAGTGTCAAGCACTCAGGAGTTGCTTGGTTAAGTCCTAGAGGCCTGTGTCAGATATTTAACAGACACATACACCTTTGCACCAGCCTAAGCCGACTAAGGTCCATCTAGTCAAGGCTATGGTTTTTCCAGTGGTCATGTATGGATGTGAGAGTTGGACTGTGAAGAAAGCTGAGTGCCAAAGAATTGATGCTTTTAAACTGTGGTATTGGAGAAGACTCTCGAGAATCCCTTGGACTGCAAGGAGATCCAACCAGTCCATTCTGAAGGAGATCAGCCCTGGGATTTCTTTGGAGGGAATGATGCTGAAGCTGAAACTCCAGTCCTTTGGCCACCTCATGCGAAGAGTTGACTCATTGGAAAAGACTCTGAAGCTGGGAGGGACTGGGGGCAGGAGGAAAAGGGGACGACCGAGGATGAGATGGCTGGATGGCATCACTGACTCGATGGACCTGAGTCTGAGTGAACTGCGGGAGTTGGTGATGGATAGGGAGGCCTGGTGTGCTGCGATTCATGGGGTCGCAGAGTCAGACACGACTGAGCGACTGAACTGAACTGAACTGAAACAGCATATTAAAAAGCAGAGACATTACTTTGCCAACAAAGGTCCATCTAGTCAAAGCTATGGTCTTTCCAGTAGTCATGTGCGGATGCGTGAGGTGGACCACAAAGAAGGCTGAGCACCGAAGAATTGATGCTTTTGAACTGTGGTGTTGGAGAAGACTCTTGACAGTCCCTTGGACTGCAAGGAGATCCAACAGTCAATTCTTAAGGAAATCAGTCCTGAATATTCATTGGAAGGGCTGATACTGAAGTTGAAGCTCCAATACGTTGGCCACCTGATATGAAGAAGTGACTCATTGGGAAAGACTGAAGGGAGGAGGAGAAGGGGACGATGGAAGATGAGATGGTTGGCTGGTGTCACCAACTCGATGGACGTGAGTTTGAGCAAGCCCCGTGAGTTGGTGATGGACAGGGGGGTCTGAGGTGCTGCAGTCCATGGGGTCACAAAGAGTCAGACATGACTGAGCAACTGAAATGAACTGACTGATACATTTGCACACAAACTAGACATCTCTCTTCTGAGCACCTGTTGTGTACATCATGTATATACCTCTCCTGGAATACTTAAAGTCCACTTTTCTGTCTCATAGATGGGTTAGCCTTCTTGGAATAGTAAAATAATGAGGTATTATTAAGATGCTATTATGCTAGGAGGACCAGAAAAACCAGAATTCTGTTACTCCAGTCACATCTCCGGTCCTTAGAGATCCTAAGGGGTTATATATACACAAGAGAAGAATACCAAAAGCAAAAGCCAAATCCAAGCAATGCTTCATGATTAACCAGGGCTACTGGCAGCCAGCTGCAGTGCAGAACTCCAGTAAGCTGGGGAGGATCTCTTGGAGAACTCTTTCTCCATAGTTCATTCATTCAACAAACTTTTATTGAGTGCTGACTATGTATCAAAAACTTTTAATATTACTCAGCTGTAAGAAAGAATGAAATAGTGCCATTTTCAGCAACGTGGATGGACGAAGAAATTATCATACCAAAGTAAGCCAATTGTAGAAAGACAAATAACATATGATATCACATCCATGTGGAATCTAAAGAAATGATACAAATGAGCCTGTTTATAAAACAGAAACAGATCCACAAACATAGAAAACAAACACTGTTACCGAAGGGGAAACGGAGGGGCAGAGGTGGGTGGGAAGGATAAATTAAGAATTTGGGATTAACATTTGCGCACTACCATAAATAAAATGCTGAAGCTGAAGCTCCAATACTGTGGTCGCCTGATGCAAAGAGCTGACTCATTGGAGAAGACCCTGAGGCCAGGAAAGATTGAAGACAGGAGAAGGGGGTGACAGAGGATAAGGTGGTTGGATGGCATCACCAACTCAATGGGCATGAGTTAGAGCAAACTCCAGGAGATAGAGAAGAACAGGGTAGCCTGGCATGCTGCATTCCATAGGGTTGTAAAGAGTTAGACACGACTTAGCGACTAAACAACAACACATATAAAATAGATAACCAAGAGAAATCTACTGTACATCACAGGTAACTGTATTCAGTATTTTGCAATAACCTATAATGGAAAAGAATCTGAAAAAGAATATATACAGTATATGTAAAAGAATATATACGTGAAACAGAATTAGTTTGTGATATGCCTGAAACTAATATGAAATTGTAAATCAACTACACTTCCATAGAAAAAATTTAAAAAGTGAAACCTGTTGTGTATGATGGAGATATAGGAGGCGTCGTCATACACAACAGACAGATAGGTAAGGAGATTGATTCTATTCAGGCTGTTGCAAAGAGCAGGGCCAGATGAAAAAGAATGTCTCAGCAGGGTGGTTTTGCCTTAGCTGATATAAGGAGGGGAGAGCAAGTTGCAGGTGGGGTTATTCAGAGTTGAAGTAGTTGTAGAGGGAAGGGAAGTCCAGTTGGTCATCTGAACAGGAAATGTTTTCCTCACTGGTTAGATAGTTCTAAGGGACACATGCTTCTGATCTTATCTAATCAATTAGGAGGCAGGGACGAGAAGCTGGTAGTTCTGAGACTGGCTTTGTCAGCAGGTTCGGGCAAAAGGGGGAAAGATCTGTGTTTGGCTTTGCTGGAGTGAACAGAAAGAAGTCCCTGCCCTCACAGAGGTTACCTCTAGTGGAAGAAGGTGGGCAATCAAACAAGTACGTATATCATAGGTCAGGTGGTTTAGTGCTTTGAAGAAAGGCAGCATCAGAGGGAATGTGACATTTTTCATTATGATGGTGTCACTAGGGAGGAATTCTCTGGGGAGATGGTCTGAAGGAAATGAAGGAAGAGCCTGGCGGATATTTGGGGAGGGGCGACCCAGGCCTGGGCAAGCATGTCCCTCCTGTGAGCGACAGCAAGGAGGCCGCTGCGGCTAGGCATAGACGAGAAAGGGCCAGAGGGGGACTGGACAAGATCAGAAGAGGGGGACTTCCCTGGTGGTCCAGTGGTTAAGAATCCAGCTGCCATGCAGGGGACGAGAGTTCGATTCCTGGTCCGGGAAGCTCCCACATGCTTCAGGACAACTAAGCCCGTGCACCACAACTGCTGAAGCCTGTGAGCCTAGAGTCTGTGCTCTGCAACGAAAGAGGCCGCTGCAGTGAGGAGCCTGTGCACCACACGTAGAGACAGCCCATGCATGCAGCAAAGACCCAGTGCAGCCAAAAATAAATAAACTTAATAAAAATGATTGAAAAAGCAGAGGAGGGCTGGAGGCTACATCACGTGCAGCTTGTGAGAAATGAGAAGCAGGCTTTTAAACTGCATTTTCCATAAGCCCGAAGTCATGCATGAAGGATTCTGATGATGCAAAACCACACCCGAGATAACCAGTAGAAATGGAACAAGTGGCTCTTAGTAGGAGTGGTGCGTAATGCTCAGCTGCTTCAGTCGTGCCCATCTCTTTGTGACCCTAGGGACTGTGGCCCTCCAGGTTCCTCTGTCCATGGGATTCTCCAGGCAAGAATACTGGAGTGGGCTGCCATGCCCTTCTCTATGGGATCTTCCCAACCCAGGGATCGAACGCACATCTCCGCGGCTCCTGCATTGCAAGAAGATTCTATACTGCTGAGCCACCAGGGAAACCCACTTAACAGGAGAGGCCTATTTATATCTGAATCTTCTGACTCTTAGATCCTGGATCCAGTTAGAAATCTGACCAATCATGACCATATTCCTCTTTTCTGGGTAAGAGTGAACAGGCAGGTGGAGACTGTTCACTTCTTTATCTTCTCTTTTGAGTTTAATGAACCTAGGGTAAGCTCCTTGGAAAAGTAATAGTTAACATTTTATTGATCAGATACCATGTGCCAGGCACTGTTCTAGACAATTTACATTTATAAATTAGCTTTTCTCAGGTGCTATTATTAATCTCATTCTTTAGATGTGGAAATGGGAATCAAGAGAAATTAAATAACTTTCCCAATATCTTTCAGTGCCCAAGTTGGAATTCAAATGCTGGCAGCCTGGCTTTAGAGCCTGAAGGCTCTGTTACAGCTGTGTGCGTGTGCTAAGTTGCTTCAGTCGTGTCTGACTCTTTGCGATCCCATGAACATGCAGCCCACCAGATTCCTCTGTCCATGGGGATCTCCAGGCAAGAAACTGGAGTGGGTTTCCATGCCCTCCTCCAGGGGATCTTCCCAACCCAGGGGTCAAACTTGTGTGTCTTACATTTCTGCCTTTAATGCTGTGGAAAATTAATGATATATCACTTATACACCCACCTAAGACCACAACAATTGAGCATATAGCTTCTTTGACATTACCAGAGGAGCTCATGAACTATGTAGAACTTAATTCAGCTCGTTTTCAAGAAGCGTTTGCCTCTGCTTTTTCCCTCTTCCTGTTTTTAACCCTTGGATGCAGATGGTAAAGAATCTGCCTGTAACGCGAGAGGCCTGGGTTCAGTCCCTGGGTGGGGAAGATCCCCTGAAGGGAATGGCAGCCCAATCCAGAATTCTTGCCTGGAGAATCCCATGGACTAAGGAGCCTGGCAGACTACAGTCCATGGGGTGACAAAGAGTCGGACACCACTGAGCGACTAAAACTTTCTCACTTCACATATTTGGTGTACATATTTGGTCACCATGTAGTTTTTAAAATGACCACCAGAGGGCAGTAACCCCAAATTTAAAACGATGCCAGTAATTAAAAAACAACAAAAAAAGAAATCTCCTGTATTGAACAATTTTGGTTTCTTCCCATTTTCATTTCTCCATACAGAAATAATGTCTCTGAATTGAATATTCTGCTTTTTGATCCCACAGAGAACTTGACTGTCAAAAATATTTCTTTCTCTTTCTCAGTTACAGCCACTTGAATCTTTCCCTGGGGGCCTGGGTGGAGCCTGGTAGCTTCCCCTGGAGCTATGCAGGGCCTGGGCTTCTACTGATTGTGTTTTCATTTTCAGCATCTATGTCAAAAGCTTATTAGTGGAAAAGAGCCAGCTACTGGGGGAATAAAGTGTTTCACTTTTCAAAGAATTGGATATGAGGCACTGATACTGGTATCTTGCATCCGCAGGAATTTTCTGAGACCTCCTTCTTCACCCTTAGATGAAACCTAAGTGAAGTGAAATCGCTCAGTCGTGTCCAACTCTTTGTGACCCCATGGACTGTAGCCTATCAGGCTCCTCCGTCCATGGAATTTTCCAGGCAAGAATACTGGAGTGGGTTGCCATTTCCTTCTCCAGGGGATCTTCCCAACCCAGGGATCGAACCTGGGTCTCCCACACTGCAGGCAGACACTTTACCGTCTGAGCCACCAGGGAAGCCCCTGGTGATGAAACCTAACATTCTGGCTTTTCTCCCTTTCCTGGGCTCCAGGATTCCAGGCATCTGGCTGCTGAGATTGGCCTGTGGACACTCACAGTGCCAGCAGCCTGTCCTGCTCATTCTGTTTCTCCATTTCCTGAAGGAGCTGGAGGATATTTAAGCTTGTCCTATCTTTTATTGGCAGATACCATAACCTCCAAGTTCTTTTTTTTAATGCTAGAGAAACTCAAGAATATTCTGCCTGGGTCAAGCCACCTTTCTTCTGAGCAGAGATCTTTAGGGAGAGAAATCTACAAAGGAATCAAGAAAAGCAAAAGCAATAAGGTTTGGTACATGGTTAAGGTTTCCCTGGTGTGCCAGGAGCCAGGGAGAGGAACCCCGCCTGTGGCAAAGGTCATGAGGAAGGAGGCTCAGCATACGCAAAGGCAGGATCGAGCCTTAGGGGTCCCCCTGGAAATTCTTGAGCATCTATCCCCAAAACCAGAGTCTGACTGCTTTACTGTGTTATGCTTTCCACCTACTCTTCTGACATTAACAGGCGGCTGTCCCCCCACCACCTTTTTCTGGAAAAAGTTAATTTAGAGCTTTTAGATAATAAATCTCCTGGACATAATAAGAGTGTTTCAATCCAAAAACCCCTCTGATGGCTTTCTAGCCTGCCTGCCAGACTCTTACAGCTGCGCATGTGATTGTTTGCGGCCTTTCGACCACGAGAGGCACAGAAAGCTTAAAACATCCTAGGAATGTAGGGGCTTCCGAGGAGTCAAAATCATTAGAATAGGACTGATTAAGGGTTTCATTGGTTGAGCCAATACTTGCTGCCAAGTTTTCATATCTTTTATTTGTTGATATAGTTGGTATGTAGAAAAAACAGGTAGTGGCCCTGCTATTAGCAACATTAGATCTTTGAGTTAAGTACTTTCTTTGTTATAACCCACTGTACCTTTGTTCTACAGAAATGTAACTTTATTTAGTACTTTGAGGGTGATGCAGATCAAAGAAAAAACACTTCAAGGGAAAAAGAGTTTTCTGGTTGATAGACATTTATCTAGGAAAAGAGCCATAAAATTGTTAACAAGCCCCCTGGCCAGAAGATGATGTAAAACCACCTGGGACCTTTTGTATACAGGAAGGTATGCAAGAGGAAAGCCTGTTCTCAGTGAGGCTCAGGACTGCTGCCCCTGCATAACTCTGCATATTTCATTATTTCTTTATGTACAACTTGGGGTATATAAGCTGCTTTTGAAAATAAAGTTGTGGGTCTGGCACCAATACTTGGCTCCCCCATGTCATTCTTTTCTCCCTTTTCTGGCTGAATTCCCATCTGGAGTGTGGAGGATCACCGTGTCTACTTATTTGCCCTGGCTTCTAAGACCCACGCGAGAGGGAGCCCAAGGCAGGACACCCTCCACTATTCAAGCGGGAGCCAGTGGCCTACGTAGACGGTGCAAGTTCCTTGTCTTGGAACTTTATTGGTTTTCCACATAAACCAAGTTATTCAGCCTCTTTTCTCCACTAATTTTCCTACTACACTATTCTTTCCTAATCTCTCTTTGTATTTCTAAATAAGTAAGTTTTTCCTCGCAGACTCTGTCCCTGCTTTGAACTCCCTGGTTCCACCGGGGCTGGACCCCGGCACTGGTGGCTCAGAGGTAAAGAATGCACCTGCAATGCAGGAGACCTGAGTTCCATCCCTGAGTTAGGAAGATCTCCTGAAGAAGGGAATGGCAGCCCACTCCAGTATTCTTGCCTGGAGAATTCCATGGACAGAGGAGCCTGGTGGGCTACAGTCCACGGGTCTGCAAAGAGTCAGACAGGACAGAGCGACTAGCATTTTCACTTTCTGTTTCACACCTCTTTGCCCAGCTTTCTTGGCTTCACTGACACCTGGCTCTCCCCTGGTGATGCTTCGGCTCCTGGCCTCCACAGGTAGAGACTGTTCGTGATCTTGTACTTCATGTTCAGAGCCAGCAACTTCATTTACCTGCACCAGCTGGCACCATCCTCGTTTCCAGACCTCCTGGCACACACTGAGGACTTCAGTACTTGCTCAGTCATCCTTTATATTTTAATCCCTGAGATCAACACCCAGTGTTTCCGCCCAATGTTTGTCCTTTTAACTACCTCACTTGGGAAGGGCCTGAAGCATATCCTTCTTACTCTTTGTTGTACATTTTTACAACCTGCTTCTGAGTAGTCAGTTATTAGCAATTATTGAATTAGACTGACCAATCAATATCTGGTACTTGTTTCCTAAGTTAGAGGTATCTAGTAAATTGGATTTTGTGTGCACTAAATCAATTCAGTCATGCCTGAGTCTTTGCAACCCTATGGACTATAGCCCGCCAGGCTCCTCTGTCTATGGGATTCTCCAGGCAAGAATACTGGAGTGGGTTGCCATGCCCTCCTTCAGGGGATCTTTCCTACCCGGGAATCTAACCCATGACTCTTGTGGTTCCTGCATTGCAGGCAGATTCTTTTACCCGTGAGCCACCGAGGAAGCCCTGTAAATTGGGTTAGGCTAATAATATCAAGAAGGGTAGTACTAAACAATGTCCCAACCATCCGACAGTTGCACCCATCTTCCATGCTAGGAAGACCATGCTTAAAATCTTGCATGCTAGGCTTCAGCATTATCCGAACCAAGAACTTCCAGATGTTCAAGCTGGGTTTAGAAAAGGCAGAGGAACCAGAGATCAAATTGCCCACATTCGCTGGATCATAGAGAAAGCAAGGGAATTCCAGAAAAACATCTACCTCTGTTTCATCAGCTATACTAAAGCCTTTGACTGTGTGGGTCATAACAAACTGTGGAAAGCTCTTAAAGAGAGGGAATACCAGACCATCTTACCTGTCTCCTGAGAAACCTGTATGAGGGTCAGGAAGCAACAGTCAGAATCCTGAGTGGAACAACTGCCTGGTTCAAGATTGAGAAGGGAGTAAGACAGGGCTGTCTGCTGTCACCCTGTTCATTTAATCTGTACACTGAGCATATCATGAGAAATGCCAGGCTGGATGAGTTACAAGCTGGAGTCAAGATAGGTGGGATAAACATCTACAACCTCAGATATGCGGATGATAGCACTCTAATGGTAGAAAGTGAAGAGGAACTAAAGATCCTCTTGATGAGGGTGAAGGAGGAGAGTGAAAGAGCTGGCTTAAAACTAAGTATTAAAAAAACTAAGATCATGGCATCCGGCCCCAGTACTTCATGGCAAATAGAGAAAAGGGGGAAGTAGTGACAGATTTCCTCTCATGGGATCTAAAATCACTGTGGATGGTGACTGCAGCCATGAAGTCAGCAGATGATTGCTTCTCAGCAGGAAAGCTATGACAAACCTAGACAGTGTGTTGAAAAGCAGAGACCTTACTCTGCCGACAAACATCCATATAGTCAAGGCTATGGTCTTCCCAGTTGTCACATACAGTTGTGAAAGCTGGACTGTAAAGAAGGCAGAGCGCCAAAGGATTGATGCCTTTGAACTGTGGTGCTGGAGAAGACTCCCGAAAGTCCTTTGGACAGCAAGGAGATCAAACTAGTTAATCTTAAGGGAAACCAACCCTGAATACTCATTGGAAGGGACTGATGCTGAGGCTGAAGCTGAAGCTCCAGTATTCTGGTCACCTGCCGACTCACTGGAGAAGTCCCTGATGCTGGGAAAGACTGAGGGCAGGAGAAGAGGGCGTCAGAGGATGAGATGGCTGGATGGCATAACTGATGCAATGGATGTGAACTTGGGCAAACTCTGGGAGATGGTGAGGGACAGGGAGGGCTGGTGTGCTGGACTCCATGGGCTTGCAAAGAATCAGACACAACTGGGTGATTGAATAACAAGAACAGCAACAATCTCAAAACTAGATGGCCATACCTTAGAGGTATACAGTTACAGAGAGCTTCAGGAGAATAAGTGTCCAGATTCTTAATTTTCACACATTCTTCCCTAAAATGTATTTGCCAGAGAACTGACATGTCATCAGGGACTCACATTGGCTTCCGTTTCCCGTCTCCTCTTCCACAATTTTCCCTCTCCTACTTTAAAAAGAAAAGCATATTTCTCATGCATACAAAACATATGCATCAATCTGATGTGTAAAATTCTAGGGCATTAAACAGTTAAGTAATATATATTTAATATTAAATATTTGAAATATGGTACCAGTGCTGAGAAAATGAATGACTCTAATAATAGCCAATCATTTTGCAAATCAACTGGTTTCTAAATATTTGTCACATGACGATGATTATTGTTTGATAATAGATGGTTATGTGATTTTTTAAAACATATAACGTAGAAGGAATTTAAAGAAATGAGCAACACTGCCAAAAGTTTATCCTTTTCTTCCAGCTGACTTATATGAAAAAATTTATCAGTGCTCACAAATAAAACTAAAAATAGAAATAGTAGTTGTGCTGAACCCTGTAGCATTTAGCAATATTCATTCTTAGATACATGAACTAATTGGGAAAAAGTTCATCTATGGAATGCATCTCCAATGATATATTTTTGTGTTCCATATTTGTCAAGATTTAGAATTTACACTGTACTATTTTGATCAATAGTGAATAAATAAAAATTATAACTAAATTCAGAAGGAAAATTTCAACCCATGGAATTTTATGGCTACTGAAAAGATTTAAATATTAAACATATATGTGTGGCAGAAGAATATGATAGAGGAATCCATAAAATACTTTCAAGCATAAGAATATATTAGGATAAAGTTTTGTGGGGGAGTGGGGTATAAATACAGGTTAAAGAGAAAAAGGAATTTAATAAAAATTTTAACTTTAAAAACATCTGTCTTAAAAATGTTTGATAGTGGGTGTAAAATTGCTATGGCATTTCAATTCCATTGGATACCTTTTAAAAGAGTGAAATAACAGTTTTATTTAAAATGTCAGTATTTCAATGTGGTGGAAGTCAGATCACTTGGAACTATTTAAACTTAAATAATTTATTTAAAAATCCTAAATGTCGATTTAAAAATGTGTGAGAAGGTATGTAGGTTTCCCCAAAATTTTAAAGGTGCCTGCGAGTGGGATGTTTAAGGATCTCTGGGCTAGATCCCATGGGTATCTTTTTTAACTCCAAGCTCAAATGGTTCCCTCCTTCCCTTGCCCCAAACTGAATCTTGGAGGTTTCTACTCAAAGGGGATGAAGAGTTTATACTTACAATTATGAGAAGAGAAAGAGCCAAAGTGAAGATTTCCCACTGCTTTTATTCACAGAAAATTATGTCTTCACATTTGCTCTGGAATCTGACCAACTGGAGCAGCACTCTTTCTCCCCAAGAAGTGAGGTATCAGCTGTCAGAAGAAATGGAGAGGGGCTTTGTCTAGCTCCTAAGTGTTAATGTGAAGAAATAAAATGGAAAGACTGATGCTGAGGCTGAAACTCCAATACTTTGGCCACCTCATGCGAAGAGTTGACTCATTGGAAAAGACCCTGATGCTGGGAGGGATTGGGGGCAGGAGAAGGGGACGACAGAGGAGGAGATGGCTGGATGGCATCACCGACTCGATGGACATGAGTTTGAGTGAACTCTGAGAGTTGGTGATGGACAGGGAGGCTTGGCATGCTGTGATTCATGGGGTCGCAAAGAGTCAGACACGACTGAGCGACTGAACTGAATGGAACTGGAGGAATAAAATAAATGAAACTAGGAATGTTTCATTGCAATTTGCTTAAAGTACTGAGTCGTGGCATGTTTAACCCATGTTCACAGTTTGAATAATTGCCACTGAACTGTAATAACCATCAACAACTACTTCATTGTTACCTTCTATGATTTTTGTGCTTCCCCTGCCTAAGGATGTGGGAGCGTATCCAGAATTTGTCCCACTTATTGTTAGAAGCAGTCCATTTACCTTGATGCTTGATGTTTAGTACATTTTCTGATATTTTGGACTGAATGTTTTAAAATTGGATGATAGCCCAAAGGACTCATAGACATTATATTTTAGTTAATAAGTAATCAATGAATATTTAAAGGCTGCTGGGTATCTATAAAATCAAAGATTATAGCATGCCCCATGGCCCTGGGCTGTCTCTGCTGTGCTGTGAGATTATTTAGGAAAACCGGAAAGAATCAGAAGTGAATCTCCTTCTAAGGATGTATATTGCTTATGCACAAATGAACTGTATTGGTAGGGAAAAAAAAAGTGACCATAACTATAGATATAAGGAGGATGTCATAAATATGTTTATGATAATGTATCTGAAAACAGATAAAATGTCAAATGTATAAGTATATAATTTAGAGGAGTGACATTAGCAAGACAGTGGAAAAGAAAGTTCCAGCCCTTATATGTCATACCAGTAAAGAATAAATAGTTCCAAACTTAGACAACTCCTTCTGAAGATAAAAAAGAAGTAATATTATTCTACTTATTCTATGAACATACTATAACTTCGATATTAAAAGTTTTTAAGGACAATAGAAGAATCATATAGATGTTGTTTATGAAGTGATATAAAAATAATAATCAAATTAACAGCAATCTGAATCCAACTCTCTTTAAAGGCAAGACACTGCATTAGGAAAACTGGAGTTTTTCCTGGAAAGCAAAACTATTTTAAAATAAGAAGTCTATTATCGTAGTTTACCATATTGAGAAATTAAAAGAGAAAATACATATATTTACCTAATTAAATGAAGAAATGGCATTTGGTAGCATTCAACATCCATTTGTTACTAAATGTCTTGGCAAATGAAGAGTAAAAGGGAACTTAAAAAAATGGAAATATAATTGACATGCAATATTATGTTGGTTTCAAGTATATCGCATAGTGATTTGACATTTAAACACATTGTGAAATGACCATCATGTAATCACGTGCATGCATGCACGCTCAGTAGCTTCAGTCGTGTCTGACTCTTTGAAACCCCAAGGTCTATATAGCTTGCCAGGCTTACTGGAGTGGGTTGCCAAGCCCTCCTCCAGGGGCTCTTCCTGACCCGGGGATCAAACCTGTGTCTCCTGCACTGCAAGCGGATTCTTTACCACTGAGCCTCCGGGGAAGCCCATGTAAACACGTGTCCCTGTACAAATACTATTGACCATATTTCTTATGCAGTATATTACATCCTATGGCTTATCTATTTCATAACTGAAAGCGTGTACCTCCTAATTTCCTTCACCAGAGGGTATCCTGCTAAGTAAATGCGAACGTTTCTTAACATGAAAAAATTGAGGTCATTTACAAATGACCTACCACAAATATCATACTTTTGAATTACTGAATGCATTTATTTTAGAATCAGGAATAATTCAGAGAATCCTGCTATCACTACTTGTTTTCAACCTTATACTAGATTTCTCATGTGAACGTTAAGAAAAGAAAAGGAAATATATGATTAAGTAGTTGGAGAAAGAAAAATGTCATTGCTTGTCAATAACTTGATTATCTCTATAGGAAACCTGCAACAATCTATAATTTACAAAATAGTCATATCTCAATTTCTTTTTGTAAATCTAGATTATAATGTCAGCTATTTTAGTTTTAATTTTTAGAAGTAAGTAGATCGCTGTGTATAGTTTCCCAACGTTGAAATAGGGCTATAGTTTCTAGCTTCCCCTGCAACCAGGAGGAAGGTTTGTGAATTTGCTCTGGTAATCTTAGCAATTTTCATAAGACCTTAGTCTGGAGACAAGCATGTGTGAAAACTGTCTTCATTTTGCTGGCATATGTGGCAGAAGCATACAGGTTACAAAGAGAGCAATGGTTGTATTAATAGGACGGAATTCTGACACAGAAGCACACTTTATGGGTAGCATTCACTTTTCAGTTCAGTTCAGTTCAGTCGCTCAGTCGTGTCCAACTCTTTGCAACGCCCTGAATCGCAGCACGCCAGGCCTCCCTGTCCATCACCAACTCCTGGAGTTCACCCAAACTCATGTCCATCGAGTTGGTGATGCCATCCAGCCATCTCATCCTCTGTCGTCCCCTTCCCCTCCTGCCCCCAATCCCTCCCAGCATCAGGGTCTTTTCCAATGAGTCAGCTCTTCGCATGAGGTGGCCAAAGTACTGGAGTTTCAGCTTTAGCATCATTCCTTCCAAAGAACACCCAGGACTGATCTCCTTCAGAATGGACTGGTTGGATCTCCTTGCAGTTCAAAGGACTCTCAAGAGTCTTCTCCAACACCACAGTTCAAAAGCATCAATTCTTCAGCACTCAGCTTTCTTTATAGTCCAACTCTCACATCCATACATAACCACTGGAAAAACCATAGCCTTGACTAGACGGACCTTAGTCGGCAAAGTAATGTCTCTGCTTTTGAATATGCTATCTCGGTTGGTCATAACTTTCTTTCCAAGGAGTAAGTGTCTTTTAATTTCATGGCTGCAATCACCATCTGTAGTGATTTTGGAGCCCAGAAAATGTCTGACATTGTTTCCACTGTTTCCCCATCTATTTCCCATTAAGTGATGGGCCAGATGCCATGATCTTCGTTTTCTGAATATTGAGCTTTAAGCCAACTTTTTCACTCTCCTCTTTCACTCTCATCAAGAGGCTTTTCAGTCCCTCTTCACTTTCTGCCATAAGGGTGGTGTCATCTGCATATCTGAGGTTATTGATATTTCTCCCGGCAATCTTGATTCCGGCTTGTGCTTCTTCCAGCGCAGCGTTTCTCGTGATGTACTCTGCATATAAGTTAAACAAGCAGAGTGACAATATACAGCCTATTAGTGTTAATCAAATTCTTAGCATTTAGTGCTGGGCAACTTCCCAGGGGGAGCAGGTAGAGAATCCGCCTGCTGATGCAGCAGATGCAAGAGACTGGGGCTCAATCCCTGGGTCGGAAAGATCCCCTGGAGTAGGAAATGGCAAACCACTCCAGTATTCTTGCCTGGAAAATCCCATGGACAGAGGAGCCTGGCAGGAGACAGTCCACGGGGTCACAAAGAGTCAGACGTGGCTGAGCACACACACACAGCGCTCGGCAGCAGCTGTAGGTTTTGTGGGGGTTTTCTCACTAGACCAAGTTCTGTGACAGAGATACTGCCAGTGTTCCTACAAGCTTCCACTTCATTCGTTTCTCCAGTACTTTGAGTGATTTTAGGAACCAGATGATAAACTAGTTACTTTTCTGCTGAAATTAGCTTAGTCCAGGCTAGTTTCCTGGTAGCTCAGTTGGTAAAGAATCCACCTGCAGCACAGGAGACCCTGGTTCAATTCCTGGATCAGGAAGATCTCCTGGAGAAGGGATAGGCTACCCACTCCAGTCTTCTTGGGCTTCCCTGGTGGCTCAGCTGGTAAAGAATCCACCTGCAATGTGGGAGACCTGGGTTCGATCCCTGGGTTGGGAAGATAGCCTGGAGAAGGCAATAGCTACCCATTCCAACATTTTTGCCTGGAGAATTCCATGGACAGAATAACCTGGTGCATTACAGTCCATGGGGGTCACAAAAGAGTCAGATACAATTGAGGCAGTAAGCCACTTTCACCAAGTTTGCAAGAAGTATCCTTCTGATACACAATTAATTTACTTTTTTCTTATCCTTAACATGCATGCTCATTTTATAGAGTTGAGTTCACTGTGTCTAAACAAGATTGGCTTTTTATGTATTGCTACTTAGTTTTATTATGCTTTTCATTTGTTGTTTAGTACTTGTTTTAATGATTACAAAATACTCCAACATTGTGTTAAATCCGTTGTCTTTATTTATTTATTTTTGGCTGCACTGGGTCTTCATTGTCTCTAGTTGTCTCAGCACACGGGTCTAGTTGCTCCATGGCATGCGGGCTCTTAGTTCCCTGACCAGGGATTGAACCCTCATCCCCTGCCTTGGAAGACGGATTCTTAACCACTGGACCACCAGGGAAGTCCCAAATTCACATTATTGTGAGACATTTGGGTTATTTCCAGGTTTGGGTTATCTTAAGCAAAGTTGCAGTAATCACTCTAATGCATTTAATTTTTTTTCTTCGGATCATTTCACGTGTGGCTTTTGTACCTACCTCTGTGTTACTTTTCAAAATATTGTCCCACATTTCTCAACATAACTTCTGAAACCCTGGAATGTAGAATATATTCAGAGACATTTTTCACCCATTGCCTAGTATATCAGAACAAATTCCCTAAGTTTGACAGGCCAGTTGATAAATTTTTTAATCAACTGAACAAAATGAACAAAAATTATTTAACAGAAATTCCTGATAGGATTATAAAAATAAACTTCAAAAAAACTTCGGGTTTTTCTATGATACCTTCAGACGTTACCATGTAGTAGCAGAGCTGATGTCAGAGCTCTGTATACTAATACTCTCTTACAGGTGCCTTTGCTTTCCATTAAGTACCTACCCTATTCTTGACACTGTTCTAAGCCACACCTTGTGAGGTACTACTGTGAACGGACAAAGTTCTTACTCTCATGGAATTTGCCTTCCAAAGGGAGAGACAGACAGGATGAAGCAAAGAAAATTAACCATATGAAACTTCCTTTAGGTGTCCATTACCTGAAACTGTAACATTTGAATGAATTTTTTGGCCTTCTCCCTTCCATTGTTTCTCCCTCTCTTTTATGCTGTGATTCAGTTGCTATGCAACCCCATGGACTACAGTACACGGGCTTCCCTGTCCTTTACCATCTCCTAGAATTTGTTCAGATTCGTGTCTATTGAGTCAGTGATGCCATCCAATCATCTCATCCTCTGTCACCTCCTTCTCCTCCTGCCCTCAATCTTTCCCAGCATCAGGGTCTCTTCCAATGAGCTGGCTCTTTGCATCAGGTGGCCAAAGTATTGGAGCTTCAGCTTTAGAATCAATCCTTCCAATGAATATTCAGGGTTGATATCCTTTAAGATTGACTGGTTTTACCTCCTTGCTGTCCAAGGGGCTCCCTTTTGACTCCTTTCCACCCTATATTTATCAATATATTTATCTTGTATTTTGTTCTATATTTTAAGAAAATAGCACAACATGACTGTTGTAAAGATATAGAGTCTACATGTGGAGAGAATGATTATAACAGAAGTGAATGTGATAGAGGAAGCAGATGAAATAGGTTAAGAAGGGCAGCTCTCCAAGCCAAT
The DNA here is from genome assembly GCF_042477335.2 of Ovis canadensis. Taxonomy (NCBI): domain Eukaryota; kingdom Metazoa; phylum Chordata; class Mammalia; order Artiodactyla; family Bovidae; genus Ovis; species Ovis canadensis. Next base: position 137,511,570 of record NC_091247.1, on the reverse strand, counting down.
GTGGGTGGTGGTCAAGGAAGTCTTCCAAAAAGGGGGAGGCATGAGTGAATCTAGAATAATGAGATTCCAGGCAGAAAAGGAGTTGGAAAGGTTTCAAGTCAGAAGCTCACAGGATTAGCACGTAGAACAGCCCCCAGGGTGCATTCTAGTATGGATTACAGTGGTTGGAATAGTTAAAACTGTAAGTTCCAATTTGAAAAGGAGCCTTCTCAGGGCAAGGAGGAATATGAGCTCATTGGGTATGGATGAAGAGTTATAAACTGAAACCCGGACAAGAGTCATAGGGTTATGACAAAAATTATTTAACAGAAATTCCTGATAGGATTATGAAAATAAACTTTAAAAAGGGAAGTGTTTATGAAGCATATGCTTCTGGAAGCTTTTTTTTTAAAATTATTTTTATACAAGGTTATGTTTTATTTATAGTTATTTTAAAATATTGGCTATGTTCCTCATGCTGTCCAATAATACATCCTTGTAGCCAATCCTATGCCTAGTAGTGTGTGTCTCCTATACTCCCACCCCTATATTGCCACTCCCCCTTGCACTGGTAACCACTAGTTTGTTCTCTGTAACTATGAATCAGTTTTTTTTGTTGTTGCTATATTCACTAGTTTATTGTATTTTTAAAATTATACACATAAGTGATCAGTTCAGTTCAGTCGCTCAGTCGTGTCTGACTCTTTGCGACCCCATGAATCGCAGCACGCCAGGCCTCCTTGTCTATCACCAACTCCCGGAGTTCACTCAGACTCACATCCATCGAGTCAGTGATGCCATCCAGCCATCTCATCCTCTGTCGTCCCCTTCTCCTCCTGCCCCCAATCCCTCCTAGCATCAGAGTATTTTCCAATGAGTCAACTCTTCGCATGAGGTGGCCAAAGTACTGGAGTTTCAGCTTTAGCATCATGCCTTCCAAAGAAATCCCACGGCTGATCTTCAGAATGGACTGGTTGGATCTCCTTGCAGTCCAAAGGACTCTCAAGAGTCTTCTCCAACACCACAGTTCAAAAGCATCAATTCTTTGGTGATACCATAGAGTAATTATCTTTCTCTGATTGACTTATTTCACTTAGCCTAATGCCTTCCATGCCCATCCATGTTGCTGCAAATGACAAATTTTTATCCCCAGAGGAGGCAGCCCACCAGGCTCCCCCGTCCCTGGGATTCTCCAGGCAAGAACACTGGAGTGGATTGCCATTTCCTTCTCCAGTGCATGAAAGTGAGAAGTGAAAGTGAAGGCGCTCAGTTGTGTCCAACTCCTAATGACCCCATGGACTGCAGCCCACCAGGCTCCTCTGTCCATGGGATTTTCCAGGCAAGAGTACTGGAGTGGGGTGCCATTGCCTTCTCCAATGTATATGTATATATACATGTATACACACACACACACACACCCCACACCTTCTTTATCCATTTAACTGTTGATCAATACTTAGATTGCACCATATCTTGGCTATTGTAAATAATGCTGCAATGAACATTGAGGTGCATGTATATTTTTGAATTAGTATTTTCGTTTGTTTGGCTATTAATCCTTTATTAGACATATCATTAGCAAATATTTTCTCCCATTCAGTAGGTTGTCTTTCCTTCTATACCTGCTGTACCTGTTAATATCCACCTTCTGAGTGGGTGTCTTTATGTGGCTCTTAGGTTGTGTAGGTTCCCTATTTCACAGTAGACTATGTGTGTTGAGGCAGGAGAAGATATGAGAAATGCCCTGTGTTTTCCTTGCTCTCTAGTTTCAGTTCATTTTCCAAAGCAGGTAGACAGAAAGTAAGGGGATCACAAGGTTGTACTTATTGCCTACTACCTTGACTTACATTTTCCTTTAGCATGCAGTCTGTACAACTTCAACTTTAAGAGAAATTATGCAGTAAATACCAGAAATGTCCAACCTTTGGCCATGTACCTGTTTGTGGCAGCTAGGACCAAGGCATTCACTGTTCCTTTGGAAAATTTCCCTAGAAGTAGAAAAGGACTTTATAGTGGGTATTTCTCAGGGAAGAAGTATGGATCAGGTCATTTTGAGGGTCTTTCAGGACATACTGGAGATATTTTAATCTTATTGCAGGTCAAGATTTAGGCCTGCCTTGCTACCTATTTTTCCCTTCCCAACAACTTATGATTACAAAAATTTGTTAATCTAAGACTTTTGAGCACCATGTTAAATATTGCACATATTAAAGTTTCATATCACACCAACTTTTTAAAGTAGCAAGTGTTGAAGAAGAGTAAATGGATATACAGAGATAGTGTGTAGCTGTTTTGGACACATGGTATATATGGCCAAGAAGTGTTTCGAATTCAAGGAGTCTCGGTTCTGAGGAGACTGTTGCTAACACTGCTTTATATTATTCTACTGTCTGGGCATATGTTGCCACATATATTAAATTGCCAGTGACTTCACAGGAAGGCTGTCTTACTCTGTTGCATATTTTTTGAAAACGGTTTAATAAGTCTTGGGATTATTCTCACTGTAAAACTTTTACCTTGTGGTAGGCTCCCATGCTGGGTTGTGTAGACCACATTCTCTTGGAAACAAGTAGACTTTCTCACATGTACTGGGCTCTAGAAACTCTGAACTCATATCTGTTTACCTCCTATGAGCTCAGTGGCATTAGGCACTGTTGTTTCCCTAGCAGATGGGTAAATAAGGAGATCGTGTTCTGTAAACTTCTATGGAACTGTCAACAATCTCTGTCTGTCTTCATAATGTGTGTTACAGGTATATTTGCATGAATTGCCTCACTACTGGGGGATATTTGGCGAAGCCACTGTGCTAGTCAGTTTGTGCATACATTGTCCTTTCTGCCTTTGGTCTCAGGCTAGAATGTGTTTGCATTTCATCTCACCTGATTGCCTACCTTCTCTTCACATCAACTTGTCTCAACAGAGTTATTGGCATTCAAATAAAGCCACATCAAAAGTAAAATTTGTTCCTATAATAAAATCCAGATATGAATGGAGAAATCTCAGGGAACAACGAGAGTTAGGGTTGCACTTTGGAAACAGAGTAATCAATCCACAGCATTTGCGTTAAATAATATAATCTAGGATATAAAGTGTGTGCTAAAGAGATGGGAATACCGGACCACCTTACCTGCCTCCTGAGAAACCTGCGTGCAGGTCAAGAAGCAACAGTTCGAACCTTACACGGAAGAACTGACTGGTTCAAAATTGGGAAAGGAGTATGACAAGGCTGTATATCACCACCCTGTTTATTTAACTTATTGCAGAGTACATCATGTGAAATGCCAGGCTGGGTGAGTTACAAGCTGGAATTAAGATTGCTGGGAGAAATATCAACAATCTCAGATGTGTAGGTGATACCACTCTAATGGCAGAAAGCGAAGAGGAACTAAAGAACCTCTTGATGAGGGTGAAAAAGGAGAGTGAAAAAGTTGGCTTAAAACTCAACATTCAAAAAATTAAGATCATGGCATCCAGTTCCATCACTTTACAGCAAATGGAAGGGGAGAAAATGGAAGATTTTCTCTTCTTGGGCTCTAAAACCACTGTGGATGGTGACTGCAGTCGTGAAATTAGAAGACGCTTGCTTTTTGGAAGGAAAGCTATGACAAACCTGGAGAGCATATTAAAAAGTGGAGACATCACTTTGCCAACAAAGGTCTGTATAGTCAAAGCTACAGTTTTTCCAGTGGTCATGCATATATATGAGAGTTGGACTGAAAAGAAGGCAATGCTTTCACATCATGGTGCTGGAGAGGACTCTTGAGAGTCCCTTGGACTGCAAGGAGATCAAACCAGTCAATCCTAAAGGAAATCAATCCTTAATATTCATTGGGAGGACTGAGGCTGAAGCTGAAGCTTCCAATACTTTGGTCACTTGATGAAGAGCCGACTCATTAGAAAAGACCATGATGCTGGCAAAGATTGAGGGCAGGAGAAGTGGACAACAGAGAATGAGATGGTTGGATGGCATCATCCACTCAATGGACATGAGCTCGAGCAAACTCTGGGAGGTAGTGAAGCACAGGGAAGCCTGGCTTGCTGCAGTCCATGGGTCACAAAGAGTTGGACATGACTGACTGAACAACAACAACAACAACAAAAATTAGGACGAGCAATAGTCAATGAGATATTGGTGATCCTTTATGCACTTTTAAAACACATTCTCATCCATAATGTTTTCTCAGTCCAATCGGACACATTTTGAATTTTCGAAGGTTGAAATCTGTACTCTTGCCTGGAAAATCCCATGGATGGAGGAGCCTGGTGGGCTGCAGTCCATGGGGTCGCTAAGAGTCGGACACGACTGAGTGACTTCACTTTCACTTTTCACTTTTGTGCATTGGAGAAGGAAATGGCAGCCCACTCCTGTGTTCTTGCCTGGAGAATCCCAGGGATGGGGGAGCCTGGTGGGCTGCCGTCTATGGGATTGCACAGAGTCGGACACGACTGAAGCGACTTAGCAGTAGCAGCAGCAGAGTGTATTGCCAAAGAAGATTGTTAGCATATTGCCATGATCAAGTTAGATATGATTTAAAATATATCTATTAAGGGCAAATTAGTTCATAGAATGATAATGGCTTTCTCAGAGGAATAAATTCAAAATAATTAAGGCTTTTATATTCATTAGATAACTAGAGGGTAGTGGATCAGGTAATATTCAAGGCCTAATTCCTGGGAATTATGGGGTTGGATCAATCAGAGACATTGTTCAAGTTCTGCAACATATGATCATGTTTATAGATCATGCTAAAAAACAAGAAGAGCAGATACAAGTAGGACCCTTTTGGTTTTCACAAAATTATATTCCTAACCTAGTAATACTGTTAGCCTTTTTTCACAAAGTCACTAGATAGACATCTGAGGTTCAGCCAGACCCTAAGAAGAAACCCTAAATAGATATACTGAGAACATGCCCCAGGCAGTCCCTATAAGGGCATACAATCTTATTGTTCAGATAATAGAAGTTTTTGCCATCATGCATATGAAGGCTTTGCATGAAATGTTCCCTTGGTATCTCTAATTTTCTTGAAGAGATCTCTAGTCTTCCCCATTCTAGTGTTTTCCTCTATTTCTTTGCACTGATCATTGAGGTAGGCTTTCTTATCTCTCCTTGTTATTCTTTGGAACTCTGCATTCAAATGGGTATATCTTGCCTTTTCTCCTTTGTTTTTTGCTTTTCTTCTTTTCACAGCTATTTGTAAGACCTCATCAGACAGCCATTTTGCTTGTTTGCATTTCCTTTTCTTGGGGATGGTCTTGATCCCTGTCTCCTGTACAGTGTCATGACCTCTGTCTGCAGTTCATCAGGCACTGTGTCTATCAGATCTAGTCCCTTAAATCTATATCCCACTTCTACTGTATAATCATAAGGGATTTGATTTAGGTCATATGTGAATGGTCTAGTGGTTTCCCCTACTTTCTTCAATTTAAGTCTGGATTTGGCAATAAGGAGTTCATGATCTGAGCCACAGTCAGCTCCCGGTCTTGTTTTTGCTGACTGTATAGAGCTTCTCCATCTTTGGCTGCAAAGAAATAATCAATCTGATTTCGGTGTTGACCATCTGGTGATGTCCATGTGGAGAGTCTTCTCTTGTGTTGTTGGAAGAGGTGTTTGCTATGACCAGTGTGTTCTCTTGGCAAAACTCTATGAGCCTTTGCCCTGCTTTGTTCTGTACTCCAAGGCCAAATTTGCCTGTTACTCCAGGTGTTTCTCGACTTCCTACTTTGGCATTCCAGTCCCCTATAACAAAAAAGGATATCTTTTTGGGTGTTAGTTCTAGAAGGTCTTGTAGGTCTTCATAGAACTGTTCAACTTCAGCTTCTTCAGCATTACTGGTCAGGGCATAGGTTTGCATTACCATGATATTGAATGGTTTGTCTTGGAAACGAACTGAGATCTATCTGCTGTTTTTGAAATTGCATCCAAGTACTGCATTTCAGACTCTTTTGTTGACTATGATGGCTACTCCATTTCTTCTAAGGGATTCTTGGCCACAGTTGTAGATATAATTGTCATCTGAGTTAAATTCACCCATTCCAGTCCATTTTAGTTCACTGATTCTTAAAATGTTGATGTTCACTCTTGTCATCTCCTGTTCGACCACTTGCAATTTGCTTTGATTCCTGGACCTTTCATTCCAGGTTCCTATGCAATATTGCTCTTTACAGCATCAGACCTTGCTTCCATCACCAGTCACATCCACAACTGGGTGTTGTTTTCGCTGTGGCTCTGTCTCTTCATTCTTTCTGGAGTTATTTCTCCACTGATCTCCAGTAGCATATTGGGCACCTACCAACCTGGGGAGTTCATCTTTCAGTGTCCTATCTTTTTGCCTTTTCATACTGTTCATGGAGTTCTCTAGGCAGAAATACTGAAGTGATTTTCCATTCCCTTCTCCAGTGGACAATGTTTTGTCAGAAGTCCCACCTTGACCCATCCATCTTGGGTGGCCTACACGGCAGGCTCATAGTTTCTTTGAGTCGACAAGGCTGTGGTCCATGTGATGAGAGTGGTTAGTTTTCTGTGAGTGTGGTTTTCAGTCTGTGTGCCCTCTGATGGAGGAGGAGAAGAACCTGATGGAAGCTTCCTGATGGGAGAAACTGAGTCTTGTTCTGATGGGCAGGGCCATGCTCAGTAAAACTTTAGTCCAATTTTCTGTTGATGGGTGGGGCTGTGTTTCCTCCCTGTTATTTACCTGGGGTCAAACTACGGTGGAGGTAATGAAGATAATGGCAACCTCCTTTATAAGGTCCCAGGCATGCACTGCTACACTCTGTCCCCAACCCTGCAGCAGGTGACCACCAACCCACGCCTCCACCGGAGACTCCTGGACACTCACGGGCTAATCTGGGCCAGTGTCTTGTGGGGTCACTGCTCCTTTCTTCTGGGCCCTGGTATGCACAGGGTTCTGTTTGTGCTATCCACAAGTCTGTTTCCCCAGTTCTGTGTAGGTTCTGGTGGCTCTGTGGTGGGGTTAATGGTGACCTCCTTCGAGGGGGCTTATGCCATACCTGGGTATGCTACACCCAGAGCCCCTGTCCCTGTGGCAGTCCACTGCTGACCTGTACCTCCACAGGAGACACTGAAACACAGTTCTGTCTCAGTCTCTGTGGTACAGAGTACATCTCGTGAAATGCCAGGCAGGAATGAAGCACAGGCTGAAATCAAGATTGCCGGGAGAAATATCAATAATCTCAGATACGCAGATGACACCACCCTTATGGCAGAAAGTGAAGAAGAACTGAAGAGCCTCTTGATGAAAGTGAAAGAAGAGAGTGAAAAAGCTGGCTTAAAAATCAACATTTAAAAAACAAAGATCATGGCATCCGGTCCCATCACTTCATGGGAAATAAATGGGGAAACAGTGGAAACGGTATCAGACTTTATTTTTGGGGGGCTCCAAAATCACTGCAGGTGGTGATTGCAGCCATGAAATTAAAAGACACTTGCTCCTTGGAAGAAAAGTTATGACCAACCTAGACAGCATATTAAAAAGCAGAGACATTACTTAGCCAACAAAGATCCATCTATTCAAAGCTATGGTTTTTCCAGTAGTCACATGTGGATGTGAGATTTGGACCATAAAGAAAGCTGAGTTTCAAAGAATTTATGCTTTTGAATTGTGGTATTGGAGAGGACTCTTGAGAGTCCCATGGACTGCAGGGAGATCAAACCAGTCAACCTAAAGGAAATCAACCCTGACTATTCCTTGGAAGGACTGATGCTGAAGCTGAAACTCCAATACTTTGGCCACCTGATGCGAAGAACTGACTCACTAGAAAAGACCCTGATGCTGGGAGAGATTGAAGGTAGAAGGAGAAGGGGACAACAGCGGCTGAGATGGTTGGACAGCATCACTGACTTAATGGACATGAGTTTGAGCAAGTTTCGGGAGTTGGTGATGGACAGGGAGGCCTGGCGTGCTGCAGTCCATGCTTTGCAAAGAGTCGGAGATGACTGAGTGACAACTGAACTTAACTGATGTTACTTTCAGATGTAGCACATAGTGAATTCAAATTTTTATAAATTATACTGCATTTATAGTTATAAAATATTGGCCTTATTCCCCATGCTGTACACAATTTATCTTTTAGTTTAACTGTTTTTTAATTAGTAGTTTGAACCTCCTAATTTAAACCTCTTAATTAAACCTCCTAATTCCCTGCTCCAGTATTGCCCCACCTCATCTCATTCCATTTCTGAACTTTTAGCCTATGATTTGTTTTCTTTATGTGGGAGTCTGATTCCTTTTTATATAATGACTACTTTTTTCATTTTTAGGTTGCACATGAAACTGATAACACAGTATTTGGCTTTCTCTGTCTTACTAAACATAATGCCCTCCAGATCCATTTATATTGTTGCAAATTGCAAAATTTCCTTCTTTTTATGGCTGAGTCATATTCCATGGCATATATACACCATATCATCTTTATCCATTCATCTGTTAATGAACACTTAGGTTGCTTCTTTGTATAGATTTGGTATCAGGGTGATACTGGCCTCACAATGGTTCATAAATGTTCCTTTCTATGAAATTTTTTGGAATACTTTAATAAGACTAGGTATTAACTCTTTATTTTCGGTAGAATTCTCCTGTGAAACCATTTGGTCCTGACCTTTTTTTTTGGGGGGGGGGGTTGTTTTGTGATGTATTGAACTTCATTACAGGTAATTGGTCTGTTCATATATTCTACTTCTTATTTCAGTATTGGAAGCTCGTACATTTCAAGAATTTGGTCCATTTCTTCTAGGTTGTCTTACTGGTGTACAGTTGTTCATGGTAACCTTCTAGGACCCTTTATATTTCTATGATGTTGCCTGTAACTTCTCCCTTTTAATTTATACTTTTATTGATTAGGGCCGACTCTTTGGAGCTTTTTGTTTGTCATCTTTTGTTTTAGATGAGTCTAACAGAAGATTTTCTATTATTTATATCTTCAAAGAAAAGGCTCTTGTTTTCATTGATCCCTATTGTTTTCAGTTCAGTTCAGGTCAGTCGCTCAGTCGTGTCCTACTCTTTGTGACCCCATGAATCGCAGCATGCCAGGCCTCTGTGTCCATCACCAACTCCTGGAGATCACTCAGACTCATGTCCATCGAGTCAGTGATGCCATCCAGCCATCTCATCCTCTGTCGTCCCCTTCTCCTCCTGTCCCCAATCCCTCCTAGAATCAAAGTCTTTTCCAATGAGTCAACTCTTCGCATGAGGTGGCCAAAGTACTGGAGTTTCACTAGCCCCCATTTCGTTTATTTATGCTCTGATTTATATGATTTCTTTCCTTCTACTAAATTTGGGTTTTGTTTATTCTTATTTCTCTAACTCCTTTAACTGTAAGTTTAGGTTATGTGAAAGTGAAAAGCTATCAGGGTTTCACTGATAGCTCAGTTGGTAAAGAATCCGCCTGCAATGCAGGAGACCCCAGTTCAATTCCTGGGTTGGGAAGATCCTTTGGAGAAGGGATAGGCTACCCACTCCAATATTCTTAGGCTTTCCTTGTGGCTCAGGTAGTAAAGAATCCACCTGCAGGGTGGGAGATCCGGGTTCAAACCCTGGGTTGGGAAGATCCCCTGGAGGAGGACATGGTAATCCACTCCAGTATTCTTGCCTAGAGAATCCCCACAGACAGAGGAGCCTGGTGGGCTCCATGGGGTTGCAAAGGTTTGGACACAACTGAGCAACTAAGCATATTAGGTTATGTATTTGAGACTTTCCTCTTAGAGCTGCTTCTGTTGTATTCCAGAGATTTTGGATTGTTGTGTTTTCCTTTCCTTTGTCTCCAGGTATTTTTTCATTTCTTCAATTTCTTCAGTGGATCACTGATTATTAGTAACATGTTATTTCACCTCCACATATGTGTGTTGTTTGCATTTTTTTCTTCTTCTTCTTGATTTATAGTTTCACAGCTTGAGGTGGCAAAAGATTCTTGGTATCATTTCAGTTTTACAAGATTTACTAAGGCTAGCATATGATCAGTCCTGGAGACTATTCCATGCACACTTGAAAAGAATGTGTGCTCTTGGATGCACATTTCTATGTTTATCTATTATATCCCCCTTGTCTAATGTGTCATTCATTGTCTCTTTTATGAAACATCTTCAATCATATAAGTGACACATTAGAGGCCCCTACTATTAATGAGTTACTATCACTTTCTCTATGTTGTTAATATTTGCTGTATCTATTTAAGTGGTCTTATTTCGGGTGCATTTATCTTTTCAGTTTTTTATCTTTTTGGATTGACCCCTTGGTCATCATGTAATGTCCTTCATTATCTCAGTTAACAGTGTCTATTTTGGAGTCCATTTTTCTGATATAACTATTGATACCCAGTCTTTATTTTTATTTTTATTTTTTTGTGCATGGAGTATCTTTCTTCATCACCTCCCTTTTGGCCTGTGCTTGTCTTTGGGTCTGAAGTGAGTCTCCCATTGCAGCATATATATGGGTCTTGTTTCTGTATCAGTTCATTTACTATGTCTTTAAATGTTGTTGTTATTGTTGTTCAGTCCCTTAAGTCGTGTCTGTCTTTTTGTGATCCCACTGACTGCAGTATGCAAGGCTTTCCTTTTCTTCATTATCACCAACAGTTTTTTCAAACTCATGTCCACTGAGTCAATGATGGCATCCAACCATCTCATCCTCAGTTATCCCCATCTCCTCCTGCCCTCAGTGTTTCCCAGCATCATGGTCTTTTCCATGAGCTGGCTCTTCGCATCAAGTGGCCAAAATATTGGAGCTTCAACTTCAGTATCAATGAATATTCAGGGTCAATTTCCTTTAGGATTGACTGGTTTGATCTCCTTGCAGTCCAAGGGACTCTCAAGAGTCTTTCCAACACCACGGTTCAAAAGCATCAATGCTTCAGCACTCAGCCTTCTTTATGGTCCAAATTCCTCATCCATACATGACTCTTAGAAAACCATAGCTTTGACTATGTAGACCTTTGTTGGCAAATTGATGTCTCTGCTTTTCAATGCACTGTCTAGGTTTATCACAGCTTTCCTTTCAAGGAAGAACCATCTTTTAATTTCATGGCTGCAGTCACCATACACAGTGATTTTGGAGCTCACAAAAGTAAAGTCTGTCACTGCTTCCACTTTTCCCCCCATCTGCTTGCCATGAAGTGAGGGTACCGAATGCCATGATCTTTGTTTCTTGATTGTTGACTTTTAAGCCATATTTTTCACTTTCTTCTTTCAGCTTCATCAAGAGGCTTATTAGTTCCTCTTTTCTTTCTGCCATTAGACTGGTATCCTCTGCATATCTGAGGTTGTTGATATTTATCCTGGCAATCTTTATTCCAACTTGTGATGCTTCCAGCCTGGCATTTCGCATGATGTACTCTGCATAGAAGTTAAATAAGCAGGGTAACAATATACAGCCTTGAAGTAATCCTTCCCCAATTTTGAACCAATCTTTTGTTCCATGTCCTGTTCTCACTGTTGCTTTTGACCCTCATTTTCTCAGGGAACAGGTAAGGTGATCTTATTCCCATCTCTTTAAGAATTTTCCACAGTTTGCTGTGATCCACACAAAGGCTTTAGTGTAGTCAATGAAGCAGAAGTCGGCATTTTTCTGGAATTCCAATGAATGTTGGCAGTTTGATCTCTGGTTCCTCTGCCTTTTCTAAATCCAGCTTGTTCATCAGGAAGCTCTCAGTTCACATACTGCTGAGCATTACCTTGCTAGCATGAAATGAGTGCAATTGTACAATAGCTTGAGCATTCTTTAGCATTTCCTTCTTTGGGAATGTAATGAAAACTGACCTTTTCCCTATCTTTTAATAGGAGCATCTAATCCAGTGATTTACAGTAATGATTGTTATGTATGTGTTTACTGCCATTTTATACTTGTTTGAGGGTTATTTTTGTAGTTCTTTTTTTCTTTTTCTTTTGTTCTCTTCTTTTGTGACTTGATCGCCAGTGTTGTGTTTGGATTCTTTTTTGTTCTCTCTGTGTGTATGTAGATTTTCAGATCTTGGTCCCCTTGTGTTTTACAGGTGGGCTGCCGTCTATGGGGTCACACAGAGTTGGACACGAGTGATGTGACGTAGCAGTAGCAGCAGCAGCAGCAGCCCATCTATATGTAATTAATTTAAGTTGCTGATCTCTTCATTTGAAACACATCTCAAAATCCTGCACTGTGACTCTCCTCTCAGCATTATGGTTTTTGACACGATATTTTACATCTGCTTTGTATGTGCCTTAACTGCTTGATGTGCATACAGATGATTCTACTGCCTTTGTCTTTTAATCTTCCTACTAACTTTATATGTGGTTGATTTGCTATCTATATTATATACTTATCATTACCAATGTACTTTTCCTCTCTTAATTTTCATGTTTCTATTTGTGGCCTTTTCTTTTTCTCTTAGAGAAGCCTCTTTAACACTTCTTATACAGCTGGTTTGGAGATTCTGGACTCTTTTGTCTGTAAAATCTTTCAGCAGTCCATAAAATCTTAATGGGAGCTTTGCTATGTAGAGTATTCATAATTGTACGTTTTTCCTTTTTTCCAGTTTTTATTTTTTAATTTTTATTCTTTAAAATTTTTAGTTTTATATATTTATTTTTAAAATTTTCATGGAGCCTAATTACTTTACAATACTGTGGTGGTTTTTGGCATACGTTCACATGAATCAGCCATGGGTGTACATGTGTTCCCCATCCAGACCCTCTCTCCCACCTCCTTCCCCATCCCATCTCTCAGGGTCATCCCAGTGCAGCAGCCCTGAACACCCTGCCTCATTCATTGAACCTGGACTGGCAATCTATTTTACATATGATAATATGCATGTTTCAATGCTATTCTTTCAAATCATCCCACCCTTGCCTTCTCCCACAGAGTCCAACAGTCTGTTCTTTACATCTATGTCTCTTTTGCTGTCTCGCATATAGGGTCATCATTACCATTTTTCTACATTCCATGTATATGCATTAATATACTGTATTGATGTTTTTCTTTCTGACTTACTTTGCTCTGTGTAATAGGCTCCAGTTTCATCCACCTCATTAGAACAGATTCAAATGCATTCTTTTTAATGGCTGGTAATATTCCATTATATATGTACCACAGCTTTCTTATCCATTCATCTGCTAATGGATATCTAGGTTGCTTCCATGTTCCAGCTATTATAAATAGTGTTGTAATGAACATCGGGGTACATGTGTCTCTTTTAATTCTGGTTTCCTTGATGTGTATGCCCAGCAGTGGGGTTGCTGGGTCCTATGGCAGTTCTATTTTCAGCTTTTTAAGGAATCTCAACAGTGTTCTCCATAGTGGCTGTACTAGTTTGCATTCCCATCAACAGTGTAAGAGGGTTCCTTTTCCTCCACCCTCTCTCCAGCATTTATTGTTTGCAGACTTTTTGATAGCAGCCATTCTGACTGGCATGAGATGGAACCTCATTGTGGTTTTGATTTGCATTTCACTGATAATGAGTGATGTTGAGCATCTTTTCATGTGTTTATTAGCCATTTCTATACCTTCTTTGGGGAAATGTCTGTTTAGTTCTTTGGCCCATTTTTTGATTGGGTTGCTTATTTTTCTGGAATTGAGCTGCAGGAGCTGCTTGTATATTTTTGAGATTAATCCTTTGTCAGTTGCTTCATTCGCTATTATTTTCTCCTATTCTGAAGACTGTCTTTTCACCCTTCTTATAGTTTCCTTCATTGTGCAAAAGCTTTTAAGTTTAATAAGGTCCCAATTGTTTATTTTTGCTTTTATTTCCACTACTCTGGGAGGTGGGTCATAGAGGATCCTGCTGTGATTTATGTCGGAGAGTGTTTTGCCTATGTTTTCCTCTAGGAATTTTATGGTTTCTGGTCTTACATTTAGATCTTTAATCCATTTTGAGTTTATTTTTGTGTATGGTATTAGAATGTGTTCTAGTTTCATTCTTTTACAAGTGGTTGACCAGTTTTCCCAGCACCACTTGTTAAAGAGACTGTCTTTTCTCCATTGTATATTCTTGCTTCCTTTGTCAAAGATCAGGTGTCCATAGATGCGTGGATTTATCTCTGGGCTTTCTATTTTTTTCTATTGATCTATGTTTCTGTCTTTGTGTCAGTACCATACTGTCTTGATGACTGTGGCTTTGTAATATAGCCTGAAGTCAGGCAGATTGATTCTTCCAGTTCCATTCTTCCTTCTCAAGATTGCTTTGGCTATTCGAAGTTTTTTGTATTTCCATACAAATTGTGAAATTATTTGTTCTAATTCTCTGAAAATACTGATGGTAGCTTGATAGGGATTTCATTGAATCTACAGATTGCTTTGGGTAGTATACTCATTTTCACTATATTGATTCTTCTGATCCATGAACATAGTATATTTCTCCATCTATTTGCGTCATCTTTGATTTCTTTCATTAGTGTTTTATAGTTTTCTAGGTCTTTTGTTTCTTTAGGTAGATTTATGCCTAAGTATTTTATTCTTTTCGTTGCAGCGGTGAATGGAATTGTTTCCTTAATTTCTCTCTATGTTTTCTCATTGTTAGTGTATAGGAATGCAAGGGATTTCTGTGTGTTAATTTTCTATCCTGCAACTTTACTGTATTCATTAATTAGCTCTAGTAATTTTCTGGTGGAATCTTCAGGGTTTTCTATGTAGAGGATCATGTCATCTGCCAACAGTGAGAGTTTTAATTCTTCCTTTCCAATCTGGATTCCTTTTATTTCTTTTTCTGCTCTGATTGCTGTGGACAAAACTTCCAAAACTATGTTGAATAGTAGTGGTGAGAGTGGGCATCCTTGTCTTGTTCCTAACTTTAGGGGAAATGGTTTCAATTTTTCACCATTGAGGATAATGTTTGCTGTGGGTTTATCATATATGGCTTTTTATTATGTTGAGGTATGTTCCTTCTATGCTTGCTTTCTGGAGGGTTTTTGTCATAAATGGATGTTGAATTTTGTCAAAGGCTTTCTCTGCATCTATTGAGATAATCATATGGTTTTTATCTTTCAATTTGATAATGTGGTGTATTACATTGATTAATCTGTGGATATTGAAGAATCCTTGCATCCCTAGGATAAAGCCCACTTGGGCATGATGTATGATCTTTTTAATATGTTGTTGGATTCTGTTTGCTAGAATTTTGTTAAGGATTTTTGCATCTATGTTCATCAGTGATATGGCCTGTAGTTTTCTTTTTTGTGGCATCTTTGTCTGGTTTTGATATTAAGAATGAGTCTGGAAGTTTACCTTCCTCTGCAATTTTCTGGAAGAGTTTGAGTAGGATAGGTTTTAGCCCTCCTCTAATTTTTTGGTAAAATTCAGCTGTGAAGCCATCTGGTCCTGGGCTTTTGTTTGTTGGAAGATTTCTGATTACAGTTTCAGTTTCTGTGCTTGTGATGGGTCTGCTAAGATTTTCTATTTCTTCCTGGTTCAGTTTTGGAAAGTTATACTTTCTAAGAATTTGTCCATTTCTTCCAAGTTGTCCATTTTATTGGCGTATAGTTGCTGATAGTAGTCTCTTATGATGCATTGTATTTCTGTGTGGTCTGTTGTGATTTCCCCATTTTCATTTCTAATTTTGTTGATATGATTCTTCTCCCTTTGTTTCTTGATGAGTCTGGTTAATGGTTTATCTATTTTATTTATCTTCTTGAAGAACCAGCTTTTAGCTTTGTTGATTTTTGCTATGGTCTCTTTTGTTTCTTTTGCATTTATCTCTGCCCTAATTTTTGTGATTTCTTTCCTTCTACTAACCCTGGGGTTCTTCATTTCTTCCTTTCCTAGTTGCTGTAGGTGTAGAGTTAGGTTATTTATTTGATTTCTCTCCTGTTTCTTGAGGTAGGCTTGTATTGCTATGAACCTTTCCCTTAGCACTGCTTTTACTGAATCCCACAGGTTTGGGGTTCTTGTGTTTTAATTTTCATTAGTTTCTATGTATATTTTGATTTCTTTTTTTATTTATTCTGTGATTTGTTAGTTATTCAGAAGTGTGTTGTTTAACGTCCATATGTCTGTATTTTTCATAGTTTTTTTCCCCTGTAGTTGACATCTAATCTTACCACATTGTGATCAGAAAAGATACCTGAGATGATTTCGATTTTTTAAAAAAATTTACCAAGGCTAGATTTATGGCCCAGGATGTGATCTATCCTGGAGAAGCTTCCGTGTGCACTTGAGAAAAAGGTGAAATTCATTGTTTTAGGGTGAAATGTCCTATATCAATTAGGTCTAACTTGTCCATTGCATCATTTAAAGTTTGTGTTTCCTTGCTAATTTTCTGTTTAGTTGATCTATCCATAGGTGTGAGTGGGGTATTAAAGTCTCCCACTATTGTTGTGTTCCTGTTAATTTCCGCTTTCATATTTGTTAGCATTTGCCTTACATATTGCGGTGCTCCTTTGTTGGGTGCATATATATTTATAATTGTTATATCTTCTTCTTGGATTGATCCTTTGATCATTATGTAATGTTCTTCTTTGTCTCTTTTCATGGCCTTTATTTCAAAGTCTATTTTATCTGATATGAATATTGCTACTCCTGATTTCTTTTGGTCTCCATTTGCATGAAATATTTTTCCATCCCTTCACTTTCAGTCCGTATGTGTCCCTAGGTTTGAGGTGGGTCTCTTGTAGACAGCATATATAGGGGTCTTGTTTTTTATCCATTCAGTCAGTCTTTGTTTTTCGGTTGGGGCATTCAACCCATTTACATTTAAGGTAATTATTGATAAGTATGATCCCGTTGCCATTTACTTTGTTGTTTTGGGTTCATGTTTATAATTCTTCTCTGTGGTTCCTGTCTAGAGAAGATCCTTTAGCATTTGTTGGAGAGCTGGTTTGGTGGTGCTGAATTCTCTGAGCTTTTGCTTCTCTAGAAAGGTTTTGATTTCTCCTTCATATTTGAATGAGATCCATAAGTTTTTCCTTTTCATCACTTTGAGCTAGCTAGTTGTCAAAAAATAAGTGAGACTTCCACAGTGAATGCTAATTTACCTGGTGACTTTTGAGAAGAGGCCAATAGGATTTCCAGGGTAGGGGTATGATTTTGCCAAAACCACAAGAGTTCTGTGGTCTCGGCCTCTCTTGTTTATTAGTATGATCTGAAAAACATGACCACATGTTGCATAATTTGAGCAATGTCTCTGGTTTCTTCAACACACATAATTCCCAGGAATTTCACAGAGGGAATTAGGCCTTGAATATTACATGAAAACCATTACCTTTAGTTATCATACAAATAGGAAAGACATTTCTTTCGAGCACATTCCTCTGAGAAAGTAGTTATCATGCTACGTAGTAATCTGACTTTAATGATTATGAACTCTAAATCTTGTCTAACTAGATTATGGCAATATGCTAATAGACTCAACTATCTCTGTGGCAATAGAGTTAATGTACACAGATTTCAAACTCTGAAAATTCAAACTGTGCCTTAATGGACCGAGAAACTATTATAAAAAGGAAGGTGCTATTGAAATACATCAGTTCAGTTCAGTTCAGTTGCTCAGTCATGTCCGACTCTTTGCGACCCCATGAATCTCAGCACACCAGGCCTCCCTGTCTATCACCAACTCCTGGAGTTCACTCAGACTCACATCTATCGAGTCGGTGATGCCATCCAGTCATCTCATCCTCTGTCGTCCCCTTTTCCTCCGCCCTCAATCCTTCCCAGCATCTGAGTCTTATCCAAAGAGTCAACTCTTTGCATGAGGTGGCCAAAGTACTGGAGTTTCAGCTTTAGCATCATTCCTTCCAAAGAACACCCAGGACTGATCTCCTTCAGAATGGACTGGTTGGATCTCCTTGCAGTCCAAGGGACTCTCCAGAGTCTTCTCCAACACCACAGTTCAAAAGCATCAATTCATCAGTGCTTAGCTTTCTTCACAGTCCAACTCTCACAACCATACATGACCAATGGAAAAACCATAGCCTTGACTAGATGGACCTTTGTTGGCAAAGTAATGTCTCTGCTTTTGAATATGCTATCTAGGTTGGTCATAACTTTTCTTCCAAGGAGTAAGTGTCTTCAGGGTTCACCAATTCCTCATGGACTGTTGCTATTCTTAAATATTCTTTTCCATAATTTTACCAACCCCCACACTTGCTACAGTAGAAATTGAAAGAGGCCAAAGCAGAGTTGCAAGCAAGGCTTGTACTGTAACATGCAGAAAACTATCAAGTACATGTGCTTATTTCCTAAGAAGACTTTCCTGGGTTCTTAAACGTGATAACAGAGACAGGTCTGAGAGGCTGAGCAGGGGGCTATAGCTGAGGTGGTCTGCCCGCCTCTTTGCTGGTGCTGTATGCAGGGTTCATGCGCAGTACCTTGCTTTTGCTCCAGGCCCCTCGGGAGTGGCAGTTGGTCTAGGACATTTTTGTATCTTACTGCTTCTATCCTTTTTGTATGTTACTGTCTGTCCCTTATACTTCCTTTGTATTCTCTTGCTGGAGAAGACCCCTTGTCCAGGTGCGAGCACTCAGCAAAGGGTCAGGTCCCCAGGTCCCAGCTTATCTCAATATTAAGTACAGCCAAAGCAATCAGAAGACACATCTTGTTTGACCTTTAATAGTCTCCTCTGCCTATTATCAAGTAGTCAAAGAGAATTGTTTTCATATGTTTCCACATATAACATGAGAATATAGTAATATGTGTGGTTTTTGTATGTATATGAACAATGTGATTAAGTGAGACAGAGGAGCAGAAAGGAAGAGAGAGAAAAGAGAAGGGAGAAGAAATATAATGTGAGAATCATCCAAATCCAAAGTAAAATGATACCAGATATTATGCAAGAATTGCTGGTTGTACACATACACCAATAACCATTTCTGAATGGCCAGATATACTCTTGTTGACTTGTAAATGAAGTTTTAAAAAACCAGGTTGTTCCAATTAGGTCAAATCTAAATACTGAAAAACTTAGGTAAGAATTCTTACAAGATATATTAATGTTCAACTAATAAATTTCTGACTTAAGAGCTTTTAACTACAATCTCTTAACTTAATTTCCTTTTCTCAATAAATCATTCAGTGCAGTGATTCTCTGCAGGGGTAAGTGGTAGAGAATTATTTTTCAAAAAGAAAAGAGATTTAGTAAGCACCAAATTCCAACCTTATCATTTCCTTAATCAGAGCATTAATGTTGCACTTCTTGGATTTTGCATTGCTTAATTTACTGATAGAGATAGTTCAGGCAATTTTAAAGGTTCTCTTAGCAAGACTCCCCAAATGAGGCTTTATTACACCCAGCAAATTTTCCAAGTGAGGACAAAGGTGCCGCACCTTGTTCTCCCAATTATACATTCAGATGTCAAAGCCCACTAGTCAAAAAACCACTGTGGTTGAGTTCAGTTGGGATAGTACTCATTGCAGTGAGGAGAATGTAAACCATGGGAAATCAGAGAGGTGCCTTAGACCTTGGGTGTTAGAGAGGACTTCTTACAGAACTGGGGCCTGTGTGAGGTGATTTGGGGGAAGGTTGAGGGAAGCACCCTTCTGCTCTGCATTGGTGATTCAAGGGAGCATCACTTATGCTGTGACTGAGTGTCTTAACAAGCCTTATCTGGAGCAGAAGAGAATAGAGGGAAGCCAAAGCTCTAATAGTAAATGAAGTTGCAGTCATGCTTTAGCTAGGAGAGGGAGATATTTGGTGCTTTATGGTTTTGGACTGACCGTGTTTTTGTCTGTACTGAAGACTGCCAATATGATGAACTGGTCAAATTTATAGAAGTGACTGTGTGCCCTTCTCTGATGTTGGTGTTTTGTGAGAGTGTTTGTGTCCAACAAGAGCGAGTTATTTCCAAGCTGTGAGCCTAGGCCAGGTCCTAACAGTTCCGAACCCCAGGAGTGTCAGGCCAGTTCCCAGACCTCAGGACTGCTTCCGTCTTTCTCACTTGCCAAGTCATGCCAACTAGAGTAATTATGGGTCAGTCGATAGCAGAGCTTGGTGGAATCAAAGTGGACCTTTATACCTAGGAAATATTGATCCACATAGAGAAAGCTCTAGTCACCAGGAATATACACAAGGATTGTGACTTGTTTTTAAAAATTAGATAAATATGTAGGAGGCCCACTTATTTACAGTAATATAGGCAAGAACTGGGTAAGATTCAAAGTATCTATCACTTGACATAACTATTGGATGACTGCTCGGCCGACAGCTAAAAAATAAGTACTATTTTTGATGTCACTCATTATTTTATTTGAATGAATAGAAACTGATTAGTGATAAGAGAGATATGACAGGGCTGGAAAGTAGTAGCAGTGAAACAAATCAAGGGACATTCTGGCCGAATCCAGTAGGATCAGATATGGAAGGCTGAGGCTGATTCCATCTCAGTGATAACTTTTAGCAGAAAATGAACCTAAGCCATGGGGTCAAACCTGAAACAGAAATAAAATATTGTGAAGAGTTTTTCCAAAAAGAATGAAGAGTGTGTTTCCCTTCCTGGGACCCTGCAAGACTAACAAATGTCAAATGACACTGAATTCAGTGGAGTCAAAAAGAGATGAAATTTGTATTCCTGGAAGATAAACACCTAATTCCCATCCAGAGGCAATAGGACATGCAGGCTGGGATGGAAACGTAGGTCAGCAGGAAGTTTAGAGAAAACAGAGAGACATCCAATATGGATTAGTTCTTCGTGTATATGGCACAAACCAGTCCAGTCTTCTTCTGATAAGAGACAATTATTCATAATCTCACCCATAGGCTATGCAATATAGAACTGAGAGATGGGTGTCAAGCATTGTCTCAGACACAGAAAGAGTATAATGCAATATTTCAAAGGTTCCTCATGTCTTTCCTTGTTTATGAACAAGTCCATACTGGGAAAAGTTTTTATTGTAATTTTTAATTTTGTTATCTTTAAAATACTTATTTCATAGCATTACTGTGATTTAAATTACATTATATATGTGAAGTTATAACACATTCTCTGTCATATATTCAGAATCATCACATTTATCATTGATTTTACTAGGCTGTTGAAAGAGAGAATCGAACCAGAAATAGGAAGACTGTACCCTAGACCCTCAGTGGATTTCTACATTCCAAGAAATACCCTGAATGATACTCAGAAAACTATCTACATCAAGGAAACCTCATTATAATGCTATTTCCTATTTTTTGAATATTCTTTAAAAGAAACAAAGACCTTTCTGGTAGAAAAAAGCAAACATAAAGAAGTTCCTGGCTTCAGGGAGACCCATATTTTGGTCTTTCCAGTGTCAATTCTGCTAAAGATGAATTTTGCCTGTTAGGGGCCAGTATTTCCAGAGCCACACAGGTGAAATTGGTAAACAAGAAACTGCAGACTTCTGGCAGCCCCAAGGTCTCTCTGTGACTCAATTTGTAAATCCACAAGGAATTAGGGAATAAAGAGAAGATAACAGGGCTTTTCTCACGACTTCTTCTGCCCTCTAAATATAGTCTAATCTGAGAATAGGGAACACAGCGAATCCAGCAAACCCATAAAGAAAGTACCCAAAGCATAAACTTACAAAAATAAATGAGGAACTGTTTGTAGGACATGGTGGTCTTGGCAGCAGTGGTGGTTGTGGCAGCCACAGTGGATGTGAAGGGAGCAGCCGTGGATATGGCGCAGCCGTGGATTCCGTGGCAGCAGCAGAGGTGGTGGTGGGATCAACAGTGGTTGTATCAGAGGCTGAAATTAGGACACATTGCAGT
This sequence comes from Ovis canadensis, assembly GCF_042477335.2. Taxonomy (NCBI): domain Eukaryota; kingdom Metazoa; phylum Chordata; class Mammalia; order Artiodactyla; family Bovidae; genus Ovis; species Ovis canadensis. Next base: position 137,489,946 of record NC_091247.1, on the reverse strand, counting down.
CAAGACCTTTGATTCTTCCTCAGGCAATAAAATTTGTGCTGCCCAAGTCTGGACATGCTTTTCTCATTCTGAATTCTTCTCTGCAAATGATATCAATACTGTCACACCATGCTCTGGCTACCAACTCTGCTTGAGAAGTGGTATCTCCTTTTTATGCATGCAATAAAATCACTTGCCACAGATTCCTGCGTGAAAGGGGGGGCATATTTGTCTCACACTTGGAGGGCACAAAGATTCCATGTACTACAGCACTACTTGTGAGAGCCCCTTAGAAAGAATGGGATATATTTGTATTATTCTGATAATAATAAAGCTAAGCAAAGGCTCTGTCGCCTACCCTGTATTTAAAGGGAACCGGCCAAGATTGATGAGATTTATTTCCCCCTATAGAACAAATGATCAATGCAAAGAAATAGAGGAAAACAACAGAATGGGAAAGACTAGAGATCTCGTCAAGAAAATTAGAGATATCAAGGGAACATTTCATGCAAAGATGGGCTCAGTAAAGGACAGAAATGGTATGGACCTAACAGAAGCAGAAGATATTAAGAAGAGGTGGCAAGAATACAAAGACGAATGGTACGAAAAAGATCTTCACAACCCAGATAATCACAATGGTGTGATCACTCACCTAGAGCCAGACATCCTGGAATGTGAAGTCAAGTGGGCCTTAGAAAACATCACTATGAACAAAGCTAGTGGAGGTGATGGAATTCCAGTTGAGCTATTTCAAATCCTAAAAGATGATGCTGTGAAAATGCTGCACTCAATATGCCAACAAATTTGGAAAACTCAGCAGTGGCCACAGGACTGGAAAAGGTCAGTTTTCATTTCAATCCCAAAGAAAGGCAATGCCAAAGAATGCTCAAACTACCACACAATTGCACTCATCTCACATGCTAGTAAAGTAATGCTCAAAATTCTCCAAGCCAGGCTTCAGCAATACGTGAACAGTGAACTTCCAGATGTTCATGCTGGTTTTAGAAAAGGCAGAGGAACCAGAGATCAAATTGACAACATCTGCTGAATCATGGAAAGAGCAAGAGAGTTCCAGGAAAACATCTATTTCTGCTTTATTGACTATGCCAAAGCCCTTGACTGTGTGGATCACAATAAACTGTGGAAAATTCTGAAAGAGATGGGAATACCAGACCACCTAACCTGCCTCTTGAGAAATCTGTATGCAGATCAGGAAGCAACAGTTAGAACTGGACATGGAACAACAGACTGGTTCCAAATAGGAAAAGGAGTGCGTCAAGGCTGTATAGTGTCACCCTGCTTATTTAACTTCTATGCAGAGTACATCATGAGAAACGCTGGACTGGAAGAAACACAAGCTGGAATCAAGATTGCCGGGAGAAATATCAGTAACCTCAGATATGCAGATGACACCACCCTTATGGCAGAAAGTGAGGAGGAACTAAAAAGCCTCTTAATGAAAGTGAAAGAGGAGAGTGAAAAAGTTGGCTTAAAGCTCAATATTCAGAAAACTAAGATCATGGCATCCGGTCCCATCACTTCATGGGAGAGAGATGGCGAAACAGTGGAAACAGTGTCAGATTTTATTTTTCTGGGCTCCAAAATCAGTGCAGATGGTGACTGCAGCCATGAAATTAAAATACGCTTACTCCTTGGAAGAAAAGTTATGACCAACCGAGATAGCATATTCAAAAGCAGAGACATTACTTTGCCGACTAAGGTCCGTCTAGTCAAGGCTATGGTTTTTTCCAGTAGTCATGTATGGATGTGAGAGTTGGTCTGTGAAGAAAGCTGAGTGCCGAAGAATAGATGCTTTTGAACTGTGGTCTTGGAGAAGGCTCTTGAGAGTCCCTTGGACTGCAAGGAGATCCAACCAGTCCATTCTGAAGGAGATCAGCCTTGGGATTTCTTTGGAAGGAATGATGCTAAAGCTGAAACTCCAGTACTTTGGCCACCTCATGCGAAGAACTGACTCATAGGAAAAGACTTTTATGCTGGGAGGGATTGTGGGCAGGAGGATAAGGGGACGACAGAGGATGAGATGGCTGGATGGCATCCCTGACTCGATGGACATGAGTCTGAGTGAACTCCGGGAGTTGGTGATGGACAGGGAGGCCTGGCGTGCTGCAATTCATGGGGTCTCAAAGAGTCAGACACGACTGAGCGACTGAACTGAACTGAACTGAATAAATTGAGCAAACAGCAAATCAGACCCCCAAACTGTGAGCTAAATCCACCTCAACACCATCTCCATACCCACACTCTAGCCAGGCTGTCTCAGGCCTCATGTGGGAGAGAATATTTTTTAAGGGGAACCCCACATGGCTCATGTGGCATAGTGTATGAAGTCAAACAAGAGTCAGTGCCCTCTTGCACAGAGAACCCAAGTCCCCAAGTTGTGGAGGCTGAAGAGAGGGCTCTTCAGGATGCCTGACACACACAGCATAGAATGGGCAGGGTGCTGTGGAGAAAGCCCAAGAATAACTAGGAGTTTGGTCCACATCCTTGGGATTCACTTTAAAGAAGAGACACAAACCTCAGCCTGGGAACTAGGCATTGATGCCATTACAAATCTCAAAGCTTAGAGCCCTTCTTCTACCTGATGCCTACATTACACATCCTGTATCCTGCCCTCCCTGTGATCCTAACGCCCTCATTTCTGCATCACTTTCAGGCTGTACATTCTCTTCCTTCCTTCAGGCCTCTCCCTGAAACAATGGCCATGTATTCAATCCTTCAAATCAGCATAACCAGAAAGATTTTCATGCACCTTCCCAAAATTCTCAGGTCACAACATCAGACCACATCCTCTTGTTCTTTTGCTGGAGAAAAATCAATGATTGACCCAAAATTTTCGTAAATCCATGCAAGAGACTTAATATTATCAAATGCTGTAAAAAAAAATAAGCTGATTTTTATGTTTCCATGAATTTCTTCGTAGCTCAGTTAGTAAAGAGTCCACCTGCAGTGCAGGAGACCCTGGTTTGATTCCTGGGTCCAGAAGATCTTCTGGAGAAGGAAATGGCATCCTGCTGCAGTATTCTTGCCTGGAAAATGCCATGGACAGAGGAGCCTGGCAGGCCACAGCCCATGGGGTCGCAAAGAGTCGGAAATGACTTAGCGACTAAACCATGAATTTTTATATGAGGAACAATACTTTCCCAGGCTTTTTCATAGAATTCTTATAACCTGTCTCTCGTGCAAGCTCTGACATGAGACTGGGATGGAAACGGTCACTGTAAGAAGGAGGTGAAGCGCAAGTGCAAACTCACCAGGAGAAGAATCAGCAGGAACTTCTGTTGTATCCTCTGAAAGAGAAAAGGGAAAAACAGGATGTGCACTGAACACCAGTTTTGGGTATGGAGAGAATAAGAATATGGACAATGGCGCAGGCTTCCACAGATGAATCCCTTTAGCCTTTGGTACACACACTGAGGGGGAAAAGATGCACAGATAATATAAAACCCCACAAAACCATAATATGCAATCACTTTTGCTTTCCTGAAATAAACCTCTGATTTTACATACTTTAAATAGATTTGACTGACTCTAACCATAAAGCTGGGGTCCAAGGTTAGAACTGAACAAAGATCTGACTGAATTAGGAAAAGCCAAAGGGCAGAGTCAACTCAATCATGAAAGGTCTATGAAAATGGCAATGGAACAGGGGAATGGAGTAGAGGACAGGAGGGGCCGTAATTCTAGACTCCTGCAAGCCCACTTCCACACAGCTTGATGTACTGCTCATCAAAACCTTGTTTTCAGGTAAGAATCTTTATGTACGGGCAGAAACCAGGAGAAGGCAATGGCACCCCACGCCAGTACTCTTGCCTGGAAAACCCCATGGAAGGGCCTGGTGAGCTGCAGTCCATGTGGTCACTATGATTCAGACACGACTGAGAGACTTCACTTTCACTTTTCACTTTCATGCATTGGAGAAGGAATTGGCAACCCACTCCAGTGTTCTTGCTGGAGAATCCCAGGGCCGGGGGAGCCTGGTGGGCTGCCATCTATGGGGTCGTACAGAGTCAGATATGACCAAAGTGACTTAGCAGCAGCAGTAGCAGCAGAAACCAGGAAGGTGGAAATTGCCACCAGTGCCAGGAACACCAAAAATTAGACAAGAAAAATAAATGAAACCCAAATTGGAAAGGAGGAAGTAAAACTATCATTGTTTGCAGATGACATGATATTCTTAAAGACACCACCGGAAAAATATGAGAGCGCATCAGTAAATTCAGTATAGTTGCCGAATAGAATATGAATATACAGAAATCTCTGTGTTTTCATATACTAACAATGAACTATAAGAAAGAGAAATTAAGGAAACATCTCATTTAAGATTGCATCAAAAAGGATAAAATACTATGAATAAGCCTACCTAAGGAGTTAAACGACATGGACTTGGAAAAAGCATAAAACACTGATGAAAGAATTGCAAACGACAAAAATGTATGGAAAGACACTGCATGATCATGGGTTGGAAAAATTAATATTGTTAAAATGACCGTACTACCCAGGGCAGCATATAGTTTCAATGTGATCCCTATCAAAATACAAGTGATGTTTTTCTCAGAAATAGAACAAATATTTTAAAAATTTGGATGGAAATTGCAAAGAGCCCAAATAGCCAAAAGAATCTTGAGAAATTAGAGTGGAGTTGAAATCATGGTCCTTGACTTCAGACGATATTAAATAGCTAAAGTTATGGTAAGATACTGACAGAGGAACAGACACAGAGACCAGTGCAACAGAACAGATTGCCCAGAAATCAATTCATACACTTGTGACCAATGTTTATCTGACAAAGGAGGCAAGAATATACAACAGAGAGAAGATAATCTCTTCTATACCTGGTTCTGGGGGAACTGGCCAGTTAGATGGAGAAGAATGAAATTAGAACATTTCCCCACAACCTATAAAACAGTAAACTCAAGGGAGTCCCCTAGCGGTCCATTGGTTAAGACTTTGCATTCCATGGTTCAATCAATGATAGGAAAATTAAGATACTAAATGTCACTTGGCATGGCCAGGAAATAAGTAAATAAAAGGTAAACTCAAAATGAATTAAAGACCTAGAGGTAAGGCCAGAAAACACAAAACTCCTAGAAGAAAACAAGCAGAACACTCATTGACATAAACTGTAGCAATACTTTTTTTGGATCCCTCTCCTAAGGCAAAGGAAAGAAAAATAAACAAATTGGGCCTATATAAACTTAAAAGCTTTTGCAGAGTGAATTAAACCATTGAAGGAATGCAAAACAAGCAAAAAATGATAGAAAATATTTGAAAATGAAATGCCCAATAAGAGTTTAATATCCCAAGTGTATAAGAAGCTCACACACCTGAATATCAAAGAAACAACCAAATTGAAAAATGAATCAAAGACATAAATAGACATTTTCTAAAGAAGCAATCCAGATGGCCGATAGGCATATGAAAGGATTCTTAAGTCTGTAACCATCCCAGAAATGTGAATCAAAACCACAATGAGCTATCATCTCATATCTTTTAGAATGGCTATTATCACAATACATAACAAGTGTTGGAGAGAGATGTGGGGAAAAGGGAACACTTGTGCACAGTTGGTGGGAACATAAATTAGTTTAGTTATCTGGGGAACAGTATGAAGTTTCTCAAAAAAATTAGACAGAGAACTACCATATGATCCGGCAGTTCCTCTCATGATATTTATCTGAAGAAAGCTAAAACACTAACTCAGAGAGCTGTCAGCACCCCGCTGTTTATAGTAGCATTATTTACAACGGCCAACATATGGAAGCAACTTAAGTGTTCATCAACAGATAAATGTATGAAGAAGATATTACATATATATAATGGAATATGACAAAGCCTTAGAAAAAGAATGACATTTTGTAATGTGGAACAACATAGATGGTTCTGGAGGGTATTATGCCTAGTGAAGTAAGTTAGACAAAGACAAATAATGAATATTACCACTGATGCATGGAATCAAAAAAAATGAAAAAAGTAGTGATTATACAAAAAAGAATCAGGCTCACAAGTATAGAGAACCAACTATTGATTACCAGCTGGGGAGGGGCAATATAGAAGTAAGGCATTGAGAGTTATAATCTAATGAGCATAAACGAAGGATAACCATATATTGTATTGCATGGGGAACATAGCCAATATTTTATAACTGTAAATTGAGCAAAATAATGTATCAGTTCAGTTCAGTCGCTCAGTCATGTCCGACTTTTTGCGACCTCATGAGTCACAGCACGCCAGGCCTCCCTGTCCATCACCAACTCCCGGAGTTCACTCAGACTCACGTCCACTGAGTGAGGGATGCCATCCAGCCATCTCATCCTCTGTCGTCCCCTTCTTCTCCTGCCCCCAATCCTTCCCAGCATCAAAGTCTTTTCCTATGAGTCAACTCTTTGCATGAGGTGGCCAAAGTACTGGAGTTTCAGCTTTAGTATCAGTCCTTCCAAAGAAATCCCAGGGCTGATCTCCTTCAGAATGGACTGGTTGGATCTCCTTGCAGTCCAAGGGACTCTCAAGAGTCTTCTCCAACACCACAGTTCAAAAGCATCTATTCTTCGGCGCTCAGCTTTCTTCACAGACGAACTCTCGCATCCATACATGACCACTGGAAAAACCATAGCCTTGACTAGATGGACCTTAGTCGGCAAAGTAATGTCTCTGCTTTTGAATATGCTATCTAGGTTGGTCATAACTTTTCTTCCGAGGAGGAAGCGTATTTTAATTTCATGGCTGCAGTCACCATCTGCAGTGATTTTGGAGCCCTAAAAAATAAAGTCTGACACTGTTTCCACTGTTTCGCCATCTATTTCCCATGACCGGATGCCATGATCTTAGTTTTCTGAATGTTGAGCTTTAAGCCAACTTTTTCACTTTCCTTTTTCACTTTCATCAAGAGGCTTTTTAGCTCCTCTTCGTTTTCTGCCATAAGGGTGGTGTCATCTGCATATCTGAGGTTATTGATATTTCTCCCGGCAATCTTGATTCCAGCTTGTGTTTCTTCCAGTCCAGCGTTTCTCATGATGTACTCTGCATAGAAGTTAAATAAGCAGGGTGACAATATACAGCCTTGACGCACTCCTTTTCCTATTTGGAACCAGTCTGTTGTTCCATGTCCAGTTCTAACTGTTGCTTCCTGATCTGCATACAGATTTCTAAAGAGGCAGGCAGGTGGTCTGGTATTCCCATTTCTCTCAGAATTTTCCGCAGTTTATTGTGATCCACACAGTCAAATTACTATGTTGCATACCTGAAAGTAATATAACATTGCAAATCATATATACTACAATAATTTTTTTAAAAAAACTGACAGATTCTTAAAGTTTCATTATGCGTTACTCTCAACCCACAGTCTCTCTGTTCCTCTCTTCAAATCTGTAACCGGTTTTTCTGGCAGCGGTGCTGAGTAATTTAACAGTAATTCCAGATAAAAGTTAACAGAATGTCCAGTAACTTGATCAAGTTTTTTAATTAATACTTGATTGCGTGCAAAGTAAATTCTAGCAAGTATGATGATGGAAGACGAGGATACGTTTTAGGGTAAAGGGAGCTGAGAATTTCATGGACTGTATAGTCCATGGGGTTGCAAAGAGCAGGACACGACTGAGTGACTTTCATTCTCACTTTTCACTTTCAAACGGAGCTGAGCCAGAGGAGGACTGAATGTGTTCCAAGGCCTGCTTGGTACCACATTCATAACCATACTGCCCTCAGGTGTCAGGAAGGACACTCTTGTAGTAGAAGTGTTTTCAGATGTCCAGGAGGGTAATGTGATGGTCAAAGGCTGAAAGTGTAAGTGTGAGGATTGAGGGGGCTGAGGACGAGGAGAATGGGTGCTTATGTAAGTATTCCAGGGTAAGCCAAACAGAGTATTCAGAAGGATGTTTCCCCAAGGTGTCAGGGAGGACAGTCTCAGTGTGTATTTATTTTCATATGATCAAGACGGGTGTTTGGGAAGCTGGAGAACGCTGCACAGCCTGTAAAATTTACCTAAATAAAATAAAGGCACTTTGTTAGTGAAGTTTGGATGAAGGTAAAGGATAATGGGAGCTATAGACAAACAGTGTGTGACAAACACTTCCAGAGAGATAGAGAGACTTGGAGAAAGAGCTTCTGGAAAAGATACTCAGAAAAAGAATTCCAAAAGATAATAAATGAAGAAGAAACAGTGGCATATACCCAGAGAAATGGAGAAAAATTAAAAAGTGATAACACAAGATTCTGAAAAAGATACTCAGAAAAAGAAAAATAATATAAAAGATATTAAATGAAGATGAAACAGTAGACTATTCCCAGAGAAAGAGAGAAAAAAAGTAAAGTGATAACAGGAGATTCTGGAAAAGACACTCAGAAAAAGAAAACAAAAGATAATAAATGAAGAAGAAACAGTGGAGTATCCTCAGAGAAATGGAGAAAAAAAGTAAAGTGATAAAACTAGTATAATATTTCTCCTGATTGTTTTGGTTCACGGAAGAGCATTTTTTGGTTTTCTGTGTTTTTCACCATGGAACATCCATTTAAAATTTATGGGAACAAGAGCGGCACTTATAGAGAATTGATATGAACCAGTGAGTGCGATGAGCCTAGATGGGGAAAAGAATGAAAACTGGGAAACAGTTTGGAATTTCTTTTCCTTAATTACAGAAAGTAAACAGTGGAGAGAATTTGCTTAGGAGAAATCTTTCTTGACAGTTGAATAACGAACTCAGGGGAGGTTTGGAAAGATCTTTCCTGAATTTTCAGTACAGGAACTCTTTTGAGGTTTTTCAGGTCCAGCTGAGTAGTGACTATGCTTCACTTGTGTGTAGAACTCCTATCTTCATGTGTAACTGCATGCTGTTTTTTTGTGTAACCCTATATATCCATATTTTTGTGACTATATAATTTTGAGTCAATAAAGAATCTTTGTGCATAAACACCATTGGAATTCTTCCCTAGTTTATTCTGTTTATGGGATTCCTCTCTAATATTTTTTTGTTGTTTATTTCATATCTTAACTCACATTCATAGCCTGAGGGTCTCTTCCAAGGTCTCCCCCACATGCTACTTAACCTTTTGTTTTCACATTATACTTCCTCCTAATACCTTCCTTAAAGACCTCCCTTTTGTGTTATGTGTATTATATGATTTGTTTTTCACTCATTATTTCATTCATTTATTCACTCATTCCATCATTCATTCTAGATAACTCACATTTATCAAGAGCCTAATCCAGGGGCATTCTTCTAGATCTTGATAGAATCGACAACTTTTTTTTTTTTTTTCTCTTCGAGCTTGTTTTCTTGACGGGGACAGAAAACCAGAGAAGCCATGATCAAAGAAACAGTAAGACAAAAAAAATCAGAGTGATAAATATTGTGATGAATATAGAATCAAATTATCTGCACACAAGTTGAGGATTCCTTTAGTTTGAAAGCCATCGGAGACTTCCATGAAGAGGTGCTTAAGTCGAGATGAACAGTGATAATGGATGACAACAGACAAAGGTATTGATGAGTAGTGGAAATGCGCTGTGTCTGCACACCGTGCTTAGTGCGTGCATTCACATTTCTAATGTTGGACAGTCACTGTGCAGCCCTGTGTGCTTCTCAGCTCCTCTGATGGAAGAATAGAAGATGATCATCACCCCAAGGCGTCTCTTCACCTCTCTTCTCTGTTATAAACTCATATCCTATCCCCTTGCTAGTCTGTGTCTGGTGAATGCTGGTTTATTGGAAACAGCTGTGTCATTGCCCATCCCAGTCCATCACTGCTGCAGAATCTTCCAGCTTCTGTGTGGTGTATGGCAATTGGTGAGCAGTCTGAATTGGACCAAGTCCCTGATGCTCCCCTATAAGAACTCCAGCCATACTGAGGCTTCTTTTTTGGTTTCCTCTCAGTGTTTTGCTCCCTTATTAAATGATCCAGTTCAGAGTGCACACATAGGTAACTGGGGCCAGGTTTGTAATCAGTGGGGGAAATCCAGAGATTAGAAAGAGATGCAACATTTGCATGAAGGAATATTTGAATGTCACAAATTTAAGATGTCCCAGTCATATATTTTTAAAATTGCTTAATATAGAAATTGGATCAAGATGAAAGAACTACTTGAATTTAAAACCTCTAATATTTACTGTGAATAAAATTAAAACATATGGGTTAGGTTGGAAAACTTTGTGATTTGTATAAAAGGTAAAGAATGCTAAAATTTATTATGTATCATAAGTCCTTAAAATGATAGGAAAACAAAACAGAATAGATTAAAGATTTGAATAGGTAAATCTCAGAAGAGGAAGTTTAAATGATCAATAAACACATGGAATATGCTCTATTTATAACCATCCAGGAAATGCAAAAGAGTACAATAAACACTGCTTTTGACATTATCAAGTTGGCAAGATTACACAGGTAAATTTACCGCTGGCAAAAGGTTGGAAAGATGTGCTCCTAGTTTTGTTTCTGTTAATATTAATTTTTAGAGTCTTTTAGGAAAGCAATTTTGTACAGTTTAACAAAAATATACATATAATTTATTCAAAAACCTCTGGCAATGTAGAGCACTGATACAAAAAATTTGGTAAATATCATTTTAAAAGCATATCTTTGGCTTCATGATTAATAGCAGCAAAAAACTAGAAATGACCTCAGTTTCCATCCACAGGGAATGCTAGAGTCAATTATGACATAATGAAGCCACTGGAAGAAATTACATACTAGATATAATGGCTGACTTTGATTTCAAAGGTGTAAGGCTGTCTGCACAATGAGGAAGAATGGTCCAGAATGTAATGCCATTTGGTATATCATTTTTTAAGAAACATAAATGCATACATTTGTATATATACACATTTGTCTATAAACACATTTGTCTGTTACAAGGGGAACCTGAAGCAATTCACTTAACAGGTGTTTTCTGGTGGTGCTAATAGTGAGTGTGCAATGTCAGGCATGGAGGAGCATGACTTCACATGAGCAGAAATGTGTTTAGCAAATATATAATTACCCAAGTAGTAATGTCAGTTATCTCATTGCATTAGATGATGTGGTAAATTTTGCATTCTTATATATACTTCCATTTTTTGGTTCATAATAAAAATTCTAAAAATAATTAAGTGATGGAAAAGGCAGAAGTAAAAATTTTGGAGATGCATCATGGATTTAATTTGAGTTGTTAACTGCACTTCATTTTAGTTTAACATTGTGGATTTAATAAGCCTTTCTGGGTTACTTTATCTAAAATTATAACCTCCCTTTTCATCTCCAAAAACTCTTTCCTTTCTTCTTCTCTGTATTATTACTTATTAGGCCAGTAACATTACATACAAAATATTTCTTTCCTTCATGTTTCTTCCTTTCCTTTTCCGTCTTTTCTTCTCCTTTCCTTCCTTGCATCCCCTCTCCCTCCCACTCTTCCTGTTTACTTTCTTGTGTATGAATTTGCACAATAAGATGCGTAGCATGGAATTTTTGTACAATTTGTTCATTGTTTCTCTAAGATGACACCACCCTTATGGCACCAAGAGAAGAGGAATTAAAGAGCTTCTTGATGAAGGTGAAAGAGGAGAGTGAAAAAGCTAGCTTAAAATTCAACATTCAAAGAACTAAGATCATGGCATCCAGTCCCACCACTTCATAGCAAATAGATGGGGAAACAATGGAAATAGTGACAGACTTTATTTTCTTGGGTTTCAAAATCACTGTGGACAGTGACTGCAGCCATAAAATCGAAAGACGCTTGTTCCTTGGAAGAAAAGCAATGACAAACCCAGACAGTGTATTAAAAAACGCAGATATTACTTTGCCTACAAAGGTCTGTAGAGTCAAAGCTACAGTTTTTTTCAGTAGTCATGTATGGAGGTGGTGGACCATAAAGAAGGCTGAGCGCCGAAGAATTGATGCTTTCAAACTGTGTGTTGGAGAAGGCTCTTGAGAGTCCCTTGGACTGCAAGGAGATCCAACCAGTCAGTCCTAAAAGAAATCAACCCTGAATATTCATTGAAAAGACTGATGCTGAAACTGAAACTCCAATACTTTGGCCACCTGAGGCAGAAAGCTGACTGATTGGAAAAGACCCTGATGCTGGGAAAGATTGAAGGCAGGAGGAGAAGGGAATGACAGAAGAGGAGATGGTTGGATGGCATCACCAACTCAATGGACATGAGTTTGAACAAACTCCAGGAGATAGTGAAGGACAGGGAAGCCTGGCGTGCTGCAGTCCATGGGGTCGCAAAGAGTCAGACATGCCTGAGCGACTGAACAGCAACAAGTCACTCAATGAATATTTGTAGAATAAATGAATTGCTGCAATAGATTCATAAAGTGTTAAACTTTCTCTTTTCTTTCTCTTTGACTTTGAAACTTTTCACAAAACACATTTAGATTCAGAAAAATCTTATCAATGCTGAGCTCTCCCTGCGTGTCATCTGACCTGATCTCTGTGTGCAGGAGGGAGGCGATAGCAAGAGGAATGCACAGCCCCTCTAAAGAGGACGGTTCTTCAATCAGCCTACTGCATCCTGATTAATCTTTTTTGAGGAGACAATGGCTGAGTAAGCTTCAAAAGTGTCTGAAAGTCTCTGAAAAGAGCACTGTAGATTTGAGTAAATCGAGAAGGCTGGGTGTGTGGTTGGTAATCATGGTGTCAGTCTATATCACGAGCCAAGAGGAAGCCTGGAGAAGTTGATGCCTATAAAATCTTTAATATGGCAAACTCTTGAATTAAAGGCTGTGTCAGAATCAAGGGATTGATGTTATGATTTCCAAGAGCCTCTGGCTATGCTGCTGATTTTCCAGTGGTTTCTCTGAGCACCAACATTCCTGGCATGAACGAACCTGGATTCTGGTCTTGCAGCTTCTGATTGGCACCCTCTGCCTATATAACGTCAGGATGTGGAATCCTAGAGTCAGAGTCCTATCTTCCTCTGAATTCTGAAGCTTTCCTCTCTGTGCTGCCTGCTCTACCACTGACCACCATGAAGGTTTTGGTGTTCCTGGCACTGGTGGCAGTTTCCACCTTCCTGGTTTCTGGCCGTACGTAAAGATTCTTACCTGAAAACAAGGTTTTGATGAGCAGTACATCAAGCTGTGTGGAAGTGGGCTTGCAGGAGTCTAGAATTATGGCCCCTCCTGTCCTCTACTCCATTCCCCTGTTCCATTGCCATTTTCATAGACCTTTCATGATTGAGTTGACTCTACCCTTTGGCTTTTCCTAATTCAGTCAGATCTTTGTTCAGTTCTAACCTTGGACCCCAGCTTTATGGTTAGAGTCAGTCAAATCTATTTAAAGTATGTAAAATCAGAGGTTTATTTCAGGAAAGCAAAAGTGATCGCATATTATGGTTTTGTGGGGTTTTATATTATCTGTGCATCTTTTCCCCCTCAATGTGTGTACCAAAGGCTAAAGGGATTCATCTGTGGAAGCCTGCGCCATTGTCCATATTCTTATTCTCTCCATACCCAAAACTGGTGTTCAGTGCACATCCTGTTTTTCCCTTTTCTCTTTCAGAGGATACAACAGAAGTTCCTGCTGATTCTTCTCCTGGTGAGTTTGCACTTGCGCTTCACCTCCTTCTTACAGTGACCGTTTCCATCCCAGTCTCATGTCAGAGCTTGCACGAGAGACAGGTTATAAGAATTCTATGAAAAAGCCTGGGAAAGTATTGTTCCTCATATAAAAATTCATGGTTTAGTCGCTAAGTCATTTCCGACTCTTTGCGACCCCATGGGCTGTGGCCTGCCAGGCTCCTCTGTCCATGGCATTTTCCAGGCAAGAATACTGCAGCAGGATGCCATTTCCTTCTCCAGAAGATCTTCTGGACCCAGGAATCAAACCAGGGTCTCCTGCACTGCAGGTGGATTCTTTACTAACTGAGCTATGAAGAAATTCATGGAAACATAAAAATCAGCTTATTTTTTTTTACAGCATTTGATAATATTAAGTCTCTTGCATGGATTTACGAAAATTTTGGGTCAATCATTGATTTTTCTCCAGCAAAAGAACAAGAGGATGTGGTCTGATGTTGTGACCTGAGAATTTTGGGAAGGTGCATGAAAATCTTTCTGGTTATGCTGATTTGAAGGATTGAATACATGGCCATTGTTTCAGGGAGAGGCCTGAAGGAAGGAAGAGAATGTACAGCCTGAAAGTGATGCAGAAATGAGGGCGTTAGGATCACAGGGAGGGCAGGATACAGGATGTGTAATGTAGGCATCAGGTAGAAGAAGGGCTCTAAGCTTTGAGATTTGTAATGGCATCAATGCCTAGTTCCCAGGCTGAGGTTTGTGTCTCTTCTTTAAAGTGAATCCCAAGGATGTGGACCAAACTCCTAGTTATTCTTGGGCTTTCTCCACAGCACCCTGCCCATTCTATGCTGTGTGTGTCAGGCATCCTGAAGAGCCCTCTCTTCAGCCTCCACAACTTGGGGACTTGGGTTCTCTGTGCAAGAGGGCACTGACTCTTGTTTGACTTCATACACTATGCCACATGAGCCATGTGGGGTTCCCCTTAAAAAATATTCTCTCCCACATGAGGCCTGAGACAGCCTGGCTAGAGTGTGGGTATGGAGATGGTGTTGGGGTGGATTTAGCTCACAGTTTAGGGGTCTGACTTGCTGTTTGCTCTGTAAGGGGAAATAAATCTCATCAATCTTGGCCGGTTCCCTTTGAATACAGGGTAGGCGACAGAGCCTTTGCTTAGCTTTATTATTATCAGAATAATACAAATATATCCTATTATTTCTAAGGGGCTCTCACAAGTAGTGCTGTAGTACATGGAATCTTTGTGCCCTCCAAGTGTGAGACAAATATGCCCCCCCTTTCACGCAGGAATCTGTGGCAAGTGATTTTATTGCATGCATAAAAAGGAGATACCACTTCTCAAGCAGAGTTGGTAGCCAGAGCATGGTGTGACAGTATTGATATCATTTGCAGAGAAGAATTCAGAATGAGAAAAGCATGTCCAGACTTGGGCAGCACAAATTTTATTGCCTGAGGAAGAATCAACTGTCTTGACTGCAATGTGTCCTAATTTCAGCCTCTGATACAACCACTGTTGATCCCGCCACCACCTCTGCTGCCGCCACGGAGTCCACGGCTGCCGCCACAACCACCGCTGCCGCCACAACCACGGCTGCCGCCACATCCACGGCTGCTCCCACCACATCCACTGCGGCTGCCACAACTACCACTGCTGCCAAGACCACCACGTCCTATGAACAGTGCCTCCTTTATTTTCGTAAGTTTACACTTTGAGTACATTTTTATGGGTTTGCTGTGTTCCCTATTCTCAGATTAGACTATATTTAGGGGGCAGAAGATGCGGACACGACTGACCAACTTCACTTTCACTTTCATGCATTTGCAGAAGGAAATGGCAACCCACTCTAGTGTTCTTGCCTGAAGAATCCCAGGGACGGGGAAACCTTGGTGGGCTGCCGTCTATGGGGTCGCACAAAGTCGGACACGACTGAAGCGACTTAGCAGCAGCAACAGCAGGGGGCAGAAGAAGTCATGAGAAAAGCCCTGTTATCTTCTCTTGTTCTCTAATTCCTTGTGGATTTACAAATTGAGTCACAGAGAGACATTGGGGCTGCCAGAAGTCTGCAGTTTCTTGTTTACCAATTTCACCTGTGTGGCTCTGGAAATACTGGCCCCTAACAGGCAAAATTCATCTTTAGCAGAATTGACACTGGAAAGACCAAAATATGGGTCTCCCTGAAGCCAGGAACTTCTTTATGTTTGCTTTTTTCTACCAGAAAGGTCTTTGTTTCTTCAAAAAATAGAAAATAGCATTATAACTATCATTATGTAGACAGTTTTTTGAGTATCATTCAGGGTATTTCTCGGAATGTGGAAATCCATTGAGGGTCTAGGGTACAGTCTTCCTATTTCTGGTTCGATTCTCTCTTTCAACAGCCTAGTAAAATCAATGATAAATGTGATTGATTCTGAATATATGACAGAGAATGTGTTATAACTTCACATATATAATGTAATTTAAATCACAGCAATGCTATGAAATAAGTATTTTAAAGATAACAAAATTAAAAATTACAATAAAACTTTTCCCAGAGCATTATACAGTCAGAAAAAGGTATGGACTTTTCATAAACAAGGAAAGACATGAGGAACCTTTGAAAAACTGCATTATACTCTTTCTGTGTCTGAGACAATGCTTGACACCCATCTCTAAGTTCTATATTGCATAGCCTATGGGTGAGATTATGAATAATTGTCTCTTATCAGAAGAAGGCTGCATTGGCTTGTGCCATATACACGAAGAACTAATCCACATTGGATGTCTCTCTGTTTTCTCTAAACTTCCTGCTGACCTAGGTTTCCATCCCAGCCTGCATGTCCTATTGCCTCTGGATGGGAATTAGGTGTTTATCTTCCAGGAATACAAATTTCATCCCTTTTTGATTCCACTGAATTCAGTGTCATTTGACATTTGTTAGTCTTGCAGGGTCCCAGGAAGGGAAACACACTGTTCGTTCTTTTTGGAAAACCTCTTCTTTTGGAAAACATATATTTTTTCTGTTTCAGGTTTGACCCCATGGCTTAGGTTCATTTTCTGCTAAAAGTTCACTGAGATGGAATCAGCCTCAGCCTTCTATATTTGATCCTACTGGATTCGGCCAGAATGCCCCTTGATTTGTTTCACTGCTACTACTTTCCAGCCCTGTCATATCTCTCTTATCTCTAATCAGTTTCTATTCATTCAAATAAAATGATGAGTGACATCAAAAATAGTATTTATTTTTTTAGCTGTCGGCCGAGCAGTCATCCAATAGTTATGTCAAGTGATAGATACTTTGAATCTTACCCAGTTCTTGCCTATATTACTGTAAATAAGTGGACCTCCTACATATTTATCTAATTTTTAAAAACAAGTCACAATCCTTGTGTATATTCCTGGTGACTGACTAGAGCTTTCTCTATGTGGATCAATATTTCCTAGGTATAAAGGTCCACTTTGATTCCACCAAGCTCTGCTATCGACTGACCCATAATTACTCTAGTTGGCGTGACTTAGCAAGTGAGAAAGACAGAAGCAGTCCTGAGGTCTGGGAACTGGCCTGACACTCCTGGGGTTCG
This sequence comes from Ovis canadensis, assembly GCF_042477335.2. NCBI lineage: Eukaryota > Metazoa > Chordata > Mammalia > Artiodactyla > Bovidae > Ovis > Ovis canadensis. The sequence continues at coordinate 137,472,885 of NC_091247.1, read as the reverse complement.
GAACTGTTAGGACCTGGCCTAGGCTCACAGCTTGGAAATGACTCACTCTTGTTGGACACAAACACTCTCACAAAACACCAACATCAGAGAAGGGCACACAGTCACTTCTATAAATTTGACCAGTTCATCATATTGGCAGTCTTCAGTACAGACAAAAACACGGTCAGTCCAAAACCATAAAGCACCAAATACCTCCCTCTCCTAGCTAAAGCATGACTGCAACTTCATTTACTATTAGAGCTTTGGCTTCCCTCTATTCTCTTCTGCTCCAGATAAGGCTTGTTAAGACACTCAGTCACAGCATAAGTGATGCTCCCTTGAACCACCAATGCAGAGCAGAAGGGTGCTTCCCTCAACCTTCCCCCAAATCACCTCACACAGGCCCCAGTTCTGTAAGAAGTCCTCTCTAACACCCAAGGTCTAAGGCACCTCTCTGATTTCCCATGGTTTACATTCTCCTCACTGCAATGAGTACTAACCCAACTGAACTCAACCAACTCAAACAGTGGTTTTTTGACTAGTGGGCTTTGACATCTGAATGTATAATTGGGAGAACAAGGTGCGGCACCTTTGTCCTCACTTGGAAAATTTGCTGGGTGTAATAAAGCCTCATTTGGGGAGTCTTGCTATGAGAACCTTTAAAATTGCCTGAACTATCTCTATCAGTAAATTAAGCAGTGCAAAATCCAAGAAGTGCAACATTAATGCTCTGATTAAGGAAATGATAAGGTTGGAATTTGGTGCTTACTAAATCTCTTTTCTTTTTGAAAAACAATTCTCTTCCACCTACCCCTGATGAGAATCATTGCACTGAATGATTTATTGAGAAAAGGAAATTAAGTTAAGAGATTGTAGTTAAAAGCTCTCAAGTCAGAAATTCATTAGTGGTACATTAATACATCTTGTAAGAATTCTTACCTAAGTTTTTCGATATTTAGATTTGACCTAATTGGAACAACCTGGTTGTTTAAAAACTTCATTTACAAATCAACAAGAGTATATCTGGCCATTCAGAAACGGTTATTGGTGTATCTGTGTACAACCAGCAATTCTCGCATAATATCTGGTATCATTTTACTTTGGATTTGGATGATTCTCACATTATATTTCTTCTCCCTTCTCTTTTCTCTCTCTTCCTTTCTGCTCCTCTGTCTCACTTAATCACATTGTTCATATACATACAAAAACCACACATATTACTATATTCTCCTGTTATATGTGGAAACATATGAAAATAATTCTCTTTGGCTACTTGATAATAGGCAGAGGAGACTATTAAAGGTCAAACAAGGTGTGTCTTCTGATTGCTTTGGCTGTACTTAATATTGAGATAAGCTGGGACCTGGGGACCTGGGACCCTTTGCTGAGTGCTCGCACCTGGACAAGGGGTCTTCTCCAGCAAGAGAATACAAAGGAAGTATAAGGGACAGACAGTAACATACAAAAAGGATAGAAGCAGTAAGATACAAAAATGTCCTAGACCAACTGCCACTCCCGAGGGACCTGGAGCAAAAGCAAGGTACTGCGCATGAACCCTGCATACAGCACCAGCAAAGAGGCGGGCAGACCACCTCAGCTATAGCCCCCTGCTCAGCCTCTCAGACCTGTCTCTGTTATCACTTTTAAGGACCCAGGAAAGTCTTCTTAGGAAATAAGCACATGTACTTGATAGTTGTCTGCATGTTACAGTACAAGCCTTGCTTGCAACTCTGCTTTGGCCTCTTTTAATTTCTACTGTAGCAAGTGTAGGGGTTGGTAAAATTATGAAAAAGAATATTTAAGAATAGCAAAAGTCCATGAAAAATCGGTGAACCCTGATGTATTTCAATAGCACCTTCCCTTTTATAATAGTTTCTCGGTCCATTCAGGCACAATTTGAATTTTCAGAGATTGAAATCTGTGTACATTAACTCTATTGCCACAGAGATAGTTAAATCTGTTAGCATATTGCCATAATCTAGTTAGACAAGATTTAGAGTTCATAATCATTAAAGTCAAATTACTACGTAGCATGATAACTACTTTCTCAGAGGAATATGCACAAAAGAAATGTCCTTTCCTATTTGTATGATAATTAATGGTAGTGGTTTTCATGTAATATTCAAGGCCTAATTCCATCTTTGAAATTCCTGGGAATTACGTGTGTTGAAGAAACCAGAGACTTTGCTCAAATTATGCAACATGTGGTCATGTTTTTCAGATCATACTGATAAACAAGAGAGGCCGAGACCACAGAACTCTTGTGGTTTTGGCAAAATCATACCCCTAACCTAGAAATCCATTTGCCTCTTCTCAAAAGTCACCAGGTAAATTAGCATTCACTGTGGAAGTCTCACTTATTTTTTGATAAATTGACCTATCATTAACTATATATTAATGATGCTGTTTTAAGTAATGTTTTCAAATTTTTCAATTTTGATCATAGGAAACATGTGGACATAACTTTGAATTTTATATAGCTGCTTTCTATCTCATGATCTTATTTTACTTATTGTTTCTAGCACATATTTGTATGTGTGTGTGTATGTGATTATACATATATACAACCATGTTATCTGTATGTAAATTTAGTTTCCCTCATTATTTCTAAGGTTTTCAAATTTCTTTTTTCCTGCCTATTGCACTGGCTAAGACATCTAAAAAGATATTAAGTAGAAGTGAAAATAACCAAGACCTACCCTAAATTCAAGTTTTTTATTTTAGGGGAAGGATTTCACTTCTTCTCTATTATGGATACCATTTTTGATTTGTAGTAATTTTCACTGACTCCTAGCTCAAAGTGATGGAAAGGAAAAACTTACAACTATGAATACTTTACATAGCAAAGCTCCCATTAAGATTTTATGGATGGCTGAAAAATTTTACAGACAAAAGATAAAAGAGTTCAGAATCTCCAGACTAGCTGTATAAGAAGTGTTAATAAGGCTTCTCTAAGAAAAGGCCACAAATAGAAACATGCAAATTAAGAGAGGAAAAGTACATGGTAATGATAAGTATATAATATAGATAGCAAATCAGCCACATATAAAGTTAGTAGGAAGAGTAAAAGACAAAGGCAGTAGAATCATCTGTGTGCACATCAAGCAGTTGAGGTATATACAAAGCAGATGTAAAATAGCATGTCAAAAACCACAGAAAAAACCATAACGATGAGACGAGAGTCACACTGCAGGATTTTAAGATATGTTTCAAACGAAGAGATCAGCAGCTTAAATTAATTACATATAGATGGGCTACTACCTGTAAAACACAAGGGGACCAATATCTGAAAGTACATACACACAGAGAGAACGAAAAAGAATCCAAACACAACTCTGATGACCACGTCACAAAAGAAGAGAACAAAAGAAAAAGAAAAAAGAACTACAAAAATAACCCTCAAACAACTATAAAATGGCAGTGAACACATACATATCAATCATTACTGTAAATCACTGGACTAAATGCTCCTATTAAAGATGTGGAAAAGGTCAGCTTTCATTTCAATCCCAAAGAAGGAAATGCTAAAGAATGCTCAAGCTATTGTACGATTGCACTCATTTCATGCTAGCAAGGTAATGCTCAGCAGTATGTGAACTGAGAGCTTCCTGATGAACAAGCTGGATTTAGAAAAGGCAAAGGAACCAGAGATCAAACTGCCAACATTCACTGGAACTCCAGAAAAATACCGACTTCTGCTTCATTGACTACGCTAAAGCCTTTGTGTGGATCACAGCAAACTGTGGAAAATTCTTAAAGAGATGGGAATACCAGGTCACCTTACCTGTTCCATGAGAAAATGAGGGTGAAGAAACAACAGTTAGAACTGGACATGGAACAAGGGATTGGTTCAAAATTGGGAAAGGATTACTTCAAAGCTATATATTGTTACCCTGCTTATTTAACTTCTATGGAGAGTACATCATGTGAAATGCCAGGCTGGAAGAATCAAAAGTTGGAATAAAGATTGCCAGGATAAATATCAACCACCTCAGATATGCAGAGGATACCAGTCTAATGGCAGAAAGAAAAGAGGAACTAAAAAGCCTCTTGATGAAGCTGAAAGAAGAAAGTGAAAAATATGGCTTAAAAGTCAACAATCGAGAAACAAAGATCATGGCATTCGGTACATCACTTCATGGCAAATAGATGGGGGGAAAAGTGGAAGCAGTGATAGACTTTACTTTTGTGGGCTCCAAAATCACTGTGTATGGTGACTGCAGCCATGAAATTAAAAGATGGTTCCTCCTTGGAAGGAAAGCTGTGATAAACCTAGACAGTGCATTGAAAAGCAGAGACATCAATTTGCCGACAAAGGTCTACATAGTCAAAGCTACGGTTTTCTAGTAGTCATGTAAGGATGAGGAATTTGGACCATAAAGAAGGCTGAGTGCTGAAGCATTGATGCTTTTGAACTGTGGTGTTGGAAAGACTCTTGAGAGTCCCTTGGACTGCAAGGAGATCAAACCAGTCAATCCTAAAGGAAATCAACCCTGAATATTCATTGATACTGAAGTTGAAGCTCCAATATTTTGGCCAATTGATGCGAAGAGCCAGCTCATGGAAAAGACCATGATGCTGGGAAACACTGAGGGCAGGAGGAGATGGGGATAACTGAGGATGAGATGGTTGGATGCCATCATTGACTCAGTGGACATGAGTTTGAACAAATTCTGGGTGATAGTGAAGAAAAGGAAAGCCTTGCATACTGCAGTCGATGGGATCACAAAAAGGCAGACACGACTTAGGGACTGAACAACAATAACAACATTTAAAGACATAGTAAATGAACTGATACAGAAACAAGACCCATATATATGCTGCAATGGGAGACTCACTTTAGACCCAAAGACAAGCACAGGCTGAAAGGGAGGTGATGAAAAAAGATACTCCGTGCACAAAAGAAATCAAAATAAAGATTGGGTATCAATACTTATATCAGAAAAATGGACTCAAAATAGACACTCTTAACAGAGATAACGAAGGACATTACATGATGACCAAGGGGCCAATCCAAAAAGATTAAAAAAACTGAAAAGATAAATGCACCTGAAATAAGACCACTTAAATAGATACAGCAAATATTAACAACATAGAGAAAGTGATGGTAACTCATTAATAGTAGGGGTCTCTAATGTGTCTTATATGATTGAAGATGTTTCATAAAAGAGACAATGAATGACACATTAGACCAGGGGGATATAATAGATAAATGTAGAAATTTCCATCCAAGAACAGTAAAGTACACATTCTTTTCAAGTGTACATGGAATATTCTCCAGGACTGATCATACGCTAGCCTTAGTAAATTTGTAAAATTGAAATGATACCAAGAATCTTTTGCCACCTCAAGCTGTGAAACTACAAATCAAGAAGAAGAAAAAAAATGCAAACAACACACATATGTGGAGGTGAAATAATATGTTCAGTTCAGTTCAGTCGCTCAGTAGTGTCTGACTCTTTGCAACCCCATGAATCGCAGCACACCAGGCCTCCTGGTCCATCACCAACTCCCAGAGTTCACTCAGACTCACGTCCGTCGAGTCCGTGATGCCATCCAGCCATCTCATCCTCTGTCATCCCCTTCTCCTCCTGCCCACAATCCCTCCCAGCATCAGAGTCTTTTCCAATGAGTCAACTCTTCACATGAGGTGGCCAAAGTACTGGAGTTTCAGCTTTAGCATCATTCCCTCCAAAGAAATTCCAGGGCTGATCTCCTTCAGAATGGACTGGTTGGATCTCCTTGCAGTCCAGGGGACTCTCCAGAGTCTTCTCCAACACCGCAGTTTCAAACATCAATTCTTTGGCACTCAGCCTTCTTCACAGTCCAACACTCACATCCATACATGACTACTGGAAAAACCATAGCCTTGACTAGACGGACCTTAGTCGGCAAAGTAATGTTTCTGCTTTTGAATATGCTATCTAGGTTGGTCATAACTTTTCTTCTAAGGAGCAGATGTCTTTTAATTTCATGACTGCAGTCACCATCTGCAGTGATTTTGGAGCCCCCCCAAAAAAGTCTGACACTGTTTCCACTGTTTCCCCATCTATTTCATGGGAAATAGATGGGATCGGATGTCATGATCTTCATTTTCTGAATAATATGTTACTAATAATCAATGATCCTTTGAAGAAACTGAAAAAGAAATGAAAAAATACCTGGAGACAAAGAAAATGAAAACAGAACAATCCAAAATCTGTGGGATACAACAAAAGCAGCTCTAAGAGGAAAGTCTCAAATACATAACCTAATATGCTTAGTTGCTCAGTTGTGTCCAAATCTTTGCAACCCCATGGAGTCTGCCAGGCTCCTCTGTCTGTGGGGATTCTCTTGGCAAGAATACTGGAGTGGGTTGCCATGTCCTCCTCCAGGGGATCTTCCCAATCCAGGGATCGAACCCAGGTCTCCCACACTGTAGGCAGATTCTTCACCAGCTGAGCCACAAGGGAAACTCAAGAATATTGGAGTGGGTAGCCTGTCCCTTCTCCAAAGGATCTTCCCAACCCAGGAATAGAACTGGGGTCTGCTGCATTGCAGGTGGGTTCTTTACCAACTGAGTTATCAGGGAAGCCCTGATAACTTTTCATTTTCACATTACCTAAACTTACAGTTAAAGGAGTTAGAGAAATAAGAATAAACAAGATCCAAATTTAGTGAAAGGAAAGAAATCATATAAATCAGAAAATAAATAAACGAAATGGGGTCTAGTAAAACAATAGAAGGGATCAATGAAAACAAGAGCCTTTTCTTTGAAGAGATAAACAAAATAGAATATCATCTGTTGGACTCATCAAAAACAAAAGATGACAAACAAAAAACTCCGAAGAGTCAGCCCTAATCAATAATAGTATAAATTAAAAGAGAGAAGTTCCAGGTTACCTCACAGAAATATAAAGGATCCTAGGAGGTTGTCATGAACAACTATACACCAGTAAGAGAACCTAGAAGAAATGGACCAAATTCTTGAAATATTCAAGCGTCCAACACTGAAATAAGAAATCGAATATATGAACAGACCAATTACCTGTAATGAAGTTCAATACATCACAAAACAACTGCCTGCCCCCCCCCACCCCTCCCCCCCACACACAAAAGTTCAGGACCAAATGGTTTCACAGGAGATTTCTACTGAAAATAAAGAGAAGAGTTAATACCTAGTCTTATTAAAGTATTCCAAAAAATGTCATAGGAAGGAACATTTCTGAACCATTGTATGAGGCCAGTATCACCCTGATACCGAATCTATACAAAGAAGCAAACTAAGTGTTCATTAACAGATGAACAGATAAAGATGACATGGTGTATATAAGCAATGGAATATGACTCAGCCATAAAAAGAAAGAAATTTTGCTATTTGCAACAATATAAATGGATCTGGAGGGTATTACGTTTAGTGAAATAAGTAAGACAGAGAAAGCCAAATACTGTGTTATCAGTTTCATGTGCAACCTAAAAATGAAAAAAGTAGTCATTACACAAAAAGGAATCAGATGCCCACATAAAGAGAACAAATCATAGGTTAAGAGTGCAGAGATGGAAGTGAGGTGGGGCAATCCTGTAGCAGGGAATTAGGAAGTTTAAAATACTAATTAAAAAATAGTTAAACTAAAAGATATATTGTGTACAGCATGGGGAATAAAGACAATATTTTATAACTATAAATGTAGTATAATTTATAAAAATTTGAATTCACTATGTGCTACATCTGAAAGTAACATCAGTTAAGTTCAGTTGTCACACAGTCATCTCCATCTCTTTGCAAAGCATGGACTGCAGCACGCCAGGCCTCCCTGTCCATCACCAACTCCCGAAAGTTGCTCAAACTCATGTCCATTAAGTCAGTGATGCTGTCCAACCATCTCAGCCTCTGTTGTCCCCTTCTCCTTCTACCTTCAATCTCTCCCAGCATCAGGGTCTTTTCTAGTGAGTCAGTTCTTCACATCAGGTAGCCCAGTATTGGAGTTTCAGCTTCAGCATCAGTCCTTCCAATGAATATTCAGGGTTGATTTCCTTTAGGATGGACTGGTTGGATCTCCTTGCAGTCCACGGGACTCTCAAGAGACTTTTCCAACACCACAGTTCAAAAGCATCAGTTCTTTAGCACTCAGCCAACTGTCACATCCATACATGACTACTAGAAAAACCATAGCTTTGAATAGATGGATCTTTGTTGGGTAAGTAATGTCTCTGCTTTTTAATATGCTGTCTAGGTTGGTCATAACTTTTCTTCCAAGGAGTAAGTGTCTTTTAATTTCATGGCTGCAATCACCATCTGCAGTGATATTGGAGCCCAAGAAAATAAAGTCTGTCCCTGTTTCCATTGTTTCACCATCTATTTGCCATGAAGTGATGGGACCAGATGCTATGAGATTCGTTTTTTGAATGTTAAGTTTTAGCCAGGTTTTTCACTCTCCTCTTTCACTTTCATCAAGAGGCTCTTCAATTCCTGTTCACTTTCTGCCATTAGGGTGGCATCATCTGCATATCTGAGGTTATTGATATTTCTCCTGACAATCTTGACTTCAGCCTGTGCTTCATTCCTGCCTGGCATTTCACAAGATGTACTCTGTACCACAGAGACTGAGACAGAACTGTGTTTCAGTGTCTCCTGTGGAGGTACAGGTCAGCAGTGGACGACTGCAGGGGCAGGGGCTCTGGGTGTAGCATACCCGGGTATGGCATAAGCCCCCTTGAGGGAAGTCGCCATTAACCCCATCACAGAGCCACCAGAACCTACATAGAACTGGGGAAACAGACTCTTGGACGGCACAAACAGAACCCTGTGCATACCAGGACCCAGAAGAAAGGAGCAGTGACCCCACAAGAGACTGACCCAGACTTGCCCTTGAGTGTCCAGGAGTCTCCAGCAGAGGTGTGGGTCGGTGGTCACCTGCTGCAGGGTTGGGGACAGAGTGCAGCAGTGCATGCCTGGGACCTTATAAAAGAGGTTGCCATTATCTTTATTACCTCCACCATAGTTTGACCCCAGGTAAATAACAGGGAGGGAACACAGCCCCACCCATCAACAGAAAATTGAACTAAAGGTTTACTGAGCATGGCCCCGCCCATCAGAACAAGACTCAGTTTCCCCCTCAGTCAGTTTCTCCCAACAGGAAGCTTCCACCAGGTTCTTCTCCTCCTCCATCAGAGGGCACACAGACTGAAAACCACACTCACAGAAAACTAACCACTCTCATCACATGGACCACAGCCTTGTCGACTCAATGAAACTATGAGCCTGCCATGTTGGGCCACCCAAGACGGATGGGTCATGATGGAGAGTTCTGACAAAACATTGTCCACTGGAGAAGGGAATGGAAAATCACTTCAGTATTTCTGCCTAGAGAACTCCATGAACAGTATGAAAAGGCAAAAAGATAGGACACTGAAAGATGAACTTCCCAGGTTGGTAGGTGCCCAATATGCTACTGGAGATCAGTGGAGAAATAACTCCAGAAAGAATGAAGAGACGGAACCAAAGCAAAAACAACACCCAGTTGTGGATGTGACTGGTGATGGAAGCAAGGTCTGATGCTGTAAAGAGCAATATTGCATAGGAACCTGGAATGAAAGGTCCAGGAATCAAAGCAAATTGCAAGTGGTCAAACAGGAGATGGCAAGAGTGAACATCGACATTTTAGGAACCAGCGAACTAAAATGGACTGGAATGGGTGGATTTAACTCAGATGACAATTATATCTACAACTGTGGGCAAGAATCCCTTAGAAGAAACGGAGTAACCATCATAGTCAAAAGACTCTGAAATGCAGTACTTGGATGCAACCTCAAAAACGACAGAAAGATCTCTGTTCGTTTCCAAGGCAAACCATTCAATATCATGGTAATCCAAGCCTATTCCCCTACCAGGAATGCTGCAGAAGCTGAAGTTGAACGGTTCTATGAAGACCTACAAGACCTTCTAGAACTAACACCCAAAATAGATGTCCTTTTCATCACAGGGGACTGGAATGCAAAAGTTGAAGTCAAGAGATACCTGGAGTAACAAGCAAATTTGACCTCGGAGGACAGAATGAAGCAGGGCAAGGGCTATTAAAGTTTTGCCATGAGAACACACTGGTGGTAGCAAACACCCTCTTCCAACAACGCAAGAGAAGACTCTACACATGGATATCACCAGATGGTCAATACTGAAATCAGATTGATATATTCTTTGCAGTAAAAGATGGAGAAACTCTATACAGTCAGCAAAAACAATACTGGGAGCTGACTGTGGCTCAGATTATGAACTCCGTATTGCCAGATTCAGGCTTAAATTGAAGAAAGTAGGAAAGAACACTGGACCATTCAGGTATGATATAAATCAAATTCCATGATTATACAGTGAAAGTGAGAAATAGATTCAAGGGATTAGATCCAATATACAGAGTGCCTGAAGAACTATGGATGGAGGTTTGGACATTATACAGGAGGCAGTGATCAAGACCATCCACAAGAAAAAGAACTGCAGAAGATAAAATGTTTGACTGAGGAGGCCTTACAAATAGCTGTGAAAAGAAGAGAAGCTAAAGGCAAAGAAGAAAAGGAAAGATATACCCATTTGAATGCAGAGTTCCCAAGAATAGCAAGGAGAGATAAGAGAGCCTTCCTCGGTGATCATTGCAAAGAAACAGAGGAAAACAACAGAATGGGAAAGACTAGCAACTTTTTCAAGAATATTAGAGATACCAAGGGAACATTTCATGCAAAGATGGGCGCAATAAAGGACAGAAATGGTATGGACCTAACAGAAGCAGTAGATATTAGGAAGTGGTGGCAAGAATACACAGAAGCACTATACAAAAAAGATCCTTGTGACCCAGATAAGCACTAAGGTGTGATTATTCACCTAGAGCCAGACATCCTGGAATGCGAAGTCAAGTGGGCCTTGGGAAGCATCACTACGAACAAAGCTAGTGGAGGTGATGGAATACCAGTTGAGCTATTTCAAATCCTAAAAGATGATGCTGTGAAAGTGCTGCACTCAATATACAAGCAAATCTGGAAAACTCAGCAGTGACCACAGGACTGGAAAAGGTCAGTTTTCATTCCAATCCCAAAGAAAGGCAATGCCAAAGAATGTTCAAACTACCGCACAATTGCACTCATCTCACATGCTAGCAAAGTATTGCCTAAAATTCGCCAAGCCAGGCATTAGCAGTACATGAACCATGAACTTTCAGATGTTCAAGCTGGATTAGAAAAGGCAGAGGAACCAGAGATGAAATTGCCAACATCCGTTGGATCATAAAAGAAGCAAGAGAATTTCAGAAAAAACATCTAGTTCTATTTTATTGACTATGCCAAAGTCTTTGAATGTGTGGATCACAACAGACTGTGGGAAATTCTTAAAGAGATGGGAAAACTAGAGTACTTTACCTGCCTCCTGAGAAATCTGTATGTAGGTGAAGAAGCAACAGTTAGAACTGGATACGGAACAATGGACTGGTTCCAAATTGGGAAAGGAGTATGTAAAGGGTGTATACTGTCACCCTGCTTGTTTAACTTATATTCAGAATCAGTTCATTTAGTTCAGTTGCTCAGCCATGTCCAACTCTTTGCAATCCCATGGACTGCAGCACGCCAGACCTCCCTGTTCATCATCAACTCCTGGACTCATGTCCATTGAGTTGGTGATGCCATCCAACCATCTCATCCTGTGTCTTCCCCTTCTCTTCCCGCCTTCAATCTTTCCCACCATCAGGGTCTTTTCTAGCAAGTCAGTTCTTCACATCAGGTGGCCAAAGTGTTGGAGTTTCAGCTTCAGCATCAGTCCTTCTAATGAATATTCAGGGTTGATTTCCTTTAGGACGGACTGGTGGATCTCCTTGCAGTCCAAGGGACTCTCCAGAGTCTTCAACACCACAGTTCAAAAGCATCAGTTCTTCGACACTCAGCTTTCTTTATGGTCCAACTTTCACATCCATACATGACTACTGGAAAAACCATAGCTTTGACTAGATGAACCTTTGTTGGCTAAGTAATGTCTCTGATTTTAATATGCTGTGTAGGTTGGTCATAATTTTTCTTTCAAGGGGCAAGCATCTTTTTTTAATTTCATGGCTGCAGTCACCATCTGCAGTGATTTTGGAGCCCCCCAAAATAAGGTCTGTCACTGTTTCCATTGTTTCCCCATCTATTTTCCACAAAGTGATGGGACCAGATGCCAAGATCTTAGTTTTATGAAAGTTTAGTTTTAAGCCAACTTTTTCACTCTCCTCTTTCACTTTCATAAGAGGCTCTTTAGTTCTTTTTCACATTCTGCCATAAGGGTGGTGTCATCTGCATATCTGAGGTTATTGATATTTCTCCCAGCAATCTTGATTCCAGCTTGTACTTCATCCAACCCAGTGTTTCTCATGATGTACTCAGCATATAAGTTAAATAAACAGGGTGACAATATACAGCCTTTCCCCATCTGGAAACAGTCTGTTGTTCCATGTCCAATTCTACCTGTTGCTTCCTGACCTGCATACAGATTTCTCAAGGCAGGTCAGGTGGTCTGGTATTCCCATCTCTTTAAGAATTTTCCATAGTTTGTTGTCATCCACACATTCAAAGGCTTTGGCATAAGTCAATAAAGTAGAAATAGATGTTTTGCAGAAATAGATAATTCAACACATGTTGGCAATTTGATCTCTGGTTCCTCTTTCTTTTCTTTTTTTTTTCTTATCTTTTTTAAATATAAATTTATTCATTTTAATTGGGGGTTAATTACTTTACAATTGTATTGGTTTTGCCATATATCAACATGAATCTGCCACAAGTATACATGTGTTCCCCATCCTGAAGCCCCCTCCCTCCTCCTGTCTTTTCTAATCCAGCTTGAACATCTGAAAGTTCATGGTTCATGTACTGCTAAAGCCTGGCTTGGAGAATTTTAAGCATTACTCTGCTACAGTGTGAGATGACTGAAATTGTGCAGTAGTTTGAACATTCTTTGGCATTGCCTTTCTTTGGGATTGGAATGAAAACTGACCTTTTCCAGTCCTGTGGTCACTGCTGAGTTTTCCAGATTTGCTTGTATATTGAGTGCAGCACTTTCACAGCATCATCTTTTAGGATTTGAAATAGCTCAACTGGTATTCCATCACCTCCACTAGCTTTGTTCGTAGTGATGCTTCCCAAGGCCCACTTGACTTCGCATTCCAGGATGTCTGGCTCTAGGTGAATAATCACACCTTAGTGCTTATCTGGGTCACAAGGATCTTTTTTGTATAGTGCTTCTGTGTATTCTTGCCACCACTTCCTAATATCTACTGCTTCTGTTAGGTCCATACCATTTCTGTCCTTTATTGCGCCCATCTTTGCATGAAATGTTCCCTTGGTATCTCTAATATTCTTGAAAAGGTTGCTAGTCTTTCCCATTCTGTTGTTTTCCTCTGTTTCTTTGCAATGATCACCGAGGAAGGCTCTCTTATCTCTCCTTGCTATTCTTGGGAACTCTGCATTCAAATGGGTATATCTTTCCTTTTCTTCTTTGCCTTTAGCTTCTCTTCTTTTCACAGCTATTTGTAAGGCCTCCTCAGTCAAACATTTTATCTTCTGCAGTTCTTTTTCTTGTGGATGGTCTTGATCACTGCCTCCTGTATAATGTCCAAACCTCCATCCATAGTTCTTCAGGCACTCTATCAGATCTAATCTCTTGAATCTGTTTCTCACTGCCACTGTATAATCATAAGGGGTTTGATTTAGGTCATATGTGAATGGTCTAGTGGTTTTCCTTACTTTCTTCAATTTAAGCCTGAATCTGGCAATACGGAGTTCATAATCTGAGCCACAGTCAGCTCTGGATCTTGTTTTTGCTAACTCTATAGCGTTTCTTCATCTTTTGCTGCAAAGAATATATCAATCTGATTTCAGTATTGACCATCTGGTGATATCCATGTGTAGAGTCTTCTCTTGCGTTGTTGGAAGAGGGTGTTTGCTATGACCAGTATGTTCCCTTGGCAAAACTTTAATAGCCCTTGCCCTGCTTCATTCTGTCCTCCGAGGTCAAATTTGCTTGTTACTCCAGGTATCTCTTGACTTCAACTTTTGCATTCCAGTCCCCTGTGATGAAAAGGACATCTATTTTGGGTGTTAGTTCTAGAAGGTCTTGTAGGTCTTCATAGAACCGTTCAACTTCAGCTTCTGCAGCATTCCTGGTAGGGGAATAGGCTTGGATTACCATGATATTGAATGGTTTGCCTTGGAAACGAACAGAGATCTTTCTGTCGTTTTTGAGGTTGCATCCAAGTACTGCATTTCAGAGTCTTTTGACTATGATGGCTACTCCGTTTCTTCTAAGGGATTCTTGCCCACAGTTGTAGATATAATTGTCATCTGAGTTAAATCCACCCATTCCAGTCCATTTTAGTTCGCTGGTTCCTAAAATGTCGATGTTCACTCTTGCCATCTCCTGTTTGACCACTTGCAATTTGCTTTGATTCCTGGACCTTTCATTCCAGGTTCCTATGCAATATTGCTCTTTACAGCATCAGACCTTGCTTCCATCACCAGTCACATCCACAACTGGGTGTTGTTTTTGCTTTGGTTCCGTCTCTTCATTCTTTCTGGAGTTATTTCTCCACTGATCTCCAGTAGCATAGTGGGCACCTGCCGACCTGGGGAGTTAATCTTTGAGTGTCCCATCTTTTTGCCTTTTCATACTGTTCATGGGGTTCTCAAGACAAGAATACTGTGGTGATTTTCCATTCCCTTCTTCAGTGGACCATGTTTTGTCATTGCACACAGAAACGAACAGAGATCATTCTGTCGTTTTGAGATTGCACTCAAGTACTGAGAGTAACATAATATTGTAAATGAAACACATTTCAATAAAAAGTTAAATATCTAAAATAAAGATATGTCCTTGAAGTTTCAGTGTGAATTACTCTCAATCCAGAATTCATTTCTCTCATCAAACTTGTAACCTCCATTTTTTAAGAATAGTGCTGAATAATTCAAGAGTAATTCCAAATAAAATTTACCACAAAATCCAAGTAACTTGTTCATGTTTTTGTAAAAATTCTTGACAGTATGCAAAGTAAACATTCCTCGGGTATCATGGTAAAAGATAAGGTAAGTTTTCGTGGAGAGGGTAGAGAGTAGGAAGAAGGAGAAATGTAAGTATTGTAATCTTCTGCTTAGCACCATATTCTGGAGAAAGAAATGGCAACCCACTACAGTGTTCTTGCCTGGGAAATCTCATGGAGGGAGGAGCCTGGCGACTACAGTCCATGGGGTTGCAAAGAGTCAGACACGACTGAGCTCAAGCACCTAGCACCATATTTAGAACGATACTGCCCTCAGGTGTCAAGAGGGACACTCTTCTAATAGAAGTATTGTCAGATGTCCTGGAGGGTAATGTGACACTTAGTGATTGAAGGAGTAAGTGTGAGGGTTGAGGGGGCTGAGGACAAGGAGAAAGTCTTTAAAAGTCATCTAAATATTCCAGGGTAAACCTGACACAGTTTCCAAAGGATATTTCCCAAAGTGTCAACAAGGACTGTCTTAGTGTGTAATTATTTTCAGATTTGTAGGAAGGGAGTTTGGGACAGCTGAGAATGTTGCACAGCCTATAAGACTTACGTAAATATAACAAACGCAATTTGTTAGCAAAGTGTGGATGAGGGCGAAGGATGATGAGAGCTATAGATAAACTCAGTATGACAAAGACATGCAGAGAGACAGAGAGACTTGCAAAAAGAAATAGGGAGAAATTTTGGAAAAGATGGTCAGAAAAAGAATAAGAATACAAAAGACACTAAAGGAAGAAAAAACAGTGGAGTATTCCCAGAGAGAAAGAGAAAAAAGGTAAAAGTGATAACAATGGCAACAACACACTTCTGATTGCTTAGCTTCATGAAAGGGTATTTCTGGGTTTTCCAGCATGGAGCAGCCATGAGAAAAGAAAGAGAATTAGGGAAAGAATTAGAAACCTTTTCCCATAAATAGAAATTTCAGTGGTGGAGAAAATGTGTACTTTGGCGAGATCTTTTCTGATAGCACCATAATGAACCAGCACACAGGGAAGGTTTGGAAGGAAGTTCCCTAATTTTCAGTACAGGAAGTATTGTGAGTTTTATCAGATACAGCTGAGTGATGACTATGGTTCACTGGTGTTGGGCACGCCTATCTTCATTTGTAGGTGCATGCTGATTTTTCGTGTCACTGTTTTTATTCAGGTTTACATGATTTTGGAATTTGGGGATAATAAAGAAACTTTTTTCCTAAACACCACCGGAATTCTTCCATAGTTAATTCTGTTCATGGGATTCCTGCCTTCCTAGTTCTGTATCTATTTTACATCATAGCTCACAATCATAGCCTGCGGTTCAGCTTCTCAAGATTTCACCCACATGCTTCCGCACCCTTACTTTTCACAGTATCTTCCCTCTCTAATACTCAAACTCCTCCTCCTCTGTGGAATGCTTCATATTTGTATTATATTTATTCCATCATTCATTCCTCCTCCTAATCAACTCACATTTATCGAGTCTCCCAAACACTTGGCCTTCTTCTATTTCTTGTGAAATAAAGTGCAACTAAGAAAGCTTTTTTTCTCTTAGAGCTTATTTATTTGAAGGGACCCAGAAAACCAGAGAAACAAAGGGCAAAGAAACAATGAGACAAAAAAATATCAGGGAGTGATATTGTGATGAAAATTGAATCAAGTTATCTGCTCACAAGTTGAGGGTTACTTTAATTTGGAAGCCATTGGACATGTCCACGAAGAAGTGATACTTAAGTTATTGATAATTAGTAGAAAAGTGCTGTGTCTGATGCATGCACTCAGATTTTTAATGCTGGACAGTCACTGTGCAGCCCTGTGTGTTCCTCAGTTCCTTTCATGGAATAATAGGACGAGAGCTGACCTGTGATCCTAACACCAAACCTAACCGGGCTTTACATTACCCTGGACTTCTTTTCACCTCTTCTCTGTTATAAAGTCTGTATATGATCCCCTTGTTTATGTGTCTGGTTAATGCTGGCTTATCGGAAATTCAGCCATGTGTCCATGCCCATCCCTGTCCCTGAGTGCTGCAGAATCTTCCAATTTCTGTGTGGTGTATGGCAAGCGGTAGATGTCTGGATTGAGACCATGTCTGTGACATTCCATTCTGAGGGCTCCTGTCAAGCTGAGGCTTCTTTCCTGGTTTCCTCTCAGGGTCTGGCTCCCGTGATAAATGTTCCAAAAGAGAGTGCACTGTGACCGGGGCCAGGCTTGTGATCATTGGTTAAATCCAGAGACTAGAGAGAGATGTGACCCTTACGTGAATTAATATTAAAGGATCACAAATTTAAGATGTCCCAACTGCATATTTGAAAACTTGCTTAATATAGAAATTATGTAAAAATAATAGGACTACTTGAATTTAAATATTTGAATAGGTAAATCACAGAAAAGGAAATTCAACTGATAAATATATACAATATGCTTATATTTACTGTAATCCAGGATATGCAAATGACCATATCAAATACTGCTTTTGACATGATCAGATTCGGAAAATTAAAGTAGGTAAATTCACTGCTGGCAAAACGGCTGGAAAAATGTGCTCTTATTTTCTGTTTCTGTTAACTCTAATTTTTAGATTCTTTTGGGTATCATCTAATAAAAATATATATGATTTATTAAAAAAAAACTCTGGCAATCTAGAGCATGGATATAAAATACTTAAGAAGGGTACACGAAAAACTTATCAGTGGCTTCATGACTGGTAGCAGTAAAAAACCAGAAATGATCTCAATTTCCATCAACAAGGAGTGATAGAGTCAATTAGGACTTAAAGAAGCCACTGGAAGCAATGATTCAGATCTATAGTGGTTGACTTTGATTTCAAAGATGTATGGCTATGCGCACAATGAGGACAGATAGTCCAAAATGTAACGCTGTTTGGTATACCATTTTGTATGAAACATACATATTAACTACATTTGCATATATACACATTTGTCTATGATAAAGGGAACATGGAGCAATTCACTTAACAGTTGCTTTTTGGTAGTGCTAATAGTGATAATATGGCATGGAGGAGAAAGAGTTCATATGTGTGGAAAAGTGTTTAGCAAAGATAGTATTTAATAGTAATTTCAGTTATTATGTTAGATGATCTGGTTAGATACACTTTCAGTTTTGGTTTCATAATAAAAAATTTTAAAATAATCGAGTAATGCAAAAGAGCAGTAGTAAAAAGTTCTGGAGATAATTATAGATTTGAATTGCTAACTGGATTTAATTTTAATTTGAGACTAATTGGCTTTTTTGGACTACTTTATCTAAAACTGTAAACTTACTTTCCATTTCCAACTCCTTTCTTCTTTCCTGTATTATTATTCATTACTCATCACATTATTCATTATACCTTACATACAACATATTCATTTCCTCTCTGCTTTCCTTCTTTCCTTCCTATCTACTTTTTATGTATGAATTTCCACAATAGGTTGTATGGCATGGAATTTTTGTGTGCTTTCGTCATTGCTGTTTCTCTAATGTCTAATCCTCAATGTATGCTTGTAGAATGAATGAATTGATAAATGGATTCATTAACAAATGTTAGTTTAACTATCTATTTTCATTCTCTTTCACTTGGAAAACTTTCACAAGACACATTTAAATCCAGAGAGACCACATCAGTGTTTGGTGCTGTCTGTGTGACTGTCATCTGATCTTATCTATATGTGCAGGACGGAGGCCATAGCTTGAAGAATGCACAACAACAGAGGATGCTCCTTCAATCAGGCTGCTCTACTCTGCTTAATTCCCTTTGAGGTGACTTAGGACTGAGTAAGCTTTCAGAGTCTCTGAGAGGAGCACTGCTGATGTGAATAAATCAGGAAGGCTGGCTGTGGGGCTGGTAATCATGGGGTCAGTGGATG
Organism: Ovis canadensis; assembly: GCF_042477335.2. NCBI lineage: Eukaryota > Metazoa > Chordata > Mammalia > Artiodactyla > Bovidae > Ovis > Ovis canadensis. Next base: position 137,454,039 of record NC_091247.1, on the reverse strand, counting down.
TACAAGGTAAGGGAAAGTCTAGAGGAGAAACTGATGGCTGTAAAATCTTTAATATGGCAAACTCTTGAATTAAAGCCTGTGTCAGAATGAAGGGATTGACATTATGGTTTACAAGAGCCTCTGGCTGTGCTGTTGATTCTCCAGTGGTTTCTCTGAGTACTAACATTGCTGGCATTAATGTTGGCATTAATGCCAGGTTAGCTGGCATTTACTAACCCGGATTCTGGTCTGGCAGCTTAAGATTGGTGCCCTCTGCCTGTATAATGTCAGGATGTGGAATCGTGGAGTCAGAGTCTTGCCTTCCTCTGGGCTCTGAAAATTTCCTTTATGTACACCTTGCTCTGCAATTGACCATCCTGAAGATGTTGGTATGAACTCTGTGTAGGCATGGTTTTGGGAGGGCCTAGAATGCTGGTCCCTCCTGTCCTCTACTCCACTTCCCTGTTCCATCACAATAAAGTTGACTTTACACTTTGGGTTTTCCAAATTCAGTCAGATGTTTAGTCATTTCTAAACTTTGAGCCCAGTTTCATGGTCAGAGGCTGAAAAATCTGTTTAAGAACATAAATCAGAGGTTTATTTCAGGAAAGCAAAAGTGACCACATACTATGTTTTTGTAGGATTATATGTTATCTGTGGATGTTTCCGCCTTCAGCATGTGCACCAAAGACTAGTTATTCATCTGTGGAAGCCTGCACCACTGTCTATGTTCTTCTTTCCACAACCAAAAATGGTGTTCAACTAACATACTATTTTTCATTTTTCTCTTTCAGAGGATACAACAGAAGTTCCTACTGATACTTCTCCTGATGAGTCTGTACTTGCACTTCATCTCCTTCCTGCAATGACCATTTTCCATCTCAACCTCATGTCAGAGCTTCCATGGGGGAGAGGTTATTAGGAATCCTAAGCACAACCCTGGGAAAACCTTCTTCCTGATTCAAAAATTCATGATGAATATAGAAAATCAGTATATTTCTTACATGTTATTCAATAATATGAAGTCTCTGGCATGAATTTATATTAATTTTGGATCAGTCATTTATTTTTTCTATCAGAAAAGCCAGGAAAATGTGATCTGAGCTTGTGGCCTGAGAATTTTGGGCAAGTTCATGTAAGAGTCTTTCTGATAACACTAAGTTGAAGGGCTGATTATTTGACCAGTGAGTCAGAGAGAGGCCAGTTTGTCCCAGAATGAAGCAGGAGAATGTACTTCACGGAAGTAGAACAGAAATGATGGCATTAGGACCACATGGAGGGCAGGATACAGGATGCAGAATATAGGGGTCAAGTAGAAGAAAGGCTCTAAGCTCAGCTCTTTGTAATGGGATCAAAGCCTACTTTCCAGGCTGAGGTTTCTTTCTTTAATGTGAAACCCAAGGTTGTGGAGCAAACTCCTAGTCATTCTTGGGTTTCTCCCATAGCACCCTGTCCAGGCTACGTGTTGTGTTCATGCAGGCATTCTGATGATCTCTTTTCAGCCTCCACAGCTTGGGGACTTCTGTCCTCTGGGCATAAGGGCATTGATTCTAGTCTATCCTCACTCACTGTGCCACATGTGCCATGAGGGGTTCAATTTGAAGAATATCTGTCTCCTGAACGAGGCCTGAGTCAGCATGGCTAGTGTGTGGGTATGGAGACGGTGTTGAGGTGGTTTTAGCTCACAGTTACCGGTCTGACTCATATACATATATAGAGCTGTTTGTTAGCAGCTCTGTATATCTGTGTGTTCAGTTGTGTCTGACTTTTTTGTGACCCCATGGACTGTAGCCACCAGTCTTCTCTGTCCAAGGGATTTCCCAGGAAAGAACACTGGAGTGGGTTGTCATTTCCTTCTCCAGGGGATCTTCCCAACCCAGGAACTGAGCCCACATCTCCTGGGTCTCCTGCATTGGAGGCAGATTCTTTACCACTGTGATATCTGAGAATCCCTAATGAAAGTGAAAGTCGCTCCATCCTGTCCAAGTCTTTGCAACTCCATGGACTATCATGGAGTTCTCCAGGCCAGATACTGGAGTGGGTAGCTTTTTCCCTTCTCCAGCAGATCTTCCCAACCTGGGAATCAAACCAGGGTCTTCTGCATTGCAGGCAGACTCTTTACCAACTGAACTATCAGGGAAGCCCTGTAGGGAGAGATAAATAAAGGCAAGTTCCTTTTGAACATGGGGTTGGATGAGAGAGTCTTTGCTTATTTTTATTATTACCAGAATACACCAATATTTCCTGCTATATCTAAGTGGCTCTCATAATTACCGTTGTAGCACATGGAGTACCCCCGGAAAGTGAGAAAACTATGCCCTCCTTTCATGTTGCAGTCTATGGGAAGAGATTTTACTGCATTCAAAGAAAAGAGCTACTACTACTCTAATCTGAGATGCACTGTCTCATTCTTTCTTCACTTCTATTCACTTCTAAGTTATTCCATAGGAAGTCACCACATCAGTCTAAAAGTCATTTTCCTTCTTGCCTCTAAGCAGTGGTCCCTGTGAACAGAGACACATGTGGATTTGGTCTTTTGTGCTCACTCCCTGGAGCCAGTATTTGACTGTCTTTTCTCAGCCTCATTCCCCTTGGATGGAAACTTTAAACGCTTTGTGCTCCACCAAGAACAGGGCTAGGAAGAATGAGGAAAGAGGAGAGAGGGTAGTCAGGGTAAAGGTATGACCGAATTGGTGACATTTGCAGAGATGAATTCAAAATAAGAATTGCACGGCCAAGCTTTGGCGGCACAGATTTTGTTGCCTGAGGAAGAGTCAAATGTCTTGACTAGAAAGTCTCTCCTAATTTCAGCTTCTGATGCTGCCGCCTTGACCACTGCTGCTCCTACCACAACTGCCCCCAGCATGACTACAGCTGCTGGCACCACGGACACTCGGAATTGTCCCTTTTATTTTTAAGACTCACCCCCTCCACCTCGCCCAGAAGTATTTCGTTTATCGGTCTCCTGGATTCCCTGTGTTACCTATTCTCACAATAGACTACATTTTGGGAGCCAAGGAAGTCAGGAGAAAAGCAATGTTAGAGGAGCCAGGAGTTTGCAGTCTTTTGTTTACCAATTTTAATATTGGCATTTAATAGGAAAAAAATCATCTTCAGTAGAACTGTTAAAGACCAAAATATGTGCCTCCATGTGGCTAGGTACCTCTTTATGTTTGCTGTTAACCAGGAAATTCTTTGCTTTTTTTAAAGAATTTTCCAGAAAGAGAAAACAACTTTACAATGAGGCTTCCTTATGGCAGAAAGTTTTGAGTGCTTTTCAGGCTATTTCTGGGAATGTGGAAATCTATTAAGGATCTCAGTATAGTCCTTCTACCTCTGTTCATTTCTCCCTGTCCTTTAACATCCTGGAAAGATCAATGGCAAATATGGCTGATTTTGAATATCTGACAGGAAATATGGTATCAAATTCACAATCATTATGTAAGTTAAATCTCACAGTAACTCTGTGAAATAAATATTTTAAAGATGATGCAATAAAAAATTATAGTAGAAACTTTCCCCCGAACACTGTACAGTAAGAAAAGGGATGGGTTTGTATGTAAGCAATGGAAGTCCTGAGAAAACCTTTGAAATATTGCTTTATACTCTTTTAGTACCTGAGCCAATGCTTGGCACACAAAGCTCTGTACTCAGAGAACCAGAGATGAAGAAATGACTAATTTCTTTGATCATAAGAAGGCTGGCTTGCTTTGTGTCACAGAACTCAGAAAACTAACACATATTGGTCTTTCTGTTTTCTCTAAACTTCCAGCCAAACTAGGCTTGCATTCAAGACTGCATGTCCAACTGTCTCTGGAAAGCTTAGGTGTTTGTCTTCTGAGGATACAAATCTCATGTCTTTTTCACTCCACTGAATTCAGTGTCATTTGACATTTGTTAGTCTCCCTGCATATTCCAGGGAAGGAAGCCACACTCTTTCTCTTTTTTGGAATTCTTTTGATAATGTTTTTCTATTTCAGATTGGTACCAATGGCTTCAGATAATTGTCTGCTAAGAGTTATTAGTGAAATGGAATCAACCTCAGCTTTCTGCATGTGATCTACTGGATTGGGCCAGAAAGTCCCTTGATTTGTTTTGATGCAACTGCTTTCCAGCCCTATCATATCTCTCCTATTGCTAATCAGTTTATCTTTAGTCAAATAAAAAAAAATTATGAGCAACATCAAATAATGATTGCTCAAATAATAATGAGCAGCATCAAAAGTACTATATTTCTAGGTGTTGGGTGGTGGTTGTCCCATAGTTTAGTCAATCCAAATGACAGGTACTTTGATTCTTACATAGTTCTTTCTTATGTTACTGTTAATAAATATTTATCTAATTTGTTGAAACAAGACACAGTCCTTGCATATATCACTAGTGACTTGCACTTTGTCTTAAGAGAATGCACTCATGAATATTTCCTAGGTACAAGTGTTCTTTTTGATTCCATCAAACTCTACTATTAACTGACCCATAATTATTCTTGCATCTGTAGTGACTTTGCAGATGAGGAAGAGGGAAGCGGTTCCTGAGATCTAGAAACTGGCCCAACGCACATAACTTTGGAATTTTTAGTGGTTGACCTGGTCTCACAGCTTGGAAATGGTGCTCTACAGTTGGACACAAACAATCTCACAAAATATCAACAGCAGAAAAGGGCACACAGTGACCTTCATAATTTTGACCAATTTCTAAATTTCAGTACGGACAAAAACAAGGTCAATGTGTAAACCACAAAATAGTAACTATCACCTACTATGTAATGAGTAACTATCACCTTCTACTATGCAATGCAGTTTTATTAGCTATTAGAGATTAGGCCTCACTCTAATCTTTTCTCCCCTAGATAAGGTTTATTAAGACACTCAGTCACAGCATTATTCCCTTAGAGTCACCAAGCCAAGAGGCCTGGTTCCCTAGACCCTCCCCCAAATCACCTCACACAGGCCCCAATCCTGAAATAAATCCTTTCTAACACCCTTCAACTAAGGCACCTCTCTGTGATCCCCTATGGTTTATGTTCTCCTCATTGCAATGAGTACTAAACTCATACTTTTCCACTGCAGCTGTATTTCTGGTAGTTTTGGGCTGGAGGGCCTAGATACCTGAATGCATAACTGGGATGGACATTATATAAGAACAATGTGTGGTACCTTTGTCCTTTTCACTTTGGAAATTTGTTAGATTTAATTATGCCCAATTTGGGGAATTTTGTTCAATGAGAACCTTTAAAATTGTCTGTACTCTCACTATCAGTAAATTAAGCAGTGCAAAATTCACGAAGTGCAACATTAATGCTCTGATTAAGGAAATGATTGAGACTGAAATTTGATGTTTACTAAATCTCTTTTCTTTTTTAAAAGTAATTCTCTTCTACTTGTCCCTGCTGAGAATCATTGCTCATAGCACCACCAAAGGGGTAGGCAGACCACCTAAGCTATGCCTCCTGCCCAACCCACAGACCTGCCTCTGTTGTTACCACTTTAAGGAACCAAGCAAATTCTCTTCGGGAGTAAACAAGGGTACCTATTGTTTGTTTTCAATCCTGCCTGCTGCAGCATGAGCCCCAGTAAAGTCTTGCCTGCAACTCTGCTCTGGCCTCTTATTAATTTCTATTGAACCAAGGGCAGGGGTTGGTACAAATATGAAAAGACTATTTAGGAAAAGTAACAATCCATGAGGGGTTGGTGAACCCTTATGTAGTTCAATAACACCTTCCCTTTCATAATAGTTTCTCAGTCCACCCAGGTATAATTTGCATTTTCAGACTGAAATCTGTGTACTTTGCCTGTATTGCCACAGGGATAGTTGAATCTAATAGCATATTACCATAATCTAGTTAGATAAGATTTGGAGTCATAATCTTTAAAGTCAAATTAGTATATATCATGATGGTTGGCTTTAGTTAATGGTTTAGTTAATTTAGTTAATGGTTAGCTTTCTCAGAGGAATACACTGTAAAGAATTAAGACCTATTTGGCACTGGTGAACAGAGGTTAAATTTAGGCAACAAAAACTACACGAGGCAGATTCTTCTCACAGACCATTTGACAAATAGTTGCTAGCTTCTCAGTGGTATTTGATAAAAATAACTTCACTATTGAAGAGCATCAGACTCTTCTGAGGGCCTTAATACCTATGGTTTCCTGTCATATTCTAAATGATGGGAGTGCTATGCTTGGTCGCTCAGTCATGTCTGACTTTTTGAAACCCATGGACGGTAGCCTGATAGGCTCCTCCGTCCAAGGAATTCTCCAAGCAAGAATACTGAAGTGGGTAGCCATTTCCTTCTCCAGGGGATCTTCCTGATCCAAGGATCGAACATGGGTCTCTTGTAGTACAGGCAGATTCTTTACCATCTGAGCTACCAGGGAAGCCCAAAAGGAAAGGTGACAAACAGACAAATACATGAGGCTGACATAGAAAAGCTTCATCAGAGTGGAAATTTATTTTTAAGTGTGTGTTAAGAATGAAATATCAGGGACCAACCGCCACATACAGACAAGTTGTATTGTTACTTGTTGCTTGAAACATAGGGATCTTAAAGAAATTCCCTGACTTCATTCCAAGTGGTCTAGGGCATAAAACGACTGGATTACCAATGGAAGTTCTTGAATTGAGGACAACGTTGCTGTTCAGAATTTGGTTTCAAACAGATCCTTGAAGATAATAAAACACTGATGAAAGAAAGCAAGGGTAAATGTTTCCACTGTGTAGAGCTGAATGTTCCTTGTTTATCAGTGAAAAAGATTTTTAGGCTCCTGCCCTGTGAGAAGCATTTAGATATGATAGACAACAACAAAAAGAAATGATGTAATAGAGAAAATTCATCCAATATTAATAGGAAAGTATTGGATTAATAATGGCTGTGGGTGAAAAGACCTTACACTAGCAAGTGGGTCATACTGCATCTCTATTGATAGCCCTGTGGTTCTAAAACTGGGTATAGGGACTAGGCACTCATGTTACTCTAGAATTTGCTTATCACCATTATTCAACTTAGCATTGAAAGTTCTGGCCACATCAATCAGGCAACAAAAGGAAATGAAAGAAATCCAAATTGGGGAGAAAGAAGTAAAACTATCACTATTTGCAGATGACACAATACTATACATAGAAAATCCTAAAGACACCAGCAAAAAGAACAGAAACAAAACAACAAACTACTAGAACTCTTCAATGAATTCCATAAAGGTACAGAATAAAAAATTAATATCAGAAATCTCTTGTGTATCTATGCACTAACCGTCAACAACATAAGAGAAAGTAAGGAAACCATCCCATTTACAATCACATTAAAAGGAATAAAATACCTATGAATAAACCTACCTACAGAGGTAAATGACCTGAAAAGAACTGAAGATGACAAAAAACAGATTGAAAGATATATCATACTAATGGGTTGAAAAAATTAATTCTGTTAAACTAACCATGCTCTCCAAATTCAGGTGGTTCTTCATACCTATAGATATCAAATCAGTACAGTACTGACACAAAACTGATACATAAACCAATGGAACAGAGCAGACTGCCCCAAAATCAACTCACATACTTATGGTCAATTAACATTCAACAAAGGTGACAAGAATAGACAATAGAGAAAAGACAGTCTCTTCAATAAGTTCAGTTCAGTTAAGTTTAGTCGCTCAGTCATGTCCGACTCTTTGCGACCCCATGAATGGCAGCACACCAGGCCTCTCTTTCTATCACCAACTCGTGGAGTCCCCCGAAACCCATGTCCATTGAGTCGGTGATGCCATCCAACAATCTCATCCTCTGATAGACACTTTTGTAGTAGAATTTTTGTCAGATATACAGGAGGGTAATGTGATTCTCAAAGACAGAGTAAATGTGAGGGTTGAGGGGGCTGATGAGGAAAAAGGATGCTTATCTAAGTATTCTGGGGTAAACCACATAGTATTGTGAAGGATATTTTCCCGAGGTGTCAGTCCTGGTGTGTAATTATTTTCAGATTTTCAGGAATGGAGTCTGGGAAGCCTGAGAATGTACAGCCTGTAAAATTTATGCAACTATAATAAAGGCAATGTGTAAAAATACTTTAGATGAGGGTGAAGAATGATGGGAACTACAGATAAACTGAGTGAGATAATGAGACTTGTAAAAAGAAATAAGAAAATACTCAGAAAAAGAAAAAGAAAACAAAACATAATGAAGAAGAAACAGTGGCATATTCCCAGAGAGACACCCAGAAAAAAAAAGTAAAGTGTGAACAATGGGGATAACACTTGTCTGATTGCAGGAAAGAGTATTTTGTGGTTTGTTCTGGGTTTCTAGAGTGGAGCAGCCATTCAAAATTCATGGGAGCAAGAGTTGCACTTATGGAGAACAAGATGGGAGAGGAGTAGGTAGAAGTGGATTACATCTCTCTCCACAGATACATGAGGAATACACCTTCAGACACAGAAGTGCATGCAGAACATCAGCTGAGAGCAGACAGGAGTACCTGACCAGTGGAAAAGAATATATAGAACCATGCAAAACTTGAGATCAAGCCCTGAGCCTTTGGAGTGGGAGCACTGACTCCAAGACCCTAGACTACCACAGAACTAACCCTAGGAAGTATCTACCAATAGTGAGAACTCACATAAAGGAAACCACTTGAATACAAGACCCGGCATCACCCAAACACCAGGAGCACCCTGTGCAGGACACCTCATCTAAACAACAAAACAAAAATACAAACCCAATCATCAGCAGACAGGATTACCACCTCACTCAGCCTTGCCCATTAGAGGAAAAAAAAGAAAACAGCTCAGCACAAATCTCACCCTATACAAAGCTTACACAAACCACTGGACCAACCTTATGAGGGCAGAAACCAAAAGGAAGAAATAATTCAACCTTCTTCAAGGAAAGAATTCAACTTTCCTTGAAGCCTGGGAAAAGGAGACCTCAAACACAATAAGTTAAAAAAGAAAAGGCAGAGAAATATTATACAAATGAAAGAACAAACTAGAAACATAGAAGTCCAAATAAATGAAGTGGGAAGAGGAAATAGGAAAACTACCTGAAAAAGAATTCAGAATAATGATAGCAAAGATAATCAAAAACCTTGAAAACAAAATGGAGAAAATGCAAGAATCAGTCAACAAAGACCTAGAAGAATTAAACAATAAACATATAGAGACAAACAACACAATTACTGAAATTAAAAATACTCTAGAAGGAATCAATAGCAGAATATCTGAAGCAGAAGAATGAATTGAGCTGGAAGATAAAATGGTGGAAATAACTTCTGAAGAGCAGAATAAAGTAAAAAGAATGAAAAAAACTGAGGACAGTCTCAGAGACCTCTGGGACAATATCAGAGTACCAACATTCAAATTATAGGGTTCCCAGAAGAAGAAGAGAAAAAGAAAGGGTATGAGAAAATTTTTGAAGAGATTATAGTTGGAAATTTCCCAACAAGGAAAAGGAAATAGTCAATCAAGTCCAAGAGGCACAAAGAGTCCCATACAGGATAAGCCCAAGGAGAAACACACCAAGACACAAACCAATCAAACTAACAAAGACTAAACACGAAAGAATACTAAAAGCAGCAAGGGAGAAGCAACAAGTATCATACAAGGGTAACTCCATATGCTTAACAGCTGATCTTTCAGCAGAAACTCTGCAGGCCAGAAAGGAAGTATTGAAAGGGAAAAATCTACAACCAAGATTACTGTACCTGGCATGGATCTCATTCAAATTTGATGGAGAAGTAAAAAGCTTTTCAGACAAGCAAAAGTTAAGAGAACTCAGTACCACCAAATCAGCTTTACAACAAACGTTAACGGGAAGTATATAGTCAATACAAGAGAAGAAAAAAGATATACAAAATCAACCCCAAACAATTAAGAACATGGCAATAGGAACACACATATCAATAATTACTTTAAAGGTAAATGGACTAAATGCTCCAACCAAAAGACACAGACTGGCTGAATGGATACAAAAACAAGACCCATATATAAGCTGTCTACAAGAAACCCACTTCAGACCTAAAGACACATATAGACTAAAAGTGAGAGGATGGAAAAATATATTCCATGCAAATAGGAAGAAAGAGAAAGCTGTAGTAGCAATCCTCATATCAGAAAAAATAGACCTTAAAATAAAGAAGATTACAAGAGATAAGGAAGGACACTACATAATGATCAAGGGATCAATCCAAGAGGAATACATTACAACTGTAAATATTTATGCACCCAACATGGGAGCACCTCAATGCATAAGACAAACCCTAAGAGACATAAAAGGAGAAATTGACTGTAACACAATAATAATAGGAGACTTTAACACCCCACTCACACCAATGGACAGATCATCAAAACAGAAAATTAATAACAAAACACAAGTCTTATATGATACATTAGAGCGGATGGATCTCACTGACATCTTCAGGACATTCCATCCAAATGCAGAAGAATACACCATCTTCTCAAGTGCACATGGAACATTCTCCAGGATAGACCAAATCTTGGGTCACAAATCAAACCTCAGTAAATTTAAGAAAATTAAAATCGTATTAAGCATTGTCTCCAACCACAAGGCTATGAGACTAGATATCAATTCCAAGAAAAAAACCGTAAGAAACACAAACACATGGAGACTAAACAACACGTTTCTAAATAACCAACAGGTTACTGAAGAAATCAAAAGGGAAATCAAAAAATTTCTAGAAACAAGTGACAGTGAAAACACAACTCAAAACCTATGGGATGCAGCAAAAGCAGTTCTAAGAGGCAAGCTTATAGCAATTCAATCCTACCTCAAGAAACAAGAAAAACATCAAATAGACAACCTAACTTTACACCTAAAACAACTGGAAAAAGAAGAACAAAAAAAACCCCAAATTAGTAAAAGGAAATAAATCATAAAGATCCAAGCAGAAATAAATGAAAAAGAAATGAAAGAAACAATAGTAAAGATTAATAAAACTAAAAGATGGTTCTTTGAGAAGATAAACAAAATTGATAAACCTTTAGCCAGACTCATCATGAGAAAAAGAGAGAAGAATCAAATCAACAAAATTAGAAATGAAAAAGGAGAGGTTACAACAGACAAAAAGGATTTTAAGAGACTATTATGAACAACTATATGGCAATAAAATAGATAACTTGGAAGAAATTGACAGATGCTTAGAAAAGTTCAATCTTCCAAGATTGAACCAGGAAGAAATAGGAATTATGGACAACCTAATTACAAGCACTGAAATTGAATCTGTGATCAAAAATCTCCCAAAAAACAAAAGCCCTGGACCAGATGGCTTCACAGCTGAATTCTATCAAATATTAGAGAAGAGCTAATGCCTATCCTTCTAAAACTCTTTAAAAAAATTGCAGAGGAAGGAACACTTCGAAACTCATTCTATGAGGCCACCATCACCCTGATACCAAAACCAGACAAAGACAACACAAAAAAGGAAACTACAGGCCAATATCACTGATGAACATACATGCAAAAATCCTCAACAAAATTTTAGCAAACAGAAGTCAGCAGTATATCAAAAAACACACACCACGATCAAGTTGGGTGTATTCCAGGGATGTAAGGATTCTTCAACATATGCAAGTCAATGTGATACACCATATTAACAAATTGAAAGATAAAAACCATATGATAACCTCAATAGATGCAGAAAAAGCCTTTGACAAAATTCAGCACCCATTTATGATTAAAACTCTTCAAAAAAATGGGCACAGAAGGAACTTACCTCAACATAGTAGAGGCCATATATGAAAAGCCTATGGCAAATGTTATTCTCAATGGTGAAAAACCGAAAGCTTTCCCCCCTAAGATCAGGAACAAGACAAGGGTGTCCACTTTCACCACTATTATTCAATGTAGTCCTGGAAGTCCAAGCTACAGCAGTCAGAGAAGAACAAGAAATAAAAGGAATTCAGATCAGAAAAGAAGAAGTAAAGCGCTCACTGTTTGCAGATGACATGGTACTGTACATAGAAAACCCTAAAGATAGTATTAGAAAATTACTAGAGCTAATCAGTGAATTTAGCAAAATTGCAGGATACAAAATCAATACACAGAAATCACTTTCATTCCTATGTAATAACAATGAAAATCAGAAGGAGAAATTAAGGAATCAATCTCATTCACCATTGCAGCAAAAAGAACTAAATATCTAGGAATAAACTTACCTAAGGAGACAAAAGAACTGTACACAGAATATTATAAGACACTAATGAAAGAAATCAAAGATGACATAAACAGATGGAGAGATATTCCACGTTCCTGGGTAGTAAGAATCAATATTGTGAAAATGACTATACTACCAAATGCAATCTACAGATTCAATGTGATCCCTATCAAATTACCAATGGCATTTTTCATAGAACTAGAACAAAAAATTTCACAATTCATATGGAAACACAGAAGACCCCGAATAGGCAAAACAGTCTTGAGAAAGAAGAATGGAGCTGGAGGAATCAACCTTCCTGACTTCAGATTATGCCTCAAAGTAACAGTCATCAAGAGAGTAAGGAACTAGAACAAAAACAGAGATATAGACCAATGGAACAAGATAGAAAGCCCAGAAATAAACCCATGCACCTATGAGTACCTTATTTTTGACAAAGGAGGCAAGTATATACAATGAGGCAAAGATAGCCTCTTCAATAAATGGTGCTGGGAAAACTGGACAGCTACATGTAAAAGAATAACATTAGAACACTTCCTAACACCATACACAAAGATAAACTCAAAATGGATTAAAGACCTAAACGTAAGACCATAAACTATAAAACTCTTAGAGGAAAACATAGGCAGACAATTTGATGACATAAATCAAAGCAAGATCCTCTATGACCCACCTCTTAGAGTAAAGGAAATTAAAAAAAAAGTAAACAAGTGGGACCTGATTAAACTTAAAGGCTTTAGCACAGCAAAGGAAACTATAAGCAAGGTGAAAAGACAACCCTCAGGATGGGAGAAAACAAGAGCAAATGAAACACCTGACAAAGGATCAATTTCCAGAATTTACAAGCAGCTCATACAACTTAATACCAGAAAAACAAACAACCCAATCAAAATGTGGGAAAAAGATCTAAACAGACATTTCGCCAAAGAATACATACAGATAGCTAACAAACACATGAAAAGATGCTCAACATCGTTCATTATTCAGTTCAATTCAGTTGCTCAGTCGTGTCCGACTCTTTGCGACCCCATGAATCGCAGCACACCAGGCCTCCCTGTCTACCACCAACTCCCAGAGTTCACTCAAACTTACATCCATTGAGTCGGTGATGCCATCCAGCCATCTCATCCTCTGTTGTCCCCTTTTCCTCCTGCCCCCAATCCCTCCCAGCATCAGAGTCTTTTCCAATGAGTCAACTCTTCACATTAGCTGGCCAAAGTACTGGAGTTTCATCTTTAGCATCATTCCTTCCAAAGGACACCCAGGGCTGATCTCCTTTAGAATGGACTGGTTGGATCTCCTTGCAGTCCAAGGAGCTCTTGAGTCTTCTCCAACACCACAGTTCAAAAGCATCAATTCTTCAGCGTTCAGCTTTCTTCACAGTCCAACTCTCACATCCACACATGACCACTGGAAAAACTATAGCCTTGACTAGACGGACCTTTGTCACTCATTATTACAGAAATGCAAATCAAAACTACAATGAGATATATCACCTCACACCAGCCAGAATGGCCATCATTAAAAAGTCTACAAACAATAAATGCTGGAGAGGGTATGGAGAAAAGGGAATGCTCTTGCACGGTTGGTGGGAATGTAAATGGATACAGCCACTATGGAAGATGGTATGGCGATTCCTTAAAAAACTAGACATAAAACCACCATATAACCCAGCAATCCCACTCCTAGGCATATACCCTGCGGAAACAAAAATTGAAAGAGACACATGTATCCCATTGTTCACTGCAGCACTATACAATAGCTAGAACATGAAAGCAACTTAGATGCCTATTGACAGATGTATGGATAAAGAAGTTGTCGTACAAATACACAATGGAATATTACTCAGCCATAAAAAGGAACGCACTCCACTCGATTTGTTCATAGTGATGCTTTCTAAGGCCCACTTGACTTCACATTCCAGGATGTCCAGCTCTAGGTGAGTGATCACACCATTGTGATTATCTGGGTCATGAAGCTCTCTTTTGTACAGTTCTTCTGTGTATTCTTGCCACTTCTTAATATCTTCTGCTTCTGTCAGGTCCGTACCATTTCTGTCCTTTATCGAGCCCATCTTTGCATGAAATGTTCCCTTGGAGTCTCTAATTTTCTTGAAGAGATCTCTAGTCTTTCCCATTCTGTTGTTTTCCTCTATTTCTTTGCATTAATCGCTGAGGAAGGCTTTCTTATCTCTCCTTGCTATTCCTTGGAACTCTGCATTCAGATGCTTATATCTTTCCTTTTCTCCTTTGCTTTTCGCTTCTCTTCTTTTCACAGCTATATGTAAGGCCTCCTCAGACAGCCATTTTGCTTTTTTGCATTTCTTTTCCATGGGGATGGTCTTGATCCCTGTCTCTTGTACAATGTCACGAACCTCATTCCATAGTTCATCAGGCACTCTATCTATCAGATCTAGACCCTTAAATCTATTTCTCACTTCCACTGTATAATCATAAGGGATTTGATTTAAGTCATACGTGAATGGTCTAGTGGTTTTCCCTACTTTCTTCAATTTAACTGAATTTGGCAATAAGGGGTTCATGATCTGAGCCACAGTCAGCTCCCCGTCTTGTTTTTGCTGACTGCATAGAGCTTCTCCATCTTTGGCTGCAAAGAATATAATCAATCTGATTTTGGTGTTGACCACCTGGTGGTGTCATTCCCTTAGAGAAATGGAGTAGCCATCATGGTCAAAAAAAGAGTCCAAAATGCAGTACTTGGATGCAATCTCCAAAACGACAGAATGATCTTTGTTCGTTTCCGAGGCAAACCATTTAGTATCATGGTAATCCAAGCCTATGCCGCAACCAGTAACACTGAAGAAGCTGAAGTTGAATGGTTCTATGAACACCTACAAAACCTTTTAGAACTAACACCCCAAAAATATGTCCTTTTCATTACAGGGGACTGGAATGCAAAAGTAGGAAGTCGAGAAACAACTGGAGTAACAGGCAAATTTGGCCTTGGAGTATGGAATGAAGCAGGACAAAGGCTATTTCATTCATTTAGTTAGGCTCATTTCTCAAGAGCCGACTCAGTGCTTGGTATTCTTCTAGGTTTCTTTGTTCTCTTAGAGTTCATTTATTTGAAGGAAGACAACACTAAAGAAGCCAGGGACAAAGAAACAGTGAGACAAGAAAATATCAGGGAGTGATAAACCTTATATGAAAATAGAATCTAACTTGATTTCCATGAAGAGGTGCTATTTGAGACTGAACAGCGATAATGGAAGCTATTAAAAATGCGCTAGGTCTGCACGCTGTGCTTACACACACAGTCAGATTTATATTGCTAAACAGTCATTGTGTAGCCCTGTTTGTTTCTCAGCTCCTCTGATGGAAGAACAGGATGAGAGCTGATCTTTGATCCCAACACCGAATCCTCCTGGGCCTCACATCACCCTAAGACTTCTAATTACATATTTTCTCTCTTATGTAAACTTAGTACCATATCCTCTTGTTTATCTGTGTCTAGTTAATTTTTGTCTTTATGAAACTCACTTATGTATCCTTGCCCATTCCAGTGCAGGACTACTGCAGAATCTTCCAATCTTTGTGAGGTATCTGACAAGGGGCAAGGGGCCTGATTTTGGAATGATGTTCCTCTCAAGACCTCCCTTCAGGCTGAGGCTTATTTTTTGGTTTCCTTTCAGGGCCGAGGTCCTTTACTAAATGATTCAAATGAGAGTGTGCACTGCTGGTGGGGCCAGGTTTGTGATCATTGGGTAAGTTCAGAGGGTAGAAAGAGATGTGAAGTTTGTATGGAGGAATACTGAAGTGTCACTTATTTAAGAAGTCATGCTATCTGTTTTGCAAACTGTTTAATATAGGATGTATAATAAAAATGATAGATTACTTAATTTGAAACTTTAAAAATATATTGTGAATAAAATTAAAATTGTGTTAGATTGTAAAGCCTTGTGATTTTTCTAATAGTTTAAAAATATTAAAATCTCTTTTATATGCTATCTTTAAAATGATAAGATCAGAAGACAGAATAAACTATTTGAATAGAAAATCATGAATGAGGAAGTTCAAATATCAATAAATGCATGCAGTATGCTCAAATTTACTATAATCCAGAAAATGCAAATGAGCATAACAAATACTGCTTTGACCGATCAGGTTAGCAAATTAATATTGAGATACATTCACTTCTGGCAAGATGGTTGGAAAGAAGCACTCTCATATTTTCTTTCCTTTAATAATAATTTTTTTAGTTCTTTGGGAAAACAATTTGATAGTACCTATTAAAAACATTCATGAGTCTATTAATAAGTCTGGCAATCTAGAGCATTGATACAAAATGTTTGGTAAGAGTACATTAAAAAGGCATATCAACGGCTTTATGACTGGTAGCAGTGAAACATTTTAGAGAACATTCTGGATTTAATTTCAGTTGTTAATTGGACTTAATTTTAATTTGAGAATATGAATTTAGCATTTTTGGGCTTTTTGTTGTTGCTTAGTCTCTAAGTTGTGTGTGACTCTTTGTGACTCTATGGATTGTAGCCCGCCGCCAGGCTCCTCTGTCCATCGGATTCTCCAGGTCAGAATACTGGAGTGAGTTGCCATTTCCTTCTCCAGATCTTTCTGACTCAGTGATTGAACCTGGGTCTCTTGCGTTTCAGGCAGCTTCCTTACCATTTGAGCCACAGGGAAGCCCATTTTTGTGCTACATATTGTAAACATAACCTCACTCTCCATCTATAATTCTTTCCTTCCTTCTTACTTGTGTTATTATTTATTAGGCTTTATCACCTAGAAAGTGAAGAGGAACTAAAAAGCCTCTTGATGAAAGTGAAAGAGGAGAGTGAAAAAGTTGGCTTAAAGCTCAACACTCAGAAGACGAAGATCATGGCATCTGGTCCCACCACTTCATGGCAAATGGATGGGGAAACAGTGGAAAGTGTCAGACTTTATTTTTTGGGGCTCCAAAATCACTGCAGATGGTGACTGCAGCCAAAATTAAAAGACGCTTACTCCTTGGAAGGAAAGTTATGGCCAACCTAGATAGCATATTCAAAAGCAGAGGTATTACTTTGCCAACAAAGGTCCATCTAGTCAAGGCTATGGTTTTTCCTGTGGTCATGTATGGATGTGAGAGTTGAACTGTGAAGAAAGCTGAGTGCTGAAGAATGGATGCTTTTGAACTGTGGTGTTGGAGAAGACTCTTGAGGGTCCCTTGGACTGCAAGGAGATCCAACCAGTCCATTCTAAAGGAGATCAGTCCTGGGTGTTCTTTGGAAGGACTGATGCTAAAGCTGAAACTCCAGTACTTTGGCCACCTCATGCGAAGAGTTGACTTGTTGGAAAAGACTCTGATGCTGGGAGGATTGGGGGCAGGAGGAGAAGGGGACGACAGAGGATGAGCTGGCTGGATGGCATCACCGACTTGATGGACATGAGTTTGGGTGAAGTCTGGGAGTTGGTGACGGACAAGGAGGCCTGGCGTGCTGCAATTCATGGGGTTGCAAAGAGTCGGACACAGCTGAGCCACTGAAGTGAACTGATCACCTTATATATACAAAATATTCTTTTCCATTTTTCTCTCCTTCCTCCCTGCGTCCTTCCCTCCCTTCCTTCCTATTTACTTATTAACATATGGGTTTCAACAACAGGGTGTATGGTGTGTAATTTTTGTGTGCTTTGTTCACTACTGCTTCCTTAATGTCTGGTGCTCAATGAATATCTGCAAAATGAATGTATGGAGTCAAGGCATGCATTAATTAACAGACATCCATTTCATTTTCTATTGTTTTTCTCTTTATTCACATGTGCAGGTGAGAGGCCATAGCTGGAAGAATGCACAGCCTGACTCTCAGATGGTGGTTCTTCCATCAGGCTACTCTACCCTGATTAACCTCCTTTGATGAGAGACAAGCCTGAGTAAGCTTCCAAAGTCCCTGAAGGGAGCACTGCAGATATGACTCAATCAGGAAGACTAGATGTGGGTTTTTTTTCATCTTGTCAGAAAAGACTATAATCATGATACCACTGTGTCTGCAAGGTATGAATGTGTCAGAATGAAATGATTGATATTATTATCTTTCCAAGAGCCTCAGGATGTGCTGTTCTTTCTTCAGTGGTTTCTCTGAGAACCAACACTCTTGGCATTAACTAACCCGGATTCTGGTCTGGCATCTTCTGATCGGTGTTCTCTTTCTTCCTGTATAATGTTGATGTGGAATACTGGAGTCAAGATTCCTCCGGGCTCCGAAAATTTCCTGTGATCCCTGCTTTGCAATTGACCATCATGAAGCTCTTAGCCTTCCTGGCACTGGTGGCAGTTTCCACCATCCTGGTTTCTGGCCGTAAGTAAAGATTCTTACCCAAAAATAAGGTTTGGAGGAATAGTTACATCAAGATAAGAACTCTGTGTGGATGTGGGTTTGGGGGAGCCTAGAAGGCTGGCCTCTCCTGTCCTCTACTCCAGTCCCCTGTTCCATTACCCTTTTCACTGACCATTCATGATAGATTTGACTCTACCCTTAGGCTCTTCCTAATTCAATCAGATCATAGCTCATTTCTGACCTGGGAACCCAGTTTTATGGTCAGAGTCAGTAAAATCTGTTTAGGAACACAAATCAGAGGTTTATTTCAGAAAATGAAAAGTGACCACATATTGTGGGGTTTTATATTATCTGTGCATCTTTTCCCTCTCAATGTGTACACCAAAGACTGAAGTTATTTGACTCTGAAAGCCTGCACCATTGTCCATATTCTTCTCTCCACACCCAAATCTGGTGTTCAACTCACATCCTGTTTTTATTTTTCTCTTTCAGAGGATACAACAACTGCTCCACAGGACACACCAGGTAAGTTTGCCCTTGTACCTTATCTCCTTTCAGCAAAGACCATTTTCCATCCCAGCCTCATGTCAAAGTTTTCACAGGAGATAGGATATAAGGATTCCTAAGCCTAAGTCTGGCAAAGACTTCTGCCTGATTCAAATGTTTATGGTGAACATAGAAAGTCTGCTTATTTCTTACACATTATTAGAGAACATGAACACTCTGGCATGGATATATATAAATTGTGGGTGAATCATTGAATTTTCTTCAGCAGAGAGGAGGCCGTGGTCTGATGTTGTGGCCTGAGAATTTGGGGGAGGTGCATGTAAAGTCTTTCTGATTACCCTAAACCAAAGGGTTGAATATATGGCCAGTGTGTAAATGAGAGGCCATTTAGTCCCTGTGATAGGGATAGAATAAGATAGTTCTACACCTGGAAATCCCACTTGGGGAAGACAGAGAGGGACTTCAGAAGATCACCATATGCTAGACACCAACCAGAAGATGATCAGAACATATGGCAACTAAGCAACAATCAGAACATTGTGAAAGTAAACAGACTTACTGTTTACTCAGTGGCCACTGCCACTGAAAAATGGGATGAGACCTGAATTTGGCCTTGGGAGGTGTATAATAACAGATCCTGAAAAACTGCATTCCTGCACGTAGCCAAGACAGGAGTATAGGTGAAAGAGAAAAGAAACTACGTGAAAGAGGACATTATACCACAACCTGAGATGAATTACTGTATTTTAGGATATGTCACCACTTCTTTGTTAATATACATATGATGATAGCACCATGACAGTTCTGGTTAGACCATACAGTGTCAAGGAGGAACTAATGAGGTAAGCCTTGATGTCTGACCCCAAAAGAGAAAATCTGTGGTCTTCTACCCTTCCCATTTTTTTCTTTGATTATAAAAATGCAGCCCTTAGGAATTCCCTGGTGGTCCATGGGTTAGGATGTGATACATTTACTGCTTGAGCCTGTTTTTGATCCCTGGTCCAGGAACTATACTCCTATGAGCTTCGGGATATGGCCAGAAAAAAAGAGTAGGCAGCCCTCTTTGTTCTCAGGGCTGCAGTCCCTTGCCTGCCTGTATCTCTCACAAGTATCCTACTCTAATTAACTCCCTCTTTGCCTGTTGCTTTCCCTCTGGCTGAATTCTTTCTGTGCCTGATTGTTTTGCACCAAGACAAAAGAACCTGCAGACCAGGCACCAGGTGTGCAGTTTGAATTAAAAGATTGTGAGTTAATGTCACCTTTTAAATCAGGAGTTGTGGATTCCAGTCCCAGTCTGAAGTGCGACTGGATTCAAATCCCACTGAGGAGGGTAGTTTCACCATAATGAGGAGAATGTAGTTCCTGAGTTCAGTTCAGTCCAGTCACTCAGTCCTGTCTGACTCTTTGCAACTCCATGAATTGCAGCACGCCAGGCCTCCCTGTCCATCACCAACTCCCAGAGTTCACTCACACTCACGTCCATTGAGCCGGTGATGCCATCCAGCCATCTCATCCTCTGTCGTCCCCTTCTCCTCCTGCCCCTAATCCCTCCCAGCATCAGGGTCTTTTCCACTGAGTCAACTCTTTGCATGAGGTGGCCAAAGTACTGGAGTTTCAGCTTTAGCATCAGTCCTTCCAAAGAACACCCAGGACCAATCTCCTTTAGAATGGACTGGTTGGATCTCCTTGCAGTCCAAGGGACTCTTGAGTCTTCTCCAACACCACAGTTTCAAAGCATCAATTCTTTGGCACTCAGCTTTCTTCACAGTCCAACTCTCACATCCATATGTGACCAATGGAAAAACCATAGCCTTGACTAGACGGACCTTTGTTGGCAAAATAATGTCTCTGCTTTTGAATATGCTATCTAGGTTGGCCATAACTTTCCTTCCAAGGAGTAAGCGTCTTTTAATTTCATGGCTGCAATCACCATCTGCAGTGATTTTGGAGCCCCCAAAAATAAATTCTGACACTGTTTCCCCACCTATTTCCCATGAAGTGATGGGACCAGATGCCATGATCTTAGTTTTCTGAATGTTGAGCTTTAAGTCAACTTTTTCACTCTCCTCTTTCACTTTCATCAAGAGGCTTTTTAGTTCCTCTTTACTTTCTGCCTGAGGGTGATGTAGAAATGAGGGCATAAGGACCACATGGGAGAGTGGGATAACAGGATGTGGAATGTAGGGGTCAAGTGCAAGTAGGGCTCTAAGCTCTGCTCTTTGTAATGGCATCGATGCCTGATTCCCAGGCTGAGGTTTGTTTTCATTCTTTAACCTGAATCCCAAGGTTGTGGACCAAAGCTCCTGGTCATTCTTGGACTGTCACACAGCACCCTGCCCATTCTGTGCTGTGTGTCGTGCTCACACAGGCATTCTGAAGATTCCTCTTTTCAGCCTCAACAGCTTGGGGACTTGGGTTCTCCCAAGAAAGTAGAGATACTCAAGTAGAGATACTCCCTCTAATCTGAGATGAATCAATTGATTCTTCTCTTCTCCTCATACTGCAATGCTGATCACAGGGCACTGACTCTAGTCTGACCTCGCATACTGTGCCACATGTGCCATGCGGAGTCCAATTAAAAAATATTCTCTTTCCTGCATGAGGCCTGAGTCAGCACAGCTACGATACGGGTAAGGAGATGGTGATGAGATGGTTTTTGCTCACAGTTTTGGGGTTTGACTCTTGCTATTTGTTAGCAGCTCTGTGGGGAGAGAGAAATCTCATAAATCTTGGCAAGGTCCTTTTGAACATGGGGTGGGTCAAAAAGCATTTGTTTATTCTTATTATTTCCAGAATAGTATTAATATTTCCCATTATGTAGAAGGGACTCTCACAATTATTGCTGTAGTACAAGTTCCCACAAAAGGTGTGACAAATATCTCTCTCCTTACGCCAGAACTTGCAAAAAGAGATTTTGTTGCCTTAAAAGAAAGGAGATAGTCCCTCTAATCTGAGATGAATCAATTGATTCTTCTCTTCTCCTCATACTGCAATGCTCCTCATACTTAGAACCTACTCAGTTCTAAGTCATTCTGTGGGAAGTCCCCAGAATGTCAGTCCACAGGAAGTTCCTTTTTGTCTCTCAGCAGTGGTTCCTGTGAATAAGGACATATGTGGATTTGGTCTTTCGTGTTCATGCTAGCAGAAAGTATTTGCCTGTGTCTTCCCTCAGCCTCACTGCCCTAGCAAGTAAATGCTAAATTCTTTCTCTCCCACGAAGGATGAGGCTAGGAACAATGAGTAAGAGGAGAGTTGGTAGCGAGGGTAAAGGTATGACAGAATTGATGACATTTGCTGAGATGAGTTCAGAATGAGAAATGCACATTCAAGCATGTTGCCTGAAGAGTCATATGTTTTGATTTGAATGTTTCCTCCTAATTTCAGCTTCTGAAGCTGCTGCCACGAGCTCTACTGACCCCAGCGAAAGTACAGATGCTCCCAGTGAAAGTACAGATGCCCCCACCACAACCTCTGCTGGTTCCACTTCCACTGCTGCCAGCTCGACCAGTGCTGCATCTATCACCACTCGATTTTGTAAGGTCACCCCATAAGTACTTTCTTCATGGATCTCCTGGATTTCCTGTGTCCACTGTTCTCAGCATAGACTATTTGGGGGGCAGAAAAATTCACGAGGAAAGTTCCGTTCTCTTTTCAGTATTTTCTAAATCCTTGTGGTTTTACAAATCAAGCCAAGAGACAACATCAGAGGAATCAAAAATTTTGAGTCTCTAGGTTATTTACCAATTTTATCTGCATGGCTCTTGAAATTTTAGAATTTAATAGGTAAAATTCATCATTAGTAAAATTGACAATGGAGAGACCAAAGTATGTCCCTCCATGTGGCCAAGTACCTGGCTAAGTCTGTTTTGTTTTGCTAGAAAATTCTTATTTCCTTTAAAGATCTTTCTAAAAATAGAAAATATCTTTACAAAGATGCTTCCTTGAGGCAGAATCCTTTGAGTGTTATTCTGGGTATTTCTGGGAATTTGGAATTCCACTGTGGTTCATGGCACAGTCTTCCTATTCCTGGTTCATTCCCTCCGACCTTAAACAGTCTGGTAAAATCAGTGACTACTATGATTGATTCTGAATATATGACAGGCAATGTGGTATCAAATTCAGATATATAATGTAGGGATGGCCTAAAAGTCCATTCAGGTTTTTCCATAAGATATGGCCAACCAAATAGTTTAAATCTCATAGTAATTCTATGAAATAAGTATTTTAAAGATGATGAAATAAAAAAATTGCAACAGAAACTTCCCTTTGAATATTGTGCAGTAAGAGATGAGATGGATTGGTACATAACCAATGAAAGTCCTGAGGAATCTTAAAAATATTTATACTCTTTCAGTGCATGGCTCCTGGCTCAAAGTTCTGTACTGGGTAGTCAATGGGTGAGAAAATGAATATTTGTCTTTTAACAAGAGAAGCCTGGACTGCTGTGTGCTATAGCATATGGAAAACTAATCATATTGGTCATCTTTGTTTTTTTCTAAACTTCCCACTCATCTAGGCTTCCATCCCAGGCTCCACAGCCAATTGCCTCTGGATAGGAGTTAGGTGTCTATCTTTCAGGAATATAAATCTCTTTTTGACCATGAATTCAGTGCCATTTGACATTTGTTAGTCTTCTTGCAGATTCCAAGGTATAAAGCCACATTTTCAACCTTTTTTGAAAACCTCTTATCTTTTCTTCTGTTTCAGGTTTGTTTCCACGTTTTAACATATTTTGCTGAGTTATCAGTGAGATGGAATCAGCCTCGGCCTTCTGCATTTGATCCTGCTGGGCTGGGCCAATATGTCCCTTGATTTGTTTTAATGCAATGACTCTTCATCCCTACTATGTCTATCCTATCTCTAATCAGTGTATCTTCTTTAAAATAAAAAAATCATGAGCAACAGGAAAAAAGTGATTTTCTGTAGGTGCTGGCATGGTGATTGTCCAAGTGACAGAGTTTGAATCCTACCTAGTTCTTTCTTGGGTTAACGTTAATAAATAGACTTTCTACATGTTTATCCAATTTTTTAAAAACAGGAGACGATCCTTTGGTATATCACTAAAGACTAGAGTTTTCTAGTCACTAATCAACATTTCCTGCATACAAATGTTCACTCTGATTCCATCAAACTCTGCTATTAACTGACCCTTAATTACTCTCATATCCTCAGTGGCTTGGCAGGTGAGAAAGAGGGAAGCACTCCCGAGGTCTGGGAACTAGCCTGACACACTTGTGCTTTGGAATTGTTAGGGTCTGACCTGATTTCAGAGCTTAGAAATGGTGCTCTCTTATAGCACACAAACAATATCACAAAACACCAACATCAGAGAGAGGCACGCGGTGACTCCCATAATTTTGACCAACTCATCATTTTGTTTCAGTACAAACAAAAACAAGATCAGTGTACAACCCATAAAATACTATCAGTAAATATCACCCTCTCCCAGGTAATGAGTTCATTACATATTACAACTTTAGCCCCACTCTAGCCTCTTCTCTCTATCGGGTTTGTTAAGACACTCAGTTATAGCATTATTTGTGCTCCCTTAGAGTCACTAATCAGAGCAGAGGCCTGCTTCCTTAAACCTTCCCTCAAGTCACCTCACATACACTCAAATCTTGTAACAAGTCCTTTCTTAGACTCTTGGATTAAGGCACCTGTCTGTAATTCCCCATGGTTTATGTTCTCCCCACTGCCATGACTACTAAACCCAAACCAACTCAACCATAGCTGTGTTCCTGGTGGTCTGGGGCTGGAAGATTTTGATACCTGAATGTATAATTGGGATGGACGTGGTATGAGAACAAGGTGCGGTATCTTTGTCTTTCTCCCTTTGGATATTTGCTGGGTTAAAATTTGCCCAATTCTGGGAGGTTTGGTTAATTGGAGCCTTTACAACTGCCTGAGCCGCCACCATAAGTAAACCAAACAGTGCAAATTCAAGGAGAACAACATTAACGGTCTGATTAATTAAATGATTGAAGATGAAATTTGATGCTAAATTTCCTAAAAAATAATTATCTGATTCCACTTAATAACAGATGAAAGTGTTAGACACTGAATCGTGTCTGACTCTTTGTGACCCATAGACTGTATCCCACGAGGCTCCTCTGTCCATGGAATTCTTCGGGCAAGAATACCGGAGTGAGTGGTCATTTCCTTCTCCAGGGAATCCTCCCAACTCAGGGATTGAACCGGGTCTCCTGCATTGCAGGCAGATTCTTCACCATTTGAGTCACCTGGGAAGCCCTATAATAACAGGTAGTGGAGACTGTTAAATGTCAGACAAGGTAAGTCTGCTAATTATTTCAGCTACCTGACATTGAAATAGGCTGGGACCTGGGACTCTTGCTGGAGTACTTGCACCTGGACAAATGTCTCCTGGGACAATAGGATCCAAAGAAACTATAAGGGATGCATGTGTAGTTGGGGAAATTGTGAACAGTAACTATGACAAAACCACAAACCAAATGCCACTTCTGAGGTACCTGGAGCAAAAGCAGGGTACTGTGCATGATCCCTGTACACAGCACACCAAGGGGTGGCTGGACCATCTCAGCTCTGTCTCCTGACCAACACATGGACCTGCCTCATTACTCCTTTAGTGACCCAAGCCGTTCCTCTGGGGGTGTGGGCAAGGGTATCTGTTACTTGCTTTTGCTCCCTTGTGCTACAGAATGAGACCCAATAAAGTGCAGCATGGGACTCTGTTCTGGCCACTTATATATTTCTGTTGATTAAAGATACAAGGGCCTGTGCTGGCAACAATGTTATAAAGACAATTTAGGAAGAGCAACAGGACAAGTGGGACTGGTGAATGTTTATCCACTTTTATAACACCTTTCATAATAGTCCCTCAGTCCACCCAGACACAATGTGAATTTTCATAGATTGGAGTTTGTATACATTCACTATATTGCCCCAGGGTCTTTTGAGTCTTTTAGCATATTGCCATAATCTAACTCAGACAAGACATGGAATTAATAACCATTAAAGGCAAATTGGTAGTTATTATGTTAATTGCTTCCTCAGAGGAATAAACTCAAAAGAATTGAGACCTCTAATATTCATATGATAACTAGAGGGTAGTGGTTTTCAAGTAATATTCAAGGCCTAGTTCCGTCTGTGGAAAATCTAGGAATTATGTGTTAGAGCAGCCAGAGACATTGCTTGAAATATGTAACACGTTGTCATGTTTTCCAGATCATGCTAATAAGCAAGAAGGGAGAGACCATAGGACTTTTCTGGTTTTGCCAAAAGCATGCTCTTAAACCTAGGAATCCACCTCTTGTCACAAAGTCACCAGGTAGAAATCGGAATTTTAGCAGGACCCTAAGCAGAAATCCTTAATAAATTTACTGATAATCAGCCCCAGGCCTTCTCTATTAGCCCACAGATCTGACTGTTTGTATATCAATAGTAGATATTTCTGTCATATATATGTGTGGACTAACCCTTTGGCAGAAATCAAATAGGATTTCTTTGCAAAATTCTCTTGGGTTTTCGATTTGAAAACTACCTGATGCAGATTATTCTTTTAGACCATTTGAAAAATAGATGCTATCTTTTCAATGGTATTTGATAACTGTAGCCTCACTACTGAAGAGCATCAGAGTATTCTGAGGCCATTAAACATCTATGGATTCTGGTCACGCCCTGGATGATGAGAGACAGACAGTCAAATACATGAGGGCCACTAAGAAATGCTCCCTCTTAGTGTGGAAGTTTATTTTTAAGGGTGTTGTAAGAATGAAATTTCAGGGGGTGACCCATACATACAGAAACATGTTCTATTGCTACTTGTTGGGTGGAAAATGGGGCTCTCAAAGAACTTTGCTGATATCACCCCAAGTGGTATGGCACATAAAATGACTGGATTACCAACAGAAGTTGTTGAGCTGAGGACAATGTTGCTGCTTGGAAGTAAGTCTCAAAAGTCTCTGCAGATACCAAACACTGATTAAAGAAAGCAAGAATAAATCTTTTCATTGTGTGTTGCTCTAAGTTCTGTAGATAGGAGTGGACAAAGTTTCAGGCTCCTGGCCTCTGCGAGGCATTTAAATACGACAGACAATAAAAAGAAATGGTGCAATGAAGAAAATGCATCCACTATTAACAGGAAAATATTGGATCAATAATGGCTGTAAGTAGAATGACCTGACACTGACAAGTGGATCACATTGGACTGCTATTGTTAGCCCCACGGTTCTGTAAGTGTTTATGTACTGGGTATTAACTGGGCACTCAGACTCCACTAGGATTTGTTTATCCCATAAAGGAGTAACCTTAGAGATACAATTAAAGTGGAACAATCAATTCACCATTCGCTTGGTCCATTTCCTCTCAGGTTATGAACTGTACTATTATTATAAACTACTAATTAATATACAGAAGTGATTAGGGAAACATGATTTATTTTTATTGAAATTCAGTTTACCTTTTTCTCTGTCTAAGAAATATTAGTTCCCTAAGTTTAGGTAGGTGCACTTTTCGGTTCAATTCTAGATGTTTCATAATTTTAGTGTTTATGATTAAGTCTGATTTTTGTGTATTGCATGAGGTGTGAATCATATTTTTGTTATCATATAGGTAGTTCTGTGTTTTTTCAGTATAGTTTGTTGAAAGACTTTCCCTTTTTCTTTTTTTAGAATTTTAAAGACTTTAATAGGTAGCACACAGAGAAGAAAATATAAATCACTTTTTTTTAATATAAATTTATTTATTTTAATTGGAGGTTAATTACTTTACAATATTGTATTGGTTTTGCCATACATCAACATGTATACACGTGTTCCCCATCCTGAACCCCCCTCCCTCCTCTTGGCATTATTGTCAAAAACCAATTAACCATAAATGTGTGGAGCTATTTTATAAATTATTTTTCTACCCTTCTGACTTATTTTTCTATCTATGTCAGTATCTCAATGACTTTATTAACGTAGATGTATAAGCTTGTATATCAGGCGTGTGATTCCTACAACTTTTTTCCTTTTCAAGATTATTTTTGAGGGAGGTGAAAGGGGGGGTTCAGGATGGGGAACACGTGTACACCCGTGGCAGATTCATGTTGATGTATGGCAAAACCAATACAATATTGTAAAGTAATTAGCCTCCAATTAAAATAAATAAATTTATATTTAAAAAAAGATTATTTTTGTTCACTGGTTCTTTTTGTCATATGTATTTTGGATCTATTGGTCAATTTTAACAGCAAGTCTTCTGACATATTGACTTGGATCGAATTGAAGATACAGACAAATGGATACTTAACATTATTTATTCAATGACAATAATGTTTTTGGAATTTTCAAAATTCAATTGATCACTGGTAAAAGACTGATGCTGGGAGGGATTGGGAGCAGGAGGAATAGGGGACGACAGAGGATGAGATGGCTGGATGGTATCACTGACTCTATGGACGTGAGTCTGAGTGAACTCTGGGAGTTGGTGATAGACAGGGAGGCCTGGCGTGCTGCGATTCATGGGATTGCAGAGTCGGACACAACTGAGCGACTGAACTGTACTGAACTGAATTTGTGGAAATATATTTGAATTTACTATATTGGCTGTCTATACCATGACTTTAATTTACTTATTGTTTCTAACAAATGTGTATGTGTAGTTATACATGTGCACAACCTTGTCATCTTCATGTACAATTAGTTTACTTCATTATATCTGAGCTTGTTATATTTCTTTTTTCCCTGCATATAAAAATGCTTAGGACCTCCAGAAAGATATTAAATAGAAGTGATAAGAACAGAAATACTTAATAAATATTAACTTCCAATTTTAGCAGAAAGATTCCAGTTCTTCTCCACTATATAGATTTATATGATTAAAGTGTTTGGTCGATACTTTTTGTCAGAATGAAGAAATCTTAATTTAACCCTAGTTTAAAACGATGAAAAAGTAAAAACTACAACCAAGAATACTCTACCCAGCAAGGCTCTCATTCACGTGTGATGGAGAGATCAAAAGTTTACAGATAAGCAAAAAACTAAAAGATTTCATAAGCCCAAGCAATCTGTTTAAAAAGTATTAAAGGGACTTATAGCAAAATTAAAAGGCTAAAACTAGAAACATGAACATTGCACAAGGAAAAAGTATTAGTCACTCAATCATGTCTTACTCTTTGCAACCCCATGGACTGTAGCCCATCAGACTCCTTGTCTATGGAATTCTCCAGGCAAGAATACTGGAGTTGGGTTGCCAACTCCAAAAATACTGGGTTGTCATTCCCTTCTCCAGAGGATCTTCCTGATCCTCAGGAAGATCGAACCCAGGTCTCCTGTATTGCAGTCAGATTCTTTACCATCTGAGCCATCAGGTAAATATATCATACAGGTAGTAAATCAACCACATATAAAGCTGCTGCTGCTGCTGCTGCTGCTGCTGCTGCTGCTGCTGCTCCTAAGTCACTGCAGTCATGTCTGACTCTGTGCAACCCCATAGACAGTAGCCCACCAGGCTCCCCCGTCCCTGGGATTCTCCAGGCAAGAACACTGGAGTGGGTTGCCATTTCCTTCTCCAATGCATGAAAGTGAAAAGTGAAAGTGAAGGCACTCAGTCGTGTCCGACTGTGCAACCCCATAGATGGCAGCCCACCAGGCTCTCCTATCCATGGGATTTTCCAGGCAAGGGTACTGGAGTGGGTTGCCATTGCCTTCTCTGACATATAAAGCTAGTATAGGTTAAAAGACAAAAAAGTAAAATAATCCACATCCATAAGAAGCAGATATGACATACATAAAACTAATAAATGTAAAATGGGATGTCAAAAACAAATTACTATGGGAAGACCATAAAAATGCAGGATTGTTAAGATGCATTTGAAATCAAGAGATCAGCAACATAAATTAATCACACATATATAGACTACTGTGTATCAAACTCGTGGTAATCACAAATCAAAAATCTCTAAGAGATACACATACAGAAAAGAGAAATGAATCCAAACCTAACACTAACATAACACTAAAGACATAACACTGTCATTAAATCACAAAAGAGAAAAAAAAAGGAAAGAAAAATAACTACAAAATAGTTCCCAAACAATGAAAAAAATGGCAGTAAGTACAGATGTGAATTACGACTTTAAATGTAAATAGACTAAATGCTCCTATTAAAAAACATAGCATGACCAAATTGATATAAATGCAAGACCCATATATATATGTGTGTGTGTGTGTGTATATATATATGGCCTAGGAGAGACTCACTTCAGGTCTAAAGGCACATGCAAATTGAAAGCATGTGGAAAAAGGTTGTAAGTAGTATGTGCTCAGTTGTGTCTGACTCTTTGCAACCCCATGGACTGTAGCCCACCAGGCTCCTCTGTCCATGAGATTATCTTGGCAAGAATACTGAAGTGAGCTGCCATTTCCTCCTCCAGGGGATCTTCCTGACTCAGGGATCAAACCTGCAGCTTCTGTGACTCTGGCATTGGCAGGTGGATTCTTCACCACTGAGTCAAGGTATTCCACGAAAGTGGAAATCAAAGCTGGAATGGCATTACTTTCATCTGACAAATAGAATGTAAAACAAATACTGTTACAAGAGACAAAGAGGATATTACATAATGATCAAAAGATCAAATCAAGAATATGCAAACAAAATAAGGCCATTTAACAGATGAAGTAACCGATAAAGGGAGAAACTGACAGTAACACAATAACAGAGGAGCTTCACATTCCTCAGATCATCCAGACAGAAGATCAATAAGGAAACACAAAATGACACAGTTTATAAGCTGGACATAATAGTTAAATGTGAACATGCCATCAAAAAGCAGCAGAATACACATTCTTTTAAAGTGCATATGGAAGAGTCTCCAAGACAGATCATATGCAAGATCACAAAACCCCTCAGTAAATTTTAGAAAGCTGAAATCATACCAAGCATCTTTTCCCACCCCATGCTGTGAGACTAGAAATCAAATACAAGGAAAAAAAAAACTACTGAAAACACAAACACTTAAGAGTGCAAGCAATAATCCACTAGCAATGAAAGAACCATTAATGAAATCAAAGAAGCAATTTTAATAAATACACGCATATGGATGAAAATGAAAACACAACAACCTAAAATCTATGAGATACATCAAAAGCAGTTCTAAGAGAAGTTTATAGTGATACAAGCTTACCTCAGAAAACAAGAAAAATCTCTAATAACTAATGTAGCCTTACACCAAAAGGAATTAGAGAAAGAAGAACAAACAAACCCAAAATTTAGTAGAAGAAAGAAATCATAAAAATTAGAGCAGATATAAATGAAATTGAGGCTAACAAAACAGAAAAGATCAATAAAACGGAAAGTTCATCCTTTAAAAAGATGAAAAAGTTTAACAAGCCTTTGGCCAGACACATTAAGAAAAACAAAGGGCCCTAATCAATAAAAGTAGAAATAAAAAAGAAGTTAGATTTAACACCACAGAAATATAAAAGATCTTAGAAGACTACTATGAACAACTATACACCAATAAATTAGACAACCTAGAAGAAATGGATCAAATCCTAGAAATGTACAATCTCCCATGACTGAAACAAGAAGAAACAGAACATATGAACAGACCAATTACCTGGAGTGAAATTCAATGAGTAATAAGTTCCTAATAAATAAAATCCAGGACCAAATGGCTTCACAGGTAAATTCTACCAATCTTGCAGAGAAAAGTTAACACCAAGTCTTCTCAAACTATTAAGAAACATTGCAGAGGAGGGAACGCTTGTCAACCCATTCTATGAGGCCAGCATCACCCATATACCCAAATCAGACAAAGACACTACAAAGAAAGAAAATTACAGGGCAATATCACTGATGAACATAGATGAAAAAAATTCTCAACTAAATACTAACAAACTGAACACAACAATACATTAAAAGGATCATATACCATGATCAAGTGGGATTTATCCCAGGGGTGTAAGGATGGTTCAATATTCATAAATCAATTAATGTGTCATATTGCCAAACTGAAGAATAAAAAACAAATGATCATGCTATTACATGCAGGAAAAACTTTGGATAATATTTAATACTATACATTTATGATAAAAACTCTCCAGAAACTGCATACAGAGAGAATATAATAAGGGCCTCAGAATAATAAGGGCCATCTATGACAATCCTACATCTAACATTATACTCAAAGAGGGAAAGCTGAAAACATTTCCTCTAAAAAACAAGCAGGACAAGGACGCCCACACTCAAAACTGTTATTCAATATAGTATTGTAAGTCTTGACCACATCAAACAGACAAGAAAAAGAAATGAAATCCAAACTGGAAAAGAAGAAGTAAAATTATCACTATTTGCAGATGACATGGTACTATACACAAGAAATCCTAAAGATGCCAGAAAAATATTACTAGAGCTCTTTAATGAATTCTATAAAGTTGTAGGATATAAATTAATTACAGAAATCTGTCATTTTTCTATACACTAACCATGAACTATCATAAAGAGAAGTTAAGAAAACAATCCTATTTATATCACATCAAAAAGAATAACATACCTAGCAATAAACCTACCTAAGGAGGTAAATGACCTGAACGTGTAAACTGTAAGACACTGACGGGCAAACTGAAGACAACAAAAACAGCCTGAAAATACATCATGTTCATGGATTGGAAGAATTAATATTGCTAAGATGCCAAACTATAACGCTTTTTTGGATCTGTCTTTTAAAGCAAAGGAAACAAAAACAAAATTAAAAATTGGGCTTAAAACTTCTACACAGCAAATCTAAATCACTGACAGATCAAAAAGACAACAATGAATGGGAGAAAATATTTACAAATGAAATGGATGATAAGGTGTAATTTCCAAAACATATAAACAGCTCATACGAATCAGTATCAAACAAATAACTCCATTAAAAATGGACATTTAAATAGACATTTTTCCAGTGATGACATACAGATGGCCAACAGGCACACGCAAAGACCCTGAGTTCTCAATAATCAAAAAATAATCAGATCCTCAATAATCAGAAAAACTCAAATCAAAAACACAATGAGATATCATCTCAATTCTATAAAACTGGCAATTGTCAAATGACAGCAAATAATGAATGTTCACTAAGATATGAAGAAGTAGGAACCCTGCACTGTTGGTGGAACTGTATATTGGTGCAGCCAGTGTGGAAAACATTATGGGATTTTCTCAAAAAATTCAAATACCCAATGATCCAGCAATTTCACTTCTGGGCATATATCCAAAGAATACAAAAACACTAACTTAATCAGATACAGGCACCCCAAAGTTCACAGAAGCATTATTTAGAAAAGCTAAGATATAGAAGGAACATAAGAGATGATGCATAAAGAGGATGTGGTCTATATATACAATGGAATGTGACTCAGACACATAAAAGAATGAAATTTTGCTATTTACAGCAACATGGGTGGTTCTGGAAGGCATTATGCTTGGTGAAATAAGTCAGACAAAAACAAATAGTATATGTTATTACTTATATGTGGAATTTAAAAATAAGCAGTGATTATACAAGAAAAAAAAACATTCACGGATATAGAGAACAAACTACTGGCTATCAGTTAAGTGATAGAAGGAAAGTAGTAACAATTTGGGATTAGAGGATTAAGCAGTAAACATTACACAGTATAAAATAAATAAGCTACAAGGGTATATTGTACCGCATGGGGAATATAGCCAATATTTTATAACTGTAAATGGAGCTTAATTTATAAAATTTTGTATCTCTATATTGTATATCTGAAAGTAATGTAATATTGTAAATCAAATATACCTCAAAAAACAATTTTAAACAGAAAAAAAGTGTCCTTGAAATTTCATTATGAATTACTCTCAGCCCAGAATCCATTTCTCTCATCACTTTCTATAATCAACCCTCCTTTTTTGATGGTAGTGCTAAATAATTCAACAGTAGTTCCAGAGAAGAATCACCAGAATGTTGAAGTAACTTGATCAGGATTTTTCTATTAATTAAAAAATTTTTACAATGTTGTGCTGGTTAACACCGTACACCACCACAAATCAGCCACATAATTTAAAAAGATGCTTGCTCCTTGGAAGAAAAGCTATGACAAACCTAGACAGCATATTAAAAAGCAGAGATATCACTCTGCCAAAAAGGGTCCATACAAGCAAATCTATGGTTTTTCCAGTAGTCATGTGTGGATATGAGAGTTGGACCATAAAGAAGGCTGAGCACCAAAGAATTGATGCTTTCGAACTGTGGTGCTAGAGAAGACTCTTGAGAGTCCCTTGGACTACGATGTGATCAAACAGTCAGTCCAATAGGAAATAAATCCTGAATATTAATTGGAAGGTCTGATGCTGAAGCTGAAGCTCCAATACTTTGATCACCTGATGCAAACAGCCAACTCACTGGAAAAGAAGGAAGTGATGAAGGAATCGATAATATGAGCACTACTTCAGTTCAGTTCAGTTCAGTTGTGTCGGACTCTTTGCGACCCCATGAACTGCAGCATGCCAGGCCTCCCTGTCCATCAACAACTCCGGGAGTTTATCCAAACTCATGTCCGTAGAGTTTGTGATGCCATCCAACCATCTCATCATCTGTCGTCCCCTTCTCCTCCTGCCCTCAATCTTTCCCAGCATCAGAGTCTTTTCCAATTAGTCAGTTCTTTGCATCAGGTAGTCAAAGTATTGGAGTTTCAGCTTCAGCATCAGTCCTTCCAATGAATATTCAGGACTGATTTCATTTAGGATGGACTGGTTGGATCTCCTTGCAGTCCAAGGGACTCTCAAGAGTCTTCTCCAACACCACAGTTCAAAAGCATCAATTCTTCAGTGCTCAGTTTTCCTAATCTTCCTTCAAAAAAGTGTATTGCTATCTACTGGGAGGTTTTAGTCCAAGGAAAATAGTTACAGCATCTCCTTAACCTGAAATATTAGAAATCTAGACCCCATAGAAATAATTAAGAAAGAATTAATGAAGAATTAAACAATTCAGTTCAGTTCAGTATCTCAGTCATGTCCAACTCTTTTTCAACCCATGGACTGCAGCATGCCAAGCCTCTCTGTCCATCATCAACTCCTGGAGCTTACTCAAACTCATGTCCATTGAGTTGGTGATGCCATCCAGCCATCTCATCCTCTGCCATCTCCTTCTCCACCTGCCTTCAATCTTTCCCAGCATTAGGGTCTTTTCCAATGAGTTGGCTCTTCTCATCAGATGGCCAAAGTATTGGAGTTTCAACTTTAGTATCAGTCTTTCCAATGAATATTCAGGATTCATTTCCTTTAGGATGGACTGGCTTGATTTCTTTGCAGTCCAAGGGACTCTTGAGAGTCTTCTCCAACACCACAGTTCAAAAGCATCAATTCTTCAGTGCTAAGCCTTCTTTATGGTCCAACTCACACATCCACACATGACTACTGGTAAAACCATAGCTTTGACTAGAAGGACCATTGTAGGCAGAGTAATGTCTCTGCTTTTTAACATGCTGTCTAGATTTGTCATAGCGTTTCTTCCAAGGAGCAAGCGTCTTTTAACTTCACGGTTGCAGTAACCTTCTGCAGTGATTTTGGAGCCCAAGAAAATAAAGTCTGTCACTGTTTCCGCTGTTTTCCCATCTATTTGCCATGAAGTGATGAGACAAGATGGGACCAGATGCCATGATCTTCCTTTATTTTAATGTTGAGTTTTAAGCCAAATTTTTCACTCTGATCTTTCACCTTCATCAAGAGGCTCTTTAGTTCCTCTTTGCTTTCTGCCATATCTGCATGGCATAGTGTTATCTGCATATCTGAGGTTACTGATATCTCTCCCTGCAATCTTGACTCCAGCTTTCGCATGATGTCCTCCGCATTTAAGTTAAATAAGCATGGTGACAATATACAGTCACACTCCTTTCCCAATTTTGAACCAATCCACTGTTCCATGTCCAGTTCCAACTGTTGGTTCTTGACCTGCATACAGGTTTCTTGGAAGGCATGTAAGGTGGTCTGGTATTCCCATCTCTTTAAGAATTTTCCACAATTTTTTGTGATCCACACAGTCAAAGGCTTTAGCGTAGTCAATGAAACAGAAGTAGATGTTTTTCTGGAACTCTCTTGCTTTTCCTATGATCTAGGATGCTGGCAATTTGATCTCTGGTTCCACTGCCTTTTCTAAATCAAGCTTGAATATCTGGAAGCTCTCAGTTCACATATTACTGAAGCCTAGCTTGGAGGATTTTGAGCATGACCTTGCCAGTATGTGAAATGGGTGCAATTGTGTGGTAGTTTGAACATTTCTTTGGCATTGCCCTTCTCTGGGACTGGAATGAAAACTGACCTTTTCCAATTCTGTACCCACTGTTGAGTTTTCCAAATTTGCTGGCATATTGAGTGTAACACTTTAACAGCATCATATTTTAGGATTTGAAGTAGCTCAGGTGGAATTCTATCACTTCCACTAGCTTTGTTCATAGTGATGCTTCCTAAGATCCACTTGACTTCCCACTCCAGGATGTCTGGCTCTAGATGAGTAATCACATCATCGTGGGTATCTGGGTCATTAAGATCTTTTTTGTATAGTTCTTATATGTATTCTTTCCACCTCTTCTTAATATCTTCTGCTTCTGTTAGGTCCATACCATTTCCATCCTTTATTGTGCCCATCTTTGCATGAAATGATCCCTAATTTTCTTGAATAGATCTCTAGTCTTTTCCATTCTACTATTTTCCTCTCTTTCTTTGCATTTTTCACTTAGGAATGCTTTCTTATCTATCCTTGCAATTCTTTGGAACTCTGCATTCCGATGGGTATATCTTTTTCTCCTTTTCCTTCCACTTCTTTTCTTTTCTTGGCTACTTGTAAGGCCTCCTTAGACAACCATTTTGCCTTTTGCATTTGTTTTTCTTGGGGATGGTTTTGATCACTGCCTCTTGTACAATATTACAAACCTCCGTCCATAGTTGTTCACGCACTCTGTCTATCAGATCTAATCCCTTGAATCTACTTTTCACTTCTACTGTATAATCATAAGGGATTTGATTTAGGTCATACCTGAATGGTCTTGTGGTTTTCGCCACTTTCTTCAATTTAAGTCTGAATTTGGCAATAAGGAGTTCATGATCTGAGATACAGTCAGCTCCCAGTCTTGTTTTTGCTGACAGAGCTTCTCCATCTTTGGCTGCAAAGAATATAATAAATTTGATTTCAGTATTGACTGTCTGGTGATGTCCATGTGTAGAGTCATCTCTTGTGTTGTTGGAAGAGGGTGTTTTTTATGATCAGTGCGTTTTGTTGGCAAAGCTCTGTTAGCTTTTGTCCTGCTTCATTTTGTACTCCAAGGCCAAATTTGCCTGTTACTCCAGGTATCTCTTGACTTCCTACTTTTGCATTCCAGTCCCCTATGATGAAAAGGACATCTTTTGATGTTAGCTCTAGAAGGTCTTCTGGGTGGGTCTTCATAGAACTGTTCAACTTCAGCTTTCCCCACAAACAGCCCTTCCCATCAGGAATCTTCCACAACCCTCTTACTTATCCTTATTTATCTGAGGGCAGACTGAATGAAAATCACAATCACAGAAAAGTAACCAAACTGATCATATGGATCACAGCCTTGTCTAACTCAATGAAAGCATGAGCTATGCTGTGAAGGGCCACCAAAGATGGACAGGCCATGGTGGAGAGTTCTGACAAAATGTGGTCTACTGGAGAAGGGAATGGCAAATCACTTCAGGAATCTTGCCTTGAGAATCTCATGAACAGTATGAAAAGGCAAAAAGGTAGAACACTGAAAGATGAACTTCCCAGGTCAGTAGGTCCCCAATATGCTACCAGAGAAGAGCAGAAAAATAGCCCCAGAAGGAATGAAAAGGCTGAGTCAAAGAGAAACAATGCCGAGTTATGGATGTGTCTGGTGGTGAAAGTAAAGTCCGACACTGTAAAGAACTGTATTACATAGGAAACTAGAATGTTAGGCCAATGAAACAAGGTAAACTGGAAGTGGTCAAACCGGATATGGCAAGAGTAAACATTGACATTTTAGGAATCACTGAATTAAAAGGAGGGGAATGGATGAATTTAATTCAGATAACCATTATAGTTATTACTGTGGGCAAGAATCCCTTAGAAGAAATAGAGTAGCCATCACAGTCAACAAAAGAGTCCAAAATACAGTACTTGGGTGCAATCTCAAAAACAACAGAATGATCTCAGTTCGTTTCCAAGGCAAGCCATTCAATATCACAGTAATCCAAGCTTATGTCTATGGGGTCGCACAGAGTCAGACATGACTGAAGTGAATTAGCAGCAGCAGCATGACCCAACCACTAATGCCAAAGAAGCTGAAGTTGAACGGTTCTATGAAGACCTACAAAACCTTCTAGAAATAACACCAAAAAAAGATGTCCAAATATCCTGGATCCTAATTCCTTTGCTGCCCCCTGATTAGATGTTTGACCTTAATCAAACCTGTTTCATCATCTATAAAAGAGATAATAACTGTATCTACCACAGAAGACTGATATATGAAATAATGCAGGTAAAATATCTAGAAGTGTACTCAGTAAGTGTTAGCTTCTTTTTTTCCCCTGGTTAACAGATACGTTTCATCAGCATAGCAGTCAAATGTATAAAACCAAATGTCAATGGCATTAACACAATAGTCTCACATGACTATTTTTTCCTAGAGCAGAAGCCACCTTTTCATTTATTGTTGTGATTTATGATGGGATTATATTTGTGTAGGAAATGACTTTACAATCTAGGCCTAACTTTTTTCTTAATAAGCCAGGAAA
Organism: Ovis canadensis; assembly: GCF_042477335.2. Taxonomy (NCBI): domain Eukaryota; kingdom Metazoa; phylum Chordata; class Mammalia; order Artiodactyla; family Bovidae; genus Ovis; species Ovis canadensis. The sequence goes on along the minus strand of NC_091247.1, from coordinate 137,415,358 downwards.
GAAAATTTCTTAGGAATCATTGAATGACACTGAATTATATCTTATAAAATCAAAAGGGAAGAATAGCATTCCCTTTATCATGTGAAAGCAATTAGCATTCATACCACAGGCTGCTGCTGCTGCTGCTGCTAAGTTGCTTCAGTCGTGTCCAACTCTGTGCGACCCCATAGACGGAAGCCCACCAGGCTCCCCCATCCCAAAACAACTTAAATTTTGAAACTTTTTCAGGATTAACCTAATTTAAGGTATGTTCAACAGAAATGTTATAATTTTCCTTTCCACTTGTACCAGCTTTTCTCCATGCTTAAAAGCACAGCCTGGGAAATTACACTTTTTTCCCAAGACATCTGCCACCTAGATGAGAATAATAAGAATGGTATTAATAATTATGATAATAAAAGCACTTAAGAAGCACCGTAAGTATTTCACATGACTTATCTCATGGAATTACCATACTGATATGATTATGTAATACAATTACATACAAAAAAGACACATAAATGGTTTTGAGAAGTTGATCCCAAGAATAAGAAGAGGGCATGAGGTAGACATTGTGCTGTGCCACCCAGATTCTTCTTCTTGATGAACTTGTTGCCTCAGCTAGGAGTACTGTTGGCAGACAGTCTTGCCCATGTTAACACCTTTCAGGAATTACCTCAGTCAAGCTTCTGCTGTCAGCCAACCCATTCCAGGATTGCCTCAGAAGCAAAGAGCTTTGTCTAAAACCATGCCCCTTCCAGCATGGCCCCTATACAATGGCTGGCTGATATAGGAGTATAAAGACTTAGCCATCAAGGGCCAACTTAGGACAACCCTGAATGGCCATGACTAGCTACTGAGCTCTTTGTGGGGTCAGCTGAGACTGTGGTTGGTGTACACAGCTGGATTTATCCCTCTGCTTCCTTCCCCATGTTTTGACAAGTTTTAATCCCAAGGGCATTGCTTAATAAACATCCTGCATGCTGAGCTGTGTCTCAGAGTCTACTGCCTGGGAAGCCCAACTTGCAACACTGCAAGTACACTACCAAAAAACACCATTTTTACTCACACAAAACATCTCACATCTTTAATCATCTATCTTACTAAGTGTAGTTATTGGGGGGGGGAAAGGAATCTCAAACAAGTTACATTATTCTTAGTCTTATTCCACACACTTGTATAACCAGCAGGTTGGAGGGAGATGGTCATGGTGCAGCTGTGCTGTGACACACTTAGCACACGTCCCAGCATGTTGCTGTAGGTGAATGCTAGGGAACAAAATCTGTCAGTCCAATACCTGATCCTCTTAACCGAAATAAAATCTAAACAAAGAAAAGTAGAATCTTCTTCTGGAATAAAATTAAAATGTAAGAAATATATTCCGATTGGGTAAATTTCAGTTACAGAAATTTTATAAGACCAAAAAGGAGTGATCCATCTCTTTCCTTACCTCAACGCCTGCCCCATTCCCCAGAGGTAATTGCTGTTGGTTTGATGTGAGTTATTTCCAGAACTTTTTTCCATGACTACTAATTTATAAGTGTTTGAATATGAATTTTTAATAAAAATGGAATTTACTCTATGTGCTGCTCAGCAACCCACATTTGATAATCTGCTCTATTCAAAATACTGATTTAAATGCTAATCATATCTAAAAAATACCTTCACAACAACATCTAAACTGACACTTCAATGAAACATCTGGGAACCACAGACTAGCTAAGTTGATACATAAACTGTATCATTACAAGTATACCCCTTGTCAATTTGGCACTCTTTAAACTATACTTAATACCTAAATAAAGACAATAACAAGTGTCTTAGTTCAGGCTGATACAGCAAAGTACCATAGACTGAGAGGCTCATAAACAACAGAAATGTATTTCCCATAGTTCTAAAGTTTGGAAGTCTGAGGTCAGGGTGCCAACATGGTCAAGTTCTGGTGAGACTGCTCTTTTAGCTACTCTTCCAGTTACTGACCACTGATTACTTGTATCCTCACATGGCAGAAATCAGAAAGGGATAGAAATTCTCTTGCAAATCAAAAGGACAGTAATCCCATTCCTGAGAGCTTTATCATCCTGAAGTGAAGCAGTGAAGTTGCTCAGTCGTGTCTGACTCTTTGTTACCCCATGGACTGTAGCCTACCAGGCTTCTCAGTCTATGGGATTTTCCAGGCAAGAGTAATGGAGTGGGGTTCCATTTCCTTCTCCAGGGGATCTTCCCGACCCAGGGATCGAACCCAGGTCTCCCACATTGTAGGCAGACACTTTACCCTCTGAGCCACCAGGGAAGCCTTTTATCATCTTGACCCCATCTAATCCTAATCCCAAGAATCCTACCTCTTAATATCATCACACTGATGGGTGAGGTTTCAATTTATTAATTTTGGAGGGACACAAACATTCTGTCTATAACAGTAACGTTATACTTCCACACAATATGGTATAAGTATCCTTTGTTCAACTGAAAAAGTACTAAACCTTTCTCCAAAGGAAGATGCAAAGCTCTTGGGTGGTGTTCACTCTTCTTGATACCGTGCAACTTAAACATTATAATGTAAAAAAACAATACATCTTATGTTATATAAGAGGATAAAAAGAGAGAAAAAAACAAAGATACTTGCTAAGAATACACACATAACAAAATAAGGAAGAAATACTCATGACAATTACAGTTGTTATTACTACTGGTCATGTGGTCACAGCTGGTATTTAGAATACATTCTTCCACTCCCTATTCTGTATTTCCCCTTTTCCTCTGTAAACACCTCAGCTGGTTGTGGTTCTTTACCACACAGATAACTCAAACTCATTCATAAAAGGTCTGGGTCATTACTAGTCCTGTCTGAACTGGGTTGTTGCAACTTTCCATCGACTCTGAACACAGGGCGTGGTAATAATAAGAGACACCTTAAGAGATCTCCCTTATTCCAAACATACTCTTTCTAACTGCACTGTGAAGCAGTAGACCAATTTCCCCTTCGTTACTAAGGTCAATCACCCCAGACAACATAGTAACTCTCTTCTTTGTCCATTTATAGGCATGAGGAGCCCAACGTAGCCCGGTAACAGTCTTAACTTACAGTCCATTTTGTGTCTCCTGGTAAAAGCATTCTTCCATTTAAAACTAAGATACAAATAAGTTCACATTTTTCACTTATTCAGAGAGATCTATCCATATATTTCCTCCCCAAATTTCTTTGTTACCAGTTTTCCAGGCATACTCCTTCCAAATCTCTGACCATCCAGCCAAACAATTGGCCACAGCCCATGAATTAGTTTATAATCAAACATCCGGTCATTTTTCCTTCCAAGAAAAATGAGCTAATCCTCTTGCACTGTTGGTGGGAATGTAAATTGATACAGCCACTACAGAAGACAGTATGGAGATTCCTTAAAAAACTAGGAATAAAGCCACCATATCCCAGCAATCCCACTCCTAGGGAACAAAAATTGAAAGAGACACATGTATCCCATTATTCATTGCAGCACTGTTTACAATAGCTAGAACATGAAGGCAACCTAGATGTCCATTGACAGACGAATGGATAAAGAAGTTGTGGTACATATACACAATGGAATATTACTCAGCCATAAAAAGGAATGCATTTGAGTCAGTTCTAATGGGGTGGATGAACCTAGAATCTATTATATAGAGTGAAGTGAGTCAGAAAGAGAAAGATAAATACCATATTCTAACACATATATACAGAATCCAGAAAAATGGTACTGAAGAATTTATTTACAGGGCAACAGTGGAGAAACAGACATAGAGAATAGACTTATGGACATGGGGAGAGGGGAGGTGAGTGTGAGATGTATGGAAAGAGTAACATGGAAACTTACATTACCATATGTAAAATAGATAGCCAATGGAATTTTCTGTATGGTTCAGGAAACTCAAACGGGCTCTGTATCAACCTAGAGGGGTGGGATGGGGAGGGAGATGGGAGGGAGGGTCAAAAGGTAGAGGATATATGTAAACCTATGGCTGATTCATGCTGAGGTTTGACAGAAAACAACAAAATTCTGTAAAGCAATTATCCTTCAATTAAAAAAAAAATGAGCAAGCAGATGTGCCACTTGACATTCTGCCCACTGGGAGGATTTCCTTTTACCACCATCCTTTAGGGATGTCGCAGAAAGGGGTTGTAGTACTATAGCTGTCCATTTTCAAGCAGTGCCTGCATGTTGCACAGAATCATCTATAAACCAGACCTAAGATTTCTCTTCCTCTTCAACTGATTGTAGGCAACTCCTGATGAGGCCACAGACACAGGCTGGAAGAAGGTAATGTTGCAGGAGCAGGAATCTTTTTACATTTATACTATAAATCTAGCTCTTTCATTTTATCATTGTATCCCATTTTATCACTGTACCATAATACAGCCATCCCACTATAATGAGCTTTCAGCTTGTCTTCAATTTTTCTCCCTTTAAAATGTTCCAGGGAATTTAATAGGAACTGCATTGAATCTATAGATTGCCTTAAGTAGTACTGTCATTTTTACAATATTGATTCTTCAATCCAAGAACATGGTGTATCTTTCCATCTGTTTGTGTCATCTTCAACTTCTTTTATCAGCATCTTATAGTTTTTAAAGTACAGGTTTTTGGCCTCCTTCAGTTCAGTTCAGTTCAGTCGCTCAGTCATGTCCGACTCTTTGTGACCCCATGAATTGCAGCACGCCAGGCCTCCCTGTCCATCACCAACCCCTGGAGTTCACTCAGACTCACATCCATCGAGTCGGTGATGCCATCCAGCAATCTCATCCTCTGTCGTCCCCTTCTCCCCCTGCCCCCAATCCCTCCCAGCATCAGAGTCTTTTCCAATGAGTCAACTCTTCGCATGAGGTGGCCAAAGTACTGGAGTTTCAGCTTTAGCATCATTCCTTCCAAAGAAATCCCAGGGCTGATCTCCTTAGGTAGGTATTCTTATTCCTTTTTGCTTTTTCTTTTGGCCATGTTAGGTCTTTGTTGCTGTGTGCAGGCTTTCTCTAGTTTTGGTGAGCAGGGGCTGCTCAATAGTTATGGTGCACAGGTTGCTCGTTGCGGTGGCTTCTCCTGTTGCAGCGCATGGGCTCTACAGTGTGTGAGCTTCAGTCATTGTAGCACATGGGCTACATCCATTGCCAGGTGGCATGTGGAATCTTCCCAGACCAGGGATCAAACCCATGCCCCTGCAGTGGCAGGTGGATTCTTAACCCCTGGACTACCAAGGAAGTCAGGTATTTTACTCTTTTTTATGCAATGGTAGATGGAATTTCTTTCTGATCTTTCATGGTTAGTGTAAAGACGTGCAAATACCATATGATATCACTTTTTTGTGGAATCTAAAAAAATGATACAAATGAACTTATTTACAAAACAGAAAGAGATTCACTGACACAGAAAAGAAACTTATGGTTACCAAAGGGGAAAGGGTGGGGGAGGGATAAACTGGAGCTTGGGATTAACAGATATACACTACTATATGTAAAATAATCAATAAGGACTTACTATATAGCACAGGGAACTCTACTCAATATTCTGCAATAAGCTATATGGGAAAAGAATCTGAAAAAGAATAAATTTATGTATAACTTAATCACTTCATTGCACACCTGAAACTAACACAACATTGTAAATCAACTACACTCTAATATAAAATAAAAATTAAATTTAAAGAAATATTCTGGGGGAGAATATATATATCCCTGTGCACCTGTGAGATTTTCATAGAAAATAAAATATCAACCAAGACAACTAGATTGGCTACTCTGAAACACTCAAGGATGCATTAGGATCCTTAACCATTTTGAAATCTATTACAGGTATCCCTGACCACTCAGAATGGAAACTAATGACATTCTCGAGACTGTGTGTGCGTTAATGTGTGTAGACGCTTCAACATCAAACCCTCCAAGCAGTAGAAAAGCCACATATAAATTATAATAAGCCCTCAATATTCTGAGTTCCTCTGTATCCACAGTTCAGCAACACTGGCGTCAACTAATTTTTAGTCATGTAATATTGTATTATTAACACTATTGAAAAAAATCCACAGATAAGTGGACCTGTGCAGTTCAAACCCATTGCTGTTTGTGGGTCAATTGTACTTTACTGTTTATATTATTGAATTAACATTTAAACCAATACAGGAGTATTTTTACCAAAAATTTTGAGGTGAATTAGCAATTATTGCCACTCAACAAATTTGGGGTATTCAACAGTTAGAATATAGTCCAACTTATTTAAATTCTTCTGTTCATTGCAAGTACAGCTCCACAAATTACCTACTTGATCAGTTAGGTATTTAGTACTCTTTGATGATTGCTTCTATCTCAAGAGATGATCAAGTCTTGGGGATAATTATTTAAAAAATGGATTTTAAATTCAATAGAAGTCTTATACTAATGCATAATAATGTATCTTTTCTAACTTTGCCAAATTAGTGATCTTAATAATTTATACTTTATAAATCAAAAAAATTCATTCCACTGTAGCCAGGAGTATAATTTTTCAGTTTCTTTTATGAAGGATATATAAGTTTCATGCTTTGGTGGCTGGTTATATTTCATTTCACTGAACTAAAACTAAAGCCACCTCATTCATGAACAACCAAAATGCATTATCTCTATTTACAAATCATTGAGTTAGTAGAGATTTCGCCTCTTACAGAGCAAAAACTTCAAGTAAAGTGCTTTAAATCTTTGCCAGTTTCAAAAGAAACCAACTGCACAGGGCTCTCTTCTTTGGTGGGCCTTCTGCAAGCAGAGGCTGATTGTTACTTATAAAACCTTAAAAGTGAGTCCACTTGTGAAAAATTGCTCCATATTCTTTTTTAAGTTGCTTAAATTCCACTATCTGAGATTTTATTAGAAGTCTTTAAAACCTTTCAGTCTTCTAGGAAAAAAATCTCTTAAAATACAAATTCCTGGGAGAGTTAATCCCTTAAGTCAAGAGAGCAGTTATCATCTTCATTAAATAACTTAGAAATGAGATGGCCAAAGAGCCAAAGAAAATTTTTGGCCTATTCTACAATTTTACCAGTAATCTACTCTCATAAGATTTCAGGTAAAATAAGCCCATACTAAGTTAAGACAGATTTGGATGTGAATTTATCTTCTAAGATACTTCAGAATTTTGATCTGATAACTCTAGATGATACCTTATTATAGATAGCTCTTCTCTTAGACACAATTTCTTTTCAATTCATGAACTTTCTATACCTTGTTCCTTCTAGAAATTATCTATACTTGCTAACGCTAGAGAATGGATCTTCTGTTACTCTCCCATCCCCCTAGAGTTAACCATTATCTTTACTTTTTATCACAGTCATGTCCTTGCTTCCTTTAGTTTTACCACCCACGTATGTATCCTTAAATAAAACAATTTAGTTTGCTATTTTTGAATTTTATAGAAGTTGAATCATACTACATGTATTCTCTTTTGCTCCACATTGTTGTTTATGGCTATATTTGTTCATTTCACTTCTGCCTAATTTTCCAGTTTAAAATATCCTTTTATTTCTCCATTGTACAGCTAATAGACATTTATGATGTTTCAATTTGGGGACTACTAGAGACAAAGCTGCTATGAAAACTGTTAAACATGAACTGTGATGAATGTAAGCACACAGTATATCTCTCAGACTGGAATTCTTATACCACAGGACATGAGTATCCTTACCTGATGGCGCACTCTATTAATTTCCACAGCAGTTGTGCCCATTTACACTGCCACTAGAAATCTATGAGTGCTCCAGCTGCTTCTTATCCTGGCTAACCCTTGATATTGTCAGATGTACTAATTTCTGCAACTCTGCTGGGTGTGTAAAGGTATCCCACTAATCTGCACAGCCCTGGTTAGAAAGAAGGTTGCTAACCTTTTTTCATAAATTTCACCAGCCATCTGGATATCCTTTATTGTGAAATGGCAAAATGTCCGTTACATGTTTTGGTCTTTTTCTATAGGCTTGCTTTTTTTTTTTAAGGAGTTCTTTGTTCTGGGTACTAATAAATACTTGATTGGTCCTACAGGTTGCAAAAATCTTCCATTTTGTGTCATGTCTTTTCTGTCTTTTTAAAGTTTTCTCTTGACAAATTGTAACGTAGTCCATTTTTCCATTATGTCTAGTGACTTTTGTTGCTTGTTTAATGTCATTTAGGGGCTTCCCTGGTAGTTCAGTTGGTAAAGAATCCATCTGCAAAGCGGGAGGCCTGGGTTCGATCCCTGGTTGGGAAGATCCCTGGAAAAGGAAACGGTATTCTGGCCACTCCAGTATTCTGGCCTGGAGAATTCAGGACTGATGCTGAAGCTGAAGCTCTAATACTTTGGCCACCTGATGCGAAGAACTGACTCACTGGAAAAGACCCTGATGCTGGGAAACATTGAAGGCAAGAGGAGAAGGGGACGACCGAGGATAAGATGGTTGGATGGCATCACCAGCTCAATGCACCTGAGTTTGAGCAAGCTCCAGGAGCTCCATTGGTGATGGACAGGGATGCCTGGCATCCTGTAGTCCGTGGAGTCACAAACAGTTGGACATGACTGAGCAACTTTCACTTTACTAATGTCATTTAAAGCTTAAGGTATTCTCCTATATTTCTCCTAATAGCTTTATAGCTTTGACTTTCACATTTCAGTCATAAATCTACTTGGTACTGATTTTTGTCTAGGTGTGAGGTAGAAGTCAATTTCTTTTTTTCCCATAGAGATACCCAATTGTTCTAGCACTGATCTTCTAGAACAAGAAGAGTATCTTCTGAGTTGTTTTTCTTTTCTTTTAATCCAAGTGTAAGAAACCTCTAGCCCTTGACATCTGTTTCCATCTTACAGAGAAGGTAACAAGAAGGGGTTCTATTTATTACAATAGTTGTTAAAACTCAAAAGAGTTTTCTTTATATTGTTACTTGTAATCATTTAAGAGAGGCTAAATGTGGAAAAGACTTTGATGCTGGGAGGGATTGGGGGCAGGAGGAGAAGGGGGCGACAGAGGATGAGATGGCTGGATGGCATCACTGACTCGATGGACGTGAATCTGAGTGAACTCCGGGAGTTGGTGATGGACAGGGAGGCCTGGCGTGCTGCGATTCATGGGGTTGCAAAGAGTCGGACACGAGAGAGCGACTGAACTGAACTGAACTGAAATGTGGAAATAGGATTTCCTACCTAAAACTGAGATCTAGCATGCCTATTTTATAGTATAGAAAACAGGCTCAACTATATTAAGAATGAAAAAATGGATAAAATATTTATGGGCTTATAACATTTAACCTAATTCAACTCAACAAACACTTGAGAAGTAAATAAAATATTTCACAACAAATGGTTTTGGGACTTCCCTGGTAGTCCAGTGACTAAAACTCTGTGCTCCCAATGCAGGGCGCCTGGGTTTGATCCCTGATCAGGGAGCTAGATCCCAAATGCTGCAACTAAAAAGATCCCACATGCCACAATGTAGAGTAGAAGATCCTGCATGCCACAAGTGGGACTCACTGCAGCCAAATAAATACATAAAATGAATATTTTTTGAAATACCTAAAGATTATGCATGTTTAATTCTTGCTTATTTTCACAATCTTTGCAAATAATTGAGTTTTGAGGGGTTTTTTTCTGTCAAGATTCTGGCAAAATTGAGGCTATATCTCTATCTCATAAGCTTGATCCTATTGGTATGGCATCTTTATATCAAAATCTTCTCTACAACGTACTGCCCAATAGCCAACTATTTGAAGAGCTCACTACTAAACCAAAATGTGACGTATTTTTTTCATTCAGTAAACAAAATTCAACTTGGAGGGTCCTTCCAGAAGAAGCCTGATCCTTCTTCATCCTCTTGACTCTTCTAGTTTTGCCTTCTTTGGATGAAACAACACTAAGATTCCTTCATTCTTCCTTGATGTCTTAATGTCATATTCCCTGAGCACCCTAGCTCTTCTGAAGGAAGGGGCTGATCATATAAAACTGACTAGCAGCCTAAAACTCTCACCTTCTTTACTTCACATATAACACCTTCCTTAAATTGTTTCCTTTTTTCAAGCCATTTTACACCACTGTTTGTAATGCCATGCATAACTAGCCATAATAATAAAATTAAATGCTTATTTCTTAACACTGGCATTTTGTTCCTATTTAAAAAGTGACTGGGACATCCCTGGAGGTCCACTGGTTAAGACTGCATGCTTCTGCTTGGGGCTGGTGCATGGGGATGACCCAGAAAGATGTTATGGGGAGGGAGGTGGGAGGGGGGTTCATGTTTGGGAATGCATGTAAGAATTAAAGATTTTAAAATTTAAAAAATAAAAAACTAAAAAAAAAAAAAAAAAAAGACTGCATGCTTCCACAGCAGAGGACACAGATTCAATCCCAGGACAGAGAAGTAAGATCCCATATGCCACATGTTGGGGCCAAAATAAATAGATAAAAAAATTTAAAGTGACTGAGTCTCCTATTCCTACATTTCTCTCATTCTTAAAAAATAACCCCAATTATGTTGCTTATTAAATTGAAGAAAGTAGGGGAAACTGCTAGACCATTCAGGTATGACCTAAATCAAATCCCTTATGATATACAGTGGAAGTGAGAAATAGATTTAAGGGCCTAGATCTGATAGATAGAGTGCCTGATGAATTATGGAATGAGGTTTGTGACATTGTACAGGAGACAGGAATCAAGACCATCCCCATGGAAAAGAAATGCAAAAAAGCAAAATGGCTGTCGGGGAGGCCTTACAAACAGCTGTGAAGAGAAGAGAGGTGAAAAGCAAAGGAGAAAAGGAAAGATATAGGCATCTAAATGCAGAGTTCCAAAGAATAGCAAGAAGAGATAAGAAAGCCTTCTTCAGCGATCAATGCAAAGAAATAGAGGAAAACAACAGATTGGGAAAGACTAGAGATCTCTTCAAGAAAATTACAGATACCAAGGGAACATTTCATGCAAAGATGGGCTCAAGAAAGGACAGAAATCGTATGGACCTAACAGAAGCAGAAGATATTTAGAAGAGGTGGCAAGAATACACGGAAGAACTGTACAAAAAAGATCTTCATGACCCAGATAGTCATGATGATGTGATCACTAATCTAGAACCAGACATCTTGGAATGTGAAGTCAAGTGGGCCTTAGAAAGCATCACTACAAACAAAGCTAGTGGAGGTGATGGAATTCCAATCGAGCTGTTTCAAATCCTGAAAGATGATGCTGTGAAAGTGCTGCACTCAATATGCCTGAAAATTTGGAAAACTCAGCAGTGGCCACAGGACTGGAAAAGGTCAGTTTTCATTCCTATTCCAAAGAAAGGCAATGCCAAAGAATGTTCAAACTACCACACAATTGCACTCATCTCACATGCTAGTAAAATAATGCTCAAAATTCTCCAAGCCAGGCTTCAGCAATACGTGAACCGTGAACTCCCTGACGTTCAAGCTGGTTTTAGAAAAGGCAGAGGAACCAGAGATCAAATTGCCAAAATCCGCTGGATCATGGAAAAAGCAAGAGAGTTCCAGAAAAATATCTATTTCTGCTTTATTGACTATGCCAAAGCCTTTGACTGTGTGGATCACAATAAACTGTGGAAAATTCTGAAAGAGATGGGAATACCAGACCACCTGACCTGCCCCTTGAGAAATCTGTATGCAGGTCAGGAAGCAACAGTTAGAACTGGACATGGAACAACAGACTGGTTCCAAATAGGAAAAGGAGTACGTCAAGGCTGTATAGTGTCACCCTGCTTATTTAACTTCTATGCAGAGTACATCATGAGACATGCTGGACTGGAAGAAACACAAGCTGGAATAAAGATTGCCGGGAGAAATATCAATAACCTCAGATATGCAGATGACACCACCCTTATGGCAGAAAGTGAAGAGGAGCTAAGAGCCTCTTGATGAAAGTGAAAGAGGAGAGTGAAAAAGTTGGCTTAAAGCTCAACATTCAGAAAACGAAGATCATGGCATCCAGTCCCATCACTTCATGGGAAATAGATGGGGAAACAGTGGAAACAGTGTCAGACTTTATTTTTGGGGGGATCCAGAATCACCGCAGATGGTGACTGCAGCCATGAAATTAAAAGACGCTTACTCCTTGGAAGAAAAGTTATGACCAACCTAGACAGCATATTCAAAAGCAGAGACATTACTTTGCCGACTAAGGTCCGTCTAGTCAAGGCTATGGTTTTTCCTGGGGTCATGTATGGATGTGAGAGTTGGACTGTGAAGCAGACTGAGCGCCGAAGAATTGATGCTTTTCAACTGTGGTGTTGGAGAAGACTCTTGAGAGTCCCTTGGACTGCAAGGAGATCCAACCAGTCCATTCTGAAGGAGATCAGCCCTGGGATTTCTTTGGAGGGAATGATGCTAAAGCTGAAACTCCAGTACTTTGGCCACCTGATGCAAAGAGCTGACTCACTGAAAACGACTCTGATGCTGGGAGGGATTGGGGGCAGGAGAAGAAGGGGACGACAGAGGATGAGATGGCTGGATGGCATCACGGACTCGATGGACGTGAGTCTGAGTGATCTCCGGGAGATGGTGATGGACAGGGAGGCCTGGCGTGCTGCGACTCATGGGGTAGCAAAGAGTCGGACACGACTGAGCGACTGAACTGAACTGAACTGAACTGATACACTTATGTGTGTGTGTGTGCTAAGTCGCTTCAGTAGCATCCGACTCTTTGAGACCCCATGGACTGTAGTCCTCCAGGTTCCTCTGTCCATGGGATTCTCCAGAGAATACTGGAGTGAATTGCCATTTCCTCCTCCAAGGTATCTTCCCAACCCCGGGATCGAACCTGCATCTCTTACGTTTCCTGCATTGGCAGGTGTGTTATCACCAGAGCATCTGGGAAGCTACTTATGTACTTAGATGATCACAAATGGTTTAAAACATATACACACTTCTTGAGAGGCAACAGAACTCTTTCCAAGAGACTTCTATATTTCACTCTTTATATAAAAGTAAAGATTTTTTGGTCACTATTTTCTTCACTATTTTTTTCTTTTTTTAAAAAATAGAACAAGGACAATTTTGTTTCTCTGCTTATTCACAGTCCCTAGCATGTGAATACCCCTCTGAGAAAGTTTTTTTCTAGCACTGCTGCTGCTGCTGCTGCTGTTCCTAAGTCACTTCAGTTGTGTCCGACTCTGTGCAACGCTATAGATGGCAGCCCACCAGGCTCCCCCGTCCCTGGGATTCTCCAGGCAAGAACAGTGGAGTGGATTGCCATTTCCTTCTCCAATGCATGGAAGTGTGAAAAGTGAAAGTGAAGTTGCTCAGTTGTGTCCGACTCTTCGCGACCCCATGGACTGCAGCCGACCAGGCTCCTTGGTCCATGGGATTTTCCAGGCAAGAGTACTGGAGTGGGGTGCCATCGCCTTCTCCGATCGCCTTTTCTAGCACAGCCAACTATAATTTTGAAGTCTTTCCTTTATTCAATCATACAGGGCTTTTTCTTTTTGGAGAATTATGACTGATGATCAAAAAAACTCAATTATGCTTAGCAAAATTCCATCATCTAATTTTCCAAGGGCTACTGCCCCACAATCCAGAATACACAAGAACTCTGTTTTAAAGCAGCTCCACATGATTCCCCGATTTCTCCCTTGTGTTCTCCATAGCTGGGAATTACGTCTTTGAAAAACACAATGCCATGCTGAATGTGCATTTTTCATTAAAATGTGGCCTGTTACCAAGCTGGTATCTGAGCTCCACATTCAAGTAACTAAACCTTTGGCCAAATCCACACCCACACATCTTGGACATTCTTTTGGTCTAAAGCTGTCCCCAGAGCATCTGTCCTGTGCAGAATGATTGATGGGAAAAAAAGTGTATGTGCAGGTCAGGAGTCAGTTTAGTGACTGCACATCTCCTTTTGATGCTTGATCAGCCTACAAAATGTATGAGGAAACTATCAGCCACGTGGAGTCTATGGCTTACTCTAAAATCTTAAAATGTATGATTTCCCATTGTAAATACATGGCAAAGCAGCAAGAAAAAACACTTAGAGAACATTTTCTCTGTTTGTTTTAGTTCTTTGACATTTGATAGCCTCTTAGGATTTCTAATACTAGACTCTTAAAGAAAGCCTTTTCCTTAGGATTTTCTATTACAATCAAGAATCTAAAAACAGTTAGGATTTTTTTTCCCACAAGTGGAAAGAACAAGGAAAATACTATTTTAAATTTTTAAAATTAAGGAAGAAAAAAAGTTTATATCCATCTCCCTTTACCTAGAACTCTTTCTTTCTCTCATTCTCTATATCACCTCTAGGAAAAAGAAAAAGCATAAAGGTAACCAAATCTTGGAAGTGGAACCCAACATATATTTAAGAAAAATGTATTTTTAAAATGTAGATGTTGATACTGACATATCTTTTTTTTTAATGAATGCCATGCTCAAAGAGGACACTAAAAAGTGGTGAATAGATATTATTCTAAAAAGTCCCCAAGTTGGGTTGGCATATACACATCACTATGTATAAAATAGATAACTAATGAGAACTGACTGTACAGCATAAGGAACTCTACTCAATGTTCTGTGGTGACCTAAGTGGGAAAGAAATCCAAGGAAGAGGGAATATACGCATACATGTGGCTGATTCATTTGGCTGTACAGCAGAAACTATACATTGTAAAGTAATTACTCTCCAATTTAAAAAAGCTTCCCAAAGTATACTAGATAAACCCTCAGCCTCTATATACATTTCCCTCTTCTATACAGAGATGACTAAAGAAGCCTTACCAAGCTACGCCTGAGGAGATGGGTTTAGGGAATATATAGAGAGAATTACTCTTTTATAAGCAAAGATATAACATTTCTCTCTATCCCTCTGTTATATCCCAGGGCTATTTGCCACCCAGGCCATAAGGAGCCAGCACCTTCAGACATCCTGTGGTAGAACCTAATGAGTTCTTTTGACCAAAACAATGAAGATCCCCTGTTCTGGCCATCAGATGTTGTAGCCATCATCCTGAGGGTCCTGCTAGTGACCCTGACTAGTAAGTTGTCCTTCACAGCATTCTGTGCTTGGAAGAGCTACTATGATTGCCTCTCATTTTCCCTTCCAGGCTATAAGAACAGAGTCAAGTTTCCTCCTCACTGTGTCACCTCCCACACTCAGGAAGGCAAGAACAGAACCTCAGAGCTGGTCAATAAATGTTGCAGAAGTTAACAGAAGAGGTTACAGAAACACTGACAGAACTTCAGAAGAAAGTAGTTTCAACTATATTGCGTCCCCACAGCACTAGCCAGAGACATAGTGAAAATAATGCCACAAAAAAGAACCAAAAGAAAAGAGGAAAGACTAGTTCTCAAGATCAGGCTTTAGTTCCCAAGCCAGCAGAATTTGAGTGCAATTCTGGCTTACTGCAATTGTTATTTCTTTAAAAAAGAAGCAAGGGTACACACAAAGGGACACTGGTTATCTTAAACAGTTTTTACTATCTTTTCACTGTTCTAATTTAAACTGACACCTTTCAAAGGCTAGTGAATCTAGATCTCACTAATGCTTTCTCACAAACCTACACATTCACTTTTTTTCAGGTCACCAAGTAGAAAAGACGAGGCTTTGCTGAACAGTATTATCCCAGAGCACCCCCTTATGGCTAACTGCACTAAGGAAAGGACTTCCATGGGAAAAGTCAAGGGCTTCAAATCTTCAATATAAAGAGGTAGATACTGCTTTTCCACTCTTATGACTTTTCCCCTTTTTCGATGGGAAATTAGAAATCGCCTTGGCACTCAAAAAAATAGTCTCAGTTTACTTTATAAGTAGATTCATACACTGTTTCGAAAATTAATTTTTTTCATGCTAGAAGAACACAGAATCCTATACTTTATAGATTCATTCAATCATGGCAAACCTGATGAGCTTAACTCCTAGATGGATTCTTATACCACCAGCTGGACTTGAAGTATTCTGTGATATGTTGACTTTCATTAAACCATTCATACCCACTAATCTCTGAACTCCTCTTGGTTGCCAGCTTCAGAGCCCATTTATTAATACCCTCTGACCTGTCATTTACTGAACAGGATCATTGATCCTTATTGTTAAGATCATGAATGACTACAGCTATAAACGTAGTTCTCTGGAAGGTTCTTGCTGCAGCTGGAAACATAAGAGATGAATTAATAATTCTGAACCAAACAGGCAAATGTTTGTAATAATTTAGCACGACAGGAAATTCACATGTAACTTTTATCTCTTGTTATTTTTAACCCATTATTTAGACTTTTCAAATGTTCCATATGTTAGGAATAAATCTCTATGGTTTTTATGTTAAACATTAGAAAAAGGCATTCAGATTTAAACATATGATTAAGAGTTTGGTTTAATAGTATTTTTAAATGCTAATCAAGACAATCTAAACTTAATATATATTAAGTTTTTGTATTCCAGGTGGCTCAGTGGTTAAAAAAAAAAAATCCACCTGCAATGCAGGACAGGCAGGTTCAATCCCTGGGTTAGGAAGATTCCAGGAGGAGGAACTGGCAACCTACTCCAGTATTCTTGCCTGAAAAATCCCATGGACAGAGGAGCCTGACAGGCTCCAATCCATGGGGTTGCAAAGAGTCAGACATGACTGAGCAACTGACCACACATGCACACCTACGATCATTTCAGACTGGAGACACTATAATATATACCCCACTATACAGGGCTCCATAAGGTCAGCCCTAGCTAAAGAAGCCTGAGCCCTGCCGAGTTAGATGAGATCTAGGTGTTCAACACGGGACTAAGCCCAGGAGACTGCGGCTTGAGAAACAGGCTCACAGGTTCAAGACTAAACACCAGGTTAGATGCGGCAAAGGCAGGGGAGATTATTAATAGACAGAAGGCTCAAACCAAATGTCCAGACCAGCTGTTCCCTACCGTGAATGGGTCAGCTGCTGCCAGGGTTTGGGTCCTTGTGAACAGAGCTGAGGCAGCATAACCTCCCCAGAGCAAGCTAAAGTGAGCATATCTTGAGAAGTCTGTCCAGTAGATACTCTTAAGGAGTTTCAAAAAGCAAAGCAGATAATCAGGGTCAAGCAGGTCCAGTGGGCAGGCAACATGATCTAAAGCATGACCCTAAAGGGGCCAGACTGGACCCTGGGCACTGACTGTGAACAAAGTGGGCCTCATTGCGGTGGTTGAGTAAGGATGGATGAAAGGTACAGACTGAGGGTGAGACAGACAGAGACTGGGAAACTGAGAAACTATTTAGCCTTGAGTTGGAACTTTTAAAATGTTTGTTTTCTTCTCTTCCTCCTACCAACATGTCCCACCACTCAAAATAGAACATAACATGTGGAATACTTACTCCCTCTGTTTGTCTACAAAGCCCATTATGACTTTAAATCCCTCTCCCTGTTTATTATTTCAAAGAGAAAGCTTTTTTTTGCCTTCTAAAATCAATCCAGTGGGTTGGTCATAACCTAATCTTTGGTCCTTTAGAGAAATGTTTCTTCCAAGGGACTCAAGGTCTCTTGAAGTCCCTTTTAACCAGTGATGAAACTTGGTTCATTCAAATGTACCTCCCTCACCTGCCCCAGCCTTGGCCTTGAAGATGACTGTACATCCAACTGAACTTCAAGCACTAGGTAGCTCAATAGTTGCTCTAATTTCAGTGGTCTGTCCCTCCGGGAACAATGATGGCCCCTTATTCCAGGATGTCCCAGAAACTACCACAGAAGTCTACTAGAGGTCACCTTACTGCCACGTGCAAAGGATGGAGAAATTTCAGAGCTTCATTTCCCCTAAAAAGGTTATGAAACAGTGTTGGTATTGAAGTTCTTAAAAATATACAATAACAAATTGGAAATAAATTCTCTCTCCCATAGCGGTTCAGATAAAGGGTGAAAAAATCTGCCTGCAATTCAGGAGACCTGGGTTCAATCCCTGGGTCAGGAAGATTACCTGGAGAAGAGAATGGCTACCCTCTCCAGTATGCTTGCCTGGAAAATTCCATGGACAGAGGAGCCTGGGAGGCTATAGTACATGGGGTCACAAAGAGTCAAACAGGACTGAGAGACTAAACACTACACTAAAAAATGCCAGAGTACACAGAGCTCCCAGAATTTCAAAAATGAAGTTAAAAATGCTCATGGAAATAATGGGAAAGTGAGAGGAAATCAGCTTACTGCTTCTCAAAAGCCATATTCACTACTTATTCCTTCATGTTAGATCAGAACATGTAAGACTCTAGAAGGACACCGGTGCAGACAGGGTTCCTAACTTGAAGGTGGTACATTCATGGGCATCAGGAAGTCTGTAAATCTCTAAAACTGCATTTTTCTGAGGACAGATCCTCAAAGAGGTTTAAGAGATGAGAGAGAGAGATTCAAAACCACTGGAAAATTATGCTTTTCCCACTCTTTCCTGACACCAAAAAAAATTCAAGGAGACATCTGGACTCAGAAACCCCCTCCAGCTCTAACTACTTTAGCCAGAGAGAGATCACGGAATTGATGTTTGAGATCCTTTTCTTTAGAAAAAGCCTGAATGACAGAACTGAAAGGCTAGCAAAGCCTCAGCATTCACCACCAAACTAAAAGGTACAGAATAAATGATAATTGTCGATGGTTAAGGCAGAATGCAGATCAAAAACAAAAAGAAGATAAATGAGAATGGCTCACCAGGACCTGTAACCCCAGGCCCTGGGGACAAATGGTGATCACTGACATAGAAAAAGGGGTGGAAATCCCCAGTGTGATGCAGATTTGTTTGAAGCTGAGTGCCCAGCTCCTAGAGAGTCCCCATAGGCCAGCTCCTCCCTCCCCCACAGACCTTGTGAGCTCACAATACCTAGCCTTCTGATGGCAGTTGCCTTATAGGGATTTAAACAGATGAAAATGGAAAGCTTTGGATGAGTGTAACCGGAGTCAGCTATTAGCGTGAAGTCTGAGAATTCAGAAGGCTCTGAAGTGTGGACAGGTAAGGCTGATGGGAAAGAGAATTCAGGGAATTCTGATTTATTTCTGTTCCTTTAGGGATTGAAGTTTTGGGCCTTGATGTTTACTTAAACTGTATTTGTGGCATTTGGAGTTTAGGATGTATTAAAAAATAAAGGCCTTTGGTTTTTCTTGACCTTTTCCATCTATCAGCTAAATTTGACTTATTAACAATATCTAGCAAAAAGTGGCCAGCATACACAGAAGAACTATACAAAAAAATATCTTCATGACCCAGATAACCATGATGGTGTGATCACTCGTCTAGCACCAGACACCCTGGAATGCGAAGTCAAGTGGGCCTCAGGAAGCATCACTGCAAACAAAGCTAGTGGAGGTGATGGAATGCCAGTTGAGCTATTTCAAATCCTAAAAGATGATGCTGTGAAAGTGCTGCACTCAATATGCTGGCAAATTTGGAAAACTCAGCAATGGCCAGAGGACTGGAAAAGGTCAGTTTTCATTCCAATGCCAAAAGAAGGACAATGCCAAAGAATGTTCAAAGTACCGCACAACTGCACTCATCTCACATGCTAGCAAAATAAGAATTCAGCTAAAATTCTCCTAGCCAGGCTGCAACAGTACGTGAACTGTGAATTTCCAGATCTTCAAGTTGGATTCAGAAAAGGCAGAGGAACCAGAGTTCAAACTGCCAACATCCAGTGGATCATCAAAAAAGCAAGAGAATTCCAGAAAAACATCTACTGTTGCTTTATTGACTACACCAAAGCCTTTGAATGTGTATATCACAACAAACTGTGGAAAATTTTTAAAGAGATGGGAATAACAGACCACCTCACCTGCTTCCTGAAAAATCTGTATGAAGGTCAAGAAGCAACAGTTAGAACTAGACATGGAACAACAGACTGGCTCCAAATTGGGAAAGGAGTACATCAAGGCTGTATATTGTCACCCTCCTTTTTTAACTTAAATGCAGAGTTCAGTTCAGTTCAGTTCAGTCACTCAGTTGTATCTGACTCTTTGCGATCCCATGAACCGTAGCACCCCAGGCCTCCCTGTCCATCACCAACTCCCAGAGTTTACTAAATTCATGTCCATTGAGTCAGTGATGCATCCAACCATCTCATCCTCTGTCGTCCCCTTCTCCTCCCGCCCTCAATCTTTCCCAGCATCAGGGTCTTTTCAAATAAGTCAGCTCTTCACATCAGGTGGCCAAAGTATTGGAGTTTCAGGTTCAACATCAGTCCTTCCAATGAACACTCAGGACTGATCTCTTTTAGGATGGACTGGTTGGATCTCCTTGCAGACCAAGGGACTCTCAAGAGTCTTCTCCAACACCACAGGTCAAAAGCATCAGTTCTTCAGTGCTCAGCTTTCTTTATAGTCCAACTCTCACATCCATACATAACCACTGGAAAAACCATAGCCTTGACTAGATGGACCTTTGTTGGCAAAGTAATGTCTCTGCTTTTTAATATGCTATCTAGGTTGGTCGTAACTTTCCTTCCAAGGAGTGTCTTTTAATTTCATGGCTGCAGTCACCATCTGCAGTGATTTTGGAGCCCAAAAACAAAGTCAGCCACTGTTTCCCTATCTATTTGCCATGAAGTGATGGGATTGGATGCCATTACCTTAGTTTTCTGAATGTTGAGCTTTATGCCAACTTTTTCATTCTCCTCTTTCACTTTCATCAAGAGGCTCTTTAGTTCTTCTTCACTTTCTGCCATAAGGGTGGTGTCATCTGCATATCTGAGGTTATTGATATTTCTTCTGGCAATCCTGATTCCAGCTTGTGCTTCTTCCAGCCCAGTGTTTCTCATGATGTACTCTGCATAAAAGTTAAATAAGCAGGGTGACAATATACAGCCTTGACGTACTCCTTGTGAAATGCTAGGCTGGATGAAGCATAAGCTGGAATCAAGATTGCCAGGAGAAATATCAATAACCTCAGATACACAGATGGCATCACCCTTAGGGCAGAAAGTGAAGAGGAACTGAAAAGCCTCTTGATGAAAGTGAAAGAAGAGAGTGAAAAAGTTGGCTTAAAACTCAACATTCAGAAAACTAAGATCATGGCATCCAGTCCCACCACTTCATGGGAAATAGACGGGGAAACAATGGAGACAGTGGCAGACTTTATTTTCTTGGCCTCGAAGACCACTGCAGATGGTGACTGGAGCCATGAAATTAAAAGACGCTAGCTCCTTGGAAGAAAAGCAATGACCAACCTAGATAATATATTAAAAAGCAGAGACATTACTTTGCCAACAAAGGTCCATCTAGTCAAAGTATGGTTTTTCCACTGGTCATGTATGGATGAGAGTTGGACTATAAAGAAAGCTGAGCACCGAAGAATTGATGCTTTTGAACTATGGTGTTGGAGAAGACTTTGAGAGTCTCTTGGACTGCAAGGAGATCAAACCAGTCAATCCTAAAGGAAATCAGTCCTGAATATACATTGGAAGGACTGATGCTGAAGCTTAAACTCCAATACTTTGGCCACCTGATGCAAAGAACTGACTCATTGGAAAAGACCCTGATGCTGGGAAAGATTGAGGGCAGGAGGCTAAGGGGACAACAGAGGATGAGATGGCTGGATGGCATTACCGACTCTACGGACATGAGTTTGTGTAAGCTCTGAGAGTTGGTGATGGACAGGGAAGCCTGGCGTGCAGCAGTCCATGGGTTCAAAAAGAGTTTGCCATGACTGAGTGACTGAACTAAACTGAGCAAAAATCCTGTCTATTTGAAGACAGGATTATGTATCCTTAAACCTAGCTACTCTCCCTAATCCTTTGAGGAAAAGACCATATTCTCTTGTTTTAGCACCAAGCTCCATCAGAACTGGCCAGGCAAAGGAAAGAACTGGGTTTTATACTACGTCTTAAAAGCAGGTAAACTAGAATCCCTAGAGTGGAATCATCTCCAACTAGAGGCATAGTAGTGTGGAGCAGTATTTCATCCATATACTCATAAAGATACCAACCAGTTCTTTTTAAATTAAAGGATCAATTGGGCATCACTGTCTGCAAGCCTTTTGGGGAAAACGAGTCAAATTTATCCTTTCAAGCTAGTGACATCTGGTAGACCACAAAAAGCAACCAGAAACAAAACCAAAGCCTGCAAGACTGATTCCAGCTCCAAAACAAGTTCTGTAACTTTATCTACTCTTTACCACAGATAATCCATTTGACCCGACAGTCAGCGTAATACAGTGAAAAAGAGCAAAGATCTAAAGCCCAGACATTTATCCTTTGGAAACTTGAGTTCTAAATGCCAATGCAGTCACTTTCTAGTTGGATGATTTTGAAGTTATTTAACCTAAGTTTTTTTGTCTGTAAAATGGGAATAACAAAGGTTTTGCATGTGTGTGTGAGTGTGTAAACTATCTCCCTCTCAGATAAGAGGGAAAGACAAAATACAATGTAGTACACAGAAAGCACTTTTTAAAAATGAAAGTACTACATAAAGTAGTACCCTCAATAATGTAAGGATTACCGAGGGCATACTTCTGCCATCACACACAACGGAAGTAGATTAAGACTTGTTTCTGTCTATTGAAGTGGCTCTTTCAATCACTTGTAGGATAAACAAGAAGCCACCAGAAGACTAATTCCCATGCAACATCAGGAAAAGTTAACAACAGTGGTCCTAAAACTGGCTGCTTCTGGAGACTGTGAGTTCTTTGTTACTAGTAGCAGGACCTTAGGAAGGGGAATAAGATCAGAGGGGAATGAGCAAGGGACTCAAGGACATCCACATCATCTACTGGCCTGTACTGTATGAGGCATCTTTCAAACCTAAAAATTTCTCTTCGCTAGAGAAATTACGGAAGGAAATTCTACATGAAAGTGATGCTCTTGACAGAGGCTTCCCTGGTAGCTCAGTCCGTAAAGAATCTGCCTACAGTGCAGACCAGGGTTCTATCCCCAGGTCAGGAAGATCCCCTGGAAAAGGAAATGGCAACCCATTCCAGTATTCTCACCTGGAAAATCGTACAGAGGAGCCTGGTGGGCTATACAGTCCATGGGGTCATAAGAGTCGGACACGACTTAGCGACTAAACCAACCACTTGCTTGATTCCCAATCAGTATCTTTCCTACACGCTTTTGCACTAAAGAAAAAAATGTCATTTCCTACTGCTTTGCAAGTATTTCTAAAAACACCCAAGCATAGGGACTAAAAACCTAGCTCCATGAGACAGAGGTTTAAAAAGCAAAAGAGCTACATTAGTGACATAACACAAGATTTTGCAGTATTACTCACATTTGTCAAAAACAAATCTTTATGTGTATATTTGAATTCAATTCTCCAGTTTATCTTCTTAATAAAATAGTTGCCTTTTCATAAGAATTTTAAGAAAAACAACAACAACAAAAATTTCTTATAACAGTATCTGAATGCCTATTTACATTGTTTTTTAAAAATAGTCTAGAAGCCACCAAACAGAACTTGTGTGTGATATACCTTAAAGTAGACCCAAGACAGAGCACCTCCTTTGTCTGAGGGTGTGTAGAGACCAGGACACTGTAACACAGTAGAAATATGCGTAGGAATCTCTGCTGTCAAACTTCCTAGATTCACTTTCTGGTACCACCATCTGCTAGCTACATGCCCTAAAATAAGTTATTTGATCTCTCTGTATCCCAGTGATATCGTCTTTTAAATTGGAATAACACTCTACTTCATGGACTTATTGAGAGAATTAAATGACAAAATACTGATAAAACTGCTTGTGCAAACCACAGGCATGTAAGTGAGTGCTTATAAAATAATAGCAACTATTAACACAGTGGCTCCATCTGGATGGATGAGTGAAAACAGACCTTCTGAAATATTTAAAAAATGAAAATTTTATTATAGAGATAACACATTTAATGTAAAATGTAGAAATGACTACAAAGAATTTTAAAAGAACACTAAAATCCCCCTGATTCTACCAATTAGAGAAAAGGTTATTTAACATTTGGTGTATGTCTTCTGTTTTTCCTTGCAACTTTTTCCTAGTTGGTGATCATATGTACACAGTTTGACAGAATGAAGACTAGGGTTTGGAACTGGACTGTGAAATTATGTTGCACTTCCAAATTTGATGCATGCAGCAGGGCACCTAAGGCCCCTGCCCTGGAACAACCCAGAGGGATAGGGTGAGGAGGGAGGTGGGAGAGGGGTTCAAAATGGGGGGACACATGTATACACATGGCTGATTCAGGTAGATGTATGGCAAAAACCATCACAGAATTGTAATTATCCTCCAATTAAAATAAATTTTAAAAACCCAACTCACTGCCTATGAAACTGCCATTGTGTAAAGCCAATACATGTTTGAAGTGAAGTGAACTGAAAGTTGCTCAGCCGTGTCCGACTCTTTGCAACCCCATGGACTATACAGTGAATGGAATTCTCCAGGCCAGACTACTGGAGTGGGTAGTCTTGACCTTCTCCAAGGGATCTTCCCAACCCAGGCCTCCTGCATTGCCAGCAGATTCTTTACCAGCTGAGCCACAAGGGAAGCCCAAGAATACTAGAGTGGGTAGCCTATCCCTTCTCCAGCGGATCTTCCTAGCCCAGGAATCAAACCAGGGTCTCTTGCATTGCAGGTGGATTCTTTACCAACTGAGCTATCAGGAAGCCCAATAAATATTTAGTTTTTTAACACTAAAAAAAGAAAAAAGAAATTATGTTGCACTTCCTTCTTCAGTGTCAGAGGTAAGCTACTCCCAGAGACATCACCTTGAAAACGCTATTTTTCTTTTCCTATTCTTTTTCTCCAGGAATTTGCTATCTACCTTACCTAGTAAGAACATGGGCTTCCCTTGAGGCTCAGCTGGTAAAGAATCTGCCTGCAATGCGGGAGACCTGGGTTTGATCCCTGGGTTGGGAAGATCCCCTGGAGAAGGGAAAGGCTACCCACTCCAGTATTCTGGCCTGGAGAATTCCATGGACTGTATAGTCCATGGGGTCACAAACAGTCGGACATGATTGAGTGACTTTGACTTCACTAGTAAGGACATAGTCCTGTGATCCTTGGCTTAATGTAAATTTCTCACTTTCAAATGTATATCTCTTTCCTGAAGACTCTCTGGAGACCCTCTCCTTATTTAATTTACAACTTTTCTTTCCCCTTTCTCCTCAATACACAAACTCCAGACTCAGCAAAGCTCAAAGCCTGGCCCTGCAGAATTTCTCCCCGTTCCCCACCCCCATTGCTGTGGAGGATGATAGAGATAGAGCATCTTCCCACAATTTCCTTCAACATGCTTAAATATACAAATTACATAAAACTTCATAGATGTAATTACCCCTTTATCCTTGTATTAGATGTATGACAAACATAGCTTTAACCTAGATAGTCAAGATAATTCATTGTTCCCCACTCTGTAATAAGGCACAGTGGTCGGCAGTCAGGGATCATCAGCTGCTACCATCTAATCCAGCATTAAAAAAAAAAAAAAACATTTTGTTCATGTATTTCTTTTTGCTTGTCGCTGCACAGAATTTTCTCTACTTGCAGAGACCAGGGACTACTCTCCAGTTGCAGTACACAGGCTTCTCATTTCAGTGGCTTTGTCTTGTTGCCAAGCACAGGCTCTAGAGTTCGTGGGCTTCAGTGGTTGCAGCTTCTGGGCTCTTGAGCACAGGCTCAATAGTTGTGGTGCACAGGCTTAGTTGCTCTGTGGCGCATGGGATCTTCCTGGATCAGAGATCACACCCATGCCTCCTGCATTAGCAGGCATATTCTTTACCACTGAGCCACCAGGGAAGCCCCCAATTTAGCACTTTAAACTCTAGTTCCCTCTGATTGTAGCTGCTGCAATTTTCAGCAATAAAATGTCACCATAATCATAAGGTACTATCCCTACCATCAGCAACAACCTTCCATTTATCATAGGCCTGAATAGTATATCTATTATTTTTTACATATATTACCTTACTCAGTACTCAAAACAATATATTACCTCACTCAATACTCAAAACAATCTATGAGATCACATTTTGTAGGTGAAGAAAAATTCGAATCAAGGTCTGTTTTAAATCCAAATCCACTGAAATTTTATTCTAATTAATACTTTGAAAACCTTCTCTGAACCACTCCTAATTCTGGAGCTTGAGCCCAATGGTGTTTCACGATACTCTAAAAAAATCTTTTGGATTTATGCAGGAATATGAGAGCTGAGAGAGAAAGACATTAAAACACACACACACACACACACACACGCACCCCTGTGTCTGGGAAGGCAGTTCTCTTTGAAAGAGCATGGTTTCTGTAGGAAAACACATGAAGCGGGGAGACCAGAGAAGATGCCTGTCCAACCAGCCAAATTGACTAAATCTATCTTGGAGGCAGCGATCACCTCCAGCATAAGCACAGCCTCACAAAAGCAGGCTGGTACTAACATATGCAGGTAACCAAATCCCCTGGAGAGAGAGCAAGACAGTGCAGTGTCACGTCATCAAGTACTTCTGCTCTTTGGCTGATAGAAGAGAGGTTCTAAGGTTATATGTTTCTTCTATGACAATTATTCTATCACTTGGTGAATTATCTTTCAGTCGAAACCCCATAACCTGTAGAAACAGTATAATCTGTATTTTCTTCTGAGGACTAAAAATAAAAGCTCGATTTTCCAAAATGCTCTGGAAAAAGATGCCTTTTAATCCATTTCCCTGCCTCTCTGTGACATTTACCAGGTCCTTTACCTGGCCAATGGCAGTGAGAGTAGCAAGGGACCCAGGAAGAACAAGCTGCCACTGTGCTTCAATTTTCAAGCCTCTCAAAATGAACAGAGAACAAGCCCCAAATGTAATGCCTGTCATCCCGTCTACAATATCTATGGCTGGCCCTGCCCTACATTCACCCGCATTAACTGGCTTGTCTGGAGCTTCCGGCTGGTCTTTGCTATAGCTGTTGTTTAGTTAAGTCATGTCTGACTCTTCTGCGATCCCATGAACTGTAGCCTACCAGGCTCCCCTGTCCATGGAATTCTCCAGGCAACAATACTGGAGTGGGTTACTATCTCCTTTTCCAGGGGATCTTCTCAACCCAGGGATCAAACCTGTATCTGCTGCATTGCAGGCGGATTCTTTACCACTGAGCAACTTGGGAAACCCTCTGGCTGATTCCTCATAAAAGAAACTTCATCGTTACTGATCTGACTAATGATGGCGCAGAGAGAGTCAAGTTGAAGAGCACATGTAGCATACATATGTACTTCATGCATGTGTACACACATGTACACAACAGATGGCTAGCATCACACATACACAAAGGATATGCAGAAACCACACAATTTAAATAGGACTATGCTAGAGCATAAGAGCTGTATTAAGAGTTGAAAGGAAACATAAATGAACATCAATAATCAAATGAACTTATGTAGGAAAATTTAATCTTGAGAGTTTGACTGAATGGAGGTATGATTTCATAAGACCAGTCCTTATTTAATGACCACATATAGAAAAAGTTCAAAAAGGCTTCAAGGCATACTATTGATGTTAATATCTTAATTTGATTGTTGCTCCATGATTTACCAAGGGCTGTCAGCCATTCTTTCATTAGATCCTGACCATAGTTTAGGAAGGTAAAACCAAAGACATTGTTTTTGTTTATATTCAATTCCTTCCTTCCTTTCTTCCATAAAACATATAATGCCTAACATGTGCCAAATTGTTTCTGAGGTACTGAAAATTCAGCAGTGAACAAGACAGATAAAAGAGTTGCTGTTCTCATTATAATTTATGTTCTAGTAGGAGAGAGACAATGTACAATTTGCTTATATATATATATAATAAATCATTTAGAATATAATATTAGAATGATGAAGTAATTTAAAAAGTGTAAAATACTATGGAAAAATAAATAAAGATATTGGGAAGTGCTAGGGGGAGGACTGCAATTTTAAACAGCAGTGTCAAGACAGGTGTTATATGAAAGAGTATATCTGGGAGGAGAACAGTCTGTAAAAGTCCAGGGGCAGGAGCTTGCCTGAAAGTGAGGTCGCTCAGTCGTGTCCAACTCTCTGCAACCCCATGGATTGTAGGCTACCAGGCTCCTCAGTCCAGGGAATTTTCCAGGCAAGAATACTGGAGTGGGCTGCTATTTCCTTCTCCAGAGGATCTGTCCTAAAGTGCAACAAAAAGACCACTGTGATAAGGAAAATGATAAAGAGATGAAAACACAATGGAGAAGGGGCGGAGCCAGACCCTTTAGGACCTTAAAGATCTTTAGCTTTTACTCTAAGAGCAACGTGAAGCTGTTTTGGCTGCTTTGATGAGAAAAGACTACAGGGCAACAAGAGCAGAAGCAGGGAGACTATCTAGAATGCTTTTATAATAACCCAAGCAAGAGATGACTGTAGCTTGGTCCATGGTTATAGCAGTGGAGCTAGTGAGAAATGGATTCTGTATGCAATTTGAAAGTAGTAGGGATCTCTTGATGAAGAATGTGGGTAGCAAAGATACATGGTGCCAAGGAAGCTGCTAACATTTTTGGTCTGTGCAGCTGAAAGGACAGAAATGCTACTTATTGAAATGAGGGAAAATGGAGCAGATTTGATGATGCTGTTCAAGTGCAGCACTCAATAAATCAGCAAATTTGGAAAACCTGCCAGTGGCCACAGGACTGAATATGTTTTCATTTCAATCCCAAAGAAGGGCAATGACAAAGAATGTTTAAACTACCGTACAATTGAGCTCATTTCACATGCTGGCAAGGCTATGCTCAAAATCCTTCAAGCTAGGCTTCAGCAGTACATGAACCAAGAACTTCCAGATGTACAAGTTGGGTTTAGAAAAGACAGAGGAACCAGAGACCAAATTACCAACATTTGTTGGATCACAGAGAAAGCAAGGGAATTCCAGAAAAACATCTATTTCTGCTTCATTGACTAGGCTAAAGCCTTTGACTGTGTGGATCACAATAAACTGTGGAAAATTCTTCAAGAGATGGGAATACCAGACCACCTTACCTGTCTTCTGAGAAACCTGTATGCAGGTCCAAGAAGCAACAGTTAGAAGCAGACATGGAACAACAGAGGTTTCAAAATTGGGAAAAGAGTATAACAAGGCTGTATATTGTTACCTTGGTTATTTAACTTTTATACAGAGTACATCATATGAAATACCAGGCTGGATGAATCACAAACTGGAATCAAGACTGCCAGGAGAAATATTAACAACCTCAGATATGCAGATAATACCACTCTAATGGCAAAAAGTGAAGAAGAACTAAAGAGCCTCTTGATGAGGGTGAAAGAGGAGAGTGAAAAAGCTGGCTTGAAACTCAACATTCAAAAAACTAAGATCATGGCATCTGGTCCCACCACTTCATGCCAAATAGATGGAGAAAAAGTGGAAACAGAGGCAGATTATTTTCTTGGGCTCCAAAATCACTGTGGATGGTGACTGTAGCCATGAAATTAAAAGATGCTTGCTCCTTGGAAGAAAAGCTATGACAAACCTAGACAGTGTATTAAGAAGCAAACCATCACTTTGCTGACAAAGGTCTGTCTAGTCAAAGCTATGGTTTCTCCAGTAGTCCTGTCTTGATGTGAGAGTTGGACCATAAAGAAGGCTGAACACTGAAGAATTAATTGATGCATTCAAATCGTGCTGCTGGAGAAGACTCTTGAGAGTCCCTTGGACTGCAAGGAGATCAACCAGTCAACCCTGAATATTCACTGCAGCCAAAGCTCTAATACTTTGGGCACCTGATGTGGGAAAGACCCTGATGCTAGGAAAGACTGAGGGCAGGAGGAGAAG
Source organism: Ovis canadensis (assembly GCF_042477335.2). NCBI lineage: Eukaryota > Metazoa > Chordata > Mammalia > Artiodactyla > Bovidae > Ovis > Ovis canadensis. Next base: position 137,385,747 of record NC_091247.1, on the reverse strand, counting down.
AGGGAACAAAGGATAAGATGGTTGGATGGCATCACTGACTCAATGGACATGAATTTGAGCAAACTCTGGGAGATAGTGGAGGACAGAGAGGTCTGGTGTGCTGCAGTCCATTGGGATGCAAAGACTCAGACATGACTTGGTGACCGAACAACAGCAGAGCAGATTTGAAGACTTTGAATTCAGTTTTGCAAATGTCAAGTTTTGCTATCTATTCAACCTCTCCACTAGGATGTTGAATTCAGATAGATGTATAGGGTTAGAAGTTAACAGGAGAAGTCTGGGTTGGAAAATATGGGAATTGTCTTCATTTAGTTGACATATCCCTGGAGAAGGGAAAGGCTACCAACTCCAGTATTACGGCCTGGAGAATTCCATTGACCATGCAGAATTCCATGGGCGCAAAGTGTTAGATATGACTGAGCAACTTTCACTTTCATAGATGACATTTAACATCACAAGCATAGATGGAATCACCAAGTGAGAAAGAGGTAAAGACCAAGGAATGGTGCTCTCCAATGTAAAAGGTGGGGAAAAGAGAAGGATTCGGCAAAGGAGCCTAAACAGGAACAACCAGTGAGGGAGGAGAAAAACCAGGAGGGTGTGGAATTCTTGGGAGGCAAAATGAAGACAGTATTTCTAGGAAGAATAAGTGATCAATTGTACTGATGGCCCTAATGATGAAAATTAACTGACCACTGTATTTAACAATGTGGAAGCTGCCATTATCCGAAGCTCAACAGAGTTGCTTCTATGGAATGACAGAGATGAGAGCCTGATTGGGATGAGTTTAAAAGATAATGGGAAGAAAGGACCTTTGCTATTAAGACAACAGAGGAATGGTTAGTGAAGAGATGGTATTTTTAAAATGGGAGAAATAATGGCATGTTTCTATGGTATTAGCAATAATCCATCAAGGAAGAAAATTGATCATGTAGAAGAAAGGGGAAGGATTACAATGTACTTGAACAGAGTGGATATGCAATCTCATTCACAAACCAAGACACAGAAAAGTGATGTATTCATGATTATACAACCAATAAATGATAAGAGCCTGGATATGAACCCAAGCCCCGTACTCAACATTCTCTAATACACCATAATGGAGGAGGCCTATGTCATCTACTATAATATGCTTGGCAAATGGTCATCAACCTCTGCCTAATAACATTATTTCAGAGCATATGATTTAATAAATAGTTCACTTCAATATATTGAATGTTTAACGTGTGTCAGGCACTAGGTTGATGGGGAACGAGAAAAGAATATAAAGGTGAATGACACACTTTCTCTGAGGAAATTTACAATCTGGTGAACCTTAAACAAATCACCAAGACAAGACAAAATAAATTCGTGTACTGATGCACAGTTCTAATGATGAAAGTATTCCCTTACACTGAGGCACATTCTACCTCTAGGCAACACCTCCCCAATTTGCTTCTAAGTCTGCCCTCTCCAGCAATGACAAGAGCTATTCTTTAGGGTATGTAGATGAATCACAAGTTCTTTCTCACTGGTAGAAAATTATTCCAACTGGATCTGGGAATAAACAATAAATCACAAGCCTAAAAGCATATACGATAAGGTAAAAGTAATGAAACCACCAACGTGAACCTATTTTATATCTTTATTTCAACCCCACCTTTTGTAGAATGAAAGACAATTCACACTTATTAAGCTCAATAGTGAAACTATTACAGGGTTTCACAATACGGAGATAGCTTATATTACAGAAAATACTCAAACTTCTTCAATTCTCTCAACATATACGTTAAATATTTCAGAAGAATAACGCTTTCTGACTATAAGAACATGAGTTCAATCCCTTAGCAAAATACCTTATATGTGTATGTGTGTGATTTCTTCAGGTTATTATAATAACCTTGTCGATTCTTTTTATTAAAACAGGTATAAACTCCTCATTTAGAAGTCCTATGGGCTTACAGAGAACAAAAATTTGTGGTCTTAAGTATCTTTTTCTTTCTATCTAATAACTAAGAACATTTGCATGAAAAAAGGCATCCTCTTCTATCTAGGGTATTCTTTTTTTTTAAGCCACAAAAGGCTTGTGGGATCATAGTTGCCTGACCAGGGGTTGAACCTGTGCCTTCAGCAGTCAAACAATGGAGTCCTAACCACTGGACTTCCAAGGAATTCCTTACCTAGGGTGTTCTTTTATAAGAAACCAAATCATCAATGTACTGCATATGCAGCAACTGTGATGATAACCAGAGATGAGTTAATATTTTGATGAAGAAAAACATTAGGAGCAGGCAGATATAAGAAACCACGATCTATTCCCTCGGCCTGGAATTCCCATATGCACTCCTCCTAGCATTTTGTAAACAGCTCTATTGTGAAACTACATTGAATTTATTGTCTCCAATTTACTTCCTTTAATTTATCTGTATTCCAAGTCTGTGAGCTTCTTGAGGGAAGAGAGTTACTGTATCTTTTCTTTGTGTTCCCAGTATACTACATAGTATCTGGAACATGGAAGGTATTCAATAAATATTGATGGAGTGAAGCAATGATGAATGAGTCAGTGAATGAATGAAATGAATGGAAAAGCAAAAATAGAACTAAAGCTTGGGGGAAAGTGAACAATGAGTTTTAATAACTAAGAGGTTCACTAATTTAGTCATACCCCCTTCATTTTACAGACCGGGAAACTAAAACTTGTATTAGTTAAATGACTTGTCTACACTAGTTTTTGTCTGTAGCAAGGCTATAGAGCAATAGGAGTTTGAGCCTCAACTAAGCCCCTGACCTTTTTTCATTATTATAACACTGACCACATTGTATTGTCAGTCTTCCTCATCACATCTAGTTCCTTGAAGACAGTAATGATGTTTTATCTATCTCTAATCTATCCCTTGATTATAATGATGAAGCTAATATTGCTCATGGTGCCATAGAAATAACCTCAAAATTAGACATGTGGACTTGCAATCCCCTTTAATATGACTTCTCTAATTTCCAGACATTCAAAGACATCTGAGTATACTTTAGTGAAATAGCTATTGATTCTGAGCTTCAGAATCAAATGAAGTTCAGTTCAGTTCAGTCACTCAGTCGTGTCCAACTCTTTGTGACCCCATGGACTGCAGCATGTCAGGCCTCCCTGTCCATCAGTAACTCCCAGAGTTTACTCAAACCCATCTTCATTGAGTTGGTGATGCCATCCAACCATCTTATCCTCTGTCATTCCCTTCTCCTCCTGCTTTCAATCTTTCCCAGAATCAGGGTCTTTCCAAATGAGTTAGTTCTTCACATCAGGTGGCCAAAGTATTGGAGTTTCAGCTTCAACATCAGTCCTTCCAATGAACACCCAGGACTGATCTCCTTTATGATGGACTGGTTGGATCTCCTTACAGTGCAAGAGACTCTCAAGAGTCTTCTCCAACACCACAGTTCAAAAGCATCAATTCTTCGGCACTCAGCTTTCTTTATAGTCCAACTCTCACATCCATACATGACCACTGGAAAAACTATAGCCTTGACTAGACAGAGCTTTGTTGGCAAAGTAATGTCTCTGCTTTTTAATATGCTGTCTAGGTTGGTCATAGTTTTTTTTCCAAGGAGTAAGTGTCTTTTAATTTCATGGCTGCAGTCACCATCTGCTGTGATTTTGGAGCCCCCAAAAATAAAGTCAGCCACTGTTTCCACGGTTTCCCCATCTATTTGCCATGAAGTGATGGGACTGAATGCCATAATCTTAGTTTTCTGAATGTTGGGCTTTAAACCAACTTTTTCACTCTCTTCTTTCACTTTCATCAAGAGGCTCTTTAGTTCTTCTTCGCTCTTGGGCGGTGTCATCTGCAAGTCTGAGGTTATTGATATTTCTCCCAGTAATCCTGATTCTAGCTTGTGCTTCCTCCAGGCCAGCATTTCTCATGATATACTCTGCATATAAGTTAAATAAGTGAGGTGACAATATACAGCCTTGACGTACTCTTTTTCTTATTTGGAACCAGTCTATTGTTCCATGCCCAGTTCTAACTGTTGCTTCCTGACCTGCATACAGATTTCTCAAGAGGCAGGTCAAGTGGTCTGGTATTGCCATCTCTTTCAGAATTTTCCACAGTTTGTTGTGATCCACATAGTCAAAGGCTTTGGCATAGTCAATAAAACAGAAATAGATGTTTTTCTGGAACTCCCTTGCTTTTCGATGATCCAACAGATGTTGGCAATTTGATCTCTGGTTCCTCTGCTTTAGTGAAATAGTGTAACAACCCTGAGCTTCAGAATCAAACACATCTAAGTTTAAATCCTAGCCCAGGTGATGCAGTGGTAAAGAACCTGCCTGCCAGTGCAGGAGATGCAGGAGTCGTGGGTTTGATCCCTGGGTCAGGAAGATCGCCTGGAGGAGCAAATGGCAACACACTCCAGTATTCTTGCCTGGAAAATTCCATGGACAAAGGAGTCTGGTGGGCTACTGTCCACGGGGTCACAAAGAATCAGATGCAACTTAGCATGCACACATGCATTAGGGATATTATTTAAAATTTCTGAACTCAGGTGCTTCATCTGCAACCCAGATCAGAAACAGGTGGGTTTGTATGGGGGGATTCAAAGATAATTCTAAGTTATTGAAAATAAATGGTTGATTAGATTATGATTCTAAAAAATAGGAAGTAAAAGTAAATAAATAATAGGAAGTAAAAGAACAAAAGAGGAGATTGGGGACTGGGAGGAAGGGAAGGACAAAGATATTTAAGACGTTAAAGCCTTTGCAAGTAACAAGTGGGCATTAAAAAGAGAGGGGGAAAGATCTAAGATATTAAAAATTCTTGGTTGGAAATATTTCTTTAGGAAACAAAGCCACTTCTGACCCTAAACTGTGCAAGACATAGAAGAGACTGGGGTGGGAGTAGAGGGTATGGAGAAAACAGTTCGTTCAGTGAGGCCCTAAAGGGCAGAAATAGGATCACAGAATAAATGTTACAAGCAAATTTTGATTTGCCCCAAGAAAGAATTTTATAATAGCAAGAGGACCTGGTTATGGAGTCACTAAGTTTGAGAGGCAATAACTTTGCTTTGGAATCCCAGAAGCTTAAGTATCCCATTGTATGACTTTGGACCAGTCATTTCACCCCCAACTTCAGCTGTCTCATCTGCAAAATTCAGACCAAAGGCTTTATCTTTTCTGTTTGGATGCTGGTGCTTACTAGGACACTTCCTATATCCCTGAGTGTATCAGAAGAAATTGATTTGTGACCGTCAGTACATTTCCCAACCAAACGTAGATGAGTAAATGAGGATATAACTCAGATCAGGAAGAGGAGGTAAACTTTGTGTATGAATCAGCTGATCCTCATACTCACCCTTTTAATGAGTAACACAGAGAACACATGCATTTCTGTTTCTGCTTTGAGACCTCTCTTATCCGTTTTTCTGTTTACTCTTTCAAAGGTCATAAGTTTACCTCTGGGTGAATACATTATGATAGAAGAGCTTTTATAAATTATAATAGAATGACTTTTAAATTGATTTGGACACCTTGAAATGTATGTGAAATTAGCTTGGCAAGGCAGCCATCTAACAGAAGATAAGCTGCAGGTTAAATTCTCTAAACTGTGTTTTCTGATTGTACTATACAAATTCTGTTTGGACATGGAAACTGTATGTATCAATTCACTATGAAATAACAAATCTAAGAAAAGACACTAAGTCTTAAACATAAGTTTTCCACAATTTAGATAACATTTTTCTTAACAGAATAGGGCACATTGCTAAAATTCTATTCAGAAAATGTGAGTAGATTAAAAATGAGTTTGATAAATTTAAAAAGTACAAGAAAATAAGATGTCTTATGGTCTGTATAACATTTGAGAATGTGTTCTGAAGAAAAATTATTGTCCCTTTGACATAACTTTGAAGACCTGAGCTAAGGGATGGAGGTATAACTTTGAAACTGAAAGAATCACTGTGCTAAATCAGAGGAAAATAAATCATAATTTAACATTTTTCAATTAAAAACATCTTTTCGGAGGTTCCAAAACACTATTCTGTTTGATATAGGCAATGAGATTTAAATCCATTTTTTTTTTCACAAGTTGAGAGGGGAAAAAGTTTTAGTAACTATTACTCAAATCATCTCTATGGTATGTATAAGGTACACAATAAAGAGAAATGGCTGGTCATAAGAAGACTTGTTTTCTAATCCTAGGGCAAGTTGCTACGTGGCTTCAGATAAGTCCTTTATTACCTTAATTTCTTCAGCTATACTACTTAGTATGAAGAAGGAGAATGTAAATGAAAATCCTTTGAGAGGTATAAATTGTTCTGCAATGAAAGATTACTAATGCATAATTCTGTTCCTCATTCTATTAATGTTGAGATGTCTTTAATATATCTTTCGGATAACTCATAATTCTTCCGTCCACCAGATTTGTTAAATGATGGAAGGCATTTTGGTAAGATAGGTAAAAGATTTAGTGAAAAAACCTGCTAAAGAAATAAAGCCAAATGCCTCTGAAAAACGTAAGGGTACATTAAATGAAAAAAGCAAAGATCTACATTTAATGTGTTCATAAGACAGATCTGTGTTTTTATTTTTCGAATTTGTCAGTTAAAAACAAAAGTAGTGGTGTAATATACTTGAGAGGTTTAATGTTACATTAATCAGAGCCGACAACCATGAAAACTATTTATTGTTGTATTTGAACCACTAATTTCAGATGAAATCTAAAACAGTCAAGCTCCAATTGTTAACACTGACATGCCAACAAAAACCTTAAGGAAATCTTTTGTAGCTAGATCACACTGTTGTTATGCACTCACTTGAGAAAACAAAATGTGTATGGAACTAAATCCTACCGTACCTCTACAGTGGTTTCGATAAAACACACCCAGACAGTCAAAAGTTGAGTAAATTATACTATAAAGCTTAATTTAAAATCTATGTTGTCATTCACTGACTTCTGCTAGCTATACTTTTCGATTTAGTGTAAGTAGTTAGAGCGCTGTCTAGCCTAAATGAATCCGAGGTTCCGTTTCTATTCCTACAGGAGTCAGTTAACTTGAAAAAGAAGAAAAAAAATGGACTAAGATAAATTGTGTATGGATAACTTGGGCAAAAAAACTACTTGAAAAGCCATCTTTGCAAATGAAGTACAGTAATGCTCCAAACTATAGATAAATAGGAAAAGAAATGAAAGTTCTGCTGCTGCTGCTAAGTCACTTCAGTCGTGTTCCACTCTGGAAGACCCCTTAGACAGCAGCCCACCAGGCTCCCCCGTCCCTGGGATTCTCCAGGCAAGAACACTGGAGTGGGTTGCCATTTCCCTCTCCAATGCATGAAAGTGAAAAGTGAAAGTGAAGTCGCTCAGTTGTGTCTGACTCCTAGCCACTCCATGGACTGCAGCCCACCAGGCTCCTCCATCCATGGGATTTTCCAGGCAAGAGTACTGGAGTGGGGTGCCATTGCCTTCTCCGGAAGAAGTTCTACTTAATCTAAATATAGAAACAGGGCATGCAGTGATCCAGTTAGGAGAAGGCTTTGTTCTCTATTGCTAAACCTAATACTTCCCAGAGCAGATCTTGTTCTGATGTGTGAATCTGAGCAAGTTGATTAAATTCTGAGCTTGTTTCCTCAACTGTAAAACGGAGATAATAACTGATCTCCATAGGAAAGTTATGAGAATCACAGTAAACAGGGACGACATCTGTGTACTGATAGATGTAAACTACAGTTTCGGGGGTGAGCACACTGTGTAGGGTTTAGAGACTAGAAGCAGAAATATGTGGTACACATCAAACTTACATAAGCAAAATTACCTCAGTAAAAAATAAATCTAAAATTTAAAATGAGAGAAAAATAGTGAATACAAGCTAACTACTAAGTAAAAGCAGCAGTAGCAGGAATAGCAGCAGCCACTGTTCTCACTCTGTCCTGATGCCTGCATAGGTCTTCAGAATAAAAACTAAGAGAGCTTTACCAAGCAAAGGGTGATCAACGTTAGCCAGTGGTGAAGGCTTTTGAATTTGACAAGAAATACCCTGTTTTAAGGGAACATTTTCAAAGCAGAAAGGTGGGAAGCCTGATTATAAGTGGCTAACAAAAACAAATAAAAATGGAGATGGCAGGATTGAGAAAAATAATATGACTGAGACTGTCTTGTTCCATGGGTTCTAACTCACGGACATGAAAAATGTTCCATTAGGGCTTGACAATACATAAAGCTATTATGATTTCTACAGAGCACTTTGGTGACTAATTAAAACTTGGTAAGTAAAGTGGGCATGGGAAGGTGAGCCATATCTCTAAGTAAATATGGAGAATGAATTTTTAGTGATTGTAATTAAATGTAGTCTCATGCCAACTAGATTATTTCTATGCCATTGAGATCTACTGATAAAAAACTTCTCGTTGATGATGTAAAGAAGAGAAACAAAGCGGCTGAGACAAGAAGCAATAGGACAGGCAATTTCTTTCAAGCTGTAAAAAACTGCATGTTTTAAGGCAGATGGTAAAGATCAAGGGAAAGGGAAGAGAACGGAAGATACAGAGCAAGAAAAGCTTAGTAACAAAGTACCTCACATATTGGGGCTTCCCCGGTGGCTCAGTGGTGAACAAAAAAAATCCACTTGCCAATGCAGGAGAGTCAGGGTTCGATCCATGGGTCAGGAAGATCCCCTGGAGTAGCAAATGGCAACCCACAACCCACTCCAGTATTATTCTTGCCTGAAGTTTCCATTGACAGAGGAGCCTGGCAGGCTACAGTCCATGTAACCGCAAAGAGCTAGACATGACTGAACACACACACATCCCCCTCACATATTAGGATAAGATTTAATAATATTAGCACCTAACATCTGTTGGGAACTATTATCATTTAAAAACTGTTACATTTATCATTTTTAAATTATCATTTTAAAATGATATCTATTATCATTTAAAAATGAACAAATGAACTATTATCATTTAAAAATTGTTATAATACAATTTACATCTGATTTTTATTGGTGTCAATATAAATTATAAATTAAGTAGAAACATTATTTATCCTCCTTTCAGACGCAGAATTTACCTTGAATTCATGTAGATTCATAGCTTACAAAAGCTTTCACATAATTCTCCTAAAACAAAATGAATCTGTGATCAGTTTTGTAATTCTTATTTTCAGGTAGAGAGACTGAAGGCATGAAGGGTAAATGACTTGCAAAGGAGGTTTTTTTTTAAATTTTTCTTAAGTATAAAGTTGATTATGAAGTTATTTTTCCTAGAGAATTTTTGGGGTTTGGGTAGGTTTTTCAGGGGTTGGACTTCATGACTAGCACTTAGTCTTCCACAAAAAGTTTAACATGCGTTCAGATTCCCTCTTTCTGTTTCCCCAAAGACCTGGGCCCTGAGGCTGCTCCACTTTTGATCAGGCCTCCCAGAGGCAACATAATATCCATGCACAGTTCTCATTTTCCCTCCTTATTCCTCAAATTTAACAACTTATTTCTCATTATTTTCAGAACAATCTTAACTTCTTTAATTCATTAATTTACACTAATATATCAGAACTAATAACAGTTTAACAAATTACTTCCTCCCAGATTTGCATTTTAACCTGAGGCTTCTTAATAATGTGGGCATTCCTGACTCTGAGAACCAAGTCAAAGAAGCTTGGTCTTTTCTGGCATCCCACCAATCAACACAGCAAAAGCATCCTTCATAGTCCTTTTTGTAGGAATAATCCTAACCTTTATTTCATGTGCGTGCATGCGTACTTAGTCGCTCAGTCATGTCTGACTCTTGCGACCCCATGGACTGCAGCCTGCCAGGCTCCTCTGTCCATGGAATTTTCTAGGCAAAAATACTGGAGTGGCTTGCAATTTCCTACTCCATGATCTTCCCGACCCAGGGATCAAACGGTCATCTCCTGTGTTTCCTGCACTGGCAGGCAGATTCTTTACCACAGAGCCATCTGGGAAGCCTCTTATTTCATGTAGGTTATATTAAACAAAATAATATGGGGAAAATATTCACAGTAAGACTAGTTAAAATTATAATTCTTTTGTACAATTTAACTTTGTGATTGGCTAATGACTGACCCAGGGATTGAACCTAGGTCTCCTGCATTGCAGGCAGATTCTTTACCATTTGAGCCACCAGGGAAGCCCCACAGTGATAATGTTAAAACCAGATTTCATCTTAATTCAATAAAAATGTTATGGGCATAAGCAAGTAAGTTATATGTGTAGGTCATCCTTTAATACTATGACTATCATTGATTTTTAAAGGGCTTTCCTGGTAGCTCAGCTGGTAAAGAATCCGCCTGCAATGCAGGAGGCCCCAGTTCCATTCCTGGGATGGGAAGATCCCCTGGAAAAGGGATAAGCTATCCACTCCAGTATTCTTGGGCTTCCATGGTGGCTTAGCTGGTAAAGAATCTGCCCACAACGCAGGAAACCTGGGTTCAATCCCTGGGTTGGGAAGATTCCCTGGAGAAGGGAACGGCTACCCAATCCAGTATTATGGCCTGGAAAATTCCGTGGACTGTATAGTCCATGGGGTTGCAAAGAGTTGGGCACAACTGAGCAACTTCCACTTCACTTCACTTCTGATTTTTAAGAAGAGAAGAGATAATTTCATAAGAGTTGAACAGTGAATTTATACAAATTTCCTATGATCATTTCTGAGGTATTTTAAAGTTTTCATACAAATAGACAAAAAAAGAAAACTTTATATATATTTAAAAAAAAAACCCAAAACCATTCATGTCACTTTTCTCTTTTTCTGATTGACTCATCCATCATTATTTTTTCTAAAGATCAGGAGCCACATATTTAGTTTTGAAAATTAAACAATCTGTTTCAAGCGTCATTCTGCTTAGTTCTGTAAGTACTAGTTCCAGGATCAAAGATAAAATGAGGTAGATGGGGCTATCCACTTCACATACAATCTCCTTGAGCCTTAAATGTACTGTGGAAATGTGGTTTTCTAAGACTTCATTAATCTCTGGTTAGCTGAGGGAAGGGAGGCTTATAGACGCTGCTTATAGATGGCTGAACCAGTGGTTATTACCAAGAGAAACTCTGACCTGAAAGGAAGCAATCTTGAGATGGCAGAGAAAAGCAGGGTGATCATCCTAGCTCTTGCAGGTGAAGAACTGTTTGTTTTTTTAACTGCATACATATATCCTGAATCTATAGTACATGGTTTCCGTTATATGATGAAGTTACCCACTGCCTTGACTGCTGTTTTCTATTCAGCTTTTTTGTTTTTAACAACTCAGGAGCAACACTGAAGGATTTCAATTTCCAAATGGTTTGGGAAGATGTAAATAATAATACAAACAACGAAGGTTAACCAACGATGCTTTTCTTATTCTACTTTTTTTAAACAGATGTGAACCTAAAGGCATGTATAGGATATAAAATAAAACTGAAGTTCCTCAATAATCTTCCCTCAAGAACAATTACTAGTATCTTTTGGCACGGTTTACTAAAACTTTAAAAGGTAAAATTTCCACCCCCTAACATTTTTCCTTTCGTTTCTCTCTCACTTTCCTTTTCCAGACCCTCTTCACCGCTTTCTGTGAGAAAGGGGGACTAAAACATTGCCTGCATGTTTCTCAGAATACTGTCATGATTTTGAAACCTCATAGTATTTATCCTCCAACTGTCACTTTAGTACAGAAGCAAAACTCAATTTAGAGAATTATAAATATGAACAAAACTCAGTTCTTGACCTCAAGGAACTTTATAGGGTAGTAATAATCCTAAAAGAATAACGATAAATACATTTACTTTTCTCTTTACACTTAAGGAAGGGTTACACATGCAAAACTTCATCTGATACTTTAAAATATCCTTGTAAGGAAGACAGGACAAACACTATTTTCCCAACATTACAGAGGAGATAGAGAAAAAACATGCAACATATTTAAAGCCATAAAAATAACTAGATAAACTTATGTTGTGATTATAACTAAATAAACATGTTATAGTTATCTATGTGTTGACCTTTGAACAACACAACTTTGAGCCACACAGGTCCACTTACACACAGATTTTTATCAATCAATAAATAATATTGTACCATAGGAACTACGGTTGGTTAAATCTGAGGATGCAGAGGAACTGCAGGATATGGAACACTGACTGTAAAGATTTACTTGGATTTCTGACTTGGAGGAGGGGTTGCCACTCCTAAACCCCATGTTTTTTCAAGGGTCAACTGTATACATACACACACACACACACACACACACGCACACAGCTTATCACCCTGGAAATGTGTTTTGGCTTAAGAAAATATTTATCACGTATTTAATCACATATATTTAATCTGCTATAATGCTTAAAATTTCATTTTAGAAAGTCCATGTGTGTGCGTGTGTACGTGTGTGCTCACTCACGTCCAGCTCTTTGCGACCCCATGGACAAAAGCCCACCAGGCTTCTCTGTCTATGGAATTTCCCAGGCAAAAACACTGGAGTAGGTTGCCATTTCTTCCTTCAGGAAATCTTCCCACCCCCCACCATTTCCTCCTCCAGGAAGTCTTCCCAACCCAGGGATTGAGCCTGTGTCTCTGGCATCTCTTGCAGTGGCAGGCAGATTCTTTACCTCTGCGCCACCTGGGAAGCCCCAGCAAGTCGATACTCTACAAGTATCTACAAGACGTTCCATTAGAGCATAGGCCTAAATAGAGAGAAACGCAAAAAAGATTACTGGATGCTATTACAAGTGGGTCAGTTTAGTACATGGTAATTGGGGTCCTTAGAAAAATGGAAGGTTGGGATTACTTTTTGTCCTAGAACAAAATGGGAAAAGTTTGATGGGAGGAAAGACAGAAAGGTCTTGATAGACTGAGGTAAAGCCCTGGGCACAAGCAGCCTGAGGATTTGTAAGAAACTGAACAGGGTAGAGGCAGTGAGGATGTTAAAAGAACTTGTTGCTGCAAGTTAATCAAACTTTAGGTTTGAGTTCTTCAGTATTCTTGCCCACTTCCTCCATTTAATCCTTCATCTCCTTGTAACATTTAAATGAAGGCTACGGACATTTCAGTGCCTAGCATGGTACCAGGCTCCTAGGTACTCAAAAAATATGTCATAACTTTAATTAATAACTTTATATAACTTTAGATAGGAACATTCAGTATATAAAACTCTGGAAATCCTTGGAAGTAGTTTCCTCAAAGTTAACAAGCTCATAAATTCATTCATGGAAGACTGGACTAGAAACTTCTACAAATCAAAGCATAAAAAGCAACTCTAATGTTTGCAAATTTTGCAGTCTATTTTGTCTTCCTTTAATTCATTCATATCCTCTTCTCAGGATATAGAAACTCGTTTGTGTTGCACCCACTTCAGAAGAAGATGTATATGGCCTCAGAATTGAGTATTAGAGTTTAAGAAACTGTCTGCTTATCTTGGGAAAAGGGCAAGTTGCCATTTTTCCCCCATATGGAGACTGTGGAGACAAGGGAAACCCCTCCACATTTTTCCCACAATTTCATATTATGCTAGAGAACTTCTGATTTTGTTAATTCATTAAACATTTTAAGAGTATTTTTGGTTTGCACTGTACTGAGTGAGGTATATGAAGGGAGTCAAGTGCACAGTCCTTGCCCCTAAAGAAGTTACAATGCAAAGAGAGAGAACCAGGCGCGGAACTCGGAACAAAAGCTGTGACTGCATAATAATATACTAGTGTGGGATGGGGGATGGGGAATCTGGAAGTCCAGTTGTTACTAGGAAAGTGGTTTCCAGGAGGTGAGAGCTTTTAGGCCCAGTCTGAAAGAGGTTGATTTTAATGATCTGCAGGAGTGAAAGTTAAAAGGCTTTCTACTTGGGAGATAAACATCTGCCCTGATTTAAATGTGGGAAGAGCCTGAAGTGTGGGAGACTTAAGGAGATTGACTTCCTAGCAGTCAAAAGGCGGATTTGGGAAAGGATTTGAGAATACAGCTGATAAGTTTGGGGAAGTCAGTTGATAAAGATGTGAAGGGACAGAGATTTTTGTTGTGGTTGTTATTAAAAGCTTAGATTTGATGTGCTAGGTAAACAATAAAGTAATTACATGAGAAGAATGATTTTTATGATAGCTATGTAACAATGAGATTGCAATAGAGAGGTCCTGATGCTCAGGAAACAAGCTGCTGCTGCTAAGTCGTTTCAGTCGTGTCCGACTCTGTGCGACCCCAGAGATGGCAGCCCACCAGGCTCCCCTGTCCCTGGGATTCTCCAGGCAAGAACACTGGAGTGGGTTGTCATTTCCCTTTCCAATGGATGAAAGTGAAAAGTGAAAGTGAAGTCGCTCAGTCGTGTCTGACTCCTAGCCACTCCATGGACTGCAGCCTACCAGGCTCCTCCATCCATGGGATTTTCCAGGCAAGAGTACTGGAGTGGGGTGTCATTGCCTTCTCCGCAAGAAACAAGCTAGATATACCATATTTTAGGCCTAGGTTGGTAAGACCTGAAAGAAAATGGTAGCTGAAGAAATTTCAAAGTTGAATAGATAGTAGTAATAAGGAAAAGGCTGTGTTATAAACTATCCCATTACTATTCTTTAATTATTAACTCAATTAACAATGATTTCCAGATAATTTATCTCCAGTCCCCCTCTCCCTAGTTTACACCTTTGTATCAAAGAGATTTTATTCAGAACATCCTTTTCAGTACTCTCCACCTATGCCTTACTCAGCTTGCCTTTGCTTCATCATCTTCCCATTTCACCTCCTGTTGTTCATTTAGTCAAATCATCAAATTATTTTAGTCCTTACAAGACCTTAAAGGCATTTATGATCTCAGAAAAGTCTCTGAAATTCTGGCTGCTAGGGACTTGGACCACATAACAACAACATAGGACTTATTTTCAAAATTAGAATTTTTGATTACTGATGGTACTCATTCTCTTTAAAAATGATCGTTGTAAAAACAGAATTACTTGTAATCTCGCCACCATTACTGAAATGATTTATTCCTTCCAAATGTTAAATGTGAATAATTTTCACATATTTTAAAATGCAGTATATATCTTTTAATTTCTTTTTAATGGGAGGATAATTGCTTTATACTGTTGTGTTGGTTTCTATCATACATAACATGAATCAGCCATAGGTATACACATGTCCCCTCCCTCTCAGTACCTCTTTGCATCTCGCTTTTAGTTTTTAATTTCATACGGTTATTTTGGAGGCTCCTAGAATTCAAGCAGTTCTGCTCAGAATTTTGCTAAGACCCCTGCTACTGCTCTCTCCCTATAATTCAGTCTCTACTCCCTGTATCCTCTGATTATTCATAACTTTTGCTCCCTTGTGGTTCTTGCTGCCTGGCATCCACCACTTGCCTACTCAATGCACCTTTAAACCATCATTCAATCCACCTCAGTCCCTCTTTCTCCTTGCACAGTGTTTGTGGAGAGCTTCAACCAGCTTCCTACAGAACTACTGCCCTTGGGTCTAGTGTCCATCCCAATCCACAGACTGCTGCAAAGAGGGAGAAGAGATCATGTCGCACCAGAAGAGAATTTATGAAGGAACCTCTTAGAGGAATGGGAATGGCAGACACAGCGGTCTTGATCTATATTCCTTCATTTCTTACTTTCTGAAAATAAGATTTTTGATGACTATATTCTGTCCTGTGAATATTCCAGATGTACCTAACTGTTCCAACAATGATGAACAGTTAACATGTCTTTGATCTTGACTATTATAAATAACAGTGGGGTGAGTAGCCTTCTAAGTTGCCTGAATCTCAGGTAAAAACTTTTTGGATTTCTGAAAGTTGAATTACTACAGAGGTGGCGATCTTGATAGAGTCTGCCAAATGAACTTTCAGAAAGAGTTTTGTGACTTTAAAATAGGAGCAAGGATTTTAACTTGTTATAGTTTGCTTACTAGGAACCACAGGGAAATCTATACCATATGCTAGAAATACTTATAGGAAATATTTGCTTTTAAGAGATGCTCTCACATAATGAATTCAGTGCATTTTACAAATGAAGATGATAGGGAAGATTACAAGACAGTAGTGTGTGTTTTGAGTGGGAGGAATACACTAGGGGGACAGACTTGAATTGGAAAGATTATGCACTTAAGTATATAGAAAAAGGAATGAAAGGCATATTAAGCTATACAAATTCATTCCTTATCTTTAGCCTTTAGTGAATATTACATTTTATGCAGTTGAGCCTTTCTGTACATATTTGGTATCTTTCAACTATTAATTGATAAAGCTATTACCATTTTGTGATCTGCAGAATTCCCGAGGCCAGTATCCTAGATGTTAGACTTTTCCCTTGGGTTAGAATTTTTTTCCCTTCAAATCTTTGTTGTTGGGATAGTTTTGGATAATACCCTATGAATACCTTTGTGTGCTCATTTTTAAAAAGTCATACCATTGAAAGATATTTCCCAAAGTGGAACTGTTGATTAAAAGGTATGAACAACATGATTGCTTGCTTATATACTGCAAGATACTGCGCTCCACTAAGATATTATTAACTTTGCACGTTTGTATCTCTGGTTCTCGCGTCTTTCCATTTTCCATCCTTTCCACGAGGTAGCGAAGCACAAACGGCTGAGAGCCCAGCGCAAAGTATAATAAAATCTCAATAAATACTACTGGATTAATCTTCCCGTACCTGTCGGCTTGATTTTTCTCCCTCAGGCTCTTCGCTTCGTTTTTTTCGGAAACTACTTCATTACCTTCAATCGGCAATTTCAGGTAAAGTAATTTTGGACAGAGGCAACTTCCGCGTCCCTTACATCTTACTTCCAATTCTGGAAACTTATTTGCCCAATTGCCGTCTAGAGGAAGCCAAATTCAAAGCAGTCACTGCCCGCTGAGCTCTCACACCCGGCTACCTCCTCGGGAAGGAAACGTTTTCTTGCAAACTTTCTAAGCCAGTCAACGTGGGCAGATGCCGAAGAAAACGAGATGGCCGCGCGTTTCTGTCAACCAAATTCGACGCTGAGTGGCAGAAATTCTATGAAGGGGTAAACGTCCCGGGAATATTTTGCATCTCACTAGCTTGGGGTTGCAGCTTGGAGTTGCCTTCCCCCAGGGCCCGACGGCTACGACAGGTGCGAAGCCCGCCCGGGAGGAGCTTCTGCCTTCCGAGCTGAGCCACAGGTCGCGCAGGGGAACGTCTATTCCGGGATGCCCCGTTGGCGCCTAGGCGCCGGGTTCCCGCACACCTCAGGCTGCCAACCCGCGGGTCCGCAGTCGCCGAGCCGAGGCCGGGAGGGGGTTGGGGGCGGGGTCGGCCGCGGCGTCACCACTGACGTAGCCGCCCCACCGGGCCGCCGCCGCTGCCGCCGCTGCACCGGGGAGCGGGGAGCTGGGAGCGGGGCCGCGGGAGACCAGCGCTAAGATGGCCGCTCCGGCTGGGGCTGGTGAGTGTGCGTGAGGGGCGCGCGCGGCTACGGCGGTTGGCGGACTGAGGCTCCCTGCGGGAGCGGAGATCCGACGGGAGCCCCCCAGGCCGGGAGGCACCTGGCAGCGTTTTCCCGCCACGCCGGTCGCAGTGGAGTTCCTAAGGGAGGGAGGGAGCCAGGGTTGCGGACAGACTCAGGGGAGCGAGCCGAGGGGCGCGTGGAGGAGGAGGTGGCGGCAGCAGCGGCGGCAGGTCCGGCGAATTTAGAATTGGCGCCTCTGGAAAGTTAAGGTGGGTCGAGCGATGCCCAGGCCGGTGCCGACCACTTCAGGAGTGCTCGGAGACGCTGCTAGGAGCCGCGTCCCCGGTGGCCAGGGATGCCGCGTAGCCACTCTGTGCTTTGCTGGGGGCGGAGGGCGAGTTGGGAGAAAGGGCGAAACTGGGAGACTTGGGGATGCAGACGGGGAGTAGTGCCCTGATCCGCGTTGCGGAGCCTGGAGATGTAATCGCAAACGATCGCGTCTCTGATGCGGGCCGGGGCGCTCTGCGGAGCTGGCGCTGTCGACATAGCTCCTGGCTCTGATTGCCGCCAAGTGATGCTCTAAGCGCCTCTGGGATGCTTTGGAAGGGCGGTTGATTCTAATCTTCCCTCTATAAGAAATGTCTTGCCTTACCCCATTGATCGGGTCCCGGCACTGCCAGCACCTGCTGCCACTTAGAGACACTTAGACTTTTGAATACCAGCTTCCTAAACCATTCCCGCTAGCTGCTAATAGGCTAAACTTCCTTGGGGCGCGTAAAGAAACATGTCATACATACATACATAAGCAGAAAAAGCTACTTAAGTTTAAGAGATGGGACTCGCCCTCTCCCTCCACCTCCGCAATAAAAAAAGTGAAACATTGTAATTGTTTAAACTGCAAATTTGAATTGTTGTAAATGCTGGTAACTGGATAATTTTTTGCAGTTTTAATTTTGGAAGTTAAAATAAGCAAGTCTTGAAAGAGCCTCTTCATCCTCTAGCCCCGTTCCCCATTTTTAAGCCTTAATTGTCAAGTCCTTCGAGTTAGGGGCTTGTAAAATTAGCATAGAAATACGACTTTCAGGCCGTGCACTTGAATTCCTTATTATCTCTTAAGTAGCTGCCTGTGGGGTAAAAGTAGGGGGGTGGCAACGTTGGGCCTAGAATTCCACTTTGAGTTGTCTTTAAAACCAGCTTTAGGTGTAAACAAGGAAAAAGAATTGGCTGTTCCCGGCATAAGTTAAGCACCTGTTTATAGACTTTTTCATTATCACCATGAGATTCAATACTCAATTGTCTTGAAAGAGCTGAACACTTTGTATTCTTGGAACCCTAATCTTTTTATCCTGAATTTAGTGTCTTAGGACGTTTGAAAAAAGGCTTAATACATTTTGGTTCATTTAGCCTCTCTCCCCCACACTGCAGTCTTTCTAGCTTTTTGTGTACTAGCTATTATTTTTGCAATGGATAGCAGATTTTTCAATCCAGCATTTATCATTGTAGACTATTCGCGTTGAAATGTAAAGACAGTCTGATATTGAACAAGTAGTTCAATACATATATTGCAGAAAGTTAAAATGTTTTGGGGCTGATTTGGTTGTGCATGCCTTATTTTCATTCAAAATATTGATTGTCCCAAGTTTTTTAGCTTAAAAACTTTTTAATGATTGGTGAATCTGCATTTAGCATCGAGGGAGGAAAGGAACAGGCCAAGCTAACTCCATCTTGAAAAAGAAGGAAACTCCATCTTGCACTTTCAGTGATCTTTGGACCATGTGCCTGGTAGCCATGGGGTTAACATACCTACCCCAAACTGGCCTCCTGGACTGATAAACACCAGATTCCATACCAAGATTTCCCCTGGCCAAAAAGAATGTAATAATCCCCTATGTAGTCAATCACCTCTGTAATCTTTATGGCACCCACTGGTGTAGGCTACAATGTATAACCAGCTGACCCTTCTGATTATGAATCATGGCTGTAACCTGATTGTATCTCCCTTTAACACTTCCCAGGCTAGGTTTAAGGAATTTGGGGATGTGGGCTTGAGCAGTACACTTAAGGTATTTAAGATTTTCACAAAAGTTGGTCGGGGCCCTTGGCTAAGAGGAGAGTCTGCCTTGGGCCCGCCGGTGTAATAAACTGCACTCCACTATCTGCATTGTCCTGAGTGAGTTTGTTTCCCGAAAGGCGTGGCTACAACAGTATCAGAACACAATAATAAAACATTTGGAATATTTAAAATGGGAAATCCATTGATGATTTGGGTTAAATGTTTGAAGTATATTGTTCTTACCAAATTGTCTTTACCCCTCTTTTTCACAGATTTTTTTTTTTTAGTTATAAAAAGGAATAAAGTATTATATATATACCTTCTACCAAACTTTACACCCTTGAATCTTACTGAGTATTATTGATAATATCAATGCTATTGATAGCATTTGTGGTTCACAAGAGGATTTCCTGCTTGTTGGATTGCTTGAAGGCAGTCTCTGATTATATTTTATTTGTATCCATAGCACCTGACTTAACTGCTTTAACATGAAGATAAAAAAACCTCTGTAAATGTTGCTGAATTGGGCTTTTGCTTGGTAGAAGTACAGAAGGCAACATGTTGGCATTACCAAGAAAGCGGGGGTGGGGGTGGGGGTGGGGGTGGGGGTGGGAATGTGCTTTGAAGTTTTTCTCCTTTCTACAATGTTAGCCAGAAGACACATTGCTCTGTCCTAATGGAGTTTTCTGGTTGAGGGAGAAGAGAGGCTGGAGCATGGGCTTAGGAGTCTAATCAAGATAGGAAATGTATGTTCAGTCATTTTCTGGATTCAGTAATGGGGACAGTTTTGCAATTAGGCCCAACCCAGGCTCCTCTATCCATGGGATTTTCCAGGCAAGAATACTGGAGTGGGTTGCCATTTCCTTCTCCAGGGGATCTTCCCAACCCAGGAATTGAACCCGGGTCTCCTGCACTGCAGGCAGATTCTTTACTAACTGAGCTATGACTAGGTTAAAATATAAAAGGATTCTACCAATATTGACTTCTGGCAAAGATTACTGTAAGAAGTATAACTGATTTTTCATAGCACTTTCAGACATCATAAAATCTTTATTATAAAGAATTCATTTTACATGGAGTTTTATGTGCCATAGAAAACTAATTTATAGTCCAAGAAAATATGTGTTAGACTAGATCATAGATGTGCTAAAATAATAGTCTGGCATTTTACACAAAGTATTTGAACTCAATTTATGACCCATAGTAGAATGCTCAGTCTTTTTGATGAATGTTTCCCCTATTGTTGCGAAGTTAGCTGCAGTAGGTTGGTATAATGATAAATATTTTGGAACAAAATTGCCTGTGAAGGAAATACTTGTAAGTTGTGGTGGGTG
Source organism: Ovis canadensis (assembly GCF_042477335.2). NCBI lineage: Eukaryota > Metazoa > Chordata > Mammalia > Artiodactyla > Bovidae > Ovis > Ovis canadensis. The sequence continues at coordinate 137,365,022 of NC_091247.1, read as the reverse complement.
AGGAAATCAGATAATCTGGCTGCAGAACTTGCTTTTCAGGAGTTTTTTCGTGTGTCATCCACTAGCTCCAGTCTCTGTGCCTCAGGAGAGGTGTGCTAGAGACTAGAAAAGGTCCAGGGAAAGAGTCTCCTTTATTGTTTAATAAGGAGTTTCAAGCGAGATCAGGGTAATTACAGACTCTAGATCTCTAGGGGAAGAAAGAATAACCAGAGCCTTCCTAAGGAAAAAGGAAAGGAAATACGTCATGATTGACAAGGAGACATGCCAAAATACAAAATAGGCATAATAGCTTACCTAAGACGGAGCAGGGAGAGTTTGAGAGCCCATTGTATTTATTCGTTCAGTAATTTGTTCATTCAGAAATATTGAATCCCTTTCTATGTACCAGGCACTGTGTTTGACCCTGTGCATTTTATAAACATCTCTTGAGAGGAGAGGGTAATATGGCAGTGAAATAAATGGAAAGTTGAAAACTGCCTATTAAGGAGTGGACAGGCTTTACTCTAACACGGTGGATGTGCCTTGCTGTGATTAGTCGCTCAGTTGTGTCTGACTTTTTGTAACCCCATGACTGTAGCCTGCCAGGCTCCTCTGTGCATGGGGATTCTCCACGCAAGAATACTGGAATGGGTTGCCATGCCCTTCTCCAGGGGATCTTCCCAACCCAGGGATCAAACCCAGGTTTCCCACATTGCAGGCGGGAATTTAAACCACCAGGGAAGCAATACTGTGTATCACTATTTTCATTCTTATCCAAATACATGCAAAGATTGTGGTGGTTAGTAACTCCTAAGACTGAATTCTTACTGAAATTCCCATTTCCTCATATCTTTTATTATGGAAAATAACAAATCTTCCTACTCTTAAGAGCTTTTAGAGGATCTGTTTAGGGTATTTGGTACTTTTAAAAGAAAAATCAGTCTTGTTACAAAAATTATTGGCTAAATACTCAGCAGATGCTATTCTTTAATAACCGTCTCTCTTGGGAAGTCTCAGGAGAATTTTTTTTTAATGAGATAAAGATGATTACTGTGACAATTTTATTTAAATATTCTACTTTACTCCCAGTGATACATTTTTTTTCTTTAGTAAGAATAGAATTTATATAAAATGCACATACCCATTTCCTACAAAACAATAGTTCATATCCCAGTTATGAAAGTTTAAAAAATTAAGCTTATTCACATGTGGTCATTTGTATATAAAAATATTTTAACAAAAGGTGTGTGTGAAATAGTTAATCATAGATCTGAGTAGAAAGGTACATATTGTGCCACAATTTAAAAACTCTTACAGGTCGTGTTAAAGGAGTTTAGATTTATCATATGGGTATATCTTTGCTTTTCTCTTTTGCCTTTTGTTTCTCTTCCTTTCTCAGCTATTTGTAAGGCCTCTTGAGACAACCGTTTTTGCCTTTTTTGCATTTCTTTTTCTTGGGGATGGTCTTGATCACTGCCTCCTATAAAATGTCACAAACCTCTGTCCATAGTTCTGGGTGGTAGGTATAAGCAACTTTGTGCTGTTGAACCATAACAAGTTTAATATTTTACCTATAATCTGATGTGTGCATGAGTTAAACCCTTGACTAAAAATACCATTAATAAAATTTTGTTTTATTTCTCTTCTAGTCATTTTAGCTTTCTATTTTATAATTGCTTTAATGGTATGCTGCTGCTGCTAAGTCGCTTCAGTTGTGTCCGACTCTCTGCGACCCCATAGATGGCAGCCCACCAGGCTCCCCCGTCCCTGGAATTCTCCAGGCTAACTCTAAAATAATTAGCTTTCAACAAGTCAAATTATTTTGTAAACTTTAGAGATTTGCTGAAGGAGATTTTAAAAATAAAGGTGCTTGTTCATTGATATGGTATTAAAAGTTTGAATAGCTTGGTTTTCTTTTAACAAATTAAAATTTGTGTTGTCTTTAAGCAGTGAAGAATGACAGAGAAGCTTTCAGAATATTTATAAATCCATCTGTGGTTAAAATAAAGATAGCATATTTGGTTTAAAAAAAGCTTTTTCACAGCTGTTATTTGGAATTTCAAGTGTGAAACTTTTTTTTAAATGTATGAGAAAATGATATAGATGGTTTTAATCTTTACATACAGATTTCATTCAGAATATCTCGACTATTTGTATGTTGCTGTTATATATAGATACAGGTAATATTTTACCAGAATCCATATGGGGAATGCAAAAATGTTTTGTTAATTCTTTGTGAGATGAATATACTGCCAAAAATTACTTATGCTATCTGCTGGAGCCAGTTAATACACAGCCTCTCAGCAGTGGATTAGCAAATGAAAAGAAGTGCTCTGAACCCAGGAGAAGAAGATAAGTGTCAAGAAATACTCCCACCCCCCTTTCTTCTCTTCCAAGCTTTTAGATCTTTGTGTGATGAGGCTCCTCTGGGGATACCCTAGTAACTGTCTCTGAGCTGTGGCTCCCGGCAGCAGAGCAAACTGGAGATCCCTGGAGGCTGCAGCCTGGCTCTCCAGTTCCTGCTTTCTTCCCTGCCCTTGCCTTGGTTGTCCACCCCCTACTGGTTTCTTTCATAAATAGACTGGGTGAATGGGCCCCCTACTCTAAAATATTAATCTCGTGGTCTGTCATTCCACTATTCTGATTTCACTTCTTTGGATTTTTAAAAAGATTTTTTTCTGAAAGATCCCCTTTTAAAATGCAAATACCCCTGGGAGAGGTCAGACCTTAGTCCTCAGCTAACATCTCAATTGTCAGTTAGCACCTAAATTCACCTTAGTGCACGTTTGCCTGAGAAGAACCCTGGCTAAAAGTGATAAAACTAGTGGGAAGCTAGCATTTATAATAGTAGTAGTAGTAGTAGTAATATTATTATTATTGGGAGGTAAGATGTACTAAGAGCCAAATTATTAGCAGCCAAGAATTGTTGTAAGTGCTTTACAAATATAAATTTCCCTATTTCCCTCATCAACCTGTTGCTGTTATTACCACTGTTATTTTACAGATAAGAAAACAGGTATGTGGAACGTAAATGCTTGTGTTAAACTCAGGCATTTGGATTTCTTAGGGCTCTCTGTTTTGCTGTGAGACCTTCCCTGCTATATAGCCTCTCAGAGAGGTGGCATCTGATAAACATTTCACCATTTTGACAATTTTGCATCAAATGCAATCATGCTGTTTGATTATTGGCAACTTCCTGTTGAAGGTCAGGGGCCTTGCCATCATCTAAATAGATTTTTTAGTAACAACTGTAATGAAATTGACAAATTTCTTGTAACTAAGAGAATGTATTTGCAAGATATAGAGGAGAGGGAAGTAAAGAGACTAGTTAGTAAAGAGACTATCTTTCCTACTTAAAACTTACACAAGTAACACTCATTATTTTGAGGAATTTAAAATATGGATTAATAAAATAATTTACAGTAATTTATCTCAGGGTCTGAGATAACCCAAAAGTGAATGAATGAGCATATGTGTGTATATATACATATATTTTCTTCTCTAGGCTTTTTTTTTTCTGAGCCTTATTTTCTGAATGTTCTGGAAGATGTCAACTCATACCACCTCTTTAAAATTTCAGAATGAGGGACTTCCCTGGTGGTCCAGAGGTTAAGACTCCACACTTCCAATTCAGGGGACGTGGGTTCAATCCCTGGTCAGGGAGTTAAGATCCTATATGCCGCATGTGTGGCAAAATAAAAAATAAATATGTAAAGTAATAGTTTAAGAATGAAATAATTTTCTTTGAGTGTAAACAGCATTTCCCACTTCATCTCTGCAAGGAGTTGAACTGACAGTTATTGTCTGGGACTTGCCAGAAATGTGTTTAACAAAATTTTCTCTGTGTTCTTTTTGTGATCCCTTTCAAATAAAAAATAACCCTAGGTTCTTCCCTTGACCTCCATATCGAGTCAGCTGTTTCAACCAATGTCTGATCTGCGCTGACCCGCCACTGCTCCCATCTTGGCTTAAGCGGTGCTGCATCTTTAATTCCCTTGTGACATCTGGAATAGAAGTCTCCTTTCATCGTGCTCATCCTTCCTCTGGATCTGCCATTCAGATCCCTCTGTCCCTCTGTCCTTATCTGATGGTGTCATTGTTCTTTATAGAATTCTAGAGTGGCTTCTTATCGCCCCTTGTAGACCATGGAAGCAGGCTTTGGGAATGATTCAGGCAGAGAATTCTCCAGGTCCCAAGTAGCAGTTAAAAGGGAAGTTTGGAAGGTATTCTTGTTCCAGGTGGCCACATCCTCTTTACTCTGCTGACTGCGCATAATGAGGAACAGTCAGGAGAGCCCCCTAAAAGGTCATGGGCCCCCATTGTTTGGGTCTAAAGATAAAGTGTGCTGCTGCTCTGTGGAGAGTAAACTTTCAGTGGCAGCAAGTTTCAAAAATGGGAGACCACTAGGAGCCTAACTGCAGTAAGTAGTCCACTTGACTTTGGCTTTGTCCAAGGTGGTAGCGGTGGTGGTGGTGTTCAGTCTCTGGGGCTGCTGCTGCTAAGTTGCTTCAGTCGTGTCCGACTCTATGCGACCCCATAGATGGCAGCACACCAGGCTCCCCTGTCCCTGGGATTCTCCAGGCAAGAACACTGGAGTGGGTTGCCATTTCCTTCTCTAAGTTGTATCTAATTCTTTGAGACCCCATGGACTACAGCATGCCAGACTCTTCTGTCCTCCACTGTCTCCTGGAGTTTGCTCAGATTCCTGTCTGTTGAGTCAGTGATGCTATCTAACCATCTCGTCCTCTGCTGCCCCATTCTCCTTTGCCTCCCATCTTTCCCAGCATCAGGGTTTTCTCCAGGTGGAAAAGCTGAGTTGGCTCTTTGTACCAGATGGCCAAAGTATTGGAGTTTGAGCATCAGTTCTTCCAGTGAATATTCAGGATTTATTTCCTTTCTGAGTGACTGGTTGATCTCCTTGCAGTCCAGAGGACTCTCAAGAGTATCAAAAGAGTTCATATGCATACATGACTACTGGAAAAACCGTAGCTTTGACTATATGGACTTTTGTTGGCAAAGTGATGTCTTTGCTTTTTAATATGCTGTCTGGGTTTGTCATAGCTTTCCTTCCAAGGAGCAAGCATCTTTTAATTTCATGGCTGCAGTCACTGTCCATAGTGATTTCAGAGCCCCCAAAACTAAAGTCTGTCACTGCTCCCACTTTGATTTCCCCTTTGATTTGCCTTGAAATATTGGGACTGGATGCCATGATCCTAGTTTTTTGAATGTTGAGTTTTAAGCCAGCTTTTTCACTCCCCTCTTCATCAAGAAGCTCTTTAGTTCCGAAATTTTCACTTTCTGCTGTTAGAGTCTTCATGTCATCTGCATATCAGAAGTTGTTGATATTTCTCCCAGCCATCTTGATTCCGGCTTGTGATTCATCCAGACTGGCGTTGTACATGTTGTACTCTGCATGTATGTTTAACAGGGTGACAATGTACAGCCTTGTCATACTCTTTTCTCAATTTTGAACCAATCACTTGTTTCATGTATGGTTCTAACTGATGCTTCTTGACCCACATACAAGTTTCTCTGAAGACAGGTAAGGTGGTCTGGTATTCCCATCTCTTTAAGAATTTTCCACAATTTGTTATGATCCACAGTCAGAAGCTTTAGCATAGTTAATGAAGCAGATGTTTTTCTGGAACTCTCTTGCTTTCTCCATGATCCCATGAATGTTGGCAGTTTGATCTCTGGTTCCTCTATCTCTTCAAAACCCAGCTTATACATCTGGAATTTCTTAGTTCATGTACTGCTGAAGCTTAGCTTGAAGGATTTTGAACATTACCTTGCCAGCATGTGAAATGAAAGCAATCATATGGTAATTTGAACATTGTTTGACCTTGCCCTTCTTTGAGATTGAAATGAAAACTGACCTTTTTCAGTCCTGTGGCCACTGCTGAGTTTTCCAAATTTACTGACATATTGAGTGCAGCACTTTAATAGCATCATCTTTTAGGATTTTAAATAACTCAGATAGAATTCCATCACTTCCACTAGCTTTGTTCATAGTAATACTCTCTAAGGCCCACTTGACCTCTTGACCTCGCATTCCAGGATGTCTGGCTCTAGGTGAGTGACCACACCATTGTGGTTTTCCAGGTCATTAAGACCTGTTCTGTATAGTTCTTCTGTGTATTCTTACCACCTCTTCTTAATCTCTTCTGCTTCTGTTAGGTCCTTGATGATTTATGTCGTTTATCATGCCCATCCTTGCATGAAGTGTTCCCTTGGTATCTCCACTTTTTGTAAAGAAATCTCTAGTCTTTCCCATTCTGTTGTTTTCCTCTATTTCTTCACATTTTTTCTTTAAGAAGGCTTTCTTATCTCTCCTTGCTGTTCTCTGGAACTCTGCATTCATTTGGGTATATCTCTCCCTTTATCCCTTGCCTTTCACTTTTCTTCCTTCCTCAGCCATTTGTATAGCCTCCTCAAGCAACTACTTTGCCTTCTTGCATATTTTTCTTGGGGATGGTTTTGATCACCACCTCCTGTACAATGTTATAAACCTCCATCCATAATTCTTCAGATCTCTCTACCAGATCTAATCCCTTGAATCTATTTGTCACCTCCACTGTATAATCGTAAGTGGTTTGATTTAGGTCATACCTGAATGGCCTAGTGGTTTTCCCTTTCTTCAATTTAAGCCTGGATTTTGCAGTAAGGAGCTGATGATCTAAGCTGTGCCGACTGTATAAGGATTCAGGGTGAAACAGTAGAGATAATAAGTACTCAGATTCTAGATATATTTTGACAGTAGAACCAAAGATTTTTACTCAAGGATTGCTGTGTGGGGAGAGAGAGAGATTGGAGACAAGTATGATCTCAGGATTATTAACCTCAGGACCTAGAAGGATTTAGGATGATGGAGCATATTAATCACTGATGTCTTACTTTTGCCATTAGCAACTATTGTTGTTTGCTTACTCAAATAAAATACTATATTTGAACAGATTTTGGACCTCAGGAAATCTTGAGGGAAGAGGAGTGTACATGTGAGGTCTGGGGTTGGTAATTTTAAATCTATACTTGACATACCCTGTATCTAAAAGTGAAGAAATTGTGGTAGGCAGGAATATCTGATTGCTAAGACATTTTACAAGCAAAGAGGTAGAAAGAAACCAAAAGTCAGCTTTACCTTTGCAGTTTTCTTAGGACCTGGAGGTGGCATCTGCAAGTACTGTTGAAATTCATGTTGCTGTCCTAAAAAATTCAAAGCATTGATCATGCTGCACATAATGTTCTGAGTCTTCTATATCTAGATCCCCAGTTCAGTTCAGTTCAGTCGCTCAGTCATGTCCGACTCTTTGTGACCCCATGAATTCCAACACAGCAGGCCTCACCATCTCCCAGAGTTCACTCAGACTCACGTCCATCGAGTCCGTGATGCCATCCAGCCATCTCATCCTCGGTCGTCCCCTTCTCCTCCTGCCCCCTCCATCCCTCCCAGCATCAGAGTCTTTTCCAATGAGTCAACTCTTCACATGAGGTGGCCAAAGTACTGGAGCTTTAGCATCATTCCTTCCAAAGAAATCCCAGGGTTGATCTCCTTCAGAATGGACTGGTTGGATGTCCTTGCAGTCCAAGGGACTCTTGGAAGTGAAAGAGGAGAGCGAAAAAGTTGGCTTAAAGCTCGACATTCAGAAAACGAAGATCATGGCATCTGGTCGCGTCACTTCATGGGAAATAGATGGGGAAACAGTAGACACAGTGTCAGACTTTATTTTTGGGGGCTCCAAAATCACTGCAGATGGTGACTGCAGCCATGAAATTAAAAGACGCTTACTCTTTGGAAGAAAAGTTATGACCAACCTAGATAGCATATTCAAAAGCAGAGACATTACTTTGCCAACAAAGGTCCATCTAGTCAAGGCTATGGTTTTTCCTGTGGTCATGTATGGATGTGAGAGTTGGACTGTGAATAAGGCTGAGTGCCGAAGAATGGATGCTTTTGAACTGTGGTGTTGGAGAAGACTCTTGAGAGTCCCTTGGACTGCAAGGAGATCCAACCAGTCCATCTAGATCCCCAACTGCAGCCCAAAGTTTGTGTTCAATGTATGTTTAAATCAGTGAAGAAAACATTTCATGATGTCCTACTTTTTAACTAGATTTTGTTTTATTGTTTTTAGGTACAGGTAGCAGATGTGTTCCTTTAATTGATAAAGGAAAAGTTTGATCAAGATCAGATTTATTTTATTATATTGGGGTTTTGGGATTATGGGTTTGTTTTTTGGAGTAAGCCTCTAATTTCATGTAATGTTTAGGCATGCAAGAATGTAAAATCATTATATTGCCACTGATTTCTTATTTTTCCTTTTTTTCCTGCTATTTGCTTATACATCCTTGCACATTCCTCAGAGTGTAGTCAAACACAAAAGACAGAAGGGGAGAATACTTTCTCTTTTCTTAAGTCTTTTTTCTCTTTACTTAAGTCAAGTCTATCAAATCAGAGTATGTTGCAGAGCCATGAATTAAATAAAGGTCATTATGGGTATACTACTGGAAAGCCGAATTTTAAATAGTACTTAAAATTAGAATATTTAATATTATTTAAATAAATAGAGTGTAATATTTATTCACTATAGATGTGTGTCAAATATTTATTGTTTACTGAACATTTGCTCTGTGCCAGATATTTGGTTATCTCAGGCCTTTAACAATTCAGTGAAGGTGGTATGATTTTCCCTGTTTCACAGATGAAGTTTAGAGAAGTTAAAATGTTTGCTCAAGTCAGATATAAAGCAGTATGTGGCAGAGGTAACATTCAAACGTAAGTTTTTCTACTTCAGACCCCATGCTTACAACTATGATTATATTTTAGTAACTCCACTTAGGGCTCTTGAAATGGAGATATTAGTAAGATGTATTTAGGTCTTGCCAGTCCCAATTTTTAAGAAAAAGGAATGGCAATTGGTAAATGGAATGTGAAAAGTGGTCACTACCCATTCTTTACCAGTAGATGGTAGCATCAAATTGAAAACAATGTGTTTGAAAGGGAACCGTCAGAGCAAGTAATGTGTGTGTTCTTTCAGAGCAAGACGGATGAGAGATTAGTGAAGTCTAGTGTAAATTAAAAGTGAGAATTGCCTTTGGTATTATGACAGGCAGCCCAGATATTAGGACCAGTGAGAGCAAATTAACAAAATTATTCCTGGAAAAAGAAAATAATTCCTGGAAAAATACCTTGTAAAAAGAAAAAATGTTGGCTTTTTGTTTTTCTTTTATTAAAAATTGACATTGTTCTTAGTTTTCAGATGCTTCAAGTGTTGCCCACAGAGAGTTGTTTGGATTATGTGTTCCTCAGCTAGACTCAATAAATGCTAACAATGGATAAGTGCCAACACATTGGGCAGTTGCGGCTTGCTCAAGACCATTCCATCCTCAACCCGCAGAAGTGGCATTGTGTGGACTGCAATACGACTGAGTCAATTTGGGCTTGCCTTAGCTGTTCTCATGTTGCCTGTGGAAGATCTATTGAAGAACACGCACTCGGGCACTTTCAAGAAAGCAGTCATCCTGTTGCATTGGAGGTGAATGAGATGTATGTTTTTTGTTACCTTTGTGATGATTATGTTCTTAATGATAATGCAACTGGAGACCTAAAGTTACTACGAAGTACATTAAGTGCAATCAAAAATCAAAATTATCACTGTACCACTCGTAGTGGAAAGGTTTTACGGTCTATGGCTACAAGTGATGATTCCTATTTCTTACATGATGGCACCCAATCTCTGCTTCAAAATGAAGATCAAATGTATACTGCTCTTTGGCACAGGAGAAGGATACTCATGGGTAAAATCTTTCGAACTTGGTTTGAGCAGTCACCCATTGGAAGAAAAAGGCAAGAACAATTTCAGGAGAAATTAGCAAAAAGAGAGGTGAAGAAAAGACGACAAGAACTATTAGAGCATCAGGCTAATGCAGAATTAGAAAGTATGCCTCCCAGAAAGAGTTTACGTTTACAAGGTCTAGCTCAGTCCACCACAGTAGAAATAGTTCCTGTACCGCTGCAAACCTCAGCATTGCCAGCAAAAGATAAAGTAGTATCTACCTCAGAAGATGTAAGACTGAAAAAAGCTAGTGACTCCTCTGTTAAACGAAGGCCAACAGTAACTCCTGGTGTAACAGGATTGAGAAATTTGGGAAATACTTGCTATATGAATTCTGTTCTCCAAGTATTGAGTCATTTGCTTATTTTTCGACAATGTTTTTTAAAACTTGATCTGAACCGATGGCTGGCTGTGACTGCTAGTGATAAAACCAGATCATCTTATAAGCATCCTCCAGTTACAGATACAGTATATCAAATGAATGAATGTCAAGAAAAAGAGCCATACTCTGTGCGCTTCAGACATCCAAGTTTATCATCAGGACTAAGTGGCGGAGCACCGCAGAGTAGAAAGATGGAACTTATTCAGCCAAGGGAGCCAAGTTCACAGTACATTTCTCTTTGTCATGAATTGCATACTTTGTTCCAAGTCATGTGGTCTGGAAAGTGGGCCTTGGTCTCACCGTTTGCTATGCTACACTCAGTATGGAGATTGATTCCTGCTTTTCGTGGTTATGGCCAACAAGATGCTCAGGAATTTCTTTGTGAGCTTTTGGATAAAATACAACATGAACTAGAGACCACTGGTACCAGGTTACCAGCTCTTATCCCTACTTCTCAAAGGAAACTCATCAAGCAGGTTCTGAATGTTGTGAATAACATATTTCACGGACAGCTTCTTAGTCAGGTATGGATTGTTAAAAAAATCGTACTGTCATCTTGGGGAATTCATAAAGGGAAGCCTAAAAAGTGCATATGCTCTGTATAACTAGTGTGTTAGTGCTAGCACTGTTCTCAGGTCACATTAGATCACTTTTACAAGTGTGTATGAGGACGTCCGTTCGCTCCAACAGTTCTTTCACCTCCGTGAATCATTGGAAGTAGTTTCATGTCCATGGTATTAAAGCTTTATGATGGGGGTGGGGCGGGAATTAGGAAACAGAGCTTCTTAGGTTAATAATACTGCATTCATTCTCTGAGGGATTGAGACGAGGAGTTTAATTACACAAGGAACAGATTTGAAGATAACCTTTGTACCAGGAATGGTTTTGGTGCACACTTGAGTCGTTTCAGGAACCAAGAAAGTAGCCCTGGAGGATTTCCTATAAAACCAAAGGGAGCAAGGACTGAAAACTTGAACAGGTAGATAGGGAAGTTTTAAGGTAAACAGATGTGATTTTTATTTAGAAAGATCCTAAGTGGTTTTCCTCTGTTTTAATTACAGCTGTAAAAATTTCCCTTTGTGACAGTCACAGAACCAGAATCTTCCATCTAATTAATGATCCTCTAGAATGAGTAGACTCTTGGGTAGACTACTACTAGACGTCAGCTCTCTACTTTTCTAGAGCATAGAACTTTGAAAAAAATGTATGTGTTGTTATTTTTTAACTGAGGCAGTTGAGTCACTAGACACATATCCAGTTGAATAGTTTAAACATTTCTATGAAGTTTATTTCACTTCATGTTTCAGAATTGTCTAGATTCTACATTGTGTGACTTAGCAAATACGAGTTGTGGTTTTGGGGGTTGCATGCAATATTATTTTTCTATCATCTTTCTCTGTCATTTTTAACTTTTATGCAAAAGTTTAAAATACACAATTATAAATAAAAGTGATATATACCATATGGAAAGCCTATATAGCACAGTAAATCTGTGTAGAAGAAAAGAAGAAAATCATACATTAGTCCCAGAACTCCACACAACCCACACATAAAACTATGAATATTTTGGTACATGTCCTTCTAGTTTTTTCTGAATATTTATATATATTTGTGCCCTAATTATATGGTCATGTTGAATTTACCTGCTTCTTTTTCCACTTTATTTAATAATTAAGGATTTTTCATAGTCATTAAAATATTTGGTCATTTTTTTCACATTTCAGTGTCCAGCATATGTATATACCATATTTTTTTAACCATTCCCCTATTGTTGACTTGTGAACTATTTCCAATTTTTCCGTTATTATAATGTCACGATCAGTTACTACAGTTTTTCTAGTGATTTCCTTAAGACAGAGGAATTACTTGGTCAAAGGGTAGTACTTTTGATATGTGGTTGCAGATTCCTTTCCAGAAAGTTACCATTTCATGTTTTGCATAATGTGAGAGTGTATGTCCTTGTTTTTTTCCCTTTATGGATGAATTTTGAATTTAATGAAAGTTGTTGTGCCAGCACTTTGCTCTCTCCCTTTCTAATGTGTAATAAATACTTGGAGAATCGGTTACTTCCGGAGATTCAGAAGTTGGTTGCTGGAATGGCTTTTTACCCTGCTGTATTCAAGAAACTGTTCTCAAAAGGGCAAACCTTGGTCCTAGTGAGTCCCCAAACTATTAACACTAGGGGTATTCTTCTTTTCTTTGTGTCAGTGTATTTAATTTAAACTGTAAATTACAATTGGCTTCTTTATTTTGTTGTGTGTTCCAGGAATATAGCTTTTGTGAAAGAGTTTAGTAATATTTCATATCATGTGGATTATTAGATCTTTAAAGTCTGTCTTCAGTTATGGGCAGTGTTGGCATTAAATCCTGCTGAATGCTTTACTGAAGTTATTCTTTCCTTTTTCAGTTACTATATTTCCTATGTAAGTTGTTAGAAAGGCCTGCTGTTCTTTTGAGGTTCCTATATTTTGATCAGGATTTTAATGTAGTACTGTTTGCTTTAAGTGGAAGTATTTGTATGTATTTTATATATACTATCTTTTGAAAGTATTAGTTGGTAGGGCTTCAAAATCTGTATATACTAATGTACTAATATAAAAGTATGCTATATTTTAAAATTTGCATATAAAAATATACTAATAGCATTTTTCTTGCATTATGGTTAAGAAGTTACGGGGATTTGGGAAGAGAAAACCCATCAGTGAAAGATGAGAAAGGAAAAAGGGCAAAGAAACTCAAGTCTAATTAATCTAAGCACGTTAAATGTATATAAATATATATAGACACACATACACACACATATATATACACACAGTGTATATCTAATTAAGTGAGCCCAGAGTTTGTTTTTTTTTTTTTTCACTAAATTCAGACTTGACCGAACTTAGTAAAAGAAAAAGCCCTTAGAGCTTTTTAAATGCCTCATAGTTAAAGCCCATCAATGCATAGTGGGTTTATGGAAGAAAAATATTATTCCCTGAAAATAATATAAAGCAGATCATTCAGAATTCTGATAGTACATTTTCAGAAGAAAAGCTTATTTACAGGTAGTGACTTCTAGTGAAAGGAGTAAATATTTTGACAGAAGGATTGTAATCTGAGAAACTAATATTTTTATTTGCAGGTTACATGTCTTGCATGTGACAACAAATCAAATACCATAGAACCTTTCTGGGACTTGTCACTGGAATTCCCAGAAAGATACCAGTGCATTGGAAAAGATAGTGCTTCCCAGCCATGTCTGGTTACTGAAATGTTGGCTAAGTTCACAGAAACCGAAGCTTTAGAAGGAAAAATCTACGTGTGTGACCAGTGTAATTGTAAGTAGAGGCTGTATATTCTCTTTGTTTTTCTAAGGTTAGCAAAGAGAAACACAAATGAGGGGAAACTGGAAGAAATTCCTTAAGTAGCAGGTATAGAAATAAATAGTTTATCAAAAGAAACTTGGGCTACATATTTCTGCTTTTTAATTGATGTTTGTGAACTACATGTTTGTTTTGCCTTATTGATGACATTAAAATATTTTTGATCCTATAGTAAGTTGTAGAAAGGATTCATAAAATAAAATTTAATATGTGAGTAGAATAAAGTCGGAGAAGGTGATGGCACCCCACTACAGTACTCTTGCCTGGAAAATCCCATGGATGGAGGAGCCTGGTAGGCTGCAGTCCATGGGGTCGTGAAGAATTGGACACGACTGAAGCAACTTAGCAGCAGCAGCAGAATAAAGTAGTGAAGGGGAATGGTAAAAGGTATTTAGTACTGAATGAAATGATTGCTTTCTGGTGCACATCAAAACATTGATATATAGATAACATATGTATATGTGTGTGTATACATACTTATAAAATAGGAAATAATATACATTGCTGGACTGCTGCGATGGACATTGGCTTCATAAAAACAAAGATTTATTAAAAAACCATCCATTGGCTGTCTCTTCTATAATTAGTCATTGTTCTAGTCATTGTGGAAAGAGGAAAGACACTTTGAAGATGCTCACATACCTAGTGGAGAAAACAGACAGACAAGGTCTACCTACTGTGATTAGCTCTCTAATGTAAGTGAGCATAGGAACCCAGCACTGGGGGATGAAACAGCCATTTCAATTAAACAGAAGCATCCTCCTCCAGAGAAATGGTAGGTAAAACCACATCAGATCTGCTACGTCTTCATCCGGTTTCTTTCTCCCTATCAATGTGTAGTACATGGCATTTTAAATGTTTATACTATATATTTGCGGATATTCTCCTTAATCTCCATGTCTGAAAAAAAATGACTCTAGGGCATTAGATAATAAACTCCTAAGGTAATATAAAATGCTGTTCCAGCATTGAAAGAATGGCATATAAGTTGATGGTGTTCCAAAACAACTTATACCAACATTGTTTTCTGAGTGCTGCCTCAATATGAAATCTGTTGTAAAGAGGAGCCTAATATTTCTAAGATAAGAAGAAAATAAACCTTTATTGATAGTATATAGTGTTTATTTTCTTGAACATAAATGTGAATGGTCCTAGATGTTTTCTTCAAATCTGGGAGTAGAAAGATATGAAAATAAATGCAGAAAATTATAACATGTTTATATCTGCTGGGTCCACCAAATAAAGGCCTAAAAGAGCTGCTTGAATTTAATCTATAATGGCAAATGTTTAAAACTATAATTCAAGGAGTTAACGTGCTTTGTCTAGCTACATTTGTACCATATATTCTGGGAGACAATCCAAAGTTAAGCCCCTAAGATCCTGCAGCAGTCTGATACCTGGATCTCCAGAGCATAGACCTGGAGGAAAGACTTCTGGTGGAAAGAGGAGTTGGGTTAGAGGACAGCCTCATGGTGGACTGATTCCACTTCCTGTAAGAAGCAGCTTCTCCTGTGGCTGGAGTTGCGGTTGATGTACAAGCTGAAGGATAACTCCTGGACATCAGGAGCAAACTTTGGTAGCCAATGAATGGCCTAGAGAGAAGCTGCAGCACAAGGTCCCTAGGTGGACCTCTAGAGATAGTAGAGGGTAAAAAGAACCCTCAGTTCCCCTTGTTTGAGATCTGGTACTAAAATAGCAAGACACCGAGGGAGACCTCAGATACAGAGCTAATGAAGGCTTGCTTTCTCAGGCGGTGCTGGGTTGGATCTCCAGGAAGCAGGGAGGGGTGCTCTGGGCAGGAAGGTTCCATGCCCATGGGATCCTGATTAGCCCCGAGAAGTAAACTGACCATGATTGATTAGACTTTGGTAAGAGTATATTAAAGTATGTGTTTAGGGAGTAATTCTTCCTTTTAGTTGGCATAACCAAATCCATTTAAAAATATTATAGCACTATATCTTTCTGTTGCCTTATGTCAGGACTACATTAAATCATGTACAGTGTATGTGGGGGATTGGTTCTAGACACACCCGGTTATACTAAAATCTGCCAGTCTGCCAAACCATCCCTCAAGATTTCACATCTACAGATTCAACCAACCGTGGATGTAAATTTCAATCCATGGTTCGTTGAATCTGTGTGTGTGAAACGTACAGTCAACTGTGATTCAAAAAAATAAAAATCTGCATGTTAGTGGACCCATGTAGTCCAAGCTTTTGTTGTTCAAGGGTCAACTGTATTTACTTGTTACCTGTCTGCCTTGACTAGCTCATAAGTTTTGTGGGTGTGGTTTACATGATTGTGGGATTCCCTGGTATTTCAGACGGTAAAGAGTCTGCCTGCAGCGTGGGAGACCTGAGTTCGATCCCTGGGTGGGGAAGATCCCCTGGAGAAGGAAATGGCAACCCACTCCAATATTCTTGCCTGGAGAATCCCATGGACAGAGGCGCTGTCCATGGGGGCTACAGTCCATGGGGTTACAAAGAGTTGGATATGACCAAGTGACTTCACTTTCACTTTCTTTTACATGATTGTGAGTGTCTTGAGAGCAAGGCCATGCCCTTTATCTTTAGCCCTGTATAATGCCTATAACTCAGTAGATGTCTAATTGATAATACAAGCTTGGATTATTTTGAGTTTACTCAAACATTTCATTGTATCCTTAAATTTGCATCTTATTCTGTCTTTGATATCATAGCAAAACGTAGGAGGTTTTCCTCAAAACCAGTTCTACTCACAGAAGCACAAAAACAGCTTATGATTTGCCACCTACCTCAGGTTCTCAGACTCCATCTCAAACGATTCAGGTTAGTAGTAGAAAAAAGTTTAATACTTGACTGGGGGACTTATCTGCTTTTGCTTTTTTTTTTTTAAGGAGAAAAAGTTCTGTCATTATCTCTAGCCCTAATCGTAGACAACATGTTCAGTAACTATTGTTCTGATACTATTATCTTCCCTTGTAGAATACGTTGCTGATAGCAGACTCCTTGCATTTTGGTTTGCACAGTATAATATTCTCCTCATCTCTGCTTATAGTGTTTAATATTCAGCATGTTTTAGGTTCAAAATTTTTAAATTAAAATCTATTGCTTGAGAATATTTGACCTAGTTGCTTCATGCTTGGAAAATGCCTGATGTTGTTCCATATTCTTTGGGGAATATAAGGTAGAATTTTTTTCCTCAAGATTATAGTCAAGCATTCCCAGAAATAATGATGAAGTAGAAATACTAAGTACCACAAACTACATACAAATGAATTTATCAGAGCCCTGGAAGAAGGCATTAGCTGATATCTAAACATTCCCAAAGCCTCCCTAATGGCACAGGGGACGTCATGTAATTTAAATCTCAGTTCATATGTCATCTCAGGACTTTCCTGACCATCCTATTTAAAAGTAGCACCACCAACTCTTACATGTCACATTACCTACCCTATTTTTGCTTCTTGGCAAAAACCAATATCTGCAATAGTTGACTTATTAATACCTGTTTCTGTCCCCCTAAACAGAAATTCAGTAATGACAGTGGTCATTTCATTCCTGTATTCCAAAATCCAGAACTGAGCTCAGTACATAGATGCCCCCAGATACTAATGAATGAATTGGGTGTATGCAGGAGGAGGAACACTTTAGCCTGAGAGCAACGTGAGCAAAGGTATGAAGGATCAGGAAAGGGTACACAACAAAAGGTTTAGTGAAGAGTCCAGGTGAGACCTGCCAGGGTGTGTGAGACCTGCCAGGGTGTGTGAAATCAAGTGGAATGAAAACAAGAAAATTGTTATGCGTTAATATTGTCCAGGGGGTTTCCCAGGTTGTGCTAGAGGTAAAGAACCTGCCTGCCAATGCAGGAGACATGAGACACAGGTTCGATCCCTGGGTCGGGAAGATCCCCTTGGAGGAGGGCATGGCAACCCACTCCAGTATTCTAGCCTGGAGAATCCCATGGACAGAGGAGCCTGGTGGGCTACATACAGTTCATAGGGTCGCAAGGAGCTGGACACAACTGAAGTGACTTAGCACACACAGTATTGTCCAGGGCCAGGTAGCAAGGCCAGGGAGCATGGAGAGGTCAGGCCATATATGAGATTCTATAGATAGAATTAAAAGGGTTTAAATTTCTGGTACTCAGTTGGCTACTATAAATCATTGAAGAACTTTCTGTTCTTCATAATCGCCTCTTTAATCTGCCATTTGACACTCACCTTAATTTAAATCTATTTGCCTCCCATCTTCTGCAGAAAATACTTGTGATGCTTCCATGCCATATTTCTGATTCAGGGACCATTTTTATGCTGCCTTTTCCACCACATTTATCTTTTTCCTTTCTCTTCATCTATTAAAGATGTACTATTACATTTGCCAGTATATAAAATATATAGGGCATATAAAAGGGAGATAGGGATTGGGGAGGGGCACACAAGAGCTTTAGAAGAAACATAGGAAACAGAACATTTCTAGTACTTTACAAGCTCCCCATGTGTGCCTCCTAGTCCTAGTCCCTCTCTCAGAAATAAATCATGACTTTTTGGTACAGTGTTATCTTGTTCTTTTATCATTTTACTGTATCTTTATCAGCAGACAAAAAGGGATATCCTGCTCATCAATGGAAATAAATTATTTTCTAATTAGACAACTGACAAGTATTTAGCATAATTCAGTAAGTTAAGATTTGAATTTTATGGTATAATAAAAGAGAGAGAAAGTGAGAATGACAGCTGAGGGTAAGCAAGTTCCATTATTTTACATGCTTGGTACTAAGATTAAGGTGCACTGGATACAGGACTCTTTATACACTTAATAGGGAAAGACTGGGACATGACTTCTAGTGTGGCAGGTGACGTAATTTGCAAGTCTCACCTTTAGTTCCATACAATTTTACATCATACTAATTAAGCATTTCACATTTTTTTTTCTTCATAAAACCTATTTGCCTTTCTCCCTCCTTTACCTGCCACTGTCTTAACTGCATGTTTTAATACATTGATACTATATTTTCAGCTGTTTTTTGTTATTGTACTGTAGCACTCCAAGCTGGATTATAATCTCTTGAAAGAACTACCATTTATTACATTATTTTTCCCCTGTAGCACCAATTCATACTATTTGATGATAAAAGCATTGCTTTACATGCATAGATCCAGTACTGGGAAGCATGACCAACAGATTGAGAAGTTGACAGTATAGGGACGATATCTGAGTTTTGTCACTAATGGGTATTATACTGATTTACACACAGGAAGGGTCACAGTTTCTTTTTTAAGTATGAAGAGCTTTTGAAGTGTTCTGAGGAATTAGAGATGCCTGTTTTGTTTGGGTTTGTTTTTTTCCCCACACCTGGCCATGAAAGATCCAGATTATGTCTCCCAGGAACAAATTCTAGGTCCTGGGATATCCTCCTCAAAGTATTGACAAGACAGTAAAGAATTAAAAACCCTTTGGTGCCTCGAATTTCTCACTTCAAAGGGGGAAAACGCCATAAGGCTGTATGTTTTCTGAAAGTTAATTTTCTTCCTATACTATCCTCTAACTACAGAAGCCAAATAATTTATTTTAGAACCTCACTGTACTTGTTAAATAAGCCTAAATTCCTCTATTGTAGCCAACTTCAGTATTGAAAGGATTTACTATTTACACTTGTTATATAGGATTGTACTCTATGCTGTCTGAGGTTTCCTATGAGTTTGGACCAGGTACGTGGTTATGGTCCCTTGACTTTGTTGATAATTTTACCCTAATTTGTTTGCAGGTGGTCAGGACGTAATAACCGAGAGAAGATTGGTGTTCATGTTGGCTTTGAAGAAATCTTAAACATGGAGCCCTATTGCTGCAGGGAATCCCTGAAGTCCCTCAGACCAGAATGTTTTCTGTATGACTTATCTGCTGTGGTAATGCACCACGGGAAAGGATTCGGCTCAGGACACTACACTGCCTACTGTTACAATTCTGAAGGAGGTATAGATGAAAAAAAGTATTTTACCTTGGGGTAGGCTTTTGGAAGCCGGGGTTGAGTCTGCACAGATTTCTAAACTAGACACTAAGTAATCTTAAGAAAAGCCACTTGATTTGTTTTCTTTCAAGGAGAAAAAAAAAATTGGGGGTTTGTGCAGAAAATAGGGTATTCTATGATGCAGGACTGGGGTAGTTTTGTCTTGTAAGGGCTGAAGGGATAAAATAGTAAGGATGGTCTCATTAGTTACAAGTCAGAAAGTGCGAAAGGCACACTTCCAAGAGTAGGTCCTCTGTTTTCTGGTTGAATTCAGTTAATTTTATTAAAGAACAGAACACCTAAAGAACTGGGGAATCACAGATATTTGGAACAACTTTGATTTCAAGTTCTAACTTGAAACTTTCACTTACTGCTTCCATGAACCTTAAAAAAAGAGGTATGGACAAAAAGTCCATATAACCCAGGAAGGCAATTAACATCACCATGAGTTGTACACAATTTGCTTTACAATTACCAGCGAAAGCATTAACTGCTAAGATTATACCAGGAATTAAAGGTAGTGTCAAGTGAACAAATCAGATCCTATAACTTCAAATTACTTCTAGGACAAAGGTAAATGATTCGAGTAACATACTGCCCAAGCTGTATTTCTAATTTAAAGAACTAAATTGGCTAGACAATTATTTTTCCTTCAAAAAAAAACCCCCTCAACTCTCACTGAAACTCTTTAAATCCATGTTTTCATTTATACTAGAAATTTCTAAAGTTCCTTTGTAAACATTAAGATATATTTTTGTGCTTCACTCTAGGGTTCTGGGTACACTGCAATGATTCCAAGCTAAGCATGTGCACTATGGATGAAGTATGCAAGGCCCAAGCTTATATCTTGTTTTATACCCAGCGAGTTACTGAGAATGGACATTCTAAACTCCTGCCTCCAGAATTCCTGTCTGGTAGCCAGCATCCCAGTGAAGAAGCTGATACCTCTTCTAATGAAATCCTTAGCTGATCCAAAGACAGGGGGTTTTCTTCTTGTGATTTGTATATATACTTTTTAAAAGGGCTGACTTAACAATTTTGGGCTTCCCTGTTTTTATTTTTACTTACTAATCAGTGCACAGTGTTTACACATTTTGTATCTGACTGCAACAGATCTTTTTACAGAGATGAAGTTAGCTTAAGTATATGTGTATCAATGTCAGCAGGTAATTTTTTGTTAAATACTTGGGAGTTTTAAATTTTTAGTGTTTACCTCAGACTGGTGTTACCTTTCTTGTGTTTTGATGTCTTAATTGGCTCAGATCATGAATTTGTGCAATCTTCTACTGAAGTTCAGGTGGCATCATTTTATACATTTATTTTTTATAGTTATTTTCTATACAAATTCTTATCAGACAGATTAAACTTGCTTCACTAAGTCTTACCAGAAAAGGGGCATTTTTTTCAGATTTGTATCAAACGCCTGCAAAGGAAGTTCAACTACTACAAAGTGAAATATTACTTACTCATTATCATTCAATACCCCCGAGGCTTTGTGTTTGACAGGACTCAGAATAGACTTTACTTTCGTAAACAGAACTTCCTTTTTTCAAGTTTGTTGTAAAAATTATTCTTTACTTGGCATAGTCAAACTATTATACAAATGGAGATGACAGCTTTATAAATAGCATGTTTAAATGGCTTCAGTACTATGGACATGAAAATAATGATGGCTGAGACTTATATAACAGTGATTTGTCTGGCAGCAAACGTTTGTCCAGATTCTAATAAAGCAGTCATTAAAAAAAAAAATGAATGTAGCAAACAGTATATTATGGTGTAATACAAGTTCAGTTCAACTTGGATATGAGTTCATTTTATATATTTAACATTAGATCTAGTTTTGTACTATTGTATCTTGAGATTTTTGGTTTAAAGGGATAGAAATCAGTCTTGAAGAGAAAAAAAACTGCATAGGACACAGAACTGTTCAAAATCGGCATCTGAGCAAAATGTTCAGCATCTCACTTAGAATAAGTAACTAAAGCTGGATTAAATCGCCCTTGCTAGTATTATGTGACTACTAAAACCCTTTCAGATATTCAAATATTGGGCCCTTTTTGAGATTAAAATTACACTTGCATTTTATTAAAAATATAGTATGAAATACTCATTGCTCTTCCCTAACAACCTTATTAGGTATTTTTAAAGTCCTGCTGCTGCTAACTTTATTCGGAAGGAAGACCATCCACTAACCTCTATAGACATGTTCAGATCTTAGCTCACTGTTAACCACTGGAAAATCATTTATCTTTTTTCTCAGGTAGGTCTGCTTGCAGGTGAAATCCTCAGGGGCAGCTGATCATGAAGTGCAATGAGAATTTATCACTTCACAGATAAATCATTCATGCCGAAACTACAGCTTGAGTTTAAATGGCTAAGGTTTAAAAGTATTCATCTATTAAATACCTATGCAAGTTGTTACCTCAACTGTTAATGTAATTATACCTCATTAAAGATTTATTGTGGTCAAGATACTTGAGTCTAGCCTTTTTTAACATCAAGGATTAAACTATACCTTTTAGTGTACCTAATTTTAGTGCAACAGTTTAAAGACAACTCTGGAAGCTATGTTTATAGTGGTACAGTTGCTAGCCCTTTACTTTTTAAACCCTTAAAACTAAAACCGATGGGGGAGGCTTGTGTGTGAAGTCAAGGAAAGGGGACTATGGGAACTCTGTACTTCATGCTCAGTTATGCTATGAACCTAAAACTGCTCTAAAAAAAAAATTAAGGCTATTTAACAAAACTAAAACCAAGTCAAGGTTTCTTACAGTATATCTCAATGTGGATTTCTACATTCTGTTAAATTTATCTAACAAAAAAACAACGTATTTTGGTTGTAAAATAATTTACTAAAGGCACTATTGTTAAACATCAAACTAATAATTTGTTACCAATAAGGTACATCATTGTAAACATGACAAAATGATTTTCAAGAGATACATTGCTACCAGGTAAACAATACAAATTTTTTTTTTAAGTAACAGCTTTCCTATTTACAAGATCATATCCCTTCCAGCCATTTCAGGGGCATGCAGTAAAGCCATTGCTCCCAACTTGGGAAGGTAGCTTGGAGCTTACAATTAGTTAGAGGGTCACTACTGCTAGAGATCTTACAAAGCTCCAAAGGCTTGACTCAGTTCTAAAGTTCTTGGGTTTAGAAATAAAAATACTTTATACCTCCCACCAAAGCCCCAAAAGAGCTAGCTGGAGAGTCCAAGCCCTGTAACACGTCCAGGCGTGAACTGGTAAGCTCTGCCACTTGCACACCGTCACAGGAAATGGAGAAATTATTCAAAGGTAGCTACTGAACATTAGCACCATAATAAACATGGCTCATACAGCTAAAACCTAGGCTGTGTATCCCACAAGGTAACATTCATTTGTAGCTCAAATATGAAAGAGCAGCTTTTTAATGTATAGTAAATGATTTAGTACAGAAGTCAGGTTTCTCCTATGAGAAAAACGTTAAAACACAACACAAACTAAACAGCATCCCCGAGGCAATCTGTGCTAAAGCATATACAAATTAAGGCTTTACCCTGGTACACAATTTTGAAATTATGTGGGAACATTCCCAACAAATCATTTACACAGAATTCAAGCAATCTGTTTAAGAACTGTGGGGTTCAGTTCAAATATTTGGCATCTTACATTCAACTTACATACTTAGCTGCTATGAGTGTCACTGTAACTTCACTTCCTGAAAGTGAAATACCACCCAGGATGTTATTAATTCAAGCCAGTCTAGGGGCAGGGTGCTAGAGAATTTGGTTCATAATGAAAAAGCGTAACTGAAATAACTAGAATGAGATCTAAACATGGAAAGTACTGTTTTTCTTTGTGTGGTTTTAAGTGCCCCTTTGGCTTACTGAGTAAGCTAAATACAGTTTTCATTAACTACTACCACTGGACAAAGGATCTAAATGTTGAGATGTTAGTAAATCAGGGTTTTAAGTTGGCACAATGTTCCTACTAAGTTATGTTTTAATTATATCTTTCTAATATCAAGGGGTTAAATGAAAGACAAGCATTAATACTGTCCTAAAAAAAAGCAAAATATTCCTAGAGCTGTATATTAACTTAGAAAATTCGCCTCCCACTTTATGTATGTATAGTTCTTGTTTTAGCCACTCAGAAGGAAAGTTTCAGTGTGGGGGTCTACAATGCAGACAAAAAGCTCTACATTTTCCTATGTTATGCTATGCTAAACTATTTCCTATACAGAATTACAACCACAGACATTGAAATATAGCTCTCAGATCTGAAAATGTCTTTATTTTTTAGAAAATGGATTCCAGGAAGGTTAAAAAGCAATACCAGAGGGTATATAGGCGCAGAACTGGATGTAGTCATTCAAAGCATTCAATTGAGAATATGGCAATATAAATATCTGAAAAGCATCTCTTAGGTGTTTGAAACAAAATGTATAAGTCATTCCTAACTATTTGGAGCTTTACAGACAGAAAATGGTTAACATTTCAAAGTCCTGGAAGCTTTTTCCTTGGTTAATGACATTAAATGGTTTGCCTTTGATCAAATTCCTTCCTTTTTAAACATGGATAAAAGTATTACATAAGTCCACTGTTAAGACAACATGTTGCAAATTAAATCTGGTATAATGTATTCCAACAAAGCTTAGAAAATAAAAGGTGTTGCGGTGGCTTTGGACTAAGTTTAATAGTCGTCTCCTCGGCTGACAACTTCTTTACATGTTGGACGCAAAAGTATGGTATGTTCAAACTGTGCTGTATATGATCCTTTAATGTCACATAATGGTGGATATGGGTCTACAATGCCCAAGTCACACAGATTCTTCAGAGCCATCAAGTATTTACTTTCTCCCAAACGATCCAGCCATCTGCGGCAGAAGGCAAGAGTGCCAAAGTTTTCATTGATGACATTTAATAAGTGTTTTGTTCTTGGAAGCCTAAGAGAAAAGTGAAAGATTAATAGTTGGCTAAAAAGTTACCAACTCATTTCCCCCATTAAGGAAAACTCAAAATTATGACTTTACTTAGTAATTAAAGTTCAAAAAACACTCTTTGCTGCCTCTTTCAACTTCCAAAAACCAGACTGTATAATACTCAATTACAGATGGCAGATGGAGAGGAGACCAGATGAAGGTTATATATTTATATGTCTATGCATGCAGTGTTAAATTTCAAGTACAAACATCAATAATAGTAAGGTGGGAATTCCCCTTTTGGGGGAAATTTCAGCATCAAACTGAAAAAGATCTGATCATAAAGAAGATGCTTCAATCATATCCAAAAAGTTTTTAAAAAGTAAATAAAAATACAAAGTTTACCAATGGGAAAATAGTAACAAAAACCTAAGAATGCCAGCAAAGTAATAATCTGTAATTATTACAATTATTGGAAACAGGATATGAAGAGAATACTTAGATCATTTCATCTCAGTTAACATTTCTAATAGGGCTTTTTTTTTGCTGAATTATAGAAATTTACAGACCTTATTGTTAGGCTATAGAACTGTGCATTTATGAATGTACCACTGTGGATGTCCATCACACATTTTAAAATGCTGTTAACTGGGAAGAGAAACTCATCAATCTTAGAAAAAGAATAGCCTCTCACCTTATTGGCACATGTCCAACATCAAAATTTTTCATGTAATGTGAACATTCCATATCATCATGAACCACACCTTTTCCTGTGCTACCAAAGGTTTCAATGGCATATACTTCTCCTTCCTAGAAATATATGAGTAAAGGGAAACGAAGAAAAACTGAGAATGAATTAAAATTCCCATCTTAACCTCAGGCTGAGGTATTCCCCATTTAGTGTAAGAAATCACACACCTGGCAGTCCTTATCTGCCTTTTCCCGATTTACCTCCTTAGCACTTTTGATCTCTGTGTCGTCTATTAGAACTCAGACTTTACATGAGCAGGAAATTTTGCTCACTACTATTATACATTTCAGTGCCTACTAGAGACTGGCACCAACGCGATGCTCAATAAATAAGTATCGACTAAACCTCTGACATGCTTCACTTGCACAGCCAATTGGGCCCCAGTGTGACCAGACACAATCTGCACACTCAGAGAGCCCAATTCCTGTTGGGGTTAGTATGAGTGGCAAGTTAATTTTGCTCAACACACTATATACTCAACTACTACTAGCTTCATAGTTCGGAAGAAAAAAGAAGTCAAAATGCTTCACAGAATAATAGTGCTAATGGCATACATACCTCCATTCTTGTTGCCTCTCCTCCTTTCACAATGGGCACTGTTTTCCCAGCATGTATTCTATATGGCCCAATTGAATGTCCATTTAGATTACGGATTGGTTTCACTGGTGTAATAGAAAAACAACTTATTCAGGGTTTCAAGGCACAAACAGATATCTTGGCCTTTGGTACAGAGTTCAAGCATTTACTTAAAAATCAGGTTTGGTGCTATTAAATAACCCCACATTAGTCGTCTGGTGGTTTAGTCGCTAAGTTGTGTCCAACTCTTGTGACTCCATGGACTATAGCCTACCAGGCTCCTCTGTCCATGGGATTTCCCAAGCAAGAATACTGGGAGTGGGTTGCCATATCCTTCTCCAGGCGATCTTCCCAACCCAGGGATCAAACCTGGGTCTCCTGCGTTGCAGGTAGATTCTTTACCAGCTGAGCTACCAGAAAAGCCCAACTCCACATTAAGATAGTTAAATACAAACTGGAAAACTAGAGGGATATAAAGTTATTTATTGTAATGTTACAGATTAAAAACCAGGAATAGGGAAAATAATGAAAAAAGAATAAATTATGTGATGAGGACATAATGGGGGTCTATCTATGGACCATCTATGGTCCATCTAGGCATAAAATACCATGTATATAAGCATTACAAACAAGAAAAATATGTATTATGGTTATGAACCAAAAGATAATTTGAAAATAAGGATTGTGTCAAAACGACAGTATTAAGAAACCCTAAATTTTATTATTACATCAACATTTAAAGTGGTAAAAAAGAAAATCGAAACAACCCCAAAGTCCTAGAATCAATGACGGAATAAACAAACTGTGAGTATGTTTACACAGTGGAACACTTACTCAACAATAAAAATGAAAAGCTAGGGATATACTGACCTGAGATACAACCAAATGAGCAAAAGGCACAATGATATAGATATGATGAAATCCTATATATATACACGCACACATACAATTCAAAATTAAGCAAAATATACTAAATGTTTAGGGATGCATAATTAGGTAAAGATAAAAGGAAATGCAAATCTTTAGACAACGGCTTATTTGAAGAAGCCTTCTATAACCGAGAAGGGGTATATAAAGCTGGGGGGGCTTCTGTATTGCTGGCAATATTCTATTTCTCAAGGGGTGAAGTTACATAACTTTTACAATTGTTTAGTTCAAGTTTTTAAGTTGTGTGTATTTTCAGTTTCTGTTATATTCCACAATAGAAGCTTAAAGAAAAAATCTAGTTCTACAGTATTAGAATTCTCTATAGAATCCAATGTGAGTTACCTTTCTTCTAAGGCAGAATTAGGTAGCAAGGGTTTGTTATTTTTCCCCCAAATATTTAGCAATGACAAGCATATTACAAATTTAGGGGTGGTGCAGAAAAATAAGATTCTCAGTTAGCTTTTAAAAAAAGTCTTCCTTCTTATATAAATGACAAGCTAAATTTGCTTTAAAATTCAGCAAGCATTACTACTCCTCCAAGACCCAACAAACTGACCCCCTAGACCAACCAAAAATACACTTAAAAACATTTCTTAGCTATCCCAACCTAACACATATAACCAAGTTACATAGAAGAAGCAGGGCTCAAGGTACACAGGCTGTGGACAGTGGCAGGCTGATTCTGGAACCAACAGCTATCATGGTTATTTTCTAATTCTATAGCTTCCACTCCCTTGATAGCCTAGCCTGGTTCTGTTACGTGGTTTAGGGAAATTGCTTCTTAAAGTTCAGCCTGTAGTCCATTTCTTCATCTTCTAAATGTCATGATCTGTCTATACTCTTTCTGCTTAAATTAGTAAAAATGAATTCTGCTACCCTCAACTAAGAACCAGAGAAGGCAATGGTACCCCCCACTCCAGTACCCTTGCCTGGAAAATCCCATGGGCAGAGGAGCCTGGTGGGCTGCAGTCCATGGGGTCACTAAGAATCGGAAAAGACTGAGCGACTTCACTTTCACACACTGGAGAAGGAAATGGCAACCCACTCCAGTGTTCTTGCCTGGAGAATCCCAGGGACGGGGAGCCTGGTGAGGTGCCGTCTATGGGGTCGCACAGAGTCGGACACGACTGAAGCAACTTAGCAGCAGCAGCAGCAACTAAGAACCCTGATCAATACAATAACTGACAAAAAAGAAAAAAGCAGATGCTGAAAGAATAGAACCTAAAATGCTGCATCGGCTTAATGGAAGAGGTAAGAATGTAGATATTAAGGATTTCAACATTTCATGCAAGAAACTGTTATGTGGTGACTAAACCTTAAGTCAAACTGTCACCTACTGTGCCTTGAAAGGCAGACCACATTCCAACCAAGGTTGTAGAATAAGGAGAAAATGGAAGGGAAAGAGAATCTGAGAGAAACTTAAGTATTATTCGTTGCGGGACCAATCCCAAAACTGGGGGTGGGAAACAACAAATATTTTTTGAATACTAATAAATTCCAGGCATGTCATAAAATTTACATTTCTCAAAAACAAAACAAAAAACATGGTATCATGAATCCCATTACAGTCAGAGTTATAGATGTTATCTAAAGATGGTACTGATGAGCCTAACTGCAGAGCAGCAATGGAGACACAGACATAGAGAACACTTATGGACACAGCTGCAAGGGGGAGGAAGGAGAGGGCGAGATGGATGAAGAGAGTAACATGGAAACATATATTATTGTATGTAAAACAGCCAGCCAATGGGAACTTGCTGTATGAGTCAGGGAACTCAAATCAGGGCTAGATAACAACCTAGAAGGGTAGGGTGAGGAGGGTAGGAGGGATGTTCAAGTAGGAGGGGAAATGGGTAAATCTATGGCTGATTCATGTTGATGTTTGGTAGAAATCAACACAATACTGTAAAGTAATTAATCCCTCAATTAAAAATAAACACATTAAAAAAAATTAAAACCAAAAAATAAAAAGAAGTTATCTAAGCTCAAAGATAGACTTGCCTAACTCCAAAGCAAGTTTTCTTCATTAGCCGTTAACACCTCCCATCCATGTGTGAGAAGCCTTAAGAATTTTTTATGTGGGACCTCCCTGGTAGTGCAGGGGATAAGAATCCTCCTGCAAATGCAAGGGACACGCGTTCTATCCCTGGGCCAGGAAGATTCCACATGCCATGGAGCAGTCAAGCCCGGAGAGTCGCAATACTGAAGCCTGCGCGCCTAGAGCCTGTGCTGCATAACAAGAGAAGCCACCACAATGAGAAGCCCGTATATGGCAATAAAGCCTGCAGGCAGCAACGAAAACTCACTGCAACAACAACAACAACAAAAAAACACCAAGTAAAAATTAATAAAAATTAAAAAAAATTTTTTTAAAGAATTTGTTATTTGTACAGATGTTCACAGGTTTAAGGATCTGCAAGAGAGCAACAAGCACCATCAAGTCTTACAGGAAAGAAACACTGTGCAGTTGGGAGAGACACCAAGTCCAAAAGTATCAGCAGGGGAATGCAAGGACCACTGAATGATGTGAGTTTCCTGAGGGGCAAGGAGCATGAGCGTCTCCATGCTTCCTCGATTTGGTTAAAGAAAATGTAGGAAATATTCCATAGGGAAGTTTTTAAGACAAGAGACAGAGAGAGCAATGAGCATAGATTAGGAAGGAGAATGGTGGCTGGAAAGTGGTCGGACAGACCCTGGAAAGTGGAGAAAGGCTGGACTGACAACGCCAGAACATACAGGTGACTCTGGGATTGTGTAGATTGGCAATGGCTGTGAAAGACTAGGCAGTAAAGGGAATAAACATTACAGGAAGGGATTAACACAAGGAATTAACTGGTCTCTAAATTCTGAATTCAACATAAAAATAGAGGGGAGGAGTCATCAATGGAAAGGGCCTCTTACTTCTGCCTGAGCCTTGTAACTAGTCACAGAAAATCTAGCCTACATCTGGTCACCCTGGGATAAATCCTCCCATGTCTTAACAGCGACCAGAGAAGACTAACAGTTCCCAGCAACTAGCTACCACAGAATTCCTACCATGAACAGGTCAACTAGCTACCACAGAATTCCTACCATGAACAGGTCATTTCCCTTGTTTCCCCTCTTTATATTCTCAGTTTCCGAGAGAGAAAGATACAGCAGCTGACCCAAAGAAAGCACTCAACACCATCTTGCAAAATTATTTATGCCAAGTTAAGACATTTCAAAATAAGATGCATTTTTAGATAACATACCTTGGTATGTCTTCCCATCTATTTCAACTTCATAGGATTCCATAACTTCTTGGATAGCCTCACCAACATCACAGAGACGAACATCAATTCCGGCACACTAAGAATAGAATCACGTATACTCTGTTACTCAAGGTACAGAATTTTACAGGAACTTAAGTTTTTAATATCTTAAAATAAGGGACAATCAGAAATAACCTCACCTATAAAAGCCTTCCATACACTGTACTACAATAACTCACTTAAAACCCTAAGGGTGGTAGACCAGTCTTACATAACCCAAAGTCCTTAAACAGGCTATAAAGTGCTCAAAATATATTAAATGAGATGGTGCTTACAGTTCACATACCTTTATTCCAGTGTTAGTGGCATCTTTTACAGCTTTTAATAATGTATCATATTTGGGATTAAAAGTGACAGTAAAAGCACAATCGATAATTCTACCTGAAAGATAAAATTTGTGTTTAATTATCAGTTAGTCAAATTACCTACTTTATAGCATCTAAATTAACCTTGCTAATTAACAGAAAAACAAAATGATGGGCTCTAATGAAGGCAGAACTTCAAGTCCCTAGACGGCATTCATAATCACTGTTTCAAAATGACAAAAGTTAATTCCAGGGTTACTTCAAGAAAGCGCCAATTCAGTACTCACCAGGCAGTTATACAAAAATAGAAACAAATCAAACTGAGAAAGCCTGGAGAACTAAGTAGCACAAGTGGGCAGAGAAAATGTACAGGTGCACAGGACACTAACCATCAACTAGCTTCTCCAGTTAGTAAGACCTCAAGTGTTTAAATCTGAGCTTTGCTTTCTCACCTGTTAAGTGAAAGTAAAAGGTACTTACCTAACAGGGTGTAGGAAAGAACTGAGAAAAGCTAACGATTATATACAAAGGTTGGTAAACTCAAAGGTTCTGAGTAAATGTTTACTGTTGTTATATGAATAAAAAAGCCTGAAACAATGACCTGAATGAAAATGTAAGATTCTATTTTTCAGTCCTTGCTGTAAGAGGTAACAAACCTCAATTACCCAACAGTTTTCACTGAATTCCATTAAGTAGGATGCTTTAACATAAATCTCAAAATCTGCCTCAACATATTAATAGCTCTACTGAAAAGTGAGACATCAAAAAGGGAAAATGTTCAAAGAGTTCAACATCTACAGCCCTACCCAAGGAATTATTTCTAAGAACTCACCACTTATATGTGTTCCAAAGTCTATCTTACAGATGTCATCATACTGTAATACTGTTGTGTCACCAGCATTGGGAGTATAATGGGCAGCACAGTTATTCAGAGAACACCCGGTAGGAAATGCCAGGCCTGCGTTTAATCCATTCTCTTTTATTAACTTTCGTGAACAGTCTTCCAACTTCTCACTAAAAAAAGAGAAAGAACTTCTTTACTTTTACATTCTTACCCTTGATGTACCTTACAGCTCATCAAGTTCAGAAAGTTGACTGAAACTCTTAAATTACTTTCTGGGAGTGATCTGAGCACCATCTGGATGTGACTAAGTAACAGTTCTCCGACTAAATAACTACTATGAAAACAGTTCATCTCTAAAAATATAAAGAGAATTTAACCCACTAGAAATCCACTAGAAAAACATGATCCACTTTCAGCTTATCAGGAAATAAGATTCTTGACTTAGACTAAAGGCTGATTACATTTTTCTCAATGTTGCAAGTTTTAAAAATTCTTAGAATCAGAGAATTAAGTTGCCCTACAGCTAATTATTTCTCAAGGGGAAAACTGGAGAAATAATCACTTTCTTCATTGCATTCTAAATGTTTTGTGTCCCAGAATTTTAATTTAATATTACTTGTTGGCTAGCAAAATAACAGGTTTCCAAACAGAAAATAAGAGCCAGGGATGCGTGCACCTGTACGTATGAGAACACGAGCACAGAACAGGATGGATGAGACGCAAACACCCTCTTACGGTTTCCTCGTTACATCAACACTATGAGGATTACAGAAGGTATTTCTAGAGCCTTCATTTAAAGATCTTTGACAAGGCAGTTATCAAAGACAAACATTATAAACCTGAAGAGTCAGAGCTAAAAACACTTTTTTATCACAGTCTTACAGAAACATGTTCCTTTTACCAGATTTCTATCATTGTCATCCCAGGCTTGATCCAGCTCATAACATATTTTCTAACTTGTCGATGTGCTTCTGCAGCTTCTCGAAAATCATTCCAAATCTCTTCACTAGCTTGATCTAATGCTTTCTTTTCTTCACTTGTAGTTCTCCAAGCAGCTGTTCGCCTTTATAGTATGCACAGTATAGCATTAGTTATTTAAGAAACAGCAAAATAAGCATAATAGCTGAGATAAAATACACTAAGATATTCCAGGCAAAAAATTACATACTCAGATTTT
The DNA here is from genome assembly GCF_042477335.2 of Ovis canadensis. Classification (NCBI taxonomy): domain Eukaryota; kingdom Metazoa; phylum Chordata; class Mammalia; order Artiodactyla; family Bovidae; genus Ovis; species Ovis canadensis. The sequence goes on along the minus strand of NC_091247.1, from coordinate 137,332,699 downwards.
TATTAAAAGTCAGCAAAGTTTCTGAAATACAGTTACAACCAAGCCAAATCAAGTTAAACCTTTCATAAGACTCTTAGAAAAAGAGTCATTCTTTCACTCCAGGTAATATAAATTTTAAAGGTAAACCAAATATTAGCATTTAACTTCACCAACAGGGCAAGTACTAAACCCAAAAACATAAATTATGTGCTTTTGTAGGATTTTTCTAATTTTATACACACACACACACACACACACACACACACACACATATATAAAACATCTTCCTTGAAGGAGATGGCTCATATTCTAAAGCTGCTAGGGTAACTGATTTTTATATTCAGTATTTGGGAATGAAGAGATCTACTGACTCCCTTTTTAAGCAGTACATTTCAAAAACAGTAACTTTTCAAATGAAAGTCTTTTGTTCTTATAGTTTTCACAGATTCTTAAGCAATACTGAATACAAAATTCACAAGTCAGTGATCACTGAAGTAAAAATTATACTTAGTGTAAGAGTGATGCCTTCAAGAAATAATTTTTATTTGCCTCAAAGTTGGCGGTCAGCAAACTACAGCCTGCAGGCAAATCCAGCCTGGCACCTATTTTGTAAATAAAACCATTCTGTGACATAGCTATGCCCATTTATTTACATATCATCCATAGCTACTTTCACGCTCAACAGCAATGAATTAATACTCAAGACCTAAAATATTTACAATCTGAGTCTCTATAAGAGTTTACCCAACTGCTTTAAGCTGCAGCCTGCTAAAATAGTGACTCAAAATGCTTTGAGTTTTTCTGTGTGTCATCATCAAGTTCACTATGATTACTTCCTATTGCAGCAGCAGCTACCTGTGCCAACATCTACCACCTCTGATTTGCTACACAGGCCCGAAGGAGCTGTCCTATGTGAAACTTGGAGTATTTAAGAATCACAGAGGCTTCTTTAGCTGTTTACTGTTTGGAAATATATTTTGGATCTATCTACTGATATTTTCAGAAAACTGAAATATTACAGTACCACCAGTTTAAGGTCAGTTTTAAACCCATTACACACTTATCAGTCTAGCCTTTTCTCTCCCACAAGTCCAAATCTCTTCCCAGAAAACCAGGAACCCAAATGTTCTAAGAATAAATCAGTCTTAGGCACAAGAGTACTGGCTTTATTTTCAGATAATTCTGGCACATATAGCTATAGCCATTCCTGGCAGCAAAGGCTGAAGCATCTTTTGCTTCAAAAGCCAAAGATTTTGTGGAAAGCAAAAGTATCAACTAATGTTTGATAGAGTGGTAAGACAAAAGGCTATGTCCACAGGGAACTGATGGATATCATGTATTCAGGCAATGAAAAGAGAATTGGTCATTATGAATTCCCAATTTCTTCTCAATCCAACTGTTAAGATTCTTCAAAGTGATTTCTTATAGGTTAAAACATAAGTTTAATTAAATGTCAAATGCTATTTGACATTTTACAATCAGAACATGATACAATAAGATCCCCAATATTGAAGTCAACAGATCTCATGACTATCTTACACTTCTGAAGGTTGCATAGCTGCCTCTTGAAGCAGTGGATTCTTCACAAGGTTATGTAATGTTCTGCACTGCCAGTAAAGAACTACTGATCAAAAACTGAATTTAAATAAATTATTTTGCTAAGTCTTGAATTTAAGATGAAAGTCATTAGAGATATTGGAGAACCTACTGTCAGGGTCTATAATTTTAATTCAAGGTCCAAGTGAGAGAGAAAATATGAAGGAGTCTCCCTTTTCCTAAGTTTGATTTTTAATTTAAATAAATTAAAAAAAAACAACTGTAGAAAAAATGTCAGAATTAGATATTCAGCATTCTGAAGTCCTCATAAAATAATTGACAAAGCAAGGATCATCAACAGATATTAAAATAATTAAGATAGACAAAAATTTAAAAACCATTGTAAGTCATAAATATTTTAGAAAGGAATTAATTAAACTGACAGGTGACATATGCTTTTTTACAAAATTATGTCAAAACAGAACTATCAAAACAGTTGCTTTCAACAGAATCTTTACAGGAAATGTTTATAGAATATGTAAATTCTTCACACCTCTTTGATTTCTGAATCTTAAATATTTCATCATTTTTATTACTGGATGTGTTAAAAGCAGAAAAAATAGAAGACCAAAAGACACAAAGGTATCTGAAAGGCTCCTCTATCCATGGGATCCTCCAGGCAAGAATACTGGAGTGGGTTGCCATTCCCTTCTCCAGGGATCTTCCTGACCCAGGGACTGAACTCAGGTCTCCCGCATTGCAGACAGATTCTTAACCATCTGAGCCACTATTTGCATTTTAAGGTACTACATGTCACATTTACCAAAACCATTTAAAAATGTGTATCTTAAAAAAACACATGTCATTAGCCCAGAAAAAATTAAGTACACATGCTGACATCAACTCCTTCCTGTGAAAAGTGGTATTTAAAGAGAAAAAGAGGGAATTCCCTGGTAGTCCAGCCTTTAGAATTCTCCACTCTCCACTGCCAAGGGCCTGGGTTCATTCCCTGGTCAGGGAACTAAGATTCCACAAGCCATACAGCTTGGCGGGAAAAAAAAAAAGTGTGTTTACACTGTCTATGAGAAGACAGTACAGTTGGTTCCCAACTATAGCTGGTAAAGGAAAATTCTTCTAGAATAATGTTAACAAATAAGTGTATTGTAAAGTAATTAACCTCCAATTTAAATAAATTTAAAAAAAAAAACAACTGTAGAAAAAATGTCAGAATTAGATATTCAGCATTCTGAAGTCCTCATAAAATAACTGACAAAGCAAGGATCATCAACAGATATTAAAATAATTAAGACTTAAAAAAAAAAAAGAATATTCTAACAGTACCCTATAGATTACTTGGAAACTGCAAAAAGAATTTTAAATAAGAAACAGCTGGCTATAACCACATTAACCAAGTGATCAAATAAGGTAAAACTCATAGTAGACAGTAAACTGATTTTAATTCACAGGCAGATTTATGGAAATTTTTTATTTTCTCTTTTGCTTATCTATATTTCCTAATTGTATGACAATGAATATGTACTGCTTGGAAAATTAACAAATGTCCCAAAAAACTGCCTACTCAATTTAGAAATATAAATCAAGAATTTCAAATAATTCTTTGTTCCATTTCTATTGATCCGAAATGAGAAAAATCAGATTCAATTAACATACCAAGATGTTCACCACAGAAATTTTTCTAGTGGTAAAAAACTGAAAATAGTATTAATATTTGAAAATAGGGAAATAATAAAATTAGGCTAGATACAGACAGAACAGCATTATAGCCATTAAAAATTGGTTTCAAAAAACTTTAATAACACAGAAAATGCACATAAAATGTTAAAAAAAATTTAAGAGCAACAACCATCCTAGTAAAAACTGATTCCCAAAATCATGAATTTCTACATGTAAGGAAGATGTTCCTAAGGAATGAGATGTTTACATTCTCAAAGTAACTTCCCCAAAATTACCAATTACAAGAGGGAAAATAATAATGATACACCAAAAGAATCTGAATATCATCTTACCTAAGTGAAAGAAACTGACATCAGGAGCCTGCATATGTGGCAGCCATGGAAAGGACACAACATCTACTTCTCTGGTAGCCCACCCAAAAATGAACACCTCTCAAATACTTCAGAAAACCAGTACACGCATTATTTCTCCAAGAGATATAATAATATGTAACATCTTCCTGTATTGTTTCAAAAGCAGAAGCTACTTTACTTACACAATGTTTAATCTGCATCAGAAAATGACACCAAAAAGGAAAGGGTAGTTTCTAAGATACACAAAATTTCAGTTTTCTCCTTGTATTAAACATTACTTCCAGTTTCCTATTAACAGTGTATTAACAAGTATAGGAAATCAATGGCTTTCTGGCCCTTCAGCAATTAGAAAACAGAAATGGAAATAAAAATATCTCGTTCACATCAGTAATAGAATAAAATGTTTACAAACAAATATAACCAAAAAAAAAGAGGATGTATGTTAAAAAAAATCAGAATGGGTTGGAAAATATATAATGACATTGGATACTATGATACAACTGTCACTTTTCTGAAACAAATACATAATTATGATGGGATTCCAGTAAGAAGGGCATTTTTCTGTGCATATGTGTGTTAAAACTAAAAATATGACCAAAAGTACCTAAAAAAACTGTAAGAATTATGTTTGGTTGGGCTGTATGGCAGAGAAGCACATTGACTCATCAGATTATCAAAATAAATAGTACAGAAATAGACAAAGAGATGAGTGAACAGAATAAATAATACAGAAATTGGTTCCATTATGCAAGAGAAGAGAGTTCCATTGCATGAGAGCAGTATATGGCAAAGGTGGTCATTCAATTAAATAGAACAAAACTACTAAACAAACAACTGTAACACAAACTGACTACCCATTTAAAACAAAATAAAATTAGCACTCCAGACCTTACACCAAAAATTCCAGACCAATTCAAGATGTGATAAAACAAAAAAAAAAGTTTTAAGAAAATAAGAGATTTCTAAGAACACAAAAGTACAAAATATGAATACATACTGTTATTTAAAATCTTTAAATTTCCTTAAGAGCAAAAGAATAAAACCAATAATCAAAAGAGGCTCAAAATCACTAGCAATGTGGGAATCATAAAATATTAATATATTAATTTGGCAATTCCACTCCTGAAGAACTATCACATAATAAAACTGCTGGCATATATGGAGATATATGTGTCTATCCAAATACATATATGTATATATACATATATATGCATAAATATATGTACATGCCTTATTGCAAATGGTTTATAATGGCAAAAAAAACACCAAAACTGGAGGCAAAGTGAATGCTCATCAATTAAAATGGTGGAATAAAGCACTGTATGATCACACCACAGAATATTATGCAGCCATTCAAAAGAATAACAGAGCTTAATAATCGATCAATATTTTGATTGACTTGGAGGGACTTCCAAGATGCAGCCCTGATGAGAAAAGCACGGAGGAGAAAAAAGTGTACCTACAATCCTACTTTTGTACACCAGACAATGACGAAAACACTCTCCTTACACAAGTAGAGACAGATGTACACATACATCAACATAGGAAAATATGGAAGGCTACCTGCTAGGTGGTTACATGGGTCTGGAAGAAAGAGGAAACAAGCAAGCTAAATAAATAAATAAATAAGATCACATTAAAAAATAAGTGTGATCACATTGTATGTACCATGAAAATTTAGGTAATTAATACAAAACTCCATGTTTATGATATTCTAAAATGCTTAAGATAGGGATAGTGACTGATGTATTCAAATTCAAAGAAAAAATGCCCATGCAATAAAACATAACATCATGTTCCTTTCTAAGTTTAAAGAAAAACAATGATGTCTTTATGTAGGTCAAGGAAACAATGGGACAGTAGAAGCTTTCTTAACCAACTATTGCAACCACTGGATTATTGCAACTATTGCAACCAATGCTCCTGATTATCCCTGTAAATTATATGGACCAATGCCCACTGTATTCTGAATATTAGTGATTGGGATCCTGTTCTAACAGTAGCTAACACTTACTTAATGCTTACTATGTGTCTATCACTCTACTAAATACTAAATATTATTCCTCTCAACAATGCTATGAAGTGCCCATGTTATGGATTAGGATATGAAAGCACAAACATGATAAATTACTTGCCCAAGTCACAAAGCTAGTAAGTGTTAGAACTGGGATTCAAATGTAGATAGTTTGGTCCCAGCATCCAGACTCTTAGCTTGTCTGCTAACCAGAAAAAAACGTACTCTTTCAGAACACTTCCAAAAATCAAGTGATCTGTGCCCAAACCAGTATAAATCATCTGTACTTGCTACTGCAATGATGTAATTTAATTATACATTACTAAAAACAATTGTTTCTATGAAAACTAAATTGACTACTCTAGAGAAGTTTTCAAAAAACACTTCTGTCAAATGGAAATGATTTCAGAAAAAAGATGTAAAGATACAGCCATCAGCCCTCAGATTACTTAGTTCTTGCTGTTCACTGAAACTCAAAATGAAACGGACTCAGTGCATTATGGATATAGCTCACAGGAAAAAAAAGTGGAGTCCAATGCAATCTACACTTAAGGATCAACAATGATGAAAAACAAATGCCTGCTTTAAGTTAACTCTTATCAGTAACGATTAACCAACTACTGGTCCCAATCACTTTGGATAAGAGGGCTTCTACTGTATTTCCTCTGAAACAAATTCATAAGTTTTTTTATTTAGGTAGTAGAGCAAAGTTTCAAGAAAAATCAAATCCACTTTATTGCTAAGCTACAATTTTTGAACGTCAAACTGGAAGTTATTTTGTGATCCTTACCCATCTTGTGTGGGTGGGTATTCGCATTCTTGTCCTTTGGGAAATACACCATTAGGATACAGGTCACATATTGGAACTGAGGGAGGGTCTGTTTGAACTTTTGCTGTGAGATACAAATAAAGCATTAACTTCTGTAGTTAAAAACAAAATTAGCAGTTATCATTACAGTTTTTCTCAGTTCCTAATTGTTATTACATGTCCTGACTAAGGAACCTCCTTGTTATCACTTTTACAGTCAAAAACAGAAGATATTTCACCACAGTGGCCACCTTCTCTTATTTGGGAATAAAAATATTCAACTCCTCATAATTCCATTATGTATTTAAATAGTATATGCTTTGGCACAAAGAACACTTCTAATGTTTTTGTCTTCACTTACTATACTGGAAATGGAATAGCATATAGAAGCAGCTTTCACAAATAAAAATCAAAGCAGCGACAAGAAAATAAGAAATCCTACAGCAATAAAATAAAAAGCCATTATGTATTAATAAAACAGGTAAAAAAATTATTAGAAGGGTATATTATGTATAAAAGTTAAATATACATTCTCAGTGCTAAAAGACTTTAGGAACCACATACAAATTTCCAAATACTTGGAAAGTTTCAGTACTTGGCATATTTTTTAAGGACACATTATTTCCCAAACTATATTCTAAGACACCACTGTTCCAAAATGCTTTTTAAAAATGTTTAGAGATGTGTCTTCTAAAAGTCTGCATAAGACCTAGTTATATACTTCTTACTCTATAAAGAACAATGCTGTATCCAAGGAATGTCAGAAAGTTACATAATTTATACAATACATTGCTTTCAATGTATACCTGCAGCATTTACCAACTACCAAGTTGAAGTGTGTGGTTATCTTTTGATTATAACCTGTCTTATGTTACAGGTTTTTTATCTGAAATTTTAACACATATTTTATGACAACTGAGCCAAATCATTTAACTACAAACCACTTTTTGGTTCCTTCTTTTAATGGAATACTCAGTATTTCACGAACACTATTTTCCTCTTTTTGTGTAATGTTTAGAATTGTTCTATGGGCAAGTAAACTTGGGAAACACCATTTTAGGTTCCTCCTGAGAGGGAACATTTAGAATTTTGAAATAAAAATGACCTTAGATGTCACCTACTTAAGCTTCACATTCAAGTCCAGGAATCCTCTAACATCCCTGACAGAAGGCACTACATGCCTGACAATGAAGGCAGTCATTATCTCCCCAGCTAAAATCCATTCATTCTGGGAGAACTATAGCTGCTATAAAGTAATATTCCCATTACTTTCATCTGTTAGCTCTACTTTAGTCTTTGCAGTTAAAAAAATTTTACTCTTCTTTTCTACTGCTTCCTTCCTCTCTGTGACAAGAAGCCACTTTAAGGGATATGGTTCTTAACACTTTCACTCATACTCACCAGCCTTCTAAGTGTTTAAGTTGGTACTAGATTTGACTTCTACTAATAGTTCAAATAAGGTATAATTATAAGACTACCCTGTTGATTCTAAAAATCCTGCTGCTACTTAAAGTTCTGGATTCCTAGCATTTTCCTTCACATTGTACAAGCATCCAAAATCCTTAGGATCCTACCTATCACCTTATACTAATTTTATATGTCTATTTAAATTTCAGATTGTTAATTCAGTTTTCTTTTGAAATCTTGTTTTTTTGTCAATCAAAGGATTATCTCATAATCCTGAAATTTATTTCATCTACAAATCTAATAAAGATGCTTTTTATATTGTCCACAAATTACTAAGACAAGATAAAGGACTCAAAAAGATCATCAGAGAAAACTCAAATAATTTGTAATCAAAATAAGTTGAAGCCTAGCCTTTACCACTTATTAGCTGTGACTTGGACAAATGGCTAAATGTGCTAAGCCTCAGTTTCCTCATCTACAAAACGAAGAACTAGATGAAATCTTGGATAACCTTTGATGATTATAATCTACTATGTCCAAGTTATTATCTAAAACTATGACAATTTTAAGTATCTGTATTGCACTTAATTATTAACTATCACTTACGATTCTCTCACTTTATAGATGAGGAAAATGTAAACTGCTCCTGATTACATTATTTGGATTATTTCAGAAGTGATTTATGACACAAATAAGACACATTCAAAGCAAATTAGAAAGCAAAAAAATCAAAACACAGAAAGAACCTAAAATAAGGCCAATACAAAACTAGATTTGGCTCTAAATCCTCTAGCAGTCAATAAAAAACAAAAAGGGGTTGGGGGGGTTTAGATTATTTGCATACTTCATATTTCTGCAACAAAACACTTTAACTACTCACGAAAAGCACAATTATTCTTGATACTAAGATCAGACAAAAAGAGGTCTTTCAAGAGTGTTCATAAAGAAATATAATGAACAGCAAGTTCAACAACCTCCTTAGAGGAGGTACAATAAACGCGGATGGTATCACACTAAAATGCCCTCAGTGGAAGAGTCTACCAAGGGCAAATACAAAGCAGCCTCTTAACACTCCTTCCTGCTTACCTATCTTCATTAGGAAGCAATTTTAGAGTATCTGGGGAAATAGATCTTTCTCAAGCCATTTTCAGGTAACATTATGTCTTAAAAGCACTCTATGAACAATTTTTGAATGGAAGGAATATGACATTATAATTCCTAGAGATTCCTAGAAAGCAAATAACCTATGCTCATTAAATACAGATTATGCTAGAGGCAGAAATGATGTCCTGAGTAGAAGGATCTAACCAGAATAGATGCCTGACTAGAAAGAAAGCAATGCCATCTACACCTGAGATTTATCAGGGAAATATCTAGCAGAGCTAACAGCTTTTCAAAAAACATAATTTGAGTATTTTCAACACAGAGATAAAAATGAAAGTCAAACCCTCAATATTCTCATTCATAAAATTTTATCCTAAAGATTTAGCCAGACAATCAATGGTCCCTGATGCCAAAGGGCATCCAAGATTAGAACTCATTCTGATTCCCAACCCAATGTTTGTTCCCCAATACCACAGTCACCCCTTATTCTCCCTAAGAGTTTCAGGTCCCTTAAGATGTTTGGCTGTATTATTTACAGAAACAAAATACAAGTAGGATCATATTTTAAGTGAATGTGAAATAGCACAATACAAATATTACTAATAAAAATTCACCATATTCACAAATTTTAAATAATGGGATTCCTCATTAACTATGTCAAGAATCTCTTTAATATCAAAACTGGTAGGTGAACTGCAAACTGTTTATTCTATTACCACATGGTGGCATTATTTAACTCATCACTGACAAAATTATCTGAATTATTCAAATTTTAAATTATAAAGTTCTTTAAGAATTCACCCCTAACTTGCAGTAAAATGCAACAAACTTATTATTATCCTTTGACTAAATAATAACTGAAGAAAATAATACTAATAAGTTTCACTAAATTCTAACTCTATTAGGCCATCATTTATTTCCCTAACATATACCAGGATCTTAGGCAACTTCAAACCTACTCTTCAAGCCTGCTGATTAATAACCACTTGTAATTTGGCAAGTAGGATCAACTAAAGACACTAACGTCCTCTCTTCTTCTTCTTCTTTTTCTTCTTCTTTCCAGTTGCTCCATCTCCATCACCATCTCCATCTAAGAGAAGACATGTCAAATTCATTTAAACCTCATAAGCAGAGGGACAAAACAAGCACACAAGTACACAGAGTGCATCTTAAATAGCATACGACAAAGTTGACCCAATACTCTAGAATTCTGTATGTTGTTTAGCTTCAAGTATCAGAATTTGACTTGTGCAATCAAAGGCACTAATAAACTTTACTTTGATTTATTATAAATATAAGAATTGCTGAATAAGACATTTTAATAAACAATGTATTAAATAACATTTTTTTAAAGCTAAGAAAAATAACTAGTGTTACTTAAATACCAGTATAATAATGACTATATAACTTCATCTTAAAGGATACTAGTTACAGTTGATATATGCTTTGCAGTTAAACACTTGTATTTCATGACCTCATGTGATTCTCAAAACAATCTTGAACAAGAAATGTTTAAGGGACATGCCCAAGATAATCCTAATAAGTAAATAGTAGAACTGGACCAAGAATATCACTTGATTCCTAATCCAGTGAGAGGTAATTGGGGTCTCATATTTTAAAATACCTTTTCCCACCTAGTTGTTATCAAAGAAAGAGTTCTCTTTATGTGTCAAATTGTATTAAAAAAAAAAATCTTACTTTTCCTAGGTTCTCAGATTCTCAAAAGAACCTGATGACCAAAACTGAGAACTATTTCCAAAACAGTTGGCAAAAGACTATCCAAAACAGCCACAATCTGCTTGTCAGTTTTTATGACAACTTTCTATGCAACCCAATGCCCATAAACTTAGAAAAAAAAAATAATTATGACCAAGATTAAATAGGGGGTTAAACTATTTTAAATAAAGGTATGAAAAATAGACCTAAGTGTCTGAATTTCTAAAAATGCTGCTCAATACATCTTAACAATTATTTCTGAAGTATGCTATTCTATTCACAAATAACATAACTATGAAAAAGGGATGAATCGGACACTGTTCCTGATAATTAGAAGTTGATAGTTTCATAGTATGACTAGCATATAGTATTTTTTTTTAATGTTTCACCTAGTGGTAGCAACTCATGGTTCTTTAGCATTAATAATTTTAGTAAAATCCACCTTCATCAAAAAATGTCAAATGAGTGCTTACATTTTCTGTTCGAAGTGCTCCCTTTTTACTGCTGGACTGATACAAGCCATAAAAGAAATCTCACCACACTCACTATATATTCTAATTATCACTCAATCACTGATTTATACTGACCTCTACTTGTCTGTGAGCTCCTTAAAGATTAGACACCATTAAGCACAGTGCCAAGCGCGTGATAAATATTCAATCTATTCAATAAACGAGTGTTCTTTTAGTTTATCCTGTTTATATTTATTTTCATCCAATTGAGATATAGGAAACAGCAGCTTAGCAAAGAGGAAGGTAAAATAATCTAAGGCTTTAATGGGCTGAGTGATAGGAAACTACAATTATTTGGCAATTTTTGACCAACAAAATTACGTTTCTTATATTCAATCTTCCAGCAGCAACAGAAACACAGTAGAGAAAACAAATACTACTGATTTACTCATTAGTGGTTTCTCAAGTCAAAGCTTTAACAAAAACAACACTAAAAATTTTGGAAAACACAACTTTCAACATCCTCATGTATCATATAATCTAATTCGCATATCGTGCTTTACAGTTTTAACAGCAGCCTTCTTCATTCATCCAGTAAATGTTTGCTGAGTTCTTCAGCGGCAGGCAATAGGAACAGAACAGTAAACAAGACAGTCTCTGTTCTGGACAAATATTCAATGTAGCACACTGCAATTTACCTTAGACTGAGCCTGAAACAAATGCTCCATGATGTATAACCAGTTTCAAACACATTCAAAATCCTGCCAGCGCTGTGACCTTGGGCAAGTTAATTAGCCTCCACCACCATGGTATCTTCATCTTTAAAATGGGTAAGATGACACTCCTCAGATACTTGATCATCCTAAGGTTAATCATTTTATCAACGTCCAAGGTTGCTATTCAGCACAGAAAAATGGCCACTTGTGCTAAAATGATGGTAGAGCCAGGATCTAAATTTTAATACCATAGGCTCATACTTTCACCTATCATATCATGCTACAATTTATATTTTTACATGTCTATCTTTCAGAGCATCTCAGGATACTCTAAGTAGACAGAGACCGTTCTTTTCTGCATTAGCACTATGCTCAAATCAATTAATACTTGATATGACAACTGGACATCTGTATGCTAAAAAAAAAAAATCTCAATCCTTACCTTGCACTATATATAAAAATTAATTCTAAATGGACATAGACCAAAGCATATAAAACATTTATTATATATATAAAGCAGTTCTTCCTTTTAACATTTATGACACATACAGAACTTACTGAGAAGAATACAAGAGAAAAATCTTCATGACTTTAAAGACATCAATTATTTAACTTTTGGACAGGACACAAAAAATATGACCCAGAAAGTAAAAAAGTTGATAAGCTGGACTTCATCAAAATTAAAATCTTTTCGGCTACAAACAATACAAGCATGGGGGAAAAGAGCTGTAAAATATGTAACTGATGAAGAACTTGGATAAAGAACTACTTACACCTCAGTAAGACAACAAATAACCCAACTGAAAAACAGACAAATGGTATTGAACATATACTTCAAAGATAAATGAAAGACAAATAAAAATATGAACAGATGACATGCCACTATACACCTACTGAGCTAAAATTAAAATAAACAGTGCCAGTGCTTATGAGGATACAAAGGGACCGGAACTTTCAAACACTCCTGACAGGAATGCAAAACAGCTTGATAAGTTTCTTAGGAGGTTAAACATACACTTAGCACATTACCAGCAACTGTACTCTTAGGTATTTACTCAGAAGAAATGAAAACATAAGCCTACACGTATGTAAATGATCACAGTAACTTTATCCGTAAGAGACAAAATCTGGAAATAATCCAAATAGTCATTAACTAGTAAATGGACAAACAAATTTGGAATATTCCTGAGCAATAAAAAAATGATGAATTACTGATACATAGGCAACTGGACAACTCTCAAAAATATTATTCTAAGTGAAACAAGTCAAACACCAAAATAGCTACATACTATAAAAATTCCATTCATACAGTATTGTAGAAAAAACTATAGGAACAGAAAATATATCAAAAGTCACCAACAGAAAATACATCAAAAGTTACCGGGAGTCAGCAAACAGAGCAAGAGAACCGAGTACAAAAGGGCAAAGGGAGCATCCTTTGTGGGATGAAAAGGTTAACTGGACAGGCCTATATGTTGGGTATGGTGCTCAGCTGTGTCAGACTCTTTGAGACCCGACAGACTGTAGGCTGCCAGGCTCCTCTCTCCATGGAGTTTCCCAGGCAAGAATACTGGAGTGGATCTTCCTGACCCAGGGGTCAAACCCTAGTCTCCTGCATTGCAGGCAGATTCTTTATGGCCTGAGCCACCAGGGTCAGCACATCACCAAACACCCACAGGATTAACTTTCCACATCAATACCCCCGTTTACAAATAAACAAATCTAAAATTAAACTCAGCGTAACCTTTTGGCCTGCAGCACCCCCTTCTAATCTCTTAACCAACTTTCCCTCTTTACCTCACCATTTCAATCAATGGTACCAACATCCTGTCACCCAAATTCGAAACCTAGACCCCCAGAGTCTGCTAGTTTCTCCTCTCTCCTCTCCAGATTTTGTTGCTGTTTAGTCATTAGGTTGTGTTGACTCTTTCATGACCCCATGGAAAGCCCTCTATCCAGACTGAAAGCCTCTAAATCCTTTGAATTTTGCTTCCAGGATCGCTGTTCCATTGGACCCTTCCTTTCCATTCTCATTACCACATGCTTGAGGCTATTGTCAACTGGCCTCCAAAATGATCTCCATGCCTCTATTTCCTCATTTCTAACAATCCTGCATGTACATGAAGTCTATATTATCTTTTCATAACATTTTTCTTTTACGAATGCTCAAACTCATAGAAAGAGAGATCAGATTTGAGGTTACCAGAGACGGGGTGGGCAGATGAAGGTGGTCAAAAGGTACAACTTCCAGTTAGAAGATAAATTACTACGAGGGCTTCCCTGGTGGCTCAGATGGTAAAGAACTTGCCTGCAATGCGGGAGACCCAGGTTTGATCCCTGGAGAAGGGAATGGCAACCAACTCCAGTATTCCTGCCTGGAGAATTCCATGGAGAGCCTGGCAGCCTACAGTCTGTGGGGTTGCAAAGAGTCAGACACAACTGAGCGAATCTCTGTCTTCGAGAGATGTAAGGTACATGATTAACATAATTAATATTGCTTTATGTTATATATGAAAATTCTTAAAATAGTATATCTTAAGAGTTCTCACAAGAAAAAAATTTTTTTCTTTTATTTTGTATCTATATGAGATGACGGATATTCACTAAGCTTACGTGGTAATCATTTTATGATGTACATAAGTCAAATCATTGTGCTGTATACCTTAATCATACACAGAACTATATGCCAATTGTAAACTGAGAGGAAAAAAGAATGAACAAATGAAAAATGGGAAAAAGGAACTGCTCAAAGACTCCCTCAATGAATCACCTCATAATGAGGCCAGTATGCACTGTTTACTACACTTTGAATACTTTCTCAGCATTGTCCTGCCCCAAAATGGTCCCATTTGCTTGGCTTTTATTTAAGTTCCATTCCTTCAAATGAGCTTTCCTTCAGCATTCAGCTCACAATTCCACCTCCAAATTTCAATAACTTTTACGGCAGGTACCAGTATACCTTACCACCTCTATGTTGTCCTCCACAATGATCAATTTTCCTTAAGAACAGATACTGAACTACTAGCTTTCCATCCACTCAAAGACTTCTCACAACAATTAAACAGTATTGGCTGATCCTCATTATCAAAATGAATTAGGAATACGGTGAACCAAACTGGAGAAAACTACTAATATTCCTAAAATCTTCAATACACTGAAGATTTCCATTCTGAAAAGCAAAGTTTCCTTCTTCAATGTCTAGAGATTCACATAACTCTGCAGAAGTGCAATGAAACAAGGCATTATCTTCAAATCAGCGGATACTCTACACATAGTGAGTCAACAGCAACCTGGAATTTATAATTACTGTTCTTGTTAAGAATTCAAAATATGCTCATAATCTGAAGTATAAACCAAGGCAGAATGGACAAGAGGTCTGCTTAAAGAAAACAAAAATCTAACTATTTTCCTTTTCACTGAGTCTGAAACCAAGCAGGACCCTGTGGGATAGATCCTGCCTCTTGGTGGTAAAAGAGCTTTAAACTCTTGGGTTTTCCCTGAGTTCCAAAGAACAAATTTAATTAGAGACATGAGAAAAACCCAGAAACAAAGGAAAACAGTCCAACAACACAAAATCATAATAGTTTAGCCATACAGAGTAAAGGACCTGTAGTTTCTCCTCAAGAGCTATAGATAATACTGAGCCACATTCTTGAGCTGGTTTGCAGATAAGTTAGCTATATGCTGACCACCAGACTATAGGCTGACTCCAGATAAG
This sequence comes from Ovis canadensis, assembly GCF_042477335.2. NCBI lineage: Eukaryota > Metazoa > Chordata > Mammalia > Artiodactyla > Bovidae > Ovis > Ovis canadensis. The sequence continues at coordinate 137,317,201 of NC_091247.1, read as the reverse complement.
CTGAAGCCAGAAAACTGATAACTGAGACTCCCAAAAAGTCACCCTGATAGTGCACAACCAACCAATCAGAAGATGTCCACAAGCTGATCAGACACATGGCAACCCTCACTTCTAATGCTGCCTTTTAAAATCCTTCCCTAAAAGCCTTGTTTAAGAAGTTCCAAAGAATAGCAAGGAAAAAAGAAAACCTTCTTAAGAGAACAATGAAAAGGAAAACAATAGAATGGGAAAGACTAGCGATCTCTTCAGGAAAATTAGATACCAAAGGAACATTTCATGCAGAGACAGACACAATAAAGGACAGAAATGGTACTGACCTAACAGAAGCAGAAGATATTAAGAAGAGGTGGCAAGAATACACAGAAGAACTGTACAAAAAAGATCTTAATGACCCAGATAACCACCATGGTGTCACCACTCACCTAGAGCCATACATCCTGGAATGTAAAGTCAAGTGAGTGTTAGGAAGCATCACTACGAACAAAGCTAGTGGAGGTGATGGAATTCCAGCCGAGCTATTTCAAATCCTAAATGATGCTGTGAAAGCGCTGCATTCAATATGCGAGCAAATCTGGAAAACGCAGCAGTGGCACAGGACTGGAAAAGGGGTTTTCATTTCAATCCCAAAGAAGGGCAACGCCAAAAAATGTTCAAACTACAATACAATTACACTCATTTCACATGCTAGTGAAGTAATATTCAAAATCCTTCAAGCTAGGCTTCAGGAGTATGTGAACCGAGAACTTCTAGATGTACAAGCTGGATTAGAAAATGCAGAGGAACCAGAGATCAAATTGCCAACATCCGCTGGATCATAGAAAAAGCAAGGGAATTCCAGAAAAACACTTACTTCTGCTTCACTGACTACACTAAAGCCTTTGACTGTGTAGATCACAACAAACTGTGGAAAATTCTTTAAGAGATGGGAATACCTGATCACCTTACCTGCCTGAGAAACCTGTATGCAGGTCAAGAAGCAACAGTTAGAACTGGACATAGAACAACAAACTGGTTTCAAACTGGGAAAGGAGAATGTCAAGGCTGTATACTGTGACCCTGCTTATTTAACTTATATGCAGAGTACATCATGTGAAATGCCAGGCTGGATGAAGCACAGACTGGAAATCAAGACTGCTGGGAGAAATATCAATAACCTCAGCTACACAGATGACACCACCCTAATGGCAGAAATCGGAACTAAAAAGCTTCTTGATGAAGGTGAAAGAAGAGAGTGAAAAAGCTGGCTTAAAACTTAGCATTCAAAAAACCAACATCATGGCATCCAGTCCCATCACTTCATGGCAAATAGATGGGGAAAAAAATGGCAACAGTGACAGACTTTATTTACTTGGGCTCCAAAATCACTGCAGATGGTGACTGCAGCCATGAAATTAAAAGATGCTTGCTCTTTAGAAAAGCAAAAACACCATTTTGACGACAAAGGTCCGTACAGTCAAAGTTATGATTTTTCCAGTAGTCATGCACAGCCATAAAGAAGGCTGTATGCCAAAGAATTGATGCTTTTGAATTGTGGTTCTGGAGAAGACTCTTAAGGGTCCCATGAACAGAAAGGAAACCAAACCAGTCAATCCTAAAGGAAATCATTCCTGATTATTACACTGGAAGGACTGATGCTGACACTGAAGCATCAATACTTTGGCCACCTGATAGGAAGAGCTGACTCATTGGAAAAGACTGATGCTAGGAAAGACTGAGGCAGGAGGGAAAGGGGGCGACAGAGGATGAGATGGTTGGATGGCATCACTGACTCAATGAACATGAGTTTGAGCAAATGGCAGGACACAGTGAAGGAAAGGGAAGCCTGGAGTGCAGCAAGCCATGTGGTCGCAAGGAGTCAGACATGACTGAATGACTGAACAACAAAAAGCCTTCAGGGCTTTTGAGCATGAGATGCCCATTCTCCCTGCTTGGCATCTTTCAATTAAGCACTGTACTTTCCTTTGCTACAACCCAGTGTCCATGTTCGGTATCAATTCTTGGCCTTTTTTTTTTTCACTAAATTTGACCATAATCTCCTTGAAGGCTTACAGAACTTATCTTCCTAAAGGAAGCATAAGTGCTTTGCATTATCCTAACATGAAAGAGTACAGCAGGTATTTGTTGCTAAAGACTGGAAGGCATAAGCTCTAGCTGGCAGTTCTTGAGGAACAATAGCTCACAGCAGTATATAATTAAGAACAGGAAGCCCCATCTCCTCTTCTGCCTAAAGAGGCTATAGAATAATAGTTCTCCCAACTAATCACTCCCTCCACTGTCTTATTGATAGCATCAATTCCTACAATTCCAAGAAATGTTGTCTTTATAGAAACCTTTGGCAAAAGCTCCAAAATACAAGGATTTGGGGCCAGTGGATTCATAATAGGTTTTACAAGCACTCCAATGTGCTCCTTTGAAAATAAATAAAAGTACCTTTGATAGAGTACAAGGAACAGACTTGGAATCAGGAAGATCCCCTGGAGGAGGGCATGGCAACTCACTCCAGTATTCTTGCCTGGAGAATCCTATGGACAGAGGAGACTGGCAAATTACAGTCCATATGGTCACAAAGAGTCAGACATGACTGAAGTGACTTAACATGCACAGGTGCTAGATTTGAAACTGACTTTATTTATACATACTAGCTGTGTCAGACTGGGCAAATCACATAACTATCATTTCCTGTTTGCTAGGTTTTTGTGAGGGTAAAATAAAAATGGACAGAAGTAACCTAAGATAGTGCCTAGTACATATTAGTTGCTCAATAAAAGTTCAAGATCAACATTCATTCAATTTGATCTTATTAATACTCATCTACTACTCGGCTTTCTACCAAGTATGTTTTAAAAAGCTGAGATCTGTGTTACTTAAGCATTCAACATATCCAACTTTTCAAAGAGCTTCTAATAAATACCTTTTTGTTTTTACCTGTGACATTGAGGCTTTAACATCAATTAATAAAATATCCAATATTTACTTAATATCAATTAAGTAAAATATCCACTATAATCCAAGAATATCGGATTATATCAACAAATAAGCAGCTTTGGTCAAAGAATGTCATATTTTCTTGCCCTCCTAACCATAAAATTAAAATTAACCATTTACCTTCATCGTCATCATCTCTTTCTTTCTCTTCCAATGCTTGTCTTTCCAATTGTCTTGCCACCTCATCAACTGAGGCTCCTGCTTCTTTATCAGGTTCCTGTTGCCCTGTTGATCAAATATAACAACTAAATCAAATCTGACAAAGGTATCTTCCCACTAGAATATGTTCTAAGGATCCTAAAAAACGGGTAACTCTTCCTGACAAGGTTCAGGAAATGAAAACAGAAACATTGTAACGAGAATAGAATTTATTTAATAACAGAAAAGTCTTACATATCTAAGCGGTACAGCCCATTTAACAAGATACTCATTTAGGCATTCTCGGCTAGGAGCTAAATGGTGAGTTGGTCCCTACCCTTAAGTAGCTTAACTTTCTAAAGTATTTAACAATTAATCTACAGCAAATACTTTATTAACCAAACAGGAATTTAAGATGGGAAATAAAAGCTTAAGGCCTTAGTAAGAAGATGTCTGTGGGAAATCCTGGAAGCTTCAGGGGTTCAGATAAAAAGAACCTGTCAAGCTGAGCAAGGTAAAATCAAAATATATAGGAAAAGTTATTCCGTTACTAAAAAACAAAATTCCCCAACAGCTAAACACAAGACCAGGCCCTGCTCTAGAAGGGATTACAATCTAGCTATAGGAGTAATAGGTAAAAAGAGGTAGTATTACCAGGTAGTACATAATGAGGTGACATGCTAGCTACCGTAGAGAATTCATACTGAGATACACAACTGTTAAAAAAATATTAGGGTCGGTCTGCTAAACACCTTAAAAGACAAACTGAAGAGTTTGGATTTCATCTGAAAGCCAGAACAGCCACCAGACCATGTCCTGAAATTAAATTTTGCTTTGAAAGTGTCCCAGCACCTACAACTCTCCCTCTTCAACTCCCAATTAATCAAAATTTCAGAAAGATACAGGTTAACCCTCTTCAACCTCTCTCAACTCCACCTCATCACTTCTGGCCTCTCCATTTTTCTCTCATTCTTTCTGCAGATGATTTTAACAGTACAAATAATTTTTCCTAAAACGAAGGCCTCGATGCATCAACAACAATGACTTCTCATATTCAAATATTTAAGTTTCTAACTTATAATCTAACTGTAAACTTTCAGCTGTTTTCTTTGCCTTACCAGTGGATTTGGAGTAGCTTCATTCGGACTCAAGAATATTCTACCCAGACTGCCTACAAGTGGCATCATAATTCAGGCCTAAAAGCCCCAAAGCTAGGCGGTGAGGATTCGCACCGCAGCCACACATCCCGCTCTTACTACTCTGACAAGAGCACATTCTCAGACACACACACCCCAAAAGTGCAGCGCGCCACAAAATCACACACACCCATACACCTACCCACGCAAACAGTGACAAGAGCGCGTGGGCATTCTCTCACACACACACCCCAAATTCACACACACACTCAACCCCAAAGTGCAGCGCGCCACAAAAAAATCCCTCCGTAAACTAGGATGATAGGAGCTGGTGCAGTCCAAGTACTAAGACTTGCCCACTTCACCCCCACTCTCGACGAAAAAATGTCCCACGTCTTTCCAGCACAGAGGCGGCAGTGCGGTCAGAACCAGATTTTCAACAAGGAGGCCAACCCGCAAGGTAGAAGGGCTGGGCCCCGTGCACAGCTTCAAGTCCGTCGCATCGTCTGCGTGGGAGCGAAGTTCCGGCAATTTAGAGGCTCTGCCCCAGCAACCGCACAGAAACCGAGGCACCCTCTTCTCCGCCATCCCACACCCAAAAGACGCCTGGAAGAAGTCACCTCTTCCCGGGACTGGGAATCTGTAGCTCTCCCGGGACACACGTTCAGTCCGGGGAATCAGTCCAGGGTGCTCAGTCCCCGGGCCCTGTCACCAACGCCGAGCCCGAGTCCAGCGGTTCGGCCATCCCGGCAGGGACTAGGAAAACATAAAACTCCCCTTACCTGTGGCAGCCCCTTTACTCTTCTTCTTCTTCCGTCTTTTTTTCTTGGCCGCCTCCTCAGCCGTAGAAGCAGCTCCCTCCTCCCTGTCGTCTGGATCCAGGTCGCCATTCAGGTGGCTCCCGCAAGACGGTGCCTCCTCCACACCCGCCATGTTGCCCAAGAGAGCGCGAGGCACTGAAACAGAAGAGCGACGGCCCGCTCCTTCTTCACCCACCTACACCAGCGACGCCGGAAGTTGCTCTCGATGGTAGAGGCGCGGGGAATGTTGGGACTACGGAGGACTCGACTGTAAGGGCGGCGCGCGGGGAGGGGCCGGGCTTACGGCAAGCCTGCGGGAGCGCGGCCGAGGAGAACGTGAAACACCTGGCGAAACCAGACTTTTCCCTCTTCCCTCGCTTCGGGCAAACTTGCCTGCTTAGGGTCAGGTTGAAAGCCGGCGCCTGACTTGTGGACAGGTGTTCCCCCCCGCCGGAGAGAGGCCCCTCGACTGAAACAGAAAACTTTTAGATTTGTGGTTTTATACTGCGCACCAGAAGCGAGAAGTTCGAAAAAAATGCCTTACCTTGTATACACCTCTTTTTTATAACTCGAAAGGATTGAGTTTTTATTACTATTACAGCTCACGGCGAGGCTGTCCAAGCTGTTAAGAAGATGTACCTACAAAAAGGCCCTGACTGAAGCAGTCAGAGATAAAGAAAGAAAGTTAAGGCGCTCAGTCGTGTCCAACTCTTTGTGACCCCATAGACTGTAGCCTACCCGGCTCCTTCGGCCATGGGATTTTCCAGGCAAGAGTACTGGAGTAGGTTGTCATTTCCTTCTCCAGAGAATCTTCCCGACCCAGGGATCGGACCCAGGTGTCCGGCATTGTAAGCAAGACGCTTTACCCTCTGAGCCACCAGGGAAGTCAAAGATAAGAAGACGTTTATTCATAGAGAAGCTAAAGGAAGATAGCGTCTCAAGGAGGGAGTGACCAACTGCGTTGAGTGCTGCTAAGAAGAAAGAGCGTGAAAAATGTCAGTTGTATATAGTAGCCGTGGTAGCCACTGGTAACCTTCAGTTCAGTTCAGTCACTCAGTCGTGTCCGACTCTTTGCGACTGCATGAGTCGCAGCACGCCAGGCCTCCCTGTCCATCACCAACTCCCGGAGTTCACTCAGACTCACGTCCATCGAGTCAGTGATGCCATCCAGCCATCTCATCCTCTGTCGTCCCCTTCTCCTACCCCCAATTACTCCCAGCATCAGAGTCTTTTCCAGTGAGTCAACTCTTCGCATGAGGTGGCCAAAGTACTGGAGTTTCAGCTTTAGCGTCATTCCTTCCAAAGAAATCCCAGGGCTGATCTCCTTCAGAATGGACTGGTTGGATCTCCTTGCAGTCCAGGGGACTCTCAACAGTCTTCTCCAACACCACAGTTCAAAAGCATCAATTCTTTGGCTCTCAGCTTTCTTTATAATCCAACGCTCACATCCATACATGACCACAGGAAAAACCATAGCCTTTACTAGACATCCTTTGTTGGCAAAGTAATGTCTCTGCTTTCTAGTATGCTGTCTAGATTGGTCATAACTTCTTCCAAGGAGCATGTGTCTTTTAATTTCATGTCAACAGTCACCATCTGCAATGATTTTGGAGCCCCTCAAAATAAAGTCTCACTGTTTCCCCATCTATTTGCCATGAAATGATGGGACCAGATGCCATGATCTTAGTTTTCTTAATGGTGAGCTTTAAGCCCACTTTTTCACTCTCCTTTTTCACTTTCATCAAGGGGCTCTTTGGTTCATCTTCGTTTTCTACTGTAAGTGTGGTGTCATCTGCATATCTGAGGTTATTGATATTTCTCCCACCAGTCTTGATTCCAGCATGTGCTTCATCCAGCCCAGGGTTTCTTGTGATGTACTCTGCATAGAAGTTAAATAAGCATGGTGACAATATACAGCCTTGACATACTCCTTTCTTTATCTGGAACCAGTCTATTGTTCCATATCCAAGTCTAACTGTTGCTTCCTGACCTGCATATAGATTTCTCAAGAGGCAGGTCAGGTGTTCTGGTATTCCCATCTCTTTCAGAATTTTCCACAGTTTGTTGTGATCCACACAGTCAAAGGTTTTGGCATAGTCAATAAAGCAGAAATAAATGTTTTTCTGGAAACCTCTTGTTTTTTCAATAATCCAACGAATGTTGCCAATTTGATCCCTGGTTCCTCTGCCTTTTCTAAAACAAACTTGAATATCTGGAAGTTCACGGTTCACGTACTGTTGAAGTCTGGCTTGGAGAATTTTGAGCATTACTTTACTAGTATGTGAGATGAGTGCAGCTGTGTGGTAGTTTGAGCTTTTTTTGGCATTGCCTTTCTTTGGGATTGGAATGAAAACTGACCTTTTCCAGTCCTGTAGCCACTGCTGAGTTTTCCAAATTTTCTGGCACATTGTGTGCAGCACTTTCACAACATCATCTTTCAGGATTTGAAATAGCTCAACTGGAATTCCATCACCTCCACTAGCTTTGTTAGTAGTGATGCTTCCTAAAGCCCACTTGATTTTGCATTTCAGGATGTCTGGCTCTAGGTGAGTGATCATACTATCATGATTATCTGGGTCGTGAAGATCTGTTTTGTACAGTTCTGTGTTTTGTCACCTCTTCTTAATATCTTCTGCTTCTGTTATGTCCATACCATTTCTGTCCTTTATTGAGACCATCTTTGCATAAAATGTTCCCTTGATATCTCTAATTTTGTTGAAAAGATCTCTAGTCTTTCGCATTCTGTTGTTTTCCTTTATTTCTTGGCACTGATCACTGAGGAAGGCTTTCTTATATCTCTCCTTGCTGTTCTTTGGAACTCTGCATTGACATGGGTATATCTTTCCTTTTCTCCTTTGCTTTTCACTTCTCTTCTTTTCACAGCTATTTGTAAGTTCTCCTCAGACAGCCATTTTGCTTTTTTGCATTTCTTTTTCTTGGGGATGGTCTTGATCCCTGTCTCCTGTATAATGTCACGAACATCTGTCCATAGTTCTTCAGGCACGCTATCAGATCTAATTCCTTGAATCTATTTGTCACTTCCACCATATAATCGTAAGGGGTTTGACTTAGGTCATACCTGAATGGTCTATTGTTTTTCCCTGCTTTCTTCAATGTAAGTCTGAATTTGGTAATAAGGCATTCATGATCTGAGCCATAGTCAGCTCCCAGTCTTGTTTTTGCTGACTGTATAGAGCTTCTCCATCTTTGACTGCAAAGAATATAATCAATCTGATTTCGGTATTGACCATCTGGTGATGTCCATGTGTAGAGTCAGACATATAAATAAGGATAAAAGAATGCTAATACTTTGCTTACATCATTTATTATTTTCTATTCCAAGTTAGTCTGTCATAAATGTGAGGAATTTTAAAAGGACCTAAAAGATATGCAGTTTGGAGGCAAAGATGTGACTGTCAACCTCTGGAGAAATCAAAGCTCACCCTTGTTGAGGTGCAAAGCTACTGCCAGAAGCTTTTTACCATACTTATGAGTAAGATATGCTATATCAAAAATGCCTTCTAGCTTTGTTGTGACTCTTCCCAGTTCCGCAAGTTCAGGGAACACTTGGGCCATGGCTACTACCTCAGTCCTAGTGCAGGAGACTCAGGATCCTGGGGGACAGAACCTATAGGGTCAGTAGGTAAATTCTGACAAAAGGTTTCTTGAGGTATAAGTTGATCTACAGAGTTATCAATGTCAAAATAAAATCTTTTCAGTGAAAAAAAAAAGATGTTAAAATACACTGATGAAATACTGTTTTTTTGCTGCAGAGGAATTTACTCTACTTTTCGCCTTTTCTTTTCTGAAAAGAGACATGAAAACAAAACTTCTAAGGTAATAGTAGAATTACTTCATGGAAAATTAGCATCCAGCAAATATTCACTACCATACTGTCAGGCAAGAGTACTGGAGTGGGTTACCATTTCCTTCTTCAGGGTATCTTCCTGATACAGGGATCAAATCCAGGTCTTCCACCTGTGGCATGCCTTATTTTCACCATTTTTCTTCATTTGTTTTTTTTTCTACAAGAGGAAATTGAATGGGGTAAAGGAATGAGAAATATGGAAAACCTAAGTAAGATTATAGGGGATTGAACACAGGGAGCCAAGCCTGCTGCTCTGTGATGACCTAGAAGGATAGGATTGGGGGGATTGGGTAGGAAGGCTCAAAAGGGAGGGGAGATATATATATATATGACTGATTCATGATGTATAACACAAACCAACACAACATTGTAAGCAGTTATCCTCCAATTTCCTGATAGCTCAGTTGATAAAAAAAATCCGCCTGCAATGCAGGAGACCCCAGTTAAATTCCTGGGTCAGGAAGCTGCCCTGGAGAAGGGATAGGCTACCCACTACAGTATTCTTGGGCTTCCCTTGTGGCTCAGCTGGTAAAGAATCTGCCTGCAATGTGGGAGACCTGGGTTCGATCCCTGGGTTGGGAAGATTCCCCTGGAGAAGGGAAAGGCTATCCACTCCAGTATTCTGGCCTAGAGAATTCCATGGACCGTATTGCCCATGGGGTCGCAAAGAATCAGACAGAACTGAGCAACTTTCACTTTCAAAAACTTAAAAAATGAAAAAGAACTTAAGAGCATTTGTAGGTCTTCCCTGGCAGTCCAGTGGTTGACTTCACCTTCCAATGTAGGGGATGTGGGTTTAATACATGGTCTGCAAGCTAAGGTCCCACATGCCTTGCAGTCAAGAAACCAACACATAAAACAGAAGTGATATTGTAACAAATTTAGTAAAGACTTTGAATATAGTACATATCAAAAAAAATTTCTTTAAAAAAGAGAAGAAACCAAAACTCCTGTAGATCTCAAGACCAGCACAGACTAGGATATTTTTTTTAGCATTATTTGAAGTCATTTTGTCGCAGATAGTTAACTAGATAAGCAAGCAAAAATAAGATTTTTTCCCTTATGAGATACTTTTCCTACTGTAAAATCAGTTTATTGAAATATAATATTTATTATTTTGTCCAGAAAATGTATTTTTTGTGAGAAAACGTTATTCCAAAATGGACAACATAATTAGCCCCCACCTTCTTTTCTGTGAAGTCATTGTTAATGATATGGCTTAAGACAAATAACTTGATCTCTCCAAATTTCAGTTTCCTTATTTGTAAAATGAGGGCAGTAATAGTGCCACATCATAGGATATGGAAATTAAATCTCAAAATAGAAAGCACTTATGATAAAAATGTCTGACACAACAGTGATATGTATTAGCCAAGGTTGCTATTAATAAGCCATGGTCTTGAAATTCTTCTATTTGTATGGAATTCATGATGGCCTAAATATTTCCAGGCATACACATATTAGGTGACCTTTGGCAATGGGTTAATAAGAAATATATTAAGAAAAAAATGGTAAAGTTTGTTTGCTTGATATTAAGGGAAATACTGAGGATTTTTTTTCATATCTTCATGAAAAGTGCTTTATAAATTTTTAAATATATGGATAATATGGTATAGATACAGATATAAATTCAATCACATTTGAGAGTGGGGCTTCAACATGTGAATTGGAGGGAATATAATTCAGACCATATTGAAGAAGGAGGATGGGTGGTAGGGAATTGCTCCTGACTGAGAGCCACTGGCATAAAGGCATGAAAGAATGTGGTGAGAAATAAAATATTTCCTGCCATAAACAGGCAGTAAACAAAGGATGTCAAAGGTATCAGTGATTGCAGCCACCCCTGATGGTGAGCTCTGAGGACTTCCTGCCATCTAGAAGCCAGCAGACTGCAGTCACCCCTAACAGTGCAGCCTAAGGACACTCCTGATGAGGAAACACAAGATACTGAGCCCAGATAGCTGAAGTGAAGTGAAGTGAAGTGGAGTCACTCAGTCGTGTCCGACTCTGCGACCCATGGACTATAGCGTACCAGGCTTCTCCATCCCTGGGATTTTCCAGGCAAGAATACTGGAGTGGGTTGCTATTTCCTTCTCCAGGAGATCTTCCCGACCCAGGAATCAAACCCGGGTTTCCTGCATTGCAGGCAGACGCTTTACCCTCTGAGCCACCAGGGAAGCTGAGGTGTATATCAAAGGAATGATTTCAGTGATCCCAGACTGTACATCATCTAATACATAGAAAGGTGCTCAATTCCTTAACTTGGGATATCTAGTTTTCTTGTATTAATAGTAGCCTTTTATTCCGACTATGTGGTGGTGCTGCAGAAACCCCTCTATGTCCTGGCTTCCCTCTCTTACTCTTTGGAACAGTTTTCTCAGTGTTTATATGAGAGGCTGTCTGCCAAGCTTGAAGTCCTAAATATATCTGCTGAATAAAATATAACTCTGTGCTTTTAGGTTGTGCATTATTTTTCAGTTGACAGTGGCATGTGTAGGGGAACTTCTTGCTGAGGAGTAGGTAAATTGAGACCATATTATAAATGGCTTTCTACCCTACCCTAAAGAGTATCACTTTTATTGTAAGGCCTCAAGGTGATATGTGACAGGGACTATTTAAAATTGATATTTTTTAAATGCCTAAAATAAACTACCACAGGCATGTCCATAGCATGCAAACACAATGAACAATACTATGTAGCCGGGACCTGCCTGGTGGTCCGGTGGTTAAGAATCTTCCTTGTAATGCAGGGGACTCGGGTTCAGTCCCTGGTCAGGGAAATAAGATCCCACATTTGGCAGGGCAATTAAGCCCGTGCCACAACTAGAAAGAAGTCCACATGCCCGCCACAAGTCCAGTGTAGCACAGCTAAGACCTGTGCATGCATGCATGCTAAGTCGCTTCAGTCGTGTCCAACCCTGTGTGACCCTATGGACAGCAGCCCAGCAGACTCCTCTGTCCCCGGGATTCTCTAGGCAAGAATACTAGAGTGGGCTGTCATTGCCTTCTCCACAACTAAGACCCAATACATCCCCCAAATAAATATATTTTTAAAACTGTATAGCCATTAAAAGCCAGTAAAATGATATTCATATAGATGATGTGGATAAATGTATATGTTTATGTAATACTTACAGATGTCTTCAACCTAGGAAAACATGGTCATTTGTAAAAGATCACTCTGATGGCAGTTTAGATTCTAGAGCAGTGGTTCCCTTCAAGTAAGTCCCTTCATTTTATTTAAAAATTCAAATACATTTAAAGAACTGTTTACTGAGAGTATGGTATTTTCTAGTTTTTGAAGTTTGACGGTCTTCTAAAATTATTATTATGAGCTAATAGAGTGGAGAGTGATTTCTTGTGCCCAGACAAAAAAAATTTTTTTAAGGGGGCCTGGACTATGTCAGTTCTTAAAACCATTTTAAAACTTTTATCAGTAGTGATATCTCTAAGTCTGATGGCTTATATTCTAAAGAAAGTACTGGAAATGGCAGAGCCTGCTGGTTGGGGAGACTTGCTAAGATGTTATTGTTGATAACAATATTGATGAGAACTTATGTGACGGCTTTTGGGGGACTAGAGAGAAGAGATTGTATTGCAGAAACACTTCTAATTTAAAATTAAGAGAACTTAATGGTCCATTATGATTCCCTGGTGGCTCAGTGGTTAAGAATCTCAGTGCAATACAGGAGCCACAGGGAGACGTGGATTCAGTCCTCGGGTCCGGAAGATTCCCCTGGAGGAGGGCATGGCAACCCACTTTACTATTCTTGTCTGGAGAATCCCATGGACAGAGGAGCCTGGCTGGCTATGGTCCATAGGGTTGCAACGAGTCGGACACGACTGAAGCGACTTAGGATGCACACATGCAATGGTCCAGTATCTGTGAAGAGGGAGGAGTTGAAAATGACACTCCAAGCCAGCTTTCTGGCTTGGGTTTCTGGGTTGATAGTAGTACCACTCCCTGAGATAGCAAATAAAGGAGGAGGAAGAGGCCTTGGAGGAGGTGCAGGGGAAGATAAGCTTTGAGCATTTTAAGTTTGAGATGCCTACATGGCATCCAGGCAGAGATATCTAGTAGTAAGTTAGAAATATGGATCTAGAGATAGAGACATGAGAGTTATTAGGCTTGGGTGTGGTAGAGGCTAAGAATGAAGTAGTTGAGAGAAAAGTATTTAAAAAAAAAAAACACAACCCAGAGGGACACTAATATTTGGTGGTTTTGTTTATAACAAACAAGGGTGTTATAAAAAACAAGGTCGGAAATTCTGTAAAGGAAACTACAAAAGAAAGATAGAACAAGGAGAAGATGCGTTAGAAATAATCACATGGAAATAAGAAGAGAAGAAAGTTTTACAAAAGTTTGGTCAGGCATATGAAACTGCTGAATAAAGATCAAGGAATACAAAGTCTTAAATTAGACCATTGATTTTAGCCATTGGTGATTTTAATGAGATCAGTGTAATTAAAGCATATCAAAAAAATAATTCTCACAAGAAATTTTGATGCATTATCCTAGACACTAGCTGATGGAGCAAAGGATCTTTTTATCTTAAACCTAGTTCGTCAGCGATCTTGCAACGCTCTCCTCTTTTGTTCTCTTAAAGAGTGCCTTTCTTGAAATTAAATGTGACTCTCTTGCCACATTCTCTTCTGTAACCTTTTACCTATTTTAGCTCTGTCCAACAACATCTTGTTTCCTTTTATATTACAATATATTATTATCTCTTTTTATACCTGGAGAATAGTTAGATCCTTAATGATGGAACTTTACATTCCCCATAATTTCTATGTAGCATCCAAGTATTTAGGCTGAACTTCGGGAAAGATGTATATGGCTCTAAGCAATGTTCCCATAGGCAAGACATCAGGAGCATTATTGCCCACATGGAAGTTTCAAGTGTTCATTGACCAGGGCTACATGGGAGTCAGTATCTAGGGTTCACAAAAGAAAGATAAGAGCCCCATGAAATACTGGAGGACAAATGATAGTTTCCTACACGGTTCTCTCTATCCACTCCTTATTAAAGACTGAAGGTTATTTTAGTGTTGAAGGCAGAGGTAGGTAGAGTTGAACTAGGATTATTCTGTGGGTAAGATTTTAATATGGAAAAGGATTAGACAGAGGTTCTCAAACTTTTGGTCACAGGACCTTTTTTATACTTGAAGACTTATAGAGGACCCACAGATTTGACACACACACACACACACACAATTTAGCATAGACGACATACTTTTAAACGAATTTTGTTTATTTTTGTCGGTGCTCAGTCTTTGTTCCTCCATGGGCTTTTCTCTCTCTGCTGTGAGCGGGGACTACTATGCAGGTGTGGCCAGTGGGCTCAGTAGTTCCAGTTCCCAGGCTGTAGAGCACAGGTCCAGCACTCGTGGTGCGCAGGCCTAGTTGCTGCTAGGCATGTGGGCCCTCCCAGACCAGGGATCCAACGCGCGTCTCCTGCATTGGCAGGCTGACTCTTTATCACTGAGTCACCAGGGAAGCCCCTGGGTTTATTTTTTGTTTTTGCTTTTTTCTCTCTTGCTTCAGTTTGGATGGCTTCTGTTGCTTTGCCTTTAAGTTCACTTTTATTCTATAGTATCTAACTCTTGCCAAGCCCATCTGCTTAATTGATTTAAGACACTATATTTTTCAGTCCTAGAATTTCCATTTGGTTCCTTTTATAGTTTCCATTTCTCTATTAAGATTTTCTGTTTATTCTCTTATTATATTTATATTTTCCTTTAAGTAACACATTTATAATAGCTGCTTTAAAAATCGTATCCCCTATTTCCATCATCTCTCTCATTTCTGAGTTCATAAGTTTTTTCTCCTGGTCAAGAGAGAAAATGCCTAGTAATTTTTTTCTTATGCTGGATGCCATAGACTCTTCTTTGGGCAATTTTTGTTGTCTTTCTTATTAGGGTATTCTTTAATTAACTTTTTAATAGTTGTTCAGGCAGTAAATTTACTTGCATTTCAGTGTGGTACTTTCAAGGTTTGTTTTTAAGCTCTTTTTTATACAGAACTAGAATATCCTTTACTCTAAGGCACCACTGTCCTATATTAAATTCACTAGCCATGTTTAGCTGTTAAGCCCTTGAAATGTGACTAGTCTAAATGGAAGTGTGCTGTAAATGAAACATGAACACTGAATTTCAAGGTCTAGTATGACAAAAACATAGAATATCTCATATTCTATGTTGGGTACATGTTAAAATGACAATATTTGGGATATGCTGGGTTAAGTAAAATATTTTATTAACAATTTTATCTGTTCATTTTTACTTTTTTCAAGAGGTTACTAGGAAATTTTATTTATATATCTACCTATCTGGGAAAATAATTTTGTTTGGAGCAGTGAGTAGGGATCCAGTCTCAGAACTTCTGGAACTGTTTCTTAGTGCCAGCAGCCTTGGTGACCTTGAGCACATTGAAGCTCACCGTCCCTTGCAAGTGTAAGGGACCCACACTTGCCCACTGTGACAATGTCCCCAATCCAGATGTCCCTGAAGCAGAGGGAAAGGTACAGAGACATGTTCTAGTGGCATTTCTGGAAGCAGTTGTACTTTTGGGTGCAGTGAAGGTAGTCTCCAGATGACAATGGTCCCCTGTATCACCATCCCAGACAGGATCTGCCCTTGGATGGAGACATTACCAGTGAAAGGGCGTTTCTTATCAATGTAGGTGCCTTCAATGGCCTCCTTCAGTATCTCAGAGCCCAAACCAACATTCTGGTAATATCATGGGAGCTTCTCCTTGCTGCTTTCTCCAAGCAGGACCCTTTTCTTATTTTGAAAGTTGGTAGGTTGCTTTTGGTAGGCACACTTTGTCTAAAAGTCCACCATGTTCCTGGTTACTTGAAAAAAAGGTAGAAATTTTATGTCTGTGATATCTTGTATTTCTCTTGAATAATGCTGCTGTAGTGATAGACTTTCCCTACTACTAAGACTCAGCCTTTCTAGGGTGTCTGCTAAATTATTGGGATGGTTTATGAGATCTCTACGCTGTGGTTGCTTGAAACACTAACATCTCCCATCCCTTTGCAATCTCTGGTCGTTGTTCAGATCATGGTTCCCTGTAAGTTCTCTAACAGCTGTTCTTCGCCTAGTCTCCTGGAGTCCTTTCCTGTGCACAATTCTTTGTGCAGCTTTCTTCTCCATGGTATCTGTTCCGTGTCACCTCAGCTCAGTGACACCGCCATCCTTTGTTTGGCTTTTCCCTGATCTATAGTCTGAAAAGTGCATACACACAGAAAGCTGTGGTGATCATGAAGCTTGTTCATTTGTTTCCCTTTTATTAGGGATCAGAATTCTATGTTTCCTATTGACCAGTGTCTAAAAACAGTTATTTATACTGTGGAAGGTCTTATGTTCAATATCAGTTATTATATCATGATTGAAACTAGAAATCTTTATCATGATCTTTCATTTCCATGTTTCAGATTTTCCCTAAATGTCTGATGAGCATCGCTGGCCAAGTCATAATTTTATATGCAGCAGTGTAAAAACTGACTGTGACTTTTGTGTCAATGGGCAGGGCTTTGTCAAACTGGAAAGTTTTACTTTAATGAGAATGCATGATAAGTGGACCATAGACGTTGTATCCCCATAATAGGCACTTTTGGATACCTATCCTGAATTCTTTTTTAGTTTTTCTCTTGCTAACATAGGCCTGTTTAGGTCCAGGTATTTACTCTTTTCTGCCTAACCATGTTCTAATTGGGTGAGTCTGTCCTGAGTTCAAAGATGCATCTTGATTGAGCTGAGCTAAAACACAACAATTCCAGTCCCTCTTCCTATGAATTCTTGAAGCACAGAAATGTGTTGCAATTTTGATCAATGAGACAGGAAGAAAAGCCACTGAGAACTTCTGGAAAAGGTTCCTTAAATCTTTTAAAAAATGAAAAGAAAACATAGTCTTTCTTCTTTTAGATGTTCTCAAGGCTGAGAAAATGATCCCTGGGGATGAAATCTGGAAAAGAATGGAAAGATGCTGGCCCTTGACTGTATTATTCAGCCTCTGACTTGAAAAACCCTATGCTAGTCACTCTTCCTCCAAACATGTAAGATGTTACAACTCTATATTGTTAAAACAGATTCCTGGTACTTATAAAGTCATTGTAATGGGTACAAATTCAGAATGTAAAGGAGTTAACACTCAGTTAGGCATTCTAGATCTAGATATTCCAAGCTTATATTTCTGGTAACTGAGGATTACTGAGATGAAAGACTTGAACAGAATCAACAGGTCTTAAAGTTCCGAATGGAACACTGTTATTATTTTGGGGTTAGAATCAACAGCTCTCTAGTATTCTTTGGGTCTGAAAACTGGCAGCAGCTGGTGAGACTGAAAGTAGGTACTTTTTAAGGCATTCACATATTTTCAAGGACCTGATCTCTGGAAGTTGACATGTCTAGGTTGGAATGAGTTAAAGTAAGAACTGGCTGAAGCTCTTGGGTATCCCTTTTTAAAAATCTCAATAATTTACATGCCACGACATTCACCATTTAGTGTGCAGTTCTATGGTCGTTAGTGTAAGTGTACAACTACCACCACTATCTAATTACACAACATTTTCCATTCATCAGTTGAAAGACATTTGGATTGTTTCTACTCTATGGCTATTGTGAATCATTGCTTTGGCAATTCTGGGTCTTTTGTGGTTTCATATAAATTTTAGGATTATTTAGTTCTGTGAAAGATTTCATGGGTGTTCTGATAGAGATTGCATTAAATCTATAGATTGCTTTGAATAGTATAGCCATTTTAACAATATTAATTCTTCTAATCCAAGAGCACGGGATAGCTTCCCATTTTTTTGAATAATTTTTAGTTTCCTTTATTAGCACTTTACAGTTTTCAGTGCAGAGGTCTTTCACCCCCTTGGTTAAGTTTATTCCTAGGTATTGTATTTTTTTTTGACATGATTGTAAGCAGGATTTTTTTTTCTCTTTATGATGTTTCATCATTAATGTAAAGAAATGCTACATATTTCTGTATATTAATCCTGTATCCTCTCTCCTTGCTGACTTCATTTATTTGTTCTTAACAGTTTTTGGTGGAAACTTTAGGATTTTCTATACAGAGTATCGTGTCATCTGCAAACATGACAGTTTTACCTCTTCCCTTCCCATTTGTATACCTTTATTTCTTTTCTTGTCTGATTGTTGTGGCTAAGACTTCCAGCACTAAGCTGTATAGAAGAGGTAGGGTGGACATCTTCTGTTCCTGAATTTAGTAGGAAGGCTTTCAGCTTTTCACTATTGAGTATTATATTGGCCGTGGGTTTGTTGTAAATGGCCTAAGTTGTTCAGTCACCCAGTCATGTCTGACTGTTTGAGACCCCATGTACTGTAGCACAATAGGCCTCCCTGTCCCTCAGTATCTCCCAGAGTTTGCCCAAGTTCATGTCCATTGCATTGGTGATGACATCCAGCTATCTCATCCTCTGACTCCCTCTTCTTCCCTCAATCTTTCCCAGCATCAGGGTCTTTTCCAATGAGTCGGCTGTTCACTGTTGATTATATTAAGTTCTCTATACTCATGTTGGTGAGAGCTTTTAATCCTAAATGAATGTTGAATTTTGTCAAATGTTTTTCTCCACATCTTTTGAGATGACCATGTGGTTTTTGTCTTTCCTTTTGTTAATGTGATGTATCACATTGATTGATTTGCATATGTCAAACCATTCTTGTGACTGTGGAATGAGTCCAACTTGATCATAGTTTATGATCCTTTTTAAGCATTATTGGATTTGGATTGCTAATATTTTGTTGAGGGTTTTTGCATCTATATTCATGAAATATATTGACCTATAGTTTTCCTTTTCTGTATTTTTTTTTTTTTGGTATTAAGGTGATGTAGCCTCACAGAATGAGTTTGAGAGTTTTCCTTCCTCTTGAATTTTTGAAATAGTTTGAGAAGGATAGGTGTAAATTCTTCTTTGAAGTTTTGTAGAACTTTCCAGTGAAGCAATCCTGTCCTGGACTTTTGGTTGCAGGGAGTTTTTAAAATTACAGATTCTATGTATGTCACTTACAGTGATCTGCCCAAATTATGTTTCATCTTGACTCAATTTTGGTATGCTGAATGTTTTAGAATTTGTCCATTTCTTCTCAGTTGTCCTATTGGTTGTCATATCATTGTTCATATATTCTCTTATGATTTTTTTGGTATTTCTGTGGTATCAGTTGTTATTTCTCCTCTTTAATTTTTTATTTTGTTTATTTGTGTTCTCTCTCTTTTCTTAGTGAGCCAGGCTAGAGGTTTGTTGATTTATCTTATCAAAAATTCAACTGTTAGTTTTATTGATTTTTTTTGTCTATTTTTAAAAATTCTTATTTATTTATTTGATTTTTGATTTTTATTGTTTCATTCTTTCTACTGACTTTGGGTTTTGTCTGTTCTTTTGCTAGTTCTTTTTTCTAAGTTAGGTCATTTATTTGAGATTTTTTTCTTCTTGTTTTTCTTTTTTTTTTTTTTCTGAGGAAGGCCTGTATTGTTATGAACTTCCCTCTTAGAACTACTTTTACTATAGATTTTGTAAGGTTGTGTTTTCATTTTTATTTTCCTCAAGGCATTTTCTAATTTCTTCTTTGATTTCATGCTGAATGTTTTAGAATTTGACCCACTGGTTTTTTTTAGTAGCATGTTGTTTAGTCTCCATCTGTTTGTTATTTTCCAATGTTTCTTTCTGCGGTAATTTCTAGTTCTATACCACTGTGGTCAGAAAAGATCCTTGAAGTAACTTCAATCCTCTTGAATTTGTTGAGGCTAGTTTTGTGACTTAATGTGTGGTCTATCCTAGAGAATGCCCCGTGCATTCTGGAAAAGAATGTATATTCTGGATTTTTTTTGGATATAGTGTCCTATAGATATCAATTAAATCCAAAAGGTGTATTGTATCTCAGTTGTGTCATTTAGGACCTCTGTTGCCTTTTCGATCTTCTGTCTGGATGAACTGTGCATTGATTACAGTGAAGTGTTAAAGTCTCCTACTGTTATTGTATTATTGTCGATTTCTCCCTTTACGTCTTTTAGTATTCGCTCTCTATATTTAGGTGCTCCTATTTTGGGTACGTATATGTTAACAAGTATAATATCCTCTTCTTGTGTTGATCCCTTTATCATTGTGTAATGCCCGTCTTTGTCCCTCTTTGTGGCCTTTTATTTTTTATGATATGAATGTTACTACCTCTGCCTTCTTGTTGTCTCCGTTTACATGAAATATCTTTTTCCATTCCTCTTACCTTCAGTCTGTGTGCGTCTTTCACCCTGAAGTGAGTCTTTTATAGACAGCACAGTACAGATCATGTTTGTTTGTTTGTTTTTTAATCTAGTTTGCCACTCTGTGTCTTTTGATTGAAGCATTTAGTCTATTGACACTTAAAGTAATTATTGATAGATATGTACTTATTGCCATGTTAATCCTTACTTTCCAGTTGTTTCTATAGTTCTTTTTTTGTTTATTTCTACTTTTTGTTTCTCCTTTTACGGTTTGATGATTTTCTTTTGTAGTATGCTTGAGTTCCTTTCTTTTTATTTTTTTTTAATCTATTGTTATGTTTTTGACATGTGCTTCATATGTAGTTCAAGTATGTTGACCCATAACTATACAATTTGCTTTAAACTAATAGATATACAAGTTCACACACATGCTAAAATGTGAACATTCTACATTTTTATACTCCCCTTCCCCACATTTTTCAATTTTGATGACTTGTTTTACATCTTCCTGCTTATCCTTTTACTGTTAATTGTAGTTATAATTGTTTTATAGTTTAATTGTTTTTAATCCACATTCTGTTTTATTTAAGTGGCCTAAAATCCTTACTATATATTTGCCTTTCCTATTGTGGTTTTCCCTTTCCTATAGATTGAAGGTTTTAAATATCTTAATTTCTAAAATGCTATGTTCAATGTTTGCAGTTTTGTTTTTTCTAATTTTTCTAAGAAATAGCAATAACAGCAAGATTGATTAAGAAAAATTAAGAAAAAATCCTTAAAGAGAAGACATGTGGAATAGGTGATGGCTGCATTTTAAATATTGATACTGAGGACCATGGTTTCCATAACCACTGCTTTATAGTTGCAGAAAGCCCCAAATGTAACCATAGTGCAACCATTTTGAACTGTGGCTTTATTTTGGTGATGCCTGGTTTTTGTATCAGGGTAATGTTTGCTTTGTAGATTGAGTAGGGAAGGTTTTCTTTTTCTATTTTTTTGATGAATGTAGGATATTCTTAGTGCTTGAGTTTTTGATAGCTCCAACTTTCCTTTTGCTGTGTGTCTGTGCTAGAATTGTTTGAAGTTCTTTAATGTTTGATGTTCTCAGAATCATCCTTTTACTGCCTTCTTTTTGCTATACTTACCTCCTTGATTTCTTCAAGGCCTGCTCTCTGTTTCAAGCTGATAATGACCTAATGTGAAACACTCTATATTTATTTTTAGCATAAGCTATTTCTTCTCTCTTCCCAATGAAACATTTTGTCTCTTTACCACAATTTCTGTTTCTATAATGCAAATTAGCCAATTATTGTTAAATAAGTGAATGATTTCAGTGTAAGTAGAAATTGTCATTCTTAATTTTCCATACCTGATTTTTCTAGTAAAGTGGGGGTCACAGAAGTAACAACTGGACAGGGAAAAGTCTTCGGTTCAGCTGCTGCATAGGCAAGAGCTCTTTCAACTCCTTAAAAATAAAAAAAGCTAAAAATGAGTACTAGTACTCAGGAATCATTTTCCAAAAGGGCACACCCCCAGAGTTAGGGCTTTTAGATTCTGGCAGGTTTAATTTCTTTCTGTACCCAACTTAAAGTCAATCCCATTGGCAAGGTCTACTTCATCCACATTATTTCAGTACTCATAAATTTGCATTTCTACTCTGTTTATTTTAAATATCCCCTGAGGCATCTTCTGGCCTCAGCTGCCTGCTTAGACTATTTAAGCTCTTTGTGTGGTGCCAGTTACTGTTTTTCTTTTGTGCTCTGGTTCCAAAGTGGCATACATTTTAACTAGTGCATCCTAATCTTATTTTTCTCATAAACCAAATTATTTTTAGTGCATAATTTTACAGAACATGATGTTTTTCACAAATGTATATATCAGAGCATAAATATCTATATTTACACTTTAACCAGGGATTTTGGAGATACAATTTATTCGAAATGGAAAGTTTAGCCATAGTGGCAAGACAATGAGCTAGAGATGTTTAATTAAACAGGAGCTTTTAGTGTACTTCAAGTCTTGTTTTAAACAGATTCTCAGCCTTGGAAAGAGTCAAGCCTGAGCCTCGGAAAAATTTTCTTATGAATAATAATAGCTAACAATCCTCAGTCTACTGCATGTCCCAGTTCTTTGATGCTGTTGCTGCTGCCCAGTCTTCCATCGTGTACTCATCTTCTTCATTGCAAACCCATGAGGGCGATTTAACAAGGTCCCAGGTGATGCTGACGTTGCTGGCCCAGGGACCACATTTTTTAAAAATTTTATTTATTTTTTATTTGGTGGAAAATAGAGTTTCAATTTTGTGTTGGTTTCTGCTTTACAAGAATATGAATCAGTCATAATTATACATATATCTGTATAATTATATATCCCTTCCCTCCTGAGCCTGCCTCCCCTTTCCCAACCCACCCCTGTACGTCATCACAGAGTGCCAGGCTGGACTCCCTGTGTTATTTAGCAACTTCCCATGTAATAGTGTATATAGGTCAGTGCTCCTATCTCAATTTGTCCCCTGCTGTGTCCGCAAGTCCGTTCTCTGCTAAATTCATCAGGACCATTTTTGTAGTGTCCGTATATATGCATTAACATGGGATACTTGTTTTTCTCTTTCTGACCTACTTCATGCTATATAAGAGGCTCTAGGTTCATCCACATCACTACAACTGACTCAAATTCATCCCTTTTATGACTGTATATTCCATTGTATACATGTACCACAACTTCTTTGTCCATTCATCTGTCGATGGACAACTGGGTTGCTTCCATGTCCTGGATGTTGTAAATATTGCTGCAGTGAACATTAGGGTACATGTGTCTTTTCGAATTGTGGTTTTTCTCAAGGTTTATGCCCAGTAATGGGATTGCTGGATCATATGGTAGAGTCATCCTAGTTTTTTAAGGAATCTCATACTGTTTTCCGTAATGGCTATATCAGTTTACATTCCCACTAACAGTGCAGGAGGGTTCCCTTTTCTCCATATCCTCTCCAGCATTTATTATTTGTGGGTTTTTTGATGATGGCCATTCTCACTGGTGTGAGGTGATACCTCATTGTAGTTTTGATTTGCATTTCTCTAATAATGAGCAATGCTGAGCATCTTTTCATATGTCTATTGGTCATCTGTACATCTTCTTTGGAGAAATGTCTTTTAGGTCTTCTGCCCATTTTTTGATTGGGTTTTTTGCTTTTCTGATATTGAGCTGTATGAGTTGCTTATATATTTTGGAGATTAACCCTTTGTCAGTTGCTTCATTTGCAGTTATTTACTCCCATTCTGAGGGTTGTCTTTTCATCTTGTATAGTTTACTTTGCTGTGCAAAAGTTTTTAAGTTTTATTAGGTCCCATTTGCTTATTTTTGTTTTTATTTCCGTCAAGCTGGAAGGTGGGTCAGAGAGAATCTTACTGCAGTTTGTCAAAGATTGTACTGCCTATATTTTCCTCTAAGAGCTTTATAGTTTCTGGCCTTATATTTAAGTCTTTAATCCATTTTGAGCTTATTTTTGTGTGTGGTTTTAGGAAGTGTTCTGTCATTCTTTTACACATAGCTGTCCAGTTTTCCCAGCACCACTTAGCGAACAGGCTATCTTTTCTCCATTGTATATACTTGCCTCCTTTGTCAAAGATAGGGTGCCCATAGGGGTGCAGGGACCACATTTTGAGTTGCACTGTTCTGATGACCCTGCCATCAGTAGTATCACTCATCTTCGTAAGCACCAGATCATTCCCTATCAAAATTTTTGTCTCCTGGCCATTACACTAGCATAGTCATTCCCAATAAGAGGCAATTTTAATTCCCAGGAGACATTTGGCAGTGTCAGGAGACACTTTTTTGTTGTCCAAGTAAGAAGTTATGCTACTGGTGTCTGGTAGGTAGAGGCCAGAGATGCTGCTAAACATTCTACAAAGCACAAGGCAACACTTTACAGCAAAGAATTACCTGGCCTAAAATGTCAGTAATATCAAGGTTGAGAAACTCAGTATTGACATGAGCATGAAATCCTGATTACATCAATGTTAAGTCAATAGCCTATGAAATGAATGTAGAAGTAAAGGGAGGGTTGTGCCCCCCCTTAATTTTTACACTTCATTGAAAATAAAATGTTTAAACTTTAAAACCATCAAGTGCTTTGAAATATTACCTACAGACATGATAACCTAACTTCAGAATTCCCCTTTTCCCTCTTAGGTCTCCTGGTAGAATGGAAGACCTTACTGAAATTAAATTTTTGGACACTGGACCCATCTATTTTTTTGATCAGGTAATAATATAGCTCAGTTTTGACAAATTATAATAGTTTACTTTTTTAAAAAGTAACTTACTTTTGACTGATATTTTTTTGTCTTTTTTAATCAGAAAGTTTTCTTTTCTTTTAGATAAAACCAAAAAGGAAAATATGGGAAAAGAGAAAATGTGAAGACCACTTCCCCCTTTTGGAATGCACTGAAGGAGCTAACTATAAGTAAAAGATATGGAATTTATTCTCTATTTGATAGGGTCACTTTACATTCTCAAAAGGTTATAAGGTGGTCAGGACCAGTCCTCCCCTATTCCTCATCCCCCAAGAAACCACATCAAGGAACTGCCATTTCAAAGCTGATTATGAAGTCAATGGAGAACTTTATTTTGGCCAAATTCTTGGTTGACTTAAGCAAAAGTAGTCAAATCAACCAGTCATCCGGATTTCCTTGCTATTTCACAACAAACCCAGCTCCACTTTTGCCTTAGGCGTTTTGTTCTAGATGTTTGCTTCTCAGCTTTCTGCATTGTATACTCTATTCCCTTTAAGTCTTTATTTAAGTATCACCTTTGTGGTAAGGCTTTTCTTATTTGCCTTATTTCAAATTTCCACCCTATGCACATTTTGGTATTCTTTAGTCCCCTTCCTAACATTTCTGCTACTCTTAATACTTTCTAACTTTATAAATGATATTTCTATTTATTTGTTTGCCCTCTCTCTCCTCATGAAAGTGTGAAGTCTATAGAGGTTAAGATAGTCTACTTACTTAATCACTTCTCTATCACTTCTCTATCCCCAGTCCCAAAGATAATGCTTGACATATAGAAAGTACTTAATAAGAGATTTGTGATTAACAACCATGAAATTGTGTCAAGCCTACAAAGATGAATGAAATAATGAAACTAGTCATTCCACAACACTTTTTACCCTCTAATTACGATAATTTCTTAATTTGCGAAGCGGAAATTA
The DNA here is from genome assembly GCF_042477335.2 of Ovis canadensis. Lineage (NCBI taxonomy): Eukaryota > Metazoa > Chordata > Mammalia > Artiodactyla > Bovidae > Ovis > Ovis canadensis. Next base: position 137,291,841 of record NC_091247.1, on the reverse strand, counting down.
AAATACCTCAACCTGTCTTAGAACATACATCACAAAGCTTAGAAGTTGCCAACCTATGAGTTCTTAAGCAGGCAGAACTCCCCCAGCCCATTCCAAACCAGGGATGTTTGGCAATGTCTAAGGACCTCCCTTGTGGCTCAGCTGGTAAAGAATCTGCCTGTAATGTGGGAGACCTGGGTTCAATCCCTGGCTTGGGAAGACCCCCTGCAGAAGGGAAAGGCTACCCACTCCAGTATTCTGGCCTGGAGAATTCCATGGACTATACACAGTCCATGGGGTTGCAAAGAGTTGACTTTCACTTTCCCTTCACTTTCACTTTTCAAAGACATATTTGATTGTTAACAACTAGGCAGCTGTGGCACTATTGTCAATCTGGCGTGTAGCTGCTGCTGCTGCTGCTGCTAAGTCACTTCAGTCGTGTCCGACTCTGTGTGACCCCATAGACGGAAGCCCACCAGGCTCGCCCGTCCCTGAGATTCTCCAGGCAAGAACACTGGCGTGGGTTGCCATTTCCTTCTCCAATGCATGAAAGTGAAAAGTGAAGGTGAAGTCGCTCAGTTGTATCCAACTCTTCGCGACCCCATGGACTGCAGCCTACCAGGCTCCTCCGTCCATGGGATTTTCCAGGCAAGAGTACTGGAGTGGGGTGCCACTAGATGCTGCTAAATATCCTACAATGCGCAAAACAGCCAACAACAGAGAATCATCTGGTCAAAGATGTCAATAATGCCAGGGTTGAAAAGCCCCAGTAAATATTGATCTGCTCTGGTGTTTTTTGAGGCTGCTATAACTTCTCTCAAGATCCCAGCAAGTTGCTGCTCTTTTCAGAAGTCCACTGTCTCTTCATTTTCAACTCTTTCTGCCTAAATGAATTCAGCATAACTTGGTCAGTTTGCGTCCGCAATTGGTCTTATAATTGGCACTCAGTGGATGAAACCAGATTGTCATGTGAGCATTAAGTACGTCTATTTATATAAAGCTTCAGAGGTTTATTGGCTGCCCAGCTTTCTCATTTGATGTCTTCCTCAGGGCATGGCTTAAGTTTTGTTTCTGTCAACTCTGATTGGTAACACCCTCTTTCTTCCATTGGCTTTCCTACTGCAGCCATTGCACCAAGAATGAAATCCACACTCCTTATCATGAACTGCAGGCCTTTCTGTGATTTCCTTTCACACTTGTCCTCTGACCACTCCATGACACCTACTATGCCCCAGCTGTTATGTGCTATGAATTCATTTGACAATCAAGCCACCCTTACTTTACGTTCTCTACATTTGCTATGCACTCTGCTTCAGATGTTTTTCTTCCATATAATTTTATGGTTGACTCTTCCTCATCATCGTCTGAATCTCAACCTGAATGTCACCTCCTCTGAAAAGATATCCCTGACCTCCCAATTCAAAGGAGCCAAACACACATACCCCATCGTCACTCTTTTATACTGCTCTGTTTTAATTTTATCATTAGTTACCACTACCTGTCATTTCCTTTCTCTTTCCTCTCTTCCTCCTTCATTCTTTCCTTCCTCTCCTTCTCCAACTAGAATGTAAGGTCCATTAGGTCAGAGGTCAGTCCTCTTCACCATGTCTTTTCAGCACCTAGAACTGCGCCTGTTGAATTTTGCTGAATGGTTTCTTCACATGTGCTGTACCTGGAGAAGTGGGGCTACTTTAAGATTGGGCCAGGTCCTAACCCCTTTATTGTTGATTATCTCTTGTCAAGATTATTAAATCCGGGGGCCTCCCTGGTGGTCCAGTGGTTGAGACTTTGCCTTCCAGTGCAGAGGGTGTGGGTTCAATCCCTGGTCAGGAAAAAAAAAAAAAAAAATCCCTGGTCAGGGAGCTGGGATCCCACGTGCCTCATGGCCTAGGGGCCAGGGCGTGGAGCAGAGGTGATATTGTGGTGAATTCAGTGGAGACTTTGAAGAAGTCCACATCAAAGGAAAAACAAAGGATTGTTTAACCTGGTTTTGAACTCAACAGTCCATTATTTGAGCTGTTGTCTGAAAAGGAAACCAAACATATAAAGATTATTTTTTTCAAATGTACATTAAATTTCTTAACAACCCTATGAAGGAGCTATAATTATTGACATCATTTTACATGTGATAAAATTATTAACCTGGGCCCCCTGCATTGGGAGCACAGTCTTAGCTACTGGACCACCAGGGAATTAATAAATGATAGGTGTTACTATAATTACTGTAATAAGTACAGTCTCTATCATTTTATTTATTTATTTTAAATTGGAGTATACTTGATTTACAGTGTTTCAGGGTAAACAGCAAAGTGATTCAGTTATATGTATTTCCTTTGTCAGATTTTTTCCCATTACAAAGTGTTACAAGATATTGAATATAGTTCCCTGTGCTATATAGTAGAGTCTTTGTTGTTTATTTTATATATAGTAGTGTATATATTTTAATCCCAAACTCCTAGTTTATTCCTACCCCACTTCCCCTTTGGTAACCATAAATTTGCTTTCTAAGTCTGTGAGTCTATTTCTGTTTTGTAAATAAGTTAGTTTGTATCATTTTTTAGATTCCACATATAACTAGTATCATATGACATTTGTCTTTATCCAATCTCTATGATTTTATTTGAGCGATAGATAAATTTACCACTAATGCATTATATATAGGGTTTACAAAGAAAATAACATAAAATAGAGATAACACACTAGCTGACTCATAGGGTGAGTATTAGAAATTGCTAAGATAATATTTATGAGAGTGATTTTTAAGCTCTAAAAATATAGAAATTTAATGAATCATTACTATGAAAATATATTTACTGTTTTCAAAAATGGGCTTTCCAGCTTTTAAATATCAATGTAATAATATAACCAGTGCTCAGAGATAAAAATTTAAGATCCACATTTAGAATTCTTTTATTGTTTGTTTTCTTGGCCATACCATGCAGCTTGAGGGATCTTAGTTCCCCAATCAGGGATTAAACCAGGCTCCCACAGTGAACGTGCCAAGACCTAACCGCTGGACCACCAGGGAATTCCCCACATTTAGAATTCTTTTCCACCTCAAATACCTTTGATCTTAAAACAGTGTTCCCTTTGATCTCATGTTAAACACTTAGCTAGAAAACCTATGTCATTTTTTTCAAACTATGCTAATGGAACCACGATTAAGAAGGAAAATGCAACTGGCTCCTTTGCACTGCGGACCATTTTATAAAGACAGTGTTCAAGTGAAACTCCATCAGGTATTCCAAACTACATGGTTCCAAACCACAGTAATAAAGCAAATATCACAATAAAATGAGTCACACAATTTTTTTTGGTTTCTCTGTACATATAAAAGTTGTATCAAACTAAATTGTAGTCTATTTAAGTGTACAGTGGCATCATGTCTAAAAACCAATGTTCACATCACACTTTAATTAAAAAATACTTTATTGCTGAAAAATGTTAACCATCATCTGAGCCTTCAGCAAGTTTTAACCTTTTTGCAAAAGTAACATTAAAGATCATAGATCGCTATAACAAACATAATAATAATGAAAAAGTTTTAAGTATTGCAAGAGTCACCAAAATATCACACTACTATATTTGAAATGGAAACCAATGAGGACCTACAATATAGCACATGGAACTTTGCTCAATGTTATGTGGCAACCTGGATGAGAAGGGAATTTGGGAAAGAATAGATAAATATATGTGTATGACTGAGTCTCTTTCTGTTCACCTGAAACTATCACAACATAGTTAATTGGTTATACCCCATTACAAAATAAAAAGGTTTTTTAACAAATAAATAAATACCTCAGCTCTCTTAAAAAAAAATTGTTTGTAAAAATAATTTGAGGACCAAGATGAAGTTATCTTGTTCTGAAGGCAATTTAACATTTGTTTGTGTCAGAGGCTTGAGGAAACAGCCAGGGGTCACCTTAATTCAGTTTCAGAGAATGCAGTGATTTGAAGCTGTCTTTGAATGTGCTGGTCTAGGTCTACTTTTGGGACAACTCTTACTCCTAGGATGCAGCCTCCCATTGGAAAGCCTGGACTCCAAAACCCTTAGCCTCCACAAAACTATAAAAAGCCCTGATCAGTCTCTAAGCCTCTCAAATTCCTCTTTGGATTTCCATCTCTCTAGGGTATTGAGAGTAGCCCTTCACTATCTTGTTAGTTCTCTGTTGCCTTTAATGAGAAATTTTTTTAATATTCTGTTCAGCTTCTCTAGTTGTCTTCCAAAGTCAGGGTGGGGTACTTTGGATATCCCCGATGCTATTACCAAAAGGGGAAGACCACTTGAAAGTTTTAAACATTGTATGCCTAGCTGTTTTATAAACTGTGGCTTATAAAATTCCAATATCTGAAACACCTAGTCTTCTGTGAGTCTGTTTTTCTTGTCCGCTTTAGAATTTTAGCGTTACTATCAGTTTAGTTCAGTCGCTCAGTCGTGTCCGATTCTTTGCGACCCCATGAATCGCAGCATGCCAAGCCTCCCTGTCCATCACCAACTCCCGAAGTTTACTCAGACTCACGTCCATTGAGTCAGTGATGCCATCCGGCCATCTCATCCTCTGTCGTCCCCTTCTCCTCCTACCCCCAATCCCTCCCAGCATCAGAGTATTTTCCAATGAGTCAACTCTTCGCATGAGGTGGCCAAAGTACTGGAGTTTCAGCTTTAGCATCATTCCTTCCAAAGAAATCCCAGGGCTGATCTCCTTCAGAATGGACTGGTTGGATCTCCTTGCAGTCCAGGGGACTCTCAAGAGTCTATTCCAACACCACAGTTCAAAAGCATCAATTCTTCGGCACTCAGCCTTCTTCACAGTCCAACTCTCACATCCATACATGACTACTGGAAAAACCATAGCCTTGACTAGACGGACCTTAGTCGGCAAAGTAATGTCTCTGCTTTTGAATATGCTATCTAGGTTGGTCATAACTTTTCTTCCAAGGAATAAGCGTCTTTTAATTTCATGGCTGCAATCACCATCTGCAGTGATTTTGGAGTCCAAAAAAATAAAGTCAGCCACTGTTTCCACTGTTTCCCCATCTATTTCCTATGAAGTGATGGGACCATATGCCATGATCTTCGTTTTCTGAATGTTGAGCTTTAAGCCAGTTTTTTCACTCTCCTTTGTCACTTTCATCAAGAAGCTTTTTAGTTCCTCCTCACTTTCTGCCGTAAGGGTGGTGTCATCTGCATATCTGAGGTTATTGGTATTTCTCCTGGCAATCTTGATTCCAGCTTGTGCTTCTTCCAGTCCAGCGTTTCTCATGATGTACTCTGCATATAAGTTAAATAAGCAGGGTGACAATATACAGCCTTGACGTACTCCTTTTCCTATTGGGAACCACTCTGTTGTTCCATGATAGTAACATCTAATAGGAGTGTGTAGAGTGGGCTACAGGAACACAGAAAATGTACACTAAGAAATTCAGGGAAGGGTTTCTAGAAGAAGTGATCTGTGTCTTATCTTATAATTAAGTAAGTGAGTAAGTGAGTGAAGTCACTCAGTCGTGTCCGACTCTTTTTGACCCCGTGGACTGTAGCCTACCAGGTTTCTCCATCCATGGGATTCTCCAGGCAAGAATACTGGAGTGGGTTACCATTTCCTTCTCCAGGGGATCTTCCTGACCCAGGGATCGAACCCAGGTCTCCTGCATTGGAGGCAGATGCTTTAACCTCTGAGCCACCAGGGAAGACATCTTATAATTAAACAATTGAATAAACACATATAGAAAAGATATTGGTTTTTATCTTCTGTGTATAAACATAATAAATGTTCATGTAGAAAAGTATAAAAAGAGAAAATAAAAATTGACTTCTATAATCTCACAATGTTTGCTTTTGGGTCGGCATTTGCTTAGTTCTTTTAATGCCAGATATGTTTTATATATATATGTATATAAAATACATTTGAGATCTTTCTACACATGCAATTATGTATACTTTTATATATTATAACATAAAAATTTCCCCAAGTTATTAAGAGCAATTTTCCAAACAATTTTTTATGGCTACCTATTGTATGCTGCTGCTACTGCTAAGTTGCTTCAGTCGTGTCCGACTCTGTGACCCCATAGACGGCAGCCCACCAGGCTCCCCAGTCCCTGGGATTCTCCAGGCAAGAACACTGGAGTGGGTTGCCATTTCCTTCTCCAATGCATGAAAGTGAAAAGTGAAAGTGAAGTCGCTCAGTCATGTCCGACTCTTAGCGACCCCATGGACTACAGCCTACCAGGCTCCTCCGCCATGGGATTTTCCAGGCAAGACTACTGGAGTGGGGTGCTATTGCCTTCTCCGACCTATTGTATGAGTATGGCATTATTTACTTAACTATATCTCTATAAGGCCTTCGATTCTTTTCCATTTTTTTCTATATCAAAAATAATGCTGTAGTTAGCAATTTTATGCATAGATTTTATCGTTTTTTATTATACCTTAAGATGGGTTTCTAGAAGTCAAATTACTAGGTTAAAAATTATAAAATATCTTTAAAGTTCATATGTGTTTTTTACAGTCCTACAAGGAGTATATTTAAAGAAGTAGAGAAAGCAAGATTTTCTACAGTAGCTGAATCTGGGGAGAAAGATGAGTTCATCTCATCTAGTGTCTCACAAACTTCTAGTGTTTCTATGTTATCTACTAATTTTAAATTTTCCAAACTACAAACGCAAAAGTCTCTATTTGAAGAATACAAACTCACTGCTGCTGAAATACTGTACGAACTTGAGGAGATATTGCAGAAATATGCTGTGTATAACATTACTTTCCCTGTGGGAATTGTAAATCTTATGGATTACAGTTGGCATGATCTTACTGCAGATGCTTATAAGTATGCAACCAAAAATCCTATGTTGAAGAAACATCGTGCCTTCCAAGATGATACCAGTATCATGACTATGATCGACTTAAAGGGATACGAAATCAACAGCTGCTCAAGAGAAGAATATCATAAGAGGAACTGCCTGGTAAAAGTAAAAGAAGACCATCATGATGCAGCAAGTAAACCTATGGTAAAAACATGTAAGTAGAAGTTACTAGTTAGATTTATAAATAATCCTCCAGTTTTAAAAGTAAAAATGAAAATGGCAAGTAAGATATTGAAAACACATTAATGATACTTGGTTTGCATTAATCATTTAAATACATTATTAGTGAAGATCAGGAATAAGATACAAAATTTTAAATTGCTTTCAGTTAAATAAAGCATCTATTATGCTTCATATTCATGTGATATTAAGTCTCCACCTCAGGGGATCCTACAGATTCTCGTACAGGAGCTTGGTCCAGCAAAAATAGGATGCTAGCCACATATGTAATCTTTAAAATTATACTTTTTGTTTTATGAAAATTATAGACCCACATGTGTAAGAATTAATATAAAGGGATCCCATATACTGTTTACTTATTTTCTCCATATGACAATATCTTGGAAAACATTGCAACCAGAATATGGACATTAACACAGTCAAACTTCAAAACATTCCACCACAGCAAGGATCACTTATGTTGTCCTTCTATAATCCCACCCACATCCCTCCTGTCCCCACACCCTCTTTAACCCTGGCAACCACCAATGTGTTCTACATTTCTGTATTTTGGTTAATTTTTTTATTTGTTGCACCGGTCTTCGTCACTACATGCAGGCTTTCTCTAGTGGCGAGTGGGACTACTCTCTGGTTAGGTAGGCAGGCTTCTCATTGCGGTGGCTTCTCTCACTGCTGAACACAGGCTCTAAGCACGTGGGCTTCAGTAGTTGAGGTGCATAGAATTAGTTGCTCCATGGTACATGGAATCTCCCAGATCCATGGATCAAACCCGCGTCCTCTGCGTCGGCAGGCGAATTCTTTTCCACTGTACCACCAGAGAAGTCCTATGTATTTTTGTCATCTTAAGAACGTTGTATAAATGAAATCCTACAATGTTTAATTTTTGGTGATTGTCTTTCTTGAGTCAACTTAATTCTCTAGAGATTCACCTATGTTGTATGTAGTAGTTTGTCCCTTTTTATTGCTCGGCAGTGTGCGTTCCATGGTATGATGTCCCGCAGTTTAACCATTCCCTCTTTCAGTAGGTGGGGGTTTTTTCCCCCAGTTTTTGAATATTATGAAAGCTGTTCAAACATTTATGTACAGATTTTTGTGTAAATATAAGTTTTGATTTCTCTTTGATAAGTGCCCAGAAGTACAATTGCTGGACTATGAGGTATTTGCATGTTTCCTTCTATATGGAACTGCCAGATTGTTTTCTAGGATGGCTGTGCCATTTCATTTTATAATACATTTCTACCAGCAATGTTGAGTGGTCTCCTTCCTCCACATTCTCGCTAGTATTTGGATGTTGTAACTGTGTTTTATCTTAGCCATTCTTGGAGATGTGTAGTGACATCTCATTGTGGTTTTCATTTGCGTTTCTCTCACGGCTGATGATGCTGAATGTTTGCCGTCTGTATGTCTTCTTCAGTGAAATGTCTTTCATGTCTTTACTCATTTTCTAATTGGATAATATATTTTTTTTACTGTTGAGTTTTGCAAATTCTTTATATATTCTAGATATTGGTCCTTTGTTATATATGTGCTATACAAATATTTTTCCCAGTGTCTCCTCATTCTTTTACTTGGGTTTTTTGCAGAGAAAAAGTTTTACATGTTGAAGAAATAAAGTTTATCAGTTTTTAAATAAGTAGTGCCTTTGGTATCAAGATTGTGAACCCTTTGCCTTGCCCTAGATCCTGAAGTTTTTCTCTTTTTTTTCCTAAAAGTTTTATAACTTTACATTTTATATTTAAAGCCATTACCCATTTTAGGTTAACTTTTGCATACATCTGAGACTAACTTGAGGTTCATTTTTTGGGTTATGGATCTCCCGTTGCTTCAGCTTATTTGTTGAAAATACTGTCTTTCCTCCTTTGAGTTGCCTTTGCATCTTTGTCAAAAGTCGGATGGGCATAGGTATTTAAATCTATTTCTGGGTTCTGCTTTTGTTTCTGCTGATTCTCATTCATGTTTTCTTGACTCCCTGTGAATATGATTATTTTTTGTGCCAGATATTGTAATTTGAAAAATTGTTTTTAAAAATATTTGAGGCCTAGGATAAGGTTATCTTTAACTGGAGGTGATCGTAAGTGGGAACTCAAACAGATTTTTGTACAACCAATGCTCAGAGCAGCGCTATTCATAATAACCAAAATGTGGAAACAGCCCAAATGTCCATCAACAGATGAAAAGATAAACAAAATGTGGTATGTATATACAGTGGGATATCATTTAACCTTGAAAAAGGGTGAAATTCTGATACATGGTACAGCATGGATGAACCTTGAAGGCATTTTAATCTAGAAACAAAACAGCAAATATAGTATACTCTATAAACAACAAACATAGTATGAGGTACTTAGAGTAGTCTAAGTACAGAACTGTACACTTAAAAACTGGTAAAGTGATCAATTTTAAGTTACGCATATTCAACCACAATAAAATATTTTACTGGTTAAAAATGGTAATTTCGTTATGTATATTTTATCACAATGGAAAAAAGGGATAACCAAATCAATGTGAAAAATTAAGCTTTACTTTTTATAAGGGGGTAGATAAAAGGAATTGAGTGGAAGGACGAGTGTATCCAAGGTCATAAAGAGCATTTAATTAATTTCAGAGAGGGGAGTAAAAACTTGAGTCTGTAAGCCTAGAATTAGGAACCTGTGATAATGTGATTTGTATGTGAAATAGTGCAAACTGGCCCATTTTAAAGGCACTTGGATCATTGCTGCTTCCACAGCACATTTCTCCCCACCACTGAAGAAGAACTGCTTGTGTTCCCTCACTCCCTGGACTACATTATGACTTTTGTGGGTTCTGGGCACTTTTGCCTTCGTGAGTCCCTACCTCCATAAAGTTACTAAAAGTAACTTCTTATGACTGTATTGTTATGAAGACAAATATAATTTAGTTAGACTTGTATATCCATTGTTGTCATATTCGGGTTCTTTCTGTTTGAGAAGAAATTAAAATTAACACATTTTCTAGGTTCCTGGAAGGGTTGTGTGCCTAACAGAGAGATCAGTCCTGCTGCCTTCTTCCTTCACTTCTGAGGTACCACTCTCCTCTCTCAGAACGTTGCTTCATCCCATCACTTACTCTTAGTCTCCATGGTTTTCACAGCTAAAATGAGGTTTACTATTTTATTTCCAAGAAATTGATGCTATTCTCAGATGCTGAAAATTTGCAAGCCTAGAAATGTTTTTTAAAAGAAGCTTAGGGATCTGAAGTCATTGCTGATAATAATTTCAGAAAACTTGATAGGGAAATATGAGTAACTAGCATAGTCATGCGATTCAAAAAGGATGAACATCTTTATCAGAGATTAGCACTGCACAGTGAAGAAGAGTATTGGTAGACCCTGTTCTGACTCCTACTAGAGTGAAACTTTATGTTCAGAACCTTAATGTTTCCCATTTCACTGTCTATTGTGTTGAATATATATAAATGGATTTAGATGTAGCAAACTGCAGTCCATGGGGTCGCTAAGAGTCGGACACGACTGAGCGACTTCACTTGCACTTTTCACTTTCATGCATTGGAGAAGGAAATGGCAACCCACTCCAGTGTTCTTGCCTGGAGAATCCCAGGGACGGCAGAGCCTGGTGGGCTGCCGTCTCTCGGGTCACACAGAGTCGGACATGACACTGAAGCGACTTAGCAGCAGCAGCAGCAGCAGCAGCAGCAGCAGCAGCAGATGTAGCAAAAGAGCTATTTTTAAAAAATAAAAATCATATTAGTTTATAGCATTTTACAGATCACAGAAATTGCCAATATCTGTTGGATCATAGAAAAAGCAAGGGAATTCCAGAAAAACATCTACTTCTGCTTCATTGACTATGCTAAAGCCTTTGACCATGTGGATCACCACAAACTGTGGAAAATTCTTAAAGAGATGGAAATACCAGACCACCTTACCTGCCTCTTGAGAAACCTGTATGCAGGTCAAGAAGCAACAATTAGTACTGGACATGGAGCAACAGACTCGTTCAAGATTGGGAAAGGAGTATGTCAAGGCTGTATAGTGTCACCCTGCTTATTTAACTTATATGCAGACTACATCATGCGAAATGCCAGGCTAGATGAAGCTCAAGCTGGAATCAAAATTGCCAGAAAAAATATCAATAACTTCAGATACGCAGATGATACCACCAATGAAGAAGAACTAAAGAGCCTCTTGATGAAGGTGAAAGAGGAGAGTGAAAAAGGTGGCTTAAAACTCAACATTGGAAAAATGAAGACCATGGCATCCAGTCCCATCACTTCAGGGCAAATAGATGGGGGAAGAAAAGGAAACAGTGACAGACTTTACTATTTTGGGCTCCAAAATCACAGTGGACGATGACTGCAGCCATGAAATTAAAAGATGCTAGCTCCTTGGAAGAAAAGCTATGATGAACCTAGAAAGCGTATTAAAAAGCAAAGACATTACTTTGCTGACACAGGTCTGCACAGTCAAAGCTATGGTTTTTCCAGTAGTCACATACAGATGTAAAAGTTGGACCATAAAGAAGGCTGTGCACCAAAGAATTGCTGCTTTCAAATTGCAGTGCTGGAGAAGACTCTTGAGCGTCCTTTGAACTGCAAGGAGATCCAACCAGTTAATCCTAAAGAAAATCAACCCTGAATATTCATTGGAAGGACTGATGCTGAAGCTCCAATACTTTAGCTCCCTGATGCGACTAGCTGATTCATTGGAAAAGACCCTGATGCTGGGAAAGATTGAAGGCAGAAGAAGGAGACTACAGAGGATGAGATGATTGGATGGCATCATTGACTCAATGGATATGAGTTTAAGCAAACTCCAGGAGATAGTGAAGGACAGGGAAGCCTGGCATGCTGCAATCCATGGGATGGCAAAGAGCCAGACATGACTTAGTGACTCAACAACAACAGATCATAGGGAACTTTCTAACCATTGTCTAATTTAGTTGTCCTGATATTCCTGTGGGATAGCTGATAGGGTTTCTGTTTCACTAAGGGCTGAGTAACTTGCCCAGAGTCACACAATTTCTGATAGATCTGTGACCCCCAACCCTGGTCTTCTGACTCCCAGTATATTGTTCTTTATACTGCTTTAGCCCTAACTCCCATTCTACTATCATAATAATGATAATGATTTGACAATAAGAATAAATAGTAGTTGTAGCTCTCCCTACAACAACCCCTTTGAGACAGAGAAGTAACCTAGTTATAGAGGTTACACATTTGCTCTTAGGATTATTGTTCAGCTGCTAAGTCATGTGTGACTTTGCAACTTCATGGACTTCAGCATGCCATAGTTTCTCTGGACATGGACAGAGGTTCCTCTGTCCTCCACTATTTCTCAGAGTTTGCTCAAATTCATGTCCGTTGAGTCAGTGATGCTATCTAACCATCTCTTCCTCTGCCACCCTCTTCTCTTTTTGCCTTCAATCTTTTCCAGGATCAAGGTCTTTTCCAGTAAGTCAGCTCTTTCCCATCAGGTATTCAAAGTATTGGAGCTTCAGCAATAGTCCTTCCAATGAATATTCAGGGTTGATTTCTTTTAAGATTGACTGGTTGGATCTCCTTGCAGTCCAAAGGACTCTCAAGAGTCTTCTCCAGCACCACAATTTGAAAGGATCAGTTCCTCAGCACCCAGTCTCCTTTATGGTCCAACTCTCACATCTATACATGACTACTGGAAAAACCACAGCTTTGACTGTATGGGCCTTTGTCGCCAAAGTGGTGTCTCTGCTTTTGAATCTGCTGTCTAGTTTTGTTTCAGCTTTCCTTCCAAGGAGTAAGTGTCTTTTAATTTCGTGCCTGCAGTCACCATCGGCAGTGGTTTTCCCCAAGATCACTTCTGTCACGGCTTCCACTTCTTCCTCCTCTACTTGCCATGAAGTGATGGCACCAGATGCCATGATCTTAGTTTTTGAATGCTGAGTTTGAAGCCAGCTTTTTCACTCTCCTCTTTCACCCTCATCTTTAGTTCCTTTTTACTTTCTGCCATTTGACTGGTATCATCTGCATATCTGAGTTGTTGATATTTCTCCCAGCAGTCTTGATTCCAGCTTGTGATTCATCCAGCCTGGCATTTTGCATGATGTACTCTGCACAGAAATTAAATAATCAGGGTGACGATATACAACTTTGTCATACTCCTTTCTCAATTTGGAATCAATCAGTGTTCCATGTCTAGTTCTCACTGTTGTTTCTTGACCCACATACAAGTTTCTCAGGAGACAGGTAGGTGGTCTGGCACTCCCATCTTCTTAAGGATTTTATACAGTTTGTTGTAATCCACATGGTCAAAGGCTTCTGGGTCCAACTTCTGGCTTTTCACTCCATAGGTACGTAACTTGAACACATTTTGTAACCTCTCTTTGCCTCAGCTTCGTTATTTATAACATGATACTACAAATTATACCTCCTTCCAGTGTTGTTGGGAATGTTAAATAAATAATCACTAAAACACTTGGAAAAGAACCTAAATGTAGCAGACACTACATATTGTTTTTTGCTATTTTATTATTATTATCCTCCTTCTTTTATATGACCCTAATGATAACCTTTAGTATATAGGTATTATTGTTGATTCCTGATGATTCATGAGGCTCAATATATTTGCTTTGGCAAGATAATTCCAGCAATAGGATTTTTACTTTTTAAGAAAAAGTGATTGCTCTTAATAAAGGGGTTGAGATGCCCTGTAGTAGTGGTTATCAAAGTGCGGTCCCTACACCAGAGCATCAACGTCACTGGGGACTTGTTAGAAGAGCCAAGTTTCAGGCCTTATCCTAGACTTATTTGATTTCCTCATTATAAAATGAGAGAGGGAGAGGAATTAATGGTATAACTTTGTTGAGAGAATTAAATAATATAATGCTTTTAATATACTTAGCATAGTTCTCAACAGATGTAACTCATGGTTACTGTGCAATTTCTTACCTATAGCCTTATTTCTTTTGCTTTTTTTTTTTTAATCATTGTGATTTTCTCATCTTATTTATTTCTGCATCTGATACAGCCTATTTGTTATGGGATCCTGGACATACAGACCTCCTAAATTTACATATAAAATTTAAGAAGCTCCCATGAGTTTTGCTTTCTTTTCAAAATATATCTAAAATTTGTATTTAGTTCAGTTCAGTTCAGTTGCTCAGTCGTGTCTGACTCTTTGCAACCCCATGGACTGCAGCACACCAGGTCTCCTTGTCCATCACCAACTCCCAGACTTTACTCAAATTCATGTCCATTGAGTCAGTGATGCCATCCAACCATCTCATCCTCTGTCATCCCCTTCTCCTCCCACCTTCAATCTTTCCCAGCATCAGGGTCTTTTCCAATGAGTCAGCTCTTTGCATCAGGTGGTCAAAGTATTGGAGTTTCAGTTTCAGCATCAGTCCTTCCAATGAATATTCAGGACTGATCTCCTTTAGGATGGACTGGTTGGATCTCCTTGCAGTCCAAGGGACTCTCAAGAGTCTTCTCTGACACCACAGTTCAAAAGCATCAATTCTTCTGCACTTTGTATTTAGACAGCTTTTAAAATGTGTATGTTTTCTCTGTGGGATGAATTCATTCCACTTCATAGATTAATAAATTTATTGTCTTAGATTTATATTTTAGCCTCAAACTTAATGATACTGAAAGGCTTTGTTTCCTGGTAGCCTTTTTTTTTTTTAAATTGAAGTCTAGTTGATTTACAGTGTTGTGTTAGTTTCTGGTATACAGCAGAATGATTCAGTTATACACACCAATATTGTTTATTACAGGATATTAAGTATAGTTCCAAGTGCCATTCTGTATGACAGTACTTTTTATTGGTCTATCACTTATATAGTAGTTTGAACCTGCTAATCCCAAACTGCCGTCTACGGGGTCGCACAAAGTTAGACACGACTGAAGTGACTTAGCAGCAGCAGCAGCAGCCACCCGCTTTCCCCTTTTCGTAACCATAAGTTTGTTTTCTGTGTCTGTGAGTCTGTTTCATAATAAGTTCATTTGTGTCCTATTTTAGATTCCACATATAGGTGATATCATTTGGTATTTGTCTTTCTGTTTCTGACTTACTTCACCTAGTATGATAATCTCAGTCCGTCTATGTTGCTGTAGATGACATCATTTCATTCTTTTTATGGCTGAGTAGTATTTCATTGTGTATGTATACACATCTACTTTATCCATTCATCTATCAATGGACATTTAGGTTTTATCAATGTTTGGCTATCGTAATACTGCTACTATGAACATAGGGGTGCATGTATCTTTTCAAATTAGAGTTTTCTCTGGATGTATGCCTGGGAGTGGAATTGCTGTCTCATATGGCAACTCTATTTTCAGGGTTTGGCTTTTTTTTTTTTTTTAAGGAACTTTCATATTGGGTGCACCAATTTACTTTTCTACCAAGAGTGTAGGAGAGTTCCCTTTTCTCCACACCTTCTCTAAGCATCTGTTTGTGGACTTTTTAATGATGGTCATTCTGACCAGTGTGAGGTGGTACCTCACTAGATTTGACATTGTTGAGCATGCCTTTTTTTTTTTTTAAGCCAACAACAGGCTGCCGTTATCCAGTTACTAGAAGAAGAAATTAAAATAAAACATGAATCTTTTTTCAGTAGTTCTCATGTGAAAAGGCAATTCTTGAAAGCATAAACACAGTCCCCTAATAAATTGAGAAATTATGCAGAGGAATTTTCTATTTTTGTTTTTTGAGACTAAATCTACACTCATTTAAAATTGTTTAATTGATTATTTATTTAGTTTTGGCTCTGCGAGGTCTTTGTTGCTGCATGTGGGCTTTCACTAGTTGCCGTGATTAGGGGGTTCTCTTGTTGTAGCAGGGACTTGGTAGTTGTGGTGCATGGACTTAGTTGCTTTGCAGCATGTGGGATCTTCCCCAGCCAGGGATCAAACCCATGTCCCCTTCATTGGCAGGCAAATCTTAACCACTGGACCACCAGGGAAGTCTGGAATTTTCAGTCTGAAAGACTGACTCCAGAACTAATGAAAATATTTTATGGGTAATTGTGGGTGCTTATGGAAAATTTTAATTCCCTGGTAAGAATATTAAAATATTGACAACTGGATTTTCTGTTGATGATGATCTGGCAAAATGCTTTCTTTTTCTCTTCCTTCCCCTCTCCCTGCTCACATTCCTCCTTCCTTTTTTCCTAGCTCTTCTCGACCAAAAGCAGTGTTCCCAGATCTCCCAGGATAGCAGTCTACCTGTTGTCACCCACTTCTCACTGACATCCAAGATTTGTTTAGAAAATGGTAAGATCCCTTTATCCACCCAGTGAGCAACCAGAGCGAGAATCACTTCCATTCCCTGAATTTGGAAACTTTCTCCCAGCCATCCTCTTGGTATAACCCCAATAAGAGTCAGACATTTAAGTTTATGGATTCCAAGTCAAACTTTTCAAAGGCATCCCCCTCTAATCCAGCCACCTCTGGTTTCTCTACTCTAGTACCCTGGGAACTTTTTCTTCAGGGTTCTGAGAAATCAGCTTGGGTAACAAAGGTGTTGGACTCCATGCTTCAGGGATTCTTCTTCCAACTCTGGCTGAATTCTACAGTTAGACTCATTTCATACAGTAAAGATGATGTCACCCCCAACCCTAAATTCACATGTTCCCTGCCTAGGAAGAAAGTGCTTCTTCTCCTCCAGTGTCCACATAATCTCAAGATATTGGGATTGACTCTAATTTGTCAAAGTAGTGACTCTGATGAGCTCTACTTCAGTTAGGTACCCACCTTATGGCTCAATGATGGTTGCCTCGGAATTGGAGTAATACTGTTGATCAAACCTGGGTCTTTGGCTCATGTGTGTTAAGGAGCTGTAATTGTCAGCCCAGCTTGAGCTGCATGGGATGGGGGTGGCATGATGCCTCAAAGAAAGGGAAGTCAAGTAGTTCCATAATTTGGGAAGAGAAGGTTAAGCCTGTCCTTAATCTCCTGTTAAGCTGGGGATTAGAGGTGAACAAAGTGGGAAGGAGCCAGAATGCCCTGATTCAGTTTCACCTGGAGTTATGGCTAAAATGAAGAGCTCATGACTAAGGCAAAAGATCTGGAGACAGAGTAAACAGTAGACATTCTCATTACAAAATAATGCTTTAATAATTTTGCATAGGGGAATAATGCATAGGGGAAAAAATCTGGAAGGAGCCACACCAAAATGGTAACAGTGCTTGTGGAGTAAGATAACCATGTCCTTCCCCATGCCACTCTTTATTTTCCCAGTTTTCTTCTATATGTAATTTACTGGCTTATTTAATGCATTAGACTTGGAATAAAGAAATAGCAGGTTTTCCTCTTCCCTTAAGTTCCTTGAAGCTGTTGGTGGATCCTTCCATATGTTTATTACCAGGGTAGAGTTTTTATAAAGGAAGAACTATAGAGCTAAGAGGCCTTCGAAATCATCTCATTCAGCTCCCTCATTTTACTGATGAAAAAACTCAATCCCAGAGGTGGTGAGTACCCAAACTAGTCAGTAGGAGAATCAAGAACTGAACCCAAGTCTATTGACTGCCTATAAAATGTTCTCTCTGATAGATGGGATTCTATCCTGAGGATGCTAAAATCACAGGATGTGAAGGCATTCCTGAAAGGCCTCTAATACTTTAGATGTCATCAAGGGGGTTAAAGATATGATCCCTTCAGTGTAAATCCTCCTATAGGAAAAATAATTCTTAAGCTGATAATTATTTGTGCTTTAATATAAATGGATTTGTTTTTTTTTTTTTTAAACCAGGCAGACTTTGATAGACTGATGACTGGATAGGGTCTACCCAGTGAGTACTGACTCAGTATATATTTTGAAATCCCTTTTGTGTTAATATGTGTGTCTTTTTTTTTAAAGGTTGGATCCTACAGCATCCTTCCTCAAAATTGGAAATTCTAAAATTGAAGACAATTCTTGATACTGCTGTGAAGAAACTACAAGTAGCCATAATGCAAATGTAGGAGCCCTTTGCAGTCTTTAGAATTCTATACTTTTATTAGGTAGCTGATACAATGTGTGGGTGTTAGTTGCTCAGTCGTGTCAGACTGTTTGCGACCCCATGGACTATAACCTGCCAGGCACCTCTGTCCATGGAATTCTCCAGACAAGAATACTGGCATGGGTTGCCATTTCCTTCTCTAGTGGATCTTTCTGACTCAGGGATCGAACCCAGGTCTCCCGCATTGCAGGCAAAGTCTTTACCATCTGAGCCACCAGGGTGTAGGCAAGAACAGATGAGAGCCTATGGGACTCTGGACAAGTTACCCTATCACTTTGCCTATTGTATCTGTACTATAAAAAAATATACATACTCACAAACCCTTCTCTTCCTGGTAACTCATGGAAAAGTCGCTCTGTGGTACAAGACTTACCAGTCAATCAACCTTGTTAGGTAGGCTGTAAAAGATCACATGTGAAGACGATGGGGAGGAAGAGGGGAAGAAATCAGGGAAAGAAAAGCCAGCTGTAAGCAAAGCATTGTTCTAAGGAAACATAAAATCAGCCCCTGTGTTCAAGGAACTAATGGGAAACTAGACATCTCAGCAAATTAACGATCAATACATGACAAATCAAACAAATGGGAGGAGGTTATAACAATAGCAAGCACTGGAAAGCATCTACTTTGTGATGGACAGTGGACCTGCCACTTTACAGGTGTTATCTAGACTCCTTACAAGGACCCAGCTGAATAGGTCTGATGATCACTTCCAGGTTATAGATGAGAAAACTAATGTGCCAGGAAATGTAGCAATTCATTGAGTCATATAGCTGGAAAAAGGCAGAGCAGGGGTAAGACCCAGCCCTATCTGACTCCAAAGTCCACTCACTCTCCGCCATTCTTCTCTAGCTCCTCACCTGGCTGCTGGTGTGAAACTCACCACTTATCGCTTTGGGGATTGTATTTTAAATATAATATATGCTTGAAAGTGAAAGTCGCACAGTCATGTCCAACTCTTTGAGACCCCATGAACTAAAACAGAATTCTCTAGGCCAGCTCTGGAGTGGGTAGCGTTATCCCTTCTCCAAGAGATCTTCCCAACCCAGGGATCCAACTGAGGTCTTCTGCATTGCAGGTGGATTCTTTACCAGCTGAGCTACAAGGGAAGTCCAAGAATACTGGAGTGGGTAGCCTATCCCTTCTCCAGCAGATCTTCCCCACCCAGGAATGGAACCGGGGTGTCCTGCATTGCAGGTGGATTCTTTACCAACTGAGCTATCAGGGAAGCCCAATTTATGCTTAGTATTTAAAGTATTTAAAGTTATGTACGTGTAAAAAAAAAAAGTCGCAAAATGAAAAGTGTTTAGATGAGACGCAAATAAGTTTTGACATTTGATAAATCTAAATTAAGAGAGATCTTATAATACAATGTCAAATTCTTTTTTTTCTTTTTTTAATTAAAAAATTTTTTTGGCCATACACCACACAGCATGCAGGATCTTAGTTCCCTGACCAGGAATTGAACTCATACCCTCTGGGGTGTAAGCACCGAGTTTTAACTGCTGGGCCGTCAGGGAAGTCCCAACAATGTCAAATTGGTTTTTTGTTGTAAATCCTGGCTCTTTCCTACTCTGGACAAGAATCGAGCAGTTTGTGCGGCACAACTGGGAAAGAAAGACCTACATCCATCTGACCTGGTCTCTGTTAATGATGTCTCTCCCACCAAACTCCTTTAAGGAACAGGAGAGCCAGAGCAAGCACCAGAGTCTAGGTCTCGGCAAGCAATAAGATATTAAAAATATTGTTCTGAAAGTTCCTGGTGATTTAATTGATAAAGAGTAAGTTCCAGTAAAATTTTCTAAAGCTTGAAATCAGGGTTAAAATTTTTAATGTAATTTAAATTAGTAAATTTAGTATTTAAACTTACACTACATTAAAAAACCTACGCATGGTATTTAACTCTTATTATTGTTCAGTTATCAATGTTTTGTTTTAAGAATTTTCCCATTGTTTTTATAACTGGGAAAAACCTTTCCTTGCTTTCAAGTTAGTTAGATAGATCCTATTTTTTTATTTCTTTTTTCTACATTTAGCTGGAAATTTTGTTGTGTATGGTGTGAGGTAATGAGATTCAAGTTTTATTCCTCCCATGCCAATGATAATGATAGCTAGTATTTATTGAGTGCTGATAATGATAGTTAGGGTATATTGAGTGGTCATTTTGTATAGGGTACTACATCAAGCAATTTATTGATCGCTGCCTTCGTAAGTCACTGTTTTTACACCAAGGTCAGAGAGCCAATAAATGGGTAAGCTTCTATATAAGCTTAGGTTTATCTGATACCAAAACCTGTGCAGTTAACCATAACACTGTATTACCTCTTTGCAGCCTTTTCTTGAAGACATCCTCTTGTTATCCACTAATTTGAGTTCTCAACCTAATCATAGCTTCAGTTTCATATACACTAGTATGCTTTTGAGCTGTCTATTCTATTTCATTGACCTGCCTATTGAGATTTCAGCTATTTTGTAAACTTAATTGAAGTATAGTTGATTTACAATGTTGTGTCAATCTCTGCTGTACGGTAAAGTGACTTGGGCTTCCCTGATGGCTTAGTGGGTAAAGAATCTGCCTGCAGGAGAGGTAGAAGACTCGTTCGATCTCCAGGTTGGGAAGATGCCCTGGAAAAGGAAATGGCAACCCTCTCCAGTATTCTTTCCTGGGAAATCCCATGGAGAGAGGAGTCTGGCAGGCTACAGTCCATGGCACTGCAGAAGAGTCAGACACGACTGAGCAATTGAGCACAAAAAGTGACTCAGTTATATACACATAGACATTTTTTTAGAAGTATTCTTTTCCATTATGGTTTATCACAGGATACTGAATATAGTTCCCTGTGCTATACAGTAGGACTTTGTTGTTTATCCATCCTTTATACAGTAGTTTACATCCACTAATCCCCAACTGCCAGTTCTTTCCTCCACCATGCCTCTCCCCTTTGGCAACCACAAGTCTTCTCTGGTGTCTGTGAGTCTTTTTCTGTTTTGTAGATAGGTTCATTTATGTTATATTTTGTGCATGCATGCGAAGTCACTTCAGCTATGTTCGACTCTTTGCAATCCTGTGTACGATAGCCTGCCAGGCTCCTCTGTCCATGGGATTCTCCAGACAAGAATACTGGAGTGGGTTGCCATGCCCTTCTTCAGGGGATCTTCACTCCCCAGGGGTGAACCCACATCTCCTGTGGTTCCTGCATGGCAGGTAGATTCTTTATCACTGAGGCAACGGGAAGCCCACTTTTGATTTTAGATTCCACGTATAAATGACATCATATGATATTATTTATCTTTCTGTTTCTGATTTACTTTACTTAGTATGTTAATCTCTCGCCCCATCCATGTTGTTGAAAATGGCATTGCTTCATTCTTTTTTATGGCTGAGTAGTATTCCACTGTGTATCTGTACCACATCTTTATCCATTAATCTATCAGTGGACATTAGGTTGTTTCCTTGTCTTAGCTATTGCGAATAGTGCTGCTGTGAACATAGGGGTTCATGAATCTTTTCAAATTATAGTTTTGTATGTGCCCAGGCATCCGGTCCCATCACTTCATGGCAAGTAGAAGGGGAAAAAGTGGAAGCAGTGACAGATATTATTTTCTTAGGCTCCAAAATCACTGTGGATGGTGGCTGCAGCCATGAAATTAAAAGATGCTTGCTCCCAGGAAGGAAAGCTATGATGAACCTAGACAACATAGTATTAATAAAAAGCAGAGCCATCACTTTGCTGACAAAGGTCCGTATATTCAAAGCTATGGTTTTTCCAGTAGTCATGCATGGATGTGAGAGTGGGACCATAACGAAGCAAAAAACTGATGCTTTCAAATTGTAGTGCTGGAGAAGACCCTTGAGTGTCCCTTGAACTGCAAGATCAAACCAGTCAATCCTAAAGGAAATGAGTCCTGAATATTCATTGGAAGGACTGATGCTGAAGCTCTAATACTTTGGCCAGCTGATGGGAAGAACCGACTCTTTGGAAAAGACCCTCATGCTGGGAATTTTGAAGGCAAAAGGAGAAGGGGGCAGTAAAAGATGAGATGGTCAGATAGCATCACTGACTCAATAGACACCAATTTGAGTAAACTCTAGGAGATAGTGGAGGACGGAGGAGCCTGGTGTCCTGCAGTCCATGAGGCTGCAGAATCAGACACAGCTTAGCAACTGAACAACAAATGTGCCCAGGAATGGGATTGCTGGATCATATGGTAATTCTTAGTTTTCTGAGGAACCTCCACACTGCTCTCTATAGTGGCTGGACCAGTTTGCATTCCCACCAACAGTACAGGAGGCTTCCCTTTTCTCCACACCCTCTCTAGCATTTGTTATTTGTAGACATTTTAATGATGGCCATTTTGACCAGTGTAAGATAATACCTCATTGTAGTTTTGATCTGAATTTCTCTAATAATTAGTGATGTAGAGCATCTTTTCATACGCCTTCTGGCCAGCTGTTTGTCTTCTTTGGCGAAATGTCCATTAAAGTCTTCTGCTCATTTCTTGGTTTGTTTTTTTGTTGTTGTCATTGAGTTAAATGAGCTGTTTGTATAGTTTGGAGATTAAGCCCTTGTCTGTCACATCATTTGCAAATATTTTCTCCCATGCTATAGATTTTTTTCCCAGGTTTTTTTTTTTTTCTGGTTTCTTTTTGCTGTGCAAAATCTTATAAGTTTTATTAGGACCCATTTGTTTATTTTTGTTTTTCTATTGCCTTAGTTGACTGACCTGAGAAAACATTGATATGATTTATGTCAGAGAATGTTTTGCCTGTGCTCTCTTCTAGCAGCTTTGTGGTGTAATGTCTTATGTTTAAGTCTTTAAGTCACTTTGAGTTTATTTTTTTGAAAGATGTGAGGGTGTGTTCTAACTTCACTGATTTACATTCATCTGTCCCACTTACCTAGCACCACTTGCTGAAGAGACTGTCTTTTCATCATTTTATATTCTTCCCTCCTTTTTTGAAGATTAATTGACCATGGGTATGTGGGTTTATGTCAACTATTTTAATTAGTTAGATTATAAAGTATGAGACAGGCAGCTGTGATGGTAGGAAAAAATCCTTGAAGCCAAATCGATAGGGTTAAAATCCCAGCTCCATCAATTCATGTGACCTTGGGAAAGTCACTTAATTGCCCTTTGCCTCATTTCCCTCATCTGTAAAATAGGGATAGTCTTAGTAGCTGCCTTTTATAGTTGTTGTAAAGATTCCTAGCACAAATAGGCATTCAATAAATATTAATTATTACTATCTTAGTATCTGGTACAACAAATATCCTCTGGTTACTCTTTCTACTTCAAAGCATCTTAATCAGTTTCACCAACTCATTCTTCCCAGTGAATTATAGAATTAGTTTTTCAAGTTTAAAAAGGCCTCAGAGGATATGGAGCAGGTAGCATATTTTAATGAAAAGGAAACTAAACTTGCAGGGGGCATTTTGTACTCTATGTACTTTCCACTCAGTTCTGCTGTGGAAACTAAAACTCTCTAAAAAATAATATCTTTTTAAAAATTGAAAGAAAAAGAACTTGGAGTCAGAACACCCAGGTTCTTTAATCAGTGGGCATGAGATCTGGGGCAAGTCATTCCCTGAACTCCTTGAACCTCTGTTTCTTTAACTATTTAGAGATAATAATATGTCTTCTGCTGCTTACCATAACGTGTTGTGACACAATATATATAAACATTCTTTATAGACACTAAAGCACTAAGCAAGTAAAAAGCACTCTTTAATAATAACCCAATACCATCAGAAGTGGTTGCTTGTAACAAATAGGTTTAGAACTAAGACAGCATAGCTTGGCAGAGTAGATGGAACAGGCAAATTTTACTGGAACATAGCAACAGGGATGAGTAAGATGCTTTTATACATGACCCACAGTAATAAACTGCATCAAGGGAGTGATTTTGTAACTGATGAGTACATCAGTGACAAAAGTGATGAGACTTGCTAATTGTCTTGGTAGAATTGGTAGAATCCCTTCTTAAGGGATCTGTCATATACAGGATCCAAGTTTTTTAAAAAGCACATGTAATTTTACAGTTTATGCATTACAAAACATTTCTGTAAGAAAAGCGACCAAATATTAACATCCCCTGATTACCAGGATGAGAGATATTAATAGCATGGAGATTAAATAAATGCTTGCTGAACAAAGTACAATTTTACGAAAATCAGAAATATCAGCCATTTTACCCTACCAAGTTTCTACCACACTTGCTTAACATTATAGAAGTTTAATATCAAGTCAGGCCCAGAGAAATTGAAGGCAGAAAGAAAAAAGTCTCTAACTTCATTGGCAGATCCACACTAGGATACACTATGGATTTACACAGGAAGTCTAGTCTGACAAACATAGTCTGAATCTTTTCGTCCCAGAGCAGACAGGTCCCAGGACACTCCGCACAGCAGAGCACATTCTCTAGACCAGGTCTACCTAGAGCTGCTCTCTGGGCCTGAATCTGGGATATAAATAATGAAGCTCTCTTATTCACTGTTAGAGTATGGTGATGCAAAAACACTAGTCTGCCAATTTCAGACTTGCTTCTACCCATTCATTTGCTGTGTGACCTGGAGTACAGGGGCTAATATCTGTTAAGGTTTAGAGCCCAACTTTGGAATCCACACAACTTTCGTGCTCCCATTTGCCAACCATGGGACTTGGGACACTTAGTTTCTCAAGCCTTCAGTTCAGTTCAGTTCAGTCGCTCAGTCATGTCTGACTCTTTGTGACCCCATGAATCGCAGCACGCCAGGCCTCCCTGTCCATCACCAACTCCCAGAGTTCACTCAAACTCATGTCCATCGAGTCAGTGATGCCATCCAGCCATCTCATCCTCTGTCGTCCCCTTCTCCTCCTGCCCCCAATCCCTCCCAGCATCAGGGTCTTTTCCAATGAGTCAACTCTTTGCATGAGGTGGCCAAAGTACTGGAGTTTCAGCTTTAGCATCATTCCTTCCAAAGAACACCCAGGGCTGATCTCCTTTAGAATGGATTGGTTGGATCTCCTTAAGGGACTCTCAAGAGTCTTCTCCAACACCACAGTTCAAAAGCATCAATTCTTCAGCGCTCAGCTTTCTTCACAGTCCAACTCTCACATCTATACATCACCACAGGAAAAACCATAGCCTTGACTAGACGGACCTTACTTTCCTCATAAGAAATGGAAATCCTACTAGAATCTACCTTATAGAGTTGTTCAAAGCATTAAATGGAATAATGTAGCTAAAAGCACAATCTGTAGAACAGTAACTCTTATTTAGCAATTTTGGATCCCTTTTCTATGCTTTGGTTCCTTCATCTGTAAAACAAGATTAGATATTCTCCAGATATCCTTCAGTTCTTACAATCAATGAATGCCCCCACCATGTGGAATTTAACTTACTGTTAGATTTATAGACCAATTTGATTTAAGATGATTTGACATGTAGTTCCCTTTCTATTTCAGCCTCTGTCTTTGAGTAGTCTAGATACTAAAAGTCTGAGATAATTGGGTAGCTTCTGACTTAGACAATGACTGTTCCTTAAGTCCTGACAATAACTTTTCCTGGGAATAACCAGCCACCTGAAATTCTAATAAACCATTTTGTGTAAGTATCAGGGCTTTTCTGTTTTTAAAAAATATTTATTTGTTTGGTTGCTTCAGGTCTTATTTGCAGCCCTCAGGATCTTCGTCGCATCATACAGGGTCTTTTGTGGAGCACAGACTCTCTAGTTGTGGCGTGTGGGCTCGGTTGCTCTGTGGCACTTGGGATTTTAGTTCCCCTATCAGGGATCCCACCCGCGTCCTCCTCTGCATGGCAAGGTAGATTCTCAACCACTGGACCACCGGGGAAATCCAAAGACACTTTTGTTGAACTTACCAATTTGGTGATAATTATCGCCTGCTGGAGAATCCAGAGGTCAACTTCTGGGCCTTGGGCAAGAGGAGAGCAGATCACTAGCAATATTTGAGAAAAGGCAGAGATGAAGTAGTCTTTACTGGCATGGGAGGCTGACTAGATGTCACACAATGACTAAAAGACTCTTTATCTAGGAGTCTGTTAAAGGGATTACAAAAGGAAGTGCTGCTTTAAAAATTGTAATGAAGAACTTTACTGAATTTTAGCTGCCTATCTTGAGTATTTGAGTAATGTGGGATTTATATAAATATAGGAGTCTTGGCACTGGAGTTTTTTTGCCCTATAGCTTTTGTATCTTAATTTTTGGCCATATTGGTAAGGAGGAAGACTATGTGTTTTTTTTTTCCAATGATTTATAGGGTTTACCTGGAGGAGAGAATGGCAACCCATTCCAGTATTCTTGCTTGGAGAATCCCATGCACAGAGGAGACTGGTGGGTTATGGTCCAGGGGTTGCAAAGAGTGGGGCACTACTGAAGTGGCTTAGCAGTAGTAGCATAGGGTTTACACTTCAGAGGCATACTTACCTTTCTTTCAAGAATAATCCAAAATGGTCCATTGTGGAAAGTCACGGAAAAATAGAATCACATCTAGGCGTTGATTGAAAGGGCAGAGGTATGGGCTTGGAGAATAATGATTAAACTTGGGTTTCCAGTTGGCTTATACACGGGTGGTGTTAAGCTGAAATCCTGCCAGCCTCTGATGCTTATGAATGGAGTGGCATGTGTGTGTTCTGGTGTGGGGAAGAGTAGAGATCTAGAAGTGCTTCGCTTTTGTCACACCGTGCAAAACTTTGCCCACTCACCTCATTTCTGGCAGTGGGACACATTTTCATGAGAACACAAGAAAGAAAAGGAGCAGCAGGAGAAAGAAAGTGAGAGACGAGATAAAAGTAGGGGAGAGAAAGTAATTGTTTTAATCAAGCATTTCCATTTTCTAGCAGATTTGGCTCTTGCCCACCCTCCTGGATCTGATTCTTTGCTCACAGGACTTCTGAGGAGCACCTCCTCCAGCTTCTCCGAGAGGGGTCAGAGACCTTTGCTGATTGCCACCAACACTGGCAATAGGGTGGCTATTATACCTCTCCTTTCATTAATCAGCTGTGTTATTTCCAGTTAGTTATTTTTATCCTTTAAAAGTCCTCTCAGCATAGCTCTTTCCACATTCCAATTCCCTCCCTCAGCCAACAAATGCATAGGTGTGTACACTCAAACACACACGGACCAATTCTTCCCAATATTCCAAGGGTATCCTTGAGATATGCCAGCTCAGTTTTAGGAGTTTTCAAGTGCACCTTAAAATGAAAAACACTGAGGATTCCTGTTTGAAACTGCTGTGTATCTGAAGGGATTTGCTGAGGGCAGTCTTAGACCTTCTTTCACGCTGTTGCTGAGGTTTGTTTGTTTTGAATCTTTCCCTGTGCTTGGAAACTCCCAAACTGCTAACTCTTTCTCTAAGAAAGTAACTCCTACCTCCCCTAATTAGAATCTGGACATTTCTGATTATTCTCAAATGTTGATCATGAGTCTGCCCAATTCCATCTTCGTATTATGTCTTAATAACCCAAAAGCTCAGCAGCCCATCTTTGGTAGCTCAGATCATGACTAAGTAAGTCATGCCAGCCAGGCCATGGAGATATTAAACAGGTCCTGTTGGTCTCCAAGGCAGCTAGAACATCTCTTTAATGACTCTGTTTTGCCAGCCTGACTCTGGAGGCTTCGTCTATGGTATGTTGCCAGCAGCTCCTACTTGGCACACTTGAGTACATGAGTGTGTATGCGTGTATGTGCATGTGTGTGTGTTCATGTGTGTATACCTTTGCATGTGTTAGTGGCAAGAAAGTCTGCCTCACCGGCTGAATTTCAAAAAAAGAGCCTTGGTTAATCTGCATTTTTAAAATACACTTATACTATGCCCATAGCTCTTGTAGCTCCCAACACTAGGAATGCAGAGGGCAGTGTTGTGAAGCGAAGAGAACAGAGCAGAGTATGGAGTTGATGTGGATGGCATTGCATCCAGCCTTTTTTTGGGGGGGGGCTTGTTTTTTATGTTTGTTTGTTTTCGGTTGTTCTACACAGCACATGAGATCTTAATTCCCCAACCAGTGATTGAATCCATGCCCCCTACGCTGGAAGGGGGCCTTCCACTGGACTGCCAGGGAAGTCCTTGGCATTGCATCCAGGCTTTACCATATAGCTGCAAAACTCGGTCACTCTCATAAGAATGGGGACAGATAGCACGTTTCTCATAAGAATGTATGAGTTTTGACTGCAGAAGACACCTAGTGAATATTTGTGAATGGTTAAATGAATGTTCTAACAGGCTACGTTAATTTGAAGGTTTCTGTCTGAAACCTAGAAGCCAGGTAGTTTCCTATTCACCTGCCCTTTTCCTTGATCATCATATTATTAATGAATATGTATATATATGTTCCCCACTAAATTGTAACAAAAACAATTATTCATTTTAACAGATGACATGCTAATCATTAGGGTCTGGCCCAGAGGTCTGTGTGCATTATAATCAGAGATTCCCACACTTCCAGGAGGTATTGTTGTCTCCATTTATAGGCGAAGAAATCAAAGTGCAGAGGAGGTTAATAGTTTGCCTACTCTCTGTAGTCTCAAGTGGCAGTGCCAGGTTCACCTCAGTTCTCATCCAAATCCTGTGCTGTGTAGTGCTGCCCCTGTGGGCATGGGGGCTACTGCCTAGTCCTGCATTTGCTGAGCCTCTGTGCTTCAGACACAGTAGACACTCTGTGACTGTTTTTAAAATAGTAGGCACTCAATAAATGCTTGGCTAAGGATTTCAAAGCCTAGTTTTCCTGATTGAAAGGAAATCCATTAGATAGGTGGTAAAGGTGAGGCCGGGCGTCCCTGGTGGCTCAGTAGAGAACCTGCCTGCCAATGCAGAAGATGTGGGTTTGATCCCTGGGTCCGGATGATCATCCCCTGGAGAAGGAAATGGCAGCCCACTCCAGTATTCTTACCTGGGAAGTCCCATGGACAAAGGAGCCTGGTGAGCTTTAGGCCAGGGCATTCCAAAAGAGTCTGACATGACTTAGTAACTACACAGCAGCAGCAACAACAAAGGTGAGGTCACAGAGGCCTAAACACCCATTGGCCATCCCCCGGCCCTTAATAAGAACAAGAAATTAGCTGGATCTTGAATTGTTTTCTTTTGAACAGAAAAACGGAAGAAGCTAAGCTAAGGAAAGAAGGATTCAACAAACAGCTTATCCTGAGCCACTATAACAAGGAAGAGGTGAACACCATCCCTGAAGATTCCCAGTGTTTCTGGCTAGAGTTGCTGAGGAGGAGGACTAATATGCCGACAATCAAGAAGCCTGACCAGAATTTGAAAAAGTTCCATTATGCTCTGACAGATGGTTCCTCTCTGACCTAATATCCTTGTGAAACGCCAATGGTTGAAGAAGGATGGGACGGGTCAGGAGTGATAAAGGGGCAGCAGGTGGAGTGTTTCTGTTTCAGCAGAAAATCCCAGAAGCATTATAAAAAGAGGTCTGACCCCTGTATTTGTTCAGTCCCTTTCTCCCAAGGGTCTACACTCCCTCACTCTGGGGGTGGGAGAAGTCAATCCAAGAAAGAGGTCAGGGCAAGTTCTCCAGTTTATAAAGCTTTCTTCTACTTAATGGGATCTCTGGTTTTAGTCAACATTTTGTGAAGCACCTAAGGTGTCACATGATCCTGAGAAAATGAATTGTTGTTCATTTTCCTGATTAGAGAGACATTTGGGGATTTAGCTTAGAGAGAATAGGGATTTTTGTAATAAATTCTTACAAATCCAAGATGAAAAAGACTTCAAGGGTTCATCATGGCTTTGTAAAGGTTCGTACAGCTAGGTTTTGTGAAATTGTTTGCATACTCATAATTGTCCCTCAGTCCTCCTTTGCCTGGTCTGTCCATCGACATTTTTGGGGACACCCAGTCATTTTGCTGTGTGCTGGAATGACCTCAGGAGGCCATGCTGGGCAGCAGTGGGCAACTTTGGCTTCCAGTGACTCTTTCATTAACAGAACCTGTCTGACCAGACCTTCCTGTTACTAGTCACAAGATTGGTTTTAAGGAATTTGCAGCTGAAGTGGAGGTTCAGGCAATGTGCACACGTGGAAAGATCATGCAAGTGGAAGTCACAGTCAGATGTGCTGGCCTGTGACTCGTTATTGCGCTCAGTGTCTAGGGGAAAGCAAGTCACACTCTCTGGACTTCGTTGCCTACATAAGCTGATTTTAAAAATTAGGTAGGAAAAGTTCTACTTAAGAATTATTATAAGAATAGGTTCTACTAAAGAGCAAATTCTATCTGAGAGTTGTTATCAGCATTATTATTGTTTTTATCAATAGCAGTTCCTTAACCTGGATCTTATCTATCCTTCTGGCCGCCTAGCTGTCTGCCAAAGCTATTCTGCCCTCCCTTGGGGTGGCATGTATACCAACATATTTAGTGACTTGCCAAATCAAGTTATCCTTGGAACCTTCACGCCTTTTGGATGTGGTAGCATTTCTTCTCCTAAGAGGTACATGAAATTCCAAACAAACTAGAACGTGTGGGTAAGGTAAGAGATGGAGGAAGCGCTAAATCCCAGAAATGGAAAGGATAGGAAAACAATCTTTGAAATCAGCAATCTAGTTTGGGAAAGCAGATAAGGAAAATGAAACCTATACATGTGTTCATGGCTGTTCCATGTACAGACTTGCATATCAGAACGGACCAAAAGACTGTAGGTCTCAGAGAACCCAACTCCGCCATCCATGTGAAGACACTATAGCCCCTTTTCATATAGGGACTTATATGAAGCCAACGCCCCAGGAATACGGGCTGGGAAGCAAAACTGGGTTATTTGGTAAGCCAGGTATCAGCGGGGCCTCCCTACCCTCTTATGGACTAGATAACACTGGCAGCACTACCATCCCATGCCCATGCAAAGTCTCACATCCTCCTCAAGAGTTCTGCAGAGTTCTCATGGTCTCCTCTGGCTTTGACACCCTGCCTCCTCTGAATCGTATTCTCCACGCTGTGTCTTGCATCTATGATCTTATTTTGACTCTGATTTGAGCTAACTGGGGAATTTGCTCCTTTCCTTGATTTTCACATGTAAAAACCACTCACCTGAGGACTCTGTGCTCTCTGTGCATGCATGTAAGCTCAGTCTCTCAGTTGTGCCTGACTCTTTCCTACCTGATGGGCTGTGGCCCACCTCTGTAAGGGTAGCCAGGTGCTTTGGGTCTTTATAGCACAGTGATACAAATAACTTATATGAAATGTAAAATGTACCTATGTGTGCTGAAAAGTGATTCATCCATCCTAAGTGTTGCCCAGTATATCATATTTTCTTCTCCAGATTCTGTTCCATGCCTCTCTCAGCTTCTGTTGGTTGCTGGCAATTCCTGATGTTACCTGGTTTATTTGTAAATAATGTCACATTCTGAGGTACAGGGTGCACGTGAAACTTGGGGAGACACTATGCAACTCACTGTAATGACTCTTCCCCTGTATGTGATGTTCTTTGGTTTATTACTTACCCCACACCTCTGCCTGCACCTCTTCCACGTGCTCAATTTCAATTTAGTTGGTGACCCACTTTAAAGCATCTTGTTGAAAATGTTGCACAAAGGTAAATATACAAATACAGCAAATTAAAAAAAAAAAACATGAAGTGTGGGCTGAGAAAAACATTTTTTGGCCCCTGGAGCTTTAGAAATAGATCGACATTGTAGCTTGTTGATCTGCAGCCTTTCAGTGAACTAAGATATCATATTGCTTTCATATTTGCTGAATTTCAATTTTTTGAATGATCCTCAATCACATATTTCCCTGCCTCCATATTTTTAAAAATCTTAATTGGAGGGTAATTGCTTTACAATGTTGTGTTAGTTTCTGCTGTACAACATGAATCAGCTATATGTGCTTCCCTAGTGGCTCAGACAGTAAAGAATCTGTCTGCAACGCAGGAGACCTGGGTTCAATCCCTGCGTCAGGAGGATCCCCTGGAGAAGAAAATGCAACCCACTCCAGTATTCTTGGCTGGAGAATTCTGTGGACAGAGTAGGATAGGCTACAGTCCATGGAGTCACAGAGTCGGACATGATTGAATGACTAACATCCCTTCCCTCTTGAGCCTCCCTCCCACTTCCCTCATCCCACCCCTCTAGGTCATCACAGAGCACCAACCTGAGCTTCCTGTGTTCCCTTGATTTCAAGACAATGGAAGTTGACGGTTGCTTTTTTTAAGCCATTTCATAAATATGCTTTTGTGTGTTCCTGCCATGTTCAGCATTTCGTATGTGCTGATTAGCTTCTGGTGAAGCCTCTTCTCCTTGTTCCCCTTCCCTGGCTGTTTTTATGAGTCAAATCACCTGTCAAAATATGTCAGCAGCTTGCCAGCAAATAAAGTACAGGTCAGCTAAAAGCTAAAAGAAATAAAAGACTAATGTTTGATTCTCAAGATGCAAATAGAGAAAGAGAGAGATGAATGAGGCAGCAAAGTACCTTACTGAGTGGCATGTACACACCTGCCTTCAGTGTGGAAGAGCCTTTCCCAACTTTGATGTTGAGATGAAAAGAAGATGACAGAATCTGGAAGCATTTCAAACGCTAAGAAAGCACATACCTTCAAAAAGTCCTTTCCTCTCCCAACCCTAGTAGTTCCACAGTTTCAAAAGAAAAGTTAGGAAACACCATGTAATTTTAAGGCCGTCTGATTGGACTTCGTATTCTGTGACACTACAGACTGGGTGGAAAACTAAAACTGCTTTCATGAAGAAGAAATGTATTTTAATCAGTTAGATTTTCCAGGGATTGTACAAGTTAGAGTCTGGAAATTGTTGCTGGTAAACTTGACTAAAACATCTCCCTCCTACTAATTGCAAACATGTATCACTTTAAGTTGCTAGAGTACTTTTTCATGTTGTTTAATTTTCCTGGGAACCCTGTTGTTGTTCAGCCTCTAAGTTGTGTCTGACTCTTTGTGCAGCATGCCAGGCTTCCTTGTTCTTCACCATCTCCTGGAGTTTGCTCAGATTCGTGGGCGTTGGCTGAGTTGGTGATGCTATCTAACCCTGTGACTAGATATAATTCCAAACTGAAGTTCAAAGAAGATGGATATCTTTCCCAAGCCCACATGATAGAGGAAAACATTGACTCTTTTTCACGGCATTTGTACACTGTTGTTCTCTGTGACTGAAATTTCTTGTCCCAGCTCTTTGCTTGACTAGTTTACTCTTATCTCTCAGGTCTCCATTTAAATGTCACTCCTAGGAGAGACTGTTTCTTTTGTTTTAAATAGCTTTATTGAGAAAAACTACATTCCATAAATTTACCTATTTAAAATGTACAATGCAGTGGGTTTTAGTATACTTACAGAGTTTTTCAACCAACACCATAATCTAATGTTAGAATGTTTTCATCACATGAGAAAGAAATCTTAGCAGCCACTCATCATTCCCTACCCTTCCCTCCAACCCTAGGAACCATTAATAAACCTTCTGCCTGTGTAGATCTGTCTATTCTGGAACTTTCATATAAATGAAATGATACAATATATGGTGTTTGAAGATTTGCTTTTTTCACTTAGTATAAGGCTTTCAAGTTGCATCAATATATCATATACTAGTATTTCACTCCTTTTAGTGGCCAAATAATATTCCATTGAATGTATTGATATATACCACCTTTGTTTCTCATTCATTAGTTGATGGACATTGGGGTTGTTTCCACTACCTGACTCCTACAAATAATGCTGCTGTGAACATTCATGTTCAGGTTTTTGTGTGGACGTTATGGTTCATTTCCCTTGGATAGATACCAAGAGTAGAACTGCTAGGTTCTATGATAAATCTATGTTTAACTTTTCAAGGAACTTGCAGACTGTTTTCTGACCATCCATTAAAAAAAAAAAAAATCCTCTTTCTGTTACTCTAAGTGATGACTTTATTTCTTCTTAGCACCAATAGCAAACTGAAATTGGGTCTGTGCAACTAGACTGTGAATTTTATTATGGGAAGGACCGTATCTTTCTTATTCATTGCTCCACCCTCAACACTTAGTATGTACCTAGTATTTTTTTGCTGTTGTTTAGTCAGTTGCTAAGTCGTGTCTGACTCTTTTGCAACCCCATGGACTGTAGCCCTCCAGATTCCTCTCTCCATGGGATTTCCCAAGCAAGAATACTGGTTTGGGTTGCAGTTTTCTTCTCCAGGGGATCTTCCCAACCCAGGGATCAAACCCTTGTCTCCTCCATTGGAAGGCAGCTTTTTTACCACTGAGCTACCAGGGAAGCCTGGTATATAGTAAATGTTAATAAATATCTGTTGAGTGGTTGAAGAGTGAGTGAACATGACTTGGAAATATTTGTGTCAGGCTATTGGGAAAAGATGGTGGGGATGGGGTGGCCAGGACAGACAGGATTTTAAGAGAGCCAGTCATGAAAATTATAATCAAAGTTGTTTTGCTAAAAATAGAGTTATGATGCTTTGGTATAGCAAGTAACAGAAAAATACCATTTTAAATTGGAGATAGGATAGCCTCTGGGTACAGTATAACTTAGGGCTCAGTGATATCAGGAAGGACCCAGGTTATTTCCATTTCTCCACTTGGCTATCCTAGGCATCCTTTCTTCCAAGGTAATCATCCTGGTGTCACTACCAGTGACACTAGCTACATGATCCTTTTCATGTCTAACAGAAGAAAAGCTTCTTTCAGTAAACGGTGAGGCCTTCCTTTCAGTGTTTTTAGGTCAGTTTAGTCACAGGCACACACTTTAACCAAAAGGGGTGCAAGGGAGCCGTGCATCCATGGGCTTAGACAGCTCAGCATCTACCCCTGTAAATGGGATTTGACTGAATGAGCCGTGAAGAACTAAACGAACAGGAATTTGTTAGAAAGGAAGGGGAAGGTAGGGATTGAATGCTGAGTATGCCACCAGCAGTGGAGCAGATAGAACTTGATTTGCTTGAGCCACAATCTCCAAAAGTCTAGTCCAGTAGGAAAGAGCACAGCAACAGTAGGATTTCCAAAGCTCTGGTGGACCCAGGGGAGGGAACAAGGGAGAAGTACTTAGGCCAGAGGCTGGACAACTTTTTGTCTAAATGACCAGATGGTAAATATTTTAAGCTTTGCCAGCCATACAGTCTCTGTTGCAACTACCAACTCTGCCACTGTAGCATGAAAGCAGCCATAGCCAACATATAAACAAATGTGCACGGCTGTGCTCTAATGGGAATTTACTTACAAAACCAGGCAGCAGGCCATATTTGGCCTGCAGGTTATAGTTTGCCTATTTTTGGCCTAGACTCTGGATACTATCTGCCTAATTATCCTCACTATTAGAAAAGCAGTGGAGAAATCATGCTTTCTTGAAGTTGGACTGATATTTTCATTCTTTTATATACCTTTATTATTCAAGGATACTGGTTGATTCTTCTCTAAGCTTGAAGATTAAACTTATAGATATCTAATATTTATTGGGCATCTACTATATGTCAGGCCCATTTGTATTTTACTCTTTTGTCTAATTGCTTTCTTGCTGCTTTCAAGATTTTCTGTTCATCATTGGCTTTTAACAGTTTGCCTCTGATGTGTGCAAGTGTGAATCTCTTTTGAGTTTATTTTACTTGGAATTTTTTGAGCTGCTTTGATGGACAGATTAATGTTTTTCATAAAACTTGAGACTTTTAGGCCACTATTTTTATTTTTCTGCCCGTTTTTCTCTACTGTTTCTGGTACGCCCATCACATGTATGTATGTCAGTGAATTTAATAGTGTCTATAGGACTCTTAGACTTTATTTTTCTTCACTTTTCTTTTCTCTTTGTTCTGCAGACTCAATAATCTCTACTGAGCTACCATCAAGTTCACTGATTCTTGTTTTGCTAGCTCAGGTAGGCTGTTGGCCCCCTCTATTGAATCTGTCAGTTGTACTACTATACTTTAAATTCCAGAGTGTCTATTTAGCCTTTAATTTCTGTCTCTTTGTTGCTATTCTCTATTTGAATAAATCATTGGCATCATATTTTCTTTTAATTAAAAAACTTTTCCTTTAGTTTTTAAAGATATCAATTCAGTCAGTTCAGTTCACTCAGTCATGTCCGACTCTTTGCGACCCCATGAACTGCAGCACGCCAGGCCTCCCTGTCCATCACCAGCTCCCAGAGTTCACTCAGACTCACGTCCATCGAGTCAGTGATGCCATCCAGCCATCTCATCCTCAGTTGTCCCCTTCTCCTCCTGCCCCCAATCCCTCCCAGTATCAGAGTCTTTTCCAATGAGTCAACTCTTCGCATGAGGTGGCCAAAGTACTGGAGTTTCAGAAAATCTTGAAAGCAGTAAGAAAGCAATTAGACAAAGAGTAAAATACAAATGGGCCTGACATATAGTAGGTGCCCAATAAATATTAGTCATCTATAAGTTTAATCTTCAAGCTTAGAGAAGAATCAACCAGTATCCTTGAATAATAAAGGTATATAAAACAGTGAAAATACCAGTCCAACTTCAAGAAAGTATGATTTCTCTGCTGTTTTTCTAGTAGTGAGGATAATTAGGCAGATAGCATGTGGGATCTTCCCAGATCAAAGATTGATTCAGTGTCCCCTGCATGTCAAGGTGGATTTTTTAACCATTGGACAACCAGGGAAGCCCCTCAAAATATTGATATATAATTTTCTGTCCAATATTGCATCAAGTATATGTTATTATTTCCCTTTTGCCTATAAGAAAATTGCACCTAAACCTGACATTTCTTGTTCACAACAATTTTATGAAATATTTTAAAAATTCCCTTTGTCATTTAAGTAATATTAAATTAAAAATAAAAGCTATAATAAAAAAATAGTGGTTGATACAAAGGTGGGCCATGTGATTTCTGAGCTCTCATTTAGGGCTAACTTACAGACAGACTAATAGATTTACAAGTCAGCAAAGTTAGAATTGAAATAAAAGTACATCCCAAGTCTTCACTTTCTGGGCAGATGCCAGAATGTTCAGTGCCCTGGCCAGACTTTAGTATGGCCCAAGAATGAAGTTTATGCCAAGAAAATGTCCCCCTCAATATTGTTACATGAAGTTAAATGTCCAAGATGAGGATTATATATGCAAACAAACAAGGAAGTAATTTCCCTCCACTTGCCCCTCTAGAGTGGTCCCATTCCTCATCCCCTCCCTGTCTTCCTTGATGACAGTAGCAGATTTATACAACACCATCTGTTAGTGGTATTTTTGGAATTCACAGAAGCCCAAAACACTGTGCCTCATGGATAAGTCCTGCCCCTGTGTAATTTCATCCTGGGCACCACAGACCATTCCTTGGCACAGGGTACAGTCTGCTTTCAGCAGAACTGAAGGCTCTGAAAAAGAGAAGGCAAAAAAGTTGCTTCCAGAAGGAATTCGTTATCTGTTAGTGATCTTTTAAACCAGTCCCCTCCCCCTTCTTTTTTTTTTAACCTCTGGTAATCTTTTATTTAGTAAACTGGGCAGTGGATATGGCTATTCATTTTATGCTTTATAAATTTTATATGTCTTCAATGCTGTATGTTACATTTCTTTTTTGTTATTGCAATTTTTAAAAACTTTTATTTTGTATTTAACAAACAGTGTTAGGTTTCGTTCTCGGGTGAACAGTGAAGGGATTCAACCATACACATACATGTATCCATTCTCCTCCAAACTGCCCTCCCATCCAGACTGCCACATAACATTGAGGAGAATTCCCCGTGCCATATAGTAGGTCTTTGTTAAACCAATCCCCCCTTTTGCACATCTGTCACCCCACCAAGGGGGATTCTTGGTGAGAAGGTTCAGAAGCTTGCATCAGCAGGAAGATGAGGGAGAGAGGAGTGTGGACTGGGACCTTTGCTGCCAGGATTCAGCGTGCAGGGAAGCACTGTGCCAGCGGGGGACAGCTGCCTTAGCTAGGGCTCCTCCTATGTTGCCTGATGAGACTCCTCACAGAAATGAGAACAGCTCAAGGCTGGGTTGCCCAGGCTGAGAGGGTAGGCTATTCAAGAAAGCGATGCTCTCTAGGTGTCCAAGGCATGGGATTTCCATTTCTGCTTTGTTTCATTGGTTTTGTCACTTTGCCCCTCCAGCCCACCTGTTAGACTGTGCATTTGATTAAGCCAAAAGCACCTGTTTTATACAGGGAACTATTATTTTTCATTAGATGATGAACCTCTCTATTGAACTTCACATTAGGCTGTGCATATTCTGTGAACACCCTTCAGCTTCTGTTTTCTCATCTGGGAAAGAGAAACCATAATGGCTATAAACGGACTTGTGAGACTTATGTGAGACTTAATAAAAGCAACACTTCTTGAAAACTTACAAGCTGTCTAGCTTTGTTTGAAGTGCTTTACATATATTAGATCATTTAGTACTAACAACAGCTCTATGAGGAGAGTGCTGTTGTTATCGCTATTTTAAGACAAGGGAACTGAGCCACAGAAAGGTTGAGAAATATGCCGATGTTCATACAATAAGGAAATGGAAGAGCTAGGTTCAACACCTTTAACAGTCTAGCTCTATAGAGTTTGTAACCATTATGTAACACTGCCTTGTCCAGTAGTTAAGACTCTGGTTCCAATGCATGGGGCATGGGTTTGATCGCTGGTCAGTTCAGCTCAGTTCAGTTGTTCAGTCGTGTCCGACTCTTTGCAACCCCATGAACCACAGCACGCTGGGCCTCCCTGTCTATCACCACTCCTGGAGTCCACCCAAACCCATGTCCATTGAGTCGGTGATGCCATCCAACCATCTTATCCTCTGTCGTCTCCTTCTCCTCCTGCCCCCAATCCCTCCCAGCATCAGAGTCTTTTCCAATGAGTCAGCTCTTTGCATCAGGTGGCCAAAGTATTGGAGTTTCAGCTTCGACATCAGCCCTTCCAATGAACACCCAAGACTGATCTCCTTTGAGATGGACTGGTTGGATCTCTTTGTGGTCCAAGGAACTCTCAAAAGTCTTCTCCAACACCACAGTTCAAAAACATCAATTCTTCTGCACTCAGCTTTCTTTATAGTCCAACTCTCACATCCATACTTGACTACTGGAAAAACCATAGCCTTGACTAGACGGACCTTTGTTGGCAAAGTAATGTCTCTGCTTTTTAATATGCTGTCAAGGTTGGTCATAACTTTTCTTCCAAGGAATAAACGTCTTTTAATTTCATGGCTGCAATCACCATCTGCAGTGATTTTGGAGCCCCCCAAAATAAAGTCAGCCACTGTTTGCACTGTTTCCCCATCTATTTCCCATGAAGTGATGGGACCGGATGCCATGATCTTAGTTTTCTCAATGTTGAGCTTTAAGCCAACTTTTTCACTCTCCTCTTTCACTTTCATCAAGAGGTTCTTTAGTTCTTGTTCACTTTCTGCCATAAGGGTGGTGTCATCTGCATATCTGAGGTTATTGGTATTTCTCCCAGCAATCTTGATTCCAGCTTGTGCTTCTTTCAGCCCAGAGTTTCTCATGATGTACTCTGCATATAAGTTAAATAAGCAGGGTGAAAATATACAGCCTTGACGTACTCCTTTTCCTATTTGGAACCAGTCTGTTGTCCCATGTCCAGTTCTAACTGTTGCTTCCTGGCCTGCATACAGGTTTCTCAAGAGGCAGGTCAGGTGTTCTGGTATTCCCACCTCTTTCAGAATTTTCCACAGTTTCTTGTGATCCACACAGTCAAAGGCTTTGGCATAGTCAATAAAGCAGAAATAGATGTTTTTCTGGAACTCTCTTGCTTTTTCCATGATCCAGTAGATGTTGGCAATTTAATCTCTGGTTCCTCTGCCTTTTCTAAAACCAGCTTGAACATCTGGAAGTTCATTGTTCATGTATTGCTGAAAACTGGCTTGGAGAATTTTAAGCATTACTTTACTAGCTTGTGAGATGAGTGCAATTTTGCTGTAGTTTGAGCTTTCTTTGGCATTGCCTTTCTTTATGATTGGAATGAAAACTGACCTTTTCCAGTTCTGTGGCCACTGCTGAGATTTCCAAATTTTCTGGCATATTGAGTGCAGCACTTTCACAGCGTCATCTTTTAGGATTTGAAATAGCTCAACTGGAATTTCATCACCTCCATTAGCTTTGTTCATAGTGATGCTTCCTAAGGCCCACTTGACTTCACATTCCAGGATGTCTGGCTCTAGGTGAGTGGTCACACCATCATGATTATCTGGGCTGTGAAGATCTTTATTGTACAATTCTTCTGTGTACTCTTGCCACAGTCAGGGAACTAAGATTACACATGCTGGGTGGTACAGCCAAAAATAAATAAATAAGTAAAAATAAAAGTATGTATTTAAGGCTTGGCACATAGAAGGCACCAAATAAATATAATCTATCAAGATAATTATAATCACAAGACTGAAAATCTCCTGAGTGCAGTGAGATCACCTCATGCTGAGCATCCCTAGACACCTAACAGTCACTAAAGAGTATCTTGCATTTAATGTATTTGTTTAATTGAACCCATTTTATCAGAGCAATTTATACTTCTTCTCTGTGCCAGGTGCTATGCTGAGAAGGAAGACACAAAGATGATCTAGACATGAACACATAGTCTGATGCTATTCATCCAGAAAAGATAATGTAATAAAATGCTGGACTGCATTAATAGACATATAAAGTATAGGGAAGGTAAAATTGATACCTCCCTGTTTTTCAACACAAATTCTACCTTTGCAAATCTAGATGGTTCTTGAATATATGCATATGTATCCATCTTTCTCACCACTGCCCTAGACCAGGCTGCCATCCTCTCTCCTGGACCACTGATATGACCTCTGAACTGGTACCCAGCATTTACTTTGGTTCCCCACCAATCTGTTTGATCATGTCACCTCATTGCTTTGTTATTAAACCATTATATGATTTGTTACTTGTAAGGTAAAATTCAAGATACAGCATAGGAACACCTGCGTATCCAGTCCCTACCTGCCGATCCCTCCAGCCTTATTGGCATCACTCTGGACTCTAGCCACATTGTTTTTGTTCTTAATATTTATTTCTTAGGCTGTGCTGAGTCTTAAAGTCAGCGTTAGAATTCTTTGTTGCAGCATGTGGGGATCTAGATCCCTGACCAAGGATTGAACCTGGCCCCCCTGCTTTGGGAGCGAGGAGTTTTAGCCACCGGACCATCAGGGAAGTCCCTAGCCACACTGCTTTCTATAAGTCCTTCGAGTGCACTGTGCTCAACACCTTCCTCATAGCCTTTTGTATACGTATTTTTTGCATCCAGTTGCAACACAGTTCTATGTCAGCTGTCCACCCAACTCAATCAGCCAGAGCCAAGGCATCGGGACCACATGGCCTGATAATCATGGCTGGAGAGCCCATTTCCATGACTCTCTAGATGGGGAGTGGTGAATGGGAGGGGATGTGTCTCAGAGAAGGGAAATTTTGATCAGCTGAGATGTATATACCAGCCTTCTCTTCAAGGAAGATATTCAGGCAGAGGCAAGGTGACCACTCACCAGGAATGTGATAGAAGGGAGTCCTGTACTCTTAAAAGCTGTAACCTGATGATGTCTGTCATCTCAGCCAAATCAATGAGTCCATCAATTTTTTTGTTCTAAATGAGATACATTTCTGTCTTTTTCATAGCCAAGTAATATCAATGATGTTTAATCAGGATGGAGGCATGATGCTCAGCAAAAAAGGAACCACTGTGAGGGAATGGATATGGCCTTCAAAGGGAAAACTTGACGATCCAGTTGAAATTTGGGTATTATTTTACAATTTATCATTCTTTTGATCATTTTTATTCTGTAACAGTCATTTACTTTGAGTTTCTAAAATAAACTGTTGGGAGTAGGAGGATTAAGAGGTCTGAATTATTTAGTTTAGTGGTCTACACTAGCCAGTTGATCTGATAAATTTTTATTTCAGTTCTTCACTTCACTTGGTCCTTTTTAAAATGGATTTGTCTTTGTTCAGCAGCAGTAGTTTTAAAAAGTTATTACTATAAAAGCATTTCATGCCTACTAAAAACACATTTTAAAGGGGGCAGCCTTTATGCAAGGCCAGAAGATTATCGCTAAATGGGACTGTGGGTCTAGGCTTTCTATATTTTATGATTTTTTAGAAGTCATAAATTCCGGGGTTTTTTAAATGAAATATCCTGATATTTTAAAGTTGGCAATTAGCGCAAACTCTGAGAATAATAAACCAAACATTTCTGAGGTATCAGTCTGAAACTTCTGGGCTAGACTTTCTCTGTTCACATATAGTCACTGTGTGTGTGCGTGCGTGCGTGTGTGCGTGCATGCGTGCGTGTGTGCACGTGCATGTGTGCGTGTGTGCATGGGTGTGTGCGTGTGTGCGTGTCTGTGTGTGCATGTGTGTGCGTGCATGTGTGCGTGTGTGCATGGGTGTGTGTGCGTGTGTGCACGTCTGTGTGTGCATGTGTGTGCGTGTGCACGTGTGTGGGTGTGTGTGCGTTTGTGTGTGTGCGTGCGTGTGTGTATGTGTGTGTGCGTGTGTGCGTGTGTGTGTGTGTGTGTACGTGGACTGCACTTTGCATCCAGGGCAATTGCATATGCTGTGCTGGTGGTGTCCTGCACAGCCAACCTCAGCACCACCACAGACATATAGAGCTGTGCTGTCCACTGTGGCAGCCACAGCCATCCATGGTTATGGAACCCTTGAAATACACTGGAAATGTAAGCCACACACAAGATTTCAAAGACTTAATACAAAACAGAGAATGTAAAATATCACGAATCATTTTTACATCATTATATACTTAAAAGTTAATTCTTGAATATATTTGGCTATAAAATAGTATTAAAATTAATTTCACCTGCCCTTTACTCATTTTAATGTGACTACTACAAAATTTTAAATTACTTATGTGGCTCATATTGTATTTCTACTGGACAGGCATGAAAAGTACCTCCAGGTCTGTCGTACACAATTTACAAAATCCATGGTATCATCCTATATTTACTATTTAGACAGCTATTTTTAAAGAGATCTGCTCAGTTCTAGAGAGTTAGGGAAGTAAAGAGCGGGTAAAGAAACTGTACCAGATAAGCCTGTATGTGAAAGCTTCCTGACAGTCAGGAATCAGGGTTTCCTTACTCTTTTTTTCTAAAAATTCAGGATTGCAATGGGATAGATTATTCAATTCAAATTACTCCAGCTGGCAGCCTTCAGGAAGCAAGGGAGTATAACTTGTAACCAGATAAAAGTCCTTGCATGCTTAATGCAGCTGACTCAATTAGGACACTTCATCTGTAGCAAGCCTGTAAATTTGCTCTACAAATCTGCAGATATTCATTTGGGCTTTAAGAAGTTGTTCATTTGTCATTAGTTTTCCATTCTCACTTATAAAATACCTCCAACTTTAATAAGTTTCACAATAATATTAAGGCTCATAAAACTTCTAAGGACTTGGCAGGCATAAATTACTTTTCTCAACATCAAGGGAATCAGTTGATACCAAGTGTGTCTTATGGGCAAGATTGTCTGTGTTTCAGACTAGAATTAGGGCTCAGAAGTACTTGCAAACTGACCCAGCATTTTTGCAATTGAAAATGAATCTTTCTCTATAAGACATAATTACATTAATTCTAAATAATTTCTCCCCACTTCTCTTTCTTCTCTCAATAAATCAAGC
Source organism: Ovis canadensis (assembly GCF_042477335.2). Lineage (NCBI taxonomy): Eukaryota > Metazoa > Chordata > Mammalia > Artiodactyla > Bovidae > Ovis > Ovis canadensis. The sequence goes on along the minus strand of NC_091247.1, from coordinate 137,248,342 downwards.
ACCAATGAATTGGCAGTACCAAAACCTAAACCTCACTTCTGACTTAATGGAATTAGACTGAAGCTGTTTGTGAATATTGGTCTGAAATTTCTTTCTGTGCATCATGTAAATGTCTATGATTTCCACCTGAGTTATGAGAATGAGAATTCTGGGCAGGAATTAACAATCCTTTCTATTGCCCCTAGGTGAATAAGTTCATTACCGTGAAGATTTCTGGGCGCTCTGCCATCACCTTGGTCTACAAATGGCATCCCCAAAGCATAAGTCTATCTCTGGCACCCGTAAAATGCAAACCTTTTCCTCCACAGTTACCTGAGGCGGTAGGTCCAGCAGTTTCGTTAATTATCATGTTATCACTTCAGCACAGACCAGAGCAGAACAATGTTGACTCATAGTTTAGTATTGCCTGGTGATTTCTATTCATCAATAAGGATTTTGGCATCCTGGCTGGTTAAAAATCCTTCCATGACTGTACATTGACCTCATTTGAGAAATAACTGAAAGTTTGAGATGAGGAGAAGTTAGAATGGTAGAAGTAGGAGTAAAAAGAACACTTAGTTTCTTCTAAGGCCATGATTCCTGAGCTTTGGAGAATTAATTTCTGGTGTCCTAATCAGTTGCATGCTTGCATTTATATAATCTATGATTTCTTTAAAACGGTATGACACTTGTTTTTTCTAAAGTGAAATATAATAAGTCAATTTAAGTTCACTTTTTTTAAGCATGTAAACACTCCAAAGGAACTTGGAGATGTTAGAGCATTGTTAAATCTATGGCTCAGAATAACTTAATAACCATTTCACAATTGCACAAAATCTCTGTTGAGGAATTTTAGGCTAAAGCTTTTGTTTCTTAAGAGGTGAGACAAAACATTACTATCTCCAGTTTCATGTAGTTAAGCAGTGAGCTAGCTTGATTGATTTTGATCAAAACTTTTGACACTTTTTAAATTTTTGAGTGCATTTGTGTTAATGGTACACATATTACAGAACATGTATGAACACATAAAAATATCTTTATTTTTAGGGACAGGCATCAAAACTATTACTATGTTACTCATGGTAATAAAATTACCATGGTGATTTCACATATGCTTAAGTTTTATAATTTTTGCATAAATAGTGTCTTTATGTCAAGTTTCTTGCCTCCCTGGGTTTCATGAGCCATGTCACCTGAAAACAGCTTACAATCTCTCTCAGTCATTCCATGATGTCAATACTGTGTCCGAAGAAGCCAGGAAGCTATTCAAGGCCTACAAAGCGAAGTGCAAGCAAATGAAATGCATAACACAGAACAAAGGTGTAAGTGCAAAATAGTCACTATTTTAATATTTCAGTCAAATAAGGACATTGGTTTTCATAGTATTCTAGAGTTATTTTTCTCTTTTGACATAGTCTTAGAAAAAGAGCCAAAGAATTCAGCTACTGAACACAGATAGGCCCATTTATCTGGAAGGAGCATATGCTGACTTGTTTATTTGTATTTAACTTTTTACAAAAAAAATCTTAACCATTTCTATATGTACATTTCAGTGGCATAAGTACATTCACATTGTTGTGCAACCTTGTCATCACCACCGTCCATCTCCAGAACTTTTTAATTTTGCCAACTGATCCTACATATCCATTAAACAACCCCCCCTTTCTCCCCTCTCCAGCCTCTGCCAGCTGTCATTCTACTTTCTATCTCTATGACTTCAGTTCAGCTGCTCAGTCTTCTCTGACTCTTTGTAACCTCATGGACTGCAGCACGCCAGGCTTCCCTGTCCATCACCAACTCCCAGAGCCTACTCAAACTCATGTCCATCGAGTTAATGATGCCATCCAACTATCTCATCCTCTGTTGTCACCTTCTCCTCCTGCCTTCAATCTTTCCCAGCATCAGGGGCTTTTCCAATGAGTCAGTTCTTCATATTAAGTGGCCAAAGTATTGGAGTTTCAGCTTCAGCATCAGTCCTTCCAATGTATATTCAGGACTGATTTCCTTTAGGATGGGCTGATTGGATCTCCTTGCAGTCCAAGGGACTCTCAAGAGTCTTCTCCAACACCACAGTTCAAAACTATCAATTCTTCAGTGCTCAGCTTTCTTTATAGTCCAACTCTCACATCCATACATGACTACTGGAATAACCAGAGCCTTGACTATATGGACCTTTGCTGGTGAAGTAATGTCTCTGCTTTTTAGTATGTTGTCTAGGTTGCTCATAGCTTTTCTTCGAAGGAGCAAGCATCTTTTAACTTCATGGCTGCAGTCACCATATGCAATGATTTTGGAGCCCCAAAAGTAAAGTTTCTCACTGTTTTCTTTGTTTTCCCATCTATTTGCCATGAAGTGATAGGACTGGATGACATGATCTTTGTTTTTTGAATGTTGAGTTTTAAAGCCAACTTTTTCACTCTCCTCTTTCACTTTCATCAAGAGGCTCTTTAGTTCTTCTTCACTTTCTGCCGTAAGGGTGGTGTCATCTGCATATCTGAGGTTATTGATATTTCTCCTGGCAATCTTGATTCCAGCTTGTGCTTCATCCAGCCCAGCATTTTGCATGATGTATTCTGCACATAAGTTAAATTAGCAGGGTGACAATATACAGCCTTGATGTACTCCTTTCCCAATTTGGAACCAGTCTGTTGTTCTATGTCTGATTCTAACTGTTGCTTCTTGACCTGCATACAGATTTCTCAGGAGGCAGGTATATCTCTATGAGTTATATTACTCTAGGTACCTCATATAAGTGGATTTATGCAGTGTTTCTCCTTTTGTAACTGTCTAAGTTCACTTAGCATAATGTCCTCAAAATCTCTCCTTGTTGTATCATGTGTGTCAGAATTCCATCCTTTTTAAGGCTGAATAATATTCCATATGCCATATTTTATCTCTTCATCTGTTGGTAGACACTTGGATTATTTCCATATTTTAGCTATTATGAATAATGCTGCAATGAATAATGGTGTTCAAATCTCTCTTCAAGTTCCTGCTTTCAATTTTTTTTGATATATTCCCAGAAGTGGAATTGTTGGATCATATGGTAATTCTGTTTCTAAGTTTTTGAGGAATCACCCTACAGCTTTCCATAGCTGTTGCACTGTTACATTCCTACCACCAGTACACAAGTGTTCCAATTTCTCTGTATACCCTCACCACCACTTTTTATTTTCTTTTAGGAAAAAAAGAACAAGTTGCCATCCTAATGGGCATGAGGGTGGTTATATTCAACCTTTTAAAAATCAACTTTATTGAAAAATTATTTATTTACAATAAAATCATGCACTTTAAGTTTATACCTGATGAGTTTTGACAAATGTATAACCTGTGTAACTACCACCATCACAATTAAGATATAATTTCTAACACACCTAAAGGTTCCCATGTGCCCCTTCCCAGTCATTTCTCCTTGTTCCTAGCCCCAGATAGCCAGTTCTTTCTGTCACTGTTAATTAGATATGCATTTCTAGTGTTTCATATAGGGAGAGTCATTCACGCAAGAAGAACCAGCAGGCACTCTCTTCCTTCTGGCTGCTTTTGATCAGTTCAATGTATCTGGGTGTCATCCATGTTATTGTATGTATCTGTTTCTCCCTTTGTATGGGTGAGTGGCATTGTCTTGTATGGGTATACCACACTTGATCCTTTCACCAGTTGGACATTTGAGTGGACCATTTGAATGTCCTTTCACCAGTGGACATTTGTTTTCGGTGTTTGGCTATTATGATTAAAGCCAAAATAAACATTTGTGTATAAATTTTTTAAAATTAATTATCTTCTCTCATAAAACAATGGTGGCAAAAGATGGTGGTAATTTTGTTTGATATACCTACTCAGTGAAATTTAAAGTTTACAATTTGCTTTGGTTTCCAATATTTTTCTAAATTTAGTGTCCATGCAATCCTGTATCTATGAACCCTTGTTTCTAGAGAGAGCACTAAATGGCATTTGGGACCAGATAGCTCTGGTTCGGAGAAGGCAATGGCACCCCACTCCGTACTCTTGCCTGGAGAATCCCATGGATGGAGGAGCCTGATAGGCTACAGTCCATGGGGTTGCTAAGAGTTGCACACATTTAAGCGACTTCACCTTCAATTTTCAGTTTCATGCATTGGAGAAGGAAATGGCAACCCATTCCAGTATTCTTGCCTGGAGAATCCCAGGGACAGAGGAGCCTGTTGGGCTGCCGTCTATGGGGTCCCACAGAGTTGGACATGACTGAAGCGACTTAGCAGCAGCAGCAGCAGCTCTTGGTTTGGAGAAGGCAATGGCACCCCACTTCAGTACTCTTGCCTGGAAAATCCCATGGACGGAGGAGCCTGGTAGGCTGCAGTCCATGGGATCACTAAGAGTCAGACACGACTGAGCAACTTCACTTTCACTTTAAACTTTCATGCATTAGAGAAGGAAATGGCAACCCACTCCAGGGTTCTTGCCTGGAGAATCCCAGGGACAGGGGTGCCTGGTGGGCTGCCGTCTATGGGGTCTCACAGAGTTGGACACGCCTGAAGTGACTTAGCAGCAGCAGCAGCAGCAGCTCTTAGTTATGCAGTACTACCTGGAATATTTCAAAACACATCTCTTGTCCCCACAAACTATCAATAAGTGCCTGTTATGCCATCAGTCTGGAAAAGGACTGGAAAAGTTCAGTTTTCATTCCAATCCCAAAGAAAGGCAATGGCAAAGAATGCTCAAACTACCACCCAATTGCCCTCATCTCACATGCTAGTAAAGTAATGCTCAAAATTCTCCATGCCAGGCTTCAGCAATATGTGAACTGTTAACTTCCCGATGTTCAAGCTGGTTTTAGAAAAGGCTGAGGAACCAGAGATCAAATTGCCAACATCCACTGGATCATGGAAAAAGCAAGGGAGTTCCAGAAAAACATCTATTGCTGCTTTCTTGACTATGCCAAAGCCTTTGACTGTGTGGATCACAAGAAACTGTGGAAAATTCCTCAAGAGATGAGAATACCAGACCACCTAACCTGCCTCTTGAGAAATCTGTATACAGGTCAGGAAGCAGCAGTTAGAAATGGACATGGAACAACAGACTGGTTTCAAATAGGAAAAGGAGTACGTCAAGGCTGTATATTGTCACCCTGCTTATTTAACTTATATGCAGAGTACAGCATGAGAAACGCTAGGCTGGAAGAAACACAAGCTGGAATCAAGATTGCCGGGAGACATATCAATAACCTCAGATATGCCCATGATATCACCCTTATGGCAAAAAGTGAAGAGGAACTAAAAAGCCTCTTGATGAAAGTGAAAGAGGAGAGTGAAAAAGTTGGCTTAAAGCTCAACATTCAGAAAATGAAGATCATGGCATCTGGTCCCATCACTTCACGGCAAATAGATGGGGAAACAGTGGAAACAGTGGCTGACTTTATTTTGGGGGGCTCCAAAATCACTGCAGATGGTGACTGCAGCCATGAAATTAAAAGACGCTTACTCCTCGAAAGAAAAGTTATGACCAACCTAGACAGCATATTCAAAAGCAGAGACATTACTTTGCCGACTAAGGTCCGTCTAGTCAAGGCTATGGTTTTTCCAGTGGTTATGTATGGATGTGAGAGTTGGACTATGAAGAAGGCTGAGCCCCGAAGAACTGATGCTTTTGAACTGTGGTGTTGGAGAAGACTCTTGAGAGTCCCTTGGACTGCAAAGAGATCCAAACAGTCCATTCTGAAGGAGAACAGCCCTGGGATTTCTTTGGAAGGAATGATGCTAAAGCTGAAACTCCAGTACTTTGGCCACCTGATGCAAAGAGCTGACTCATTGGAAAAGACTCTGATGCTGGGAGAGATTGGGGGCAGGAGGAGAAGGAGACGACAGAGGATGAGACGGCTGGATGGCATCACTGACTCGATGGATGTGAGTCTGAGTGAACTCCAGGAGATGGTGATGGACAGGGAGGCCTGGCATGCTGTGATTCATCCGGTCGCAAAGAGTCGGACACGACTGAGTGACTGAACTGATGCCATCAGTCAAAGGCCCATGCACATTTCTGAATGTCCAAAAGGAAAATGTATTCACTTGGGTTGAGAACTTTTCTATACCAATTATCCCTGGGGACATATTTGGGTGTATAGTGCAGGGAGATCAGTCATAAGATTACTGCACTAATCTAGCTAAGATATTGTGGACTGGACTAATGTAGTGAGGATGGAAAATAGATGGGAGTACAAGTTAATTGGGAGGCAGAAGTCATAGGACTGTTTTCTGGCTCATGTGTTGAAATGAAGAATCAGTCACTAAGGAAGAGTAGGTAAAATAAGGAAAGAAGAGGTCAAGTAAGCCAACACTTAACGGTCTGGTAACCAGGTAGGAGGAGAACCATGTGGACACAATGAGCTCTGTGTCCGTGCCCCTCTCTCTCTAGTGTACTACAGGGGTTGGAAAGCTGAAAACTATTTCCAGACACCCTGGCAGATGGATTTCTGGACTAAGGTCATCAGTTAGATGCGTTAATGTGAGATTTGGAAGATGGAAATAAGGGAACACCTTCTTCCTGCTTAGGCAAGCAAAATCATGAAGAAATTGGGTTTTCCCACAGTGCTGCATCATCCAGTCATGGTTACTGAGATGTAACTGCTGCAGCTTCCAGGTTCCAAGGGCACAGTGTCAGGCCACTGCTCCTGAGCCCACCAGCCCAGTGGCAGTTCCCTGAGCGCACCTTCCTGATGTGGCAGACGCCGCAGCCTCCCTGGCCGGTCAGTTTGGTGTTCTGGGAGCAGCTAGAGATCGCCCCTTCTGCTCGTTCAGGGATTTTATAATTATATACAAAATAGCTGGAGGGGATTTTATTTCCTGAAGTTGAAAACTACACACAAAATAAAGGGAAAGAGTTTCAAGATGAGGGAGCAGTAACAGAGTGAGCCTTTCAGGGAGGCCAAGAAAATGAGAAATAAAAAGTACCCATTGGGTTTGTCTCTATGGGGATCAGTAGTGATTTCAACAAGAGCCGTTTCAGGGACAGATTGAAGTGGAATCCTGATTACAATAAGTTGAGGAGCAGATACCTGAATACTGTACTTGGAGATTCTTGTGTTATTGTTGGCATTTGCCTATGCTTTGGATTAGTTTGGTATGAAAGAAGAGGGGTGTTTTAGACCTCAACTCTCAAAGTTTTCTAGACTGCTTAACTTCTTACATGTCAGACCACTTAAATGCCTCACTCTGCACTGGCGAGCTTTCTGATCCCCAGGTTGCCATGACAGTGGTCCTCAAATTCTCCTTCTTCCTCACTGCGGCAGACTTAAAGCATCCCCATAGGTTTGGTTCTGTAGTTGTTTGGGGAGGAAACAATCTGACAAGCTTACATTCAGAAGACACGATTTCTTTTCTGCAGACCCCAAACCCTATTTCCCTCTATTTGCTCTGCCACATCCTTCTGAAGTGCCTTTCCCTCCCCATAATTTCCACGCCTCTGCATTTGATGCCACGTGAGAAGGCCTTTGCTGATTTCTGTCTCAGATGGAAGAAGGCAAATCCATGCACTCTGGTCCTGGCCTCTACAGCTTCTCTCACTGAGTGGGATAATCTTCAGTGCTTAAGTTGTCAAGGGATCTTGGCACTATTAAACTGGTGATCATTTTTTAGTTATTTAATATAAAACAATGTTTATAAATGATGCTCCTTATAGTATTTATAATCTGACTGAAATATGCTTACAGTCACAGTTTTCCAATATAAGGAATTTACTTTTTTCCCCCATATGCATGGTCTTTAGTTCCTAAGGGACGTAATATCACAAAATAAAACCCTCTGATGTTCATAGAAAGTGGTAAGTGCCTGTGTAGGGGGGAAGTAGATGACAAAGCAGCACGTACTGTTTGATTCCACTTTTGTTCAAAGAAAAATATATTCTTGGGACTTCCCTAGTGGTCCAAAATTTAGGACTCCACACTTCTGATGAAGGGGGCATGGGTCTGATCCCTGATGGGGGAACTAAGATCTAGAATGCCATGCAACCAAAAAAGAAAAGAAAAATAGATTCTTATATGTGTATTTTAAAAGACTGAAAGGGTGTATGCCTATTTTTTTGTGTTGAATACATTACTTTTGAAATAAGAAAAAAAATTTTTAAATGTGTAAAGGACTCACAAAGGTAAAAACAATGTGGAAAATATTAACAGAAACCAAATCAGAAAAAATTTGATATTTGTAATGCGATGCAGTTCTGAAAGTGTGAGCCCTGTAGTTTATTCACTTCTGTCAGGACTTCCCTGGTGGCTCAGATGGTAAAGCATCTGTCGATAATGCGGGAGACCTGGGTTCGATCCCTGGGTAGGGAAGATCCCCTGGAGAAGGAAAAGGCACCCCACTCCAGTACTATTGCCTGGAAAATCCCATGGACAGAGGAGCCTGGTAGGCTACAGTCCATGGGGTCGCAAAGAGTCGGACATGACTGAGCGACTTCACTTTCACTTTCTTTTTCTGTCAGATTTAGGACGAGGACTCCTTCTCCACAGGGCATGAAAAGGCTTCTTGTGTTATATCCTTAATAAGGATGGACATATTTATCTCTTGAATTCACAAATAGCACAAAGTAATTATCAGTCCCTTTTTGTAACTTCTGAAAACTCCTACAATCAGCAGTTTTCCCTTCCCCTCAAAAATAACTGTTCAAGGCTGTGCGAGCAAGAATCTTCTCAACTGTGACAACTTATCTTTTAAAAATCATTTTGAAAGATGGATTCTTTGCTTTTTAGATGTTTCATATTTTCTTTGTACTTTATTTCTAAAGGAGAATGTAAAAGCATGAAATTCCAAAGAAGGTTTTTTGTTGTTTCATTTCTTCCTGATAATTTGTTTTCACAGGAATAGTTGATGAACTAATTTTAGCATACCAAAACACCAACAATTGTAATAAATCTACTATTGAGCAAGGAAGACCTATCACAGCCAAAAATAGATACATAAATTTTAAAATAATCTAAAAAAGATAAAATAAGTTATATGAATCCAACTCAACCAAAAAAGCCCAGTGAAAAATGAAACAGAAATAGAACTTTGTATAACACATAACCTGTAACTGAATGAAATAAAAATGTTGGTGATCTGGAAGTGCCTATTGCTCTTTCTTCCTCTTTTATTTACTTATTTTAATTTTTTTGACGGTGCCAAGTGGCATATGGGATCTGAGTTCCATGACCAGGAATTGAACATGTATCCCCTGTAGTGGAAGAGTGTGTGTGTGTGTGTGTGTGTGTGTGTGTATGTGTACGCCTAGTCACTCAGTTGTGTCTAACTCTTTGCGACCTCATAGACTGTAGCACACAAGACTCCTCTATCCATCGGATTTTCCAGACAAGAATACTTGAGTAGGTTGCCATTCCCTTCTTCAGGAGATCTTCTTGACCCAGGGTTTGAACCCAGGTCTCTTGCATTGCAGGCAGATTCTTTACCATCTGAGTCACTAGGGAAGCCCCTTTTTCTTCCTCCTTTTTGAATCTGATTCCAAACAGGGATAAGGAGCCAAATAGAAGTCAAGGCATTGAGACTTCCCTGGTGGTGCAGTGGATAGGAATCCACCTGTCAATGCAAGAGACACAGGTTCGATCCCTGGTCTGGGAAGATTCCACATGCCGGCGAGCAACTAAGCTTGTGCTCCACAACTACTGAGCCCACACTGTGGAGCCTGAGAGCTGCAACCACTGAGCCTGCACGCTGCAGTCACTGAAGCTCGCGTGCCCAGAGCCTGTGCTCCACAACAAGAGAGGCCACCACAATGAGAAGCCTGCACACAACAAAACTGGTACCCACTTGCTACACCTGGAGAAAGCCCAAGGGCAACAAAGACTCAGGGCAACCAACACATAAATGCATTTTAAAAATAAAAAAAGAAATCAAGGCATTTATTACTGAAAGTCCTCCTGGGTAGAGGTGGATTGGAGAAGATAGCTCGAACCTCAGGCCAAAGTGGAGTTTCCTAAATCCTTCCCCTAACTGAAAAAACTAGTAACTCTATTCATCAGAGCGCAAGCTGGGAAATTGCAACAGGGAGTGGCGACACATCTATTGGTGGTTTTGTCACATGGGAATAGGATATGCAGGGCAAACTCATGCTACATATGAGCAAGTGGTCAGCAAGAGCAAACTATGTTCTGACCCAAATAAGGAAAGGTGGTCCAGTGTGGCAGAGTCTCACCTGCACTCCTTGGCTACTGTGGGAGAGGATATTTAAATGGAAATCTTTTTGTGCCTTCCCTGTTTATTTCAGGGTCTCTCTGTCACTCTGCTTTAACAAAATCTTTTTCATTGTAGTCCCAACAATTGTCTGAACAACATACCCTAAAAACTGTTGAAAAGGTGCCACTTTGGAGAATATGGTCAGGTTAAGTAACCATTGTCTGCTCTTCTATTAGCTAAACTGTATCCTCCCATGTGAGAGAATGAGGGGACAGAAGAAGAAACAAGACATACCCACCCTCATAAGATTTCTTGAAGAGAGGACACGAAGGACCCTCCTTCTATGGAAATGTGAGGGGATGAAGTTTTTTTCTTAATAAAAAAACTCTGGCCACATTCCCAAGGCAACTAAAGAATGGTCTTTTCCAAAAATGGTGCTGGGAAACTGGATAATCCACAGGCAACAGAAGGAAGTTGGATCTTGTCCTTACTTTACAGAACTAAATGATAGAGCTAAAAGAAAGAAAAAAACATTGGTGTAAATCTTCATGATATTGGACTAGGCAATAGTTTCTTAGATACAACAGCACAAGTGAAAAAAGAAATTAAAAAACAGATCGATTGGACTTGATCAAAATTTAAAACATTCGTGTTGGAAAAAAAATACCATCAAGAAAGTAAAAGACATCTTAAAGAATGGAAGAAAATATTTGTAAATCATATATCTGATGAGGGACTTAGAAAATAAAGAAGTCTTACAACTAAATAATAAAAAGATGAATAAATCAATTTTTTAATTGGGGAAAAGATCTGAATAGACATTTCTTCATAGAAGACGCATAAATTTCTGTCAACTTCATTCTATTAAAAACTTTAAAGAAATTCTCTTTGGTTGTGATTAACCAACTTAGTAAACATGTAATGGGGAGAGGCTCTAAGAAAGCAAGGAATCAATGTGGAGGTTTTTAATACCCTCCAAATTTTTGTAAATAGAAAAATGCGATCACTTTAGTGTTGAAATTAAAACTTATTTTATTGGAGTGAACATTAAACACCCAGTTTTCATTAAGTTTAAGGTCAATAAACACCTATTTATTCTATCTATAAACTCTACTAAAACGACTTCTCCTTTTTTCTTGATTAATATTTGATTAACTCAAACTGAACTGATTAAACTTCCTTTAACAATGACTCATATACAACTCAATGAAAAACAATCCCTTATATATTTTAAAGTGTGTGTGTATTTTTATATATTTTGCTCCTATCTAAGTACCTCAAATGCATATTTACACTCAAACAAAATATTCTCTAGTTTTTAACTTTTATAAAGCAAATAAACTAAATTTGGGGAGAATCTCAAATTCTCTTAAATATTCCAATTATAGTTTTGAGTTTAGTTAAATTATATTGAACTTTTAAACTTAATAATCACAGGTGTAAAATCAGTCAACTCATAAACTGAAAGCCCAAGAGGAATCTCTCAGTCTTTAATTTACCAAAATAGCTTTCATATTGCAAGCATAACAAATACACGAGTAACTCAGTAATTCAAAAATGCTTTATACACATTAAAGCTTTGATTTACTTTATTTCCCTATTTAAATTCTAAACTTTTCTGGGGATTATTTATCCAGCATCTCCTTATTTTTGAGGCTGAGGCTCAGGACGTAAGACATGCATTTTGGGGGATAATTTTTATCAAGCTTTCAAATGGGTTCTCTAAGTCCTTTTTAGAGTCATCATGATAAGAGAGTTAAAGCCTGAACTTATCCTTCAGATAAGGTTGTTTTTTCTCAGGTTCATCTTCATTGCCTCATTTCTGCAGACCAAATTCCTCAAAACCTCACCATCTACTTCATCATTCTCCTTATGGGTCTTTGAGTTCTCTCCTTTCTTTACATTCTTCTTGGGTTCAGAATGTCTCTCATATCTTCATCTGTCCCTGCCGTAATACACTCAAACTGTGCAAATGACACCTGGATAATGATTTCAGTTATGCATATGTTTTATACATAAATGTTTCTCTAGTTGTGTATACATACATGTTTCTTGAATTATGTGTACCCTGGTGGCTCAGATGGTAAAGAATCTGCCTGCAACGTGGGAGACCGAAGTTCGAGAAGATCTCCTGGAGAAGAGAGTGGCTACTCACTCCAGTATTCTTGCATGGAGTATTCCCTGGAGCCTGGCAGGCTACAGTCCATGGTGTTGCAAAGAGTTGGAGTGACTAACTCCTCACAACTGAGTGACTAACACATAATGCTGCTGCTAAGTTGCTTCAGTCGTGTCCGACTCTGTGCAACCCCATAGATGGCAGCCCACCAGTCTCCCCCATCCCTGGGATTCTCCAGGCAAGAACCCTGGGGTGGGTTGCCATTTTCTTCTCCAATGCATGAAAGTGAAAAGTGAAAGTGAAGTTGCTCAGCCGTGTCCGACTCTTCGCAACCCCATGGACTGCAGCCTACCAGGCTCCTCCATCCATGGGATTTTCCAGGCAAGAGTACTGGAGTGGGGTGCCATTGCCTTCTCTGTACACATAATGGATGTATATAAAACTGAAATGTTAGCAATTTTCCTAGTCACATAAACTCATCCAAACCTAAGTATCTACTCTGCTGCTAAGTCACTTCAGTCGTGTCCGACTCTTTGCGACCCCATAGATGGCAGCCCACCAGGCTCCCCCGTCCCTGGGATTCTCCAGGCAAGAACATTGGAGTGGGTTGCCATTTCCTTATCCAATGCGTGAAAGTGAAAAGTGAAAGTGAAGTCGCTCAGTCGTGTCCGACTAGTAGCGACCCCATGGACTGCAGCCTACCAAGCTCCTCAATCCATGAGATTTTCTAGGCAAGAGTACTGGAGTGGCTTGCCATTGCCTTCTCCAAGTATCTACTCTAATATACCCAAATTCATTTTGAACAAATCATACATACTACTATCTATTTTGAAGTTTAATGCCTCCATTATTTACTTTGAAACTTTCTTCTGCTAAATAACTCAGTATTGCAAGTGGTAAATTTTCTATTTTTGTGCTCAAAACACTCTGGACTTATGGACAACAAAGTCTTTGTGCAGTACCATAGTGTTTATCTATCTAGTTCTTCTGAGCTGACTGTGAGCTCCTAGAGAACATGGCTTTTTCTTCCCTCATTTTTTGTTGTGCTAGAATATATAGCATAATATTTACCCTATAACATGATGTTTACCCTTTAGTCATTTTAAAATGTGTAATTCAGTGTCAAGGGAACAGCATCAGTGTCACATATTCACAAGGGAACATGACATATATATATATAGATAAATAGAGAGATATCTTCAGTCCTTGTCTCTTTCCAAATGCCTGGCCTGTAAATGACACTAGGAAAACATTTGTTGGACAACCTACTGAATGAATGAATGAGTAAATGAATGAACAGATGTTTGATAATTATATAATAAATTGCCTCTCTCTTTTTAATAAATATATATATAATTTCTTGTTTTGAAGCCTTCAGGTTTAACAGACTCGGTGGATATAGCTACATTTGATCCAGTAATGGACATAAGCCCTATGTCTGACGTGGTGGCTGTTATTAAATTGAGAGGACTACAGATAAAGGCCAAGCATATCTTACTTCAATGGCTTAATCACTACAGATTTGCCTTAGGTCAGTTATAGAATCCACTGTGTTGTTCCACATAATCCATTTCCATCATTCAGACTTCTAGCAGACTAACATTTAAATGCCTTTTCCTTCCAAGGTTTCCCAGGGGGTGAGTTTGTAAACTGGAAGTGCTCTACGTATAGATCCTTAACACAGATCCAGGTGATTGACCATTGTAAGAAAATCAAAGGAGCTGACCTTAATTTTATTTCCTTCCTTTTTGGAAAAGATAATCTTTTTGGCCAACTTGTGTGTTTTCATAAAAGGAGGTGCTTTCATATTCATTTTTTGGATCAGAAAGTGCTTTTACTCCTCAACCATCACCACTCAATCTCTCCATCCATACCTCTGTCCTTGCTAATGTCTTTTGTTAATTTGCTGTGTTGAAAGGGGCCCATGTCCTCACACTGGCATGTGCTGCTGTAATGGCAACTCACAGCTTGTATTTGATGACAGTTTCTGATGACCTGTTACTGTGTCAGTTCTTGACTGGTGACATAATGCAATGGATGCTCGTTAAACATGGTAGTTAGATTCTGTAGCATCTCTACCAGTATTGAATTAGTGATATCAAACTGCCACTCTAGAGCAAGCTTCTTGCAAGCTTCACAATATTTTCAACTGATCAATACATAATCTATTTTATATGTGTTTCTGTATAATAATTTGATATATTAATTGAACCCAGATCAACAGCTCTATGAACTGTGCCTGAACGGTAACACAAGCATTTTCTCATTAAGACACATAGCAACCTTCTTGCACTTTGGAACAGTAAACAGCACTTCAGTACTAAGCTTGCAGGTGATTATAAATGGCAAAATCACCAACAAAACGCATACAAATGTGTAAAACGTGGCACAAAATAGACCATGTAAAGGGCACTGGTTTACAGTATGAGCAGGGAAACAAGAAGCAAAGCATCACCTTGTTTAATCTCAGCTGGGAATATGTATGAAGCAATTAAAAGATTTCACCACTCTCCATGTCACTCTGACCACAGAAGTGTAACAGATATTGATTTGGAGTTATAAATACATTTTAGCAAGTAGGCAAATTCACAAATACAGAATTTATGAGTGATAAGCATCAACTGTATGCTAAATCTAAAAGGCAACCTTCTCCATTTGAGGAGGTAATTTGCTACCTACTGTGGTATATAGCTGTCTTACCCCATGACACTAGTGGTAAAGAACCTGCTTGCCAATAGGAGACAGAAGAGATGTGGGTTTGATCCCTGGGCCAGGAAGACCCCCTGGAGGGGAGCATGGCAACCCACTCCAGTATTCTCGCCTAAAGAATCCCATGGACAGAGGGGCCTGGTGGGCTACAGTCCATGGGGTCTCAAAGAGTCGGACAGGACTGAAGCACCTTAGCATGCACACACACATAGTATATAGCAGAGTTCCCCAAAGGATGTGCCACAGATGTTTAACACAGAAATTGAAAAATGGAACCCCTCAGTCCTCAGGCAACCAGCTGGGCTGGGGTGATTGAGCCCCTCGGATTGTTGATTCCACATGCAAGGAGCCTAGTAGTTTTACCGCTGTGTGCCATACAAATACATCATACTTTCTTTTTACATCATATTTCTATGATAATGATCTAATATATATAGGGGTTTATAGTCTACAATTTTTGATTTGATGAGAAAAATTTGTGAAGCACTATGTCTAATCATATGGTACAACTTTCAGAATTAAATAGCTATGCTCAAAGCCTGGTTCTGTCTCTTTCTAGCTGAGTGGACTTGGACTTACCTGTGATATATTAAAAATAAGAGTACCTCGTGAAGGTACTTCATTCAATGAGATTGTTTATTTACAGTATTTAGCACATTACCTGGCACAAGGTAAGTACAGACAATCTCTCCTATGGATCAGATCTGTTGATAACCTAAAGTTTTTCTTTGTTTATTACATAGATGCTATATATTCTCTGAACAGACCGTGTAGTGCATTTAAAAGAAAAGAACCAACAGAAAGACAGTTCTGTAAATGGGTGAAGGAGTGTCCAGATTATTTCAGCCAACTTAGTCAATATAGCTCCGCCTATAGTGACCTAGGTTCACTATGCAGTAAAGTATATTCTGTTTATGTTTCAGGACTAGAAACCCGACATATTTGCAAAATGCCCAAGTTTCCACAAAAAGTGGTCAGAAGAATCACAACAGCAAAATTTCCTTTGAAACAAAGTACAAAGGAAAGCAATGAGAATAAGGAATATCTTCGATACCAAAATACCTTCCTAAAACTAAAGGGTATGTTTAAGCCTTTGCCCGTCCGTCAAATTCAGAAGACCCCAGCCAGCAGTCCACCCTTCAGGTAAACAGCTTCATTTGTCTTAATAATTCATGGTTCAACTTACATTTGAAAGAGCTTTAGATGAATATCTCATTCAGTCCACCTACAAATGCTGAGCAAAGCCTGCTGTTCAGTTGCTTCATGTAAGAGTTCTCCAGCAGACTGAGTTAAGGTGTTGCCACTTACATGCTGTCAGTGAAAAATCTTTCTTAAAACTGGGACAGGACTTTCCTGGTGGTCCAGTGGTTAAGGTTGTGCGCTTGCAATGCAGAGGGCATGAATTTGACCCTTGGTGGGAGGACTAAGATCCCACATGACCCATGGTATGGCCAAAAGATTTTTAAAGCTGACACAAACTTACATGCTTTGATTCAATCATTTGCGTTCTCTCCAATCTGCTTCCCAAGAGGCTGTGCATTTAACAGAAAGAATTTGATTAATCAGGAATCAAGACTGTTTCTACCTCTTCAGTGAACACTGATTGTATGTCAGAAATTTCTGACTCTGCAGTTCTAATGGGGTAGATGAACCTAGAGCCTATTATACAGAGTGAAGTAAGTCAAAAAGAGAAAGATAAATATCATCTTAAAGCTCAACATTCAGAAAACGAAGATCATGGCATCTGGTCCCATCACATCATGGGAAATAGATGGGAAAACAGTGTCAGACTTTTTTTTTTGGGGCTCCAAAATCACCGCAGGTGGTGACTGCAGCCATGAAATTAAAAGACGCCTACTCCTTGGAAGAAAAGTTATGACTAACCTAGATAGCATATTCAAAAGCAGAGACATTACTTTGCCAACAAAGGTCCATCTAGTCAAGGCTATGGTCATGTATGGATGTGAGAGTTGGACTGTGAAGACAGCTGAGTGCCGAAGAATTGATGCTTTTGAACTGTGGTGTTGAAGACTCTTGAGAGTCCCTTGGACTGCAAGGAGATCCAACCAGTCCATTCTGAAGGAGATCAGCCCTGGGTGTTCCTTGGAAGGACTGATGCTAAAGCTGAAACTCCAGTACTTTGGCTACCTCATGCAAAGAGTTGACTCATTGGAAAAGACTCTGATGCTGGGAGGGATTGGAGGCAGGAGGAGAAGGGGACAACAGAGGATAAGAAGGCTGGATGGCATCACTGACTCGATGGAAGTGAGTTTGAGTGAACTCCAGAAGTTGGTGATGGACAGGGAGGCCTGGTGTGCTGCAATTCATGGGGTCGCAAAGAGTCGGACACGACTGAGTGACTGAATTGAACTGAACTGAATGCACATATATGGAATCTAGAAAGATGATACCAAAGAATTTATTTGCAGGGCAGCAATGGAGAGACAGACATAGAGAACAGCCTTATGGACATGGGAAACGGGGAGGAGAGGGTGAGATGTACGGAGAGGAACATGGAAACTTACATTACTATATGTAAAATAGATAGCCAACGGGGAATTTGCTGTATGGCTCAGGAAACTCAAACAGGGACTCTGCATCAACCTAGAGGGGTGGAGGGGGGAGATGGGAAGGAGGTTCAAAAGGGAGGGGATATATGTATACTTTTGGTTGATTCATGTTGAGGTTTGACAGAAAACAACAAAATTCTGTAAAGCAAATATCCTTCAATTAAAACAATTAATTAAAAAAATTCTGATTCTGGTAATGGTAAATGAGGGCCAGGAGTTATTGCTTCCCTTGCCTTCTCATGTAATCCTCTCAAAAGAAATATATTCTTGTTTTCTTAGCATAAAAAGCCAAGTTCTCTATGCATTTGTATCTCTGGGAGTAGCTACAAACAGCAGTGCTTCCTACCTCAGGCAGAGAAAGTCCTAGTGTCGTTTTCCTCCAGGTCTAGAAGGCGTGGGGAAAGGGAGCAGTGGTCGGAAGAGTGGTTGCTCTCTACACTGGGATCCACCCTGAGGTGGCCGCATTCGGAAGCTATAGGAGATGCCGTGCTTCCTCCCACCACGTGTACAGCAAACCAGATGGGCCGCCATCTGCCAAGACTTCCAGGACCTGAGAATCCCTAGAGCTCTCAATCTTACTATTGTTTCAGTAATACTTGGTGAAGATAATGACTTTTTAGAAAAGTGGGAAGTGCCACGAGGGCCATGTCTCTGGTATCTGAAGCATTGTCAGCAGACAATGCTGCTAAACAAGCGGTGCTACCAGACCCTTGGCCATGGAATGATTTCTTCAACCAGTAACTGTCATCTGCCATCCACGGAGACACAGTCACAGCCAGAAATACAGACTTGGTCCCTGCGCTCCAAGGGCTTCAAGTCTGCAAAGAGAGGTTAAGAATGCATACTATTAATCAATGGAAAATAAAGAAGAAAGTGCTATTGGAGTCGTACAGAAGTGAAATGCTAAAGAAGTTTTGAGTAGGGAGAAAAACTTTTTAAAGGATTTGTGGCATCATAAACTCAATGAACCTGAGTTTGAGCAAACTCTGGGAGACAGTGAAAGACAAGGAAGACTGGCGTGCTGCAGTCCATGGGGTCGCAAAGAGTCGGACATGCCTGAGTGACTGACCAACAGCAACAAGGGAGCCTTTGAGTGGAATCCTGAGTGATGAGGAGAATTTGGATATGCAGGCAGGGAGGGATGGGTAATCCATGTAGAGAGATGAGTAGTAAGAACACTGATAATATTGGTCATGTCAGGGACAGTTAACATTTACTGAGCACTGAGTATACACTAAGTACCATGCTAACCACTATTCTCCCAAGATGCCATTTAACATCCATGACACACCTAAGGGGTAACAATAATCCTGCCATGCCCTTCCCACCCCCAAAGACAGAGCAAGCAAGCAGGAAAGCAGAGACATGATGGAGGGGCAGTACAGGCAAAGCACAAGAAGCTAAACAGTTTAGTTTTACTGATGCTCAGAATGTAGAAGACGGGATAGGCAGGGCTGGGGCCAGATCATGGAAGGCCTTGACCCTAGGTGAGGCCTGGGAGCAAATAACAAAACTAACCAAATCTTTTAAAATCTAATGAGAAAGCAAGTAGGCACATGTATTTTAGAGCTAAAATGGCTTTCAAATGATTTCCATGGTGTTCCAGTGGCTAAGACTCTGTGCTTCCAATGCAGGGGCTCAGGGTTCAATCCCTGGTCAGGGAACTAGATGCCACATGCCACAACTAAAGATCCTTCGTACCTCACCTAAGACCTGACACGGCTAAATAAAAATGAATCTAAAAAGTAAATAAATTAAATGGCTTTCACGTTTGTTGAAAGAAGTTAAAACCCAATCATTTCATGTGAAATATATCACTATTTTTACAGTTCCGTTATACAAGTTGCAGACATTTGAAGCGATGAATATCAATCCAATAAGGGTGTCCTTTATTTCTGCAAACCCTGAGACTTTTAAATCCACAGTTGGACTCTGAATCTTGAATTTAGAAAGCATAAAGGCTTCACCTAACACCGCATTTACCTAATCCAGTATTCACCTAGCTCATGACTTAGAAATAAGCTCCATGCATGAGAAAGCCCATCTTACATGCAGTCGCTGTTTTGTATGGGTTCCATGTTCTGGTTCAACTGCCAGCCAGATCCCGTGCACAGAGGACAGGCTGACACCTGGCATAATTCCTGATAACACACTAGCAGAGCATACAGGCTGTGAGATCCTCAGCAGCCAAGTACCTCTCAAAGATTCTGTTTCTTTAATGGGGATAATAATAAATATTTCACAAGACTGTAAAAGAATTAAATGAGATAATACAAATCAAGTTTTTAGTACTGTGTCTACCACCCACTCCCCAATATAAGACTGTTAATGTAACATTCAGCCTCTTGTTATTCTGTTGCTAAGTCGTGTCTGACTCTTTGCAACCCCATGGGCTGCAGCACAGCAGGCTTCCCTTTCCTTCACTATCTCCTGGGGTTTGCTCAGATTCATGTCCACTGAGTCGGTGATGCTATCCAACCATCTCATCCTCTGTCATCCCCTTCTCCTCCTACCCTCAGTCTTTCCCAGCCTCAATGTCTTTTTCGGTGAGGAGGTTATTTGCATCAGGTGGCCAAAGTATGGGAGCTTCAGTTTTAGTATCAGTCCTTCCAGTGAATATTCAGGGTTGATTTCTTTTAATATTGTTCAGCCTCTTAGTGAGAGATATATACTGTTTTGTTGTGTGCTTAAGGAATTCATATTCATTCTCTGTATTTGTCATGATGCACATTTGAAATTAATATTTTAATGTAACCCGCTATATGCGAGTTTAAGACAGAAAATGCATCCACATTAATTTTTTAAATTCATGTATTTAAAAAGAAGTTCAGTAACTTTTCACATTTAGAGGTTAATGCACAGGAAAATGCTAGTGATAAAGTATTTCTTGGATGTCTCGAAATGCTGAAAAAAATGATCAGATGCGCAAACACATTAAGATTTAGTTTTAGATTAATTAAGCCCATGAAGTCCCCATATAATACACCTTCCAGTTCCAATTTCTCCTTATAGGCACAAGCAAGTTGCTACGTTCTTCATAATGGTTCACAGTCACCATTGATGAGGTTGAACTACAGGGGCAAGTTTAAATAGCCCTTTGTTTTCAGAACTATCCATCCTGTTAGGAAGTATTCAACATGCTTCAAAGAATAAGAGCAGAATTTTTAAAGCCCAGATTCTACTCATAAAATCAGAGTGAAGAAAACCAGTAACATCTGTGCAACACAGTGCAGCATATTTCACGGAAGACTGTTAAAGGCTATAGCAGTCTGTAAAGTAAAACAGGCATTCAGTTACAGAACTCTGAGCACTGTCTACATAAGCGCTATTTGACAAAAGAAATGAAATCAGCCACAGTATGAGGAGCACATAAGCACAGAATTTTACCCACTAGAGTGATCTGCATGAATGACAGTTCACAGGCAATCAAGTATTAATATGTCCTTCCCTAATTTCTTTAATGTGATCAATTGATTTGTTTAATTATTTGTTTATTTAATTTGTGGGGGCTGCACGGGATCTTTGTTGCTGGGCACAGACTTTCTCTAGTTGAGGTGAGCAGGGGCTGCTCTTCCTTGTGGTGCACAGGCTTCTCATTGCAGCGGCTTCTCTTGTGAGCACAAGCTCTAGGCGCTGGGGCTTCAGTAGTTGCAGCACGTGGGGTCAGGAGTTGTGGTGCACTGGCCTAATTGCTCCAAAACATGTGGAATCTTCCTGGACCAGGGATTGAACCCGTGTCGCCTGCATTGGCAGGCGGATTCTTATCCACTGTACTGTCAGGGAAGTCCTTTCCCTAACTTTTCATGCCTTGTTTCTAATTGTTTCAGCAAGTGCACATTTTAAATCATTACATTTGTGGTGGACATTGGTGAACATTTTTCTAACTGAATAACCAAGAATCATTTCTATCTTCACCCTTCCTAATAGGACCCCAAGTTTATTTAATATTCACCATTCCTTCCACAGCCCAGGTACCTTAGAGGCAGTGATGCCATTCAACCATCTCATCCTCTATTATCCCCTTCTCCTTCCTGCCCTCAGTCTTTCCCAGTATCAGGGTCTTTTCCAGTGAGTTGGCTCTTCTCATCAGGTAGCCAAAGGACTGAAGCTTCAGCTTTAGCATCAGTCCTTCCAATGTATATTCAGGGTTGATTTTCATTAGGATTGACTGGTTTGATTTCCTTGCAGTCCAAGGGACTCTCAAGAGTTTTCTCCAGCACCACAATTTGAAAGCATCAATTCTTTGGCACTCAGCTTTCCTTATGGTTCAATTCTCATATCCATATATGACTACTGGAAAAAACATAGCTTTGACTAGATGGACCTTTGTTGGCAAAGTGATGCTCTGCTTTTTAATATGCTGTCTAGTGCTGTAGTTCAAAGGGGTCATAAAGACTAGGACACGACTTAGCAACTGAACAAAAACAGCAAAAGCTTCGTCATACCTTTTCTTCCAAGGAGCAAGAGTCTTAATTTCACGGCTGCAGTCACTGTCCACAGTGATTTTGGGGGCCAGGAAAATAAAATCTGTCACTGTTTCCATTTTTTCCCTATCTATTTGCCATGAAGTAATGGGACCAGATGCCATGATCTTCATTTTTTGAATATTGAGTTTTAAGCCAGTTTTTTCACTCTCCTATTTCACCCTCATCAAGAGGCTTCTCTTCACTTTCTGCCATTAGACTGGTATCATCTGCACGTGAAAGTGCTAGTCCCTCAGCCGTGTCTGACTCTTTGTGACCCCATGGACTGTAGCCCTCCAGGCTCCTTTGTCCACAGAATTCTCCAGGCAACAATACTGGAGACTGCGCCCCCCGCCCGCATCCCCCCCCCCCCCGCCGCCTTCTCCAGGGGATCTTCCCGACCTAGGGATCAAACCTGGATCTGCTGCACTGCAGGCAGATTCTTTACCATCTGAGCCTCTCTGCATACCCTCTCTAGTAACATATGAAAATCAACACAGAACCATGCCTCTGGCACTTCATCTTCAGGAGTCAATGCGATAGAAGGGCCATAATAGAAAAGAACACACACTTGTTCTAGTTCCAACCCTTTCCTTTACCACTTGTGTGGTTTTGGTCAAATTATTCAATTTTCTAAGTCTCAGTTTCCCCATTTCTAAGAGGAAATAAAGTAAGTATCTTACAGACCAACAATCTTCTTACATTGTTAAACTGCTCTGAACATGTCGCTTGGTTTCTGAACCCTAGGTGCCTATATAGCTGAAAAAAAAATGTTACACTGAACTCCTTTAGTGTATCGACACGTATTTTAGCATGATGGCAAACAGAATTCTATCCAGAATTAAATTTCGATCCTTTACTGAAGTAGCCACTCTGATTCTTTGGCGTTTTTAAAAGATGGATTTTTTCTCTCAGTTCTTTAAACATGATTTCAACCATTACATTTCTAGGCTTCCTCTCCCCATTGAGAACAAGGATGCATGGTTTGCCTCCCAGCTGGTTTGTCCTGTGGTCCTGAGATGGACACTATGCGGGAAGGAAAGGAGCAAATGTCAGTGTAGCACCTACCACATCCCTGAAGTGACAGACCTGGAATATGATCACCTAATATTTGACCAGCTGTCCTCTGTGGATCAGATCGTTATAGTCTATGTGTTCTCAGCTAAGAAGAAGGACAAGACTATGAAAGAAATGGCCAAACTGTACAGGAAACTGAATAGACATAGAAGCATGCCTTGTATTCAAGTGAGTATCGTGCGTATAAAGGCAACCTGTATAATAAAGTTTACTTGCATGTTAATATCTTTGTATATTTCCTCAGCCACATAAAGGATCATTCAGTTCAGTTCAATTGCTCAGTCGTGTCTGACTCTTTGTGAACCCATGGGCTGCAGCACTCCAGGCCTCCCTGTCCATCACCAACTCCCGGAGTTTACCCAAACTCATGTCCATTGAGTCAGTGATGCCATCCAACCATCTCATCTTCTGTCATCCCCTTCTCCTCCCACCGTCAATCTTTCCCAGCATCAGGGTCTTTTCCAATGAGTCAGTTCTTCAAATCAGGTGGCCAAAGGATTGGAGTTTCAGCTTCAACATCAGTCCTTCCAATGAACATGCTAAAGGACTGATCTCCTTTAGGATGGACTGGTTGGATCTCCTTGCAGTCCAAGGGACTCTCAAGAGTCTTCTCCAACACCACAGTTCAAAAGCATCAATTCTTCGGCACTCAGCTTTCTTTATAGTCCAACTCTCACATCCATACATGACTACTGGAAAAACCATAGCATTGACTAGATGGACCTTTGTTGACAAAGTAATGTCTCTGCTTTTTAATATACTGTCTAGGTTGGTCATAGTTTTTCTTCCAAGGAGCAAGCATCTTAATTTCATGGCTACAATCACCATCTGCAGTGATTTTGGAGCTGAAAAAAATAAAGTCAGCCACTGTTTCCCCATCTATTTGCCATGAAGTGATGGGACTGGATGCTGTGATCTTTGTTTTCTGAATGTTGAGCTTTAAGCTAACTTTTTCACTCTCCTCTTTCACTTTCATCAAGAGGCTCTTTAGTTCTTCTTCACTTTCTGCCATAAGGGTGATATCATCTGCATATCTGAGGTTATTGATATTTCTCCCAGCAATCTATTTCCAGCTCATGCTTCATCCAGCCCAGCATTTCTCATGATGTATTCTGCATAGAGTCGGACACGACTGAAGCGACTTAGCAGCAGCAGCAGCAGCAGCAGCATTCTGCATATAAGTTAAATAAGCAAGGTGACAATATACAGCCTTGATGTACTCTTTTTCCTATTTGAGGATCATGGAAGGAGTTTTTCCTCCATTTTTCTAAGTTGAGGTATGGCCTTCCCTATAACAAAGGTCACAAATCTTAAGGATATGTAGATGAATGAACTTTCACCTGTATATACACCTATAAAATCACCACTCAGATCAAGATATAGAGTATTTACAGACCTGAAAAAACTCCCTCTTGCTCTTTCTCAGTCAATATTCTACCACCTAATCATCCCAGGTAACCACTATTCTGACTTCTATCACAATAAATCAGTTTTTTCTGTTTTAAATCTTCATATACATAGAATTATCCCTGGAGGAGGTCATGGCAACCCACTCCAGTATTCCTGCCTGGAGAATACCATGGACAGAGGGTTAATTTATTTAGGATAAAAGAGCTGGACACAACTGAAGCGACTTAGCATGCTTGCCTGCAGATATGGAATCATACAGTGTGCACATTTAAAAACACACAGTATACTTTTGTGTTTCCTCTGTCAGAGAATAAGAATGGTAAATACCAGTCATGCCAACATGCTCCTATTCTGCATACATGGCAGACATTGCTGCTGCTGCTGCTGCTGCTGCTAAGTCGCTTCAGTCACATCCAACTCTGTGCGACCCCATAGATGACAGCCTACTAATCCATTATTTCCAACTGAGCCTGGACTGGGCCCTAATTCTTATTTGTGGTTGTATTTCAAATAGCCACTAAAAGTTGACCTGAGAAGGCACTAATGAAACATCTTCTACATGATAGCCTTTACCCTCAACTCATTTAATAAATCTCTGAGTCTTTTTTTTCCCCAGTGTTTAACAATTTTATTTTTTATGTCTCTATGTGGTCATTTTTTTAATTTACATTTTAATTGGAGGAAAATTGCTTTACAGTGCTGTGTTGGTTTCTGCTGTACAACAACATGAGTCAGTCATAATTATATGTGTCTATATCTCCCCTCCATCTTGAGCCTCCCTCCCCTCCAGGTCATCACAAAACACTAGGCTCGGCTCCCTGTGTTATGTAGCAACTTCCCACTAGCTAGCTCTCTTACACATAATAGTATATATATGTCAATGCTACTTTCTCAATTCATCCCACCCTCTCCTTGCCTGACTGTGTCCATGAGTCTGTTCTCAATATCTGCATCTCCATCCTTTCCCTGCAAATTGGTTCATCAGTACCATTTTTCTAGATTCCACATATATGCTTTAATATGCGATATTTGTTTTTCTTATTCTGACAGTAAGTCTCTAAGTCTTATTCATTCTATTGTTGTGACTTTTTTTTCCTATTTGTTTCTTCATCTCAATCCCAAAGCTTCTGCTTATTTCAGACTTTGATTTTCTCCAGTGGACTCCCTGAAAAAGTTTCCTGCTTCTGGTCTTGGTTGTTCTGATATTTTCTACACATCAAAAGGTGTTCTTTTTAATATCTGAACACGCATCATCTTCTGCTTAAAACCCTCTAAGGATTTCTTATAAAGTCCAGTACAGGTTTCTTTGTGTGACATTGAGGGTCTCTCCCACAGGGGCTTTTCCAGCCCTGCCTGGTCAGTTCATGATCCCAGCCCTAGTTATAGCCCCGGGGGATACTTTACAGAGCTGTTGAGAGCCCAGCTCTTGTTCTGCATCAGGATGAAGCACGTGAAAGCTTGGGCCTCGTGGCCCCTTGTGGAACTACTTTCAATGAGATGCCTTTTAGGATGTTGCCCTGAATATGCTCTGAACTTCTTCTGAGGGATGTTATATTATTTGCCACAAGTTTGATGTCCTGGAATTGCAGTGAAGTGTGAAAATTGTCTTTGAATGAGAAGCTAGAAAAGTTTTATTTCCTGTGAGGATCTGGTTGGTTTCTTTTTCCCCGGTAATGAGATTTTTGGTGCCCAACTGAGTTTCTGTTTTCACTTTGCTTGAAAGTACAGAGCAAAGTTTTAGACTGAATCATAACAATACAGTAAGAAGTTATGGACCACTTATCTAAAATCCATTTCTTCTCTTTGGATCTAGAGCTTCTGTTTATATTAAAATCTTCTCATTGTAATTTTTATAATTTATGATTTTCTTTTAGGCTTTATTTACCTCCTATAAACCATCTCAGGTTTTTGCTAAAAAGGCAGAGGGTAAACAACAAATTTAAAATGTAAATTTGGCTAAGGAAGTATTATTTCATCCAGCAGAGTTGAGAGTAAGCTTGCAGGGAGGTGACATGAAAGTTTGTAAGTTTGGATGGTAAAGAAAGAGAATCTGGGCATTACTGGCTGTGTACCTTATGCTTCCAAGAAGTAGATTCTGTTTTAGCTCATAAAAATGAAAAGAATGATCCCATACCAGTGACAGGATTTCCCTGGTGGCTCAGACGGCAAAGCGTCTGTCTATAATGCGGGAGACCCGGGTTCGATCCCTGGGTTGGGAAGATCCCTTGGAGAAGGAAATGGCAATCCACTCCAGTACTATTGCCTGGAAAATCCCATGGACAGAGGACCTTGATAGGCTACAGTCCGTGGGGTCGCAAAGAGTCAGACACAACTGAGCTACTTCACTTTCACTTTCACTGTACCAGTGACACTGAAGGGAATACACGTAAGAATAGAGATGGTTATAAAACACAGGAAATTCACCTGCGAATCTCAGTCTCCTTAAACAGAGTTGTCTGGCCTTCATTCTTTACAGTTCCGCCTAACCAGGGACCTAGTGGTGCGTAGGGGCCTGGTAGAGGTCCCTGCATAGTGCTGAAATTGCTGAAGCTGTACATGGAAGCTGAACAGCAGTGGGAATTCACTGGATACTCTGGTGGAAGCATCTAGGGTACAGACAAAGCTCCCAGAAGGGTGGCCTGAGCTGCAGAGGCTGCTGGAATCCTCTGCTTGCATGTTGGATGCTTCTGGATGGCAGGATCATGTCTTATTCACATTAGAGCCCCAATGGCTATCACAGGACCTAAGGATTGATTAACACTTAAAACATATTTATCGAATGAATAAATGGACTGATGAGTGAGTAAGCGACTCTTCAGCCCGAGGGCCAGATACGGCAGTATATGTATGTGTGTGTTTAGTTGAGCTCTACTCTTTGCAAGCTCATGAACTGTAGCCCACAAATCTTCTCTGTCCACGGAATTTTCTAAGCAAGAACACTGGGTTGGGTTGCAAGTTCCTGCTCCAGGGGATCTTCCCAACCCAGGGATCGAAACTGCATCTCTTGTATCTTGCATTGGCAGGTAGATTCTTTACCACTGCACCATTTGTGAAGCCTATGAGGGCATATGGTCACTGCAAATTCTTTTTGGGCCCTATGCAAGGGGCTTCTTGAACTATTTACTTGTGAACTGAGCTAGGTCTCCCCTGAAGAGACAGACAAGCCAAGCTGATGAGACAGCAAGACTACAGTCAGGAGTTCCACTCCTCACTGTAATGACAGCAAGGTGCATCAGATCCAAGGGCTCTGATACCCTCGGGGTAGCCGGTGCCTGACCGTCCCACACCGTATATCTGGCAACCAATAGACAGTAAACATTTGCTGAAATGATCAGAAATGGCAAATCAAGATAAGCTCAAGAGAGAAAATATTTATTGAGTGCTTACTGTGTTGCAACCACTGTTTTCCTGATATATCATTAAATTCTCAAAAGAACCCTAAATAGCCGCCTCTCTGCATAGGCATCTATTGAGCACAGGCCAGTAACTAAGACAAAGGACAGTTATTTATTCGTCCGCTTTTTACTCAGAAGGTGGTAGGGCTGAGGTTCAGACCAGGCAGTCTTACTCTAGGACCTGTGCTCATAAGCACTGTGGCATATGCTGCATAGCAGCGTAGAGTAGGAAAATCAGCAGCTAAGGGAAGCAAGAGTGGGGCTGAATGAGGTGAATGGGTTGTGAGGAACGGCTCATATTTAGCCCTTTAGGAATATATGCTTGGGCTTGTGGGGGCAGGATATGGGGAAGGGGCTTTGTATGTATACCCAGCAGGAATTAGGGAGGCCAATGCAGTTGATAAAAGGAGCCATCCCTGGCTGCACCCTTTTAGCAATGAAGAAATAAGTCCAAAATACTAGTAATATCTACTTGGGGCTGTCCATAGGGTGGCAAAGAGCTGGACAAGACTGAGTGACTGAACAGCAGCAATCAGTCCAAGGAGCATTCTTTATTAGCTGAAGCGAGCAGGATCTTTCAGTGCTGTGTATGGTCTCTCTAGTTGCTCCAAGGCATCTGGCATTTTAGTTCCCCAACCGGGGACAGAACTCACGTCCCCCACATAGCAAGGCAGATTCTCAGCCGCTGGACTACCAGAGAAGTCCCCAGTGAGCACTTTTGACACTTGAACATTCACTGAGCTCTACAAATGCTGGAGCATGTGATAAGAACTGGTAGGAGCATGTGATAGAAAAATGAATTAGACTTTGATCTTATCTACTAGGAAAAGACAATCCAGAGAACAGACAATCACAACACAGTGAACCGAGTGCTCGGTCAGAAGTATGAACAGAACATTCGGGCAAGAAGCGTCTTATAGCACCAAGAAGAATTAACTGGACAGAGAACATCTCCCACAAACTGTGTTTTGGAAAGCACGTTAGAATAACGTATGTTGGAAGGCAAGAGGGTAGGAAATTGGAAGATGAATTTGGAAGACTGGAAATAAATCAGTATTAAGGGGTGCATGTTGAAGGAGCTAGCAACTAGAGGTTCACAAACAACAGACTGTGAGGTTTGATAAGGAATTTGAACTCTCCTTGAAAAGTAGAAGGGTTCATTAAAGGATTTTAAGCAGAGAAGTAATATGAAGACTTAAAAAAAATTTTTTAGAAGGATCATTTTGAAAAAACAACCCAGAAAATGTCAGAGTAACAGGGAGGCCTGTTACTATGATGACTTCCCTGTGGCTCAGATGGTAAAGCATCTGCCTACAATGTGGGAGACCCGGGTTCGATCCCTGGGTTGGGAAGATCCCCTGGAAAAGGCAATGGCACCCCACTCCAGTACTCTTGCCTGGAAAATCCCATGGACAGAGGAGCCTGGTGGGCTACAGTCCATGGGGTCACAAAGAGTCAGACACGACTGAGCGACTTCACTTTCACTTTCACTTTCAGTTACTATAAATGCATTTTACCAGGTGAGAAATAATCTGCCAGGACAGTGGGGCTGAAAAGGGATGCTGAGCATAAGTGTGAGTTAGAAGCAAAACTCTCCAAGATTTAATTTGTTGAGTGAGGGGAGAATTTAAGATGTCAGTCAGCTTTTCGTGAGGACAGTTAGAATAATGGCAGTGCCCCTTGTTGAGAGAGGGAATTCAGGAGAAGAAGAAATGTCTGTTATCTGTCACAGCATAACAAAACACATAGAAACTTTGAAATCTTAAAACAACAGCCATATGTGTGCACATGACTGGCTTGGCTATGCTTCAGGTAGCGCTGCTTGAGGCAGGATGAAGAAGCCCAGAGGATTCAAGAACAGGCTCCTTCACAAGGCTGGCAGGTAGCGCTGCTGCCATTTGGGAGCTCACAGCTATGGTTGCTGGCCAGCGGTCTCTGTCCTCCTCATGAGGGCCTTTCCACATAGCTTCTCAGATTTTCTCACAACATGGGGTCTGTGTTTTGAAAAGGAATATCCCAAGAGGTGAAAATGCAAGTTGGAGATCTCTTAAGTTACACAGTATGCGATTGGTTAAAGGGTGCCACTGAGCCAGCCCAGATGAGTGGAAATAGATTCCCATTACTCAAGGAGTGGCACGGCAAAGGACTGATAGACGTCTTTAATCTGCCATAGCAGTATTTGAAGAAAAAGATGAAAAATTCAGATTGAGAATGCTGAGTTGAGGTCCCCAAATGACATCAAAATGGAGACATCAAGAAATAGGCAACTCAACCTACAGGTCTGGCTCTGAGCAGAGCACTAACTTTGGAAGATGTAGAAGAGTGCTTAAAATTATGGCTTGCCCAAGGAGTGTGTGAAGACACTGAATGGTCGGAGGCAAGAATGGAGATTTTAGTACAGTAGAAGTTTAGAGGCCAAGTAGAAAAAAGCTGTATACGATAAAGACTAGGATGACAGAGAAATAGGAAGAAAACAGAAGAGAATGGGGCCACTGAAATCCAGGAGACAGAGAAAGAGGTACAATTCAAAAATTTTCAATGCCATGAAGCAGTGAAGTAATAAAAGAAACACAAAATTGTCCCCTGGGCTTGGCAATACAGAGAGGTCTTTGGCGAGCTTATGTGTGCATGCCTGGGTGCTCAATCATTCAATCACGACAACTATTTCTGACTCCATAGACTATAGGCCGTCAGGCTCCTGTCCCTGGGATTTCTCAGGCAAGAATACTGGAGTGCGTTGCCATTTCCTATTCCAGGGAATCTTCCCAACCCAGAGATTGAACCCATGTCTTCTGCTCTGACAGGTGTATTCTTTACCACTGTGCCACCTGGGAAGCCCAGTGAGCTTATGAAGGCATTTCTAATAGAGAGGTGGGGATCGAGTCTAGAATTTTTGATTCAAGGATACAAATAATGATGAACGGAGCAAAAGATTTGTTACTTGGGTTTCAATATCTTTACAATTTCCCTTTTTCTTTTCTCAGTGTCGTTCAGATGCCTTTCGATTGATGAAATACAACGTCATCACTGCATCCAAATTTACTAGTAGCAAAAGTCCACTTCTGGTTCAAAGGCACAACGTCATCCCAGGAATTTTTTTGGTATGTGCTTTGAGATATATAACTCTTTGACTGTTGTGTATGTTGCTTGCCAGACTTAGAGATAATTCACAGAGTACACAGAGGCTATAAGAATGCAGAAATGGATCAGCTTGTATCACAACATTTTGTGGTACTTCCTTGACTGCAGATCTTAGCCTTATAATTATTCCTAGTGAAGTTAAAAGTTGGATATCATTTAACATTGAGGTGACCAAAGGGGATAACGATAACCAATTCATAAAAGTATAAAAATTTAGTAAAATAATGTGCATAAATTGCTTGTTTCAATTCCTGGCACATCATGGGCAGATAGTAAGTGTTAATTCCCTTCCAGCAATTTTTCAGTTCAACAAATGTTTATTGAAAGCTCTGTGCCAAGCACAGTATTGGGAACTGAGGATACACAAATAAAAAACCCACATTCCTTCCTGTCATGGAGCTCCTAGTACAGTGGGGAGAGCTGTAGCCTGAAAAGGGTGATATATGAGCTGGGCTCTAAAGGTGGGAGGGATTCTGACAGAGGTAAGAAAGAGGAGGAGAAAGAAATTCCAGAGAGGAGGAATATTATTAGTAAAGGTAAAGGTTTGGGGGGCAAAATACCTAGAGATATGGTTTTTAGTCCTGTGTCTTCCATTATAACCATGTTATTCTCACCTGGTAGAGGAGAGGACTGGCTCTCAATCCCAACCAATGCTTTAGGCGCATGAAAAAATAATGATTTCTAGGCCTTACCCTGGAATAATTAAATCAGAATTTCTGTGGGTGAGACTCAGCATCAGTATTCTCTTTATTATGATATATTTTACAAAAAAATATAATGCACTCACTGTAAAGTGTACAGTCCCAGTGACTTGACAAATGTGGATATTCATGAAACCACTTCTATAATTGAGAAGGAAAGCACTGCTATCACCCCCAAAAGTTTTCTTTGGCCCTTGAGCTGTGAGTCCTTCCGCCTCCAGGCAATTGCTGTCACTGTTGTGATTTACTGTCGCTGTAGATTAGGTTTACCTTTTCTAAAATTTCAACTTAGAGCATTCACACAATAAGCACCCTCTCCTCTGTCTACTTGGGCTATCAGCGCTTTTTAAAGGCTTCCTTAGATGATTTTAATGAGAAGCAACAGCCTGGCTGATCTCACAGGACCCTGTAACTAAAAAGGGTACCATGATTTCATCGGCTAGTCTAGAGGTACTTTATAGAAGTTGAATTTTAGGAGTAACAAATACGATTGCTGTTGTAATAATTAGGATGGTTATAACACTCATATTTATAGGCAAACAGCCTGTCACCTTAATATGAAAGTGAGCCAGTTGGTTGCAAGTGTTCAAATGACAGTTTAGACAAGAGAAAGAGACTCAGACTCAGACATGGGGCAGAGACTGCATCTGTACTTGTGTTTTGAGATATATATTAAATAGAGAAAACAGAGGTAGCTCATCCACTAATATCACTACAGTAAATTGAGTAACTTCCTCAAATTTCAACCAACATATGCACAAAAACATTCTGCTTTCAGTTTTCAAAATACACATCCCTGTCACTGTGAACAATAAACAATGAGTCTTATTCTGTGGTAGGGAAGTCTTCCCACAGACCTGGCAGGTGATCAAATATCACCCAACTCCTGCAAGCCTATTTGATCCTATGAGTCTTGGCAGACTGCATGTTTGGTTTATAGTCTCTGCTTCCTGTAAATTTACTGGAGGCTTAAAAAAAAAAAGTACCAGCACAATGGAAATATATGTCCTCCCCAGGCTGCATTCATCTGTGAAATCCAAATCAAAGACTTATCAGCTGAGGTCCTTCCAGTTCCCTGTAAGAAAATGTCAACCATTACTCACGATCACCTAAAGCAAACAGGTTCCTACTCAATTCCTGGCTGTCAGAATTCTGACTTTCAAGCCAAGAGCAAGGTGAAGGCCTGAACCTGCTTAGCTGACCGTCCACTGGGTGACAGTATTGATCCATCTGAAATGAATGTGTTTTGTCTCAGGGCCAGTAAACTCTGGGAAAGACTGCAGCCAGATGGAGTTCTGAGGGTCTTGGGGGAAGGTCTGTCTTTCCTTGGGAGCAAGGCAGAATGATTCTGTTTTCTTTATCTTTCAAGGTAAAATGTGAGGTAAATTGTTCTGACGTAACCACATTGAGCCTGGATTTCTCTG
The DNA here is from genome assembly GCF_042477335.2 of Ovis canadensis. NCBI lineage: Eukaryota > Metazoa > Chordata > Mammalia > Artiodactyla > Bovidae > Ovis > Ovis canadensis. The sequence goes on along the minus strand of NC_091247.1, from coordinate 137,215,218 downwards.
GGCAAAGCAGTACAGATAATGAGTGTGATTGTCCATAATAAACTAACCTGCATTTCCCTGACAATATAGACAATGAAGGCAGAAAGCTTGTAAAGAGCACTGTGTAAACAGATGAAAATTCATTTTAGCAGCTTACTTAAATGCACTGGGATGGAACAGTTCTCTACCCAGGTTGTTCATTCTAATCCAAGCATGCTAGAGTGCTGGGTGTTCATAATCCAGCGCTCTGAAGAGGGACAAAGCTGTCTTTGTAGACTGTTATTTCCAGATTGCCATGCCGTGGCTTTACATTATTCTTTCTCTTCTGGACATGATCCCTGTCTTCAAAATGAGAACTAGATAGGCAACAACACTGTACTAAGATTCAGTGTGATCAGTGGAAATGATGGTAGTGTGTGATGATAATGCGGTGGAGGGAATGGTGGAACCGGTCACATGCTCATTTTAAAAGGACAACACAGGAAGTGAGTTGAGTGCCAGCTTCAGGAGTCTTTAAAAGGGTTGATCTGAAGAAACAAGGCAGAGGAGTAGGTGGATGTGGAGTACATCTCTCTCCATAGATGCATCAGGAATACATCTTCAGACACAGAGCTGCATGCAGAACACCAGAACCCCATGGACTGTAGCCTACCAGGCTCCTCTGTCCATGGAATTTTCCAGGCAAGAATACTGGAGTAGGGTGCCATTTCCTTCTCCAGGGGATCTTTCCAACCCAGGAATCGAACCCAGGTCTCCTGCATTGTAGGCAGACGCTTTTATCATCTGAGCCATCAGGGAACAATAGAGAGGCTCGCCCATCAAACTCCTGATGCACTGAACTACAGAGTAGGACCCCACCCAGGGTGCCCCTTTAAGTGCCTGAGGCATTGAACAACAGAGAAGGACCCCAGGCAAGTGAGGCCTCTAAGTGCCTAAATGGGTAAGGCTATGGAGAAAACTGGCCCAAGAGGCTTTCTGATCGCCAGCTATAAGAGGCTTGAAAAAATAGTCTGAAAAGGCCATAACTCCTGCGGCAGAGGCAGTCCATGTCCCTGCACACTTGGCACCGCCCAGGGTCCCCGCAAGCCAAGCAGCTGTGCCACCTTCACGCTCAACTCTCACTGGGGCAGAGCTGCCAGAGGCAACAAAAAGTCTTGCATCTATGCATGCAGGGTCGCTTCAGTTGTGTCTGACCCTGTAGACTGTGGCCTGCCAGGCTTCTCTGTCAGGGAGGGGGGTTCTCCAGGCAAAAGTGCAGGAGCATATTGGCCAATACTGCTTGCCATATCCTTCTAAAGCACTGTATTTCCTGCTGCCCTAGCCACCAACTCCCCTGAGTACCTGGTGCTGCCAGAACCCCTGCGACCCAAGCAGCTGCACCATCTCTACACCTGGCCCTCACAGGGGCCAAACCAAGTCCCCAGGGCAGCCTCAAGAGCAAACCCCAGTGGACAACCCACATGCAGAGGTGGAAATAAAACCACAATTGAAACCCAGGGGCAGTGTGGCTCAGGAAGAAGACCCAAAACCCTCCCACCAGCTGTACAAGCTGCAGATTAAATCCACACGATCAACTAGGCAGACTCTGTGTCTATGGAATATGTAAAAGGCCATTGAGAACTCCCTCAAAAGAAAACGCACTAGTTCTGACGGCTGTGGACATTGGAAGCAAGAACACTCAAGGCATAGGACCAGATTAGAACCTGAGCTGCCCCCACAGCAGGTCCAGAGATCAGCACAGTGTTGGAGGGCATCCTAGGGAGGTGAGGCGGACTGTGACTCCCAGCGAGGCTGGACTCTGACAGCAGTGACTCGAGAAAAACATTTATTATTCTTATGGTTTGACTTGTTTAGGGGTCACAAAGAGTTGGACACAACTGAGCGACTAAGCACAGTAGATTCTTTTGACTTTTCTTTTCTTTTTTCCCCCCTCTATTGTAGTTTTCAATTTTATTGGCACTATGAAATCTAATTAAGCTTTTGAGCTGTTTGTTTTCTCTCCTCAGTCGCATTTTTTGTTGTTGTTATAAACCTCTGCCTCTACGTTGGGCTTTTGCAGTTACGTGGAGTTTTCCTTTTCTCTTTTTTAATTTTAATTTTTTAAACCTAGTATTATTTTATACATTTATTCCTTTGTTTGCTTTTCCTACTGTTCTTTTCCCTTCCAGTTAATCTTTAATGTATATAAATCTTCTTCATCTATGTCTATTTAACTTTACATATCTATTCTTCCTTTCTTTTCTTTCCTTTCTTTCCTCTCAACATATGTGTTAGTTTTATTTTCATAGCTTTATTCCCCAATTGGCACCTTGATTTAGTTTTGTTTTCCAGTTTCTGCTTTAGTTAGTTTTGTTCTTAACTGGTAGATATAATTTTTGGTTTCTTTTGTTCGCTGGGTCAATCTATTGCACTTTATTTTTGTTGAACAGTTTTCATTTTGCTTATGTGTACATGTATATGAAGTCTCACATTTTATTGTTGTTATAAACCTCTGCTTCTGCATTGGGCTTTTGCAGTTCTGTAGAATTTTCCTTTTTTAATTTCTTCTTCCTTTTTTTTTTCTTTTTTATTATTTTAATTTTTAAACCTATTATATTTTTTATACATTTATTCCTTTGCTTGCCTTTCCTACTGTTCTTTTCCCCTTGAAGTTAATCTTTGATGTATATAAATCTTCATCTACCTCTATTTCACTCCATATATCTATTCTTTCTTTTCTTTTTTTCTTTCCTCTCAACATATGTGTTAGTTTTGTTTTAATTGCTCTACTCTCCACTTGGCACCTTGCTTTAGTTTTGTTTTCCAGTTTGTGCTTTAGTTAGTTTTGTTCTTAACTGGTAAATATAATTTTTTATTTCCTTTGTTCACCAGGTCAATCTATTGTACTTTATTTTTGTTGGACAGTTTTGACTTTGCTCAGGGGTATATATGCTATGTGTATATTCCATTACTTTAATTATAATTTGCCTGATTTTGTAACTGCCATTTGTCTGGGGTTCACTTTTGTTTTCTCATTTTGGGGTATTTGTTTTCATCTTACTTAATGCCATAACAAACCACTTGTGGAATCTTTGTTCCTGCCCAGGGATCAAGCCCTGACCTTTGGAGTGGGAGCACTGATTCCAAGACCCTAGACTACCAGAGAACTAACCCTAGGGGGTATCACATAGTGAGAACTCACACAAAGGAAACCACTTGAATACAAGACCCAGCATCACCCAACCACCAGTAGCACCCTGTGCAGGACACCTCATCTAAACAACAAACAAAACAAAAAGACAAACCCAGTCACCAGCAGACAGGATAACCACCTCACTCAGCCTTGCCCATCAGAGGAAAAACAAACAAATAGACAAAACAAAACAACAACAGCAACAAAAACTCAGCACAAATTTCACCCTATACAAAGTCTACACAAACCTCTGGACCAACAGTAGGAGGGCAGAAACCAAAAGGAAGAAAGAATTCAACCTTGAAGCCTGGGAAAAGGAGACCTCAAACACAATAAGTTAAAGAAAAAAATAATTAAAAGGTAGAGAAATACTACACAAATGAAGGAACAAACTAGAAACAGAGGTCCAAATAAATGAAGACAAAATAAGCAAACTCCCTGAAAAAGAATTCAGAATAATGATAGCAAAGATGACAAATAAAAAAAAAAACCTTGAAAACAAAATGGAGAAAATGCAAGCATCAATTAACAAAGACTTAGAAGAATTAAAGACTAAACATACAGCGACAAACAACACAATTACTGAAATTAAAAATACTCTAGAAGGAATCAATAGCAGAATATCTGAAGCAGAAGAACGAATCAGTGAGCTGGAAGATAAAATGGTGGAAATAACTTCTGAAGAGCAGAATAAAGTAAAAAGAACAAAAAGACCTGAGGACAATCTCAGAGACCTCTGGGACCATATCAAACACACAAACATTCAAATTATAGGGGTTCCAGAAGAAGAAGAGAAAAAAGAAAGAGTATGAGAAAATTTTTGAAGAGATTATAGTTGGAAATATCCCCAACATGGAAAAGGAAATAGTCAATCAAGTCCCAAGAGGCACAAAGAGTCCCATACAGGATAAACCCAAGGAGAAACACGCCAATACACATACTAATCAAACTAACAAAGACCAAACACAAAAGAATATTAAAAGCAGCAAGGGAGAAGCAACAAGTAACATACAAGGGAAACCCCATATGTTTAACAGCTGATCTTTCAGCAGAAACTCTGCAGGTCAGAAGGGAATGGCAGGATATATTTAAAGCACTGAAAGGGGAAAATCTACAACCAAGATTACTGTACCCAGCAAGGATCTCATTCAAAACTGATGGAGAAATAAAAAGCTTTTCAGACAAGCAAAAGTTAAGAGAATTCAGTACCACCAAACCAGCTTTACAACAAATGTTAAAGGGACTTATATAGTCAAGAAATACAAAAGAAGAAAAAAGATCTACAAAATCAACCCCAAACAATTAAGAAAATGGCAATAGGAACATATATGTCAATAATTACTTTAAATGTTAATGGATTAAATGCTCCAACTAAAAGACAGACTGGTTGAATGGATACAAAAACAAGACCCATATATATGCTGTCTACAAGAAACCCACTTTGGGGAGGGAGGTGGAAGGGGGGTTCAGGATGGGGAACACATGTATACCTATGGTGGATTCAAGTCAATGTATGGCAAAACCAATACAATATTGTAAAGTAATTAGCCTCCAATTAAATTAAATAAATTTATATTAAAAAAGAAACCCACTTCAGACCTAAAGACACATATAGACTAAAAGTGAGAGGATGGAAAAATATATTCCATGTAAATGGAAAGCAAAAGAAAGCTGGAGTAGCAATCCTCATATCAGACAAAATAAATCTTAAAATAAAGAAGATTACAAGAGATAAGGAAGGACACTACATAATGATCAAGGGATCAATCCAAGAGGAAGGCATTACAATTGTAAATATGTATGCACCCAACAAGGGAGCACCTCAATACATAAGACAAACACTAACAGACATAGAAGGAGAAATTGACAGTAACACAATAAGACTTTAACACCCCACTCACACCAATGGACAGGTTATCAAAACAGAAAATTAATAAGGAAACACAAGTCTTAAATGATACATTAGATGAGATGGCTCTCACTGAAATCTTCCGGATATTCCATCCAAATGCAGAGGAATATACCTTCTTCTCAAGTGCACATGGAACATTCTCCAGGATAGACCAAATCTTGGGTCACAAATCAAACCTCAGTAAATTTAAGAAAACTGAAATCATATCAAGCATCTTCTCTGACCACGAGGATAGAGACTAGATAGCAATTACAAGAAAAAAAAACTGTAAGAAACACAAACACATGGAGATTAAACAACACATTTCTAAATAATGAACAGGTTACTGAAAAAAATCAAAAGGGAAACAAAAAATTCCTGGAAACAAATGACAATGAAAACACAACTCAAAACCTATGGGATGTAGCAAAAGCAGTTCTAAGAGGGAAGTTTATAGTAATACAATCCTACCTCAAGAAACAAGAAAAACATCCAATAGACAACCTAACTTTACACCTAAAACAACTGGGAAAAGAAGAACAAAAAAACCCCCAAAATTAGTAGAAGGAAATAAATCATAAAGATCCGAGCAGAAATAAATGAAAAAGAGATAAAAGGAACAATAGTAAAGATTAATAAAACTTAAGCTGGTTCTTTGAGAAAATAAACAAAATTAACAAACCTTTACCCAGACTTATCAAGAAAAAAAGAGGAATCCAATCAACAAAATTAGAAATGAAAACGGAGAGGTTACAACAGACAATGCAGCAATACAAAGGATTATAATAGACTATGATGAGTAATAAATATGGCAATAAAATGGATAACCTGGAAGAAATGGACAGGTTCTTAAAAAAATTCAATCTTCCAAGACTGAATCAGGAAGAAATAGAAATTATGAACAACCCAATTACAAGCACAGAAATCAAAACTGTGATGAAAAATCTCCCAAAATACAAAAGCCCAGGACCAGATGGCTTCACAGGAGAATTCTATTAGACATTTCGAGAAGAACTAATGCCTACCCTTCTAAAACTCTTTAAAAAACTTGCAGAGGAAGGAACACTTCCAAACTCATTCTACGAGGCCATTGTCACTCTGATATCAAAACCAAAGACAACCCAAAAAAAGGAAAACTACAGGCCAATATCATTGATCATCATAGATGCAAAAATCCTCAACCAAAGTTTAGCAAACAGATTTCAGCAACACATCATAAAGCTCATACACCATGATCAAGTTAGGTGTATTCCAGGAATGTAAGGATTCTTCAACATACACAAATCAATCAATGTGATACCCAGTATTAATAAATTGAAAGATAAAAACCACATGAATCTCAATAGATGCAGAAAAAGCCTTTAACAAAATTCAGCACCCATTTATGATTGAAACTCTTCAAAAAATGGGCACAGAGGGACACTACCTCAACATAGTAAAGGCCATATATGATAAGCCTATAGAAAACATTATTGTCAATGGTGAAAAACTGAAAGCATTTCCCCTAAGATCAGGAACAAGGGTGTCCACTCTCACCACTATTATTCAACGTAGTTCTGGAAGTCCTAGCTATGGCAATCAGAGAAGAAAAAGAAATAAAAGAACACAGATTGGAAAAGAAGAAGTAAAGCTCTCACTGTTTGCAGATGACATGATACTGTACATAGAAAACCCTAAAGATAGTATCAGAAAATTAGTAGAGCTAATCAGTGAATTTAGCAAAGTTGCAGGATACAAAATCAATACATAGAAATCACTTGCATTTCTATATAATAACAATGAAAAATCAGAAAGAGAAATTAAGGAATCAATCCCATGCACATTTCAACAAAAAGAATTAAATATCTAGGAATAAACTTACCTAAGGAGACAAAAGAACTGTACACAGAACATTATAAGACACTAATGAAAGAAATAAAAGGTGACATAAATGGATGGAGAGATATTCCATGTTCCTGGGTAGGGAGAATCAATATTGTGAAAATGACTATACTACCAAATGCAATCTACAGATTCAATGCGATCCCTATCAAATTACCAATGGCATTTGTCACTGAACTAGAACAAAAAAATTTCACAATTCATATGGAAACACAGAAGACCCCCAAATAGGCAAAGCAGTCTTGAGAAAGAAGAATGGAAGTGGAGGAATCAAATTTCCTGACTTCAGATTATACTACAAAGCTACAGTCATCAAGACAGTATGGTACTAGCACAAAAACAGAAACATAGACCAATGGAACAAGATAGAAAGCCCAGAAATAAACCCATGCACCTGTGGGTGCCTTACTTTTGACAAAGGAGGCAAGAATATACAATGGGACAAAGACAGCCTCTTCAATAAATGGTGCTGGGAAAACTGGACAGCTACATATAAAAGAATGAAATTAGACCACTTCCTAACACCATACACAAAGATAAACTCAAAAAAGATTAAAGACCTAAAGGTAAGACCAGAAACTATAAAACTCTTACAGGCAAACACAGGCAGAACATTTGATGACATAAATCATAGCAAGATTCTCTATGACCCACCTCCTGGACTAATGGAAATAAAAACAAAAGTAAACAAGTGGGACCTGATTAAACTTAAAAGCTTTTGCACAGCAAAGTACACTATAAACAAGGTGAAAATATAACCCTCAGAATGGGAGAAAATAATAGCAAATGAAAAAACTGACAAAAGGATTAATTTCCAAAATACACAAGCAACTCATACAAATCAATACCAGAAAAACAACTCAATCAAAAAAGTGGGGAAAAGACCTAAACAGACATTTCTCCAAAGAAGACATACAGATGGCTAACAAACACATGAAAAGATGCTCAACATTACTCATTATTACAGAAATGCAAATCAAAACTACAATGAGCTATCATCTCACACTGGTCAGAATGGCCATCATCAAAAAGTTTACAGACAATAAATACTGGAGAGGGTGTGGAGAAAAATGAATGCTCTTGTACTGTTGGTGGGAATGTAAATTGATACAACCACTATGGAAGACAGTGTGGAGATTCCTTAAAAAACTAGGAATAAAACCACCATGTGACCCAGCAATCCCACTCCTAGGCATATACCCTGAGGAAACCAAAACTGAAAAAGACACATGTATCCCATTGTATATTGCAGCACTATTTACAATAGCTAGACTATGAAAGCAACCTAGATGTCCAACGACAGATGAATGGATAAAGAAGTTGTGGTACATATACACAATAGAATATTACTCATCCATAAAAAATGAATGCATTTGGGTTAGTTCTAGTGAGGTGGATGAACCTAGAACCTATTATACAGAGTGAAGTCAGAAAGAGAAAGATAAATATCATATTCTAACACATATATACAATATCTAGAAAAACGAAACTGAAGAATTTATTTACAGAGCAGCAATGGAAAAACATCCATAAAGAATAGACTTATGGACATGGAGAGAGGGGAAGAGAAGGTGAGATGTATGGAAAGAGTAACATGGAAACTTACATTACCATATGTAAAATAGATAGCCAATGAGAATTTGATGTATGGCTCAGGAAACTCAAACGGGCTCTGTGTCAACTTGGAGGGTGGGATGGAGGAGGAGGTGGGAGGGAGGTTCAGGAGGGAGGGGATATGTGTGTACCTATGGCTGATTCATGTTGAGGTTTGATAGACAACAACAGAATTCTGTAACACCATTATCTTTCAATTAAAAAAAATTTTTAATGTCAAATACAATTTATTTACTACTTCTTGCCAATTTATAATCTTTAAGAAAGTTAATTCTGAGTTAGTTTTATATTATTGTAAATCTATATTACCTATTAATACTTTAGTGGGCCTATTCTTCTAGTAATATAGATTCAGTTCAGTTCAGTTCAGTCAGTCAGTCGTGTCCAACTCTTTGCGACCCCATGAATTGCAGCACGCCAGGCCTCCCTGTCCATCACCAACTCCCGGAGTTTACCTAAACTCATGTCCATTGTGTCGGTGATGCCATCCAACCATCTCATCCTTTGTCATCCCCTTCTCCTTCTGCTCCCAATCCATCCCAGCATCAGGGTCTTTTCCAATGAGTCAACTCTTTGCATGAGGTGGCCAAAGTATTGGAGTTTCAGCTTCAGCATCAGTCCTTCCAGTTAACACACAGGACTGATCATAGATTAAAAATGTTTAAAGTAGAGCACATATAGATATACTAATACTACATGGGCAGGCTTCCCAAGTGACTCAGTGGTAAAGAACCTTCCTGCCAATGCATGAGTGATTAAAGAGAAAGAATAAATTAAAAAAGAAAAGAGTTGGTTAGTAAATGTTTGCTCTCCGTTCGCACTCCCCAAAATGGGGAGGTTCATGATCCAAAAATATTGAGACTCTTCATTATATAGTAGACAATAGAGTAATGTTAATGTAGGATTCTGTTCCAAATTCTTTTTTGTCAGGTTGAATGACTAAAATAGAAATTATACCACAAAACGTATTTCAGATTTTTTAAACTTTGCATTATTCAATACTATTTCGTCCCGTCTGTTTGTACTAAGTCAACACATTTATGTTTTATCACACAATCACAGAAAATTAACCAAACTGATCACATGGACCACAGCCTTGTCTAACTCAATGAAAGTATGAGCCATGCCAGGAAGGGCCACCCAAGACGGACAGGTCACAGTGAACAGTTCTGAAAAAACGTGGTCCACTGGAGAAAGGAATGGCAATCCACTTCAGTCTTCTTGCCTTGAGACTCCCATGAACAGTATGAAAAGGCAAAATGGTATGACACTGGAAGATGAACTCCCCAGGTCGGTAGGTGCTCAATATGCTACTAGAGATCAGTGGAGAAATAACTCCAGAAAGAATGAAGAGACAGAACCAAAACAAAAAGAACACCCAGTTGTGGAGGTGACTGGTAATGGAAGTAAAATCTGATGTTGTAAAGAAAGTATTGCATGGGAACCTGGAATGTCAGGTCCATGAATCAAGGCAAATTGGAAGTGGGTCAAACAGGAGATGGCAAGAGTGAACATTGACATTTTAAGAATCAGTGAACTAAAATGGACTGGAATGGGTGAATTTAACCCAGATGACCATTATATCTACGACTGTGGGCAGGAATCCCTTAGAAGAAATGGAGTAGCCATCATAGTCAACCAAAGAGTCCAAAATGCAGTAACTGGATGCAGTCTCAAAAATGACAGAATGATCTCTGTTCGTTTCCAAGGCAAACCATTCGATATCACAATAATCCAAGTCTGTGCCCCAACTAGTAATGCTGAATTAGCTGAAGTTGAACGGTTCTATGAAGACCTACAAGACCTTCTAGAACTAACACCCAAAAAAGATGTCCTTTTTATCACAGGGGACTGGAATGCAAAAGTCGGAAGTCAAGAAATACCTGGAGTAACAGGCAAATTTGGCATTGGAGTACAAAATGAAGCAGTTCAAAGACTAACAGAGATCTGCCAAGAGAACGCACTGGTCATAGCAAACATCCTCTTACAACAACACAAGACTCTACACATGGACATGACCAATCAGATTGATTACATTTTTTGCAGCTATGGAGAATCTCTATAAAATCAGCAAAAACAAGACCAGGAACTGACTGTAGCTCGGATTGTGAACTCCTTATTGCCAAATTCAGACTTAAACTGAAGAAATTAGGGAAAACCACTAGACCATTCAGGTATGACCTAAATCAAATCCCTTATGATTATACAGTGAAAGTGAAAGTGAAGTCACTCAGTCGTGTCCAACACTTTGTGACCCATGGACTGTAGCCTACTAGGCTCCTCCATCCACGGGATTTTCCTGGCAACAGTACTGGAGTGGGTTGCCATTTCCTTCTCCAGGGGATCTTCCCAACCCAGGGATTGAACCTAGGTCTCCCACAAAGTAGGCAGACCCTTTGCCGTCTAAGCTACCAGGGATTGTGGAAGTGACAAATAGATTCAAGGTATTAGATCTGATAGACATAGTGCCTAAAGAACTACAGATGGAGGTTCATGACAGTGTACAGGAGTCAGGAATCAAGACTATCCCCAAGAAAAAGAAATGCAAAAAGGCAAAATGGTTGTCTGAAAAGACCTTACAAATAGCCTTGAAAAGAAGAGAAACAAAAGGGAAAAGAGAAAAGGACAGATATTCCCATTTGAATGCAGAGTTCCAAAGGACAGCAAGGAGAGATAGAAAGCCTTCCTCAGTGATCAGTGCCAAGAAATACAGGAAAACAATAGAATGGGAAATACTGGAGATCTCTTCAAGATCCTAATAGATGTTTTTCTGAAACTCTCTTGTTTTTTCAATGATCCAACAGATGTTGGCAATTGGATCTCTGGTTCCTCTGCCTTTTCTAAATCCAGCTTAAACATTTGGAAGTTCATGGTTCACATACTGTTGAAGCCTGGCTTGGAGAATTTTGAGCATTATTTTACTAGCATGTGAGATGAGTGCAATTGTGCAATAATTTGAGCATTCTTAGGCATTGACTTTCTTAGGGATTGGAATGAATACTGACCTTTTCTAGTCCTGTGGCCACTGCTGAGTTTTCCAAATTTGCTGGCATATTGAGTGCAGCACTTTCACAGTATCATCTTTTAGGATTTGAAATAGCTCAACTGGAATTCCATCACCTCCACTAGCTTGGTTTGTAGTGATGCTTCCTAAGGCCCACTTGACTTCACATTCCAGGACATCTGGCTCTAAGTGAGTGATCACACCACCATGATTATCTGGGTCGTAAAGATATTTTTTGTACAGTTTTGTATATTCTTGCCACCTCGTCTTAATATCTTGTGGTTCTGTTAGGTGTATACAATTCCTGTCCTTTATTGAGCCCATCTTTGTATGAAATGTTCCCTTGGTATCTCTAATTTTCTTGAAGAGATCTCTAGCCTTTCCCATTCTATTGTTTTCCTCTATTTCTTGGCACAGATCACTGAGGAAGGCTGTCTTATCTCTCCTTGATGTTCTTTGGAACTCTGCATTCAAATGGGAATATCTGTCCTTTTCTCCTTTGCTTTTTGCTTCTGTTCTTTTCACAGTTATTTGGAAGGCCTCCTCAGACAGCCATTTTGCTTTTTTACATTTCTTTTTCTTGGGGATGGTCTTGATCCCTGTCTCCTGTACAATGTCACGAACCTCCATCCATAGTTCATCAGGCATTCTGTCTATCAGATCTAGACCCTTAAATCTGTTTCTCACTTCCACTGTATATTCATAAGGGATTTGATTTAGGTCATACTTGAATGGTCTAGTGGTTTTCCCTACTTTCTTCAACTGAAGTCTGAATTTGGCAATAAGAAGTTCATGATCTGAGCCATAGTCAACTCCTGGTCTTCTTTTTGCTGACTGTGTAGAGCTTCTCCATCTTTGACTGCAAAAAATATAATCAGTCTGATTTTGGTGTTGACCGTCTGATGATGTACATGTGTAGAATCTTCTCTTTTGTTGTTCTAAGAGGGTGTTTGTAAGACCAGTGCATTCTCTTGGCAGAACTCTATTAGCCTTTGCCCTGCCTTGTTCTGTACTCCAAGGCCAAATTTGCCTGTTACTCCAGGTGTTTCTTGACTTCCTACTTTTGCATTCCAGTCCCCTGGGATGAAAAGACATCTTTTTTGGGTGTTAGTTCTAGAAGGTCTAGTAGGTCTTCATAGAGCCGTGCAATTTCAGCTTCTTCAGCATTCCTGGTCAGGGCGTGTGAAAGTGAAGTCGCACAGTCGTGTCCGACTCTTTGTGATCCCATAGACTGTAGCCTACCAGGCTCCTCTGTCCATGGGATTTTCCAGGCAATAGTACTGGAGTGGATTGCAATTTCCTTCTCCAGGGGATCTTCCCAAACCAGGGCTCAAACCCGGGTCTCCTGCATTGTAGACAGATGCTTTACCGTCTGAGTCACCAGGTCAGGGCATAGACTTGGATTATTGTGATATAGAATGGTTTGCCTTGGAAACGAACAGAGATCATTCTGTCGTTTTTGAGATTGCATCCAAGTACTGCATTTCAGACTCTTTTGTTGACTATGATGGCTACTCCATTTCTTCTAAGGGATTCTTGCCCACAGGAGTAGATACAATGGTCATCTGGGTTAAATTCACCCATTCCAGTCCATTTTAATTCACTGATTCCTAAGATGTTGACGTTCACTCTTGCCATCTCCTGTTTGACCACTTCGAATTTGCCTTGATTCATGGACATAACATTTCAGGTTCCTATGCAATATTGCTCTTTACAGTGTCGGAGCTTGCTTCCATCACTGGTCACGTCCACAACTGGGTGTTGTTTTTGCTTTGGCTCTGTCTCTTCATTCTTTCTGGAGTTATTTCTCCACTGATCTCCGGTAGCATATTGGGCACCTACCAACCTGGGGAGTTCCCCTTTCAGTATCCTATCTTTTTGCCTTTTCATACTGTTCATGGGGTTATCGAGACAAGAGTATTGAAGTTGTTTGCCATTCTCTCCTTCAATGGACCACATTTTGTCAGAAATCTCCACCATGACCGGTCTGTCTTGGGTGGCCTTACACAGCATGGCTCATAGTTTCACTGAGTTAGACAAGGCTGTGGTCCATGTGATTAGATTGGTTAGTTTTCTGTGATTGTGGTTTTCATTCTGTCTGCCCTCTGATGGAGAAGGATAAGAGGCTTATGGAAGCTTCCTGATGGGAGAGACTGACTGAGGGGGAAACTGGGTCTTGTTCTGATGGGCAGGGCCATGCTCAGTAAATCGTTACTACAATTTTCTGTTGATGGGTGGAGCTGTGTTCCCTCCGTGTTATTTACCTGGGGCCAAACTGTGGTGGAGGTGATGAAGATAATGGTGACCTTCTGAAAAGATCCCATGCACGCACTGCTACACTCAGTGCCCCCAACCCTGCAGCAGGCCACCAGTGACCCATGCCTCCTCTGGAGACTCCAGGACACCCACAGGCAAGTCCAGGGCAGTCTCATGTGGGGTCATTGCTCCTTTCTTCTGGGTCCTGGTGCACAAGGTTCTGTTGTGCCCTTCGAGAGTCTATTTCCCAGTCCTGTGTAAGTTCTGGCATCTCTATGGTGGGGTTAATGCCCACCTCCTCCAAGAGGGCTTATGCCATACCCAAGACAGCTGCACTCAGAGCCTCTGTCCCTGTGGCATACCACCGCCAACTGGCACCTCCACAGGAGACGCTCAAACACATTTCTCTCTCAGTCTCTGTGGGGTCCCTGCATCCTTGTGCGCTCAAGGTTTGTTTGAGCCCTCTGAGCATCTCTGGTAGGAATGGGGTTTGATTCTAACCATTCGCTCCTCCTACCATCTTGCTGGGGCTTCTCCTTTGCCCTTAGTTGTGGTATATCTCCTCACAGCCGCTCCTGTGCCTACCGTCTTACTGGGGTTTCTCTGACCTTGGACATGGGGTATCTCCACATGGCCAGTCCAGCAAAGTGCAGCCACTGCTCCTGACCTTGGACGTGGGGTATCTCCTCTCCACTGCCTGCTGCTCCAGCGCTGCTCAGGCGGTGCTAATATTAGGAAATATTACAAGTATTTCCCCATATCACCAAGTATTGTTTCTACATTCTTTTACAACAACATCGTTTATGTTGGTTGAATAATATTCCAATATATGGCTGTACCATGACTTATTACTTAATATATCTTTTACTGATGGCTATTAAATGATTTAAAGAAGTACATTAGAAAAATTAAAGCTGTCTGATAATGTTGGAATGCACAGCCTTGCAAAGCAGTGAGCTTTTGTTTTGAGAGGCTAGAATGTAATTTTTAGGGGTTATCTCAGAAGCAATTCCTACTCTAAGAAGGTACCCTCTTTCGTTTCTTTGACCGCATTTCTTGTGGCAGCTATTTTTCTTCCTGGTATTTGCCTTCTTTCCCTGTGCTTCAGCCTCATCTCAACCTTATCATCCTGACCATCTCCTTCTCCCTCCTTAGTGCCAGATTCAGAAAGCACTGCTTTTGCATTCCTGTCTCTACTGAAGAGCTTTTCAGTCAAATGCTCTGCCTCTGAGCCATATCCCCACTACCATAGGGCTTCTCTCTTTCCTGGCCAATCTAATCAGACACTCTCTAGGCCCAATAACCTTTTTTTTTTTTTTTTTTTTGCCACACCATGCAGCTTGTAGGATCTTAGTTCCCCGACCAGGGACAGGACCAATCAGTAAAAGCACTGTGACCTAACCATTGGACCACTAGGGAATTCCCACCCTCTTCCATTGAATAGTTGAGTAGCCTAGCGTCACATCATAAGAATATCCTAGGCCTTCATTGTTCTTAAAAATGGAATACTATTCAGGATGGGTACAGGAAAGAGCTGGCAAAAGAAGTTTAAATGTGTTTAAAACAAAAAACAAATTTTAAAGGGGATGCTCTTTATGTACAATAATGTTAGTATATGTAAATAAGAGTGAAAATAATTCTCTTGTGTCATTAGTTATAAAGTTGATCAACACTGTATTAACCTCTTGAGATCCTTAATTCTGACTTTAATCACTTTAGGGCAGGGATTCTACTCTTCTTATTTTTGATACATTCTTTAGAGTAGCTACAAAATCAGTATTTGTACCGCCAATTTTTGGTGAAAGAGTAAATTTAATATTTTAGGATCCCAAATCACAATGGCATCTCTAAATTTTTTATAAAGCTAGCATGTAGCTTTCATTTCCTATTTGGAGTCTTCCTATCCCACCGTCTTGGCCACTTTGAACACTTCCTATTTACAGAAGGCTGTTTAATCAATGTGAGTAAAACTAAGCCTGACGTTTAAGTTCAGACAAAGAAATCTGTTGGATATACTTCAGCAACCCTTATCATCAGTCAAAAGGAATCAGCCGCATTGTCCTAGGAATGATATGTTTACAGAGAATTGTAAACACAGTTCTGAATTCTTCTGATAAAACTTGACTTCCAAAGCTTCAGACTCAAATAGCTGAGTGACCCACTGCTGCTTTCTGAAGAGCTGATTTTCTCTTTTCTCAGCTTCTCCCAAGCTGGCTGTAACTTTGCACTTGCACTGAGACATGGTGTTCTTTGTTTAGGGTCAAACTGCCTAGGTTTGTGGAAAAAAAAAAAAGATCTTTAGATCGAAGTCTTTTTTGGATATCAGATTTCTTTAATGAGCCCTTTCCTTCCTAATACCTCATCGTTTTCTCTTTTGACTTTGGATTTGACTCCAATTTAGCACAAACAACTAATAACAACTTCCACTGAATAACATTTCTTTTAGTTTATAAAGCAGTCTTTGTATCTCATTTTGTTGAATTCTTGTAATGGTTCTGTGGGGTCAGAGAGCCAAATGTGGTTTGGCTCTTTCTGACTGGGCAAAATGAGTTTGAGTGGTGGAGTGGCTCAGCTGAGATTACACAGCAAATCAATGCTGAGGTTGGACTGTAGGCGTGTGTGCGTGTGTGTGTGTGTGTGTGTGTGCGTGCTCAGTCATGTCTGATTCTTTGCAACCCCATGGACTGTAGTCCATCAGGCTCCTCTGTCCGTGGGATTTTCCAGGCAAGAATACTGGAGTGGGCTGCCATTTCCTCCTCCAGGGGATCTACCTGACCCAGGGATCGAACCCAAGTCTTCTATGGCTGCTGCATTGATGGGAAGATTCTTTACCACCGAGCCACCTAGGGCTGGACTGGCAACTTTCAATTCAATACTCTTTCTACTGCACATGAAAAAACCAGGAGAGGGAATGTGAAGTGATGCCAACATTGTGGGAAACAGGATAGTGGTTTCTCAAAAATTCAACACACAATTATCATATGACCCAGCAACTTTCCTTCTAGGTATATATCTAAAAGAATTAAAAGCAGGGCAGTTATTTGCTTCATAACAGCATTGTTCACAAATGCCAAAAGGTGGAAACAATCCAAATGTCCATCAAAAGATGAAGCGATAAACAAAATGTGGTATATGTCTACAATAAATTATTGTTCAGCCTTGAAAAAGAATGGAATTCTGATACATGGGGTAAGGTGGATGAATCTTAAGGACATTAGGCTAGGTGAAATAAGTGAGACACAAAAGGACAAATACTGTATGATTGCACTTATATGAGGTACCTAGAACAGTTAAATACATAGTCAGAAAATAGAACATTGGTTACTGGGGCCTAGGCTGAGGGAGAACGCAAAGTTCCTGTTTAAAGGGTACAGAGTTTCAGTTTGGGGTGATGAAAAAATTCTGGAGGTAGATAATGGTGATGGTTGTACAATGCTGTGAATGTGCTTAATGTCACAGAGTTGAACACTTAAAAGTGGGTAAAGTAGTAAAGTTTGTACTACAGGGCTTCTCTGGTGGCTCAGATGGTAAAGAGTATGCCTGCAATGCAGGAGATCCAGGTTTGATTTCTGGGTTGGGAAGATCCCCTGGAGACAAGAATGGCTGTCCCCTCCATGCTTTAGAAGGGGATGAATAATCACAGAGAGAAGGGAAAGGAAACTTCTCTCTTAATGTGTATAAAATTTATAACTGTGACTAACACTTTCACACATTCTACTACAATAACAGGAAAAAACAGGGGAGGGGGATAAGGAGGGGAAAAGCAGTAAAACTTGATTCTAGCCCTGGTCCTGCCTCTAACAGATAACCTTTTTACTCCTCAATTTCATTATCTGTAAATCAAGGGGGACTGGATTAGGTATTCTTCCAACTCTAAACAGTCATCAGAAAAATGCATGTTCTGAGGACAAAGCCATGTCAGGATTTCTATTGAGGTCCCACTTGATGATCAAACATTTGTGAAAAAGACACCTCCTCTCAGATAAGTGATGGAGACAAGTTGACATTTGCTATGATTTTCAGAAATCACAGAGTTGCCAGGCTTATTAGAATACCAGTCTGTAGAAGTCCAGATAAAAGGTGTTGGCGTTTTCTAACTATAATAATAATAATGGAAAATCCCATGGATGGAGGAGCCTGGAAGGCTGCAGTCCATGGGGTCGCTGAGGGTCGGACACGACTGAGCAACTTCACTTTCACTTTTCACTTTCATGCATTGGAGAAGGAAATGGCAATCCACTCCAGTGTTCTTGCCTGGAGAGTCCCAGGGATGGGAAAGCCTGGTGGGCTGCTGTCTATGGGGTCGCACAGAGTCGGACACGATTGAAGTGACTTAGCAGTTAGCATTATTATTCAGGCACCAATTAGAGTCTAGAAATGCTACAGAAAAAAGTTGGTGAAGCTAATTATCTAGTTTGGTGGATAAAAATCAATCTGTTGAACAAATATAGTTTATAGTTTTAAGTAAACAAACATTATTTTAGCAAATGCAGTTTCCAATTACAAATATTTATGATCTGAAGGATACAAATAGCAAACAGCTTCATAGCAAACAGCTTGAGAAACTTGACTTCATAATGACAAGTCATAAAAGTCATAAACTTTATGCTGTGTGTGTGCTAAGTCACTTCAGTCGTGTCCGACTCTGTGTGATCCTATGGACTGTAGCCCACCAAGCTCCTCTGGCCATGGGATTCTCCAGGCAAGAATACTGGAGTAGATTGCCATGCCCTCCTGCAGGGGATCTTCCTGACCCAGGGATCAAACCAGTGTCTCCTGCATTGGCAGGTGGATTCTTTACCACTAGCGCCACCCATGGGTAAATACTCACAGTTTTTTCCCTTTAAAGAAGTCTTTTAATTTTGTTCAAATTCTCTGTCATTTAGCTGCAGAACCCCTTTTTGATCTGACTCTTAACATTCCACAGATCTCGTGTTCCAAATCATGTGTCTCCCAGGTTTCCACTTGATAGGAGAGCACTGCAAGTGAAAAGTGAAGACGATGTTAATGGCCCTCTCCCCGTCCCCGTCCCTCACTACCTTTCTGGGCCTTCCTCAGGCCCATGTGGCCTTGGATGCAATGGGAGAGCACCACAGCCAGTGACTGGAGCAAACCAGGGCCAAGCTGGCTGCGATCATGTCGGGTTGTTTGCAAGTCTTCAGTTGGGGGAACAGACGGGGATCACTTGGGGATCTTTGCTGCTGCCTACTCAGAGGAATTAGGGTGTGCATACTCATTTTTCTTACATCTAAGATATACCGCCTTGCTGAGTATTTGTCTTGTCAAATACTTGGGTTTGTGGTTGAACTGCTGGGGCTTGCTTCAGTGATAATTTGTAGCCTATGCTAAATTAAAGAACATAGGTCTTAGAATTTTGTCTCCTCACTAAAAACCAGAAAGGGGAAGGATGAACTGCGAAGCAGGAAAGCTAGATCTTTTGATCTGGATCATGAAGGAGTCAAGATACCTAAAAGCGCATCCCTGGTTGAGGTTGCTGGGTTTCTGGCCCTCCTCAGGGTTCTGCCATGAGCCCTCTTTGAACTCGACACGTTCACCCTTTCCCATGTTTCACTCTTTCTGCAGGCTCAGTTCAGTTCAGTTCAGTTGTTCAGTCGTGTCCGACTCTTTGCAACCCCATGAATCGCAGCACACCAGGCCTCCCTGTCCATCACCAACTCCTGGAGTTCACACAAACTCATGTCCATCGAGTCGGTGATGCCATCCAGCCTTCTCATCCTCTGTCATCCCCTTCTCCTGCCCTCAATCCCTCCCAGCGTCAAAGTCTTTTCCAATGAGTCAACTCTTCGCATGAGGTGGCCAAAGTACTGGAGTTTCAGCTTTAACATCATTTCTTCCAAAGAAATCCCAGGGCTGATATTTAGAATGGGCTGGTTGGATCTCCTTGCAGTCCAAGGGATTCTCAAGAGTCTTCTCTAACACCACAGTTCAAAAGCACCAATTCTTTGGTGCTCAGCTTTCTTCACAGTCCAACTTTCACATCCATACATGACTACTAGAAAAACCATAGCCTTGACTAGACGGACCTTTGTTGGCAAAGCAACAAGTCTGCTTTTGAATATGCTATCTAGGTTGGTCATAATTTTCCTTCCAAGGAGTAAGCATGTTTTAATTTCATGGCTGCAATCACCATCTGCAGTGATTTTGGAGCCCCCAAAAATCAAGTCTGACACTGTTTCCACTCTTTCCCCATCTATTTGCCATGAAGTGATGGGACCAGATGCCATGATCTTCGTTTTCTGAATGTTGAGCTTTAAGCCAACTTTTTCACTCTCCTCTTTCACTTTCATCAAGAGGCTTTTTAGTTCCTCTTCACTTCCTGCCGTAAGGGTGGTGTCATCTGCATATCTGAGGTTATTGATAGTTCTCCTGGCAATCTTGATAGCTGTAGGCTAGTGACACCTAAATCTCCATCACCAGTCCCGACTTCTCATCCAAGACTTGGAGCCTCTCCATTGGAGGTGTTCTAGGTACTTCAGAAACAAGTCCAAACACAAAATCCATTTGGATCATGAAGTATAAGGTTAAGAAGGCATGAGAAGAGTTGCAAAAGATGAAATTATAAATAATGTACGGCCTCATGAGCCATGAAGGGAAGGAGGAGGAAGGGGGAAAGGAAGAGGAAGGGAAGGAGGAGGAAGGGGAGGAGGAGAAAGGGGAGTCAGAGAGGCACGAACTTGATTTGTAAGAGCAATGAGGAGCACTGAAGTATTTTTAACAGGGAGCAACACAATTATACATCCATGGTTTAGGAAGATCACTATTGACCCAATACCGCTGATGAATTGGAGAGAGACAAGACTGAGTGGGAAGAACTTTTAGGAGGCTATTGAGACAATCTGAAAGGGCCATAGGAAGGAGGCAGGGGATCTGGGGAAGGGGACTCTGCCTGGGGTCAGAAGATTGAAGGGGGAATGGAGTCCCCATGGCCAGCAAGCTGGTGCCCTGATAATGCCCACAGTCCTAGGAAAACTCCAGAGAAGGGAGCAGGGCTCCTTGGTCATGTGCCTTCTCGCTACCTAAAGAGTCTCATCTCACACTAAACCTCCTTCATTCTTTCCTCCCCCAAAATATGAGTGCCTACTATGCACCAGACACTGTCCTTGACACCAGGAATATGGTCATTAACAAAGAGACAAAAATTTCCCCTTCTTCAGGAACAAGCATTCTAGTGGGGCAAGAGACAATACTATGTATTATATTGGGGAGTGACCAATGTTCTTATAAAAACAGATCAACTAAACAGAAAATTAACAAAGAAACGCAAACTTTAAATGATACATTAGATCAGTTAGACCTAATTGATATCTATAGGACATTTCACCCCAAAACAATGAATTTCACCTTTTTTTCAAGTGCTCATGGAACCTTCTCCAGGATAGATCACATCCTGGGCCATAAATCTAAACTTGATAAATTCAAAAAAATCGAAATCATCCCAAGCATCTTTTCTAACCATAATGCATTAAGATTAGATCTCAATTACAGGAGAAAAACTATTAAAAATTCCAACATATGGAGGTTGAATAACACACTTCTGAATAACCAACAAATCACAGAAGAAATCAAAAAAGAAATCAAAATATGCATAGAAACTAATGAAAATGAAAACACAACAACCCAAAACCTGTGGGACATTATAAAAGCAGTGCTAAGAGGAAAGTTCATAGCAATACAGGCATACCTCAAGAAACAAGAAAAAAGTCAAATAAATAACCTAACTCTACAACTAAAGCAACTAGAAAAGGAAGAATTGGAGAACCCCAGAGTTAGTAGAAGGAAAGAAATCTTAAAAATTAGGGCAGAAATAAATGGAAAAGAAACAAAAGAGACCATAGCAAAAATCAACAAAGCCAAAAGCTGGTTCTTTGATAGGATAAATAAAATTGACAAACCATTAGCCAGACTCATCAAGAAGCAGAGAGAGAAAAATCAAATCAATAAAATTAGGAATGAAAATGGAGAGATCACAACAGACAACACAGAAATACAAAGGATCATAAGAGACTACTATCAGCAGCTGTATGCCAATAAAATGGACAACGTGGAAGAAATGGACAAATTCTTAGAAAAGTACTATTTTCCAGAACTGAACCAGGAAGAAATAGAAAATCTTAACAGACCCATCACAAGCACAGAAATTGAAACTGTAATCAGAAATCTTCCAGCAAACAAAAGCCCAGGTCCAGACGGCTTCACAGCTGAATTCTACCAAAAATTTCGAGAAGCGCTAACACCTATCCTCCTCAAACTCTTCCAGAAAATTGCAGAGGAAGGTAAACTTCCAAACTCATTCTATGAGGCCACCATCACCCTAATACCAAAACCTGACAAAGATGTCACAAAAAAAGAAAACTACAGGCCAATATCACTGATGAACATAGATGCAAAAATCCTCAACAAAATTCTAGCAATCAGAATCCAACAACACATTAAAAAGATCATACACCGTGACCAAGTGGGCTTTATCCCAGGGATGCAAGGATTCTTCAATATCCGCAAATCAATCAATGTAATTCACCACATTAACAAATTGAAAAATAAAAGCCATATGATTATCTCAATAGATGCAGAGAAGGCCTTTGACAAAATTCAACATCCATTTATGATAAAAACTCTACAGAAAGCAGGAATAGAAGGAACATACCTCAACATAATAAAAGCTATATATGACAAACCCACAGCAAACATTATCTTCAATGGTGAAAAATTGAAAGCATTTCCCCTAAAGTCAGGAACAAGACAAGGGTGGCCACTTTCACTGCTACTATTCAACATAGTTCTGGAAGTTTTGGCCACAGCAATCAGAGCAGAAAAAGAAATAAAAGGAATCCACACTGGAAAAGAAGAAGTAAAACTTTCACTGTTTGCAGATGACATGATCCTCTACATAGAAAACCCTAAAGACTCCACCAGAAAATTACTAGAGCTAATCAATGAATACAGTAAAGTTGCAGGATATAAAATCAACACACAGAAATCCCTTGCATTCCTATACACTAATAATGAGAAAGTAGAAAAAGAAATTAAGGAAACAATTCCATTCACCATTGCAACAAAAAGAATAAAATACTTAGGAATATCTCTACCTAAAGAAACTAAAGACCTATATATAGAAAACTATAAAACACTGATGAAAGAAATCAAAGAGGACACTAATAGATGGAGAAATATACCATGTTCATGGATCGGAAGAATCAATATAGTGAAGATGAGTATACTACCCAAAGCAATCTACAAATTCAATGCAATCCCTATCAAGCTACCAGCCATATTTTTCACAGAACTAGAACAAATAATTTCAAGATTTGTATGGAAATACAAAAAACCTTGAATAGCCAAAGCAATCTTGAGAAAGAAGAATGGAACTGGAGGAATCAGCTTGCCTGACTTCAGGCTATACTACAAAGCCACAGTCATCAAAACAGTATGGTACTGGCACAAAGACAGACATATAGATCAATGGAACAAAATAGAAAGCCCAGAGATAAATCCACACACATATGGACACCTTATCTTTGACAAAGGAGGCAAGAATATACAATGGAGTAAAGACAATCTCTTTAACAAGTGGTGCTGGGAAAACTGGTCAACCACGTGTAAAAGAATGAAACTAGATCACTTTCTAACACCGCACACAAAAATAAACTCAAAATGGATTAAAGATCTAAATGTAAGACCAGAAACTATAAAACTCCTACAGGAGAGCATAGGCAAAACACTCTCAGACATAAATCACAGCAGGATCCTCTATGATCCACCTCCCAGAATTCTGGAAATAAAAGCAAAAATAAACAAATGGGATCTAATTAAAATTAAAAGCTTCTGCACAACAAAGGAAAATATAAGCAAGGTGAAAAGACAGCCTTCTGAATGGGAGAAAATAATAGCAAATGAAGCAACTGACAAACAACTAATCTCAAAAATATACAAGCAACTTATGCAGCTCAATTCTAGAAAAATAAATGACCCAATCAAAAAATGGGCCAAAGAACTAAATAGACATTTCTCCAAAGAAGACATACGGATGGCTAACAAACACATGAAAAAATGCTCAACATCACTCATTATTAGAGAAATGCAAATCAAAACCACAATGAGGTACCACTTCACACCAGTCAGAATGGCTGCAATCCAAAAATCTGCAAGCAATAAATGCTGGAGAGGGTGTGGAGAAAAGGGAACCCTCCTACACTGTTGGTGGGAATGCAAACTAGTTCAGCCACTATGGAGAACAGTGTGGAGATTCCTTAAAAAATTGCAAATAGAACTACCTTATGACCCAGCAATCCCACTGCTGGGCATACACACCGAGGAAACCAGAATTGAAAGAGACACATGTACCCCAATGTTCATCACAGCACTGTTTATAATAGCCAGGACATGGAAACAACCTAGATGTCCATCAGCAGATGAATGGATAAGAAAGCTGTGGTACATATACACAATGGAGTATTACTCAGCCATTAAAAAGAATTCATTTGGATCAGTTCTGATGAGATGGATGAAACTGGAGCCGATTATACAGAGTGAAGTAAGCCAGAAAGAAAAACACCAATACAGTATACTAACACATATATATGGAATTTAGAAAGATGGCAATGACGACCCTGTATGCAAGACAGCAAAAAAGACACAGATGTGTATAACGGACTTTTGGACTCAGAGGGAGAGGGAAAGGGTGGGATGATTTGGGAGAATGGCATTCTAACGTATACTATCATGTAAGAATCAAATCACCAGTCTATGTCTGACGCAGGATACAGCATGCTTGGGGCTGGTGCATGGGGATGACCCAGAGAGATGATATGGGGAGGGAGGTGGGAGGGGGGTTCATGTTTGGGAACGCATGTAAGAATTAAAGATTTTAAAATTAAAAAAATAATAAAATAGAAAAAAAATAAAGATGGGAAAAAGAGGGATAGAAAGAAAGAAGGGCAACAAAAAAAGGTTAAACAAGAAAGAAAGAAAGAAAAGGCTGACCCCAGATTGCTGCTTAAGAAGTCCTGCTTTTTGTTTTAGTATTTCCTGTAAGAACTATTTCCTTCCCTCCTTTCTTTCATACCAAATCATTAGAGTGGAAAAGCATGAGCCCTTATAAGATCTTAAAGGAAAAAGGGTCCCAGTAGATTCCTATATATATAAATGTATCTGTAGGTAGATGCAGGTAGATACATATGTATATACATTATGATTATATGTATTGTATATGTTATATGTATATATATTGTGTATATTGGAGAAGGCAACCCACTCCAGTACTCTTGCCTGGAAAACCCCATGGATGGAGGAGCCTGGTAGGTTGCAGTCCATGGGGTCACTAAGAGTTGGACACAACTGAGTGACTTCACTTTGACTTTCCACTTTCGTGCACTGGAGAAGGAAATGGCAACCCACTCCAGTGTTCTTGCCTGGAGAATCCCAGGGATGGGGGAGCCTGGTGGGCTGCCGTCTATGAGGTCACACAGAGTTGGACATGACTGAAGAGACTTAGCGGCAGCATTATGTATATACATATGTATTTTTGTTGAGATATATTTTGTATTTGATGAGATAACCTGATTAAAAGCTATGCTCAGAGAAGATCTCTTGGAAGAACCTTGAAAACATTAGGCTTAAGAAAAAGAATCCAGACACAAAAGGCTACATATTATATGATTCCATATATATGAACTGTCCAGAAAGATCTATCCATGGAGACAGAAAGTAGAAAACTGGTTTCCAGAGGCTGTGTGAGGAGAAAATGGGAAGTGACTCCTATGTGTAGGGGGTTTCTCTAGGGATGAGAATGTTCTGAAAACAGTCGTGATGGTTACACAACCTTGTGAATACACGAAAAATACTCAATCGTACAATTTAAAATGGAGATACAAAATTAATATATCTCAAAACTATTTTAAGCGTTGGGGAAAAAGGACCTCTTCTTTAGTGCCACCTTCAAAAAATGCCAAGAAGGATATAGTCAGAGGTCAAAATTAAAAGTCATGAAAATTATTTTTGCTAAGAAAGATATAAGTTGATTTGCATGCAGAACTTTACAAATAGCACACAAACTAGAAACCTGTTTGGTTCAGCCAGGAAATGTTCTGAATGCATTATTTTGCACCAAAGCTCAAAGGCTTCCTACCTTTTTGAATTTCTAAGTGTACTTTCTAATCACAAATATATAGAATAGCAATAAAGAGGCAGTGCCCTTGAAAGAAGCTGATACTCTTCCTTCCAGTTTTGTACTTTATTTTATGGGTGTTGAGGCCTATGTTTGGTTTCTCAGTCAGTTAAAGATCTGTGGTTCTAAGCAACAGAAACCAACTAACTTAAATGTGGGAGTGGCTTTTGAAGGATCAGGGCAATTCACAGAGTCAAAGTCAGACTTCATCAGGTTATTGTTAAGACCCCAGCTCATTAAGAAGACCCCGGGAGAGAAAGGAGCCAGAGCAGCAGCCACTCTGGACCTTCCTTCCAGGGCACCGTCAGAGGGTGAGCATCAGCTTTCAGCCTCGTCCATCTCAGTATGCCTGCACTTTGCGTGCCGCCTGGGATTTCCCTGGTGACTCAGATGGTGAAGAAACTGCCTGCAATGCTGGAGACCTGGCTTTGATCCCTGGGTCAGGAAGATCCTTTAGAGAAGGGAATGGTTATCCACTCTAGCATCTAAATACTAGAGATCTCTTCAAGAAAATTAGAGATACCAAGGGAACATTTCATGCACAGGTGGGCACAATAAAGGACAGAAATGGTAGGGACCTAACAGAACTAACAGAGCGTCTAACACTTTGACTTGTGTGCAGCCCAGGAGAGAGGAAGTCTGATTGCACGTGCTTAGTTGCTCCATCGTGTCCGACTCTTTGGGACCCTTTGGACTCTAGTCCACCATGCTCCTCTGTCCATGGGATTTTTCAGGCAAGAATATTGGAGTGGGGTGCCATTCTCCCAATCCATAGATCGAACCCAAGTCTTCTGTGTCTCCTGCATTGCAGGTGGTTTCTTTACCCGTTGAGCCATCAGGGAAGCCCTGACCTAACTCATATCACATGTCTACTAACATGGAAAGTGTTATTGAAAATCATATAAGTAGCTATGAGCTCTAGTTTTGACAGGGCCTTAATATGTACATATCTACATTCCACAGTGAAAAAGTGAATCTGTTGGGAGTTTAGTTTTGAAAATCTGCTTCATTTCTATAACACATCTAGTTAGGAAGGCTGGGGGACTCTTCCATTACGACTCTTAGTGGGGAAAGCATTGAAAATCAAATTGCTGTTTGTGCTTCTAAGTAAATTAGCTTTTAACCAGGGTTCCCTACCTGATAACACAGAGGTTGGCTAGAAGTATTAATATAGGGAGAAGTGGTGTAAACATAATATAAAGAAAGCTAAATAGCATCTTCAGTCTTCATACCTTACTAGTAAGAGCATAAAAAATGGACCACAGAGTCAAAACTACTTACAACTATTGCTATAAAGGAAAGTTATGACCAACCTAGACAGCATATTAAAAAGAGACGTTACTTTGCCAACAAAGGCCCATCTAGTCAAGGCTATGGTTTTTCCAGTGGTCATGTATGGATGTGAGAGTTGGAATATAAAAAAAGCTGAGTGCCGAAGAATTGATGCTTTTGAACTGTGGTGTTGGAGAAGACTCTTGAGAGTCCCTTGGACTGCAAGGAAATCCAACCAGTCCATCTTAAAGGAGATCAGTACTGGTTGTTCATTGGAAGGACTGATGTTGAAGCTGAAACTCCAATCCTTTGGCCACCTGATGTGAAGAACTTACTCATTTGAAAAGACCCTGTTGCTGGGAAAGATTGAGGGCAGGAGGAGAAGAGGACAACAGAGGATGAGATGGTTGGATGGCATCACCGACTCAATGGACATGAGTTTGTGTGAACTCTGGGAGTTGGTGATAGACAGTGAGGCCTGGCATGCTGCGATTCGCAAAGAGCTGGACACGACCGAGCGACTGAACTGATTGTTATGGACTCCTACTTTTCCTCTAAGGAAAAAAAAAATTACTGCATTGAGTTTAAGAAAAGAATTACACAGTCTGAAGAAAATCAACTAATAAATATGGAATTTGTTTCCTTCCAGTTTTATTGAGATATGATTGACACATGGCACTGTTAAAACTTAGGGCTTCCCTGGTGGCTCAGTGGTAAAGAATGCGCCTGCCAATGCAAGAGACACAGGTTCGATCCCTGGGTCAGCAAGATCCCCTGGAGGAAGAAATGCCAGCCCACTCCAGTATTCTGCCCGGGAAATCCCATGGACAGAGGAGCCTCGCAGGCTACAGTCCATGGGGTCACACAAAGGGTCAGACACGACTGAGAGACTAAACAACAGCTGTTGAAGTTTAAGGTGTGGAGCGTAATGGATTGACTTATATACATCATGGAACGATTATCATAATACGGTTAGTGAACATCCATCATCTCATATAGATATAAAATTAAAGAAATACAAAAAAAAACACTTTTTCTTGTGGTGAGAACTCAGGATTTACAATCTTAACAACTTTCATATATAACACAGAGCTGTGTTAATTGCATTTATCATGTTGTACACTACATCCCTAGTACTCATGACTGGAAGTTTGTACTTTTTGCCTGATGAAGTTTGTGCTTCCTCCAGTTGCCCCTCTCCTTACCCACCTTGTCTGGTTACCACACATCTGATCTCTTCTTCAGTGAGTTTGTTTTTGGAGTATAATTGACTTACCCCAGTTAGTTCCTGTTGTACAACATAGTAACTCAATATTTCTATACATTTCAAACTGATCATCAAGAAAAGTCTAGTTACAATATGTTGACATTCAAAGATATTACATAGTGTTTCACAATATTTCCCACACTGTACATTTTGTACCCATGACTCATTTATTTGGTAACTAGAATTTTGTACATCTTAATCTCTCTAACCTATTTCACTCGTCCCCCCAGCTCCTCCCCTCTGGCAACTACCTGTTTATTCTCTGTGTCTGTAACTGTTTTTCTGTGTTTGTTCATTTGTTTTCTTTTTTAAATTCCACATATAAATGAAATCATACAGCATTTGTCCTTCTCTATCTGGCTTATTTCACTCAGCATAATACCCTCTCGGTCCACCCATGTCATCACCAATAGCAGGATTTCATTTTTTATGGCTGAGTGATAGTCCATTGTGTATACATACCACATCTTCTTATTCATTCATCTCCTAATGGGTACTTAGGTTGCTTCCATATCTTGACTCATTATCGATAATGCTGCAATGATCATAAGGGTGCATATATCTTTTTGAATTAGCGTTCTGATTTTCTTCAGATAAATAGCTAGTAATGGAATTCCTGAATCATATGGTAGTTCTGTTTTTAATTTTTTAAAAGAATCTCCCTTCTGATTTTCCCTGGTGGCTTTGCTAATTTCTTCATTCCCACCATCGGTGCAAGATGGTCCCCTTATCTCCACATCCTAGCCAACACTGGTTATTTGGATTTTTAAAATATTTATTTATTTGGCTACACGGGGTCTTCGCTGTGGCACGTGGGGTATTCCATCATCATTGCAGCATAAGGGATCTTTAGTTGCAGCATGGGAACTCTCAGTGTGGCATCTGGGATCTAGTTCCCCGACCAGGGATCAAACCTGGGCCCCCTGCATTGGGAGGACACTTTCTGAGCCACTGGACCACCTGGGAAGTATTTTTTTTTTTTTATAATAGTCATTCTGACAGGTGTGAGGTGATTTCTCACTGTGATTTTGAGTTGCATTTCCCTGATGAATAGTAATGTTGAGCATCTTTTCATGTATCTGTTGGCCATCTGCATACCTTCTTTGGAAAAATGTCTCTTCAGATATCCTGTCCATTTTAATACTGGGTTTTGGGCTTTTTATTTATGTTGACTTATATGAGTTCTTTGTATATATTTTGGACAGTAACTACTTATTGGACAATTGTTTGCAAATATCTTCTCCCATTTAGTAGGTGGCATTTCATATTGTTAATAATTTCCCTCCCTGTACAAAAGCTTTTTAGTTTGATGTAGTCCCACTTGCTTATTTTTGCTTTTGTTTTCCTTGCCTGAGGAGACAGATCCAAAAAATACTGCCTATGTTTTCTTCTACCTTTCTGGTTTCAGGTCTTACATTGAAGTCTTTAATCCATTTTGAATTTGTCATTGTGCATGGTGTGAAAGAGTAGTCCAGTTTCGTTCTTTTGCATGTAGCTGTTCAGTTTTCTGAACATCATTTACTGAAGAGGCTATCTTTTCCCCATTGTATATTTTTGCCTCCTTTGTCATAGATTAATTTCCCATAGAAGCATGGGTTTATTTATGGGCTTTCTCTTCTGTTCCAATGATCCATGTGTCTATTTTTGTGCCAGTACAATGGTGCCTTTTTTTTAAATTGAGGTATAGTTGATTTACAATGCTATGTTAGTTTCTGGTGTACAGCAAATTGATTCAGTTATACGTACATATATTCAAATTCTTTTTCATTATAGATTATTACAAGCTATCGAATATAGTTCTCTATGCTATATAGTGGCACTGAATTTTTTATTCTGTTTTCTTGTCAAATCTAGAACCTTCTTAAGACACAGCTTTGAAATCTGTAATGTTAATTCTAAGGATGTGAATCTGGTACAGTGAAAACCAACAAAATTTCTGGAAGCAGTTAGTTTGGGCATGTCTAATTTGACTCTAAGGAACTAGAGTAAAGATTTTTCCTGACTAGGAGGGCTCATTCTATAAAGCCACATTTATAAATTCTCCTAAGACTATATGGCAAATAAGGAGGGCATATGGTTATCAACATTAGTGATCAAACCTACTAGTAAGAAACAGATTTTGTAATGCTGAACCTTAGGGAAAAAATCATGCTTTAGAAAGGGATGAATAATCACAGATAGAAGGGAAATGAAACTTCTCTCTTAATGTGTATAAAATTTATAACTTCCTCCACCAAATCCTACCAGCCTGACTTGGATGTGAGGGGCAATCAATTACCCTATCGTTCCATTTTTAGATTCTAATTTTAGAGGACTATTTGAAGAGCTTACATCTCTAAGAAAAAACTTTTCTTGTTAAAAATTCTGGGAGCAAAACCAGTACCTACCAAGGAAGTGTGGAAATCTGGTTGACATTGCTATCACAATAATTACTTCAGAATCAGGAATTCCCAGTACACTGCTATTTTTATCATTTCTGATAAGATGAATGATTCCGGGCTATAAAAGCTACTCTAGGGCTTTCCTGGTGGCTCAGTGGTAAAGAATTCGCCAGCCAGTGCAGGAGTTTGATCCCTGGTCCGGGAAGATCCCATATGCCACAGAACGACTAGGCCCATGCACCATGGTTAGAGACTGTAGCCCCCTCTCACTGCAACCAGAGATAAGCCTACGCAGCTACAAAGATCCAGCACAGCCCAAAAAAAAAAAAACACAGCTAACCTAGTTTACAGTCACTTTTTTAAGAAAATGAAGCAGAGCAGTGATTACTTTTTTATATTTGATGAAATAAGAGCATAAGGGCTCTTATTGAGAAACTTGAATTTGAATCTGAGATCTGCCACTTCTTTTTGTGGCTTGCCTCAGTTTCCTCATCTGTAAACTGGGGCAAAAATCCACCTCCACTATGGGGATGTCATAAGGATTCACTGAATTATCATATGAACAGGACCTGAGTGTAAAACTAGATTTAATAGAAGTAAATGCAGTCCTCACCTGTTTCTTCCAGGATTGATGTGAGAATGTGTTCAGATGAGAAAATGTGTACAAAACCTTGATAAACCACAAAATATTGTGTATGTTATCATTATTATTTTGATGTGTAGAACTTAAGAGTTGCATATAGCTCAGATGGTAAAGAATCTTCCTGCAATGCAGGAAACCTGGGTTCAATTCCTGGGTGGGGCAGATCCCTTGGAGAAGGAAATGGCAACCCACTACAGTATTCTTGCCTGGAGAATCCCATGGACAGAGGAGCCTGGCAGGCTGCAGTCCAAGGGGTTGCAAGAGTTGGACACGACTTAGTGACTAAACTGCCACCACCATGGTTAATATTATACGATTCAGGTGTACAGCATAGTGATTCACAATCTTTAAAGGTAATATTTTGTTTATAGTTGCTCTAATATATTGGCTGTACTCCCTGTGTTGTATAAGATATCCTTGATCAGTTCAGTTCAGTTCAGTTGCTCAGTCATGTCCGACTCTGCGACCCCATGAATCACAGCATGCCAGGCCTCCCTGTCCATCACCATTTCCCGGAGTTCACTCAGACTCACATCCATTGAGTCCGTGATGCCATCCAGCCATCTCATCCTCTGTCGTCCCCTTCTCCACCTGCCTCCAATCTCTCCCAGCATCAGAGTCTTTTCCAATGAGTCAACTCTTCGCATGAGGTGTCCAAAGTACTGGAGCTTCAGCTTTAGCATCATTCCTTCCAAAGAAATCCCAGGGCTGATCTCCTTCAGAATGGACTGGTTGGATCTCCTTGAAGTCCAAGGGACTCTCAAGAGTCTTCTCCAACACCACAGTTCAAAAGCATCAATTATTCAGCACTCAGCCTTCTTCATAGTCCAACTCTCACATCCATACATGACCACAGGAAAAACCATAGCCTTGACTAGATGGACCTTAGTCGGCAAAGTAATGTCTCTGCTTTTGAATATACTATCTAGGTTGGTCATAAATTTTCTTCCAAGGAGTAAGCGTCTTTTAATTTCATGGCTGCAGTCACCATCTGCAGTGACTTTGGAGCCCCCCAAAATAAAGTCTGACACTGTTTCTACTGTTTCCCCATCTATTTCCCATGAAGTGATAGGACCAGATGCCATGATCTTCGTTTTCTGAATGTTTAGCTTTAAGCCAACTTTTTCACTCTCCTCTTTCACTTTCATCAACAGGCTTTTTAGCTCTTCTTCACTTTCTGCCGTAAGGGTTGTGTCATCTGCATATCTGAGGTTACTGATATTTCTCCCGGCAATCTTGATTCCAGCTTGTGCTTCTTCCAGCTCAGAGTTTCTCATGATGTACTCTGCATAGAAGTTAAATAAGCAGGGTGACAATATACAGCCTTGACACACTCCTTTTCCTATTTGGAACCTGTCTGTTGTTCCATGTCCAGTTCTAACTGTTGCTTCCTGACCTGCATACAGATTTTTCAAGAGGCAGGTTAGGTGATCTGATATTCCCATCTCTTTCAGAATTTTCCACAGTTTCTTGTGATCCACACAGTCAAAGGCTTTGGCATAGTCGATAAAGCAGAAATAGATGTTTTTCTGGAACTCGCTTGCTTTCTCCATGATCCAGTGGATGTTGGCAATTTGATCTCTGGTTCCTTTGCCTTTTCTAAAACCAGCTTGAACATCAGGGAGTTCACGGTTCACGTATTGCTGAAGTCTTGTTTGGAGAACTTTGAGCATTACTTTACTAGCATGTGAGATGACTGCAATTGTGCGGTAGTATGAGCATTCTTTGGCATTGTCTTTCTTTGGAATTGGAATGAAAACTGACCTTTTCCAGTCCTGTGGCCACTGATGAGTTTTCCAAATTTGCTGGCATATTGAGTGCAGCACTTTCACAGCATCATCTTTCAGGATTTGAAACAGCTCAACTGGAATTCTATCACCTCCACTAGCTTTTTTCATAGTGATGCTTTCTAAGGCCCACTTGACTTCACATTCCAAGATGTCTGGCTCTAGATTAGTGATCACATCATCATGATTATCTGGGTCGTGAAGATCTTTTTTGTACAGTTCTTCTGTGTATGCTTGCCACCTCTTCTTAATATCTTCTGCTTCTGTTAGGTCCATACCATTTCTGTCCTTTATCAAGCCCATCTTTGCATGAAATGTTCCCTTGGTATCTCTAATTTTCTTGAAGAGATCTCTAGTCTTCCCCATTCTGTTGTTTTCCTCTATTTCTTTGCATCGATCGCTGAAGAAGGTTTTCTTATCTCTTCTTGCTATTCTTTGGAACTCTGCATTCAGATGCTTATATCTTTCCTTTTCTCCTTTGCTTTTTGCCTCTCTTCTTTTCACAGCTATTTGTAAGGCCTCCCCAGACAGCCATTTTGCTTTTTTTGCATTTCTTTTCCATGGGGATGGTCTTGATCCCTGTCTCCTGTACAATGTCACGAACCTCATTCCATAGTTCATCAGGCACTCTATCTATCAGATCTAGACCCTTAAATCTATTTCTCACTTCCACTGTGTAACCATAAGGGATTTGATTTAGGTCATACCTGAGTGGTCTAGAGGTTTTCCCTACTTTCTTCAATTTAAGTCTGAATTTGGCAATAAGGAGTTCATGATCTGAGCCACAGTCAGCTCCCAGTCTTGTTTTTGTTGACTGTATAGAGTTTCTCCATCTTTGGCTGCAAAGAATATAATCAATCTGATTTCGGTGTTGACCATCTGGTGATGTCCATGTGTAGAGTCTTCTCTTGTGTTGTTGGAAGAGGGTGTTTGCTATGACCAGTGCATTTTCGTGGCAAAACTCTATTAGTCTTTGCCCTGCTTCATTCCGCATTCCAAGGCCAAGTTTGCCTGTTACTCCAAGTATTTCTTGACTTCCTACTTTTGCATTCCAGTCCCCTATAATGAAAAGGACATCTTTTTTGGGTGTTAGTTGTAAAAGATCTTGTAGGTCTTCATAAAACCATTCAACTTCAGTTTCTTCAGTGTTACTGGTTGGGTTATAGTCTTGGATAACTGTGATATTGAATGGTTTGCCTTGGAGACGAACAGAGATCATTCTGTCGTTTTTGAGATTGCATCCAAGTACTGCATTTCGCACTCTTTTGTTGACCATGATGGCTACTCCATTTCTTCTGAGGGATTCCTGCCCGCAGTAGTAGGTGTAATGGTCATCTGAGTTAAATTCACCCATTCCAGTCCATTTTAGTTCTCTGATTCCTAGAATGTCGACGTTCACTCTTTCCATCTCTTGTTTGACCACTTCCAATTTGCCTTGATTCTTGAACCTGACATTCCAGGTTCCTATGCGATATTGCTCTTTACAGCATCAGATCTTGCTTCTATCACCAGTCATATCCACAACTGGGTATTGTTTTTGCTTTGGCTCCATCCCTTCATTCTTTTTGGAGTTATTTCCCCACTGATCTCCAGTAGCATATTGGGCACCTAATGACCTGGGGATTTCCTCTTTTGGTGTCCTATCATTTTGCCTTTTCCTACTATTCATGGGGTTCTCAAGGCAAGAATACTGAAGTGGTTTGCCATTCCCTTCTCCAGTGGACCACATTCTGTCAGGCCTCTCCACCATGACCCGCCCATCTTGGGTTGCCCCACAGGCATGGCTTGGTTTCATTAAGTAGACAAGGCTGTGGTCCTAGTGTGATTAGATTGACTAGTTTTCTGTGAGTATGGTTTCAGTGTGTCTGCCCTGTGATGCCCTCTTGCAACACTTACCATCTTACTTGGATTTCTCTTACCTTGGATGAGGGGCATCTCCTTACTGCCGCCGTTCCTGACCTTCAACGTGGGATAGCTCCTTGTAGCTTATTTATTTTATACATAATAGTTTGTACCTCATAATCTCTTACTCCTATTTTGCTCATCCTACTTTTCCTCTCCTCACTGGTAATTACTAGTTTGTTCTCTATATCTGTGAGTCTGTTTCTTTTTTGTTATACTCACTAGTTTGTTTTATTCTGGGTATCTTTTTCATTTTTCTTGGCCGCACCACACATCTTGTGGGACTTTAGTTCCCCAGCCAGGGTTCAAACCTGGGTCCCTGGCAATGAAAGCACAGAGTCCTATCCACTGGGCCACCTGTGGAGAATTCCCTGAGTGAATTCTCCCATCAGTGAGAATTCCCTGGGTATCTATTTTTTAAATGGACCCTTGAGTGACTTTCACAGACACCCAGGGTTAAGGGTCAGCTGTGTCACTCAGCCTCTAGGAAGAGTAGATCATCTCAGGTCTGTTTTCTGTTCCATCGGTGCTTGCTTGAGATGCTCTCCTCCAGTGCCAGGGCTTTCAGAAAACCCCACATTAGTGCCATGTTTCCCTTGAACTCCAGGTTCCTTTTAATTCCAACTCACTTCAATATTTTCCTCAGATGTTTGATAAATCAGTATCTTGACTCAGCTTTTCCAAATGGAGCTCTTCGTTTTCTCCCATATCTGCTCCTCCCTGTATCTTCCTCATATCAAGCATTGGCCCTTGCCCCCTTTCCTCAGACCAAAACCACTGAATTAAATTTTGATTTCTCTCTTTTCACATCCTGCTCACAATCCATCTGCCAATCCTGCAGCCGCTTCCTTGCTGACATATCCAGAATCCTACTGTGTGTGCCATCTCACCACCTCCAGGCATCTTCCTCTTTGATTCACCTGCTTCTGCTCTTGCCCTGTCTACTGTCTGTGCTCTACATAGCGACCAGGGTAATCTTCATAAAACTTAAATCAGATGACAGCATTCTCCTGCTTGGAGCCCTCCAATGGGCTGCTTATCCCCAGCCCTTTCCATGGACCACAAGACGTCAGGTAATCTGGCCCCTGGCTGCCTTCTTCTCCGTGCCTACTCGGCTCCTGCCACTCTGGCCTCCCGGCCATTCCCCATAAGAGCCTTTACACGTGGCACTCTCTGTGCTGGTTGTTTTCCATTCAGTTTAATAGTTTATTCTCTTACACATAATCACATCTCTAGATGATGTCACCCCTCAGTGGCCTTCCCCTTCTGCTCTACACTAAGGGCCTCTTTCACTCTCTATGCCTTGCCCTGGTTTGTTCATTGACATCTTATGCAACTAGTGGTTTATTTTCAGTATACCCACTGAAGGCAGAGACTTCATGCTTTTTGTTTATTCCTACATCCCAGTGCCTAGGAAAATAGTGGACTGCAATAAGTACTTTTTGACTGGGTGAATGAATACTCACCAATCCTTCCTACAGGAAGGCCAAACCCATTTTTACTTTGCTTTGTCTCTTTCACTTATCAACCAAGCCTTTGTCCCAGCCCTTAGCAAGGCCCCAGGCTTTTCTACAAGGCAGGAATTTCCCACAGAAAAAATTAAATTTGAGACTCAAAGGAAAAGACTATCTGCTGAGAAGTATACCTTTTCACATAGCTAATTTCATGACTCCTGGCAACTATTCTATGAGATGATATTGCTGTTTCTATGAGCCTTTGAGGAGATCACACAGCTAAGGGGAGGAACTGAGGTCTGAACCCAGGCATCTTAACTCATAGTTCAAAATGGGGAACAGGAAGTGTCTGTTGACTGCATTGGGATATAATGTATGGGTAGGTAGAGAGCAAAACTGTCTCCTCTTTGTTTTCCCGTAAATGAGACTTTTTTCTGGGAGAGAGTATTTTGGAGGTCTCTATTTACTCTCCTAAAATGTTGACGTTCACTCTTGCCATCTTCTGTTTGACCACTTCCAATTTGCCTTCATTCATGGACCTAACATTTCAGGTGCCTATGCAATATTGCTCTTTACAGCATCAGACTTCACTTCCATCACCAGTCACCTCCACAACTGGGTGTTGTTTTTGCTTTGGCTCCGTCTCTTCATTCTTTCTGGAGTTATTTCTCCACTGATCTCTAGTAGTATATTGGGCACCTGCTGACCTGGGGAGTTCATCTTCCAGTGTCATACCATTTTGCCTTTTCATACTGTTCATGGGGTTCTCAAGGCAAGAAGACTGAAGAGGTTTGCCATTCCCTTCTCCAGTGGACATGTTTTGTCAGAACTCTCCACTGTGACCCATCTGTTTTGGGTGGCATGGCTCATAGTTTCATTGAGTTAGACAAGGCTGTGGTCTGTGTGTTCAGATTGGTTAGTTTTCTGTGATTGTGGTTTTCAGTCTGTCTGCCCTCTGATGGAGAAGGATAAGAGGGTTATGGAGGCTGCCTGATGAGAGAGACTGACTGAGAGGGAAACTGGGTCTTGTTCTGATGGGCAGGGCCATGCTCGGTAAATCCTTAATCCATCTTTCTGTTGATGGGTGGGGTTGTGTTCTTTCCCTGTTATTTACCTGGGACCAAACTATGGTGGAGGTGATGAAGATAATGGCGACCTCCTTCAAAAGGTCTCATGTACGCACTGCTACACTCAGTGCCCCCAACCCTGTAGCAGGCTGCCGCCGACCCAAGCCTCCACTGGAGACTCCAGGACATTCACGGGCAAGTCTGGGTCAGACTCTTGCGGGGTCACTGCTCCTCTCTCCTGGGTCCTGGTGCACACAAGGTTCTGTTTGTGCCTGCCAAGAGTCTATCTCCCCAGTCCTGTGTAAGTTCTGGAGGCTCCATGGTGGGGTTAATGGTGACCTCCTCCAAGAGGGCTTATGCCATACCCAGGTCTGCTGCACCCAGAGCCCCTGCCTCTGCGGCAGTCCACTGCTGACCTGGACCTCTGCAGGAGACACTCAAACACAGTTCTGTCTCAGTCTCTGTGGGGTCTCTGGGTGCACACAAGTTTTGTTTGAGCCCCATAGGCATCTCTGGCGGGTATGGGGTTTGATTCTAAATGTGATTTTGACACTCCTACCATATTGCTGGGGCATCTCCCTTGCCCTTGGACGTAGGGTATCTTCTCACAGTCACTCCAGTGCCATGCAGCCACCACAATATTGCATAGGAAGCTGGAATGTTATGTCCATGAATCAAGGCAAATTGGAAGTGGGCAAACAGGAGATGGCAAGAGTGAACATAGACTTCTTAGGAATCAGCGAACTGAAATGTACTGGAATGGGTGAATTTAACTCAGATGACCATTATATCTACTACTGTGGGCAGGAATCCCTTAGAAGAAATGGAATAGCCATCATAGTCAACAAAAGAGCCTGAAATGCAGTAATTGGATGTGATCTCAAAAACAACAGAATGATCTCTGTTCGTTTCCAAGGCAAACCATTAAATATCACAATAATCCAAGTCTATGCCCCGACCAGTAGTGCTGAAGCAGCCGAATGGTTCTATGAAGACCTACAAGAACTTCTAGAACTAATACCCAAAAAAGATGTCCTTTTCATCACAGAGGACTAGAATGCAAAGTAGGAAGTCAAAAAAACACCTGGAGTAAGAGGCAAATTTGGCCTTGGAGTACAAAATGAAGCAGGTCAAAGACTAACAGAGTTTTGCCAAGAGAATGCACGGGTAAAGCAAACACCCTCTTTCAACAACACAAGAGAAGACTCTACACATGGACATCACCAGATGGTCAATACAAATCAGATTGATTATATTCTTTGTGGCCAAAGATGGGAGAAACTCTATACAGTCAGCAAAAACAAGACCAGGAGTGGACTGTGGCTCAAATCATGAACACCTTATTGCCAAATTGAGACTTAAATTGAAGAAAGTAGGGAAAACCACTAGATCATTCAGGTATGACCTAAATCAAATCCCTTATGATTATACAGTGGAAGTGACAAATAGATTCAAGGGATTAGATTTGAGAGAGAGTGCCTGATGAACTATGGACAGAGGTTCATGACATTGTACAGGAGACAGGGGACCATTCCCAAGAAAAAGAAATGCAGAAAGGCAAATGGCTGTCTGAGGAGGCCTTACAAATACCTGTGAAAAGAAGAGATAGGAAAGGCAAAGGAAAAAAGGAAAGATATACCCATTTGAATGCAGAGTTCCAAAGAATAGCAAGGAGAGATAAGAACGCCTTCCACAGTGATCAGTGCAAAGAAATAGAGGAAAACAATAAAATGGGAAAGACTAGAGATCTCTTCAAGAAAATTAGACACACCAAGGGAATATTTCATGCAAAGATGGGCTCAATAAAGGACAGAAATGGTATTGACCTAACCGAAGCAGAAGATATTAAGAAGAGGTGGCAAGAATACACAGAAGAACTGTACAAAAAAGATCTTCATGACCCAGATAATCATGATGGTATGATCACTCACCTAGAGCCAGACATCCTGGAATGCAAAGTCATGTGGGCCTTAGGAAGCATCACTATGAACAAAGCTAGTGGAGGTGATGGAATTCCAGTGGAGCTATTTCAAATCCTAAAAGATGATACTGTGAAAGTGCTGCACTCAATATGCCAGCAAGTTTGGAAAACTCAGCAGTGGCCACAGGACTGGAAAAGGTCAGTTTTCATTCCAATTCCAACGAAAGGCAATGCCAAAGAATGCTCATACTACTGCACAATTGCACTCATCTCACATGTTACTAAAGTAATGCTCAAAATTCTCCAAGCCAGGCTTCAACAGTACATGAACTATGAACTTCCAGATATTCAAGCTGGATTTAGAAAAGGCAGAGGAACCAGAGATTAAATTGCCAACATCCATTGGATCATCAAAAAAGCAAGAGAGTTCCAGAGAAACATCTAATTCTGCTTTATTGACTATGCCAAAACCTTTGACTGTGTGGATCACAACAAACTGTGGAAAATTCTGAAAGAGATGGGAATACCAGACCACCTGACCTGCTTCCTGAGAAATCTGTATGCAGGTCAGGAAGCAACAGTTAGAACTGGACATGGAACAATAGACTGGTTCCAAATAGGAAAAGGAGTATGTCAAGGCTGTATATTGTCCCCCTGCTTATTTAACTTCTATGCAGAGTAAATAATGAGAAATGCTGGGCTGGATGAAGCAGAAGCTGGAATCAAGTTTGCTGGGAGAAATATCAATAACCTCAGATACGCAGATGACACCACCCTTATAGCAGAAAGCAAAGAACTAAAGAGCCTCTTGATGAAAGTGAAAGAGGAGAGTGAAAAAGTTGGCTTAAAATTCAACATTCAGAAAATGAAGATCATGGCCTCTGGTCCCATCACTTCATGGCAAATAGATGGGGAAGCAATGGAAACAGTGACAGACTTTATATTTTGGGGCTCCAAAATTACTGCAGATGATGGCTTCAGCCATGAAATTCAAAGACACTTGCTCCTTGGAAGAAAAGTTACGGCCAACCTAGACAATATATTAAAAAACAGAGACATTACTTTGCCAACAAAGGCCCATCTAGTCAAAGCTATGATTTTTCCAGTAGTCATGTATAGATGTGAAAGTTGGACTATAAAGAAAGCTGAGCACCAAAGAATTGATGCTTTTGAACTGTGGTGTTGGAGGAGACTCTTGAGTCTCTTGGACTGCAAGGAGATCCAACCAGTCAATCCTAAAGGAAACCAGTCCTGAATATTCATTGGAAGGACTGATGCTGAAGCTGAAACTCCAATAATACTTTGGCCACCTGATGTGAAGAATTGACTCATTGGAAAAGACTGCGATGCGGGGAAAGTTTGAAGTGGGGAGAAGAAGGGGTCGATAGAGGATGAAATGTTTGGATGGCATCACCGGCTCACTGGACATGAGTTTGAGTAGGCTCTGGGAGTTGGTGATGGACAGGGAAGCCTGGAGTGCTGCAGTCCATGGGGTCGCAGAGAGTCGGACACAACTGAGTGACTGAACTGACCTGAACTGATTTACTCTCCTAACATATATCCTTTTTCTAGTCTTTGCTTAACAGAAAGAGTAGCTGTCTGGAAGTATCTTGGGATATTTCATTAAGGTTAATTGGGAAGGACTTTAGTGGGCAGTTAGAATATCCTTGCTTTCATGTAGTCAATATTTGGTCACCAGAAGGCTAATGTTTTTAGCTTGAGAGAGCAAATCAGGGACTGTTTGCTTGGTTTGAGTTCCACTCATTCAGTTCCTGAAACAAAGGATAAACATTTAACCTCTCACCACCAAATAAAACTG
Organism: Ovis canadensis; assembly: GCF_042477335.2. Lineage (NCBI taxonomy): Eukaryota > Metazoa > Chordata > Mammalia > Artiodactyla > Bovidae > Ovis > Ovis canadensis. Next base: position 137,173,724 of record NC_091247.1, on the reverse strand, counting down.
AACAGACTGGATCCCACAACTAGATAATAGAATATCTTTTCAGTTTACAAAGTGCTCTTGCAAAAAGATTCTCACGTCAACTTCATAAGTAATAAGGAATTTAAACACTAAGGACAGTGTTTTGGGGGACAATATCTAGAGAAATTAGATTAAGAGTTTTAATGTATGAGTGAACAGTGCACAGAGGAATTAATTGCCCATTTAACTGACTTCTTTTAGGAATCCCGTGATTAAACTAAATGTGAACAGAGGGGATTGCGCTGTCTGGAGTGGTAATTAGGATTCCTGTGTGTGTGTGTGCACATGCACGTGCTTGCGTGAATGCGTGTCCTTGTATGTGGTGACCTACGCAGGAAAACAAGAGAAAAGTGACAAAACACAAACATCTAATTTGAAGTCAAAGAGCCTTTTTAGGGAACCTAGTGCATTAGTTTTTCTTGCTAAGAGGCTTGGACTCTTGGGCTAGATATTTAACTTATTCGAGAGCCACGCTTTTCATTTATAAAATGGGAATATCTCATAGGGTGATTTTTGTGTCTAGCACAAAGAAAATCGGTCAATAAGTACGTGCGTGTGTGCATGCTAGGTCGATTCAGTCGTGTCTGACTCTTTGTGACCCTATCGACTGCAGCCCGCTAAGCTCCTCTGTCCATGGCATTCTCCAGGCAGGAATGCTGGAGTGGGTTGACATGCCCTCCACCAGGGGATCTTCCCGACTCAGGAGGTGAACCGGTGTCTCTTACATCTCCTGCATTGCAGGCGAATTCTTTACCACTGAGCCACCAGGGAAGCCCCTAATAAGTATGTATTGAATTAAAAATTCTTTCCATTTGTAACCATCCATCATTAACAAACAAAATATTATAAAGTTATAGTTCATTTGGATTTCCTTGCAAGGCTATTCAAGAATTCTTTATAGAATTTATTATTATGTTTTGAAAATGTATTCATTCCTAAGGTATCTTGGGATATGTAATAAAAAGAAATATAAACTTTAAAAAAAGAATAAAATAAGCCACAAGACAAGGTGCAAACCAGAATAAATAAATGCCACTTGTGTCCTGCCCTGAAATGTGGCTCCCAAGGGTGAGAGTGACCAGGCCTGGGCCGCTCCTTTGCTGAAAACATCTTTGCTTAGGCACCTGCAGGAACTCAGTAGGAGCCCCATGTTCTGTTCACTGAACAGCAGATTAAATCCTCAAACAAACTTCTGCAGTGCACTCAGAACTCAGTTAAATAAATTCTCGTGTCTACAACCAAAACAAAGTGAACAAAAAGATCCACTGGTCTATTCAATGATAATATTTTAAGCACTTGCTTTTTATGGCAACAGTTGAAGATGAATTAAATTGGTGAACATCACAGCCGTGAGGAATGCAGTGGCTCAGGAAGCAGACCCGGAGATAGAGTCACCGCTAAAACTCAGGCAAAAGTCCCCCAGCAGCATACAATAGCATGCCAAATCGTCATAGGCATTTGATGTGTATCGCGTGTGTGTGTATGAAGTCGCTTCAGTCGTGTCCAACTCTGTGTGACCCTATGGACTGCAGCCCGCCAGGCTCCTCTGTCCATGGGGATTCTCCAGGCAAGAGTATGGAGTGAGTTGCCATGCCCTCCTCCAGGGGATCTTCCTGACCCAGGGATCCAACATGTGTCTCTTACATCTCCTGTGTTTGCAGATGAGTTCTTTACCACTAGTGCCACCTGGGAAGCCCCTAGACGTGTATTAATGTCATCTTAATTACCATTGTAAATCTGTCAGTCAGTTATCTGAGAGGTGGGAATACCCCACTACACAAGATCTGGCATGCAGGGGGAGCTACTGAACGTTAGAAAGTTAGAATAAGAAGAGGAGTTAGAACCATTTATTATGACAATATTAATTAATGACTTACCATTATGTTTACTTTTCAAACCCTCCTTGATCTCGTAACATAGGAATGCTGCTGCTGCTGCTCAGTCGCTTCAGTCGTGTCTGACTCTGTGTGACCCCGCAGACGGCAGCCCACCAGGCTCCCCTGTCCCTGGGATTCTCCAGGCAAGAACACTGGAGTGGGTTGCCATTTCCTTTTCCAACTCATGAAACTGAAAAGTGAAAGTGAAGTTGCTCAGTTGTGTCCGACCCTCAGCCACCCCATGGACTGCAGTCTACCAGGCTCCTCCGGCCATGGGATTCTCCAGGCAAGAGTACTGGAGTGGGATGCCAGTGCCTTCTCTGGAACACAGGAATAGTTGTCCTCCAAGTGTGAGGAAATGGGAACTCTGGAAGAGAGCGCAGGCATGAAGTGGTAGGAGAGCAGAGACTCTAACCTAGTTGTTCTGACTCCAAATCAAGTTAGATCTGTGCCTTAGCAACCCCCACAGGCTTACTCTTGTTTTGGAGCACCATAAGAGCATAAACAGTAAGGGACTTGACCCTGGACAAAAAAGAGCTGAACACTTTTTTCCCATCCAGTATAATTTGGCATCTAACTCTGTCTTACCATGGTCCTACCTTGTGGGCTCTTATTTGACATCTCTGCATCATTTTACATTGTGATCGTGGTCTTGAAACTCTGCTCCAGTGGCTTTCGTGTCACATAATTCTATTCCTCTAACCCATGGGTTTTGTACTAAACTTAGCCTGAATAATGGCTAGTATTTATTGAATGCTTCTGACTTGGTAAGTATTGTCCCAGTCTTTTTATATGTATTCACATGTAGTAATTTCTTTAATCCTCATAATAATCCTATGAACCAGGTGTTATTATTTTTGACTTTCTTGAAAAGAGGAGATTTAGCAACAAAAGAAAAATAAGATTTTTTTTCTACATCAAAATTAAGTATGTTTATTGTCAAGGGACACTATTAAAGAGTGAAAACATACTCACAGAAGGGGAAAAATTCACAAAGCATGTATCTGATAAAAGATTAATATCCAGATGATATAAAGAACTTCTAAAACTCAAGAACAAAATAAACTGATAGCCCAGTTAAAAAATGAGCAAAGAACTTGAGCAGGCATTGCTCTGTGTGTAAAAGTCACTTAGTCGTTTCCCACCTTTTGCAACCCCATGGACTATACAGTCCATGGAATTCTTAAGGCCAGAATACTGGAGTGGGTAGCCTTTGCCTTCTCCAGGGGATCTTCCCAGCCCAGGAATTGAACCCAGGTCTCCTGCACTGGAGGCGAATTCTTTACCAGCTGAGTCACAAAAGAAGCCCAAGAATGCTGGAGTGAGTAGCCTTTCCCTTCTCTAGGCAATCTTCCCAACCCAGCAATCAAAACCAGGTCTCCTGCATTGCTCTGAAGATACACAAATGGCCTCACCTTTCTCGATCTTTTAGCAGCATTTGACGTGTTAATAGATGGGGAAACAGTGAAAACAGTAAGAGACTTTATTTTGGGGGACTCCAAAATCACTGCAGATGGTAACTTCAGCCATGAAATTAAAAAGATGCTTACTCCTTGGAAGAAAAGTTATGACCAACCTAGACAGAATATTAAAAAGCAGATGTTACTTTGCCAACAAAGGTCCATCTAGTCAAGGCTATGGTTTTTCCAGTAGTCTTGTATGGATGTGAGAGTTGGACTATCAAGAAAGCTGAGCACTAAAGAATTGATACTTTTGAACTGTGGTGTTGAAGGAGACTCTTGAGAGTCTCTTGGACTGCAAGGAGATCCAACCAGTCCATCCTAAAGGAAATTAGTCCTGCATATTCATTGGAAGGACTGATGTTGAAGCTCCAATACTTTGGCCATCTGACGTGAAGAACTGATTCATTGGAAAAGACCTTGATGCTGGGAAAGATTGAGAGTGGAAGGAGAAGGGGATGATGGAGGATGATATGGTTGGATGGCATCACCGACTCAATGGACGTGAGTTTGAGTAAGCTCTGGGAGCTGGTGATGGACAGGGAGGCCTGGAGTGCTGCAGTCCATGGGGTCACAAAGAGTCGGACATGACTGAGCGACTGAACTGAACTGAACTGACATGTTAATCATGGCCTCTGTTATAAAATACTTTGTTCATTCAGCTTCAGAACACCACTCTTATGTCTGACTGCTCTCCTTCAATCTTTGCAGTTTCCTTTTTATCTCCTGATTTCCAGCTTCAGATACCCCAAAGAAAGATCTCAGTGTTTCGACTCTATCCTCTGACCTATATTCATACCTTTAACCACATCCCAAACTGACATCTCCCAGTCTGGATCTCTCTCCTAAACTCGTATATCGAATTGCTCGTTCCTATTTCCACCTAAAGAGTAATAAGTATTTCATGTGTAGCCTATCCAAAACCAGTTCAATTTCCACCCAAACCTTACTGGGTGCTCCTTCTCAATAAATGACAACTCTGTCCCTCCAGTTTCTCAAGCTGCACACCATAAAAGTTTCTAGACCCCCCCCTTTCTTACACTGCACATTCATTACATCAGCAAGTCCTGTTGGCTCTGCCTTCGACATAGATCCAGAACTTGATCACCCCTGGCTGCCTTCACTACCGCCACCCAGCATCCCTCATGCAGATCCCTGCAATAGCCAACAGGCCTCCTGCAAAAATCTAAGCCATGTTACTGTAATGCCCAACAGCCTCCAGTGGCTTCCTAACTCAAAGTAAAAGCCTTGTCCATTCCAAGACCCTCCCTGACTGGCCAGCCCCTTTCTTGTGGGGCTTCAGCCACTCCTGACTCTTTACCTCTGTTCCTGCCTCAATGCCTTTTCACTCAGCTTCTGCAATACTCTTCTGCTCGTGGGGGCTGGTTCCCTCGCTCCCTCACACCTGACCACCATCGAAAGCATTCTGCACTCTCCATATCCTTCTTGCAGAGTGCTTAGTCACGTCTGGCTCTTGTGCAGCCCCGTGGACTGTAGCCCACCAGGCTCCTCCGTCCATGGGATTCTCCAGGCAAGAGTACTGGAGTGAGTTGCCATTTCCCACTCCAGGGGATCTCCCTGACCCAGGGATTGAACCCACATCTCTTATATCTCCTGCACTGGCAGGCAGGTTCTTTACCGCTAGTGCCGCCTGGGAAGCCCAGCCTGCAGCATACACTCTAATTAAATGGCCATTACAACTTCGGCTAGTTGAAAAAACAAAGAAGGGAGGGACTTGGGAGGGTATGCAACTTACAGAGCACTTTTAAACAAGTATTTATTTGGCTACATCAGGTCTTAGTTGAGGCACTCCGGCTCTTCAATCTTTGTTGCGGCATGCAGGATCTTTAGTTGCAGCTTGGGAACTCCTGTTATGACAGGTGGGATTTAGTTCCTTGACCAGAGATCAGATCTGAGGCCCCTGCATTGAAAGTATGGTGTCTTAGCCACTGGACTTTTGGGAAGTCCCAATCTACGGGGTTTTAATGAACATAGATTATGTGATAGATTAAAAAATTTCAAAGCATACGTCCCATGGGGGCAGAAGTCTTCATTTGATAAAATGCTGAGAACATCTGGATTATTTATTCCAGGTTTTGAAGCTCAACTGAAACTCAAATTCAACATTTCAGTAAGAAAATATTTTTAATTTTAATACTGTGTCTGGTCATACCCTGGCTTCTGGACAAACTAAAAGTTGTTTTTTTTTTCTTTCTAGTCTAACATTTCTCTGTATTTTGACTAAGTTATTTCTGCAAGAACAAAAGATTGCTGCTTTGTTCCCTTTTTTCTAGGCCTCAATTTCGACCTAAGAGGGGATGGCTTATATGGATGATTATAAGCCCCAAAACAATGAAATCCTGCACGTTTGCAACTAATGTTTCTTAAACTACACTTTTTTCTATTATACAAATGTTTCACATTTATCTTTGTAGAAAAAAATAGCGATTCTCCAGGCAAGAACACTGGAGTGGGTTGCCATTTCCTTCTCCAGTTACCCTGATATCAATGTTTAAGAAATTATCATTGTTAAATTCTTCAGATCTTGTGAAATATTCATACACTGAATATAGTACCCTTGTCACTGGCTATCATTAATCATGTATCTAAGTACAGGCAAGATAAGCAGCTTCATGACTAACAGCCAGGCATGGGTGCTAAAGAATAAAGTCAAAGAATAATGTTTCAGATCAAGGAACCACACCAAGCTCCCTTTTTGCCAGTGTTTATAGATGATCCCAGATAGGAAACAAGAGAGATTCTTTTGTTCCTAAAATGAAATAATAATAATTATTCTCTTCCTTGAGCAAACCTTGCAATAGGACATCCCTTTGTGATTTAAAGATCATGCTAAGAGGAAAGAAATAACATGTAATCATAGAGAACAACTGTTTCTTCTGAATTCTTACAGTCTCCTGTTAAAACATTTGTATTAGACAGCTTTAAAAATAAGGTATACTTAGTTCTTAGTAGGTTATTTTCTGTGTTGGAACCAGCTACATTGTTTTAAAACTACTATCTCCTTCCCCTGCCACCTCTTCTTAACCTTTCTAGCCTCTAAAAATTGAATAATTTCCAAGATGCTCACCTGTGCCTAAATATTAGCTCAATGCACCCTGGAAGAGAAAGACAAATATGGCTTTACATAGTGGAACTGTATCTCTTTAAGAAAGAGACAATCTGAGAATCTTACTGCTAGAAGAGGATTTTGGAAGTCTAGTCCAATTCATAAGACAACTGTCTTTTTCTATTTTATTTGGAAGCTAATTACAATATTGTGGTGGTTTTTGCCACACATTCACACAAGCAGCTGTCTTTTTCTTACTGAGAAAACTGTGGCTCATTATGATTAAGTGATTTGTCTGAGTCTTTGTCCACCATCCAACTCTACTAACTTCCAATTCAGGTCTTTCTACTTTATCCTAGAGGTTAGCTGTAAAATTAAATGTATCCACAAGTAGCTTACCATAATGAAGAAGGCTCCTTATCTTTTTAGAATTGGTTGGGACACTGGTTCTGCCACTTCACGTGTATGACTCTGAGTGAGAAAACAACTGAGCCTGTTTTTTTAATCTTCAAACAACATATTTGGGTTCTAGGAACATGTTTATTACCTAACATTATTTTGTATATAAAAATTAATTTTTTTTTATACAGACACATCTAAGACGTTACTTCAAACAAATAGGGCTAATTTTCATATGGCCATTTTCTGTAAGAGTTTTATTAATTTTTACAGATGTATATTCAGGGAAAATTACTATTTGCCAACTTTATTTTCAATGGTTATGGCACATCTGCTAAGGATCTTCAAAAGCAAACTGTGAAGACAAGGAGTGATTATCATATGGGATATTTCCTACCCAGTGACTTCAGGATCCGGTAGAGTACACTATGTACAATCTACTTTATCTTTACATTTTTAATTAAAAAAATCTCAGATAAGAGCCAAATTTCCTTGCCTCAAATCTTTTCTGCAAAGGGGTAGCTTATTTATTTAAAAGTTCAGTTCAAGGAAGATCACTTTCTCTTTAACCAGCATTCAGTCTGAAGAGCCACTGTGGAATTACCATGAATGTTCCCAAGACTATAGCTAAGCTTAGGAAGTCAAAACCAACTTTCCGTTCATTACATAGGACCTTAATTCCCTTATTATTTCAATACGCCCTTTCTGTAAGGGAGGTCATGTAAGGCAACAAATGTAACAGGATGAGAATGTATCCAGTGACTGACAGTCACAGAGAATGGTTAAAATGGAGTTTTTAAACTTAATCTGCTGCTTTTAAATTATTATTAATTATTATTAATTTGTGCTGATAAATTATCATGTGAGGCACCTGAGTGATCAAACAAAACTTAGACTAATGAATCCAAGGCTTTCCTAGACAACCACTGTCTTTTGGGAAAAAATTTTGGGGAGAAAAAAAAAAAAGTCCAATGGAAAAATAAAGACAGAAGGAACAGAAAAAGTTTATCTTTTGGCTAATTCCTGTGACAAACACCAGAATACAAAAGGTACAAAGTATAAAGAAGTACAGGTTTTATTGGAGACTTAGGCTTAGGAGGAACAATACAGATACGTACAAACCTACTGTTGGGATTTTGTAAAATCTTTTAAAACAGTTCACAAAAATTCATTATGATAAAATACATAAAGTTATCAAAGAAATTACTTTTAAAAAAGGTTATACTCTCAAGTCTTCAAGTAGGGTTGGAAATGCAGTTTTACCATATAAAACATACGTAGTCAGAAAGTAAAAATTAAAACATCTCTGAAAGAATATTTTCAAATGATATTTAAAAAATACACCTTAACACTCCCAAAGTATCTAAAGTGAAGGTAGACTTTAGAAACTTACTATGTAAATAAGCATGAACTTTGTAGGACAGTATGCAAATTCCTATTGTCAGTGTTCATAAATAACAATGTTAAAAGTGAGTAGACAGGCCCCTCCCCATAACCAAGAATACTTACTGTATATAAACATAAGCTGGGCTAACTGTCAAGAAATACAGTTAACTGTGGACTGATATAAGAATGCAGATGACAGAACTTTTTCATGTTTGGGTGAACACAAAATGTCAAATTCTGGCAGAAGATGAAAATAAGGCTCACCTATTTAATCTATATAGTCCATTAGAGAAAAAAATAAATGAGAAGACTTGAGGTATAAATTAAGAGTGAATTTACAAGACAATAAAAAGCATTTAAATAATTCAGCTTTAAAATTCAAAATCATTAGACCCAGAGTCTACTCTTTTATTAAAAATACATATACACGCAGAGTAACATGTACAGTGCTTTGATTTACACAAACAGAAAAACATTGCGCAAAAAGAAAAACATTGAGAAGCGTAAACAGAATAAGATTTAAAAGGTAAAAATAACAGAATCCATGGGATGAAGCATCTACATAACGAATGTAATACAGCAATAATCCCAGGGTTGAGTTCTTCAGCATGAGCCTCGACAATCTCTCAGTCCTATTTTAAAGGATACCTCACTGGCCAGATTTTTCTAGTGTGACAAGGTTTGGAAGAACAGCACAGTTCCAGCTGCTGTCACAGGTATAGTCCCTGCTTAGTCTGCAATTACTTCAAACGTGGTCTAAATCTACTGAAATGCCAGTATTACCAAAAGTATACATTTTCACTGTGTATTAATAACCTTTGGTGTATAATATAATATACAAATATAATAACCAAAGGTGTATAACAACCTTTTGGGGTGTTTTCAATATGCCTGTCCAGAAATCTTGTTCTCCAAATTAAAAAAAAACATGTATGTGACTATAGCGATGTTATACGAGGCCATTTGATAAATCAACTAGGTCAGAATATTTTAAAAATCCAGAGCAGCAGGGAACAAAAATAAAGAACCTTGCTAAAAATCTTACAGCAGATTCTAAAATGCAGCCTACATTGAATCTAACAGGGATGGTGCATCTACAAATGTTGTTCAAGTCCTCCCCAGATCTGAACCTCAAAAAGCAAGCAGAGAGCAATGCGGTAGATTCAGTAACAGATTAAAAGAAAAAGGGCATTAAATTCCAGAAACAAGAGTTTAAGAATCACCTACAATGCAGCAAGAAAGCAAAGACTTTTTAGAATACCTTTTTAGAAACCACGAAAAATTAGTTAAATGAGACTGTAATAATATTGTTGAGTAGAAAGTTTTTGAGAAAAGCAAAAGCAGAAATCATGAATTTGGGGAGGAGGGAAATTTGTTTTGGTGGCTAAGTTGCTTACCCTAAAAATAGAGACCAAATAATAAAAATTGTAAGAACAATGCTTCTCACTGGCAATTAATAATAACCATATTATATACCACATTCCTATTGTGATAAGTGACTACAATGTCAAAGTCTGGCAAGACTATCTTGTCCACTGTCATCCCTCTATTTGAGAAGGGTTAATGAACCCATTCTTGTTCACACACAGGCACACACACACACAAAACGTTAAAACTCAGTATGTCTCGTCAGCTTCAGGTTGTCTTCAGCCTTCACACTCTTGACGTTCCAGGAATGATGCGCGAGTTTAGGTTGGTTCTAGGATAGGCCCAGGGGCCTGGTTTGATCTGGGATCCCTGGGACCATACCTAGAACAAACCCAAACAAAACCAAACTCCTTGGGAGTGTTTTCAGTTCAGGCGGACTTCTGGCTTTTCACTCACATGGACCTCCGGGGCTGTACCAGAACCATAAGCCAGTCTTTAAGGGATGGGTGTAACATATCTGGAGCTTTCTGTATGTTGCCAGATGCTAGTCCTGTGCTTGAGTAAGCATTATTTAAATCATGTTATGAACAGAAGTACAAGTTGGTGAAATAAAAGTGCAGAAAATACTGTGATTCAGCTAATACAGATTTCCATTTGAGCTAATATATTATAGATGTACTCGGGAAGGGAAAAAGAATAATGTAATTATTTGTAAAAGACATGTGTTAGTTTTTAAAATAGTTCAATGATAAATAACTTGTAGGTAGCCGACCTTTAAGAAAATGCTAAAAAGTGAAAAATGTCGAGTCCAAAATAGTAAAATTATCTCTTATTTGGAGAAACTCTTAAAATATAAATGAGAGGAGAAATATACTTGTGCAACAGTATCTCACAGAATATACTCACTTTTAAAAATAGTGTATTCCAAAGTATATACAACTTAAATACTGTCCTACTGCAGTAAAATGTTTGATATGTAACAAATGAAATTAGTAAATAGAAATGAAACAAACTAATTGAATCGCTCACAGGTTAAAATATATATTAAAATTTATAGCATTTAAAACATATGTATTTTAATTTATCACACATTTTAGGATATCCATAAAAATCAACTCTTTATTCATGTTAAACTTCTGTATATGTGAATTCTGGAATCAATTCATCCTCTTTTTGATTTACAGCAATTATACTAGGTAGAGTCATTTTCTTCTCACAACTACACTCAAAGAGAATTTTTCTCCTTATATCACCAAACCAAGTTTGGCTTCATAACTATTTTGTAATGGCAGCTTCAACTTAAGACAGTGTTTTGGGTCATCTATTTTTTGATGAATACTGTATCATAATTCCCTTCTAGTAGCATGAATAACTGAAAGCTGACTTTGAGGCATGGCCGTAAAACAAGTGGATTGATTCTCTAATTACCATGTAATTAGATGGCAGGATGAATCAACATATGGTTACTAAAACACAATCAGACTGTTGGTAAAACCAAGTAGTTCAGTGCTAATCTCAGACAAGTATCCTTTTCCGGATTTTTACTTGCAAATATTATATAACATGCAAATCTAATGTTTATTTTTCACAAGAAAAATAATCATGCTTGATTAATTAACACATGAAATTAAAACTTAAACATGCAAAATACAGAATGACAGTGGGAATTTAGTCATTCAAGTATCTGTCAAGATCATTAGATCTAACACTTTTATGTTTGGCCAGCTTTTAATATACATTTAATTGAATAAAAGATATTATCTTAAGAACTTGTATAATCAAAGAATAATTTTCCTGTGTATAATTGTTTTGAGTCTAAAACCCTTATTACCGTTCAGTTCTCCACAGTATCAATAACAAAAGTTTCCTTATTTTCCAGGGCTCAACCTACTTCGTGTTTTGAAAATAAGGATACATTTCTCTAAAAACAAAACCGACATAACAAAAACAACCTAGCCAAAGAAATTCTTGGCATCATGTGGTATCTAACTCAAATAGAAAGTACTATAGAAAAAGCTAATTTGACTAGACTGGTTTTAATCAGTGCCAAAAATATTAGCAGCATGAAATATTTAGAAGGTAAAGAATGGAAACAAAATAATTTCTTTGGTACACTAACAGCTCTTCTATTCTGAGAACAGGACTCTAATCTAGTACACTTAAAGACAGCAATGAAACAGGTAATCAGTTATAATTCATGTAGTTAGGTATAATCCAGTTTTTCAGGTTTTCACTGAGTCAGTTTACTCTTTGTATTTTTTATACATTATGCTAGCTGTCTCAGTCAGCTGTCTTCCAAAACTGAAGCAGTCTAGAAGGAACATTATAAGGTGGAGAAGGGCTATTGCTACAGGCACACTTCAGTGAGCAGTAATAGAGAAATCAAAACTAAGAAATCAAAGGCACAGCAGAATGGAGTTACTTAGTAAAGGGGCATATAGCTTTCAGTGCCTGAGTAGTTTATTACAGTAAAACTGTTGTTAGTAACAATCACTGTGACATCAAAATCTTTTCAATGTATTTCATATATTGCTTAAGAAGACAGCAATGCACACTGTTTTAAAAAGATTTTCTTCAGTAATTGTTCCACAAACTTTAAAAGCTCTTTAGAGGCTTAAACTCCACAGAAACAGGGATATCTAGAATGACTCATTCCCCAAATATTCAGCTAGGCAGTTCTTACTAAATTAGCCATGCAGGTTTAGTCTCAAACCAACAGTTCTAGAATATCAATCTTGGTGAACAGAGTTGAAGTCTACTTATAGTGCTCTAAGTTTTAAGTCTGCATACTATATTAGAACACTTAGCAAGAACAAAATATTTAACATTTTCCTAAAATATATACAGTGATTTATACAAAGATAGTCAAATTTTCTTTTATGGCTGAATTCATTAATGGAGAGTCTTAGAAACATCACCATATAAAAACTGAATTAATACTCTAAATGTATGGCAATCACATATTCAAACAAGTATTTTTAGCAAATTCTTAGTAAAGGACTAAGAAGCAAACAAAAGTATGCTGAGCAGCCAAACAGGTACCACAAAGTCCATGCACTGTACTGGCAGAAAAGCCCCTTAAGCCTTGTTCAGTCTACTTACTCTTATTTTAGACACAATTCTAGCAAGCCTGGCAATCTGGTTTCTCAGTCCACAGCAGATTAGAAGCAGCAAGTTAGGGGCCTAGTGTGAGAAGCAGGCACACAAGACAGCAGCAAAAAGTGACAACTGATTATAAGGGAAAATAGAGCAACTGTGAAAAACAGATATGACTCAAAAAGCACAGCAACGCAAGGTCATGTAGTAAAGGGGCATTCTATATCTCAGCAGCCCCTAAGGGTGAATTTCTGTTTATCATCCCATGCATGTTCTTAAAGATGACAAAGAAAATGCAGAGAAGTAGAAAGTATATTTTAGAATATTTCTTATAAAACTGTTAAAAAATTGATTGGATTTGCTTCAGTTAACTGAAAAATTAAATTATGCAAGGTAGCCGCCTTAGCATATGATACAGCCAATGATGATATAAATGAATTGTTACTGTATTAAAGATATTTTCCCTTCTAAAATATTTGTAGTTTTCTTTTTTGTTTGTTTGCACCATGTGACATGTGGGATCTTAGTTCCCCAACGAGGAGCTGAACCCATGGCTCCTGCAGTGGAAGCACGGAGTCCTAACCACTGAACCACCAGGGTGTTACTTGTAGCTCATCTCGTAATTCTCAGTGTGATCTGCATTAGTGTCTTTTAAATAGAATTGGAGGGATAAATCAATCTTTATGCTTTTTCTGGTTATCCACTTTAGTTCAAATAACAAGCTATACTTACAGCCTTATGGTATGCAGCTCTTGTTTTGTTTGGATAGAGAAACAATATGCTATGATTAAACCAGATCCATTGACCTTTTCTTCCCACATGATATTTAATAATTAATCAAAATATTTCATATTTTAAATTACTGATGATGTATAAGTGAAAGTCAGTCATCAGAGTGAAATGACCTCTAGGGTTGCTTTTGATTAATACTCCAGTGACTTATAATTGTGTGAAATGTATCAGAACTTAATTCTTTTTATGCTTTAAGATTAAAAACTTTACCATTTTTATTATGTGAATCAGAATATTACTATTTATTTTTCAAAAAAGTTGAGTTTAAAATTTTTTGACCTATTTTATTAACATATTTACTAACTGGTTACTAATATAAATGGTCTTATTTCGCAGCCTCAAAAGTTTTATTTTCTTTTTAACTGTGTCTGAGAAGTCAGAAGTCACAAATATCATTTAGTAATTCAGAGAATTTGGGTTTTGCTATAAAAACTCCCCATGATATTATTATTTCAGCTGCACTGATAGCTTTTAAATGATAGAGATGTGGGATTTAAACTCAGGTCTATCCTTCTATATTAAATCCTTAAAACCATATTCTTAAATTTCTGTAGAAAGTTGCCTTAAATGCATTTTTTTCTGACTTTATCTTCAACAACTTCAGAAAATAAACTTGAGTCAATTGCATCAGTTTCTAATGAAATATATTCACACGCTGTTAAGTACAATTGATTTTAATGAGGACTTAACTTCGGAAGTCAGATCAAAGAGACAACTTGTGAAAATAAGCAACGAACCGCCCATCCAGGACCAGCAAGAGTCTGGTCCTAGATAGGCCAGATATGTAGACTTTCACTGAAGGCTTGGGGAAAAAAAGGATTTAAGATATGATAACTGTCACCAGATCATTTACTGCCATGACTTTCCTAACTGTAGGCAAGGGGCAAAAATCTTGTCTTTAAGAGTGACCTAAATGCCTTTTTTATAGAAACATTTATATTAAAAGCTCTCACGGTATTACTCCTTACAAGAATTATTCTGTCAAAATACCACTGTTAAATTTGGAAAGCACAATTACAAGTTTTCCCCACGGAATATTTTCCCCAGAGGGCTTCTTTTGGACAGAGGATGACAGCTATAAAACTAGTCACAAGCCTGATAAGAAAAATTGAAATATTCTGAGAAAAGTAACAAAAATATCTAGTTATGTTACACTGACTTATTTATTTCCTAAGGTATTCATGGCAAGAACAATAAGGTCCTCGACAGAGTTGTTAGATTTTTACTGGGTATAAATATCACCTAGATCTTGTTCCAAAATGACCACTAAGAATAATTGAGAGTATGGCCCCAAATTTGCATTTAAAAAAAAATAAGGCCTACAGTTTATTCTAATGCAGGTGGCCCCAGGGGGGTGAAGGGAGGGGAGAGGAACAGAGAAACACTGACTGCTAGACTATTGTAAGAGAAAATAAGGAATTTTCACAGGGAAAATAATATTTTACCTTGGAAATATTCTGAAAAATGACAAATTTTGAAAAGTACATAAAAAGAACATTCAATTACAATTCCAAGATCCTTATTATCATGATTTCAGGTAGAATTTTCATAGAACTAAGTAACAACTAGTGAATAAAACAGATCAGAATGGAAGGTTAAGAATTCCTGATTAAAAATAATAATAAAAAAGAATTCCTGATAAAATTAGTCTTTCAAAATTAAAAAGTATTATTTTAGAAAGCATTAAATAAAATTGGCATAATATAATGAAGATATTTTCCCCAAACTGGTGTAGTAAAAATATATAAATAATAACAGAATTAAAAATGATTAAACTCTAATTCTGTGTATAAGGTTATATAGATTTAGAGAAAGATTATCCAAGTTTTTCCATAATTCTAAATTCAAGGAAAAGAGGAGATGGGAAACTAAGCAATTTCAAGTGAAAATAAACTTTAAGCATTACCATTTAAGAATATAATAGTTACAACACAAAATTTTTTCTTGAAATTTAGCTATTTCTAAATGTTATAGGCCCACCCTAAGATATTGCTCCTAAGAGCTTAATTATGGGTAAGTCCCAGAATATTTGGCAACTGGCAGAATCACTTATAGTATATGAAATCACTATTATTCATATAAAGCAGAACCAAGTTTTTCTTCAGGACCAAAAATAAATTTCCTTAGATTACTGGGAAAAAAAAAAAAATCCCCTTTGGTATACAAAAATTTACTCACTTGAAGTGCTAAGTTACAAGAATTTAAATGTGTTTCTTAACTCCAAAGGCACACTAGACTCATAATTTCCTTTCTAGGACAGTAGCGTAGAGTTTTTCCTACATTTTCCTCAAATAACATCTGTAAACTGTGTCAGTGCATTGGAGCTATAGGTAGTAAAAAACATTATACTCTTGAAAATATCACTCTTTGAAAATGTAATCACATGACAAAACAGATGAAATTGAGAAAATTTGGAAAGCAATGTCTTAGGAGGTAGTTCGTAAATAAAGTATTAAGGAGACAAGAATGCTTTCCAAGAAGTCAACAGGATGTCTCCATAATCTTATTAAGGTGGAGAGGGTATAGCTTCAGGCTAGAAATTAGCAGCATCATGATTTACTGATGTCAATGGCACTCATTATCTCTAGGGAAACTGATAAAAGAAACTTTTTTATAAAGTTGGGGATGAGGCCTGGAACTAAAGAGATCCTACTTTGATATCATCTCTTTTAGTTGCAACAACAGAAAAAGATAAATACACAAAAAATGTAAAGGATCATTCCTAAAAAGGTGCAATGTTTTTCTTCACAAGATCATTAAGAAATCTTAAGATACTGAATACACATACAAACAAGGACACATGTTATAACCCAAGTACTTCTGAAACCATGTTTCAGTTCCAAACCCCAGTACACATCAATTTCATGAATTCAACTTTTTTTATTCAGAACGTGTATCTTTAAGACTGGTATAAACAAAAATTAAATACAAACAACTTGTTATTGACATAATAGCTGCAGTTATTAACTGCGAGAATACAGTAAAAAGGAGCCTTACTAAATGTTAATATTCTTGCAACAGAATTATCCCAGTCATTTTATGGTAGTAAATTCTGGCAAGAAATGATAAACTAATTGGTTTTAAAGATACTTAAAGAGTTTCCAAGATCAATCAGTCATGCTGCAAATAAAACAGCAATTTATTCAAGAGAACCCTTACCTTTCTCTTATTCTCCTAAAAGGTCTGCCATTTACAGGTAACTAGTATTTCCAGATCAGTTGTTCAAACCAAGGTTCTTCCTATAAATTCACATCTTAGCTTTAAATACAGTAAACTTACACTCATTTTCCCTTTCCAGTGGAATTTCTAGTCTTGAAGTTAAAACACTTTCACAAAGAATAAAATCCTTCACGTAAATCTTGGTTCTTACTTTTCTTCTACCTCATTTTCATTTTCTTGTATTATTTGTTCTTCCTCCTCATCACCAAAAGTCTGTTCCTGCATGGTGGTAAAGGAGAGAGATCTAGCAGCCACTTCTGCAGCGAGGCCAGCAGTGAAAGTGAAATCAGGGGACAGCTGTAGCTGGGCCAGCCTCTGCTTGATGGAGGGCTGTGATGAGACCCTGGGGGTTGGGTGGGCAGGGGCCAGGCCATCTACATCTGCCTGCGGAGACTCATCTTCACTCTTACATTGGTAATGTGCTCTTTCTTCAGCTCCTTGGAAGAAGACTTCATTTGCAGAATTGTCTTTACTTTTACCATCTAGAGGGTATTCACATAAATACTCAGTCCTACTACTTATTTCATTGTCAGCTGTAGAGGTTTTATTATTTTCCTCTTCAGTATCATTTTTACCAACTTTCCCCATATCTGAATCCACTGATGGTTCTGAATTACTTATGGGTTCCACTGGGTCTACAGGAGACAAGGATTTCAACACAGCTTCAAAGGAAAAAAAAAAAAAGAAAGAAAAATAATAACTAAAAACCCAGCAATGATTTAAACTTTAATTTAAACTCCCAGTAGGTTTTTCTTATAAAGAACAATAAATAAAAGCTAAGTAAAGCTTTCTAGTAAATCAAAGTAAATTTATAAAACCAGAGAACTTTATAAGAGATAAAATACCTCAGACATAAAATGAGATGGGGTTTTGATAAATATTTTAAAACACCTTATGCATTCTCTTAATTCAAAACATTAAAGCAGTGTTTTTAAGGTGTGGCTCTTGAACCAACAGCATCAGTCAGCATCACCTAGGAATTTTTTAGAAATGAAAATTCTTCAGCTCCATGCCTATTGAATCGGAAACTGGAGGAGGACTGGCTACGGTTTGACAAGCCCTCTGCTGGATTCTGATGCACACGCAAGTTTGAGAGCCACTGTACTAAAGGATAAGCAGCATGGTTTCACCCAGAGTATGACAGACGAAACACCTAAGAGTAATTCAAGTAATAATCCTATCATCATCAACACGCACATATTTACAAGTTAAAACATCATGGAAAAAAATTACAACATACAATTCAACTCACTTGTTAACCACCTAATAAGACCCTGATGACAGTAAAGCCATAATTTCTACATATTTTAACGCCACAGAAAAATATAAAATAAAATAAAACCTGTATTCCATATCAACTACTGTACAAAGCATAATACATAATTACATCCATACGGCAGAAGTTGTCCTTTCAAGGAATATGAAGTTTTATTTAGCCCCTCTTGATGTTAGTAGGCAGTGGGTTGCTTGCTATGCAGTCTCTCCTCCCAGTATGAGGGGTTAGTACAATACAATATGTTATGAAGCATGACGGAAGAAAAAAAAGTGCGTCTTGAAGATCTGGCGTTTATTTTAAAAAATAATTTGTAAAACGTGTCCATTTCCAAGAAACAGATCCCTAAGCTGCAGTAACTCCACTAGAGAAGCAGCAACAACAGAAAAAAATGGCCACAGCAGGTTCCAGTGTAGAATTTCCCTCTCTAATTCCATTCGGACTTTACCCCTGTAGGCAGAGATGAAAACAACTCTGGAAGATGTACTGAAATTTTTCATGGGAAAAGCATTTTAAGGTATCAGCTTTTTACTTATTTTCATAAACTAAATTAGCATTATGCCTTTTCAATTGTAAACTATCAAAAGCACATACCTGAAAAGAGATACTTCTCTCATCATTATATCTTTACCCATACTGTCAAGAGGATAGTTTTAAAGCCACATGAAAAAAGTACTAAACAACAAAAAAGGATACAAGATTATATACAGTGCTATTTTCAGACTTTGTGTACAACTTTGTGTACAGTGTTAGCTGATAAATCTGTTAATTCTTAAAGAAAGCAACACATATTAGAAGTTGACTGATATTCCTGATTATTGTTAATTAAAGGAGGGCGGGTAATCTGTATAATGTATCAATGAGCTAGTACGTTAACACTGTGCTAGAATATAAACCTCCAGGACTGTGTGGATTTCTGTCTCCTGATCTATGTGCTAGGGATTCAATAGTAAACCATATCTTATTATCTACTTATTGAGTAATTTTCTAAATGAATACCGTGGGGGATAATAAAGCCCCTATTTAAGAACACTGTAATTTAATTTCAGAAACAAACAAAAAAAATAGAACACACAGGAAACAGTAGTGTGTAAAATCTAATACTCCTAATCTCTGATTTACGAAGGCCCAATATATGGACAAGCAGGTTGCATGAACTCTGCTTTGTTGCTCAAGAAATCCTCTCATTTCACAACAGTGTCCCCTGCGTGTAGGGCTCTGTAGTAGTGAGAGAGGTGGCAGGACTGGAACACTAAGAGGGGGACTCACGGAGGAGAGACTGGTGGAGAGGACAGCATTCCTGTGAAAGGGATCGCCATGAAGACTTTTCATTAATAAAAACAGCCAGCTTGCAGAACCATTGCTAATTAGATATAAGTAGAGGAAGATATCTATACTAGAAAGAGTGGGGAATATAATTGAATATGGGGTACTCATGATGGAGAGGCTTGAAACCAGGAATAGGAGTTTAGATTAAATACAATAAAAAAGGGAAACTGCTGTAGATTTTTCAGACAGAGAGCTATTTTCTATGTGCTGTTTGAGAAAAATCAAATTAGTTTTCAAGGATAGACAGAAGCAAACCTAAAGGCTTAGAAGCTATATTCAAGAACAGCTTAGAAGAAAAAGGTATTGAAAATGCAAGTCAGCTAAGAGGCTATTATAATAATGAGCATAAGCTTATAAGTGAGTGCTAGTAGCTCAGTCATGTCTGATTCTTTGCAACCCAATGGATGCTAGCCCGCCAGGCTCCTCTGTCCATGAAATTCTCCAGGCAAGAATACTGGAGTGGAGAGCCATTCCCTTCTCTAGTGGATCTTCCTGACCCAGGGATTAGATCCGGACCTCCTACACTGCAGGCAAATTCTTTACCATGAGAACCACCAGGGAAGCCCAACCTTACGAGGACCTGGGCTATAAAGGGGATCAATGGGAAGAAAGGAGAAGGACAAAATCAAGAAGTATACATCTGGACAAGCGAGGATAGGAGGGCCCCAGAGAAGAAAAGAGAATGATGAGGAACCTTCCAGAGTAACCGATACACTTCTAGTGAAAAAGAGAAAGGGAAGACAGTTGATTTTGAGGCTCCGCATATACTAAAATAGAAGGGAAGTCCCACTCTACTTGTTTAGAAATCCAGAGGAATTAATTCTTGAATTAGGAATTAGCTAGTCTGATGATACTGTTGAGTACTAAGCTTCCCCTCTCTTGCTCCCCTGCCTCCTATGAAGTTCTAAAGAAAAGAAGGTGGTTATATAAAGAAGTTCAAGGGTAATCTTAGGTATTATCAGTCATCCACTTTTGTACAAATCCAAATATGAAGACAGTGTGCACATAAGCATCTCTGCCTTCTATCTTCTACAGTGTTCAAATCAATTATTATTAAGTAACCTAGTGATATAGCTAAGGGCCTAGGGTTTAATTCATTGGTTTTAACAGTGAACAGTTATTAATTTTGTGTTATATTAAAAATTATAATTCATAACAGGGTTTAGAATCTTGAACCCACTGAAACAAATTTAGTAGAAAAATAGAGTAACTGATGAAAAAGTCTGACTTCATATTCCCAATCTGATCATACAGTAACTCTTTTATTGATCAAATTGGATTATATAATGACTCTTTTAATGATCAAATTGATTTTGTGTCTAAAAGACAAAGTACTATACTTACTGGTGGATCCCTAAAATGAACACCATAAGAATTCTGTGGCTAAGATTTACAGTTCAAGAAAAAAGAATCCCTTACACTGAAATAAACCATTACTCTGAAGTCAGTGCTTACCATGATCACTAAACAGAAGTTGCTTCCACTTCTGCCTTTCTGCCTCTGATGCTTTAAATCCCAGCACAGATTTCAGTTCTTGGAGCACCCTCTTGGATTCTTCATGTTCACGCTTCTGTCTCTCTCTGTCTTCTTGAGACAAGTAATAAAAATCATCCTTTCTGAAATCAGTGTCCATATCAATATCATCTACATAAGCTTCTAACTCCTGAAAATGAATAAAAGAAAAAGGACGGTACTTCAAGCAGACAGTTTTCTAGTAGCATTCACTGATTTGAACCTATCGAACTCCAAGATTAAAAAAATAAGGACTCCTGGCATAGGTCACTGAAGCACAAGTTGGGCATACAAAGCAAACACAGATAAACTGAAATCTTAATGAAACTTATGATACTAAAAAGAGTTGTGGATAAGAAAGTTTAATAACTTCAGTCATTATTTTTCTTCTCTGACACCATTCGATAGATCTAGTTAAGATTCTATTAGCTATGTCAAAATCAATCAAAATTAGCAGGGCTGTTGGTTTACGGAGGTAGTCAGGTATGTTTGATAGACATTTGTGTTTCTTTCTGACTCTTCAGGAAGTCTGAACACTATCGCTAGGATTAGGGGACACCTCATCTGATGGTTCTCCTTATCTCTAAGGTGAAGGGTAGAATCCTTATTACTCAGCTTCTGTTGCAATTATGGTTAAGGAAAATTATCTGGGATCCTCTTATCAGCGTGAATTTAACTCAGATGACCGTTATATCTACTACTGTGGGCAGGAATCCCTCAGAAGAAATGGAGTAGGTCAACAAGAGTCTGAAATGCAGTACTTGGATGCAATCTCAAAAATGACAGAATGATCTCTGTTCGTTTCCAAGGCAAACCATTCAATATCACAGTAATCCAAGTCTATGCCCCAACAGTAACGCTGAAGAAGCTGAAGCTGAATGGTTCTATGAAGACCTCCAAGACCTTTTAGTAACACCCAAAAAAGATGTCCTTTACATTATAGGGGACTGGAATGCAAAAGTAGGAAGTCAAGAAATACCTGGGGTAACAGGCAAATTTGGCCTTGGAATATGGAATGAAGCTGGGCAAAGAATAGTAGAGTTTTGCCAAGAGAACACACTGATCATAGCAAACACCCTCTTCCAACAACACAAGAGACGACTCTACACACGGACATCACCAGATGGTCCAATACTGAAATCAGACTAATTATCTTCTTTGCAGCCAAAGATGGAGAAGCTCTATACAGTTAAAAGCAAGACCGGGAGCTGACTGTGGCTCAGATCATGAACTCCTTATTGCCAAATTCAGACTTAAATTGAAGAAAGTAGGGAAAACCACTAGACCATTCAGGTATGACCTAAATCAAATCCCTTATGATTACACAGTGGAAGTGAGAAACAGATTTAAGGGACTAGATCTGATAGACAGAGTGCCTGATGAACTATGGATGGAGGTTTGTGCCATTGTATAGGAGATAGGGAGCAAGACCATCCCCAAGAAAAAGAAGTGCAAAAAAGCAAAATGGCTGTCTGGGGAGGCTTTACAAATAGCTGTGAAAAGAAGAGAAGTGAAAAGCAAAGGAGAAAAGGAAAGATATATCCATTTGAATGCAGAGTTCCAGAGAATAGCAAGGAGAGATAAGAAAGCCTTCTTCAGCGATCGATGCAAAGAGATAGAGGAAAACAACAGAATGGGAAAGATTAGAGATCTCTTCAAGAAAATTAGAGATTCCAAAGGAACATTTCATCCAAAGATGGGCTCAATAAAGGACAGAAATGGTATGGACCTAATAGAAGCAGAAGATATTAAGAAGAGGTGGCAATAATACACAGAAGAACTGTACAAAAAAGATCTTCATGACCAAGATAATCACAATGGTGTGATCACTCACCTAGAGCCAGACATCCAGGAATGTGAAGTCAAGTGGGCCTTAGAAAGCATCACTACTAACAAAGCTAGTGGAGGTGATGGAATTCTAGTTGAGCTATTTCAAATCCTGGAAGATGATGCTGTGAAAAAATTTTTTTTAATTTTTTATGCACTCAATATGCCAGCAAATTTGGAAAACTCAGCAGTGGCCACAGGACTGGAAAAAGTCAGTTTTCATTCCAATCCCAAAGAAAGGCAATGCCAAAGAATGCTCAAACTATCATACAATTGCACTCATCTCACACGCTAGTAAGGTAATGCTCAAAATTCTCCAAGCCAGGCTTCAGCAATACATGAACTGTGAACTTCCAGATGTTCAAGCTGGTTTTAGTAAAAGGCAGAGGAACCAGAGATCAAATTGCCAACATCCGCTGGATCCTGGAAAAAGCAAGAGAGTTCCAGAAAAACATCTATTTCTGCTTTATTGACTACGCCAAAGCTTTTGACTGTGTGGATCACAACAAACTGTGGAAAATTCTGAAAGAGATGGGAATTCCAAACCACCTGGCCTGCCTCTTGAGAAACCTATAAAGCAACGGTTAGAACTGGACATGGAATAACAAACTGGTTCCAAAAAGGAAAAGGAGTACATCAAGGCTGTATACTGTCACCCTGCTTATTTAACTTATATGCAGAGCACATCATGAGAAACGCTGGGCTGGAAGAAGCATAAGCTGGAATCAAAATTGTCGGGAGAAATATTAATAACCTCAGATATGCAGATGACACCACCCTTACGGCAGAAAGTGAAGAGGAACTAAAAAGACTCTTGATGAAAGTGAAAGAGGAGAGTGAAAAAATTGGCTTAAAGCTCAACATTCAGAAAATGAAGATCATGGTATCTGGTCTCATCACTTCATGGGAAATAGATGGGGAAACAGTGGAAACAGTGTCAGACTTTATTTTTTGGGGCTCCAAAATCACTGCAGATGGTGACTGCAGCCATGAAATTAAAAGATACTTACTGCTTGGAAGGAAAAGTTATGACCAACCTAGATAGCATATTCAAAAGCAGAGACATTCATTACTTTGCCAACAAAGGCCTGTTTAGTCAAGGCTATGGTTTTTCCAGTGGTCATGTATGGATGTGAGAGTTGGACTGTGAAGAAAGCTGAACGCCGAAGAATTGATGCTTTTGAACTGTGATGTTGGAGAAGACTTTTGAGAGTCCCTTGGACTGCAAGGAGATCCAACCAGTCCATTCTAAAGGAGATCAGCCCTGGGTGTTCTTTGGAAGGAATGATGCTAAAGCTGAAACTCCAGTACTTTGGCCACCTCATGCGAAGAGTTGACTCACTGGAAAAGACTTTGATGCTGGGAGGGATTGGGGGCAGGAGGTGAAGGGGACAACCGAGGATGAGATGGCTGGATGGCATCACTGACTCGATGTACATGAGTTTGGGTGAACTCCGGGTGTTGGTGATGGACAGGGAGGCCTGGCGTGCTGTAATTCATGGGGTTGCAAAGAGTCAGACATGACTGAGCGACTGAACTGAAATCAGGTGTAACTGGGTCAGATCTGATTCAGAAGTTTGTGATAAAAGAAACAGGCATTTTAAGGAAACCATTCCGGCAAGGATGGTGGCAGACAGTTTCTAGAGGTAGAGGTTCTGAATATAGTTTTCATTATTTAGCATGATGCAACAAGTGGCAATGCCTACACCCAGTGACGCAGCAGTGACGCTGCCACTGTAACAGTTCTTTTGAGTGACTTTGGCTGTGTATCCCACCCTGCTTTAAGCTCATTATCTGGCCCTCTGAAATATTCTGTCAGCTGGCTAACTGTTTTAAATAAATTTCTTTGTTAAACTAAGTAGGGTTCGTCTCCCTTTGCAATTAAGAATAGTGAATAGACAAAATGACAAAGAAAAAGAAGTCGTCTTCTTCAGAAGAAAAGTCTTCAGGATAAGAAATCTGTTGTCAATATCTAACTTAATCATCTAAAAAGTATTTTTTAAAGTGAGGTTTAACATACATCCTGACGATCTGCACTTTTGGGCTTCCCTGGTGGCTCAGATGGTAAAGAATATACCTGTAATGCAGGAGACCCAGGTTCAATCCCTGGGTCGGGAAGACCTCCTGGAGAAGGGAATGGCTACCTATTCCAGTATTCTTGCCTGGAGAATTCCATGGACAGAAGACCCTGGCAGGCTATAGTCCATGGGGTCGCAAAGAGTCAGACATAACCAAGCATCTTTCACATAACTTACATAGATGCATTCAAATGCACAAATCTTAAGTGTAAAGGATTTTTACATATGTACACATACTTGGAAACACCACTCTGATCAAGAGAAAAACATTTCCAGCATCCCAGAAGGTACCTTTACCAATGTACTAATTTTTAATGCGTTTCATCACTTTCAAGTATTTAAGAAATGGACAATTAGATATAAACAGGAAAATCTTCTGGCAGATTTGATGGATTAAAATTCAAGGCACTAATAACTAATGATATGATATAAATTCAATACACTGTGTTGTGATTTTTGAAGATCATTAGAAATATAAATTCAACAACTGTGCATAATTATTCAACAACTGTTCTGTGCTAAGTCGCTTCAGTTGCGTTGGACTCTTTGCGACCCTATGGACTGTAGCCTGCAGGCTCCTCTGTCCATGGGATTTTCCAGGCAAGAATACTGGAGGTGGTTGCCACTTCCTTCTCAGGGGATCTTCCTGACCTGGGGATTGAACCTGTGTCTCTTACATCTCCAGAATTTGAAGGCAGGTTCTTTATCACTAGCGCCACCTGAGAAGCCCTCAAAACGGGGTGCCATGCCCTCCTCCAGGGGATCTTCCCAAATAGGGACTGAACCTTAGATAATTTTAATTCAACAATTACCCATGTCAATTACAGAGAAAGGGAGGTAAGGTTTGTACATTAAGTTCTTTAGAGAGAAAAAAAGCAGTTTTCATCCTTACCTGCTCCTCAGGGATTGGATCTTTATCTGCAATGTGTAGAGGCGGCTGCAGCACAGGTGCCACAGCGCAGCGTGGACTCTCGCACGCCATTTCAGGGTTCCCTTAAAAAGGAACACAGGAAGGAGTGAATATCTGCTAAAGTTAACGAAGAGCAACATCTGTAGATTTATAATTTAAATAAACTCTTGGAGAAGAAAACCTGTTTTCTCTCTTCCTTTTTCACCTTACCGTAGTACTTGGCACACAGAAGGTACTCTAAATACTTCAACAATCAACTTTACTCTTGGCATAGAAACAGACTCAAGACAGACTATCATCATTCTTCCCTACAAAAAACAAACTTCAATTCTGCACTTTCCTTATACCATTTTTATTCTCAGGAGAAATGAGGATTGGAAATGAGTTTCATAAGTAAAAGATTGAAAAGATTACCTCAAGTGAGCTTAACTTCAATTAATTATTAAAAAACAGTGTTTGACATCCAATCTTGGGGTTATTTAGCCTCATATTCAGCTCTCTTTTATCATTATCTGTCTACTTTTAAAAAGTAGGGGTTAAGCCTCTAGATTTTTAGCTTTCAGAGTTGGGGGAGACTCTTGGCTAGCATGGGCTGGTATGGTCTGAGCAATCTAGGCTAGCGGGAGAGAACTCTCAGTGGGTATAATCAGCAGAAACGTGACTTAGCCCACAGTGTCAGGTGACTAGCTTCATACAAAAGACTGAGTAAATAAGTAAATATACTGAAACTAGTGACAGTCAAGCTTCTCATTATCACAAAAGGGAAGAACAAACACAGAGGAGGGGGAGGCCAGAATAAACTATGTGGTGCTGAAACTGCATTGGAGGCACTGGTATGAAGGCGTGGTATATAACATATATGGACAGAGAGATCTACAAATAGAGATAGATGTGTGTGTACATGCATATGAGTTGTGTGTGTGGTCAGTTGTGTCCAGCTCTTTTGTGACCCGAGGGATTGTAGCCTGTACATGTATATGTGCTATTCCATAGTTCTGTACACTGAGAAGTGGTAAGAGCAGTTAATATCCCAGTGGCCATGAGCATCCCTAGCACTTAGGTTCTTGGTTTCTAAAGGTCATTTTCTATTAAAAAGAATGAGGCTCTTTGGAGACAAGGCAGATGTTAGGGCTGGAGGCAAGGAAAGTATGAGACAAAGTCAACAAGTGCTCAAAGAATGATAGTGATAGGAACCACCTTGAATGGGCTCCCTCTGGTTGAATTATGGACAACCTGAGCAACAATACAAAATAAAAATAACTAATGATCTATTGAATAAAATAATCCATACTAATATAAATGTGTAAATAAGTAGAAAGGGGGATGCTTAACCTTAAAATAGTGTCAACTAGTAAGTGTAGGTGGAAAACGTAATTAGACAATTACCATCTGAAACCACCACAGCAATATCCAGTTGAAGCAAGAACTATCAATGGATGCTAAAAGTAGTGGCTGAAAACATTTTAAGCTAATGTATTCACTTTGTGATACACAATTTTATGAGTTTAGATAAATTACAGTCATGTAATCACCATTACCACTGATCACGATACAGAAGTCTTATCACCTCAAAACATCTACTTAATGCTGCCTCTTTATGCCCTACTCCTCCCTCCATATCCAACTCCTAGTAATCACTGATATGTTTCTTATTCCTGTTAAGCTTTAACATTTTGAGACTGTCCTATAAATGGAATCACACAGTATGCAGTGATTTGAGCCTAACCTCCGCTGATTAGCACAGTGCATCCTCCATCTTACTAACGGAGCAGTAGTAGTCCATTTCTCTTTTATTTCTGCGTAGTATTCCGCTGTGTGGATGGAGGTAACGGTTTACGTTCTCATCAGGTGAAGGACCTTGGCTTGCTTCCTGACTCTATTGGTATACTGTGGGTATGCAGAAGAATGTCTGATTTTTAAAAATAGGAACAGAAGTACTCAGGGGCAATGGGATTTCACGTCTGTTTCTTAACTCAAGAAGAGTTTAGAATAATACCACCAAAAGAATTTATAGACAACACACACACAAATGTGGTAGAATGTATAAAACTGGGAAATCTGGAATTAAGGGGTACTTAAAATTATTCTTGTGATGTTCCTATAATTTTGAAATAATTAAAATAAAAAGATATAGCTAACTAAAGCACCTCTTTCTTAAAAATTTTAAACCAACAATTTTATTTAGAGTTGTGTATCCAAGGCTACTGGAGAAGGCAACGGCACCCTACTCCAGTACTCTTGCCTGGAAAATCCCATGGACGGAGGAGCCTGGTGGGCTGCAGTCCATGGGGTCGGTAAGAGTCGGATACGACTGAGTGACTTCACTTTCACGTTTCACTTTCATGCATTGGAGAAGGAAATGGCAACCCATTCCAGTGTTCTTGCCTGGAGAATCCCAGGGACGGGGGAGTCTGTGGGGTCGCACAGAGCCAGACATCACTGAGGCGACTTAGCAGCAGCAGCAGCATCCAAGGCTATGATGGGCATTTTAGTGAGAAAAGTTTCTGAATACTTGTATTTTAGTTCGTATCATTACCACCGATGAGCAAATCAAGAAATGGCTCATCACCTGCCCAATGATTTGAGACTGTTTCAACAATCATGTTCAAGTGACTAAGATTCAATATCTTACAGTATGCTAAGGTAGGCATGAATGGGATGCATCTTCTAACACCCAGTGGTCTCCTGAGTGTTTCTATTTATAAAAAATACACCTGAAAGCTCTAGAGTTAAGTCATCTAAAAAAGTTTAATATGCATAAATATTTGCACATATTAAAAATCCTTGGCAAATCTAACTTTTGGAGAAAGAATTATTCACTATTTACATTTGAGGAAATCTACTGATAGTATATCAGTAATTAGCTTGTTTACATTTCCTTTGAAGAATGCTAATACTTTTACTATCTAAGGACTTGTTCAGTTTGCTCGAGACAGTAAACAAAGTATTATAGATCTAGCTATAAACAAAACAATGACTTAATAGGATGATAAAGCATTACTCACCTTTGGCAATAATACAATTTTTTATTTTATTTTTTAATTGAAGGATAATTGCTTTACAGAATTTTGTTGTTTTTTGTCAAACATCAATATGATCAGCCATAGGTGTATATATGTCCCCTCCCTCTTATCATAATAAAGGTCCAAGGGATAAACATATTATTGACTTATAGCATAAGTTTAAAGATTAATATGCCAAACATTTACAATTAAATTAGTGAAGTTAATGATGTATTTTATCTTAAAAGTAAATTCAATTTCTGGTCCCTGACTATCAAAACTCATTATTATCCTAACTGGAAAAGAGTTTCTGGAATTTCTAATAATGGATTAATACTATTAAAATCTATTTTTTAATTAAAATTTTAAAAAAGGAAGTATATGATTCAGGGAAACTTCAAATCATATTCATTTTTTATTTACAAAAATAAGAGCCAACACTTTATATTCAGTGTCAATTTGCACATATAAGTTCACCTTTTTTTTTTTTAGACAACTAAGAAATTTTATCAAGTCAGTTTTATCATACAGACAAGAAGTAAACCTGATGAAGTCCTACTGGGGAATAAGTATGTCTGGTAAGTGTATGCAAAAGCACTCTCTCATAGGTACCTTTTTTATCTGTATTTCTTCGTAGCAATTTGTCCACTTGAGAAATGGCCTCTTCCCAGCAATTGTTGCTTGCTTGAACATGGGGCTGAATTAACTTTAATTTCTGTTCTAGGATTTGATAAGCTTCTGACACTAGTTCTTGTGTTTCTTTAGTACAGACAAGCTTTTCAAGTTCATCCTCAAGAATTATTACCCTGAGTAACAAAGAAAAACAAAAACAGATTTCTAAACTATGAAATGAAATGTATAATTCACAAAGTTTATTTTAAAAAAAAGTTTGTACGATGAAAAAAATTTCTGAATGTGGAAGGTGGTGATGATTGCACACAATATATATGTACTTAACGTCACTTACCTGTAGCTTAGAAAAGGTTAAGTGGTAAATTTTACATTATATGCATTTACCAGTTTTAAAAAAAGTTTATAAAGATTATCATATATTTCTTCAACAAATACTTCTTGCATATATACCAGGCATTTTTACAAACTAAAAAGATAAGTTAAACCTATTTCCTACTTATAGGAAACTTAAACCACATCAGAGAAGTGATACGTATATAATATTACAAAAAATTAAAACTAACATTTTATTTCCAATTTAAAGATGAGAAATTAGTTCTAGAGAGTTGAAGAAACTTGCCCAGATCATACAGCTGGTAAATTGTAAAGCTGGGTTATATCCAGGCACAAAACGACAGACAGAAAGATGGGATTAAAAGAATTCAGAAGAGGAGCAAGTTACTGTGCTAAGGCAGAGGCACTTCTGAGGGAGCACTGAAGGACGGATAAAACCTGAGCGTGTACAGAAGATGAAGAAGGCCACTCTAGATGGTAATGGGAAACAGCCTTTATACAGTCTGGCTGGACTGAGGTAAAGGAATGAGAAATAAAGATAGAGAGCAGACAGCAGTCAGTTTACATCTAACCCTTTCTGCAGGATGTTTCATTCAGTCTAAGCTGCTACACTCACTCCAAATCCAGGGAAATTTTTCAGATAAGTAAGAAAGCAAATATAAGGCTCAGAAATGTTCATCTGGCAGCAGGTACTCTACAGACCAGGAAAACACTTACAGAGTCAATGTTCTCCTGTAGGCAAGTGAGAGTGGGAACAGCAAATGGGACAAGCAAGGGGGAGGAATGAAACACAGAATAATTTTTTAGATAACTCTTTTCAAAGCTGTGTGTGGCAGTACTAAAGAGCAAATCAGATATGATGCTCTGTGACTGGACTGCTCTCTAGTGAAAGTATTCTGAAGGGTGAAGTGGCGTACATAAAATCTTTCATTTTTTAACAGGAAACATACCTCCCATGTATTTTCCATAATCCCTGGCCAAGGTACAAAGCCCTTCTTTGTCATTTTCATGTCCATCTAGTGTAGTACCCTTTCTTCCTAAACCATCTTCCTTATGCCAACGCATTTTATTACACCCTGTACATCTCTGATTCCATTGCCAAACATTAATTCTTGATAGACCCTGGTTTGCCTAACACAACCTTTCCATCCACTGTTTCCTCTCATGATGATCCACCTTTTGCCACCCACTCAAATGGACAGGCTTATCTCCCACATTCCCAGTGGGAGATAGCTTTCTTAGAATAGCAGCAACAGATAAATGGAACATCACTGCCTCATAGTGTCTTAATTGTTCTCTATGCCTCAACCTTTACTTGAGTATTATCTACCTATCTCAGACCTTGAATTGATGGTTAAAAACTTATCTTTTTAAAATGTCTTTCTGACCGTAATTTTCTGTGTACATCACATCCTTCTTTACTCTGGTAAATTAGCCTTTTGATTTTACTGAGACTTCAAGTTCTTCTGATGCATTTTCTTATCTTTGAAAATCAACTGCTGCCCTCCCCCTTTCACATCTTGCTTGGTATCCAAGGTCAAGTACATCACCTACAATCTTCTCAACTCATTAAATTCCTCCGACCTTCCCTGATTACAAGACAACATGAACCAACTCATTCATTTGATCCAGTCCTATACTATGAGTATATATTATAGAAAAATTTCACTGAAATGACTGCACACTGCATTTTACTAAGGTGGAGTACTAACAACACCATGCGAAGTAGAAGGTCAACAAATATAAACTATGGATCCTACATTTTACTATCCTGCCGCTAAGTCACTTCAGTCGTGTCCAACTCTGGGTGAACCCATAAATGGCAGCCCACCACGCTTTGCTGTCCCTGGGATTCTCCAGGCAAGAACACTGGACTGGGTTGCCATTCATTTCCTTCTCCAATGCATGAAAGTGAAAAGCGAAAGTGAAGTTGCTCAGTCGCGTCCAACTCCTAGCGAGTGACCCCATGGACTGCAGCCTACCAGGCTCCCCCGTCCATGGGACTTTCCAGGCAAGAGTACTGGAGTGGGGTGCCATTGCCTTCTCCAATTTTACTATCCAATTGGGGCCAAAAAAGTTGTTCTATGCTATAGAAAAACGTCCAAACCTCTTGTCCAAAAATAGCAATATAACACCCTTCAACTACATATAATAATACTTCTCAGCTTTTGTCCTATCTTTCTAGGTTTTCTGTTGAAATTAAAAAAAGTAAAAACTATAAATGAATCCCCCCAATTACAGTACTAACAAATCAGTTTGTTACATTTGTAGGTTGAAACCATCCTTTAGGCTGCGTGTCTCGATTTTGTTGCTTCTTTTCAGCTAGGACACAAGCCAACAACCACGATGGCACGAGAATGAAGCCTGCTAGTCATGGGGATGTCTCCTTACACGGCTTCTGAACTTACTCATTCAGCAGTGCTTTCAGATGCAGCTGCAAGCTGCGTACTGCCGTGTGAACATTACTCAGTTCTCTTGACTTCTGCTGAGTTCTGGATAAACGCTGGGGTACCGACTGGTGCTGAGTTTCAAAGTACCGGTAGAACTCATAGCTGCGCTTAAGCTCTTCCAAACAGGCAGAATGAGCATGAGGTAGACCTTGAGTCACATCAGATAAGATACGATGAGGCAAAAGTGCTGGAGTAAGTAAGGGCCCAGGAGGTGAATTTGTTGTAGAAAGTAACAGGGCTAGCCGCCTAAAGAACTCTGAACTCTGTGCCACCCAGAGCTGAAACAGAACCTAAAAAGAGAAAAAGAACAAGATCAATAAAAAAATATTGGCCAATATTCAAAACAAACTACAAATTTATTAATCTTAACTTCTGGATTAAACTTTTCACTTTATCCTAAGTAATGAATATAGCTGAGTAGCAAAGAATGCATGCCTGCATGCTAAGTTGCTTTAGTCATGCCCAACTCCTTGTGATCCTATGGACCGTAGCTCACCAGGCTTCTCTGTCCAAGGGATTCTCCAGGCAAGAATACTGGAGCGGTTTGCCATGCCCTTCTCCAAGGGATCTTCCAGACCAAGGGATCAAACCCACAACTCCTTCAGCTCCTGCACTGGAAGTGATTCTTTACCACTAGCGAGACCTGGGAAGCCCATGTTACATCAAATTATGTATCATAGCACATACAAACTTCTAATCCTATAGCAGCTTATACCAGTTTAGCAGATGGTGATTGCAGCCATGAAATTAAAAGACGGTTACTCCTTGGAAGGAAAGTTACGACCAACCTAGACAGCATATTGAAAAGCACAGACATTACTTTGTCAACAAAGGTCCGTCTAGTCAAGGCTATTGTTTTTCCAGTGGTTATGTATGGATGTGAGAGTTGGACTGTGAAGAAAGCTGAGCACCAAAGAATTGATGCTTTTGAACTGTGGTATTGGAGAAGACTCTTGAGAGTCCCTTGGACTGCAAGGAGATCCAACCAGTTCATCCTAAAGGAAATCGGTCCCGAATATTCATTGGAAGGACTGGTGCTAAAGCTGAAACTCCAATACTTTGGCCACCTCACATGAAGAGCTGATTCATTTGAAAAGACCCTGATATTGGGAAAGATTGAGGGCAGGAGGAGAAGGGGATGGCAGAGGATGAGATGGCTGGATGGCATCACCGACTCAATGGAAATGGGTTTGGATAAACTCTGGGAGTTGATGATGGATAGGGAGGCCTGGCATGCTGCGGTTCATGGGGTCGCAAAGAGTCAGACACGACTGAGCGACTGAATGGACTGACTGACTATCCTAAAAGAGAAATGCTGATGGAATGAGACACACCTAATTAGAAATGAATGTTCTTTGATGAATTATTTTTTTAAAACTGTATACAAAGGAGAAATGGAGAGAGCAGAAATGATGGATCTGTGTAAGTCCAAAGAAATAAGTCATTGATGGATCCAGAGTTTGGAGTTCAAAATTATACCAATATTTTGGCCTTGGAAATAGCTAAGAAATAACATAAAAATCAGTTCCAGAGTGATCATACTCAGGAATGTCTGGTATGAGAAACTACAACAACCATTCTTGAAAGACACACCTTGATCCTGGCAGCAATGGATTCCTGTAAATCGTCCCATTCAAGAGGACAATATCAAACATACAAATACAATCTAGTACGAAAAGGAGTTAGCAGATAACACAGAGGATTCAACCACTTTGGATAATTTGGATTCTAGTTTTTTATAAACGTGAAAATGGACATTATTTAAACTGGTATATTAAATGAATTTTAAAATTATGCAAATAATGAATTAAGATAATTTAATGTAAACCTATTTTACTATTAACTTTTTTTAATAAGCAAGGCCAAAATTCCAAATCACTAAAGATACACCAAGAATTCTTAAATACAAATACAAGGTATTGCAGAAGTCTTACTTAACCATTAAATTTTATCACTAAAATAATTTCCCTGGAAATTCCCTGGTGATCCCGTGGCTGTCTTTGTACTTTTACTGCTGTGGCCCAGGCTCAATCCCTGGTTGGGAAACTAAGATCCCACAAGTGTGTCGTATGGCCCCCCCAAAATTTTTCTTTATCCCTTTATTTGTTCATTCAACAAGTGTTTTTTAAGCATCAATGATGTGCCAAGCAGTATTATAGGGGCTAATAATACAGCAGAGAACAAAAGAGAAAAATATCCCTGCCCTGATGGAGCTTATGTTCAAGTAGTTGGGCAATAGATATTAACAAGTAAAAGATAAGTTTCTTGGCTGACAGGGTATGGGGAGAATATAACAGAGAAACGGAACAGCAAATGTGTGATTGTGTGTGCATATGTGAGAGGAAGAGGAAGGAGAGAATAGCAGAGGGATACAATAAGCAAGGGGGAGAGTGTGTAATTGGATTTTTAAGAGAAACAGGGAGCTACTGAAGGTTTCTAAGCATTAGAGTAATATGATTCAAGTTCAGCTTTAACAAGATCATTCTGGCTGCTGTGTTGAAGATAATAAGATAATAAGGAGGTAAGCAGAAGACAGGAGGTTACTGCAATAATGCAGGTGGGAGTTAACAAGGTACTTTGTACATAATGGTGAGAGGTAAGAGGTAGTTCAGTTCAGTCGCTCAGTTGTATCCGACTCTTTGGAACCCCATGGACTGAAGGCTTCCTTGTCCATCACCAACTTCCGGAGATTACTCAAACTCATATCCAAGAGTTGGTGATGCCATCCAACCATCTCATCTTCTGTTGTCCCCTTCTCCTCCCGCCTTCAATCTTTCCCAGCATCAGGGTCTTTTCAAATGAGTAAGTTTTTCACATCAGGTGGCCAAAGGATTGGAGTTTCAGCTTCAGCATCAGTCCTTCCAATGAGTATTCAGGACTGACTTCCTTTAGGATGGACTGGTTGGATCTCCTTGCAGTCCAAGGGACTCTCAAGAGTCTTCTCCAACACCACAGTTCAAAAGCATCAACTGTTCAGTGCTCAGCTTTCTTTATAGTACAACTCTCACATCCATACATGACTACTGGAAAAACCTGAGCTTTGACTAGATGGATCTTTGTTGACAAAGTCATGTCTCTGTTTTTCTAACACGCTGTCTAGATTGGTCATAACTTTTCTTCCAAGGAGCAAGCGTCCTTGGAATTTCATGGCTGAAGTCACCATCTGCAGTGACTTTGGAGCCCCCCAAAACAAAGTCTGTCACTGTTTCCACTGTTTCCCCATCTATTTGCCATGAAGTGATGGGACCAGATGCCATGATCTTAGTTTTCTGAATGTTGAGTTTTAAGCCAACTTTTTCACTCTCCTCTTACAGGCTCTTTAGTTCTTCATGCTTTCTGTCATAAGGGTGGTGTCATTTGCATATCTGAGGTTATTGATATTTCTCCCGGCAATCTTAGGCTTCCTCCAGCCCAATGTTTCTCATGATGTACTCTGCATACAAGTTAAATATACATGGCAATAATATACACCCTTGACGTACTCCTTTCCTGATTTGGAACCAGTCTGTTGTTCCATGTCCAGTTCTAACTGTTGCTTCCTGACCTGCATACAGATTTCTCAAGAGGCAGAACAGGTGGTCTGGTATTTCCATCTCTTTAAGAATTTTCCAGTTTATTGTGATCCACACAGTCAAAGGCTTTGGCATAGTCAATAAAGCAGAAGTAGATGTTTTTCTGGAACTCTCTTGCTTTTTTGATGATCTTTCTGTCTTTTATTGAGCCCATCTTTGCATGAAATGTTCCCTTGGTATCTCTAATTTTCTTAAAGAGATCTCTAGTCTTTCCCATTCTATTGTTTTCCTCTATTTCCTTGCAGTGATCACTGAGGAAGGCTTTCTTATCTCCTTGCTATTCTTTGGAACTCAGCATTCAAATGGATATATCTTTCCTTTTCTCCTTTGCCTTTCACTTCTCTTCTTTTCGCAGCTATTTGTAAGGGCTTCTCCTGTTTGAGGAGGCCTTACAAATAGGCCTTACAAATTTGCCTTTTCTGCATTTCTTTTTCTTGAGCGTGGTCTTGATCCCTGCCTCCTGTACAGTGTCACAAACCTCCGTCCACAGTTCTTCAGGCACTCTATCAGATGCAATCCCTTGAATCTATTTGTCATTTCCACTGTATAATCATAAGGGATTAGATTTAGGTCATACCTGAATGGAGTGGTTTTCCCTACTTTCTTCAATTTAAGCCTGAATTTGGCAATAAGAAGCTCATGATCTGAGCCACAGTCAGCTCCTGGTCTTGTTTTTGCGGACACTATAGAGGTTCTCCATCGTTGGCTGCAAAGAATATAATCAATCTGATTTCAGTATTGACCATCTGGTGATGTCCATCTGTAGAGTCTTCTCTTGTTTTGTTGGAAGAGGGTGTTTGCTATGACCAGTGCGTTCTCTTGGCAAAACTTTATTAGCCTTTGCCCTACTTTATTCTTACTCCAAGGCCAAATATGCCTGTTACTCCAGGTATTTATTGACTTCCTACTTTTGCATTCCAGTCTCCTATAATGAAAAGGACATCTTTTTTGGGTGTTAGTTCTAGAAGATTTTGTAGGTCTTCACAGAACCATTCAGCTTTATTAAAAGGTAAGCAGAGGACAAACTCTGGATACAAACAGAATGGACAGAATCTCTTGACAGATGGTTTATGAGTAAAAGTGTTAACAAGGATGATTCTAGGGTTTCAAATTCTAGTTGTTTCAGACAACTAAAAAATCAAGTTGGCATAGCTTATTGCCCTGATAGAAACAAAAAAAAAGACTATTATCTAATCATTGCCATGTTATCCAATTAAAACGAAACTCAGAAATACACATTTTTTCTTGTTTGTTCTTTGAATAAGGGAAGCCGCTCTGGATGAGGGGATAACCATAGTTTACGGGCAATTAGGAAATGCTGTTTTAAAGCATTTTCAGGGGGTCCCCTGCAGTCAATTGGTTAGGACTTGGCATTTTCACTGCTGTGGCCCTGGTTCAATCCCTGGTCAGTGAACTAGGATCTTGCAAGCCAGGCAGCAAGACAAAAAAAAGCATTTTCACAAAATGTAGAGTTGCTTTTTACAGCAGGAAAGATACTTTTTATAATAATTTTACAAAAAACTAATTAAAATTTTAAACTAAGGAAAAAAGAGGGGTAAGGACTCTGTAGTAGATATTTCACATATGTTTCACTTTAGGATACAATTAGGAAGTTTCTTTCCTTTCCAAAGATGCAGCATTTGCTACTGCTAAGCTCTCCTGAACACCAGACTACCTTACTTGCCTCTTGAGAAATCTATATGAAGATCAAGAATCAACAGTTAGTTAGAATCACACATGAAACAATGACCTGGTTCCAAATTGGGAAAGGAGTACATCAAGGCTTGTATACTGTCACCCTGCTTATTTAACTTTTATGCAGAGTACATCATGGGAAACGCCAGACTGGATGAAGCACAAGCTTGAATCAAGATTGCTGGGAGAAAGATCAATAATCTCAGGTATGCAGATGACACCACACTTATGGCAGAAAGTGAAGAGAAACTCAAGAGCCTCTTGATGAAAATGAAAGACGAGAGTGAAAAAGTTGGCTTAAAACTCAACATTCAAAAACTAAGATCATGGCATCTGGTCCCATCACTTCATGGCAAACAGATGGGAAACCAATGGAAACAAGTTTATTTTCGTGGGACAAACTACTTTTGTGGGCTACAAAATCACTGTAGATGGTGACTGCAGCCTTGAAATTAAAAGACACTTGCTTTTATGGAAGCAAGCGCCTTGGAAGAAAAGCTGTGACAAACCTAGACACCCTATTAAAAAGCAGAGACATTACTTTGCCAATAGAAGTCCACATAGTCAAAGCTATGGTTTTTCCAGTAGTCATGCATGGATGAGAGAGTTGGACCATAAAGAAGGCTGGGTGCCGAAGAATTGATGCTTTTGAACTGTGGTGTTGGAGAAAACTCTTGAGAGTCCCTTGGACTGCAATGAGATCAAACCAGTCAAAGGAAATCAGTCCTGAATATTCGTTGGAAGGACTGATGCTGAAGCTAAAGCTCCAATACTTTGGCCACCTGATGCGAAGAACTGACTCATTAGAAAAGACCCTGATGCTGGGAAAGATTTAAGGTGAGAGAAGAAGGGGACAAAAGAGGATGAAATGGTTGGATGGCATCACCAACTAGATGGATATGAATTTGAGCAAACTCCAGGAGCTGATAATTGACAGGGAAGCCTGGCATGCTACAGTCCATGAGGTTACAGAGAATTGGACACGATTGAGTGACTGAACTGAACTGAAGTTCTCCTGAGAGAAGATATGCAAGCAATTGAAAAAACAAAACAAAACATTTTCTTTAAAAGACGTAATGAAGATTACAAAGGAAAACAAAAGGACCTAATTTATTTCTAAACCATCTTTCACTACATTTTTTTTAAAGCTTTAATTAGTGTTGCTCTTTTGAGAAATAATTTTCTTTTAAAATTTAGCTTATAAAATTCACTTTGAAATTCTTTATCTGGATATAATGACAACTGAACAAGGTGGCCCTACACAGTTTTTGAACATTACGGGAATTTTTAGCAGTTTATAAAGTAAATCTTAAGACAGGCTACTTTTGGAGTCTGATGTTCCTGGTAGCAATGGAACACAATCACCAAGTTTAGTTATATATTAGTTATATGTCAAAATAAAACAAAATTAAAACACTAAAGTTTCATTTGTAAAATAATACGGGTGAGCAAAGAGGATCCAGCTACATCCTTCATCATAGTATGCGGAACAGATAAGTGAACGCGTCCCACATTTTAGAATAGGTCATGTCAGATGGAATTAAAAAAATCAGCTAACATTTATTAATCACTTACTCAGTCCCAGGCACTGGACTGGCAAATATTTAATCCTTTAGTGATAAGCATTATCTCATTTTTATAAACACAGAAGCGACGACTTGTTCAAGACCATATCAATAGTCAGGTGGCAAGAGTCAAACCTAGAAGTCTGACTCCAAGAGACCCACTTTTTCTCTTTGCTGCCTGTACTTGGACAAAATATAATCCAGGATTTAACAAGCTTTTTAAAAAGCATAGAAAAATAGGGAAATAACTGAGACATCTTGATGAGTAAAGAAAAAAATATTTAAAAAAGAAAGAAATATGACCATAATTCTCTCTCCAAATCCTTCTTAAACAGTAACAGCTATTACCGTTTTGGGTTAACCAAGCTTTGTTGTAGGTATTTTGTATGTTTTCTCATTTAATCTAAAACCATGTAGGGCAAGTATGGTAATCCCTTTTTACAGCTTAGTAAATTCAAAGAATAACTCATTGAAGTCAAACAACTAGTCAATGTCAGGGCTAAAATGTAAACCCACATCTGCTTAATTCCAAAGTCCCTGCTTTTTCATCTCCCAAACTGTCTTTTGAAAATGACTATTTCCATTCACAGAATAAAGCATGGTCATGGTATTGAATTTAGAAGTAAATGGAATTACCTATAGTGCAACCACCCTAAGGATAGTTAATATATTAGTATTTTCTCATGGTCTGTTTTAAAAACAGAGTTGTGGTCATACTAAACATATGTTTACTTATTCTGACTGTTGCACTGGTTTCTCCAAGTTTTTACAAAATCTTTATACGCAAGTTGTAGCTATTATTGAATGGTCCCTACTGGATTTACTGTAATTCATGCAACTATTCCTCTACTGCTGC
Organism: Ovis canadensis; assembly: GCF_042477335.2. Classification (NCBI taxonomy): domain Eukaryota; kingdom Metazoa; phylum Chordata; class Mammalia; order Artiodactyla; family Bovidae; genus Ovis; species Ovis canadensis. The sequence goes on along the minus strand of NC_091247.1, from coordinate 137,134,007 downwards.
ACATCTAGACAGTGCTCCATTTTTAACTATTATGAACAGAGCTAGTAAGCAACTTGGTACATAAAGCTTTAAGATACTTGAAATAATTTCCTTAGGAAAGATTTGCATAAGTGGAATTACTGATTCTATCATTTTTAAGGCACTGTACATGTCAAGGGCATTCTGAAACAAATTTTAAGGAACTAAGGTAAACCAAAAAAGAAAATTATTATAGTGGCCTTAATAAGAATGATGGCAGCTATGACTAGAATGGTGTGAAATGACATGAAATAAGGGAAAGAGTTTAAAATGTAGTTTAAAGGTGGCACAAAAATCTACTGATAGCTTATATGTGAGGGGTAAAAAGAGGGATAAGATGACAGTGAACAGGTATCTAGTTTAACAAGTTGTATGGTGACATTTATTAAGATGGGTTAGAATGACATTAAAAATTAGTCAAGGTGAATTTCAAGTAACCAGAAAGAAAAACAGGAGAACGAGAACTTTTATGAGGATCTGAAAATTTCAAAGATGTGAAAGTTCATACAGTCTCAAAACAAAACGGATGTTGAAAAATACACTGTTAATTACACTTGTACTGATTTCCACAGTGTCAAGTAAAGTTTAAAGACTAGGAATAAAGAAATATTGAAGTGGAGTTTGCTAAATACTGAAAATGAACTTCAAGACATTTGGATTGACTTTCAAAAAATATTGCTGGAATCTTACAATACATACAGTTTTGTAACATTCTTTAACTTCTGTTTTTTCATGTTATTTTTTTCTACTACTAACTCCAAAACAGTTCAGTAAATGAATACACCATAAATCATTACCAATCTCATATCACTGAACTTTTCCTTTCTTTCTAATATTTGCTGCTGTAGTAATATTATGAACATACTTTGAACATATCTTCGATTACTTTCTGAGATGAATCTATAAGCTAAAGTTGATGGAGTAAAGGGTACATTTGTAAAGACTGGTATTCACTGCTAAAGTGATGCAGTTGACACTTTCACCACTGGTGTGAGTTCTCTCAAAAGTCTTCACTGACGAAGAGTATTATCAACTTTCAGAATCCTTGGCAAAATATGTAATTATTTTTCTTTGTTACTTTCATTAGTAATAAGATTGAAATTTTTTATCATATTTATTGGCCGTTTCTATTTCTTCTTTTATTAACTGGCAATTCATGCACCTGACCTATCTTCAATAGGTTTTACATATCTTAGTGTTCTTTATATAGAAAGAATTCAAGCCCTTTGCTTATAAATCATTGCATTCCCCCTCCCCGCGAGCTTATTCACATTTAAAGGATACAGCATTTAAAGTTTCAGAGAAGGCAATGGCACCCCACTCCAGTACTCTTGCCTGGAAAATCCCATGGACGGAAGAGCCTGGTAGGCTGCAGTCCATGGGGTCGCTAAGAGTCAGAGACGACTGAGCGACTTCACTTTCACTTTTCACTTTCATGCAATGGAGAAGGAAACAGCAACCCACTCTAGTGTTCTCGCCTGGAGAATCCCAGGGATGGGGGAGCCTGGTGGGCTGCCGTCTATGGGGTCGCACAGAATCGGACACGACTGAAGCGACTTAGCAGCAGCAGCATTTAAAGTTTAGAAGTTTATGTAGTCAAATATATCCTTTTAAGAGACTTTTAACATGTGAAAAAATTCTTGTTCTAAACAAGGATTTGGAAGATTTTCCAAGGGGTAGATCTTGTAAGTTCTTTATCCATGTTTGTTGAAACAAATGGCTAGTAAATAAAATCACACATTGGATTCCTTTTAAACTCATGTATCTTCAAATTCTAATTCAAGAAATACATTTATTAAGAATTTTAAGTATTTTAACATCGGACTATAAGGATTTCCTCATCCAATCTTTATAATACTCTCCATTTTTAAAGGCAGCTTCAAAAACACCAGTAAGGCTATTATGGTAATGGTATCCAGCAAAAAACAAAAGTCGGGGGACAGGTGTACCATGTACATTCAGAAAGCACAAACACAACCCAAATCCATCTATCTTTTCTTTAGCCCTTCACATCTACAAATGGATTACCTTCAACGCAGGCAGGCTGAAGCCATCTGTAAGGTTATGTGCTTCCTCTTCCGAAATCTGCTCTTCACTAAGTCCAAGGCCCAGCTCCTTAAAAGGCACCACACAGATGTAGTTGGTTACATTGTCACTCTCGGAGTTCAGGGGGTAGGTTAAATTAGGTTAAGGCAATCAACAAAGCCTTTTCATTAAAGTATAAAGGGTACAATTTTTCATTCGCTAAATCATGTCCAACTCTTTGTGACCCCATGAATTGCAGGATGCCAGGCTTCCCTGTTCTTCACTATCTCCCTGAGTTTGCTCAAACTCATGTTCATTGAGTCAGTGATGCTATCCAACCATCTCATCCTCTGTCACCCCCTCTTCCCCTTACCCTCAATTTTTCCCACCATCAGGGTCTTTTCCAATTAGTCGGCTATTAGATTTTAAGATTAGTTTCTTTTTAAAAAGTGAGGCAATTCTCCTCAAAGTTCAGGAAAAGGTAAGTAAAGGTATCTGACCTTGGAGATTTACATCAGTTTGAAAAGAAATTAATCTTAAAATCTAATAGATTAATATACCTCAAATCTTATAGGAAACATGAGAATAAAATATAACTAGATAGGTAAAAGTCCAACTCTTCCCAAGTGCTAAAGTACTAACTCAGTTATTTTTGACACGTGCCTTTTGAAACTGTATTCCGTGCTTGACTGCATGGCTCACGCCCCTACCACCCTAGAGTAGACACTTCCCTTTATCTCCCCGCTTGCATACTGCAGGACATCACTGCCTGACAACGATGACCTGGAAACATACAACTACTGGTATGACACTAAGCCTGTTGCATCCAGGCTGTCTGACACAGGCTGCTGTTCCTTCTGTCTCCCTCTTCCTCATGGCAGCTACCAACTTTACTATGTGATTTCCTCCTCTTCAACTGTATTTGTAAAGAATTATATCCATACAATTCTTGATATTAATATTTGAACTGTCCATGCATTTATAGCATATTCCTATTTGGTCATATTATAATAATCTTTTGATACAGTACTAGGCCAAATTTATAAATATTTTATTTAAATATTTTGCATCTCCATTGGCAAGACTGGTCTGTAGTTTTTATTTTGTATATTACATCATGTTTTAGAAGTGAGATTATAGTATCTGCATAAATAAAATGATGTAGAGTAGCTTTCTATCTAATCTTTTCTATGGTCTAAAATAGGTTTTTGTTAAATTATAAAACCATCTGGACCAGGGAGTTAAACACTTTTTTCATTCACTTAGTTTTTGAATAAGTATGGTATTTATGGGATTAAAATTTTACAAGGTATTGTAAAAACTGTTTGCTACCTCTATCTCTTAGCCACCTAGTTCCTCTACCCAAAAGCAAAGGCAATCACTGTTACCAGTATCTGTGTATACTTTAAGATATTTTATGATTATGGACATACATAAAAGGAAATCTAAACATAAATATATATGTATGTGGCTATACATATGAATATATACACATGCACACACACACTTCTTTATCCCCTCATACACACATATGATGCTAAAGCTGAAACTCCAGTACTTTGGCCATCTCATGTGAAGAGTTGACTCACTGGAAAACACTCTGTTGCTGGGAGGGATTGGGGGCAGGAGGAGAAGGGGACGACAGAGGATGAGATGGCTGGATGGCATCACAGACTTGATGGACATGAGTCTGGGTGAACTCCTGGAGTTGGTGATGGACAGGGAGGCCTGGCATGCTGCGATCCATGGGGTCACAAAGAGTTGGACATGACTGAGCGACTGAACTGAACTGAACACACATATTACGCTCCCTTCTATGCACAAATGGAAGGGTAGCATAAATATCGCTGTGTGCATTTCGTTTATTTAACAACATTCCACAACAGTATACCAATAACTTTTTTTAATAGCTGCATATTTTCCCACTGTTTCTATATATGACCAAGTGTGTTTTCTGTTTTAATGGAATCCTTTTTATGATACGCCTAATCTCCAGCTTTTCAATTCTTCCTAGGTCAGTTTTCGAGTTTGCATTTTCATATGAAATGATCCATTTCCCCTACAGTTTCAGAGCTGTGGCCAGAAAGTTACATGTGTGCTCAGTCGCTGTTCCCTTACATAATAATTTCAGCTTCTTGCTCTATTCTCATTACTAATCTTGTATATTTTCATTCTTTTTACTTTGAACAGGGATGCTAGGGTTTATATAATGTATTACGTCTTTTCAAAGAAATACTTGGTAGATAACAGTTTTTAATTTCTTAAGGTTTCCCTTATGAAGAATATGATCTGGCCCCTGCCTAATCCTGGATCTTATCTCATACTCCAACTCCCAACTTGCTGTGCTCCTGTCTTGGAGTATGGTGATTCTTTTTCTACACTTTGATCATGCTAAATTCATTCCTGACACAAGTTCTTTATACTTGCCGGTGCATCTGACTGGAACTCCATCTCAAGTCTCCATTTAAACTGAAGGCCTTCCCTTATAATCAATCAAAAACAGCAACCCACCAAGCACTTTCTATCCTATTCCCCCGGGTTTTTTTTTCTTTATAGCAAACATCTGAAAATTTTCTGTTCACTCTTTATTCATCATTCACTAGAATGCAAACTCCCTAAAAACGAGGATCTTGTTTATCTTGTTCACTGCTAGGTCCCTCGTACCTAGAAAAGTGACTGGCACTGGGAACTCAACAATCTACAATCTTTGTTAGGCCCCCTCACCTGCCCCCACCCCACTTCTAAGAAATTATAAGCTCCCTGAGGCAGGAACCACGTCTGCTGTGTTGATCACTGCCTATCTAGTGACCCGCATATTGCTTGGCATAATATTCCCTAAATGAATAACTATTGGCAGTTAACATGCCACACTGTCATGGCTCCATTTCCTTCTATATCTTGCTTCCTTCTACTTGAAATGCAGACTTTTTCTCCCAAGGTCAACTCCAACTCGTTCCTTGAGGGTCAGTTCAGGTGTTGCTTCCCTGAAAGCGTTCTGTGACTTCACAGGCCAAGCACATTGTCCTCCTATGCTGGAAGGCACCCCAGGCACTCTACTGTATTAGGAGTATCTACTGACTACACTCAGAAGGTTTTAGAAGTAGGCAGTACAGGTTTTTGCTCTGTCTTCCTAGCACAATACAAGCAAGTATTTAGGCAGTAAGGGAACTGAATACACAAGTTCCTGACTAAGATCAAAGTACTTTCTCTCAATATCCCAAGTGGTAGCACAGTACAGTATGTGTGTGTATAAATCTAGATATAGTATATCTATACACATATAGAAAATGCTTACAGTCCTAAGTCCTACAATAAAGATACAATTTTATCTCTTATTAATTGTATGACACTGGGTAAATCTCATATAAAGTAGTGATTTTATTTCATTTTCTCATTAAGTGGGGATAAGAAAATCTAACTGGAAAGGTTTGTATAGGATATAATGATAAACTTTAAGCATTATATTCATCAATGTCACAGTATTCAACATACTGAATGTACAAAGTAGTTTTTGCATCCCATTTACTCATTATTTAATCTATGAATTTTAACTAAAGATCTTACACACTTCTATTTTCTGACTACTAGAACTAATTTCCTATTTTAGTAAATTTAAGAGACAGACTTATTGTCATGCATTCTTTAAGTGCTTATTATATACCAGACACTGCCTAAGCACTTTATATACAATAAATTCATTGGATCTAACAAAAACAGTCAGGAGGATTGTTATTTTTGTCATTCTACAAATAAATAAAGCAAGGTACAGAGAGTTAAGAACCTTGCTTATGGTCTCTGACATAGTAACTGATACAGCCAAAACTCAGAAAGTCAATCTGACTCTAGAGCCTCTGTTTTTCTGAAAAGGGAAGGATTTTCTGCTGCCAGTTTATTTCCATATTATGATGCAAATTTGCCATGTTCAGTAATTTGAAAAACTGTGACCTGGAGAAGCCAGGTTCTTTTGACTTTATTATTTGGACCACTAAAGGAAGGGACATCAAGTTTTTTCCTTGTTAAAAATGAGCCACATGCAAGCAGAAGTACTTTCTTCCTGTCTATTATTGTCATTCCCCCTGGAATGCATTTCCAGTTTCAAAATAGAAGTGATGATGGAAATCAGCTTCCAAATAGGTGATTTCAGTTTACAGTTAAGTTTTACAGGATGCAGCTATAATATCTATATTCAGGACTCTGGAAACATTGCTTATTCTTACATATAGACAGAAAAGGATATTTTTTCAGCATATATAGAGTAGCTAGCCTTGCTGCTTGAAAGTTGGCTCTGACAGTTCTGTAGACAGCTTTCCGAAGACCGATGAGATGCTGACTGGGATGCTGTCCAGCTTTATTAAATGGGCAAGCAGCACTGACCCTGTCAAGCAAACTTGAAAAGTAAAATGTGATACAACTGTACAGGTGTCCTAAAGTTTGTGTTTTCTAAATCCACAATTTTATTAAACTTAGGAAAAAATTATTTTTTCATTAGAAAATGGTTATAAATATTCAACTCAGGTCTCATTAACAGATATTTCTATGACACATATATAGCCACCAGAAAAAAGACAATTGAAAAAAGAATACTTTCTCTGATGCGGGGGGGGGGGGGACAATTAATTTTAATTGAAATAACAGTAGAAAAGTAGGGATATTTATTTAAGATACTAACTTTTTAATACAGATACTCTATCTGCTAGAATATACCAAAGCGGTACTACTTTAGTTTTCAAAAACCTGGTATCTACAGTAAGTAGGAAAGCCTTAATTATAAACTTTCATGTCCTTAATATGCATTTACATATGTTTATCAATCATATTTTTGGTCATTTGTACAGAACACTCAAATACTGTATAGAGATACATTCTGTACATTCATAAAAGTAGGGTAAAATTACTTACCCACCTGCAGCCACTGGCACTTACCTACCCAAAATGAAGTAGAAAGATAACAGAAAGATGCAGAAAGATAACAGAACCAGTGGCCAACAGGGGAATGCAAGTAGAAAGGCAAAGTAAGGGTTACTAGGTAGGAGCATAGCTACTCTCAAAACTGTTCAAGAGGAAGCACATTTCATAAGCACTTTTCCAAAGGTAAATGGAGGACTACCTATTTGCAACAATGCCATATAATGTATTATGCTTTTATAAATTAAATTATGATTTCATATTACAGTTTTCCAGACAATAGGCTTTCACCTAACTAGTAACCACTCCTAATAGTAAGACAAAATATTGGAATTTATAAATTTATTACACTATAACCACAAATTTGTAAAATAAGGTGTCTAACTCAAAACTTAAAAAAAAATGTTAAACCAAATTAAAACACATTCAGGCATTAAAAATCTATAAAAAAACAGGACAATGACTGATAGAGGCAAAGAAAGGTTCAATTATTTGCTAGAGAGGAAAAAATTGAGGCAGAATAAAACCAGCAATAATATTTTTAACATATGGACACTATTGTTTGTGTTCCATTTTACTCAGTCTTAAAAACAAAAATATTTCTAAAAAATTATGATTCAAAATTTATCATTCCTCATAATTTTTTCCAATCCATTTACATTTAGATGGACACAGGTACAATTTTTCCAAAATTTTTTCTGTCTGCATTTGAGTAGATATATGTCATAATCCAGAGGGAAAGCATGCCTAACTGGCCCATTTTAGCTCTTCATTCTAATTGTTTACATATGGGTAAAGATGGAACAAGGACAAAAGGCACAGAACCATCACCACAAGGCTAAGCATTAATTGGACACATAGCCACTCTGCTTAACCATTCAGTCCTAATAAAATGTTGCACAAGAATGAAAAGGAGCTATTACTTTTACTTAGCATAATTTTTAACTTTTAAAATTTGACATTCAATATTTGTTATGCTCTGTCAATAACTGGACTTTACAATGGAAGGACCAAAATTAACAGACACTGAGGGCTGTTACGTTTTGAACTGAGCAGAAAGAGAAGTTATAAAACCTCTCTCATGTCTCAGAAATTTTAAACACTATTCCAAAACACAACAGAGTGAAGAATGAGATGACTACTGGAGACTCTTCTACTTTCCTATTTCCTGGTGTTCCAAATACAGCTTTTATTCAAGATTATTTAGGTTCTTTTCCAGAGCACAGCAGAGTGAAGGAAGTAATGACCACTCAAAGTTCTTCTGCCCACCTCTTTTCATGATTTTCCAGATATAACTAATTAAGAGCAATATTTTTTCTTTACCACATACTTACTTCCTCCCACCTATAGGCTACAAAGGTTATATAAAGTATTAAATACACTATAGTACAACTGTCATGTATGAGTATTTAGGTGGCAGTGTATAGGAAACCAAATTTCAGAGTCAGATGGAATGAACTTGAACATTTGCTCAACCATTTATAATTGTATGCCTTTAGTTGTATGCAAAATTGTCTAGCACAGTATATGGAACATAACTGGTGCTTTCCCTTTAATAACACAATACATAGGCTGTCTATCCGGTACCTTAGTACACTTACAGCTAGATTAGTAAATATTTAATTTCGTGTATTAAATATCAGTGAGAGCATATGAGAGTGTCAGTGCCATAATATCTCCTAATATTAACCTACAGAATATTATTAATACATGGCAAGATTTTTCAGAATGAATTTATGTGAAATCATCTATCATGTAAACTGAGTAAAGAGAGCATCTGGGGGTGAGTAAAGGGAACAAATATTTATTGGGTAACTATTGCATGCAAGGGTTTTATATATTTATAAAATATATAATATATATATATAATATTAAGGTCTCTATATTATCTCATATAACCACATGGTAACACAGAGAAATAATCATGATTCTCAAAATACTTTGGTTTCTCAAAGTAAATAAACAGACTCATACTACTTATTAAATCTAGCATATAATGTATTTATATCTTCACTTAGTAGTTAATAGACTTTAATAAATACTAAAGAGAAACCTAGTTTTTTCTGTAAATACAACACAGAAATGAAAATAGGTAATAAATATTCCAATTTAACTAGGTAGTAGAAAATAGTTATTTAAAAAATAAAATGAAAAATGAACTCACAGTGTAAATCCTCTGGAAATGACTTCAGTTTCTTGAATGAGACGTAAAGCTTTTCTCACAAGGTTAGTAAAACCTCGGCTATCTGTTGCTATATCTTCCAAATAGACACTGTATTTTTTTAGAGTTACTTGTAGTTTTGCTGTCCTCCATAATCGCAAAGCTCTTATGATCAGATAAACAAACAGAATCACTCCCCATACCAGCCAGGAAGATAAAATCCACCAAGTGGGAAGCATAACAAGCAAACTAATGAAGGCAAATACCACTGAGACATCCCTGGAACAGAGAAACCAAGAAAATGATATCCATCAGTCCAGAGAAAGATGAGTTTCTCTTGTCAGTAATTTAAGTTTTCTAAAATAGATAAACGGAGAAGGCAATGGCACCCCACTCCAGTACTCTTGCCTGGAAGGTCCCATGGATGGAGGTGCCTGGTAGGCTGCAGTCCATGGGGTCGCTAAGAGTCTGGACATGACTGAGCGACTTCACTTTCACTTTTCACTTTCACACATTGGAGAAGGAAATGGCAATTCACTCCAGTGTTCTTGCCTTGAGAATCCCAGGGACAGTGGAGCCTGATGGGCTGCCGTCTATGGGGTCGCACAGAGTTGGACATGACTGAAGCGACTTAGCAGCAGCAGCAGCAGCAGCAAAATAGATAAAATGCTAGCTTCTCTATAAACTATGACTTTATAAAATATGACATTAAAAAAATAATATGAAACAGTTAAAAAATATCTAGTACCACTATCTAGTTGCTAGATACCACAGTCTAAAGCTAATAAGTTTAGGTGATAGATATAAATAGGTGTCTTCTCAATAAACTTTTTTTAAAGATACATACTCTAACCTAAAAACAATTACAGATTTTAAAATCTGATTTTATAAATATTAAAGTAAAAAGCTTTAACTGTTACTAGTTTTTAGTACTAAAAACCTCATTATCTATACTCTAATACAAAATAAAGTTAAAAAAAAACCTAAAAATGTTTCATATTTGGAGATATTATGAGGTCTTTTTTCCTAAAATCAGACTCTAATTATTTGTGCGAAAACATATAATATCTCAACAAACTATAAGCATTTTTCCAATTAGAAATAATATATACTTCGTGAGTAATTCCTTTGAAAAAAGTCATCTAATTTTAAGTTGTTATCATTACAATTCTGGAATATACATATTTACTGAAGACCATAATATGGAGAAGCTTTGTACTTTTATACTGCTTTAAGTGAAATCAAAATACGCATGATATTTTTAAATTTAGGCCAATTACAAACTTCTTTCAAGCAGTGAAGGCTCTGATGAAAAAGTTTACGTATAAGAAGGCAAAGACAGGGGAGTTATATCTAAGGATATCCAAGAAACATCATCATTAATACTTGAAGATAGTTACAGTCAAATTATAAAGAAAATAACATATAAGAATATTTAATAAATATTTGCCTGCCAAAATCTCCCTTGGAATTCTTTACTGTTAGGCAATATTGGTAATATCATAGCAAAATCTCATCATATACTTTTATATACTTATAGCAAACCTAGAAAGGATTTATAGGCCTCAGACTTGCTTAATTACCTTTGTAGTCAAAGGAATACAAAGTTGTAAAATTCTGAAAACCTATGATTCCTTTTAGCAGCTCCCTAAGTTCTTAAATTTTTAAATGGTAAGATGCTGTACACTTCATTATGACAGTATCTGAGTAACTACACATTTGGAAAACACTATACATGGCTGCTGCTGCTGCTAAGTCACTTGAGTCGTGTCCGACTCTGTGCGACCCCATAGACTACTTGTTACAGAATGAAGCATTTGTCAACATGACAGGAAAGACAGATAAATTCAGAACACTGAGGCCAATGAATGTAACTACCCATATAACTTCAACAGTTTGAGCAATAATTTAGTTCATTTAATAAACTCATACTTTAATAGAAAGAGGATATTAACAGCTCTGAATATACAATTCCTTATTACTATGCATATATATTTCTTTTTAAATGGATGATGGCCCAGGACTTGTGCATTAAACACAAATACTTCAAGTGGTTGACAAGTTTTACGACAATATGAATTATCTATATTCTCTATAATCTCATCTCACCTAACAAAGGAGGAATCGACTGTTTATCTCCATGTCTCATACTCTCCTGGGTGTCTCTACAATGTAATTATTATATAATCTATTAAGGGTAAAGAAACATGAAGAACTGGCTAGGACTTCATGCAAACATGTATATAAGAGAGACTCTTTTTTGGCATATGTTAATCCTGCTTGTTGGGCTGTTATACACAGAACTATTTACATTGAGTTGCAAGTACATAATAGTCAAACTGGATGTTTTTTCCCACTTTCATTTTAAATAGTATTTAGTTAGAAGGTATCCTCTTTAAAAAAAAAAAACCTCTGGCATATCATTATATTAATTACAATGCTAAAATGTTTATAATGCCTTTATAATGGAGAGGATGATGACGGATTTCCTCTGCTAATACTCTAAATGTAAACAAAGGATAGATGTTTTCTGGACAGTACCAAATATTAGGGGTTGCCAGGGAGCAAAGTGTTGGAAGGTGTCCATTTTCCTGTTGTTGAGGTTGCCCTGCAGACAGGATACTGGGATCAAGCAGCTCAATCAGCTCCACATCCTCTTGTAACAGGACTTCCTGTTGCAGGATAGTATGAAGTGAATCGAGTCGGAATCCAATATCCTTGCCATTGAAAGACCGGAAGAGAGGTATTAATACACACATAATTTTGTATTAAATATTAAGCCCCTACCATGCTAATAAAATTAGAGGTATTTATTTTCAGTATAGACTCCAAGAAGAAACAATAGTCAATCAATTTTCAGCATGATGTACAGGGTTATATTTTCACAGTAAATATGAAACAAACAAAAAAAAACAGAGGTAGACATCATTGAGCCATATATTGAGTGAAATATGTATTTTTTACAGATTAATAAACCTGTTAAGCCTAATTAATTAAATGGCTGCAAAACAACATGGAAAATATAATCCTCTAACAGATATGCTGTCCCTAGATACTCTAACAATATAGCCAACATCCAAGAATAACATCAGCAGGATCAAGGCTTTCTAAAAATGAAACATTCGAATATTAAAAAAATATATCATTAAGGAATAGAACATAAAATGGCCCTAATGTGTGCATAGCATTTTATAGTTTACAAAATGCTTTCACATATACCAGCTCATTTTTTCCTCCCTCTTTCCCTTTTATCCATCTATCAAGCAATATCTCATAACATACCAGGCAACATGCTTGACACCAAAAACACAAAAAAATAAACAAGACACACAAGTCTTTACTCTTAGAGAGTTCAGAGTTTAAAGGAGAGGGCTGAAAGGTAAGCAGTTACAATATAAAGTGCAGACAAGTATGACGAGGTATAACTAGGTTATTATGAAAACGGCATTGAGGGAATAAACCGGCAACAAAGAGAAAGTAAAAGAGCCTAAGCTTAAAGGATACACAAGAACTGACCAGATGAAAGAGTTGGAAGAATGGGATGAGACAGAATGAAAGCAAGCCTCTTCTAGTTTGGGGACCTGTAAGTGACCAACATTAGTTTTGGGCAGAATATACCTGGTGGAGAGATGAGAGATGAAGTAGCAATGTTAGAGCAGTTCTCACAGTAACCCTGTCATGTACATTATCATTTTCTGTCCATTCTATGGAGGAAAAATGAAGCTCAAAGAAACTAAGTAACTTTCCAGAATTCTGATTTAAATCATATGTCTTTGGTAGTTAGTTGATTCTGCTTTCCTGAATATAGTCTTCTCTATCAGAAAATTTAAATTTTTATTTTGCATTTGATTCAAGAATAGAATCATCTTGTATGATAAAAAATAAAAGATAACTTTCAATGGACAAGGCCTTTAGCAATCAAAGTAAAATCAGTTAGGCCTAGGGTTTCCTATTCTTAGTTAATCATTCCCACCCTAAAACTGTAGCCCGAGCTCATCATGAGGACTTAAGCAAGAAGGCAGTGATCCACATACTACAAGTACCTATCCTCTTGATCATGGGTGGTACACATCACTTTTAGAGAAGAGTATTTTTTAATATGAAGCCTATTTGGATATATTTCTTATCAATAATAATAATAAAAAAGCATCTCAGTGCAATGCTGATCTTCTGTTTAGCCCGATATAGATTTTAGCATCTACTGGTACACCCTGGACGTACCTCTGCAGCACTTCTATGGCTCATGTTTGAACTCCTGCGTCCTCTCTTTTACAACCCTAACATTAGGCGCTACTCGATTTTTTGACATTCCATCCCACTTTCATAAACAGAGAACAGCATGACTTGCTTTATACTACTGTTGAGGGTGGGAAGGGGACAGGGGCTGCAGAATATCAACAGCAGGTGGGCAGTGGGAGGCAGAGAGGGCAGTGGGTGGAGCAGGGTAGCTTTTCACGTAATCTTTGAAATAAATCTTCATGTAGTGGCCTTATAATTTGGTTTGGATTCTCCCATCAGACAGGACCATATTCAGATGGAAATATTAAAAATAAAACTTTTGCTACAAAAAACTTGAAAGCAGGCCTTTTGTGAGACTTCTATGTACTTATATATGGGTAAGTTTAAAAGAAGCCTAATTAAATGAAGGCCAACACTGACAGAGAGGGGGAAGCTATTAACATAGATGGGAGCTATTCCTCTACACAGGCTCTCTTATGGACCTGCTGCTTCATCAGGAATTCACTTTCTTCAACACCACTCCTTGGCACCAGGTCTGGTTTGGGGATAAAGCCTCCCCCAAACAAGTGTGATCTGAGGTAGTATTGATAGTATTGGTGCTCTGTGCTGGGGAGGAAGTGTACTATGTGAACTTTGGCTTACCCTCAACAAGTCCTAGTGTCAAGACTTAGTGCCTGGGTTTATAGCCTGGTCCCACAACTTAAGTTAATTTTTCTGTTCAGTTTCCTCATCTGCAAAGAGGATAATAATAGTATCCACTTCATAGGGTTGCTGCAAGGATTAAATAAGTCAGTATTTATAAACTGCTAAGAGTATCTGGTTCACAGTAAGCACTATGTAAGTGTTAGCTGTTAGTGTTGTTAGTACATATGAAATACTTAAACGTACAGTAAAGAAAAGCATGTATAATATAAAAACTTACAGAACATAGCACACATAATTATTACAAGGTTGTTGTAGAAAAGAGATCCAACAGGCTGTAGTTTCTGAGAAAGGTCCTGAGGAAGAGCTACAACTGCTTATTAGAAAGATTCTAATAATAGAAAAATGGAACACAATTCACAGTATAATAGTACATATATAGAGACTAGGCAAGAAATAAACAAAAAGGAAGACTATACTGGGCTGGTACAATATTGGTGGATAAAACTGGAAAGGTAGATTAAGGCCAAATTATGCAAACACTTTCATGCCAGTCAAAGTGATGAACTGGACTTGACTTGATAGGTAGTAGGTATCTTTTTAGAAACTAAACAGGGAAACAGCATGAGAAGATAACTTAGGAAGAAAATACTGCCTGGATGGAATGAAGAATATGAGAAGCACTGCTAAAGAATAAAGAGATTTCTATTGTGGCCCCTAGGGATGAAGAAAACATATTCATGTGTCAATATACTTCAATGATCTTACACACTTTTAAATATATAGTGCTATTTAATTAAGCTGATGAGGATCAGGTGAGACAACTTCTGGGCAAGCACTTTATAGGCCAAAAAGTGCTTAGAGAGTGCCAATACCACCAGTATCATAGTTGCTATCATTTTTTTTTTTAGTCTTTAAGAAGAAAAGTACTATCTTAATCAAAGTGAACAATAATAAAATGTTCAGATATGATGGAGCAATTGCCAGTATCTTTATAAAAGGAAAGAGGGACTCATTCAGTATCTGTATAGCTAACAAAATTTTAAATATTTTATAATCAAGAGAAAAAAGTCAAGCAATTTCATGCCACATGCCAACTGGGCAATTCCTTATGTTATTACTTGTGAACTATTTCTCAGGTATGTACTTCCTAAAATTCTCTATAATCTAGGCACAAAAGAGATGCATACAAAAGCTGGCACTTTAAAGTGAAATATGACATGAAGCATGTGGCCAGTGACAAAGATCCAAGAATGAAAAGATCAGGGCTGTGCACACTATGATTAAACCACAGAAAAATGTATATGCACCCACATACCTTACCACGGGGCTTCCCTCATGGCTCACCAAAGAACAAGCCATGTAAAGAATCTGCCTGCAGTGCAGGAGACGTGGGTTCAATCCAGGGGTAGGGAAGATCCCCTGGACGAGGCCATAGCAACCCACTCCAGAATTCTTACCAGGAGAACCCCATGGACAGAGGAGCCTGGTGGGCTACAGTCCAGGAGGTCGCAGAGTCAGACATGACTGACGAGACCAAGCACATACCTTACCACAGTCCTAGTATCACTGAAGAATGAAGATGGCTCCACCTGGATAGAGACAATATTCTACGTAGATGAAAAGATACTTCATTGACCTTCTCAAAACACCTACAGAGATGAACCCTAAACAGAGAACCTGCCCGAATGGATTGCTAAAAAGGTAATATTAGTCAGTAAAAACAACACACAAACTAGAGAGGGCTACATCATAACGGAAAGAGCCTGGGCTTTGAAACCAGACTTGAGTTCAAATTCTGACTCACTTTCTAGCTGAACATTTTTGAACAACTCTCTTAATGAGTATTCTTAACCAAACTGAAATATCTGAAGCTCAGGCTTTCCAAATGGTAAACCATACTGAATCTTACATAGTGTTTAGATTACCAAATCAAAATGTGAAAGCACTTTGTAAACATTCCTTATCAAAGGATAATTTACAAGAATAATAATTAAATTATCATCTTAAGGTCATAGGCCAGCAGAAGATTCTGCAATGTGCTTACTTGTGAGAGAATTTTATTTTTTTAAACTATACTACCTATTACTAATATTAGGATTTAAAAACATTGAGGCACTCATTCTTGGGGCTCAGGGATCAAGTAAGTCTTTGGGAAATTTTCTGATTTATCAATTCCAGAAGACTAAATTTTATACATGAAGTTGTCAGAGAATGGTGGGCTTCCCTGGTGGCTCAGACGGCAAAGAATCTGCCTGTGATGCAGGAGACCTGAGTTTGATTCCTGGGTTTGGAAGCTACCCTGGAGAAGGGCATGGCAACCCACTCCAGTATTCTTGCTTGGAGAATCCCCATGGACTGTAGCCCGCCAGGCTCCTCTGTCCGTGGGGTAGCAAAGAGTCAGACACAACTGAGTGACTAAACACACAGCAAAGAGAATGGCAAATGAATGATAAATAAATTAGGGAGGAACCACACTCTTGATTTTGCCCAAACTTTGTAATCAAAGGCTGCGGAATAGAGACAATCAAGTTCCTAATGAAAAGAGGGAAGATCCCACTAATGGATCTATTTTCTAACTCAGTGTGAGGAATATCTGTCAGTGGAGGAAGATGGCAGCAGGACATGAATAATCTAACAAATAGGTCTTCAATAACTATCAGAATATCCTATTCTCAGTAGCTAACAACCTCTTAGAAGATCTATGAAATACTACTGAGTCCATATGCAAAGATATCCAGTTATTGAAGAATCTCCTTTTCCTTTTTCCTTAGGCAATACAAACTTTTTTAACACTTCATGAAGCAGATAATCTCCTTTTAGAGAACAGCCCAGAATTTCTAATTAAAATTAGTCACTGTCCAAATCAGTGGCAAAACAAATTTGGATTCATTGATTTTCTCATTGGAAAAAAAACTGGAGCCCTGAAAAGTAACCAAAAAGTGAAGTGAACACTTACCAACTTGTGAAGTAAGTCATCATTCTTATTGGACTGAGCCAAAATCCAACTCTTGATGGTTTCAGCCACTTTTAACGGGATGCCTTGCTGAAGGAGATGAATGACATTGTGCAAGATTATTAAACCGCACCTAAATATCAGAAAAACTTCAAATAACCTACTTCTAATTAATCACATTTTTTTAATCAGAAAAAGAAAGTTAAAATCATCTAGGTTGTATTATATGCTATATAATATGTTTTGCCAGTATGTCTCAGTCTCCTTATTAATCCCGAATTTAATTGTGTATCAGAATCACCTGGAGATTTTAGCTAGGAACATACTCCCAGGCTCCCCCAACTAAACGTTCAGATTCAGTGAGTTTGGAATAAGACCTGGAAACCTTGAGTACACTATGTATTAATACTACCTATGTCAACATGATGATGATATGGGTATTTCAAAATGGAAACCAAGTGCTCCAAGTTCTCAAATATTAAGAACATTTCATTCTACAATATTAAAGAAGAAATTTAACAATTTTAGAATAACTATCTCATATTGAAATATGTTATATTATTGAATTAATCAAAAATTCAGTTTACCTTATTAGCTCATTTCCTGAGCAGGCCAGTAAATGGAGTTTACATTCACTGAATGACTATAATATTCCAGGTACTGAAAAAGGGTTACGGGAACAAAGATGAATATACATAACTGATGTTTTCAAGAACTTAGAAGAGACAGTACAAATAATTACAAACTAATGCAAAAGGAGTATGTCAAGGCTGTATATTGTCACCCTGCTTATTTAACTTCTATGCAGAGTACATCATGAGAAACGCTGGACTGGAAGAAGCACAAGCTGGAATCAAGATTGCCAGGAGAAATATCAATAACCTCAGATATGCAGACGACACCATCCTTAGCAGAAAGTGAAGAGGAACTAAAAAGTTTCTTGATGAAAGTGAAAGAGGAGAGTGAAAAAGTTGGCTTAAAGCTCAACATAAAGAACATGAAGATCATGGCATCTGGTCCCATCACTTCATGGGAAATAGATGGGGTAACAGTGGAAACAGTGTCAGACTTTATTTTTGGGGGCTCCAAAATCACTGCAGATGGTGATTGCAGCCATGAAATTAAAAGACGCTTACTCCTTGGAAGGAAAGTTATGACCAACCTAGATGGCATATTCAAAAGCAGAGACATTACTTTGCCAAAAAAGGCCCATCTAGTCAAGGCTATGGTTTTTCCAGTGGTCATGTAAAGATGTGAGAGTTCAACTGTGAGGAAAGCTGAGCACCGAAGAATTGATGCTTTTGAACTGTGGTGTTGGAGAAGACTCTTGAGAGTCCCTTGGACTGCAAGGAGATCCAACCAGTCCATTCTAAAGGAGATCAGTCCTGGGTGTTCTTTGGGAGGAAAGATGCTAAAACTGAAAGTCCAGTACTTTGGCCACCTCATGCGAAGAGTTGACTCGTTGGAAAAAACTCTGATGCTGGGAGGGATTGGGGGCAGGAGGAGAAGGAGATGACAGAGGATGAGATGGCTGGATGGCATCACCGACTTGATGGATGTGACTCTGAGTGAACTCCGGGAGTTGGTGATGGACAGCGGGGCCTGGCATGCTGTAATTCATAGGGTAGCAAAGAGTTGGACACTGAGCGACTGAACTGAACTGAACTGAACGTAAAATCTGGGCTTCCCTGATAGCTCAGTTGGTAAAGGAGATCCTGGTTCAATTCCTGGGTCAGGAAGATCTGCTGGAGAAGGGATAGGCTGCCTGCTCCAGTGTTCTTGGGCTTCCCTTGTGGCTCAGCTGGTAAAGAATCTGCATTACAAGATTCTGTAATGCAGGAGACCTGGGTTCAGTGCCTGTGTTGGGAAGATCCCCTGAAGCAAGGGAAAGGCTACCCACTCCAGTATTCTGGCCTAGAAAATTCCATGGACTGTATAGTCCATGGGGTCCCAAAGAGTCAGCCACGACTGAGCGACTTTCACACTTTCTTTCACAATGTAAAATCTGGAGAAGTGTAGGAGGAAGGAGGTCAAGAGGAGCTGACACTGGAGCTAAGCCCAGGCAAGGGACAAGGATGAGCACAGGAGGGAGCCCTGGAAGCTTATGCCATGCAGACGGTGGCAGCTACGAGTCTGGGCCGGCAAAGAGCCAAGGGAAGAACAGAAGAGCAATGAAGTTTAAAAGGCACACTGAGATAGATTTCAAAAGACTGTGGTCTTAACAGTTTTGAATTTATCCTATAGACTATGAGGAGTCATGGAAGGTTAATACAAGGAAGCGAAACAATAAAAATTTGCGTGTTAGAAAAATAAATGGCAACAGAGCAGTGGCTGTACTAGCAAGGAATGAGTGTAGCCAAGAAGCATGATTAGGAGGGTACATAATAGTCCAGCTAAATAATGATAAAAGCTTGCACTAGGGTAGTAAAAACAGCAATAACTAAGAATTAGATTTTAGAAAGAAGCTGAAGTCACTTACTGACCAAATCAATGTCAGAGTGTGGGAAACTGTAAGATAAATTAAGAAGGTAGTAATTTGGGAATACAGAAAAATATTTTCTTTGTTTCAGGGGTGCTGAGAAAAAAAGCTCTGCTTTAGGCATGTTGAATATGAGTTTCCTGGAGCACAGGCAGATGGAAATATCTAACAAGTATCTGGAACTCAGTGAAAATGGAGAATAGACAAAACGCCAGTGAGGGCAAGAAAGTAGATGAGATAGCTCAGAGAAAAAGAGACCACACAGAGGATTGATGCTAAAACTTTACGGAAGGAATGTTTAAGAATAATCCCAGGAAAAGAAACCAGAAAAATATACAGAGAATGAATACCAATACAGAATACTCAGTAAGTACCTAACAATCACATTTTTTTAAAAAAAGTCTAAAAATGGTGACTGTTTCATCATGAACTCATACAGAAAATTTGCTTTCCAAAGGAAATAACTGGAACTTCATCACTTGAACAGAATCTGGGGGGCAATTCTAAAAATATATCCCCTAAGAAGGAACAAGAAATCTTTTTAAAGTTCTAGCTGCCCCAGATTTATATAGAAAAAATTAATTTTAGAGAGATGTACCTTATGCAGTTGAAATGTGTAACATGAAGATTAAATGAACTTTCTGGATATGTGGTAATTTTGAAAAACACCTTCTGGCTATGCTTTTAACTGCTCCTCAATTTCTGAGAGGATGAACTTTAAACTCTTATTTACTTATAAACTAGTAACAATATTTCTAAATGTAAAAATACTGTCATAAGTGAAAAGAATTAAACAGTTATAAAACCAAGTTTACACACACACACACAAACACACACACACACACACACACACACACACACACACGAGGTCAATGTTCATCTCCAGTCCCAACACTATCCCTTGACCCATCCTTTGTCTTCTGTTGCCAAGTAATCTCAAATTCAAATTTTAATCTATGAATCATTTTTTAGATATATCTTTAGGTTTTGCTTTTAAAACCTTCCCCAGAAATATCTGCATTTGAAAGGAACAAGGAGAAGAAAGGGTTTAGGTGGGGAGGACCCTCAACACTGGTTCTGGTCTATGTGCGCTCTCACTCCCTTAACTCCTTCCTTGTGAGAGTTAGCTAAAAAAAAAACACACCATTTCCCTGGTGTTTACTCTGCTGTTGCATTTGGGTCCAGCTTGGTTACTTCACATTTTAGAGTTTTTTCCTAAGAAGAACAAAAGGAAAGATCCTTCCCTTTCTATCTTACAGAGTAAATGATTAACTGAAAACTTTAAAATCTTCCTCCCAAAAGTAACAGACTCCTATATTAAAACACTGATTAAACTAGAATGCTCAAGAAATGAGGTAATCTGGTTATATTTTTTTCTGTTAGAATTCTTTTTGTTAAAACTGAAATATGCTGGAATATTTTCTTATTTTAGTAAATACAATAATAGAGCACAAATCAATTTAGTGACCCTAATTATTGGTGGCTTCTTCTAGTACCTCAGCCTCCCAATGCTGTATATCAACTATGAAATACTTACTATATAAAAATATATGATACTGCAGATATAAAGGGCAGCAGAAATTGAGGTAAATATACTTACTCCATTATATATCTTTGAAATAATTTATTAAATATTAATTTTCTTTCTCTTTAAAAAAATCTAAAGAAAAAAATTCTAATTATTGTAGGCGTCCTGTAGTTGGGCTCCTATTAAGGTACTGACTTTTATTTTTTTGTTTTTTTTTCCTGGTTCACTCTAAGTAACTTCGATATTTAAATAAGCAATATATTTTGATCCTCAATCATATTAATTTCAATTCATTATACAAATTAACCATGAGATAGTCCAAAATACCAAGGATTCATGTTTATCTAAACAGATACATACCACTGATGAAATAAAAATTAAAGTCTTAACCAGTGCAGGGGAAGAACATGGAGGTGCCAATAAGGTGTTTTTTAGTAAGGATAAGGATAAAGGCAATTTAAATAATCAGTAAAAGACAAAAGATTGAGTCATAGAGAATGGAGATGCCTCCTTACTTTTGGCAGGGCTCTTGCAGGAGGCTTTTGCTGTCCCTCTGTCACTGTGCTTTTTTCTGCTTTTGGTGACAGAGAAGAACATACTTCAAAGTCTGTGTGTCCCAGATCCTGTAAGTACTGGTAAAGTGGAGAATTCTGAAAGAGATATAAAATAAATTTCAAGATAATTACTACAGTTGACCTTTTAACAACATGGGTTTGAATGGTAGGACTCCACTTTAATGATTTTAAAAAATAAATACACACTACAGCACTATATATGGAGGGGTGGCTGAAGCCCAGCAAGAGGAACAGAGCGTAGGGAGGACTGACTGCGCAGTTATATGCGGGTGGGTGCCTCTAACCCCCCTATATTTCAAAGGTCAACTATTTCAAATGTTTTAGAGACCAAATCCAACATTATGACAAGTATGCCCAAACTGAATTATTTACACAATGCCACTTAACATCAAAAGAAAAAAAAATCAACAAACAATTCAGCAGGGTTAACTCAAAAAAGGAAAAACTAAATAAAATAGACATTCTTTGAGTGCCAGCAACAAAAATAAATTTAGGAATATAAATAGATTTAAGCAATTTCTTTGTCCAAATTATTTGCAGTATTAGAATAAATCGCTTCAAAATAGCTAATCCTGGCTAAATATAGTGCCAAAAAGGACTCACAGTGAAAAATAGTTATTACTTGAAGCCAAGAAGCAATGATTATACTGTATTAATTATAAATTTATCATATAAACATACTGATTAAGTCAACCAGGCACAGATGAGTATTATGTATCATTTGTCAGCACTGAAAACAAACTTAAAACACCAAGAAAGTTACCAAAATAAGCTTACATACAAGCATACGGCAAATAAGAGGCAGTGTAGGTTAAGAACAAAAACTTTGGAGCCAGACTATTTGGATTTAGATCCCAACACTGCCTCCTACCAGCTTGGTAACCCACAGTGATTTATAATCTTTCTATGCTTGGGCTGTCTAATCTAAAAATAGGTATAATATTAATACCTAAACCATAGGGTTCTAGGACTAAATAAATATAAAGCATTTGGAGTAGTCCCTAGCACACAGTAATTGTTCAATTTACACCTCAACTTTATATAAGCTGTGTGCCAAAAGCAGGTTATGGAATAGAGCAAACAGAAACATCCTCATCACTATTGAATGAAAATCCATGGGACAATTCTAGATAAATGCTTTACCATCATTACTACTGTTATTCCCGTTTCATAGATGAGGAAAGATTCACTCACCTAGAGAAAGCAGGATAGGTCTCACTCCAAAGCTAATGCTCTGAAATACTGTGCTATATTACCTAAAGTTACAAACAGCCTCCTGTGTTTAGAAAAGAAGACACCAAAGAAGCTTACGTACAGTTTAGTACAGAGACATGAAGCAAATGAATAATTACAAGAACGTACTGGTTGGTATGGAAACAGAGGAGAGGCAGCTAAATGAGACCAATACTTTAAGGGAATATATCTTTGAATTTGGAAAAATGAGGAAGAGTGGGAATCTGCTGGACTGGTAGCAATTCACTGGCTATTAATTTGAGAGAATAGGAAGATGAGTGCCTTCCTTTGAAGCTATGTTTAATCTCTTCTTTGAGAAAAATAGGCAAAGCATTTAAAAATAAGGAGAAAGAACTTATAGTCTCATCCTTAAATCAGACTTAAAATCTCTAGCGGCAGAAATGATTAATCTTTGTATTACCCATAATGTATTTTCAAATATTGCCTTGAGTTATTCAATATGTATTTTCAAACTGAACTGTGAATCCCATCTTGCTCTGCCCCTAGAATGGCAAAAGAACAAGAATACTAGTTTTTTTGGGCTGACCTTTAGAAAAGTTTACATACTTAAAAAA
Organism: Ovis canadensis; assembly: GCF_042477335.2. NCBI lineage: Eukaryota > Metazoa > Chordata > Mammalia > Artiodactyla > Bovidae > Ovis > Ovis canadensis. Next base: position 137,110,671 of record NC_091247.1, on the reverse strand, counting down.
AAAAACAACAAAACCAAAACTTGTTTTTAAGACAGTAGAATCCTTTCTTCAAATGAATTCCCATGGGGAAGAACAATAAATAAAATGGATCAAAGTGGAGTTATTCTAATTCAAGGGTCATCAAACTTCTTTTGTAAAGGCCAGATAGTAAACATTTTAGGCTCTGCAGGCCATATGGTCTCTGTCTCAACTAATCAAGTATGCTGCTCTAGTGTGAAAGCAGCCACACGATACACAGACTGATGAATGTGCTTATGTTCCGATAAAACTTTATTTATGGAAATAGTGAACTTCTTATAGTTTTCATGTGTCACAAAGTAACACTCTTTTGATATTTTCCCCAACCATTAAAAATGTAAAAACCACTCTTTGTTCACCAGCCATATAAAAATAGGCATCGAAGGAGTACAAATTGGCCCAGAGTTTACTGACTCCCTACTCAATCAAGATCATGAGGCACACTTCTGATTGCTAACTGTTCTCTGGGAAGGGGCTTAGTGGGTGGGGACCGGGCCAAATTTCTTTTTATTCAAACTGTAAGGCCCTACCTTACAGTAAACTAGCTGATGCTATGTCCAACACTGACTGACAATGTCCCTTCCTTTTTCAGCTTATGTCACAGCTCACAAAATAACAAAATGAAGTATCTGTAACAGATTTTTAAAAAGTGATTACACAGAAGAGATACAATAAATACTCTGTTCTCCCTTTTTGTTTGCACATTAACTAAGAGCATACACCCTCAGTTTGGATAACCACAGTCTGAACCACTATTTCATATTTCACAAAACAGCAACTATTAATTGTCTAGTAAACTCTGGCTTGCCAAGCCCATCACTGCTTTGTTTCATGGCTTTATGTAACTAAGCTTTTGGCAAAATTTCAGAGACCTCTCTGAAGACCTCTGTTACCTCTGGAGACAGGGGATGAAGGTAAAGCAGGTTTAGTAAAATGTTAATTCCAGTCACTGTCATATTTCATGTTTGTACTTCTCTCTTTTTGGCTGTTAATGCAAATCATATCACTTTCTAACACATATAAACAGACTATATGAACACTAAAGCTTTATTGATTATATTTATGATAGAATTCTGCACTGTAGCATTTATTTTACTGTTTTATTTGCACTTTTATGACTCAATAACCTTTGAGCCAAAAGAAAATTTAAAATTTAACCAATGATAACACACAAATGAAAAACAAAACATCCTTTGGCTAACAAACTGAACATCAGCCAAGATGAACTGACCATGATAGACCTTGTAAGACAAATTTTAAGAATGCAAAGGGATTTTTAGTAATTATATTAATTTAGAAAATGTTTGGCAGATAAAATTACCTTTCTCTCTGAAACTACCGAATCATCTATGCACAAACTGAAAGATCTCAGATAGCCAAATAAAGACCAGTGACTTTCAAAAATTTTTGGTCTCGGGACTCCTTTCTAGTCTTAAAAATTATTAAAGGTCCCAAAGAGCTTTTGTTTATCTGGATGCCTAACAATATTTATCATATTAGAAATTTAAAACTAAAAAATTAAAATATTTATCAACTTACTTAAAATAATAATAAACCTATTATAATAGTCATGAAGCAATTTAAAACATTTTAACATGATTTTAATGAAATTTTTTTCACAATGAAATAAATGTATTGAGAAAAGTGGATTGTTTTCTATTTTTGCAAATCTCTTATTAAAGTCTGGCATGACAGGAGGAAGTGGCTGGATTCTTATATCTGTTTCTGCACTGAATCAGCAGCAAGTTTTTATTTTGGATGAAGTATATAAGGAAAATCAGACCGTAAACAGATAGGCAGTTGGAAAGGGAGGAGTATTTCAAGTCTTCTCTGATACCTGTATTATCAAAAAATAGCCATATCAAAGTCTACAAGTGATAATTTTGAAAAGGTTTAACATGAAATATGAAACCAAATTGGTGAGCTTTTCATATTTTGTACATGCAAGAGAGAATAATAGAAGCAAATAATGTCTTAGTATAAAACGTGATCAACCAATATAAAACAAATTACTTTTTCTTTGACAGAAAGGTGACACTCCATACTGCAACATCCTTAACCACTCTATTGGGAGACTATTAGGCTTAAAAACAAATACACAGAAATTTCTGTGATTCATATAATGAGTATTATTATAGGTTGATTCAGCTTTAGAAAGGGACTTTTTGTATGTGTGTGGAGGGTAAGGCAAAGTAGGTGGTGATAAATAATTTTCTTTGTTATAACTTTTTCCCTTGGTTCAAGGGAATAGAATCAAAATGTTTCAGTTGTTTTCTAGAAGAGAAATTATTAGCACTGGATTCAAACTACAATTTTGTAGTACTGGAGAATGTTACTGCTGCCAAAAGAAATATGAGAAATCCCAGACACAGCATGTGGGAGCTTCTCCTCAGGAAATCCTTGTGGTTCACTATTCCTGTAAATTTTAGCTGACAGAAAACACACATCATAGCACCAGAAAGAATTTTGCTAAATGCAAAAATGCCAGAAGTCTTTGGTTGTGCTAAGATTGTTCTGATGGCTAAAATATACTTTTGTAAGAAAGTAAACATAAAATAAGACAGGAAATCCCAATATTTTTGCTAGCACTGCAATAAAATGATTCTTTAAGTCCCAGATTACCTGCATTTCATGCTCTCCCCAAGACAGGAGATCCCATGCCAATGGATATATAAAGTTTGAACAACTCATTTAACAAACTGTTTATTTTCTCCATGATTTATATATGGTACATTCCATAGAAGTGCCAGTACTATTACTGCTGATTTGCATTTTAAAAGATTAACTGTGCAGAAATGAAGGTGATGTGTAAAATGCTCTTATTAATATGTTCTCTCTTTTAAACCGCTTTAAACCCTTACAGGTAGAGCAAGTTGTAATCTTTCATGTTCTAGCCCAGAAGGGGAAGAAGAGGCCAAATCCAGCAGAATTAGACAACTCATAATAATAAATACTAAAAATCCCCCCATGTGGCAGGTAATATGTAGGCACAGGTGAGAAAACAAAACAGGTTGATGTCTTTGCTAAAAAAGTTTCATTCTATGACACTTCTGATAAAACTATGGTACACTCGATACTTTCCAACCAAGTTGACGGTTTCAGGAAAACGCTCTCTTGGTCTCAGTTTCCTGAAGTACAAAGAATGCCATGAGGTTCTTAAACTTGTTCAGGTTGTAAAACAAAACTCATGACATTCTTTGGGAAACAAGACAAAAAAGTGGTACATTAAAATGTAGAATTTTGTGTTAACTCAAATGCCACTTTATCCTATGTAATCAGTCAAGTCTACAGTATGGAAATTCTACAGATTAAATCACCCAGTTTCTTCAGCAACAAAAAAATGATAAAATAAAGGTAGAGGAGGTAAAGAAAACTGCTAAAGACTAAAGGGACCTATCACTCAAACGTGATGGAAGGAATGTTAGGATCCTGGTTTGATTGTAAGAAGACATTTCTGAGATACCTGAGGCAATCCAAACATAGGTATTAGATGATACTAGGGAATTATTAATTTTTTAGATAATTGCATTGGAGTTAGCATTAAAACCAGAGAGAGTGCTTATCTGTTAGAGATGTATACTGAAGCATTTATGGGTGAAATTAAGTAATGTCTGGGATTTGCTCTAAAATACTCCAAGAAAGATGAGGGTGGGAGGGGAACAGATGAGACAGTTTGGCAAAATGTTAACAGCTGCTCAAGCTGAAGTTGGGTTATGGGCACACAGAACTTTCACTGTATTACTCTTATGTATAATTTTAAAAGTTCATTATAAAAGTTTTAAAAAGTCAGATGCTAGGTTTTTCCAGAGTCTGGTATAAAAGATTTAAGAAAATGGCAAAAAAATTGAAAAAATTCAAGTTATTATTTTAATCTAGGAAAAAGATAAGTTTATTAAATTTTAGAAAAGAATTCTCAAGTCTTTACAAACTTCCATATAATGGTACTGGTATTTTTAGTATCTACTGAAAGAGAATATAACAAAGTTCTCTCTAGCAACAAGATTTCAAGTTATCAGTCTTAGCAGAGGTACAAATAAATGGCTAACTACATGTCAATTATTCATATTTACTTTTCAAAAACTAATGTGAAGTTTGTGGGATAAACAATTTTCATCTATGTGATTTCTGAAGCCATGTTTAGACAGTTAAATACAAAAACTCAATATATTCCTATGGAGCAAGTAAGTAGATTTTGGCCTCATTCCCCAACACTGATATTTGGCAATGTCTGAAGATAATTCAGGCAGTGGTAAGGAGATACCCCTCGTCCAAGGTAAGGAGCAGCGGCTGTGCTTTGCTGGAACAGCCATGAAGAGATACCCCATGCCCAAGGTAAGAGAAACCCAAGTAAGATGGTAGGTGTTGCAAGAGGGCATCAGAGGGCAGACACACTGACACCATACTCACAGAAAACTAGTCAGTCTAATCACACTAGGACCACAGCCTCGTCTAACTCAATGAAACCAAGCCATGCCAGCGGGGAAACCCAAGATGGGTGGGACATAGTGGAGAGGTCTGACAGAATGTGGTCCACTGGAGAAGGGAATGGCAAGCCACTTCAGTATTCTTGTCTTGAGAACCCCATGAACAGTAGGAAAATGCAAAATGATAGGATACTGAAAGAGGAACTCCCCCGGTCAGTAGGTGCCCAATATGCTACTGGAGATCAGTGGAGAAATAACTCCAGAAAGAATGAAGGGATGGAGCCAAAGCAAAAACAATACCCAGTTGTGGATGTGACTGGTGATAGAATCAAGGTCCGATGCTGTAAAGAGCAATATCGCATAGGAACCTGGAATGTCAGGTCCATGAATCAAGGCAAATTGGAAGTGGTCGAACAAGAGATGGCAAGAGTGAATGCCGACATTCTAGGAATCAGAGAACTAAAATGGACTGGAATGGGTGAATTTAACTCAGATGACCATTACATCTACTACTGCGGGCAGGTTCCCTCAGAAGAAACGGAGTAGCCATCATGGTCAACAAAAGAGTCCGAAATGCAGTACTTGGATGCAGTCTCAAAAACAACAGAATGATCTCTGTTCGTTTCCAAGGCAAATCATTCAATATTACAGTTATCCAAGTCTATGCCCCAACCAGTAACGCTGAAGAAGCTGAAGTTGAACGGTTTTATGAAGACCTACAAGACCTTTTACAACTAACACCCAAAAAAGATGTCCTTTACATTATAGGGGACTGGAATGCAAAAGTAGGAAGTCAAGAAACACCTGGAGTAACAGGCAAATTTGGCCTTGGAATGCGCAATGAAGCAGGGCAAAGACTAATAGAGTTTTGCCAAGAAAATGCACTGGTCATAGCAAACACCCTCTTCCAACAACACAAGAGAAGACTCTACACATGGACATCACCAGATGGTCAACACTGAAATCACATTGATTATGTTCTTTGCAGCCAAAGATGGAGAAGCTCTATATAGTCAACAAAAACAAGACCAGGAGCTGACTGTGGCTCAGATCATGAACTCCTTATTACCAAATTCAGACTCAAATTGAAGAGAGTAGGGAAAACCACTAGACCATTTAGGTATGACCTAAATCAAATCCCTTATGATTATACAGTGGAAGTGAGAAATAGACTTAAGGGCCTAGATCTGATAGATAGAGTGCCTGATGAACTATGGAATGAGGTTTGGGACACTGTACAGGAGACAGGGATCAAGACCATTTCCATGGAAAAGAAATGCAAAAAAAGCAAAATGGCTGTCTGGGGAGGCCTTACAAATAGCTGTGAAAAGAAGAGAGCCGAAAAGCAAAGGAGAAAAGGAAAGATATAAGCATCTGAATGCAGAGTTCCAGAGAATAGCAAGGAGAGATAAAAAAAGCCTTCTTCAGCAATCAATGTAAAGAAATAGAGGAAAAGAACAGAATGGGATAGACTAGAGATCTCTTCAAAAATTAGAGATTCCAAGGGAACATTTCATGCAAAGATGGGCTCAAGAAAGGACAGAAATGGTATGGACCTAACAGAAACAGAAGATATTAAGAAGAGGTGGCAAGAATACACAGAAGAACTGTACAAAAAAGATCTTCACGACCCAGATAATCATGATGGTGTGATCACTCATCTAGAGCCAGACATCCTGGAATGTGAAGTCAAGGGGGCCTTAGAAAGCATCACTACGAACAAAGCTAGTTGAGGTGATGGAATTCCAGTTGAGCTATTTCAAATCCTGAAAGATGATGCTGTGAAAGTGCTGCACTCAATATGCCAGAAAATTTGGAAAACTCATCAGTGGCCACAGGACTGGAAAAGGTCAGTTTTCATTCCAATCCTAAAGAAAGGCAATGCCAAAGAATGTTCAAACTACCACACAATTGCACACATCTCACATGCTAGCAAAATAATGCTCAAAATTCTCCAAGTCAGGCTTCAACAGCACGTGAAACATGAACTTCCAGATGTTCAAGTTGGATTTAGAAAAGGCAGAAGAACCAGATATATAATTGCCAACATCCTCTGGATCATCAAAAAAGCAAGAGAATTCCAGAAAAACATCTACTTCTGCTTTCCTGACTATGCCAAAGCCATTGACTGTGTGGATCACAATAAACTGTGGAAAATCTGAGAGATGGGACTGCCAGACCATTGACCTGCCTCTTGAGAAATCTGTATGCAGGTCAGGAAGCAACAGCTAGAATTGGACATGGAACAACAGACTGGTTCCAAATAGGAAAAGGAGTATGTCAAGGCTGTATATTGTCACCCTGCTTATTTAACTTCTATGCAGAGTACATCATGAGAAACGCTGGGCTGGAAGAAACACAAGCTGGAATCAAGATTGCTGGGAGAAATATCTATAACCTCAGATATGCAGATGACACCACCCTTATGGCAGAAAGTGAGGAGGAACTAAAAAGCCTCTTGATGAAAGTGAAAGAGGAGAGTGAAAAAGTTGGCTTAAAGCTCAACATTCAGAAAATGAAGATCATGGCATCTGGTCCCATCACTTCATGGGAAATAGATGGGGAAACAGTGGAAACAGTGTCAGACTTTATTTTTCTGGGCTCCAAAATCACTGCAGATGGTGACTGAAGCCATGAAATTAAAAGACGCTTACTTCTTGGAAGAAAAGTTATGACCAACCTAGACAGTATATTCAAAAGCAGAGACATTACTTTGCCGACTAAGGTCCGTCTAGTCAAGGCTATAGGTTTTTCCTGTGGTCATGTATGGATGTGAGAGTTGGCCTGTGAAGTAGGCTGAGTGCTGAAGAATTGATGCTTTTGAACTGTGGTGTTGGAGAAGACTCTTGAGAGTCCCTTGGACTGCAAAGAGATCTAACCAGCCCATTCTGAAGGAGATCAGTCCTGGGATTTCTTTGGAGGGAACAATGCTAAAGCTGAAACTCCAGGACTTTGGCCACCTCATGTGAAGAGTTGACTCACTGGAAAAGACTCTGATGCTGGGAGGGATTGGAGGCAGGAGAAGAAGCGGATGACAGAGGATGAGATGGCTGGATGGCATCACTGACTCGATGGACATGAGTCTGAGTGACCTCCGGGAGATGGTGATGGACAGGGAGACCTGGCGTGCTGCAATTCATGGGGTCGCAAAGAATTGGACACGACTGAGCAACTGAACTGAACTGAAGTTAATTCTGGTTGTTATAACTGAGGGGATTAGCTTTACTGGCATCTAATGGAGAGAGATCAAGGCTATACTCAGCATCTGACAACGCACAGGAGGACCCCTACAAGTTATCCAGCCCAAACTGTCAACAGTGCCGAGGCTGAGAAACCCTGTTTTACGTATAAGGAATCACAGTTTGAAAAAATTCCCCCAAATATATAGCCCAGTAGCTGCTTTCATTATTTACCTTTTACTTTGGGTGCATGATAGATTCCAAAGCTAAAATGGAAAATTACTCTTCCATGACTTGCCATCCAAAAACCCAACAGGCTCTGTAATAGTGAAATGAGTTACCTTCGAAATAACTGCAGCAGAGTTAACACGTTAAAATTTCAACCAGTCACTAATACCATGCAAAACCAAAATCATCACAGCACTTGGGTACATTTGGAGACTATTTCTAAATGAACTTCTTATTCATCTACCTGAACTTTAATTTTCCAATAAAATAATTTCCTTATTAAAAAATTTCTGTTGGGGTCTCAACACAAGAAAAGAAAATATATATCTGACTAATGAGGCCACATATGCAACTAGGAAATTTGGATATCTAAGTAAACTCACTTTCTTCCACAGATGGCATCTTACTAAGAAGTGGCTTCCTTTGGTTATTGGCACACCTCTGTCAATGCTACAGGCCCACCAGCACGCACCTGCATCAGGCTGGAAGATGCCAGCAGGATGCTACGATGCTCTTTTCAAACTGGTCCTGATGCACCTTCTGGATACTCGCCTTTCCCAGGAGAGCTCAGTTACCCTTTTAGAAAAGCAATCTCTAGTCTGCAACAACTGCTGGCCGAATTCTGATTCTGGTTCCTCATCAACTATTTGCTTTGTCTTCTAGATGCGGATGACTGAGTGCTTACAGCATTCTGCCAGGAAGATTCAGCAAGAGGGAAACTTAAATGGCAATCGTCATTTGCTTATCTACCACTAACCAAATATTTATAGAGCACCTACTATACTAACTAGAGTTATAGTAATTTTCGCCATTAACTTCTCTCTGAGAATATTCAATAAAAAGTTAACTTTGCTTTACCTATAAAAGGAAACTAAGTTCAAATGCTCAATGTCATGGATTTTTTTTTTGTTTTTAAATTAAAAATTAAAACAATACCAAAAGATATAAAATGCAATAAAAACTTTTTTCCCCTGCCCCTGATCCTACCCCTACATCCTCTCCCAAAATGTAATAAACATTCTTTAGCTTGTGAATTCTTCCTCCTAAATTTGGTATCCATTTATGATTGAAAAGTGGCTGGCAATGGAGATGGCTAAGATGACTCTGAGATTTTTGGTTTGAACAATTAGGAGGTGCTATTTACCAAAAATAAAATAGCTACAGAGGAACAAGTCTGAAGAGAGAGGCAATGAGTTAGAGGCACCTGTGAGACATTCAAATGTAAGTAACTTGGACCTAAGATATTTGGAGATCAGGAGAGCGGCCTAATCTGAATGTGTAGATTTGAGTTTTCAGTGAATTAGGTATGCAGGCAAGCCCATACAATGTCATACAGGTGTGAAAAACAGACGGCGTAAATGAGATCAGCCTGAGATAACACACAGTGTGAGAAGACAAGAGGGTCCTAAGAGAGATCGATATTTTAAAAAAGAGTAAAGTCAAAGCTGGAAAACAGTAAGAGTAACAGTAAAAACTGTTAAGATTTGTTGAGTTGAACATATATGAAGCATAGGTGAAGCCTGTTTTACCATACCTAATTTACTCCTAACAATCAACTTCTAAAGAGGTATTATTACTACCACTCCCATTTTAGAAGGAAACTGGGATATATAGAGGTTAAATAACTTATCCAAGGTCACCCAGCAGAATGGAAGCTAGCTGGGGTGAGTCCAAAGCCTACATCTTTACCCATAACACAAAACTGCCCGAGGAAAAAGGAGATCTAAAAGGAACAACTAAGGCTTCTCTCACAAAAGTTTATACAGGTATGGTGAGGCCCACAGATCAAGAGACAACGCCATTGCAAAGACTGTTATATTCACAGATCTCGAGATGGGAGCAGCCTGTGCCACAGGGGAGGAGAAGGGACATGGGCGGCACCAGGGTCAGTCGGAAGGGAGAGGAGGGAATTACGGGAGAGAGACTTCACTGTGGTTTCTGTGGGAAGGAAGGCAGCAAAGTAAGCAGGCTTCACACTGGCGAGATGGATGATTTCAGCAGGCTCTAGAGCACAGGGTCTGTCCCGAGTAGGGCCTGGTAGTGACCCCAGGGTGACTAGGCAGACAGACAGTAGCCAGGTGAGCAGTTTTTCCGTAACCTGGAAGGAGAAGCAATCCCTGCAGGGTCAGCAAGGCTCCAAGTTGTTAAATGCATCAAAAAACAGAATGTAAAACAATCACTAATAAATTTATATGTCAGATTTCATATTCTGTAAGGTTTAAAATGCAGGCCCTGCACGGTACTATTTTTAACTCAGTTATATATTTTCCCCTTTTCTTCAGGCTGTCCTCATCTCAAGTTATTCCCTTTCACTGCTAGCGTTAAGTTTCACAGAACTAGTCTCTCAAAGTGGCTTTTTTTCCTCTGTGAATATATTTTGAAAATGGCAGTAGATCTTCACAGAACTACTGTTCTTATGACCTATCGGCTCTTTCATTTTCCTTTTCACTCATTCCAGTGCTGTAGTTTCGCAGAGGCTACAGGGCCCACAGGCAGTGGATATCTCAAAATGGTCCTTGACCCGCTCCCCCTGCCCATTTTGCAGGTTACTACAGCATTTGCTTCCGGTTTGGAAATGTCAGTGGAAGCTGCTAATTCTGTTTGGTGCTACCAGATGCACTTATTTCTCACAAGAAGATGATCAATGTAGACGCTCATCTGTTTGTTGATGCTCTCCCTACTAATTCCTCCCCAAACAAAGCAGCACCAAACATTTACCGAGTAACCACACTGCCAGGCATTGTTCTGAGCATTTTTTTATACAACAGTTCTCATCTTTACAATAACCTTTTATGGCAGAACACATTTAAATGAAGAGGAAACTAAGGCACAGAGACCAAGTAACTTGGTTGGCCACAGTCATAGAGACAGTAAATGCTGAGAGTCAGGATATGAATCTAAGGCAGACTGACAGAGTCAAAGCTGTTATTTACTCCACTGCATTGCAAATAAGTAAAGAAGTTCATTAACTTTGTTTTATATAGTATTTTGTACAGCTTGTGTATTTTTTTAACCAGAAGCTGAACTTGTGATTTTTAAATTACTTAACAGATTAAGTTAGAAAACTCAAAACAGATCAGCATAAGTCTCCCAGTAATATCTACATTTATTACCAATCATTTCTTTTTCAGATGAGCCATAATTCACATGAATTTGCCTCAGATTACACAAGCCTAGAAGCTGGCTACAAAGTCTGTTCTAGCCAGACTTCAAAGTCGTTTGCAAGAGTACAGTATTATTACAATGAAAATATATTTATGTGTTATTTGTGTGGGAAAAGGTGCCCAATATGAGAGGTTGAATTCTTAATTTAGCAAATGAATGGAATGATCCTGAGCACGTTTCTATATAAAAATTAATGGTCTGCTTGACTGTTACACACTTCTTTTATTTAAAGCATCATACCATACCAAAGCAAAATGCTAACTACTGCCAAATGTTAGATGCTATATGATCTCTGCAAGTTTTTATTAAACTCAAAAAGCAATAGGAAAATAGTTAACTACCAACAGAAAGTAGTAGGAAGCACTGGCACAGAAACCTGAAACTGTGTGAGGCAGAAGTAACTGTTAATGAAGACTTTACACCTGTACAAATCTGTTCTCAGAAGCCTTCGAATTCCATCCCCTTGTTAACAGAATTTATCAAATTACTTGCAGGTAACTTTTCTTTAAAAGTCTAAGAAAAGTACTGTATTTATTTAAGTTACATATTTTTAAACATTTATTTAAGTTACATAGTTTTAAACGTTTCTACCATACCAACAGAACCTCTAAAAGATCTTTTATTCAAAACAAATCTTTAAGGAGAAAGATATCTGTAATTAGAAGAATTTGATGGAGAATATTTGCCTTGAAACAATTTATTAACCATTATAAATGTTTTAAAAATCTTTTATTTTTGAATGTAGTTCAACGTTGTAGGTCTAAAAGTGATTATCACATACAGAACAGCATTGTTTTTGAAGAATGTGATTGAAAAGGATGAACTGTTGTCAATTGCTTCGATTTTCTTATTTTTTCACAGTTAACTGAAGAACTCCACAAAATAAGCTGACGAGGAAGACTGTCATTACCAAATTACACGAGGTAATTATTTTCTCTATTTTTAATGAAGAAACTTTTGGTATATCAACACCTAAAACAGTCACAATTAATAAACCCTACAAAGGAAAATACATTTTCCCACTACTATTAACTATATTGCTAACATATGGAATTTCTATAGACCTTTCATTTATCTCTAGTCAGCACACAACCATAAAGCATAATTTAAAAATAACTATTTATTGCCCCCACCTTAAACCTTGAATAATAATACAGAAAAAGTATATTGCAAAATTAAAGATATTATAAAATAACAAGAAATACTTTTTGGAGTATACACATTTCAGCATAACTTCTAAATTACTATTCCCAAAGTCCCAAATTCATGTGTTAATTGTTCTTCATTATCAACAAAGCAAAAATCTAATCATAGAATTAAAAAAGATTAAGCTAAAAAGGTTCATAAATGGGTTTAATTAGGGTCCAACTAATTAAACTACTCACAGACAGCATAGTTCTAAATCCTCCAATTGAGCCAGAGGAAAAATTTATTGCCTCTTGACCATATTCTTTTGATCCGTACACTTCTTTCTTTGATGGTTCCCACTTGTTTCTCCAGAACTACAGTACAAAATGGCCACTGAACTGGAGGGCGTGTCCTCATCATTACTAAGCATTTTGCTATCAGAAGCAGCTCTTTGAAAAAACCTGAACATAATTTCTTCAGTGCCACTCAATATTACTCTGTAACTGCAGAAGCAGTAATAAGGACGGTGGTGTTTAAAAAATGCCATTAGAGATTATTCCTTAATATTTATGTTAGTTTTTTTTTAAACCAGCAGCAAATAAGACATCTATTCATAAATTCTCCTGGTTGTAGGCTTCTGTTTTCCAGCAGAAATTCATCCTATCCAGTTAATTTTTCATGAAATGTTATAGACAACAAAAAGCTTTAGAGAGATTAACTTCACATTTTTTCCTGTATAACAGTACAAATTACTTAAGTGCAACAGTATCTAATCCAAAACAAAACATATTCATCAAAAGAAAGATGAAGAGATGCGAAGGGAGAGCACTCACACAGCTTACAGGCTCAACTGATTAAAGCAAAGAGCAGCAGCGACTTGGTCTCAACTAAGGAAAGGGAAGACAGTGATCCTGACTGACCCCTCTGTAGTTCTGATGCTACCCTTAATGTTACTCAGTATCTTGTTCATCAACTGGCATATACTGGGCACTTAATGAATACAGAGCAGAAGCTATGTGAGAAAGGAAAACTATCATTTTCAACTGCTTTTGAAAAAAAATTGGAGCCATGTTGAATACATTGGCAAAATGTTGGATGTGAGAAGAGCATACACCAAACACCACAGTGAGGTTTGGGAAGCCCTATTAGATCCCATCTAACCTTATTTTCTTTTTTCCTTATTCTAAATAATAATAGTAAATGTGGAGGCAGAATTTGTGATTCTGTTAAGGGACAGAGGCGACATCTTTCTCTCAAATAATTCATTATACTCTATCATCAGGAGATTTTGAAAGGAAAAGTAAAATGAAAAGAACATGGCAAAATATATACTAAAATAGAAAATCTACTTTAATAAAGGTGTTAAAGAGATATGAGGTTAATGACTGTGGATTTATCAGCAAAAATCCCCAAACAGGATATAGTTGGCCAGATTCTGTCAGCAAAATAAATTACAATGTGGATTAAGAATTAAATCATCAAATATTTGAGATAAAGACAAATGGGCATTTTGATCTTCTGCAGTGGGAATAACAGTAATAAGCATGTAAGCAATATTCTAAAACGCCAGAGGCAATGAAGTCAGCACACTAATACTATACCCCTGTGGAGTACATTGAGCTTGGCCTTTTCTCCTAAATCCTTAAGCATGATTTGCTTCTGGGAACTCAGAAAACACCTGGAGTGGAATCAGGAAAATGAAAATTGAGCCACGGTTATTGATCTAAAAATAGACTGGAAATGAGCAGAATCTCTTCCTGTATTTTCTAATTAACGGAAGCCTTTAGGGGCTTACTCTCATTAACTCAACCAACCTACCAGATTCAAGAAAAATTTAATACTCAAGGATGATCTGGTATAACTCCTCTATAACAGATGGCAAGTAAGCTTTAGAGAAATTAAGTGATTCATTTAAGATATCATTGCTAATTCATGTTAATCTCTTGACTATTAGATTAGTCCCCTTCCACAATGTTTTCAAAGCATGAAAGTCGTTAATATAACTACATACGCTACCAAGATAACCAGTAAAAGTAACTTAAGGATTGTATATCAGACAAAGGAACTTGCATTTTAATAAATGCAATAAACAGAGACCTACTATCTTTTGCACTGTCAACGTATTTTTTTTAATGTTAGCATCTATATTGGAGCTCTGAGGATATGTGATGAAGCCAAAACAGTAGAAACAATATGACACAGACAGGAAAAAGCGAAGACTTGTCCCTCAAGAAAAAATTTTACAATCCATGTTAAATAAATTTATTCTTGTATATATGGTAATAAACTAGCTCTGGTCTTAATGGTCAATCTTATATGTCAATAGGGTTCTGATTTAATAACTCCCATTAATCAATATCCTTTCTACTATAGATAAGTGATAAAAACATGAATTTTGTCATGCTTCTGATCTCAGCTACTTGTCAGAAGTAAACTATATAATACAATTGTAAAGCTTTATGTACTACAGGTAACTGAAAATGCATTTTAAGGAATAATAATATGATACCATAATACCTAAAATTTTTTAAGTATAATTTTTTCAGAGAGAAAGCTCAATTATCAAAACAGCAAATACTATCAACATACACAGAAAAAATTTCCTTCCATTAGTCAAATCAATAAAGCACATAGGAAAGAACCTACAAATGTTACTTATAAAAAATGCCTTACTGTTCTTCAGAGATGTATAATAACCTTTAAAATGTAACAAAATGAGAATCTCTCTCAAGCAAGAGAGGATATTTTTGTACCTTTCTTATAGACATGGGAGATTGTGTAAGTGCCATCTCACATTCATTTGACTGCCTTAGTGCTGGGGGTCAGAGAAAGCTAAACCTGAACACGTTGCCAACAAAGGGTTAACATTTAATTATTTACTGATGAAGGAGGGAGAGACGTCAAGACAAGAGGGGCTTTCCCAGTTCTGAGCAGTTAGGTTCCCCAGTCATGAACAAAGGAAAAAAGAATGAATTTCAACAAATACCAGAAGGAGTTCAACGACAAAAAAAGGTTATCGTGTACAGAGTTTACAGAGTAAAAGGTCCCTTGAGGATGCTGCTGTCCCTCTAAGAAAGTTACAAAAAAAAAAAAAAAAAGGCTTAGCTGCACTACAAACAAGGCAAAGAGGTAAAAATATTAGTCCTTCAAAAAATTTTTATTTTCAGATACTCTTCCCTCTAGGAGTAGAAGGATTCAAGATAGGATAAACAACTCAAAATTTCTGCAATTAATCTCTAATGAAAAAAACCCAACAGCTATGAACGAGCAATCAGACTAGTCATCTAAGGTGGCTAGAGAATTCTTACTCTCAAAACATCTTAAGAGATTCCAGTAACAGACCAAAATGACAATATTGGTACCTCAGTATTTATTTTGCTTAATACCCATGTTAGATATGGAGTCCATCATTTTCTAAACTTTGTCCCGTTGCTACTCAGTCACAGGTCCAAGTGTGAGGTGATGTCTTTCCCATTTCAGCCTCCAGGGGGTAGTCGGGCTCCAAGATAAAGGAACTAACTTTCAAGATACTCATATATATGGAATCTAGCCCTGATGAAAGGAAAACAGTCAGGTTCTAGGGCAAGGACCAGGAACTGGGTCTGGAAACTTCACTCTTCCTTCCATTTCT
This sequence comes from Ovis canadensis, assembly GCF_042477335.2. Classification (NCBI taxonomy): domain Eukaryota; kingdom Metazoa; phylum Chordata; class Mammalia; order Artiodactyla; family Bovidae; genus Ovis; species Ovis canadensis. The sequence continues at coordinate 137,094,898 of NC_091247.1, read as the reverse complement.
TGATTCATCCTCTATATCATTGTTCAGTCTAGGAGGGCTCAAAGGTGGCTTCTGGAGGGAGAATACAAAAGACCCAAACTACAAGAAAACATAATGCAATTGACTAATAACCAAGGAAACTGGTATTAAACAAAGTCATTTTGAAAATGTTTGAAATAGAAAAAAGACGTGATTGGAATACTTTCCAAATATGTGCTTGATTTAAAATTCAAAATTTTAATTTTAATGGGGCACATGACTCCCTTGAGTTAGTATTAAGACATAAATAAGCCTGATTTTTGATTCTGAAAATCATTATAAATAATAGTATTACATCAGACATACTAAAAAACCCATTAAATTTTCTTAGAAGAAAGGTTAGATCCTATGATGGATGTGGTAGGCTTTTTTTTCTGGCCTCTAAATTACATTCCTGCCTAGTGCAACTCTAGTATTAAAGAGAAGAAAGAGCTAAATGTAATATTTTCCAAATTATCCTGCAGCTAGGGTTCTAGATGCACATCAGTTCAGTTCAGTCGCTCAGTCGTGTCCATCTCTTTGTGACCCCATGGCCTGCAGCACCCCAGGCCTCCCTGTCCATGACCAATTCCCAGAGTCCACCCAAACTCATGCCCATTGAGTTGGTGATGTCATCCAACCATCTCATGCTCTGTTACCCGCTTCTCCTCACGCCTTCAATCTTTCCCAGCATCAGGGTCTTTTCAAATGAATCAACTCTTCACATCAGGTGAGCAAAGTATTGGAGTTTCAGCATCAACATCAGTCCTTCCAGTGAATATTCAGGACTGATCTCCTTGAGGATGGACTGGTTGGATCTCCTTGCAGTCCAAGGGACTCTCAAGAGTCTTCTCCAACATCACAGTTCAAAAGCATCAATTCTTCAGCACTCAGCTTTCTTTATAGTCTAACTCTCACAATTATACATGACTACTGGAAAAAACATAGCCTTGACTAGATGGAACTTTGTTGGCAAAGTAACGTCTCTGCTTTTGAATATGCTGTCTAGGTTGGCCATAACTTTTCTTCCAAGGAGTAACCGTCTTTTAACTTCATGGCTGCAGTCACCATCTGCAGTGACTTTGGAGCCCCCCAAAATAAAATGTGACACTGTTTCCACTGTTTCCCCAACTATTTCCCATGAAGTGATGGGACCGGATGCCATGATCTTTGTTTTCTGAATGCTGAGCTTTAAGCCAACTTTTTCACTCTCCTCTTTCACTTTCACCAAGAGGCTCTTTAGTTCTTCTTTGCTTTCTGCCATAAGGGTGGTGTCATTTGCATATCTGAGGTTATTGATATTTCTCCCAGCAATCTTGATTCCAGCTTCTGCTGGAATCCAGCCCAGAGTTTCTCATGATGTACTCTGCATATAAGTTAAATAAGCAGGGTGACAATATACAGCCTTGATGTACTCCTTTCCCGATTTGGAACCAGTCTGTTGTTCCATGTCCAGTTCTAACTGTTGCTTCCTGACCTGTATACAGATTTCTCAGGAGGCAGGTAAGGAGGTCTGGTATTCCCATCTCTTGAAGAATTTTCCAGTTTGTTGTGATCCACACAGTCAAAGGCTTTGGCATAGTCAATAAAGCAGAAGTAGATGTTTTTCTGGAACTCTCTTGCCTTTTCGATGATCCAACGGATGCTGGCAATTTGATTTCTGGTTCCCTTGCCTTTTCTAAAATCAGCTTAAACATCTGGAGGTTCACAGTTCACGTACTGTTGAAGCCTGGCTTGGAGAATTTTGAGCATTACTTTACTAGCGTGTGAGATGAGTGCAATTGTGCAATAGTTTGAGCATTCTTTGGCATTGCACTTCTTTGGGATTGGAATGAAAACTGACCTTTTCCAGTCCTGTGGCCACTGCTGAGTTTTCCAAATTTTCTGGCATATTGAGTGTAGCACTTTCACAGCATCATCTTTTAGGATTTGAAATAGCTCAACTGGAATTCCATCACCTCCACTAGCTTTGTTTGTAGTGATGCTTCCTCAGGCCCACTTGACTTCACACTCCAGGATGTCTGGCTCTAGGTGAGTGATCACACCATTGTGATTATCTGGGTTATGAAGATCTTTTTTGTATAGTTCTTTTGTGTATCCTTGCTATCTCTTCTTAATATCTTCTGCTTCTGTTAGGCCCATACCATTTCTGTCCTTTATTGAGCCAAACTTTGCATGAAATGTTCCCTTGGGATCTCTAATTTTCTTGAAGAGATCTCTAAACTTTCCCATTCTATTGTTTTCCTCTATTTCTTTGCACTGATCACTGAGGAAGGCTTTCTTATCTCTCCTTGCTATTCTTTGGAACTCTGCATTCAAATGGATATATCTTTCCTTTTCTCCTTTGCCTTTCACTTCTCTTCTTTCCACAGCTATTTGTAAGACCTCCTCAGACAACCATTTTGCTTTTTTGCATTTCTTTTTCTTGCTCCCTGTCTCCTGTACAATGTCATGGACCTCCGTCTATAGTTCATCAGGCACCCTGTCTCTCAGATCTAGTGTCTTAAATCTATTTCTCATTTCTACTGTATAATAGTTAGGGATTTGATTTAGGTCATACCGGAATGGTCTAGTGGTAGTTCCCACTTTCTTCATATTAAGTCTGAATTTGGCAATAAGAAGTTCATGATCTGAGCCAGTCAGCTCCAGGTCTTATTTTTGCTGACTGTATAGAGCTTCTCCATCTGGCTCAAGGGTATGTTTTTCCTTAAGCTCTGTACTAATAATTATATTACAACAATGTATCTTGCTCAAGGACATGTTTCTCTTTAACAAGAATCTTCTGACTAATCTTGTTATATTAAGACAGGTTGTGAGTGTGGGCCTGGTAAAAATATATAAGGCCTTGATAACACTAGTGAGGGGGCGCTCTCCACCCTTCTGATGTCTGTGTCAGAAGCTTTCTCTGTCCTTTCTCATTGTAATGAAACTTCTGCCACACAAAAGCTCTCAGTGATCAAGCCTGATCCCTGATCCCACAGCCAAATCTTTGGAGATCAAGAATCTGACATTGTTCACCATAAGTTATTAATGAGAACCAGCCCAGCTGCTAGGATCTAAATAAAGGTGACACCTTTTCAACAGGCCTCTTATTGTAGATAATGCCATGAAGTTGAATGAGGAGAAAAGATCCAAAAGAGAACCAGTAAACACTCTATAGATTTCAGATTTAAGAGTTAGGCCCAAATGAGCTCTCTGTGGTTCATTTCAGTTCAGTTGCTGAGTCGTTTCCGACTCTTTGCGACCCCATGAATCGCAGCACACCAGGCCTCCCTGTCCATCACCAACTCCTGGAGTTCACTCAGACTCATGTCCATCGAGTCCGTGATGCCATCAGCCATCTCATCCTCTGTTGTCCCCTTCTCCCCCTGCCTCCAATCCCTCCCAGCATCAGAGTCTTTTCCAACGAGTCAACTCTTCGCACGAGGTGGCCAAAGTACTGGAGTTTCAGCTTTAGCATTATTCCCTCCAAAGAAATCCCAGGACTAATCTCCTTTAGAATGGATTGGTTGGATCTCCTTGCAGTCCAAGGGACTCTCAAGAGTCTTCTTCAACACCACAGTTCAAAAGCATCAATTCTTCAGCACTCAGCCTACTTCACAGGCCAACTCTCACATCCATATATGACCACAGGAAAAACCATAGCCTTGACTAGACAGACCTTAGTCGGCAAAGTAATGTCTCTGCTTTTGACTATGCTGTCTAGGTTTGTCATAACTTTTCTTCCAAGGAGTAACCGTCTTTTAATTTCATGGCTGCAGTCACCATCTGCAGTGATTTTGGAGCCCCCAAAAATAAAGTCTGACACTGTTTCCCCATCTATTTCCCATGAAGTGATGGGACCAGATGCCATGATCTTCGTTTTCTGAATGTTGAGCTTTAGGGCAACTTTTTCACTCTTCTCTTTCACTTTCATCAAGAGGCTTTTGAGTTCCTCTTCACTTTCTGCCATAAGGGTGGTGTCATCTGCATATCTGAGGTTATTGATATTTCTCCTGGCAATCTTGATTCCAGCTTGTGTTTCTTCCAGCCCAGCGTTTCTCATGATGTACTCTGCATATAAGTTAAATAAGCAGGGTGACAATATACAGCCTTGATGTACTCCTTTCCCGATTTGGAACCAGTCTGTTGTTCCATGTCCAGTTCTAACTGCTGCTTCCTGACCTGCATACAGATTTCTCAAGAGGCAGGTCAGGTGGTCTGGTATTCCCATCTCTTGAATAATTTTCCTCAGTTTATTGTGATCCACACAGTCAAAGGCTTTGGCATAGTTAATAAAGCAGAAATAGATGTTTCTCTGGAACTCTCTTGCTTTTTCCATGATCTAGTGGATGTTGGCAATTTGATCTCTGGTTCCTCTGCCTTTTCTAAAACCAGCTTGTGTATAAAACTGTCTAGAAGCTAACAAACTGAAACTCTACCACATTTCAGGGAACTATATAGACCACCTGACCTGCCTCTTGAGAAATCTGTATGCAGGTCAGGAAGCAACAGTTAGAACTGGACATGGAACAACAGACTGGTTCCAAATAGGAAAAGGAGTATGTCAAGGCTGTATATTGTCACCCTTCTTATTTAACTTCTATGCAGAGTACATCATGAGAAACGCTGGGCTGGAAGAAACACAAGCTGGAATCAAGATTGCCAGGAGAAATATCAATAACCTCAGATATGCAGATGACACCACCCTTATTGCAGAAAGTGAAGAGGAACTCAAAAGCCTCTTGATGAAAGTGAAAGAGGAGAGTGAAAAAGTTGGCTTAAAGCTAAACATTCAGAAAACGAAGATCATGGCATCTGGTCCCACCATTTCATGGGAAATAGATGAGGCAACAGTGGAAACAGTGTGAGATTTTATTTTGGGGGGCTCCAAAATCACTGCAGATGGTGACTGCAGCCATGAGATTAAAAGACGGTTACTCCTTGGAAGGAAAGTTATGACTAACCTAGATAGCATATTCAAAAGCAGAGACATTACTTTGCCGAGTAAGGTCCGTCTTGTCAAGGCTGTGGGTTTTTCCAGTGGTCATGTATGGATGTGAGAGTTGGCCTGTGAAGTAGGCTGAGTGCTGAAGGATTGATGCTTCTGAACTGTGGTGTTGAAGAAGACTCTTGAGAGTCCCTTGGACTGCAAGGAGATCCAACCAGTCCATTCTGAAGGAGATCAGCCTAGGATTTCTTTGGAAGGAATGATGCTAAAGCTGAAATTCCGGTACTTTGGCCACCTCATGCAAAGAGTTGACTCGTTGGAAAAGACTCTGATGCTGGGAGGGATTGGAGGCAGGAGGAGAAGTGGACGACCGAGGATGAGATGGCTGATGGCATCACTGACTCGATGGACATGAGTCTGAGTGAACTCCGGGAGTTGGTGATGGATAAGGAGGCCTGGCGTGCTGCGATTCATGGGTTGCAAAGAGTCGGACATGACTGAGCGACTGAACTGATACTGGTAGGGAAACCAAAATCCTGCAACCTCATATTTATTCAACCTGTACAGCAACTCTTAAACCCATATCAGGCTGTTAAAGGTATGCAGCCTCCAAGTAAAGCATACTTTAATACCCATTTCCTATGAGCCTAAGGAGTGCTAAGAGAGAAGGAATAAGTTCTCAGAAGGCAAAACCAAAGGCTGTGGATGACAATGGATACGTTAATCCTAGAGAAGGGAATAAGGGCTACAAAGTAGGTTAACCAAGAAAGTCTCTTGCAGGACGATTTTACAAGAAGCGGATGGCACACTCAAAAGGGATAAGTGAAAAGAGTAATGAAATGACCGTTATTTACATAGCCTTAAGAAGGGCTGAGGCAGCTAAGAGGGGACAGTAAAGCATCCAGGGACTGGCAACAGCAGTAAGTTATTAACTCCCTTGGGCCTAAAGGTCAAAGGAAAGCAACAGTGTCACTGAATCCCGAAAGAGATGAAGTTAAAGAAGTCCCCCAAAAGACTTGTGGCTTTAATTACAGGAACACACAATCACTACCAAATGGCAGCTCTGCTAGGAGGGAACTAGAAATATAGTGTCTCTCCAGTGCTCTGTCTTCTATACTCTTGCTATGTCTGAATGTTTGTGTTCTCCCAAAATTCAAATGTTGAAACCTAAATCTCCAATGTTACAGTATTTGGAGGTGAGGCCTTTGAGAGGTGCTTAAGTCATGCGGTTAGAGCGCTCAAGAATAGAATTAGTGCCCTTATAAGAGAGATCCCAGAGAGTTCCCTCACCCCTTCTGCTGCCCACAGGGGAAAAGACAGTCATTTATGAACCAAGGAAGTGGGTTCTCATTACTCAACCACACTGGTACCCTAATCTTGGATTTCCCAGCCTCTAGACCTATGAGAAGTAAATTTTTGTTGTTTATAGGCTACCCAATCTGAGTGTTACAGCAGCCTGAATTAACTAGATTGGCTGAGCCTAAATGGAATTAGTTAAATAGAATTCTCACCACCTGAATGGAGAAAAGTCATCACTACCACCATCAATCCCTTACCCATATGCCTAGGTGTTAAGCCGGCGTTTAAGAACAAATCACAAAGGAAATTACAAAACCATGAGACAAACTACATTTCAAAACTCATGAAATACAGCCAGTACAGCACCCAGGGACATTTATAACCTTACAAATTATTTTTTAGTATTCAAGTCTTTAATTCAAGAAACACACAATACCAGTAATTTTGAAAACCAACATGAATTTTTTTCAGGAAAAATTTAATAGTAGCTAAAGTTTGAAAGTGAGAGTCACTCAGTCGTGTCTGACTCTTTGTGACCCCATGGACTACACAGTCCATGGAACTCTCCAGATCAAAATACTGGAGTGGGTAACCTTTCCCTTCTCCAGGGGATCTTCCCAACACCAAGGATTGAACCCAGGTCTCCTGCATTGCAGGAGGATTCTTTACCAGCTGAGCCACAAGGGAAGCCCAGGAATACTGGAGTGGTTAGCCCATCCCTTCTGCAGAGGATCTTCCTGACCCAGGAATCGAACTGCGGTCTCCTGCATTGCAGGTGGATTCTTTACCAACTGAGCTATCAGGGAAGCTAACGTTTACAGAATGCTTATAATGTGCCAGGTACTCATCTAAGCACTTCACTTACATTAAGTCATTTAATGACTCACAACTGCTCTATGAGATTGATACTGTTATTTCTACTTAATATCGAGAAAACCAACACAAAGAGGAGTAAACTGCTCAAAGTCACATTAGTTAATATATCTTGGAGATAAGATTTCCTGGGTCGTCCAACTCAAGATTCTATTCCTTTGACAACTGTATTACACTCCCTTTCAGAATAAAAAAGACTATCAAAATATCCCCTGAAACAGAAAACTGGAACTGAGGATTAACCATAAAAGAAAAGGAACCACTAAACTACATCTGTTCTGTGCACCCTCAGCAAAGGTCTAGACAGTTTAAGGGTCAATTTAGCTATGGCCTCGAGGAATAGATCCTTCCTGAAAGGTAGCAAAATATGCCACCCCAAAATTATGTCACTGGGGCATCTTTCAAAAGAAACTCAATTCCCATAAATCCCCTACTTGGGAGTTTCATCAAGCAGGAAGATTGACTCATCAGAGGAAAGGAGGATATACCCAGTCAAACTTTGCCATATCTCCCACCTGCTCTTCTAAGGACCCATTTATCTTTGCAAAGTAAATATTTACTCTCCCCTAAGAGGTATACATGGGGCTTCCCAGGTGGCACAAGTGGTAAAGAACTCACCTGCCAATGCAGGAGACATAGAGACATGGGTTTGGTCCTTGGGTTGGGAAGATCTCCTGGAAGAGGGTGTGGTACCCCACTCCAGTATTCTTGCCTGGAGAATCCCATGGACAGAGGAGCCTGGTGGGCTACAGTACTTGGGTTGGCAAAGAATCAGACATGACTGAAGAGACTTAGCACACTCACACAAGAGGCCTACATCCTTTCCTTGGCCTCACGAAGATGGTACATGAGCCTGAATCATCTAAGACATCTTGGAGTGTTACAACCTTCCCCTGACAAAGATTCTTTCCTTAACCCAACTTTGTCAGGCTCCGGAAAATTCTACACACTTCTCTGCAAAGTCTGGTTTTAACAAAACCCTGCTATGTCAGTTTAGCAAGAGTCTCTCATCCTCCACAACAGATCACCCTCAATCCTCCTCATGGGTTCCTCATCTTCTACCATCCCTCCAGGTGAAATCGAGCCCCACAGTGTTAATAGAAGCTGGTGACTAATAGAAATTCTTGAGCTTGTCTTAAAGAACAGATAAAGGAACAGCTTGTTAAAACTCTTCTGCTTATAGATTGCCTTCACTGGTGAGCTTGCTTTAGTTTTTTTCCCTCTCTTTAACTGCATGCACCCCAAGCTTCATAGAGCCTAGGTAATATACCACAAGATTCCTTAAGCACCCTACAGAAAATATCTCGATATACGGCTTGCTATAGTACTGTAGGCAGGGGCTTAAGCTGATTTTTAGGAACTTAAGAGTCAGCTTTTGTTCAGTCAGAGCTGGCTAAAACTGGTTGAGATCACAGGCCGTAAGACTGGACCCACGCAGGTGTTGGATGAACGTCCTTTTGACATCAGAGGGCCAAAACCTCCACCTCCAGAATCATGCTAAGTGCCTCCATCTTTTAACATGCATCCTTGGAAGAAGCATGTAACCTAGATATGCCTGCAAAGAACACTGATTACCTCACTTCTCCTGTACCTCCAATCACCTTTCCTTGCAACTAAGACCACCCTGCTTCTTTACTCCATAAATATCCCACCTTTGAAGGTAGATTTTCTGCTTGTTTTCCCTTGGCTGCTTTGTGAGTAAACTCTTCTACGGCAAACTTCAGTTTCTCAGCATTTGACTTGCAGTAACAAAGGAACAGACCACCCTGGCTTGTATTCAGCAAGAATCCTGGTATATTGGTTTAGCCAAAACCCCTCTAAATCCAAGATTTCCTCTTAGTAATTCAATTTCCACTTATTCATGTATTTGCAATAGAATCCAGTTCTATACTGAGGTCTCTTCCCCCTATTGCAGTAGTCCTGAATAAAATATGTTTTTACTGCTTTAACTATCATCTAGTTCCGTTTGTTTTTTTTTTAAACACTATCTCCCATGTATATATGTGGGTATGCATGTTGTTAAGAACAAGACAACACGCCCCAAATGGAGTCACTTATGCTAAGATCCACTTTCCAAACCAAGGCTTACATTTTTGGCCTCTTCCAGAAATGTAACCAAAGAGGACCCTATGGGGCCTTCTTGGGACAGAGCCCCTCTCCCAATATTCTCTGCTGTATCTCCTATCAGAAACAGCAAGTATATCCTGCATATTTCCTGAGTTTTTTAGATGCTAAAAAACCACCACCAAATAGCAGAAATTAACTACCTGATGATCATGAGCCTGTAGCCCTCAGACCTACTGGTACCTAGGAATTGATAATGTTAATGGCCCTATTAACTTAAAATCAATCAATCAGAGAATTCTGAGTGACCAGATCACACACCTTGGGATGCTCCTCCCCTCATCTGGCCTTTAAAGATGCTTTGTGAAACCCTTCCAGGAGTTAGGATTTTGGGGGCAGCAGTCACCCGTTCTCCTTGCATGACCCTGCAATAAATCTTTCTCTGCTCCAGACTTCAATGTTTTGGTGTTTGGACTAGTAAGTCCAAGTTGGGCATAGGAACTTGTTTGTTCGGTAACAGCAATATAATCTTAAGCCAGTCAATCAGCATCAGTGAGGTAATCTGCCTGACAGACCCCTGCCACCCCCTAAAAGAATGTGACCTTGATACAACCAATCTCCTCTTTACTAGCCTAACTTCCCTGACCCACTTCCTCTGCCTATAAAAGTCTCTCTCTCTCTCTTTTTAATAGATTCGGGAACTCCTTTCTGTCTGCTAGATGGGATGCTGCCCAATACATAAGTTGGTGAACAAAGTCTGTAAGATCTTTTAAATTTACTCTAGATGAATTTCGCTTCATAACAATGTTAACATTTTTTTGTGTGGTTTTTTTTTCTCTAGTTAATCTATCTGTTATTACAGGAGTCTCAGCCAAGAACTCAAAGGGTAGAGGGAAAATTATTTGTCCTCCCCTGTTATCCCAGTTTGTAAATCTGTCCTAGAGCACAAAGTGATGAGAAATTGCTTGAGTCATTTAGAAGGCAAGCAATAAAAATGCTTGTGGATTGGAAGATTCAATACTGTAAAGATGTCAGTTCTCCCCAAATTAATCCAGAGATTCAAAGCAATTTCAATCAATCTTTGCAGTTTCCTTTTTCTAAAGTGAAAATGACAAGCTGACTCTAAAATTCATTCAGAAAGACAAACGGCTAAGAATAGACAAAGCAATCTTGAAGGAAAATAAAACTGATGGGTATTATTCTATCAAATACTAAGAACTATTATAAATGTTATAGTAATTACAATAATGTGGTATAGGCACAAGAATGATCAAATTAACAAGTGGAAAAGGGAACATCCAAAAACAAAGCCACACATACAAGGTATCCTGATTTATGACAGGGCAACATTGTAGTTCATCAAAGAAACATGGTCTGTTCAGAAAATGCCAGGTTAAATAGACAACCATGTGGGGAAAAAACATATGTTGACCTTTACTTGATATCACACAAAAATCAGTTCCATATGGATGGCAGATCTAGAAGCACAAGGTTAAAATAAAGCTCTGTGACCTTAGAGCAGGCAAATATTTCTTTAAAGGCACTGACTATAAAAGAAAAAAGATTTACTTCGATTATAATAAAATTAAGAGCTTCTGTTCACTGAAAGACACTATTAAGAGAGTTCCACAGACCTGAGACAGTTGAGGTACATATATCCACCAAAGGACTTACATTCAGTATATGTAAAGAAATCCTTCAAATTGGTATCAAGAGATAACCCAAAATAAAAATATGCAGCAAATTTGAATTGGCTTCACAAAGTGAATACACAACCTGTCCTTAAACATGCCTGGAAAATCCCATGGACGGAGGTGCCTCGTGGGCTGCAGTCCATGGGGTCACGAAGAGTCAGACACTTACTGAGCGACTTTCACTTTTCACTTTCACACATTGGAGAAGGAAATGGCAACCCACTCCAGTGTTCTTGCCTGGAGAATCCCAGGGACAGGGCAGCCTGGTGGGCTGCCATCTGTGGGGTCACACAGAGTCGGACACGACTGAAGCGACTTAGCAGCAGTAGCAGCAGCAGCGTCAGTGAGGTTAAGGGGAGCAACTGGACCTCTCCTACACTGCTGGTTAAGAGTACAAATTGGTACTACCAAGTTGGAATAATGTTCGGCAACATCCACACAAGGTGAACATATGTATTTCCTATTACTCAGTAATTCCTCTTCTAAGTATATACCCAACAGAAATATGTTCAGTAAGATATATATACTGAAATGTTCACATTAGCACTATTCATAGTAGTTTCAAACTAGAAATCACCCAAAGACCATTAATAGTAGAGTAGATTAAAAACTGGTTATACATTCACATGCAATACTATGGAGAAATAAAAAATCCTTACATGACCACTTGGATGAACATAACAGACAAAATCAGAGAGCAAAGTCAGACAAAAAAGAGCCTATACAAATGGAACTGCATAGTGTGTACACTATAAAAAACGTCAAAAGGGATCTAAATTAATCATTATAAGTCTGAAGAGTGGTTATTTTGGGGGTGGAGAGAAGTGACTGGAAGAGAGTAAGAGGGAGCTTCTGGTGTGCTGATGATGTTCAGTTTAACACAGGTCCTGGTTACATGGGTGTATTCAACATGTGAAAATTGATCAGTCTGCACATTTATGATTTGTGCACTTTTCTTACGAACATTATGCTGCAATAAAAATTAATGTATATGACAAAAAGCAAGTAAATTAAACAACAAAAAACATTTCTAGGGACTTCCCAAAAGTCCAGCAGTTAAGATCTTATGCTTCCACTGCAGGGTTTGATCCCTGGTCAGGGAACTAAGATCCCACAAGCCCCCCTGGTTCTGCCACAAAATAAATAAATAAATTGCTAAAAGTAAAATAGGTTTAAGTAACTTATGAAAAATGTATGCAAATCAGTTTTTGAGAATCTAAATCCAACAGGAAAATGGGGGAAAAATACAAAAAGAAATGCTCAAGACAGAAATAAAAATGTTTCTAGTAAATTCAAAAAATGTAAATTGGAACAGCAGAATGCTCTATTCCCTATCAAATTAGCAAAGACTAAAAGAAATTAATAAGGTTGCTAGTATTATTTTCTAGATTTGGTGAAAATAATACTCTTATTCTTAATGGAAACTTGAAATAGTATAACCTTTCCGCGTAAAAGTCTTGAAAAATGTTTGTATCTTTTGACCCACTAGTTTCCTTTCTAGAAATTATTCTAAGGAAAAATCAGAGATGCAATTAAAAATGGACTTATGCCAGTGTTGATTATAATGGCATTTTGAAACAATATAACTATCCAAGGATGGGAAAATGATTTTGATACATATACATATTGGATATTATGTTGTTTTCAAAGAGTAATGATAAGAAAACACTCAGTGAAAAATACATATACAATTCTATGTGGTATACTTTTTTGTGTTAAAAAAATCAAACATACATTTGCATAGCAAAAGTTGGCAAGAATACACACTGTAATTTAATAGTGGCCATCTGTGGGTGAAAGGATAACGAGTGATTTTAATTTTGTGGCTTGTTTTCTACAAAGAAATACTGTAGAAATGAGCATGGATTATTATTATATTCAGATATCTAACCACATAACAGGGTAAAAAAAAAAAAAAATCCACCCAGTCCCTTTTCTCTAGCAATCTAAGTAACATAGATTTTTGTCTCTCATGTCCCACATGCAATCTTGTAACTTGTTTCCTCAATTTTACCTTAGCAGTATCTGTCCAAGCCATTATTCAGTTCAGTCTTCTCTCATATCTGAAACTCAGGCACTTGTATTCCCTACTGACCTCCTCAAATCAAGACACTTCCTTTTGGTAAAAGAGCCTATCTTTCACTGCTTCTCCATTCTAGCCCTATCAGACCGCTTCACATAGTGAGTTCACACTCAAGTCCTAGAAATATCTGCACCAGGTACCGTCACACCTCCCAAGCTTGGCATACTTTGTTCTCGTTCTTCAGAATGCATTTTCTCCCTTCCATCTCTCTAAATAGACTCACAGTTCAAGACCCACCTCCAATATCCATTTACTGGGTGTAGCGTCTCCGAGAACAGACGGCAGTTTCCAAACCAATCCTCCAATGACAGTTTGCATATATTTCAACATATACCATTCTGCACTATTTATTGTCTAGCTCTCTTTTAAAGAATGAGCTGTTTCTTTTCTTAAATTTCTTAAAATCAAGTTGGATGAATGGACTTTGGTAAAGCATTCATACACATGCCTCATACAGAGGTGTGTGTTTGCGCCTGTGCCTGATAGATAAATGGCAACAGAAACACTAGAATTTTTTTTTTCATTCAAGATGGCAGAGAACGTCTTAAAATAGTCCCCACACAAAAGCACTCTCACCAAAGCCTCGAAACAGAAGAAATAGCTACACCTAGAGCAACAAGCAAAGGACAAAAGAATTAGATGCTGAGACGCCTCGGCCCTAATCACCCACAGGAGGTCCCACACACAGATCTTAAACCACGTTAGAAAACTAGCACCGGCTGCCTCCATTCGAAGAGCCACGCCGCGACAGTGAACGGTGACCTCGGGCACTTCTTGATACTGACCCCAAAAAATCAAGGACGAAAAAGGGGGAGGCTAAGTCGTACGGGTGAGTCTCCAAAATCCACGACTGCGCCCCGCCCCAACCAGGAGCAGTTACCCCACCCCCACACCCCGCCAAGGCGTCTCCATCACCCGGGAAGGAACACGCAGGGCTCGCGTCCACCGGCCAGGCTGGGAATTCTGGGAGGGCCCGAGGCAGAGACTGGGCGAGGCAAGGGCGCCTCGGGCTACACCTGTCAGGCAGCGGCCAGCACTAGGCCCGGAAATCGACGAGATTCGGTGACCAAGAACGGCAGGAGCGTCACCCGCTCCCTCGCTCCCTCGATCGGCCTCTCGCCTTCTCCCTCGTCCTTCTCAAACAAAGGCAACTCACACGCACCGCCATTTTTCCCTTACCTCAAAAACCACCTCTTCGTCAAAATCCGGTGTCATCCTTCTCCGCCATGCCACCCGCCTCAGCACGATGGGAAATGAAGGCGGGAGAACAGGCTGCACCCAGGCGTCTGCCCCTGCCAGCCCTTGTGTGCAGAAAACTACAATTCCCATCATGCCTTGTAGCTCACGCCCCCTTTTCAAGCCCGGTCATTGGAGCTGAGCTTGAGCATGTGGGCGGGAGGGGCGGGAACGGGATGAAACTTGGGCCCTCTGATTGGAGGAGGCTGGGGCTTTTGTCCGCCTTTTACGGCCGCAACTAGCAGGGGGCGCCTGGAGCTCTGATTTTTTTTTTTTTTTTGGAGCTAGGGAAGTCCGCGCACTGGCAAAGCGGCGTTGAGCACTGCTCGTGCGCGCGCGTGGACGTCCGCCCGGAGCTCCGCTGCTCGGTGCTCGTGCCCGCCTGCCCGTCGCCGGCGCTCGCGCCGGGGAGCGCCGCCGGGTCCTCAGAGCCGGCAGCTTCCTTTGTGCGGCGCTCACGTTGCGCCGCGGTCCCTCAGGACGGAATGTGGGCTCTGCGAGGATTTTTCTCTTCTGCCCAAATTCTTGAAACAATGGACTGTAAGGGGCGCGGGGATTAAGGGGGGCGAGCTGGGAAGCGAGCTTCACTGGGGAATCATGACTTCTGCTGCCGGTAAGTGACGGCGCTCAAGCTGCCGCTGGAAAGTTTGTAGCGAGCGCTGCAGGTTTGGGGCTCGGAGCTGCTTTCTCCCCCGGGATAGCTTAGTAGTGTTCCCTGTGCCTTTCTCCGGGACTGCAGCAAGTGCGGAGCAGACGGTGTTTGCTGCCGGATTTTCTCGTCCCTTCGTGCCTGGAGGGGCTCTTTGGAAATCATGTGTCTCTTGGGACCTCCCTTTAAAGGAAGACCTTGTTGGGGTCTCTTAGCTCCAGGAGAAACGGGAAATGTAAAGAGGGCATTTATTTATTCTTTTCTAAAATTTGAGCGACTTTGCCTTTGCGTATGAAAATAGTTTAGATTCCCATGTTAAGAAATCAGTTATTCTAGGAAAGGGCAGCGTTCCCGGAGTGTTGAACTTAGCCACTAGGCTGTGTGGCTTTAACCTCAGTGAGGACTGGAAACCCTGACCCTTAGTAAAGAGATGTAGACTTTGTTACTCCTGGGTTCCCCCCTGTTAGCTGAGAATCAGAGGAGTAGAACTGCCGATGCCAAGGTTTTTGTTCATCTTCACCCGGTTTTGGAACTCTGTCTACCTGGTTAGTGAACACAAAGGCTTATTTTCTGTCTACCTCCCTTGGTCCTTTCCCTTCATCCATATGGCAAAGCCTGTTGTATTACCTTTGTGTGCACTCTGAAGAATTTTATGGACAACGTTCAGAAGGAACAGTTCCTATTTTCTGAAATAATTACTAAAGTAATATTATATTCCCTTATAAGAACATAGGTTAACTTTTAAGTTAGAATTTTTTTTAATTTTTAATTTTTTTTAAATGACAATTTCGCCCACATTGAAAGAAATACACCTTCATTATACATTTAATAGTAAAATAGCGTAAGACTCCAAAGTTACTTCTAGAATCAGCAGTTAAGTATCAGATTAAGTTTTCTTAGCTTTTCTTGGCATTTGTTTTAAATTCCTGTAACTTGAAACTGTCAAACAGCACCCTAAATGTTCTGATTTGTGTTGTTTCTGAAGACTAGATATGCTAGAGGTTGTACTGCTAGGTGTAATCTGATTACAAATTAAGGAGCTGAGAAGTTAGCCAATAGGAGTAGGAAAGCAAGGAGTGCAGTATTCCTGTAGTAGTATCTCTGAAGATGTTGTGGATCTTCCCTTTTGATGTTATATGTGTGTGTAGAGGATGTCATCATATAGTGAGAATTATGTTATTTATTAACTCTTCTTTCCTTACCAAAGGAAGGCTTTCTACTTACTTGAGGTGAAGTATTTTCATCCTAAATTTCTGTGCCTCAGTGTAATGAACAAGACAAATTTTAAATTTAAAATTACTGGAGATTTTAAAATCCTTCCAGCCCGTTTTAACTCTTCCTTCTTTTACCAAACGCATTTAAAATTCGTACCTTGGATGTGTCAACTTTCAGTTCCAATCCCAACAGTTTATAAATGAACAGATACAGAAGCATTTAATTGACATTTAAATATGTAAACCTGATCTAGGTCTCAGTTTGGAATTGTGTGATTTCATTTGAATGACCCTCAAATATTGCAGGCTGTTTTTATATTTATCAACTTTACCATTCAATCCACAGACATTTTTGTGGTGTTAAAAAGAGGGACACTTCCTGTGTTTAGCTGAGTTAGTTGGTTTTTAGCATAGCTGGCTGAGAAGCATTAACTACTTTTTTGCTTGCCCATCTGTTAAGATTTATTATAATTTTTTCACATGTCTAAATGGAGAATATAGAAAAGAACTGGGGTTTTATTTCCATCTTCTAACAAAATTATGTGTTCATCATTCTTACAAGCTGTTTATGATGCTCTTTGGAACAAAATTTAAATTCATTAAAACGTTAGGAACATTATTTGCAGCTGGGGGAGATGTTTGTTTACACTGAACCTAATCTGTGGCATTGTTTGGGCTGGTTGGCTTAATTTAAGGACATAAGAAAAATATAGAATATCTAAATTATATGTATTCTAAAGAAGAGCTTGCTTTGTTTTTCTGCATCTGTGAAAGAGTAGGCCCACATAGAGATTTTAGAATTTTTAAAATCAGTATATGAGAAAAAGAGAGCTAATTATAGGAATGTATTTTATACCTTTTTGAACATGTACAGGTCTCAGAGTACATGTGCTGTACTTTGCTTTTTGGCTGGTCTAGTAGCTCAAAGTGTTGCATGTGGACCGCAGCCATCTGTGTGCAATAGATGACGAGTGTGTTTGTAATTGTTAGAATAGTGGTACTAGTGCTTTACACTCTTACCTTACTTTTCCCTGGAGCCAAACAGCTGTGTAAATAAAAGATTTGCTGCTATGCTCTAAAAAGTTTCAAGTCTGACTGTTGATACAGTATTAACATCCAAAGGTGCTGGATTTATTGCAAGTTTGACATTGGAGCAGACTGTCATATAATGGCTTGTTATTTTTTGATTTGTGTTTCTTTCAAAATAGAGCCACTAAAAATAATGATGAATTTCAAATATTGCTGTGTTATACTGGCTTAGTTGAACACTTATTCCTACTAATAATTAAGAACTTACTCAGTAATCCTATTGAAGTTGATTCCTACAAACATATTATTATTCTATGTTTAAGTGGATATTGACTTTTATTTTTTTAAAGAAATATCTTGTTACTGAGACATAGTAAAGATGTGTATGTGGTTCTGTCTGTTCCCAGGCCCAATGTTCAGCATTGCGGATACGGCAGAGAGACAAAGTGCCTGCCCTCCTGGAGCTTGTCTTCTTGTGGGGAAGACAGAGGGAGGTACACTGAAGAAAAATCACACAGGGCAAAGGGCTCCGGAATCTAAGGGTTCTCCTGAAGCAGGTATCTCAGACAGACTCTAGAGTAATCTGTTCAAATCCCTCATTTACAAGTAAGGAAACTGAGGCAACCAATTCTGCATAAAAACACACAGTTAGGTTAGTCAGCTTTCCCAGTTACATTATTGGTTTCCTCCGAAACAGCATTAACTAAGCCAAAGTTCACAGTTCTTTATTTAATTCATTGAGTATATGTTGAGGAAGTTAGGTACATAATGCTGTGCTGTATTTCTTGGTAATCACCATAGTTCATGTAGTTAATTGAGTTTCTGGAACAGTAAGAGATTTATGATTCTTGGAAGCAGACCCTGTTCAAAGCGTATTTAAAGAAAAGAGTAAAGTTGATACCAAAGATTAAAAAAAAAAGATTGAACTGAAATAGCAAAAATTGATTGAGTGAATGACCCTGAAATTTCTGAACAGGCTCTAAGACTCAGTAAAAGGTTAATGAGATCAGAGGTTTTTTTTGCTTTTGTTTTTTGGTTTTTTAGCTGTGGTAAAATAACCTAACATAAATTTAGCATCTAATACTATTTCTAAGTGTACAAAGCAGTAGTGGTAAGTGCATTCATACTGCTCAGCTGCCAGTCTCCAGAACTCTTTCCATGTTGCAAAACTTTTTGTTTATTCCTTCAAAATGCCCAGAGGTAGGATGTTTTCAGAATGGTTACAGAAATGAAATCAGTGTGACAGTCTGTCAGTCTTCCTTATCTTGGATAAGATGGGAGGTTAGGAAGAAGCCTCGGGCAGTCATACTTTCTCTTGACTTCACTTAATAGGTCAAGGGTTTAATTTAATAGACTATGACACAAAGCTTTATCATTAGGGTTTGAGTGGTTTTAAAATTTTTTATACCAAAAAAAAAAAAACCAAGCAAAATAATAACGTGCTTATTGAACATTTAACTGAAATTGCATGGCTTTGGGAATTTATATTAAGGCATTTTGGAACTACCTCCTATCTTTTTTTATTATAACATTATACTGAAGAATTAAATGAGAAGGCATCTGTTATCGGGTGACCTTAGTTGAAGAGGTTTGGGAAATTCTTCCTTGGTTGGTAAAAAGGAAGTAGAGCACCCTACTTTTTTTTTTTCTCCTTACTTGTGTCCCTGTAATGTCTTCCCGAATTGGAGTACTGTGACTAATTTCCTTTGTTGAAAAGAAACTCACCACCAAGTGAAGAATCAAAGCCTCTGTGTATCCAAGCACTTAAACAGTGTCCAGCAGATGATATTTTGAAAGGTTCAAAAATATTTTTACCACAAGTCTTTTAAGAAATATGACAGGGTGAAAAATGATAGTATAGATAGAAAAACATAAAAGAACTTTAAAAAATGTGGATGCTCAGACTATGTAACTTCATTTTACAGGCATTTTGTGTGAAGTTTTAGGTTCCTGTAGGCTAGAGCAGATCTGTCGAAATCTAACACAGTGCTTATAAGGTGCTTATTAAGTCCTTTTAATGTAATGTCAAGAAAGAATTGCTACCATAGGAATTATAGTCATCTTTTAAATATACTAGAACTGTGGTTATAAATGAGGGGTACACATCGTAATCACCTGGGATAGAGTGTAGACATGTGACTTTCTAAAAATAAAGCTCAGTGAAGAATTATAATGAAAATTCCCATTTGACAACGCCTGCACAGGAAAAATACCACTTTATTAAGAGCCTCAGATAATACAGTATTGATAATTTTCAGTGTTTAAGTTTGGGAAATTTCTAGTTTCTGTATTCTCTTTTAGGTTATTTTGGGGTTCAAGTGAGATAGGTCATTGATAGAGGGCATTTTATACAACTCCACTGTATATCCTCAAGATAGAAGAATACTGCTATTCACATGAGACGTTTGGGTCATATCCTATGTAAACCTTAGGCAAATTCAGCTCTTGGACTCAGTAAATGAACCACAGTATCCTCTCCTACTATACGGATCTAAGCAAAAGCCAGTTTTATTTAGTGTTGACTACAGATATGGTGATCTGTTCCAGAGTTAGAAGAAAAACTGTATTGGATTTACTAAGCAGTGTACACTATACCAAAAACTGTACGTACTTGAATTGAAGAGCAATTTACAGAATTGTAATTGCTGACTCTGCATAATGTAGTATAATAATCTACCTAGTAAAATGCATTGTCAAAAGTAAAAATGTTCTCAAACTTAATCATTTATCTTCTGCTTTGGATTTTTGGTCATCATACTTTTTTTTCCCCCCTATCCAGAGATTAAGAAGCCACCAGTGGCCCCCAAACCAAAGTTTGTTCTGTCAACTAATAAGCCAGCTCCACCTCCTGTCGCACCCAAACCCGAGATCTTCGTTTCTAGTGTTCCACAGTCAACAAAGAAAACCAAACCATCCATAGCTCCAAAACCAAAAGTTCTGAAGGCCTCACCTGTCCAGGATATCACACAGTCAAGATCAAGGAAAATCGTCATGAACCTGGAAGAGCATACACAGGAATTCCCTGAAAGTACTGACAACTCGAACTGCAAAAA
This sequence comes from Ovis canadensis, assembly GCF_042477335.2. Classification (NCBI taxonomy): domain Eukaryota; kingdom Metazoa; phylum Chordata; class Mammalia; order Artiodactyla; family Bovidae; genus Ovis; species Ovis canadensis. The sequence goes on along the minus strand of NC_091247.1, from coordinate 137,074,777 downwards.
CAAAGGGCATCCGAGCAGTGATTATATTTTACCAGTGTGTTCCTGCCATCCTGGATGTGACCATAAGCTTGAGAACAGAGGGAATTCGTGTGTCAAGCAGCTTGCCTTAGGGCCCCTGGAAATGCATGAGAATTTAGAAAATAACAAAATTGGTGAGTCCCCTTCAGCTGTAAAAAATCAGCATAAATGCGATTCTGTTGGTGAAAGGGTCAAGAGCCAGGGTAAAGTAGTTTTAAAGGCAAGCATCCTCGAAGAGAAGCTCAAAGATGTTTTAACACAACGAACGTCACCCTTTCTTTTTCCCCAGAAGCACAGATCCACAGACAGTCCAGAAATGAGTGATGGCTGTAATTCCCACAGACAGTTCAGCATTGAATTTGCAGACTTGTCACCTTCCCTGTCCAGCTTGGAAAACGTTTCTAATCATCACCCTTGCCACCTACAACTCCCTAGCACTGAATTTCAAAATTTTGAAACTAATCAGAATGACAGTGAAAAAAGCAACACTTGCTCTCATTCATCTGAACAAGAAGCTCTAGAAAATGGAAAAAGGAGTCCTTTCTTATCTTCAGATGGAGATAGTAAGAAATCAGAAGCCAAAGACCTTGGTCCCTTGGAAATCCACTTAGTGCCATGTACTCCCAAGTTTCCAACTCCCAAGCCCAGAAAAACACGTGTTGCACGCCTCTTACGCCAGAGACATATAGATACTCCGAGTGAAAGTACTGAAGAACCAGAGAATGTAGACAGCTTGCCTCATCTTTTCGAAGATAGTTTGAAAAACAATAAAATCAGTGTCTTTCATCAGACTGCTTTGTGTAACCAGGAACAGGTGGACAAAGGGAAGCCAGAAAATAAAGGTGAATTGAATGTGGACCTCACCGGTGACAGACAAAACTCGGTCTATTCACAGAAAGCCATGTGTCCTGAAACATTTTCCTCTGAAAAAATGTCACCTCCTTTAGAAACAGACTCTAACTTGAGTTCTGACAACAAGTCAGGAGATAGTTCTGGTATGTCACTTGCCGAGGACAAAGGAACCAATTTTATAAGATGCAATACTCTATCTATGAGCCTGCCCAAGCAGCTCAAATTAACCTGTAGCGAACATTTGCCTACTGCGTCTAACCCGGGAGTGTCTGCCCCTCAAATGCAAAAGGAATCTGTGATAAAAGGTGAAAGTTCCTCAAAAGTTGTCCCCAAAAAACCTCAAAGACACAGTTTGCCTGCTGCCGGAGTGCTTAAAAAGGCTGCCTCTGAGGAGCTTGTGGAGAAAAGTTCTTACCCCTCAAATGAAGAAAAAGATTCAGAGAAGGGTTTAGAAAGAGATCACGTGCAGCATTTATGTGCCCCAAACAATGGTATGTCATCGTCCTTTGATATGCCTAAACGGGCTTCAGAGAAGCCAGTGTGGAAATTACCTCATCCCATTATCCCCTTCTCTGGGACCCCAGAATCCTTAAAGTCCGTCACCATATCCTCAAACAGTGAGACTTCCAGTGCCCTGACCAAGCCTAGAGCAAAATCATTATCTGCTATGGATGTGGAAAGGTGCACTAAGCCTTGCAAAGACTCTCACAAGAAGAGCTCTTTAAAGAAGTTGCTCAATATGAAGCTGTCCATCTGTTTCATGAAGAGTGACTTCCAGAAATTTTGGTTCAAGAATAGCCAGCTTGGAGACACAACCTCAGGCAGCCTGGCAGGTGGGGAGCAAAAAGGGAATGAGAGTGATTGGCATGGTTTGTTGGTAGAGAAGAGAAGTAAACCCATCAAGGCATATTCGGCAGATAACTATAGTCTGGAGTCCCAGAAGAAGAGGAAGAAGTTGCGGGGCCATACCAGTGCAGCTAATGGACCAAGAGCCGAGTCTCTGGATGACCAAATGCTCTCCCGGGAGTCGTCCTTGCAGGCACTTTGCAAATCTGTTACCAGCGACTGTGCACCGGAGTATGAAAATATACGCCATTATGAGGAAATACCAGAGTATGAGAACTTGCCATTTGTTATGGCTATGGGGAAAACTCCAGAGTTGGAACAGCAGAATTCCAGCAGTGTGGAGGACACTGATGCAAGTGTGTATGAGGTAGAGGAGCCGTATGAAGCTCCAGATGGCCAGCTCCAACTTGGACCCAGACACCAGCATTCCAGGTAACACTTAGGTGTCAGACAGACTCGTGTATCACTGAAATTAACCCTCAGCAACCCTGTGAGATAGGTCAAGATCTCATAGGTGGGGACAGGTCACTTGGCAAGAGAGTGGTTTATTTGATTTTATTTTTTAATTAATTTTTATTGGCATATAGTTGCTTTACAATGTTACATTAGTTTCTACTATACAGCAGAATGAATAAGCCATACATATACATTATATCAGGCTTCCCTGGTGGCTCAGAGGTTAAAGTGTCTGCCTGCAATGTGGGAGACCTGGGTTCGATCACTGGGTCAGGAAGATCATCTGGAGAAGGTAATGGCACCCCACTCCAGTATTCTTGCCTGGAGAATCCCATGGATGGAGGAGCCTGGTAGGCTATAATCCACAGGGTCACGAAGAGTCAGACAGGACTGGATGACTTCACTTTCACTTTCATACATTACATCCCCTCCCTTTTGGACTTCCTTCCCATTCAGGTCACCACAGTGCATTGAGTGGAATTTCTGGTGCTATACACTGTATTCTCATTAGTTATCTATTTTATACATCGTATTATCAATAGTATACATGTGTCCCTCCCAGTCTTCCAATTCCTCCAATCCCTGTTTTCCCCCTTGATATCCATATAGTTGTTCTCTACATTTGCGTCTCTGTTTCTGCTCTGCAAATAAGATCATCTATACCATTTTTCTAGATTCCACATGTATGGGTTAATATACAGTATTTGTTTTTCTCTTTCTGACTTACTTCATTTTATATAACTCTCTAGGTTCATCACGTCTCTACCAGTGACCCAGTTTGAGAGAGTGGTTTAGTTAAGCATATATTGTTATTTCCAAAGTGCAGTCTCTTTTTATCATGTAGTCAGGATGGGTATTTGCAATCTAACCTTTCAGTCATTGACTTAAAAGTACCAACTTGGAATACAGAGCAATACCCTAGAGGAGGGAGTTGTCCAAGTCAATGAGGTTTATTTGCTAGGTACTAGAAATCTGTGAAATTTTTGAAATCTATGTGTGCCCTTGAACTTTGGTGCCCTTGTCAGATAAAACCTCTAAATTTGCAAAATTCACTACTCTTTGAGGATTATTTATTTCACTTGTTGAAGGCTAATTACTAACTTCAGATGGAGATAGAAGAAATGCAAGAGAAAGAAAACTCCTGCCTTTCTCACTTTTGTATACATACTTCTGCCCCTGGTGTGCCTACTTCATCTGTCTTTTTTGAAACCTTGTTTGTCCTTGATGGTCCAGCTCAGCAATCCCTTGCTTTCTGAAGCTTCCACAGTTAACTAGTACGACATGTTTACCTCCTTTTCTGATCTCCCAGTTACGCTTTGATGCTGTGGTGTCCTTTATCTCAGTCTTCTTTATGGTAGAATTGTTTATTGCCATGCCTGATTGGTGTTTGGTTTCAGGCTTCATGAAGAGTTCTGGTCATATCTTTTTATCCTGCATGAGGCTAATGCAAGGGTCTTAGTAGGGATCGGTAGATTTGGTTGACTAAATGGAAGAATGAGCGAAAGAAGGGCAAAGGGGAGCAGCTTCCTAACCCCAGGAGCAGCTTCCTTCTCTCTCCCTAGTCACAAAGGGACCCTTGGCATTGTGTTGAAAGTGTTTTGTGTTTAACACAAAGCACACAGACCGTTTTGGACGTCTTTATATTCTTTCTTAGGTGACTAACTTCAAGCCTTTGAGTGCTTAGGTCTTAAAATAGGACTTCTGTAGAAATATTGATACATGTGGCACATAGTAGAGCCTCAGAAAAAAAAAGGATTATTGGATGAATTGAATAAATCAAATTAAGCAAAATCTTAGTTGTTGCACCAAGTAAAATAAATTGTTCTTTTACCTTTCAGATGCTCTCTTGGCACTTTTCTTTGCTCATAATCCTCTTTGCCCTTCCTCCTTTAACCGAAAAAGGCTTACCTCCTTTGCCTTAACTTTTCTAAATCTGACTTCATCCTGTTTACAGCTGTCTACTCTGAGTGTTCGGAGAAGGCAGTGGCACTCCACTCCAGTACTCTTGCCTGGAAAATCCCATGGATGGAGGAGCCTGGTGAGCTACAGTCCATGGCATCACTGAGAGTCTGACACGACTGAGCGACTTCACTTTTACTTTTCACTTTCATGCATTGGAGAAGGAAATGGCAACCCACTCCAGTGTTCTTGCCTGGAGAATCCCAGGGATGGGGGAGCCTGGTGGGCTGCTGTCTATGGGGTCGCACAGAGTTGGACACGACTGAGGTGACTTAGCAGCACTCTGAATGTTAGTACCTAGGTGAAAACCTCTCCCTTGGCATAAATATTTCAATGGGGAATAAAGTATCCAACTTTTTTAAAAAAGTCTGTTTTCTATTTTCATGCCTGCTCATCTCACCATGGAACAGTTTTGTTGATGCTGCCCTCCTTTTGAATAATTTTTTATTGGAGGATAGTTGCTTTACAATGCTGTGTTAGTTTCTGCTGGTACTGCCCTCCTTTTAACAAAGTTTTGTGTGTTATTGTGTATATGTGTATGTTGAAGGGACGAATTTGGGTTCTTTGTGACATGCTGCTGCTGCTAAGTCACTTCAGTCATGTCCGACTCTGTGCAGCCCGATAGACAGCAGCCCACCAGGCTCCCCCGTCCCTGGGATTCTCCAGGCAAGAACACTGGAGTGCATTGCCATTTCCTTCTCCAACGCATGAAAGTGAAAAGTGAAAGTGAAGGCTCTCAGTCGTGTCCAACTCTTAGCGACCCCGTGGACTATAGCCCACCAGGATCCTCCGTCCATGGGGTTTTCCAGGCAGGAGTACTAGAGTGGGGTGCCTTTACCTTCTCTGCTTGAGCAATGAGTGGATGCCAACAATTAAGATAGGATTAGGTTTGGAATAAGGGTGGTGAGTTTGCTTTTGGAATATGTTGGATTTGAGGTGCCAGATAACCATCTAGGGGAAAGCGTTAGTTACTCAGTCATGTCCGACTCTTTGTTACCCCATGGACTGTAGCCCACCAGACTCCTTTATGGAATTCTGGCAAGAATACTGGAGTGGGTTGCCATTCCCTTCTCCAGGGGATCTTCCTGACCCAGAGACTGTACCCAGGTCTCCTGCATTGCAGGTGGGTTCTTTACCATCTGAACTGTCAGGGCTTTGTGACATACTCCTATCCTTAGCGAAGATGAAGTTTTTTTCCTTGAAATTGGAGATTTGACCCTGGAAGTTTTCTGTTGACCCTCAGGCTTGATCTGAAGGGTTTGTGATTATCTGTAATACAAACTGTAAACTTCTGGAACTTGTTCTTCATCTGGTTTGCTTCTTATGCCTTTAGGGCACTGCTGCTCTGGTCAGGGGCAAACGAGGAAGGAAGGGGTTAATGTACACATCCAGCCAGTGCAGCCGGATGGCATTCATAAGAAGGGCTTTTTCTCAAGGCCACAGGAAACCAAGGGCGGCTTTGGACAGGTTGAAGCTGTCAAGTAGGGCAGCCTGGTAAAGAGTGGGTGAGCTCTGCTTTTGAATTTCGCTTTCCATGGAGATTTTTGTTTAGGCCTGGCGCAGGGAGGCCTGAGCAGACTGGGGAGTCCTAAAATGTGCCAGCTGAATCAAAAGCCTTCAGTCACAGGCCAGGCTAACAGTGTTGCCTGGGAGGTCGTACCTTGTGTAAACAACATTGCGCGTGGAAAGAGAAAGGAGAATTCAAGCCTCCCGAGGAGGATACCTGGCTACCCCCAAAATAAGGTAAATGAGAAGTGGGGTATCTGTTTCAGGTGAGCTGAGTGGATCCAAGTGGAAATCCTATTTGACAATCTGGCTGTTGAAAATAAAGATCTGTGTTTTAGAGTAATTAAAATTCAACACCCTGTGCTTCTGAAATGATAAGAAAAAACACAAATGAACTCTTTAAAATTTTTCTGCTGAAGTGAATCAAACAAGTGTCTTTAACAGTTTCTTAGGCCTTGGAGAGGAGGTTCTGGATCTTGTAAAGGGGACTGGTTCACAGAAACTCACTAGTTTTACAGTCTATTTAGATAACCGAGCAGATTCTGGATTAGTAAACAGAATAATGGGGGTAGCCTGTATGGTCTTCTTCTTTAGAGTATAGATGTTTCACGAATCCAACAACTTAACATTTCCGGATTCATAACAACATGTTTATAACTCTTCAGGAAAGAATTGCAGGCAGCCCCCAATTTCAGAGGATTGTGTTCTAAAAGTTTATGATGATTTGAAACTTAGTGTATTTCTCAAAGACACAGTTGTGGGATGGTGATATAAGCCCCAGTTTAGTCTCCGAGTTACATTAGCCATCACTGTCCTGGCCTCCCCTTGCCCCTCTCCAGGTAGATTCATCCTCAGTGCTTTGTGCTAATGCAGGAGAGTTGGCCAGGCTGGAGCCGAGTGCCTGCAGGGCAGGAGCAGAGTTGCTGTTTGGAGGCAGCAGGGTTTGTGGAAAGGGTGAGGCAGCTAAGGAAGAATGAGGAAACTGGGGGCTGGGCTGAGAAAGACTACAAAAGCACTGCCAGTGACAAGAAGGGAAGGGCTGGGTGGGTGGGAATTAGGATGCACTGGATTTGCTTTTCCTCCTTTCTCCTTTACTGTTCCCACCCCTCCCCTTAACCCTCCTCAGACTCCTTTGTGCGATTCACCTAATTAGTCTCTGACCTTAGGAAAGAGTGAGTGGAAGAAACTGAGGGAGGGGGCTGGATGGTAAGGAGTGGTTGAGCAGCCAAATCTCAAGGTCAGGGTGAATGATGTCATAGAAACATTATTGTTGATGTCCAGTCGCTCAGTGGTGTCCAGCTCTTTGTGACCCCATGGACTGCAGCATGCCAGTCTTTCCTGTCCTTCACTATCTCCCATAAGTTTTCTCAAACTTATGTCCATTGAGTCAGTGGTGCCATATAACCATCTCATCCTCTTATGCCCCCCTTCTCCTACTCTCAAGCTTTCCCAACATCGAGGTCTTTTCCAATGAGTCAGCTCTTCACATCAGGTGGCTGAAGTATTGGAGCTTCAGGTTCAGTAGTTCCAGTGAACATTCAGGGTTGATTTCCTTTAGGACTGACTGGTTTGATCTCCTTGCTGTCCAAGGAACTCCCAAGAGTCTTCTCCAACACCACAGTTCGAAAGCATCAATTCTTTGGCACTCAACTTTCTTTATGGTCCAACTCTCGAATCTGTACATGACTTCTGGAAAAACCATAGCTTTGACTAGATGGACCTTTGTTGGCAAATTAATGTCTCTGCTTTTTAATACACTGTCTAGGTTTGTCATAGCTTTTCTTCCAAGGAGCCAGAGTTAGATGCTTAGAAACATAGAAAGCATAGAAACATAGCTTTAGGTATTCCCAGGTAGGTCACCGCTGGGTCATTACTCTGGGTTCTCAGAAGTAATTTTGTTGGAAGTAAGATGGTGAGCCCCTTTGGAGTATTCCAGTGCTCTTGAGGGGTACAGTGATCCTCTTCCTTGATGTGTTTCAGACATAATACATCTAAAACAACGGGCAGTGGGCCTTTCTCTCTGGCATGCAAGTGACGAGTGCTCATTCACTTGACCAAGAAGTGTGATTTCCATAAGGAAGTTTCTAAAGTTTGGGCCTCTGATGTTAAAGAGTTAGGGACAGATCACAAAATAGTAGGGCCCAAACAGTGGAATTTTCCTCTTAAAATTGTAGCAGATTTCCTGATTCTATAATCCAGAACAGTTTTCCCTGGAAACATTCCAGGTTTTTTCCTCTGTTGTTTTAGTTTGTTCTTATTATAAGCCCTTCAGGGAAAATGTGTGGTAATTGGGTTTTCCTGGGTAACCTGTCAAGTCCTCAGTTTATTTATTGCACAAGGCTGACCGGTATCAAGCAGTATGCATTCAGAGATGGAAGCGTGTGCTACTCCCTAGGAGTTTCTGCCCAGTGGGACTGAGTTATAGATGACAAGCTTTGTCTGAGTTGTATCCCAAGTAGGGTGTTGGACTTCACAGAGATGGTGACACTTGACCTGTGGCTTATAAAATGGACATGATTGGGTTTGGCATTTAGATCATTTTCCAACCTCTGTAAGAGTGGTTTCATTCTTTGTTTTCTCCTTAATTTAAATACAAAACTGGGCTTAAAGAGCAGCCGAATGGCATTTCAAATCTCAAGTCCCAGTATGGCATTTGTGTTGTAAATCTTCAGCCTAGAAGCTGTCTCTCCTGGGTTACGATTACCATCTGGTGGTTTTGTTGGATTTTAATATAATGATTAAAGTATAAATTAGTAGCCCTAATGAGCACTTCCATGGTTGTCATAGCACCACGAAGATTAAGCACAGTTAAAGGGTGGGGGCTGGGACTCGTACATCTCAACAGCAGCTCTTTCCTGTGAGTTATTTTCAGCATCAGCTCAGGAAATATCAAAAATTTGTATGGCTCTTTAACTTCGTGCTTCTTGTGTTGGAACCATAGCCACACGGTTTTGGCAGATCTGTTTGTTTACATACTTACCCTACATTTGAAACATCAACTAGAAGCATTGGATTTTATTTCTTGGCTATGCAACTTTTCTTTTTTCCTTTTAAATATGTACTAGGAATTAAAATGTGGTATTTGTGTCCAACTATATTCCTTTGGTCTCACTCTTGCCAAAACAGATAAGTTAATATTTTGTCAAATACATATGTTTTTATGTGACGGAATATCACTTTATACTTTTAGAGAGCATATTTTTAGCCAGAAAAGAAGAATGAATATCCTACATTGTGATTGTGTATACACACACATGTCCGTGCGTGTGTGTGAGCACATCCTGTCTTCCTTGGTAAAAATACATTGTTTTGAGATAGGTGATATTTGCACATTTGGGGAAAAAAACATGACATTGTTTTGAGATAATTGGCTGGTTTTTCCATGATTTTTCAATGGTAAAAATTGAATATATAGTTTTAGAATTTCACCAAGGTTATGATTTTTTTTTTCATAAAATTGCAATTAAGAATTGTATCAATGAGGTAGAAATTGCTTTGCAAAATGAAATTTTGATCTTTTTCCTGGAAAAATTTTCCCAGGAATGTTTCTGTTTGGGAAAGGGCACGTGTGGGAAGGGTAACAAAAAGGGGCTTCCTTCTTTTCCTGAGCATTTTTAATTTCTGTAAGGACCTGATAGGTAAAGATAATCAGACAATCCACCAGTCTGAATGGATTAAACCTAACAGTAGGATGTTTGCAACCTAATGAAATGTTGCCTTAGAAATAACCATGAGCAGGAGTTGGGCTCCCAGCCTTAACACAAGAGCATCTTTAACATATGAAAAATGCAGTGGAAAATAGTGGGAAGTGAGCCAGGGACGATAGCATTAAACAGGGCAATAAAATTAAATAAATAGTGTTTATGACTTCTAAATGCTGATGTATTCAAAGAGGGAAAGGTTAGTGTGTTGATAAGGAAAATAATAAGGGAGGAGAGACTAGTACGAAGAGGTGGAGAAGATGACCTTTGGCCCACCAGTCCTCCAGGTGGTTCAGGGGAATTCCACATGCAGGCCCCTGTTCAAACAAAAGGGGATGAGTATATTCATATTTCAGGTATTCACTAAATGCCTGTACTTGTATGCTACTTTGGTAAGATTTCTGGGTTCTCCCAGACATTTCTTTCAAATGCATCATCTTTTCCTGGGGTTGCATAGATTAACTTGATATTTAGGGAAAGCCCTTTATTTAAAAAGTAGACCTGTTTATATTAGCCTGTTTATTTTAACACTTTCTTGAAACTGTATGAGGTTCAAAGAGAAGTTCGAGTTACTGTAGTTTTGGGTGTGGGACTCTACAAAGCAGTGCCGACCTTCTTTTAAAGACTGAGTTTGAAAAGGATACCAAATTGCTATGATTTATTCAGTAATCCTGGATAAATACTTTGGTATTATGTAGGAACTTGGATGATCCTTTCAGTTTTATTCAGTACTGTTATTTTTTAGAGATCATGTACATTTCAGATCATCAGCAGTAATGTAGCAGATAGGTGAATTTCTGTTTTAGAGAGGATTGCCAGGTATTATACTCTCACAGGTTCTTAGGAAATTTTGTGGAATGTTTAAGAGTTACTGAAATTCATTTATGGCATATTTTCATGGAGAAGGAAATGGCAACCCACTCCAGTGTTCTTGCCTGGAGAATCCCAGGGATGGGAGAGCCTGGTGGGCTGCCGTCTATGGGGTCGCACAGTCGGACACACTGAAGTGACTTAGCTTAGCTTAAGGTTCAAGAATGGAACTGCCTCGTTTCTTCTGGATAGTATGGGAAAACTTCTTTGGTGGTTTAGTTTGGGTCTGGTGTTTGTGGATCTCTAGAGGAAAAAAGAAAGTATTTGTGAGTAGTTTTGTCATCAGGCAGAGACAGTTTATCACTGGGGCTATAAAAATTTGATTGGTTAAATAGGATACCAGTGGAGTAAAGTACTATGATAGTATTTCCAGAAAGGATAGCTCTCTGCTGCAGTTTTCTTTCAGACTTCTTATCCCTTTTTGTTTGCATGTATTACAGATCCATTCTGGTTCCATGTAAGTGTGAATTGGAGTAAGGTTGTATGAGGTATTATTACCCTTTTATATGTAAAGAAACAATCATGGTAATAGTGACTTCAGGAAAAATGGGCCAAGATGGAAATGCAAATGGATTAGTGGTTCTAAGCCCTAACTCTGAATGGTCTGTTTACCAGACTCCCATTTATCAAAGTATTTTAGTTTCAGCTTCAGGAAAGGTGAAATAATAAACACTGAACAAAGCAAGTCAGTTTCCCCTTACTGTTTGGATAAAAATTTAAAGGAAAACAAACACATTTAGACTTTTTCTGTTTGAAATATCAGTGCTTGTTCCTTTTAGCTCCCGTGGCTTCCACTGAAACCTTTGTTTTACTTAAATCACTTTTTTTTTTTAAAGTAAGTTTCTTGGTAACATATTTGTAACAGTTGATATATTTTGTCATATATTATTATCATTTAAACATTAGGAATTAAAGTAAACCAATTAAAGACTGGTTTTCTAACAAACTTAGAATAGCTTGGTTTTTGTTTTGTGTCCCATCCCCCACCCCCGCCCTTAATGTGAAAAGCAGTTCTGATTTGAATTGCATGACAATTGTAATTTCACATCAGGAAAACATATATAATAAATAAAGAAAGAGTAATTGGAAACTTTTTCCCCTCCTCTTTCTATTGGTCTTTAGATGTATCTACAGTCATAAGTAAACATTTCAATTTAAATGAGTAGTTTTTACACTATTTAATTTTTCTTTCAATAGCTTCACTGTGAGGAAGAGGAAAATAAAGCATAGTTCCTCTGTAACCCCCAGTTAGGTTGTGGGGAGGACTCTAGGGGCAGGGCTCGGGGCCCTGGGAGCAAGTAGGGATAAATAATGAGATCCTTCACTAGTCCAGTATGATTTTTTTGTTAACAAAAGTTGGGATGAAGACATTTAAATGGGGGCCTTTGGGGTCGTTTGAAAACTTTGAAAATTGAAGTGTGTCTTTTAATGGTTTTAGTTTAAATGTAGTTTTAGAATCATTAAAGTTCTGAATTAAAGGAGTCATTAGAAAACATTCAGCCCAACCTCCGCATTCGCTTGATAAAACCCAGCACAGCACGATTTGTTGACTTTCCCTACAGGGGAGAGAGACAGAAATTGCGAAACTGTGGCTCCAACCCGGTGCTTCAAAATACCACATCTCCACTTCTAACGCTATTGTGGAAGTATTACAGAGACCACAAGTTTTAGGAAATAGTTGCAGAAAGCTTCAGGATTGCTTGTACCTTGGCCTTATTTTCTCCTACTAGGACAGATAATGTTCCCTGTTTGAGGAAAGAGGGCTGCCACACAGCTGCATATAAGCACAGGATTATATGACTCCTACTTTTTAAATGGTGGTTTCAGGGAGGGGAGTGTTCAAACTGTCACGTGAGTGTATGTTCCTCAGTTCTTTGTCACAACAAAGATTTGGAGTGACGGACACTAAAGCCCCCTCAACGTGTCTCAGCTCTCAGGACTTGGATAGACTGTGTTACAGCTCTCAGGTCTTCAATGGACCATGTTATAGCTCTTAGACAAATTGGTGTTACAGCTCGGTGTTACAGCTCTATTTTATTTAGAAGATAGCAGGAAAATCCATCTTTGAGGCGTGAGGGCACGTCAGTCCAAAGATAAGAGGAGAAGAGCACCCCAGTGCGCAGGAGAGCGAGAGAGCAAGCAAGCTAGCTTTGGCTTCTCTTTTGATATGTTTCTCACTCCCCGGGCCTGTCCTATGGAAATTGGGTCAGCCAGGAGTGTTGTTTGTTTTACCTGAGGTCCTCACTCCGGTCCTCGGACCTTCTTTTGTTCTATTTTCCTGGGCTTTTCCCTTGCTTCTCTTTTAGCCACCACCATTTTGGACTCCTTTTCCCTATTCTACCTACCTAACAAAACTAAGCAGAAGCTTTACAAATAATCTCATGCCACTAACATATGTTGGTATATTAGTATCTCTTTCCTTCAACTCTCTGATTCTCCCCATCAATCCAGTTTTTTTTTTTTTCCCCATTTCACCAAAACTTTATTGATCAGATGATATCAAGGATAAGAAATGCTGGTAATATCATATAGCATAGATTCCATATTTAATAGTAACAGCTGATATTTCTGATATACTAGGAACTCATAAGAGTTATTTAGTCCCTATTATCCTATGCAGCAGATCCTCGGTTCGATTCCTGGGTTGGGAAGATCCCCTGGAGAAGAGATAGGCTACCCACTCCAGTATTCTTGGGCTTCCCTGGTGGCTCAGACAGTAAAGAATCTGCCTGTAATGCAGGAGACCTGGGTTCTGTCCCTGGGTTGAGAAGGACCCCTAGAAGGAGGGCATGGCAACCCACTCCAGTATTCTTGCCTGGAGAATCCCCAGACAGAGGAGCCTGGCAGGGTACATTCCATGGGGTCACACAGAGTCGGACACGACTGAAGTGACTTAGCAGACATGCAAATCCTATAAGATAGATACTATCTCTTATTAAACATGAGGAAACTAAGACTTCGGTGAGGTTTAATAACTCACCCAGGGGCACACAGCTAATATTCAGAAAAACTGATCCTGAGACATAATAATTTTAAATCAGAACATGTTCATATTATAGACTATCTACCCAGGAGACTATGATTAAAAAAATGTTCAGTTCAGTTCAGTCGCTCAGTCGTGTCTGACTTTGCGACCCCATGAATCGCAGCACGCCAGGCCTCCCTGTCCATCACCAACTCCCGAAGTTCACTCAAACTCACGTCCATCGAGTTGGTGATGCCATCCAGCCATGTCATCCTCTGTCTTCCCCTTTTCCTCCCGCCCCCAATCCCTCCCAGCATCAGAGTCTTTTCCAATGAGTCAACTCCGCATGAGGTGGCCAAAGTACTGGAGTTTCAGCTTTAGCATCATTCCTTCCAAAGAACACCCAGGGCTGATCTCCTTCAGAATGGACTGGTTGGATCTCCTTGCAGTCCAAGGGACTCTCAAGAGTCTCTCCAACACTACAGTTCAAAGGCATCAATTCTTCGGTGCTCAGCGTTCTTCACAGTCCAACTCTCACATCTATACATGACCACAGGAAAAACCATAGCCTTGACTACACGGACCTTTGTCGGCAAAGTAATGTCTCTGCTTTTCAGTATGCTATCTAGGTTGGTTATAACTTTCCTTCTAAGGAGTAAGTGTTTTTTAATTTCATGGCTGCAGTCACCATCTGCAGTGATTTTGGAGCCCAAAAAAATAAAGTCTGACACTGTTTCCACTGTTTCTCCATCTATTTCCCGTGAAGTGATGGGACCAGATGCCATGATCTTTGTTTTCTGAATGTTGAGCTTTAAGCCAGCCTTTTCACTCTCCTCTTTCACTTTCATCAAGAGGCTTTTTAGTTCCTCTTCACTTTTATTATTGTCCCCAATTTGTTCACTATCTAGAGGAAAAAACACGGGGACACCTGCAGTGATTTGTATGGACATTAATGAGCATTTTCAGAGGCCCAGGATTTTTCATGCAAGAGAAGTTTGTGAATTGGAAAACCTTTATGGTTAGGGACTAGGTGTTTCATTGGTTAAAAATGGAAATAATCATGCCATGTTTGCATTTGGTCAAGTTAGTGGTGGTTGCTATTCAGAACAAGTTAAAAAGTTCCTGTCATTTACTGGTTGCATGTGGACATCAATGATACAGAAAAAATTATGCATGTCTCATATTTTCCCACTGATTTACATGACACTTGCTTTTTTATCTATTATTCCAGTTCCTCATTTCGTTTTCTGTCAAGTACTTTCCGAGTTCTAAAGCACTGTAGTTTTTTGGATTTTGTTGTTTTTTCTTTTTTTTTGGCCATGCTGGGCAGTATTGAATCCCTGGTCCAACCAGGGATTGGACCTCTGCCCCTGGCAGTGGAAGCATAGAGTCTTCACCACTGGACCACTGAGGAAGCCCCCCTAAAGCCCTGTAATTTAAAATTAGCTAGTATTTATAGATTCTCCAAAGCAAATAATTTTGTAGGGCTGCAGTACCTTTTATGATACCTAGTAGCCTTATTATCTTGATGAAAAATTAGATTTAAGTGAATGGTGGATTTTTTTTCCCCAAAGAGGCAGGTGATAAACTCTCTAGATGAAGATTAGAGGAAGTAGGATTTCTGGAGCCTTTGAATTATGACAGGATAAGACCTGGAAACTAGGAGAGGAAAACATTTCGTTGGATTGTAGGTTGAAAGAAATTTCCTTAACTAAAGCATTTCTAGCATCATTGCTGGGACTACAGACATGTGTCATAATTGTTGACCCTCTCTACCTAGGGGCTGGTGAAACCTACCTCCAAGGGTAAACTAATTGAAATGCCTCTTTAAATTTAGCACCTGTGTTCATCCTGCCTAACCTGAACTAAAGCTGGCTAGTCTTCATTTTAAGCAAATAATGCTATAAATTATATTATCAATTCAGTTCAGTTCAGTCACTCAGTCATATCCGACTCTTTGCGACCCTATGGACTGCAGCACACCAGGCTTCCCTGTCCACCAACTCCCAGAGCTTACTCAAACTCATGTCCATTAAGTCGGTGATGCCATCCAATGATCTCATCCCCTGTCATCCACTTCTCCTCCCTCCTTCAATCTTTCCCAGCATCAGAGTCTTTTCCATTGTGTCAGTTCTTCACATCAGGTGGCCAAAGGATTGGAGCTTCAGGTTCAGCATCAGTCCTTCCAATGAATATTCAGGACTGATTGCCTTTAGGATCAACTGGTTGGATCTCCTTGCAGTCCAAGGGACTCTCAGGAGTCTTCTCCAACACCACAGTTCAAAACCATCAATTTGACAGCAGTCAGCTTTCCTTATAGTCCAACTCTCACATCCATACATGACCACTGGAAAAACCATAGCCTTGACTATGTGGACCTTTGTCAGCAAAGTAATGTCTCTGCTTTTCAATATGCTGTCTAGGTTGGTCATAGCTTTTCTTCCAAGGAGCAAGCGTCTTTATATTTCATGGCTGCAGTCACCATCTGCAGTGGTTTTGGAGCTCCCCCAAAATAAAGTCTCTCACTGTTTCCACTGTTTCCCCATCTATTTCCCATGAAGTGATGGGACCAGAGGCCATGATCTTCGTTTTTTGAATGTTGAGTTTTAAGCCAACTTTTGCACTCTCTTTCACTTTCATCAAGAAGCTCTTTAGTTCTTCGCTTTCTGCCATAAGAGTGGTGTCATCTGCATATCTGAGGTTATTGATATTTCTCCTGGCAATCATGATTCCAGCTTGTGTTTCTTCCAGCCCAGCGTTTCTCGTGATGTCCTCTGCATATAAGTTAAATAAGCAGGGTGACGATATACAGCCTTGATGTACTCCTTTTCCTATTTGGAACCAGTCTGTTGTTCCATGTCCAGTTCTAACTGTTGCTTCCTGACCTGCATACAGATTTCTCAAGAGACAGGTCAATGGTCTGGCAGTCCCATCTCTTTCAGAATTTTCCTCAGTTTATTGTGATCCACACATTCAAAGGCTTTGGCATAGTCAGGAAAGCAGAAGTAGATGTTTTTCTGGAGTTCTCTTGCTTTTTTGATGATCCAAAGGATGTTGGCAATTATATCTCCGGTTCCTCTGCCTTTTCTAAATCCAACTTGAACATCTGGAAGTTCACAGTTCACGTGCTGTTGAAGCCTGACTTGGAGAATTTTGAGCATTATTTTGCTAGCATGTGAGATCAGTGCAATTGTGTGGTAGTTTGAACATTCTTTGGTGTTGCCTTTCTTTGGGATTGGAATGAAAACTGACCTTTTCCAGTCCTGTAGCCACTGCTCAGTTTTCCAAACTTTCTGGCCTATTGAGTGCAGCACTTTCACAGCATCATCTTTCAGGATTTGAAATAGCTCAACTGGAATTCCACCATCTTCACTAGCTTTGTTTGTAGTGATGCTTCCTAAGGCCCACTTGACTTCACATACCAGGATATTATATTAGTTTCTGGTATATAGGCAAGAGATTCAGTTAAATAACACACATAAGTATTTTTTTCAGATTGTTTTCTATTATCAGTTATTATAAAATATTGTCTACAGTTCCCTGTACTGTATAGTAGGTCCTTGTTTAGCTCTTTTATAAATAGTAGTGTGTATCTATTATTCCCAAACTCCTCTAATTACCTCTCCCTACCCACAATAACTTTTTCTGTGTCTGTGAACCTCTGCATATAAGTGATATCATAAGACATTTGTCTTTCAGACATCTGTCAGACTTACTTCAGCTGGCATGATAATCTGTGGGCCCGTCTGTGTTTCTTCGAGTGGCATAGTTGTTCTTCTCTGTGGCCAAGTAATAGTCCATTGTATATATGTGCCTCATCTTCTTTAGCTGTTCATCTGTGGGTGGACATTACGCTGTTTCCATATCTTGGCTATTATAAATAGTGCTGCTTTGAACATAGGGGTGCATTTATTTCTTCTTATTGTGGTTTTATCCAGGATATGCCCTGGAGTGGAATTGCCAGATCATATGGTGACTCTAGTTTTAGTTCTTTGAGGATCCTCCATACTGCTCTCCATAGTGGCTGTACCAGTTTATATACCCACCAGCAGTGTTGGAGGGTTCCTTTTTCTCCACATGGGAAACACTTAATTTGGTCACATTGCTTTGTCCCCCATGCCTGGAACAGTGCCTGGCGCATGGTAGGGATATAGTATCTATTTATTGAAAGGCTGAATAAGGAAGTGGGTTTGTGGCTACTGTGTCACCATTCCCTTCTGCGGCATGTTGCCTGTCAGTTGCTGTTTGCTGCATTGTACAAGTAATGGCTAACGTGTTGTGTTGACTGTATACCAAGCAGTACAAGGCACACCTTGTTCTGCTGTTGCACAACACTAACTCATTCTTCTACCAGAGTTTTGTTATCCTTCTTACCACTCCCGCTAAAAGACACATAGTAAATGAAATAAAAGAACAAATGGTGTAGGAGATTATAAGCACCGTTGTATCCTTGACCCCAGCACATACCTGGCACAAAATAGATGAACAGATCTGAGTAAATAGTTGTCAGGTTATACGTTGCTTTTACTTGCATGAGGTCAGAGTCCAGCTGCATTTTGAGTAAACCGGTGTCCCAATGACCGGGCTTCCAGAATATACAGGAAACACCTGATCATTTTGGAAAGCAGTTACACCGATTTGGAGAATTACTGCTGTTCAGTAAAACAGAGCTCCCTTTGAGAAGACACGCTGAGTTAAAAGCCCTTAACGTGCGTCTGTCTTTTAGCTATGTAGTGAGCACCCTTCCACATGGTGGAATAGTGATGCACAAAACATGCCATCTCTCTAATTCCACTAGTCCTTTTATCAAGCTTACAGAACAGTTTTTAACAATTTCATAAGTAGTGCAGATCTTAAAATCTTCATATGCTATTCAGAAAACAATTATTAAAAATTGTCTATCACTAGAAAAAATTACAGTTTTACAAAACTCTTCTTAAGGAAAGAACTGTCCCCATGTCTTACATGTAAAACTGAAAGTGACACTATCTGGGCCGTCTGTAGGTACCTTTGGAGTTAGCAAAAATTTACTAAGATATCCCAAAGTCAAGAGCCTGGTAAAGGGCCTTGTGCAACTTTTATGTATATGGGTAAATGCTCAGAATGTTTTAGCTACAGAAAACCTGTTTTCCCTTGTAGAGTGAATTATTCATAAAATTATCTCAGGATTTGAACATCTGTCTGTGTTATTTCAGACTCTGCTCCATTGTCTCTAAATAAAGTGTGTTGTGAACCCCAGCATGGACTAGTTGGCTATCCAGATGGGGAAGATGTTAAGAGTTTTATCTAAGAAAGTTATAAAATCTTTTAGAAAAATGTTACTTTAAAAAAACTCTCTATTTTATCTTTTGGTATTCTTATTCTATATTGGGTAAAATCCCATGTACTAGCTGTTAAGAAGACAGGTAAAATATTGTTATGGATTTGCACAGATAACCTGTGAAAGCTATTTAGTGGATTACCTCTTTCTTCAGTGTGTTAAAAGTTGTTTCCAGTTAACAGGTACTTACATAATATTGTGTATTGAGCACCATATTTAGGGAAGTATAAAAGGAACTCAAAATGAAAATCAGAAGGCTTTAGTGATGAATATAAAATAAAGATCTGAAGGGTTAAAGTGTTCTCTTGGCTGTCTGAGGAGGTCTTAAAATAGCTGTGAAAAGAAAAGAAGCAAAAAGCAAAGGAGAAAAGGAAAGATATACCCATTTGAGTGCAGAGTTCCAAAGAATAGCAAGGAGAGATAAGAAAGCCTTCCTCAGTGATCAGTGCAAAGAAATAGAGGAAAACAATAGAATGAGAAAGACTAGAGATCTCTTCAAGAAAATTAGAGATCCCAAGGGAACATTTCATGCAAAGTTGGGCTCGATAAAGGACAGAAATGGTATGGACCCAACAGAAGCAGAAGATATTAAGAAGAGGTGGCAAGAATACGCAGAAGAACTGTACAAAAAAGATCTTCAGGACCCAGATAATCACGATGGTGTGATCACTCACCTAGAGCCAGACATCCTGGACTGTGAAGTCAAGTGGGCCTTAGGAAGCATCACCTGTGTCCATAAGACTGTTCTCTATGTCTGTTCTGCATTGTGAAGTGAAGTCGCTCAGTCGTGTCTGACTCATAGCGACCTCATGAACTGTAGCCTGCCAAGTTCCTCTGCCCATGGGATTTTCCAGGCAAGAATACTGGAGCCTGTTGCCATTCCCTTCTCCAGGTGACCTTCCCGACCCAGGGATTGAACCCAGGTCTCCTGCATTGTAGGCAGACGCTTCACCGTCTGAGCCACCAGGGAAGTCCATTGCTGCCACTGCAGAATAAACTCATTGGTACCATCTTTCTAGATTCCATATGTATGTGTTAGTATACAGTATTTACCTTTCTCTTTCTGAATTACTTCACACTGTATAATAGGCTCTGGGTTTATCCGCCTCATTAGAACTAACTCAGATGCATTCCTTTTTATGGCTGAGTAATAATCCATTGTGTATTTGTACCAAAACTTCTTTATCCATTCATCTGTCAATGGACATCTAGGTTGCTTCCATGCTCTAGCTATTGTAAATAAGTGCTGCAGTGAACAATGGGATACATGTGTCTGTTTCAGTGTTCGTTTCCTCTGGGTATATGCCTAGGAGTTGGATTGCTGGGTCATATGGAGGTTTTATTCCTAGTTTTTTAAGGACTCGTCATACCATCTTCCATAGTGGCTGTATCAGTTTACATTCCCACCAAAAGTACAGGAGCTTTCCCTTTTCTCTACACCCTCTCCAGCATTTGTTGTTTGTAGAGCTGGTTGTTTATTTTGGAAATTAATCCTTTTTCAGTTGTTTCATTTGCTATCATTTTCTCCCATTCTGAGGGTTATCTTTTCACCTTGCTTATCGTTTCCTTTGCTGTGCAAAAGCTTTTAAGTTTAATCAGGTCCTACTTGTTTATTTTTGTTTTTATTTCCATTACTCTAGGAGGTGGGTCATAGAGGATCTTGCTTTGATTTATGTCATCAAGTGTTCTAGCTACTTGATGACAAGTAGCTACTCTTTCCTCGAAGAGTTTTATAATTTCTGGTCTTACATTTAGGTCTTTAATCCATTTTGAGTTTATCTTTGTGTATGGTGTTAGGAAATATTCTAATTTTATACATTATTATATTTTCATTCTAAATGTTATATAGAATCCTTATTTTAAAAAAATGTTAAATGTAGAGATAGTGAAAAGTGAAATACTCCCTTTCTCTCTCATTACCCTCTTCCGGTCCAGCTGAAAGATAAGGGTTTTGAAGGATTTTGTTTGTTTTTGTCTTGCTTCTTAGTATGGAAAGTTTTAGAATGAATGGAAAGTTTAGGGGTAGTTTGTCTCTGTCCCTAGGAGGCTATTGTTATCTTGGAAGTGAGTGAGAAAGACAGAAGCTGTCAGCCCTATTTCCCCCCGGGCAGGAATAGCATCTTCCTTCTTGTGTGTCAATGCCTGACATGAAAACTAACACCCCAGAAGCTCAGTGAATGGCCAGAATTAACACATATCACAGCGGGAGGAATAGAGGACGCTTTGTCTTTCTGTTGTTGTTTTAGTCTTTAATTAAGTCATGTCTGACTCTTTGTGACCGCATGGACTAGAGCCCACTAGGCTCCTCTGTCCATGGAATTCTCTAGGCAGGAATACTGGAGTGGGTTGCCATTCCCTTCTCCAGGGGATCTTCCTGACCCAGGGATTGAACCTGCATCTTCTTGGCAGGCGGATTCTTTACCACTGAGGTACCTGGGAAGCCCCTTTGTCTTTCTACCTGGTGTCTTAATTTCTCTTTACTTCCCTCCTCTCTCTTTTTTTTTTTTGCACTTTTAGCTAGTGGCTCAGAACAGAGGATCAGTGTTTTGAAGGCCTACCAGACCCTTTATGCTATTTAACCTCCTATGAAAGTCGTACAAGTATTTGGCTTTACATTGCGAAGTGGAGTTCATATTGACAAGGAAATCAGCAGTTTCATTCCACAAGTGACACTTCCTTCCTATATCATTCGTAGGCCATCTCTACCTATATTGGTCTTTGAAGTTGTTATCATTGTGATCATCATGTACCAAAGAGGGATGAAGCTAGCTTTCCGAAAGTTACTGTAAAAAGTATCTTGAGACTCAGCAGGATACCTTTAAGTCATTTATGTTGAGATTGAAATTCTTTCAGAAACAGGAGACTGTACTGTGAAACTGAGCTTTCAGTCTTCCTGTACCAGTAGTAAACTGCCACAGAGAAGCAGTGAAATTAAAGGTGGAAAACAAGCCCAGGAGTGACCTGCAAAACCACAGCTCACATGATCTCACTGCAGTTCTTTACTCAGATATGTGTGCTGGCGATCAGCTGTTTCACATGACTGACAATGCAGAAGCTTCTCTCTTGCAGTCCTTTTTGCTACAAGTCTAGACTTCTACGTGTCTAGAGTACTAATCTTTTAAATACTAGAGATGATCACACACACACACGTATATGAGGAGAAAGAGAGTGCACATAGGAAAGTGAACTGTCTATGTCTCAGACATTATTAGAGCATTATTTACATTAATTCATTTAATTCTCATAAAACCCTGTCAGGTAGACACTATGATATCCCCATTTTATGGATGAGGAAATGAGACATAATGAGGTTAAGTCAGTTTCACTTATCTAGTAAATGGTTAGGTGAGGACTCAGACAGGCAGTTTTTTTTTGTTCCAAGGCAGAGTGTTTCTAGCATCTACTCTGAGAAACTATGAAACTATGATGAAATGTTTGTGACCCTGCAAAAGTGCATCCGTTTATCTCACTTCTTGAATACATGTTTATTTTTACTTCCCTTCCATTTTCTCTGACTCTAGAAAATGTTGCCCAAGTTTGATAAAAATGTTGTGATTTAGTTTGTTTCCCAGTCAAGGGAGCCAGAGATAAAGGAGGAGAGGTCAATAGTGTAACCAGTGCAAAGATACACTGATACTGTTTTGTGGAAGACAAAACTTTCCTGAGGCCATCTGCAGACTCTCAGTCTTAAAAAAATGGACCTGTATCCAGGGTACTCTGAGGAAGAAATGGGTCCCAGGTGGATCTTTGGGGTTGTTGACAATTCATAGTTGATCTAGAGTAGTCTAAGAGAAATGGTAAATACAGTTTTTCATGCTTATTTTAAATAAGGAAGTGGACTGATTTATTCATAAGCGATAGTTTAACCTTCCCCTCTTTAGCTACTTACGGGCTACCAAGAAGCCTACTTTTTCCTCCATGTCAGTGGGAAATCCCAATTACAGGTTGTGGTTCCTGTTAGAAAATGGAAACACTGAAGTAGGCTTGAATACAATAAGATCTTGAACAGTAAGTAGATTTTGGTTTAACTGCTGATTTCCTTATAATCCCCCACTATTTTATTGTAGTGGGGTCTGTAATACAACATTTTATTTTGTGTGACATGGAATATGTCTTTTATCTGTAATAATAGAAGTAATACTTTAACTTGAAGTTGCTTGCGTTTATCCTGGCAGAGTCTGTGTAGATGTAAATGCAAAGTTTAGTTAGGAATTCATGTCGCTAGGTTCATATACCCTTCAATATGATGTGAGGATAAGCCGATTAGAAATCAACAGTGCACCAGTTTTGTATGTAAGGGTCCCAGAAAATGACATCCTCTTTAGTAGGTGTTTTGGTTACATTCTGTTCACCCTGTTGGTGAGGGATGGTTGAGGATGGCCAAAAGGTGACAGGTAAGCTTGACAGCAGTTTATCACTTACGTCCACCCTAGGGGAGGAGGACATAGCATTCCACATAGGGCCACACAGAGGCTGCCCTGGAAGCGGAGAGAACCACCAGGAGCTGTGGGAGCCAGACTTTGTAGCATCAAGAGGATTCCCTGGGAGAATGTGACTGACTAGTTTCAGTGATTTCACACAGTGACTGAGAACTAAAATCACCTATTCATGGATAAGCCACAAGAGTCCCTATGGTCAAGAAGGTTGTTTGACTAGGGGGCCTTATCTGAGGGAGCAGAGTAGGAAGAGCAACTTGTCATTAGGCTGTTTGGGGCTCTCTTCACTTCCCCCTGATGTCAAGGCAGAGCACTGTATGGGCCCTTACACCATAGTGGCTTCATACTGAGTCACAATCAAGAGCGTAGCAGGGGCAGAGGACCTGGCCATGTTTTCCAAAAATCTCACCACGTTTTCAGTGACTGTCAGGATTATGATGAAAAGACGTGAGCAGAAGCAATGTGGCACGTACAGTTGACACAAAAGCACATGGCCACCCTGTTAGAGATGGTAGTCAGAGGGTGAGCTGTTCATCCCTGCCTGCTCACCACGCAGTCTGTTCTCCTAACCTGACTCCCCTGCTAGGTTCCCCGTCTAGTGTTGAAACTTGATAAAGCTAAGGGGAAGGGTTGAATTTGGATCCCAGCTCCCATCACAAATGGATTATTTCTTGTGTGCCTTGCTTGCTTCCTAGCTGTAGGAACCTCTTTCTAACTAGTAAATATCTTCATTTCTCATCACACAGAAATGCAGTCACCCTCCTATCACCATCTCCCATCACCTGCCACATCACTTGCATTTCTGCCTCCATGCCTTTGCTCACAGTTTTCCCCCTAGTCCTCTCCTATTTAGGAGACCTTTGTTTCTCCTTTCATTCACTGAAGTATCTTCTCCCAGGTGCCCATACCTCTAATTTATCTGACTTCCCCAGTCTGCATGGGGTGCTTCTTTCTCTGCTTCTGTAGCCCTTAGTGCCTGTGAGCTGCCTTTAACATTTAGCATGCACTTACTTTTAGTTCGGGCTTCCCTGGTGGCTCAGAGGTTAAAGCGTCTGCCTGGAATGTGGGAGACTCTGGTTCGGTCCCTGGGTTGGGAAGATCCCCTGGAGAAGGAAATGGCAACCCACTCCAGTACTCTTGCCTGGAGGATCCCATGGAGGGAGGAGTCTGGTAGGCTACAGTCCACGGAGTCGAAAAGAGTCGGACACGACTGAGCGGCTTCACTTTCACTACTTTTAGTTGTTCTCTGTTGAGAAAATGGTCCCTGCCTTTTACCCTATTTACTGCAGTTATCCTGACTCCTTTTGCATTTATTAGTTCAAGAGAGTCTCAATTAGCAGGTAAAAAGAAAAGCAGCCAATAGAATTTACAGTTTGAACATCATCTATGACTAATTCTGTTAGAGTATCTTCATCTAGTGCCTACAGTGGAATGCATAATAAGCCTACAGTAAATATTTATTGAAATAAATGGTTAGTTTTATATATTGAATATTATATAAAATATATATGTTAGCTTAAGAAATATTCACAACCTTAACGTTGAGAGTTCTGTTTTATTTGGTGGAAATTTTTAGGACTTAAAGCCTGGGAGGCAGCTTCTCACATAATCCTGAGAGAACTGCTTCAAGGAGGCAAGGGAAGAAACCAGGCTTTATAGAATTTTCACAACAAAGGGCAGGTAGCTGGAACATCAAGAGATTTTTGTTAATTAAACAACAATTATTTAAAGGAAACCAAATATTTCAAGTTAAGTAATTTAGTGTTTTTCTGTGTACGAGAAGATGCAGGAGTCTGGGCTCACTGAAGTCATTGCTTTCATATGCACCTCAGCTATCCTGGGTCAGACTCCTGTGTTTTCTTCACATCCTGAGTTCCTCAGTGCTCAGCATAGGGAGTGGCTACAGCCTCACGGCTGCCAGCTTTAGCAGGTATTCTTTTCCTTCCTGAGTGCCCCGGAGGGCTGGAATCACTGATGACTGTGACATCCTTGTTTACTGACATGGCAGGAAATACTCCATTTCTCACATGTGTGAAAATATATGTATATATGTGCAATATATGTGTGTGTGCGTATCTGTGTGTGTGCATGTCTAAATATGAAGTGTCCTCATATATTCATCCCAACCTCATTATTTCTAGCGGCCTCTATTTGGTGTGGTACTAATGAATTCCATGTTACATAATGAGGAGGTAAAGGGAAGAAATGATGTTAGGTCAACATCTCTTTATTTAAACATTATTTTTCAACAAAATAAACACCATCTTTGCTGCAATAAGAAAACCGGGTTGGGAACCTGCTGTATTTAATTTGGAAGCAATTCTAAGCTCAGTAGAATTCTTTCCTATTTGTGTTAACAAACAGATTTCTATTATCTATATTTCTTGAAATGCATTTTAAAGAATCATTCATTCCTCAAATCCCTTAAGAAAGCAAAACTGCTGGTAGTTAAATGTTTGGTACTTATTTTAGCTAGTGCTTGTTTCAGAAGACATTTTTATAACAGTTTATTCCACTGTAACTCAGAACAGCTCAGACTTGAACCAGATGCCTAAGTTTGAGGGGCATGCCTGTGTAATTGTGTCTGACTCTTTGCAATCCCATGGACTGTAGCCCTCCAGACTCCCCTGTCCATGGGTTTCTCCAGGCAGGAATATGGGAGTGGGTAGCCATTCTCTTCTCCAGGGAATCTTCCCGACACAGAGATTGAACCTGTGTCTCTGCATGTCCTGCATTGCAGGTGTATTCTTTACCCACTGAGCCACCTGGGAAGCCCCAAGCTGGAGGGACAGGGGAGTCTGTTGGATTGTGATTGGCTTTGGACTTCTCCTTTGTCCTTAAGGTTGGACCAGGAGCTCTGGAGGGCATGATCTTACAGGCCAGGAGTTTTCCCACAACCCAGACAGAGCCCTCTGGGAGATGCCTAATAATATGGTGCTGTTTACTGTGGTCTCCTTAACAGTTGTGTGGTTACTCTGTGGCCTCTATAGACTGTTGAACAATCCCTTTACAATCTCTCTTTCTCTTTTTTAAAGCTATCAGCTGACTGGCCAGAAGGTCTCTCCTCCTACCTATTATCTAGAGACTCATGCCAATGGTTTTCCTAAATAAGTCCCTACATACTGACTATAAGAGAAGGCATAATCTATGTATCTTTCCCATTTAAGAAGCAATTAAAGGGAAAAAATAAAGACAGTCTTGAAAATACGCAGAAATCTAAACCTGGGGTGTGGGCAGAATGCCTAAAGAGTTGGTGCTCGAATTAAAACTTTACAGTTTCTGAGTTTGGGATGTGTGTGTGTTGTCTTTGAAAAAGTAAGTAGAATTTTTTTTTTTTTTTTTTAAGCAGGAAAGGGTAAATAATGAAGTCTCTCATCTCAGACTGTAGCCCCAGAGGCAATGATTTTTATCAGTTTCTTGTGACTCTTTCAGGCTTCCCTGGTTAAAGCGTCTGCCTGCAATGTGGGAGACCTGGGTTCAATCCCTAGGTCAGGAAGATCCCCTAGAGAAGGCAATGGCACCCCACTCCAGTATTCTTGCCCGGAAAATCCCATGGGCGGAGAAGCCTGGTAGGCTGCAGTCCATGGGGTCGCTAAGAGTCGGACACAACTGAGCGACTTCACTTTCATGCATTGGAGAAGGAAATGGCAGCCCACTCCAGTGTTCTTGCCTGGAGAATCCCGGGGACGGGGAAGCCTGGTGGGCTGCCGTCTATGGGGTCACACAGAGTCGGACACGACTGAAGCAACTTAGCAGCGGCAGCAGCCTGTCTGCATACCTTTTATATGCATATATTTATGTAGATAGACACATAGGCACATATATGTGTGTGTTTTTCCTTTCTACACAGATGGATGCACACTGCTCTGTGCCTTGACTCCTTTTGAACCTTGCAATATTGTTGGAGAGCAACCTATACCATTGTGCATAGAACTGTTTCATTTTTAAAATAGCTGTTTAGTATATCATTGTATGAATATGCCCAGTTTATTTAACCAGCCTCCTACTAACGGCCATTGATGGAAACTTCTTTTAAAACTGCTTGTTTTGTGGTTAAACCTTACTGACTCTGGAATCTGCTTACGTCAAGTGCTCGCATCTGGGTAGGTTATCTTGTACTTTAAGGAATTTTGAATTCCATTTTGCTTTCTAGCTAGTTTTCAGAGTTGTCCCTCCATGCGTATATGTGCTGTCATTTAGTCGTGTCCGACTCTTTGTGGCGCCATGGACTGCAGCACACCAGGCTCCTCTGTCCATGGGATTTTCCAGGCAGGAATACTAGAGTAGGTTGCCATTTCTTCCTCCAGGGGATATTACCACCCAGGGATCAAACCTGCCTCTCCGGATCCTGATTAGGCAGGCAGATTCTTTACCACTGAGTCACCTGGGAAGCCCTTGTCCTTCTGTGACTGTATTTTAAATAACAGCCTCAGGGTACTGATCTTGATTTTGTTTCTGTCAGGAGAATACAATCTGAAGAACCCTAGTAATAGAAAGATGGTACTGATGAACCTATTTGCAGGGCAGCAGTGGGGATGCAGACATAGAGAGCAGACTTAAGGGACACGGGTGAGGGGCAGGAAGGAGAGGGTAAGACGAATGCAGAGAGAAACATGGAAGCATATTCACTACCATATGTAAAATAGATAGCCAGTGGAAATTTGCTGTATGACTCAGGGAACTCAAACTGGGACTCAGTAACAACCTAGATCTTCACGACACAGATAATAACGATGATGTGATCACTCACCTAGAGCCAGACATCCTGGAATGTGAAGTCAAGTGGGCCTTAGGAAGCATCACTATGAACAAAGCTAGTGGAGGTGATGGAATTCCAGTACAGCTGTTTCAAATCCTAAAAGATGATGCTGTGAAAGTGCTGCACTCAATATGCCAGCAAATTTGGAAAACTCAGCAGTAGCCACAGGACTGGAAAAGGTCAGTTTTCATTCCAATCATAAAGGAAGGCAATGCCCAAAAATGCTCAAACTACCACACAGTTGCACTCATCTCACACACTAGTAAAGTAATGCTCAAAATTCTCCAAGCCAGGCTTCAGCAATACGTGAACTGTGAACTTCCAGATGTTCAAGCTGGTTTTAGAAAAGGCAGAGGAACCAGAGATTAAATTGACAACATCTGCTGGATCATTGAAAAAGCACGAGAGTTCCAAAGAAACATCTATTTCTGCTTTATTGACTATGCCAAATACTTTGTGTGGATCACAGTAAACTGTAGAAAATTCTGAAAGAGATGGGAATACCAGAACACTTGACCTGCCTCTTGAGAAACCTATATGCAGGTCAGGAAGCAGCAGTTAGAACTGGACATGGAACAACAGACTGGTTCCAGATAGGAAGAGGAGTACGTTAAGGCTGTATATTGTCACCCTTCTTATTTAACTTATATGCGGAGGACATCATGAGAAACACTGGGCTGGAAGAAGCACAAGCTGGAATCAAGATTGCCAGGAGAAATATCAATAACCTCAGATATGCAGATGACACCACCCTTATGGCAGAAAGCAAAGAAGAACCAAAGAGCCTCTTGATGAAAGTGAAAGAGGAGAGTGAAAACGTTGGCTTAAAGCTCAGCATTCAGAAAACTAAGATCATGGCATCCAGTCCATCACTTCATCGCACATAGATGGGGAAACAGTGGAAACAGTGGGTGACTTTATTTTGGGGGGCTCCAGAATCACTGCAGATGGTGATTGCAGCCATGAAATTTAAAGACACTTACTCCTTGGAAGAAAAGTTATGACCAACCTAGACAGCATATTTCAATGCAGAAACATTACTTTGTCAACAAAGATCCGTTTAGTTAAGGCTATGGTTTTTCCAGTGGTCATGTATGGATGTGAGAGTTGGACTATAAAGAAAGCTGAGTGCTGAAGAATTGATGCTTTTGAACTGTGGTGTTGGAGAAGACTCTTGAGAGTCCCTTGGACTGCAAGGAGATCCAACCAGTCCATTCTAAAGGAGATCAGTCCTGGGTGTTCTTTGGAAGGACTGTTGTTGAAGCTGAAACTCCAATACTTTGGCCACCTGATGCAGAGAGCTGACTCATTTGAAAAGACCCTGATGCTGGGAAAGATTGAAGGTGGGAGGAGAAGGAGATGACAGAGGATGAGATGGTTGGATGGCATCACCAGCTCAATGGACATGTGTTTGAGTGAACTTCGGGAGTTGGTGATGGACAGGGAGGCCTGGCGTGCTGTGGTTCATGGGGTCTCAAAAAGGTGGACATGAGTGAGCGACTGAACTGAACTGAACAACGTTGATAGAGGGGTAGGAAAGGGTGGGAGGGACATTTAAGGGGGAAGGGACATGTGTACACCTATGGCTTACTCATGTTGATGTAAGACAGAAATGAAACCAATATTTTAAAGCAGTTATCCTTCAATTATAATTAAATAAGCAAAAAAGAATCCTAGTAATAAATGTGTTTCTGGGGAAGGGGATGAATGTTGAATTTATGACGGTAGAAGTTGCCCCTGGAAAATGACGCAGACCTGATTTTCAAAGTTCATTACACAAAGCTAGTTTTTTGTTGTTTTATTTGTTGTTGTTTTCTGAAGCCAGTTTTTAAATAATCTAGTTTACATTTCAGTGGACACTGGATATTTTCCTCTGGTTTGTTTTTCTAAGGCTATAGATCTCCAGCTTGCTAGTTTTAAAGGCTTGGATGTTAATACCTTGTTTTAAAGGCTTGGATGTTTTTGCTCATTGACAATGAGTAAAAACACTAATTATGTACATTTTATGCTGCAAGTTTTTTTTTTTTTTTAACTTCTTTTTGGTAACAAACACCTCCTGTCCTATCCCTTATTTTAGTGATTTTATTTATTTATATTTTGTGGTTATTAAAGCATTTAACTCTAAAAAGTTCATATAGTACATGCTGCTGCTGCTGCTAAGTCGCTTCAGTCATGTCCTACTCTTTGTGACCCCATGGACTGCAGCATGTCAAGCTTCCCTGTCCTTTACCATCTCCCAGAGCTTGTTCAAACTCATGGCCATTGAGTCAGTGATGCTGTCTAACCATCTCATCCTCTGTCGTCCCCATCTCCTTCTGCCTTCAATCTTTCCCAGCATCAGTGTCCTTTCTAATGAGTTGGCTCTTTGCATCAGGTGGCCAAAATATTAGAGTTTCAGTATCAGTCCTTGCAGTGAATATTCAGAATTGATTGCTTTTAAAATGGACTGGTTTAATATCCTTGCAGTCCAAGGGACTCTCAAGAGTCTTCTCCAGCACCACAGTTTGAAAGCATCAGTTCTTCCATGCTCAACCTTCTTTATGGTCCAGCTCTCAGATCCATACATGACTACTGGAAAAACCGTAGCTTTGACTATACAGACCTTTGTCTAAAAGTAATGTCTCTGGTGCTTTTTAATATGCTGTCTAGGTTAGTCATAGCTTTTCTTCCAAGGAGCAAGCATCTTTTAATATCATGACTGCAGTCACCATCTGTGGTGATTTTGGGGCCCAAGAAAATAATCTCCTCACTCTTTCCCCATCTATTTGCCATGAAGTGATGGGACTGGACGCCATGGTCTTTATTTTTTGAATGTTGAATTTTAAGCCAGCTTTTTCACTCCTCTTTAGCTTTCAAGAGGCTCTTTAGTTCTTCACTTTCTGCCAAAAGGATGGTATCATCTGCGTAGCAATCTTGATTCTACCAGCAATCTTGATTCGAGCTTGTGCTTCTTCCAGCCCAGTGTTTCTCATGATGTACTCTGCATATAAGTTAAATAAACAAGGTGACAATATATAACCCTGACAGACTCCTTTCCCAGTTTGGCACCGGTCTGTTATTCCATTTCCAATTCTAACTATTGCTTCTTGACCTGCATACATGTTTTCAGGAGACAGCTAAGGTGGTCTGATATTCCTGTCTCTTTAAGATTTTCCACAGTTTATTATGATCCACCCAGTCAAAGGCTTTAGTATAGTCAATGAAGCAGAAGTAGATGTTTTTCTGGAATTCTCTTGCTTTTTCTGTGACCCAACAGATGTCAATTTAATCTCTGGTTCCTCTGCCTTTTCTAAATCCAACTTAAACATCTGGAAATTCTCAGTTCATGTACTGTTGAAGCCTGGCTTGGAGAATTTTGAGCATTACTTTGCTAGCGTTTGAGATGAGTGCAATTGTGCAATTGTTTGAGCATTCTTTGGAATTGGCTTTCTTTGGGATTAGATGAAAACTGACCTTTTCCAATCTTGTAGCCACTGCTGAGTTTTCCAAATTTGCTGGCGTATTGAGTGCAGCACTTTCACAGCATCATCTTTTAGGATTTGAAATAGCTCAGCTGGAATTCCGTCACCTCCACTACCTTTGTTCGTAGTGATGCTTCCTAGGGCCCACTTGACTTCACATTCCAGGATGTCTGGCTCTAGGTGAGTGATCACACCATCGTGATTATCTGTGTCATTAGGTCTTTTTTGTATATTTCTTCTGTGTATTCTTGCCACCTCTTGTTAATCTCTTCTGCTTCTGTTAGGTCCGTACCATTTCTGTCCTTTATTTTGCCCATTTTTGCATGAAATGTTCTCTTGGTATCTCTGATTTTCATGAAGCGATCTCTAGTCTTTCCTATAGGAAGGCTTTGTTACCTCTCCTTGCTATTCTTTGAAACTCTACATTCAGATGCATATATCTTTCTTTTCTCCTTTGGCTTTCACTTCTTTTCTCAGCTATTTGTAAGGCCTCCTCAGACAGTCATTTTTCCCTTTTGCTTTTCTTTCTTTGTATCTGTGTGTGTGTGTGTGTGTGTGTGTGTGTGTGATTTCTTTTTCTGAAATCAGTAATAAAAGTCTCAGCCTTACTTATTATGGAGACACCAGTGTTTATTTTTAGTCAAAACAGTTAGCAATGAAGACGACCTATCAGATGATCTGAGCCCAGAAGGGTTACACCTGTGGAACTTGAGCTTTGTTGAAGTCAGATAAATTTGTCTCAAACTCTTTGTTATCTCTTGGCTTTTGTGTTCTGTCACTCTGGCTCTGCACAGACAGAAAATAATCATGCAAGATCTTGTGTTTGGAAAACCTGAAATCATGACGTGATTATATGAGTCTTGCTTTGTTAGAGGATGAAAATGTTATGTAGGGCAAATTCCTGAGTTGTTCCATATTTCCTAAAAGAAGTAGAGAGAAATCTTTTCTTATTTTGGGGGTAGTCATGTGCGTAGTGGGTAGAGAAAATTCCACACATACTGGATAATTGAGAAGAGGACCTGAAAATAAGAAGATGAATGGTTTTAAAAATTTGTTGTTGATTTAATGCCTAGTTTTCAACTTGACAGTGGAATCTGCAATTCCATAAAGGAACTGAAGTGAAAGAGTAGAAAGTTTTCTGGGGAAACTAAATAGAAACAATTTTCCAGTTAAAATTGTAAGCCTGTCTTATATACTTTACATTTTATAATATATGACTTATTTAAAAAATTTTTTTCCTGGTTCATCCTTCAAGTTTTCCTTGATCATTTTCCCCACTTACTCTGTGATAAATATGAAAGTAGCTAAGTGAAGTGAAGTTGCTCAGTCGTGTCCGACTCTTTGCAAATCCATGAACTGTATAGCCTACCAGGCTCCTCAATCCATGGAATTTTCCAGACGAGAATACTGGAGTGGGTTCATAATCACCAAGTCATAATGAGACAGCATTTGCAAAATAATTTTGAAATCTTGAAGACTAGCAGGTGTTCTGTTCAGTTTGGTCGAGGAGTAGAAAGAAGAGACGAAAGATGACAGAAAGTTGGATTTACGTGTTGTCACTTGAAAATTCGAGAGAAACTTTGAAGGTGAGAATATTGGAGTGAATTTCTTGTTTTCACACTTGGAGAAATTACATGGAATATTCTTTGTTTTGTTGTTGTTTAGTTGCTCGGTCGTGTCCGACTCTTTGCCACCCCATAGACCGTAGCCCACCAGGGTCCTCTGTTGATGGGATTCTCCAAGCAGTAATACTGGAGTGGGTCGCCACTTCCTTCTCCAGGGGATCTTCCCGACCCAGGGATCGAACCTGGGTCTCCTGTGTTGCAGGGGGATTTTCTTTGTTTAAGGGACTCCAAAATAAGATCACAGGCAAGAGAGGTAAAAGGTAACTGGATTTGCCAAAACTGCTTTCAGTGCTTTGAAAATGTGTTCTGTTGATTCCGCTCCTCTTTTCATTTCTGCGTCATCCTTGGCTTTCTCCCCTCCCCTTGCTAGACTCTAATTTAATAGAGGTTCACTAGGATGTTTTGTTGGTGAACCCTAGCAACTTTTATGCCTAGCTTGGCTCCGTGCAGGTTTTATGTTTCTAAAAACTCTTTGAGGAAATAAAATAGGAATCTTTTTTTTAAAGAATTACTTTTTAAAAAGAGAGATCATCCTTGATGTGTTAAAAAGAGAAATTTGATATACTTCCAGTATAAAATGTACTGTTTATATACAGAAAATAACATGAACAAAAAAGTCAATTTTTTTTTTAAGTGATGACAGTAAATAATCACCACTCCAATTGCAAGGATCCTTGGCATGTGAGATTGAGGGAACAGTTACCTAAATTAGTAGAAATTTACTTCTGGCTCTCCTTGTCTCTGTTTTTATCCGAGTGTACTTTTGGAAACGATGGCCTGCGAAAGGAGAGCCCAGTTGTGACTCTGTTTTGGTTGTTTTTGCAGCTTACTGTCCTTTTATTTCAGTTGTCAAATTATGTAATAACTAGGCAGGAAAGTGTGGAGGAAACACTATGTCTTGTCCCTTTAACCCTAAAAGCAGACTGTGTTAGGATGTTATCTTTCTGAGAGTGGGAAGGGAGTGTAAGGAATGGAGGAGCCTGAACTCAGTGACTAGCATAGGCAAGAAATCCATGTTTCATTATCAAGAATCTAAAATTATTAGATAGGTTTGAAAATTCACGGTTATATGGGAAAATAGAGTAATCAACAGTTTTTCTCTGTTTAGTCATGGAGAGATGAGCATGTATGTGGGTTCTAGGTGGCATCTTTCCTGATTTTGCTGCTGACTCCATTTTCTTTTAAAATCAAATCCTTTGTTGGTATATTTCTGTTTCAATTGATGTGTCTCCCTCATTCTGCTGGTGGCTGTTGATGAGACCTTGAAGGAAGACTTGAGTTTTTCGCCCCTCTTTGCCCTAGCTCTGGTGATGTGTTTTCCTTGTATGTTCAGCCCTTCCTCTCAATTTCTGATGTAGCCTCCCTGGCTCAGGCTGCCTGCACTATGGAAATTACCTCCGGGGTCTTTCTCCCTTTCTATCACTCTGCCTATCTCCATTTCAGTTCATTGGTTTGAGGTTACAAAATTAATACTCCTAGTGTTCTTGCCTGGAGAATCCCAGGGACGGGGGAGCCTGGTGGGCTGCCGTCTATGGGGTCACACAGAGTCAGACACGACTAAAGCGACTTAGCAGCAGCAAAACCCTATTTTGGTCTACAAAAGTTCCTCCCTCTTAAGCTTCAGAAACCATAATTGATCTCTACTGTTTACCATCCAGGTATGTGGGGAGCTGCTTTAGCTTCGACTTAGGCTCTGAAATTGTAAGATGACCTCACTGATTCTAATAAACAACAATATCCTTTCCTCTGCTTGAAGGGGGTGGGATATAGGGAGAGAGGGGTAGGTACTGTGCTTACAAAACTTGACTGATGGAAGAGGTGCCATTGTCTTCTCTGTTGGCACTAATAAGAAAGATGTATAGGGACTTCCCTGGTAGTCTAGTGGTTAAGACTTCATCTTGCAGTATAAGGGGTGCAGGTTCGATCCCTGGTCAGGGAACTAAGATCCTACATGCCTCTCATCCAGGAAAAGTGAAACATAAAACAGGAGCAATATTGTAACAAACCCACTGAAGACTTTTTTAAAAAAAGAAAGAAGTGTGGTACTGACATGCATCTTGGAGATATATTGAGGAGATCTCTGAGGTCCACTGGAAGGTCTCAGTCTCCTTGCTGAAGGCCTGTAAGATGCGTATAAACTCTTCATGCTTCTTGACAGCTTGGCACCTGTCATCTTCTCCAAGCTTGTTTCCCATTAACTACTCACAAGAGATTCCTTTGGTAGGCAATATGGTTTTTTTGTTTTGTGAATACCAGCATTCTTCTGTACCATTGATGATGATGCCCAGAGATCCTTTTTCTTTTAAAAACCATCATTTTTCCAGTATTCCCCCTGCTCCAGGCCTTTATCTGGCGTCACCAGTACCACATACATTATCTGAACTTCTGCAATTTAATACCCACTGGTTTCATTCATTCAATAAAAATGTATTGAGGGCATATTACATATCAAGTAACGTGATGGCAGTTCAACTGAAAAAGACAATTTCTTTGTCCTTAACAGTTTACATTTTAATGAGAGGGAAAAAAATGTACCACCAAGTAAGAGCATGTAGGATTGAGAAGAGCCAGATAATCTAATTTGGAGTAGGTTAGAGGATGACCAGGGAAGGTTTTCTCTAGGTAATCAATTTTCAGAATGAAAATCTCCTGAAGTTGTATGGAGGTACATTTTGATCCTTGTTTTTAATATTTAAAGCTTTTTATTTCTTTGATCCTTATTTAAATATTTTATTTATTTACTTTTTGTCCCCTTGTTCTTAAATGTTAACTTTTGTGAACTTTTGTGTCCGCGAATGGATGTGGCAACCAACTGGTGGTTGTCTTCTTTAAAATAGCTCTCCAAAAAAAAAAAAAAAGTAGCTCTCCGAATGTTAATCCAGTGTTCTCTAGACAAAATAAACCTAATTTCCTCATAGGTGCCACAGCTGTATTACTATTTGGAATTTTTATACTGTTGAATCATAAAGAACTCATGGATAGGCTAATCCAAAAAATCAAATTACTGGGGTTTTGTTAAAACCAGCTTCTGATTCATTGGGGTGGGGCGGGACTACAGTTTTATTTTTCTAAAAAGCTTCCTGGTGATGCTGAAGTTGCTAATAGACTGAATATGTTTTGAGGAGCAGGGTTTCAGAGGATGTGAAGAGATTAAGAACGAAGATAAAAAGCAAGTTGAAGGTATATTTCCTTCTGCTTATAGGGATGAATGTCTCTCATCTCAATCACCTAATTACCCAGCTGGGTTGGGCTCCTATCCCTGCACCAAGAGACAAGTGAATATTGCCAGTGATTTGACTGCTCTGCTGTCCACCCCACCCACCATCCCAGGGGTGAATCTTCTCTGTGCCAGGGAGAGCTGTGATAAGATATGCACCCACCTAATTGAGGCTGTGATATTACTCCCTGAGGCCCTCTGCCCCTGAGTAATAGGAAACTGTAACTTTGGCAGGAGGGAGTGTTCTTTTGGCGTTCTGCCTCCATCCAACTGGTGTGTATAGCAGTTGGGCTTCAGGAATGGGTTCTGAGGCAAGTCTGTATCCTACAATGTGTAATCAGGAACTGGCAGAAAATTTAACTTTTAAGATTCCCGTTAGAAAATCTCATGACTTGTTAGGAATCTTGGCGGTTGAGTGACCTGCCCATGACCTGAAAAGGAACCTGCCACAGGGCATGGAACTGTCGCCTTATTCTGCCTGAGTGTCTTCCCTGGTGATTTTCTATGGATCTTTTCCTGACTCTTCTGTTCTGCAGATATTCTTACAGACTACAAACAGGAAAGCCGTTACTACAGTCCTTTTCTTCCTGAGTCTTCACAACTAAAGCTAGAATTACTTCTGTTGCCTTCCTTGGGAGCTTTCCTATGGAATTCCCCTCATAGATTGGATTGCCACAGTGTCTTTTAGATTCAAGAATTCTGTCTCAGTACAGAGTGAGAAATGTTGTTGATGTCAGGCTGGTGAAGAGGAGTTGATAAATGGCCTTGTACAAGGGTTTTCAAACTCCAGCCTGTATCCCTTCGGGGCCCTGCATCTCTATAGAGCTTCTGATTCAGCAGGTCTGGAGCAAGCCGGGGATTCTGTGCCCATCCTCAGATGTGGTTACATGAAAGGCAGCAATGATGAGCAGAGAGGTGGGCGCACGTTCACAACAGCACGTGGATTGTGCATCGTGGTCACCATCATTACCTCCTAGTACTTACAGATTTGTTCATTGCTTTTTTAAAAAATGAACCTCTGAGACCTAAGGAAGCAACACCTCTTCTAATGTTGAAACATTAACGTGATCAGTAACCCAGGCCACCTCTTATGGAGCTTCTTGGTTTGTGTTAGTAGAGACCTGATTATCCAGAGTAAGGGTATATTAAAGCATAGAATAGGGGCATCTGGGAAACTTGCTCCTTACCCACCTTCTTGTCACAGAAGTGCATGTTAGGTTTGGTCTGTTTTTTTGTTTTTAAGATTTATGCAGTTGTATTTATTTTTTTGGCTGCACCAGGTCCTTGTTGCTGCGGACTTTCTCTAGTTGCGGAGAACAGGAGCTACTTCCTAGTTGCGGTGCACCAGCTTCTCACTGAGGTGGCTTTTCTTCTTGTGGAGCACAGGCTCCAGGTTGTGTGGGCTTTGGTAGTTGTGGCTCATGGGCTCAGTAGGTACGGCTCACAGGCTTGGTTGCCCCTTGGCATGTGGAATCTTCCCAGACCAGGGATGGAGCCCATGTCCCCTGCATTAGCAGGTGGATTCCTAACCACTGGACCAGCAGGAAAGCCCCATTGGGTGTTGTTTTTGTTTTTTTATACAATTTTTAAAGATCACTTTCCATTTACATTTATTACAAAATATTGGCCATATTTCCCATGTTGTAATACATTTGAGTCTGTCCTACACCCAATGTATTGTACCTTCCCCCTGCCACTAGTAACCACTAGTTTGTTCTCTGTATCTGTGAGTCTGCCTTTTTTATGTTATATTCACTGGTTTGTTGTAAAACAAACAAACAAACATGTTTTTCAAGGTCATCCATTTTAAATCCAAGATGAATTTGGGTTTTTGACAGCTGAGATGGGGAAAGGGAAGGGAGAGTTTGGTTGATCTGACTCTTTGCATCCCTCCAGATCCCTTAGATGTGCTTTGCTTACCTCTCACAATTAGTGTGTGTGTGTGTGTGTGTGTGTGTGTGTGTGTGTGTTAGTCAGCCATGTCTGACTCTTGCAACTCCATGGACTGTAGCCCACCAGGCTCCTCTGTCCATGGAATTCTCAAACCTGTGTCTTCTGCATTGGCAGGCAGGTTCTTTACCATTGAGTCACTAGGGAAGCCCTCACAGTTTGTTTTTGGTAGGATTTCTTGTTCTCAAGGGTGTCTAAGGCGATATTCTCTATTAAAGCAATTCTGGAGCATCCCAGGAGGGACACAGTGATCTGGACCTTGGTCTTGGTGACCTTCCTTCAGATGAAGAGGAAGTCAGCAACAGTTCAGATGAAGATGATGTCAGCTCTGCTTCTAGTAAAGGGGAGCCTGATCTGCTGGACGATAAACAGGTATGTTGTTGATATTTACAAGTTTCTACTTTTGTGTTTTTTGGCCTCTCAGGACACTCAGAAGTAATATTGATTATCATGATAGGCATAAAATCCTTCCTTAGTTTTCAAAACCTTATAAAACATCTTTCTAGTTATTTAATTCTTGCTATATGTACCTGAGATGTTTTCATATTTCAAAGAACATGTCATTTAGAGATTATTTAGTAATTTTTGAGAAATTGTTTTTGGTAATGTCCTTTGATTTTCTTTTGATAATAAAAACCCTTCTTAGGATTTCTTCCTGTACTGCCAGTGATTCTACTTGAAAGAAAGGAATTAGATGCATTTCATCCTCAATCAGGTCTTTTTAGGGATAGAATAAAGATTGCTGTCAATAGTACCTCAAGATGTGCTTTGAAATAATCTACTATGTGTGTATTTTCTGTATACATGAAGCAGGATTGTCCATGTACTGGTAATTATTTAAGATGTATCGCAGATACATGGGAATTCATGAAACTATTTCTCTAGTTTGATATGCGTATGTTTCATTTTAAATCATAATTCTTTGAATAAAGAAATAGTTGCAATGGAAAAAAAAATAGTGTTATCAGCAATATCCCCAGAATATGTTGAAATGTTATGGGAAGGTGGAATTTGAAAGGATTCACATTGCAAACTTATCAAGCCCTAGAGAAAATCCATGTCACTTAACTCCCGTGTCATAATTTATCAGACCATTGTGCTTCCTCTACTATAGTTTTGCTTTGTTTAAATTAACTTTCAGCTTTAAGTGATTGGCACATGTTTTGTAATTGTCTAGATTTAAATTCCAGTGCCACCACCTATGATCTCAATAGCCTTGGGCAAATTATTTAACCTCTTTGAGCTAAAGAACTCAGTGTTATGAAGAAAAATTAGTGCTTATTTCATAGAATTGTGTCAACTAAATTAGTTGTTATGTGTAAAGTCTTGGAATACTGTCCAGTACGTGATAAGAATGCAGTGACTCTGATATTTATTATTCACAAGACTTCGTTTCTATAAAATATTGGATCGTGGAGTTGGGCGGAACCACTAGTTTCTTTTGAGGTGATAAAAATGTTCTAAACTTACCTTGTGGTGATGGTTGCACATCCCTGCACATTTTAAAAAGCTATTTAGTTATATATTTTAAAAAGACAAAAATATATTTATGAAATGTGAATTATATCTCAGAAAAGTTGTTAAAGAAAGATAAAAATCCTGGTAAAGGAAAAATAATTGTGCTAAGAGAAAGGTTAGTACAGAGGAGGAGGGCACAGCAACCCACTCCAGGATTCTTGCCTGGAGAATCCCATAGACAGAGGAGCCTGGCGGACCACAGCCCATGGGGTCACACAGAGTCAGACACGACTGAGCGACTGCGCACAGCACATGCATAGCATGTAGTCCATATACATCAGCCAAGGGTAGACCACAAATGTGGCTGTAGCCAGCCAGTAACTCAAGGAGAAAAGGTGATAGTTTCCAAAAGAAGTCTTTGGCGTAGAAGCATTAGGAGTAGACCTTCTTTTATAACTTCTTTGATTTTACATTTCTCAGTTTATTCAGCGGGACAGTAATGTTGTTTCGAGTCTCAGGCAGGCTAATAGTTGCCAAAACACTTTGGAAATCTTCGTGACTCAAAGAAATGTCTGCACATTAAACACGTGTAATGTACGTCTGTGCTTCTGTTTGTAGTAGATTGTATTAGTTTCGTAGGGAAGTTGTTACAGAGTACCACAAACTGAGAGTCTTGAAAACAGAAATTAACAATTAATAATTAACTGATTATTTAACAGTTCTGGAGGTCAGAATTCCAAAATCAGGGTGTTGGCAAGGCCGAGCTCTCTCTGGAAGCTCTAAGGTAGAGTCTTTCCTTACCTCTGCCTGTGATCTGCCGGCCATCCCTAGGATCCCTTGGCTTATAGCTACAGCGCTTCAGTCCTGCCCCCGTCAGCACATGGGGTGCTCCCTGTGTGTGTGTCTGTGTCCCCTCTTCTTATAAGGAAACGAGTCTTACTAGATCAAGAGCATACCATAGTCCAAAATGACCTCATTTTTAACTTACTACATCTGAAACAAGAAAGAAAGAAAGAAAGAAAGTGAAGTCGCTCAGTCGTGCCTGACTCTTTGGGACCCCATGGATAGTAGCCTGCACCAAGCTCCTCCATCCATGGGATTTTCAAGGCAAGAGTACTGGAGTGGGTTGCCATTTCCTTCTCCAGGGCATCTTCCCAACCCAGGGATCAAACCCAGGTCTCTCGCATTGTAGACAGACGCTTTACCATCTGAGCCATCTGAAGCAAGCCTATTTCCAAATCAGGTCA
Organism: Ovis canadensis; assembly: GCF_042477335.2. Lineage (NCBI taxonomy): Eukaryota > Metazoa > Chordata > Mammalia > Artiodactyla > Bovidae > Ovis > Ovis canadensis. The sequence goes on along the minus strand of NC_091247.1, from coordinate 137,034,131 downwards.
CATTCTGAGGTCCTGGGGATTAAGACTTGAACATTAATTTTGGAGGGACTTATTTCAAGCTATAGCAAATACCACATTCCATGGACGTATAATGGGCACATCATGAATATGTGTCTGCTGCTGCTGCGAAGTCACCTCAGTCGTGTCCGACTCTGTGTGACCCCATAGACGGCAGCCCACCAGGCTCCCTTGTCCCTGGTATTCTCCAGGCAAGAACACTGGAGTGGGTTGCCATTTCCTTCTCCAATGCATGAAAGTGAAAAGTGCAAGTGAAGTCGCTCAGTCATGTCTGACTCTGAGCGATCCCATGGACTGCAGCCTACCAAGCTCCTCCGTCCATGGGCTTTTCCAGGCAAGAGTACTGGAGTGGGGTGCCATTGCCTTTTCCGGAATATGTGTCTAGATGCCAGTAACATTCCCTCATCAAAGTGCCAGACTCAGTAGAGGAAAGAAGAAAGAATGAGGGCCCCTGCGCCCTTATCTTTAACTTGTGAAGGAACAACAAACTGATGTTCAAAAAGTTATTCCTGGAAAGCTAAAAGTGCCAGCATAAAAGCAAGAAAACTTCCCTCTACCACATCTGTGTATCTGTGCCCATCTATGTGCAGGTTCTTATACTTAATCTTCAAAATCGTCCTGGAATATAGATTTGACAGCTGTCCTCTTTTTCTCTTCTTCACATGAAGAAAGGGACTTTTTAAAAACAGGTTAAATAACTTGCCTTGGAACCTCCGGTACTGAGGTTTTTTGCCAAAATCTGTCACTGCTAATAACTTGGTTTGAGCCACAGAATCTGAATGATGTTGATGGAATGTGTTTGGGGTGGAGGAATGGCCATGCAAATTTTTTCTTTTCCAATTTTTTAGTTTTATATTTTGTGGTCTTTATTTTCAGTACTTAATAAATGATTGTTTAAGAATGGGATATGTTATTCATTCTGCTTCGTTATGGTTAGAATATTTGCCACTATTCACCCCTCCTAAATATTGACTTCTCTGCCTCCCTCCCCCACATTTTTTTTTATCTGTGTAACAGCTCATATGATACATACCATGAAGAGAGAGGTGAAAACCTGAGGACTTTTTTCTTTTAGTTCATCATGGTGTCACCTCATTTGTGAGATTATTTAATGATATGGAGATGTTTCTTGGGCGATCTGGTTGTTCAGGTTTTATTTTTTTATTTTTAACTTGACAATATTGTATTGGTTTTGGCATACATCATCAACATGAATCCGTCACGGGTGTACACATGTTCCCCATCCTGAACCCCCCTCCCTCCTTCCTCCCCATACCATCCCTCTGGGTCATCCCAGTGCACCAGCCCCGAGCATCCTGTATCGTGCATCAAACCCGGACTGGCGTTTCGTTTCACATATGATATTATACATGTTTCAGTGCCATTCTCCCAAATCATCCCACCCTCTCCCTCTCCCACAGAGTCCATAAGACTTCTATACATCTGTGTCTCTTTTGCTGTCTCACATACAGGGTTATTGTTACCATCTTTCTAAATTTCACATATATTATTTTTAGTAGAACTCAAGTGCTATAGCAGAGATCTTTTACGAATTCTGTTTTAAAGTAATGGATAAATTTCACTGGATTTTACTTGTGAACAAACATGAAAAGAAGAGAACACAGTTAAGAATTCACAAAGCTGGGCTGTTATCAGGAGATCAGAACATAAAACTAAATTTCAGATCAAAGGTTCTGTTTGGAATTTGTTTGAATTATTTTATGACCTTAACAAAGTAATCTCATTTGTGACTCTTGTTTCAACTTCCATGACTGTGTACTTGGGGACATGCAGTTATCTAACAGGCAGCCTCCTTTGAAATGTGATGTAGTTTAACTGAGGACTTACATTAACAGAGAAATTAAGACACCAAATAAGGCCTCTCTCTTGAGGTTTTACAGTGGGATGTACTCTCCCATCATAGTTGGACTTGGGTCAGAATCATTGTTCTTACAAGTTGGAGTTAATATAGAGCTTTTTATTTTTTTATTTTTATTTTTTTTATTATCTTTGGCTTTCTCTCTACTTTGAAAATGATTGTAATCCTCTGAATCATTTTCCAGTAGTTTCTGTCCTTCTTTAGCTCTGCCATCTTCCTAGTTTAAAAGGTAAAGTAGAAAACAGAATATACAGACTCCTAGAAGTTTAGAATTGCAGCAGCAGACCTTTAATCATCTAGTCCAACATTCTGTTCTTTTACATGACGAAATAGCTGTAATGAGCCTTTTGTTTGTTAGTTTGAATTTACATTTCCCTGTTACTCAAAAGTAGTGCTCTCTGGTCTTAGATTCTGAGAAGATGGTAGCCACCCTTGTACACTTGCTCATTCATGCATCTTAAGTGGAGAGTGAGCCAGGCACTCTGCTTGGTGCATAAGGGGGCAAGGGTGAATAAGATCACAGGCTAGAGAGGATTTAGACGTGTCAGCAAATAAACACAACCCACCGGGTTACGTTCTGTAAACTTTACACCAGTAAGAGAGTAATCTTGTCATCCAAATGACATCCCCAAGGATGGCAGGGAGAGAATATAAAGGCAGCCTTTGTCAAGGAGAAAACTGAGTGCCTGCCACTTTAAAAGATGGGTTGGAATATAATGAGCAGAAATCTTTGGGGGAGGTGGAGCTGGCAAGGAGGGAAGCCGAAGCAAGACAGACATGTAAGGGCAGAGCACACTTGGAGTTTCAAGGTGGTTCCAGTTTGGCTGGAGTCGAGAGTACACACTGGAGGAGTAGGAATGAGACTGGTGAAGATAACTAGACCCTCATTGTGGAGTACCTTATACACATAGGAAAGAAAGTTCGGTGATAGGGGGCTGCTGATGTGCTTCCGCCTGAGAGCAGATGGGATTATATTCGCAGTTAAGAACCTCGTAGTCTAGTGGCAGCGCAGAGAATGGTTGCCGCTGGGGTGAATCTAGAGCACGGGAGCCACTGAGATTACTGCAGTAGTGTAGACCGGAAATAAGGAGGCAGGATGAAAGGAGACGAAAGGATTAGTAAGATACTCAGAAGTACAGATGAGCAGGGCTCAGTGATTCAGTTGTGATCATAGAGAGTGGAGAAGAAAGTCGAGTCCAGGTTTCTGGCTTTGATCAGTGGATATGTATAGTATCTGGCATGTGAGTATTTTATGTCTGTTTAAGGAGTGACTGAAGGTCATCAAAGTTTTTATTCTTTGTCAGTCTTTTCCTGATGATGATCGTACCACTGCCTGGTTATGATCCTTCTCTCCTTCAAGATATCAGCACGTTTCACAGTTGTCCTTGTATATGAAAAGTCCAAGTGTTAGTCACTCAGTCCTGTTGGACTCTTCAACCCCATGGACTGTGGCCCACTGGGTTCCTTCATCCGTGGAATTCTCCAGGCAAGAATACAGGAGTGGGTTGCCATTTCCTTCTCTTGGGGATCTTCTTGACCCAGGGATCAAACCCATGTCTCTTGCATGGCGGGCAGATTTTTAACCATCTGAGCCACCAGGCAAGTCCATGTCCTTATGTATAGTTATTTGTATGTGTGGTTTGCTCCCTTGTTCACTTCTTGAAGCCTGGAGCTATTTCTTATTTATGTTCAATCCCTGCTTCTAACATCTACTTTCATACCCCATTTCAGAAGTACAAAATCAGAATTTCCAAGACAGTTACGTAGGAGTCTGACAATTAATAAGAGTTGCCTGGTGGTTTTATTTATTTTTAATTAATTTATTTTAATTGTAGGCTAATTACTTTACAGTATTGTAGTGGTTTTTGCCATACATTAACATGAATCAGCCATGGGTGTGCATGTGTTCCCCATCCTGAACCCCCCTCCCCCTCTCTCCCCATCCCATCTCTCAGGGTCATCCCAGTGCACCAGCCCTGAGCACGCTGTCTCATGCATTGCCTGGTGGTTTTAATGATGAGAAGTGTTTTCAGCTGCAGAGCAATGAATTAGCTGATGGTGAAGCTGTTTTCTCCTACTAACCATGCTATCAGATGAGGGATCAGTTCAGTTCAGTTGCTCAGTTGTGTCAGACTCTTTGTGACCCCATGGACTACAGCACACCAGGCTTCCCTGTCCAACACCATCTCCAAGAGCTTGCTCAAACTCATGTCGATTGAGTCGGTGATGCCATCCAACCATCTCATCCTCTGTTGTCCCTTTCTCCTCCTGCCTTCAATCTTTCCCAGCAGGGTCTTTTCTAGTGAGTCAATTCTTCACATCAGGTGGCCAAAGTATTGGAGCTTCAGCTTCAGCATCAGTCCTTCCAATGAATATTTGGGACTGATTTCCTTGAGGATTAACTGGTTTGATCTTGCTGTCCATCTTCTCCAACACCACAGTTTAAAAGCATCAGTTCTTTGTCTCTCAGCTTTCTTTATGGTCCAACTCTGGCATCCATACATGACTACTGGAAAACCATAGCTTTGACTAGACAGACCTTTGTCAGAAAAGTAATGTCTCTGTTTTTTAATATGCTATCTAGGCTTGTCATAGCTTTTCTTCCCAGGAACAAGTGTCTTTTAATTTCATGGTTGTAGTCACCATCTGCAGTGATTTCAGATAGTGAATTACTAACTTCAGATTTTTAAATGATGGAGTAAAAATGGTACGTTCTTCCTCTTGGGAATGATTTCAGAATAACAAAGAGGATGAGGATAAGAAACATAAGCTCTGCCTTCAGTGATATTAGGAGGCAGCTGCAACCTCAAATTACAATGAACGTGTTAGTCACTCAGTCATGTCTTACTGTTTGAGACCCCATGGACTGTAGCCCGCCAGGCTCCTCTATCCATGGGATTCTCCAGTCAAGAATACTGGAGTGGGTTGCTATGCCCTCCTCCAGGGGATCTTCCCAACCCAGGGATCGAACCCATATCTCTTATGTCTCCTGCACTGACAGGCGGATTCTTTACCACTGAGCTACCAGGGAAGCCCAAACAACAGAAATTTATTGTCTCAGTTCCAGAGGGGAAATGTCCAGGATTAGTGTATCAGCACAGCTGAGGACTGTGAGGAAGCAGTCTATTCCAGGAAGAGCATATTTCTACAAGGTATTTTCAGTGAGTTGAGAAAGCCTATGGCTGTGATGTGTGGGGTTATAGACCACGGAAGAGCACCTTCCATTCTGCACTTAAGTTGTCTGACTTAGAGTGGCTTTACTGAAGGTGAAGTACTTATACAGGCCTACTAAATAGTTACCAACTAAAATTACTTGCATGCACCCCAAGAACACACGTTCATGTGGTGTCTGTTTTCCCTGCAGAATGTAACTTCAGTTTTGTGCCACTAACAGTGTGCCCCACTGGGGTTCTGGGGCTCCTCAGGGTACTCCATGAATCCGGCATTGATATCAGTGAGGATTACTGATTGCTCTCAGCTTCTCCTGTATCATGGTTTAATAACCACATCTTATTCTTCATGTTTGCCATTTGAGACATTATATAGTATGAAATGTGTTCTATTTGAAACCTGTAAGTATCAGAGCTTGAATGTACATCTGAATAACTCCAAGCTGATCTTCCTTATCCTTTTATGAGTTCATGCTGTCTTAATGCACTCTTATCCACAGGGTGAAGATACTGGAATGAAACGTAAAGTCCATCATATTGCCAAAGAGATCATGAGCTCAGAAAAAGTGTAGGTATCCAGTTTCCAATTCAGAAGACTATTTGTTTCCTCATTGGTTCGTTTAAAACATGTCTCTCATTGCTGTTTTTTACAGGTTTGTGGATGTGTTAAAACTTTTGCATATTGTAAGTATCTGCTAATATTTTCTTGAAGTCTGACTATCCTCTTTTACGTCTTTCCCTGTCCTTCAATATGTTCAGTGTCATTAAATTAACATGTATATACACGTATGTGCTTTCTAATACACGGTTATATTAGTAAATTCACACATTTCTGTGAAGACAGAAATTTTCTAAAGTGCATTAATCTCATGTATGTGTAGTGTGCCAGATGATTTCTGAAAAATAGAGCCTTCATATCTGTATGTCCAAATCTTGAAACTTTTTATCCTCGTAATAAAGAGTTATTAAAAGGATAATATTTCTTCTTGGCCATTTGCAGAAGGTCTCTGCTTCAGTAGAATTTTGCACAGCAATGGATAAAGAATGTTGATGTTCAAAACTGTTCTATATGAACAATCTCCTAGAAAGACACTTAAAATAGATATTTTAAAAACAAACATTTTTAAAGTTCTGTTTTCAATTTTTGTCATTGTAAACTTGAACAAAGCTGTCGGGAAACAGTTAATGTGTCTGGCTGCATAGTCACTTTTCTCATGCACTCCTGCAAGTTTCCACAAGTTTCATTACTTATTGGCAATTAAAGTGCCTTTGATGTTACTTTGTTTTAGTTATATTTTAGCAGGATATTAAGATTTAGAAAAGAAAAGTTTGAAATAGAGAAAACAATTTAAAAGACATGGAAGTGAATTAAGTTACCATCCAAGTTTACTTAGATGGTAATTATTAACTGAGTTACTGAGGAGTGGTAGGTTTACAAAATATATACCTATTCATGTCTCTGAAAAGAATATCATTTTCTGTTTTCTTTTATATAAACATGAAAAGAGGGTTACACTTAAAGGTGGGTAACATTTACCAAACAATCCGCTGTGCTCTGTAGTTGGTCCAGTGGGCACATGGAGACCTAATTCCTGTGTGAAAAGTCTCTAGCTTTGGAAGATTTTTCTTAAAAATTTCTTAACATTGCTAATTTGTTTTTCCCATGAATTGTTTTTCATGTAACTCTTGACTATATTGGTAGGTTCTCTTTTAAAATTTTTATGTATATATAAAAATAAGAATAAGGGATTATATATCATATATATATTATATAGCAATTATATATATATATATTATATATAGCAATATTTGGTCACCCTTAGCTGTTGAATCAGAGAAGGCAATGGCATCCCACTCCAGTACTTTTGCCTGGAAAATCCCATGGACGGAGGAGCCTGGTAGGCTGCAGTCCATGGGGTCGCTAAGAGTCAGATACAACTGAGCGACTTCACTTTCACTTTTCACTTTCATGCACTGGAGAAGGAAATGGCAACCCACTCCAGTGTTCTTGCCTGGATGGGGTAGCCTGGTGGGCTGCCATCTCTGGGGTCACACAGAGTTGGACACGACTGAAGCGACTTAGCAGCAGCAGAGCTGTTGAATGACAACAATACTGTAATTTTTAAAAAGTAATGATAAACTTGATAAGTAAGTGACTTTTGAAAATAAACTGCGTATGCACTGGCTGCTATGCCCCAGCTGTCTCTACTGAGTAAGGAATTGTAGTGGGAGAGGTGGAAGACAATACTGAATCGCTGTTTTCTGGAAAACTTAGAATTTATCTCCAGGATGAGCACATTATATCTATTTGATATATTTCCTGATAGACATGTTTAAATAGACAGAGGACCTCCTCAAGGAAATTTGAAGCATCTGCAAGTGAATGAGGAAAACTGGTAGAGGCAAAAATTGCTGTTTAACTTCACTGTGCTATTCAAACCTTGCATGGAACATATGTTCAGGATGCCTGTAGTCTAATATACTGCTTCTCACACTGCCTTGGTGAGCAAATGAATGTTTAAATTGCACACCCATGGTGGACCAAAACTTTTGTAAAATGCAATAAAAATTCATGACTTGTCAAATGGATAGAAAAGTTTCTAATCCCTTATTCTTACTTTTTTTGACAATGTCTTTGTATACCTATAACAGTTTGTAGACCACACTTGGAGAAGCATTAGCTAAGTAGATTCTGTTACTAGGTATGTGAATTTTAGAAAACAGTTTGGGGAATTCCATGGCTGTCTAGCGGTTAGAACTCTGAGCTTTCACTGCTGAGGGTCCAGGTTCCACACCTGGTCAGGGAACTCAAGGTCTCACAAGCTGGGGTGTGGCTGGAAAAAAAAAAAAAATCCATCTCTCAGGTCATGAGGAATCAGTGAAATAAAGTATGTGAAAAAACTTAATATTATAAAGTATACGATAGGATCTCAAATTGCTGTTCTGTTTTCTTCTTCTCATTCTTCCCATGTAGAGCATCAGTGAATGAAGTATCCATTTTAATATTACCAGGCAGTAGACTTTTCACAATTCTGATGCTTTCACATGCCTTTTCCTCTACTCCTGAACTAAGGTTTCATTTTCATGAAGGAAGTTCTGATTCCAGTAGGTAGAGAAGCACTTAAACGCATTGAAATGAAGTGAAGTGAAAGTCACTGGGTAGCCTTTCCCTTCTCCAGGGAATCTTCCCAATCCAGGGATTGAACCTAGGTCTCCTGCATTGGAGGCGGATTCTTTACCAGCTGAGCCACAAGGCAAGCCCAATGAAAGCATTACCAGAGTGTTTGATTTAAAAAAAGAAAAAGTATCCTCATTCTTACCTCTGTATTTTTGGAACAAAACAAAAGCACCATGAGAATAGACAGTTAGACCAAAATGTTTCCTTTATCATCTCAGATCTGATAGATGGCCTCAGCTTCTTCCCCAGTGATGTGAGAGTGAATCATCCATAACTCACCTTGATTTGTACATCTTCAAAACTGCCTAAGCTTTTAATGTAGGAGTGAGAATAGATCATCTGCCAGCCTTATGTTAACATCCTGTCTGGTATGTGCAAAGGGTAACTCAGCAGAGCCCAACATTAGTGGGTGACTTAACAGCCAGGCATTAAGACAGATTCTGAACCATTGCTAAGAGGGCTTCGTCACCAGGATAATGTGGGTAAAGCCAAAAGCATCTCTTGTTTCAATCCAACACTCCAATCATGCTATTAAGCCTCATGTTTACTCTCCTACCACAAAGGTAGCTCATGGACGGTCGTAATCCTGAGTGCTGATTTCATCTAAGGGAATTAACTACTGTGTTAATGATAGAATATGACTGCTTTAAAATATCTAACAGGCTTTAGATAACCCAGTGGGTACTTTTGGAAATCAACCCACTATATTAGTGGCTTGGGAGGAGCTATTATTTCAGTTATATATGATTTCCCATTAATAGTTTCCCATATTCAAGACTCTAGATTAGCATTAATAGATCTTTCTCTGAAACAGAAATGTTCAATATCTGCACTGTCTAGTATAGTAGACACACTCAAAATTTTAATGTATCCCTGTAGTTCACCAATACTTTATATATCACTTTAATATATCACTGTAGCTCACTATCATTTCTTTGTTTCGAATTTGATGAACTAGGTGATATAGCTCATAAAAGTGATTTTAAATCTAAACTAATGAATTTTATCATATTACATTGGAAAGAATTAGACTGGGGTAGAGATCATGTGATTTAAAGTATACTCAGAATTCTGAGAATCGGTGTACTTAGTTGAAGGCTTTGATTCTTCTGATGCTTGCGAGAAAAAATTGGGCCTGCCGAGGCAGTAGCAAGACTTTAAAAGTAATGTTTTAAAGAAATAATAATAAAATAAAAGTAATGTTTTATATGGTCCTTACTCTGCAGTATCTACCATGAGCACTTAGACTTTGACCTGGATTTGAAAAAATGGTCCAATGTACACACTGTCTCTAAGTCAATACACTATTGAGTCCAAAGAAAAAAGAGATTCTCTTTTCAAAATAGTAATGGCATCCATATAGCTGCCAAAGCCAGAAAACTAGGATTTGTTCTTCATTTCTCCCTCTCACCTCTCTTGCCAAACTGTCAGCAACCCTGCTGATTTTATTTCCTCTTTACTGCCACTATCCTAGTCCAGCATATTATCTCTTACTCAAAATAGCATCAGCCTTTTAACTGGGCTTCCTATTTCCACTCTTACCCCCCTTCAGTCTGTCCCTTAAAATATTTTTTCATGTGAAATATTAAGGGTGATTTTCTTAAAATACGTATTAGGTCATGTCACTCTCCTGCTTTAAGCTGTTTACATGATTCCCATTGCATTAAGAATAAAAACCGTTACTTAGCAAGTCCAAGTCCTGTAAATAGGATGACGATCTGTCCTAGTCCGCTTTTGACCATCTTGGTTATTGTCTTGGCATAATATTATTAACGGGCTTCTCAGGTGACTCAGTGGTAAAGAATTGCCTGCCAGTGAAGGAAATGTAGGTTTAATTGCTAGGTCAGGAAGATGCCTTGGAGAAGGGAATGGCAACCCACTCCAGTATTCTTGCCTGGGAAATCCCATGGGCAGAGGACCCTGGTGGACTACAGTCCATGGGGTTGGAAAAGAGTCAGACATGACTTAGTGACTAAACAGCAGCAACAAATATTATTAATAGAGCTTCCTTCTACTGTCAGAAATAATCTAATTTGGATAGTAAGTTACTGTTCCCTGTGCCTGTAAGGTGCTCTGTATTTGGCTTCTAGTAATGAGATGAGGGTCAGACACGACTGAGCGACTTCACTTTCACGCATTGGAGAAGGAAATGGCAGCCCACTCCAGTGTTTTGCCTGGAGAATCCCAGGGATGAGGGAGCCTGGTGGGCTGCTGTCTTATGGGGTCATACAGAGTCGGACACGACTGAAGTGACTTAGCAGTAGCAGCAGCAATGAGATGAAAAGGCAGTGAAAGAGAGGAAGGCCTTCTCTCACTTGTAAAAGACTATGTTCTGTCCCATCGTGGCCTGCCTTCAGTTTTTAGTTCAGTGCTAAGGTTATTTCTGCTGAGAGATTTTGCCAGTGCAGTTTCCTGGAATATTTATCCTTCCTTCGTTCGTTCAAGCTAGTTCTTTCTTTATCCTTCCAATTGAGCTTAAGGTGACTTTCTCAAAGAGGTCTTTGACCATCCTTTTCAACTTTCCTGTGTTTGTTTTCTTCTTGATACTTCACACATATTGTTTATCTATTTGTTTACTTGTTTGGTTTTAGTCTCGTCTAAAATATAGGGCTTCCCTGGTGGCTCAGATGATAATCTGCCTGCAATGTGGGAGACCTGGGTTCGATCCTTGGGTTAGGAAGATCCCCTGGAGAAGGAAATGGCAACCCACTCCAGTATTTCTGGTCTGAAGATTCCCTTGGACAGAGGAGCCTGGCAGGCTACAGTCCATGGAGTCACAGAGTCGGACATGACTGAGCGACTTTCACTTTACTTCACTTTCTAAAATGTAAGCTAGGTGAGGGCAACGATCCTGTAGTTTCAGAAAAGAAAAAAAAAGTAAAAGTGTTAGCTGCTCAGTCATGTCCAACTCTTTGTGACCCCATGGACTGTAGCCTGCCAGGCTCCTCTATCCATGAGATTCTCCAGGCAAGAATACTGCAGTGAGTTGCCATTCCCTTTCCCAGGGGGGATCTTCCCAACCCAGGGATATCTTCTGAGTTTCCCATCATTCCTATTGTGTGGAAGGCCCCCAGTAAATGTTATTGGGTGAATGAATGCGACTAATTGGCTAGTGGTTAAGAATTGTGCTTCTGCCACTAACTGTGCTCTTGGAGAAATTAATCAAGCCTTGGTTTCTTCTTGAAAGTGGGAATGATAATCACATTTGGTGTGATGGTTAAATGTGATCATACAAAATAAATGTTAGGCACTTAATTAGTGTTAGCTGCAGGTGAAGTGGACATTCTTCAGGTTAATGTGCTGTTATTTAGAATTATTTCTATCAGTCAAAATCTGTATTTAATTTTGTTGTTACCAAGTAAGCTTTTACTCAAATCAATCAGAATTTGTTCCTGAAAAATACCCTACTAGGTTTCTTTTTCCATTAGAAAGTAAGCTCTGTGAAAGCAGGGATTTTTGCCTGTTTTGTTTGTGTTATCCCATTAAATTAATATCTATTAAATGAATGATAGGAAAGTGATGAATAATTCTTGGTTTGGTAGAGCTCTAGTTAATTATACTTCTTTTCCTTTTTTGTATCAGAAGTTGTCCAATCCAGAGGTTGCTATAATATTGTTTATAAGTACCATTTTCAAGATAAAACACCTTAGACATCTAATATAATTAAGTACAAATGATACAATGTTGTTTTGGTTTTGTTTTGTTTTTGTTATCTGATTTGCTCTCTGCTGGGAGACTGGTTTAATAGATGTATCTATAAACTTATTTTATAAATGTCTAAACAGCATGATGTAAATAATACATCTTAAGAGAGAATGAGCGAGACTTTCAGGTCTTTCGAACAAAGATGGGCTGGTTAAGTTGTAGATAAGTGGTACTTGTAATGAGGCATTTTTGTTCCACCAATTTCCTTAGGCTGGGATATACATTACCCTGAAGATTTGAGAGGACTCCCAGTTAAAATCCATAGAGTTAGAGGCAGAGTTACTTTGGACATTCAGGTGTTTGTTAGTAAATAGAATATTCTTTTTTTAAAAAGTGCACTATAAAAAGAATAAAAGACTTCCTCATAGAAGCCTCCAGTTGTTACCATATTAAAATGACCGTCTTGTTTCACCAAATACAGTGTCTCTTTTCAGTTTTGTGAACTATTTAATTATTATTTGTTGTTTAGTTGTGTAGCATCCTCCTGTGGTGTGTGTTGACATGGACACCAAACCTTCAGTTCTGAGTGGCTTCCTTCACTGAATGAAGTTCATTGTCGAACGTGTCTCTGTCTTGCCACTGGACTGTTGGTTTTCCTCACCTTGCTTTGATGTTTCCTTCTGTTTATAGACCTCTGTTTGAGAGCTCTTTTTCCAAGCTTCCAGGGACTTGTGATTGTAAGTGGTGATCATGTGATCATTTAAAATAACTGAATCTCCTTTAATGAAATAAATGGCTGTCTACTGAGTGCTCTCTGTGCGCCTTGCAGCATGCCGTGTTACATAAATTATCTGTTTCAGTCCTCATAACAACCCTGTCAAATGGGTGTCATGTCCGTTTTTTAAATGAAGAAACTGACCTTACTGCCAAAAGTACCCCATTACTAAATGGCAAAGCCAGATTTTAAGTTCTGGTCCCTTTGAACCCACGTGCTAAGTGAATGTTCAGAAATTGATTAAAAGTTGTTACTTGGAATGTCTGCTGTGCTGTATAGGCTCTGGTGTATCTGAGTTTATTGGCTTGCTTTCAGATTATCACCAGGTCTGAACATAGAGAAAGAGAGGAGTAACTTCCTTGGTCAAAGATTTTCATTTTAGAACAAAATCAAGTTATTAATGTGGAGCCTACCCCCCGTCCCCACTTTTACTTCATAGCATCACACTGCCTTTTGCTTATTTATCATAGCTCTCTGATCTTAGCAGTGCCTTTGCTTTTGCTTAATATGAATTGATTAGTACCTTTCATATAGGCAGGGAGCTCTACAGAGCCCCTTGTCTGCCCATATATCCATTTGGTCTTTGTAATTCACTGTGTCTTCATAGTGGTTAAGTAATGCCTTAAGGTCAGGTCATGCCAGTCAGGACAGCTGGTCATTAAGTCACTTGCTTCTCTTTGGCCCTGGGGATATCAAGTCTGACCTGGTGAACAAGGCCATCTGTTTTGTGCTTCATTACGTTAAAATGTTCAGTCTCGATTTTGTTTGCATTGATTTTTGCTTGCTTTTGCCCAGGAGATCAGAGGTGGTAAGACTAGTATGTTAATACCTCACAGGAGCTGACTATTTTTTTTTTTTAAGTTTATCTGGTTGTAGGTTTTCTTCAAATTATTAAGAATAATATTATACTACACTTTTTAATTGAGACACCCATTTCTACTTCTAAAAAGGCCAGATTGGTGGTAATTAGGAACTTGTTTTGCATACAGACTCTTTGGTAGGTTTTATGTTAGAAGAATAGGCTGAAGTATATGTAGTCGATATTTTAAAGAACTCACTCATTTACCTAACTTTTAAAACTAATTTTATTTTTTTAATTTATTTATTTTTTACTGTGCCTGGACTTTGTTGCCCCATGGGCTTTTCTCTCATTGCAGCAAGCGGGGGCTCCTCTCTACTGGCTCTGCGTGGCCTTCGCTTGTGGAACATGGGCTCTAGGGCGTGTGGGCTTCAGTAATTCTGTCTCCTGGGTTCTAGAACGCAGACTCAGTAGTTGTGCACAGGCTTGAGTGCTCCGCAGCATGTGGGGTCAAACCCCTGGACCAGGGATCAAACCCCTGTCTTCTGCACTGGCAGGCAGATTCTTTACCACTGAGCCACCAGGGATGCCAGCACCTAACATTTTTATACTATAGCTCCCCTACAGCCATTTATTTTAATTCCTCAGCTTTTCTAGTGTGAAAAAGTACACTCTGGATCTAACTAAAAGTACTAGTCCTATGGTCCTGTGTCCTCACTGACTTATTCAAGAGGGGGTGTTGGCAACTTTAGATTCTTCTGCCCCAAAATAGTTTTGCCTCTGACTCTCAAGTGTCATCACACTTTCCCAAATTATCCTGGCTGTTAGCATTTAGAAGAAGAACCAGACATATGTTGTAATCATCCTTTCGATTAAAAATTTTTTTTCCTCCTTCCAGTGTCACATGTTTGGCAGTGGTCGAGGTTCATGAAGAGCTGAGAAGTTAGATTGTGTGTAGTTTCTGTGTGACTTAGTTACATCTGGCATTGTGGCCACTGCACATGGCTTTCAGGGGATGGTGGCCCACAGGGTGGGGAAATGAGATGGGGGCCAGGGCTGCCCTGTTCAGTTAAGGTCATCATAAACATTCTTCTTTTGCTCTTATAATTATTTCTCTTTTATTTTGACATGCTATCATAATTAAAAAAAAAAAACATCATGGTGGACTTCCCTGGTGGTTCAATGGTTAAGATCCAGTGCTTCCACTGCAGGGATCACGGGTTCAATCCCTGGTCTGGGAACTAAGGTCCTGCATGCTTCACAGGTCAGTTCAGTCGCTCAGTCATGTCTGACTTTTTGCAACCCCATGGACTGCAGCATGCCAGGCTTCCCTGTCCATCACCAACTCCCGGAGCCGACTCAGACTCATGTCCATTGAGTTGGTGATGCCAATTATCTCATCCTCTGTTGTCCCCTTCTTCTCCTGCCTTCAATCTTTCCCAGCATCAGGGTCTTTTCCAATGAGTTGGCTCTTCACATCAGATGGCCAAAGTATTGGAGCTTCAGCTTCAGCATCAGTCCTTTCAATGAATATTCAGGACTGATTTCCTTTAGGATGGACTGGTAGGATCTTACAGTCCAAGGGACTCCAAGAGTCTTCTCCAACACCACAGTTCAAAAGCATCAATTCTTTGGTGCTCAGTTTCTTTATGATCCAGCTCTCACACCCATACATGACTACTGGAAAAACCATAGCTTTGACTAGATGGACCTTTGTTGGCAAAGTAATGTCTCTGCTTTTTAATATGCTGTCTAGGTTGGTCATAGCTTTTCTTCCAAGAAAAGCACAGTAGAACCCCCCAAAATGGCATCTTGGGCCATTCGTTCCTGCAGAACTGCTGACATTATCCAGTAATACTCAAAAAAAAAAAACAACCCACAGTTTGCCAGATGTGTGTCAACGACCCCAAGTTAGAGGTAACCACCTTACTCGTCAGTGCAGCATACTAGCTGGTCTCTGTTGACTGTGTCTTAAATAAACCAGTTTCCTTTTTGGCAGTGGTGGCAGACATGGAATGCAGAGTCTAGCAAAAGCTGTGTCAAACAGGTTCTTAAGCTGCTTAGCAGCTAATGTCTGCTGTCACTGTCCTGGCTGAGGAAATGCCTTCTAACTGGAAAATAAAAGTTATCCTCCTGCCAAGAGACAAACATATCCATCATTTAACCTATCAGAAGAAAGGACACTGCTTCTTGTTATGCTGAAAAAGGAACTCTTGCATCTTAATTACATTAGTCGTTAAACTGGGAAAATGAAAAAACGCCATAGAAGATGTTTAACTATAGTGCTTTGAGTATATTTATAGTTGAGGATGTTATTTGTGATATGTAAATACATTCTCTATAATTCTGCCTGATGGAAATCCTGATGACTGTCAAAAATGTTAAGTTAGCTGTATTTTCTCTTACTATATGTGAGTGCTGATAAAAACAAGCTGTTTGGAGGTGGAATTTGGCCCCAATCCATTTGGTTTGTGGAGTTGTTTTGTGTGGTTTTCTGAATTTTAGTTTGTACAAGTAATGAATCCTTATTTTATATTACAGTAATTAGTTGTAAAAGTAGTCCTTTAGTTATTGGTGGAAGTAGCTTGGTTCCTATGGGTTACTATGACTATTTGGGTTGATAAAGTTAGTCCCAGGTACTGAGGGCTTCCCAGGTGGCTCAGTGGTAAAGAATGCACCTTTCAATGCAGGAGGCACAGAAGACGAGGAAAGATCCCCTGCAGGAGGAAATGGTAACTCACTCCAGTATTCTTGCCTGGAAAATTCCTTGGATGGGCTACAGTGCATGGTATCATGAAGAGTTGGATACAACTTAGCAACTGAACACACTGAGGACTAAGTGAAGGGTTTATTAGCACTTGTCGAGCATAGCATTTGACTTGTCTAAAATATGCCTTAGAAGAGGAGTCATTTTTTTCTTTTTTTCCCCTTTGGTTGTACGGGGTGACATGCAGAATCACAAAATCTGGTTCCTCAACCAGGGGTTGAACCCTTGCTTTCTGCAGTGGAAACAAGGATCTTGGCCACTCGACTAGTAGGGAAGTCCCTCCATGTCTTGACTATTGCAAATAGTGCTGCAGTAAACATTTGCATGTATCCTTTGAAGCATGATTTTCTCCTGATAAAATAGATGCCTAGGAATGGGATTGCTGGGTCGTACGGTAGTTCTGTTTTTAGTATTTTAAGGAGCGTCCATACTGTCCCCCTTGTAGCTGTACCAATTTACATTCCCACCCACAGTGTAGGAGGGTTCCCTTTTCTCCACAGACTCTCTAGCATTTATTATTTGTAGATATTTTGATGATGCCATCCTGACCTGTATGAGGTGAGTCAGTTCAGTCACTCAGTTGTATCTGACTTTTTGCAACCCCATGGACTGCAGCACACCAGGCCTTCCTGTCCATCACCAACTCCCGGAGCTTATTCAAACTCAATGTCTATTCAGTCGGTGATGCCATCCAGCCATCTCATCCTCTGTTGTCCCCTTCTCCTCCCGCCTTCAATCTTTCCCAGCATCTGGGTCCTTTCCAGTGAGTCAGTTCTGTGCATCAAGTAGCCAAAGTTTTGGAGTTTGAGCTTCCGCATCAGTCCTTTCAATGAATATTCAGGACTGATCTCCTTCAGAATGGACTGGTTGGATCTCCTTGCAGTCCAAGGGACTCTCAAGAGTCTTCTCCAACACCACAGTTCAAAAGCATCAATTCTTCTGCGCTCAGCTTTCTTTATAGTCGAACTCTCACATCCATACATGACTACTGGAAAAACCATAGCTTTGACTAGACAGACCTTTGTTGGCAAAGTAGTGTCTCTGCTTTTGAATATGCTGTCTGGGTTGGTCATAGCTTTTCTTCCAAGGAGCAAGCGTCTTTTAATTTCATGGCTGCAGTCACCATCTGCAGTGATTTTGGAGTCCAATAAAATAAAGTATGAGGTGATACTTCACTGTAGTTTCAATTTGCATTTTTCTGATTGTTGGTGATGTTGAGCATTTTTTCATGAGCCTCTTGGATATCTGTATGTCTTCTTGGGAGGAATACCTATTCAGATCTTCTGTACATTTTTTGATTGGATTGTTTATTTTTTTGACATAGAGCTGCATGAGCTAGTTGTATATTTTGGAGATTAATACTTTGTAGGTTACTTTATTTGCAAATATTTTTTCCCATTCTGTGGATTGTTTATTCCTTTTGTTTATGGTTTCCTTTGGTTTGCAGAAACTTTTTAAGTTTAATTAGGTTCCATTTGTTTACTGTTGTTTTTATTTTCATTACTCTGGCAGCTTTTGTTTACTTTCAAATTAGGTATGAGTTTGTTGGGCTTCGCTGGTGGTTCAGAGCTCTGCCTGTAATGCAGGAGACCCGGGTTCGATCCCCGGGTTGGGAAGATCCCCTGGAGAAGGAAATGGCAACCCACTCCAGTATTCTTGTCTGGAGAATCCGGTGGACGGAGGAGCCTGGTAGGCTACGGTCCACAGGGTCGCAAAGAGTCAGACATGACTGAGCAACTTCACTTTAACGTTTGTTGTCCTTCACAAGAAGCTCAAGAAATACTGATACTAATGGTTAGTGTGTGTATGTACAGGGTGGGCGTTAAAAGGGATCAGGGAAGAAATCAGGGTTTTTGTTTTGTTTTTTGATTTGCCCAGTGAATTCCTAAAGGGAAGCAGTTAGAAAGGAGAAAGAAGATAAAGCCTAGTAAAGAGTCTGTTTTACTCCACCTTTGCCTTAAGGTTTTTAATTAAATTTCCTTTCTAAGAAGGAACAATTTTTTTTTTAATCCTCAGGACTGTGATACAGTTTACTATTGTCTTACTTATCCTGAGGGTAGGCCTCAAGATATTTGGAATTCTGGCCAGGTACCATCTCCAGCCTCACCCTTTCCAAATTCTCTGGAGAGAGAGGGTGGAGTAGGGTGGACTTGTCTTAAAACATGGTATAAATAGTCTTATTATAGGGAAAAGTCAAGGAAAAAGAATGTGTGATGAGAAAAATTTTTAATTTCTATAAAGTATAAATTCTGGTGAATTTATGGGGAGGTTGGATAGAGGGAAGAGAGAGTTTTAAGTCCAGAGTTATAATGTTTTGTTGAATCTGTGTGCCAAATACATTGCAGAAAGCTTTGTGTGCAGTAGCTAATTAAAGTCTTATAAACCATTTAACAGATGAGGAAAATGGAGCTAGCTCAATGAAATACAGTGAAATAGGAACAAGGGCTTATATCCAATATTCTCTGATAATCAAGAATGTACCACCCTCCAAATGCCTCAGTTAGAATGTCCCAGAAGTTGGCAAATAATTACTGAAAGTGGACGAAAGAATGCTCCCAATGTAAAATTAATTAAGATCTTCTGGGGACTTTTAAATAAATGGATTTTGTTCATATAGCAGTATTGGAATAATTTTGAGGACTACTTAGAGTTCTAGTATAATTTGCAGATACCTCCTTAATATAATTGCTAAGTTTGGAGATCAAACCAAAAGATTTAAGAGAAATATCACATGTTCTGTTTAAAAACCAAATATCCACCCCAGCCACTTGGGGTGTGGGTGTGTGTGTGTGTGTGTATTTGTGTGTACTTTCTTATCCAAGTAAGTGGGGTAAGAGGAAGTGGGTGCTTTCAATCTGAACTCTACACGGGAAATAGTTTGCAGTTTATATTGTTGTGGTAAAGAGAGTGACTGGGGGAAAAGCTTTTCATTATATTAAGTGGTATGTGTGTGTACATTGTTTTTCCTCCTCTGAACTGCAACAGGATTTCCGGGGTGCAGTAGCCCATGCTTCCAGGCAACTTGGGAAACCAGTGATTGAGGACCGGATCCTAAATCAGATCCTGTACTACTTGCCTCAGCTGTATGAGCTCAATCGGGATCTCCTGAAGGAGCTGGAGGAAAGAATGTCAAACTGGTAAAAATGGGCCGACCAGCTTTCCCAGAGTTTCCAGTTTTAGATAAAGGCAGGAGGGACCTGCATGTGACAGAGATTTGCTGTTCCTTACATTGTGTTTATTCAGTATATTGAATTTTCTTGGCAATTACCTGGAGATTGATCACTTTATTTATATATTTATTTATTTTTGGCCACACAGCACATCATGCATGATCTTATTTCCCAGACTGGGGATTGAACCTGTGCCCCCTGCATAGTGGAGGCTTGTAGTCTTAACCATTGGACTGCCAGGGAAGTCCCCTAGATTGATCATGTTAGATGGCCAGAATTCACTGGTGCACTGAACTCAGTACTCTACATTTTTTAATTCTTTAGTAATGTCATCTCAAAAGCAAGAAGGGCCTGTATTTGGCCAATTTAACTTTCTGTAGGTGCCCTTTGATAATCAAGATTTTTGAGACTGGGAGGAGGGTTTAGTTGATATATTCACACTGGAAACATTTTAAAATGTCTGTCTTTCTGGAACCTCAAAAAGAGGAAACTGCCTTTTCTAAAGGAGACCGTTAACCAAGAGAATAGGGAGATTTTTCTGTTTGGTTTAGAAAATTTACACATATATGACATCATTGTAGATGCTGTAGATTTCACAACCGAAAAACAATACCAAAGGTTGACTGCCATTACCCGTATTTGTGTGTTAGTCATTCCATCCTGTCTGACTCTTTGTGACCCTGTGGACTATAGTCCACCAGGCTCTCCTGTCCATGGAATTCTCCAGCCAAGAATACTGGAGTGGGTTGCCATTTCCTTTTCCAGGGGATCTTCCCAACCCGGGGATCAAACCCCAGTCTCCCACATTGCAGACAGATTCTTTTTGCCATCTAAGCCACCAGGGAAGCCCATTATGATAGTTAGATAGTAATAGAAAGTTTGGTGACATCTTTAGAAGTGGGTGGCGAGTTTGGTTTAGGGAGTTGGATTTACTGTTGAAGTTCATGGTAACCCCCAAATTATTAGAACAACAACACTGTGTATCACCTACTTTCATGATAAAAAAATTTCCCTCTAAGTTTTATTTATATATAATCCATGAAAATACCTCTGCCTGTTTTGGAAATATCTTGCCTCTACATGTTGGGAAAATATGCTAAATAGTGATTAATACTTCACTGTAGCCTAAGTATAAAATTTATACTTATACAGTTTAAGGGCTAAGGAAAGACTAAAACTATAATTACACAGTTTAAGGACTGAGGAGTGACTAAAAGCTCTCTTTTAAAGGCATGCTAAAATACAGTGTAATTACAGAGAATTTCCTGGTCCGTACTTTATCATTCTTCTTACAAAAAATTATCTTAGAAATTCATCTGAATTTTCTGAAGTCTCTGGCTGTACATAAGCAGGAAAGACCAGTCAGGACTGGCAGAGACCAGGCAAAATATAATGACAATCGACATGGGAAAGAGTGGGCATTAGGGGTTATTTCTTACAAGGAGAGGAAGAAAAGATAAACTGATGGCTTGGAAATGGGGCTCTGCTTATCAATGGATATATTTTGGATTCTGTAATGACTCTTTTTCTTGTCTATCCCTTTTCACTCCTTAGGACGGAACAACAAAGAATTGCTGATATCTTTGTAAAGAAGGGACCATATCTAAAAATGTATTCCACATACATCAAAGAATTTGATAAGAATATAGCTTTGTTGGATGAGCAGTGCAAGAAAAACCCAGGTTTTGCTGCTGTTGTTAGAGAATTTGAGGTATTTTTGCTACCATCGTCAGTTTTGCTACCCCTTTCTCTGTTTTGAAGCTAAAACTATCAGTAAATTCCATTTACACCAAACTAGAAAAGTTTTAGAAGTATTAAGATATTGCTGATTCCTTCTAATTTGTATGGTAATTAAACTTTGAAATTATGTGTCGACTTTTCTTCTCTCTTTTCCTTTCTCCTGAAGTCTTCGTGCTGTTAAGAATGGAAGTGTGATATAACTATATATATAGCTGTGGCCTGGGTTCTCATCACTGTCCAGTGAGTTGTTCTGTTGCCTTGGCAGCGAAAAAAACACATAAGACCAGGGAAAGTTAGCTGTCCAGTGTCTAATGATGCTTGCACAACAGATGCTTTCTTAACATGCATTGTCATTATGCTTTCATAATTATCCTGCATACCAGACCCTGGAGGTATATATTTAGAAACAAATAGAACCCTCTGAACAAATCTGAAAAAAACTCTTCCCTTCCCACTTGAGCTGTGTAAGAACCCCAGGACGTCTTACGATGCGGGGACATTTTCCCTTGGCCATTTTGTTGTCTCCCCACAGTTAATACCTGTTATGGAGATTGGAGGTGGGGCTCAGAAGTGGGCACCAGTATCTGTTATACATACTATAGAAAACAACTTTAAAGGCAGAATCAAATGTCCCATGGTCAAGTCAGAAGGGTTCCAGAATCAAATGTTTGCATAAACAGTGTGATTTGGGGCTGTCCGTTGTAGCCATTCATCTGGGAGAGTTTACATTCTTCAGGCTTATAAGAGGTTTGTTTAGCAAGGCTGTTTTTCAGGTTGTCTTTATTTTCTGCCTTCTCCCCAGTACCAGCTGTTATTATGAGTATATTGACAACAGGCTCTGATGTTTATTTGAATTCAGTTCCCAGTAGTTTTATTTCTGGGCTGGGAATTTCCTCATCAATCAGTGATTTCAGAGACCTACCTACAAGAGAGGGTGGGCTCCATGGTGAGTCAGCTCCGGTCTCCCTCTCAGCGTAGGAGTTGTGCCTTAAAATAAAGGGAGTATCTCCATGAACCCCCTCCTGGAGTTGCTGGCTATTTAAAACTTGGCTTCCCAAGAACTTGAATCTGGGTCTCTTGCTTCGGAGGAAAATGCTCGTGTTTACTTTGGATGCCTTTCCTTTCAGGTGAGCCCACGCTGTGCTAATCTGGCCCTCAAGCACTACCTGCTCAAGCCGGTTCAGAGGATTCCCCAGTACAGGCTGCTGCTAACAGGTGGGTTTCCCTGGCAGAGTACCACCCAAGGAACTCCTATCACACTGAGGACACCCTGCCTTTCCTGAGAACACTTCTCTTTTTCTGTCTATCCAGTAGCTGCTTTTCCGAACACGGGAATTTATACGTTGCTGGTGGCCTCAGATAGATATCACCAGAACTGAGCTTCTTCCAGTTCTTCGATCATCCGTGTGCATTCTCTGCTCTGGGCCTTCCTGCATGTTAATTTGTTTTGCTCAGAACTTCTTTTACTGTCTCAGCCCCACAACCTTGGGTCATTTTACGTGCTTAATATTATTAATTCCTAGAAGGTGCTTTTCCAGCCACTCAAGAATGAGGTTTAGAGGATATATTCAAATATATTCCCACATATTTGAATGTCAACTACCATAACCTGGGGCTTACCTGGTGGCTCAGATGGTAAATCTCCAGCAATGTAGGAGACTTGGGTTTGATCCTTGGGTTATGAAGATCCCCTAGAGAAGGGAATGGCTTGCCCAGTCCAGTATTCTTGCCTGGAGAATTCCATGGACAGAGGAGCCTGGCAGGTTACAGTCCATGGTTTCATGAAGAGTCAGACACAACTGAGCGACTTAAAAGACTTTCACTTTTTCACCATGGCCCTAGTCACTTACTTCAGAGGGTTGTTAGAACGGTTGATTGATGAGCTATGTGCTTAGAGTAATGCCTTGCTCATAGGGAAAGTGAAGTCGCTCAGTCATGTCCGACTCTTTGCGACCCCATGGACTGTAGCCCACCAGGCTCCTCAGTCCATGGAATTTTCCAGGCAAGAAGAGTACTGGAGTGGGTTGCCATTTCCTTCTCCAGGGGATTTTTCCCAACCCAGGGATTGAACCCGGCTCTCCCGCACTGCAGGCAGATGCTTCACCGTCTGAGCCACCAGCCTTGCTCATAGTAAAGTCTAAATAAGTATTAGCTGCTATTATTAGATCCTTATCATCATCATCATCACTGTCACTGTGTCGGGCCATTGTCTGTATCTTCTACTAGAGCTTCAGGATTACTGGGCTGCGTGTCTTGTTTACCAATGTAATCATTTAAAAAAGAAGGAAAAGAAAACTATGATTTGAATGGAGGCTCAGGACTTTATATTCATTGGCTCTTTAAATCTTCACCATAGCTATGCATATTTCACATACTTACACAGATGAAATTACAGGTTTAGAGTGATTAAGTTGTTTGGCATCACAAAAAAGCCAGTTATAGTCTCAGTACCAAGCATAGTATCAAACACATACTATTAGGTCCTCTGTGGTATTTGCTGAAATGTATTGGATGTGCAATGGCTTAATATATATATAGTACCATTAAGAGTTGTTTCTAGGACTTCTCTGAATGTCTGTGGTTAAAACTCCCATCTTCCAATGCAAGGGGTACAGGTTCAATCCCTGGTCTGGGAACTAAGATCCTGCATGCCAAAAAAAAATTTTTTTAAAAAGAAATTGTGTTCAAATACACAAGAATATTCAAATGCCTCCACAACTCTAAATTCAGTCCGTTGTAATTTTGTGTAATAGGTTTTGAGGTACTGTTAGTGTTCTTAAGAAATGGCATGCATGCTTTTGTCCTTAATCACTTTCTCTTAAGCCAAGAGCTTAATGGAATGAAGGAAATGAATTCTGGAAAGCCAAGATTTCTTGATTTCACTTTAGGCAAACCCATCCTTCCAAGCTTCCCTGGTGAACCACTGGTGAGGAATGCCTGCCTTTAGCCCCAGGACTGGCTACTTAGATATTTCTACTTAGATAGATATTTCTACTTAATTTGAATTTCTCTCTGTGAATCAGGCACAGGATTTCTCTCTGGAGTGACATAAGGCAAACCAAATAATTTCAGGATATCCTGTCCATCTGTACTTTCTTTCCTCTGCAGTTGGCAGAGATTTAGAATACACAGGGCAAAAGGAAGTGCCCATGCATGTGTTGTGTTTTTGCTAGATAAATTCAATGCTTTATCATAAATGAGCTATTGAAGGGCTCAGGCTATTTCTACAGCTGTCAAATTAAGTACTGTTTTTAGTGGCAAAAGACAACTATGGTTTTCAAATGGGAGAAGAATGGAGCAAGGTCCTGAAATTTTCATGTAAAAATATATTTTTTCCCACACTATGACTGATCCAAGTAAAAGTTACACATGTGTTTAATGTAGGTTTCATGCTGGGCTTGATTTTAATTGATGAATGGTGAAATAGCAACAGCAAGTTTTAAAAATTCTCTTTAAGAGAACAGGTTTCAGTTGTTTCATTGTTTTATAACCAAGGTGATATGAGATTGGAGTTAGTTTTGAGCTGTGTCTTCTTTAATCTTAAAGCCCCCCCCCCCCATTTCTTAACCTGGAAAATCTACAATATTTAAATGGTGTGCAATACTTTATATATAGAAGACTCTTAGTAATTGTGGATTTATTGAAAGGTAAAGGTAATACATGACTTGTTCAAGGTTGCAAACTGAAGTGAAGTGAAGTCGCTAAATCGTGTCCGACTCTTTGTGACCCCATGGGCTGTAGCCTACCAGGTTCCTCTGTCCATGGGATTTTCCAGGCAATAGTCCTGGAGTGGATTGCCATTTCCTTCTCCAGGGGATCTTCCCAACCCAGGGATCGAACCCGGGTCTCCTGCATTGTAGACAGATGCAAAGTCAGGACTAAAGTTAAAGAAAGAACATAGACTTTGTAAAGCAAAGACTTCATATTCATTCTGTGCCTTTTCTTCTGTTGATTCAGATTCTTCCCTTCCTCCACCCTGACCTGAGTCCCCCATCCCTCCAAAGCCATCTCTGATTACTTCAGTTCTCCTTGATCCTTAGTATCGGTGCAGTGTGACTTAGTAAACATTTATTTGGATATTGATTCCTTAATTTGATTATAAGCCCCTTGAGGTCAATGAGTGAGGTTTTGTTCTTGTTGTTTTGTGGCTTCCCTGGGCCTTGTTGCTGCCCACGAGCTCTCTCTAGCTGTGGCAAGTAGTGGCTGCTCTTTGTCGAGGTGTGAGGGCTTCTCATCACAGTGGCTTCTCTTGTTGTGGAGCACAGGCTCTAGAGTGCAGACTCAGTAGTCGTGGCACACAGATTTATTTCCTGTGCAGCATATGGGATCTTCCCAAACTAGGGACCAAACCTGTATCCTCTGCATTGGCGGGCGGATTCTTAACCTCTGGACCACCAGGAAGTCCTGATGAGTGAGTCTTTTAATTCATAATTTAGTACACCCCAATATATCTGGGTCAGTTTGGGATCACTTGAAAGCTATTTAGGAAATAATTTTTGTTGATTTTAAGCTACATTTAAAGCATCCTTTTAACCAAAATATCTTTAACCTAAAGGACAACATTGAGAGAGAGAATTTCAGGGATGTTCTCTTCTCCAGAGAGGTGAAATGTCCTGCCCCAGCAACACAAATAGTATTAACTGAAGAATCTATGATCATATAATCCTTAAGGACATATGGGAATTGATGTCAACAGTTTGTTTTATATGTCTTTTTATTTAAAACTCTGATTTTCCAATACTCCTTTTTGTCATGTTCTGATTTTTCTTTTCCTTGCAAGATATTTCTGCTTTAGTTATCAAAGTGCCCCTGTCTATGCATTTAGATTTTTTATAAGTTGGACTTTAGGTCTTAAGTTAGCATCAATTCAGATGTGTGAATTAGCTGGATCTTCATCTTTGGATAAACAAAGTCAATGATTTAATCCTCCAAACAACCCTATGAGGGAAGTACTTTTATTTCCATTTTAGAAATTCCAGGGGCACAGAGAGAAAGAGTGAGAGTATTTGAGGCAACTCCTGACAACTTTGATTTATTGGGCAGAGAAAGGGAAGGATTCCTGCCCGGCTTGGTGTAAGTAGATTTGTGCCCACTTTGGCTTCTCGGGAAGGGAAGATTGAGAAATGCAGGGATGGAGTGCAGATAAGATGGTTTCTTTTGGAATTCTGCTAGAGAGAGGTAAGTGGAAATCCCCGGATACAGCAGTCCTGCCTCCTGTTCAAACAACCACCGTATTGTCTTGCAGTGTTTTCTTCAGGACCTAATTTGCGTTTTTAGTGGGTATTTTTTTTAGACTCTCTCTTCATTGTAGTAAAATTTCCAACGAAATTCTTGATAATGTTTTTTTAAACTCAACTCAAAATAGGATCCAAGAAAATGTCCATGTTGTATAATGAAATGCTTAAGATCAGATTTTTTTTTTAAAAGTAGTAAATAAAGTGACTTAATTTAAGAAGGGAAACTTGTAAATTCTGCCTTTATTTTGGCCACTTAAGACCAGTGGATCTGGCCAAATCTTTATGTCTGTGTGGGGCCCAAACCCTGTTTGGAGTTAGGACAAAGGGGGATCTTGAAGCAACAGTGAGGGAGCAGTTCTTTTTAAACACACAGATGCTGCTGAAGAAACAACATTAATTTTTATTTTCTACCTCCTCATCAGTTCAGGGTAGAGACTATCTGTTTTATCCTAACTCAGTGCCTGCAGAGATTCTGGAACATAACAGGGACTCAATAAACTGAAAGGGCTCAGAGAAATAAGTAGTGTTTCTTTTTATGAGGTTGAGAATTCCTATATGGTAGTGCCAGTGAACATTTGTTGGATGGATGGATCGATAAATTTCTTTTAAAAAATAAAAGAGTAAAAACAGTCTTCCAGTTATCCAGAAACAAACCTGTGGAAAGGACTGAAATGCTTCCCTTTCCCCATCTTGCCTCCGTCGTAGGATTTGCTGACTAGTTTTCCTCTGCTCTGCTTCCTGCTCTTTCCATTTCCCTTTTTATGGTCCAGGCCAGATCTTTCTAAACTCATGCCAAGTTATGGCAGTATCTTCCTACTGGTCATGCTGTTCTTATCAAGCCCCCTTCCAAGAAGACCTTTGGAAAAAGCACACTCCTCCCATGTATCCCGTTGGCTCTCATACCACCACACTCAACACTACTAACACCAGATATATAGGCTCTTTTTTCCCCTATACCAAGCAATTCTCTTTAGCACCAGCTCAGTGTCCCATAATTCAGGGGTTCCCAACCTCTGACATCTAACACCTGATAATCTGAGGTGGAGCTGATGTAATAATACAAGTAAAGTGCACAATCAATGTAACACACTTGAATCATCCCGAAACCATCCCCCCACACCTGGTCCATGGGAAAATTGTCTTCTACAAAATGGGTTCCTGGTGCCAAAAAGGTTGAAGACTGCTGCTGGCATTTAATTCGGTTCTGACAGTGTCTGCCTAGAGGTAGTGGGCTCAGTCCCACAAGACAGACCCTTCCAAACTTCAGGTGCCGTTCACAAGTCTCAGGCTGTAGCCTCTATTTCTGACCGACTGTAAATCTGGGTTCCCATGACTTTCTCCTTGGG
Organism: Ovis canadensis; assembly: GCF_042477335.2. NCBI lineage: Eukaryota > Metazoa > Chordata > Mammalia > Artiodactyla > Bovidae > Ovis > Ovis canadensis. Next base: position 137,006,407 of record NC_091247.1, on the reverse strand, counting down.
TTTGAAAATTTGCTAGAATGGCTCACAGAGTTCAGGGGAACATCTGTTTACATTCACTGGCTTATTGTAAAAGGGTATGATAAAGCATAAAAATGAGCTTCATATGGAAGAGATACTTAGGGCTAAGTATGTGGGTTGGAACTCCCATGCCCTCTCTGGGCACTCCAGCTCCCTAGAACACCACCACATCCTATCCTCTGGTATTTTTATGGAGGCTTCATCGTGGAGGCATGGCCCATCATTAATTCCACGTCTAGTCCCTCTTCCCTTCCTAAAGGATGCAGAGTGGTGCTGGAAGTTTCAGTAATGGTTTGATCTTCCTGGTGACCCATCCCCATTTAGGAGCCCACTAAGAGTCACCTTGTTACAACAAAAGATACTATTGTCACCTAGGAAATGCCAAGGTAGCTTTGGTGTGTGTGTGTGTGTGTGTGTGTGTGTGTGTGTGCGTGTGTGCGTGCAAGCGCTAAGTCGCTTCAGTCATGTCCAACTCTTTGTGACCCTATGGACTGTAGCCCGCAGGCTCCTCTGTCCATGGAATTCTTCAGGCAAGAATGGGAGTAGGTTGCCTTGCCCTCCTCCAGGGGATCTTCCAGACCCAGGGATCGAACCCATGTTTCTTACGTCTCCTGCATTGACAGGCAGGTTCTTTACCACTAGCATGTCCTGGCAAGCCCATTTTTGTCAGAACTAAGGTCAAAGAACGGAAAGAAAGAAAGGGAAGTTGCTCAGTGTGTCTGACTCTTTGTGACCCCATGGACTGTAGCCCGTTGTCAAGAATACTGGAGTGGGTTGCCATTTCCTTCTCTAGTGGATCATCCCACCCAGGGATCAAACCCAGGTCTCCCACATTGGAGGCAGGCTCTTTACCATCTGAGCCACCAGGGAATCCAGATATTAGGACAAAAGATGCTCCTGCTGCTTCTGTCATTTAGAAGATTGTGAAGATTTGGGGAGCTTTGGGCCAGGAACTGGGAGCAGAGACTCTGCAGTTGGCCTCTGGTATCTGCAGACTCACAACTCACGCACAGGGAGGGCTGACTGTACTGTACCATCTTAGATAAGTGAATTGCACATCCAGATTTTGGTATCTGAGCAGAGTGCTGGAACTAAATCTCCCACAGATAGCGAGGGATAGCTGTATATAGTTTCTGTCATTTTGCAGACATACTTTTAATTTACTTTTTAGAAAAGTTGAAAACTTGCTTATCGTACCACAGTGAGGGATACATGTCGTTACCCATTTATCCAAAGTCAAGAATGAACCGTAATGGAAAGTCTGGATTTGAGGTGGTTATGGGGTGTCGTGTAGGCTCCTCCATTGTATGATATGCGCCATGCTGATGGGGTGTGTTGATGATGGGGGACACTGCATGTGTGAGGGCGGGGGATATGTAGGAAGTCTTCATATCTTCTCCTCAGCTTAGCTGTAAATGTAAAACTGCTCTAAAAAGTTAAATCTTACTTTAGAAAAAAAACTATTTGTCCACAGTATAAAGACCACCACTATTAAACGTGTTCTTTGTAAGTGAAGAATGGTGCAAGTCTTACTTTCCTTTGCTCTAGCTGCGTTCATTATCTGACTGTCTCCTCAAACCTGACTGTCAAGGGCAGAGTTTCTCCTCCATTCATCGACCACTCTCTCATTCAAGCAGTATTCACATGGCTGGCGCTGAGCTGGGCACCTGTATGCACAATGCAATGGTGGTCCCTGCCCTTATTGAGCTTATAGTCCTCTTCTTTGGGAGCCACACCCAACCCCTCAGGTTCCCTCCCAGCTCTTCCTCTTCTTGCCTAGAATTTATATTGATCTGGTCATTTGTTTGAGTGAGAAGATTCTGAGGATTTATTTTCCTAAGCATCACCTTTTCTCTTTTGAAGGAATCTTTCCTGGCTGGCTCGGTGGGACAAGTGCACTTTGGGGCTTCCCTTGTGGCTCAGTTGGTAAAGAATCTGCCTGCAATGCGGGAGACCTGGGTTTGATCTCTTGGTTGGGAAGATCCCCTGGAGAAGGGAAAGGCTACCCACTCCAGTATTCAGGCCTGGTGTATAGTCCATGGGGTCACAAAGAGTCGGACATGACTGAGTGACTTTCACTTTCTTTCACTTGTGTGTTTATGAAAAGTATATTACATAATACCAAAAGAAAGTCCCTTTTCATCTTCTACCATTCAGGGATGACTATCATGTATCCTTTCAGGATTGTTTGTTTTTGCTGCTGTTGTTAGGATTTGGGGTTTTATTTGCGGGGAGGAGGTCTCTATTGTGTTATATGCACTATAAAAGTTTCAGTAAAAAACCTTTTATTTGTGGAAAGTTACTACATTGGTTTTGAAACAAGGTGAATCATTGGGTATCCTAGTGGAGAAAATATAATGAAAAGTGTAATTTAAAATTCCTCTGAAGTATTTTTTTCCATTTCTGTATGTGGCAGAGGAAGCAATCTTTTGAACTTTGATTAAATTCAGATCAGGTAGTTTCTTTGATCTTGTTCAAGATATTTATGTTATATTATAAGTGACTTTAACAATGTATTATATTACTTTTCCTATAATCTTGGCCTTCATTCCAGGATGGCATTAACTCCCTCTAGGTTTTAGAAATCCAGGATTTCCCATTTTGATAGAAAAATGGGATATTGAAAACATCTGTTGTAGTGTTACATCTGCCGTAGTGTTCTGAAGCTATAAATTTGAGTTGTGAACAGGCTAATAAACAGATATGACAAAAGATCAGAATCAGATTAATACATGACTTTTAAAAATCCCCACTGAATATTGAAACTTTTGCTTCTGAAAATTAAAACCTCTGCCTAGCAAGTGTTTGTTTGAAAACCATGGGCTGATTTTCTACATCTAAAATCATTCTAACATTTTCTCTAGAGCAAAACATGATGAAAGGCAGGGCTGTCCTGGACACCAGCCAAAGAATTTCGTCTCTAAGGAATCCAAAGCCCTTGATATAAGGCAGCTCCATCCTTGTGAAATGGGAGGGTCATAACATTCAAAATTCCTATTGTAATTAGCTCAGCTCTTGTTCTGTTGCAGTTCAAAATACTTTATTTGCAACTGTGATTCGTTGATAACTGGGGTGCTGCTGCTGCTGCTGCTAAGTCGCTTCAGTCATCTCTGATTCTGTGCGACCCCATAGACAGCAGCCCACCAGGCTCCCCCGTCCCTGGGATTCTCCAGGCAAGAACACTAGAGTGAAAAGTGAAAGTGAAGTCGCTCAGTCGTGTCTGACTCTTAGCGACCTCATGGACTGCATGTCTGACTCTTAGCGACCTCATGGACTGCAGCCTACCAGGCTCCTCCATCCATGAGATTTTCCAGGCAAGAGGACTGGAGTGGGGTGCCATTGCCTTCTCCAGATAACTGGGCTGGTGGGGACCAAATATGAATAAGAGGTTCTTTAAGTGGGCCTTGGCCGCAACGAAGCCATTTCTGTATATGTGAGATTCTCACTTGGTAAACTGGCAGCCTTAATGCTTGAAAAACGTTATCCACGAAGAAAAGCAATCTCAGTGAAGTAAAAATAATGGATGTTTACATTTGTTGGGAGACTTCCTTCTGGGGTTGACTCCTCTAAGGGCATTCTGGATATGCCAAGCCAACCTGTCCTGCTAAACAGGAACTGAAGGGAGAGTCTGTCCATTATAAGACCTGCTCTAAAATTTTGTCCTGCGATGAGCCTGGCATCAGGTTTGGTTTGTGAGTTCTTTGGGCATGCCCCTCTGGACCAGACTGATCAAAGTCTTAAGATAGGCCAGTGTTGCCTCAAGTGGTTATGTCCTGATGGACTCCCCGCCAAGTTCCAAGTCCAGCTTTCACTCTGCTCACCTTATTGGGTGCCCTGGTGAAAGGACTGCATCAGCCCAGGAGAACTGGACTTTATAATGTTTTTTGAAACTTTTTGGCTGTGCCATGAGGCATGTGGGATCTTAGAGGCATATGGGATCTTAGTTCCTGAGCAGGGAGCAAACCCACAGCTCCTGCATTAGGAAGCACTAGACCATGGAGGAAGTCCTGAGAAATAAATGGTCTTTTTAATTCACAGAAAGGCATTGTCAGCTTTCCAAGAACATGAATTGGTAAGTATGAGAGCCTGGAAAGGTCACTTTACTAACTTAGGCAGCTCTGGACCACATACTGAACTGAGAAGGGTTCCCAACTGAGTTCTCCATATTTGAAAAGCAGGAGAATCAGAGCAAAGACTGGATCACTTTTTAATTAATCAGACCCTCCGAGCATCATCTCAGCTGCTTAATAAAATATGGAGCAAAAAGTGGTAACCCCTAAGTGAATGTCATTTAGTCCATCATAAATGCAGGAAACATTTGCTGAACATGCAATTTTATTGCATATTATTTTAGATGCTGGTAATAGAAGAGTAATTAATCAGGCTCCGGTCCTCCTGCAATCCACAGTTTAGCATTTGTGTTTAAAGGGATACCTGACACCGTAGAACCATGTCCTCAGATTCGCAACACTCAGCTTTGGAACGCTACCCTTTGTGTATGCTCATTTCCTCTGTTCTTTGCCATCAACCCTTTCTGAGCAAACAGTCCAGGAATCTGACTGGGTGCTGTTGAATTAAAAAGTCCCTGATTCTCACAGATGACTCTTCTTTAGGAAATTGTTACTATACCTCTGAATAGTTTTCTGCCTTAAGTTGCTTATTCATTGATTAGGCAATCAAGGAATGGTAAGGCTTACTAGGAGTCCATATATTGAAAACTTAGAGCTCTAACAAGATATGGTGATTTTTAGGTTCTCATTCTTTTATGAGAACGTGGAAGAATATGTCCTTATGTATGAGGACAAAATTAACTTGCTTAATCCTTGAGGCTGCACATGCTAAATTAGTTAGTTTTGTGCCGCTACTGTTGGATGATGGTAATTATGGGGATTAATTAACCTTTATTAATCAATGGTGCCACCTGGTGGCCGGAAAGTACATTTTGTGGTGCCCATGCAGACCTCACCAGCCTGTTTTTCTTTGACATAAATAACTTCAGTAGTATTTGAGGCATTTTTAGTACTGAAGTTTTGAAAAATGCTTTGCTTGGTTTGTTGAAAACAAAGTCATGGAATACTATAAATCCAACATGGCAAATCGAAATGACTCCTGTGTTCTCATTTTTTAAAATGATCTCCGTCAGGATCAGTTCAGTTCAGTTGCTCAGTCATGTCCAACTCTTTGCGACTCCATGGACTGCAACACACCAGGCTTCCCTGTCCATCACCAGCTCCTGGAGCTTACTCAAATTCATGTCCATTGAGTCGATGATGCCATCCAACCATCTCATCCTCTGTTGTCCCCTTCTCCTCCCGTCTTCAATCTTTCCCAGCATCAGGGCCTTTTCAAGTGAGTCAGTTATTCGCATCAGGGGGCAGCAGGATACTAGGACCTAAATGATACGTAGTGAACAATTCCATATGACCAGTGCAGGCGTGTCTGTCTCGTCTCCCTTCCTGGGTTTCACCTGGGTTATGACACTCACTGGGACAGCTGGTGATTTCATTGCTCCTTCCGTCTGACTCAGAGGGTGATCAGTCTCCTGCTCATTCTGTAGTTAGGGCATGGAGTGATTCTTAACTGAGGGGCTCATGGTTGGGTCTTCCTAGAAAAGGTAAAAGTTCTCAAAAGGAAGATGTACTGCAATGAGATAACCTGAAAATACGGATGAATACATTAGAAAGTTGAAATTCTAAAATTCACTTTTGGAAAGCTGAATTTTGAAAGTTGAATTTTAAGTTGTTGTTGTTTTTTAATTGGCAAGGAAAGTAAACCTAACCCCATTATCTCCTTGATTAATAGTATGATTTTGCAACAGCTTTGTGGTGGGGTTTTTGCTGAGCCAATCTGTGTCTTTCCACTTTGTTCCTAAAAGTTTAGGTTGGCGAGCAGTAGCTGAACTTGAGTACAAGGGAAGAAAATGCAACTCAGAAACTTATCAGGCTTAGCATAGTGATCCTGAGGTCAGGATTTCCTAATATGGACAACCTCCAGTGACCTCTTTTGGTTTAGAGAAATGTCTCAGTTTGCATGGATATGTTTCTGTATTAAAGAACAAGAATCAAAGACAAAATAGGAACTTGCTGTGAATCTGATGCTTAGGTAAATCTGCTTTCATTTCTGCACTCTTCTGCTCCCCAGGCTTAAAGGAACATCCCTTTTGATTAATGAGGTAGCCTAAAAAGAGTATGGTTTTCTTCCTAACCCTGTCACTCTCATGGAAAAGTTAAATATTTGGATTCACAAAAAAAGACTTATACAGGGAATGCATTCTGAGTGGGGTCAGAGTGAGATTAAATTCATTTTTCATCCCTGGATGAGGCTAAGTATAGTGTACGGTCAATATATTTTGTTAGTTTTGGAGATTTTCTTATTGATTGGAAGAATGCTCTCCAGTGTGTGTTCGGATTAGTTTTGGGTCTAAGTTGCTTGTGATGGCCTCTGGCGAGATAGAACCTCTGCTGTGGCTCACAGAAGCTTAATGCCGTCTCCCACAGTATCTCGCCATGACTTCCTGCCAGGGCTGCATAGTTAAAGTGTGCATGTCTAGACTCATACAGGTCCTTAGATCAGTGTCTCAAAGACGTTTAGTTTCAACAGTTGGGTGTGTATGTTTATGTCATCTAGTAAGTTTGAAAAGCTGGCACCAATGTCCAAGTTTCTCTTTGTGCCTTTTTGAGCATGACTTCATAAATCCATGGGATGAAATTATATTTGTTCCATAATATTGCTAAATGGAGATTGCATGGTACTAACTCACTTCAGTCGTGTCTGACTCTTTGCAACCCCATGGACTGTAGCCTGCCAGGCTCCTCTGTTCATGGGACTCTCCAAGCCAGAATATTGGAGTGGGTTACCATACCCTCCTCCAGGAGATCTTCCTGACTCAGGGGTCAAAACTGCATCTCTTACGTCTCCTGCGTTGGCAGGCGTGTTCATTACCACTAGCGCCCACCTGGGGGGCGCAAGTGATGTGATGGTCTCTGGCAAGATAGAACCTGTGTTGTGGCTCACAGAGGCTTAATGTCATCTACAGTATCTCGTAGTGGAGACTGGATCTGATAAAATGCATTCAGTCTTTTAATATGCCTTTCCTCTTTCCATTTCCCAGCTCCCACAGGAATTAGGATTGATTTTAGCTTTTATTGCCTTTTACCCACTAAGACAAAATCCTATATGAAAAAAATCATTTTTAAAAAATTCATTAAGTATTTCTTGTCCCTTGTATGCCAAGTCTCTGGCGAAGTGGTATGAGAGATAGAAAGATGATATCAGATGTGGGCAGGCCCTGCCCACAAGGAGCCTTGAATCTAATGAAAAACAAAATGATAGAAGGCATACAGTGCGTAACTGCTGTGTTATGTATTATTCAAAGGGAAAGAATAGTTCTTTCTAATGGAAAGTTTGGTAGGGGAGGAGGAATTTGAGATGAGCCTTGATGAATTATGAGTAGAATTTTTATATGCAGAGACAGAGAAAGGATTCAGAAGAATGGCACATTAAAGACAAAAGGTACAGAGCCAGGGAACACACAGGAAGTGTTTAAGAAATTGTGCAGAATCAAACTTTAATAAGAACAAAGGGCTGGTGTAAGGCAGTAGCAAGAAAGAAAATCAGAACAGTCAGCAGGGACCACGTAGTGGGATCTTGAAATTATAGGAAATGGGATTTGTTTTAATTTGATAGTTAAGTCGTCTAGCATTTCTCAACTGGAAGTGTCACTTTGAAATCCAGCAATATTCCTTGGTGTTAAAGACAAATTAAATATAACCTATTGCCTTAATTTATTTTGTGTTGCAAGAGCTGCCGTGTACCATGTTGCTCATTTACAGACCATCTTCATCTGGACCAGGGTTTCTTCACTGCAGCCCTGTTGACAGTGTCCTAAAGTTGACATTAGGACAGTCCTGTGCATTTGGAAGATGTGAAGGCAGCATCTCTGGCCTCTGACCCCTCAATGCCAGCGGTGTCCCCTTTCACCCAGTTGTGATAATCAGAAATATCTTCAGTCATTTTCAAATGTTGTGCAAGGAGGGTGGGGGGCAAAGTTGCCCCCGTTTGAGAACCATTGGTCTAGACACACGTATTGCATTTTGTGGTATTCTGGGCATTATTAGACTCTTAAGATTGATGAATCTGAGTCCCTTAGGCATTCAATTTATTAATGCTTGAATTTTGGAACTAGACGTACATCTGATCTTGGGATTTACTGTGTTGGAGTAAAAGTGTTGAGCTGGAGACCTGGATTCTGATCTTGGCTCTGCCACAAAGAGGTGGGATTACTTGGGTGAGACGTGTCCTCAGTAGCCCAATTACTCATCTCTAAAATCACCAGTGCAACCTCTAGGCTCTTTCTTAACTCTGATTCTGTGTCCTGATTTCAAATTGACCCCAGGGCTTTAGTCTTTCATTTTTAGAAAGTTAGCACAACCAGAATGAATGTGTATATTAACCAATAAGGCTGACTTATTGGTCTGACTAATAAGGCTGACTAATTTTTTTTCCTTAGTACTTTAGTGTACTAAATACTGTGTGTGTGTGTATATATATATATATATATTTTTTTTTTTTTTCCCTTTTCTAGATTATTTGAAAAATCTCTTAGAAGACTCTGGAGATTACAGAGACACTCAAGGTAAATGATTCCTGTGGTCTCATGTGTTAGAAGTTTTTACGTTACATTCATTTGGACCTAGAAAGTAAAAATGTAACAAAACCCATATACAAAACTATGTTTTATTCATAATAAGCCTTTTTAAACTCTGTTTTGGGCAGATGAAGATAGAACTAGATAAAGTCTTAGTGGCCTGGAAGCAGGTGAAATTATAGGGGCCAAAGATGCCCATGGCCAGGCAGCCGTGAGAACCAGCCCCCTGAAAGGGTGGTCCCAGCATGCTGTGTGGTCAGGAAGCTCCATCCTCCTGGGCTCAGTCTGTCTGTGCCAGGGTGCATTCACCTTCATCTGCAACGTCCTTTCAGGATTTAAAATCATGAGTCCATGAAGTGACCAAACAGTACAAATTAGAGGTAAGGTATAAAATAATCTATTACTCTGGGGCTGTTTAAAGATGGGCATTAGCTTTGTCATCCTTCCACTCCTTACCCCAATAGTACATATGGGGAATAGTCTAATACAGTACAAGGGATTCATTGATATTCTTGGGATAATCCACTGTGTGTGTGTGTGTGTGTGTGCACACACGTATGCACGCAAGTATGCCTGTCTCTCTCTCTCTTTCTCTGTCTTTCACACACACACACAGGGATTTAATTCCATTTGGGATAGTAGTGTTTTTTTCTATTTACTCCCAAACTACCTCTTTTAAATGTCATCTACAGAAACACCCTAGACAAATCCATCTCCACTCCATTCATCTTATGAATTTTGATCACATTCTTGTGCATCATCCTTTACATTATCAGATTACAAAGCTGAAAGGTCTTTAACCCATTCTGTAGAGACTCTTATTCATTCTGTTAGTCATTTTACTTCTTTTTCTCTAACATTTTCTATTCACAAGTGTTATGCTTTAAAGGGTGCTTTGTTAAAGGAAAAGATTGGAGTGGGGGATAGAACATGCTTCTTGTCTTTGGTGAACGTGATTTAGTTGAAGAAGGACGTCTGTGATACCCGTCAGGTAAAGAACAAAGCAGATAGCTTTAAAGAAAGAATGCGCTGAGCAGTGTAGAATCATTTGAAAGAGGGAACAAAGTGTGAGAATTGAAGAGGCAGAGTTCTACTTAGAGAAAGGTGGAACCAGAGATGAATTGACTGGAGATGGTGGACGAGAGGAAGAATGGACATCAGGAAGATAAATATTTTAGACAGATTTGAACAGATCAGGCGTCAAGAAAACATCTGTCCCAGGGCTTCTGCCTTCAAAGAAAGTGCATTGTTAGGTCCATTTTGCCAGTAAAACAGAGGCAGGGCAGAGATTAAGGAGCTTGTTTAAAGGAAATTACATATTTTTGCAAAGACATGGCTTAGAATAAGCAGTGAATGGTGACATATTCTATATGGCCAGAGGCAATGCAGTGCAGTGATGAGATTGCCCAAGGGCAAGAGAAAATGAGACTGTTGATAATATAGCTTTGGAAGGTGAGCAGAAGAGTTAAAGGGACAGAGTCACACAGGGCCTTGTAAAGGGATGACATGGGAAGAGTAGGGTTGCAGAATGGGTGGGAGACATCAGAGCCTGGAGGCCAGGTGACCAAAGAGCAGCAGCTTTAGTACTTCATCCATTCATGAAATCTTCAAGCCTTTGTCCCTGTCCACTGGGAGTTCAGGCAGGTCAGAAAGCAGGGAATGTGTCTAGCCTCACGTCTTGATATCTTCCATGATGAGTGCCAACTGCAGTAAATTCCAATATGTGGTTGGAATCTGTATAAGAAGATACTGCTTTCCATGAATAAAGGTGATGATAACACATTTATTTTTGGTTGCACTGGGTCTTCGTTGCTGTGAGTGGGCTTTCTCTGGTTGCAGTGAGCAGAGCTACTCTTCATTGCGGAGAGCAGGCCACTCATCGTGGTGGCTTCTCTTGTTGCAGAATACAGGCTCTAGGCGCGCAGGCTTCAGTGGCTGCAGTATATGGGGTCAGTAGTGGTGCCACACAGGCTTAGCTGCTTCGCGGCATGTGGAATCGTCCCAGATCAGGGATCGAACCCATGTTCCCCGCATTAGCAGGTGGATTCTCATCCACTGTACTGCCCCATAATATATTTAAAGGCTACAGAAACCTCCAGGGTCGATACCAGAAAGAGTATCCCTTAGAAGGTATAGTTAGTCCCTCAGTCATGTCCAACTCTTTGTGACCCCGTGGACTGTAGCCCAGCAGCCTCCTCTGTCCATGGAATTCTCTAGGCAAGAATACTGGAGTGGGTAGCCATTCCCTTCTCCAGGGGATCTTTCCAATCCGTGGATCAAACCTGGATCTCCTGTAGATTACCAGCAGATTCTTAGCATCTGAGCCATCAGGGAATCCCAGTAGGTATAGTAGCTGGTCCAAAAAAAAAAACCTCAAACCTTTTCCAGAAATCGATTTAAAAAAATAATCCTTTCATTGACAGTTACTGTCACTGGCACACCAGGCTCAGGAGAGTATGCTTCCCTCTCGAACACTCTGCCAGTTTTTCTCCGTGGAAGTGCTGCTGTCCTATGGGAGAGCTTTCTTTGTGGGGATTGCTAATTAGCATTGCAGGATATTTAACATCCCTGGCTCCTTCCCAGGAAGGGCCAGTGGACCTTCCCATCATTGTGACAAACAGAAGTTATCTTACACATATCCAGGCATTCCCTAGGGGAACACTGCTGTCTTGTATTGAGAACAGCCATGGCCCAAAAGGAGACAAGGGACACTTTTTCCTTTATATGTATAATGAAGATGGTAAGACTGAGTGAGACATTCAGAAACATTTGATATAAGGCAAAAAGTTAATAAAAAGAATAAAACACAGGTGAGGCTCAGTAACCCAACTCACAAAATAATGTGTGTAATTTCCTAAGATACAGTATGCTTCCATGTGGCATTTTTCCCTCTTGGGATCAGACTAAGAGAAGACAGCAAAGCCCTGACCTTTTTAAATCGAAGGTTCTCATAATTCTGGTTTCCTATCCCAGGATCCTCGTCTGTCAAGGCAGTTTATCCTGGAATGGTCCTCAGCTTCCAGTTAAATCCTATTCATATCCTTGTGGTCTCCAACAGCTCAAATCTCAGTGCAAAACAATCCTGACTCCCTGCTGCTGATGTGCGTGGTCTATAATGTGTCTTTTTTGGTTTTGGCCAGACTGCATGGTTATCGGTTCTTGGCTCCCTGATCAGAGGTTGAACCCGTACTCCCTGCAATGGCAGTCCTAACCATTGGGCTGCCAGGGAATTCCCTATAATGTGTCTTCAGAGTCTGTCTTTGGCTCATTTCTTTTCATAAGTACTGTTTTTGCCTGTTTTCCCTTGGTTTTGCTCTCATCGAACTTCACCATGTGTATTTCTGCCCACGCACAGTTAACTGAGCTCTTCCCCTAGCTGTCTTGTTACTTGGAATTGGTCAATGTTGCATTTCATTGGTAATGATGGTGATCAAATGCCCCTTCTGTTCCTACGTGTTTTAGATGCCCTTGCTGTTGTTATAGAGGTAGCCAACCACGCCAATGACACCATGAAGCAAGGAGTAAGTATCTTCATTTCAGTGGCTGTTGTACTGTTGTGCCTGGGAGCTTATGCCTTCATATGCTCTGCATTCTCTTTCTGTAGGACAACTTCCAGAAACTTATGCAAATTCAGTACAGCTTAAATGGACACCATGAAATAGTTCAGCCTGGACGGGTGAGTGTTCTAGATTGCCTTTCACAAGCTTAATACAATGGATTTAGTCACCATTTGTAACTATTTTCATTTGAGTTATGAAAATAGGTTTTTTGTTATCGTTAGTCTTCAGTGACCCCATCTGGATTAACTGCCTTCATTCTGTCCTTTAAAAACATGCATGATTGAAGTCACTGAAACAAGAAGTCCAATTCAATTAGGAGAATGGCAATGGACCCCACAGAGTATCTGATTAAATAGGATTGTTTTATTGTGTAATCCTAGCTGACCTCACACAGCGTTAAAGACAATTTCATTTCAAATCTTTAATGTAAGAGTGAATTTTGAGAGGAGGGGAAAATTATTGGTGTTCTGATGCTCTTCCTGGAGCACAAAAGTGGCTGAGGGAATGAATTCAGGAAATTTACAAAGTGCAATTGTCAGGATGTTGGCTCAGCCTCGGGATAAAGTACACACTCAGTCAGTTACATTTTAGATCACATGGTACCCCTGGGGTCAATATTGGCTTTATAGAATTCTGCTGGCTTATTCAATTCCTAAATGACTTTAAGGGTTTTAAAAGAAACCATGGCTGTAAAAAGCCACAAGGAAACTATGCTACCCAGCCTCCACACAAAACATCTGGGTAAAGAAGGTTGAAAAGGAAATTACATGTATACATATATTGTAGTTGTGATGGTACTAAATGGGCGTTCGTTTGGATGAATCAGGTTTTTCTCAAAGAAGGAATTCTGATGAAGCTGTCTCGGAAAGTCATGCAGCCCCGAATGTTTTTCCTGGTAAGTGGCCATGTGTGTTGCTGTTGAACCCAAGGCAGGGGTAATTGCTTAGGGAAAGGAGACCTCTGTTCAGGCCAGATAAGCTTGGCACATTCAAATAGCAGTTTTAGTGGGATCTTTGACTGTCTGGAGTGCTTATTTGCATGTCAAGTATAGGAAACAAAGTCTTGTATGGCGCATAAGTAGAAATTTACTTCCTTTTTGAATCTAGTTTATTTCATGCCTGATTTGGAAAAATTGATTCTGTCGGTGTTTTGTTTTGGCAGATTATAGTTCCTTAGTGGGATTTAGAATTCAGAAAATGTCAAATTTCTTATAGAACTCAGAAAGCGCATTTTCCAGAAATGGCCTTCTAGTGATATACTAATAGAACATCCTAGGTGGTTCTGATTTTATAAGCAGAATCTAAGTATTTTATTGAGAGAGTTTGAAGCAAAGAGGTAATTTTGTTCCTTTATTCCTGTGTCTTAGCGGTATCTTTGTAGATAAAATTTCTTGCTTTACTTTGTCCTATGAAATGTTTCTACTTTCAGTTTAATGATGCCCTGTTGTATACAACACCAGTGCAGTCTGGGATGTACAAACTGAACAACATGCTATCATTGGCTGGAATGAAGGTCTGTGCATCTGTTAGAAGATATATATATATTTTTTAACCCAGATGTATTTAGAGAAAAATCCCTACAATGATAATTTTCTCATAATCCTTCTCTCTCCTGTCTCCATGTGTTCCTGTTCATGTGTTCACGTATTCATTTTTTCCCTCGTATATTAATTTAGTTACAAGATATTTCCTGAGAACTGCTATAAACAAAACATGTTAATGACTTAGTGAAAAATACAAAGATGAATTGAAGCAGGATTCTTTTGTCACCACCTTTGCTCTAAACCCCCATGAGTTTAGCAACTAGTGGGGAAGCAAATACACTGCATATCAATACCTATAAAATAGATGGTAATAAATAATCACTGTAAAGGCACAAAGTTTGTGCTCAGAAAATAAAGAACGGGTAGCTTTTCATGGGACATGGTGGAGGGATAGTTGGCAGTGAGAAAAGAGTGAGACTTGAGGAAGTCTTTGGAGGAAGAGCCAAGAATCTTAACAGAGTACGTCACATCTGGCCACACTGAGATGTGGGGAAAGGCATTTTTGGAAGAGGGAATAGGGTGAGCAAAGGCCTGAAGATGGGAAAGTTGGGCCTTTGAGTATGTGGGTGTTTACATTCTTCTGGAGCAGATGAGGGAGAGCACTGGGCAGTTTTAACTGCACATCAGAGATGAGGTTTTCCATAGGAAATGTCTGCTCAGTTCGTTTTGCTTTCTTCCAGGTCAGAAAACCCACCCAAGAAGCATATCAGAATGAACTTAAGATCGAAAGTGTAGAACGTTCCTTCATCCTCTCAGCCAGGTACATTTTACAAATACATATAAACATTTGCCAGTATTACAGGCTCAGATATCTGCAACATTTTCCACATTAAGGTTAACAACTAGACTTATTTTTCCCCCTTCTTTTCTCTCCTAATACCATGCAGTTTACTTTTTCTTTTTTAAATTTATTTTTATTAATTTATTTGACAGCGCCAGGTCTTCATTGCAGCATGTGGGATCTAGTTCCCTTACCAGAGGAACGAGATCCCAGCCCCTCAGCATTAGGAACGAGGAGTCTTAGCCACTGGACCATCAGGGAGTCCCCCATGCAGTTTACTCTTGATTTACCGTGTAGGGGGAATGTCTGAGAGCTGATACAGTAGGATGCTGGAAGCACAAATATTAAAATGTCCCTCTGAATGGAGTAATAATGCTAAAAAGTGCTTTGCCAATCATTGTTTTTGAAGTGGGTATTTCAAATCCTTCTACAGTGATATGCAATGTTTTTTAAAACATCTAACGCTTTATATTTTACAAGGAAGTTTTCATGTAACATTCCAAGGTCATAACAAATCTATTGAGGTAGGTGTCATAAAAGTGAGGAAGACCAAGTAACAGAAAAATTGAGTTGTCCATTGCTGGCAAAGTCAGGATATGAACAGAACTTTTTTTGGTTTTAATTCTGTTGTTATTTTAATACCACTTTGCCTCTAATAGAAACCTACAGTGATTTACGTGTACTGCAAAATATATGACCATAATGTAAATCAAGTGCTGAGGAAACCTGAAACTGTATGACTCATACAGGTACATTATTCAGGTTTGGCTAGGTGCCAGGAGTGGCTGTCTGGCAGGATTTGACTGGTGAAGGGAAAGACACCAACAGCTCTAGCTTGCTCGACTGCCAGATCTGGATAACAAGTCTGGGTGGCTCTCAGACTTCACCCCGATGTAATCAAAATAGCAGCAAACCCTTACATGGTGCTTACTCTGTACTCGGGACTATCCTGAGTACTTTCTGTGTATTAATTCATTAAATCTTCACAATAACTTTTTTAGGTGAGTTACTACTATTATACCCATTTTATGGTGAAAAAAGTCAACCAGCTATTAAGTAGCAGAGCCAGTGGAGCTGAAATTTGGATCTGACACTAAAATTCATTCTTTTAACTGTTCTAATGTTGCCTATGTCCGTGGATGTCAAGGCCTCAGACCAAATGTGCCAGCTTCCCAAATGAGACCACAGGAGCAGCTCCCTGGGTCGTGTCACTCTTCTGAAATAGAATGGCCGCTGCTGTCTGATACTAAATCTCAGGATGCCAGGAGAAGACAAACTCTTGTATTCCGGGTTTGTCACGTGCTTCCCAGATACTGGCTAGAGCAAGCAGAGCTCTGTCAAGGGAGGGAGTACTTGAAGCATCCTCTAGATCAGTATTTAAAATGTGAAAGTAGGGGACTTGCCTGGTTGCTCAGTGGTTAGGACTCCACGCTTTCACTGCCCAGGGCCCAGGTTCAATACCTGGTCGGGGATCTAAGATCCCATGAGCCGAGCCGTGCAGCCAAATTTTTTTTTTTTTTTTTCAAGAAAGTGAGAAAAAAGTTTGATCACCTGAAACTATGTAATTTTTCCCCTTTCTTTTCTTTCTTTCTTGAAATCGCACAAAAAATGCAAAGAATATCAAGTTCTGGTATATCAGGTTCCTGGTGAATACTTCAGCTTGGTTCTTAAAATCAAGAAATTTATTTTCAAAGATCCAAAGAGGAAATGCTTATAGGGAAGTTAAGTTTTCAATTGTTCTTAAGTTTTCTAACTAAAATGTGCTTTGATAAACATTCTGTTTATTAAAAATTAAACAATTCAGAAAATGATGGTCAGTCTTTCTTTCTTTGGTTGCCTATCAGTTATATATCTAGATTATGTGTGTTTTTATCAGATCTGGCTCCTAGAATGATCTAGTAAGATCACTGAATTTTTAAGTGTGATGGGAAACTATCCAAAGGTTTTAAGCCAAGAATTGGTGTGACCTCATTTTTCATTTTTAGAAAAGCACACTATCTGCTCTGTAGATGACAGGCCACCAGAGGCTAGAGTAGAAGTTGGAAGACCGGATAGGAGGCTGTCGATGGTGAGGTCTGGACTATGGTTAGTCTGAGGTCTGGCCTTCAGTTAGATTTGATGGAGAAAGGGCAGTTAGGGATAGCCTCCCTCAGGTCCTGTGTCTGTTGAGGTATGAAGGGTAAGTAGGAGTTAGACAGCTTGGCAAAGAGAAAAAGAGGGGGCTCTTGGCCACTGGGAGTGGTGGGAATGAAGATCCTGAGGTGGAGCAGGCGGCGTGGCATGTTCAAAGAACTGAAAAGCCACTGTGTCTTGAACATAGCAAATGAGAGGGAGAGTGAGCCGAGATAAACCTGAAGGGACAGGGAGAAAAATTACACAGAACTGTCTTGTGGATTTTGGTGTTTAGCCTAAGAGCCACAGGAAACCACTGGGAGGTTTATACAAAGGAATGATGTGATCATATTGGCATTTTAAAAAGAATATCTGGTTACTCTGGGGAGGATAGTTTGAGAGGGAACTGAAGGCGGTGAGTAGTGGGACATAGGAAATGAGAGAGGCAGTAAGATTGAGTCTTTAGCTTGGACAGTGTATCAGGTTGCTGCGATAGGTAACTGGGAGCTTTGGGGAGAAATCAGGAATTAAGGTTCAGAGTGGGAGATCCCCTGGAGAAGGAAATGGTAACCTGCTCCAGTATTCTTGCCTGGAAAATGCCAAGGACAGAGGAGCCTGGTGGGCTCCAGTTCATGGGGTCTCAAACAGTCAGGCGCGACTGAGCAGAGGCACACAGGTGCATATTGAGTGAGTTGCCTATAAGTCATCAGCCAGCACAGAGGTAGTTTATGCCAGGAGCTGGATGTCAGAAGGGAGACTGGACTGGAGGCATGTCCTGGGGAGTCATCAGTTTAGAGGTGGTGACTGAAGGCAGCAGACTGACTGGGAGTGCGCAGGGAGACCCCAGAGTCCCCTGGTTAGATCCTTTAATTCTTCCAGTCACACATTAGTCATCACCTCTGCAAAGCCTCCTCTGCTACCCAAATAAGGTAGTTTACTATTTTTGCGTTACTTATCTACTTCACCCTTACTGTATTGTACAGTGATTACTTGTTCTTAGGACTCACCTCAGTTGGGTGTCAGCACTTGGAAGTGAAGGGTACTCTTGTGCCCAATTCACAGCATTATGCCTGGGCCATAGGAGGCTCCCATAAATGTTATACAAGTGAACTGAAATGGTGGGGTGTTTGGACCCCAGAGTAGCATCCCACAGTTAACACAAGAAGGCCATGGTGTGTCAGGTCGAGCACCCAGAAATCCCTTCTATTGGAGAATTTTTTCCCTTAGAAATTCTTCCCAATCAGTGGTGAAAAGGTGCTTGGTTGATGCAAATTTGCTTTCTGGTTGTGTCCACATCCCATAAAGAAAAGAATACTTGGCTTAACTGTGTTTTCATAGGAGGAAGATGCTGATTCTTCTTTTGACCATGTCACAAAAGCAGGGCTAGAATGTCTGCACTTGATGCTCGAGGCAGATGTGTGTGGTCTCTGAGACATGTTTTATCAAGAGCTGATAAACATTGTTTTGGCAGAAGCCCACACAAGAAAAAGCCAGGAATAACCGAATGAAAGAACAGCATATGTGACATGATTTACAGTCGAATCACATTCCACATGCTCCCAGGGCTCCAGAAAAATCAGACAGCAATCCTCACGTTAGCCATCTGTCTCTCTGCTTTCTGTTACCTTTTCCAGTGAAAAGTTGGGGAAGGAGAGAAGGCGGGGGGACAGTAATATTTTATGAATGTTTACCCAGAACCTGGGCCCGTGTTCTCATAGCACAACTCTTCAGAGGACAGGAACAGGGGCTAGAGATGGCCTGGTGGTGAAGGGTTCCCTCCTTAGCCACACCTGGGTCTGATACCAAGTCACCATTTATTACAGCAGCCTGTTAATCTAAGGCATCGCAAGTGACGCAGAGGTATAGAGTCTGCCTGCCGATGCAAGAAATACAGGTTTGATCCCTGGGTCGGGAAGATCCGTTGGAAAGGAAATGGCAACCCATTCCATTTGTCTGGAGAATCCTACGGACAGAGGAGCCTGGTGGGCTCTAGTCCATGGGGTCACAGAGAGTCAGACAGGACTGAGCACCTGAGCATCATATTATCTAAAGCAAATTATCTAACGGTTCAAGTCTTCACATTGCTTTTCTATAGATGGAGATGGGGTGTGAAATTGGGATTGGGGGAGAGAGAGATTCCTCTGAGGATATGAGGTGTGATGGCATTTGCACAGAGAGCATTCAGCACAACTGGCTGATAATGTGGTCAGTGTTAAATTAACAGCAGCTAGTGGGACAGTGATGGTGGAATAGTAGAGGTAACTGAGGTGGGTTTGGTTTGGTTTAGAGAGATAGGGGCTATTTCATTTTGGTTATGATATATAATGAAACTTTGAAAAAAATATACTAGTTTTAAAATTTTGTTTGTAAACTGGATGCCTTCCTTTTAATATCTGTATGAGTGCATTTTCTAAATGGTACTGAAGCCATTTAGTTAGAAGGTTCATTTCTGAGAATGATTATGGTGGGGAAGGTTAAAGTATCTCCTTGATGTGCTCTGGATTCATCAAAATATGCCTATTTGTATAATTTTTTATGATGGAATTTTTCCTTTTAAAGTCATTACTTAAATTTATGCACTTAAAATTAGAATGAGGACTACAACAAACCTGCATATTTGGTCACTAAGACTCAAAAAATTACCAAGGTTCTGCCACAGATTTTCCTTTTTTCTAAAAGTACTTTAAAACAAATGGCAAATATCAGGTCATTTTACTCCTGCATACTTGAGTATGCTTCTCTTAAAAATAAGAAAACGCTCATTTTCTTACACAGTAACATTCCCATTATTATAATGGATTTTTATTATGATACAGTTTTACATTTGTTATTAAATTCTCTTTCTCTCTACAAAGACACACACACACACACACACAATACCTAAAATGTGTCTCCCCTCCTGAGTTTACAAAACAAATGCACCAATATCGGTAATGATTCTGAGTCACCATAGAATTTTTTTAGAGGGCCTCTTTGCAAAAACATAGAACAAAAACGCATTTTTCTGAGCAGGCTATCCCCCTATTTGGCCCATTTCTATTTATATCTGGGTCACACGCTTCCTGATGAACTGAGGGTAAGAACAGAAAATGTGATGGACTGAATTGGTAGAGGAGCCCTAATAACCACTGAAGGCTCTCTACCTTATTAACCACGTCTTCAGCTTCTGTTTATGACACCAAAACTATGTTTCCTTTACTCTAGTGCCCTTTCTAGAGTATTCAGTAACCTAAAAATATTTAGTATTCTGTGTTGTAAATTTGGATTTAAAACTTGATTCCTTGGAATATTTTTAAAGCTAGGATTATATCTCAGGAAGCTCCTTGTTTATATAAGTAATCACAATTATTAATTGCATGAATAGCCCTTAAATCGAACAAAAATACCTCCAAATTTAGGAGACTTCCAAAGCCATTCAGTTTTAGAAAGTGGTATCTTTGGAAAGAAGAAAAGTGTTGTGTTTGCTAAAATGCCATATGTTCTTTAAATGCCCGCTGGTTATTTGTGCCCAGAAACCTCCAAGTTGTTGCCTGTGACTCACATTGTTGGAGGGTGGTGGAATCTGTTGCCATGGCAGAAGGAAAAAAAGTAAGAAAAAGGCAAAGAATAAGAGCTGACATCTGGCTGATAGAACCTCTTTTGCCCCCAACAGTTCTGCCCCAGAAAGGGATGAATGGCTCGAAGCCATTTCCAGGTCAATAGAAGAGTATGCCAAGAAAAGAATCACATTCTGTCCTAGTCGGAGTCTTGATGAGGTATTGTCTTTTCCTTTGTGTGTTTTTTAAGTGCATTTCAAACCATTTCACCTTAAACTTTTCCCAGGGGTTTAGAAAAGCAGCATATGCTTCACAGAAGGATTGGGTATGTGCATAATTTCAGAGCCTAAATGTTTATTCTATTAATGTCTACAAGTCTAGGATAGTATATAGGGCATTCATATTTTTTCTGGTTATAAGACCTCACTGTAGAAAATACAGTAGTGTAGTTTGAGGAAGAAACTAATCAGCTGTCATTGCACTACCACAGGCAATGGTAGTACAGTTTTGCACTAGGGGATTGTTGGAATGTAGCTAATCTTAATGTCCTGAGAAGATGAAAACTACGATTGTTCCTGTTTCATCCGCATCCTTAATGATACCATCAGCATTGTGAGCCTCCAGTGCAAAATAAAAAGATGGGAGCTGTAGCAGGCAGTGTGCCTAGAAATAATCAGAAGTCATTCTTCTACAGGCTGACTCAGAAAACAAAGATGAGGTTAGTCCTCTTGGATCTAAGGCTCCCATCTGGATTCCTGATACCAGGGCCACCATGTGTATGATCTGCACCAGTGAATTTACTCTCACATGGAGACGACATCACTGCCGGGCCTGCGGAAAGGTTGGAGAGGATCACACTCACTTCCCTTGTGATTTTCAATAGCTCCACACTGTACATGGTGAAGAAGTGTATTTCCCCTTGTAAACCATTGTAGGGTAGGGAGGAAAGAGATACTGTCTCATGACTGGTATCTCCCCCTAAACATTTAGCATGAGGCAATCTTGTTAGGAAACTTACTGCTTCTACCCCAAGATTAGTTTAGGATGTCAATAGTAGAATGTGTTCATTTAAAAAAAAAAACTTAACAAATTCACAATTAAATAGTTGCTCACATTTATAGGTAATTGTTAAAACTACATTTGTCCCAATACTACGTTCTTAACAGGAGGAAACTTTCAGTGTTGAAGTTACCCTTTGTGATGTTTCTAAGTTTTCATAATATTATCAGTAAAATGTGCATAGTAACAATGAAATCAGAGAGTGACTGTAAAGATTTCGTGGATGTTATTTAGAAAACATTTAATACAGTCCAGACACTACGAAGAGGTACAGCAGAGGTGTTCATGGTTGCAGCAGCGATGATGGCAATGACGGTGATGACGGTGCAGCTAACAAAGCACTTACTACCCACCAGGCACTGTTCTAAACATTTTGCACCTGTTAACTCCATTAGTATGTTGTTATCTGTCATAAGCAATCAGTGATAATCTGTGGCCTCTTCAAATGTGGTATTGTGTGTGAGTTCCCTACATACCTCTGCTGAGTGGTTATTGAGACTCAATGACTATGAACAGGTTTTGAAAAGGAGACTGAGCTATAAATTGTGCCTGATGGTTTAGATACAAAGGTTATTCTAAATGAAATGAAATAATTCCAATGTGTTTGCAGATTGTATGCCAAGCTTGTTCATCAAACAAGTGTGGCTTAGATTACCTGAAAAATCAACCAGCAAGAGTATGTGAACACTGTTTCCAAGAACTGCAGAAATTAGGTAATGTATAAGTAAAATTTAACTGAAAATTCCTTTATGCCCCAGATGCTTGCAAAAAACCTTCTAAAAGAATCGTCATAGGGCCTGTTAGCAATATAATTGGTGATACTTCTCTCAAAATATTAAATATCTTGCTTTCTTAATTTAGTTAAGCTGTCTTTTTCTTTATTTTAAATTTATTTATTTTTACTTGGAGGATAATTGCTTTACAGTTTCGTCTCGGTTACTGCCATACATAAACATGAATCAGCCATAGGTATACAAATGTCCCCTCCCTCTTGAACCTCCTCCCATCTCCCACCCCTCTAGGTGTCACATAGCACTGGATAGTTAAGCTTTCTTCACTCATATTTTGTGATGATTCCAGGAAAGGTTGCACTGAAACTTATTTTTATTCAAAAAAGGGTTTTGCTAAGGATTCTATTGTAGAAGTATAATCACAGGATGAAATGCTTCGAACAGTTACAAGGGAACTTTAGCTTCTGAGTAATTTTCAAGTTTCTAGTTTCACATCTATGTGTATTACAAATCATTTTTATCTATCAGTCAAGTAGTTCTCTATGAAAACATACCAAGTGGCGCTTTGTTAGCCTTATTCTATTCACTTGGACTGATGTGTGAGGTTTTATTCTAAATCTAAATGTGCAGCTTTTTACCAGCTACAAAATGATGAGTTATATCTGCCTGCAAGTATCCATTCCTCCAGTTAAGATGAATGCAGCTCAGGTCTACATTTTGAGAGAAGATCCTTTAGTTAGAATTCCTGAAACTTAGAGAATCTACACTTTTAAAAGATGATCCTTCATGGCAATGAAGAATAGCTTTTCATTAGCAGGTGAGAATGTCTAAGTGAATAAAACTGGATGACATGCTATTTCAAAATCCATGCTTTAATAGAGGAATTGTTTGTTATTTTCTGTACACATTTTCCAAAAAGAAACATTCATCTGATCTTCTGCCAGCCTTATGTTCCTCCCTCTGTTCTCTGAGTAGCTAATATAGGCTCAAACATTCAAAATCCATTGTTGAATACTCCGTTGTCACCCATTTGGTCAATAAATCTTGTCAAATTTATCTTCCTGTCCTGCTCTTGACTTCTGCATCTCCACCCTAACAGAGCCTTCATTATCTTTCTGACTACTGTCCTACTTTCCTAACAGGTTTTTCTCTTGCAAATCCTTCCCCTTTCCTACTGTCACATTTAGTTTTCTAAATTGAGTCTACTTCCCAGCCTAGAAGGCTTTTAATTTCCCACTGCCTAAAAGACAGTCCTTAGAACCAGTCCTCTTTTTTCCACCTTCACCTCCAAATAAATGATCTAATTTCATATCTCTCTGCTTTTGCTTATGCTGACTTTTCTTCACGAAGTGTTCTTCCTCCTCTTTTTTGCTTGCCAGACTCCTACTTATACCTTGATGCCAGCTTCAGCTTTCCTTGAACGTCTGCAGTCAAAATTAATTACTGCCTCCTCTTGCCTTATAGTCTCTTTTCGGAAATTTTATGTAATGTTATTTGGTCATATATTAGATACTAAATGATGTTGTTAGTTTTTTTTTTTTTTAAGTCAGGAGAGAAGTTTGTTCAATTTAGTTTTTTAAGTTGGTAGTACAGGAACATGTTTCAGAATTCTGAAGGCATAAAGGGGCAATTCTCTCATATGGTTTGCAGTTGAAAAAAGTAAAAAATAGACAGTGGAAAGTCTTCCTCCCACTCAACTTCCACCCATTTGGCTTCCTTTCCCGGGAGCCTCAGTGACACAAGTCTCTTAAGTATCCTTCCGTGGATATTTTGCACAACAGTGTTTATTGACTTGGATTAAATTGAATTGCAGAATGTTTACCGTTGGTTCCATAAGTGTACCTGGTTTGTTTTAGATCACCAGCACTCTCCTAAGTTTGGATCCCCTGGAAATCACAAATCTCCTTCCAGCGCCTTATCATCAGTCTTACATAGTATTCCATCAGGGAGGAAACAGAAAAAAATCCCAGCTGCTCTTAAAGAAGTAAGTGTTTCCATTAAACTTGCAACTTGATAGAGGCTGAATTATTCATACCCAGATAGTACTTTAGTTTTTCTTTCATAAAGGAAGATGCCATTTCCTACCACTGTTAAGACATGCATTTTAATACTGAAGATGGATATGGCTTAGGCCTCCCTTATCTCCCTTATGACCTGAGTCATTTAGAAAATGACTGTTGAAAGGTTTGGAAAGCATTTTATAGCAGTGATAGAAAGTAAAGATAACTTGGACTCATGTTAATTTTTAAAATTACTTTGAGGAGACCCCTTATCAGAGGGAAGAAGTCTATAAACTATTGGGGGCAATTTTGTTAGCATTTACTCATCTACATGGCTTATTTTTTTCCGGCATTAGTAGGTTATATAAAACTGATATAGTAGATTGTTCACTGATAGTTGGTTGTTCTTCCTTCAACTTAACAGAAAAAGTTCTAAGTTTTAATAACCTACAAAGCTTGACCTGCCCCTGGAGTAAATCCATATGCATCTCCGATATCCTGTCCCAGTTCCTCAAAGTCAAGTGTTAAATCAGCCGATGTCAAGAGATCAAATAGTCCTGCCTTTCTAGTCACTCCTGTTTTGGTTAGTTGATTAATTGGTTTTGTGCCCAGGAAAAGTAGCGTTTTAAAGTTTGTTCTCTTGCTTGTTTGCTGTCGAGGTGTTCCATCATGAAAAGTGGAAGAAAGGAACTCTAAAAATTTGATGAAGATCATGTTCCTCATGTAAAGTTGAGCATATTTCATCATGGCTGTTGAAATACTAGGAAGTGATTTATAGCCAGTCTCATGAAATAGTAAGAATAGGATTTACAGTTCCATTTGCCAAGTTTCATGTGAAACTGGATAAGCCGGCTAGGTGAATACCTCTTAACTCTTTTTCTTCTATCATGCAATTCCTGAATCTAAGTCTACATTCAAAAACTTTGACGTTTTTAACCAACTGAAATAATTTTCAGTTCTTTGTAATTTTTCACTTCTCCATGTTGATGTCACTGTTTTTAATTCTGACACGTGCTCCCCTCTTTAGTCAGAACTCCACAGAGTTTTTGGCTACAAAAACTCTTCATGGCCTATAGACTAGACTCAACCTAATTCCAGTCCGCTTTTGTACATCTTTCTACCCAAGCACACAAACGGGCCTTCCACTTTCAAACCTCTGCTTTCTCCCCTGACTCCGCTGGTTCTCAGTGTCCTCCAGAGTGGCGGCAGCACCACCATGGAACTCACTAGGAATGCAGATTCTTGGGCCCAGCTGTGTGGAATCAGAAACTTGAACAAGCATTCTCAGTGATTCAGGTGTATGTCTGCCGAAGTTTGAAAACCATTCCTTTGTGCCTCTGTGGCCACACAGGAGAAATTCATTTTTCTAATTACGTTCTATACAAGTCAAAGTAGTCTCCTTGGAAACCTGTGATTTTTTGTCTTTTGTTTTAAACAGGGGTGAAATTCATGTAACATATAATTAACTGTTTAAAGATACACAATTCAGTGGTATTTGGTGTATTCACAGTGATGTGTAGCTGCTGAATTGCTCCAGTTTCAAAACTTTTTCATCACCGCCTAAGAACACCCCGTGTGTATTAGATAATCAGCCCCGCCCGCGCCCGCGCCCCCCACCTCCTGGCAGCCGTGAACCTGCTCGTGTCTTTTCTGGAGCTGTCATGGAAAAGGAGTCATGCAACATATGATCCTGAATGTTTGGCTTCTTTCACTTAGCACAGTGTTTTTGAGATTCAGCCAAGTTATAGCATGCATCAGCACTTTCTTTTGTGTGTCTGAACAGTACTCCTTTTTCGATATATACCACAACTTGGCCATTTATCTGTTGAGGGACACTTGGGTTGTTCCACCTTTTGGCTGTTGTGAATAACGCTGCTATAAACATTGGTATACAGACTTCCATGTGCACTTACGCTTCCATTTGTCTTGGTTATATACCTAGGAGAGAAATTGGTTGATCATATAATAACCCTATGTTTAACTTTTTAAGGAATTGGAAAATTTTTTCTTATTCCATTGATGTTCAGTACATTTTTAGAAATTCATCTTTTAGAATTACATACATTCAAAACTTCAGTACGCTTAGTAATGGCAGACTGTGTCTCTTGAATCGATAACTTCACTTATTTTTTAAATGAATCATTAGAATGAAAATTTTGTGAATTAGGTGATTAAACTGGTTTAACACTAATTTTTCTTTTAAAAAGATAATAGAGGACTATGTATGATTATTCAGTATTGTGATTAGTCTTATATGGCTATTAAATTAATTGTAAAATATTCCAAAAGAGCAATGTACAAAATATTTCAGGCAATGATAGCAACAGTTAACCTAAGTACTTACTATCAATAGTATCACAGTGTAACTGCATTTTAAGAGAAACCTCTTTTGAATGTAAATGTTGTAGTTTTCCTTTTTTTTAATTACTTGGTAGTCTTATATAAGATGTTATTTCTGTATACAGATTTACTTGCACTTAATAGACATTCTAATTTAACATTAGATATAAATTTTCCACTTGGGACTTTGCTGGGAGTCCAGTGGTTAAGACTCTGAGCTCCCAATGCAGGGAGCAGGGGTTTGATCCCTGTCCAGGGAACTAAGATTCCTATAAGCTGCATGACCCCCTCCCCCCAAAAATAGAATTTCCTGTTTACTTATCTGTTGATATAATTTGTAGAAATCCAGAGTTATCTTAGAAACAAAGTTGAAGGTTTAAGAATTTTCCCTAATACCCCTAAATGAGAGCAATAAACAACATATACTGTCCCCAAAACACAGCTTTAAAAAGGCATTTTTGTCATTTGAAGTTATTCATCTCCTGGCAACCCAGAAAACCTAGTGGAACCCACTAAGAAACCTATACATGCAAGCACAGGTAAACCAGGTAAAATTCTGGAATTGCTTTTAAAAGGAAGGATTTTATGCTCATGGTAATGGCAATATTCAATCTGTACAGCAGCAGATTTTGAATATAAACAGTTTCATTCTTAAGCACGATATTATTATGGTTATTGCTTTCAGCATCAATGATCAAAAACAATTTTGTCTTTTTAAATTTTGATTTTGTCTAAAACGTATTAAACTATGTATGGGGTTTGCTTATTTAGGTATCAGCAAACACAGAAGATTCCTCTATGAGTGGCTACTTGTACAGATCAAAGGGCAATAAAAAACCTTGGAAACACTTGTGGTTTGTCATAAAAAATAAAGTACTATATACATATGCTGCAAGTGAGGTAAGATCTGAAATGTAAACATGAATAATTTGGAGTCTTATTTTATAGTGCCACCTAGAAATAATTAGTGTTTGCCTAATCTGTTTGTCTACGCTTTTGCTTTGCTTTGAGAGGGGGAGATATTACTGTTGTTTTTGACATGAACAGTGTCCTTGTTTTGTATCTAAAGATACTCAAAGATGTTAGGAATTTTCCGTAGTGTTAAAATGTTAAGTTTGGGGGATATCATGTGACTACTGACTACTTCACTAAAGGCAGAAGTTTGGTAAGACTGGGGTATGTCACCTTTCTGAGCTGTGTTTTTTGCATCCATAAAATGAAAGTAATGTACTTACTCACTTCCCATGGTTGTAGGGAAATAATGTGAAATCAGTGAATATGAACACATTGGAAACTGTCTACTGCAGTGTCTGTCTGATGGGTGAGGAGGGGGTGGCCCAATAAATATTGTTGAATAAATGAAAAGTGAATTTGTTGCTAGAATTACCATTGTTTTATGTATGTGTGTTTGTTTGAAATTAAATTAGAGCTTTTCAGATAAAAAGTTGCAGGTCTGAATTTTGTATCATTTTGAAAGTCCGTCTTCCTTTGTGTCTTTGTAAATTTAGGATGTGGCAGCTTTGGAGAGTCAGCCTTTACTAGGCTTCACAGTCGCTCAAGTCAAAGATGAGAATTCAGAGTCTAGAGTGTTTCAGTTACTGCACAAAAACATGCTATTTTATGTATTCAAAGCAGATGATGCTCACTCAGCTCAGAAGTAAGTAATTTAGCCTTTTTTTCATACATGAAATTTCAAATTGTTACTTTAAATGATTCATTTTAAAAATAACCTACTTCCATGCATGGGATCAATGAAGAATATATTTCAGAGATCCCATTTAGAAAGATTTAAAATGTTATTCAAACTCTTTAGAATTGTTTTAAAGATGGGCAAGAGTATCTGGAATATTTTCAGGAGGCAGAAAGGAAAAGAAAATAGGTAGTTCTGTCCAAAATATTTTGTGTACACATGACCTCTGAGGAAGCAGCATGAAGCTGCTTTGCTGCAAGGAAGGGAAGCGGAGGTATTTGACCTCTCCTCCAATGAGGTGAAGAATTTTATTTTGAAACATTCTGGGATTTTGGCAATCCAGTGAGTCAGTCGTGCCATGGAACGGCAGGAGCTTAAACAGCTGCTTGCTAACTTACATCTTTGGGGAGAAGGTCAAACACATTAAGAGTCTCTTACGCTATTTCCAGTGACTGAGTAGAAGGAAATGTATATCATTTTAGATGGAAGTGGTTGAAATAGTCTCTTCAAAATTCCAAAAAGAATATTTATTTAGATGTCATGAGATTGCTTGACATAGAGAAGAGTATCTCTGTGAAACTGAGGTCCTCTGTGAAACTGAGGTCCTCTGTGAACAAAACAATTCAGTTTACCTCCCTTTCACTAGATTTTTATTTTGACCTCAAAATAAAAATATGCATTATTTTCACCAAGTGGTGCTCATGTTTTCTCACTAGGCTCTCAAAGTACACACAAATCTAAAAGAATGCTTTAAGTAAGGCTTGTCTTTTATTAAGGTAGTTAGAACTAATGTATCAGAATTAAACATGTTCCCCCTCAATAATAATCAGATACTATATTACAAATACTCTATAAGCCTTTTTTTTCAGTCTGTATTAGGGTTTCCAACTATATATAGCTATTAATCTAAATGATTACTTCTGGGTACTGAAGAATAATTTAAAATTATGACGGCTATTTTTTCTTTAAAAAATAGTTATTTGGATAAAATAATAATTGCCTACAATTCTGTTTGATATTACATTTCTCATCATTTTTATTTGTGTTCATGATTAGCTGTTGAACTTTTGAATATGTATCTTTTCCTTATATGGTTGACAAGATAGAAATCCCTTCAAGAGAGTTGAATGTAGTTGGATGAAAAGAATCAGCTTAGTTGTTATTTAGAATTAATACAGGCTAATTTATAAATTTCTCTTTGAGTTTATTAATATCACATGGGCTGCTGTATTTTCATATTACAGAATATTAAAATGTGTTAATTTTAAAGAAAACTTTTGACATTTAAAAAATCTTTTTATTTATTATGGTATAACTTATATGCCATTTGCATTTTAAATTGACCATTAAAAAGAATAAAAGATGCACTCTTCAGGCCAAATTTTGGTCCAAGTTACCAGATGAAAGGGTAGTTTCATACATACAGAATTCTCATTTGCTATAGAAAAGATCTTAAATATACTGTTAGGGTAATTGGATCCAAGAGAATAGCTGTGGTCTGTAGTATTGTCTTGCCATATGTTGGATGACTGCATTTTACAAGTCTAACGAATTTCTCTTACAGGTGGATAGAAGCATTTCAAGAAGGCACAATATTGTAGTTGTGTTGGTTTCATCTCGTGTAATTCCAAAACAGTGGAATTTCATCAGAATAAGTGCAGTAGAAACATTTTATATAACTGAACAATGCCAAGATGAATCCAACTAAAATCTTCATCAGAGAAATTATTTTATTAGGTATAAGGTAATTTTTAAAAAATGTTTGTTTTTCATGTATGTTATTTATTAAAATTTTATTGTTTACTTAACAGTCAGAGTTATTTGTGAGATTCACACTGTATTCTGAAGTACCTTTTCTTTAGAAACCAGAAAACTTATCTTAATACTGTATTAACTGTGACACAGTCCATCCTGTTTTCTCAGCGTGTTTTACAGTGTTACTTTGTAACATTCTCACCAGTGTAAGTCATGGTAAATAAAAAACACACATCAAGGAGTGAATTTCTATACAGTCTTTGGATTGGGAATTATGATTAAACAGCTGATGAGAAAAATGTATGTCTTTGAATCCATACATTTAGATGAATTTTTGTATCTTTTAATGGAAAAACACATGGCCAATTTCTACCTCAGTAACTGAAACAAAATTCCAGTAAATTGTCTAAAGTATTTCTACTGTTAAGTACCTCTTGTGCTATGAGATAATGTTATATCATCAAGGAATTACAGCAAAGGGATAGAATCTGAATTTTCATTTAACTCAACTGTGAGTAGGAAAAAGAATATTTCCATTTTCAGGGTAACACAAATAATTAACTCTATGGCCTTTACATTAAGTCTAATCTTTAAAATTAAAGAAAAAGAAAATACCATTTCAACACAAACATAAATGTATTATTTCTTTAAAAAGCAAAATAGGGCGAATATTATATTACATAATGTCCCTTGCTCTTCTAAGTGTTCTGAGCCCAAGGTAGTAGAGAGGTATTTGTATATAAAAAGAATGTTACATTTTCTATAATATTGTGATTTTTTAAATGAACTGGAATTACCATATCAAAAAGCACATATTCTAAGCCAGTATTAGAAATTGTATAGTAATCATTTTTAAAAGATTTTTAAATACCACTTTGTGTTATGTCCTTTCTAGTAATTAAAGTATATTTTTTTATATTTTCCTTTAAACAGCTGTCAGCATACCTCATTAGGAAGGAATTATATTCCTATTTTGGCTCACCTGTTGTTTAACATATGAACTGCTTTATACGTAAAATTGATGAGCAGAAGTAAAATTAAATTAATACTATGATTAAAGTCATTCCTGATATTCATAAGATAAATTTATTGACTGAGCATAAATGAAATACAAAGTATCTTCAAAGGCAAGAAATTTTGAATAAAAGGCACAAGAAATTTCCCTTCTGCTGTTATGTAAAGAATTTCCTCATTCGTATTATCTCTGTGATTGCCAAGAGTTACCAAGCGCCTTCTGAAGCCCTTTGAGTGTTTGTTGCAGCACCAGGGTCTCTACATCTCGAGTTTGACTGCTGTCATTTTCTGGCTATTGCTTGCTGTGGAGTCATTTTAAACCCTCTTGCACCCTCACCTACAATCCTTGCATGTTAACTTCCAAGTCTTTCTGTTAGCTGTAGGTAAACTAACATTTCTTTGCATCTCATTAACTTTAACCAAGATAGCATAAATAAGGCTTCCATGTTAAAATCCCTGCAGTTTTTAGTGTGTCCTTTTTAGAGACCAAGGTCATGCCTTATGAAGTGTTTCTTTTGGTTTCACAGGATCAGCATTTTGTAAAATAGGTTACTGGGGTTCCTCTCTCCTCCTCTTGAGCTTTCAACCTTCTGACTGCAAGGTTTGGTCTAATTAGAATCTGAAAATTATCAGCCAATGGCTATTCTGTCTTTCTAAGAGTTGGCTGAATCAATAATTAAATATTTAAGAAACAGTGCACAGATTTCTAATAGTTCTAATTACATGTGAAGCGCATGTATGATTATGCTAGTGTTGGCTTAGCCCCATGGAGGGCTTTGAAAAATATAAAATATGGTGCCTTTTGAAGAAGCTATCAGATTAGCAGCCTCCCCCCGACCCCGATGTTTTAAATGTGGAATAGTATTACATTCCCTTTCTCCCTTATCAGTCCTTCATAGCTTCACTGAAGCTGATCAATTATTTAACCTTGCTCATTCAATGTCAAATGAGAAGCCTGATTATATATATTTTGTTATAAAGCTGTCGATACTTTTAAAACCACTCTTGAAGCTAACATTTTAGCAAAAAGAAAGATGTTGCATGCACACTATAAATGAGAAGAAAACATAAACAGTACTTAGATCCCAATAGTGCTTAGTGTATTTCCTACATTGATACATGGGCTTCCATCAAATCCTTTTCAAGTGTCTCCTTTTATTCATAAGGAGAAAGAAGAGTAGTTATAAAGTTAAGTCCAAAAGGATGCTTAAGAAACCTAGACAAGAGATGCCAGGTCAAACTAGGGGAAGGCCAGCCTTAGTATGTGTCTCTAGGCAGTGCTGCTCCCTTACCTGTGGCAGCTTTAAACATAGAGGACCCACCAGAGTCTAAGAAAATGAGAAAGTTTATCTTTGGTATTTCTAAACCTCTTCCCAACCTCTTTCCCCTTGTTCCCTAATGTACCCAGTATCCTGCTATTGTATTTTCCCAAGATACATCTCCTTTTTAATAACTAAAAGCTTGATTGATAGTGTAGTAGCATTTCTTAAAATGAGATCATCAGAGCAAACTTTAATATAAAGCTGTAATGAACCAACCAAGTGAGGATAACTTTATAGTTTTGTTGGCCAAAGGTGTATTTTATATTTGGATGGTAGACTATATCCAGAAATAGGGAAAGCCTACTATTTAGTAATTCAGTTAAAATGTAAATGTCATCACAGCATATCTTGATTTATGTCTTCGAGTGTGCTTTCATTGTACTTGGTTTTTTAAATTTGAGATCTGTTGTAGTCGGATGTCATCACAGCGGCTTCCAGAGAGGTAAATCCTATTTCCCTTAGGATACTGCACAGTCCTTGAAAACATACTGTTTTATTCCTGGTACATCAGTTTCTCACAAAATACCTACCTTGCATCTTTCAAGAGAAAATGTTTGTTGAAGAAAGCAAGGACAGGATTCTTATTTCAAACTCAAAAGTCCCAGATGGCCCATATTATAACTCAGATCTTAGACCTGCTCTTCCCACCATCCTGCAAGGCCATATTAGCAAGTACCTGTTGGACATCTACATCTTAAGCATTTTAAGCTTTAAATGTCTAAAACTCAATTTCCTTTCATTCAGATCTGTATATTTTCTTCTACAATGGAGAAACACCATTCTTGGCTCCAGAATCTGCCTCCAGGTCTCACCAAGACCCTCTACAATTGCCCTCGTGTCCTTTCCACCTTCTTTGTCCTGTTATTGCATCCACCCTAGCTCAAGTCCTTGTTACCTCTTCCCAGTGATGGGCATAACTTTTCTTCTAATTCCAATGCCTTTGCATGGTCCCATTTAAACACTGCCAGACCCACCTTGTTAAGCATAGTTCCAATCTAGTTTCATTCCTGCCCTTTACAACCTTCACTGCCTTCCGAGTGGTTTGGCGTGAATACTTTTGCTCAGGTATCATGTGGCAGCTCACCCCGACCCTACCTTCCTCTGTTCACACCGTTTTGTCTTTTCTCATCCTCCCCCAACCCCATTTTTCTGCCTGTTTACCTAAGACTTCTCTAAACAGTTGATCCTAGCCTCTCCCCATTCCTGCAGATCAGATCTAGTCTCTCCTTCCTCTATGCTCCTGTAGCCTTTGGCTCTTAAACAGACTTTCTTATGGTGCTTATCACATTCTAGCCTTGAGAAGAGCAACTGTATCTTGTTTGTTTGCGATTCCTCCTCAGCACCTGGCAGAGTGCCTTGCATTCACTGGACACTGTTGTGAATTAAATTAATTCAAATGATCTCTTACTCTTTTTTGAATGCCTCTAAAACACAAATATTCTGGCGCCTATGCCATTTCTAATGTTATTTTCTAATGGGAATTTTCTAGTTGGATTTTTTTGTTAAGATGTTAAAGTCTCAATATCAAATTCCCCCGTTTTTGAGGGGGTGGTTAGGACCAATGGTGGCAACTTTCTTTTATATGAGTTCATCATAGCATGTTAAGAACCAATCTTGAAATACTATTTTTTCAAATGACATAAATTTACAGAAACACTTACTTTAAAAATGATGTTTGTATCTTATTGTCCATATAGAGATATAGATCCTTTATAAATAAAATATTAGCAGTGTAAATAATGTTATGTATTATATTTATACAAAATAAATTTACTGAATCTACTTTCAGTGTGATGATGTCTTTTAAATCATTTTTTATAGTCATGCAGTTAGAGATGAACCACACTGATCTGTTTTCCTGAATCATAGTTAGGGGAAGCTCTTTTTCACCAACAAAACATATTCCCCGTTTGGATGGTTTCTACATTGAAATGCTACTGTGACCTAAGCAAATTAATTGGCTATAAAGGGGATGACCCCAAGCATCACTGTGGGTGTGCATATTGGGCACTGAGAATAGAGAAACGGTCTCAGATTTCCTTTTTCCATTGGACCTATAGGTAATATACTTTCTTAGCTTTCATCTTTGGGACAGATGTAAGGAGTGGATCCCAATTTGGGTGGATGGAGTAGCTGTTGTTCAGCTGCTAAATCATGTCCAACTCTCTGGGATTGGATGGACTACAGCACGCTGGGCTCCCATCCTTCACTATCTCCCTGAGTTTGCTCAATTCATGTCCATTGAGTCAATAATGCCATCCAACCATCTCATCCTCTGCTGGCCTTTCTCCTTTTGCCTTTAGTCTTTCCCAGCATCAGGGTCTGTTCCAAAGAATCGGCTCTTCACATCAAGTGGTCAAAGAACTGCAGCTTCAGCTTTAGCATCAGTCCCTCCAATGAACATTTCAGGGTTGATTTCCTTTAGGACTCGACTTCAAGGATGGATGGAGGAGGGGTGATTTAAAACCACTAATTACACAACAAATGATACTAGAAGGAAGAGGGTGACTTCTAGAGAATGCGACATAAAGAGTGTTTTCACTTGTTAGGGGTTCTTGCATGCCCCTTTTGTTGCCCAGATGCCTAGTTCCAGGGGGAAATGACAGAGGAGATTTTCTCCTTATCAGTGCACCTTGTTTTTCCTGACTTGGGTTTCTGGCCTGAATGCGTGACTGCTTTTCTAGGGCAAATCAAAACTAAGACATTAAAAAATAAATAAGACCTTTTGAGGACCCCTGCAAGACCAAACCACACAGCACTCTGCAAACATGGCGGCTCTTGCTACCACATCTTGGTGCTTCAGGGGCCACTATCAGAATGGGATGTTCTGTCAACACTTTATTTCACAAATCTGTATTTACCATTAGGCACTGTCCCATAAGCTTGGGAATACACCAGTGAACAAAACAGACTAAAGCCAGTCTTCTGAAAGTTTTCATTCTATGTGATTCTACTCTGGCTCCATTTAGCTATTATGTTATTTACTCACAAAAGTTGATCAGTAAAACTTAGCCTTACTCAACAGGGCTATACTCCAGCTTATTTAAGGGAATTTGAAATATTTTATTGGGATCTATCCAGTTTTGTTAAGTGTTCTAATAAACCATTTAGTCTAAGGCAAGAGCCTGTGACAAAGCCCAGTTTCCCACAAATTAGAGACCGAACTGTCTAAAACTGATTAGGTCATCTGTCTTGGCTCCAATCTGAACAGTCTCAAAATTTCCTTTAAGGATCGCCTTTTGCAAACAGGATGCTAAGCGCACGTGTCTTCTCCAAGTCCCAGATAAGGGAAGCGCAGCTATGCCGGAGCAGTCTCCCTCCTACGCGATAGGGGGCAGTCGACTTCCAGAGACTGGGTTCTCTCAACCCTCCACCCGGGGAACGTCACGACCGCCTCTCGCCACCTCTCCACTCCACTGGTGCGCAGGCGCGGACGGGAGCGCGCACCGAGCCGCTGAGGGAGGGGGTCAGGAACTCTGACCCCCCCCCCCCGCCCCCAAATACACAAACCCAGAAAGCTCCATCTCCACTTTTTTAACCCTCCCCGCTCCAGCTTTTTCCAGTCTGTTTGCCTGGAGGCCCCCTACCCCATCCCGTCCCAGCAGCCGCCGCACAGGGCTGCCCGCTTTACGCCCAGCGTAGGACGCCGCTCGGCAGAGAAGCGCCGGTAAGAAGGGACGGGTGAGGAGAAAAGCGGCCGCAGCGGCGCCCGGGAGGAAGGCGGGGGGCCCTGGGAAGGTCCCTTCCTCCCAACTGCCAACGGGCGCGCCCCCAGGCCCCTCAGCAGCCTGAGGCTTCGGCCGGCAGAACCCGCTCTTCGGTATCCGCGGCGCGCTACTCGGGGCGGGCTGGGAGAGCGGCCGGAGCAGCGGGGCCGAGTGCGCGGGGCTCCGAGAAAGGCCGAGGCGGGAGCCGGAGCCGGGAGCGGTGTCCAGAGCCCGGAGCGGGGCCCTGTCGGTGGGCTCGCGAGGGAGTCGGCGAGCGGCTCGGCGCGCACGGCAGCTTCTCCCGCGGCACCTCTGACCTTTCACCTACAGGGAACGCTTCCGTCTTGGCGCGGGCGCCGCTTCCCCAGCCTCCGGGAGCCGCGCTCTGCCGCCGGGCCCGGGGTCGGAGTGGGCTCTAGCGCCTGCGGAACGTGGGAGAGGCCGGCCTGGCGGCGAGCCGAGGCCCGGATCCCTTTTACCACGAGCCTCTGACTTGTTTCTGTGTTTTTACTGGATCGACGGAATGACGCTCTCTACTTCACAGCCGATGGCGCGGGAGCGGCCGCTGCCTTTGGATCTCTCTCTTTAGAGAAAGAAAAGGCAACGGCCGAATGTCCTCACTGCAGTGCGCGTCCAAGCTTCCTGCATCTCTTTTGTTAAGAAAGTCTGCTTCCAGCTCTTGCAGATACCGTTTTATGAATGGCAAATGTTGCCAGGTTGTTTTGTAACCTTCGCTATATAGGTCAACTGTTAAAAAAGAATTGCTGGAAAGGAAAAACAAAGAGGCTTGAAATTAAGGCCTTTAGGGTTTTTGTGCCTCGGAACTTAATGGACCTTCGACTTTGAGGGTTTTAGAACAGTGCCTGCTGTGTGGTTGGTTTTAGATTTTAATTGTATGTCAGTTGGGTAGATGTACAATAAAGAAGGTATTTGTGTTTATTTTTAAAATGGATCGCAGAAAATGTAATTTCATCATTCTTTGTAGGAGCATTTCAGCTTTTTTAAAGGAAATCAAAGGCAGAAAACATTCCCAAAATATGTACTCTTTGTGTGTGCTACACAATATAATTCCTACTATTGTTGGAGAGAAGAAAGGAAAGAAATCGTATATAAGAAAGGATTAATAGTTTATATAATCATGTACCTTTTTTGAGTCATAGAACCCTCTGCAACCTTTTTAAATCTTTTATGAAAGCCATAGACTGTCTCTAGAAAAATGCACCCTTGCATAAAATTTTGTAAGTAAATAGAAGTTTCACAACTGAGTTTTAAAGATGGGAGAATTTAAATGAGGGAGGAGGAGCTTGGAGTTGTATATTGGGGAATAAAGAACATTCCAGTTTGTCCTGAAGGAGTCCCCTCTGGGACTGGTGAGATGAAATAGGAAGATGGGGAAGTCAAACTATAAAGGAATGCTCCTTTGTGTCTGCAGTGGCAGGCGTGTTTATAAGGACTTAGTAAATACTGAAAAACTACCAGAAGAAGGACTGAAACTTTATTCTTTGACCATTAAAGAGGCACTGATACTTATGAAACAGGAGAATAAGGATGTGTTTCAGTTCTGTAAGCATCCTGAGATTTTGCTGTTGGTCAGAAGAGCTGACACAGATGATTCTTGCCTTCTAGGGGTTTTTCATAGACACAAAGTTGAGTATATTAAATATTCATCCAGGAAAGTTATTTCTGCCAGTTGCTGAAATTATACTGAAAGGATTCTTAACCTGAAGACCTTGGGCTGGCCATAGGAGAGTTTACGAACTCCTTGAAATTCAGCATAGCATATATCATCAGTTGTAGAGTGAATGAATGTGAACCTGTTTTCTTGTGAGGGAAGCCTTAACTTCTCTCAGATTTTCTTTTATTTTTTATTTTTGGTTGCGCTGGGACTTTGTTGCTGCACCTTGCTTTTTCTAGTCGCAGTGCCCAGGCTTCTCACTGAAGTGTTTTCTTGTTGCGGAGTGTGGGCTGTAGTTGTGTGAGCTCAGTAGTTGCAGCACACGAACTCAGTAGTTGTAGTTAATGGACTTAGTTACTTCATGATGTGTGGAATAGTCCCAGACCAGGAATCAAATCCATGTTCCCTGCATTAGCAGGTGGATTCCTATCCACTGTACCACCAGGGAAGTCCCAGATTTTCAAATCTATGTTTGACCCACCCTACCAGGAAAAAAAAAAATTGTTTTGCATCATATTTTCAAGCATTTTTTGACTGCTACACAAAAAAAAGGTTTTCCATCATGACTTAACACAGATTAAACTGAAATAAGTCCTTACTCTCACTATACTTGATGCAGCATTTTCTATTCTAATTTCTTTCTTTTTTAAAAGAAGAAAATTTTGACCTACTATATTTCCCCATCCACAAGTGGCTCACAGCAAGGAGTTTGCAAAATACTACTTTGTAACAAGAGCCTACAGTTGGTTGATGGGAGTAGGGCTGGTGGAGAAAGAAAATGGACTGTTCATGATGTACTCAAAGAGCACAGACTTAAAACTGTGAACCTGAATGGAAGGAGGATGACACCACTGTTGTTGTTCAGTAAATAAATCATTTCTGACTCTTGCAACCCCATGGACTGCAGCATGCCAGGCTTCCCTGTCCTTCACTATATCCTGGTGTTTAGATTTATCTCCATTGATTCATTGGTGGTATCTAACCATCTCATCCTTTGCTCTACCCTCTTCTCCTTTTGCCTTCAGTCTTTCCCAGCATCAGGGTATTTTCCAGTGAGTCGGCTCCTCGCATTAGGTGGCCAAAGTGTTGCAGCTTCAGCATCAGTCTTTCCGGTGAATATTCAGGGTTGATGTCCTTTAGGATTGACTGATTTGATCTTGCTGTCCAAGGGACTCTCAAGAGTCTTCTCCAGCAGCACTTTGGAAAGCATCAATTCTTTGATGCTCTGCTTTCTTTTGGTCCAACTATCACATCTGCCCATGACTACTGGAAAAACCATAGCTTTCATGGATCACAGCCTTGTCATGGTGAAAGGGCTTGCTTGCATAACTCAATAAAGCTATGAACCGTGCCATGAAGGGCCACCCAAGACAAATGGGACATAGTGGAGAGTTCTGACGAAACATGGTCCACTGGAGGAGGGAATGACAAACCACTGCAGTATTCTTGCTATGAGAACCCCATGAACAGATTCAAATGGCATCACTGAGGGTATATTTTTTCCTGTGGGGAAGATACATAGACATGAGATTGAGGTAAATGTGAAAAAAGAAGAATCAGAGGCAAAAATCTAAGACTGTATGTCTTCTGTATCTTAATTAGCTCTAGAGTAGTAAAGGCAGCATCCTCCTGTTTTTTTGCTTTGTCCCTGAGGTTGGTAAAAACGCTTATCCTTCAGTGCCTGTTTCAAATGTCTCTTCTGTAAGATTTTCCCCAGACCCTCCGACTCCGGTGTGATGGTTCTCCTGACCTGTTGCTCATTTACTGAGCACTTTGTTATTCAGCTGTCAGGGAATACGTTTTACCTGTAAGAGACCATTGTACACCGATACATATATATGTGTGTGTGTGTGTGTGTATAGATGTTGATATATTGGCAAATAGATGGGTGAAAAGTGGAAACAGTGTCAAATTTTTTTTCTCGGGTTCCAGAATCACTGCAGATGGTGACTACACCCACAAAATTAAAAGATGCTTGCTCCTTGGAAGAAAAGCCATGGCAAACGTAGACGGCATATTAAAGAGCAGAGATATCACTTTGCCGACAGAGGTCCATTTGGTCAAAGCTATGGTTTTTCCAGTAGTCATTGGTGCCAATGTGAGAGTTGGACCACAAAGAAATCTGAGTGCCGAAGAACTGATACTTTTGAATTGTGGTGCTGGAGAAGAATCTTGAGAGTCCCTTGGACGGCAAGGTGATGAAACCAGTCAGTCCTAAAGGAAAGCAACCCTGAATGTTCTCTGGCAGGACGAAAGCAAAAGCTCCAGTACTTCAACCACCTGATGCGAAAAGACAACCTATTGGAAACGACCCTGATACTGGGAAAGACTGAGGGCGGGAGGAGAAGGGAGTGACAGAGGATGAGATGGTTAGATGGCATCACTGACTCAATGGAAATGAGTTTGACCAAACTCCAAGACATAGTGAAGGACAGGGAAGCCTGGCATGCTGTAGGCCATGGGGTCGCAAGGAGCTGGACATGACTTAGCAACTGAACAATAGCATACATTGACAAAGATATTTTCACAAACTCAATTTTTACAAGAATATTTTGAGATAGGTTTTACTGAATCCATTTCATTTATAAACAAACAGCCTTAAGTGACTGACATGTAGTTAAACATTTAGTAAATAGTAAAAATGGGATTGAAAGTCTGATTTATTGACGTGACTCTATGGCACACTCAGTTCAGTTCAGTTCAGTTCAGTTCAGTTCAGTCGCTCAGTCATGTCCGACTCTCTGTGACCCCATGAACTGCAGCATGCCAGGCCTCCCTGTTCATCCCCATCTCCCGGAGTTCATTCAGACTCACGTCCATCAAGTCTGTGATGCCATCCAGCCATCTCATCCTCTGTCGTCCCCTTCTCCTCCTGCCCCCGATCCCTCCCAGCATCAGAGTCTTTTCCAGTGAGTCAACTCGTCTCATGAGGTGGCCAAAGTACTGGAGTTTCAGCTTTAGCATCATTCCTTTCAAAGAAATCCCAGGGTTGATCTCCTTCAGAATGGACTGGTTGGATCTCCTTGCAGTCCAAGGGACTCTCAAGAGTCTTCTCCAACACCGCAGTTCAAAAGCATCAATTCTTCGGCGCTCAGCCTTTTTCACAGTCCAACTCTCACATCCATACATGACCACAGTAAAAACCATAGCCTTGACTAGATGGACCTTAGTCGGCAAAGTAATGTCTCTGCTTTTGAATATACTAACTAGGTTGGTCATAACTTTTCTTCCAAGGAGTAAGCGTCTTTTAATTTCATGGCTGCAATCACCATCTGCAGTGATTCTGGAGCCCAAAAAAATAGTCTGACACTGTTTCCGCTGTTTCCCTATCTATTTCCCATGAAGTGATGGCACCGGATGCCATGATCTTCGTTTTCTGAACGTTGAGCTTTAAGCCAACTTTTTCGCTCTCCTCTTTCACTTTCATCAAGAGGCTTTTTAGCTCCTCTTCACTTTCTGCCGTAAGGGTGGTGTCATCCGCATATCTGAGGTTATTGTCATAAACCCCCTCCTATATTTCTCTGTTTTTCTCTTTATCACTACTTCCTAGTTTACTTTGTAGCCTTTGCTGCTGCTGCTGCTAAGTCGCTTCAGTCGTGTCTGACTCTGTGCGACCCCATAGACGGCAGCCCACCAGGCTCCCCTGTCCCTGGGATTCTCCAGGTAAGAACACTGGAGTGGGTTGCCATTTCTTTCTCCAGTGCATGAAAGTGAAAAGTGCAAGTGAAGTCGCTCAGTCGTGTCCGATTCTTCGCGACCCCATGGACTGCAGCCTACCAGGCTCCTCTATCCACGGGATTTTCCAGGCAAGAGTACTGGAGTGAGGTGCCATCACCTTCTCCATTCGTAG
Source organism: Ovis canadensis (assembly GCF_042477335.2). NCBI lineage: Eukaryota > Metazoa > Chordata > Mammalia > Artiodactyla > Bovidae > Ovis > Ovis canadensis. Next base: position 136,965,067 of record NC_091247.1, on the reverse strand, counting down.
CATTTAGTACATGGTAATTTTAAAAATCTGTTTCCTTATTAAAATATAAGCTCCATGCAGCAGAGATTGTCTCTTAGTCACTGTGAAGTCTAGTAGTCACACAGTGCCTGATAAGTATCTTTCAGTAAATATTGATGCTTTCTGAGTTCAAATACAAATACCAGGCAGTGTTAAACACTACAGGTTCATTGGAAAAAAATTAGTCCATAGGAAAACTACGAGTTCTTTTACTTTAGAAGTTTTTTTTATCATCTACACAGATAAACCCAGGTGCTTTAGAAGATAAATAGGCACAAAATACAGTGGATTATAAATGAAGGAATGTTTACTTTTCTAATTACCCATTAGTAGATACCCATTCAAAAAGCAGAAAATAAGTGGCCTGTAAATCTCCACTTAGAGAAGTCATCATTAATATTTGAGAATGTTTGTATATTTTTTTTATTGTCTTTTTCTCCTACTATTCAGTCCATGGATTATCCAGGCCAAAATACTGGTGTGGGTAGCCTTTCCATTCTCCCAGGGGATCTTCCCAACCCTGGGATCAAACCCAGGTCTCCCACATTGCAGGCAGGTTCTTTACCAGCTAAGCCACAAGAGAAGCCCAAGAATACTGGAGTGAGTATAGCCTATCCCTTCTCCAGTGGATCTTCCCAACCCAGGAATCAAATCCAGGTCTCCTTCATTACAGGCAAATTCTTTCCCAACTGAGCTATCAGGGAAGCCCTTGTTTTAATACTCCCTGACATTTAGAAAGATATATCCCTAACATTTGGAAAACTTCCTGGCTCATAGTAAACACTCAACAATTATTGTTGAATGGAAGAATATTGCATGAATTATTGGATCAATGAGTAGGAAAAGTTTTAAGGCTTTGATAAACATTCGCAAATTTCTGGGAAGGTTGTTTCAGTTTAGACTTACATCAACAATATGTAAAGAATCCTTTTTTTCCTCAGTTTTTTTGAGTTAAATTTAGTCTTGGAAAACAAACACATGTTGATCTAGTGATTCCATGGCAGTTGTGGTAGAGAGAGAAGCCATTAGCAGAGACATGGCAATATGAAGCAACATGGTAATAAATTCAAGGAATTACAAGTAGTACATATGGCTAAAATAGAAGGTTTAACCATTGGCACCTCACATCCTATAATTAAAGGGAAGGCTTTGAAGAACATTAAGAGCTAAAATAATGTTAAGTATATACATTAGAGCAGTCTGGCACCACAGTATTAAGGTATTAATAGCAAGTGGGTGAATGTTATTGGACCTAGAGGGCAAGAAACTGGGAGAACGGCAGGAACAGGACAACAGTCTGTCAGTCTTCAATAAGTAATGTAATTGAAAGAGAAGTGAATGAATGACATTAAAAACTGGTATAACTCACTTAAGTCTCAAAGGAAGAGTTTTTCATGTAGGAAAAGTAAGCGGCCTTGTTCAAAAGACTGCATTCACAGTGTCCTTGAGATCTACATAGAACGCATAGTGGGACTAGAGATGCAGTTACCCACAAGAGCTCTGTACAGGACTCTCTTGTCTGGTGGCATGAACCCACATGAATTGCATGGGAGGCAACAAAGATTTCTGAGAATTCATGCCAGCAGAAATGTCTGCCAGCATGAACTGAAGGGGACATAAATGGGATGAAATGAATGAAGGCTATTGGAATTCTGGAACTCTGGAATACTGGGTGGATCAATAGGGCTGTTCTGTTTTGAACATGTTACCTTTCCCCAAAAAAGGAAGAATGACACCCTGTCCCCCCCACCCCCCGCCAAAATGGAGCAGAGTTTGGGAGGATTCGTGTTCCATCATGGACCTAGATCACACAGGCTTTGCCAGTAACCGTCTCCTTGGTTGGGTTTCAGAGAGGTTGAGGGCACTTAACTGGCACTATTTTTCAAGTGGGAGATAGTTGAGTGATTAAATACTATATATTGCTTTTAGAACAAGTAATTGAAACATTTAAGGTTTTAAAAGTGATTGAAAGACAAGTAATTAAAACAGTTTGGTGATTAATATTAATTATAATTGTAGAATATTAGTCAATTTATGATGGTATATAATATGATAAAGTCAAATGATTTTTGTATTCTTGACTACCTGATATAGAGAAAAAACAAATGTCAAAGTCAATCTGTTAATCTTACTGACTCTCAAATCTCTTTGAAGAGTTTTATGTTAAAATTCAAATTAAACTTACCACGTAAGAACAATCACAAAATTATGGAGAAATCTTCTAGTCTTCTGAATGAATATTTTGTCAGCTTTTACAGTATACTGATTAAAAAGTATGTTAAATGGCTACAGTGATGTATTTGTTTATAGACTGGATTGACTTTCTTTAATTAATAAGCCATTCCTGAACTATATCGAAGGTCTGTGGTTTAGTCTTCAGTAACTTTGAAAAGTGAAATTGTTTGGTATTGAATAAGTTTTTTTTAATAGACATTTTCAAAATTTGTAAAAGCAGAGAATAGTTTTATGAACTCTTGTATAAGCGTCAGCAGTCTTTGATAATTGTCAACACACAGCCAATCTTCAGTTGTTTATTCCTTCCCACCTCTACCCTCTCCCTCTTCCCACAACCAGAATATTTTGAAGCAAATCCTAGCTATCATATAATTTCATTTGTAAATTCTTCAGTTAATGTGTTTTGTGGGTATAATTGTGAAAAAGCATCTTTTTATTTTTGGCAGGACACTGGTAATCAAATCATGGCATCCATAGAAGAAATTGCACATCAAATTATCGAACAACAAATGGGAGAGGTATGTCTTATTTACTATTCATTAACTGCTTAACCAAACTGATTTATACAAATAAGTTTGCTAGGTTTTGGTGGCACAGAGATAAAAGATACCCTTGATTGTTGGAATCAAGATTGCCCGGAGAAATATCAATAATATGCAAATGACACCACCCTTATGGCAGAAAGCGAAGAAGAACTGAGGAGCCTCTTGATGAAAGTGAAAGAGGAGAGTGAAAAAGTTGGCTTAAAGCTCAACATTCAGAAAACTAAGATCATGGCATCTGGTCCCATCACTTCATGGCAAATAGATGGGGAAACAGTGTCTGACTTTATTTTTTGGGGGCTCCAAAATCATTGTAGATGGTGATTGCAGCCATGAAATTAAAAGACGCTTACTCCTTGGAAGGAAAGTTATGGCCACCAACCTGCTGCTGCTGCTGCTAAGTTAGTCGTGTCTGACTCTGTGTGACCTCATGGACAGCAGCCTACCAGGCTCCTCTGTCCACGGAATTCTCCAGGCAAGAGTACTGGAGTGGGTTGCCATGTCCTTCTCCAATGACCAACCTAGACAGCATATTAAAAAGCAGAGACATTACTTTGTCAACAAAGGTCCATCTAGTTAAAGCTGTGGTTTTTCGAGTAGTCATATATGGATGTGAGAGTTGGACTATAAAGAAAGCTGAGCGCTGAAGAATTGATGCTTTTGAACTGTGGTGTTGGAGAAGACTCTTGAGAGTCCCTTGGACTGCAAGGAGATCCAGCCAGTCCATCCTAAAGGAGATCAGTCCTGGGTGTTCACTGAAAGGACTAATGTTGAAGCTGAAACTCCAGTACTTTGGCCACCTGACGCGAAGAGCTGACTGATTTGTAAAGACCCTGGTGCTGGGAAAGATTGAGGGCAGGAGGAGAAGGGGACGAAAAAAGATGAGATGGCTGGATGACATCACCAACTCAATGGACATGAGTTTGGGTAGACTCCGGGAGTTGGTGATGGACAGGGAGGCCTGACGTGCTGCAGTTCATGGGGTTGCAAAGAGTCGGATACGACTGAGCAACTGAACTGAACTGATTTCAGTTCACTTTGATCTAGTGAGAGATGGTTGAATAATTGGACAATAAAAATAGAATATGTTCAGTGCTATGATAGGTAATTGTGTAGAGTGTAATTGGGAATTGGGAACATGGAAGAAAAACAGCAAATGAAGAGTTGTGGGGTATGAGGATCTAGTCAGAGACTGTTTCTGGAGGGTGCGAAATCTGAGGTTTACTGGACCATTAGAAGGAGATCTATGACATATAAACAGTTGTGTTCTAGTAAGAAGTTCCATAGTCCAGAGGTTTTCAAAATATCATCTAGGGACTCAGAATCAGCAAGGTCCAAACCATTTTCTCATAATAGTACTAAAATGCTGTTTGTCTTCTCACTATAATTCTCTCACAAATATGTGGTGTAATTTTCCAGAGACTACCCGTTACATGATATGTTAAAATATGTCACAATTTAAAAGGTGTGCATAACTCATTGAACCAGCGTTTTCCAAATGACCAGTGCATGATGTAACAAAATCACTCATAAGTGAAGGATTCACATTGCAGGATAGACCAAGAGATTTTAATATATTGGTTGGCCAAGAAGTTAGTTCGAGTCTCTTGTATCATCTTACAGAAAAACCCAAATGAACTTTTTGACCAACCCAGTAGTTTCTGATTCTACATTGCAACTAACCTCTAAAAAGCTATCACTTTTCAAGTTTTGATGTCATATCAAAGAACAGTTGACACAATTTGAAGAAGCAATTAAGATATTCTTCCCCTTTTTACGCAAAAAATATAAGGCTGGATTTTCTTTCTTTCTTTTAACCAAAACAGCCTTTGCAGCAGATTGAATGCACAGGCACGTATGAGTATCCAGCTTCTATTAAGCCAGACATTGAATCTGTTTGCAAAAATGTAAATCAGTGCCTCTGTCCTCCACTAATTTTTTTGTTTGTTTGGAAAATGTACTTATTTTTCATTAAATAAATATGTTAATATTTAATGAGTTATTTTAAAATGAAATAATATTTTAAATTTTTTCTATTTGAATTTCAATATGGTAAATATCAATAGATACAACCTATGTAAATAAAAGCTGTTTGGGCTCTCAGTGATTTTTATTTATTTATTTAGGCATGTAAAGAAATCCTAAGACCTGAGAACTGTTTCCATAATCTATTTACTCTTCTTTATTGAAGGCTACTTGGATCACTTCAGTTTCTAATTATAATTATTGTGCGGCAATAAACATACTTTTACCCATCTAAGCAAAGTGTTTCCAGGCAGTAACAGTTGGACCCTGCATGTACCTGATGCTCTTGTCTCTAAGAAATAAATGTGAGCCATTAGATTTTTATTCAGTTTACAATTAATATTTCTGATAGGAATATTCTAAAATGAAATGTATAACAGCATAAACTTTACATGGTAAAATTACAGATGAACTGAAACCTCTTATAGGTATCATTGAAAATTGCAGGAATTGTTAGTGGGGAGGATGGAGACTAGACTTGGTAGAAATAACCTATGCAAAACAAAACAGTTAAGACTGCAGCCAGGAAAATAGGGCATGGTAGAAATACTGGTCGTCAACGGAAACTCAAATTGGTAGTAGCCATAATCAATACAGTGTGCTCTAGACAAAAACTAAATTAGTGATTCAGAACTGTGCTGTAAATTTTGTGCAGAAAACAGTTGTCTTTTTTTTTCTACCACAAGTAAGATCTTTTGTCATCATTAAAAGTACACATTTTAAACAGATTCTTGGACTGGTGGCTCATATTCACCAACTCATTTAACTTTAGCACCTGTCTCATCCCCAGTAGCTTTTCCAGAACTACTACCTTTACCATGTAGCTTCATGAGTTTTCCCAATTCAAACTTGGGCTCCTTTAGCATTTTTTGCTTTTCTAATGAAGACATCATGGAGTGGATAAATAGATTGGCAAGTCTTTTCCAGTGCTATCTGAAATCAATTTATTGACCGCCTCTTTCAAGTCATTCATCTGCACCTCTCAGGTCATTATTTTTATCATCTTCTTGGGGATCTGGCATACCTGCTAGTGCTGAGCGTAAAAGGTTTTCCAAATCTGATGGTTGCGTTTGTTAGTTACCACACAGAACAGATGAAGCAAGTAACCATCGGTAGTCTTGACATCAACATGAGCTTCAATCATGGTTTACCGCTTTTTGACCATGGAATACAACATTACGGATAAGATCCATGCCATGGAAATTAGTCAGGCAGTTTTTGCCCTGAACATTCTCAATAATTGGCTTGGATTTTCTAAATGTTACTTCATCACTCTGCAGATTAGCAAGACTCACTTCAAAAACATAATCTTTGAGGCCATCTGATGTGATTTTGGTTCCTTGAGTTCTTGGGAACAGTGTTTTCCCAGTATTCCTTATATTGAACATAGCTGGTGCTTTCACATCATACCAATCTTATTTGGAAACTGGGTCAGCCACTTTCTTCTTGGCTCTCTTTTTGCCTCCTCTCGTGAGGCGCTGGTTCTTGTCGACCACCGTGGGGCTGCTCAGAGAGCCAGAAAAGGTAAAAAGTAGTCTTGAAAATAATTTCAGAGAAATGGGAAAAACTTGGAAACAAATCAGCTTTGCCATTTTAAAATTGAATTCAGGGAATTTAATTGGCTTAATGAGTTTTTTTCCGTAAAATATTTGCTAAGCTACAACGAAAACCCTCAATGCTAGGCTATTCTTTTTATTCATGAACTTTTTCTTCTCCAGACTGCTCTGTCTCAGTAAATGACAGTTCTGTCCTAATTGGTCAGGCCAAAATTTCATGATCATCCTCGACTCTTCTCTCCTCATATTCCATATCCAGTCCAGCAGCGTATCTTGTCGCCTCTCCCTCTATAAAATGTCCCAGACCGCTTTTTACCGCTAGCGTGGCTACTGCCCTGGTCTTGGCCTGTGTCTCTGCCTGTGTACAGTGCCCAGGTGCTGCCAGTGTTTATGCACTGGCTTCCTTTCTGGTCTCCCTTAATTCTGCTCTTAAACATTCACAGTCTGATCTTTACACTAAATCTAGAAAGATGCTGTTTGCAAAACATCCTGCCACGTCTCTGCTCTATAAGCCCTTCAGTGGATCTCCATGTCATCCAGGAGGAAATCAGATGTTGTATGGCCTACAAGACCCTTTTCAGTTTGGCCCTTTTTGTTTCTCACATCCCACTTCCGATCATAAATCTCTCTCCCATCCAGTTTCATTCACACAGCTCTCTTGCTGTGTCTCTTGCCTCAGCAATATCAAATACAGTCTTCCTGCCCCACAGGCTGCTTCCTCTACTAGGGATGCATTTCCCCTAGCTAGTCCTAAGCCTTGGTCTGTTCCTTCACTCAGGTCTGTGCTGAGATATTATCTCCTCGTCACTCTCATTCCATTAATAACCCCCAGCTTACCCTGCTTTATTTTACTTTGTAACACATAATACCACCTGACAATATTATTTGCTTGTTTTTTATCTGCCTTTCCTCACTAAAGTTAAAGCTTTATGAGAATAAAAATTTTGTTTTATTTATTGTTATATCCAGGGACCCAGAACAAACAGCGATTGGCAAATAGAATATACCCAGTATATGTTTATGTATATGAAAGGTAGAAAGGAGGGGAAGGGAAGGAATCAAAATAGTGAAGTCCAAGTGTTCTTACTATTGTAGCTTTATTTACACATTTGTTTATTTCTGTAGGGTAGGATGTCATCGAAGTAGAATTGCTAGATTAAATGGTATGTATGTTATGTGTATTACATTGAATCTATGTATGTAATGGTATGCTTTCTAGTCTAGCTTTGTCTGAAGAAATGAGAAAAATTGTCCTTAGAGAAGGAAAAAGATTAAATTGACTTAATTACTAATGACATGATTGTATTAGATTGTTACAGAGCAGCCTACTGGCCAGAAAATCCAGATTGTGACAGCACTTGATCATAATACCCAAGGCAAACAGTTCATTCTGACAAATCACGATGGCTCTACTCCAAACAAAGTCATTCTGGCCAGGCAAGACTCTACTCCAGGAAAAGTTTTCTTCACGACCCCAGATGCAGCAGGTGTCAACCAGTTATTTTTTACAACTCCTGATTTGTCTACACAACAGCTCCAGGTAAATTCAGAGTTTCTCTTTAATCTTATCCTTGAAAAAAAGAAAAAGCATATCATAAAATAAGTCCTGACATTAAGACTTTATATCCTGCATGTTCAGTAGGAAAAGATCTTGTATAAAATTAGGTGCTACCTTCTCCTATGGGCCACTATACTTTTCCTCACACATGCTCACAGCGTATATTTTGGTGGGTTTTTAGTGGCATATAGTAAGATCCGCTCTGGCTGGTTTGGGCAGGAAGGAATTTAACAAAGAATGTAGAGAGCTCAAAGTACTGATAGAAAGGCTGAAGGAACACTTGTAGGTCAGGTTTCCAAGAATAACTATGGGAGCCTGCTTCAGAACTTGATTCTAGGTGACCTTCTGCTTTTGCAGTTAGGAAACTTCCAAATCAGGAGCATCTATAGAATTCTGTGACTGCAGTTTCCAAGACCAAGATGCCTCTGTTGTGAACAAGCAGCTGCCAGATCAAGAAGTCCATATTATAGCTAGCAGCTTTGTGGCCTTTGCTTCCCTTTTGTCATACATCTTCACTAATGTAGTAAGCAGTCTAGCCTATGGGATGCTCTAACACTGGAACTCAGTCAGTACTGTAAATTAACTTTACATTGTTTTTTATTTTTGCTAGTTATATATTATTCTTCAAAGAGCCAGCTAAGGCTTTTATACAATTACGTAGCTGCTGTTTTTACCACTGGTTGCTATGTTTGAATATAAAAACAGTGAACCCTTAAGTTGGCCTCCAGAAGCTTTGGTGAGGGTACTAACTTAAAATTGGATTCCATATTTTGTGATGAAAAGCTAAAAGAAAAATTCCTTTTAGAATTGAAAAGCTCCAAATTCGTAAGATACAAAATTATGCCTATATATCCTCATAGATTCTATTATTCTTCCAGTTACACAATTTTATATTACTTTTAAAAACAGTTAATGTAGAAAATGGATAAAATATATAAAGTTATTAGAAAGAAGTCACTAAAAAAATGTGTGGCATTATCCATACCCTGATTTCTTTATTTTTTTTTTTTCATAAACAGGCTTGATTTTCTTAAGAACAGTTTTGTATTTACAGAAATACTGAGCATTTAGTATAGAGAGTTCCCATATAATCGCCCAACACACAATTACTTATTAACATTCTACATTAGTGTGATATATTTATTACAAATAATGAACCGGTAGTATTTATACATTAGCTAAATTCCATAGCTTTCCCTAATTCTTACCTAACGTCTGTCTGTTCCAGGATACCAAATTATAGTACATTTGTTTCGTTTCCTTTGACTCCTCTTATCTGTGACTTTCCTTACATTTGGTGACTTTGATAGTTTTAAGTTATGCTGGTCAGGTATATTATAAATTGCCTTACTGTGGGACTTGGTCTGATGTTTTTTTCATGGTTAGACTGGGGTTGTGGGTTTGGGGGAGTAGTTAGCAGACGTTAAGTGCCGTTTTCATCACATCATTCCAAGGGTACTTCCTATCATCATATTTATGACTGGTGACATCAGTTGGCTGAAAAGGTGTATATCAGATTTCTTTGAAGTTAATCTTTTTGAAAGGTTTTCTTTATTTAAAAAATAAAAATAATATCAGTACTTTGCATCTCTAAGAGCAATGAAAGAGAAACAGGTATAGGATGGAATTCCCCTGGGCCAAGATTTGATTTCTGTTCTAGTGACCTAAGATGGGATGTGGGCAGGCCCATTAACCTCAGTGTCTCTTCCACCCTTAGGAAATTAACAAATAAAAGATTAGCACTGTTTGCAGTAGATATGCTATTTTTGAAAAGATAGATGTTTGTCAGAGATGTTTTCAAAGGATATCTAATACCAGAAATTGTTTTTAAGTTTTCACTGAAGACTGATTTTTATGGTGATATAAGAAGAAATTATGCTACTGTAACATAGTAAGGGACAGCTGTTTTATTTTTGAAAAATTTTTTTGGCCTTGCTGCATGGCATGCAGGATCTTAGTTACTCAACCAGGGGTCAAACGCAGACCCTCAGCAGTGAAAGCACAGAGTCCTAACCACTGGACCACCAAGGAATTCCCTGGGACAGCTATTTTAATGACTATTTAAAGTTTTTAAAATCAGAATTGTTCATGAAGGCATTCACACCCCTAAGAGAAGGAAGAGTCAAAGTAGAGGATTATTTTGTGAGCTGTTTTAAAGCAGGGGTAGGTTTTTACCATTTTGAAGCTTGAATTTAATTTGTTCACATTTCAAAAGATTGAAAGAAAATGACAGACTGAAGGATAAACCTAAAAGAAGAAACTAGTATTTCTTTGTATTATATTAGCTGTACCTAGTGATGAGCTCTTAATATAGTTTAAAGAGTTTAGTAATTTGCCCAAGGCCACTCCATCTAGTCCCTAATAATTTGCTGTCATTAACAGACTCCAGAGTCCGTGTTCTCAACCTCTGCACCTAACCCAATCCTTAGACAGCTGAATGAAAAGTTTATACCTTTGTACATCAGTCATGTTCCATAGTTAAAGTAAATGCTTCAACAGATTTCTTTTTTCTTCATAACCTTTTTATATTTAAAAAAGTTAGATTTCTCTTTTTATGCTATTATAGCTTATTTTAGTCATATCATTCTATGGGGAAATGTTCTGAGTTATTCAAAGACAAATGTCACAATAGGACAGATAACTTCTACAGTAATTTGATGTGATCCGTATGAATAGTGAATACTTTGTGGGTGAGATACAGTGAAAAATATACTCATGTATTTGTGTGTTTAAGACCCTTTTTACTTTAATGAATTGTTATGGAACAAACCAAAAAGGTATTATTTCTGTCTGTACTTTTTATAACATTGAAATTTTAATCTTTATGTAAAGAAAATTAAGAATAGTTTAATTGATACATGCATAATAATAGAGTTCAAAGTTTCAGAATAACTTACAAAAAAGAAAGCAAAAAGTAATATGAAAGTTCTTTTAATTTTTTACATAAGAGTATTACTGAGTAACAACAAATTATTGTTTTCTTGTTTGTTTGTTTGTTTGGGGGGGTTTCTTTAGTTCTTAACAGATAATTCTTCCTCAGAACAAGGACCAAATAAGGTTTTTGATCTTTGCGTAGTATGTGGAGACAAAGCATCAGGTAATACTACAAATAACCTGCTATATTTGTTGTGTTGTTAAAATAACTGCCTTACTACTGCATTTCTTCTACTGAAAGTAAAAAGTAAAATAAAGGAACCTGTTGTTTTTATGGTTCATATTTGTAGCCTATGAAATTTAACTGATTTTCCCCCAGAGCTTTTTATTCACCTGAAGGTTTTTTATTTCACTGCAGTTTAATGTGATCTTGCAATGACATAAAATGCATATTTCAAAGAATTATGAAAGGCAGTTTCACTTTTTTGAAAGTAAACTGAACATGTGGAAATTTTTCTGAATGTGAAACCAGTTTTGTCAAAAGTTTTGCTTAAAAATTAGTTGTGATCCTTAATAACATATAACATTAGATTATTAATCTGCCTGTTGAGCCCTGTTCTCATTCTAGGAATACAGAGTAATAGATTACTGAGGTGGAAAAGCTCTGGTGAACCCTGATGAAATGCTCTGCATAGTTGAGCAGACATTTCTCCAGGCCTGTTTTTAGTTCTCAGGTTTACACCGTTTTAGTTCTGGCCATTGTTCCTTCATGCCCAGAAATACATACCCATATTTATTCATATATATTCATAAGTACCAGTGAGATAAGTTTAAGGGCCCAGCTTGTTTTCCTTCATCATTTTTATCTTTCCCATAGCTTCATTACAAAACTTGTACTAGAGCTTTTCCTGGAGTATGTTCAGTTTGTTAATAGTTTTTATGCGAAGGATATGGTTTGTGAAAATGATAAGTTTATCAAAGTGTAACAGATTTCTCCAGAAATTTAAAGGTGGGACTCACTATGAGGAAGGATGATTAGATTTCAAATACTAACTGACATTATATCCTTTTTTTAGAGCATAGTTTTCAGAATAAAATAGCTTTATAAAGTATATTTTTGTTGTTAAGTTGCTAAGTCATGTCCAGCTCTTTGGACCCCATGGACTATAGCCCTCCAGGTTCCTCTGTCCATGGGATGTCCCAGGCAAGAATACTAGAGTAGGTTGCCATTTCCTACTCCAAGGGATCTTCTCAACCTGGGCATCAAACCTGCATCTTTTGCATTGGCAGGTGGAGAAGGAAATGGCAACCCACTCCAGTATTCTTGCCTGGAGAATCCCATGGACGGAGGACCTTGGTGGGCTACAGTCCACGGGTCACAAAGAGTTGGACACGACTGAGCGACTTCACTTTTCTTTACCACTAAGCCAGCAGGGAAACCCTTAAATAGTATATAATAGAATTGTCCTTTGTAAGTGATCTCAGAAGTGAAAGTAGTTTTTATATCATGGGTTATGGGTGATTTTGTTTCTTCTCTTTCCCAAATTTTCCATGTCATTGTTAAAAGTACTTTACAAAATTCAAAATCTCATATTGTGTAGTATATTTTATCGGAGAATTGTTTGTGTCATTCTCTGGTAGTTCGTAAAAAAAAAAAAAATCATGTCATAAATTCAGAAATCTCAGTTTCAGCTCATGCTTTAAGGGTAGATGTGGGCGGGCCTACTTCATTTCAGTTCTGAAAAAATGTGACTTTTGTATTTTCTTGAACATTTGTTTCTAGGGCGTCATTATGGAGCAGTAACTTGTGAAGGCTGCAAAGGATTTTTTAAAAGAAGTATCCGAAAAAATTTAGTTTATTCATGTCGAGGATCAAAGGACTGTATTATTAATAAACACCATCGAAATCGCTGTCAATACTGCAGGTTACAAAGATGTATTGCGTTTGGAATGAAACAAGACTGTATGTATTAGCTTTTAAGGAGAAAATACTTTTAAGAATTCAGGCAAACTCCTAGAAATTACATGTTAAAATATGTCAAATATATATCGTTTTTAATTTAAAGTTTTCCAACAAAAATATAGAAATATGTGAATGTGTATTTTTTGTATGTTCAACAGATCTTAACTGAATGCCTATAATGCCAGGCATGTAATTTTAGTTTGGATCTGGTAATAATAATTTTTTTTTAAAAATTTAGTTTAGTTTTTCACCAAACTATTAATACTAAAGTGGTTAATAAGGTAATGACAGTACTAGCTTCTGTCATTACCTTAGTATTGATTGAGCTCTCATTGTGCTTTACTCTGTGTATAGCATATAAGTTAACTTATTTGTTCTCACATCAGAATTGTCAGTAGATACTACTGTTAGCCATTTTACGTTTGTGTGAACAGAGGAAATTTAGAAACTTGCCCAAGGTCACATAACTAATAAGTGGCAGAACTTGGATTTGCATCTTGGCAGTCTTGTTTTTCTCAGAAAACGTACATTTAACAACTTCAGTATACTGTCTCCTAAGTATCATGAAATAAAATTGCTGTAAAATTTATTGAAAGTTGCTCAGTCACATCCAACTCCTTGCAACTCCATGGACAGTAGCCCTCCAGGCTCCTCTCTGTCCATGGATTCTCCAGGCCAGAATACTGGAATGGTTAGCCATTCCCTTCTCCAAGGGCTCTTCCCAACCCAGGGATCAAACCCAGGTCTCCCACATTTCAGGCAGATTCTTTACCATCTGAGCTTTACCAGGGAAGGCCATAAAATTTATTACCTCTATTTTTTTATTAACCTCTATTTTATAAATAAAAACTAAGCAGTTGAGTTGCTGCTCAAAAATCTCCTTGCCCTGTACAAATTAAAAAACCAAAAAATTAAAAAAAAAAACTCCCTGCCCTTAATTAAAAAAAGATTTGACTTGGGTCTTTTTGTGGCTCACTGTCAGTATTGTCTTCAGTTGTTTAAATACTTTATTTTTTAATACTCTTAAGTATATTGGATATGTAAAGGACTCCTAACTTCAGGTTTTCCTTCTTGACAGTGAACTTTTAAAAAGTAGGAATTCTGCATTTCTGCTACAACTAGGGCAGGGAGAGAAAAGAGAACAAAAGAGATGCACAGTGGCCAGTTTTACTATTTGAAGCAACTTCGTTGAACTTGAAAAATAATTTCTAAAGATTGATGGTTATCTTTAGAGTTATGGTAACCATGTCTCCCGTAACAACATGGCTGACCTAGAGCTTGCATTTATAATTGCTTATAAATTCTGCATTGTGATATAAATTTGGCACATTTTTGTAGCTGTTCAGTGTGAAAGAAAACCCATTGAAGTATCCAGAGAAAAATCTTCCAACTGTGCTGCTTCAACAGAAAAAATCTACATTCGAAAAGACCTTCGAAGCCCGTTAGCCGCAACTCCAACTTTTGTAACAGATAGTGAAACTGCAAGGTATAGTAAAAAAAAAAAAAAGAAAACAACAGCAACATATATTAAGTAGGTGGTCATTTTTTGTCTTCCCAGTGAAACGAAGGCTAAAATTTGTACTTATTTGTTACAGGTCAGCAGGACTTTTAGATTCAGGAATGTTTGTGAATATTCATCAATCTGGAATAAAAACTGAGTCAACTATGCTGATGACACCAGATAAGGTGTGTTTAGTACAATTAATTTAAAGCTTAAAATTGCTTAAGCTCATAAAAGTTTTCCCTTTTCTCCTCCATCAGTTTGGCCAATTGATTTGGTCCTAAATATTTTGGGTTACAGATTTTTGTTTTTATTTTAATGAAAATTATCAACTGGTAGTATCAAATAACAAAACTAAAAAAATTTGGTAATGAGTTCAGTGTTCCTTATTTAAGGGAAAATAAGATGAGCAGATTACAGTGCTGATAAGCAGTGGAACACTCTAGTGGAGGAATTTTAGACAAGAGTTAGTTTTATAGAGGATTTGAAGCAGCAAAAAGGAAACAGAGGTTGGGATGGGCCCAGAGTTTGGGGTTCCCTGTAATGTTCTCGGGTCCTGCTGTCTAGGGTGAGGTGAGCTCACTAAAGCTGGAGCTGGAGGATTATTACTGGTGTATGATAGGTTTCTTTGACAGATGTTTCCTTTAAGTGCAAACTGACTCAAGTTGCATTCAGTCTGAAACTGAACTGAAGTGTCTGACTAAAGTGTCTGGATCTTTGCAACCCCGTGGACTACAGCACGCCAGGCCTCCCTGTTCATCACCAACTCCCGGAGCTTACTCAAACTCATGTCCATTGAGTTGGTGACTCCATCCAACCATCTCTGTCATCCCCTTCTTTTCCCACCTTCAGTCTTTCTCAGCATGAGGGTCTTTTCCAATGAGTCAGTTCTTCGCATCAGGTGGCCAAAGTATTGGAGCTTCAGCAAGAGTCCTTCCAATGAATATTCAGGACTGATTTTCTTTAGGATGAACTGGTTGGATCTCCTTGCAGTCCAAGGGACTCTCAAGAGTCTTCTCCAACACCACAGTTCAAAAGCATCAGTTCTTTGGCTCTGAGCTTTCTTTATAGTCCAACTCGCACATCCATACATGACTACTGGAAAAACCATAGCTCTGACTAGACGAACCTTTGTTGGCAAAGTAATGTCTCTGCTTTTTAATATGCTGTCTAGGTTGGTCATAGCTTTTCTTCCAAGGAGCAAGTGTCTTTATATTTCATGGCTGTAGTCACCATCTGCAGTGATTTTGGAGCCCAAAAAATAAAGTCTGTCACTGTGTTCATTGTTTCCCCATCTATTGGCCATGAAGTGATGGGACCAGATTCCATGCTCTTAGTTTTCTGAATGTTGAGCTTTAAGCCAACTTTTTCACTCTCCCCTTTCATTTTCATCAAGAGGCTCTTTAGTTCTTTGCTTTCTGCCGTAAGTGTGGTGTGAAATGGGCCAGGTCACTGGAGCAGCCTCTGTTTTGTGAGTCCTGCTAAATTAATTTTATCAGTAGAAATGTTCATTTTTCGCTAGAACCAACTATAGCTTCAATGTGGAAAAGTCTTCTGGGTTTCTTTCATCTTAAGTCTTCAGATATAGAAATGTATAATAAGTATAAAATTCTTTATATTCCTTTTGTGTTCTCCTACAAACTTTTTAGTGTTAAAATGTTGATATTTAAAATATTTCAGGTGAAGAGAAATTCTTCACGCACCTCACTTAAAACACTGACTTGAATCAAGAGTAGGAACAGAATTGCATGAGCTCTCATGCTATGTATCCAAGTCATCTGGGTCCCCTTAGAGATTTGGAGCAGCTCTTTATTGAGCAAGAGGTCTGAAAGAAAAAAAATTTGCTTGTTTAGATCGAGCATGTGGAATTCCGTAGTGTTTGAAAGCCCCTTATAAGAACTGAAAACAAACATTGTTCCTGAAGGCAGATTTCAGAGAGCCTGTTAACTGGTGTTTCTCTTAACCTGTAATGTAATCTGGTTTCATATGCCCTATGAGATTATTTATTCTGTATATGGCCAGATTTGTGTTGTTGTTTTTTGTTTGATACTTCAAGGCAATCTTAATTCTTGTGCTCTGGAATCAAATTTCATCTGCCACTTACTAGCTGCATAACCTTGGGCAAGATATTTGACCTTAGTGCTTCAGTGTCCTTCCTCATCTATAAAATAAGGGATAATAAGAGTGTCTGCCTTACAGGTTGGGCTTTAGCATATTGTTATTAATTATGGGCATTTGGTATCTTGGCCATATATTTTGGAATTACATTCAAGACTTCACTTAGCGTTATCTACATGATTTGTGCTTAGAATGGTAGTTACAACTTCACTGACATATTAACTTCTTTAGGGAAGGAAGAGAACTAAGTTTTGTTGAAAATTTTTGTAATACTTGCCCAGACACTGTACTTCTCTAAATGTCTTTATATTAAATTGTGTTAACAACCTTGTTTGGTTAGTTTCTGACAAATGGTCCCAAAGCTGTCAAGCTACAATGTAAGTCCTTTCCACATTAAGCACCTGTCTAGATAGACATGTTATGAAATGGAAGAGAATATATAAATGTTTTAGTTGAAAATTAAAACACCTAAAAATGTCAGCTCCTTTTACATGTATACATGAAGGCAGGAGCAGGGGTTAGGAGCACAGGCTTTCCTGTCAGACCGGTCTGACTTTCCTTCCTGCCTCTGCTACTTACTGCTAAAGTGACAATGAGTAATTCTTCTTATCCGTAATACAGGGACAGTGATTCCAATTTCACAGGATTGTTGTGTGGATTACATAAAATACATACAAAGGTTGCAATCATGTAAGAAACTCAGTAACTGGTGGATTGCTCAGTACATAATTCTGGGACCATTTCTTTAGTTTGGGGAGAGCACAGAAACTATTTTGTCTATGCATTCACTGAAATCAGTTTCACATAAACTAAAGAATTGATATAGAAAAATTCAAGGAAATGTGTATTCTCTTAGGAGTAATCATTATCACTAAAAAACCATAAAGGTATAATGAAAAATTTTAAATATCTATGGACCTATCAGAAGTCATAGAAGGCAAGTGAAGAGCCTTTCATTTGATGAGGGTGGAATGATTTGAGCATTTATGAAAGAATGACTAATGAGTAAAATATCTAAAAATATGAATTTAAAATGATACTCAATTCACCTTTCATCATAAGTTGCTTGGGCATTGATTCATTGCTCTGAAATTGATAAATAAAAGGAAGAAAAATCAACCATCCATCTGCTTTTTCTGTACAGATTATATTTCTGGGTAGTCAGAGAGAAATCAGCAGATTTTCTCATAAAAGAATTGTGGCTAATTCATGCATAAAGAATGTACACATTAACAAAAATAAAAACTGGTGACAAATAGGAAAACATTCAATGTATAACAAAAGCCCAGTCTCCTAAATAATGTAGAGGGACTTTCCAGCTACAGAGTGCTTAATGTTTAACACATTTAACACAGTGGCTGGTAAAACTTGGCATCCTGGAAGTCTGTTCAGTAATACACTTTTCTTTTTTTTCTCTATTCCTTAATAAAACATTAATTTTATCCTATGCAACTTTCAGGTTTGCATAATAAGTTTTAGAAATTACAGCAATATCAAAATTTTAATGCTGGAAGATCTTGAAAGTTCATCTAATTTAATATCCTTTTATAGGGAAGGCAACTGTTACGGGACTTGCCTGGTAGTCCTGGTTCGATCCCTAGTCAGGGAATTAGATACCACGTGCCACAACTAAGACCTGGGGCAGGAAATACCTTGTTAATAAACAAAAGCAATTGTTATGTGGATAGATAGCCATTATGTACAGTTTTTAGTTTAAAGTCACCTGTGTAAATATTAATATTTCCTAGGAATGTGCCTGATATTTTTAAACTTGTTCCCTCAAGTTTCTAAAAGCTCAGAGCTCTTTGATTTTATTTTCTAGATTTCATTTATCTTTATATACTTTTCTTTTGGCATTTCACATTCTAGAATTAGATATTTAAGATTGAAATGTTAACTGATACCAATTTGCAGAATTTTAATTTTTTTTTTTAAAGGCTGTATCATGTCAGGGAGATTTAAGTACATTGGCCAGTGTGGTTACATCATTAGCAAACCTTGGAAAAACTAAAGATCCTGCTCCAAATAGTAATGAAGTGTCTATGATTGAAAGCTTAAGCAATGGTGATACTTCTTATACCTCTTTGTGTGAATTTCATCAAGAAATGCAGACTAACGGTGATGTTTCAAGGTAAGATCTGTTTTGAGCATGTGTCCCTTTGCCAATTGTCCTTTAGTATCTCTTAAAAAATATTGTTATGTTAAATATTATTTACAGAAGTTTCAAAAAACAATTATTTCTATTAAACTTAGAAAATTTAAGTCATAAGTAAATTTTCATTGAAAAATTCTGTTCACTATAAAATGATGTCCAGCAGGTTACATTGTAAATAATGAGCAATAAGTAAATATGATAAGATTAGAAATATAGTCAAAATTCAGGAGTTTGTTTTTTTTTTCCAATAAAGATGATAATTTGGGTCTGATTTTTCAGATGTTTTAGTTGCCAGATTTTATATTCTATGTATTTAAAGTTTAACATACATCTTACTAAGCAGTCATTTTTCATTTCCTCCACCAATTTCTGGTGATGAAAATAGGTTTTTAAAATTGGGTTGAATCCATTATAGTTTTAAGTTTACACTTCAGGAAACTTGTATCAGAATTCTACTTTTCATTCTTTTACTATTAATACGTAGAAACCAACTTTTTTCAGGCTTTTTTCACACTCTGTTTTTTTTCTAAAATATTGAAGGAACTGCATTTAAGAATCTCACTAAGTACTTTGTTGAACATGAGGTTTTAAAGAACTGTGGAAGCGCTCTCACTGAAAAATACAGGGAGCTATTTTGGCTAGTTATTTACTAATATTAATTATTTGCCATCCTAAACTCAGATTCTTATAGTTCAGATATAGCTGTGTTGTCATAAGTTTAGAGTATTCTCTGCATTTTAAAATAAAATTAAAAACCTAACTTTGTGTTGTGTAAAATAAAGTCAACTTAAGTTCTTGCCCTTGTTCTTCTAAATAACTTCTGTATGTAAAATAAATGGCCTGATACCTTGTTGTATCAAATATTTAACTTGTAAAAGGAAGCGTAAGAATTTTTCTCCCCTTAAATCATGTAAGTTTTTAAAAAAGACTAATTCTCTGGTAAAATATATTAATAATAAAGTTTTTCATACTATACATTTGAAGTTTAATTTGTTACTTTTGGAGAGTGAGTCAGAGACATCACTGATATAGAAATGCTCAGTGATATACGAAAGTTCTATTTTCTAAACAGTTTTTAAGGCCTAAATCTTAATTTCCGAATTTTATATAGAATTCTCATTTTATTGTGGAGATTGGCCAAGCTCACAGCTTCTGATGTCTCCTTATAGGGCATTTGACACTCTCGCAAAAGCTTTGAATCCTGGAGAAAGCACAGCCTGTCAGAGCTCAGGAGAGGGCATGGAAGGAAACGTACACCTAATTGCTGGAGACTCAAGCATAAATTACATCGAAAAAGAGGGGCCACTTCTCAGCGATTCACATGTAGCTTTCAGGGTATTTCTATATGTATATATATTTCATAATTTTTATGTTGTGTGACCATTTTGATTTTAATTGTCCTTTCAGAAGTCAAAATATATTTGTTGTGCTTTTAAACTCAGAGATACCCCAAATAGGATTCAAAACAGCAGCTAAAACATAAAATAACAGCTCAATAAAACATCCTGTTTATATAGTACTCATTAATTAATGTGTTTAAGATTATAAAAGCTAGCTTTTAGGACATTTGGACATGATTTTTTTTTCGTTTAGACTCTGTTAGACATAGTTTGTTGATGGTAGTGTTCTTAAGTATTGGTGTTCATCATGTATGGAATCCACTGGTTTTATTCAGTGCCTAGCTACTACTGCTTTAGTGTAAATCAGTATCTTAAGACCCAGATTTTCTGCTTTTACCAAGTTAACTGCAAAGAACACAATTAATTATATAATGCCTCAGTTAGCTAGCTCTCCGCCTCATTTTAAGAAGGTTAAAACTATTTAATTTTTGGTTTTTAACTTTTTACACTTTAACCATTTGGAGAAGGTACATCTGTAATTTCTTTTTTGCTTCCTTAAATATATTTATGATGGAAACAATACATGTAGAATACTAGAAACAGTACATGTAGAATATTAGAAAATAACATCTGGCATTTGATTTGTCATTCAGATAATATTCGAACTACAGCTATAGGGAGGCTGACCATTGAGACACTGAGACCCTTCGTTAAAATTCTGCTGTTTTGATCCCTCTGTTTATCTTTGCTCTGCCCACCCTGAGGACTGTTAGCAAATCATATGCAAGTGATTGAAAGTGCTTAAGAACTCCTAGTTAGCAGTGCATAGCATAGCAGTCCTGGACTACCTGAGGGTAGTTGCTCATAACTTTACTGGAGATTATAAATTTCCATGGGCTTCTTATGAAAATATATACAGTTATCAAATAGATATGTGTGCTACTGGCAGAAATAGTGAACACAAAATAAATCTAACCCTGGCCGGGGACTTCTCTGGTGGTCCAGTGGTTAAGACTCTGCGCTTCCACTACAGGTTGGTCACGTGCGTTCCGTCCCTTCCTGAAACTAAGATCCCACATGCTGTGCGGTGCAGCCAAAAAAAAAAAAATCTAACACTGATCAAAGCTGCGTATGATAAAATTTATTCCTATAAAATATGGCTTAGTAGAAATGACTCACAGAAAAGTCACATTTAAATAATTGTGGCTGTAATTTGATATAGTTGACAAATGTATCAGGGAAACTAGTCTTTATGGAACATTTTACCAAAGTTAATTTACATGAAAAAATCAGAAATGCTTTATTTGTACTTTACAAGAAAAAATGTTATGGGGGCTAGAGGAACAGGCAGTGAGAATAATCAGGGTCATCCTTCAAAAATTTGTTTTGGACAGATGACTTGGGGAAATTAAAACATTTTTCTTTCTAGAATTGGCCTTGATATAATGCTGGAGGTTTATCTTGGCTTTAAGAAAATTATGTATGTAAAACAGATAAATTCTAAGCCATTTTTTCTCTATAAAATAGTACAGTGTGGCAGTCTTTTGAGTAACAGGCTCTCGTGTATATTGCAAGTGGTGTCAGTTTCACGATTAGAGCAACAGAGTTTTCAACATTGCCACCACTATTGTGTAAATCAGGATGCATCTGTATCTTTTAGCCCTAATATCCAGTTTTTACATATTGTAAGTATTTCATTTGTTTTAGAATGATTTTAAACTACTTAGCAAAGGGTTGTCTTGTTTTTGTACCCTAATCCTACCCTTAAAACTAGTAATCTTTGGTAATTTCCCTGACTTTTCAGGGTTGGTTTTTTTTTTCCTACTCACCATAGGCAGTATGAAAATGTGTGATAGTTTCCAATTTGTTTTTTATATACTTATGTGTGGAAACAGTTGCATCCTAACAATTAAATTTATAATGCTTAATATCTACTTATTATAATTCTCTCAAGGAATGATATTTTAGTTTATTGCTGTAGTAAACATTTCTCAAACATTTTAAAAATTATCTTTTCACATGTGAAATTTCAGCTGTTGATTGTCCTGTTTTATTACTTGACACCATTTTGTAAGTAGACAAACCACTTATGGCTAACACTGAACAAAGGAAATTAATATTTTTTGCATTTTTAGCTAACATTTCCAGAAAACTTAGGTATCATTTCAATGAAAAGCTTTGATCTGTTTGGCATCATAGATACCTTTGAGAACCCGTTAAAAGCTATATATTCATTCCCCAGAAAAATGCACATGGGCATTTCCACCTGTCCCCCAGCAGAGGTAGCTACTGTTAACTGTGTGGTGTATCTCCTCCTATCATATATACAATACACATAAAGTGTGTATCTATATACGTACACTCTTTTTAACATATATTGGTTCATCAGTATTATTTTTCTATTTTTTCTGCTTAGATGTCTGAAATGTCTTTTCTATGCTGTCTCAGTTTATGTTACTAATTTTAATGCCTACTAAGTAGGCATGGATTATTCTTTCCTTAGTGATAGAAATTTGGGTTGTAGCCAGCATTTAGTTTTTCTGTTAAGAGCAGTACTGAAATGGACATCCTTGTATACGCTTTTTTGTGCATATATGCAAGTATCCTTTTGGAATAAAGATTTAGAAATAGCGTTGTTAGGTCATAGGATAAGCTCAGTTTTAAAATGTTGATAGATACAGCCAATTTGCCCTTCATTTGGCCAGTACTCAGTTCCCTGGTGGCTCAGCTGGTGAAGAATCCGCCTGCAATGCGGGAGACCTGGGTTCGATCCCTGGGTTGGGAAGATCTCCTGGAGAAGGGAAAGGCTACCCACTCCAGTGTTCTGGCCTAGACAATTCCGTGGACTGTATAGTCCATGGGGTTGCAAAGAGTCGGACATGACTGAACAACTTTCACCTCACTTCAGTTTTATGTATTTGTTTCCCTATATAATCACCTATGCTTGGTATTACTGATCATTTTAATAATTTTAAAATTGAAGTTTCTTATGGATGAAATTACATTTAATTTATAGCGATAAAAGATCTGTTTAACAAGATTTTCAAAAATGCTTTGATAAGTATTCTGATATAGGACCTTTATTTCCAACAGTGGTCATGCATTATCTAAGGTCAGCCTGTGACTGTTATGGCCACAGACACGTTTTATTTTTCCTGTAGATTAGATGGTAAGATTTTACGTAGAAGCTACTTTTTGAAAAATTGAAAAAGCAAGTAGTTCTGAGCCCGAATTTCAAATGTTTTAAATGTGTTGAATTCAGCCATGCTCGTTATCTGGGAATGTGCCCTCTACAAATGGCATCAGCAGGTCACTTCACTCATTACTCTCCTATAAGCATTTGAATTTGTTATCCCCATAAGCCTAGATGAAAGGGACATTTAACATAAAGTATTGCTTCTTGAATTAAATTTGTTATACTGTTAATGAAGAGAGGAAAGGAAAGACTTACTGTTGATATGAAGACAGAAAGTAACTTTTAAAAACACACCGAGATACTGTTGTGGTTGGTATTTGTTAAGTGGAATTCTGCTTTATCTGAATATTGCTTTGTTAGAAACTCTGGTCTTTTCATTTATTCTAAATCCTGTTTTTAGCTGTCACATCCAGTGACTTGGATTATATCAAGATTTGCCTTTTTGGCTAATATGTTAGATAGTTACTTGTCATGTTGACAGTTAAGTTTTTCAAAGAGTGCTCATTTCGAAGTGTTCGATGTGAGATAATTGACCTCATCCCTGTTCACACTAGCTCACCATGCCGTCTCCTATGCCTGAGTACCTGAATGTGCACTACATTGGGGAGTCTGCCTCCAGGCTGCTGTTCTTATCAATGCACTGGGCACTTTCAATTCCTTCCTTCCAGGCTCTAGGGTAAGTGTCTTGAAGTTCTTGAATATTAAGTGTGATTTTGTAGCACAGATGTACATGAGGCAAGAGCTTTTATTTTGGGAGAATTTGATTAAAGGGGGCAAACTGATACAGCATTATAACTTGAAATTTTATATGAAGAATCAGAGTGGGTGGTATTTACTGTATATTATTTTATGTGGAAGATTATCCATATTTCATAATTTGATGGAGTTAACAGTTTGAATGAAGTCAGTGCACTGGAGCCAGCATTTGTAATAGGCTGTTTTTGATTGGCTTAAATGAGGGAGGCTCTAGATGACTTGGGGTGTTGTTTCTCCCTACCACCACTGTTTCAGTGTCATCTCAGGCTTGCTAATAAGGATCTGAAACTTGCATACACTGAGTATGTCTGAAAATTGAAGTAATTGTTTTTTAATCATGGGGTTGGTTGCCCTCTAAAAAGGTAAGAAAATATAAATTAGCCCATAGTACCACTATGATGAGTTAGAAGTTTGGTTGTATCACTGAAGAGCATGTCTGTATTCTGTTTAGATTAGGTGGTAATGGAAAATGGTCTATTATGAGAAATCCAAGCTTTGTTTAAAGTTTGCCAGATGTCTTCATATTGTTTTAAAGTAACTGGTTTGAAGAAGCAAAGAGACCATGGAGAAAGTTAAGCCCATAGTTAGAAAAGTATTGGTCAAGTTGTAGGACCTTATTGTACAACAATGCCAATGTTATTTTCTAACGAAGAGGTATAACACAGGCCATCAAAAACTGCCTTTTTAAATCTGTTTACTCTGTTCTTTTTTTGTGTGCTTTGTTCACTGGTTGATTACCTTTGACTTTCCTGTATAAAACTTTAGACTCAGAGTTTTCATTCCAGTCCCTAAGAAAGGAAATGCCAAAGAATGCTCAAACTACGTCACAACTGCACTCATCTCACACGCTGGTAAGGTAATGCTCAAAATTCTCCAAGCCAGGCTTCAGCAATACGTGAACCATGAACTTCGAGCTGTTCAAGCTGGATTTAGAAAAGGCAGAGGAACCAGAGATCAAATTGCCAACATCTGCTGGATCATCAAAAAAGCAAGAGAGTTCCAGAAAAATATCTATTTCTGCGTTATTGACTATGCCAAAGCCTTTGACTGTGTGGTTCACAATAAACTGGAGAATTCTGAAAGAGATGGGAATACCAGACCACCTGACCTGCCTCTTGAGAAACCTGTATACAGGTCAGGAAGCAACAGTTAGAACTGGACATGGAACAACAGACTGGTTCCAAATAGGAAAAGGAGTACGTCAAGGCTGTATATTGTCCCCCTGCTTATTTAACTTATATGCAGAGTATGTCATGAGAAACGCTGGACTGGAGGAAGCACAAGCTGGAATCAAGATTGCTGGGAGAAATATCAATAACCTCAGATATGCAGATGACACCACCCTTATGGCAGAAAGTAAAGAAAAACTAAAGAGCCTCTTGATGAAAGTGAAAGAGGAGAGTGAAAAAGTTGGCTTAAAGCTCAACATTGAGAAAACTAAGATCATGGCTTCCGGTCCCATCACTTCATGGCAGATAGATGGGGAAACAGTGGCTGACTTTGTCTTTGTGGGCTCCAGAATCACTGCAGATGGTGACTGCAGCCATGAAATTAAAAGACGCTTACTCCTTGGAAGGAAAGTTATGACCAACCTAGACAGCATGTTAAAAAGCAGAGACACTACTTTGCCAACAAAGGTCCATCTAGTCAAGGCTATGTTTTTTCCATTGGTCATGTATGGATGTAAGAGTTGGAATATAAAGAAAGCTGAGCGCTGCAGAATTGATGCTTTTGAACTGTGGTGTTGGAGAAGACTCTTGAGAGTCCCTTGGACTGCAAGGAGATCCAACCAGTCCATTATGAAGGAAATCAGCCCTGGGATTTCTTTGGAAGGAATGATGTTGAAGCTGAAACTCCAATACTTTGGCCACCTGATGCGAAGAGCTGACTCATTTGAAAAGACCCTTATGCTGGGAAAGATTGAGGGAAGCAGGAGAAGGGGACGACAGAGGATGAGATGGTTGGATGGCATCACCGACTCAATGGACATGAGTTTGGGTAGGCTCCGGGAATTGGTGATGGACAGGGAGGCCTGGCGTGCTGTGGTTCATGGGGTCACAAAGAGTCCA
This sequence comes from Ovis canadensis, assembly GCF_042477335.2. Lineage (NCBI taxonomy): Eukaryota > Metazoa > Chordata > Mammalia > Artiodactyla > Bovidae > Ovis > Ovis canadensis. Next base: position 136,939,161 of record NC_091247.1, on the reverse strand, counting down.
ACACGACTGAGCGACTGAACTGAACTGAACATTGTATTTTCAAATATATGAGTGAGTTATAAAGTTTCATAAAATATATTTGATATTTGTTTTTGTTTTTATAGGCAAGAAAACAGCATATCATTGGTGAAAGCTTATTGGAATGAACTTTTTACTCTTGGTCTTGCCCAGTGCTGGCAAGTGATGAATGTCGCAACTATATTAGCAACATTTGTCAACTGTCTTCACAGTAGCCTTCAACAAGGTAAAAAGCACCTTATTTTTCCTTTTCTAGGATATAAGAGGAGACATCGGTTTTATAGTATTACGTTTAAAGTTAAGTATCAAAAGATAAATACCAATATCCTTTTTACCTTACATAATTTTTACATTTTGATAAAATTCATTAATCACCCAAAATAGTTTTAAATGAGAGTACAACAAAACTGAAACAAATGTATTTAAGTGCTGTTTCTGATCAGGCCTCATGAATTTTTACACTTCAACATACATACCAAAGAATCCAGGGTACGCTTATATAGAGGTAATCAACTATTTATAAATATATAGTTACCAACTGTTTTTAAACTGCTTTTCTTCATTGTAGCCTTTTGAATCCCAAGGTAGGCTAAACTTTTTTTTTTTTTTAGTTAATTCATCAGTATGTATCCTTTCACTTAGACACTACTAAAGAGTCACAGAACAATCCTAATTATCTTTTTCCTTTTGAGGAGACAGGTGGGCAAGCACTGATTTATAAATGTTTTGTTTCAGAATGGCTTGTGACCATCCAAGAAGGTGCCCCTTCATCAAATGGGAAGAACTATTTTTTTTGAGTTCAAGAAAAAATTATAGACAGAGAATTACATTTATTTCCTTTGCATATGCCGCTTCCCGTTGTTGGACATTTTCCTTGAACTATCTGCTTCCCCTCCACTTAATGGCAAAGAATAACCTTAAGATCTCATCAGTAGTAGATATGCCAGAAGTCAGTACTACATAAACACAATAAATTTTAAGTTAGAACATACTGTTTTACTCAACTTTTCTTTGGTCTTAACAGGGTTTTGTTGTTGTTGTTGTTGTAGTAGTGTTAGTAACTTAAATGTCTAGATGATTTTGCTCATTTTTCATTTTGCGTATTGATATAAACTTAAATCCTATTACCAAAATTTGAGTCTTTTGTAGTTAATCTCTATAGCTTATCTTCTCAAAGGTGTATCTTGGAAGGAAGCATTACCTTTAGGGCTTTTTATATTAACAGCCTGTTCTTTTTTTATTTTCTTGAATGAACAGTGTCTGAAGATCATTAATTAGTTTCATCTGAAGTTGCAGAGAGGGGCTTCCCTGATGGTTCAGTGGCTAAGACTCTGTGCTCCCAGTGCAGAGGGCCTGGGTTCCATCCCTTGTTCAGGAACTAGATCCCACATGCTGCAACTAAGACCCAGCACAGCTGAATAAATAAATAAATAAAACATTAAACTTACAGATATATTTAATTTTTAACATTTGATAAATTGATTATAGTCAAAGCTGGAAATTAGTGAGAAGGAAATATGTTGGATAAAAATAGTCATGCATTTTTGCTGAACACTAGAAGATTTTGTTTGTTTCTTTGTTTTTGATTAAAGATAAAATACCAGCAGAAAGAAGAAAATTATTGATGGAACACATCTTCAAACTACAGGAGTTTTGTAACAGCATGGTAAAACTCTGCATTGATGGATATGAATATGCCTACCTGAAGGCAATAGTACTCTTCAGTCCAGGTATATAAACATTTACTTATTAAAAATACAGTGTTTGAGGATGTGGAGAAATTGCAACCCTCATACATTTGCCATTGGGAATGTACATTGATGTAAAGTGGAAACAACTGAAGTGTCCATCAAACAAATGAATAAACAAAATGTAATGTATATATAAATGGAATATCATTCAGCCATAAAAAGTAACAAAATTCTAATACATGCCACCATGGATAAACCTTGAAAACAGTATGTAAGTGACAGAAACCAATCACACACCAAAAAAAAACACACATATTAAATATTTCCATGTATCTGCATTGTCTAGAATAGGCAAATCTATAGAGAGATTTGTGACTTCCTTTGTGTAAGGAGAGGAGAGAATGGATAGTGACTACTAATGGGTGTTTCTTGGGGCCAACAAAGATGTTCTAAAATTAGATTGTGATGAGGGTTGCACAGCTCTGAATATACTAAAAAACTATTGAATTGTATGTACCCTTCAGATCTGTGAAATTTTTGGACGTTAGACATCTGGGTATGAAAAGGGAAATTGAAGAAATCAGTGAAATGACATAGACTTTTAGTCCTGTTCAGCACTTGAATGTTTAGGTATATTTTACTAGGCATCATTAAAAGGCAAAAAGAGAGATGAAGATTGCTTTGTTAATGGGTTAAATTTCCAAACATCTTATGCTGCTGCTAAGTCACTTCATTCGTGTCTGACTCTGTGTGACTCCACAGACGACAGTCCACCAGGCTCCCCTGTCCCTGGGACTCTCCAGGCAAGAACACTGGAGTGGATTGCCATTTCCTTCTCCGAGCTCCCAGTAAATAGAAAAATGGGTCTCTTGTCTTTCTGCCAATTACTAGTTTTTACATATAGTAAAACAACAGAAAAGCTCAACAATCAATTTTAGAGTAAGAAAAACTGACTCTTAGGCTCTGTATTCTTCATTTTGGTATATGTTTTTCTGTTACTGTATATCATCATAAAATTATCTGAGGAACCCTGCGTCTTACCACCTTCAGTGAGATCAGTAAGATAATTAAAGCTATTTTGTACTATTCTTCTGATGTTTTAGATAAATTAATAACATGTATCGCAATTTTTATCACAACCAGTTTGCCCCTTTAATTTTCCTTAAAATTGAAAGACCATAGATTTGACAATAGAATTATAATGTACTTTTGTTTTATTAAGTATTCCCTCTATTTCTGTTTGCTACTTCTCTAATTCTCCTTAGTCAGGATACCACTTTCACATTTTAGGCATAAGTTTCATGAAATTCTTTTAACATTTCCATTTCAGTGAAATATTTATTTAGGTTATTTCATATTGCTATATTATTTTTCTGATAGAGATGATGTTTAGAGTTTATAATTTCATAAGTATCTTTTTATCCTAACAATGATGAAAGGAAGATTTTCTTATTAAAAAAATATAGAATATAGCATGTATGAGGGGGTGGGTGAAATGGGTGAAGGAGAATCATGAGGTACACACTTGCAGTTGTAATCAGGTCACAGTGATACAATTTATAACATGGTGACAGTAGTCACTATTGTATTGTAAACATGGAAGTTCCTAGAAAATAAACCTTGAGAGTTCTCATAAGAAAGAAGTTTTGTAGCTTTGAATGGTAGCAGATGGTAACTAGACTTACTGTGGTGCATTTCACAGTGCATATGAATGTCACTTCATTTTGTTGTGTACCTTAAACAGATACAGTGTTGTATGTCAATTATACTTAAGTTAAAGTATGTATTATTATTTTAATGAAAAAAAATTTAAAGAATATATTTTGACAATGGGGGCTTCCCTCATAGCTCAGTTGGTAAAGAATCAGCCTGCAATGCAGGAGACCCCAGTTGGATTCGTGGGTTGGGAAGATCCGCTGGAGAAGGGATAGGCTACCCACTCCTGTGTTCTTGGGCTTCCCTTGTGGCTCAGCTGGTAAAGAGTGGGAGTGCTTCCGCCTGCAGTGTGGGAGACCTGGGTTCGATCCTGGAGAAGGGGAAGGCTACCCACTCCAGTATTCTGGCCTGGAGAATTCCATGGATAGAGGAGCCTGGGGTCACAAAGAGTCGGACATGGCTGAGCGAGTTTCACCTTCACTTTTATTCTAAAAATACTTCATTGGTTAAAAATACTTTTAACTAAGCTAAGTCATTTCATTTTTTTGTTTCTATTGAAAGCAAAATGATCAAAATCCTTTCTGCTGCTGCTAAGTCACTTCAGTCGTGTCCGACTCTGTGCGATCCCATAGATGGCAGCCCACCAGGCTGCCCCGTCCCTGGGATTCTCCAGGCAAGAATACTGGAGTGGGTTGCCATTTCCTTCTCCAATGCATGAAAGTGAAAAGTGAAAGTGAAGTCGCTCGGTCGTGTCTGACTCTTAGCAACCTCATGGACTGCAGCCTACCAGGCTCCTCCGTCCATGGGCTTTTCCAGGCAAGAGTAACTGGAGTGGGGTGCCATTGCCTTCTCCAAAAATCCTTTCTACCACTTTTGAAATAGAAAAGCTGTCTTATTTTATTTGAGCCAATGGTTTGATTTTATTAGATGTTAGAATACATATCTCAGATGAAATAGTTTTAAGGGTTTAAGTACAGTGCCTGGTATTTAGTGGGTGGGTTATTAAAATAGTATTTGTGGAATGAAAGAGCCACACATATGATCGGGCTTCCTTCTGAACTGGTTTTTATCACCTCTTCCATCTCCAGTCGGTATCTTAATAAATGAGTATTCAGAACTAAGGTAACAGTATATTCTTTAATGTTTCAGATCATCCAGGCCTAGAAAACATGGAACAGATTGAGAAATTTCAGGAAAAGGCTTATGTTGAATTCCAAGATTATATAACCAAAACATATCCAGATGACACCTACAGGTATCTAGAAGTTAAATTCATCTTAAAAATTTTTGTGTATCTGTTTCCTTATTCTCCATTCCAAGTGTAATTAAATTTAGTCAGCTTTGGCCTTTCAAGTAGGTAATGCATTGTTGCAAGTACTTTATATGTACTGTTTTATATGAGGCTTCAGCACAGAAAGGTTAAGTAACCTGCTCAAAGTCACACAATAAACAGCAGAGCCAGGTAGTTTGACTCTCACACCCAAGCTCTTAACTTGCTTCAGATGAAATAATGGATTGAATTAGAAAAGTAGATGAAAAGTACATGAATAAAAAAAATACCTTTGGCTTAGTTTATAATTAATTTTGAAATTTGGCTTATGGCATTTATAGCAAGGTGTTTCTTACCAGTGTCCTTTAATAAAATGAACTCAGTTTTTGAGTGACTAAGCATTTGGCTGTCAGAGCAAGAGCACCTGGGTTTAATGCCTAACCCTGCCACTTACTGGCTGTATGACCTTATAGAAGTTAATAGAAGTTATTTAACTTCTATTTCAATTTCTTTACTGTAAAATGGAGATAAGAGTACCCACATTTTATAGTTAGTATAAGGATTAAATCAGTTAATATATTCAAAGAGCTTGGTAGAGCAGTGCCTGTTACATAGTAAGGGCTATATAAATTTGTTTACTGATATTATTAACATACTTCAAACTAGTAAAAGAATATGTTACATATAACAACTTTTTACATATATTAGATAATAGGGTTATAAGCCAGTTCCATAATGAAAATCAGCTGTAGTTTATCTAACATCTAACCAGTTTTCCTACCTTACTTCCTACCAGTTCTGTGAATACAGCTCAGCTGGTGGGAACAAACAGGAAATGAGATATTTGAGCAGTATAGTACATGAATACAGAAAGATTACTTAATTCTGGGTCTGCTGTTTCACTTGTTCTCAAGAGCGTAAGGCTTAGCGTAGAGGAAGGATAGATAATGCCACAAACTATTTGAAAAGGTGGTTCTTTGGGTGTTGGTTTTGTTATGACCTTTTTTTTTTCAGTTTTTTAAAGGTTCAAAAGTTTTATACCTTATATAAACTAATGGGCTTCCCTGATGGCTGAAATGGTAGAGTCTGCCTGCAATGCTGGAGACCAGGGTTTGATCCCTGGGTCAAGAAAATACCCTGGAGAAGGGCATGGCAACCCATTTTAGTATTCTTGTCTGGAGAATTCCATGGACAGAGGAGCCTGACAGGCTACAGTCCATGGGGTCGCAAAGAGTCAGACACAACTGAGCAACCAGCACACACATACAAATAAATACAGTATTTAGAATTTTCCTCGTTTTGACTCTACACCTTCTTGCTGACCTCTGTGCCATTAGGTTCCAGGTTCTTTGACCTCTGGAACTCTTTCTTAGTTTCTTATATTCGTAGATAGTTTAATTAATTACCTTTGGATAGCAGTTTTCAACTTATAATGTACTTTCACACGAGACATTGTCCTACCTCACTAGCACAGAACCTGGCAGGGATCATTTTGTTGATTGTCACAACATTGTGAAAGAGACAGGGCGAGTAGTGGCTTCTACCCATTCACATAGCTAGGAAGTAGTTGAATCAGGATTTGAACCTAATGGTTTTGATTCTGTAATCTGTGCTCCCCATTAATTGCCTATTTTGGGCTTCCCTAGTGGCTCAGCTGGTAAAGAGTCTGCCTGCAATATGGGAGACCTGGGTTCGATTCTTGGGTTGGGAAGATTCCCTGGAGAGGGCAACAGCTACCCACTCCAGTTATTCTGGCCTGGAGAATTACAGGGACTACAGTCCATGGGGTTGCAAAGAGTCAGGCATGACTGAGCGACTTTCCACTTCACTTCACTTCACTTCATTGCCTGTTTTACTATTCCCAATACATTTTGCAAAGCAAAACCAAAAAAACTTATCATTGAGCCTCATGTATCCTGATAACACAAAACATTGCTGTTATAACCTTGAAAGAGTTCCTAAGCCATTAAACTTAGAACTTGATCCATGATTTAAAACTTTGTTCCGTGGTTCATACAACCAACTAGAGGTAGCACAGCATAGCAGTTAAAAGCAAAGCTTTCCAAAGAAGTCTGTCAGACATCATATATATCCAGGTGACTGTCATATAGTTTAAGGCTTGAGAATACTAAAGGTTTTAAGTGTTGAAAACTGTTGATGATCTTTGTTTATGGCATTAGTATTCATGCAGAAATTACTAATATCTTTGCACTGAGTTACTCTTTGATTTACAACCTTGTTCGCCTTCCTTTTTTCTTTTGAGGTTGTCTAGACTACTACTTCGATTGCCAGCTTTGAGATTGATGAACGCTACCATCACCGAAGAACTGTTTTTCAAAGGTCTCATCGGCAATGTTCGAATTGACAGTGTCATCCCACATATTTTAAAAATGGAACCTGCAGATTATAACTCACAAATAATTGGTCACAGCATTTGAAGGCTGAGATCTCAGTTTAAAGTGATTGTTCTTTCCCAGAACACAAGAGGACACCAAATCGAACTCACTGATTCCAGGGCATCTGGAAATTTTTACTTTAAAAGAGAAACCAAAAACCAAGATATTTTGATTTTACTTCGTTAAGAAGAATGTTTGAAGTGACTGAGCAGGTAGCAGGAAGTAGAATTTCCTTTCCTGTCTTATTTAAGTGAATAAAAAATACTATCAATTAATTCTTGGTTAAGATGACACCTAGAGCTGCCACCTCTTGACTAAGATTTCTCCTTTTATTTTATAAAACAAATAAATAAGTCTCTCTTTTTTTCCCCCAGAATTGTGTTCTATTCATGTTTACTTTCATTATGAACTAGTACAAACACTTAATCGCTAAGAAGGATCTTCTTGCATTTTACGCTTCTAAAATATAATCTGTTTTAATTATCTGTCTAAAGAAGATTATTTTATGCTCAGTGGTATAATGAAAACACTGGGACTATAGGAGATAATAATTGAATATAAATATTTTTTTGTTTTTTGTAAATATCATGGCACCATTAGCATTTATCACCCTCATTGCTGGCAATGAGACATAGGTTATTTGTGATCTTAAGAGCTGATATTTTTAGTGTTGTGTATTATTAGTTATAAGCACTTTTTATTTATGTATGTAGCAGAAAATTGTTTTTGAGAATAAGATAGGGTTCATGTTTTAATGTTTTTGGTTTACTGTGTTGTAAAAGTAATAGAAACTGATCGAGCGCCACAACTTTCAGTATTTCACAATAGATATTTAAATTGTTGCTGTTTATTCCACAGAAAGCATCTGTCATCTCTCCCTCTTTTCTGACCTGCATTTAGTTTCCTGACCCTCCATGGGATTTAGCCAGTTTCTTTTAGGTCACTGCAAATACCTCCTTTGTGAAAGTGGATTTATCATAGCCAGTCTGTGTTTTCAAGGTGAGTTAGACAGTTATTTTAAAGCAATTGGTAATTTTTTGAGACTTCAGTTGTTTCATATATGGAGGAATGTGCACTGATTTTTCACTCTAAAGGGGAAAGGGCTGTTTTAGCAATAGTGTGAGCATCAGCCTGAAGCACTGCCTTGTTCTACCACAATGGAAACATTGTAGATTCCTTGAATGTCTTCCACAATAATGTTTTCCTTAGCAGAACATGATACTGTTAAGTATTTCTTTGCTGTAACTTCGTGAGAAATTACTTTGTTATCTCTATTTGATTTTTAAAAAATACGGATATTTTATTGCACTCGAACATTTTTTACAAAGATTTTGCAGTAGAAGAGAAGCAGAATTTGGGGGAAGAGTATGGATTTTACTAATTGCTGCTTTATAGTAATCAGAAGTTTTAAAGTATCAATTTACAGTCTTTACCAACTTAAGGGAAACTTTTTTTCCCTATTTAAAAGGTAATTTTTGTCAATGGGGCTTTTTTTTTCTATAATTACAGCTGGGTAAACTACATTTAGTACAGAATACTCAAATGGAAAAAGTAGGTTTATACCTTTATAAACCCAATGAAGAAAGCCAAGGATTCAAGAAATTCTTTTAAGTAATGTACTAATTAAGATACATGTTTGAAGTATTTTTCCTGATTACATTTACAGTTGTATTTGGAAGTGTTTTTTAAAAACTACATTAAAATGTGGCCTGCATTACAAATTTGTTTTCTGCCAATATATTTGATTTCAGAGTCCTGTTTGTTCATTGTTTGGTCATCCTTTTATTTGTTTGTTCCATTGTTAAGAAATCTCTAGTAAGATTTATGAAAGTACTTTCAGGAAGGAAAAAGCATGGAAAACATTTCCATATCCCAGTATTTTAGGATGATTTACATTTCAGTTTGAAGACTTGCAACTAAATATTACACACTGACCATTTATTTTCTTTCTCTCCTGAAATCTCAGTTAGGTGTAAACACACAATGATAGATGAAACATGAGAGAAGAAATCAAAGGATAAGAGAGTTGAATAAATTTTAGGGAAAGAAAATGCAAGTAGAGAAAGAGCCAAATCCAAGGAAATGGTCATCTGAATGCCTGCAAAAGGTGGCACGTTGAGAAAGAAGCCAGTATACGTTGCAGTGTTCAGGAATGCTGTTTAGTACCTGGAGGAACCAGGTGCTCATTTTCAGAGATGATACTTGGAGCATTAAAAAGAGGATTGATTGCATATCTGCCTACAGAATCATTGAACTACCTTTCTCTTCGTTTATTGAAGTCAGGTGGCCACTTTGTTTTTCTTTTTATTGTCTTGTTTTTGGCTGTGCTGCACGGCATGTGAGATCTTAATTCTCCACCTGGAGATCAAACCCATGCCCCCTGCACTGGAAACTTGGAATCTTAACTGCTGGACCACCAAGGAAGTCCCCAGTGACCACTTTCTGTCCTTCAGCCTTTTTGAGCAAGAAGCCAGAGATTAATAATTTTGAGACACTAAACCAGAAGATCACAGGATTTATAGGATACCAGGGATAACAGAAGGCTTGGATTAGGTATAATCTTGAAGATATGGATTAAGTGAAAATCTGCGTTGAATATGGGCTCCCTAAGCATATTCCCAGAATGCTGACCACTGGGTATAGGCTTCTGTGCCAGGATTTTTTTTCTTTGGGAAAAACTAATTTGTCTGGAAAAAAGATCTCCAGACACTCAACTTTTGGTTGTCCCTGATAACAAGACTGCCTACCGTTTTATCACTCTTCAGTGAATCCCAATATTTCAAATCATATATGTATACATAGGGTTTCCATTCAGCTCTCTAATGTCTACTGTTAAATATGAACATAGAGACAGGATCATCAGATATTTGAGGAAAATTTCTAATACATAAGATGATCAGCTATAATCTGATGGTGGGGGCGGATAACAATGCAGTGATCAGAAAAGGACCCCACCTTCAAATATAATTACTCTTTTGAAAGAAAGTAGGTGTATTCATTAAAAGAAAATAGGATGCTTTGAAAAGGAAACTAAAGGAAGAAACTGCCCCTGGAAATTTAAACTGATTCATTAGCCAAAACAATTCATTAGAAGGGTTCCAAGATAAAGTTGTTGAGGAAAGGTTCCAAGGTTTCAGCAACCTTAAAAGTACAATTCACCCTTGGATAACATGGGTGTTAGGGGCACCAACCACCTGCAGATCCTGTAGTACTGCAGCGTGTATGTATTTTTAAAGTCTGCATGTAAATAGACCCACACAGTTCAAACCCATGATTTTAAGGGTCAACTCTATAACCAAGAGACAGAGAAATAGAAAATGAGAAAAGATAGAACAGGACGTCTAACATTTTAATAGTAAGGACTTAAGAGCAAACAAAAGACAAGGTAAGAAAATTATTTGATACAAGAAAAGTTCCACAGAAGGACATGTGTTTCTCAGGTTGAATGATTGACCTGTTAAATGAAAAAGATCCATACCATCTTGAACTGAGAACAGCATAATCAAAGAAGAGAGTGTATTACTGCTTCTAACAGTATTGTGGAATAGATGACTCTGAAAGCCTTTGATCTGTTGCTGGACTTGCAAGAAATATGGCATGAGTTCTCAAAGCAGGCTAAAGTTGTCCCAGGTCATGAACCCTCCCTGTCCTGGCAGATTCAAAACTCTCTGGGGAAAACATTATTAATTTACATCAGAGTTTTGCACACTTTTCGGTAAAGGGCCAGAGCATCAGTGTTTTTTTACTTTGAGGACCTTACCGTGTCTGAATCAACTACTCTGCTATTGTTCAAAAGCAGCTGTAGACTGTACATAAGTGAATGGGCATGGCAGTGGTTCAGTAAAACATTTAAAAAACATGGAGGTCACTGAGCCAGCAGTGCTGGGGACTCAGAAGTGCCTACAACCGCAGCACATGGTAGATGTCCAAAAGGGTACTGGTTGAATCAGAACACCCACCACCTTTTCGATTCCATTTTGCTTCGTGCAAATAAGGGAGAGACTGAAGAACCAAGTCGTTTAGATGGTTTACCTGGTTTCATAGCAGGCCTGGCAATTTTACAAATCTGAGGCCCTCACCCAGGTGGAAGATAGCAACTGCAGGCTGAGCAAAAGATTCCTGCACTGCCCTGTTGCCTCACCACCAGCCAATCAGAAGAAAGTCACATACCCTGCAGCCTTCAACCCAAATTTTACCTATAAAAACTCTGCCCTGAGAACCACTGGGGAGTTTGGGGATTTAGAGTACTAACCACCCATTCTGTTTGGTTGGCCTTGCAATAAACTTTTCTTTCCCACCCCAACCCCCGCAAAAAAGCAAGAAACTGGAACAGCAATGGGGAGCAAACAGATTTTAAAATAAGCAGAAACAACACTTTAGGAAAAAATGAAACCTTAATCCATGGTGAAAGCTTATGCCTTTAACACATCCCTTTAATACACACACACAGACTTATATCTCAGGGAATTGAAAACATCTGGAAGAGATGTATACACTCCCATGTTTACTGCATGACAGCTAAGAGATGAAAGCAACCAAAAACACCCACTGAAAGATGAATGGATAGAGAAAAAGTGATATGTACATACAGTAGAGTATTAGCCTTACAAAAGGAAATCCTGTCACATGGATTTCATCCTACAACGTGGATGAAACTTAAGGATAGTATGCTAAGTAAGATAAAAGTGAAAGTCATGTCTGACTCTGCGACCCCAGGGACTGTAGCCCACCAGGTTCCTGTGTCCATGGAATTCCCCAGGCAGGAATACTGGAGTGAGTTGTCATACCATTCTCCAGGGGATCTTCCTGACCCAGGCAGATTCTTTACTGTCTGAGCCAAGACAAGGCCTGCATGATTTCATTTATAGCGGGTATCTAAAGTAGTCATACTCTTAGTAGAATAGTGGTTATTGGGCTCTGGTGACCTAATAGGAGCTCCAATAGGAGCTTCCCAGGTGGTGCTAGTGGTAAAGAAAGTGAAAGTCACTCAGTTGTGTCCAACTCTGTGACCCTATGGACTATACACTCCATGGAATTCTCCAGGCTAAAATACTGGAGTGGGTAGCCTTTCTCCAGGGAATCTTCCAACCCAGGGATTGAACCCAGGTTTCCTGCATTGAGGGAGGATTCTTTACCAGCCGAGCCACCAGGGAAGCCCAAGAATACTGGAGTGGGTAGCCTATCCCTTCTCCAGCGGCTCTTCCCGACCCAGGAATTGAACTGAGGTCTCCTGCATTGCAGGCTGATTCTTTACCAATTGAGCTATCAAGGAGTGGTCAAGAACCTACCTGCCAATGCAGGAGATGTAAGAGATGCAGGTTCGATCTATCCCTGGCTGTTCCATGGGTGGGAAAGATCTGGAGGAGGGCATGGCAACCCACTCCAGTGTGCTTGCCTGGAGAATCCCACGGACAGAGGAGGCTGGCGTGCTGTGGTCCATAGGGTCGCAAAGAGATAAACTGAAGCGACTTAGCAAAGCACAGCACAACCTAGTACAGAGAGAAAGGCGAGTGTTGTTCTGTGTGTTGAGAGTTTCAGTTTTGCAAGATACAAAAGTTCTAGAGATTTGCTGCACAACAATATATATATATATAGTTAACATTACTGTGTTATACACTTTAAAACAAGATGGTAAATTTCATGGGTTTTTTTGCCTCTCCCCCTACACATACACAGGATGCTAGGAAACCAGATTGTACTTTTGAAAACTTCCATAAGGGAGAGAATCAAGCATCTTTCCTATATGAACAGTATTTCAGGAACCAAATAGTTGAGAGGAAGTTTTCTCTTTATAGGACTTCCCAGGGTGGTGGTAGTGGTAAAGAATCTGCCTGCTAGTGGAGGAGATGCAGGAGACCCAGGTTCGTTCCCTGGGTCAGAAAGATCCCCTGGAGGAGGGAATGGCACCCCACTCCAGTATTCTTGCCTGGAAAAATGAATGGGCAGGAAAGCCTGGCGAACAAGGTCAGTGGGGCTGCAAAGAGTTGGACACGACTGAGCACACACACACACTTTTCTCTTTATAGGAGATTTGTGGCTAATCAAGGAATGAAATTATTCAGACAATGCTTAGCAGTGACAGCTAAAATCACAAAAAATGAGACAAACAGACACCATATATGCTCCTGAATGGAAAGATAACAAAAAAAATGAACACAAATCTTGTTAGGTGCCTAGATTTAATACTAACATACAGAAATACAGGGAGAAGAACACAGGACACAATCAACAAAATCCAGACAGTGGAAAACTCTACAGGAGAAATGACCAGTTTCTTTGTCAAATAAACCAGAAGGACCAAAAACAAGGGGTGGGAAATGGGGGAATCATATATTAAAATCAGTTGGAAAATCAGAACGTATTTGGACAAACTAAAAAAAGTATTAAATGATTGTGGACACTTGAACCTTCCTCAGCAGATATTTTATATTAAGCAGTTATTAACTTTTTCAGGTGAGATAGTAATAATATGGTTATGCTTTTAGAAAAAATTTTATATTGTGAAATAAGACAGATGGAATTTTTTAAAAACAAAAAGCCTATGGAAAGCCCATGAAAGTCACACTTCAGCATAATATAAATTCCTGTGTGACATAATTTTGAGCAATTGAGTCTAAGAAAAGAAAATTTGATCCTAAGATTTAGGAGGTTTCTCTTCTGGGGTTGAAGATTTAGTAGTGTGACGTTACATGTCTGGGTCCAATCTTATTACTCAGTCCTCTCAGGAAATAATGTGTCTCAATTATTAAAACTCTTTAGACAGTTATGAAGACTTGCAGTTATGGATTAGAGTGTAAATCTTATAAGCCTTGGCCTTTTTAAAGAAATGATATGGTGAACTGGCATCTGGAAGCACAAAAGATGAGAAGCGATGAAGAAAGTGACCATGTGCCAAGTTTCTCATCTCAAATAGCTGGGAATCAGAGGCCTGTTTCATACTGACAGATCAAGGAGCATATGTTTTAAAGCATATTGAAAGTTATAAAGTTAGGTGCTAGAAAAAATGTTCATTTAATGCCTTTTATTATTTAAAAGTGGCAGAAATGCCACCCTTATGGCAGAAAGTGAAGAGGAATTGAGCTTCTGGATGAAAGTGAAAGAGGAGAGTGAAAAAGTTGGCTTAAAAGTCAACATTCAAAAAATGAAGATCATGGCATCTGGTCCCATCACTTCATGGCGAATAGATGGGGAAACAATGGAAACAGTGACAGACTTTGTTTTCTTGGGCTCCAAAATCACTGCAGATGGTGACTGCAGCCATGAAATTAAAAGATGCTTGCTCCTTGGAAGGAAAGCCATGACAAACGTAGACAGCATATGAAAAAGTAGAGACATTACTTTGCCGACAAAGGTCCGTCTAGTTTTTCCAGTATGGTTTTTCCAGTAGTCATGTATGGATGTGAGAGTTGGACTATAAAGAAAGCTGAGCACCAAAGAATTGATGGTTTTAAACTGTGGTGCTGGAGAAGACTCCTGAAGAGTCCCTTGGACAGCAAGGAGATCAAACCAGTCAATCCTAAAGGAAATCAGTCATGAATATTCATTGCAAGGACTGATGCTGAAGCTGAAGCTCCAATCCTTTGGCCACCTGATGTGGAGAACCGACTCACTGGAAAAGACCCTGATGCTGGGAAAGAGTGAAGGCAGGCAAAGGGGATGACAGAGGATGAGATGGTTCGATGGCATCACAGACTCAACGGACCTGAGTTTGAGCAAGGTCCAGGAGCTGGTGATGGACAGGGAAGCTTGGCGTGCTGCAGTTCATGGGGTCTCAGAGTTGGACACGACTGAGCGACTGAACTGAACTATTTAAAAAATTAAATATGCATCTAATTTAAATTAGAAAAGTTTTTTATTATTTCAAAACTTGAAACTGAATCATTAAGCCCTTGAAAGTAGATGCTTAATCTTGTACATTTTTATTCCTCCTGTAGTATCAAATGTACTTACTTTCAAATGTGCAATAATCATTTTGTGCTTAATACTGAATTCCTTAATGGTAACTTGTTTCTAAAGAATCTTGACTCTAGAAAGGATTTTTGGAGTCGTCTGAAGCAATCACTTTAGATGAGGAAACTGAGGTCCCCAAAGGAGAAAACTTCACCTGGGAAACCCTAGTATAGGTGACTTTTCCGCTTGTGCTGTCTTGTAAATGGCATCTCTGAAAACGCAGCTCTGGAGGGACAACAATCAAGCTCATCTTCTCTGGAAAACGGGAGGAGGCCACAAGGCGGGGGCGGGGGGGGGTGGGGGGCTCCAGACCCACGCATGCGCAAAACCAACTCCGCCTGCCGCGCTTGCTTGGGAACCTTCTGTCGCCGGCTCCCTGCCGCTGAGTGGCTGGTTCCGCCGGTGGGTTTTTCCGCGGCGCGCCGGGGAGGCGGGGCCTGCAGGACAAGATGGAGTTGCTGCAGGTCCTGAAGCGCGGGCTGCAGCAGGTCAGCGGCCACGGTGGCCTCCGCGGCTATCTACGAGTTTTGTTCAGGTAGGCGGCCAGCCATGCTCTTGGCTTCTGGGACTGGACTTACCCTGGCTGGTTTCTTGGAAAGCGGTTCGGGCTTGGGTCACCTTGGAGAATCCAACTCTTCTCAAGGACAACCGGCCAAGTCAGCCTGGCTTCCCCTGGGCGGAAGTCTGTACCGGGGTCTCCCGGAGACGGGATCAAAGCCGGCTGTAGAGACAGAGCTGAGACATAGCGGTGCGGACATGTATGGGCTGCACCCCTGCTCTGCTTCCTGGAGAGTAATGAGCCTGCCAAAAGCTCACACTGTGTGACCTTGGGAAACTTTGGGGTTTTTTTTCCCTCCTTCCCTGGCCTTCCCTTTCCTTCCGTGTACTGTAAGGAGTTAAAACGAAGTGATTACAATTTTCCCCGACTAGTCCTTCAACTCGGTGAATTGGACGAGCAGCATCGTCCGGGGAAACGGAGTTGGAGACCTAGAGCCTAATGAAAGAGCCAGGTGTTCGAATCATTTTAAGATGAAACACTTTAATTTCCAGGTTTCCTGAAGTTTTTTTGCTAACTTCAGTGCCTCAGACTTAGGGATAATAGATTTTTAAAAGTAGTCTTGTAATTTGAAGGTATTGGGTCTATATATTTAGTGTATTTAAGGCACATCAGTTGGCTCAGTTTCTCTTGTGCTGGAAGTATACAATCAGTGACCATATCCAGCATCTTGTTTTTCTCCTTGGCACAGCTGCCTGTGTTTGTGAAAGTTAATACTCTCTCTTTTTACCCATGTGTTGTAGATAAAGAATCTTTCCAAAATGTCTGTTTTCTTTTGGACATTCCCAGGGCAAATGATGTGAGGGTTGGCACATTAGTGGGAGAAGACAAATACGGAAATAAATACTATGAAGACAACAAGCAGTTTTTTGGTAAGTGCAGTATTTTGGGGTATAAGTAATGGGAATGAGATTGGGATTTGATTTTACTTTTTCCATAATGTATTTTTACAAGGTACTTGTAAAAGGATGAAGAACTCAATAGAAAAAAGAAAAAGATAGGAAAAGAAAATTAAGCCACCAACAAAGGCATGAAAAGATGTTCATTCTTACTTTTTATTAAAAGAATACATGATTTTTTTTTCAATTTTTATTGAAATATAGTTGATTTACAGTGTTTCAGGTATACAGCAAAAGGATTCATGTATAGGTGTATAAATACACATATTCTTTTTTTACATTCTCTTCCATTATAGGTTATTACAATGTATTAAGTATAGTTCCCTGTGCTATATAGTAGGTCCTTTTTGATTATCTATTTTATGTATAGTAGTGTGTATATTAGGAGAAGGCAATGGCACCCCACTCCAGTGCTCTTGCCTGGAAAGTCCCATGGACGGAGGAGCCTGGCGGGCTGCAGTCCATGGGGTCGCTGAGAGTCGGGCACGACTGAGCAACTTCACTTTCACTTTTCACTTTCATTCATTGGAGAAGGAAATGGCAACCCACTCCAGTGTTCTTGCCTGGAGAATCCCAGGGACAGAGGAGCCTGGTGAGCTGCCGTCTATGGGGTCGCACGGAGTTGAACACGACTGAAGCGACTTAGCGGCAGCAGCAGCAGTGTGTATATTTAAAATCTAAATTCCTAATTTATCCCTCTCATCCTCACTTGTAATTACAGAAATGCAGCTCAAAAAACAGTGTTACCTTTTTTCACCTGTTGAATTTTGAAGCATTTGCCAATCTGATAAATACTTAGTGGGGAAATGCCATAAGAGTATATACATTAGGACTTCCCTGGTGGTCTAGTGGCTGGGACTGCATGCTCCCAGTGCTGGGGGCCCAAGTTCAATCCCTGGTCAGGGAACTAGATCCCACATGCCCTAACTAAGAGTTTACACGCCACAGCTAAAGATCCTGCATGCCACAAGGAAGATTGAAGATCACATGTGCCATAGCTGAGACCTGGTGTAGCCAGATAAATAAATAAATATATATATATTAAAGTATATACATCAGTACAGTCCTTTTGGAGGACAGTCAGTAAATTTTCTTAAAATTTACATTACACATATCTTTTGTCCCAGCAATTCAACTTCTGGGAATCCACCTTAAATATTCTTGCAAACCAAAAACAACCATTGCAGCATTGTTTTACTACTAAATTCTAAAAGCAACATTAATTTTCCATCAATTGGATACTGATGAATTGCATTTTTTTTATAATACTTTGTTGTTATTAAGAATGATATAAACCAGTACATTTTATATAGAAAGATGTCAAAGATGTGTGTAACACAAGAAACTCCAGATGCAGAACAATTTGTTGCCTCACAGGAAGAAAATTAAGCTTTTTGTGTTCATATTCCAAATGCTGGAAGGAAATACAAGAAACTTAGAAGTATTCTCAGATGGTAAGGTTTCAACATTTTGTTCCTCCATGTTAAAACTTTGTAACTCTGAAGTTTACTTAATTAATGTCTCTCAGCCCCAGCTTCCTCATGTTATAAAGTAGCATCATAATAATAATATTTGCCTCATGCTGCTGCTGCTGCTAAGTCACTTCAGTCATGTCCGACTCTGTGACCCCATAGACAGCAGCCCACCAGGCTCCCCCGTCCCTGAGATTCTCCAGGCAAGAACACTGGAGTGGGTTGCCATTTCCCTCTCCATTTGCCTCATAAACTTGTATAAAAAATAGATTAAAAGTGAATGGGAGGAGCTTATCCAAATGTAGAATTTATCAGCCTCAACAAGATTAACACTGTGGGTCAGATACTTCTCTGTTGTGAGGGGCTGGTCTGTGCATTATGGAATGCTTAGCATCCTTGGCATCGACCCACCAAGTGCCAGAAACACTTTGCTTCTGCAGTTGTGACAACCAAAAATGTCTCCAGACTTTGCCAAATGTCCCCTGGGGGACAAAGTTGTCCCCTGTTGAGAACCGCTGGTCTATTGCTCGGGCTGTAAGTGCTCAAAAAATACTATACTACTGTTGCTATTACTATTACCTTCTTGAAGTGTTGGGAATTTTTTGCCATGTGCATTTATTACTTTTATAATAAAAAAATTATCTTTTGATTGAGATTAAAAGTATCAGAGAGGGAATAATTAGTCTTCATCCAGGGGGAAAACTGATAAGGTGAAATATAATGGCCTTGAGTGCCGTATGCTTTCTGAACACATATAACAATCATTATCTGCTTTAATATTTAGCATCTACTGGAGGTAAGCACTTTAATCCTCCCCTCCCTCATTTTACAGAGGAAACTTGGTCATGGACCTTAATAATATTTTTAGGAATATATAAATCACGTATCCATGTGTGATTGCATTGGATGCAAGTTGGTCTACAAGGGGTAAACAGCAATATCCTAACACTCTGTAACCATAATTTTTTAATATTTAGGCAAATCATAGTTCTAGGCCTGCAAATGATTTTAAGAGATTATCAAAAAGCTGTTTTTTTCTTTAATAGAGAAAAAAACTGAGGCCCAAGAAAATGTCTTATCCAGAAGGAACTTAATTAAATAACAGCTAGGTAGTGGCAGAGCCCCAGGCCAAAATTCTTTCTATTCATCGCTTTGTTACAAACTAGTATGATATTAAATTTCCTTCATTTTTTCCCCTTTTCTTCTCTCCATTTTTGCCTCACATTGGAAATATCTTTCAGTTCAGTTCAGTTCAGTTCAGTTGCTCAGTCATGTCTGACTCTTTGTGACCCCATGAATTGCAGCACGCCGGGCCTCCCTGTCCATCACCAACTCCTGGAGTTCACTCAAACTCATGCCCATCTAGTCGGTGATGCCATCCAGCCATCTCATCCTCTGTCAGCCCCTTCTCCTCCTGCCCCCAATCCCTCCCAGCATCAGAGTCTTTTCCAATGAGTCAACTCTTCTCATGAGCCAAAGTATTGGAGTTTCAGCTTTAGCATCAGTCCTTCCAAAGAACACCCAGGTCTTATCTTCTTTAGAATGGACTAATTGGATCTCCTTGCAGTCCAAGGGACTCTCAGGAGTCTTCTCCAACACCACAGTTCAAAAGCATCAATTCTTCGGCACTCATCTTTCCTCACAGTGCAACTCTCACATCCATACGTGATCACTGGAAAAACCATAGCCTTGACTAGATGGACCTTTGTTGGCAAAGTAATGCCTCTGCTTTTTAACATGCTGTCTAGTTGGGTCATAGCTTTCCTTCCAAGGAGTAAGCATCTTTTAATTTCATGGCTGCAGTCACCATCTGCAGTGATTTTGGAGCCCCCCAAAATAAAGTCTGACACTGTTTTCACTGTTTCCCGATCTATTTCCCATGAAGTGATGGGACTAGATGCCATGATCTTAGTTTTCTGAATGTTGAGCTTTAAGCCAGCTTTACTTCTGCTAATTTAAAAAATGATATATTTTGTTGTAAAACATTGAAACTTAGTGTATGAAGTGAAAAAGGAAAGCTTCCTTGTCTCATAGTTTTACCCCATTTTAATAGTATAATATATATATTTCAAGATTCCTTGGTACATGTGTAAACATTCATTTTTTAAAATTATGCATGTTGTTTGTAAACTGAAATAATTTTACATAAAAATCATGAGTCATTTTCCCCATAGTAAGTTGAAGGTATCTACAGCATTCTTTTCTGTTTGAACACTTGTTTTGTGTTTTCTTATTTTACAAATTTCCACACCATTCTTTTTAATAGCAACACTGTATTCCACTGTATGGAAGAACCTTTATTTTCTTGAATAGTTCACTGTTGGTAGACACATTGCCTTCAGCTTTTTGCTGTTAGAGACAATGGTGCAGCAAACTTGATTGTAACAATGTCCATGTTCACTTGTTTAAGTATTCCAAGAGTAAGTTCCTGTAAGTGGAATTGCTGAGTCTTGAGTATGCACATTTAAAATTTTGCTAAGTATAGATTATGAAGTTGTTAAAGCCCAGCTCTATCATGGCATCATTTTGCTCATTGGCTTAAAATTCATTACAGGGATGAATGCAGTATTCCCTTTGTGGGAGTGAGGGCAGTGAGGAAGAGATGAAAGAAATTAATGTTTATTATGCACTTACGTGCTCGATACTAAACTAGGTGTGTGTGTGTGACATTTAATTTTCATAACAATGTTAAGATGTGGGTATAATCATCCACTTTTAATAGATAAAGAAACTGAGGCTCATAACTTGCCTAACAGTCACTGATAATAAATGACAGTCTTGTATAGCACAGGGAACTCTACTTAACACTCTGTAATGGCTTATATGGGAAAAGAATCTTAAAAGAGTAGAGAGAGAGATATATATAAAACAGATTCACTTTGCTCTACACCTGAAACACATCATTGTAAATCAACTATACCCCAGTAAAAAGTAAAAGAAAAAGAAGTGACGGTGTTCATTAAAATACAGGCCTTTGCCTCACAGTTTTGTAAGTTGTGGTTGGGCAGTCAGCTGTTTCATAGAAATTTGTTAAAACATGCAGCCATACTATTTTGATAACATGAGCTGTTCTACTTACCTAACCATCATATATAATGTTTGCTTATTATATAATAACCACCAATTTCCTAAAGAATCTCTGATGGTTATTTAAAAATATTTATATGGAAACCTGTAGCTCAAGTGTGGTTGCTGTGAATACGTTTCTCTTGCCCCAATTTCAGGAGGAGCACTTTTCTCTCCTGAATACCCAGAATGACTGGGAACATACTCCCCTTCCCTCTCTTATACCTGCTTGGCAGGGGACCTGGGGGGGGGAAGCAAGGGTTCTGCACTGTGGAAAAGGCCTGAGCTCCACCCACAGAGTGAGTTCATTGCCCTAGAGGGGTTTTCCTGAGGTGGCCTCTAGGTTTTTGATAAACCATGCCATGTACTTCTTGAGTTTACCTTCAGTAGTACACTCGAGTCTCTATAGTTCTTTAACTTTTCTCTTACATAAGAGCATATAAAAGTCTTTTCTTAATAAAAAGATTACTTTGATACTATGCAATTACGCTGTTTTAGAAAGCTGGTCTTTATCTCCTCACATCTCTCTAAACTACACGTTGATTTTTCCATCCAGGCCGACACCGATGGGTTATATATACTACTGAAATGAATGGCAAAAACACATTCTGGGATGTGGATGGAAGCATGGTGCCCCCTGAATGGTAGGCTGCATCAGCATTTTATTTTATTTAAATTGGCAGTATTACACAAATATTTGTCTAATTTATATTCCTAAGTTAATCGCTGGTGTTCTGAAAGCATCGGTCCCAATTGTGATGGCCATGTGACTAGTTATCCTAGAACTTAGTAGCTTAAAACAACAATAAGTATTTATCGTGGAGTTTTTTGGGGTCAGGAGTTCAGACAAGACAGAGCAGGGATGGCTTATCTCTGCTCCAGGATGTCCTAGGCTTCAAGGAGAAGACTCAGAGGGCTGATGCTGGAATCATCTTGTTACTGATTACATCCCATAGACCCTGATTGAGATTGACTCAGCACAAGCTTTATTCACTGGCCAAAGAGTGGAGAAGCAAGAACTATGTTCACAGATCAACTTCTTGCCTAGGTAGCAATAGTTTTTGTTCAGCTGCTTGGTCGTGTCTGACTCTTTGCGACCCCATGGACTGCAGCATGCCAGGCTTTGCGTCCTTTACTCTCTCCCCAAACTCTTGCTCAAACTCATGTCTGTTGAGTTGATGATCCCATCCAACCATCTCATCCACTGTTGCCCCCTTCTCCTGTCCTCAGTCTTTCCCAGCATCAGGATCTTTTCCAGTAAGTTGGCTCTTTGCATCAGGTGGCCAAAGGATTGGAGCTTCAGCTTCAGCGTCAGTCCTTCCAATGAATATTCAGGAAAGGATTGATTGGTTTGATCCCCTTGCAGTCCAGGGGACTCTCGAGAGTTTTCTCCAGCACCACAGTTAAAAAGCATCAGTTCTTCAGTGCTCATTCTTCCTTATGGTCCACCTCACACATCTGTACATGACTACTAGAGAAACCATAGCTTTGACTAGATGGACCTTTGTCAGAAAAGTGATGTCTCTGCTATTTAATACGCTGTCTAGGTTCGTCATAGCTTTTCTTCCAGGGAGCAAGTGTCTTTTAATTTCATGGTTGCAGTCACCATCTGCAGTGATTTTGGAGCCCAAGAAAATTGTCACTGTTCCCATTATTTCACCATCTATTTGCCAGGAAGTGATGGGACTGGATGCCATGATTTTAGGTTTTGAATGTTGAGTTTTAAGCCAGCTTTTTCACTCTCCTCTTTCACCTTCATCAAGAGGCACTTTAGATCCTCTTTGCTTTCTGCTATTAGGGTGGTGTCATCTGCATATCTGAGGTTATTGATATTTCTCCCAGGAATCTTGATTCCAGCTTGTGCTTCATCCAGCCCAGCGTTTCTCATGATGTACTCTGCGTATAAGTTAAATAAGCAGGGTGACAATATACAGCCTTGACGTACTCCTTTTCAATTTTGAACCAGTCCATTGTTCTATGTCTCGTTCTAACTGTTGCTTCTTGACCTGCATACAGGTTTCTCAGGAGGCAGGTCAGGTGGTCTGGTATTCCTATCTCTTTAAGAGTTTTCCATAGTTGATTGTGATCCACACAGTCTAAGGCTTTAGAATAGTCAATGGAACAGAAGTAGGTGTTATTTGGGAATTCCTTTGCTTTTTCTCTGATCCAGCAGATGTTGGCAATTTGATCTCTGGTTCATCTGCCTTTTCTAAATCCAGCTTGTACATCTGGAAGTTCTTGGTTCACATACTGTTGAAGCCTAGCTTAAAGGATTTTGAGCATTACTTTGCTAGCGTGTGAAATGAGTGCAGTTGTGCAGCAGTTTGAACATTCTTTGGCATTGCACTTCTTTGAGATTGGAATGAAAACTGACCTTTTCCAGTCCTGTGGCCACTGCTGAGTTTTCCAAATTTGCTGGGCTGTTACTGAGTGCAGCACTTTCACAGCATCATCTTTTAGGAGTTGAGATAGCTCAGCTGGAATTTCATCACCTCTACTGGCTTTCTTCGTCATAATGCTTCCTGAGACCCCATGCCTCTCCAGGAGACTCTCAAAACACAGGCAGGTCTGGCTCAGTCTCTGCTCCTTTCCCTGGGGTCCTGGTGCACACAAGGTTTTTTTGTGTGTATTCTCCAAGCATCTTGGGCTGGTATGAGGTTTGATTTTAAACTCGATTGCACCCCTCCTACCATCTTGTTGCGGCTTCTGCTTTGCCCTTGGATGTGGGGTATCATTTTTTGGTAGGTTCCTGTTTATTCAGCAGCTAGTTGCAATCTTGGTGTTCTCGCAGGAGGAGATGAGCACATGTCTTTCTCCTCCTCCATCTTACTCAATCAGTGGCAAGAGGGATTTTATTTTAAAAAGTGAAGACACAGGGAGGAGGAGTGAGGCTAATGATGGGGGGCATATGCGTTAGTCTGCCAGGTAAGGTAGGGCTCCCCCCATCCTCAGGGAGTGGGGTGCCACTCCCTTTTTATCCTTTTTTTGTTATTAATGTCTGGTCATCACTGTTGGTAGGGGTGCCATTTAATATGCTAATATCATAGAAATCAATGTATAAGACGACTCAGGGTTATTATAGTTGGAGGTCAGATTCACTGGTTGGTCTCATCTGGTTCCATCTGAGTTTTTGCTTGTAGCTTCCTTTCTTATCTCTGGACCCTTTAACTTAAAAATTTATGTTCACTTTTACTAAACGTGTGGGTGGAGGTAGTGGCTTGTTTGGCTGGTTTTAAGCAAGGACAACCTGGCCGAAGGTGGGGATTGGAGGGTTTGAGCAAAGACCTGGAGCAGCTCTGACAACAGTCTGGAGATATGTTCTCTCTCCGTCTGGCAATTGATGCTGGCTTTTAGCAGGGGGCATGGCTGAGTGTTGGGTTGGAATACCCTCAGGTAGCCTGAGCCTCCTCAGGCAAATGCTCTGAGAGGGAGCGCCAGGCAGAAGCCATATTATCTGAGTTGGTGTTGGAGTCATCCAGTACTGAGTCTGCATTCCCTTGGCCGAGGCAGTTAGGAAGCTCTGTTCATGTTTAACAGGAGAGGTGTCACCAATCATATTATATGTTGGGTTACATAATGCATGGCTGTCTTTGAGGAAAAACAGGGGGCTGTAGTATCACTTAGCCATAGTGAAGAGAAAGGCTGAAAGCGCTCTGGCTCTGATCTTATTCAGCAGTTCAACTTAAAGCACATCCCTTAACCTCTCTGGAGCTTGGATTTCTCATCTGTTAAATGAGATTCCCTCAAATTCCTTAGGTCTCTAAAAACTATGATTTTCTATTTTTTTAATGCAATTTCAAATCCTTGAATTACCAAAATTTTAATTAAAATAGTTCAAAAAAGTATTTATTTCGTAGATTGCTGGTTGATATACTCTAGAGATCCTTTCTAGAAGATCCTGGTCTAGAAAATTTTACCAAAAAAAACCACACCTGAAAATAAAGTATCAGGTTAATTGTGATCTTTTAGTTGAACTTGATCATCAGAAATAGTTTTGGGGCTCTACTGAGTAGAAACTGAGATAATCTCATAGTATTCACTTTCATTCTAAAGGCTCAAGTAGGAATTTAGGCACTGAGTGAATGGCTGAAGTGCCAGGGGTTCTGGGCGTTACAGTGAGCTGAACGTGCGCACTCCATCAGTGAGGGCAGCGTGCTGCTCCCTCTCCAGCTCCACCAGGTGGGGATCCAGCCATGGGTTTCCAGATACGAGTTTTCAAGAGAAAGTGCAGATCTGCACTTCTTTATGAGATTTGTTTTCTGTCTGTTTGTTTTGAATGTTTATTCTAAAGATGCCTGTCAGTTTAGATATAGCACTGTCCAGCAGAAGTTCGCGTGATGATGGAAACGTCTGTAGCTACGCTCCCCAGTGGGGCTTTCCTGGTGGCTCAGTGAGTGATGAAGACTCCCCCTGCCAGTGCAAGAGACGCAAGTCCGATCCCTGGGTTGGGAAGATCCCCTGGAGAAGGGCATGGCAACCCACTCCAGTGTTCTTGCTTGGAAAATCCCGTGGACAGACGAGCCTGGCGGGCTACAGTCCATGGGGTCACAAAGAGTCCAGCACGACTTGGCAACTGAACTACAACAAAACCACCAGCCGCATGTAGCCCAGAGCGCCTTGAAATGTGGCTAATGTGACTAAGGAAGTGAACTAATCTAATATCTTATTTAAATTGAACAGTCTACTTGACTGGACAGAGTAGTTTTTTTGTCTTTTTAAATATTATGTGAGCTAGGGAAAATATGTCTATAAGGTTTCACGTACATACAGTTCTCAACTTGTGGCCCACTGTTTGGACTCCTTAGGACCATTTACTCCTGTCAGTGATGTGGTTTGAAGACTACGGTATTGGAGGGTGTCTTTAATAAAACTCATTGGCTCTTAACATGAGAAAGCAGCACTGAATGTTACTTGAGGCTGGGTTTTGGTGCTCTTTTTAATGGGAAATAATAATCTATGGTCTCTTAAAATGTGATTAGCTATAATTTTAGGTCTGAAGCTATCTGCCTTCTCTAAAGGGGCATTCTGTATGTCAGGGGCACTATTTGAGACCACAGTCTCAAAGTGGAGTGTTGGCTTTAGGTGACGAGGTATCCTGCAGTTTTCATTTATTTGGTTGATTGTTTTGGGGAGGGGTTGGTCCTGAGAGTGTGTAGAAGGTCTGTGGGCTGTTGTTCAGACGGATGGCCATCTCCTTTAGAGTCCCTGTCTAGATTAGGGGTTGGGGGAGGGGATTGATTTAAGCTATGTGGGATGAAACACATCTTAAACCATTAAATAGTTAAAAATCTGAAATGATAAGAACTATTCAGCCAAGCCAGTCCTTTATATGTAAGATCTGAGATCACAGAAAAAAGAAGCTGAAAGCTGTAGAAGATAACATCACCTGCTAGGGTGCCGCCTGAGGGCGGTTGAGAATACAAAGCTGGGTTTCTTTGTGGAGTGGAGCCCCCTAAGTTCTGAGCACCTTTGATGACCCTTGTTTGTAAAGGAAGCTTAAAGGCTTGTGATGAGTCTTCGTTGGAGAAAGCGGTTTGGATTAGCTCAGCTGTTTGTTTCTCAGAAACCCCTTTTCTGAGTGAGTGCAATACGTTGTAGAACTCTAATCTTACCTTTGATTTGACCCATGAGTAAATCTGAAGTTGGGTTGACTTTTCTTTCATTAGAGAGCCAGGTATTATGTGTAGAGTAATGAACTACAGTCTGTCATCTTGATTCATTCAAATACTTACAGTGGAAAAACAGAAAACCTATGGCGTACCTAACGGGTGCCAAGAACAACTGTGGGCTCTGAGAATACAACAAGTGAGTGAAACAAAGCCCTTGCTCTCATGAGAGGAAGCAGAAAAAAAGCATGTTATGTATTTTAGGAAACAGTTAATACACGGGAGCTGATATTCATAGTGAGGACCTTCTCTCGTGGGGGAGGTGGCTGTTTGATACAGGGGTTAGGGAAGGCTTCTTGAAGAAGTGACAGTTGAAAAGGGGAGGGGATTGAGGTGGGGGAGGAATGAAGAGTTCCAGACAGCAGAAACCACAGGTGCAAAGGCCCGTTGTATCTGAGATATATTGCTTGTATTCAAAAGAACAGCAAAGTGGCCAGTTGGGCTGGAATGGAATGAGTGAGGGGAAGATGTCAGGAGACTAGCTAGCTAGGGCCTACAGTAGCTACATACATGCGGATCTTGTAAGTCATGGGTAAATCCTTTGGCTGTTTTTTTTAAAGTTCTTAGAAAGCCACTGGAAGGTAAGATAAGGAGTGTGATCTGTTTTACAGGTTTTAAATTTTATTGCTTCGTTTAGTTTTGGCTGGGAGGGGTCTTCTTTGCTGTGCGTGGGCTTTCTCTGGTTGCAGTGTGTGGGGGCTGCAGTGTGTGGGGGCTTCTCATTCAGTGGCTTCTTGTGTTGTGGAGCACAGGCTCTCGGGCACGCAGGCTTCAGTAGTTACAGCTTGCGGGCTCTAGAGCATGAGCTCAGTAGTTGTGGCACACAGGCTTGGCTGCTCCCTGGCATGTGGGATCTTCCTGGACCAGGGATCGAAACAGTGTCCCCTGCACTGGCAGGCAGATTCTATCCACTGTGCCACCAGGGAAGTCCTATTTTACAATTTTTTTAAAATTGGGAACAATCCCAAATTTTCTGAAAAATTCCAAGTACTTGAATCATTTCAAAGTAAGTTTCCAAAATTATGTCATATTCCGACAGAATTAACTTTGGTATATAACTCCTACAAACAAGTACATTCTCCTACATACATGGCTACGATGTAACATCAAAGGTAGGAAATTAAGTGATACACCACTGCTGTTTCAGGCTTCATCAGTGTTCCCAACAGTGTCCTTTGTAGCGAGAGGGTCTGGGCATGCCTTTCTTGTAGACCTCATTTCTCTCTAGTCTCTTGCACACTGGATTGGTTCATCAGTTTTTCCTTGATTTTTATGATCTTAACACTTGGAAGATTGCAGGCCAGCTGTGTTGTCGAGTGCCCCTCAGTGTGTTTCCTCATAACTTGATGCGAGCTATGCATCTGTGGCAGGAATGTCACGGAAGCAATGTCAGGTTCTTCTTGCATTTTATTAAATGGCTTCTGATTTCCCCATATTTCTGTAGTCTAAAGTTACTCATTTTCCCTTTACAATTAGCATTTTGTGGGGAGAAACTTTGAAGTTATATAACTATCCAGTTACTCAAGAAACTTCCATTTATTTATAGCAGTATGAACTGTTACTTTAATCAGTGGGTTATAGGCCATTAATGGGCTGCCCAGGTGGCACCAGTGGTAAGGAATGTGCCTGCCCACGCAGGAGACATAAGAGATACAGGTTCTGTCCCTGCATGGGGAAGGTCCCCTGGAGGAGGGCACTGCAACCTGCTCCAGGATTCTTGCCTGGAGAATCCCCGCGGGCAGAGGGGCCTCTGTCCACAGTGTGGGCTGCAGTTCATAGTGTTGCAAAGGGTCAGACACAACTGAAGCAATGTAGCAGCAGCATAATCTGTTAATATAATTTGTTCTTTTATTGCTCAAATTGAACAAATTTGACCAGTAGGAGTCCATTCAGTCTGCATTTGTGGACCTTTTAAAACATCTCCAGCATTCTTGGAGCGGTTTCTTTCTGACAACACTTTTTCCAGGTTCGTCTATGTTTTCCCTGCCCCACCCATGAAAACAGCCATTTCTTTGAGGAGCCCTGTGTTTGTGTTGTTTTCTGGCTATTTTTCAGTATAGTATTTAGAAACTATAATAGTATCTAAGTGCAAGGTATGCTCACTGCTGTTGGGACATCACTGCTCCCAGGCCTTCTCAGTGGACAAGCTTACTTGGCTCTAACAATTGTGTGTATGTGTGTATACATCTATATCTCTGTCTTTTTTAGTCTACATATTGAAAACCATGCATCCACAGCAATGCCACTGAATCCAGCCCAACACCTCAGGTTATATTCTAGTTTTTCTCTTTCCATATTTCTGTTTCTTCTTTTTTTAAATAGAGTTACTTATTTGATGAATTCCACTCTGTGTATTGAACTTCTCATTGCTTCCTTCCCACTCCCCACCTCTGAACGCCCTTCTTACCCCGCTTTGCTTCCAGCACCCCACATAAGCTTGGCAACTCCCCCTACCTGCCGACGTGGATGCCTTCTTGTCCCCGTGCAGGCTCTGCCACCACACTCCTCCTCTCCACCCACTGTGCCAAGCAGACAGATGCTTACTTTGCTTAGCCCCAGCTGATGGCTCTTGGGGGCTTTCCTGGTGGTACAGAGGTAAAGAGTCTGCCTGCCAGTGCAGGACCCACAGTAGACGCGGGTTCATTCCCTGGGCCAGGAAGGTCCCCTGGAGGAGGAAACAGCAACCCCTCCCAGTATTCTTGCCAGGGTTATCCCAGAGGATGGACAGAGGAGCCTGGTGGGCTGTATAGTCCCTGGGGTCACAGATCGGGCACAGCTGAGCACGCACACACCGTTGTCTACTCCTGTGTAACAGATTTTTCAACTTTAGTTTAAAACAATAAACATTATCTTACAGTTTCTGTGGGTAAGAGTTTGAGTGCAGCTTAGCTGGATGTCTCTGGCTAAGAATCTCTCACAAGGCCACACAGAAGACACCGTGTGTTTGCTGTTGTTGTTCATTTGTTCAGTGGTGTCCGACCGTTTGCGACCCATGGACTGCAGCACGCCAGGCTTCCCTGTCCTTCGCCCTCTCTCAGAGTTTGCTCAGACTCGTGTCCATTGAGTCAGTGATGGCATCCACCCATCTCATCCTCTGTTGCCCCCTTCTCCTCCTGCCTTCAATCTTTCGCAACATCGGGGTCATTTCTAATGAGTCAGCATCGGGTGGCCAAAGTATTGGAATTTCAGCATCAGTCCTTCTAACGAATATTCAGGGTTGACTTTCTTTAGGATGGTCTGGTTGGCTCTCCTTTCAGTCCAAGGGACTCTCAAGAGTCTTCTCCAACACCACAGTTCGAAAGCATCAATTCTTTGTCACTTAGCTTTCTTTATAGTCCAACCCTCACATCCATACATGACTACTGGAAAAACCATAGCTTTGACTATATGGACCTTTGTCGACAAAGTAATGTCTCTACTTTTTAATACGCTATCTAGGTTTGTCATAGCTTTTCTTCCAAGGAGCAAGCGTCTTTTAATTTCATGACTGCAGTCACCGTCCACAGTGATTTTGGAGCCTAAGAAAATAAAGTCTGTTACTGTTTCCATTGTTTCCCCATCTCTTTGCCATGTGAGGCTGCAGTCATATTGAGGTTTACATTTGGAAGGATCCACTGTCAAATTCATTCACATGGCTGTGGACAGAGTGGCGGCAGCTGGTTTTCCCAGAGTTACAATCAGGAGCAAATGAAAGGGAGCACCGTAGTTGGAAGCCTCAGTCTTTTTAAACCTAATCTCAGAAGTGACACCCCACACTGATGCTGTATTCTGTTGTTTAGAGTTGATCCGTCGGGCTAGCCCACACTCAAGGAGAGGTGTGTTCACCAGGAGGATGTGGTCATTGGAGGTCATCTTAGAGGCTGCCCACCACAGAGACGCATTTTGAAGTAAGATGGACTAAACTGGATTTGCGGATAGATTGGATTTTGAGAAAAAAGGGTAGCTTCAAGATTTTGGCCTAGTTTGAACTACTAGTGGTATATTATCTGGGAAGAGGAGAAGCAGGCAGGATGGGAGAAGCAGAATTGGGAGGCGTAATCAAGAGTTCCATCTGAGTTGTCTGTTAGACAGCCAAGTGAGTGTGGTGGGTAGATAGTTGAAAACATTAGTCTGAAGGTCAGAATAGAAGTTGGTGCTGGAGATAGGACTTCAAGTGTGATTTTACCTAGCATAGTATGCAGTTTTCATAAATTATGGGTAAAAGGGTTGAGAGACTCTGATCTTCGGTTAAATATCTAGCTCTGTTACCCTGGAAACCAGGTTAGATTGTATCAGTCATATTGCTGGATAAAACTGATCCTTGATTGGCAAACTGCATCTAGATTGAGAGGACTTACAAATGCCTGATGAGTTAGCAATGTTTGGGCTCCCCTGTCTTGTTGCTCTTAGAGCCGGTATGTCCCTGCTGGGAACGGCAGTCCTGAAGCCATGCCTGTGTAGTTGTTAGCGGAGATGTTAGCTTTTGTGGACATGAAGCTTTAAAGTCAGGGCAGCTCCGGCACCTGCCTCGTGTGGCTCTCACCTCCCTTGAGCCTGTGCTGTGTCATCTAGAGAGTCAAAGATGGATGTCTGGGTGAGCCATGTCCCCTGGAGAAACTACTGCAGAGACTCCCGGTGGGAGGAACACCTGGCGTGTCCCTGAGCTCCGCAGGCTGTGGTCCCTGTGCCCGGCCCTTCTGATTCTCAGGGGCCCTCTGTGGCCTCTGACAGTCTCTGTTGAGTAGTTACATAGTCTCACCTGGGGAAGGATTTCCCTTCAGAGGCATACTTTCAGTGTTTTTGGTAGAACCAGGGCGTATTTTTAATGAGCTTGTGGCTCACTTAATGCTCCCCATCCTTGTGGTAACATGAGAAATTGTGTGGGAAAGTGAGTTCATTTTGTCAGTCTTGTCTCAAAGCTTTCATTTTCTTTGAATGTGTCAGCAGTCGGTAAGGTCTAGCAGTAGATAAACAAAAGGTATCCATGGTGGTGCAAACATCTTGGATGGGCAGTGGAGCCACTCGAACCTTGAAAATTAAAGAAAAAAATTATTGCCTAGAGACCAGCACAGCACCCAGCTTACAAACAGTTCATGCCATTGAGTGACTATTTATTGAGTACCCCACTATGTTTCAGGTACTCATGGGTTTGTACATTTATACAGATGAAAATATGTAAGAGCCTGTCCTGGAGTTTATAGTCAATTAATGAGTACTGGCTGGTAGACTAATACTGTATTGTAACTTACTATCTGTTACTTTTCTTTGTTACAGTACCTTCCTTTTCTTACCTGTTTTATTCATTTAAAGTGAAAGTGAAGTCGCTCAGTCTGACTCTTTGCCACCCCATGGACAGTAGCCTACCAGGCTCCCCAGTCCGTCCATGGGATTTTTCCAGGCAAGAGTACTCGAGTAGGTTGTCATTTCCTTCTCCCAGGGGATCTTTCTGACCCAGGGATCAAACCCCGGTCTCCTGCATTGTAGGCAGGTGCTTTTACTGTCTGAGCCACCAGGGCAGTCCTTGATTCATTTATGGGGTCAATGATTAGATTTTAATTTCTCCTTTAACTTGACTGAATAGAATACTCAAAGTCTTTATTTCAGTTGATTACAAATACTGTCTTATACTATTTTGGAGTACCCTTAATTTTATCTTCAAGTTAGCTAAGTGCCGCCGTCTATACAGTAATGCACAATAATGATTATTTTCATTTTTATGGTAGTAAACCAATTAAATAATCAGTATCCTCATGAAATCTGACACGATAAAATGTTGAATACCAATGGAAAGAAAATTCGGGCAGTTTTTTTGCATAATAGTATAAAATTGCTGTTTTCATTTACATCAGGAGAAACAAACTTTTGTGTGTGGTTTGAAGTATTTGAACTCTGAAATCCTTGGAGCCAAGTTAAAAAAGAAAAAACCGTGGCTTGCCTGGATTTTTCTTTACTGTGGATATACTTTTTTCCCACTTGGTGGCACCTTCTGTTCAT
Source organism: Ovis canadensis (assembly GCF_042477335.2). Classification (NCBI taxonomy): domain Eukaryota; kingdom Metazoa; phylum Chordata; class Mammalia; order Artiodactyla; family Bovidae; genus Ovis; species Ovis canadensis. The sequence goes on along the minus strand of NC_091247.1, from coordinate 136,906,548 downwards.
TTTAAAGTAACATGTCCTTCCTTCTTCCGTGTAGTGCACTGGTCTCTCCTCCTCATATATTAATTTTTCTTATTAAAATTAATGGTTAAATTACTCAAGTAATACATCAGTACTTTTTAGAAGAAATTATAGCTTATGTTCAGAAGTTTTCACTTTTTTTTTTTTTTTTTTACAGAAAATAATTTGTCCTTGAAGATTTTTTTAGTGCCATGGTGACACTGACAATGGTTTTTCTCCTGTAGGGTTAATTTATTTAAGATGCCTGACACAGTCCATAGGGTTGCAAAGAGTCGGACATGACTGAAGCAACTTAACATACACACAACGTCATTTTAGTCAGCTTTTTTTTTTTTCACTTGACAGAAGATGTTCTAGAAGCCTTTGTAGAGAAGTGAGGTAGCAGGTGGGGAGGATTACCTGGAGGTGATTACTTGGGGCTTGAGAGACTGGGTGGGTGGTGGTACCTTTCATTAGGATGGGAAGATTTGGAGAAGGGTAGCCTGTGAGGGTGGAGGGTAGGAATCAGAAGCCTCCTTTTTGGATGTAGGAAATTTGAGATAACATGCCAGAAATCCAAGTGAACAATTATGTTAAGTAAACAGCAGGATAGATGAATCTGTAGCTTAGGACAGAGGTCAAGCCAGTAAAGAATAAGTAGTTACTAGCAAAGTAAGGATGGAGAAGGCAATGGCACCCCACTCCAGTATTCTTGCCTGGAAAATCCCATGGACGGAGGAGCCTGGTAGGCTGCAGTCCATGGGGTTGCTAAGAGTTAGACACGACTGAGCGACTTTCCTTTCACTTTTCACTTTCATGCATTGAATAAAGAAATGGCAACCCACTCCGGTGTTCTTGCCTTGATAATCCCAGGGACGGGGGAGCCTGGTGGGCTGCCGTCTATGGGGTTGCACAGAGTCGGACACAACTGAAGCGACTTAGCAGCAGCAGCAGCAGCAGCAGCAGAGTAAGGAAGACAAGAGAGATTAGCATTTCAACAATCATAGGAAGTCTAATTGTGTTGATTTTTGCTGAGAGGTTAAGTAATAAAAGGACAGAGAAGTGTCCATGTGCATTTGGCAGTATGAACTTCATTGAATCTAAATGGAATCTGTTCTTGAAAAAAATGTGAAGAGATCAGAAAAATTTTTTTAAATCTGTTAGATGGGCAGGGATAATTCACATACACCCCTAAGAAGCAACCACTGTCAGCATTTGCCACATTTCCTTTAGTCTTTTAAAATAAATGTTTATGTTAGTTGTGTTCCTAATCATTCAGTTTTACTTACTGTTTTTTTTCAGTCTATAATATAAGCAATTTTCCCTGTTATTAAAAAGAATCCTTATAATCATGATTGTAAAAATGTACAGTTGTTATAGAAAACTTGGAAAATCCATAGATGGACAAACAAAAATAAACTAATTCCTTAGCCAAGAAATAAGCACTGTTAAGATTTTGTTCACTGATTGAACAGATACCAGTTTGTTGGCTTTTGAGTATAAAAGGAATATGTTCAAAGGACCACAAAGTGGAGAACAGGTTGTCGTTTATTGGTCGCGTCTTCTTTAGAAGATTTGTGATTATAAATAACTGTATATAGGTAAATGTGTATATACAAATATATTTATTATATACAATATTTTGTTTCTCTTCCCCCTCCCCTCACTTAATATAGCACAAATGTTTTCACTTAATATGCTGCTTGTCAGTTTGAGTGTTTTAGTGTAGAGGGGCTTTGAATATAGACAGGACTAATGGCAATTTGGGTTTAAAATGAATATTCTATTAACTATAGCTGCAAACTTTAAAATGTAGTTGCTCTTAAGCTTTGAGGATTTGTTTATGAATAGGATAGCAAGATTAGTAACTTGAATACTTGTGCATAAAAATAAAAAGCAATTATATTCTCTCATTCTTTGATGAATGGTTAATAAACGCTAATGGAAAGAATTACATTCTCCTAAGGAGTTAGCGCTGGGGAAGGAAATGGCAACCCACTCCAGTGTTCTTGCCTAGAGAATCCAAGGGACGGGGGAGCCCTGGTGGGCTGCCGTCTATGGGGTCGCACAGAGTCGGACACAACTGAAGCAGTTTAGCAGCAGCAGCAAGGAGTTATCTCCACTTGCAATGTTAGTTAATTACATCCCTTTAAGCATTTTAGGGCACATTTATAAATGTAATATATTTGATTTTTTAAAATATCTTCAGATGCCCAGTGTAGGTAGGTTAATGAATCTATCAAGCAAAATGTTCCTAAGCCCTTAAATGACTCTTGTTTATTCAAGCCAAAAATTTAAGGGTCCTTTTAAACTCTTTCTCTAGTAACTATTCTATCAGCATGTTCTTTCTGCTTTATTTTCTGAATATATCCCATGCCTAATCACTGCGTCTATGGCTGTTGAAGTGAAGTGAAGTCACTCAGTCGTGTCTGACTCTTTGCTACCCCATGGGCTGTAGCCTACCAGGCTCCTCTGTCCATGGGATTTTCCAGGCAACAGTCCTGGAGCGGATTACCCTTTCCTCCTCCAGGGGATCTTCCCAACCCAGGGATCGAATCCGGGTCTCCCGCATTGTAAACAGACGCTTTGCTGTCTGAGCCACCAGGGAAGTCCCAGTCCAAAACACAGTAATGTCTTGCCTGGACTTCTGCAACCACTTGACTGGTTGGCTTACATTCTTACAATATACCAGTATTCCCAACATACTGAGTGATCTAGTGTGTGTGTGTGCACACACACGCACGTGCCGTTGCTCAGTCGTGTCTGACTCTTTGTGACCTTATGGGCTATATAGCCAGCCAGGCTTCTCTGTCCATGGAATTTTCCAGGCAAGAATACTGGAGTGCATTGCCATTTCCTACTCCAGGGCATATTCCTGACCCAGGGATCAAACCTGTGTCTTCGAATGTCCTGCATTGGCAGGCAGATTATTTACCAGTGTGCCACCTGGGAAGATGATTAAGTGATTAGAGTGGCTATTTTAAAATGTTAACTCAGATTATATCAGTACTCTGCTCAGAACTCTCCATTGGTCTGCAGGGCTTCCTTGATAGCTCAGTTGGTAAAGAATGAACCTGCAATGCAGAAGACCCGGGTTCGATTCCTGGGTTGGGAAGATCTGCTGGAGAAGGGATAGGCTACCCACTCCAGTATTCTTGGGGTTCCCTGTGGCTCAGCTGGTAAAGCATCCACCTGCAGTGTGAGAAACCTGGGTTTGATCCCGGGGTTGGGGAGATCCCATGGAGAAGGGAAAAGCTACCCATCCCAGTATTCTGGCCTGGAGAATTCAAGGCACTGCATAGTCCGTGGGATTGCAAAGAGTCGGACATGGCTGAGCAACTTTCACTTCACTCGGTCTGCAAGGCCATATGCCATCCTGGCCCTTCCAGGTCTGTGTGCCCTGCCCAGTTCACCACCCTGCTGACTCTTGGCTTGGTAACCACGTTGGCCTTCTGGCTTTCCCTCACGGAGTGACCACACTCCTACCGCAGTTACTTTGCACTAGGTGTTTCCCCAGATTGCACGGCTCATGCCCGCAGGTGGTTCATGTGTCTGTCCCAGTGACTGCCCTAGCTGAAAGAGCCCCGTCCTTCTCCCACGGCTCGTTTCTCCAGCTGCCATGCTTCTTGGTAAGAATCGTGTCCACTGTTGTGTTGCTAATGCCTAAATCAGTGTCTCACACATAGTAGTTGCTCGGTAAACTTCTGTTAGATGAATGTGGACATACTGTTTTACTTGAAACAACTGTTATTTTGCTTTTTGGATACAGTAATTTTATTTGCTTCTGCCAGCTGATCCAAAAATGGTATATCTGCACTTTTTTTTAATAGCTTTTGTATGAATTTGAAGCTGTAATATATTTACCTCTGAGTTCCACTCTAACTTCAGCCTGTCCTTTTTAATATCTTGTCCCAGTGAATCGTATCTTAGTCTTTTAGAATATTATTTTCCTAAATAAATTGCCGTCTCTCAATGCCAGAGAATATTGTCTTCCTCTTGATACACCTGCCCAGTCTGTCCTTCTTCAGATAGTGTTGTATAAAATACTCTGAACTGAAATCAGTGTTACTCAGTACAGTGGGTTTTGCAGGTTATTTTCAAAGTAGTTCCTTCCTAATGTTTATTTTCTGTTTCAGAAGATATTAGGTGGCTATGTTTTAAGGAACTATAAACTGCATGTTTACGTAGATATTTAGGTGTTACAGAATATTGCTTTATAATAAATAACACATTTTATTCACTATTCAGTGTAACATTTCACAAAGATGTGTTGTTGGAAAATTTCATACCTGATTGTGGAAATAAACTGGGTAGTTTGGTGAACAAAGAACTACTCTGCAATTTCCAGACAGAATCTATTTGATGTTCACAGGTTATCGAAGTCTAAAATGTGCCACACATAGTCATATGTAGAAGTTTCTGAGGTTTCTAAATTAGAAAAACAGTTTGAACCTTTCCGTGTAACTATAGTGAAAGACATTGTGCTGTGGAAGTGACATAGGAAAAATTTCCAGTAAGGTAGACTGAGAGAAACAGTCTGTCTGCTACTAAAACATTCAGTACTTAAAAGAGAGTGATTTTTTTTTTTTTAAGTGATGGCATAAAGTGGAATGAAATGGAGTTAGAAGTAGAAGAACCTACTTATGAAAAGTGAAAGTGAAGTCGCTCAGTCGTGTCCGACTCTTTGCGACCCTGTGGTCTGTAGCCTACCAGGCAAGAATACTGGAGTGGGTTGCCATTTCCTTCTCCAGGGGATCTTCCCGACCCAGGGATCGATCCCAGGTCTTCCACGTTGCAGGCAGACGCTTTAACCTCTGAGCCACCAGGGAAGCCCTATAAGAACCTACTTATAGTCTCAAATAAATGACAGATGACTTCAAGGAGGATTTGAAACCCTGCTAGTTGTTTTGAATCTCTAGTTGTTTTGAATTAGGATTTTAATTTTTAATAGCTTTCTTTTGTCTTACAAAGTAGTACATGTCTGTTACAGAAAATTCAGAAAATAACGAAGCAAATAAAAGTAACCTATTATCCTACCACACAGAGACAAACTACTGTTGATATTTTGATATATATTCTTCTCATTTCCCCTTTTCCTATGCATATATATGCGTTGTTTTTGTTTTTAATGTAAGTAGATTTTTTAAAGTGGTAGTCTGTGTTTGAATCCTGGCTTCACCATCACGGGCAAGTTATTTTTAAACTCTTGGTGCTCTGGTTTCCTGATTTATTAAATCAGGTTAATAACATCTGTCTCATAGAGTTCTTTTAAGAATTAAATGAGTTAATATTTATAAATTGTTTAGAACAGTGCCATGACTTACACTTACAAATGCTATCTAGTATCGTTCAGTAAATTAAGTAAATAACCTGCTTTTTAGGCTTAACATTTGGTGAGCATTCTCTGTTAACATAATATTTACTAAGGCATTAATCTTCCATCATATGGATATGCCCTGAGTTAAAGTATTCCCTATATTATTCTTGGTTTTGTTCTTTCTGTGTTTTTACTGTTATAAGTAAAACTTTGGTCAATATCCTTGTATGTAAGCGTTTATCCACACAACCTAGTTTCTATGGCACATTCCTACAAGTAAAATTGCTGAGTCCAGAAGTGTACATGTTTTGTAAGTGTTTGGTACCTATTGCCAAATTTCCCTCAATTGACGTTCTCGGGGTAAATACATTCACAGTATGTGAGTTTGATTTCTCTATAACTTTACCAATACTAGATATTATTTTATTTTTAAATCTTTACCAGCTTAGCAAGTAAAAAGTTGTATCTCGTTTTAATTTTTATTCCCTTGGTTAAACTTTTTTGTTGTTTATCTTTTTTCTTTTTATGACTCATCTCTTAACATCATTTATCTGTTTTGCTATTGAATGTTTAACTTTTTCTGTTTTACAGTGATAGATGAACTACTTTTCTGTATATTTCCCCGTTTCTTTGATTTTTCAGAGTTTTAGGACATAAACATACTTCAATTTTTATGTAATAAAATTACCGTTTTTTTTCTTTATGGCTTTTGGACTTTGATGTTAAGCTCAGAAATGGGCCTTCATATTCTGTTAGTATCAATACATCTTACGAATATAAATATTCTTTAACTTTTTTCTCAACAAAATTAATTGTCATAGCATAATTTATTGAGAAAAATTTACTTTCCCCAATAATTTGATATGCCAGCCTTACCTTATACATCCTTAAGTCTAGGGGTTTTTGTTCTATTTTTGTACTTTTGTACCAAATTCTTAGTACAAAGCTTTTGTACCAATTTTTATATTGTTTTAATATCTGTGACTTTAAAGTCTGGTATTGCCAGCCTTCCTGATTGTTGTGTTTTCAAAGTGTTCTTAAGATAGGCTTGCAGCTGATCCTTAGAATTATAATTGTCAAACCCTATTGAGATTTTGATTCAGATTGCATTTAATTAAAAACAGTAATTACTGAGCTAAAGAAGTTTGAGTTGGCTATCTTGTAATGAATTGTCTTTGGTTTTTATTTTGTTAAATATATCAATCTTATCCCATGGTTGGACGGATCTCAGGATTTTGACAGATACTTAAGTGCTATCATCATCCCGGCCAGTTTTCATCTGTTGCTTGTATTTAAGCTCTGATCAAGATGTTCTTTTCAGCTGCTGGGAAATTGTTCAGGCCTCAGCTGTGTGACATACATGCTGTGGGGCCTTGGGAAGGTGGTTTCAACTCGTTTCCTCAATTTAAAAATACAGAATGCTTAGTATTAATTTAAGTGATGGAGTGATATGCATGAGAATGTTTCATAAACTAAAGTGAGATGGAGTAATAATAGTTTTAGTATAATGAATATTCTTACCTCAAAAAACAATCTGGAGGGGTTTGTGTGGTTTTTCTTAGTCTGTTTTTTGAAAAGTTGAAAAATCTGTTGTTTCTAGGCTCAGTGATGTTAGGTAAAAATATCTGAAACGTGAACACAGACTCCAGCCTTGATTCCCAAAGTTAATAATGTTTTTTATCCAAGGAAAAGATTCAAAACTGCCTATATTTTTGTTGCTGTTACTTGTTAATGTTTTATTTCTGAAAAGGAAAATTAAACTTTTTATCTTTGTTATTAATATCCATCTTAAAGATTGTTTACCATCTTACAATCTGTTTTATATGGTGTATATTTTTATTTCTTAAATTTCCTATTAGGCTGTTTTATTCTTTCTTCAGAAATAAATCCCCCCATTTTGTACTTACAGTGGCTAACAACCTCAAACTTAAGTGAAGTAGTATGTTTTCAAAGAAAAGGTCGTCTTTTCCTGTTCCTTTCTACACTTCTTTTTGTGTTCCAGTCTTTCTGTTTTCCTCATTAACAACTGAAAATTGGATCAACCACCTGTGGGATTTATTTCCACTTGAGTTGTGTTGTAATTATGGTTTAGTATCTTTGTTATTAATTTTTACATACTTGAATATATTTGAGTACTAAGTTTTTCCCAAAGTGTAATCTGTTTTCATTACAAATATTTATCTCTTTTGTATTTATAACTTTTTGCCTTTCTGCCAGTCTCCTTATTTATAGTCTTACTGACTTTATCAAGTTTAAGTTTATATTTTGTCCTGTAAGGTAATAACAGTGATATAAAATTGAAATGGGTCTGATACCAGCTCAACACAGTTTTTTAGGCAGTACTCTTAGTCCATTGGTGCCTTTAATTAATTGGAATAAAAATGACCCAAATGAAAACCTGTTTGCACAAACTCTTCGGTGTGAAAATCTAAAAGATATGGTTTCTTTAGGCTTTATTTAATAATATAGTTATAACAGAAGGGTTATATTAGGCTGCTGCTAAATCACTTCAGTCGTGTCCAACTCTGTGCGACCTCATAGACGGCAGCCCGCCAGGCTCCCCCGTCCCTGGGATTCTCCAGGCAAGGACCCTGGAGTGGGTTGCCATTTCCTTCTCCAATGCATGAAAGTGAAAAGTGAAAGGGAAGTCACTCAGTCGTATCTGACTCTTAGCAACCCCATGAACTGCAGCCCACCAGGCTACTCCGTCCATGGGATTTTCCAGGCAGGAATACTGGAGTGGGGTGCCATTGCCTTCTCTGTATATTAGGCTAGCAGATTATAAACATTTTCTTATTTCTTGTAGCTTCTTATTCTAACATAATGAGAATAAATTATTGTTTACTCATTCCCTGCCTCCAGTCAATAGTCTTACTAGATGAACATTTTCAGATTTTATCTGTTGGCGGTAAAAGTTTCTTTTAGTTTTCTTTCCTTTTTTTGGCCTCACAGTGCAGTCTGTGGTATCTTAGTTCCCTGGCCAGGGGTTGAACCTGGGCCCTTGGCAGTGAAACTGCTGAGTCCTAACCGTTGGACCACCAGAGGATTCCCTCCTCTTTTAGTTTTCTGTCTCATTTTAGCATTTTCTGTCTCTGTGAGCTCTCAGTTAAGTTACTGAATAGGCGTATAAAAGCTTTGGACTCTGCTTCTTTAAATATCATTTTAACTTTCAGGAGTCTTGATGACAATTATTTGAATAAAAATGGCTCAGACAGTAAAGAATCTGCCTGCGGTTCAGCAGATCTGGTTTCAGTCCCTGGACTGGGAAGATTCCCCTGGAGAATTCCATGGACAGAGAAGCCTGGCAGGCTACAGTCCATGGGGCTGCAAAAAGTCAGACATGACAGAGCAACGTTTTTTTGAACACACTTTTTTGTAATTAGGCTGACTCAAAAGGCGAAAGTTAAATATTTCTGCTGTGCCTTAACTTACATAAAACCCCTTGGTAAGTAAGAGCTCTGGTTTTCACAGCTAATCCCTCCTTCAGGTGGCTAGTGGAGCCTCTCACCACCGGTGTCTCATAATAGTCATGGTTTATTGGTCCAGGTTACTTTCACTAATCCCCATTTTCCTTTGGAGGATGTAAGAGAGAAAGCAGCCCGGTGGATTCAGGCTTCCTCATTCTTCATTGTGTTAGCTGGTCATGATATAATTATCTTTAGACACAAATACAGCAACTGTAATAATATTTTATTGATCTTAGACAATTACCTAGCTGTATCTGTCAATTACTGTTAGCAAATATTCTTAAACTTACATAGCATCATGCATTTTTCTCATTAGCTTTAGTCAGTTATTTTACTGAAGCTTCCTTGACTTGCCCTTTCCTCTCTAGCTGGATAATCCCCTCACCCCACCCCAGCCCTTTTTTTCCCTAGGAGCTGCAATTCTGTGCCTGTCACCTCATTCCCTTTTCTTATAGAGTCATCTTTGTCTTATGAGCTCGGGGTCTTGTTATGAATTCTCTCTCCCCTTCCTTTCCCATATAAATTCATCTTGGTTTTCTGCTCAGTTCTACTGTTTGTCCCTTGGACTTAGTTTCTTTCTTTTCTGTTATTAGAGAGTTTTCTGTACTCCAAGGAAACGCCCAGCTTCCTTCTTTAGGCCAGATTTCTGGCACCTCCCCCCAAGTATCTTTTTACAAACACTTGAAGCTGAAACACTCCTGAACTTTGGGCTGTAGTTGAACAATTTTATTATAACAAACTGTATGTCCTCTAGTGCTCAGACTTAAGCTTTGACTTAAGATGCATGCAGAGACCCTCTTCTTCGACAGGAGCCTGAAGGGTTTCAAACTAGAGCTTCATGAACCAGAGCATCCTGAGCATACTGAAACTGCGGAGGCAGCCTCTAGCATCTAATAGAATAATGCTGTACGTCACCAGTTCTAAACTACGTTTTTATATCTAAAATTAAGATACATGTTATAATCAATAGTGCCACAATTTAATTAGCAGCATCTTCTTTTCTTTCTTAGTGATACATAAAATAATGGTGTATCTTAAAATTGATGGGGTCCTAGATTTGATGACTTATAATAATCATAAAAACAGTAGCTAACATTTGTTGAGTGCCTACCATGCACAGGAGTTTTTCTAGGTATTATCTGATTTAATCCTTATACTTTTCTTAGTAAGAATGTTCAGATGAAACAACCAAGGCATAGGAAGGTTCAGCTAGTTAGTGATAGAGCTGAGATTGGAGCTCAAGCAACATAATAACTCGAGAACTGCTCTCTTACTCTCCTCCTCCTACACTAGGCTGCCTCTTCATAACTGTCTTTTTTTTTTTTCTCTCTCTCTCTCTTTAAGGCATCGTTGGCTTCACTGTATGACTGATGATCCTCCAACAGTAAAACCACCTACTGCTCGTAAATTCATTTGGACAAACCATAAATTCAATCTGAGTGGCACTCCACAACAGTACGTACCTTATTCCACCACTAGGAAGAAGATTCAGGAGTGGGTCCCACCTTCGACACCTTACAAGTAAAGACAACGAAAAGCAATTTACGTGTAAAATATGGGGCTTTTCCTATAATTGTAGTGCTTACTGTTAACTTGATTAAAGTTATTTGATTAAGCAGCGTCTTTTGTGCTTTTTTTGCCCTTAACTTTGTTATTTATCAGCTGCAAAATAGAAGTTTACAAACATGGGTAAGTGAAGTAGCCTTCTGCTGGGGCAGCTGTGTGGTGTACAGTCCCCCATCTCCTGTGTGGCTGTGTCTGTGCTTTGTGGCCCTGCCTTGCTGCCATAGCTGATTGACAGGGGAGACCTAACACTGAGTTGAGCCAAACAGATCTTCTCATGGGAGTTTGAAAGGTGAATGGAGAGACTAAGAGACATCAAAGTTGGTTGACTTTGATGGTGGCCTGTAAGAAGTTTATGAGAGGTTTCATATTTCCTGAGTTTTGGTTCTTTCATAGTCTGTTTGAATCTGTAAACTACCCCAGGATCCATTCCAATATATTTTTATTTCCTTAAGCCAAGTAAGGTCACTGACATTTTTCTCTTTTTATTTGCAAATAAAAGAGCTTTAACTCATATCCAGATTGGTTCCAAAGAATGGATTGTAGGCAAAAGATCTTGAGGGAAATAAGGAATCTTTGGAACTGGTTACGTTGTCGTTCAGTTGCTCAGTTGTGTCCGACTCTTTGCAACCCCATGGACTACAGCACACCAGGCTCCCCTGTCTTTCATCGTCTTCCAGAGTTTGCTCAAACTTACGTCAGTTGACTTGGTGATGCCATCCAACCATCTCATTCTCTGTTGTCCCCTTCTCCTCCTGCCTTTAATCTTTTCCATCGTCAGGGTCTTTTCTAATGAATCAGCACTTCACATCAGGTGGCTGAAGTATTGGAGCTTCAACTTCAGCATCAGTCTTTCCAGTGAATATTCAGGGTTTATTTCCCTTAGGATTGACTGGCTTAATGTCCTTGCAGTCCAAGGGAGTGGAGAAGTCCAACACCAGAATTCATAAGTATCAGTTCTTCTGTGCTTAGCCTTCTTTATGGTCCAGCTGTCACATCCATACATGACTTCTGGAAAAACCATAGCTTTGACTGTATGGACCTTTGTAGGCAAAGTGATGTCTCTGCTTTTTAATATGCTATCTAGGTTTGTCATAGTTTTTCTTCCAAGGAGCAAGCGTCTTTTAATTTCATGGCTGCAGTCACCATCCACACTGATGATGGGTAAGATGAAAGGCACCACCACCTCTCTTCATATTCTGGATGGGAAGCTAGCAGCTGCAGTGATCAGCTTATCAAGCTCTTGTCCTTAGTCACCAGGATCCATAAGCCCCTGAAGGATAACGCCCTTGGATACCAGTTAGCAGCTACCATAGAGTAGTTTAGCAGAACAGAGATGGAACAATTTAGTGATGGAAAAAGGTTATGGAGTCAGGTGGTTGCTTTCCAGGACACTGGATAACGTAAGGGAGAGAATGAACTTTAATCCCCAAATCTCCACTCAAGGTGTTGAGTGAAAGTCAGGACAATTACATGACTTAGCCAATTCCTCAGGTTTCTTATGTGAAAATTAAGGGATAGAGTGGGGTCCTAACTTTTGGTACAGAGGTAGCCGGAAGGAATTAGAATATCTTTTGGCTGCAAATTAGAGACACCTGAAGCGTTTGTAAAGCTCTATTGGCCTAAGCTACTAAACCAGCACCTCTGAGGGTGGGATATAGGCATCAGTGTTTGTTAAAGGCTCACCTTTCTTTGCAGCCAAGGTTCTGGAATACTGAGCTGAAGGGGAAAACACACCAAGCTAGTTGTGAAGAAACAGAGTTCTGAAACTTTCTCAATCATAAGAAATTAAGGTTTTCCCATAGCTTCGCTGCTGAGTATTCCCTACTTAGCTGGATCAGGTTGAATGTGGTGCTCTCAGGAGGTATGATAGTCAGCATGTTATTGGGGGCAGCTGTCTGCAGTTTGTTGACTGACCAAAGAAGAGCAGCACCAAGCGCTAAGAGCTAGCCTGTGCTAGACTGAGACTTTGTATGCTCTGTGTACCACTTCACTGACGTTTCTGTCAGTGTCTAAAGCATGGCTTTCTAGTGCAGTTGGGAACAGACTGAAAAGGGAAACTTGTGAAAAATTAGAAGTTCTGTCCTGGCTGTTCTTGCTGGAGGTTCACCTGTTGGAAGGAAAGTGGGCGTGGTTCTCATAAGGAGAGGGAAGGTGGACAGAGATGGTAACTAGGAAATGGTCTGATCTGCAGCGATCTCTGTTGATTGTTAGCTTAGTGCTTCTAGGAATGAAAGCAATAGGCAGCTACCTTAGTTCTTAATCTGGTTTTTCTTGAAGCCAACTTTATAGGTCTGGATAATAGACACTTGAATCAAGCTAGATCACAGCTTCTCTCTCGATTTCACAGCTGAGTTAATTCACAAGGCTAAACCCTCAAGGGCTGTGCTATATTAATAGATATGTGTACTTAGAAAAAAGAAATATCAGTGTTTCAGTGGACACTTGTTCCAAATTAGGACCAACTTTGGGAAGATTGAGAACACCATGGCCCACTGATAAAAATACAGGCTATGAGTGGCACATTGGACCCCATTTCACTATAAGCCCATGGGGAAGGCTGAACTCCTCTTTCCACTACCCTGTGCTTTATTTCTTCAGTTCCTAAGTATAGATGGTTGGACACCGTTTACAGAAGCCCAGCATTGGATCCCTGCCTTCAAGAGTAAATATACTTGTGGCAAAAGGCCAAGGGAAGGACATTGGAGCATTCCATCCTTACCAAAATAATAAGTGAAAAAGCAGTATGTCTTTGGGGTAATGACAGAGTTAGATGCAACCATTGGTGGGAAGAAAGGTATAAATGTGGACATACCTGTCGTCCCCAAATATACAGTGTAATTCCATGACCAGTGAGAAAGGCCTTGGAGGGTGACGGCAGTCTATAATGGTCACACTTAACCTTGAGGTGATTTGAATTGTAGATACTATCCAATGGTCTCTTCACTGGAGCAACTTAGTACAGCCTCTGGCATTTGATATGTAACTGTTGGTCTAACTACTGTATTTTTACCCATTTTGGTTGGTAGACTCCATCAGCAATTGTTTGCTTTTACCTGGCAGGGACAGAATGGATGTCAGTTCTAGCCAGTTGCTACATGAGGACATTTAATGCCTCATCAAACGGTAGGATGTCACATTAGCCCACTGTGTTGCTGCAGAGCATGACATATCAGATACCCAAATGCCCTGATAGGACACAACATATGCCAGGGATGGAACCTGAGTATTCTACAAATGGAGGGACTTGGTTCCTTAGTGATTTTCTCAGGGATTCAGTGGTCTAGTGCATGTTGAGATGGCCGTCTTCAGTGTTAAAGGGCAAGCTGCTGCACCTTGCCTGTTCTACAATTAAGAAGGACTCTGGATTTTAGAGACAGCATATAGCATACAGATGTTTTGCACATATTTATTTCCCAAGTGACCTGAAAAGTTGGCAGTGCAAAAGCAGCCTCTCTCGGTGGCCCATCCAGGCTGTAGACCAAGCAGCTCTGCTGCTCGGCCCTCTCAAAGTATCTGAGAGATTGAAATGCTTTACTACAGTCGGAAACAAGCCTCTGGGAGAGTCACAATGGAAGCCCACAGGATTTTGGAACAAGGGCACATCCCCTTCAGAAAAATGACTATTTTCCTTTTGTGATACGGCTGCTGGTATGGTGGAGAGCCTGTGACCCCAGGTACTGTGTAATTCACCTACTCAAAAAGTTGGCTATTTCCAGTAGCATTCCCATAGCAGATGGGATCAGAGCAGACCATGAAGGCACTCTACCTTTGTGTAAGCAGATTTTTCCCCACTCTGTGCCTTTAAGTACCCTGTTCCCACTCAGTGCCCCTATCAGCCTGTCCCTTTGCCCTGGTGGAGAGTTGTTGGCCAATTAATTGAGAATGGAAAAGGTCAAGCCTGGCTTATAGATATTGTTGAGCAATCTGTATTACCAGGTGGAAGTATACTGCTGTATACTGCAGCCCCTATTCACAGTGATCTTGAAGGACCGTAGAGGGCAAATCCCAGCAGATGGGACTTCAAGCAATGCCTTTTTTTATATTACTGTTTTTTAGTTGTAGGATAATTGTTTTAAAATGTGTTGGTTTCTGCCATACAGCAATGCCTTTATATATATTTGGCTGTGCTGGGTCTTAGCTGCAGCATGCAGGATCTTTAGTTGTGGCATGTAGGATCTAGTTCCCTGACCAGGGCTCGAACTCGGGGGCCCCCCTGCATTAGGAGTGCAGAGTCTTAGCCAGTGGACCACCAGGGAAGTTCCAAGCAATGCCTTTTACCATATACTTTGACTTGAAGAAAACATGACCTGAGCCAGGTTCTAAAACGATCTCTGGCTATATGGTCAGAGTCCTGAAAAAAGCAATGTTGGCAACTGGTGTAAAGGTTTTAGGAAGGATTTTACCAATGAACCTTGAGGATGGGACCTAGAATTTAAGATTAGAGCAAAGCAGCTAAGTACTTACCAGGATCACCTCCTGAGCACAAATCCTTGACCTAGTGCCAGTCTCTGAGGGAACCCAGCATAAAGTCCAGCAGCCACCTGGTGACAAGTTCATTTCGTTGGACCGCTGCCATTGTAGATGGAGCTGTGATCTGTTCCCATGGAAATAGACAGTTATTCTGAGTATGGATCCTGTCCTACCTTGGCCAGCACTAACGTTCATGGGCTGAGAATGCCTTCTGCTTTGTCATACACAGAAGAGTGCTTGTGCTCAAGAAATACAGGCAACTTCACCAAAAGAGGCAATGAACCAATGTCTCTGGGAGCAATGTCTTGTATTCCTGACGTGCCCCTGTTTCTCAGACCTTATCTTCCTTGTTTTTCCCTCTGTAACACACCATATGCCAGTCATACCAGCCTCCTTTCAGAACAGGATTCATTCTTGAGTTGGGGCCTTTGCACTTACTCTTCCTTCGGCCTGGAACAGTAACATCTTCGCGTTCTACCCTCTTTTGTATCACTGATGTCTCACTTAACCAGTATCACTTCCACAGCAAGATGCTCCCTGTCTGTCTAATCTAAAGGAACTCTCTTGAAACTTCCTCTTATTTAAGAATTCTATTTATATAAATTTGCTTGTTTTATTTTCTTCGTAGTATTTATCGTTCCTTTTTGAAAAACAAGATGAACAAAATTATTCCAGGAGATAATCTGTGTATTCAGCCTTGACTGAACACCTAAAGTAAAATAGTATTGATCAGATTTCATATTTTTGATAGAGGTGTGATGACTGAAATTAAATTTTAGGAAGTGAAAGGATCTGTGGGGGATAGCATTAAAGCATGCAACTAGTTATAAATAGAGAACTGAAAATGTTTCATTGAGCAGTTTTTATAGAAGAAGGAAAAAAGTACACTAATTGCCAGGATGTTGTGCTGTGTTTCCAAAAAAGATTAGTGATTATATCAAGGGTTTGCAGAGACCTCCAGGCCTGCATCTCTGTTTTAAATCATGCTCCTACAGAAGAAAACTACTTACAACATTCTTCTCAAATACAAAATGATCCATCAGCTGGTGCCAAGTGCCCACGAGAATGAAATGCAGTTGCCTCATAAGTGCCCTGTAATCAGGGCACATTTGTTAGCGCTGGCTCCAGAAGGGTAACATCTGTCTTAAGACTCAGGGGAAGAATGGGATTACCGAAGCAGGGATGTGGTGGTAGACTGTCTAACAGGTTCTTTGGGACAGAACTAGCCTTACAAAAATTGTCTCCCAGGTTCATTTCCAGTGTTAATTCAGCCCTCCCGTCCAAAGCAGAGGTTGGGCACAATAGCTACTGTGTTGCACTTTTCACCTACGTGAATACAGTATGAGTGGTGTCCCCTGGAGCTGTGCCACACATTAGTTCTGGGTTATCCACCAGGACGTGTCAGGGAGTTAATCCAGTTCCTGGGAAGCATATGTCTGGACATCTGTTGCTGGGGATGCCCAGCATCTCTTTTCCTTTCTTCTGTCATAGAATCCTGACTTACCTTGAGGACTATCATACCCCTGCTTGTAGTCCATATGGGTCAGTGGGTTTGTAACCACTCTCTAAATATTCTCAGAGTATTGTGTTTCACTAGCCTCAGTCACTGGTTTAGGAATGAATAGGTGACTGAAGACAGACCAGTGAAACTCAACTAGTAGGCTTTAGTTGGAAACACTGGAAAATAGAATTCCTCATTCTATAAGGCTTCCCTGCTCAGCAGGTAAAGAACCCACCTGCTAATGCAGGAGATGCAAGAGACGCAGGTTGGATCTCTGGGTCGGGAAGATCCCCTGGCGAAGGAAATGGCAACCGACTCCAGAATTCTTGCCTGGAAAATTCCATGGATAGAGGAGCCTGGCAGGCTACAGTCCATGGGATTACAGAGTTGAACATGACTGGACACACACACGTAAGACTTGAGCTCGGAGGATAAATCCTGGGCATGGCTGGGAGCCCCTGCACCACGGAAAGGAACCTGAAAGTGAGCAGTGAAAGGGAAAGTGGGGCCAAGAGAAGGACAGGCTTATTAAGAGTGTTTAACTCCCAATTCCAACTGTGCCTGAAGGTGGAATTCACTTAGACATTTTAGTGAAACCAATGAATTTCACCGGTTTTGTTTGTTTTCTGAACATGCACTGATTTCTTTGCCTGAACTGAATGTCCTCGTGGATATAACATTCTTATGACTTCATCACTTCTCCTCTGTAATAATGTTTGTTACTAGTTTGTATCATCTTTCTTATTAGGCATAGCTCGGATTATGAATTTTTGATTTATAAATATGGGTATTTGATGGCCTGTGGTGTTTTTTAGGATTTATTACTAGACAAAAACACACCAAAAAAACCCTCTATTTTAAAACCTTAAAGTTTGTGTTAAAGTGGATGCCCGCATTCCATAAGGCATCTGCATGTGCATTTGAAGATATATCCAGGTCTTTACAATTCGTGTATGTTATGACTCTACTGGATGATTCCAGTTAGAAAGGTCTGCAGATCTGACTGCATGTAGCCTGAACTGGAACTTTGGGCCACAGTCAGTTCAGTTCAGTTCAGTTCAGTCACTCAGTCGTGTCCGACTCTGTGACCCCATGAACCGCAGCACACCAGGCCTCCCTGTCCATTACCAACTCCCAGAGTCCACCCAAACCCATGTCTATTGAGTCAGTGATGCCATCCAACCATCTCATCCTGTGTTGTCCCCTTCTCCTCCTGCCCTCAATCTTTCCCAGCATCAGGGTCTTTTCAAATCAGTCAGCTCTTCACATCAGGTGGTCAAAGTATTGGAGTTTCAGCTTCAACATCAGTCCTTCCAATGAACACGCTAAAGGACTGATCTCCTTTAGGATGGACTGGTTGGATCTACTTGCAGTCCAAGGGACTCTCAAGAGTCTTCTCCAACACCACAGTTCAAAAGCATCAATTCTTCAGTGCTCAGCTTTTTTTTTTAGTCCAACTCTCGCATCCATACATAACCACTGGAAAAACCATAGCCTTAGCTAGACGGACCTTTGTTGGCAAAGTAATGTCTCTGCTTTTTAATATGCTGTCTAGATTGGTCATAACTTTCCTTCCATGGAGTAAGCATCTTTTAATTTCATGGCTGCAGTCACCATCTGCATTGATTTTGGAGCCCAGAAAAATAAAGTCAGCCACTTGTTTCCACTGTTTCCCCATCTATTTGCCATGAAGTGATGGGACCAGATGCCATGATCTTCATTTTCTGAATGTTGAGCCTTAAGCCAACTTTTTCACTCTCCTCTTTCATTTTCATCAAGAGGCTCTTTAGTTCTTCATTTTCTGCCATAAGGGTGATGTCATCTGCATATCTGAGGTTATTGATATTTCTCCCGGCAATCTTGATTCCAGCTTGTGCTTCCTCCAGCCCAGCATTTCTCATGATGTACTCTGCATATAAGTTAAATAAGCAGGGTGACAATATACAGCCTTGACGTACTCCTTTTCCTACTTGGAACTGGTCTGTTGTTCGATGTCCAGTTCTAACTGTAGCTTCTTGATCTGCATACAGGTTTCTCTTAGATTTAAGGGACTAGATCTGATAGACAGAGTGCCTGATGAACTATGAATGGAGGTTCTTGACATTGTACAGAAGACAGGGATCAAGACCATCCCCAAGAAAAAGAAATGCAAAAAAGCAAAATGGCTGTCTGAGGAGGCCTTACAAATAGCAGTGAAAAGAAGGGAAGTGAAAAGCAAAGGAGAAAAGGAAGATATACCCATTTGAATGCAGAGTTCCAAAGAATAGCAAGGAGAGATAAGAAAGCCTTCCTCAATGATCATTGGAAAGAAATAGAGGAAAACAATAGAACTGGGCCACAATAAAACTGGTAAAAAAAAAATAGACATCATTTTTATGTCACTAAACCCTGGTGGCTCAAAGGTTAAAGCGTCTGGTTAAACCTAGGTTAAACCTAGGTTCGATCCCTGGGTCAGGAAGATCCCCTGGAGAAGGAAATGGCAACCCACTCCAGTGTTCTTGCCTGGAGAATCCCATGGATGGAGGAGCCTGGTGGGCTACAGTCCACAGGGTCGCAAAGAGTCGGACACGACTGAGCAACCTAACTAAGGTTAAACTAAATAAGGTTAAGCATCAACCCCCACATTTTAAGGGATTTATGATACTCCTTTTTTTCTTTTTTTGATGATTTTTAAAAATTTATTTAAATTGGAGGCTAATTACTTTACAATATTGTGGTGGTTTTTACCATCTGTTCACGTGAATCAGCCATGGGTATACATGTGTTCCCCACCCTGAACCCCCCTCTCACCTCCCTCCCCATCCCATCCCTCAGGGTCATCCCAGTGCACTAGCCCTGAGCACCCTGTCTCATGCATTGAACCTGGACTGGCGATCTGTTTCACATATGATAATATACCTGTTTCAATGCTATTCTCTCAGATCATCCCATCCTGGCCTCCCACAGAGTCCAAAAGTCTGTTCTTTACATCTGTGTTTCTTTCACTGTCTCACATATAGGGTTATTGTTACCATCTTTCTAAATTCCATATATATGCGTTAATATACTGTATTGGTGTTTTTCTTTCTGACTTACTTTGCCTCTGTATAATAGGCTCCAGTTTCAACCACCTCATTAGAAATGATACTCCTTTCAAAGCAATAGGAAGAGGATGGAAAAGTATGGGACAGAAAAAGTCTGTGTCCTAATTTGAAATTTAAATATTAAGTTATCATTAAAAACTATTTCATTTATGAAAAGCAATTATTTGCAGATAGGATCAGTAAATTTGTAATGTTAAGAGTTTCATCTAAATCACTAGAACCATTAACTTGAGCTAGGTGGAGAAAAACAAGAACTCACTCATGGAAGAAGCAGTTGGCCATATAAGAGCCGTGCACACAAAATACGCACATCTTACAGGTATCCTCTAACGGCATATTCCTGCTTGCTGAGAGAGGATGCCTACAGAGATGGGTTTGCCCATCAGAATCTGGGAGGCATCTATGGTTTGAAAAAGCACAAACAACAATAAGACATAAATCACAGTGGTATTGTGATTCTGTTTAAGAGTTTCCTCTTTCCAGTTTTTTCACTTATTTTTGGGTGTCTTAGTCTTCGTTCCTGTGTGCAGGCTTTTTCCACTTGCTGGGATGGTGGGGGTGGGGAGCTGCTCTAGTTGCAGCGTGGGCTTCTCACTGCAGCGGCTTCTCTTGTCGCAGAGCATGGGCTGTAGGCGCTCGGGCTTCAGCAGCTGTGGCACCCGGGCTCAGCTGCCCCGCAGCATGCGCGTTCTTCCCAGACCAGGGATCAAACTCACGTCCCCTGCATTGAGACCAGGGATCAAACTCAAGTCCCCTGCATTGAGACCAGGGATCAAACTCGCGTCCCCTGCATTGGCAGGCAGATTCTTCCCTGGACCACCAGGGAAGTTGTAAAACATAATTTTGCATTGGAAAAGTGAATGAGAACAGTCCACCCTATTATTTTCGTAATACAAACTACAAGAAACAAAATCAGTGAAAGTCTATTAAGACATGTACGTTTACAACTAATAGGCTTTCCTGGTGGCTCAGCTGGTAAAGAATCCGCTTGCTATGCGGGAGACCTGGTTCACTTCCTGGGTTGGAACAATCCCCTGGAGAAGCTACCCACTCCAGTATTCTGGGCTGGAGAATTCCATGGACACTATAGTCTATGGGATCACAAAGAGTTGGACGCGACTGAGTGACTTTCGCTTTCACTGATAGGCCTGGGCTTCCCAGGTGGCACTAGTGGTAAAGAACCCGCCTGCCAATGCAGGAGACGTCAGAGACATGGGTTCAATCCCCGGGTCAGGAAGATGCCCTGGAGAAGGAAATGGCAACCCACTCCAGTATTCTTGCCTGGAAAATCCCATGGGCAGAGGAGCCTGGCGGGCTACAGTCCATGGGATTTCACAGAGTCAGACACGACTGAAGAGACTTAGCATGCATACACGCACTAACAGGCCTGGGATTTTGGGGGGAGGAATGATGGGATCAGATAGCATTCTAGAATGAGATAGTGATAATGGGTGCACTATATTGTAAATATACTAAAAACTATTGAATTACACATTTTAATATGGTTTATAAGGTGAATTTTGTGCTATGTGACTTTTGTCTCAATGAAAAAAAATGATTTAAAAACTCATTTCTAATGGGTTATATACTGTATCCTCAGCATAAAAGAAAGTGACATTCACCCTACTACCATTTAAAAACTACCCCATCCTTGGGCAAGCACCATATGATTATTCTGCCTTTTTGCAATTGGGCTTAATATAGATTGAGTTGAGTCTCCTAAAAATTCCATTACCTGCAGTTAAGTGCAATGTGACTTGAGGGTGGATAAGGTTTAAAGTAAAGGTCTGGTGGGGGGTTGAGGGGATGGAAAGGAAGAGAGGGGAGGTAAAGGAGGATGGGGATGCCAAGTTTTTGAATGTTAAAAGCTCACACACAAAGTTGGGCAGCAAGTAGAGGAGGCTGGAAGGCTGATCTGACCGTCATGTCCTGAAATTGGATTTTGAAACCTCTGGCTTGGGTAGAGCTTCAAGAAGCTTTGGCTTAGAAAGAAAACCAATTCAAAAGTGCCTTCAATACACTAATAACAAACCTATAAAGAATCTGTACTTAAGATTGAAGTAACTTGGGGAGGGAGGTGGGAGGGGGGGTCATGTTTGGGAATGCATGTAAGAATTAAAGATTTTAAAATTAAAAAAAAAAAAAAAAAGATTGAAGTAACTTAAGTAGTTTGTAGTTTCTAAGTTCAATGGCCCAATAACATTATCAAGGACTCTGGGTTTTCCCATCTCTCCACTCTGCCATCCTCAATATGGGGATTTTTTCTCTTAGTCTGGCTCCTTTCATAAAATAGCTACTGCAGTTCTGGGCATCACATGCAGAGGACAATATGGAAAGGGGGAATGCCCCTGTCTTATGTCCCTTTTTGAAAGCATGAGAATCTTCCCAGAAACCTTCAGCAGAATTGCACCTCATGCCCATGTCTAAACTAGTCACCTAGCAAGGCTCATGAGATGCCCATATTTGGTTTATTAATCAATAGTCATCCTCAGTGGCTGGACCAGGACTTAGCCTTGTTGAAAGACATGAAGGGTAAGCAAAACTAAGATTCTGTTAACAAAAGCTGGAGGAATAACTCCTGGTTGGCATTAATGATGTCATGGCAAATCCTACTCCAAGCTTGGTGGTGTCCGACCAGCTCTTACTGTATTGTGATTAATATTCCCGGTGGAGAAAAGTTGCCTTGTCCACTGGGAAAACTACCACTCTGCTGGAACTTTGTCCAAAAATGTAGGGATGTTTTAACAAACATCTCTTCTTTTTTCTAAATTTATTGAAGTATAGTTGATTTACAATGTGCTAATTTCTACCGCAGGCTTGTCCCAGGTGGCTCAATGGTAAAGAATCCACCTGCCGATGCAGGAGACATGAGTTCGATCCCTCACTCGGGAAGATTCCCTGGAGAAGGAAATGGCAACCCACTCTAGTATTCTTGTCTGGGAAATCCCATGGACAGAGGATCCTGGAGGGCTACAGTCCATGGGTTCGCAAAAGAATCATTCATGACTTAGCGACTTTAAAACAAGTGCTATTGTAGGGCAAAGTGATTCAGTTTTACATATATATATATTCTTTTTCATTTTCTTTTCCATTATGGTTTATCACAATATACTGAATATAGTCCTCTGTGCTATTCAGTAGGACCTTGTTGTTTATCCATCCTATACATACTAGTTGGCATCTATCTATTCCAAACTCCCAATCCTTCCCTCCCCACGACCCCCTCACCTTGGCAACCACAAGTATGTACCCTATTGACAAACATCTCTTTGTTCTGAATCCTGTACTTCTCTGTGAGCTCAGATGACTTCCCTTGCTTAGGTAGGCTTTACCAGTGAAGCTCAAACAAGGCTGTTGCATTTGGAGACAGCTTCCCCTATACAAACTGACCTGAATTTTCCAGTTTGAGAATTGAGATGGCCGTTAATATTTGTCATGTAACTGTGCTTGCCCAAGCTCCCTAACTGTCCTCACACCCTTAACTAAAAACCCCTTTATCTAGTTTCCCATTGGTGAAGAAGAGCTAAGATCTTATTCTCACATTTTCTCTTGTGGTCTTTCGGGGCACAGTTGTTCCTTGATTTTTGACTGGATGACAACTTTCTTGCCTTCGTTTTTTGTTGATCGGTGGTTTCTCACATCAAGTTTGATGTTGAGATTTCTCTTAGGGTCTTAGAATTAGCAGGAGAAGGAAATGGCAACCTACTCCGGTATTCTTGCCTGGAAAATCCCATTGATTGAAGAGCCTGGCGGGCTAGAGTCCATGGGTTCACATAAAGTCCAACGTAATTTTCACCTCACTCACTTAGAATTAGCAACTGTTTCATTTTGCACACTGCAAATGTGTCTTCTCTTGTTTTGGGAGAACATTTTGAAATCTAAGAGATTAGCTTCTTTGCCCAAATATGAGACACATTTATGCAATTTATGATTCAATAATTGTTTGAGACAGTTGGTGTATGTGCGTTCTCAATCGCTTCAGTCGTGTCCGACGCTTTGTGACCCTACAGACTGTAGCCCACCAGGCTCCTCTCCATGGGATTCTCCAGGCAAGAATCCTGGAGTGGGTTGCCATGCCCTCCTCCAGGGGATCTTCCCGATCCATGAGTCAAACCCCTGTCTCCTGTGTCTCCTGCATTACTGCCAGATTCTTTACCCACAGAGCCACCTGGGAAGCCCACTCAATTGTTACACTCCTAGTTTATTAACAAGTATCCCACAGTTTTGTTCTTTTTTCCAGCTGTGCTGAATCAGGGGAGCAGCCTGGTAGACTGGAGACATAATTGACTCTAGAGTTGACTTTTAGCCAACTACTTCAGCTTTGGGTAGCTAACAACTTACAGGACCTCAGTTTCCTCATCTGTACTAGAGATAATCAAACCTTCCTTACAGAATTCTCAAGTAAAGCATCTGACATATGCTAAACATTAGCACTGTTATCATCATACCTTAATTATCTTGGTAGAACCATAGGCAAAAGAGGCAAAACCTAACAAATTTTACATAGTAATAATTTATTGATTTATAGTTCTTGAACTCTTAATCAACGTTAGGCCTTTTTACTGTTGCTTATTTTAAATAAATAGAATTGTAAATATTAACTAGGTCAACTAAATCTTATATTAAAATATCAATATTTGTCACCCTATGGACTGTAGCCCATCAGGCTCCTCTGTCCAGAGGGATTCTCCAGGCAGGAATACTGGAGTGGATAGCCTATCCCTTCTCCAGGGGAACTTCCTGACCCAGGAATTGAGCCAGGGTCTCCTGCATCCAGGTGGATTCTTTACCAGCTGAGCTACCAGGAAGCCTGATCACTGTATAGGAATGAGTAATTTTAAAAAACTATTGTGTGTAGTATTCCTCTAAATGTTAATAAAAATTCAATTTTGCATTATTTTACTGACTAAAAAGTCTTTAATAAATGTAACTATTCTATTTGGAAACAGTTCAGAATGTAGCTATTACATTAGATGTTATCTTTATCATCTTTTTATTTATGGAGAAAATGGGATTTGATATTTTCAGAGATGAACAACTAAAATCCCACTTCCTGCCGTGGCTAATTGAAATTTTTCAAGGTTAAACCAAATCCACAATACATTCCAGACAGCTGTGGATTCTGTAATGATTTGCCTTTTGCCAAGACAACTTAGACAAGCTAAGGATAGTAGTGGGTTATGAAAATCCCTCTCCTCACCAATTCAAGAAATGTGGTGGACATGTGTTCTTTTCTGCTCAGTGCCAGGTTTTTCTCTTTTGGAAAATAGCATCCCTTTGTGGGACTTCTTCCCATCCCAGCCCTGCTAACCAGTGTATCCTACATCCTGTCCCGACACCAGGGGTGAGCAGGTGACCCAGGCCTGACCCATGCTCGCACCTTCTTCCCGACCCTAGTGAACAGCCCAGAAGACACGCAGCCCAGTGTGGGGTAACACATCCGACCCTGGGATTTTTCCTAAGTGAGACTAGTAAGGAAAGTGCTCTTTCCTCCTGGGACCACATAACTATACACCGCTCCAGGGTTGTTACCAGCCATGTTGTAGCCTCAGAGAAAAGCCCAGGGAAGTGAAGAAGTCAGCAGAGCAGAAAGAGTCCCAGGTGCGTTAAATCCCTGGTTTCTGGTTCCTTGGCGCTGCCCTGATTCCTGGATGTCTTCTTTGAGTCCATGACTTCCTCCTTCCCCCAAATCCTCTTTTTGCTCAAGTGAAGTTCAAGCTGCATTTCTTGTATTGGCAGTAAAAATACCTCTGACAAACACAGTGGGATATACTAGTATTCTTCAGCTGGTACTTGGTTAACAATCAGTGCTTGTCAAATTTACTAATACAGTAGTGAAGAGAGTTGTTTTTATTCTTCTGAAATGTGATTGTTAGTGTCTTATTTAATACTACATGGCTTTATAGAAATAAATGTCATTGTAATCAGATCAAAGGGATTTATTTGACAGCCTTGTATGACCTTCAGTTTTCTATGGATGAAATGGTTTTCTCTGGCTAAGGCTGTCGTGCCAAACCCGGGTTTCGAGCACTGTGATCGGGGTCATTTTCGCGAGGCCTCCTTCAGCCTGCCTTGTCTCTCGCTGTTGCCTCATCTGTGCAGCATCCTAACGGGAGCAGCGTGCGATTGCCAGTTTTGGTCTGACGGTCCATCCTTAAGCCTGTGTTACTTCCGAGTGTGTTTCAGTGGATCTTTTGCTTCTACTCATGGCACTGTATCATTTAATCTTGGTTTCTTTCCAGGTGTTGCTAGGAAACACCATCAGCATCCATTCATCCTTTAGAATTACAGTCAACTCAAGCTCTTCCTGATTTGAAGAAGAGTGTTATAAATGCAGAGGCAGCGTCAGAAGATTCCCCTTCAGTTCTGTGAAGGGTCACCGGGAGTGTGGTTGAGGACTGGAGGAGGGCAGGTAGTAGCTATGCAAATCAAATGTCTATTAGGGTGATCCTGCTGCTTTAGATCAAGGTATTAATAAAATTGACTCAAACTCTCACCCCTCCTTTCACATTTGAAGAAAGTCCAGTAATCTATCCAAGGATTTGGGGAAGGGTAGAGTTCATGTTCTTACACATTAACCTCTGGCTCCAGAGGTTAATGGCTGCAGTTCTGCTGAACTGCAAAGTGATTTAGTTATACATATTTATATTCTTTTTCACACTTGTTTCCAGTATCTTGTTTATCACAAGATATTGAATATAGTTCCCTGTGCTCTAAAGTGGGACTTGATATTTATCCATCCTATACATACTAATTGTCATCTGCTAACCCCAAACTCCCAACGCTTCTCATTTCTGTTGGTTAGTTATTCATGAGAATATACAGTCCTATACATGCTGTCCACTTGTATCCTACGTCAATATCCACAGAACTCATCCTCTTCTCATATTTTCTTTAAAATTACTTACAATAGATATTTTAGTGCCTAGCAGACTTTAAAGATTCGGGGTGACAGACGGGCTTACGTTTCAAAAAAGATTATCAGTGTCAAAAATTAAGATCAGATCTTCGTAAATGTCCTTCTGCCCTCTGCTTTTCTGCTTGCTTCTCTCCTCCCTTTTCTTCCTGTCATTTCCTGCTCTAAGAGGGGGAAAAAGATAGGAAATTGAGCTCTTCTCATTTTAACATACAAAACAATTCGGCTCTTATCTATCCTGTGCCCAGCTCTCTAAGGGCTACTTTGTCATTGCCGTGTAGAAGGGTCTAGGATGGGGTTTACCGTGTCTTATACAACACTTACGGGGTTCACTGTGCTCTGGGCTCTTTTCATGTATTATGTGATTCGACTCTCACATCCATCCTGTGAGGCAGGTACTGTTGTAGTCCACCGTACAAAAGAGGAAACCAGCATAGAAAGATAAATGGCTGTGCCCAGGGACTTTCAGCTAGTTAATCTTGAATTCAAGTCCCAGTGCTCTAGCAGCCACTAGGCAGAAAGCCAAGCCAGGTGACTCAAACGTGATACTCGTGGAGCTGCCCACAGCCCTGCCCTGCCCTGCCCTGGATTTCTTTCAGGTGAGAGAGAACCAAGCCTCTACCGTCAGCCATATTAGTTCTCATCTCTGTCACTGCAACTGGACAGAATTCCTAACCAGGACAGACTTATTTTGGGATTAAAAATATAGAACACCTCTCTGGTGGTCCAGTGGCTAAGACTCTGCACTCCCAACGCAGGCGACCCGGGTTCAAATCCTGGTCAAGGAACTAGATCCCACACCTCAACTAAACCCGGTGCAAATAAATATATAAACAAATGTAAATAAAGATTAAGTGCAGCACATGGCCAGTATTTAAAAACTGGGAGGTTACAGATAATATAACCTAAATTTCTACTTTCTCTTCAACAAACCTGTCAATACCAGGCCTGTATTACCCTTGGCAACAGTTACGGCAGCTCAGCAGCTTGTAGATAACATGTTACTTGCAGGCTTTTGAGTCTCTCTCACCTCCACTTCTGTCACTTCGTGTCCCCAAGTGTAGCAGCCTGGTGAGGAGAAAGGTGGGGGTACTGTGGGACTGATCTGAACCTTGATGTGTCCACCTTCTTCCTACCTGAGAACAGCTCTGTAAAGAGGCCTTTGTGTTTCTAGAGGCTGACAGCTGTTGAGGGGGAGTTTGCAGCTTTGTTCGGGACTAAAGCGGAGGGGAGGGATTCCTAACATATTGTGAGCAGGCTTGCTACCGTGATGCTGGCTGCATAGGGGGGCAGGACTAGAGGTGCCTGAAGCAGGGGACAGCACCAGAAACCTTGATGTGAGTGTGAAGGTCAAGGAATACTTCTGGTTCCCGGCGGTGGCATTCCCTCCAAGGCCAAATGTGGTCCTGCCTGGGGAGGAGAGTGGGATCTAGAGATTATGGGATGAGAAAGGCCTCTTGGGGCCCAGAGGGGCGTGATGGACCCCTGACTCGAGTTTGAGAATCTATGTTCTTGAGATGCCTCTCCTGGGAGCAAGAAAACTCCATCAGCAGACACAGAAGCACTAAAATGTCTCACGTGGCCAGGGCTGGGACTATTCTCCTGGAACTGGATCTCATTTCAATGTTAACTAAATCAAAATGAGGGAACAGAGGGTCAGGCTTGGGATTCCCCAGAGTTTCCTTTCCTGCTGTAATTGGAGCCGTGTTTATTCATTCACTCGTTTATATATGCACGCATGCATTTCTTCCCCTGCCTCATGCCACAGAGGACCTGTGGCTGCTTACAAGAATACCACACTTTTAAAAGAATAAGATGGAAGTACAATTAAAGAGTTGCAGGTGTAACGGGTATAGTTTTTTAGTTCAAAATATCTCTGCTGTATTTTTATAACAAAAGCCATAGATAAACATTATAGAAAATTTAGAGAATATAAAAAAAGAAAAAAGATCCACAAAGAATATTCATGATTCCCTAGAAAGATGGTACTGATGAACCTATTTGCGGGGTGACAATGGAGACGCAGACACAGAGCGCACGTGTGGACACAGCACGGAAGGAGAGGGCAGGATGAATTGAGAGCGTAGATGGAGACAAATCTGTTACCATATGTAAAACAGATAGCCCGCAGGAACATACTGTGTGATCAGGAGCTCAACCCTGTACTCTGACTACCTAGAGGAGTGGGATGGCGAGGGAGCTGGGGGGCAGGTTCAGGAGGGAAGGGACATACGTCTACCTGGGCTGATTCATGCTGACACATGGCAAAAACCAACACAATATTGTAAAGTAGTTATCCTCCAGTTTAAAAAAAAAAATATTCATGATTCCATCATGCAGAGGAAACTAACTGGAAACACTTTATATTTTCTCACTGTTTCTGTGCTGAAATATTTTCATATTTTTGAAAAGTACGGTTGTAATCTCCATGTGGTTTTTTAATTTGCTTTTTTACCCAATAATATATTTTGAACATCATTTAAAGTTAATACACTTCTGGACTTCCTGTGTTGTAGCCACGCATTCCAGGAAACAAACTCACTCAGAAGGACAATGCAGATAGTGGAGTGCAGTTTATTACACCAGTGGGCCCAGGGCAGAGTCTCCTCTTAGCCAAGGACCCCGACCAGCATTTGTGAAAATCTTTTATACCCCATGTGTACGTGTCTGAACCCACCACTCCAAATTCCTTGAGACTTACATAAACCAAGGAAAATACAATCCCAATAACCCCATCATTCACGTGCTATGTGCTGTGTGCTCAAACAGTCAAACAATTAGCCAGTAATCAATAAACCGAAGGAGATCCAACCAGTCCATTCTAAAGGAGATCAACCCGGGGATTTCTTTGGAAGGAATGATGCTAAAGCTGAAACTCCAGTACTTTGGCCACCTCATGAGAAGAGTTGACTCATTGGAGAAGACTCTGATGCTGGGAGGGATTGGGGGCAGGAGGAGAAGGGGACGACTGAGGATGAGATGGCTGGATGGCATCACTGACTTGATGGATGCGACTCTGAGTGAACTCTGGAAGTTGGTGATGGACAGGGAGGCCTGGTGTACTGCGATTCATGGGGTCACAAAGAGTTGGACACGACTGAGCGACTGAACTGAACTGAACACTCCTATAGATACAGAAAAACTTATGGTCTGTCTAGGGGAAGGGGTGATTAGGGTATGTTTTCTGTTAGGCGATGAGTAACCTAGATATGATCTTCAAGGTTCCCCTGTCTGGAGGGGGTCTTATCCTTCTGTTGATGTTTTCATAGGCGCTAAACACAGAGTTCAGAGCCCATTGGAAAGTTGGCCGAGGCTGATCAGCATGAACAGGCCTAAGATGGAGTCCAGGCCCTATGAATCCTTTCTCCACCTTGTGGTCCACTGGCTAACCCTCCATGCTCCCAATGCAGGGGGCCTGGGTTTGATCCCTGGTCTGAGAACTAGACCCCATGTACCACAGCTAAGACCCAGCACAGCCAGATAAATAAATATTTAAAAAGCAAAGTTAATACATTTTCATCTACAGCATCATTTTAAGTGAAAGAATAGAATTCCATTGTAGGGATATAACATAATTTGTTTAAAGAATCATCTCATTACCAGTCAAGACTTTGAAATCTGCTGCTACAGTCTGACGTAGAGGTTGGAGAATTCTGTTTCAGATGAGTGTTTTGGCTCTCTCAGCCCCATGGGCCAATGGCACAAACCAAGAACAGCTAGGCCAGGAAGAAAAAGAGATCTACTGAACAGTTATCATGCTACTGACTCTTATTTCACTATTCTCTTCTGGGCACAGTAGAATGTTCTCATTATTCTCTGTCTTCCATGGCATATGGCTTATTGAGAGTTTCTAGCTGGGTTGTTCTACCATTATTTATTGTATGTCTTCTTAACTTGGGAAATTCTTCAGTGAATGAACAGTCATCCATCTTCCTATGGCTTACTTGAACCAGAGGAACTTCCAGGATGTTAATACAGTGCTGGGTTTCAGGAAGAAACCACCTTTGCGAATAAATACAGCAAGAACTTAACAGAACATTAACTCCCTCTTTGCGATGTGCCCCGTGAGTCCCTCTAAGAACGTGGGGTTAAGTATGTATATCAAGATCCCTCTTTAGAGGTGACCCATGTGAGTTGTGACCGTAAGCCTCATTTCATTTGGTGGAGCAGCTGCCAGCCAGCCAAGTGTGGCTGCAGTCAAACCGTGGGAGCGTTTCGCTTCTGGTCATCGGTTTATTCTTTAAAGTCCAAGTCGTTTCTAGGAGAGAGACTTTTGCTATTTGCCTTTATCTTTAATTTAGAAATATGTATTAAGTCCATTCCTCCTTTCTCCACACGTCTGATACAAGGAGATCTGCTATTGGCTCTCCAGCCTCTAGTTCTCTCCCTTCTTGATAACATTATCCTGTTTAAGAAAACCACCACTTGGACCATTCTCAGCCATGCAGATATGATGTGAGGGGCTCTGTAGCTACCTATGATTAGAACCTGATTTCCCTTCCCCTAAACACAGTAATTGGTTCAAAGGTAGTCACAGGACTTAAGTAAGTCCAATCAGAGGTCCTTTGATAGGGATTCTGGGTCACAGAGTCCTTTCTCTTCTGTTGATGTTAATGAGGAAGCATGTTCCTTTTTCCCAGGAGCTGCTGGTAGGCATCTTGCAGCAATGAGACGAGCCAGCCTTAGGATGAAGAGAGTAGAGGTGGGAAGAAGTGGAATCCTTTGAGTTGCTATATCAGATCTGTTTTTTAATATTTGTTTACTTACTTGGCTGTGCCAGGTCTTAGTTGCGGCCCACGGGATCTTCCATCTTTGTTGCGACAGGCACGATCTTTCAGTTGCAGCATGAGAACTCTTAGCTGTGGCAGATGGGATCAGGTTCCCTAACCAGGGATTGAACCCAGTGCCCCTGCCTTGGGAGTGCAGAGTCTTAGCCACTGGGCCACTGGGGAAGTCCCTACTGGATCAGAGTTTGCCCAAAGTCCATTCTACATTTGTCTCTTTCAAATTTTGTTACTGTTGTTTGATCTGTAAGTTGTGTATGACTCTTTGTGATCCCAGGCTCCTCTGTCCATGGGATTTCCCAGGCAAGAAATACTGCACTGGGTTGCCATTTCCTTCTCCAGGGGTTCTTCCCAATCCAGGGATGGATCCCACGTCTCCGGCGTTGGTAGGTGGGTTCTTTACCACTGAGCCACCAGGAAAGCCCTCCCTTTCAAATACATGAGCTAATAAATTCTTTTTCTTTCTAAAGCCAATTTGGGAACGATTTCCTAATGCTTACACCTGGCAGATACCTAACACAGTTGATACCATTTGTGAACAAACTGCAGCAAACTAACCCCTTTCTTTCCAGTGATGGCTTTCTTCTTCTTTACAAATTCTTTCTCCTCTATAACCCATGGGTTTTTCTCCTCATTGAACCCGCACCTGCTTCTCATCACTGCCTTTCTGCACGTTTCCTCTTTTCCATGTATCCCAAACATCCAAACTCCCTTTCTTTTCAAAGCTGCCATCCCCTCTCCAGCCCTGGGGAATTTTCTGTTTCCAGGAGTGACAAAGACATAGGACACAATCCCTTCATTTCCTTCTTCTTTTCTTTTCTAGAAGGCAATCACTCGGGACTTTCAGACCTCAGGAATTGGCTGTCACGCACCTCGAGGAAACATTCATGGAAGCAAAATTACAAACACAGGATGCTTTCAGGGTTGCAGAAAGCACTTGCTATTGTTGTCTTTGAGCTGTAGGATCTAGTTCCTGGCTGGTTCCAAGGTGTCACCCTCATATGACATTGAAAAGCTGGCCTGAAATGCTTAGCCAAGGAAATTCAAGCTGGTGTCTCTACTAGGTCTGGGGACATTCTGAGTCACAACCTAAACTTGCTTCCTCATTTCTGTGGCAGGTATGAATTCTTTGGTCTCTTTAGAGCAGGAAAGAAATTCCTACGTGGTCCCCAGAAATTATCTCTGTGGGCTTTGAGCCACCCTGCACCTACCTGATGGCTATCCCACTGCCCTTCTATAAGAGCTCTCCAAATCTGGTCCTTGTAAATCCTACCCAGTGTAGGTAAAGCCTGTTGTTTATTCCCCAGCATTAAGTCTCTTCCTTCATGGGAGGGGTACCCTGGTTCTTTCGGTGAGCCACCTCTTGCTGACTGTTAGTCATGAGGTTTAGGTGGGAATGCCCTTTGCTCTACAGGTGGGCTTTATTAACTTAAACCAATCAGCAGAGCCCACGTGTGATGACAGTGATCAGTTCAGGATGGGCCCATAATCCCATTAAGGCCATAGAGACATGAGGAAACATTTGCTAAGATCTCCCTCTAGACCTCAACCTGGCTAGTGTCATCTCCTGCAGCTTCCTGGATACCCCCTTGGCCTCAGACCCCGGAGTCCTTCCTTTCTTTCTTGCCCAAATCTTTCTATTTCACTCAACTTGCCCTTGGTGTTTTTTCAAGATACTAATGTGTATGCCTTTCTAACCAACACTTGGTTCTTTTACCTCTTGTTCTTGTATCCCTGTTCTAAACCAGGGACAGCAAATAGATTTCATCTCGTCTGTCAACTCTGATCAATAAGTATTAGGACTGAGATCCAAGCTAAGAAAGATTCTGAGGCTGCCACTGGCTTCAGCAAGAAAGTGTAAGTGATGTCTGCCATCGGCATGGGGTAGAGAGTAACTGTGCTTTTGCTATCACTGTTCTAAGTCAAGGTCTGAGCGTAGCCTCCTCTAACAGTGACATAGCCTTTCAGATGTCTCTCTGCAGCTCCCAGCTCAATGTGTCTTTTCCTGGTTTAGGACTTATACACCCAATAACCTTCTGCTTCTTGTCTAAGGATCACATCAGGTTCATAGTTCTCTTGCAGACCCGACATGATTGACACACCCCTGGAAAAATGACTTGCTTGGGCCCCTCCCTATCTTATATTGTTGGTTGCTTCCATCTGCTCAAGTTTCTGGTGGCTCATTCAGGTGCCCCCATGGTGTTCCTCCCTCCTTCCTAAGCTCCTCCTCCCTCCTCCATCCTAAGCTTCAAAGATCATTTTAGGATTACCAATTCACAATATCAAAACTGTCTAAACAGGAATAGAGATGATTTCTACCAAGAGAACAGGTGAGCTGTTGATCCCACACCAGTCTCCTTCCATGACTAATAAAGTTTCAACCTTTCTATAGACATTGCTGAGCCAAGCTTTATTCACAGTTCTTTCCTTGAAATCACAGCAACATCTTTGGCACTCTAGAAATTCTAATTCCTGCACAAAATCCATTTGTGCTGCTATTCGAGCTCTGCAAATGTCATAGTACTTTTTTTTTTTGGTCATAGTATATTTATCCTGTTTTTAATGAAAGAGTTTTCTATTCTGTGATTAGAAACCATTTCTTACATGGGTATCCTATGTGGTATGTGCTCAGTATGTGGTGTGTAATCAGTACTGATTTTCAGTTAATATCCCAGTTAAGAGACAGATCTGTCTGAAGTCCACTCCCACTCACCTTTGTCAGCAGGTTCTTACTGGTGATTGGAATTGTGATGTGGGCTGCATGTGGTATTAGCAGAGGGGTGTGTAGTCTGTGAGCTTCTCACCTAGTACTCTGAGCTGGGTAAGTACAAAAGGCCTGAAGCCTCCTGTGAGGACTGGAGAACCGACATCTCAAGATCCTGCATTTAGATCTCAAGATCCACACCCACAGAGCCCCTTTTACCATGTAACGTAACAGGTGCCAGGGACTGAGACATGGCATCTTTTGGGGAGGTGGGGGCGGTCATTAGGGTTACCTGCTGCTGCAGAAAAGAATCTGCTCAAAATGAATGAGCTTGGCATTGTTGTTTGCTTGTCTCACATTGTAGCTACCAGAAATTAACTGCATATAACCTACACAATCCATGAAGATTTTGGAACATAAGCCGCAGTTCTCCCTGAGGGAAACCTTCATGGGTTTTGCCCCCTGGGGTTCATGTCCCCCTCTCAGTATAGCCAGACTGTCTGGGTTCGTCTCCTGTTCTGCCCCTAATTGGCTGATGTGGCCTTCGGGAATGTACTGAGACTCTCTGTGCCTTGAGTTCCCTGTACATAAAATAAAGTGATAATTGGACCCCTAGCATACGGTTGTTGCGAGAATTGAGTTAATATGCATAAAGTGCTTCAGAAACTGCCTCACGCAGAGTGTATGCATCAGCTGTTGCCACTATTACCCAGCTTCATCTGGGGAAATTGTTCCTCCTTCCCTCCAGTAGCTGTGTTTCAGAGACAGCTGACTCCACCTTGACTGACATCTCATCTAAGCCCTCTCTGAATCCAGGATTGGCTGGTCCCATCTCTCCAGAAAGAGGACTTCCTGACCAGGGATAGAGGATGGATCTGGGGGTAATAATTGACTTGCTCCCAATTAACTCTCCCTGTTAAGTCAATGAAAGCTTCTATTCTATAAGTTGAAGTGATCCATTTTATAAAAGAAAATAACCCCAGAATATATAAGTTTGAAACTACTTTGTGAAAGTTCCTCTGTTCTGGCCTAGAAGTGGTAGAGGAGGGCGAGCACTTCTGATCCACTCTCCCGCTGAGCCCCGCTTTCCAGGACTGCAGTCTCCAGGACTGGTGAATCTTCAGTTCCGCTGTCACGGTCTCTCATTCTTCTTGTCCTTGTGAGGTTTTCCTGTTTCACTCTTTTTCAGTCGTGTTATTGGGATCATGGAAGGGAGCAGAGATAAAGAGCTGGTGTTCAACCCACTGTAATGAGAAAGTTTATGAGGAATTAAAAAACCTTTGCTGGAAAATGGACTGGCAGCCCTGCTCAGGGCAGCTCTTCTGTTGCAAGGAACTACATAACTACACCAAGGAATTATGTAGGAATTACATCAGCAAATCCCAATAATTGTTTCTGAGGAAATGTGAACACTTAGGAACCCTAATAACATCAAGATAAAATAGCTTCTTTTTAAAAGAAATAATAAATGACACACTAAGAATTAATCCCTGTGCTTCATTCAGTGGGATGAATAGTCCTGGCTCTGCAGCCTAGAGGCTCACAAATGAAGCCCCTGAACTTTGGCTCCCACGACCTTACACCCACGCTTTGGCTTGGTCCACTTTGGGTTGACCTTGGGGCTCCCAGATGGATACCAGCTCTTCGCCAGGGTTGGAGGCGTGTTCTGGTGGCCTCTTTTTTTAAATTTTCTTTTTCAGTCGTCTGTTTTTGCTCTCTAGTACGTGAGAGACGGAGGAGGCATAGCTAAACACCTGCCCCTCACCCACTTCAGTCTCCTGCCATCAGCGGCCACCACGACTACAGAACAAAAGCACGGAGCAAAGGGGACGTAATTCAGCCATCTGAAAACGGCATTCGAGAAGTGCCACTTACTGACTCACTTACCTGGAAATAAAATGTCTTGACATTTTGGGAGTCAGGATGAGCTGCCCATTCAGATAATTTTCTATAAATATCTCCAGGCATAGCCCTCAAGCCCCTCTTACTTCACTTCTCCACACGCAAACAACTCATAGAATAAATTATGATGCCAGGGGAAGAGCCAGATTTGGTGGAAACCAAAGCTTTGCAATTTAGAGGGAGCCGGGCTCTTTCTTTAGAGAAGAGAATGAAAAATTGTGAACAACTAAACATGAAGTTGAATATTTACATGAAATGGGAAAAGGAACTACAGCAAGGCACAAAGTTTTAGAAACTGACAAATTCTTCAAAAGTCTAGAAAAATAATATTATCTTCATTATTTGATGGCTTGACACATCTCTTTAATATCCTTCTCTCTATAGTGATTGGTGACATACCTCTGTAAACTTCTTTTTAAATTTTAATATTAAAGAAATATTTAGTTTATTTAATATCCATTTATTTATTTGGCTGAGCTAGGCCTTGGTTGCAGCACATGGAATCTTCGATCTTCGCTGTGGCATGCAGGATATTTTTGGTTTTGGCATATGGGATATTTTTTGTTTGTTTGTTTCAGCATGTGGATTCTTAGTTGCAGCATTTGGGATCTAATTTCCTGACCAGGGATTGAATTCAGGCCCCTTGCATTGGGAGTGTGGCATCTGAGCCACTGGACCACCAGGGAAGTCCTCGTACACCTTATAGCAAGATTATTCAGCCTTTCTTCTAGCCTGGTTGAATAAATATTTTTATTGATATGATAGAAAAAGTTTTTCAGCCTCATAACTGGTTATTGATAAGTCATGTAATTTTTTAAAATTGTCAAATTTGGGAGATCCTACATCAACTTTCTTTTACATATAAGCTGTAAGAATTCACACATATCTCAAATTCTCTTGCACAGGGACTAATGTTCAATACTTTTTGAACTGAGGACCCTCATTAACCAGTTTGTCATTGTTTGGGTAGATTATGATGTCAGTATGTCATGCTAGATCAAGAAGAAACAGATATCAAACAATATAAAAGCTGACTCCTTCTATTCAAAACTTCTCTCTTCTTTGTGAATTATTTCTTTGGATATAATTTGAATAAAAACGGAGGACTTACAGTTTGCTTCTTAATGTTGGAATAATTTATACTGATCTTATTGCTTATTTAGGACTCCCCTTCTCTTCCTATTCCTATCGAGCTCCCTTCCGCACCCTGCAGGGCCTCATCACATGTGCGAACACTGCAGTCCATCCAACCAAGCTTTATCTGTAACCTCCAGCAAACTGCCATTCCTTGGCTCCCTCTTGGGCCTAGGAGTGTGCATTCCTATTCCTAAGGGTGTGCATTCCAGTCTTGGAAGTCTGGACTCAGAGGAGAGGCCCATGTAGACCCTGGGAGCTGGCTCAGGACCATATGGACAGGCAGTTTTATAGCCCTGGGTGCTCAAAGTATAGGCAAAAGGGGAGGGTATAAGTTCTCCGTGGGCAGCCCCAGACCCTGCAGACTTCTCATCTAGAGGGGAGGGTGCAGCAGGAGGAGGCACCATGCAGCTCTCTGATGTGTGGGCCCCAGGGCAGGAGCCCCGGTTGCTCAGGTCCATGGGCCAGTTCTCTGAAGTGCCCACACCCACTTCAGGTCCACCCAACATGAGGGGGAACGTGATATGCATTTTACTAAAATGTGAGACCATGTTGGACACATTACTAGAGCCCTCCTGGTACCTTGGAGGGGCCCATGCAAACAAGGGATTTCTTTGGTTTCACAGTAAGTTACCTCTGTATGACGTGTGGTGGTCATCTGGTGATCTGGAGCATCTCAAAGGTGGACCTCAGATTTAAATACTTGTTCTATTCAGAACCAGAGTTTTAAGGGAATTTCTGCACCGATTCTGCACCCTCAGGCCATTCCTTGCCTTTGCCTTGGTCTTCTCTGTATTTCGGGGCTTCCCAGGTAGTGCTAATGGTAAAGAACCCACCTGCCAATGCAGGAGACATAAGAGACATGGGTTGGGAAGATCCTCTGGAAGAGGGCATGGCAACCCACTGCAGTATTCTAGCCTGGAGAATCCCATGGACAGAGGAGCCTGGTGGGCTACAGTCCATGGGGCCTGTAGCAAAGAGTCAGATACAACTGAAGCAGCTTAGCATGCATACTTGCATGCATATCTCTGGAAACCAATACCAACCTGCAGGAAATTGAGGGGGCAGGGGAAGAGCCAGGGTATTTCTCCCTCTCCCTCTCTGCCTAAAGCCTCTTCTCCATGTCTCTAATTCTCACTGGACAAACCTCTTGCTTTGTGGATCCAGCGTTTCCTAGGTGACCCTGTACCTAAGTTTCAGTAACACCACTTCCTCCTTTTGTCTCTCCAGTTCAGTGGTTCTCACCCCAGGGACATTTCTCCCTAATCCCCACTCCCTCTATTCAAGGGACATTTAGCAATGTCTAAACATTTTGGTTGTTACAGCTTGGGAGGGTGGTACTACTGGCGTCTAGTGGCTGAACGCCAGAGATGAAGACTAAACATCCTGTATACACAGGGCATAGCCCCTGATAACAAAGGATCACCTGGCCCCAAACACCCGCAGTCCCCGACTGAGAAGCCTGCTCCAGCCTAAAGGCAATAGTGTCTCCTTCCATTGTTCATCTCGGGTTCGCCTCGTTGTTCTGTTTGGTGCTTAGCTTTCCCATTAGTAGTGGTAGTAGTGTTAGTTGCTCAGCTGTGTCAGACTCTTTGTGACCCCATGGACTGTAGCCCGCCAGGCCCCTCTGTCCATGGGATTTTCCAGGCAAGAACACTGGAGTGGGTTGCCATTTCCTTCTTCAAGGCATCTTCCTGACCCAGGGATCAAACCCGGGTCTCCTGCACTGCAGGCAGATTCTTGACCACCTAAGCCTTTGGGGAAGCCCATCTCTTCTGTCATGTGTCACCAATCCCCTATGTTAAATTCCTTCTGTGTAAACACTTAAAGTGGCTTCTGTTTTTTTGGTTAAATTGACTAATGCCTTCCCAAAGTTTCAGCTCAGCTTCTTTACTTTTTTCTTCTCTACTCAACTAAGTCAATGATACTTTCTCTGCCACCTCCCCATCTGTATTAGTCAGAGTTCTTCAGAGGAACAGAACCGATAGGTGAGAGATAGATATATATGAAAGTCCCCTGAACTATTGTCTGCAGGCTGGAGATCCAAGAAAGCCAGTGGTATAAGGGAGGCTGACTTCAAGTCCCAGGAACCAATAAGTATCACTGTCTGAGGGCAGGAGGAGATGGTCACCCCAGTTCAAGCAAAGAACAAACTTGCCCTTCCTTTTCCTTTCTGTTCTATTCATGCTCTCAGTGGATTGAGTGATGCCCACATGTTCTGGTGAGGATGGTCTTCTTTACTTACTCTTCCATTTCAAATGCTAATCCCTTCTGGAAGCACTCACAAGACATATCCAGAAATAATGTTTTACCAGCTCTTTGGACATTTCTTATTCCGGTCAAGTTGACATAGTTAATTTTCAGTGAAACCACCTGTCTCACTGTTTCACTCCAGAACTTTATGGTTTTCATAGAGTATTTTTTAATTAATAGACTATATTATTTTATAAGGAAGCTCACTCAGGGTTATAAAATGAGCAGAAGAAAATGCATAACTTTCTTTTACTAAATAAAAATAGAGTGCTCAAATTAATATAATCCAATTTCCATCTTCAGACTACATTATTATTATAAAAATGCATTTGGTTAATTTAATATTACTACCAATACAAAATGTAGATTAATTTAAATATGATTAAACTCACGTCTTTGGGGATTCTTCATTCTCTGTTAGGCAAAATTGAGGAATGTGATTTTTCTTTTTTCTGTATTTTAAACATTTTCAGCATAATGGGTTGTGTTCAACTTATGGAGTGCCAAAGGGACAGGAGAAAGAAAATACATTTGGGGCTTCCTGCATGTCAGGGGATGTACTGTTGATAACTTCCTAGAGTTGGCAAAGCAATGCAGCAAAAGCTACATGGCTTAAGATGACAGAAATTTACTTTCTCAGTTCCAGAGGCCAGAAGTTCAAAATCAGAGTGTCAGCAGGCTCACGCTCCCTCTGAAGGTGCTGAGGAAGGAACCCTTCAGACCTCCTTCCTAGCTTCTGGCGGCCTCAGGCATTCCTTGGCTTGTAAATGCATCACTCTAATCCTGTCTTCACGTGGCATTCTCCCTCTCTTCCCATGGTCTTCCCCCTGGGTGTGTCTGCCTCCATGTCCCAATTTTCCTTTTTTGTAAGGATACTAGGTATATTGGACTAGCCCCACCCCCCTGCCACCTGATTACCTCTGTAAAGACCCTATTTCCAACTCAGGTCCCGTTTGAGGTACTGAGAGTTAAGACTTCAGTAAGCGGTGGAGAACACAGTTCAAGTGATAATAGGAGTGGTCACATTTCTGTACCCTGTAAGATGATTTTTTGAGTGAGGGGAACTTGTATATGTATTCAGGTTCAAGGGATTTATTTTAACATTGCTTTTTAAAGAGTAGTTAAAACTTCTATTTGTCTTTAGGAAACTTAGTCAACAAATAACTAGTAGACAGCTACTATGCATTAGGTATTGTGCTGAGTGCAGAGATGAACAAAGCAAGTTCCCAGCTGTAAAGGATCTCACTCATAGTCTAGTGGGTGCCATGAATAGGAAAACAATTCTAACACAACCTGAGAAGTGCTGTATTAGCTAAGGAGGGGATTTGTGGCTCCAACAACACTGAGATGGAATCAGGGTATGGCATCCGCCAGGAACAAGGGAAAGGCAGTCCAGGCAGGGCAGATCTGAGAAGCTGTGTCCACAGACCCAAAGAGCAGGGGCTTCCCAGAGAGGCAGGACTATCTGTGGTCGCTGCTCACAGGAAGCACAGGCAGAGAAGTAGGGAGCGGATGAGAGCAGATGGAGGTCTTGCTGGGAAGGACTGGGCCCATG
Organism: Ovis canadensis; assembly: GCF_042477335.2. Lineage (NCBI taxonomy): Eukaryota > Metazoa > Chordata > Mammalia > Artiodactyla > Bovidae > Ovis > Ovis canadensis. The sequence goes on along the minus strand of NC_091247.1, from coordinate 136,865,899 downwards.
TGCCCTGCTAAGGCTTTGGTGATGAGCTACTAAATTTTGTAATCAGAGGAGTAAGATTATCAGATGTGTTTTAGAAAGATGAGTTTGAGAGCACCACTGTCAAGGGTGGCCTTCTGTTTATTTGTCATCGTTCAGTTCCTCAGTCATGTCCGACTCTTTCTGACCCCGTGGACTGCAGCACGCTAGGCTTTCCTGTCCTTCACCATCTCCCGGAGCTTACTCAAACTCATGTCCATCGAGTCGGTGATGCCATCCAACCATCTCATCCTCTATCATCTCCTTCTCCTCCTGCCTTCAATCTTTCCCAGCATCAGGGTCTTTTCCAGTGAGTTGACTCTTCTCATCAGGTGGCCAAAGGATTGGAGCTTCAGCTTCAGCATCAGTTCTTCCAATAAATATTCACTGTTGATTTCCTTTAGGGCTGACTGGTTGGATCTCCTTGCAATCCAAAGGACTCTCAAGAATCTTCTCCAACACCACAGTTCAAAAGCATCAGTTTTTCGGTACTCAGTCTTTTTTATTGTCCAGCTCTCACATCCATACATGACCATTGGAAAAACCAGAGCTTTGACCAGACAGACCTTTGTTGGCAAAGTAATATCTCTGCTTTTTAATGTGCTATCTAGGTTTGTCATAGCTTTTCTTCCAAGGAGCAAGCACCTTTTAATTTCATGGCTGCAGTCACTATCTGCAGTGATTTTGGAGCCCAAGAAAATAAAGTCTGTCACTGTTTCCATTGTTTCCGCATCTGTTTGCCATGAAGTGATGGAACCGGATGCCATAATCTTCATTTTTTGAACGTTGAGTTGTAAGCTAGCTTTTTCACTCTCTGCTTTCACCTCCAACAAGAGGCTCTTTAATTCTTCTTCGCTTTCTGCCATTAGGGTGGTGTCATCTACATATCTGAAGTTGATATGTACTTCCCCGAAATCTTGATTCCAGCTTGTGCTTCATCCAGTCAAGCATTTAGCATGATGTACTCTGCCTAAAAGTTAAATAAGCAGGGTGACAATATACAGCCTTGACGTACTCCTTTCCCAATTTGGAACCAGTCTGTTGTTCCATGTCCTGTTCTAATTGTTGCCTCTTGACCTGCATACAGGTTTCTCAGGAGGCATATAAGGTGGTCTGGTATTCCCAAAGTTTGTTGTGATCTACACAGTCAAAGGCTTTAGTGTAGTCAGTGAAACAGAAGTAGATGTTTTTCTGGAATTCTCTAGCTTTTTTTATGATCCAACAGATGTTGACAGTATGATCTCTATTCCTCCCCTTTTCCTAAATCCAGCTTATACATCTGGAACTTCTCGGTTCACATACTGTTGAAATCTAGCTTGAAGGATTTTGAGCATTACTTTGCTAGCATGTGAAATGAGTGCAATCATGTGGTAATTTGAACATTCTTTGGCATTGCCCTTCTTTGGGATTGGAATGAAAACTAACCTTTTCCAGTCCTGTGGCCACTGTGAGTTTTCCAAATTTTCTGGCATATTGAGTGCAGCACTTTCACAGCATCATCTTTTAGGATTTGAAACAGCTCATCTGGAATTCTATCACCTTCACTAGCTTGTTCTTAGTGATGCTTCCTAAGGCCCACTGAACTTCTCATTCCAGGATGTCTGGCTCTAAGTGAGTGATCACACCATCATGGTTATATGGGTTATTAAGATCTTTTTTGTGTAGCTTTTCTGTGTGTTCTTGCCACCTCTTCTTAATCTCTTCTGCTTCTGTTAGGTCCATACCGTTTCCGTCCTCTATTGTGCCCATCTTTGCATGAAATGTTCCCTTGGTATCTCTAATTTTCTTGAAGAGACCTTTAGTGTTTCTGATTCTACTGTTTTCCTCTATTTCTTTGCATTGTTCACTTTATCTCTCCATACTATTCTCTGGAACTCTGCATTCTAATGGGTATATCTTTCCTTCTCTCCTTTGCCTTTCACTTCTCTTCTTTTCTCAGCTATTTGTAAGGGCTCCTCAGAACCATGCTGCCTTCTTGCATTTCTTTTTCTTGGGGATGGTTTTGATCACTGCCTCCTATACAATGTTACAAACCTCCATCCATAGTTCTCAGAAACTCTATCAGATCTAGTCTCTTGAATCTATTTCTCACTTCCACTGTATAACTGTAAGGGATTTGATTTAGGTCATACCTGAATGGCCTAGTGATTTTCCCTACATTCTTCAATTTAAGTCTGAATTTTGCAATGAGAATTTCATGATCTGAGCCACAGTCAGCTCCGGGTATTGTTTTTGCTGACTGTATAGAGCTTCTCCATCTTTGGCTGCAAAGAATATAATCAGTCTAATTTCAGTATTGACCATCTGGTGATGTCCATGTGCAGAGTTGTCTCTTGTGTTGTTGGAAGAGGGTGTTTGCTATGACCAGTGTGTTCTCTTGACAAAACTCTGTTAACCTTTATCCTGCTTCATTTTACTTGTTTCTAAATTTAAAGTTCATTTCCTTGTCCTCATTTTACTAATCTCTCAACAGTTTTCACCAGAATTGACTGCTTCCTTCCTTATGAAATAATTTCCTCTCCTGACCTCTGTTGCTCTGGCTCTCTGGTTTCCCTCCTGGATCATGGCCCCTCTTTCTCTCTGGCTCTTCCTCTGTGAGTCTCAAGGCTCATGCAAGGACCTTCTCCCTTCTCTTCTTATCTCCCCTCTTTCCTGGATGATCTCCTCCAGTTCTATGGTTTCAGGTTTGTACCCTAGCCCTGGCCTCTCCCCTAAGACTCAGATTTGTCATCAAACTGCCTAATCTATTTTGTCACCCCCTGAGTCTCTATAGGGACTTCAATCTCAGTATCCTAAATCTGTCTCTTCCCAAGGTGTCCCTAACTCACTAAATGGCCCACATTTGCCCAAGTAGTTGCTCAATCCCCAGAGGCAAGATTTATCTTTAATTCTTTCATTTCCTTCACCTCCCACATACAAATCCATCTCTGAGTCTTCCTGGTTCTACAACCAAAATATATCTTTAATCCAGCCATTTATCCCCATCTCCACTGTCATCAGGGTAGGCTAGGTCCCCACTGTCTTATTACCTGCTGCTGCTGCTGCTGTTAAGTCACTTCAGTCGTGTCCGACTCTGTGCAACCCCATAGACGGCAGCCCACCAGGCTGCCCCGTCCCTGGGATTCTCCAGGCAAGAACACTGGAGTGGGTTGCCATTTCCTTCTCCAATGCATGAAAGTGAAAAGTGAAAGTGAAGTCACTCAGTCGTGTCCGACTCTTAGCGACCCCATGGACTGCAACCTACCAGGCTCCTCCGTCCATTCTTGCCTGGGACTTTCCAAGAAAGAACACTGGAGTGGGGTGCCATTGCCTTCTCCGGTCTTATTACCTAGATGACTGCAATCGTCTCCCAACTGGTTGCCCCACACATGCCTTTTCCGTTATGTTTTCCACCCAACAACCCTAATTATCTTATTAGAATTTTTAGCCAGATATATCATTCAGTGTGGAATTTGAACTACCTTACTATGGACTGAAAGGCCTACTAGGATCTGTTTCCTGTTTCTCTTTAATCTCACCATTCCCACCTCTGTCCTTTCTTCTGTTCCTTGAATAATCCCACCCCTTTCCTGCTTCTGAGCCTCTGCACTTGCTGTTCCCTCTGTCCAGAACCCACTGCCTGGATTCCTTGTGTGCCAATCTCTTTCTCAGCCTTCAGGACTTAGTTCACGTATCACCTTCTCAAGGAGGCCTTCCTGGCCGATTCCGTCTAAAGGAGGCCTCCACTCTTATTACTCTAATGTATTTGTTTTTCCCTTGTTTTTTCTACCTTGTTTATTTCCATCAGGGCACTTTCAAAATATGAATGTAAGCTTATTCATTTATATTTGTTTCTTCCTCTTGTCTCTGAACACCATTCCCTCCCTCCATTCCATATTAGGACCTTGTCTGTCTACAATGTTTCTTATGCAATATGGTGCCTCAGGGAGATTTCTAAATACCCCCCATCCATCAGGTAGCCCCAATGGCCCCATTGCTGTACCTCCTTGTTCACACTGGACAATTTCATTTCCCTGTCGGTCCTATGGGACTATCATCCCCTTGCTACCAGTGAAGAAGCTCTTTTAGAGGGTTAGATGATTTGCTGAAGGCCACACAGCCTCTAAGAAGCGATGGTGACAGGATTTGACCCCATGTCTGTCTGGTCCTGAAGCCCTCTCTCTTTCTACCCTGTTGCATGCCTCAGTCCCTGGCCCTTAGAGGAGCAGGAAGGAATGCAGAGAAAGCATAACTTACGTTGTTGCTTCTTTTCTTCTTTCACTTGACTTAACTTTAAACATCAACCTCCTGACACTTTCATGGACAAATGTTCATTGGCCCATCATCCTTTAACTTGGGAAGCTGCTGTCTCCCAAGCCATAGGAATCCTGCTTACATATGTGGTACCAGGAAACTAACACCACCCCTCCCTTCACCACCTTGAGTGCACACGTGACCTGTGCTGGCCAATCAGAATATTCCTTTCCCAGGTCTCCATGGCATTGTGAGAAGGAGCATGTGATCTGATCCAGGCCTATCAGCACCCTCTCCAGGACATGCTGGAGCTCTAGGGACAATTGTTCCTTTAGGATCATCATTCATTAGCACCACAGTAGTCAGGAGCTGCAAGTGGCCATCTTAGTCACATAGAGAGAGGTGCTGAAATAGAAGACAGCAGAGCTAAGAGATGGATGGAGGAGATAAAATCAGAGACTTAGTAACATAATTTCAGCACTCAATTCTAACCATTTTACTTATTTGATTATTTGGTTGTTGTCTCTCTTCCCCCTAAACCCGCTCCACAAGGGCAAGAATAATTCTTGCTCTTGGTCACCCTTGTCTCCCCAGTGCCCAAGGCAGTGTCTGCCAATATCACAAGTGTTCCAGATTGATCTCAGCGATTGAGAGTATTGATTCTACCAGCAGTGTCTGAGCTCACAGCACAATGATAATATTCAAGAGAAATCATTTCTATCTCCAGCTTTTGGAATGAACTACCAGAATATAGGAGGCTTGATTAAAATTAGAGGAAACTTACTTCATCTTAGAGTCACATTTAACCTTCTGATGTATAATGGGATATGTAATAAGAATAATTTAGGTTATAATGGGTGTGTGTTGAAACTGGACAGGTTTAATGCCTTCTGGCTCTGTTCTTTAGAATTTGTGTGTGATGTCTGAGGCACTGTAATTTAATTTGACTTTAATATGTCTTTAAACACACTGTCAGATTAGAACCTGATTCATCACTCACTTGGAGACTGAAAACAGAGGCTGATACCAGAGGTTACTATCACCTAGCAATATGCTTTTCCTCAAAGGGATGGACATAATCCGAGGAACCACGTCACTCACACCTCTCCAGCGCCACAAGCTGGGTACGCTTGGTGCTTGGCAATTGTTTCAGGATCAAATGACTCTGGTGCTGCAGCTGCCATCATTCAGGAGAGGCACTTTCCAAGGGCTTCAGAAGATGAGATGCCTGAAAATTTGACCCCAACCAGCCCTTGATAAGCATTCCCTGTGGACCTCAGTCCCTGATAGCCAGCTGCTTTCTTCCGGTGTCCAGGGCAGCAGTTCAAACAGTGGGGTGGATGATGGGAAAGGATGACAATCTGGGATTTCTCTCAAATGTTTTCTGGAAAAACCACTTCTTTTTCATTGTGTCCTAACTTCCCTCTTGATAACATAGAAATGGTTTGTTTCCCCTCTGGGGTCTGCCAAGTCCTCAGAGGTCCTCAGAGCAGGGACAGTAGGAAAATAAAGAGAGCAGACTGTCAGGGTGCTAGCCAGGGGAAGGAGAGGTGCTGACCTCGGATGGCTCAGACCCAGGCAGCGGAATGGATGAACTCAGTGACTTCTGCTTGCTTGGGGTGAGCAGAGTGCAGGACTAGAGTTATAGCTGAGGGAAGGAAGCACTCGTCTGTGGAACATGAGACTGTGTGCTGAGGTGTTACCTTAGTAGGTGTTACCTGCTCACCTAACAAGTATTGCACGGCATATGGTGTTACCTTAATAAGTTGCTATGAACTTTTGTGTAGATGAGGAACTTGACTCTCATGGAAGGTGAGTAATTTCTAAGCCATTAGGTGAAAGAGGCAGCATTCATCTCCAACACCAGCTCCAAAGTGCGAAGCCTTTCCTCTATCCATTATACTGTGCTATCAATACTCATCTGAGACAGAAAAACAAAAGAGATATTTGCCTATGACTGCAGACCCATCCCAGGGGGCCCTGGCTTAGGGTGGAAGGGACAGCTGCCCATGGATGGCTCAATTTCACGGACAACAGTAAGGTTTGGAAAGAACTGAGATCTCATCTTCTGTGTCCTCTGAGCTTTCTTCCTTGAATCCCTCTTGTTATTTCAGGGCCTTCCATCCCCCTGACCTCTGTCCAACTCTCCCTCTGGCTCTACCCACTTCGGTTCTACCCTCTGCGTCTTCCCAACCACAGCCCCTTTCCCTTACAAAACTTATTCATCTGAACCTCCTTTCTTCTGGTCTTGGGAAGTCGTTAGTTTGCTTATTTCCTTAACAAGCTAAGTCATGCACAAGTATTAGTGGCAAAAATGTGTAACATTTGGAACTATGGGCAGTGTTTAGTAGTTCCTGATCTCAGTAAGACTCACTCAGACAATGTTCTGTCTCATTCAGTAGGTCCTGATATGAGCCTTCAGTCTGTTCTCACTGGGGGACTGGGGTAAACTGGGGTGGTTAAAAGAAACACCTTCTTGTAGGCTAGCCATTGTACTGATAACAGTCCACACTTGGAATATTCAGCCAGTTATTCATATTATGACCCACTAACAGCACAGAGTGGCCAAGCTTTTGCTTCCTGATGCGCTTGACCACATAAACCTATCCCACCAGATCCAGTGCCTGGTGGCCTCCTCTCTGGCCAGCCTCTAGTTTTCCATCAGAATCTCTGCTCATCCCCTTCCTTCTTCCAGCCAGGAAGCTGCGGTCTGAGAACAGAAGCTTTGAAACTAAGTACATCTCTATCAGTTGGATAATTTTAGATATTTTGAGCCTGTTTTCCCTTCTGTAAAGCACATTGGGAGCTTTTATGATGATTGGAGATAAAGTACCTAAACTCCCCCATCAGCCAATCAATCAATGAATCAATCATAACCTTCTTTGAGATATCTTTTTATCGTATATATGCTCAGTGGTAAAGAATCCACTTGCAGTACAGGGGACACAGGTTCAATCCCTGGGTTAGAAAGATCCTCTGGAGAAGGAAAGGGCCACCCACTGCAGCTTACTTGTCTGGGAAATCCCCTGGACAGAGGAGCCTGTCTGTAGAGCAGGCTACAGTCCACGTGGTCACAAAAGAGTCAGACACAACTGAGTGACTAAAGCAACAACAAGACAAGATTTGTTTTTCTTGATTGGTTAAATATATGTTTTTGAGATTTCAATTAACATCTGAAAAAACCACTATATATGTGTGTGAATATATATACATGTGTGTGTATATATATATATATACACACACATGTATATATATAAACTGTATTAAGCAGGACTATTGGGGATAAGAAATTTTAGATTTAAGATGTTTGACTACCTGGATGATATTTATTGTTCCTTGTGTTTTGAGGTTTCTGGGGTGTGAATATTCACTAATCCTCTTTCATTGTTTTACTAAGATGATAATATAACCTCAGGGTTTGGAATTCTCTGTGTACTTTTGTTCATGAGATTTGCCTCTCAGACCTTATCATTAAATACCATGTAGCATGTTATCTACAGTCCTTTTTGTTTCAGTCAAATATTTCCACAGTGGAATGAATTCATTTCACTCTTCAGACTGTACCCAGCACCAGCTATGGAATAATACTTTCCTTCCCTCACAATGATTATTTTCCAAAGCAATACCACTTGGATCCCAGCATTTGATTTTCTTTGCCATTCCCAACTCGATCTCTAAGGATTTTGATTATTCTCTTCCTCACACATGTGAAGAAGTAGAGATGCTGTGACTAGCAAGTGGGAAAGCCAGGCTACGTGGTTGGAACCACACGTTCCAAAGATACAGCTGATGCTTCCTAGCCCCAAGCAGCACCTCAATCTGTATTTGCATGTGTGTGGGCTCGGCTGTTTATGTTTGTGGCATTGATCTGTCAAGCAATGACCCTTTCCCCGGTCTCTACATTCTGTTTCACTCCGTTGGTTTATTAAGCACGAGCACTATCTGAGCTGTGCTTTGAAAATGAACTCTTAACACTCCTGGGCCTTGCTTCGGGTTCTTCTCTCTGTTCAAACAGAGCAGCTGGAAGATGGTTCAATGTTTATTTGCTTTTTTGATTTAGATTGTTTCCCTTTTCCTGAGATCTCAAGGGCACTGTTCAAAAACCTTCTTAAGCAGCAGCCTGGAGGAACACGAGAGCTGTGGGGGAGGGAGGGGAGAGCTAAGGAATGAAGGGTTCCTTGAGAAAGAAGAGGGAGTGGGGAAGCCGGGCTGGTGATTTTCTGGGGCTGGCTATGGATCTGAGCACTGGGTGTTTCTCCCAGTCTGGCCCTCTCCTCCCTGCTTGTCATCCTCCTACCCACAGGGCTGTACACAGAGAAAGTTATGGGAATAAAGCATCAAAGTGGGCTTTGCAGTTAGTTGCACAGGGCTTTGAATCCATCACTTTTAATCTATTGACCTATGGAAAGTTATTTAAAGGCTCTTATATCTTATGAGGTGCAATATATCATCCGGTCTTTGTTTTTGGTGGATTCATGTTGTATGGACTTTTTAAAAAACCTATTCAATGAGGAAGTTATCCTGAACTTGCAGATTCCCCTGACCTTAATTAGTTGGCCTCTATGATTTATGCTGTGGAGGCCCAGCATTTTGAAGGCAAAAAGAGGGACGTCCGGTCATCTTACCCCAATCACAGTCATTAATCCCGTCAAGAGCGCCTGCCTTAACATTGGCCTCCCTATGTTGTCATTAGGGTCAAATGAAGAACAAGGTGATTCAGGTATTATTACTAGCATCTCCATGTTATAGACATGTGGTCTGAGGCACAGAAATGTTAACTTGCCTATCTCACAGCTAGTAATTAATATAACTAGGATTTGAACCCAGGCCACAAAAGGCTCAAGGTTATAGTAAGTAAAAAAAATAAAATTATGGGGCTATGTTATTGTCTCTTATATTTAAGGTTAGTTTACTTAATTATTTTGCATCTAGGCAATTTTCTTAGCATAAGAAAAAGGAATATTTTGCTGATAGTTTTTCATAATATTTCTCCAAAACTGGCATGGCAGCAGGACACATAATGTTTCATGATCAAATTTCCCAGTGTGGTCCAAATAAGAATATTCTTACAAAGTTATTTTAGGGATCCATTGGTTTTCCCAAGGGCCTCTCCTAAGCCTCTGATATTCAAATAATTTTCTTTTGAAGTACCCATGCAATTGGTTTTGATTGTATTTGCATTGCAGACTCACCCAATTAGCAGGAGGTACTCTGGCAAAATGTGATCTAAGAGGACATATACAAGCATTAAGAGAAGAAATGTTTTTCGAATGGGAACTAATTTGATATTAGTGAATATTTTTATCTTAAGATGACCTTTGCGTCCCTATGTAACCTGACAATAGCTGGGACTTGAGTAATGAAGGCTGAGCTAATGAGGACCCTCTGGCATTTCACAGACATTAACTGTCCAACCTTCTTTAGAAAATGGCTACAGCTTAGCTGATTCAATAAGGATATTTGGTGCATCACTGGGGTAGACAGGCTGTAAGGTGGCCCCAAAGACTTTTGCCTCCTGGTATCCATGATATTGTGTAATTCTCTCCCTTTGAGTGTGAGTGGGTCCTGTGATTTGTTTCTGATCAATAGGTAACGGAATATGTGTGATTGCGTGCGCATCGCATGTCAGTTTATTACATAAGGTTTTAACGTCCCTGATACTAATAGACCCTCTTCCTTGCTGGCTCTGAGGAAACAAGTGACCGTGTTATGAGCCTCCCTGAGGAGAGGCCCGCAAGGCAGAAACTGAGGGTAACTTCCCACCGACGGTCGGGAGGGAGCTGCAGCCCTCAGCCTCACAGTCCTCGAGAAGCTGGATTCTTCCAACAATCGTGTGAGTTTATAAGTAGATCATTCGCCAGTCAAATCTTGAGCTAATATTGCAGCCTTGGCCAAGACAGTGATTGCAGCTTGCAGATGAGGCCCTGGAGTAGAGAACCAACAGTCTTGCCTGGACTCTAGGCTCACAGGAACCATGAGATGATAACTGTGTGCTGTTCTAAGTTTCTAACTGAAGCATTTTGTTATCTAGCAATAGATAATTGACAATACAGTTATATTAAAAATCAGTGAGTCATTTATTCCAACATTTATTGAGAAAATCCCATGTACAGAGAACCCTGCACCAGTTCTGGGGATACTGTGATGAAGAAGACACAAATGGATGTTCATGAACCTTACAATCTAATGAAATGGATAACTCTGATATTGTTATTTTTTTTAACTGAGGTATAGTTGATGTATTTTTGGTCATCTGGTGTGAACAGCCAACTGATTGGAAAAGTCCATGATGCTAGGAAAGATTGAGGGCAGAAGGAGAAGACGGTGTCAGAGGATGAGATGACTGGATGGCATCACTGGTGCAATGGAGATGAACTTGGGCAAACTTTGGGAGATGGCGAGGGACAGGGAGGCCTGGTGTGCTGTAATCCATAGTGTCAAAGAGTTGGACACAACTGGGTGACTGAACAACGACAGCACACTTGATGTACAATATTATATAAGTTACAGGCATGCAGCAGGCTGCTGCTGCTGCTGCTGAGTCGCTCAGCTGTGTCCGACTCTTAGCGACCCCATAGACGGCAGCCCACCAGGCTCCCCCATCCCTGGGATCCTCCAGGCAAGAACACTGGAGCGGGTTGCCATTTCCTTTTCCAATGCATGAAAGTGAAAAGTGAAAGTGAAGTCGCTCAGTCATGTCCGACTCCTAGCGACCCCATGGACTGCAGCCCACCAGGCCCCTCTGTCCATGGGATTTTCCAGGCAAGAGTACTGGAGTCGGGTGTCATTGCCTTCTCCAGTATGTAGCATAGTGATTTACAATTTTAAAGATTATACTCCATGTATTTTTATTATAAAATATTGGCTAACCTAACCTGTATTGTACAATATATACTAGTAGCTAATTTTTTAATACATAACAGTTTGTACCTCTTGATCTCCTATTCTTGTCTTGCCCACCCCCACCACTCCCCTCCGGTAACCACGAGTTCGTTCTCTGTATCTATGAGTCTGTTTCCTTTTCGTCACTACTTTCATTGTGAGATTCCACGTATAAGGGACACCACACAGTATTTGTCTTTCTTTGTCAGACTTACTTCACTTAGCACAATACCCTCCAGGTCCATGCATGTTGCTGCAGATGGCAAAATTCCATTCTTTTTTTTTTTTTAATGGGTAAGTAGTTTTCTGTTGTGTGTATACCAGAGCTTCTTTATCCATTCATCTCTCGATGAACACTTAGGTTGCTTCCACATCTCGGCAATTGTAAATAATGCTGCTATAAACATTGGGGTACATATATGTGATATTATGACTTATGTTAAGGAATATATATATTTGGTTTTCGTTCCTGGCTCCTGGCACAGAGCTCCTAAAACCCTTGGAATTTCCTGAGTGATGTGATAGTCTTTCGTTATTCATAAGGAAACCCTTCTGAGCACACCTGTATCTTTACTAATGAGATAACTTAGGGTGTACATTCCATCAAGGATGAGTGGCATCTGAACTTCACATGCACAGGCTGCCACTGAGATTCAGTCTCAGACAACCAGGCAAGAAATTGACACCTCTTCTGATGGTTTAATCTAGCACATTGAATCCAGAACTTTTTGGTGAGGGCACCTATAAGATGACATCAATCCAATCTAAAATGATGGCCTTCTCTTCCTAACAATGTCAGAATACTTTCCCATAGTCCTGCAATGCTTTCGGTGTGCCAGCCTGCTCTTCCCAGCTCTGATTTTGATTTCAGGGCATGCTAGAATCAGACTTTAATTATGGGTCTGGAGTCAGTGAGCAGAGGTAGGGGTGGACCATGAGGAACGAGTACTAAGATTAGGATTGAGAGAACTAGGGCTAGGACTTCCCCTTGCAAGGTCACCACCCAGTGAAGTTGGTGTCTTTGAACAGGACAGGACCAGCCTCATCAGAATGGGAGGAGGGGCTGTTTTTGTTGATCCAGGAAGTTCTGTTCTGGGACTTTAGATTTTGGGGGCTATCTGACGCCTCCAAAATATGTCCATTCCAATACTCAGGGCAAGAGTCACTTTTCCCCAATAAATGCCCTGAAACACCTGGTGAGACTGTGGATTCAGTCTGTTTTATAATCCATCAATCTTCAGGCTCTGTCTCTGCCTCTGATTTTTCAGCTTCATTAGCTCTGTGCCTTCATGAGATGAAAGAGTATTTTAGGGAGGTCATAGAACCTTTCTCATTCACTGACCATGCTCTGAAGTGAAAATTAAACTCCTAAGCCCATGATTTTTTTCTTTAATTTTTTTTTCTGTGATTAGATGGAACTTCTCACCTGAGAGCCTTTATATGCCTTCCTTCTCCACCCGCCAGAGCCCTGCTTTCACTGACACTTCATTCTGCACAATAGTAGTTTTGCCACTGGGTGTGTGTGTGTGTGCTTGTGCTTGTGCTGAGTCGTGTCCGACTCTTTGTGGCCCCATGGACTGTAGCCCACCAGGCTCCTCTACCCGTGGGATTTCCCAGGCAAGAGTACTGGAGTGGGGTGCCATTGTCTACTCCAGGGGATCTTCCCAACCCAGGGATCAAACCTGTGTCTCCTGCATTGACATGCTGGTTCTTTACCACTAAGCCCCACCTAGGAAGCCCCAGTATGAACATAACTCATGGTATAATCAAAATGCACTTTTGTGTTTACCACCAACTCTTTCAATTTCATTCAGGGATGGAGGAGGAGAGGTGATCTTCCTCTCCCCCCAGATGAAACTTCTGACAGCTTCTCTTGCTCTCCCTGATGACCTTCACCTCCACTTGCTAGCTACCATTTTCTTTTTCTCTCAGATTGAAGATAAAGTAAGATGAGAGGGAAAGAGGCCAGTGAGTTATGACTTGATCTGTGGCTTCATGTTCTCTGAGCCTTGGAGATGATTAAAGCTGGTGACCCCCAGGGGGTCATAGTTGGGCTCAGGAGGATTCTTCCCTCAGCATACTGGCCTAGGGATTTTGGACACTCCCTGCAGTCCTCCTCTCCTGCATTTCCCTTAATAGGACAGATCTCTGTTCTGGGTGGTTCCTTTCAACTCTTTCCTTAGCCCCTGGATATCCAACAGTACACGCTCAGCTTTGATTGTCAAGATCTGTCTAAAAAGACCTATTGTTAGGATCCAAGGCTTTCTCCTGTGCAACCCACAAGTAGCCATGAGAAATCTCCTCCCTTGGCCCCAGCAAGCTCTGAGAGTGCCCGATTATTCCAGCGGAGCACCTCCTGGGTCTGTTCTATCCAGAGCACTTAACCAGCCTTTCTTAACATTCAACATTTTGCTGGAGAAACTGGACTTCATTCCATGACTGGATCACACTTTCTTGGTCATTAGTCAGGCCCTGGTCTTCCGTGTCTTCCAGCTGCAGGAGGCTGCTGCAACTTACTCAGTGGTCTACTGGAAGTTTCTTTCACCAGGCTTGAGATTGGGAGATAGCACCAAGCACCCTCCACCCTTGTCCAAAGGAGAAAAGACTTAGAGCTGAAACCTCTTCTAAAAAGATCTTCTCAGCCATTTTCTCCAAATAATCTGAGCCCTGTTTACATTCTTGATTTCTCTGAGAAGCTCAGGAGATGTGGGGCAGCTTTTTCAGCCCTACAAATCCTGCCGAATAGTGGGGAGATTGGGGAATAGGGGCCAGCCGCACTCTAACTGTGGCATCCTGAGATATAATCTAGTGATGTGTCTGTCTAAACTGAGGAAGAAACAGCATCATCCTAACTTGTATTGCAGTAGTTTTCATGACTCTTTTACCACTGGGTGCCACTGTTTTACCTGCATCCCATCCTTACTGCTTTATTTTTTTTACTTATTTTATTTATTTACTTTTGACCGTGCTGGGTCTTTGTGACTGTGCAGGCTTTTCTCTGCCTGTGGCGAGCAGGGGCTTGCCTCTAGTGGTGTGCACGCTTCTCCTTGCAGTGGCTTCTCTTATTGTGGAGCGCTGGCTCTAGGGCGTGTAGGCTTCAGGAGCTGCAGAGCGTGGGCTCAGTAGTGTGGCTCTCAGGCTCTGGAGCACAGGCTCAATAGTTGTGGTGCACGGGCTTAGTTGCTCTGCAGTATGTGGGGTCTTCCTGGACCAGGGGGTTGAACCTGTGTCTCCTGCATTGGCAAGCGGATTCTTTACCACTGAACCATGAGGGAAGTCCTCTTTACTGCTTTCTTAGCCAACCAGGTCATCTAATCTATCCCAGATTCCCAGTACCTTGTGATCTCTTTCAAAGAAAGAATCCATTCTATCTAGTTTCAGTAGAACTTCATTGCATGATATTAACTAGAATTTCTGGGAAGGCCAACAACAAAGCCCACATGTCAAACAGTCCAGGAGAAATGTCCAACGACATCCCAAATGTCTGAACACACCATCAGAGTGTTCTAGCAGAAGTCCTGCTGTGGCTACCAGGCAGGGGATGCTCAACATCTATAAAACCTGGACCCACTGCAGTTCCTGCAGAAAGGCAAATTCCCCAGGGCCATACTTACCAGGAGAATAATGTGTAATTTTTTCGCTTGTATTTCCAGATGTGCTTAGGTTTGGGGTTTATTGGAATATAGTCACATGTCTATATCCTAGCAGCAAAGGGTTTCAGGATATGTGTTATCTTTTTTTTTAATCTATGGAAAGGAGAATTCACAATATAAAAGAACTACAAAGAAAAGATGTAGAGCAGACACAAATATCAAATGTCCTATAAAACTCTTGGGACAAAAATGTTTATGGTCCCAATCAATAAACTATTTTGATTAGATAAAATAGTCAAAAGACTTTCTTTGTACCTTTTGAATTTTGCATAAAATACCCATTCAAAATATAAATTAAGAATTTAAATCCATTGGTTTGAGGCTCTTCCCAAGGACCATCTTCCTACTCTGTCTCCTCTTAGGCTATTGAAGTCTTCTAATATCTTGCATTGTCACTGTTCTTTAACACTGTTGATTGTTCTAACTGACCCTTTGATAGTCTTTGTTCTTGTGTTGTTACAAACATAAATGAGGTAATGCATTTAGAACTCTTAGCACAGTGCCTGGCACATAATGGACTTCCGTTGTAGCTCAGCTGGTAAAGAATCTGCCTGCAATATGGGAGACCTGGGTTTGATCCCTGTGTTGGGAAGATCCCCTGGAGACAGGAAAGGCTACGCACGCCAATATTAATTCCATGGACTGTATAGTCCATGGGGTCGCAGAGTCGTACATGACTGAGCGACTTTCACTTTCACTTCTTGGCACATTGTAGGTCATTGATACTGGTAATCCTCCGCCTTGTGATTCCCTAATATTTTTGGTTATTTTTCAAGTCTTAATTATAAAGACCTCACTGAGATGTAGTAGGTGCATTTGAGGGGTTTTTCCACTTAATGTCGCCACAACTTAAACATGAAAGCTGTGATTTATAATAAGTATATATTGGGTCTTTATCCTCCTTTCTGGCACTGAGCTCCTAAAACCCTTGGACTTCTCTAAGTGATAAAGGTGTCTCAATATTCACAACAAACCCTTTTGAGCCACACATGAGTTTATGCTAATGAAGTGACTTTTGGAAGGCACCAAAGGATGGACGGTGGTTGCCAAGGAATGGACCACTGCTGTTTGGCCTATTTTGGTATCAACTCTGAACCCATCTATATGTGGTCTTATCTTTCAAGCATCTAACCCCTTCTCTGAAGAAAGGGACTTTCAGTCCCTCTCCTTCCCCCTGCCTCTGGGGAGGAGAGAGGAACTGGAGGTTGAATTGTTTTGCAATGGTCAAAGATTTCATCAAGCATGGCTATGTAATGAAGCCTCCATAGAAACCAAAAGGACAGGGTGCGTTCACTGTTGCAGCCTGGGTTTAATCGCTGGTTGAAGAACCAGGATCCCACAGGCCATACATAGTGGCAAAGAAACAAATAGAAAAGCCAGAAGGATGGGGTTTGGAGTTTCTAGATTGGTGATCACAAGGAGGGGCTAGGAGACTGAGCCCCTTCCCACATCTCTTGCCCTATGAATCTTTTCCATCTGGCTTTTCCTGAGTTATATCCTTTCCTAATAAGCCAGTAATCTAGCAGGTAAAACGCTTATGTGAGTTGCTCTAGTAAGTTAATCAAACCCAAGAATTCGGTCACAGGAACCTGTGATCTCTAGCTAGTAAATCAGAAGCTCAGGTGACAATCTGAACTTGTGATTGGCATCTGAAGCTGGGGGGTAGGGAAGAGGGAATGTTTTTGACTGAGCCCTTGACCTGTAGAATCTCACGCCGTCTCCAGGTAGATAGTGCCAGAAATGAGTTAATTTAGGACACTCAGGACCCAGCCAGTGTCTGCTGAAAATTAAGGAATTATTTGATCATGTCAAAATGAAAAACCCATAGTGAAGACACTAATTCATCCTAGGTCAGTTAGACTTCCTAGAGAAGCGGTTACATGCTTGAAGGATAAGATCGCATACAGGTGGGATCAGAGTTGGCACCAAAACAGTCCAAAGGTACACATACTGGCTAAAGAAGGAGCTAGAAGAAGTCAGGACACTGTGTACTTATTCCGATATCACATCTGGTCTAGTCAGTTTGTCTTAAATCCCTGCCTGGCTCTTACTAGCTGTGGGGTCTTAGGCAAGTTACTTAAGTTCTCCAAACTTCTGTTTCTTTCCTTCTCATTTTAAAAATTTTATTTCTATTTACTTATTGCTTGCACAGGTGTTAGTTGAGGCACGCAGGATCTTTTAGTTCAGCACGTGGACTCTTCTGTTGCGGCACGTGAACTTTGAGCTGTGTGTGTGGGTTCTAGTTGCCTGACCAGGGGTCACATGCAGCCCTCTTGCATTGGGGGCCTGGAGTGTTAGCCAGCGGACCACCAGGGAAGTCCCAAGCTTCTGTTTCCTCATCTGTGAAATAGGGAAAAAATGACAGCTCTCTCAGAAGGCTTTGTTAATTGCTTTGAATGATTCTTGTCACATAGGAAGTTTGATTTCTGGATTTCATTTACTAGAAAATTTATGTTTGAGAAACATTTTAATTCCCCAGGTCTTCATCTTCCAATGAACTAATGATCCTGCATTTTATGTCTCCTGAGTGTTATAACAATGTCTGTAAACATAGCTAGGATGTTATAAATGAAGGTTTTTATAACTCATCAACTTCAATTTGAAACTCAGTATTATCACTTATAAGAATGAAAGAGAACCAAAGATCGGAAAGATGTATTGAGTATCAATTTAGTTCAATGTTTCTTTAGAGAGAAAGTTTCTCTTAAGGCTAGGTTGACATCCATCCATTTCATGGGTGAATTGATCTGCTATCTGTTCAGTCAGGTTTATCCCAACCAGGCCGTGGAAAACGTGTCATTTCACAATTGGGTCAAGCACTCCGTGTGAAATGCAGAACGAAAAGTAAGGTTATAAAAACATCTGTCTACCTCTTTCCCAGATGAGATCAAGAATAATTGACAAGATCTCTGTGGCTAACCACCCAGAGATCCTGATTTTATAAAGGGGACATTCAGACTTGTAACCCTGGAATATACGCTTTCTGTGGTCCTCCTCTACTCTGCTGAGTTAGTAGGAAAATCTCAGCATACTAAATTATAAACTATTTCTTTTAGTGGATGACATTTCATAAACATCTTATGAGTTCTAGACAAGGCTTTGAAGGAAAATCCAATAGATAATTCCAATTTAGTTTTCCTAGGGTTATTTTATTCCTTCACTTAAAACCATTTTTAAGTAGACCTAATACCATGACCTTCAATTTCCTCAGATTTCCCTGGCCTGGGGGTCGCAGTGGGGGCCCACTAATGGTGATAACCCACATTTTGCTGAATTCATCTCACATCTTCAAGTTTCAGAGCCATGAGTGTCCCCATTCAAGTCTCGTTCAGTTATTTTTGTGATTCCCCAGTGGTTGTATTGCAAGCCAGTCTGTCCACTACCGTTACCGAGGGACATTCATGACATCTTCTTCCTGTGCCCTGATCACCTCCCCTCAAAGATATCTGTTGCCCACTGAGCCATTTGGGGAGGGTGTGTTTCTGTGCCCATGCTGCTAGTGTCCAAGGTGATAACGCTGAGGACTGTGCCAGGAATGCCATCTCTTCTGTGATTGGAGATGCCAGAGCAGTTCCATGTTCCTGGGAGCCCTAAACGTGCCCCAGCTGCGTCCCTTACAGAAGGTGGAGAAGGCTCTGCCCTGGGCGGTGCTTGTCACTTGGACCCAGAAGCTGTGCTTCTGCAGGAGGGAAGCTCTGTGAAATAGTATATGTGCTGCCGAAGTGAGCACAGGCTCTGTGAAATAGAGTCTTCATCATCTGTTCGCAGCTCCTCCCGCTGCACTCACTGCTCAGACACGCATCCTCCGGGCTGGCTGGGCCAGCCTCCCCAGTCCTCTTTCTTTCCTCTCATGCAAATCATCTTATGTAAATAGCTGCCTTTTCTTTCACTTTCATCAGTGCATTTGTTGAAACTCTTTGGGTTTCAAATAGCAGACACAACTTGAGCCAGAAGTGGATAAAGAAACTGAATTATTAAGCTCTTGGAGGGTCTGGAGAAGTGAAATGGCAGGACTGCAGCTGGGCTTCAGGAAGAAACTAAGGGAACGAAAAGCTACCATAATGCTTCCTTTCCTCTCCAGTTGACTGACTTTCCCTGATCCCTACTCCGCAAGGAGCAAAACAGACCTCTATATGTGGGCTTTGGTGGGGAAAAGCAGTGAAGTGGCCAGCTGGCCATTTGTTTTGAACTGATGTATTTATTTTCATTTTTGCACGCACTGGGTCTTTGTTGCTGGGTGCCAGCTTTCTCTAGTTGGGGTGAGCTGGGGCTGCTCTTTGCTGTGGTGCACAGGCTTCTCACTGCAAGGGCCTCTCGTTGCAGCAACTTCTCTTGCTGTGGACCACAGGCTCTGGGTCCAGCGCCTCCAGCAGTCCCAGCATGTGGGCTCATGTTTATGGCACAGGCTTGGTTGCCCCATGGCGTGTGGGAGCTTCCCAGACTAGGGATCAAACCAATGTTCCCTGCACTGGAGGTGGATTCTTAACCATCGAGCCACCAGGGAAGTCCCCAGCTGGTCATTTCTGCAGCATAGGCGATGGTGAAGGTTGGGAGGAGGGAAGGACTTGATGTAGATTTGGGATGTGGGTGAGAGCCAGGTCGAGGTTGATTTTTAACAGGTGGGAACTTTATCCCGATGGCAATGAATGGCAGAGCCACTGCAGAGTGTAGCTTAGGGCAAACAAAATTTTACTGTAGTTCGATCACACCAGTGGTATTCAGAAACAGATTTGAGGGAGCAAGACCAGAGACAGGTGGAGTAGTTAGGAAACTGTTGCAATATATGTTCTTGGAAGAAAATGCAGAAATCCTGTCGGGAGCAGGAATAAAAAGAAAGGAAGGACTAGAGAACTATTTAAGCAGAATCCACAGGAGCTGGTCATAGATGGGCTATGAGAAGGGCAGGGTGCGGAGGCGGGGGAATCTAAAGTGAATTCCAGGCTGTTGGTCCTGAAGACTGGCTAAACGGTGGTGATGTTGACTGAGATGGGGGATGTGGAGAAGGAGCAGATTTTATTTGGGGGGAAGATGAAATGGCACCCTCTCCACAGACTGGCTGAGACTAACCTGATTACACATAGCAGATGAAGTCAGCTTTGTGTTTGTTGAGTTTGAGATGCATAAAGGATGCTCCAACGGTGACATCCAGGAAGCCGAGAACGTTTAGTCCCGTTCCCCTTGGAGAATCAGCACTAGAAACTAATGGTATATCTGGGACTTGTCAGCACAAAATATGGGCATTCAATCAAGGTGCTGAATAAAACCCAAGGAGAGCGTGTGGTAAAAAGAGCAGTTGACACAGGATGGACGTCTATAGAACACGAGCAGGTAAAGGGAGGGGACAGGGGGATTGAGGACGAGAAGCCCGTGAGGAGACAGAGAAAGAGATAATTAGCAGTGTTAAATATAACAGAGAGGGCCAACGAGATGGCTCAAAGACATCCATGCACACATGTACCCAGAAATTAACCTACTGTACTTAGCATGCTCAGGCTCTAGAGCCAGACTTACGTATGAATGCATATAAGTATACATGGTGAAAGCGGCTCAGTCGTGTCCCCATGGACTGCAGCCCGCCAACCTCCTCTGTCCATGGGATTCTCCAGGCCAGAATACTGGAGTGGGTAGCCATTCCCTTCTCCAGGGGATCTTCTGAACCCAGGGACTGGACCCAGGTCTCCCACACTGCAGGCAGATTATTTACCATCTGAGCCACCAGGGAAGTCTATGTATAAATAATAAAATAAATATTGTCATGTGTCAGCCACTCTTCAGGACTCCAGGGGTACAGCTGTGAATAAGATAGACTAAGTCTCTGCTCTTATGGAATTTCCATTCTATTTAGAGGTAAGAGGAGTACAGACTGCAAGAGCAACCACAACAAAGAACAAGAAAATAGCAGATAAATTCTAAAAAGAAAATAAAAGGATGACATGATGGGAGGCTGGGTGAGATGGAATCATGTAGATGGGTGGTCAGGGAAGGCCTGTCTGAGGAGGAAACATTCATGCTGGAACTTGAGGACAAGTATGGGTGAACCATGAGAAGCCACAGGGGCAGAGAGTTCCAGGTAAAAGATGAACATAGGCAATGACTCTAGGATAGGAACAGATTTGGTCTGTCCAAAGGAAAGAAAGAGGCACATTCATCTGTTATCGTGGCCTGTGATCTTTTCACTATACCTCATGATCTTTCTGACACATCACACGGATGAAGCCATAGGCAAACAGAAAGTCCTGAAATTTATGTGGCAGATACTATAAGTTGACTCAGTAAACTCATATTCCAACCCCTTTGTGTCAAGGAAGCTAAAATCTACATTCTTAGACTCCCTTGCAGATAGCCTGAGACGTGTGATAGTTTCTGCCCAACTTATGAGGCCTAGATGCATGATGGCAGCTAAGTCCAGAAAGAGAGAGGGAGGGAGGGAAGGAGAGCAGATTCTCTGTAAACCTCCAAGGTAGAAGCACTTGGTTCTTTGTAGGCTTGCGTTAAAACAGCTCCATGTTGTGGCGGGGCATCTTTTTTCTGGCTGCATTGCATTCAAGCTTGGTTCCTCCCAAAGATTTTGTGAGCTTTTCAGCTTCTTTCATGTTCTTATTTCTACTTAAGCCAGCCAGAGTGAATTCTGTTGTCTGCAACAAGGACTCTTGATTTACATAATGCCCTACTAATTCTGAAATCTCAACAGCTTCTCAGCCTCTTCTCCAAGCCCCTCCCCATCTCATCCCTCTTTGGTAAATCTAGCTATTTTTCTGAGAACAGGAATCTCAACCTCACTGCAAAACTAGACCTCCTCAACTGAATCATGCAAGATGATTTGTGAGCTGTTTAATCAAGTACTTCTGGGTCTGGCGTTGAGCTTGGAGCAGTAAAGGCTGTAACAGTATACAGACATTCCTTTGTCATAGGAATATGCAATCCAAGACTTAAAATGAAAATAATCATTATAAGAATATATAAAAATGATTAGAGGATGATGACCAGGAAATAACAGTAGCAGTAGTTTACTCATTTAATGAATATTTACTATGTGCTAGGTAATAAAATAAGGTAATTACACAAATTCCCGAATTTTATCCTCAAAGTCCTGTGAAAATGAAAGTGTTAGCTGCTCATTCATGTCTAATTCTTTGTGACGCTGTGGACTGTAGCCTGCCAGGCACCTCTGTCCATGGAATTCTCTAGGCATGAAGACTGGAGGGGGTTGCCATTCCCTTCTCTAGTGGATCTTCCTGACCCAGGGATTGAACTCAGTTCTCCCACATTGCAGGCAGATTCTTTCCCATCTGAGCCACCAGGGAAGCCCTGTGAGGCATGTATTATTATAAAGCACTTTTAAAGATGAGAGAACTGAGGCCAAGTCAGTTCCCAAAGGCACACAGCTTTTCCCAAAGGCACACATCTTTTCCCAAAGGCACACAGCTTTTCTCAAAGGCACACAGCTTTTCTCAAAGGCACACAGCTAGTAAGGAGAGGGGGCAGGATTACAACTCCCAGTCTAGCTCTAGAGCTATACACTTAAAACCATGCACTTGCGGTTTGCTGCTGCTGAATCATATGTTATCTTATGTGATCTTCTCAATGATCATGTGAAGTGGATACTATTTTTCCAACTTAATGGATAGGGAATTGAGTCTCAGGAAGACCAGGTGATTTTCTCAATATTCTAGAGCTCTTAGTAGAAAAACTACAGGTTGAACCAGCATCTTCTGCCTTTTGGCCTAAAGTTCTTTCTCCTAAACCACACTTCTTTTCCAATCTCACTCCCCAATTTTAGTCTGAACTCAGCTGCATCATACAGACAGCCAAAAATAACAGCGGTATAAGCAAGCATGGGTTGTACAAGAGATCAGAAGTAGGCAGTCCAGGCTGGTATAGGAACTCTACACATGCAAAGACCCAGGCTCCTTCAGGTGTCCCATCCCACCATCACTTAGGTATAGCCTTCGTTCTCATGGTCTAAGACAGCTACTGGAACTCTAGCCATCATTACCATGTTTCAGGCAGTAGAGGAAAGAACACAGAAGAAAAGGCCAAATGACACTATCTAGCTTTCTTTTAAGCTTTCCCAGAAATTGCTACATTTGACTTCTGCTTAAGTCTTAACAGGCAGAACTGAGCCATAAGGCCATAATAGCTAATTGCAAAGGAGGCTGAGAAAATTAGGAGTAGCTACATGTCCAGCTACAAATAAAGTGGGTTTATTATTATTATTAAGGCAGAAGTGAAGTGAAGCTCAGTCTTGTCCAACTCTTTGTGACCCCATGGACTAAATAGTCCATGGAATTCTCCAGGCCAGAATACTGGAGTAGATAGCCTTTCGCTTCTCCATGGGATCTTCCCAACCCAGGGATCCAACCCAGGTCTCCCTCATTGAAGGCAGATTCTTTACCAACTGAGCCACAAGGGAAGCCCAAGAATACTGGAAGGGGTAGACTATCCCTTCTCCAGAGGTTCTTCCCAACCCAGGAATCCAACCAGGGTCTCCTGCACTGCAGGTTGATTCTTTACCAACTGAGCTATGAGGGAAGCCCATTAAGGCAGAAGGAAAGTTGATAAATAGGCAGCTAGTTCTGCTGATAAATAGACAGCTAGTTCTGCCTCCCCCTTTTGGAGTGATTATTTGAAGGCTGCTGTAGCTCTCAGTGGGGCTTCCTAGGTGGCTCAGTGGTAAAGAATCCACCTGCCAATGCAGAGAACTCAAAAGAGGCGGGTTCGATCCCTGGGTCAGGAAGATCCCCTGGAGGAGGAAATGGCAACCCACTCCAGTATCCTGGCCTGGAGAATTCCATGAAAAGAGGAGCCTGGAGGGCTACAGTCCATAGGGTCACAGGGTCAGACATGACTGAGCAACTGAACATGCATGCACCTAGCTGTCAGTAGCTATCTCTGAAGGCTGCTAGCTGTCCTAGCAGAAACAGATGACACAATCAGAAGAATTTAACTGAAAAATTAATGGAGAGATGATTTTCAAAGATTTGGGAAAGATTAAGGAAAGATTGAAGGGAGGAGGAGAAGGGGCTGACAGAGGATGAGATGGTTGGATGGCATCACTGACTCGATGGACATGAGTTTGAGCAGGCTAGGGGAGCTGGTGATAGATTGGAAGGCCTGGTGTGCTGCAGTCCATGGGGTCGAAAAGAGTCAGACACAACTGAGCGACTGAATTGAACAGAACTGGACTGAAGGGAACCATCAAAGGATTGCGAGATATCTGGAAGCTAGCAAGAGAAGGCAGCTGCTATTAGCCCTGGACCTATCTCTGACCCCTCTCTCTTGGATCCAGGCTCTCCATCTTCTTGTCCTCCTGTCTTTTGCAAGCAGCTGCCTGGATCTAACCTGAGAGCAAGGGAGCCTGGTGAGCCCAGAGACCAGCCTTCAGAGTCCAGAGCAGAGAGAGGAGGGCAGCGATGGTGTGGGACAAATAGAGAATATCCAGCATAGTCACCTCTGCAAGGTGCCAGCCCGTGTCCTTCCACACATTAGGGAAGGGGGCTGGCCTACATGGTGAGAAGATCTGCAGCAGTTTGAGTACAAAGACTGAAACTTCCAGCCAGGGTGCAGGAAGGGAGAGTCCGAGCTGTGGCTTGGAGGTGTTTGAGGAATGCTTTGTCAGCTCAAGACTCAGTACAGAAACAAGACCACAGTCTGTCCCCGCTTTGGCCATAAAGGGCCGGGAAAGTTATCTGCTTTTTCTCTTTACAGTATTATAGCTCTGAGTGGACCTCAGAGTGAGTGGGCGTGGGTTCCTGCTCAGAACCCAAGTACCTCTGAGGACCTCCTAAACCCACACGCAGGCCGAGAAGAGCAGGAGAACTGGGGAGTCGGGGAGGCCTGTCTGATCACATTTTTGTCTCCCCTGTTATCTTATAATGTGTTATTGTTTTGTTTATTTTCTTAATTATTTTAAAATGTTTAATTTCATATTGGTGTATAGTGCATTTACATCGTTGTCTTAGTTTCAGGTGCACAGCAATGTCATTCGGTTATATGTATACATGCATCTATTCTTTTTCAGATTCTTTTCGCATATAGGTTACTACAGAGCATTGAATAGAGTTCCCTGTGCTATACAGTAGGTCCTTGTTGATTACCTATTTTATATATATATATGTGTGTGTGTGTGTGGGTGTGTGTATATTAATCCCAGCCTCCGAATTTATCCTTCCCCTTGCCTTTCCTCTTTGGTAACCGTAAGTTTGTTTTCTAAGTCCGTGAGTCTGTTTATGTTTTGTAAATAAGCTCATTTGCATTATCTTTTTGGATTCTACGTATACATGGTATTGTATTGTCTTTCTCTGTCTGACTGACTCACTTAGTGTGACAATCTCTGGGTCCCATCCTTGTTGCTCCATGCGTGCGTGCTAAGTCACTTCAGTGGTGTCTGACTCTTTGCAACCTTATGAACCTGCTAGCTCCTCTGTCCATGGGATTCTCCAGGCAAGTATGCTGGAGTGGGTTGCTGTGCCCTCCTCCAGGGGCTCTTCCTGACCCAGAGCTCGAACCCCCATCTCTTACGTCTCCTGCATTGGCGAGTGGGTTCTTTACCACTAGCGCCACGTAGGAAGCCCCCATGTTGCTGCAAATGGCATTATTTCAGTCTTTTTATGACCGAATAATATTCCATTGTATACATGTAATACATTGCCTTTATCTATTCATCTGTTGATGGACATTTATGTTGCTTCCATGTCTTGGCTATTGTAAACACTACTATGAACACTGGGGTGCATATATCTTTTCAAATTATGGTTTTCTCCAGATATATGCCCCAGAGTGGGATCGCTGGATCATACAGTAGCTCTATTTTTAGTTTTTTAGGGAACCTCCTTATTGTTCTCCATAGTGGCTGTACCAATTTACGTTCCCACCAACAGTGTAGGAGGCTTCTCCTTTCTCCATACCTTCTCTAGCATTTATTGCTTGTAGACATTTTGACAATTGCCATTCTTACCAGTGTGAGGTAACATCTCATTGTGTTTTTTTCCCATTGTATTTTGATTTGCATATGTCTAATAACTAGCTATATGGAGCATTTTTCATGTGCTTTTTGGCCCTTGTGGCTCACCTGGTAAAGAATTCACCTGCAATGCGGGAGACCTGGGTTGGATCCCTGGATTGGGAAGATCCCCTGGAGGACGGAAAGGCTACCCACTCCAGTATTCTGGCCTGGAGAAATCCATGGACTGTATAGTCAGACAGGACTGAGTCAGACAGGACTGAGTGACTTTCACTTTTTTTAGAGAAATGTCTATCTAAATCTTCCTGGTTTTGATTGGGTTATTTGTTATTTTTAATATTGAGCCGCATGAGCTGTCTTTATCTTTTGGAGATTAATTCCTTGTTGGTTTCATCATTTGCAAATATTTTCTTCTATTTTGTGGGTTCTGTTTTTATTTTCTTTATGATTTCCTTTGCTGTGCAAAAGCTTTTAAATTTAATTAGGCCCCATTTATTTATTTTTAGTTTTTATTTTCATTACTCTAGGAGGTGGATCCAAAAAGATCTTGCTGCGATTTATGTTAAAGAGTGTTCTGCCTATATTTTCCTCTAAGAGTTTTATAGTATCTGGTCTAACATTAAGGTCTTTAATCCATTTTATTTTTATGTATGGTATTAGAGAATGTTCTAATTTCATTCATTCTTTTACATGTGGCTGTCTAGTTTTCCGAGCAGCACTTACTGAAGAGACTGTCTTCTCCACTGTATATTCTTGTTTCCTTGGTCATAAACTAACTGACCATGGGTACGTGGGTTTATTTCTGGGCTTTTATTTTGTTCCATTGATCCATAAGTCTGACTCTGTGCTGTTTTGATTACTATAGCTTAACAGTGTAGTCTGAAGCCAGCAAGCCCGATTCCTCCATCTTCATTTTCTTTCTCAAAATTGCTTTAGCTATTTGACATCTTCTGCATTTCCATATAAATTTTAAGATTTTTGAAAATTCTAGATCTGTAAAAAATCCCATCAGTAATTTGATAGGGATGTCTGCTCTTGTTTTGAATGCGTGTCGATCCCTAGGTCAGGAAGATCCCCTGGAGAAGGGAACGGCTACCCAATCCAGTATTCTTGCCTGGAGAATTCTATGGACAGAGGAGCTGGTGGGCTTCAATACATGGAGTTGCAAAGGGTTGGGCACCGCTGAGCGACTAACACTTTTCTCACTCAAACTTGAGCAGAGATTAGCATCCTACTTTATCTATGTCCTTCAAAATACCCAGCACCAAGGCAGTATGGTATATAATCCTGCAGTCCGAAAGACTTGGGTTCAAGACCTTACTAGGAAGGACCACATACAATGTGCCCTCCATACCCATGATTAGTTGAATCTGCAAATATGAAACTATGCACATGGAGGGCCAACTGTATTCACTGTACTTCATCATTTTATCTATGGGATTTGCAATACAAAGCCTGGTGGCTCAGACAGTAAAGCGTCTGTCTACAATGTGAGAGACCTGGGTTCGATCCCTGGGTTGGGAAGATTCCCTGGAGAAGGAAATGGCAACCCACTCCAGTACTCTTGCCTGGAAAATCTCATGGACAGAGGAGCTTGGTGCAGGCTACTGTCCATGGGGTCACCAAGAGTCGGGCACGACTGAGCGACTGAACTGAACTGAACTGAACTGAGGTTTGTACTCTTGCCTAGAAAATCCCGTGGATGGAGGAGCCTGGTGGGCTGCAGTCCATGGGGTCGCTAAGAGTCGGATACAACTAAGCAACTTCACTTTCACTTTTCACTTTCATGCATTGGAGAAGGAAATGGCAACCCACTCCAGTATTCTTGCCTGGAGAATCCCGGGGACGGGGGAGCCTGGTGGGCTGCCATCTGTGGGGTCGCACAGAGTCGGACACGACTGAGGTGACTTAGCAGCAGCAGCAGGGTTGGCATCTGTAGGGATTCTTGTGACTAATTCCTCATGGATACAAAGGGGACGACTGTATTGTATGATTGCATTTGTAGGACATTTCCTGACTGGGCAACTCTAGAGATGCAAAGTGGACTAATGGTAGCCAGGGGCTGAGAGAGTAGGCAATGAGGGGAATGCCTGCTAGAAGGGGTGGAGGTCCTTTTTAAGGTGATCTAAAGGTTCTAATGTTGATTATGATACATGGCTTTTATTGAGTTTGGTACATGGTTGCATGGGCTTCCCTAGTGGCTCAGTGGTAAAGAATCCGCCTGCCAATGCAGGAGACACAGGCTCAGTCCCTGCGTCAGGAAGACCGCCTGGAGAAGGAAATGACAACCCACTCCAGTATTCTTGCCTGGAGAATCCCATGGACAGAGGAACCTGGCAGGCTACAGTCCATGGGGTTGGAAATGACAACCCACTCCAGTATTCTTGCCTGGGAAATCCCATGGACAGAGAAGCCTGGCAGGCTACAGTCCATGGGGTTGCAAAAGAGTTGGACACTACTGAGCAACTAAGCAATAACAACAGCTGTTTGCACAACTCTGAATATACTAAAGACGAAAGAAAGTGAAGTCGCTCAGTCGTGTCCGACTCTTTGCAACCCCATGGACTGAAGCCCGCCAGGCTCCTCTGTCCACGGGATTCTCCAGGCAAGAATACTGGAGTGGGTTGCCATTTCCTTCTCCAGGGGATCTTCCCAACCCAGGGATCGAACCCGGGTCTCTTGCATTGCAGGCAGACACTTTATCCTCTGAGCCACCAGGGAAGCCCCGAATATACTAAAAATCATTGAATTTTACACTTTAAAAGGTGAGTTGTATGCTGCTGCTGCTGCTGCTAAGTCACTTCAGTCGTGTCCGACTCTGTGTGACCCCATAGACAGCAGCCCACCAGGCTCCCCTGTCCCTGGGATTCTCCAGGCAAGAATACTGGAGTGGGTTGCCATTTCCTTCTTTAATGCATGAAAGTGAAGAGTGAAAGTGAAGAGTGAAAGTGAAGTCACTCAGTTGTGTCCAACTCTTCACGACCCCATGGACTGCAGCCTTCCAGGCTCCTCCGTCCATGGGATTTTCCAGGCAAGAGCTGGAGTGGGGTGCCGTTGCCTTCTCCGTGAGTTGTATGGGATGTGAATTATATGTCACTCAATCTGTAACGGAAAACAAAAGACCGTGCTCGGGAATTATTTGCAGCTTCTGCATCTGTAAAATAGTCATAGTAACATCTGTTATACCTCACAGAGCTGCCTCAAGGGTTAAATGAAACACTATATGAAAAGCAATAACTAGAGTGCCTTGAACATATGCTCATTCAGTGTTTTTCAGATGATTCCTATATTTTAAAAGTCAAACTGGAGTTAGTATAAAGCTGAATGTTAAGGCAGAAAAGGTGCTTAGAAATCAATTTAGTTCTAGCTTCTCATTCTGTAAATGAGAAATGAGTGATAAACTCAGAAAATTACCATTGACCGGAGGTTGGAAGGCAGTCATGAAAGAGTGGGTGAGTGAATTCAAGATCTTAGAACCATGGCCATCTACTGCATTACTTAATCATACGTGCTCTGCTGAGGCAGCAACACTGAACCTGGTTTGGCCCTTTGCCAGAAGAGCAAGCAGAAAGAGCAATTACATAATTCATTTTCATGTTAGAGAACTTGGTGCCTGCTCAGTAGAGTTTAAGATAGAAATAAATTCATACAGTTGATAATATAAAAAATTCTATTAAAATCCCCAAATGGATTTTTAAAGCAATATAGTAATTTTACTTTAATTTTAGAACAGGTGAAAATATGAAATTCTTCACTACATCTTTCTCTTTCTCCCTACACACACACACACACACACACATGATTGTATTGATAAGATGCATACTTTTTGACAACTTATTTCTGATCAGGACTCACTCTACAATCAATGGCTTGTTCTAATTTAATTGACAGCATTGTTGTCTTTCTTAGCTTTACATAAAATAATGTATGTATGTATGAGTTAGTTACTCAGTCGTGTCCAACTCTTTGTGACCCTGTGGACTGTAGCTTATCATGCTTCCTCTGTCCGTGGGATTCTTCAGGCAAGAATACTGAAGTGAGTTGCCATTTCCTTCTCCAACATAAAATAATGGTGCATCTTAAAATGGATGACAAATTAAAGTATGGTGCGAAAGTGAAAGTGATGGTTGCTCAGTCATGTCTGACTCTTTGTGACCCGTGGACTGTAGACTGCCAGGCTCCTCTGTCCATGGAATTCTCCAGGCAAGAATACTGGCATGGGTTGCATTCCCTTCTCCAAGGGATCTTCCTGACCCATGGATCAAACCTGGGTCTCCAACATTGCAGGCAAACTCTTTACCATCCGAGCCTCCAGTGTCCATAAATATACTTTAAAGACGATCTAGAAATTTGTGCTGGTTGAATGTTCAGGAATCTTAGAGGGAATATGGCTGATGCAAGTGCCAGGAAAACCACAGAGTCCAAGTACTTCCACTGGGCGTTATCCTCTTCATGTGAATAGCATGTGTGTACATGAACCTGGGACCCATTAACAGGAACTTGGGCTTCCCTGGTGGCTCAGACGGTAAAGCGTCTGCCTGCAATGCAGGAGACCCGGGTTCGATTCCTGGGTTGGGAAGATCCCCTGGAGAAGGAAATGGCAGTCCACTCCAGCACTCTTTCCTGAAAAATCCCACGGACAGAGGAGCCTGATAGGCTACAGTCCATGGGGTCGCAAAGAGTCGGACACGACTGAGCGACTTCACTTTCACTTTTCACTGGACTTATTGATAGTTTGGCCAATGTAATCTTGGAGAAATGATTAACCAACACAGTGGTGACTGGATATACCTGAATCCTCTTAGGAACAGACCCTTGGACATTTGGCAACTGCATACTCTAGCATTCCGCCTTCACAGTGTCCAGGGTCTGCGTGAGGCTCCTGCAGGCAACACTTCAGCTGTTAGGAAATGCAGCAGAAGCCAGAGAATTGGCTGAGGCTTCCCACCTGGATCAGCAAAGCCTTTCTCTAACAGCCTTGCTGATTTGGGGGGTAAAGGGATTTCTGCAGTGAAAGGCTAAGTCCTTGGCATGGTTTCAGGGTCCCTAATGGATGTGCCAAAGTCTCTGGCTGCCAGACTCCTCACAAAATAATCATTATTTAGATGCTGCTGAAGATAATTAATTTGGGCTTTGGAAGGTTTCCTGCTTGCTGCATTCAATTCGAAAGGCCGCCTCCTCTCAGTATGTGCCTGTAAACACAATCCCTGGAATGACAAAAGAGGATAATAAAAGTCAAAAGTGTTGCCAGCACTGGCCTTTTGAACTAATGCCAAGTTTCCATGGAAGTGGGCATTGAGGTGGATGGATTTGTTTTCTTCTCTACTGGAGTGATGAGGTTTTCGTCATGCGCCGGTTGGTTTGGAGCCTTTAGAACAGTGGCCCCAGACGCGTTTCCATCGAGAACACATGGGAAGCCAGAGACACACAGGGAGCCTTGCACGTGGCTTTGTCCGTGAGCCTGTTCTGTTCAAGCCAACCGAGCAGAACTACACAACACAGCGGCAGGCCAGCCAGAAAAGATTTGTTCAGGATCACCCTGGAGTTTTGACTCCTAAGATGGAAAAGAATGCAGAGTGGAGAGTCTTTTTTTCTTTTTTCCATTTTATGGCCACACCCCACAGCCTACAGGATCTTAGTTCCCCAACCCACATCCCCTGCAATGGAAGTGTGGAGTCTTAACCACTGGACCACCAGGGAGGCCCCAAGAGTCTTTCTAAAGGCTGACTTTAGAGCAGGAAAGCTGAAGCAATCAGCAGAGGTGTCCTGTTCAGATGACACGGGGCTCTTTCCATTCACTCATTTGTCAAATATTTATTGTGTACCTACTGCGTGTACATAGGCTTCTAGGCCCTGAGGATACATAAATAGCAGTCAGTAACACAGATAAAATCTCTGTCCACCTGGATCTTCCCTTCTAAAGGATGGAGACAATAAGCAAATAGGTGAATAGAGCGCATCAGGAAGTGATAAGTGCTGTGAGAAAAATAAGGCAGGTTACGGGGGAGGGAGTGCCCGGGGGAGAGTGGTGCATCGCTGTTTTATGTAGGTGGACAGGGTGGTCATCTCTGGTAGGGTGAGATGGAGGAGCACCATGATTTGAAGGATGCTGGGGAGTGGGTCGTGTAGGCAATGTGGGGGTATGTCCGGCAGACAGAGAGCGAAGGGCCTAATGCGGGAGCTGGCTCAGCCTGTGCAGGGGCTGGTGTGGAGGTGTAGGGGCTGGAACAGATGGGGTTGCGGATCTTGGTGCAAGGGGAGGTCCGAGAGAGCTGAGGCAGAGTTGTGGATAATGACGGGCTTCTCGGGCCCTCTGAGGTGGGAGACTTCGGAGGAGTTTGAGCAGAGGAGCCTGGCGATCTGAGGCAAATGTAACAAGAGTACTCCGGCCACTGTGTGAAGATGGCATGATGGCTGATGACAAGGATGGAAGCGGTCCCGATGAAGGTGCGATGCACAGACTGGGAGGGCAGGTGCAGAGATGGAGGGAGGCAGTCAGGTTCTGGATGTATTCTGAAGGCAGAACCATCAGGACTGCATGAGGGATGGGTCAATGGATTAGATATCAAGGGCACAAGAAAGAGAGACATGAAGGACAGCTCCACGCCTTTAGGTCCGCTCAGCCAGAAGAAGGGAGTTGTTATCTGTTGAACGGGGGCCCCCGGAGGTAAAGCCAGTTTTGGACGTAAGTCTGAGATGAGAGTCTTAGATACCCAGGTGGAGAAGCTGAGTAGACAAATGTGAGGAAAGGACAGAGTCCTTGGGGCTGCTGCTAGAAGACAGCCAGTGTGGGTGGATCAGCCCTGCCTTATGTTGCCTAAAATAGAGAGTCAGGCAGAGTCAGGGTCGGGGCTTTCCACCTCCTGGGGATTTACTTGGAGAGGTCACAAAAAAGTAGGGCCCTCATCTGGTTGGCAAATGTTTGGGTGTGGTTTGTAACTAGACAGAGGGTCCTGTACTCTTTACCTGATGCACCAGTCCAAACCTTTCCGAATACCCCACCCCCACCCCACTCCGTAGAAGCAACTACCATAGGGGTCTTCTCCTTGCAAAGCTACCACCTTGCCGCCTGTTTACTTTCTGCTTGTTACCTTAAAACTGGGCAATCCAGAGAACACTGTTTTTGTACTGAGACTGGTACTTAAATCTTGGCTTTATTGCATGCTAGCTGTGTGACCTCAGGGAAGTCTCTTAACCTCTGTGAGCTTCAGTTTCCTCATAACTACATAGCTCACATTCATTTGATAATCAAATGGCATTATGTATGCAGAGAGGCTACCCCTGTGTGTGGCAAATAAGAGGTAATTGTAATAGTAAGAAATGTGTGTTGGCCACTATTTTGTACATCTTTAATTATATATTTACTTAAACATCACAGCAATCCATGAGATGGAAACTGTTGTTATTTCTACTTTACAGATAAAGTTAAGTAACTTGGCCAGCTAGTTACTCAGGTAGGCTGAATCTAGGAATTATTCATTTAACTACTATGCTTCTTGAAAATACTTTAAAATTTTTCTTCTCTCTCATTTTCAAGTATTTTTATTACATGGTTCAAGTTTTCAATTTGCAGTTTTGTATTTTTCCTTGTTATTAAGTTGTGTTTAGCATCTGACCCTAAGACAACTGTCATCCCCTTTATACTAAAATAGCGGTTTAATGCAGTGGCAAGAAAAGAAAATTCAACATTTCTGGAATACAAAAGATGAGGTCTTATTGCCAACCCTGTGGGAAGCCCGGTCAGTGTAGCTGGGCATATAAAGCAAACTGGAGACATGACTTTTTCTCCTTGAACAAATAAGAAAATGTGTTTGGAAAGCCGAGAAAATCTGAAAAGAGAATGAGGGATCTGCATGTTAGAGTGTTAGGAGAAATTAAAATCTGTTTGTACTCTGTGTGTGTGCATATGTATACATATATGTGAAAGTGTATGCCTGGGCATGTCTGAAGGTGTGTGGGTGTCTGCGAATGCATATGTATAAGGTGTGTGTGTGTGTGTGTGTGTGTGTGCTTTGGAAGATGTAACACTTATTGACTACCAGAGGAGTTGGCTCAGTGGGTTGTTTGACACAAAAGGATGAGCTCAATTGATGAGATCAATTTTCTGGTTTATGCTTCTTCAAATCATTGAGCTGATGACACTGAGAAGGAAAAACATTGTCCAAGGAAGAAAGAAAATCATGTTGCTCATGAAATAGGTCTATCATATTTAGCACATAAAAGTACAGGGCTCCCAGTTAAAACTGACCTATCAATAAAATTAACCAATAATTTTTTAGTATAAATATGTCCCGTATTTGGGACATTTTTTACCAAAAAAATTACTTATCTGAAATTAACGTCTTACAGGACATGCTGTGTTTTATCTGGAAACCTAACCATGAAAGAGAATGAAGGTAAATAGCTGTGGATTTTTAAAAAAAATCGTTTAAAATCCACAAAACTTTTGTGGACTAGAAAGGAGTTTTGGTTCTGGCTGGAGCATCAACTCATTTTTATTTTTCTCTTTCGTGTAGTTTCTTAAGAATTTGGCACCACCATCTGTGAAATGGGGAAATAATCTGATAAGCATTCTATCATCTTCCCAGGGGAAAACCCTGTAGAATTTCACACCTGTATTCCCATGTATAATTGCCTGGTGCACCTCCTCTTCATTCTCCACTCCAGTAAAAAAATCAATTAATACTTTTAAAAAAGCATTCTTATAATAGGTCTTAATAGACAGACAGTATCCTGTGGTGTTCTCTTTCTTCCTTCTTTTTCCCCTCTCTCTAGCTTGCATGGAGACAGAGTTCTCCTTTGAGGGGAGTAGCGAACTGTGGGAAGCCTTTGGAAGAAGTAGAACATTGATGGGAATTCAGAGGGGAAGCTTCCCATGAGCCCCTGGGAAGCAGGCACAGGTGAGGCCCTGGATCCAGCGGGCCCGTGATGGTGTGATGGAGGGGAGGGACCACACAGGACTTCTTTAGGGTAAGCCTCAGGTTCTCTAGTAATTGGTCCCGAGTTTGTGCTGTGACTGTCACTCTCTTGGTGTCTGAGCTGGAACCTCTTGGACCTCTACCTTCCGTATCATGGAATGGCTGAAATACTAGGGCCTCGGTCACAGAGCTGTTGTAAGGACTAGTGACAACATTAATAAAGCCAGTGTCTGGGAGCTCCCTTGCGGTTCAGTGGTCAAGACTCTGTGCTTCCACTGCAGGGGGCATGGGTTCAGTTCAATCTCTGATCAGGGAACAAAGATCCGACGTTCCCAATTGCCGAAAAACAAAACAAAACAAAAACAAGACAAAGAGCATATCTGGCTCTCAGCAAAATGTTAGTCATTATTATTATTTCTTGTTGCCTGGGGTGATTTTTCCTAGTAAGTTCAGTTATAATTTTTATTAATAACCTTTTCTGATCATAGATGTAATGCATGTTCACAGAACAATATGTAGGAACACAGAAAAACTACATTAAAATTAAATCAGAAATACCCCATAAAGCCATTTCTGGTTTTTAAATTTTTCTCTGTATGTAATAGTGGTCCTCAGTGCTGACAGTACATCAGAACAACCTGGGAAGCTTTTTAAAATAAAGACGCCAAACCAGAGCCAATAAATCAGAACCTCTAGGGGTAGGGAGGAGAAGGCAATGGCAACCCACTCCTGTACTTTTGCCTGGAAAATCCCATGGACGGAGGAGCCTGGTGGGCTGCAGTCCATGGGGTCGCTAAGAGTCGGACACGACTGAGCGACTTCACTTTCACTTTTCACTTTCATGCATTGGAGAAGGAAATGGCAACCCACTCCAGTATTCTTGCCTGGAGAATCTCAGGGACGGGGGAGCCTGGTGAGCTGCCGTCTATGGGGTCGCACAGAGTCGGACACGACTGAAGCGACTTAACAGCAGCAGCAGCAGCAGCAGGGGTAGGGATGATGGGTCTGTGTTTAAAAAAAAAAAAAATCCAGAACATTCTATTGCAAAGCCAGTTTTAAAAACCCTGGCACTCAACTCATGCCTATTGCTTGCCTGTCTGTATCTCTCTTGTAGTTTTCAAATATTGGACAATATTGTATGTTCAGTTTTGTAAACTGCTTTTGTCAAGCTGCTTTATCTCTCATCATCATTATTTTTCTACAGTGTCTTATGTTTTTTCCTTACGGCTTCAGCTGTGGTTTCTAATAAGCCCCGACCCACTGCTTTTCACCCAGCTGTCTTCTCACAGAATGAATCCATTTAAAAATGTCATCACTCCTGCCTTCTGACGGCCTTCTAATCTGCCACAGTGGATGAACGGAGACCTCATCATCATTATTCATTCTCTCCCTCTCTTGGATTTCGGCTCCCTAACTGATGGCCAGGGGTGACTCTGGCCCTTGGTCGTTCTCTGCAGTTTTGTGGCTAAAGCTTGAGATTATGCTGGCGGAAATGCCGGTGTGGGTTCACACATTTTCTTCCCTAAAATATTAATGTGACTTATAACACTGTTTTTCATTTAGTGCTCAGCCAACCATGGGGGTGGTGATTTCAGCTCAGAACAACCTCCAAGGACTCTAAGGGGAAATTTTCTTGGCTGTCCAACTGACATTTTAGGAAAATAAAATAACATTAAAACACCATAAAAAAAATTCCTTGTAGACAGCTGTCTCCAGTTACTGATGAATGAGACTGGGCGCAGGGTGAGAGAGGGCCCTAAACCAATCAAGAAGTAAACACCTAACCATTTATGCCCATCCTCCTGCCAATATATGAAATGAGTGAAATAAATGCAGCTGTCACAGGACAGCAGTGTCACCCTGACTTTCCAGCCAGCCACACTGACCCTTCAGCTGCTGAGTGGAAGCGCAAGTGATGGTTGTTTGAAAAGTTTTCCAAACATTGCAAGCCAGAGGTTTCTCAAGAAGCGCCCTAGGTCTTATTTGTATGGAAAAGGAAGAAGCATGAACTACCGCAGGTGATTAACTGGTCTTCAAGTGGGGAAACCAGAGGAGGTCTCTACCCCAGAGCTGGCCCATCTGCTTTGGTCTCTGGCTGCGCCAGCCATAAAGGGACTGTAGGCCCCTCTGAGGACCCAGGACATGGCGCAGAGAGGCCTGACCCCTTCAGCGTTCAGCGAATAAAGAGATGCAGATGGACGCTGCTCACAGTTACTGAGAAACAATGTGCCCGGCTCTCACAAGGCTGATTGAGAAAATATTGGAGAACAGCCTCTTCTCTGGGAAAGGAAGTATTTTGCTGCTGCTGCTGCTGCTAAGCCGTGTCAGTTGTGTCCGACTCTGTGCGACCCCATAGACGGCAGCCCAACAGGCTCCTCTGTCCCTGGGATTCTCCAGGCAAGAATACTGGAGTGGGTTGCCATTTCCTTCTCCAAGCATTTTGAATGATGCTGATAGGACGGCTTTCTGTTTTAGAGTAAAAAAAGATTAAGATTATTAGGAAAATGAAGCCCATCTAGTTAATTAGGGGTGTGCTGGCCTAATTGCCCTCCTTGCATGCCTTAGAAACAAGAGTCTTAAATAAGTGGATACTTTTTTGCAGTGGGGAGAATGTGGGTGTTGTGTTTATACGGACTAGGAAGTTCTGCTTACCAACCGGTTACCTCGTGTCTCTAAGCCTGTTTCTTCCTCTATATAGGGGGATAGGTACCCATCTCACAGGGCAAGGCTAACTGGATGAGTGTAAGCAGTGTGACTCAGAGCTCAGTCCACGACAGGGAAGGCTGGTGGCCCTGACTGAGGCTGACCTGCTGAGTGTTCTGATTTAATGGTTTGCTAAGCCTGTGTCAGCACTACCCTGCTTTGGTTGGCTGTTTAGCAAGCCCTAATGGTTGACTGGAAGCTTCTCCTCTGTGGGGCAGTTTGTACTGCAATTCTTTTTTATCCCAAGTAATGGAAATTTCAGGATCCCAGGAGGCAGAGACCAGTCAAAAGGGTTTTGCACTTCCTTTATCCCTATTATACCAGATGTACCACCCAGGTAGCAGCCTTACAGCTCCTTCTTCAGCCTTAACCTGGGCTTCTTCTGTTTTCCAAGCTATCCTCCCCTGGGGTGGGGGGTGGTACCTCCCATTTGGCGGTGACGGCAGACAGCAGAGGAGTTTCCCCAGGATCCAACCAAGTCTATGCAAGTCCATCCAGTGACCGTGCCAGGGAGGGCAGGCTTGCCAGCCCTCTTTGTTAATTTCCTCAGAGCAGTAATTGAGTGCCCCTGGTAATCTTTCATTTCAGTTCTCCTTCCTGGATGCTGGGGCTTTCCATCTGGCTCAGTGGTAAAGAACCCGAGTACCAGTGAAGAACATGCAGGAGATGAGGGTTCCATCCCTGGGTCGGGAAGATCCCCTGGAGGAGGAAATGGCAACCCACTCCAGTATTCTTGCCTGGAAAATCCCACGGACAGAGGAGCCTGGCAGGCTACAGTCTATAGGGTCACAAAGATCCAGACAGGACTGAGCATGTTATGTTACGTTATGCTTCTAGATGCTGAAGAAATGATTTCTTTTCATTCTTGAATTGAAGAGGAAAAGTAGGCAAGAATGATTTCTAAACAAAGCACAATTTTAAGCAGAGCATTTATGTACCTATGTTCTCCTTCCTTGTTACAGATAGACAACCTTCCTCTGGGAGGGGACTAAGATCTTACTGTCAAAACAACAGATATTGACTGTGATCTGTTCATTGCTTTTGGTTTTCATGAGGAAAAATAAGAGATTGTTATATGGATGCCTAAGAGAGGGCCTCAGGCACCATTCAGAGAATTTTCCATGATTGGAGCTAACATTCCCAAGCACCAACTACTGCCCAGTAATATGCTAGATACGTCCTGAAATTACTTCACAGCAACTCCTCCCAATTTTTACAAAACTGAAGTATAGTTGGTTTATAATATTATATTAGTTTTGAGTGTACAGCATAGTGATTCAGTGTTTTTACAGGTAGCTGTTGCCCTTTTAAAGACAGGAGAACTGAGGTGTTTAGCTGGAAGAACCTAGAGGGGAATGAAGGGAAAGTATGTGTCTAGTCGTGGGAAATATGATGATAAAACTTGCCCTTCTCTGAAAAGAAAAGGATCAGCACAACCAGAGGATGAAAGCCACTCTGAGCCTGGGTTCTGGCCAAATCTGGCCAACAAAGGACTCAAAGGGACTAATGAACCTACTGGATAAGTTGAGATTCTTAGATGCAAGTGACAAAAATCAAACTCAAGCTAGCTTAAGCTTAAAAGAGAAGCAGTACACTGGTTTGGGGAGTGGGGAGCCAGGAGTAGGTTTGAGACATAACATGCGCTCTCTGTCTTTTCTCGTCCTCCGTGTGTCAGCCTTCCTACCATTACAGTCAGGCTTCCTACATGCAGCCAGCCTTTTAAGACCCAGCTCTACAAGCTTCCCTGGTGGCTCAGAGGTTAAAGCATCTGCCTGCAATGCAGGAGACCCAGGTTCAATCCCTGGGTTGGGAAGATCCCCTGAAGAAGGAAATGGCAACCCACTGCAGTTCTCTTGCATGGAAAATCCTGTGGACAGAGGAGCCTGGTGGGCTACAGTCCATGGGGTCCCAAAGAGTTGGACCCAGCTGAGTGACTAACACTTTCACTTTTCTGCAAGCCTAGCAGAAAAAGCAAGTTCGCTCAATGCATATCAAATGTCCAAGGTAAGTACTGCATACAAATGCAGAGAAAGGTTCTGATAAGTCCTTTCTGTGTGGCATGCCAGCTGCTGTACCAGTTACCATCACCGTCGTCAGAGTGATTGGGTACCATGGTAAGCAAGCCTGTGGTCAGCATGGGGCAGTAAACAGTGAGTTGACAACTCCTCATGAGCTTTATGGACTGGGGATGAGGAGTTCCCCACACAAGTCAGAGAAGCAGAGCAGGCAAAATAGTAGATGCCTACCAAGCCCCTGAACTGAGGAGGAGCATCTGAGTGATGCTGTTTTCATACTAATGCTTCTGTACCCTTAGTTACTCTGCACACCATGATATCATACCACATATATTAGTGTGCTAGAGCTGCCATAGCAAAATACTGCAGGCTGAGTCACTTAAGCAGGGATTTATTTACTTATAATTTGGGAGGCTGGAAGTCTGAGGTGTGGGCGCCAACAAGGTTGGGTTCTGGCGAGAACCCTCTCCCTGGCTTGCAGAGCTCTGCCTCCTTGCTGTGTGCCCACGTGGCCTTTCCCCAGTGTGTGCACACAAAGAGAGCACCAGTTTCTCTTCCTCTTCTTATAAGGACTCCAGTCCTATTAGATCAGGACTCTACACTTGATGACCTCACTTAACCTTAATCTTCCTGAATGGCCCTGTGTCCAGTACAGTCACGTGGGGGTTAAGGCTTTACGATATGAATTTGGCAAGGACATAATTCAGTCTATTGCATCCTGGGAACTAGATACTTCCAGAAACTATAATCCATCTCTGTTTCAAAGACATCTTCTGTTGGAAAATGATTACGAGAAATATTTGAAATTCTGAGTAAGTGAAACTCAAAAGGAAAGAACTTGCATTGTCTAGATTCTAAGCTCCAGGAGGGCAGGCAGGCACTGTGCTCCAGTATTTCAGCACGAGACACAGCAGTTGGCCCTCAGAAACATGTGAACTGACAAAAGGTGGTCTTTCCTAAAGACGTAATAATGTCAGTAGTTTGTGGGCCTTCATTTGATCCCAGTTGAGAACACAAGGGAGGGAGGGAGGCCCCTGTTGTCATTCAGGGCTGACTAGTCTGGAATTTTTATGAGGCAGTCAGTTAATTTTCTGCTGCTCCTTCCCCTGTCTGGTTCTGCTTCTGAAGACACAGCTACTAATGATCAGCTCTGGTGGTCTCTCTGCACTGTCCTTAGAGAAATCAAGTTTTACACATGGGCTATGGTGTGATAAAAGCATATTCAACAAAATAAAATATCGTATAGATACACATGCACATGTGACCAATTAGTTTAATAATAATAGCCTCAGAAAAACTCTCATTCTCGGGCTTTTTAGAATTTCCTCTTAAAAGCTAGCACAGTTTTTATCATGTTGTTCTGGGGCTCATCTGTTTATTCTCTTTTCTGGGTTTTGGTTTTCACATCTAGTCATAATTTCATAGGGGTGGAAAAATGTCCCCCTCTTCCCTTCTACAGTAGTTTCTTTGGCTGGCCTAATATGTAAGTTGACTTAAGGCAGATGAACAGGAAGAAAACACTTAATGCTGTATGAACGGGAATCCCATAAAAGTATGAGACCCAAACTGGCAGCTTTTATACCTTTTACACACAAAAACCAGTAAATTTATAAAGAATTCACAAAGGATTTTGGACTTAGAGTAGCAAATTAGTGAAGATGTAACAAAATTTGTTTATATAGCCTTCCCTGTCCTAAATTCCCTATTTCTGGTGAGAAAAAATATCTTCTACCTTCCTGGGACAGGGAAGGTAGCTTTGGGATGAGAGATTTGTTTCCTGCCTTCAGGGGGACAGAGAAGAGTCAGAGTGTCCTTAAACTGGCTGTTTCTCAAGTAACTGTAGTTCAGAATAATCAGTATGCCACGGTATAATGTTTGGGGGTAGCATAGTCTGCTCCCCTTCGGTTTTTCTGCTGAATTAAAGCCTCTGTATTTCCTTAGATGTTTAAGAATAAGGAGACCAAGTGTGACTGCTTCAGAAGTGCACCCATTTCCATGGAGCACAGGAGGGTGTTCTGGCCTACCCAGGCCTGCATGGGCCCCAGCGCTGCCCCCAGCTCTGTGGCTCTGGGCTGGCTTATCTTTCTCAGTCTCTTAAAGTTGTAGGATGTATGGAATGTATGTATAGCCCAGTGCCTGTCCACAGTAAATGCTCTAAAATAAAAACTGCTATAACGACCCCTCCCTTTTGCAAATCGCTCACTGTCCCAAATGTTGGGATCTAAACCTTCAATGCCTTCAGGGCCAGGAAGGTCATTTAAATGTGTATATACCCGGTATGGGACAACAGAGAATGGAGGAAACCCTAGCTAAGTTGGGGAGTCCGTGCTTTGCTAAAAGAAAGTCAGATATTTTATACCAGGAAGGAAGGAAGGGAGGGAGGGAGGCAGGGGTGAAGATGACACTGCACGTTTCTGCCAGCTGGATTTGGCCCTGGAGCCACCAGTTTGCAACCCTTACTCTGATTTAAAGGTGAGTATAATTTTCTTCAAGTCTGTAGATTTTATAGAAAGTCTCAGTGTTCCCTCAAAAGAAAGGTGAATATATTTTAAGGAGCTGAGTGAGTTACGCAAAAGAAACAAATCCGAAGTCTTAACCTTCAACATTCAGCTGTGAGTGCAAAGGAAATTCCTCGTAAAATTTCTAACTAAAGAGGAGTCAGGTCACTGTGCATTCATTGTGAATCAAGACAGTGATGTGCTTGCTAAAAAAGCCAGTTCTCCCTTAGGATCCATTTATAAAAATATAAATGCTTAAAATCATTTGTGAATGAATCAGGAGATGAAACAACCACCAAACAAGCAAGATGGTGCCTCGTTCTGGTCTATGTGGACCAAAAGCCCCCAGAGTCCTGGACTCCATTTAGGGGGTACAGCGAAAGAGGAAAAGGGAGCTGGAGCCCCAGAGAGGAAGACTGGCAACTGGAGCTCACTCAGAGGGAACGGCTGAGGGGGTACTGGAATTGCATCAGGAATAAGTGAAGGAAATATAGATGTTTATCCCAAAGAAACAAATGCCCAAGAGGGTAACCACAGCATCAGTGTTGATGACATTCAGTTTTGAAATTCATTTATTTATTTTTGGCTGTGCTGGGTCTTCATTCCTGCATGAGAGCTTTCTCTAGTTGTGGCAAGGGGGGCTACCTCTAGTTGCAGAACCCAGGCTTCTTGTTGTGGAGCACAGGCTCTAGGGTGTGTGGCTTCAGTGGTCGTGGTGCACGAGCTTGCTTGCTTTGTGGTATGTGGGATCTTCCTGGACCAGGGATCGAACCTGTGTCCCCTGCACTGGCAGGTAGATTCTTAACCACTGGACCACCAGGAAGTCCCCATTTATTGAGTTTTAGGAACCATATATGTATGATGACATTGCCGACAGTGATTGAATCTCATGCAACAGGTTCCTTAAGTCTATTATTTCATTCAGTCCCCACAACAACCCTATGAAACTGGCAGTATTAGTATGCCTTTTTTGCAGATGAGGAATCTGGCATAGGAAGATTAAATTGTCCGAGATCACTCAATCAACAAATGGGGAAGCTGAGAGTCAGTCCATCCATGCAATCTCCCCATAGAGCCCACAGGCTTAACCGAACACCATTAGCTGTCCTCCATTATTTAAAGGGATATTAATAACCTTATTGTTTCCAATTCCAAAAGAGAGACAAAAGTAAGAGAAGACAGAAACAGACTCAGCTCAACACAAGGGAGGCCTTTCAAACGTCTGGAGATGGAACAGGTTTTTTCAGTGTGTGCTTTCAAATGCCCAGAGATGGAATGGATTTTTTTCAGTGTGTTCAAGTAGGGGCCAGATGACTCGGCCAAGATTTCAGAGAGAGGATTCCAGAATGGATGAGAGCAGATGGCCTCCAAGTTTCCTCCCCACTCTTGATTCTGTCATGGTCTGAGGCTTGAGGCCTCCCCAGGAAGGTCTCCGTAGGTCAGCAAGGGGCAGCAGTAGAAAGGCGCCTGAGAGGGAGGCACGTGTCTAAGGGCTTTGCTGCTGCTGCTGCTGCTGCTGCTAAGCCACTTCAGTCGTGGCCGACTCTTGGCGACCCCATGGACTGCAGCCCACCAGGCTCCTCCATCCATGGGATTTTCCAGGCAAGAGTACTGGAGTGAGGTGCCATCGCCTTCTCCTCTAAGGGCTTTACCTGTGTTAATTTGCTCAGTTCTCAAAACAGCTGAATGAACAGATACTGCTAATGTCATTGTTCCCCTTTTACAACTTCAAAAACGGAAACATATGGTAGCTTCATAATTTATCTAAAGTCACGCAGCTAATACATACTAAAGCCAGGATTTGAATTTAGGCAGTCTGAATCCAAAGCCTGTGCTCATAATCATTTCTGTATAAAATCTCTTATTAAGGGGACGTGTAATTTGAAAAACATTCCTTTTAGTTCCCTCTGTCACCCCACCAAGATTTTTGATACATCTCCTTCCCAACTTGCAAACCACTGTATTATTAGAAGTTAATGGCAGCAGTTGTCCATGGAACATTCTGACTTTGTCAGCTGATATTTTACAGGGTCTGATTCTTCTGCTTCGGAAATAGGATCTGAGACAGGGGGTTCCCAAATGCATCATATACTCCTACAGACTAATCAAACTGTTGTGAGTGTTCATTTTCTCAGAAGTCCCAACTGAAGGTATAAACAATAATGTCCTACTCACAATATATGTCTGGTTCCTATTTAAGTATTACCTCCACCGTGGGAAACATTGAATTTCTATACTTCTTCTACAGAAGCAAGGCTGAACTCTACAGCAGTGATGTCTGCATGTTGAGTTCCCTGATGATTAATGTGGAAGTTGGTAACAGTAGAGTCTGCACTTAATACATTGTTCTTCTTCTTCAGTCACTAAGTCATGTCTGACTCTTTGCAACCCCAGGAACTGTAGCATACCAGGCTTCCCTGTCCTTTCCCATCTCCCAGAGCTTGCTCACACTCATGTCCATTGAGTTGATGATGCCATCCAGCCATCTCATCCTCTGTCCCCCTCTTCTCCTCCTGCCCTCAGTCTTTCCTAGCATCAGGGTCTTTTCCAAAGAGTCAGCTCTTCGCATCAGGTGGCCAAAGTATTGAGACACTTGATACATAACAGATGCTTAATATGTATTTCAAACTGTGGTGTTGGAGAAGACT
The DNA here is from genome assembly GCF_042477335.2 of Ovis canadensis. NCBI lineage: Eukaryota > Metazoa > Chordata > Mammalia > Artiodactyla > Bovidae > Ovis > Ovis canadensis. The sequence goes on along the minus strand of NC_091247.1, from coordinate 136,821,371 downwards.
CTTTCTTGAGAGTCCCTTGGAACTGCAAAGAGACCAAACCAGTCAGTCCTAAAGAAAATCAACCCTGAATGTTAATTTGAAGAACTGATGCTGAAGCTGAAGCTCCAGTACTTTGGTTGGAATACAAATACAAGCTGGAATCAAGGCTGCCGGGAGAAATATCAATAAGTTCAGATACACAGATGACACCACTCTTATGACAGAAAGTGAAAAAGAACTAAAGAGCCTCTTGATGAAAATGAAAGATGAAAGTGAAAAAGTTGGCTTAAAACTCAACATTCAAAAAAATAAGATCATGGCATCCGGTCCCATCACTTCATGGCAAATAGATGGGGAAACAATGGAAACAGTAAGAGATTTTCTTTTTGGGGGGCTCCAAAATCACTGCAGATGGTGACTACAGCCATGAAATTAAAAGACACTTGCTCTCTAGAAGAAAAGCTATGACCAACCTAGATAGCATATTAAAAAGCAGAGACATTACTTTGCTAACAATGGTCCATCTAGTCAAAACGGTGGTTTTCCAGTAGTTATGTATGGATGTGAGAGCTGGATTACAAAGAAAGCTGAACACTGAAGAACTGATGCTTTTGAACTGTGATGTTGGAGAAGACTCTTGAGAGTCTCTTGGACTGCAAGGAGATCAAACCATTCAATTCTAAAGGAAATCAGTCCTGAATATTCATTGGAAGGACTGATGCTGAAGCTGAAACTCCAATATTTTGGTCACCTGATCCAAAGAACTGACTCATTTGAAAAGACCCTGATGCTGGGAAAGATTGAAGGCAGGAGGAGAAGGGGACAAGAGAGGATGAGATAGTTGGATGGCATCACCGACACGATGGACATGAATTTGAGCAAGCTCTGGGAGTTGGTGATGGACAGGGAAGCCTGGTGTGCTGCAGTTCATGGGGTTGCAAAGAGTCAGACATGACTGAGTGACTGAACAACAATATGTATTTGCTTAATACATGTGATCAATTGGAATTTGTTGACTCTAAGGGAATGAAGGTGTCACGGTTATTTATTTTTCCTCATGGTACTTTTGGGGCTCTGACAGTAGATAGCTAGTCCTATTTAATTTTTTTTTTTTCCTCCAAGAGATTCATGCTTCCAGTAACTGGGCAAACACAATTAGCGCATCTTCTCAAGTATGTTACATTCCTGACTGTAAAAGTCTTTCTTAAGAAAAAATGTTGTTTTTATTTAGACAAATACTATGCTTCCGACCTGCTTTTACGCTAGGTCTCTTTTCCTCGGTATTCAAAGAAACCATTGCTGGTCCAATTAGGACACAGAACATGAATTGTTAAAGAACTGATTCACTCTGTAGATAAAGATGCCAGCTTTTGCGTCTAAGGAGACTGCTGGATTCATTGTGTGCAAGGACAGCTGCTCCTTGCCTGGCTTATTTACTGTGTGTTTAATTAGCTGCAGGGACTTTGATGGCAGTCAGTGTTCCAAAGGTGGAGAGACGTGCACTTGTTAGGTGATATCGAAGAGCTTTGACACTGGGTCTGCACTTTTATCGCTCCTCCCATTTCCGCTCAGGGACTGAGGTTTGTACCTCTCTATGGCAAAACTGTCATCTTCCCCATGGCCCCAGGGCATAGAACTTTGTGGGCTCCTCAGTGGTGTAGCTTAGCACAGCGCCTAACACACAGGGAATGCTTCAGAAATACTGGTTGAGTTATTCAGCTGAGGCCCATTCAGAAGCCACAGACCCGTTTCATCCTCTCTCTTATCTCCATGTACTGCCGGTCTCAAAACCCTGTGTAGTCTTCCCAGAGGTCATAGTCAGGATATATTTTTTATTATTTATTTATTATTCATTCAGTCAGTCATGCCTGGTTTTAACTGTGGCACCCTGGATCTCTGATTTTCCCTGTGGCATGCGAACTGCAAAATCTTAGTTGCAGCATGTGGGATCTAGTCCCTGAGCAGGAACTGAATCAGGGCCCCCTGCACTGGGAGTGCAGTCTTAGCCGCTGGACCACTAGGGAAGTCACCATGGTCAGGATACTGAACCAACAGTGTAGTCTGGGCACTAACCAAGCAGCCCGTGAACTGGAATCCTGAAGGACCCATCCCGGGGTAGACATTAACTTTTCTGAAGTGGAGGGGTTGGGGGCACAGGAAAGGAACATCAAGGTAGGAGAACTTGGGGTTGAAATAGTGGTATTTACCAGTTGGAATGCTGCTGCTGCTAAGTCGCTTCAGTCATGTCTGACTCTGTGCGATCATATGGACTGTAGCCTGCCAGGCTCCTCTGACCATGGGATTCTCCAGGCAAGAATGCTGGAGTGGACTGCCATGCCCTTCTCCAGGGGATCTTCCCGACCAAGGGATCAAACCCTGATCTCTTACATCCCCTGCACTGGCAGGCGGGTTCTTTACTACTAGTGCCACCTGGGAGTAGTTGAGCCTGGTGCTAGCTGAAATGGATGTGTTTAAATATTTACTAGTGGTACAGCTGCGCTAGTGCATACCAGCTGATTTTATCTAACTCCCCCAAAGCCAAACAGTATAATGCAGCCAGACTTATCTTTTTTCCTTCCCCAAATGAAAATATTGTTGCTTTCTCCTCCTTCCCAGAAAACATAACAGCCTAAACATAACCATTGTAAAAATATAGTAAAATAAGACGAGCTGGGAAGATAGTAGCTGCAGCATATTTTCTGAAATTTCTCTGAATTGAAAAATACAGACGGAGAAACTAGATGACTAAATCAAAAACCCGTGGACACAATTCCAACAAAACTGGGCGACAAGATATTGCTGAATCCCCCAATATGGGAAGACCTGCATGGTATCAACATCTGTGCTGACAAAGCAGAGCAAAACAGTGGGTCACCTGCTGGATGGAGATCAGGAGAATCCCCAGTCAAGAGGCGTTCACTGGAAGGCATGGTAGCATAACCTGAGAACAGCTGTTGTCACTGGAAGAGATCCGTCAGCTCCAGTAGCTGGAGAGTGGAGTGGGTTCGCAGTAAAAGCCCGAGGAGCTGGAGCAGTGTAACCTTTACAGATTCTTCCAGCCGACCAGCCAGGGATCCTTTTCAGGGTAGGATATTGCCCTGAAAGAGAAAGAGTGGAAGAAGACAGTAGAGAAGGGAAGCCAAGTTCAGAGTTAAGTGGAGAGAAAGAGAGACAGTCTTTCGTCCATGTATATATAGCCTGTGGTCTATAGATTACATACAGGTTGGTGTCTTTGGGGACAGAGCTAAGACTATAAGACTACACATAAATCATATATATCCAGAGGCCTAAAATTTGTGAGCAAGGCAGAAACATGGAGCATGCCTAGTTACCAATATTGTGGTCTTGAAATATTTGCCTCTCTTAATTTACCTCTCAATTAAATTAAGGCTTCTTGGAGAAATGGTTAAGTCTCAGAGAAATAGTTGATTCCTATCTACGACAGACACTACCAGTTGAACTTGGAAATCTGACAGTGCGGAAGATATGAAGCATTTTAGGGACATGGCCAAACAGAAAACAAACAATAAAACCCACAAGCTGAATTGAAGAGGCTTTAACTGGCAATACAGACAGAGAAACTAGAGGGCTAAATCCAAAACCCGTGGACATGTTTCTAACAAAACTGGGTGACAAGATTACCGCCGAATCCCCCAATACAGGAAGACTTGTGTGGCATCAACGTCTGTGTTACAAAGCAGAGGGAGCTGCGGGTGAGCTGCTGGATGGAGAGCAGGGGAATCCCCAGCCAAGAGGCGTTCACTGGAAGGCTTGGCCAAAGACGAGACAGTCAGAGCCTTCAGAAGGGTGATAATAGCAATTGATTAAAATCCACCAAATATGCTTAACCCATGAGTTCATATAAACATTAAAAAATAATTGATTACTTTCAGAATATGATAGGGAACCAATTCATTATCTTCAAAACTGGTAAAGAAAACAGAGTCCAACAATGATCTTGCCTTTTCCGTGTAAATTGCAACACTGGGTAACCAATGAGGGAAATTATCTCCAGATAAAAGCATTTCAATTAATGAATGAGAAAGAAATGTAGAACTCAAAACATTTTTGTGGGATCTCAGTTGCCTGACCAGGGATTGAACCTGGTGCCCCCTACAGTGGAGGTGTGGAGCCCTGAGCGCTGGACTGCCAGGGAATTCCCTAGACACCTTTTGTTAATACTTACTATTTTTATTGAGGCATGTAGAAATAGTTTGCAATCCTAAAAAGTCAATGGATTGAGATATTGATCAAAACCTACTGCTGCCACTGCTGCTGCTGCTAAGTCGCTTCAGTTGTGTCCGACTCTGTGCAACCCCATAGATGGCAGCCCACCAGGCTCCCCCGTCCCTGGGATTCTCCAGGCAAGAACACTGGAGTGGAGTGGGTTGCCATGAAAAGGTAATTATTTTAAAATAAAGATACCTGTTCCTTACCAAAAGTTTCAGGCAATACAGAAAAGCACAAAGAAAAAATAAAAGCAGCACATTCCTTAAAATCTCACCACCCAAAAAAGAAGGGAATCCTGCCATTATACCTATGTGAGGTGATGGGTGTTATCTAAACTTCCTGTGATAGTCACTTTACAATATATACATCAAATACGTATGTTGTACATATTGATTAAGCTAATACAATGTTGTATGTCAATTATATTTCATTAAAACTGGGAAAACATCTCACCACCCAGAAATAGTAACATAATTCAAGGTCTCTTTTATGTATATATAAAGGTAGATGATGAGAGACAGACAGATGGAAAGAATTTTATGATTAATTACCAAAGTCATTTTAATTGAAGTACTGAATTTTAAGCTTCCCTGGTGGCTCAGCTGGTAAAGAATCTGCCTGCAATGCGGGAGACCTAGGTTCGATCCCTGAGTTGGGAAGATCCCTTGGAGAAGGGAACGGCTACCCACTCCAGTATTCTGGCCTGGAGAATTCCACTGTATAGTCCATGGGGTCGCAAAGAGCTGGACTCGACTAAGCGACTTTCACTTTCACTTTACAAAAGGAAAAACTAAAATTAAACTGAGGTAATTTAGTTTCAGATAACTTTTTCCCCTCACCTTGGGAGAAGTGTTTTTATAAGACATTTCTGAGCTTAAAAAAAAAGTTAGGAAATTGTTAGGAAGTTACACTATTCCCTTGGTTTATGCTTCAATTTTAGGTGATAGCAATTGGATCCCTGCAAGTGAGAGACGAGGTTATCAGCATTTTACTTCTTCCTTCCCCCACCTTCTGATTTGTAAAATCTATTAGATTTACTTTGTCAGGATTTGTAATATCTACATTTTGTTCCATACCTAGAATTCCATCAGTCCTTTGTCTTAATTCTGTCTATAAACAGTTTACCTGCCCATCCTGTCATCATATTCTTTTGACTCTTACCTTGGTGTCTTCTGTTCCTGAATTCATTTTTAAGAAATTCATTTCTTGGTCCTGATTGGGTGGCGTTTTAGGAAACTTTTATTTATCTGTCTGGCTGTGCTGAGTCTTCCTCGCCACACAGGCTTTTCTCTAGATGCGCTGAGCAGGGGCTACTCCGTGCTTGCAGTGTGCCGGCTGGCCTCTTCCTGCAGCGGCTTCTCTTGCTACGGAGGCTGGGCGGGTTTCAGCAGCTTCGGCTCTCGGGCTCCAGAGCACAGGCTCAGTATTTGTGGCACATGGCCTTAATTGCCCTGCGGCACGTGGGATATCCCCGGACCAGGGATGGAAACCCATGTCTCCTGCACTGGCAGGTGGATTCTTTACTCTTTACACTGAGTCACCAGGGAAGCCCGGGTTGGATTTTTTTTTCTCAAGAAAGATTCATGGGTGTTTCACTCTGTTCTTTCACCTTTGAGACATCTACTTGTGGCTAGTTGTAATATTCCAAGGTCACCCTTTGTTCTCTCCAAACTCTCTCGACATTGTGTTATTGTCTTCTTACATTGAGGCTGTTTGGAAATGTTTGTATCCAGCTTGATTCCATCCCTACCCACCTCTCCCTCCATGGATGATTTGCCTTTTCTGCCCAATGTCTAAGTTATTTCCCCTTGAAAATTAGTAACACCAGGCTATATCTTGTTTATTCAAAGCAGTTTTCCCCCTGGTACACAATGGAAAATTTCCTCTGCAGATTCAGTTCTTCCTTCATTTTAGGAAAAATGTCCCTGTATTGTGTTTCTGAATGCATATTTTGTTGCATTTATTGGATTCTCCATTAGGGACACCAATTATCCTTGTGTTTGATGGTCTCTTGTTTCTCTTATTATCTTTTCCCTAATTGCTTCACTCCCTCTGTGTTTTTCCTTTGTATTTCTGATAATTATCTCAAGTCTTTTATCCATGCCATTAATTCAGTTTTTCAATCATGTCTTTCCTGTTACTTTGACATTTCCAATTTATGTATGAGATATATAATGGTGTTGCTTCTGTTCTTGATTCATTTCTTTAGCTCTGAAATCTCTTTACTCTCCCTCTTTCATTTTATCATCTGAATTTTGAGGTCTTATTTTTCTCAGATTCATTTTCTTATTAAGGCCCTTTTGTGCAATGTAATCCCTGAGGATCTCCTGTATCCTGGCATTATGTTTTCTTCCAGACTAGTTTCTTCATAGTTCACCCACTACCTTCCTTCCTCCCTGTCTCTCCCATGTTTGATTGTACTGTATTTACATGGTCGCCATGTAATTTCTTTTCTCCTGCTGCTACTGCTGAAGTCACTTCAGTCGTGTCCAACTCTATGCGACCCCATAGACAGCAGCCCACCAGGCTCCCTGTCCCTGGGATTCTCCAGGCAAGAACACTGGAGTGGGTTGCCATTTCCTTCTCCAATGCATGAAAGTGAAAAGTGAAAGTGAAGTCGCTCAGTCGTGTCTGACCCTTCGTGACCCCATGGACTGCAGCCTACCAGGCTCCTCCGTCCATGGGATTTTCCAGGCAAGAGGACTGGAGTGGGGTGCCATTGCCTCCTCCGAATCTCTTTTCATCTCACTCTCATTTAATAAGGGCATCTCCAATCAGAGCTTCTTGTAACTATTGTTGAGTGGATGTAGTCTGTTTGCCTCTGTTTCCGCCTTATCTAGGATGAATGTATTGCCCTCTCTCTAAGCTAAGTTTTGTTCATTACATTAGGTATTGGGACATCTTAGGATGCTTTTTCTAGAATGCAAATTTTATCCTGCCATGTCTTGCCTAAAACTCCTTGGTGATTTCTCATAGCTTTTAGAAAAAAATGTCTAAACTTCTTTTATTTTTTAATTAGTCAATTATTTTTGGCTGTGCTAGGTCTTCACTGCTGTGTGCAGGCTTTCTCTAGTTGTGGGAAGTGGGGGCTATTCTCTATTGTGATTGTGAGGGCTATTCTCTATTCTCTGTTGTGAAGCCTTCTCATTGCAGGGGTTTTTCTTGTTGTGCAGCACAGGCTCTAGGGCTCAAGGGCCTAGTTGCCATGAGGCATGGTGGGCTACAGCCTATGGGGTCACAAAGAGTTGGATACAATTAAGTGACTAACACACGCACACATGGGATCTTCCCAGATCAGGGATTGAATGCAAGGGATGTCCCTTGCATTGCTAGGCAGATTCTTAACTACTGGGCCACCAGGGAAGCCTTAAACTTCTTAAGTTACATGCAAGATCCTTTATTATTTGGCCCACCTACCTTGCTAGCTCAGGTCTCCTACTGTTCTCTGCTTCATTTGTTAATTGATCACAGGAGCCTTTTTGTTGAGCCTGGATCTGGCCTCAGAACCCTTCTCAACACAGGGCTTCAAGTAGACTGTTAGCCTTCTTCTTCTCTAGTTAAATCCCATTCATTCTTCAAAACTTTGTTCCAGTGTTCTCTTCTGTGGGAAAATTTCCCAGAATACTCCTCCCTTTCTTTCCCTGCATGGTATAGTTCAGATACCTCTCTTTTGTGGTTTTTCTGTCACATAATTTATCATACTTAACTGTAATTGTCTTTTACAATATGGTGTAATAGACGTTGGAGCCAGAATGCCTGGGTTCAGAAATTAGCTCTGCCTCATTTGTTGTCTGTCTGACTTTGGGGGTCCTTTCTGTGCCTGCTTCCTTGTGAGAATTAAATAAGTTAATGCATGGAAAGCTCTCACTGAGTACATGCTCAACAAATGCTATTTAATGTTTTTTTTTATTGAGAGGAGCCTTCAGACAGCGATAATGGCCCCATTCCACCCACAGCCCCTGCCTTACAAGCCAGGAGCTGTCCGTGGTGCTAAAACAATGCCCTTCAACACAGAACAATGTTGCTATTGTCTTTCATATATTTAGCCCCCAGAGAAGGCAACAGCACCAAACTCCAGTACTCTTGCCTGTAAAATCACATGGACTGAGGAGCCTGGTGGGCTGCAGTCCATGGGGTCGCTAAGAGTCGGACACGGCTGAGCGACTTCACTTTCCCTTTTCACTTTCATGCATTGGAGAAGGAAATGGCAACCCACTCCAGTATTCTTGCCTGGAGAATCCCAGGGACAGGGAGCCTGGTGGGCTGCCGTCTATGGGGTCTCACAGAGTCGGACACAACTGAAGTGACTTAGCATCAGACATAAACCCATATTACAACTTTCCAGCTTTAGCAGTAGACATAGAAATGGATTCCCCCTTCCCATTTCCACAGCCATCATCCTAATCCTGGCCTTGGCCACCTCATCCGCACCCTTTTGAGTGGCTGAGGTGAGTCTCCTAACTGGCCTCCTTACATCTAGACCATTTGACCAACCTCATTCATATTATTTGCCTCTAAATTTTTGCTTATTTCAAGTCATGTCTCTATTTATTAACTCACAAAAGAGTAGAAAGAACTCAAATGGCTTGAAAGGATGGTTAAGGATAATATATCAATGTGCGCAATGCACGTGTGCACTCAGTCCTGTCCTGACTCTTTGCGGCCCATCAGACTCCTTCGTCTATGGGATTCTCCAGGCAAGAATACTCGAGTGGGTTGCCATGGCCTCCTCCAGGGGATCTTTCCACCCCTGGGGTTTAGCTCACGTCTCCTGCATCTCCTGTGTTGGCAGGTGGATTCTTTACCACTTGAGCCACCTGGGAAGCAGCACCAATGAGATGTCCATATAAGCAGCAATAAAGACAATTATTAATATAGAAAATCTTTTGTCAATGGAAAGGAGAAGACTACAATATGATTTTAACATCATTCATTCATTTATTAAACATATACTGAGTACCTATTTTGTGATAGGCCATAGAGATGTAAGGATTGTTAAGACAGTCCCTTCTTTAAGGAGATGGGCGATAATAGCTCAGAAAGTAAAGAATCTGCTTGCAATGCAGGAGACCCTGGTTTGATCCCTGAGTCAGGAAGATCCCCTGGAGAAGGGAATGGCAACCCATTCCAATATTCTTGCCTGAAGAATTCCATGGACAGAGGAGCCTGGTGGGCTACAGCCCATGGGGTCACAAAGAACCGATATGACTGAGTTAATAACACTTTAAGGAGCCTTCTATAAAGGAGTCTAACAGAAGAGAAAGCTATGTAAATAGATTGCAAGCAGATATGCATTTGGATTGAGACTAGAAAGGGATGTGGAAATATGTAAACAGTATGAGGAGTATAGGTGAATTTTTATCTTTTCAAATACCTATTAGGGAGTGAACCCTGCAAAGAACAGGGTTCACTCTCAGATGAGAGCAGAACCAAATTTCTCCGCCAAAGGCTACACACAACTCCAGGTAAGCTCTTCCTTACTCTTTCTCCAATCGTGCATCCTCAGGCACCTAAAAAAATAATATTAATGAAGTGCCCAATTCCTTGGTTGTGGCTCAGAGAAGTCAAAGAGGTCTTGGCAAGGGCAAGAAGAAAAATAATGGCATAGCAACCACGCTGAACTTCTACAGCAAAATAAATGGATATTTTTGAGTGATTGTGATAGTGCAAATAGAAATGGAGGGAATGTGTATGATTGTACCCTGATGAGTATCCTTAGCCTCCTATTAACTGGCCACCAGGCATATCTCCCCAGTCATGTGCCCCAGGACTCCTTAGGAGATCAGGTCTTTTTTTGTTTGTTTGTTTTTAATTGTCATCTTCTCCATGTTTTGGCCACTGTGCTGACACCTCTCAAGAACAGTCTTCACTCTTTTAATTCAAATCTTGTCCTTTCTTTAAAAAAAAAGATAAGGACTCATCTTCTTCAGAGCTTCCTGGGTGGCTCAGTGTAAAGAATCTGCCTGCCAATGGAGACCTAAGAGATGCAGGTTTGATCCCTGGGTTGGGAAGATCCCTTGGAGGAGGGCATGGCAATCCACTCCAGTATTTTTGCCTGGGAAATCCCATGGACCGAGAAGTCTGCAGGCTACAGGGAAGTCACAAAAGAGTTGGACAGGGCTTAGCAACCGAAACAACAAACATCATCTTCTTCAGGAACCCTTTCTTAGTTAAATCCACTCTATTCAAATAGAAATACTTGAAAGTCAGTTTTACTGGATATAAAACTTTTGGCTCACATTTCCACTGCTTTGAAGAAGTTCTAGAGAGAGGAGTCTGTGATGTATCAGCATCCACTTGTCACTGGTTAATCTCATGGGCTCTGGAGTCAGACACATTTGGGTTAAATCTGCTCCACTTATTAGCCATGCCACCTATCTGTTCAGTTCAGTCGCTCAGTCGTGTCTGACTCTTTGTGACCCCATGGACTGTAGCACGCCAGGCCTCCCTGTCCATCACCAACTCCTGGAGTTTACTCAAACTCATGTCCATTGAGTAGGTGATGCCCTCCAACCGTCTCATCCTCTGTCATCCCCTTCTCCTGCTGCCTTCAATCTTTCCCAGCATCAGGATCCTTTCAAATGAGTCAGTTCTTCGTATCTGGTGGCCAAAGTATTGGACTTTCAGCCTCAGCATCAGTCCTTCCAATGAACACCCAGGACTGATTTCCTTTAGGATGGGCTGGTTGGATCTCCTGCTGTCCAAGGGACTCTCAAGAGTCCTCTCCAACACCACAGTTCAAAAGCATCAATTCTTTGGCTCTCAGCTTTCTTTATAGTCCAACTCTCACATCTATACATAACTGCTCAAAAAACCATCTCTTTGACTAGATGGACCTTTGTCAGCAAAGTAATGTCTCTGCTTTTTAATATGCTGTGCAGGTTGGTCATAACTTTTCTTCCAAGTAGCAAGTGTCTTTTAATTTCATGGCTGCAGTCACCATCTGCAGTGATTTGGGAGCCCCTCCCCACCAAAGTCTGTCTTTATTTCCACTGTTTCCCCATCTATTTCCCATGAAGTGATGGGACCAGATGCCATGATCTTAGTTTTCTGAATGTTGAGCTCTAAGCCAACTTTTTCAGTCTCCTCTTTCACTTTCATCAAGAGGCTGTTAAGTTCTTCTTTGCTTTCTGTCATAAGGGTGGTGTCATCTGCATATCTGAGATTATTGATATTTCTCCTGGCAATCTTGATACCTAAGGAAGGGGTTTATTCATGATAAGCCTTAGTTTCCCAACCTATCACATGGAGATAATAACAACTATCTGGTAGGGTTTTGTGAGGACAAAACAGATTGATATATGTAAAATGGTTTGTCGTGGTGCCTGGGGCATATGTAGTTGTGACCATTTCTTTTCCTTATATTATTCTTGATCTGTTTCAGGGAAATATGGGTTGATTCAACCAATACTGTATGTCCTTTTTAGTAGGTATTTAATAGATGCTTTCTGAAGGAATCTGATTTAAGAACATTGGCAAAGAAAAACAATATTCCATTGCTAAGTCATTTCCAGCTGATGATAGACTGGTAAGAAGTTATGCTAATTGGCAACATTTCTTATCTACAAAAAGTAGACAAATTATTCATTTCTCTTTTACTATTTATGTGAAATTGCAAATGGTTTCATTTTTGCCCAATTTTATAGCAAATGCCTATGGATGTTAATAACTAATAGAAGAAGTTAAATTGGCCTCCTAATCCTAGTACATTTCCTGCTGTGTTTAAGTGGAGGACCCATAAATCTGGCGTGAAGATCAAGAGGACTAAATACCACTATTTGAGACTGTTGGAAATGTTGTTACACAATTGAAAAAAAAAAGAAAAAGAAAAAAAATACACTATGTTCTCAAATATTAGGTGGTTTTCAAGGAAACAAATAGTAATATATCTCAGTATAGAAGGCTTATGGAGATATGATAATATGAACCAGAAATATAACATCATTAAAACACTTTGAATATGCTTTAACTATATAAAGGAAATAGAGGCCCTCCCGTGCAGAAAGAGGAAAACCTGATTCAATCTAGTTCCACCTTTAAATTGGTTCTTCAAATTAGTTAATGATAGTATTGGAAACATGGGGATTTCCATAGATGAGCTTCAGTATCACTCTGTTCCGTTAACAAATGATATGTTGTCATTTATTTGATACAGTTGAATAATCCTGTTGGCTTCTGAAGTGAGCTTAAAAATTATTTAAGCTAACTAAGGCTTGAAGATTACCATAAAAATTACTTAACTAAAACTTCCCCCCTCACACCAGGGGTCTTATTCAAGTTGAGTAAGAAATTAACATTAATTAGATTAGAAATTGCATTCACAGAGGAAAGGACTTTCATTAGAAGGAGGAGAGAGAGGTAGTGTTATAGAAAGCAGCATAAGCAGTACAAAACCAGAGGCTCTGGTGAGATATTATAGAAACCAATGAAGTTACTAACTCTGTACCTCTAGGTTAAGATTTCCCGCAATGCTGAGCACAATACATTCACATGGTAATACTCTAAACATGATTTCATGCAGCCATGAAATTGAAAGACGCTTACTCCTTGGAAGAAAAATTATGACCAACCTACACAGCATATTAAAAAGCAGAGACATTACTTTGCCAACAAAGGTCTGTCTAGTCAAGGCTATGGTTTTTCCAGTAGTCATGTATGGATGTGAAAGTTGGACTATAAAGAAAGCTGAGCGCTGAAGAATTGATGCTTTTAAACTGTGGTGTTGGAGAAGACTCTTGAGAGTCTCTTGGACTGCAAGGAGATCCAACTAGTCAGTCCATCCTAAAGGAAATCAGTCCTGAATATTCATTGAAAGGACTGATGTTGAAGCTAAAACTCCAATACTTTGGCTACCTGATGCAATAGAGCTGACTCATTGGAAAAGACCCTGATGCTGGGAAAGATTGAAGGCAGGAGGAGAAGGGGATGACAGAGAATGAGATGGTTGGATGGCATCACCGACTCAATGGACATGAATTTCAATAAACTCCCGGGAGCCGGTGATGGACAGGGAGGCCTGGTGTGCTACAATCCATGGGGGTTGCAAAGAGTCAGACATGACTGAGCAACTGAACTGAACTGAATACTCTAAGCTTCTCTTAGTAGATCTGCCTGAATGCAGGAGACCCTGGTTTGATTCCTGTGTTGGGACGACCCACTGGGTCATCCATAGGCTACGCACTCCAGTTTTCTTGGATTCTTCTGGTGGCTCACTGGCAGGGAATTTGCCTGCAATGTGAGAGACTGGGTTCTATCTTTGGGTTGGGAAGATCCCCTGGAGAAGGAAATGGCTACCCACTCCAATATTCTGGCCTGGAGAATCCCATGGACTGAATAGAACATGGGTTTGCAAAGAGTCGGATACAACTGAGGGACTTTCACTTGTACATAATACTTTAAACTAGAACTTTATTTCTGGACAGGTCTTTAATGCATTTATTTAGTGCAAGTTTTCATCTTATAAATGAGGGAGCCAAGGTTCAGAGATGGGAAGCAACTTACGTGATTTATGACAGGAGCTCATGTTTTAGCTTTGAGTGACATTTTTCACTGCTGCATTTTTTATTTGAAGCAGGAGGGTAGTAAAGCACTGGGATTAAGTGGATGGGCCCCGGAGTCAGCTTGCCTGAGTTCAAATTCTGACTGTGCCACTAACAAGCTGTATGAACCTGGGCAAATTACTGACCCTCTCTGTAGTGCTCTCTGAAAAATCATAAAATTGTAGTACTCACTTCATAGGGTTGCATGGATTGAAAGTGGTAACAAGAGTAAAGCCTACGGTGCATAAGTGAGTATACTGGCTACAACTGTTATTTCCCCAAAGGCAAAACATCAAAGACCAGGCAAGGATTCAGATCAAGGGAGCAAAAACCTCATGTATTTATGCATGCAGATCATAAATATGTAAAAAGTGAGTTAGCAGAGTTCATAAATTTCGTTTACTTTTTCTCCCAATACATCATCAGTCATCTCTCCTCTAATCTGTGCTGGTAGGTACCCAAGAGATACCTAGACAAAATATTTTCATTCATTTGATCATAAAAGTACTTAGTCTGTTTAATAATTGGTGCCGCTGACACTCTATCAACCTTAGGAAATTATAACAGTGTATCTTTGACGGCGGTAAGTGGTGAGTTGCCAGAATAATTGGCAGTCAGGCAATGTAAAAGACGCGACATTCTCAGAAGTGTTTACCCAGCACAAGCCTTTGCGTTCCTGCTGCTGTTGCCTGCTTACCTGTCACAGCTGGGTTTGAAAACACAAGCGTCTTTTTAAGTTTTTCGAAGGCTCTTTTGGTAAACAGGGATTTTTTTTTTTCCCTTCTCTTCTACATTGAATTTAGGCTGCCTTGAATTCTGTGCTATTTGATTTACTTTGTTCAGCAATAGAAGCTGAAAAGAGAAAGGCCAGGTTTCTTCCCGAGGACCTGCACACATGGTTCCCTTCCAATTTGTTCTCGAAGATTTGGCTCCTGCATACTCTGGCTCCAGGTGTGCAGTGTTTTCTTGAGCAGGAGGACTGTATCCCGTGTCCCTCATGCTTTTCCCAGCATCAGCAGTAGGGGGATGGGCTTTCTCTGTTGTTTGGAGAAGTTGGGGTGGGGGTGGGGAGACTGTTTGTGAAGAGGAAGCTTAGCAAGCAGGGGTTTGCCAGGAAGACCTGTGGGTTCTTCAGCAATGAGGATGCCCTGGCCCTACCGAGCTCGTTCATCTGGACAAAACTAGATCATCTCTGTTCCGTGAGGCTGCCTCAGGTTGATCCGCGGTTTCCCACCCTTAACTCTTCCCCTAGCCCTCCTCCCCCGACAAAGGTTTCTTGATTCCACAAGACAATCGCTGACTCTATTATAGAGGGGATGGGACACTAGTAGGCATCCTCCCGCCCAGCGGGCAGTACAGAAGTACTTTCAAAGTGGGGCGAACTCTCACTTCAGTTCTCCACCAGTCCCTCTTGCTCCTTAAACTGGGTCCCCGCAGGGTCCCCACGTTCAACTCCAGCCGTCTCCCAGCGCTGGGGTGGCCTCGAGGACCGGCTCCTCTCCGGATGGGGCGCGACCTCGAGAAGGAGAAGGGCGCAGCGGCGCGAGGAAGGTGGGGCCGCCGCGACCGGGGACGAAGGCCCCCAGAGCGGGAGGTCCCGGAGCCAGGCACGCGGGAGGGGGCGGGCCCGGGGACCCAGCCGCCGGGAAGCCGCCGCCCCGCCCCGCCCCGGGCCGCGGGTCCGCCGGCTCGCCAGCGGCGGCGCAGGCGTGTGCGGGCGGGGGCAGCGCGGCCCTTCCCGCTGGCCGAGCGGCGCTCCCGCCCCGTCGCCTCGCGCCCGCGCCGCCGAGCCCGGCCAGCACCGTCGCGGCACCATGCGGAGGGTGAGTGTGCCCGCCTCGCTCCCGCGAGCGGCCCGGGAGCGTGAGAGCGCGTCCCTCCCGCCCCGCTCCGGGGCGACTGGGGAGCCGGGCGGGCAGGGCAGAGGGCGGGCGCGGCGCGTCTCGCGGGGCCGCGGCCGCAGCCTGGGCGTGCGGAGGGGGGCGGCGCCCTGCGGCCGGCGTGGGGGTACACGCGGGACCGTGGGGTCCCTCCTCGCCTGAGGGCAGCGGGCTCATCGGTTGCCGGCGGCCGCGGGGACACGTCGAGAGCTGTGTCAGCGCCTCCCCGAGGCCGAGGTGGGCTCTTCCCCGCACCCTGCGCCCCCCGTTTTGGGGAGAGCCCCTTTCCCCGCGTTCCCCAAGCCGGCTCGGCTCGCCGCTGCGTTCTGAGCTCGGCGCCTCGCTCGCTCCTCGGGAGCCTCGTAAACTTTGCCGGCAGGCGCGGTTCGGACTCCTCTGGCGCACACGCAGGGAGCGGCGGGCCCGGGCCGACCCGTGCAAGTGACAGCGCCGCGGCGGGTGCGTGCGTTTGGAGGAGGTAGTGGTGCCCAGTCTTCTCCAGAATTGCGCTCGCTTATGGCGTTTGGAAGTCGCGGAGGAGTGAGTGTAAACTCTAGTCGCTCCCGCTAGCCAGGCGCTGCCCACCGACGGGAACCCGCGCGGAGTCCCGGAGGCCGGCTCCCAGCACCTGCGTCGGGGCTGGGGGCGCCCTCGACAGCGGCTCCTTCCCCAAACCGCGAGTGTGAGGGTCTTGCTCACACCGTTCCCCCTCCACCAGAGCTCCTGGGGCGGGGGGGGGGCGGGGGGGGCGGGGGTGGGGTGGGGTGGTGGACTCCAATCCACAGGCTGAACTGCAGGGTTTATTCCACCCCAAGGAAGAGTCTGATGCTAGTTGTCCGCCCTGCGAAGCACGCTCACATGTCCTGCGCAGTTTGATCTTGCCTGTGTGCGGGAGCTGATTAACATGGAAGTGTTGGTGATTGACATGAAGTGTCGGTGATTGACATGAAAGTACTGGTGATTTTCTGAGTTATCAGTCCCCGTATGCCGTTTGGATCTTAATCTTGGGGACCAGGCTGCTTTAATCAAATGCAGGATCTCGGCACTTACAGAGTAAAAGAGAGAGGAGAGAAAATTCAAGGAGATCCAGGTAGATACCGTGACATTTCCCCAGACCTCCTAAAGGCCAACCCTCATGACAATTTGTGTGCCAGAGCAGAGTGTTTTCTGAAGAGACAAGGTTGAGAGAGGAAATGGGAAAAACAGAGTAATTATCACCAGAGCTTGTGAATTTCTCTGGGTTGGAGTTTGGGGTTGCCTTGTGACAAGGTGTGTGTGTGTGTGTTCAGTTCAGTCAGTCCTTTCTGACTCTTTGAGAGTGAGGCTGGCTGCTCTGTCCATGGGATTTTCCAGACAAGGATACTGAAGTGGGTTGCCATTTCCTCCTCCAGGGGATCTTCCTGACCCAGGGATCAAACCCGCTTTCTCTTGCCTGTGTCTCCTCTGTCGGGAGGCAGATTCTTTACCACTTGAGCCGCCTGGGAAGCCCTATGTGTGTGCTTATTAATTTGGTCACCTGTGACCCTTTCAAAGATTTCTTCCTCTCAGGGGCTAGGGTGTTTCAAAGGGAACTCTGGCCTGTCCTTTAGCAAGTTGAAGTCTTATTTTGGTGGGGGGTGGGTGATATTTAGAGTGAGTTTATGTAGAGCAAGTGTGAATTGGCCTCAGCTGCCTCTGGGAAGTCTATTAGTGAGCTGACATGGAAATTTACCTGGCTTGCCTCTGGAGTGAGTCCAAACCTGCTCAGGTGTTTCTGGGGAGAACAGGATTCCAGCGGGGCTGGCCAGCTAGTTTGACACACCTGGCATCAGAAGAGCAGCAGAAATGGAAACTGGCGGGGTTACTTGTTTAAAGTCCAATTCAGTAACCTCCTTTTACCTTGAGTGCCACTAGGGTTATGAAGGAAAGCAACTGAGATGGGGTCTGTAGGACTAGGTAAGGTGTGTTAGATGGAGAATCTAGATTTGAGGATGGAGGGCATTGACCCAAGTATTTTGAAATGAGATTTGCATACTACCTTCTTTAGGATGAAAGAGGTGAATGCTTGCTAGAATGGCAGATTTCTGGGCCCCGCCTCAGTCATTTTACAAGAGAACTTTTAGGACTGGAGCTCAGCAATCTGCATTTAAACACCCACCACCACTTTACTATAAAGTAGTGAAAAGTGTTAGTGTCTTTAGTGCCACTCAGTCGTGTCTGACTCTTTGTGACCCCAGGAACTGTAGCCCTCCAGCCTCTTCTCTCCATGACATTCTCCAGGCAAGAATACTGGAGTGGGTAGCCATTCCCTTCTCCAGGGAGTTGAACCCAGGTCTCCTGCATTGCAGGGAGACTCTTTACCATCTGAGCCACCAGGGAACCACCACCATAAGGCATATGTATTAAACACTTACTGTGTCTGGGCACTGTTCTGAGCTCTAGGAGTAGAGAGGGCAGATGATAGCTAGAAACCTTGTTTTCCTGGAGGCTACATTCTGGTTGAGAAATTAGATGATACAGAAGTAAACAAATATTCAAATACTTTTACATAGTGATGAGTGCTATGAAGAAAATAATTCAGGATAATGGAATTGTTGCCAGCCGAAGCTTGTACCGCCGATAAAGCACAGGCCAGTAAAAGTAAGAGATGAGTTGTTGAGGCAAGGAATGGCGACTTCATTTGGAAAGCCAGCAGACTGAGAAGATGGTGGACTACTGTCCCCAAAAAACCATCTTACCTAAGTTAGAATTCCAGCTGCTTTTATACTACTAAAAAACGGGAGGGAGTGTGGCTGATTGTTGCAAACTCCTTGGTGCCAGAATCGCTTGTACTTGCAGCTGTCCAGGAGGGTCTGGTCACAGTGTTCCCATAAATCTTCAACAAGACTAAGGTTATTCTCTGTTTTCCAAATTTTTGTCTCTATATGGATGGGAAATGTTATACTTTTAAAGGTCAGAGCCTTGGGAATGGGCTGTCCCGTGTGTTTCAGGCTATAGGCAATGTTTTTTTACAAATGGATGGAGAATCTCTATGACTTAAGCTCAGGCAATAGAGCTCAAAGGAATAGCTAAAGGAATAGGTCATTATGGAGTTGGGTTTGTTCTGTTACAGAATGGAAAGTGAATCCGGGAGTGAAACCGTTTTAATTTGGGTGGGCAGGGAAGATGTTTCTAAGGAGTCGACATTTGAACTGTGAGTTACACGGGAAAGGAAGTCAGCTATGCGAAGTTTTGAGGAAAGTGCTATAGCCTGAGGAACATCAAATGCAAAGGCCCTGAGATAGGAGCAGGCATGGCCTGTGTGAAAAACAGAGAGAAGATACCAGAATTGAAGCAGAGTGGGGTGTGTAAGGGGTGAGGAGATGGAATGAAGAAATTTGGTAAGAAATCTGGATTTAGGCCTAAATGCAGAGGGATGTTCTTTTTTTCCCCCCCCCACTTTATTAAGCTTTTCATTTTATATTGGAGTATAGTTGATTATCAATGTTGTGCTAGTTTGAGATGAACAGTGAAGGGACTCAGCCATGCATATACATGTATCCATTCTCCTCCAAACTTCCTTCCCATCCAGGCTGCCACGTAACATTGAGCAGAGTTCCCTGTGCTACACAGTAGGTCCCTGTTGGTTAGAGGAATGCTTGTTAGAGAATTTTAACGAGAGGAGGAGAATGACGGGGTCTGCTTTACTTGTTTGAAGATTAGTTTGGCCATGTGTGTAGAATGGATTATGGGATGGGAATGGGCGTGGCAGAGGGAGACCACCTTTGAGTGGAGGAGTGATGGAGCCGGGGGAGGTATTCTGGAGGTAAAGTCAGCTGAAGTTGCTGATGTGGGAGGAAGGAAGGGATAGGAATCCTCATGTACATTTAAGGTTGCTAACTGTGCGAATGTGTGTATGTGAGAGCGAGAGAGAGGGAGAGAAAAGGTGGCTGGGCCTTGGTTAAAATGCCCCAGTGGTAATGAAAATAGTGAGCATTCAGTGAACATTTACTGTGGTGCACGTATGAGCAAGAGCCCTGTGAAATAGTAACTCGTTACCATTCTGCAGATGCAGTCACAGCTCGGGAACGTTGAGCATGTTGCTCTAGGCCACCCAGCTAAGTGTTGGAGCTGGGGCTGGACCTGGGCTTGCCTGACCCCAAAACCCTGCTCGCGCCAGTCTACTCTGCTGCCCGCAAACTGCCTGCTCCTGTCTCGGACTTTTTCTGGTCCTGAAGAGATAATTTTGCTGTCAGGAAGATGCATGTGGTGACCGTTTAGCCATTGTAGATCAGTAAACGCAGAGGGAGGGAAGACATTCTATTACCATGGAAAGCAGTGACTGTTTTCCCTGGTGTTCTTGATTGAAAGGGAAGGTGCATGAGGGTGTTCAGAATGGCAGCACAAAAGATGCCCAGTAACTGGGTTTCTGCAGGGAGAAGCTGGCATGGTGCATAAACCACTCTGCAGGTGCTTTGAACCTCAGATGACCTCTAGAGAACCCACCTGCTCGATTCTTCTTTCACCTCTTCATGTAGCTGGTTAACATGTTGTTCTCTATTTTGCATCCAAAATGAGCTCCTTCCTATGAGAGCCAAGGGTTTCAAGAGTTACTTTAAAAACTTATTTGTATTCGGTGGAGAATAGATACATGTATGTGTATGGCTGGGTCCCTTTGCTGTTCACCGAAAACTATGACAACGTTGTTAATTGGCTATACCCCAATACAAAATAGAAAGTTTATTTTTAAAAATTATTTTAATTGGAAGCTAATTACTTTACAATATTGTAGTGATTTTTGCCATACATTGACATGAATCAGCCATGGGTGTACATGTGTTCCCCATCCTGAGCGCCCTTCCCATGTCCCTCCCCATCCCATCCCTCTGGGTCATCCCAGTGCACCAGCCCTGAGCACCCTGTCTCATGCATCAAACCTGGACTGGCGATCTGTTTAACATATGATAAAATACGTGTTTCATTGCTATTCTCTCAGATCATCCCACTCTCGCCTTCTCCCACAGAGTCCAAAAGACTGTTCTATACATCTGTGTCTTTTTTGCTGTCTCGCATATAGGGTTATCATTATCATAAAAAAAATAGAAAGTTTAAAGTTTGGAGTAGTCGGGAGTGGTGGAAGAAGGAGGAGGCAGCAGTGAATCACTTATAAATAACTTTGAAGCAGGACCCGGAGCCTAAATTCCAGGAGGATAATGGTCATCCACAGCCAAGAAGGAAAGACCTGAGACATGGAATCAGCGATTGCAGCCCTTCATCCACAGCCAAGAAGGAAAGACCTGAGACATGGAATCAGCGATTGCAGCCCTTCAGTGTGAGTCAGCAGGCCCCAAGAAAGGAGAATGCCTGCCACCTGGCCTTTATTTGTCTGCAGCCACTCCAACCACTCCCTGTGGTGAGTTCAGTTCAGTCGCTCAGTCCTGTCCAACTATTTGGGACTCCATGGACTGCAGCACGCCAAGTCTTCCTGTCCATCACCAACTCCCAGAGTTTACTCAAACTCATGTCCATTGACTCAGTATGCCATCCAGCTATCTCATCCTCTGTTGTCCCCTTCTCCTCCTGCCCTCAATCTTTCCCAGCATCACAGTCTTTTCCAGTGAGTCAGCTCTTCATATCAGGTGGCCAAAGTATTGGAGTTTCAACTTCAGCATCAGTCCTTCCAATGAATATTCAGGGCTGATCTCCTTTAGGATGGACTGGTTGGATCTTCTTGCAGTCCAAGAGACTCTCAAGAGTCTTCTCCAACACCACAGTTCAAAAGCGTCAATTCTTTGGTGCTCAGCTCCTGTGGACAGAGGAGCCTGGTGGGCTACAGTCCACGGGGTCACAAAGAGTCGGACATGACTGAGCAACTTCACTCGCTCACTCACTCACTCAGCTTTCTTTGTAGTCCAACTCTCATATCCAAACATGACTACTGGAAAAACCAGAGCTTAGACTAGATGGACCTTTGTTGACAAAGTAATGTCTCTGCTTTTTAATATTCTGTGTAGGTTAGTCATAACTTTTCTTCCAAGGAATAAGCATCTTTTAATTTCATGGCTGCAGTTATCATCTGCAGTGATTTTGGAACCCAAGAAAATAAAGTCTGTCACTGTTTCCATTGTTTCCCCATCTATTTCCCATGAAGGGATGGGACCAGATGCCATGATCTTAGTTTTCTGAATGTTGAATTTTAAGCCAACTTTTTCACTTGTCTCTTTCGCTTTCATCAAGAGGCTTTTTAGTTCCTCTTCACTTTTCGCTGTAAGGGTGGTGTTATCTGCATATCTGAGGTTCTTGATGTTTCTCCTGACAGTCTTGATTCCAGCTTGTGCTTCTTCCAGCCCAGCATTTCTCATGATGTACTCTGCATATAAGTTAAATAAGCAGGTTGATAATACAGCGTTGACATACTCCTTTCCCTATTAGGAACCAATCTGTTCCATGTCCAGTTCTAACTGTTGCTTCCTGACCTGCATACAGATTTCTCAAGAGGCAGGTCAGGTGGTCTGGTATTCCCATCTCTTTCAGAATTTTCCAGTGTTTGTTGTGGTCCACACAGTCAAAGGCTTTGACATAGTCAATAAAGCAGAAATAGATGTTTTTCTGGAATTCTCTTGCTTTTTCCATGATCCAGCAGATGTTGGCAATTTGATCTCTGGTTCCTCTGCCTTTTCTAAAACCAGCTTGAACATCAGGAAGTTCATGGTTCACATAACACTGAAACCTGACTTGGAGAATTTTGAGCATTACTTTGCTAGCGTGTGAGATGAGTGCAATTGTGCGGTAGTTTGAGCATTCTTTGGCATTGCCTTTCTTTGGGATTGGAATGAAAACTGACCTTTTCTAGTCCTGTGGCCACTGCTGAGTTTTCCAAATTTGCTGGCATATTGACTGCAGCACTTTCACAACATCATCCTTCAGGATTTGAAATAGCTCAACTGGAATTCCATCACCTCCACTAGCTTTGTTTGTAGTGATGCTTCCTAGGGCCCACTTGACTTCACATTCCAGGATGTTTGGCTCTAGGTGAGAGTGATCACACCATCGTGATTATCTGGGTTGTGAAGATCTTTTTTGTACAGTTCTTTTGTGTATTCTTGCCACCTCTTCTTTTCTTCTGCTTCTGTTAGGTCCATACCATTTCTGTCCTTTATTGAGCCCATCTTGGTATGAAATGTTCCCTTGGTATCTCTAATTTTCTTGAAGGGATCTCTAGTCTTTCCCATTGTATTGTTTTCCTCTATTTATTTGCATTGATCATGTAGGAAAGCTTTCTTGTCTCTCTTTGCTGTTCTTTGGAACTCTGCTTTCAAATGGGTATGTCTTCCCTTTTCTTCTTTGCTTTTTGCTTCTCTTCTTTTCACAGCTATTTGTAAGGTCTCCTCAGACAGCCATTTCGCTTTTTTGCATTTCTTTTTTTGGGGGATGGTCTTGATCCCTGTCTCCTGTACAATGTCATGAACCTTCGTCCATAGTTCTTCAGGGACTCTATCAGATCTAGTCCCTTGAGACTATTTCTCACTTCCATTGTATAAATGTAAGGGGTTTGATTTAGGTCATACCTGAATGGTCTAGTGGCTTTCCCTCCTTTCTTCAATTTAAGTCTGAATTTGACAATAAGGAGTTCATGATCTGAGCCACAGTCAGCTCCCAGTCTTGTTTTTGCTGACTGTATAGAGCTTTTCCATCTTTGGCTGCAAAGAATATAATCAGTCTGATTTCAGTATTGGACCATCTGGTGATCTCCTCATATAGAGTCTTCTCTTATGTTGTTGGAAGAGGTATTTGCTATGACCAGTGTGTTCTCTTGGCAAAACTCTATTAATTAGCCGTTGCCCTGCTTCATTCTGTGCTCCAAGGCCAAATTTGCCTGTTGCTCCAGGTGTTTCTTGACTTGCTACTTTTGCATTCCAGTCCCCTATAATGAAAAGGACATCTTTTTTGGGTTTTAGTTCTAGAAGGTCTTGTAGGTCTTCATAGAACTGTTCAACCTCAGCTTCTTCAGCATTACTGGTCGGGGCATGGACTTGGATTACTGTGATATTGAATGGTTTGCCTTGGAAACAAACAGAGATCATTCTGTCGTTTTTTGAGATTGCATCCAAGTACTGCATTTCGGACTCTTTTGTTGACCATGATGGCTACTCCATTTCTTCCAAGGGATTCTTGCCCACGGTAGTAGATATAATGGTCATCTGACTTAAATTCACCCATTTTAGTCCATTTTAGATTGTTGAGTCCTAAAATGTCAACATTCACTCTTGCCATCTCCTGTTTGACCACTTCCAATTTGCCTTAATTCATGGACCTGACATTCCAGGTTCCTATACAATATTGCTCTTTACAGCATCGGATCTTGCTTCTATCACCAGTCACATCCACACCTGGATATTGTTTTTGCTTTGGCTCCATACCTTCATTCTTTCTGCAGTTATTTCTCCACTGATCTCCAGTAGCGTGTTGGGCACCTACTGACCTGGGGAGTTCCTCTTTCAGTATCCTATCATTTTGCCTTTTCATACTGTTCATGGGGTTCTCAAGGCAAGAATACTGAAGTGGTTTGCCATTTCCCTCTCCAGTGGACCACATTCTGTCAGACCTCTCCACCATGACCCGCCCGTCTTGGCTGACCCTACATGGTATATCTCATAGTTTCATTGAGTTAGACAAGGCTGTGGTCCATGTGGTCAGATTGGTTAGTTTTCTGATTGTGGTTTTCAGTCTGTCTGCCCTCTGATGGAAAAGGATAAGAGTGCTCCTAATTCTGCACATCTGTAACTAAGTTTGTTTTTCTGCCCTCTAACTCTACAGGAGCTACACTTCACTTGACTCTATGCTAAATACATCCCCTATCTGGTGTTTACAACACTCTTCCGCTTGTAGTTACATGTCAGAAAGAAGGCCTCAGAGCCACCAAACTGCCGGGTGCAGTTACTGGGTTACTGACGCCAGTTTATGACTGTCTTTGAAACAATGCAAGAGGAAGAAATCAAGGTCCTGTCACCTTTTGCTTTCTCATCACAGACTTCTGACTGGGAGCACTGGGAGTATGAGGCAGGCACGTACTGTGTTCCCCTCTCTGCCAGCTGAGAATAAAAACACCATTCTATTTCTCCCCCCCACCCCAAAAAAGTTTAAAGTTTGAAAAAAAAGAGTTAGAAATCAGTTGTGGAAAAATAAAGACAGTGGTAGTTACTACTTATTGGTGGCTTCTTTGTGCCAGGCATGGGTCATCTCCCTTCATGTTTGCAACAGCTTTAAAGTTACAATTAATAAGTGATACATTTACATAAAATTTAAAAGATACGAAGGTTAGAGTGAACTTTGTTCCTCCTACTCTGTTGCTCAACTAGCTGCTTCCCTTCGCTAGAAATGATTGAGGTTAAACCCATTTCTTGTGTACTTTCAGAAATAGTCTCTGCAGAGACACAGCAGATGTCTATTCACACTACCCCCCCCCCCGTTTTTTTTACACACAAATGTAAATGTTAGCATATAATGCTAACATATAAAGGCACTTTTTTTTTCTGTGTACACAAGATTAGTGTTTGTAGAGCTACCTGTTCGTTTTATGGCCTCACATGTTACCTTTATATGGATCTGCTGGAACTGGGTTTTCTAGCCTTGCTACTCAGAGAAGGCAATGGCACCCCACTCCAGTACTCTTGCCTGGAAGATCCCATGGACGGAGGAGCCTGGTGGGCTGCAGTCCATGGAGTTGCTGGGAGTCAGACACGACTGAGCGACTTCACTTTCACTTTTCACTTTCATGCACTGGAGAAGAAAATGGCAACCCACTCCAGCGCTCTTGCCTGGAGAATCCCGGGGACGGGGGAGCCTGGTGGGCTGCTGTCTATGGGGTCGCACAGAGTCGGACACAACTGAAGCGACGCAGCAGCAGCAGCCTTGCTACTATCAGCAGTGCTGAATACTCTTATACATACATGATTTCATATGAGTATGTCTGTGTGATAAATTTCTGGATCAACTGATACAAATGTCTTTACCTTTGTTAGGTGAAGCAGCAGAGTGTTGCGGAGGTATCTATAAATACATAGACACATAAATATAGCACTTATTTATAAGCCAGATTGCCTGGGGTGGACTCAACTGCCATTTAACAGTGTGTGCATGTCACTTACCCTCTCTTTAACTCCCTTGCCTGACTTGTAAAATAGGAATAAGAGTAATGCCTACTTAACACGGTAGTTGTGAAGGTTGTATCAGTTTGTGTTGATTTGTTAAATCATCCCAAAGCTTAGTGACTAAAGACAATAACTGCTTTACTCAGCTCGTGAATCGGTAGGTTGGCTGCGTGGCTCTTCTTGGCTTGGCCGACCCGGCGGAGCTCCACTGAGTTCTCTCCGGCTTTGTGGTCCTGGTGGGCCAGCTGGTAGCTGGAGGATCTAGGGTGGCCTCACTCGTGTCTGGCAGTCAACAAGCGAGTTGGTCTTTGGGGATGTCGTTTAGGGTGGCAGATGTTCATGTGGAGGTCTCAGGGTTCAAAAAAGCAGCAGGAGATGGCAAACCCCAAAGCACAAGCATTTTTCAGATCTCTGCTTATGTCGTATTTGCTGTTGTCCCATTGACCATCAGGTATCCGGCCAGCCTTGGTGTCCATGTGGGAGGGGACTCTCCAAGGACAAGGATACAGTAAGGGGAATCACGGGCCCCGATTTGGCAAACAGTCTGCCACAAAAATTGGATAAGTTAAGAATTGTAAAGTGACTGACTAGTACAGTGCCTGGCATATTTTAAGTGCTGTGTAAGTTTGTTAAATTGAAAAAAAGAAAGAGGTATCACCAAATTGAAGCATTGATGCTTTCAAATTGTGGTGCTAGAGAAGGCTCTTGAGAGTCCCTTGGACAGCAAGGAGATCCAACCAGTCAATCCTAGAGGAAATCACCCCTGAATGTTCATTGGAAGGGCTGATGCTGAAGCTCAAACTCCAGTACTTTGGCCACCTGGTTGGAAGAACTAACTCAGTGGAAAAGAGCCTGATGCTGGGAAAGATTGAGGGCAGGAGGAGAAGGGGTGACAGAGGACAAGATTGGTGACATAGGTTGGATGGCATCACCAACTCAATGGACATGGGTTTGCGCAAACTCTGGGGGATAGTGAAGGACAGGGAGCCTGGCGTGCTGTGGTCCACAGGGTCACAGAGAGTCGGACACAACTTAGTGACTGAACACCACTGCTGATTACCAATCTTCCCTCGCTCTTCAGCTGCATTTGCCGTGTGTGAGTGCTGGCTTCCCATTTCTTCCTGACATTGTAGCAATGTGGTTTATCCGTGAAGAGGTGGGTGTTCTTGTTCCCATTTCACATATAGAAAAAGTGATGCTCAGAGGTGTCAAGTCATTTTTTTCAGATGCTCTGGGCCAGACAACAGTGTAAATCCTTTGTGTGCCTGCCTCTAAACCCCAGCAGCTTGTCCTGATGCTCTGGATAGGGGCACCATTTCTGTGTTTCTGATACTCAGTGCACAGCTCTTCTGCCCACCCTCTCATTTCATGACCCTGATGTCCACTTCACGTTTGGGTCTTACCAAGTGAGAGGGATCTGTGATCCTGTTGCAGCCTTTCACAGTGACTTTAATTTCATCCTGGCACCAGATTCACAGTAAAGTGTCAGCCACAGGAATAGTAGGCTCTGTGCGAAGGGATGATAAAGGGAAACCTGTCACTTTATCGCTTTTAAATTCAGAAAGTAGTTGAGTCTGACCTTATTTTATTTACTCTTTCTCCTTTTCCATTCCCTACATCTTTTTTGCTTCACTTTCTCCTTTTCGAGGCAGGGATCCCATTCCCCAAAGGGCAGCTGTGAAGGTAGGAGACACGATTTCATAATGGTTCGGGACTTGCTCTCTGGAAACAGATGTCCTGAATTCAAATCCAGCTCAGCTATTTACTAGCCATGTGACTTGGATTGGCTCACGTGCATTAACGGATTTTTCTGAAGGCTGAGTAATAATCTGTCCAAAGTGCTCTGCTATTATTATGTAGCAGATGACTTTTGCTTCCGTGTTCTCCATTCTGTTTCACATCCCTGCTCCTTCAAACCTATTCTTCTGCCCCTAGATTTGTCTGACACTTATGGAGCCTTTAGTCCAAGTGCCTTATGTGTAATTAGCTCATTTAATCCTCACAGCAAAGCTCTGAAATAAGTGCCATTTTATCCCCATGTTCAAGTGAGGAAGCTAGAGACGCTGAGCAGCTAAGTAATTTGCCCAGCATACCACAGCCAATAAATGATGTAGCAGGGGTTTTAAACCAGGCATCCTGGCACCAGAGTCTGTGTTCTTAATGTTTCTGCTAATAAAAAAAAAGAATGGGATGGAAGGTTGGGGATTTAAAATTGAGAACTTCTGCTTTAGGTAACGGAGAAGGCAGTGGCAACCCACTCCTGTACTCTTGCCTGGAAAATCCCATGGTTGGAGGAGCCTGGTAGGCCACAGTCCATGGGGTTGCTGAGAGTCGGACACGACTGAGCGACTTCACTTTCACTTTTCACTTTCATGCATTGGAGAAGGAAATGGCAACCCACTCCAGTGTTCTTGCCTGGAGAATCCCAGGGACGGGGGAGCCTTGTGGGCTGCTGTCTCTGGGGTCGCACAGAGTCGGACACGACTGAAGCGACTTAGCAGCAGCAGGTCTAGGTCAACTGCTGGTGAACTCGCAGGCAGCCTCTATCCTTGGCAGCTGTTGAGCATAGCCACCTGAGCCTTAGACCAAAAATCTTTGCGCAAAAAAAC
Organism: Ovis canadensis; assembly: GCF_042477335.2. Lineage (NCBI taxonomy): Eukaryota > Metazoa > Chordata > Mammalia > Artiodactyla > Bovidae > Ovis > Ovis canadensis. The sequence continues at coordinate 136,793,025 of NC_091247.1, read as the reverse complement.
ATAAATGAATAAACTTTCAGTCCTTTTGCCAAAAACCTTTCCACTTCAGTCGTGGTAATCCTAACAAGATTTCAGGCATTATGTCTCTCTTGTAACTGAGGTGTTGACCTTTGAAAATACATGGAGCTTTTTTTTTTTTAAGGTTTGAGACTCAAGCTGGCTGGTTCTGAGTCTTGCCAGCTCTTGCTTCTTTTGATGGAGTGCTTCTCTGGTGGCAAACAATGCTTGCCAAAGCAGCAGAGGGGATAAAACATAAACACCACAGGTAATTCATGGCTTTCTGAATTTAGAGCCCTGCATATCTTCAAGTTGAAGGAAACAAACTGAGGTGGTTTCGCAAGCGTTGTTTGTACATGGACTGAATGTAATGTGGTAACGCTCATGGAACAGATATCTCAAATGAACCTTCTAATGTGTGCTAGGCATCCGTGGTGAGTGAACGAGCTCTGAGTAGCACTGATCTTGTCAGAGGGCTTGCAGTCTGTCTGAGGAGGTGGTGAAGCAGTTCTGTGAGTGGTGGCATGCTGTTGCAAAGAAGGTGGCGGTGGTTATTCAGTTGTCAGTCATGTCCGACGTTTTGCGACCCCACGGACTGCAGCACACCAGGCTTCCCTGTCCTTCACCAACTCCTGGAGTTTACTCAAACTCATGTCCATTGAATCGGTGATGCTATCCAACCATCTTGTCCTCTGTCCTCCCCTTCTCCTCCTGCCTTCAGTCTTTCCCATCATCAGAATCTTTTCTAATGAGTTGGCTCTTTGCATCAGGTGGCCAAAATTTTGGAGCTTCAGTTTCAGCATCAGTCCTTCCAATGAATATTCAGGACTGATTTCCTTTAGAGTTGACTGGTTGGATCTCCTTGCAGTCCAAGGGACTCTCAAGAGCCTTCTCCAACACCACAGCTAAAAAGCATCAATTCTCTGGCACTTAGCCTTCTTTATGGTCCACCTCTCACATCCATACATGACTACGGGAAAAACCATACCTTTGACTATACAGACCTTTGTTGGCAAGCTAGAAGCTCCTTACTTACTCAGGGCAGGGGTGGAGGGACGGTTCATAAAAGCTTTCAGACAATATGACTGTTGACAGAGACTTGAAGCTTGAGCAGGGCATCCAGGAAAGAGGAGGAGGATTTCGTTCCAGGTGGGATGAACAGCGTGTGCAAGATGGGGAGAGGAGTAGGACGCCAAAAGGAGCGAGAGGCATGTAGAGTAGCTGATGCCTCCAGCGCAAGGGAGCGCACAGAGTTGAGGAGGGAAAGAGAAGGGGAAAGGCCCTGTCGGCTGTGGAGGTCATGTTGAGAAGTGTCCAAAGAACCACCAAAAGCCATTGAGAGCTTCTAAGCAGACTTTTGACAATCAGACATTTGCTTCAGAAGTTTCCTTTGGCCATTAGGTGGAGTATGGACTGGAGGTGGAAAAATAGCGTAGGAATCCTGGTTAGGAGGCTATCAGTCATTGATCTTGATGACTGTGACCAGGGGGGAAAGGGAAAGGGCTTGTTCTATTTGAGTGGTGTTCTGGCAGTAGAATCAGTAGAACTTAGTGACTGATAGGATGCAGTGGAGGCTTCCCTGGTGGCTCAGCGGAAAAGAATCTGCCTGCAATGCAGGAGATCCAGATTCAACCCCTGGGTCGGGAAGATCTGGAGGAGGACGTGGCTAACGCACTCCAGGATTCTTGCCTGGAGAATCCCAGGGACAGAGGAGCCTGGCGGCCTGCAGCCGTAGGGTTGCACAGTCAGATACGACCGAGGAACTAAGGAGCGGCAGCAGGATGCAGAGGCTCAGGGAGGACAGGGGTGAAGGGTGAAAGACTTCATGACCTTTAATGTGTCATTATATATGCATAGATCCTTAAGCAAGACATATTGCTATTCTGCCTGTCTTTAAACTTTATATGTATCGCAACATATATACCATATGTGTGCATATGAATGTATTATGTATTCTTATAATTTGCTTTTTTGCATGATACGGCATTTATCCATTTGATACCAATAGCTGATAATGCATTTTTATAGTATGTTCGCAAAATGAAATAACTATCTAATTAAGTTATCCTTTCTCTTTTTACCATACATTTAGGTTGTTTTAAAGCAGTACTGCTGTATTATTCTGTGTATCTACTTGTTTGCCAGGGTATTTAGAGGTGGGGTAGTGGGACTGCAGGGTAATCATACTGTTCATTCTGCTAGATATTGCCATCCTCTTCTCTAAAGAGATTGATCGGCAGTTTGTGAATGGCCTGTATTTTTATCAAAGACTTGGTACTGTCAAGAGTGTAACTTTTTTTTTTTTTTGCAAATTAGACAGGGGTAAAAATATCCTCTCACTGTGGTTTTGTGTTTCTCTGATTACAAGTATAGTTGAACATATGTTTATGTATTGATTTGCCATTCAAGTTTCCTGTTTTGTGAAATATCAGTTCATATCTTTTGCTTATTTCTCTTTTATATTGCCTTTTTCTTACTGAGTTCCAATTTTTCCAGTTTATCTTTTTTAATAGAATATTTTAAATTTTAATGTATTTGAGGTTGCCAATTCATTCCTTTGTGGTTTGTGCTTTTTGTTTCATAAGGCATCCTTCCCTGTCTACAGACTAAAGATATTTACCTGTGTTTTTTCCTAAAGAGAATTTAAACTTTGCGTTTAATATTTATATACCCATTTGAATGCAGAGTTCCAAAGAATAGCAAGGAAAGATAAGAAAGCCTTCCTCAGCGATCAATGCAAAGAAATAGAGGAAAACAATACAATGGGAAAGACTAGAGATCCCTTCAAGAAAATTAGAGATACCAAGGGAACATTTCATGCAAGGATGGGCTCAATGAAGGACAGAAATGGTAGGGACCTAACAGAAGCAGAAGGTATTAAGAAGAGATGGCAAGAATACACAAAAGAACTGTACAAAAAAGATCTTCACAACCCAGATAATCACGATGGTGTGATCACTCATCTAGAGCCAAACATCCTGGAATGTGAAGTCAAGTGGGCCTTAGGAAGCATCACTACGAACAAAGCTAGTGGAGGTGATGGAATTCCGGTTGAGCTCTTTCAAATCCTGAGAGATGACGCTGTGAAAGTGCTGCACTCAATATGCCAGAAAATTTGGAAAACTCAGCAGTGGCCACAGGACTGGAAAAGGTCAGTTTTCATTCCAATCCCAAAGAAAGGCAGTGCCAAAGAATGCCCAAACCACTGCACAATTGCACTCATCTCACATGCTAGTAAAGTAATGCTCAAAATTCTCCAAGCCAGGCTTCAGCAATACGTGACCCATGAACTTCCAGATGTTCAAGCTGGTTTTAGAAAAGACAGAGGAGCCAGAGATCAAATTGCCAACATCTGCTGGATCATGGAAAAAGCAAGAGAATTCCAGAAAAACATCTATTTCTGCTTTATTGACTATGCCAAAGCCTTTGACTGTGTGGATCACAATAAACTGTGGAAAATTCTGAAAGAAATGGGAATACCAGACCACCTGACCTGCCTCTTGAGAAAGCTGTATGCATGTCAGGAAGCAACAATTAGAACTGGACATGGAACGACAGACTGGTTCCAAATAGGAAAAGGAGTATGTCAAGGCTGTATATTGTCACCCTGCTTATTTAACTTATATGCAGAGTACATCATGAGAAACTCTGGGCTGGAGGAAGCACAAGCTGGAATCAAGATTGCCGGGAGAAATATCAGTAACCTCAGATATGCAGATGACACCACCCTTATGGCAGAAGGTAAAGAAAAACTAAAGAGCCTCTTGATGAAAGTGAAAGAGGAGAGTGAAAAAGTTGGCTTAAAGCTCAACATTCAGAAAACGAAGATCATGGCATCTGGTCCCATCACTAGAACTTCATGGGAAATAGATGGGGAAACAGTGGAAACAGTGTCAGACTTTATTTTTTTGGCTCCAAAATCACTGCAGATGGTGATTGAAGCCATGAAGTTAAAAGACGCTTACTCCTTGGAAGGAAAGTTATGACCAACCTAGACAGCATATTCAAGAGCAGAGACATTACTTTGCCATCAAAGGTCCATCTAGTCAAGGCTATGGTTTTTCCAGTGGTCATGTATGAATGTGAGAGTTGGAGTATAAAGAAAGCTGAGCGCTGCAGAATTGATGCTTTTGAACTGTGGTGTTGGAGAAGATTCTTGGGAGTCCCTAGGACTGCAAGGAGATCCAACCAGTCCATCCTAAAGGAGATCAGTTCTGGGTGTTCATTGGAAGGACTGATGTTGAAGCTGAAACTCCAATACTTTGGCCACCTGATGCGAAGAGCTGACTGATTTGAAAAGACCCTGATGCTGGGAAAGATTGAGGGCAGGAGGAGAAGGGGACAAGAGAGGATGAGATGGTTGGATGGCATCACTGACTCACTGTACATGGATTTGTCTGGACTCCCGGTGTTGGTGATGGACAGGGAGGCCTGGCATGCTGCGGTTCATGGGGTCACAAGGAGTCGGACACGACTGAGTGACTGAACTGAACTTAGTAATTAGACCATTAACCCACTTGATATTAAGTTCAACATATTAAGTGAGTTAGGAATTTAGTATTTCCCCCCATGTTGATAACCAACCACTTCGGCAACACTTACTGAACCCCCATCCTTTCCTCACGAATGGGAAGGGCCTCCTTTTTCATTTATCAAGTCTCCATATGTGGAGGAATCCGTGGTCTCCCTCTTCAGATCTCGGTCACTGCTTATTTATACTAACGCCTGATGTCTGATAGTAGTGTCACCTTACCTCATTGTTCTTGAGTATGTTAAATGCTCTGTTCATTGGTGTGTCTAGTGCCTAGAACAATGGCAGACCCATAGGAGGGGCTCAGTAAATATCTATTGAATGGCTGAAGCAGTCTCATATGGTGCCAGCTAAGTCAGTAATCCAGCAGTTCCTGACACCCTGGACAGTAGCTTACCTTTGGGAAGAGGAGGAGACCGTCAGGAACACCATCTCTCGCTTCTTCCCTCCCTTACCCTCTGTTGCCTTTTGTCTCTTCTCATTCAGATTAAACTTTAGGAGAATGAATTCTCAGCCAGCCCAACAGGTACTGCTCAATAATGGCTACAGCTTGCAAGACCAAGGTTAAGTAAGAGTGAGATTGCTGCTAATTGTGACCTTGGAGAATTCTGATCACAAATTGTAGATAGCTCCATGAGGTTCTTTGCAATCCGGCCAGTTTCTGGGCCCTTAAGTTTTGGAAATAAGACAAGGGTCCCCTGAAACTAGGTCTTCTATGCATTTGGACACCTCTATTTTGCAGGTTAGCAGTGGTTTCAAAAAAGACTTCTTTCTGTAGTGTAGTTCTCAGCATGTGTTGTTAACAAAGAGAAACACCGTCTACTAATGCTCGTGACATGCAAAACATTGTACTAAGTGCTTTGATATACATGTACAGTTAATTGATTCTTCAAAGCCATCTTTTTTTGTTTACTTTTTGCAGTAACAGTAGTTATTCATTTTTCATTCATCTAATTTTCTTAAACCTTATTAGACTAAGTTAGGGACCAAGACTGCCCTTCCAAAAACACAGTTGAGTGGAAAGCAGACTTTTAAAGAAATATTTGCTATGCAATGTGATAATTGCATTTACAAAAGCATATCCAAAATACAGCCTAGAAAAGAGCCAGTTTGAGGGGCAGAAGAGAGTCGGGAATCTAGGAAGAGGGGTTTAAATAGGGCATGACACCTGGGGATACTCTCGAGGGCCTCTGTCTGGGCCTCTGGCTTCGTCTGTTTACTCCCGCCTCCCCTGATCTCTTCTTCTCAGTGAGCGTGTGTCTCTACTTGCTCCTTTTCACTGACGGCTTCTGGCCTTCACCACAATTTAAAAAAATTAACTTTTAAGCAACTTTATTGAGGAATGGTTTACATATTATGAAATTGGCCAATGGTACATGTGTAATTCAGTGATATTTAGTAAATTTCCTGAGTCAAAATCATCATTTAAAGTAGTCTTAACCTCGGTTGTCAGCTGCAAACTGGAGCTCAGGGAAATGCCGTATCGTCTCTGTGCACATCGACCAGGCAGAGCTGGGATTCATACTAGAGTTACAGCTTGTGAGAGCAGATTCAGGTTTTCCACAGGGAGATGAGCCCACAGAGGTCTTCAGTATGAGGGCGCCTTCTTTGTTACCTTGGCACCTAAGGACTGGATATGTTGTGAAACTGGAAACTATGGTTCACATAGGGTTTAGGTAAAGACACCGGCAAAGAGGGTTGGATTAGGTGATGTTTGAAATGTGAGTAAAATACCTTAAGAATTCAACCATAACACATAAGCAACCAAACAAGAAGCCTTAAAAAAAAAGAAAAAAAAGTTAACCAGCAATCAATGTGTGTGATACAGCCACAGTTTAAAATATGTACTTGTGCTGTGAATAATAAACCACTCTGTTTACTTCTCTTCTAAACCATTATGCTTATTAACTGGCTTTCCAGGGTGTTTACATTGATTTTCTAATGGAGAACATTTTCGTTTTCCTCCCCTCACCTCAAGCAAGCTGTGACATGGAATAGTCAAAGAGGCAGTTCAAAGGCTCGAAGCTCCCCACTCTTTGGAGTCTAAAATACAGGGTTTGAGGTATCCTGACAACTGAATTTAGCTGACTGGTGCAACAGTATAAAACACTTTATACATAATTTGTGTTGCCTGGCACCCCACTCCAGTACTCTTGCCTGGACAATCCCATGGATGGAGGAGCCTGGTGGGCTGCAGTCCATGGGGTCGCTAAGAGTTGGACACGACTGAGCGACTTCACTTTCACTTTTCACTTTCACACATTGGAAAAGGAAATGGCAACCCACTCCAGTACTCTTGCCTGGAGAATCCCAGGGACGGGGGAGCCTGGTGGGCTGCCGTCTATGGGGTTGCACAGAGTCGGACAGGACTGAAGCGACTTAGCAGCAGCAGCAGCAGCAGCAGAGATGGCAGAAACAAGACTATGCGTAATAGGCCAGAACTGTCTGGACCCTGGCAGGCCACCTTCCTGCCTTGTGGAAGGGAGGGCAGCGGCTCCTGCCATTCTACTTTGAATTATGCGTTGTGTCCTGCATTTCAGGCTTTTGAATATTAATACTGGGAAAATGGCAATAGTGCCTGAGATATTTGTTGACAGGGTAAAAAGCTCTGCACCCCTCAATAAAAGGAAGGCTCAGACCCAGCCCATGCAGAGAGCCCTGCAGGATTAGCCTGCTTGGCTGCCTCTTCATGCATCCGTCATTGTAATGATGGAGTTGAATGTGCAGAAGCCCTCACCTGCTCCTACTTCTGGATTCAGAAACCATGGGAATAGTTTCAGTTCAATATCAGGACACCCAGGCAGAGGTTACTTGATGGTTGGTATCTATGCTTTTAAGGTCAATATCAAAGAAAATGAATCTGAGATAATTCTAAGTTCAGTATTTTATTTATTTATGATCAGAGTCATTTTTCAGGAAGTAATCTAACACCTGCCCTAAAGCAGAGATTGGTAGACTTTCTCTTTGAAGGGCCAGATGGTTAGAGCTTCCTGGGTCATATGGCTTCTTGTTCCAGCTACTTAACTCTGCAAGTGAAAACAGCCATAGGCAATACATAAGACACAGAATGAGTAAGTGTGGCTGTGTCCCAGTAAAACTTTATTTATGGATGCGGAAATCTTAATTTCACATAATTTTCACACATTATGAAATAAAATTCTTCCGATTTTTTCAGTCATTTAAACATGTTAAAGCCTCTTATGGATCACACACACACACAAGATAGGCAGCTGGATCTGGCCATGGTTTTCTGGTAGCATTAGGTTTTTGCCTGTGTCCCAGGTGTGTCTACAGTTTGTCTTCCAGTATGTGAACCAGCTTTTCTTGCCACAGCACTCAGAAGTTATGCCGAACCACATGGACAGAAAACCAGGAACCCATTCCAAACCAAGATATTTCATAGTTCATTTCCCTGCTTGTCTCTCTGGCCGCCTAGACACACACATCCACCCATTTACCTTTATTTGTTGTTCATAGCACCCTCTCTAATTACAAAGGATCTTGTTCTCATGCTTCAGGATCCTAATAAGTTTCATTAACTAGAATTACGGAAATTTATTATGGAAATTAGTAGTGAGGCTTGTGGGCCTCACTTTATTTTCTGAAGTGGATACCTTTGTCTTCTTTATCTTCAGATAATTTATCATTACAAGTTATAAAATGAAATTAGAATGTTGCAAGCTGTGCATTCTACAAATGTATTAACCTTCCATTTAATAGAGTTTGCTAGTGCTTGTATAGGAAGACGTGGTCACTTGGGATGCAGACAGTCTTTCTGAACTACAGGCAGCTGTAAGAATTGTCTGGGTGCACCACAGTGATTTGCCAGTCGGGTCCATGGGTACTCTGGGAAATGGGGCTCAAGATCAGGTTAGAATTCACCAGTGCTCAGAAATTTGGTTCTGGAGTAATGGTGCAGTGGAGATGTGTTATTATACTGTGGCTTCTGAACTGAGATGTGATACACACAGCCTGGTGGACCTTGGACCACTCTGAACCTCATCATCGGTGACATGGTGATGAGGTAGTTTATGTGGATGTGGCCTTTGTAAACTCTGAGATGCTGCCCACGTGAAAACTGTTACTGTTATTTGCTGAGTCTGAGTACAGTTTCTGGTTTATGGCTCACACACCTGGCTGGTTATTAGAATCCTTTGTGGGAGTGGAGAGGGCTTTGGAAAAATACAGATTTCCAGTCCCCCTCCAGAAATGACTGAATCAGAATTTTTCTGAGAGGGCCGAGAAGTCTGTATTGTTAACAGGTTCCCTAGGTAACTGTGTTGTGTTTGGGAAGCTTTGCTTTGTTCGTATGCCTCAGCTGATTGATTTAAGAAAACCAGAACTTCCCTCTTAATCCTCGTCTGGACTTTCCCCTTAAAAGTTCATGCCATTTGTCTTCACAGACAAAAAGGGAATCAAACATAGAGGCTCAGGAAGAACAAGAATTATTTTCACTTTAGCTTCTTGGGAATGTGTTTCAGCAAGTGGAAATAGGAGAACTGGTGATTTGATATCCAACCCAGAGTAAGTACCCAAATTGTTTCTCCTTCTTCAGCTCTCTCCCCGTAGTCCTGAGTTTTACCGCGTTGTTTTCACATCTGTGCTCTGAAGCATGCATGTGAGAGAAAGAGCAGGACGTTCAGCACACCCTGAATGTACACTAGATCGACAATATCCTTTCCAGTTTTGCTGCTCAAAGCTCATCACTGAAAATGTTTTTCCCAGTTATTTCTGGAACTAACACAATTGTAGTGTTGGCACACACAGATCACAAACCCAAAAAGAAACTCAGTAGTACTAAAAAGATACATTGATTCTGAGTTTCTCACATTCCTTGCATTGCCTCTGATTTACATATGAGTAATTGTAGATTTCAAATGAGTGAAAGCACCCACCTCCACTTTGGCAGCCCAGATTGTTTTCAGCAGGAGAACTCAGTAGTATGTACATACACTCAAAAGCTCTCATATCGCACTCTGCAACTTCCTCATGTTTGAGAACCATACAAAGTAGTCCTTGGTTTGCAAAATTTCTTTCATAAATATTAAATGTTTGCTATCCTCCAGATATGTTGTTAGAAATTTACCTAAGACATAGTCCCACAGTCCTTTTAGTAGGAGGGTGGTTCTGAATATATGGCTACAGAAAAAGTTAGCTTTCATGTTAATTATTATTACTTAAAATATATATATATATATATATATATATATTTGGCTGCAGCAGATCTTAGTTGTAGCATACAGGGTGTTTTAGTTGTAGTATGCAAACTCCTGGTTGTGCATGCCACAACTAATGTGGCATCTAGCTCCCTGACCAGGGATTGAACCCCAGCCTCCTGCACTGGGAATGTGGAGCCTTAGCCATTGGACCACCAGAGAAGTCCCTCATATTGTTATTAATCAAACCATGTTTCCAAATTATGTTCACTATAAAAGTAGAGAATGGTTCTCTTGGAAAAATAGATCGGTGTATCTACTCTGTGTGTAGACTGATCCTTTATTCCATAGGTTATTGTATTGTCATTCTTTATTCCATTTTGTTGTTGTTATTGAGTCGCCTAGTTGTGTCTGACTCTTTGTGACCCCATGGACTGCAGCCCGCCAGGCCTCTCTGTCCCTTACTGTCTCCCGGAGTTTGCCCAAGTTCATGTCCACTGAATCGGTGATGCTATCCAAACATCTCTACTCCACTTATTTTATTAATTTGATAGCACTACTACTTTGAAAGTGAGTAGATGCTTGAATATTTGAGGGGCTAAAAGAGGTGTATCTTCTCCATTTTAGGAGTGTTAGGTAGATACGTTCATGCGTGTGGTCCAGTATTCATTTCTGGTTTCAGCTGTCTCCATAAGAATAACTTGGATTCTGAATCTCTACCCTATGGCTCCAAATCTCCAGAAGTGATTTTCTAGCACAGTCCTGCATACTTCTCTCTCTCGTTTCCCAAATGAGGAACATTGAATGTCAACAACAATGAAGCTTAGTTTTTACTCTCAAACTTTATCTTCTCTTTGGGTCTCTTGTTTTAGGGAACCCCATGACCATTCTCCCAGTTGTGGAGGCTTCAGTCTTTTGACAGCATTTCTGGTTCTTTTCTCTCAATCCTCCTCAGGAGCTGAATACTGTTGGATGAATCTTTGTTGTCTTTCCTTTCCACTGCCACCCTCTTACTTTTAAATCTTTGTCTCTCAAACCAAGGTCTTGGGGATTTGAGTGTTCTTCATTATAGGTTACACAGGCTTCCCCGGTGGCTCAGCAGTAAACAGTCTACCGGCAGGGAGGAGCTTCAGGCAACAGGGGTTTGAAGCCTGGGTCGGAAAGATCCCTTGGAGGAAGACATAGCAACCCACTCCAGTATTCTTGCCTGGAGAATCCCATGGACAGAGGAACCTAGCAGGCTATAGTCTATAACATCTCAGAGTCCAACCTGACTGAAGCCACTTAGCACACACGCACACATCATAAGTTTCACAGTTTTTGTCTTCATGTCCAGGATAAGCTAATAAAATCAATAGGTGCATGTTTGGGGGTGATCACATTTGTAACTGAGTTCTTCTGCTGATTTGAATGCCCACAATCGTATTGTGTTTGTGTGTTGGCTCTGAGCTGGGCAAGTCTTCTCTCTTGCACCACGAGGTGACCAACTTTGTCTGGAATTTCTTGCATTGCTATAACTGTCTGAGTTTGGCTTTCCCAGTGTTATTTTTGGATTCTCAGAACTTAGCATTAGGCCTGACACATACTGGGCACTTCTGGTTATAAGCATTGTATGTATCTTATTCTGAAGCTTGCCCCTCACATAGTGTATGGGGATAGTTACAGCTATATATTTTTTGTTTTCTTTATGTATTTATTTATGCATTTAGTTATAAGTTATTTTTTTTTTAGTTATGGCTGTATTTAATATTTATTTGGTACTTAGTCATGTTGATGACAGCTGACTTAAACTGTTGCTTATTTTTAGACATTTGGATTATTTTCATTTGTTGGCTATTTGAGTAGTAGACTTAAAAACATCTTTGCACAAAGTTGTTTTTCTCTCATCAATATTCTTTTCTTGGGAATCTCTCGATGCAGTTAACAGGTCTAAAGGCACCGGCAGTTTTATTCATCTTGTGATGTGATGCTAGGTTGCTTTTTGTTCTGTTTTGCTTTAATGAAGAGTCTGGACAGAGTTTAATGGATGGCCTCTTCTTGGATATCTTTCTTTAGTTTTCAGTTACACTCCCTTTGGCTTGCAATCAAGCTAAGAAGAGATGATGGTCATTATCCTCCTGCCACGGCATCATTGCTCTCCTGCCCCATTCTCCCTTCCTCCAGCCTTATACCCTCAGCCACACCTTCAGAAATGAGTGACGTGCATACCACTTCAGCCTGAGTAATATTTCAACAGACAAATCTAATCGTTTAATCCATTCGTGCTCAGAACACAGCAGAGGCTTTCCACTGCTTGCCAGATAAAGTGCAGCTGTGTCGTCAGGGTGTACAGAGCCGCTCTAGGTGTGGGTTCTGTTTCCTTTTCTAGGCTTATCTTCAGCCACTGCCCAGATGCACTGTCTGCTCCCTCTGACGGCACTGTTTTCTCTTGGGAATGTGCATCCTCTTCCCTCCATCTGAAGTGAACTTTCCAACCCCTTGCCTGCTGGGCACTGCCTTACTCAACATTCTTTAAGACTCTGCTCATAGTCTTAAGTGTTGCCCTCTTTCCAAACCTTATGTCTTTCCTCCCTCCCATTCTTTTTTTAAAAATATTTATTTTAATTTTATTTTTATAGTATTTTAAGTAAAATTTGTTTTGGTTTATTTGGCTGTGCAGGATCTTAGTTGGGGCATGCAGGATCTTGGATCTTCGTTGCAGTATGTGGGATCTTTAGTTGTGACATGTGGGATCGAGTTCCCTGACCAGGGATTGAACCTAAGGCCCCTGCACTGGGAGCACAGAGTCTTAGCCACTGGACCACTTTATCAGTCATTTTTGTAATCCAGCTTTCAATTCAGTAACTAGCGCGCAGCTTGTCCTCAATAAACATTTTTTTTTCCCTGAATGAGCAGAACTGTTATTTTGATTTACTCAGTTGTAAGTAGACTACTTATAGGTAAGTCTACTTATTTGTGAGCTGAGAATCCATTTATGGTATATATGATAATTCTCAATTGTCCAGAATATCAACTTTTCCCAACTACTTGTTTTTTTTTTTCTTTTAATGGGCATTAGTTATAAATTTCTTTCTTAGCTAAGCTGTAAACACTAGAGTGTAAGCTCCATAAGAAGTTATCTAGTTTACCATCATTTCCCTAGTTCTTAGTATTCATACCTGGCACTCAGTGAGCCCTCAGTATCTGTTTGTTGAATGAGTGAACAGATGAATGAATAAAATTTTGAGAGAAAGCCACTAACCATGTGGCATGTCACAAATATATGTATATGTAAACAAGTATGTGTTTATATACACATATCCGCCCTTTTGACTCACTGTTCTGTGCTGTGTCATTTTAGCTTAGTGCTTTTCTTCATAACCCCCGGGGCAGCTTCGACCTCTACCATTGCACGACTGTGGGAGGGCCTGCTTCAACCACGCCATCTCATGCTCACTCCTTTAATGGGTTAATGTTGTTGTTTAGTCGCTCAGTCATGTCCGACCTTTTGCGACCCCGTGAACTGCATCACGCCAGGCTCCCCTGTCCTCCGCTATCTCCCAGAGTTTGCTCAAATTCATGTCCATTGAGTTGGTGATGCCACCTAACTGTCTCATCCTCTGCCTCCCTCTCCTCCTCTGGCCTTCAATCTAGCACCTTAAAAATGTCCATACAAGCCAGGGAGCTGACAGCTTAGTGTAGAAGGCGGGCTAGTCCCTCTGAGCCTCAGTGTGGAGCTAGGCAGTCTCTAGGACCGGCCTCCTCATTTGTCTCCAAACATCAGCCAAACATCCTGTTGTCCTGGGAGCTAACTAAATCATATCTGCATGACTGAGCTGATTGATAGAGACGTGGTATTATGCAGAGCCTGCTGCCAGAACCTTAAGAGGTTATTTTGAGGTATCGGCAGAGAGAGATCACATCCGAGTCCCCTTGTGGAACCTTCTTGGCGTATATGTCTCCCTTCTTGGCATCCTGGTGAGAACTTGCATGATTTTTTTGACCACAGCCTATTATAAGGAACAAAATATTCTACCTACTACTTAGTTTCTTTCTTATATTACTAGTCCTATTAAAAAGCTTTATGCTGCTGCTAAGTCGCTTCAGTCGTGTCCGACTCTATAACAGAATACAAATTGGAGGTAGGAATTAGCAGAGGGGAGGGAGTACATGGTGTTGTGAGGGAAAAGAATCATCTTCAACTGCGTTTCAGAATGATGAGGGCCAGGAAGACTTGAAAAAGAAAACCTAGGATGGCAACAAAAGTCCTTCTATTTGGTTCATTAAAAAAGATATTCTCCATTTTCAATGAGCTGCTCTCCGGCTTAGGACTTCCATTAAAGCCCTGCTGGGTGAAAGCTAAAATCTTAGTTGAAAATAGGACGGAATGTATTTATTAAAGCTATTAGTGGTGACTGCTCTCAAATGCATTTTCTTTTATGATGTTGGGAGGACTACAGGAAGCATTTCCAACTCGAGAATCGTTTAGATTTAGCCACAGGGCTAGCTGGAAACGATAGTGCTCAGCAGGCACAGACCAGAGTCTGGGTATCTGTGCCGCGGAGGCTGGCGGATCTCCGCCAGCAGCTGTGTTGCATCCACATGGCGGGTGGTGCTTAATGAGGCTGGCTCCCATCTGAAGTTGTGGGTGAGCAGTCATGGGGGCAAGAGAGCAGTGCCTGGCACACTGGAGAAAGATGAGTGCTGAATCCTAGGAGAGCAGGGAGGGCAGAGGAAGGCGAAGGCTGGATCTGACGGAGATGAGATGTTTTTCTTGCTCCATATCCAGGGCCATTGACGTTTACTTGGCCCTCAAATTCCATGCAAGCAGATATATTGGGGTTCTCTAGAGAACCAGATGAATAGGATATGTATAAATATATATACAAGAGATTTATTATAAAAATTAGCTCATGTGGTTATAGAGGCCGAGAAAGTCTATGGTTTGCTGTCTGTAAGCTGGAGAACCAAGAAAGCCAGTGGTATCATTCAGTCCCATCCCAAAGGCCTGAGAATCTGCTGGTAGTATAAATTCTGATCTGAGTCTGAAATCCAGAGGATCAGAAGTTCCGATGTGATATCCCGGAGCCGGAGAAGATGAATGTCACAGCTCGAGCAGGGAGGGAACTGGCCCTCCATCTGCCTTTTCACCCTGTGCGGGCCCTCAGTTGATTGGCATGTGGCCACTCACTCTGGGGAGGGCCATGTGCTTTATTCAGTTCGTCAGTTCAAATGCTCACCTCTTCCAGAAACAACCTCACAGACACACCCGGAAATAATATTTTACCAGCTCTCTGGGCTTCTTTTAACCCAGTCAAGTTGACAACGTAAAATTAACTAACACAGCGTATGAATTCTTGTGTGTGTGTGTTTAGTCGCTAAGTCGTGTCTGGCTCTTTTACAGCCCCATAGAATGTAACCTGCCAAGCTCCTCTGTTCATGAATTCTTAAGTGTCTATGAAAACTCCTGTGTGTGTTTCCACCACAGGCACTACAGGAGCAGCCAGACTCTGGAAGCGTAAATAGAGTGAGTGAGGTAGAGGCTATTCATAAAGAGTGGTGGAAAAAAGACACATTTAGAATGCATGGATGGTTGGGTTTGGTCCTTTATGAATTTGGAATTCTCTAGGTACTTAGAAGAGAGAAGGTTTCCTATTTTGTTCTTGGTGTCATCCCCTGCCGTACCCCCAACCCAGTGAAGAGGACTGAAAACACATTTTGGATGAGAAATAAACAGATTGGACCCCAGTGAGATGGGGAAGGTAGAGAGTGGGCTGGGGTGTTGGTTGGACCAGTTGTCCTCTTGATTAGTTTTGGGATTCGGGACATGTGAAAATTGTGGTTTAGGAGAAAGGTGTGTAAGACCGGGAGGCAGAAGACCCAGGTTCTAGTCCTAAATCTGCCTCGAGTTTGTCAACAGAGTGAATCAGGAGCAATTCAAGTGTCAGCTGATATTTGACAAGCTATGTTTTTCTCCTGGAAAGACCATAGTGCCAGTGTGTGAAGTATTACAGGTCCTTCAAATTTTTCTTCAACTGAAACAAAACCCGAAGCATTATTTTAAATCTTAATTTGACCAAAGATTAAAACTGAAATAGTGGAGAAACACTCATCACAAATTGCTAGTGGGAATATAAGTTGCCCAAGAGAAGGGGTCAACAAACTTTTTCTGTAAAGAACCCAATAGTAAATATTTGAAGCTTTAAAGGTCATGTGAGGTCACTGTCAAACTTTCTTCCCCACCCACCACTTCCTCCTCTTCCTCTTTAAAAAAGTAGCTCTTTAAAAATGCAAAAATATCTTTAGCTCATGGCTGGATTTGGCCTGTGGATCATAATTTGCCATCATCTGATCTGGAAGTGGTTTGGCTTTATCTGTCCAAGCTACAGACACTACCGTCTGAGCCACCAGGGAAGCCCAAGAATACTGGGGTGGGTAGCCTATCCCTTCTCCAGTGGATCTTCCCAGCCCACGAATCGAACCCAGGTATCCTGCATTGCAGGCAGATTCTTTACCAGCTGAGCTTCCAGGGAAACTCACACAGTTATCAACAGGTAGAGGAATTCCTCTTGCAGGAATTTATCCTTAGGTACGCTTGCATCTATGCAAAATAGCTGGTGTATAAAGTTACTCAGAGTAGCTTTGTTTGAAATGCCAAAATATTGGAAACAATGTAAATATTCATTATGAGAACTGGTTGAGCAATAGAATGGCCATACAACAGAATATAATACAGTCTTTTAAAAGAATGAGGCAGCTCTATGTGGAATAATGCCCAATATATGCCATTAAAAGGGAAAAAAATAAGATGTAAAACAATATTTTTAGTATAATGCCATTTATTAGTTTTTAAAAGGAACAGTGTGTATGTGTGTGTGTCTGCCCAAGTGTACACACATGATATACAAATGCTTGCACTTATTCTATGTATAGGATACTGATAGCTATGGTTGTCCCTGGGGGGAGGGTAATTGAGTATTTTAGGAATAAGAATGCTATGGAAGCCTACATTTTACTTTGTATTATTTTATAACTTACGAGTTTAGTTCCATGTCCATGTATCACCTATTCAAAAAATACGTTGAATTTTTAAAAAATAACTGAAATGGGGGAAATAATAGTAATTCTCAATGTGAAAAAAAATCAGCAGTGTTAATTGCTTAAAATAAATCTGAGTCTTTCTTCAATCAAAAGTGAACCTGCACTGCCCTGAAAAATATACACTTTTGGTTTCCTTTATACGATGGTCCTTTGGCAGCTTTTGATCATCTAGGATGGCAGAACCCATATCTTGAGAGGTTGGATTTAAGGTTATGCTGTTGGTAGTGTTCCTCTGATCTTTAAAATTGTAACCAGTTGTACTACAGGTTGACCTGAAGAGAGAGTATATATGAAGAGAGTTCAGCTTGGTAACAAAATAAAATCCACAGCCATGGAATGTTGGTGCTGAAAGGTTGAGACTTACCCAACCCCTTGCTTGTAATCAGTGTGCTGAGAGGTCTGGGGGCTGCCCAGGTGGCTCGGTGGTGAAGAATCCACTTGTCAGTGCAGGAGACAGAGGAGGCTCGTGTGTGATCCCTGGGTTGGGAAGATCCCTGGAGAAGGAAATGGCAACCCACTCCAGTGTTCTTGTCCATGTTCTGGGAATCCCATGGACAGAGGAGCCTGGAGGGCTACAGTCCATAGAGTCAAGAAAGAGTTGGACACGACTTAATGACTAAACAGCAAGAACAAGAGGTCTAGAGCCCCCCAAGATCAGGCAGCTAGTGACTGCACAGCCTTTAACTCAAACTTGCCCATCTTGACACATACTGCTGACAGGGAGAAGCTCCACCTCTAAGCGGAGTACTCTGTAGCCGTAAACTTAATTTTCCTGTGTTCTTAGCTCACTGACAGGCAGAGATGCAGAACACGGGGCCCCAGCAGCCACTCTGCATGAGCCATGCCCAGCCATGTCTCTGTGGTCTGCCAGAGTCTCTGTTCTCTCACCTCCCTGCCCTCTCCTCTGGGACAACTTTTTACCAGCTCACTTAGCAGTTCTTGTTCCTTCCCCTAAGCAGAAAGCCTAGCTGCTTCCTTGGGTCCCTGAGACGGCTAAAGTGTTGGGACAAAAAAACAGCCTATCTCTTCTTGGGGGAAAGGGTGATTTATGGGCAAATGTTGCGGTGGCGAGATGTGAGTGGAAAGGATGTGGTGTCTGTCACTAATGTTTAGACGCAGAGAGCCGAAGGCAGAGGAGATGCGGCTGATTGCAAGCATGGGTAGTTCTCACCGCTCCTCTTTTCAGTTCCAGACTCCATTTCCTCACCCCTTGAATCTGGCCTGGCCTTGTGATTTTCGCTTCGGCCATGTGGAGAAGGAAATGGCAACCCACTCCAGTATTCTTGCCTGGAGAATCCCATGGACAGAGGAGCCTGGTGGGTTACAGTCCTCGGGGTTGCAAAGAGTCGGACACGACTGAGCAACTTCACTTTAAGAAGGAAATGGCAACCCACTCCAATGTTCTTGCCTGGAGAATCCCAGGGATGGGGGAGCCTCGTGGGCTACCGTCTATGGGGTCGCACAGAGTCGGACACGACTGAAGTGACTTAGCAGCAGCAGCAGCAGCAGCAGCAGCAGCATCAGAGTGCTGTAGTAGTGATGAATGGTGTTTCAGCTCCAAGCCCAGGCCTCAAGAGGCATTAAGTGTTTCTGCTTGCTCTGCTGTGCTTCCATCATTACCATGAGAATATTTTCAGAACAGAGCCAAATGACCCTAATTTTCCTAGCCAAGAACTTCCTAAATCAGTGAAGAGCCAGCTGACTCCAGGGTAACAATTATACCAGGGTAATTCCAGCCAAGATCAGGAGAGCTACCTAATCTGATCACCATATCCAACAGTAGGAGCTGTCAGCACTTATTATTGTGTATCAGTGGTGTGTCTGTATCGCTTATTTTACAACATTATTGTGAAAGTATGTGATTGATACATATGGAGATGGTGGCTCTGTGTTTCCACATGGAGAAACTAAGGGTTTCTTTGCCCTCTAAGTAATCCAGTCTGGAACATGGAGAAGTGTCTCTGGTGCAATGGAACAAAATAAAACAAAACAACAAAAAGGCAGAGCTAAGTCCCAACACCAGGCAAGTATTCTATAGTTTTGCGTCTAGCAGCAGCTCTAGAAATGTCAGTACACTGTAATTCCAGCGTTTCAGTGACGGTCCTTCCTTCCTTCTTTCCAAACTGTTTACCATGATCTGCTGGGGTTTTTCCTCTCTCGCCACGAGGTAATGGGTTCCTAAGGCAATTTTACTTAGGACCTTATTTGAATTTCCAAATATCAGGTAATTTCCATGTTGCATATTTGCTATCATTCTCAAATAGAAGAGCTACCCTAGTCATGTGATTTAAAAAACCTGATAAAGGACATGGAAAGGAAAAGTCTAATTAGAAGAATCATTCAAGATGTTGGCATCACATTTTATGTCAGAAATATAAAGAAGTTTTTTTAGGAAGTCTGTAAATTAGACCAAGTCAATTCCAGTATGACAGACCATACTGTGCACACCCATTCTTAACTTAGAAAATAAAATTCTTAGAGAAATAAGATGTTTCCTTGGATCATTTCTATCTAAGGATACACCAAAAAATAAAAATGTATGTGTGTGGATCCACACATGTACATGTATCTTAAACTAGCATCTAACATCTTTGCTTAGTGGGAAGCACTAGCGATTTCAGTTTGAAAAACCGAAGATGATATTCATTATTGTTCTGGCATCGCTTGCTTGTGCAGTAAAGCATGAAACGTGTATTTAAAGTGTAGCTGACAATAAGAAAGAAAGGTTTTTTTTTTAAATAAGCAAAGTAATTATATACCAATAAAAACATTCCAGATGGTGATACTCCTGGAATTAATGAGACATCAGTAAACTTGTGAGTATATACCTAAGAAATAATACCAGTATTATGGATCAGCAACAGTCTGTTGGCTGTAATGGGAAAATGCTCCCAATCACAGTAGTGCCAAAAACACAAAACCCAAAGAAAAACTCTCACATCCTTGGACTTAGGTGACTTAGGTGAATAAAGGAAGTTACTAGGAGATTTTTTTTTTTAAAATTGCAACAAGTGAGAACTACATCAGTGGTCTGGATGTTAGAATATTGAATACTTTATATTTGTCCTTTCACCCTAGATTTTATATAAGATTTTATAGATTTTATATAAGCCCCTAGAGTGCTGAAGAAGAGGTCCATTGCTACAGTGTTTAAAGAGTCTCTGTCCCTTTGCCCTCAGGAAACAGAAAATCTGGTTAAGAATGCTTTAAGCAAGAAGAGATTCAGGTTTATTGTCTTGCTGTGAGCGGTGGCGTGTTTCCAGGGAATTCAGTGACTCAGCCCCAGCCAAAAGGACATGGGTTCTTTCCTCTTCCTGCTTGGTTATATTTACCTGTTGACTCTTCCCCTCAGGTGTAGCTCCTGATGGTCACAAAGGGCAGCATCAGTTCCAGGCAATACTTTCTCACACACTGATAGGTGGAGCTGAGAAAAGGGACCTTTCTTTCCTGCACAGATGTCTTTCTATCAGGAAAACTTTTTCCAAAGCTTCCCAGAAGACTTCTCCTGTCTCACAGACCAGAATGGCATTAAATGGACCATACAGTAACTGGTGATAAGAAGGATTTAGCCTGCAGCTTAGACTAATCAAGAGTTTCCTCTCTTTCTTTCGCTGGGGAGAGCCCCGCCTGCCCAGACTCTGGAAACACGGTAGACCACGGGGTGAACCGAACAAAATGGATCTCTGCCCGCAAGCGAGCGTGCTATGTGTGCAGGGGGCTAGTTTCTGTGCTCCAGTGAACAGCATTATTTATAATAATGAAAAAATAACTTCATTCATTTTACAGTAACTACAAAATATATGGCACAGGTTTAAACTGTGAAAGTGAAATTGTGCAAGTTAGTTGCTCAGTCATGTCTGACTCTTTGTGACTCCGTGGACTGTAGCCCACCAGGCTCCTCTGTCCATGGGATTCTCCAGGCAAGAGTACTGGAGTGGGTTGCCATTCCCGTCTCCAGGGGATCTTCCCTATCTAGGGATTGAACCCGGGTCTCTTGCATTGTAGGCAGATTCTTTACCATCTGAGTCACCAGAGGAGGCAGATTCTTTATCCTCTGAGCCACTGTGATTTATAAATTGTACATCTATGATAATATTATTAAATTATTAAAAATTGTTTTCACAGAATAAAAACTTCTAGAATATTTGTGGGGGAGAAGCAAGATATAGAATCATAACGAAACTGATCCCATTTTCATTCACTCATACACACTGAAGATTGGAAAGAAATATACCAGAGTATTGGTTTTTTTGTACTGCTAAATTAGGGGTTCAGTTCAGTCACTCAGTTGTGTCCGACTCTTTGCGACCCCATGAATCACAGCACAGCCAGGCCTCCCTGTCCATCACCAACTCCCGGAGTTCACTCAGACTCACATCCATCGAGTCAGTGATGCCATCCAGTCATCTCATCCTCAGTCGTCCTCTTCTCCTCCTGCCCCCAATCCCTCCCAGCATCAGAGTCTTTTCCAATGAGTCAGCTCTTCACATGAGGTGGCCAAAGTACTGGAGTTTCAGCTTTAGCATCATTCCTTCCAAAGAAATCCCAGGGCCAATCTCCTTCAAAATGGATTGGTTGGATCTCCTTGCAGTCCAAGGGACTCTCAAGTCTTCTCCAACACCACAGTTCAAAAGCATCCATTCTTGGGCACTCAGCCTTCTTCACAGTCCAACTCTCACATCCATACATGACCACAGTAAAAACCATAGCCTTGACTAGATGGACCTTAGTCAGCAAAGTAATGTCTCTGCTTTTGAATATGCTGTCTAGGTTGGTCATAACTTTCCTTCCAAGGAGTAAGCGTCTTTTAATTTCATGGCTGCAGTCACCATCTGTGGTGATTTTGAAGCCCCAAAAAATAGTCTGACCCTGTTTCCACTGTTTCCCCATCTATTTCCCATGAAATGATGGGACTGGATGCTATGATCTTCGTTTTCTGAATGTTGAGCTTTAAGCCAACTTTTTCACTCTTCTTTTTCACTTTCATCAAGAGGCTTTTTGTTCCTCTTCACTTTCTGCCACAAGGGTGGTAATTTTCTCCTTTTCTGTTTTTCCTAAGCTTTTCCCAATAAGTATGTAATACTTTTAAGATCAGAAAAATTAATAGCATTAAAATTGCACACTTCCATTGTATTGGCTAGGTTTTACTGTGCAATAAACTATCCCCAAATTAAGTGACTTTATTTATGTAGCTTGTGACTCTGCTGGTCAGCAGTTTGGGCTGGGCTCAGGCGGCCTCTGGAGAAGGCAATGGCACCCCACTCCAGTACTCCTGCCTGGAAACTCCCATGGATGGAGGAGCCTGGTAGGCTGCAGTCCATGGGGTCACGACTGAGCAACTTCAGTTTCACTTTCCACTTTGATGTATTGGAGAAGGAAATGGCAACCCACTCCAGTGTTCTTGCCTAGAGAATCCCAGGAATGGGGGAGCCTGGTGGGCTGCCATCTGTGGGGTCCCACAGAGTCGGACATGACTGACGTGACTTAGCAGCAGCAGGTGGCCTCAGTCAGGTGGGCAGTTCTGTTCTTGGCTGCAATTGCTCATGTATTTGAGTCGGCTGATGGGTTGGCTGGGGTCTAGCCATGAGACCTCATCTTCATGCTACGAGTTTTCTCATCCTAAAGCCCACTAGCCCTGGCTTGGTCTTGTGACTGTTCCAGGAGAGTGAGCAGAAAAGAGACAAAGCCTCTTGGGCCCAGCTTCAAAACCAGCATGCTGTCAATTCTGCCACATTTTATTGGTGAGAGCAAGTTACAAGACCAGCCCAACTTCTAGGGGTAGGGAAAATAGTGCTCCCTACCCCCGCACGCTTGGTGGAGGAAGCCACATAATGTTGAAAAAGCATGTGGATACAAGAGGGGTGGTGAACTTGTGGGCATTGGTACAAGCGGTGTGTCTTCTATGTCTTTTTATTTCCTCATCCTTGGCTGTGCCGGGCCTTGGCTGCTGCTTGCGGGCTTTCTCTCGTGGTGTGTGGGCTTCTCGTTGTAGTGGCTTCTCTTGTGGAGCGCAGGCTCTGGGTGTGCAGGCTTGCTTCAGCCGTTGCAGCACGCAGGCTCCGAGGTTGCGGCTCTCAGGCTGTAGAGTGCAGGCTCAGTGGTCGTGGCACATGGGCTTAGCTGCTCCTCGGCATGTGGAATCTTCCCGGACCAGGGATTGAACCCGTGTCCCTTGCCTGGGCCGGCAGATTCTTAACCACTGGCCCACCAAACAAATCCCTCATTGCATCTTAAAAATAAAGAAGAAACAAAAGAGCCTCACCCAAAGATTATAGAAATGAACTATGAAGTAAAATGCATATATTTAGATGATGAGAACTTTTAAATGTTTTCCTTCAAGGTTATTGGGAAGATTTTATCTTCTCAGTCATGGATGGTTGAAGGTTTAGTGACAGCTTATCTCTGAGGGAGCATGAAGTATTAAATCAGGCTGTTTCTAGAAGGAGAGGAAGGAAGCAAAACCCTCTCTGTAAATGAATTAATACTGATGCACACTCAGAATGTGTCCTCTGGGTGTGTCAGTAACTCATCCTGTGTTGGAAACCAGCAAAGTGCTGAGTGATGGGACCAGAAGCAACAAGCTGGAGCCTCGCCGTGCTCAGAGCCTCAGCGCTGTTTTCATCCCTCTCCTTATCAGAATGGAGTTTAGAAAGGGTCTGCAGGGTAAAGCAGCTGAATAATTAGGATGCTGCGTGCCATTTCTTGATGATGCGTCATTGTCACGGCTATGGTGTTAGGCAAGAGGTGACAGCTGAGAGATATGTAGCTTCTCAGACTCCTAGGGGTTTTGTGGGGACCTGAAGCCTTTAGCGTAAGCACAGTGCAGCTTCCTGAAGCATCAGTTTTGTTTTGAAATATTCTTCGATTTACAGAAGAGTCTGCAAATAGTTATATGTTGATAGTATAGACAATCTTTGCACATCCTTCACTTGCCTTCCCCTCGTATTAACATTTTATGTAACCATGGTGCCTTTGTCAAAACTAAGACGTTTACAATGCTCTTGACTTTAATTACTAACTGTAGACTTTATTGAGACTTCAGATTCCCCCAAGTTTTCTACTAATATTCTTTTCTGTTTCAGGATCCGATTCATATTGCATTTAATTGTCATGTGTGGTTATTCTCCTTCAGTTTTATCTACCCTTGCCTTCCATGACCTTGACACTTTTTCGAAGAGTAGTGATCAGGTAATTTGCAGACTGTCCCTTGATTTGGGTTTGTTTAGTGTTTTCTTGTGGTTAGTTTGAGGTTATAGATTATAGCAATGAGTGAAATAGAAGTGATATGTCCTGGTCATTGTATCAGGTCAGGAAGTACATGACATCAGCGTGATTCACCACTGGTGATGTTAACCTCGATCGCTTGGTCATGAGGTGGTATCTGTCAGATTTTGCTGCTGTTAAATTACTCTTTTTTTCCTTTCCATATTCTGTTCATTAGAAGAGAAATCACTGAGTCCTGTCTACACTTAGGGAGAGGGAGGGAGTTTAAGCTCCATCTTCTAGAGGGAGGAATCTCAAAAAATTTGTAGGCACATTTTAAAACAATTGAGTAATTAATAATACTTTTATTCATATATATTGATATTTGGGGATGATACTTTGTGCAGATATTCATAATGTTTCATCCATAGGTCATCACAGGTGCTAACAGTCCACCCTTGTAGGGCCACTTCTTGGACTGAGACATTTCTGTTATAGTTGTCCTTTTAGAAGAAGCGTCACTCCTGTCTATTACACCTGGATTTGAGTTACCTTCTGGATTATTTCTTCGTTGATGTCTGCCCAGGAGGAGCCTGGAATTGGGCTGGAGCTTTTACAGTGAGCAGTGGAGAGTGCAGTCCAGTTCACAGGCCAGAGAAGGGGCAGGCAGCAGGCTAACAACCTTCTTGTCCTGGTTCTTTCACTACACAGATTTGTGACCTCGGGCAAGGCCATGAATCAGATGGTCTGGGGATAGTGTGTTATCTCATCTGACTTTGATAGGCTCAGACACAGAATCCTCTTTTTTCTGCCTCCTTTTTCTCATCTGTGAAATAGGGAAACTTGGTGAGTGGTCTGGATGAACCTTGACATGCAGTGATCCTAGATAGCGGCCCTTCTTGAGCACACCAAGAGCAGTGTGGGGGAAAGATGCAGAGATGCTGGGGTTGGGACAGGGGGGAGGATGTGCTCTGCTTCAGCTGATCGCAAGGTTGGAGGCTTCTCAGAGGAGAGGGAGACGCTGAACAGGAGATGTTGGGTGGGGCGATGCTGTCCTTTGCCACCTGTTCTGTGTGTCTTGTTCTTCTGTCCCATTTGTCTGCCCTTCACATGAGCAACAAGAAATCGAGAACTCGAGCTGAAGAACTGGAGACTAAAAACAGGCCAGGAAGATGTGTAGAGAAAGACTGCAGGCTAACGCAATCTCCTTAGGCCCCGCGGGAAGTTCTTTTGGGCTCTCTGGCTTATGTCTGTGTCAGCGGTCCCAGAGTCAGCAGGTGCACGTCTCCCATCTGGCTGCTGGAAAGAAGGGAATTCTTGGTCCTCACTGAGGATGGGGCGTGGTCTTAGACTGGGAGAGCAGCTGGAAACACCAAGCCCAGGTGGCTTGTTCCAGCCTTGTCCCCAGTAGGGGCCCACTGTTCCTTTTTACAGCCATTTTTTTTTTTTTACAGCCATTTTGATCTTTTCTCTTTAGTTCTGGCGACTGATCTGTCTCAGCCAGAGAAAGACACCTGGCTGCTGGTTAGCTTTCTCCGGAATTTTTCTCATTCCCCCCTTTTCCCAGGCTTTCATATCTCTCTTTTTAACTAGGGACTGCCGAAGTCATCGCTCCCATTTTCTTTTCTTTTTGAAATTTGTTCATATTAAAGAGTTCTCCTGGTCCCTGACCTGTTACTTCAGGCATCAAATTTCACATTTGCTTGGTGGTTTGAGAGTCCCCCATCTCCATCTCTGGGGCTTCCCTCCCAAATACAGGCCTGAACACAGGCCTGGCTTCTTAGGGCTCCACCCACCCCATTGCAGCTGCTCTATAACAGCCCTTCAGCCATTTGAGACTTGGCCTGGGGTCAAGTTTCTTCTTTAAATACAATTTTTAAAACTCGCCTTTATGTTGATTTCTAAAGTAGTACATGTCTGCAGAGTGAAAACTTGGAAAACAGAGAAGATAATGAAAGTCAACCATAATCCCATGGCTCAGAGAATGGCAGAATGTTTCATTTATTTTCATTTATCTATTTTCTTTCACTCTCTTTCTGAAGTGTGTATGAATGTGTGGGTATAGGTATGATCATTTAACATAATTGGAGTCATTTTGTACCTTTAGTAAACATGTCCTTGTTTTGCTTTCATTTTCCTGGCAGCTGCTGGTGTTTTTTTTTTTTTTTTTTTTAATGTATATTTATTTGGCTGCATCAGATCCTGGTTGCAGCATGTGAACTCTTTAGTTTGGGTATGTAGGATCTAGTTGCCAGACAAGAGATTGAACCCTGGCACCCTGCATTGGAAACTCAGAGTCTTAGCCACTAGACCACCAGGGAAGTACCCCCCACTAGCTACTGTTAACATGACTCTTGGTGTGTCTCAATTTTTTGAAGTTAAATGGTCGCAACGTGTTCTACTTACTTAATGATCACACATTCACTTTTTTTTTTTTTTCCATTTAATCCCCATTTCCACTTTCACTTCCCCTCTGTTTCAGAATGGTGATGATCTTGAGTTTTATACTGCTTACATCAGGTACTATTTTAGAGACCATGTTGTTACATTTCATTCTCAGAATAGCCTACAGGGTTAGTGCTTGTCAGCCTCCTATGATGGATGGGAAAACTGAGGTTAAGGAAGTTGCCTGCAGTCACACACTTTGGTACGGGGCGGAACTAGATTTGAACCTTGGCATCAGCTCTCTTTATAGTCCCCATGTGAGCACTTTCTGGGTCAGGGACATGTGCTTTCATGGAGAGGGTGGATTGTAATTCAGAACAACAGTGTTTCCCAGTTTGTGTGGAAGAGGTTTGGTGTTAGTCTTGGCTTGGTTGCTTCTATGTTCTGTGACTTTGGGTAAGTTATTTCACCTCTCTGGTCCCCTGTGGGCCTTCTCAGCTTTCAAGTTCTCTGCCGTCACGGTGGAAAAGCGAAATAGAGGCAACGCTCAAGGACAGATCCAGAATGCCAGGAGCATCATCCATTCAGATTTCAGGGCATTTATATCCGGCCCTCATTTAATGTGGGGAAGTTTCTTTCCTTATTATTTTTGTTGCTGTTATCTTACTGCTATTTGGATGAGCAGGAGGACTTCCTTGACTGTCCAGTGAATAAGAATCTGCCTGCCAGTACGGGGAACACGGGTTCAGTTCCTGGTCCTGGAAGATCCCACACACCACAGAGCAGCTAAGCCCGTGTGCCAAAACTACTGAGGCTGTGCTCTAGAGCTGATGCTCCCCAACAAGAGAAACCGTGGAAATGAGAAGACTCCTGCACACCATAACTTAGTAGCCCCTGCTCACTGCAACAGGAGAAAGCTCACGCAGCAACAAAGACCCAGCACAGCCAAGAATAAGTAAATGAAAAATGAGCAAGAGAAGCCCCATAGAGGCCATGAGGTCGTCTTGGATGCTGAGTTAAAGCGGCCCTCTTGATAGGTAAGTCCCATGACATAGTTCCTACGAAGACTTTGAGTTCTTGGGGCTTTTGTGGCTGACCAGCAAGTGTGGAGACTGAAGGCCACTTGCCCCTCGGTCGTGTTGTGGGTGTCTCTTCCCAGATGTTCTCTGAGGTGTCGGCCAGAGGGATGTGCTGGAAGGCTTGGGTTCTTTAGGGGCTGTGTGCGCTGGTGGGTCAGTGGAGAGGGACACGGGCTGGGCAGGTGTAACCATCGTACATTTCCAGTCATTGGTGATGAAGTGGTTCACCTGGCGCCTCTTTAAGCTTCTATTTTGTATTGAGGTGTAGCTGATTAACAGACAGTGTTGTGATAGTTTCAGGTGAGCAGTGAAGGGACTCAGTATGCATATGTGCTGTGCTTAGTCGCTCGGTCGTGTCTGACTCTTTACGACCCCATGGACTGTAAGCTGCCAGCCTCCTCCTTCCACGGAGATTCTTCAGGCGAGAATACTGAAGTGGGTTGTCATGCCCTCCTTCAGGGGATCTTCCCAACCCAGAGATCGAACCCAGGTCCCCTGCATTGCAGGCAGATTCTTTACCAGCTGAGCTACCGGGGAAGCTCATATACATACACGTGTCCATTCTCCCCCAAACTCCCCTCCCATCCAGGCTGCCACATAACACTGAGCAAAGTTCCCTGTGCTATACAGTAGGTCCTTGTTGGTTATCCATTTTAAATATAGCAGTGTGTACATGTCCTTTCCAAACTCCCTAACTATCGCCTTTCCCCAAGCATTTCCCCAGAGAACATAAGCTCATTCTCAATACCACAGATGCTTTTCCAGGGCTCTGGCCCCCGGCCCCAAGCCCAGAAGGAAGACAAGGAGAACCAGAAGACGCTTGTCTTATAGACTAGAGTTCACTCCCATGCAGTTTCCCTTCCCGTTTCATATAGATTAAAAAAACAAAACATAAAAAAAAGGGGTTTTGCTCTTGGCTGGGATCCAGCTGTTGACTGAGAAAGCAGCCCACACTGAACCAGGGCCCCTTCTTCACTCGGTGGGTGTTGGTGACCCTCTGGGGCAGGGTCTGGTCAAGTACCTGCACCAGCTCCTCTGACAGATGACTTTATTTTTCTAGTGCTCTTTTCCACTGTTTGCTTGGCATCTCTGAGCAAAGGCTGACGTTTTCTTCTTTATCCAGTTCTCCTAGAAACAAATAACAAAAGCCTACCTAGTAAATTTATTTTGTGTTGTGTCCTTGGAAAATTCCTAGCTTTTCCCAGGAGAGGGGACAGCTTTCGTTCTCTCCTGCGAGGTGATCTGGGGACTTTATTTCAAAGTCGGAGTCCTTAAGATAACAGATGAGGATCACAAGGAGCCCTGGTGATGCCTCTGCTGTGGGAGTCTGAATTAAATGGACCAGAGCAGTCACGGAGCATTAACTGTACGCTGAGAACACGTGTGGGTCAGGCACACTTCACGCTTCCTGAGGGAGGGGCAGTGATATTGATGGTCATGATGATGCGCTGATAATCAGAATCATAGCTTCCTCATTCATTTGCTGAGTACTTGCTGTGTGTTAGACCATGTGATGTGTGTGAGGTTTTTTAAAAAATTGCTTATTTATTTATTTTGGCTGTGCTGAGTCTTTGTCGCTTCGTGAGCTTTTCTCTAGCTGCGGTGAGCCGGGCTACTCTCCAGGTGTGGCGCCCGGGCTCCTCCCTGCGGTGCCTTCTCTTGCTGAGGAGCGTGGCTGTAGGGCACATGGTCTTCAGTAGCTGTGACCGGTGGGCTCAGTACTTATGGTGCATGGGCTTAGTTCCCCATGGCCTCTGGGATCTTCCTGGACCAGGGATCAAGCCCATGTCCCCTGCATTGGCAGGCAGATTCTTTTCCACTGGGCCACCAGGGAATTCTGCTATGTATGAGTTTTGTTTTACAGGAACAAGAAACAGAGGTCCAGATTCAGTCGCATGCTCGGGGTTGCCTAGTAGGTCGGAAAGCAGCTTTTAGATACAGGTTGAGCCCATAGTCCCCGCCTTTAACCTCTAGGCACACTGACTTCAAAATCACATTATAAGAGAATCTGGCACTTATGGCTTCAAATTTTGAGATACCTGAAGAAATTGCTTTTGATAAGTAAGAGAAGAAAAAGGAAATTTGTTCTTTTTCTCCATTATGTTTCTGTGAACTGAAAATGACGTACGTAATGAACATGACTGAAAGATCTACCCTCTGATCCGGGCCTACTTTTTCATTGGTCTCAGGGCTGTACTATATTTTAAAAGAGTTTTATTGAGGAATATTTTGCATACTGTAAATTTCATCTGTTTTAAATTCAGTGACTTTTAGTAAATGTATAGAGCTGTACAGCCATCAACAAAATCCATGTTTAAAACTTGTCTGTCACTACCAAATGTGGCACGTTTGCAGCTGGTCTCTGCTGTCACTCCCAGGCAAGCACTGATCTGCTTTCTTTCTCTGTGAATTTACCTCTTCTGGAAATTTCACATAAATGAAATCATTCAACGTGTGGTCGTTTGGGTCTGGCTTTTTTTTTTTTCCACTTGGCATAATGATTTTGAGATTCATTCATGTTCTAATATGTATCGATCATTCCTTTTTATTGCTGGATATTTCACAGCAGGGATATACCACGTTTATGCACTTCTTGGGCATTTGTGTTGTCTCTGCTATGATCATTTGTGTGCATGTGCTTATATGGACGAATGTTTTCATTATTCATTGGTAGATAGCTGAGAGTGCAATTTCTGGTACATATGGTAAGTGTATGTTTAACCTTTTAAGAAACTGCTAAATTGTTTTCCAAAGTGGCTTATCATTTTACTTTCACACTACTGGAATATGAGAGGGGTTCTGTTGCTCTACAAATTTGAAACTGTCTTTCCAACTGTAGCCATGCTAGTGGGTGTGTAGGGATGTCTCATTGTCATTTTAATTTATATTTCCCTAATGGGACTAATGCTGAAGCTGAAACTCCAATACTTTGGCCATCTCATGCAAAGAGTTGACTCATTGGAAAAGACCTTGATGCTGGGAGAGATTGGGGGCAGGAAGAGAAGGGGACGACAGAGGATGAGATGGCTGGATGGCATCACTGACTCGATGGACGTGAGTCTGAGTGAACTCCGGGAGTTGGTGATGGACAGGGAGGCCTGGCAGGCTGTGATTCATGCGGTCTCAAAGAGTTGGACACGACTGAGCGACTGAACTGAATGACAATTGATTGTGAGCATCTTTATATGTGCTTATTAGATTAAATATTCATATATCTTCTATGGTGAAATATTTGTTCAGTTTTTTTTTTTACTTTTTTACTTGGGTTGTCTTCTTATTGAGTTATAAGAGTTCTTTATGTATCCTTGATAGAAGTCCCCTTTCAGAAGTGATTTTAAAATATTTTCTCGCATCTGTGGCTTGTCTTTTCATTTTCTTAATGGTGGCTTTTGAAAAGCAAAGGGTTTTAATTTTTGCCACACCTCCTTGGCTTGTGGGATCTTAGTTCCCTGACCAGGGATTGAACCCATGCCCCCTGAATTAGAAGTGTGGAGTCTTAACACTGGACTGCCAGGGAAGTACGCGAAGGGTTTTAATTTTGGTGAAGTCCAGTTCATTTATTTGTTTCTTTTGTAGATTATGCTTAGGCTGTGTCTTTTAGCCTGTGTCTTTGGTTTGTTGTTAGCTTAGGTGCTCCAGTTTTCACTCTTACATTCTCCCTGGATCCTGCATTTATTCTTCTTTGAGGACAGAAGGCAAAGCCCAGACTCCAAGTTCTCTTGCTAATATTTTGTGGTGGATACTCTGTTGAAATTGTGTATGCAAGAGTCTGGCACTCTGTTTATGAAATTTTGAGATGAAGATAAAATTAGATCTGCCTTGGAAGTCTATAGTTGAGAGAAAAGAAGAAACTGCTGCTCCATATGAAAGTGTTTTCTTTTTACTTAAAGTTAGTGGGTGCTTCTCTGTTTACTGATCACCATCAGTACTCTTGCCTGGAAACTCCCATGGACGGAGGAGCCTGGTAGGCTGCAGTCCATGGGGTCGCGAAGAGTCGGGCATGACTGAGCAACTTCACTTTCACTTTTCACTTTCATGCATTGGAGAAGGAGGTGGCAGCCCACTCCAGTGTTCTTGCCTGGAGAATCCCAGGGACAGGGGAGCCTGGTGGGCTGCCGTCTATGGGGTCGCACAGAGTCGGACACGACTGAAGCGATTTAGCAGCAGCAGCGGCAGTGGGTGCTTTTCTGTTTACTGATCACCATCAGTTATAATAAAAATCCCTTATATTGCTTTGAGTTCTTCAGAGTTTATTCACTTTTATCATTTCATTTAAGTCTTTTTGCAGATAAGTAATAGGGTTTAAGTACAGTGGAAAAGTATTTAACAAAAATACTTAATATTTGAGACTCTGATGTTACTTAATAATTTTTCCAGGCCTACCAAGAGTACTTTTAAATGTTCACCATTTACAACATAAAGATGAGTGGGAGGAGAGATAAGCACTGGGCTTTGTCTACTAGTGTGATGGATTTCAGCCATAATCAGAATCATAGAACTGCAGGTTCTTGGTGCTGGAAGAGACTTTAAAACTATGGGATCCTTAGTTTGGGGACCCACCACAGGATCCTTAGATTGCTCTGGCTGGCATATAATTATCTGTTCAGTAGCCCAGCGTGCCCAACAAAATAGAGCTTCTCAAGCCCATGAGATCAATTATTGGATGACTTTGAGTACATGAAAATTACTTCACATATGGAGCATAGCATTCCCCTGTAACTTTCACCTTTGGCAACATGCAATGACATAGGGCCATCCTCTATTGGCATTTCTTCAGATATTTAAATGTAGCTACCTTAAACTTCCACATTTATAGGTCCACATATGTCCTGTTCCATCAGCTAGTTTGTATTTAATTTGCATTCCGGACCTGTGGCTATGCTGGTCACTCCTTGCTAGATATGCTTTAGATTATCCATATCTCCTATGCCCACACCAAGCCTACACATCAGACTTGGCCTGTCTGGTAGAGTTTACTGAACCTATCAGTTCCTTTGATGCAGACAGGGGCTGCCTTGTGGGGATAGCTGTTTAGCAGCTACATTGCTCCGTTGGCACATGTTAAACTTGTGGTCAACCAAAACTCCCAACTTTTTTTCCTCCTGTGGATTTTAGACAAGCCAGTTTTCCATTAGTCTCTTTTTATATAATTACTGTTTTAAACATAAATTCAGAACTTTACAGTTAATGTTGTTATTTAATATTAATGTTAACACTAACAGCTGGCATCTGTTGGAAATTTACCATGTTGATCTTGTTGGGTTTTCCCCAGTATTCACCCTTTGGGACTGCTGTGAATCTTGTTTCTTCCCTTTCTTGTTTTTTTTTCCCCAAGAAACTTCTGTCTGTCTGTCTGTTGAGAGAGATGTTTGCATATCTAGTACCTGTCCATCTGGATGTCCTCTCTACCCAGCTATGTTTTGGTTTTGGCAGGTTCATAGTGATAATAGCTGTGTAGCAAGCAGATGCAGGGGTAGGGATTCGAGCTACCTAGACTTGTGCACAAGTGTTTATGTACTCCTCCATGGACCTTCTGGTCTTGGGTAGCATGGCTCATAATTAACACATTTCTGCTTTTTTTGTGACTCAAGTCAGGTTCTCCAGATCGTTGCCCTATGTGGCTCACATACTGATGATTATGAAGCATGTAGGCCCTTTTAGAAAAATAGTGACAAAGAGAGATTTTAAAACAAAATAGAGGAAGGAAAAAGAAGGGCAGTATTTTTCACTTTTAAAATCTGTGACTCACTAGCTCAGCCCTAACATTTCTTTCCCAGTCTGCTCCATCTTCCAGCTTCCTGCTTCATGATTATTTTCAAGTCATTAGTGACCCTTCTGTGCTGTGGATTGAGAGGGTTTCTCAACTGCTCCACATTAGAAAGTGAAATGCCCTTTAAAAAACGTCGTCCTTTATGTTTTCAGATGACATGTTCCTTCCTGAGCAAGGAATGGGGCTGTTTGCTGGAGAACCTGACTTGATTCATAGAAGAGCAGATTCAAAATAGGAAACAAATATTTTCAAATTGTGTATCTGATAAGGAAACTGTATCCAGAATATATATGAAACTATTACAACTTCATATTAAAATCAACCCGTTTTAAAACAGACAAGACTTTCAGTGACTGTAAGGTTGGAGAGATCCTGGCCGGATCTGGATCTCATTGTCTCCCCAAACCTTGGACCCTTCCTTGGAGCCCCTCAATGAAATGGATTGATTTTCCTTTCCACAGTACCGCTGTCCATGAAAAGCAGCAACAGCAACAACAGGCAGAGGATTTGAGTAAGCATTTCTCCAAAGAAGATGCACAGATGGCCAGTAAACACATGAAAAGATATTCAGCATCACTAGTCTTTACTGAAATGCAAATTGAGCTGTAATGAGGTACCATTTCACACCAACAAGAATAGCTAAAATAAAAAAGACAGACAATAACAAGTGTTGATGAGGTTGTGGGGAAATTTGAGCTTGTAAAAGGGTGCAGCCACTTTGGAATACAGTTTGGTACCTCCTCAGGATGCTAAACACAGAATGACCGTATGGCCCAACATTCTACTCCTAAAAATGTAAACATATGTCCACATAAAATGTGTATAGCTTGTCTTCTGATTGTTGAGTTGAAAGAGTTTTTTAAAAATACAGTTCAGATCCAAGTCCCTTGTCAGCTGTGTGACTTGCAATTATTTTCTCCCATCTTGTCTTTTTATTCTGTTGCTGATGGCTGTTTTTACTTTGATTCCCAAAGTTTTAAATTTTGATGAAGTCTAATTTATTCACTTTTTTCTCTTGTCACTTTTGTTTTTGGCTCTGTATGTTTTTGAAGTACTAAAAATATTAGCTTATTTTATATTCTGGGCTGACGTTGCTAACTGTGAGTAATTGAATAGTTACTATACTTTGTAGAGAAGGCTAACAAGCCCACCGGATTCTCAAGTTCAGTGCATTGGTTTTCCTTGTTTACCTTTGTATCACCCCTTCACCCAAGCCCTTGGCATGGTATTGTATATAATAGATGCTCAAAAAATACTTGTTGATTAAATCTAGAAGGAAAAGTTGTTTTTGCTAAAGACCACAACTATTTTTTAGGGGGCGGGGTAGTCTTGAAGTTCAATTCTTAGCTCCACTTAACTGGCATTTCCTAAGCCACTTAACCTCCTTGAGCTTCAGTGTCCACATTTGTAAAAGAAAGACAGTAATGTGTATCTTGGAAGATTGTTGTAAAAATTATATAAAAAACCCTTTGGATATGTAGAGATTCTGCTAATAGCAATTGGTGATTTTATCAATTAATCGATTTGTATCTCAGTTTCTCCTTTAGTAATAATGGGAATAATGCTCACCCTTAGCCAAGATAGTGGTGTACATGAAGATTCATGAGATACTGAACTTGATTGTTCCCTTCTTCCTTTGATAAGTAAAATAATCCATTTCCCAGAATCTAGGAAGAACCTCCCTTGGTCCCTGACCACCTCTCTTTTTGTGGAATTCATGTTGAAGGACTTTGACTATATTAGCTAGTTGTACTATTTAGTCCAGAAGTCATGGGCCACATGGCTTAGTGGTTATCTAAGTTAAAATTAACTAAAATTGAAATTTCAGTTCTTCAGTTGTACTAGCCATAGTTCAAGGGTGGAGTAGCTATATGTGGCTAGTGGCTACCATATTGAACAGTGCTTATACAGAACACTTTCTTCATTGCAGAAAGTTCTGTTGGACAGTGATGGAGCAAAATGGTGGCAATTTTAGGTGATTTTCTGTTCAGCTGCAGAGTCTGTGAGATAAGGCTTTTCTGTAGATCTGTTCAAGTAACACCTTCCCCACTCCTTTCCTCCCCCACTTCGGGGATTCTCAGTCTCAAGGAACTTGAACACCTTTGAATCCTGGGAAACAAAGAGTTACATAACCCAGGATGCTTTTATTCTTAGTTATTTTAGAAACTTCACGTTCCTCTCTGCTGATGCTGTGCCTTTTTAGTAAGTTTGGTCATCAGGGAGGCCAATGGTCGAGTGACTATTATAGTGACCTGAGGGTGGGAGGCAAGATGCTTCTAATACCCCTAATTTTCTGGGCTAGGGAAAAACTGAATTGCAAACAGCTGTTCAGGATTCTGGAAATTTTTTTCCAGTTATAGATTTAAGATAATGTTCTAGAGATTGGGGTCTTTGGAGAGAGTTTGACAAGGAACCCCTGAGCATTCCTCTCTGGTTGGGGCTGAGTTAAACTGACCTCAGTGAGTTTCTTCCTAAGGACTTTGGACATGTTCTGATTAGATTGTAATGCCCTTGCATTCTTCTCCTGGACTTAAATAGGACAATTAAATTTCTTTTGTTGATTGGATTGCTGTTACATCTTCTTCTTTTCTCTTATTCTCAAAATTTTCTGAAATGATGCTATATGTGGACCATTCCTAGAATTTATGGGTGCCTTTCTGGGTTTGGGGTACACCTCATATGGATCCTGAGGATAGTTTCTTTTTGACTTGAAGCCAGTCATGAAAACATGCACTGAATGAGGGGTCATGAAAATGCATAAGGTTAATATTCTTTCCTATCTACGTTTAAGTGTTGACCTTGCCAGGCCAGGTAATGAGCCCACTGTTATTCCTAAATGGAAAGAAGTGGTTAACTTTAGCCTATTTCAGTATCCAAAATGAAAATTCTAGTGTATATATATATATATATATATTTTTTTTTAAAATTTATTTATTTTGGTAAAAAGGTATATGTGGCTGATCTCTTGTTGACTAAAAGAAAAGTGCACAAGAAGTTTTATTTGAGGATCTTAACTGGGGGCTGTAGCCTGGAAGACCACCTTTCAGATAGCTCTGAGAAACAGCTCTGAAGCAGTAAGAGGGGAGCCAGAATATATATGACATGTTTGCTGGAAAAAAAAAAACAACAACATGTGGTCAGACATAAAAAGATTACTGCTAATCGCAAAGAACAGCATCTCAAGTTAAATGCTTCTCTATCTATGGGAAGACTGGGGAATCTGGGGTCGCTGAGATTTCTCCTTAGATATGTATCTTAGCTTCCTCTGGACCAGTAAGTACTTGAAATATGGTGGTGGTGGTTTAGTCACTTAAGTCATGTCTGATTCTCATGACTCAGTGGACTGTAGCCCGCCAGGCTCCTCTGTCCATGAGATGTTCCAGGCCAGAATGCTGGTGTGGGTTGCCATTTCCTTCTCCAGGGGATTTTCCCAGCCCACGGATCGAACCTGCATCTCCTGCCTAGGCAGGTGGATTCTTTTCCCACCGGCGAAGCCCACTTGGAATGTGCTCTTTCTCTCTGTCCTGAATTCCCCTCAGGCCCGTCGTGGGTGAGTGACTGCAGTGGCTACTGGCTGGATCCTCACAGAATTGGCTTAGCAGCAGCATTTTCATTTTACCTTCTCAACCAGTGGGTAAAGCGCAGCTAAACGAGTTCTTTGCTGGAAGAAGCTCAAGACCTCTGATATGTTGGTGGGCACTGTGGCTCTCTGGAGAGGAAAACAGTATGTATTTCCCAAAGTTGACTTGAGGGCCCTTGTATGGCCCTGCACCTTGGGGACTGGAGGCCTGCGGAACACTTTGGGAAAGGATGGTATTCTAAGAAGCAGGGACACGCCCACGGTGGGAGAGGGCAAATGGAGCGACTCTGAAGATACTTCTGCTTTCTGTTCTCAGTGGTGTCTCGGTCTTTGTCTCTCAGCCACTATTTTTGACCCAAACAGTGGTCATCTGAAGTTCTCGCGCACACACAGGACCATGTCAGATAGAAGTGCCCCAGACCTTTCTGAATCAGGACCATCATCATCCGGTCTGAAGAGAAGGTAAAAATTGCTCTCTGATTTTTTTTTTTTTTAAAAGAACCTTTGAGTGAGGCTGCTAATTCACTTCTTTTGGGCTTCATTTAGGGTCTGCTAAGTATATATTTCTGCTTCAAGGTACCATCACATTCTAAGAAACAAACAATTTATAGGCAATTTTTACATGATGAGAATCCATTAATGGCTTTTAGAAGATATCTAAAGCTCTGAGGGCAACTTTTGTTGTCAAGGGGATACGCTATCTGTGCATCTTGCTTCTATTAATACTTTTCTAGGCAGATTAACTAAATGAACTCCTCTGTAACTCTGGTAATAGTCTCAGCCAGGACAGTGCCTGATAATGGTAACAGCCATAATAATAGCTAACATTTCTTAAGTGGTCACTGTCTGCCAGGCACTATCCCGAGTACTATTCATGTATTAACTCATTTAATCTTCACAGAAATTCAATGAGGTAACTGTTGTTTCTCCCACTAAATAAACTGGAAAATATAAGCATTCTATAATAGTGAAAGCTAGAATTAATTATTGGTTCTGTGTTCATACCAATGAATAACAACGCGTGTTTTACGGTACATTTTTTTTATTTGAAGAGAGTGCTAATTTTTATCAAATTCCGTGTAGTATGTAGTGCATAACTGATTTTGCAGCTTATTTGTTCTTAAGATATCTTTCATACATTTTATATGTAAGTTTTATATCTTCTAATTTGGAATTCTTAGATGTCAGTAGATGCTATAAAGATAGAATTTACTTATGTATTTATTCAACAGCCTTTTCTTAGGCTAGTTTCTGTATTCAGTGCTAGGAATGCAGAGTTGATTGAGCTGCAGCCCCTATCCTCACAGAGATGTCATCAGATAAGAAAGAGGAATAATCATCCAAACAGTTAGCATTTCTGTAGTCACAGCAAGGAAACTGATTTCTTGAATTTGATTTTAAAATGTCAAAGAGAAAACGTTTCTAGTTTTCTAGACTTCAGTGGGACAGGCAGCTGGGGAGAAACCACAGATCTTGGTACTTTTTTCCAGCTTTATTGAGATATTATCGACATATATAAGTTTAAGGTGTACAGTGTGCTATATGTATTATGTTTATAGCAAAATGATGGCCAAAATGATGTTAGTTAGTGCTTCCATCCCCGCTGATAATTACCCTTTTTTGGTGTGGTGATAACATTTAAGATTGACCCTCTTAACAACTTTCAAGTATGTAATACAATAGACTGTTAATTTTAAGTCATCATGCTGTATCTTAGATCCTTAACTTATAGCTGGAAGTTTGTACACTTTGACCAACAATTGCCTGGAGAAGTCCATGGACAGAGAAGCCTGGTGAGCTGCAGTCCATGGGGTTGTAAAGAGTTGGACAGGACTGAGCAACTGGCTAACACACACATATGCACTACCACAGTTAGAATAGATAGCCAACGGGAATTGGCTATAGGTAGCCAGTGGAAATCGTTATCCAATTTCCCAGCCGCTCAGCCTCTGGCAACCACCATGCTACTCTATTTCTATGAGTTTGGCTTTTTAAGATTCCACATAGGTTGGGAAAATAAGATCCCAGAAGACGTGCAGTGTGGCAAAAAAAAAAAAAAAAAAAAGATTCCGTCTAAAAGTGAGAATATGCAGTGTTTGTCTTTCCCTGTTGGACTTACTCCCCTTTGCAAAGTGCCCTCGAGGCCCCTGGGTGTCTGTCGAGTTGTCCTGCAGCCCTGGCTTGTTTTCACCCAGAGCCGCCAGCCTCAGGGTGAAGCATGTTGTGCTGCTGAAATGCAGGCTTCTGACCACTTGGGGAGAGGGGTCTTCAGGGAGAAAGAACCACGTGCTGTGAAAGGAATACCAGTGGCCCCTCAGTGATCCCCTGCAGCATCCTCTCCAGGGCAGGGTCAGTGTACTTCTCTGAATGCAGATGGAGAGAGGAGAGCCAGGCTACAGGGAGAGTTTTACAGCTGTGATGAGCTGTGAGAAAGGCTGGCAATGTGCTTCTCCTGATGGGTCTCCTTTGATACAGGGTTTGGGGGACTCTGTATGGGAAGCACCAGGCCAGGGCCCTGTTAGCCACATTAGGCCCTGGCCTCAAGGCCCATACTTCCTTAGGTAAATCATTTTTTTCTTTTTCTTTTTTTTTAATCAGAGGACAGTTGCTCTGCAATATTGTGTTGTCCTCTGCCATCCAGCAGCATGAATCAGCCACAGGTTTATATATATATGTGTGTGTCCCCTCCCTCCTGCACCCCCCTGCCATCTCCCACTCCACCCCAACCCTCTAAGTTGTCAGCACTGGGCTGAGCTCCCTGTGTCACACAGCAAATTCCCATTGGCTGTCTATTTTATCTGTGGTAATGTATATGTGTGTGTCAGGAGCTCAGTCGTGTCCAACGCTTTATGAGCCCATGGACGGTAGTTCACCAGCCTCCTCTGCCTATGGAATTCTCTGAGCAAGAATACTGAAATGGGTAGCCATTCCTTTGTCCAGGGGGTCTTCCCAAGCCAAGGAATGAACCCAGGTCTCCCGTGGTAATGTATATCTTTCCATGCTGTTCTCTTAATTCATCCCACCCTCTCCTTCCCCCACTGTGTCAGTTGAATCAGTTTTAAAGGAAAACAAGTGGAAGCTGGGGGTGGAGTGAGGGGTGTGGGAGGCAGAGTCTTCCTGGGATGTTTTGCAGAAAGTGCCAGTGGATAGGTAGGGTTCCAAGCTCCTGGAAAAGCCAAATCTTGCAGCCAGCCCAGGCCCTTAACTGTGGCCTGAGACATGCCTCTCCCACCCTCCAAATGTGCCTCTCTGCTTGGTGTGCTGTGAGAATTATGCACTCACCTGTTGGGTTGTGCTTTGCATAGAAGTGATCCTCTCTAGATAAAATGAACCACTGAACGGAATGTTGGGAGGTTCACGTTTTTCAGTGTGTGTTGAGTGCTTCATACGTGCCAGGCGTTCTAAGCACTTTTCATGTCTTTAACTCATGTATCACCGTAGCCCTGTAGGTGTGTGCATTACTGTCCCCATTTAACAGTTGAGGAAACCGTCAGAGAGGTTGAATGGCTTGTCCAGACCAAGACTCAAATTGGAAAGCCAGGTTTTGGAGGACAGTGGTTTCGTTTCTGCCTCAGACAGGAATCTAGTTAAATCACCCTGAGAAGATGGAGATCCTTTTTGAAAAAAGGTCATCGAGGTACACAGCTCTCAACTCATCTTTGCTAGTGTGGCTCTTGTGTGATTACAGTGTTTGTCTTTGGATACGACCAAGAGATGGAGTCATTTTTGGTTTCTAGGTTTCTGGCCTGGGTGACTGGGTGATGGTGGTGAGAAGTAGCAGGGACTTAAGGAATTCACTTGCATGGTTTTTACCTCTGGACCAGGAGTCTTGAGTTGAATACAATGTGATATAATATGGTTCCAAATCAGAGGGGTCAGGAAGGAAGCAAGAACAGTAACCCTGTTCCTGCCTGCGCAGGTCCCATGCTTCCCTGGACAACCGCCTCCCCATCTGTGGTTACCTGTCAGAATGTCAGCTGAGGTTCCTCTGTTTTGTTTATTCCCGTTTTCCCAGTACTTGGCACGCTAATGGTACTCAGTATCTATTGAATGGCTGACTAAAGGAGTGAATAAATCTCACATGGCTAACCGGTTTAGCTTTCTAGATAGCTGCATGGGAGTTTATATCCTGTTGTATATCCTGTGGAAATGGCAATGACAGAAAGATACAAATGCTGTAATGCTGGTTTAGAAGAAAGCTGTTAGAACTAACTGCCTTATTACTCTGTTTACTGAAATAAAAATGCCCAGTGTGAGAGCTGTGGGTTTCATTTGGGGACTTCCAGGGAACTGCAGCTGAGGAGACAACCTCTCAGATAGCTCTGAGGAACTGCTCAGTACATACGTGGGTGGTCACTATAAATGTGATTTTGGTGAAGGGCTACGTAAAGCACATATCTTGTTACAAGGTTGTTGATAGTAGGAGGGACAGACATCTTAGTTTGTGGTTTTAGTACTTTGCTAAGTATGGGAAGGTGAAAGAATCCAGCTTTATAAAAAGTTTCTCCTGAAAATACCTAACTATTTAAAGGTCTGTTCTTTCAGTTTTCCCAGAGCACAGAGTGCTTCATTGCTGATCTCTGCCCTGAACTCCTTTCAGGGTGTGTTAAAGGTCAGCCACTGCAGTGGCTAGTGACTTAATCCTTGTAGAGCTGATGGGGGGTAACAGTCTTTAGTTGGCAGTGCTGATGGAAGACTTTTTTTTTTTTTTGTAAAAATAAGTACTACCAAAATATTGATAGGCTTTCGGTCAGCTCAGTAACTCAGTTGTATCTGACTCTTTACACTTGTTCTGAATCTTAGATAAGAATTATCTGCATCTGATAGGAAATGGATTGATTGGTTAGACTGTGAAATAAGGTAAAGAATTTTACATTTTATTTATTGCTACAGTTGTAGAACTTGCTGGAACCTCTCAGGAAATTTTTAGATGATTGTATGATTATGAGAAGAAATAATATTTGTTAGGCTTTACCTATATTCCAGAGTCTGTTCTAAGTGCTTTATGTGTTTTAACATTTATTCCACACAACAACCTCATGAAGTAGGTACTATTATTATTCTCATTTTACAGATAAAGAAACTGAGGTATTGAAAGGTTGTCCAAGATTACACAGAAAGTAAGTGATAGGTCCAAATTAAAATCTGGATAGGTTAGCTCAGAGTCTATTTCTTAATTCTTATACTCTAGTGTCTTTGATATCCAGAGTACTCTGAAGAATCTTGTTGAGCAAAGGAGAACCCATTTCTTTGAGAAAAAGGAAAAAAAAAAACTTCTCTGCCACTCACATTATTCCCCCTTGTCTGAAATGCTCCCCTCTATAGTCTGACTCTTCTAGAAAATATCTAAATATCTAGGAAATATTAAAAAAAATTTTTTTCAACTCAATCAGGATAAAGCTGGTGTGCTGTGAGGCAATTTCAGCCTTTTTTCATATTTGATTTCATAGTTTTTCCACCATGACACCATACTTCTTATAAACTTTATTTTAAAATTAGCATTCAAATCAAAAGAAAACTTGTAACAGTCTAGTTTGACTAACACCAACTTAGTTTCAGTAGCATGCGCTCCATTTTTGCGCCTCCTCTTTCCTATTGTCCTTGCCAGGATGGGCTTCCCTGGTGGCTCAGATGGTAAAGAACCTGCCTGCAGTGCAGGAGACCCAGGTTCAGCCCCTGGGCGGGAAAGGTCCCCTGGGAAACGGAATGGCTACCCTCGCCAGTATTCTTGCCTGGAGAATTCCATGGACAGAGGAACCTGGTGGGCTACAGTCCATGGGGTTACAAAGAATTGGGCACAACTGAGTGACTAACACTGTCACATTTACCCCACCATACACTGAGTGCCCCAAAACAAGATTTATCTTGTGTATCTGCCTTATAGGTGATATAGGAAAAAAGAGAAGTTATAAATTAAAAGTACGGTAATGCTTGTTTTTATATTTACCTGTGTGGTTACCTTTACAGTGTTCGTTATTTCTTCCTATGGCTTTGAGTTTCTTTTCATTTTAGCCTTCTTTTATCATTTCTCAGGGAAGCTCTTGCTGGCAATGAACTCCTTTATCTTTCATTTATATAGACATTAATTTTAATTTCTCTTTCTTCTTAAAGGATAGTTTTGTTGGATATAGAATTATCGGTTAGCTTTTTTCTTTCAGGACTTTAAATGTTATTCCACTGATGACAAATCAGCTATAAATTTATTGATACTGTCATGTATTTGAAGAATCATTTCTCTATGCTTTAAAATTTTCCTCTTTCTTTGGGTTTTGACATTTTGCCTATAATTTGTCTCCATGTGGCTCTCTGGCTTTATTTTTCTTGGAGTTTGTTGAGCTTCTTGCAGTATATACAGTAAGTCTCCTACATACGAACCTCACTTAGATTCTGTTCAGTTTTCTTCCTTCTTTCTGCTGCTGAGATTTGTTCATTTTGATTTTTCCTATCTTCAAGCTTGCTGATTCTTTTTTCTGCTTGTTCAGATTTGATGCTGAACATCTCTAGCTCATTTTTTGTCTCAGTCATTATACTTTTAACTTCCAGAATTTATTTTCTTTTTATAATTTCTATTTTTTATCAATATTCTTTTTGCCCATATCACATTTTTCTTATTTCTATTAATTATTTGTTCATAATTTCTTTTAGCTTATTGAACAGGTTTAACACAGTGGATGGAACATCTTTGACCAGTAATTCCAATGTCTAGGTTTCCTTGGGGATGGCTTCTGATGCATTCTATTTCTTTTCCTGTGAATGACCATATTTTCCTGTTTCTTGTATACTTTGTAGTTTTTTTTTGTTGTTGTTAAAAATTCTATATTCTGACTATTATCACATGGTAACTGGAAATCTCATTCTCCTACTCTTCAGGGATTGTTGATCGTTTTGTTGGTGGTGTTGAGGGCTGCTGCTATTTGTGACGTTTCCACAGTAGTGTTGCAAATATGCATTTCTTGTTGTATCTGGTCATTGAAGTTTCTGTTCCCTTATCTTGGAGGTCAGCCAGTGGCCTGACAAAGATATATTTAAATATCTAGCTCCAAAAAGAAGCGCTGTTTTGTTTGTTTTTTTTTTTTTTGCTGCACTATGCAGCATGTGGGGTCTTAGTTCCCCAACCAGGGATTGAATCTGTGTGCCCTGCAGTGAAAGAATGGAATTTTAGTCACTGGACTGCCAGGGAAGTCCCAGGAGGGATTTTTGATTTTTTTTTTTTTTTTGGTCTGAAATTTTCCAGTGAATGCCATCAGTGAAGCTGCTGCCACTGAGAGGGCTAAAACCAAGGCAACTGTCCGTGTCAGTGCCTCAAGCACCTCCAGACCAGCCTGCGTGCACAACCCCAAGTTTTTAGAGGACGAGGCCCCCCCTGCCCATCCTGGCACCAGTCAGCCATTCCAGGAATGTGAGCTGCTCTCCCCCAGCTGTGATGGAGCTGAGGAGTGGAGGGTGGGAGCTGGTTTACCCACACTGCTTGCTTAAGAAAGATGAGCAGCCTCTTTCTTCATCAGGCACTCCCCAGGTTGCTCTAAGTGTCCAGTTAGGTTCT
This sequence comes from Ovis canadensis, assembly GCF_042477335.2. Lineage (NCBI taxonomy): Eukaryota > Metazoa > Chordata > Mammalia > Artiodactyla > Bovidae > Ovis > Ovis canadensis. Next base: position 136,748,701 of record NC_091247.1, on the reverse strand, counting down.
AGGTTCCCAAATAGTTGATTCTCGCCACTTCTGCCACCTCAGGGGTTGCTTGAGTGGTGGGATGATCTCTCCAACTTCCTGCTCTGCCATTTTTCATGACATCACTCCTGAAAGCCTTGTTTTAAATGGACGAAACTTGGTCTTTATAGCAGAAGGGTATCCACAGGGAGAAGCACCAGCCAGAAGCTCTCTTCTTTCCATATCTGTTGGGTACCCTGGGGGGTCTCTGCCCCCAAGGAGCTCACTGGAGGGGACAAGAGGCAGGTAAAATGGGAAACAACAATTCCACAGAGGCGCTGTAAGTGCTGTAGTTGAAGAAAGGACAAAAGGCCCAAGGGGCAGAGGAGGGAGACGTCAGAACTGCCATAAAAGCTTCATAAATAAAAGAAAACTTTTTTTTTTTTTTTTGCCAGACACCAGAGTATTTTGTTAGCTGAGGTCCAGACAAAGGGTAGTAAGTGCAGGGGCCCCACTCTCAGCTGCTTTAATATCCCGTCTTGGCACCCTGCAGCTGCTTACATCCTGTTCACGCCTGAATCTCACCCCAGTCACACTGTCTCCCCCACTGTCATCGAAATTGCTCTTCTTTGCTTCAGTGTCAGCATTTCAGAAGCCTTCTCTGGCCACCCTATTCAAAATGGCACAGCTTTCTCTGTCTTTGCTTTCTTTTCGTTCCTAGCCTGGGCACTCTGTGGTATTATGTTTATGGATGGGCAGGTGATATTCATTTATTCAACTGATGCTGATTTCAGCACCACTGCATGCCAGGAACACTGCTCTAGGCTCAGTTGACAAGACAAAGCCCCTGATTTTGTGGGAGTTTATATTCTGGGGTGGAGAAGCAAGTGTAAACCAAATAAACGAATAGGATAATTTCCGGTAGTGGTAAATGTACCAAGGAAATAAAGTAAGGCATTGAGATAGAGTGATGGGTGGCTGGGGGAGAGTTTGGGATCTCTAGGGCTTTCGAATTTTGAGAGCCAAAGTCTTCAGATAAAGTATAATAATAATTGAGTTCTTCCTCTTTGCCTAGCTCCGTGCTAAGTGTTTTTCATGTTTTACATGCTCCCACAAATCTTAGTGGATGGCTAACATCCTTTCACAGATGAGCAAACCAAGAATCAGGGAAGTTAAATAAGCTGATGAAATTAGCTACTAAAGCAGTGAACCCGTGACTTAGGTCTTTAGGCTTTTTCATGCTAGTGTCTACCCTACTCCAGTACTCTTGCCTGGAGAATCCCATGGACGGAGGAGCCTGGTGGGCAGCAGTCCATGGGGTCATGAAGAGTTGGACACGACTGAGCGACTTCACTTTCACTTTTCACTTTCCTGCATTGGAGAAGGAAATGGCAACCCACTCCAGTGTTCTTGCCTGGAGAATCCCATGGATGGGGGAGCCTGGTGGGGTGCTGTCTATGGGGTCACACAGAATCAGACATGACTGAAGCGACTTAGCAGCAGCAGCATGCTAGTGTCTGAGCTTTGACTTTTTTTACTTGATGATATCATTTGCCATTGCAGAATCATGATGGGTGAAAGATTTAAAATTTGAAAAAAAAAAAAAAAGAATTATCAGTGCAATCTGCTATAGGTTAAAAAAAATAGGCTGTTGATATGTAAAGATAGTTTCAAGATTATCATAGAAATCCTGGCATGATTGGTTCTCCAGCTTAAGAAAACATATATGTAAGAAGTGTATACATTAAAAATTAATTTACATATGATAGAAACAAAATACTAATCCTAAGTCAAATACTTTTAAAAAGTTACCTTGAAGATGTCATGTTCCTCTTTCTTTTCCGGGACTGTGAAGTTTAAATGAGACAACCACAATATACACTTCTCCTTAAATCCTAACTGGCCCCTGTTTTTAGATGAGAGGAAAAGAAACTAGTGTCTGAGATGGTATTTCATCATTTTCCTCCCTCTCACAGAGAAATGGTTATTGTGTGTGCTCTGGTGTACCCAAATATAGAGGGAGGAAAAAAAACCTGCTTTCTCTACTGTTCTAGGTTTTCCAGCTGAGCCCTATAAATTAAATTGACAAAAGACAGATCAACAAGAGAAAAGCAAACAGAGGTTTATTAACATGTGTGTCATGCATGCCTATGGGAGGACTCAGAGATGAGAAACTGAAGAGGTTGTCTATAGCATTTTCACAAGAGAACAGTGGATTTCTAGACAAGTGATAAGACAGAGGAAAAGGACCTGGGAATTCTGGGGTTGGCAGATTGTGAGAAGACCAATGTATAAGGAAACTAATGGAAGATAGGGGCTTGTTCTAGCAAGGATAATTATATAGAGTTCTCCAGTGCCTTAGAGTTCTCTGGGCTGATAGGGGGTCTAGACTGCCTTGGTGATTGACTTCCGTCCTTCCTGGAAGAGAGAAGGGTGGATGACCATATTTTCCTGTTTCTTGTATACATTTTTGTTGTTGTTGTTAAAAATTCTGTATTCTGACTATTTTCATGTGGTAACTGGAAATGTCATTTATCTTCAGCTCAAAATAATCCTTATGTTCAAGTAGCTTATTTTGGGGCTGATCTGGTCTTCTACTCTTCACAAGCTATGTATACATCATTATAGAGTAAATAATTTTTTTCCCACAAAAAGTGCCTACTCTGTTCTAGGCAATATTTTAGGTATTAGAGATACATCAATAAACAAGACAGTAAACCTTCCTCCCTCCTTGGAGCTTCCATTCTAGCTGGAGAATATAGGCAGTAAGGAAATACATGAAAATAATATAAAATACACCAGATGGTAAAATTTTATGGAGAGACATAAAGCAGGGGAGAGAGGAAGAAGAGTGTGCTCTGAGGGAAAGGTTACAATTTAGAGTATCAGGTGAAGTGATATTTGAGCAAATACCTGAGAGAGGTGAGGAGGCAAGCCTGTGGGTTATGCAGGGAGGTGTGCAAGCAGAGCGAATAGCAATTGCCCAAGCCAGGGCTGGCTGGAGTGGCTGGAACGGGGAATTGGAGATGAGGGCAGAGAGATGATTGGAAATGAGTTGTGATAAGAACCTGGAAGGACTTGTAAGTATTACAAGACTTCGGCTTTAACCCTCAGTAAGATGGGAGTCAGAGAGACCTTGGCCTGAACACCTAGATGAGTATAGTGTCCATTTACTGTAGCAGGTCTTTACTAAGGGCAGAATTAGGTGGGCATTAGAAGCTCATTTGGGGGCATGAAATGCCCACTAGATATCTCGGTAGAAATGTCAGGTGGGCAGCTGAATATAAAAGTCTGGAGTTCCAGGATGGATATTTGTTAGCAGCAGGCAGATTGCATTTAAATCCATGAACCCAGATGAGAACACCCTGAGAATTAGTGTAGACAAAGGGGCCTGGGACTCAACTCTGAGGCACTGCATTGGTTGGGGAGGCGAGGATGAAGCAGCAAAGCTGAATTAGAAGTAGCAGCACAGTGGGATAGAGGGAAATATAGAAGAGACCAGCATCCTGAAGTCAAGTGAAGAAGAGGCTTCGCAGAGCAGACGCTGCTGACCGCTCAGTTAGGATGACCGGAAATGGACCACTGGCTTTAGTAATGGCACCTGGAGGTCATCAGTGCAATTTTGGAAGATGACTGCTGGTGAATGCCGTCTGTCAGGACTTTCCTCTGTAAAGTGGCTCACTTGTACACTGTGGCTTACATTTGACTTTTTTCTTCTTTACCATCCAGGAAAAATGGTTTCTATATGTGTGTGCTCCTGGACGTGCAGCTTTAGATCTGAAGGATATTCTAGTGCAGCCGCCTCCTTTCGCATCTGTGAAGAGCAAGGCTTGGACAGGTTACATGATGTAAGCAGGTCTGCTCATGGTAGAACCAGGACAACCCTGTGCTTCCAAGTGCCAGGCCGGCTGTTTTGTCTGCCACACCTGGCCTGCTTTGCTAAAAAGTGCCGAAGGTCAGAGGTCAGCTCTAGTGCATGGAGAAAGAGGCTCCTGCCTTGTCCCTTGAATCCTTAACCTTTCTCTCTCCGGTAAGCCTGTTGAGCACTGTACTTCAGACACTGGGCTTGGATCTCAGTTCTTCAGCTAACAAACTCTGTGACTTTAGACAAGTTAATTCACCTCAGTTTCTTCATCCACAAAGTGGAGATAATAATGACACACTGTTGTGTTGTAAGAATTAAAACGTTGCTTGCCTTGTGGAGTTCTTTGCACAGTGCCTGCCAGGACCTAATGAATGTTCCATACATGGTGGTTCTCAAGATTATTAGGATATTGGGATTTTAGTTTCCAGGGCATTGCTCATGTTAAAGCCATCTTTAAAAAGATATTTAATTGATGACATTGCCTGGGGTTTATTTATGAAACAGACTGACTAGCATTACACCCACAAATCTGTTCAAATTTTCCCTAAAGAAGCTACCAGATGCCTTTTTTTTTTTTTTTTTTTTGCCTAGTTGCTGCTACTGGGGGAAAAATGCCAGCAAAACAACTTAAGACAATGTACCTGCACACTCAGGGCAAATACATAATTTGTTCCCCTTTTATCAGCACTGAGAAAGTAGAACTATCAGTTTCCAGCTCCCCAGCTCTCCATCTCTCATGCAGGAAGGAGCAACATAAGGAGCAGCCGGACGTGCCAGCTTTACCTAAGACCTTTCAATCCAGGAGTTCAGTGTTGCTGGCCTTCAGGATGCTTAAGCTTTACCCTCACTATTTATTAGCATTTCTGCGGTTGCTGATAGGAAAAAATGCATCTTTTCAAATGAATCTGCAGCAACTTACTCTTTTCAAAACATACTTCAGAATTTGTGACAGAGCAAAGTAAGCGGTAACGAGGTTATAGATTTGCCTTCCTCAAGTCAGTATCTGCTTAAAAAATGACCATTTTTGGCAACAGCAGCAAAACATTTCTTAATTCCAAAGCTTGCTTTCTTTTTTGTCAGTGAGCTGCTTTCCTGACTCTGTGTATGTATATGTGCACGTGCAAACACATGCACTTGTTTGTGTAGCACAGAGCTTGAGAAAGAAGAGGGCAGGAGCATAAAGAAAAAGTGTGAGTTACGGAAACTTTTTCAGAACTGTTACAGCTGAATTTCTTTAAGCACATACGTGGGCTTCCTTGATGGCTCAGTGGTAAAGAACCCACCTGCAATGTGGGAGATGTGGGTTTGATCCTTAGGTCAGGAAGATCCCTTGGAGAAGGAAGTGGCAACCCACTCCAGTATTCTTGACTGAAAAATCCCATGGACAGAGGAACTTGGCAGGCTACAGTCCAAGGGTTGCAAAGAGTTGGCTATGCCTGAGCCCAGCACAAGCACATGCATGGACTTGAACTCACTCCCAAGTATTGGGTTGACCAAAAAATTCATTCACGTTTTTCTATTATTGCCTGTATTATTAGAATGAGACCTGATGCAGTGAATAGGAAAGACTAATGTGTTTAAATGGTCATTCATAGCATTATATTTACATTTATGCAGTAGATACTGGAATTCCAATTATGTACCAGACACTGTGCTTAGCATGGGCCAACAAATAATAATTTATGCTAAGCTCTTTTAATTAGCATTAATATTATGCAAATAACATGAAAATGGTAAAGAATTCCACATTACAAAAGTACAGTTAAAAAAATGGGTTGGTTTTCCATGTCATACCATTTGATTTTAACTTGATTTCCTGAGAATTTCACTGTATATGTATTTATGCAGGTAGCTTCTTATTCATATCATCTTGTTATTTTTTCAAATAAATGAGATACTTTAGAGAGAGTTCCACCTGTTGTTTTTTTTCATTTAGCAATTGCTCTTGTTAATACGTTAGCACCAACCGATATACCCCACTGGTTTTATTATAATTGCAAGGCATTCTACAGTATGGATGTACCATACTTAAAAATTTTCCAGACTTCTAGCTTATTTAAAATGAATACATTACTTCTTGCACTACAGAGTTCTCTTTTAATGAGAATTATACAAAATAATATCTCTGACTGCCATCCTATTGCTAGGACATGAGATTCCCAAAAAGTATTTGCAGACTGGATAAATTGATTTAATTTATTCATATATTATGCATGTTGTTTTCATTTATAGATAATGAAAAAGTAAAATTGAATGGTAAGCATTCTCGCATATTCCAAATTAATGGAGTCCATGTTAATGGGGTCTGTGTCCTATTACCTGCATTGCTAGCACCTAATTAGCACAGTGACATACTCAGTAAAAGTGTCTGTAATGATGGCAACGTGAAGAGTTTTGTTGTCCATCAGAGCCAAGGCAGGTAATGGTAGTGCTCTACAGATCAGCAGACTTTGAGGCACATTTCCTTCTGTCTGGCAGGTATTTTAGTTTGAATGACTCACAGAGACCTTCAGCTGAGTCAGTTTAGACTCTAGGAGTGTATGAACACTGGCCAGATTGTTCTCAGAGTTTTTCAGACATTTAGGGATCTGACTCTGAAAACCCAGGAGCTGTATTTGGGGAGGGAGCTTCCATTCCTGTGGCAGAGACCCTCTATGTTCCCTTCAGACATACCTTCTGCAGTAGACAGATGGTCTACGTCAAGGTCATCTGACAGGTCATCTGACAAAATAGGTGTTCTGGAAATTGGTCAGCTGTGCCTCGTGTGCCAGTCAGATGTCACAGGTGTCTGGATTGCTCATGGCGGCTCAGGTTCCCTGCTAAAGCTGTCATGGAGGTCCCTGAGAAGTATGCAGTGCAGGGCATGCCCCGAGGGAGCTCTCCAAGTTGCATGGGGAGACGTGCCACTGCCCCCAGACAGCACAGGATATGGTGTATTTTGGCAACAGAGAACAGAGGCCCAGGGGTCAGACGGCCTGGACTTGAGGCTCAAGCTGGACAAGCTGTGTGACCTTGTCATGATGTTGCTTCAGTTTCCTCATCTGTAGATTGGAGATAATAACAGTACCTGATCACGGTGGGAATAAATGCCTTAGTACATGAAATGTGTTAGAGCAGTGCCTGATGCAAGAGTGCTTAGTAATTATTAGCTCTCATCATCATAACCTCTAGCTCTACCAAATGGAAAAGATGATAATAGCTCCTATAAGTTACTAGGCATATAAATGCCAGCCTCTGTGCTGACTGCTTCACATTCAGTATCTCATCCAATCCTTTGTGAAGTGAGGTGTTTTATTTTTTAAAATTATTTTATTTGTGATGTCTTTATTTTTCTGGAAGTATAATTGCTTACAATGTTTCGTTAGTGGGAAAGAGTGAAGGCGGGAGGAGGAGGGGACGACAGACGATGAGAGGGGTTGGATGGCATCACTGACTCGATGGCCATGCGTTGGAGGAGGCTCCGGGAGCTGGTGATGGACAGGGAAGCCTGGCGTGCTGCAGTCCGTGGAGTCCCAAAGAGTTGGACAAGACTGAATGACTGAACTGACTGAGTAACTGTACACCAAAGTGAATCAGCTCTACGTGTACATATATCGCCTCCTTTTGGATTTGCTTCCCATTTAGGTCACCAGAGAGCACCTTCACTGAATCCGCACTGAGAACGAGACTAGGGTTCTGGCTTCTGGCTTTCCAAGGTCTTTCACTCAAAACAGTTTCATCAAACCAACAGAAGCTGTATATGCCTTTAGGAAGGCAGACTATGGAAGATTTATTTTTTTGCTTATTGGTCTTCTGTCTTCCAGGGTTTTCTTGATTTTCTTTTATTTCCTGCTGTTTTGGAAATTTAGTGCTATACATCTTTTCAGTCTGTTTAGTACCTATTGATCCTTTTGTGTGCATACTGAAGATTGCCCGGGGCATTCAAGTGCTGGTCAAGAGTAATTACTGTGCCAGGCAGTGAAACTAAAGGCAAGGAAGGAAAGTCGCTCAGTCGTGTCCGACTCTTTGTGACCCCATGGACTGTAGCCTACCAGGCTCCTCTGTCCATGGGATTTTCCAGGCAATAGTACTGGAGTGGATTGCCGTTTCCTTCTCCAGGGGATCTTCCCGACCCAGGGATCAAACCCAGGTCTCCCGCATTGTAGATAGACGCTTTACCCTCTGAGCCACCAGGGGAGTCCGTAGTGAAACTAAAAATGACAACAAGTCAACCCTTGCTCAAGACAGGGAATTGAGTGAAGTCTAGGTCTGTTTCATTATGCTAGAAAGAGAATACCGCTTAGTAGACTATTTCCTGTTGCAATCTATTTTTTCCCTATTTTTTAACCTCCATTTGCTCCTGCATGGGGGAAAACATCATATTTTTTTAAATGAAGTCATTTATTCGGTTGTGCTGAGCAATATAGGTGCCATCCCTGGTGTAGTTTGCCAAGTAGCAACAACTACAAATACAGTTGAGGAAAGTGAGTGCTGTGATGGAATAATTCCAGGGGCTGTAGCCATGCTCTGGGGAGGTACCTCACCCAGTATCCAGAGGGAAGGGAAGTTTTCCCTCAAGTCAATTCAAGTCGCATTAGGGTGAGACCTAGAGGTGATAGGAATTAGCCACAAGAAGAGTTTTCCAGTCAGAGAAAGCAAGCTACACAAAACTGATGGACAAAGAGAATGCTCATGCATTTGAGGAACTAAAGGGGGCTTCTGCTTGGTGGAGAGCCTGGAGGCAGTCTGGCCAGTTGTGGATACTCACAGAAATCCTATAAACCACATGAAGTTTCATTAGGGCATTGAGATGCCATTATAGGACTAAAACTGGGAAATGACACCCGAGATTTGAGTTGCAGAAGAGTCAAGCCGGTGAGGGATGGAGAGTGTTTCAGCACGTGCAAATGCCCTGAGGTGGAAAGAGTTGGCTGTGAATGATAAACCTAAAAGACGATTGATTTGGTAGGAGTGCGGGAAGCGATGGGGAAGGGTCCTGTTGAAGGCTGGAGTCTCCACTTTGAGTCTTGAAGTCATGTAATGATTTTTTAGTTTAGTCTAAGAAAGCCATTACTTGAGCTTCTGTGTAGCAGGTGGACTGGGGGCAGCAGTAGGCGCTGGAAACCAGCCATTGTGGTACAGGGAAGGGAGGCGGTGAGGCCTTGGACTAAGATCATCCAGTGGAGACAACAGAGAGGAGCGGCCCAATTTGGGTATAATTTAAAGACTGTTCTGCAGGGCAAGAGAGAGGGATTAAAGGGCGATGAATTTCAGAGATCGTAACTCCCGTGGTTATTCACAGTAGACTGGTCTGGGATGGTGCTCAGCTGGCCCTCAGGATGGTGCTGTGTGGTTTCCCAAATGTTAACAGAACAATTCATTGGCTACCTCCAAGGAGCTCCTTGCTGTGGGGCAGGAAGGAAGCCTGAGGTTCATAGTGTGATCGTACAGTGTGTTGGCTTCTTGAGCTAAATCTTCATTCTCCCCTTCTCTCCTCCTTGAACCTTTGATCCTTTGGTCTTGGTTCCAATCTCTAGGTTCTAGTAGAGCAAGGGTAATCCCTCTTCCACGTGATAGGTACTCCAAGAAAGCTATCCTGTTGACTGGTCCTCCTCAAGGTACACATTCCCTTCTCTCCAGCCTTTCTTCCCGGGTCTTGCTGTTGAAGCCCTTTGCCAACTTGGCAGTCACCTTCCTTCTGACGCCTTCCATTGTGTGGTGGTGTCCTTCCTAAAACATGATGAATTGCAACTGGCTGTCACCTTGATGACAGAGATGAAGGCCTGTGGACAAGGAGACACAAACTCTGTGTTTCACATTTATAAAAGGTAACATGAACTCAAAGAAGAATATTGAAAAAACAGAAAAGTATAAGGAAGGAAAACGTAAATCCCCATGGCATGATCTTCTCAAGATAATTAGCTTAAACTTTTTGGTTTAATTTCTTTTAATTTTTTCTTCTCTGTATATTTGTTAATACTTTTTGATGGGTAACCTATAGGTCTCTTCTTTTCATACTTAGCTTTTTCATGTCATTAAAACTTCTCACCAACGTTATTTTATTTACCTGTTTCCTGAGGTAATAAATTGTTTCCAGTTCCCACTTTTATAAATAAAATGCACTGCAGCATGTACAAATCTTGTATGCATGTCTCATCTCCTTAGGATACTAGGATGGAATTACAGGGTGCAAACATTTTTGGGGGACTCTTGGTACATGTGGCCAGATTGTCCGCTGGAAGAGACTTATCCATTCCTCTCCATAGCCCCCTCGACAGGGGTAAGTGGGCTTGTCCATTTCAGCACGTCTTCACTCTGTCGAGAGTAGGTGATAAACGGAGATGCAAGTCCCAAATATGAGGAAGGCAGGCATAGAAGGGATACCACCAGTTCAAACAGCTAACATTTTTGAGTACATATTTGTGTGCTGGTTCAAAACTGAGAAAGGAGTATGTCAAGGCTGTATACTGTCGCTCTGCTTAATTGACTTATATGAAGCATACATCATGCGAAATGCTGGGCTGGATGACTCATAAGCTGGAATCAAGATTGCTGGGAGAAATATCAACAACCTCATATATGCAGATGATACACCACTCTAATGGCGGAAAGCGAGGAGGGACTAAAGAGCCTCTAGACGAGGGTGAAAGAGGAGTGAAAAAGCTGGCTTAAAGGTAAACATTCACAGCACTAAGATCATGGCATTTGGTCACATAACTTCATGACAAATAGAAGGGGGAAAACTGGAAACAGTGGAAGATTTTATTTTCTTGGCCTTCAAAATCACTGTGTATGGTGATTGCAGCCATGAAATTAAAAGACGCTTGCTCCTTGGGAGGAGCAAGCTATGACAAACCTAGACAGTGTATTAAAAAGCAAAGATATTGCTTTGCTGACAGAGGTCTATGTAGTCAAAGCTATGGTTTTTCCAGAAGTCATGTAAAAAACAGTCCTGAGTGCCAAAGAATTGATGCTTTTGAACTGTGGTGCTGGAAGAGACTCATGAGAGTCCCTTGGACAGAAAGGAGATCAAAGTAGCCAATCCTAAAAGAAATAAATCTTGAGCATTCACTGAAAGGATTGATGCTGAAGCCTAAGCTCCAATAATTTGGCCACCTGATGGGAAGAGCCAACTCATTGGAAAAGACCCTGATGCTGGGAAAGGTTGAGGGCCAGAGATGAAAGGGGTGACAGAGGATAAGATGGTTGGATGGCATTATTGACTCAGTGGACATGAGTTTGAGCAAACTCCAGGAGTTAGTGAAGGACAGAGAACCCTGGTGTGCTGCAGTCCATGGGATCGCAAAGAGTCAGATACAACTTAGGACTGAGCAGCGCTTGTATACCAGGTACTTACTAAGTATGTCTCATTCATTTGTACTAAGTACTTCTCATGTAGACGCTACACATCTGTTGATATTGGTGGTGGTTTGGGCTTCCCTGGTGGCTCAGAGGTTAAAGTGTCTACCTGCAATGCGGGAGACCTGGGTTTGATCCCTGGGTCGGGAATATCCCCTGGAGGAGGAAATGGCAACCCACTCCAGTATTCTTGCCTGGAGAATACCATGGATGGAGGAGCCTGGTGGGCTACAGTCCACGGGGTTGCAAAGAGTCGGACACGACTGAGCAAGCGACTTAACTTTCTTTAGTCACTAAATTGTGTCTGATTCTTGCGGCGCCATGGACTGTAGCCCACTAGGCTCCTCTGTCCATGGAATTTTCCAGGCAAGAGTACTGGAGTGGGTTGCCCTTTCCTTCTCCAAATGCCACTTCCTTTTCTAGGTGCTAATACAGGTAGAGAAATAGATACACAGAAGTTAAGTGATTTGTTGAAGGGCGCACTGATAGTTTAATAGTAAAGGTAATTCTGGTACAAGTTACAGGCTATTTGACTAAAAGAGACTTCAGTTTTAAGTTTTTTAAAAGTAAAGTTTTTTCCAAGTGTAATGTACATACAGAAAAATGCACTTGTCTTCGTAGTATTGCTTGATGAATTAGCATAGTTAGCACGTCTGTGATCACTGTCCAGATGAAGAAATGGAATATTATCAACCTAATCATTATTCTTTACCTCCTCCTCATTTCTGACATTGTAGTTGAGTTTTGCCCATTTTTGAACCTTCTATAAATAAAATCATATTGTTTGTAATACCCCTTTTTTTGCTTCTTTCCCTCAACATTTTGATTGTGAGATTAATTTATTGTGTGTATTATTAACTTATCTGTGCATTTTTACTACTGGAGTGTATTCCTACTGTATGACTCTACCACAGTTTATCATTTCACTCTTGTTGAACATTTGTGATGTTTCCAAATAATGTGGATGTGAGCACTTTTGTATAGCCAACGGCAGACGTGTTCTTCAGGCCGAGGAGATACTGTTCTGTAGTTCTCTATTTCTCCATGTCTAAAACAAACCCACATGAAAAACAAACCCACTCTTCTCTAGCCAGGGCAGCCCTTTAGGAGCTCCTTGGTGAAGGTCTTAGTGCTGTAGCTTCACAGTACAGAGCTCTAGGAATTCAAACCAGAAACACGCAAGAGAAACTGGAGGTGCCCCAGCTGCTGGTGAAGATGCAGAGACAGGTCCCACCAACTGTATATTTCATTAAATTAAAGAAAAAAGGACGCATGTGTGTGAGAGAGACAGAAAAGAGACGGTGAGAAAGGACACACATGTGCACGGAAGGCGCGAAGGCTGGGGGTTTCAGTGGACTGGCCGAAGGAGAGGGCTGTAGAGCCTCCAGTCAGAGGACGTGGCTGCAGCTGCTCAGAGTGATGCTCGCTCCAGTGAGCGGGTCATTAACTCTGCTGATTCTCTGGGAGGAGGAATGTTGCTCTAATTTAATTAGGACTTAGCAGCAGGGAAGCAAATGACGATCCTCTCCAACCTGCTGTGCTGGAGGGAAGGATGCTACTGCGATGTCACTCAGGCCTTCCAGGTTTACTGGAGAGGAACGAGGGACGGGTTCCGGGTGTCCTTCAGGGGAGCTGCCTCTTTACCCTAAAGGAGTGTGAACCCTAGAGAATAGGGTCCAAAAAATCTGGTCAATCTCCAAGTTAATCGTATCTGAACTGGGAAGATTAGGAAAGCATGTGGGAAAATTTAGAACTAAAGCCATCCCGTGTCGTGGTGCCAGTTGACACCTGTTTTCCTGGTGCAATTGTTAATATCAGTGCCTTCTCACTCCCAGAAGTGTCCTGATTTGTACAATAAAGTATATGGTCACCAACTTAGCCACAACCTTTGAGGCTCTGCTGCTTACATGCACTGTGACCTTAGACAAGTTTCCCCACCTCTCTGAGCATCATACCTGCCACCCAGCATAGTTCAGTTCAGTTCAGTCGCTCAGTCGTGTCCGACTCTTTGTGACCCCATGAATCGCAGCACGCCAGGCCTCCCTGTCCATCACCAACTCCCGGAGTTCACTCAGACTCAGGTCCATCGAGTCAGTGATGCCATCCAGCCTTCTCATCCTCTGTCATCCCCTTCTCCTGCTGCCCCCAATCCCTCCCAGCATCAGAGTCTTTTCCGATGAGTCAACCCTTTGCATGAGGTGGCCAAAGTACTGGAGTTTCAGCTTTAGCATCATTCCTTCCAAAGAAATCCCAGGGTTGATCTCCTTCAGAATGGACTGGTTGGATCTCCTTGCAGTCCAAGGGACTCTCAAGAGTCTTCTCCAACACCACAGTTCAAAAGCATCAATTCTTCGGTGCTCAGCCTTCTTCACAGTCCAACTCTCACATCCACACATGACCACTGGAGAAACCATAGCCTTGACTAGACGGACCTTAGTTGGCAAAGTAATATCTCTGCTTTTGAATATACTATCTAGGGTGGTCATAACTTTTCTTCCAAGGAGTAAGTGTCTTTTAATTTCATGGCTGCAATCACCATCTGCAGTGATTTTGGAGCCCCCAAAAATAAAGTCTGACCCTGTTTCCCCATCTATTTCCCATGAAATGATGGGACTGGATGCCATGATCTTCGTTTTCTGAATGTTGAGCTTTAAGCCAACTTTTTCACTCTCCTCTTTCACTTTCATCAAGAGGCTTTTGAGTTCCCCTTCACTTTCTGCCATGAGGGTGGTGTCATCTGCATATCTGAGGTTATTGATATTTCTCTTGGCAATCTTGATTCCAGCTTGTGTTTCTTCCAGTCCAGCATTTCTCATGATGTACTCTGCATATAAGTTAAATAAGCAGGGTGATAGTATACAGCCTTGATGTACTCCTTTTCCTATTTGGAACCAGTCTGTTGTTCCATGTCCAGTTCTAACTGCTGCTTCCTGACCTGCATATAGGTTTCTCAAGAGGCAGGTCAGATGGTCTGGTATTCCCATTTCTTTCAGAATTTTCCATAGTTCATTGTGATCCACACAGTCAAAGACTTTGGCATAGTCAATACAGCAAAAATAGATGTTTTTCTGGAACTCTCTTGCTTTTTCGATGGTTCAGCGGATGTTGGCAATTTGATCTCTGGTTCCTCTGCCTTTTCTAAAACCAGCTTGAACATCAGGAAGTTCACGGTTCACATATTGTTGAAGACTGGCTTGGAGAATTTTGAGCATTACTTTACTAGTCTGTGAGATGAGTGCAATTGTGCATAGTTTGAGCATTCTTTGGCATTGCCTTTCTTTGGAATTGGAATGAAAACTGACCTTTTCCAGTCCTGTGGCCACTGCTGAGTTTTCCAAATTTCCTGGCATATTGAGTGCAGCACTTTCACAGCATCATCTTTCAGGATTTGAAATAGCTCAACTGGAATTCCATCACCTCCACTAGCTTTGTTCGTAGTGATGCTTTCTAAGGCCCACTTGACTTCACATTCCAGGATGTCTGGCTCTAGATGAGTGATCACACCATCATGATTATCCGGGTCGTGAAGATCTTTTTTGTATAGTTCTTCCATGTATTCTTGCCACCTCTTCTTAATATCTTCTGCTTCTGTTAGGTCCATACCATTTCTGTCCTTTATCGAGCCCATCTTTGCATGAAATGTTCCCTTGGTATCTCTAATTTTCTTGAAGAGATCTCTAGTCTTTCCCATTCTGTTGTTTTCCTCTATTTCTTTGCACTGATCGCTGAAGAAGGCATTCTTATCTCTCCTTGCTATTCTTTGGAACTCTGCATTCAGATGCTTATATCTTTCCTTTTCTCCTTTGCTTTTCGCTTCTCTTCTTTTCACAGCTATTTGTAAGGCCTCCCCAGACAGCCATTTTGCTTTATGCATTTCTTTTCCATGGGGATGGTCTTGATCCCTATCTCCTGTACATTGTCGCGAACCTCAGTCCATAGTTCATCAGGCACTCTTATCTATCAGATCTAGGCCCTTAAATCTATTTCTCACTTCCACTGTGTAATCATAAGGGATTTGATTTAGGTCATACCTAAATGGTCTAGCGGTTTTCCCTACTTTCTTCAATTTAAGTCTGAATTTGGCAATAAGGAGTTCATGAACTGAGCCACAGTCAGCTCCCGGTCTTGTTTTT
The DNA here is from genome assembly GCF_042477335.2 of Ovis canadensis. Lineage (NCBI taxonomy): Eukaryota > Metazoa > Chordata > Mammalia > Artiodactyla > Bovidae > Ovis > Ovis canadensis. Next base: position 136,733,407 of record NC_091247.1, on the reverse strand, counting down.
GCTGACTGTATAGAGCTTCTCCATCTTTGGCTGCAAAGAATATAATCAATCTGATTTCAGTGTTGACCATCTGGTGTGTCCATGTATAGAGTCTTCTCTTGTGTTGTTGGAAGAGGGTGTTTGCTATGACCAGTGCATTTTCTTGGCAAAACTCTATTAGTCTTTGCCCTGCTTCATTCCACATTCCAAAGCCAAATTTGCCTGTTACCCCAGGTGTTTCTTGACTTCTTGCTTTTGCATTCCAGCCCCCTATAATGAAAAGGACATCTTTTTTGGGTGTTAGTTCTACAAGGTCTTGTAGGTCTTCATAGAACCATTCAACTTCAGCTTCTTCAGCATTACTGGTTGGGGCATAGACTTGGATTACGGTGATATTGAATGGTTTGACTTGGAGACGAACAGAGATCATTCTGTCGTTTTTGAGATTGAATCCAAGTACTGCATTTCGGACTCTTTTGCTGTCCATGATGGCTACTCCATTTCTTCTGAGGGATTCCTGCCCACACTAGTAGATATAATGGTCATCTGAGTTAAATTCACCCATTCCAATCCATTTTAGTTTAAGTGAGACATTAGATGCTTAGCCTTTAGCCCTCCTTGGGCTCAGAACAAGGACTTGGATTCGAAGGCATTTCAAACATTATCTTTCTGTTGTTACCATCATAGCTGGGATTTTCTTCAGACAATGATAATAAAACTGCGAATGTCTGAGACAGCAGAGGATTGGGAAGCTGTGCATTTTCTCCATCTTACTTCCCAGAGAATTTGCTTTTCTTCTTCTCAGGATAAAAGAAAGAATTAGTTGTCAGGGCTCTCCTGCAGGGTTGTACTTCCAGATGAAGATGCTAACAGCTTTTGAAATGTAAACCATCAAGACTGGATTTAAATGCCTCGGTTTTCACTTTAGGGGGCTGATTAAGAAATCCTACAGTAATATTCAGGATTTAAAGGGTGACATACAAAATAGTTTATTCTTCTTGTCCTAATGTATTTATTAATAGCATTTCCTTTCACTCTCAAATATGTATAAGTTTGGACAACAAATTATATGGCTATCTTGAATATTTAGGTACTGTGTAAGCAACTGAACAAGAAGAAGCTTGTCTTGAGGTTAGGAGTTTTGGACTAGAAACAAGGCAAATATCCGTAAACAGGAGAATGTGTAAGTTAATTGTGTTGTATTCCTACAATGGATTATTACTAAGTATCAATGCAAATTAATGAAGTATAAATATATGTGTAAACATGGATAAAACTCAAAAGATAAATATTGAGTGAAAAAGCAAATTGCAGAAGAATGTATAATTTCATTTACCTAAAGTTTAGTAAAAATATATAATCATATACAATTATATGATTTATTGCTTAGGGATATATCCATATATATCCCTAAGCAATAAATATATATATAGGAAAATATATATATAGGAAATATATATATAGGGAAATTATAAGGAAAAGCAAAGGAATGATTCATTCACAATTCAGATTGGCATTTGCCTGTGCTGGGTGGGAGCAGGTAGGGAAGGCAAGAAAGGGCTGGAAATCCTAGAAGGACAAAAAGGACTTCAAAGATATTGATTTTTATTCTGTTTTGTGGGTTATGGGATGGTGTGTGGGTGTTTCTTTCTTTCTTTTTATTTTTAATTTTTAATGTGTGCACCTGTTATGTGCGTTCTTTTGATTCCTTGGAATATATTTCACACGCACACACACACACACACACACGCACACACCCACCGGACAAACACACAAAAGCAAATATACCAAGAAAACATATACATAGCATAAAATAAAAATACAACACGATGTTTGTCATATCAAATGGTATACTTTGTGTGTTGTCTTGGGTGATTGTTCATGGTTGAGTGAATTAGGGAGATGGTGAGCTCTGGGCTGAGCAGACAGCGAGGCAATTTGATAGGACCCTTTGGAGAAGGAAATGGCAACTCACTCCAGTACTCTTGCCTGGAAAATTCCGTGGACAGAGGAGCCTGGTGGGCTACAGTCCACGGGTTCACAAAGCATCGGACGTGACTGAGTACTCACATACGACGCACATAAGCTTTTAATTCTCAAAAAAGTGCAGTGAGATTTGCTGTCATCTCCATTGTACAGTTAAGGACGGCGGCGCACTGATTAGGAAACCTGCAGGGGCTGTAGGAGCCTGTCCTGGGAACCTGCCCTTCGTCCTCTGCTGCCTCCAGGGCTGCCTGTGGGGGCGGCTAAGTCCACCCGACCTGGGTTTGAGCTGTAGGCACAGGCCTGACATTTTCAGGTTTATAAAAGGCCTTTGCCCTTTCGTGTTTTTGATGGTGACATCTTTGTCAGGCTCTGCTTGCCCTGTGTTTCCGAGGCCAGTGAGTTCCGGCAGCTCTGTTAACGAAATGAGTGCTGCCCTGGTGCCCCCAGGGAGGGTGGTTTCCAGCACGGGTGCATGTGCTTAGCTGTGTCCAACTCTGCGGCCCCATGGACTGTAGCCCACCAGGCTCCTCTGTTGATGAAATTTTCCAGGCAAGACTACTGGAGTGGCTTGCCATTTCCTTAAGGGAATCTTCCCCTACCCAGGAATTGAACCCACCCCTCCTGCATTGTTAGGCAAATTCTTTACCCGTGGCACCGCCTGGGAAGTCCCTTCCAGCTCCTGATCTAGGTAATTAGGGAGTGGCTGTTTTATGCAGAGCAGACACTGAACCTCAGGGGCTCTTGACCTGATGGATTTGGACTTAATTCTTACAAATGGATGAGGAGGAGCTGATCTCTACAGGTTTCGGTGAGCTTTGAGTTCAGAGACTCAGTGTGGCTGTTGTAAGAAAAAATACATGTAATGAAAGAAAAAAGGAGGGAGCACTGTAGACAGAAGGAATTAGGTCCCAGCAGGAGGGACTGTTGCAGTTAGAGTTTGCTCAGGGGATCAGAAAGCACCCTGACCCCCAGTTTTGAATCCTTGTTCTGCCACTTACTGCTAGCTGTGAACTTTGCAGGTTATATCGCCTCACCAAGATCCTGTCTCCTCATCTGTTGTTTAGAGATGGTAGTACTGTTTTGGGCTGTTTGTTGTTTAGCCCCAAACCATTACTCTTTGTCTCCTTGTTAACAAAACCCACTTAAACTCAGGAAAGATGGGCCTTGTTTCTGGCCTAAAGGTGCAGACATGTGACCTTCTGGTCCATGAAATGTATGGGGAAGTCTTCTGAGAGGAATTTTTGTTCCCTTGGGTAAGTAGGAGGTAAAAGAGAAACACCTCTGCCTAAGCTACTTTCTGCTTCCTGCTTTGAATGCAACAGGGCTAGGATATGATGGTTGGAACTGCTGCAGCCATTTTGTGACTATGAGGCAGAAGACCAGGAAAATCAGGGATGCCAACCCCAAGTCCTACCGTTATTGAACCCCCCTAAACATCTGGAACTGTTTCTCGTTGTGCAAGGAAATAGGCCCCTATTTATGGAAGCTTCAGTTAGCTATATTTTCTGTTCTTTGCAATCAAATAATGATTTTAAAAGTATTTATTCCTTATTAGGTTCTCATGAGAATTAGAGCATATTTTTAACATATCTGGAACAGAGTAGATACATAGTGGTAGTTACTGTCATCCTTACCTCCACCATCACTCCCAGGGTATCTCCAGGAGCAAGTCAGACTACAGGGGTGGCAGAAGAAAAGAAATGTTGAAGAATTCTGTCCCTTCTCTTATTATTTTACCTCATTATTTACCTTCACTCTTATAAAAGGTTGTGCAAAGCATGGTGGGATGCCTGATATTGAAGAAAGAGTGTTAGGAGTGGAAAGGAAAAGAGGAGGGGGGAAAAAGTAACATTAGAGGGAAGTCAGCTAAGCAGTCTAGGCTCATGGTTTGAACTTATTGCTCTCACATTTTTTTTCGCTCAGAAATGGGATTCAGCCCTCCTGGGCCCCTGATCAAAATAAAAATTTTAAAAAGAAATGCAAAGGTATTTATTTTTTATAGGCTTTTTAGCATTCATAGATTTAAAACACTGGAAATGGTAACACTCTTAGCGTCTTTAATGGCTACTTCTTTAAACAGGTGCCCAGGGAATAGCGCTTTTTTACACAGTAAACATTTCTGGTAAAGGATTATTATAATGAGGCAAAGTCTCTATTTTCAGCTCCCAATTACCTTTCAATCCAGTTGCTGTCATTAAACGATGCTTGCATTTAGTGTGCTGGAAGTTGGAGAAATTAGTGCATCACCATCCAGGCGTGCAAGGCCAGTGGTGTTTTGCATAATCATCGCTGGAGTTGGTCCGCAGATTTTGCATCTGTCACTCTCGCCCTCCAGGGCCTTAGTTTGGGATTCTACCCGAACAAAGGTCTCCTTACTGGTTTTAATCATTTTTAAACCCTGTTGTGGATTGTCTAGTCACCCACCATTACTTCCCCCCGCCCCCCACGACACTTTTTTGTTTTAAGCAGACTGCCTGTGACAATTCCAGATGTGTCAAAATAATAAGGGAAAACCTACTTGATGCCACTGACAAAGCAGACACTTTGAACTTCCCTTGAGGGGAAGGTTGAAAGACCCAGCTTGTCTTACTCACTTACAGTCAAATGGAGAGATGGAGATCCTGGTCCTCTTGAGAGGTGGAAAGGGAAGTCTTTGATCTCCTGCAGAACTGCTGTGTCCAGGAGAGGGGACGAGGTGACATGGAAGGTGGGAAACCATGGGGGAGCTGGGTGAGTGAGGCTGCAGTGTTGGATCTGTGGCCCAGGTGGAAATGAGGAGAAGCAAAACCAGGGCTGTGTTGAAAATATTTATCAAATGATGCAAAACAAGAACTGCTCAGTAGCTACTAGAGCAGTGCCCTAGGGTTCCCGTGTCATGTATTACTGTGTTGTGAGTTCACAGAGGAGGTCTGGGTGCTGGAGAAGGGACCAGTTGGCAACGGGACGCAGAAGATGCTCAGGGCATAAGAAAATGTGGAAAAGAAATGACATGACCTTACTGCAGCTTGCAAGCAGAACACTTAACTCTGAAGAAAACCCTTTGTGTTGCCCAAAATGATACCGTATAGGTAAAGAGCAGACAGGGTCTATGCCTTGTCTAGTGCCTGGCACATAGTAGGTTCTTCATGGATATTTATTGAAAGAATTAATAAATGAACGTGCCACCAAAGGATGTATCAGAAGTCCTCCCTGTGTGCTAAGAGAATTAGTTTTCATGAGAACCTTCTTGTGTTTTGCTTGGTTTGGTGGTGTTTGTATTTTATATGATATTCAAAATGTGAAACAATGGAGTGGACAGAAAAGAAAAACATCATCATTTTATAGAGGCAAGAGAATAATCTTTCATTTAAATAAATCAGAGAGTGATTGAATCTCCTGTTATTTTCCCCTTTGTAGTCTGTGTTATAAAACAATTTATACAGAATAAAAATCCATAATCTTTACAAAGGCAGCAAGTTCGGTGTTATGAAGGGCATGTGTTAGATGGTTTGAAATATTTGTGATGAAGAATTAGAATAGAATGTACTTTTTTTCTGACAATAAAACATGAATAGAAAATGATAGCAAGCACTTTTAACCACAGGCTCTACATCAGAATGAAGTATGCTGTTTGTGTTTTAAGGCCAGATGTCTCCTTGGGGGAGATCATGGAGGTGTCAGCTGGCATGGCAGAGTCTAGCAGAAGCTGTCACAAAAGCTTTGCACAGGGGTTAGTTCTGATGAGCTCACATAGGAGGAGCTACACTTTATGTTAAGTTTGGTGGAATATAAATTCCAGGGAGTTCATTTGACTTACCCTGTTGCTTGCTGCAGAGAATTTGGAGTGAGTTTCAACAGACGTATACTAGTGAAGCTAGTAAAGTAGATCTAGCAATTGAAAATCAGAAGCAAGGAAAAGAAGAGAATGCTAAAATAGTAATACTAGCCATAAGTATTAAAATTGACCATAAGCCATAAGTATTAATATGGATTTTACATGGAGCCTCATGGCAGCCATAGCAAAAGAGGAAATATGATAAGGCTCATAACTCATACTTGTGGAAAGAAGAGAGCGTACAAGTCTCATGGGAAGTATGCTGCTGCTGCTGCTGCTAAATCACTTCAGTCGTGTCCGACTCTGTGCGACCCCATAGACAGCAGCCCACCAGGCTCCTCTGTCTCTGGGATTCTCCAGGCAAGAATACTGGAGTGGGTTGCCCTTTCCTTCTCCAATGCGTGCATACTAAGTCACTTCAGCCGTGTCTGACTTTGCAACCCTAGCGACTGTAGGTCACCAGGCTCCTCTGTCCATGGGATTCTCCAGGCAAGAATACTGGAGTGGTTGCCATGCCCTCCTCCAGGGGATCTTCCCTACCCAGGGACTGAACTCGCGTCTCTTACATCTCCTGCATTGGCAGGCGGGTTCTTCACCACTAGCGCCACTTGGGAAGACCCATAGGAAGTATACCTTTTCTAAAAGATTTCTAAAAGTTTCTTAAAATTTTATTTATTTTTGGCTGCACTGGGTCTTCCTTCTGTGCGTGGGCGTTCCCTAGTCGTGGTGCACAGGCTTCTCATTGTGGCGACTTCTCTTGTTGCGGAGCGAGGCTCTAGGGGGCGTGGTCTTTGGCCCTTGTGGCACAGGGGCTTAGCTGCCCCGAGGCGTGTGGAATCTTCTGGACCAGGGATTGAACCTATGTCTCCAGCCAAAGCCTTTGACTGTGTGGATCACAAAAAACTGTGGAAAATTCTGAAAGAGATGGGAATACCAGACCACCTAACCTGCCTCTTGAGAAATCTGTATGCAGGTCAGGAAGCAGCAGTTAGAACTGGACATGGAACAACAGACTGGTTCCAAATAGGAAAAGGAGTACATCAAGGCTGTATATTGTCACCCTGCTTATTTAACTTCTGTGCAGAGTACATCATGAAAAACGCTGGGCTGGAGGAAGCACAAGCTGGAATCAAGATTGCTGGGAGAAATGTCAATAACCTCAGATATGCAGATGACACCACCCTCATGGCAGAAAGTGAAGGGGAACTCAAAAGCCTCTTGATGAAAGTGAAAGAGGAGAGTGAAAAAGTTGGTTTAAAGCTCAACATTCAGAAAACGAAGATCATGGCATCGGGTCCCATCACTTCATGGGAAATAGATGGAGAAACAGTGGAAACAAGGTCAGACTTTATTATTTTGGGCTCCAAAATCACTGCAGATGGTGACTGCAGCCATGAAATTAAAAGACACTTACTCCTTGGAAGAAAAGTTATGACCACCCTAGATAGTATATTCAAAAGCAGAGATATTACTTTGCCAACTAAGGTCCGTCTAGTCAAGGCTATGGTTTCTCCAGTGGTCATGTGTGGATGTGAGAGGTGGACTGTGAAGAAGGCTGAGCACCGAAGAATTGATGCTTTTGAACTGTGGTGTTGGAGAAGACTCTTGAGAGTCCCTTGGACTGCAAGGAGATCCAACCAGTCCATTCTGAAGGAGATCAACCCTGGGATTTCTTTGGAAGGAATGATGCTAAAGCTGAAACTCCAGTACTTTGGCCACCTCATGCAAAGGGTTGACTCATCGGAAAAGACTCTGATGCTGGGAGGGATTGGGGACAGGAGGAGAAGGGGACGACAGAGATGAGATTGCTCGATGGCATCACTGACTCGATGGACGCGAGTCTGAGTGAACTCCGGGAGTTGGTGGTGGACAGGGAGGCCTGGCATGCTGTGATTCATAGGGTCGCAAAGAGTCAGACACGACTGAGCAACTGAACTGAACTCCTGCATTGCCAGGTGGATTCTTATCCACTGGACCAACGGGGAAGTCCCTAAAAGACCGCAATTTTAACAGTTGTCATTTGGGAACTGATGAGTTAATTTTGATCATTCAGTTTGCTTACTTCTTTTACTTTTTTTAAAAAACTCTTGAAGTTACTCCTTTGCCTCCTAGTCTCCATGTTGTCAGTGATCTATTTATTTTTAGTGCCATTAAATGATACAAGGCAGGAAAAGGAGGTAAATTTAGAACAGCTAGCTTTGTAGCTATTTTACAGTTCTGGTTAGAGTCATACGTAAGGTGTCATTTTGGCTAAGTTGGTGCTATTGAAATTTCTTTTACTGAAATTTCTTTTATTTTTTCTTCAAGCCCACAGAACAGAGAATTATTTTGACTTCATATAAAGCCCATCTAGCTTTCTACTGGTTTGTCATTGTTAAAAAGTTTAATTCATGTTTTCATTATATGCATTTAATGTATATCTAATAATAATCAGTAAAAAACTTATGTTCACTTCATAGGATAAAGTTTGTACATGGATTTTATTTTTACTGACTGTATATTACAGCATTTTGTTTACTAATTCTGTAATTCAGTTCTGTACAGTTAAGTATTTTTTCTTACTGAATGCTCTTCAACAAACATATCTTAGATATAGTTTATGTCACTCTTGAAGACAATTCAGGATATGGGTTTATTGGATCAAAAATATGCCCCCTTTTACCGTTGCAGTACTTTCTGAAGCATCAGTGAACTTTCTTTCACGTCATCATCCACAAAGGAGATAAAAAGAGCTGTTGATGAACTAGTTATCTCCAAACAGTTTATCCACAGCTTTTCATCTCATTTGTGACTCACTTCTGAATACTGGTTCTTCCATTATTTTCGTAAATCTTTGCAGCTAGAGTTCTGCAAATTTCTCGTAAGTAGCACTTAGTGATGTCAGTGATACCCTCCTTTTAAAATACTCATTTGCTATATTTTGAGTTTTGGGCATCTTGCCTGTTGTGGCAGAGACTGCTTGTTATGCTTAATGACTTCATGTTCATGCTGTTCTTATCAGAGCTCACAGCTCTTAGTTGGGCACAGCCATCCAGGATAAAGACTACGTTTTGTAGCCTCCCATACAACCAGAAGAGTCCAGGGAAGTAGTTCTGGCTGATGGGATGTGAGTAGAAGGGTTGTTTGGTGCCCTGCAGGATGTTTTTGAAAAACACTGGTGGGTGCTCTTTGCCCTCTGTTTCTTATTTATTTCTTCTTCCATCCTTGAGCCTGAAACACAGTTATGATGACTGTAGCCACCATACTGAATCGTGAGAGCAAGGTCGACACTCAAAGGGTGTACGAAAGGTGACCTGGAAGATCTGGGGGTCTGTGTGAGGACTCTCTGGACTGGAGCTAGCATGCTCAACTTTGTGCTGCCTGCCTCTGGACTTTCACAGACAAGAGAAATACATTTTTAAATTTTGTTTAAATCATTATCTGGAGTCTCTGTCACTCACAGCTGAGTCTAACCCTAACTGATGACAGAAGTTCATATTAAAGATCCTGTGTTACCAGTTCAAGTGTTGCAGACATTATTTGACATGAATATTTCATGGTTAAGCTGCAAGTTGAGACCAAAGTAAAAGCAGATTGCAGGGATCAAATGGTTTTCTCAATTATTTGCTTACTCCTTTCTATTTAAAAAACAATCATCTTGATGGGAAGAGCTATGTTTCTTGAACTCTTCCTCTGTACTTAACCTCACTTAATTCCCTGTGAGGAGGTACAGTCGTCAGGGGCCAGGGGAAAGTGGAGAGTCACTGATGATGGGTTTAGGATTTTGTTTTGGGATGAAAATGTTCTGAAATGAGGTTGTGTTGATGGTTGCACTATAATAAACATAGTAAACCCACTGAAATATGTACTTTATGTGGGTAAACTATGTTTTGTGTAAGTAGTATTCCAAGGAAGCTATTAAAAACCTTAGCAGCACTAACACAGCATTTTCCAAGCTGAGGGTGTTGTATCATGAAAGCAGCCTTCTTTTACCCTCCGTAGCATAGAATGCTATCCTTTTTTGGAGAAGAAATTAGGGAGTTGGCATAAAAAATACAAAGAAGAAAATTAAAATATCTTGTTTTCAAGTTGTGAGAAAGAAAAGAAAATCTTGGGACTATTTATCCATTTCTTAAACTGTAGGATTTTGTTCTTTCACAAGTGAGGACAGAGTTAATAAAATTGAACTTTGTGTCAGAGGACTTTACAAAATCTGAAAGATGTTTTTGCTCTGTCTTTCCCCTGGTTTGTAAGTCTTTCGCTGTCCAATTTTGTACACCCACATACATGGGCTTCCCTGGAGGCTCAGATGGGAAAGAACCTGCCTGCAGTGTGGGAGACCTGGGTTTGATCCCCAGGTTGGGAAGATCTCCTGGAGGAGGGCATGGCAACCCACTTCAGTATTCTTGTCTGGAGAATCTCCATGGGCAAAGGAGCCTGCCTGGTAGGCTACAGTCCATGGGGTCGCAAAGACTCGGACATGACTGAGCAACTAAGCACACCACTGTACGTGCACCCATACTGCTTTACGTCTGTCCTATACTGTAAGCACCAGAAACTTCCCAGCTCAAGTTATTTCCTTCTTGCCTGTGATTCCCTTCTCCCTCAGCTGGTGATTAGTCTCTGCCGTTCAACTGAACTTTGATAACCCGCAGTCTCTCTTCCCTCTAATAAGCCAGTCTCAGGCAACAGTAGGTGTGTTTAAGCCTAATTAAGAAAGATTTACCGTTAATCTTTTGAACAGGTTTGACCTGTTCAATTAGTTTCAATCTGAGGTTGTCTGTGGATTTTGTTTATCCATACCATTCCTAGCTTTGTTTACCACATAAGCAAACGTTGGTTGGACTGTCCGTTCATTCTCCCCAGGCTTTCGTGTCCCACCCCTACCCCTACTCACTCATCCCCACCCCCACCCACAGGGCTCTTTGCCTGGGTACCTGGCTCCTTTTCTTCATCAGATTGTGGAATCCTGGGAGGACCAGGGACAGCTTTCAACTTCTCATGGTGCCTTGCACTGTGTAGGTGCTTGGTAATCATTTGTGGAATGAATAATTCTGAGTAGATAGAACTTTAGGAAGTGAGCCGCAGGACAGCAGTTCCTAGGCGGTAGTTTTGTTGTTTAATGTCTGCTGAGAGAATGGTACACAGCCAGCTGAGAGAAATGCATATGCTCACTGTCTGATGGGTCATGACATAGGTTTACAAGCATGCTAACATGGCATTGAGGCACATGAATTAAACCACAAGAATGAAAATAAAGTTTTGCGTTTCTTCCTGACAATCTGTGCTTAAAAGTTTCAGTCTAGAAGCTACCAGAAGCACTCCGAAATGTAAGCTCTGGATGTCTTTTTGCTTTTGCTTTTTTTTGGTTGATCAAAGCCGTCATCCTGTCAGGGGGCTTGACCCAGAGGAAGGTAAATCCAACCCAGAGTCAAGCACAGACTGTTGTTTTGTTTTTTTTTAAGCGGAGGATAATTGCTTCACCGTGTTGTGTTGGTTTCTGCATTCAACAGTCAAATCAGTCATGACTATATATATCCCCAAAAGAACCCAGTGTGTCTCAGACAGTAAAGCGTCTGTCTACAATGCGGGAGACCTGGGTTCAATCCCTGGTTCGGGAAGATTCCCTGGAGAATGAAATGGCAACCCACTCCAGTACTCTTGCCTAGAAAATCCCATGGACGGAGGAGCCTGGTGTCCATTCGGTCGCAAAAGAGTCGGACACGACTGAGCAACTTCACTTTCACCCAGTTGAGGCTTCCCCCACCCAACTCGTCCCAGCCCTCGTAAGTCCTCTCAGAGTGCCAGGCTGGGCCCCCTTGTATGGCAGCTTCCTGCTGGCTGGCTGTTTTACACATGGCAGTGTGTAATATGTCGATGTTACTTTCTCAGCTAGTCTCACCCTCTCCTTCCCCTTCTGTGTCCACCGCCCCTTTTCTACCTCCGCGTCTCCATTCCTTCCCAGCATAGGCTTTTAAAGCAAATGTGTTTTGTATTATAACTTGATTTGAATTGGCCATTGAGAATGTAAATGATTCTTCTCAAGAAGAATCCTGTATTTTTACACTTTTTGTTAGAACTAGGGTACGGACTCTTTACCGTAACAGAAGACAAAATTTCCATCTCACCAAGACGAGTTCTAGAGACTGAAGACCTGAGGATGGGAGTGAATGTGATGGGTGGGAATGTCTTTATCTTCTCAATACTGTTGGCCAATGGCAGAAGGACAGGAAGCTGCAGGCCTGACCTCATTGATGTTCAGGCTTCCCATTCATGGCTCTGGTGATCTGTGCCTTCTACTCTGGCCACACCCACCTTTTCAAGGAAAAACCTTGTTCCAGAAGTCTGGAGACCTGAGTTTGTGACTAGGCCCTGCCTTTGACTTTGGGTGGGCGAGGGCATCCTATCCCCTTGACAGTACTTGGGATATTTGGGGGGACAGTTTTAGTTGTCACAGTTATGGCTGTTATATTATTTATGAGTTAGATTTCATTTCAGGATAATAAAGTTAGCATTATACATGGAGATAATAATCATGAGAGTAGGAGGAACCTCCTGTCTTTGTTTCCATGGTGCCTAATGCGAAATAAATGAATAGATAAGTTATAAACTTCTGCTATGTTTGTACATAAGTTACTACTGGCACTTGATGGTATTAAGTGATTAGTTCTTATCTCCAGCCAGAGGGTACATATGAAAAAACAAAAGCAAATTGGAGAATACATTGTTCATTTTGCTTTCTGTCTTCCCAGCCCAAGAAGCCTGTGGTTTTAGTGGCCAGTTTGTTGTGGGTAGACAGTAGTTCTTGCTTCCATATATTTTTAGCATACTGGGGTCATCAAGAAGCAGAGGGAAGGTTGCTGTGAGGACCCCTTTGAAGTAGATGAAATATGATTGATTATATTTCATCTTTTCTAATTATTTTGAGGATCAAATTTTGAAATAAAGTGAACTGAGTCATTGTTGTTGTTCATCTGTTAAGTTGTGTCCGAGTCTTGGTGACCCCATGGACTGCAGCACGCCAGGCTCCTCTGTCCTCCACTGTCTCCCGGAGTTTCGTGTCCATTGAGTTGGTGATGCTGTCTAACCATCTCATCCTCTGTCGCCCCCTTCTTCTTTTGCCTTCAGTCTTTCCCAGCATCAGAGTCTTTGAGTGTCTCTGCTGCTGCTGCTAAGTCACTTCAGTCGTGTCCAACTCTGTGCGACCCCATAGGCGGCAGCCCACCAGGCTCCCCCGTCCCTGGGATTCTCCAGGCAAGAACACTGGAGTGGGTTGCCATTTCCTTCTCCAATGCATGATAGTGAAAAGTGAAAGTGAAGTCGCACAGTCGTGTCCAACTCGTAGCAACCCCATGGACTGCAGCCCACCGGGCTCCTCCACCCATGGGATTTTCCAGGCAAGAGTACTGGAGTAGGATGCCGTTGCTTTCTCCAAGAGTGTCTCTGACTCAACTGCAAAGTGGAGATAATGCCAGCTTAGCGTTGCCCTTGTAAGTATTAAGTAGGGTCACATGCATACACTTGGTAAAGCAAAATGTAACAATAATCTATCCACTGTCAATTATTTATTTAATTCTAATTTCCTGCCATTAAATCTGCTGCCTAACCAGCTGTCTTACTGTGAAGTGGATATAGCTGATGATGTTCCATCTTTGCACTCCAGTCCTCACTGTGCTGTCTTTCTGAGCCCTTCCTGAATTTTTTTTTTTTCACCTTCTCTGCCTGTCCCAGTCTGCTCTTCCCTAGAAATTCCTCTCACCTAGCCTGACACAGGGCCCAGCAGGAAGTGCCTTCTCCTGTCAGTCTTCTGCTGGGTCATTTCCTTCTTGGAACGGTTGGTTCTCTTTGCACACACGTGTGTCTTAACGCTCTCTGGGGCGGAAGGCATGGGCCGTGCACTGGAGGATAGTACTCAGTGGTGGCTCGTTGCTGTTCCACAGCCAGGACATGCTTGAGAATGAAGCAAGCCAGCAAACCTAATGCTTGCTTCTTTGAAGATGTATAACCACCCATGCAATATAGCTACAGAGTCACAGGCCTTTAGAACAGGAAAAAGCCTTAGAGAATTACTCTTATAAAAGATGCTTTCTATGCTTTATATCCTTCGTTTCTCATCATAATATTCAAAGATAAGTATGGTTACCCACATTTTATAGGCTTGGAGTCTAAGACCAAGAGATCAAATTGCCTAAGGTCACTCATCAAGAAGTGGCAGAAGGCCAATTGGAATCTTTCTCTCTCTTCAGAACCCTTGTTCCACCATTTTTTCTGCTTCTTTAGGGAAATAAAATTACATCATCACTAGAAAATAACATTTGGCATAAGAAATCTCAAAGAGTCAATGTTAAGTTTGGGTTTTTTTTTTAAAGCATGAAACAGCAATCTTCTCCTGGATCGAGGCAGCTGAAATGTAGACACTGAGCAACAGGTGTGAGATGCCCACCATCGAAGGCCACCTGTGTTTTGGTAGGATTTCGAAGAAGGGGGGAAGGACTTCATCCTCAAATGTCATGAGAAAACCCAGAAACACATATGGAATGCAATAAGCAAGTTCGGATACCCCAGTGGCAAGTGTACAGCCTCTGGGACCAGACTGTGGGTTTGAATCCCAGCTCTACAGTCCTTTCAGCTGTGGGACCTTGGCTAGCTTCCTTCTTTAAACTCCCTGTGTCTCACTTTCTGCATTTGTAGGATACAGAGATGATGATAGAACCTACCTCTCAGGGTAGTTGTGAAAAGAAAAGAGATAATACATATCAGAACAGTACCTGCCATATCACAAGGGCTCAGTAGGTTTTGGCTGTTATTGTTGTTCATCTTGAGGCTGAGGAAAGTATTGCACAGAGAACTTGAAAAATTCCTACTGCTCAGAAAGGGCCAGAAGCTGCTGGCTGGAGTCAGTCTGAGCTACCTGGTGGGTGTGCGATCAGGTGTCTCCTAACTCCACGGAGGGTCCACCTGAGGTCCCCTGTGCACCTGTGTCTATCAGCCCTCAGAGCCAGCCCTTCCCCTGTAACAGCAGTAACAATTTCCTTTGACTGAGAGACAGGCGTAGACAGGTGCTAGGCGGTTTTGTTATTAAAAGTAAATAGCAACACATTCTATTCTTTCCCCCAAGAATCCAGAATAATTTGACTTCCCAGGCGGCTGTCAGTGCCGTCTTGCCTCCACTCCTGAGAAGTCCCAGGGAAGCCCTGGTGAGGCATGAATCATTTATGAAAATTTTGTATTGCATTTGCCGATTGGCTCCTTCCTGAGGCCGGGCTTGCCTGCTTTTAGGAGAGTGCTTCCGTTATTAATGGGACAAGGCCGCGTGGGCCTGAAGTTTCCTGTTTGGCTGGCAAGGTATTGAGGAGGTCAAGGAACGTTTCCCTGATGAGACTTGGGAAACAGTAAGGATGAGGTCTGGAAAGGAATTTCAGCCGGTTTCCGCCCTCCACGTTCTGCCAACTTTGGGCTGGAGCTCATCTCCTTCCCCGCTGGAGAGAGGGAGTGAGGGGCCAGCTGACCTGCTGATGTGTTGACACTTGATCATGTGAAGTGGGAAACAGCAGTTATCCTTTCATCAGCTTTAAAAAAAATTGATTTACAACATTGTTCCATCTTTGCTATATACCAAAGTGAGTAAGCTTTGCACATATAGACATTCCTTTTAAAATATTATTTTTCATTATGGTTCATTCCAGGAGACTGGATATAGTTCCCTGGACTATACAGTGGGGTCTTGTTTTTTCATCCATTCTAGATGCAATAGTTTCATCTACCAACCCCAAATTCCCACTCCATCCTCCTCCCTCTCCCTTGGCAACCACAAATCTGATTCTATGCCTGAGAGTCTGTTTCTGCTTTGTAGATAGGTTCATTTGTGCCATATTCTAGATTCCACTATAAGTGATATCATATGGTTTTTGTCTTTTTCTTTCTGACTTACTTCGCTTAGGATAATAATTAGTTGCATCTGTATTGCCATCAGCTTTTTTTAAGGTACCTTATAACACCTGTGTAATTGTTTTCCTTTTCATAAAGGCCTTCAAACTGCACTGCTGGACGTAGGCGCATGGCTCCACTGGTTATCAGCTTATATTGCTCTGTGGCTTGTGACCTGAAGCTGAGGTGATAATAACCCCGAAGGGATTATTTCTCACTGTGCTGCAGAGAAGGTCCTTACCTACCCTGAGTATCCCTTTCCCTAGGATTCCAGGAGGCCCACAGGGTCACCCTGGTGCCTGATTACTGGGATGTGAAAAAGCTGCTGTTGGGTAGGGCTTGTGCTGGGCAGGAAACCCATGGTCTCAGGAAGATGGGGATGAAGGAGCCCTGGGAGTTCACCGCCCCAGCTCCTCCCCAGAACTTACACATCTGGAGATGCTGCTAGTGTTCTGGGACAGCAGCTCTTTGCGTTTTCCCCTGCTAGCCCAGGGGAGGTGGGGCCGGCCCCTTGCCCTGGAGAGCAGAGTGATGGAGGTCAGGGAGGCTGCGAGAGGGAGAGGAGGTGCCTGACTCACCATCTGTTCTCTGCGCGGCACTTGAGAGGATTTCTCATAAACTACACCGAGATGGAGAAAATGAGCAGACGCTCTCCGTTTTTATTCCTAAAGGTCAACTTCATATCTTAGCTCCTGTTGTGCGTTAATAACATGACAATCGTTGAACACTTATATCTCTCATTAAATCCTCACCACTTGGTGAGGAAATTGCTGGTACCTCTATCTTTACCATAAGAAAATCAAATCTCAGAAAGAATAGCTTTCCCACCATGTCACAGCTGGTGAGAGAAGACGCTAGAATTTGAACCCAGGTCCAGCTGAACATCATTCATTTTGCCATGATGCTCGCCTTTCTCTTGGCTCTGCCGCCTCTGTTTTTCTCCAACTTGGTGCAGACACTGCGTGCAATATGTTAAGACCTTTCATGGTCTGTATTTTTGCATTGGGGAAGGCATGTAAATTGACTGTTTAACATTCAACTATCTGGGCTTGGAGGTTTATTTCCATCTAGTTTCTGCATGCTCTGAAACGGAAGAGCCCCTCCCTTTTGAACAGAACACGTAGTTTTCGCAGGTCTGCAGCGTGCCCAGGAGAGCCCTGAAGGAGACTCTCTGGTGGGAACAGTTTCCCCGGGGGCCCTGCTCCTCCTCTTCCACCTCTTCGGTCTCCCTTCCCTTGATCCTGGCTGCCACTCCTCTCTTCTCCTGAGATCATAATTCCTTTGTTTCTATCCAGCCCAACTCCTTTCTAGAAGCACATCTAAGAAATAAATTAACATTTTCAAAAGAGCTTTTGCTCAATGGCAGGGAAAATCAAAAGAAATTAATAACAGTAGTGAAATATTTTTTTAAACTGCATGTTACTCTTTCAAAAACTATGAATTTTACCAGGCGCCTAACTCCTTCCTCTAAAATAATTACACTTCAGTCTTTAATGAGTGTGAACAGCTTCCTGGCCCTTTGATGGCCCATAGGTGCCATCTTATTTCCCCAGCACCTGGGGCCTGGCTTATTTGTCACCCCCTTTTTTTTCTGGAATGCAAATCTTTTCCTCTAGATAGGGTCCTTGCAGTCAATTCTAGTTTCCAGTCTGAGGTCTAGCAGTGGTTTAAAAATATGTCCAAAAATTCTCCTCCATTTAAAAGGTAGAAGAGATTGTCTTCCCCTTGGTTATGGCCTGTGCTTAACAACTCACTACTTCTTTTTAAAAAATATTTCTTTGGCTGCTTCTGGTCTTAGCTGCAGCATGAGGGATCTTCGCTGGGTCTCTGGTTGTAGCATAAGGGCTCGTTAGTTTGCAGTGCGTGGGTTTAGTTGCTCCTTGGCATGTGGGATCTTAGTTCCTCGACCACAGATTGAACCTGTATCCCCTGCATTGCAAGGCAGGTTCTTAACCACTGGACCACTAGGGAAACCCCCCAAAACTCACTTCTAGTTAATAGAAAGTGGAAGAAGTGATGGTACCAGACTTTGGAGAGTAAGTCATGAAAGGCACTGTGGCTTCTGTGTTGCTCTCCTTAGAAGTGCTAGTTCTAGAGGAAGCCAACGGCCATGCCATGAGGATGTTGACTCCTGTGGAGAGATTCCCAAAGCAAGAAAATGAAGACTCCGTGCCAGCAGCCGTCTTGGAAGTAGATCTTCCAGCCCCAGTCAAGCCTTCAGATGAACACAGCCTCAGTTGCCGTCTTGACTGCAAACTCCTGATGGATCTTGAGCCAGAACAGCCCAACTAAGCTGCTCCTGAATTCTTGACCCACAGAAACTAAAAGATAATAAATGTTTATTGTTTCATACCACTAAGTGTTGAAAGTAGCTTGTTATGTAACAGCAGATCATTGGTAAGTTTACACCTAATTTTCAAGTGATATTTGGGGCAATGATTGTTATACACAGTTTTCACATCTTCCAGTTTCTTCTCCTTATGGTTAGGAACTTAACTAGCTGGGCAAATTATTTTAACTAAGCTTCAGTTTCCTCCTCTCTAAGATGGGGATAATAAGAGGTTCTACCTCAGTGAGGGTATCCTGGTTCCATAGTAGGGCACTGAGTAAATGGGCAACTTCTAGTATAATTAATATATCCTCAGTGAATATAATTCATGGTCCTTCTTGCTTTCTAACAGTCCCTTCTTTTTTCTTATTGCCGCAACTTCTCACTTCCTTCAGAAAGCTGGTCAGAAACTTCCTGTAACATGGACATGGGTCTCTCTGTGCTTTTTCCGTGTTGTACTGTGATAGATTGCATATAGATCTCTCCAGTTGGCAATCGTGAGGGTAGGAGGAACCTCCTGTCTTTGTTTCCATGGTGCCTGAAAGTGAAAGTCGCTCAGTTGTGTCTGACTCTTTGCGACTCCATGGGCTATACAGTCCATGGAATTCTCCAGCCAGAATACTGGAGTGGGTTGCCTTTCCCTTCTCCAGGGGATCTTCCCAACCCAGGGATTGAACTGGGGTCTCCTGCGTTCCATGGTGCCTAATGCCAAATAAATGAGTAGATAAGTTATACAGCTTCTTCTGCTATGTTTGCACATAAGTTGTTATCGGCACTTGATGTCATTAAAGTGATTAACTCTTATCTCCAGCCAGAGGGTACATATGAAAAAACAAAAGCAAATTGGAGAATACATTGTTCCTTTTGCTTCCCAGCCCAAGAAGCCTATGATTTTAGTGCCAGTTTGTTGTGGGTAGACAGTAGTTCTTGCTTCCATATCTTTTTATCATACTGGGGTCATTAGAAGCAGGGAGAATGTTGCTGTGAGAACCCCTTCACAGTAGATGAAATATGATTGATTATCTGAGGCACTTTAAATTTGAAACTGTGATTCAAATTATTTATTGCAGCACAGGTTTTCAGAAAGAGGGCATTAAACATTGTTCTCTAATGTGGAAAGGCAGCATAGAACAGAGAAAGTGAATGGGGTTGTTTCTGGCCTAGGTCTAAATCCAGGTTCAAGAATTTATGAGCAGTATAGCCCACTCAGTATAAGCAGGCTTCCAGGAATCTTCTTGCCCCATATTCCTTCTCTTTGGGGTCTGCTTATTCACTAGACACTTAACTGGTATTTACCATGTGTCAGAGGCTTCCCTCATAGCTTAGTTGGTAAAGAATCTGCCTGCAATGCAGGAGGCCCTAGGTTGGGAAGATCTGCTGGAGAAGGGATAGGCTACCCACACCAGTATTCTTGGGCTTCCCTTGTGGCTCAGCTGGTAAAGAATCTGCCTGCAATGAGGGAGACCTGGGTTCGATCCCTGAGTTGGGAAGATCCCCTGGAGAAGGGAAAGGCTACCCGCTCAAGTATTCTGCCTGGAGAATTCCATGGACTGAGTCTGTGGGGTCTCAAAGAGTCAGACACGACTGAGCGACTTTCACTTCGCCTCACTTTACCATGTTTCAGACCATGCTGGGCACAAGGGCTCCACCAGCAGACCAGACTCCAGCCCCACCCCTTGCTGATTCCCGAGGACTGACAAGCTGTGGTCTGCACATGGGGCGGATGGGCACCAGGCAGCTCCCCATGGCGGCATCATCGGGTTAAATTTCTCTCAGCACAGATTCTAGGTCAGCTGCAGCCCCTGGTGATTATATCTTTCTAGGCGGTAGGTTTGGATGCTATGGGGCAGTCCATTATGGTGTTTACTTTCAGTTTTGCTTCACTAAGGAAAATCTGGGACCTGTTATTCTGCTGTTAAAATGTTAATTAGTTATACTTGAGACCGTAAACACGTAAGCCCAAATTAGTGATTTTAGTACCTCTTTGCTGAAGCCAACTAGGAGGGAGAGCCAGATTTGGTGAAATATGAGCCTAATGCTTTATAATCAAAAGCAAAGTGATGCCCAGTGGAATTTAACCGAGGAGGAGGGACTGTCACCACGATGAATACACAAACCAGTCAGGAGTGTCCTAGAAATTGGAAAACGACAACTTATTCATGTGGCTCAGTGTCTTTCCTGGTACTCCTTGAGAAAATTCATCCATTCAATCCATCTAGTCCGTCCAGCCCATCCATCCATCCATCTGTCCATCCATCCAGTCCATCCATCTATCCACTCATCCATCCTTTCACCATCAAGTGCCTGCTATATATCAGAAGTAAAAGACAGTTTTCTTTCTCAAGAAATCTGTGATCTAATTATTTAATAGAGATAGAAAATTGACAGTTTCAACATGGTATTGTATATTTTTAAAAATACTAATACCCAGTATTAGTAAAAGAAAAAGGAGATGACTGTATTTAAATACCGATGCTGGGAGTGTTAATCGAGGCACTTGTTCTGGAGAGCAATTCAGTAATACTTCCAAATGCTCTAACTTGTGTCTGCATTTGTCAAGCAGTTATAGGAATCTGTCTGGAGCATATAATAATGGAAGCATGTGGATGTGAAAGAATGTTTCTTATTGTTTTTTATGATAGCTAGAAAAAGGGAAACAAATGGAATGTGCAGTAGTAGGGGATTAGTTAGTGGCATTAGTTTGGAGATTCAGTGAAATGCAATGCAGTCTTGAAACAATGTTTTGGAAGAAAGTTTAATGCCACATTGTTAAATGAGAATAGTAGGTCACAAAATCATAATAGTATACCAGTTTTGTATACTAAATATATGCATAAAAGCTCTGCTGACAGTGGCTGAATTAATCTTCAAATTTTTGTTCTTTGTGAGTTCCGAGATTTTCTACAATGAACGTGAATCACCTTGATAGTTAAGGAAAACCATTAACAATAGGTGAGATGAAAGTGCAGCTCTGCTAAGGAGCTTGGCCAAGTGCTCCGGGGCACTGAGGTGAGAACTCAGGAGCAGAGCCCAGCTGAAATGAAGCAGTTCTGTTTCTCATGCTTGTGCGTGTTCATCAATTCACTCAGTACACACCCATGTTCACACATGTGAGTCAGACAGTAAGACCAGAGAGGGCGGCAGAAGCCAGCTCATAAAGAGCTTCACAGACCGTTCTGGGACTTGGATTTTATTCTGAATGAGATGGACAATGTTGGAAGGTTTTGAACTGAGGAGTGGTGTGCTCTGATCACTTCAGCTGCTCTGAGCCACCATAGGCAGGTGTGGGGAGAAGGCGGCCCATTGAGTGTTTGGAGAGCCGGAGTCCTGGGCATCGCCAAGTGTGTGTCCACGTAAGCTGCGGCTCGGTAGAGTCAGGAAGGTGGCTGTGAGCCCCTATGTCCTGCCAGCTTTCACTGGCAGCCCCAGACCTCCTTCCCCATCCTGCTCTGAGTCCTGGGAGATGAACTGTGAACCAGCTACCAGGCTCCCTCATCCTCTGGTTTCCGCATTGGTTTCAGCCAGTGGGGAGGCCAGTGAGAGTGGTCGGGAGAGAAGATCGTAGTAAAGTAAGTTTTCCCAGCTTCCTCCCTCTTAAGTCCCCTCTGGCTCCTGAGTCCGCCTTGACCACAGGTTTCAGCTCTGGTGAAGGAGAGTCTGTCCATAGTCCTCCCTCCTGGGACTTCAGCAGCCCCTTCCTTCTCTCTGTCGAGCCTGGGGTGGTGACTGTCCCTATGGTCATGAGCTCTGGCCCCATACCCTGCCCACACCTTTGTAAACAATCCCTGTAGCAATCTTACTTCAGATTATATAGTCTGATTTTGCCATCTGCTTCAGCAACACTTGTCTGATAATCCACCTTCTTCCTGGTGGGATTGGGAATGTTCTGACTCAGCAGGGCACCGGGGGCTGGTCCACAGGAACCCACTGCCCAGAGTGGCCTGCTGGTTAGAGGGATGTCCCAGAATAGGTGCTGGCAACTGCAGTTCCAGGTGAGGTCTGGGAAAGCTGATGCCCTCGAGGTCACGTCTGTAAGTTGTTGTCAGGGTCCCTGTCTGCCCCAGGGATTTCCCCAGACCTTGGGCGGGAGAGTTCCTTCTGTCCTTTCCCATCTATTCCCATCTTCAGCACACACTAGATTCAGAAGGACATTAACCTTCACCTGTACTTTGGAACCAATGAACATGTCAACAGGAGGTGGTAGGGTGGTAGCACCGTTAAGGGCTTGGACTGCAGAGTTAACTAGACCTGGGTTCACATCCTGCCTCTGCTTCTGCTGCTGGGAAACCTTGAAAGAGTTACTTCACCTCTTTAGTCTCTCTCTTTTGTGTATTTGAAATTTTTACAATAAAGAGTTTGAACTTCATGCATCAATAAATGTTTGGGGGAAGATGAGCCCCCAGAAAATCTCTCCTAAGTCTTCTCCTTGAGAAGCAAACGAATACATAATAAACCCTCCTTTCTTTGCGATGTTGACTATTCAACTGCTCACAGTTGTTAAGATTCCTTTCAGAGGCTGTTTTGAAGTCATCTGTCAGCAAGGAGTGGGGAAGTGTTTTGCTACGAAAACAGGAGAGGGTGTTTTTCTTAATGACTTTTAAATTATATTCTGCTCTGCACCTTCTAAAATAATGTCTTCTAAGGAAATAAGCTTACTGGATGGCATAGTTTGCTTTTAAATTGGGTTGCAGACTTAAAAAATCTAGGAAACTGGTCCAGATGAACCTATTTGCCAAGTAGAAATAGAGACACAGAGAGAGAACAAACATATGGACCCCGAGGGGCAAAAGGGGAGTGGATGAATAGGGAGATTGGGGTTGACATATATACACTACTGTGTATAAATGGGCTTCCCAGGTAGCACAGTAGCAAAGAATCTGCCTGCTGACGGAGGAGACGTGAGTTCCATCTCTGGGCTGGGAAGATTCCCTGGAGTAGGAAATGGCAATTTGCCCCAGTATTCTTGCCTGAAAAATTCCATGGACAGAGGAGCCTGGTGGGCTGCAGTCCTTGGGATTGCAAAGAGTCAGATATGACTGAGCAATTGAGTACTGCTGCTAAGTCACTTCAGTCATGTCCGACTCTGTGAGACCCCATAGACGGCAGCCCACCAGGCTCCCCTGTCCCCGGGATTCTCCAGGCAAGAACACTGGAATGGGTTGCCGTTTCCTTCTCCAGTGCATGAAAGTGAAAAGCGAAAGTGAAGTCGCTTAGTCGTGTCCGGCCCTCAGCGACCCCATGGACTGCAGCCTTCCAGGCTCCTCCGTCCATGGGATTTTCCAGTACATGCATGTATAAAATAGATAACTAATGAGAAGCTGTTCTGTAGCACAGGGAACTCAGTGCTCCGTGGTGACAAAGAAGGTCTGTGTATGGCTGATTCATTTTGCTGTGCAGCAGATATTAACGCAACATTGTAAAGCAACTAAACTCCAATTAAAAAAAAAAGAACACTCATTTGGGAATTTATATGAGTTGGGGGGTAAATCGATTGTGGTAAGCTACTAAGATTGGGGAATTATCTGTTATAGCAACTGGTGTCAATTTACACAAACACACTTTAACTTTTACCCCTAGAATTTTCCTGAAGATGATTTTAAACATCAAATATAAAAGCACGAAAATAAAGAAAAGGAAAGAGGAAAAAACATTAGAGTCTCACCAAAACAGTGTCTTTTCAGGGAAGGGAAGGGTGTAGTGGAAGAAAGAGCTCTGGGCTGAAAGGTGTGAGTGTTAGTCGCTCAGTGGTGTCTGACTTATTGCAACCCCATGGACTGTAACCTCTCAGGCTCATCCATGGAATTTCCCAGGTAAGAATACTGGAGTGGGTTGCCATGCCCTCCTCCAGGGGATCTTCCCGATCCAGGGACCGAACCCGCAACTCTTATGTCTCCTGCATTGGCAGGCGGGTTCTTTACAACTAGCGCCACCTGGGAAGCCCCCTCTGCCCTCTAGGAGTTGATATTTTAATGGGAACACTGTTCCCTACAGCTTTATATGTCAGATGCTTCCGGTGAGAGAGAGAAGCCCTTTCATCTGTCACTTAAATTCACTGAGCTTTAATTCTATTGGTGATACAATTTTACTCATACATGAGGACTTTTTTTCCGGCATGGTACTTCTTCGGATTACATGCTGAACGCGAGCTTGATGGGCAGGCTAATGAGAAGATAGACTTTCTCTGTTGTATTCAGTATCTCCCACTACCTACCCCAAGGTATTTAGGACTAATAGGGAAGAAGCAGCTCATCACCTTTGAATTTCTTCTGCTTTTCCTCAGACCACAGGGCCTCCCCTGATGAAGGGGTAATGGGCAATATGACAGCCACAGAGTGAAAGAAGCTTCAGGAATAAGGGATCACATGGAAGCAACCCTTTTCCCCCGGGACAATTCACCTTGCAACAGGAAGCAGCCAGAAATCGGACCTAATACAATAAGAGGGGAGAGGGCAGGGAGGAAGGGGGTAGAAATACTGAGAGATGCCAATTTATTTGGATAAATTGTGTTAAAGGCCACTTAACTTTCATCCAGCGTGCCAAGGATGCACTATTTATTCATGAACGTTTTGGTCTGTTTTTCCACTCCAGTCTTGAAGTGAAGATATGTGAGCCGTGCTTGGCAGAGTGCCCTGCGTACACAGCACCGTCCCTGTAACCTCACCCTAGTTTCCGGGGAGTCTGGGGCTGGAGGTGAAGCAATCCAGAGCAGTTTTCTTGCATTACATGCACCTTCCCAGAGTCTTCCAAATAAATGGATGGTTAGTTTGAGCAATAATAACTTGTGTGTGTTTTTTGTACCGCAAGCTTTGAGTATGGTATCTTTGAATTCAGTTTAGATCAGAATCTATTGCCACTCCATTATTTGAAAAAGATCCTTAGCCCACCCCTACAAATGAAATGTGTCTTCCAAGATGTGGGAAAGGGACATGAAAGAAGAAATAAATATTAATGATGGTATACATTTGAGATTTCCCAGTTAAGAAATTCAGGCCTGACCATAACTCTTTTGGGTATTATCCAGAAAAGCTGTTAGAAACAGAGCAAAATAAAAGAATACCCAAGGCTGAAAACAAACTTTGGATTATATGTGCAGAGGGAAATTCTAATGCCATAACGGAAATGGGCCTTGGAAAATCTACCTTCCATGCAAGAGACAGAGACCACATGTAGCGCAGAAACTCGGGTGTTGTCTAATTTGGAAGAGAAGCTTCAGGTGTAATATGCTAGCTCTCTGCAGATATATGATGGGCTCCCATGTGGAAGAAGCGTTGAATTTTCTCTGTCTGTGAGGCAAAGGGTTGAACTGCTATATTAATGTGTAAACTCATTAAATGAGGGAGAGAGATGGGTTTCTCTTTAGTAAAAGGAGACATTTCTGGGGAGCGGTGCAAGGATGGAAGAGATCTTTGCAGAGAGAGGTAGAAAGGTTCTGATCACTCGACAGAGGCTGGAAAACTGCTTAGCCCGCTCTTCCTCTACTTGCTGCATTCCAGCCATGCTTCTTTTTTCCAGTTCCCCAGAGGAGCCAAGCTCTTGTCTACACCATGGTTACCTCTGCCTAGAATGCCCCAGGCATTCTCCCCCGCACCCCCCCCCCCAACACTTTCGGCCTGCTAAATCTTGCTCTTCCTATAGGCTCAACCTAATTGTTACATTCACATAGGTTTTTCCTGAACCCCTTGTTTAAAGAGAGCCTTACTAATAGAACTATACCACAACACCTTTTCCCTTTATGCATGCGTGCTAAATTGCTTCAGTTCTGTGCAACTCTTTGCGACCCCGTGAACTGAGGCTCGCCAGTCTCCTCTGTCCATGGGATTCCAGGCAAGAATACTGGAGTGGGTTGCCATGCCTTCCCTCAGGAATCTTCCCGACCCAGGATCGATCCCTTGTGTCTTGTGTCTCCTTCACTGGCAGGTGGGTTCTTTACCACTAGTGCCACCTGGGAAGCCCTTTTTTGTTTATAGCACTTACCAGATAAAGGCAAGTTTGTGTGTGTGTGTATAACCTTATCACATGCATATCATGTTTTGATATATCTTACACATATCTACATATATAAAACAGCACAAATATACTTTTTTTGAGTTTTCTTTGTGTTTTGGCTGTACTGTGTGGCACGTGGGATATTAATTCCCTGACCAGGGATCAAACCTATGCCCCCTGTAGTGGAAACACAGAGTCCTAACTGCTGGACCACCAGGGAAGTGCCCACAAATATACTTCGTGTCACCGTTTGTTTAATGTAGGTTTCACCACTGAAAGGTGAGTTTTTTGCAAAACGTACCATGTCTGCTTTGTTCATTCTATTATGTACAGTGCTCGGAACATAGTAGGTGCTCAGTAAGTGTGTTGGATGAGTGAACGAATGAATGAGATTCAGCCACCAAAGTGTCTTGATCAGTATGCCTCTTGAGTAGGACATGAACCACTAGAGATGATTTTAGATGGAGCCTGGATCTAGCACTAAATAATATTGTATCACCTTGTGTGAAAGTAATTTCTTTTCAATTTAATTTCAACCCTCTGATTTTGTCAAAGAGAAAGCTTTTCTAATGATCGTCTTTAATAACTGCTCCAACACTTGCCAATCTCCCTTGGCAGTGCAGAGAGAGGCCAGGCAATAGTATCTAGCTGGAATTTAATAACATGTTTTGTTTTTATTGCATTCATTTGTGGTTGCTTTTATTTGTGGCAAGTGGTATTGATTTTTCCTTTATGGACATGATCCACAGTTTTCTTTTAAAAGAAAACTAAAAATGTGAGTTTATTTAATCAAAAATATTAAGGAAATAGTGTACAGTTATGACATGATATCTTGAATATCTAAAACTTTGGTTCTTAGAGGATCTGAAATTTTGAAACAATCTAGGTCACTGATGCCTATTATTAATCTATCCCCAAACCAGCTCAGGTCCATGACAGAGGAAATGCAATGAAGTCAGTTTCATAAAGCTAAATTTAATCATTGTCATTCTGGTAGGGTGTTCTTTTGTGACACTAAAGTACCCTTTTCCAAAAGAGATGGTGATTTTAAAAAGTCCCGAAATTGGTAAAATAGAGTATTGGCAGCTCCGTGTTGTTCCTTCCCTTTTAATTATGTAGGATGATCGTGCGGGGGAGACAGTTGCACCTGCCTTGGAATCCAAAAGTCTGGGCCCTACTGAAATTAGAGGACCACTGTAGTCCCTTCCGGTGTGGACAGTGGATTTAACAGTTGCGGGTAAAATCTTGTGTGCCCTCTATGTGAATAACCATTGAGTGTGTGTGTGTTGAGCTCAGAGTGGACCCTTACTCCCCATCCTTTCTGTTAAAAGGATTTGTCTGTTTTCCATTCATTTTAAGCAAGGATTCCAAGTAACATATTTATAACAAAAGAGGATGTATAAATAATTTACAGAAATGATGAGTAGTGTGTGAGGGGTGTAATGGGAGAGCGAGATGGTTGGAGGGTGGGTGGGGTGTCCCTGTAGCATCTTCTTCCGTTGGAGAGAGGACAGGGTGGAATGGGGTGAACCTGAGCTGGCAGGATGGATGTTCTGAGGGCAGCAGCCTTTGTGTTTCCTGAGCTGGGGTGATGGGAGCCAGGCACGGAAGAGAACAGAGATTGGCAGGGAGAGGGAGGCGGTCACCGGTGGCCGGTCACACGCACGAGTCCTGTGCCACCAGGAGGCTCTGTTGCCCAGAGAGCAGGCTGGGGAAAGGCTGTCCTGTCATGGAGCTGTTGTGACTGCTGCCTTTTCCTGCCATCAGTGGCTGTGTGGAATTGGCTTTGCTTACAGAACCTGAACCCTGAGGCTAAGACACTGATATGCCTGTTAGAAATTCAGCAGAGATATTAAGATTGGAGAGATTATAGCCTTACTGATTGAGTCCGTTTTGACGACCCCCTGATTAAAAACATCCAAAGAGCCAGATCCTTAACACGATTTAAAGTGGGTGTAGCCGGTGGTCAGTGTCTTGGCTTTGGATGTGAAGCTGCTGACCCTGGTGACATTCTTGCTGTGGTTGGTGTCATCTCTCACCATCTGAGCTGCTTATATCCGTGGGGTATATGTGTGTTTGTATATATGTGAAGAGTGTGCTCACACATAATCCAAGTCAGTGGCTATTTAGGTCTGAGCCATGTAATCAAAGGTTCACACTTTCAACTTGGCAAATACTCAGTGGATATTTACGGCACCCCTGTCAAACACCATGGTGGTGGTGGGGGGGTGGGGAGTGGATATTTACGGCATCATGGTGGCAGCGGGCGGGGGGGTGAGTGCTCTGTGACAGCTACATGTGCATATCTGCTGGTTCATACAACTCAGGTTTGCAACAGTATCGTCTAAGTTAGGATGAAGCAAGTACTGCTAGAAAGAGATGAACACAGTATTCCAAGACCGCAAAGCAAGAAACATTTACTTCTTGGGGGATAGATTAAACAGGGCTTTTCTGATATTTGATACAGGCCTCAGGAAGATGGCGTGGGGTGGAGAGGCAAAGGTAAAGATATGCCATCCTGTGGTAAGAAAAGAAGGGATGAAGGTATAAAGGAGAACATTTTGTTTGGGGAAGGGTGCTTTGCGAACTAAACTCCCAGATTATCACACAGCACCTGGGTAGTGTAGTAAGGGCTGTTTTTATGCCCTCTGTTCAGACGGTGCCGAACAGCTGTGGCAATAGATGGTGCTGACGGAAGCGTGGGAATGCCATATGGGAAAAAGTCAAGGGGTGGTGTGGATTGACGTCTAATAGAATATAGACCTAACTTACAGTCAGCAGTCGTTTCTTTGCTACGTTGTGTCTGATTCTTTGCAACCCCATGAGCTGTAGCCCTCCAGGCTCCTCTGTTAATGGGATTTTCCAGGCAAGAGTACTGGAGTGGGTTGCCATTTCCTTCGTCAGCTTATGGTCATCAGTTAATAGATGTTTTTGTGAAGACGGGTCCAGTAGACATATACTTTGTGTTACATGTTGATAGTTGGGAGGGATGCATTTAAGAACATGTGGACTATTTGACGGATGACCAAGTGAATAATGTTACGTCCAGCAGAGTATGATTTTCTTTATACTTAAACCACGGTCAATGGAACTGTATTTTTTCTTTGGAAAAGTCAGAATTCTTTTAACATAGCTTGCTTAAGGAGAGCTTCCTACTTTAAAGTATGCTGTCCATCACAACAGGTGATTTTTTTTTTTCCTCCAGAATAATCCAAACGTTACACTTCTAAATTGAAAACGACTTGAAGCCAGTGAGTAGAACTTCAGCCCTGCTGCTTACTGGTGATGAGTCTGCATTAACCTGAGTGGCCCTTCTAAATATTTGCCAGCAGGTGGTGACAGTGCAGTCTGATTCCTTTTATTTATTTATTATTTAGAAAACACATACTGCCTGTTCATTACAGGAAGAATTAGAAAGCACCTTGGAGAAGGGTGGGCAGGAGTCTCAGGTCCCAGCACTTGTAGGTAATCACTGCTGCAGTTCCGGCATATGACGGCCTCGGTTGCACAGTGACCAAAGTCAGCTCAGTAGTCCACACTTAATAAGGTCATGCTTGGTAGGTATCAGTAGCCTCCAGCGATTACAGATCCCTGGAGGCGAGGACCATGGCGAGGCCCGTGGCAAAGACCACTGCCACAGCTTCCCGAAGAGGTAGAAGGGTAAATCGAAAACCGTTCTCTGGACCAAATCCTGTTACAGGGGCAAACGTGCCTCACCAGATGGGCACACAGCCACGCTGGGAACTGCCGGTGAGCCCCCGGCTCCTGGCCTTCCAGGCCCTAAGTGGAGCACCTTGAGTGGAGGCATGTGGGGTGAGCAGCCGTAGCACTGCAGCTGTGGGATTCAGCCGGCTTCACAGGCTGCTCACACCGCAGAAGCCACCTCCACACAAGCTGGGGCCAGAGGCAGCTGGGCTCGCCTGATTCTCACACCCGGACCGTGGCGGAGTTGCCTGTATAACATTTCAGGCTGAGCCATATATTTGCAACACCTGTCTTTTTATCAGTAACAATCATTTCCAATATCCATTATGGTTATTAACAAATGCTCTGATATTGATCAGAGAATAAAGGTGATTGAAGCCTTATAATAGACATGTCAACATGTGATTTGTTGTTGTGGTCATTACTAGGTCATGGCCGACTCTTTGCGACCCCATGGGCTGTAGCCTGCTGGGCTCCTCTGTCCATGGAATTTCCCAGGCAAGAATACTGGAGTGGGTTGCCATTTCCTTCTCCAGGGGATCTTCCTGACCCAGGATCAAACCCGTGTCTCCTGCATGGGCAGGCAGATTCTTTACCACTGAGCCATCTGGGAAGCCACAACATATAATTAAGTCTTTAAGATGCTAAATAACGGCTGACTTGTAGGATATAAATTAAAACTCACACATCTATATATCACACTGTTTATGCTAGCATATTTTGAAGAGAATTATACTTTTTCAATTTATAGGTCAGGATGTGTGTGTGTATAAATTGCTTAACACTTTTCAATTTATATTCTGTATATGTGTGTCTGTATTGCTTAACAAAAGTGAAATTTCATGCTATATATAGTGTTGTAACCTGCCTCTGTCATTAATAGCATGGTATGAGTGTACTGATGAGTCAGTATGCCTCTGCATTATCAGTGCTAATGACTGCGGAGTATTCCATTTTATAACATAAGTTACAGCTCACTACTAATGGAAATTTGTGATTTTTACAACTTTTTACTATTATAGGTTATCATACGAAGATTATCTTTGTGCATCTTTTTTTGTATACTTGTTTATTTTATTAGAATATGTCCCAGTGAAATAGCTGAGTCGTAGCATACGCACATTAAAAGATGTTTTGAGCAAAATTTCAAGTTATTCTTTGAAAGGAAGTATACTCTCACCGGGCCCAGCTTTCTTTTTTACATAATTTTATGCATTTATTTGTTTATTTTTGGCAGTTCTGGGTCTTCGTTCTGTGGGGGCTGCACTTCGCCTGCAGTGCCCCGGCCCCTCGCTGAGGTAGCATCTCTTGTTGCAGAGCAGAGACTCTAGGGCACAGGCTCAATAGCTGTGGCACGCAGTCTTAGTTGCTCCGAGGCGTGTGGGGTCTTCCCGAATCAGGGATCAAACCTGTGTCTCCTGCACTGGCAGGCAGATTCTTTACCACTGAGCCACAAGGACAGCCCAGCACCCACTTTCCTAAATACTCTCCCACATTGGAAGAATGTTTTTAAAAAATTTGCCCATCTGATAGGTTAAAAATGGTTACTCGTTAGTCTTGTTAGCAATGTTGGACATTTAAAAATGTTTGCTATTTCATTTTTCCCTTTTATTATTGTTCCAAATATGGGCAGTGTAGGACGATTAACCCCCATATATTTACTCTCCCTATCAATTGCCAGATGCCTTAAAATTACTTATGTTTTGGATTGGGAAACATACAGTCAGCTTAAGGCATTTTAAACCGTCACCTTTTCGTGATTGAAGCCCCTGTTGAAAAGTGGGGCAGGGTCTCAGCTGTGCTAGTTGTGACACTTCCTCCAGGATCCCTTGGGCATTGTTTTAGACCCTCCTTTAGGAAGGGAGAAAGAGACCTTTTAGCTGCCAAGCTATTCACAAATGCTGGTGAGATGCTTATTAGGTCATCAACATTGAACCTGCCAAAGTAATATTCATATAACACAATGTGAAATGATAACTCAGGGTTATTGAATTAATTTGATGGATGTGGACAGCCCAAGAGACCATTTAACCACCAGAGGGATACTTTCTCAGCAGAATTCACTAGTTTTCTCGTCTCCAGTTGATTAAATTAACCAGAAAATGGCTATAGCTTCAGTTCATTTGCTGATGTGTTTTAAGGAAATGTGCTACAAGGGAGTAATATTCCCCCACCTCTGCTCCATCAGTGTTTTAGAATTCAAGCTATGTATCCTGGACCAAGCTCACAGTTCTGAGAGGGCTGTTTCCGTGTGGTTTAGACATGAAAAGAAGACTAGCTTCCAAGTGTAGGTGACTCTACTCACGGCCATGAGGAACCTTCTCCCTCCATTTTCACCTGTTGCCTGATGTTCACAATTGCTTTAAAAAACATTGGATCTCTAAATTAAGGGTTTGTATTTAGTGAAAGTGTTGGTTGCTCAGT
This sequence comes from Ovis canadensis, assembly GCF_042477335.2. Classification (NCBI taxonomy): domain Eukaryota; kingdom Metazoa; phylum Chordata; class Mammalia; order Artiodactyla; family Bovidae; genus Ovis; species Ovis canadensis. The sequence goes on along the minus strand of NC_091247.1, from coordinate 136,701,278 downwards.
TGTGTTTGACTCTTTGCAACCCCATGGACTGTAGCCCTCCATACTCCTCTGTCCATGGAATTCTCCAGGCAAGAGTACTGGAGTGGATTGCCATTTCCTTCTTGGGATCTTCCTGACCCAGGGATTGAACTCGGGTCTACTGCGTTGTAGGCAGTCTTTACCATCTGAGCCACCAGGGGAGTTAGGACCTAAAATTAAAATATGTTGAAAGGGAAGAATGACTATAAGTTCACACTGAAGTATAAGCCACTTACCTTAGATCTTCCTGAGAGAAGGACTGGGCTCCCAAAAGGGAATGAGGTGAGTCTCCACCAGGGAGAAAGCAAGAGGGAGGCTGGGGTTTGGTCTGAACCTCATCTTGGACTAACTACAGGTTTGCTTTCAAAGCCCTTTCCATTGTGTCACTGGTATTTGTAATGGAACAATTTGTGAGTAAATTGGCATTTTAATTTAAATTGTTCTGTTGCTTAAAACAACTTTCTGTCTCCCTCTGCTTTCCCTCTTAGCAAACAAAGTGATAGTAGAGATTTAGTGAAAATTTAGTTTTTAATCTGTTTAGTAGATACCCTCCTTTAAAAAGATGTGTTAAAAAAAATAAAAAGATGTGTTGATACCTCTGCTCTTCAGATGTTTCCTGCTTTTCACTCTTGAAAATCCCTGGTCCACTTTTCTCTGTACCGTTCTCATCTGTTTGAAGAATATTCTTCGGTTCTTCTGTCCCTGTGCCGTTTGCTCGTTCCACACTCTGTCCTCCACTCTCCAAGGAGAACCCCTCGTTTCTGTCTCTTCTGTGACGTCTCCCTGGATCCCGTCACCTGCACTCAGGCGCCTCCCGTTTTTAAATAGCAATCATCTCGTTCTGAATGCGTGCACGTGTGCCCAGGCGCTGAGTCGTGTCCGGCTCTTTGAGGCTCCTCTGTTCATGGGATTCTCCAGGCAAAAATACTGGAATGGGTTGCCATGCCCTCCTCCAGGGGATTGTCCCGACCCAGGGATTGAACTTGCATCTCCTGCATTGGCAGACGGATTCTTTACCACTGAGCTGCCAGGGAAGCCTGTTTCTGAATACACACTCTCTAAAATCTCTTTTTTGTTTTGTACTCATAACTGTCCAATTAATAAACTTTTTAAAAACCTTTTTTAAATACTAAAGAAATGCATTGTCATAAAAATGTAAATATAGAGAAGGTGAGAGAATGAGATTCCCTCTCCTCACCCCTCTCCCTCCCCTACCAGCTCTCATAGGCCTAATATGGCTTGTTGTGTATCTTTTCTGACTTTTCCTATTCATATACAAATGAAGTATGTATAAAATTATGTATATAAAAATAAGATCGCGCTACTCTGTAACTTGCCTTTTAAAAACAATATGCTATTTGTAAGTTTTGTTTTATATTTTCATGGTTATGTTCTGGTGTACTTCCTGCTTTATTTAAAGAATCCCCTCTCGATGGACACTTAAGTCATTTCCAGTGTCATCTTATTATATACGGTGATGTGGTAAACCTCTTTTTACACAGACCTTTGTGTGTGTTTCCTGACATTCATCTCAGTGGAAGAGGAACATCTGAGTGGAGGGGTCTACACATTTTATTAAAAAAAATATTTATTTTGTTTGGCTCTGCCACTTCTTAGCTGTGGCAAGTGGGATCTTCAATCTTTGTTGTGGTATGTGGGATCGAGTTCCCTGACCAGGGGTTGAACCCAGGCCCCCTGCATGGGGAGCAGAGAGTCTTAGCCACTGGACTACCAGGGAAGTTCCTGCACATTTTAAAAACTGACAGATATTCGCAGATTGCTCTCTAAAAGGGCTGTACTTACCCCAGTTTACACTCTCACTGGCAAACTATCACTCAGTTCTTGTCTCACCTGAAGTACTACTTTCTTGGGGAAGCCTGACTTGTCACTTTTACCTCCAGGTGGTGTGGGGTGCCATCCTTTCTTCTCCTGGGTCCCATCAAAGTTCTGATTCTTTGCTGAATTTTGGCACTCACCCCTGTATTTGAATGTTAGATAATCAGTCATATCGTTCCATCATTGAGCTCTCTATTTTTCCTGTAAAGTTTTTATTTCCCCTAATTTCTAAAGTCACCCACATGCCCTATATAAAATCCCAACATTATGGAAATATCTTACATTAAGAAAATACAGAAAGATCTTTGTTTGTTCTAGATAGTCCATTTATAAATCTGTGTTTCTCATTAGCACTGAGAGCATGTACCATACTGATTCATGCAACTGTCTCACTTGCAAGCCTGAATTCTTTGAGGGGAAGGGGCCGTATCTTTTCATTTTTGTGCCCCAGCACTTAATGTGGTACATAGTGCATCTCAGTAAATGTTTGTCACCTGAAAGGATTGGTTGAGGGGAAGGTGTAAGATAAGCCTCAGAAAACATGCCAAGTTACTTAGGTGCGTGTTTTTGCTTCAGTTCAGTTCAGTCGCTCAGTCGTGTCTGACTCTTCGTGACCCCATGGACTGCAGCGCTCCATGCCTCCCTGTCCATCACCAACTCCCGGAGTTTACTCAGAATCATGTCCATTGAGTCAGTGATGCCATCCAACCATCTCATCCTCTGTCGTCTCCTTCTCCTCCTGCCTTCAATCTTTCCCAGCACCGGGGTCTTTTCAGATGAGTCAGTTCTTTGCATCAGGTGGCCAAAGTATGGGAGTTTCAGCTTCAGCATCAGTCCTTCCAATGAATATTCAGGACTGATTAACCAGTCCTTTAGGATGGACTGTTTTTTTGCTTAGCCTTCTTTAGAAAGCATGGCTTTGAATGGATTCCTCCCATAGTACTAGGCCCTTAACAGAATCTTTAATTCTGATGAAACTCACCCTTTTCTAGAGGATTTGGTTTCTTAGCCCTCAGGACCTATTGAGTTCTTTAACAAAGCAAACGCAGTAGCCTGGGAAGCAGTTATTAGTGGAGGGAGATTGGTTTAACCAAGGTGATTTGTTGCTATGTGTGTGTAATAGCCACTGGCTCTGTGCTTGTGAAGTCAGTATTCCCTACACTCTGCTGAGCCAGGCAGTCTGGTGAAATAAGAAGTGAGGCCAGGCCTTGTACAAATTCCAAAATCTAATTGCAACCACAATAATAACTACCATATACTGAATGTTTTCCATGTCATTTCATCCTCGTAAAAACCCTATGAGGAAAGTATTGTTTCCTCCAGGTTCCAGATGATATTCAGCCTCAGGGATATAAACTTTCCAAGGTCATACAGCTCTTAAGTGGCAGTGTGTGATTTTGAATCTGAGTCTTTTTGTTAATAAACCATCTTTACTCCTTTTTTTTTTTGGGGGGGGGGCCTCTTTCCTTGTCCCCAGATGCCCAAAATGATCTTTCTGCTGTGAAACAGGAAAAGCAGATGATTTTGATAGAAAAGCTTGGAGTCTTTTTGTTCACTGAAAACACTCTTTGAATCCTTGAGAAAACACTTCATCTTTAACTTTGCTTTTTTTTTTTTTTAACACTCCTCTTCTAAAATCATGGACCCTTGGAGATGAAAGGAATCAAGTCCTCAGCTCACACACTTTTGGGAGAGGAGCAGGCAATGGCTGACTTGTTACCCATCCTTACCATCGTGGTAGAAAATCTTCCAAACTTTGCTGTGTGCATGAAAAGCCTGGAGTTGCTTTGGATTTATCTGGGTGCAGAGGTAGAGTTTCACAGAATTAATCATCAGAGGTAAACTCTAAACTAGGGCTGGAACATAAGGATAGGCTTGTGCATAGACCCTATGAGGACACGCAAATTGCCTCAAAGCCACGTTCCTTCAAAGAGTCTAAATGAGATCTTGCAGATGTCTTTTTGACTGTATCCATCCCATCCCAAATGGTCCAGCATTTCTTTGATTTTTACTGATGTGTAGGAAAGGAGATATATGTCCAGCATCAGTTATCTGAAATTTTAAAGGAAATTCTTTGCTTATTACGTCTTACATTGCATCAGAACCCCAGTGGGGCTGGGGTTGCACTCTGTGATCAGACATGTTGATATATCTGTGGTATGACTTACAGCTAGAAGGGAAGACTATAAATATGTGTGTTACTTGGGGTCAGATTTTTGTTACCAAGGGATTGATTTACACACACTTAGAAAAAAGCTTTCGTATTTTCAGAACTTTCTGGGTCTCAGAATTAAAGGTAAAAATGTGTGGGCCTAAAAATGTGTCCTCCCTCTTTGCTCTGATAGAAGTTGAAGTTACAGGGCACCCACATAATATCCGATAGAGGGTGTTGTTATTCAGTTCTTTATTTGCTAAGTTGTGTCCGACTCTTTGTGACCCCATGGACTGCAGCACGCCAGGCTTCCCTGTCCCTCACTATGTACTGCAGGAGGGAATGGCAAGCCACTCCAGTATTCTCGCCACGAGAACCCCAGGCCCTTTGTTAAAAGCAAAGCAAGCCTTGTTTCAAGGGGGCATCTGCCTTTCTGACCTTTAGGGGGCTGCTTGGCACCTTTCTTGTGTGTGTGTCTGTGTCCTTTCTCTGTGTGTGTGCTTAGTCCCACACGTGACAGGTCCCAGGGGTGCGGAATTCCCTCAGGCTGCTCCCCCTGACCCCCGCTCCAACCAGTTCCTCAGCCACATTCCCTTCCTGTCTCCCGAGGGAACCTGAACAGCCGGTCTCCACCCTTGCCTTTGTGAGGACCATCACACCTCACACTACTCAGCAGGCTGCTTTTCTCGAAGCCACATACTCCGTAAGCCTTTGTTCCTTGGTTCGGGGAGCCTTCACCATGGCAACCAATTTGGCTCATCTCAGTCCATTCCCAGGTGGTCTCTGAGGCTTTGCCCACGCGGTGCCACGCTGAAAAATGCAGCCTGGCCCACGAGATTGCTTTCATGTTTTAATTGCTTATTTTGGCTTATGGCACAGGCCCAGGGATTTTTCTGCAGAGGGATGGGTTTCACCATGCCTGGTGGCCAGGCTGCTGTCTCTCACCATTCTCGGTGTGAGCCACACGCACTTCTTACACCCATGGTGATGCCTCACAGTTTCTAAAGCCTTTCTGAGATTAGGAGAGGCCAAAGCCAGATGGTTCGACACACTCTTGTTGCTGCTCCTGCTCTGGTTCCTTGTGGCCGCTTACATTCTGTTTAGCAAATGCTTTTCCAGTTTGTGGGCTCCATCAAGCTATGAGTGTCTTCAGAAACTATTTATACCCTAAAGTCTCTCTCTGTTGCTGCTAGTGGCTGGAGTTTGACAGCTGGTACCATCAGCTTCTCCCGGCACCTGATGTATCAGAGTGCAGTATTCATGCCAGGTGGCTCTTGGGCCAAGAGTCTTCAGTCATCCAATGACTTAAATTGCCAAGGCAGCAATGTCTGGTTAGACCTCAGGATTTACAACCTGTTCCCAGGCTCTCAAATTCTTGCTGACACAGGTTTTATTCTCATAACCACCCAGAACTGCGAGGTGTGTAAATCTTTGAACTTTTCTGCAGAATTCATTTCTCTGCCTTGAACAAGAGCTCAGCCCACGGGACATGGGCTTTAGGGAACCCGTGAACTTGTGGACATTGTGGGCACTGTTTTCTATGGACACGAGTGTGGACATTTGTTGAAGAGAGGCTTACATGGGTTCTTAGCATCCTATTCTAAAACAGTGTGTCCTCCGGAAAATGATTTAGTCTTCTGAGCCTCTGAGAAATGAGAATAAGAGGTCTCACCCCATTCATTTGCATGAGGAGACAATGACAAAATGTATATAAACTGCCTGGTACGGTGCCCATAAGCATTCAGTAAGTGTTGTTTAGTCTCTGAGTCATGTCCAACTCTTTTGCAACTCATGGACTGTAGCCCACCAGACTCCTCTGTGTGGGGGATTTCCCAGGCAAGAATGGGTTGTCATTTCCTCTTCAGGGTATCTTCCCAACCCAGGGATTGAATCTAAGTCTCCTGCATTGGCAGGTGGATTCTTTACCACTGAGCCACCGGGGAGCCCTTCAGTAAATGCTGGCGATCACTATTCATCTGTGATCCTCAAAAAGTTAAAATTATGTGGCTGCTTTTTATCTGTTGGAATTAAGTACAGATGTATAATCAGTAATGATTATCAACATTCTTACAGCCCTTCATGCTGTACCAAGAATCTTTGCAATACTGCCTCACCTGATTTTCACAACATCCTTGTGAATGGTGGGAGAGACTGCGTAATTATCCCCTCCCACAGATAAGGAAACTGAGGCTCAAGGGAGACTAGACCACTTGGCTAATCGGGCTCAGAAAAATGACTTCTGCTCGGGTCTATCAATCAAACAGACTGTTAGACAAATGGTTACAATACAGAGTGTGATGAGTACCTTGACCCTTGAAGTCCAGAAAGTTAAGGTCATCAAGAGGGTCAGGGAAGGCTCCTGGAATAAGTGACTTTTAATCTGAGCCTTTACACAGAGGTGGGAATAGGCCAGGTGGAGAGTGGGCTGCGGAGTGTTGTCTATAGAGGCGGAAGCACAAGCTAGTTCCTGGAGGCAGGGGTACCTCTCGGGATGGGCGCTTTGTGGCAGAAGGGGATGGAGATGAGGCGAAAGAGCAGTTTTTGCATCCCGCCTTGTGGCTCAGCTGGTGAAGAATCTGCCTGCAATGCGGGAGACCTGGGTTTGATCCCTGGGTTGGGAGAATCCCCTGGAGAAGGGAACGGCTACCCACTCCAGTATTCTGGCCTGGAGAATTCCGTGGACTGTATAGTCCATGGGGTCGCAAAGAGTCAGACACAGCTGAGCGACTTTCACTTCACTTTACTTCCAAAAGATGAATGACTGAAGAAAGAGGAAAGGAGTAGAGCAGAGAGTTACATTTGGATTTATAGGCATGCCTACAAACCATGCAGCTACGTAGACTAATTCTGAGGAAGACAGACAGCGTGGGGATGTGTTTGGTATATTAGGTGAGGAGGAGCGTGTATAAAACTACCCATATGCCGTGATTTTAGCTGTGTAGAAGTGACTCTACCAAGGACCAAGACTCAGAAGTTAAGTTGAAGAAAGAGAGTAACTCTTTTGTTGAGTTGATATTTTAGGGTTTATTTTTTGGCCATGCCACGCAGCGTGTGGGATCCCAGTTCCCCAACCAGGGACCAAACCCCCTGGACCATCAGGGAAGTCCCGAGATGGTATATGTTTGAAACTCACTGTGTTATTTTTTGGGTTTTATTTTAGTTGTTTGTTGCTCCCAGTACTTGGCCTGGGGGATCCAGGCTCCAGCATTCATTCCGCTGGGCCTCTAGCCTCTTTAGTCTTGCCTGATTGATTCATTCATTCATTTTGTGCCTTTGCGTGCTTAAGGAAGTCCCAGTTATGTCTGTGTCTGTCCCTGGATAGGTCAGTATTCAGAGAGCTCAGAGCCCCCTTTCTCTGTGTCTAGACAAGATTACTTGCTCTCCCTTGCTCTCACGGCACCTGTAACTAATACTCCCCTTTTCTTTCTGTGAGGAAAAAGAAAAGGCAGTGGCAGTCAGTGAACCAGGTGGCCCTTTCCACTATCCAGGCGGAATGAAGCAGGGAGACTAAGTAACTGGAGAGGTGACGATTGAAATAACCGGGTATCAGGCAGAAATGTCCATTTGACCCAGCGTGTTACTGTTTGGAGTGTGGTGCTTTTGGAAAATTGCCTGGTTCCTACTAAGTTTTTCGCAGGCATCAAAGGCATTTGCTGAGTTTGTTTTTAAGCAGTTACTTGGAAGGTTTCCCTCTCGTGCAGGTCAGTGAGAAAAAAATCAGCGTGATGCTGTGAGCATGTACATCCACAAGCAGCCTTTACCCACTGGTACTCTTTACACATTCTGTGCATTTCTGAGGTTCTGTCCCTTCCAAAGGCAGCTTCAGGGCACAGGGACAGTTAAAAATGGTGTTTAAGATTTGATACATGGTGTCTGCTTTCAAGTGCTCCCAACACACATACAGTGTGGGGGAGAATATGAAATAAGGGTGAGGGGCATATGGTTTCTTAACGCTGTTCCCTTCACCTGTTTATGCTTTTGTTTGTTTGTTTGTTTGTTTAGCTGCACTGGGTCTTCGTCGAGGCGTTGTAACTTGCAGGGCTTCTCTCTAGCTGTGGTGCGCAGGTTCCTCTTGGCGTGGAGCATGGACTCTAGGGCTCACGAGCGTCAGTAGTTGCGTTGTGCAGGCTTAGGTGCCCTATGACATGTGGGATCTTTGCTCCCCGCCCAGGGATTGAACCCCCATGCTCTGCGTTGGAAGGCAGATTCTTAACCACTGGACCATCAGGGAAAGTCCCTTGTTTGGTAGCACTTAAAAGACTGGTCACAAAGTACTTACTGGAAACAAACGTGAAAGCCCTAGTGAGAGTGCACCCTCTGATGCCCCCGGGGACAGCGAGCCGCAGATGCCATGGCCCTCTTTGGACCCTAGAGTGAATGGGAGCTGAGGAAGCAGGGGAAGCAAGGTGCCCAGAGGTGGCAGCTGTCCATGGGCATGGACCTCGTTAGAATATATAACACAAAAAGGATAATCTTGTGCATTTTAGAAAACCAGAAAGAAATACTCCAGAATTCTACTCCCGCATGATTTATTTTATTGTTTTATATTTTCAGGATAATACAGAATTAAACGAAGTCTCTCTAAGTCTCTGTCATCCCTTAAGAACCCTGAAGCTCTGATGATGGGATTACATGGAAGTGAAACTTGAGTAAGTGATGAGGAGCTGGGGCCAAGTCCCACATCCAGGTAGAGGCGGAGCTTGGCCAGGTGCCAGGTGCGCACGTCCATGGCGTTACCCGGAAAACAAAACAAAACATCGTTTTCGTTCTGGACCCTTTTCAAAATGAGCATGGTCTTTTCTAACCAGCCACGTCCCAGGTTCCTCATTTCCCTTCTGTGTTGTGCTTGGCGTGCCCTGACGGGCTGCTGTCTTCCCACATTCAAATTGTTGACACCTAAGGAGTACGTGTTCCCTGCATGGTCGTCAGTGAGTCACTTGTCAGTTGGTATTGAACACATCTGTATTGTCAGACACTGTGTTAGGTACCAGGAATGTAATGGTGAGCAAGACACAGTCCTTGACTTGAACAGTTTACACAGGCTGCAGAGGAAAAAAAAATAAAAATAAACAAGCACTTACAACACAGAGGTCCCTGCCTTGATGAGCACAGGCTTGGGAGCATGGCCGTGGGGGAGGGGGGAGCACTGACCTGGCTTTGGGGATGTGGATTGGGGGTGGGGGGGTTGTTCCAGGGGAGTTTCTATCAGGAAGCTGTTCCAAGCAAGCATCTGAAAAAGCTATTAACTAGGAAGAGGAGTGCAAAAAGGTGAGGGAAAGCTTTCCAGGCAGAGGAAATAATTACAACCTTTCCCAGAGCATGGCTGAGGGCTGCAGGATATTAATGTTGGATTTACTCTTACCACTTATATTTGCAAAGAAAGTGTAACTTATTTTTCTAGAGTGAACTCAGGCTTCATTTGAGCTCCTTGGGTAGCAGAGGAAAACCAAATCTTATTCTAATCCGATAGCTTCGTCTCCTCCAACGACTAAAATCGGCCGTCTAGGTAATTTGGTTTTGCCTGGAGGTCTCTGTCTTTCACAGCCCTATCCCCACTCCAGCTCCTCCTCAAAACGGCCCCTGAGAAGAGCAGGAAGCGTGGTTTGTATGGCTGGTAGTAGCCAGTGGCCGGAATGAGCAGACCACATGCTGAGTCTTAGATTCCCTGTTTGTGCCCAACTGGGACTGTTCCCTGGAGGGTAGTGGCTGAAATGCCTCCAGTGCCACCTGACTTCTCAGGGTGGCTTGTTGGCAGCAACCAGCGGGGGCTGTAGCGCTCGTCATTCACCACTAGCCTCCAAATCCCTGCCGCTGCCAGTCCATCAGCCCGCAAACACAACAGGTGGAAAAAAGCATAATGATACATTTTAACATTACTCCTATTTATTGTCTTTGTACACCCAGCATTTGGCTAAGTTTCCGGCTATGGAAGTTTGGTGCCTCAATTAATATATATTAGCTCCCCGTTCTCTTCCTTCTGGTCCACTTTCTCCCCTCCTCCCTTGAAGAGAGGACAGGCGGGAAGAAGATCCTTATGGACTCAGAAGTGACATTTGAGAGGTAAGACCTTTGGTACTCAAACAGTATGGGATTTTAAGAATAAAGTGGAAGAAACCTGTCCACATCCTCTAAACTTACTGAAACTCTATGCATTATCAGTAAAGGCCAACAATAAAGTTGTTATTACGATTGGTATTTGTAGAGTGCATTGCAGTAATTTCCACAGAAGAGTGCCTGACTCATTGTACACACGCAGTGAATTGTTGCTGCTATTAGTTCTCATTTTATTTAATTTCTGCACTGTCCCTCCTTGGTAGATGAAGGTATGATCCTTTCACAGAGGAGGAAACTGAGGCTCAGATAAATCAAGTTGCCCTAGAGCGCAGTGTCGTAAGTGGGAGGGAGCTTGTGAATCTAGGTCTTCCTGCTTCAGCTCCTTCTTCAGTTGCCTTGGTTGCTCCTCCGTATCTGTCTCCCAGCCACTCTGGTTCACGTACAGAGTCTCAAGGTGAGACAGGATTTCCATCTTTCAACCAGCCCAAAGGGAAATTGTTAAATTCTAAGACATAATCTTCCTTAAGGCTTAAGCACAACGGTGCCACATGGGAGCAAACTAATTAGCTTTTGATTTTATCCTTCAGGTAAATTTAGAGGCAAATAAAAAGTATGAGCATCTTTAAAGGATTGTCTTCAGATTTTAATGTTAGATCCTATGTATGCACACACAAACACCTGATAAGCTATTTTAGTTGGTATCGATGAGAATGGAATGAATGAGCCTCATTATCTTTAGGCTCAGTCAGAGCTTTCTACATTGATTTAGAAGATAATGAATGCACAGTTTGAACCATTTCTAATTCCAGCAAACAAACTAACTTAAAGAAACCCTGCATCCTTTCAATTCAGTCGCTCAGTTGTGTCCGTCTCTTTGTGACCCCGTGGACTGTAGCATGCCAGGCTTCCCTGTCCGTCACCAACTCCTGGAGCTTGCTCAAACTCATGTCCATTGAGTCAGTGATACCTCCCAACCATCTCATCCTCTGTCGTTTCCTTCTCCTCCTGCCTTCAGTCTTTTCCAGCATCAGGGTCTTTTCCATTGAGTCCTTCAGTTCAGTTCAGTTCAGTCGCTCAGTCGTGTCCGACTCTTTGCGACCCCATGAACCACAGCACGCCAGGCCACCCTGTCCATCACCAACTCCCGGAGTCCACCCAAACCCATGTCCATCGAGTTGGTGATACCATCCAACCATCTCATCCTCTGTCATCCCCTTCTCCTCCTGCCCTCAATCTTTCCCAGCATCAGGGTCTTTTCAGATGAGTCAGCTCTTCGCATCACGTGGCCAAAGTATTGGAGTTTCAGCTTCAACATCAGTCCTTCCAGTGAACACCCAGAACTGATCTCCTTTAGGATGGACTGGTTGGATCTCCTCGCAGTGCAAGTGACTCTCAAGAGTCTTCTTCAACACCACAGTTCAAAAGGATCAGTTCTTCAGAGCTCACCTTTCTTCACAGTCCAACTCTCACATCCACACATGACTACTGGAAAAACCATAGCCTTGACTAGATGGACCTTTGTTGGCAAAGTAATGTCTGCTTTTTAATATGCTGTCTAGGTTGGTCATAACTTTCCTTCCAAGGAGTAAGCGTCTTTTAATTTCATGGTTGCACTCACCATCTGCAGTGATTTTGGAGCCCCCCAAAATAAAGTCAGCCACTGTGTCCACTGTTTCCCCATCTATTTCCCATGAACTGATGGGACCAGATGCCATGATCTTCGTTTTCCGAATGTTGAGCTTTAGGCCAACTTCTTCACTCTCCTCTTTCATTTTCATCAAGAGGCTTTTTAGTTATTCTTCACTTTCTGCCATAAGGGTGGTGTCATCTGCATATCTGAGTTATTGATATTTCTCCCAGCAATCTTAATTCCAGCGTCTTCGAGCCCAGCGTTTTTTATGATATACTCTGCATATAAGTTAAATAAGCAGGGTGACAATATACAGCCTTGACGTATTCCTTTTCCTATTTGGAACCAGTCTGCTGTTCCATGTCCAGTTCTAACTGTACTTCCTGACTAACTGTGCTTCTTGACCTGCATACAGATTTCTCAAGAGGCAGATCAGGTGGTCTGGTATTCCTATCTCTTTCAGAATTTTCCACAGTTTATTGTGATCCACACAGTTAAAGGCTTTGGCATAGTCAAGAAAGCAGAAATAGATGTTTTTCTGGAACTCTCTTGCTTTTTCCATGATCCAGCGGATGTTGGCAATTTAATCTCTGGTTCCTCTGCCTTTTCTAAAACCAGCTTGAACATCTGGAAGTTCATGGGTCACATATTGCTGAAGCCTGGCTTGGAGAATTTTAAGCATTACTTTACTAGCATGTGAGATGAGTGCAATTGTGCAGTGGTTTGAGCATTCTTTGGCATTGCCTTTCTTTGGGATTGGAATGAAAACTGACCTTTTCCAGTCCTGTGGCCACTGCTGAGTTTTCCAAATTCTCTGGCATATTGAGTGCAGCACTTTCACAGCGTCATCTTTCAGGATTTGAAATAGCTCCACTGGAATTCCATCACCTCCACTAGCTTTGTTCGTAGTGATGCTTCCTAGGGCCCACTTGACTTTACAATCCAGGATGTCTGGCTCTAGGTGAGTGATCACACCATCGTGATTATCTGGGTCATGAAGATCTTTTTTGTACAGTTCTTCTGTGTATTCTTGCCATCTCTTCTTAATATCTTCTGCTTCTGTTAGTCCATACCATTTCTGTCCTTTATTGAGCCTTCCTCAGCGATCAATGCAAAGAAATAGAGGAAAGCAATAGAATGGGAAAGACTAGAGATTTCTTCAAGAAAATTAGAGATACCAAGGGAACATTTGATTGAGTCCTTGGCAGTCTGCAAATAGGTCATTAGGAGTTTCCCTTGTAGCTCAGTTGGTAAAGAATCTGCCTGCAATGCAGGAGTGAAAGTGAAAGTGAAATTGCTCAGTCGTGTCTGACTCTTTGCGACCCCATGGACTGTAGCCCATCAGGCTCCTCCGTCCATGGGATTTTCCAGGCAAGAGCGCTGGAGTGGATTGCCATTTCCTTCTCCTGGGGATCTTCCTGACCCAGGAATCGAACTCGGGTCTCCCGCATTGCAGGCAGACGCTTTACCGTCTGAGCCACCAGGGAAGCAATGCGGGAGACCCAGGTTCAATTCTTGTGTCTGGAAGATCCCATGGAGAAGGAAATGGCAACCACTCCAATATTCTTGCCTGGAGAACCCAACGGACAGAGAATCCTGGCAGGCTACAGTCCATGAGGTTGCAAACAGCCAGATACGACTTATTGACTAAACCACCACCAAATAGTTCATTAGTGTTGACCATGACTGTGCAGAAAGCAAAATCAAGCAAACCTTTTGACCTGAATATGGAAAGCAAGACCTTTCTCCGGACGCTCAGTAGAAAGACAGCCAGCCCAGGAGCCAGGGACTCTGGCAGGAGGAGGGTTAATCATTTAGCACTTTTCTGCTATGACTTTACTGTGTTCACTACCCAGATGGATTCCAAAGAAGTGTGCAGATTATAATTCATGCTGGCTGTGGCTTTGACCTCTGTGGGCAAGTCTCCCTCCTGAGCAGGGAGCATCTGACCGTGGAAAGACACACCCCAGCCTAAGGTTAAATCCTTGTTGTCCCTGCCCTACTATATTGGCCATTTCCTGTTCTGATTGCTAATCTTTAGCGAAGTGCCCAAACCACCCACCCTTGGGCCCAGGCAAGGGAGACCAGCTGATATGTGGTGTGTGTGTTGGGGTAATGGCCCTCCAGCAGTCCAGATTTTGAAGGGGCCTCCATGGAGTGTTTGAGAGGGTCAGCTGAGCCTGGCAGTTTGGGGAACGTGGGCCACTTATGACCCCTTAAAGCCGAGGCTTGGCTGAATCATTTAGTTTTCCTGAGCCCAGCTTCATCAGCCTCCAAAGCCAGACCTCTAGTCCTGCCCTGCCCACCTCAGGAGGAGGAAGTGGTAACACTTGGTAAATGTTTGCGATTTAAAGCCCGATTAACGTTAAGTTGTTTCTAAAAGGTCAAGTGCTATTTACTGAGGTACCCAGAGGAATAGAATTGATGGAGACAGGAGGTGGTGTGGCGGTTACAGGTGGGTGAGAGGAGCTGGGAATGGGACTTAAGTGTTTAATGGGTACAGAGGTTCAGTTTGGGAAGAGGAAAAGTTCTGGGAATTGATAGTGGTGACGTTTGCACAGCAATATAAATGTACTTCATGCCGTTGAACTGGACACTCAAATGGCTAATTTTATATTCTATACATTTTACCACACTAAAAAAAAAAAAAGAAAACTTAAGTTGTCTTAATGTTCCTACACCGACATTCATCCAAGCCAGCCTCGAGGAGCAGCCTTCCTGCTACCAGACCCCAGGCTCCCTTTTCAGACTTCCATGCCGCCTCCCTCCTCCAAGTACACTGGTTGAGCAGACGTTACTGGAGATGGTCAGGTCTGTCCTCAACCCCCACTTGTGCCAGGCTCTGCTCTAGGCCCCCGATGGACGGAGGTAAAAGGATGAGTGCCTCCAGCCTGGAGAGGGACTCAGACTGCACGCAGGCTGACTTCCCAGACAGTGTGGGAAGGGCTGAGACAGGCTGGCCAGGCTGCTGCGGGAGGGCAGGAAGGCTTTGCAGGGTCCTGAAGGATGTGCCAGTGCCAGAGTTAACCAGACCAGGAGACTGGCAGGGGCATGGCCATCCCCTGCCTTTGCCTGAACACTCCATTTATTTCCTGCTTCTCTGCATTTGCTGGTGCTCCTCCTTCAGCTAGAGCGCACTCTTTCCCTTCTTTCCCCCTGAAAAGCCTCCTAATGTTTCAAGTGCCAGCCCAGATGCCACCTCCCTTCTGGAAGCATTCCCTAAACCCAGCCCCAGTTCATCTCCCCTCCTCTGGAACTGGCACGGCGGCCTCTTCCGTCTCCATCAGGCATGTATTTCACTCTGTCAGGCGATACAGCCATTTGTATTTCTGCGTCTCTCATTGGATATAGACTGGGATTATTCCAAGTAAGAGAAACCAGCTGGAATTCACCTTAGCACAACAGTCATTTATCAGAACACGGACCGGGACACTGTGTTCCTGCTCTCCTCCCCCCTCAGCCAGCTTCACAGTCCCCGTGGCGGAGCGATGGCACTCCAGGCTTCTACACTGCTTGGGGCAATGATCGCCTCTCGACCCGGTAGCTGTGGTGGGGGAGCAGGATCGCACTCACACTGGGCATGGGTCAAAGCCCGTGTGTGCTGAGGGGGAGCAGCCTTGAGCTGCTGGTGTGAGCTCCACTCTGCAGTGGTGGGCCCTGCAGGCCACTCAGGCCTTCCAGCTCCTCCCTGGGCATCCCGCCTTGCTTCCCTGCTCCCTGCCCCGCCTCCTCTGTGGCTCCCTTCCTACGCTGCTGACCATCTCTTCCCTCTCTGATTTGTAGATCCCTGCTGTTAGTGTTTTTTCTTTTTCCTGTGATTTCACTGATGCATCTTCCTATTTCACTCGTTTTCTTTCCACAAGTCAGTTCATCTACAGTTTGATTGCTATTCGTTTGCATGCACGTTTAGTTACTGTCAGATCTGAGGGCCTGACCCGTCTGTTCTACTGTCTCGGGGTATATCTTCAGGAGATGTCCCACCATATGCACAGAGGCGCAGGGGCCATCTACCTGTCACCCCCATTCACCTGCCACCCCTGCATTTTCCATGGCTCTGAATGGTATCAACTCTCCCCTGTCAAATCTGGGAGCCGCTGTGATGCTTTCCTGTCCTGTACCAAATGAACCCAGGCTGGTGTCAAGCCCATTCCCTTAATGCCTCTCAGATCTGGCGGTTGCCATGGCCGTAATCAGGCCTACATCATTTGTTACTAATTTGTAAGTGGCCTCTTATGCCACCTGCAATTTGTTCCCTATAGTGCAGCCCATGTGATCTTTCTAAATAAAACATCTGAGTATGTCAGTTCCTTGTTTAAAATTCTTCAGTGGCTCCTGTTGCCACTGGAATGAAAGTCAGTCTTGAATGTGTGAGACACAGAACTCTCCCACACCTGCCTGCCCATATATGAAACCTCAGCTCCTGGTGCTCTCCAGCCTTAGAATTTCTGAGCATGCCTTGTTGTCTGGGACTCCCCCCATGCTTTCTTTTTTTAGAATAAATAAATAGATAATGTTTTATTATTTACAAATGAAGCATTAACCCAAGAGAGAGTAAAAAAGCACAGACTGCTTCTCGATTTAAAAGGGGGAAAGTTGAGGTCATTATGTTCAAGGGAAATGCAGCTACCTCTTCCATGTGTATTTATACAGCTACCCTTGAGTCCAGGAGTAGTAATAATCTTATATCAAATATACCAGGCTCCTAGAAACCTACTTCTACCAAAAAACAGAGAAAATGGCCCGAAGGTTCTAACAGTAAATTGGACTTGCCCCGAAGCAAACCACATTTCTGCACCTCATATTGAAATCTCTCGTTTGTAAAGTGGAAGCTGGAAGCTTAACTGTCTACACAGTTGCAGAGCACAACCCTGAACCAACTTTCCTGTCTTTTATTAGGTTTTGCCCAGGTGACTCAAATGGGACTTGCTCTGGGGCTGGAAAAGAATATATTGGTGAGAAAGACGGCAGGGACACATGTTGAGTAAACAGCCAACAGCCTCTGCCACCACCCTGACTTGATGTTCCATGATGAGCAGTATTTTATGCTGCTCTGTACCAGGCTGACTACTTCCTACTGTCTGCATTGAGTCACTGATTATAGAGAATTCTCTGTCTTGGTAGCTATAGTTACCCAAGGTTCAGACTTCTCAGTACAACTTCCTGTCTTGTGCTATTCTGTTAGTAATGTTTGGCTCCAAAGAACAGAAATATCAAAGACAGTGGTTAACATAAGTAAGAGTGTGGTTTTTTAAAAATCACATAATATAAAGTCTAGAGGTAGTCTGGTTGAACTCCTCATCAGGGCTACTTGGCATGTTGACTTTCATCCTTATGGTGACAATATGGTGGCTGCAGCTCCAGCATCACGTCTACCTCCAGCTTAGGAGAAGGGTTCCTTTTGCCAACTATTTCCTTTTATTAGGAGCCAGACACAGACTTGGACTTTATTCACCAGAACCATGACCTATGGCCATCTGTGACTTCAAGAGAGGCTGGAAAATAGTATATTTAGCAGGACATGTTAGAGTAGTGACCAAAATTGGGGTCATGTTCACAAGAAAGAAAAGAATAAATGCATTCACAGCTAACAGGGTCTGTCATATATTCCATCAAATGTGTTTCTATTGCTGTAGCTACACAATCATATTTACTCTAGCTGCAGGCTCTTTGGTGTTGTTCTTTTATCTCTTGAAATGCAGGTGTCCGAATACTTTTGCGAAGTGCTTTCTGCAGAATGCAGTTTTACATTGGAGATAAACCTGGCTTTAAATGGACAAAAGATATTGGCTGAACTAAGTGTTTTCTGGAACCCATACTCTCAAATTGTATTAGTTTTTCCACTGTTGAACTATTTAATTAGACATTTACAATATATATGCAAATCATGTTAATTTTCTGTTAATGATAACAGTCAGTCTAGATGGTCTGTGCTCGACACGGGAGCATTAGAATGACTCAGTGCACGAAACTCGACTGCTTGCGTCAGTAATTCTTCACAAGCGTTTAGTTTTATAATCTAAATTTGTTGGAATTAAACTTGAACAGCTCATAAATACTATAATTAATTTTTGTTCCACTTCAGGTCCAATTACAAATTGATTTAAACCCACTGCAGATAAATCTCTCTGCTGCCCGTATATTCCCTGGATCATGACACTCACCCTGTTGTTGACTTTTCACTATAGTCGCCTGACCTGGGAGAGTGCGCACCACATTATCTGCTAAGCAGAGCGCCTGGCCCGTAGGAGATGCACGGTCAGCCTTGGTGGAAGAATATCAGTGCCAAATGACTTGACAATAATCAGTTACATATCAGCAGCAAGAGGCAGTCCCCACTGGCCTGCTAGTTCCTGCGTGCCAGCCAGTGTTTTATTTAAAAAGAAATCATAGTCTACAGAGTAGAATATGTCAGGCTGGGTTTGGATGTCTCAGCTGTCTCTGGTTTACTATATTCTTTTGAAACATGCGTGCGTCTCATTGTCCAGAAGAAAGTGTCTCTGTAATGCCAGCTCCCAAGTTGCAGGGAACGGTCGTTAATGGTCCTAATTTGAGTCAGGAGCCAGCCCCTGCACCAGGCAGGCTCTGTGTCTAGGAGGCTGGGCCACTTGTAAACATTTAAGATGGGATAGAATCTTTGTGGAGACGTTTAATTTGGGATAGAAGCAATGCCTATAAAAGAGGTTTGAGACAGACAGCCCCAGGGAACTGACCCGGCCACCTCGGCAGATCTGCTGCTCAGCTACTTCCCCTGCACCTTGCTGGGTGCACACTTGAGCTTTATTGGTTCACTCACTCAGCCGTGGCTGAGCACTAGCTGGGGAGCGTGTGTCGGTGTTGGGGCCTGCTGTTTACCCTGTGTGTGTTCTGTGTCTTCTCTGTGCCTCAGTTTCCTCATCTGCAAAGTAAAGCAGTCACACTTATTTTATAGGATTGTTTTGAGCACAAAATCACATTTTATAGACGCAGCCTATATATTATTTATAACATGTTCATAGACATATGTAGAATATATTGTGTTATATATAATTGTATAGAAACTTGGAACAGCACCTAGATGAGTATTAATGAAGTGTTAGCTGTCACAAATCCACAGCCCCTTTCCCATGATTAAAATACCCAAAAACGTTTTTTTTGGGGGGGAGGGGTTTAAAAAAACTTTTATTTAATACTTATAGACAAAAATTCAAGAACCTGCTGTGACCAGGTAGGTAATGACTTTCAACAAGTCAGAAGAGTTCTCAGCTATTATTTCTTTGAATGTTTCCTTACCCAAAAGCTCTTGACAAGCAACATTCCTTCATAACAGGGGCAAAAAATTCTGACTTGCTCTGAACTCAGTGGCTTGCGAAGCCTGACCTGAAAGGAGTCAGGGTGAGGGTATTTTGAGGCTTTATTTAGCCGCTCAGTGTGAATATTCACACATTTTGCTGCAGAAATGTCAGTGGTGGCAGATTACTGGGTGCTGCCCCAGCTCCCCTGGCGCTATTACATCAAGCTATCATTTTCAGATGAAAAACTCTGAACCCCAAAGTGCATCCTGGCCCAAGGTCTCTGACCAGGGATCGTGGCCCTCTCATTGTTTTCCAACCTCTTCCCCAAGGACCACAGTGTGCCTGCATGACTGGATCACACTCTCTGCCCTGGAGGGCTCAGAGCGCTGAGTGGGTCCATGTCAGCAGCGTGTGTCAGAGGCAGCCTGAGGTCCTGAGAGCCCTTGGAACAGCCCTTGGCTCACGTGGTATGGGGACGGCGGTGAAGGGAAGCATCTGAAACAGGTGCCATGGGTGAGACTGGAAGAACCCAACACCCCCTTGCATCAGGTCTAGTGCAAGGATCTGAGTTGTCCCAACCCGAAGGCCAAACAGTGAGGCGGCTGCAGAAGGCAACCACAGCCAGTAAATAAAGATAGCAGAAGTGATGAGCGGTGTTCTGGATGCCCTGGGAGCCTGTGAGAGGGAACCAACCTTGTCTCAGGGGTCAGAGGAGACCTCCCTGCCCGTGTTCCTTCCAGGCTGAGACCTGAGAGGGCTGAGCAAGAGTGGGGTGGGTGAGAAACTTGCACACACGTGGAACAGGGAGAGGAGAGTGGACGTCCAGGGCGAGGAGGTGGGAGAAAGCCTGTGAGTGGTGGGAGGAAAGGGGGGTCCCTGGGCTGAGCCAGAGGATGCCCGGAGTCTGGTGTCTCAGTAGACAGTCCTGGTTTATGATGGTTGTCCCAGCATTGTTATGAACAGCAGTGTCTTTCACTCTCCAAGGTGTCCCTGTTTGGAGCATCTAGGTATATGGTATTCTCTACATAAAGGCCAACCTAGGGAACTGAGAATTTATCCTCAGGGAAGTGGGAATCCACTGGAAGATTTTAAACAATGCACATTTTAAAAAAGTTACTTGGGCTTTTGCACAATGAAACACTCTTTTTTTCCCTTCCTCTATTGATCAGTCTCTTGGTCCCAAGGGTTCCTGGAATAGATGCCAGACCTGGCAAGACAGCCCAGAGTGCTGAAGGCAGCCTGGCTTTTGCTGCCATAGGAAGCAGAACCTGTGTGTGATCATGGACATGGAAACAGAGCCAGTCTGATGATCCTGTGGCGCGCACACGTGCTCCTCCCTCAGCTGAACTCAGGAGTTCCTGTGTTGTCTGGACCACCCTTTGAAACAATTGTAGGGCTGTCCCTGAAAGTTCAGGAAGGGCGGTGGCCTTTTCTTTCCTTTCTCCCCACGTCTGGCCTGTGTGTGTTTGCCTGCTAGCAAGCCCCTGCTCAGGCGCCAGCCTTTCCCCCGTCTGATTTTCTTTGCTGGCCAGAGCTCACAGTTGGCAGACACTGGCTTATCAGTCTCATGCATTTAGCCAAGAAAAGACAGAGGAGAATTCAGGAAACCCAAGATTCACGTTTAACTTTTGTGTGGGATGCTTTCTGCGCCTCTGAGAGGCACAGACTCGCCCCTCCGGGAATTTCTTTCCTCCTGGTTCTTACTCGTGTCGCATTCTGAGTTCTCCTGTCTGCTGCTGGGAGGGTGGAAAGATAAAAGCTCCAGACAGCTGCTAATCCCCCTTGGGCCGCACAGCGGGATGTAGTTTAAGGCGGTTTAGCAGTAAGCAGCAGATCAGTCCTCTGCGATTAGAAGGAATTGGAACAGTTCACAGCTGCCAGAAAGGCTCCCACGGGGACTGGTGTCCTCGACTTGATAGTGGCCGTGAGCACAGACACTTGGAGGTGGGAAGAGGTTAACGGGGTCCCCCTGGGGCAGGCTGCCTGGGGCCCCACCGGCTGGCTCTCACCTGGGTGAATTCATCTCAGCTGCTAAACTGAGGAACAGTACCGAGGGAGTGGACGGCTCATCTCAAGGAGGGACTCACGTGAACACACACAGCTCCCACATCTACCTGCACCTACACACACAGACACATAGAGCCTTAGAATACCCGTTTAGTCACTCTCAAATCAAACCCTTGCGTTTTCCCCAAAGGCCAGCTGAGCTACAAATTAAGAGCCTGTTTTATTCATTTTCTCTCCCTGCCTCTGAGGCAAACTTCATAGGATGCTGTCATTTTAGACTGGCTCTACTACAGCCCCTCAGGGTACACTCGCCCCTTCCCCCTTCCCCTGCATCCCTAGTTAAGCTTTATAAACTTGGGATCCTCCGCCATGCACTGGGAGCCTGAAGGCACCATGAATATTCGTGTGTGTGTGTATAGGGGAGGTGTGCACATGTGTGTTTATCTGGGCAAAGAATTCATAAGTTTCCTGAAATACTCAGCAACGACCCCCCCACCCCCAAAACAGAGGCATATGGACATCCACAGTTGGCTACTAAATTGATACCCTTTAATGTAATACTTTATCATTTTTAATAAGCTTTAATACTTATGCAAATACACTTAAACAGATGTGATAAGAAATGGCATCAGCTTTTCCCCTGTTGTCTCCAAAATTGAACTCTGATCCCGACTGATGTTTTCCACTCAGCATAAGAAAAGCCCTGCAGGTATTCAGATCTGTCATTGCCCCCAATCCCACATCCCTTCTAGAATATCAAAATGGTTCTCAATTACAGGAGAAATCGTTGAATGAAAAGAGAAATATTTCCATTAAGGAAGGCTGAGGTAGTTGGGAAAAACTTGAAGAGATGGTCTTCTAGAGTTGGAGTTATTGAACAAAACCATATACTGGAAAGGTGTCTCCAGATGGTATTATTCCTAAAGGCATAATGTAAATGCTTACCAGTATTCCCAGCAGAGGAATAGCACTGCACTTTACTAGCTGAGAGACAACACACTTTGCATTCTAGGATAAGATTCAGGCTGTTTCCAAGGCAGCCATGCACACCTCTAATCTGGCAAAGCCCAGCCAGCGCAGTGTGTGGTGGCTGGTCCCCCTTCGGGACCCCTCCTTTTGTCCTTGCAGGTCTGATGTGCCCATGGACTGGCCTGGTGGGATTTGGGTGTTTAATGCAGTGATTCTGGGGATCAGACTCTTTCTTGTCTCCCCTTGTAGTTCACAGCTGAGATGTTGGCACTCATCCTACCTCTTCCATCTGACTTTGGCCTGTTTCTATTTACAGCTTCACTCTTTCTGTTTCAGTAGTAATGGATCTTCGTGATGGTGTCCATCATACGAAAATGATACAGGATAATAATGATTATGCATTAGTTGTAACTTAGCTTTAGTTTGCTTGGAAATCTTTAGAGTATTCTTCCCTAGAGCTGGGCTTCTGAGAGGCTCTCACTTTCCACATTGTGTGTTTTGACAGTATTTAGACTTTCATGAACATGTTTGCTGCTGCTGCTGCTAAGTCGCTTCAGTCGTGTCTGACTCTGTGAGACCCCATAGACGGCAGCCCACCAGGCTCCGCCGTCCCTGGGATTCTCCAGGCAAGAACACTGGAGTGGGTTGCCATTTCCTTCTCCAATGCGTGAAAGTGAAGTCGCTCAGTCATGGCCGACTCTTCACAACACCATGGACTGCAGCCCACCAGGCTCCTCTGCCCATGGGATCTTCCAGGCAAGAGTACTGGAGTGGGGTGCCATTGCCTTCTCCATGAACATGTATGATTTTTATATATAGCTTGATTGAAGGTAACTAGAACAGCACTCAGAACTCCTGGTTCTCAGCATTGACCACCCCCCTCCCCCACACCGCCAGCACTTGGATCCACATGTGTGATGGAGAGAGGCGGACGGGCCAGGTAGTAAATACTTCAGGCTTCTGGGGCATATGCTC
Organism: Ovis canadensis; assembly: GCF_042477335.2. Lineage (NCBI taxonomy): Eukaryota > Metazoa > Chordata > Mammalia > Artiodactyla > Bovidae > Ovis > Ovis canadensis. The sequence continues at coordinate 136,678,366 of NC_091247.1, read as the reverse complement.
TCGAATCTCAGCTCCTCATCTTCACAGCTATAGTGCAGAAGCAGCCATAGACGATATATCAACAAATGGAGCTGGCTGCGTGCCAATAAAAAACTATCACAGGCGCTGAAATTTGAAAATTTTCACATGCCGCAAACTAGTACTCCTCTTTAGATTTTTCTGTTAGCTGTTTGAAAAATGTACAAACCATTCTTAGATCATGAACCATGCAGACATGGATAATGGGCTGGATTTTGCTAATCCCTGCTCTTTTTTATATCAGCTTACCCCCAGAGTAGGTTGCAATGATAGAAGTCTTAAAACTAAGATATGATGTTAGAGGAAATCCGTGTTTGCTTTTGGACATGAGGTGGCGATTGACTCAAAAGGGCCAGCAAATCGCTTACGCAGGGTTCTGTGTCTTGCCAGGGGTGTGGGTTCCACCGGTGAATACAGACTGAAGGTGTATTTAGGATCTGAGCATTTCTTCGTGTATAAATGATACTTCAGTACAAAGGAAAGGAATAACTTGCCTGTTGTTGTTTAGTCACCCAGCCGTGTCCTGCTCTTTGCGACCCCTTGGAATGCGGCACGCCAGGCCTCCCTGTCCCTCCCCATCTGTCGCATAACAACCGCAAAATCTCAGAGCCACCTGGTTGACAGTAAGCACCTGTTTCTCCCTCTCAGGTATGTGGATCAGCTGGGGCGATTCTGCCCCATTCATGTGCCTGTTTTGAGCCCAGGACTGGGGTAGTAGTTCTCTCGGCTGTGGCAGAGACACAGGCAGCAAGGCGAGCAGTGTGTGCACATTTCAAACCTTCCTGCCCCCCACCTCGGCTGTTATAGTGCTCAGACCCAGCCCAACTGCTAGCAGCTGCATACCCTAATTTAAGAAAACATGTTAAAATGCAAAAAAAAGTTTAAAAAGCGTCATCCCTCATGTGTGAAACCTGCCAAATCTCCACCTTTGAAAGGATGGCAAGTGTTACAGGACAGAAGGCCAGGCATATGAAATGGCAGAGGCTCAGAACAGGACTGAATACACGTCAGAATACACCTCCAGATAAACACAGGTGTCTGGAGCGTCTTCTGTTGTCCGTGCAGTGGTGACGACATCCGGGATGGTGCGCACCCTGCTCAGGCCACCCCCTCTTTGAACTCAGCCTGTGCACGGCTTCAGCAGCCCCCTTGTGCTGCAGCCTGACCACCCTCTTGAGCTCTAGATCCCCACTGCTGTCTGTCTGCTCTATGCCCTCACCGCCACAAACATGTCCACGGCTGTCTGTGAACTTCATACTCCGATGTCACTGCATACTCTGATCTCAGTGAAACAATACCATTGTCCAGCCAGGCATGCAGAGGTCATCCCAGACTCTTCACTCTCTTTCCTCCCCAAATCCAAGCACCGCTGTCTCTAAATGACTCATCCCCCTTGTATTCCACAGATTCTTCAGGTTTGTTGTTGGTCAGTCGCTAAGTCGTCTCCGACTCTTTGTGACTCCATGGACTGTAGCACGCCAGGCTTCCCTGTCCTTCAATGCCTCCTGGAGTTTGCTCAAACTCGTGTCCATTGAGTGGATGAAGCCACCCAACCATCTCATCCTCTGTGACGCCTTTCTGCTCCTGCCCTCAATCTTTCCCAGCATCAGGCTCTTTTCTTCTGGTTGCTATGGCCCTGCTTCACAATTGTATCATGGGTCACCAGAACCATTGCAGTATCCTCTGTGCTGACCTCTTGGTGTTTGCCTCACTTGCCCGAACCCTCCCTCCACTGTACCCAGGCTGACCCACGTCTGATCCTATCACCCCCTTTCCCATTTGTGTGTGTTTTTAACAGTAACAGTTGTCTCCAGAAAAGAGCACTTGGGGTCTATAATGGGAGGGAGACTTACTTTTTTTATTATCTATCTTTTTATAGTGTTAGACTGTCTTTCTAACAGTGGATGTTTGTCTTTGAAATTCAGTAATTATAAACAGAAATATTAGTAGAATTGGTAGCTGGACTTTATGAGAGATGGAGATGAAGAAGAAAGTGTCAGATGATCTTTGAAACGTGAAGCCTGAATTACTGGCAGGTGGTGGTGTTTTGGGAGCTAATCAGCACGCAGATATTCTGCAGTTATAAATTAAGGACTTCGTCTTCCGGTTTATGGGTCATAAGCTTCACCAGGCTGCACAGGGCTGGCTGCTCAGATCGCTGAATCCCACAACTCCTAAAGAACAGGTAGTGCTTTCTTATCAACCCTTGACTGTGCCCAGCATAGTCAGTAAAAGCTGGTACAATAGACCATTACTTTTAAAGACCTTTGGACTCCTGAATCCTGACTCTAACACATACTAATTCTACAAATTTGGGCAAATTACCTGACTCCTTTGAACTATATTTTTCCCATCTGTGGAATGAGAAATATTAATAGTGTGCTTCCCTGGAGGGTCAGGTAGTAAAGAATCTACCTGAAATACAGGAGACCCAGGTTAAATCCGCGGGTCGGAAAGATCCCCTGGAGAAGGGAATGGCAACCCACTCCAGTATTCTTGCCTGGAGAATTTCATGTACAGAGGAGCCTGGTGGGCTACAGTCCATGGGGTCGCAAAGAATTGGACGTGACTGAGCGACTAACACACTCCTCCATAACAGTATTTTGGGGATTAAATGAGGCATTTCATGTAGAGCCTTCATTACAGTGCCTAGTTCTTTTTGTACCCTTGGTAAATGATAGCTTTTTGTGAGTGGTGAGGGAGTGGGGTGCTGCGCCATGCGTGGCTCATGGGATTTTTGTTCCCCAACCAGGGATTGAACCTAAACTCTCGAAAATGAAACCATGGAATCTTAACCACTTGCCTGCAGGGCAGTTTCTTATTTTTGTTAATGAAGTGTGTCCAAGAAGTAGTTTTCTTTTTTGCTTGAAAACCTCCGTTGCACAGAAGGTTATGTTTTTGGTAGCTGTGTCCTACTGGTAAGTCATGTTGAGTTAAGAGTCATCTGTAAGTCTTCCTTCTGAATCTACTTTCCATGTTATGTTGGTTTACTTGCTATGTTGTATCCAGCTCTTACAACCCCATGGACTATAGCCCGCCAGGCTCCTCTGTCCATGGGATTCTCCAGGCAACAATACTGGAGTGGGTTGCCATTTCCTCCTCCAGGGGATCTTCCCAACCCAGGAAACAAACCTGGGTCTCCTGCATTGTAGGCAGGTTCTTTACCAACTGAGCTACAAGGGAAACCCGTGTTATGTTATTCAAATTTTTTTCAGCCCTGTCCCCTCACTCCACCTCCCACCTCCCCCAGCAATATTTTGCAGGCTTTACAGCTGTTTTTATCACATTTCATCTTGTTTAGCCTTATCCTGTGCACTGATCTAGGAAGAAGATGTGGGCGAGTTGAAAAAGCATTTGTGTAAATCTGTGGAGTATAAAACCAGAATGGGTTATGAAGGCATGTTATGGGGAAATCACCAACATCTTGAAGTCATAAAGTCCAGTCCTTCAACAGATATTTAGTTGGGGGCAAGTGTCAGTCTCTGTTCTAGGTGGTACAGTGAGCAAACCAGAGAATCTTCCCCCTGAGTTGACTTACTGACAGTGAGAATATAGGTCAAGGAGGCGGTCTCGGGCGGTGGAAAGTGAGCAAATGACACTTGAGCTCTTAAGAATGAATCAACTATGTGGCCTTCTGGGGAAGGACTGCCCCGGATGGAGGGGACAGCTGGGTAAAGACTCCAGGGGGAGAGCCAGCTTGGCGCATTGACAGCGACAGGAGCCCGAGTAGAAGGAGAAGGTGAGCGAGAGACAAGAGTGAGAGGAGATCAGGTCTGGCTTGCATGGGTGACATCAGGCTGGTCAGGAGCTGCTCTGTTTTTTTATGTTGTGTTTTTAAAAATAATTTTTATTGGAGTACAGTTGCTTTACAACATGGTGTTAGTTGCAGCTATACAGAGAAATCAACCAGCCATACATACACATTTGCCTTTCAGACTTCCTCCCCTCGGGTGACCATCAGCGTTCCCCGGCTTGTACAGCGTCTCTTCATTAGCTAGCTGTTTTATATACAGTGTCAGTCCCAATCTCCCAGTTCCTCCCACGTCCCCTTCCCCCCTGGGTATGCATGTATTTGTTCTCTACATCTGTGTCTGTGTTTCTGCTTTGCAATTAAGATCGTCTATGCCATCGTTCTAGATTCCATGTATAGGCGTTCATATGCGATATTTGGTTTTCTCTTTCTGACTTACTTCACTCTGTATGATTCTCTCTAGGTCCATCCATGTGTTGTTTTTGATTTTATGATGGGCTGAACAAGGGCCCTTCTAAACTATCCCTGTCCTAGTCTCCAAACCTGTAAATATGTCACTTACACGGTAAAAGAAACTGCAGCTGTGATGAAGGTAAATATCTTGTGATGGGGCAACCATACTGAGTGACCTGGGTGGGGCCCAGTGTCATCACAAAGGTCCTTGTTCGAGGAGGGCAGGAGAATCAGAGAAGGTGAGGAAGGAGCCACAAGTTGAGGAGTGTAGGAAGCTCTAGAAGCTAAAAAAGGCGTGGGAACAGATTCTCCTCTGAAGCCTCTAGAAGGAACCCAGCCCTACTGACGCCTTGATTTTACACTTCTGATTTCCAGAACTGTAAGAGAGTACATTTGTGTTGGGCTAAGCCACCAAATTATGCTAATTTTTATAGCTGCAATAGGAAATTCATGAAGATTTTAATTCTCAAATGCAGCTGGGGGACTTCCTGGTGGTTCAGTGGTTAAGACTCTGAGATTCCACCGCAGGGGCACTGGTTTGATCCCTGGTTGGGAAACTAAGATCTCACATGCCATGGGGCATGGCCAAAAATTTTAAAAAGACAGCCAAAAATTTAAATAGGAAAAAAATGCAGATGGAAGCTATTGAAGGGTTTTAAGCAGGGGAGTGATGGGACTGTATTTAATTTTTAAAAGAATGGGTTGTTGGGAGGCAGAAGGGACAACAGGGAGGCTATTTAGGAGGTGGTGGCAGTCATCTCAAAAAGGACATGTCAGAGATCCAGGTTAAGGCGGTGGCGTGGGATGGGGAGGAATGGACAGGCTTTGGTTGCAGAGTCAGTGAGAACTGCTGATGGCATGGTTGTGGGGATACAGAAAAAAGAAATCAAGGGTGATGCTGACTTTGGGCTTATGTAGTTGGGTGCCATTTATGAAATGGGAAAGGTAGGATAAGAACTAGACTTAGAGGAGAAATTATGCATTCTGCTTTGGACATGTTAAAGTGTGAGATGCCTGTTAGACATCCAGGTCTGTGTTGAAAGCAGATGAATAAACCAGCGGATGTCTCGGAAGAGAACCCTTTGCGTGTCCCCTCAGCCCTGGATAGGGTTTGCCCTCCAGCGGAATCTCCCTAGTGCCACCATCACTAACAGACTACCTGGCCAGCTGAACTTGACCCAGTGTGGCATCTCATTCCACGTCTTTATTTTTCATCCTGGGTTCATTTTCGATGGCCTACTCTGTGAAAGCTGAATGAGCAATTAATAGAGTCTAAAATGAGGCCCAGTATGTTTGATAACAAAGAGTGATGGAAAACAATTTAGGATTAATTTGGGCCCCAAATGTGTATGGTTGTTTAGTGATTTTTCAGAGAGCTAAATGGATTTCATGAATTTTAATTGATGTTTAACTTTTATTGTGTTCATGTGGGGTGGCCAATTGGAACCATGCCCAGTAAGACTGATGAGTATACAGACATTTGCAGGCAGTTTGCCTTTTCCTAGGGCCAGTGGGGGATAGGAAGGCTTCAAGTAAGGGGAGGAGAACTGTAAGGAGTGGATAATCTTGAAGCACATTTATTTTGAGAAAAATGAAAAATTATTGAATACTTTGGTTTTCTACTCATCTTAAATAATATGAGGTTTACTATTATTTCTTCGTATTAGTGTTACTGTTTTTGTTTTTGTTTTTTTTCCAGAAAATTTGAACTTGTCTTTGAAATGAGCTAGGTTGTTATTTCGGAGAAGGCAGTGGCAACCCACTCCAGCACTCTTGCCTGGAAGATCCCACGGGCGGAGGAGCCTGGTGGGCTGCAGTCCATGGGGTCGCTAAGAGTCGGACCCAACTGAGCGATGTCACATTCACTTTTCACTTTCATGCATTGGAGAAGGACATGGCAACCCACTCCAGTGTTCTTGCCCGGAGAATCCCAGGGACGGGGGAGCCTGGTGGGCTGCCGTCTATGGGGTCTCACAGAGTCGGACACGACTGAAGCGACTTAGCAGCAGCAGCAGGCTGTTATTTACAATGGAAAGAACTCTAATTTGTGTGCATTTAAGGTTCAGTTTGTGAGCCAGGTCAACAGAATGTTGTTTACTGCACGAGTTTCCTCTGTGAAGTAATTTGCTAAGCGTTGAAGAGGATATAGTAATTAGGATGCGTTTTTGCCAACTCACTGGCTTGAGGAATAAGGAAATCTGTCGTCTTACATAAGAAGGAGTAGTCCACAAGCACAGGGTGTCGTTTCTGCTGTCCTCTGTGATTCTCATGGTTCCGCCCTCCTATGGCTTCATTTTTAGATCGGGAGCAAGATGGCTGCAGTGATTCCAGGCTTCACATCCAGATCTGCTAATAGCCAAAGGGAAAAAGAGGGCTGTCTCTTCCTTAGCCATCTAAAATGTGAAATAATCTTTCCTAGGAGCCCCTCAGCAAACTTTTGTCACATTCCACATATCAGGATTGGGTCCTGTGTCCATTTGTGAGCCAGTCATTGACTGAGGAAATGGACTTACCATGATTAGTTCAGGTCAGGGTTTGGCAAATATTAATGAAGTGTAATTGGCATAAGCCAGGCTCAGTCGTTTACATAATGCCTGTTGCTGCTTTCATGATACAGCAGCAGAATTGAACAGTTGCAACAGTGATCTTCGGAGAAGGCAGTGGCACCCGACTCCAGTGTTCTTGCCTGGAGAATCCCAGGGACGGGGGAGCCTGGTGGGCTGCCATCTATGGGGTCGCACAGAGTCGGACACGACTGACGCAACTTAGCAGCAGCAGCAGCAGCAGTGATCTTCTGGCAAAGGCTGAACTATTTACTGTCTGCCCTTTACAGAAAAGCCGCTGATCCTTAACTTAGGTTAATCATCTAGGATATATGGGTCCTGGAGAGTCAAGGACAGCAGCCACTGGAAACACAAAAGAAGTGTAGGATGTGATCCTATTCCTCAAAGAATGTGTCAGATGCCATACTTTAATATGGTAAGGGAAAATGATACTTTAACATGGTAAGAGATCTACAGCTTTGGGTTACAGTTTCATACTCAAATGAAAGATGTCTCATAAATACTTATAATTGGAAACCATCTTCCTTTCTGCTACAAAGTAGGATAAAAAAACCTCTCCACCCATTTATCATGCTTCATTCTAAAGAAATTATAAAAATGAACATCCGATAAAGAACTCCAAAAAATTATAAATATGAGCATCAAATAAAGAACACCTAAGGACTTAAACGTATTTTTTAAAAAATTCTGGAGAGTGTAGTAGTAGTATTCAAAAAACAAGTTTATGCCATTTTAAGAAACTGTGCTCTAAATGGGGAGGAAGCAGTGATGTTAACCAATAGCCCAAGGAAAGCACTTCTCAACTCGTATTTTGCTCATGCTTTTTCCTTTACAGTAATCGATCCAGAAAGAACAGAGCAAGCATGTTTAAAAGATTAGTGGGTAGGCCACATGAAGGACTCGTGTGGTGGTAGAACCATTTGTTCTGTATCTTGACTGGATAAATGATTTTGCACAGGTAGTGATGTTGTGGAGAAGTTCACACACACATATACATACACACACACACACACGTGAGTACAAGTAAAAGTAAGGAAGTCTGAAGAAGGTACGAGGATGTTATCAATATCAATATCCTGGTTGTGGTATTATATTAAATATGACAGTTTTGGAAAAACTACTGGGGGAAGCTGGGCAAAGTACACAAGGATCTATCTCTCTATTATTTCTTATGACTGAAAGTGAATCTTCAGTTACCCTAGTAACATTTTCAATTCTTTGTGATCCCATGGACTATAGCCCACCAGGCTCCTCTGACCATGGAATTCTCCAGGCAAGAATACTGGACTGGGTTCCCATCCCCTTCTCCAGGGGATCTTCCCAACCCAGGGATTGAACCTGGGCCTCCACCATTGCAGGCAGACTCTTTACCATCTGAGCCCAAAATAAGAGATAAATGAGTTAGAAGAGCACTGAAAGGAGAGGTGGGGAGATGGTAAGGAAGCCTTGTCTGATTACATTCCATATGTAAGGGTCTTGACCTCAGGGCAACTATTAGCAAATTTTGAAAAGTTGTGGAGAATAGGAGAATTGCCCCCTCAAAAATGGGAAAATACTGTACTGCATTTCACAAATAGTCTTTGACCTTTCTCTTAATCCTTAACAAGTTTAGAATAGATTCTCAAATAGATGATGGTAATGAGGAAATAGTAAAGAGATCACTAAAGGCCATAAAGATTTACTAAGAATATTCTTTATGGTGACAGCTCAGAGAAATGGAGAAGGCGATGGCACCCCATTCCAGTACTCTTGCCTGGAAAATCCCATGGATGGAGAAGCCTGGTAGGCTGCAGTCCATGGGGTCGCGAAGAGTTGGACACAACTGAGCGACTTTGCTTTCACTTTTCACTTTCATGCATTGGAGAAGGAAAGGGCAACCCACTCCAGTGTTCTTGCCTGGAGAATCCCAGGGATGGCGGAGCCTGGTGGGCTGCCGTCTGTGGGGTTGCACAGAGTCGGACACGACTGAAGCGACTTAGCAGCTCAGAGAAAAGTACATAGTAAATCCTAATTTCAACAAGGTACTCACAAAATCCCATATCAGATTTTGAAAAATAAGATTGTATAGTTAGCTAGCATAACTCAGTGAAGCTATGAGCCATACTGTGCAGGACCACCTGAGACAGATGGGTCATAGTGGAGAGTTCTGACAATATATGATCCGCTGGAGTAGGGAATGGCAAACCACCCCAGGACACTCACTGTGAGAACCCCACGAACAGTATAAAAAAGGCAAAAAGATAGAACACCAAAAGATGAGTCCTGCAGGTCAGAAAGTGTCCAATATGCTACCAGGAAAGAGTGGAGGACAACTGCTAACAGCTCCAGAAAGAATGAAGTGGCTGGGCCAAAGCGGAAATGATGCTCAGTTGTGGATATTTCTGGTGATGAAAGTAAAATAGTATTACACGGGAACCTGGAATGTTAGGTCCATGAATCAAGGTAAATTGGACGTAGTCAAGCAAGAGATGGCAAGAGTAGACATCGATGTCTTAGGGATCAGTGAGCTAAAATGGACGGGAATGGGTGAATTTAACTCAGTTGACCATTGTATCTACTACTGTGGGCAAGAATCCTGTAAAAGAAATGGAGTAGCCCTCATAATCAGCAGAAGAGTCTGAAATGCAGTACTCGGGTGCAGCCTCAAAAAGTGACAGAATGATCTCGGTTTGTTTCCAAGGCAAACCATTCCACATCACAGTAATTCAAGTCTATGCCCAATCACTAATGCCAAGGAAGCTGATCAGTACTATGAAGAACCAGAAGACCTCTTAGAAGTAACATTAAAAAAAGATGTCCTATTCATCATAGGGGATTGGAATGCAAAAGTAGGAAGTCAGGAGATACTTGGAGTAACAGGCAAGTTTGGCCTTGGAGTACAAAATAAAGCAGTGCAAAGGCTAAGAGAATTCTACCAAGAAAATGCACTGGTCATAGCAAAAACTCCTTTCCAACAACATAAGAGATGACTTTATACATGGCTGAAATCAGGTTGATTACATTCTTTGTAGCTGAAGATGGAGAAGCTCTATACAGTTGGCAAAAACAGGACCTGGAGCTGACTGTAGCTCAGATCATCAGCTTCTCATAGCAAAATTCAGGCTTAAGCTAAAGTGGAAAAACCACTGGGCCGGCAGGTGTGATTTAAATCAAACCCCCTATGAATATACAGTGGAGGTGATGAATAGATTCAAGGGATTAAATCTAGTAAACAGATTGCCAGAAGAACTATGGACAGAGGTCTGCAATACTGGGCAGGAGGCTGCAAATAAAACCATCCCAAAGGAAAAGAAAAGCAAGAAGGCAAAGTGGTTGTCCAAGGAGGCTTTTAAATAGCTAACGAAAGAAGAGAAGCAAAAAGCAAGGAAGAAAGGGAAGGTACACCCATCTAAACGCAGGGTTTCAGAAAATAGCGAGAAGAAACAAGAAGGCCTTCTTCAGTGAACAGTGCAAAGAAATAGAGGAAAATGACAGAAAGGGTAAGACTAGAGATCTCTTCAAGAACACTGGAACTATCAGAGGAGCGTTTCATTCAAAGGCGAGCACAATAAAGGATAGAAATAGTAAAGCTCTAACAGAAGCACTAGAGATCAAGAAGAGATGGAAAGAATACACAGAAGAGCTGTACAAGAAAAGATCTTAAGTGAACCAGATAACCTTGATGGTGTGTGGTCATTCACCCAGAGCCAGACGTTCTGGAATGTGAAGTCAAGTGGTCCTTAGGAAGTGCTGCTGTCAATAAAGCTAGTGGAGGCAATGGAATTCCAGCAGAACTATTTAAAATCCTAAAAGATGATGCTACCAAAGTGCTGCACTCAGTATGTCAGCAAATTTGGAAAACCCAGCAGTGGCCACAGGACTGGAAAAGGTCAGTCCTCATCCCAGTTCCCAAGAAGGGCAGTACTAATGAACTGTCTGGTGGTTCAAACCGCCAGACAGTTATACTCATCTCCCATGCTTGTAAGGTTATGCTCAAAATCCTGCATGCTAGGTAGGCTTCAGCATTACATGAACCAATAACTTCCAGATGTCCACGCTGGGTTTAGAAAAGGCAGAGGAACTAGAGATCAAATTGCCTACATTCACTGAATCATAGAGAAAGCAAGGGCATTCCAGAAAAACATATACTTCTGTTTCATTGACTACACAAAAGCCTTTGACTGTGTCGATCATAACAAACTGTGGACAACTGTTAAAGAGATGGGAATACCAGATGATCTTACCTGTCTCCTGAGAAACCTGTATGCTGGTCAAGAAGCAACAGTTGGAACTTTGTATGGAACAACCGACTGGTTCAGATTGAGAAAGAAGTGCAGCAAAGCTGTATATTGTCCCCTTGCTTATTTAACTTATATGCAGAGCACATCATGAGAAATGCTGGGCTGGATGAATTACAAGCTGGAATCAAGATTGCAGGGAGAAATATCAACAACCTCAAATATACCAGATAATACCATTCTAATGGCAGAAAGCAAAGGGGAACTAAAGAACCTCTTCATAAGGGTGAAGGAGGAGAGTGAAAAAGCCAGGTTAAAACTTGGTATTAAAAAAATGAAGATCATGGCATCTGGTCCCATCACTTTATGGCAAGGGGAATAGGTTGAAGTAGTGCGATTCATGGGGTCGCAAAGAGTCAGACACGACTGAACGACTGAACTGAACTGAAGTGACAAATTTCCTCTTCTTGGACTTTAAATCACTGAGAATGGTGACTGCAGCCATGAAATTAGAAGGCAATTGCTTCTTGGCAGGAAAGCTATGTGTGTTAAAAACTTAGTGTGTTAAAAAGCGGGGACATTCCTTTGCCGACAAAAGGTCCGTATAGTCAAGGCTATGGTTTTTCCAGTAGTCACATATGATTGTGAGAGCTCAACCATAAAAAAGGCACAGTTCCAAAGAATCGAACTGTGGTGCTGGAGAAGACTCTTGAGAATCCCTTGGACAGCAAGGAGATCAAACCAGTCAGTCTTAAAGGAACTCAACCCTGAGTACTCGTTGGAAGAACTGATGCTGAAACTGAAGCTCCAGTATTTTGGCCTCCTGACATGAACAGCCGGCACATTGGAAAAGGCCCTGCTGCTGCAGAAGATCAAGGGCAGTAGGAGAAGGAGGCAACAGAGGATGAGGTGGCTGGATGGCATCACGCATTCGATGGAAATGAACCTGGGCAAACTCCAGGAGATGGTGGGGGAGAGGGAGGCCTGGGATGCTGCCGTCTACGGGGTCATGAAGAGTCTTGGCAACTGAACAACTAATACAGTTAACTGGAGAGAGTCCAGTGAGTGACTTGTTTTCCTAGTGAATGTTATTTCTGTCAGTTTCAGGCCACACGAAAGGAAGGGCAATAGTGAAGAACCCTTTTTGTTAGGAATCTGGGAAAAAACATAGAGCCCATGGTCATGAAACTTAGACGTGATAAAAAGATCTCAGGAGGAGACGTCATGATGATACATGGCAATTTAATTTCAGAAGTCTATAGGAGTGCTGGGATAATGGCCCCAAACTAATAAAAATAAAAATATTTTTAATGAAAAAGCAACAATCAGTCCTATATATAAATGTAAAGGAATAATCATAAACCTGCCAGATGAATAGCTTCATGACAGTTCACATGGGGAAAAAACCCAGGGAGATGTCAGTGATACTGCGATTGGTATAGCATGTATGCAGACACCTGGGAGTCACCCAGGGCTGAGTGTGGGTGGAGTCTGGGAGAGAGTGGTAGGGTGAACTGGGGGGAGGTGGGGAGGGAGGTCAGTGACCAGAGGGAGCTGTGCCCTAGAGAGTGACCAAAGCTGTCCTGGACAGAGTTCCTTCAAGGTGAAGGAAATGGTATCCGAAGCAATAAATAAGAAGGGCTGGTAAGAATTAGGCAGAGGTTCAGGCTTGAACCCCAGTCTCCTCAGAGAACCAAAGGGAGCCCAACTCTCAGGGCGCCAGGAGCAAGTGAAACATTTCAGCAAGGCCAAGGCATGGGGCTCCACTGGGGAAAGGGTACCAGCATGAAGGACATGTCTTTGAAATCTGCAATTTCCCTCCCCTTTCTTCCTGTGAGTGCCTGGGACAGGTTACTTGCCATTCCTGAGGACTGGTTTTTGCATCTGGTCAAGGGAAGTGATAATAAAATCCACTTCCCAATTGTTGGGAGAATTGAATGTAGTTTATTAAATGCTTGGTGCAGTCTGTGAATTGTTTTGTAGAAGTCCTGTCAGGCGCCTTGAGCTCTATTTACAGATAGCGAGCTACAGACGAATTCCAGAGCGTATTTACCTATTAAGAGGGATTTCCTATTGCAGTGACTTTGAAACCTGGTTGTACATTAGAATCGTGGGAGCTTAAAAAAAAATGATTTTGAAAAGAATGCTCCAATCGACCACCGAACCAGACAGAATCTCTGGCACTAGAATGAGGCATTAAGAGTTTTTAAAGCTTCTCCAGATGGTTCTAATATGCAGCCAGAATTGACAGCCGCTGTCTTACTGTACTCTCAGTGCTGCTTGTCATTGACTCAGAGCCTCACTTAACTTGGATGTGGCCAGGCAGGGCTGTGGACAGTGTCAGTCAAGTCTAATCTTGGGATGATCCAGAGGGGGAAGGAAGCTGCTAAAAATCAAAGCCACAAATGCATTCACAGTAACAACCATCTTGAAAAGTACTGCATGGAATGAGTGAAGCACAGGGCCCCTGGACTCTGAGCTGATCAAGGCACATGTGGAATGTTGATTCCCTTTCAAGAGGAATCGGATGAGAGCAGACAGTCTGTTTTCCTATGTATAAATTACAAAGAAAGAAGGGCAGTGGGGAAGATTTTGCTTGGGTTTGTTTAAACAGAGTCACTATGCATGTTGGTCTACAATGTTCTCTTTTAGGGGGGAAAACTTAATGTATCATGGACATTTCGCCACTTAATTTTATATTGGAGCAGTTGATTTTCTCCCTTATATATGTATATGCTTCTGTAACAATGCAGCTTCTGCCCCCCAGGGGATAATTTTGTCTTTTTGTGTGGAATGCCTGAGTTTGAAGCCTGGAATTTCTGTGGGCTTTGACCAGAGCTTTCATTGCAGGTCTTGGGCAGCTCCCACCCTTCTGATTATGAATCTTTCCTGGCATAGGATCCCCATAGGAACCACTGACCCGAGCCTCCTCCATAGGATTTTGCTGTCAGATGACGGTGGCAAAGCGTGTTGGAAATTCAGCTCTCTGATACCCATGGTTTGGGGGCCAAATATTTGTGAGAGCTAGAAAAAATATTGTTGAATTCCTATTGCTTTTTTGTGATTTTTGTATAATGTGAGTTCTCAGTGACTCATGTACATTGATCAGTAACAGAGGGGTTTGTGAGAGGATGGTGTGTCGTTTAAAAGTACAGAGTGGATAAATAGGTGACCAGCCTAGCCTGGATGGAGCTTTCTGTTTTTATCTTGCTGGGAAATTGACATAATTTAATTCCACTGCCTCTTGCAATAGCTGCTCTTATTCATTTCCCTTTTATTCCAATGGGAGAAAGACAATCTAAGCTTTGAATAGCTTTTCTTTCTCCCTTACCCTTGAGGATCACAGTGAATATCATGCTTTTCATGATATACTTCCAAAGTGCTTTAAAATATTGCTGTCATTATTTCATTCTCTTATCAAATATTTTCAGAGTAACTATTCTGTGCCAATCATAGTACCTGGCCTTTCTGAGCAGAGAATGCAAGATAAATAAGTTTTCACATCATTGGGTGGAAATTCTAAGGTTGGTCACTGAGGAAGGATGGCTATAGGACTCAAGTGGTGACTGGAACAATAGATACCATTTACTGATTTATTACTCTGTGCTAAGTGCCTTTCTAGGAATTTTATATCAGTTATCTCATTTAATACTCATAGGAAACTTGATGAAGTATATGCTCTTGTTACTTCCCTTTTGTAGACAGGAAACTGAAGCACAGGAAGATGAAATAATTTACTGGGAATCACCCAGCTAAGAAGTGGTACAGTCTGAATTTAAACTCAGACAGGACTTCCCTGACAGTCCAGTGGTTAAGATGCTGTGCTTCCAATGCAGAGGGTCCAGATTTGAACCCTGGCTGGGGAACTAAGATCTCACATTCTGTGTGGCCAAGCAAACAAAAAACTCAGAGCATCCAGTTCCAGAATCTGTGCTCATTGTGAATTATTACTAAAGAATCTCTTGGCTCTCTGATATATTGTATTAGCAGCTTTCAGTTTTTAAAAAAGAAAAAGATGGTTAATTATTGTTAGCCATCAGTATCCCTGGAATCTTTTGGATTTTCAGCCTTGAAACATGTTCAAGAGCTTTTAGAGATATAATATCATAGTGAAGTTGGTGATCAGAACTGATTTCCAGACTTTAAGGGAAATTGATCAAATCTTTATAGTGTGTTGTACTTTCAGGGGATGAACTTCTACCTGTAGTGGGTACAGTCATATCAGAATGGATCTTATTCTCTCACTTGCAGTGTTGTTTGTGCTGAAAGGAAGTCCACTAAGCTGTTATTTTTGCTAAGTCAGCTTTTCAGTCCATCACGAAGTCTGCTATAATGTGGGAAGTGTGTTTCCCCAACCTGCCATCAGTGTGTATGTGGTGGTGGTTTTTCAGCTGCTCAGGCATGTCCGACTCTTTGTGACCCCGTGGACTGCAGAATGCCAGGCTTCCCTGTCCTTCATTATCTCCCAGGCATTGCTCAAACTCATGTCCATTGAGTCGGTGATGTTATCTAACCATCTCATCCTCTGCCGTCCTCTTCTTTTGCCTTCAGTCTTTCCCAACATCAGGGTCTTTTCCAATAAGCCAGTTCTTCCCATCAGGTGGCCAAAGTATTGGAACTTCAGCTTTAGCATCAGTCTTTCCAATGAGTATTCAGAGTTGATTTCCTTTAGGATTGACTGCTTTGATTCCCTTGCAGTCCAAGGGACTCTCAAGAGTCTTCTCCAGCACCACGATTTGAAAACATCAATTCTTCAGCACTCAGCCTTCTTTATGGTCCAACTCTCATGTCCATATATGACTATTGGAAAAGCCATAGCTTTGACTAGATGAACCTTTGTCGACAAAGTGACGTCTCTGCTTTTGAATATGCTGTCTAGGTTTGTCATAGCTTTCCTTCCAAGGAGCAAGTGTCTTTTAATTTCATAGCTGCAGTCACCATCCGCAGTGATTTTGGAGCCCAAGAAAATAAAATCAGTCTGTTTCCACTTTTCTGCCTTCTATTTGCCATGAAGTGAGGAGACTGGATGCCATGATCTTAGTTTTCTGAATGTTGAGTGTGTATGCCTATGTTTAAATGCATGTAGACATTCTTAGCTTAAAAATGTGAAAATCTCAATGCATTCCTAGATTCTCGTTTTATGTATCTTGTATACTGTATGTTTTAAACTCTTTTAATTGGTAATCCAGTCTGAAACCAACAGCTATGAGTCACTACAAGCTATGCTGTATAACCTCAATTCAAATTCATAGTCCCAGATGACATTTTTCGCCTTCATTTTACCATAATAATCATGAGAGCTGTCACTCACTGGATGTTGACAGTGTGTTAATCTTTGTATTAAGCACTTTACCTGTATTCTCATTTAATCCTCACAATAACCCTTTGAGATAGATCTTGTTATTCTTATTTTCCAGATACATAAGCAGAGGCTTAGAGAGATGGTTACTTGTTCAAAGTCACATAGATCCAAGTGGGGATCTGAATCCAGGTTTGTCTGCCTCCCAGGTCAGTTGATTTCCACTGTGGAAACACTGAGGCAGACACTGATGAAGGAAGGAAGATGCTCTGAGTACTGTGTGCTTGTGTGACGCTATGTTTATATGTAGCGTAATTTTAAAAGATAAACAATAGTAACTGTAGCTTCCTATGGTAAGGTGAGGTCAGAGACATCAGAATTTGTATCCTAGCTCTGTTTAATATAAAGTTATTAAACCAACCACAATTTCTCTGAGCCAGTTTCCACATCTGTAAAATAAGGATAATAATACTTGTTTAACCGCAATTATAAGGTTTTTGTTAGACGGAAGTGAGATCACAGATATGAAAGTGCTGAGGAAGTAGTTTACAGGTGTAAGGAATCACTAGCCAGTTTCTCATCCCATTCAGCTCACAAGAACCCTTAAAACTTATTTCATATGATTCAGATTAGATCTTGCTGTGGATTTGGTTTAACTGCTTCCTTAAAAATGTAGGATGTAGTCTGGCTTTTCACTTCATTCATTCAGCTCTTTTGAGGCTCTGTCATATCCCAAGGCTTGGCATTGTTGCTGGAGGTATAAATTCACTCACACTGGATCACAGATCATTCTAGACATTTTCTGGTTAGGATTGTTGTCCATGATCCAGTCTAACCCCACTACATGTTACCTGACCTCATGCAGTGTGAATAGGGTCAGACCCTGTCCATGGCAGGCAGACTGCTCTGCGTGAAGAGATCTCGGGTCAGGTGGGGCCTCTGGCATGTGTTGCGAGTTTGCATATTGTTCTGTGAGGTGGTGTGGGATGGAGGTGGGCTCAGATGAAGCCCAGGTGAAGAATTTCCCCAGACACCGAGCACAACATGTAGCCCTCGTGGACTTGTGTCTCAGTCTGCCTAGACCCAGGAGGCCCCTAGCAAGTGTGTTTCAACTGGAACTGCCTGTGTGGCTTTTTAAATCCCCCCAGATGAAAAGAGCCACATTTCCCCCAGAGCTCACCAAACCACAGTAATTAATAATAGACTCAAGTCCATTTTGAATACATTTTAATTGTGTGTTCAACAGGATTTCATACTTGCACTCTGTTGTTTTTGTTTAATGTTCAAACTGAACATGCACACAGTTCTATGGCAGCTGGAGTGGAGACAAAGGTTGCTCAGTTCAATAAGTATTACTAAGCTTTCCCCAGATGGGCATTGTGAAAGACACGGTCAGCTCCAACCGTAATCATCAAAACAACTAAACCTCTAGCTCTATTTATTTACTTAATTGGAGTATAATTGCCTTACAAGGTTGTGTTCGTTTCTGCTGTACAACAAAGTCAATCAGCCGTGTGTATATGTTTATCCCCTCCCTCTTGAATCTCCCTCCCACACCCCCATCCCACCCCTCCAGGTCATCGCAGAGCACCGAGCTCCCTGTGACCGCTAGCTCTTTTTGATGCCAGCTCTCCTCTTTGGGTGCTTTTGGTCCAAGCGCTGACAGTGCAGTGCAAGAGGCTCTGAGACCATTCATCTGATTTCTCAGGGAGCCGTAGGCAGATGAGAAATCCGAGGCCTGGAAACGTATAAAGTGCAGTTTGTGTGTTCATTTGGGAAAGCATTAAAACCAGTTCTGCGCTCTCTGATAGCATGCATGCGCCACTTTCCCAGCTCACCCTCTATCACCCCCCGCATAGGCACACATAACCACACATCCATTTCAGAAGGCTCGCCAGTGAGATATGGAATTTGGGGCAGTGAGGGGGGATGGGTTTTGCTGGGGAAAAAAGGGAGAATGAGTTTCTGATTCCAAAGACTGGGATCAGAACTGTTTCTAAAACATCATTTAACTGAAACAGTGCAGCGAGGTTAATTTGTAGGTGAGTTACAGCTTAATAGACTTCCCTGGTGGCTCAGATGGTAAAGCATCTGTCTACAATGCAGGAGACCTGGGTTCAATCCCTGGGTCGGGAAGATCCCCTGGAGAAGGAAATGGCAACCCACTCCAGTACTCTTACCTGGAATATCCCATGGATGGAGGAGCGTGGTAGGCTACAGTCCATGGGGTTGCAAAGAGTCGGACACGACTTTCACTACAGCTTAATGGAAACAACAGCTTCATCACACTTGAGTTGCGCGTTTGAGAGCAGTGAAGTGATAGCAACTCCAGTGCCAGCCCCGAGCTCCCCCCACTGGCAGCTGTCCCTGTGTGGGTAGACTTGGCCAGGAGTGTCTCAGATCACCCCGTGTCCCTGTGTTTGTGTCTCACTGTCAACCAGCACATAGTGACCTCGGCAGAACATCCCAGACTCACGCCAGTGACTGTCTAACCCTCAGTTCATTAGGAAAGTCAAGGCTTCAGAATTAATGTGTAGGTTGCTTACACTTTTCATTTAAACTGGGCTTGAAGCTTTTAGTGTTTCCAGCTATACGTGCTTCAGAGGGGCAGGTCTTTAGAAATCAAAAGGGTGTCCTGAAGGAGGGCTCAGTAATTCTGATTGGTCAACAGGCCAGGCCAGATGCCAGTGAGGATTCAGGCCACCTGAGAGAAAGAAATCACAGAGAGGGTTGCTTTGATGGCGGGGCAGCTGGGAACCTTCCCTGCCTGGCAGCATTCCTTCAGCAAGACAGATGTTCCGAGGGCCAGTCTCTGTGTATGTCTGCTCCTGGGGAAAATAACTCTCATTCCTGTTCGTGCAGGTCCACCCTCCCTGATTACATTCAGTTCTCTGAGCGATTTGTCAAGAATTTTTGAGTGGCTGTGGTATACTTAGCTTCTGGTCTAATAAGAGAGGAGAGGGCTGCTGATCGCTCAGTCTCCAGACCCCTTCCCTGGGCCATGCATCCCCATCTTCTCCAGGCCAGTGTTTCTAAAGGGGGCAGGAGGGAAGTGTTCCAGATAAGCCAGGGCAATGCATATGTAACTGACGAATACAGTAGTTGCAAAATGTAAAGGATGTTGGTCTCTTTCTGAGCCTATAATCTCCCCAGAAACGACTATTATTAAGCTTATCTACTTCTACAAAGATATTCTATTCATAAATACATATACATATTGTACATATTATACCTACATGTACATACACACATAATATGCATACGTGTATTTATTTATCCTTTTTATTTATATAAATGGGGGCATACTCTGGAATAACTGATATTTCATATCTTACTTTTTACACTTACCTTGAGAATTGTTCTGGGATAGCACGTGTAGAGCTGCCATATTTTTTCTTTTTTTTAATATTTTTATTGAAGTAAAGTTGATTTACAATGTTGTATTAGTGTCAGGTGTACAGCAAAGTGAATCAGTTGTACATATGCATATGTCCACTTGTATTTGGACTCTCTCCCCATCTAGGCCATCACAGAGTGTCAAGTAGAGTTCCCTGTGCTATATAGCAGGTCCGTGTTAGTCGTCTCTGTTCTATATGGCAGTGTGTATATGTCAGTCCCAGGCTCCCAATGTTGGGGCTTTCCCGGCGGCTCAGTGATAAAGACTCCCCCTGCCAGTGCTGGAGCTGCAGCAGACTCAGGTTCGATCCCTGGGTCGGGGAGATTGCCTGGAAGAGGCGATGGCAGCCCACTCCAGGATTCCTGTCTGGAAAATCCCGTGAACAGAGGAGGCTGGTGGGCTACCAAGAGTCAGACATGACTGAGCGTCTCAGCACGCACATGTACAGTCTCCCAGTTTATCCCTTCCCACAGCTTATGGTTACCACCTCGTAACCATACATTTGTTTCCTACATCTGCATGTATTCTTTTTAATAGCTGTGGAATGTTTGTTTCATATTTCAAATGGACCATCTAAACCATTTACTTTAGCGTCTTATTGTTGCGCAGTTTGGCTGTATAAGCTTCTGTCATCCCAATAATACTTAGTTGAATATATGTGAATACTTACGGGTACATGTGGTGATTTATATATAGAATCAGTTGGTAGAAGTAGAATTACTAGGCCCAATGGTATATCCTTTTTGTTTTGTTCTAGTTATTGGCCATCTATATTTTTTTTTTTTTTGGTCTCAGGTATATAACAGAATGATCTGATATTTGTATATATATTACAAAATGATCACCAGAGTAAGTCTAATTAATATCTGTCACTATACATAGAGTTTTTTTTCTTGTAATGAAAAGTTTTTAAGATTTACTCTTTTAGCAACTTTCAGATATACAAACACAGTATTATTAATTGTAGTTTAATGCTATAATTAATAATAGCTTAATTAATTCAGTACTGTTAATTATAATTTAATATATAATGCTGTATATTATATCCCATGACTTATTTATTTTATAGGGCATATCCTTTTTGATATTAATAGAAATTACCAAATTGCCTTCCTAAATAGGATTTATTCATTTACACCTTCCCAGACATGCATAGGAATGCATAATCTGACTGTCTTTCCCCAACGCCCACCCCCACCTAGGCCGTATCAGTCTATCTGTTGTAGAGGAGAAAGTTTTGGGCTGGATATGAGCCTGAGTATTTTTAAAGCACCTCATGAGTGTTAGCAGTCTTTTGGTTGGCTTCAGGTCATGGAAAATCTGCCTCAAACCAGAAAATACATTTTAGGTGGGGAAATGTATTGGTGCGCGTAACGGAGTCCAGGGTGGACGTGTGGCGCAGGCATAGCTCCAGCCGAGAAGGGCTGCGTGGGGCTGCCTTGCTGCAGGGGCGCCTTCCGGTGTCATCAGAAAACAGTGTGCTGGGCCCCTGGAATTAGTGGCCCCATGCTTGCGGGCACAGTTGAAGTCCTGGGGACTTGGTCTTTCTCCACCTCTTAGCCCTGTTTTCCTGGGGTTTGCTTTGTTGTCCGACAGGCCTTCTCTTAAGAGGTCATCCTAGGGGTGGCTCTAGGTTTCTATTTTATCAGTTTTATAACCTCAGAACCA
This sequence comes from Ovis canadensis, assembly GCF_042477335.2. Taxonomy (NCBI): domain Eukaryota; kingdom Metazoa; phylum Chordata; class Mammalia; order Artiodactyla; family Bovidae; genus Ovis; species Ovis canadensis. The sequence continues at coordinate 136,656,999 of NC_091247.1, read as the reverse complement.
AGAGCTTCTTCTTCTCTGTAGATGTGGCAAAAGACTCACAAATGAGCCTCCTTGACCTGACTTGGGTCAGGTGCTTATCCTTAACTACTCATCATTTTGGGAATATCTTTTGATGTGTTTGCTCATCACTCATTCTCTGTCTTATAATTGCACTTTGATTGATTTTTTTCTTCCTCGGCAGTCAGTCCACATGGCCTGACTCCCTACCTTCCTGCAGGGGTGAGCATGGTACACAGGCATCCATCTTACCAATGGCCAAAGCAATTCCCATCCCCAGATACCACTGCTAATGTATCTGCATGCTAAATGAAGGATTCTTAAACTCGAGAGAGTTGCAGCTGAAGGAGAAAGGATACAAATTTTGTGCATCCAGAATACCTGGTGATCTTGTAACAAAACAGATTTTGGCTCACTAGTTCTAGGATGGGGCCCAAGATTCTGCATTTCTAACAGGCTTTAGAATGATGCTGATGCTACTGGTCCAAGGGCCATGCCTTGGAACAAGGGGATATACCATGGATCCAGTGAGTTCTTTGAGTTCCTTTAGTCCAGTACTTTTGAGATTTCATAGCATATCCAGGTTATTAAATTAACAAAATCTCCACACGCAGTCAATTTCAATGTGTCTTCATTTCACAGAGCAAAGAGAAATTACTTTCATAACCACATTTATCAGAAAACATTATTAAAATGTTCATTCATTTGAGACATAAAATTCTATTGCCGGCTGTGGTGGGGAGGGGAGAGGAAGCCTTTGGTGGACTGTTTCTGAAGAATTGTACTTTTGTCCAGTGTTGGCAGGAAAGTACCTTTTCCCTCTAGGGACTATGAGCTCTCTGTTGTCTTAGTTAAAAAAAAAAAACAAAACTGTTGTTTCTACCGTCAAACCAGTGACTTATTAGTGCTTTGCCTGAGGAACCAATTTGCTCTTGGTAGACACTAAGTTTTACATATCCAGTTATACCATCCTGGCTGGGTGGTCTGTTAGCAAATCTGCGGACAATATACTGGTTTCTTGGAAATAACAAAGTCACTTTCTCTCATGACCAAGTGCTCCTAGATTTTCTTTTCTCGTCATCTCTCAGAACCAATATCTCAGTGCAGGATTAACTTGAAAAGCATTAAAGATTTTCTTTGCTCTCCCTAATTCAGATCAGGATTGAATGGACCTTTCCCTACCCCCGTACCACTTATTGAATCAGAAAAATGAGTTCTTTTGCAAAGCAATTTCATGCCTTGTTATCCCCCACATGTCTCTCAAATACAAAGTTAGATGGCATTGCCAGAAAGTCTCTATTCATTCCAGAGATTGAAAAGGGAATTTTTTAAAAGGGGCTCAGCAAACCTGTGACACTGCCCATTCGGTTTTCTCCTGCCTTGTGGAGCATTGTGATAGTATTTGCTTTCAAACCATGCCTCCTCCAAGGAAAACTGTGGCCTCAAACATTTGCATCATTATGTAAATAGAGGTTAATGAATCGACTGTACAGAATGTACTGTGACTGGTAATTTGGCTTTTTTATGAGAAAATAAAAAGCAGCTGAATTTTTCTTCTGGTTTTTTTTTTTGGGTACATCCTCATACTCTTCTGTTTTACAGATATGGCTTTTACGAGAAGGTTAGTCTAGAGAATTCTGCAGAATTCTCATCTTGCCCTTCATTTTATTATTGCCAAACTGTTAAGTAAAGCCAGTCCCATCTGTAAGCTTGGAAAACAACTTTAAGATTTAATTATTAAATGGTAACGTTTCCTCTGTAAATGTTGTGGGTGCATGCTAAATTGTTTCAATCATGTCCAACTCTTGATGACCTTATGGACTGTAGCCATCCAGGCTCCTCTGTCTGTGGGATTCTCCAGGCAAGAATACTGGAGGGGGTTGCCATGTCCTCTTCCAGGGGATCTTCCCCACCCAGGGGTTAGACCTGTGTCTCTTACGTCTCCTGCATTGGCAGGTGGGTTCTTTTCCACTAGCGCCACCTGGGAAGCCCTCTGTAAATACTGCTACTGCTGCTGCTAAGTCGCTTCAGTCGTGTCCGACTCTGTGCAACCCCATAGACGGCAGCCCGCTAGGCTCCCCCATCCCTGGGATTCTCCAGGCAAGAACACTGGAGTGGGTTGCCATTTCCTTCTCCAACGCATGAAAGTGAAAAGTGAAAGTGAAGTCGCTCAGTCGTGTCCGACTCTTTGCAACCCCATGACTGCAGCCCAGCAGGCTCCTCCATCCATGGGATTTTCCAAGAGTACTGGAGTGGGGTGCCACTGCCTTCTCCCTGTAAATACTGATCCTCTATAAATATTGTGTTGTATACATTTGCTTTTTGAGATTAATATAATCTACCCGCTGAGTTGGAATTAACTTAAAATGCTCAGGAAATGGGACATTGAGTCCCTCCCTTAGTTCTCTGTACCTACAACTGACTCACTAGTGACCAAACTGTACTTAGATGATACCCAAACTGGCAAGTCATGGATCAACAGATTGTACTTTGAAGGTGGCGTAGAAGGGAGAGGATCATTTATTGCAGGAGTCTTCTTCATCCGTGAGCAGTATGAATAGTTGGAGACACAAGCTGGAGTTTGGTCAACTGGCCAAATGACATGTTTCTTAACAATTCCTTATTGAATACTTGCTGTGTTCCAAGGCATGAGGGTAGGTTCTGGGAATATAGTGATAAATCCGATATATGGAGCCCTGACCTCATGGAGATAACTTAAATGAACTGTTTCACTTCTTCAGGCCTTACTTGAAAAAAGGTTAACTCTTAACCTCACAGGATTTCTATGCTGACACATTTGAAAGTGAAAGTCACTCAGTCCTGTCTGACTCTTTGCAACCCCATGGACTGTCCATGGAATTCTCTAGGCTGAAATACTGGAGTGGGTAGCCTTTCCCTTCCCCAGGAGATCTCCCCAGCCCAGGGATCAAATCCAGGTCTCCCACATTGCAGGTGGGTACTTTACCAGCTAAGCCACAAGGGAATCTCAAGAACACTGGAGTGGGTAGCCTATCCCTTTTCCAGGGGATCTTCCCGATTCAGGAAAAGAACCAGGGCCTCCTGCATTGCAGGCAGATTCTTAACTGAGCTATCATGGAAGCTGACACGTTTAGAAAAGTATAAACTATTGAACAGTTGTAGAGTTCTTTAGGTCAACATGTTTACACAGCCTCAGCAGTGCCCTTATCCTTGAACTTTCCTAGGTTGGCTGCTTTGCTTATTATTTACTTTCATCACGTTATCCTCAAATGACCTTCCCTTTGCCCATTGTCTTTTTGCAACAGTTGCTTCTTCCTCTCCAAAGATGATCCCATTTTCCTGATTCTTGATCAATGCCCACTTCTTATCTGTTTCATAAAAAAAGAAAAAAACTTCTTCAAAAGGAGGGGGCTCCTAACTCAGAAATTTCATAGGCATTTGATGGGAACCCAGAAAGAAGAAAAATGATTATTCATAAAAGGTGGAGAAAAAAGTAATTTTCTGTATTTTATACACAGTAAAACCAGATACTTAAAATAACACCCCAGAGTACAGTTATCATGAGACATCTCTCTCATTTCCTAGAGTTAGAAACAGAGAACAATGTTAGAGAGCTGGGCGAGTGGCCAGCCTTGTCGTTTGTGGATAGGAATGATGGGGGTCATGGTCTGAGCAAGGGAGAAGGCTGGGAGGGGCTTTCCCTGGAATATGCTGGAGCAGCTGCAACTTGGAAGCATGCAGGGAATGCTTCTAAGGATGCCTTTGCTGTACAAGTAGGAGGGGGATCTCAATGCTTGCATTGAAAGATCCCTGGCCTGTCACAAACTCTCCCAGGGTACAGATTTTTGACTCACTGCACTAATTTTATGTACCATCTGTTCATTGAGGGATCTGCCCCCAAATCCTAACATCCATTATAATGTGTGTTTCTCTATTTTTCTGCTCTGTGTCCCTGTCTCCGCATCTCTGCCTTACTCCCACCCAACTCCTTCACCCCACACATATGAGTTCATCACTAAGAATGGGAAAGCACAGCAACCCTTGAATCTGGGCTCCTGAAGAAATATTTCTGAGGGTCTTTTTCACACTTTGTAAATTGCACAGTTAGCAAATCTTCTTAGGGATGAAGGGATTCTTCTTTTCTCCACCCCCTGACAAAAATGAGGCTGTTTGGTGGATGGTTAGCATCATGGAATAGCACAGGGTGGGCAGATGGTTTCTGAAAAGGGCCTTATAATAAATATTTAAAATTTTGGGGGTCATATGGTCTCTGTCACAACTATTCAGCTTAGCTGAGGTGTCATAAAAGTGGCTACAGGCAAATATATAAACAAGTGAGCATTGCTATATTCTAGTAAACTTGATTTATGGACACTGAAATTTGAATTTCATGTAAGTTTTACATGTTAGGAAATAGTCTTCTTTTGACTTTTATTTTTTTAACATTTTATTTTATGTTAGAGTATAGCCAATTAACAGTGTTGTGATGGTTTCAGGTGGACAGCAAAGGGACGCAGCCAAACATATACACGTATCCAGTCTCCCGCAGACTTCCCTCCCCTCCAGGCTGACACGTGACATCGAGCAGTTTCCTGGGCTATGTAGTAGGTCCTTGTCGGTTATCCATTTTAAATATAGCAGTGTGCACATGTCCATCCCAAACTCCCTAACTATCTCTCCCCCCACCCATATTTTTATTTTTCTTAACCATTTGGAATATAAAAGCCATGCTTAGCTTGTAGGCTTTATAAAAACAGTCAGAGAATAGAATCTGGCCCATGTTACCATCATAGTTTCCCAACCCTTGGTATTATGGAAGAAACACAGAACTGGGGCGGGGGGAGAAGTACTATGTTCCAATTTCAGTTTTACTTTCTAACCTTGACATAGTCATTTGACTTCTAACCTGTTTCCTCATCTGCAAAATGAGTGTGGAAAGCGGGAGTGGGGAAGAGTAACTCTGGAGAGACCTGGTGAGTCCTGTCTGCCCGGTGATCAAGGTTCCTGTCCTTACATATAAGTCACGTTGATAGCATGTATCCTTGCTGTGGGATGGAAACAGCACTTCACCTCTGTGGTCATCCTCCAAGAAACTCATCACCCCAGTCAAACATGAGAAAAACGCCAGACAAACCTAAACGGAGGGACATTCTACCAAATACCTGACCAGCATTCCTCAAAGCTGTCCAGGTCTTCAAGAACAAGTCTGAGCAACTGTCACAAACCACATGAGAGTAAGGAGATGCGCTGGCTAAGAGTACTCTACACTGGGGATGGGGTCCCGACACAGAGAAAGGACACGGGGAAGATTAGTGATGTCTGAATAAAGTGTGGAGTTTCCCATGTGACGGGTGCCTCGTGGTACCGTAAGGTGAAAACATTGCGGGTATCTAGGTCAGGAGAATATGGGAACACTGTTTATTATCTTTGCAGCTTTGTTGTAAATCTAAAACTATTCTAAAATAAATGGTTCATTTATATTTTTAAAAAAACTAAGCAAGAACAGTCCCCAGGACATGGCAGTTGATTGGATTTGGAGGGTAAAGGAGGGAGAGAAGTAAAGATTATGTCATAGTGTTCAACCTGAGTACCTGGGAAGGTAGCCCTGCTATTGGACAGAAATAGTGAATACAATAGGCAGGTTAGGCTTGGAAAATTAAAAAGACGCTTGCTACTTGGAAGAAAAGTTATGACCAACCTAGACAGCATATTAAAAAACAGACATTACTTTGCCAACAAAGGTCTGTTTAAGTCAAAGCTATGGTTTTTCCAGTAGTCATGTATGGATGTGAGAGTTGGACTATAAAGAAAGCTGAGCACTGAAGAATTGATGCTTTTGAACTGTGGTGTTGGAAGACTCTTGAGAGTCTCTTGGACAGCAAGGAGATCAAACCAGTCCATCCTAAAGGAAATCAGTCCTGAATATTCATTGGAAGGACTGATGCTGAAGCTGAAGCTCTAATCCTTTGGCCACCTGATGTGAAGAGCTGACTCACTGGAAAAGACCCTGACGCTGGGAAAGATTGAAGGTGAGCGGAGAAGGGGATTACAGGGGGTGAGATGGTTTGATGGCATCACTGACTCAATGGACATGAATTTGAGTAAACTCCAGGAGTTGGTGATAGACAGAGAGGCCGGGTGTGCTACAGTCCATGGGGTTGCAAAGAGTCGGACACGACTGAGCGACTGAACTGACTGACTGACTGAGACTTGGAATAGGAAATAACAAACTTGGGGTACCAGGTTGCATCCGTAAATACAAGATACTATTTAATACTTAAACTGATAAAATACTTAGAGAGAGGGCTTTTGGATTTCAGATGTTTTGTTTAAATTTATCTCCAGCCAGTATTTGACAGTGAGGTCCTAACTTAAGAAAGATTAACTCTATTAAATAATAAAATAGTTATTGGACTTTGTATAAATGCCTGGATTCCTGCTTGTAAGTATATCTATCTTTTGTGGGTGTGTGTTTCCTGTTGTTGTTAACGCATTGCTTGGAACTTGTAGTAGTTCTGAACATCTCTTTATTTGCAAAAGGAATGAAAGTTATGTTGCCAAGTGGAACATGATCTAGATGACTCAGCAGCCAGAACCAGCCCTTTTTCTTTAGTGAGAGTTGCTAATTGTGTTGGCCCACACGTGGAGAGCGTGTTCTGTTTACTTCAGACAAGAAGTAAGAGGTTTCGCTCTATGTATGTTTTACATCCAGAATCGCTTCAATAGTGCATTCAGTCCTCTGGAGGCCTGTGAGGTCTGCTCTGCATTAACAGTGTATGTGGTAAAACCCACACCTGCATACATCCTGATCAGATGGTTCACAACAACAGAAATTCAGATGATAATAAATGTATGAAAAACACTTCACAAAGAATCAAAGCTGTCATTAAACAGATGCCACTGAGATGGTAAGGACAGTAAAGAAATGGACAGTGCAGTGCTGGCCGAGCTGCGGGGAAGAGCTCTCTGGTTGGAATGTAAATTGATAGGATTTGGGGGAGGAGAGTTTGAAAGCTATATTCCAAGCTTTAAAATGTGTGTGTTCTTTGTCATAGTAATTTCACTCCCAGGAGACTGTCCTAAGGAAATAAAGGGACAGGCATGTAAACTCTGATATAAAGAATGGTTGTGTTGTTGTTTAGTCTCTGCGACCCCATGGACTGTAGCCCACCAGGCTCCTCTGTCCATGGCATTTTCCAGGCAAGAATATTGGAGTGGGGTGCCATGCCCTTCTCCAGGGGATCTTCCCAACCCAGGGCTGGAAGCCTGTGTTGGCAGGCGAATTCTCTACCACTGAGCTACCAGGGAAGCCCTAATGATTCTATTGGCACTGTTTAAAACAGTGAAATGTTGCAGATGGTATCCAACCATAGGCCATGAGTTAACTGCAGTATTGTGATGTAGCTAAAGTAGAAATACTTGCATTATTGTTTTGAAAAAACATATTTCAAAAAGAATTCATAGCCCAGTTTATATAAAAGTGTATGTGTACAAGTGCATTTCTAGAAAAACATATGCTAAATTTTTAATGCTTTTAAAGTGTTGATGAAAATAAAAATGTTTTAAAATCTAAACCAAAATCTAGACTTTTAGTATTACATCTGAGTGGCGTCCTTGTCTCATAAATTACTATTACTAGTAGAGCCTAAAACATGTTCCTGTCACCACCTGTACTTCCTTTTCCAAAGTAATCTTGACTCTCTTAAAAGTTATAGCTCATCCTAAATTATTGAGTAGAGATTTTTATTCACAGTGTAAAGAATCTAGTGTTGTCTTAACCAATTTGTTTACAGTAGTTTAAGATACCCTAGGGAATTCCCTGGTGTAAGATTCCACTCTTTCACTGCTGAGAGCCGGGGTTCAATCCCTGGTCAGGGAACTAACATCCCATAAGCCATGTGGTGCAGCCAAAAAAAAAAAAACAAAAAACACCCGAAACAGAACTTATTAAAATGCACTGTAAATGAGGATATAGGGTGGAAAAAAAATATTTTAAGTAAAATTTTGTCCTTCAACTTGATTTCATTAATTTACGTCATTTCTCCTTCCAGCTGTATTTAAAGTACCTAGATTTCTTCGTAGAATGTGTGCTGAGCATAAGAATGTGTTTATACACATGAACAAATCAGCTGTATCATTGTACTACCTCCAAAGTAATGATGATTTATATGTAACAGAATGTATATATCCAGAAACACTCACAATCTCTGAACTAGAGGCCTTATCTTTAACAAGTGAATGAAATGGTTCGAAGGCATCTTCCTAGTCAATAGAAAACTAGTGTGGTCATGTCGTTCAGATCAGGGCGTAGAGCTTGAGAGAAAGAGCTGACTATAACTAGCAGCATTCTCAAGTAAATAAAGCTTCATGTAATCACACACAGCCTGATAGAAAGGGGAAAAGAGTAAAGGGGTGGGGAGAGGGAAAGGGTTTATAAGTCACCTGCTCTTTGCCCAGCCTTGAGCTTAAGTGCTTACTGTGCACTATCTCATTTAGTAGGCTGCAGGCATGGATATAATGTTTAGGTGGTAGTTTCATCCTAATATTTCCAAGTAAGTCAGTCCTCTTCCTGATGTGGCTCTCACCAGCTGCATCCCGGGGGCAGCCATTCTGTAGATCCGTCAGTTATGCGATTAGTTGTTAGATCCCAGACTTTCCCTCCTCCCACCTCATCTCAGTACTCCATCTGCTGCCGCTGCTGCTGCTGCTAAGTCGCTTCAGTAGTGTCCGACTCTGTGCGACCCCATAGACGGCAGCCCACCAGGCTCCCCCGTCCCTGGGATTCTCCAGGCAAGAACACTGGAGTGGGTTGCACTGATTAAACCATGCGCCACAGCCAGGGTGTGGAGGGCTCAAAATTGTTTGAAAAGGTCTACCAGATGCCTCAGATTTCATAGCCAGAGTCATGGGTAGTATATCGTCTTCATTTCCCTGACATGTGTCTGTCTCTTTCCAAAAAGGATTTGATCTTCCAATAGGATGATGTGTGTCACAAGACATTTCACAAGAGGGAGAGCCTTAGGATCTCCACACGGAAGGGCAGCATGTGAAAAAGCAAGCAAGACAGTGAGAAAAGAGAGAACGTGAAAATCGCCCCCTGTGTGGACAGAGGCAAAGGGAATGGGGGAGAAAGCCTGAGGACAGTTCATGAGAGTGGAGCTCCTGAAATGGCTTTAGTGATGAAAACAGGTGGTGTGTGTGAAGGGCCAGCCTTGGCCGATTGTCTCCTAGCCTTTTCTAGGCATCAAGAAGCCTTCTTGTGTTCAGACTTTAAGACAAGTTTCCTTAGAAAACCTTCCATGTGTCAGTTGCTCGGTCACATCTGACTCTTTGTAACCCCATGGACTGTAGCCCAGCAGGCTCCTCTGTCCATGGAATTCTCTAGGCAAGAATACTGGAGTGGGTAGCCATTCCCTCTCCAAGCAATCTTCCTGACTCAGGGATTGAACCCCAGTCTCTCGCATTGCAGGCAGATTCTTTACCTTCTGAGCCATGAGGAAAGCCCTACAGAACCTTGTGCCTGGTTAATTCCATACCTGTTACTGGCATGCTTGGCTACACCCTAAAGGCCAGGCTCTCTTGTTGTTCAGCCCTCTTTGATTTTCTCATTCCCTTACCACTGTTCCTGAACCTCCCACAAAGTCCCAGACAGGGACCCTGGGCCAAGTCTGACCCTCTGCACACTCGACCTTTATTCCCGCATGGCAACCACTGGCAAGAGCCAAGAGTCTCCCTGAGAAGGGAGATATCTCTCCTGTTTGCCAAAGTCCCTACCGCTCTCTGTTGCTCCCCAGGCCTGATGAATGTGTTCAGTTTGTGCAAATTCATAGAAATTTTAATTTTGTATATTATTTGCATATGTTATATTTAAATTTTTTGATGTTTTTTAAAAAATTAAAAAGCAGAATTTTGGTTTCCCCCTGCAAACCTGATGCAATAGACATTATTTTGTAGATGAGGCTGTGAGGATGTGGAAGAATCAAGCAAATTGTTCATTATTGTATAGCTGGTAGATGGGCTAGGAATCATCCCCAAGTGGTCTGTGCTTCTGACTAATGTGATTTATTTCCTCCCAAGAGAGGCATCTGGTACACCTTTTCAAACAAGCCGGGACCCTCCACACATTTACAGATTTTCAGAGACACGTTTACACTGTTTCTTTGATGTGCTATGGTAGATTAAAGGTGCTACAGTAGATAAATTCCTTGAAACTCCTCCTGTTGAGATATGGGATTGAATTCTCCTCCTCCCCTTGAACTTGTGCTGGCTGTAATGATTTGCTTAATCGGTAGAGTGAAGCAGAAATGACGCTGTGTGACATGCAAGGTGAACTATAAGAAGACGCGCAGCTTCTGCCTTGGCTTCTTTGAATACTGACTCTTAGGAGCCATGCTATAAGGAAGCCCAAGGCACCAAATCAAGAGGCCCCCAAGGAAAGGAAATAAGGATGCCGGTTAGTCAGTGCCAGCTTGCCAACCACGTGAGTGGGTCACGTGCAAGTGGACCCTCTAGCCTCCACTGAGTGACCCCAGTTAGTGCCACGTGGAACACAGATGAGATGTCCCCACTGAACACCGCCCAAACTGCAGAATTCATGAGCCGCGTACATGACTGTTTCTGGTTTAAACCACTACATTTTGGCATGGTACGACCGGAGCACCCACCAACTATAACCAATGTAAACCAGAATCAAATGTAAAATCAGTAAAGTATTGTTTTCTTTTTTAACTTTATTTGTTAATCAGAGGAAAATTACTTTACAATGTGTTGGTTTCTGCTGTACAACAACATGAATCGGTCCTAATTATATACACATATCCCCTCCCTCTGGAGTATAATTTTCTTTAGTACTAGTGCTATTATAGCAAGTCCTCTAGAAGAAGAAACTTACCTCTTAATTCAAACCATACCTGAAAATAATCCCAGAAATTATTTTTGCACAGTTAAAATGTTTTTCCCCCTTCTATCCTCACTCAAGCAAATATCAAAGAGCACCTACCTTAGTACAGATTTACTGACTCAACTGAAATCTTCTAAGAATATATTTGTTGGTGGAATGTCAAGAAAGTGCCATCATAAAAATTACAGAAACTAAGTCAGTGTAAAATCAGAGTTTAAGTGAATTTGTGGGTTGCTGGAAATTAGGCACAACTACTACACAGCCTAAAGTTGGTTACTCACATTAGATAAAAGGGCAGGAGAATAAAATCTATTATTTTTGTTCAGGGCTGCCCACTCACTTAAGACATTTGTTTAGCAATTATTTTCCCCACCAGCAGCACAATTACAATGGGTGTGTTCCACCAGACCTGGCCAGCGCAGTTGGGGAATGATTGATGACCAGCATGTTGTGTTTACTTTAAAGGGAAATCAGAGGATTATCGCTGCCATTTCTCCTGAACCTTTTCCAATTTGCACTTCCTGTGCTTAGTATGGAAGATAAGCGAGGAGAGGAAGAAATGCCCTTGAATGCATGACGGATGATGAAATACCTATTAGAAAGTTGGTGGATCTAGGAAAACTTACGATGGCCATGATATATAGTTGAATGAAAAAAAGCAGGCGGACAGAAGGTATTGTGTCAAGCAATCTGATATATAGATGGATGAATAAAAGATAGTGGGTTAGAAGGAGAGTTGTCTTTAGAAAGGCTGATAGGATCTATTCTGTTAGATGAGGGATGCTGCTCAACTCTACAACTCTGGTGAAAAAGCAGCCACAGACAACACATAAGCAAACAGATGTGAAAATTTATGTATGGAAATTGAAACCTGAGTGCATGTAATTTTCATATGCCACTAAATACTCTTCTTCTTTTGACTTTTTTCACCTATTGAAAAAAATGTAAAAACCATTTTTTAGCTCACAGGCTGTACATAAACAGGTGGCAGGCTGGTTTGACCCTTGGACCATAGTTTGCAGACCTCCCTGGTCCTTTGGGTGGGGGAGGAGTTGAAGGATGGGGGTGGGAGGTGGGGGTAGGTGGGAGAGGAAATGACTTGCTTTTCACTTTCTACTTTCTAAACTTTTGTATCTGGGGAAGTTCTAAGGCCAAATCTGTATTATATGTCTTTTATAATTAAAAAATTAAAGATATGTCCATGGTGGGGTCAAAGGAAAAACAAGTCTGTACAAGGCCTCTGTTAGGTTTCAGTAGAAAAAGGGCAAGCAACAGACCTTGGTGCTCAAGTTCATATCATTGAAAATCTCATTCATTCAGATTGATCCATACAGAATGTGGGTTGAAGGTCCCATTTGCTTACTCCAAAAGGAAGATTTATTTATTAACTTTCATTGTAAACAGTTTAAGACAAACGGTGTTAATAATGATAAATCATTTTTATCTGCTTCTTAAAGCCATTTCACTAGAATGTCTGTCTGAGAAGGCTGTGGGCCTAGATGAAGATACTATATTTCTTTTTAAAGCGATGCTGTATTTCTTTTTAAATGTTGTGTTAGTCTAATTCAGACTGTCCTCTTTTCACGTGTTACCCACAGTTTGTTGTGCTCTTCTGATACCTACCTTAGGCGTTAGGGTTGTTTGTGTTCTTTTTTGTCCATCTTCAGTCTCTATATAAATTCCCAGGAGCCATGATACTACCTCTTATAGATCACAACTTTTATTCATTCATTCATCGAACAGACATTTACTGAGCACTTCCTATGTCCCAGGACTTCCCTGATGTCAGACAGTAAGGCATCTGCCTACAATGCAGGAGACCTGGGTTCCATCCCTGAGTTGGGAAGATCTCCTGGAGAAGGAAATGGCAACCCACTCCAGTATTCTTGTCTGGAAAATCCCATGGACGGAGGAACCTGGTAGGCTATAGTCTATGGGGTCACAGAGTCAGATACAACTCAGTGACTTCACTTTCTTTCTTTTCCTTTCCTATGACCCAAGCATTGTTCTAGGCCCTGGAGATAACTGGAGTGAACATAGCAAAGTTCCTATTCTATAGAGCCAATATTCTTTGTTGAATCTGATTTTGCCCTGTTTCATCTGAATTGATGTTTTCCTTCAGAGATAGCAGGTGAGGTTCATGTCACAAGTCAAATCTGATGACTGTTAATGGCTTCTTGGGATAGCATGTTAGGAGAATTTCTGGGGACCGGCTAGAAGGAGGACCCTCTTCCATTACTTACTTGGGGAGAAGAATGTGAGAGCAATGGGCCACACCTATGTTATCCTTTATGTAGTCTGTGAATTGTGGCAACGTGGGGTGGGAGTGGGGGGTGCAGAGGGGAGTGTGATGTGGTGATGGTGGAATAGATACAGATTCAGTGTCAGCAGGATTCAAATCAATTTCTCCCCTTTCTTAAAAATTTTAATTAATTTTTGTTTAGAGGAGGATAACAGAAGATTCTTAAATGTTTTATTATTGGCCTTAAACAAATGTAGGATGTTTCCCTCGTGGCTCAGATGATAAAGAATCTGTCAGTAACGCAGGAGATCCAGGTTTGATCCTTCAATTAGGAAGGTCCCTTGGAGAAGGGAATGGCTGTGCACGCCAGTATTCTTGCCTGGAGAATTCCATGGACAGAGGAGCCTGGCAGGCTGTAGTCCATGGGTTTAGGCCGCCAGGCTCCTCTGTCCATGGGTTCACAAAGAATCAGACATGACTGAGTCACTAACACTTTCACTTCACTTTCACCAGATGTAGAAAGAAGGGATCTATCAAATGACAGAAGATTTTAAGGTCCTAAATAGATATTGTGTATGATTTTTGAAACATGAAGGGAATAATACTTCTTTGTGCTGTGCTTATTTACTCAGTCATATCTGACTCTTTGCAACCCCATGGACTATAGCCCGCCAGGCTCTGCTGTCCACAGGGATTCTGCAGCAAGAATACTGGAGTGGGTTGCCATGCCCTCCTCCAGGGGATCTTCCCAACCCAGCGATCGAACACTGCAGGCGGATTCTTTACCATCTGAGCCACCAGAGAAGCCCAAGAATACTGGAGTGGGTAGCCTGTCCCTTCTCCAGGGGAATTTCCCAACCCAGGAATTGAACTGGGGTCTATTGCATTGCTGGCAGATTCTTTACCAGCTGAGCTACCTGGGAAGCCCTAATACTTCTTTAGGATTAATTAAATGTTGTATGAACAATGACATGATGCTGAGCAATTTTAAAGAATGTCATCACTTTTACAAAAGTGTTTTTTCCAACTTTATGCAGTTGTAAAATTGTAGATTCACTATAGCTCCCTAAAGGAAACCTTTATCTTCAGATGAAGGTCTAAGACTTCTGATGCCATAGCTCTTCACAGAACATTTTGAGAAGGCATCAACCTATTCCTTTTGTACAAGTGAATTCAGTAGGTGTGAGATATTTGATTCATAATTAAAGACTCAAAAAAAATCAGGGTACTTGATTTTATTTTATTTTTTTATTTTTTATTTTTTTTTAGTTTTTTTATTTTTAAAATTTTAAAATCTTTAATTCTTACATGCGTTCCCAAACATGAACCCCCCTCCCACCTCCCTCCCCATAACATCTCTCTGGGTCATCCCCATGCACCAGCCCCAAGCATGCTGTATCCTGCGTCAGACATAGACTGGCGATTCAATTCTTTTTTTTTTTTTTTTTTTGTCTTCTGACATATGGCGATTCAATTCTTACATGATAGTATACATGTTAGAATGCCATTCTCCCAAATCATCCCACCCTCTCCCTCTCCCTCTGAGTCCAAAAGTCCGTTATACCCATCTGTGTCTTTTTTCCTGTCTTGCATACAGGGTCGTCATTGCCATCTTCCTAAATTCCATATATATGTGTTAGTATACTGTATTGATTTTAAAAATAATAGTTTTTATTTTAGTTTTCAGTATGTGTTGTGTATACATGTATGTACAGTTGACCCTTGATTTAAACTGCAGAAGTCCACTTATATGCATATTTTTTTCCAGTAAATATACAGTTGGCCCCCCAGTATTCTCAAGTTTCACATCTGTGAATAAGGGGGGGCTGATGGTACTAAGCTGTTTTCTATAATGGACGTGAGCATCCTTGGATTTTGGTATATACAGAGCTCCTGGAACCAATCCTAGGGATGAAAGTATTTCTATTTTAGTTGACTAACAGGTTAGTTGTCTTTTGGACTCATTAAAGAATTCATTCTTACATAGAAAGCACAGTCAACAGATCAGTGTGGTCTTTTCCATCCTTGAGAAGCAGCCCCAGATTAATCTCTCTTCTGCCTCTTCTTTGTGGTGTAGCTCACGAGGCCCAAGTTTACTCCTCTTTAAAATGAGGGAAATACCTACCTCGGAAGATTGTTTTAAGAGTTGCTTATTCGTCTTCATAACTATTGTCTCCCCAAAATCATTATTATTAATAGCTAACACTGACTCGATGGATGTGAGTCTGAGTGAACTCCAGGAGTTGGTGATGGACAGGGAGGCCTGGCATGCTGCGATCCATGGGGTCACAAAGAGTCGGACATGACTGAGAGACTGAACTGAACTGAACTGATTGAACATGTATTATGTCCTGTTAGGCACTTGACAGTATTATCTCGTGTAGTTCTCTCAATAACCCTACAAGGTGGGTCCTATTATTTTTCTCATTTTACAGATGAAAAACTGGGATGCCAAGAGGTTACAAGTCTGCTCAAAGCTACACAGCACATGATTTTAGTGTGTGTGAAAGTCCCTGCACCAGGCCTGCACATCACAGGTGCTCACTGCAAGTTGAGGGAGCCACCAGCCCTTTGTAGGCGGCTTGTTTATAGGTGGGTAGGTAAAGCCCATTCATTCTTGTTCTTCCTCCAGGCCTCCTAAGGTTAGATATGTCCCTTAGGATATGTCTAATAGTGTCCTTCTTTTTCATTTACTGTGAAGGCTTTAGGTTGGGTCTTTGACAAGACTATAGTATTAGCTAGATTCCAAATAGGACATAGCTGACACACATAAATCAGATAAGTGAGAATTAATAAAGAAACTCCTTATAAAGGCAGAGAGAAAACGCAGGGCATGTGCAGGGCTACTTCAGGCTGATAGCAGCCCTAGAGCTGAAGAGGAAGGGAGTGGTCACCAGAACCAAGGACGAGAGACCATGTGCAGGGGGCTGCCTGACCAGAGCTATGCCTTCTGGTCAAAAGATGCATCCAGCTTACAGGGAGCCGCAGAGAGAGACTGGTGTAATGACTCTCCCAGCCTCACTCTTATTTTCCCCTTCCAGCCAATGTTCCCCCATGGCGAGCCTGCCTGCAGGTTCTTGCTGCAGCCTGTGTGGGCTGAGCTCCCAGGGAAGGTCCTTGAGGGGCAGCTGGAAGACCCTCAATGCCAGTCCCGCCCCTGGGCTGACTGGGACACGGGGAGGAGGATCGCAGGCTCAGTTTCTCACACTTCTTGGCATTTGTGTGGGTTCCAACGTTCTTGGCCCCAGCTGTGTAACAGATAGAGCCACCAGGTCGACAGTTACAAGTTACTTTTTATAAGTGCACGCGTGGGAGAGTCTGTGGCCATGATTTAATTGGAGGACAAAGAATTGGACTGGTATATCCACAGAGCCTGCGAAGCCTGTTCACCATCTGAGCCAGAACTCTTCAAAGTCTCAGTTCATTTTTTCATAAGCTGGACATAGTAAGATACTTTTCTCAGAGATGTGTGAGGCTTCACCTAGTCAAAGTCAGTTCATTTTGTGAGATTTCTCATGGAGATAAGTTTTATTATGATGAGCATCAGCTACATTAGTAATTGGACATAAATCTCTTTCATTTTGATTTGAGATAAAAGTGCCTTTGACTTTAGTTTGCTAATTATGTGGCTGATTATGGACTGTCATGTCTTAGAGGTTCATTTGGGAGGTTAACAGCTTGACTTGAAAGGTTATAGGGGGTTTTCTCTGACCTTTTTGTATGTTAGAAGGTCTCAGACATGTTGACCAGGATAATAATGATTGTAATAGTACAGACAGTTTCTACCACGAATCAACTACTTGAAACAACTGTCTAAACCCTCCTTTGTTATTGTACTCTATGTTCTAATGGTGAAAAATCCAGAATAAATTATTGTAATATAAATGGAATGTGTAAGACTCCGTCATGTCATATCTATCAAATATCTTCACGTTTAGACAGCATATCGGTAACGGTGTGGAATAACTGGAACTAATCTTATATTACTTGTGGGAATGTAAATTGGTTCAGTTTGTAGAATCGGCAGTTTTCACTAAAGTCATGCCTATACCTAGCCATTGAACAGCAGCCCCACTCCTAAATAAACTTATAAGAAAAATGACTGCATGTGTTCACTGGAAGGGAAGGGAAAAATAATTTTCTAGGTTCTTAGCTGAGACTCTCCATAATAAAAAGACAAATTAATGGGAGAAAAATGAATTTAATTACATACAGGAATCCCACAAGATATGAGAATCAAAGGCAGCCATGCAGTTAGGCTTGTTCCCTATCTTGAGATAAGGAAAGGGACAGGAATCTGGAGCTTCAGAGGAGAGGAACGCACACAGAACTGTAAGAAAGAAAGGCAAGCATTTGGTAAACAAATGTTTGTCCTGCATTGCAGATTAAGTCTAATGAAGTTGGTAATGACTGTTCCTAGGACAGTCCCCCTTTCTACTTTTAGGCAGTTAAGGGAGAAGTAAAAACCTTCTCCTGTTGCTGGATCTTGTTTGCCTTCAGCTCAAAATGACCCACGTGGCGAGGTGGCACATTTTGGGGTGGCCTGTTCTGCCCTCCTTTTACCACCAAAAGACATGAACAGTGGTGTTGATAGCAGCCTTATTTCTAATCGCTCCAAGCTAGTCACCCACATGGACATCAGCAGGGAAATGGATAGAATGAACTGTGGCACTTTCATGTCGTAAAATATTTCATAGCAATGAAAATTATGAACTAATTTTAAAAATAGCCCAGTGACACATTGAAAAGCAGGACTGCATCTCAAAGGTGTTCTGCTGGGTGAAATAGGCCAGGCATGAGAGGAGTGCTTGTATGAAGTCGTGCTCGGTCGCTCAGTCACGTCCAACTCTGTGACCCCAGGGACTGTAGCCTGCCAGGCTCCTCTGTCCATGGGATTCTTCCCGGCAAGAACACTGGAGGGGGTTGCCAGTTCCTCCTCCAGGGCATCTTCCTGACCCAGGGATTGAACCTGAGGCCCCTGCACTGGCAGACAAATTCTTTACCACTGAGCCACTTGGGAAGCCCTGTATGAAGTTCAGAGACAGGTAAAGTTAACTGATGGTGATTAAAAAAAAGAAAATCTCTTGTGCCAGGTGGGGATGGGGAGGTATTCTTGGGAAGCTCATGCTCAAAAGAGCTAAACACTCCAATGGCTTTCTGGAAAGGGTTTTTAAAGACAGTATGAGAGAGAGGCTCATGAGATGGATGATCAGATTGTGTTCAGTTCTCTAACCACAATAGTGGTTAATAGTGAGGTAACAGGGTGATGTTTTGGAAATATTGATCATCAACTTTTCTGATTTTAACCAATCTGGGGTCTGCATGCTGTTGGTCAGCATGCAGTTAATTTCTTCCACCTGGCCTGGGTTTTAGTATCTATAAAACAACTCAAAGATATGGCTCAAGATATTATCTATAGCCCTTGAGGAAGAACTAAAGATCCTTGATTTTGTTTTTTAGTTAAACTGTCATCATTTGGTCTTGTTTGACTTCCTTTGGTTTATTCTGATTCTGTAACTTTTCTGAGCCTAGGAGGCTAAAGGCTTTTTTTTTTTTTTTAAACAGGGAAAAGGCTAGGGACATGGGGAGGTGCGATGAGAGGCCTTTCCCCAGGAAGATCCCATGGGGTCCTGCTTGGCTTTATGACCTAGTGAAATCCTATAGACATCATTAAGAACAGATGTACATGTTTATCCACAAGGATGTTTGTTTCAGTGCCCTTTGTAATATTGAGCATTTGGAAACAATCCAGTGTTTCCAGAGCATATTGGTAAATATGCTTTGTAATAATGTGCAGCTATTTGAACAACAAGGTGAGGAAAAGGCCTATATTTATAGTCATGTGTGTTTCTACTAAGGAAACTAGACAGACACAGTAAAGACTACAGGAACTGTGTTAGTTGACTCAAAAAGTAGCTGTAGTGATGATGAAGACATTTGAAATGTATACACTGAATCAGACTGATTGATAGATGAAAATATAATAGATATTGATCATATATTATTCACCTCCCTGGAAGAAACATACTATAAATTTTATGTTTATTCCTAAAATCTATTTATTGTCATATTCTTTGGTTTGGCCTTAAATTTACTTTCTATTCTTCTGACTTAGATTCAGCAAATGAAATCTTGTCTGTGGCCTGAAAATAGCAGTTTTTCTTTTCAGCAATTGCTGGTTAAAAAAACCCTAAGCATGTAAGAGAGGGTGTTAATGTAAGTACAGAGACTGGGAGCTAAACGGTAAGGCCGTGTGGAAGAGAAAGCTGTTGAATAAAGCTGAAGGCTGAAAACATTCCCATAATAAAATCCTACTCTGTTTTTAGTAACCATGAAATGTCTTTTTAGAGTTGTCTCTAAGAAACCCACTGGGAAACACCCAGATTTTCTAAAATTTAGTATCTCCAATGGAAATAACATTACCTGCCAATTAATTGTCATGGTATAACATTATTCAAATTAGGAACTGTGGTGGCTCAGATGGTAAAGAATCTGCCTGCTGTGTGGGAGAGGGGTTGGATCCCTGAGTCGGGAAGATCCCCTGGAAAAGGAAATGGCAACCCACTCCAGTATTCTTGCTGGGGAAATGCCATGGACAGAGGTACCTGGTGGGCTACAGTCCACGGGGTCACAAAGAATTGGACATGACTGAGCGACTAACACAAGGTTACATAAAGTTTTTTCAAGAAAGAGATCCTCGAGAATTTATTTCTGTCTTGTCTTCTTCTGGCCAAAGGGAGAATTAAGTCAGTGACTTTCGTGGTTCCTTATTTTGAACAGTGCATATCAGAAATTGTGTACTATCATTTTTAAAAGCTTTCTTACTTCAGTTAGCCAAGAATCTTTGCAAGAGGGTAATTTTTTCATTGGGGAAAGGAAGAAGCACTTTATTGTCATGGTTGCTTTGTATTTAGCCTTTTTAAAAACTTCTTGGCCTCAATTTCTGTATCTATCAAATGGAAATAACAGTGCTACAACATCTTACTGGTATTAGATGAATTAAATGGTGTCTGAAATGAGGCAAGTGCTAATAAATAGTAACTGTATATTTCTGTATACACATACATAACAGCACACAGATATAGCTCCGTGTCCAGGAGTCTTTATCTTAGTTTTTCATCTCCTGTCTACTACTATATTTGGCTCACAATAGGTCCCATAATTTTTGATTGAAGCCCCCCCCCCTTTGGTTTGTCATATATAGAAGAAAAAAAAAACTTCAATGACTCATTTTATTCTCCAGGCCACAGCAACCTGGGGTTTCAGTAGAATTATAAACATCTCCTAGGAAAACTTCACATGACAAGAGCAGATCTCACCCCTTCCAAAACTCCCCTTTTTATTCAAAAGGATTTTTGTGGTGCCCAGCCTTTCTGCCTCCTTCATTCATGCATCCCATAAATATTTACTGAACAGTAATTATAACTTGTGCACATAGTTAGATGCTGGAGACGTTGTGAACAAAACAAGAAGAGGCCTCTGCCCTCATTCATGAGATAGATTCTGCTGGGGCTGCCCCCAGGCTGTCACTTCTGCTGCTCCAGTGTTTACCAAGCGATTCCCACCTCCCTGACCCCCTCCCGGCGCCCCAACTGTTGGGGAGAGCAGCCTCTTGCTTCAGTGGGCACAGCTGCTCTCTGAGCAGTGGGCTTTGAAGCCTTCCTCCTCAACTTTGCTGGACTTCTGAACAGGTCAGTGGTTATGTAGTCCAGAGTACATCTGGAACCCTCTCTCCAGGAATTCCACTGAAAGGAACTTATTGTTGCAGTCTTGGCCCCAGGCTTGAAAAATACCCCACAAACAAATGCCAGCTTATCTGAGGCCTGTCCACATGATTTACTAGCACCCTTTTGCCTTACAGAGATGGGAAAGGAATACCAGGGAAATGTGTCAGCTCCTACTGGCAGGCACCCGAGGTATTTTCAGGGAAGGGTAAGGCATTCCCATCCAGAGTCTCTTCAGATTCTTGAAACTGCAAGGATTGTGCAAAGACGAAAAGCAAAAGTAAACACTAAAACTGTGAATGAAGAATGAACACAAAGAGGGGATATCCTTCTATGGAAATAAGCTTTCCTGCAGAGGAGAAAAACAAGAACCTGATGAAAAATCTGTCAGCCTGGACTAATACGTGGAGCCCAGACACTGCACCGTGCCTCCCGCATCCCTATTTCTTTGCTAAAACACTTTGTTTTTATTTTTTTTTAATTTTTATTTTTACTTTATTTTACTTTACAATACTGTATTGGTTTTGCCATACATTGACTTGAATCCACCACGGGTGTACATGCGTTCCCAAACATGAACCCCCCTCCCACCTCCCTCCCCATAACATCTCTCTGGGTCATCACCGTGCACCAGCCCCAAGCATGCTGTATCCTGCGTCAGACATAGACTGGTGATTCAATTCTTACATGATAGTATACATGTTAGAATGCCATGTTTTTAAATGGAAATTAATGTTTGGTAGCTGAGGGACTGACGTCGTGGACACTGGTTCCATTGTGGAGCGGAGACACAACAAATGGGAAGATTATTCTGAGAGTGGGTTAAGCAGACGAGGAGAGGGGGCAGTAAAGTGACGGAAAAAACCAAGCAAATTCTGTGAAGTCTGGCTCACCTGTAGAGGCAGCTTGAATTGAAAAGGTCGTCCCCTGAGTTCGGCATTTGTTCACGCCAAGCATTGCTTGTTCAGTATCCAGGCCTCTTACCCGGTGCTGGGCTCTGGGGACTCAGTGGGGGTTGGGGTGGGGGAGGAGCCAAAATCCATCAGCCCCTCCCACTCCCCCCACCCCCCCACCGGCTTGGAGCTCCCTCCCAGCGCTGGGAAATGGGGGAGCCAGATTCACTTTGAGGTCTTTCCAGCTCCTGAGCTCGCTGTCCCCCTGTTGTGGTTTTATTTGTACTTGTGTGTGAGTTAAGTACTAATAGTCGCTTCAGTTGCCTGACTCTCTGCAACGCTATGGACTGTAGCCCGCCAGGCTCTTCTGTCCATGGGATTCTCCCAGGCAAGAATGCTGCTGCTAAGTCACTTCAGTCGTGTCCAACTCTGTGCGACCCCATAGACAGCAGCCCACCAGGCTCCCCCGTCCCTGTGATTCTCTAGGCAAGAACACCGGAGTGGGTTGCCATTTCCTTCTCCAATGCAAGAAAGTGAAAAGTGAAAGTGAAGTCATTCAGTCCTGTCCCACTCTTGGCGACCCCATGGACTGCAGCCCACCAGGCTCCTCCATCCATGGGATTTTCCAGGCAAGAGTGGGGTGCCACTGCCTTCTCCAGGCAAGAATACTGGAGTGGAAAGATCTTCCCCCACCCAGGGATCCAACTGGGGGGTCTCTTGCATTGCAGGCAGATTCTTTACCACTGGCACCACCTTCAAACCCTGTTGTGGTTTTGTTTTCATTTGTACTTTTAATCCTGGCTAAAATCTTTATTTCTGCTGTGGAATTCCACTTTTCCTTTGATCTTGGAAGCAGCTTTGGGCCACAGTGTTCTTCGGACCCAGAGAACCATATTCTCAGGTGATATGACTGATTCTACCGTTTCTTTCCAGGGTCAGTATTTTTCCCCCTTACCCTCTGAATGGGTTTCTTTCTAAGCTCTGATTGATGCTTTCTGCTCCCAGATATTCTTTCTCAAGTCCTCCCAAGATTTTCTCTGCTCTCCAAGACAGACGCAAAAGCCACCTCCTTTCAAACCAAACTCAGTATAAACTGAAATGAAAGCAGGAAAAGAATGACTGAAGGTGCTCCAGAATTTTGACTTTTCTCATTCTGAAATCAAATTCTGTTTGAAAGGCAGGGACATGTTTACAGGAGATCATGATAAAATGAAGGTCCTTACATTTGATTCAGAGGCTATAGAAGTGGGGGAGCCAGATTCACTTTTAGGTCTTTCCAGCTCTTCTCCACTCTACTGCAAAGGCTATAGAAGAACTGTAAATAAACATGATTATGAAAACTTTAAAATGATAAATCTTATTCTTACATCTTTAATTTTAACCATTCATTCAACCAACTGATGGTTATTGAACACCTGCTGTGAGCCAGACCCTGTGGTGCTGAGGAAACATTGGCAGTCAACAAAGTAAACCAAAAAAAATTTCTTGCTCTTACAGAGTTTCTATTCCAGCTCTGTGAATATTGACTGGAGGAAACAGTCAATAAACCCAACAAGTAGGCACACTATATGTTAGATATCAATACATGCAAAGAAGGAAAATAAAGCAGTGAAGAGATAGGTCACATTGGGGATATGGTTGCATTGCAGTTTTACGCAGGGAGGCCAACAGAACCTCTCTGGTGAAGGCGTGAATGATTGTTCAGTCTGAGGGGGCCGCATGCACAAGGCCTGAGAAAGCATGCCCAGTGAGTGTGCTTGGAGGAATGGAAATGCCAGCTGGGCTGAGGCACAGAGGGTGGAGTGGGTGGACCACCTGTGGAGGTCTTTGGTAGATGTTGGCCTTTCTCTAGGTAGGGTGGGAGCCTAAGGGGTTTTGAGCAGAATGGACAAGGTCTGACTTAGTTTTCACTGAGATGTGGTCAAGAGAGGGATTTTTAAGGATGAAAAAAATTACAGCATGTTTGTGTGCTTTTGTAAAGGATCCCCGAGGGAGAAAATATGATGATGCGAGAAAGAAGGGAGAATCGCCGGTGATATGCCCTGAGTAGGGAAGGAGTTCTGCAGTGTAGAGTGGGAAGAGGAGCTTGGCCTCAGGATCACAGACAGCTCACCTGTGACAGGAGGGAAAGCAGGTGTGTGAACGGGCGCAGGTGCGCCTGGTGGGTCGATGCGGTGGGGAGATTGTGGAAGTTCTCTTCTGATTGCTACCTTTTTTTTTTTTTCCCAAGAGACATGGAAAGCAAAATCATGAGCCAAGAGTGAGGATGGAGGAGGTGCAGGCGTTGGAAGTTTGAGGAAAGACGGGTATGAATTAACCGTCTAGGAGAGAGGGAGGGCAGAGGGACCAGATGGCAGGATTATCAGACGGCAATCCTGGTTTCTGGTCATGGATTTAAGATGAGAGCAGCCACATGGGTATGTTTTTCTCCAGCCGTGTTGAGCTGCACTGATGCAGGCACAGAGTAAGTGAGACAAGGCAGAGGTTTTGCCGCATGAATATTAGGATGGGAAGGAGAGGCAAGGAGTTGGAGGTATACATAGGTGAATGATAAGCTGTCCGAAGAAGCTGAGTGGAGATAATGCAGGATATTATTAATGTGAAAAGATGGTAAGATCAGTGCCTCATAGGTCTCCTTGGATTGCGAGGGAACTAAAGGGAGTAAGCCGGAAGTCAAGCAAGTGGTGGTGGGATGCTTGAGATGGAGGAGGGCGGCCGTGGGGTTCGGCAGTGACATGGTCTGGAGCATGACTATGGGGGAAGCTGCAGTAGCGTGGAGGACAAGACATTAGATGAGAAAGTGGCCAAGGAACCTAGAGGCCAGCAGTATTGGGAGGCTCCCCTGTGGATTTTGAAATCAGGAAGTATTTTATAATGTAAGTAATGTTGGCAAAGGTAACAGTGAGTCAGGGACTAAAATCATTAAGGAATGAGAGTGGATGGGGAATTGCCTGGCAGTCCAGTGGTTGGACTCCACGCTTCACTGCCAAGGGCCCTGGTTCAATCCCTGGTTGAGGAACTAAGATCCCCCAAGCTGTTCAGTACAGCCAAAGGAAAACCAAAAGGAATGGGGGTGGGTGGTGGTAAGGGGTGGCCTTCTCTTGATAACTGCAGCAAGGAGCCGCCTGTCGTTGAGTCTAATGACAACTTTTAAAAGGTGGGAGTATAGAGAAAAAGGAAGATCACTGACACGGAGGAGGCCAGCTGTGGAGGTGGTCTCAGGCCTTAGCACAGTGAAAATGCGAGAGAAAACAGTAGGGCAAGCAGTGACCGCAGGTTTCAATTAGAACAGGGAAGTGAAGAAAATGTTTGAAGTTGGAGGACAGAGAGGAATTTGCTGCTGGAAGACTACGGACAGAGGACAGAGTGGAGAGCTTTGGGGTGCTGGGCTGTCAGAAGTGTATGAGGGTAGCAGCCTGGTGGGGATGCTTACTTGCCTGCATCCCTGGAGAGCCTGGGCTTGTATTAACCACCGTAGCAAGGGTGATGGGATAGCGCTTGTTGGTTTTGAAGGAAGAGAATATATGTGCTGGGAAAGAGGATAGTTCGGTAAAGGCAGGACTTGGCAGGACATCTTAGATAGAGCTTTTTCTCCTCTCAGTTTCAAGTGTATATAATGACTGCTTAGGAGAAGAGTAAATAGACATGGAGTAACACCCCTGTGGTAGGTGTAGCAGGGTGATGGAATTCTGGACTGTGTTCCTCTCTTTCTCACTATTTACCCCTTGAAGCCCACACAAAGGTCTCACCACTCAGATTAAATATTTTACCACCTTTTGCTTGTAGCTTAAATAAAACATCCAGTACTCTTTTTACAGGGTTCAACTAATTTTGTCTAGATTCACAGAGGAGAAAAACATGCACTAAAAACAATGATGATCACAAATAGTATCCCTGCTGGTGATATTTCCCTGGGTGTTCTAATTGTGTTTTCACAGGATAGCTCAGATAAAGCAAATTCCTTTCTGACCTTGAATATGGCTAAGTACCGTGCATCCTGTCCCAGTCTGGATTACCTTTTGTTGGCCAGATCTAGACTCTCAGGTTCTTCCAGGAAGTGTGTTTCTAAAAATTTCAAACGCCTGTATATAGACTTCTTTTGTGCCCAGATAGGCAGATTTAAGATTAATAACAGCTAGAGTTCTTATGCCTTTGGTAATTCATCTAAAGCCTCACGAGATGTTAGAAGTGAAACTATTCTAAATTTTCAGTTTGGTTATCAAATCTTTTTATTTTTGTTGTTAATAGATGAAGAATGCAGTTATTCCCTTAACCATCAGTCTTATCCCCAACAGTACTTTGTAATGAAACCTCCTGATCCTGCAAACCATGTGTAGAAACTTGCCAGTCTGTTATCTACCTAACATTAAATACTATCAAATATTTTTGTAATTAACTATCATATTTTGCTTTAAAGAAAGTATATTAATTTTCCTCTATAGGTAGAATGATATCTGAAGAGAAATACACTGAGATCAAACATAAGTTTGGGGAATATCCTTAATCACAATGTATTTCTAGAATGAATGGATGACTATTTGATTAGTATTTCAAAGACTTAACCTCCAAGCATTTCAAGAGATTGAACTGGATCTTGAGTATGAAATCCTGCAGAAAAAGTAAGAACTACTTGAAACTAGCAGCAGAAAACTGAACTGTATCCATGAAGGTATCTAACAGTAAATACCTCTGTCGACTTTGAGCAGTTGGCTTACCCTCTTTGGTTTTCATTTTTGTCAAGAACCTGACAGGATTTAACTAAATGCATAGAACTGTGTAGAGTATGAAGGGATCATAGGGATTTTATAATTTCCCTCAAAAGAAACTGGGAGTTCTAGAGAATTTCCTGGTGGTCCGGTGGTTGAGACTTTGCCTACCAATGCAGCGGGTATGGATTTAATTCCTGGTTGAGAAGCTAAGATCCCACATCCCTTGAGGCCAAAAAGCCCCCAAATATAAAACAAGCAATACTGTGCTGTGCTTAGTGGTTCAGGCATGTCTGATTCTTTATGATCCCATGGATGGTAGCCCGCCAGGCTCCTCTGTCCATGGGTTTCTCCAGGCAAGAATACTGGAGTGGGTTGCCATGCTCTCCTCCAGGGGATCTTCCCAACCCAGGGATTGAACCCAGATCCCTCACATTGCTGGTGGATTCTTTACTCTCTTAGCCACCAGGGAAGCCCAAGCAATACTGTAACAAATTCAATATAGACCTTAACAAATAATAATAATAATAAAGAAACTAAGGGTTCTAATTCCAGTTCACTTCCTTTTCCATTATGCTGTGCTGAGCTGGAAGCCACTTTCAAATCAAAAAGTTGAAAAAAAAAAAAGTTGATGATTCCAACTTTAAAGGTAGTTTCAAAATTGTGATGCTTTGGCAAGCAGATGTGCACAAGTCTGTCCCCACCACCTTCCACACCTCATGCCTCCTGAGCCATTTCTGAGGAGTTTTGGATCAAAACTCCTACATCATAGTGATGGTTGCACAACTCTGGAAATGTACTAAAAACCGTTGAAGGAGTTGTACGCTTTAATTGAGTGAATTGTATTCTGAATTATGTCTCAATAAAACCAGGTCAAAACTCTCTTTTTGCAGATAATAGGAAGTGAAGTGAAGTGAAAGTTGCTCAGTCATGTCCCACTCTTTGTGACCCCATGGACTATACAGTCCATGGAATTCTCAAGGCCAGAATACTGGAGTGGGTAGCCTTTCCCTTCTCCAGGGGATCTTCCCAACCCAGGGATCGAACCCAGGTCTCCTGCATTGCAGGCAGATTCTTTACCAGCTGAACCACTAGGGAAGCCCAGAATACTGGAGTGGTTAGCCTATCCCTTCTCTAGCAGATCTTCCTGACCCAGGAATCGAACCGAGGTCTCCTGCATTGCAGGTGGTTCTTTACCAACTGAGCTATCAGGGAAGCACCAACTCCCAACTCAATCAGAGAAAACAGGGAGTTCATAGACCAGGTCATTGAAAAGCCCTCCCCTGGATGTCCAGGCATGACTAGGCTCTGGTCTCAAGCAATAACAAACCCCAGCAATGACTGCTCTGCCTCTCAGCTCTCTCTCTCCTGTGGGAAACTCAGTCTCAGGAAGACTTTCTCCACAGGTGGCCCCTGGCAGCTCTCATATGTCTACCAATTTAGTGACTCTAGGAGAAGGATACCCAGCCAAAGTTCTGGGACCGGGTGTCTTTGGCTTAACCATCCAATAATAGCATCCAATAATAATAATACTTACTATGAACCAACTCTGTTCTTCCAACCTCACATTTCATAGATGAAGAAATTCAGGCACAGAGCCGTTAGATAACTTGCCTAGAATCACATAGTAAAGTGAGTGTAGAAGCTGGATTTGACACTCATGCCGTCTGCCCCCAGAGTGTATGGTCTTACTGCTTTTAAGTATTGATACTGTGCTGTCCCCAGTCACCGGAGTCACGGGAAAGAAATGAATACTCTCATCGGTCAGTTCTGAGGCAGGTCTGGTATTTGCAGCTGCATTCTCTCCTGATGGCCTCTGTTCCAGACCTCTGATGGTTGATTATATATATATATATATATATATATATATATATATATATACATATATATATATATATCACTTGTATAACTATATAAGTTATATAATTTTAAAAATTATTTATTATATATATTATAATCATTGTCAATAAACTGTGGACAATTCTGAAAGAGATGGGGATACCAGACCACCTGACCTGCCTCTTGAGAAACCTGTATGCAGGTCAGGAAGCAACAGTTAGAACTGGACGTGGAACAACAAACTGGTTCCAAATAGGAAAAGGAGTACATCAAGGCTGTATATTGTCACCCTGCTTATTTAACTTCTATGCAGAGTACATCATGAGAAACACTGGGCTGGAGGAAGCACAAGCTGGAATCAAGATTGCTGGGAGAAATGTCAATAACCTCAGATATGCAGATGACACCACCCTTATGGCAGAAAGTGAAGAGGAACTAAAAAGCCTCTTGATGAAAGTAAAAGTGGAGAGTGAAAAAGTTGGCTTAAAGCTCAACATTCAGAAAACAAAAATTATGGCATCTGGTCCCATCACTTCATGGGAAATAGATGGGGAAACAGTGGAAACAGTGTCAGACTTTATTTTTTGG
Source organism: Ovis canadensis (assembly GCF_042477335.2). Lineage (NCBI taxonomy): Eukaryota > Metazoa > Chordata > Mammalia > Artiodactyla > Bovidae > Ovis > Ovis canadensis. The sequence goes on along the minus strand of NC_091247.1, from coordinate 136,628,131 downwards.
GGGCTCCAAAATCACTGCAGATGGTGACTGCAGCCATGAAATTAAAAGACGCTTACTCCTTGGAAGGAAAGTTATGACCAACCTAGATAGCATATTCAAAAGCAGAGACATTACTTTGCCGACCAAGGTCCATCCAGTCAAGGCTGTGGTTTTTCCTGTGGTCATGTATGGATGTGAGAGTTGGACTGTGAAGAAAGCTGAGCGCCACAGAATTGATGCTTTGGAACTGTGGTGTTGGAGAAGACTGTTGAGAGTCCCTTGGACTGCAAGGAGATCCAACCAGTCCATTCTAAAGGAGATCAGCCCTGGGTGTTCTTTGGATGGAATGATGCTAAAACTGAAACTCCAACACTGTGGCCACCTCATGCGAAGAGTTGACTCATTGGAAAGGACTCTGATGCTGGGAGGGATTGGGGGCAGGAGGAGAAGGGGACAACAGAGGATGAGGTGGCTGAATGGCATCACCGACTTGATGGACATGAGTTTGAGTGAACTCTGGGAGTTGGTGATGGACAGGGAGTCCTGGCGTGCTGCAGTTCATGGGGTCACAAAGAGTTAGACACGACTAGGCGACTGAACTGACACTGATAATCAATGTCAAGATCTTGGCCTGTCTTAAAATAATACACTAATCTACAGCTTTGGGAAGGAACAATGGAAGAACTTTTCAGTGTGTTTCATCAACAACACTAAGTTAAAGGAGACTTTAAAACTACTCAGCATACCTAATAGACAATAATAGACAATAACTAATAAGTTATAACTAGAAGACACACCCCTTATTGTAGAATCCAAGGATTAGGTTGAAAATGAGCATTGTTTTTTAAAATGCAGATAGAGGGTTAGAAAATTAAAAGATTTTCAGTCTTTTTCTGATACAGGAAATAAACTTACACATGTTAAGTATTTCTAAGGTGTCAGTCACTGCCCAGGCATTTCAGAGTATGGCACCCAGAACCCCTGATATTGAAATCACCTGGGATGCTCTTTATTAACTCATAATCCCTTGCAGTTGGCCTGGGAATTTGCATTTGTTAAACACCTTCAATGATTCTTATGGCCTCTAAAGTTTAGGAATCATCATTGTAAGTCACTAGGGAAAGTGGCTAGGCTCTTAGAAGTAGGATCTTAGGGAACTGAGGTTGGACAAAGGACAACATCCATAGGGGAGACATCTTCTGTTGGGTAGGAAAGAGGGAGCGCTCACAGTCTCAGATTTCAAGCAGCTTTAATTGTTAGATGGTCCCTCTACAGTTTATCTCCCCTCCTTCTTTATGTTGAGAGGTGTGGGTATCTGTATTCACTGTTGGCTCTGCAGACCAGAAAAAAATAGCACTAACCAGTAAACTTCAGTGAGGAATTTTTCAGATGAAAAAAGTTTTCCTGAGAGCTATAAACCATGATTTCCAACAGTGGCCATTTAATATTAGTAATTGTTGTTGTTCAGTCACTAAGTCAAGTCTGACTTTGTGACCCCGTGAACTGTAGCCTGCCAAACTCTATGGGGTTCTCCAGACAAGAATACTGGAGCGTGTTTCCATTTCCTTCTCCAGGGGATCTTCCCAGACCAGAGATCGAATCCCCTGGTTGGCAGGTGGATTCTTTACCATTGAGCCACCAAGGAAGACCTCTGGTATTAGTAGTAGTAATCACTAAATAATTAGAGCTAGCGCTTTCTGAGTACAGTGTACTGTGGACTTTATATGCATTATTGCATTCTGTCCTCCAGTCATTTTATGGATGAAGGGGTGCTGATTATCAGACAAGCAGACCCAGGCTCAAATGTGAAGTCTTACATGACAAAAATGGGGCAGATTTGGGAGTGAAGGGGTTGAGGACATACTGCCCCAATGGGGCCCTTGGTGTATGAATATTTTAAGCTGAATGAACAATACAGGCAGGAAGGTCACTCTGACCTTTCCTCTCCCTTCTCCCAACACAGATCATAAAACCCTTCTGTGAGAGGTGTCCTTCCTACACCCTGAGCAAAGGAGCATCCTTATCTCCAAAGACAAAGGTACTTGGAGAGAATCTGAACAAACAAGCTTTGCTGGTTTCCCCCAGTTTATTGCAGTTACTTCATATTCCTTAACCTGTCATATTCCTTCACCACTGTGCATTCGCCATCAAACCTTGCGTAAGAGTACACAGGCTTAACTGCTTCCTGGGGTCTTCATTTCCATACGAAGTATCTTGTGTTAAATCAAGCTGTATGCTTTCCTCCTGTCAGTTACTTTTCAGGCCCAGTCAGGGACCCTGCCTGCACTGATTCTTGTTGGTGTATGACAGAAAACCACAAAATTCTGTAAAGCAATTATCCTTTAATAAAAGAAAAATAATAATAATAATCTGACTGCAATGCAGAAAACACAGGTTCTATCCCTGGGTTGGGAAGATCCCCTGGAGAAGGAAATGGCTACCCCTCCAGTATTCTTGCCTGGGAAATCCCATGGACAGAGGAACGTGGCAGGCTGTAGTCCATGGGGTCACAAAAGAGTTTGGTCACGCCTGAGGGACTAAATAACAGCAACGAGAGGGACCCTAAGAGAGTCATGGGAAACTTTTTCCTCCTCCACAGGACATTGAGACCAAGTCCACTTAGCAGGAAAGCCCACCTGCTGTGTGAGCCGCCTTGCCTTATGCTCTCAACAAGAGTTTATCATTCTCCATGAGACTGAAAACAGAGAACCGAAAGGAATGCTGACTGCAGCAGACATACATTTATAATAAATTCACCTGAAAAGAAAGGCCCTCCCAGAACTCACCATTCGAAGTGATCTATCTGATGCGCACAAAGGCAGTTCTTACATGTCTCAGATATCTGGTCACCAAAATTAGGAAACAGTGGTGCCCGTGTCCTGTGGGCACTTTTGATGCTTCTTGAATGTTTTAAGGATCAGATTTCTCCTACTTCCTGGGTCTTGGATTCCTGACCTTGGATGGCCAATTATAATTGCCATTCTTTACTTGTCCTAAAGCCTTTTTGCTGGATGAAATAGAGAGAGAGAGATCATATGCCTAGAAAAATCAGGCACAGTGATCTATCTAGAAATGCATAAAACAACACCAAGTTACTTTTGCTCAAAGTCAAACACCCCTTTGAACCAGGCCCCGGATTAATATAATGGAATAGCTCTAGAAATGCATAACACAGCACCAAGTTACTTTTGCTCAAATTCAAGCACCCACTTTGAGCCAGGCCTTGAGTTAGTATAATGGGATAGCCGAAGATATACGACCTCAAAATTCACAGAGCAGATGGGACACGTGTATATTACAGTACAAGGCAGTGTGCGGGAGAGCGTGTGAGCTCTGGAGTCAAGCTACTCCAGCCCACTGCCCTCACTGCCCTTCTAAAATACCTAACATTTCTCAGCCTCGGTTTTCTCATCTACAGAAGGGAACAGTAATGATGTGTCCACACGGAGGTCACTGTGAGGATTAGAGGGAAAAAAACTATCAACTGTGTCACCTGATTCTTGTCCCATAGCATGTGCTAATCTTATTACCAACTTTACCTACTGTTGTAGACAGAAGATTATTTGGGGTGAGATGAAGAAGTTATTGCTTCTGGTAATTGAGGAAGACTTCTTTGGGAAGGAGCATTTGATCTGGGCCTGGAAAGGTGGGGTTCCTGTGAGAGAGGACGGGTTGTTGTTGTCATTTAGTGCCTGTCTTATCCCAATCTTTACAACCCCATGGACTGCAGCACACCAGGCTTCTCTGTCCTTCACCATCTCCCAGACTTTGGTCAAACTCGTGTCCATTGATTCAGTGATGCTCTCTGACTACCTCGTCCTCTGCCGCCCCCTTCTCTTTTTGCCTTCAGTCTTGTTTCCCATCATCAGGGTTTTTCCCAATGAGTCAGCTCTTTGTAGTAGGTGGCCAAAGTACTGGAGCTTCCTTCCAATGAATATTCAAGGTTGGTTTCCTTTATAATTGGCTAGTTTGATCTCCTTGCTATCCAGGTACTCTGAAGAGTCTTCTCCAGCACTGCAGTTCGAAAGTATCAGTTCTTTGGTGTTCAACCTTCTTTATGGTCCAGCTCTCATGTCCATACATGACTACTGAAAAACACATAGCTTTGACTATACAGACCTTTGTTGGCAAAGTGATGTCTCTGCTTTTTAATATGCTGTCTAGGTTGGTCATAGCTTTCCTTCCAAGGAGCAAGCATCTTTTAATTTCATGGCCTCAGTCACCATCCTCAGTGATTCTGGAGTCCAAGAAAATCTGTCACTATTTCCACTTTTTCCCTTTCTGTTTGCCATGAGGAGAGGTTACGCCATCAGCAAAAAAAAAAAAAAAAACAAAACACCAGCATGGAGATGGGACAGGCAGCATGTGTAGGGAATGGTGAGCAATGCAGGCTGACCGAGGTGTGGAGTGTGGGCCAGCTGCAGAAAGGGAGGAGGGAAAGCCTGGTATTTGTGGAAGGTTTCCCATGCTGACCATCATCATGTGACCAAGCAAAGGGCTTGCGTGCCTGTGGTGCAGAAAACCAAAATCTGGCAGTGGGAGCCTGCAGCAAAGTGAAGATTTCTTGCAGGGCACCGAGTACGGGAGGAGGAGATCCACTCCAATGTGGTCTTTGAGTTTAGGAGTCTCTTTAAAGGAGAACAGAGAAACTGGGCATCAGCATCTTGTGACATTTCTGTGATGTTTCTTAACTGTGGTTTCGAGAGTCAGGATGTCTTTGGTTTATGATTCTCTGGCCTTGGCTCATGCGGGATCTGTGAGCTCATCATGCCCTGGAGAAACAATCTGAGTGTGTGCGTTGAAGGTGACATCTATAAGAGCAATACAACAATACAAACAGTTTTAGTACATTAACACTGTTGTCAACAACAGCAATCTTGGTCATCTGATTCTGGTTGATTAGTGTTCAGTTAGCACAGAATTGAGGTCAGAGGGGACAAGAATGGGAATGAAGTTTTGGAGAGAGATTAATCATCAACTTGGTACGTTAGTCTTAGGGGGACTTGGTTTCAATCATATTTACTTCCTAGTCCAATTTCGGGGATTCCCTGATAGCTCAGTTGGTAAAGAATCTGCCTATAATGCAGGAGACCCCAGTTCGACTCCTGTGTTGGGAAGTCCAGTTTCAGTTTTGGGTGCCAAACACCTAGTAAAGAAGGATTGCACTGCCTTTTTCTTCCTCTCCCTCTCCTGCCCCTCTTCTCCCCCTTCCCATCCTCCCACTCCTCCTCTCCTACCTCCTCCTCTCTTTTTTTTTGTCGTTGATAATACTCATGGTCCTGGTGCTTCCCAGGTGACTCAGTGGTAAAGAAACCCGCTTGCAATGCAGGAGCTGCAGGAGACCTGGGTTTGATTCCAGGGTAGGGACGATCCCCTGGAGGAAACAATGGCAACCCACTCCAGTATTCTTGCCTGGAAAATTCTATGGACAGAGGAGCCTGGTGGGCTACAGTTCAGAGGGTTGCAAAGAGTTGGATACAACTGAGCACGCACACATAAGCATACTCGTGATCTTAGCCAAGGCTGACTTGGTGGCAGGGAGAATTCCCAGGAGCCTTAGGAGGCAACTCTTTTTTAATATTAAAAAAATTGTTTACTTTTGGTTGCGCCGGGTCTTTGTTGCGGCTAGCGGGAGCCACTCTTCGTTGCGGGGAGCGGGCTTCTGATTGCGGCGGCTTCTTTTGTTGTGGAGCACAGGCTCTAGGTGCACAGGCTCAGTATTTGCAGCTCACGGGCCGTGGAGTACAACCTCAATAGTTGCGGCAAATGAGCTCAGTTGCTCCGTGGCATGTGAGATCTTCCCAGACCAGGGATCAAACACGCATCTCCTGCATTGGCAGGCAGATTCTTTACCGCTGAGCCACTGCAGAAGCCCGGAGGCAACTCTTGTCAAAGTCACAAGTGCATCATCAAAGCTATGCTCTCTCCAGCCCCACCTTGGCTGTTGCTAACTACAGCCACAGCAGCCCAGAAGATGGTGTGATTCAAGTGTTACTGTCATTGGGCAGCCGAGGACCTAGGCCCTGGGGTCAGGGAGAGGAAGGAGAACCAATCTTGTTTTGCAGAGATAGAGGAGGATGCCGGGAAGAACTGTGTGAGAGGGTGATTTAGCTGTTATCTGCTTGGGTGTGGGATTGATTCACTCCAACTCGGAGGTTCTGGGAGCCCAGAATGTTACATAAGTGAAACAGCTGATGCTTTTGGTCTCTGTAACAGTTAATCCACCACCTCTGCCCCCATTCAACATTTTCAATATTTGTAATGTACAGTGATAGCTAAAGGGAAGGACTTGATGTTTTAAATTTTAGAAGAAAAGCCCTTGTGGTTCTGTTCTCTGTGCCTTTAACTGGAGATGGCTATGTCTCCGTGTCTCCATAAGAAATGGCCCCAGTTGGGGAGTAGGTACCAGGCTGCAGTCATGTATGATCTTGCCCTAAGTAAGCCTCAATTAGGAACTACTGAAGAGAGGCTTAAAGCCTGTCTGGTCTATAATTAGACTGGTTGTACTGGTTTTTCTTTGGTTAGTAATCCATTTACTATGTGCCAAGATCTGGGTACAGAATTGTTACACTGTCAGATTCAGAGCAAACTGAAAGTAAGTATGTCACACACTGCATTTTCTGAGAGCAGACAGCGCTTCAAACTTAGGCCTGGCTTAACCTCATTGTCAGTCGGCTTCCGCAGCACCAGTGGTAGGAATTAACAGTAAGTATGCAGGTGTTTCTAAATAAACGACATGTGTAATTGTTAAGCAATCACTGAAGTTTTTTTGTTCTCTCGAATCAGTTGGTGAATGTTTGTACACATATCCAACCGGTTGCTGTCAGCTTGCATACATTATTAGAAGTATCTTTTAATGCTTGCTGCTGCTTAGGTGCCTCAGTCGACTCTGTGTGACTCTGTGGACTGCAGGTGCCAGGCTCCTGTGTCCATGGGATTCTCTAGATAGGCAAGAGTGCTAGAGTGCCATGCCCTCCTCCAGGGGATCTTCCCTACCAAGGGATTGAACTGGGTCTCCTGCACTGCAGGCAGATTCTTTACCGCTGAGCCACCGGGGAAGCCCCCTTTTAATGCTTACTCACCTTCAATCACAAGAAATGGGGTTGCGTTTGCATAAAGCACTTTTTCTGGCTCCTCCTCCTCTGATTCTGCCCAGAACCAGGGGAGCCATAATAAACATCACTCTGACACTGACGTTGGACAGATTGGACAAGGTGACAGAGCGCAGCAGTGGCTCGCCCAGAACTAGTCAGCTAGGCTTTCTTCCCCCATGTACAGTGTGGGGCCTGTGTTCCAGGTTGTCACAAAATAGTATTTTTATAAACCTCTGAATTTTCAGCCTTCTGAGAGAACTGGAGTAGGTCTTCTTTTTGTTTCTTTGTTATGTTGACCCAGTTACCCATCTTTTCTGTAGATTTTTCCATCTTGTAGGATGTGGGATGCAAGTTTTATGCCTAGCCAAGGACTTTTAAAAACCAAATTTGTAAGCAAAAAATCTGAATTTCTTTGGAGCAGGAAACATGGAAAACAAATACCTTATCTATGCTTATTGCTCCCATAGAGTTGCTAAGCAAAACTCTGAAAGGGGTTGGGTTTTAGAAATTCACATTATTTCGTTGTCACCTAAAATAAAACCTACCTTGATTGTAAATTAGTGTAGCCACTGTGGAAAACAGTATGGAGGTTTCACAAAAAACTAAAAATAGAAGTCCTATATACCCACTCCTGGGTATATATCTAAAAACGCTAAAAACACTAACTCAAAAGATACATACGCCCCAGTGTTCATACCAGCATTATTTATAATAGTCAAGATATGGAAACAATCTAAATGTTCATCAACCGATGAATGGATAAAGGAGAGTGTGTGTGTATATACACACACATATATATTTGTAACATACAGTGATAACTAAAGAGCAGGACTTGATGTTTTAAATTGTAAAAGTAAAGCCTTTGTGGTTCTGTTCTCTGTCCCTTTAACTGGAGATGACCATGTCTCCATGTCTTTGTAAGAAATGGCCCCAGTTGGGGAGTTGGTACTAGGCTGTAGTCATGTATGATCTTGCCCTAAGTAAGCCTCATTTAGGAAGTATTGAAGAGAGAGAGAGAGAATACACACACACACACACACACACACACACACACACAATACAAACACACTGGAACACTGCTGCTGCTGCTACGTCACACGACACACCGGAATACTACTCAGTCATAAAAAGGATGAAATTTGTAGCAATGTGGAAGGACTTGGAGGCTATTATGCTGTGTGAAATTAGTTGGAGAAGGACAAATACTGTATGATATCACTTATATGTGGAATCTAACAAATACAGTAAACTAGAAGCAGATTCACAGATGTAGAAAACAAACTAGCGATTACCAGTGGGGAGAGGGAAGTGAGAAGGGGCGAGATAGGGGTAAGGGAGTAAGAGGTATGAACTACTGTGCATAAAGTAAGCTACAAGGATATATCATACAGCACAAGGAATATAGCCAACATTTTATGACTAGAAGTGGAGTATGCTCTTTAAAAATTGTGGCTGCTTCCCTGTCCTCATTTCCTCCCCTTCCTCTCACCTCTCACTCTTCTCCAGTCCGGAAGCTGCCAGATTTTTGTGAAAGTCACCAGTGGTCTCCACGTGAATCAGTTCAGTAGGCAGTTTTTAGGACTCGATTTAACTTCTCTCTTAGCAGGATGTAGTGCACATGGTAACCTTGGGAAATGACTTAACTTCCTCTTAGGATTGTAGCCAGGTCTAAATGAGATGGTTCATGCAATGGTGAGCACAGTGTCTGCTGCAGCAATGTGTGTGGGTGTTAAGCCACTTCAGTCGTGTCCAGCTCTCTGCGACCGTATAGACTGTAGCTCGCCAGGCTCCTCTGTCCATGGGATTCTCCAGGCAAGAATACTGGAGTGGGTTGTCCTGCCCTCCTCCAGGGGATCTTCTGAACCCAAGATAGCAATAAGCAACAATAAGTGTTAACTCTTGCTTTTCTCAGCGCACTCGTCTTTGGTTTTAGTGACACTCTTTTCTTATGTTCCTCGTACATCCTCAATCCCTTCTGCTCTTCTATGGTGTCATGAAAAGTTGGGATTTGTTCATTCCACAAATAATTTAGCAAGGGCGTATTTCATGCCAGGAAATTTTCTTGGTTCTAGGGATGCAGCGGTGAACAGAATTAAGTTGCTGGTTTCCTGGGGTTATGCTTGGGGCTGGGAAATTCTAGAAATTAACACATACTGTATCAGATGACGACTGACACATAGTAAAAGTATATAATATATACTACTGTATTGTATAACACTATATTATATATAATGAACCATATGTCTAGTGGACATATACCAGACATTACTGAGTTTCAGTAGGGAAAGGGGAATGGATGAATGCTGCAATTTAGGATAGCATACTCAGGGAAGTCCTGACCGATTGGCTGATTTTTGACTAGAGACCTCAGGAAGTAGGAAGTAATACATGTAGAATATTTAGAAGGCCATTCAGGCAAAAGCAATAGCCAGTGCAAAGGCCCTGGGGCAGGGGAGTACTTGGTACATTTGAGAAGCTGCAAGAAATCAGTGAGGCTGGAGCAGAGAGAGCCCAGCAGGAGAGGGGTGGATGTGGAGATGAAGTCAGAGAAGTGGTCTGTGGTGAGGAGAGGGGCAGGGTAGATCTTGAGACATTTTCCAGGCACTGTAAGGACTTGGCTTTATTTCAAGTGAACTTAGAGGTCATTGGAGGGCTTTGAGTAAAATAATGACTTTAATTTTAAAATAATCACCCTATAGATTCTCTGTGGAGAATAGACTACTGGGGACAAGGGTGGAGCCAAGGGGCTGCAGGGGAGGCTGTTGGGATGGTCCAGGCTTACTCTGGGTCTGTAGGTGACCCTTCCCCTCCCATCCTGCTCTCTCTCCTAGACCACGCTTGGCTTCAGAGAGCACTGATGTGCCTGCAACTCCCACCCTCGGTTCTTTCACTCCTCCCTGTCTTCTGACCCCCAGTCCTACTTATTTGTTTACCTCTACCGGCACTTGGTCGCCACTGAGTGCATCCGAATATACTCACGCTCCTCCACACCCCCTCTGGCTCCTCTGGGGTCACACTGGTCAGTGAATGGCATCCCCACACAACCAGCTGTCAAGAGCCCTCCTTGGAACGTCCCTCCCTAGCACATTACATCAGGAGTCAGCACGTCTTCTTGTTTGTATTCCACAGCACCTCTCCCCTGGTCTCTTTACTACAAGCCTAGCAGAGCAGTGAGAAGACTCTTGAGAGTCCCTTGGCCTGCAAGGACATCAAACCAGTCAATCCTAAAGGAAATCAGTCCTGAATATGCATTGGAAGGACTGATGCTGAAGCTCCAATACTTTGGCCGCCTGATGCAAAGAGCCGACTCATTGGAAAAGACCCTGATGCTGGGAAAGATTGAAGGTAGGAGGAGAAGGGGGTTCATAGAGGATGAGGTGGTTGGATAGTATCACCGACTCAATGCACATGAGTTTGAACAAGCTCTGGGAGTTGGTGATGGACAGGGAGGCCTGGCGTGCTGCAGTCCATGGGGTCTCAAAGAGTCGGACATGACTGAGTGACTAAACTGAGCAGAGCAGTGGCCTCCTAGCTGGTAACTGTTTCGTTTGTGTTAATTTATCTGGTCATGCCATGTGGCATGTGGGATCTTAGTTCCCTGACTAGGGAGGACAACCTCGTGCTCCCTGGGGTGGAAGTGCAGATTCTTAACCGCTGGACCACCAGGAAAGTCCCGGGGTTGTTAAATGATATTCTCCACAAAAATGCAGAACTCTATGAGGAGCAGAGTTTTTCTGTAAAGATATGTCTTTCTCACAGTGGAACAGCCTTTTCATTTATTAAAGGACACTTAATAACATCAGAGCATTTGCTTTTGGATTACATTACTGGCTTGGAGAGCTACCGAAGGACAGTGGGTATCCCACTGACATTTGCGTGATCAGAAAGCTACTTCCCAGAATAAAGAATGCTTTTCTTTAATATCATATCTGGGCAAACCCCAGATAGGAATTGTAACAGTTTCCCTTGACCACAGGAAGCTTATTAACACTGAATAATGGTTTTGTGCCTGCCTCCTGCTGCTCAGAGGACCCTCCTACTTAATTGGAGGGTTTTTTAAATTAGAAGGAGGAGTGGGTGTGGTACCTATGCATGTTCAGCTTTATCAGAAGAAAGAAACTAAATTCTCTACTTCCACCCTAACTGCAGCCAGAGTGACCTAAAATGACCACAAACAATAATAACAATCGGATCATATGACTTCTCTGCTTGGAACGGATCAGTGGTTTCTAATTGCCCTGGCAATCAATTCTAGATTCCCTCTTCTGGCCCACCAGACTCTGTATGGTATGGCTCTTACCTTCTCTTCAGCTTCATCGCTTACTTTTTCCAGCTGTTATATTTATCTCCATTTCCCAAGTGTACACCACTCTTCCCCTCAGCTGTCTTTCTCTATCCTTTCTGCACCAGCTTAACAGCTGTTCTTTCTTTAGGCTTCAACTTAAGAGTCTCTTTAGTAGAGAATCCTTCTCAGCTCCAGACTTGATTAGGTCTGTTGCAGGAAGGGGGACCCCTTCCAGGGCCCAAAACTGGGCTCTTGTCTAACACTCAGAAATGAATTGTCCGAGGAGACACATGTACTGACAAAGCAAGAGATTTTATTGAGAAAGAGCACCTGGGTGGAGAAGTGTAGGGTAAGGGAACCCAGGAGAACTGCTCTGCTACGTGTTTTATGGTGATGGGATTAGTTTCCAAGTTGTCCTTAGCCAATCATTCTGACTCAGAGTTCTTGCTGCTGGTGCACGCCTTGTTCAGCCAAGATGGATGCCAGAGAGAAGGATTCTGGGTGGTAGTCGGACACGTGGTGTCTCCTTTTGACCTTTCCCGAACTCTTCCGGTTGGTAGTGGCTTATTAGTTTCGTGTTCCTTATCAGGACAAGTTGTCCTAAAACAACTTATGCAACCATGGTGCCTGGCCAGGGTGGGCGGTTTCGATCAGTGTGCTTCCCCTAGCAGGTCTGCGGGCCATAAGGCACCCACACACCTGCTTCTTCCCTGGAGCCCACCGTGTGCTGTGTTGGTCTTCACCATCAGTGCTTTGCTGCGTTCAGCCAGGGGCAGTTGGGGATCTCATTCTGCAGCTGTCACCCTACAATCTGGCCAAAACTCGACACACAGTGGGCCCCCTCGAAATACCAACTGGCCAGTTTGCCTCGGTTTTGCTATAAATGTCAGGATGTTTCATAAAACAAAGTGTTTTCCAAGTGAAGGTTGCAATGACCACTCATTAATTTGGTTGTCTGAATCTCTTAAAAAAATGGAAATAGATTTTCCAAGGGAGGTAGTGAACCCAGAGAGCAAGAAACCTGGGATAATCCTGAGACTATTTATCAGCCTGATTTGAAGTTTCATGTTGCTTGTTCCTGTTTCATCAACTGTACTGACTTTATATGCCTAACCCAGTAAAATAATGTTCCTCACACTCTAGATTTGAAGGAATCGGCATCACATGTTCTCCCTGAGTGAAAGGTCTAGGGAAGTCTGGGATAGTGAAAATAGAAAGTATCCTCACAAACCCTCAAGTTCAAAATTAAGTGACTTTTGGAAAGGGGAGGAGGAGGGGCAGTTTAGGGGTAGGTAATTAAGAAGTACAAACTATTATGTATAAAATAAATTATAAGAATATGTTGTAAAACAAAAAGCAAAAAAGAATATGTTTTATAACAAGGGAAATATAGTCATTATTTTATAGTAACATAAGTGGAGTATAACCTTTAAAACTTGGGAATCACTATACACCTGTAACTTATATACTATCTTACATCAGCTATACTTCAATTTATAAACAAAGGGTTTTTTTTTTGCCTTCCCCCCTGCTCAGGTTACCATCAAAAGCTACATATATACTCTGTGGAGTTGATTGTTGTGGTACCAGTATGTTTTATAATTTGTATAGTAATGTTCATGAAATAAGGGACAAGTTTCCAATTTCCATTGGAGTAGGAAGAACTCAGATCCTGCCAAAAGTTTTTTCCATCTTAAAAAGACTTAATCCAAGCTTAAAGATGTCAGCTTCCTTCTTTTCTTCAGGAAATGTATATTTCTACTGGGATACAAATGGGAATTTAAATACTGACAGAAGTAGATGTAATTTACTGAATGCACTTTTGGCAAATGAGAGAAGGCTATCTGAGATTTAGAAAGCATAATTACCAGGCTTGTCAGTATTATCACTTTGGGTTACAAAAGAGCACAAAGTTACAAGGGTATTGTGCCTTGAACTTTTTGATTGTTTTCTTTTTAAAATCATTGCCTCATTATGGACATTGTGACATAAAAACAAAAGCAATTCATTGCCTTCCCAGTTTCCATTCTACTGAGGATGACCCAAGGCAAACTTAGATTTTTCAAAGTGATCTGAAAGAAGATTGGGTATTAAAATAGCTTTAACGTTAGGCTCTAACCTCATGCATTAAATGTGAGCAGAAGGACACAAAAAGTCTGCTAATGAATGTTACTTGCTGTCTGTTAAAAACTAACATTATGCCATTGGCTCCTAAAGTAGTAATAGTATTGGGTTGGCCAAAAAGTTCGTTTGGGTTTTTCCAGAAGCTATTACGAACAAACTTTTTGGCCAACCCAATGCCTGCCCTGTGGGTTGTTTTATTACAGTAATAGGCCACACTCTTACCTAATCACTCATGCAGTTCAGATTTGCCAAATGAAGATTTAAGGATGACCTTTGTGGTGACGGCCCTTTGAGTCAACAGGAGTGAAGCATCAGGTCTCATTAGCCCTGTGGTCCAACAGTGTTGAGTTGTAGCTACGTAGCTACCAAACTGTTTTAAATAAATACAAATTATTTATTCTCTCTGCCAAATAAAACCGATCTAATTAACAGGGCCAGAGAAATTGAGCACCAGTCCTTAGTTTGATGAAACGATTCCCAAGAAGACTGTAAGTTCTGTGAAACAAATACAAAATTCTAACAAGCTTTCACATTTAAATATGCTGGATGTATTTTAAATGTACATTCTACCCCACTTCTTGGCTTGGTTTCTGGTGCCAGGTAGCCAGGTGGCTTAGTGATAAATAATCCAGCCGCCAGGGCAGGAAACATGGGAGACCTGGGCTCGATTCCTGGGTCAGGAAGATCCCCTGGAGGAGGAAATGGAGACCCACTCCCATATTCTGGCCTGGAGAATTCATGGACATAGGAGTCTGGCGGGCTACAGTTCATAGGGTCACAAAGAGTCGGACATGACTAAGCACACACCCATCACGGCCTTGAGTTTGCATCAGTTGTTAGCTGATTTCTTGTACCTTTTCATGCCTCTCACCATGAACATTAGGTGATGGGTATGAAAGATATGGAGAAGGAAATGGTAGCCCACTCCAGTATTTTTGTCAGGAAAATCCCATAGACAGAGGAGCCTGTCAGGCTACAGTCCATGGGGTGGCAAAGAGTCCAATGCAACTGAGTACAAACACACACACACACACACACACACACACACGTAAGACATACCCGGTAAATTTCCAATGTAGGTAAGACATGCTAAAGGGTCTGCATTGTATTTCCTTCAAATAATTCAAATAACCCTTCAAAAGATTATGAATTTTTTATCACTGATTCTTTAAGGCCAGACAGCTGGGATTTCACTTGATTTATACCTAAATATGTATTAATTCCAGAGAAGGCAATGGCCGTCCACTCCAGTGTTCTTGCCTGGAGAATCCCAGGGACGGAGGAGCCTGGTGGGCTGCCGTCTATGGGGTCGCACAGTCGGACACGACTGAAGCGACTTAGCAGCAGCAGCAGCAGCAGCATGTATTAATTCATACTTTTTTAGAAAGTGAAAGTTGCTCAGTCATGTCCGACTCTTTGTGACCCCATGAAATTCTCCAGGCCAGAATACTGGAGTAGGTAGCTTTTCCCTTCTCCAGGGGATCTTCCCAACCCAGGGATAAAACCCGGGTCTCCTTCATTACAGCAGACTCTTTGCCAGCTGAGCCACTAGGGAAGATTAAATATGTAGTAATTCATACTTTCTTAAGTAAATGTCAATTATGCTGCCAGAGTTTAAACTGGTAGAAATCAGAGATTGAACAGTAAGGAATAAACCCAAGGTTTTGAGAAGTTTTATGTAATGCCATTGTAAATATCAGCTTTGAACTTAATATAACTTGGTCTGTTTATGTTCTTTGAAAGTGTAGGGAAATAGGGAAGGGTTGGTGTGTGGTGTCAGACAGACTTGGGTTTAAATCAGTCCAGTGGCAGGTTTCCTAACATCTCTCAGCCTCAGTCTCTCAGTCCCCCTGTCCTGGGACTGTGACAAGGATGCTGTGAGGTGTGTGTGTGTGACAGTGCATGGACATGGACCTGGCTCTGGACCTGCCCACAGTCTCTCTTCTCTCTTTTCTCCCACCCCTTCCTCCAACCATCTTACTGATTTAGTAGGTCATTTTACATATCTGTGGCTCAGTTTCCTCATCTAAAAAACAAGGCTAGACCACACACTCTGGAAGATTCTGAAAAGTTCTGCAATTCCAGGTTTTAAAAGTAAAATATTAAAAAAAAAAAAGAGTTCCTACTTGGAAAAAAATATTGGCACCATGCTGAGAATTATGACTGATCTGTAAATGAAAGTGTCTACAGACCATGAACTGGATCTGTTCTTTGAGCCAAAAGTAAATTTTTCTGAGAGCAAGTTAATTGGAAAATTTGGAAAGCACCAATAAGTTCTTGCATTCACCTTAAAAGAGCAATGAAATTCCATATCCTGCAGTCTTGAAGTGAGTAATGGAAGGATGCAAATATTTATTGAAATGAGAGTGGAGCAGAGAGAAGATCTGCTTTGTCTCCTGGTGGGTGGTAACACATCTATGGATCATTGTTTGCACTAAGCATTTAATAATCCCATCTGTTGAAAATGTATATTCATAGGTACTTGGAAATTGCTATAAGCTACCTAGAAATTGGCAGGGAAGTACTCCTGGAGAGATTCCAAACTCTGCAGTAGACCAAGAAATCCAATATAAATCAATATGTAATTATAAAACCCCATCTTTAGCCAGAGCTCTTTAAAAGATATTTTTTACTTAGGCATGGTATAGATTTTTAACACCAGAGTCTGGGACTGTAGAGTACTTTGCTAACCTCAGATTCAGTTTTGTTTATTTGACCTGAAAAACCCACTCTTCATTTGACCCAGCAACAGCAGAACTTCCTTTTATCCCCACTCCCAGCAGTTGCTATGACATCATCTCCTCATACCTCCATGCTTTCCTTGTCTCCCAGGTCCTTTTAAGTAGATCACGTCTCATTTCAAAAATGAATCACTGAAACACTCTCCGACATAAATCACAGCAGGATCCTCTATGATCCACCTCCCAGAATTCTGGAAATAAAAGCAAAAATAAACAAATGGGATCTAATTAAAATTAAAAGCTTCTGCACAACAAAGGAAACTATAAGCAAGGTAGAAAGACAGCCTTCTGAATGGGAGAAAATAATAGCAAATGAAGCAACTGACAAACAACTAATCTCAAAAATATACAAGCAACTCATGCAGCTCAATTCCAGAAAAATAAACGACCCAATCAAAAAATGGGCCAAAGAACTAAATAGACATTTCTCCAAAGAAGACATACAGATGGCTAACAGACACATGAAAAGATGCTCAACATCACTCATTATTAGAGAAATGCAAATCAAAACCACAATGAGGTACCACTTCACACCAGTCAGAATGGCTGCGATCCAAAAATCTGCAAGCAATAAATGCTGGAGAGGGTGTGGAGAAAAGGGAACCCTCCTACACTGTTGGTGGGAATGCAAACTAGTACAGCCACTTTGGAGAACAGTGTGGAGATTCCTTAAAAAATTGCGAATAGAACTACCTTATGACCCAGCAATCCCACTGCTGGGCATACACACCGAGGAAACCAGAATTGAAAGAGACACATGTACCCCAATGTTCATCGCAGCACTGTTTATAATAGCCAGGACATGGAAACAACCTAGATGTCCATCAGCAGATGAATGGATAAGAAAGTGTGGTACATATACACAATGGAGTATTACTCAGCCGTTAAAAAGAATTCATTTGAATCAGTTCTGATGAGATGGATGAAACTGGAGCCGATTATACAGAGTGAAGTAAGCCAGAAAGAAAAACACCAATACAGTATACTAACACATATATATGGAATTTAGAAAGATGGCAATGACGACCCTGTATGCAAGACAGCAAAAAAGACACAGAGGTGTATAACAGACTTTTGGACTCAGAGGGAGAGGGAGAGGGTGGGATGATTTGGGAAAATGGCATTGAAACATGTATACTATCATGTAAGAATCGAATCGCCAGTCTATGTCTGACGCAGGATACAGCATGCTTGGGGCTGGTGCACGGGGATGACCCAGAGGGATGTTATGGGGAGGGAGGTGGGAGGGGGGTTCATGTTTGGGAACGCATGTACACCCGTGGTGGATTCATGTCAATGTATGGCAAAACCAATACAGTATTGCAAAGTAAAATAAAGTAAAAATAAAAATTAAAAAAAAATGAATCACTGAGCTTTATAACAGCTTCATACTTCTTTTTCCATCCTATTACTTCTTTTTCACATCCAAAACTCTCTTGGTCCATCCTGCCCTAGCATTTCTTTCACTCCGAGAAGTGCCAGTTACAGCATGGTCTTACCTCTCAAGTGTATTTTATTTTTCTTACTGTACTTCTTTCCTTAAAAATATCAGTTCACTGGTTTTCCTTTTCCCCCATCTCTTCTGTTTCTCTCCCCACACTCTCCTTTTCTGCCCGTTTATCACTAGGCCCTACACATATGTTTTACGCAGAGAGATGACACACTGAGAATTGGAGAAAAGGCTAGGTATTTTGCAGGAGCTGTTAGAGGCAATTAATGGACCATTACTTCTGTAGTGGGCTTTCATGGTGGCTCAGACAGTAAAGAATCTACCTGCTGCTGCTAAGTTGCTTCAGTCGTGTCCGACTCTGCGCGACCCCATAGACAGCAGCCCACCAGGCTCCCCCGTCCCCGGGATTCTCCAGGTAAGAACACTGGAGTGGGTTGCCATTTCCTTCTCCAATGCATGAAAGTGAAAAGTGAAAGTGAAGTCGCTCAGTCATGTCTGACTCTTAGCGACCCCATGGACTGCAGCCCACCAGGCTCCTCCGTCCATGGGATTTTCCAGGCAAGAGTACTGGAATGGGGTGCCATTGCCTTCTCTGAAGAATCTACCTGCAAGGCAGCAAATCCAGGTTTTACCCCTGGTTTGGGAAGATCTCCTTCAGAAAGGAATGGCTATCCACTCTAGTATTTTTGCCTGGAGAATTCCATGGACAGAGGAGCCTGGTGGGCTACAGTCCATGGGGTCACAAAGAGGTGGACATGACTGAGCGACTCTCACACACACACACACATACCTCTTTAGTTATCTCTTTGCATGAAATCTTTTACATAAGTCTATGTGAAATTTAAGTGGGAGTTTAAGAGAGTACCTATTCAAAATGAGCAGTTTTCTACAAAAGAAATCTGGCATTCCCTACCCCCCACCCCCTACAGGTCATGGAGTTTCTCTGTGGGCTTAGAGACCCCTTCTCTTCTACTTCTCAGCTGCTCTTCCTCCCAGCCTCACAGCATGGCTGTTTACATGTATTTGGCAAATTAATCATCACATAAGTGGTGTTTGGGGCTGCATTGTGTCCCCTAAAATTCACATGTTGAAGCCCTACTCTTTTATACTTGAGAACATCACTGTGTTGGAAAAGGGGGTCTTTAAGTTAAGATGATTAAGTTAAAATGAGGCTGTTGAGTTGGGCCCTATTTCAGTCTGACTGGTGTCCTTGTAAGAAGAGGATCTTTGATCACACTGAGACACCAAGCACACAAGGGCACGGGGTGATGACCAAGGAAAAAGGCAAAGCGTCAAGGGGGCTGCCATGTGCAAGACAAGGAGATTGGCCCCAGAGAAAACAATCCCTGTTGGTCCTTTGATCTTGGACTTCCAGAACTGGGAGAAGATATGTTTCTACTATTGAAGCCACTCTATCATTGAAGGTATTTTGTCATGACAGCCCCACAAACTAATACCAATGGTGATAGCAATATCACATCTGTGTTACAAGGTCACTACAAGACCGCTCAGGAGAATCGAAGCTATGAGATCTAGAAAACAGGATTTCGAGCAGGAAATAAACTCATGTCGGAGATGATCTGAGCACATGCGGTATTGATAGGCAACATGTTTGAAACACTCTTTTCTTTCCAAGGCTGGTTTTGGGGTTTTGGTCTCCCTGGAAGTCAGGGAAGAAATTCCACCACTTGCTCAGAACTGCAGAAAGTGTAAGCAAACCCTGCGACCTGCGGGATCGCACTGCCTCTGCTCTGAGTGTCTGATGCGTGGGGTTACACTGAGAGTAACTGGCTTAGATCTGGGTGAGTGAAGGTCACACTGAGCTTTGCCTCAGTGAAACAGCCCAGATGGGGCTGAGTCAAGAGGCGCTGTTTCAGAGTGGAGCGCTGTCACTGTGCAGCTGGATTTGGTTCCAGCTTTATGGAGTTAACTTCAAAGAAGCCCTTAGAAGTACTTTGCACAGTTACTGAGTCCCTCCATGGATTCACTGGCCTCTACCTCAGTTCTGAAATTTTGACCTTCAGCCGCAGTGACTTCTGGCTTGGTTCAGTACATTAAAGAAGAAAAAATGTGTTTTATGTACCCTGTTGTGTGGGCATCTTTAAAATAAGTCCTTAAAAGTACTCATTTCTGTTCCTTTCTATTACCATTGGGTAGGGATGGTGTGTTCACAGTGTGTAATTTACGTTACATAGTCCACTTGGAAATCTCAATGAATCATCAATAGTAGAAAATATGACATAATTTTCAGAGGTGAGTTGCACCTGAATTGTTTTATTTTGGTGTGAGACTCTAGTGCAGTTTTCCTTTTCTCCATGTGAACTACCAGTATTTTCCTTTCCCCGCTGATTTACAATGCTGCCTCTGTCACAGATTATGCTACTAAATATGCTTGACTCTCTTTCTGAGCTCTCTCTATTGGTCTTATTCCTGGTCATGGTAACTAATCAGTTTCTGTTTCATTTATCAACTGACTTAGGGGAACTTGTCATTTAGTTGATATTGCATCTTTCCTTCCATGAGCATAGAATTCCTCATTATTAGTTTTAGGCTTTCTTTTATAGAACAATGAACTTAAAAAAAAAAAACTTGTATACACTGTATTCAAGTTCTCAAACATTTATGAAAGGATTTCCATTGTAAGAACCACAGTGGGGAGTGGCAGATTTTTAGAATGAGCAAGTTTGTCCTCCTATTTCAAAACAATTACAGTCTAGTTGGCACCCTACTCCAGTACTCTTGCCTGGAAAATCCCATGGACGGACGAGCCTGGTAGGCTGCAATCCATGGGGTTGCTGAGGGTCGGACACGACTGAGTGGCTTCATTTTCACTTTTCACTTTCATGCATTGGAGAAGGAAATGGCAACCCACTCCAGGGTTTTTGCCTGGAGAATTGCAGGGACGGCGAAGCCTGGTGGGCTGCTGTCTATGGGGTCGCACAGAGTTGGACATGACTGAAGTGACTTAGCAGCAGTAGCAGGGAGGGTGTGGTAGACATGCACAGTTTATTTAATATAAATTAGACTGTCAGGAATTCCCTGGCAGTCCAGTGGTTAAGGCTTCATACTTTCACCGCCTTGGGCCTGAGTTCAATCCCTGATAGGGGAATTTAAATCCTGCAAGCCGCCTGATGTGTTCAATAAAAATATTAGACTGTCATAAATATGGTACTAAAATTATACATAACATGCTAGCAGGGAAGGAAGATTAATTTTGACCTGAGAGATCATTTGAGGAGAAAGAGGTATGCATAAATAATAGTATGTTTATATCTGTCTCATATTTTCTGTAATGAGATTTAGAGAATACTGGTCAACCTCTGTGTTTTCACATTTTGGCAACTAAATAAAAATGGCCTTTGTTGTTTATGTTAACAGGTAGTCAGTACCAAAAATATTAATGAATATTTTGCATTTGGGGGTACTAAATCTTCAAAATGCAATTTAATTAAAATTAAATAAAAAATTCGGCTCCTCAGTCCCAGTAGGCACATTTCAAGTGCTCACGGGCCACATGTGGCTAGTGTCTGTTGTGTTGGACACTGCAGTATTAGACAGTCATTTATTATGCAGTTAATCTTTATCTCAATGAGGAAAAATATTTTAAACACAATTATTTAAGTAGGTGCTTGTGCACTGGAATTTTATGAATAATATACATTCTAATTGATAACCTGTATTCTAATGGCTTGTATCTAAGACATTATGCCATTTTTGAATTGACAAAATGTAATTCCACTTGTAAAAGGATCAGATGGAACTAATCAAGCTTGGGAAAAACTTCATCTTAGTAGAGCTGTGTCTGCTGCTGCTGCTAAGTCGCTTCAGTCGTGTCCGACTCTGTGCGACCCCATAGACGGCAGCCCACCAGGCTCCGCCGTCCCTGGGATTCTCCACGCAAGAACACTGGAGTGGGTTGCCATTTCCTTCTCCAATGCATGAAAGTGAAAAGTGAAAGTGAAGTCGCTCAGTCGTGTCGGACTCTTTGTGACCCCGTGGACTACAGCCTACCAGGCTCCTCCGTCTATGGGATTTTCCAGGCAAGAGTACCGGAGTGGGGTGCCATCACCTTCTCTGGAGCTGTGTCTAGAGAACAGTTTTACAATTATGAGCGTCAGGAGGCCACAGTGATATTTATGGATTTTCTTCTTCTTTGGGAACAGAAATTCCAAATCAAGCTTTATAAATTATTTTGTCTTTTATCATGTTTGTTTGTTTTTCCTCTTATTACCTCCAAGAGTCCCTTTTCACAGTTGAAAGGGTTATTATTGTGTTTAACTCCAAATGACCAAACCCTGTTGCATTTTTGGTAACTTCTGATAATTCATGTGTGTGTGTGTGCACATGTTAAGTGCATGTTCATGCTCATAAGCAGGGGTGGCTACCAGCTGGGTACCCTCCTTGATGCTTTGTTAGCTATTTCAAATCTTGTGCCTAGGGTAGCAATTTTTTTTTTTCTTTTGTGAAAGACATTCCCTCAATGGAATGTCAGAAATACTGGCTGGGAGTGCATCAGCCACAGCTGATCTGGCAAGGAGCAATAAGAAATAATAGAACTGTAGAATACCTTTCAACAATGTCAGCTAGGATGGTGAGTACTTCTAAATACTGGTAGGAAATTTAGCCTTCCCTTCCACAGTGATCTGAGAATTGAGTTCTCATTTTGCATTTTGAAATGAAAAACGGGAAAGCTAAAAGTGCTTGGAAATGATTTTAAAAAAAAGATTTACAAGGAGCCTTCAGATAAAGTCCCAATGACGTAATTTTGAATTTTAAAAGCTCTGCTCATTTTCTTTCAAGGAGAGAACAGGAAACAAGAAGCTTAGAAAATAGAAATCATCTCCATGGGCCTATTAACAGTGCTGCTGTTCATTAAGTTCTTCAAGAGGTGCAGGAAAAGATCAAGCGGGAGGTGGGGAGCAGCTTCATATGAACTGCATGTCAAGTGAGGTGCCAGGCATCAGTGGAGTTTCCAGATGCCTTGAGGTTCTTCCTTGTTCCTTGTCTTAGCGATGCCAGTATAGGTCTTTGGTTAAGAGACAGTAACTGGGTGCGATGTTAATGGTTGCAGTTATCCCCACTCTACAGGTGAGGAAACCGGGGCCTAGAAAGGTTAAATAAATTGTCCAAGGATATATACCTAAGTGGGCTTTGATTTCAAATCGGCCTGGAATTTGGACTCCACTTTTGCCATTTATTAGCTGAATACCCATGGTCAGATAACTTATTTAGAGACCCAGTTGCCACTCAGCAAAATGAAAAAATAATAGCATGTACTATCACAGAGATGGGGGCAGGGAAGGGGCTTGGCATAACTCAGAGCTGATGTATTTAAAATTCCAGTGCAGATGGAGTAGGCTGCTCCTACTCCATATTATCCAGAAGACAATAATAACGATCGTCTGTTACTGACTCTGTACAGAGTACTGGACAGACGCCATAGGAAGACACAGAAGCAGCAGAGGAAGATTTTCTTCCTTACTCTTCAGTAGCAACATGTTTCAGGGCTTCTGCTAATCATTTTGCTCTGAACATTTGGGGTAGGGCAGGGAGAATTAGCGTTTATGATACTTTATACTGGGCATTTTGTTTGACTCTGGGTCCATCAGTTTGGCTACCTACAACCAAACAGCCAATTTTTACAACTTTGTAAAAACTAGTTAAGATAGTGAGAAATAGGCTGTAGTTAGCATTGTCATGCATTTGATTTTCAGCAACAGATGACAGACATTAATTGGAAAATATAATTCTCAAATACAACTTCTACAATTTACCCATTTGTTGTTGATGACAGTTGGGTTATTTCCTGCTGGGGACTCTTACCATGTTGAACATCCTTGTCTTTCTGTTCTGGTTGACTAGTCTCCTCTAGGAAAGGGGTCCCGAACTTCCTTTCAGGAGGCTGATACCTCCTGTCAGATCAGCAATGGCACTGGATTAGAAATAAAGTGCACAACAAATGGAATGTACTTGAAGCATTCCAAAACCATCCCCCTAACCTCTGGTCCATGGAAAAATTGTCTCCCAGGAAATCACGAAATCAGTCCCTGGTGCCCAGAAGTTTGGGGACTGCTGCTCTCGGATACATACTGATGAGTGGAGAGGTTGACTCATAGGATAGGCATGGCCTCAACTTTATGAAACAATGCCAGATGGTGCTTCAGAGGGGTTGTACCTGTTTATGTTCCCACCTCCAATATGTAAGAGTTCCTGCTGCTCCAGGTCATTGCCAGTGCTAAACTAGAATACATTTTAAATTTTTGTCAGTCTGACAAATTAGGGTTATCCTGATTTTTTTGTATAATATTATTATATAAGCATTTCCCCATATGCTTACACATTCTTCCTAAGTATAATCTGAAATAGGTATACTCTCTTTCTGTAGCACTATCATAATTTGTATCAACCTTTTATCTTTATAAAAAATAAACAACTGTTTCACAAACAGTCCTTTAGATTGCTCTGAACTTTGCAGAATGATAAACCACTGTGATGGGCAGTCTTCATCTACAAAACTTTTCCTGCGTAGTATGTTTTAAGATAGAGTCCTAGAAGTGGAATTACTTGATCAAACTGTACAAGCCAAAAAAAAAAAACCAAAAAACCAACTCTGTGTTATATGTGGGAGCAGGTACCTTGAAGATGAAGGGAATCAAAGGTTAATGTGAAGAGAAGTTTACCTTTCTTGGTCCAGAGCTTGGCCACAGGCTCCTACTCCTTCTTAATTTGTGAAGATAAGGTATGACATTGGAGTGCACCTCTTCCTTAATAGGATACTTTCCAGGATAAGGCCGGTCATTGAAGTCTTACTGATCAGGAGAAAAATGTGTCATGTGAAGACAGATTTTAGGTTTTGTTTTGCTGTCTGTAGACATTTATTGAGCCATCATTTTGAAATGTTTTTCATATGTCTTTTAATCCTTAGCAATAATGAGGTAGATTCTTTTATTATTCTTGGCTTACGAATGAGAGAACCAAGGCTTTATAGCTAAATGGGTAGTAACATCAAGATTAGAATCCAGGCAGTGTGCCTATCTCCAGTGTGTATGGTACTGCCTCCCTGCAACAGCATAACGTTTCTACTTAAAGGTTTATCGACTGATTGATAGAAGCAACAGATGCTGTCAGAATTCAGAGAAGGGATACGTTGAGTGTTAACTGGAGTGGACAAGGAAGGCATCAGCAAGCAGCACCCTCCCTTTTGGTCGCACTGGGACTTGTTTTAGACATCACATCAGATTTCTCTGGCAGTTTCATCTCCCACCATCCTTACCTTGCAAAGTGAATTGATAAAGTGCAAAGTGAATTCACAGACACTGTGTTCCTGAAGTGAAGCTAGCTCAGCCTTCAGGCTCAGTATGTGTTTGATGAGAAATAATTCTCCTTGGCTGGTCATGCATAGCGTGAAGTCAGCTAGAAATCAGAACACTGCTGCCTCTGTGGTGAAGGGAAGTAGGAACCTTGAGCGTCACGACTCTAGTTAAAGACTTAACCAAAAGGAACACTTTGTGCTGAATACAAAGTAAGGCATTTGCAGCTAGGTTTGTTTTCTGTCATTGTTGTGGCTTCTAGGAAACTGCAGGAGCAGACAGCCAAGAGTCATAAACGGTGGTCAGACAATGCAACACTTTCCTAGTAAACGGGAGGTCAAGAGGTTAGAAATAACATAGCACTCATGTTATCATCTGTGTGTTACAGAATGTAATTCAGAGACTCAAACCAATATGGGAACTCCTCAGCAGAACAGTAAAATTCTCTATTCAATGTAGAGAATATGAATTTTTGCATTTTACTGAAAATGTTGTTCGGTCTGTTTGGTCTGTTGTTCTTAATCGTCAGTCATTTATTCAAACAAAAACATAGAATGACGGCTTCTGTTAAAATGCGGAGCACTGGCTGGCTCAGGATAAAGGACTAGCCCCTGGCGTCAAAGTCTTCAGAGTTGACTAGAGCTTCAGACACAGTGTCACTGCAACTGGGGGCTGCTGTTGGCGAGCTCATTCATGGACACCGCCTATGGTCTGGCCCTTACTTGCCGATCTCTACAGCTGGTCCCCTCCTGTGGTGTGGTAAGGGGCCAAAACCTGGAGGAACTCTGCTCTTACCACTCCTCCAGAGAAAAAATTCTCTCTACCACCCACTCCGCCGGGAGAAATATCAATAACCTCAGATACGCAGATGACACCACCCTTATGGCAGAGAGTGAAGAGGAACTAAAAAGCCTCTTGATGAAAGTGAAAGAGGAGAATGAAAAAGTTGGCTTGCTGCTGCTGCTACTACTAAGTTGCTTCAGTCGTATCCGATTCTATGCGACCCCATAGACAGCAGCCCACCAGGCTCCGCCGTCCCTGGGATTCTCCAGGCAAGAACACTGGAGTGGGTTGCCATTTCCTTCTCCAATGCATGAAAGTAAAAACTGAAAGTGAAGTCACTCAGTCGTGTCCAACTCTTCGCGACCCCATGGACTGCAGCCCACCAGGCTTCTCCGTCCATGGGATTTTCCAGGCAAGAGTACTGGAGTGGGGTGCCATTGCCTTCTCCGAAAGCTGGCTTAAAGCTCAACATACAGAAAACTAAGATCATGGCATCTGGTCCTATCACTTCATGGGAAATAGATGGGGAAACAGTGTCAGACTTTTTTGGGGGGGCTCCAAAATCACTGCAGATGGTGACTGCAGCCATGAAATTAAAAGACGCTTACTCCTTGGATGGAAAGTTATGACCAACCTAGATAGCATATTCAAAAGCAGAGACATTACTTTGCCAACAAAGGTCCGTCTAGTCAAGGCTATGGTTTTTCCTGGGGTCATATATGGATGTGAGAGTTGGACTGTGAAGAAAGCTGAGCACCACAGAATTGATGCTTTTGAACTGTGGTGTTGGAGAAGACACTTGAGAGTCCCTTGGACTGCAAGGAGATCCAACCAGTCCATTCTAAAGGGGATCAGTCCTGGGTGTTCTTTGGAAGGAATGATGCTAAAGCTGAAACTCCAGTACTTTGGCCACCTCATGCGAATAGTTGACTAATTGGAAAAGACTCTGATGCTGGGAGGTACTGGGGGCAGGAGGATGAGATGGCTGGATGGCATCACCAACTTGATAGACATGGGTTTGGGTGAACTCCAGGAGTTGGTGATGGACAGGGAGGCCTGGTGTGCTGCGATTCATGGGGTCGCAAAGAGTCGGACACAACTGAGCGACTGGACTGAACTGAACTGAACCACCCACTCCCACTTGCTGTGTTATTTCCCTTTCCCCAAACGCAAAGATTTTCCTGTGAAAATTATCCCAATTGCACCTACATTTAAAATACATTTTATATTATTTATTTTTAAAACAATGTGTTTTTGGTTGTGCTGGGCCCTTGCTGCCACTCATGGACTTTCCGGTTGTGGTGAGTGGAGGCCACTCTTCGTTGCAGTGCACCGTGGTGGCGTCTCCTGCTGCGTGGGCACGGGTGCTAGGCGTGCACAGGCTTAGCGGTCGTGGCACATGGGCTTAGTTGCTCTGGGGCATGTGGAATCTTCCTGGACCAGGAATCGAACCCTGCACTGGCAGGCGGATTCTTACCCACTGGGGAAATCCTAAAATACATTTACAGTAACGTTTTCATTTTGAGATCACTGTACAGTCACATGTAGTTATAGGAACAATACGGAGAGATCCCGGGTACCTTTTACCTAATTTCCTCAAAAGTAACATCTTAGAAGTAGTACTACAAATAACATGGTAGCATTGAAACAATTCACAACCTTAATCAGATTTTTTTTCCCGTTTTGCTTGTGTAATTGATCATTGAACAACACAGATTTGAGCTGTGTGGGTCGACTAATACACAGATATTTTTTCAGTGAACACATTCCATACTGTACCTGCAGTTGGTTAAATCCGAGGATGTGGAACTATGGATATTGAGGGTTGACTATGGGAGCATCTGTGCGTTTTGGTATCTGCAGTGGGTCCGGGAACCAATGCCCCGGATACTGAGGGACAATTCTGTGTGTGTGTGTGTTTAGTTCTCTGCAGCTCTATCACATGGATGAGTACTGTGCCACTACAGTCAAGATACAGAAGACTTCCATCATCACAGGATCCCTGGTGTTGCCCTTTTATCACTCTATTCACCTCCTCCTGCATCCCCCTTCCTCCCCACCCAGTTCCTAATCCTTGGCAATCGCCAATCTTGTTTCCATTTCTATGATTTTGTCATTTCAAGAATGCTACATGAATGAAATCATCATGTGGTATATAACCTCTGGAAGATTAGCTTTTCTCATTCAGCATAATTCCCTGAGCACTCACCCAAGTTGTATATCATTTATGTATACCACTTTCTTGCTAAGTAGCATTTCATAGTATGGATGTCCCACAGTGTGTTGAACCATTTATCTGCTGAAGGCCATCCTGGGCCATTTCTAGTTTGGGGCTTTTATGAATAAAGCTACTATGAACATTTTTGTGTAGGTTTTAATGTGAACATGTTTTCTTCTCCCTGGGATAAATGACTTAAGAGTGTAATTGCTGAGTCATATGGTATTTGCATATTTAGTTTTATAGAAAAATGCCAAATTATTTTCCAGAGAGATTGTACCATTTTACATTCCTGCCAGAAATGTATGAATTATTTAGTTTCTCCATATCCTTGCCAGAATTTAGTGCTATCACTATTTTTCATTATTACCAATCTGATAGGGTCTCATATGTATGTTGTGATGTCTCAATTAAGGTTTTAATTTGCATTTCCTGATGCTTTTGAACTGTGGTGTTGGAGAAGACTCTTGAGAGTTCCTTGGACTGCAAGGAGATCCAACCAGTCCATTCTGAAGGAGATCAGCCGTGGGATTTCTTTGGAAGGAATGATGCTGAAGCTGAAACTCCAGTACTTTGGCCACCTCATGTGAAGAACTGACTCATTGGAAAAGACTCTGATGCTGGGAGGGATTGGGGGCAGGAGGAGAAGGGGACGACAGAGGGTGAGATGGCTGGATGGCATCACTGACTCGATGGACGTGAGTCTGAGTGAACTCTGGGAGTTGGTGATGGACAGGGAGGCCTGGCGTGCTGCAATTCATGGGGTCGCAAAGAGTCGGACACGACTGAGCAACTGAACTGAACTGAATGGCTAATAACACTGAACATCTCTTCATATGTGACCTGCTATCTGTGTATCTTCCTTGATGAAATATCTATTCATGTCTTTTGCCCATTTTTCAGTTCAGTTTAGTCACTCAGTCATGTCTGACTCTTTGTGACCCCATGGACTGCAGCACGCCAGGCTTCTCTGTCCATCACCAACTCCCACAGCTTGCTCAAACTAATGTCCATTGAGTTGGTGATGTCATCCAGCTATCTCATCCTCTGTTGTCCCCTTCTCCTCCTGGCCTCAATCTTTCCCAGCATCAGGGTCTTTTCAGTGAGTCAGTTCTTCACATCAGGTGGCCAAAGTATTGGAGCCTCAGCTTCAGCATCAGTCCTTCCAATGAATGTTCAGGACTGATTTCCTTTAGGAATGACTGGTTTGATCTCCTTGCAGTCTAAGGAACTCTCAAGAGTCTTCAACACCACAGTTCAAAAGCATCAATTCTTCGGTGCTCATCTTTCTTTATGGTCCAACTCTCACATCCATACATGACTACTGGAGAAACCATAGCTTTGACTAGACGGACCTTTGCTGGCAAAGTAATGTCTCTGCTTTTTAATATTCTGTGTAGGTTGGTCATAGCTTTTCTTTCAAGGAGCAAGCGTCTTTTAATTTCATGGCTGCAGTTACCTTCTGCAGTGATTTTGGAGCCCAAGAAAATAAAGTTTCTCACTGTTTCCATTGTTTCCCTATCTATTTGCCATGAAGTGATGGGACCAGATGCCATGATCTTAGTTTTTTGAATGTTGAGTTTTAAACCAGAGTTTTCACTCTCCTCTTTCACTTTCATCAAGAGGCTCTTTATAGTTTCTCTTCACTTTCTGCCATAAGGGTGGTGTCATCTGCATATCTGAGGTTACTGATATTTCTCCCTGCAGTCTTAATTCCAGCTTGTGTTTCCTCCAGCCCAACATTTTGCATGATGTACTCTGCATAGAAGTTAAATAAGCAGGGTGACAATATACAGCCTTGACGCACTCCTGTCCCAATTTAGAACCAATCTGTTGTTCCATGTCCGGTTCTCACTGTTGCTTCTTGACCCACATGTAGATTTCTCAGGAGGCAGGTAAGGTGGTCTGGTATTCCCATCTCTTGAAGAATTTTCCGCAGTTTGTTGTGATCCACAGAATCAAAGGCTTTAGTGTAGCCAATGAAGCAGAAATAGGTGCTTTCCTGGAATTCTCTTGCTTTTTCTATGATCCAACGGATGTTGGCAATTTGACTTCTGGTTCCTCTGCCTTTTTTTAATCCAGTTGAATTGTTTATTTATTTTTTTTTTTACTGCTGAGTTTTGAGAGTTCTTTATATATTCTGGATACTAATCCAGCTAATTTGTTGCATTTGTGGTTTTGCAAATATTTCTCCCCATCTGTATTCTGTCCTTTCATCCTGTTAACAAGGTTTTTACAAAGCAAAAGTTTTTAATTTTGATGAGGTAAAATACATTTTTGTACTTCTTAATGTAGCTTCATGTCTTCAGGGAAGATAAATGTTAGGGATCAGTTTCTTGAACACTTGAAATCTCCATGTAGAATCCTCTTTAAGATTCATTGCTGTTAGCAATGAAGACAAGGACATAGAAAACAGACTTATGGATAAGGGTGAGGGAGAAGAGGGAGAGGGCAAGATGCATGGAAAGAGTAGCATGCATACATACACACTAACGTATGTAAGTAGATAGCCAATGGGAATTTGCTGTATGACTCAGGGAACTCAAATGGGGGCTCTGTAATACCACAGAGAGGTGAGAATGGGCAGGAGGTGGGAGGGAGATTCAAGAGGGAGAGGACACATGTACACCTATGGCTAATTCATGTTGACGTATGACAGAAATCAAACTAACATTGTAAAGCAATCATCAGTCAATTAAAAAATTGAAACAAGATTTCATTGGTCTTGAGAAATCAGTAGCATGACATTGTTAAATTTAAAAAAAAAAAAAAAGGAAACTTAGAAGGCAAGTTCACAAGCCTGCAAAGTTTGAATCTTTCTACTTTCCTGTTTTTATCAAAATCTTGCCAAGTGGAAGTTATGGGTTTCTGTGCCAGATGATTGCTAATGCTAAATAAATAGCAGCAATTGTTTTCTTACAGTTATATAGAACATGCTATCTTGAAAATTAAGTATAAACATTAAAAGTGGTCATTTCCAGTTGGCTGTAAATCAGGTAGTTAAAATTAGAGATTTATATTTGTATCAGCCCTGGAAGCTTCTGGTCTGGGATATAAACAAGTTATATATATATATATATATTTTTAATATATATCAGCATGCATTCACATTAAACTATTTGAATAAATTTTAAAAATCTGATTTATTCTCTTTCCACTCTCTGTCCTTAAATCCTTAGGAGAAAAGCTTGCTGTACTTTTTGTCTTACATATTTTCCCTAGAGAAGGAAACTTCCTTCTACTATTAAATCAAAATATTATATGAAAGGAAATACATTTTCCTTTACTTTATAAGAGGCTTACATTTTCATCTTTAAAGTCACACTTTCTTTTGTATTTAATTCCTTCTCCCTGCTAGTGACATGAAGCCTAACATAACTAAGGAAGTGAGTTTCACCAGGAGACAACTTTTTCCCTTTGCCCCACCACGGTACCAAGGATATAACTATCTTTGCATTCATAGTAACCTGTTTTGTTTTTTTTTTTAAGTCTGTCTCCTTGTCTAAATGGGATAGCCTTTCAGGATTGGACCATGTCATCCTCTTCTTTTTTTAATTAAAAAAATTTATTTATTTATTTTTGGCTACACTGGGTCTTTCTTGCTGCACACAGGCTTTCTCTAGTTGCGGCGAGTGGGGGTTTCTCTCAAGTTACGGTATGCAGGCCTCTCATTGCAGAGGCTTCTCTTACCGTGGAGCACAGTTTCTAGGTGCATGGGCTCAGTAGCTGTGGTGCACGACCTTAGGTGCCACTCGGCATATGTATTAGTTCCCAGACCAAGGATCAAACTTGTGTCCCCTCTATTGAAAGGCAGATACTTAACCACCGGACCACCAGGGACATCCCTCTTATTCATTTTTATATCCTTAGCACCAGGAACAGAGCCCATCACATCAAAGATGCTCAATAAGCAATCACAGAGTTCACAATTTCAGTAACTACTTAGTATATGAAAATTAGTAACACTCATTGTTCAACACATTTTCATCCCAACCCCTGGAGGGCAAAAGCTACCTTTTGCTTACCTCTTACTCATTTTTAAAACTCTAGTGCTGGGAAAATAACTAGGCATTTGATAAATGTTGAATCTATCCATTCACTCAGCAAGTATGCATTGAGTATGTGATACTATGTTAGGAACCAGAACTGTACATACTTACCTAGAAGGCATCATTTTTTCCTTCAGGTAACCTATAATCTAGTTGGGGGAGGGCACATACAAAACACCACACAAAATATTTAAATAATGTGATAAGATAACTTATGTGTTCAAACAAGAGGTATGGACTGTAATTAGTTCAAGAGTCTAGGAGGTCATCTGGCATGGACTGACCAAGGAAGGCTCAACTAGTGGCCTGATAAAAACTGTGTCCTCACCAGAATTCTCTGCTCACTCTTCTTCTATTTATGTTGTCCTTAGGTCCTGCTTTCTCTTGCAATGCCACCCTTCTCACTGTCCTGTCTATCTAGACCCAGCATGAAATGTTGTATTAGGGTTTTAAAAACTGGTTTAAGTAAAAAGAAATGCCTTGCCTCGTATAACCAGAAAGGAGGGGAGGACCTAGCCACATCTGATGTGGTGGATCGCCTGCCATGATGGTATCCAACAATTCTCCCATCCCTGTGTGTGCGTACTACTCCAGTCAAGAGTAGATGCTACTTCTCCTCCCCTTGAGCCTGGTCTAGGCTTTTGACTCATTCTAACCAATAGAATGTGACAGAAGTGGTACCCTGCCAACTCCAGGCTATCCCTTAAGAGGTTTGGCATCATTTGGTTTGATCTCTTGAAAACCACTCACCATGTAAATAAGTCCAGCTATTCCAATAGAGCGAGGGGAGCCCGGGAAGAAAGGAGACTATGAAATATAAAAAATATTTTGTTTAAATATATAAACATATACAAATTGAGATAGAGGCCTGGCCAGCCCCAGGTATTCCAGCCATCCCCATTCCTCTTGGTGCAGATAGGTGAGTAAAGCCATCTTGGATACTCTAGCTCCAGCCAGCATCACAAGGAGCAGAGAAAAGACAAACTTCGCAGAGTTGCTCAAAATGCAGATTCATAAGCAAATGAATGGTAGTTGTTGTAAGCCAGTATATCTTAGGGTGAGCTGTCGCGTGGCAGTAGATAGTGGAAAAAGCTGGATTCGGTGCTTCAGCAATTCAGCGATGAGTCTTTCTCCTTTCATGGCTGTTTTCCTCGGAAAGGAAGTTGTGTTTGTATGTCTGCAACATACAGCAGGAATGCCCACCACAGCAGCAGGCTTATATTCTACCGGCTGAACCTAGTGCCAACTTGATGGGCTCAGTTCTTTCCCAGTAGTTACAGCAGAAGTCTCAGGGGAGACTCTGATTGGCTCTGACTGGGTCATGAGCCTCTTTCTGCGCAAGTTGAAGCAACTCTGATTGGCCAAGTCTGGATCACGTGCCTCTTCCTGGAGGCAGAGGTCCGGCGTGGTCAGTCTCACCTAAATTACTTGAATTGAGGGTGGGGATGGAGTGGATCCCAAAAGAAAAATCCAGATACTGTTAATATTTTGAGAATAAGAGGCTGAATGCTGTGGCAGGCAAAAACAACAAATACGTACTGTGAGAATCCAGTACAATCCTATCTCTTTTGTGAAGCCTTTTCTCACTATTTTACACTATTATGGGTGGAATGACCCAGTTCACTTCTTTCCTGCTGAGAACATGCTGCGTTATTGTGCCTTACAGTTTGGAAGTAAATTCTTACTTTACACCCTAGATTTTGTACCTTTATTTTCCGTATTGTTCTGATTGCATTTTCTACTTTAAAGGTGAGGTTTAAAAAAAAAAATTTAATTACCTTTTGCAGAGAGAGGCTTTTGGAGGCTGTTATCAGAGGCACAGATAATTCTTATGTTGAAGAAAAAATGTGTGTCCTCTCTCTCTCTCTCTCTCCCCCTGAGTCTGACAAAACCTTAGGCATTGCCTGCAAAAGAAGGCACATGGTCTATATTCCCCATGGGTCCTAATTCCAAAAAAGAGAGCCAATGGTGATCCACACGGCTTGTTTTCTTTCTTTTCTGGGGAGCTTGCTCTTGTGCTATTTAATTTGGGTTTTTTAAAACATTATTTTGTATGAGTGCCCAGTAGAGCAGCTTTTGGGCAACTGGCTTATGAAATAAAATGATCTAAAAAAGAACATCCTCTGTTAATTGAAATTGAAGTGAGCCTAATATAGTTTTAATTCATTCTTTTTGTGGAGGATCAGCGTTTCTTACCAGAATGGAGTTCTTCTAAGCAACACCAAGACAGTAATAGAAATGGAAAATAGCTGCCTGCTGTCACACTAACCAAAGCCCAATCTTGGCTTGTCAGAGATCTTACTTAGGTCTGGCCTCTCTAAAGTTACACACAGATACAGTTACACACACATGTACATGCGTACACCTGATCAATATAATTTCTACAGTCCTAGGTACCTGAAAAAATGAGGCATCAGGCAAATGAAGAGGAAAAACCCAGAGACAGACTCTTACCAATTTCAGAATGGATCTTTATAAGATTACGTTGGCATAAAGACAATAACAACAGACTGTCTTGCCTTTATATCAAGATTTATACTTGTAAATTGTTATTCAGTTCAGTTCAGTTGTTCAGTCGTGTCCAACTCTTTGCGACTCCATGAACCGCAGCACGCCAGGCCTCCCTGTCCATCACCAACTCCCGGAGTTTACCCAAACCCATGTGCATTGAGTCGGTGATGCCATCCAACCATCTCATCCTCTGTCGTCCCCTTCTCCTCCTGCCCTCAATCTTTCCCAGTATCAGGGTCTTTTCAAATGAGTCAGCTCTTCGCATCAGGTGGCCAAAGTATTAAGTTTCAGCTTCAACATCAGTCCTTCCAGTGAATACCCAGGACTGATTTCCTTTAGAATGGACTGGTTGGATCTCCTTGCAGTGCAAGGGACTCTCAAGAGTCTTCTACAACACCACAGTTCAAAAGCATCAATTCTTCGGTGCTCATTACATTTGTGTATATAAGTAGGTACTCCACTGGTGACTTAAATCCAGGATTAAGGATGCCATCATCACATGTCTTTTGAGTCTTTGTTATCTTTAGAATTTTAAATTATGAAATATTGTGTATATGTGTAGGCATGAAAACATATCTAGTATAACAATAGCCATTCAGTAAATATGGCATTATTTATAATCTTGTTTCCCTTTCCTCTTGACTCCTTTATCTCCACGCTAGAGGTACTCTCCTGAAATTTGTGTATATTATGCTGTTAACTTTTCTTAATAGCTTAGCTATATATCTTTGTTCTCCTAAAAATGCCATTTATTCTTTCTATTTCAACTTTACTTGAATAGAATCTCACAACAGGCAGTTTTATGTGGTTTGCTTTCTTTTGTTTCTCAGTATTGTTGATGAAATTCATCTATATTGATTATTTTTAGCTCATTTTGTTTGTGGCTTATCTTTTCACTTTATTTTTTTTTCATAAGCAGAAAAATTAAAACAGTGTAGTTGAATCTTTATGGTTTATGTTTTTTGTGAACTACTTTTTATGACTTGAGATCAGAATGATATTCTTCCACTTTCTTTCAGCAGTTTTAAAAATTGCATTTTCTCCTTTAGGTCTTTAATCTGTCTGATACTGATTTTTTGTATGCCTTGAGGTAGGGATCAGGTTTTTTTTTTTCCTACCAAGTGAAAAGACAGAGCGTTTGCTTAGAAAATTTCAGATATTCCCATGTTTCTCAGAATTAAACTCAAAGTTCTTAAAATGGTCTAAATTACCCTATACGACCTGGTCCTTTGAAATGTTTCTGATTTCATCGACTGTTGTTCCAGGCAACACTGGCCTCCTTGCTCTTCCTGAACACTCCCAAATGTTCCTGCTTTGGGGACTTTATATCAATACTTGCTATTTCTTCCATCAACAGTCTTCAGACATCTACGTGGCTAGCTCCCCTTCTTCCTAGATCTCTTCTCAGATGTTACTTTATCATGGAGGCCTTGTGTGGACACCCTAGCTAAGGTCATACACACATTCACATTTGAAATCTCTCTTCTCTGCTTTGGAATAACTCACCTGAAAAACTCTCTGAGACTGGTGGAGTTGTTTCATATATGGGGAGTATTTAAAAATGTTGATTTAATTTTTGAATGATTTTAGGACTCTATGGAGTTTTCCATTTCTTAAGTTAGTTTTGATAAATTTGTCCTCTTCGTTAATATATATATATATATATGTATTTAGAAATCTTTGCCTTTTTTAGAACTTTTTATTTTATATTGGGGTAAGGCCAATTAACAATGTTATGATGGTTTCAGGTAAACAGTGAAGGGACTCAGCCATACATGTGTATGTATCCATTCTCCCCCAAACCCTGCTCCAATAAAAGATATGTTTTATTTCAGTTTTTAAATAGTCAATATATGCACACAATTCAAGCTTTCAAGTTCAAAAAGCATATACGGTGAGAAATAAACCTTCATCCGTTCCTTCTAGCTACCTAGTTCCTATCTCCTGCCATCAGTTTCTTGTCTATTTCTCTAGTTTCATGTTAATTCTCCCCAAAATATGCTATGCGTGTTTAACCATATATATATATAGTTTTTATATAAATGGTGGAATACTATATATATATATTATTCTGCACATTGCTTTTTACTAACCAGATATGTTAGAGATATTTCTGTAGCTATACATTGAGAGCTGCCATTCTATTACAAGTACCTAACACTGGAGAAGGCAATGGCAACCCACTCCAGTACTCTTGCCTGGGAAATCCCATGGATGGAGGAGCCTGGTGGGCTGCAGTCCATGGGGTCACTGAGGGTCGGACACAACTGAGTGACTTCACTTTCACTTTTCACTTTCATGCACTGGAGAAGGCAATGGCAACCCACTCCAGTGTTCTTGCCTGGAGAATCCCAGGGACGGGGGAGCCTGGTGGGCTGCCGTCTATGGGGTCTCACAGAGTTGGACATGACTGATGTAACTTAGCAGCAGCAGCAGCACTTAGCTGGATGTCTATATTGTAATTTACTCAATCCCCTTCTGAAGGACACTGAAGCTGTTCTCAATTTTTGCAGTAGCCTTCTAGCCAGTGTCCCTTACCCATCTTTAATCAGTGCATCTCACAGCTATTAGATATTTCTTCTTCTTTACCTTCCATCCTGATATTGTCTTGTCCCCTTTTACAACCCTCCAGCAGCTCTCCCAGTATCCAACAATAGGGCTGAACTAATTAGCCTTGAAGTAGAGCCCTGCACCACATGGTTGCCGCCTACTTTTCCCATGCAGTCTTTCTGTTCCTGAAGAGACTCCCTAAACTGATGGCTTGAGGTTTTCCGAATGTACCTTTGTTTTTGGGCTTCCCAGGTGGCGTTAGTGGTAAAGAACCCATCTGCCAATGTAGGTAGAGGTAAGAGATGCGAGTTCCATCTATGGGTGGGGAAGATCCCCTGGAGGAAGGCATGGCAACCCACTCCAGTATTCTTGCCTGGAGAATCCCATGGACAGAGGAGCCTGGCGGTGTACAGTCCATAGGGGTTGCCCAGAGTTGGATGTGACTTAGCATGCACCTTTATTTTTATGCTCAGGATTTTTCTTCTGCCTGCACTTCCCTTCCCCCTCAGCCCTTTGAAGGAGAGGATCACAATCCTCCTCCTTCTGGGCTGGTAAGGTCTAACTCTAACTCTTCTCTGGAGCAGCTGCACTTTCAGTATTTCAACTCATTCTCCCACTGGTACACTGTCTATAACCAGACGAAGTGTTTTCACTGTCTCCTCTAGACTCCATATTTCTTGTGGGGAGGAACTCTTCACTCGAAATAGGGAATACTAAAATGAAAAGATGTATCTTGATTTTCAAGTAGTTTCCAACATAAAGGTGAGCCAGACTTGCAAAATAAAAATACGTAACATTATAGATGGTTGTTTAAGGGGAAGTGTAGTCTTTGCTCAGTGGAATCAGAAGAAAAACATGAGCCCTTTAAAAAAAAAAAAAAAAAGACCTCAGACACAAAAAAAAGAATTCTGATCCCTACCCCAGGGCCTAGCACGATGTCCCATAAGTGCATGTTGAATACCAGTGACGTGAAAGGAAGCATTAAAGGCATACCTCAACATCTTGACCAAAATCCATCTTTCATCAGGTAAGTCAACAAATAGTGGAGATGCCAGTCATCTCTTGAGTGAAAAGAGGGCAGTGTGGAAGGAGGTGTCATCCAGTGTAAGCGAGCGAGGGAGGCAGAGCCGAGGCACCTGGAGAGGGTCTCTGGAGGGCGGGGCGCGCAGGGGGCGCGGCAGAGACGGGAGGGGGCGGAGACTCGCCTCCCGGCCCCGCCTCCCCCGCCCTCCCCACTCCGCAGCAGCGGCAGTGGCGGCGGCGCAGGGCGGCCGCGCGGGTGTTGGCAGCAGCTGCGGGAGCCCGCACCGCCCCCTGGCCGAGGCTCCCCCGGGCGAGCCCGAGCCCGAGCCCGAGCACGCCGGCAGCTCGCGGCGCGGCGGCACTGGACCCCGGGAAAGTTCCCGGCGCCAGCGCCGAGATGCCTGGCAGCGACACGGCGCTCACCGTGGACCGGACCTATTCCGACCCGGGCCGGCACCACCACTACAAGAGAAGGGTGAGGGTCGCGGTCGCTGTGGCGGTGGGGGCGCCCTCCCAGCGGCGAGGTTGGGTGGGCGTGGGCTCCCGCGGGGACGACCTCGTCCTGCGCGTTTCGCCGGCTCCCTCCCTCCCTTCCCTGCGGCTCGGAGCCCGGACTTCCCTGGACCTTTCGGGCTGACGGGCACGGGAAGGGGGGCGTGGGAGCTCGGCCCGCGCGGTTCCGAGACCTCCAGTTCCCCTCCGGGGTGGGAGCAGCGCCAAGCCCAGGCCCACCGCAGCTCGTCTGTCCCGCCGCGCCAGGGTCTCCTCGACGACCGGCGCTCCGCCGCCCTCTCCGCCAGGGAGCGCTCGCCGCGCGGGGCCAGACGCGAGGGGATCCCGCCGCCCGCGTGGTCGTGTCCCGGGCGTTCGGCCTCCCAGCTTCCTAAACTCAAGTGCAGCCGCCGCGCATCCCCAGCCGTCGGGGCTTTCGGGCTCTGGGCTGTGCGCGGCCGGAGCGTGGACAGGCGGCAGACCCCGCTTCCCGGTTTCTCGCGGCCGCTCCTCCGGGCTTTGCCCCAGTGAAAAGTCGGTCTTGCGCGCTGCCTGTACAGAGTTTCTAGTCGTGAGGAGCAGGCGCCCTCTCCATTGTTTGCTGTGTAATTTGCTGTTGCTGATTTTGGCTGTGGGCGAAAATAGCTTTTCAGAGTGAGCAGCGGAGACGAACCATGTAATGCTCGAACACGGAGGGAGGCCTCAGCCTGCGGGCCGGTCCCTCCGGAGAGAGGAAGCCTCACCTGCCTCGGGGATCGCTTTGCTCGGGATGTTTGATCGTCCAGGTTGAACACTTGGCTCTCCCCTTGACTGATTGAACTGCCGTTTAGAACTGCACCTCCTCCGCCTGGCATTTGTTCGGGCGAGGATTGCCTGAAGGTGTTCTTTGCGCTAACTGCTCTCTTGCACGATCTTAGTCGTTGAGTGCCAGCCTCTGCTTAAAGTTCAGGAGGTAGGATCGTGCTCGCATCTGTTAATCAGTTTAACAAAATGATTTAATTTTTTCGGATTAAGTACATTTAGTGGAGTAATACTTATCTCCAGCATCCAGCCCGCTCTCCCCTCCCCACGAAAGAATTCTCTCTCTCTTTTTCTGCACTTTCTTAAAAGTTCCATAACAGTTTGTAGTGAAAATAACTAGAAACTGCATTTGTAAGAAAATATTGACAATAAAAAATCTTTGGTTACCCAAAGTTAGACGTTTGTTGAGAGATGGCTGCTGACTAATACACTGTTAACTGCAAAGGAAGATGAAGATCTTTTTCTGATGACTTTGTAGTCAGGAGGATGTGTGGTCCATAGTGTTGTAGTCGACGGAAGACATTTCAGGTTTGAAAAAAGTGTGGAAGCTGGGTTTCTCTTGTCACAACTGTGATAATCTTCGTGTAAACAGCAGGATTAGTAATCTTTGAGGGAGGGATGGCTCATTGTGAACCATTTAAGCAATTTGGCAAAAGCACACGGAACTTTCCAAAACTCAGCTCTTTTTAGCTTAACTACTGAGATGGAAAGTGGCAAAGCAGATGTGTAAGTCAGCGACAGACTTTATCTCTGCTGTATCTGCTGCTGTTCCATTTCCACACCCATCTTTCCTGTTAAAGTAGGGGAACTGTTTGTGAAGGGGGTTTCTTATTTTATTTAAAATTCTGTTGACCGTGTTAAAGTACTACATGGAGACACCTGGTTTTTATATAGACCATATATTAAAACTGTGTTAGACATATATATACTGATTATTCTAAATTAGCTTATATAGGGCAAATGAAATCTTGTAAGCACTGGACAAAATCAAATTGAGAAAGGCTAGAACTTCAGTGTGCTGTGATCACAAGTTCTACGGCAAAGACCTTTACTCAGATAAGGCTGATATAATTTTGATCTGTCCTGAAGGCTGCCATAAGACTGCTATAATGAAGGCCAGACGGAAGCAATTTTCCCGTGCAGAAAGCATCCCAGTAGATGATTTTAACTCCTGTTTTGTGGTACTCATTTGAAAGTAGCTATAAAAACACATTTTCTTTACACTCAGCAAGTATGTGATGCTGAGGGTAACCTCAAGGAACACTGATACTTAATTTCTTGATGTCACCTTTGCCTTGACAATAAATCATCTAGTATAGGATTCATTTATTTATTTTTCGATGGGAGTGCAGTTGCTTTACAGTGTTGTGTTAGTTTCTGCTGTGCAGCAAAGTGAATTGACTATACGTTTACCTATATCCCCTCTCTTTTGGATTTCCTTCCCATTTAGGTCACCAGAGGGCATAGAGTAGAGTTCCCTGTGCCGTACAGTAAGGTTCTAACATAGGATTTAAAAAGAACCTTTTCGTGGACTTATTTGGTAAATTAGCTCCCCTAAAAACATTATAATGAGAAATGGAGGTGTGTGTGAGGAGTTGATTAACCTTTCAGAGATAAGAAGTTTCTGCCTGGGTGGGGGCCAAGACTCAGTGAGATCAGGGTCTTGTTTACCGAATGGTCACTTTCTGTGTTCAAAATTGATACCCTGTTGAGAGAGCAGGGAAAATAGACATCTTGCTTGCTGAGCTTGTTTAAGCCTTTGAGACTAGAATAATAATGAGGCAGTGTACTATTTTAACAGTGCACAAGTCTATTTTTACAGCCAGGTGGATTAACCTAAATTCCTCCCCCCCCCCCACCCCCCTTGGTGAAAATGTAATGTAACTGATGAATTCTGTGATTGTCTCTAAGCTGACAAGTCAGGGTCATTCACATTTTTAAATTACGTCTGGGTAAAACTCAGAAATGGTACATGTTAAAACTCGCTGCACATTATATCCCTTTATTTTAAAAGAAAGAACGTACATAATTAGAATCATACTTTTTTTTTCATGTCCTAGATAAAGCCTATTATCTATTTAAGAATATAGGGAGTCTGCTTTCTATATAGTAACTGGTTTTTATTAATTATGTCTGAATCAAATTTTTGTCTGTTCTAATTTTAAGTGTCCTAAAAAGCCATCTTCAGCCACTAGGGTCTAGTGTCGACAGCTGGGGCTCTGGAAGCAGAAGACTTGGATCTTAACTGGCTCTTCACACTTCCCAACGGGGTGACTGCTGGGCAGGCTCTAACCTTTCCAAGCCTCCAGTTGCCCATGCATAAAAGGTGATAGTAATCCCCAGTT
The DNA here is from genome assembly GCF_042477335.2 of Ovis canadensis. NCBI lineage: Eukaryota > Metazoa > Chordata > Mammalia > Artiodactyla > Bovidae > Ovis > Ovis canadensis. The sequence goes on along the minus strand of NC_091247.1, from coordinate 136,586,376 downwards.
TGGGGAGTGATTGTGAGTCTTCAGTAAGAGAATTTGTAAAAACAGTAGTTGTATATACTCAGTAGTAGCTGTTTTTCTCCATATGTGAGGTAAATAATTTTTGTTCCTTATGCTGTTGGTCCACTGATCAGAACCGCTAGTTGTCTGGAGTGCCTGCCTTCCCCCCATCTCTAGTCTGTCAGCCATGCCCCTGGATCTCTGACATTCCTCTGGATTCCTTTCCTTCTTCTCGTGTTCCCCAGACATCCCACCTTGGTTTAGCCACTTACAACCTCAGGAGGAGATAGCTGGTGCTTTAGCTTCCTCATTACTCTTGGATGTCATCAACTTCTATTCCATCCTGCCTGCACAGACCAGACTGTTCCGTCAACAGAACCGCTTTCATGCGGCTAGCTTGCAGAAGACAGATCCTCTGCTAGTTAGGGCTGCTTACTAAGCACTCGACCTTGGACCTTACAGTTATCCTAGGCCTTAGCTTCCTCTTCCACACCGTTGAGGTGTTGTTAGTAATAAATGAGTCATGTCTATAAAATGTCAGGTACACAGTAAGACTCAATAGATGGTATCCAGTTTTTGTTATTGCAATGTAAGACATGAGTTTGAGCAAGCAGGAGTTGGTGATGGGCAGGGAAGCCTGGCGTGCTGGAGTCCATGGGGTTGTAAAGAGTCGGACATGACTGAGCGACTGATCTGAAACACATATTCATAAACTTGAGAATGGAAAGACTGCTGATTTTGTGAATAATATAGAGACTTTTCTTGGATTTTTAGCATGTGGTACCTTCCTCCATTGCACATTCCTCATCAACTGATTGCTTACATGTTTATGAACGATAGACACTGGTGCTGGGAGAGCACGGGGCTTCATTCAGCAAATATTTCTGAGCCCCTTCTCTGTGCTCGCTGCTGTTCTAGGCATCAGCAAGATATGGGTGATGAAACAGTCTGGCCGCTCTGGAAATTTAGTATCTAGTGAATGTATCTTTTTTATCCTTGTAGCCCCAGGAAATACCCTTCTCTTTTATAGGAGGAAGTGATGATAGTAAGTACAAGTCTCTAGTGTCTGAAGTAAAACCTGTGTCCCGCATAGTTGCCACCTGTAGTACATCTTTAAACCTTCTGAGGTCTGGAAATAGATCCAGAACTGCACGATGAGTAACGGCCAGAGGCAGTCAGGGAGAGGAAGATGTCAGAGCCCTTCTCACTGTGAAAATGGTTGGGCAATGATGTAATAAGTTGATGATTGCATGCTTACTTCCTGAACAGAAACCAGAGCGAGTGGAAACAGACTTCTGTAGGTGACACTGACCTGGTGAAGGGGTAACTTGAGTGAGTGGTCTGTGAGTACAATTTTTAATCAGTGATTTGTTTTCTTCTAAAGAGTTAATTAAAGGGATGGTCGGTGGATGAATGTGTGAGTTGTAACTGTCTTCAGTATAGCATGAATGGATTGATGTGTTGTGTTTTTTAAGCGATGCTTTGCTGTGGGCTCACTGGTTCTCCCTTTAGAGGAAAACGAATTGCCAGCCTCCAGCAACACGCCCGCTTGTCACATCCGCTGTGGAACACCAAGACAGCTGCTACCAAGTTGGATCACAGGATGTGTTTGCTTCAGACCCACTGCCTAAATTTCCAGGTCTGCCGTTAAGGTCAGAAATGAGCCTCGTGCTTCTGGGTGGAAATTGCCCAGGTCTTGACTTAGGAGAGGCTGCTAAGTCAAGCCCAGCTTGACTTTGTTTCAGCCCTGCCATTTCTTTGTTTAATTGTGTTTTCGTGTTTTCAGTGGAGCGTGGTGAGGGGGGAGTGGTGAGAGAGAAGAGAACCATGAATCACTGTACTGTGAATCAGAGTGAGGACTTCACATTCCTCAGAAAAGGAACATGGGGATATATGATCTATGCATAATCCAGCTGCTTCCACCGACTTGGGAGAGGGCGATGCTGCTTGAAGGAGAATGTAGTGTCTGTGTCGATTATTCCTCTATAAGAAGGCAAAAATTGAACGTAAGTAAAGAGAAGAATGCAGCAACAGTGATAATAGCCAATAGGTACCAGTTCCCATCTGGTTCCATCATTTCATGGGAAATAGATGGGGAAACAGTGTCAGACTTTATTTTTTGGGGCTCCAAAATCACTGCAGATGGTTACTGCAGCCATGAAATTAAAAGATGCTTACTCCTTGGAAGAAAAGTTATGACCAACCTAGATAGCATATTCAAAAGCAGAGACATTACTTTGCCAACAAAGGTCCATCTAGTCAAGGCTGTGGTTTTTCCAGTAGTCATGTATGGATGTGAGAGTTGGACTGTGAAGAAGGCTGAGTGCCAAAGAATTGGTGCTTTTGAACTGTGGTGTTGGAGAAGACTCTTGAGAGTCCCTTGGACTGCAAGGAGATCCAACCAGTCCATTCTGAAGGAGATCAACCCTGGGATTTCTTTGGAAGGAATGATGCTGAAACTCCAGTGCTTTGGCCACCTCATGCAAAGAGTTGACTCATTGGAAAAGACTTTGATGCTGGGAGGGATTGGGGGCAGGAGGAGAAGGGGACGACACAGGATGAGATGGCTGGATGGCATCACCAACTCAGTGGACGTGAATCTGAGTGAACTGCGGGAGTTGATGATGGACAGGGAGGCCTGGCGTGCTGCGATTTATGGGGTTGCAGAGTCGGACACGACTGAGCGACTGAACTGAACTGAACCAGTTCATTACTATATACCAGGTGCCAATAGTAAACAATTCAAATGCACTCCTTAATCCTCACGATATCCTATTTATACTTATGTTTTACAGATGGGGGAGTTAAAGCCCAGGTGGGTTAAGTGATTTGTCCAAGGCCTGTGGCTGTTGGGAAATAGTGGCGCTTGGGTTTGGCGAATCCAGATCTAATTCCAGAGCTGGCATTTTAGCCACTTCCCAGTCTTCTGCCTCTGAGCTGAGTGCAGAAGAGCAGTTCTGTCTTAAGAAACCTGCTCAGGGCTTGGGGATGAATGTGCTCCACCTCTGCTGGGGGCCCGCCAGACTGCACACTCAAGATTGTTAGGAAACTGCACACTGCTGGTACTCTGCAGGTGGGTGGTTGTTCCCAGTAAGCATTCGGTGGATGAACAATTTAGAGTGATCGTTTATAAACTTCTTATAATGCCTAGGGCTTAAGAATTTTGACAGTAGTTGGGGACATCTTCAAGGCTGTTGAATAAGCTTACAACTTAAAGACATTGTTAAAGAGTCATATTCTTCCTGGTGTGTTTGAAGGATGAGCAGTGGAAGGACAAAACAAGGGTGGTTTCTTCTTGTGATAGTTGAGTCACTTTCTGGCCTCACAGGATCTCTTTGTAAGACTCAAGCTTCACTGGGCGGGCATATCCTTCTAACCCTTAAGGCAGAGGTTGGAAAGTTAGACTTAAAGATTTCACCGTGTTAGCACTGGAAGAGAATTCAGACATTTAACTCCACATCATTCTATTTATACTTTGCAAGAATAAATCCAACCAGACTGTAACCAGATAGAATGAATACAAACTGATTTAAGGACTAAGCACTATACCAGCTCCTGTCTTAGAAGAGACTTTCTTAAAAGAAAGCTACTTAAAACACTTCAAAGTAAAGTGAAGTCGCTCAGTTGTGTCCAACTCTTTGTGACCCCATGGACTGTAGCCTACCAGGCTCCTCCGTCCATCCATGGGATTTTCCAGGCAAGAGTACTGGAGTAGGTTGCCATTTCCTTCTCCAGAGGGATCTTCTCGACCCAGGGATTGAACCCAGGACTCCTACATTGTAGGCAGACGCTTTTACCGTCTGAGCCACCAGGGAAGTCCTTAAAACGCTTTAAATACCATACTAATTGCTAAGTTATGTGATAAACATCTCAAAATTGAACTTGATGAAAAAATTATTTTCAGTAGAGAATTAATTAATGAACAGATTTAAAATTTTGTGATTTGGGGGTAAACAAAGTGAATTTGAATAATTTAGTGGTAGGCCATTATGCTTCTGAATTTAGTTCCAGATTTCTGGTGGGGTTGGAGTGAATAGGAGGGGTAACAATTCATATGTTAAACTACTTAGCTGTATTGGATCTGCTGCGACTGTTTTAAAATTCTCTTTTCTGGGGCTTCCCGTGTGGTTCAGTGGTTAAGACTCTGCCTTCCATTGCAGGGGCACAGGTTCAATCTCTGGGCAGGAAACTAATGTCCCACATGCTGTGGGGTGTGATGAAAATTTTTCTAAAAAATCTTTTCTGAGGTCCCTTTTATGGTCCTTTTTTTTCCCCCAAAAAATCAAGTTTTGTGATGTGAGTTCATCTTTGTCTTGACCTCCTACCTGTTGGGAAAGGGTATTGGGAAAAAACACGTACCAGACGCAAAAGTCATAGAATACATCACGTGCGGATTTAACTTAGAATTTCAGCCTCAGTCTTCTGTCACCTCTGAAGCGCTCTGTTCCTGTGAGTCTCTTTTGAGAGCATCTTCCAGCACCCTTTGTCTTTGGCATATATAATTTCCATACAACACAGCCCCTGAACACAAGCCAGCAACATCATCAGCTTCTTAGCCTAAGAAACGGTCGTGCGCTGGCACCCTGGGGGAAGCCAGGGGTGGGGTCTGTCACCTTCCGGGAGCTGGCATGTCTGTCCTGAGGGGCACGCCTCCCTGCGTGAAAGTGTGTGTACTTCCTGCCTCATGAGCTGATCTGAGAGCTCAACCTAGGTGTGGCTTTATTACATAGTATGTTTCTACCCTTTCCCTAGTGGCTCAGGTGGTAAAGAGTCTGCCTGCAATGCAGGAGACCCAGTTTCAGTCCCTGGTTGGGAAGATCCCTTGGGAAAGAAAATGGCAACCCACTCCAGTATTCTTGCCTGGAAAATCCCATGGACAGAGGAGCCCGGTGGGCTCCAGTTCATGGGGTCACAGAGTCGGACACGCCCGAGCAGCTTTCTCTTTCATATTTGTGTGCTCATGTTTCTATGCAGATGTCCCACGGGCACCTCAAAGTCTGTGTGCCAAACTTAATTTGTTCTCTCACACCCCCGCCCCCAATTCCTGATGAATACTTCTCCCATACAGCCAGTCCCCAAACTGGATGCCGGGGAAGCCCACTCAGTCAGCCCCCTTACCCACCACATCTGATGGTTTGCTTCCTAAATTTTCTCAACCACCTTTTCCTCTTCATCCCCAACACCACTGCCTCAATTTGCTTCCAGATTTGAGGGTTGGAGCAAAGGGTTCAGTCTGGAGTCAACCTGGGACGCCGCTCCTCCCCCTGCCTGCTTGTGTGAATGACCGTGAGAAGTGGGGTTGGCAGACCCATCACAGTGTGGGTTGTTCTGACACTGAGTCATCCTCTGTCTAGTGCAGAGTTCCCCAAACCTCACTCATTCCCACACTTCCTACGCAGACCACCAGCAACTTAATTTATTTAATATTTCTAAATCAGTTTGGGCTTCCCTGGTACCTCAGTGGTAAAGAATCCACCTGCCAGTGCTGGAGATGCAGGTTCGATCCCTGGGTTGGGAAGATCCCCTGGAGAAGGAAATGGCAGCCCACTCCAATATTCTTGCCTGGAGAATCCCAAGGACAGAGGAGCCTGGGGGGCTATAGTCTATGGGGTCGCAAAGAGTCAGACACAACTGAGCAACTAAAAAAACAACAGCAGTGTTATCTACTCTAGGTGAATATCGTCTGGGCCTCTGAGGCCTCTGCACCAGATAAAAAAGGGGATGAGCAAACGTGGGAGCTTGGTAAAGGGGCTGTTAGCGCAGAACCCAGACTCTCTCCCATCCTCAAACAGCTGTGTTGGGTTGAGGATTGTTTTCAAGGAACTAACTCACTCTCTCTGATTCTGTGTGTATTTAATGCTTTCAATTTTGTCCACCTAAAATGATTCAGAATCATTCAGGAAAACACTAGCCTTGATGTGTCATCATCTCTCTTCCTTTATGAAACAGTTAAGACCTTTGGTCTTGAAAATGCTAAGAGATTTTTCTTCTTCTCATGGATTGCAAAAATTTAAATAACTGAATGTTTGGGATGAACAAAAGCACACTCTGGTGAGTTGAAGGCAGGCTTGTTGGGATAGGAATGCTTGGGAGAGGTTGGGAAATTGAGAGTTGTGTTCCAGGCTGTCTTTCTAGTCTTCTGATGACCTGAGAAAAACTGAGACAATGGAGGGCGTGGGGCTAAACAGTGGAACATCCAGAAGATGCAGATTCTTTGGGAATTTCAGGCAGGGACAGAAAGATGGGTGGAGAGGAAATTTAAGCTCTGTGTTTTTCTGAAGTAAAGTTGAATCTAATTAAGCTGTATCTGTAAGCTTGTTGTAAGGAAATTAAATGATGCCTTGAGCTGCAGCCTTTTTCAGAAATTTTGATGTAAGCGCTTGTCCAGAAATAAAGTCTGTCCTTAGTGAAAGCTATACTTCGTCACCTGGATATATTTACTCCTGTGAGTGCAACTGTGTGTTAGGACCGAAATTCTCTCCTTTTTTTTTTTGTTTTTTTCTGTTTTTTGTAAAGATTTTGTGATAATCCAGAAGACTTGGGACTCGACTTCAGATAGTCAGTGGTATACTATTTTAATCTCACTAATTGGAACAGGTGGCCTCGATTTGAGACTGAACACTAGTTGGCATAGATTTTAATTTATCTGAAAATGTAAGATCCATTCAGTAAGAGCTGTTCAGGCTGTGTGTTGGCATCCGGGATGGTGCTTGAACGCTTCAGCCATTAAGAGCTCAGAAGACAGGAAGGTTGTAGAAATGCAGCGGAATAGCTTGCTCCTTTGACTCCATCCTTAAATGTTGGATGAAGAACTAATAAAGGAACATGGTTAAGGGAAGCATGTCCAGGTGCTTGAGACATCTGCTTGTAAATATTTCTCCAAGCGAGGGCAATGTGTCGAGTATGTCCTCTGACTCCAGTACGCAAGATGGCGTGTTTCAAGAGGACTTCATGCTGTCCTCAGGGTTCTGGAGGTCTTGGCAGGGATGCGGTGCAGGGCTGTGCCTGGGTGACGCAGCTTACTGGAAGTGCTCAAGTTGAGATGCCCTAAGACATCTCTCATGAAATCACACGTGGTCTCCAGATCCTGAGCTTCTCCAGCTGGACCCCTGTTTGGTTTTTACAGTAACTGTGTGCTTCACTGAGTGTCTTGTCAAGAGTTTGCTTTAAATCCTTCAGCAGGACAGAATCCCAGCCTGTCACCCGAGCCTCTTCATCTGACCTATGTCTTTTATGCCCTCTTGTCCCTTGAGCCCTGGTCTCTGTTCTTTGTGGGCTCCCCTGCCTCCCCTCTCTGCCTGTGGGCGCTTGCTCCATCTTCTCACATGGGGATAGTTACATCCTTTTTATCCAGACATGGAGCATGATACATACTTGGGACATGTAAATACTGACCAAATAAGTGAATGTGGGTATGCTGTGAAATTGCTCAGCAGGACTTGAGAAGCTGGAAAACATATTCTACTCTTGATCTTTATCAATGCAGACTAATCGAACTTGTTATAATTGCTATACAGGATTCCAGTCTATGGGTAGTCCGTAATTTATTTTACCATTTCCTTATTACAGGAAACATGTATTGCTTTCAGTCTTTAATTACTATAGGCACCTCACTCACCACACTGGGGCATGCTTCTTTTTGCACATGTGAAGAATATATGAAAGTCACTCAGTTGTGACCGACTCTTTGCAACCCCATGGACTGTATAGTCCATGGAATTCTCTAGGCCAGAATACTGGAGTGGGTAGCCTTTCCCTTCTCCAGGGGATCTTCCCAACCCAGGGATCAAACCCAGGTCTCCTGCATTGCAGGCGGATTCTTTACTAGCTGAGCCACAAGGGAAGCCCAAGAATACTGGAGTGGGTAGCCTATCCCTTCTCCAGCAGATCTTCCATTTGAAAGCTAAATTCTTAAACGTGGGTTTGCTCATCAAAGGGTATGTGCCTTTTAAGTTATGGTATTGTGAAATTGAACTCTGTTACCTTGTCAAACAGTAGGAGCTGAAGGTACAGTAGAGAGTGAAACTGTTAGAGTTTATGTAACCATCAATGTATCAACATGCCTCAGCTCACATTTTTCTGACACATAGTGTATTGCAAGGTTTTTTGATGCTTGCCAATCTGGTAGGTGAAAACTGGTACCTCATTTTAATTTATATTTTTCCTGATACGAATGAGATTACCTGTATTTTTAAATATTTTGAAATAATTTTAGAGGCAGAGGAAGTTGCAGAAAGTAGTACGGAGGTGTCCATTTACCCTCTCCCACCACCTAGATTTTCCCAACGGTTACATCTTATGTGATTATAGTACAATGTGTTAATCATATTTTTATACACTTATAAACATTTCTCTTTATTGTGAATTACCTGTTTATATATTCTGGTCATTTATTTTTTGGATTGTTAATCTCACATTGATTGGTAGGAGTTTTTACTTATTAAATAGGTTGTTTTGCGTTTTTTTTTTTCTGTTTGTCATTTTTGCCTGTTAATTTTCCCCTGTCATGTAACAAATTCCTGCAAATCTAGCAACTTAAAGCGACACCTATTTATCATCACAGTTTCCATGAGCCGAGAGTTCAGGCCCAGTTTACCTGCGTCTCTTCTCATTAAGTTTCATCAGCCTAAAATCAAGGTGTCAGCCAGGATTACAGTCTTGTCTGAGGCCTGGGATCCCTTTCTGCGCTCATCTGTTCTTTACCGAGTTAAGTTCTTTGCAGCTGTAGAACTGAGGCCCTCGGCCCTCACAGGCTGCCCAGCTGCCTGCTGTTCCTGCCACATGGCCCTCTCTACAACATGGCAGTTTATTTCTTCAAGGCCAGCAGACAAGTATCTCTGTCGCACCACCTCTAGAGACCTGATAGGCCAGGCCCACTCAGTTATTCCACCTTTTGATGAACTGAAGTCAGCTGATTAGGGACCTTAATTATATCTGCAAAATTCTTTTACCCTTGACAAATAATGTAACCTAATCATGGAGGTAAAATCCCATCTTACTCACAGGTCTTGTTTACACACAAGGAGAGGTTATCATACAAGGTGTATACACCAGTGCGTAGGAGTCTTGGGGTCTCTCTCAGAATTCTGCCTTCCACACTGACTTAATGATACCTCGCATGTATATAGAGGTAGCATGTAGCAAACATGGAATATATGCTAACCAGACCTTGCCATGAAGAAATTTAAAAAATTTTAGCACTTATTAAAGGTTTGTGTCATTCTTAGAATAGCCTTTTAAGTGACTCTTTAAAAAACCATAAACACCACGGTGTTCTACAATACATTGTATGATTTTTCTTTTTGTATGTTTTAATCTTTGATCCAGTTAGAATTTGATCCCCTGTAAGATGTCTGCACATAAATGCCATAGTTATTCCTGCGCCATTTTTTGCAGTTCCTTCTCTTTAAAAATACCCTGCCGTCCATATGTATAGTTTCATTTTCATGAATTTCTTTCTCTGGTTGTAAATGTATTGAATCAAAGGTTATGCTTTTGGTTCATTTTTTCTGGAGTGATATTCTTCCTCCCCATCTCCTCCTCCTCCCCACAAAGGGAGCATTTTGAGAGCTCTAGCTCATGTGTTTAGAAACTTTCAACAGGCATAGTTCCAGTATCACTTATGGTAAGGAAAGACCAAAGGGTAAAACAGAAGAGATGGTAGAGTTTGTCATTTAAAAATAAAAATTTGCTTTCAACACTTTTGAACTAGATGTTACCTCTCAACAAATTCTATTTAATGTAAAGTCTTGGAGAGGGAAATGGCAACCCACTCCAAATATTCTTGCCTGGAGAATTCCATGGACAAGAGGAGCCTGGTGGGCTACGGTTCATGGGGTCACAAAGAGTCAGACACGACTGATCAACTAACACTTTCATTTATCCTTCCATATGTTTGCAAAAGCTGTTACAGTATAAAGAATATGTATTCTTACTGCCTTAATCATTGTGGTCCACCGTCTTAGCTCCAGAGATGAAAGAACAGGAATAACTCTCAGCAGACCACTTTCAAGCTTAGGAAAAGCTTGGTCCTCCCCTTAGGAAACATCTATAGCTCCCTTGTGCTATCCTTGGTACTAGGAATTTAAGTTGGTTTATGACTCATGTTAACATAATAAAACAAGATTTCGTGTTTGTAGGTAATAAGGTGTTGCTATATGTGGCTTAATTACTCATATTTGTAAGTTACTCCTGTGGCTTGCTAAATATCACTAGATATTTAGTAGTTGTTATATGCACCAAGGTTAATTACCGAGAGGTTCACATGGGTTACAGTGCATGTGTCTGACCGAGAGGGAAGTTGAAACTGTTTGTTGTACCCAGAAATTCACACTTAATGTTTTGTAAGCTGACCCATGAGTGTATTATAATGGTGAAACGAGTATGCTTTTATTACGTGTGTTTTCATTTGGGAAAGGCCACTGTGCTTGTCAAAACCTCCTGACTTAAGCAAATTATCAAGTAATATTTCTTTTATAGAGCCAGCCAAAGTTTACCTCATGTGCTGAGCGATTTAGAGGTACTCACTGCCTTGGCATCATCTGTTGGATATGTGGGCGCCAAAATTAAAGTGAGAGTCTCCTTTCATTCAGGCGGCTCATTCATGTACTGTACCACCATGGGAGCCGTGAGGGCTCTTATTTATACCACATCTTTGTCCGTTTTAGTGCCCAGACACGCTCCTACTGTTTGGGTAGGTGGGAGCGCATTGAATTCTGTTGAGAAACTTAACTAGCACTTTGGCAATTTAAAATGATTTTAAGTACTCAGGGCTCAAATTAGGCTCTATTTATAAAGAAAGAATTAAAAGGAGAGCTCTTCAGCTTTATGCTGTTTAAAGATGGTTTTGCTGTTTCAACAAACAGTTTTTGAAACTTTTCTTTGGGCAAATAAGAGATGAATGAAATAATCACATATTTATGTGGTTTCCTTTAAATTAATGTTGATGCCTTCTCAGCCTTCATTTTTAAAAATTATTTGTTGCACATTTGGGGTGATGTTAATGATAGCTGATTTGTTTAATAAGAATAATACATATACAGTTGAGAGAGATATTAAATCTGTACCCAAAGATTACTTTATGTTTTCTGATACTTTGAACATTTCAGAAATCACAGTTACTTTGTTGGTAAATAATTTCCCCCCTCTTTGGCTGCTCTGGGTCTCAGTGGCAGCATGCAGGATCTTTCTTTAGTTGTGACGTGCAAACTCTTAGTGGCGGCATGTGGGATCTAGTTCCCTGTGCGGGTCTGTGCTAAATTGTTTCAGTTGTGTCTGACTCTTTGTGATCCTGTGGACTGTATGTAGCCCGCCAGGCGCCTCTGTCCATGGGGTTCTCCAGGCAAGAATACTGGAGTGGGTTGCTGCACCCTCCTCCAGGGGGTCTTCCTGACCCAGGGATTGAACCCACATCTCTTGCATCTCCAGCGTTGGCAAGTGGGTTCTTTACCATTGGATAATTGTTCCTTAGTTTATTTAAACAATAAGTTAAAATGAGGCTGGATGTTTTTCTAGGGCAGCTAGCTTATTAAACCCTCAGTAGATTTTAATTTTCTTAAATTAATATTCCTAAGCCTACTGTGGTTGTTGATTTTAAGGTTGCAGTTAATGTCCTATGGAAGTAAATGCAGTGACATCAGATTCCAAAATGATAAGGTAATGAAATGGCCCATCAGAAACAGCAGCTTACACTATTTTTTTTTAAGTTGTGGCACTCATAGACCTACCACGTAGATTTAACAGATGTTAATATTTTGCCATGCTTGTACCAGATTTTTTTTTAAATTGGTCTTGCCATTCATCAACATGAAACCACCGCAGGTATGCACGTGTTCAGATTTTTTTTTTTTTTAAGAAATAAGTGGTTCCAGACACAGTACCTTGACATCTTCTCCCTTTCTAGTTTCTCAGAGGTCTCCGTAACCTGAATTTGTTGTGTTTCATCCTTTTAATGGTTTTACACATGAGGAGAATCCATAAAGGCTGTCAGAGGCTCAGTTCTCCTTCTGGAAAATAAAAACCAACCAACCAACCAACCAAAGAATCCGTCAGCAATTTATAGTACTGTTTTTTGTATTAAATATTTATATAAATGGCACCTCTTTTGTAACTGGCTATTTTTTCCGAACATGATGTTTATGAATTTATCCAGCTTCATTCCCATTTATACTGATGTACATTATTTAGTATATGAGTAAACCAGAGAGTGTTTGTAGCCACTCTCCTAATGCTGGACAGGCAGGCTGATTCTGAGAAGGTCTGTATATTTGTGGGAGAGTTTCTCTAGGAAAGATACTTTGAAGTGACATTCCTGGGACAGAGGAAAAAGAATATCTTTAAGTGTACCATCTATTTTAAAGTAACTTTGTCTATTTTTAAGTAACTTTGTCAAATAACTGTACTTACAGGAGTGATTTTTTTAAAGCCATATTTTAATATTTGTCATAGAAAATGTTCATAGTGATGTTAGATTCTATGTGTATGTTGAATAGTATTTGTTCCAGGGTTCTTGCCTAGAGAATCTCAGGGACAGGGGAGCCTGGTGGGCTGCCGTCTATGGGGTCGCACAGAGTCGGGCACGACTGAAGTGACTTAGCAGCTTAGCAGCAGAGTTTGTATGCGTTTTAATTTTGCCTGAAAGCAAATAAGTGCAGTTATCCTCATTTTATGCATGAAGAACTGAGGCTCAAACAGGGACAAATGACTCTAGCATGATTATACCAGTAAAAAGTGGAAAGGCTCGAACTTGAATCCGTATTGGTCTGCTTTCCCGAGCCTTTTCCTCTAACCATTAGGCAGAACGGCCGCAATCCCTGGAAGGGTAGTGACCAGAAATTCCAGTGCAGACACTGGCAGCCTGGTGGCTCAGATGGTAAAGAATCTGCCTGCAGTGCGGGAGACCCTGATTCGATCCCTGGGTCGGAAGATCCCCTGGAGAAGGGGATGGCTACTCACTCTAGTATTCTTGGGCTACCTTGGTGGCTCAGATGGTGAAGAATCCCCCACAGTGCAGGAGACCTGGGTTCGACCCCTAGGTTGGGAAGATCCCCTGGAGGAGGGCATAGCAACCCATGGCAGTATTCTTGCCTGGAGAATCCCCGTGGACAGAGGAACCTGAGATGGACACGGCTGAGCAGCTAAGCATGCACACACACAGCCTCTGGACAAGCAGAACGATGGGAGCTCTATTTCTCTTCCACCGGCCTTTTGGTATTTTCGTAGCTTTTCTAAAACAAACATGTTTTGCAATTAAATCTAGCTAAGTGACGAGCAGCCTTAGTCCTGGAAAGGAGACGATAAACCACATTAGTGCTGTAACTTCTCATTTACTCTTTGTTTTGTCCCAGGTCTGGGGAAGCGTCAGTGGTCAAGACTCAGGACCATAGTGATGGAAACCAGTAGCAGCGCTGCACTGCAGGCCCCTGTAGGTCCCAAACTGTACACCCGAGAGCGTGGATCTAGAGTTCCCTGGCTTCTCAGGCAGGCACAAGTTGAAGCAGGACGGGTTCTAACTTGAGATCTTCGTAGAAAATGTAAGGAGTGGCTGCCTTATTCCAGAGCACGCTTCATTGTCCTAAGTGCTTCTTTGTGAACCTACCTGGCTCTGTGCTGGGCCCTATGACCAGTCAGACATGGGCACTGCTTTGGAGGAGCTCAGGTCAACAGTTTTGCAGATGGAAAATGGCAGTGCTCCAGGGAGCCCTGGCCTCATGTGAGCCTTTCTGAAAAGAATTGACCGAAAGTCTGAGATGCTCTAGGCAGGAAGAAGTGTCCACTGCTAAGGCTTCCTAGCTCACCTTCCTTCATATTCACACTCTCCTGCCTGGGTATTTCCTGATAGATGTTTGTAAGGAGAGGACAAATGGTACCCATTTTTGAGCTTTTGTTTCACCTCTGATTCGCCCCCCCCTTTCTTTTTTGTTTTTAAGATTTATTTATATATGTATGGCTGTGCCAGCCCTTCGTTGCTGCACGCAGGCTTTCTCTATTTGCGGTGAGCAGGGGCTGCTCTGCAGTTGCGGTGCTCAAGTTTCTCAGTGGAGCAGTTTCTCTTGTTGCGGAGCACAGGCTGCAGGCACGCAGGCTTCAGTAGTTGTGGCGCTTGGGCTCCGTAGTTAAGGCTCGTGGGCTCTAGGACAGGCTCGGTAGTTGTGGCACGTGGGCCTAGTTTTCCCCCGTCCTGTGGGATATTCCTGGACCAGGGATCAAACCTGTGTCCCCTGCACTGGCAGGAGGATTCTTTCCCACTGAGCCCCGAGGGAAGGCCCTGGTTAGCCCTTTGATGATGTATTTTGGGTATGAGCATATGTATGTATATGCATTTTTATATCCTCCTGCAGAGGAAGCACTGAACCCTGGCCATCACAGATAGTCCTTTGATTTGATTCAGATGTAAGAAGGATGCTACAGAAAAGGGAGGACCAGAGATGTTCGTTGCCATAGCAACCAGCAGGTTTTTATAGTGGAACACTGCCTTTGTAACCCAAACCCGGCACCTTTTTTCTAACTACAGAAAACAGACTGACGCAAACTCAAGAAATTATAGTACCATCTCTCAGTGAGGTTTTGTTTGCTTTTTGGAAATAGGCTTGCGATGATTTTGGTTCCTTTGTAGAATTTCCGAGATGAAAGGCACCCTTTAAGTGCCTTAGAATTTTATGAAGTCAGTACTTAATGATTTTCCCATTATTACACTGTGTCCCCCCAATTTGCAACCCTACTCCCACCCCAGTCTAATCCACATGGCCAGGACTTTCACAAAGGGTTTGCTGAGGTTGAGTTTGGAGTTTGGGAGACGTTATGCATTCCTTCACAGGCTCCTCCCTGGTGAAGAGTATTCCCTCTCCCCTCTCTTGAATGCATTTGCTGTTTGGCCTTGAGCGGTCTTCTTGTGCTTGGGTCTTCACCATCCATCACTCTCTAGATTCAGCAGACTCTGAGATGCTTACAATATCGCACTCCTGCCAGTCACTCTGTAGGCAAGTTCAGAGGCCACCTTTGCTGTGAGAATTCCTGGAGGCTTGAGCCCTTGTGGCTTTCTTTTAGGAGCTCTGATGAGCTTCCTGGACCTGGGGTTTCAGAGCCCTTGGGAGAAAAGATGGGGGTTAACTTGGGAGAATAAGGGCCTCCTTGAGTGGCCAGGCAGAGCTTTCCATTGATTAGCACTTTGGGAGAAGGCAGAAAAGTAGGCTACCCTTTACTTTCCGAGCTTCATGGTCTGAGGTGTCCCCTTCTCCCAGGACCACACCTTGAGATTGAGAGCTTTGATGGACAGCAGCCCTGATGTGCAGCACACCCAGCTGGGTGGTACCTACATCTCAACACATGCTGGGGAAGAGGAGTCACTCAGGCATCTTGGCATGGCACTGATTGAAGAATGAGCTGCCTGTAGTCCCTGAGGGGGGCTTCTTCCAACCCCCTCCCACCCAGTGTCTCCTCCCTGTCCTTTTCACCAGCTCAGTAGCATCTTATATGGGAGATGTCAGGCCAACTTCCACGCAGAAGAGTCACGCTTGTAATGATTCTGCTTTCAGCCTAATTCATCACATGTGTATTGAGCACCTGCTGTGCGCCAGGCTTCCAGGAAGCTTCGGGAGTCTGGGCTCACTGAAATCATTCCTTTGATAAGCACCTTAATCATCTGGGGCCAGAAACCTGTTTTTCATCCCCTCAGGGGGCACAGTTGAAGGTGGCTGCAGTGACTGATGGCTTGATGGCCACTACGCAGGTGACATTCTTCATCCACACATGTTGAAGGGAAGTCATTAGGATGGGCCTTAATCCACTGTGACTGGTGTTCTTATAAAATGGGGGAGTGGGAGACAGACATGCACAGAGAAAAGATGATGTGAAGACAGGATTACTGGATGAAATTACAAGTCAACGACTGCCTGGGGCGACCAGAAGCTGGGAGAGAGGCCTGGAGAGGCCCTTCCCCAGCACCTTCAGAAGGAGCATGGCCTTGCCAGCACTCAGGTTTCAGGCCTCCAGTGCTGCGAGACGATACATTTCTGTTGTTTTAAGCCACTCATTTTGTGGTCCCTTGTTATGGCAGCCCCAGCCCACCAAGACAGACAGCTGACACGTTTCCTGTCCCCCGTGGCAACTAGAGGAGTACAGATACCTGGCCTCACATGAGCAGAAGTGGAAAAAGCCTTGAAACCCCAGAGTTTCCAGTTAACTTGTTTAGCAGATGGTTGTCTCTGTGATCCTCCAAATTTTAATATTTTTCACTGTCTAAATACATTCTTTTAAATTGTTTGTAGCAAAATCATGGAACCCCAGAATATGCCTGTGGACCCAGTTTGAAAAACTCAGGCGTAGAAATAAGAAAAGCAGCTCAGAGTTTGGTTTCAAGTTCCAGTCTCATCTCTGCCAGTCTGCGGCCATGCACCCCTCATCACCTTGCATAATCTTCCTGAGCCTGTCACGCACCTATAGAGTAGAGCATACCTCTGTACTGGGGATTGAGAAGGGTGGTGTTGAAAACTGCCTGGCATCAAACTTTGTGCATGGCAGGTGTTCAGGAACCAGTTAAGGCTCACGGCTGGGGTGAAGGAAAGAACCAAAGGAGGGGACTTAAAGAGAGTCAGCGAGAGTGGGATAGATCCTGGCCTGTCCGGCAGATGGGGTCTGACTCCCTTGTTTGAACACTGGCTGAGAGGTTCATCCACATGGTTTTCCCCCTCAAATAAAAAGTCACAAGATTCCTTTGTTCATGGGGCAGCAGAAGAGAATCCCAGGTTCCGGCTTGAGCCTTGTTTCCTTAAAAGCACAGAGACCGCAGAGACAAAGTCACATGTCCCAGGTCAGGTGGTCTTGTCAGATGGGTAATTTTCATTTAATAGGACAACAAAAAACCAAAAAGAGTTGTGTTGGTGTTTCCTTAAAAAAAAAAAAAACAGCTTTATTGAAATATAATTCACATACTATTCACCCGTTTGTAAGTGTACAGTTTAATGATTTTTGTATACGCACAGAGTTGCGAAACCACCACCACAGCAGCAATCAATTCCAGAACGGAAGGAAGCTCCGCATCCATTAGCAGTCATTCTCCATTTCCTCCCTTCCCCAACTCGAGGCCAAGGCAGCCACTAATTCACTTTTTGTCTCTGGATTTGCCCTGTTTTGGACATTTTCTGTAGATGGGTGGAGTTTCTGTCATGCAGTCTCTATCTCTGGCTTCTTTCAATCAGCATACTGTTGTCAGGGTTCTTCCATGGTGTAACGTGTCAGTACCTAACTTCTTTTGCCAAATAGTGGTTCATTGCATGGATGTACACCATTTATCATCCATTCGTCAGCTGATGGACATTTGGGACTTTCCATTTGGGGGCTGTTATAATTAAAGCTGCTATACACATTTGTGTATGAGTTTTTGTGTAGGCATAAGTTTTTGTTCCTCTTGGATATATACCTAAGAGTAGAATTGCTGGGTTATATGCTAATTCTTTTAAAAAATATTTATTTGGCTGCGCCAGGGCTTAGTTGTGGCATGTGGGATCTAATTCCGTGATCAGGGGTTGAAACTCAGCCCTCTGCTTTAAGAGCACCGAGTCCTAGCCACTGCAGCACTGGAGAAGCCCCTGGTAATTCTATATTTAACCATCTGAGGAACTGCTAGAGTGTTTTCTAACTGTTGCTTCCTGACCTGCATACAGATTTCTCAAGAGGCAAGTCAGGTGGTCTGGTATTCCCATCTCTCAGAATTTTCCACAGTTTATTGTGATCCACACAGCCAAAGGCTCTGGCATAGTCAATAAAGCAGAAATAGATGTTTTTCTGGGACTCTCTTGCTTTTTCCATGATCCAGCAGATGTTGGCAATTTGATCTCTGGTTCCTCTGCCTTTTCTAAAACCAGTTTGAACATCAGGAAGTTCACAGTTCACGTATTGCTGAAGCCTGGCTTGGAGAATTTTGAGCATTACTCTACTAGCGTGTGAGATGAGTGCAATTGTGCAGTAGTTTGAGCATTCTTTGGTGTTGCCTTTCTTTGGGATTGGAATGAAAACTGACCTTTTCCAGTCCTGTGGCCACTGCTGAGTTTTCCAAATTTGCTGACATATTGAGTGCAGCACTTTCACAGCAGCATCTTTCAGGATTTGAAATAGCTCAACTGGAATTCCATCACCTCCACTAGCTTTGTTCATAGTGATGCTTTCTAAGGCCCACTTGACTTCACATTCCAAGATGTCTGGCTCTAGATGAGTGATCACACCATCGTGATTATCTGGGTTGTGAAGATCTTTTTTGTACAGTTCTTCTGTGTATTTTTGCCACTTCTTCTTAATATCTTCTGCTTCTGTTAGGTCCATATCATTTCTGTCCTTTATCGAGCCCATCTTTGCATGAAATGTTCCCTTGGTATCTCTAATTTTCTTGAGATCTCTCTTCTTTCCCATTCTGTTCTTTCCCTCTATTTCTTTGCATTGATCACTGAAGAAGGCTTTCCTATCTCTTCTTGCTGTTCTTTGGAACTCTGCATTCAGGTGCTTATATCTTTCCTTTTCTCCTTTGCTTTTTGCTTCTCTTCTTTTCACAGCTATTTGTAAGGCCTCCCCAGACAGCCATTTTGCTTTTTTGCATTTCTTTTCCATGGGGATGGTCTTGATCCCTGTCTCCTGTACAGTGTCACAAACCTTGTTCCATTGACTGCTTCCAAATAGGTAAAGGAGTACGTCAAGGCTGTATATTGTCACCCTGCTTATTTAACTTCTATGCAGAGTGCATCATGAGAAACGCTGGACTGGAAGAAACACAAGCTGGAATCAAGATTGCCGGGAGAAATATCAATAACCTCAGATATGCAGATGACACCACCCTTATGGCAGAAAGTGAAGAGGAACTCAAAAGCCTCTTGATGAAAGTGAAAGAGGAGAGTGAAAAAGTTGGCTTAAAGCTCAACATTCAGAAAACGAAGATCATGGCATCTGGTCCCATCACTTCATGGGAAATAGATGGGGAAACAGTGGAAACAGTGTCAGACTTTATTTTTCAGGGCTCCAAAATCTAGGGCTCCAAAATCACTGCAGATGGTGACTGCAGCCATGAATTAAAAGACGCTTACTCCTTGGAAGAAGTTATGACCAACCTAGATAGCATGTTGAAAAGCAGAGACATTACTTTGCCGACTAAGGTCCGTCTAGTCAAGGCTATGGTTTCTCCAGTGGTCATGTGTGGATGTGAGAGTTGGACTGTGAAGAAGGCTGAGCACCGAAGAATTGATGCTTTTGAACTGTGGTGTTGGAGAAGACTCTTGAGAGTCCCTTGGACTGCAAGGAGATCCAACCAGTCCATTCTGAAGGAGATCAACCCTGGGATTTCTTTGGAAGGAAAAATGCTAACGCTGAAACTCCAGTACTTTGGCCACTTCATGCGAAGAGTTAACTCATTGGAAAAGACTTTGATGCTGGGAGGGATTGGGGGCAGGAGAAGAAGGGGATGACAGAGGCTGAGATGGCTGGATGGCATCACTGACTCGATGGATGGGAATCTGAGTGAACTGAGGGAGTTGATGATGGACAGGGAGGCCTGGTGTGCTGCGATTCATGGGGTCGCAAAGAGTCGGACACGACTGAGCGACTGGACTGAACTGAACTGAACTGAGTGTTTTCTACAGCATCTACCATTTTTTTGCTCCCACCAGCAGGTTATGAAGGTTCTGATTCTCCCTGTTGCTGCTAACACTTGTTATTTTATACCTTTTGATTGTGATCGTCCTAATGGGTGCGAAGTGCTATCTCATTGTGGTTTTGTTTGGGTTTTTGAAATTTCTTTTAATGAAAGCAGTTGTATTTCGTTATACAGGGAAACAGACAAAGTATCTAGCCGAAAGGCTGGTATGAGTAATAGTATAACTTTGAAATTAACTTCTATGCTTTACCACATTCCTCCTTCCTAGTCATTTCTTGAAGCTGGATATCCACAACCAGGATTGAATAGAGTAATTGTCGTTGAGTTTTCCTGACTTGGCTTTTACTTCGCCACTGAAATTGCACCAAAACGGGTACCAAGAGCTTCCTGGTCCTCTCTATTCTGCAGGGTCCAGAGTTGGAAGGCCTTGTCAGCGGGCATCCTTTTGAGGGATGTAGTGAGTGTCTGGCCCCCTGTCACCTCAGGTAAGAGGCCAGGGCATCTACTCATGATTCTCCCAAGAGTTAGCTGCTGCTGTTCAGATGTGGTTGTGATAAGCGGGGACAGCCAGAACTGGCCCCTTGTGCCAGTAAAGATGGATGCCATGCCCTCTTTACAGACAGGCTTTAGAAGCTTCAGTCTCTACTGTCCTCTATTGTAAGGAATAAGAAACATTACAAAATGCAAAAGCACCTGTGAGGCCAGAAATTCATGTTGGCTGAACAAATGAATAGCTTTGGCTTTGGGCGCCAGACACCATTCTAGCATGGCAGCTTGGAGCAAACTGCTTTAAGCTCTCTGAGTCTTGGTCTCTTAGCTGCAAAACAGAGAGAGGGAAATGCATCTGTTGCTGGGTTCTCACGATGACCTCGAAGTGCACAGCTCACGGTAGGCACTCAACACATGTTCATTCTCTTTCCTTAAGTAGCTCCGTAAGTAGCTCTGCTGTCTGTCTCAGGTATTTTTTTCTACAGCTTTGGTCCAGCTCCAGAGATGAGAGAACACAGGATGGATTGTACTGTTTCGCTTATCTTTTCTTTACAGAGAGATCTTGAGCTCTTGGCAAAAATTAAGTATTGGTGGAAATGAATATTGCAATTTGGTAGCTGCTGATTGACACATGTTTGCTAAACAGCTACTCAGATTTCAGAAAGACTGCCTGGAAGGGGGGAAAAAAAAGGAAGAAATCCTAAGAACATTTTTATCCTCTTTGCCAGGTACTTATTTATAAAACCATCTTTTGGGAATGTCTCAGCTGACAAATTTTTATAAAACATTGGCTAGCTTTGGCTCCAGCGTTCAAATTAGCCAGCACAAGAGCTTAAACTTCAGTGGATGTAGAAGGGTTGGGTCTTTCTTGGAGTCTTTTTGCCTTATAAATTATTATTATTTTTTTTTTTAAAGAAAGGGCTGTTCTTTTTGGTCACTTGGTCTTTTTTTAGACCTGCAGGGAAGTCATAGTAACAGGCTCCAAGTCTGATTGGGTTCCATGGCAACAACGGGTTGTGACTTTATTAAAGGAGAGTGGAGCATGCCAAGAAAGATAAAAATCAGAGTATGGAAAATGTCTGACCAGATGAATGTGTTTTTTTGGATGGTGTGCCCTGGAACGGAAAGGTTTCCCGAATTGGCATCAGTCTCTGTTACAAATTTGAATCCCTTTGGGTTATCATTAAGTTGGAGGGTTCAGTGATAATTTCCAAAAGATCTGTCTGCATCTTTGCTTTTTATTCACTCATTCATCCTTTTCTGTATCTTAGTATTAAAAAAAACCAAACTATAATGTTGTAAGAACCTAACCGGAAATGATTCTGATTTCAAAGGTAGAAAAGAAATTTAACACATTCTTTGTGGAACTGATTACAGCTGTAAATTGTGAGACTGTGTGGGAGGGCCAATTAGAGGCAATTATAACTCCAGGGAACCCTCCCCGAATTAAAGCTTGCTGTGTGCTTTCCAAGCTGAGGGTTTTGTCTCCCATCGGTTTTTCTCATCGATGGGTTAAGAGATACTGGTTTCAGGGTAAGGTTGTGGAATCTCGGTGGGAGCGGTCCGCTTCTGTCTCCCAACAGCAAGGCGCGGGCTGTTGCTGTAATGAAAGTGTGTGGTTATTAGACTTCTTTGGGTAAAGGTTCTAACATCTGAGCAAGAAATAGTGAGATCAGAGGACTTTGATCTTCCCCACCTGGTTACAAATGTGTGGAACTGTATGTCTTTTCCCGTCCCATGTTCCACTTGGTGTGCCTCCTCATCCTGATGGAATTCCCAGGTAGCGCTAGTGGTAAAGACCCTGCCTGCCAGTGCAGGAGATGCAGGAGACTAGGTTTGATCCCTGGGTGGGGAAGGTCCCCTGGAGAAGGAAATGGCAACCCACTCCAGGATTCTTGCCTGGAAAATCCCGTGGACAGAGGAGCCTGGTGGGCTACAGTCCATGGAGTCGAAAAGAGTGGGACATGACTGAGCGTATGCACACACACACACTCACGCACACACTCATCCTGATACTGAAAGTGAAAGAACTTTAGGTGCAGGTAGCTTAGATGTTGGACAGCGTTACAGTGATGTTATTCTTTAAACGAGTGGCATGTCATGACATGCCCTCTGCCTTCAGACTTCATTAGTCACTTACTTGGGGCCTCATCATGGTGAATCAGAAACTTCATAGATACTCATGGTAAACAGAATAACAAGTAATCAAGGTGTAAGAGGCGAGAATTAGCTCACCAGGTTTCGGGTGTCCCAGCTGTCAGTGATCAGCTGGTGAGTCCTTGGAAAACCTATTTAACAACTTAGATCTTGACTTCCTTATCTTAAAACGAGTGTGACCTGAAGTGGTGTTTTCCAGACTTCCCTGTTTGTTAGAGTAGCCTGGGTTTAACACCCAGAAACTCTATTAGAGATTCTGATTCACTAGGTCTGGGGTGGGACAAGGATATTAGGGGCCCCAGTTCCCATGGACAGAGGAGCCTGGTGGGATATAGTCCGTAAGTTCCCAAAGAGTCAGACACGACTGAGCGGCTAAGCACAGCACACACAGGTGATCTTATAGTCAGATGTTCAGGGAATACCAGATGAGCTCAGTAGTTGTCAGACTATATTCAGACATGAGACTAGGGTGGGAGTGGGTAGGAGAAAGGAGGCCATGCGGTCAGGTGATTGCAGCCACAATCTGAGAAAATAAATGAGCCAGAAGCTTTGATGGCAGTGCCCAGTGGTTCTGCTTGCAGCCAGCGTCAGCTCCAAACTCTGTATCAGTGTTTCAAAAATATAATAATTTTAAAATCTTGGAGTGGTGCAGTAGTGAACACCTTTGTTTATAGAATTTTCTACTCTATGGTGTGTGCTTTTGTTCAGATAAGACATAGAGTTTGCTAAACACGGTTTTTCTGCTGTGCATGAGGTGGGACCAGCCATGTAGAAATTACCTGAAGAACTGGTTAAAAGATATAGGAATTGGACTCCCAGACCCAAAGATTCAGTAAGTCCTATATGGAGCTTGAGTATCAGTCTTTTTTTAAGTTGAAGGGTTTTTTCCTTTTTTGAGGTTTTGACAAAAGTTGTGGGCTCCTCTCTCAATCCCCCCTCAATTTCCAGAATAAAACTAAGTTTAAGTGTCAGAACACATTTATTAGCACAAGGGAGGTGGTTAAATTGAGCCACCTAGATTGTGGAAGAGTTGTAGCACATTCAGCAGGTACAGAGAAAAGAAGCCTGATCTTCTCAGACTCTGAGACAAGGGTTTGTAATGTGTAATGATGAGATCATTACCTGCTGGAGCAAACACATTTTAATACGTAGAGTTTCTATTTGTTCCTCGTCCTATTTCCTGTTTACAAAGATTGAATGACATTGTTAAATGAAGTGTCTTGTAGATCATCCACGTAAATGAAAATTATGAAGGTGCACTTTGCTTTCCTATTTACAGTCCACACAAAAAAATGCAAGTTCATAGGGGGAAAAATCCGTAGCACTAAAAGGCAGATGCTAGAAAATGGAGTCTCTTTCCAATGTCTCATCTTTATCCCTAGAGATAGGTGTTATTACGTCTCCTATGTATCTTCACAGAAAAGTTCTCTGCACACAACCTCCATATCTGTCATGTATTTAACTAGTCTCCTATTGATAATACAATTTAAGTTCCTTCTAGAGTGCTTTTTTCCATGTTTCTTTTGATTTGTTAATACTGTACTGAGTATTTTTGTACATCTTTTTTTCTGTAACCATATATGGATAAATTTTTTAAGGCAAAATTGTTGGGTCAAAGGACATATGTCTTTTAAATAAGGATCAATGGGAACAAAATGTCCTTCTAGAGGGTTGTGCCTGTTTATCAGGAAAATCTTTTCTTTTCAAAAGGCTTTCCTGCCCCAGTTGGTTCTGATGCAGCAAGTAAGCAGCTAACTCTCCTTGTTTACTCAAAACCTGAGTCTCCAGAGTCTCTGCTTGAAGGAATGAAATGAGATCTTTCATGAGAAAGAGAAGAATTAAAAAGGTATCTTAGGTTTTTAGAGGGAGACGAGTATATAGAATGGCTTAGCAAAGCAAGTAGCTAATCCTGAACTTGCAAGGAGAAAGCTTTGGGTCACACAAGGTCCCAGAACCGGGGGAAAGTCAGGGTTCAGAAAAAAGTCAGGCAGCCCTGGAGCAGAATGTGATAATAAGAAAAATCATGCTCCAGATCGTGGTAAAGTGTTTCTTGGATCTGACCTGCCCCGTTAGTGGATGCCGCAGGGCAGTTTGGGTGAAGTGTCGTGCTGATGCGATGCTCTTCAAACACCTCTAATGCGAATCACCGTGTAGTAGTTAGATGTGTGTGTGTTTCAGAGTATTTTTAAAATCATTTATTTATGTATTTTGGCTGTACTAGGTCTTCACTGCTGTGTGAGCTTTTCTTTAGCTGTGGTGAGCAGGGGCTACGCTAGTCGCAGTGCACAGGCTTTCCATTGCGGTGTCCTCTCTTGTGGAACACAGAGTTAGGGCCCACGAGCTTCCGCCTTTGGGCTCCGCAGTTGTGGCCCCCGGGCTGTAGGGCTCAACAGCTGGGGCACATGGGCTTAGTTGCTCTGCAGCATGTGGGCCCCTCCCAGATGAGGGATCAAACCTGTGTCTCTTCCATTGGCAAGCAGATTCTTTGCCACTGAGCCACCAGGGAAGCCCCAGAGTAACGTTTAAATGGAAAGAAGTACATCCCTTAGGCTTCTCCCCTGGAGAAGGAAATGGCAGCCCATTGCAGTATTCTTGCCTGGAGAATCCCATGGACAGAGGAGCCTAACGGGCTACAGTCCATGGGGTCATAGAGAGTCAGACACCACTGAGCACACAGTCTCTCAGTCAGATGTGTGTGCATCTCCTTAACGCGGGTCAGGAGCTGGGCGGCATGGGGCCGTGCTGGTTTAGCGGCAGATCCCATCCCGGCTGACGCTATCTGCCGTTGTCTCTCTGCCTTCACTGTGTCTCCTGGTGGCAGCAAGATAGGAGAGTATCTTACACATAGAAAATCAGTTGAGTTTATTCAAGTCTGGGAAATTCAAGTCCATTCAAGGCAGGGAAGAACTAGGGGGCATCTTTGCGGGGATCTGTAAGTCACTGAGGAGTGAGAATCTCAGATATTGGCTAATGTGGGTGGGCCAGGTGTGTTGTGTGAGCTTAAAGGGAGACATCCAGACAGTCCGTGAGAACTTCGGGTTAGAGTTAGGCATCCTGGGGAGAGGATACATGTTCTCCTTCAGCATAGAGGGATCAGAGTGCTCTCTGAAACTGATCATGCTTGAGCTGGACCACCTGTGGCCAAGTTGAAGGCAGCTGGGAATGAATCAAGTCCCAAAGACCATAGCTCTGAACTAGATCGTTCTCTGTCTTTGATCAGACTAATTAAATAAGACAAACAACAAGAGAGCTTTGAGGCGGTTGTAAAACAAATTTATATTAGAAACTTTTGTGAATTTTTTGGTGCTATTTTGAGACAGAGAACATGAAATAGGTATGTTAAGCTAGGCTGTGGATGAAAGAATGGGAATATATGAAGCTAGGGAGGGATCAGGAAACAGGGTCAAGTAAGACTGTAGCAAGTAAGTTGGAAATGCAATAAAATATCCAGGGACCAAGGCTAGGTTTTCAGGCTAGGAAGACAGCCAGTAAAAACTGGGTAAAACAAATTAGCGCCCAGATTTGAAGGCAAAACCAGGAGAAAAAAATGAACAGGCTTGGCTATGTAAAATTGAATTCTGTATGCCTTAGCGGTCAAATGTGAGTTTTCAATTTTACTGTAGTTTTTAAGTGTCCATTTTAAGAATTATAAATAGAAAAAGCAAAATGAACCTTACAAAGAAACTGTATTTCTTACATACACAGTATACTATTGACTTAACGTTAGGTTTAAGGCAAGACCCATTTGCTAGAGTTCATTATTTAACATTTAAGACATTTATTTGAATTGAAGCAGAGGATAGAGGCTATGTAAATGCCAACTTCATATGGACTTCCCTGGTGGCTCAGAGGTTAAAGCATCTGCTTGGAATGCAGGAGACCCGGGTTCAATCCCTGAGTCAGGGAAGATCCCCTGGAGAAGGAAATAGCAACCGGCTCCAGTACTCTTGCCTGGAGAATCCCATGGAGGGAGGAGCCTGGTAGGAAATAGCAACCCGCTCCAGTACTCTTGCCTGGAGAATCCCATGGAGGGAGGAGCCTGGTAGGCTACAGTCCATGGGGTCCCAAAGAGTCAGACACGACTGAGTGACTTCACTTTCACTTTCTTCAACTTCAGGGGACACTCTTCCTCTTAAATATTACAGTATAATTTTCCGAAAAAAAATAAAAGTCCTGTTATTTTCATGAGGCTTTATTAGACCGACACAGTTTTCTGTCTTCTGCAAACACCCAGTGCCTTTTCTGCCCCCATCCCATCACGCCCCCGAGACAGAATTAACTCAGTACCACATAAACCATATAACCATTTTGAGATCTTTGCATTAGTTATTTAATGTCAAGGGCAGGAAACCCTTGGTCTCTTAGACTGATTCTGACCTGAGCTAGCAGTTCAGATATTTGAGAATCTCTTCATACAAGGAAGTTCAAAAGGATTCGAAGAAAGTGGCTGACAACAGGGCAGCTTGTAATCTGTGGCAGAGGTTAGTACTCAACTTGTTATTAGCAAAAGCCATTCATGATTAAAGAACGGCAAGAGAGAAATATTTAATATTTGTGTCTGACCTGACATCAGATTCTTCGCTGCTCTTATTACATTCTAGGAGGAATTTCCTCAAATGAGACTACAGCCTCAGAAGAATTAATTTACTTGCTGGGGGTCAGCTACTCAGTGGCAGAGTGGGGTTTTGACCAGGTCTTCCTGACCCTAAATCCAGGCACTATTCTGAGTGAGTGGGCTGCCCCAAGGCAGTGTCACCCACAGGCTCTCGTTCTCTGTCTTCAGCCCCTATCTCTTTGAGCATCCCTCTGTATGCCTGTGCTGAAATGTTTGCAGGCACCTCGAGTTCATCTTGTCTGATGCTGAATTCCCTGCAGAGCTCTACCTCCTCCTGCCTGTCCTCAGTTGCCTATCTCATGAATGATGTGTTGCCCACCAGAAAGAAACAAGTGGGGTTTTCCTTGACTCCCCTGTTCACCCCCACATCTGATGGGTATCACGTCCTTTTGACGCTGCCTCTTGTGTATTCCCCCGGAGAAAGCAATGGCACCCACTCCAGTACTCTTGCCTGGAAAATCCCATGGACGGAGGAGCCTGGTGGGCTGCAGTCCGTGGGGTCGCGAAGAGTCGGACACGACTGAGCGACTTCACTTTCACTTTTCACTTCCATGCATTGAAGAAGGACATGGCAACCCACTCCAGTGTTCTCGCCTGGAGAATCCCAGGGACAGAATGGTAGGCTGCCATCCCTGGAGTTGCACAGAGTCGGACACGACTGAAGCGACTTAGCAGCAGCAGCAGCAGCCTGTGTATTCCCCAGACACTGTTCTGTTCTCCCAGGCACCACCCCTTCATCCCACCGCTACCAGCTCTTGCCTTGGGTCACTACTGCGGGCTTCAGTCCCTGCCACTGGGATGCATTTTCTCATCTGCTTTTTCAGAACGACTTGTCTGAAACAGAGAGCTCATTACCCTCATCCCTTTAACTCCGGCCACCTGTCCTCTCATGAAATCCAAACACCTTAGCATGATTTAACTGGAATCCTCAACGTCTGATCGCAGTCTGTTGACCCAGTTCCTCTCCTGCCACCTTTGCTGCACACTACCCGTCACATCTTCACGGGCTGTCTGGCTGGCTGATTCAGAACGCACCGCCTGAAGCACCTTTTGACTGACAAATCTCTTTCTTCCTGCCTTATACCAGCCTTGTCGCCTCTCCTGCCCTCCCCCGCCTGTCTCCCCTGGGCTGCCCCTCCCATATGCTGCCTTATAGCACCATGTACAACCTCCCATGGCTCATCAGCAACTGCCGTTGTTGGCCTTGTCTCTAGCCCAGGGGTGGGGGAGCCCGCTCTGCGACTGCAGCACGCCTCGCTGCGCCTGACACACCAAGGCACCGGCGAGCGTCTGTCTCATGAATGAAGCCACGGAAGGAAGGCTCTCCCGGCTCCGCTCACTGCCCTTCCCTCTGCGCTCTGACCACTTGCTGCTCACCCTGCCTCCGTTCTTGTCGGGGTTTCCTGTGTTCAGATCGCTGGTGTGTGTTGGCTCTGCCCAACTGAAGTTGGTTGAATTGAGCCCGTTTCCTAGTCTGTAAACCGGGAGTGCCAGTCCGAACGTCCCCCTAAATCCCTCTTGCACCCCCAGAGTGGTGTGATAACAGGCCTCTGTTCTAGTCTGCCTCTCTCTGAAAATACAGAACTGTATCTTTTCTCCTGGCAGCACACAGAGCCCATTTGTCAGCAGTGGGCTGAATACAGTGTATTACGGCTGGCAGTAGTATTGGTTACGGTGCAGGGCGTGGAGTTTCTCTGAGGCAAACATGGGAATACCCAGAGATATGTGAGCAGTATCTCCAAAGTCCAGGGTGAGTCATACGGTAGGAGCTGTTGCAGTATCCAGCCTGCCTGCCTTCCAGGCTCAGATGCCTCCCGAGCAGGAGGGTGAGCTGGCCGCCGACCCAGGTCTCTGCTCCCTGGTGTGTGGTGTGGTGTTTGGTAAGTCTCTTCCCTGCGCTCCTGTTTCAGCCAGGCTGTGTCAGGATGTATGGTAGAGCTGCGTGGGTGCTTGAAAGAGAGGTACAAGTTGTTTGGGGGCTTTTAATAGTTGTTTTTTTTGCTTGCCCTGCACCTTTCATAATTTCTCAGTGGATTTCTACATTCTTAAACTGCCGCAACTCCTAATGAACCACCGAACTCTTTACTGCTTGGTCCTTTAAAAATGTAAGTCCAATGTGTGTGATTTAGGAGGTGAACAAACATCTAGGCATGAGTGTGCCGGCTACTGGCTGGAAAAGAGCCAGTCCTGCTCCTTCCCTGTCATTTTGAAAGTGATCCTGGGTCTGAGCTTACTGAGTTGGCATCTGACTTTGTCTTTTAACATTCGGTCTGTTGACAAGTGGACATCGCCCCTTGAAACTTGAGACAGCAGGAAAGTGACTGCGTGAGGGTGTGTGGTGTGGTGCCTGTGGTTGGGGGAGGAAGTAGCGGAGGGGAGGCGCTGTGGCCTGAAGCACTAGGGCTGTTCTGGCCGCCCTCGGCCACCCCATGGCGGTGGGTGGGGAGCAGGGACGGTTCCGTTTCACCTGAGCTCTGCTTCTGAGAGCTGCTGAATCTCATGGGAAATCTGTGTTCAGTTTGTGGCTGTGCTCTTGCATCTATGTCCTAGAAAACTGTGGGGCTATCGCTGCAAATAAATACAAACTTTCTTTCATTTCTTGGACATTAACATATGTTGAACACATTTATTAATTCAGATCATTTTCCCCCAGTTAGTTCTGAATTAGATATTTGCCTGGAATGTCACAAAAGTAGTCTTTTATTTATTTTACTTGGCTGTGCCGGGTCTTAGTTGCAGCATGCAGGATCTTTTAGTTGCGGTTTGTAAACTCTTGAGTCGCAGCCTGTGGAATCTAATTCCGTGAACAGAGATCGAACCTGGGCCCTCTGCATTGGGAGCCCAGAATCTTAGCCACTCGACCACAGGGAAGTTCCCAACTGTGGTCTTATTGTTGGTAATGACGCCCAATCTTTAGAAGCTAAAACAGCTTTGGTTGGGGGGTGAGGGGTATGGAGAGTTAGAGAAGTTTGCAGTCATTGCTTAATCCTTTGAATCTTGAAAATTAAATTTCTGTTACTAAAAAAAAAAACTGGAGGGCTAGCTATTCTAACAGAGCATTTTAATAGTCTTATAGCATTGTGAGCGCAGTGGTTGGCAGAGATTGACACGCAGGGTTTCCGTTGGAATGAAAGGGGGAAATGGCCACCCGAACTGCTGGAGCACAGCTTGTGAAACAACTGTAGCTGCTGTCTGTGCGAGGCTGCTCCAAGGGGGCGTAGGAGTGGGACTCTTCTTGCCTGCTGCTGCTGGTGGATGGGCTCTTCAGGAGAAGCCCTTGCAAGCCTGGCTGGCCCACTCCCACCCAGGCTCTTCCTCCTCTCTGTTCCCCTCCTCCAGCCACTGAGGAGTCCAGTTGGATTGCCCAAAGTACACAGTTGAGTTGTTTGCAGCCACCTATAGCCTGGGGGAAATATGGGGCTTTATCCTTCAAATTCCTGGATGTGAGGCACCGAGGATAATGCCCCAGGGAGATTAACTCAGGCCCGGTTGAAGGGGGTCTCCTGAGGGCCTTTAAATCCAGATCACAGTTTAAGTAGGGCCTCAAATTTAGATTTTAAGGTAATACCCAAATAGTTAAGTGTAGATTCAGAAATAAAACGATAGGATTAAAAGAGGTTGTTATTCATCACATAAACATATTCAAGGTACCTATTCAAGGGTGAGTGCGTGCTAAGTCGCTTCAGTGGTGTCTGACTCTGTGCGACCCCCTGGACTGTAGCCCACCAGGCTCCTCTGTCCATGGGATTCTCCAGGCAAGAGTACTAGAGTGAATGGCCATGCCCTCCTCCAGGGGATCTTTCTGACCCAGGGTTGGAACCTGTGTCTCTTATGTCTCCTGCATTGGCAGGCGGAGTCTTTACCACTAGCCTCATCTGGGAAGCCTTAAACGTTCACACCTGGGTTGTTTTTTTTTTTTTTTTTTTTTTTTTTTACCGTGTAATTTGTTCTGTGGAGAAGGAAATGGCAAGCCACTCCAGTATTCTTGTCTGGAGAATCCCATGGACAGAGGAGTCTGGTGGGCTACAATCCATGGGGTCACAAAGAGTCAGACACGACTGAGTGACTAACACTTACTTGTTCTGTAGTTCTTATTTTCAAATGTTTGTAAATTGTAAAATATTGCACACACAGATATGCCATTTTAAAAAGTAACATGAGACACCCCTGTACCTAAAACCCAGGGCAAAAATTCAGGCTTAACCCTCTGACCTTCTCCCTGATTTCATATCACCGTATCACAGATCTCCTCTCCTAGGAGGTGATGCTATCCCAAGATTTGTGTTATCTGCTCCCTTGCTTTCTCTCTGCCATTTCCCCAGAAGCAATTACCACCCACAATTCCTAAGACATCCTTCTGGAAATTTCTCTACCAATAAAATACACTTGTATCACATTTATATGAATCCCACCACTGCCCCTCTTTTAAAGCTCGAGTGAGTGTGCACTACAGATGCAGCTCTGTATCTTTCTCCCTTAACAGTTTAGCTTGGGCAGCTTCCCATAGTAGCCTATTCAGATCCACCTCTATTTTGGCAACTGCATTGTTCTTCATTGTACTGGTTTTTAAGTGGTTCTCCATTAGTGGATGTCTAAGCTGATTCCAGAATTAGAAACAGATAATGCTGGGGGTAATGGTAATGGTGGTGGTACAAGGCAGACTGTCCTATTAGGAGAAGCAAAGAATAAGACAAGGAGGCAGAGACTTGGAAATACTTTCATTTCCATTTCTGTTCTTTAAATCTCTCAAAACTGTTTTTTAATGTTTTAGTGTGTTTGGAGAAGTGTATGGAAGGTCAAAAGGCCTGATGATTTTTTTTTTCTCCTGCTTGTCTTTCCTTCTTTGTGACGGTCATGATGGTGAAAGAGATTGTGATATTTAAGGATCTGAGGAAGAGGAGTGTATTTACAACCTATTGGCTAAAGATCTGGGAGATTCCAGTTCTCATCTCTCCTAGTGTGCAAACAACACCCTATTGTAACAGGATTGCTTGTTATAACCTGATTAGCAGAACTTTCTTAAGATAATTCATCTATTTGAACTGTGAAGGGGTTTCATTATACAGAGCTTATCATTGCATTGATATTTCTCTAACAGCGTCGGTTGTCTATCCAAATACTCATCTTCTTTCCTTTCTCCCTGGCTGGCGGAGCCAGCACAGTAGAGGCTGAAAATATTAGGTACTGCTTCCACAGCCTCCCTTGCAGCTAGCTCAGGGGCATGGGACTCAGTCCTGTCCAAAGGGAAATCTGCTGAGGAGTTTCTAGAAAACAGTTTCCTTCCTAACAAAATATGAAAGAAGAGCAGTGTACTTGTCTTTAGCTGGAAATTATCTATATGTGGTTCTTAAAACCACAGTAGCCTATTTGCCTCCATGAGAGAACTTGCAGATGCTCTGAAGATGGTATAATGAAAAAATGGAAAGAGCTTGGATCTTTGATAACATTTTT
The DNA here is from genome assembly GCF_042477335.2 of Ovis canadensis. Classification (NCBI taxonomy): domain Eukaryota; kingdom Metazoa; phylum Chordata; class Mammalia; order Artiodactyla; family Bovidae; genus Ovis; species Ovis canadensis. The sequence continues at coordinate 136,554,034 of NC_091247.1, read as the reverse complement.
AAGCCTTCAGATTAGCCCTCTCTGCTGATCTTCTTGGTTTGTGACATCATATTGAATCTTTTATTTGGTTACTGAAATTATCCTGCTGGTATCAAATTTTACCCATAGGACATGCTGTCAAAGTAGAGAGCAACTCAGTTATAGGACAGTTGAGCGCCTTCTGTGTTCAAGAGGCAACATGAGGCTGTGGGACTATGAACAAGGGGGAAAATAAGGCAATTAATAATAAGAGGTAGTAAAGAATTTACTGCAACCAGACAAACTCAGACAATAAGAGCAGCAGAGGTTCTGAGTAAGCACTGTTTACTAGACTGGAGGTGATGAGAAGCACCTTTGGGTAGAAGAGGTTAAATTGAATCAGACTCTGAAGGAACCCCAAGGTTTTGGTAAGGAGAGAGTGGGGGATGGTATTCCAGGAAGCCTGAGGCTTTAGAAAGAACATAGGCTATGGACTAAGCCCCGAGCTTGAGCTCATCTGGCACCAATTTGTGAATTTGTCAAAGTCTTTGATTTCTTTGATACTCATCATGATAGATGAACCATAACTTGTAGGACTGAGGTGAGGATTAGAAACGTCAAACGTCTGTCATGCTGTTGGGCATGTGGCAGGCACCAAGGAGATGGTGGAGGTGGAAGGGGTGGTTGGTCGGCATGTTGGGGGGTGCTCTTGAGCACAGGTGAAATGAGTTAATAGAAGTGATCTGGGCATGTTGACCTAGTCAGAGATCACTAAGTCAAGTCATTTGGTCTAGGTAAGAGGGTGTGTGTACAAAGTCTGCTGCTGCTGCTAAGTCGCATCAGTCATGTCTGACTCTGTGTGACCCCATAGACGGCAGCCCACCAGGCTCCGCCATCCCTGGGATTTTCCAGGCAAGAACACTGGAGTGGGTGGCCATGTCCTTCTCCAGTGCAGGAAAGTGAAAAGTGAAAGTGAAGTCGCTTAGTTGTATCTGACCCTCAGCGACCCCATGGACTGCAGCCTACCAGGCTCCTCCATCCATGGGATTTTCCAGGCAAAAGTACTGGAGTGGGGTGCCATCGCCTTCTCCGGTGTACAAAATCTAGAGAGAGACAGATTTGGGTCAAGACATGGAGGACCTTGACTTTTCTAACCGAATTTAGCATCGGTCCCCAGGGACCCATTGCACGGGAGACAGTTTTTCCACGGACTGGTTGTAGGGGCTGGTTTGGGGGTCATTTAAGCCCATGCCATTTATTGTGCCCTTCATTTCTATTGTTACTACATCAGCTCCACCTCAGATCATCAGGCGTTAGATCCTGGAAGTTGGGGGCCCCTGCTGTAGACAGCCTGTGGTGATCACTGATGGGGCAGCCTAGAAACAGTGAGATGAGTCAAGAGACGGTTGCAGGTTCAGTATAGAAGACTTGAACAAGCAAGTATCAGATGTCGGAGAGAAAGGAAGGGTTAGGTGTTAGAAGATAAAAAAAGAAACTTAGTGATATGTGAGGCAAGGGGGAGAAAAGACTTAGCAATGAGCCCCCCAAGCCTGAATGGCTACTGTTTGTTCAGTGTGAAATTCAGAAGTGATTTGGAACACTTTCAGATAATTATATCGTAGGTTGGGTCAAGAACATTTGGCAAGACTTATTGAAACTTTTGATGACAGATGCTCTATTAGTGGTAAATAAATGATGATGCCCAAGTCTGCCGTTTAATCCTTGCCCAGTTATGTTTGTCACTTTCCCCCTTTTTATATATAAAGTGCAGCTTCTTTGAAGGATATGCCCCTTAATAAAATAAATACACCCATCCCTCTGATTAGGTAGGAGCACTTTGAGTCAGTCCTGTAGTATGAAGAATATGTTCAGTAATTGTTGACTATATGTTAATCTAGGACAAAAAGTGGTTGAGCAAAATTTTCTCTGACACAGGGATTGTGGTCCTTATGGATATATTTAACGTGGCCTCAGTAATAAAACATGAGTCAAATGAACATCTGAAGTAATGAATGACATCACAGGTATCATCAACTATAGAAATCAAAGAGTTTCTGTTCATCACATTCAGGATCACATCTTGGGCTGAATGAGTTTTCATAATTTTCTCAGTTGGTGAAATCTTGAACAGATGGTCCTCTAACATTTTGGAATGCTGAATAAGGTAGATGGACTGAGTCTGATTAATAAAGTGTACTACTTTGGAATATTCGTGTATAGTTAGCCGCCCTTTTAGAGTCTTAATAAGTTCATGGGCTTTCCCAGTATTAGGCAAGAGAATATCCCACCATTCGTATATCTTAGGGAAGTAGGCTTGAATAAAGCCTTTTAAGAAAGGCATTCTTCCATTTGGGTATAAAGTTAATGTGTTTTCCAATGGTAATTCTGCACAAAGCAGTTCTGTGATAAGCTCAGAGCAGGTGTCCTGTCTCAGAGTTTTTACAGTCTTGTTGGAAAGTTAGGGCTCTGAGCCAGGTACTGGCCTATGATTTGGTTTCAGTTCCCAGTAAAGAGAAATGAAAGCATCTGTCATCGAAATTTCCCAAACTACCTTCTATCCTTCACAGCCTTTTTCCCCCTCTTTCACTAATCTAATTTGGATTTTTTATATATTTTTTTCTTACAGAATTTGAGTCATAATAGATGGATAGTGTAGAGCAGGGTTACTGTGGTGCCTTCCTGCAGGCAGAAGAATCTGAGATGTTTTTGTAACCATGGCTTACAGTGAAGAGAATATAATTTGTAACACGCATACATTGAAGGATTTCTTTTTTCAATCTGTAAATAAAAGACAAAAGGAATTGTACCCTTCAGGGAAGTCATTTTTAATTCTGGCCTTTTCTTTCATCCTAGGTAAAATTTTGTCCTTTGCAATCTGTCAAAAAACCCTCTGATAAAGCACCAGCCGCTGTGATAATTAGTTTAGCATTTCAGATCCCTTGCAAAGAGATGAGTAAAGATGGGATAAATCACCAATCATGTTTCTGAGGCAGAATGCCTGATTTCCCATCATGTGATGGGCACTGTTGTTTTAGGGGAGAATTCAGCTGTCCTTAACTTCAAATAATTTTTTTTAATAGATCTGGTTGCCTGATCCCTGCTTCCCGGTAGTGTTGCTATGCAGTGCAGTGAATATACAGGCACAGTATTGATGGAGTCTTACAAATTCATGAATAAATCTTATGTGAATGTGAACAGTACATGAACCAAGTCTGAAATCCTTATGTACAGTAAGTATAGTTATAGCTCTGTGTTTCAAAAAAATTACTGAGAGTCTGAGCAGTGTCTGTTTTTAGGGTGGGGCTATACGAATGAGCGACTTCACTTTCCCTTTTCACTTTCATGCATTGGAGAAGGAAATGGCAACCCACTCCAGTGTTCCTGCCTGGAGAATCCCAGGGACCGGGGAGCCTCGTGGGCTACCGTCTCTGGGGTCGCACAGAGTCGGACACGACTGAAGAGACTTAGCAGCAGCGTGGTTGATTTTTTTTCCCCTACTCTTTTTGACATTTCAGCTTCTCTATTTCTCAGTATCTTATTTTTTATGATTAAAAAAATTTCCCAATCACTTAAAAAATCCCAGCTTCACCTTGCCTGCATGATGAAGTATCAAGTCTAACATGGTTTACATAGAGCCTGGCACAGACTGTCTGTATTCTTCAGCATTTCATGTCTCCTTCCTTTAGAAATTCTTGCCTTGCACTTTTTTTTTTTTTGGCCCTAGCCTGACTTAGAATGACCCATTTAGTTGTTATAAATTCTAGACATCTGAAGAAACTTTGTTTCCTAAATATTCTGCAGTCTGCCTCTGTGGACCCATTGTGGTCTCTCTTGGCCTCCCCTTCCAAGCCCAGGTCAGATAGCATCTTGGAAGATGCCTCACTGAAGCCTTCTGTGTCCAGTATTTCCACTTTTTTATTTCTTAGAGTACCTACTACATTTTTCTACAGTTGTGTGGCTCTGTGTGTCTCCAGCCCAAACAGTGAACTCCTAGGGTAGAGTTTATCATTTCATCTTTCTGACGCCAGCGCTTTTAGCATACTGTGTGGCTCACAAAAATGCCCATGAAAACATTTTTTGAGTGTGAGTTCTGTATCTTAGGGGGCCTGGCTTGGAACCTAAATTAATCAGTTCTATTAACTGTCATAAAAATAATTTGGTCTTATAAATGAGTAAGCCCTAGTTGTACTTGGTGTGGTGTGCAAAGAGGTTTCTCAGCCTCTTTGAGAAAAACTGGCTTTCTAAATAACTATCATGTACTGAACCAGGTCATTTTCAATCTGCATCAACATGGTATTTAGGATTTTACTGCATTTTGCAGAATGTAAGATAAAATATTTTTGCGTTTAAATCTGAGGTATTTAGTTACATCGTAAGTATTAGTGCCTTGCTAGTGTATCACGCGGATTTCTACTCTTTTTCTGTATTTGGTACATTTGCTCTTCTCTATCCGGGTATTAAAAACAAATATTTGTAAGAGAGTATCATGAAAATTTCAGAAACATTAAAAATGTGAAAGGGCTGACCAAAAGTGTGAATGGACACACCGCTGAAAATTCCTTTCCTGCTAGAATCGAACAGTTTCATATGTTAGTCAATATGCATTTATTGAATACCTGCCATGTTTTAGGTCCTGTAAAGATAAAATAGTAATTTTGACAGTAATTTTCAATTTTCTATGATTTTTTTGCATTTTTTTTTTTTTTACTCTTTTGAAGAATAACTTGTGGTAACGTGGTTACGTCTGAATGTACAGTTGAATGGCTTCTGCCTGTGTTGCACCATGTAACTATCCCTTGCATCGGCCTGGTCAGCATCTAGCACTCCACTGTGCCATCTTCTGGCAGGTCCTCTCTGCTTCCCCACACGCATAACCAGTTTGACATCCCAATCGCTGGAATCACAGAGCATGTCCTTCTTGGTTTATAGTTTCTTTCATTAAGAATGATGTTATTGGGATCCACTTATGTGGTATGTTAAAAACTGTTCTTTTTCTTTCTTTGTTTTTTTTTTTTTCCTTGCTGCATATTATTTTTAACTGCTTTTTGCTTGATTTTCATTTTGGTGAGTAAAATTCATTATGCGGAAGTGTAAATATTCAACGTGTGTTCATTGGTATGTGCTGAGAGCAGCCAGCTTTACAGACCTAGTAGTAATAGAATTGTGGAGAAGAAGAGCTGCAAAGGCACAGAGGTTGCAGAGTTCAGCCGCTTCATTTTCTCAAATGAGGGACCTAAGACTGGAGGGCTAACTAGACCCCAGGTCCCACGTGGATCTAGACCAGGTTTCTTCCTGAGGTCAGGATGCTGTGTCACAGTTCAGACTGGGTCATATGGGTGATCTCAGTCAACAGGAAAGCAGTCATGGGAAGTTCGTAATTTAGAAATCTGCAATCAGCAAGACTTAATATATTGGCCCCTAAATGGTAAGAATTCTAGTTACCTGGAAATTTCTGTCACTCATCTATAATGCTTCCCTATTCCGGTCAGTTAAACTAAGGCGTTACTGACTGACTGTGAAACTTACTGTTTTACTAGACCCAGTGCTTACAGGGAAAGGAAGGGGACTGTCTTAACCAATGTGCGTGTTTATTAGAACGTTTCAGTTCCAGTGCATCCTTTTGAACATTCCCAGATGTTACTCTTTTCAAGCCTTGATGAAAACCACAAAGATTATTCTTAGGATGAGAAGTCTGAAGGTAAATTCTGATTCTGTGATCTCTGCAAGTAAAAAATTAGTCCTTAATCTTATACCTTCCTGCTAAGATAGTTGTGTTTCACAGAAAGTTCCATAGAAAGGATTTTAAAGGAGAGATTAGTGGCTCATAGCAGTGGAAGATTAAATCCCTTATTGACCTACTGGCCAGGAAGTAACTACAGAACATTCTTCAGTATGTTGTTGTTTAATCACTAAGTCATGTCTGACTTGAGACGGCATAAACTGGCAGGTGGATTGTTTGCCACTGAGCCAGCCACCAGGGGAAGCCCCCTTCAGTATGTTAGAGTCTCCTTACATATAATTAGTAAACATAGAAACAAGTGGTTTATGTCTTTTTCTTAATTATAAAGCACATTTTTTTCAAACAAGATAGAAACCCATTAGTTGGTTATGAAATAGATTTAATGGCTAGCAACTATCATTTTATATTTTTAGATGGGAAGCTAGAAGGAAGAGTATAGCAAACACCCATCCATGTTATCAGATTCGGCAATTAAAATTTTTCACATTTCCTTTGTGTCTGTGTGTGTGTGTGTGTGTAGTCTTTTTCAAAGTAAGTTATATTGTTTCTGATATGTATTTAAAAACAAGGACTTTTTCTACCTAATAAAATTAACATACCTAACAGAATTAATTATGATTTACTAATATGCAGTTGTCATGTTAAATGTTTTAAAAGTGTTAGCCATGTTTTTTAAAAATATAGTTGCATTGCATATATAAAGATAAGTACTTGCTTTATAAAATTTATGTTTTGGTTATGTATGTGTGTGTACATGCACACATATGTATGTATGTCGTGGTACATGTGTATTTCTTACTGTGGTCTCATTCAGAATTAGGAATATATTGCTTTATAGCATAGGGAAGTTGGTTATAATAAGTATTTGCTACCCAGTGATATTGCCAGTTCTGTGCTGAGTATTGTGTGGCGTCTGAAAAGTGAATACTCCTAGTAACCTAAAAATCCAGCAAGAAAGATAAAACAAGTAGGAACCAACTGGACCGTATAAATAAGAGCCAAAATGAATCGGGAAGGATGGGACGTGGACCTCATGGAAGAGATCTTGAAAGAGTGGTAGAATTGGGGTAAGACAGAGACTTTTGAAATGGTGTATCCACTGGGAATGATGTAAGTATTAAGGGTAAAAAAAAAGTACAAAAACGTGTTCAGTGTACAATGGCATCGGGATCTGTCTGGTGGGTGGTTGGTAGAAAGGAGGAAGACAATGAAGAGCTGAAATGGGAAAAAACACTCAGATTAAGTACCAAGAGGAGGAAGAACCTGATTTCTGTATTAAAGTAAGAACCATTGTGCATCTTGAGTATCTTGCTTTAATGTGATGAAAGTGGAAGCTTAGAAAATTAGCGTGATGACCCTCTATGGACAGGACACCTTTGTGTAGGGTAAGGTAGGGGTGGGATTGCAATCAGCAAGACAGACCCAGAAATAGCGAGAAAGTGTCAATCTAGAGAGGAATTATTGCACAAAGAAATAACAGAATTTGGTGGCAATTTGAATAAGGGTTGAAGGAGAGAGAACCTAGGCAAAATTAGAGAATGTTGTCATTGATAGATAAGGTCGTAGAATTAACTGTAACCTGGCTGAAAAAAAATTCCACACTTTATCTATAAAGACAAGCTTCCATGACATTATACTCTCAAGAAGTAATTTGGGAGGCTCTTTAGAAAAAGTAGCAAATTATCATCATTAGATAAGCTCATCTAATACAATTTCCTCTTGTTTGGCTTAAAGACTTAGAGATGAGAAATGTTAGATATCTGTCTTTAGGTCTTAATTTAGAGTTCTGGTTTTACCGAAAATAGCAACATAGAAAAGTAATGAATTTATTTAAAAATTAAGGACCAGATATTGAGCTTTAAAATTTTAATCATTTAAGATACCGTATGGCATCCAGCCCCATCACTTCATGGGAAATAGATGGAGAAACAGTGGAAACAGTGTCAGACTTTATTACTTTGGGCTCCAAAATCACTGCAGATGGTGACTGCAGCCATGAAATTAAAAGACGCTTACTCCTTGGAAAAAAAGTTATGACCAACCTAGATAGCATATTCAAAAGCAGAGACATCACTTTGCCAACTAAGGTCCGTCTAGTCAAGGCTGTGGTTTTTCCTGTGGTCATGTATGGATGTGAGAGTTGGACTGTGAAGAAGGCTGAGTGCCGAAGAATTGATGCTTTTGAACTGTGGTGTTGGAGAAGACTCTTGAGAGTCCCTTGGACTGCAAGGAGATCCAACCAGTCCATTCTGAAGGAGATCAGCCCTGGGATTTCTTTGGAAGGAATGATGCTAAAGCTGAAACTCCGGTACTTTGGCCACCTCATGCAAAGAGTTGACTCATTGGAAAAGACTCTGATGCTGGGAGGGATTGGGGGCAGGAGGAGAAGGGGACAACAGAGGATGAGATGGCTGGATGGCATCACCGACTCAATGGACATGAGTCTGAGTGAAGTCCAGGAGTTGGTGATGGACAGGGAGGCCTGGCGTGTTGCGATTCATGGGGTCGCAGAGTCGGACATGACTGAGCAACTGAACTGAACCTTTTTAAAAGTTAGATTAAATCACTCATATACTAGGTCATCTGCTTTTGACTGGCATTTTAAAAAATGTATTTATTTTTATTTTATTTTATTTTTAATATTTATTTGGCTGCATCAGGTCTTTTTTTTTTAATTTTTATTTTTACTTTATTTTACTTTACAATACTGTGTTGGTTTCTGCCGTATATCAACATGGATTAGCCATAGGTATACATACTCCCCTCCCTCTTGAACCTCCCTCTCGCCTCCCACCGCATCCCGCCCCTCTGGGTTATCACAGAGCAGCGGATTTGGGCCCCCTGCGTGATTAAACTTCTGCTGGCTGTCCGATTTTACATACGGCAATGTGTGTGTTCCAGTCTCCTCTCTCAACGTGGCCCACTTCCCCACCGTCCCCACAAGTCTGTTCTGTATGTCTGCGTCTCCACCGCGGCCCTGCACAAGGGTTCATCAGTACCATCTTCCTAGAGTCCTATATATGAGTTAATACACGATTTTTGTCTTTCTCTTTCTGACTGACTTCACTGTATATTAGGCTCTAGGTTCATCCCTCTTATTAGAACTGAGTCAAATGCTTTCCTTTTTATGGCTGAGTAATATTCTGCTGTGTATAGGCAGCACAACTTCATCCATTCATTTGTTGATGGACATCTAGGTTGCTTCCAGGTCCCAATCATTGTAAATAGTGCTGCAATGAGCATTGGGGTGCATGTGTCTTTTTCAGTTATGGTTTCTCCAGGGTATGTGTCTAATAGTGAAATTGTTGGGTCATATGGTAGTTTTATTCCTAGTTTTTAAAGGAATCTTCAAACTGTTCTCCATAGTGGCTGTATCAGTTTATATTCCCACCAATAGTGCAAGAGGGATCCCTTTTCTCCACCCCATCGCCAGCATTTATTATTCGTAAATTTTTTTTTAATGATGGCCATTCTGACTGGTGTAAGGTGATACCTCATTGTAGTTTTGATTTGTATTTCTCTAATAATGAGCGATGCTGGCATTTTTAAAGAAGTCTTAGCTTTACTATTCAGGCTCATTGACACTCGATCCTTAAGGCACCTCCTGATGTGAGTTTGACACCCTGCTTGCCGTGTCTCTTCTCTGTGTGCAGCTAGATGCAGACACAAGCAGATTCCATGGGGTGGGGGCAGTGATCGGCTTCTGCTGGAAGAGCCTAGTCATGGCAACAGCAGCACCTTTGTGCTTGTTCTGGACTTTTCTGAAGTTCCCACGGGTTGGGTGTGCGTGTGTGCTCCATCGTGTCCAGCTCTTTGCAACCCCGCAGACTGTAGCCTGCCAGGCTCCTCTGTGCTTGGGACTTCCCCGCAGGTATTCTGGAATGGGCTGCCATTTCCTCTTCCAGGGGATCTTCCTGACCTAGGGGAATACCCGTTGTGGTACGCTGTGTTTAATAAACGATAGCTTACACTTAGACAGCAGTTATTCTGTACGAGGCCCTGTTCCAAGCAGTTTATAAACATTAATTCGTTTAATCCTCACAGTCAGCCTGTGAAGTCGATACCTGTTCCCCCTTTACAGATGAGGAGCCTGAGGCATAGAGAGAGTAAGTAACTACTTGCCCAAGGGGACACAATTAATATGGCAGAACTGGGATATGAACCTACATAGTCCTGCTCTGAATCTCTGCTTCTAAACCACTAATTTATGCCACCACTGTGACACAGTTAAATCTCTGTTTAGGACATGCAGCTTTGGAATCAGGGCTTTCCCCTGAATCTGAGTTGGCTAGTTGCTGCAAGTGTTATAAGTGGCCCTGGAAGGCTGTTGCCTCTGTTTGGAAATACAAACCAAATATAGACTTGGATTCTTAGAAGGGTCATGGTATAGTCTTTATCTTAAAAATCACGATCTACAATTCATTTCTTTGTAGTTTTCTTCCTCCAAGATTACAAAACAGTAAGTTCCTAGAGGACAGTTGTCTATGAAATGTGACTCTGGTGCTTGTGAGTTGTCTATGAAATGTGACTCTGGTGCTTGTGAACTGCTGTGTTTGTGGGAGAAGGAAGCCCCCTCTGAACTGCTTCTTGGTAGCACAGCCCTTAATGACTGCAGTATCCACTGGAGCTTTTGCCAGGAGGGGGAGTTGATGCACAAGCTGGCATGTTTCCCTGGCATTGAGAATCATCTTTAATGGTTGAAACAGGAGCAACCTACATTTTTTTTATTACCCATGGTGTCTTGGGATTTAAGCATACTGTTTTGTCTTACTTATTAAATGTTGGATTCAGAACATCTCCAGTAATTGCCTTGTGGCACCAAGAACTGTCTAAATCCATCTGTTAGTATTCACCCTTCTGGTTTCTCTACCATACATACTTTTTACTTTGTAACATTTAACAGTAACATAGTGACTTAAGTAAACAAAATCTTAGGGGTTGTAGGGATTATGGGAAACACATTCATGTCTAGGAAAGTCTGGTATATGCAGTAGGTCTCAGTAGCAGGTGGGAATATTACTAGAGCCTAGTCCTTGAAGCCAACTGGAATGAAAGCTCTTCTACATGCTAGCTTTATGACTTCAGAAAAGTCAGTTCCTTTTCCCAGCTGTAAAATGGAAAATAGTTGTTCTGATCTCAGATTCTTGAAAGGAAAAATACAATAATCTATGTGAGACATTTAGAAAAGTATATGATGCTTCATAAGTTCTTAAGCTGGAATCAAGATTGCCGGGAGAAATAGCAATAACTGCAGATATGCAGATGACACCACCCTTATGGCAGAAAGTGAAGAGGAACTAAAAAGCCTCTTGATGAAAGTGAAAGAGGAGAGTGAAAAAGTTGGCTTAAAGCTCAACATTCAGAAAATGAAGATCGTGGCATCCGGTCCCATCACTTCATGGGAAATACATGGGGAAACAGTGGAAACAGTGTCAGACTTTATTTTTGGGGGCTCCAAAATCACTGCAGATGGTGACTGCAGCCATGAAATTAAAAGACGCTTACTCCTTGGAAGAAAAGTTATGACCAACCTAGATAGTATATTCAAAAGCACAGACATTACTTTGCCAACTAAGGTCCGTCTAGTCAAGGCTATGGTTTTTCCTGGGGTCATGTATGGATGTGAGTGAGAGTTGGACTGTGAAGAAGGCTGAGCACCGAAGAATTGATGCTTTTGAACTGTGGTGTTGGAGAAGACTCTTGAGAGTCCCTTGGACTGCAAGGAGATCCAACCAGTCCATTCTGAAGGAGATCAGCCCTGGGTGTTCTTTGGATGGAATGATGCTAAAGCTGAAACTCCAGTACTTTGGCCACCTCATGCGAAGAGTTAACTCATTGGAAAAGACTCTGATGCTGGGAGGGATTGGGGGCAGGAGGAGAAGGGGACAACCAAGGATGAGATGGCTGGATGGCATCACCGACTCGATGGACATGAGTCTGAGTGAACTCCGGGAGTTGGTGATGGACAGGGAGGCCTGGTGTGCTGCGATTCATGGGGTCACAAAGAGTCGGATAGGACTGAGCAAGTGAACTGAACTGAACTTTTAAAAATAAATTTGAACTATTTTGCCAAGGTTCTGTTCTTTCTTGGACCCTGCTTTTGGCCTTTAATCAAGTCATTTCCTTCTTAGGCTTTGGAGGAAAGAAGGGCTCTTTTATTTTTTTGTTCCAGTTCTATTGAATTGTGATTTCCTAAGGGACAAGGAACTACAGTCGACATTGGTGTCCCTGGGACATTGGTTCCAGGACCGTCCCCCTCCGCCTTGGATACTGAAACTTTTGGGTGCTCAAGCCCCGTACTCCCCTCTCATTTCTGCCCCTCTTTGCCCTGAATCTTCAGATTCGATCAGCCACAGACTGTGTGGTACTATACTATCAATTGAAAAACTGTGTGCGAGTGGACCTGCGCAGTTAAAATCCACATTGTTCAGGGATCAGCTGTAGTCTTGATAATCTTGCTGGCACATTGAATAAATTATTTTTTGAAGATTTTCATTTAATGCAGTACAAGACTCTTTCCTTACATGCCACCACAAATGATGGATTGAGTTGAGACATGGATATGTTAGGAACAGACACCTAATTCTCTGTGACAGGATGGTAACCTCAGGCGAAATGTCACTTAGGAAGAGAATACACCTCTTGCACATTGTGGGTCTTCAGTCAGTCAGTTCAGTCGCTCAGTCATGTCCGACTCTTTTCGACCCCATGAATCGCAGCACGCCAGACCTCCCTGTCCATCACCAATTCCCGGAGTTCACTCAGACTCACGTCCATCGAGTCCGTGATGCCATCCAGCCATCTCATCCTTGGTCGTCCCCTTCTCCTCCTGCCCCCAATCCCTCCCCACATCAAAGTCTTTTCCAGTGAGTCAGCTCTTCACATGAGGTGGCCAAAGTACTGGAGTTTCAGCTTTAGCATCATTCCTTCCAATGAACACTCAGGACTGATCTCCATTAGAATGGACTGGTTGGATCTCCTTGCAGTCCAAGGGACTCTCAAGAGTCTTCTCCAACACCTCAGTTCAAAAGCATCAATTCTTCGGCGCTCAGCCTTCTTCACAGTCCAACTCTCACATCCATACATGACCCCTGGAAAAACCATAGCCTTGACTAAACTGACCTTAGTCGGCAAAGGAATGTCTCTGCTTTTGAAAATGCTATCTAGGTTGGTCATAACTTTTCTTCCAAGGAGTAAGCGTCTTTTAATTTCATGGCTGCGGTCACCATCTGCAGTGATTTTGGAGCCCCAAAAAATAAAGTCTGACCCTGTTTCCACTGTTTCCCCGTCTATTTCCCATGGAGTGATGGGACAGGGTCTTAGTATCTATCAATTGATAATCGGTCACCTGTATTCCGCTTGGAGCGTCAGAGAGCCGTGAGACACATTAGTCTCTTGAATATTTGACCTCTTACATGAATCAAGAGCCATTAACAGTCCACAGTCCAGTCTGTCTTGAAGACAGTCCAGCAGCACTTCAGCTGCAGGTTCTTCTTGATCTCGGATGCAAGCAGCTGAGAGGATGTGAGCACGCGGGATGACTGGCTGCCCCAGCTGGCTGTGTGTCAACCATTGATTCACCCGGCAGATAACAAGGTCCTGTTGAAGAAGGAATGTGGGCCAGGACGCAGGTGGCCTAGGAGACATTCCCTCCTCCTCCAGGCTTTAAGACAGCAGGAGAACAGATGTTTCTCCCAAAACATCTGAACAGAACACGCGCTTGCCAGACCTGCAGAGTATGCACCTGAAGGGCGTACTTGTGGGGAGAGTGTAAAGGGGCATGGGGGAGGCTGTGTGAGAGACACAGTGTTTGGATTAGACCTCAGAAGACACCTGGGGATGGAAGTATGAGAGGTCGTGCTAGGGCGAGGAACCAGTGCGTGAAGCATTGAGGAGCTTATTGGCCGAGTGCAGTGAACACTAAAGGCTTTAGACCTTGGTGCACATGTTGGTTCTGTGTCTTATTAGCTGTAATCACAAATTATGTGATGGCTCCTCACTTCTGAATCTATGAAGCATCGGTAATGGCCCCTACGTCATGGAGCTGCGGGGATTCAAGTGAGAGTGTGTATCAGGCTTCATCCTCACTTTAGTGCTGGTGCGTGGATGTGCTCACAGTTGCATTATGGATGAGTCTGCTAGCAGTATAGGCTGAGAGGACTCTGATCAAGAATTTTAAAGTCTTTGCTAAGGATTTCACACGTTAGGGATCTTGAAGAGTTTTTTGAAAAGGACATGATCTGCTTTATCTTTTAAAAAGGTAATTTTATTAAGTCCAAGGAGGTCAGAGTTTTTATTTTGATTGTCTCATTTGAAGGTCCAACGTGACTTCACAGTCAGGTGGTTTTTCCATACTACATAAATAGAAAAATGTTGATTGAGTGCACTTTTCATGGACATTAAAGTTTGTTTTTTTTTAAGTAATGTTATTTATAATTTTTGTGAAACCAAAAGCAGCTTTTTATTTCCAATTGCTATCTGGTGGTAATACTGCTGGCTTATGTTAGAAAAAATAAAATTGCTCAAAGGAAGTAATTCCCGTTTTGCCAAAGGGAAAGAAATGAATATAGATTAGTTTTCCTTTGCTTCCTCAAAACTTAAGTATGTTATTTCTAAGCCATGTCTGATATCTAGTAATGTTCTGATTCGTTTAAAAAAGAATTAAATACTACACAGATCATCCAGGACCTGTGCCCCTCCTCCAGTGTTTGTTATAGGACCAAAACCAAATTAAACCCGTGGCCTGCAGGGAATAATTCAGTTATAAGGCTTAGGTTTCCTTGGGGAAGGTGCTTTAGGGCCTGAGTGTGTTTTCTGGCTCAGTCTTAATGTAGCATCTTTTCAAAGGACTTGGACCAGGTTGTGACACTCCTGTGGCTTTCTCTGGGTGCCCTAGGGAAGGGGGAGAGAGGCGACTGTGCCAGTGTGTGAGCTCAGTGTTCAACCGCATTCCCCCAGTCACATATGGGAGTGAGAGTCTAGTGTTCATCTCTTGGCAAGATGACACACCCAGATTCATTAAAGTTCACCTACCTCTCTCCACTAAGAGTCAGAATATGATAGGTAGAGTAGCAATAATATCCAAAATTTCAAAAAAAAAAAAAAAAGGAAAAGCAAATAGACTCATTGACAAATCTAACAGTTACTCTGAATTTGATTCTAAACTTCCTAGTATCCTAGCAAAAAGGGAAACTTGATGGTTGGTGTCTGATAGACACCCCTATCATATTCACTATTATATCCACCTTATGTATTGATCCAAGCAGCTGTACTTTTAAAAAATGTACTTATGTTGGAATATAGTTGATTAGCAACACTGTGTTAGTATCAGGTGTACAGCAGAGTGATTCAGTTATACACATACATGCATCTCTTCTGCGGATTCTTTTCCCATTTAGGTTATTACAGAGTATTGAGCAAGTTCCCTGTGGTATACAGTAAGTCCTTGTTGGTTATTTTATTTTTTTAAGTACTTTATTTGAAAGTTTTTTTAAATTGAGTTCATAAGATTATAGAGTAAGATGGGTCCATTGAACCTGTGGTCCAGATACTGATATACAACTAAAGTACCTGAGTTGAGGCTTCCACAGGGGTCACACAGCAACTCAAGAGCAGAGCTGTTATTGTCACCCAGCCTTCTGATCCCCAGTCAAGTGGTTATCTGTTTTAAGTATAGCAGTGATACATGTCAATCCAAGACAAATTACTTTCCCTTTTGTGTAGGCCCCTAGGATGAAGAGAGCGCAGATTGCAATGAAAAGTAAGTTGGGTACATCCTCAGGCTGCTGCTTTTAAAAACAGGCATTAGGCCAGATGAGATTTCCAAGGATTCTTCCCTCTTGAGAGTGACTTCTGCTGCAGGTCACTGCCCCTGGTGTTAAGTTATCCATCATTGTGTGTCTGAGAGGGAGATGCGTTTCCCTCTCTCACCTTGTTCAGCTTGGAGGTGCTGAAAGACACCAGGACACGGCTGGCTTTGTAGTTAGCGTTCAGAAGCTTTGCTCAAGTATGTGGCCCTCCCGAGAACACCCACCCTCTGTGTTTTGAGGAGAGGAGGCAGTGAATAAAGGCTCCAGGAAAAGGAGAAGGCTGGGCCCCGGCCTAGCAGGAGCTAGGCTGTCTGCCCCAGACTGCCACTGGCCACCGCTCTGCTCTGCCCGCTGGCTCAGGACCTTGGCACCTGCCTTCTTCTGAGCTGCCTCTGCTCCCTCGGTTCCTGGGGGTGGGGAGGTTCTCCTGCAACAGAATATGGTCCTCCCCTGTCTCCCTCAAAACGTGAGTGCTCAGGTCCCTTTCCTGGATCTGTTTCGCTGACAGATGCTGCCAGGAATGGACCGGGAATAACCATGCTGGGGACAGATCCCTGAATCCCTCCGAAGTTGTTAGGTTGGCGCCTGGGACTTCCCACTCACCCCTTCCCTCCGTTTGTTCTGAGTACAGGAACTAAAAGCCTCAGTGACGTTTATTCTGTGTTTAGTATTAAAACTGGGGCTTCCTGTTTCCCCGTCTTCAAAGCTCCCCATCCCACGTCTCCCCACGAGAAGGAACTGTGGTGGTTTCTGCCGCACAGCGTGGTGATCAGCCATGTGTACGTGTCTGTCCCCCCCCCCAGTCTCACCCTCTAGGTCTGCACAGAGCGCCGAGCTGAGCGCCCTGTGCTACACAGCAGCTTCCCGCCAGCTGTCCGCTTTGCACACGGTAGCATATATATATGTCATTGCTACTCTGAAAAACAGATACTTTAGAACAAAAGAAACCTAGTCAGGAGAAGTCTTAACCTCAGTGAAATAAAGCTTTAAAATCCTTTAAAAAAAAAAAAAAAGGAACTGTGAACTCTTCCTAAGAGAAAGCTGAGTTCTTGGTTGAGGTGAGGGGCTCACTTCCCTTTCCTGAGCTTGCCTGTTTTTGAGGTACACGGGGTCCCCAGAGACTCCCTCCTCTTGTCAGCAGCACCCTTGCCTCATGTTGCCTCACACTCGCCTACGCTCACTCGGGGACTGTCCTTGAGCCACAGGTGGTTCTCTGGGTAGATTGGTTTTCATCACCATAGCCTTCCTCTTCTGCTTTTCAAGGCACAGTCTTTTTAAATCTGGCCTCCCCCTCTTTAATTCTTAGATAAATTATAAAGTATACAGTAAATCTTTACCAGATCAGACTAATTTGGTAAGGGATTAGTTTGCATTAATTGAAAGCTCTTTTGAAGAAATAAGTATTTTTCTAGTATATGTAACTCTAAGTAGGTTACCTACCACTGTTGCCTGGTAGAGGCTTAACAAGAAGATAATTATTTCTAATTACAGTATAAAGTGTTTGTAAGTGCTTGAAGATATTTGAAGAATTTATTTTTGAGATCTCTGAACACTTTGCCTAATCTCCCTTACACTGTTAATTAGCAGGATCTGTGAATAAAAGATTGAGCTCTCAAAAGGACATGCATTTCAGCCCCAGTTCCAAATGATCCTTGATTCCAGATTTACTTTACCTGCCAATCAAGAAATAGAACTTTTGATGCTACAGGTTTTCTTTTGTCAGTGATACTGAGAGGAAGAGGTGGGGAGAAATTAAACTTTTATGATAAAACTGGTGACTCAATTCCCATTCTGTACACCGTGAACAGAATGTGCCGTTGTTAGATTTGAACTGCGAAAGGAAGTGTTCTTTGTCTGAACAAATTAGAACAAACATTGTACTAAGACAGTTTACTAATAACATATCCTTTTGGATACCACGTGAGCATCTTTCAGATTTTTCATTTCTAGCATATAGTTATGGGAGGGGAAGTGGCCTCCTTCTCGAATATAGGTCTTAAATGTTCTGTATAGGTGTCCCCATGGATGTAGTAATTACATCTTGATAAGGATGCTTATTGACCTTCAAAATTATTTTTCCAGTGCAGATTGGCTTAGTTGGCAAGAAAAGCAAGTGTTTGAGTCCAGGGTCCGGTGATTGGGTTGGTTGGTTGTTCATTTGCTCAGTTGTATCCAACTCTATGCGAGCCTATGGACTGCAGCACACCAGGCTTCCCGGTCCTTTGCTATTTCCTGGAGTTTGCTCAAACTCATGTCTCCTGAGTCAGTGATACCATCCAACCATCTCATCCTCTGTTACTATCTCCTCCTGTCTTCAATCTCTCACAGCATCAGGGTCTTTTCCAATGAGTCTAATCTTCACATCAGGTGGCCAAAGTACTGGAGCTTCAGCATCAGTCCTTTCAATGAATATTCAGGGTTGATTTCCTTTAGAATTGACTGGTTTGATCTCCTTGCAATCCACGGGACTCTCAAGAGTCTTCTCCAGCACCACAATTTATGTGTTTGTATATTATTCTGTTCATACATTTGTGAAGAATATATGAATATATAAACAAATTTAGCATAATGCCTGATTCTTAATAAGAGCCCTCAATCATGATTGTCAGGGAAACAGGCTCTGGAGACAGACGGCCTGGATTTCAGTCCTAGTTCTGCTGTTTACTAGGCAATTCGCTTCTCAGCATCCAGGTTTCTCATTTGTAAAAGGGTAATAACAGTAGAACCTGTCTCAGCGTTTTTAGCCAATAAGATATGGTACGTATCACTAGCATGGTATTTTTCCTCCCGGGCATGAAGCAGGATTGAAGTTAGGTAGGGCCAGTGCATCGAGTTCAGGAAGCCCAGGAGACTTCTGGGGAAGGCTGCAGGAGCCAGGGGACGGTTCACCGAGTACCCTGCCCCGCCGGCAGCATTCCTGAGGCAGGGCCTCCTCCACAGCCCGGGTCCCTCAGCCGACTCGAAGCAGGCTTGTCAGCATGCATGAGAGAGAGACCTTTCCCTTTTTCTTAAGCCCCTAGAATTTCGATGTTGGTTGTTACGCCAGCAAAGCCTAGCACATTCTGACCAGCACGCCAGAGGAACAGCCCGGATGCTACACCGAAAATTAGATTCCGGCTGAAGTGAGTGATAGTGCAGAATGTCAGCTGTGTTGGCTTGGACACCTCGGCCGCGGAGACCCTGAAAACCTTTGGATCCTGAACCTGCAGCTCCCTTATGGGTGTGTCTGTAAAACCACCCTTGTGTGTGCTCTGAAATACGCCAGGCCCCGGGCAGTGGCCGCCTGTTTGCAGGACCTGGCCCTTTCCCAATATGGCCGAGCTCAGGCAGCTTTTCTGTGAGTAGAGGTTCATCGTATTTGGCCCTGGGACTAAGGTGCTGGTTGTTATCTGTTGCCCTGGCTCTGACCTCTCTGCCCCTGCAGCTTTTGGCCCCCCTGTGACCCTAGAGCCTCAGGCTCTCTTGCCTCAAGTCCATGCTGGTCTGCTTCCACGGGAGCCCGCACTCTGCCTTTCAGTCCTCTTGGTTTGGCTCATGTGCCTCTGCTTGGCTATGCTGCTCCTTTTGTTCATGTCTCTCTGAGCTTTAGGGGGTACACATGAGATGTCCTGGGGAACAGCCCTCTTTTGAAGCCTGAACAGTGTGTTTGAGCAACACTGGTAATGACTGAGATGTGCCTGGCATCCCAATGCGGAAGGTGAGCTCCCAGGGGTAATTGTGCTGGAGGCTTGGGTTGGAGCAGAGATGATTCAGTGTCAGGTTTTGACGTGTGTCCGGGGCTTAAGGCTTTTCGTTAGCCTTTGTTCCAGAACACTGAGGAGACAGTGGAAATGTTACTGCTGCCGGAAGGAAAACATTATGAGGAATGGCTTTTCGCTAGAATGCTGGCGGACTGCTTTCATGTAAGGTAATAATAGACAGATCACTCCAAGAGAACTGAAGCTTAGCAGTCATTTTTAAAACCAGCGTCTTTTCTACCAAAATGGTGATTCAGGTTCCTTATTTTTTAAAGATTGGAAAATACAAAAGCATCATAAAAAGAATGACTCCTCATAACCCCACAGGACAAAGAAAACCACTGTTAGCACTTTGGAGCTTGTTTTTCTTTTAGTTTTACATCGGTACGTTTGTAAATAACATAGGGATGATAAACAGTAGTACATCTTATTGAAACCAAAATGGTTAATTTCTGTGCCGGGAAGTCTTTTAAGTGCTTCATGCGAATTAGCTCATTTATTCCTCACAACTCTTCAAAGAATCATTATCTCCATTTTACAGACGAGGAAGCTGAAGCACAGAGAGGCTAAGTCATTTTTCCAGGGCCACACAGGTCACAAGAACAGTGCCAAGGTGGGAACCAAAGCAGTCTGTCTTTCAAGTCCAGGGTTTTGACTATCCCATGTTGCCCTCTCACAGTCAAGATAGCTTGGAGGACGCGTCAGGGAGTTTTGCAGTGTTAGCTCTGAGTTGTCTGGTTCTGTCTCCCCATTCTATAGATCAGGAAATCAAAGACCACACAGGTGATTAGATATAGCCGAGAACACACAGCTGGTGAATGCCAATGCCAGCATCGGAGCGCATGTGCCCTGACCCACCTGGTCCCCAAGCTCATTGGCTCTTGGGCGAGCTGTGGACCTTAATCCTCCTCCCTGGAACCCAGCCCCGAAACAGCTGCGTTTGTACCATGACCTCACTGCCAAGTCTGATATGGTAGCTGGAGGACTCACTCAGCTTTCTTCCAGCCGGTACCTGCAGCCCCAGCTTGAGGTCAGGGATTGTATGGGTTTGCTGACTCTTAATTATCTCGCAGAGCCTGGGCTATAAAAGGCCGAGGGCTGCAGCCCAGCACAAGTTTCAGGTCTCCACCCTCATCAGAAGTTTCTACGATTGGCGAGCCAGCAGAAAGAGTCATTGATTGAGCTTTAGACAGGGTTGCTATCCTCCACCTGAACTCTCGAGAATGTGCCAGGCATTTTTGTAACTTTAAAGTGAGCCAGAAGTCAGCCAGCCGTCTGAGTGCAAACAGTCCTGTGTACGCGGCCGGCCAGGGCCAGCATTTGTGAGGGAACCGGTCCGGTGCTCTGAGACACCAGGGCTGGACAGGCAGCTGCTGTGGGGCTGAGAATTACAGGAAGCGGAGCAGGTGATGACTTCTTGCTGTGTTTGGTAAGGTAAGGATTAAGAGCCTCTGTATCCTCCAAGGTGTGGTGGACTTCTTAACAGGGACTGTCAAGGAGGGTTTTGTTTTCTTTAAAAAAAAGAAAAAAAAAACTTAATCTGCTTTTATCTGAGTTAAAGGAGCCTTCCTTCTTATGACTCCCACGATGTGGAGCAAAAACAACAAGCGGACCACATGATATATTGGCCAGAACGAATGTGTGTTGTTAGAAGCGAGGCTCGTGGTTACCTCTGGAGGGGGGATGATGTCGTTGTGACTGATGGGGGCGCAGGGGAGCTTGTGTGTGTGTGTGTTGTTTTTTTTTTTAAACTGAGTCCTGGTTACACTAAGTTTAGAGTTTGTGAAAATTCAAGTTTTTTTCTTTTCAAATACACTCTTCTCTGTGTGTAAATTAAGCTTAAAGTTTAGAAGTCCTTGTTTTTATTTGTGCTTCATGTTGCATGTTGATACTTAGAAAAATCTGATCAGTTGAAGCAGGTTGAAATGATGTAGAAATTACTACCTAGGTATTAAGAAAACGTCTTTACCTGAAATTGTTGGTCTGTCTAGACAGAACTTCTAAGGCCATTTATCTTTTCTCTTCAAATGTATCTTATAGTTTTATTTACTTATTTATTGGCTGAACTGGGTGTTTGTTGGGGTACACAAGCTCAGTGGTTGTAGCCCAGGGGCTTGGTTACCCCAAGGTATGTGGGGTCTTATTTCCCTGACCAGGGATTGAACCTGTGTCCCTTGCATTGCAAAGTGGGTTCTTAGCCACCAGGGAAGTCCCTTCAAATATATCTTAAATCAGGGGTCCCCATCCTTTTTGGCACTAGGGACCGGTTTTATGGAAGAGGACATTTTCCAGGCCTGGAGTGGGGGTGGGGAGTGGTTTCAGGATGATTCAAACCCATTACATTTATTACATTTATCGTGCACTTTAATTGTATTATTATTACTATTATATCAGCTCTACCTCAGATCATCAGGCATTAGATCCTGGAGGTTGGGTACCCCTGTCTTAAATGACTTCAGTGTAGATTCTTCCGGAATAAAGAATGAGGTCACTTTAGTTCAGCAAACATGTAAGTGACAGCCTCTTGTGAAGTACGGACAGAGCTTGCTCTAGAGCTGGGGGCAGTTGCGACACCGCCTTTCCCCTGGAGGAGTGGGTGAGTGCTCAGAGGCGGAGTAAAGTGAAGCAAGAGCACTATGGAGGGTCGCAGGGAGGACAGGCAGCTTTCTGACAGGACTAGGAAAAGCTTCAGAGGAAAAAAGTGGCATTTGAAATGGATTATAAAGAATATACTGAATTTTGATAAGCAGAAGTGGGCATGTAGCTGCCATTGAAAATACCGTGCATATGAGGCAATCCATAGAAAATGCACACATTCTGGGAACTTTGGTTTATATGGTTCACTTAAGATGATTGGCATTCATCAGGTGCATGGTGGAGGCCTGATGGATAAGCTGGGCCCTTAACAGTGGCCACGTTGTATTAAATAAATTGAGAGGCATGAGAGAGGCATAGAGATTTTCTCAGAAGTAGAGCAGCATGATCAGATGGGCTATCTTAAGTGAAACTGAATTTCTAACCTCGCAGTTATACTGTTATTAACTCTGTCTGCCCAAAGTAAATATTTCCTCAGCTTAGTGCATCCTTTGTTTGTAATTTGAGCCTATTCCTGTGTGGATTCATGGGGTGAGCCATAGGTGCTTGGCTTCCTTGAACTTCCTGTGGTCATCTCTTCAGGGCTTGAAGGTGATCATTATGTACCTTCTTTAGTTCCTACACCCATCCTTCCCCCTTGACCAGGTGAAGTCACCATTCCTTTATCCTTTTTTATAGTCTTATAGTGATCTGGCATTTAATTCCTTCCAGCCTTGCCTATGTGATGCTCATCTGCCAAAGAAAGCAACCAGGATCTCTTACAGCCAAGTCGTGTGTGGAGAGAGGGGGCCAAGAAGTAAGTTAAGAAACTTTTTTTAAGTGGTGAAGGAGGCCCACTGACCCACTGACCTGGGATTGTGTCCCCCTGGGCTACTGGGCTCCCTCCATGGAGAAAGCACTGGGTAGGGTTTTGCACATGGCAAAGTGTTGATGCTAAGTATTGGAAACGGTCCACATTTGAGCCTGGGTCACTTGTCAGCATGAGGTCTGTTATTGTCAAAGCAGTTTTCAGCTGTGTCAGCCTCTTCTCCCGTTTAAAAAAAAAGCTAACGTGAGCTGAACATTGTCTTGATTCCCATGCTGTCTCCCAAGACTCCTAAGTCATTCTTCTAATCAAAAGATTGTCAGCTATACAAGTAAGGTACTTCAGTTTAGAGCCTAAGGATCTTTGTTCAGAGATTGTGTTCAGATGCTGTCAAGACCTCTGTTTAGTCCTCTGGGGACAAGAGTGTCCTGACGTGTGAAGAGGACCGAGGTAGGGTGTGTTGGATTCGAATCCTGGCTCTTTAAGTCTGTTTCTATGTGTTATGTGGATGTAACAAGCTCTTTGCCTGGTGTGATGGCGAGGCCCAGACAAGACCAGCCCTGTGATCATCCAGTGCCTGCCATGTGCATCCCGCTTGCCTGTGCATCCCCTTTTAGAGCAGGACCTAGTGATGCAGTTCTTTTCCCCTGGTGGCCCTGGAGTGAGAAAGCTGTTTCACATAGTATTGTCACTGTTGTTGTTTATAATCACTTTGGTTGTGGTTTGGGTTATTTGTTTCCACATCTAAACATCGCTGTTGTATTACTCAGTTACTCTTGTACCGTATTATTCTATCACATCTGTTTCAGGGTTCCATTAAGAAAATGATTCTTGTGTTGACGAATGTACCTACTGGAACTTTGCTTTCTTTTTTATTTTTATTTTTCTGTCCTTCTGTTAAATGATTGAGTTCTGAATTGAGTGCATTTCCCACAATGGTGAAGTGAAGTTCACTGTGAATGGGACACGGCAGGCATTCCACTTACCTGGGCACTTTGGGAAGCCATGAGGACTGATAACATCACCGCATGATGGATTTTCTACCCTGGCAACAAATGCTTGCTATCTAATCAGACAGAACATTGGATATCCTGGTGGAGCTGAATCTCATCATCCCTGTACATGAGTGCAGGAAGGAGTTGGGTTGTCCTTCATTCAACTTGAGAGGATAGAAGGGAGTTTTTACCTGGCGAATACTTGCAGTTTGAAAATCTGGGGCGCAAAGTATGTCTGTTGTGTGTGTACAGGGTCGGTCACAGTGACCCTCTCTTGGACTTCCAGTCTAATAGTGCTTCCTGCCCCCCTACCCGCTGTCTCCTCCAGGTAGAACGTCATGACATGAATACCCTAAGCCTGCCCCTGAACATCCGCAGAGGCGGGTCGGACACCAACCTCAACTTCGATGTACCGGATGGCATCCTGGACTTCCACAAGGTCAAACTCAATGCGGACAGCCTGAGACAGAAAATCCTCAAGGTCACAGAGCAGATAAAAATCGAGCAAACGTCCCGTGATGGGAATGTGGCAGAGTATCTGAAGCTGGTCAGCAGTGCGGACAAGCAGCAGGCTGGCCGCATCAAGCAGGTGTTCGAGAAGAAGAACCAGAAGTCGGCTCACTCCATCGCCCAGCTGCAGAAGAAGCTAGATCAGTACCACCGGAAGCTCCGGGAGCTCGAGCAGAACGGGGCCCTCCGGAGCGCCAAGGACACTGCCAAGGACCAGCCGAAGGATATCCCGCCCTCTCTGAAGGATGCCCAGGCCAAGTCCCGCACTGCTCCCCACAGCCTGGAGAGCAGCAAGTCGGGCATGCCCGGGGTGTCCCTCACCCCGCCCGTGTTTGTCTTCAACAAGTCCAGAGAGTTCGCCAACTTGATCCGGAATAAGTTCGGCAGCGCTGACAACATTGCCCACCTGAAGAACTCCTTGGAAGAGTTCCGGCCCGAGGCCAGCGCCAGGGTCTACGGGGGCAGCGCCACCATCGTGAACAAGCCCAAATACGGCAGCGACGACGAGTGCTCGAGCGGCACGTCTGGCTCCGCCGACAGCAATGGGAACCAGTCGTTCGCGGCTGGGGGCTCGGGCGCGCTGGACGGCCCGAGCAAACTCACGGCCATCCTGGAGGAGCTCCGGGAGATCAAGGACACCCAGGCGCAGCTGGCTGAGGACATCGAGGCCCTCAAGGTGCAGTTCAAGAGGGAGTACGGCTTCATCTCTCAGACGCTGCAAGAGGAGAGATACAGGTATTTCAGGCTCTGCTCTTAGGAGCGTGAGTTTTTAAGGTTGGAGAGATTGTTTGAAATTGATATGCTAATGGTTGTATTTTTGTTTTTAATGTGAATGTGGGTCAAAAGGCATTTAGGAACTGAGAGTTCCTTCCGTACTTTGCAATTCTAAATATTGTAATTTGTGACTTGAAGCCCGACAGCTTAGAGAAAGATGTTATGCATGTGGGTCTGTTAAAATGTCACCATATAGGCAATGACTCACATGCATATTGAGCTCCTGATTCAGTAGACAGTTGTTACAAGATCTCGGTATACTAATTTCAAGATCTGTATTTGGTTTCCCCCCGTAATAACTGTCAAGTAAAAAAACAAATTCATGGTCCAGCAAGGTAACTTTTTATTTGATACATAAATCTCAAAGTCTTTACATAATGTATTTTTTTTTGTGAGATTGCATTTTGCTTATTAATAAACCTTTCACCCTAAATGAAAACCTTTCAAACGGAATCTTAAAAATTCAAATCTTGTGGATTTGTATTAGCTAATTTTTAAATTCAAGTGTTATATATGGCTGGCTTTTTGGTGCCTCTAGCTTAAAAAGTGTACATGCCCAAATATGAAGTGATTTTCCACCATTTTCCCAGTAAAAATATCCCCCCATCAGGTTTTTTTGTCAGGTGAGGTTAACTTCTAAAAATATAGATGAAACAGTGAATGCCTGTTACATATTATAAAATTTAAATTTTAAATTTAGTTTACATGTTGTTTTATATCTGATATGTGAATTTATATGAGTGTTAATTTAGAGATGTGGCTTTTTCAGCTATTTTATGAAACAATTATTTTTTTTAAACTGTGTACATCTTTGGCTTTGGATTCTTTGTCACATAAGAACTATTTTTGAGTCACAGGTTTTCTAAATAATATTGACTTTAATTACACTCAGGTAGTTTGGGATGCACCTCCGTTTGGGTCCAAATTTTATTTCAAGTCACAAATATCCATTCAAACAGTTCTGGTTCTCATGTTGTTATATAGTTATGTCTGTGATCCTCCTGATTTAGTCTCTCACTATATTGCTTACCTTAGGAGATCTTTGTTTTTGATCTTTATTTTATATTGGAGAATAGCTGATTTATGATGTGTGAGTTTCAGGGGTACAGCAAAGTGATTGTTGTACATATACATATGTCTGTTCTTTTTCAGCTTCTTTCCCCAGTTAGGCTTTTACAGAGTATTGTGTAGAGTTCCCTGTGCCATACAGTAGGTCCTTATTACCTATTTTATACATAGCAGTGTGTCCATGTTAGTATCAGACTTCACATTTATCCCTCCCCTCCCCTTTCCCTTTGACAATCACCAATTTGTTTTCTAAGTCTCTGAGTCTGTTTCTGGTTTTTAAATAAGTTCATTTGTGTCTTTCTTTTAAAGATTCCGCAGATAAGCGATCTCACACGCTGTTTGTCTCTGTCTGACTTATTTCACTGAGTGTGATAACCTCTAGGTCCATCCGTGTTGCAGCGAATGGCAGCAACACGTTCTTTTTTCAGGGTTGAGTAGCATTCCATTGTCAGTGTGTACCACGTCTTCTTTATCCATTCATCTGTTAAGAGGTCTTCAAAAGGCTTGCTTACAAACACCCAACACTGAGCAGCTACAAGGTCCTACCTGAGAGTGATCATTAAATCTGTGTTAAAGTGTTAAGTGATTTTTTCAAGTGACCTATATGAAGTGTCTAAAACTGGCATTACTCAAAAAGTCATCCAGGCTAATGCATTTTCCCCAAATAGTGCTTCCTGTTTCAAAATAAATATTATATAAGTTTTCAGATATAAGACAAAATTCCCCTTCTCTGAGGGCACTGGGCACTGGGAATAAGAATCTTTGTGCTTCTTTAGATTTGAACTTTTCGAACTGCCACCTGTTAAGCCATCTTGAATTTGTAACAAGCTGAATTTTTTTTTATTGGCACTTAAGAACTAAGACCTGTATTCACCATCACCGTGTACCCTGGGAAATCAGTGGCATTGGCTCCCACATAGAAACTGGTCCTTTCTTTACAGCCTCTCTGGTGCATGAGAGCTATGGCGGTGAGCCACCGGGCACTGAGGGGTCACAAAAGGGAGAGGCACCAGCATGCCAGTGGGTCCTCGCCTTGAGCAGGCTTCTTGCCAGCCCCGTCTCCTGACCAGCCCAAATGAGGAGCCAGTGGGGTCTGCCCTGTTGTCCCCACAGCCAGCAAGGTGCTGGTGTGGTGTGGGTAGAAAAAACCAATTTGGCTTGCATGAACCCTCAGTAGTGGGGACAGAGTTAAGACTTCAGAGACCAGTCCTTTCTGGAGCTAGAGTTCAGCGTTATCCAAAAGCATGTCCCCTTCAGCCAGATGTACTCTTGGAAGCTCAGTCTGACTGGATGAGCACAAGCCACAGGGCAGTGGCGACAGCAAGCACAAAGGATGTCATTCTCTAAGTGCTGTCTGTACACTTTTGAAACATCGTGCTCAGAATCGATTCATCTCTTTACAAAGGTACGAGCGACTGGAGGACCAGCTCCATGACCTCACGGACCTGCATCAGCACGAGACAGCCAACCTGAAGCAGGAGCTAGCCAGCATCGAGGAGAAGGTGGCCTACCAAGCCCACGAGCGCTCGCGGGACATCCAGGTACCTTCCCCCCAACTACCAGAGCTCATGCGGGCTCTTCCCTGCTGTTCATTCATTTAACAAACCAAGCTCTGGTGGGCTCTTGCCCGCCGTTCATTCATTTAACCAACCGATACATTACATGCAAACCTGTAAGAATTTCTGGCATGAGGGGCAAACATTTAATCTTTACCCTGTTGACCCCAATAGCTGCTGATATAGACTTTAAGCTATAGTCTGTTTGCTTTCTGCCTAAATTAGTTAACAATTATTTTTTACCTATCCCCAAGCCTATCACCTATACTCTACTTTCCCCACCATCACCACATTTTTACAAATTTTAAAACATGAGACGAACCTTGCCTCCAACATTCTTGCTTAGGTGAGAAATCAAGAGGAACACAGCTGGCAGTGGGCTCAAGACAACATGAGTGAGGGCCAAGTTACATGACTGTAGGCTCTGAAAGCCTCAGAAATTCAGGGGTGTGGTGCCCAGCAAGCTATGGACTTGTGGGGCAGGGGGCCACAGAGTGATCAGACCCTGGATTTCAGTCCCAGCTGTTTACCAGCTACCTCGTCCTGAGCAAGCTTTAAGTCTCTTTGCTCATCTGTAAAATAATAGCTTTCGTATTTGTGGGAATTTCAGGCACTTGAGTACATGCTCTGTGGCAGGCGCTGGCGAAGCATTTGAGATGTCTGTCTGCCCATTTGTTTCTGTTTGTGATAGCTCCGATTACTCTCCCCATTTCTCAGATGTAGAGACCAAAGGCCCAGAGACCTTGTTCAAGGTCTTACAAGTAGTCCTTGAGTAATGAATCTGAATTGAAGTCCTGGAGAAGGTGGGTTTTGAAGGCGTGGATGGGATCCCAGTGGATGGAGGAAAATGGATCAGTATAAACAAAGGCGTGTCCTAGTGATAATGTGAGACCGAAGCTGTCATGGTGCTTCCCTGGTGGTGAAGAACCCGCCTGCAACACAGGAGACCTGGGTTTGATCCCTGGCTCAGGAAGATCCCCTAGAGGAAGAAATGGCAACCCACTCCAGTATTCTTGCCTGGGAAATCCCGTGGACAGAGGAGCCTGATGGGCTACAGTCCATAGGATCGCAAAAGAGTCAGACACAGCTGAGCAAGTGAACAACAACGCTGTAGTGAAGCGGCCCTAGGCTTCTTGAGCTCCTTTTTGGGGGTTCCAGAAGGCCTCCTTCCCCTCCACCCCCAGTTTTTATTCAGATATAATTTCCATACGACTGTATTAAAGTATACAACATAATGATTTCATATGTGTACATACTGCAGAAATATCACTACAGTAAATTAGCATTCATCACCTCATATAGTTACAAATTTGTTCTCTTGTGATGAGAGCTTTTAAGGTCTACTCTGAGCAACTTTCAAATATACAATACAACGTTGTTAACTCTAGTGACCAAGCTGTACATTGCATTCCCCGGGGTTTATTCATCTTATAACTGAAAGTTTGTGCTTTTGACCCTCTTCACCCATTTTGCCTCCCTTCCCCTGTTAGATTCTACAGTGTTTGCTGTCTGACTCATTTCGCTTAGCGTTAATACCCTTCAGGTCCTTCCGTGCTGTAAATGGCATTGCTCTCTTCTTCCTCGTGGCTGCATAGTATGCCTATGTGTGTATGGGTACCACATTTTCTTTACTGATACATCGGTGGACACTTGAGTTGTTGCCATGGATTGGCTATTGTCAGTAATGCTATAATGAATGTGAGGGTGTGAATTTCTCTTCTAGATGGTAATGTCATGCCCTTCCAGTATGTACTCAGAAGTGGGATTTGTGGATCATATGGTAATTCTCCTTGTAATTTTTTGAGGAACCTCTATGCTGTTTTCCACAGTGGCTGCAGTGATTTACATTCCCATAGACTGCCTTTTTTAAGAAAAGAAAGAGTACTATCCAAGTCATGCAGCTTCGGTTTTACAAATGTTCTTTGTAGGCGTGGTTATTTTCTCCAACCCCACTTCACAAGGGGCTGAAACACAGATTTCTCCCACAGTATGTGAGTTTCAGCTGTCCCGAGTTTCAGCTGTCCGTGTTTTGTTCCTTCCTGTCAAGGGCTGAGCCTGTGCTAATGCCAGTTGTCTGCTTGGACGATACTGGGAGCCAAAGAAAGCATCAGCCTTGCTTGCCTCTGAGGACCTTGGTGCAGAAGACACCAAGCGGATTTCTGCTCTGGGCTAGGAGACTGAGCTTTACTGCTGACTGGTGTAAAAGATGTGAACCCGTTTAAATGTGACATGTTGCCAGGCAAACAGCACAGTCTGTTTTATTAGAGCATGCTGTTTAGCATACATCTGGGATTCCACTGGCTTATATCTAAATACTATATATGGTTTGCTTCTTTAGGGGATTGTTTGGGTTTATATTGTTACTCTTTTTTTTAAAGAAATATACTTTAGAGATAAAAGGGGTAAGATAAGGGTGGGGGTGAACTTCAGAGAGAGCTTAAAAATTCAGAAGATTTCATTTTACTGTTTTCTAGTTTTACCTGTAGCCCAGAAGTGCAAAGGGGATGTCCGTGCGAGTGACTGGAGGGCCTTTCTTGTTAGAATCTTGCCCCTGTCGCTTCCTGTGTGACCCGGCACAAGTCAGTGCTGTGCCTCAGCTTCCTCATCTGTAAAATGGAAATATTAACGAGCTCTACCTCGGAAGTCTGTCAGAAGGATTAAATGGGATAAGATAGATAAAATACTGAAATCTTTACCTGACACATTACCAGACAAAAACCAGATGCTGGTCAGTTTTCTATTTAGTATGTATGAGTAGCTATATTTCTTGGGGCTTTGGTGACTGGGCCTGCTCAGCTTCCTCTTGTTTCTTCTGTGCTTATAGGCAGGGTTATACAAGGTGATGGAGTAGTATAGATGAGGGTAATTGTTGCCTGTTAGGATACAAAGCTTTGCTTGCTGTTTTAAAGAGCAAGAAAGAGTTTTTTAAACCCTGAATTCGAAATGAAAAGTTTAAAGACAATCGTGTCCTTTGTCCTTATCCCCAGTAAATGTAGTACTTACTTTGGCCCATAATTTCTTGGTGGGTGCTGTGACCAAAATTCCTTACAGCTGACTGCTTAATTTTCTTGACCTTTTCTTTTGGTTAAAAATTTGACAGAAGTTCTAAGGCAGTTTCTAGAGTCAATCTATTCTGTATATGTAAAACATCTCCCCAATCACAGGTGAATGCATCTACCTAAAATGGTGATCTTTTGTCCTGTTCCATCACTAGTTCCATGCCATGCCTAAAACAGAGGTTGTTATCTGCGGACCTAAGCATTTGAAAAGAATACATGATTTGGGGGGCCCTTTGCCTGTTGCTGTAGAAAGTCAGCATTATTTAGACTGTGAGGATCCAAAGAAGTTTTACCTTCTTTGTTGGTAGCCTGTATGATGAGAGTTACTATAGTAACAGAGAACCCTTGGACCACAGCGTATGTTCACAAAAAGGAAAGTAAATCAATGTTGGCGCCATTATGCTTGTTTAAAATCTGAAAACATGACTGGATTTTAATTGAGCAAACATATATTGGGAAATGAGTTAGAAAATAGGCTGGTGAACCAGACTGGGTCATAGTACTGCCTCCACCTAGGTCTTTTTCCCCTGGGAGGTGTATGTTTCGTCCCCTTTTCAAGCCTCGTGTCCCCTTACTGGCATTCGATCTCTGGAGCGTGCAGCCAGCTTGTGCCTGCTGCTGGAGGTATGCCCAGTGCAGAGCAGGTCTGGTCCCCTGGTTAGCAGGGAGGCCTGGAGAAGGGCTTGACAGTCTGGTGGGTCCAGGAAGGCTTCCCTCAGGATGTGTCCATCGACATGGGGCCCGAAAGATGGAGCGGGGTGGTGTGTGGGGAGGCAGACCTTTTGGGCAGAGCATGGCGCATGTGCAAAGGCCCTGAACGTGGTCCTTTCCAGCACTTTATAAAGCCAGGATGGCCAGAACACAGTGAAGGTGGGGAGGAAGCGGGCTTCTCTGGTAAGCTTGGCAGGAGAGAGTGGCTGGGCCTGGGCCACGTTAAAGATTTAAAACTTTCTACGAGAAAGAGCCATACCAGAGACACATCTTTCAGAGATCACCTGGGCTGCTGTGTGGAAAGTGGATTCATGAGGGTGAGGATGGAGAGGATGTGCAGAGAGACGAGTGTAAAGTTATTGCAGGCAGAGACCCTGGTGGTTTAGGTGGGGGGTTACTGTGGGAGGGGAGAGGAATGGACCAGTTAAGATAAATACCAGACGTTGTGTGGGTGGGGCTGGATCAGGGAATGCCCCTCATGCTTCTCATATGAGACTGTGGCTCACCAAGTGCTGTTTTCTGAGAAAAGGAACTGGAGGGGAAACAGGGTTGATGGCAGGAGTGAGGGTGGTGAGGACGTGTATACAGAACTGGCCACATTGCATCTGAGGTGCTTCTGAGAAGCTCTGACGGAGATGTCAGGGCCTCCCTGGTGGCTCAGTGGTGAGGAACCTGCCTGCCAGTGCAGGAGATGCAAGAGACGTGGGTTCAGCCCCTGGGTCGGGAAGATCCCCTGGAGAAGGAAATTGCACCCCATTCCAGTATTCTTGCCCAGGAAATCCCATGCACAGAGGAGCTTGGTGAGTTACAGCCTGTGGGGTCACAAAAGAGTCAGACATGACTTAGTGAGTGAACAGCAGCAGTGATGGAAATGTCAGGGGCTCATGTAGACACACAGCTCAGTCTCAGAAGAGACAGCTGGGCTGGAGGTGAACCTGGAGTACAAGTAATGAAAGCGTGGCGGGCCGAGCCCTAGGCAGAGGGCGTGGCCGCGGCGCTCAGAGAGCAGCCACGGGAGCCCCGCGTCCACGGCCCTGTCTCTCCCACTGTCCTCCACTGCTCTGCAGCGGATGCGCAGACTCTGAGCAGTGGCGTGAGGACCAGCCGTTGGAGATGCCACGTCCTCCATTGCTGGACGTAGTCCTGTGTCGCAAAACGGGACCCCACCCCCTCCTCTGGTTTGTCCCTGAGGGTTCCACCAGATGCCAGTATTTTATGCACTTTATTCTAAATACAGGCAGAATCAAAATACCTAACCGTGGCACTTCCCTGGGGATCCAGTGGTTAAGACCCTGTGCCTCCAGTGTAGGGCATGGGTTCAATCCCTGGTCGGGGAACTAAGATCCCATATACTGTGCAGTGTAGCCAAAAACCAAAATACCTATCCGTAAATTCCTTATTCATGGTATTTCACAGTTGTAGATACATGCTCATTCTATCCATGAATAGCAGGATAAGGCGAGCCCTGGGCTTCTTGTCTGACACCTCTGTCTGTCATCACCACCATTGTCATCATCAGCGTTGGTGTGAAGCTGCCCCAGCAGCAGCGTCCTGAGCAGGGCGGCCCTCTGCAGGTCCTGGTCAGCGTCGGTGTGAAGCTGCCCCAGCAGCAGCGTCCTGAGCAGGGCGGCGCTCTGCAGGTCCTGGTCAGCGTTGGTGTGAAGCTGCCCCAGCAGCAGCGTCCTGAGCAGGGCGGCCCTCTGCAGGTCCTGGTCAGCGTTGGTGTGAAGCTGCCCCAGCAGCAGCGTCCTGAGCGGGGCGGCCCTGTGCACGTCCTGGTCAGCGTCAGTGTGAAGCTGCCCCAGCAGCAGCGTCCTGAGCGGGGCGGCCCTGTGCACCTCCTGGTCAGCGTCGGTGTGAAGCTGCCCCAGCAGCAGCGTCCTGAGCGGGGCGGCCCTGTGCACGTCCTGGCTCATGCTCCCATGTTGCCCCGACAGCATTTGATCCTCGCTCTCCCTCTCACCCACAGGAAGCCCTGGAGTCCTGCCAGACCCGCATCTCGAAGCTGGAGCTGCACCAGCAGGAGCAGCAAGCCCTGCAGACGGACACGGTGAACGCCAAAGTCCTGCTGGGCAAGTGCATCAATGTCGTCCTCGCCTTCATGACCGTCATCTTGGTGTGCGTGTCCACCATCGCCAAGTTCATCTCGCCCATGATGAAGAGCCGCTTCCACATCCTCGGCACCTTCTTCGCTGTGACTCTCTTTGCGATATTTTGTAAAAACTGGGACCACATTCTCTGTGCCATAGAAAGGATAATAATACCAAGATGAAGTCTCCGGTTCCTGTCCTCACATCCTTTCAAGTTTTTATTTTAAAGAAAACTTTGTGCATACTACCAAACTTTAAAATGCACATTTGTGCCGACGGACAAATACAAGGACTGGGGTTGTGTGTTGTAAATAACTACAGTTCTCGTCATTCGGTGGCACTCGCCAGCGTGGTTCTGTGAATCTGTTTCCAGGCTCTCCCCACCTTGCTCACTGCCTTAATCAGTCCGGGTCTCCTGCCCACCTGAGCACGGTCAGCCTCTGGTTGCCAAGCATGCGGTGTAATCAGTGACCCAGAAGAAGAGAGATTTTCAGTCTCTCTTAAGTCTCTGTCGATATTGAGCTTCACCGTTGCTAGGGTTACATTTCCCCTTGAGTCTTGTAAGCAGTGAAGATGTGGCAGGACTTGGGGAGGGGAAGACGCTCAGACGGTGACCCTGTGAGCCTGTGGGGCCTGTGAAAGCACAGTAGATCCCATGTAATCTGTCCCACTGTCCGCTGCTGACCGTCGGTCCCCCGTGTGCCCAGTGTCCACCATGGCCAACTGTGTGTGACTGTCACATGGGAATCTTGCAGTTCACCTGTTAGTCCATCAAAAGTCAACCTAGGCATTCCATTGCTCTTAAACGGTGAGACGTGAGGATTTATGAACGGGTCTTGCCTTCTTACACCCAGGGAGCCACAGTCCTGATTCCACCTTCACTGACTGTTGAACACACCACCTTCCAGGCATATAGAGATGCTCCCCAGTCCCTCTTCAAACTGTGTCTTTAATTGAGGTCCGAAAAGCACTGTATCTGTGTTCCAGCAAATTTTCACTGTGATCAGCCCCTCTCAGGATGTGTTTCATTTTCTGTGATTCATTTTATTCAGTCTGTGACGGCTGGCAAAGTGTACTCAGTAAATAAAAAAGGCTGCTCATGTTTCGAGTTGTTTTTTTTTCTCTCTCTCTTCAAGAAAGGATAGCAGGATCATAGTTTCTAAAGCTAAAGTGCCCTGAAGTGGGAACACGGGAAAAAGGGAAGAAAATAGAATATGTGGTTTAAGGCGGTGGCATTTAGACCAGTGGGTGCAGGTGACCTGCGTGAAGATTGAGAGGGTCCTTGGCAGACCCTGAAAGACCTGCAAGAATAAAATAAATTAGATTCGGTGTCTGAGCCAAGGTTGCCCTCTGTCTCTTAGGATAAGTTCTAAGGGAGTAGATGGAGTGGTCACCCTTCTGCTGAGGTGAGAGCGTGCAGAAGTCAACATCTTTGGCCAATTTGGGGGATGTCATTTACTCTCTGAGCCCAGATGATACTGCCTTTTAAATCTGTTTCTCTGTCACAAAAAAGAAGCTCTAGAAGATGTTAATGGAAACTGGTTCATCCCCTACTCCCACCAGCTGTTTTGTTATCTGAAGACAAAAAGAGTGTTAGTGTATGTTATCTTCCAGAAAACATCAGATGACCCGGATTTAAATTTTAAGTGCAATATTTTTGCAAATAGGGCTTCCCTGGTGGCTCAGCAGAAAAGAATCTGCCTGCAGTACAGGAGTTGCAGGAGATGCAGGTTTGATCCCTGGGTCAGGAAGAACCCCTGGAGAAGGGCATGGCAGCCCTCCCCAGTATTCTCTCCTGGAGAATCCCATGGACAGAGAAGCCTGGCGGACTGCAGTCCATAGGATTGCAAAGAATCGGACACAACTGAAGTGACTTTGCATGCACGCACGCTCTTAGGAAAATCTTCAAAAATGTGGCATAGGCCACGGTTTGAGAGATCGGAACCGTCGAGCATCTGGTACAAGTCCAGTGTGGGTGAGACGTATACAACTCAAGTTTGCTTGCTTTTATTTTTTTTTTAAGTTTACAATTCAGTGGTTTTAGTCCATTCACATGTAAGCAACTGTGGCTACCATCTAATTCCAGACTTGAGTTATTTACAACAATAAACATTGCTTCGTGAAGTCTTTGGCTTCAAGTACTTTGCATTCAGGGAAGAGGGAGTTACAGCCCTACCTCTTCTCCTGGCTCTGCCCCCTTTCACTGCGAGACTCTCCCCTGGTCTCTATCCATCCAGTCCAGGAGATGGAGACAGCTTCCAGATCCAGAGGAGTCTGGTTCTGTTTTCATGGGCAGCATTCCCTGTTGTCCTCGGGCCTCAGTCTCCATGTGGGTAAGGGCTGGATGTAACTTACGCCCTTGAATCAAGCTGCCTCCTGGATGGGTCCTCTTGATTTCTGTGAACCTTTCTGAGGCCACTTTGGACAAACCAAGGGGTGGGGTGGGTGTGGATGCTACTGGTAGTTTAGAAAGGAGATCAATCCCTGGCCCCTGAGATAAGAGCTCTGGGAGGACCCAAGGAGGCTCGAGCCTGCTCCCCACGCCCCCATACTCCGCTTCGTTGCTCAGCTTGGCACCTTCGCTTTGATGCTTCCCAGACGTGTGATCAGTGTCTCCTCCCCAGTGAGAGAGATGGAGAAGTAAACGGAAAGCAACAGGATTCGCCCCCCTGCAACCTGGAGCTGTTAACAGAAGCTGCTCGAAACTGACTGTCTTCTGAAATACTGTAGGGTCTAAGTCACTCCACCCGATGGTGAATTTTTATTTTTAAGAATTCTTATTTCCAGTGATTCTCATTAGACTTCAGAAACCTTGTTTTCACTTGGATGTGCTCAACCTACAGAGTGTATTTATTTTCAAGTCTCGTTGAAAGTTCATGAAGCTTTTTAATAAGATGGTATCCTCCAAGGAGACTTTTACTCTCTGCAGTTTATTATTCTCTTCTCAAAGAATAAACTCTCCCGCCGCTGCTGCTTTTCACTGCCTAAGGAGATTAAATAAAATGTTATACAATAAAAATAGTGATCTTGCTATGACATATTGTGGAATTTGGTATTCAATTTACATTTAAAGTAATGAATCCTTTTCCCCACCTTTCCCTGGCAGTCAGTGTCATCTGCATACCTAGAGATGAAAGCCATCTGTGGGATGGGTAAGTGCCTGCTCCCTCCATGAACTTAAGTGATTGAAGATACTGGGCATTGGGTTCTAGCGCTGGATTTTTTGGTGACATATTATTTTCATGATCACCAGGATAATGATAGACTGCTGAAGACAAAAGAAAAACCTAAGAATACTCTCTTGTGGGTTTTGAGTTGGTTATTGCAGCTTATATTTTGAGTATGGTTGAGTCAAAACAAAACATCCTCCCATTCAGTTCCCCGCTCCCCACCAAGATGAAACCAGCGATGAAGCAGGAAATAAAAATGTTCTGTTG
The DNA here is from genome assembly GCF_042477335.2 of Ovis canadensis. NCBI lineage: Eukaryota > Metazoa > Chordata > Mammalia > Artiodactyla > Bovidae > Ovis > Ovis canadensis. The sequence continues at coordinate 136,517,190 of NC_091247.1, read as the reverse complement.
CTGATTTGGAGCGGTGAAGGTCAGTCCCAAGTGTCTAGCAGGTACAGTTGTTTAGCTGTTACGGTTGCTGAGATCTGTTGATGGTCTGAATTCCTCCCCTCTCCAGCACAGCCCAGAATGCTGTTCCTGCCCCTCCCTCCCTACGAGTGAGCGTCTGTGTGGTTTTAGCCTTCCTCATGCTGTCACTCTGCTTTTCATTTGTGCGTTCCCCCACCGTGTATGTTTCTTGCCTTGCCATTCTTCTAGTGGGTCAGGCTTAATTGTGGGTTCAGTAATAGCGAGAGGAACTAGTTCTCTTAGGCAACTCCCTACTTAGGTCCCTTTCCTTTGTTTTTTAAATACCAAGTTATTTTGCGTCAAGATGCACCATTTTTGCATTGAATCCAAATACAGTTTTATTGGTTTGGGAAAACACTTAAATATACTTGCTAATAATATGAACATGTATGATTAAATGGTTGATTTTGCATTTTTTTTTCATAATTTTAAGGAACCGGGGAGGTAGGATGAAATGGCATTATTTAAAATTCAGGACTTTCTCTGGAGAGAGGTGTTATAAGAAGTTTAGCATATATGCTAAGGAAAGAGTTGATCTAAAGAGATAAATCACTGAAAAGAATGAAATTGGCCTATTTATATTAAAAGTAGTTAAGAAATTTTTCTGAAAAGAAAGGTACATTTAATCACTGTGGTAACCCAGAAGGTATAAAGCAGGTCTATAATTTTCTAAAGTCAATGCAATTCTCTGTTTATAAGAAGCTGAACGTAACATATCTTGATTGTTTTAGGAATGATTTATGTGTTGCAACTTTGGTTTATTTAAAGCATGTCTCTTGCATTTGTCCTTAGAGAAATGTTTCAGCAAAGCTCTCTCTTTAATGTGTTTAGGCTGTAGTTAGTGGCTCTGAGCACAGAAACTGGAAATGCTTATTGTGAGGCCTGCTGCAGAATTTCTGTTTAATGGGATATCATATAGTTTCCTGTTAGCCTAGAGTTGTAAATCCTATGTAGATCTTCACCCCATTCAAAGCAGGGGCTGTTATTTTTTTTTAAATAAACACTTGATGTTGGCTTTGATGTTAAATAAAGAGCTAGATCCCATCTCAATAGCAGATCTCTGTGTGTATAGAATCGTTTTTTAAAATAGACTATTTTAGAGCAGTTTTAGGTTCACAAAGAGCTTGATTGGAAGGTATAACAATTTCCATACACCCCTCTGTTCCCACACATGCACACTCTCCCCTCCTGTCTACACTCCCCACTGGGAGGTGCTTTTGTGACACTTGATAAACCTACATTGATGTATCATTATCACCCAGAGTCCCTAGTTTACATTAGGGTTCAGTCTTGTATACATGTACCCACCATTAATTACATTAATAGTACCATACAGAATAGTTTCACTGCCCTAAAAATCTCTTTATCCCTCCCAGTCTCCTCTACCTCCCCGCCCCCCGACCCGCCCCGACCATCGATCTTTCAGCTACTTTCAACTCTGGGGAGAGTTGTCTGTGTGCCCATTCCGTGAGCCTGGGGGCAGGGAGAAGGGTGGTTTGTCACAGCACCTGGAAATCTAGGGGCTGTCCCCGGTGTTGTGGGCGGAGGTGTGGTGGGATGCTGAGGACAGGGCAGAGCCGTCCGGGGCTGGAGTGAGCAAGACAAGGAGGGCGTCGCCGGGGCGCGCGTGGGTGCAGGACGAGCGGACCCTCTGCCGGAAGCTGTGCGTTTAGTGGTGTCCCTCTTTTGCGCGGTGCTTCGGTGCTGACGAAGCGCTTTGTTTTCGTAGTACTGGAACTCACCCGAGCCAGTCCTATGCCATGGGCATCTCTACCCCAGGTACGTGGGTGGAACTGGAGCTCAGATACATGCAGGTTTACCAAGGTCACAGCGAGTGAAGGAGGGAGCTGGGACTCTCTTTGCCTTTGCCTTCTCCTGCCTTTTTATCTACTTCCGCTCAGCTCGATGTGATGAGCAACTTCTGCTCGGGTCATTCCAGCACCCACCCTGCACTAACATGATAACTAGAACATTTAGAGGATGGAGACTTTGGTAAATGCATCAGCTTCTCCCTTGCCCTGGTTTATTTGCGTATCTGAATTCTTGGAAATCTTAGGGCACCCCACTGTTATTTTGCACACCCACTGTTATTTGATGTCTGAAGATGTACATACAGAAAATGTAAATAATTATATTAAGTGTGGGACTGATCTGGCATATTCCCAAGTGTTGCTTTAGGGAAAACACCAAGTCTATATTTCCTTAAAACGAGAGATGGAAAAAAAATTTGTTTAGTTGGATTATAGCTAATAATGAAAGCTGTTGCTACCTAGGAAAGCAGTGCTTTCTGCTTTTGAATCATACCTGGACTCCTAATAGAAGAAATTATCATGGACACTTGAGAATATCTATAGTCAAAACTTGACCAAGTAGCTTAAGACCGTAATAGCAGTTGGTAATAATAGATTTGTTAATTTCCAACCGTGAGATCGCCTCTGCTGCCGTACATACAGAGTTACTTTCTGATAGGTATGACCATAAGCTGGAGGAATTTATGGGACACAGCAGGTCTGTGACGATATGGAACAGCCGTCTGGACTTGCATAGCTGTGAAGTGACAGCTAAGGTTCTTTGAGCATTTACTGTGTACCATGCTATGTGCTGGGGCTTCCCTGGTGGGGCTCAGCAGTTAAGAATCCTCCTGCAGTACCGGAGATGCAGGAGACCCAGGTTCGATCCCTGGATCGGGAAGATCCCTTAGAGAAGGGAGTGGCTACCCACTGCAGTATTCTTGCCTGGAGAATTTTATGCGCAGAGGAGCCTGGTGGGCCTCAGTCCATGGGGTCGCAAGAGTCAGATAGGACTTAGTAACTAAACCATGACTACCACATACTATGTGCCAGATGGTTTGCATTCGCTATCAAACATGATCGCACCAGCACCCAAGAACATAGGCACTTCTGTCCTTGCTTAACAGCTGAGGAAACCGGTTCCAAGTGGCTGAAGTTTATCATGGGTATGGTGGGTCTGTTAGTCAGCTGCATGCATGTGTGACTCTGAGCCTACACTCCTAACCACCCCCTGGGCTGTAATAGAAGGACTGAATGATTGGCATCCAGTTACTTGGACGCTCCCAGCTTCTGCGAGGCAAATGACTCTCCTGGAGCCCAGTTGCAAACTGTGCATTTTCACCTTTGCTCTTTGGCCATACTATGGTGAGGATGGTTATCTGAAGCTGATATACTTGCTCCTTGAAAAGACATAGGCTGACAAATTTGTGGTTGAAAAGAATGGAGAGCTATCAACTAAAGAAACTTCCACACCCTCCCTGGCTTCCTGAGCTTCCTGGGCTGTTGGCTGGGCCGAGTATTCATCAGCTTGTTGCTCAGCTCTGAGACGGTGTGGTCCCTCTTAGCTTCTGCCCTGTGCTTTCTTAGCATCTGCCACCCACCATCCGTGGTGCTACTCTCAGGTTCCTCTCCTTGCTGAGCCGGCCAGAATTTCTCCCCTGCCAGGCCTTTAACTGGACTAAAGCAGCTGACCGCAACGAGCGTCAGCCGTGTTAACAGCTGTGTTGGTGGTGGTTACATTGCTCTGGCCCAGGTACTGGGAATTTTTTTTTTTTTCTTTAATGTTCTGCTTGAAAATAACTGCTAAGTAGTAGAAAAGGAGCAAAGTCATGCCTTGGTTTCCACTAACAGTTAAGGGACTCCATTTGCCAAAGAATCTCTTTCTGGAAAGGCCTAGATTCTTCTCTGATTCTCAACCGCCCACATTATAAGTTTGCTTTCCAAACTGCTTTTTATCTATTTATGTCTTTAGCTGAGCTGGGTCTTAGTTGTGGCACACGGGCTCTTTGATCTTTGCTGCGTTCTGCAGGATCTTTCCTTGCAGCATGTGGGATCTCGTTCCCCAACCAGGGATCGAACCCGGGCCCCCTGCATTGGGAGTGTGGAGTCTCAGCCACTGGGCCACCAGGGAAGTCCCTCTGAAGCCGTTTTGGTTGCTCTTCCGTCTCATACTCCCCTGTGGTTTGAAGCCCATGCCCTCTTAGCTGCAGGGAACAGAGAATTATAAGAGAGATCCCCCAAATTCAAACCATAGGCAGGACATAAACACCCTCAGTGACTCAAACTGGCAGGAACCCAAGTGGAGGCCTGGATTCACAGACATGGGCTTCCCTAGACACTGGGGTCAGAGTTGTTAAACAGTATGACTTCCTGGTACATGTAGGGTTTCCCCTTATGAATGAGAAGCAGTCACTGAAGAGTTGATGAAAACCATATATGGAGTTGGAAGGGGGAAGTTCCACTCATTATTCAACAAGCATTTCTCCCCAAATGAGAACCTGGGAGGACCCAAGGAAGCTGGAGGCTGGCTTTCCTGGCAAGGGGAGAGCTCAGGCAGCAGTGTATCGCTGGTCCTCCTGGAGGCAGGATCCTGACCAGTCAGCCCAGTGGGGCTCCTGGTGTCCAGTTCCCAGAGCTGGGTCCTGGCCAAGCTGGAGGACATTCCTCTGCCTTCCTTAGCCACAACACGTGTCCTACTGGGGCTGGACTGAGCCACCCAACTGCTCAGAGCATTTCAGCTCCTTGGTAGTTTATTTTTGTTTGAATGTAAATTAGCACGTTTGCTTTTTCTTGTCAGGGATGTTCTTGTCAGAGTTGGGTTAGCATGAATCAGCTTCATAGGAGTGGTTGGCCAATAAACTCATCAAGCAGCTTCTGAATGATTGCATGATGTGTGGGCAGGCCAGCCTGAAACTTGGGGCTTTCTTTGTACTTGCAATCTGAATAACCTGGGGAAAACATTTAGCCTCTCTGAATCTCCGTGTCCTCAACTGGAACATGCCCAGGGTGGAAAGGTGTAGTTAAAGTGCTTGGAACAGGGCCTTCAGTCATCGAATGTGTTTTTTGAGCACCTACGGTGTATCAGGCGCTGTTCTAGGAACAGGGATACGAAACAACGCCCCTCTCCTCACGGAGGTGACGTCGTAGTGGGAGGAGACAAAGATACAACCAGAATATTTGGCAGTAGTAAGGGCCATGCTCTGAGCGTTTAACTTAGAATGAAAACTTACCTTGGTGTTCTTGGAGAGGAATTGAACTTTGCAAATTTCACAGACAGCGGTGTGGGCATGATTGAGGGGAGCCCTCCAAGGGGGAAGGAGTTCTAGGTCAGCGAGACAGCACAGGCACAGGAGCACTGGGGGGATCTGGGCTGGCTCTTTTGGAAGGGGGAGAATGAGATGCTCTTAGTATTCTTGCTCTTTTTTTTTTTGGCTTGAAATGAATAACATGCAAATGAGCACCTGGGTCTGAGTCAGCAGTGAGTAACCCCTCTGCGGGATGCTGGGCTCAGAGAGTACACAGAGCGCCCCACTGGCTCCCTCACATCCCTGAGGGGCTTCTCACTGGCAGCCTCTGCACCCTCACCCCAGGCTCTTGCCCCTGTCACCCTGCTTGGGCATAACCCTGGGTCAGGCCAGCTGCTCCCTGCACCTGCAGCCAGGGGTGCAGCTGATAAAACCGCTTCCCTGGAATCCTGGGGCAGGGATACCAGGAGCGTCCTCACCATCTGGGCCATGGTGTGCCCGACTGCAGCCGGTACAGAGGAAGACACTCCCTCCCCCAGTAGGTCTCCCTCCCCAGAGCCCCCAGACCCCTACTCATCAGGCCTAGGCTTGCTCGGTGGTTCTCCCCTCTTCCCTTCTTTGCTCTGCTCATCCACAATGACCCACCCACCTGTGCCCACTTCTCCCCGTCCCGCCTCTCCTGAGACTTTGCTCCGCTGTCATCAAGTCCGGGGCCATCCGTGCCTGCTTTTCCACACACTCACTTCAGCCTGTACCACTGTCCACACCGCCAATGTCCTGAACCCACTTTTTTGCATCCTTCCCTTGCTCCACTCACTACTCCTTCTCATCCCTTCACCATGTGTCTTAAAGGAATAATCTCCACTCTGCTCTCCCCAGGCTTCTTAATCCACCAAAAACTAGTATCAGCCCCCAAACTGATGGGCAACTTCTCTCAGTGGGGTCACCAGTGACCCCTTTGCTTATCTGGTGTCTACTTTGCAGCTTGTGTCTTTACTTAATTTCTACGTCATTTGCCACTGTGATGCTCCCTCTTGGCTGAAGCATCTTGCCCTCATTGGGTGTTTCCTTTCTTCTTTATCTGCCGTTCTTAGACAATTGGTGTTCAAAACATATTGCTGGGGCTTCCCAGGTGGCTCAGTTATAAAGAGTCTGCCTGCCAGTGCAGGAGATGTGGCTTTGATCCCTGAGGTCCCTTGGAGAAGGGAATGGCAGCCCACTCCAGTATTCTTACCTGGGAAATCCCATGGACAGAGGAGCCTGGAGGGCTGTAGTCCATGGGGTTACAAAGAGTCAGACATATCTTAGCGACTAAACAACAACATATTACTGAGTATGGAAAATAGGGGCTGCATAAGCTTCCTCCCAGAAGCCCCTCACTTTGCCAAGGGATGAGGGTCTCTAACTGGGACAGTGTGGCTTCTGAAAAGCTTCCCTCACTTTGACTTTCCCTGGTCTGTCACCTCAGCCAGTAACCTCACTCTCGCCCTGTGCCAGAAGGAAGCCTGGAGCCATAAAGCAGGTCTCATAAAACCTCACCGGGGTCCCAAGTTTACGTGGCTAAAAATAGAGCACACATCTGAGCCCAGCCCAACTGGCTTTTGGTACTTCTAGCTTTTACTGAAGTGGTAACTACATTTCTGGAGTCCAGGAAAGGAAACATGAATGTTTAGCTGATAAAGGGAAACAGTTCCTGTTCACTGAGCTTGTCATGTACCGGGTACAGGGCGTGGGGCCTATGGATTACGTTACCTCATCCCCACCACAGCCCTCTTCTTGTCTTTTTAAGAATTTCTTGATGTGGACCATCTTTAAAGTCTTCTGTTGAATCTGTTACAATGTTGCTTCTATTTTACGTTTTGGCCTCTTGGCTGCAAGATGTGGGATCCTAGCTACCCATCCAGGGATGGAACTTGTACCCATCCCTCCCTGCATTGGGAGGCAAAGTCCCAAACACTGGGCCTCCAGGGAAGTCCCCCCAACTTCTTATCTTATGCATGGAGTGATTGAGGCACAGACTCAGAGAAACTTGAGCATAGAACCTCCTCTGTCTGACTCCGAACCCTCAGGTCACAATAGGTGTCACCATCAGGGGTATGAGGCTGTCTGGGACATGCCCCGGGGATCCTCAAATACAAGAATGTTTGGGATTTCAATGATTTCTGAGGTCAGCAATTGTGAATTTCTGATTTCCGAATCTTCTAGGATGTTTGGAAGCTGTTCTCTGAGAATTGGCAGAGGTGGGAGGGTGGGGGGTAGAGCTAGATGTTCTAGGGAGAGGCCCAGCCTCCAGCTGCAGTCAGGAAGCCGTCAGAGGCTGGCCCAGCTCTCCAGACCAGGGGCCGCAACCCCCGGCCCAGCACTGGGCGGTCTCTGTCTGCTTCTAGGCCCCTGTGCTGTGTATACAGATGGCTGCTTATGCTCTGTTCGAGCGCAGATAAAGTAAACATGCCGTGTATAACATACCTATTCTGTCTTTGTCGTCATTGTTGTTCAGTCACTAAGTCATGTCCGATTCTTTGGTGACCCCGTCGACTGTAGCCCCCCAGGCTCCTTTGTCTATAGGATCCTCCAGGCAAGAAACCAGAGTGGGTTGCCATTTCCTTCTCCAGGGAATCGTCCTGATCCAAGGACCAAACCATATCTCCTGCATTGCAGGTGGATTTTTTTTTTTAACCTCTGAGCCACCAGGGAAGCCCTATTCTGTATTTAGGGATATTTAACTCATATATGTAAATTGAATTTATTGATTTTTTAAAAAAAGATTTGAAATGACCACTAACTCGGAGAAAAGTTGGAGGTTTAGTACAAAGAATTTTATTTTTCCTGAACCATTTAGGAGTGAAATCCAGTCACCTGCTCAGACTTTACTGTGTGATCCCTGAAAGGAAGGACATTCTCCTCTATCACCACCATGCAGCCATCAAAATCTGAAAATTAAATAGAGATGTTACTGGCGTCCGGTCCTCAGACCCCATTCACTTTTCGCCAGTTGTCCTGGGATTGTCCTTTGCAGCCGGAGGATCCAGTTCAGGAGCATGAGCTGCATTTAGTTCTCTTTTTCTGTCTCCTGTCTGAAACAGTTCCTTAATCTTTCCCTGACTTTCCTGATCTCGGCGCATTTGAAGATTACAGTTGTTTGTATTATGTCCCCCAAGCTGGTGTTTCCTCGTGATTAGATTCAGCATATCCATCTTTGGCAGGAATGTCGCAGAAGTGGCGCCGTGTTCTCACTGCATCCTATCAGATGGGCTGCAGTTTTGTTGTGTCTCGTTACAGATGCTTTTGCTTTGAACACTCGATTAAGGTGGTGTCTGCCAGGCTCCACCACTATAAAAATATTTTTTCCTCTTGGTAATTAACAAGTGTTTTAGGGGAAGTTACTTTGCGCCTCCTGTTTTCTCCAAAAACTTTCAATTTATTCTTTGATTTACTTCTGTCAGTAGGGGTTAATGGCTTTTTCTTTTATTCAAAGGTTACAGAGGTTACAGTTATTCATCTTAAGAGCGTGTTGTCCCCTGCTTGACCACTGGGACCTCATTCGAGCTGTCTTTGTGTCCCTTTGACGTGTCCTCACAATTCTTTGAGCACCCTTTGCACTTTGGCACAAGATGTTCCAGCTTCATCTTGTTCTTTCCTCATCCCAGACCTGGAACTGGCAGTTTGGGCAAGGAATCCAGGTCCCTTTCAGTGGAAAACAGTATTTAAAAGCCAAGATCTGGGTGCTAGCTTTGCTCTCTGATATTGGGGTGTCATCACTCCCTGGCCCTCTGAGTGGACAGAGGTAGGGACTAGACGCAGTGTTCGTGTATGGGTACGTGCATGTGACATGGAATGAGACATATACACCTGTGTATATACCTGCCATGGACCGAATGTGTGTGTCCCCCTAATTCGTATGTTAGAGCCGTAACCCGATGTGATGGTTTTTGGAGGTGGGGCCTTTGGGAGGTGATGAGGTCATTAGAGTGGTTTCCTCACCATGGGATTAGAGGCTTTATAAGCAGAGGAGCAGGGTGCACTGAGGAAAGGCCAGGTGAGCACACATCGAGGAGGTGGCCAACCCAGTGCAAGCCGGGAAGAGGGCCCTCACCAGGAGTCAAATCTCCCTCACCAGGAGTCAAACCTGCACCCTTGATCTCGGACTTCCTAGTTTCCGGAACTATGGGGGGTGGGGGGGGGGAAGCTATTGTTTAAGCCACTCAGTTTATGATATTTTATTATAGCAGACTGAGCTTAGACAGCATATATATTTGCTTATACATATTTTCACATAAATATGCATTTAGATCTCTGCTTATTTCTGTATCTCTCTGTATGTTGAAAAGACGTCCCAGGTGGCTCAGTGGTAAAGAATCTGCCTGCCAGTGCAAGAGACACAGGGATGTGCATTTGATCCCTGAGATGGGAAGATCCCCTGGAGTAGGAAATGGCAACCCACTCCAGTATTCTTGCCTGGAAATTCCATGGATAGAGGAGCCTGGTGGGCTACAGTCCATGGGGTCGCAAAGAGGTAGAAGCAACTGAGCGCACACATACACACACACGGATGCTGTATGTTGAAAACCATGAGTGCACACCGATACTTCTGACCCCAGGCCAACCCCACGGATTCATTCAAATTGCCTTCCTCTCTGCAGCCCCACTCCAACAGTGAAACACTGCCTTCCATTGTCTCTAATATTCTTCCTCATTTGCCAGCTTCCATGTGTAGCCAGCTCCTTCTCTGTGCTGCCTGCCTCTCCCCGCCTTGGGTGGGTTTTGGGTGTCGACACTCAGCACCAGGCTGCCTCTCTGCCAAGCAGCCCTTCTCACCCCACTGCAATCTCGGTCTCCCTGGCCAGGTCATCTCAGTGCGTGGATGCCCCCCCACCACCCGGCTCCAACTTTGACACACCAGGAAACCCTCCTCACCCCTCCCGGGCTCTGAGTGCCTCCCCCAGGGTCCCTCCACCAAGTCCTGTCCCCCTGCTCGAGCTCCACCACCCTGCTCGAGACCATCCACTCCCCCCATGGAGCCCAACTATCTTTGCCCACTTATTACTTGTGGCTTTAAAACCTTTCAGGGAGGGAAAGGCAGGCAACAGAGAAGGAGGGCATTTTTCTGTGGGTGTGTGGCTTTCCTTCTGTTTTAAATATTTATTTATTTGTGTCCGCTAGATCTTAGTTGCGGCCTATGGGATCTGTTCCTAGACCAGGGATCGATCCCAGGCCCCCTGCATTGGGAGCATGGAGAGCGTGGAATCTTAGCCACTGGATGGCCAGGAAAGTCCCCTTTCCTGTTTATTTTAGTAACACGTGATGATTTGGCAATACCTGAGAAACGAAGAAAAAGATTTTTTAAAATCTCTATTAAATCTTCCATTCAGAGAAAACTATTTTTATCCTTTTCCCTCTACAGTATCAAACTTAAAAAAAGAAAAACAACACCATCAGTTTCTTTGGTTGAAAATGCAATATATGCATCTGACTGATACCTTCCGAAGTCACACCCCCCCACCTCCTCCTTCATCCCCAGGACCCTCCCCAGAGGCAGATGCTGATACCTGTGTGTCTTGCGTATTCACCCAGATGTTTTCTATGCATATATACTGTGCATGTGATGGTTTTTCAACCAAACTGGGCTTTGATCTTTCTGACATATTTTCTGTTAGTCTTTTTCCTCTATGAAGTGAAGTGAAGTCGCTCAGTCATATCTGACTCTTTGCGACCCCACGGACTGTAGCCTATCAGGCTCCTCCGTCCATGGGATTTTCCACGCAAGAATACTGGAGTGGGTTGCCATTTCCTTCTCCAGGAGACCTTCCCAACCCATTGAACGTGGATTGAACCTGGGTCTCCTGCATTGTAGGCAGACGCTTTACCATCTGAGCCACCAGGGAAGTCAATTTTCTTCTATAATTTAACAAAATATGAACATTTTTCTATGTTCCTGTATTTCAATTCTTCCCAAGTATCATTTGAAAAGGCTGTATAATTTTCCATCAAATGCATGTTTCATTTGTTGAGTTTCTTGTGGTTGGACACTTCTGATTTTTCACTATTATAAATCACCGACTTGAACTTTATTGTGCCAGGAGACCCATGAAGCCAGCTGAGGTGGTTGAGCTACTTTGCATGCCTGGTGATAAGACTACTGAACTGAAACAATAGAGGTTTGTTTTTCTCGGCAAAAGCATTCAGGGGTGGGCGGCTGAACCAAAGTTTTGAGGAAACCACCAGAATATAAAAGATGAAATTCTAAAGCCAAGTCGTTCGTGTAGAACTTCCAAAGGAGGTGATCAGGAGCCTCTCACTGATTCGAGAACAGAAAATGACTGAGACGGGGCAAGAAAGAGAAGTGTAAGTGTTAGTCGATCAGTTGTATCTGACTCTTTTGCTTATGGACTATTTATGGACTGTAGCCTGCCAGGCTCCTCTGTCCATGGGGTTTCCAAGGCAAAAATACTGGAGTGGGTTGCCATTCCCTTCTCCAGGGGACCTCTCTGACCCAGGGATCGAACCTGGGTCTCCCTCTTTGCAGGCAGATTCTTTACTGTCTGAGCCACCAGGGAAGTCCGAGAAGGAGAGTATTTGTAAATTATTTCTGTCTTCAGATTTCAGGCATTCAGATGGCCTGGGGCGAGGGTTCTGCTGCCCTCACCTGAGAACAGGTCCCCAAGAGAGCTTTGATTGACAGGTGAGACAGGGAAGCGGCCTGTGGCTGCCCGGGAGACACGGGCTGTGTCGGGTTCAGCCACAGGGTTGCCCGGTTTCCCATGGGCCACGCAGGAGAGACATCTGCATGGTATGAGTTTGGTTGAGCCAGGGGGTGGGGCTGGGGGCAACACAGCAGAAGGGAGCTGGAAGTGGGCACAGCCTTCCTCTGGCTGAGGAAGGAGCCCCTAGGACAGGTTCAGTCCAGTCGCTCAGTCAGGTCCAACTCTGCGACCCCATGGACTGCAGCACGCCAGGCTTCCCTGCCCATCACCAACTCCCAGAGCTTGCTCAAACTCACGTCCATCAAGTCAGTGATGCCATCCAACCACCTCATCCTCTGTCGTCCCCTTCTCCTCCTGCCTTCAATCTTTCCTAGTATCAGGGTCTTTTCCCATGAGTCAGTTCTTTGCATCAGGTGGCCAAAGTATTGGAGCTTCAGCTTCATCATCAGTCCTTCCAATGAATATTTAGGATTGATTTCCTTTAGGAATGACTGGTTGGCTCTCCTTGTAGTCCAAGGGACTCTTAAGAGTCTTCTCCAACACCACAGTTCAAAAGCATCAGTTCTTTGACACTCAGCCTTCTTTATGGTCCAATTCTCCATCCATACATGACTACTGGAAAAATGATATCTTTGACTATACAAACCTTTGTCTGCAAAATAATGTGGAGTGAAGTGAAAGTCACTCAGTTGTGTCCGACTCTTTGCGACCCCATGGACTATACAGTCCATGAAATTCTCCAGGCCAGAATACTGGAGTGGGTAGCCCTTCCCTTCTCCAGGGGATCTTCCCAACCCAGGGGTTGAAACCAGGTCTCTCACATTTCAGGCGGATTATTTACCAGCTGAGTCATAATGTCTCTGCTTTTTAATATGCCATCTAGGTTGGTCATAGCTTTCCTTTCAAGAAGCAAGCTCTTTTAATTTCATGGCTGCAGTTACCATCTGCAGTGATTTTGGAGCCCAAGAAAATTGTTTCCTTTGTTTCCCCATCTATTTGCTATGAAGTGATGGGACTGGATATCATGGTCTTAGTTTTTTGAAGGTTGAGTTTTAAACCAGCTTTTCACTCTCCTCTTTCACTTTCATCAAAAGGCTCTCTAGTTCCTCTTTGCTTTCTGCCATAAGAGTGGTATCTGCATATCTGAGGTTATTGATATTTCTCCCAGCAAACTTGATTCCAGCTGTGCTTCATCCAGCCCGGCATTTCACATGATACACTCTGCATATAAGGCAGGGTGACAGTATACAACCTTGACAGACTCCTTTCCAATTTGGAACCAGTCCATTGTTCCATGTCTGGTTCTAATTGTTGCTTCTTGACCTTCATACAGATTTCTCAGGAGGCAGGTAAGGCTTTCTGGTATTCTCATCTCTTGAAGAATATTCCACAGTTTGTTGTGAGCCACACAGTCAGAGGCTTTAGCATAGTCAGTGAAGCAGAAGTAGTTGTTTTTCTGGAATTCTCTTGCTTTTTCTGTAATCCAACGAATGTTGGCAATTTGATCTCTGGTTCCTCTGCCTTTTCTAACTCCAGCTTGAACATCTGGAAGTTCATGGTTCATGTACCATTGAAGCCTGGCTTGGAGAATTTTGAGCATTACTTTGCCAGCGTGTGAGATGAGTGCAATTGTGCGATAGTTTGAGCATTCTTTGGCGTCGCCTTTTGCATCCCCTCGAGTCAAGGGTGCTGCAGGGAATGATGATCCTCAAGGATGGGAAGCTTCTAGGAGCCCACAGCAGCACCCATGAGAATGTCAACTTCACCTCTGCTGAGACTGTAGAGCTGCAGCCAGCTTCTAGAAGGACTTGGTCAAGGAAGATCCACCCCATGGCTTGAGTATTCATGACCCTGTACCCTGACCCTGACCTAAAGGGTCAAATGCACCCTAGCATGCAGGTGAGAGGTAAGCTCCAGGGGAAAGAGGAGGAGCATGAGGTGGACAAAAAGAATCCGGCCTTGTGGCTCTTGTCACCTTGGGCTTTGAACCTAACCCAGGCCTGATGAGGCGACATTTGATCCAAAATTAGGTTCAGTGTGTTTATTAGTCTTGGACCATGTTAATTACAAAATTGCAACCATGTTTACTGTTGGAGGATAATTTATACTTTTACCTAAGTGTGAGGACAAAAGTAATGGGTCTGCCAGAGCTTTTATCTAGGAGTAGGGATATATTCAAAAGCAGAGACATTACTTTGCCAACAAAGGTCCATCTAGTCAAGGCTATGGTTTTTCCAGTGGTCATGTATGGATGTGAGAGTTGGACTGTGAAGAAAGCTGAGCCCAGAAGAATTGATGCTTTTGAACTGTGGTGTTGGAGAAGACTCTTGAGAGTCCTTTGGACTGCAAGGAGATCCAACCAGTCCATCCTAAAGGAGATCAGCCCTGGGTGTTCTTCGGAAGGAATGATGCTACAGCTGAAACTCCAGTACTTTGGCCACCTCATGCGAAGAGTTGACCCATTGGAAAAGACCCTGATGCTGGGAGAGATTGGGGGCGGAGGAGAAGGGGACAATAGAGGATGAGATGGCTGGATGGCATCACTGACTTGATGGATATGAGTTTGGGTGAACTCTGGGAGTTGGTGATGGACAGGAAGGGCTGGCGTGCTGCGATTCATGGGGTCGCAAAGAGTCAACATGACTAAGCGACTGAACTGAACTGAGGGAGCTATTATCCCCAGTACATAGTTTCCAGTGTGTGTGTGTGTGTGTGTGTGTGTGTTAGCCGCTCAGTCTTGATGGACTGTAGCCTACCAGGGATTCTCCAGGCAAGGATACTGGAATGAATTGCCATTTCCACCAGTGTGTTGTCCTGACCCAGGTGTCAAACCCGAGTCTTCATAGTTTCCAGGGATGTTGGGAAGCAATAATAGAGTTCATTTTTTATTATATCTCATGAACAGTATGTTCAACATGCCAGTTATAAGCAGAATAAAAGTGGCTTGAGCAACAAGGATTTATTTTTCTTATCTAAAATGAAGTTGAGAGGTAGGTGGCTGCAGAGATAGTTTACCAGCTCAGTGAAGGCCAAGGGCCAAGCTCATCCCATCCTACTGCTCTGCTAAGCCTCAGTGTATTAATGATGTCTCCCCTCCTGGCCACAAGATCACTGCCCCAGATCCAGCCATCACATATTCACACAGAAAAACACAACAGGAATTGCAGGCTGTCCTCACTCTTGCCTTTTACAGAGAGGAAAATCTCATCTCCAGGCCCCCAATAAGACCAATCTTATCACTTCTGGGCCAGAATGAGTCATATGGCCACACCTTGCAACATGTTTCCTGAGGGAATTTTCTCCGCTTCCTAATTTCCTAAGGCTCTTCAAACCTCGATAAAGCACAGTCAGTGCCTCCCTCCCATAAACTGCTTTCAGTGAGGTCATCAATTACCTCATTGCCAGAAACAGCGGGTATATTTCATAGCCCTGGTCTTACTTGATCTCTAGGTCACTGGACAGTGCAGGTCTCTCCCTGCTCTTTGATGCTCTGTCCTCCCTGAGGGGTTTTCCTTAACACCGTGCTTTCGGGTGTCCTTTACTTCTCCACTCTGCAGAGCTCCGTGGCTCCATCACCTCCCCTCCACCGCCTTTCTACACACTCTCCATGGCTTCAGCATCACCTGTGTGACAAGTACCACCTTAATTACATAGTTAATGTCACATCTTGTCTGAGCCGTGGATGCAGTTTTAAGTTTCCCATAAAATATCTATATAAACTTGATGGCCCTAGAGTACCTCAAACTAAAAAAAAACCAAGGTCATTATTTTTCTCTTCTACCAAATCTGTTTTTTCTGTACCCTTTGCTTCTATTGAAGTCACCACCACCATCACCTACCTGGTCACCCAAACTAGAAACCTCTGTCCATCTTCCTCATCATTGCCACCACGGTCATGTCAATTTTACCATCTAAACACGTCTCAAATGTGTTGCCTTTCATCTCAGCTACCGCTAGGTTGGTTTTGGTTCAGTTCTTAATTCAGCTGTAACCACCTCTTAACTACTGCCCTTTTCACTTTATTCCCGCCTTGCATGAGGATATGATGTGTGGAACTATGGCAGCCGTCTTGTGACCATGAGGTGACGAGCGTGAGGATTGACAGCCAGCATGCTAAGGATGGTAGAAGAAACACAGTAAGAGGCTGGCTCCTTCTCAGCTTGGCTGAGCGCCTCAGTCAATACCAGAAAGCATCTACTTGCAGACTTCTTGTGATGTAAGGTCAGAAACGTCTCTCCTGCTGAAGCTCTGTTAGTTGCTTCTTGTTACATCATAAGACGTTCCTAACTACCACTAGCAGTGGGCAGCTGGGAGGAGCAGTATGAGAACACGTGTGCCGTGTTGACGTAGCAACCTTAAAGCAGCTGTTTTAGTGTGAAGTGTGTCTTTAGGTAACTGGAAGAAAAACTATTAACTATTTAGGTTTTTTTATATTGTCACCGAGTGGTGTGCATACAGATCCATGCGCCTCTCTCTGCATGAACCCACGCCCTACCCTTTGTTGTTTTCCTCTCGCTTGCATGTGTGGATGCACTTGCTCAGTCATGTCCGACCCTTTGCGACCCCTGGGACTATGGCCCCCAGGCTCCTCTGCTCATATAATTCTCCAGGAAAGAATGCTGGAGTGGGTTGCCACTTCCTCCTCTAGGGGATCATCCTGACCCAGGGATCAAGCACCTCTCTTGCATCTCCTGCATTGGCAGACTGATTCTTTATCACTGTGCCTGCTGGGAAGCCCTTCCATTCACTTAGGACTGCAGTATTTTTTTAGGCATACAATAAAAATAGATGCAACCCAGAGCAGGGAGAGAGGGGGAACCCAGAGGCTAATGGGGCTATGCAGTACCCTGGCCCCTTTAGAAGCATCCCCATTTGTATACAGAAATGCATGGTGATATGAGTTATGTATCGATCACGATCACGTGATCAGTCGTGGGCATCTGACATCTTTAGCACTAGTCAAGATTGGGAATGAAGAGGTACCCTCCATTGCTAAGTACAAAATCCCTGGGGCCAGCAGCCCAGATGTCACCCAGTTCTTAACATAGATTGCTGACAACAGTGGTCCCATCCACATGCCCCAAGCCTCCCCAACTGCCTCTTCAGTGGGATTTTTCTGACCACAGTATTTTCCAGGCTTTACGAGGTACCACTAATGGCAGCTGGTTAATTATCCCTTCTCCAGAGGATCTTCCCCACCCAGGAATCAAGCCTGTGTCTCCTGCATTGCAGGCAGATTCTTTACCATCTGAGCCACCAGGGAAGCCCAATTTCTGAAGAAATTGTTTCAAGTCTCAGGATTGAAGATCTGCCCCTGAGCAAATGTAGAGAAATAGACTTAAGAAACATCCAGTCACTGTTGGCCATCAGAGAACCACCAGAGAAGCGTCCTCTGCTGTTCACGTCATTTCTTCTGAGATTCTTTTTCCTCTCAGAGAAGGATGTTAGGGGAGTGGGCATCTCCCCCTTCAGACCTCATCAACATGAGAGCTGCGGGCACGTGCAGACAGTTGGTGGTCATGTCCTGTGATCACCAAGGTTCAGCCATTTCTCATCTGGGGAACCAAGTTCCCTGGGTACAGTCCTCCTCATTGCTGAGGTTGTAGCAGCCTCTAGGGGTTGCCACGGGTTACTGAGTGCGTGGGCCGTTTAAAGTGAGAGTGCTCAGTATTTCCTCCAGATGTCCCCAGGGGCCAAAGATGATCTGATGGCTGGATCTCAAGACCACCTCCCATTGCTGACCAGGGTCTGGAACTGGTTGGCATACACACGTAGAGGAAGTGGAGGGGAGCAAAATGTATCCCCCACAAAGTGTCTCTTTCACACGTGGGTTATTTTGAGCTGGAAGCAATCATGACCCAAAAGACTCAGGAAGAAACTTTGACCTTCCCCCTGACTGCCCAAAGAGTGTAGACAGAGGGCCTGTCCCGGGAGGGGGTCCATCAGCACAGACGACTGCAGCGTGAGCCAGTGGTGGAGAGGGAGGGACCAGCAAAGTCTGGTAGAACCCCTCTCTATGGCCCACCATCTCTGCCCACCCCGCAAACATTTGTCTATCAAACACTTGCTTTTCTGTCTCCATGTCAGTTGCCTGACTCCCCTTTGAGGTCCCAGACCACTACCCCCAACATGCTCTTATATCTTTAGCTGAAGATGGTACTTAAGGTGAGGGTTTTAGTTATGAACCTGTTTTGGTGGGTTATGCAGTCTTCCTGAGTCTCTCCCATGTATATGTTATTAAGCTCTGTTTGACTTTCTCCTGTTCATCTCTCTCGTGTCAATTTAATTCTTAGAGACAAAGCTGGATGAGCAGAGAGAAACGTCTTCTTCCCACAGAGGGGAATGTGTTGAACCTGTGGGCGGTCAGCTTGCCTGGATCCACCTGAGAATTACTGTGCCTACTGGTGTACACACACACAGCAGTTTTCTCTGAATGGGACACACCACCAAGTCATCACCCCTCTTGCTGAAGCCCCCCTTGCTCCCCCAGTGCCTCCCCGGGTCCCAGTCTTCCCATTCTTCCCACACATACGCAAGGCTGTCTCTGGGAGACTGAGCTTTGTCCTGAGTTGTCAGCCAGGGCATTCCAGCCCTAAAAACTAGGGCTCTAGTTTTTAGGATTTATCTCAAAATCTGCTCTGGTCTTATCATCATCTGCTTAAGAGCCTGCGGCACTTTCTCATCCCCACTGCGTTGAGGGTGAACCTCCAGAAAATTCCCTGATCCACCTACCCTCAGCCTGTCCCTCCTGACAGAGCATCTCCACCTTCTCGTCAGATGATGTCCTTTTAGTGCTCCCAACTCGGTGCTCCCTCACTCTTGGGCAGTTGGGAGGCAGTCCTCTGCTCACAGCTCCACATACCACACTTTGTAATAATTAGTTGCTAGTGTGAGTGAGTGTGTCTGTGTAAATGGTTTGTTTGTATGAATGTGTGAGTTTGTGTGAGAGTGTGTATGTGAGTGTGTGTGGGGGGTGTGTGTGTGAATGTGTTTGTGTGAGTGTGTGTGGGTTTGTGTGTGTGAGCGGTGTGTGAATGTGTGAGTTTGTGTGAGAGAGTGTGTATGTAAGTGTGTGTGTGTGAATGTGTGTTTGTGTGAGTGTGTGAGTGTGTGTGGGTTTGTGTGTGTGAGCAGTGTATGAATGTGAGTTTGTGTGAGAGAGTGTATATGTGAGTGTGTGTATGGGGTGAGTGTGTGTGTGAATGTGTGTTTGTGTGAGTGTGTGTGGGTTTGTGTGTGTGAGTGGTGTATGAATGTGTGAGTTTGTGTGTGTATGTATGTGAGTGAGTGTGTGTGGGTTTGTGTGTGTGAGCAGTGTGTGAATGTGTGAGTTTGTGTGAGTGTGTGTGTGAATGTGTGAGTTTGTGTGAGAGAGTGTATATGTGAGTGTGTGTGGTGTGTGTGTGAATGTGTGTTTGTGTGAGTGTGTGTGGGTTTGTGTGAGTGGTGTGTGAATGTGTTTGTGTGTGTGAGTGAGTGTGTATGTGAGTGGTGTGTGTGGGTTTGTGTGTGTGAGTGGTGTGTATGTGAGTGGGGTATGTTGGTTTGTGTGTGTGAGTGGTGTTTGAATGTGTGAATTTGTGTATGTGAGTGGTGTGTGTGAGTTTGTGTATGTGAGTGGTGTGTGTGTGTGTGTGTGTGTATCATCAGATACTCTGCAGGGCACCTGTGAGCTGTCCACTGCAGACGACCTGGAGGACACTGAAGGACAGTAAGACACAGCTCCTACTTTTATAGCTTTTTCTACTTTCTAGTTGAGTGAATATTACACACACACGTGAAATAACTAGAAAAAAATAAGCATTAAGCAAGAGCTTGCGGACTGGTAGCCTGTGGCCTGAATGGAGCCCTTATGTGCATCTTGTTCAGCAATTACAATTTCCACCAGCACAGGCTTTGTGGTTTCCCCATTGTTGTAGCGTAGCAAAGTGTGCCCAGTGTGGAGTCCCCTGTCTTAGTCGCTTTCGGTGCGCAGCTCAGTGGCATTAACCACATTCGCGTTGCTGTCCCACTGCCGCCACCATCCACTTCCAGAACGTGTTTCCTCGTGCAAAACTGAGGCCTTGTACCCATTAAACAGGCTTCCCAGGTGGCGCAGTGCTAAAGATTCCACCTGCCGATGCAGGTTCGATCCCTGGGTCGGGAAGATCCCCTGGAGAAAGAAATGGCAACCCACTGCAACCTTCTTGCCTGGAGAATCCCATGGACAGAGGAGCCTGGCGGGCTGCAGTCCACAGGACTGCAGAGTTAAACACAACTGAGTGCACACACACACACACACACACACACTACACCCATTAAACAGTAGCTCCCCATCCCCACTTCCCATCTTCAGCTCCTGGCAGCCACCATCCTCTGTTCTGTCTGTCTGGTTTAATTACTCTGTGCACCTCATAGAAATTAAATCATGCAGCATTTGTCTTTTGTCCCACCAATACTGCACAGGGTTCCAATTTTTCCACATCCTTATCAACACTTATTTTCTGATTTTTTTTAATAGTCATCCTAAAGGGTGTCAAGTGGCTAGCACAATTTAATTTTTTCTACCACTTTATTTACTTATTTGGCTGCACCAGGTCTTAGCGGCAGCACGTGGGATCTTCGGTTTTCATTGCAGCGTGCAGGATCTTTAGCTGTGGCATGTGAACTCTTAGTCGCGGCATGAGGGGTCTAGTTTCCTGACCAGGGATTGAACCTGGGCCCTCTGCACTGGGAGCTCTGAGTCTTAGCTACTACTGTACCACCAGGGAAGTCTCCCCCAAGTTTTCAAATTAGTTGCCAATGCTTAAAAATCAGCTTTATTGTTTTGTTTTAAATCTAGATTTCCAGTTTCTTTTGACAATTTGGAAAACTCTAGCAGCCCTGGGGCCTCAACTTGGCCTTGGTGACAACTGGCTGGAGCTGCGCTGCCCCTTTGCACAGGGCAGGGCTGCACCTAGCTCCCCGCAGCCCCTTTCCTCACGGGCTCCTGGACCCCATGCAGAACGAGGGCCAACCTTGTGCCTCTCTCCTCTTGCACGGCCGCCTCAACCCCTGGCGCTGCCAGGAAGAGAAGAGAATGTTTCCCATCCTCCATAAAGATGAGGGAAGGGGAAGCAGACGGGGTGACTGAGAGGGGAGCTGTTGTTATGATGTCTGGGTCACTGACAGAGATTTGCAGGCACTGTGTTCCTTAGCTGGCTCCCTCCTGTCAGTTCTCTTCCTGGCCCTGTAGGCATTTGGATTTCGGACCCTTGCATTTATTGAAGTGACTCTAGCCAGTGTAGCACTTCTATCACATTGCCTAATTTTCCTTTCTTTTTAGTGGCCAGAATCATTAAGTCTTAGGAAGTGTGATGATCATAATACAATGTGGTTGTCCTTTTCACCACACTGAACATGAGATTTGTAGGGCTTATTTAGTATTGGTCGTAAGTTTGTACCCTTAAACATCATCTGTCCTTTCCCCAACTCCCCATCACTTGGTAACCACCACTTTACTGCTTTTGAGTTGGGCTTTTTCAGAGTCTACATGTAAGTGAACTTATGCAGCACTTGTCTTTCTCTGTCTGACGTGTCTCACTTAGGCCTGAGGCCCATCACATGGTCGCAGATGGCAGGATGTCCTTCTTTCTCAGCCACTAGCTTTTCTGAGACCACGACTTCACTGATGCCAAGCTAATCAAAGACAGTTTGAGAAAGGAGGTAGAATTTCACTCTGCCTTGAAGAATGGTGTATTCATTTGCTAGAGCTGCCCACTCCAGTGTTCTTGCCTGGAGAATCCCAGGGACGGGGGAGCCTGGTGGGCTGCCGTCTATGGGGTCGCACAGAGTCGGACACGACTGAAGTGACTTAGCAGCAGCAGCCGTAACAAAATAGCACACAATGGGTGACTTAAACAACAGAAATTCGATTTCTCCCAGTTCTGGAGGCTGGAAGTCAGAGGTCAAGGTGTCTGTGAGATTCGTTTCTCTTGAAGCCTCTCTCCTGGGCTTGTAGACGGTATACTGCTCCTGCGTCTTCATATCATCTTCCCTTTGTGTCTGTGCCCCTCATCTCCTTTTCTCATAAGTCACATTGGACTAGGGCCCACTCATAGCACCTTATCTTACCTTAATTACCTCTTTAAGACCCTATCTCCACATATTCCGAGGCATGGTGGGTTAGGAGTTCAGCATAGGAATATGGGGAGAACACAGTTGGCTCTGTACCAGATGGGAGGATCCAGGAAGGAAGGGAGGAAAGGTACAGCGGGCTTGTGTTTTGTTACCCTCTCAGCACCTGTTAGTTGCTCAGTCTTGTCCAACTCTTTGCGGCCCCATGGACTGTAGCCTGTGAGGTTCCTCTGTCAGGAACCCAGGTCTCCTGTATTGCAGGCAGATTCTTTCCCATCTGAGCCACCAGGGAAGTCCAATACACCGCACCCATATTCGTTTCCTGTTGCTGCTGTAATAAGTTGCCACAAATTTATTAGCTTAAACAACACACGTTCATCTTCTTGCAGTTCTGGAAGTCCCAACACCAAGCCTTCGCAAAGCTGCCAGCTTTCCACAGGCAGCATGGGAGAACCTGTTCACTGGCGTTTCTGGTTTATGGAGGTTGCCAGCATGCCCTGGCTCACGGCCCCTATTTCTCTGCTTCCATCACCACATCTCTTTCTCTGTCTTTTGAGTTTCCTGCCTCCTTCTTTAGAAGGGCCTTGTGTTTACACTGGGCTCACCCAGATAATCCAGGATAATCTCCCCATTTCAAGATCCTTAATGAAATCACAGTTTCAAAGTCTATTTGCCACATAAGATAACACAGTCACAGTTCCAAGGACGAGGACATGGATGTCTTTGTGAGAGGGAGCGGTACTATTCTGTCTACACAGCACCTCTCTCCTCTTGCGTACTCCAGCCTTGAAGATCGAGTGGGGAGCTGTCCATCATAGTGCGCCGCTAGAGTGGTCACATGACCCCAGCTCGCTCAACCTGAGTTTTTTGAGGGTTTCCCTTAAGGGCGTCCCTGGTAGTTCAGCTGGTAAAGAATCTACCTGCAATGCAGGAGACCCTGGTTCCATTCCTGGGTCAGGAAGGTCAGTTGGAGAAGGGAACCGCTACCCACTCCAGTATTCTGACCTGGGAAATTCCATGGACTGTATAGTCCGTGGGGTTGCAAACAGTCAGACACAACTGAATGACTTTCAGTTTCACTTCAGTGGCAAAGCAAGGTGATGTGAATGTGTGTTTGGCGGAGAGCAAACCTCCTGTGAGGTCAAAGATTCAATCTGCCCTTGTAGAGCTGGAAACTGAGGTGTAGAGAGAAGGACGGATGGAGAGTCCTGTCAGGGTTTCCATCACTGGTCCCAGTTGTTCTTGAGACCAGCAGTTGGGAAATTGATGTATCCTCCATTCAGTTTGTTTCAGGTGGGGTTTCTGTCCCTGGAAGTCCAAATCATGTTGACATATATAGAGGCTATTTTGAATGAAGGCTAGGCAGTGGGCGAGGGGTGGGGAGACAGAAGGCTGAATCTCTCTTGAGGCTAATGAAGCTTAAGCTTCAAGGCCACTCACACATGAGTCCCTCCACCCTGGTTGGGAGTCCTTTTCAGATGCTTTTGCAGAATTTTTAGGCAATGCAGTAGCTGCAATTACTGAACCACTTTAGTCTCTTCCCATTTCAACATCCCCTTGATCAAACCCTCCCTCCCCCCAGTTTTGACATGACTGTGGACATTTTTGAAAACCATCTAGGGGGAAATTGAGCTGAGGATATACTTACTGTGTGTCAAATGGGATATTTGTATGTGGCCTCCAGTTGTTTTGTGAAGTTTACTCATTGGCTGGGTGTAGGAATGGGTTTTAGGAATACTCCGAGTGCCTGACTCGCTCTGCCTGGTGTCAAGAAGGTAGGGGCTCGTGGTCATGTGGTGGTAAGACTGTGCCCTGCAGCGCCCACCTCCAGAAGTGTGTGGGGAGTGTAAACAAGTTGGAACTGTACTGAGCCAAAGATGGACTGTTGAAAAATCCTTCCAGTCATCAGATGTGTAAAGTTATAAAACAGAAGACAGAAGTCTTGACTTCTGGTCAAAATTAAAACTCTCCCTTTAGGGAGAGTTTTTTTACCTGTAGGAATATAACAGGTGAAGCTGTTATAAAGTAAACATACTACAGTTTTTTCTTTTTTTGATGCAAACTGTGCAAAAATGGAATTTATTAGAATTCCTGTGGATTTAATCCTGTAGGATTTATGTAACAGTGGGTATGTCTGTGTACATGCCTCCTAACGTATTGAACTGTGTCTTACCATGACATTCCCAATAATAGGTTGCGAAGCTAAAATCAGCTTTTCTAAATGATCAACCATGCTAGAGAAAAACCTGAAGTCTCTTTCTGTTCCCTTGACAGACAATGGCGTTTCTAGCTGACTGTCATATTAAGAGACAAATAGTATGCAGCCAAACAGGAAGAAAAATAGTATTTTAAAGTGTGCCAGACAACTAATCAACACTAGCAAATAGGTTATTTGTCTGTATTTTGTGTTTTGTGATATTTTTCCACTTTTCAAAGTTTGTAACTTGTTATGATTTATTTACTCCTTCTGTTCATTTTCATATTTAATTTTGCACTTGTCATTTTGCATCCACGTTCTTTAACTATTTATTTATTTGGCGGTGTTGCATCTTAGTTGCAGCATGCAGGCTCAGTAGCTGCATTGCAAGGGCTTACTCACCCCACAGCATGTGGGATCTGAGTTCCTCGCCCAGGGATTGAACCCACATCACTTGCATTGCAAGGCAGATTCTTAACCACTGGACCACCAGGGGAAGTCCCTGCATTCACGTTCTTTAAAAGAGTGAACATGATTCAGGCCCCTGTAAACCTGGATCAGCCCCCATGCTCGGGCTGCAGTGAAGAGGTGGGAAGGGGCCTCCTGCCTGGAGCCAAGGCTGAGAACTGGGGCACCAGGGCTGGAAGTGGAGCGGGAGGGAGGTGGGGCTGCCGATGATGGAAGACGGGAAGACGGGTGAGAGGAGGACAGGCCCATGGAGGCTGACAGTGATAGTAGGTTCCAGCCAAGCAGAGTGACATGAGAGAGCGGCTCCTCTTCTCTGGAAGCAAATGCTTTCCAGGTGCTTCCACCTCCTAAGGAGTGGAGAGAGGATTAAAGACTTAGACATGTGGCAGGTTTTGGAATCCTGAAAAAGAGTCAAGAATCATCACTCTCTGAAACAGACTTATAAGAGCTGACATCGGGCAGATGAGGGTTCTCCGGTTTGAGTGCTTTCCAAGCCTCTCTGGATTCCAAGAAATAGGCTCACCTCCCAGTTCATCAAGCGGTGAGGGTGGATCCTAAAAGCCTCATCAGGGAAGCACCATTTCAAACAAACTCGGAAAAGGTACAGTTTCCGAGAATACTGCTAAACATACGATGGCACAAGATAAAATGCAAATTAAAAGGTGGCAGCCACACACATGCGCACACGGATGCAGAAGTTAGGCTAACAATCGGAAAGGCAGGAGACATACAAAACGGTTTGTATCCAAAGACAGGTGACATACAGGGGAGATATTTGTAACTCATATCACAGCCAGATTAATTTTCCCAATATATCAGAGTTTCTATACATCAATTAAAAAAAAAAGACCAACAATCTAATAGAAAAGGAGGCAGTTCATGAATGAAATACAAGCGCCTCTTAGACATAAGGGTGCGTGGGTGCTAAGTCACTTCAGTCGTGTCCGACTCTGCGACCCTATGGTCTGTAGCCCGCCAGGCTCCTCTGTCCATGGGATTCTCCAGGCAAGATAACTGGCGTGGGTTGCCATGCTCTCCTCCAGGGGATCTTCCCAACCCAGGGATCAAACCCACGGCTCTAATGTTTCCGGCATTGGTAGTCGCGTTCTTTACCACTAGCGCCACCTGGGAAGCCCTCTTAGACATATGGAGAGGTGGAGAGATGTTAAATCTTATTCGCAATAAGGAAATGCAAAGTAAGATAGCACTGAATATCACTTTCCAATCATCAGATTCATAGAGGGGAAAGAAAGTCTGTACTTATGTGGGGAAACAACCTTTCTCATAACTTTTCGGTAGGAATGTAGATATGGTTTCTGTGGGGAGCACTTTGGCACTATCTCCCCAGATTACAAGCACATATATCTTCCTTGGACCAGGAATCTGACTTCTAACAATTTGTCAGTAGATATGGTTACGTATGCATGATACGACATAAAGGCCAGATTATTTGCAGCACTCTTTGTAATAACGAAAGATGAGAAACAACCATCATATCTATCTATAAAGGACCAAAGAAGTAAATTACTGTATATCCATACCTTGGAATATGACTAAACTGTAGAAAAATATAAAGTTTATTTTGTGAACTGACATGAAATGATCTTCAAGATACATACAGCAAAAAAAAGAAAGGTGTAGAAGAAATATAAAGTACTCTATTGTTAGTGTTTTAAAAAGGATGGGTGGGAGAAAGGTAACTGTGTGTGTGTGGTTGGAATAAATGTTACCTCTTAGTAAAGACAGACCAGAAGCTCATACCTTAATTGCTTCCAGAGAAAGGCTGTGGGTGCCTGGGGGAAGGGAATAGGAGTCAAGAGCCTTGTGCCTTCCTGAAAAGAGTGGAATCACAGTCATTGGGTTTGACTCAGCAAATGTTAATTGAGGGCTGGTCTTATTGCAGGCACGTGGCAGGTGCCAGGGACCCAGCAATTAGTATTAATAAAACAGACTCATGTCCCACCCTCACGAACCTAGTAAAGGAAACAGGCAATGATCAAATAAAATGCATGGATGGACAGACAGACGGAAAGAGAGAAAGGGAGAGAGAGAGAAAGTCAGGTACTTTGTAGAAAATTAAACATGGCGAAGAGAGTCTGTACAGGTGGGAGATCTATTATCTTAGCCAGGGTGATGGTCAGAGAAGGTGTCCGGTCACCCGGAATTCAGATGGAGAATCCAGGGGTCACATGCAAAGGCCTGAACCGGGTAGTTCTGAGTAGACAGCATGGAGGCCAGTTGGCTCAAGCAGAGAGAGGGAAGGGCAGTGACGGGACCGAGCTGTGTCCCCGCATTTCGCAGCCCTTCTCCAGGTGCCGTGCAGCCTGCCTGGGCACTGGGGGTGACACCAACCCCTCAGGGTTCCTCGGAAAGGCCAGTCCCCTTTTCTGACTGCAGCACAGGACTGCAGCTCCAGCTTTATAACTGTGGGAGGTCATTGGGTTGGTGCATTATACATTGTGGAGTGATGTCTTTTTAGCTGATGATGCCTGTGATGATGTCTTTTCTCTGAAATAACCTTCCAGGATAATTCCCTTTGATAATTCCAGCACAACATCCCAAATGTGGCATTTGCCCCTGCAGCACAAAAATAGTCCTCCATTCTTCTAGAGAGTCTGTGTGTCTTGGAAGCAAGCAGATGCAAACACTTTTTCCATTTTTGGCTATTCCTGAGCTGCTGTGTTCCAGAAGGAGTCACAGATGAAACAGCCTTCTGCGCTTCTCTTCTGGAAGATGGCTGGGCCCCCATGGGACCACATCATCCCCAGTGGGTGCGTCTTCTCTGTACAACATGTACTATGTAAACTCTTTGATCACACTGGGTCCTCACTCTTTAAGACAACAAATCCCCAGGGGAGGAGGGTTGCATCTTGCATAATTGGACAGTTGGCTGTATCCAGAGAGATACAGAGCACATCGAAAGCCAGCCCAGGGACCCACGTGTTTGCTCAGCATCTACATGGCAAACACCAAGAGCCTCCCTTGAATGCGGGGGTCAGAAAGGGATTTTCTCAAATCTAAGCCAGCCTCTGGGGTGATGGCTCATTCAAAGTATTCTGGAATATCAGTGCCAGGGCTCAGCTCATCTGAGATGGACATGGAGTGTTTTCTGTGTCATTTTGCTTTTTTAGCAGTAGCACTAACCCTGGAATACTGAGGGGGTCCTGGGCCTGATTCAGGATCCAGGTGTCTGGAACCAGAGCCCAAAGGCCAGCTGTCTGGAGCAGGAGGAGCGGGGGAGAAAGAGGAAGGCCCACTGGCTGTGCTGAGAACAGGACCCACGGCTTTATGCACATGATTAGTGGTGAGGAGCCCGTTGCCAGGCAACAGCAGCCCCTTCCCCCTTCTATCCAGACCCCTCAGGCTGCTTGTAATATTTGGTGACATTTTTCATAGCAGAGACACAGAGTTGCCCCCTTAATTAGCTGAAGATGGTGCCTACGGCTCCCCTGCTTCCTGGCTTATTGATCAGACTCCTGATTAGAAATCATTCCCCCTATAGCATTTAATTATTAATTGCACATTAATAGTTGCTGTGCCAAGATAACCCCACAGATAGCTGATCACGTAAGTGAAGAGCTTAGACCAAGACCTGACACACAGAAAGTGCTGTATAAAAAGAATTAGTACTTCAAAGAATTATGTCTTCTAGGAGATTTGAGGACTAAGACCCATACTGAGCAGACTTGACTCTCTTCGAAGAGCTTCTCTATTTTCTTTCAGACTTTCAGAATGCTCCTGGCAAAAGAATCCTTAGCAATCCCTCTCCAAGCTGCCCCCTTTTACAGATGCGGAAACCGAGGCTCAGCAAAGTGAAATGACCTTGCCAAAGTCACATAGCTAATGACGCCAGAGGCAGGCTGAATCCAGACCTCCTGGTCCCCAGCCTCTTCTCACCACACTTCCAATTTCTAAATTTAGTGTTGCACAAAGATCTCACCAAGGAATCTGTGAAAAATGCAGATTTATGATACCACCGTGCCCCCACCCCAATGCTCTATTAGTGTCCTGAGTCTGATGTAACTGATAACTACAAACTTAGTAGCTTAAGACAACATAAGTTTACTATCTACAGTGCTGGAGGTCAGCAGTCCTGAAGAGGGTCTTACAGGCCTAAGGGCAGGGTGTTAGCAGAGCCTGGTTCCTTCTGAGGCTCTCAGGGAGAATGTGTTTCTTGCCTCTTCTGGCTCAAGGCTGCCAACTTTCCTGTTCACGGCTGTGGATCCCTACTTCTGTCATCACACCCTCTCTGCCTCTCTGCCTCCCGCTTCCCTCCAAGGACTCCTGTGATTACCTGAGCCCCTCTGACAGCACAGGACAATCTCCCATCTCAAGATCCTAACTCTAATCCCACCTGGAAAGTCCCTTTTGCCATGTAAGGTCACATCATCACAGGGTATTGGCACACGAGCATCTTTGGGGGTTCTGATTCTGCACCCAAGCTTCTGATTCCATCCTCTCCGATGGAGTCTGGGGATCTGCACCGTGAACAACGCCTGGTGACTCTGCAGCAGGGACTCCTAGAGCACATTTAGGGGAGCCCCTTCTGCCCCTCTCTCGCTTGCTCTTCACAAGAGAATGATGCCATTGGTAGGACAAAGTCCTTGTTTCCATTTAATCCAATGAAAAGCTCAGCGTTGAAAGAGTGAATTTCTGAAAGTCCAGGGTCCCACAGCTTGAGGCACATGCCCTGTGCCCACTCTCAGTACCCTGTCCAAGACAGCACCGGCATGCCTTGTTCTCCTCCTACGCAACAGATGCAAGGGTGTGGGGCCTGCTCCACGCCTCTCATGTGCGAGGAAACCGAGCTCCCAGATGGGTCACGTGAGCTGGCCAAGGCCCCACTTCCTGGGCCTGAGTGAACCCTGCTCCCCTGGGGGGAGGGCTTCCAGGAGACCTCAGGCACCCCCTCTGCCCTCTCGCACCGTGGGTGATCCTTAGTGTTCCATGGAGGGACACTTTCTGTCAGAGAATGAGATTGGTGGGCTAAGTTAATTTCAAATACATGAGACAGAAATAACATCTGAGCCTTCTGGTGGGTTATCTACACAGAGCGGGCTAATGGGAGGCAGGGGTGTGGGCGTGACAAGCCTCCTCTGTTCAAGTCTCCCGGAGGAAAAAACTAACAAAGGAGATGCTAGGTTGCTGGTGTGCACGTGTGCGAATGAACACTAGGGGGCAGAGTTCGTCCAGGAATGGTAGCACCCGTGCCATTTTTCCTCTGCTTTTAAGGATGATTTTAAAAGGGCGAGCTGGTATAGCAGGAAAGAGGGTCGTTGCCTTTAGTAGGGCCTTAGTCGATATGTTTTTAATTGGGCTATTAATCTGGAAATAAGAATAAAATAAGAAACCCAGAGGGTAGGTTGAGAGTGGATGCAATGTGAATAATGAACATACCACTGAATGACTGTTTTAAAGCGTCAGTTGTCTCATAATCTTTGCGCTTCTTTAATGTGAATTGACTTCTGAACACTACGGAGCAATTTATCATAAGGGAGTATGTCTCAGTATTGAGAAACACCAAATAATATTTTAAGAGTTTTCTAGTACATTGTGTGGTTGTGTCTGCAGCTGGAAAACATTAAAGAAATATATATGCAAATTAATGTGATGGTACACATATACTGACTCAGAGATGCTCCTCCTCACACTCACTTCCACTCTGTCTCACCACCGGAATGGAGCACGCACTGCAGAGATGGAAGGAACACTTGCTTTCTTGCTTGGGAGTTAACCCCGGTAACAGGGCTCAGCCATCATCAAGGCAGTGACATTTGGACATATTTCAATTTACAGTGGCCTGAGGAGATTCCCTTGGTTAGAACACCACTTACTACCATATGACTATAGTTAATAACACTGTGCTGCATATTTGTAAATTGCTAGGAGAGAAAATTTTCAAAGTCTTCATCACAAGGGAAAACAACTTTTGCAACTGTGTGTGGTGATGGATATTAACTAGACTTATCGTGGTGACCATTCTGCAATATGTACAAATGTCCAATCATTATGTAATGCCCCTGAAACTAACATATTAGTGTGTATCAATTATACTTCAGTTTAAAATCCAAAACAAAACAATAACTACCATAAATCAGAACTCACTAGGTACCAGGCACTGGGATTTTCTTGCATGATCTCATTTAAGCAACATAACCCTATAAGATAACCCTATAAGATAGACACTGTTATTATTACCTTTGTTTTCCAGGTGGGGAAACTGAAAGTAAGAAGAGTTAAGTAAGTTGTCCAAGATTACCCAGCTAGGAAGTGTTTCTTCCTAGGCTGACAGCTAACACCAAAGCCAGGTTCTTAGTTCCTGTCATTTTGGAAGCCCAAGAAATTCTCTCCTGATGGAAAACACCTGGGTCATATGTTCTGACACTTTATGTTCTAGTCTGAGCATGGTGCTGATTTGGTCCATAGTCTTAGGAAAGTGACTATACCTTGGTTGAATACTAAGATATTATAATGAGAAGATACTTAATAACTTGAGTCATCAAAATAAAAATAATATAACCTTTATGGTAGAGACTTGGGGCACCAAGAGCCCAGCTTAATGTAGAGTCCAGGGCTGTGGTCAGCCTTGAGGTCTGCAAGAACCTGCTGCTGAGGTCAGAAGGAAGATTTTATAGGATGGAAATGTAACAGCTTGGGCTTCCCAGGTGGTGCTAGTGGTAGATAATCCATCTGCCAATGCAGGAGATACAAGAGATGTGGGTTCGATCCCTGGGTTGGGAAGATCCCTGGAGGAGGGCATGGCAACCCACTTCAGTATTCTTGCCTGGAGAACCCCACGGGCAGAGGGGCCTGGTGGGCTACAGTTCATGGGGTTGCAAAGAGTCAGACACTACTGAAATGACAGAGCACATATGCTGGTCAGTCACAGGCTGGTGTTACCTGAGAGGATGGTCCTATGAAGCTCTTGGTTTAAGAATACGGTTGGGTCCCTCTCCTGAACACTGGCCCTGGAGTTT
This sequence comes from Ovis canadensis, assembly GCF_042477335.2. Classification (NCBI taxonomy): domain Eukaryota; kingdom Metazoa; phylum Chordata; class Mammalia; order Artiodactyla; family Bovidae; genus Ovis; species Ovis canadensis. The sequence goes on along the minus strand of NC_091247.1, from coordinate 136,485,660 downwards.
GGGGGTGTAGACTTGCAGGAAGATGGCCACGTGTTGGGCAGAAAGACCTGTGCATTGGAGAAATGCTGCACAAGGCGTCACATAGGGCTTGACTGGAAAAGGAAGCCACATGGTCCTTCTTGGACCACCAGAAGCTGCTAGGCACCATCCCAGGGCAGACTTCAGGACCACTTGGTCAGCCACAGGGACCAACAGTCCTGTCACCAGCAATCACAAAGAGGCATATTCACCTTTGGCTTTTCTTCTTCTTCCTCCACAGCCAGAAGCGTAAGCGTAGGGAGGGAGAGGAGAGAGAAAGAGAAGACCAAGTCTGCCCTCCCCTCCCCCACCCCCAGATCGGCTAAAGCTTAGGGCCTTGTTTGCATTAGAGGCAACGAGGAAAGCTTCGGATCAAATATAAGACTGAAATTTTAAATTGAGCAGAGCTTAATCTTAATAACTGAAGAGAATCTTTTGATAACTCAAATGATGAAATGTTTCAGAATCAGACTGATAATACACATAGCTAATGGAGCCAGCTACCCAGTGGGAAAAGGAAGTTCCACAAAACATAACTGATAGACTTGAGGAGGGGATCATTTTGTGTTGATCCCCCCAGAAACTTGACAATCTACACTAAGCCTGTTATTCAAAGGAAAATCGGTAGATAGCACAGATTCTGCTGCACGTGAAAGGCTGGAGCCCAACGTTCCAAACTGCGCAGTTACTTCCTCCGCATGCGTCGGTCACATGGCTCTGCCGGACTCTGGTCTTGCAGGAGCATCTTGGGTACTTCAGATACGGGGGAAAAGCCAAGGTTTTCTTTTCTTATCAAGACTGTATTTATATGTCTTTCTTCTGCTTTTACAACAAACGCTAGCTTAGGACATTCGTCTTCATAAGTGCCCTTTCTCTGCTCAAAGACTTCTGCCCTCTGAGAGGTCTGGATTGATCCCCTATTTCCCTCCTGAACTTTCAGAGCTCTTCTTGAACCCTGGTCTTCAAAAGGGCTGAGACAGTATGAACTTAATGTGCCGAGATACTGATGATAATCTCACCCCAACTCTGAGTTCCTTCCACCTCTTGACCAAATAGATTTGAGCAGTACAAGAACCCATAGACATACGTGTGAGTGGCAGAGAGCAAAAGCCCCAAAAACGGACCCAAGGACTCCATCCTAATCTACTCTGTGATTGAAAAATGATGTCATTAATTCATGCGAAGAGGAAATGAATGCTCTGTAAATAGTGCTTGGGTAATCGGTTAACTGCATGTTCAAAAACAACCATTTAAATTCTCACTTCATACCCAACAGTTTCCAATGGATTTAATAGAAGTAATAATTAAAACAATAAAAATGTAGAAGAAAATGTAAGTGACTATATACCAGACCTTGAAACTGGGGAAGAACTTTACCAGCACAACAGCAACAAAGAAATCAGATTTTAAAATGATAACTTTGAATATATAAAATTAAAAATGTCTACACTTTTATATTTAGCTAATGTAAACACAGTAAAAAAAAAAAAAGTATGGTGGTAACATGGCCCATTAATCCCTATTGCATCAACTGACAGTAAGCCAACAGCCAGTATGTGAGTGAGACGATCCTAGACCATCTGCTCCCTAGCCCTGCCACCAGCTGACAGCAGATGCATGAGTGAGCCCAGCCGAGATCAGCCACGCCTGGTCCAGGTCATCAGATACATCCTGCTGACCAGTAGATTCATAAGTAATAGTAAATGTTACTTGGTCTAGAACACTAGGTTTTAAGGCAATTTGTTATGCAGAGTTAGATAAATGATGCAAAATGAAAATGACAAATTGGAACAAATCTGTGCAAGAAATATGAAAGATAAAGATTAAAATCTTTACTATGAAATGAGGTCTTATAAATCAACAAGAAAAGCAACATCTGCTGTAGAGAAATGGATATAGGACATGAGAAGATAAGTTCTTAAGGAGATAAAGAAATGGCTTAATAAACTAATGAAAAAAGATTAAACTTCCCCAAAATAGAAGAGGTGCAGTCTGAATATTAAACCATGTACGTATTTTTACTTATTAAATTAGCAACAATATAAAATGTTCGATAATGATGAGTGTAATGTGATGGGCACTCTCATATCGATGGGTAAAAGTATAATTATTATAGCAAACCATTTTTTGAAGGTAAGTTAGCAAGATTTCCCCTTCATGGATCATGGCCTTGTTGTGATGAAGGGGCTTGCATAATTCAATGAAGCTACGAGCCGTGCTGTGCAGGGCCACCCAAGAAGAACAATGAAGAGTTCTGGCAAAGTGTGGTCCACTGGAGAGGGGAACGGCAATCACACTTGGACAGAGGAGCCTGGCGTGCTGCAGTCCACGGGGTCGCAAAGAGTTGGACATGGCTTGGCAACTAAACAATAACAACTAGCAAGATTTAGAAAAAGCCTTTGGCAATTTCTAACAAAATTAATACTCTAACCATGTGATCTGGCAATTGTGTTCCTTGTTGTGTACTCAAAGAGTTAAAACTTATGTCCACAGAAAAACCTACACATGGATGTTTATAGCAGCTTTATTCATAATTGCCCAAATTTAGAAGCCATCTGAATGCTCTTTAGTAGGTGAGTGAATGAATAAATCCTGGTATATCCAGACAAGGAAACCAGAAATGAGTCATCTTGCCATGAAAAGACATGGAAGAAATTTAAATGCATATTGATAAGTGAAAAGAGTCAGTCTGAGAAGGCCATATACTGTATGGTTCCAAGAATATGCCATTCTGAAAAAGGCAAAAGGATGTATACAGAAAAAAACAGTCAGTGAGGCAAAGGGGAAATGAAGGATGAGTAAGTGGAGCGCAGAGGATTTTTAGGGATGTGATGCTATTAATGGTGGATACATGTCATTATGCACTTGACCAAACCCAAAGAAGATCCAGCATCTAGAGTGAACCCTAGTGTAAACTGTGAACTTTGGGCCATTGGGATGCATCAGTGTAGGTTCAGCAGTTGTGAGAAAGGCATCCCTCTAGTGGGGGTTGTTGATAAGGGGGCGGCTTTGCCTGTGTGAGTGTAAGGGGGATATAGGAAATCTTTGTTCCCTTTGTTCTGTGAATCTAAACCTGCAAAAAATGAATAAAATAAAATCTTTAAGAAGAGAAAAAGGCTTTGGAGTGGATGCAGGTGGTGGTTGTGGAACATTGCGTTATTGTTCCCAATTCCTCATCTTGCTCTCTGCATGATTTTGTGGTTCCTTCTCCTGGAAGCGAAGTGTACTCTCTTGCATATCAATACTGTGCTTGGCTTTGTGGCTATTTTGGGCCAATGGAGTATTAACAAATGTGTCCTGCAAGCAGAGATTTAGGCATACTGTGGTTTCAGATTTGTTCTCTTGCTTTTCTCCTTTCACTGTAAGAAGAGCTTCCCCTGTGTGCTCCTGACCCTTCAGTCTGAGACCCAGAGTGAACACATGGATGTGAGAAGGTAGAAATGATAGTGGCAGAATAGTGTTTAGAACTCATCTAATCTCTACAAAACAAACAAACAAACAAAAAAAAAACAGAGAGCAGTTGAGTAACAAAACCGAAAATCCACCAATTTTCCAACAAAACCAGGTGAGAAAGCATCCCTCTGGCCTCTGAAATACAAGAGATGAGGAGAAATCATTGATAGTCACAAGACCTGTATGGTATCAGCTTCTGTGCAGGAACAAGCAGTGGGGCAGCTAACAAGCCTGAGAACAAGAAACCCCTGAAATATCCAACAGGTATTCACTGGAAAGCTTAGCAAGCTAATTTTAGAACAACAGCTGAAGTGGTTGTGGCCACTCCAATTAGCAGGTGAGTGCACAGGCCTGCAGTAAAGCCTGAGTGGTGTGGAGCAGTCTCTCCCCTGTGAACTCTCAAACCGCATCAGCAAGGGCTTCCTTTAGGACAGGCAGCTTCCCCAAGGGTGCTGCTGGGAGTGGAATTAAAACTGAGCAGAAGAGACACTATAGAGATGAAGGAGAGGCAGTCCAGATAAAAGTGGAACACATCTAGGAAGTCTTACAAAGCAAGCTGTTATATTTTTTGCACTCTATGAAACACAACAGAATGGGTAGCTTTGTGAAGTTAACATTATCCTTGGTAAAAAATCTTATAAAAGCTCAATAAACTAAATTCATACAAAAATGATCAACAAAAAAGTATTAAAGTCAAATCTTATACAAAGTTATTCCAAGAAAAATTAGAATAATGAACAGAATGATATCCCTACAGTTAATGAAAGCAGGCTAGAAATATTTGCTTAAAAATAAGAAAGAAGAAGCAAAATATAACATACTATTTCACAATGAGCTGAAAGACATTAAGACATTAAGCTAAAATACATACACGACATGAAAGACTAAATTAATAAGAAATACAAAACTTTAGAAGTGAAGTGATAGAAATTAGGGAAAACATAGAAATAAAATAAATGAAGGCTAACCTGTAGGGAAGCCAGTGAATAAATACATAGATAATGCCTTAAGAGAAATAGAAGATGAAACTAAGGAAATTGTTTAAAATAAAAAATAAATTGAGAAAGAGATAAAGGTTTGAGAGACAGTACTACTATTGAATAAGTATAAGCAAAGAAGATCCAACATATGGTGAACAGTATTTCCTAAGAAGAAAAGCAAGAGAATTCAACAAATGCTAAATATTATAATTAAAGGACATTTTTTTCTGAAATTAAATAAATTTGAAAGTACATGTTAAAGAACACACTATGCATAGGAGAATATGGAACTGAATGACCAACACCAAGACATAGTCTAGTGAAATTTCTGGATTTTTAAAGAAAAAGAGATAAAACATCTTTAGGCATCTAGGTTAAAGGAACGTGTAGCTTATAAGGGAAGGAAGATTATTGTTAGACTTTTAAATATGTATATATTCATTTTCAACTGGAGGATAACTGCTTTACAATGTTGGTTTCTGCCATACAACAACCCGAATCCATCATCACTGTCCATATGCCCCCTCCCTCTTGAGCCTCCCTTCCACCCCACCCCCATCCCACCCCTCTAGGTCATCACAGAGCGCCAGGCTGGGCTCCCTGTGTTATGCAGCAGCTTCCCACCGGCCATCTGTTTCACGCATGATACTGTAAATATGTCAGTGCTGCTTTCTTCATTCGTCTCACCCTTTCCTCCCCTTGCTGTGTCCATGAGTCCACTCTCTATGTTGTGTCTCTATTCTTATTAATAGACTTTCTGATTGTAGCAGTTTATGGCAGAAGAAAGCATATTGGGATAGTATATTGTGATATCCAAGTAAAGAAAATGTGACTTATTTTCAAGGACTGAGAAGCTCTTATGAATGTGAAGGGACTTAGGGAATATTCTTCCTATGGGTATTTCCTCAGGAATCTGTTAGAGAACAAGTTTTACATAACCACAATGACTCAGTTCAATTCAGTTCAGTTCAGTCGCTCAGTCATGTCCGACTCTTTGCGACCCTGTGAGCTGCAGCACGCCAGCCCTAACTGTCCATCACCAACTCCCAGAGCTCACTCAAACTCATGTCCATCGAGTCGGTGATGCCATCCAGCCATCTCATCCTCTGTCGTCCCCTTCTCCTCCTGCCCTCAATCTTTCCCATCATCAGAGTCGTTTCAAATGAGTCAGCTCTTCATAACAGGTGGCCAAAGTATTGGAGTTTCAGCTTCAACATCAGTCCCTCCAATGAACACCCAGGACTTATCTCCTTTAGGATGGACTGGTTAGATCTCCTTGCAGTCCAAGTGACTCTCAAGAGTCTTCTCCAACACCACAGTTCAAAAGCATCAATTCATCTGCGCTCAGCTTTCTTTAGGCTCCAACTCTCACAACCATACATAACTACTGGAAAAACTATAGCCTTGACTAGATGGAACTTTGTTGGCAAAGCAATGTCTCTGCTTTTGAATATGCTGTGTAGGTTGGTCATAACTTTCCTTCCAAGGAGCAAGCGTCTTTTAATTTCATGGCTGCAATCACCATCTGCAGTGACTTTGGAGCCCAGAAAAATATAGTCAGCCACTGTTTCTACTGTTTCCCCATCTATTTCCCATGAAGTGATGGGACCAGATGCCATGATCTTCATTTTCTGAATGTTGAGCTTTAAGCCAACTTTTTCACTCTCCTCTTTCACTTTCATCAAGAGGCTTTTTAGTTCCTCTTCACTTTCTGCCGAAAGGGTGGTGTCATCTGCATATCTGAGGTTATTGATATTTCTCCTGGCAATCTTGATTCCAGCTTGTGTTTCTTCCAGCCCAGCGTTTTTCATGATGTACTCTGCATATAAGTTAAATAAGCAGGGTGATAATATACAGCCTTGATGTACTCCTTTTCCTATTTGGAACCAGTCTGTTGTTCCATGCCTTGTTCTAACTGTTGCTTTCTGACCTGCATACAGGTTTCTCAAGAGTCCGGTCAGGTGGTCTGGTATTCCCATCTCTCAGAATTTTCCACAGTTTATTGTGATCCACACAGTCAAAGGCTTTGGCATAGTCAATAAAGCAGAAATAGATGTATTTTTGGAACTCTCTTGCTTTGTCGATGATCCAGCAGATGTTGGCAATTTGATCTCTGGTTCCTCTGCCTTTTCTAAAACCAGCTTGAACATCTGTAAGTTCATGGTTCACATATTGCTGAAGCCTGGCTTGGAGAATTTTGAGCATTACTTTACTAGCGTGTGAGATGAGTGCTTAGATAGCATATTGAAAAGCAGAGACATTACTTTGCCGACTAAAGTCCGTCTAGTCAAGGCTATGGTTTTTCCAGTAGCCATGTATGGATGTGAGAGTTGGACTGTGAAGAAACCTGAGTTCCGAAGAATTGATGCTTTTGAACTATGGTGTTAGAGAAGACTCTTGAGAATCCCTTAGACTGCAAGGAGATCCAACCAGTCCATTCTAGAGGAGGTCAGTCCTGGGTGTTCTTTGGAAGGAATGATGCTAAAGCTGAAATTCCAGTACTTTGGCCACCTCATGCAAAGAGTTGACTCATTGTAAAAGACTCTGATGCTGGGAGGGATTGGGGGCAGGAGAAGAAGGGGACGACAGAGGATGAGATGGCTGGATGGCATCACTGACTCGATGGACGTGAGTTTGAGTGAACTCCGGGAGATGGTGATGGACAGGGAGGCCTGGCGTGCTGTGATTCATGGGGTCACAAAGAGCCGGACACGACTTTGCGACTGAACTGAACTGACTGAACTGAACGAACTGAGATGAGTGCAATTGTGTGGTAGTTTGAGCATTCTTTGGTGTTGCCTTTCTTTGGGATTGGAATGAAAACTGACCTTTTCCAGTCCTGTGGCCTCTGCTGAGTTTTCCAAATTTGCTGGCATATTGAGTGCAGCACTTTCACAGCATCATCTTTCAGGATTTGAAATAGCTCAACTGGAATTCCATCACCTCCACTAGCTTTGTTTGTAGTGATGCTTCCTAAGACCCACCTGACTTCACATTCCAGGATGTCCGGCTCTAGGTGAGTGTGAGTTATCATACCTTCGTGATTATCTGGGTCGTGAAGATCTTTTTTGTACAGTTCTTCTGCGTATTCTTGCCTCCTCTTTTTAATATCTTCTGCTTCTGTTAGGTCCATACCATTACTGTCCTTTATTGAGCCCATCTTTGCATGAAACGTTCCCTTGGTATCTCTAATTTTCTTGAAGAGATCTCTAGTCTTTCCTATTCTATTTTTTTCTTCTATTTCTTTGCATTGATTGCTGAGGAAGGCTTTCTTATCTCTCTCTGCTATTCTTTAGAACTTTGCATTCAAATGGGTATATCTTTCCTTTTCTCCTTTGCCTTTCACCTCTCTTCTTTTCACAGCTATTTGTAAGGCCTCCTCCGACACTAGAGAGACTTTAATATAAGGAATTATGCTGAGCATTACATGTATAGTTACTTATAGTTGAAGACCAACTAAGAGTGAAAGAGAGAATATAGTATGTGATGACTATATGTTTTGACAATATGGATGTTGTACAATTAAAAGAAAAATGAAATGAGAATGGAGGTAGGGTATGCAAAGTTTTTAAAAATTGTTTTTAGTAATATAAATGGTGGTGGTTATTCTGAATATTGGGGTTTCCCTGCTGGCTCAGTGGTAAAGTGTCACCTGCTTTACAGGAGATACGAGTTCGATCCTTGGGTCAGGAAGATCCCATGGAGAAGGAAATGGCAACCCACTTCAGTATTCTTTTTTTCTTTTTAATTGAAGGATAATTGCTTAACAGAATTTTGTTGTTTTCTGTCAAACCTAAACATGAATCAGCCATAGGTTTACATATATCCTCTCTCTTTTGAACCTCCCTCCCATCTCCCTCTCCATCCCACCCTTCTAGGTTGATACAGAGCCCTTGCTTGAGTTTCCTGAGCCATACAGCAAATTCCCACTGGCTATCTATTTTACATATGGTAATGTAAGTTTCCATGTTACTCTTTCCAAACATCCCACCCTCTCCTCCCCTCTCCCCATGTCCATAAGTCCATTCTCTATGTCTCTTTCTCCATTGTTGCCCTGGAAATAAGTTCTTCAATATAGATTCTGTATATATACCTTAGAATACAGTATTTATCTTTGTCTTTCTGACTCACTTCACTCCGTATAATAGGTTCTCAGTTCATCCACCTCATTAGAGCTGACTCAAATGCATTCCTGTTTATGCTGAATACTATTCCATTGTGTATATGTACCATGACTTCTTTATCTATTCATCTGTCGATGGGCATCTAGGTTGCTTCCATGTTCTAGCTATTATAAATAGTGCTGCACTGAACAATGGGATACATGTGTCTTTTTCCATTTTGGTTTCCTCAGGATATATGCCTAGGAGTGGGATTGCTGGGTCATATGGTGCTTTTATTCCTAGTTTTTTAAGGAATCTCCCTCCATACTGTCTTCCAAAGTGGCTGTATCAATTTACATTCCCATCAAGAGTGCAAGAGTGTTCCCTTTTCTCCACACCCTCTCCAGCATTTATTGTTTGTAGACTTTCGGTGATGGCCATTCTGACTGGTGTGAGGTGATATTGTAGTTTTGATTTGCATTTCTCTAATAATGAACGACGTTGAGCATCTTTTCTTGTGTTTGTTAGCCATCTGTATGTTTTCTTTGGGGAAATATCTGTTTAGGTCTTTTCCTCACTTTTTGATTGGGTTGTTTGTTTTTCTGGTATTGAGTTGTATGAGGTGCTTGTATATTTTGGAAATTAATCCTTTGTCAGTTGTTTCATTTGCTATTATTTTCTTCCATTCTGAGGGTTGTTTTTTCACCTTGCTTATAGTTTCCTTTGCTATGCAAAAGCTTTTAAGTTTCCGCTCCAGTATTCTTGCCTAGAAAATCCCATAGACAGAGGAGCCTGGCAGGCTACAGTCCGTGGAGTTACAAAAGAATCAGGCATGACTTAACGAAGAAACAACTACAGTATCCTGAGTATTACTATTTTGAGTCTCTTCTGTACAGAATGTACAGTAAAGTAAATGAGCAATCATGAGATATTCTGTCATTAATTATGTCTTTGAGAACCATACAAGAATTCTTGGTATGGACAGAGGAGATTCAGGAGTAATATAAAAGAGATTAAAGAATAGCCCTCATAGTCCTGAATTTGGATTGGAAATATCACTGTGAACTCATGAAATGTTTCATCTTAAAAAAATAAAGTTCCTAGTTCTGACCACTATCAAAGACCAGAAATATTGACCAACTCATCCAATAGCATAAGAGATTGTGATTATGAAATGCCATTTTCCACTAAAAGAAATCCAGGACTCCTTGAAGAAATGACAGATTCCAAATCTGTGGCAAAAATTATTCTGGAACATTTTGTCATACCAGATAGCAAGAAATCGATCAAAGACAATTAGAGTTATGTCAAAATGACACAGAAGTCAACTTGAAGAGGTTCCCAGTGTTCAAAGATAAGACAATTTAAGCTGCAATGAGGATAAGAATTGTCATGCATCAGAACACATTGAATGCATTTAAATTCATGAATTCGTAAAAATAAAAACCAAATTGGTCTCCTTTGGAGGATAATAGGAAATTAATTCATTCTTTTGAAAACTAGATAAATAAAGGAAAAGAAACAAGCATGATTCTGCCTTTCCCACATAAGCTGTACCACTGGTTAACCATTAATACATGAGAGGATGTGTTCTCTCTTAAAAATTTCATCTATTTAATAAGTAAGGTGAAATGATAGATATATTGTTATCTTTTTACAACTCAAATGAGTGAAAGTATCTCAGCATTGAGCATTAAAGTCTGATAACATTAAAAAAAAAAAAGCAGTGAAAACCAGATACCACCGATAGCCTTACCAGAAAGTAAAAACAGGTTAAAGCTGATTTTATTCAGCCTCTAGATCCAGCTGCCTATTTTCAGAAAATATGAAAGGACAAAGGAATATGTTGCATTGTACCATGAGTAAAGCATGGGTGAAATCCAGGCCGTGGGACGGTCTATAGGTCAGCAGGCCCAGGTTCTTTTATTTTTGTAATTCAATTTAATTTTTAAATTTGTTTTTCAGTGCACGGGGTCTTCACTGCTGCGTGGGCTTTCTCCTGTTGCAGTGAGGGGGGCTTCTTGCTAGTTGTGGCGCACAGGCTTCTCACTGTGGTGGCTTCTCTTGCTGTGGAGCGTGGGCTCTAGGCCCATGCATTTAGCTGTGACACATGAGCCTAGTTGCCCCATGGCATGTGGAATCTTCTGGACCAGGGATCAAACCCATGTACCCTGCATTGGCAGGCAGATTCTTAACCACTGGACCACCAGGAAAGTCCAGGCCCAAGTTCTTAAACATATGGTTCTTAAAACCATCGGGTCTGTGGCTGTGATCATAAATGATTAAATAAGTACAAGGAAGTAATTATTTTAAGAGTCAGAATGGTGGTTATTTGTGGGGATGGGGAGGGCTATCTTTGGGATGGGGCATATAGGAAAAGTTCTGGGTTCTGGCAAGGTTCTATGTCTTAACCTAGGTGGTGGTTACAAAAGTGTTTGTTTTATAATAATTCACTAAGATATATATATATATATATATACATATACACACATATATATGTTTTTCATTCTTTTCTTTATATGTTTTTATAAGAAAAAGTAAAAACAAAAATAAATGAACAAAAATTGACCACACATAGAGCAAACCTGAGCCAAACCATAGGCAAGTCTAGGCAAATCCAGTCTAGCTCAGCCATTCAGCTGATCCAAGGTGTGATCAAGAAAAAAAAATGTTTATTGTTTTTACCTCTAAATTCCGTGGCGATTTGTTACACAGCACTATTTTAACTTCTGCTGTCTTAACACAGTTGACTATGCAAAAGCTCTATCAAACCTCGTATTTCATTACTGATTTGTAAAGGGAAAGGTATTGTTTTCCTAATCCCTCCTAAGGTTTAATGATGGCCATGTGACATAGTCCTGAGAATTTTCTCACTGGCTTACTCCTCGTGGGAGTTGAGAGTTGGGGAGAGAAGAGAAATAGGTGAGGGAGATTAAGAGGTACAAACTTCCAGTTGCAAAATAGATGATTCAAGCGTATGAAATGGACAGTGTTGGGAATATAATCAATAATTATGTAACATCTAAAAACAAATTTTAAAAAACTGAGTGGTGTCAGAGAAAATAGCAGACTTCTAAAAATCCTCAGTCCCACTTAAGCAATGAGAAAACTGGCAAAGTTGTCAGAATCAACCAGAGAATGTTGATTCAAAAAAAGTGACTGGATTTCAGTAAAAGCAGTGAGCATCATGGCATTTTAATTAGCTACATTCCACCCACCTCTTCCCAGTTCTGCTGTGCTGTGCTTAGTCACTCAGTCATGTCCGACCCTTTATGACTGTTGCCTGCCAGGCTCCTCTGTTCATGCGGATTCTCTGGGCAAGAATACTGAAGTGGGTTGCCATGCCCTCTTCACACGATCATGTTGAAAACCTGGCAGCCACCAGAGGGCGCAGAACAGGGCTGGAGCTCCTCAAAGCCCATGTCATTATTTGACCTATCCAGCGGTTGGTTCCCTGAAAGATCCTTTTTACAGGGCTGGCTTTCTTTGACTTCATCCAGAGGTTGACCATTGTGAAGACCTTTCCCCAGGGGTATTTGTTAAGAATACTGCTGCTGCTGCTGCTGCTAAATTGCTTCAGTCGTGTCCAACTCTGTGCGACCCCATAGACGGCAGCCCACCAGGCTCTGCCGTCCCTGGGATTCTCCAGGCAAGAACACTGGAGTGGGTTGCCATTTCCTTCTCCGATGCAGGAAAGTGAAAAGGGAAAGTGAAGTCACTCGGTCGTGTCCGACTCTTAGCGACCCCATGGGCTGCAGCCTACCAGGCTCCTCCATCCGTAGGATTTTCCAGGCAAGAGTACTGGAGTGGGGTGCCATTGCCTTCTCCATTAAGAATAGTCAGAGGCAAAAATCACTGGCTTCCTTAGGTGGTGGATGACTGGGTGAACAGTAGGCTGAAAGGAAAGTCTAGGGAATGAGAAGCCAACAGGGGGCTTTGAAAGGCTCCAAGATACTGCTGGGCATCTAGAAGGCAGCGTGCACGCATATGGTTGTGCCTCTGATCAGGGATGTGTGCAGGCTCAGGGAGGTGTGAGTCAGGCCTCGCTCTCTGCCATGGCTCAGCTTGAGTCTCCGTGCCAGCAGTGAGTGAAGGTCAAGGGGAGTTTTGAACTGCCTTTCCACTGTCTGAATGCTGAAAGTGTGCTCCCAATGTGTACACAGAGCCCTTCAACAAAGACTGGTGAACTTCTTGGCTCTAGGTATTTAAAGAAATTGGCCACTATGCTAAGCAGATACTTTAGTGGCCTCATTCAAGAAAGAATAGACTTTACAGATTAGTTCAGAGAGAGGCAAGACAAACAGTAACCATCAGGAGCAAGAACCTCAACAAAGCCTGGGGTTTCTAGAGTTACTACATTATATTATTTAAAATATTCAGCTTTCAGTTAAAAAAAGATGTGAAAAAAAAACAAGAAAATATGAAACTCTTAGGTATATGTGCAAGAGAAATGAAAATATATGTTCATATAAACCCTTGTACATGAATAGCAGTATTATTCATATTAGTCAGAAAAGTGGAAACACCCCAAATTTCCACCAACTGATAAATGGATAAATGAAATGTAGTCTGTCCTTACAATGGAATACTATCTAGACATAAACAGGAATACAGTACTGATGCACGCTCAAAAACTGATGCACGCTCAAAAACAGATGCACCTGGAAATGTGCTGCGTGGAAGAAGCCAGACACAGAAGGTCACGTGGTGTATTATCCCACTGATAGAATATGTGCAGAGGGGGCTAATACTTATAGACAGAATGTAGATCCGTGGTTTCTGGGGATTTGAAAGGAGTGGGTTTAGAAAGTGATTGCTAATAGGTGTGAGATTTCTTTAGCTTGTGGAAAATGTTCTGGAATTAGATAGGGGTGGCAGTGGTTGCAAAACTTTGTGACTATACTAAAAACCAATGAACTGTATTCTTTAAAGCATGGACTTTATGGTATATGAATTATATCTCAATGAAAACAAACCGTGAAGGGTATATGATTCCAGTTTTGTTTAAAATGTTATATTTGATACAAGTCTCATGCAACTTCTCAAAAGCTCCTGACTGCCTTCTTCTTTCTCTTTTGTCAGTTGGCGTACCACACCAAGTCACCTCTTCACCTCCAGACTCCACTGAAATGTCACCGTGACACACTGGATCTGGTTTCATAGGAAGCCACCAAGGGGCTGTGTGATGTAACTTGGAAGCTGAGGAAAGTTAGTTCCATGTGTGAACTTTGATAGAAATTAGGAGACGGGATGGAATCGGAAGGAATTAGGTGGTACTTTCCGCATATGTCTCTATTCCTTGCATTCTTCCTCTGTGCTTTGTCTTTGCAAGCCTCCCAGAGTCCCTCCTGCTAAGCGAGCTAGTCGGCAGCCTGACTTGCTCTGTCCCATTGTAGTATGTCACTGCCTCGCTCTGCATCTTCCCTTGCCTCATGCTCTCTCTTCTCTTCATTCTTCAGCACTTCAACCCTCGGTTCTGCTTTTTAGAGCACCCAGGCTAAGAAATACGCATATACATTTAAAAATTTGGATGAAACTTCCTAATACCCATGTAGGTAATTGTGGAAGCATGTAGCTTTTAGCTTCTTTACTTTTTGGTGTTATCCAAATTTTTATAATGAACATGTGTTTCACACTTAAAAAAAAACACACAAAGCAATTTGGGTTGCATACCTCCTCTAAGAAAATCTGTTTTACTTATCCAGATATTAGTTACTCATCTAAATAGCCTCTTGGTTTAGTATCTTTTGGCACTTGCTGAGAATAGGTAAAGTTCACTTATTCAACAAATATTTTTAGAGTGTCTACTATATTTTAGACACTGTGGTAGGGAGCTGGGATCTGTCAGTGAACCAGACAACATCCTTGTTCTCAGGTTATATTCCAATGGGGAGAGTCAGACAATAACTGAACAAATGAAAAAAAAAAAAGCCAGATATTGGTCTTGATAAGTGCTCTAGAGAATAAATCTGGGGAGAGAGATTGTGAAGAGTGGAAATGGCATGTGTGATAGTGACGAGACTGCTGCTCCAAAGGAGACATTTGAGTAGAGAACTGGATGAAATAAAAGGGATAACCACATGGACTTCGGGGGGAACGTATTCCAGAGAGAAAGAACAGCATATGCAAAGGTCCTGAGGTGGAACCGGGCTTGGCATGTCTGAGTGGAAGTGTTTTTCAGTTGCTCAGTTGTGTCCAACTCTTTGCGACTCTATGGACTGCAGAGTGGGAGTGTCTACAGCTTATTTCAAGAAGAACAAGGAGGAAGGTGTGACTGGAGCAGAGGGATGGCATAAACAGCAGGAGCAGAGGAGGTTAGAGAGGGCGCAGGGGCCCAAGGCTGTCGGACCTTATAGCCTTGGTAAAGGCATTGGATTTGACCTTGAGTGAGACGGGAACGTTTTATAGGGCTAAAAACTTTGGAAGGGATATAATTTACCACTTTAAGTGTACGGTTCGGTGGCATTTAAGTACATTAACATATTATCATTGTTCATCTCCAGAAAATTTTCATCATTCCAAGCTAAAACTTTGTACCCATTGAATAATAACTTCCCATTCCCCTCTCCTTGCAGTAGAACACAGTTCTACTTTCTATCTCTGTGAGTCTGACTATTTTAGTTACCTTATATGAGTGAAATTGGATAATATCCTTTCGTGTCTATCTTATTTCACTGTGCATAACTCCTTCAGGTTCGTCTGTGTTGTAGCATGGGTCAGAATTTCACTGGAGGGCTTCAAGCTAATAAGACTTTACTTACACTGCAGAATGGTAACTCTGGAGGCTTTGCAGAAAGAGATGGTAGGCAACACAGGCAGAAATGCAAAGGCCAATCACAGGGCCATTTTAAATCCAGATGAGAAATGATGGTGGACTGTACTAGGATGGCAGTAGTGGAAATGATGAGATATTTCAGAATCAAGATAGATTCCAAAGGCTGAGCTGACCAGATCTGCTGATGGATTGGATGTCAGGTGTGAGAAAGAGTACAGGTAAGGATGAGTGAAGGAGTTCTGTCTGATGACTTGTAGAGTGAAGCAGTAATTTACAGGAGTGGTCAAAAATGCAGGTGAAGTAAGATTTGGCACCGTGTGTGTGTGTTAACGTTTAATTCTGAACATAATAAGTTTGAAATGATTATTAGACCTCCAAGTGGAGATGTAGGATAGACTGTGAATATACAAATCTAGAGTTCAAGGAAAAGGAGAGAAGTTAGGGCTTGAGGTGCAAAATTAGGTCAAAAGCTCATAAAAGCCCTAGATTTAAAGCCTAGATCTGAATGAAATCCCCCATGACCAAAGCACAAATCTAGACAAGAGGTCAGTGCAGGAAGACTGGGGGCACTCTGATGCTTAGAAGCCAAGAAGATGAAGATGGCACAGTAAATGAGACTGAGAGGGAAGGGCCAGTCCTTTAGGAGTGTAACCCAGAAAGAGAGGTTTAATGAAGAGAATATTTCAGGATGAGGGAATCATCAAGTAAGCCTGATGGGAAATCACCATGAGAATGGCAATGGGGAGGTCTTCTGGAACCTCATTAACAGCGGTTCCTCATCACTATTCCACATAAACTGGGGAGCCAATTCTGGGAATTTTCCTTCATTCTCTCAAAGAGAAGGAGTTGAAAAGAATGAGAATGTGTCCTAAATCCAATGAGTGCTACTTCCAAGGACGATTTATCCTTTACTCTCTAGGTCATCTGAGGCCTTGCTGCTGAAGTCCCAGCACTGATTCCTTCAACCAGGTCACTTAGTTTTTCCTTGGCTTTCCCATCCCTCATCACCCTTTTGATCACAGATTGTCCAGGGTTTTCAGAACTTGTCTCCATGGCCCCCATCCTGTGTTTGAGGTTTGTCTCCTTGCCTTGGCAAGTTTGAGTTTGTACAAGAACTTGCCATTGATCACACTCCCTTTGTTTTCTTGACCAGACTATTCATATCCATTAAGCTTTTCCCCCTCTGAGCATGTTTCTTCTCCTCATTTATTTTGACATTTATTTATTTACTTGACTGTGCCATGTCTTAGTTGTAGCATGCAGGGACTTCATTGTGACTTGTGAACTATTAGTTGAGGCATGAGGGATCTGGTTCCCTGACCAGGGATCGAACCAGGATCCCCTGCTTTGGGAGCTCAGAGTCTTAGCTGCTGGTCCACAAGGAAGTCCATCTTCTCTTCATTTAAACTGCAGCTCTACATTCAGCTCCATTTCCATTGCCAAACTGAGAAATGTCTATTAATCATTCTAAGAAAATTTTTGAGAGTTGACTGTGCAGAGCTCTGTCATAAATGCCACACAGTCTACCAGTAACTTGACACAGTCTTTGTCTTTAACTTCCCTCCAGGGTAATGTGGAAGAAAAAAAAAAGTGATATGTAAAATGAGATAACTAGACAATAAATCATGTTTTCCAAAAGTTGCCATCAATTCATATTGATACCAAGTGGTAGTCAGGGAAGATGGCATTTGAGCTGGGACGTTGAGAGATGAAGAAAGTTTGAATAATAGAAAAGAAAGGGGTGGGAAGTCCAGGAGGAGGGAGATAATTAAAGCCTTGATGACAGGAAGGTGCAAGGAAAGGTAAATTGGATACAGGCTGTGGAGTATGAATATGAAGCATCAGGTGCAATGAATTTAATGGTGGCTGCTCAAGAGTTTTTGAATAATGTGAAAGCAGAGCTGAGAAAAACGGTGTGGAAGCTCTGGTTAGTATAAAGAATTAGGAGTCAGGGGGACCAGTGAAAAGATTGGTGCAGTAGTCCAACTCTGAAACGGTAAGAGCCCAGGCTACCAGCTGGTGTAGGGGAGTTTTTTCCTAAGACTCACCAGCTGATTTCTCTCGGCTCAAATTTAATCTGGAGCACACCCCTAAGCAAATCTCCATGGCAACGAATAGTGTGATATGATTGGCTCGATTCTGGACCTGGGGGTGGGACCAATTCTACCCAACCAATGACAGAGGGAGAGGAGTGGTCCCAAAGGAAAATCAAGACCGTGTTACCCGGAAGGGAGGCTAGAGGCTGAGAATGTAAAAGTAGTCTTTCTCACCACTTTCTTAGTCTTCCACCTACCACAGACCAACCCACCTCTCCACGGAACTGTTCTCATCAAGATGTAACACATCAAAGATCTTCAGGGGCCTTGTCATCATCTGCTGCGTTTGACACTGTTCTGCCCCCTATTAGCATTTTCCAAGGTTCCGTTTTTGGCTCAGTCTCTCCTTCCTCTCCCCATTTTCTCTTTCTTTGACTCCTTCAGAGGAGTTCAGACACTCCCTCCTCCCACTTCTCTTGGGCACACCTCTCTTGTGGCACATCTTCCACTCTGATTATTCTGTGCATCAGAGACTGTCCTATCTTTGTAGCTCCAGCCTCTGGCACTTAATAACAGTAGACTTAATGACTCTAAGAAATGGAGGGTGCTGGAGAAATCAGTTTGGGAGGGGGGGGAGAGTGATTTTGACTTTAGATGTGCTGTGTCAGGGATGGTGGGGTCCCCAAACGGAAACGGGCAGCAGAGACAGTTGACGAGATTGTACTAGGAGGAGCTCACTCGATGAAGTTTCCCAAGAGTAGAGACCTGGCTGGTCTTGTTCTAGCTTCAAGAATATGGTGCAAGGTAGGTGCCTAATAAATATCTGTTGAATTACTGAAAGAAGTGCAGAGAAGAAATGGGTGGAGTCATGTGTGATTGAGATTTCTAAGGATGGACACAGAGCCAGGCCTGACCCCAGGGGAAGAAGGGTTCTACATTTAAGAGAAAAGATGAAACCCAGACATCACATGTGGGCAGAGATGTGCCA
The DNA here is from genome assembly GCF_042477335.2 of Ovis canadensis. Classification (NCBI taxonomy): domain Eukaryota; kingdom Metazoa; phylum Chordata; class Mammalia; order Artiodactyla; family Bovidae; genus Ovis; species Ovis canadensis. Next base: position 136,467,307 of record NC_091247.1, on the reverse strand, counting down.
ACAAACAAGGAGGGAGGACTTTCTCTCCCTGTGCCCATTTTTATTAGAAATAAATCTTTTTTAGAACCCTTTTATTCGATTTCCCCATGTTTCATTGCCTGAGTTAGGTCTCATGCCCATGCTGGGCTGCTCAAGAGGCCAAGGGAGAAAATATATTGCTGTTAAGACTCTCTAAATTGATTGCGATGACTTGGAAGGAAAGAGAAGGTACAGGACGGGCTCACAGAGAGAAGTGAAATTTTAAATGAGAAAGAGGAGGAAGTACAGATTTTTAAAAATCCAGGCTTACTTTGGGGACATTCTTCCAGGTTCAAAGGGTTCTTGCAAGTTAATTCTTCTAGTACATTATACGATGTGCAAAGACCCAGGGAAACTGCATCTCTTCCCCCATTGCTCCTGCTTACCTCCTTCTCATCAGTGGCACCAGAGTCTTGGTTTGAACACTTAAAGCAACACTGGGGTGTTTGTTCCCCTCCAGGTCTTGGGGGAGTTGAAGTTCAGTGACTCCAGTTTGGAGCAGTGGTGTACTCTGGGAACATGGACTTTGAGATTGGCCAGGTGGGTCAGGCCTATTTGCAATCTCAAAAAGGCCTGCAGTCACAGCCCTGACAGGAAGCTGCAGAGAGCAGAAAGTGCAGGCTTCCCCTCCTACAAACAGCATCAAAGAAAATGTTAACCACAAATGAATTCACTTTCCTGATCCTTATCCTGGCCTGTGGTTGGGCCTAGACTCCTGCTCCTGAGGGGCATGGCCGGGCTGTGTGAGATGGGAAGAGGAGAGGAGCCAATGAGTTTTTAATGCTGGATTTTTGAAGTGGTGAAGAACGTGATGATCGCTGGAAAAAGGACAAAGTGCCGGTGGCAGGGATTGACTGGGAAAGGCACTGGCCAGGCTGAGGCGGTGGGGAAGCTGCCCTGTACTGGCAGCAGAACAGGAGATCTTGGTCAGAGGCAGAGAGTCAGCAACCAGCAGGTCAAGGGAGGCCCTTATGTGTGGAGTCCAAAAATATCTCAGAGCGGCAGAGAGTAGAGTGCTGGTTACCAGGTGCTGGGGGAAAGGGGCGATCCTGGGGAAAGGGTACAGACTTCCAGTTAGAAGATGAGCATATTCTGGGATATAATGTGCAGCATGGTGATTATAGCTACTGATACTCTATTATGAACTTGAAAGTTGCGGAGAGAGTACATCTTAAGAGCTCTCACCACGAAAAGGAAATGGTAATTATGTGATGGGATGGAGGTGTCTGCGAAGGCTGTGGAGGTATCATTTTGCAGCATGTCAGTGTGTCAGACCAACACTATACACGTTGCACGTATACAATGTTGTATGTCAAGTGTATTGCAATAAAGCTGGGGGGTGGAGGAGGATGACGTCAGAACCACAGGGGACACGTTTGCCACCAGCAGCAGACTTCTTACAATGGCACTGGCTGTACCAGGTGCTGATCTAAGTTTCTACTAGTGTGATCTCACTTGGCAGGCAGTCTTGCTTTTCTTCCGTGACAAAGAAGCTGAAGCACAGGGAGGTTCAGAAGTGACTCAGGGGGCTCAGCTCAGTGCTCTGGGATGCCCTAGATGGGTGGGGGTGGGGTGGGCTGGGAAGAAGGTCCAAGAGGGAGGGGGTATATGTGTGCATACACCTGACTCACTTGGTAATACAGCAGCAATGAACACAATGACTCTTGGTGACCCCATGGACTGTGGCCTGCCAGGCTCCTCTGTCCATGGGATTTTCCAGGCAAGACTACTGGAGTGGGTTGCCATTTCCTTCTCCAGGGGATCTGCCTGACCCAGGGATCAAACTCCAGTCTCTGTCGTTGGCAGGCAGATTCTTTACCACTGAGCCACTTGGGAAGCCAACACAATGCTGTAAAGCAATTATACTCCAATTAACAAATTTAAAAAAAGAAGTCACTTGCTCCAGGTCCCTGAGTGACTGAAGCGGGCAGCCACGGTGTAAGGGAAGGCTGTCTGACTCCAATTAGCACTAGGCAGCTCTCTGCTAAATCACTTCTAGCTGGTGATTCAGTCTTCCTTATCACTTGGCAGAAACAGCTCTGGTCACTGGGGGCAGCTGCATTTCTGCAGAGACTGGAGGATCTCATGGCTGCTTTGCCTTCTGCACTTAGGGCTGTGGAAGGGCAGGTAGGAAGCCAGTGCCTACTGCCACACCAGGCTTCTGCAGGGATCTCCCTTCAGCCTCGCTGGTATGTTGAGGGACTGGAACATGGTGGTCAGGACAGGCGCTCTGGAGCCAGGCTGCTCAGATTCCAGTTCTGGCTTCAGCACTTAAGAATGTCGCACCCTGAGCACGTTCCTTAACCACATCATTTACACAGATACTTTTAATTCAGTTCAGTTCAGTCGCTCAGTCGTGTCCGACTCTTTGCAACCCCATGAATCACAAGCATGCCAGGCCTCCCTGTCCATCACCAACTCCCGGAGTTCACTCAGAGTCGCGCCCATCAAGTCAGTGATGCCATCCAGCCATCTCATCCTCGGTTGTCCCCTTCTCCTCCTGCCCCCAATCCCTCCCAGCATCAGAGTCTTTTCCAGTGAGTCAACTCTTCGCATGAGGTGGCCAAAGTACTGGAGTTTCAGCTTTAGCATCATTCCTTCCAAAGAAATCCCAGGGCTGATCTCCTTCAGAATGGACTGGTTGGATCTCCTTGCAGTCCAGAGGACTCTCAAGAGTCTTCTCCAACACCACAGTTCAAAAGTATCAATTCTTCAGTGCTCAGCCTTCTTCACAGTCCAACTCTCACATCCATACATGACCACAGGAAAAACCATAGCCTTGATTAGATGGACCATAGTCGGCAAATTACTTTTAATAGATTAAGTATATTAATAAATTATATATTAAACATAAAATTGTGTCTGTATAAACTTGTGTAAGTATATATTGGCAGAATATAAAATATACATTTGTAGTGTATAAATATATACACATACATATATGTGCATATGTCAAATTTTAGATATATTTATTATTTTATGCATATACTTTATATATACTATATTAAAGATTATATATGTGTATGTGTATATGTGTGTGTGTGTATCTGTATCTATATCTGGAGAAGGAAATGGCAACCCACTCCAGTATTCTTGCCTGGAAAACACCATGGACAGAGAAACCTGTCAGGCTACAGTACAGAGTGCGTGAAATCTCCCAGTTGTGTCCGACTCTTTGCGACACCATAGATTGTAGCCCACCAGGCTCCTCTGCCCATGGGATTGGCAGGCAGAGTCTCTACCACCTGAGCATAGGGGTCACAAAAGAGTCGGACACAACTGAGCGACTGAACAGCAACAAATGCACATATACAGGCCTCCCAGCTGGCACAGCAGTGAAGAATCTGCCTGCCAGTACAGTAGATGCAGGAAACGGGGCTCAATTCCTGGGTCAGGAAGATCCCTGGGAGGAGGAAACGGCAACCCCTCTAGTATTCTCGCCTGTAAAATTCCATAGACAGAGGAGCCTGGTGGGTTGCAGTCCATGGGGTCGCAGAGAGTCAGACATGCCTGCGTGCACACACAGAAAATGCCCAAGAGGTTCTAATATGCAGTAAGTGCTGTGTGAGTGTTAGCCTTCTTAAATTAATGGGTCATTCCTTCTTGCTCTGAAGGGACAGATGTGGGAGAAGTCTAGAATTCTCTGGAAGACCCAAGGACTTTTTTCCTAAGCCCCTGAACCATTTCTGAAGCAGAGACTGTGTGACTGTCATGTGATGACAGGTGGGGCTGAGTGGCTCTCAGATTCTAGTTGGTTTGTGTCACCATAGGATGTGCTAATGGCAGAAGGGCAGATATCTGATCTCCTCTGATTGTTTCTCCTAAAAATTCAGGTTTGGAAATTAGTTCTTCAAGATGGTGACTGCCCCAATATTACTTCCATTCGAGGCCCAGTGTAAATATGAACATTTCCATGAAGCCTTCCTGATTCTCACTTGGAAATAAAATTTCCATATTTTGTGCTTCATCCATATTACATCTCTTGTGGCACCTATTGTTTTCATTTTAAAGGAAGCTTTGAGCATTTTTATATATAGATTTTTTGAAGAAGACTTGGTGTACGGTAAAACTCACTCAGAATTTTTAAGTGTATAGTTCTGAGTTTTGACTAACACATTGAGTTGTACAACCACCAGCACCATAATTAAGTTATATAACATGTCCAACCAGTGCCCCTTTGTGTTCAGCCCCTTCCGCAAAAGCTAGGCAGTCTGATCTGTCACGTAAATTAAATCACGCCATGCCTCACCTTTTGAGTCTGACCTCCTTCACTTGCATAAACTTCATCCAGGTCAGGCGTGGGTCAACACTTCCCCTGTTTTCAGTGCTGAGTGGAATAATATTACCCCATTATTGGATGCATCACAGTTCATTCATCCATTCACCTGTGGAGGGACATTTGCAGTCTTACAAGTCTCTTTTAAGATAATGAGTAAAGCTGTTTGTTTGTATGTAAGTTTTTGTGTGACGATAATTTTTCTTTTCTCTTGGGTGGCTTTTTGGAGTGGGATTGCCAGGTTACTGGGTAAGTGTGTGTTTAACTGTGTAATTAACTGCCAAGCTGTTCTCCAAAGTGGCTGTACTCTTTTGTATTCCCACCCAGGATAGAATTCTGGTTTCTCTTATCCTTGCCAGCACTTAGTGTGGTCAGTGTCCTTCTTCTCTCTTTTCCCCCTGCTTCCTCTCTCCTTTCATTTTTTTTTCTTTCATTGGCATTATAATAGATGTGTAGGGGAGTAAAAATTTTTATTGAGGTATAATATACTTACAGAAAAGTGTGCAAATCCTCTGTCAAACTTCATGAACTTTTACAAAATGAATGCATCCTTATAAGCACCATCCTGATCACAATAAACTGTGGAAAATTCTGAAAGAGATGGGAATACCGGACCACTTGACCTGCCTCTTGAGAAATCTGTATGCAGGTCAGGAAGCAACAGTTAGAACTGGACGTGTAACAACAGACTAGTTCCAAATAGGAAAAGGAGTATGTCAAGGCTGTATATTGTCACCCTGCTTATTTAACTTCAATGCAGAGTACATCATGAGAAACGCTGGACTGGAAGAAACACAAGTTGGAATCAAGATTGCCGGGAGAAATATCAATCACCTCAGATATGCAGATGACACCACCCTTATGGCAGAAAATGAAGAGGAACTAAAAAGCCTCTTGATGAAAGTGAAAGAGGAGAGTGAAAAAGTTGGCTTAAAGCTCGACATTCAGAAAACAAAGATCAGGGCATCTGGTCCCATTACTTCATGGGAAATAGATGGGGAAACAGTGGAAACAGTGTCAGACTTTATTTTTGGGGGCTCCAAAATCACTGCAGATGGTGATTGCAGCCATGAAATTAAAAGACGCTTACTCCTTGGAAGAAAAGTTATGATCAACCTAGATAGTATATTCAAAAGCAGAGACATTACTTTGCTGACTAAGGTCCATCTAGTCAAGGCTATGGTTTTTCCTGTGGTCATGTATAGATGTGAGAGTTGGACTGTGAAGAAAGCAGAGCGCCGCAGAATTGATGCTTTTGAACTCTGGTGTTGGAGAAGACTCTTGAGAGTCCCTTGGACTGCAAGGAGATCCGACCAGTCCATTCTGAAGGAGATCAGCCCTGGGATTTCTTTGGAAGGAATAATGCTAACTCTGAAACTCCAGTACTTTGGCCACTTCATGCGAAGAGTTGACTCATTGGAAAAGACTTTGATGCTGGGAGGGATTGGGGGCAGGAGGAGAAGGGGACGACCGAGGATGAGATGGCTGGATGGCATCACTGACTCGATGGACGTGAGTCTGAGTGAACTCCGAGAGTTGGTGATGGACAGGGAGGCCTGGCATGCTGCGATTCATGGGGTAACAAAGAGTAGGACAGGACTGAGCGACTGAACTGAACTGAACTAATCAGAAATCAGAGCACTACCAGTGCCCCAGAAACAGCCCTGTGCCCCCTCCCTGTGTTGTGGACTGAATGTTGTGTCTCCCCCTCCCCTAATTCGTATGTTGAAAACTTAACCTCCAAAGTGATGGTATTAGGAGGTAGGGCCCTGGGAAAGTGATTGAGTCCTGAGGGTGGTGCGCTTTTGAACCAGGTTGCTCAGTGCTTAGTTATTCAGTCATGTCTGACGCTTTGTGACCCATGGACTGTAGCCCGCCAGGCTTCTTTGTCCATGGGATTTGCCAGGCAAGAATACTGGAATGGGTTACCAGGCCCTCCCTCCACCAGGGGATCTTCCTAACCTAGGGATCAAACCCAGGTCTCCTGCATTGCAGGAGGATTCTATACCACCTGAACCACCAGGGGAGCTAAGAAGAGACACTAGAAAACTTTCTTGTCTCTTTGCTCCATTCCCAAGGCAACCTTGTCCTAACTTCTGTCACCATAGATTAGTTTTGGGGCCTTCTGTCAGTGAGATCATATGCTTACACTCTGTGTGGCTTCTTTTTCTCAATATTATGCTTGAGAAGTTCATCCATGTTGTTGCATGTAGGTATAGTGGGTTTAGCTTCTTGCTGTAGAGCATTCCATTGTATGACTATACCACAGTCTAACTATTCTCCTTGGGGTTGTTTCCAGTTTTTGTCTTTTATGAATGATGCTCCTCTGAATATTCTTGTTGTCATTAAGGAGATACCCAAGACCACTGCCCGGTTCAGTAATTCACTGGAAGGACTCACAGAACTCAGAAATTAAGCTGTTACACTCAGTTATGGTTCATTAGAGTGGAAGAATACAAACTAAAATCATCAGTGGGAAAAGATTCATAAGGCGGCATCCAGCAGGGTTCCAGCTGTGAGCCTCTGTTGTCTTCTCCCAGTGACAGACAGCATGTACTTCTCCAAGCAGTGGTGTGTGGCAGTATGTGCAGATTATTGCCAACCAGGGAAGCTCACCCCAGCCTTAGTGTTCAGGGGCTTTACTGGGGGTAGGTCAGGTAGACATGGCGACTGCCCATGTGGTTGTCTTTAGTCTCCAGCTCCTCCAGGGGTCAAGCTGATAGATGCCTTGTGGCTCAAGGCCCTGACCATCAATCACACTGTGATCTGGGACGCCCCAAAGCCCCCAGATAAACAAGGAAACTCTTATTAGTCACGACGTCAAGAGCTTAGCGGTTACCTCCTAGGAGCTGTTCAAGAATCAAACCTTTGTTTGGGCAAAGATAAGCCATTACTGCATACTTACTTGTATGTGTCTTTTGATGAATTTATATAGTGTTTCCACTGGACGTATATGGAGGAATAGAGTTGCTGTGTCAGAACTTATGCCTATGTTCAGCTTCGTGGTCATTACCGACAGTTTTCTGAAGCAGCTGTATCAGTTTTCGTTCTCACTGGTAGTGGAAGAGCTCTGTTTGTACCGTGTCTTCTCCAGTACTTTCTGCTTCCAGATACTTCATTTTATTTCGGCCATTCTGGTGAGTGGGTAGTAAAATATCACTGTATTTTCAAAATGCATATCCCTGCTGAATAATGGTGACGAGCACATTTTTGTGTGCCTATTAGTCACACAATTTATTTCCTCGGCATTTTTTATTATCAACCTCCTGTATTGTAATTCAATTCAGTTCACCTCAATTCAGTAAAACAGTCATACACAGCTCCTACTATGTGCCAGACCCTGTGTGGAGGCAGTGAGGAATGTACCAGTGAACAAAATGTAGTTCTTGGCCTTCCCCCTACACGCATACACACAGAGGAAGATGCTCCTTTATGTATTGATGTGAAAAGATCCCCAATATATTCTAAGTTTTAAAAAAAAGTGCAATAAAAAACACGTTTAGTATGCTACCATTTGCGCGGAATATTTGCAGAAGAAACGAATCCACACATGCATGCATACACATATATATTTAGTCCTGAATCATGCATAAACATTTTTCAGGAGGATAAATAGAAACTGTAATAGCTACTTGTAAAGGAAGAAAACTAAGTGAATGGGGACTGATGGAGGAAGGGAAAGACACTTTTCACTGTACAGTTAATCTTCCATACCATCTGAGAATTCAACTAATAATGAATTGAAAATATTTTTAAAAAATCCCAAGTTCTAAAAAGCAAAACTTGAATTTGCTGCACCCTGGCAACTATGTACATGGTATTTGGGTATTACAAGTAGTCTAGAGATTATGTAAAGTGTACTGGTTGATGTGTGGAGGCTATATGCAAGTAGAATGCCATTTTTTGTAAAGAACTTGAGCATCCTCAGATTTTGGTAAGTGCAGGGCAGGGCAGTGGTGGAGGTGGGGTGTCCTGGAATCCCTGTCTAGCTGACAGGGAGGGGATGCCATTTTATAATCTGATGTGTGAACAGTGTAAATCTTTTTGCCTAAACCTTTTTATCTTTTAAAATCATTGTATAGAGATATTTAAGAAAAATACAAATATTGCTTCTGTCTCCGTTTTGTTTATAGTGCAATTGGGAGGGACTGTGGGGGAGTTTTGGACACTGGAATGGACGATAGTGAAGGGGAGACTGCAGGGTCCTTTGATAAAACATACAAGGGCTACCTCATCCAGGATATTTTTGGGGAAGTGGACTCCATGCACAATTTCCCAGAGGAGCTAATGTCTAAGTTGAGACTGGAGGGCCAGTGTGACTTAGTCTGGGAAAGTCTGGGGATTGGGAAGGATGTTGTTGATGGAGGCCTCAGCCTGGGTTGGAAGGTGGGGTGCTGTGTCCTGGGCTTCTAGCTGTGAGCAGTTTCATATTAGGCGATGGAGGAGCCCCAGGGGTGGGGAGGAGTAGCAGCAGTTAACTCTGGCCATATCTTGAATGCTCAGTGAACTCTGATGCCTAAGGCTTGGGAGCCACTTTAGAGTGTTTAAGCAGGAGAGTGACCAGAACACACTTGCAGTTTAGAAAGATCACTTTGGCTGCAGGAGGCTATCAAAAAGTATGGCACTGTGGATAAGAACTTTGGAGTCAAACCCAGTTAACCTGCTTCTATAAATGAAGGAAAATAGCACCTCCCTCATAGAATTGTTGGAGAAATAGAATGAGAAAATGCTTATGGGGTCATTATCACACTACCTAATAATACAAAGTAAACCTTCAATAAACATTAGATATTATTACAGCATTCTCCTGAGTTTGACCACTTCTCACCATCTCTGTCTCTACATTTCTAACCCTGGCCACCACCTTCTTTTACCTGGAACATTAGGGTAGCCTCCTAATAGGTCCACCAGCTGCCATGCCTGCCCCCATCAGTCTATTCCTTACAGCAGCCAGACTTTTTTTCAAAATGTGACTCCATTACAAACAAAGCCTAATTTTCCTAGTATGTGAAGGACTATAAAAAGATTGACAATCTAGTAGAAAAATGGGCAAAAAAGATAAATAGGCAATTAACAGGGAAAAAAAAACACACACACTAGTGGCTCTGAAGTATGTGAATAATTGCTCAGCCTCATTCATAAGAAACATGCAAATTAAAACCATTTTTCCACCTATCTGATTGGCAAAGACCAATGCGTTTGATAATACTCTGTTTGATAATTGCAAGTAACATATTCCTGGTAGCCTGGTAACTTATTCCAAACGCTAATAGAAAGCAATCCAGCAATACTTGTCAAAAATACCAAAACACAAACATTTTGATACAGCCATTTAATTATGTGAACTTACCCTGTAGCTGTAATGTCACTTATGTAAAACATCTGTAAAAATTTATTGACTTCAGCATTGTTTGCAATAACAAGATATGACTGACCCCCAGCCACCTCTGATTTCTTATTTCTCTTTTCCCTGGAACACTAAATTCAAGGGACAAGCCTATTATTCTAACATGCCAAGCATGCTCCTGCCTCAAAGCTATATTGACATGCTGTTCCCTCTGCCTGGAATGTTGTTCTCTCTGCCTGAAATGTTCTCCCAGATGGCTAAATGGTTCCGTTCCTCTCTTCATTCAGTTCTCTGTTCAAATGTCATCTCTTCACAGAGGCCTTCTCTACTTCCATTTGAGTAGCAGCTTCCCATAATTCTGCTCCATTATAATGTTCTATTATCAATAGTTAACTTTTGCTGTGTAACAAGCCATACCCAAACGTAGTGTCTTAAAACAACAAACATGATTATTTTTTGACATTCCGTGGGTTGGTGGGGCAGTTCTTCTGGCCAGGGCTGGTTTGGCTATAACCAGATGGTCTCAGTGACCTCATTCACACGCATAAGATCTTAGCTGGAACAGCTAAAGTGGCTGGGTTGATATTTGTTCACATGGTGGCAGAAGAATTCTCAGAAGGAAGAATTTAGTTCACTAAACATGCACTTTGCAGTGTCCCGCTTGCACCTCATTTGGTGATGTCGTGTTGGCTAACACATGCATAGAATTAAGCCAGAGTCACTGTGGGAGGAGAATTCCCAAGGGTGTGGATATGGGGGCTGTGGGGGCGGGTGTGACTAAGGATCGTTACTGCAACACTGAACCATAGACTCTTTTTAGAAAAGTTTTTTAAATCCATTTACTTTGGTCTGTGCTAGGTCTTCATTGCTGCACAGGCTTCTCTCTAGCTGTAGCAAGCGGGGGTTACTCTCAGTGGCTGCAGCGCGCGGGCTTCTCATTGCTGTGGCTTCTCTTGTTGCAGAGCGCAGGCTGTAGGGCGCGTGGCTTTCCGTAGCTGCAGCATGTGGGCTCGTGATGTGTGGCTCTCGGTCTCAACAGCACCAGCTCAGTAGCTGAGGCACACAGGCTTAGTTGCTGTGTGGTGTGTGGGATCGTCCCAGACCTGGGATCGAACCCATGTCTCCTGCATTGGCAGGCAGATTCTTTGCCACTGAGCCAGCAAGAAAGCCCTGAACCATGGATGCTTCGTAGCACTGATCACCATTAGATATTATATTATACGTTTGTCCATCAATTAACCATAGCCCCTACACAAGGAGAATAGAGTCCTCGTGAAGACAGGGGCTTTGTTTTGTTTGCTGGTTACTTCTTCAGCACCTAAAAAATGCTTGGTATACACGGGACACTCAATACATATTTATTAAGTGAATTTAATGAGTAAGGAGATCATTAGGAAGCTGTCACAATAAAAAGTGGGAGAAGGAGAGCAAGAGGGATGGTGACTTTAACTAAGGCAACGGCAGTGAAGATGGAGAGAAGTGGCTGGAGTGACTGGATTGGAGAGGTATTATGCAGGAGTACAAACGTAACTTAGTGATCGTGTATATGTGGGGAAAAAAGAGAAGTCAAAGATATTTCATGTTTCTGATTTGGCCAATTATTTATTAATTGAGATCCTTAAATGCAAGCAACATAATTCCATCTCAAGAAGCCTAAGGGAATTGGGGAAACTTATCGGAAAGATAATAACTAAAGAGTTGTATAACCAAAGGGAAAAGGGAAGAAAAATCAGTTTGGTTTCAGGAAAACTGGATCCAGTCTCAAACATGACCGTGACTCTTAAAATTCTCCTTCCTATTTGTCTTTTTGAGAACTGGCTGTATTTTTTTCTCACTGTCAGTTTGTTTTCCTAACATTACTGCCACTGGCAGCTCCTAAATTTCAAACTGTAGGCACAACTGTTTTTTATAATTTCTACGGTAGAACTCTCACTGACTCATTCCTCAACCAGTCAGCTGTGGTGAGTGGGGCAGTATAGGGTGACAGGCCCAATTTAGATCAAGTGCCTACTCCAGATTAATGCCTAAGGGCAGGGGATGGATTAAGAATTTGGTAATATACCTGGAGGGCTTCCCTGGTGGCTCAGTGATAAAGAATCCCATCTGCCAATTTAGGAGTCATGGGTTCAGTCCCTGGGTTGGGAAGATCCCTTGAAGAAGGAAATGGCAACCTACTCCAGTATTCTTGCCTGGGAAATCCCATGGACAGAGGAGCCTGGCGGGCTACAGTCCATGGGGTTGCAGACAGTCGGACATGACTAAATAACAGTATAGCTGGAACCACATGATTGATGTAAGAGGGAGGGAAGGTCACTAAAGAAGGGACAGGGACAGACACAGGGAACTCAGGAGAGGATTTTGGATGAATATGTGTGCCCTTGTTAAAAAAAAAAAAACAACAAAAACTCTTTTTGGACTCTATTTTACAAACATTTTACTAAAAAGGAAATCTTACTGTCATAGTACTTGTTTCTTAATATATCATTTTAACATTCTTTTATAGGATTTTAATGACAATAGTGTCCTAAGCTATGGTTATACCAGAATTTATTTAACTAATTTTCTGTTGCTAGACATTTCGATGGCTTTTAAGTTTGTTTTGCTAATAGTTGGTAATATATATGTGTAAAGTTTGAGACTCCTCAAGGCCACCCTTACTTCTGATACCAAGTACAAGTCTGGAGATCTCCAAGACCATTCTCAGGTTCTGTGCTTTGTTGGAAGGAGAGACAGAAGACACTGGAAGGCGTTGCATTCATGCCTATAGTTTGCTAGAGTGGAAGGCTACTGACAGATTAAAATCATCCAAGGTCTTACAAACGGTGTGTATATGAACACATGTACAAGAGTTTCTCTAGACTACATGCCCAGGAGTGGAACTGCTGGGTCATTAGGTATGCACATTTTCAGCCTCAGCACATGGGGCAGAGCCCAAGAGAGTTCCACGCAGGAAGCTCCTGGTTGTCTCCTCCCAGTGGAGTCCTGGGCAGCCCTAGCTCCTCTCAGAAACAATGCACATGACAGTACTCATGGAGTGCTGACCACCAGGGAAGCCTGCTTGAGCCTTGATGTCCAGAGTTTTTTTGGCTTGGACACAGAGATATGGTCAACTGGTTACATGGCCAACTTTGCCTCAAAGCAGCTCCTTCAGGGGTTAAGTTGATACCATGTGGCTCAAGGCCCCAGCCATCAATTCATTGTCAGCATAGACAGTCTGGTGTGGCCAAGGTCCCCAGGTAAACAAAGACACTCTTATCAGGTAAGGCATTCCAACAGCATAGAGATTATCTCACAGAAGCCAAGAGCAAAGGCCAGATCTCTCTTTAGATGAGGCTGATTCTTTACTACTTACTATGTAATATATACAATAATGTGAGGAACATCCTAATATTGTATCTTTTTTAAAAATAGTTTTTTGTTTTTATAAAGATAAATTCATGTCTTTTATAAAACAAAACAAATAATATACTAAACTAAAACAATGAGAGCAAAATTGGCCCAAACTCAATCACTAAGTGATAATAGTGATAATAGTGATTAATACATTAGAGTATGTCCTTTCAGGATCTTTTATGCAGTTTATATATCTAATAAGTATAGAGTTTTATATCAACAAAAGTTTTATATCAACAATATACTCATTTTGACTAATAATTAAAATTAAAAAATGTTTTTTAACCATTCACTAGATAAAAAAGAGACAGCAGAGCCTGGTGGGCTGCCATCTATGGGGTTGCACAGAGTTGGACACGACTGAAGTGACTTAGCAGATAAAAAATATTTATGAAGTAAAAACTATGACAAACCTAGACAGTGTATTAAAAAGCAGAGACATCACTTTGCTGACAAAGGTCCATACAATCAAAGCTATTATTTTTCCAGTAGTCATACCCAGATGTAAGAGTTGCACCATAAAGAAGGCTGAACACCAAAGAATTGATGCTTTTGAACTGTGGTGCTGGAGAAGACTCATGAGAGCCCCTTGGACAGCAAGGAGATCTAACCAGTCCATCCTAAAGGAAATCAACCCTGAATATTCATTGGAAGGACTGATGCTGAAGCTCCAATACTTTGGCCACCTGATACAAAGAGCCAGCTCTATGAAAAGATCCTGTTTCTGGGAACGATTGAGGACAAGAGGAGAAGAGGGCAACAGAGAATGAGATGGCTGGGTGGTATCATTGACTTTGTGGACATGAGTTTGAGCTCATGTCCAGGAGATAGTGAAGGACAGGGAGGCCTGCGTGCTGCATCCCATGGGGTCACAAAGAGCTGAACGTGGCTTAACGACTGAACAACGACAACAAATGAAGTGAAAAAAGCACAGTTGTCACCAAACACCCTTAACTCACTATCAAGCTTAAGGAAAAATACTCAGTGTTTTTACCACCCTTAGAGTCTTTTGTGTGCCTCTCTCCAACTTGTCCTCCTTTCTCTTCCTCCAAAGTAACCACTACCCTGAATTTATATCTATCATTACTTTGTTTTTAGCTTTACAATATTTGTTTCTCTAAACAATGAATTTTGCATGTTTTTCAACTTTATACAAATGGAATCAAACTGTAAACATTATTCTGCAACTTCATTTCCTCAAAACATCCATTGGGTGTTTTGGAGAGCATCGATTTTCACTGCTGTGTTTATTTATCTATTACATTGTTGGTTGACAATTGGGACTGTTTCTGTTTTCTTGGTCTTACAGTGTGTATATGAACACATGTGCAAGAGTTTCTTTTGACTACATGCTGAGGAGTGGAACTGCTGGGTCATTAGATATGCACCTCTTCAGCCTCATCAGATAAAGTAAAATTATGTTCTAAAGCCAGCTTACATTTCCATTAGCAGTGTAAACGTGTTCCAGTGATTTTACATTCCCACTGATAGTTGATATTATTTTTGTATCTTTGTGTACTACCATGGTGGTCAAAGTAAAATGAGAAGCTTGTGATAGGTATTACCAAATTGCTCCTCAAAAAAAGCCTTACACCCACTAGCATTCTGTGAAAATCTGTTTCCTTATACCTTAGCCAGTATTGAAAAATATGATTTCTTTTTAACATTGGCCAACTTTAATTTTAATATTTGCCAAATGGCTAGGTGAAAAAGTTATCAATTTCAGTTTCTGTTCTTTGTTTACTAGAATTTTAATGTTTTTTGATGTCTGCATTTTTTCTTATATAAGATGTCTTTTCATATAAAATTGTGGTCTTTGTAGATCCAAAGTCAGAGGTATGAGAGTGGAGCATTGAGTAATGAAAACTTATAAGACAGAGGAAAGAGGCATGGTTCTGTGCAGAACCATGGAGATTCTATTATTTCAATTCTAGTGTGGCTCTTTCACCCTAATTGAAAGAAAGCTGGAGATATTAGATTTTGACAAACTATCAAATTAAATTTTGTTTCCACTGTATGAAACTTATAAATCATATCGTACAGAATTAGAAAGATACTTTAAAATAGTATTTACATAATTGGATTAGATATATCTACAAATAACATAGACTTGTCCATTTTCTCCAATGATCTCAAAATAAATATCTGTATTGTTTTTAATGCTGAATAATTAAAAAATTGAAACTGCAGGAAGATAAATGAGCTTTGCACAGTCACAGCGAATCAATATCAAGGTCAAGAGAAGAATTCACTTGCAGTTTAAAATTATGGCCCAAACTCTTCAAACTGCCTGCAGGTTTCTTATGTGTTAGGAATTTAAGTGTTTTGAAGATGAAATACTTCAGCTAGAGAATTGTTAGTTAAAATACAAAACAAAAACATTAGCACTGAGTTTCTAAAGTGTTGAAAGCTTAACATTTTAATGCTAAAATCCTTGACATTTAAAAGGCTCAGGAGCCAAGCTTACTTTGAAAGCCAGCTAACATGCAGATTATAACAATTTATTTCTCTCAGGCCTTGGCATGCTTCTTTTTGATGCCAGAAGTAGAATGAAATATTTGAGATTTAAATTCTTTGGAAACTTGTATAAATTAGAATTATATTCTGTGTGAAAGAACATCCTTGCGTCATTTTTCCTGTTCCTTTCCCTAGGAACTGGCTGGACTTTACAAGCAATTTTAAGTCAGTGCAGAGGGATCAGCTATGAGAAACATCCGTGACATGGCTGAGTACACCCTAACATAAAATATGGCGTCTTAGCATGTTAAATGTTGTAAGCTGAAGAAATTTGAGAAATGACCTGGCAGAAAGAACTTGCGACCTTCCTCTGAAGCAGATCATAAACCCCTCATATGAGATGTATCCTCCCTAAACTTGGAGGGAAAGAGCATCCTTATATCTGAAGATAAAGGACTCAGAGAAGAATCTGAATGAACAGATCTTGCTAAGTCATCATTAGTTTACTATGCTTGGCACACATACTTTGTCCTATCACATTTTTTCATGACTTTCCACATTTCATCAACCTATCATAAAAATACTCAGTTTTAACCACTAGGTCAGGTCTTTACTTCCTTATGAAGCCTCCCATGCTATGCAAAACTTATATTAACTAAATTTGTTCACTTTTCTCTTGGTAACTTGTCTTTTGTTACAGGGCCCCAGCCTAGAATTTGTATAGGTAGAGGAAAAAGATATTTTTTCTTCCCTATGTCCAGGAATTTCCTCAGGCTGTCCTTTGCCTCCTAATGCTTCAGGTTTTGCTTTTCTGGGCCTTCCTTCTTCAGAAGTTGTTTAAATGTAATTTTGGTGCCACTAATGAATGAAAATGAGAGGCAACAATCTGGTACAATTGTCAATTCTATACCCAATATTAACATTTTGGAATAATATTCTTTGCTTATAAACAAGTCCCTAAACACTTTGAGAATTTGGTCAGGAAGGATGTGATGGGGACCTTGTTTTCTTGTTTCAAGAAATTTAACCCTCATTTCTGAGGGGGTAAAAACTGCCAAAGTGCCCTCTATCTTTATTCCTCCCCTACAAAGCTAAGAGAATTTATAGGATAGGGTATATTTGCAGTTGTTTGGGAGCTTTTCCTATTCTGTTCTGTGACAGCCCATCTCCTTCACTTTCATCTCAACTTAGGGTCTTGTGGGATTCAGGCATTAATCTTGAGTTAAAGCAAAATAATATAACTGGAAGTCATCTTGAAAAGCTAAAAATGGGAAGGGAAAAGCTAAAAATATTTCATCCTCAATGAAATATTGGCAAACTAAATTCAACAATTTGTTGAAAGGATTATATACCATGGTCAAGTGGGATTTATCAAGTGGGATGCAAGGATGGTTCAACCTCTGCAGATCAATCAACATGATAACCTTCATTGACAAAACAAAGAATAAAAATCATCAATGCAGAAAAACCATTTGACAAAATTCAAACAACCATTTATGATAAAATTTCTCACCAAAGTGGGTATAGAGGGAATGTACCCCAACATAAATAAAGCCACAAATGATATACCCACGGCTAACGTCATACTCAACATTGAAAAGCTGAAAGCTTTTCCTGTAAGATCAGGAACAACACAAGGCTGCCCACTATGACCACTTTTATTCCAGTAGCATTGGAAGTCCTGTCTACAGCAATTAGGCAAGAAAAAGAAGTAAAAGGAATTCAAATTGGGAAGGAAAAAATAAAACTGTCAATATTTATCGATAATATGGTAATATATATAAACACTGAACCAAAAACCAGTTAGAACTAATAAATGAGTTCAGCAAAGTTGTAAGGATATTAAATTATCATGCAGAAATCAGTTGTGTTTATATACACGAATAGTGAGCTATTAGAAAGAGAAGCTGAGGAAACAATCCATATGCATATATATATATATCACGTCTTCTTTATTCATTGTCCTATTGATGGGACACTTAGGTTGCTTCTGTATCTTAGCCGTTGTAAATAGGGCTGCAATGAACATAGTGGTTCGTGTGTCTATTCAACTTAATGCTTTAATTTTCTTCAGATAAATAAAAGCGAAATTGCTGGATCATATATATGATAATGCTATTTTTTAATTTTTTGACGAATCTCCAAAATTGTTTCAATAGTGGCCATACCAATTTATATTCCCATCAACTGTACATGAGGGTTCCTCTTTCTCCACATATCTCAGTTTAAAAAAAGGAAATAAAAATAATAAATAAAAATAGAGAGGTAGTTAAAAGCCATTTTGGAGTAAAATAGTCCTGGGATGGGAACCTGGCACTGAATGATTTCTTTTTTCTTTTTCCTTCCTTTTCTTTGTCAGTGAGTGTGTATTTAGCATGTCCTATATGCTCCTACGTTTTGAGAATGTAGAAATGAAAAAGACAGTTGGGATCCCTGACCCCATGGCGCTTACATAAATGAGAGGAGGGAAGATAGTAAAGATTTCTGATACTGGTAAGTGCTATTAAAAATGATGTGATTGACTGAAAACTCTGACAGGAAACCACTTTTAGATAAGGTAATCTCTAAGAAGTTATTTGAGGTAAGACGTGAAGGATGAAAAAGAGCCAGCTAGGAAGATGAGCTGAGGGAACTTTGAAACCATTCATACTGTTTATACTGTGAAATCCCAGAGGCAGAAAAGAGCTTGACATGTTTGGGAAGGAAAGGAGAATATTGTGACTAAAGAAGAATGGCAGGGTGGGGTAGGGGGGCAACTGTAGGGGACCGGGCAGGAAGGAGGACCTAGGCCATGCAGGATCTTCGAGGTGATAGTCAGGAGCTCAAGTCATATTCCAGGAGCAATGGGAAGCCACTGAAGGCTTTAACACAGGTGAGAGTGATGGTGAAGGAGACGAAAAGAGGTGAGTTTATAGGAACTTTCCTGGTGACCCAGTGATGGGGGCATAGGTTGGATCCCTGGTCAGGGAATCAAGATCCCACATCCTCTGTGGCCAAAAAATTTTTTTTAAAGAGGTGGGTTTAAGATAGATTTGGGGTATATACCAAAAAAAGACTTGTTTATACATTAGCAGTAGAATGTGAAGGAAAGGAGAAATCAAGGATGACTCTAAGATTTTGGTGAGGGAAAGGCTACCCACTCCACTATTCTGGCCTGGAGAATTCCATGGACTGTATAGTCCATGGGGTCACAAAGAGTCGGATACAACTGAGCAACTTTCACTTTCATCTGGGTTAGCTGATGCTGTCATTTATTGAGACAGGGAAGAGTAAAGGACAGGAACTTTTTAAAGACTGATTATCTTTGAAATACCCATTAGAGATCTGTGTCAAACAAGCAGCGCTTATATGAGTCATGCATGTCGGCATCTGGGGTGGGAGATACACACGTAGGAATTATCAGCACATATAAGGCACTTAAAGCCGCAGGACTGGAAGAGATCATCTGGGTAGAGAAGAGTGCTCAGATCTAAGTTCCAGGCCAGCAACAGTTTAAAGATCAAGCAGAAAGGAGCCCGCAAAGTATCCGGTCGGTAAAGCAGGAGGAAATCCAGAAAACTTGAGAGTGCTTTAAGAACTAGTCAGCTTTGTTGAAGGCAGAAAGGCTGAGCACATACTGTGTGAGTTTGGGAAAACTGTTTCATCTGTCTAACTCAATTTCCTCATAAAGTAAAATGTGGACAAAAATAGTACCACATATATAGTGTTGTTAGAAGTATTTTTAAAAAAGCAGTATATGTAATGTTCTATGTGTCTGGCATACAATAAGTGATAAATGGTAGCTATTATTAGTCTATTGCTGTTGAGTTCTGAAATCTATAAGGGGATATATGCCTTTGGGGGAAGTATATATATTTAGTGGAAAAGTTCTGAATAACAGATATCCCGTTTCATTACATCCTGCAATCATTCTTTACTGTTCCTTTTAGTCTTTGTGTCTTTTAGCTCTTCTGGAATCAGGGCTTAAGATATGAGAATTCCTTCTGCTGTGGATAGTCAAAAGTTGCTATGACAACTGCCTGGAAATAAAAGTCCTGGGCTTTATTTATTTATCTGAGGGTGATGTGCTGAAGAAAGAGGGAAGCAAGATTGCCACAAATGTTGCCTCAAAACCTGTAGAAAAAGGACATGTGAGGTCCATCTTCTCTCCCATACTGTCAATATCCTTTATAATTTATATATGATTTAACAGCTTCCTCTTTTTCCATAAAGCATTTGAGGTCCTTGACAATATTAAGATACACATAAGTTAAAGGTAAATCAGGAAGATTAAAAACAATTTGAAGGAGAAGTAATCTGTAGCAAACGTAGAGTAGTGCTGTTAACACTGCAATAAATTTAACTCCAGGTTCTTTGGAAGTCAAAGAAAAACGGAAAACATAATGGTTTAAGGCATGCTCAAAAGTCTGCTAAAAGGCAACAGGGAGGTTCATTAGTTCAATTCAGTTCAGTCGCTCAGTCGTGTCTGACTCTGTGACCCCATGAACTGCAGCACAACAGGCCTGCCTGTCAATCACCAACTCTCAGAGCTTACTCAAATTCATGCTCAGTGAATCGGTGATGCCATCCAATCATCTCATCCTCTGTCATCCCATTCTCCTCCCGCCTTCAATCTTTCCCAGAATCAGGGTCTTTTCAAATGAGTCAGCTCTTCACATCAAGTGACCAAACTATTGGAGTTTCAACTTCAACATCAGTCCTTCCAATAAATATTCAGGACTGATCTCCTATAGGATGGACTGGTTGCTTCTCCTTGCAGTCCAAGACACTCTCAAGGATTTTCTCCAACACCACAGTTCAAAAGCATCGATTCTTCAGCACTCAGCTTTCTTTATAGTCCAACTCTCACATCCATACATGACCACTGGGAAAACCATAGCCTTGATAGATGGACCTTTGTTGGCTAAGTAATGTCTCTGCCTTTTACTACGCTATCTAGGTGATCATAAGTTTTCTTCCAAGGAGCAGGCGTCTTTTAATTCCATGGCTGCAGTCAGCATCTGCAGTGATTTTGGAGCCCAAAAAATAAAGTCTGCCACTGTTCCCACTGTTTCCCCATCTATTTGCTGTGAAGTGATGGGACCGGATGCCATGATCTTAGTTTTCTGAATGTTGAGCTTTAAGCCAACTGTTTCACTTTCCTCTTTCACTTTCATCAAGAGTCTCTTTAATTCTTCTTTGCTTTCTGCCATAAGGTGGTATCATTTGCATATCCGAGGTTATTGATATTTCTCCCGGCAATCTTGATTCCAGCTTGTGTTTCTTCCAGTCCAGCATTTCTCATGATGTACTCTGCATAGAAGTTAAATAAGCAGGGTGACAGTATATAGCCTTGATGTACTCCTTTTCCTATTTGGAACCGGTCTGCTGTTCCATGTCCAGTTCTAACTGTTGCTTCCTGACCTGCATACAGATTTCTCAAGAGGCAGGTCAGGTGGTCTGGTATTACCTTCTCTTGAAGAATTTTGCACAGTTTATTGTGATCCACACAGTCAAAGGCTTTGGCATAGTCAATAAAGCAGAAGTAGATGTTTTTCTGGAATTCTCTTGCTTTTTCAATGATCCAGTGGATATTGGCAATTTGATCTCTGGTTCCTCTGCCTTTTCTAAACCAGGTTGAACACCTGGAATTTCACGCTTCATGTATTGTTGGGGCTTGGAGAATTTTGAGCATTACTTTACTAGCGTGTGAGATGAGTGCAATTGCGTGGTGGTTTGAGCATTCTTTGGCATTGCCTTTCTTTGGGATTGGAATGAAAACTGACCTTTTCCAGTCCCATAGTCACTGTTGAGTTTTCCAAATTTGCTGGCATATTGAGTGCAGCACTTTCACAGCATCATCTTTCGGGATTTGAAATAGCTCGACTGGAATTCCATCACCTCCACTAGCTTTGTTTGTAGTGATGTTTCCTAAGGCCCACTTGACTTCACATTCCAGGATGTCTGGCTCTAGGTAAGTGATCACACCATTGTGATTATCTGAGTTATGAAGATCTTTTTTTGTACAGTTCTTCTGTGTATTTTTGCCACCTCTTCTTAATATCTTCTGTTTCTGTGAGGTCCATACCATTTCTGTCCTTTATTGAGCCCATCTTTGCATGAAATGTTCCCTTGGTATCTCTGATTTCCTTGAAGCGATCTCTAGTCTTTCCCATTCTATAGTTTTCCTCTATTTCTTGGCATTGATCACTGAGGAAGGCTTTCTTATCTCTCCTTGCTATTCTTTGGAACTCAGCATTCACATGGGTATATCTTTTCTTTTTTCCTTTACTTTTTGCTTCTCTTCTTTTCACAGGTATTTGTAAGGCCTCCTCAGGCAACCATTTTGATTTTTTGCATTTCTTTTTCTTGGGGATGGTCTTGCTCCCTGTCTCCTGTACAATGTCATGAACATCCATCCATAGTTCTTCAGGCACTCTGTCTATCAGATCTTGTCCCTTAAACCTATTTCTCACCTTCACTGTATAATCATAAGGGATTTGATTTAGGTCATACCTGAGTGGTCTAGTGGTTTTCCCCAGTTTCTTCAGTTTAAGTCTGAATTTGGCAATAAGGAGTTCATGATCTGAGCCACAGTCAGCTCCCAGTCTTGTTTTCTGTGACTGTATAGAGCTTCTCCACTTTGGCTGCAAAGAATATAATCAGTCTGATTTCGGTGTTGACCATCTGGTGATGTGCATGTGTAATCTTCTCTTGTGTTGTTGGAAGAGGGTGTTTGCAATGACCAGTGTGTTCTCCTGGCAAAACTCTATTAGCCTTTGCCCTGCTTCATTCTGAATTCCAAGGCCAAATTTACCTGTTACTCCAGGTGTTTCTTGACTTCCTTCTTTTGCATTCCAGTCCCCTATAATGAAAAGGACATCTTTTTTGGGTGTTCTAAAAGTTCTTGTAGGTCTTCATAGAACCATTTAACTTCAGCTTCTTCAGCGTTGCTGGTTGGGCTTAGGCTTGGGTTACCATGATATTGAATGGTTTGCCTTGGAAATGAATAGAGATCATTCTGTCATTTTTGAGATTGCATCTAAGTACTGCATTTTAGACTCTTTTGTTGACTATGATGGCTACTCCATTTCTTCTAAGGGATTCTTGCCCACAGTAGTAGACATAATGGTCTTCTGAATTAAATTCACTGATTCCAGTCCATTTTAGTTTGTTGAGTCCTAAATTGTCTATCTTTACTCTTGCCATCTCCTGTTTGACCGCTCCCAATTTGCCTTGATTCATGTACCTAACATTCCAGGTTCCTATGCAATGTTGATCTTTACGGCATTGGACCTTGCTTCCATCACCAGTCACATCCACAAATGAGTATTGTTTTTGCTTTGGCTCTGTCTTTTCATTCTTCCTGGAGTTATTTCTCCACTGATCTCCAGTAGCATATTGGGCACCTACTGACCTGGGGAGTTCCTCTTTCAGTGTCCTATCTTTTCACCTTTTCATACTGTTCATGGGGTTCTCAAGGCAAGAATACTGAAATGGTTTGCCATTTCCTTCTCTGGTGGACCACATTTTGTCAGAAGAAAGTTTTAAACAGATACATCTGTTTGATACTGTGCAGTAATGATAGTGGCCAGTATTTGCACATCACGTTACAGTTCATAAAGCACTTGCATGCTTTACAGAAGGTGGTATTATACCATTGTATTTGTAGGATTTTTTGGTATTTACAACAGGTTAATACAGGTAGAGAACTTGAATCATAAATCTTTTCTTTCCCAAACCCTGCTTTTTCTATTACACTGAGGCAAATAACCTTAATTGCAACTTAAAAAAATGTGAAATATAACATTCACAAAAATACATAAAATTTATATACATATTTTAAGAAATAACTGGAAAACAAATATCCATGTAGCTACAATCAAGTCAAGAAATAGAATATTCCTCGAACTTGAGAGCAGCAGTTCTATTTTTGGTCTCAGGACTTCCTTTTGCTTTTAAAAATTATTGAAAGCTTCGATGAGCTTACATGTATATGTTCTATATCTAGTAATATTTATATTGTCAGGAATTAAAACTGAGAATTTTACTTTAAAATAACCATAATAGGTTACAGGATGCTAACCTTAAGAATTGTAACGAAAATTAAATATTTGCCAAAACAAAAAAATTATCAAGAAGTGTAACATGATTTCACAATTTTTTCCCCAACTCTCTTTCTCAGATCTGATTCTGCATTTGGTCTATTGTGATATGCTGCTTTTGGTTTGAGGGGGTTCAGGTCAGGCATGGTAATTATTTGGAATTGAAGACAGTCATGGCCAGTAGACTCAGGTAGAATTTTCATCTCTCCTTGAACTACATAACACAACTTAGATGGGGTCTTGTACCACGAAGAGGTGGTGTCGTAGTTTAGTTGCTAAGTCGTGTCCTATCACTGCCACTTCATGGGCCGTAGCCTGCCAGGCTTCTCTGTCCATGAGATTTCTTTTTTTTCTTCTCTCTCTCTCTTTTTTTACTTTACAATATTGTATTGGTTTTGCCATACATCAACATGAATCCACCGTGGGTGTACACGTGTTCCCCATCCTGAACCCCCCTCCCACCTCCCTCCCCGTACCATCCCTCTGGGTTATCCCAGTGCACCAGCCCCAAGCATCCTGTATCATGCATCAAACCTGGACTGGCAATTCGTTTCTTATATGGTATTATACATGTTTCAATGCCATTCTCCCAAATCATCCCACCCTCTCCCTCTCCCACAGAGTCCAAAAGACTGTTCTATACATCTGTGTCTCTTTTGTTCTCTCGCATACAGGGTTATTGTTACCATCTTTCTAAATTCCATATATATGCATTAGTATACTGTATTGGTGTTTTTCTTTCTGGCTTTCTTCACTCTGTATAATAGGCTCCAGTTTCATCCCCCTCATTAGAACAGATTCAAATGTATTCTTTTTAATGGCTGAGTAATACTCCATTGTGTATATGTACCACAGCTTTCTTATCCATTCATCTGCTGATGGACATCTGGGTTGAACATAGGCAAAACACTCTCCGACATAAATCACAGCAGGATCCTCTATGACCCACCTCCCAGAATACTGGAAATAAAAGCAAAAATAAACAAATGGGACCTAACTAAAATTAAAAGCTTCTGCACAACAAGGGAAACTATAAGCAAGGTGAAAAGACAGCCTTCAGAATGGGAGAAAATAATAGCAAATGAAGCAACTGACAAAGGAATTAATCTCAAAAATATACAAGCAACTCCTGCAGCTGCTCAATTCCAGAAAAATAAACGACCCAATCAAAAATGGACCAAAGAACTAAACA
Source organism: Ovis canadensis (assembly GCF_042477335.2). Classification (NCBI taxonomy): domain Eukaryota; kingdom Metazoa; phylum Chordata; class Mammalia; order Artiodactyla; family Bovidae; genus Ovis; species Ovis canadensis. The sequence goes on along the minus strand of NC_091247.1, from coordinate 136,442,540 downwards.
GACATTTCTCCAAAGAAGACATGAGATTTCTCAGGCAAGAATACTGATGTGGGTTGCCACTACCTTCTCCAGCTATTACCAAAAATAACATTTTATATCCTAAAGATATACCTGCATTACATGGCAAACATCTTTTTACCAAACATCTGTACTTCTCTTCCTGTGAATTATCTTCCTTCCCTTTGAGACCTCACACCCCTGTCTTCTCCTCCTAAGTTCAGGATGATGTATAAGCCTTCATTACCTGATTGCTGTAGAGTCTCTCATGTCTTTGCGGGCTTCCCTAAGTACACAATTAAATTTTCTCCTACTTAGCTGTCTTATGTCAACTTAATATTGGGCCAGAGATCAAATTGCCAACATCTGTTGGCAATGCCAATGCTTTTGACTATGCCAAAGCCTTTGACTGTGTAGATGACCACAAACTGTGGAAAATTCTGAAAGATATGGGAATACCAGACCACCTGACCTGCCTCTTGAGAAATCTGTATGCAGGTCAGGAAGCAACAGTTAGAACTGGACATGGAACAACGGACTGATTCCAAACAGGAAAAGGAGTACGTCAAGGCTGTATATTGTCACCCTGCTTATTTAACTTATATGCAGAGTACATCATGAGCAATGCTGGGCTGGATGAAACACAAGGTGTAATCAAGATTGCCAGGAGAAATATCAATAACCTCAGATATGCAGATGACACCACCCTTATGGCAGACAGTGAAGAAGAACTAAAGAGCCTCTAGATGAAAGTGAAAGAGGAGAGTGAAATAGTTGGCTTAAAACTCAACATTCAGAAAACTAAGATCATGGCATCCAGTCCCATCACTTCAGGGAAAATAGATGGAGAAACAGTGGAAACAGTGGCAGACTTTATTTTTGGGGGCTCTGCAATCACTGCAAATTGTGACTGCAGCCATGAAATTAAAAGATGCTTACTCCTTGGAGGAGTAAGTTATGACCAACCTAGAGAGCATATTCAAAAGCAGAGACATTACTTTGCCAACAAAGGTCTGAAGGCTATGGGTTTTCCAGTGGTCATGTATGGATGTGAGAGTTGGACTGTGAAGAAGGCTGAGCACCGAAGAATTGATGCTTTTGAACTGTGGTGTTGGAGAAGACTCTTGAGAGTCCCTTGAACTGCAAGGAGATCCAACCAGTCCATCCTAAAGGAAATCAGTCCTGAATATTCATTGCAAGGACTAATGTTGAAGCTGAAACTCCAATACTTTGGCCACTTGATGCAAAGAACTGGCTCATTGGAAAAGACCCTGATGCTGGGAAAGATTGAAGGTGGGAGGAGAATGGGAGTTTGAGTAAGCTCCAGAAGTTGGTGATGGATAGGGAGGCCTGGTGTGCTGCAGTCTATGGGGTTGCCAAGAGTCAGACATGACTGAACAACTGAACTGAACTGAACTGAATATTAGGCCAACCAAAGAACCTAGAATAGACAAAGGGGAGAGTTTTCTGCCCCAGAGCATTAAATTATATAAAGAAACTCTGGCCCCACAAAGACATGCAGTTGGAAAAAGGGCCTGGGTATTTTAGTGGCCTTTTCAAATAACTGTGGATTGTCTTTATACTATACCAGCACTCCGCAGGTAGTTTTTTAAAGGTTAGTTGTAATACAGGATCTAAAACTATACCATATTCTGTGACATTAAAAGCAGATGGTCTAAGTTGTTCCTTCAGTGGCTCTGTCTCCGATACATGATTTGGTAACATTATTCACTGTTCATTTGGAAAATATAGCTTCACTGAGTTATGCAGATTTTCCAAATTTTAACACATCTTATTGTATCAAGGAAGAAAATCACATTCACGAATGTCTCTACCAATCTGACCACATAAATCTTTAAGTATTGGTATGTAGTCAAGCACCTGATGGTAGATGCAAGTTTTCCAAATTTCTAGTTTTCACTTGCAAGCTCAAATTTGGTCATTGGCAGCAAATATTATCACTAATTTTCCTTAGAGTGACTGGCACACTTTTTTGAGAAAATGTTTCCCAAATTCCCAAGTCTGAACAACTTTTGTCAGCATTCTTTCAAATTAAAATAATGTTCCATAAAAAGTGTCAAGTTCAGCAACTCAATTGCACAAGTGCTTTTCCTTGACACAGACACTGTCCTTAGGGTATGCAGCAGAGTGCTTTATGTTCTCCAAGTGTGGTCTCCAAACCAGCACCCTCAGTATCACCTGGGAACTTGTTCAAAATACAAAATATTGGGTCCCACTCAAGACCTACCCGGAGAAGGCAATGGCACCCCACTCCAGTACTCTTGCCTGGAAAATCCCATGGATGGAGGAGTCTGGTGGGCTGCAGCCCATGGGGTCGCTATGAGTCGGATACGACTCAGCGACTTCACTTTCACTTTTCACGTTCATGCATTGGAGAAGGCAATGGCAACCCACTCCAGTGTTCTTGCCTGGAGAATCCTAGGGACGGGGGAGCCTGGTGGGCTGCCGTCTATGGGGTTGCACAGAGTCGGACACGACTGAAGCGACTTAGCAGTAGCAGCAGCAGCGGCAGCAAGACCTACAGTGTTTTGCCACCCTCCAGGTGATTCCAATTCCCTCTGAATTTTGAGAATCACTGCTTCAGTTTTCCAGCAGTGGTTCTCAGAGTTGCTCACACATTAGAATCACCTGTGTAACTTGACATCTCCACTGCCCAGTTACTCTTTTTTTAACAATTATTATTTATCTTAACTTTTTGGCTGTGCTGCATGGGGGCTCTTCTCTAGTTGCAGCGAGCGGGGGCTAGTCTTCATTGAGGTGGGCAGGCTTCTCATTGCCATGGCTTCTCTTGTACAGCACAGGCTCTAAGGTACACAGGCTCTAGGGCGTGCGGACTTCAGTAGTTTTGGCCTGAGGGCTCAGTAGTTGTGGCACATGGGGTTAGTTGCTGTGAGGCATGTGGGATCTTCCTGAACCCAGGGATCAAACCAGTGTCCCCTGCATTGGCAGGCAGATGCTTTACCACTGGATCACCAGGGTGGTACCATAGTTACTCTGGACCAATTAAATCAGAAGGGTGGAAAATAAATAAATAAATAAATCAGAAGAGTGGGACCCAGATATCAGTATTTTCTTTTTAAGTTCCCCTGATAATTCCAACATGCAGCCACTGCCTTTGAGTGTCGGTCCCACACAGTTCTCAGCTGTTTCTTGTCTGGTGCTGGGTAGTTGTCTGTTGAAAATAGAGCTCTCTGACAAGTTCCTGAAGCATTAATAGCTAGCCTGCTGCTCTTTGGAGAAAAGTCAATTTGTCTTCAGAACCATTTTCCCATCTTGAATAGTTAGGAAATCTCAAATGGTGAACAAGAAAATATCCTGGGAGGACTTGAGAATGCTTTGAATTGTTAAGCCTCTCTTTTAGGAAAGTGGAAATCCTGGCAGGTCTGGTGATAAATCTGCTTTGGTTACCGTTGAAGTTCCCCACTCAGCTGCAGGGCTTGCTTTTCTCCATAGCCTGCATTTCTCCATAGACTGTCTTAGATTAGCAGATGTCACCCTTATTGGACTCAATATTCCCATTTTAGAATAAGTATTTTTAACCATCTTCAAGTGAAACACAAATATGATGCAATCAATGCTCTAACTGTATTACAAAGGGTAAATAAATTCAGGTTACTTTATAATAAAACTACATATTGAAATATGTAAATACTTGGGGGAAAATGGCAAATGTAATTTGGCAAATTTAAATGTAAATGGCAAATTTCAGGTAGTCTGCATATATATTCTATAAAAATTTTTTGTTATGGTAAATTTCAAACATATGCTAAAGTAGAGTGACTAGGATTGTGATATTTTGATTTATAATAAGAAACATATTTGGTCTTTGTTTCATTTCTGGCATTGTTGTTGTTCAGTTGCTAAGTCATGTCTGAGTCTTTGCATTCCCATGGACTGCTGTATGCCAGGCTTCCCTGTCATTCACTGTTGCCCGGAGTTTGCCCAAATTCATGTCCATTTCTGTTATACAGCTCTTAAACCTCTTGGAATTTCTTAAGAGAGCATCAAAACTGATTAGAGGAATGGAACTTTTAGTCTTACTCCCCCCCACCCCCCGCCTCTGGGTAGGACAGAAGGGCTGGAGTTTGAATCTGTTGGCAATGGCTGATGATCAGTCATGTCTACGTAATGCGGCCTCCATAGAAACCCAAAAGGATGAGGTTCACAGACATTTTGGGTTGGCGAACACACAGAGATTTGGTGAGTGGTGCACTCTGAGAGGGCATGGAAGCTCTGTGACCTTCCCTCCAAGCTTGCCCCATGCATCTCTTCCATCTGGCTGTTCTTGAACTACATCCTTTTATAATAAACCAGTAATCTAGTAAGTAATCTTTATTTTCTTGGGCTCCAAAATCACTGCAGATGGTGACTGCAGCCATGAAATTATAAGATGCTTGCTCCTTGGAAGAAAAGCAATGACAAACCTAGACAGCAGAGACATTACTTTGCTGACAAAGGTCCATCTAGTCAAAGCTATGGCTTTTCCAGTAGTCATGTTTGTATGTGAGAGTTGGACTGTAAAGAAAGTTGAATGCTGAAGAATTGATGCTTTTGAACTGTGGTGTTAGAGAAGACTCTTGAGAGTCCCTTGGACTGCAAGGAGATCCAACCAGTCCATCCTAAAGGAAATCAGTCAGTCCTGAATATTCATTGAAAGGACTGATGTTGAAGCTGAAACTCCAATATGCTGGCCATGTGATGCAAAGAACTGACTCCTTGAGAAAGACCCTGATGCTGGGAAAGATTGAAAGCAGGAGGAGAAGGGGATGACAGAGGATGAGATGGTTGGATGGCATCACTGACTCGATGGACATGAGTTTGAGCAATCTCTGGGAGTTGGTGATGTACAGGGAAGCCTGGTGAGCTGCAGTTCATGGGGTTGCAAAGAGTCAGGCATGACTGAGCAACTGAACTGAAATGAATCTAGTAAGTAAAATATTTCTCTGAGTTCTATGATTCTCCTAAGCAAATTAATTGACTCTGATGAAGGGATAATGGGAATCTCCAATCTATTAATAGAGCTACTTAGTCAGAAGTACAAGTGGTAACCTGGGTTTGTGATTGGCATCTGAAGGAAGGGAGTTTGCTCAGCCTTGAGGAACTGGGCCTTTAACCTGTGGAATCTGATGCTGTCTCTAGGTAGACTGCCAGAATTGAGTTGAATTGTAGGCCACTCAGCTAGAGTCTGGAGAATTGCTTGGTGTACCCACTGTATACCATTGAAATTGGGTTCAGAATCAGATTAAGTATTAATGGACTACTTTGTACTTATCAGAACCTAGTTTCAGCAGTGATCAATTATAAATAGCCAATTGTTTTCATCCTTATCAGTGCTACTTAAATGTAGTCCTTGGACCAACAGCATCAGTGTCACCTAAGAGATTGTTAGAAATGCGAATTCATTGGCCTTACCTCAGACCATTGTACAGGACCATTGTAACACTGTACAGGAGGTGGTGATCAAAACCATTCCCAAGAAAAAGAAATGCAAAAGGTAAAATGGTTGTCTGAGGAGGCCTTACAAATAGCTGAGAAAAGAAGAGAAGTGAAAGCAAAGGAGAAAAGGAAAGTTATACCTATCTGAATGCAGAGTTCCAAAGAATAGCAAGGAGAGTTAAGAAAGCCTTCCTAAGTGAACAATGCAAAGAAATAGAGGAAAACAATAGAACAGGAAAGACTAGAGATCTCTTCAAGAAAATTAGAGATACCAAGGGAACATTTCATGCAAAGATAGGCACAATAAAGGACAGAAATGGTATGAACCTAACAGAAGCAGAAAATATTAAGAAGAGGTGGCAAGAATATACAAATAGAACTATACAATAAAGATTCTTCATGACCCAGATAACCACAATGGTGTGATCACTCAACTAGAGCCAGACATCTTGGCATGTAAGGTCAAGTGGGCCTTAGGAAGCATCACTATGAACAAAGCAAGTGAAGGTGATGGAATTCCAGTTGAGTTATTTCAAATCCTAAAAGGTGATCCTGTGAAAGTGCTGCATTCAATATGCCAGCGAATTTGGAAAACTCAGCAGTGGCCACAGGACTGGAAAAGGTCAGTTTTCATTCCAATCCCAAAGAAGGGCAATGCCAAAGAATGTTCAAACTACTGCACAATTGCACTCATTTCATGTGCTAGCAAAGTAATGCTCAAAATTCTCCAAGCTAGGTTTCAACAGTACATGAACTGAGAACTTTCAGATGTTCAAGATGAATTTAGAAAAGGCAGAGGAACCAGAGATCAAATTGCCAACATCCGCTGGATCATAGAAAAACATAAGAGAACTCCAGAAAATCATCTACTTCTGGTTCAATTGACTACTCTAAAGCCTTTGACTGTGTAGATCTCAACCAACTTCAGAAAATTCTAAAGAGTTGGGAGTTACCAACCACCTTACATGCCTCCTGAGAAACCTGTATGCAGATCAAGAAGCAACAGTTAGAACTGGACATGGAACAACAGACTGGTTCCAAACTGCAAAAGGAACACGTCAAGGCTGTATATTGTCACCCTACTTATTTAACTTATATACAGAGTACATCAGAAGCTTCCTGATAGCTCAGCTGGTAAAGAATCTGCTTGCAATGTGGGAGACCTGGGTTCAATTCCTGGGTTGGGAAGATCCCCTCAAGAAGGGAATGGCTACCCACTCCAGTATTCTGGCCTGGAGAATTCTGTGGACTGTGTAGTCCATGGATTCACAAAGAGTTGGACATGACTGAGTGATAATATTGATTGATAGAGTAAATCAAGCGAAATGTTGGGCTGGATGAAGCACAAGCTGGAATCAAGATTGCTGGGAGAAATATCAATAACCTCAGATATGCAGATGATACCACCCTCATGGCAGAAAGTGAAGAGAAACTAAAGAGCTTCTTGATGAAAGTGAAAGAGGAGAGTGAAAAAGCTGGCTTAAACTCAACCTTCAAAAGAGTAAAATCATGGCATCTGGTACCATCACTTCATGGTAAATAGATGGGGAAACAATGCAAACAATGACAAACTTTCTTTCTTGGGCCCCCAGATCACTGCAGGTCATGACTGCAGCCATGAAATTAAAAGACACTTGCTTCATGGAAGAAAAGCTATGACAAACCTAGACAGTGTATTAAAAAGCAGAGACATTACTTTGTGGACAAAGGTCCGTATAATATAGTCAAAGCTATGGTTTTTCCAGTAGTCATGTATGGATGTGAGAATTGGACCATAAAGAAAGCTGAGCACCGAAGAATTGATGCTTTTGAATGTGGTGTTGAAGAAGACTCTTGAGAGTCCCTTGGACTGCAAGGAGATCAACCCAGTCCATCCTAAAGGAAATCAACCCTGAATATTCATTGGAAGGACTGATGCTGAAGCTGAGGTTTCAACTTTGGCTACTTGATGAGGAAAGCTGACTCATGGAAAAAAAGCCTGATGCTGGGAAAGACTGAAGGCAGGAGGAGAAGGGGACAACAGTGGACGAGATGGTTGGATGGCATCACTGACTCAATTGACATGTGTCTAAGCAAGCTCTGAGAGATGGTAAAGGACAGGGCAATCTGGCGTGCTACAGTCCATAGGGTTGCAAAGAGTCAGACATGACTGAGCAACTGAACAACAATTACCTCAGACCACTGAATCAGAATCTGAGGTTGGGCCCAGGAATTTTGTGTTTTAATAATCTTTTGAGCTGATTTGTAGGTTCACTAAAGTTTGAGAACCACTGATCTACATAACATTCCCCACCTGATTACTATTTCCCACCTTCTCAGATTATTTAAGGCAAAGCCAGATAACATTCAGATATATTAAGTAAATTTATTATTAAAATTACTTTATTAAAAAACCCATAATCACATACTATTGTCAGCTAACACAAGTTATAATTCCTAAATATCAGCAAATATTGAGATACTCGTATGTCTTTTTATACTTGATTTGTGTCGAGCAGTTCAAACACTGCCTTAGGTTGATAAGTCTCTCAAATCTCTCTTAATCTATGATGATTTTTCTCCTTTCTCATTTCCTGCCATTTATTTGTTAAAGGAACTGGATCATCTGTGACAGAGTTTCCAACATTCAAGATTTTGCTGATTCTGCCCCTATGTTGTTAGTCACATTTCTTTCACTTCTGTATCTACTCGAATCTAGCTGTTAGCTCTGGGCTTCCCTCAGGACTCAGCAGTAGAGAATTGCCTGGAATGCAGGAATCTCTGGTTCAATCCCTGGGTTGGGGAGGTTCCCTTGAGAAGAAAATGGCAACCCACTCCAGTATTCTTGCCTGAGAAATCCCATGAACAAAGGAGCCTGGCAGGCTACCGTCCATTGCTCACAGGAGCAGGACACAACTTAGCTACTAAACCACCAGCTATTAGATCTAGAGGCTTGGATCGTAGTCATGTTTGATTTTTTTTTTGTCAGGAGTATTTCACAGGTGGTGCTATGTCCTTCTTGTTGCATCACAGCAGAAAGCACATCAATATCTGGCTGTTTTTCTTTTTCTGATGTAAAGGTTGATTAATGGGTTCAAATTTTGACAGCATGGCCTATCTTGTATCAGTGTTTCTCAGTAGCCTTTCACCTAATGGTCTTAGCAGACACTGATGATCATGGCCTCTGCTCGTTATTTCATTTAGAGATGCAAAATGGAAATATTCTAATTTTATATTTTTTCATTTATTACTTGAAATTAAAACTCTCTCTTCAAATATTTGGACAGATAGGGCAATATAAGTGCTCAATTTAACTCCTTTTCTTTATAAACTAGTCTTCAAATGAATTTATATTCTTCCTACTTTTGAATATCATTATATACTTACAGATTTTAATATATTTGACATTTTAAACTCACTTCAGTCATAATTCATTATGATGCTTATATTGTCCTCTTTGGCCAGAAGAAAGCAAGAATGGAGGTGTAGGAGGCTAAGCACTGTCATCTCAATAAAAAGGTACAGTATGTTGCTCAATTCCTGAGTTTGAGCCAATTTTCAGATCTAGAATCTACTGACTATAAAGAAGTGTGTGGGTCTTTAGGAGAAGGATTCTGGAGCATTGTGTATACTATATTGTAATGATTTCTTCAGTCATTCCCCAAAGGGACCCAGGGTATTTACTTAAGTCATGTACGATGGGGAAAGGGTAGTGACCGGTCATTTCAAGGAGCTTTGGAGTGAGGCTCTAATTGCTTTGATAACTGGAGACCCAAAATGTCATCATCCCTCCTGTTAGAGCTGGAGATTACAGAAGCAGCTAACAGAGTCCTAGCTTAAGTCTGGTTTACAGAGGATTCACTGGGTCTGCATACTTACCTGCTGGTCATTTCCCTGGTCCCTGAGTATGTAAATCCAATAGACATAATTAGCAGTTGAAGTGCCACATTGTTAGGCTGTTGGATAGGAGCTACCAGAGTGAAGAAGTGCAACTAGAGGCCTTTAAAATCATTCTTTGGTCCAGCTAAGATAATGAAAACTTACACTGTGTCCCAGAGGAGATGGTGGTATTTAGTGTTGCTCTGGATTCCACAGAGTGATGTAGACTACCACAGCAAGCTCAGCCAAGTAGTAGTCTCAATTCAAGCTGAGTTGGACATGCTGTCATTGCTAGGGCAGATTAGTAAGGCCTTAGGTACATGTTTGGAGAAGGCAATGGCAACCCACTCTAGTACTCTTGCCTGGAGAATCCCGTGGATGTAGGAGCCTGGTAGGCTACAATCCATGGGGTTGCTAAAAGTCGGACACGACTGATGCAATTTAGCAGCAGCGGCAGCAACAGCAGGCACATGTTATGTGACTAGTGATTTGGTGAATGCATTTTTTTCTATTCAATCCAAAAAAAAGGATAAGAAGTAGTTTACATTGATGTGGAAGAGATAACTTATTTCTGGCTTCATCCAAGGACTATGTTACCTCTTCTAGCCTCTATTTTAATACAGTCTGAAGGGATCTGGACTGTCTGGACACCCTGCAGAACGTCACATTGATATATTACACCTATAATATACTGATGGGTAGAATGAGCAATAGGTGGCTGTATCCTAGAGGCCTCAGTAAGATACATGCATCTAGAGAGTAGGAGATAAGCCTTGAGAAGGTTCAGGGAAATGCCACTTCCATAAGGTATTTAGAGGGCCAGTAGGCATTGGCGTGTGGAGACGTCCCCTCCAGAGTGAAAAACAAGTTCCTGTATCTTGCAACTCCCACAGAAATGAAGCATGATGTCTGATGGGCCTCTTTGGGTTCTGGAAGCACAAACTGCACACCTAGGAGTACTGTGGCTCACATTCTGGGTCACAGTTCTGTGCCTCCTGGAACAGCAGTAGGCTCTGCAGCAGCCAGTGTGGAACACAGAGCAAGTCCCAGTGGGAGATCACAGTATGGGCCCCTGGGATTTCAGAGCCAGGTAATGCCATCTGCAGCAGAAGACTTGACTCAAGAAACAGCCCCTGGTATGGTGCCAACCCCTAGTAGGGGCAGAAACTAGACTATGGGGCACCGAGTTATCATGGATCCGGAAGTGCCTGTCACAAGCTGAGTTCTGTCAGACATGCCCAGTCATAAAATTGATGGGCCCAGCAGCCATTCATCATAATATGGTGAAATGATGCATTCAGAATTAAACTCCAATAGGACCAGAAGGCATGAGTAAACAACATGACCTAGTAGTCCAGACCCTCATATCACCCACTATGCTTGTTCCAGCACCCCACCCTCAGGCTGTGTGGCCACACAAGGGCTCACATTTGACCAGCTGAGGGAGGAGAAAAAAACTCAAGCTTGATTATTAATGGGTTGGCTTGGTATATGAGCTTCCCTGGTGGCTCAGATGGTAAAATGTCTGCCTGCAATGCGGGAGACCCAGGTTCGATCCCTGGGTGGGGAAGATCTTCTGGAGAAGGAAATGGCAACCCACTCCAGTACTCCTGCCTGGAGAATCCCACGGACGGAGGAGCCTGGTAGGCTACAGTCCATGGGGTCGCAAAGAGTCAGGCACGACTGAGTGACTTCACTTTCACTTTCACTTTGGTATATGGGTGGGAGGTGAAAAATGGATGGCAGCATATTACACCCACATTCAGTCGTGTCCCTGAAAGACAGTGGAGAGGGAAAAGCTTTCTAAAGCTCTAAGCAGTGTGGCTGGTTATTCACTTTGTGTGGAAAAAGTGACCCATGGTGAGAATTCATACAGATGCCTAGACTGGAGACAGAGAGGTCTGGAGTAGAGGCATGTCATCAAACATATTTAGGGTGGGCATAAGAGTAAAGATTTTTGTATCTTGTCTTCATTCTGACCAGAAAGCATCAACCATGGGAAGAGGAATGAAACCACCAAAGAGATAAAATGATTCTATGAGTTGATGTCAGCCAAGTGTTATCATGGCCCACCCCAGAACTGGCACAATGGGCATATGAATGGAATGGCCATGTTTGTAGAGACAGAAGCTACTGAGCCCAGCACGAAATCCCACCTACCAAGGCCACTAGAGCTACTCCTGCCTTGGAAGGTCTAGCTTGCCAGCAACAGAGACAAACACTGAGACCCCAGTATGGCACTATTATTTGAGGAGAAAGAGCAGCGATTTGGTGGCAAGTCAACAATACTGAGCCCTTTCCCTTATAAAGTAACCACTGGTTCATCCTTTCTGGGATAAATGCCTACTCTGGGTATGGGTGTGCCTTTTTTGCCTGCAAAGCCTCAGCTGTACCACTATCCAGGAGCTTGCAGAAGGCCAGATCCACTGGTATGACATCCTACTCTACACAGCATCCAAAAAGGAGCCACTTCACATTAAAGGTGATTTGAGTATGAACTCATGACCAAGGCATCTATCTACTGTTTGTGTCACCTGTTGCACTATCCAGAAGCTGCCAGCCTGATGGCATAGTACTGAAGAGCTCAGTACTGAAGGCACAGCTGAGGTGCCAGCTTACAAGCAGTATTCTGCGAGGACAGAGGGCCAGTATATAATTGAATCAGAGACCTCTGAACGACACTGCTCTTAATAGGAAGAATACTTGGGTCCAGAGGATGGAACAGAAGTGGCCTCACTAAACATCTCAATGAGTCATTGGGTGACTTTGTGCTTCCTGTGACCGCAGTTCTGGACTTTGCAGGTTTAGAAGTCTTGGTCCCCAGAGGGAGTGTGTTTTTGCTAGGGAACACAAGAGTTCCATTGAACTAAAGGCTATGGTTACTGTTCGGGCACTTTGAACTCTTTGCGTCCAGGCCCCAGCAGGCAAGGAGTCCCTATCTTGGCAAATGTAACTGACCTAAATCAACAGGAAGAGGAGGGGCTGCTTTCATATAACAGGCAGGAAAATACATGTGGACTGCATGTGAACCATGTGGAAGTTTACTGATACTTAATTGGAACTGCAAGGACATATGTAGCAATCCCAGCCTGAGAAGTATCTAATTACCACTCAATATACATTTTCATTAAGAGAGCATTTGGGTCATACTCATGTAAGCCACTAAGACCTGTAGAGTGACAGGTAGAGAGTCATAAATTTTGAATCAGATGATGGAGGAGGAAGAGGAAGATGAGCAGTAGTTACATTCCTGAGACCAACTGAGTAACAGGGGTGTACTCTGTCCCAGTAACCTCTTTCTTGTAAGCTCTAGCTCCAGAAGAGAGGTCTAGAGAAGCTGTAGAGGAGCTGCTCCCAGAACATGGGTGGGGAAGTGGATCAGTGGGGATGTAGGGGGGGGGGGTTTCTGGTGGTTGCGGGATGCACTGCTCAGGTCTTCCTTCAAGAGAGACTAGAAGGGAAGGAGTGAAGAAATCATGAAGTGAACAAGAATAGATGCCAATGCGTCTAAGGCTACCGAAATGTTGGGAAATGATACTTATAAAGATGATGATGACGATGAAGGAAACAGAAAGAAATCTTTTGACAAAATGCCTTTAGTAACAATTAAAAATAACATCAGTTCACCTCCAAAAGTCAAGGTACAAATTAAAAATAACTATGAATGCAGTATACTAACATGTATATATGGAATTTAGAAAGATGGTAATGATAACCCTGTATGCGAGACAGCAAAAGAGACACAGATGTGTAGAACGGATTTTGGACTCTGAGGGAGAAGGAGAGGGTGGGATGATTTGGGAGAATGGCACTGAAACATGTATACTATCACGTAAGAAACGAATTGCCAGTCTATGTTCGATACAAGTTACAGGATGCTTGGGGCTGGTGCACAGGGATGATCCAGAGAGATGATATGGGGTGGGAGGTGGGAGGGGGGTTCAGGATTGGGAACTTATGGACACCCGTGGCGGATTCATGTCAATGTATGGCAAAACCAATACAGTATTGTAAAGTAAAATTAAGTAAAAATAAAAATTAAAAAAAAAAAAAACTATGAAAATTCCTTCCAAGCCAGCCTCTTCAGAAGCAGATGCTAGCCAAATACACTAGTAAGACATTTGTTAATGGTGATATGAAGCTTTTCAAACAACAAAATAAATGTGACTCTCTGACTATAACTTAGGCAAAAGGTTGCAGACCATCAACTAAGATTATTTTTATTTGTGAAGCTACAACTGTGAACTCGAATGAAGTTGACAGTGAACTGGAACCCTCAAAGAGTCTTAACAGCAAACCACAGAGGGTGGATCTGTGATAAGATCATTGATACTGTAGGCCAGATAGTGCCATTTCTGTTAAATTCTGATGCTATTCCTCTTGGGGACAGTAAGCAAAATTTAAAAGATGCCAGCGGAGTTTCCCTAAAGTTCCCACAAGCCTTTTGAGCTCAAACTGTGAAACAAATTTGGGGCAACTTAGGAATGTAAATATTGTTGCAGCCTAGTAAGTTAATTCATCTTATTTTTCATACTGGATCTCAGCTCTCAAGTGCCTCTTGTGTCCCAAGACTTATTCTGTACCACACTTTAACCTGGCAAAAAGAAAAAAAAAAAAGGGAAAGCATCAAAATATTCACCTTGGCATGTCTCATATGATCTTATTTATATCAACTTGTTCTCTTGTTTACAGGCAAAGGTTTCCAAGTGAAGTGTCATTTTTATTTCCTTTATAGACAGAGTGAGAGATACAGAGGGAGAGAAACTGCTGTGAATGTTATAGTTATCTGACAGTCTTCTAGTGCTATACTTTGGGAATTCACCACAGCATTTATGTTATAGCCTCATCCTCCCCGAACTGCTCCCCATCAAGACTGAGCACAGCTCCGGTATTAGAGCCAGGTCACGCCCACCCAAATAGGGAGCCCTTCAAATGGTCAGTCTTTGTTTGGAGGCTCCTCATTGGTCTAGCCAAGACTTCTCAGAGCTGAATGGCAGCTCTTTCTTGCTTCATGCGTAGCAGAACTGCATCAGTCTGAGGGCACTCCTGGCCTCCTGCCTCCTCTTTATTTTTTTAATAGCTATTTTCCCCAACAAATCTCTTGATGTCTACTTTTTCATGGACCTGAACTGACCAAAGTCACATGTATTGCAGGATGTTTAGCATCCCTGGCCTTACCCACAAATGCTGGTGGCACTGTCCCCATTTTGAGGTAACTAATGACTCCTTCAGATTGCCAAAATGCTTCTATTGAGAACCACTCAAGAACATAGTCATCAAGATCACAAATTCAGCTCAAAGAACTCTCCAGGTAAAACAATTATGAAACAGAAGAGTTTAATGATTTCCTCTGTTCCTTTTCTCCCTCTCCTACAGTGCCTTCACCTTCTTTTCATTTTCTAATGTCTCAATTGAAACTGATAAACTTGAATAGTGGGGTTTTAAGGACCAAAAGAATTGATGCTTCTGAACTGTGGTATTGGAGAAGACTCTTGAGAGTCCCTTGGACTGCAAGGAGATCCAACCAGTCCATTCTGAAGGAGATCAGCCCTGGGATTTCTTTGGAAGGAATGATGCTAAAGCTGAAATTCCAGTACTTTGGCCACCTCATGTGAAGAGTTGACTCATTGGAAAAGACTCTGATGCTGGGAGGGATTGAGGGCAGGAGGAGAAGGGGACGACCGAGGCTGAGATGGCTGGATGGCATCACGGACTCGATGGACGTGAGTCTGAGTGAACTCCGGGAGTTGGTGATGGACAGGGAGGCCTGGCATGCTGCGATTCATGTGGTTGCAAATAGTTGGACATGACTGAGCGACTGAACTGAACTGAACTGAACTGAACTGAAGGATCAAAGAGGCTGTACAGCCACAGAATTTAGAAAAAAGTTTGGGAAATGATTACCTTCGGAAACTGAAGCTAAAGAGAAAAATCAGTTATGATAGATGAAATTAGCTCCTGTGTAAGTAATCTGCTCTTGGAATTGGCTGCCAAAGTATTGCTTTTGTGATTATAATGCTTTCCAGTTTAGTTCAGTTCAGTTGCTCAGTCGTGTCTGACTCTTTGCAACCCCATGAATCACAGCACGCCAGGCCTCCCTGTCCATCACCAACTCCCGGAGTTCACTCAGACTCACGTCCATCGAGTCCGTGATGCCATCCAGCCATCTCATCCTCTGTCGTCCCCTTCTCCTCCTGCCCCCACGTCACAAGGATATAGTCTCAGGAAGACATTCTTGGAATGTGGAGGGATTGGGGAGTAGTCAGTAGTAGGTAGCACCATCTGAAAAAGATCCACGAATTTTAGTATAGTTGACAAGTCTGTAGCAGAGACCATTTTCACTTTTAATTCAATAAACATTCATCTAATTATTTATTACCTACTATGCCCCAAGTATTATATATTAAGCACAGAACATACAATAGTAAACAGAACATGATTTTTTTGTTTTGTTTGCAAAGTTGCTTCAGTCATGTCCAACTCTTTTCAACCCTGTGGACCATAGTCTGCCAAGTTCCTCTGTCCATGGGATTCTCCAGGAAAGAATACTTGAGCGGGTTGCCATGCTCCTCTCCAGGGGGCCTTCCCCACCCAGGGATTGAACCCGGGTCTCTTACATCTCCCGCATTGGCAGGCGGGTTCTTTACCACTAGCATCACCTGGAAAGCCCCATGGTCCTTCCCCCCAAAAGAACTTATTATCTGGAGAATGCATTCTCAGTGGGTAAAGAACCTTCCATATTACAGTGCTTTGTGGCCCTCCAGTACATAAACAAGTATACAGGATATCTGTGGTTTAAGATCTCATAGGGGATGGGAGTAAAATTAGTGTAAAAATGCCTAAAATGGCTTCTTAGGTCAATCATGAAACTAAAGTTAATCTGATGTAAAGGAGGAAAAACAGAAAAAAATGAATAAGGTGAAAGAAAACAGGAAGGAAAAGTAGCATGATGAAAGAGAAATAGGAAAGAAGAAATGAGAAAATAAGGTATGTGAAATTTTAAGAATACAAAAATAGTTCTGTCTACCACTGAGCCATATGACATACAACTTCTTTTCCTTGACATTCTGAAATACAAGTTTATTCCTCTACGTTATTTCTGGCTTTGGTAACAAGGCATTAAATGTGAAAAGCAATACTGGAATGCCTGCTTTTCATCAAAAGAATTCCCATATCCTAAATCACTCATTCTTAATCAAATATTCCACATGTCCTCACTTCTCTCATTTAAAATTCAAACTTATAAAACTATTTTCTATTAGGTTGCTAAGTGAAAAGTGAAAGTGAAGTCGCTCAGTCGTGTCCGACTCTTTGCGACCCCAATGGACTGTAGCCTACTAGGCTCCTCCGTCCATGGGATTTTCTAAGGACCCTGTTACTCCACTTATGTACATGTAATGTGAACTTTGTTAGCTCCATGATTATCAAAGCCTTCATGATTATAGCCATTCTTTCTTTCATTTATCTGCCATAGTAAACAAAGACATTGGTTGTCACTTGATAGCTTATCAAGCTTTTCTGATAAAAGCTTGATAAAAGTTTGGATTTTTGTTCTGAATATGTGTGTACCAAAAAACTTTATGATTACTAGTTATATTTTTTGGATATCTTGATACAAGGAAGAAAGCGACCTTGCTAGCAGACATTGGTATTTCAGTTAATAGAATCATCTTTATTAGCACTTTAAAATATTCATGTGTATTTTATTGTGATATAATTAATATGGACTTCCCAGGTGGCTCAGTTGTAAAGAATCCACCTGCCAAGCAGGAGACACAGGTTTGATCCTTGAATATTGAAGATCCCCTGGAGAAGGAATGGCAACCCACCCCAATATTCTTGCCTGGAAATCCCATGGACAGAGGGGCCTGATGGGCTACAGTCTATGATGTTGCAAAGATTTGGACACAACTGATCACCTACACACATGCAGCATTCCATTATCTGGATGTACCAGTTTATCAGTTCACCTGTTGAAGGATATCTTGGTTGCTTCCAAATGTTAGCAATTATGAATAAAGCTGCTAAAACATATGTGTGCAGGTTTTAATGTGAACATAAGTTTCCCATTCTTTTGGATAAATACCAGGAAGTGCAATTGCTGGATCATATGGTTAAGAGTTTGTTTTCTAAGAAACCGCCAAACTGTCCTCCAGAGTCTCTACCATTCTGCATTCCCATCAGCAATGAATGAGAGTTTCTGTTGCTCCACATCCTTGCCAACATTTGGTGTTAAGAGTATTCTGAATTTTGGCCATTCTAATAGGTGTGTAGAAAAGTATTTCATTGTTCTAGTTTGCATTTCATGATGATTTATGATGTGGAACATCTTTTCATATACTTATTTGCCATCTGTTTATCTTCTTTGTTGAAGTGTCTGTTAAGGTTTTTGGCCGATTTTAAAATCAGATTATTGTCTTATTATTAAATTTTCAAGGTCCTTTGTATATTTTGGATAATAGTCCTTTATCAGGTGCATCTTTTGTGAATATTTTCTCCAGTCTGTGGCTTGTTTTCTGATTTTCTTGACATTGTCTTCTGCAGAGCATAGTTTTTAATTTTAATGAAGTCCAACTTATCAATTATCTCTTTCATGGATGATGTCTGGTGTTTTATCTAAAAAGGCATCACCAGTTACAAAATAAATGAATCATGGGGATGAAATGCATAGTATGGGGAATATACTCCAGAATATTGTACGGTGACAGATGGTAACTAGATTTATTATGGTGATCATTTTGTAATGTATAGAAATATGGAATCACTATGTTGTGCATCTAGAACTAACACAAGTGTTGTAGGTTAATTATACTTAAAAATAAATATGAAAATAAAAATTTTAAAAGTCATCACTGTACCCAAAGTTATCTGGGTTTTCTCCTGTTATCTTTTAGGAGTTTTATAGTTTTGTGGTTCACATTTAGGTCTGTGATTCGAGTTAATTTTTGTTCAGTGTATAAGGTTTGTGTCCAAAATCATATTTTTGCATGTGGATGTCCAATTGTTCTAAGCAGCATTTATTTAAGTGACTATCTGCTCCGGTGTGTTGCTTTTGCTTATTTGTCAAAGACTGATTAAGTTTATGAGTGTCTGTTTCTGGGCTGCCTATTCTGTTGCATTGATCTATTTGTCTATTATTTTACTAATACCACAGCATCTCGATTACTGTAGCTTTAGTCCTTCAACTTTGTTTTCAGACATTTCATTTTGCTTTGATAACTGTATGTATACTTGTGTAACTGCAGCGAAATATAGATCCTTTGTGTTACTCCTGAAAGTTCTCTTGTTATCTGCCTTGCATTCTCCTCTGCAGCCAACTTCTGATGCCAGATTAGTATTGTCTTTCTTGGATTCACATAAATAGAACCATATAGCACGCACTCTACTGTGCCTGGCTTCTTCTGTAACTAAGATATCTGTGAGATTTATCCATGTTGTTAGGCATATTGGTAATTCGTTTTTATGACTGTGTTGTATTCTATTGTATGGGCTTCCCAGCTGGCTCTAGTGGTAAAGAATCTGCCTGCCAATGCAGGAGACATGAGACGTGGGTTCAATCTCTGGGTAAGATCCCCAGGAGAAGAAAATGGCAACCCACTCCAGTATTCTTGCCTGGAGAGTCCCACGGGCAGAGGAGCCTGGTGGGCTATAGTCCGTAGGGTCTCAGAGTCAGACAAAGACACGACTGAAGCAACTTTGCATGCAAGCACATGCATTATATTGTATATGATTTGCTTATCTATGCTCCTTTTGATGTACATTTGGGTTGTTTCTAGTTTTTAGTTACTATCAATTAGGTTGCTTTAAACTTTGTCTTTGTGAACATGTATTTTCATTTCTCTTTGATAACTATCTAAAACTGATACTGCTGGGTCATGAATAGGTTAGATGAATATTTAACTATAAACAAACTGCCAAGGAGTTTTTCAAAGTGTTTTTACTATTACGCACTCATACCAGCAATGTATGAATTCTAGCTGGTTCAAATTCTAATATTTGTGTTATTAGACTTTGAGTTTAGTCCATGTAATAGAATCTCATCATGGTTTCAATTTGCATTTCCCTAATGATGTGGATCACAATAAACTGTGGAAAATTCTGAAACAGATGGGAATACCAGACCACCTGACCTGCCTCTTGAGAAATCTGTATGCAGGCCAGGAAGCAACAGTTACAACTGGACATGGAACAGACTGGTTCCAAATAGGAAAAGGAGTATGTCAAGGCTGTATATTGTCACCTTGCTTATTTAACTTATATGCAGAGTACATCATGAGAAATGCTGGGCTGGAAGAAGCACAAGCTGGAATCAAGATTGCTGGGAAAAATATCAATAACCTTAGATATGCAGATGACACCACCCTTATGGCAGAAAGTGAAGAGGAACTAAAAAGCCTCTTGATGAAAGTGAAAGAGGAGAGTGAAAAAGTTGGCTTAAAGCTCAACATTCAGAAAACGAAGATCATGGCATCTGGTCCCATCACTCCATAGGGAATAGATGGGGAAACAGTGGAAACAGTGTCAGATTTTATTTTGGGGGGCTCCAAAATCACTGCAGATGGTGACTGCAGCCATGAAATTAAAAGATGCTTACTCCTTGGAAGAAAAGTTATGAGCAACCTAGATACCATATTCAAAAGCAGAGACATTACTTTGCCGACTAAAGTCCATCTAGTCAAGGCTATGGTTTTTCCAGTAGTCATGTATGGATGTGAGAGTTGGGCTGTGAAGAAGGCTGAGCGCTGAAGAATTGATGCTTTTGAACTGTGGTGTTGGAGAAGACTCTTGAGAGTCCCTTGGACTGCAAAGAGATCCAACCAGTCCATTCTAAAGGAGATCAGCCCTAGGATTTCTTTGGAAGGAATGATGCTAACGCTGAAACTCCAGTACTTTGGCCACCTCATGCGAAGAGCTGACTCATTGGAGAAGACTTTGATGCTGAGAGGGATTGGGGGCGGGAGGAGAAGGGGACGACCGAGGCTGAGATGGCTGGATGGCATCACGGACTCGATGGACGTGAGTCTGAGTGAACTCCGGGAGTTGGTGATGGACAGGGAGGCCTGGCATGCTGTGATTCATGGGGTCGCAGAGTTGGACACGACTGAGTGACTGAACTGAACTGAACCGAACTGGATGTACTGTACTCAAACTGTACTCTGCTTTTTAGAGGTAAAAAGAAACTTGTGTGCTATGGACAGATTTTCATATAGAGATTTACATCATCATTTTTAGCAGCTCAGGGGTTTTTCACTGTATGTAGGTACCATCATATATTTAACTAGTGTCCTAGTGATGGTACTTACAGTTTCTAGAAGCATATATTATAAAAAGGGAGTGAGGAACATCCTTGTAAATGTTTTATTTTCTTTAGCGTGTATGATTAGAAAATGAGATTGCTGGGGCAAAGGCTAATGCTTATGTTAAATTTTGATAAATATTGGTGTGCCAGTTTCAATTTTAAACCAATAATACATGACAGTAATTGCATCCCCATTCACTGTGTACACTGACAAAAAGGATGTTTGCAACTTGAACATCTTCTCATTTGTTAGTTAGATGTTTGTTTTTCTTGGTTTAAGAAAGTCCTATTGATATCCTTTGCCAATTTTATTGTGTTGTTTTAAAACTGATATTCTGAGCTTTTTGTGTATTAGGAATCTTTTCCCTTTTTTCACATGATACACATTGATTTTCCATTGGTTATTATTTGTGTGTAGATTACAATCGTTATGTGGTTAATTTTTATCATTTTTTTCTTTTATGGTTTCTAGTTCTTGCTACATACTTATAAAAGGCCTTTCTCAGGATTATTTTAGTTTCCTCAATTTTCTTGTAGTATTTTTATGGTTTCATTCTTTACATTTAAATTCTTGATTCATCTGGTATTTAACAAATAAAATCGTTGAATAGCCTGTCCCCAATGTTTAGTCATTCCTCAGATAATCTTTTTCTCACTGATCAATGATTTGTAACACACAGTTTATTGATTCCACTGAGACTTCTGGAGTCAGACTGACTGACTTCATCAGTCACCAGTAAAGGCTCTGGGTAATGTTGTAAAATCAAGATAATAATAATCGCATCTATCTTACAGAGAGTGAAATAAGACAATCTGAAAAGGGACTCCAGTAGTTGACATGTAATTGCTCAGAGGATGTGAACTACTATTATTGATGTGTACACAGCAGTTCATTTATGGATTCTGTATTTTGTTCCGATATATATTCCACATCTGTGTGATCCATTAACATCCATTACCCATCTCTCAGTCCCATCTAATGACTCCTCTTTCCTCATTTTCACAAAAAAGGTCCTAATTTCAGTTGCCTTTCTAATCATAATTAGAGCTCGAAAATGTTAACCTTGGGGAGGGGAGGGGATAAGCTGTGCTACACAGGGTCGTGACAATTAAAACCCAAGCTCGGCGGCATCGTAAGGGGGAAGGCAGGCTGCCCATTCCTCCTACCTCCTGTTCTGAAAGGCTGAAGTCCTACCTTATTTCAGCCCTTGGCCTATAAATGACATTCTCAAAACCTAAAATTTGTCTTCCAACTCTAGTTTACCACCTAGAGACAAACCGTTCACAACGTTACCCCTGCTGCTACTGCTAAGTCACTTCAGTCGTGTCCGACTCTGTGCGACGCCAGAGACGGCAGCCCACCAGGCTCCCCCATCCCCGGGATTCTCCAGGCAAGGACACTGGAGTGAGTTGCCATTTCCTTCTCCAATGCATGAAAGTGAAGTCGCTCAGTCGTGTCCGACCCTTAGGACCCCATGGACTGCAGCCTTCCAGGCTCCCCCGTCCATGGGATTTTCCAGGCAAGAGTACTGGAGTGGGGTGCCACTGCCTTCTCCGAACGTTACCCCAGTGGGCCCTGAATTTGAGGTGGTGACACGTTTTGAGATCTGGAGCGGGCGGCGAGGGGGACCGGCGCCTGGGCCGCGGTTCTGACCTGGCCGTTTCCTCCGGGCAGGCCGCGCCGGCTCCGCACTCGTGGGCGGAGGCCCCACGGCCGACGTAAGGCAGCGACTTCGAGACTCTAAATCTGCACGGTCGGGCACAAAGGCAGGCGGCGGTGGAGCCAGGACCACCACCGGAGCCCTCAGACAGGAAAAAAGTGTGCGAAGAGCGGGGCCGAGCGCACAAGCGGGAAGCTGGAGGAAAGCCCCGGAGGCGCTGCGTGGGGAAGAGGCGAGGGAGCGTGGCTTCCCGCTCAACTGCGCGCTTCTCTGGCTCCCTGCAGCAAGTGCCGGCCCCGCACTGTGCGTTCCTTTCGCCTGTGGGGATCTTGGCGACCCCCAGAGGCCTCTCGGGGTGCTGCCCGGGCCTCTCGGGGTGTTCCCGCGGTCGTCGGCCGCAGCTCCCGCCTCGGGCCGCCCGTCTCCTCCCTCTAACGGCCTCAGGCCGCGGCCGGCGTCCTTGGCGAGGGTGACGTCGGCGTGGGGGCGGGACTTCCTGCTTCGCGCGCCCTTGGGTCTCGGTACCGAGTCCGCTCCGTGGGGTTTGCGGGGCGGCGGGCCGGGGTCCCTTTCCGGCCGGACTTCGGCGCCGGCCCCGCACCCCTGAGAACGCCGGTCCGCCGAGGAGGAGAGGGACTTTTTTCCATCGCCGCCCTCTCTGCCTTTGGAGCTCTCCCGGGACACCCCGCATTTCCCTAGGGTTGGGAGCCCGAGGGGCGCGCTCGGCTGTCCGGCTCCTGCTCTTCAGCCTGTGCCACGAGCGGCAGCCGAGACCTCGTCAGACGTGACGGGCTGGGCCGGCAACCCGCGTGCGGGACCGCCTCCCGTAGCCCCAATGCCCCGGCGGGAGGAGAGCCGTGAGGGTGTCCGCCTGGCGAGTCCGGCCAGAACACCGGTCACTGTTTTCTGTGCGCACGTTGCAAGGACCGTGTGTGAATCTGGTAGGTAACGCTGCCTTGTCCGTGGCTTGGAATACTCGTGGCTTTTTTCTTCATGACTTGCCCTTGAGTTCTTCTTTTGTTATTTTTCTCGTGGAGCAGTTGGAGAGGGTGTTAGAAAAGTTAGCTGGGAGAATGTTCTGTAGCCTATTGACTGCACGTGAAACTCTTCATGGGGCTTTTTGATGTACTCCGGCGTGGTGCTTGTGTAGCCCGTTTAAAAACTGACCAAACGTGTGATACATCTAGTTTCGCTTGCGAAAAAACATGCTCCCGTTTTCGTTGACCCTGAAGACAATTCTAGCAGTGATGTTGGCTGTCATTACAGAGATAACGTTAGAATATGTGAGTGCTGGGCTTTAATGGACATTTTGATATGCCCTTAATGTCCAAATTTTGACCAAAATAAACGGGCACTTGGCTTTTAAAATGCCCCTTCCAAGTGTTTTAAAAGCCTTTGGTCACAAAAGTTGTAATGATGAAACTGTCTCAGTAAAATGTTGAAGATGTCTAGGATAACACGAAACTTGTTTATAGTTTCTCATATATAGTGTATAGTTCATACTGTGTTCAGACTATGAGCATAAAATACCTGAGTAGATCTAAAACTGGAATAGGTTGTTAAAGCATTGCTCCTGTTTCCGAGCAACATCTCTTGTAAACAAGTCTAATACTCAACTAGAATATAATTAAATGTATGTATCCTACAGTTATCTGGATTCAGAATTTTCTAAATTCAGGGGCTCGGTCTGTAGGTGGTTGCAGTTCATATTCACCTTTTGTATTGAGTTGCGATTTCAAACTCACTTTGTTTAGAATTATTAGATTGCTTTAAATTTCAGAGTTGTGTAGGACTCTCCAGAGAGTTAAAAGTGAATTTGAGTTACATCCTTTGTTTTTTTCGGACATAGGAAGTCAGGTGTTCCCCTCTGAGTATTTTCTAACCAGGTGAAGTGTGGTTATATTTAGAAATTTTATCAAGTAGTAGAGGAATACCAATTTAGGGTAACAGCATTGGGAGATTGAAACACTAACTGCCCACAGGTGGGTTTTAAACCTTGGTTTAGCCAATAATCTCACTCTTCTCCACTCATTGAACCCTTAATGATATAATTTGTTTGGCAAATAAGGTGTACCTGGGGGATACTGTGGATTTGGTTCCACACCACTGCAGTAAAGCGAGTCACATAAATTTTTTGTTTTCATTTTTCAGAGCATATAAAAGTTGTGTTTATGCTATACTGTAGTCTCTTAAGGGTGCAGTGTGCATTATGTCTAAAAATATACATATCTTAATTAAAAAAATACTTAATTGCTGAAAGTGTTGACCATTGTCTGACAGTGCGGAGTTGTCACAAACCTACAATATGTAAAAAAAAAAAAAAATTGCACTGTTTGTGAGGTGCAATACCATGAAGTGCAATAAAATGAATTATGCTGGTAGGTAGTTTTTAGACCACTTTTGGGGTGGTATTGAATGCATTAACCCATCAAGTATGGAAAAAAGGTGAGAACACCTGAGACACACTGAGAGTGAATGACTTTTTTGAAGTCGGACTATTAGTAATGGGAATTGGAACTTAAAAGTTTTGTTATTTACATCATGCCCTGACTATTTCAAAAATCTCTAGACTTTGTTTTAGTCCTTTCCCTCTTTCCTTTCCTTGTATACTGATGTTGAAGTAATGAAATTGTCAAGAATTGGGCAAGACGAGCAAAGGAGAAAAATCCAGAATGACTCATACATGTTGTGTGATAAAATCCTTAGTAGTCAGAAGTCAGCATTTTGTCATGGGAAGTTATAATTGAAGAAGCCTAGAAGAATGAAATCTTAACAGATTAGTGAATGGTCAGAGTTCTTTGTATGTGTGGTGTTTTCTAGGTGCTGTCTCTGCCTAAAGTAAATGAGTTTTATTTTAACTTTGTCATATGTAATGTATTAGGCTCAGCAGGTAATTTTTTTAAGTTGTCTAATCTGTGTAAAAATGTTCAGAAGTACTCTTTCCTGTTGACTGAAGTTCACATTCCTTATCTGAACTCTTCAGAATTTCGTCACACTCTGCCTTTTCAAGCTTATGTTCTTTATAGAAAAGCTATCCTCTGACCAGACCATCCTCTAAACCTACTATGTGCTTTCTCCTTTCCTTACCAGTCTTCATGTCTTTGTCCCTATCTGACCTGATTTCTTTCCTTTCCTAAAATCTAAATAGTATGCTCTCTATAAAGTTCGACTCTGTAGGGAGGAAAAATTCTCTACCCTGTTAGGGTCTCTGGCTGGGCCTAATAATTAAATTGATATAGATTAACAGCACAGTATACAGGTTTAAAAAAAATGTTTTTTTCATGTACACGGAGAATGAAGACTGGAAAATATGACCAGAGCAGGCAGCTTTTACAAATCTTCCTCCACTTAGAGTGGTGTTACCTCCCCTGTCGTAAGCTGATGCGTTTAATATACCTAACCTACCCAGTTACATCATACCTTAGTCTACCCTGCCTTAAACATGCTCAGAGGACTTATATCACCCTACAAGTTTGGGCAAAATCATCTAACATGCAGCTTGTTTTATAATAAAAAGTGTTGATTATGTCATGTAACTTACTGAATACTGTACTGAAAGTGAAAGATAGAATGGTTATATGGGTCCAGAATGGTTGGAAGTGTATCAGTTCTTCACCTTCTTGATTGCTGGGAGCTGCAGCTGCCCAGACTCACGAGAGAGAGGGCTGTACTGCGTATCACAGGCTGGCAAAAGATCAAAGTTAAAAATTCGAAATGTGGTTTCTACTGAATGTGAATTGAAAGTGACAGTGTTAGTGGCTCAGGTGACCCCATGAACTGTAGCCCGCCAGGCTCCTCTGTCCATGGAATTCTCCAGGCAACAGTCCTGGAGTGGGTGGCCATTTATTTCTCCAGGGGATCTTCCCGACCCAGGGATTGAACTCAGGTCTGCATTGCAGCTGGACTCTTCACCGTCTGAACCAGTGAATTGCTTTTGCACTATTGTGAAGTCAAAAAGGTCCTAAGTTAGAGATGGTCTATATCTTTTAGACAAAGAAACTAATTTGTGAAAAATTGACAAAACAAAGAGTTTTGGGCTAGGAGGCACAAATTGGAGAAATGACCAGGAAGATAACGGTTAGTTTAACAAGTTGGTACAAATTTCTTGGCTTTGATTCATTCACTGTCCCTGGTGATAAGATGTCTTCCTTCCTCCTGGTACAGGGAGGGCACCTTTCACATGGGAGTTTTATCTCCTGCCTTCTGGAGGAAGAAGGACGGTCTGAGTGCTCCTCTTTGATCTGCTGTTTCTCGGGTGCCTCTAACTCTGTCAGTATCCCCAAGGGGCCGATTTTGTGGTAGCATGTACTGCACTCCACCTCTGAAGTTCTGCAGAATGTATTTATCAGTGCTGCTCACTTGAAACTTCATATTGTATAACATTTCTGTGTGTCTCTTACCCTCCTAACTAGAGATGATAAGCTCTTGAGGGGCAGAACATCAGATCTCAGTAAACTATATCCTTAGTCTTTTCCAAATAGGAGCTGCTGAATAAATGTTTGTTAGAGATGAGGAATGTGTATATATACTCCTGTAGTGCAGTGCAAGTAAACGAAAATCTTCTGAGAGCAACTGAGGGAGAAAGGGCAACTGTCAGCCATAAGGAAGGGAATTGAAAAGGGGATTCAACTGGAATTGAGGTAAAGTTTCTGTTCCTGGAAAGTATGAACAGTTGAGAATTTCCCATGACAGTATTAGCTGTAAGGACTCCCTCAGGAATGCTGGCACTATTTCCCTAGTGGTCTTGGGAGTTTGGTCAGTTTCCTAGTTCTTCTTTAGTAGAATCTGGGTTTTAAAAAAATAATTCCCCCACTCCCTTTCCTTCCTTTCCTCTTCCCTGCCCTCTTCCATTCCTCTCTTTCTGTTTCCTCATTTTGCCCCTTTCCATTTTACTGTTTACCTAGTAAAGACTTAATTTATGAAATTATGTTAGTATTTTCATTTGGCCCTCATAAATTAACAGTTCTCTTAAGTTTTATATTTTTCTATCAGGACTGCCTCTCTGGGTCCTGGAAAGATCACAGACTCTGTAGTCTAGCACTATTTTTTTTTTTTTTTAATAAAGTTTAACTGAGCTATAATCCAGAAAGAAATTAAAGCCATGAAGTGTCCAGTTATTTGTTTTCTGAATAGTGTAACTTCAAATCCCTTTTGAGTTAAAATTCATGGAGTTAGGAGGAACCTAAACCTAGCTATTCTCTTTTGGAAAACATTTATCACTCTCAAGATAGGTCTTCAAATAAATTCTAGGTATTTTAATAGTTTTGCTGTAAATCTTATATCTGATACTTATGACAAAGAGTCATTTTAGTTAAAGGTATTAAAAAGTTGAGTCTCAGAGTCCTTTTATAAATCTTGGTTTGATTCAGTTGCTTCTTAGTGAGCTGGCTGTCTTACCTTCTGATTTGTTGCCCAGTAACACGATTGCAGTCGAGCATAGCAACCACTGGCAACATTAGCTTTGGGCTACAGGGATTTTCCCAATGAAGTTGCAGTGCCTATCTCTAGTGTTCACATTCAGTCTGTTTTTTTCAACTGAATCACATTAAGGGAGACAAACTGAAATTACCTATGATATAATTACGTATTTTTTTTTTTAGTGCTGACAAATTATAGCATTCATGTTTTCCACATAGAGATGCAAGATAAATATATATTGAATTGCATGTGAAGAACATGTGAAAAGACTGGTTCAATTAAAGATTATTCTAGACAGAAAAAAACTGGTAAATAATAATTAATATCAGAGTTCTTTACAACTGATACAGCCAGCCAGAGCTGGAATGGATGAAGTTGAAATGGTTCTTCGTTAGATAACATTTTAATATTACTTTTAGAGGTTCATTGATAGGGTAAATCAATAAGCATGAATTGATAGGCACCCTGATTTTGTGGGAAGAGAATTATGACTCAGGTGACCATAGCTTGACTAAGTCACTTAACCTTTCTTGGCCTATTTTCTCACTTGAAAAAATATATTCGCAAAGAATTCTTTAAGACATTATATCCTTCCAATTTAAAGCAAATCTTATTTCTTCTGTTCTTCGGTTTAGTCAATATTTGAGTGTCCATTATGTGTCTTTCACTATGCTAGATACCAGAGTACCAGATTGTGAGTAAGACATAGTCTCAAGCAGCTTTGGTGGGAGGAATGGATAATTTGTAATATAAATCCAGTAAATAAATAAGAGTGTGTTCAAATGGCAACCCGCTCCAGTATCTTTGCCTGGAAAATTCCGTGGGCGAAGGAGCCCGCACAGTCCATGGGGTCGCAAAGAGTCGGACACGACTGAGCGGCTTCTCTCACTGGGGGCATGTAGGGAAGACCACTGACCTAGACCTGCAGACATGGCACACTGTGTTTGAGGAATGCCTCGTTTGAATTCTATAAGAGTAATCTGAGAGTGGCCTGGAGGGAATTAATCAGACAAGCAAAACCGGAGTTTCTCTGAATTGGAGAGAGAGAGTCAGAAGTTGTCAGCCATGGTAGTAGTTAAGATCCTGGGTGTAGACAGGGGCTGGTGAACATCAGCATGTAATGAGAAGGTGGAGCAAAAGAGTAGGGAGCAAAACCAGAGAAGGCAGAGTTTTGGAATGCAGGGAGGGAATGTATATCACACTTTATTGTTTAAATGGAAGCTGCTAGTCAAGAAGCACAGAGTAGCTATGTAAATGTAAACTCATCAATGCAAAGATGATCTCTACAAAGATCTGGAGTTGCAAATGGGGTAAGTCTTTGTGTTAGCATCATATCAGAGATGAAGAAGTACATGTTTTGGGGGCCTGAATCCTGAGATTGAAAATTAAAATCTTGGCTCTACCAATTATACTACCTGCTTGGCTTTTTGGAAAAGTTATTTTAGGGTCCTCAAAAGGTCTAAAAAGAAGTTATTTTAGGGTCCTTAGTGTCTTCATGTGTAAAACGATAACTTACATCTACAAAAGTCACATGGATTAAAAGATATATGTTGTAATGCCTGACTGAGTTACAGTGGGCACTTGGTAAATGTTAACTTTTATCCATTCCACTGTTACAGATTCTTCTAAACACTTCTCTTTTCTGCCTGTTCTCCCCACTTTCCACCCTCATTATAATCTTTTATCCTTTAAGATCCACTAGAAGTCCTGCCTTTTCCTTGATACCTTTCTTTACAGATGGTAATTCCAAATTTTCCATAATGAAATGAACATATTCTTGTATCCCTTAGAACTTTCTTATCCTTTTATTAACTTTAGGAGATTTTATTAACTCACATATAAGAACTCCGCAGATAGGTGATTCTAGGATTGTCAAGTCAGTGACATCATTAGAACCTGGATTCTTTCTTTTTTGCTTGGCTGATTGAACTTAGGCTTGATTACAGAAGTCCAATCATCACATTTTCTAAAGTTCGAAAGACATAACTTCTCTACCCGACTGTAAGCATACAATTCAATGTTTCTTAGCACATTTGTAGAGTTGTACAGCCATCATCACATTTCCATTAAACTCCCCCGTCCATGTCTCTCAGGCTCGTGTGCAGTCAGTCCACTGCCTAACCTACTTCCGCAAACCAGTTACCTGCTCTCTCTATGCGTTGGCCTCTCCTCCACATTTCATATAAATGGAATAAAAAATACATACATAAATGTCTTTTGTATCAGACTTCTTTCACTTAATATTTTTGAAGTTCATCTGTGTAGCATGTGTCAGTATTTTGTTCTTTATTGTTTTCATATAAATGTTCACATTCAACAGTTGATGGACGTTTTGGATTGTTTTCATTTTTCAACTATTGTGAATAATGCTTCCATGAAGGTTTGCATAAATGTTTGGGTGAACACACGTTTTCATTTCTTTTGGGTAGAGTCCTTGGAGTGGAATTGCTGAGACATATGGTAAGCTTATAGGGTATATTTGGTTTTTGTCCCTAATTGCTGACACAGAGCTCCTAAAACCTTTGGAATTTCCTGAGTGATATTCTTTTGTTGCTCTTTTTAAAATATATACATATATTGTTAAAGTATAGTTGACTTACAGTGTTGCAGGTGAACAGCAAGGTGATTCATTTACACACAAATATTATTTTTGAGATTATTTTCCATTATAGGTTATTATAAGATATTGACTATAGTCCCCTGTGCTCTACAGTAAACCTTTGTTGCTGTTCACTCACTAAGTCATGTCCAACTCTTTCCAGTTCTATGAACTGCAGCATGCCAGGCTTTCTTGTCCTTCACTTTCTCCCTGCATTTGCTCAAACTCATGTCCATTGAGTCAGTTATGCCATCCAACCATCTCATCCTCTGTCACTCCCTTCTCCTCCTGCCCTCAATCTTTGCCAGCATCAGGGTCTTTTCCAGGGAATTGGCTCTTTGCATCAGGTGGCGAAAGTATTAGAGTTTCAGCTTCAGCATCAGCCCTTCCAATGAATGTTCAGGGTTGATTTCCTTTAGGATGGACTGGTTTGATCTCCTTGCAGTCCAAGGAACTCTCAAGAGTCTTCTCTTAACACCACAGTTTGAAAGCATTAGTTCTTTGGTGTTCAGCCTTTTTTATGGTCCAACTCTCACATCCATACATGACTACTGGAAAAACCATAGCTTTGACTATATGGACCTTTGTCAGCAAAGTGATGTCTCTGCTTTTTAATACACACTGTTGAGATTTGTCATAGCTTTTCTTCCAGGGAGCAAGCGTCTTTTAATTTCTTGGCTGCGTACACCATCCACATTGATTTTGGAGTCTAAGAAAGTAAACTTTGTCACTGTTTCCACTTTTCTGCCATCTGTTTGCCACAAAGTGATGGGACTGTGATCTTAGTTTTTTGAATGTGGAGTTGTAAGCCAGCTTTTTCACTCTTCTTTTACCTTCATCAAGAGACTCTTCAGTTCTTCTTCATTTTCTGCCATAAGGGTGGTGTCATCTTCATATCTGAGGGTTTTGGTATTTCTCCTCGTAGTCTTGATTCCAGCTTGAGCTTCATCCAGCCTGGCATTTTGCATGATGTATTCTGCATATAAGCCAAATAAGCATGGTTGCTGGCGACGGAATGAAACACCAACACTGCAGAGTGGTTTGAATCTTTTTACTTTAACCCCTTGCTTCTTATAGCTGCTTTACTTTATATCCTTTGCACAACAATCTACACGGCAAGTTGCCAAACACCATAATTCAGCGAGTATACAGTGCGCAGGCGCAGGGCGAGATAACCTTTACCTTAACTTATTTACTGCAGCTAAGACTTTGTTTTGGAACTTCCTTGTCAACTTAGAATCCGTTTTGTCCCTGGGTCTGTTCCTTTTGAGGAATCAGAGAAACATCCTGGTGTGCAAGAAATGTTCTTTTCCCACGGGAACAAACAGAGGATTCTTAGCTGAACATCTCGTTTGCAAGAATGTTCAGCCCTGGTTGAGAGTCTCGTTTGCAAGCACTTCTCAACCTTCCTTATACCTTGTTCCCTACACATGGTGACAGTATACAGCCTTGATGTGCACCTTTTCCAGTTTGAACCAGTCCATTGTTCCATGTCTGGTACTATCAGTTGCTTCTTGACATACATACAGGTTTCTCAGGAGGCAGGTAAGGTGGTCTAGTAATTCCATCTCTTTAAGGATTTTCCACAGTTTGTTGTGATCCACACAGTTTGTTGCTTGTTGCATATCAAATTTTTTTTTTTAGTTAGAAATCTAGTATTCTGTTCGTACAGAATCAAACAAATGGAATCAAAATGTCATAAATTTTTTAGGCAAAAATTCACAAGTTTTCTAAAATATATGTTATACATATTATTTATATTTATGTATACAAAAGCTTTTCTGTTATACTTGATAAGGACTTGAGAAAGAACATTAAAGATGGAGAAATTGGAAAACAAACTAAATGAGAGCACTGAATATGAAATAGAAAAAGTGAAACAAACTAGATAAAAGTAAAAGATCATCATATAGTCTAGTTGTTTTTAAACATGGCTGCTCATTAGACACATACCTATGTGGAGCTTTGGTGAAAAAGCAATTCCTCAGCATTTGTATTTTTCTTTTCTTTTTTAAAAAAATTTTTTATTTTTACTTTATTTTACTTTACAATACTGTATTGTTTTTGCCATACATTGACATGAATCCACCACGGGTGTACATGCATTCCCAAACATGAACCCCCCTCCCACCTCCCTCCCCATAACATCTCTCTGGGTCATCCCCGTGCACCAGCCCCAAGCATGCTGTATCCTGCATCGGACATAGACTGGTGAGTCGATTCTTACATGATAGTATACATGTTTCAATGCCATTCTCCCAAATCATCCCACCCTCTCCCTCTCCCTCTGAGTCCAAAAGTCCGCTCTACACATCTGTGTCTCTTTTGCTGTCTTGCATACAGGGTCGTCATTGCCATCTTTCTAAATTCCATATATATGTGTCAGTATACTGTATTGGTGTTTTTCTTTCTGGCTTACTTCACTCTGTATAATCATCTCCAGTTTCATCCATCTCATTAGAACTGATTCAAATATATTCTTTTTAATGGCTGAGTAATACTCCATTGTGTATATGTACCACAGCTTTCTTATCCATTCATCTGCTGATGGACATCTAGGTTGTTTCCATGTCCTGGCTATTATAAACAGTGCTGCGATGAACATTGGGGTACATGTGTCTCTTTCAATTCTGGTTTCCTTGGTGTGTATGCCCAGAAGTGGGATTGCTGGGTCATAAGGCAGTTCTGTTTGCAATTTTTTAAGGAATCTCCACACTGTTCTCCATAGTGGCTGTCCTAGTTTGCATTCCCACCAACAGTGTAAGAGGGTTCCCTTTTCTTCACACCCTCTCCAGCATTTATTGCTTGCAGACTTTTGGATGCAGACATTCTGACTGGTGTGAAGTGGTACCTCATTGTGGTTTTGATTTGCATTTCTCTAATAATGAGTGATGTTGAGCATCTTTTCCTGTGTTTGTTAGCCATCCGTATGTCTTCTTTGGAGAAATGTCTATTTAGTTCTTTGGCCCATTTTTGATTGGGTCGTTTATTTTTCTGGAATTGAGCTACATAAGTTGCTTGTATATTTTTAAGATTAGTTGTTTGTCCGTTGCTTCATTTGCTATTATTTTCTCCCATTCAGAAGGCTGTCTTTTCACCTTGCTTATATTTTCCTTTGTTGTGCAGAAGCTTTTACTTTTAATTAGATCCCATTTGTTTATTTTTGCTTTTATTTCCAGAATTCTGGGGGGTGGATCATAGAGGATCCTGCTGTGATTTATGTCGGAGAGTGTTTTGCCTATGTTCTCCTCTAGGAGTTTTATAGTTTCTGGTCTTACATTTAGATCTTTAATCCATTTTGAGTTTATTTTTGTGTGTGGTGTTAGAAAGTGACCTAGTTTCATTCTTTTACAAGTGGTTGACCAGTTTTCCCAGCACCACTTGTTAAAGAGATTGTCTTTACTCCATTGTATATTCTTGCCTCCTTTGTCAAAGATAAGGTGTCCGTATGTGTGTGGATTTATCTCTGGGCTTTCTGTTTTGTTCCATTGATCTATATGTCTGTCTTTGTGCCAGTACCATACTGTCTTGATGACTGTGGCTTTGTAGTAGAGCGTGAAGTCAGGCAGGTTGATTCCTCCAGTTCCATTCTTCTTTCTCAAGATTGCTTTGGCTATTCGAGGTTTTTTGTATTTCCATACAAATCTTGAAATTATTTGTTCTAGTTCTGTGAAAAATATCGCTGGTAGCTTGATAGGGATTGCATTGAATTTGTAGATTGCTTTGGGTAGTATACTCATTTTCACTATATTGATTCTTCCGATCCATGAACATGGTATATTTCTCCATCTATTAGTGTCCTCTTTGATTTCTTTCGTCAGTGTTTTATAGTTTTCTATGTATAGGTCTTTAGTTTCTTTAGGTAGATATATTCCTAAGTATTTTATTCTTTTTGTTGCAATGGTGAATGGAATTGTTTCCTTAATTTCTTTTTCTACTTCCTCATTATTAGTGTATAGGAATGCAAGGGATTTCTGTGTGTTGATTTTATATCCTGCAACTTTACTATATTCATTGATTAGCTCTAGTAATTTTCTGGTGGAGTCTTTAGGGTTTTCTATGTAGAGGATCATGTCATCTGCAAAGAGTGAGAGTTTTACTTCTTCTTTTCCAATTTGGATTCCTTTTATTTCTTTTTCTGCTCTGATTGCTGTGGCCAAAACTTCCAAAACCAGTAGCGGTGAAAGTGGGCACCCTTGTCTTGTTCCTGACTTTAGGGGAAATGCTTTCAATTTTTCACCATTGAAGATAATGTTTGCTGTGGGTTTGTCATATATAGCTTTTATTATGTTGAGGTATGTTCCTTCTATTCCTGCTTTCTGGAGAGTTTTTACCATAAATGGATGTTGAATTTTGTCAAAGGCCTTCTCTGCATCTGTTGAGATAATCATATGGCTTTTATTTTTCAATTTGTTAATGTGGTGAATTACATTGATTGATTTGCAGATATTGAAGAATCTTTGCATCCCTGGGATAAAGCCCACTTAGAGTCATGGTGTATGATCTTTTTCAAGTGTTGTTGGATTCTGATTGCTAGAATTTTGTTGAGGATTTTTGCATCTATGTTCGTCAGTGTTATTGGCCTGTAGTTTTCTTTTTTTGTAGTATCTTTGTCAGGTTTTGGTGTTAGGGTGATGGTGGCCTTATAGAATGAGTTTGGAAGTTTACCTTCCTCTGCAATTTTCTGGAAGAGTTTGAGTAGGATGGGTGTTAGCTCTTCTCTAAATTTTTGGTAGAATTCAGCTGTGAAGCCATCTATCTGGACCTAGGCCTTTGTTTGCTGGAAGATTTCTGATTACAGTTTCAATTTTCGTGCTTGTGATGGGTCTGTTAAGGTTTTCTATTTCTTCCTGGTTCAGTTTTGGAAAGTTGTACTTTTCTAAGAATTTGTCCATTTCTTCCACGTTGTCCATTAGCATTTGTATTTTTCAAAAAATTCCAAAATAATTCTCATATGCATCTGGATTTTAGAAAATGATTACAGGTTTTTCTATTAAATGGTAATTTTGGTGATATAGGGTTCTATATTACTTTTCTGTTGACCAATCATGATACAGTGGTATTGGGTGAGTAATAGTTAACATAGTCATAATAGTGAAAGATGTTGATCAATTTTCACACTGAAGAGCCAGACAAAAAATAAAAGATAATTAAAATTGCAAGCCATAATGGGAACATGATTAACCTAACAGTATAAAATAATTGCATACAATTTGGGGAGTCAGGCAAGAGTGGTGTGGTGAGTAGAAGTGCATGCGGGCACCTGTTTTCATCTGCCCAGCCAGTCTGTGTCTTTTGGTTGGTGCATTTAATCCATTTACATTTAAGGTGATTATCAATATATATAATCCTATTACTGTTTGCTTAATTGTTTTGGGTTTACTTTCTGTAGGTCTTTTCCTTGTCTTTTGTTTTCTTTTTAGAGATATTCCTTTAGCATTTGTTGTAAAGCTAGTTTGGTGGTGCTGAATTCTCTTAAGCTTCTGCTTGTCTGGAAAACTTTTGATTTCTTCATCAAATGTGAATGAGAGTCTTTCTGGGGAAAGTGTTTGTGGTTGTAGGTTCTTTCCTTTCATCGCCTCAAATGTATCATGCTTTTCCCTTCTGGCTTGTAGAATTTCTGTTGAGAAATCAGCTGATAGCCTGATGGGTGTTCCCATTTATGTTATTTGTCATTTTTCCATTGTTGCTTGCAATATTTTATCTTTGTCTTTAATTTTTGTCACTTTGATTATTATCTGTCTTGGTGTGTTCTTCCTTGCATTTATCCTGCCTGGGACTCTGCTTCCTGGACTTAGTTGACTATTTCCTTTCCCATGTTAGGGAATTTTTCAGCTATTTACTCTTCAAATATTTTCTCAGGTTCTTTTTGTCTCTGTTCTCCTTCTGGGACCCCTGTGGTGCATTTAATGTTGTCCCAGAGGTCTCTTAGACTGTCTTAATTTCTTTTCATTCTTTTTTCTATGTTCTGCAGAAGTGATTTCCACCATTTTGTCCTCCAGGTCATTTATCTGTTCTTCTGCTATTGATTCCTTCTAGAGTATTATTCATCTCTGTTTGTTTGTTCTTTAGTTCCTGCAGGTCTTTCGTAAACGTTTCTAGCATCTTCTCCATTGTTTTCTCACTATCATTCTGAATTTTTTTCTGGAAGGTTGCCTATCTCCACTTGAGCTAGTTGTTTTTCTGGGGTTTTATATTGTCCCTTCACCTGGGACATAACTTTCTACTTTTTATCCCGATTAACTTTCTGTAATGCGGTTTTGTTTTAGCCACTGTGGGATTGTGGTTCTTCTTCCTTCTTCTGTCTGCCCTCTGATGGAGGAGGCTCAGAGGCTTGTGTAAGCTTCCTGATGGGAGGGACTGGTGTTCGAAAAACTGGGTCTTGCTCTGGTGGACAGGGCCTTGCTCAGTAATCTATAATCCACATTATCTGCTGATGGGTGGGGTTGTGCTCCCTCCTTGGTAGCTGTTGGGCTTGAGGTGACCCAGCCCTGGGAACTGTGGGCTCTATGGTAGGGTTAGTGGCGACCTCCAAAAGAGTTTATGCCAAGGGGGACCTTCCCAGACTGCTGCTACCAGTGCTGTGTCCCTGTAGTGAGCCCCTGCCAGCCCACACCTCCACAGGAGACCCTCCAAC
Organism: Ovis canadensis; assembly: GCF_042477335.2. Taxonomy (NCBI): domain Eukaryota; kingdom Metazoa; phylum Chordata; class Mammalia; order Artiodactyla; family Bovidae; genus Ovis; species Ovis canadensis. The sequence continues at coordinate 136,405,614 of NC_091247.1, read as the reverse complement.
ACTAGCAGCTAGGTTTGGTTCAGTCTCCTGTGGGGTCATTCCTCTGGGTCTTGGTGTGCACCCTCCACGGCTGGAGTCTCTGTTTCCCTCAGTTCTGTGGAACTCCTATAATCAAATCCCACTGGCTTTCAAGGTCAGATTCCCTGGGGGTTCCCAGTCCTTCTGTAAAATCCCCCAGGCTGGGAAGCCTGACATGGAGTTCAGAACCTTCACAACAATGGGAGAACTTCTCTGGTATTATTGTTCTCCAGTTTTGTGGGTCACCTGTCCGGCGGGTATGGGATTGGATTTGATGGTGGTTGTGCCTCCCCTCCCATCTCTCTCTGGCTTCTTTTTTGTCTTTGGACACGGGGTATCTTTTTTGATGGGTTCCAGCATTGTCTGTCGATGGTGGTTCAACAGCTGGTTGTGATTTTGGTGCTCTGGCAGGAGGAGATGTGCACATGTCCTTCTATTACGCCATGTTGAACTGGAGACCCATTTTTTTGTTATTCTTAATGAGCCCCTTTTGATCACACCCAAGTTTATGCTAATGTGGTTTAGAAGGGGTCCTTAGATCCTCAGAAGGGACAAGTCACCAGAAAGACCATGTGATGAGACCGTTGAAATTTTCAGCCTTACCCGCTAACTTCTGGGAAGAAGGAAGGGAGACTAGACTTCTGTAAAAACTCTTGAGCAATGCAATTCTGAGAGTGTCTCAATTGATGAACACAGGTGCTGAAAGAGTGGCTTTCCCTGAGGGGAGAAGCTCTGTGCCTCTTTCCCCAGACTTTGTACCATGCAGCCTTTGCATAGGCTGCTCCTGAGTTGTATCCTTTATGATAAGGCAGCAGTAGTAAATTGTTTTCTTGAGTTTTGTGAGCCATTTTAGCAAATTATCAAACCTAAGGAGAGAGTCATGGAACTCCTGACTTTCAGGTGGTTGGTCAGAAGTATAGGTGGCAACCTGGGACTCACGACTGGGGTCCAAGGTGGGAGCACCACCACCTGAAGTGGTGGTGCTCCCACCCCCCAAAGTGGGGGTGCTCCCACCCCCCAAAGTGGGGGTGCTCCCACCCCCCAAAGTGGGAGCACCATCTGAAGAAGTGGGACTTATGACTGGTGTCCAAGGTGGGAGCACCACCTAAAGTGGAGCACCACCTGAAGAAGTGGGACGTATGACTGGTGTCCAAGGTGGGAGCACCACATGGACTGAGCCCTTAAACTGTGGGATCTGCACTACTTCTGGGTCGTTATTGTCAAGACTGAATTGAATTTTAGAAGTCTACAGTTAGTGAATTGGTTGATGGGAAGAAAACTCTACAGAAGTGTTCTAACAACGGTTGAGAATGTTTTTTTTTTGGTGTGTGCGTGTGTAAAATTTATCATTTTTGGCTTCTCTGGGTCTTCATTGCTGTGTGAAGGCTTTCTCTAGTTGCAGTGAGTGGGGGCTACTCTGTAATTGCGGTATGGTGGCTTCTCATTGTGGTGGCTTCTCTTGTTAGGGAGCAATGGCTTAGCTGCCCCGGGCATGCTCCTGGGAATCTTCCAGGAGCAGGAATCAAACCTGTTTCCCCTGCATTGGTAGACAGATTCTTGACCACTGGACCACCAGGGAAGTCCCCAGAATTTATTTTTAATCTTTTCGGAAACTGCGAAATTTTGTTTTCGAAAGTGACCAGTTACATTCCCATCAAAATTGTACAAGGGTTCCAGTTTCTGCACATTCTCATCAACACTTGGTATCATCTGTCTTCTTTATTACAGCCATTCCACTGAGTAACTGTTGCTGCCAATCAGTAGACTCCTGATTTTAATTTACATTTCCCTAAATACAAATGATGTTGAGTTTTTCATGTGCTTGTGTGCTAGTCACTCAGTCGTGTCTGACTCTTTGTGTCCCTTTGGATTGTAGCCTGCCATTCTCCTCTGTCCATGGGATATTTCAGGAAAGAATACTAGAGTGGCTTGCCATTTCTTTCTCCAAGGGATCTTCCTGACCAAGGGATCGAATCTGCGGTTTCCTGTGTCTCCTGCATTGCAGGCAGTCTCTTTACCTGCTGAGCCATTGGGAAAGCCCTTTAAATATGCTTATTACCCATTTATAAGCCTTTGGTGGAACATCTGTTCTAATCTTCTGCTCATTTTTTAGCTTTTTTTTTTTTTACTGAGGTGTAAAAGTTTCTATATTCTGGATAAAGGTTTTTTTTTTTTTGATAAAGGTTTTTTTTTAATCAGATTTACAGAGACTTTCTGTCAGTTTATGGCTTTTTTCTTACTGGTGTCTTTGAAGTGCAGAGTTCTTAATGAAGTATAATATATCATTTGTTTCTTTTATGGCTTGTATCAGTATATCAATATTTTGATATTTGAGACGATTGGATGGCATCATCAACTCAATGAAAGTGGATTTGAGCAAACTCCAGTAGATGGTGAAGGACAGGGCAGACTGGTGCTGTAGTCCATGAGGTCTCAAAGAGACAGACACAACTAAGCAACTGAACAACAATAATGAGCATTTTTGACTTTGTATTTCAAAACTGCATAATTCAGGGTCACAAAGATTTCTGAGTTTTCTTTTAGCTCCTTCATTTAGATTTAAGATTCATATTGAATTAAATTTCTTTTTTATTTTTATGCCAAGTGGCTGCCAATTTGTCCTAGAACCATTTGTTAAAAAGGCTGTTCTTTTCCCTCTTGGATTGTATTGGAGCCTTTGTTAAAAAAAAAAAAATCAGTTGCCTATGATTTGAATTTATTTCTAGAGTGTTAATTATTTTGTCTGTATCCCTGCACTTGAGTACCATGCTGTCTAGATACCTATAGTGTTATATAGTAAGTTTCAAGATGGGTAGTGTTAAATCCCCTAACTTTTTCAAAAGTGATTCTAGATCCTTTCTATTTACATAGAACATTTAGGATCAGTTTGTCAATTTTTACAGAATTTCCTGGGATTTGATAGAATTTTCATTGAATCTATAGATCAACATGGGAAGAATTGCTAACTTAAAATTGGGGCTTCCCATTCATAAACATGTAATGTCTGTCCATTTAAATCTTTACTTTCAACACTTTAAAATTTTTGGTATATAAGTCTTGTATTTCTATTAAATTTATTCCTAAGAATTTGATCATTTTTGGTTCTAATGAGAATGGAGTTTCCATAGTTTGATTTTTAGATTGTACATTGCTGGCACATAAAACATGCAATCAGCTTTTATATATTGTTTTTACATAGGTAATCATGTCTGTGAATAACATATTTCTACTTCATTTCTAGTCTGAATGTTGATGCATTCGTTTGTTTATTTTTGCCTTATTGTGTGGGTCAGACTCTTCAGTGAGAGGATGAGTGTTCCTGGTCTTGGGGGGAAAGTACACAGATTTTTACAGTTAAGTGTGATGTTACCAGTTTCTGGAGCATGTTCCTATGCAGAGTTTTCTTATCCAATGTTGTTTATGCTCTTACGCAGAATTTGGCAGCTTTTGTGAATAAACACTTCAGTTTGTTGAATGCCTTTGATTGAATTCCAGAGCACTGATATGGCTGTTTTTATGACTGTTCTGTGGAAAGGATTTGTTGACCTGTTCATTCAGTCAGGCTGGAAATAGGAGGTCTGTTTTTTGATTTATGTATGGTATTCTTCTCTCAGGAGGATAAATTTTTTTATATTACTCATAATCCTCTGCACAATATTAGACATTTATTGATCACTCCAAATGTACATGAATTAAATTTCATGATTTCCCTCAAGCCTCAAACTATAAGGCACTTGGGTTTGGGGAATTCTGAGCTAGTTTCTTGTGTTTCTTATCCTTTTGATCAGTGGAAGAAACTGCTTACTGTTCATTTAGCAAGTGTTTATTAACTACCTTCATGTTCTAGCTATTGTATAGGGTTTTGGGGGTATAGAGATGGCTAAGACCTAATCTTTGATCCCAAGGAGGTCTTTGCCTAGTGAGAGAGATTGGTATACAAATAGTTGATTATATTGTGGTAAAGTACATACATTGATAGCGATAAATTTGTGGCATTCTGGAAGAACTCTTAAGGATTCTTAACTCAGGATGGATTGGGATAAATGGAAAAGGAAGACATCCAAGCAAAACTATCAGAAGGAAAGAATGACTGAATATAAAAATGAGTGAAGGGTGAGATTAGGAGATTGAGTTCTAGGTAGAGAGATCAGCATGGGATGAGAAAAAGCATGGTATGTTCAATGAACTAAAAGCAGTTTAATGTTGTTAGGACAGAAGTACATATGAGGGAGTTGTAAGAGATGAGGATGAAAGGGTAGAGAGGGCCCAGATTGTGGAGGGTTTTGTATATTATATTAAGAAGCTTGGATTAACCTTTATTGATCAATTCTGCAAAACTGAATGGAAAGTACTTCAGGATTCTGTCAAGGTGTGGTTTGAATTTTGTTTAACTACATTTCCCAAAGCCATAATAAAAGACATACACAGTATATATATTTCAACTGTGGTGTATAGCTGGATTTTAAAACTCAAGATACCAACAGCATATTAACTAATAAAGAATAAAAGGTCTGATGTATCTTTAAAATAGTGTTATGACCTTAAATTTTTTTATTATTAATATATATGGATAAAAATGACACAGTCTGTTCTAATATAGGATTCTATAGGATTTAATTTGAAAAAGAAGTTTAATTGGTAATTATTAAACTGTAGATAAAAGGCAGTTATATTGATAACGGAATTATAAGTTGAGTTATAGATATGGTTAACTTTATAAAGTATGGATCTGATGCTGAAAAGAGCTACATTTAAAAAATTGTATTTTTCAGTTTATTGCATAAACTTGCATAGAAGGGAATGGGATTTGAGATCTTCTGGGTGTTTTTATGAAAGTGGGAGATAGAATTTCAAGTCTTACACTCTTTAATATTTGGTCACTGTTTTCTGGTCTGAAAGGGAGAGACTCCCTCCCCCCACCCCCCGCCACCACTCTAGTCTTCAAGTAGACTTGGAGGTTCCTCTCCTTTTTCCTCAAAAACATTTTCCCTCTGATTATAAACATAATAACCTGTGTTTGTTGTAAAATAAGAAAAGTACAGGAAATCAAATCCCTTATATGATTATACAGTGGAGGTAACAAATAGATTTAAGGGATTACATCCGATAGACAGGATCTGAAGAACTGTGGACCGAGGTTCGTAACATTGTACAGAGGTGGTGACCAAAACCATCTCAAGAAAAAGAAATGCAAGATGGCAAAAGTGGTTGTCTGAGAAGGCCGTACAAATAGCTGAGAAGAGAAGGCAAAGGAAAAAGGGAAAGATATACCCAACTGAATGCAGAGTTCCAGAGCATAGCAAGCAGAGAGATAAGAAAGCCTTCTTAAGTGAACAATGCAAAGAAATAGAGGAAAACAATAGAATGGGAAAGACGAGAGATCTTGTCAAGAAACTTAGAGATACCAAGGGAACGTTTCATGCAAAGATGGGCACAATAAAAGACGGAAATGGTATGGATCTAACAGAAGCAGAAGATATTAAGAAGAGGTGGCAAGAATACACAGAGGAACTGCACAAAACAGACGTTAATGGTCACCCTGACGATGTGGCCACTCACCTAGTGCCAGACATCCTTGAGTGTGAAGTCAAGTGGGCCTGAGGAAGCAGCACTGTGAACAACACTAGTGGAGGTGATGGAACTCCAGCTGAGCTGTTTCAAATCCTACAAGATGGTGCTGTTAAAGTGCTGCACTCAATATGTCGGCAAATTTGGAAAACTCAGCAGTGGCCATAGGACTGGAAAAGGTCAGTTTTCATTCCAATCCCAAAGAAAGGCAATGCCAAAGAATGTTCAAATTACCATACTAAAGCATTTCACATGCTGGCAAGATTAGCTCAAAACCCTTCAAGCTGGGTTTCAGCAGTATGTGAACTGGGAACTTCCAGATGTTCAAGCTGGATTTAGAAAAGGTGCAGGAACCAGAGATCAAATTGCCACCATCCGCCGGTTCAGAGAAAAAGCAAGGGAATTCCAAGACTACCTACTTCTGGTTCATTGTCTACACTAAAGCTTTTGACTGTGTGGATCACAAGAAACTGTGGAAAATTCTTAAAGAGATGGGAGTACCAGACCACCTGACTTGCCTCCTGAGAAACCTGTTTGCAGGTCAAGAAGGTCAAGACCTGTGGCAGGTTAAGAAGCACCAGTTAGAACCGGACGTGGAACAACAGACTGGTTCCAAACTGGGAAAGGATTATGTCAGGGCTGTGTACTGTCACCTGCTTATTTAGCTTATATGCAGAGTACATTGTGCGAAATGCCAGGCTGGATGACACACAAGCTGGAGTCAAGATTGCCGGGAGAAATATCAATGACCTCAGATATTGCAGATGACACCACCCTTATGGCAGAAAGTGAGGAGGAACTAAAGAGCCTCTTGATGAAGATGAAAGAGGAGAGTGGAAAAGCTGGCTTAAAACTCAACAAAAAAACTAAGATGATGGCATTTGGTCCCATCCCCTCATGACAAATAGATGGGGAAAAAATGGAAACAGTGACAGACTTTTATTTTCTTGGGCTCCAGAATCACTGCAGATGGTGACCACAGCCAAGAAATTAAAAGACACTTGCTCCCTGGAAGAAAGCTATGACAAACCTAGACTGCGTATTAAAAAGCAGAGACATCACTTTGCCAACTAAGGTCCATATAGTCAAAGCTATGGTTTTTCCAGTAGTCATGTGTGAAGTGAGGGCTGGACTGTAAAGAAGGCTGAGTGCCAAAGAATTGATGCTTTCGAACTGTGGTGTTGGAGAAGACTCCTGAGAGTCCCTTGAACTCAGAGACCAAACCAGTCCCTCCTAAAGGAAATCAATCCTGAATATTCATTGGAAGGACTGAAGCTGAAGTTGTATCTCCCAATACTTTGGCCACCTGATGCGAAGAATTGACTCATTGAAAAAGACCCTGATGCTGGTAAAGATTGAGAGCAAGAGGAGAAGGGGATGACAGAGGATAAGATGGTTGGATGGCATCACTGACTCAGTGGACATGAATTTAAGCTAGCTCGAGGAGATAGTGAAGGACGAGGAAGCCTGCTGTACTGCAGTTCAGGGGGTTGCAAAGAGTTGGACACGACTTAGTGATGCACAATGACAGGAAATGCACAAATAATAAAGGCAAGCCTATGATTCAGAGATAATCTTATTAGTATTTTTATGTCTATCTTCTCTTTTTTCCTCTGCATATATAGTAATGTAAACATGCTTTTGCAAAATAAGGGCTGTACGTTTTTATAATTTGTTTTTTCTTCTTTTGTAACATTTAAAAAAATTTATTAAAGGGCTTCCCTGGTGGCTCAGCAGTGAAGAATTAGCCTATAATGCAAGAGGCTGATTGCATTATAGTCTCTATAGTTTTGGGCTCCAGAATCACTGTATGGGTTGGGAAGATCCCCTTGAGGAGGGCGTGGCAGCCCACTCCAGCACTTTTGCTGGAGAATTCCGTGGACTGAGGAGCCCGGGCAGGCCACATTCCATAGGGCTGCAAAGCATCAGACATAACTAAAGCAACTGAACATGCATATGTAATGTTACTAAGTATTCTTTCATAATTTTTCATTAAGAAAAAGTTAACTGTGACATCATCTGGGCCTACAGATTTCTTTTAGGAAAATCTTTTTTCTAAAATTCATAATGTTTATTTTTAAAAATAGCTTTATTGAATGTAATTGATAATAATAAAGTATACCTTTTTAAAAGTAAACAATTTTAAGTTTTGTTATATGTATACACCTGTAAAACTATTACCACAATCAAGGTATTACATATATTTGTAACACCCCAAATTTCCTTATGTTGTTTTGAGATCCTTTCCTCCTTCTGCCCCCTCCACCAGCCAGTCATTTCCATTCCGAGGCAACCACCAATTTGCTTTCTGTCACTAAGGTTAGTTTGAATTTCAGAGAATTTGATATAATAGGGGCTCCCCTGGTGGCTTAGAGGGTAAAGCGTCTGTATACTCATTTTTGTTTAGTTTTTTTCACCTAGCACAATTATTTTGAGATTCACCCACATTAATGCATTCCTTTTATTACTGAGTAGCTCCTTTGTGTGGATGTATCACAAGTTGTTTACCTGCTTACCTCTTGTTGGATCCATATTTGAGTCTCATAAATAAAGCTACTTCCACCATGTGTGTAAAAATATTTTTCTCTTGCATGTTTACCTATAAATGAAATGACTGGATTATGTGGTAAGTGTATGATTAATTTTTAAGTGACTTCCAAGTGTTTTTCCCAAACGATTTTCCCATTGTACATTCCCATTAGCAGTTTATTAACAACTGCAGTTTCTCTGCATTCTAGTTAATACTTGGTGTGGTCATCCTTTTAAAGTCTAGCCATTCTAATAGGTGCATAATTAGTAATATTGGATTGTGGGTTCTTTTAATAAATGTTGGACCGTGCTGGGTTTTGTTGCTATGCAGGCTCTCCTCTAGCTGAGGCGAGAGGCGGCTACTGTCCAGCTGTGGTGCACAGGCTGCTTGTGGTGGCGTCTTCTGTTGCGGAGCTCAGGCTCAGGAGTTGTGGTGCGTGGGCTTCGTTGCCTTGCAACGTGAAATCTTCCTGGGCCAGGGACTCAACCCGTGTCCTATGAACTGGCAAGTGGAGTCCTCGCCACGGGACCACCAGGGCAGTCCCTGCATTGTGTTTTCAATTTGCCCTTCACTAACGACGAATGATATTTAACACTTTTTCATGTGTTCAGTTAACCATCCGTGTATCTTCCTTGGTGAAGTGCCTATTCAAATCTTTTGCCAATTTTTTTGTTTTGTTTTGTGAAATTGAGTTTTCTTATTATTTTGACAATTTTTTAATTCTGGATGCAAGTCCTTTATCAATATATGGTTTGTAAATTACTCCTTCAGGCTTGCTTATCTGTTCCTTTAGTATCTTTTAAAGGAGTTCTTTGTTAATTTTAAAGTCCAGTTGGTCAGTTTGTTTCCTCTAATGGATTATGCTTTTGGTATTGTATCTAAGAAATCTGTAACTCAAGATCAAGACGATTTCCTATGTTTGATTTTAAGAGTTTTATTGTACTATGTTTTGTGTTTGCATTTTGAGTCCATTTTGTGTATGATGTGAGGTAAGACTTGAAGTGTGTTTTTACACATGGATCGGCAGCTGTCCCAGGACCATTTGTTGACAAGACTGTCCTTTCTCCATTGAATTGACTGTGCATATTTATCAAAAATTAATTGACTAATGTATATTTGGGTCTGTTTGTGAATTTGACTCTCTTTGTGTGTCTGTCTTGATATGAATGTCATACTGTTTTGATTTCTGTAGCATTTTAATAAGTTATGAAGCAGGTAGGGCAAATTTTCCAACTTTTTTTTTTTCAGAGTTTTTGTAATTCCAAGTCCTTTTGTTTTCACATAAATTTAAAACTGACTTGTTAATTTCTATTTTTTAAAAGTCTGCTGGAGTTTTGAATGGCATTGCACTGAATTTGAGAGGAATAAACATCTTAATGTTGAGTAATTTGATCCATGTATATAATGTATCTTGCTATTAAATATACTTTTTATAGCCTATTTATCCATTATAAATTGCTCTGTGATGTAAGCATCATGGAGGCAAGGATCTGATTCTGTCTTCCACTCCTGTTGGCTCTTTGCATGCATGTTCTCAATAAACATTTGTTAAATGATAAATGAAGAAGGCTCCTGAACGTAAATATTTGTGCACATCTCTTGATTAGTTTCTGAAGAGTACTTCCTACATGTGAAATTGCTAGGTCAAAGGATATGTTCATTTTTAAAGCTTTTGATTACCAGACACTTGCCTAGAATTCTTTTTGAAAACAAATATTTTGATTGATAAATATCAGAAGGCGTGTATAATTGATTGGCAAACGATGTTCTTAATGATATTCTCCCTAAGCTTTCTCTTAAATTACACTGTTAGCCTCTGTGAAAGTAGGCTAACATCGCAGAAATTTTGTGGATCACTTTTCTGTCATTACCTCAGTTTACTGGAATTGGGAGCTGTGGTGATAAACAAAAATGAAGATGATTGTAGTTTTACCTTTGAGGATCTCAGTCTCTTTGGAAAGATAGATTACTTAGTTATAAATTAATGAAAGAGAAAATGCCTATGTGATAGAATTTAGAATAAATACTGTGAGGCAAGCACAAGGAAGGTAGAAATTTATGGAGCAGAAAGATGGGCACAAGCTATTGCTTACATTCACTTTTAGAGTTAACTATAAGCTCTGGCAATAGTTTTATGGTTATTCAGATGGTAGAATTTTAGGTTTGACTCTGATCTTGATTTGTGGGTTAGTTGAAAAGATTTAAGAAGGTATTTTAATTTGGCATATGAAAAATATTGTGAAGGTAAGAATAGGCAACCCATGTATGAGAGACAAACATCTTAATTTGCTCTAGCAAACGGGTCCTGTGGGGCAGCAACATGAAACTGTTTGCATTTGTAAGGGGAGTTGGCTAATGCAGGGCTTTGAGTTTGGCTGGGAAGTGTAGGTTTGATCCAGTAAACAATAGGAAGGATACTGAGTGACTTCACTTTCACCTTTAACTTTCATGCATTGGAGAGGGAAATGGCAACCCACTCCAGTATTCTTGCCTGGAGAATCCCAGGGACGGGGGAGCCTGGTGGGCTGCCGTCTATGGGGTTGCACACGGTCGGACACGACTGAAGCGACTTAGCAGCAGCAGCAGCAGCATAGTAGGCGTTACAATAATGGCAGCAGTATATAAAGAGGATTGTCCTGGTAGATATTTGTAAGCTATTGTAAGGATGAGGAAAGGCCAAAATCCAGGACACTGTTTAGGTTTTTATTAAAATAAGCCAAATATAAAGTATTTGAGATTTCTGCACTAAATGGTGATGGAAAAGAGTGGTTAAAATCAACAGACAGGTAGACAGGTAGGATTAATTATTACTGATAGAGGGGGAATAGTTTGTGTGCTAAGAAATAAGGGGATGGTAGTAGTATTTTTTTTTTTTTAAATTTAAGGAGGAAGGTGGAAAGTTTGAAGTTAGTGAGTTTCATTCTTGTTATGCTGAGCTTCCACTGTAGGTGGGACGTGTGGTAAAGAGTTAGCTCTGGAAGAGAGAGAGGGTATAAATTTGAGTGTCATTCAGATAGATAGATGTATTGGGTTGGTCAGAAAGTTGGATGTTACGGGAAAACCTGAAAGAACTTTCTGGCCAACTCAGTAATACATCAGGCAGTGAGAGAGGCAGCTTGACTTTTCATCAGACTAGAGATTCTCATGGTGAGTAAGTGAAAGAACATACGTATTAGGGAGAACAAGAAGAATCGGAGATAGGAGGTGATCATGGTGTTAAAGACACTAAGAGAGAAGAATATTTCAAAGCAGTTATTAAAGGTGATTGTGTGCAGACTGCATTGATAAGGTTTATGTTTACTAGTGTTTAGCATAGTTTAGTAAATAAACATAGTAAACTCTTGATGAAAGGTAGTTTACATTATTCTCTTATTTATCAGATTAATATTGAAAATTTTCATGTTATTATCTGTTCAATTGGTAATTCAGTTCAATTTGGTTGCTCAGTCGTGTCCACCTCTTTGTGACACCATGGACTGCGGCATGCCAGGCCCTCCCTGTCTATCACCAACTCCCGGAGCTTACTCAAACTCATGTCCATTGAGTCGGTGATGCCATCCAACCATCTCATCCTCTGTTGTCCCCTTCTCCTCCCACCTTCCGTTTTTCCCAGCATCAGGGTCTTTTCCAGTGAGTCAGTTCTATGCATCAGGTGGCCAAAGTATTGGAGTTTCAGCTTTAGAATCAGTCCTTCCAATGAATATTCAGGACTGATTTTCTTTAGGATGGACTGGTTGGATCTCCTTGCAGTCCAAGACATTCCTAAGGGTTTTCTCCAACAACACAGTTCAAAAGCATCAATTCTTTGGCACTCAGCTTTTTTTTATAGTCCAACTCTCATATCCATACATGACTACTGGAAAAACCATAGCTTTGACTAGAACGACCTTTGTTGGCAATGTAACGTCTCTGCTTTTTAATACGCTGTCTAGGTTGGTCATAATTTTTCTTCCAAGGAGCAAGTGTCTTTTAATTTCATGGCTGCAGTCACCATTTGCAGTGATTTTGGAACCCCTAAAATAAAGTCTGCCACTGTTTCCACTGTTTCCTCATCTATTTGCCATGAAGTGATGGGACCGGATGCCATGGTCTTCGTTTTCTGAAGTTGAGTTTTTAAGCCAACTTTTTCACTCTCCTCTTTCACTTTCATCAAGAGGCTGTTAAGTTCTTCTTCGCTTTCTGCCACAAGAGTGGTGTCATCTGTATATCTGAGGTTATTGATATTTCTCCTGGCAGTCTTGATTTCAGCTTGTGCTTCATCCAGTCCAGTGTTTCTCATGATGTACTCTGCATATAAGTTAAATAAGCAGGGTGACAATATACAGCTTGATGGACTCCTTTCCCGATTTGGAACCAGTCTGTTGTTCCATGCCCAGGTCTAACTGTTGCTTCTTGACCTGCATACAGATTTCTCAGGAGGCAGGTCAGGTGGTCTGGTATTCCCATCTTGAAGAATTTTTCATAGTTTGTTGTGATCCACAAAGTCAAAGGCTTTGGCATAGTCAATAAAGCAGAAGTAGATGTTTTTCTGGAACTCTCTTGCTTTTTTGATAATCCAATGGATGTTGGCAATTTGATCTCTGATTCCTCTGCCTTTTCGAAATCCAGCTTGAACATCTGGAAGTTCATGGTTCATGTACTATTGAAGCCTGGCTTGGAGAATTTTGAGCATTACTTTGCTAGCGTGTGAGATGAGTGCAATTGTGCGGTAGTTTGAGCATTCTTTGGCATTGCCTTTCTTTGGGATTGGAATGAAAACTGACCTTTTCCAGTCCTGTGGCCACTGCGGAGTTTTCCAAGTTTGCTGGCATATTGAGTGCAGCACTTTCACAGCATCATCTTTTAGGATTCAGTTGGTAAGAAAGGATTAATGACATATGATTATTTCATAGTTTGTAAACAATATGTCAACATTTTCATGTAAAGGTATTGCCAACATTATCAGTTTTGTCTCAGATTATAAAAGTTGTTTGTTATTGCATCACTTAAAAAGTCTTATAGTTTTGGCTCAAGTGGAGGCAATAGCATGACTTTGTAATAATAGTTTCATAAGATGCTTTTGCCTTACTAATAGTGTGACATTTTTTAAAGTTTATTTTTTGTCCTTAATTTTTCCAACTTAAATAAACTAAGAAAAACAAAAATCCCAAAGCAGTTTACCCATTACTCTCCCCTCACCACCACCCCCAACCTCAACCACCACTCTGTTCTGTTTCTTTGAGCTTGTGTTTTCACGTGCTTGTGTGTAGACTTTGCAGCTAAGAGAGATCATACGGTATTTTTCTTTCTTCGTCTGACTTATTTCACTTAGCGTAATGTCATCAAGGTCCATTCGTGTTGTTGAAATGACAGGATTTTCTTCTTTTTTACGGCTAAATCACGCTCCATCGCGTGTGCCACACACAGAGCTCACCACATTTTCTGTGTTCAGTCCACTGATGGGCCCTTCGCTTGTTTCCACGTCTTGGCTCCTATAAAGGTTGCTGCAGTAAACATTGGGATACATATATCTTTTTGAGTTTGGTGTTTTTGTTTTCCTCAGATAAATACCCAGAAGTGCTTTTGGTGGCTTAGTCGCTAAGTTGTGTCCGACTCTTGCAACCCCGTGGGGTGTACCTTGTCTGGCTCCTCTGTCCATGGGATTCTCCGGGCGAGAATACTGGAGTGGGTTGCCATTTCCTTCTCCAGGAGATCTTCCTGACCCAGGGATTGAACCTGGGTCTCCTGCATTGCAGGCAGACGGATCATATGGAGCTCTGTTTGTAATGTTTTGAGGAACCTCCTTGTCCTTAATGTTCCAAATGGATTATTGTACATGTTCATAGTGCCTCCACAGTGTGGTCTTGGTCTTATTTTCTAAACCAGTTTTATTATATCTGCTGTGAAATATTTCTCAAGATAACTTATAATTTAAAATATCTTGCCACAAGGTGTCATTGTAACCTATAAAAAGAAACTCCATGTAAATGTGCAATGCCAGTTTTTACATATCCTTGTTTTTAAGTGTGTTTTTTTTGTTTCATATTTTGCAGTTGTCTTTTAAGATATATTGTGTATCTCTTGTATTACAGGGGAAAAAAAAGTAGCTCATGTTCTTGAGTTCTCATATTTTTGCAAAAACATATGCTTTCCACCCACAGATTTCTTAAGAATGTGTTGCTATAGAGATGATTGTTTGAAGGAAAGAATGAGGAGGAGTAGCAGCAGGTGGACAGTTAAGGAACAAAATACTTATTTTATGTCTTTGTTCCCGACAGAGCCGGCTTTAGCATTTACCCCTCTGCTGATGAAGTCCCTATGGAAGAAAGGTAGATATTTAGAGATACTGTGATGGTATTTGCATTTACTCAGATGCTTTGCAAAGGTCCCTGTGCTTTATTCTTTGTTCATGTGAAGGATTAGTACTTGAAGTAACTGTCATCTTTGAAACAGTCTTCTGCTTTAACTGGGATTCCATTTTATTTGTAAAGAAGAAAAAAAAAAAGTCCTGATTTCCTTCTTGGCCTTTTGGTGTCTTTGAAAAAAGTGGATTGTTTTGTTTGTTTTTGAGAGGTGTATCAATATCTGACTACTAACACCTGTTACTTCTGCCTCCAGATTCATTTTCAAGACTATTCCCTATTGATACCTGCTGCCAGTCTTGTAGTTGAGGCCTTCATCTTTGCTTTCCTGGACTTCTAATAGCTCTCTCTTTTTTTTTTTTTTCACTCCCCACCCCACCTCAGATCTGTTCTACACCTTGGATAATGTAGTTGTTCTGAACTACAAATCTGAACCCACCCTGTACTGTCCCTTACCTACCACAAGCTTAAAGCCTTTTGTTGACTCTCCTAGATCTCAGGATGAACTCCAGTCTTCTACATCCTGACTTCAGGACTCTGTCCTACTTCTCCAGGCTGGTAACGCTCCCCCATACCTGTCAGCCTCTACCTCCAACGTCATCTCTCCATCTCCATGCCTTGGTACTTGATATTCCTTGCATCCCTTTCTTTGTCTTAGCTCAGGATTTCTGTCTTTATGAAGTCTTCCCTGACAGCTTCTCCAGCAGCATTTGGCCTCTCTCCCAAGTGCACCCATACTACCTATAAATATATTACTGTGCTTTATAGTTCTGAAAGTTTCTGAATTCACTTTTTAATTTATTTTTGGCTGTGGAGGGCCTTTGTTGCCGCACTTAGGCTTGCAGGAGCTCAGACAGCTTATTGCGGTGGCTTCTTTTGTTGTGGAGCACAGGCTTTAGGGTGCCCGGGCTTGGGTAGTTGTGGCTCCTGGGTTCTGGAGCACGGGCTCAGTAATTGTGGAACACAGGCTTAGTTGCATGTGGAATCTTTCCTGAGCTGGGATTGAACCATTGTCCCCTGCACTGTAAGGAGGATTCTTTACCAATGGACCACCAGGGAAGCCCTGAATTCGCCTATTTTATATAGATAATATACCCGCACAACAAAAAATATTTAAGTACAATAAGGAATAAATTGTAAATTTTCTCATTTTTGTTTAGTTAGCTATTGTTACCATGTTTCACTGACCACCATGAATTCCTTGAGGGCACAGATTTTCTTTTATTTCAGAACCCCTGTGCTCAGCAAGGTGTCGGGCATAAAATAGGTACTTAGAAACTGTCCATAGTATTCTGAATATGGGCACATTCTTCCTTGCTGAGAAGTCAGCTTGACTTGATGGTCTGCATATTTATCTCCTTCAGAGCCCTTTGAGTAAGTGGACCACTCAGTAAGTATGATATAGTATCCGCTCAGTAAGTACTGATTGTTTAATCCTTTTTTTTTCTTCTTTTAAGTAAATGGTTTTAAAATTAACCTGTATTGTGTACTTTTATTGGAGAAGGCAATGGCACCCAACTGCAGTACTCTTGCCTGGAAAATCCCATGGACGGAGGAGCCTGATAGGCTGCAGTCCATGGGGTCCCAAAGAGTTGGACATGACTGAGCGACTTCACTTTCACTTTTCACTTTCACGCATTGGAGAAGGAAATGGCAACCCACTCCAGTGTTCTTGCTTAGGGAATGCCAGGGACGGGGGAGCCTGGTGGGCTGCCGTATATGGGGTCACACAGAGTCGGACACGACTGAAGCGACTTAGCAGCCACAGCAGCAGTGTACTTTTATCTCCCTTTTTTGGCTCTGAAAAATTTTATACATTTTTTTCTGGCAGATTCTCAAATATGAGAATTGGATGCTTATGCTTATATTAACCCCAATAAAAACATCAGTTGAAGTCCTAACACATTTTAAAATTTATTTAACTTTCTAGACTAGAGCATAAATCTCATGGAAATAGTTAAATCAGAATTTCTTTAAAAAACAAATAATTTCCAGGATATGTTGTTGGATCTGTAGACAACCTTCATTTTGTGTTAGAAGCCATATGGTTAGGAGCTACCACCTTTTCTATTTTAGGAGAAATATGGGAGTGTGAGCACAGAAGACTTTGCAGCTCTCACAAAGGTATTAAGTACTCATACATCTTTTGTAAGTCCTCATATGTAATAGAGCCTACACAAAGAAATAGGAAAATGAAGTATGGTTTGGGTAAGAGTCATCTTTGTTTTTCAGATCACAACTTTTCAGAGACTTTTATAATTTATTGCTAAGCATTTGAGGTTGACTGGTTACTGTATCATACTTTCCCAGAATTCTTTTGTGTGAATTAA
This sequence comes from Ovis canadensis, assembly GCF_042477335.2. Lineage (NCBI taxonomy): Eukaryota > Metazoa > Chordata > Mammalia > Artiodactyla > Bovidae > Ovis > Ovis canadensis. The sequence goes on along the minus strand of NC_091247.1, from coordinate 136,388,827 downwards.
GCTGTGTGGAGGCAGACAGTGCAATTATAAGAATAGAATAACATTTTAATTCAGTGCTTTGGTGGTTGATTGCTAACCACTCTAATACATATCTTCTTTCCTTCTTCTTTCCTTCCCCTCCCGTTTCTTTCTAAATCACAATTATAGGGCCTGGCACCTTACCAGGGCTTTGAAGGGTCTGCTCCCAGCTGCACTTCAGGTTTTGGCAGGGTGTCAAGTTGTGACATTTTTTGTATACAAGACATCCTGGGATGGCCATCCAAAGGCTGTTTGGTTGACTAGTATAGATAGAATTCTCTTGAATTTTAAAGTAACTTATTTGTAATGTTTTGTTTATAACTGAAGTGATGCCCAATGTGGGTACTCCCTAGACTTTTAACCTTGGGGCATGTAGTATTTAAAGCACTGTTTTGAAATGTTCAAAAGCATAGTATGTGCTTTTTAATGGAATGTGTTTTGGAAGCTTTCCATGAGCATCAGCAGCTGTGCTTTTAGAATATTTTGAATTACCATCCTTTTGGGTAGACATTGTACCACTTCTTAAGAAATACAGCTCCTGTGTTAAAGTAAATTTCATGTGTGGGTCTGTGGAGCTGGGACTGGTCTAAAGATGTAGTAGGAAGGACGTGTGGGTGTGGTTTTATGAGAGTAATAGTTGCAAAGTTAGGAAGATGTATTTGGAGAAGGGTTGTGCCATGTCTTTTAAAAATTGCTTTCTAATAAGTGCTTAACTGATTAATGGGCTGATCAAAGTAATCTGCTTTACTTTTTATTGTTTGAATTATGTACTTTTTATAATTTGCATTATGAATTTTTTACTTGGTAAACTCCACATAATAGGAATTCTTTTATTGTATAGTTCAGGTGCCTAATGTATTTAGGTGGTCTGTGAGGAACTGATACCTGTCTGTTGACTGGCTAAAATTAGAAAAGTTTGACTATGGTAAGAGTTTAAAACTGAAAGAAATTTACAGACTGGCTAAAATTCATTGTGAAAAAATAGACTGAAGAGAAAGCCAGTGTATTATTTACCTGTGGCTACGATAACAATTTGCCACACATCAGATGGTTTAAAACAACAACAATTTATTCTCTCATAGTTTGGAGACCAGAAGTCTGAAATTAAGGGCCACTCTCCCTTTAAAGGCTCTAGGGCAGGGGTCCGCAGTCCAGACCACACAGCAGGAGGTGAGCAATGGGTGGGTGAGAAAGCGAAGCTTTATCTGTATTTGCAGCCGCTGCTCCTGTCAGATCAGTGGTGGCATTAGATTCTCGTAGGAGCACAAACCCTACTGTAGTGCTCTTGAATCATCCTGAACCACCCGCTACCCCAGGTTGGTAGAAAAACTGTCTGCTGTGAAACCAGTCCTTAGTGCCAAGAAGGTGATCGATACTCTAGAGGGAAAGAGCATTCTTTCAGCTTCCTGTGGTTTAAGGCATTCCTTGGTTTGTGACTACATTTCTCTGATCTCTGCTTTCTTGGTCATATTGCCTACTTTTGAGTCTTTTTCTTATAAGGAAACATGTCATTGTATTTAGGGCCTACCCACATAATCCAGGATAAGCACCTCCTTTTAAGATCCTTAATTTAATCACATCTTTGGCTATTTAATGTTATTATAAGTTACAGAGATTAGGAAGTGACATACCATTTTGGGGGGCCAGCTTTCAGCCCAGCCTCAGTTATTGAATATGGATGAGGAAAGTGAATTGAGGCTAACGCAGCATTAGGATGATGAACATACTCGTTTAGTGTTTTTGTGCTCACATGTACATGTGTTTTAGGTTTTGGGGTTATAAATATTAGTAAGACATGTTTCCTTCCCTTGGGTGACGTTACATTGACTATGTTGTATATACTAACCTAGAAGCTAGAAGGTGAAGTAATTACGTACATATGTTTGCAAGAGTCAAGGGATACTTCATGGAGGAAGTAATGCATTCTTGAACATGGTTTTGAAGATTGACTGGGAATTCACTATGCTGCTAAGTCACTTCAGTTGTGTCCAACTCTGTGCGACCCCATAAACGGCAGCCCGCCAGGCTCCCCCGTCCCTGGGATTCTCCAGGCAAGAACACTGGAGTGGGTTGCCATTTCCTTCTCCAGTGTGTGAAAGTGAAAAGTGAAAGTGAAGTCGCTCAGTTGTGTCCGACCCTCAGCGACCCCATGGACTGCAGCCTTCCAGGCTCCTCCGTCCATGGGATTTTCCAGGCAAGAGTACTGGAGTGGGGTGCCATTATCAGAGTGTAAAGGGGATGAAAAAGATGTTCAGGACAAAGAAATTACTATTCACTAAGACATAGAGATATGTCTTTCCTTTTCTCCTTTGCCTTTAGCTTCTCTTCTTTTCTCAGCTATTTGTAAGGCCTCCTCAGACAACCATTTTGCCTTTTTGCACTTTTTTCTTGGGGATGGTCTTGATCACTGCCTCCTATACCTTTGTCCATAGTTCTTCAAGCACTGTCTATCAGATCTAATCCCTTGAATCTATTTCTCACTTCCACTTGTATAATCCTAGGGATTTGTATAATCCTGAATGGTCTAGTGGTTTTCCCTACTTTCTTCAATTTATGTCTGAATTTGGCAATAAGGAGTTCATGATCTGAGCCACAATCAGCTCCCAATCTTGTTTTTGCTGACTGTATAGAGCTTCTCCATCTTTGGCTGCAAAGAATATAATCAGTCTGGTTTCGATGTTGACCATCTGGTGATGTCCATGTGTAGAGTCTTCTCTTGTGTTGTTGGAAGAGGGTGTTTGCTATGACCAGTGTATTTTCTTGGCAAAACTCTATGAGTCTTTGCTCTGCTTCATTCTGTACTCCAAGGCCAAATTGACCTGTTACTCCAGGTATCTCTTGACTTCCTACTTTTGTGTTCCAGTCCCTTGTAATGAAAAGGACATCTTTTGGGGGTGTTAGTTCTAGAAGGTCTTGTAGGTCTTCGTAGAACCATTAAACTTCAGCTTCTTCAGCATTTCTGGTTGGGGCACAGAGTTGGATTACTGTGATATTGAATGGTTTGCCTTGAAAATGAACAGAGATCATTCTGTCATTTTTGAGATTGTATCTAAGTACTGCATTTCAGACTGTTTTGTTGACTATGATGGCTACTCCACTGCTTCTAAGGGATCCTTGCCCACAGTAGTAGATATAATGGTCATCTGAGTTAATTCACACATTCTAGTCCATTTTAGTTCACTGATTCCTGAAATGTCGCCATTCACTCTTGCCATCTCCTGTTTGACCACTTCCAATTTGCCTTGATTCAGGACCTAACATTCCAGGTTCCTATGCAAAATTGTTCTTTACAACATCGGACTTTATTTCCATCATCAGTCATATCCACAACTGGATTTTTTTTTTTTTTTGCTTTGGCTCTGTCTCTTCATTCTTTCTGGAGTTATTTCTCTACTTTTCTCCAGTAGCATATTGGGCACCTACTGACCTGGGGAGTTAATCCTTCGGTATCCTATCTTTTTGCCTTTTCATACTATTCATGGGGCTCTCACGGCAAGAATACTGAAATGGTTTGCCATTCCCTTTTCCAGTGGACCACATTCTGTCAGAAAGAAATAGAGGAAAACAATAGAATGCAGAAGACTAGAGATCTCTTCAAGCAAATCAGAGATACCAAGAGAATATTATCATGCAAACATGGGCACAGTAAAGGACAGAAATGGTATGGACCTAACAGAAGCAGAAGATATTAAGAGGAGGTGGCAAGAATACATAGAAGAACTTTACAAAAAAAATCTTCCTGACCAGATAAGCATGATGATGTGATCACTCACCTAGAGCCAGATATTCTGGAATGTGAAGTCAAGTGGGCCTTAGGAAGCATCACTACAAACAAAGCTAGTGGAGGTGATGGAATTCCGGTTGAGCTATTTCAAATCCTAAAAGATGGTGCTGTGAAAGTGCTGCACTCAATATGCCAGCAAATTTGGAAAACTCAGCAGTGGCTACAGGACTGGAAAAGGTCAGTTTTCATTCCAGTCCCAAAGAAAGGCAATGCCAAAGAATGTTCAAATTATTGCATAGTTGCACTCATCTCACATGCTAGCAAAGTGATGATCAAAATTCTCCAAGCCAGGCTTCAACAGTACATGAACCGTGAACTTCCAGATGTTCAAGCTGGATTTAGAAAAGGCAGAGGAACCAGAGATTAAATTGCCAACATCAAATTGCTGGTTGGGACCAGCCCAACAACAAACTGACCTGAGGGACTGGTGCTGCATAAGAATAAGGAAAAATAAGGCTCAGAAATAAAGTGGGGATCGGGGCTGATGCCATTCATAGGCAAAAGACCAGATCCTAATCCTGCATGCCTTTTATTGTTAACATCTACCTGTACATGCTCTAGAGATATCTGTTCTATAATATCTGATATCAATATCTGTTCTTTGATACTGATATCTGATATCAATCTCAGATTGGGGATAAAGATATACATTGCACAGTTCTTAATGTCAAACCTTCAGGCCTTTCAGTACTCTGTTTAGCCCTTTAGTGATGCCCTTTCTCAGCAACTCCCTCAAGGCTCTGGTTACAGGAACAGTCACTAATGGTTTTCCATCAGTCACATCAGTACTTCAACATCTTGTTTTCAAGATGTCTTTCCATGATGTACTTTTTACTGCTCCCAGCCCTTTGCCTGGGGTTAATGAGAAAGTCATTCTTATTTTTCAAAGAAGCCCTATTAATTATAGTACAGGCCTGTGCATAACATATTCCCTACATATCTCCGTTTTTTATTTTTTGAAGCTTACTTTTTGTGGTTACTGACCAAAGCGATAGTCATAGAAGCCAGAGCTTCTATGCTGTTTGCCAACTGCTAATTTGCTTGTTGCTAATTGCTGTTGTTGTCCGTTGACTTTCTTGGTGAGTTGCCCGAAGACTATGTAGAAACAGAAAAAAAGACATATAAAAATTAACATAAAACCAGCCATTGATCCTCCGATAGTTTTCAAGTGAGGAATGGGGTTTAATTGAGAAATCCCATCTGCTGCTGCATCCAGCAGGTTATATCCTTGCAAAAGGTGTAGTTTCTGAGAGAACGTTTCCAAGATGTCTTTCCATGATGTACTTTTTACTGCTCCCAGCCCTTCTCCTGGGGGTGATGAGAAAGTCATTCTTATTTTTCAAAGAAGCCCTGTTAATTATAGTACAGTCCTGTGCATAGCATATTCCCTACATGTTGGATCATTGAAAAAGCAAGAGAGTTCCAGAAAAACATCTACTTCTGCTATATTGACTGTGCCAAAAAGCCTTTGACTGTGTGGATCACAACAAGCTGTGGAAAATTCTTCAAGAGATGGGAATACCAGACCTCCTCACCTGCCTCCTGAGAAATTTGTATGTAAGTCAAGAAGCAACAGTTAGAACTGACATGAAACAACTGGTTCCATATAGGAAAAGGAGTACGTCAAGGCTGTATATTGTCACCCTGCTTACTTAACTTATATGCATAGTACATCATGAGAAATGCTGGACTGGGATGAAGCACAAGCTGGAATCAAGATTGCCGGGAAAAATATTGATAACCTCAGATATGCAGACGACACCACCTTTATGGCAGAAAGTGAAGAAGAACTAAAGAGCCTCTTGATGAAAGTGAAAGAGCAGAGTGAAACAGTTGGCTTAAAGCTCAATGTTCAGAAACTAAGATCATGGCATCTGGTCCCATCACTTCATGGCAAATAGATGGAGAAACAGTGACAAACTTCATTTTTTGGGACTCCAAAATCACTGCAGATGGTGACTGCAGCCGTGAAATTAAAGGACGCCTGCTCCATGGGAGAAAAGTTATGACCAACCTAGAGAGCATATTAAAAAGCAGAGGCATTACATTGCCAACAGAGGTCCATCCAGTCAAAGCTGTGGTTTTTCCAGTAGTCATGTATGGATGTGAGAGTCGGACTATAAAGAAAGCTGAGCACCGAAAAATTGATACTTTTGAACTGTGGTGTTGGCAAAGACTCTGGAGAGTCCCTTGGACTGCAAGGAGATCCAACCAGTCAATCCTGAAGGAAATCAGTCCTGAATATTCATTGGAAGGATTGATGCTGAAGCTGAAACTCCAATACTTTGGCCACCTGATGCGAAAAATTGACTAATTTGAAAAGACCTTGATGCTGGGAAAGATTGAAGGTAAGAGGAGAAGGGGACGACAGAGGGTGAGATAGTTGGATGGCATCACTGACTTGATGGACATGAGTTTGAGCAAGCTCCTGGAGTTGGTGATGGACAGGGAGGCCTGGCGTGCTACAGTCTATGGAGTCGCAAAGAGTCAGACAGGACTGAGTGACTGAACTGAATTAAATTGCTATGGAGGGTTCCCCCGGTGGCTCCAGATGGTAAGGAATCTGCCTGTAATGTAGGAGATCCGGGTTTGATCCTTTATGCTCCTATAAACTTGAAAATTTTAATGTGCCTCAGTTTTTCTTTTAACAACTGACAACACCAAATGTTGGCCAAAATGTGGAGGAAAGAACTCTTACGTTGGTTGAAATGGAAAACAGTACGACTACTTTGAAAAAGATTTGTCAGTTTGCTATAAACATATACTTCATAATCTTGCAGTTCCGCTTATATATTTACACCTCTCCCCAACTGAGAATATGTCCACAGAATGTCTTGTTACAAGCAACTTTATTCATAATAACTGGAAACAATCCAAATGCGCATCGGTAAAAGAACAAAATGTGCTTTTGTTTAAATATAACAGTGTAATACTCTTGGGTTCTTCCCTTGTGAGCTCATGGAATTGTATACTTAAAATTTATGCCTTTCATTATATGTAAATTTCAACCTTAAAAACAAAAACTGTAAAGAAATTAAACAGAAGAGAATTAGTAAAAGAAATAGTCCTTCACACATGTTATTGTGTATCCATGTGATGTCTGAAGTTGTGCTCTCACAGCTGTGAGGATAATTAAGACAACATTACGCTGGCAGGGCAGAGGGAAAGACCAGGGTCCTTGGCGATGCTGAGACCAGGTTTTGAATGAAAGTTAAGAAATTTGAGTTTTAGAATTCAAAATTAAATCTGTTTAAAAAACATTGATTATAATAAAGTTTAAAAAAGAAAAGTACACAAAAGTATACATCTGAGTGATTTACAAAGCAGACCCCAGTGTAACCACAACCGAGATCGAGAGTGAGATTACTAGCAGCCTTCCTCAGGTAACGTTATCCTGACTTCTGTGTTAATCACTTCCTTCCCCCCCCCCCCCCGAATTGTTTCACAACCCAGACATACCTAAGTGTATATTCTCTAAATCTCATTTTGTCCTCTTTTCATTTTTTCTGAACTTTGGATGTCTGGAATAGATGAGTATATATTCTTTTGACTCTCTCTTTTGTTTGGATAGTGTATTTGTGATACTTATGTAGAGTGTATAGCTTTCATTGCCATATAGTGCTGATTCCTTTATATCACAGTTTGTCTCTTCAGCTGTTAATGGCAGTATGATTTGTTTCTAGGTTTCAGTTGGGAATAATACTGCTGTGAACAGTTATCTCGTGGTATACTTGTATTAATTACTCACATTTTAATTAGATATATATCAAGTAGCGAATTGCTCTGTCATAATATATATTCATTTCTTTAACTTTAGATATTGCTTTGTGGTGCCGTCACTCGGTCATGTCTGACTTTGGGATCCCATGGACTGCAGCATGCCAGGCCTCCCTGTCCTTCACCATCTCCCAGAGTTTGCTCAAACTCATGACCATTGAGTCGACGATGCCATCCAGCCATCTCATCCTCTGTAGCCCCTTTCTCCTCTTGCCCTCAATCTTTCCCAGCATCAGCATCTTTTCCATTTAGTCGGCTCTGTGCATCAGGTGGCCAAAGTATTGGAGCATCAGCATCAGTCCTTCCAGTGAATATTCAGGGTTGATTTCTTTTAGGATTAACCAGAATGATCTCCTTGCAGTCCAAGGGACTCTTAAGTGTCTTTTCCAGTATCACGGTTGAAAAGCATCAATTCTTCAGTGATCCGCCTTCATTACTGCCCAGCTCTCACATCCATACATGAATACTGGCAAAACCAATGCTTTGGCTAGACAGAGATCTTTGTCAGCAAAGCCTGGCTTTTTAATATGCTGTCTAGGTTTGTCATAGCTTTTCTTCCAAAGAGCAAGTGTCTTTTTTAATTTCATGGCTGTAGCCACTGTCTGCAGTGATTTTGGAGCCCAAGAAAATAAAGTCTTTCACTGTTTCCATTTCCCCCCCCCATCTATTTGCCATGAAGTGATGGGACTGGATGCCATGATATTAGTATTTTGAATCTTGAGTTTTAAACCAGCTTTTTCACTCTCCTCTTTCACCTTCATCAAAAGGCTCTTTAGTTCCTCTTTGCTTGCTGCCATTAGGGTGGTGTCATCCGCATATCTGAGGTTGTTATTATTTCTCCCGGCAGTCTTGATTCCAGCTTGAGCTTCATCCAGCCTGGCATTTTCCATGATGTACTCTGCATATAAGTTAAATAAGCAGAGTGACAGTATACAACCTTGACGTACTCCTTTCCTGATTTGGAACAGGTCTGTTGTTCCATGTCTGGTTCTAACTGTTGCTGCTTGACCTGCATACAGATTCCTCAAGACGCAGGTCAGGTGGTCTGGTATTCCCATGTCTTTCAGAATTTTCCACGTTTTGTTATGATGTCAAAGGCTTTAGTGTGGTCAATGAAGCAGAAGTAGATGTTTTTCTGGAATTCTCTTGCTTTTTATGTGATCCAGTGGATGTTGGCAATTTGATCTCTGGTTCCTCTGCCTTTTCTAAATCCAGCTTGAACATATGGAAGTTCTCAGTTCATGTACTGTTGAAACTTAGCTTGAAGGATTTTGAGCATTACTTTGCTAGCATGTAAAATGAGTGCAGTTGTGTGCTAGTTAGAACATCCTTTGGCATGGCCCTTTTTTGGGATTGAAATGAAAACTGACCTTTTCCAATTCTGTGGCCATTGCTGAGTTTTCCAAATTTGCTGGCATATTGAGTGCAGCACTTTAACAGAAAAGATCTGTTACACCCATCTGAATGCAGAGTTCCAAAGAATAGCAAGGAGAGAGAAGAAATCCTTCTTAAGTGAACAATGCAAAGAAATAGAGGAGAACAGTAGAAGGGGAAAGACTAGCAATCTCTTTAGGAAAATTAGAGATACCAAGGGACCATTTCATGCAAAAGTGGGCACAATAAAAGACAGAAACTGTATGGACCTAACAGACCCAGAAAATGTCAAGAGGTGGCAAGAATACCCAGAAGAACTGCACCAAAAAGGTCTTAATGACCTAGATCACTACGATGGTGTGATCACTCACCTAGAGTCATTTTTTGAGTGTGAAGTCAAATGGGACTTAGGAAGCATCACTACGAACAAAGCTAGTCTACTTCAGATTCTAAAGATGAGTTTTTTAAAGTGCTGCACTCAGTATGCCAGCAAACTTAGAAAACTCAGCAGTAACGACGGGACTAGATACTACTTGTTTTTCCCAAAAGTGGATATACTATCACTTGACTCTTCTGTTTTCTCCAAACTTATTATCATCAGTCTTCTTGGTTTTCTCATTGTGATTTTAATTTTATAAGAATTCTTACACATATTCTGTTCAGTTCAGTCACTCAGTGGTGTCTGACTCTTTGTGACCCTGTGGGGTATAGCTCATCAGGCTTCCCTGTCTATCACCAACTCCCAGAGCTTGCTCAAACTCATGTCCATTGAGTTGATGATACCATCCAACCATCTCATCCTCTGTCATCCCCTTCTCCTCCTGCCTGCTATCTTTCCCAGCATCAGGGTCTTTTCCAGTGAGTCAGTTCTTTGCGTCAGGTGGCCAAAGTATTGGAGCTTCAGCATCAGTCCTTCCAGTGAATATTCAGGACTGATTTCCTTTAGGATGGGCTGGTTGGATCTCCTTGCAGTCCAGGGGATCTCAAGAGTCTTCTCCAACACCACAGTTCAAAAGCATCAATTCTTCAGTGCTCAGCTTTCTTTATAGTCCAGCTCTCACATCCATAGATGACTACTGGAAAAACCATAGCTTTGACTAGACAGACTTTTGTCGGCAAAGTAATGTCTCTGCTTTTTAGTATGCTGTGTAGCTTGGTCGTAGCTTTTCTTCCAAAGAGCAGGCGTCTTTTACTTTCATGGCTGCAGTCACCATCTGCAGTGATTTTGGAGCCCCCAAAATACAGTCCCTCACTGTTTCTGTTGTTTCCCCATCTATTTGCCATGAAGTGATGGGACTGGATGCCATGATCTTAGGTTTCTGAATGTTGAGTTTTAAGCCAGCTTCTTCGCTCTCCTCTTTCACTCTCATCAAGAGGCTCTTTAGTTCTTCTTCACTTTCTGCCATAAGGGTGGTGTCATCTGTGCAGCTGAGGTTATTGATATTTCTCCTAGCAATATTGATTCCAGCTTGTGCCTCATCCAGCCTGGCATTTCACATGAGGTAATAACTCCTACACATTAGTACATTAAAAAGATAATTCAGAAGAAATAGGACAAAAGATTCAAAGAAAGATTTCATAACATGAAAGAAGATACCAAGAGGACCCATGAACAAAGACTGTCTTTTAAAGTATTCTGTGCTGGCGTGCAGAACACAGTTAGTTTTTGTGTGTTAGTCTCCTTAGCAGTCCTGCTTCCTTCCTCTCATCATTTCTCTATAAATTCTCCTGTACTTTATATACCTACTATCAGAACTTCTGTATGTAAGTTTTTTTCTTTCCTTTTTTTTTGACCTTTTATACCTTTGTCTTTTTCCAGATCTTCAGTACAAAGTTGAGTAAAATTGGTGATAATGGACATCTGTGTCTTATTAATCAGATTCTCAAAGGCAAGCATTGAAGAGTTTGAAATCAAGCATGGTTTTTACTATATTCTTTTTGAGCACACCTTGTATCAAATTGATGTGCCTTTCAGTTCCCGGTTTGCTTTAAGTTTTTTTAAATTGAGTTGAAATTTATATAACAAAATTAGCCATTTGAAAGTGTGCAATTCAGTGCCATTTAGCACATTCATGATGTTGTACAACTACCACTTCTGGTTTCAAAACGTTTTTATCACCTTCAAAGAAAACTCTGTACCCATTAAGCAGTCATTCCCTATTCCCTACCCCAAGCTCTTTGCAACCAACAATCTACTTTGTCTCTATGGATTTACCTATTTTGGATAATCATATAACTGGAATCAGACTTTGACACAAATGGTAGATGTTTTATTTTCTTACAAGTCCCTGAGCATCTGTTATTTTAATCTGTTGTCTTTTCAAAGTGAGTAATTTCTTTTCTAGTTAATTCTGTGTTCTTTATCTTTTCATACTGTTGAGCTCATACTTAGATTTTTATTTTGGTCATTGTATTTCTAATTTCTAAAATTTCCACTTGGTTCTTCTTTATATCTTGAATTCTTTGTTGAGACATTTGTTTGTTGTGACTTTCTCTTTTCTCATGTATTTCAAGCTCGTTTGTGATTGCTCACTGAAGCATTTTAATCATAACTTCTTTAAAATCTTTGTCAGATAACTTTAACATCTCTGTCATCTCAGTGTTGGCATCTTGCAGTTGTCGTTTTACATTTGAGATCTTTCTCATTCTGGATATGACAGTGATTTTCTTTTGAAACCTGGAACTTTGAGGTTTATGTTAATGAGACTTTGGATTCTACTTAAATCTGTTTTAGCTGGCTTTTCCGGACATCTCTTTGGTCGGGGGAGAAAGAGGGGAAATACTATCTCATTATTGCCAATTGGGGATGAAAGTCCAGTTTTTCCATTTAGCCTCTGTTGACACCTGAGTTGTGGAAGATTATCACTTTATTGTTGGGTGGTGAGACCTCTGGCTTCTCATGGGGTCTCTACTGACACACCAGAAAGGGTGGCCTTGTTATTGCTGAGTGTAGTGCCAGTCCTCACTCTCCACTAGGCTTTCTCTGACAGCAGTTAAGCAGACTGAGGGATGTGCTAATGCTTACTCTTGGTGGAGTGAAAGTTCAGGTGACCCACGTGGTCTCCATTGACATTCAGGAACTTGAGGCTTAACTACTTTTCAGCAGAGATGAAAAGTGCCAACCTCCTGATTGCTTGTGTATCATCCCTGATAGGATGTTGTTGGGATTACAGCCTGGCTTTGGCTTTGGCTTGTGTGGAAGTGGTAGAACCACAACTTTTTCCATAGTATTTGCTTGTAGTAGGTCATTATTGTCTTAAATGTTTTTTTTTTTTTAAATCTTGCTGGGCTTCCCCTTTCTTGTTAGTTTGGCTAAAGAAGAGGGTTAAAACATTTTGTGGGATTGGGAGAGGGGTCTGAACTCACTGCCAGCTTCTTCTCCTCCAAGTTGGGCATAAATGAGGAAAAAAGAAAATCCAGGGAGCCTGCTGCTGTGTTGGTTCTTTTCTCCCAGGGTTCTTAGCTGATTTTCCTTCTAGTCTCCATTTTTCACAGTCGTTATATGTCATATCATAACATAACATTTGAGACTTTTTTGTTGTATTACTGTGCTTAGGGAAATGTACATCTGCTCCATCTTCCTGGAAGCAAATATCTTTATCCCTCAAGTTTTAATAATCGATTTTCCTTTGGTTCTAAATATTTTCTGACTTTTACAGTCACTTTTCTTTAGTTTGTAAGTTATTTAGAAATGTTTTCTTTCTAAGCATATGTAACTTTTCAGTTACCTTTTTGTATTGAGTTTTAGTTAAATTATAGTCAGAAAACATATTCTGTATAATTTTTTAATGTGAGATATTTTTATGTGAGATATGTATATTTTTAATGTGAGATATCCAGCATGTTCAGTTCAGCTCAGTCGTGTCCAACTCTTTGCGACCCCATAGACTGCAGCACGCCAGGCCTCCCTGTCCATCACCAACTCCCGGAGCTTACTCAAACATATATCCATTGAGTGATGCCCTCCAACCATCTCATCCTCTGTCGTCCCCTTCTCCTCATGCCTTCAATCTTTCCCAGCGTCAGCGTCTTTTCAAATGAGTCAGCTCTTTGCATCAGATGGCCAAAGTATTGGAGTTTCAGCTTCAACATCAGTCCTTCCAATGAACATTCAGGACCGATTTCCTTTAGGATGGACTGGTTGGATCTCCTTGCAGTCCAAGGGACTCTCCAAAGTCTTCTGCAACACCACAGTTCAAAAGCATCAGTTCTTTGGCACTCAGCTTTCTTTATAGTCCAACTCTCACATCTATACATGACCACTGGAACAACCATAGCCTTGACTAGATGGACCTCTGTTGGCAAAGTAGTGTCTCTGCTTTTGAATATGCTATCTAGGTTGGTCATAACTTTCCTTCCAAGGAGTAAACGTCTTTTTATTTCATGGCTGCAATCACCATCTGCAGTGATTTTGGAGCCCCCCAAAATAAAGTCTGTCACTGGTTCCACTGTTTCCCCATCTGTTTGCATGAAGTGATGGGACTGGATACCATGATCTTTGTTTTCTGAATGTTGAGCTTTAAGCCAACTTTTTCACTCTCCTCTTTCACTTTCATCAAGAGGCTCTTTATGTCATCTGCATATCTGTGGTTATTGATATTTTTCCTGGCAATCTTGATTCCAGCTTGTGCTTCTTTCAGCCCAGCGTTTCTCATTATGTACTCTGCTTGGAAGTTAAATAAGCAGGGTGACAATTTATAGCCTTGACGTACTCCTTTATCTGTTTGGAACCAGCCTGTTGTTCCATGTCCAGTTCTAACTGTTGCTTCCTGACCTGCATACAGTGTTCTCAAGAGGCCGGTCAGGTGGTCTGATATTCCTCTCTCTTTCAGAATTTTCCATAGTTTATTGTGACCCACACAGTGAAAGGCTTTGACATAGTCTTATAGTTATTTATAAATGATCCAGCATGTGGTTATTTATAAATGTTCCATGCATGCTTATAAGGAGTTTGTTCTATACTTACTGGGTACAGTTTTCTATAAATGTCAGGTCAGGTTGGTTAATTATGTTGTTTAAGTTGTTTGTATTTCTTACTGATAATTTTTTTCTGCTTGTTCTATTAGTTACCAACAATAATGGTTAAATTCTCTCCCTAAGATTGTGAATTTGTCTGTTTTTCCTTGTAGTTCTGACTGTCTCATTTGTTGTATGTAAATTAAAATTATGACATCTTTTTGGTGTACTTAACCTTTTATTATGAATGTGTCTTTTCATCTTTACTAGTATTTTTTTGGTCTGAAAATCAACTTTGTTTGCTATTAATATTAGTTCTAACATCTCTATTAGTGTTTGTATTATTTTCTCTGATTTTAATTTCAACTTTTCCGTGCCCTTGTGTTTTAAAAATGGCTTATAAAAAAAGCATATGGCTATATTTTTCCTTTTAAACATCTCTTTTATGTTGAGAAACCCTTTTTTAGAGTGTTTTAGTAATTTTAATTTCTCCACCCTTTTAGCATTCTTTAATGCTTCATGGGAAATAGATGGGGAAACAGTGTCCGACTTTATTTTTTGGGCTTTAAAATCACTGCAGATGGTGATTGCAGCCATGAAATTAAAAGATGCTTACTCCTTGGAAGGAAAGTTATGACCAACCTAAGATAGCATATTCAAAAGCAGAGACGTTACTTTGCTAACAAAGGTCCGTCTAGTCAAGGCTATGGTTTTTCCTGTGGTCATGTATGGATGTGAGAGTTGGACTGTGAAGAAAGCTGAGTGCTGAAGAATTGATGGTTTTGAACTGTGGTGTTGGAGAAGACTCTTGAGAGTCCCTTGGACTGCAAGAAGATCCAACCAGTCCATTCTGAAAGAGATCAGCCCTGGGATTTCTTTGGAGGGAATGATGCTAAAGCTGAAACTCCAGTAATTTGGCCACCTCATGCGAAGAGTTGACTCATTGGAAAAGACTCTGATGCTGGGAGGGGTTGGGGGCAGGAGGAGAAGGGGACGACAGAGGATGAGATGGCTGGATGGCATCACTGACTTGATGGATGTGAGTTTGTGTGAACTCCGGGAGTTGGTGATGGATAGGGAGGCCTGGCGTGCTGTGAGTTGTGGGGTCGCAAAGAGTCGGACATGATTGAGCAACTGAACTGAGAAGTGAAATAAAATTTCTGACTGCTGATTTGGCAGTGCTTTGGTAGACTAGAGAGAAAATATTGGAAAAAGGGACAATAAAAAGCTCTAGTAGTCTAGTAGTCTGGCTTTTTGTAGTCAAGAAGGAATGGAGAGAATGGAGTGCATTTTAAAGAGAGTATTTGTTGTCTATGCATGGGAAATTGAGTGAGAAAGCAGAGAAGACTTTGGGGTTGTAAGTTTGGATGAATGGTAGCATAATACTGGTATCAGTACCAAAAGCTGGAAAATAAGGATGTTGAAGGTAGAGTGAAAGCAAAGTAGTTGAATTTGGTTGAAGGTAATTTGAATATAGTGATAGAATTGTTCATTACCTGGAAAAAAAAATTTGTAATTTTTAAAAATAAAATTTAACAATAAAATTGAAAGTAGAAGTTTTCCTGTCAGAGAGTCTGCCAGTTATTATTTCCCCAGAAATTACCACTATTCTCAGCTTGCTGTACCACTAATTGACTGTGTGTATGTAAACACGGGTGTTTATCTGTCATTCATGCTCTTCACCATACTGTGGAGCCAGATCTAACTTATCTTTTATGATGATAGGGTAGATATACCTTCCTTTATTTATGGAAGTTTAGCTTATTTCTGATTTTTTCATTTTTTTAATTAAAAACAATGTCACAGAGAAAATTCTTATGTCGTAATTACATTTGGGTACTCATCCAGCTATTTTCATAAGATTGGGCAGGAAATAAGCAGATTTGGGCACCTGATGCAAAGAGCCAACTCATTGGAAAAGATTCTGATGCTGGGAAAGATTCGAACAACAGAAGAGAGTGGAAGAGGATGAGATGGTTAGATAGCATCACTGACTCAGTGGACACGAATCTGAGCAAACCCTGGGAGACAGTGAAGGACAGGTTAGCCTGATGTGCCACAGTCCATGGGGTCGCAAAGAGTCAGACATGACAGCCACTGAACAAAAATAACAGCTTTCCAGAAAGCTTAGTATAGATTCGTGTGTGTGTACATGCATGTACATGTGAACATATATGCACACGTGGAAATTAGCAACGTGATTTTTTTGTGTTGCATGTAGGTTTGGCTAGTTGCTCAGGTGTGTCTGACTCTTTGTGACCCCATGGACTGTAGCACGCCAGGCTCCTCTGTCCATGGGATCATCCAGACAAGAATACTGGAGTGAGTTGCCATTTCCTTCTTCAGCGGATCTTCCTGGCCCAGGGATCGAGCCCATTTCTCCTGTGTCACCAGTATTTGCAGGCAAATTCTATACCACTGAGCCACCTGGGATAGCCCCTTCGTGTACGAGGGGAAAGTGTATCGTGTGTTTCGGTGTGGTACTTACTGGTAATGTGTGTTGGTATATTCTAGCTTTATTAGTCAATAAAGTTTAAACATATAAAAAGGTAATGAATTTGCAAACATCATCTTGGAGCAGAGAAATCCTCCTGGTTTGGGAAAATATAAGAGGGCAATTATACATATGTTTGCATAGAAGCTAGAATTGGAGATGAGGTAATGTGGTGATGAATGAGAATGGGATTTTCTAAAATTAGTTAAATCCTAGAAAGTAAGTACTTCTAGTGAATATTTCAGTTCCCAAGAGGAAAGTTTTATTTCTGTGAGGACTTAACTAATTTTTGGGTAGGCGGTCAGTGAGAGTATTTACCTTACTGTCAAGTTAACTGGAATACAAAAAAAAAAAAAAGACAAAACCAAAAACTCAGTTTGGAAATCTTTCTTTCACTAGTAGTAGGACTAAAGGGTAGCCTTTGATTTTTCTAATATAGTGTAAGCTTTTGGCTAATTAAAATCAAAGCCTTATAATGCATTTTGGTGATATTAATAGAAAATATGAGATACATTTGTTGTATACTTCTGTCTCTTAAAAATTAATTTGGATCAAAGAGCAGAATCAAAATTACATGCCAGTTTTATGATCTAGTTTATAAATTCCATGGCAAATATAAAATATATACTCGTAACAGGATAATGTTGAGGTAGCTGCTACAAACAGTTCACTGTACATTTTCAAAGGTTGAATCCTTGTGCACATTAAACCTAAGAATAAGAAGTAAAGTGTCCTTGAAAGACTTTTGTTGTTCTTTCATTGCTAAGTCATGTCGACATTTTTGTGACCCTGTGAACTGTAGCCTGCCAGATTCCTCTGTTCATGGGATTTCCCACAAGAATACTGGAATGGGTGGCCATTTCCTTCTCCAGGGTATCTTCCCAACCCCAGGGATTGAACTCATGTCTCCTACATTGCAGGCAGATTCTTCATAGACAAAGCAGGAAACCAAAGTGACCTCATTTTTAGTTTAAAAGTCTTCTTATGTAATATGTAGACATCACATTAATTTATCAGAAATGATGTATTTCAAGCAAGATTCAGCAATCGAATGGTTGGTTTGTGTAGGGTAAAGATTGTCTCTTGTAGTAAGGAAAGGTAATTCATAATTACCCATGACTAAGGGAGAGAGAAAAAAAAAAATATATATATATATATAATAGTCTTGAGAAAGATAAATGAAGTTAAAAGTAGCAGAATTATTTTGATTAAAATTTTTGTTTTTATTTACAGTAAGAACACTGTTGTCAGTTTTTTACTTCTAGATAAAGCACACATTCAGTTACTTTCATAATCCTGAATTGGTGATTGAGTTTCCTGTCCTTAGCACAGTGCATAATACATAGATGATCGATATTTATGTGTTAACTGATTTCTCCTCTGAATCTGCTGCCCAAGTGCAGTCACCTTGTGTCAAGTAAAACACCCTTTGTAACATTAATCACAGACATAATTACATGTTCAAGCTCATCTTTGTGAAGACACTGACTCTCACTAGTCACTTACCAAGATCCAGATGGCTTTTCCCCTGGTTTCAGAGTATGGCTTTTGTCCCAGAATCCACCCTTGAAATTTACCTCAGTAGCTTTAGAAAATGTTGGTGATATGTGAATCTAGGACTACTTATAGTGGAAGAATCAATACTTCTAGTTAGGTTACTGCTTGGAGATGTGACCTTGATAGTCACAGAAACTGCATGGAAGTAAAGAAAATTTAAGGTATGATTCAACTTTATTTTTGAATTTTGTTTTATGAACAATTGAAAATCTGAAAATTGAGTTTTGTTATAGAAATGATAAGGAGAATTACGTAAGTGATAAAAATATATAACCCTGAAGAAGTTCACTGATCATTAAGTGTATGTCTCTCTACAGGTATAATTTGACCTCCTGAGATTCTGTCTTAGCAAGAAGAAAGTGGAAAATACTCTTGGAAAGAAAACTAAGACATTAAGAAAGCCAGAACTTATTTTTACATGGTTGTCCATTCAGTTACCAATATGGACGCTTTTCCCACCATTTTTCCTTCTGGTGGAGACAGTGAACTGAGACATTCTCAGTCTGAGCTCCAAAAAATGTTAACTGATGAACGATTACGATGTGAACATCATAAAACTAATTATCAGACTCTGAAAGCTGAACACACAAGGTAATTATTTAAATTTGGAGGTGAGAGGCTTGATTAAAAACTTTTATTTTGTCTGAATATTTGCTCTGGAACATACAGTATAATTTTGTTATAATGTGCAATATACATTTAAAACTTTTTGAATACAGTAAATGTTCTTTAAATCAAGTGGATTATAAATTTATTAAAGTCTTATTTTGAAAGTGGGATATAAAATTTATGTATCTCAGTGGCTAAATATTTTTTCCTTCAAAGTAAAGTTGTATTCAGAAATTACAGTGTTAATAGTTAAGTGACACTTGGTAAAGCAATGATATTTGGAAGTTTAAATAGAATATATGGTGTTGATCTTGTTCCGTAGTGTTGGTTGACTTTAAGGTCATACAACTAAAAAGCAATGGATACACTTAAATTCTTCTTTTTCTAAAAATTAGGTTGCAAGATGAGTACATAAAGTTACAAAATGAACTCAAGCGCGTTTTAAATGAAAAGCAAACTCACCAGGAAAAATTTCAGCTGCTGCTTGAAGAGGTACGAGGAGAATTAGTTGAGAAAACTAAAGACTTAGAAGAGATGAAGCTGCAGGTAAGAAAATACATTCAAATTAGTATAAATTAGTCAGATGTTTAATGGAGATACATATGTAATTTTGGTAAATTTGGTAAGTTCTCTCTGTATCCATAATGAGTATTTTGTTGTATCTCCAGTGGTATAATTTAATCTTCTTTCATATACTTTAGAATGTTAGCTACTCATAGAATTCAGCCACAAAACTTTTATTTTATGTAAATTTTAATTTTCTGTTCTGATTTAAATAATATCTTACTCTTCAGAATAATTGGAAGAAAGGCCAGTCTGAATTGATAAAAATTCACAATTAAACATACTTTAAAAAAGATTTTCTGAATTTCTGAGGAGTTGCTCAAGTAACAGATAGTTGATAACTAAGGTACTAAGTACAGTTTCTTTTGATTTTTTTTTATACTGTTCACATTTCTGTTTGCTCAAAAAGTAGAGCAAAGCTACCTGTCAGATTTTAAATTAGTAGATATTAGTTGAGATATCTTACTGTAATCGCTTAGTAGCACTAGCTGTTTATTTCTGCTTATCTCATGCTTGTTACTTAGACCAGAAAAGATGTCCATTCCATCTTAGGGGACAGGAATGCAAAAGTAGGAAGTCAAGAGATACCTGGAGTAACAGGTAAGTTTGGCCTTGGCTTGGAGAGTACAGAATGAAGCAGGGCAAAGGCTAACAAGAGCTTTGCCAAGAGAATGCACTGGTCATAGCAAACACCCTCTTCCAATAACACAAGAGACAACTCTACACATGGACATCACCAAATGGTCAATACCGAAATCAGATTGATTATATTCTTTGTAGCCAAAGATGGAGAAGTTCTATACAGTCAGCAAAAACAAGACTGGGAACTGACAGTGGCTCAGATCATGAACTCCTTATTACCAAATTCAGACTGAAATTGAAGAAAGTAGGGAAAACCACTAGACTATTCAGGTATGACCTAAATCAGATCCCTTAGGATTATGCAAGAGGAAGTGACAAGCAGATTCAAGGGGTTAGATCTGATAGAGTGCCTGAAGAACTATGGACAGAGGTTTGTGACGTACAGCAATTGTAAAGCAAAGGAGAAAAGGAAAGATACACTCATTTGAATGCAGAGTTCCAAAGAATAGCTTGGAGAGAAAAGAAAGCCTTCCTCAGTGATCAGTGCAAAGAAATAGAGGAAAACAATAAAATGGTAAAGACTAGAGATCTCTTCAAGAAAATTAGAGATCCCAAGGGAACATTTCACGCAAAGATGGGCTCAATAAAGGACAGAAATGGTATGGACTTAACGGAAGCAGAAGATATTAAGAAGAGGTGGCAAGAATACACAGAAGAACTGTATGGAAAAGATCTTCACGACCCAGATAATCACGATAGTGTGATCACTCACCTAGTGCCAGACATCCTGGAATGTGAAGTCAAGTGGGCCTTAGGAAGCATCACTACAAACAAAACTAGTGACGATGGAATTCCAGTTGAGCTGTTTCAAATCCTAAAAGATGATGCTGTGAAAGTGCTGCACTCAATGTGTCAGCAGATTTGGAAAACGCAGCAGTGAGAGAAATCTCACACGCTAGCAAAGTAATGCTCAAAATTCTCCAAGCCAGGCTTCAGCAATACGTGAACCGTGAACTTCCAGATATTCAAGCTGGTTTTATAAAAGGCAGAGGAACCAGAGATCAAATTGCCAACATCCGCTGGATCATAGAAAAAGCAAGAGAATTCCAGAAAAACGTCTATTTCTACTTTATTGGCTGTGCCAAAGCCTTTGACTGTGTGGATCACAATAAACTGTGGAAAGTTCTGAAAGAGATGGGAATACCAGACCACCTGACCTGCCTCCTGAGAAATCTGTATGCAGGTCAGGAAGCAACAGTAGAACAAGACATGGAACAACAGACTGGTTCCAAATAGGAAAAGGAGTACGTCAAGGCTGTATATTGTCACCCTGCTTATTTAACTTCTATGCAGAGTATATCATGAGAAACGTTGGGCTGGAAGAAGCACACGCTGTAATCAGGATTGCCAGGAGAAATATCAATAACCTCAGATATGCAGATGACACCACCCTTATGGCAGAAAGTGAAGAGGAACTCAAAAGCCTCTTGATGAAAGTGAAAGAGGAGAGTGAAAAAGTTGGTTTAAAGCTCAACATTCAGAAACCTAAGATCATGGCATCCGGTCCTGTTACTTCATGGAAAATAGATGGAGAAACAGTGGCAGACTTTGTTATTTTGGGCTCCCAAATCACTGCAGATGGTGACTGAAGCCATGAAATTGAAAGACGCTTGCTCCTTGGAAGAAAAGTTATGAGTAACGTAGACAGCAAATTAAATAGCAGAGACATTACTTTGTCAACAAAGATCTGTCTAAGACAATGGTTTTTCCAGTAGTCATGTATGGATGTGAGAATTAGACTATAAAGAAAGCTGAGCGCTGAAGAATTGATGCTTTTGAACTGTGGTGTTGGAGAAGACTCCTGAGAGTCCCTTGGACTGCAAGGAGATCCAACCAGTCCATCCTAAAGGAAATCGGTCCTGAGTGTTCATTGGAGGAACTGATGCTGAAGCTGAAACTCCAATACGTTTGCCGCCTGATGCAAAGAACTCACTGGAAAAGACCCTGATGCTGGGAAAGATTGAGTGCAGGAGGAGAAGGGGATGACAGAGGATGAGATGGTTGGATGGCATCACTGACTCGATGGACATGAGTTTGAATAAGCTCTGGGAGTTGGTGTAGGACAGGAGGTCTGACGTGCTGCAGTCCGTGGGGTCACAAAGAGTCGGACACAACTGAGGAAATGAACTGAAGATGGCAGGAAAATGATACTGATAGAAAAATGTCTCCACAAAGGAAAAAACAACACTGAAATCGGTCTTGTGAGGTCTCTAACTGTGGTTAAAGACTACTTCATAAGCAACTTATTAACAAGCAGACACATTAAAAAAAAACAACTATCTTCCTTCCTTCTCCCTCTTTCTCAAAGCCGACATACACCAAAGACAGAATTAGAGGGTTAAACTGATGCCAAATTAGGAGGAAATTATGCTGTGTTAGATTTTTAATGGAATTACTGCTGCTACTTGTCTCAAAACAAACCTAAAAGAATGCTTCATCATACAACCATCTATGTTTCATTACCTACATTAAGTCTATAAAAGCAAATCTTCAACACTCCAACATTTGTTCTATTAAATATTATAATACTATACAGACCAGTTTTTTCAAAGAATGCTTTGATTTAACGGGGCAAATATCTCTGTACCAGAGATTCTTAAGAAATTAATGACAAACTGACTAATAAATTTTGCTCTGAGCTTCCTAGCAGGCAAATAATATGGGAAACATGGGTTATACAATTTGCATTACCAGGCACAGAGAAAGCATATATATGTTTGGTAATTATCAGAAATACATAAAATGACTCCCATTTTTTAAGAAAAGATTTTGTTAACATGTTACATGATAACAGTGTAATAGCTAACTTCCTCTAACCACTCATGACATCAAAGCACTGTATGAACAACTTCTATGCATTGACTCACTGTACCTTTAAAAGTATCCTGTGAACTAGGCACTATTTTCATCCCCAATGACTACAACTACACTAGTGATGCAGAATATTCTTTAAATGAATGTCTTTTATATTGTTGTTCCATGAAAGCCAAAGAGATAATAAATCTTAAATCAGAAAAGGCATTTTGTAAGTAGACAATATAGTACATGTGTATTTTTAAAATAATCATCTTTCATAAAACCTTCACTGAAGTATTTCTTGGTGATTTTACTTTGTTGAATTTACTTACCTTTACTCAACTCACAATTTGTACAGATTGCAAATATCCATTAAGCAAATAGCTAAATTGCTTCAATATTGTGTTTATGTATAGATGTTTCTTTCAGTTATTTTTGCCAGGTAGATATCACACAGAAACCAGATATGTTTATCTTGAAGAACAGAAACTTTACCAGATAAATTTTATTTATCAGCAAACATTTGGGAAGTTATCATGTGGATAAATACCTAGAGTTTTTTTTGTGTAAATGTCAGCCCACTCCAGTACTCTTGCCTAGAAAATTCCATGGATGGAGGAGCCTGGTGGGCTATAGTCCATGGGGTCGCAAAGAGTCGGACACGACTGAGCAACTTCACTTCACTTCAAGGAACACAGGTGGCGCTAGTGGTAAAGAACCTGCCTGCCAATGCAGGAGACATAAGAGATGCAGGTTCAGTCCTTAGTTTGGGAAGATCCAGTGGAGGAGGGCATGGCAACCAACTCCAGTATTCCTGCATGGAGAATCCGCTGGTCAGGTGGTCCTGGTGGGTTACAGTTCATAGAGTTGCAAAGAGTTGGACACGAAGGAAGCGAGTTATTACACGCACACATAGGCAAGGAACACTGCAAGAAGCAATAGGAAGGCTGTAGGGCGGATGATTGTATTTCAGTCTGAAAGAAAATGCTTAACATACTCCAGTCCATACGTGGAAGTGGGCCACTTTACAAGTTCCCTAGGCTCTCTAACACTGAGAGCAGTGAAGCACAGGATGAAGAGCCCTGTGTCATAGACACTTGAAGTAGGAATTCTGCTGTGAAATGTACTGCCTCACAGTTCTGGAGGCCAGAAGTCCAAAATCAAGTTGTCAGCTAGGCCATGTTGCCTCTGAAAACTGTAGGACGAATACTTCCTTGCCTTGTCCTAGCTTCTGTTGATGTGCTGACAATCCTTGGCGTTGCCTGGCAGCTTGCAGGGCTTCAACCGCTACTTCTGTCATCACGGGACATTCTCTCTGCCCCACCCCACTCCCCACCCACCTGTTTCTGTCTACCCGCATCTTATAAGGACATCAGTCATATTTGATTAACGGGCCATCATACTTCAGTATTACCTTTCATCTGCAAAACTCCTTATTTCCAAATAAGGTCACATTCTGAGGCACTGGGAATTAAAACTTGTCTTTGGAGAGGACACAACTCAACTCACAGCAGATATGAAAGAGAACTAGACTATCAACTCTAAAATACTAAGGCTCTGTCTATCTCAGTACCTATGAAACAACAAGTGCAACATATATGAATAGAACAATTCTGACTCGCTCATTTATTTATTCATGTCATTCATATAAAAAATGCTTGCTAGGCACCATCTTAAGCACTACAGAAACACTAAAAACAATTCCTGCCCTCATGGAGTCCCTATTCAAACAGAATAAAAATTGCCATTGTTTATGAGTATCTACTATGTGCCAGACACTATACTAAAAATATACAGGTTATTTTTATCTCATCAGTGTTTAGAACAATCCCTGTTAAAAACAACATTTATGCCCTTTCAGTTCAGTTCAGTTCCTTAGTCATGTCTGACTCTTTGCGACCCCATGAATTGCAGCACGCCAGGCCTCCCTGTCCATCAACAACTCCCAGAGTTTACTCAAACTCACGTCCATCGAGTTGGTGATGCTATCCAGCCAGCTCATCCTCTGTCGTCCCCTTCTCCTCCTGCCCCCAATCGCTCCCAGCATCAGGGTCTTTTCCAATGAATCAGCTCTTCGCGTGAGGTGGCCAAAGTACTGGAGTTTCAGCTTTAGCATCATTCCTTCCAAAGTACACCCAGGACCGATCTCCTTCAGAATGGACTGGTTGGATCTCCTTGCAGTCCAAGGGACTCGAGTCTTCTTCAACACCACAGTTCAAAAGCATGAATTCTTCGCGGCTCAGCTTTCTTCACAGTCCAACTCTCACATCCATACATGACCACTGGAAAAACCACAGCCTTGACTAGACGGACCTTTGTTGGCAAAGTAATGTCTCTGCTTTTCAATATGCTATCTAGGTTGGTCATAACTTTCCTTCCAAGGAGTAAGCATCTTTTAATTTCATGGCTGCAATCACCATCCGCAGTGATTTTGAAGCCCCCCCAAAAAAGTCTGACATTGTTTCCACTGTTTCCTCATCTGTTTCCCATGAAGTGGTGGGACCAGGTGCCATGATCTTAGTTTTCTGAATGTCGAGCTTTAAACCAACTTTTTCACTCTCCTCTTTCACTTTCATCAAGAGGCTTTCGAGTTCCTCTTCACTTTCTGCCATAAGGGTGGTGTCATCTTCATATCTGAGGTTATTGATATTTCTCCCAGCAATCTTGATTCCAGCTTGTGCTTCTTCCAGCCCAGCATTTCTCATGATGTACTCTGCATAGAAGTTAAATAAGCAGGATGACAATATACAGCCTTGATGTACTCTTTTCCTATTTGGAACCAGTCTGTTGTTCCATGTCCAGTCTAACTGCTGCTTCCTGACCTGCATACAGATTTCTCAAGAGGCAAGTTAGGTGGTCTGGTGTTCCCATCTCTTTCAGAATTTTCCACAGTTTATTGTGATCCACACAGTCAAAGGCTTTGGCATAAAGCAGAAGTCGATGTTTTTTCTGGAATTCTCTTGCTTTTTCCATGATGTTGGCAATTTGATCTCTGGTTCCTCTGCCTTTTCTAAAATCTTTATCACATGAAAATGAGGGCATAAAAATGTAACTATTTGCTGAAGGTCATCACTTTCCTGATGAAATGACCGTTTTGGGGTTATAAAAATATTCTTTTTATCTTTATTAATAATCTTTGTCTTAGAGTCTATTCTATCTGATAGTAATATAGCTACTGCAGTCGTTTTAGGCTATTTTGTATGTGCTTGTTACAAATAAGCATGTCTGTATTGTTCCTTTCAAGAAACAGAGTTACTACATTTTCAATGTCTGAAAACAGTAATTTGAATACCTTTGGTTTAGTGCCCACAGATTGCATTCATGTAGCACTCAATCTTTGCAAAACTAATTAATCTAACAATTGTAAAGGTTCAAATTTTATTTCCCTCTTCAACTCACTTTTCTGAGGTTTTAAAATACTACACCAAGGAATGAAACAGTAAGCATGGTGGAGGCTAAAGTGGTGGTTTCCCCGACAATGGAAGATTTCAAGAAGATACGGAACAACAAACACTGCTGTCAAAGGAAGCCATGCATTTGATGACACTGGCATACTGTACTGCGTGATTTGAAAGATGGCTTTTGCCTCTATCAACCCATGCCTCCAACATTAATAAAACCTTACTGTAACAAGCACTAGAGAAGCAGAAATAAACAATTGGTGCTATTGAGTGATTGCAGGAAAATATCACAGCTAATACCTACTAATTTGAAATCTGATGGGTGTTGTTACTGTGTAGCTGCTCAGTTATGTCCGACTCTCTGCTGTGCCATGGACTGCAGCACGCCAGGCTTCCTTGTCATTCACCATCTGCTGGAGCTTGTTCAAACTCAAGTCCCTTTAGTCAGTGATGCCAACCAACCATCTCATCCTCTGTCGTCCCTTTCTCCTCACAGACTTCAGTCTTTCCCAGCATCAGAGTCTTTTCCAGTGAGTTGGCTCTTTGCATCAGGTGGCCAAAGTACTGGAGCTTCAGCTTTAGCATCAGTCCCTCCAATGAATATTCAGGTTGATTTCCTTTAGTATTAACTGGTTTGATCTCCTAGCAGTCCAAGGGACTCTCAAGAGTCTTCTGCAACACCACAATTCAAAAGCATCAAGTCTTCGGTGCTCAGCCTTCTTTATGGTCCAACTCTCACATCGATACATGACTACTGGAAAAACCATGGCTTTGACAAGATGGACCTTTGTCAGCGAAGTAGTGTCTCTGCTTTTTAATACGCTGTCTAGGTTGCTCGTGACTTTTCTTCCAAGGAGCATCTTCTAATTTCATGGCTGCAGTCACCATCTGCAGCGATTTTGGAGCCCAAGAAAATAAAGTCTCTCTCAAGGTTTCTCTTTTCCCCCCATCTATTCGCCATGGAGTGATGGGACCAGATGCCATGATCTTAGCTTGTTGAACATTGAGTTTTAAGCCAGTTTTTTCACTCTCTTCTTTGACTTTTATCAAGAGGATCTTTAGTTTCACTTCGCTTTCTGCTGTAAGGGTGGTGTCATCTACACATCTGAGCTAATTGATATTTCTCCCAGAAATCTTGACTCCAGCTTGTGCTTCATCCAGCCCAACATTTTGCAAGATGTACTCTGCATATAAGTTAAATAAGGGCAACAATACACAGTCTTGACGTACTCCTTTCCCTATTTGGAAACAGTCTGTTCTTCCGTGTCTTGTTCTAACTGTTGCTTCTAGAACTACATACAGGTTTCTCAGGAGGCAGATCAGGTGGTCTGATATTCCCATCTCTTTCAGAATTTTTTCAGTTTGTTGTGATCCACACAGTCAAAGACTTTGGCATAAAAGCAGAAGTATATGCTTTTCTGGAACTCTCTTGCTTTTTCGAAGATCCGATGGATGCTAGCAATTTGATCTCTGGTTCCTCTGCCTTTTCTAAATCCAGCTTGAACATCTGAAAGTTCATGGTTCACGTACTGTTGAAGCCTGGCTTGGAGAATTCTGAGCATTGCTTAACTTGTGTGTGAGATGAGTGCAGCTGTGCAGTAGTTTGAGCATTCTTTGGCATTGCCTTTCTTTGGGATTGGAATGAAAATGGAACTTTTCCAGTCCTGTGGCCACTGCTGAGTGACATATTGAGTGCAGCGCTTTCACAGTACCATATTTTAGGATTTGAAATAGCTCAACTGGAATTCCATCACCTCCACTAGCTTTGTTCGTAGTGATGCTTCCTAAGGCCCACTTGACTTCACATTCCAGGATGTCTGGCTCTAGGCGAGTGATCACACCATTGTGGTGATCTGGCTCATGAACATCTTTTTTGTACAGTTCTTCTGTGTATTCTTGCCGCCTCTTCTTAATATCTTCTGCTTCTGTTAGAGCCACACCACTTCTGTCCTTTATTGTGCCCATCTTTGCCTAAAATGTTCCCTTGGTATCTCGAATTGTCTTGAAGAGGTCTCTAGTCTTTCCCATTCTGTTGTTTTCCTCTGTTTCTTTGCATTGATCACTGAGGAAGGCTTTCTTATCTCTCCTTGCTATTCTTTGGGACTCTGCATTCAAATGGGTATATGTTTCCTTTTCTCCTTTGCCTTTCACTTCTTTTCTTTTCACAGCTATTTGTAAGGCCTCCTCAGACAACCATTTTGCCTTTTTGCATTTCTTTCTCTTGGGAATGGTCTTGATCCCTGTCTCCTGTACAGTGTCACGAACCTCCATCCATAGTTCTCAGGCACTCTGTCTATCAGATCTAATCCCTTGAATCTATTTCTCACCTCCACTGTATAAACGTAAGGGATTTGATTTAGGTCATACCTGAGTGGTCTAGTGCTTTTCCCTACGTTCTTCAATTTAAGTCTGAATTTGGCCATAAGGAGTTCATGATCTGAGCCACAGTCAGCTCCCGGTCTTGTTTTTGTTGACTGTATAGAGCTTCTCCACTTTGGCTATGAAGAATATAATCAGTCTGATTTCAGTATTGACCATCTGGTGATGTTCATGTGTAGTCTTTTGTGTTGTTGGAAAAGGGTATTTGCTATGACTAGTGCGTTCTCTTGGCAAAACTCTTAGCCTTTGCCCTGCTTCAGTTCTGCACGCCAAGGCCAAATTTGCCTGTTACTCCAGGTATCTCTTGACTTCCTATTTTTGCATTCCAGTCCCCTATAGTGAAAAGGACATCTTCTTTTGGGTATTAGTTGAACGTCTTGAATGTCTTCATAGAATGGTTTAACTTCAGCTTCTTCAGCATTACTGATCTGGCGCACAGATTTGGATTACTGGGATACTGAATGGTTTGCCTTGGAAACGAACAGAAATCATTCTGATGTTTTTGAGATTGCATCCAAGTACTGCATTTTGGACTCTTTTGTTGACTATGATGACTACTCCATTTCATCTAAGGGGTTCTTGCCCACAGTAGTAGATACAGTGGTCATCTGAGTTAAATTCACCCATTCCAGTCCATTTTAGTTCACTGAGTCGTAAAATATCGATGTTCACCCTTGCCATCTCCTGTTCGACCACTTCCAATTTGCCTTGATTCATGGACCTGACATTTCAGGTTCCTATGCGGTATTGCTCTTTACAGCATTGGACTTTATTTCCATCACCAGTCACATGCACAACTGGGTGTTGTTTTTGACATCTTAAGGACTTAAAAATTTCATCCAATACAGAAATACTGGTGAGAATTT
This sequence comes from Ovis canadensis, assembly GCF_042477335.2. Classification (NCBI taxonomy): domain Eukaryota; kingdom Metazoa; phylum Chordata; class Mammalia; order Artiodactyla; family Bovidae; genus Ovis; species Ovis canadensis. The sequence continues at coordinate 136,359,610 of NC_091247.1, read as the reverse complement.
TTTCAGCCTCTGTTATTTATTTGTTTGACTGCAGTGACTTTTCATTGCTTAGTGCAGGCTTTGTCTGCTTGCAGAGAGCAGGGGTGACAGTGCTTCGGTTGCAGTGCTTGGACTTCTCATTGTGGTGGCTTCTCATTTTGGTGGCTTCTCTTGTTGTGGAGCACAAGCTCTGGGCACATGGGGCTCAGTAGTTGTGGCCTGCGGGCTCTAGACCTCAGGCTCAGTATTTGTAATGAATGGGCTTAGTTGCTCCACGGCATGTGGAATATTCCTGGAATAGGGCTTGAACCCGTGTCCCTTGCCTTGACAAGCAGATTCTTTTCCATTGCACCACCAGGGAAGTGGTGTCCTTTATTGAACCCATCTTTGCAAGGGAACATTTCATGCAAAGATGGGCTCCATAAAGGACAGAAATGGTATGGACCTAACAGAAGCAGAAGACATTAAGAAGAGATAGTAAGAATACACAGAAGAACTGTACAAAAAAGATCTTCACGACCCGGATAATCACAATGGTGTGATCACTCACCTAGAGCCAGACACCCTGGAATGTGAAGTCAAGTGGGCCTTAGAAAGCATCACTACAAACAAAGCTAGTGGAGGTGATGGAATTCCAGTTGAGCTATTTCAAATCCTGAAAGATGATGCTGTGAAAGTGCTGCACTCAATATGCCAGCAAATGTGGAAAACTCAGCAGTGGCCACAGGACTGGAAAAGGTCCGTTTTCATTCCAATCCCAAAGAAAGGCAATGCCAAGGAATGATCAAACTACCACATAATTGCACTCATTTCATATGCTAGTAAAGTAATGCTCAAAATTCTCCAAGCCAGGCTTCAGCAGTATGTGAACCGTGAACTTCCTGATGTTCAAGCTGGTTTTAGAAAAGGCAGAGGAACCAGAGATCAAATTGCCAACATCTGCTGGATCATGGAAAAAGCAAGAGAGTTCCAGAAAAACATCTATTTCTGCTTTATTGACTGTGCTAAAGCTATGCCAAAGCTTTGACTGTGTGGCTCACAATAAACTGTGGAAAGTTCTGAGAGAGATGGGAATACCTGACCACCTGACCTGCCTCTTGAGAAATCTGTATGCAAGTCAGGAAGCAACAGTTAGAACTGGACATGGAACAACAGACTGGTTTCAAATTGGAAAAGGAGTACGTCAAGGCTGTATATTGTCACCCTGCTTATTTAACTTATATGCAGAATACATCATGAGAAACGCTGGACTGGAAGAAACACAAGCTGGAATGAAGATTGCCGGGAGAAATATCAATCACCTCAGATATGCAGATGACACCACCCTTATGGCAGAAAGTGAAGAGGAGCTAAAAAGCCTCTTGATGAAAGTGAAAGAGGAGAGTGAAAAAGTTGGCTTAAAGCTCAACATTCAGAAAACGAAGGTCATGGCATCCGGTCCCATCACTCCGTGGGAAATAGATGGGGAAACAGTGGAAACAGTGTCAGACTTAATTTTTTTGGGCTCCAAAATCACTGCAGATGGTGACTGCAGCCATGAAATTAAAAGACGCTTACTTCTTGGAAGAAAAGTTATGACCAGCCTAGATAGCATATTCAAAAGCAGAGACATTACTTTGCCAATTAATGTCCGTCTAGTCAAGGCTATGGTTTTTCCTGTGGTCATGTATGGATGTGAGAGTTGGACTGTGAAGAAGGCTGAGTGCCGAAGAATTAAAGCTTTTAAACTGTGGCGTTGGAAAAGTCTTTCTGAGAGTCCCTTGGACTGCAAGGAGATCCAACCAGTCCATTCTGAAGAAGATCAGCCCTGGGATTTCTTTGGAAGGAATGATGCTAAAGCTGAAACTCCAGTACTTTGGCCACCTCATGCGAAGAGTTCACTCATTGGAAAAGACTCTGATGCTAGGAGGGATTGGGGGCAGGAGGAGAAGGGGACGACCGAGGATGAGACGGCTGGATGGCATCACAGACTCGATGGACGTGAATCTGAGCGAACTCCGGGAGTTGGTGATGGACAGGGAGGCCTGGCGTGCTGCGATTCATGGGGTAACAAAGAGTAGGACACGACTGAGCGACTGAACTGAACTGAACTGAACCAGGGAAGTCCTGAACTTTTATATATATAAAAGAAATGGTGTTTAAAGATACTTCTGTTGAGCTTTGAATTCTGGGTTGACAGTTTTTCCCTTAATACTTTAACATGTTTCTCTTCTGTCTTCTCACTTAAGTGTTACCTAAGACACTTTTGCTGTCATTTTTATCTTTGTTCTGTTTATCTAATGTATCTTTTTTCTTGTCAACTCTTAAATTTTTTTCTTTATTGCTGCTTTTCAATGATTTGGTTGACTTCCCATTGGACATTTCTTCATGTTTCTGGTACCGAGGTTTATTGAGCTTCTTAGGTCTGTGACTTTATAGTTTTCATCAAATTTAGAAAAATTTTAGATACTGCTTTTTGAAATATTTTTTTCTGCCTCCTATTTGATTTCCTTTGTGAACTGCTTTTAGTCCTCTTAAAGTTCTCCCGTAATGCACTGATGTCTTTATCTTTCATCTTTCTTGTCTCTGTTTCATTTTGGATAGTTTCAGTTTCCATGTCTTTCAAGTTCTCTGATCTTTTTTCCTGCAGTGTCTAATCTGCTAGTAATTTCATAGTGCATTTTGTGTCCCAGAATTCGTAGTTTTTATCCTGAAGTCCAGTTTTGATCCTTTTCATGTTTTCCTTGATATGTTTATTCTCTATTGTAAATTTATGTGGAATTCAGTTATAATGACTGTTTTAATGTCTTTGCTGATTTTAAGATCTGTATCACTCTGGGTTGTTTTGATTGGCTTTCTTTTCCTATTGTAGGTATTATTAGACTGGTGCAAAAGTAATTGCGGTTTTGCACTGTTGCATTTGCTGTTTGATATTGGAGTACATTCTTAAATGTGGTTATGTTATACATTATTGTGCATTTCTTAATGTTTATTTTAATGAATTATTGCTTGCTGTTTATTTTATATGTATTTTAGACTATGGAAATAATGTTAGACAAAAACAAATTCCAGTGATTTTCTTATTCAAGTTCAAAATGGGTCATAAGCAGTGGAGATAGGTCACAACATCAACAATGCATTTGGCCCAGGAACTGCTAATGAACATGTAGTGAAGCAGTGATTCTAGAAGTTTTGCAAAGATAATTAGCCTCTTGAAGATGAGGAGAGTAGTGGTCAGCCATTGGAAGTTGACCAACAGCCAGATGAGAGAATCATCCGAGCTGATGCTCTTACAACTACACAAGAAGTTGCCTGAGAACTTAGCATTGCCCATTCTTTGGTCGTTTGGCATTTGAAGCAGATTGGAAAGGCGAAAAAGCTTGGTAAGTGGGTGCCTCATGAGCTGACTGTAGATCAAACAGATTGTCTTGAAGTGTCATGTTCTCTTGTTCTAGATAGCAACGAACTATTTCTTGATCAGATTGTGACGTGCAATGAAAACTGGATTGTATACCTCAGTTGGTGACGACCAGCTCAGCAGTTGGACTGAGAAGAAGCTCTAAAGTCCCTTCCAAAGCCAAACTTGCACCAAGAAAAGGGTCATGGTCACTGTTTAGTGGTCTGCTGCTGGTCTGATTCACTACAGCTTTCTAAATCCCAGCAAAACCATTACTTCTGAGAAGTATGCTGAGCAAGTTGCTGAGATGCACCAAAAACTGCGGTGCCTGCAGCCAGCATTGGTCAACAGAAAGGGCCCAGTTCTTCTCTGTGACAGTGCCCAATCACATGTTGAACAACCAATGCTTCAAAAGTTGAACAACCTGGGCTACTCAATTTTGCCTCATCTGTACCTATATTCACATGACCTCGTGCCAACTGACTACCACTTCTTTAAACATCTTGACAACTTTTTGCAGGGAAAATGCTTCCACAACCAGCAGGACACAGAAGATGCTTTCCAAGAGTTCATTGAATCCTGAAGCACTGATATTTTTTTGCTGCAGGAATAAGTGTATTTCTCGTTGGCAAAAGTATGTTGATTGTAATGGTTCCTGTTTTAATTAATAAAGACGTGTTTGTGCCTTGCTATACTGATTTAAAATTCAGGGTCCAAAGCCACAATTACTATTGCACCAACCTAGTGTGGTTTTTCAGGCTTCTTTACATGTCTGCTAAATTTAAAAATATTTTTTTATTTGTATTTAAGTTCCACGTATACAACATTATGGTTCAACATATGTTTGCACTACAAAGTTATTACCCCCCACAAGTCTAGTTACCATTCATCATCATACAGTTGATCCCCTTCGTCCAAATCACCCATCTCCCAACCCCTTTCTTTTCTGGTGACTAGTAATCTGTTCTTTGAATCTGTTTATGTTTTGTTTATCCATTGGTATAATCCAAGTCTATGCCCCAACCAGTAATGCTGAAGAAGCTGAAGTTGAATGGTTCTATGAAGACCTACAAGACCTTTTAGAACTAACACCCCCAAAAGATGTCCTTTTCATTATAGGGGACTTGAATGCAAAAGTAGGAAGCCAAGAAACACCTGGAGTAACAGGCAAATTTGACCTTGGAATGTGGAATGAAGTAGGGCAAAGACTAATAGAGTTTTGCCAAGAAAATGCACTGGTCATAGCAAACACCCTCTTCCAAGAACACAAGAGAAGACTCTACACATGGACATCACCAGATGGTCAACACTGAAATCAGATTGATTATATTCTCTGCAGCCAAAGATAGAGAAGCTCTATACAGTCAACAAAAACAAGACCAGGAGCTGACTGTGGCTCAGATCATGAACTCCTTATTACCAAATTCAGACTGAAATTGAAGAAAACAGGGAAAACTGCTAGACCATTCAGGTATGACCTAAATCAAATCCCTTATGATTACACAGTGGAAGTGAGAAATAGATTTAAGGGACTAGATCGGATAGATAGAGTGCCTGATGAACTATGGACAGAGGTTTGTGACATTGTACAGGAGACAGGGATCAAGACCATGCCCATGGAAAAGAAATTCAAAAAAGCAAAATGGCTGTCTGGGGAGGCCTTACAAATAGCTGTGAAAAGAAGAGAAGCGAAAAGCCAAGGAGAAAAGGAAAGATATAAGCATCTGAATGCAGAGTTCCAAAGAATAGCAAGAAGAGATAAGAAAGCCTTCTTCAATGATCAGTGCAAAGAAATAGAGGAAAACAACAAAATGGGAAAGACTAGAGATCTCTTCAAGAAAATTAGAGATACCAAGGAGACATCTCATGCAAAGATGGGCTCAATAAAGGACAGAAATGGTATGGACCTCACAGAAGCAGAAGATATTAAGAAGAGATAGCAAGAATACACAGAAGAACTGTACAAAAAGGATCTTCACGACCCAGATAATCATGATGGTGTAATTACTCACCTAGAGCCAGACATTCTGAAATGTGAAGTCAAGTGGGCCTTAGAAAGCATCACTACGAACAAAGCTAGTGGAGGTGATGGAATTCCAGTTGAGCTATTTCAAATCCTGAAAGATGGTGCTGTGAAAGTGCTGCACTCAATATGCCAGCCAATTTGGAAAACTCAGCAGTGACCACAGGACTGGAAAAGGTCAGTTTTCATTCCAGTCCCAAAGAAAGGCAATGCAAAAGAATGCTCAAACTACCGAACAATTGCACTCATCTCACATGCTAGTAAAGTAATGCTCAAAATTCTCCAAGCCAGGCTTCAGCAATACGTGAACCGTGCACTCCCTGATGTTCAAGCTGGCTTTCGGAAAGGCAGAAGAACCAGAGATCAAATTGCCAACATCCACTGAATCATGGAAAAAGCAAGAGAGTTCCAGAAAAACATCTATTTCTGCTTTATTGACTATGCCAAAGCCTTTGACTGTGTGGATCACAATGAGCTGTGGAAAATTCTGAAACAGATGGGAATACCAGACCACCTAACCTCTCTCTTGAGAAATCTGTATGCAGGTCAGGAGGCAACAGTTAGAACTGGACATGGAACAACAGACTGGTTCCAAATAGGAAAAGGAGTACGTCAAGGCTGTATACTGTCACCCTGCTTATTTAACTTCTAAGCAGAGTACATCATGAGAAACGCTGGATTAGAAGAAACACAGGCTGGAATGAAGATTGCCGGGAGAAACATCAAGAACCTCAGATATGCAGATGACACCACCCTTATGGCAGAAAGTGAAGAGGAGCTAAGAAGCCTCTTGATGAAAGTGAAAGAGGAGAGTGAAAAAGTTGGCTTAAAGCTCAGTGTTGAGAAAACGAAGATCATGGCATCTGGTCCCATCACTCCGTGGGAAATAGATGGGGAAACAGTGAAACAGTGTCAGACTTTATTTTTTGGGGGGCTCCAAAATCACTGCAGATGGTGACTGAAGCCATGAAATTAAAAGACGCTTACTCCTTGGAAGAAAAGTTATGACCAACCTAGGTAGCATATTCAAAAGCAGAGACATTACTTTGCCGACTAAGGTCCGTCTAGTCAAGGCTATGGTTTTTCCTGGGGTCATGTATGGATGTGAGAGTTGGACTGTGAAGAAGGCTGAGCACTGAAGAATTGATGGTTTTGAACTGTGGTGTTGGAGATGACTCTTGAGAGTCCCTTGGACTGCAAGGAGATCCAACTAGTCCATTCTGAAGGAGATCAGCCCTGGGATTTCTTTGGAAGGAATGATGTTAAAGCTGAAACTCCAGTACTTTGGCCACCTCATGCGAAGAGTTGACTCATTGGAAAAGACTCTGATGCTGGGAGGGTTTGGGGGCAGGAGTAGAAGGGGACGACCGAGGACGAGATGGCTGGATGGCATCACTGACTCGATGGACGTGAGTCTGAGTGAACTCCGGGAGTTGGTGATGGACAGGGAGGCCTGGCGTGCTGCAATTTATGGGGTCACAAAGAATTGAACACGACTGAGCGACTGACTGAACTGAATTGTGTTTGTGTTTCGATTCCAGATATGAATCCAATAATATGGTATTTGTCTCTCTTTGTCTAACTTACTTCACTTAGCATCATACCCTCAAGGTCTAACCGTGTTATAAATGGCAGGATTTCATTCTTTATGACTGAGAAGTATTCTGTGTGTGTATATTTCATGTTCTCTTTATCCTTTTATCTATCAGTAGACACTTAGGTTGTTTGCATATTTTGGCTATTGTAAATAATGTTGCAGTGGAAATAAAAGTTCATGTCTTTTTGAATTAGTGCTTTTGTATACTTTAAATAAATACCCAGAAGTGTAATTGTTTTTAATTTTTTAAAGAAACCTCATGCTGTTTTCCATAGTTGCTGCACCAATTTACATTCTCACTAATAGTTTAACAGCGTCTCTGCTCCACATACTCAGCGACACTCATTATTTGTTGTTCTTTTGATAATCACCATTACTTACAGATATGAGATGATGTCTCATTGTAGTTTTTGCTTGCATTTTCCCAATAATTAATGATGTTAAATATCTTTCATGTACCTGCTGGCCACTTGTATATTGTCTTTGGAAAAATATCTGCTCAGATTCTCTGCCTATTTTTAAATTGGGTTGCTTGGCTTTTTGGTGTTGAGTTGTATAAGTTCTTTATATAGTTTGGATATTAACCCTTTAGTAATATGTGATTTGCAAATAATTTCTCCTATTCAGTAGATTTCCTTTTATTTTGATTATGGTTTCCTTTGCTGTGCAGAAGCTTTTCAGTTTGATATTTGTTTGTTTTTGCTTTTGTTTCCCTTTCCTTTGAGGTCTAATCCACTAAAACATTGGTAAGAATTAACATTAATGAGGTGACCACCTGTGTTTTCTTCTAGAAATGTTATGGTTTCAGGTCTTGAGTTCACATCTCTAAACTATTTTGCATTAATCTGTGTGTGGTATAAGATAGTGGTCTGGTTTTATTCTGTTGCATGTGGCAGTCCAGTTTTCCCAGTATTGTTTACTAAGAGACTATCCTTACTCCATTGTGTTTCTTTCTTCTCTTCTTATAAATTAATTATCCAGATATACACGGGTTCATTTCTGGGCTCACTATGTTCTGTTCCATTGAACAGAACAACGGAACAGAACTGTTTCTGTGCCAGTACCATACTGTTTTAATTACTGCAGCTTTGTAATATAGTTTGAAACCACAGACTATGATACCTCTGGCTTTGTTCTTATTTCTCAAGGTTGTTTTGGCTATTTAGAGTCTTCCATGGTTCTATACAAACTTAAAAATTGATATAGTTCTGTGAAATCTGCCATTAATCTGTAGATTGCTTTGGGTAGTATCCGATGCTGTAAAGAGCAATATTGCATAGGAACCTGAATGTCAGGTCCATGAATCAAGGCAAACTGGAAGTGGTCAAACAAGAGATGGCAAGGGTGAACGTCGACATTCTAGGAATCAGCGAACTAAAATGGACTGGAATGGGTGAATTTAACTCAGATGACCATTACATCTACTACTGCAGGCAGGAATCCCTCAGAAGAAATGGAGTAGCCATCATGGTCAACAAAAGAGTCTGAAATGCAGTACTTGGATGCAATCTCAAAAACATCACATGGTCAACAAAAGAGTCCGAAATGCAGTACTTGGATGCAATTTCAAAAACATCAGAATGATCTCTGTTGGTCTCCAAGGCAAACCATTCAATATCACAGTTATCCAAGTCTACGCCCCAACCAGTAACGCTGAAGAAGCTGAAGTTGAACGGTTTTATGAAGACCTACAAGACCTTTTAGAACTAACACCCCCAAAAGATGTCCTTTTCATTATAGGGGACTTGAATGCAAAAGTAGGAAGCCAAGAAACACCTGGAGTAACAGGCAAATTTGACCTTGGAATGTGGAATGAAGTAGGGCAAAGACTAATAGAGTTTTGCCAAGAAAATGCACTGGTCATAGCAAACACCCTCTTCCAAGAACACAAGAGAAGACTCTACACATGGACATCACCAGATGGTCAACACCGAAATCAGATTGATTATATTCTCTGCAGCCAAAGATGGAGAAGCTCTATACAGTCAACAAAAAGAAGACCGGGAGCTGACTGTGGCTCAGATCATGAACTCCTTATTACCAAATTCAGACTGAAATTGAAGAAAACAAGGAAAACCGCTAGACCATTCAGGTATGACCTCAATCGAATCCCTTATGATTACACAGTGGAAGTGAGAAATAGATTTAAGGGACTAGATCGGATAGATAGAGTGCCTGATGAACTATGGACAGAGGTTTGTGACATTGTACAGGAGACAGGGATCAAGACCATCCCCATGGAAAAGAAATTCAGAAAAGCAAAATGGCTGTCTGGGGAGGCCTTACAAATAGCTATGAAAAGATGAGAGGTGAAAAGCCAAGGAGAAAAGGAAAGATATAAGCATCTGAATGCAGAGTTCCAAAGAATAGCAAGAAGAGATAAGAAAGCCTTCTTCAGCGATCAATGCAGAGAAGTAGAGGAAAACAGAATAGGAAAGACTAGAGATCTCTTCAAGACAATTAGAGATACCAAGGGAACATTTCATGCAAAGATGGGCTCAATAAAGGACAGAAATGGTATGGACCTAACAGAAGCAGAAGATATTAAGAAGAGGTGGCAAGCATACACGGAAGAACTGTACAGAAAAGATCTTCACGACCCAGATAATCATGATGATGTGATCACTCGTCTAGAGCCAGACATTCTGAAATGTGAAGTCAAGTGGGCCTTAGAAAGCATCACTACGAACAAAGCTAGTGGAAGTGATGGAATTCCACTTGAGCTGTTTCAAATCCTGAAAGATGATGCTGTGAAAGTGCTGCACTCAATATGCCAGCCAATTTGGAAAACTCAGCAGTGACCACAGGACTGGAAAAGGTCCGTTTTCATTCCAGTCCCAAAGAAAGGCAATGCAAAAGAATGCTCAAACTACTGCACAGTTGCACTCACCTCACATGCTAGTAAAGTAATGCTCAAAAATCTCCAAGCCAGGCTTCAGCAATACGTGAACCGTGAACTCCCTGATGTTCAAGCTGGCTTTCGGAAAGGCAGAGGAACCAGAGATCAAATTGCCAACATCCACTGAATCATGGAAAAAGCAAGAGAGTTCCAGAAAAACATCTATTTCTGCTTTATTGACTATGCCAAAGCCTTTGACTGTGTGGATCACAAAGAGCTGTTGGAAAATTCTGAAAGAGATGGGAATACCAGACCACCTAACCTCTCTCTTGAGAAATCTGTATGCAGGTCAGGAAGCAACAGTTAGAAGTGGACATGGAACAACAGACTGGTTCCAAATAGGAAAAGGAGTATGTCAAGGCTGTATACTGTCACACTGCTTATTTAACTTCTATGCAGAGTACATCATGAGAAACGCTGGACTGGAAGAAACACAAGCTGGAATGAAGATTGCCGGGAGAAACATCAAGAACCTCAGATATGCAGATGACACCACCATTATGGAAGAAAGTGAAGAGGAACTCGAAAGCCTCTTGATGAAAGTGAAAGAGGAGAGTGAAAAAGTTGGCTTAAAGCTCAACATTCAGAAAACGAAGATCATGGCATCCGGTCCCATCACTTCATGGGAAATAGATGGGGAAACAGTGAAATAATGTCAGACTTTATTTTTTGGGGGGCTCCAAAATCACTGCAGATGGTGACTGAAGCCATGAAATTAAAAGACGCTTACTCCTTGGAAGAAAAGTTATGACCAACGTAGATAGCATGTTAAAAAGCAGAGACGTTACTTTGCCGACTAAGGTCCATCTAGTCAAGGCTGTGGTTTTTCCTGTGGTCATGTATGGATGTGAGAGTTGGACTGTGAAGAAGGCTGAGTGTCGAGGAATTGATGCTTTTGAACTGTGGTGTTGGAGAAGACTCTTGAGAGTCCCTTGGACTGCAAGGAGATCCAACCGGTCCATTCTGAAGGAGATCAGCCCTGGGATTTCTTTGGAAGGAATGATGCTAAAGCTGAAGCTCCAGTACTTTGGCCACCTCATGCAAAGAGTTGACTCATTGGAAAAGACTCTGATGCTGGGAGGGATTGGGGGCAGGAGTAGAAGGGGACGACTGAGGACGAGATGGCTGGATGGCATCATGGACTCTATGGTCGTGAGTCTGAGTGAACTCCAGGGGTTGGTGATGGACAGGGAGGCCTGGTGTGCTGCGATTCATGGGGTCGTAAAGAGTCGGACACGATGAGTGACTGAACTGAACTGATCTTGGGTAGCATGCATATTGTAACTATTATTTCAATCCATGAGCATGAATTATCTTTCCATTTTTTAGTATCTTCAGTTTTTCTCATCTTTGCCTTACAGTTTTCAGTGTACAGGTTTTTCAGCCCCTTGGTAAAATTTATTCTTAGGTCTTTTGCCTGGTAAAAATTTATTGGTTGCTAGACAGTATAAATTTTATTTTGTTGAATGCTAGATATTTTTGTATTCTGGTAAATATTCTTGATCTTTGTTTTGGGACACAGTTCTTTGGAAACAGTTTTGTCATTCTGGGTCTTGCCCTTAATATTTGTTAAGGGAGAGAAGTTTAGTGTTTAGTGCTGACTATATGTCACTGCTGAGACTCTTCTGAGTACTCTGCTCATCTCTCTGTGAAATGAAGTTTTAAATGTGCCTTCTGGGAAAGGGAACTCTACACAATCTCTGAGTACTCATTCTTCTAATCCTTTCAGGTGGGTTTCTTCCTGATCTTAGGTATTTTCCTTACATGCATGTACTGATCAATACTGAGTGAGTCGAGAGGGTCATTTTGCAGAGCTCCATCATTTTCTTTCCCTGCTACCCTCTTCTCTGTTACTCAGTCGTTGACTCTAGCTACACTAGTCTCCCTGGAGTCTTGCTTCTGTCTCCTTAAGTTGGGGTCCATCAGACTCTTCCTTTGTCACAGCCTGGAAGCTTTTACCAAAGCTCAGCTTCTGTGTTTTCTGTCTCTTGGGGATATCTGTTGCCTCACCATGTCCAGTGTCTTGAAAACCATTGTTTGATTTTTGTTCAGTCTTTTATTTGTTTCAGACAAGGGAGTAAAGTTGATCTCTATTCCATCTGCTGGAAGTGAAAGGACTTTTGTTTTAATTAACTTTTAATTATAGAAATCTGAAGCAACTGCAAAAATATAGAGATTGGGATGATGCGTCCCCATGTACCCATCACCAATTACAGATGTAAGCATCTGTAATTACCCTCTCAGAGCCAGTGTTGTGTTGTCTTCTAACATTTTTCCTCTCTCTCTCAACCCTTCTGAATTATTTTGAACCTAATTATATCATCTCAACCCCAGATATGTTAGTACATATCTCTATTATATACCCGAGCAGTTCCTCAGAGGTGTAGCCACAATACTATTTCCATACCTAAAAGTGCTTATTTCTTAGAACCTTTTAATGTTATGTTTTCTTTAAGATATTCCCAATAGTCTCACAGTTTTGCTTTCTTGTTTTTAAAGTTGGTTTGTTTGAAAGAGGATCCAAATAAAATTTACATATTCTTTTTAAATTATTGGGCTAGCCAAAAAGTTCATTTGAGTTTTTCTGTTACAACTTACAGAAAAACCTGAATGACCTTTTTGCCTAGCCCTACAGCAAGATGTTAGGAGGGGTGAAATTGCATTTAGAAGCAAACCCCATACCTGCCAGAGATGCTCAGAGGGCTCAAACAAACCCCAGGACCCAGAGACTCCACAGAGACTGAGACAGAACTGTGTTTGAGTGTCTCCTGCAGAGGTCCAGGTCAGCAGTGGACTGCCGCAGAGGCAGGGGCTCTGGGTGCAGCAGACCTGGGTGTGGCAGAAGCCCTCTTGGAGGAGGTCACCATTAACCCCACCATAGAGCCTCCAGATCTTACACAGGATTGGGAAAACAGACTCTTGGAGGGCACAAAGAGAAACTTGTGCCAGGACCCAGGAGAAAGGAGCAGTGACTTCACAAGAGACTGACTCAGACTTACCTGTGAGTGTCCAGGAGTTTCTGGCAGAGGCTTGGGTTGGTGGCAGCCTACTGCAGGGTTGGGGGCACTGAGTGTAACAGTGCATGCATGGGACCTTTTGAAGGAGGTCACCATTATCTTCATTATCTCCACCATAGTTTGGCCCCAGGTAAATAATAGGGAAAGAACACAGCTCCACCCATCAACAGAAAATTGGATTAAAGATATACTGAGTGTGGCCCCGCCCATCAGAATAAGACCCAGTTTCTCCCTCAGTCAGTCTCTCCCATCAGGAAGCTTCCACACGCCTCTTATCTTTCTCCATCAGAGGGCAGACAGACTGAAAACCACAATCATAGAAAACTAACCACTCTCATCACATGAACCACAGCCTTGTCTAACTCAATGAAACTATGAGCCATGCCGTTTAGGGCTACCCATCCAAGATGGACAGGGCATGGTGGGAAATTCTGACAAAACGTGGTCCACTAGAGAAGGGATGGCAAACCACTTCAGTATTCTTGCCTTGAGAACCCCATGAACAGTTTGAAAAGGCAGAAAGATAGGACACTGAAAAATGAACTCCCCAGGTCAATAGGTGCCCAATATGCTACTGGAGATCACTGGAGAAATAACTCTAGAAAGAATGAAGAGATGGAGTCAAGGTAAAAACAGCACCCAGTTGTGGATGTGACTGGTGATGGAAGGAAAGTACAGTGCTGTAAAGGGCAATATTGCATAGGAACCTGGAATGTTAGTTCCATGCTGCTCCTGCAGCAATCGAGGCAAATTGGAAGTGATCAAACAGGAGATGGCAAGAGTAAAGGTCGACATTTTAGGAATCAGCGAACTAAATGGACTGGAATGGGTGAATTTAACTCAGATGACCATTATATCTACGACTGTGGGCAAGAATCCCTTAGAAGAAATGTAGTAGTCATCATAGTCAAGGAAAGACTTCGAAATGCAGTACTTGGATGCAGTCTCTAAACCGACAGATATCTCTCTTCGTTTCCAAGGAAAACCATTCAATATCACAGTAATCCAAATCTGTGCCCACCAGTAATGCTGAAAAAGCTGAAGTTGAATGGTTCTATGAAGACCTACAAGACATTCTACAACTAATACCCCCCAAAAGATGTCCTTTTCATTATAGGGGACTTGAATGTAAAAGTAGGAAGTTAAGAGATACCTGGAGTAACAGGCAAATTTGGCCTTGGGGTACAGAATGAAGCAGGGCAAAGGCTCATGGAGCTTTGCCAAGAGAACACACTGGTCATAGCAAACACCTTTTTCCAACAACACAAGTGAAGACTCTACACATGGACATCACCAGATGGTCAATACCAAAATCAAATTGATTATATTCTTCGTAGCCAAAGTGGAGAAGCTCTCTACAGTCAGCAAAAACAAGACTGGGAGCTGACTGTGGCTCAGATCATGAACTCCTTATTACCAAATTCAGACTTAAATTGAAGAAAGTGGGGAAAACCACTAGACCACTCAGGTATGATGTAAATCAAATCCCTCATGATTATACAGTGGAGGTGAGAAATAGATTCAAGGGATTAGATCTGATAGAGTGCCTGAGAACTATGGATGGAGGTTTGTGATGCTGTACAGGAGACAAGGATCAAGACCATTCCAAAGTTGAGTTCAGTCGCTCATTCGTGTCTGACTCTTTGCGACCCCATGAATTGCAGCACGCAAGGCCTCCCTGTCCATCACCAACTCCCGGAGTTCACTCAGACTCATGTCCATCGAGTCAGTAAGGCCATCCATCCATCTCATCCTCTGTCATCCCCTTATCCTCCTGCCCCCAATCCCTCCCAGCATCAGAGTCTTCTCTTCTGGGTCAACTCTTCTCATGAGGTGGCCAAAGTACTGGAGTTTCAGCTTCAGCATCATTCATTCCAAAGAACACCCAGGGCCAGTCTCCTTCAGAATGGACTGGTTGGATCTCCTTGCAGTCCAAGGGACTCTCAAGAGTCTTCTCCAACACTATGGTTCAAAAGCTTCAATTCTTCGGCACTCAGCCTTCTTCACAGTCCAACTCTCACATCCATACATGACCACAGGAAAAACCATAGCCTTGACTAGACGGACCTTAGTCAGCAAAGTAATGTCTCTGCTTTTTAATATGCTGTCTAGGTTGGTCATAACTTTTCTTCCAAGGAGTAAGCATCTTTTAATTTCATGGCTGCAATCACCATCTGCAGTGATTTTGGAGCCCAAAAAAGTAAAGTCTGACACTGTTTCCCCATGATTTAAAGACTCTGATGCTGGGAGGGATTGGGGGCAGGAGGAGAAGGGGACGACCCAGGATGAGATGGCTGGATGGCATCATGGACTCAATGGACGCAAGTGTGAGTGAACTCCGGGAGATGGTGATGGACAGGGAGGCCTGGTGTGCTGTGATTCATGGGGTTGCAAAGAGTCGGACACTACTGAGCAACTGAACTGAATGGGACCAGATGCCATGATCTTCGTTTTCTGAATGTTGAGCTTTAAGCCAACTTTTTTAGACTCTGCTTTCACTTTCATCAGGAGACTTTATAGTTCCTCTTCACTCTCTGCAATAAGGGTGGTGTCATCTGCATATCTGAGGTTTTTGATATTTCTCCCGGCAATCTTCATTCCAGCTTGTGCTTCTTCCAGTCCAGCATTTCTCATGATGTACTCTGCATATAAGTTAAATAAGCAGGGTGACAGTATACAGCCTTGACAGACTCCTTTTCCTATTTGGAACCAGTCCGTTGTTCCATGTCCAGTTCTAACTGTTGCTTCCTGACCTGCATATAGGTTTCTCAGGAGGCAGGTCAGGTGGTCTGGCATTCCCATCTCTTTAAGATATTTCCACAGTTTAATGTGATCCACACAGTCAAAAGGTTTTGGCCTAGTCAATAAAGCAGAAATAGATGTTTTTCTGGAACTCTCTTGCTGTTTCCATGATCTAGCAGATGTTGACAGTTTGATCTCTGGTTCCTCTGCCTTTCCGAAAGCCAGCTTGAACATCAGGGAGTTCACGGTTCATGTATTGCTGAAGCCTGGCTTGGAGAATTTTGAGCATTACTTTACTAGTGTGTGAGATGAGTGCAGCTGTGCGGTATTGTGAGCATTTTTTGGCATTGCCTTTCATTGGGATTGGAATGAATACTGACCTTTTCCAGTCCTGTGGCCACTCCTGAGTTTTCCAAATTTGCTGGCATATTGAGTGCAGCACTTTCACAGCATCATCTTTCAGGATTTGAAATAGCTCAACTGGAATTCCATCACCTCCACTAGCTTTGTTCGTAGTGATGCTTTCTAAGGTCCACTTGACTTCACATTCCAGGATGTCTGGCTCTAGATGAGTGATCACACTATTGTGATTATCTTGGTTGTGAATATCTTTTTTGTACAGTTCTTCTGTGTATTCTTGCCACCTCTTCTTAATATCTTCTGCTTCTGTTAGGTCCATACCATTTCTGTCCTTTATTGAGCCCATCTTTGCATGAGATGTTCCCTTGGTATCTCTAATTGTCTTGAAGAGATCTCTAGTCTTTCCTATTCTGTTGTTTTCCTCTACTTCTTTGCATTGATCACTGAAGAAGGCTTTCTTATCTCTTCTTGCTATTCTTTGGAACTCTGCATTCAGATGCTTATATCTTTACTTTTTTCCTTTGCTTTTTGCTTCTCTTCTATTCACAGCTATTTGTAAGGCTACCTCAGACAGCCATTTTGCTTTTTGCATTTCTTTTCCATGGGGATGGTCTTGATCCCTGTCTCCTGTACAGTGTCACAAACCTCCGTCCATAGTTCATCAGGCACTCTATCTATCAGATCTAGTCCCTTAAATCTGTTTCTCACTTCCACTGTATAATCATAAGGTATTTGATTTAGGTCATACCTGAATGGTCTAATGGTTTTCCATACTTTCTTCAATTTAAGTCTGAATTTGGCAATAAGGAGTTAATGATCTGAGCCACAGTCAGCTCCTGGTCTTGTTGTTTTTGACCTTATAGAGCTTTTCCATCTTTGGCTGCAAAGAGTATAATCAGTCTGATGTTGGTGTTGACCATCTGGTGATATCCATGTGTAGAGTCTTCTCTTGTGTTGTTGGAGAAAGGTATTTGCTATGACCAGTGCATTTTCTTGGCAAAACTCTGTTAGTCTTTGCCCTGCTTCATTCTGTATTCCAAGGCCAAATTTGCCTGTTACTTCAGGTGTTTCTTGACTTCCTACTTTTACATTCAAGTCCGCTATAATGAAAAGGACATCTTTTTGGGGTGTTAGTTCTAAAAGGTCTTGTAGGTCTTCATAGAACCATTCAGCTTCTTCAGCGTTACTGGTTGGGGCATAGACTTAGATTACTCTGATATTGAATGGTTTGCCTTGGAAAGGAACAGAGATCATTCTGTCATTTTTAAGATTGCACACAAGTACTACATTTCGGACTCTTTCTTTGACTATGATGGCTACTCCATTTCTTCTAAGGGATTCCTGCCCACAGTAGTAGATATAATGGTCATCTGAGTTAAATTCACCCATTCCAGTCCATTTTAGTTCGCTGAGTCGTAAAATGTCGATGGTCACTCTTGCCATATCCTGTTTGATCACTTCCAATTTGCCTTGATTCATGGACCTGACATTCCAGATTCCTATGCAGTATTGCTCCTTACAGTATCGGACCTTGCTTCTATCACCAGTCACATCCACAACTGGGTAATGTTTTTGCTTTGGCTCCATCCCTTCATTCTTTCTGGATATTTCTCCAGAAAATCTCCACTGATCTTCAGTAGCATATCGGACACCTATTGACCTGGGGAGTTGCTCTTTCAGTATCCTATCATTTTGCCTTTTCATACTGTTCATGGGATTCTCAAGGCAAGAATACTGAAGTGGTTTACTATTCCCTTCTCCAGTGGACCACATTCTGTCAGACCTCTCCACCATGACCCGCCCATCTTGGGTGGCCCCATTGGCATGTCTTAGTTTCATTGAGTTAGACAAGGCTGTGGTCCTAGTGTGATCAGATTGATTAGTTTTCTGTGATTATGGTTTCAGTGTGTCTGCCCTCTGATGCCCGCGCAGCCACCGCTCCTTGGACGTGGGGTTGCTCTTCCTGGCTGCAGCCCCTGGCCTTGGGCGTGGGGTAGGTCCTCCCCGTCACTGCCCCTGACCTCGGATGTGGGGTAGCTTCTCTTGGCTGCTCCTGTGCTATGGCAGCCTGGCACTCTCGGCCGCTGTCCCTGACCTCGGAAAAAGAAATGCAGAAAGGCAAAATGGTTGTCTGAGAAGGCCTTACAAATAGCTCTGAAAAGAAAAGAAGCGAAAGGCAAAGGAGAAAAGGAAACATATACCCATTTGAATGCAGAGTCCCAAGGAATAGCTAGGAAAGATAACAAAGCCTTCCTCAGTGATCAATGCAAAGAAATAGAGGAAAACAACAGAATGGGAAAGACTAGAGATCTCTTCAAGACACAGATACCAAGGGAACATTTTAGGCAAAGATGGGCTCGATAAAGGACAGAAATGGTATGGATTTAACAGAAGCAAAAGGTGTTGAGAAGAGGTGGCAAGAATACACAGAAGAACTGCACAAAAAAGATCTTCATGAGCCAGATCACCACGATGGTGTGAATACTCACCTAGAGCCAGACATCCTGGAATGTGAAGTCAAGCAGGCTTTAGAAATCTTCACTACGAACAAAGCTAGTGGAGGTGATGAAATTTCAGTTGAGCTATTTCAAATCCTAAAAGATGGTTCTGTGAAAGTGCTACACTCAGTGTCACTCAGCAGTGGCCACAGAACTGGAAAAGATCAGTTTTCATTCCAATCCCAATGAAAGGCAGTGCCAAAGAATGCTCAAACTACTGCACAGCTGCACTCATTTCACACACTACTTAAGTAATGCTCAAAATTCTCCAAGCCAGGCTTCAGCAGTACATGAACCGTTAACTTCCAGGTGTTCAAGCTGGATTTAGAAAAGGCAGAGGAACCAGAGATCAAATTGCCAGCATCCGTTGGATCATGGAAACAGCAAGAGAGTTCCAGAAAAACATCTACTTCTCCTTTATTGACTATGCCAAAGCCTTTGACTGTGTGGATCACAATAAACTGTGGAAAATTCTGAAAGAGATGGAAATACCAGACCGCCTGACCTCCCTCTTGCAAAATCTGTATGCAGGTCAAGAAGCAACAGTTACAAGTGGACATGGAATAACAGACTGGTTCCAAATCCTGAAAGCAGTCATGGCTGTATATTGTGGCCCTGCTTATTTAACTTCAGTGCAGAATCATGAGAAGCCCTGGAGTGAATGAAGCACAAGCTGGAATCAAGATTGCTGGGAGAAATATCAGTTATCTCGATATGCAGATGATACCACCCTTATGGCAGAATGTGAAGAGGAACTAAAAAGCCTCTTGATGAAAGTGAAAGAGGAGAGTGAAAGAGTTGACTTAAAACTCAAAATTCAGAAAACGAAGATCATGGCAGCTGGTGCCATCACTTCATGGCAAGTAGATGGGACACAGTGAGAAACTATTTTTGAGGGCTCCAAAATCACTGCAGATAGTGACTGCAGCCATGAAATTAAAAAAGATGCTTGCTCCTTGGAAGAAAAGTTATGACCAACCTGAACAGCATATTAAAAAGCAGAGATATCACTTTGACAACAAAGGTCCATCTAGTCAAAGCTGTGGTTTTTCCAGTAGTCATGTATGGGTATGAGAGTTGGAGTATAAGGAAAGCTAATTGCCAAAGAATTGATGCTTTTGAACTGTGGTGTTAGGGAAGACTCTTGAGAGTCTCTTGGACTGCAAGGAGATCCAACCAGTCCATCCTAAAGGAATATTCATTGGAAGGACTGATGCTGAAGCTGAAACTCCAGTACTTTGGCTACCTGATGCGAAGAGCTGACTCACTGGAAAAGTCCCTGATGCTGGGAAAGGTTGAAGGCAGGAGGAAAAGGGGACAACAGAGGATAAGTTGATTGGATGGCATCACCGACTCAATGGATAAGTTTGAGCAATCTCCGGGAGTTGGTGATGGACAGGAAGGCCTGCCATGCTGCAGTCCGTTGGGTCCCAAAGAGTCTGACACGATTGAGTACCTTAACTAACTGAAACAATTCCTTCGCACTTTGGACTCAATTACTAGTCTCTTGACATCATAAACCATATTGTAAGAGGAACTTTCTCTTTGGTTTCTCTAGTCCCATTCATTGCTTCTCCTTCCTATAGCCACCAGTTTTCTCCTACGAGCACTTTTGATCCATGTTGCTTCTTCCTAAAATGTATATGTGGTGATGCCAATCTTAAGCTCAAAAACCTTCAATGAATAAACAAGGTGCAGAAAAATGTGTATGGTATGCCTTTCTTTCTGTAAAAACTTAAAGTAGTACGTGCTTATGCATCTATAGACTGCCTGAAGAAGGCTACGGAAGTTACCGACACTGGTTGCTTTCTAAGAGGGACGGTAGATGACTGAAGTGAGAAAAGGACAGATTTTTCCTATTATATTTTGTTTGAGTTCTTTTATTTATATAATTATGTTTATTCATTTTAAGTAAAAAGAAAAAATTTAAAATAAGTACTGAGTAAGTTATAAGAGCATGCACTTGGTATTCAGGAACCTTCTACTCTGTGGGTCCCCTTTCCCTTTTGTTTCCAGCCAGGATGCACCTCACCTGGGCGGTGTTTAACAGGATTTTTCAGCGTGGTCTTGGTTGTTACAGAGTCTGGAGATTACTACCAGTATTGATGCAGGGTCCCAGGATTCTGAATTTCTTGTAGTGCTTAGTGTGGTTCTGCCTAAAATGCCTTTAGGCCACCTTTGAGGATCATTTTTCTCCCCAGGGAATCTAATATTTTATCCATTCTTTGATTTTGTGTTCTGCCTAAGTTTCAGTTTTCCCATTCCTTTGATGTGCCATTCTTTCTATACTAAATATCTTTTTCATTTGTCTTCATCTGTCCGTTAAAACTATATTGCCTGTTTTTAGGTATTTGTATGTATAAATTATTTTTCACTTGAGATTTGAGCTATTTAGGGGGAGAGATATACTTCCTGGAGTTTTTGTAATCTTTATGAAGTTTGACTCTGTGTGTGTTTCGATAAAAAGGGATATGGTAATGTAGCTACTCAATATATTCTGGATTGTTGTGGCAATTAAAATTAATGCTTGTAAGGAATTTAAAACAGTATGTAATGTAGATTACAATGTGTTATATGATGCTTTATATGTAGTAGGCATTCATTCAGTTAAGTTTTTGAAATGTTTGGAGTATTGATGAATAAATCAGTGAACATTATTCTTAGATTTCTGAGATTAATGTAAATACAAACTAGGTTTTATTTTTTTTTCACAACCAGTATTCATTAATCCATTCAAGAAATAATTGTTTCCTGTGCACTGGCCGTGGTGTGAGTTTTCGGAAACACATGGTGACTAAAGGCCATGTTCTTTTAAGAAGTTTACAGATATACTTCCTTATGAAAATATGAGTTCTGTGAGAGTAGAAGAGGGAGGAGCCTAAATTAATTTTGCTGGAACAGTAAATGTCAGCTTTATCTGATTGAAAATAAGTCTGAAGGATGTCCTGTGGTATACCAAATTATTATAATTTATTTTGCTTGCCCTTGACAAAGACTTGGCCACTGTATCCAACATGATAATCTTAGCTGCCAACATGGTTTTTCCTAACAATAGCAATAATAATCAGTGATTGTCTTTACCTCATGTTAATGGGATTTTGTTAATATTTTATCCATTCTTTGGTTTTGTGGTCTACCTAAGGTTTAGTTTTCCCATTCCTTTGATGCACCATTCTTTCTATACTAAATATCTTTTTTGTTCGTCTTTACTTGTCTGGTAAACAGTGTCAGACTTTATTTTTTTGGGTTCCAAAATCACTGCAGATGGTGATTGCAGCCATGAAATTAAAAGATGCTTACTCCTTGGAAGAAAAGTTATGACCAACCTAGATAGTATATTCAAAAGCAGAGACATTACTTTGCCGACTAAGGTCCATCCAGTCAAGTTTATGGTTTTTCCTGTGGTCATGTATGGATGTGAGAGTTGGACTGTGAAGAAGGCTGAGCACCGAAGTATTGATGCTTTTGAACTGTGGTGTTGGAGAAGACTCTTGAGAGTCCTTCGGACTGCAAGGAGATCCAACCAGTCCATTCTGAAGGAGATCAGCTCTGGGATTTCTTTGGAAGGAATGATGCTAAAGCTGAAACTCCAGTACTTTGGCCACCTCATGCGAAGAGTTGACTCATTGGAAAAGACTTTGATGCTGGGAGGGATTGGGGGCAGGAGGAGAAGTGGACGACGGAGAATGAGATGGCTGGATGGCATCACAGACTCGATGGATGTGAGTCTGAGTGAACTCTGGGAGTTGGTGATAGACAAGGAGGCCTGGCGTGCTGCAGTTCATGGAGTCGCAAAGAGTCGGACATGACTGAGCAACTGAACTGAACTGAAACCTACATTGCCTGTTCTTAGGTATTTATATGTGTAAATTATTTTTCAATTGAGATTTTGAACTAATTGTAGGGAGAGATATACATCCTGGTAAGTTTTTGTAATCTTTATGAAGTTTGTGTGTTAGTCTGTTAATCTCTGAGAGCTTGAAATTGAGTTTTGTTGTTTCAAGTGATGGTTCTGTTTATATAATGATTACTGTAAAGTTAAGTATATTGCAGCATTTCTCTTAGTTTTTGAACTGTGGTGTTGGAGAAGACTCTTGAGAGTCCCTTGGACTGCAAGGAGATCCAACCAGTCCATTCTGAAGGAGATCAGCCCTGGGATTTCTTTGGAAGGAATGATGCTAAAGCTGAAACTCCAGTACTTTGGCCAGTTTAAGTTTTGAATTTCACTGTTATTAGGAGAGAGGCTTCAAAATTTGTCTAATTCCTGAATTTAATATTTGTGATTTTATATTTAGAATTGTTTGTATTTCTCTACGTATTAGGTATTAACGCCACAAAAGTTGGAATTCTTACGAGCCCAAATACAACAAGAGCTGGAAACTCCAATGAGAGAACGTTTTAGGAATCTAGATGAAGTAAGTAATTTGTATTTATATTTTCATTAGACTGTGAAAGGCTTGATGAGAAAAGCATCATTTTCCTACTCAAAAGCCCTGCAGTGGTTTCCATTCTTACTCTTAGTCCTGAAAGTGCCCTTCGAGACTGCACAGGATAAGATCCTGTTCCTCCGTCCACATTAACCTTGTTGGTGTTTCTTTGGTACTCTAGAAGTGGTACAGTTCGAGACTTTGCCGTAGCTGTTACTCCGGCCATGTATCTCTTGGTTAACTTTCTCATCTTCAAGGCAGCTGAAATTTCACCTTCCCAGCAAGGCCTACTTTGACCTACTGCCTCCATTTAATATTGCAGCCTGCCTTTCCTATCACTCTTTAGATCTTTGGATGCCCATTTACCCTGCTCTACTTTTAATTTTTCTGTAATATTGATAATCTTCTAAATATGCTGTATATTTATTGTATCTGTTTTACATTTTTTCTCTTTGCAATTGCTAGAATGTAAGTTGCATGAGTAAAGGTAACTTCATTTGTTTTGTTTGACTGTTATACTCTGAATTCCTGAAACTCTTAGCATGCAGCAGGTGCTCAATTAATATTTGTTGAATAAAAGAATGAAATTCAGGCAACCTCAGAAAAGTGAAAATTTATTAGTTTTTCTTCAAATTGAGATGTCGCTCATATGTAATGTTAGTATAATGTGACTAATTGTTTGGTAAAAGAACAGGAAAAGATGGCAAATACTGACTATATTAGGTACTATGCTAGACATTTTATATATTACATTATTTGATAAATATACTGAACCTTATACATGCGAATGAATATTGTCCCCTTCACAATGGACCCCTTTGGAAAGCTGGAGTCTAGTGATACTGCCATTGAGCAAAATAGTTGTGGAATCCTCTTTTCCTAATGATTTTCTGGCTTGATAAATTCATTTTTTGAATATCATCCTTGTTGGTAACCAAAGCATTACAGTTTAGTGGTAGTAAACTATTTTGGGGGCTCCAAAATCACTGCAGATGGTAACTGCAGCCATGAAATTAAAAGATGCTTACTCCTTGGAAGAAAAGTTATGACCAACCTAGACAACATATTAAAAAGCAGAGACATTACTTTGCCAACAAAGGTCCATCTAGTTGAGGCTATGGTTTTTTCAATAGTCACGTATGGATGTGAGAGTTGGACTATAAAGAGAGTGCCAAAGAATTGATGCTTTTGAACTGTGGTGTTGGAGAAGACTTGTGAGAGTCTCTTGGACTGCAAGGAGATTCAACCAGTCCAGTCCTAAATATTCACCGGAAGGACTGATGTTGAAGCTGAAACTCCGAATACTTTAGCCACCTGATACGAAGAGCTGACTCATTTGAAAAGACCCTGATGCTGGGAAAGATTGAAGGCGGGAGCAGAAGGGGACAACAGAGGATGAGGTTTTTGGATGGCATCACTGACTCAATGGACATGAGTTTGAGTAAACTCTGGGAGTTGGTGATGGACAGGGAGGCCTGGCGTGCTGCAGTCCATGGGGTTGCACGAGTCAGAATGACTGAGAGACTGAACTGAACTGAGTAGATTTAATTTGGGGATATAACAAAATCACTTAACCTGAGTTAGATGATCAAGTTAAGTGAGAGGGTTTTTTTTTTTTTTTTTTTTAACTGAGGTATGTCCATAATAAAATCATGAAACCCACTTTCTTGGTCAATAAACTGGCTTAGAAATCTTTCAACTGAAGATTTACATACAGTGAGCTGAGTATTTTAGAAGGTGTGCTTTCCTTATTAATTCACTGATGCATGTTGAAATAGTGTCTCCTCCTTGCTCTTTTACCTAAGTTTTTCTTGAGATTCAGAATGCTATCAACTTTTTAGCGTTCGGGAGCAGAATTGGGTCATAGGTATTGCATGTGTTGTTGGTTAGTCAGGAGGGTTGAAGTTATACTTCAGACTGGTGTGTTGACTTGGACTATCATTATAACATTTGATTGAACCTTAGGTTATTATGCTAAGCATTCAGATAACTGTTTACATACTTAGAATTTGTCCTTTTTGACTTTTAAGATGGCATTTTATGTTACAGAATTAGTTTTTATTTTTATTATTTTTAAAAATTTGAATGTAATTGCTTTACAATATTGACTGTACAGCAATGTGAATCAACTGTATGTATACACATATAGCCTCTGTTTTGAGCCTCCCTTCCACCCCCACCCCCACCCCCCAGTCCACCTCTTTAGGTCATCACAGAGCACTGAGCTGAGCGCCCTGTGCTGTTTAGCAGCTTCCCACTAGCTAGCGATTTTACACATGGCAGTGTAAGTGTTTCAGTGCTACTCTCATAGAATTAATTTTTAAAATCTGTTTTGAAAGGTGTGCTACATTCTTAAATATTATTTTATTAAGCCAAGAAGTCAAAACTGCTGACATGCTACACATTTCTATTATGAAAATCAATGAGGAAATGAGATTAATGATAATTTGCTTTATTAAAACCTTTTCAGGAGTGTGCTAATTCTGTTTGTAGCATTCTTGTCATGAGGACTTTTCCAAAGTTTGTTTATACTTCTGTTAAGCTTAGTTTTTATTTTTAGAATGGCTTTCAGTATAAAACAGTTTAAATTTTTTGCAAAAGTGATTTTTTAAGTAACTGTAAATTTCATTTTAAAATTTGTGATAAATTACAATCTTTTTAAATTTAGGAAGTGGAAAAGTATAGAGCTGAATATAATAAGCTTCGCTATGAACATACATTTCTCAAGTCAGAATTTGAACACCAGAAAGAAGAATTTGCACGTATTTTAGAAGAAGAAAAAATAAAACACAAATCAGAGGTGAGTGACTGATTATACTGGTTTAGTCATTATGCTACTAATCAATAAAATTTTATGATTATATATTTTTTTGTGAATCTCAACTTAGAGCTGATTGCATAATTATTTTATTGGCTAATAATTATATGGCTAATATTTGTCATTATTTTCATCTGCTCTATAAGCAGCATTTTTCTTGTCAATGTTCTTTTTCAACTGTTAATTTTTCTTCTTTCCCTCTTTCCTTTTGTCCCAGTTAATGAAGATGCATAGCCACAGAGACAGACTTCTCTTTGCAAATACAGTTTGTATGATTGCTTGGTTAGCACTGTCCCCCTCTACTTATTAAAATCAAACCATATTCAAGAGAGCTCTGGCTGTCAGCCCATGCGCCTTACTTCCACTGATAAAAATTAAGGAGTTTATACCTTAGGGAGTGCCCATCACCCTCAACATTGTGCCCCTCACCATCACTGTGTTCTTTCTGACATCTACAATCATAACAATGCCTGTAGTCTACAACTGTATTCTGTGTCTGTTGAGTTAGGCGGCCTCTTTTACCATTTTGTGGTTTGTCTCCTAAATTTGCCAAAAATGAAATTTGTGTTTCTTATTCCTCATGTTATTTTTAGGTGATTTTTCAGGATGGAAAGAGAAATAACCGTTTTATCCTGCTATGTTCTCTGCTGGCTCAGATAGGAAAGAACCAGCCTGCAATGCAGGAGACCCAGGTTCAATCCCTGCATAGGGAAGACCCCCTGGAGAAGGAAATGGCAACCCACACCAGTAGTCTTGCCTGGAGAATTCCATGGACAGAGGAGCCTAGCAGGCTACAGTCCATGGGGTCACAAAGACTGGGACACAACTGAGCAACTAACACACTTTCAGATAAGAAATCTAATGCTAGTTGAATTTATTAAAAAGAAATTACTTGCGGTCTGTTGTTATGGGGAGTGTTCTGTGTACAAACACATCTTCATCATATATTTATTGCATTGTCTTTATTTGGAATTAAGAGCCAAAATATACTCTCCTTCCTTTAACATTTACTAGTTAGATCAAACTGATTTCTTTTTATCAGTGAGCAGATTGCTCCATGATTATTTGAAATGTAAGAAGTTGAATGAACCTCAGATCATTTGAGTCCATTAAGAATTTGATACTGAAAAAACTAAAAATAATTATAATAGTCTTTTTCATTAAAAAATTATTTATGGCCTTTTTTTTTTTTAAAACATTTGATCTCAGTTCTATTATGGTCAGTGAAATGGGGCAGGACTGTCTTATTTTCTCCATTTTAAATGGAAACACTGAAGCACAAGATAAGGGACTTGCCCAAAGTTTCACAGAAACTCATTAGCCAAGTTAACTGAACTCCAGTACCCCAACTCCCAGCCCAGAGTTTTAAATTTGAAATTACTAATGATTCAAGGTTGCCATGTTAATTAGGGGCCATCTACCACTGTAATGTTGTAGAGAAATGAATTGACTTATATAAGATTTTGAATCTATAATAATGATAGATTTAAGGGGACTACATATAAAATTTTTCCTCTGGGAAAAGGAATGATAAAAATTTCAAATTTAAAATGTAGATTTAGTATGTTGAAGAGTAACTACTGAGATTAAAGATAATGGTGCTTTATTTTATATTTTGGTTTTAAAATCTAATGTTGGTTGATGTTTATCTGGTAATGATTATTTGTGCTCTCTTAGTTTTATCTTTTTTTTTTAAAGAATGAAACGTGCATCTGAAATCTGATGGCTATTCTATTTTTCATCCATGAAAGACCAAATGATAATCATTAAAAATTTTAAGATGACAGTGGCAAATTAATTTTGTAATTGGAATGTGTTATGACGTTCTTAGAAATCTGGAGATAAATGGCTAGCTCTATGCCATGATTAGTAAAAGCTGGAAAAGTAAAACTTTCTAATAAGGCCGAAGTTCTCTCCTTTCTATTTCCCAGTTGATTATGCAGGAGCAGTATTAATTAGTGGATAATTGGTGTCTGCTTTCATTCCATCACTTATCTTTACACTGCAGTTTCTCTATACAATTAAAGTAAAAACTAGTGAGATGATGTGGATTACAAAACAGTAGTAAAACTTCAAAGTAAGGCCTACCCTTGCCATCTATCAATTTTGCAACTTTAACTGGTATATAATATATTATCTTGGCGTATTAAAAATAATTGGATTTTCTTGCATTAAAAGGACTCACACAATAAGTGTACATTTTCACTTCTACAGATGAAAGAAGTTTTGGTTCATATGGTAATACTTCAGGAAAATTTTGTTATTAGTGTTTTCCTGAGGAACACGCTAGGAATTCACATTTTCCTCGTGATACTTTAGATTTTAAAAATTACATGAAGGAAGATATCTTATGAAAAAGATATGTCGTGATTTCTTAGTACATTTGACTGTAAGCACATATTAAGTGTGGGGTTTTATACAAATGAGATTCTGAAGTTGCATACATTTTTATTTGGAAATGGTACTACTGTGTTTTCATTTTATTAGGACTCTGATTTTATATTATTCTGCAAATAGTAATGAAGAACAACACAGAGAGTTTTAGGTTCAGGTGATTGTAATGTAGGCTGAATGAGTGAAAGAGTAATCCAGTGCAGAAGTATTAAGATCTTGAGAGAGGGCAGTGAGCATTGCACCATATGAAAAACTGATATAATACATAATGACAGGTCTCTGAGACTGTTCCATCATGTGTCCCAAACTGGCTGTGCTCTACCTTGGATTCTGTAGGGATCATGAGAAGCCAAAGTTCCTGTGGCAAAAAGGAGAACTCCTCTGGGTCTCTGTTACCACATGCTGTTTTCCTGTAGCACTGGTGGCAGGAGAACTGATCATGCCCTCCTTGGTTGGGTCCTTACGCTGACATGTGCATAATCACATTGGTAGACATCATGAAACCTCTCAGAACACTTTTGCTCTGGTGGGTTCTAAAGTTCTGTCTGAAGTGCTGCTCTAGGTCCAGGTGTTTCCTTTATTTATTATTATTTTTTTTATTATTTATTTTTTTAAATTTTACTTTACAATACTGTATTTTTTTGCCATACATCAATATGAATCCGCCATGAGTGTACACGTGTTCCCAATCCTGAAACCCCCTCCCACCTCCCTCCCCATACCATCTCTCTGGGTCATCCCAGTGCACCAGCCTCAAGCATCCTGTATCGTGCATCAAACCTAGACTGGTGATTCGTTTCTTATATGATCTTATACATGTTTCAATGCCATTCTCCCAAATCATACCACCCTCTCCCTCTCCCACAGAGTCTAAAAGACTGTTCTATACATCTATGTCTCTTTTGCTGTCTCGCATACAGGGTTATCATTACCATCTTTCTAAATTCCATATATATGTATTAGTATACTATATTGGTGTTTTTCTGTCTGGCTTACTTCGCTCTATATGATGGGCTCCAGTTTCATCCCCCT
Organism: Ovis canadensis; assembly: GCF_042477335.2. NCBI lineage: Eukaryota > Metazoa > Chordata > Mammalia > Artiodactyla > Bovidae > Ovis > Ovis canadensis. Next base: position 136,330,448 of record NC_091247.1, on the reverse strand, counting down.
CATTAGAACTGATTCAAATGTATTCTTTTTAATGGCTGAGTAATACTCCATTGTGTATATGTACCACAGCTTTCTTATCCATTCATCTGCTGATGGACATCTAGGTTGCTTCCATGTCCTGGCTATTATAAACCCTAAAGTCAGGAACAAGACAAAGGGCAAGCCCACTTTCACCGCTGCTATTCAACATAGTTCTGAAAGTTTTGGCCACAGCAATCAGAGCAGAAAAAGAAAGAAAAGGAATCCAAATTGGAAAAGAAGAAGTAAAACTCTCACTGTTTGCAGATGACGTGATCCTCTACATCGAAAACCCTATAGACTCCACCAGAAAATTACTAGAGCTAATCAATGAATATAGTAAAGTTGCAGGATATAAAATCAACATACAGAAATCCCTTACATGCCTATACACTAAAAATGAGAAAGTAGAAAAAGAAATTAAGGAAACAATTCCATTCACCATTGCAACGAAAAGAATAAAATACTTATGAATATATCTACCTAAAGAAACTAAAGACCTATATATAGAAAACTATAAAACACTGATGAAAGAAATCAAAGAGGACACTAATAGATGGAGAAATATACCATGTTTATGGATCGGAAGAATCAATATAGTGAAAATGAGTATACTACCCAAAGCAATCTACAGATTCAATGCAGTCCCTATCAAGCCACCAGTGGTATTCTTCACAGAGCTAGAACAAATAATTTCACAATTTGTATGGAAATACAAAAAACCTCGAATAGCCAAAGCAGTCTTGAGAAAGAAGAATGGAACTGGAGGAATCAACCAGCCTGACTTCAGACTCTACTCCTTTATTTAAAATATTCCAAATTCTCTAATTTACACCCTTCTCAGATTACTCTGAACTACATTATAATAGACAAAAGTGATGGGACCAGTGATGGGGTCGTGATGCCACGATCTTCGTTTTTCGAATGTTGATTTTTAAGCCAGCTTTTTCACTCTCCTTGTTCACCCTCATCAAAAGGCTCTTTAGTTCCTCTTCTCTTTCTGCCATAAGGGTGGTGTCATCTGCATATCTGAGGTTATTGATATTTCTCCTGGCTATCTTAATTCCAGCTTGAGCTTTATCCAGCCAGGCATTTCTCATGATGTACTCTGCTTATAAGCAGGGTGACAATATTCAGCCTTGATATATTCCTTTCCAGATTTGGAACCTGCCCATTGATCCATGGAGAAGGAAATGGCAACCCACTCCAGTATTCTTGCCTGGAGAATCCTGTGGACAGAGGAGCCTGGTGGGCTACCGTCTATGGATTGCACAGTTGTACACGACTGAAGTGACTTAGCACGCATGTATGCATTGGAGAAGGAAATGGCAACCCACTCCAGTATTCTTACCTGGAGAATCCCAGTGACAGAGGAGTCTGGTGGGCTGCCATCTATGGGGTCACACACAGTCGGACATGACTGAGGGACTTAGCAGCAGCAGTAGCAGCCATTGTTCCATGTTTGGTTCTAACTGTTGCTTATTGACCGCACTTCTTAGATTCATTTATAGCAATGTGAGCAGTCAGTTGTCTCTTGGGCCATTTTGGCTCAGGCTGCAGAGCATTACTTTAAGTCCTTTTGGCTTAAAGTGAGCCTTCTAAGCTCATCCTGGCTAAAACAACCCCTAGTGATGTTTATAGCTGTTGTTTTTAACTTTCTTTCTCTCTCTCTCTTTTTTAAACAACGAAATTTTTTTTTAAGTTAAATCATCTAAAGAAACCCCATATATAAAAAGAGGAGCTGGTATAGTTAACAACAAAGATTTGTTAGTAGGGGATAGGGAGTTGGAGAGATCAGCAAAGGGAAAGAATGAGTTTTACTCTGATTACTTGGACCCTCATATCTGGAGGTGAGATACCTCTGAAGTGCCTTAGAGGTTAGGAAGCAGCTTGAAATCTCCTGATGCTGAGGTGCGTGGGATCCAGTCGCAGTGGTTGGCATGAATAAGAAGACCATTGGTCTTTCTGTTCAACAAGTTCCCTGGTGATTTGTTATTACCCTGGGGTAGTGATTTTCAGTTCTTTCTTGCATCTGAGAATTAAGAACTAGGCCATCACTACAACTGGGGCTTTAATAAACTCTCAGCTATCATTAAAACTCTATCAGTCACATTTGTAGTTAGTAATATGGACAAGCAGCTTTTTTTAATAAACTAAGTTGCTTTGGAGTAGATGATTTTATTAGTATAGATATAGCCAAAGAATTACTGTCAGATGAGGAAAAGCTTAGGAGTAATCAGCATATCGATCTTGCATAAGTCCCTGTAATGTTCTGATGAATTTTAAAAATACTTGACATATTTTAAATTATTCTGTAGTAGTATTTTTAATTTTGAACTTTAGCCAGCATCTGATGAAGCCCTGTGCTAAACACCATGAGGAGATGGAGGGAGAAAAATAGGACAGGGTCCTTGCCCTCACAGTTCAGTCATGCCAAGTACAGAATGAAGAACGTGACATTTTAGGATTTTTTTTCCTTTCCTTTTTCATTCACCACCTGAGCTTTTTTGTTTCGTATTGTGCAATTTCAAATTTTAATTTGCTGACTTGTAAAGCATGTTTATGGCTGAAAATTTGATAATTTAAGGTTGTATGTTTTCTTTCAAATTATTATTAGATTGCAAGATTGGAGGAAGATAAAGAACTCCTTAACCAGTTGCACAGTGTTGATCCCACAAGAGAGAGCAAACGAATGGAGCAACTTGTTCGAGCAAAAGCCCATTTGCATCAGAAATTAAAAAGTTTAGAAGCTGAAATAGCAGAATTAAGAGCTGAAAAAGAGAATTCTAGTGCTCAGGTAGAAAATGTCCAAAGAATTCAGGTGCGGCAGTTGGCTGAGATGCAGGCTACAGTCAGATCCCTGGAGGTAAGGTTTTAATTGCTTCCCGGTAGACTATGGCATCCTTTTTCTTTTTTTATTTGAAGTGCAGTTGACAGACCTTTGATTTTTAGAGCATAAATATGTGCTCACCACTTTAATGCTGACGCATTTGTGGAATCCCAAGAGTAGATATACTTTCTGTAAAGAAGAAAGCTCTTGATTGAAGCAATAGCTATGCTACCACATTTGCAAAGGGATTATTTATTCTTTGGGAGTCATGTCATCTAGCTGAAATGTTTTAACTCTTTTAATGCCACAGAGTAGAATATTAAAAAATATTTTAAAAAAATTGAGTTTCTGAAGACTAAAATCATCTCAAACCAGAAAGAGCAATTTCTTTCTAGTCATTCCCTTACTCTGTGATTTACGATCTTAAAATCATAAATCCTGTTTCAACAGAAATACTGCACTTATGTCTTATGGCAGCTTCATGCCAGAGTAACAAAATTCAGCTTGGCTGCTAATGCATATAACACCTTTACTGAAGTATTCCTAAGTTCATTAGGGAAAGAAAAGAGCTGTCAGAGCTACATTAGTACTCTTAGGTATTCTCCTATGAAGTTCTTGGTTTCCATTGTTGGAAAGGAAAAACTTTTACGTTATCCTCTTAGGTTCAGTGTTTGAGGATTGTGAGTTACACTGACAACAGACAGATTAGCAAGAGGAAAGGCAGATTTTTATTCATGTGTGTAAACAGGAGTTCACAGAAAAATGTGACTCAGAGACAATTTAATTTGGGGCTTATACACCATTTTAATGAGGAAAAGAGATGGGGAGAAAGGACAATTATAGGAAAACAAATGACTTTTAGGAAAGGTAAATGGGTCCTTAGGAAAACAAATGGGAGATGTGACAATTTTGTGATGATGTTTGTGTAGGTGATTTCTTATCCTGGTGATGGTGTCTCCTGTGGTAGAAATTGATCTTCCCTAGTTATGAAACTCCTGGGGAAGGGAATTCTAACACTTAAATTCTTTTTAGAGGCTCTGCTTTCAGACAGATAAGAGGAGTTCAAGGAAAAAGTTTTTCCTGTGTCTCCTGATTCTCAGAAGACTTCAGCTCAAAGTAATTTTTATGTTGCAGTGGCAAATTCTGGACCCCTTTACCATTTTATTCAGATAATGCTTAGTGTCTTACGTGAAGCAAATATACTAGTTTCATAGTTTTTAAAAGTTTATTTATTTTGAGCAATCTGAAATGTTTTGTTTTCAGAATGTTTCAAAATAGTTGTGAAGTGATTTGAACTGGAGGGAAATTAGTGTGCACATAGTTTTTATTTAAAATCCAATATCCAAATCCAAAGTAGTGAGTTTTTTTCCAGGCTACCAACTGGTAAAAGAAGTATATTAGTATGTTTTGAAGAGTAGAAGTCACCTTTTTGTTTTCCGAATGAAACTCCTGACAGTATTTAGCGGATTCCTGAACTAAAGTTGTCATTGGACAGTATCATTGGACCTTAGACACGAGGCAGTTCAGAATGAAGTGTTCATGTTGCCAACCTTCCATCCTTAACGTATCTCCTCAGTGACAGATTAAGTGGGATGATTGTGATTTGAGTATGGTATGTGATCTCTGTGTGAAACTTTGTGTTGAGGTCATTTAGTGATTATTTTTAGGACAAGTTGAATGATGACACAGGGTGGGAAGTTTATTTGTGATATTTTCAAAAAAGCCTATGTTTTTATTATTTGTCAGATGAAAATAAGTAAATGGCAGTAGCATGCCTTTCTTTGTTGCTGGGTTTTTTGTTTTTTTGGCTCTCATTGTGTCTGGAGAGTATCATGTGAGGAAAATAAGTTTTTGAATTATTTTTAATGCACTCCTTATCATATTTAAGATATATAGGAAATGAGATGTTATAGAACTGAAGCTTATCATTTAATTGCAAAATGTTTTCATGTTAGCTATTTTGAATAGAAATATTTTTAAAAAGTATTCATTTTTCCCTTTCTAATTAAAGAGTACTATGAGTGTTACCAACCAGGAATTTTCTTGACAACTTCATTAAGAATTTTTATTATGTGATGAGGTCAGAAACTGTGGAGTTCTTTCCCCATACTTCCAGAAGCTCCAGATTAGTTGAGGATTTTAAATTTTTCATCTCTTGGGTTTTTTTTTTTTTTTCCTTAATCTCCATTGATTTTAGATTTTCAGTTCTCACTTCTTAATACCACAAATGAGCCCTCCTGTCTACCTAGTAATATATTTTTTCATATCTTCTCTGCACTTATAATCCTCCAGAATGCTTATTTGAATTATGTTCACAATAATAGTAAAGAGGTATCAAATGTGTGTGTTAGGTATGTATTCTCTGAGAGAAGTATATGAGTTTTAGCTTGGTGGTGGGGGCTGTTGATAAGTAAGTTGTCTAGGTAACCTTGCATATTTCCTGGAACAAATCTCTTTCATTTGAATTCTTCTGATTGCTTTGAGAAAACTTGTTACTTTGGTATATGTTAATGTTGAAGTTTTGAATAATTTGAGGTAGTATGATGATTACATTTATTAGTGCTTATTTTATTTTTATATAATTGTGAAAAATCATCAACAAATTTTAAAATATTTTGTTTTAATAAAAGGCTGAAAAACAGTCAGCTAAACTACAGGCTGAACGCTTGGAAAAAGAGCTACAATCAAGCAATGAAGAAAACACTGCGTTAATTAGTAAATTGCATAAAGCTGAACGGGAAGTAAATACATTGGCCAGTAAAGTAAGTTGTCCTCAGTATTTACTTTATTCTTTAGAATGCTTGAGACTGTATAATGACAAAGGAATTTTGTGTTTAAGTAGCTTACTTTTCTACGTTGAAGTCTCTTTTTTGGTCTTATTCTACCTTCTAAATACATGTAGAATTTGACCGTTCTAACCGCCTTTATTGTGACCGCTCTATCCCGGTTTTTTGATCGGTCTCCTAACTCGGTCTCTTCACTCTACCCTGTCAGAGCTTTGTGTGATCTGGCCTCTGCAGTCGTTCCCCAGGCCTCGTAGTCCGTTTTCCCTCCTGTTCACTTTGCTCTAGCCTCACTGGTCTTCTCACTCTTCTTGGATCAGGCTTCTACCTCAGGGCCTTTGTGCTTGCCTGTCTTGCATGATCTTCCTTCACATATGTATATTGCTTTCTTCCTCACCTATTTCTGATGTTGCCTTATCAGAGAGGACTTTGGTTTCTTCACTTAGTGAAATACCATCTTCCCTCTTCCTCCACCTTACTCTCTGTCTTTTTTATCTGCTTTATTTTCCCTCATATGTCTTAATGCCAGGTGATATATTTGTTTATTTTTGTCTTTTCTATCCCTTTTCCTTCAATCAAATATAAGCTCCAGGAGAACCGGGACATTGCTTTTGTTACTGTTAGATCTTAGCTCCTGGAACAGTGGGTACAGTAGACACTCAACAAATATTTGTTAAATGAGTGAATCAACAGCATGATCTGCATTTTTTTTTAAAGAATATAGTGGTTTGAGCATCTTTAATACATAGTATTAAAAATTTAGATGTTTTTTTTATCAGAAATTTAGATGTTTTTTCCTCCTTCAAAGGCAGTATATATAAGGAATCCAGTAACCAGAAGTAGGATACCAATGATGAAAGTACTTTATAGAATACTGTAGTGAATATCAGCACTGGGGGGAGTCAGACATATTCGAATTACATTTCTTCCCCTTACTAGCTCTGTGATCTTGGGCAATTTACTTTATCTGTGAAGACTTTAGCATTTTCTTTTATGAAAGAAGACTAATACTTTATAGAGTGTGGCAGAGATTAAATGAGATATTCCGCACTTAGATATAAAGCACTTAGCTTTATCACCTGAATATACCTATATTAGCAGTACTTGGGGTAGCTCTAAGAACTTGAAAATAAAACTGATTTCTGTCGATGAGATCATGTATTATATTTCTATTAGAGTAATTAAAATCATCTTAAAAGTTGCTAGACCATAGGGGACTTATCTAGAGGAGTAATGTGTTCATCATAAATTCCTTGTCCAGAGTCAAACAGTGTTTATGACAGAAGAAAGAGATAGTTTTAGTTGGCAGAGTGTGAGTATTCTGGTCCCACTGAAGAGATTATTCTTACTGTGGAAACGAATACCTCAGTCTGTTTTAAGTTGTGGCTGTGAAATAATCAATTCCTCCCATTCCTTTCATTCTGATTGCATTATCCTAAGCAGCTTTCTCTGAAATTTTTTGTACAGGGAGAGGATGCACTGGTCCTTCAGGGTTAGAATATTCCAGTTTCCATTACAGTTTTTTCTCATGATTAATAAACTGACTTTCTGGTTTTATAGATCACTTTTTGTAAACTGCAGTAGTGTGAACTTTGTAAACTTTAGTAACCTCTCTCTGACCTTGAGAGCTGTCTTTAAGTGCAGTGACAGAATTGGATTTCTGCATCTGAAAGGCCAAAGCTGTGATATTAGATACATCAGATGCCATCCTTGGAAGAAAGTCTACCCAGTTTTTTCTGTGGCAAATGCATATATTTTCCACTTTCAGACTGTATGTTTATTAACATACATTGCTAAGAGTTGCCTGTTTTGTTAAAGGCACATTTGCATTATTTTGCATATAAATGGTCTATTAGAAACCACCCATCAACTTTAGGCAAATCAAGTTTTCATTTGAGATCTTGCATTATAAAAATATTTTGTTGGAAGGATAAATTTTAAAATAATGTTTTAAGCATTGTCACAGTTTTCTTTGCAACTTGAAATTTTCATCAACATTTTGCAGTTCTCACAAATGGTTGTTTGCAATGCAAAGGAACACCTGGGGTGTTTTTGTCTAAATTATTCAGATTTGTAAATGTTTGTTAGGTTTTGAACAGTTATATCATGTAACTATCAATGTCTTGAATTAAAAAGTATTACCAAAGATGGCCTAAAACTAATGACCTTAAAAATATTTTATATTCATTTAGATAAATTCTTCTGTTACCTCTTGAGGTGTTTGAGCTTTAGGACTCCAATAAAATGTACAGTTTTAAGGAAGTCATCCCACAGAGTTATCCTTATTATGTAAGTTAATAAGGTCATTCCATCTCTGACCTTTGAAAAAGATCAGTTTGAATACTGTCTCTTTGGAATTTACCTGAAGAGCTGCTTGAGTAATACATTTTTTCAACTATATTTGAATTTCTTGCTTACGCATATTGTTTTCTCGTGTGTGTTTGTGTAATTTAACAGATTCTGAACCCTTATAAAATGCCTATTCTTGCTACTTTGTTATACTTCTTAAAGTTTTATTAATACTTAATATTCTCTGAATAGTAATACTTCTGTTGTGTCAAAAGCATAAAGCAGATTCACAAAGACTAGAATCTACATGGAAAACACATTGTGGAAAAAACAAACAGGGTAGCTTGGCCCTGGGAAGCTAAGAAGACTGTAAATCTTTTCAAATTATGTGCAACATTTTAACCTTGTACATTTTATTTAAGAAAAGACTGCTGGTTTTCCTAGAGTTTTTGATGTTTGATTACAAAAGTTAAAAACTAGGAATCTAGAGGCAGAAAGAAACTACTATACCCATTTGGGATTTGGTTCATATTACTCATAGAAAGTACTTTTATTTGTCATATCTCAGTAATTAATATTCATACAGGTTTTTCCATTTTTAATCAAATAATTCCTTTTAATATCTTTTAGGAAGTTAATTAACTGTTAGTATGAGTGCAGTCATTTTAGGATTTTAAAAATGTGGCACTAAAGGAAAACAAACTCATCAGGGTCCTCACATAAATTTGAATGCCTGTTGCTTGGGCATATACCACTAGTTTAATAATGGTAGTAGTCTGAAGATAACTTCCTGTCTGATGTTGAAGCTGAAACTCCAATACTTTGGCCACCTGATGCAAAGAGCTGATTCATTGGAAAAGACCCTGATACTGGGAAAGATTGAGGGCAGGAGAAGGGGATGACAGAGGATGAGATGGCAAAACTGGGCTCTTGTCTAACACTCGGAAAAGAATTGTCCGAGGAGACACGTGCTGACAAAGCAAGAGATTTTATTGGGAAGGGCACGCGGGTGGAGAGCAGTAGGATAAGGGAACCCAGGAGAACTGCTCTGCCTTGTGGCTCACAGTCTTGGGTTTTATGGTGATGGGATTAGTTTCTGGGTGATCTTTGGCCAATCATTCGTCTTTCCTGGTGGTGCACGCATCACTCAGCCACTATGGATGCTAGCGAGAGGGATTCTGGGAAGTGGACGGACTCCCGATGTTTCCATTCAACCTTTTGGGAACTCTTCCAGTTGGTGGTGGCTTATGAGTTCCCTGTGCCTTATCAGGATCTCCTGTCATAAGACAACTCATGCAAATGGTTACTATGGTGCCTGGCCAGGGTGGGCGCTTTCAGTCAGTCTGCTTCCCCTAACAGCATCACTGATTCAATGGACATGGGTTTGGGTGGACTCCAGGAGTTGGTCATGGGACAGGGAGGCCTGGCGTGCTGTGGTTCATGGGGTCACAAAGAGTCGGACATGTCTGAGTGACTGAACCGAACTGTTTATTCAGTTTCATTGATTATAGATTAATTGAAAAATATTTTCTCATTTCAGTAAATCTCTGAATGAATTAAAAATATGATTTTATATATTTTGTAGTTCTTCTCATTGAAATGAAAGATTCTGCAAAATAACATGGCTCTGATTTTCTACCTCATCTATAAAGCAGCTACAGTGTGGTTTGCTAACGAAGTGTATGTCATTCTTAACCTTCTGCAGTTAGTATATAATAGCAGGTTATGATTACATTTGTCATACAAATTGGACTTTCATTATAGCTGTATTTAAATTTTAAAGCATTTATGAATTCTATCCATGAAATTATAAAGACTCAAATCTATAGCAAATTTGAATTTTAAACTGAATACAATTTTTCAGCTGCTCTGAAAGCATTTAGAAACAGCTTTGTAAATATTGTTCTTTGAGACTTGCTTTCATAGAAAAGAACCTCAGGAAGATTTAAAAATGCAAATCTGATGTCAGCACGAGGTATTCATTTTGTGTAGTGTCATTTGCAAATCTGTGGGTTAATTTGGAGGGTTGTGTCTTAGTGCACAGTACTTTCTTAATTTGTTTCTTTTCAAAGTGAAGATTTTGCGCAAAACCCTGTTACGGTTCCAGGACCTTTCATAGACAGAGTCTTTTCCAGTAAGATACTTCTATTCCTCATCTTTGCCCTCTTTGGCTCTGGCACCTCTTCCTGATTTATTTCTAGCTCCCTTCTCTAGTTTTTATAGACTTTTATTGCACTCAAGTAAATTATCCTTTATCCTCCTATTACCACCATCTTATATTTTACATATTTGCCTTTCTATAGTTGTGATTTTTCTCCTCTAATTTAATAGTTTTATACAATAGTATAATATGTGAGAATGCAGGCTTATCTAACCTTTATGTCTATATGGTTAAATCCTCAATATAGTACTATACCTAATTTTGGAAACACCTCACCAAAGGGCAGGGATATAGAAACTTAGAGAGTAGTGCAGATGATGAGAGAGACAGAACTTTCTTCTTTGCTGCTGTATGCCCAAGCTTCTCAGACAGTGCTTGGGCACATAATAGGCGCTCAAGAAATATTTATTGAATAAACAAAGCAATACTACTAGTGAACTATAATCATTCAACTTTCAAAAGGAATGTCTCAGAGAAAAAGCTGTGTTGGTTAACTGTATAGAAAATATTAGTTACATTGACCTTGGGTCTTTAAAAGAATCAGATTTTGGCAGTAAAGGTTTAAATTAGATTTACACATTTTGTACTTGTTTAACCTACTAACCAACCTGTGCACACGCACACACAATTTAGTCACCAGATTCAATAGATTATTTTTTCTTGTCCACTTTGTCCATCCTTTGCCTCATAATTGGTTCATTTCTTTTCAGTTTCTTGATCCAACACACTTAGAGTTAACTTTCTGAAATAAAGATGATTATATCACCTTTAACAGCTAACAGGATAAACAGTCCTTTTGTATGGCATATAGGTTTATTCCCTGACAGATTTCACACCTTCCTATGCTGCATCTGTAACAAGTTGGTGGTGGTTTTCCGAGCAGACTGTCGAAATTCTACTTTTATAATATTTTATATGCTGTGTCTTATACCTAAAATGCCTTCTTGTCACCAGCACTCTTTTTTGGAAGAAGGCATCAATATTTCTTCCCTGAGGATGTTTGAGTCATTGACTGTTAGATTTTAGGTACTTGCAGTTAAACTTCTAAAGGCCAGATTAAGCCAGATGACCCCACCCAGCTATTTAAAGAAGCGACTCGGTTCTGTTAGAAGCAGACTGTTTCCTCAGTGCCAAGTACTGTTCTAGGCACTGAAGCATCTCCCCTCCTGGAAGGTGCCTACTCTCTGTACACTGCTACCAAAGGTTTTCCTCCTTTCTCCTGATGTTTTTGGGTTAGCACTTAGTGGCAAGAAGATGACCAATAGTAATTTCAATTTCTGATTATCAACAGGTAAAGGAGCTTAAGCATTCAAACAAACTAGAAATAACAGACATCAAACTGGAGGCAGCAAGAGCTAAGAGTGAGCTAGAAAGAGAAAGGAATAAAATTCAAAGTGAACTGGATGGTAATATATGATTTCCCGTGCTTTTTACTGTTATTGTCACATATAAATTCAGATTACTAAAATAGATCAAACTGAATTTTTATTTCCAATATTAAGCTTAATTGAATTTTAATTTTAGAGCACGTATGTACTGTTTTTGTTTGTGTGTTAAATGTCCATTCTGTGATGTAACTTAAAAAATCAATCTTATGGTTATATCATAGTTATTTGATTAATACATAAATTAAGTGAAACTTTATGGATAGGATTCCATACTTCCAAGGTTTATAACTTAAAATCTCTTTAGAGCATGTGATTATTAGTCTCAGATCATTTTAATTCTAAAGAATGTAAGGAACGTAGGTGGGTTTCAGGCCCAATTTTTAAGTCAAAATGTTTTTTTAGGTAGATGCTAGGCCAGTTGTTGGGTCTAGTTCAGTCTCAGCTTATTTTTAAACTCCAATTTAGCATTAGAATGTCCTTATCATCAAGATTTCTCAGAATTTATATTGTTCCTGACTTTTCTTCAGTATTTAAATAAGCTGCCTGGACCTGCAGCTCTCATCAAATTGGTCTTTAGTTGAACTAGACTCCAGTTTCAGACAGAGCTTATGATGAATGACTGTTTTCATTATTCATTTCTGCTTGATGTTGACTCATGGATTTTCATAGTGTTAGGGAGCAAATTTTCTTTGGAACTTAGAGTTTGAGAGCCAGCTTTGCATTTTTTTAAACTTTGAGTTAGATATGAATTTGTTTTAATCATTCCATGTACAAAATACTTGTCATTTCATTACAAGGAAAATTTGTGAATTCATTGGACACACTTGAAAGCTTCCAATTTATATAAGAAATCTAACAGTTCTAATAGGTTTTGATTTTATTCACTCTGCTTCCCAGCTAGCTTTCTGTGGGATTTAGATTACAGACCCTTTTAGAAGTATTTAAACCTCTTTTGATATTACCCAGGTCAATGTCCCCAGCTCTCAAGATCCAAATGAGTAAATGTATATACCGTTTATTAAGGTTTTTTTCTGTGCATGCTTGATAAAATGACAAATGAAGTCTGAATGGTAGTCTTTTTCATTAAGAAAAACTTGTCAACGAATGTAAAGATCTTTGAGATGTGTATCTGGAGAGACTTTCTATGTTCTTTTGTCTTACTGACTTATGAATATTTGCTCTTAATTACAATTTTTCTTTTTAATAACATTGAATATAGTAGAGTGTTCTTCTCTAAAAAATACTAGGATTACAGTCAGACAATGAAATTCTCAAATCAGCTGTTGAACACCACAAAGTGCTGTTAGTAGAAAAGGACCGTGAATTAATACGTAAAGTACAAGCTGCCAAAGAAGAAGGTTATCAAAAACTTGTGGAATTACAAGATGAAAAGTAAGTAATTAATTACCTTATTTTGTGTTAAATCTCCTTGCAGATGAAAACGTTTTGCTGTCATATCATGCTTATTGTACTTCTTGTAATGTAATTATCATTTGTTGTTTTAGGCTAGAACTTGAGAGCAGATTAGCGGATTTAGAGAAAATGAAAGTGGAACATGATGTCTGGAGGCAGTCTGAAAAGGATCAGTGTGAAGAGAAATTGCGAGCTTCACAGATGGCAGAAGAGTCGGCCAGAAGGGAACTACAGAGTATTAGGTTATATATGCACATGTTTTTTAAACTTTATTTTGAAATAATGTCATAGCTAACAAAACATTGTAAAACTGCTACAGAGTATTCCCATATAATCTTTGCCCATCTCTCTCATATATTTGAATTCTTTTGATACCTTTGTTGAAAATCAGTTGGCCTTATATATGTGTGTGTCTGTATTCTGCTCTGTTCTGTTTCATTGATCTGTATGTCTGTCTTGACACCAATATTACACTCTTGACTACTGTAGCTTCAGAGTAAGTTTGATTCAGGTAGTGCCTGTCTTCTACCTTGTTCTTTTTGGGCAAGATTGTTTTGGCTTCTCTGAGTCCTTTGCCTTTCTACATAAACTTGAAAATCAGTTTATCGCAAAGACTTGTTAAGATTTTGATTGGCATTTCATTGAATCTGTAGCTCAGTTTAAGAAGAGTTGTCATCTCAAGTCTGTCCAGTCAAGAAATATGGCCTATCTCTCCACGTACTGTATTTCTGTTCTAAGTTGCTTCAATTGTGTCCAACTCTGTGGCCCCATGGACTGTAGCCCGCCAGGCTCCTCTGTCCATGGAATTTCTCAGGCGAGAATACTCGTGTGAGCTGCCATTACCTTCTCCAGGGGATCTTCTCGACCAAGGGATTGAACCCCACATCTCTGTGTCTCCTGCATTGGCAGGCGGATTCTTTACTACTAGTGCCACCAGACGATTCAGGTATGACCTAAATCAAATCCCTTATGATTATACAGTGGAAGTGAGAAATAGATTTAAAGGACTAGATCTGATAGATAGAGTGCCTGATGAACTATGGAATGAGGTTCATGACATTGTACAGGAGACAGGGATCAAGACCATCCCCATGGAAAAGAGATGCAAAAAAGCAAAATGGCTGTCTGGGGAGGCCTTACAAACAGCTGTGAAAAGAAGAGAAGCGAAAAGCAAAGGAGAAAAGGAAAGATATAAGCATCTGAATGCAGAGTTTCAAAGAATAGCAAGAAGAGATAAGAAAGCCTTCTTCAGCGATCAATGCAAAGAAATAGAGGAAAACAACAAAATGGGAAAGACTAGAGATCTCTTCAAGAAAATTAGAGATACCAAGGGAACATCTCATGCAAAGTTGGGCTCGATAAAGGACAGAAATGGTATGGACCTAACAGAAGCAGAAGATATTGAGAAGAGGTGGCAAAAATACACGGAAGAACTGTACAAAAAAGATCTTCACGACCCAAATAATCATGATGATGTGATCACTAATCTAGAGCCAGACATCTTGGAATGTGAAGTCAAGTGGGCCTTAGAAAGCATCACTACAAACAAAGCTAGTGGAGGTGATGGAATTCCAGTTGAGCTATTTCAAATCCTGAAAGATGCTGCTGTGAAAGTGCTGCACTCAATATGCCAGCAAATTTGGAAAACTCAGGAGTGGCCACAGGACTGGAAAAGTTCCATTTTAATTCCAATCCCAAAGAAAGGCAATGCCAAAGAATGCTCAAACTACCGCACAGTTGCACTCAGCTCACACGCTAGTAAAGTAATGCTCAAAATTCTCCAAGCCAGGCTTCAGCAATACGTAAACCGTGAACTCCCTGACGTTCAAGCTGGTTTTAGAAAAGGCAGAGGAACCAGAGATCAAATTGCCAACATCCACTGGATCATGGCAAAAGCAAGAGAGTTCCAGAAAAACATCTATTTCTGCTTTATTGACTATGCCAAAGCCTTTGACTGTGTGGATCACAATGAGCTGTGGAAAATTCCTCAAGAGATGGGAATACCAGACCACCTGACCTGCCTCTTGTGAAATCTGTATGCAGGTCAGGAAGCAACAGTTAGAACTGGACATGGAACAACGGACTGGTTCCAAATAGGAAAAGGAGTGTGTCAAGGCTGTATATTGTCACCCTGCTTATTTAACTTATATGTAGAGTATATCATGAGAAACGCTGGACTGGAAGAAACACAAGCTGGAATCAAGATTGCTGGGAGAAATATCAATAACCTCAGATATGCAGATGACACCACCCTTATGGCAGAAAGTGAAGAGGAACTAAAAAGTCTCTTGATGAAAGTGAAAGAGGAGAGTGAAAAAGTCATGGCATCTGGTCCTATCACTTCGTGGGAAATAGATGGGGAAACAGTGGAAACAGTGTCAGACTTTATTTTTTGGGGGCTCCAAAATCACTGCAGATGGTGACTGCAGCCATGAAATTAAAAGACGCTTACTCCTTGGAAGAAAAGTTATGACCAACCTAGATAGCATATTCAAAAGCAGAGACATTACTTTGCTGACTAAGGTCCGTCTAGTCAAGGCTATGGTTTTTCCAGTGGTCATGTATGGATGTGAGAGTTGGACTGTGAAGAAGGCTGAGCGCCTCAGAATTGGTGCGTTTGAACTGTGGTGTTGGAGAAGACTGTTGAGAGTCCCTTGGACTGCAAGGAGATCCAACCAGTCCATTCTGAAGGAGATCAGCCCTGGGATTTCTTTGGAGGGAATCATGCTAAAGCTGAAACTCCAGTACTTTGGCCACCTCCTGTGAAGAGTTGACTCACTGGAAACGACTCTGATGCTGGGAGGGATTGGGGGCAGGAGGAGAAGGGGACGACAGAGGGTGAGATGGCTGGATGGCATCACGGACTCAATGGACGTGAATCTGAGTGAACTCTGGGAGTTGTTGATGGACAGGGAGGCCTGGCGTGCTGTGATTCATGGGGTCGCAAAGAGTCGGACACGACTGAGCGACTGAACTGGACTGAACTGAGTGCCACCAGGGAAGCCCAAGGAGCGCTCGACTGGGAGCCAGAAATTTTCCATTCAGCAAACATCTGTTGAGCATATACTCTGTGCCAAGCTCAATTCTAGATACTGGGCATTCAGGGAATTGGATAACTGAGACATACTCTCTGTCCTGAAAGGGACAAGTTCAGTACCTATAGTGGGGTGGTGTTGAGATGGGAATGATAAGCAGGAGGATGAATATAACTGGGGTACCAGTCCTGGCTTAGGCCTACCATTTTCTTTTCAGCTTTTGGACCAGTGCCTGGCACTGTGCTTGTATGCATGCTTAGTCACTCAGTTGTGTCCAGCCCTTTGCAATCCTTTGGACTGTAGCCTACCTGGCTCCTCTGTCCATGGGATTTCCCAGGCAAGAATACTGGAGTGGGTTAACCATTTCCTTCTCCAGGGGATTTTGTCTACCCAGGAATCGAACCTGTGTCTCCTACATTACAGGCAGAGTCTTTACCACTGATTCTACTCTGGAAACATTTATATTATATTTGGGTCATCTTTAATTATTGTCATCAAAATTTTGTAGTGTTCATTGTATATATCAAGCTCATATGATATTAATTTTAATTCTAAGCATTTTTATGTGATTATAAAGTTATTTTAAAAAATTTTTACTTCCAAATTGTTTACTGCTAACATCTGAGGTCTCCTGCATTGTAGGCAGATTCTTTACCAAATGAGCCATCAGGGAAGCCCCTCCAAAAAGAAAACACACACATAGTTAGAAATATAGTTGACTTTTATGCGTTGGTCTTGAATTCTGTGATCTTACTAAAGTCATGTATTTTCTACTAGCTGCTTTGTGGGTTCTTAGTTTCTAACATCATGTTGTATGCCTTGTACTTTCTTTTAGGTTTTTCCTTAATTTTTTGGGTTATTTCTTGAGTTGGAAATTTACTTCACGTAATGTTCATTCTTTCATTTTTATTGGTAAAAGTGTCATGCTGAGAATTTTCTTATTACTGCTTTAAATGTATCATAGAGATTATGATATGTAGTGTTTTAATTATCATTATTTTTTAGAAATTCTCTAATTTTAATTAGCATCTTTTACCTAGGAATTAATCGGAGATGTGTTAATAGAAGATGTGGTTGTTTAATAGAAGGTGAAATGAATAGTTTTCAAGGGCTGCCATACATAGCAAAATACCATAGACAGGGGTAGTTTAAACAATGGAATTTTTTTTTTTCTTATAGTTCCAGAGGTTAGAAGCCTGAGATCCTTATGTATTAGTAGGTTGAGTTTCCCCTGAGGCCTCTGTCCTTGACTTGAGTGGTTGCATTCTTACTGTGCCCTCAGTCGAGTCCGACTTTTCGCGACCGTCATGGGATTCTCCAGGCAAGAGTACTGGTGTGGGTTGCGATTGCCTTCTCCGTTTCTGCTTTATAGGACATACTGATGTTTTCTTTGTGACCTAATATATCAAGGCCAGGACTAGGGTAAAGCCAGTGAGGCAATCAGGGTGCAAAATTTAAGGCGGTACTCTTATGTGTTGACATTGGACTTGTAGGAAATCTGGGCTGAGTCTCATTAAATTTTTTACCCTGGGTACCTCTCTTGCCTTATCCCAGTCTTAGACCTGTAACACATGATCAATTTTATGAGTGTTACATAAGGACTAGTAAAGAAAGTGCTCAATTATAAGAGTTTAAAATTTGATATATACATCCATAAAATCTACCTTATTAACTGTGGTGTTTATTTCTTCTCCATACTTTTATTTTTTGTTCATTTGTCTTGTATGAAGAGTTATATATTAAAGTCTCCTATTGTTTAATGTGCTTCTATCTATGACTCCTTACATTTCTTGTAATTTTTTTGCTTCATAGGTGATTGCTATATTATTTGGTATATAGATAATTATAACAGTTACACTTATGAATTGTGGCTGTTAGCATTTAAAAGCGCTTTCTTTTTGTCTTTTGTTTTTGGCTTGAATTTCACTATTATTATTACTCCTTTTTTCTTATTGCTTCCATTTGCCTGGGATACTTACTGTTAGTCTGTCTTTTTAAATGTGTCTTTTATGTGTAGCATACACAAGCAGCTGGGTCTTGCTTTGTATCCAAACTAGAGACCTTTTTGTTTTAATGGATGAGTTAAGCTTGTTCACAGGCGGTGAGCACATATGCAGGGGGAGCATAAGAGATCACTTGTAGAGATTGAGAATTACTTCCTCTTTTTCGTTAGTGGTATTTTGAAGTTTGGGTATTTTCTGTCTTCTGTTTATGTGAAAGATGTGATTTTGAGTGGCTTTATTTGATCTTGGTTTTCTGTATTTTTTGTAGGACGTGTGTGTGTGTGTGTATACATATATATAAAACATAGAACTAGGCATTTACTGTTATCTTTTGCTACCTGGAAGTCCCCTATATCTGCTTTTTAAAAAATTGTAAAATCTTAATGACTTTCTAATTATATAGATTACAGCTGAGAGTTTTTTTTTTTTTAATCATGTTAATTAAGCTGTAGGTTGTGTTTTGGAACACAGTTTTTAATTTTCATTACCCAGGAAAGAATCACCTCAGGCAAAGATACATGTATTATTTACAAATTTCAGGTTTTATGAGCTATTAATTTAAATGTTAGCTACCACAATTCTAGGATCATAAATCTGTTACGGATTTTTAGAGTCAATCTTATGCTGCTCTTTGCTTTTAGGTGGGTACATATTTTTTTGATGAATCAGGACAGTTTGGCTCTTTTTAAAATCTCTTCTTGACAGTCTCCAGAAAGGAGAGAGAGGGGCCCACCCTCACCCCAGAAACCCCACTCTAATGTTTTATCTTATTGTGGTCCCACCGTTTGGCCAATTAGAATCCTTTCTGTTAGAATTTAAGCCTGTTTCTCCTGGTTTGGGCTTCTGTTGCTATAGTGATAAAATGTGCAGCAATCATCATTTAAAGACAATAATGAACTTGACCCTTATTTTTTTATGCTATATAAAGCAGTTTTCATTCCTGTATTTTTAAAATATGAATGATTTTATATTAGCCACTTTGATCGTTTTTTGATTCCTCTTCAGTTTCTCCAGGTCATTTATAATGTCTGATGGACCCTAATTTACTAAAATAAGGACCTAGTAACCAACTTAAAATATATTAAGTAGCAGAAGGGTTAATTCACAAAATTTGTGCATTTTTTGCTAGTCAACAATTGTGTTTTTCCCGTGGCAATTCTGATCTTCTGATTTATTAAGTCTAGCTAAATCAACCAGGTCTATTTTGACCAGTTAATAAAACAATCATCATCGTGACTTGTCTTACTTAGAATTTGTGGTAGGTCAGAAAGAGACTACCTGTGGAGAAAAAGGTTTTGCTAACGTTATGATAAAGGACAGAAATGGTATGGACCTAACAGAAGCAGAAGACATTAAGAAGAGGTGGCAAGAATACACAGAAGAACTGTACAAAAAAGATCTTCACGACCAAGATAATCACGATGGTGTGATCACTCACCTAGAGCCAGACATCCTGGAATGTGAAGTCAAGTGGGCCTTAGGAA
The DNA here is from genome assembly GCF_042477335.2 of Ovis canadensis. Classification (NCBI taxonomy): domain Eukaryota; kingdom Metazoa; phylum Chordata; class Mammalia; order Artiodactyla; family Bovidae; genus Ovis; species Ovis canadensis. The sequence goes on along the minus strand of NC_091247.1, from coordinate 136,311,044 downwards.
GCATCACTATGAACAAAGCTAGTGGAGGTGATGGAATTCCAGTTGAGCTATTTCAAATCCTGAAAGATGATGCTGTGAAAGTGCTGCACTCAATATGCCAGCCAATTTAGAAAACTCATCAGTGGCCACAGGACTGGAAAAGTTCCATTTTCATTCCAATCCCAAAGAAAGGCAATGCCAAAGAATGCTCAAACTACCGCACAGTTGCACTCAGCTCACATGCTAGTAAAGTAATGCTCAAAATTCTCCAAGCCAGGCTTCAACAGTACATGAACCGTGAACTTCCAGATGTTCAAGCTGGATTTAGAAAGGGCAGAGGAACCAGAGATCAAATTGCCAACATCCACTGGATCATGGAAAAAGCAAGAGAGTTCCAGAAAAACATCTATTTCTGCTTTATTGACTATGCCAAAGCCTTTGACTGTGTGGATCACAATAAACTGTGGAAAATTCCTCAAGAGATGGGAATACCAGACCACCTGACCTGCCTCTTGTGAAATCTGTATGCAGGTCAGGAAGCAACAGTTAGAACTGGACATTGAACAACAGACTGGTTCCAAATAGGAAAAGGAGTATGTCAAGGCTGTATACTGTCACCCTGCTTATTTAACTTCTATGCAGAGTACATCGTGAGAAACGCTGGACTGGAAGAAACACAAGCTGGAATCAAGATTACCGGGAGAAATATCAGTAACCTCAGATATGCAGATGACACCACCCTTATGGCAGAAAGTGAAGAGGAACTCAAAAGCCTCTTGATGAAAGTGAAAGAGAAGAGTGAAAAAGTTGGCTTAAAGCTCAACATTCAGAAAACGAAGATCATGGCATTCGGTCCCATCACTTCATGGGAAATAGATGAGGAAACAGTGCAAACAATGTGAGACTTTATTTTGGGGGGCTCCAAAATCACTGCAGATGGTGATTGCAGCCATGAAATTAAAAGACGCTTGCTCTTTGGAAGAAAAGTTATGACCAACCTAGATAGTATATTCAAAAGCAGAGACATTACTTTCCTGACTAAGGTCCATCTATGGTTTTTCCAGTGATCAGGTATAGATGTGAGAGTTGGACTGTGAAGAAGGCTGAGCACCAAAGAATTGATGCTTTTGAACTGTGGTGTTGGAGAAGACTGTTGACAGTCCCTTGGACTGCAAAGAGATCCAACCAGTCCATTCTGAAGGAGATCAGCCCTGGGATTTCTTTGGAAGGAATGATGCTAAAGCTGAAACTCCAGTACTTTGGCCACCTCATGTGAAGAGTTGACTCATTGGAAAAGACTCTGATGCTGGGAGGGATTGGGGGCAGGAGGAGAAGTGGATGACAGAGGATGAGATGGCTGGATGGCGTCACGGACTCGATGGACGTGAGTCTGAGTGAACTCTGGGAGTTGGTGATGGACAGGGAGGCCTGGCGTGCTGCGATTCATGGGGTCGCAAAGAGTTGGACTCGACTGAGCAACTGAACTGAACTGAAGGTTATGAAAAGTCTAAAGCATATAAAGCAGAAGTATCCATTTATTTACAAAGTGGGATTAATCACTTTGGCAGATGCTTTCAACTATTAATTACTTTCCAGTCTCTTGTCTTCATTAACATGGTTTCTTCATTACTGGGCTAAATAATAAAATGATTATTCTAGTTAGGATTCTGTATTTCAAAAGGCTACCCCCCTACAAGTTTGTAAAATTTATAAAGTTACCTGTAAATTAAAAACATGTTAAAATTACACGATTTTAAATAAGATCGCATACCCAACCAACTTTTGGCTATGGCGGTAACCTAGCTTCAGCTAAGTCAGGCATAACAAAAGGTGGTGGTGGGGTGAGGGGGTTACTTTATTGGCTGAAATATATTGTGGACAGGACAGGGATTATGCTGGTCTCACAGACAGCTGGATCCAGGAACTCAAATGTGCCAGCTGAGAGTAACTTCTTCCCTCCTTTCACCTGCCTCCTCTCTTCTTTCCTAACTCCTGTATCTGCTGCTCTTCTGCTGCTTTCCCTGTGAGGATGAGACTATCTTTTGAGATCAGAAGCAGAGTTCTCACCTGATGATTCAAATTAGGAAAGTCTGGAAAGATTTTGTGTATGGTTCATATGCCTGTCCCTGGGCCCACCACTGTGGCCAGAGGGTTAGGGCACTCTGACTCTGCCAGAGTTTTCTTGCCTGTTTCTGAGTGCGTGGGCATGGTGGTGGTATATAGAAGGAGAGGTGGTAAAGTGCAATTTGTTACCACAAGTGGGAAGAGGTGTCTTAGAGAAATAGCATCAGTTAACTAACTGAGAGAAAGAGAACTTGATCATTTAAAATTTTGCAGTGTAAAGCCAAAGCTGTATTTTTCTGTTTGTGGCTTTCTAATGTTTTCTTAAGTTTTTTAGAAACATTTTAAAAAACTTCTCTCCTAATATATCTTCCTTTCTACTTATTATACTGTATCTTGAGATGAATTATCTATTGCATATCATCTTAGTAGGGAGCAGGAGACTTAGACTTGGCCAGTTGAACAAGTTCTTTTACAGAATTTGAACAGCAAAATAAGGGATGGAAAAATACGTGGCAGCTGTTGACAGACCAAGACAGTTTGTGTGACATGTCCTTGCTTGTAATTCAGGCCAATTACTCTAGCCCAGTTCTGGCTCTCTAGTTCCCTGTCTATTCATAGAGTCTCGTATATCTTCCCAGGAAGGTCCTTTTCTCTTTGCTAATAATGATCAGAGACGATCTCCATCACTCAGGGCAAGAACCTTGGCTTTCAGGAAAAACTGCCTTTCTCAAAAAACTGATTCTAAGGATCTTAGACAATAGAGAAATCACAACTTCTGTGTGGCAATTGAGACTGACATCAAATGAAGCCAAGAGTTTAAAGTCTAGTTTCTCAGTCATACTAGCCACATTTCAAATGTGCAGTAGCCACATGTAGCTAGGAACTATCACATTGGATGTGCAAATTATAGAACATTTCCATCATTAAAGAAAGCTGTCAGACAATGGCTGTTGGACTGAAAGTTCCTTAAAGACGGGATTTTGTCTGTCATTCTCCAGTGTATCTGCAACACTTAGGACTGGGTTCTGCGTTTGTAGGTACTCAGTCAGTGGTTATTGAATGTTGAAATGACATACATCAGCTGCCTGTCATAGAAAACATAGGCAGTAGTCAGCACAAGAGAACTTCGAAGAGAACTTAGAACAGCTCCATCTCACTGTTACTCCAAATGTTTCCCATTGAACTTTTCTGTAGCTGCATACTCTGTTTGTACTTTGGTCTTCCAGTCTGCTTACCAAATATAGTTTCTTTCATAATTACTTTCAAAATGTAAAGTACTTGATCTCATAGTTTCTCATTCCTCAACTTACCCTTTACCTTTCAATTCTCCACATCAGCAATCCATTAACAATTTTTGCTGTAGTTTCTGAAATCTGTCCCATTACCAATAAGTTTTTTTATAGTCTCCGCATTTTTAAAACACCGCCCCCCCCCCCCCCACTGATAACTTTGTCCTAATGGTACATTGCCTGGCAGCATTTTTAAGTAGAAATTATTTCTCCATCCTGTCTCCTACAACTAGGGACCGAGAAGAGAAATCACTGTTTGTGAATCCCACTCTTGCTTTCAGACCATTGTTTGAGTCAGTTCGGTTCAGTTCCTCAGTTGTGCCCAACTCTTTGTGACCCCATGGACTGCAGCACACCAGGCTTCCCTGTCCATCACCAACTCTCAGAGCTTGCTCAAACTCATGTCCATCGAGTCAGTGATGCCATCCAACCATCTCATCCCCTGTCATCCCCTTCTCCTGCCCTCAATCTTTCCCAGCATCAGAGTCTTTTCCAGTGAGTCAGTTCTTCGCATCAGGTAGAGTTTCAGCTTCAACATCAGTCCTTCCAATGAATATTCAGGACTGACTTTCTTTGGGATTGACTGGTTGGGTCTCCTTGCAGTCCAAGGGACTCTCAAGAGTCTTCTCCAACACCACAGTTCAAAAGCATCAGTTCTTTGGTGCTCAGCTTTCTGGCTCTGCTGGTAAAGAATCCGCCTGCAATTGTTTGACTAACTTTGGTTAAAATGGCCTTTCCTTTGATGTTCCTTGCATCCATCTGATGCCTGTCTTTTTTTCTGCCAGTTACTGACATGCAGAATATTCCCCAGTGGTCCCTGAGGACCTTCACTTCTGTTTCAGTGTTTCTCTATTTTCTGTCCTTTCCTATCATTCTTATTGACCATACTATTGATATTCTTGACTCTTCTAACACCTTAGCCATTTGCTTATTTTATCTTAATTCTGGCATTCTTCATCTTTATTCTAAGCCCTTTCGCTTAGCTGTGGTTTGGAGACCTTGTCATCTCTTAGAGCCAGTCATTTCAGACACTTTTTTTTTTTTCCCTCTTTCCACCCCATTTTCACTGAAGGTAATGAAACTGATAGTTCTTGTACTTAAAAAAAAATATTCCTCCAGTCTCTTAGGCTGGTTCCCCTGCTGCCATTCAGCTTGGAAACTGTGTCCACTGTCCCACCGTGCTCTTACTTGTACCTGAGCAAAGGATCCTGGATATGAATTTTTTCCACTTCCTCCTATCTGAGGATTCCTGTGTCTTTATCCATCCCCTCCTCCCTTTCTATTAAGATTCTTTTTTCCCTTTATATCCAAAGTAAGTAGTGCTTTTCATCCCACCCTTTATTTCCTCTGGCATCTTGCTTTGGCAGTTACCTTCTTCTTCACCTGTACCTTCTCCTCAGACTCTTATTTTGCCTGAAAGGTTCAGTTCAGATTGCATTTCTCTTATGTAGTCTTTAGTGATCCTTTTATGAAAATTAATTGTACTTTCTTCTGTAGTTTGTACTTTTAAAACTTATTTTCTTTTGGCTTGTGAAACCCTTTGACTATTCAAAACCTTCTAATCATCTTCAGCACTTTTTCAAAATAATATCTACATGTCTTGAAGTCTTACTGTTACTGAAATTTAAGACCATTGAATTTATCCCTGTTAAGGTTACTTTTTGTTGAATGTAAATATCCCTTAGAATCCTAACTATAATGATCTTAAATCAAGGACTCATTTTCTCCTCAAAGAAATAAAAATCTCCAATCAGTTGTGAATTCTAAGCCAGCACTGCTTCAGCAAAGTGAACTGGAGAGAACTATGTAGATCATCTTTTATAGTCTACCAAAGTGATAGTCTTAACCTCTTTCATGTTTAATGATTGTCAGATACTCTGTCATTTTTTGGTTTCTTTGGCTTTGGTTTTTGTATGTAGGGCACTTTTGTTTCTCTTCATGTCTATATAATTTATTTAGAAAGTGTCATGAGAAACTCTGGGCTGGAAGAAGCACAAGCTGGAATCAAGATTGCCGGGAGAGGTATCAATCACCTCAGATATGCAGATGACACCACCCTTATGGCAGAAAGTGAAGAGGAGCTAAAAAGCCTCTTGATGAAAGTGAAAGAGGAGAGTGAAAAAGTTGGCTTAAAGCTCAACATTCAGAAAATGAAGATCATGGCATCTGGTCCCATCACTTCATGGGAAATAGTGGAAACAGTGTCAGACTTTATTTTGGGGGGCTCCAAAATCACTGCAGATGGTGACTGAAGCCATGAAATTAAAAGACGCTTACTCCTTGGAAGAAAAGTTATGACCAACCTAGATAGCATATTCAAAAGCAGAGACATTACTTTGCCAACAAAGGTTTGTCTAGTCAAGGCTGTGGTTTATCCAGTGGTCATGTATGGATGTGAGAGTTAGACTATAAAGAAAGCTGAGTGCTGAAGAATTGATGCTTTTGAACTGTGGTGTTGGAGAAGACTCTTGAGAGTCCCTTGGACTGCAAGGAGATCCAACTAGTCCATTCTAAAGGAGATCAGTCCTGGGTGTTCTTTGGAAGGAATGATGCTAGAGCTGAAACTCCAGAACTTTGGCCACCTCATGCAAAGAGTTGACTCATTGGAAAAGACTGATGCTGCAAGGGACTGGGGGCAGGAGGAGAAGGGGATGACAGAGGATGAGATGGCTGGATGGCATCACCAACTTGATGGACAGGAGTTTGGGTGAACTCCGGGAGTGGGTGATGGACAGGGAGGCCTGGCATGCTGCGATTCATGGGGTTGAAAAGAGTCAGACACGACTGAGCGACTGAACTGAATGCTTTCATAACTGGGTCTTATTTCTTAACTGATTTACCAGGTGTATCCAAAATCTTGACAAGAGCCAAGATATATCTGAAGCCGCACTTTAACTCTGGACCTGAGAGAGGACCCACAGTGTTTTCTCCTCTATTATCTTCATGGTTACGTAGAAAGAAACCTTTATTAACTCAGTAACTTGGGCTTCCCTGGTGGCTCAGAGGTTAAAGCATCTGCCTGGAAGGCGAGAGACCCAGGTTCCATCCCTGGGTCAGGAAGATCCCCTGGAGAAGGAAATGGCAACCCACTCCAGTATTCTTGCCTGGAGAATCCCATGGAAGGGGGAGCCTGGTAGGCTACAGTCCATGGGGTCACAAAGAGTTGGACACGACTAAGCGACTTCACTCACTCACTCAACTTAAAAGTGCCAAGTTAATAACACCATAAACATTTAAGGGAAAAATGCACAGGTTTGAGAGCGTTTCATAAAGCTAGACTTACAGAATCAGAATGTCACTGGTCCTGTCAAAGGAGCACAGGCAGGGCAAGACTGGCTCTCTTCCTTTAGAGCAGTTGTTTCTGGCTTTGTGTGCACCTATCTCAGGAGCAGTGTATTTTATGGTTTCTTCCATGTCATATTGTCCAGCCACCTTGTGCATTTAAATATTTAATCCAAGATTTGAGTTGGTTCATTTAGTCCATCAGCAAATACTTACTGAATCTTTATTAGTGTTTAAAGCACAACTCTAGGCCCTTGAGAATGTTGTCTTCCCAAGAAGCAGTTTTAATTAGGTTGAAAAGGCATGCTATTAATGCTAAACTATAAAGAGTATGTGCCAAACAAATTATATTTGAGGTAAGTGTTTGAAGGATTTTTAAAAGGGAGGGTTGAGAGCTTATCCTGTCAAAGCTAATTAATGTAAAGTCTTTCTCATGAGGTTAGTCCTTTGGTCACCAGAGATGCACTGTGTTTTTAAGGTTTTGGCTGAGAATGTATCATTCCTTTTGTTTTTTTTGTTTTTTTTTTTTTTTTGCATTTATTTATTTATTTATTTATTAAATTTTAAAATCTTTAATTCTTACATGCATTCCCAAACATGAACCCCCCTCCCACCTCCCTCCCCATAACATCTTTCTGGGTCATCCCCATGCACCAGCCCCAAGCATGCTGCATCCTGCGTCAGACATAGACTGGCGATTCAATTCACATGATAGTATACATGTTAGAATGTCATTCTCCCAAATCATTCCACCCTCTCCCTCTCCCTCTGAGTCCAAAAGTCCGTTATACACATCTGTGTCTCTTTCCCTGTCTTGCATACAGGGTCGTCATTGCCATCTTCCTAAATTCCATATATATGTGTTAGTATACTGTATTGGTGTTTTTCTTTCTGGCTTACTTCACTCTGTATAATCGGCCAGAAAGAAAAACACCAATACTGTATCATTCCTTTTGAAGAGGACACAAATTGTGTAAGTGTTCTTTCATCTCAGGGATGAAAACTCAATATATTTTACAGAACATGGTATGTTGTCTTGTACTAGATAGTTTTCTTTTAAATTCTGGATTTAAAATCAGTATAGTTGCGGCATAATGAAGTGGGTCACAGGAATATTTAGGTATGAGAAGACCTTTGTCCCATCTTAATTTGACTGCTTGGTAGCCATGTGATTTGGGCCTGACTTAGCTAAGCCTCAGTCTGTTTTTCTGTATTATTTGGAATTAGAAAGATGACTTGTTACTTCCATAGAACTATTGTGAGAAATTACTAAACTGACCAACCTTAATTAAAGGTTGTCTGTTATACTCTAGACATCATGGTAGGCTTTAAAGATACATTTAGAAGCTGTATAACCTAGTGGAATGAAAATGAAGAAGCAGTATGTCTGAAAGCATGTTGTAAATTGTGAAACACTGCCTAGCTGTAAGATGGCTCCTCCTGAACTGGGCTACTTTCTCTTGCCTTACTAACCCATTGTGCTCTTCTCCACCAAAGCCTTTTGTTCAGGCTGTTCCCTGTGTTTGTCAGAACCATACCCATCAGAGTTACATCTCCATGTAGTAATCTCTCATCCTTCTAGATAGAATTGATTTCTCATCTTCTCTGTGCCCATAGTTCATAGATTTTTTTCATAGCAGAAGTAGAAATTTGTTACATTTTACTTATATATGAACACAACTTGGTTGCTTGAAGTCAAAATCTTTGCCTTTGAATCTACCACTTTGCATAAAGACAATGCCATGTGTCAATATGAGCACGCAATAAGATGATTGTTAAACTCAGTGAAATATATGTACTATGGATTTTTAATAATATCTTTTGTTGGGTTGTGACTTTTAGGTTAAAACTTCAACAACAAATTGTGGATATTGAAAATGCAGAAAAAGAGAAAAAAGAAAATTCTGACCTGAAACAGGTATTATTTTAGCAAACAAATTGCTTTTATTTTTTTAAGTGCTTCTTTAAATCTGTGTTTTGAATCTGTGGGCATTTTATATATAAGAATTCTGAAAATATTTGAATTGATAATGAATTGATGAGGTTGATATGTAAAGATGAAGTGTTTAAACCTCTTTAAGCTCTAGCTTATTAAGTTTCTTTTGCTAATTGCTGTTTTTCTTAGAATATTTCTATGCTGTGGCCCGTGATCAGTCTTTATCACTCTTTACCTACTTATGGCTGTGCCGAGTCGTCATTGCTGCACACAGTCTTTCTAGCTGCACACAGTCTTTCTAGCTGCAGTGAGCAGGGCCTGCTCTCTGGCTGTGGTGTGCAGGCTCCTCATTATTGTGGCTTCTTTTGTTGTGGAGCATGGGCCCTAGGGCGCTTGGGCTTCAGTAGTTGTGGTGTGCGGGCTCAGCGCTTGAGGCGCGTGGGCTTAGTTGCCCCATGGCGTGTGGAATCTTCTGGGACCAGGGATTGAACCCTTGTGCCCTGCATTGACAGTCATGTTATTAACCACAGGACCATCAGAGAACTCCCAAGATCAGTTTTTTAAAATTATATTTTAAAGGACAATATTTTGATATTATGAATTTAAAAAATGAATTAGAAAGATCATCCCTGTTGTGAGTTACTTGGGTGATTGACTTGTAGCTTTGCATTTCTTATTCCATGAGCTGTGTTTTTATTACATCCTTGTGAAATCTAAAGAGTTGTATTTATGGAAGAAAATTCATATTTTAATTAAAGTTGTTTGGGTTCAGGAAAGATTTATATGGGCAAAACATATTATGAGGAGTGAAAATTCCATTTTTAGGATTTATGCTTTGCATATATAGTTATGATTTCTGAGTCTGAAGTAGAAGGGCATAATGTTTAATACTCAGAAGTTATCTAGTTTCATTGGCATTGAGCTTTCTGTCATCCTGAAGATATGGAAAAGTATTAAGCTCTTTGAAGGTTACTTGTTCAGCCATCTGTAATACAGATTTAATATTTACAACTGCAGTTAAAAATACTGAATAGTTCTTCTGGAGAAATTCATTCTAAAATAAAAATCTGAAACATAACCTTTTTACTTTATTTTTCTGACGATTGCTTTTTGTACCTGTATAATTCTGTAGGTGGCTTTGCTACCATCAGAAAGTAATGGAATTATTTCTTCTTTATTGCATAAAGAATCTGGTTTCTTTTGACTCTTGAGTCTTATAATGGATTCTTTTGATCTGAAATCACTTAAACTCTCTGCCTCCTAACTTCTCTCAGAGAATGGCTTTTAGAGGTAGAAGAAAGTGAAAGAAAAATGAGAATTTGTTTTTATTAATTGGTAAAATGGCTTTTGCAAGAAGTAGGTATAAATATGTCCCAAATGTGTTATTTGGATAGAACTTAAGAGCAGTGATGTGAATCTCCTAGCCTGTTAATTTGTAACTAGATAATCAACTACTTTTCATGAGAAGTACTCCCAGATAAAGGTAAACTGGAATAGAGAAGCCTGAGTGACATTTCACAGTTTGATAAATGGTTCTAGAGGCAAAGGAATCCCTACCATTCATTAGGTTTCTCAAATTATCTTCTGCCCAACACCTGATGTATAGAATGCTTGAAAACTACTCAGAAACAATGTGAGAATGAGCGTTCCTGTATTTATGTTTTTTGACTGTTCAGAAAGCAGAACCCCCTGACGGAGCACTAATCAAAAGGCTTGTGGGAGTATGAGACGATTTTCTTAGCAGCTTTCCCAGCTCACCTTTTAAAATCTGTTCTTTCCTTGGAGGCTAGGAGACTCATATTTGGATTCTCTTTGCTCACATTGCCGCTGTCTTTCTAAGGACCCTTCTCCCTGTTTCTAGTACCTCTTCTGGCCTGCTTATTTGGGCAAGAGGAGAGAGGACTCAGTTGCAGATTGAGGAATAAAGTTCTTTATAGTCTCTGGTTATATTAAGAAATGATCCTAATGCTGCTGCTTTTGATTATTTTGTTCCAGGGTATCCCCAAGGGCACGTCAGTTGGGTGGGACATTTGTGAGGGAAGATGCTTAGTGTCTTCTATGTCTCTCATATTCTGTTGCGTGTGCTTATGTTTCTCTTCTCCTCTTTTAAGCAAATCAGTGGTTTGCAGATCCAAGTGACCTCACTGGCACAGTCAGAAAATGAGTTGCTGAATTCAAACCAAATACTGAAGGAAATGGTGGAGAGGTTAAGACAGGAATGCCGAAATTTAAGAAGCCAAGCTGAAAGAGCACAACTAGAAGTTGAAAAGTAGAGTTTGCTTTTTTTATGTACAAATTGTTTCTTCTTTATGCTGTATTCTTTTAATGACGATTCCAGTGTCGAATGTATTTTGATAATTAGTTAAAATACCCCATTGACATGTACAGTGGTTTTAGGTAATGTATTTTCTGTTTCTAGAGATGAGCTTTTAGAACTCTGAGATAGGTTTTTCAAAAAAAGAAGACCTCTTAAAACTCTGCCTGACCACAGTATTCTGAAAACCTTCAGAGAAACACTTCTTTATTCACTGAGTAAATCAATATATTTCTTAGTACTTCAAGTATATAAATTCTTCAGAATGCCAGAAATCAGAAACAAAATTTTTGATGTGTACAATTTACTTCCTAGAATTAGAATCTTTTGGATTTTCTCTTTGAAAAGCTCATTTATTTGTTAATATTTTTTGATCTTGGAATCTCTTAGTAATAGACAGTCTAGTAAACTGTAGGGAGATGATTGTGGTGATCAAGATTTCCCTGGAAAATTCTGTTTATATATGATAGAAAACTACTATTTTGTATTTGCTTTGTTATTATAACATGTCATTATAAGGTTTTGAATCTATAAAACATTATTCTTTTCACATTTTTTCTTCTGAAGGCTGCTTGCCACATAAAATTTTTTTTCTTATTTTCAGTTTTTCATTTTTTAAGGCTTGTCCATGGCTTCGTATGTGTGGTTGAATTTCAAGAAAAGTAAGGAAGATAATTGCCCATAATGTGTCATGACATATCACAGAGTCCAAATTATTTTGCTTACATTTTGAGAAAAGAAAAATAGAAATTTGTATCTTGGAATCCTTTAAGTGTTTGTGGAATCCTTTAAATCTTTAAGTGTTTGATTTCAAATGTGCTTAAGAATTCTAATAACAGGATAGCTAGCAAATTTAACCAACTTATCATTGGTTTCTAAATGTTATTCATAGGATTGTTGTTTAGTTGCTAAGTTGTGTCCAACTTTTTGCAACCCCATGAATTATAGCCTGCCAGGTTCCTCTTTCCACAGGATTTCCCAGGCAAGCTACTGGAGTGGGTTGCCATTTCCTTCTCCAGGGGATCTTCCCAACCCAGCAGTCAAACTGTCTTCTCCTGCATTGGCAGGCGGATTCTCTACTACTGAGCCACCAGGGAAGCCCATTTATAGGATTACGTAGCAGAAAATAGCTGGACTAAGGGTCCATTGATGTGATTTTGGTCCCAGCGAAGACACTTAAAATCTGTATGACCTTAGTCATGCAGTCTTGACTCCTCAGGGTTTGTATATCTCATTTGTACTGCCTATAGTGAGGATACAAAAAAATCATAAAGCATACAGAAAAGCTTTAAAGATGTAAGTTGTTATGATGTTACTATAAAATAGCACATATATGAAATTTACTCTAGCTAGAAAACATCACATTAAGACTTGATAACAAGGCTGATAGCCATCTTTACTGGGCTCAGTTTTTAATAGCTTGGTGGTATCAAAGTGAAGAAGAACTAAAGGCCCTCTTGATGAAAGTGAAAAAGGAGAGTGAAAAAGTTGGCTTAAAACTCAACATTCAGAAAACTAAGATAAATGGCATCCAGTCCCATCACTTCATGACAAATAGATGGGGAAACAGTGGAAACAGTGGCTGACTTCATTTTTCTGGGCTTCAGAATCACTGCAGATGGTGATTGCAGCCATGAAATTAAAAGACGCTTACTCCTTGGAAGGAAAGTTATGACCAACCTAGACAGCATATTAAAAAGCAGAGACATTACTTTGCCAACAGAGGTCCATCTAGTCAAGGCTATGGTTTTTCCAGTGGTCATGTATGGATGTGAGAGTTGGACTATAAAGAAAGCTGAGCACCAAAGAATTGATGCTTTTCAAGTGTGGTGTTGGAGAAGACTCTAGAGAGTCCCTTGGACTGCAAGGAGATCCAACCAGTCCATCCTAAAGATCAGTCCTAGGTGTTCATTGGAAGGACTGATATTGAAGCTGAAGCTCCAGTACTTTGGCCACCTGATGAGAACTGCTGACTCATTTGAAAAGACCCTGATGCTGGGAAAGATTGAGTGCAGGAGGAGAAGGGGATGACAGAGGATGAGATGGTTGGATGGCATCACCGACTCAATGGACATGGGTTTGGGTGGACTCTGGGAGTTGGTGATGGACAGGGACGCCTGTCGTGCTGCAGTTCATGGGGTCACAAAGAGTCAGACACGACTGAGCAACTGAACTGAATGCATATGTATGGAATCTAGAAAAATGGTATTGAAGAACTTATTTACAGACATAGAGAACAGACTTATGGACATGGAGAGAGGGTAGGAGAGGGTCAGATGTATGGAAAGAGTAACATGGAAACTTACATTACCATATGTAAAATAGCCAACAGGAATTTTCTGTATGGCTCTGGAAACTCAAACAGGCTCTGTATCAACCTAGAGAGGTGGGATGGGGAGGGAGATAGGAGGGAGGTTCAAAACGGAGGGGATATATGTATACCTATGGCTGAGTCATGTTTAGGTTTGACAGAAAACAACAAAATTCTATAAAGCAGTTATCCCTCATTTAAAAAATAAAAAGATTTTTATGAAGTCTAAATGATGTAGTACATGCACTCTTTTAATAAGCACAGTGGCTGGCTCGTAGGAAACAGTCACTAATGGTACTGTTAGGAAATATGTGGTCATGCAAGAATGCCTGTGTTGGATAAGGGAGGAGGTGGTGAAGAAGGAGGTAGTGAGTTTGATTATACTTGTGGTAATATCTATTTAATTCTAAGGGTTAATAGGTTTTACGTACATTCTCTGACAGGGCATTGGAAGAGAAGCAAATACAATGGTTGGAAGAAAAGCATAAGCTTCATGAACGTATCACTGACAGAGAAGAAAAGTATAATCAAGCTAAAGAGAAATTGCAGCGAGCTGCAATTGCCCAAAAAAAGGCAAGTGGTTCTTATTAAATTATTTCTGTAGAGTAAAAACATAACTATTTTTAGTAGAATATAATACATAATTAAAGCAGACTTTAGTGGTATGTTACGTTTGATATTTAAACATGACATTTTGCTGTCAACTTTGCAAAGATAAATTGGGAACATGCAAACTACTCAACAGGTTTATTTCGAAATATGTGTACAAGTCAGTTTTTCAGAACCCACATACGTTTTTCCACAGAGATGGTAGTTTTCATTGATAGTTTCTAGACCAGCCCATACAAGGCTCATTTAACTCATTCTTCACTTACAGTTTGATTAGGTCTGTTTCAGCTATGCTTAACCAGTTCTTTCAACATTGTTTTTGTGGTTCCAATACTTTTTTGTTTCCAAATCAGGAATATAGGAGCAAGTATCTCCTTGCCCCAGCAGAAGGAACTAGGACTCCCCTGGCTTCTGAAACACCTGTGATAGTTCTCACACTCGTGATCTTTTTAAAACTTCATCTTTGCAGGCATATTTTCTCCAGAACCTAAAAATTTAGTCCAGGGCATCATGGAAGTAATGTAACCAGGTGATTCATCTAAGTCAGTGGTTTTTACAACAGCAGACCCAAGGAATGCAGCATAGCCCCATTAGTAACCATGGCTCACTATGGCAGCAATTCAGCAGTTATTTTTAGCAAGATTGGCACATGTATGTTGGGTGAAGGGGAACATAGTTAAAAAAAAAAAAAGAAAGTCCCATAAATGAGTTGTTATGTCTTCATTTCATAAGTTCCCTTAGTACTGGCATTGGTGTGAGAAAGTAAGAAGGTCTGAGAGGAAGGTACTTCAGGACAGATACAGAGTATCTTAATGTCTCTGTGTTTATCGGTAAGTGTAGTTGTTCATATTTGCTTAAGAGAACTGTATATTGTTTATATATTCTGAATTTGGAAATAAAGGACACAGTTCCTAGTGACTTGTTTATGTCATTAGACATAACTGCCAAATTTGTCCTGATAGTTGGAGTGACAACATGAGAAGCCTAAACATTGTTACTTCCCCACTTTCTTGGTTTATGAATACTGCATTTCTTTTTTTTGTATGCTAAAAGTAGTATAACGGTGAGATTATAAAGCAGTACTTAATTATATAGGAATACCAGTGTTTTGTACTCAAATATACTTATGTTGCTTCATTGTTTTTTCCTGAGTCTATCACTTCTCTTTCTCTTTCCTTCTGCCCATATAAGTACTGAGCAGTGTATGGGTATTGATGGGGTTTTAGTGAAGCTATTTCACGGCTTGGGATGATCTCAGAAATCCTACTTATGCCTCCGTGTATTGTTTGAAGCCTAAAAGCATCTGAAGCCAGCTTTTAGCTGGAAATCATTAGAAATTACAAGGGCTGATTTTATCTTTCACAGAAAAACTTTTATGTTGAGGCTTTAGAGGTAAGTATCTTAGAGATCAGATTCTAATTATTGAGGTTAGGTTGGGTTGACTTCCTTTGGCGCAAAAGTGACATCCAGTGGTGAGAGAGATTATCAGGTAATCATAGGTAAGAGATACCAAGGGAACATTTCATGCAAAGATGGGCTTGATAAAGGACAGAAATGGTATGGACCTAACAGAAGCAGAAGATATTAAGAAGAGGTGGCAAGAATACATGGAAGAACTGCACAAAAAAGATCTTCACAACCCAGATAATCATGATGGTGTGATCACTCACCTAGAGCCAGACATCCTGGAATGTGAAGTCAAGTGGGCCTTAGAAAGCATCACTACGAACAAAGCTAGTGGAGGTGATGGAATTCCAGTTGAGCTATTTCAAATCCTGAAAGATGATGCTGTGAAAGTGCTGCACTCAATATGCCAACAAATTTGGAAAATTCAGCAGTGGCCACAGGACTGGAAAAGGTCAGTTTTCACTCCAATCCCAAAGAAAGGCAACGCCAAAGAATGCTCAAACTACCGCACAATTGCACTCATCTCACACGCTAGTAAAGTAATGCTCAAAATTCTCCAAGCCAGACTTCAGCAATACGTGAACTTCCTGATGTTCAAGCTTTTTTTAGAAAAGGCAGAAGAACCAGAGATCAAATTGCCAACATCCGCTGGATCATGGAAAAAGCTACAGAGTTCCAGAAAAACATCTATTTCTGTTTTATTGACTATGCCAAAGCCTTTGACTGTGTGGATCACAATAAACTGTGGAAAGTTCTGAGAGAGATGGGAATACCAGACCACCTAACCTGCCTCTTGAGAAATCTATATGCAGGTCAGGAAGCAACAGTTAGAACTGGACATGGAACAACAGACTGGTTCCAAATAGGAAAAGGTGTATGTCAAGGCTGTATATTGTCACCTTGCTTATTTAACTTATATGCAGAGTACATCATAAGAAATGCTTTACTGGAAGAAACACAAGCTGGAATGAAGATTGCCAGGAGAAATATCAATAACCTCAGATATGCAGATGACACCACCCTTATGGCAGAAAGGGAAGAGAAATTCAAAAGCCTCTTGATGAAAGTGAAAGAGGAGAGTGAAAAAGTTGGCTTAAAGCTCAACATTCAGAAAACGAAGATCATGGCATCCGGTCCCATCACTTCATGGGAAATAGATGGGGAAACAGTGGAAACAGTGTCATGCTTTATTTTGGGGGGCTCCAAAATCACTGCAGATGGTGACTGAAGCCATGAAATTAAAAGATGCTTACTCCTTGGAAGAAAAGTTATGACCAACCTAGATAGCATATTCAAAAGCAGGGACATTACTTTGCTGACTAAGGTCTGTCTAGTCAAGGCTATGGGTTTTCCTGTGGTCATGTATGGATGTGAGAGTTGGACTGTGAAGAAGGCAGAGTGCTGAAGAATTGATGCGTTTGAACTGTGGTGTTGAAGAAGACTCTTGAGAGTCCCTTGGACTGCAAGGAGATCATCCAGTCCATTTTAAAGGAGATCAACCCTGGGATTTCTTTGGAGGGAATGATGCTGAAGCTGAAACTCCAGTACTTTGGCCACCTCATGCGAAGAGTTGACTCATTGGAAAAGACTCTGATGCTGGGAGGGATTGGGAGCAGGAGGAGAAGGGGACGACAGAGGATGAGATGGCTGGATGGCATCACGGACTCGATGGACGCAAGTCTGAGTGAACTCCGGGAGTTGGTGATGGACAGGGAGGCCTGGCGTGCTGCGACTCATGGGGTCTCAAAGAGTCGGACACGACTGAGCGACTGAACTGAACTGAACTGAACTGAACCTGAAAGAGGGGAGAAGGTGGTATTTTAAGAAACTTGCAAAATAACCTTTGATCAGTATTGACCTAGGATGAATGTTTTTCCTACTGAAATTACTGCCAAATGATGCGTATGAATATAGTAAATACCTATTTTACTTTAAAAAATGTAATCTGTGGATTATGATTTTAAGTTGTAAAAAGTTGTTAATTCAGTAAATAATTATGACCCAGAGCTGTCCCATCATGTGGAACACTACCCTGTAGGCTTACGACTGTACCTCAGTTAAAGTGAAAAAACAGACAATATATGTGACATGGCAATAGTCAAAAGTAGGCAAGTGTGTGTAATTTTAGGGCTGGAAGGTCTTAGTATTCAGATAGAGTTTTGCAGATTAGGAAGCTGAAGTGGCAGGTAGCCAAGATCACTTCACCAGTTAGGAGCACCATGACTGAAACCTACATCTTTCTATTCTTAGTTCTGTGTTTCTTCTGCGTTGTTACTCTTTTCGTTTCCCCCTTTCTTTGATTCCAGATACTTTACTGCTCTTCTCTGCATTGTAGCCATAATGCACATGAGTCTTATTTCTTGTGGCAAAACAGTCACTATAAAATTAATTTCTTTAACTCAGACCCTTTTCCCATTCAAATTGATGTTTCTGTATGAAAATTTTGGCTTATAAGATAGCATAAAGAGGATTCGTAAAATTGCAGCAGACTTTTAAAATTTCTTTAGATGACAAAAGTCACAACTTTCTTACGCGGTAAGATTTAAAACAGGTCAAATATGTATTAACTCCAGAGCAGAAATCATAATCCTTTAGAGTTACTTTCCTGTGAGAGGTTCTTATAACTGGGGAGTAGCAGCTTGATCTTTTTCCTACAGGCTAGGTGAGATGGCTCACTGCCATCTGACTGTGTTCTTTTACAACTCCAACCTCTTTAACCACAAAGCTTATGTCCTTTCTGGTAAGTGACATTACATGAAGATGTAATGACAAAGTGTAATGATATTTTGTTGATTGTTTGGAAAAGCTTGACCAAGTGTCTTGAGTTGAAATGCCCTTCTGTAACTGATGACTTCTCTGTATGTTTTCCTCACATATTCTTTAAGTGTGAGTATGAAGAGCAATCTCTTGGTAGGAGGACAATGATTTGTGCTTTTCTTTTTGAGGCACTTGAAATAACTTGTGATTTTTATTCTAAGGTATATGTTTTTGAAATAACTCTTGGTTAGAGGTTATGAATGGTTTAGAAAAAGAAATGAACCGTAGTCTTAAAGTTGTAAAATATCTATTGAATATGTTTTGTGGCCTGGCATTATGTTATACACTGAGCAGAACATAGAAGCTATGATTGATTCCTGTCCTTTTTGACCATATAATCTAATTGGAGAAATAAAATAACATCCAATACCTAAAGAATCTATTAGTCACTTCCATGTGATCTGTATGGACACTAAAATTTGAGAACCACTCTCTTAGAGAGAAGAAAGCTTGAAGACAGACTAGTTAGAAAGCTATTACAGTAATCTTAAAATGACGTAAGAGGTCTGGAATTTGGGCTTGCAGTATAGAGTGAAGGTGAAGGATGACTCCTGAAAGTATTCCAAAAGAAAAAAAAATTACAGACTATTACAATGCTAAATAAGAAAAAGGAAAATAGGAAGTATTTTAGCTATGAGGGGATATAAGAAGAGTTGTCATAATGAAATAAAGAGCATGTGTCAGTTGAGTACAAAGAGAAGATGTATTTGACTAAACACATGTCCAATATAAACTGATAACAGTGCATCCATGTAGACAAGTCCTGGACTCTCAAGTGAAGATATTGTGTAGGTAACCAGAAATAATGGAACATAAAGCATGAAGGTCAGTAGTTCAGATTAGAGATTTATAATTAGACCCTTCAAATTTGGGGAATGGCTGAAAAATAAAGGACTATGAACTAAGTTGACTGAGCAAGTAGCTGATTTAGTAGAAGAATGGTCAGATGGTCATAGAGGTAGAAGCTCTAGTATGTTGTTATATAAGCCACAGGAAAGAAAGATATCAAAGATAAATGCTCATGATTGTTGAAAAGAGTTCACTGAATTTGGCTAGAATGTGGTGAAAGGAAAATTTTAGCTTTGAGTCTTGCATCAGTATCTTTTGATTTGTCTTTTACTCTTTTGTGTTGTAATGTTTATAATACTAAGGCATCCATTTGATTATCCTGTGATTGTATCAGACTAAAATCAAAATTAAAACCATTTCTTACAGCCACTTTCCCCTCTGGACTTTGATTTCTTTCAGTGGAGCACCATTCTTCCAATCACTTATGCTTCAAACCTGTGATTCATCCTGAGGGCTCCCTTTTTCCAAATCTAGTCAATCCGTGTATCAGTTTCCTAGGGTTGCTATAACAAATTACTACAAATTATGTGGCGTAAAGCAAGGTGGTTATAAATAGTTATTACAAATTATGTGGCTTAAAGCAACAGAAATGTATAATGTTACAGTTCTAAAGTTAGAAGTCCAAAACCAAGGTGTCCATAGGGCCATGCTCCCTCTAGGGGCTCTGGAGTAAGGGTCCGCTCCATGCCTCTCTCTCAGCTGCTGGTGCATGGGGCCTCTGTCTTCACATGGTGGTCTCTCTGCGCATCTGTCTGTGTGTCCAGATTGCTCCCTTTTTATAAGAACACAAGTCAATGTTGGATTCAGGGCCTACTCTCATCTTAACGCTACCCTTTTTTAAAAATAACACTCTGGAGTGTTTTCCAGGACCAAGAACCAATTACCTAATTTTCTGTATACCAACTGGGTGTCTGACTGTTCAGTTAAATTCTGACACCGCATCAGCTCCCGCAGATTGAAGGGTCCCGTCTCATAAGAGCTGTTAATCAGGGTCCCTGTAAAACCCCTGCCCAGATTCTATGAAAATACTTTATTCATATTTACTGGTTTATTATGGTATGACTCAGGAATAGCCAAATAGAAGAGATGTGTAGGGCAAGGTATGGAAGGGATGGGATGTGCCACCCTCCTAGCAAATCAGTGTACTCACTGTGCTGGAGGCTTTCCAGGTATCCTTGTTAAGCGTTTTGATAGCTGTTGGTCTCAGTACCCCCGCCTCCCAGAAGCTGAGAATGGGAGGTGGGAGGAGGGCTGAAAGTTCCTACCTTCTCACCACTTGTTTTTTCTAGTGACTAGTCCTATTTTAAGACTATCTAGGGATCGCATCCTAAGTTAACTTATTAGTATTAACTCAGATACGGTTGAAAAGGGCTGATTATGAATAGCAAAAGATGCTTCTGCCACTCAAGAAATTCAGTGAGTTTTAGGAGCTCTCTGCCAGTAACCCAGGAAAAAGACCAAATATGTTTCCTTTTATATCACAGTCACATTCTGTGTAAACATATTATGGAGACACTCTTCTACCCAGTACAGTCACTGGAGCCTGTGAACTCTTCCTTTATAATATATCTCGCATTGTGCCCACCTCATTTCTTTTTACTCCTATTGCTAACATCTGAGCTCAGACTCTTCTCTACACAGTTTCTCTGTATTCATTTAGTCAGTTTACTTAACAAATTTATTGAGAACCTGCTATATGCTACGTATTGTTTTATTTGCAGTGATATACAAACAAAGACCGTACTAAGGAGCTTATATGATAGTGGATGGGAGACATGGGGTAAAGAAACAAATACATATCAGGTGGAGATGTGTGGTAAGAGGAAAACCAGTAGAGATAGAGGGTGGTGGTTTATATAGGTGATCAGGGAAGGCTCTGATAAAGTAACATTGTGCAGAGACCTCGAGGAAAGAAGGGAGAGGCCATCTTTTGTTTGTAGGGAAAGAATGTGCCAGAGTAAATAGAAAGTAAAAGGTGGAGGCAGGAGTCGACTTGGTATGTTGAAGGAAAACAAGAAGGGAGACCTGATTAGCTGGAATGGAGAGAAGTAGGAGGAGGCTATGTGATGTTGGGGCTTTTTTTTTTTTTTTTCATTTTATTTCTGAATAATAGGAACACACTAGAGAGTTTTGAATTGAGACATGATATAATCTGAATAATGTTTTAAGAGAATTTCTGCCTGTTGTGTAAGCAGGGCAAAGAGGATTCAGGAAGACCACTTTTCTATAGTCCAGCTGAGAGCTGTAGAGAACTAGTAGTAGACTGATGGTAGGATTCTGGATACATTTTTAAAGGTGGAGCTTACAGTGGTTATAGGGTATTAAGGAGATATATCAAAGGTGACTAAGATGTTGGGCTTGAGTACCTAGTTAAAGTAGAATTGCTGTTTACTGACATGGTAAAGACCTTGGATAGGACAGATTCAGGGATAAAACAGAGATGCCCCCTTTGGACACATTAACTCTTTGAGGTGCCCACTAGACTTCCAAATGGAGATATTAAGTAATCTGGTGATCACATGAATCAGGACTTCAGGGAATAGGACTGGGCTAGAGATAAAGATTTGAGGCTCACCAATGTGTAAATGGTATTGAAAGCAATGGGACTAAATGAGGTCACCTAGAAAGTGAAGGAAGACAGAAAAGAACAAGTTTGAGGATTGAGTTTTGAGGAATTCCAAACTTAAGAAGTTGGGAAGTTAAGGCAGAGTGGCCGGTATGATAGGAAAATAATCAGTAAAGTATTGGATGCCAAGTGAAGAAAAATGCTTCAAGAATAATTAGCCGTGTCAAATGACATTCATCAGATCAGATCAGTCGCTCAGTCATGTCTGACTCTTTGCAGCCCCATGGACTGCAGCACACTAGGCTTCTCTGTCTGTCACCAATTCCCGGAGCCTACTCAAATTCATGTCCATCGCATCGGTAGTGCCATCCAATCATCTCATCCTCTGTCGTCCCCTTCTCCCTCCTTCACTCTTTCCCAGCATCTGGGTCTTTTCCAGTGAGTCAGTTCTTCGCATCAGATGACCAAAGTATTGGTGCTTCAGCTTCAGTATCAGTCCTTCCAATGAATATTCAGCGTTGATTTCTTTTAGGATTGACTAGTTGAATCTCCTTACAGCCCAAAGGACTCTCAAGAGTCTTCTCCAACACCACAGTTCGAAAGCATCAATTCTTCGGTGCTCAGCTTTCTTCATAGTCCAACTCACACATCCATACATGACTACTGGAAAAACCATAGCTTTGACAGGATGGACCTTTGTCAGTAAAGTAATGTCTGCTTTTTAATAAGCTGTCTAAGTTTGTCATAGCTTTTCTTCCAAGGAGCAAGCGTCTTTTAATTTCATGGCTGCAGTCACCATCTGCAGTGATTTTGGAGCCCAGAAAAATAAAGTCTGTCACTGTTGCCACTGTTTCTCCATCTATTTGCCATGAAGCGATGGGACCAGATGCCATGATCTTAGTTTTGAGTTATAAATGTTGAGTTATAAGCCAACTTTTTCACTCTCCTCTTTCACTTTCATCAAGAGGCTCTTTAGTGTCAACAAAAAATTAATCAGTCAATATAAGAAAGAATTGTAAAATATTATTCGAGACAAATTTGAGGATTATAACCGAAGAGCATCTCAGAAAGCTCTGAGAGCTGTTTCCCCCATTAGAAGTCAAGATGCAGCTTATTATTTAAGCTTTTTTTGAGACAGAGAGCTGTACATTAAATGACGTATTATTGACAGTTTACACAATCCAGAATTAAGCACCATTGTTATATGGGTCGTGTGACCCTTTACAAGATCAAGAGGGAATGTTATCTTTCAAGGAGTTGTCTTACTGATGCTAGGAGAATGTTGCCATTTATGGTTGAGCAGATATTCCTGCTGATGGGGGGGAGATTTGGTCAATGCATAATGACAGATACACAGTGAGAGGAGATGAGGCCAAAGGCAGAGAAGAATTTTTATGTTTAAATTTTTCTTGTCTTCCCATAATGTGAACTTTATTTCACAATGGTAAGATGATAAAATAGTAAGATGAAGACAGATTTTCTTTGGCTATGTAAGTATTAAAAAGAAAACTAGAGGAAAACAATATAATGGGAAGGACTAGAGATCTCTTTAAGAAAATGAGAGACACCAAGGGAACATTTCATGCAAAGATAGGCACAGTAAAGGACAGAAATGGTATGAACCTAACAGAAGCAGAAGATATTAAGAAGAGTTGGCAAGAATACACAGAAGAACTATACAAAAAAGATCTTAATAATCTGGATAACCATGATGGTGTGATCTGTCACCTAGAACCATATATCCTGGAGTGTAAAGTCAAGTGGGTCATAGGAAGCATTACTACAAACAAAGCTAGTGGTGTGCTTAGTCACTCAGTCATGTCCAACTCTTTGTGACCCCCGTGGACTGTAGCCCACTAGGCTTTTCTATCCATGGGCATTCTCTAGGAAAGAATAAGTAAGTATAAGTGTGTTAGTCGCTCAGTTGTGCCCAACTCTTTGTGACTGCAGCCCACCAGGCTCCTCTGTCCATGAGATTTTTCCAGGCAAGGATACTGGAGTGGGTTGCCATTTCCTTCTCCAGGGAATCTTCCCAACCCAGGGATCGAACCTGTGTCTCCTACATTACAGGCAGATTCTTACCAACCCAAGGGCCAAACTCAGGTCTGCTGCATTGCAGGCAGATTCTTTACTGTCTGAGCCACCAGGGAAGCCCAGAGCTAGTAGAGGTAATGGAATTCCAGCTGAGCTATTTCAGATCCTAAAAGATGATGCTGTGAAAGTGCTGCACTCAATATGCCAGCAAATTTGGAAATCTCAACAGTGGCTGCAGGACTGGAAAAAGTCTCATTCCAATTCCAAAGAAGGGCATTGCCAAAAAATGTTCAAACTACTGCACAATTGTACTCATCTCACACGCTAGCACGGTCATTCTCAAAATCCTTGAAGCTAGGTTTCAACAGTACATGAACCAGGAACTTCCAGATGTTCAAGCTGGATTTAGAAAAGGCAGAGGAACCAGAGATCAAATTGCCAACATCTGTTGGATCATTGAAAAACCAAGGGACTTCCAGAAAACATCTATTTCTGGTTCATTGACTACACTAAAGCCTTTGACTGTGTGTATAGCAACAAACTGGAAAATTCTTCAAGAGATCAGAATACCAGACCACCTGACCTGCCTCCTGAGAAAACTGTATGCAAGTTCAGAAGCAACGTTAGAACTGAATATGGAACAACAGACTGGCTCAAAATTGGGAAAGGAGAGCATCACGGCTGTATTTTATCACCCTGTTTATTTAACTTCTATGCAGAGTACCTCATGCAAAATGCTGGGCTGGATAAAGTTCAAGCTGAAATCAAGATTGCTGGGAGAAATATCAATAACCTCAGATATGCAGATGACACCACCCTTATGGCAGAAAACAAAGAGGGACTAAAGAGCCTCTTGATGAAGGTGAAAGAAGAGAGTGAAAAAACTGGCTTAAAGCTCACCATTCAAAAAACTAAGATGGCATCCAGTCCCATCACTTCATGACAAATAGATGGGGAAACAATGGTAATAGTGACAGACTTTTATTTTCTTGGGCTCCAAAATCACTGCAGATGATGACTGCAGCCATGAAATTAAAAGATGCTTGCTCCTTGGAAGAAAAGCTATGACAAACCTAGACAACATATTAAAAAGCAGAGACATTACTTTGCCAGCAAAAGGCCATCTTGTCAAAGCTATGGTTTTTCCAGTAGTCATGTATGGATATGAGAGTTGGACCATAAAGAAGGCTGAGCGCCCAAGAATTGATGTTTTTGAACTGTGGTGTTGGAGAAGACTTCTGAGAGTTCCTTGGACAGCAAGGAGATCAAACCAGTCCATCCTTAAGGAAATCAACCCTGAATATTCTTTGGAAGGACTGATGCTGAAGCTGAATCACCAATACTTTGGTTACCTGAT
Organism: Ovis canadensis; assembly: GCF_042477335.2. Lineage (NCBI taxonomy): Eukaryota > Metazoa > Chordata > Mammalia > Artiodactyla > Bovidae > Ovis > Ovis canadensis. The sequence continues at coordinate 136,286,230 of NC_091247.1, read as the reverse complement.
GCTGGAAAAGATAGAAGGTGGGAGGAGAAAGGGACAACAGAGGATGAGATGGTTGGATGGCATCACTGATTCAATGGGATGTGAGTTTGAACAAGCTCCAGGAGATGGTGAAGGACAGGGAAGCCTGACGTGCTGCAGTCCATGGGGTCACAGAGAGTCAGCCACAGTTGAGCGACTGAACAACAACCTGTGATCGTTGTTGGTGGCTTTGTCCCAAGTTGTTCCTGTGGAATAGTAGGTATGCAGGTCTGATTGAAGTAGAACATAGTTTGTCCAAGGACTTTTGTTGTGAAGAACAGAGAGCTGGGATGGGAGCAAAGGCTTCTTTTAAGACGAAGTTATAGGATGATTCAGTTGCAGGGGGAAAACTGATAATGTGGGAGAAAGATGGCAAATGAAGGGACGATGTGTTTTAGTAGGCAGAAGGGCATTAGATTCAGTTCAGAGGGGGAAGGGATTGGGACACAGTGTCTCTGTTGTAACTGGAAAGACGACAAAATACTTAGTTGTAAATTCCTGATAAATTGATGGATGTAATGGGAATGTGTGGAAATTCTCTACTGATTGCTGCTATTTTCTCAGTGTGAAAAAGAATCTGGGTCACCAGCTCAGACTGTGAAGAGTAGAGGTCTAACAGATTTGAGGAGAGACCAGAAGTTGTGAAAGAATACGAGTTTGGGAGAGTGATTGGATTAAGAGAATTAATAGAAATCCCAGGTACCCTCTGGGGCCCATTTGACGTCATTTAGTCACTAAGTCATGTCTGACTCTCTGGGACCCCATGGACTATAGCCTGCCAGACTCCTCTGTCCTTCGGATTTCCACAGCCAAGAATAGTGGAGTAGGTTGCTATTTTCTTTTCCAGGGGATTGTTCTGACTCAGGGATTGAACCCATGTCTCCTGCTTGGCAGATGGATTCTTTACCACTGAGCCACCTGGGAAGCCCCATTTGAAGTTAGTGCTGATTAATTTGAGACTAGTCAGCATAATTTTGTGTATGTGTGTGTGCACGTGTACATGCCAGCTATATTTCAGTTGCTATAGGTCCAACTGTGCAGTCAGTAGGGTCGTATTTAACTAAGGTCAGTTTCTCCAGGTGAGTTTGAGACGGAGACTTGAGTCAATATAATGAGGGATCTGTGAGGAAATTAAGATAATGTTAGAGTCTAAGGCATTCATTGAGTCTACTAGTCAATCAGCCATGCAGCTCTTTTATAACATTCCAGCTCAGTTCCTGGCAAAGAAGAGTGCTCAGTAAATGGCTGTTTTTACAGTGATGAGGATAACAGTGTCATGACCCTATCTATCTTCAAGAAGCTTATCTCCAGATTTTCCTCTTAAGAGGCAAACTTCAGGGTCCATCTTTTACATTAATGCCATATTAATCTTTTCAAAACAATGTTTTTACCCATCAGTCCACTGCAGGAGAACCTTCAGGGGAATCCACATTCTTATAGAATTACAGATTCTTCTTATTCAATTCTTATCCTTTCTAAAAAGCCTTTTCTCATGTTTTTTGTCCTTATTGATTGGAGTTCCCTCAGAAATCCCTACAGTTTGTATTCCTATGATTAAAATAGGGCCCAATTAAGTGGGTACTCTGTATATGTGTGTGTATATAAATATACATACTTGTTAAGATTTGGTGAAAGTGAAAAATTGCTAGTTTAAATGAGCAGTAAAAATGGAGAAATATAACTAGATTTTAAGATTAAAGTTTTATATAATCATATAATAATGAAGTATTAAGCATTTCCATCTTTAAAATGTCTGCTGATAGTTGAACTAAAATACCTAAAAGGAGCATATGCTTTTGATAATAACAGACTAGGAAATATGTGGATCAGCTCTCCACATGAGAACTAGAAGAAGCAGACAAAATGTTTTTAAAAATATCCCCATGAAGGGCAGTGAAGAATTAAACAGGCCAAGGTCCTGGAGAGAGAGAAACCTAGAGAGGTGAGCACGGCATTTGGCTGCTTTTCCCTTAGAGGAGACTGCCAGTTCTAGAAGAGAGAGCTGAAGAGTGAAGCAGAGCTTTTGACACCCTCATAGGGGAACAAAAATCAGAGTTCAGAATCTGCTAGAGAGAGGGTCTCAGGTCTGAGTCCACTAGTGCTTTGGGTTGACATTGTGAAGGAATATACCCTTGGACTAAGAGTGAACTGAAAATAGCTTGGTCCTTGCAGGTATTGAAGCACAACTTCAGATAATCTGTCCTTATAACTAGATTAAATTAACCCCTATTTGTTAGTGTTCCTAGCTGCCTGCCAGAAACAAGTATAAATCTTTTCTAAGGGAAACTAACATTGTAGGCTTCAAGTTACTTCCTCAGTTTTTAAATTATAATATCTATCCCTAAATCAAAAATAAACATAGACATCACTGCACATTTATTGGAATGACTAAAATTCAAAACACAGTATCAACTGCTGGTAAGGATATGGAACAATAGGAACTTTTTTACTGGTGGGATTGTAAAACTATACAGCCATTTTGGAAGATACTTTGGCAGTTTCTTACAAAGCTAAAATAGTCTGGCCATACAGTCCAGCAATCACACTCCTAAGTATTTATTCAAACAAGTTGAAGACTTACGTTTACACACGCACACGCACAACACTATGCACAAACATTTATAGCAGCTTTGTTCATTATTGCCAAAAGTTGGAAGCAAGAAACACGTCCTTAAGTAGGTGCATGGTTAAAAAAAACTTTGCTATATCCACACAAGAGAATATTATTCAGTGATAAAATGGAAATGAGCAATTAAGCCATGCAGAGATATGGAGGAACCTTAAATGCATGTTACTAAATGAAAAGAGCTGGTCTGAAAAGACTGTTTGCTATGTGATTTCAAATACATGACATTCTAGAAAAGGCAAAACTATGGAAACAGAAAAAGTATCAATGGTTGCCAGACTGTGAGGTGAGGGAGTAGGGATAAACAGGTAGAGCACAGGGAATTTTTATGGCAGTGAAACTGTGTGTGTGTGATGCTACAGCAGTGGACATGACTGAACAGTTAACACACAGTAGTGGATACATGACATTATGCATGTGATGGAACCACAGAACTGAACAACACAGAGGATGACAGTGAAAACTGCGGACCTCAGTTAATAATAATGTATCAATACGGGTTCATCAGTTTTAACAAGTTTCTATTAATAATGGTTTAAAAATAGCTGCATGAGGAAATAACACTGAAAATCAAGAGAAGGGTAACAACCAATGTAAGCAAACCCCCCCACAGGGGATCCAAGTAATGGAGTTATCAGACATAGACTTTAAAAGTACCATGTTGTGTATGCTCCAGCATAAGTGCTTGAGAATTGGACCAGAAAACTAGAAGACATTTTTTTAAATGGCAAGTTGAGAACTAAAAAACACTGAATTAACTGAATTATGAACTCTGTGGGTAGATTTAGCAGAAATCAATGAAGAGAAAATATACAATAGAGAAAATTTAACTTGCCAAGGCTGATCAATCTGAAAAGATGGTGATAAAATTGATTCTCCCCAGACTCCTCATAGGTAGATAAGTAAATAAACACGAATAGACGATATAATGGGCCCTGGTGGCTCAGACGGTAAAGAATCTGCCTGCAATGCAGGAGACCCGGGTTCAATCCTGATGAAAGGGGGATATCACTATACATCTTACAGATATTAAAACAATATTATAAAAATAACTATGTTAATATTGCAATTTAGTGGACAAATTCCTTGAACATCTCAATAAAACTAACAAAAATTAGGAAATCTAAATAGTCCTGTATCTATAAGGGAAATGGAATCCTTAATTTAAAACCTTCCATAGAGAAAATTTGATATGTGTATAATAAAATTATTACCACAGTAAGTCTAGTTAATAGTTACATCCATCACCATACATAGCTACAGAATTGTTTTTCTTGTGATGAGAACTTTTAAGATAAGTCTCTTCAGTTCAGTTCAGTTCAGTCACTCAGTCGTGTCAACTCTTCGCGACCCCATGAATCGCAGCACGCCAGGCCTCCCTGTCCATCACCATCTCCCGGAGTTCACTCAGACTCACATCCATCGAGTCCGTGATGCCATCCGGCCATCTCATCCTCTGTCGTCCCCTTCTCCTCCTGCCCACAATCCCTCCCAGCATCAGAATCTTTTCCAATGAGTCAACTCTTCGCATGAGGTGGCCAAAGTACTGGAGTTTCAGCTTTAGCGTCATTCCTTCCAAAGAATTCCCAGGGCTGATCTCCTTCAGAATGGACTGGTTGGATCTCCTTGCAGTCCAAGGGACTCTCAAGAGTCTTCTCCAGCACCACAGTTCAAAAGCATCAATTCTTCGGTGCTCAGCCTTCCTCACAGTCCAACTCTCACATCCATACATGACCACTGGAAAAACCATAGCCTTGACTAGACGGACCTTAGTCGGCAAAGTAATGTCTCTGCTTTTGAATATACTATCTAGGTTGGGCATAACTTTTCTTCCAAGGAGTAAGCGTCTTTTAATTTCATGGCTGCAGTCACCATCTGCAGTGATTTTGGAACCCCCAAAAAACGAAAGTCTGACACTGTTTCCACTGTTTCCCCATCTATTTCCCATGAAGTGATGGGACCGGATGCCATGATCTTCGTTTTCTGAATGTTGAGCTTTAAGCCAACTTTTTCACTCTCCTCTTTCACTTTCATCAAGAGGCTTTTTAGTTCCTCTTCACTTTCTGCCATAAGGGTGGTGTCATCTGCATATCTGAGGTTATTGATATTTCTCCCGGCAATCTTGATTCCAGCTTCTGTTTCTTCCAGTCCAGTGTTTCTCATGATGTACTCTGCATATAAGTTAAATAAGCAGGGTGACAATATACAGCCTTGATGCACTCCTTTTCCTGTTTGGAACCAGTCTGTTGTTCCATGTCCAGTTCTAACTGTTGCTTCCTGACCTGCATACAGATTTCTCAAGAGGCAGGTTAGGTGGTCTGGTATTCCCGTCTCTTTCAGAATATTCCACGGCTTATTGTGATCGACACAGTCAAAGGCTTTGGCATAGTCAATAAAGCAGAAATAGATGTTTTTCTGGAACTCTCTTGCTTTTGCCATGATCCAGCGGATGTTGGCAATTTGATATCTGGTTCCTCTGCCTTTTCTAAAACCAGCTTGAACATCTGGGAGTTCACAGTTCCCGTATCGCTGAAGTCTGGCTTGGAGAATTTTGAGCATTACTTTACTAGCATGTGAGATGAGTGCAATTGTGCAGTAGTTTGAGCATTCTTTGGTGTTGCCTTTCTTTGGGATTGGAATGACAACTGACCTTTTCCAGTCCTGTGGCCACTGCTGAGTTTTCCAAACTTGCTGGCATATTGAGTGCAGCACTTTCACAGCATCGTCTTTCAGGATTTGAAACAGTTCAACTGGAATTCTATCACCTCCACTAGCTTTGTTCGTAGTGATGGTTTCTAAGGCCCACTTGACTTCACATTCCAAGATGTCTGTCTCTAGATTAGTGATCATATCATCATGATTATCTGGGTCTTGAAGATCTTTTTTGTACAGTTCTTCTGTGTATGCTTGCCACCTCTTCTTAATATCTTCTGCTTCTGTTAGGTCCATACTATTTCTGTCCTTTACCAAGCCCATCTTTGCATGAAATGTTCCCTTGGTATCTCTAATTTTCTTGAAGAGATCTCTAGTCTTTCCCATTCTGTTGTTTTCCTCTATTTCTTTGCACTGATCACTGAAGAAGGCTTTCTTATCTCTTCTTGCTATTCTTTGGGTCTCTGCATTCAGGTGCTTATATCTTTCCTTTTCTCCTTTGCTTTTCGCCTCTCTTCTTTTCACAGCTGTTTGTAAGGCCTCCGCAGACAGCCATTTTGCTTTTTTGCATTTCTTTTCCATGGGGATGGTCTTGATCCCTATCTCCTGTACAATGTCACGAACCTCATTCCATAGTTCATCAGGCGCTCTATCTATCAGATCTAGACCCTTAAATCTATTTCTCACTTCCACTGTGTAATCATAAGGGATTTGATTTAGGTCATACCTGAATGGTCTAGCAGTTTTCCCTACTTTCTTGAATTTAAGTCTGAATTTGGCAATAAGGAGTTCATGATCTGAGCCACAGTCAGCTCCCGGTCTTGTTTTTGTTGACTGTATAGAGCTTCTCCATCTTTGGCTGCAAAGAATATAATCAATCTGATTTCGATGTTGACCATCTGGTGATGTCCATGTGTAGAGTCTTCTCTTGTGTTGTTGGAAGAGGGTGTTTGCTATGACCAGTGCATTTTCTTGGCAAAACTCTATTAGTCTTTGCCCTGCTTCATTCCGCATTCCAAGGCCAAATTTGCCTGTTACTCCAGGTGTTTCTTGACTTCCTACTTTTGCATTCCAGTCCCCTATAATGAAAAGGACATCTCTTTTGGGTGTTAGTTCTAAAAGGTCTTGTAGGTCTTCATAAAACCGTTCAACTTCAGTTTCTTCAGCATTACTGGTTGGGGCATAGACTTGGATAACTGTGACATTGAATGGTTTGCCTTGGAGACGAACAGAGATCATTCTGTCGTTTTTGAGATTGCATCCGAGTACTGCATTTCGGACTCTTTTGTTGACTATGATGGCTACTCCATTTCTTCTGAGGGATTCCTGCCCGCAGTAGTAGATGTAATGGTCATCTGAGTTAAATTCACCCATTCCAGTCCATTTTAGGTCGCTGATTCCTAGAATGTTGACCTTCACCCTTGCCATCTCTCGTTTGACCACTTCCAGTTTGCCTTGATTCATGGACCTGACATTCCAGGTTCCTATGCAATATTGCTCTTTACAGCATCGGATCTTGCTTCTGTCACCAGTCACATCCACAACTGTGTATTGTTTTTGCTTTGGCTCCATCCCTTCATTGTTTCTGGAGTTATTTCTCCACTGATCTCCGGTAGCATATTGGGCACCTAATGACCTGGGAAGTTCCTCTTTTGGTATCCTATCATTTTGCCTTTTCCTACTGTTCATGGGGTTCTCAAGGCAAGAATACTGAAGTGGCTTGCCATTCCCTTCTCTAGTGGGCCACATTCTGTCAATAAATTAATCTCTTAGCAGCTTTCAAATCTGCAATGCAGTGTTATTAACTATAATCACCATGCTGTACATTACCTCCATAGGACTTACTTATTTTTTAACTGGAAGTTTGTACCTTTTGATCTCCTTCACCCACTTCACCCATCCCTCACCCCCTGCCTTTGGCAACTGCCCATCTGTTCACTATATCTTTGAGCTTATTTTATTTTAAAGATTACACATATAAGTGAGATTACGTGGTAGTTTTTCTCAGTCTAGTTTATTATACTTAGCAAAATGTCCTCAAGATCCAGCCATGTTGTTGCAGATGGCAAGATTTTCTTTATAATGGCTGAACCATATTCTAATGTGTGTGTACCACATTTTCTTCATCCATTTATCCATTGATGGACACTTGCTTCCATGTCTTGGCTATTGTAAGTAATGCTTCAGTGAACGTGGGGTGCATATGCCTTTTCAAGTTAGTATTTTTGTTTTTCTCAGATAAATATCCAGAAGTGGAATACTGGTAGTTCTACTTTTGATTTTTTGAGGAATCTCCATACTATTTTCCATGTGTGCATGCTAGTTGCTAAGTTGTGTCAGACTCTTTGTAACCCCATGCACTAGATAGCCCACCAGGCTCCTCTGTCCATGGAATTTTCTGGGCAAGAATACTGGAACGGTTTGCCATTTCTTACTCCAGGAATCTTTCAAGCCAGGGATCAAACTTGGGTCTCCTGTGCTTGCTGCATTGGCAAACAGATTCTTTACCACTGAGCCACCTGGGAAGCCCACTATTTTCCATAGTGGCTGCATTAATTTGCATAGTGGCTACACAATCCTACCAGTAGTGCAAGAGGGTTCCCTTTTTTCCACATTCTCACCAACACTTGTTTCTTGTCTGAGAATATCCATTCTAACAGTTGTGATATCATTGTGGTTTTTACTTGCATTTCTGTGATGTTCAGTTCTTTACATAGACAACAAACAGAAAATAAAATATTTAAATCCATTTACATTAGCATAAGAAATACAAAATACTTAGGAACAAATCTAATGAAAGATATGCAGGACTACACTGAAAACTACAAATATTGCCAAGAAAAACTAAAGACCTAGCTAAAGGAAACTAGTTGATTTGAAAAACTCAGTATTATTAAGATGTCAGTTCTTCCCAAACTGACCTACCAATTAAATGCAATTCTAATCAAAATTTAAATAGTTTTCCTTGTGGAAACTGGAAAGTAGATTCTAAAATTCATATGAAAGTACAAAGGACCAGAACAACCAAGGCAATCTTGAAGAACAACAAAGCTGGAGGACTTAAAGGATGTGGGGTCAATTGGTTATCCTTAACCCAACCTAATTAGATAAAAATGAACCACAGACCTAAATGTGAGGGTAAAAAAATAAAACTTCTAGAAAGAAGCCTGAGGAGAAAATCTTACAGATCTTGGGATAAGTAAAGATTTCTGAAACAGGACATTAAAAAAAGAACTAGTCCTAAGAGATATAATTGATAAAGACATTAAAGTGTCACTTTTTTTTTTTTTTAATAAAATGACACTCTTAAGAGAAAAAATATTACCACACGCTGGGAGGTCAATCTGCCACACATATATCTGACAAAGTATTCATATTCTGAATATGTAAAGAATTCCTACAAATAAACAGATTACTCAAAATATTTTCTTAAACAGGGAAAAGACTAGGACAAACATTTCATTAAAAAAGGATATCCAGATGGCCAGTATGCATAAAAAGATACCCTCTTTAGACAACAGGAAAATGCAAATTAAAGGTACAGTGACATATTATTCTATTCCACCAGAGCAGCTAAAATTTTAAAAGACTAACCATACCAAGTGTTGGTAAGGATGCAGAGCAGTTAGAACTCTCATATATTGCTGGTGGGCAGGTGATGACTAGGCTTTCCTGATGGCTCAAACGGTAAAGAATCCACCTACAGTGCAGGAGACCTGGGTTCAGTCCCTGGGTCAGGAAGATCCCCCGGAGAATGGCATGGCAACCCACTCCAGTATTCTTGTCTGGAAAATCCCATGGATAGGGGAGCCCGGTGGGCTACACAGTCCATGGGGTCACATAGTCAGACACAGCTACGCATGCACACAAGATGTGATTAATAATTTGTTAGAACCACTTTAGAAAACTGCCAGTTTATTAAAGTTAAAACATACATATTCTGTATGACTCATTCCTGAATATGTACGCAAAGAGAAATGAGGACATATGTCTACCAAAAGCGTATTCAGCAGTGTTCATAAAAACTTTATTCGTAGCAGCTTCAAACTAGAAACAATTCAAATTGTTACCAAGAGGAGAATGGATAAAATATGAGGTATTTGTAAAATGGATAATGGGATAACAATAGAGAACTGTGCAATAAACATAACTTAATCATAGAGATGAAATGTTGAACAACAAAAAATCGAGAGATGGAAGTATGTACACTGTATGATTTCTTTGATGTGTGTGGGTGAGTAGAGTCCCGAATCACCTGTTGATACATAAATATATACTTGCGCTAATAAAGGACAGAAACGTGGTTTTAGTGCCAGAGTAGGCAGTAAGTGAACTCTGCCTGTAAGCAATACCATGAATAAATCTCCCAGTATTGAGTCAAAGAAAAAAGCCATCTGTAAAAGAATGTGCACTATGATTCTGTTTGCATGAAGTTCAAAAACAGGCAAAACTAAACTGCAGCTTGAGAAGTAGATTAGTTGGTTATGTTTTCAGAGGGCAGGGAGAGTAGAGATTGAAAGGAGGGAAGGGTAGGGGCCCTTTTGGTATGCCCGTTCTCTTGACCTATGAGATGACACCAGTGTTGGCTTTGTGGGTTTACATTCTATACATTTATATTCTACTCATTCTTCAGTAAGCCTGTTATCCTTTAGTAAAGAGTTAGAAACCAAAAACCTAAAAGGTCTATAGCTACTAAATGAGTGTCAGCATTTATAGGTGTTTTTCTGTTTTTTCTTAAAGGCAAACTTTTTATAAAATTAAAAAGGTATTACCTTTTTCATTTACTTGTTTTGCATTATACATAGATTTTTCCATATTATTAGAAAATTTTTCCGTTTAGAAAGGCATGCTTTCAAACTGAGATGCATCCATAATCAGTCTTAGCTGTCTGATCCTTTAATTTACTACTTTGGTAGTGATTTATCAATTGCAAACTTGCTTTTAATTTTAAATTTATAGTTATTTTAAACCCAGGATATCTTCTGGGAGAATGAAGAGCTCATGATTATCAGGTGACAGGCAAACTCATTAGTAAAATTTGACTTCTTCCCTTCTTAGAATTTCTATCTGCACAGTTTCCTTATTGATGCTAATTTTCTGGTTTGGCATTTATAATAGTTCTGTTTGTTACTTTGAGGGTATGAGCTAGATCTGTGCATTATTATCTTTGCAATTCTCAATAAGCATTGTATCCAGTGATCTTTGCTCTGATTATTCACTGAAAAAACTTATCTCTAAGTAAAATTTTTTTGGTCGAGTAAAATATTCACTATATAGCTTTGTTCAAATAGGAGAGTACATATTACCATACTTGTTCGTATTAATTGTTTCTCTCTTTTTTTAGAGAAAATCTCTTCATGAAAACAAATTAAAGAGACTGCAGGAAAAGGTAGAAATCTTAGAGGCAAAGAGAGAAGAATTGGAAACAGAAAATCAGGTGTTAAATAGGTAATATGTTTGTTTGTATATATGCCCCATGTGGTATTTTGATGTTATAGAACTTTGTTTCTGAGTATAATGTACTTGGGTTGCTTTTAAAATATAAATTGAAAACAATCCTAAAACTTCATTAGACTCCTCATTCATTTTTTTTTTTGGTTGAATGTTTCTTCAAACCAAAAGGTCTTTAACATATGCTTTTCTGTTTTGTATGGTTGGGACTGACGGAAAGGTCAGTCCCTGGCTTTGGTAGCCAGGAGTGGTGTAAATCCTTGCTGCTGAGACAAGACCGTTTAGTGATTACAAGTTCGAAATTGTGGCCACTTTGACAACTTTGAGTTGTCAAATTGACAACTCAACAAGTTGTCTCAAATTGACAACTTTGAGTCAAGGCTCAGTTTTTTACTGTTTTGGTGTGGAAAATATTATTGGGCGGTAGTTTCTGGTTTTTATTTATATCCAAGCACAACTAATAATCTGCATCATTAGCAGTTTTGAGCAGAGATTTACCATTTTAATTTAGTAGTAGTGGCATTGTATGACCCCTGTGATTTAAGTTAATAAAATCTTTTCAAAGTCAGCTAATTAGTAGAAGTCTTCAGCATTGTGGAGAAGGAAATGGCACCCCACTCCAGTATTCCTGCCTGGAGAATCCCATGGATGGAGGAGCCTGCTGGGCTACAGTCCATGGGGTTGCAAAGAGTCAGACATGACTGAGCGACTTCACTTTCAGCATTTAGACAGTATCAGACTTTTCTGTAATGGAAGTTGCCTGTATATCAAGCAGTGATGCTTTACAATGTATACTGGTCTTCTTGGGTATAATTAGTACTAAAATGTGAACAGTTGTGTGTGGTGGGTTTTTTTTTTTTTTTTTTTAGAACATCCAGGAGGTTTCCAGACTGTGGAATAAATGCCAGTTTTACAAATACTCTCTGTTCCAAAGTGAGAAGCCACTACATTCATTCTAAAACAAAATTCAACTTATTTCAAAATTAATGGTTGTAGAGGAAGTGTTATCAATTCAAGAGTGGGCAGCTATGGCACAGATCACCTAGAACTTTAAATGGTTTTGAAACTATATTTGATTACTTGTGATTATTAGGAAATTAATGTCCAAAAAAGTGGTGAACTGTGAAGGCCTGAAAAGTTATTTTAATCCATGTCATTTTCCCTTAAGTTAGGTAGTTTGACCTTTGTCATTAGGTACATTAAAAAATAGGACAAAATTAATTAGCTATGTTTGACCATAGTTTGGAGAAGGCAATGGCACCCCACTCCAGTACTCTTGCCTGGAAAATCCCATGGATGGAGGAGCCTGGTAGGCTGCAGTCCATGGGGTCGCTAAGAGTTGGACACGACTGAGTGACTTCACTTTCACTTTTCATTTTCATGCATTGGAGAAGGAAATGGCAACCTACTCCAGTGTTCTTGCCTGGAGAATCCCAGGGACGGGGGAGCCTGGCGGGCTGCCATCTATGGGGTCGCACAGAGTCAGACACTGCTGAAGCGACTTAGCAGCAGCAGACCATATTTCACCTACAAAATTCATAATATTCAACCTGGTATTTTCTCTATTTCTGTTTGATTCCTGAAGTAAAATAAGGCACCTTTTTTTTTTTTTTTTGAGTCCTTTTAGTTTCAAGATTCATGGGTTGGGGGAGTAGAATTAAAGTAAAAATATCAAAATGTTTTTAATCTCTGACTAATTGTCAAATAAACTTTAAGTTGACAGCCTACAGGGCCAACAGTAACACATATAACTAAGACGCCATGTCATGCTTCTGTTTCTCTTTCTAGGTAAACCGCACTTTATGTGTTGCCATTTCCTTCTCCAATTTTAAGTATTATATATCGGTAAATCTTAAAAATCCTTCCCTCCCAATTATGTTCTGTGACTCATACTGTTCTTCAACAGAATATAACTGTATTAAGCAACAGAAATGCTTTTCCTTTTTAAGACAAAATGTTCCATTTGAAGAGTATACAAGGCTTCAAAAAAGACTAAAGGATATACAGAGAAGACATAATGAATTTCGAAGTTTAATTTTGGTTCCTAATATGCCTCCATCAGCATCCATCAATCCTGTTAGTCTTCAGTCATCAACTGTGATTCCAGGCATGGAATTGTCCTTTCCTCCTCACATGCAGGTATGGGCATTTATTTTAGGAGAAAAAAGTTAGATAGATACTTCTGTAAGTTTTATGTTTAAATACTTAAAAAACCTAAATCTTTACCAGAAAAATTGCTGAAAGGCACAGTGGATTTGAATCTATCCTTCAATGATGCTGCTAGGAGTAAAGTCTCCTACTAGGCACCTGAAAGGAAGAAACTGATAAAGTCTTTGAGTAGACTGTTGAGTTTGTAGGTCACTCATACAATTCTGATTATTACCAGCATTTATGCAAAGGTACTGTACTATGTGCTTTCCGAACAATATTTAATCCTAATGAAAAATGCTTTGAGGGGAGATATTTGTATTCCCAGTTTGCAGATGAGGAAGCTGAGTCAGAGAGGTGAAGTGACTTGCTCAAGGTCATAACTGAGAGCTGAGTTTCATACCTAGATCTGTCTGTTTCCAAAACTTGAGTGAGTTTTACTTTATCAAATCCCTGAGATGTTGAGGGAACCAAATTGATCAGATGACTTTCAGAAGATGAACTGTTAATAAGCAATGACATTTTGTAATGTTGTAAGCAAGGAAGATTTTTAATGTTGTAAGTCCCTGAATTGTACTTCTGATGAAGTGCTTTGTTTATATAATAAACTTCTGTTAAAGTCGTCTTGTTGGAAAGTTGCCACATTAGTACACCAGGGCCCTGCATTACTATTATCTAATTTATTCTGTGGTGAACTTTAAACCTAGAGAAGAACAGACTTTGGGTATTGGCTGAAGGCTACCCTGAGGCAGGAGAAAAGGGAGGACTAGTTGGTAGTCTGGACCGTGCTGGTGGTGGTAGACTGCTGAAATGGTCATCCTTTTCTTGCCACATGTTGCAGACCTGAATAAAAGAGGCACTGAGGCCACTGCCTAACGGTTATTTTTCCACCAGTTTTTCTAACAGCCTTTCTTGCAATGCTTTTTCTGTGCTTTTAAGGAGGAACAGCATCAAAGGGAACTCTCTCTACTTCGCAAAAGACTAGAAGAACTTGAAACAACACAAAGGAAACAACTAGAGGAACTTGGATCTCCTGGGGAATGATTTGCTTGGAGAAAAGGCAGATCAAAAGGGATGAAATCAGTGACTCAATAAAGCTTGAAGTTTTCATGTATGTGGCATTTTAGATACTTTATTACTGTTTGCCAAAACACTTGAATGTGCCTCAAGAAAAGGTACTAGCTACATGCTGTGTTGCATGAATGTCAGGATTTTAAGGTTATGGTAATGATAAGTGAAGCCCTAAGACAGCGTCAGAGATATTTAGAATATTATTGACAACCCTTTGAGAATGTAAAATAAATGAACAAATAAAAAGGAACTAAATAGAGAATCACGTTTTTCAATGATCAATTTTACTTTGTTGAGTTTTTTTTAGGGGGGTGGCATTTTGCCTAAATAGGACTATGTTGCATTCCCTCTTCTTTGAGGTGCTTAGCAATCACATGGTCAGAAACGTTTTCTGGTTTACTATATGTAAAAGTTACAAACCTCTAGTTCTTGAAAAAAGATGACAATTTAAAGTCAGCATAAAACTTAAGATATCTATATATATTACACAGCACTACCTTTTCTAAAAGCTGTGTGCACATAATTTATTAAAAGCTTAATAAATATTTTTCTAGTTATACTGTTTTGTGTTTGTTTTAACCATACAGTGTAGAAGATCTCACTAATTTTGGCTTCATTGAGTTAGAATTAGTAGAAAATAACAAAGTACAAATAATTAAATCCTGTGGCTGTATAACAAAACAAGGGCCATTGTAAAACTTGAACCCAGTGGGGTCCCTTTAGAAATAATGTTGGTATTTAACTTTGTCTCCTACTGTTTTGGATCTAACCAAATTGTTATAAATGTTTTATTTCTCTGTGTCCCTAAGTATGCCATCATTTGCTTTTTTATGTAACATCGTTTAAAGGCATTCTGCTGGAATAACTTCATGTCAACGTGGCAAAGCTAAAGTCTGCTGGACTAAGTGGAATGTTCATTATCTAGACGTCATCACATTCAAAATTCCAAGATGACAGTGGAGGCCAGGAGTAAGATTGCATAGCCTTAACATCATTTAGAAGAATTTGAATTCTTTTAAATTCTTTAAACATCATTTACTTACTATATAATATAGCTGCTAATTTACAAAGCATATACAGTGACACTTTGTTCTTGAAAAATAATTTCTCTGGAGCTACTTAGAATGAAAAAATCTATTACTAGAAAATTTGAAGGAAGAAAAAGACAAAAACAGTCCATATTTACATCAAAATGTTTATTTTTGGATATAGACATTTAAAACATTCATCTCCAAGAACTGCTTCAATCAGGTATACAATAAGAAATAGACTTTAAATCCCTAATACAGAAAAAAGTAACAGAATTAGTTTTTAAATGCTGCTGTAGACACTAGTGTTAGAAAAAAGAAAAGTTTATAAATGGTCTTGCACCAAAAAAATATGCAAAGAAACTTGAAAATAGAAATTGTTTGCCATTTGTTTCTCTGGTTGCTGTTTAATATAGACCCAGTGACTGATTGTCTTCAGCACACATCTAATTTGGCCATGTACTGCGTTTGGCTAACGTGATCCCAAATGTGATCTAGATAGTGCTTTTCACTGGAGGATTGACAAACACGCTACATACATTAGTGAATCTTCATACCACCTCAGTGAGGTAGGTTAGAAATATTATACAGAAATTGAGGCACAAAGAGGTAAGTGACTTGCCCAAAGTTCCCAGCAGCACAGTCCCTGGAAAAGGAGGTACGTCTCCACACAGGATTCATGTGCCAGAGAGCCGGACAGGGACACCCTCATGTAGCATTTACTAAATACTGAGATAAAGCTGTAGCTGATCCTTTGAGATTTCTTAGCATTTCTGTACCCTAAAGAGGGGAAGTCTTTTGGGCAACTCTCCTACCCTTGGGTCTCAACTCTCCAGCTGTTCTCCTATGAATGTCTTCACATCAAGGCTGCAGCAGCCTTAGATGGGGACAAGACTTTTCATATAAAGAACCTCTGTGGTAGGATTTTTGAGGTGTGTCCATTGGAAGGACAGTGGTCAGAAGTGACAGGATTGGGAAGGTGCCTATAGGGCAATAAATGCTTATCTTCTCTGATCAGTTTGTTGAGGTGTCATCTCTCACTCTTTACCAGATAGTGAGAAGCAAAAAGAACTGCATTCATTTAAGACAAATGTACTTTTAAATCCTGCTATCTCATAGATTGTTGTTGGTAAGTGATTTTAAGGAATGTATGATCACTTTTATTTGCTACTTGAAAATTTTCCTTTCCTCGGTCTGGGATTTGGAGCACCAAGGGTAAAGGTGCCACAAAGAAAGTTTAAGAGTTGCCAATTAAACTTTTTACTTCTGGTTTAATAGAAGGAAAACACAGTGGTATTAAAATTGGTCATGAGCAGCAAAAATTCAGGAATAAAAAATCAGCAATAAAAAGACTACAATATAACTAGATAGGGAATTCTTTTTTAAAAAAAGGCATGAATAAAACAGGTATTCTTAACTCTTTCTCTTGTGAGGAATACTTTCAAAAAGTACATAGTAAGACTAAGATACCAAGTTGTATACTAATATTTTTCAGGCCACGGGCCTCAAATATATATATATTCATATATAATACTCCAGTGTGAACAGCAATTTCATGAAATGTAAAATGTATTTTTTAAAATCACACACAAGTATTTATAACCACAGGGTTCACCAGAAGTCTAAAGCAAGGAGATAGTAGTATAGACGTGTAGGATTAGGGGACGGAGTTACTCTTCCATAGATGGTTCTGATCGAAGTTCTTAGAAATAAGCTAATGATTTTTTTTTTTTAACAATAGCCAACATGTCTACTATTGAATACATTTAATATGGAAAAACAAAATGAAGAAAAGAGAGGTACTTTAAAGTGTTTGGATAAGATGCTGTCACGTTTAACAAAGCCTACTCCCTCTCCTTGCTTTAGAGCTCTCTGGTGAAATGGAGGTGAGTTTGATGGAGTACAGTCGGTGACCACTGAAAAACACGAGCCCTTTCAACAATGTTGCAACACTGTTAGTTTTTGGTTTAAACACACACACACATACACACACACACTCACAAATGCTAAGTGTACACACTACCAAATTCTGCGGTCAGCTTTTCCAGGAGCTACTGGGGAAAGTCTCAGTGCTGCAGATCCCCGAGGGTGCCCGCACACCCCCACCTTGTTCCCAGATGACTCATTTCACAGTTTGTTTTGATCATTAGCAATGTCCCTTGTCTGCAGAGGTGCAGTGTAGTCACAAGTGCTACATAGCTGTAGTTTTCAAACAAAACCACTTATATCATTGTGCTTAAGTGGAGAGTGTAGTTAAACAATACTGACCCTTGCTTACTGGCCCTGTATTCTCTGTAAACAAGGAGGCTGTTTGAAACAACCACTTCAGCTCTATTTACAGAAGGGTTCCCACAGTTCACACACAGGCACAGTGGTTGATAACGCTTTCTGAAAGCTGTGCATGTGCCTTGGTCTCTTAAAAAAGTGCTCAAAGTGGAACCCACGTGCAAACTTCAGTTCACAACACAGAGTAGCTCAAGCAGCCATTTTGCTCCCAAGTCATCTGAAGAACTTTACCAGATTAAGCCAGGCCCCAGAGTGCTTACATCCACTTGCATTTCTTCTTTTCATCAAATAAGACTTTTACATGCAAGAGTTGTTTCTGAGCTTCTTCCAGCCCTCGTTCTCTTTCTAGTTTATTTAGAATCTGTTGACAATTAGAACAGTTATTTTAGATATTGTGGCTTTAGCATTACAATTCTGTTTTTTTTGCATTCCTGATGCTGTGAGTGGTAAATCTGTATGAAACAGATGCCAAGATTTTCTTCGATCATTTACATACTCACTTTGCAAGTTGTTTTGCTAAGTCATTATCACAGGATCAACAACACTTCGGCTTAAAATAGAAACTCAGCAAGAAATACCGAACTACTTGCTTACAAATATGGGGCCAGAATTCCAAGGCCCTGTTTTATGCATTATGTCACAGCCATTCCAAGCACAGCAAGCATTCCTGGGCAGCCAACATGCAGGCAAGTATTTCTTCTTAAATGCAGCAGGCAGGGGGCATCCTGGTCAGAGATGTCTACCTCCCTTCCCCTCCCCTTCCCTCCCCTCCCAGTGCTTCCCTTCTAACCCCTGACCCCTGGAAAGAGGGATGCTTATCATGTTTAAGGAACTCATTGCCTCTACCCTACCTTAGTGCTTCACTTGATCTTCAAGTAGAAAATGGAATTGGTGAGCTATTCTCACCATTGACATGGATAGCCTGTCCCAGCATGACTGAGTGGGGGGAATCAGGGAAGGGGGAATTAACATATATTTGGAAACAGCGCATCTGATGACTGTGTCTGTGTGAATTCCCAAAGAAAAAAATCCAGATTAAGGAGAATTAATCATAAAGGAGAATGGTTTATTGAAATAGTTGCTTAAGTTAGAAATATACTTTTAACTACTGAATACAGAATCTAGGCGATTTAACAAGCTTAGCCTTCATTTTAGCAGATTACAATCAAGCATAAGCAGGTCCCTTTTATTAGGACCACTACTTACTCATCCAAGTTAACTGTGTCCATAGGCCCCATTAAATCAAATGGCTGGTCCAAAGGTGGGCAGCCACACGCAGGGTCTGGCTTGGTGCCAGGATCCTGCATCTCAAGACAGGCTTCCTGGCCTCCCTTTCTGGCCATGTGGGATGCCAGAGCCATCCTGAGACCTACAGGACGCTTTATAACCAAATTCTGGTGGCTGATCCATATCTGTTTTTTTAAAAAATGTTATTGAAAATCTTACCTCATCAAAATACTTTATGATGTATTTGTAGATTTCTGTCAAGGCCACTTCTTCGTTAAATTCATTTTCGTGTTTCTTAAAGAGAGAGAGCCTTGTTGAGAGATTCTGAAATGGCTTAAGCACCCAAATGTAATCTTAGTCCTACTTTCTAGCAATACCTTAGATTCCTGAGTTAAGAATTCTTCCATCTCTGAAGATGACAGTGGAGGCAGATCCCTGATTGCTTTGTAATAAGACTTCACTTCCTCTTTGTAGGTTGGGATATCCTTGGCATAGAGAAGTTTATTAGTTGGTGCTTCCTGAAAAAAAGAGCAGCAACCACCAAGAGTTTAAAAAACCATCAGGAAATTATAGCAGTACCAATGTAGCTGAACCGCCACCACTATTACTAATCTTATCTCCTGGTAACAAGGCATCTTCATGCAGTAGGCCTTCATAAATGTTATTGACTGAATGACTGACTGCTATCCAGATAGTTCTGGTGAGTCACTGTTATTTTCAGGCAGATTAAATGCTAATATATTCTGCCTTCCTCTCATAAAAGAACTAAAATTATTATTTTTGCATGATTTTGAGTTACTGTAACAATGGAACTTATTTCAATCATAGTTCGTTACTAATAGTTGTAAAAAGCCTGAATTAAAGCATTTGCTCTCATCCTCACCCACCAGTGAATTTTGGCACTTATAAAAGGTTTGACTGTAGGTCTGATTGAGCCCTTTATATAACCATGAATGTGGTAAGTAATTGGCAACGGCAGATTTTTCTGCTTTTCCCTATTTTATTAGATGATAAAAATCTCAGTGTTACCAAGAAAGAGCATGGTCATTAGTATTGGTGGCTCTGAAGTCTTGATTTTGGAAAAATTCCCTGATAGTTTGAATGTTTTCATGTAATTTTAACTGATGTTAAAATGTAAGGGAAGGTTTTTTAAGTTATAATTTTGACAGAATTAACATGTCAAAGAAAAATCACAGCCAGTCTAGAAAAGAGACGGAAAAATTTATTCAAACCAGCCTGAGGATTATGACCTAGGAGACAGCCTCTCAGAAAGCTCTGAGGACTGTTGTGAAGAGGTAAGGGGGGGTGGGGCCTGCATACATGTGATTTAGGGGAAGGGGGCTGTGCAATCAATCACATACTGCTATTTGTGAGGAACAGATATCTTAATGGTTTTAGTGCATTTCTAAGTATGGGAAGATTCAAGAAACTGAGTTCATGAAATTTTCTCTGGAAAATTACTAACCAAAGTCTAGCCATTTTTTTTTACCAGCGTGCAGACTGCCTCATCCTGATCTTTGGCCTGAATTCCTTTCAGGGTGTGTCATAACAGGTGATGGGCAACATTATTTTGCAATCCCCTCCCTTTCAGACTTAATTCTCACCAATGCTGGGGAGGCATTTCATGAGCAGGAATGCTCATTCTCAGGTCAGACGAGGATTTCATTGATAGGCCACTCACTGTGCTGTTACTGAACAAGGTAGGCCCTATTAACAGCAGCCAAAAGCCTCGGGACGGCCTGTCTTACTAGACTCTCATGGTCCAGGAAATGGTTCCTTCCTGTTGCTTCTACCCACATCTAGAATTACACTATTCCAATAATTGATATTTGGTCAAATTGTTTTAAGTCATCTAGTCACCATTTTTATTGGAGGTTCAGTCATATATTTGGTAATGCACAAAATACAAATAATGTAGGAACATTAATAATTAACATTAATAAAGTATTTAAGAGCTTCCATTATGTGCAGCCCAGTATCTCCCCAGGTCATCTGATGAATCACTATCTTTAAGGGAAATACTATGTTGGCATTGTATATAAAGTTCACCAGAGTAGTATGTACATATACAGTGTGTGATGGGTCACTGTGACCCCTTACAGGATTGAGAGGGGAATATTATCTTCTAAGGAGTTACACAGCTAGTGCCAGAAGAAGAAAATGGGTCTTCAGAGTTCAGCGGCTACTTCTACCATTGGAGCGGGCTGATATATGCATAACGGGGGTGCACACTTCACACTAGAGGGGAGGGAGGAGGCCCAAACAGGTGAGAGTTCTGCCTAAATTTTTCTTGTCCTGTAATATGAATTTTTATTGTATCACTACTCAGGGAAGACAGGTGAGTTAATGGTAGGGGTAGTGCCCCAGTACATTTTTAAATGTGCTCATGGCTTGAAGGAGGCCTGGACTGAGAGATTTTTTCACCTGTCAACTTTACAAGTAGAACCTACAACTCTTGTGATCATTCACTCAAGTTTTATTTGGCCAGGCATTGTGGGTAGGCACTGAATGTAAGCTTCTAAAGGGCAGGCGCTGACTGGTTTTCAATCTGAGATCAGTAATTAGTAGCAGTGTAGCACAAAGGAAAGGACATAGAGTTAGATGTATGATCTTAAGACTTGTGACCTCTCATCATCAAGTCCTCATCTAGAAAATGAGGGTAGTGGTTAACTGTGTGGTTCCTGTGAGAACTGAATTGTGCCAAGAACATAGTAATCAATAAACAGCCATTTTTAGTATGGATAACTGTGTCTGTGTATTGCATGCTAGGGAGAACTTTACTGGCCAAAATCAGCACATGGGAAATGCATCAGGGGAACATTCACAGAGTAGGTATATTTAGACTAAATCTGAGTCTAATACATTTTCTGGTATACATTAGGAAATCACATTTGCTGAATGAATAAGTAGGGTTTTACTAGACAGAGGTAACAGGAAAGGGATGAGCAAAGTGATGTGAAAACAAGCTCGTGGTTAAGTCTGGGAAAACTAAAAGCTGTAGCATAAAAGGTAGGTAGATGGATTGGGGAAGAAAATGAGGCCAGAAGAGAGACTTGAAGCCCAGTGGGCAAGGGCCACGTGGCGCTGAAGATTGTATCTGGGAGGTAATGGGAAGTATTTACAGTGTTCAGGCAGGAATCTGACAGGATCAGAGTTTTGTTTTAGAAAGATAGCCTGAGACACAGCGAAAGAGGCACCGTAGAAGCCAGGACAGCAGTTGGCAGGGGAGGGACGGAAGTGAGTAGTAACCAACTAGATGCAGAGGTGGGAGGAAGGAGAAGGGGACGATAATGCTGAGGATGTTACCTTGAGAGACTATAGGCAGTGCTAGGAAAATAAACGTCAAACACAAGTTTGGTTTCTAGAAATACTGGCGATAGTCTGGATTTAGACCAGGAGTCTCAGGTGCCTTTAACATGTCCATCACACTTGATTCCAGGCACGTTGAACATCCTTCCACCAAAGACCCACTGTGCAGCATGAAAAGATTTCTAAACCCATTAGGCACAGATACTGCTCAGTTTATTATGGAGTACTTGGGTTAAGACCGAAACATCTCTTTCAGAGAGCTTCCTCTGTATTTTTATCTTTTCCTGCCTTACAGAGTTTTTGCTCAGCAAAGGACACCATAGGACAAATGATATTGATTTGATTATAAAACGACAAAAGAGAGGTATTTGAAACCTCAGGCAAGATTTACTTCCCCATAAGAAATTTGTTATAATCAAATAGATGCTTTTAGGTATATTCAGATGGAATTAACATAGGCAAATTTCAATAATTACATCCTTTGGGTTCATAGTTTAATAGCATCTATATCAGCATCTATATAAGATTTTTCTAGGAAACAAAAGCTAAAGGTTTTAACTAGATTAAAAATAGAAATAAATGAACAGTTTTATAGAAAAGCAGGTGTTCAGTGACCACCATTTACTTTTTCTTCTTAGCTGGTGTTGTGTGTTACTTGAATGTTTACAAGGAAGACAGTGCTTCAGACTCACACAAACACGTACAGGGAATCCTAAAGCTGGGCCTTACCTTCCCAAGTTGCTGCTCTGTGAGGGAAAACGCGTCCATGAATGCCTGGGCGATCACTGACAGACAGCCATCTATGTGTGGTGTCTTCTTAATGTCAAAGACAAACTGAGGGTTCTTCAGGATGTTTACCCAGAAGCGAAGAGGAAGGCTGTTCCGAGAGAGAGAGAGAGAGAGAGACCTCTTTTCAAGTACAGCCTTTCATGTGAGGCAGACGCTGTGTTTATCACAGTTTGTAAATGGGTGTTTTTGTCCTTGTTACTGAAGTATGCAAGTCTGCCTTGCCAAACATACCAAGCAACAGATGGCAGTCACTCAGAACAAGAAAGGGTTAAACTGTCAGAGTTCCTGAAAGGGAGGCCTGGAGAAGTCTGAAACTGGCCACTGACAAAACAATTTTCTCCACAAATTTGTCAATTATATCAGATAATGGTTACCAGTGAGAACATCTCATCAGACCTCTTCTCACCCCCTCTAAGTGCTACACGCTGGCCTAAGCCACCAACATCTCTCACCAGGATTATTTCCCGCCAGCTCCCAACAGTAAATTCTGCCACAAGGGCCAGCAACCCTCTTAGCACAGAATCAGGTCCTCGTCTCTCCACTGCAGCTCTCCACCCCTCTGGAGAAAGCCCTGCATGATCTAGGCCTGGCACTCATCTACTGCGCTTCACCTTACCCACCCCAGCTCCACCAGCCTCCTCGCTTCTCATCACACGCACCAGGCAAGCTTGTCTTTCGGGACTTCGTCCGTCCCTGAAACTCTCTTGCCCCAGACAGTCTCAGGGTTTATGCCTCTTTTCAAGACCTGACTCAAATATCTCCACCAGGCCTCTGACCACCCTGTCCTGTTAGTCTGTTTTTTCCCTCATTCTCTGCATTAGTATTGCCTTCTAACATAAAATTTACCTATTAAAATACAAGCTCAATTCTCAACATGAATTTCCATCTCTTACCTTCAATGCCTAACAGTACCTGATACATAGTTGCTACTCAAATATTTGGATATGATCTTGGGAGTCACTCAGAGCCCTCTGGCCTAGCTACCTCCCTCCATCAGAGGGGCTGCTGGGCCTTTCAGCATCTCTGCTGTCCTGACTAGTGCCCCTGTTCACACGCTACAGTCTTCCCAGTGAGATGGTAGCCTGCAGTGCCCAAGCCTGATGTGGGAGTGGCA
Source organism: Ovis canadensis (assembly GCF_042477335.2). NCBI lineage: Eukaryota > Metazoa > Chordata > Mammalia > Artiodactyla > Bovidae > Ovis > Ovis canadensis. The sequence goes on along the minus strand of NC_091247.1, from coordinate 136,262,511 downwards.
GGGCCTAGGAAGCCAAGGCTAGAACAAAGCGGGAAGGGAGCCACAGTAGACAGGTAAGGTAGGCCTGGAGCTTTTAATACTTATTTAAAATGACCAGCTGCTGCTCCTGCTGCTAAGTCACTTCAGTCGTGTCCAACTCTGTGCGACCTCAGAGACGGCAGCCCACCAGGCTCCCCCGTCCCTGGGATTCTCCAGGCAAGAACACTGGCGTGGGTTGCCATTTCCTTCTCCAATGCATGAAAATGAAAAGTGAAAGTGAAGTCACTCAGTCGTGTTGGACTCCTAGCGACCCCATGGACTGCAGCCCACCAGGCTTCTCCATCCATGGGATTTTCCAAGCAAGAGTACTGGAGTGGGGTGCCATCGCCTTCTCCGTTAAAATGATCTGGCTAACCTCAATGCTTAGAAGGGCTTGAGCTTGCACTGAGAAGTTCTGTTACATAATAATCGAGTCTCATTCAGCTCATGCACAAAGTATTTGAATGAGAGGTAATAAGCTATGTTTCTTCAGTGAGGAGAAATTTTAATTTGGATACCTTGCCTCAGCTTGGAGAAGATGATGGCACCCCACTCCAGTACTCTTGCCTGGGGTCAGACACGACTGAGCAACTTCACTTTCACTTTTCACTTTCATGCATTGGAGAAGGAAATGGCAACCCTCTCCAGCGTTCTTGCCTGGAGAATCCCCGGGATGGGGGAGCCTGGTGGGCTGCCGTCTATGGGGTCACACAGAGTCGGATATGACTGAAGTGACTTAGCAGCAGTAGCAGCAGCATGGCATCTGACCAAACAAAAGCAGAAAATTATACAATAGACAGCTTGGAAAATGCTAAATGGTGAATCCTCTGAGGGACAAATTTAAGACTCTTCTCTAATTGAAAAGTGTGTGATAAAACCACAAAATATTAATTTCTTATCATTTACTGGTCAAGCTAAACTTGTTTAAAGATAATAAAAATAATAGAGTTTGTCTACTTTGCCCTAAAGAATAGGATTCTCAGCACAGGAATCATTTTTATTCAAAAAACAGCACCTACCAGTAAGAAACTGCTTTGACATGATAGCTTGCCAAGCCAAAAAATTCAAATATAGGGATAATCCTTCTGTAACTATCCATGCCCTTCTTTTAGTTAAGATTCTGTCCCAGATTCTTAAAGTCGGTAGTCACCTATTGTTGTTCCCACCTGTTTGTTTTCCAAATATGTACAACATCAGGATCTGTAATTTTTTTGTTTTCAGCCTGGGCATCCAAAAAGTCGAAAAAGTATTTTATAGCAAACGGGGCTCTGCTGTTGGGTAAACTCCAAATGCTTCTAAAAAGTTTTTCAAGCACAGAGTGAATTGCCACCTGAAAGATAGAACACATCAGACTGAGAAGATTAAAGAGAAAATAGGATAGAGGTTTTTGAAAACATGATGAAAAATGAAATCCAAGTTCAGAGATAATGATGAACAAAACAGAAAAGCTGAAGAGAAAGTATGTACAGTTGTCAAATGAGGCCAGCACCCAGTGTTTAAGACAAAGGTCCTGAAAATCCATGCCCAGGTTTAGATTGGGTGCATAAGCTTCTTGCTGATAATGACATTGTTTAGGCAACAGCCCCTGTCTTTGAAACTGCTAGTAGTTGAAATGTCAGTTATAGGGCTGTATACACAAACCAAGAAGCCCCGATGTTTGGCTTTTATTAGTTATGTTCAGCTTGGAAAAACTCAAATGATGTTGCTTGGTTCCCAGAATTTTTCCTGTTGCATGTATTTCCATCATAAGGTTTTATTGTGTACTTTCCAGAGCAAGCATCTGACTGTTTTATAAAAAACAAATAGAGTTCTGTGGGATAGATGAGAAAAGCCAAGAGATTCTGGCTGTCCTCTACCCACCAAACAAACCTAGTAGCTTTGTTTAAGCTCCAAGCAGACATCTGAAGACGCATGCCCAGTGGAAGGCTAGGGCCAGGTGTAGATAATAGCACTTACAGGATCACTACAGACTTCTGTTTAATCCCACTGAGAACCAGATAAAGGAAAATTTGCTCTCAATTTGGTATTCCTATTCCACTGGCTTTTAAAACATCTGACACTTGTATATATGAACAGAATTCTTAATTTTAAAATGACCACCCCCTCTTCATTTTATTTGCAATTTAAAGAGGGAGTTTTATTGCTCATCTATAGTAACAAGTAAACAAAAAGGAATAATTACGCTGTCAACCTAAAAAATAACAGTGCAGTGGTGGGTAAAGGGCTTGGGAACATTAAATCCCTGACTGACGATGCTATGGTAGACATTTGTAAAGTGCTTTATCTTTGCAGTTTGTGAGGGAGAAGAAGAAGGGGGTAGGAAGTGTTTACAATTTAAACTTTCATTTTGCTTTGCTAGAAGGCACAAGGGATTTGTAACATTTTCACACTTCAGTGGAAATTAAGTCAAACACATCATACACCCCCAAGGTGGCCGTAAAAGCACTCCCAGAATGGTAAGGGTACCTTGGTCGACAGCAGCTTTGTCAGATACATTTCTTTCACTTTGAACTTGTGCTTCCCTCGATGTCTCTTTCCCTGCACATCTTGGAATGCTTCCGAATCTGGTAAAATCTAAAGAGAAGACAGAGCAGAAGCAGCGTTACCCAAGGAGACGCGCTGCGGTGCAGAAGGCATCCGATTCAGCGGAAGCACAAGCAAGCCTGGACTCACCAAGTGGCAGTGATCTTCCGTGTATTCCACATCTGAACGCCACGGAAAGAGGGGGAGAAACAGTGCATTAAAAAAACAACCACGGGCTAACTGGCCTTCCCCACTCGTGTTATAAACAGAATAGGTTCCTTGAGCCCTCCCACTCGAGCTTTTCATAGCGACATTCCGCGCCCTGCCCCCAGCCTCGCCTGGCTGCGTCTTAAGACTTTAAGAACAGTGTGAAGATAGGACGGGCCAGGGACTGGAGTTGCCCCTGAAGTGTTGCAGCAGAGGCTGAACCATCACTTGGGGGTGGGGTAGGAGAGGTTCAGTTCTCATTCATTTAACAAATAGAGCTGGAGCACCTACTGTGTGCCAAGGGCTACTAGGCAGACAACAATGAGTAAGACCTAGCTCTCACCTAAAGGAATTCACATCCTAGCCACTGAGAGACTCCTCCTAATCACATAGTTAGCTGTTTAATTTATTTGTGATAAGGATTGTGGAGAATTATATGCTATTATAATATAGCTAGGAAAGTATCTAACAAGGCACAGACCTAATCAGTGAGGTTCTCTGAGGAGGGATGTTGGAGCTGGACCTAAATGAACAGATAGCGAGCAAGACCAAATGGGGAGGAGGGTGGGTGCAAAAGCCCTGAGGTGGAAAGGAAGGTGACCTCTTCTAGGATCGGAGAGAAGGGCAGCAAGGCGGAGGTCACAGAGTGAGTGATGGAGCAGCACAAAGCGGGCAGTCTGAGGAGAAATGTGGCTGAAAAGGAAGTGGCAAATGCAGGGAGAGGAGCAAGCAGGCAGTTGGCTTTTGTTTTGAAGACGAGAGAGACTAGAACACCTTAAAATGCTGGTGGAAAACTATAGTGGTGGGGATGCGAAGCCCAGGTGGGAAACGGTATTTGGCTGGGAGGAAGGGCAGCCCTGGCATGTCTCGGGAGCCAGGAGGAGGGACTGACCGACGCAGGGAGGGAGGCAGGGTGGGTGGTGCTGGCTATTGAAGGCATTCTGATCTCTTTTCTCTGTGAGGTACTGAGTGAAGTCATCTGCTGACAGGGAAGCCTGTGGGGATCAGAGGAGAGAACGCGGGATCACGGAGAACGGTCAGCTGTCTGGAGAAGCACAAAGGGGAACAGGGTACATCGAGGGTCTGGATCCAGATGGGGATTTACAGCAACTGAGCTGTGCTGTCGCAGGCCTCTCCCACGTGGTGGCCCAGCCTGAGGTTCAGGAAAGGGGAGCAGTTGGGTTCACCAGGGGACTGGCTGGGATGTTCAGAGTGCGTGATGAAAGGACAGAGGGGCAAGGGTTTTGCAGAGTAAGGAGAGACTGGACTGGGAGGAAGCAGAGGCACTGACCACCTTTAAGGCCCATGAAGTGATCCAAATGCAAGATCTCTAAATAACAAGCTCTCAAGAGACTATAGTCTTTGAAGCCTAAAATACATAGCTCCTCCACTTATTACAGCATAAAGACACCAACCCCCACCCTAGACCAGAAGGACAGCCGCCCACTGCAAGATGGCTTCTCTCAATATAGCTTGACTTGGGATAGATGGAGGCTTGGGAAGTGGGGACGTCCGACAACCTACCAAGGGATGTCCTCCAACATTCCCAGTCATCCTATCCATTTCATTGGGAGCCCTGCATTCCTCGTTTGCACTCACCAGGTGTTGGGTCCTATCAGGCTGCTCCTACCACTGAATCCGGGAATAGGGAAGCCCCACCTCCAGCTGTGCGTGTATGAGCAGGCCCCGTTGGTGAGGCCCAGGACCTTTCTGAGGGCCGAGGAGGACTGACTGTCTTGGCCTGGATATAATTTCTCTAGAGAGAAGCCCGGGATAGACCTCAGGACTTTCTCAAGGCGCTGTCACAGTGTCTTCCTGCCCCTAGGCTATCAGGGACACAGAAGAGAGTTTCAAGACTGGCCAATTAACTTTACCCACAAAGCTCCCTCTGTCCTTGGTCCATCAGTAGGAGCTTTGGACTAAGTGAGTTATCTTGTTTGTTCAGAGCTTGCAGGGCTGTGTGCTAATCTGCAGGCTTCCCTCAGTTTGCCAGAGGGGTCCCCTCTGTCAGCCCCCATCCTACTGAGGAGTTGGGAAAGAGCTGCAATGGCTGATTCTGCCCCGTCTTTAGAGGTGGCTAACGATAGCAGCTTCCTCAGCGCCGGCAGTCCCGGCAACCACTGTTCACCGTGTCCTGTCCCCCTTTGCAGAGCTCGCATTCTTAGGACCAGAAGCGGAGCAAAATGGCTTTCCTCCAGTCAGGGAATCACACAGCAACAGCTCAGTCTCGTCTTTGTGACAGTACATCTGAGAGGCAAAAAGCAATACTTCATAGACTGAGAACAAAAGGTTAACATGACTTTGGTTACCTGAAGTAAAATTTGCTATCTTCTTAAAGACTTTTATAGTGGATCCATTAGATATCTAAAAGCAAAGATAAAAAATAGATGAGTTTTCAAAATTTAATGTATTTCTCAACTTCACTCAGGAATTAGATGGCTGGATGGATCTTACATTCTCTCACTTATTCAATCAAATATTTATTTAAGAATTCCTACATTCTGAGCGTTGCAGGCTGGGGCTATAGTGATGAGCAAGACGACACTGTTTCTGCCCTCAAGGAGCTTGTGGTTTTGTGAAGGAGGCAGGCAAGGGGAGGAGTCAATTGTGTTGGGGGGCACCCCAGCCTCTTGGGAGTAGGGACTGTTTAGACCATTTCTTTTTTTGAAGGGGGGGGGGGTCCTACTATATAAAGAAATGCTGAAACAAGTTTTCAAAAACTGGCCTATAAAGCTGGTGGCTACCCTATGACAGCAGTTTTACACTGAGGTATACACACGTGCATATCCTTAAGGCAAACTTCGTAAGTGCCCCATACTGGCATTTACAACCCCGATACCCATCAGCAGTAGAATGAGTAGAGAGTTTGGGGCATATTCATGTAACAGGTTACGATAAGACAGTAACAGTGAGCAAATCACTGCCCCATGCCACATGGATGAACCTCACAGTGATCCTGGTGAACCAAAATCCTGACAGAATGGAATGCACACCGTGTGGTTCCATTCACATTTAGCTTAAAAAAAAATAGAAAAACAAAAAACCCAGTCAAAACTAAGATGCAAATGTTTGCAGAAGAGAAAGTGGTGATTAGGCGAGTCTATAAGGGGGCGTCTGTGGGGCCCAAGACACTCTACTTCTTGATCTGAGTGGTAGTTGTGAGATAGGCTCACTTTGTGATAATCCATCCAGCAGGACACTTAATTTGTTCTCTTTTTTTTGCAGGTCTTTATCTTGTTAAAAGAAGCTTGTAAAAATCATAAAATTACATACACTTTTAAATAAAAACTTTAAAACTTAAACATGACTTACAGGAATGTTCTTGTATGAAGTGTACAGCTCAAGAACGTTCACTTCAATATTCACCCGTGTGGCCACCACCCACATCAAGATATAAAATTATATTTCAAGGTTCCAAGAAGTACCCCTATTATGCTTCTCAACCAGTAACCACCCCATCCTCATCCAGGGGTAATCACTTTTCTGACTTCTATCACCACCGATTAGTTCTATCTGCTCTTGAACTTCATGTACATGGAATCATTCTGCATACACTTGTGTCTACCTTCTTAGGGTCCATATAAAGTCTATCACGTTTATATTTATCTGCATCGTTACAGCTACCAGCAGTTTGTCCTTTTAAAAGAATTTTCTAGTGAATGAATACACTACAAAAAAATTGCCATACAGTAAAAGGAAAGAAGTGTTGACACATGCTACAACATGAATGGGTCTCAAAAACATGGTTAAGTGAAGGAAGTCAGTCACAAAAGATCACGTATTACACGATCATAGTTTGTCCAGAATAGGCACATTTATACAAACAGAAGGTAGATTACTGAGTTGCCTTTGGAGGAATGAAGAGTGACTCTTAATGAGTTCAGGGTTTCTATTTGAAGTAATGAAAATGTTTTAAAATTGGACTGTGGTGACGATTGCACAACTCCACAAATGTTCCCAAGAACCCACTGAACCACTTTCACTTTGAAAAGGTGACCTTTAAGATATACAGATTATATCCCAACACAGCTGTTTTTAAAAACTGTCATGGATTTTAAATGTACTCATTTGACAAATGCTTTCACCATACTGATGCGATTTCAACCCCAATGTGTAGCCTCTTTTGGAAATAACGTCAAGAGTTCTGAGGGATGAGAACCTTTGGGGACCATGGACCCTTTAGGTAACCCTTCCCTACTCTTAACCAGAGGAAGAAGGGCCCATCCGGCCAAGGGGGCCTAGATGGTAAGAGAAAGAGGGCAGGCTTTGCTTGCTGTAGGAGTAAATTGTTCTGAGGGGCTGGTCCACAGAAATGCTAGACAAAGGGGCCATGGAGAAATGACAGGGCGGGGATACACAAATCCTCACCTTTATTCTGGGATGTGACTGGAGGGTTAACCCTGTTATTTCTGAACACTGTCATCAGCCAAGTGATTTTCCCCTCCACTTGAAAGCTCTAAGGCTTTTCTGAATTCTAATATTAATTTGGACCTGGCCTCCATTTGGGAAAAAACGTAAAAACTTAGACTGTCTTTGGCCTGTGGCAAGTTGGTTATCAGAATATACAAACCGGCTCAGCAAACACCAAAGGATTAAAACCTAATCTCTTGCAGGTTGTCCCCACAGGGGAAGGAACACGAGCGAGAGCCAGCCCTGGAGGAGGCCCCTCAGCACAGGGTCCAGCCAGTCACTGAGTCTAGGCAAGAAGCCTCTACCTACTGGTGCTCCCGACATCCTGTGGGGGAAGGGGGCCCTGGGCAGGGCTGGTGGGGGCCTTCTGGCCTCTGCTAAGTGTCTTGTGCATGGATTCTAAACTCTTACTGAGCTCCTGGACTCTGCCGCTATTACCAAACATCCTCTCCTTTCCCCTTGAGCCATTCATTGTTTTCTAGCTGATTTTTCAATTCTCCTCCATTTTTGATGCAATTAAAGTCAACGCTCTGTGCAGGCACCCCCTTAGCAATACTCAGACACTGAGTTTATGAGGATGTCTGAACATCATTACAAAATCCCTCCCCATGCAGAGCTGGATATGCTCTGTTTCTAAGCCAATAAACACCTTTGTTATAAAAGGAAGCTGGTGATTCATTCTGGGTAATTGTCAAAGAATGAATCCCAAATGGATCCCGTTGTGTGTTGAGCCAATACTCTGCTACCGTCAGATGCTTTGTTTTGCCAAAAGCGAGCACCCTTACTCTATAATCACAAACACCACGGATGGGCTTTCCGATAAGGAGCACAGCCAAAAGTTCAAATGTCTTTTCGAGAGCTGGCAATGACTTGCTGCTGGCGCAGTGCTCAGGCATTAAGACAGCGCAGACGCAGCTTGTACCGGGGAGATTTTACTCTGAAATTATCTCCTGAGAGCACGTGTAAAAGCATTTTATTAGTGGATGAGTTGTGTGTGTGTGTGAGCGTGTATGTGTGCGAGGGTATGTCTAACTTTCACAGCTGCTCTAGGGCTGGCACGTTTTTCCCTCCACGTGACACGTTAACACTGTTATAAAGACAGAAAACTAGCTCAGTTACAGGTGTTGTTGGTGGGGGGCGGGTGGCAAAGGGTTCCGTTTTCTGTTTTGCAGAAAAGTCAGCTGCTGCCGAGTGAAGGACAGAAATGCCATTTTGAAAAGTGCCACAGAATCCAAGGCGTTGAATATATGATGCTGTTTGTTCCATTTGAGGAGCTCCAAAAGCTTTCCTAAGAGTGGCTCGTTAATCCTCCCATACTCCCGTGAGGCCGGGAGCATCCTGTGGGCCCCTACTTTAGGAATGAAAACCAAATTAAATCAAAGAAAGATGAATGTCACTAGATGGATCTGTGGCAGGAATGTTTCTCCAGCCCAGAGCAGAGTTGGTACACACAGCAATTTCACATTAAGTTCCTTCCAGTCTCATGGTGCTCCAAGATTCAAAACGACATCGAAGCCACACCCCTCCAATGAAGGTAGCTGGCCCTCACTGGAATGAGGCAAAGATGACCGCAGACTTTTCTACCATCAGAATTAGGAGCTGAGACCACACAGGGAGAGATGGACCCATGTCATCAATTTAAAGTTGCTTCAGGACTTCCCTGGCGGTCCATTGTGACAAAGGCACCGGCCAGTGCAGGTCTGGGAAGATCCCACATGCCGGGGGGCAACTAAGCCCGAGTGCCGCAAATACTGAGCCCATAGTCTAAACCCCACCAGTCATAACTGCTGAGCCTGTGTGCTGCAACTGCTAAAGCCCGTGCGCCTAGAGCCTGTGCTTGCGACAGAAGCCACGCAGTGAGACGCGCACGCGCCACAGCGAAGAGCAGGCCCCACTCGCTGCACCTAGGGAAAGTCTGCCCAGAAACGAAGACCCAGCTCAGCCAAAGCACAGAAACAAACAGCCACCTCTAAGGTACGCTGGACTAAAGCGCATCAAGTGGGGACTACTCACTAAACGGGGACTAGTCCGTCTAGTCAAGGCTATGGTTTTTCCAGTGGTCATGTATGGATGTGAGAGTTGGACTGTGAAGAAAGCTGAGTGCCGAAGAATTGATGCTTTTGAACTGTGGTGTTGGAGAAGACTTGAGAGTCCCTTGGACTGCAGGGAGATCCAACCAGTCCATCCTAAAGATCCGCCCTGGGTGTTCACTGGAAGGACTGATGTTGAAGCTGGAACTCCAATCCTTTGGCCACCTGATGCAAAGACCTGACTCAGGGAAAAGACCCTGATGCTGGGAAAGATTGAAGGCAGGAGGAAAAGGGGACGACAGAGGATGAGATAGTTGGATGGCATTACCGACTCGAAGGACATGAGTTTGAGCAAGCTCTGGGAGTTGGTGATGGACAGGGAAGCCTGGTGTGCTGCAGTCCATGGGGTCACAAAGAGACAGAACTGAGCAACTGAACTGGACTGAGTTACTAAAGAACATCTTTTAAAAAATAAAATGAGGTTGCTTCTGAAATAAACAAAAGCAACACACCCTCACATTGTAAGTGAAGGTGAGTTTTCTTTGTGGTAAAATACTGTCTTAATGCCACAAGTTGATGATTATACCATAAAAACAGATTTTCTAGAAATATAAGGTTGAACTTAACCTGATGAAACTGCCATTTTGTAAATAAAAAATGGTCAAATGTTGGCAATTTCTTTTTTTTTTTTTAATGTCTTTTTTTTTTTTTTTTGGCCGCACTGCAAGGCATGTGGGATCTTAGTTCCCCGACGAGGGATCTAACTTGTGTTCCCTACACTGGAGGCATGAGGTCTTAACCACTGGTTGGTGTTCAGTTGCTAAGTTGTGTCTGACTCTGCGACCCCATGAACTGCAGCGTGCCAGGCTTCCCTGTCCTTCACTATCTCCTGGAGTTTGTTCAAATTCATGTCTGTTGACCTGCTGATGCTATCCAACCATCTCATCCTCTACTGCCCCTTTCTCTTTTTGCCTTAACCACCAGGCCGCCAGGGGAGGCTGAGATAGTGTCAATTTCAAATGGCTAGCCCAAGAGGAAAGCTGGAACTTTAGCCTAAGAATTTTATAGAAAATTATGAGTAGAGTCTGAACCACCATGACATTTTCTCCTTAAGTCTAAAAACACAATAGCCACTACAAAGCTCCATGTGGAAACCCTTACTGGCATCTCTCATTCCTAAAATGGTATTTTGTGAAAACAGAATCCTATTCAACTAACGTTGTCCCAGCAACCACTCATCAATACTGCCCTCCCCGCCTTCCTCCACTCTTCTCGCTGACACCCCAAGGCTGGAGGCAGACGAAAAAGGAATCTCTTTTCTTTCTCAGAGCCCAAGCGATAACCTTGCTCAGTCCTTCAGGAGAGGAGGCTCAGGGCTCAGCAGAGCGTCTGGAAGGGGCCATTACAACATTCTCAACAGACACATCAAATCCCCCAAGATGCTCCCGCCGCCCTGGACAAAGCTCTGGAGGGTTCCTGAAACTAGTGACGATGAACAGCACAGCTCCAGCTTCTTTCTGGTGTGCTTGGAATCAGCCCTGGGCCAGACACAAAGCCACTTTGAGGACGGCTGGAACCCCGAGCTAGTCAAGGAGCATGCGATGAGGAACCTAAGCTCCCCAGGCTTTTGTTGCGCTGGAGTTGTCAGCCCTTGGATACCTAAAAGAGGCTTCCCTCTGATGAAGGTAAACTTCTGCTGCCTTCAAGGAGTATTGGCCTTAAAGGATGTCAAAGAAGGATCAGACGTAAGGAAGCATTCTGATAAACTCACAGACGTGAGATTGAGCGTAAGATCTGAAGAGAAGTCGCCCTTTTGAATTTGACATCAGAGAAGATGACTACCAGAATTTCTCCTAAGCTCTCCAGCCAGCCTGCTTCAGAGGCTAGGACTGTGGGCTGCAAGCCCGGCTCTGAGCAAGGTGACCCCTCTGGCGCTGAGCAGAGGCACAGCCTCTGTGCAATCCCTTTTTCATCTGCTTCCAGCCTTGGGGCATCAGTGAGGAGAGTTATGGGAGTGTAGCCAAGTTTCTTAGCCTGCCTGGGCCTCAGGATGAGAATAATGACAGTGTCTACCTCACCGGGCTACAAAGAGCATGAGGCAGTCACTGTTCGTGAAAGCTCCTAGGACAGTGCCCAGCACACTAAAAGCTCTCCGTTTTTCTGGTAAGAATCTAAAGTCATCCGTGCCATAAGAGACCCTTAGAGACAGTCCAAAGATGCAGTCCACAGTCTGTTACAGATGCCACACCTGACTGGACAGACCACTGACCTTGGGGACGTTCCTCTGAACTTTAAATGTCATGTGAGTGACAACTCTGGTGTTAGCAGTGACCACTTGAGCACTGGCACGCTCCCATCAGGAGGAACGTTCCTCAGCAACACGCTGGTTAAACATCTCTTCTGCCCTCAAAACCTCACAGCTCAGAACGAGAGGTGTGATCTGTAGAGCACACTTCCTGCTGGACACAACACCTGCCCTGCAAACTTGATGCCACCCAATGGCTGGATGTGGGTGCAGTGAGAGTTCACACGGCAGGGGCGGGGGCAGCTGCAGAAAGCCTGGACCGGGAGAGACCATCCTGCCACAGTCACATGGGACCAGCCGCCCACATCCTCTATAGACTCACACAGACATGCGCGTTGGCTCCAGAGCACAGCACAGCCCCCTTCGTAGTAAACACACACAGTGGGCAATAGTGAAGGAGGCATTCGGGAGGGTTTAATTATAGGCGAGAAGATGCCTCTGGCTTCATGGGTTTGTAAGGGCGTCTCTCCACCCCTTGTCTGCACAGGACTGAATGAGACTGGAGCAGAAATTCCTCCTCTTTCTGATAGAGAACGAGGGGAATCAAAGCACCTTCGTCACAGGTTGTGTGAACATCAATCACGTCTGTGCCCTCCAGCAGTGCTGGGCACCGGCTGCCAGTCGTCAGTTGCTGCCACAGTTGTGCAAAGCAACTGTGCTGACCCCCAGGGTGGGCCAGGATGCCATCCTGCTGGTGATAGGGCAGTGCTGGTAATTTGGGGCTCTGGAGGCTGCATCGGACCCATGAGGCGCTATGTTCTTGCTGCACCTTCATGTCCCTTCGAGAAATTGGTTCTTCAAGAACACGGACAGTAAATCATTTGGAGGAGACCAGCTACACTCTGTTCGCCCTGAGGACAGAACAAGGCGAGAGAAGAAACGGGCTCACACTCCAGCAGCAGGGACTTTGTTTAGATAGGAGGAGGAACTGGCCTTCGCTAAAGATTAACTTGAAAACCTCACTAATTTGGGCTAATTGGAGGGAGGTGAGTCTGAATCACTTAAGACTCCAAGTGAGATCCTATTTTTAAATGAAATATAGTTTTTCGCATTCAAGCACTTACAGTGACTCAAACGAGAGCGCTTTAGTAAATGAATAAGAGTGATAATTAGCGCCCTGTCTCTTTGGAGGGAAATATAAGTTCCAGGAGAAAATTTTTCTTTAATGAAAGGGCAAAAGGAAGCTTTAGCTCAGCCCTGTCAAATGATTCCAAATTTTGACTGTGCTGTAATGCAGGTGTAAATTTAGGAGGCTGGATATGTGATAGTCTCTGAAAACCAGGGCATGTGTGATGGTCCAGGTACAGAGGGCACGGGGCCATTGACCTCCCCAGTTTCCTTCAAGCTCTCTGCGTTTATTTGCCTTACGGCTTAGCTCTTTAAACACAAGGAGAATCCTTTAAGCCCTTGTGTCCTAGTCTTGTCATTTATTACCACCATGTGGCAACGCTAGGGTATGAGGCCAATAAATCATTGGGACGGGAAGTGACTACAGGCCAGATTAATTTCATTATCATCCTTAAGCAGATCGGTGTCTAGCACGGCCGGTGTCTGCAGTGAAGACTGATGTCCCCTCTCTCCTGACAGTCTTCCCCTTGCCTTGCAGACAGCGGTCGTGGATCTCCCCTCTCCCTGCTGGAGTGTCTTGTCCTGCCTTTCCCTGTTAATGCCAGTGAGTGGCCACACCCTCTTCCTTTGGGGCCCACTCCATGCCACACGGTGGCCAGGGGACGCTGAGAAGCCTGACCAGGGTGGGCCAGCCCTCCCTGCACAGATGAGCAAGGCGAGCACATGGGTCAAGACCCCAAAGGAGGGCATTTGTGGCTGTGTCTCTGCCAAACTCACCCAGACAAGCCCACCACCCAGAAACTGGAGGCGGCGGCAGCGGCCAGGTGCAGCTCCCAAACGCAGACTGAAGGCGGAGTAAGCCTGATTCTAATTTTCCCAGCCCTAGATTTCATCTGGAAATCTTCTCCAAATGTGGCCCACCGACAGGAATAGGTACTTGCAGAAAGTTCCTTGTGCTTTACAGAGTTTTTAAAAACTCGAAAGGCACTGCAGCTTTTGGCAAGATGGTACCAAGGTTGGAAAGTCTAAGATGCAGAAGGGCGAGGACAGGGACAGACTGTTAACCTGGCACATTCTCTGCAGAGCGCCCTCCAGCAAAGGCTGCAGAGGTAACACCGACCCAGGGATTACCCAAAGCAACAATTTCTCGCCCGGCTCTGAGACCCACTCAGCCCAAGAGCCCAAGGCTGAGGGGGTCCTCTGCTCCTGGTGGCTGTCCAGGAAACCCTGGCAGGGACTGGTCTCAGATTCTGTCTGGTTGAGGGGAGTGCCCGCCCCAAAGGCCTTCTTGGTGCAGACACGTCTCCATGGGATTTCAGCCTTGAAAGACGGGGCACTACTCTCCACGGGCCTGGGAAGCTGCTCCCCTGCTTCTCCAGCTCCACAAGGGCATCCGTGCATCTACCCAGCCATCCCCATGCCTTCCTGACCCCTCCCCCGGCCAGTATCTCTCCCACCCACACAGCTCACGGAGTGCACCTTCAGCCCATATCAGAGTACAGCCACTCAGCCCATCTCTGAATTCATCTGCTTGCCTCATTTTCCAGAGCCACAGTGTCATTCCTGGTCAACATTCCTTACCTGAAATCCTTTGAAGAGCCTCCCTGTTGGCACCTCCTATATCCATGCTCCACACACAGCCACAGTCATTTCCCGAGACACAAATTTCTCCTGCTTAAGGTCCTCCAATGGTGTCCCACTGTGCTGGGCATAATAGTCAGACTCTGGACGAAGCCGCGGGGCCTGCACGGTCTGCACTTCCCCGCTCTCCTCCCTCCCACTTCTCTGGCTTTCTACTGTGAGAAGCCATCCTGTACTGGTTAAGCCATGGGCCCTAAAGCCCAATGATTCGGGTCCCAACTTCTCTCTGCCACTGAGTGGCTACCAACTAGCTCACATTTCCCTGAGCCTCAGTGTACTCATCTATAAAGTGGGTTAGTAATAGTCCCTATGTCATAGGACTGCTATGGATAGAATTTGCAGAAATAAAGGGAAAGGCTGAGAACAACAACTGGCAAAGGCGAGGAGGTCCACACACACTGGCTTTTACTGGCTCTCACTGCCACCTGTGCCCCTCTCCAGTTCTAGCTAGTCTTTTAGTCTTTCTGCGGAAGAGCAAGCATGCGCCCCTTCCCTGTTGGGAATGTCGGCCTGGTTAAAGTTCTCACTCTTCAGGTCTCAGATGAGTCACCGCTTCCTCCAGGAAGCCTTCCTGGATGCTGTGAGTCATAGCACTATTAAACTGTAAGATGTTGCCTCCCGACTTGGCTCCTTTTTCCTTTCCACCCCCAACCCTGGTCCCAGGGCTGTAGGCTCTCTGAGCTCAGGGACCTAGTCTTTGTTCCACTTGCATGCCGTCCCAGCTCTTACTTAGCACAGAGTGGATATTCAACAAAGATTCGGGGAATTTACTGAATGACTCCCAGGATCCCGTGGTGTTCAGGAACCTCCCCTGCCTCCCCTCCTTGGTTCTGCGCACGCTTCTCTGGCACTCAGCTCTCTGCTGGGTCAATGTTCCCGTCACCCACCTCAACACTCACCCAGTAAGTGGGTCAGAGGCCAAGGAGGTATCACTGAATATTCAAACGAACGGGAAACATAAAACTTCTTCAGAAACAAAGGATGCTACACAGAGGTCACCAGGTCAGTAATGAACAGCGGTGCATCTTAGAACTCCCATAGCTTTGTTCAGTGTCAAGCTCAACACGCCTCTTCCACTGAACAGGCCGGAGGATCTGGTAAAGGTGAAGTTTCTGACCTAAACCACAGGATAGAGAGTGACTGGACCCCATGAAAATCGCAGCTCCAGGAAAGGAGATCCCAGACCACGAGCAAGTAAGGAAAATTCCTACCCCTGAAACAAGCAATCTTCAAATGATTCCAGAAAACTGGTGGGAATCTTGTAATTTTCAAAGAATTTGCATGGTCCGGACAGGATCTAATCCAGTTTGGGCCGGGGATGCCCTTATTCTTACCTCATAGTGGCCAATGGTATTGAGCTTGGTGATTCCGTCTTCGAGAATCACAGAGGAGCTGTCAATATCCAGAAGTTCTTTGTGTCGTGTGCCCACTTGAAGCTCTGGGAAAAAATTTTTTTAAAGAGCATTTTGTTTTCTTTTAAAATGACACTGAGAAATGTAACATACTACCATGTCACTTTCGCAATTACTTACAGGAGACACAGGTTCGATCCCTGTCTTCTGTAAGTAAGACAGGGTTTGGGAAGATCCCCTGGAGAAGGAAATGGCAACCCACTCCAATATTATTGCCTGGAGAATCCCATGGACAGAGAAGCCGGGCGGGCTACAGTCCATGAGATGGCAAAGAATCAGACATGACTTAGCAGCTAAACAATAAAGCTAAAATAAAGTGGTTGTGAAGGTTTGGAGATGTTATCAGCCAGACCAGTAGCCTGCGTTCTCTTCTGTTTTATGTTTAGGGCTCTGATATGTAAGATCACTTTTTCCTGAAGCTTTTACTCTGAGGCTAAGCCTGGAAATAAAGCCAAAGGAAGACAAAATAATGCATCCTGAGAAAGATTAAACTCTTCAGAAAATTCCAAAAGCAAATCTGCATGCCCACCACCCATGTGTTCACAAGCAGGTGCTCTGGGAATGATCTGCCCGTCCCCGGGTTGGGTGGCTGGTCGGCTGGCACCCCGGCATCAGGGCTTCATTTCCTTTAAGAGGTCACCAACTTGTGCCCGAGGGTTAGAGTGTGGCCTGTGGGTGTGATTTTTTTTTTTCGTTTTGTGAACCTGCACCATGTTTTATTATATTCTAATGTCAATTCAGAACCAACATTTAAAGATTGGAAGATTGCACATAAAAATTAGGACTTGTGATTTCTCTTTTGAATAAAACTGGATCATCTGGTAACACTGATCACACTGCCCCCTTACCTGGCTGCTGGCCTTCACCAATTAAGTTGGGTCCCACCAGTTCCCATTATCCCAGGTAGGCCGACACCCCTTACTTATGATGGCCTCCTGCCCCTCTGGGGATCCGCCTGTGTGAGTCTCTGCTCTGAGAGGTCTCCACGCAGCTGCTTCCAGTATCGGATTTTAATACAATTTATGGCTGGTATCTAAGGATATGCCTTAGTTTTCTGAGGCTAGCCAAGGAGCTAGTTTGGAACATCAGCAGACATGCAGAAGCCACTTGCCATCAGACTGTAACGGGAAGCTCCCAGGGGGCTTGTCCTGCTCCCTGTCCCACCCCCCACATCAGAGGCCAGGACACCTGATGGGCAGAAACCCTGGATGGTGTGAGGATGGTCCTACGGGCCTGGCAGCACCAGGACTGAGGCCACGGGGCCATTTCCCCACGGGCCTTGGCTCCAAGGGCCTTTGCAGTCAGAGTGACACTTGAAGACGCAGGTCCAGGAAGCTGATGGTCCTGGGTTACGTGACGGTGGCCTGACCAGAGCTGCCCTTTGACCCCGCCTCCAACCAAATGAGCTCACACGATCTTGAAGGGCCCACAGTCCAGCCAACAGAAGGAAGCAGAAGACAGGTGGACGAGAGAGCTTTAGAGGCCTCGCTTCCCTTGAAGCCAGGCCTTGGAACTGCTATACATTTGCGTGGTTTCACTCATGGGGCCAGACCCCGCCCCCAGGTTTCTCTCAATGGCCCTTTAGCAGGGGTTCTGCCTTGCAGGGCCAGGTGGGATGAATTTAATTGCCTGCTTAGTGGAGGCTACAGCTGCACACGCAGGAGAGATGAACCTTGTTACGCTGTCTGTCACCGCTGCGATTTGACTCTTTTCTCCCTATCCCATTATCTGCTGTAAAATCCCACGACAGTCTCCTGGGAGGGCTGCGTGGAGCTCAACTTTAAAATGTTGATGAACATTTGAGTGAAGAGGAGCCCTGTTAGCTCGCTCACGCATATGCTCGCCTTTGCAGTATACCAATAGAGCCCGAAAATGAATTCAGAGCAGATGCTGCTTCGTGGTGGGGGAGGATGGAGACTATACTTAATGCAGGATGCGATTAGCAGAGAGGAAGATGACCTTTCTAGCCTGCTCGGGTTCACACCCAGAGTCTGAGCCACCCACTAATGACACGCTCGGTACCACAACAAACAAATCAAACGCCAACATGAAATGCAACACATACAGAAGGCCTGAGGTTGACACCTTTTGTACTTCTTGATGCAAGGTGAACTCACTGGGTCTCAGGGTTAGCAACCTCATGAATCTGATTTACAAACATTTTATATATATATATATTTTTTAAAGAACAGCTTCTTTGAAGGATCCTGGTTTTGTAGGATAATACTTGTGAGAGAACAATGCAATCTCCGGGTCCCTAGACATGCCCTCTGGGAACATTCCAGGCTAGTAAGCTTCAGCAAACAGAGCCACAGCTACATGCTGGGGGCCCAATGGGAGGGAGGGGAGGTGGGAGGGATGCTCATCAGGGAATTGGGACAAAATAGTATTGCCTTACCAAGTCCTATTTCATTCAGCTGAAGTCCATAAGGAGAGCCATTTTTGCTTAGGAATGCTTGGAAAATCTTTTCTTTGGCTTGACCTATGGTATCGCAATCAAGAACGTTGACTGATATGTTCCGACAGACATCTGCACTCTCATTTTCTGGGATTTTTTCAAAGGTGACAGTTAATGCCTGCAAGAATACAAACAGGTTTCCAAGTCTATTAGATAATTGCAATCTGAAAAGCATTCATAAAAGACACAAACCTTGGCAAGTCCTACTAATACTTCTGATAGCACATTAGCAAATACCATATCGCGTTGTAGCCACTTTAATCTTTTTTCCATAATCCATTCTTTTCAGGGATAATGGAAAGGAAAACAGAAAGTTAAAACTCTCATTATAGAGCAAGCATTGAATAAATATATTTGAGGGTAAAACATACATACACACATAAATATTCTAAAAATGGTGATCTCTAATTTCATCTTCCAAAAAGAAAAAAATATATTGGAAAAGTTTCACAGTAGATGAGGGTAGACTGGGGACTATCTTTTTTATTAAAAGGACTACAGATCTTAGAAGCAAAGTTCCAGGTGACAGGAAAGGTTATGAGGTCTCCGTATTGATCACGCCAGAGGTCACTTTTTAACATGCAGCAGTGATTATGATTACTTTCCTCTCCCCCTCCACTTTCAACCAGCTTCAGCCAGGCAGTTTCCTGAGCTCTCATTAAAACACCGAGATCCCCACTCTGTGCTATTATTCCTGCATTAATTACTTTACAGTTCAGCGCCATTACTTATGGTTTTTGTCAGTTAACATTCTCCCCGTGCAGCAAAACCTCAGAATCAGCCTAATGGCAGAAGTAAGGCCTTGGTGAATGTGTGAAAACTCAGAACTAGGGAATATTTCAAAAGGAACTTTAAAGCCATTTCAGGTTTACGTTGCCTAAGAATAAACTGATCTAAAACAACAAAGTTACATACTTGGGATTCCCAGTGGAGCTGATTCAGGCAAGTGCTGAGTGTTTTGTAATCAGCACAACACACAGTTCAGATTCTAAGGCACCCTGGTAATCGTGGAGCCAGATGACCTGGTGTGGTGGCCGGTGTGCAGTTACTTTGAGTTATTGAGCCTGGATACAGTGAGGGCATGTAAAATGATTAGCTGCTGGAAATGTTTAGAAGATGAAAACACAAATAATGTGGTAAATGGGGAGCCTTAGGGTTAACTCAACTTTAAAATGGGTGTAAGAATAGGTGAAGTGAAGTGAAGTGAAAGTCTTTGTGACCCCATGGATTATAGTCCACCAGGCTCCTCTATCCAAGGAATTCTCTAGGCAAGAATACTGGAGTGGTTTCCATTCCTTTCTCCAAGGGATCTTCCCAACCCAGGGATCGAACTGGAGTCTCCTGTATTGTAGGTGGATTCTTTACCATCTGAGCTACCAGGGAAGAACAGTATATAAGCATAGCACTCGCCCTTAGCATTGTTATTGAGATTAAATAAAGTAACTCAGGACATCCCTGGTGGTTCATTGGCTAAAACTCCACACTCCCAATGCAGGGGGCCAGGGTTCAACCCCTGGTCAGGGAACTAGATCCCACATGCCTCAACTAAGACCCAGTGTTGCCAAATAAATATTTTTTTAAAAAAAGATAATATGGGTCAAATGCTTGGCATTAGCTGGGGTGCTGGGAAAGGCTCAATGATGATGATAATAGTAAAAGTAACAGGCAGATTATTATTTCATGTAAGTCATCACTATGATTATCGTTAGTATCAGTAAACCTTCACATGGAAACAGAGGCAGCTGGCCTTGAGCAGCTGGGACCCTGACTCCACCGTCAGGGTCTCTGCCAGAGTCAAGAGCAAGCCGCCTGGAAGGAGAAGAGGGCAGAACACCTGCTCGGGGTCAGCTTCCTGGTTCAAGCCCAGTTTACCAGTAACTAGCTGGGCAACCTCTCTGCACCTCGGATTTCTCACCTGCAAAGTGGGAACAACAACAACTGCCTCCCAGGGCTGCCAAGATGATGAACTGAATTAATCACATCACACTTAGAATGGTGTCTGGCTCAGGAGGTAGCACTTAAAGACCCCAGACGAAGCTCTGCGTGGATGGGCGGGGGGTGCTCAGAGGCACTTTTACTGCCTTTACATCCTTCCCCTACAGTCCTGCTCACAGTTGTGCAAGAGTAAATCTTGGTCAGGCCCTCACCAAGAGACTGAAACTCCGAGTACATGCCAGCTGGAGTCGGCGGTGGTCTCTGTCTGGCCTGTGAGAGCTTCCCTTTCCTGAGACAGAGAGCGGCCCCCTTGACCGTTCTCAGGGCATATCCCTGTTCTGGGTCCGCCCCTCACCAGGCAGGGATGCAGGACCCTGACCCCTGACCCACTGGGCGGGTGAGAAGCAGCAGGAAGGGCGAGAAGGAAGCCCAGAGTCCTTTTCTCACCTCCCTTTTTAGTGACATTTACTGGGCTTCCCTGATGGCTCAGATGGTAAAGAAAATTCCTGCAGTGCAGGAGAGCCAGGTTCAGTCACTGGGTGGGGAAGATCCCCTGGAGAAGGGAATGACAACCCACCTCAGTACTCTTGCCTGGAGAATTCCATGGACAGAGGAGCCTGGCGGGCTACAGTCCATAGGGTCACAAAGAGTCAGACACGACTGAGCGAGTAACACTTTCACACTGGCACCCTGCCAAATGCACTTTCAAGACCTGCTTCTTCTAATCTTCCCAGTATCCTGGGGCAGAAGGGTGCTGTATTATTATAATTATCCCCACTTTCTGAGTGAGGAAACAGAGGCCTCGGCCTCTAGGGAGATGGCTTGTGAGTGGTGAGTCTGAGGTGGCACCTTGAACGCCTCAGCTTCAGTCCCTCGCACCCAGGGACCCTCCCTCCTCCTCCTCCCCATCCCACCTACAGCCCAGGAGCCCTCTGAACCACCAGGAATCTGTCTTAGGTCAAGCCACGTCCAAAGACCTAAGCTGCGTTTCCCGCACACACAGCGTTCCTGGAGAGGCTGGAGGGGCAAACGGCAGCCTTGCCCTGCACAGTCGGTCGGAGTGGCCTTGCCCAGGCCTCCCTGTGTTTCTCCAGCTGGCCTCCTCCCCAGTAGCAGCAGGGGTTGTGAAACCCATGTCATGGAGCTTCCAAAGGTAAAGACAAATGAAAAGCCCATTTTAATCAGAGCTCCAGCGATCCCAGCTTGTTTAACAGTTTCATAAGTATTTGTGAAATAACATCCTATGACTACCTTAAGGGCACTATTGCCTTCAACAAAAACACCTCTTTATAGACAATAAACATTCTTCTTAAAAACATAACCAAAAGGGGAAAAAAAAAAAAACCCTTAACTGGATGTAAAATCATGTAAATCCACCACTGCTTCCACAGTCAGATGGGTGGAAAAAGGTAAAATGGCATTTTATAGAGTCCATGGGGAATTCAGAGAGTAAATTCAGAGACAAATTGATTTGTGTTCATTTTTTATGCCACTAACGCTTAGTGCTCCAACAGCAGTTTCTGAATATGCAAGTGTAGCTGGGGGACCTCAGAGCAGGCCCTTCCTCATAATCCCATCCCCCGGCTTGGAAAGCTCATGCTGGGACTCCGCTTCTCAACACAAAAGACTCCCCGTGGAATCTCCCCTTCAAAACCCACTTCACCAGAGTCCTTCGTAGAGGCACAATGTTAGGGGCCAGGGCTAGGAGAGATCTTAAGACAGGGTTCCCAACCCCAGGGTCATGGACCAGTACTGGTTGTGGCCTGTTAGGAACCGGGCCGAACAGCAGGAGGTGAGCTGAGGGCAAGCTAGTGAAGCTTTATCTGTAGTTACAGCCACTCCCCATCGCTCGCTCACATTACTGCCTGAGTTCCGCCTTCTGTCAGAACAGTGGCAGCATTCAATTCTAGCAATAAAGCGCACAATAAATGTGATGTGCTTGAATCATCCCCAAATCATCCTCTGCCCCACCCTGCTCCTGGTCAGTGGAAAAACAGCCTTCCATGAAACAGGTCCGGGGTGCCAAAAAGGATGGTAACAGCTGCCTTAAGACATAGTCCTCATTCTCAGATGATCCACAACACACTTGAGAACCAAAGCATCACTTTTGAAACAATATTCAGTCACCAGATATGACTCTTCCACTCTCAGGACGCGTTCAGAGAACTCAAGCAGAGAGGACAGGAGGGCTGAGAGCCACCGGGCCCCCTGGATCATCCCCTTCTGCTCCCTAACCGTGGGAGCATGGGCAAGTCCTCTAGCTTCCTGAGTCTCAAAATTCTCATTGCCCCTATCTCCAAGAAGTGACAGGATCACTAAATCAAGACAAGTAATAATAGAAAATTAAGGAGTACTTCCTGTGTGCCAAGCACCACGGTAAATGATGTGTATTAGTATATATAAACTCATCTCAGAAACAACCCTATGACATAGATTCTATTATTATCCCATTTTCAGATGAGAAACTGAGGTACAGAGGGGTTAAGTACATTGTAAAAGATCCCCTGGCAAGGAAAAGGTAGAAGCAGGCACTCGAGCTCCGTGTTCTTAAACATTTGCTGATCCTGCCTTTCAAAATTTGAAAATGTTTTGAAAAACAAGCACAGTTCAAATCTATGGGGTGGCAATTAATTTTCAAGACACACAAAAGGCTAAAGTGCTGTAAAATGCACCTGGTCTCGTCTCCAGAAATCTGTCCCTCTGTTGAGAGGAACACTCTGGCTATGAAAGTGTCAACAAAGCTGGGGCAATAGATATGGCTGGCTATTCATTCAGCAGCCATTTTCTTCCTTCTTTGCTAGACAAAAGCCAGGTATCAACAGCAGTGGGTCCAGTCTAGGCTAAGAAACACGACTGGTGGTGACTCTTCTCCTCATTCACCAGGGACTGGCCATGTGACCCAGCTGTGGCCAATGAGACATTAAGGGAAAAGGTTTCTGCAAAAGGGAAGAGCAGTGCTTAGAGCTGTGGCAGCTATTTAGTGACTAAGAGGAAGGGCCAAGAGGAGCATGGAGATAGTGACCCAGAGCCCTGACACTGCTGAGCACAGGGACCTGCCTTGTGGCTGCTTACCTCCAGATTTGTGGCTCTGAGATGCAACTCCATGCTTTGAAGATTTCACACACCATTAGTCATATTTTCTCTTACTTACATCTGTCTGCATCTGTCTTACATCTTCCCCAACCTGACAGAGCTTACTTTGTTGATGCTGAGGTTATAAAGTCATTCATTGAAACCCATCTACTTGACACATACTGTGTGCGGGGCACTGCAAATGTTCACAAATGGAAGCTAGCACTGATCCTGCCTGGGAAGTATTTGAAGACTGATACAGCTGTGGGATATACACACGAATTCAAATACCAACAGAAAATAGTAGTCATCAATGAAGTGCTTTAGAGATTCAGAGAGATATTGTCTCTACCTTGGAGGAGGGTTTTCGAAGGGGGAGAAATCAAGGAAGGCTGCATGGAGGAAGGGGCATTTGAATTGGGTCTGGAAAGGTGCTACATGTGCAATGACAGAGAATGAGGCCTTTAGACTATGGAGACTCCTGGCTTCAACTCTAATTAGACGGATGTGCAGCAAGCTTCAAGCTTTTGCTCAGGGTAGTAGGTCAAGAAGGCTAGGTAAAGAATCTCACTTCCTCTGGGGAAGAATGGGGGGTAGAGGCTTGAAGAACCATGCTTGCCTTTCCAAAGCCACCATCTGGCGCGTGAGGGAGAAGCCCTGTACTATTTACAGAAACAAAGTCTGAAGACAAGAATGCTGGTTTAGGTTTCTATTAATAATAGCCAGCACAGACTGAACCCGCACCACGTGTCAGGTACGCTTTGCTAACTCATTTAATCCTTACAACTGCTGTCTACAGTGGGCACTATTATTAGCATCGTTTAACGGATGAAGAAACTGAGACAGAGAGGGTCAGAAACGTGTCCAAGATCGCAGAGCTGCTGCGGGTCATAACTAGGCCATATTCACACTCCTAACTGCAGAGCCAAAAGGCCAGCGAGGTGATAAACCTCTGAAGGGAAGGCCCCACCTGCCTCGGGTTCTTAGTAAAGGCTGTCTGAGCAGACAGCTGGACACAGAAGAGGAGACTCGATCTCCTTACCTTGGCTGGCACGGGGCCCCATGGAGCCCACTCAGTCTGGAGCAGCCTGTGGCTCAGGGCCCCTGGTAAGCACTTTTAGGAGCCTCATGTTCACCCAGAATAAAGACGACCTTTCCCAGCCCCTGTTGCAGCTGGGTATGGCCATGTGATTCAGTTCAGGTCAATGAGATTCAGCAGATGTGTTATGTGGCAGCCCCTGGGAAACTTCCTGAAAAGACAGCTGGTGACCATCTGTCAACTTTTCTGTGGCTCAGCATATGTCCTGCTGGTTGGACTGGTGGGGAGCAAGCACCTTAGGTCCTGAGGTCACCTCAGGATAACAAGAGAGGAGTTAGGGAGCTAGGGTCTGCGAGGACGCCCCAGCAGAGGCACCCACCAAAGCTGGCCTGCCCACCCTGGAACTTCATGTGGGTGAGAGAGAAACTCCCCTGTGGCTTAAACCACAGGTATCTTGGGTCTCAAGGAACCATGGATTCAGGAACAACGCCTTAGCTATTATCAAGAAGGGGTCTTAGAAGAGCAAGGGGATTTGGAAGGCACAGGTACCAAACCCAGAGAAAGGACCAGACTGGAAGGATCCTGGCCTCCACTGCAGGTCACAGTCCAGCCCCTTGGGGCATGCAGGAGTGTGACTGTGGCCTCCTGTTCGCATCTGTCCAGTGAGATACTGCATGCTACAGGTTGTAGAAGTCCACGGATAGGGTTATGGGTAACATCTTCAATAGTAACATAAGTGTTTAGTGACAATAGATGCAGCTAATCAGCTTCCCTGTATCACCCATCATCAGTAAATGACCAACCAGAAAGAACAGCGAGGGGGCAGTTTGTGTTTCAACATATAACGAGGACTTCCCTGGTGGTCCAGTGGTCAAGAATCTACCTGCCAATGCATGGGACACAGGTTCGATCCCTGGTCTGAGAAGATCCCACATGCCGTAGAGCAACTAAGCCCAGGAGCCACAGATACTGAGCCCACACTCGAGAGCCCACGCTCCGCAACAAGAGGAGCCACCGCAATGAGAAGCTGGCACACCGCCCCTAGACAGTAGCCCCCACTTGCTGCAACTAGAGAAAGGCTGTGTGCAGCAACGAAGACCCAGCACAGCCATAAATAAGTAAAAATAAATGAACAACAAGCACCCGCTCTGCAGCACGATGGCTAGCCATCTTACAGATATCATGTCCTGACCTCGTTAACAAATGTACAAGACTAGGGTTTAAAATCTACCTGGTTAAAGATGAGGAAACAGGTTTAGAGAGGTTGGGTGACTTGCTCAAGGTCACACAGCTAGTGCGTAAAGTGGCTGAGCTCAGAGTCACACCCAAGACTGTCAGACTCCAAACCCCACCTCTTCTGAGCAGACCATCATGGTGCCTAGACACCTAATACCGCTGCTTTGCTAGTAGCTTTACCCATCAGCCCTTAACCAATTTGGTGGTTTCAGGTTATTAGGGAGGTAGAAAAAATAAGGCTGCAGAGGGCTGAGAGGATTCAAGCAGGGGGAGAGGCATTGTCCCCCACTTTCCCCACAGTTTGGTGGGAAAAGAATGATCCTTCCACCCCTTGACCTCACCAGCCATATTCTTGGCTAATGATGGCAGGGACATTGCTGCATCCTTTCTGGAATACCTTCTGATACCTAGAAACCAATTTCAAAAGAATTTATTACAAACCAGCAACTTTATTGTAAAAGGTCTTAGGCCAATAATTGCTTTCATTAAATAAAACCTATAAGATACATTTCTAATTTCACTGCAGAACCAAATGAAGGTCAAGAGAAAAATCTGGTTTTTATACTAAACTGAATTGGAGAGAAGAAAACCACTTCCAGAAGTTCAGCAGGAGCAGTGAGACTGCAGAATTAGACCTCCAAGTCTCAGAAAAGTTTTTGATCTGAGGTTTATCTCAAACTGGCGTTGGGTCGGGGACATCCTACCAGCCGCCCCCTCTAATGATGCTCTCGCTTGCCCGAAGACCCCTCCCCAGCCTCCTTTTCCTTTCCCCACCAAAGACTGAGGGCCCAATGCTTCCCGTGTCAAGGTATTTGACCCCCTGACAGAATAATGAGGAGGAAAGGTCTTTTCCATTTTGAAGAAAAAACACCAAGTTAACGGAGAGAATTTCCTCAAATTTAAGTTTCTCTCAGAAGTTTTTCTACACTTGCTAGCATTTACTAACACTTGTTCATGCAAAAATCAAGTGAGAATCTGTCTGATTCAGCCCAGAACGATTGATTCCAGTATTTTAGGTTTAATGTGTTTCACAGGTTTTTGGTCTTTCTGGCAAAACGCCCATGAATTGTAGCTTTGTGGACAGTGATGAAACATTCCCACTGCTGTGTCCCTCTAAGGAGAGGAAACAGGCGAAGGTTTTGGGGGTTGAGCAGGAGGATGGATTTTAGTTCTTTTCCTCTGTTATGTCAAGCTCTAGATTAAGGGCTGGCGACATTTCTGTAAAAGGCCAGACAGTAAACATTTAAGACTTTGAGGTTTATATCCTCTCAACTGCAACTACTCAACTCTGCCATTGCAGCAGCAAAAAAAAAAAAAAAAAACCACACACACAGACAAAGTAACTGAACAGGCATGGCTGTGTGCCAATAAAACTTTATTTATAACAATCAGCAGAAGGGCCACATTTGGTTCACAGGCTCTTGTTTGCTGATTCCTGCTCTAGATAACAATAACATCAAATGGGATGTTGACTTTAACAATACAAGACTAATCTAAAAAATGTCTTTATCTCCACTATGATTTCCTATAAAAGTTACCATTCTCTGAGGAGTACAAATATAAATTTAAGAATCCTTAATGATGAAGTAATAGAGTCACATTTGAGCCATAAAGAAGAAAATTAAGTACTTTTGTATTTAGGTAACTAAATTATTTTCTAATCCCATGACTATGGATGTGAGAACAAAGAGTACGAAGAGGAAAGTCATTTAAAGCACTCATTTAAGGTTAATTTTTCATTTTCCACTGCCTGCCATCAAATAGGATGACTTAACCTCAAATGATTATAAAAAATGGTTTTGCTTCTGTGATCAGAAAGCTCAGAACTGTAACTATGGAGTTAGTAGTGGTTTCAGTATTATTGCAAGTCATAATGGAAATGATTTGCACAATGGGAGAGAGAAAAGGGGGAAAAGCTTAAGAACTGTTAATTAACTTTACTGTTTGGCCACAAATGCTAGGAGTATTAAAAAACAAGATTGCTGAAGAGAAAACATCAGGATTTAATGAACAATGGGATGTAATTGAAGTAACAGAGAATGACTTAATCGGGACAGTGGGTTGTTTAATTATGGGGATAATGGATCTTCTGAAAGGACAAACTAAACGGAAGAGAAGGAGCTGGGG
This sequence comes from Ovis canadensis, assembly GCF_042477335.2. Taxonomy (NCBI): domain Eukaryota; kingdom Metazoa; phylum Chordata; class Mammalia; order Artiodactyla; family Bovidae; genus Ovis; species Ovis canadensis. Next base: position 136,235,030 of record NC_091247.1, on the reverse strand, counting down.
CATGGGGGGCAGAGCCACTGTGTTGAAGGAAACTTGTCGATGAGCAGCTCTTGCTAGAGACAGTTAGAGCTGTATCAGAGATGAAGTAGTTTATGAAACTTGACTGTCCCCAACATGGTGACTATTGTGGAGAAAGGGCTGGTGTGGGCTGGCAGAAACCTGCCATAAATCATAGCAGCAGCATTAAGATTTCTGAAGGTAAGTATCTGCGCTTTTTCAAGATTTTCTAATAATCTTAAAGACTTTCTCATAGATATGAGAATGAGGGCAATAATATGTTTGTCGGAACAGTGTCTCCCAGGGCGCCAAGATGCTATCTCTCAGACACAGCCGACTGGCAGGCTCATTTCCTGGGTTTAAGAGTTCAAAAAACCATTTCTCGCTGAACTTTGATTGTAAGTCAAGCTCCTCTTGCTAATTCAGCATGCTTGCTACGAGTTATTGGGTTTTCTCATCTCCTCCTGAAAGTGAAGCAAATGTCCTTTCTCCCATGCGGTCCACTTTCCCGGAACTGAAATCCCCATTCACTCCCTCCTCAGAAGTTTCAGGCGATCTGCTCCAAAATCTCTCTCTAGACACAGACCGCCTTGAGGGAGGGCCCGAGAGGCTCCAGCCGCAACCTCAAACGTGCCTAAAGGAGGTAAAACCACAGAGCAGCAGGCTTTACTCCTCGTCTAGCTGTCAACTTGGAATGCCTGGATGTTCGAGTCGTGTGTGCGTGTGTCTGTGTGTGTGTGTGCCTGGATGTTAGAGTCATATGTGTGTGTGTGTGTGTGTGTGTCTGGATGTTAGAGTCATATGTGTGTGTGTGTATGTGTGTGCCTGGATGTTCGAGTCGTGTGTGTGTGTGTGTGCCTGGATGTTCGAGTCGTGTGTGTGTGTGTGTGTGTGTGTCTGTGTCTGTGTGTGCCTGGATGTTAAGAGTCATATGTGTGTGTGTGTGTGCCTGGATGTTCGAGTCGTGTGTGCGTGTGTCTGTGTCTGTGTGTGGGGTACGTGTGCTCCCCTGATTCTTCCATCCGGGAGCTTGAGACCATTATGGCGGTCTGCCTCATTGAACACCAGTCTGCGGTTCCCTGGTAGAGGAGAGTGGGTTTCTCCTGGTCCTAGAGGAAGTGACTTTATGGGGCTTTGCTTACATCTAAGAAAGGCAGAGGAGTTTTCCTCCCAGGGCACAGCAAACAAAGAATTACTTCTTGGAGCCCATGTGTTACTATAATGATTTCCCATACAAGCAATTGGTAGGATGTCTTTAATGTTCTAGAAAACACTCCACACATCAGAAGAACACATTCTAATCTTTAGAGGTGTCAAACCTAACTTTTAGGCTGTTGGACGAGGTGCTGTGTTTTTGAACATTTAGCCAAACAGGAGCTTGCGGGCCTCTTTTTAAATGTGCCCCTGACATGGCACCAACCTCTGCCATTTCAAACCATTCTGGTGGCTGCTCTTCACTTCTCCCTCTGACTTTTCTTTTCTTGAAAAAATGTACACCACACAGACACACACACAATCGAGTTTGTTCACCACACCTTGGTTTTCAATTACATAAACCACCTCAGGCAAATTTAGAAAATCAAGACTTTAAACCGCCGGGTGTCTGTACAAGCCTGGGGAAGTGGGGGTAAAGTGAGAAAGAAGGGGAGGGAGGAGGAGAGAGGAAGGAAGAAAATTTAAAAGATGATGGTTAAGGCTGAGGGGACTCGCCTGAAAGGAAATGAAAAACCTTAAATTTTTTATATTGGCCTTCTGCTAACATTTTGTCACACAAGCACAGACCGGATCAAGCCTCCCTGGAGCTCCTAGTATAACCATTCACCATGAAAGAGGTTTGGGGCAGCTCCAATAAAAGGTATTAAAAATCAATCTTAAAGTCAAGGGCCCTAGAAACAAGAGGCCTGCCCCTTCCTCAGTCTCAATGCTATCTACTGGCAAATCCGTATTCAAAAAGGAAGATTTATGTGGATTTCGGAAAGCATAATTTTCCATCAACCTTTTCCCCAGGGGCTACAGAGAAAAAAAGAAGCTAAGAGTCGACACAAATTTCAACATCAAGAAACATTTTGATGATGAGTTGAGTGTTAACAAATCAGAAACACATGGTCTTAATTGACTGTGAAATAAATAACGTTTCAAAATGAAAGGGGAAAAAGTGTTCAGATGTAAAGCATCAGAAAGGACTCAGGCCTTGAAAGCCTCTCCAGGCATTGAATCCTCCCCACTCCCAGTTCCATCTTCTCCTCTGCTCTCTTTCCTGTCAGGGGGTTCTGTTTTCATGAAAGTGAGACCCTGCTGGCTTCCCCTGACCTAGATTCACTTGTAAATATTTCTCTTTGGGAACCTGTGGAGCTCCTAAAATGTTCCAAAGCAAAAGCATGAACATCTTCAGGGTTAGGATCCAGGCCCTGGGTCTGAAGACAAAACCCTGAATCAGTGAAAGGAGAGTCAATGGGCCCTGATGCAAGCTCATCTTTCATTCTCCCGACATACCAGGGGGATTCCTCCTGCAGGATGAACATCAGGATCGCCTGGAGCAGTTAAGACATCTGTCTGTGCCCTGGGCTCCATCCCCAGAGTCCAACGGAGTTAGTCCCGAGGGAAGGCCCAGGTGAGGGTGTGTCTGGATCAGCATTTCTTTTTTTTTTTTTTCCAGTTTTAAATTCTTTTTTTTTTTTAATTTTATTTTTTTTTTTTAATTTTAAAATCTTTAATTCTTACATGCGTTCCCAAACATGACCCCCCCCCACCTCCCTCCCCACAACATCTCTCTGGGTCATCCCCATGTACCAGCCCCAAGCATGCTGCACCCTACGTCAGACATGGACTGGCGATTCAATTCTTACATGATAGTATACATGTTAGAATTCCCATTCTCCCAAATCATCCCACCCTCTCCCTCTCCCTCTGAGACCAAAAGTCCGTTATACCCATCTGTGTCTTTTTTCTGGATCAGCATTTCTAACAAGTGCCTGAGGAGATTTGAATTACATTTAATAGCTCTACACGGCACTCATGTGTCCAGCAATGGTCTAAGTGCTTTCTGCCTGTGTATGGTGTGTGTGTGTGAGTTGCTCAGTCTTGTCCAACTCTTTGAGACCCCATGGACTGTAGCCCTCCAGGCTCCTCTGTCCGTGGAATTCTCCAGGCAAGATACTGGAGTGGGTAGCCATACCCTTCTCCAGGGGATCTTCCCCACCCAGGGATCGAACCCAGGTCTCCTGTATTGCAGGCAGATTCTTTACCATCTGAGCCACCAGAGAAGCCCAGAATATCAACCCTTAATCCTTGTGACACCCATGAGATAGGCAAGCAACATGATCACCATCCTCATTTTACATGTGAAGAGATGGAGGTACAGAGAGGTTTCCAAATTTGCCAAAAGCCACACAGCTATCCAGAGGCAGAGGCAGAATTCAAATCACCTGGCTCCTGAATCTACACTGAGTAACCACTCTATCAGTGACTGCAGTAGCTGCAGAAAGCTCTTGAGAAATGTCAGGTTCTCTGGTCACACCCCCAGACCTACTGAATTAGAAACTCTGGGGTTTAATCAGCTCTCTAGGGGCCTCTGATGCACGCCAACATTGGAGAACCACTGCATCCTTTGGGTAAAGAGGGGAGCAGGGACAGAAGTCAGAACTGGCGACTCTCTGGCCAGCCTCCCACCTTGTGGAGGGAGCTGAGCATGTGTCTTCAGTGGAGGCTGAGCTCCATTTGGCAATGACCAAGAGTTCTATAAAGCTTACTGAGGGACTATTATCCCACCAGAGGACACAACCAGAACATAGTCTACAGCACCGTGGTGCCTGCTCCAATTAAGGATAGATTCTTCCAGGATGACACTGCAGTGCTCGCCATCCACAGCAAAGCCGCAGGAGACTCAGCCCTTTCACTCAGAAATACCAAAACCCCACTGTAATTTTTTCCCTCCTTCCCCACTCATGAGATTGTGAGCAGCTCAGAATCTCCATAAAGCCAAAGATCAAAGCCAAAACACAGCCATCTCTTTTCCAAGCCTCTATTAACAGAAAAGCACAGAAAAATCCAAAGTGATTTTGGAGATACTTGCCACGCTTGACTCTCTAAAATTCCTGACTGTGAAAAAAAAAACCAAAAAAAAAACGGTCTCTTTTCCTTTAAGGAAGGGAAGAGGGTGGGTGGGTGGAGTGGGGATGGGAGAAAAGGAAGTTCTTAAATGGGTGAAACCCTCCAGCAACCAGGCAATCATCTTACTGCCATGATTTACAGCATTCCTCTAAAAATATCTATGAGATCACAGAACATTAAGTGCATGACACCAAACATTTGTAACTAATCCATGAAAATAAAGTAAGGGCGTCAGGTTGCAGGGGAACACAGTGGAATTTGTCTTGCGTTATCATTCTAAAATAAGACGGCCTCAATTTGGTTGAAATACATCTTCACACATTGTCTTCCAGGGCAGAGTCATTTGAGAAATTCTGATTGCAATTCTAAATGCTGAATAGGGAGTACTTTGCATTTCCTTTGATGATGCTGAAGGCCATAAGCAATCCTGATATTAAAATCTTTGGAAATTGATGAGTTCCTCAGGCATCATTATAATACTTTTCTCCCCAATCAGAGTAATTAAAATCTATTATGTGAACACGTGTTAATATTTTATCAACTACTGTTTTTAATTAACTAAAAGTCTGAGGCCTCTCACAGTAGTCGTGACATCATTTCAAGTGACACTCTCCCCCCACCCCCCACAGACACTGTCCACCCCACCAGCTTCATTGCAAACTTACCACAGTACTGAATTCTGGAACCTGCCACAGCAGCCAGTCCTCATTAAGGGTGTACAGTGCTTTGCAAGTGATTACATCGACGGGGCCCTTGTTTATTTTTTGGTTCAGAGTTGTCACCAGCAAATAGAATGGCTCCCCAACAGTCTCCTTGGAAAAAGATGCAAAAGTAACAGTTTTTGCCAGAATCCACTGTACTTTCCAAAGAATGAAAGTTTCAGTTTATGGCACCATGACAAGAGACAGGAGGCAGTGTTTTCTAACAATCAACATGAAACTCTCAAGAAAATACATATTGCTCTACTTAGGACTGGGAGCAAAACTCAGGAAGCTGCCTCCTCTCCCTAGCAAACACGTGTTCACACACACACAAACACATACACACTTTCTCTCACTGCATTTACAGTTGATAACAGCATGCAGTACACAGATTGATCATTCTTTTATGCGTTAAGCTTCTCTACTTCAGCCTAACTCTCATCAGTTGGCCTAAGAACAGTTCGCAGAGGTTTAACCTTTGTTTACATTCCTATTTAACTGCCCCAGTTGTTTTTTTTTTTTTTTTTTTTTAGCACACTGAAAATAAATGGCAGGATGATTAACCTTTATTAACTAGAATAAACATAAGAACATTTTATAAATTTATCTAGGAGGAAATTTTGGTGTTAACAGCTTCTCATAAAGGAAGTGGCCCTTAGTTACACAATCTGCAGCCTCACCTGCTCATGAGCAAGCCAGCCCCCAGTGGTTCCCGGCCCCAGCCATCATGGTCCCACCTGGGTACCTTTGCTAGTACAGGCTGCAGAGGAACCCCGTCTCCTTCCTCAGGCTAGATCCGATTCCATGACTCTAAGGATCTTCCCAAGCATTCTGATAACTTCCTCCTGCACTTGTTTTTTTTCCTGGATCAAGGGTGTCCACCCTTGCTGTTATAGAAATGCTTCAAATCTGTAGCCACTTTGTGCTTGAATGGACTCAGAGCAGCCCCAAAGCGGGAGGCTTGTGTGCTGTGCTCTCATGCAGCCTTCCAAGGCATGTAGCCCTGGGTTGACTATCGTGTAGAAAATAAACGAAGTAAAGAAGCCATCTGTGATCAAAAGGATATTATTAAACTGAATTTGAGGGGGAGGAAAGAATCAGGGCCACAACCAGGAAGTCAGACTGCCTCGGTGATGATGAGCAGCCAACCACGTGACTAGGGCCTAAAGCCCCAGTTTACAAAGTCAAGCTTCACAGCCAATGCATCTGGCCTGGAAAGGAAGATTTCACTGAATCTCTCACCTGCTTTCCCTTGAACAGGTAAACCAAGACATCTTTGAAGTCTCTTGGGATCCCACCCCACCGGCCCCCATACCATTCTCTACACTGCCAGCAGGGGCGCATCCCTCCTCCGTCCCTGTCCCTGGCTTCCTGTCTCTCCTGTGCCGCCCCACCGCCCCTGGGCCCCCGCACCACTTCCCTCTCCCCTGCTGACAGAGCCTCTAGTCGCTTCCTTACTGTAGGACAGGGCTGGAATGTTCAAAAATTTCCCAGGTGGGGAGAGTGCTGGGACTAGAACACGGCATTTCAATTCTCATGAGAAACTTCCTTTATTTAGAGGTTCACAACCACACGGCTCTCTTCTCTCTCCCTCCACCCCCTTAGGTAATATCCTGACCGCAAACCTAGAACCTCACTTCTCTTTGCTTCTAGCCCACATCAGAGATGGGGATAAGCACCCTTGGGAGGGGGCTGGAGGCTTCTGTAGAGGTCGGCGTTTGGGGGCCAGTGGGCTCCTCTGGGCTGTGCAGAGCGACAGCTTCAGACTCAGTGGCCCTGTAGTCAGAATTCTCCTGAAGACTGCAGCTAAACTCAGATAAATAACATCTCATCTGGCATTGTTATCCACACCCGTGGTTCGAAACCTGGAGAATCATCACCAGAATCCCTTGGGGCTGTTATAAAAATAACTCAGACATCTGGATTCTACTTTAAATGCGGGATCTCTGGAGAAGAGGTCTGAGCGTTGGTAGTTTTAACACCTTCCCAGCAGATTCTGGTGCATGGCCAACTTAGGAAAACATGAGGCCATGGGGTTTCTTTGTCACCACCGAACACAAGTTCTAAGTTGTGTTAGAACCTACTCAGACCAGGATGCACACAGCTCCTGGGGAGCCGGCCTTCAGAGCTCCCTTTACGGAACTGACCCCACCCTTCCCATCCTGTGATGGGAATTAAGGTTGGCCTTTTCACCGTCCTTTCCTTCAGGAGACCAGATTCTCTGGCCATAGCTGAGCTTGAGGCTTTTGCACCTGTGATCTCATTCACCATCCCACCCCGCCCCACCCCACCCTGAATCCTTTCCTAAGCCTGAAGAAGGTGGCCTCCCCCTTGAGGAAGCAGTAAGCGGGGTGGCTAAGAGCTCTCTGGTGTTGTCACAGCGCTGTGGGATCTGTGAGTAGAAAACTCTCGTCTATTCTGTGCACCCCAACTCTCCGGAATGCAAAATGGTCATAAAGGTCCTCACCTCATGGGATTCAATGAGAAAAAGAAGCAAAGCTCTTAGCACACTGGCTGGCACATTCAATAAATGGCAGTTATCATTAGTACTTGACCCACACGGCCTTGGAGGCAGAGAGGAGGAAGTTACCTGGAGGTCACAGAATTCATGGCGCCCAAGCAAACGTTTGGGGCGGGATGGGGAGATAGGGCAGGCAGGAGGACTAGGCCATCAGAGCCCTGTGCCCTTTGGGCATGTGGAGGGGGAAATCAGGCCCTCCACGCCAGAGGGAATTGTTCCCCTGAAAATGAAAGTATCACTCAACTGGCTGAATGCCACTTCCTCCCCAGGGAGCACGCTGCCCCCTCCCTACCCCAAGTGCTCAAGACACCCATGAATCAGCACTGCAAAATCCTAATGCAGAATCCTCTGCTCAGAGGGGCCGTTTGGGCTCTCAGCCCAGACTTTGGGGACTCCTGACCTCTTTAATGGCCAGGCCCCTCCTTCAGTGGGAAGATGCCCAGATGGGAAGGACCATGCCCAGAGCCACAAAGCGAGCTGGGCTGAGATGAACGTCTAGCCAAGACTCCTAGGCCAGGGTTCCTTCTGCTCCCCTCTCCCACATTCTCAAAGGCAGGGTGATGGGATCACCTGCAGGAGCCTGGAAACCGGGACTGCCAGACCTCGCCTTGAGTTTCTGAGTCAGTGGCTCTAGCGAGTGGTGGGGCAGGGGGTGCCTTTTGAGACTAAGAGCCAGGAACTAGGTGAGGGCCCTGCTACCTCTTTCGAAGCAGCTGTGGCTGAAGCTAGGGAGCCAAAAATATTCACCCCAGAAATAACTGCTCCCCATCTCCCCAAAGCATATGATGATTTATACCAAGTAAACAGAAAAGAAGGCAGATTTCATCAATCTTAATAAATGGGTATTGCCTTGGGAGAGAAAAGGGTTGGTAAAGAAAAAAAAAATGTTGTGCCTCTACTTGTAAGATTGCGTTAAACTCTAAGCATAGTCTATTTAAGGCACTGCTTTTTGGATCTAAACTTAAGTAGCACTGTTAAAACCTGTGGCATAGCAGTGTATCTTATTCAAACTTTAATTAGATTTCGGAACCAGCTACAAATACACAATTATGCAGTTTTGCTGGAATCTGGATGGCTGGTAAAATTAAAGAAGGATAAGAACCTCCTGCACCAGGGGCCTCAGAGGGTTGAATGGAGACTGGGTTCAACAGAACACACTTCTTTTCCTATTAATATTTCATAATAATAATGGGCACAGTTTATGGAGTGCTTCCTCAATGCCAAGCAATTGCATACATTTTTTCATTTATGCTTCAGAACAGCCCTAAAACATTCTTCCATTCTACAGGTTATAAACCCAAGGCTCAGGCTGGTCAAAACACCTGCTTGGGGCCTATAGTAAGTGGTAGAGTCTAGTTTTAGACCAGGCAGCAGACTCCAGAGTACTCCCTCTTACCTATGGCATCTGTGAAAACCTCATGTAAGAAAAGATTTCAAGATTCAACTAGACTACAACCATATTTCCATAGAAACTCTCACAAAGTGAACTCAAGGGGTGGAGGGCTCTTTGGAGACTTGCTTTCACATGAGATGACCACTTGGATTTGAATGTCATTAGCTCATGTGGTAAGTAAACAGCAATTTCCCAGATGCTCAGAGGCTCTGAAAAGAGTGTGTTTTCATCAGTATTTGAAATATGGGGACTTCCCTGGCAGTCCAGTAGTTAAGACTGAGTTTCCAGTACAGGGGCATGGGTTTGATCCCTGATTGGGGAATTAAGATCCCATATGCCACACAGCACAGGCATAAGAAAAAAAGAGAAAGGAATGTTCTCTCCATTCAGTTCAGTTCAGTTCAGTTGCTCGGTCGTGTCCAACTCTTTGTGACCCCATGAACTGCAGCATGCCAGGCCTCCCTGTCCATCACCAACTCCTGGAGTTCACTCAAACTCAGGTCCATTGAGTCAGTGATGCCTGCCAGCCATCTCACCCAGCATGTGTTAATTAACCATGTGAAGATGGACACAAAAGCCACTGGGTTTAAAGTCTCAGTTACGTAAGGTAAGCTCTAGAAATCAATTGTACCACATTGTGGCGATAGACAACACTTGTGTACACTTAAAAATCTGTGAGAAGGGTCTCACATTGACTGTATTTCTTAATCCAATTTTTAAGAAGAGAGAGGTCTTACCTGAGGAAATTCTAAATGAATTACACTTGCACAGGCCAGTCAGAGCCAAAGCAAATCTTCTCTTCCCCTTCATGTGCCCCTGGTGAGGACCAAGACTAAAAGCAGTTAAATACTGACACCACGGAGTACGCAGGACTTATCCTGGCAAAGACGTTAGCATCTGCTGAAAATAACTGCTTACCATCTTACTTCTGACACTGCCGAGGGATTCGACACTTACCCGCAGAAAACCGGAAAGGCAGACAGACATCCAGTTTGTGAGGAGCTTCTCCACCACGGACTCTGTGCGTCTGAGCATGAGTTTAGGTTGCATGTTGCTGCACTGCTCCATCAAGTCCCTGGTCAGCACCTCCAGGATGCTGGTCAGGTAGACCAGCTTGGTTTGCAGGGCAATTGTTAAGAAGGAAGCAAACAGACACCTGTGTAAAAACAGAGCCTGGGTTACAATAGCCAAGACATGGAAGTGTCCGCAACAGATGAATGGATACGGAAGATGTGGTGCCTATATACAATGGAATGGTATTCAGCCATAAAAAAGAAGGAAATCCTGCCATTTGCAATAACATGGATGGATCTCGAGGGTGTCATGTGAAGTGAAATAGAGAAAGAAAAATACTGTATGAGTTCACTTAAATATGGCATATGAAAAAAAACCCTCAAACTCAGAGAGATCAGATTGTGTTGCTCATGCTGTGCACCTAAAACCTCTACAGAGCTGTATGTCAATTATATCTCAAGAAAAAAAAAAAAAGATACACAGACGATGGAAAAAAAGCACATTAAAAAAAAAACAGAAAAAAAACAGAGCCTTGGTTAATTAGGGTTAACCATCATCTGTGGCTTGCTTGGTGTTGATAGCCGTCTCCAGGGAAACATGAGGGGCCCAGCAATGGGGTGTTAACAGGATGCCTCCCTGTGGGTGTTTTTTTTAACATCTAGGTTTCAACTACCTTAGCCTTCAATCCATAAAAACCACATATCAATGTTAACTTCAGGTCATTTTATAGGTTTTCAGCTCTAAAACTTCAAACTAGAGAGGTAACAAGAAGTGAATGTCTTCCCTGAATTTTCAGTGTTTTAAAAATAGAAAACAGCACTTCTGCTTTTGTGACTCAGGATTCATGTTTCTTTCTTGGTGTTGGGGGTTTTTGGGGTGCTTTTTTTGGGGGGGGGTCACATGTGTGTGTTTCTTCAAAATAGAACTTGTGTTAGGGCACTGTGTTCTGAAGTGGAGACGCTAAGACTGCATGGCCACCCAAAGAGCCAGCCGATCTCTCAAAAGAGAGATGCGGGCTCTCAGACACCAAGTCCAGGCTGTCGTTTGGAAAGGAAATAAGAGGCGCAGATTTTATCCTCTCTCCTTAATCACTTTCAAAATAGAAACAAACTGCCGGATACCTGTCCTTCACTGAAAAGTTCTTCTGCTTTTCAAGAGTGTGGATAACAGTCACAAGGAAACTTTTATTACAAATCAGGGCATCCAAAGCTATGAGGCTTTCATTCTTGTCGCTGGCATCTCTGTTCTGAAAAAATATATAATATAATATAAATAAATTAACTAAAAGTTAGAAAGTAGATCCACAATGGGGTTTCAAGACAATGAATTATTTAATACCAAATCTGTGATCCCCAAATGCCCACAATAACAATTCTAAATAATGATGGAGATGATGATGGTGGTGATGACGACACTATGAGAGTCAGGCAGTCATGGGCTAAAAATGAAAACTTATAGACTTACATGCATATCTTCAGTGAAGATGTGGGTGAAGCCACCTGACTGAGAGGAAGGAGACACTTTAATTATTCATAACATCCAAATGAAATGAAGAGTGTTTTTTTTCTGTTATAATACCTGAGTTCGTTTTAATAAAGTAGAGACACTGTTTGCTAATCTGAAGAGCCCCTGGGCGTATGCTCACTGCATGTTCTCTACATAATAAATAATTATTCAGCTCTCAGGAAACACCAGTGACTTCTGAAGGCCTCCACGAATAATTACCATTGCATCAGTCCCATTTTTGACAGATGAAGGTATTTAAAAGAATTGATTCAAAAGTTAAAGAAGTGGCGGTGAAAAGATTATGCAAATGTACAGACCACTCCTCAAGCAATTTACCTTCTAAGGATAAATACTGAGTTGCATTGGTAAGTTTATGCAAGTCCTCGCTTAGAAGTATTTACTGTCTCAATACACAATGTTATTCAGGACCGGATGGAGAGGGGTGGCTAAAAGCTAGAATCTGGAGTCAAACGACTTGAGTTCCAGTTCTGGTTTCATCGCCTGCTGGTCACATGACTTTGGACAAGCCTTTGAACTTCTCTGAACCTGACTTTCCTCACCTGCAAAATGGAAACAGTGATGACTCCCACCTCATGGGTTAGGTGTGAAAATAAAATTAACGAGTGCATAGTAAGGTTTTCACATCAGCTATCATTAGTAGTTTTTTTTTTTTAATCACTAACAGCATACTAAACCACAATGCCATTGCCCTGTTGGTTTCTAAAAATATTTTAAACTGTTATGCTCTGTAGCCCCTGAATATAAACTTTGAAATTTGAGTTTCTGCTAATGTATCATAAATCATATTGGAATTAAATGATTAAAATTTAAAAAGCATGATGTGTAACACTGAGTCAATGGGATGAAAATATAAATTTAAACATTGTTATTTTTAAATGTTTTCGTAATCATTGAAACCATTAAAGTGAATTTCTTCTGTAGAGGATTTTTGCCTTATATTTTCAAATTTGTTAGCCCAAGCAGAAGACCTTAGACTATTTTGGTTATACTCTCCACTAGTAATAAGCAGAAAAATCGGACCCCAGGTTTGCGTTTTCTAGTTCCTAATATTTTTCTGCTGAACCAACCTTATGTCAATAGGCAATTTAAACAGATTAATTCTTGACCTCAAATAGGGAAATACTGCTCTGGCTCCCTGGGTTCAAAGGCTCCTTCCTCCTTTCATTCAAATTCCTCTCCTCCAGGTGGTTAGATGCTCTGCTTAGCCTTATGTCTGTCTTCTATTTACAGCAAAACAAAGTTGCCGATAAAATTTAAAGCAAGGCTTTTACATCCAAAAAAACCCAACTAGCAGGGCAAAAAACTAGGAGCTGGTAATGCCTTGGTCTCTGAGAAGCTACCATTTCCTCTGGGTTTTGCCTGTTGTTATTGAGTAGGTATTCATCACTCAAGTTCTCTCCCCACTTCCCAACTTCCAGGCCTAGAGGATGTTGGTCCAGATTTATCAGTGAAGGGCCTATTCATCACTGGGACTTCAAAGTCTAGAACGCATTTCAACTGGTGTTGTCACAGAATACCCTCCCCTGTTCTCACTTCTTAATTATTATCAATTCAATTTCAACTCAGGTCTTCACAATGGGGTTCTAACAAATGTATGTGCTTGCTTTTCCTGGGTCTCCCCGGCTCCTTTGAGATGCTACATAACCCTGAGTTAAATCATTTGCCTTCGCAAATGTCTTTAAGATAATACAGCATTGTGTCTGGGATTTTTTTTTTTTTTAAACACTCGCAACAGTGTTTTTTACATTCCTCAACTCAATGTTGCTCTTGATTACTGAATTTAGAAGACAGGAAAACTTTTTTTGCAGGCCACAGATTACTCTCTTCAGCACTCTAGGGCAATTATTAACTATAAAAGCCCATAGAGTACTCCTGTAGACGGTAGAAATCTCTTATTTTACTGCTATTAAATTCTTAATGGGGATCTCAGATAGCTGGGAAATAGGACTCATGGTGCAACCTTTGCTGAGGTCAGGCACAGTCATCCTGACTCAGGGAATTAAACTCCCCTCCCCAGGCGGTGCTCTGCCGTGGAAATGGAGGAGTGCCAAATGGTAAGTCTCGGTGCCTGATATTCTTGGAGGATAACTTTAAAAAAAATATTCAAGTGCAAAAAGTTAAGGTCTTATTTCTAGCCTCCTTGATTTACTACACTAAGACTTGGACCAAAAAAAAAAAAAAATATATATATATATATATAGTAGGTGTTTTATAGAGGTACCCCAACCTCCAGACACAGCATCACATATCATGGTGTCTGCTTCTAGAATGATAGAGAAACTGAAAATTGCTTACTGCCCGTGTCTGGGTTTCTGAACTCTAGGCTTCTGGCCAAATGAAGCTGAGAAGTTGCTGGTAAAGTAACACAGGCCAAATCTCTCTTTTGGCCTGGAGAGATTACTGGCTTTGCTTAGGAATCTAGATTTAAATCTGATAATTGGTGTTGATGTGTTCCAGAGGCTGAGCCTCAATATGGGCACCAGTTCTGGACGAGAAAAGGGCGATATGGAAGGACTGGGGTATCAGGATGTCCAGGCAATGGCAGGAGGATGGGCGTGCATTGCCAAAGACTCAGGAGGGTGAATGAGGAAGGCTATGTGAGTGGGTGAGGAGATGGAGGTGTGAGAACGTGAAAACCCAAAGGCTTAAGGAGACTATTCCTCGGAGTCCTAGAACAAATTAATTAATCATCTCATGCAGCTCTTTCTGCTAAATGAGGGTGACACTGTCGCATCAGCTGAAGAATGACTGCTGAAGAGAACCGTAAAACCCTACAGTGCTAAAAACAGCTGCTATTAACTCAAACCCTACGCGTGTCTAGGTTCCTCCCTCTCGGCCAATGGCACTTTCCATCTCCAATTGCGAAGTAATGGTGAATAATCCAGTGGCTGCAACGGAAGTCATGCAGATAAACACAACAAATTGGCCAGCCCACAATTTATTGATTTTTAAATAAACTAGCTCACTTCCCAAGCTACAAATTCAGTTCTAAACTGGTAGCAAAATAAAGCAAAAATCATCACTCTGAACTTGTGTCCCTCCTAGGGTTTTGTTACTGGACAAAGAGTAATTGCCAGCGACCCATCACTGCTTTCTACCCTCATCAATCCAATTAATAGTTCTCCTCCTCCCCGCTCTGCTCAGATTTAAGCCATTATTCTGTACCAAGCACATTATCTGCAGCTGCCTTGGAAGCAAACACCAGTTTTTTGACAACAGCAACAAGCACCTTCATTATTATTCAAGTCTCAACCTTAGGAAGATGATCAATGCTCTTTTACCTCGGGGAAGAAAGTTCTCAGAGCAAAATGTTTGTAGTCAAGGAAGGGAACAGTTCCAAAACTATCAACCACATCCAATTTATCCATCTGCAGCTCAGCAAAGCCTGCGAAACAGAATCCCAAGAGCAATATTTTAACTCAACCAACAACGGATAAGATCTGCTGCTGTTTTGTCTAACACAGAGTATGACCTTGCTTTTCATTAAAGAAGAAACAATAGATAATTACTTGGTTGGCTGCGAAGAAACTGAAATAAAATACAAAGCCAGGCCTAGACCCTGCTGTTCAGTTGTCTTCTATCATACAAATGGTTCTCATTAACGTGGCTGGTTCCATTTAAGGGTAAAAAAAAAAAGACAATAAAAAAGGGCTTGTTTTTCTACAAACACAACTTTGGAGCCTACCATCACGTATCTCTTTCCGGAGCTCACTTTCAAGGAGCTCCAACTGTTGGCTCTGCTTGCGACTCAGCTCCTTCGATTTGTGCCTGGTCACCCCCACGGCCACTGCAGAGAAAGAGAGCCAGCCAGAGATTGACAGGTTAAAACACAGCAAGGAAAAAACAGAACCAACTTTCATAGTTCTTGTAACAGAGGGAAAGCAAGAAAGACTAGCATGGAAGAGGCAGAATCTCTAAGAAGAAAAATTTCTAGTGAAGGGTCACTCTAGACAGGAAGATGTTCACCTGTAACAGAAAAATTAAAAAAAAAAATACTCATCTTCAAAGTAAAAACTAAATCAAATAACCTTCACTTGTAACCAAAGATTCCAGCTGGCTGAAAAGTAATGAAACAAGCCAAGTCTCCCTACAGCCACAGGCCACTTATATTGTTCTGTTCTGTTTTAATGTTTCTAAACATCCCCGGAGAAATAAAGTTGGAACCTTAAATGCAGAAAAAGCCCCACAGATCCACAGTGCGCTACGTGAGTCAAACTTGCATAGATCAAGTGGATGACAGGATGAGTGGTCCGCAGAGAAGCCCCCTGTCTGGATGTTGCTTCCTTCTCCACTTCATTCTGCTTCTAACCTACACTGCACAGGCAGCACACTGAACAAGTTCAGCACTGGTTCATGTCCCCGCTCTGCTATCAACTAGCTGTGTGGCCTCAGGTAAGCTCCCTGGCATCTCTGCGCCTGGCTGCCTTATGTTAAAGTGCCTGCCTCCTTGTGGTATTGACAGTGTTCCAATAAGCAACTCACAGAAAGCATTTGGAGCCTCTTTTTAAAAAAGAATATGTAACAACTGTCCTTACTATTGTCAACTGTCCTTATTCTTCTAGAAATTTTTTCTTCTCTTAATAGAAATTTCATGATAAAAGGATCACGTTACCAGTAGATGCGAATGGTGCTGGAGGAAATAAAATTCTACACAGTAAGTCACCTCCATGCCATCATGTTCCATTCTGATGGTGGGTTTTTAAGTGCACTCTGTTCGTAAGTCCAACAAAGTTAGCCTAGGTACCCAGCTAACACAGTACTGTACTGTAACAGGTTTATAATACTCAACAAAAATAACATGTACATAAAAAACCAAAATTTAAAAAAAAACATTTTCAGCAGTACAGTACAACAACCATTATTCAGGGGCTGACATTCATATTCACATGTTTGAAAGTTCACAACTTGAAGGTGTGTATGTAGGGACTTACTATACAGCTCTGCACTGGACTACTTCACAGTCAACAGTCTTAATGATAACATCTTCAAGAACGGTGGAGCAGGCAGTGATTCTCAAATTGACTTGACTGTGGAACCCTTTCCCCAGGAGCATCACTTGGGACCGTTGGTCCGCAGACCACCCTATAGGCAGCACCAGCTCACTGCTTGCAAAGGGAGCTAGCAGGCCACATCCCTCCAGTCACGGCTTTTTCCTGGTTGAAATCTCCAGGGGAAGCCACAGTGGGGGTGTTTCGTAGGTGGCAGCCCTAGGCCAGGTGTGTTTAGTATTTTCACTAATGATCTGATTGATGGACTGAAGGGTACACTTACTAACGCTGCTAATGACACATGGTAAGAAGGGGAGGAGGACTTTGAAGGGCTTCTCAGGCACCAATGAAATCAAGAGCCACATGTCAAATGCAGCCCTCTTCACCTTAAAGAACATCAACAGTTTTTACCAACAAAGTGAAGGGAGAGGAAGGAAGAGTCACAGGGAGCCCGGGAAGGGATCAGACCTTCCTAGGGAGTCACAGAGTTTACTGACTCCATGATGAGACTGTTCTATCGAGAGCTGCCTGACAGCAGTGGATTTCTCAAAATTGAGCTCAGCATTTAGAATTTACAAGTAATCTTCTTATTCAAAGCCAGCACCAGCCAAGACCTTATTAATATATCAGGTCCAATTCTGGATTCTAGACGCATACAAGTGGTGGCCAACTTGGGAGAGCTTAACAAAGACCTGACACGATCATCAACAAACAGTACAAAACAAGGTCTCTACAGAATGAATTCATCCCATTAGGCTAGTTAACAATACATATAAATCTTTTCCTCACTGGACCGGGAATTCCCCAAGAGAAAGGACAAGGACTGAACTCACCATCCCAAGGTCCAGAGTCTTGCACAGTTATCAGCAACACAACAGGTGCTCAATAAACATCAGGTATACACATGCATGCATGGATGGATGAGTCAGTGAGACAGTGAGTACAGGGAAGGAAGCAATGAGCAATTATTAACAGAAAACCATCAGAAAGACAATGCCTGTACTAAGACAAGAAATTGAAAGGGCTCCATAGCTCTGGAGAAGAGTTCTCTCTCTCTCTCTTTTTTTTTTTTTTTTTCAGGAGGACAAGAGGAAACAAACAGACTTAAAGCGAAAAGCGGCTCAGAAACACGGGTCAAAAACTGAACGGCTACAGGGACCAGGCCCTCAGATGAGTTAAATGGCCTGTGTGGAGCAGTAAGGGAGTGGTGGGAAAGTGGAAGTTGCTCAGTCATGCCTGACTCTTCGCAGCTCCATGGACTGTAGCCCACTAGGCTCCTCTGTCCATGGGGATTCTCCAGGCAAGAATACTGGAGTGGGTTGCCATTTCCTTCTCCAGGGGATCTTCCTGACCCAGGGATTGAACCTGGGCCTCCTGCATTTCAGGTGGATTTTTTTTTACCATCTGAGCCACCAGGGAAGGGAAAGGTTGAGTCTGTGGCAAAAGCGTGGTGAACATAAGCCCTCCCTCCAGACAGAGCCGCGCCCCAGCTCTAGCAAACCCACGCTATAGAAACATCAGGATCCAAAGATCCAGATCTTTACAGTTTTCAAGTGATTATAAAGAATATGAAGCATGTCATTTTAAAATGATGTCAGTGACTTCAAAGTTGTAAAAATGCTACTTGAGCCAAACAAGACACCTTGGTGGGCTGGAGTTCATCCAGTGAGCAACCACATGGGATCACTGTACCTGGATGAGCTGCGGATCATTTCAATAGAACTTACAGATCACGATTCCAAAATACAGTTCTGCCAGAAAGGAAGGGCTGGGGTCAGGGGTGTGGATGTTACTGGGGGGAGAAGGCAGGATGAGATGATCAAGTCCCGGGAGCCCCATATCCCAGAGGAATTCCGAGGAAATCATGTAAATGGGACATCAGTCATCATAATTCACAAGTTTAGTGAAGCAGAGTGGATTATATTTCTCAAACACCAAGGTATCATCTTTGTAATTCAGCATTTTATTAATGAAGCATCCTAAAAAAATATTTAGGAAGGCCTCGGTGTGAAACTATTAGTCCTTTCCCGAAGTTTTGATTTGGGTTTTCATCCACTGATACTCAACTGAAGCAAACTGCCCCTGAAAGCAGGAAAGTCTTCCTGCCCGCCGAGAGGCCCCTGGTAATAATTTCTCTGACAAAATTAAACAGGGCACTTACCAAAAATGACAAATACTAGCAAGATGGGAAGCCCAATCAGAAAATACCAGGGCGAAAGAACTGATTCCCGTTCGACAGAGAGCTTCAGGTTTCCCAGTCTGACCTAATAGGACAAAGAGTGTCTTTAGACCCAGTCAAGGTGAAGAACACATTTCCCCCCCAACATGGTTTTCTCCAAGATACAAAAAGAGGTGGCAAGCTAGGCAGGATAGCTGAGTAGGTTAGCTTTGCGCACGCACGCTAAGTCACTTCAGTCGTGTACAACTCTGTGTGCCTATGAACAGCAACCTGCCAGGCTCCTCTGTCCATGGGATTCTCCAGGCAAGAATACTGGAGTGAGTGGCCATGCCCTCCTCCGGGGAATGTTCCCAACCCAGGGATCGAACCCTCGTCTCTTATGACTTCTGCACTGGCAGGCGAGTTCTTTACCACTAGACCACCTGGGACCACCAGGGAACTCCCCAAAACTCGTCTTTAGAGGCAGCCCTTTGCTGCTCACCTTCAGAAACCTTGCAGCACTGTCCCCTACCTTCCACTTCACTTTTCTTTATCAGTTATCTAACACATCTTCAGTTTATTTTCTATACTATACTGCATGCCTCATTAGGTAAGCTCCATAAAGGCTGAGTTTTTGGGTGGGGGGCGGACGGGTTCTGTTTTTTCTCTGCTTCATCCCTACGTCCCAGTGCAGGCATTCAGGGATGAGTCATGAACTATGAAGAATGCTAGCGTTTGCTCTTTTTAACTAACTTGACACATGGGAGCACTTGTGGGTTTAGCTGTTGTTATTCATTTTATAATTATTATGACCCTCTTTACCATACAACTGATGCACCAAGGGAGGCTCAGTTAAAGCCAAGTTATCTATGGTCACACAGCTATTAACTGGTGCCCCTGGGACATGAACACATTTTTTGTTTTGCCTTCCAGTCTGATGTTCTCTTTTCTTGTCCTTTATCCATTTGTTTATGACTCTAGATGATAAAGCATTTTGGGAGGGACAGAGACCGTGCAGAGTCTCCTATGGCATGAACGCTAAAAATGGAGGTCTCCAATATGTTTCCCTTCCCCATGGTCTCATGCCTTTATTATGAGACGTAAATACATCAGTGATGGGGCCCTCAAACATGTCTGGGAGAAGATTACATGCAGTGAGCATGACTTCACAGTAGAGGAAGCAGCCCATGACTCACAGACTACCTGGTTTCCACTAGCCTCTACCGTTACTTTCAGTGCGCTGGGGAGACCCCATCCTGGGTTTCTGTTAAGACACGTCACCTCTGCATTCAGGCAGAGAATGACAGCTCATTTGTCAATGGGGTCTAGAGATTCTGCTTGCAGATGCTACAGTCTAGAACAAAAGACTGCTCTATGGCTAGAACAAAAGCTATCAAGACATTATTATTATAAACAATGGTGTGCTCAATGCTTTGCCATTCCAAGAAGCACATGGATGGATTCTGCAAGCTATTTTGGGGAAATAATGCTTGGGCCCAAGACACCAGCCTTGTTTATCTTCACTTAAAGTGAAGACCCAAAGATCCATAAAAGATTCTATCTTGGCTTCTGGTTTAGCCAAGGAATTGAGACAGTTAATTCTTAGATAGCGTGATAAGGAGTCCAGGGCCCCCAAGGAGAAGAGGGGTCTGGGACCCTTAAGGAGGAGAAAAGGACAAACTTTTTCTTTCTACATTCCTTCATCTTAGTCACATAAGACTTTTTTCCCCTCTTAAGCTCTGAGTTGTTATGGTAACAATCTATTTCTTAAAGAGAGTTAGTCTTTTTTTAAGGCCAGAGCTAATGATTATACAACAAAGCAACTTATCTTGCTCAAGTGTATGTTTTTCCTTAAGTTCTGTACTAATGATTTTAAGGGCTTCCCTGGTGGCGCAGAGGTTAAAGCATCTGCCTGGAATGCGGGAGACCCCGGTTCGACCCCTGGGTTGGGAAGATTCCCTGGAGAAGGAAATGGCAATCCACTCCAGTACTCTTGCCTGGAGAATCCCATGGAGGGAGGAGCCTGGTGGGCTGCAGTCCATGGAGTGGCAAAGAGTCAGACACGACTGAGAGACTTCACTTTCACTTTCGATGATTATATAACAACAATGTATCTTGCTGGAAGACATGTTTCTCCTTAACAGGAACCTTCTGACTAATCCTGCTATGTTCAGATGTATGCTGTGAGAGTGGGTCTCAGAAGACCTTTCTATTGTTAGTAACCAATTGAAAACGTACATAAGACGTTGAAAAGACTAGCAAGTGGGGAACTCTCCACTCCTTTCTGATGTCTATGTCAGAAGCTTTCTCTTGCCCTTTTTCACTGTAATAAAATTTCTGCCACACGAAGTTCTGAGTGTCTGAAGCTGAGTCCCTGGCCCTGAAGCTAACTCCTCTGATTAGGAGATCAGGAACCCGGCATTGTTCACGGTAAGCTATCAGAATCCCCCCAAATAAGGTGAAACTGACAGGTAGGACTGTCGGGCGGCTTACGTGGACTTTCTTGGAAGAGGTGGCGATGCTGTTTGCAGCAGTGATGTGTTTAATTTTGCAAAAGATGGTGGTAAGATCTTGATTTCTAGTAATATTTTCAAAGCTGCAATTTAATGACTTATTTTTTCCATAGAAGAGAGTAATTTCAATGTCTTCCTTGGAAATGTTGAAGTTATCATTTTCTTTCTGTGAAGAAAAAGATGGAGAAATCTGGGCACATGTGGAAACTCACAAACATAACACACCTTTTTGGTTGAGGGGAGCACATTCCCCCCGCCACACCTTGAATGAGAGAGACATACTTGAATTTTTACTTCCAATTCTGTGTCCACCTCAGACTCAGCTCGATACCCTGTGAATCTGGGGTCATCAAGGTACTGCAAGCTTCCACAATCCAAGGCGGTCTCCTGGACTCTGAGCTTCACAGTGACATTTGTAGGCCCTTTCGAACTCTTTAAACTGGGGGCTAAAAATCTGCAGTAATTTGCCATACAATATTCAGAGACCTGAGGGAGAAGAAAAAAGCATTTTGACAGCTTCATTAATGAATCTCAACTCTGGGATTGAAGAGCTAAGTGACCTGGGCAACTGAACCCCTGTGTGCCTCTGTTTTCTTCTCTGCACAATGGGGATAACAGTACTACCTACCTCATGGGGTTTAATTAACTCTAAATGAGAGGAGGGCTCACTAAATTAAATGTGACTCTCCATGTGAAGATGCTTACACATTCATGCAAAAAAGCCCTCAACAAATGCTAACATGGTTATTAACACTATCAGTAATAATGAAAGCAGAAGATGATACAATGAGGGGAAAAGGGTACTTGGAAAGAAGTCAGTGGGAGAAAGGGGAAAGCTTTGCCCCAGCGAGCCTGCGTGTCCTTCAGGGCATCAAGGCTGAGTCCTGGGAAACTGCAGGAAGGGAGGAGCCGGTCCCTCGGCAAGGCCAGCTGCTGGCCTGCATGCTGCTGGCTTCCCTGTGTTGGGTAACGTCTGTGCTTTAGCAGAAATCACTAACCACAAGGAGGAAAATGCTTTGCAGGCCTGACAAAAAAATAGAGGAAAAAAGTAAAAGGGAGAAAGCACCCCCATGAAAGAAAGAGCATGAAGATGGGAGACAAGGCAGAAAGGACGGCCTGCTTTACAAACTTGGGCTTCCCTGGTGGCTCACTGGTAAACAACCCACCTGCAATGCAGGAGACGTGGGTCCTGGGTAGGGAAGATCCCCTAGAGGAAGAAATGGCAACCCACTCCAGTATTCTTGCCTGGAGAATTCCATGGACAGAGGAGCCTGGCAGGCTACAGTCCATGGGGTCATAAAGAGTCAGACACAACTTAGTGACTGAACAACGGCAGCTTTACCAGCTTCTTTAAAACAAAGAAGCAAACATAAATACTGTCATTTTCAGGAGTATAAAGAGATGGGCAGAGAAAGCTGCCGGGAGAGGGGAGGTTGACAAATATTCTAAAGCAGAGCAACTAAAACTCACAAAATGAAATCTGCTAGGTGGGGAGTTTTCCTCTTTATTATTTGCTGTCTAATATTGGAGTTTTGAAAAGAGGGTAGGAAGAAGCTACAGGTGAGAAAATCAGATGCAAAGCGCTGAGACCTGGAAAAGCAAAACCTTCCTTCCCCTTTAAGCCCCTTTCCAAACGACCGCCCTGAATCTCTCCTTCACATCTCTGGCAGCACGAAGAAAACCACAAAACCCACAGCCTCTCCCTTCTCAACAGCGGTAACCTCAGCAGGCTGGCTTTCTGCTGAAGATACCTTCCAGGAATATGACTGGTGATAGGGTCATCCTAACCTCATTATTTCCAGCTCTCTAGATTTCCATGCCTGTGACCAGCTCCTGTCATCTGAAATACTCTTTTTCTGCAGTTCCGAAGAAACTTTTTGGCCACCTTCACTGGCCATCTTATTTTCTTTCACGCCTTCAAATGAAGCTGTTCTGTAAGACTCCGCCTTAGGCCCTCTTTTCTTCCTTCCCTCTGCCCTCACTCCCAGGATGGCATTCACATACTCCCTCCAAGGACAATGCCAGAGAAATGACCAGTCGTCTCTAGCTCCACCATCTCCCCAGCATCCCTGGATACTTGCACAGGCATCCGCAGGGACCTCCCAGGCTTTTTTCAGTTACTCCTCCACATATGACCCTACGCAGCATTGCCAAACTCATCAAGGGTACTTACCTCACACCACTCTCTGCTCAAAGATCTTCAATCCCTCCCCTCACCTACAGAATTAAGGGCAACATTTTCAGTCTGATCCTTTCGAACGGCCCAATGTGGTTTTCCAGCCATCCCTCTGGCTCATTCCCAGCCCATCCTCTTGGTTCCAGCAGGGCTGGAATATCACTGATGTTCCCACCAGGGGCCTCCGAGCAGCTTTGTCTCCTCTGTACCTGAAATTCCCTTCCGGCTTCCACCTGCCCAAGTCCTAGCATCCTGGTCCACACCATAGCCCTGCTGAAATCTGCCCGGTTTTAATTACCCTTTCCTTTAGAAACACACAGTGGGGTGTCTGAGCCAGAAAAGAGTCAGCAGACCTAGAACTTAACGATACCCTGAGCTCTCAGCATTGCATCCCAGTCAATTAGCCATCTCCTGCCATGAAGGCAATGACTCTCTTATTTCTTTTGTCCCCTGGACCTGGGAAAATGTTTTGCCCACAGCAGGTGCTCAATGAATTCTACTTGATTCAGGGACAGCAGTGGGAGGGAGAGCAAGTTCACTTACAAACGCAAGCAAGGCCTCTGGTCAGAGAGTCAACCTATATGACACACTCAGCAGGAGGTGTTGACATCACGGAGACATGACCTGGAGTCAGATACAGCGTGAGGCTTGGAACTGGCTCTGAAGGGGATCAGGATGTGGATGTGCGTCCTGACAAGGCTCTGGGAGGACTTAGGAAGGTCTCCTGGATCTAGGCCAGAAGCCACACTGGTGCCAAGCAGAGGCCAGGTTTGCGGCCACTCACACGCCTGTTAGCTTTGGCAGGAAGTGGTCTGACTGGGCCTCCG
Organism: Ovis canadensis; assembly: GCF_042477335.2. Lineage (NCBI taxonomy): Eukaryota > Metazoa > Chordata > Mammalia > Artiodactyla > Bovidae > Ovis > Ovis canadensis. The sequence continues at coordinate 136,211,105 of NC_091247.1, read as the reverse complement.
AGAGGCTGTTATCACATCTCTCATGAAGGAAGAACAGAAAGAGGAAGAGAGAATGAGGAGAGCATTCGAGAAGAGCTGATACGTGTACTCAGCAGCCCCAGCCTGCTTCTGAAATCCATCAATTCCCATGACAAGGCCTGTGTGTGACTTGTGATGGGGCAAGAACTGAGCGGCGATGGGGGCCAGACCCCTGGGTGGGGAGATGAAGGGCCAGAGGCGGTGAGGTCAGAAGGAAGGTAGCAAATCAGTTCAGTGAGACAGGGCGAGAGGAGAAGCACGTGACAGGCTCTCTGGGAGCTTAGCAGGTCACTGCATCTCGGAACAGCACGCTAAGCACAGTGGGACCACCGCCACCTACTTGTCCCAGGAACACTCATCTTTACATCACACCTCAGCCACTCAGAAGGCATGTTCACACGTGTTCATAAGCACAGTCTCATTACAGGGCTAGCCACAATCCCACAGGGAGAAGATGGCAGCTCTTGCCACACCAAGCTCATTCCTCTTCCCTCTGTGCCACAACTCGCAAACTCCAAGTCTGAGGTCTTAATATTTCCATTAGAGCGAAGATGGTAATATCGTGCAACAGGTAAAACCTTATAACAGCACAAAAGCACAGAAACCAAAAGCATCCCCAACATGTCATTGACTCAATGGACATGATTTTGCACAAACTCCAGGAGATTGTGAAGGACAGGGAAGCCCGGAATGCTGCAGTCCAAGGGGTCACAGAGAGTCAAACATGACTGAGTGACTGAACAAGAACAAATATTTTAGTGTGATGAAAACAAAAATCATCCTTGAGGATTATTAACTACAACTATTATCACAAAGATTATAACTATTATTACAAAGCAGCTGAAGACTTACGTTTCCTTTCACCTCCTGAGAAAAGATTAGGTTGTCAATTACATCAAAATTTCGGCCCATGATGGTTATATTTTGACCACCACTGCAAGAAAAAAAATATGAGTTTCATAGATACACACACAGGCATTTTGCATTTATGAATAAAACCATCATTTTATTCATAATTAATATTAAACTCAGTTATGTTTGAGAGCAAATTAATAAATTTTGATTTCAAATGCATGATATTTTATGTCTTTTCATGATACTGGCCACAGATCATAGTTTTTCAAGAAACATAAATGTAAAAATTTAGGTTGGATCCTGTTTTAATTCTAGGAAAATGCCCAGATTCTTTTCTAGAATTCTGAATTTTATTGTATCATGTTACCCCATATAATTAGATCATCAGCTGCACCTTGAAAAGGTTTCACTAAACAGAATTTTGTTTGATTGCTGTTTAATCTATAGGAAGACTCTTCAATCTAACAATTTTCAAAAGCAAACTCCCAACCTACCAATTACATTTTATGTAGGGAGACAAGGAGTACTTTGGACAAGGTAAAATTATAAATGACATCACAAATCTAAATTCCTATTTGGTAAATCGTATAAATAACAACTATGTCCTAGCTCTCCAAAACTAAGCCAAATGATTTCACATATTCTTAGCACATAATTGCATTTCAGCAAAATGGCCATTAGATGCGAAATAAACAGCTGTTCACAGCTCTGGCGGCCCTCACACCCCTGTTCACTTAGGTCACTAGACACTCACTCCAAGGGACAGGAGTCTGAACAGGTCAGCTCCGTCGGCCAGCCGAGCCCATGATGACAAGACCAGGAGGTGGGCATGAGAAAGCCGATTTGTGTAGGGCAGAGGGAAGGCTTTAAGCCCCGAACCTTCCAGCCACTAGGGGGAAGGCCGAGCTGGCCTCATGCCAGCCTGTCACCATTACTAGAAAACCAGGCCAAGTGTGGTCTGCCAATGGCCAGACTGCAGAGCTGTGTTCTTGCCCAGGAGTAACCGAGAGACCCTGGCTCAGACTGTCACAGGTAATGAGACATTAGGAAACCTCCTATCTTACAACAAAGCACAGAGCACAGCAAGCCTGGGCCAGGCTGCCCGGGAGCCTGGGCAAGCTGTCTGACTGCCCCACACCTCAGGTGCCTCGTTGGCAAAAAGGGTTATGCATAGGGGACCCAGTAGTCTTGGGAGGATTTCCTGAGTCAAAAGATCTGACACCCTGGGCATATGGGGAGTGTTGCATCACTGTTTGCTCCTATTTATAGGAAGGACTGAGACGCACGGCTGGGAGAACCATGCTAGTGCCTTGGTTTGGAAATGTCAGCTTTCCTCATGCTGCTGTTAGGAGTGGAACTGAAGTCCCAACCTCCAGGACCTCAGCACATGAATCTCTTTGGAGATAGGACCCTGAAAGAGGTCATTAAGGTTAAATGAGGTCATTAGAGTGGGTCCCAATCCAATATGACAGGTGTCCTTATTAAAAAAAAAAGAAAGAAAGAAAGGAGATTATAACACAGACAGGCACGGAGGGAAGACCGCTGTGAAGACACAGGAAGGGGATGGCCCTCCGCAAGCCTAGGAGAGAGGCTGCAGGATAAATCAACCCTGACAGCACCTTGATCTTAGACTCACGGCTTCCAGAACTTTGATTAAATACATTTCTATCATTTAAGCAGTCCAGTCCGTGGTACTTTGTTATGGCAGCCCTAGCAGCCTAAGACATCCACCTCCCACTTCATCTTAAATAAGAATATTAGAAGTGATTTTTTTTCATTTTCCTTTCCTTTTTTTTTTTTTAAACAAAGCTTCATCTGTAGTTTTACCTAGACAGTACTTTGAAAGTTAGTTTCATGCTGTGTTAGGTGGAGAAACTATCTTTAGGTTTATATTCCCAAATCTTAATGTGAATTTAAATTCAACTAGGGGGAGAATTTTTTTTTCTTAATATAACAGAGTCATCTGCAAGAGTTTTCTTTGGAATTTCCATTTCTCACATAGGGAGTATCTTTAAAATGTAGACACTGCTTCTCATTTAGATAGTTCCCAATATTTCTTGAACTTATTCAAAAGAGCTTACTCTAAAGGTTATAAAATGAAGGCTATATGAAGGAAGAAGTTTTGGGGCACACGCAGAAGTGAAATGTAGTGAAGAGGATTATGTATTTGTATCAGAAACCTAGGCTTAGTTACTACAGTTGAACACACATTGAAAAACACAAACATGATCTGAAGAGAAACCAGAATTTCAACAAACATTTCAGCTGGGAGTTTCCTGGCAGCCACAGCTAAGAATAAAACAAGATGTACTCACAGTATTTACTGTGGTGCTGGGAGGCTACCTACTTCTCAGGTATGGCTTTGTTTTCTAAGAATAAATCCTAAAGAGGAAGTCTGTGAAAATTAAGTTATGACAATTATTTCTATATTTATTGGAGTGAAATCCATGATCTTTATACATATGGCCTTGTTAACCACAACAAGAGAAAAAGACACTCTAGAAAGTACCTGATCCAGGTGGTAGCAGGATATATGAGGGAGCAGTGGGGCAGAGCAATATAAGACAAGGATCCCACTGAAGCACAGTCCCCGCCATCGAACTGGATACACACATCCTTCATTTCTTTGCGGCTCGATGGAAGAGAGAATTGCATATGGGTGGAATTTAGCACGTGGCTAACCTGTATCCTATAAGGGGGAGAAGAGAGCTCTTCGGTGACACATAGCTAGCACAGTTGATTACCTAAGGAGACAGGATTTGAACTTCATTTGAACTACAACAGCTCCTAAACTATCAGAACAGCCGCAGGCAGCTACTGATTAATCAGGGCCCACTTACCCAGCATGGGTATTATCTGGGGCCGGGTTCCTTTAGCTTTTGTGCATTTTAATGTTTTTATTTACATTTCCTTTAGATGTGGGGAGAGAATGAAATGCAACCATTGCCTTTAAAAAGCCCCAATGTAATAGGAAGTGCCAAGTGGACTGGGTGTCAAAGTTTACTAAGGAATTGCCACTCATTTTGAGTGTGCTAATGGCACCATCCTTATCTGTTACACATACATACTGAAGCAGTCATGAGTCAAAGGATATGGTGAGATATCCTGGGATATGCTCTTAAAAACTCTAGCCTCCATCTTTTCATCACTCTCAAACACGTGGAGGAGATAAATGAGATAAGATTGGTAAAACGTTGACTTGGAAGTTGGAGGATATGAAGAGGTTCTCTGTTGTGTATGATTGGAAATTTCACAATGAAAGGCTCGAAAATCAATCAAGCACTTGCAGGGAAGGTGCGGCAGAACCCAACCCTGAGCAGAGATGGACTCTGCCATTCAAAGGACAAAGAGTTCAACACTCAAGTCCATGCCAGGAGCCCAGGGGCCTTGGAATCAACCAGCAGCAGAACTCCTGATGATCTCCAGACAGGAATTTAGCTGGGCCTGTCCTGGGTGCTCTTGAAATCTGCAGGGCATGCCCTCAACACCCTTCGGGAGTCAAAGCAAAGCCTTCTACAGCATTCCTCTGCAGCTTCGTCTCTATATCACATCTACCATGAGCCTCTAAAACACAAGTCATGAAGACGGGGTTGTGTCTGGATAATGCTCAGTATAATTATACCACATGAGAATCGACTATTATTACTTAAAGGCTTTGTACCTGATTATTGACGGTAATACCCACAGCCTTTAAGCAGTAATAACAGATTCTAACAACGAGGCAAATTCAGAAATATTTGAGCCAGTCTGTACTGACACTTCCTCAAATTTACATTCTAAGATTTTATATTCAGAGCAAAGCTCTAGGAAACTCATTGTAAACTGGCTGATCATTAAAATTCAAACTTGTTTATCAACTTTGGAATGAGAGAGGCAGAAATATGGATCATTCCATTACTATTCTTATATTTTTCTCCTTGGAATAATTAGGTATTTAAAAAATGCGGTATTAAGAGAGGTTAGGATTATGGCATGAACTCTGATACAGAATTAACTGGATATTACGTTTACTGCTCGTGAACTTGGGTTCACTACACAGATGTGGTTACTGAAATGCTACATGCAGAAAGGTCTCTCTTAGTCATTTAATTTAATAACTGCAGTATCTCAAGACACACTCGGAATTGAAATGAGAGCATAAAGAGTCAGAAACAGGGTAATGCTCTAAAAAACGACTTATTTTCCAGTGAAGCTGATTGCCTTTCAGTGAACACACAGGTGTCTAACTTCACTACACAAAATGAAAGATTTTTGCAGTGAGGCATTTAGGCAGGATAAACGATATAAAAATACCTATGTCGCATAGATACAGCCACTAATGTGTGCTGGATAATTCTGGTAAATAGCAGAACAGAGAAGCAGAGCATCTAAGGAGTAGCTTTTTCCATCAAAATGACAGACATCCCAAATTTACTGCTAGGAGGGGAAGGGGATGACGGTTAGATGCAGCAAATGAATTAAAACAAAGAATTCAGTATGTAAGTGTGGCAAATTAAAATGCTGTACAAATCTGTTTTAGTAGTTAAGAACCAAAACACCATGCTTCAGTGGATGGTCTTTGACACATTTCCATGGTGAGAACAAACTCACTATTCTACAGCATGTAAATGGCAACATCTTTCTGCTTTAAATTAGCCAACACCTCTAAAACTAACAAGCAGAAAAGTCAAATGGTTTATTATGTTATTGTTACTTTATCTCATTTTGGAGAGTAACATTTACACAAGAGTGTTAGTAAAATACCAGACTTTCTTCTCTCAAAAGTTGCATTGAAAGAATGTGTTAGGGAAAAGAGGTCATAGAAATAATGGTGTTCAAATGGTACATCTTTGACCAGATATCTGTGTTGGGGTGTTTTCTTCTTTTTAACACTAATAGATGTTTCATTTAGTTATTATTTGAGCCTGAAACCATTCCAGTACAGCTACTGCTGCTGCTAAGTCGCTGCAGTCGTGTCCAACTCTGTGCGACCCCATAGATGGCAGCCCACCAGGCTCCTCTGTGGGATTCTCCAGGCAAGAACACTCGAGTGCGTTGCCTTTTCCTTCTCCAATGCATGCATGCATGCTAAGTTGCAATGCAGAGAAGGCAACAAAAGAATAAAATGGATCAGAAAATTTGTCCTCTCAACTTTCAGTAATACATTGGAAGAGTGGCCCTATTTTCCCATCAAATTCTAAGGTACTCAACTATTTTTCTAAGTGATCATCTTAAAAATGATGTCTGTTTCTCAACTCACTTGATTTTGTTCATGAAAACAAATCAGGACCCCAATAGGCAACATCCTGGAATTATTGTATTTTGAGGTGTTGGGGGTTACATGGCACAGATTCTCTCACAATTAACTTCAATGTGGTGCTTAAATTATTTTACTTCTTGAAATCATGTTATATCAAATATACAGAGTAAGTGGCTCACATTGGCACATGGAAAGAAATTAATCATAAAAAGATTATAATCTCAGTGCTATTCCTTTGGTATAGGCTTTAGCTTTTCAGTATGTTACCAAGAATAAATCACTAATATTTCAACTCACACATCCTTATCACAAGTACTGGTTCCTTTCAGGATCATTGTGATGTTCGATGCCTCAGTAAAGTTTGCCCCCGTGACGGTCACATTACTTTTCCCTAAGGTCGATATTTTCTGTGGCTCAATGGACTTAACAGAGAAGACCTATGGGAAAGAAAAGATTAAAACACAAGATCAAAGCTAAGAAGTGGCATTGTTCCAAAAAATCTGTTTATGCACCGCCGTTCGAAGAAATCACTGGGAAATTACAACATTTTGCAAACACAAGCAGACAGTGTTTAATGAAATCAATGTATTCAGGGAGGAGTGCTGCAGATCCTCGTCTCTCAACATGCGACAGCATGAGGTCAAAGCAATTAGTCTTTGTCTCACAAGACAGTTGAAAATACAGTTGAAGAGTCTGATATTCTGTCTGAAGAGTGAGATATCACTAGAGTTCTCAGACATGCTTGCAGCCTCTGGAGGCTCACAACATAACAAAATGAAGTAAAAGATGAGGCGTCCACTGACTGTAAGTCAACAACAGATTCATCATTAAGTTGGAATAAATGTCATCCAGGATAACTTAAATTCCCAAGAAAGCAGTTCCTATTTTTTTTGTTTGTTTGTTTGTTTCAGTAGGCTATTTGATTCAAGGAATATACAGCAGGGAAAAAAAAAACTCAAGAAACCAACTAGTTAAGTCACCTAATATCAAGTAGTTGGATGCTTAAACTCCTGGAGCTACTCATTGTTATTCCACATTTGTAGATACCATCTCTTCCTTGGAACCCATTACAAGCTTTATCAGGTTTTTTTCTATCAAGAAAGTTTCCCTTGGAATAACCCGATAACTGGGGCCCCATATCATGTAGATTTTATGCACCTTACTTCTCTATTTGCAACATCTAACCAAATTCCCCTTTTAAAAAAAGCCCTTTATTTGATGGCAAGAATCATTTTCCCTTTCAAAGACAAACCAATCTTGATCTCTTTCACTTTTCTCTACAGATGCCATTGTCTATCTTTTTGCTCATTGAGTAGTTGTTTTGTAGACTATTTTCAGAAAGTTTATGTTCTTCTATAATATGGACCAAACAGAGCAAGATTCTAAGATTCTAGCCCATACAAAGCTCAGCAGATCTTTAGTATGAGTGAATTTTCATGTTCACACTCCTAATATTTGAAAATGACCCCCAGGTCCAGAGATGCTTAATCATGTGGAGTTTGGCTAAGTCATAAATACCGAGTGTATCCACTTAGAGGATAAAGTCTAGGAGGAAGCCACTTAAGGCACTGGGGGAGCTCATGTCCAGCACCTGCCTGCCACCTGCTTCTTCGAGCACCCCAGTATCCACTGCTCCTTTGTATATATGATGCTCATCAGGATGGCCTTGCTGTGCTGCCCGCCCTGCTGAAAGGATATTTTATCATTCTGCTCCTTGACAAACACAGGTGCTATATGGTGGAACAGTCACCATCACTCATGGTCACTGTGGATTGATTTTCCAGATTGAGGTAAATTCATTGTTAATGTCATCACAGCAATGATGTAATGCGACAGGGAATTGATTTCGGTGGCAGAATTTATTTTAATCACTTAGTAAAGGACTTCAGTCCTGTATTTATAGAATCACAGAGGGCCTGAGAGGGTCACTTTAATTATTCTGTTAGAGTTGACTGCATTTTATGGGGGAAATTATCTGCAAGAGTGGTACTTGGAATGGGGGGGATTAGCAAAGACATGGAAATAAATCCCTCGCAAATGTCAAGTGTGTGTTGTATACCAAAAGGCTTACTCTTTGCTCTGACAGGATGCCAGCTAAGTGAACAGGTATTTGTTAAACACCTACAGGATCCCTGGGATGGCACGAGGTGCTGTGGGGGACACAGGACCTCTGGGTGCACTAGATTGGGAGAAAGTAAATTCCTAGATTTGCCTGGAGCAAGTTAAATTCAGTCCATTGCTCGTTCTTGGACAGCCTATGGGGGAAAAAAAAAAGTCAAAAGAAGAAGAATATTCCATGACATGTGTAAACACATGAAATGCAAATTTCAGCATCCATAAATACGGTTTTTTGGGAACACAGCCACACCATCATTTACGCATTGCCTGTCACTGCGTTTGCACTATAATGGCAGAGCTGAGTCTTTGCAACAGAGATCACGTGGCTTGCAAAGCCCGAAATATTTACTGTCTGACTTTTCGAAGAAAAAAATCTGGCTGACCTCTGCACTACTGGGTCCACTGTCTTCTTAGGGAAGCAAGAGGCTTTAGGTAAACCTTGATGCAGACTTCACATTTATATCCAACTCGGCTCTGATTCTTGGGTTTCTCTGCAGATAGCCCTTCTCACTTCTTCTACTTAAGACAGTTGATGTCTGCTCAAGTGAAATTTCAAACGCGCCAAGTAAATGCTACTTCTTTGCTTTCAGGAAAGGCTAAAAAGAGAGCCTTCTAACTAAAACAGATTTTCTAAAGGGGGTTATAGTTTGCTCCTTAAACAGCTCCACAAACACCATCAGAGGACTGGCCATGTCACCCGATTAACTTTTTATTTCCCCCTGAGTAGAGACAGTCCTGCTATTTTCAAAAGGATTTTGTTTTAAAACCTTATTGTTGACAGAGGTTTCCATTGGCTGTCTAGGATGGAATCTAGCCCTGGTCTATCTTGTGAAAGCAGATGCTTCAGATCTGCTTGCAGAGAGGGTCAGATTAGTTGTCCTTTGTCTGCTTGGAGAACCTCTTTCAAGTGAGTAAAAGTGCTTTCAAACAGACCTCATTAAATAAACAGCTCAGATATACAAGAAAAGACAGTGTGCCTATATGGCTGTACTATATGCCTACAATTCTTAGAAATACAACACTTGCTATTTTTACTGATAAATAGTCTTTAAAAATCCAGTACATACAAAAGGCCAAGAATGATCTTGCCACACACTCAGTATTCTAGATCTATTTCTGTATTTGAATCAAGACTTCATTCATAACCTGAAATGAAGTAGCAGGTCCCATAAGCTGACACATACAAGGGGTTAATTTAAAAACATAATCTAGCTTGATGCAAAGAGATCATTCCTTACAGCCCTATGGAGTGAGATTCCTCCCTCATCCTATGCCAAGGATTTCCATTTAACAAATCAAAACACCATTGGCTCTAACCCTTAGAACCCTGGGTTGCCCAACAATTAACCTCAGAACAGTCTACTTCCTGTCAGTTACATTTTAAAGATTTAAGCGTTATTTTTTAAATGGCTGTACAATTTTAAATTATTTAATAAAATATTTGGAACTCTGGCTGCTCACAAGTTTAAATCACTGCCTATTTGATATTAAAAAAAAGCACGTTAGAAACTGGTTAATCAGGTGATTGCAGAATACCCAGTTATTTTATTTTTTTAAAAAACAGAGTCATTATAAGACACTGGAAATAGCACAACCACTAAGAACCAGTTATCTTTGAAAAGGTCTAAGAGGATTACTCTTGACAGGAAGAGTACCTTTTGTGAAACCTGACATCAACACAATGCAAATTACCATGACATTAATGGAGAAACTACCACTATGATTGAAAAGAATATTAGCAAGAGGTACATTAGGAAGGCTCAATTTATTAAGACCAAATTGTACTCTATTAATCTGTTTCCAAAAAAAATCTGAATACAGGAAAGCTCTCTGTAGGCCTGGACCTGAATCAACACTCAGTAAAACGTTTCTCAGATTTTCACTCGTGAAATCAGTTCAAACGAGACTGGATAAAAAGTCACATGGATTCAAAAAAACCAGCTGGAGATCTGAAACCAAAGGACATTAGAGAGATGAAAGGTAGCACAACTAATTAAAGGAAAGTGCCTTATAGGGCCCTACAGGGGTGAGAATTTGGTTCAGAATTATTTAACATCTTTATTAATGACCAAAAAGGATGGAAGTAATATATTAATGAAATGTATACATTGAGAAGAGTGGTAATCAGCAGTGGAGATGGTAAAGTGTAAAAAGAGGAGAGATGTAGAAAGAGAACACCAAAATACAGTCCCACCAGAGGAAAATGAGAGCGTTAATGGGAATAAAACGTTGTGTCCGTCTGATGCTCAGCCCCTAGCTGAATGCTTCTTCGTGGCCCACCCATCCGTGAAGGGACTGGTCCTAGGGAGCTTGAGATGCAACCGCCACTTGGTCCTGGCAATTATCAAGAGTTAGAAGGCCAACTGAGATGGAGCAGGAGGCCTCCAAGCGGGTGACAGACCAAAGCCTTCTGCAGAGAGATCAAGGCTTGCTTCTCTGACCTGGGGGACTTGAAGGGGAGGCTGCCGAGGCCAGTCCATCAGGCAGCTACTCTCGGTCACTGAACCTTCTGAATGTGGTTCCTCAGACCTGGTCGAGGCGCCCAGGACTCTGTGACCAAGGTGGCAATGCCTCCATTCCATTAGAGACCCCTGCTTGCAGATTTAACCCCACCAATCAAAACCCATCCCTCTGTTGAGCTTCAACTTCAATATGAGATGCTTGGTGCTCCCCTCTCCCGAGGGCTTTGGTTTCCCATCTCAAGCCTTCTCTGCTCTTCCCATCTTGGGGGAGACACCAGGCTTGCCTGAGTCTAACTCCTTTTCTTCGACTATGCTCCAACCTATCACCCCATCCCAAGTCTTCAACACTAACACACACGCCTGACAGCTTGCCCAGGCCACCCAAGAGAAGTCCCTTCCAGACTGACTCTTATCATTGATACTACATTGAGGTCATGCAATATATGTGGTTTAGTTGCTAAGTCATGTGCAACACTTGTGACCCCATGGACTGTAGTCCACCAGGTTCCTCTGTCCATAGGATTTCCTAGGCAAAAATACTGGAGTGGGTTGCCATTTCCTTCTCCAGGGGATCTTCCCAACCCAGGGATTGAACCTAGGTCTCCTGTATTGCAGGCAGATTCTTTACCAACTGAGCTACAAGGGAAGCCCCATGCAGTGTATACTAGTGGTTAAAGCCGTGGCTTAGACTACCTGGGTTCAAACCTACTGACCCTGTGCAAGCCAACATTTGTCTATCAGGTGGGGAAAACAGGTCCGTCGTAAAGCTCCAATAAAGGGGCACTTTGAGCTCAGGATATAACCCCAAGCTTCACAAATACAGGCCACCCCTAGTCAATTTTGCACATTCTGGCATTCCTACTTATGGCTTTTTCTGTCGTACACACTAAGAAGCTTCATAAAAATGCATCCCCAACTATTATAAGTTCTTAAAATTCCACGATGGCACATATTTTGCCTCTCTGCCCAGCACATAGTAGGTGTTCAATAAACATGTTTCATATGAATGAATACGAGAGCAACTGGCAGTGAACCCCACAGCATGCAGCTCAGTGCCAGGCCCACAGAAGCTACTCAACAAGGCACATGTTAAACTTGACTTTGCTTTTTAAGGCAGGGACCCTGAATGAGGTGATCTGGGTTGACTGTGAGGAATTAAAATGCACATCATACGTGATGGAGGAAGGGAAGAAAACTCACAAGAAAGAGAAGGAATGTGAATCTCCCGAGAGCAGGAAGACATGGCTTTGTACCATGCATTTCTACCCGGCAGTGATAAGTATAACAAATATTAGAACAACCTCATATCACAGACCTTCACAACCTTTCCTTGAGGACAGGAAAGACAGGGCAGTCACCTCTTCTCTTGGCAGGTGGAGGCCCCAGATATAAGATTATTAAGAAAAGGAAGGAAGAGAGGTTAGGGCAGGGTGACAAGGCCAACTGTTTCTGACAGAGACTGGCCCTGACCGTTGAAAATACTTTCCATCCAAAGGACAAATATATTGATAGATTTTTAAGTTATTTGCCCTATTCCGGTGAAGCGGCTCCTAATGAAGCCCCCTGGGTTCTTTCTGGTTTGACATCGTTAAATCCGTTCCTGGTTCCCATGGGGGAGCTGCCATGATACTAAGCTGTGGTCAAGGGATGGCTCACAGGGTCATGAGAGAGCATGAGGACAACAGAGCCAAACAGGGAGTCAGCCAGGAGCCCTCTCTCGTAAGTTCCACGTGCTCACATGCACGCTAAGTCTGAGGCGCTATGGACTGTATAGCCTGCCAGGCTCCTCTGTCCATGGGGTTCTCCAGGCAAGATTATTGGAGTGGTTTGCCATTTCCTTCTCAGATGAGTTCATTCATGCATTTAAAAAAAAAAAAAAAAGAGTCTTGAAGAGCCTTCTACTGCTGCTGAAAAACAAAATGTAAGGCTCTATAGACGCAGGCTCCAGGGTCATTTCAACCTTGTTCTGTCCCATAACTTCCTGCAGCCTTCTGCTCCAGCCAAACTAAATCACTTGGGGTCTCCCATAAGGGGTGCACTGGAATTTTCTGTGATGCACTATGCTTTCGCAGTGCCCGGGCCCTATGCTTAGAAGACCCACCCCGTCTCCAGGGGTCTCTTCCCTTAACTATCGGCTGCATGCCATCTTGCATCAATCCATCCATCCATCCATCAAAGACTTAACCAACTGCACTGACGAAGTGTTTTTAACTGCCAGGCCCTGGGCTTACATAATCAGGAATGACTAAGACAAGGCCCCGGGCACAGAGAGGCTCTCAGCGTTTGTGTACTTCCTGGTACCTTTCCTGGGCTACTATTTCCTATATTGTATTCTTATTTATGCGCTTATGTGCATATAAGATTCTTAAGACTGATGACCAGAGATGCTCCTGGTTCACGTGTGTCCTCCTCATGGCATCCATGGAGCTCTGCGTATTGGTATATATTCAGTGCACAATCAACACCTGTAGGGATCATCAATCCAAGCTCAGCATTAGGACACCCAAGACTGTGTACCATTCACTCACATCTCACGCCCCCATGCCTGGCACACAGGAAGCACTCAGTATGTATGTGATGTGGAAGACGCACCAAAGGAAAGCCTTCGATGGCTTCTCTGCTGGAATAGTGTTCAGTGCTTCATTCAAAGCCAACCTGAGGGCCACACTGGAAATCTGGATTTACACATTCCATGTGATAAGGAAAAGACAGCCGTGTATCACAGAGCATGAGAAATCCATCCGGTGACAATCCTCCATTCCCAATAGTCCATTCTGAACTGAGTCATTCATTCATTTCTGGTCATGCCATGCAGCTTGCCAGATCTTAACTCTCCAGCTGGGGTCTGAACCCACACGCCTTGCAGTGGCAGCATGGAGTCCTAAACACTGGGCAGCCAGGGAATCCCCACGTATTTAAAGAAAACATTTCAGCATCAGAAAGACGTCTTTCACCAAAGGTCATGCACAGAGAAGCCCGGAAGACAGGTCTGGGCTTTTGTTTATTTCCAGCTTTCTCCCATTTCCTTGGTGACCCCAGTTCTTTCAACCACATATGTTGAAAGGTTCAAGAAGACATAATACAAGAAACCAGGATGCAGTGACCTTATTTTTTTCTTTAAAATAAAAATGTAAAAAGTCACTGCCTGAACCATGACTTAGCAATAGAAAGGGACACATTATTGATGCATAAAAGAATGTGGATGAATTGCCAGAGAATTATGTTGAGTTAAAAAGACCAGTTCACAAAGGGTGCCTCTGGATGATTCCATTTATACGAAATCTTTGAAATAATAAAATTACAGAATGAAGAACAGATTAGTGGTAGCCAGAGGTCAGAAACAGGCAAGGGGGAGGGAGGAAGGGGCGGGGATGACCACAGGCAGGCAATACGGGGGGACTGGAGGTGACAGAGCTCATCTGTATCTGCACTGTTGTCACTGTCAAATCCTAGTTGCAACATTGTCCTGTTGTCTGGCAAGATGTTACTGCTGGGAGAAACTGGGTAAAGGATATATGAGACCTCTCTGTATTATTTTCTCACAGCTCCATGCAAATCTACATTATCTCAGAATAAAACGTTTTCTTTCAAAACAATCACAAAAAAGAAGAACAAAAATCTCAGAATGCACACTTTCTGATTTCAAAACTTACTGCAAAACGGTATTTTATGGGTATAAAGACAGACCTCTAGACCAATGGAATAGGATATACAGCCCAGAAATAAACCCTTGCATATATAGTCACATGATTTTCTGATAGGGGTGCAAAGCATATTCAATGGGGAAAAGGACAGTTTTTTCAACAAATTGTCTTAGGAAACTCGATAGCCACAGAAAAGAATGAAGTCGGACACCTACCTTATACCATATATGCAAATTAACTCAAAATGGATCAAATAACCTAACTGCAAGAATTAAAACTATAAAACGCTTAGAATAAGAGTTCATGACATTGGATTTGGCAATGAAACCTTGCATGTGACACCCAAAGCACAGACAACAAAATTTAAAAAAATAAATTAGACTTGGACAAAATGTGAAACCTCTGCGCATCCAGGATACAATCAACAGAGTGCAATGGCCATCTATGGAATAGGAGAAAATATTTGCAAATCATATATCTGATACATGGCTGATAGCTAAAGTATGTAAAGAACTCCTGCAATTCAACAACAACAACAAAACAAGCAACCTGACTATAAAACGGACAGAACGCTTGAATAGACATTTCTCCAAAGAAGCACACAAATGGCCCGCAAGCACACAAAAAGAGGTTCAATGTCGCTCAACAGTAGGCAAACGTAAATCAAAATCACAGGGAAATACCACCTTTTACCAAAGTAAGACGGTTACTATTTTTAAAAAAGTGTTGGCAAGAATGTGGGGAACTCACAACACTCAAACGCTGTTGGTGGGAATGTAAAAAGGCCGAGAGGTAAGGAAAACAGAACGGTGCTCCTAAAGAAATTAAAGACAGGATTACCATATGATCCAGCAATTCCACTGCTGAGTACATACCCGAGAGAACTGAAACAGGGTCTTGAAGAGGTATGTGTACACATCCATTTATAGAAGTATTAGTTACAATAGCCAAAAGATGTCTGCAATCCAAGACATCAATGGAATGATAGACGTGTCCATCAGCGGATGACTGAATAAACCAAATGAGATATATACAAATAATGCGACATTATTCAGCCTGAAAGGAAATCCTAACACATGTTACAGGATGGATGAACCTTGAGAACATCATAGTAAGTGAAACGAGCCAGTCGCAAAAAGACGAAGCCTGTTTGATTCCACTTCATCTGAAGTACCTAGAGTAGTCAAATTCACAGAGAACTGAAAGTAGAACAGTAGCTTCCAGGGGCAAGGGGAAGGGAAAATGAGGCGTTACTGTTTAATGGGGATGGGCTTTCAGTTTTGCCAGCTGAAACATGTTCTGGGGATAGACGGTGGCGATGCCTGACAACAATGTGAATGAACTTAACACTACTAACTTGCACACTTAAAAGTGGTGCATTTTGTGTTATATGTGCTTGACCAATTTAAAAAAAACTGAAACAACAGCAAAAGAGAGGTTTAATTTTTTTAAAAGCCACTGCCTTTTTGATTTAAACACCTGCCACTACGCCTTAGTTTCATCAACCAATGAGAAGAGTCAAGTGGCTCATCATTTAATAAAACCTCAAAGACTTAAAAAGTCTGAAGAGATTGGCACACCAAGCTTTTCTAATGCCTCTAATTAACTTCATAATCCATTTTGATTCACATTCCCTCTGCTTGTTACTGAATTCACCTACATGTACTCTCAACTGTTTGGTGGTGATTAAAAATGTGTTACTTATTTATATTGGCACTTGACCTTAAGTAGCAGCAAATGGATGTGTCAAAGCCACAGATTAGTCAAGAAATAGAAAACTGAGCCTTTAAGAACAAAACATGCTCCTGTGTTTGATTTGTCTGCTCCCACTAGACCCAAGGTTAATGAGAATAAGAACTTGTCCTTTTTCGGTTTTCACTGCATAGTAGATGCTCAATTAACTTCCCTTGACTGAACGGCGCCAGCATTTGTGTGCTAACTGCATCAATCTGCCCAGAAATGTTTCCTTGGTTATATTCTCTCTTCCAAAACACGTCTGTCAGTTGAGCTTAGTGACTTACTATGAAGAAAATAAGAGGAATTTCCGAAGAAATTTTCATGAAAAGTATTTTTTCAGGAACGACAGTTTTGAGACATGAAGAGAAATGTATATTTATTACATAGAAACAACTCTTTGTTTTGACACTATT
Organism: Ovis canadensis; assembly: GCF_042477335.2. NCBI lineage: Eukaryota > Metazoa > Chordata > Mammalia > Artiodactyla > Bovidae > Ovis > Ovis canadensis. The sequence continues at coordinate 136,194,619 of NC_091247.1, read as the reverse complement.
AACTACTGGTCAGATTGTCTCTACAAAGAAAAGCAGTTCAAAGAGATTCATTTGTATGGTTTGCATAGACACGTCCAGCCCTCATATACCCCTCAGAAATGCAATCATAAATGTGGTTAAAAACTGAAATCCCCTCAGTGCTATGTGCTCTAGACGTCCCTCTAACTCTTCCTGAGATCACGACATCAGATTTAAAGTTTGACTTCTACCAGAACATAATTTTTCACAATTATAGATTTTTAATTTCTTTTTTGTGAGTGTGCAGCCTCTGATGTATTGAGCCAATTAAATGAAACTTGGTTAAAAACCAAAGGTAAAACGGGAATTTGGGTAGAAAGCAAAATAGGGAATTTTCAAAAGGAACCCAAAGTAGCAGATGTTACTGTCATTTAAAGGGGGATTTTCCCAGCATCAATACAAAAATAGGGTCTGACCTGCAAGCCCCAAGTGGTTCTGTTACTCATATTCTCCTTGAATCTTCCTCCTCCTGCTGTTTTGGGTGGTGTCCATTTTTGAAAAGCCACTGGACAGAGGTCCTGAAACGAAGAACATTCCTTCAACATCCCAATGGGTAGAAATTCAGAGTTTGAAATAAACACAAAATACAGGCTAGGGCTGGGTGGTCACAAACATTTATTTTTGGTGAAACTCTGTAATACCCAAAAATGTCACTTTACCTGGTTCCTCTTGTAATCTGAAGGGTCACAAGCTGTGAAGGGGTGGATGCATTTTCTCTCACTTTTACACCAGGCACAGCCAGTTCGGATACATCCTGGACATCTGGCAACACAGAAAACCAATGTAATTCCTGCATTTTTAGGAAAACACACATCCTAGAATTTCCCTCTGTGATGCTGTGTGTAAGGATTAAAAACAAGAAGAAAAAAGTCCCTAGATAGACTGTGATGAACCCAGGGGAGACAGGACCGTTCTTTCAGGCTAGGGACAGACCACTGACTTTGCGCCCTGCTCTGGGCAGCCCTCGGGGCTGACGGACCATCCGGACGCTTGCTAGGAGGTTGCCATGGAAACCTGAAGCTGGGGTCACCTGCTGCATTGGAAGATGACAGGAACCCTCTGAATCTGTTTCTGCATCCGGTTCTGCTATTCATTTGCCTCAGGTAAGCTTCCCTCTGGACGCTCATTTCCCCATCCCCAGTAAGCCCACCCTCACTGGAGCAGGAACACCGCCCAGTGCCCGGAAGGTGGGAAACTAAAAGTGCTACCTTGGCAAGCGGAGGAAACAGGGTGCCACTGTTTGCTTTTTAATCAAATTAAGGAAGAATTGTGTCGACTAATCAAACAACCATGCATGGATAACAGCGGAAGACTTGAAAAGCACTTAATAGGATAATCAGTGTTCAAGCAAGAACAGTAAAAATGGAAATTGAAGTGGGTCTTGAAGTGTAGCTAAGGGAAGCAAGAGAGAGCTTTGGCTTCCGGGACAAGGAGAGGACCAGATCAGGCAGAGGGGGACACATTCGCATTTCAGATATGCTTCCAGAGATGCCAAGGCAGTTTTGGTGCCTGACCTACAGAAACTGCAGTTTTGGTGGGAGAAAGCAACCAAGCGCAGGCTTGCCTAAGTGTTTACCAGGCCACCAACACGCATTCAAAGCAGGCCTGCGCCTTGCGCCCCGCTTGCTAACCCTCAGGTGTGATAACCTTACTAAGTGCTTTCCAAAAGGGAAGTAGGTACCCAGGGAAAGGGCAGGAAAGGGTGGGCACTCACCCTCTGGGGAGCTGTGGGTCTGAGATATGGTTCTTAATTACCTCCTTGTGCACCCGAGGCAAGCCACTTCTTTTTGCCAGGCTTTACAGTTGGAGGTGGGGAGCTGTATCGTGTTTAAACTCTCCTTGAGCTATACAATTCTGTTTAACTCTCTCCCTTCCCTCCCGCCCCCCCCGCCATTTTCATGGACTTTTGAGGCTTTCTGTAACAAGTTTAGCTTTTCCCCTCCTTGAATTCATTCTGTTTGTTGGAAATCACTGAACTCACTTTCAGAATGCCGAGGTGGTAAAGGTAAAGTCCGGCAGCTCCTGTCCATATAGGTGTAGGGTGGCCTCCCTACTCAGCTTCCAGTTTGTTGCCTTTTCCCTGAAGAAACAATGGTTCCCAGGCCAGACCCACAGAAACCTACATTTGGCACTCATCCAGTTGGTCAAGCATACCACTGAAAGAACTACGGAATCACTAACAAGACAGCTTCCTATCATTTCCATGGAAACGTCCATCCCATTTTCCAGTTGGAAAACCAGGAATCTGGGAAACATCTTTTCTCTGCCTTCACTCTGCTTTAGAAGCAAGGAGGGAAGTGCGGTCCTAATTCAGGGGGGTATGCAGCTCAACAGGGCCAAACATGGTACAATAATGTGGGTCATGATTAATACGTTCTTTTTTTAAAAATTATTTATCTGTTTATTTATGGCTGTGCTGGATCTTCATTGCTGTGCACAGGAGCTTTCTCTAGTTAAGGTGGCTTCTCTCATTGCACAGAGCCGGCTCGGTAGTTGGCGGTGCATAGGCTCAGTTCCTCCAAGGTGCGTGGAAGCTTCCTGGATCACTGATCGAACCTGTGTCTCCTGTATTGCCACTTTACCACTGGACCACCAGGGAAGTCCTAACTTGTTCTTCCGATGACACAGACTCCCGCCTTTTCTTGTCTTTTAACTGTGACTTCCTTTTACCTCATGCTCCACTCTCTTCCTTGACTCAAATTCTCAAAGTCATTCTGATCTACGGATAACCTAGCTGCACCCTTTTGCCTATTACTTCAAGGCCACCTCTGGGTCGGGGGAAGATGTATTTCCCTGCGGGTAAAACACACCCAGGCACAGTCGTTTGCCTCTTGGCTGCACCACCTCACTTAGTGGGGCTTGAACAAGCCAGCTGATGAGCTCAGGGGCCCTCCTATCTCCCGTTAGGCCACGGTCCAAAAGGCGCCTTGGTAAGTTCTCCTCCACAAGAGTTCTTTAGGAAATCGGAGAGTAAAGCAAATAAATAAAGTAAAACCAATGAGAGAATATTTACATTTCAAATAAAATCTTACTCTCTTAATGATGAGCAGTTGGTAAAGTTGAATCTCTTTGACACACGCCAGGAACCGAATGAGAACGTCACGTTGACAATTAAAACATCTGGAGCAAAGAGGGAAAAGCAGTCACTGACGGCGAAGCCCTGCTATCATCAAGCAAAGCCGGAAATACAGAAAATAAATATTTTTTGCCTCCTCCACATATAGGGTGGAGTGTGCCAGCTGTTTGCTAACATTTCCATCAGTATGTGGCCTCTTCCCTGGGGCCATTCCCGTCAGGCAGCCGAAGTGCACAGCACAAGCCTCCAAACAGACCCCAGCCCACCTCGTTCCAGGCCTCCCATGGATAATCACTAGGAAAAAGCCATTTCACAGCCCATTTGCAGCTCATCCTCTCCCCAGAATCACTATCTCAGCTTGTAATTGGCCACAGCATAAGAATAAAACAAGTCACTGAGCAAGAACTGCCTAGAACATGATAACCAGAATGTTAGAGAAGAAAGAAACCCTGCATCTTCAGAAGAACCCACACTACAAATGTTTACACAACACACTCTGAAGTGTGGCTCCGGTGGGCTGGGAGCCATGATCTTCTTGGAGTCAACTGTTGCCAAATGTATGAGGAAGGATTTCCTTTTTGCTTTTGAAAACCTACCCATCAGTTAGAAAACCCCCAAAGGATAAAGCAATATGATCAACAGTGTGCTAAATCACCATGAGAGAAACAGCCTATTTCCTGTATCACTGTAACTTACATCCTCTATCCAAGATGATTCCTAAATCTGGTTGCGTATCACAATCACTTGAGAAACGGATGAAAATACAGATTCCAGGGCTACATTCCCAGATACTCTGACTTGGCAGGCCTGGGGTGTGTTGGGAATCTGGGTTTGTAATCCTCCCCATGTACTGTACTGACTGTATTGCCAGGTTTGGGGGCAGCAGCCCAGGGTGGTGCCTTTCAAATACCGTTGTGTCCAGGCACCAAGGCACTCTGTGACATTTTCGTTGTCCCCCATTTTGGTATTAGTATCTTCTTCCTTTTAGGAATTAATGGGGAGAGCAGATGATACTTTAAAAATGAAAAGTCTTTCCTCGACAAATTAATAAGTTGGCCTAACTTTGTCGGTACCTCTAGTTTTCCTGCTGAAATATGATCAGTGCTTGATTCCAAAAGTCTGAGAATCCTTACTTTAAGAGGCTTCTCTACAACAGGAACATTCATTCTGAAAGCCAGGATGCCACATAAAATTCTGCTCACATAAAGTGGAAATGATAATGCTCGGTTCCAAAGACAAGGAGGTTTGGAGGGCTGGCATGACCTCTCAGCAAGAGCATTTGAATAAGACACTTGATAACTGTTAACAGAATGAATGTATGGGCAGTAAGCACTGAGGGACTCCCAGTGAAACATACACGTCATCGGGATCTACAAGTGTCCAGTGACAGAGACTAGCAAGAGTTGTACTTTCCTGCATATCAACTGTGCACAAAACACTCCTGGGAAACCTCACAAGGAAATGAGTATATATGATCTCAGCCCTGAAAGCATTCAGCTATTCTAGAAGAGACAAAAAAAATTTAGGTGAAACAGCAACATGACAGGATAGCCAAGGAAATACCTTATGAGTGGTTCAAGTTCCATGCATCACCTGGGTACCAAGACTGGGGTGCATGTCGGGGGGCAGAGGGAACTGGAATGATTAGGATGATTAGAGCAGAATCCATCACGGCTGTTATGGAAGAGATGACTTCAAAGCAGAAGGGAGATAGAATTTGGTGAAAGGCATGAAACTACTACAGACTACAGACAAAGGTTTGGTAATGGCCACTGACTAGCTGGGTGCAGGAGGTAGGAAGTGTGTCTGTTTGCCAGCTCAGAATATATAAAGCATCCAGAGAAAAGGGCAGACGAACGGTTGGGTGAAACTGACAGAAGCTTTAAAAACAATTGACTACACTATAAATCAACTGCATTTCAATTTAAAACAAAGATTAAAAAATGTTAAGAATGCAATCAATTAGCTTTTCACGGTGATCTCAAATACTTCGGAAGCTTATGTTCCAGGTGAGCAAGACCTGCATTTTAATAACCATGCACTTGGCTCCACGTCTTTCTCACCCAAAGGAACTCATGAATCCTCAGTTCATACACTGTAACTCCTAGCCATCTTTTGTTAAAAACTTAATTTTTATTGGAGCATAGTTGCTTTACAATATTACGTTTCTACTGCACAGCAAAATGAACCAACAAAACATACACATACATCCCCTCGCTTCTGGATTTCCTTCCCCTCCAGGTCACCACAGGGCATTAAGCAGAGTTCCTTCTGCGACACACTATGTTCTCATTAGTTATCTGTTTTAGACATAGTATCAATAGTACATATGTATCAATCCCAAACTCCCAATTCACCCCACCCCTGACCATCCTTTGAATCCACCCCCTTCTCTTCATCCTTATCTGCCTCCAGCTACTTCCACTCTCAGTCCCCTCAACCTGAATCACTGCAACAGCTTCCCTTCTGTCAGACTTTTCCGAACGCAGCCCTTCCCTCCTCCAGCCCTGTTCTCCACCTGTGGCCATTCATTCAACAAGAATGAATTGATCATCAATGGCTACTTTGAGCCAGACACTTTGTACCTTCTTTGGTATCCGTTTTCTGTCACTCCACTCTCTACCCCATTTGACTTGGCCACATAGAACCTTTTTTTGGCTCCTTAGACAAAGCTTTTTCCTTCCTTTGGTGGGTCACACTAGCTGGGCTCTGCCTGGAATACTGCTCCCCTTTTTCTTTGTCCAGCTCAACGCTACTCATCCTCCAAGAAGCTTTCCTCGCCCTCTCGCTGTTCCCCCGAGTCTAGTTAGGTGTCCTCCTTGTGTGCTTCTCACGCGTGTTCCCTGCACCCTGCACACGGCTCTGTCAGGTGCTGGTCACTTGCTGCTATCCCAAGAGGCTCTCAATACTGTGAGCAAAGAACAGATCAGTCTCTCTCAGTCATGGTGTCCCTACCACCTAGCACAGTGTCTGGCTCACAGATGCTCAATAAACATTTGTTTGAATGAACGAATGCAATGAACTTAAGATGATAAAATATTGGCCATTTCCTTTTCTCATCTCACCAAGGGCATTCCCAGCTTTTCAGATCCCTGAACTATCTGAACCATCCGGGAAGGGTCAAGTTCAACGGTCTCTGGCTTGCCACTCACCTAAGCAACTTGAGGGGGGATTTGCCAGCCTCCATCCTTCTCCAGCCACAGGCGACAGTGGGGGCCTGCGGCCACAGGAGGAGAGGAGCAAAGGCGAGGGGGACTGAGGGCGGGTGCAGGGAGTGGGGAGAGGGAGTCTACAGGGTGAGGCTGTTCAAATCCTGCCATTTGACCTGTTGCCCTGGGCACTCTGGGCTCACGAGGTTCTCTTGCCTTCTTCGTTCGCTAAGAATGCTGATAAAAACCAGTGGAGCGCACGTGCCTTTGTAAGCTGTTCTGGTCGGGATGTTGCAGGTACAGGTCTCATTGTGCACGCTTTTGCCCTTGCAGAGCATCCTGCCCGTGTCCACGTTCTTCACCACGCACTCTGAGTGCCTTGGAGAGAAGCTCCCCACCACCGTCACTGTCGTCTGTGGGGAAGAAAATACAGGAACCAAATTATGTGGTGTTCTTCCGTCATCTCTATGCACCCTAGAGCTTTAAAGGAACTGACCTTCTGATTTGCCACAAGAGAGTTTCTTGGATTGCTGACGCAAAGAAAGAGATGTTTTATTGGCTATTTAATTTTCTCTATTGTGAATCGCATATTCATATTCTTAGGCCATTTTTCTGCTTTGTATTTTTTATCAATTCTTAAGAGCTCTCTGTATAGTATAGATATTAATCCTTATCTGTCATATTTCTGACACATTTTCTCCTAATGTACTGTTTGTGTTGTATTTTGTATGTGTTTTACCCTATATGTTTTTATGATCAAATACAAAGTTTATTGTTATAAAGTTCTTCACAACTTTTGCTTGTGGACAAATATAATATTGTTTCACCATCTTTGTTGTTTTATTTTTTAAACATATCTTTAATCCATCTGGAATTTATTTGTAATCAAAGGATAAGATATGGGCTCAACTTTATTTTTACACAGATGGTTAATCAGCTAGGTCACAAGCATTTATTTTAAAAAAAGTTGCTTTTCCCAACTGAATGGAAATACCACTTTTCGCATGTATTAAATCACCATATACCTACAAGTTACTTCTGAACTTTGCCCTGCTCCAATTATCTATTGATCCACTTCTTTCCCAATGTCATCAAATTTTCAAGACTGTGGATTTAAATATATTTATGGTAAATCTATTTTTATTTTCGTAATTTTCTTAGCATTTTCTAGACATTATTTTTTCCATATGAACTTTAAGATCATTTTACCCAAATAGGGTGACGGGACTGTGAGTCTAACTGGAAAGGTACTAAATATATGCATTAATTTTAGGAGATTTTCTATCTTTATGATATGAAGCATTCTCATCTAAACACAAATTGTTTTGTTTATATTTAGGAGGCAGAAGCTGTGGTGGGGAGAGCAGGAAAAGGGAGGAGGAGGAGGAGGAGAAAGAAAGCAAAGAAGAAGAAAAAAAGAGGAAAGTTAAAGAAAACAATATGTCAGTGGGAGACCCGTTTTGCATCAGGTGCATTCAGGGGGTCTGGTGGGGAGGTGGGAACACAGGCAGCGATCAGCTTATCATCCGCGATGAAGAGTGGCAGTCCCTCACCACTGGGAGGTGTCCATCTTCTGTTAGACTCCTGATCTCTGCCCAGAGTCTACGCGGCCAGCTAAGAACCCACTGTCTCTCGTCCTTGGATAAGCTCTATCTGTTTTGCTCTGGGGTTTGCACCCCTATCTTTTTACTTTAAAAAAGTTCTGTTTCTGAGCCACAGAATCATGCTAGAAGAACACAAGTTCTTACAGTCCAACATCCACTGAGCTGAAGTCCAGCCATCTCCAGGGGACCTGAACCCCCAGCCATCCCCACCAGCTCCTCTTCAACACCTGGCTGAAGTCTCCCTCATGCTTCACCCCTGCATTTCTCCCTGGACTGCACATCTCAGCGTACGACCGTTATCACCCGTTACCCTGTCCACAAGTATGTCTTAAATGGAACACACTGGTCAAACACGATAATGGAAGTATCAGAAAGTTTGTTAAAGTCCTGTTTTCAGTAGCTCCTGTAAGTTTTCCACATTGCCTTCAGTCCTCATATGCGCAGCATTTACATAACTGTAATCATTGCATTAATTTATTTCATAGTGAAGTGAAGTCGTTCAGTCGTTTCCGACTCTCTGTGACCCCATGGACTGTAGCCTACTAGGCTCCTCTATCTATGGGATTCAGTTTATTTCATAAACCTTTATCAAACGTTAAAGATGTGCCATGTGCTACACAAGGTATTTGCTACTTCAGTGAAGCAAGCAGCTATAGTCCTTACCCTCAAAGAGTTTACAGTCTAGCAGAAGTGTGCAAAATTTCACTAGACTAAAACTGGAAGGTCACACAGGATTGAGATCACTGTTGGTGGGAGTGCAAATTGATACAGCCACTATGGAGAACAGTATGGAGATTCCTTAAAAAACGAGGAATAAGACTACCATATGACCCAGCAATACAGCTACTGGGCATTTACCATAAGAAAACCATATTTCAAAAAGACGCATGTAACCCAATGTTCATTGCAGTGCTATTTACAATAGCCAGGTCAGGGAAGCAACCTCTATGTCCATCAACGGATGAATGGAGAAAGAAGTTGTGGTACATATATACAATGGAATATTACTCAGCCATAAAAAGGAATGCATTTGAGTCAGTTGTAGTGAGGTAGATGAACCTAGAGCCTATTATACACAGTGAAGTCAGTCAGAAAAACAAATATATATTAATGCATATATATGGAATCTAGAAAAATGGAACTGATGAGCCCATTTGCAGGGCAGGAATAGATATGCAGATATAGAGCACAGACTTGTAGACACAGCAGGGGAAGGAGAGAGTGGGACAAACTGAGAGAATAGCATTGGCATATTTACACTATCATGCGGTAAAATACAGCTAGTGGAAAGCAGCTGAATAATATGGGGAACTCAGCTCGGTGTTCTGCGAAGACCTAGACGAGTGGGATGGAGGGGTGGGAGGGAGGCTCAAGAGGGAGGGCATATATGTATACTTATAGCTGAGTTATGCTGCTGTACAGCAAAAACAAACTCAACATTGTAAAATAATTATCCTCCAATTAAAAGTTTTAAAAGAGAGAGAGAGATGCTAGAAGCCTGGGCTAGGATGGTGCAGCAGAAATGCAAAGGACTGACAGCTCCAAGACACCCTTTAAAGGTATCATGGGCCAGGACTGGAAGCGGGGTATCTGGTTGTGGAGGATCTGGTGAGCTAACGAATGTACAGAGGTACCGCACGTTGCGTTGGGACACAGGGAGCAGGAGGCAGACTCTGGATGGAAAAGTCAAGACTTCAGCTTTGGTTGAGTTCAGTCAAGTACTTGTGTGATAATTGAGAAGAGATGAGTCTGGAGCTCAGAGGCCATCTGGGCGGGAGATGAGGGTGACGTGGGCATATGATGGCATGTTAAGCCACAGGAGTGGGCAAGACTGTGGGCAAAGCAGAGTCAGCTGCAGGAAGAGCCAAAGCTGGGGCTGAGCCAGCTCGAGGAGTCAGGGTCAGGGAGAGAGGCAGCCAGCACAGGAGGCTGCGGCAGAGTCAAGAAGGAACAGGCTATGGAGAGTGTGTGCTGCGGAAGGCAATGGGGGAGTTTCAAGAACGCAACCAAATGGCCATGTTAGGATGAGGACTGACAGTGTCTCCTGGAATACCTCTATGGAGTTTAGATTCAGGGGAACAATGGGGCAGAAGTTGACACTGATATGAAAAAAAGGAGACAGTTTTTTGGTTTTTTTTTTCAAGTGCAGTGGAAGAAGGGGATAGTCAAGGAGTTGAAGGTATTTTAATGTGACTTTAGGATTCCTTTGTGGCTCAGATGGTAAAGAATCTGCCTGCAATGTGGGAGACCTGGGTTTGATCCTTGGGTTGGGAAGATCCCCTGGAGAAGGAAATGGTGACCCACTTCAGCATTCTTGCCTGGACAGTTCTATGGACAGAGTCTGGTGAGCTACAGTCCATGGGGTCACAAAGAGTCAGACATGACTGAGTGACTAACACTTTCTTAGGTTCCATGCAAGAATGGTTAAAAAGCTGATGCCTTGGATTAAGGAACCCAAAGTAGGAATGCTTACCAGGTAATAACTCTTGAATTAAGCTGGATAAAGTGGGAATGAAGACCCGAAAAGTCAGATGAGATACAAAGTTTGAGTATCAATTAGCTTGTAATGTCCATGGAGCCAAAGAAATTCTTGTCACATGACATTTCTATCATTCTATCAACAGAGCTTATTTTGCTTAACCTTACCTCTTATTGACAAATAGTTTGGAATTTCCAAGTTTCTAAGTCTATACATGTCACAACAGTAACATCCATACACAAATGGTTTTTCTTTTTTTAAAATTACCTCTACAGAAGTCTAAGCCTGGAAGTAGTGCTTCAAACAGAATGAATATATTTATGACTATTGAAATGTTACTATCAAATTACTTTCTAAAAAGGTTGTGTTAATTGGTATCGCCATCACTAGGTGTCAGCAAACCTTATTTACACTTTAATTTGTATTTATTTGATAAGTGGTGAAGCTGAGCATATTTCCATATCTATGTCTAACTCTCTAAACATCCTCTTATGAGAATATACAATTTTGCCTGCTTATTTTTTGGTGTCTCTATATTTTTTTTACTTTCTCCTAGCTTTCATATCTTGCAGCTAATATTTTGCCTGTTGCAAATGTTTTTCCTGAAGCATGAGCTTTAGTCATCACTTATTTTTTGTGGTATAGATTTTTTTAAAAGTCAAGTATATGAATATTTTTCTCTTGCTATTACATGATATATTGTTTCATAGCCAAGAAGATTATACTTCCAAATTATCTGACGCTCAATTATTTTCTGTGTTAGGTTTTTAGATGAATTTCTTAATTAGCCTAAAATTTATATTTCATGTAAAAAATGTGAATTAAATTACATTTCCGTATTGCAAGCCAGTTATTTCAGCAACTTTTTATGAAATGATTCTTTTGTTTCCTCTTAATTCATGATAAACAATCTTTAAATTTTTTACATCTATTTCTGAGCTTTGTAGCCTATTCCATGAATCTATATTCCAATTTTTTATTTATGTTTTTAGGCTGCACCACAAGGCATGTGGGATCTTAGTTCCCCAGCCCATGGGGATCACACCCATGCTCCCTGCATTGGGAGCATGGAGTCTTAACCATTAGACTGCCAGGGAAGTCCCTATATTCTCATTTGTAAACAAGAGTCATGGGCTAAGTTATTGCCACTATATATGTGCTTATAATCATATGGAAATAGTCTTGCTTAAAGAATTTTCTTTTTCTCAATATATATCTTGGATATTCTTGACCAATTCACATTAGTATTTCGGATGAATTTTATACATTAATTTCAGGGCTTCCCTGGTGGCTCAGATGGTAAAGAGTCTGCCTACGGTGCGGGAGACCTGGGATCGGTTCTTGGATCGTGAAGATCCTGTGGAGAAGGAAATGGCAACCCACTCCAGTATCCTTGCCTGGAAAAGTCCAAGGTCCACGGGGTCTCAAAGAGTCAGACATGACTGAATGACTTCACTTTTAAGACAAAAACTATTCAAATTTTTACTGGGATGACATGAAATCTAGACAACAGATTGAGGAAACAGTGACATTTTAATGATATTGTCCCACCAAGAAACATAGTATATGTCTGGATATGTTTAACATGCTTTCATATCTTTCAAGAAAATACCTGTTTTATGTTTATTTATACTTTTAATTGATAAGATTTCCTTATTACGAAATATAATTAGCCTCAATAGACCACTCCCTCACTATCTAAATACTATTAGAAAATAGAACATTGGAAAAACTATTGCACAGTCAAAATCACTGTTTTGGTAGGTGGCTTCAACACGTATCTCCCAGTAAAAAGAATTTTAAAGCACAATGTACATGCCTCACTCTGCAGGTTTGAGCCTGAGTATTTCCATTGTTTTTAATGAATGGGATCTTTTATTAATGTGTTAACAGTTTATCTTACATGTCATAAGGTTATTGATACTTGAACGTTTACTGGACATTAGCACTTTATTTGACCTTTATTAATTTGAATAGTTTTAAGAGCTAATATATTTAGATTTTACAGATATATCAATATACCCACTTAAGATGAGCAAATAATATTTTTGTCTATCCCATTCCAATAATTATTTCTATTATTAACACTTGTTTCTTGCATTCGTGCATGGGACACGACTTTGAAAACAATATTGGTTGTCTCAGTGACAGAATTCCATGTTTCTCTTCTGATTTGTAAAAAGAATGTTTCTCTTTTCTCTTTTAGGAGCCATGCTATTTGTGGGAAATACTTTTATTCCTACATCTTTTCTCTTTTTATTAGTATAAAATATTTTTACTGTTAAAAATCTCTTTATAGGTATTGCTGTTCAGTCGCTCAGTCATGTCTGACTCTTTGTGACTCCGTGGACTGTGGCACACCAGGCTTCCTTTGTCTTTCACTATCCCACAGTTTGCCCAAACTCATGCCCATTGAGTCAGTGATGCCATCCAGTCACCTCATCCTCTGTTCTTCCCTTCTCCTCCTGCCTTCAATCTTTCTTCATCAGGGACTTTCCAATGAGTCAGCTCTTTGCATCAGGTGGCCAGTGTATTGGAGCTTCAGCTTCAGCAACAGTCCTTCCAGTGAATATTCAGGGTTATTTCCTTTAAGATTGACTGGTTTGATCTCCTTGCAGTCCAAGGGACTCCCAAGAATCTTCTCCAACACCACAATTCGAAGGCATCAATTCTTCGGCACTCAGCCTTTTTTATTGTCCACCTCTCACATCCAAACATATAATTTTACATAATGTAAAAATGGGGTGCCATGCATCCCTTTTTGTGTGTGTCTGTGTATATGAAGATTTCAGTTGCCTCTCTTTTTTTAAGTCTATCTCTGACCTTTCCTCCACCACACGAATTATTTCATCATGGGAGCCTATGTTTACAACCTAGTATGAATTCTCTCACGTTTTTCTCCATGCTCAATCATATAGAGACATAGACATAAACATATAGAGGGACAGTTTTGGATCAATATAAGACCACGCTATATATACTTTTCTGCATCTTGGTATTTTTATTCAACAAAATCTCATAATATTCCTCCAAGGCAATTAGAATTGCTCTACTCCTCTCTTTTTAATGCCAATTTCATAACAAGGATGAGAATATACTACCTTCTAATTGTCTTGTGTAAACAAGAGGCTCTGGATTATATGCATCTTTTTTTTTTTGGTACCAAGAAAGTTACTAGAATGTTATTTGCAGTGAGCAAACACGCTTTGAACCAAGTTATTGTGATAGCTGGAACTGGAGAGGACAATAGACTTCCAGCTCTATAGGTTCAGGATAAGAAATTACTTAAATAACCAAGGATTTGAGACTCTCAGCAAGCCACAGTTAACCATAAAGATGGGAAATATTTTGAAATAATATGACCAAGAGCTGGAGACAGACATCTTATCAATGTCACTAAAATAATCAGCCCAACGTTGGCTTCAAAGAACAGCTTTACTCAAATTGCTAAAGTCTTATCTCCTTTACCTTGAGGGTGGTGGTGAGCTGGAGAGAGCGAGGTAACGGTTGCGTGGGAAGACTCTAGAGGGATTAGGGTAAACCACACTGGGACTCAAGGTGGGGAAGAAAAGTACCAGTGGTTCTCTGGGTGGTAAACATGTTCCAGACTAGATGTGAATGGTGATTACTTTATGCTGGTGAACCCAAAGATAGGCAAGCAAACCGTGTAAGCGGCTCTTGTTAGTCAATGAGCAGCTTACTTTTCCTCACCGCGCTTTGCTTAAGCACTCCCCTTAACATTTTCAAAACGATAAAAGAAAAAGAGCCATGTGTAATCATAACCACTTATCAGAGTCCTGGGTATATTTAATGATCATGATATTTTCTAGCAGTCTCTATCAGCACTAAAGTCAGCTATTTTTCAGACTGATAACAGAAATAAAAATTTGGCCATACCTATACTTAGATACCTAAGCATCTTTTTCCATAGAATCTGCTCATGCTAGTGCAGGTCTGGTGGAGGTTTGGATGAAAGCTTTGAAGGGTCTTTTTGGGAGGGTACCCCCCAACCCATCCTCTACACCCTCGCCCTTAGGAGGGCGACAGAAAGTAACAACAGCCACACAAGTTGAAATCCATGAGTTCTGATCAGTTATGACTTGAAAGCTTGATTCTTTTATTATTTATCACTCATTAAATGCTCTGGCTCTCTTTTATTAAATGTTAAATCATCTTAAGTGGTACAGTTCTTGCTATTTGAAATGGCAAAGTGTAAGGGGAAAGAGAAAGTGGCCCATCTCCTTGTTAATGTGGCATTCAAATAAAACAGAGTGAGCTCAGCAGACAGGTCAACTGGCTGCTGATGGTGATTCTGTATAGTTATTCATAATACAAGAGCTGTAATTAGGGAGAAAATGTCTCCTTACAGCCCCTGAGATTGCAAGGCAGGAATTCCATTTTCCCATGGGGTGAGGCTGGTGTGTAAATCTGAAAATGCATGAATATGCTCACATCGCTTCACTTCTCTCATCCAATGACAGGCCTGATGTGTTGCCAAAGGCAGTATAGTACTGTCACAGCAAGAGCCCAGGCGCTTTTCAAGCGACCGCCCCCCTTGCAATATTCACTGCCCATATTGCTTTCTCTCCCCATCAATATCACCTGAAGGCATGCACGCAAGACAGTTGTCAAAAGCCCAAATACATCAAGAAAAGGAACTAAAAAACAAAATAAAATTCAGTACTTAAGTCGCACTTAAGGAATCTTGTAGACCATGAATCTGAACTTTTTTTTTCTTTCTTTTTTAAAATCAATGTTTTCCAATGACATTAGTCCATTTTTCCTTAATTTCAACAACTGAAGGTCATCTTCAGCTCCACAAGATGACAAACTCCATGAGGGCAGGTTCACGATGCATCTCGTTCTCTGCTATCTCCCCGTCACCTTGCAGAATGTACAGGAATTGATGCTCACACAGTGTCAGTTAACTGAGTGAATTCTCATAACTAAGCTTATTTGATCATTAATAGGTATTTTACACACAGAAGGAAGTTGGCATCAGTTGACTAAAATGAGACAATAGAGACAAATTTAAAATCTTTCCTCTTACCTTATCTTTACTGCTTCGAAATAGGTGAATTTGAGGGCACTTTTTAGCTCCAGATAAAATATCCAGCCAGTTTTCTGAATTATTTAAATGCTCACAATCTTCTTTAAAAGTACACCTATCAAAAAAACAAAAAGGGAGGGGGCAGCAAAACAGCAACCCCAAACATGCATCATTAAAACTTTCTCATACTTGGCTTCAGTACAAAATGCCAGACTTTGTGTGAGGATTATTGATTTCGAGTGAGAATAAGAACATGATGCTAAAACCATGAAAAGCAACAGGAAACCAGCAAAGCATTTTTTCCATCATGTCTCAGAGCTGAGAACAAATGTGGACATGCTGAACTTAGACTCCTGAGCCATCTCTCAAGATGACACTACAAATACATCCAAAACACATCCTCTCCTGGATTCTAAAATTAAAGCACTACCTTCTAGAAAAACCTAGCATAGAACAGCCCAAAAAAAGGTTTACACATCATAAACGTTTCAGGTTTGCCATTCATTTCCAGAATACCTAACTACTGTGTAACTTTTACTGTTGTTTAAAATAAAAAAAAGAAGCGGCCATTTTTGTGCTTTGCGGTATGATAATCAAATAAACATATTGCAAGGGCAGAGTCTTCCCAAGAATTTGATAAGACATTCCAGAACCATCTGCTACATAACATTTATTTAGACAGATACCAACTTACATCAAAAGCTATTGGGTGAAACATTTGCCAGGGCCACCTCCCCAAGTCAGCCAGCCCAGAGGCTGTCCCCAAAGAAATCTTAAGCTGTGGTCAGGGTCAGCTACTTTGATAAACACCACCATAAGCTGAAGGCGAAATCACCGCTTCGCCTATGCCTGTTTTGGTCACTCTAGGTCATGCGAACTTGGGAGCTCCTGCCTCACCAGCAGGGCGGCCAACTCAACAAGAATGGACGCCAAAGGTCACTTGGTTTCCAAATGGTGTTAGACTCCACAGACATTGTACTGAATGGTATCAAGGAAAGAACAAAACCTCTGTTACCTCTGCCTTCTCAAGGTCCAAGGTTAAAACAAAGGGGTGGAGGAGACCCAGTAAGTTTTAAAAGAAGCTGAAAATTCATGAATCACATGAGATTGAAAGCAACTAAATAATAACCTCATTCAACTCTGGGGAGTCCCTGAAAGGAAGTGAGTGGAGACCAGTGTGGTCCCAAACAGTATATTTGACACGCATTTTATTTCTTTTTCTTCTTCTCTTTTTTAAAAAAAAAAAGTCTTAAGAATAAATTTAGGCCTCACGGCTTCATCTTTGAGCGCTGCGCTAATTTGAATATGACAGAAATAGAACAGGAAGCCAGTGAGTTTCATTAGACATCACCCCCAAGTGCAATTCTTACAGCGTGTCATCATATCCTTGCATCTCGGGGAACCCTGCTTCCAGGCAGCACATCTGTGTCCAAGCTCTCCTCCACCTGTGTCGGCTCCTTCTCCAACATCAGGACCAGGGGGATTTTCATCAGCAATTCTCCACAGTCATAAATTTATCTGACCCTTGATGGCTAGCTCGTCCGTCACGGACATTAAGTTCAAATTAAACCTCCTCTCAATGTCAGGGAGAGTTTTCAATGGAGGGACACATACTGCTGGATTGAAACACACAGAAGGACAAGGCTGGTTCCCCATTTTGTATTAGAAAGCGATGATGACTGTCAAAAACGACCTGCCTCTCTCTCAGGGGCATTCCAGTTTGTATAAGGCACTTCCTCTGTCTAAGAGGAGGCCAAAAAAAAAAAAAAAAAAAAGCCAGTTCTAAAGAGAATGGAGTACAAATATTTTTGTAGGCTTTTAATACTGCCTGGGAGTCAAGGCCTAAGGCTGCCAAAAAAACAAGTGTAAAATATTTCATACAAATAGTGCTACAATTTGCCAATTTGTAGGCAGAAAACAGTAGTGCCACTGAATTATCACTCCCTTTTCTGAACTCCTGTAACATTTCTTGTTGGAACCACACATTTTGGTATTTAATCATATGCTGCCTTGAATTACAATTTAACTGTTTTACGTGTCTATATCACGGCCCCCAGTAAGCTGTAAGCTCCTCAAAAGAAGGGAGAATATCTTTAATATTTCTTCTGCAGAGCTTCAGTGTCTGACAGCATGATATACAAATACTAGGGTTTCAACAAACATTTTTGAATGAATGGATGAAATATGAAATCTCTATAGGTCCTTTCTGTAGGTGAGTTTCTTTCTAGAGTTTCTTTAGGGTTTATGTCTGACTTGTACTTCTAGTGAAGAGACTATTTTTAATATAAGCCAAAAGTTTGAATTGGGGGCCAGAGAGGGGACAAATTAGAAACTAAGGTTTTCAGTTTATCTTTTGGGGAAAAAATACATATGTTTATATATATATATAGGTTTCCCAGGTGGTGCTAATGGTAAAGAATCTGCCTGCCAACGCAGGAGATGTAAGAGACACGTGTTTGATCCCTGGGTCAGGAAAATCCCCCCGAAGAGGGCATGGCAACCCACTTCAGTATTCTTGCCTGGAGAATCCCATGGACAGAGGAGCCTGGTGGGCTACAGTCCATGTGGTTGCAAGGAGTCAGACAGGACTGAAGCGACTTAACACTGAAGCATATATATATTTATATATGTGTGTGTATATACATATATGTAATAGACCTTTCACTTCCTATTTTGTATAAGGCGAAAACAAAATTTAACCATGTTAAGCAACTAAACATAAACTCCTGGTTTATAAAACACCTTTGAGATCTCATGCCTTCTTTCTCACCAGCTGAAAAATAAAAATTAAAAAGCAAACCATAACGCCAAGAACGTATAACCAGATGGTCAACCAACAACATCTTATTATTTCTTCAATATTGCAGATGATAAAATCTTCATGACAGCACGTTACCCACACAAACTTTCTCTAGGAAGGGGAACAGACCTCAGAGTTCCCACGTTTTAGTAAACAAAACCAAAATGGTCCCTTTTGAAAGCCATCACTCTTGTTCCTATACATCCACAAAAGCAATGGTCAAGTGCATAGACACTTAAGCCTTTGCCCAGATAAAAATCTGAAAATCTCATTTTCAGACTCAGGTCTTGGCAAGGCTGATCCTCAGTGAAGCAACCTCAGATAGGCTGCTTTCTTAACTGACTTCATGATAATTTCTTCCGATACGAGGAAAGACAGGAAGAAAATGGGATTCAAATTAGAATGAGCATATTCTGGGGAAAAAAGTGGCAGCCATGTATTTGCTTTTCTCATCTTATGCTGTTGCCCCAGTCTCCATGGAGCGTCTTTCCCAAAGTTCTAGGACTCCCAATTAATATTTTTCTGGCCCTTACGTCCAGCTAGATTTCATGCCTACAAAATAAGGCCAACATTAGCAGACACTAGCCTACTCGTAAATTACTAGAATCAGCATTAATGGGGGAAAAAAAAAACTGCCTGAAGGAAAAAAAAAAAAAGCCCCAAAACCAAAAGTTAATTAAAAGAAAAAAAAAAAAAAAAAAAACTTTTGCTAGGTGAAAGGACCATGAATTCAATTTAATGAATTAAACTACTTAAGAAGGCTTGTTCATAGTATCTACTGTAGAGCTGAATCTGTTCAAAATAATAAGAGTTAGAGATTGTTGTTCAACTATATGCATATGTGGACCTCCCCTCCCTTCCCCTTAACTCTTAGTTTGTTCAAAACTCACAAACAGGGAGATTCCAGAAACTTGTCTAAGTTTGCTGCTTCAAATTCAGAAAGTATCTGCCGACAGTGTGTTTGCTTCCTGAGCTCGTGGAAATCTTTCCAAACCCTGATGTCCCTCAGTCACCACCCCACCAGGTATCTACAGGGGGGAACTACCACCGTTCTGAGTGTTGATGGTCTCTCCTCCTCTGTTAGCCCTCACGGGCTTCCCAGGTGGCCCAGTGGTAAAGAACCCACCTGCCAATGCAGGAGACGCAGAAGATGCGGGTTCAATCCCTGGGTTGGGGAGATCCCCCGGAGGAGGAATGGCACCCAGCTCCAGTATTCCTGTCTGGACATTTCCATGGACAGAGGAGCCTGGAGGGCTACAGGAGGAGCCAGGGGTCACAAAGAGTCAGACAAGACTGAGCATGCCTATACTGCTGCTGCTAAGTCGCTTCAGTCATGTCCGACTCTGTGTGACCCCATAGATGGCAACCCACCAGGCTCTGCCGTCCCTGGGATTCTCCAGGCAAGAACACTGGAGTGGGTTGCCATTGCCTTCTCCAATGCATGAAAGTGAAAAGTGAAAGTGAAGTCGCTCAGTTGTGTCCAACTCTTAGCGACCCCATGGACTGCAGCCCACCAGGCTCCTCTGTCCATGGGATTTTCCAGGCAAGAGTGCTGGAGTGGGATGCCATTGCCTTCTCCGGAGCATGCATATACATTAGTCCTCAAAACCACGTTGCTTTATAGGGATGAAATGGAGGCTCAGAGAGGTGTTTACAATGTGCCAAGGTTTCACAGGTTCAAGCATCTGAAGTTTGCTCTCAGAGCCACACACTTGGCCACGCAGCTGCACAGTCATCTGTGAGCCCTATGTGTTACGACATGTCAGTCATGTCTGACTCTTTGCGACCTCATGGACTGTAGCCCGCCAGGATCCTAACTGCCATTTAATAAGCTGCACAAAAATAATGACATTTAGAGTTCCTCCTGGTTTCCTTGGGCCCCATTAGTGGTTGGAGGGTGGGGCTGGGCCAGGACAAGGCGACAGAGATGAAGACGCCAGGAGCATAGACTGAAGAAGGTGAGACAGAGCCTCCAGAATGAAGAGAGGAGCATGGATCTGGGAGGGAAACACAGAGCAGGGTTCTGAGAGGCCTTGCATGTTCACCCATCACTAGCTCTGAATACAAAACACCCAATTAGAGGTTAAGGTTCCAGGAAGCCCCCCAACTCGCAAGTCTATTGTATTCCAAAAATTGGCTTGCAAACCCTCAGTTTGTAATATGGAATACACTTTTCTTCCCCATAGAAATAATGTTATAAATAGTGATTAAGTCTCCAGGTTTTAACCTGAAAAACCTATTTATTTGTGATGTAACTTCAATTCTATATATTTGCGATATAAGAGTAGCAGAAAACAATGAGATTGAATCCATTTGCATTTTATAGCAGTTTTTCTTCTTTACTTGTGTTTCTGCTTGGCTGGTAGTCTGGGAACAGTGCCCAGCTGGATCGACTTTTAAATTTATTATTACAGTATTGCATTTATACAGTATTTCTATTTTTTAATGGGGGTGACTTAAATTATTAATTGTTTTCATGTCGACATAAAGAACTGGGAGACCCACCTCTAGAAATGAGCCGAAGTTTCCAGGCATGCAGGCAGGTGAAATGCCCAGGGGATGGGCTGGGGGACCTTGAAAATCTGACTCTATTAGGCTAGAATCTCTCCCTAAGAATTTACTACTTACTCAACCTTGAAATAGAAACTCTAAACTCAGAAATGTAACTTGTACTTCCTGCCACTCGAATTTCATCAGCATCCTCTAATCTAATTGTTCACTAAGAGCAGACAGTCCCTGAAGTAAACTGACAACTAAATATCAGGTAATTGCTTGAATGGGAGGGTTGGTGTGATCTGTTCCAAAGATTCTCTACTGATACAGTATCAGAAAACTTTTAACAAGGAAAGATCCAGCCTCTCTCTCAGAACAGGAGACTGTGTCTGTGACTGGAGGAAGATTTTGCTACAAGAGCATCCCAAGGTCTTCTGCTAAGTGATTTGAAACAGATGTCTGCATTTTTTCAGAAGGGCACGGAGCCCAGAGGAGGGACCAGGTGGTCCCGAGAATCAAGGGACTTTCATTAACGTTGGTAGTCCACGAGATGGAAAAACCAATCTCAACTGAAAAGGAGAGAATGAGAAGTCACTGTGACAAGCTCCACTCTGAATTCTAGGCCCCCAGAGTCAGCCAAGAGGGATGCCAAAATACAAGACCAAAATAACTTGCCAGGAAAGCTGAAAAATTGCGTTTCAGCTCCAGTGATGAAAAGCCAACCTACATAAGAAAATGATGCTAATAACAGAAACAATTTAGAAGATTTTTTTTTTAAACTGAAAACATCTAACATGCCAGGAGATGTTCTTTCATATGATTTGATTCACTTATTCTTCACAAATCTATGAAGTAGGTACGACAAATTCCCTTGCTTTTTACAGCTGGGGAAAACTGGAGCCAGAAGGCTCCATATTGCTTCCCAGGGTCACAGAGTTATGAAGCAGAGGGGCTGAGATACCAAATCAGACAGTGCTGCTTCTAAGTCCACGGCTCATCTCCTACCCGCTACTGCCCCTCCCCAGGGCCCTCGTCTATGGAGCCCTTTCCAGGGACAAGGTGCTGTTTCTAGGACTTTCTGGGACTTGTTGATCCTATAGCTACCTCAGGAAGTAGGTATTATTGTTATCAGCTCCATTTCAATGATGAGGAAACTGAGGCGCAGAGATTAGACAGCATGGTATGGATCTCAGCAGTCTGGCAGTGGTGTTCATACTCTTAGGACTGTGCCAAACAGCTCAAAATTTTCAAAGGTTTCCAGGATAACAACATCATAAAGGCCAAAATAAAAATAACTACATCCTCCCAGAGCCTGAGCCCTATGGGAAAAATACAGGTTTTATTCCATTTCTCAGCAATTCTCCAAGTGTGTTCTTCAAGCTGTTTTAGGTGTTAGTATTAAACGAGGCTTAAGAAATTTGGGAAACACTAGTTAAATAAAATTAAATGATCTTCCCTATTGCAGGAATTCTCAGAGCCTTCAATATTCCGGTATACTTTGTAACTTAAAAGATAGGAATGGATAATGCACGTCTTCTAACGTTTTTACTGAAGGATTAGAAGTCCTAGCCATGCACACTGAGAAGCACTTAAATCTTAGTTAATGAGCAATAATAATCCAAGTGGAAGATCAAACTGGAAAACTTGAGGCTTCTTTTGGCTCTTTTTTCTCATCTCTCATACTCAGCTGATGATGACCTATTCTTTCCAAGCATTGCTCTATGCCATCTCCCACAATCTGCCCTCACCTGGGCTCCTGCAGCAGGCTTCTGAATGGCCTGCCTCTAGTCAGCTCTCCACACCAATGCCTAGGTATTCTCAAGTCCAGAACTGATACACCGCTTCCTACTAAAAAAATCTTCAATGGCACCCTTCCACCTACACCAGACTCCTCTACCTACATCCCTTTCATGACCTAGAGCCTAGAACACACGTTTCCATGCTCATCTTGGTACCCAATACTATGATCGAGCCTCTTCCTTCTTTTCCAAACTCATCCCCAGGCAATCGTGGGTTGATAAGTCTATTTAACTTACAAGCTCCTAAAGACATCCATCACTAATAGTACATGGCACTTCGCAAAGAGCAATTACTTAATAAACACATGCGGGGAAAACTGCCCAGCTCTTCTCGGCATGTGCAGAACGTGCGAGGGCCTGCAATATTGGTGAAATGGTGCTCCAAGTTCAGAATCACCTCCTCCATGTCTGCCCAGCCTCTGGGCAAAGTAGTCATGCCCTCTGCTGTGTCCGAATGGGTACCTCACACATGCTTACAGCACAATGCGCTGGTTGCTGACTGCCTGTCTCTCTGCCCACACTGTAAGATCCCCAAGGGAAAAGCCTGCCTTATGCACCTTGCCACCCCTAGGGCCTAAGGCCACATCTAGGGTTCCTTCCACAAGTATTGTCTGAGTGCCCCCCAGATACCAAACACCGAGCACTGGGGATGTATGGATGTTTAAGCCAGTTAAAGCTCCCCTCTCAATGAGCTTATATTCTGGTGAGGCACATGGACCAAAACCAAATAAGCAGACAATAATTTAAATAGTTTCAAATCAAGGCTAGTTTTCAGCAGAAATTAAAAAAATATAGCAGCGAGGAACTACTTTAGGTAAGCTGGTCAAGAAAGATGGCATTTCAAGGAGTTCCTTGGTGGCCTAGTGGTTAGGATTCCAGCCTTTCATTGCCATGACCTGGGTTCAGTTCCTGGTTGGGGATCTGAGATCCCGCAAGCTATGTAGCATGGCCAAAAACTTAAATTAAAAAGAAAGATGGCATTTCAGCTCAGATCTCAAGGATGAAGACAACCTAGCCACATCAAGAGCAGTAGAAACAGCATTCTCGGCGGAAGGAACAGCAAGTGCCAAGAACCTGAGCTCACTTAAAGTCTGGTCTCTGCAAGGAGCTGATTCCAGACCAGGCTAGAACTTAGTGAAGAAGTGGTGGGTGGAGCTGCCAATTATAAGCGGGTGACGTTGGGCAAATCATACCTTCTCTCTGTTTCAGGCTTTCCAGCTGCAAAAATGCAGATAATAATCATTTCTATTTCATGGAATGGTTATAAAAATGTACATCTAGTTAACACACACCTACAAAACCATAGATCGAAGAGTTATTTCAGAAACGTCCATCTATTTAACTGAGGCTTCCAATAATGCCTCAGTAAATATTAGTAGCTGTTACTATATTTATTACATAGGCAAATGAAACAGAACTTAGGTAAAAAGTTTGAATGACATAAGCCAAACACATATAAAATGATACTGATGTGACAGGCATCTGGGCAACAGGGGTAACTGGTCTGCCCTTTGCATTGCTCACACACACCAGATCAACAAGCAGCCTGCCCTTTCCACGTAAGGGGGCAGACTCAGCTCATGGCTTCTTGGAAGGTTCTTAATCATAACCCTTCTCCTCTTCCTGAGGGTTCTCTGGGGTCTCCCCATGCCTTGAATACCAGCTCTGAGGGCATTTTTTCATGGTGTATTGGCTGATACCTGCTTCCCACGCTAACCTGTGAGCTTCCACTGGGCAGAGCCTTATTCATTTTTGTCTCCCTAGGGCCAGCACCCCACTCCAGTACTCTTGCCCGGAAAATCCCATGGATGGAGGAGCCTGGAAGGCTGCAGTCCGTGGGGTCGCTGAGAGTTGGACACGACTCAGTGACTTCACTTTCACCTTTCACTTTCATGCATTGGAGAAGGAAATGGCAACCCACTCCAGTGTTCTTGCCTGGAGAATGCCAGGGACGGGGGAGCCTGGTGGGCTGCCGTCTATGGGGTCACACAGAGTCGGACACGACTGAAGCCACTTAGCAGCAGCAGCAGCAGCAGCAGCAGGGCCTAGTACCGGACCTGGCCCATGACTGGTATTCAACACATGTTCACTGAACTGGATTAAGAATTAAATGTTCAAGTGACTAAATTCTTGTCTATGCCTCCACGATACCAGCAGAAGTTGTTTCACAGATTTTCGTTCACTGGGCTGGCCAGTGCCTGGCGTGGTGGGAAACCAGCCTTTGTCTGGACACTTGGAGCTATTCAGCACACGTGCACCACATCTGCAGACTGAAGCACTCACACAAAAAAGGGATGTGTGGCCTTCACCTCATGTGGCTCTTTGGTGGGTGATGAGGGTATTTTAATTTCCAAAGGCATACCCTGAACTGGCGAATTTAAGGGAGGTGTTCGTAAAGAATAGGTAGCCTGGAAATAAAGATGGGAAATGATGTCTCTCAAGTCAGGAAGATCTGGGTTCCAAGCTGCTCTCCCACACATTTGTTCTGAAATGGGAAGCACTCTTCAGCTTCTCAGGACCTCGGTTTCCCCCATCAGTAAAAAGCAGGCAGCAATAAAACCCATCTTCCTAAAAGTAACATCGAATCGCACATGGGGTGTTTCAGAAATGGTCCACTCTCCCTGAGCGGGATACAAGGGCCCAAACGCTATAAAACCTCACTGGTACTCAAGAGCAAAAACATCAAAGCCTGGCAGGAAGGCTTCCAATGAAGACAGGAACATTGGTTTCAATGTGGAGTTGTTGTTGGGAACAGGAAAAGCACCAGGTCACCAAGACGAGTGAAAACATCTGAGGAATTTTTAAAAGCCAATCGATACATACTTATGAAAGTGCCTGCTGAGATAAGGTCATTTCAAAAAAAAAAAAAACTATTCCATTAAAACATATGTTTACTAAAAGGGGTGTTCCTAATGGTACCTGCTCGAGCTACACAGCATCAATTTAAAAGATGTGAGGATAAGTAGTTTGGAGACTGAAGCTGGACCGAACAAAACTGGCTTCTGAGTATGGTAAGCATTCCCTCTGTGCCAGCCACTGTCAGCTGCCTGGGTGCCAAAAGCTGGGCGCCTTCATGGTTTCATCCCCTCTCCACCTTCTGCTTTGAAATATTCATGGCTCTTCTAACAGCTGACAAAGATGATGAAGAACCCAGGGGACTTGGGTCCACTGAAGACCCCCCTCCAGCATGAGAAGGCCCCCACATCCCTTTCAGCCTCCTTGGTAACCCCGATGCATGGGTTCGGCTTCTGCCAGGGTAATTCAGTGATGCCCTGAGGCCCGAATAACATATTCCTCTCTGCTCCCCACTACTTCCACCCCACAGACAGTTGTCCTGCTTGCTTCTACACAATTAGTCGGCACAATGGGGTCCTCACACAAGGAGGAGGGGCGGCCCCCAAATCCCATTATTTTCCTGATCGCTGCCGTTAGAGCCTCACTGGACCATAAAGGAGTGTCACAGCACAGAATGCAGCATGAGGACACGTCCCAGGTTGGAAGGAAAGGGGGGACGGATGCAGAACTGGGAGCCGTCTTCTGTCATGAATTGACTTCCTGGCCACAGCCTCCAAAGGGGACATCCCAAGGTGGAGTGCGCTCCTTTGGGTCTTGGCTCAACTGCCCTCTTCTCTGTGAGGCTTCCCAGGACCTTCTGATTGAAACTAACCTCCCCTGCCTCCAGCTGGCAAGCCCTACCCCCTCCTCAGCTTTATTTTTCTTCCTAAGGGTGATCACATCTGACACGCTATGTTCTTATTTATTTTCACTCTTCCCTCATGTAGTTGGGTCAGTAATGTTCCACCCCTAATTCATGTCCACTCAGAACCTCAGAATGTGACCTGATTTGGAAAAAGCGCCTCTGCAG
Source organism: Ovis canadensis (assembly GCF_042477335.2). Lineage (NCBI taxonomy): Eukaryota > Metazoa > Chordata > Mammalia > Artiodactyla > Bovidae > Ovis > Ovis canadensis. The sequence continues at coordinate 136,168,286 of NC_091247.1, read as the reverse complement.
ATGTCATAAGTTAAGCGTCTCAAGATGAAGTCATTCTGGATTTAGGGCATTCAATGACCAGTGCCTTGACAAGAGAAAGGAGAAGACAATTTGGACACATGAAGAGGAAAAAGGCCACGTAAAGCTGGAGGCAGAGGTTAGAGATATGCTGCCACGAACCAAGACACACTGGAAGCCACCAGAAGCTTGAAGGGGAGAGGAAGGTTTCTCCCCTTGAGGTTTCAGAGAGATCATGGCCCTGCTGATACCATGATTCTGGATTTCTAGCCTCCAGAACTATGAGAGAATAAATCTTCACTGTTTGAAGCCACTGAGTGTGTGCCATTGGTTATGACAGTTTTAGGAAACTAATACATCTCTAGAAGGACCTGCACGGGGGCAAAGACATGGGGCTGAGCTGTTCATCGCTAGAGAACCTAGATGCTTACTGAGAACAGTGTCTGTCACACACTAGGTGCTCCATAAAGATTTGTTAAGTAGGACTTCCCAGAAAGTCCAGGGGTTGAGAGTCTGCAGAATCCACCAGCCAATGCAGGGGACACAGGTTTGATTCCTGGTCCGGGAAGATCCCACATGCTGTGGAGCAACTAAGCCCATGGGCTGAAACTACTGAGCATGTGCTGGACAGCCTGTGCTCCACAACAAGAGAAGCCACTGCAACGGGAAGCCCCTGTACCAAACTAGAGAGTAGTGCCCACTCTCTGCAACTGGAGAATGCCCATGAACAGCAATAAAGACCCAGCACAGCCAGAACACACACCCAAATCTGCTAAGTAAATGCATGGATGCTTCAACTCTCAAGCTGTAGAAGGGTTCCCATAACTCAGGTTGACCCAGATGTGTAACCAGTCTTCCATGGTGGGTCCATCTGGAGCAGGCTCTCCCTTCTCCCCACCACCACCAGGAGGGATAATGTCTCTAGGTTTCTCCTCCCTTTCACTATGGTGGTAGGTAAAGGTACTGGCTTGGGAGTTAGAGCCTAGATCTAAGCCTAGACTTTAATCCTGTTTCCACTGCTTATACAAGCTATAGGAAGCAGATGAATGACCCCAAAGATATCTATGTCTTAATCTCTTGAAGTTGTGAATGTGTTGCCTTACTTGGCAAAAAGGACTTCAAAGATGTGATTAAGAATCTTAAAATGGGGAGATTCTTTCAGATTATCTAAGTGAGCTTAAAGTAATCTCAAGGGTCCCCGTAAGAGGAAGCGGGAGGGTCAAAGACGGAGATGCGATAATGGAAACAGAATTCAGAGCCAGAAAGGTCTGAAGAGGCTACGCTGCTGACTTTGAAGATTCAAGAAGACGCCACAAGCCAAGGAATGTAGGTGCCTCCAGAAACTTGAAAAGACAGGAAATGGATTCTCCCTATGGGCTCCGGAAGGAACACAGTCCTTTCTACACTCTAGTTTTAACCCAGCAAAACCCTCTACAGACTTCCAACCTCCAGATCTGTAAGATAATAAGTGTATGTTGTTTATGCCTGCAAGGTTGTAGTTATTTGCTACAGCAGAAGTAGGAAATGGATACAGAAACCTAAGGCTGTTTTCTCATCTTAAAAGCGGGTACTGTAATAAGTGCTTACTTCACAGGGTACCAGGAGGACTAAATGGAACACGCAGGGGACATTCAGGGCATAGCATCTGACGTGTGGTAAGCAGATCCTCCTCCGTGCCTGGGGACCCTGTCTCCTGGCTGAGCCTAGGCTCAAGGCAGGCTTCCTAGGGAAGGGGCTCTGTAACTGCATTCTGAAGGAGAAATGGGCATATCCTGATGGATTCCTCCACTGAAAAGCCCCCAGTGGCCTTCTCTGCTGCAGAGTGCCCGCCTTTCACAATGGTAGACCAAACCAGAGTAACTCAAACTTCAGAGGAATGTGTTTATGGGTTACCATGCACCATGGGTCACCTTGGTTGAATTCTCAGGCAACAGCAGCTCCTAGGCCTTACAGGTGATGCTTAGGGGAGACTTGAGAAAGCAGTGTCTCTTGGGAGAGGGAGGGAAGGAAGATCTCAAGACAGGAGAGCGATGTAGGGGACTGAGTACGTCCATAAGCAAATCATTGAATTCTTTGTGCTTATTACTCTGGGGTGTTGAGGATGAATATGTTTAGCAGGCTGATTTTAATTTTTCTTACCAGCATTCAAATCACCTTCTGTTACCCCCTTTCAGCAAGTCTGTTGTTACGCCAAGTTGAAAAAGGACCTCTTTCACAGTGTCATGAGTCAAACAGCCAACCAGCAGATGAAAACCTAAAAACTGCCACCAAGGGCTGCTTGGAAGTCTTCCAACTGCCACCGTGGAAGAAACGTAGAGGATGTGAGTAAGTGTTGCACTCATACAAATAAGTGAGGGGAGTCTACAGATACTTTAAAATCAGCATGCCTGGGGGCTTTGTCCCCATCCTGTACACATGCTCTGGAGGCGGGGCTTTCCAGGACAGGACCATAAAGATGAGTGTGGCTTTCCTGACATGTACGTTTTCTGAAGAGGACCCAGCCTTGGTTCCATCACGTGACTGGGACCCCAGGTGGAGCCCGTGATGGTGTTGGGAGAGGTGGTGGGCTACGTGAAGTTTGGAGAAAGGGCTGGTAAGTAGATGACTCAGGAAGAGGCAGCAGGTAAACTCACTCTTCATAAACATACTGGAAGGCAGCAACCCTAGAAGGGGAGGAGTGGCAAGTGTGGCATGGTTAATGCTTAGCTTAATGCACTTCATCTTCTCTGCCATCAGGATTGTCTTTTAAGAACACAGATATGATTGTTTCGGTCCTCTGCTGAAAACTCCTAAGTTCCCAGAACCAACTAATAAAGTCCAGATTCAGAAACCTTTCCTTCCCGGCCCCTCCCCATCTACTTCCTCCTTCTAGAGAAGTGCTGGGGTGAGACGATTCAGTTGGAGCCCTTTCCCTCAAAAGATCTCCTATTGTCAGGACTGCCCCTGTGGCCCAGCCGTGCTGCCACTGCAGGGGCCATGGGTTTGAGCCCTGGTTGGGGAACTAAGATCTCACAGGCTGTGCAGCCAAAAAGGAAAATAAAATGAAAAGATCAAACCCTTATTGTGCTGGTTCTGCTGCCTGAATTATCCCTCGCCCCCCACCCTTGGTGAAATTCTCCTTAGGCTTCAAGATCCAATATTCTCCTCTCCCCCAGGACCCAATTTTAACGTGACCTCTTCTCTGAAGCTTTTCCCAGCCTTGGTTACAACCAACCGCTCCTTCCTCTGGGCGTTCGCCATAACAGCTAACATCACTACGGTGCTTCCTACGAAGAGGAACTGTGCCTAGGACTTTATGTACATCGTCTGATTTCATTCTCTCAACAACCCTCCAAGAGAGGTACTGTTACTACTCTGCTTTATGAAAGTGAAAGTCATTCAGTCGTGCCCCACTCTTTGCAACCCCATGGACTGTAGAGTCCATGGAATTCTCCAGGCCAGAATACTGGAGTGGGTAACCATTCCCTTCTCCAGGGGATCTTCCCAACCCATGGATAAAACCTGGAACTCTTGCATTGCAGGCGGATTTTTTACCAGCTGAGCCACCAGGGAACCCCAAGGATACTGGAGTGGGTAGCCTATCCCTTCTCCAGGGCATCTTCCTGACCCAGGAATCAAAGCAGGGTCTCCTGCTTTGCAGGCAGATTCTTTACCAGCTGAGCTACCAGGGAAGCCCCTGCTTTATAGAGGAGGAGATTTGGCACAGAGATGATAAGAAACACAGGGGCCTGGATTCGATCCCAAACACACTGACTCCACGTCTGCACTCTTCTTTCTCTGCTGGACTCCTCCTTCCAGTGTGGAAGTCATCCCCTGCATTGCTGGGCATCCCAAACTGGCTAGTCTTTCTAAACTCCTGCTCAGTCAATAATACCTCGGTCCCTCTGGTACCCAAGCCAGATACTTCCACTCTTTCCCCTATCATTTCAACAGCAAAGTCCCAGGACTTGAGACCCAGCTTCACATCTCTCAGAAGTCCTCCTCCATCTAACTTAGGTACCCATCCTTTGCGTTCCCACCCAGAGCCAAGTACAAGGCCTGAGAAACAGTAGGCATCCAGTGTAGGCTTGGGTATCATTACTCTTTTTGTGAGGACTTAGATCAAGAGAGAAAGAATACATCTTCCAGAAAAACAGTGGCCACCTTGATATTTTATTTTTCATTTTATGGCCCTATTTTTAGTGTGTCAGACTCAAGGGAGGAATCCAATTAATCACTAAGTCCTGTTACTTCTATCTTCCAGCCAGCCCTTAAATCCGCCTGCTTCTCTCCATCCCCACGATCATCTCTCTAATTCAGTGTCCAGTCTCTTGCTGGTTCACAGCCACCTTCTCAGTGATCTGCGGGTTTCCAGCGGTGTCTTCTCTAGACTGCCTTGTGCCAGAATGCTTGTTCTGCACCACACAAGTGATCCGGTCTGCCTTCTGATCAAAACCCAGAATGGCTTCCCAAAGCCTTCCCAGGAAAATTCAGACCTTTGACGCGGGCTATAAGAGTCCTTCTCCCCCACCCCGTCTATCCGCACTAACTAACACTCCTCAGACCACACCCTTGCGCCATACTGCCTGTCAGGCCAAGCGCTCCCCCAGCTCCCAGCCTTCGCATGGCCTGTTCCCTCAGTCTCCTCTACCTCCTCTCTCTGTACCTGGATGCCCTCTGTTGCTCACATTTCAGGCTCAGTTTAGACATCCCTTCCTCCAGGAAGCCTTCTGTGACCTAAGTTTAGGTTGCTTTTCTTTGATTGATGGATTCATGTCCACTGAACCTGTGGTTGTCTTTTTAACTGAAGTATAATTGACCTATAACACTGTTAGATCCAGGTGCACAATATAGTGATTTGATATTTCTATACATTATGAAACAGTCACCAGGACAAGTCTAGGTACCATCTGTCACCATACAAAGTTACTACCATATTCTCATCATTAATCATTATTCCATTTTATAATTACTACTACTAATTATTATTAATTATTACCATATATTCTCCAGCGGTACATTTCACTCCCATGACTCGTTTATTTTGTACCGGAAGTCTGTACCTCTCAATCTCCCTCACCTATTGCACCTCCCCATCCCTCTCCTCTCAGGCCATCACCTGTTTGTCTCTGTACCTACGACTCTGTTTCCATTGCTATTTCTGTTCACATTTTTTTAGATTCCACATTCAAGTGAAATCCATCCAATATCTGTCTTTCTCTGCCTGACTCATTTCACTTAGCTTAATACCCTCTAGGCCCATGCACGTTGCTGTGAATGAATGGCAAGATTTCATTTTTTAAAGGTCTGAGTAGCAGTCCATTGTGTACATACACCACAACTTCTTTATCCACTCATCTATCAAAGGATACTTAGGTGGCTTCCACACCTCGTCTATTGTGAATAACACTGCAATGAACATGGGAATGCACGTCTCTGTTTGAATTAGTGTTCATTTTCTGAAGAAAAGTACCTAGGTGCGGCATTGCTGGATCACATGATGGTTCTATTTTCAATTTTTTTGAGGGACCTCTACAATGTTTTCCATAGTGGCTGCACCAATTTACATTCTCACCAACAGTGCACAAGAGTTTCACTTTTTCCACATCCTCGCCAACATGTGCTATTTATTATTTAGATTTTTTTTAAAATGTGCCTCCATGGAATCCTCCACTTCCTCTGTGCTAAACGTTATTACTCTCTATTCACTTATCAAGATTAACAGATTGGAAACCCCTCGGCGTGTTGGGGTAGACTGAATTGGTGTTCCCAGCTCTGCAGTCTCTCCTGTGCTAGAATGAGGCTGGAGCAGGTGCAGTGTGTACCCCTACCTCACTGATGCTGGACTTGGCTATGTGGCTTGCTTGCCAACGGAATATCAGCAAACATGACATGAGTGGAGGCTCTGCATGCACCACAGAGTTTAGCTTGGGTCCTTGCACTTCTGCTGTCTGCCTTGAGGAGAGTACATGCAGACATGTGAAGCAGATCTGAACCAAACTTTCCACCTACAACTTGACAGAGAGTCCCCTTCCCACCCCCACCCTCCACTGGAGCTGAACCATGAGCAAGAAAAACAAATTTTTGTTCTTGTAAGCCACTGAGAATCTGTTGGCTAACACAGTATTACTGGAGCAGACCTGACTAATAACACTGTCTCTATGACTCACTGGGCTTCCCTGGTGGCTCAGATGGTAGAGTCTGCCTGCAGTGCGGGAGACCCGGGTTCAATCCCTGGGTCAGAAGATCCCCTGGAGAAGGCAATGGCAACCCACTCCAGTACTCTTGCCTGGAGAATCCCATGGATGGAGGAGCCTGGCAGGCTACAGTCCATGGGGTCAGGAAGAGTCAGACACAGCACGACTGAGCGACTTCATTTTTCGCTTTTTTTTGTTTTTATCCCTCACTAGACTGCAACGGAAAAGGCAATGGCACCCCACTCCAGTACTCTTGCCTGGAAAATCCCATGGATGGAGGAGCCTGGAAGGCTGCAGTCCATGGGGTCGTGAAGAGTCAGACACGACTGAGCAACTTCACTTTCACTTTTCACTTTCATGCATTGGAGAAGGAAATGGCAACCCACTCCAGTGTTCTTGCCTGGAGAATCCCAGGGATGGGGCATCCTGGTGGGCTGCCGTCTATGGGGTCGCACAGAGTCAGACACAACTGAAGTGACTCAGCCGCAGCAGCAGACTGCAAGCTCAATGTGGGCAAGAAAGAACTGTGTCCCAAGCACATAGTAGGTGCTCAGGAAATCTGTTGATGTGATATATGACTGAATGAATGAACCTTGGCCAGTGATGGGTCTGTCTCTTTAGCTGGCATGTAAATTCTTTAAGGCCAAGAATGACATCTGATTTCTCCCAATATCACCTAGTTATGTCACTTCCCACATTGGGTTCTTGGTAGATATTCAATAAATATTTATTGAAATTAAATAAATTGAATTTTGTGGGCTGACTTGGGAATCAGCCCTTAATTTATGACATTATTTCTATGGGAAAAATGCATTCGGAGTGCCAAACAAATTTGCAAATGAACTTTTGGAACCTCACCCGTTCATTGGTTCAGGATTGCCAGTTTTGTGGAAATCCATAACTGAACACATGTGCTATGCTTTGCAATATGGGAGAAACTGAGAAGCTGCTTTCAAACCCAAGATATTCAGCCTGCAAAAATTCACTTTCCACCCACACAGAAAAATTCAGCATAGGTTGGATCTGAGGTTCCAACAATAAAATACTAGACTTTTTTGAGCTCATTGTTTGTCTAATTGCTTTTTATCAGCTTATACTGGATGCCCATTCTTCGTACTCGATCCAAAGGAAGCTAAGATCATTTTCTTGCACACCACCACCCCCCTCAACACATCCACTTTCTAGACATCTATGTAATAAAACTCAACCTTCTCAAAAGAGAAAACAAATTATTTTTCTAAATAAATCTGTGACATTTAAAATAAATACAGTGGGATGCGCTACAGTTATAAGGAAACATCCCCCTTTAGAATTCCTAATTTTGAATGGTACTGGGAGCTTAACATGAGTCACAGATATGAGGCTTAGTTTTATTTCATCTTAGGCCAGAACCAAGCCAGTTTGAAACCAAGTGATCTGACATGGCTGGGAAGGGCCATCAGTTCACAAACCTGGAATGTTTTAATCATACTTAACACATCTCAGCCTACCATTGGTAGACTTTCCCAACCACTCAATCTCCATTCATTTAACATGCATTTTTAAAGCACCTATCATGTGCCAGGCACTGTTCTAGATTCTGGGGATATGGTCATGAACAAGACGAGGCTCCCAAGCAACTTACATTTTAATAAAGGAAGAGGCAGAGAAAGAAGATCATTCAGGTAGTGATGTGTGTGTGTGTGTGGGGTGGGGGGGTAGCTGCTCCGTCATGTCCACCTCTTTGTGACCCCATGGACTGTAGCTCAGAAGGCTCTTCTGTCCATGGGATTCTCCAGGCAAGAATACTGGAGTGGGTTTCCATTTCCTTCTCCAGAGGATCTTCCTGACTCTGGGACTGAACCCAGGGAAGCCAGGTAGTGATGAGGCCAGGAATAAAATAAAACAGTGATGTCACTGGGAGTGAGGTGAGGCTACTTCACACTGGGTCATTAGTAGGGGGGGAGATGCGCGTGCTGGGACCTGATGAGTAAGAAAGCACCAACCGTGGCAAGATTTGGGGAAGAATTTTCTAGATTGAGGAAACAGCTGGTGAAAAGTCCCTGTGGGAGGAACAAGCCTGGCATAGTCTTAAGTTAGAACGAAAGGGCCAAGTAACCAAGGGCCTGATTCTTAGAAGCTCTGTATTCAGGTCCTGTGAGTAAGGGAGTCAGACTGAATTCTACAATGGAGGCCAGTGGAGGTTTTTAAGCTGGGGAATAAAATGATCTGGTTGAGATTTTTAAACGCCCACTCCTCTTGGGGCAGGGGTAAGGGAACAAGAGCAGAAGCAGCAGAAGCTATGAGCAGCCTTTTCTAGAAGGCTGGAACTCCTTTATCACAGCCCATCATCAATAAAATCCCTGGAGTCTTCAGCTTCTCCAGCTGTTCCCTTCACTGTTTTGTTCATCCTGAAACCAGGCTCTCCCTGAGGATGCCGATTCCTGCAGCCCACCAAGGGCTGGCTGCTTCCTCTCCCTCATCATAAGGGTCCTCCTTGTTTCTTGCTGCCTCTTTAGAATGATTCTTCTTCCCTTCTTTCCAAGCCTGCTCCCCACACCCCAGCTCGGAAGCTCAAGCCATTGGGCCATCTCTCCAGAGGCCCCCAAGGCCCACCCCATCACGACCATCCACAGACCATGCAGCCTGCAGGCAATACCTTTCTTTTTTTGAATATCTTGCTCCTCAGTTCCTCCAAAATTGTTCCATAGTCCTTCTTGAAGACTTGCCCAGCAAGCACTGTGACCCCTAAGTTGCCCACCCTCTCTGCCAATGATCTTGTCCTCCACCCTACTTCTGTTACAGAATCCCACCCCAGGCCCTGTCAGGACCAATAACTCTGACCCCTCCGTGACCTTAATTTCAAGTTCCCCATAGTCCAGGGGACTTCTCCAGGTCTCCAGGTCCCCAGGTCCCACAAGTCTTAAACCCCAAAACAATCTCCCCTGCACAGAGCTGGCTACCTTTTGCCATCCCTCACGCCCATCCTCACCTCCCTCCTTAGAGCTCACTTCCAGCTTGGAGCCCAGGGTCCACAATTGTAAGTATCCAAATCCATATCATCAGGCACCCTCAGCTCCTGGACCCCACTTTCCTCTCTTGAAAACTCCCTGCTGCTGCTTAGCCGCTTCAGTCGTGTCTGAGTCTTTGTGACCCCATAGACGGTAGCCTGCCAGGCTCCTCTGTCCATGGGGATTCTCCAGGCAAGAGTACTGGAGTGGGTTGCCATGCCCTCCTCCAGGGGATCTTCCCCACCCAGGAATTGAACCTGTGTCTCCTGTATTTCAGGCGGATTCTTTACCACTGAGCCACCAGTCCCATCTCTGGCTAACTCTAACTCTCCCCTATCCTACCGCTATGCCCACAGTGCCAAACGGAACCTGTGAAAGCAGAACCAGGCGTACTGCTCTCACTTCAAAAGCAAGACCATGGGCCTCACTTGCACCCTGACACTGTCTGGCAACTGCTCTTCATTTCCCAGCTCTGTTCTCTCATCCTCTCTCTTCTGTGCCTTCCCTCACGTCTCCCTTCCAACTCCAGGGCTCCCTCCCTCTCCTCACTCTCACTCATCATACGTTCCTGGAAATAATGCAAAGTCACATGAAAAGACACTGCATACACTTCTACCACTGACCTGCTCCTGAGCCCGTATTTTCCTCCTGCCCTCCCAGGACTAAGGATGGAGGGTCCCATGCTTCTGGCTGAGGCTGGCTGAGGCTGGCTGAGGCCTGGCCCCCACTGGCACAGAAGACCGTATTTTCTTTCATCTGCAGAAAAACAACACCCCACAATTCTCTTCTCTCTCCTGTATTGTCAGTTTCTCCCACACTACTAGAACTTTCCCAGCCGCACAAAAACACTGCTATTTCATGTATCTTAAAAACCAACTCTCTGGACTTCACACTTTCCTGCAATGTCTGCTCCGTGTTTCTGCTGTCTTTCTCAGCAAAGCTCCTCCAAAGAGCTGTCTCCGCTCCATCCTCTTCTCATTTTCTCTTTACAGTTTTATCACTACTTCCTGTCCTTGTCACAATTGGCAGTAATCACCTGCTAAGTCCAGTGGTTCAATTTGCTTTTCTTGCTCGACATCTCAGCACAATCTGGCGCGATGGACCACTCCCCTCCTCCTTTCTTCCCTGGGCCTCCAAGAAGCCACCTTCTTTAGTTTTTCCTCTCGCTTCTGGCTGTTCTCTCAGATCTACTTCTTCTTCATCTCCCTGACCCCTAAACCCTGCACCAATGCTCACTGAACTCAAAGCTTAGTTCTCCAACTACTCCTCTCCTCAATCTACGCCCCCTCCCTCACTGGTCTTACGACTTCACGACGTGTATCATCTGAACACTACTAACTCCCCAAATTCACATCTCCAATTCAGACATCTCTTATGAATGCCAGACCTGTGTTTGCCCATAGAGTGGCCACTAGCTACATGCGGCTATTTAATCACATCTCCACGGTGACCATCACCACCAGCTCCACCACTGTTACTGAATTAACTCCTGCACAGAGCTCTGCAAACCTAGAGAACCTACATCAGTGGAAAGGGTTGCAAAGATTATAGCAAAACTGCTTAGTGGGTGTGCGGCGATACAGGTCTGTTCGTGATCAGTTCATTTTCTTCAAGTCTAGTCTTAGGGAAGCCACAAGAAGAAAACGTTCCTACCCAATTACAATTATTCATGAGACTCTTCCTGGCCCTGCTTCTTTTGTCTGCCGGTGATTCTGACGGCAACAGCCCGGTAAGGAAGCTCAGTGAAAGGCAAGGGCAATTATGCATCTTGCTGCATCTCAGCTTCAGACTTCCTCCATGAACTCTTAATTAATTCCATCCCCATATTTTTATTTTGTTTTCTGAACCTCTTGCGTATATTGCATTTCCCCCCTCCCCTTCATTCCTCTTGCCTTCCTCCCCCCAAAAGCCTCTCAAATTCTCTTTCTCAGCCTTCTTTTCTTTCCCCAAATTGCCCCTTGTTTAGCCTTCAGCTTCTCTGCCCCTGTTCTACTCTTTCTTATCCTTTTTCACCTTTAAAAACTGAAAGCACCAACCTGACAGACACTGTTACGGTGTGTGTGTGTGTTTTCCTCTGCCTGAGCTGCGGCAGGCTCTCCTCTCCTCACTTCTATAGCAGAGCCTGAGTACTGGGTTGCCATGGCAACAGTGAATCCAACCAGGCCGGTCCCAGAGACACTGGGAGCTGCCATGGCGAGGAAGCTGCTACAAGTCGCCCTGAGCCTAGATGGGTCGTGAACATCGTAATTCAAGACTGAGCTGGGCAGATTCTGCCCGGAGACTGTGACTGCACATCAGGCCTGTGCACAGCTGTACCGCGCATCAGGAGACAGCATCGTCAATAATCAGGCTTCCGCGGAGCCAACCGAACGCGTGACATCGTGAGGATTCATTTGAAACATTTCAAACATGCCTATTCTTTTATCTCCGCTGAGGAAGAACCTTCTGTCTCTCTCTAATCTTGGAGAACTCTGCAGAAAGTAAAAGAAAAATTGACAGCCCCAACTTATCCCCTCTCCCCCACCTCCAACTCCCCCTACTCTTCCAGCTTGGGGACCCTCTCAGCCGTCCAGGTCAAATGATTTCAGTAACACCATTGTGGCTGGGAACATCCCCGAGAATGAATTTGGATTACACAATGATATTTTAGCGGGTGCCGAGATCAGTTCCCCCAGGTCATTGCAACGGATCCTTAAAGTAGGGCAACAAGTGTGCAGCTGCATCACACTGTTTCAAAATTGCAAGTCGGTGAGAAAACTCAGGAAATACCTTTGTAGCGAATGGCACCAACCGCAGTGAGGGTCTGTTGCTGCTAAACACTCCCAACAGGATTTATGTTTACCGCAGTTCGCAACACGAATTCTCCTCACCTAAAAATAAAGATGATGGCAGCTCAGATGGAATTATAAGCAACATCAGAAAAACTCCAACACCTTATCTGATGAAGGGCCACGAGGAGGCATTTATCAACTCAAACACTGAATGTCTGTGTAATGACATCGGGCAGTGGTTCTCAAGTCCTAGTGTATGGAGCAGTTTATCACCATCTCCTGGGGGAGCTTTTGAAACAGCAGATTCCCAGACCCCCTGCCGCTGAGACTCAAGTTGAGCAGGACTAGGGCAGGGGCCCAGGAATCTGTATTTTTAAAGAGTTCTCACAGGTGAACCTCTGTTAACCTCTGCTAACAGGTACATAGTTAGCTTTCTGATCTGCTAATAGTGATTTCCATGATCATGGAATCAGGTCAGCTGGTTTTCAGAGAGCGATAGTCAACAGCACCTTGGAGATGAGCATCAGGGGAAAGCAACAGGCTTTGACCCCAAGGGTCAGCAGGAGGTTGACCCACGGCATGAAAATGAGGACCACCCCGCCACACCCCTCTCAGGGGTGTCCCATCACCTCAGCTCCCAGCTCACTGCTCACACTCCCTCCACTGAAGGCAAAAAGAAAGGAAATTGGAGTTTTCCAATCATTCTCAGCCCCTGGAGCTGCCTCTTCTAGTTGCCAGGAAATAGCAGCCCCCAGAGAGGGAGATGGTGATGGGCAAACCCAGGCCCCAAAGGCAGGCCGAGCCTCCAAGCAGGGCCGGGGGAGGCAGGGAGGACCTGAGCCTCACACGGCACATTTTTTGCAGGCAAAATCCCACAGCAGGTAGTCAGGAAACCTGCAGAACTCAGAGCCAGGAAGTCGTACCTGCTGGAGACCATACGTAACTTCTTAAATCACACAGAGAAACAGAGTTCTAGAAGGAGTTTGTGAGAAAAGCAGAGTCCATTCTAATGAAAAGTCCATTCTAAGTTGACTTTGTGAAGAATAACCACACCCATCATCTCACAGTTCCCAGGGTGGCTGACAGATGCAGCGGGCAGGCCACGAGCCTGAGCCGAAATTAATCAGAATGTGGATACTTCCTTGTAGCTCACAGGACATCTTTGTAATTCTGGGGTGTTTTCACAAATGTCACAGAATCTCTCTGACCTTGTTTTCTCACCTGTGTCATGGTGATGGTATTGCTGACTTCACAGGGTTATTACCAACATTGCCCAGCACATAATACACACTCAATAAATGCTGGCTCTTGCTACTACATTGGAAAAAGTTTCCACGGTCCAACAAACATGTGAAACCTCACAGGCAAAAAGCAGCTTCCCTGGTGGCTCAGACGGTAAAGCGTCTGCCTACAATGCGGGAGACCTGGGTTCGATCCCTGGGTCGGGAAGATCCTCTGGAGAAGGAAATGGCAACCCACTCCAGTACTCTTGCCTGGAAAATCCCTTGGACGGAGGAGCCTGGTAGGGCCCAGTCTATGGGGTTGCAAAGAGTCGGACATGACTGAGCGACTTCACTTCACTTCAGGTTTCCTTAGCACAAGGCTTCTGAGAGCGTTTGAATACTCTGGTTATGATACTCGAGGGCTGCCGTTTATGGGGTTGCACAGAGTTGGACACGACTGAAGCGACTTAGCAGCAGCAGCAGCAGCAGCAGCAGGAGGGATATAGCAGGTAACATCTGCTCCCAGGACCACTTTTGCTCAGAACATTTAGTACAAAATGGGTCTCCAGAACATTCTATGAGAACTACTCTGAAAAAAAAGTGAAAGTGTTAGTCGCTCAGTGCTGTCCAACTCTTTGCAACCCCATGGACTGTAGCCTGCCAAGCTCCTTGTGTCCATGAGATTTCCCAGGCAAGAATACTGGAGTGGGTAGCCGTTTCCTTCTCCAGGGAATCTTCCCAACCCAGGGACTAAACCTGGGTCTCCTGCATTGTAGGCAGATTCTTTACCTTGTGAGCCACCAGGGAAGCCCATGGTAAAGAAAGGCCACCTTAACTACTACATTGGACCTGCTTCTCTAACTTAACACACTACAGGGGTTATGCCACAGCCATGTAGCTATCCCCTTGCGGTTGTTTTTAATGACCTGGTGTTCTGTGGATGTACCAGGGCATTTCAGTTTGTCTGTTCCTATCTCCCCAAGAGTTGAGGAAGGATCTTCCTTGGGTTTTGCCTCTGTAGGGCCTATCTTGGCTCAACCAGAACACCAGAGTCTTACTAATAGGAACTCCAGCAGTGAATCTAAGTGAAGAAAGTAAGGATAGCCAGCTTTGATGCCCAGTAGAAAACCCTTCCTAGGTCTTCAGGCTTTGAATGGCCAGACTAGAACTCTTCATCTTCAGAAAGTGAGAATCTATCAACTACTGGTGGTTCTCACGGTGGTTCTCGGCCTACAGTCTGGGATTTGGGGGAAGGATTTATGAGCTGTTTGCAATGTTTCAAAAAGCTGATTACAAAAACATACACAGACTAAGCAAGGCTACAAGTGTCTTTGCTTTGAGCTGGAATTTTATCAGCTCCCTGTGGTAGCACAGTCAGCACTCTGAGTGGCTCTTTTGAGATGCCCTTGATAAATAAAGCCTGAGAATGGGAACTGTTCCTTAATAAATGCAGTTTGTTGAGTAGACAAAAATCTTTCAACTATGGGAGCCCTGGGGGAAGAAATATAATAGACAGTGTTTAAATGTTGAAGCAAGCTGTTTGCAAAGTTTCTGTATGGTGAAGAACAAAGGTATATGAGATTCACTGGCCATCTCAGTGTGGTCATTTTGAATAGCTGCCTTTTCAACATGCAAAGGGCAATATGGCCTTTTTAGGAAAGTCAGAAGCTCTAAATGGCTTGCACATCATCTCTGTGACTTGGCTAGTACATGGAAACTGATGTCTTTGCTGTTCTTCTTAGAATAATGGAGAGGAAAAGAATGAAAAATCGGGGTGGGCTGAGAGCGTGTGACATTCATCATGTAATTAGGTAAGTCTCAGTTTTCTTTGCACTTTGTATGTTCAAATGGTCATAAGTCAAAACAACCATGAAAGAATGTTTGGTTTTCACAAATTTGGGGTTGATCCCACTTATTATGGGCTTTGACAGTGTATTAAAAAGCAGAGACATCACTTTGCCGACAAAGGTCTGTATAGTCAAAGCTATGATTTTTCTAGTAGTCATGAATGGTTTTGAGAGTTGGACCATAAAGAAGGCTAAGCACTGAAGAATTGATGCTTTCACACTGTGATGCTGGAGAAGACTCTTGAGAGTCCCTCGGACTGCAAGAAGATCAAGCCAGTCAATCCTAAAGGGAATCAACCCCGAATATTCACTGGAAGAACTGATGCTGAAGCTAAAGCTCCAATACTTTGGCCACCTGATGTGAAGAGTTGACTCACTGGAAAAGACCCTGATGCTGGGAAAGATTGAGGGCAGGAGAAGAAGGGGGTGACAGAGGATGAGATGGTTGAATGGCATCATTGACTCAATAGACGTAAGTCTGAGCAAACTCTGAGAGGTAGTGAAGGACAGGGAAGCCTGGCATGTTGCAGTCCATGGGACTGCAAAGAGTTGGATGTGATTTAGTAACTGAACCACAACAGTCATGGGCTTTAAGATCAGGGTAGGATTTAAGTCCTAACCCTGACAAGGCCCTATATATACATATATCCATGAGAAGACATTTAGCCTGAGTCCTCTTCATATATAAAACAAGGGTAATTTTTATTTCACTACATTATTGACAGATTTTGTTAATGTTGTTTATTATATTTGGAGGTTGGTATGTTTGTGTGTACAATTCTATGCATCTAGAGAGACTCCCTTTGGAATAGTAACTAGTACAGCATCGGTAGGATGCTAATAATTAGTTCCCCTCCTCTTTCCCTTGGTGAAAGCACTTTAAAACTGAAGAAAATGTAAAAAGGCATCCTTTTTATTTCAGTAAGCAGAAGCAAGAAGAAAAACTAAAACAGCCAGATAAATTAAGAGAGGGAGGGTGGGTGCCATATATTTCATGGTTCATGAATGTGTATAAGACTGTGGCCTGATATTAACCCCAAATTCCAAAGCCAATCCCATTGGGCATATTCATAAATGCATCTAACCATTCAATGCCCACATGATAAATGTGTAAATTCAGTTACCTTGCTGATTATCCACCCATTTGCAAGCACACACTTCTCTGAAAAACTTGGCATTGGAAATATAGCCAATAATAAAATTGTCTAAATAGGTAATATTTCTTGCTTACTTACTGACAGTAAGGTTTTTAATTCCATGCCTGTGAACCACTGCAGGTCTTCTCAAAGCTTGCAGCAGTGTTTAAACTCAGTAGTTCAAAGTACAAGGTTTACCATCAGATAATGACATCAATCAAACAGTTTGCATTCATAAATACAGAAATGGTAACTAGTATTTCTGCCTACCTCTTTGCCAGCTGTTAGATAGATGTAGATATTCTTCTTAGGATGAGGAACAAGTTTGTAGAAAACAGGTGTTTCTTCTTTAATTTCATAGATAACCTCTGGACAATTCGAGGCCAAATTTTCACCGAGAATAACCTGTTTTTTTAAAAAAAGAAATAAAACTTCCATTAAATAATCTGAATTTCGGGGTAGCAAAACTTACTGCTTAATCCTAAGACTCCATCCTTTCGTCCTCGTTATGCACCGGCTGAGGTGCTCCTTTCCTTAATCATCGGCTCGTGTCTTAGCCTTCAATGCCAGTGATGACAAGCTTGGAATTTCTGTTTTTGTAGGGGACAAAGCCGTGCCTGCACACATACAAAAGGTCACTCTTCAGTGCTGGGGCAGCATCCTTACACGTGGAAGCCCACTGTCCACAATCTCTGACCACGTGGGCCTTATGAGACGCTACAGTGACAGCTTCACTCATGCTATGCCAAGTGATCTTAAAACTAAAGGCAGTCAATCTGACAGATATTTGCATGGGTTACCCTGATTTGCCTACGTGAGTCTACATGGCTATGTGTTTTAGAGTAACCAGGACAACTTAGCAGGCCTACACAAGTAGGTACTTGTTTACACATCAAATATAAGTGTGGCTTTGAAACTGGACATTCCTGAGCTTCATTCATCTTTTGTCAATAAATATCTACTGAACATCCACTGTATTATTCTGGCACATTCTAGATGTTTGCAAAATGGCAGTGAACAAATGGTGGGAAGATTCTGCCCTTATAGAACTTATATTCATGTGCATGCATGGGGTGAGGGCCAAAATGATAATTAACAACAAATCATAAAGTTATAAAATACACCAGCAGGCATTTTATATCATAGGCAACTACATTTAATATCTCATAAAAATCTATAAAGGAACAGAATCTGAAAAAGAATCGATTTATATATTACGATTGAATCACTTTGCTGTACACTGGAAATTAACCCAAAGTTATAAATCAACTATACTCTGATATTTAAAAAATATGTTAGCAGGTGATACAGGTCCAAATAAAATGAGATGGAAGATGCATGTTCAATGTAAGCTTCATTAGAAGGCGACGTTCATTTAGAGTCTTGCAGGAGATTCTGGAGCAAGTTACTTAGGTATCTGAACAAAACATACTCTTAGAAAAATAATCCATTGGTGCAGAGGCCCTAAAATGAGAGCAGACCAGTATGACCTGAGCAAAACAAGCAAGGTAGGAGGGAGTGGACAGCAAGGTAATAAGGTGGATCACATAGGTTCTTATTGGCCTGTGTAAGGATTTTGCCTCTTACTCTGGGTAAGGGACAGGGAGCCATAGCAGGGCTTTGAGCATAGGAGTGACACGGTGAGAAGGTGTGGTTTGAAACATGGATAGGAAGGCTGCTCAGGAGACTATTACCCTAATCCTGGGGAAACAGAATGGTAGTTCGGTCTCAGGTTTGCCTCCTGGCTCTACCCTCCAGTAGCTGTGCTACTCTGAGCTAGCAGTTTACTGAAGCTCCCTGGGCCTCAATCTCCTCATCTCTAAAATGGAACTCATAATGCCTTCCTTATACAATAGTTGTTGTAGGACCAGATAAGAATTATGAGCAATGCTTAGCACATAATCAATACGTGATGGATAATAATCTGTTACTAGATTGCAAGCTCCTCTTGGTAGGCACCATGTCCTAATCCTCTCTGTACCCACCCCTTTGCCCCAAACAATACAATGCTTTTCAAAGTGAAGATGTTCAGCATTTTGTCAGTTTGAAAACATCCAGATATAGCATCTTGGAGAAGGCAATGGCACCCCACTCCAGTACTCTTGCCTGGAAAATCGCATGGATGGAGGAGCCTGGAAGGCTGCAGTCCATGGGGTCGCAAAGAGTCAGACATGACTGAGCGACTTCACTTTCACTTTCATGCATTGGAGAAGGAAATGGCAACCCACTCCAGTGTTCTTGCCTGGAGAATCCCAGGGACGGGGGAGCCTGGTGGGCTGCTGTCTATGGGGTCGCACAGAGTCGGACATGACTAAAGTGACTTAGCAGCAGATATAGCATCTATATTCATTCACCTCTCTACCACTGTGGACATCAGTTACACTGGGCATATAACTGGAAAAAAAAAAACAAAACCTGGCACCTGAGATTCTTTTCAAAGTCTACAACACATCTACTGGGCTACAACATGCCTGTGCCACACATCCTGATGGTGAGCACATTTTTGCTATTTAACCATAGGCTCCTTATCAGTTTGGCAGATGGAACTGTATCCTGCATGCACTCAGGATCTGGACCTGTCCTGTGATGGTGATTTCCTTCCATCATCTGTTCTGAGTCAAACCTGGGTGGATTTGGTGTAACTGGTAGCTCATGAGAAGCACATGAACTGCTAAGGTCAGTGGCAGCTCTGGAAAAAATCAATGTAACTAAATACATTAAATATGACTTTTAAAAAAGGAAAAGCAATATTTAGGTCCCAAGGGAGTTGGGAAAGGTCTGTACCCCAAGTCATTGAAAAATGATGCTACAGCTGCACCATCCAATATGGTAGCCAGTAGCCACACAGGGCTACTTTTTTTTTTTTTTAATTTTTTTTTTTTAGTAAATTCTTTTTTTTTATTTTTTATTTTTAATTTTTTTATTTTTATTCTTTTTTTAAATTAAAAAAATTTTTTTACTTTATTTTACTTTACAATACTGTATTGGTTTTGCCATACATTGACATGAATAAATTTAATTAAAAATTCACTTTCTCAGCCACATGAGTCACATTTCAAGGAATAACTATCCACATATAGCAAGTGGTTATCATATTGTGAGTGCAGATAGGCAGCATTTCCATCTTCAGGGAAAGTTCTGTTAGAGACTCTGGCCTACAGAGAATGGTGAACCAAGGGAGACCTCGGGGAGGCACTGACCAAGTGTGGACTTGCCAGGCTCCTGTCTTCCCATCTGTAATTCACATTCCTTATTAATCAGCTCAGATGCAAACAGCTGAGCTGGTTCTTGGAAAGTGGTTGTATAGAAGGAAAGAGATAAAAGTCAGATGAAAATAAAAATAAGATTGATAGAAGTTAGAGTCAGGAGAAGATAAAACCCATCATTTGGGAGGAACACCTATGAAGCATTCTTGCCAATAGAGCTGAAGCCAGATCTGATAACCCTTTAGTGCTAACATCCACTTAGCACTAGGAAACAGAAGGGGTAGAGGAACAAGCTAAACGGTACCACAAGGATGTGAACAGCCAAATCCACAATACGAGACATTCCACAGGACCAGAGACTTCCCTTCCTCAAAAAGCCAGTGGAGGTAAACCAAACGACAAGAGGAGGCCACACAGATTCGGAGAAACAGACCAACCTCAATGTCATTTTAGGATCTTGCTCAGATACCTTGTTCAAGATCTTGTTCAGATATCTTGATCAGATAACCAATTTGAAGAAAACAAGTTTAAAAAGACATTCTTGAGTCCATCAGGAAAATTTAGTTATATGGACTTGGTATTAGATAATTCTAAAGAATTATAATTTTCCTATTTGTGATAACAGCTTTATGGTTGTGGTGATATAAAGCAATGATCATAGTTTCTTCGACATGTATAATAAAATCTGTATGAGTGAAATGACATAGTGTCTTGGATTTGCTTTCAAATTTAAAAATAAATAAAAACATACTTTTAATTTACTCATATCACTCATCCACTTTCAGTGAGCTAGGAGCTGCCGTGTAGTTGTTACTGGAGCTTATTCATTTCTGGAGCATGGTGGATGCAGATGAGTAGGGGCTAGAAAGATCTTATTTGGGTCAATACAGATTTGTTTACTAGATCCCTTAGAGATAAGGCATCAGTATTCTCTCTAGAACTTGGAACTATGTCAGGGAAATTGCTGGGGGTTTTTTTCTTCTTTAAATTACCAATGTATATTTGTGCCAGGATTTGCCAGTTTCTTGAACAAGCTACCTTGAGTGGCCAACACTGAAGCTTGTCCCAATAACTAGAGATGCTGGGTTTAAAGGGACATGCTTCATTGTTGGTGAGAGTAAGACTTCTCCGGAAGGTAATTTGGCATCATCTATCAAAATTAAAGAACACATATCCTTAGACCCTGCAGCCCTTAGTATATATGTGAAATGATGCATGTAATGGGTACTAACTACAACATTGTGTGTTTCGACAAAGGACTGAAACAACCTAAGTGTCCAACAATAGGGATCCAGGTAAGCAAACTATAGCGCAAACAATAAATGCTAGTTAGCAATAAAAAGAGTTAAAATGCTTTTTATGTATTATGTGTTCAAATGTATTATGTATTATCTGTTCAAAAAGCTATGTTAAATAAGTATATCTACATGTATACACATATATAACATAGATGATTAATAAATGGGGAAAAGACTATCCTCCCCCTTTTGCTTGTAGACATATATAAAACCTCTCTATTTTATGGAGAGATGTTTGGTTGCCCCAGAAGTCAAGAATGGGTGACTTAACACTGCCTGTTTTCTTGGTTCTTTGAGTTTTGAACAATGCTAATACATTGTCTTTAAAAATACATACATACAATCTAAATTTCAAGTGTTTGAGGATGAGTGGGTCAAACGGTTTTTCTTTTTGCTAGATTATGCAGAGAATGCTCTCCATAGCCCCAAGGAAGGAAGTTTCCATGTTCATCACATTTTCACTAAACCACGAGCTACATGGAGAGCCTGGGGTCTCTGTTTCAGCATGACCCTCATCTCTCTCAGATGACTCCAGGAGAGGATGGGGAAGGCTCTCCTCCTCCGGATTTCTATTAATATCACCTCTGACCCCACCCAACCCCAGCCCAGCACGTGGATGCTGAGAGAACACTTAGATCTTCTAACTGCAAAAGTCACATCCACTTCAACACAGAAAAGCCAGCCAGCAAGACTGGGGCTGGGCAGCCTCAGAAAAGAACACGATCAGTGAGGTGATGCAGGAAGTAATGGTGAGTCACAGAAACCCAAAACGGGCTGAGTTTTGCATAGGAGGAAATGCATCCAATACACACATACTCCCCTTGGGCATGATGCAGATTTTCATCTGTTGTTTCCAGGATACATGCTTGTTATAGATAACCTGAACTCAATCTGAGTCTCTACCGTATATATTCTCATAAGCCACTTCATCCTCTGAGTCTCAAAAGTCACCTCCTCTGAGAAGCCTTCCCTGACCACCTCTCTATGGTGCCCCTCTGCCCCTCTCTACCCATCACTCTGCTTTCTTTTTTTTTTTTTTTTTTTCACTCTGCTTTCTCCGTGGTATTTATCACCCTGTGAAATGCTCTCACCACTAATCAATCCATTTACTTGTTTCCTGTCTTTCTCTTCCCACCAAGAGTGTAGGGGCATTGTCGGTGGTGTTCATGTTTGTATCCTTGGCACCCAGAACAGGTCCTGGCACATAAAAAAGGCACCCAATAAATATTTTTTAAATGAAAAACATACTTCATTAGCATTCAAGATTTTATAGGACTCTTCAGATTTTTCCAGCTGCAGCCTGTGTAGAAAACAAATTTTTCCTGATGGAGGATTTCAGTTAGTGTCAATATATTGTTTTGGTTGACATCTTCCTGAAGCCTCATGGCAGCCTATTAACTAGCCTTGGGATTTTCCTTGCATGCAAAAATAAATAAAAAACAAACTATAGTCCTGAAATGTACAGTGTGTGAGACTTCCACATCGTACAGTTAGCTATATAACCGGGACAACACCATCCACGGGAAAGATAGCCTGGGGAGGAAAATGAGGGGGAGGGAAATTAAATGAAAGACTATTTTTTTCTTTACTATGACAGTGGGAAGCCATGGGTGTTCAAGAAGTTAAACTATTTTTCACCAAATTTTTTTTCTTATACCTCACTCTGTGAGGCTAACCAGTTAAGCGTAAACAAGCCAATCTTCTCGCTTTTTTTTCCATCAATAGTTTCTGAGAAATGCTACAAAGGAGACTTAAACCACACACACACACACACACACACGAGAAAGCAAAGTAATTATACAGTAGCCTTTACTGTGCTTCAGTAGGTAGGAGTAATAATAAGTATGAAATAGAAAGATTAAAGCAAATGCCTCTCTGGTTTCCTGTCTCCTGATTTCAGTGTAAGTAGTAAGAGAGGCACACAGCCTGAATCACGAGTTCTAGATCTGTGGATTACACGGGAGAATTTGTTCTGAATCAGGGAGTCCCTACACACTCACAAACTGGAATGAATGAGATTGGGGTAAACTTGAACATGACATTCTCAACAGCCGACCATGGAGGCCACTTCCAAGTTTCAACAGTTCCCACCGTCTTTACTTTTTGGTCTGTTAGCTCAGCCAGCCCCACCACCCCCACTTCCGGCCCAGGTCCTGTCCTGGGTTCCTCATGGCCTCCTTTTCCTTATTTGAACATTCTGTAGGAGTATAAACAGAGCTTGACATTATGAAAGACTTCTCTTATTTTTCACTCAAAAATTTTAAAAGCCAGGGTCCAGGCAAACTCTTCAGAGGTTACTCTGGGTGGAGGCAGGAAGAACTTTCTGGAAATGGGTTGAATTTCCCTCCATGGTAGGAGCAGAGTTTGGAGAGCTACACAGGGAATCAGCCCTAACCAAGCACAAGAGTGCTGCTTCTCTGCTGGACCTGGGGAAAGGGCCGGGTACGGCTTCCTGTGTCCTGAACTCTACTTGAGGCCCAGGGACGTTGGAGAAAGCCAACCCTAGCCTCTTACTGCTGGAACCATTCTAAAACTCAACTGGAACAGATTTCCTACCTTCGCTCTAAAGGAGTTCACTGGGGAAAAGCCAGGCCTCCTAAGGGACTTCAGAGGCTCCCAGGCACTACATGCAGCCCCAAGAGGACAGGGCTCTGCCTTTTTCTAAAAGAGAAGTCTGCACCGGCTGGACTGAAGCAAGCTGTCCCTAAATAGGAACAAACTAGAACCACAAAAGCCAGAGCCCTTTCTCATGAAACCTCAAATACGTGCATCTTGATATTAACCTAGATATTCCAATATTAGAAAATAATAATAATTTTAAAACCAGTTCCACAAACTCTACAGAACACATTTGAATTGTCAGTGCAGTTTTTGGGGAGGCTGGTTGCACTGTGCTATGCTCAGTCACTTCAGTCGTGTCTGACTCTATGAGCCCCACGGACTGTAGCTCACCAGGCTCCCCTGTCCATGGGATTCTCCAGGCAAGAATAATGGAGTGGGTTGTCGTGCCCTTCTCCAGGGGATCTTCCCAACCTAGGAATCAAACTGATATCTCCAGCATCATCCTGTACTGCAGACAGGTTCTTTACCCACCGAGCCACCCGGGAAGCCCAGAAGATTGGTTGCTTCTGTTCAAATCCCCTTGAGCAAGTTACCTATCATCTCACAACCTCAGGTTTTTTCATTTATGAAGCGGAGATGTTAACAGCATTCAACTAGTTAACCCATGAAGACACTGGTCCTAATGCTGGGCACACAGTATGAGCTCAGAAACATGAGCTGTTATTATTCCTCACCCATTGCCTTATTATGCTTACAAGAAAGGCATGGGCATGGGTAAGGCTACAGATATTAGATTTCATGCATATTTCCTTATTACTTGTTTTACCACCCAGAAAAGCTCAAGATATTCAATTCTGCCCCTGAAATGATCTGCTATACACAACAGAGTGAGCTCAAAGGAATCCAAACCGCACCCGAGTGTGTACCACAGTCTGGAGAAAGAGCTAGCCCATGTTGGTAAGAATGAGCACTCATTGCAGCATCCTGGCCATGCACCACATGGGGTATGAATTCCCAAATACTGAGTTCAGCATGGCCCTACTTTCTCAGCTGATCTCAGTAGAGACGCTGACAACTGAAAAATTATAACATGCAGTCATACTCAGAAAGGAAGTAAAATGAGGAAATAACTAGATAGAAAAGTGACTGGACATAACTTGTCTCACAGCCGTGAGGATGGCAAGTCGGTAAGGAAGGGGCAGAGTAGACAATCACAAGGACATGTTCAGTTCCAAATTAGTTCAGTTTTTCTAACACCTTATAAAGGAATTTTGGAATAAAAGGAGGAAGAGGGTAGTAAAAGCATTAGCATATTGTGAGGTCTTTAATTTTTCCACTTTATCATCAACAAAATCTTCCCTTCGGAGATAGTACTGGCTAACCTGAAAGAGTGCATGCCTTTCAAGACGTGTTAAAAATGCTTCGCTCTCTTAAACTCAAAATGTTTCCACATATTAGAACATGATATTTAAAAATACTGTTTACAAGTGTGCCGTAACATGTCAATATAAGCATTTCTTTCCTCATTAACGGAGGAAAAAAGGATGCAAAATAGGATAGAGTCTGACCTCAACTATGTTAAAAAAAAAAAAAAAAAAAGGTAAAATGCTGACAGCGGCTGCTTCCATGTAAGAAAACTAGGGGCATTTTTTCTTTGCTTTCCCCTCACACCCCCGATACTTGGAAAGTTTCTCCATAAGCATGTATTACTCTTACAATAAAACAAAATTATTTAAATAACATGACATTTTAATGACACCAAAGTATATTAAAACTCCACAAAGTTTTCAGAGATTTAGGAAATGGGAGTGGGGGTGGGGTAGATGTATGCGTGTGTGTGCGTGCGTGTATATGTGTGTACATGTGTGTGTGTTGGTCAAAAACAGCAACGGGCTCCCAAATGCTAGTGCCTGCCTTTCATCCAACCAGGCATATACTACCGCGCCTGGCGTCTGTCAAAACGCTGTCGGCTCTCGATCACCGGGGAAACTGATGAGTCAGGCTGTGGGTGATCCAAGCCCTTTCTTCTCCTCCCCCCCTCAGGCTGCCTTGGGTTGGGTTTTGTTTTTCTCTGCTCATTAGTAGCTCCGCTCTGCGGCTTAAGAAGCCAAGCTTGTGTCTATCAATGTTCGTCTTTTCCAACAGTTCCAGTGACAAGTCTGGCAAGGGACAAGCTTGAAGTTTTTGAATGAAGGATTTGGAGGTTCTCCCAAAGCACCTGCCCAGTGCTGGTTCCTCAGGACTCTGGGTGGTTTAAGGGGCTGCAGCAAGCCCTCTGTGCCCAGGACTCCTGGGGGAGTCTTGGAGTGACCGGGCTGTCCTAGGGAGCCAGGGAGGGGGTGGGCAGGTGAGCTCACAGCCTCCTCCCGAGGGCAGGATCCTCCTAAGGGGGAGCTGCGGGTAGAGTTTAATTCCTAAGAAGCTATCCTGCCAGTGAGGTAGTCCCTCAGTCAGATGGCCTGCTTCTTCTCAAGCTGGGATTCTTCCCTGAGCTTCTAAGAACCCGCCCCCACCCCAGTCAGCATGACCTCCTGTCAGCCGCCTTCCCACTCTCCCCAGAGACCCTTCATGGAGTGGCTGCCCACACCCGAGGCAGCAGCTCCCAAGTCAGAGCAACCTGAGGGATACCAGTCAGTCTCTGAAGTGGCTCCTGGCCCAAACCCCTGCTCTGCCACGTGTCCTTATTCAGTAGCTAAGTCGTGTCTGACTCTTTGTGACCCCATGGACTGCAATGCCAAGGACTGGTTTCATGGGAGACAATTTTTCCACAGACCTGGGGTGGGTGGGGGGATGGTTTCGGGGATGATTCAAACTCATTACACTTACTGTGCACTTTATTTCTAATCTAATGCCACCACTGATCTGACCAGAGGCACCAGTCCTCAGCCCGGAGGCTGGGGATCCTGATCTACCTCACCAAGTGGTGGAGAGGACTAAGTTAGTCAGAACAGGTAGAGCGTTGAGCACAAAACAAGGAAACGGAAAACGGACCTGCCCCTGTTATTGGAACCCTACAAGCAAGGCTACACACGCGACTTTTGAGGGTGAAGCCTGGACAGATGCCGAAGAAAGTGAGACTTGGGTCAGCCACCTCTTCCTCAGCAGCTTGAGGCTGCAGCTCAGTTCCACCCCTCAAGTACCCACCCACCACAACATCAGTACCCGCCAGCCAGGGTAGATGAACTGCGGGGGTGAACGAACAGGACAGGCAAAACCAGGCTGTCCCATGGGAAACTATTTATAGCCAAGTGTTCCTTCACCTCCAGTTTACCATCTAACAGTTTGGTTGGCTCAGCTTTGGGGAAACGGTGTTCTTGTCAAAACACTCGTCAAAAATATCCCACATCTGAGGAAGATAATTGGTGAGGAGACCCAGTAAGGGTTGGCGGAAACGTCTTCTGCCAGGCGAAGGGGTCTAATCAGTCTGACCAGGTCACAGTGGCTCCAGACACTGCCTGACGACACTGAGACGGTGCTGAGCAACTTGTGCACAAGGACGGGTGGGTATTTACCTTTCGCCAGGAAAGACAGCTAACACAACAGGAAAGATGATCAATGTATATTTTAAAAGAATGTGTATACAAACAAACCCCCTCCCATATGCTACTGGGTTTCCTCCAAAGAAAACAGATTAAATCAAATATCTACCAGGCACTCAGCCCTGTATTGGGCTGTGGGAATTCCCGGCCTCCTTTCTCAGGAAGCTTAAAATCAAGTTGGGAAGGCAAGACAAACACATGAGGAAAGGTCAGGCATCCAAGCAAGACATCTATAACAAGCCAAAAGGATGATATAGACAACGGGTATTTCGGGAGATGAGGGAGAAACGTGAACACTCCAGTCTTAGGAGGGCTCAGAGAGGAGGTGGAGTTTGAGCTGAGCCAAAGCATAGACTCACAGGATTCAGTAAAGCAGAGGGGAAAATACAAGAGCAATCCAGGGAGGAGGTACTGTGTAAGCAGAGGTATGGGAGCAGTACACGGGCGCATCTGGAGGAAGCCAGCCAGCAGGCAGGCTTGGCTACAGCAGGGCATGACTGCACGGAAGACAGACCACCAGAAGAAAAAGGGGGTTCCTAGGTCATCCAGTACTATCTCATTTTACAGATGAGGAAATGGATGCTCAGGGAGACTGGGTGATGGACCTCAAGTCACACAGCTAGTTGTCAGTGGGAAATCCTTTGAGAAAACAAATCTGTTAGTATTCAATTCTAAATTGGAGTAAATTAACTGGCTACAGAGAGACAAAGGAGAATCAGACGAGGGTGAAAGAGACAATGCCCTTTCGAACCATGAATGTTGGTGGTCACAGGAGGTGCACAATAAGTGCTTACTAAAGAAATTGATAAGATAACTGCTATATAATTTCAGAGTCATATAGTATCTGAGTTTTTCTCTTCCTTCCTACTGCCCCTCTCCCCCAGTGAATAAAAATCTCAACTTGAGCAGTAGTATACCCACCAAGTGGAAAAAAAGTCCTCAGAGATAAAAGTCAAGGGGAGTCTCAAAGGGTTTCAGATCTCTAACCTCTCTGTGGTGGGTATGGGTACAAAGGGCAGAAAGCAAACCCCCCTATGTGGGTGGCAGGTGGGCTGGGGAGAAGGAACATCTGTTTTTTGGGGTTTTTTTTTCCTCTTCTTTTTAGCCCTACAATCCCTTTGAAGCTATGAGAAATCAGGTGCTTTGTACATTTCCATCATAAAGGAGACAGAATTGAAAGGTTAAAAGTCTTAGGAAGGTGAATCAAGGATGGGGTAGGGCCAGACCCCCATATGCTTCACCCAGGCGGCTTATGAGTAAGGAAAAGAACTGCCTTGACAAGTTCCCAGGAAGCAAGGGGGCTGTCACTTTCACACATGGGTAGGGAGGTTATTATGAATAGCTTTCCGGAAATTTCTTTCAGGCCATTTCAGGGGGTGGGGGTGCTCTCTGAGCAGTACATAAAGCAGTTGGTATGGTCTTGTGCATAAACCAGAAGCAATAAAAAATAAACAAAAAAGGAGCCAAAAGCACAAAATGGATCAATATTAAAATCGACATTGAAGAAGGCACAGAGAACCAACCTTAAGTAACTGGCCATCTCCAGTCCCCAAGAATAAAACAGTCCTGTTCATTACCACGGTGCCGTAAACGGATGTCAGGTCGGAATGGATCAAGGTAGATGATGCGATCGGTTCGACTCTTTCAGGTTCATCCCCGTTTTTCTGAACATGCACACAAACGTACAAATTAAAAAAACAAAAAGATAATTTTTAACAGTGATAATTCTCATGATGATAAAATGTCACTCATGCCCACCTGGTAAGGATCCTACTGGAGCCCCCAATACATTTGTTTAGGCAAGATCCCCAGGAGCAACCTTTTATCCCCTTTATCTGCAGAATCACTGTGCTTGCCCAGCCTGTGGAAAGCCATTTGTTTACTGCGTATTAACATGTATTGATTGCCAGCAGTGAGCTAGCCATCCACTTAACACTCCCGCAGCAGATATATGAAACCGAGGTCCACTTTATTGCCAAGAAAGAGCCCACCACTGAATTGGGAAGGAGACAGTCTTATACTTGGCTATTTGCAGGAACATGCAACAATTTATTTGGTGAGGATTTGGCTTCTGTGAGGTTAAACAAGCCATTTCCTAAGGTGTGAGATGGACCATCCTATTTGATGTAATGGCAGAGAGGAAGGAATCTGGATTTATAAGAAGGCGGCAGTGTGTTAGCCCAGAGATGGGGTAAGTCATTCAGAGGGTAGAGAGGGAAATAGAGAGTCATGGATGGTGGGTGAGAGAGCGCCACGAGGCTAAGGAGGAACCAACCACAAGGACTGGACCTGGTGCTGATGTTCCTGAAGAAGAAAGGAAAAACCTAACTCTGAACCTGAAGGCATTTAAATGGTCTGAGGTTCTGAGCACATATAATCACAGGCTCACTCCTGATCATTAAATAAAGCCCCTCTTTAAGCCAGAGCAGAGAGTGCATCTCCCCAAATGCCTTTTTTTTTTCTTGTTTAAAGGCATGAAGTGCTTCATGCTGCTTCCTGCCTTCAACGACAGGAAACGGAGTTATACAAATCTCTGGAAGATATGGAGCTAGAAAGAGCCGTTGCCCTCTGTATGCCGCACACGGTGTGATAGCCTGCATTATCTGCCGGAGCTCAGTTCCCAACTGCACTCAGGTTTGCAGAGACATATTTACATCTCAGCCAATGCGAAAGCCCACAGACTTCTGTAAGCATCAGGGCAACTCCGAAAACCACCCCAGTTGGGGCGCAGGGAGAGGGGCAGGAGGAGGCTGAGACTTATTAACTTCATTATGTTATTGCCGACAGTGTTTATGTATTTCAATTTATGTCTTATTAAACATTCATTATTTTTAAACCCACCAAGTTTCATTAACATCTAAACTAAACGGATTCATGGACCAAATTGATTTCTGAAGCCTTTAAAGTACCGTCTATATTTCTTTGTTGAAGTTGCGCTGGGAGGAAAAGATAAGCTGGCAAGGGTTTCTCCAATGCCGTGATCTCTTTTCAAGTAAGAGATGTCATAACCTAAGAGAAAGTGACTTATTTGCATAAAATATTCCATAGTGAACTCAGTTGAAGAAGATTTTTAGAAAGCTCATTAGAGATTTTTTTTTCCTGTTAAAAATTACTTCTAATACCATCAGAGAAGATGAGGAACTGTCCTGTGAAAATGAAGTTAAGAAAAAAAAATGTCTATGAGTCTAAAATCAGAACAATAGATCACTGTTTAGATAAGGATCCCTCGTGACTATGAGCAGAAAAAGAAAAATCGGTGACCTTTAGATTAAAAAAAATAAAACCACACCACACATCTTGCTTTAAAATAAAACCAGAATTGTTCAAACTTAAGATCAGCTGACCACACTTTTTATTTTTGTTAAATATTTGAGCATCTCAGAAGTGCTTCACTCAGAGAACTGGATGTCATCTTTGTCTGAGCATCGGAAACGTTCTAACACTGATCTTTTTGGCTGGGGGACTCCATTCTCCCTCCTCCTATGATACAGGGTAATGACTCTGGACTGTTGATTGTCCATCCACAAGGGCCAACTGAGACAATGGAAGTCATGTCCAGCTCTTACCACCATATGGACTGTAGTCCACCAGGCTCCTCTGTCCATGGGATTCTCCAAGCAAGAACACTGGAGTGGGTTGCCATTTCCTTTTCCAAAGAATCTTCGTGACCCAGGGATTGAACCCAGGTCTCCTGCCTTGCAGGCAGATTCTTTACCACCTGAGCTGCAAGGGAAACCCATATCTGGTATACTGCTAAGTTGCTTCAGTCGTGTCCGACTCTGTGCTACGCCATAGACAGCAGCCCATCAAGCTCCACTGTCCCTGGGATTCTCCAGGCAAGAACACTGGAGTGGGTTGCCATTGCCTTCTCCAATGCATGAAAGTGAAAAGTGAAAGTGAAGTTGCTCAGTCATGTCCGACTCCGCGACCCCATGGACTGCAGCCTACCAGGCTCCTCCAACCGTGGGATTTTTCAGGCAAGAGTGCTGGAGTGGGGTGCCATTGCCTTCTCCGCTGGTATACAATAGGTGCTTAATAACTGCAGTAACTCAGATTAGCCAAGAATCATATCACAGTTAACCTTTGCTGAGGTGGGATGAAATGCTCTGCTTGTGAAAGATTGACTCCAAAAAACCCAGAAGTGGCTCAAAAGCTGGAAAGGAACAGGGAGAAAATTGCTTCTAAATTACTGTTTCATCTTCTCTAACATCTTTCCCTGACTTCTGACTGTTTCTCAATAATTGCATTTTTCTAAATTAAGTCCTGGATCAACAGCACAGGTAACTAGCATGGCCATTAAATCAGTGTTCCCAGAACTTGAGAGCTGGTGGCATAGAACAAACCACCCAGGACTAGGGGTCAGAGAGGATAAGTTTACAATTCAAGTTTGGTTCTCATCCTCTGGATGATCTGGGCAAATTACGGAACACTGTTGGGAACTGGTTTTCTCAGCTGTGAATAAGGCCAATGGTGCCTGATTGGTAGGGTAATTATGAAGGAGAGAGAATAATGACTGTAATAATAATGACACGTTAATACATGCTAGCTGCTATTATTATTGGTGGCAATTTAGTTGCTGTCATGTCTGACTCTGTGTGACCCTACGAACTGGAGCCCACCAGGTTCCTGCCCCTGGGATTCCCCAGGCAAGAACTGGAGTGGGTAGCCATTTCCATCTCCAGGGGATCTTCCTGACCCAGGGCTGAAGCCATGTCTCCTGCATTGGCAGGCAGGTTCTTTACTGACCGAACCACCAGAGAAGCAGAAGCATGCATTTACTGTGTTTTCGCGGAGTATTTTATAATACTCCAACGAATAAGGATTCCCGCAGGGTGGTGAGACAGACTTTCAGGCTTTCAGTCATGGCTCCGTCACTTTCTAAGTAATTTTGTACACATTATGCAGCCTCTCTGTGATTCAATTTCCTCCTCTATACAACAGAAGTGATGATTAAGAGGCATTTGTGCCATGGACTTTTCACAAGGACTGAATGAGTTAGGACGCAAGTCTCAGGAAACTGAGTAAAATCTGGCATGTGATAACTTATGACCCATGTCTGCTATCATTACTTTATTTAAAACACAAAACAGTTGCTGCCATGCCCGTGGCAGTTAAGGCCATCTCCTTCTCTGCCACAAAACCCTAGTTTTGTTCAGGTCACAATAAACCCAAGCCTGGGAAAACTGTGATTGGTCCGAGCTTCATGGTTATCCTGTTCTCCGTTGCCTGGTTACTCACGTTCCTACTCCTTAGAGCCAGAGGTGGCCATGTGGTCCAGTCTGGACCAGTGAGATGCCGGAAATCCACTGGGGGCACTTCCGGGAATGAGCTTTGTCCTCGCTAAGCGAAGGCTCTTGAGGAAAGCCCTTTGCTCCTCTTCCCACACTTCCTCCCTCTGGACTCTGATGTGAGGCTCTCCGTGCAGAGAGGTGGCAGCCATTTTGCTTCCATGAATTCCAGATGGGAGATGAAAACCAACCGATTGGTGCAGGGGAAGGGTAAGAGACACTCGACTCTTGAGGACACCACTGAGCAGACTTCTACCCTTTAAGCTTTTTACTATCAATAGATGTCATGGTTTAAGCTGCTACTTGATTGGGTTTACTTGTAACCCAAAGGAAGTCCCTGTGTAAGAAATGAGAGCCATATCTGTTGGACACGGCCCTAGACGCTAGGTGTTTCTCAGCCACGAGGGCTCAGAGCTGCTCGAGTGTTATCCTCTCACCCTGGAGAACCCTGGCCATAGTCAGGATTGTGCAGCCAATTACAACAGCGAGTCTGGAAGAAAATAGGAAAAAGAGGGCTTGGACTTCATGTAAACTTGAAGGGCTGCTCGTGTTGAATGGAAATGGATTCTTTTGTGTTGGAAACACACAGAAATGGACAGGTCCCTGTGAATGGAAAAAAGAACCCTCTGAATGGCTTTCTTTTGCTCATTTCAGCAAATGAAAACAAAAGACTCCAGAGAAGCCTGCTCACAAAAGTGGAATTAATACCTGGGGAGTCAAGTAGAAAAGGGGGTGAAATAATGCTGTGGCCCCCCATGTCCAGAGATAATTTTCACTTTTGTGGGTTTGTTGTTTTTTTTTTTGGTCTATTTTCTATCTTGCCCTTCTCTCCCCCTTAGGGCATAATCGGTAATGTTGCGGCCTATTCTGTCTAGTTTATTATGTGTAATTTATTTCTGAATCCCAGCCTCTGCTTGTTCTTCTGTGTGTAACAAGGTTAATGCCTTGTAATGATGCTTTTGCCAGTTCTGCTTTTCATGACAAAATCCAATCTTGATTTAGCTCTAAACCTTGTCTCCCCTTCGGGCTTTCTTGGCTCCCTCAGAGTTGTCACTCTGTGTCTCCTTCGTGCCATGTCTAACCACACGTCCCGCCTACACTTGAGCCTGCTCTCAGAGGGAAACCTTTTTCGGTTTGTCTCAAATGATGTTTGGGCTGAAAAAGAGAGTGCCTGGGCTTGACACACCAAAGTGGGACCAAGGCTACTGGGAAGGAATGTGCGTGTGAGCATATTCAGGAAATACTGGGCATATCATGAGGGAAACAGCTTGACCTTGTAGCTCCTTCGTATAATCTTTCAAGGACCATAAACATCCTCCAGTGTGCACTGCCCACCTCCAGGGGACATGCGCCTGTCTTCTAGGATGTGAATGGTACACTTTGGACTTGAGTACCAAGGGGCCCCGCCCCTACCACGTGCAAGATGATCTGACTCAGAATCATGCAGGATGCTCACAGCCCTGCTGCAGTTATTATGGGAACAGCTGGAGGAAATGCACTCAAACGTGGTCTCTCAACTGTTGGGGAAACAGAAAAAGTCTTTAATCCCCACAGTGCTGAAAAGATTCTCTTATTTTGGTTTTTCCCCTGTGGGGCCAGGGCGAAAAAACAACTAGATGTCTAGGAACTTCTGCCCAGATGCTCAGTCATGTCCGACTCTTTTGCGATCCTATGGACTGTAGCCCACCAGGTTCCTCTGTCCATGGGCTTCTCCAAGCAAGAATACTGGAGTGGGTTGCCATTTCCTCCTCTGGGAATGATCCTGACCCAGGGATTGAACACACGTCTCCTGCACTGGCAGGCAGATTCTTCACTGCTGAGCCACACCCGGGAAGCCCAATGCCTCTCTGGCAGTAAATCTTGTACTTCGCTCCTCATTGGCATACACTCACCTGAAGCAGTTTCTTCATCATTACTTACCCAGGGGCCCACTTGCAGTTAGGAAGCCTCAGCAGGAGCCCTATGCCCAAGATCTGGCCCCGCTCCATCTCTAACCTGCTGCTTGATTTGGGCAAGCCCCCAAACTGCAACAATTGAATCTGTAAAATGGACACAATAATACATGTCCTGCCTATTAGCATTGTTGTGAAGCCCAAACGAAATCACATGTGTGAAAACAATTGGAAAACTATGTTCACCAAATTAGAGAATGGAAAGAACTATTTACCCATGTTAGATAGTGATAGTCAGTTTTAAGCCAGCTTTTTCTCTCTCCTCTTTCACCTTCATCAAGAGGCTCTTTAGAGAGCTAGTGGAGGTGATAGAATTCCAGCTGAGCTATTTAAGACCCTAAAAGATGATGCTGTTAAAATGCTGTTCTCAATATGCCAGCAAATTTGGAAAACTCAGCAGTGGCCACAGGGCTGGAAAAGGTTAGTTTTCATTCCAATCCCTAAGAAGGCAATGCCAAAGAATGTTCAAACTACTGCACAATTGCACTCATCTCACACATTATCAAATCAATGCTCAAAATTCTCCACGTGAGGCTTCAATAGTATGTGAACCAAGAACTTCCAGATATTCAAGCTGGATTTAGAAAAGGCAGAGGAACCAGAGATCAAATTGCCAACATCTTCTGGATCATCAAAAAAGCAAGAGAGTTCCAGAAAAACATCTACTCCTGTTTTATTGACTATGTCAAAGCCTTTGACTGTGTGGATCCCAACAAACTGTGGAAAATTCTGAAAGAGATGGGAATACCAGACCACCTGACCGGCCTCCTGAGAAATCTGTATGCAGGTCAAGAAGCAACAGAACCAGACATGGAACCACAGACTGGTTCCAAATTGGGAAAGTAGTCCGTCAAGGCTGTATATTGTCACCCTGCTTATTTAACTTCTATGCAGAGTACATCATGAGAAATGCTGGGCTGGATGAAGCACAAGCTGGAATCAAGATAGCAGGGAGAAATATCAGTAACCTCAGATAGGCAGATGACACCACCCTCGTGGCAGAAAGAGAAGAGGAACTTAAGAACCTCTTGATGAAAGTGAAAGAGGAGAGTGAAAAAGTTGGCTTAAAACTCAACATTCAAAAACTAAGATCATGGCATCCGGTCCCATCACTTCATGACAAATAGATGGGGAAACAATGGAAAGAGTGAGAGACTTTATTTTCTTGGGCTCCAAAATCACTGAAGATGGTGACTGCAGCCATGAAATGAAAAGACGTTTGATCCCTGGAAGAAAAGCTATGACAAACCTAGACAGCATATTAAAAAACATAGACATTACTTTGCCAACAAAGGTCCACCTAGTCAAAGCTATGGTTTTTCTGGGAATGCAAAGTAGGAAGTCAAGAAACACCTGGAGTAACAGGCAAATTTGGCCATGGAATATGGAATGAAGCAGGGCAAAGACTAACAGAGTTTTACCAAGATAATGCACTGGTCACAGCAAACACCCTCTTCCAACAACACAAGAGAAGACTCTACACACATGGACATCACCAGATGGTCTATACTGAAATCAGATTGATTATATTCTCTGCAGCAAAAGATGGAGAAGCTCTATACAGTCAACAAAAACAAGACCAGGAACTGACTGTGGCTCAGATCATGAACTCCTTATTACCAAATTCAGACTGAAATTGAAGCAAGCAGGGAAAACCGCTAGACCATTCAGGTATGGCCTAAATCAAATCCCTTATGATTATACAGTGGAAGTGAGAAATACATTTAAGGGCCTAGATCTGATAGACAGAGTGCCTGATGAACTATAGAATGAGGTTCGTGACATACAGGAGACAGGGATCAAGACCATCCCCATTGAAAAGAAATGCAAAAAAGCAAAATGGCTGTCTGGGGAGGCCTTACAAACAGCTGTGAAAAGAAGAGAAGCAAAAGCAAAGGAGAAAAGGAAAGATATAAGCATCTGAATGCAGAGTTCCAAAGAATAGCAAGAAGAGATAAGAAAGCCTTCTTCAGCGATCAATGCAAAGAAATAGAGGAAAACAACAGCATGGGAAAGACTAGAGATTTCTTCAAGAAAATTAGAGATATCAAGGGAACATTTCATGCAAAGATGGGTTCAATAAAGGACAGAAATGGTATGGACCTAACAGAAGCAGAAGATATTAAGAAGAGATGGCAAGAATACACAGAAGAACTGTACAAAAAGGATCTTCACAACCTGGATAATCACGATGGTGTGATCACTCATCTAGAACTAGACATCTTGGAATGTGAAGTCAAGTGGGCCTTAGAAAGCATCACTATGAACAAAGCTAGTGGAGGTGATGGAATTCCAGTTGAGCTATTTCAAATCCTGAAAGATGATGCTGTGAAAGTGCTGCACTCAATATGCCAGCAAATTTGGAAAACTCCGCAGTGGCCACAGGACTGGAAAAGGTCAGTTTTCATTCCAGTCCCAAAGAAAGGCAATGCAAAAGAATGCTCAAACTACTGCACAATTGCACTCATCTCACACGCTAGTAAAGTAATGCTCAAAATTCTCCAAGCCAGGCTTCAGCAATACATGAACTGTGAACTTCCTGATGTTCAAGCTGGTTTTAGAAAAGGCAGAAGAACCAGAGATCAAATTGCCAACATCTGCTGGATCATCGAAAAAGCAAGAGAGTTCCAGAAAAACATCTATTTCTGCTTTATTGACTAGGCCAAAGCCTTTGACTGTGTCGATCACAATCAACTGTGGAAAATTCTGAAAGAGATGGGAATACCAGACCACCTAACCTGCCTCTTGAGAAACCTGTATGCAGGCCAGGAAGCAACAGTTAGAACTGGACATGGAACAAGAGACTGGCTCAAAATAGGAAAAGGAGTACATCAAGGCTATATATTGTCACCCTGCTTATTTAACTTATATACAGAGTACATCATGAGAAACGCTGGACTGGAAGAAACACAAGCTGGAATCAAGATTGCTGGGAGAAATATCAATAACCTCAGATATGCAGATGACACCACCCTGATGGCAGAAAGTGAAGAGGAACTAAAAAGCCTCTTGATGAAAGTGAAAGAGGAGAGTGAAAAAGCTGGCTTAAAGCTCAACATTCAGAAAACGAAGATCGTGGCAGCCGGTCCCATCACTCCATGGGAAATAGATGGGGAAACAGTGTCAGACTTTATTTTTGGGGGCTCCAAAATCACTGCAGATGGTGAGTGCAGCCATGAAATTAAAAGACGCTTACTCCTTGGAAGAAAAGTTATGACCAACATAGATAGCATATTCAAAAGCAGAGATACTACTTTGCTGACTAAGGTCCGTCTAGTCAAGGCTATGGTTTTTCTAGTAGTCACGTATGGATGGGAGAGTTGGACTGTGAAGAAGGCTGAGCGCCGAAGAATTGATGCTTTTGAACTGTGGTGTTGGAGAAGACTCTTGAGAGTCCCTTGAACTGCAAGGAGATCCAACCAGTCCATTCTGAAGGAGATCAAGCCTGGGATTTCTTTGGAAGGAATGATGCTAAAGCTGAAGCTCCAGTACTTTGGCCACCTCATGCGAAGAGTTGACTCATTGGAAAAGACTTTGATGCTGGGAGGGATTGGGGGCAGGAGGAGAAGGGGACGACAGAGGATGAGATGGCTGGATGGCATCACTGACTCGATGGACGTGAGTCTGAGTGAACTCCAGGAGATGGTGATGGACAGGGAGGCCTGGCGTGCTGCGATTCATGGGGTCGCAGAGTCGGACACAACTGAGCGACTGAACTGAACTGAACATGTATGGATGTAAGAGTTGGACCGTAAAGTAAGCTGAGCACCAAAGAATTGATGCTTTTGAACTGTCGTGTTGGAGAAGACTCTTGAGAGTCCCTTGGACTGCAGGGAGATCAAACCAGTCAATCCTAAAGGAAATCAGTCCTGAATATTCATTGGAAGGACTGATGCAGAAGCTCCAATACTTTGACCACCTAATGTGAAGAAGTGACTCATTGGAAAAGACTGTGATGCTAGGAAAGATCGACGGCAAGAGAAGGGGATGACAGAGGCTGAGATGGTTGGATAGTATTGCCGACTCGATGGATGTGAGTTTGAGCAAGTTCCAGGAGATGGTGATAGACAGGGAATCCTGGCATGTTGCAGTCCATGGGGTCTCAAAGAGTTGGACATGACTGAGTGACTGAACTGGTCATCTGGAGGAAGAATTTACTTTTGAACTCAAAGGATCCAAAGGAAAAGTTCAAAGTGTGCAGGAAGAATGAAAGGGAAGTTTGGGGACACACTTGGATATTTCATATCCACCTGCTTCACTCTCTCTAAGGACCAGAGTCCTCCAGCCCTGCAGCCCTCGTAGTGTTAGTCGCTCAGTTGTAT
Source organism: Ovis canadensis (assembly GCF_042477335.2). Classification (NCBI taxonomy): domain Eukaryota; kingdom Metazoa; phylum Chordata; class Mammalia; order Artiodactyla; family Bovidae; genus Ovis; species Ovis canadensis. The sequence goes on along the minus strand of NC_091247.1, from coordinate 136,129,979 downwards.
TCGACTCCTTGCGACCCCATGGACTGGTTTGGGTTGCCATTCCCTTCTCCCATGGATCTTCCTGACCTAGGGATTTAACCCAGTTTTTCTGCATTGCAGGCAGGTTCTTTACCATCTGAGCCTCCCGGCTCCAGCCCTACCTACAGACAAAGTCTCACTATCCCAGGTTTATCCTTCTTTATTCCTGTTTTGTGCACCACCCCCATCTAAATCTCTATCCTTTCCATGTGACTACTTTCAGTCAATTCTCTATGAAAAGACAACCTGACTCAAACAATTCACAAAAGCTTCTGAATGGCTGACAGTGTAAACAAATGCATTTCCCTAGATTCTTAGAGTTGGAAGAGACACAATCCAACAACGTTTTCCATGAGGAAGCTACTGGGATTCTAAATAGGATATTTTTTCACGTGGGGGCTGGCCTCCATGATGCAGGATTTTTGACACCTGCCCATGTTATACCAGTACTGCCCTCACTCCTCATTTTGACTACTGCAAAAGCTCCCTCCCCAAATTGCTAAATGCCCTCTAAATAAGTGGCATCATCTTCTTTGAGAACCAATGGACTCTGTCATAAGGTTTCAGAGTTGCTTCAAAATGGTTATTCAGACACTTCTTCCTTCCAACCCTCCTCCTCTCCTCCATCATGGTGAATGGCACCACCATCCATCCTCAGCTCCCCTCCATCACTCTCCACACCCAACACATGAACAATCTCAGCTGAATCTCCCAGTCTTAAGTCTATCTTAAATTGCAACCCACTCCAGTATTCTTGCCTGGAGAATCCCATGGATGAAGGAGCCTGGTACTCTACAGTCCACGGGGTCGCAAAGAGTTGGACAAGACTGAGCGACTTCACTTTCACTTTTTCTCCATCTCCATGGTCCCTACCCATCATCTCCCTCCTGATCTACTGCAAGAGCCTCCTGGTCTCTCTGTTTCAACCTATAATTTATTCTCTATCCAGTAGTCAGAGTGATCCTTTAAAATATAAAATAGGCTATGTTACTTCATTGCCTAAAATTCTTCAGTGGCTTACCATCACATTTAGAATTAAATCCAAATGTCTCCCCAGGTCCCACCTGATCTGGTCCCTGCTAACTTCTTAAAACTCAGCCTTGTCATACCACTCTTTTCCTTCACTCTGCTTCAGTTCCCCCCCCCCCACCCAGTGTCCTTCCTTCAGACACTTTACCATGTCCCCATCTTTCTGCCTCAAGGCCTTTGCACGTGCTATTTCTTCTAGTTCCCCTCTCTTCACTTCTTGCAGGCTGGTTTTTTTGAAAAACAACTTTCAGATTTCAAGTTCAGTGTCACCTCCTTATGGTCATGTGACTATAGATCGTCCTATCCCTATGCCAGTTGTTATTTTGAATTTTAACATTCCATTCATTTTATTGAAAATAATTATATTGCTTAAATTTTTAAATTCAATGTCTGTCTCCCAGTAGACTCTAAGCTCTACAATAGCTTATCTTACTCTACACTCCAAATGCAGCATATACCTCAGCATCTAGCATGTATCAAGTTGTTAATAAACATTTATTGAATGAATAAATAAATATACGGATCAATGTTTGAATGCTTTCAGTCAATATCTAGCCAGGCAACTCTGGTACATTGCTAAATAGGTCTAATCGTTACAAAAGCTCTTCTATTGAGGCAAAATTTGTTCCCTGCAAGCACTGGGCCTTGGTTCTGCCTGGGGAAACACCACCAAACTACCCCATATCACCTGCTTTCATGTATTGGGTTGGTCAAAAAGTTCGTTATGTTTTCTTGTAAGATGGAAAACCTGAATGAGCTTTTTGGCCCATCCAATACACTCATATCCATAGTTCATTGATGCTTGGAAGAGAGTTTCTGGGTCTTTTGCTATCTCTCTCTATAGACAGTCTACAGACTTGGTGTACTTAAAATGAGGCTCTAAGAACTAAACAAAATACATTTAGGTATTTTGGTATCCTCTAACCAAAGCAAAGAATAATAGCACTGTTCTTGCCCCATGATTAGAACAGCATAATTCATGAACATTGGGCTAACTTTAGAAATAACATAGTAGCAGCATGGATAAGTGGAAAGAAAGAGCAGGAGATTCAGGGTAAAAAATAAAAACACTTGGGTTTAAGTTCAAGCTCTATTGCTTATGAGCTGTCTCTAAGCAGTCATTTAACCTTTCTGAGGCTTCTCCACCCACCCACCTGCTCCATCAAGGCCATTGATAAAGCTTTTGGCTCTTAGCCAAGTGCTTGACCTGTAAAATACAGATGGGATTAAACCCCCTACTGTCAAAATAAGCCAATCAAATGAATTCTAAAACAAAATACAACATTTTGCCATTGGTTTTCTGACACACATAGTAATAGAACGAGTGTCTGGAGTATGGGCTCCACTGACATCTGGTTCCTGCAAAGAATTTAGGGAATTCACGAAACTGGATGAGAAAAAAAAGAATTCTGTATTGTGAACTCTGACTGAAATTTAGTATTTCCTTTCATTATTAATGCAGGCCACAGTCATATTAACTGAACCTGCGACTTTGTCATCAAAAGAAATCAGATATTTTCACATCATTTTATAATTGTTGCAGGTATCTCAAAATATCATTTGTGCTTATCTCTGCTTGGAAATGATGGCAGTTACTGCTGTGAGGTCTCGCTATTTAATGTGTTAAGATATCTTACTCTATCTCAAATTGGAAAAAACATTTGGATATATCTGTAGATCAATATAATTGGTTCATTTTGCAGCTCTCTCTTTTTTCACGTGTTTAAAACCATGAGGCTTCCCCGGAGGTCCATGGCACAAGGGCTCCACGGGGCAAGGACCCCCATATGGAGGGGCACAGAGATGCTGCTAAGCCCAGGAGACTGAGGCTGCTCTGGGTGTCCCAGGCCTGCGGAGGCCTCAGAGAAGCAAGGACCAGCACTTGGAATCCAATTTCTGAAATTGATCACTGATGGAAAAGGGGCCTCAGGAGGATGTCAGTGCAGAGTAATTAGGAAGAGTTGATGGGTTAGAAGACATGCTTCTCAAGTGGACGCTTCCAAGACCAGGCTGGAGGGAAAGACCAGGAGTCGGGCCTCACTGGTGAGGGAGTCACACAGAAATGCCCTTCCCTATTGGCCACCTGGCTTTCATTCTTCCTATAAACACAGCTCCAGGGGCCTGGGCTTCTCTTGGAAGCTCTTACCTCTATAAGCTGTAATCACATCTTCTCCACCAGATGGAACCTCCTTTTCAGTTCAAATATTTATTGAGGGCCCACTGTGCCTTAGGTGGCATTCTTGATGCCTAGGAAGCACTGATGAGACACCCCTGGCTACTCCCCATTGGCACCATCGCCATGTTGAGCCCAACACAGAGCCTGGCACACGGCAGGCTCTCCATTAGAGGCTGACAGAGTAGGCCTCACTTCATGGCCAACTGAATGTTTAGTTGCCCTCTCTGGCAAGGAGGTCTCAAAGATATCTAAAATCTATGACAATTAAACTAACTGGTCACCAATGCCTCTCAATTCAATATCTTGAAAAACTATTTCACTTGATCCCTTGTCTCCGCCCACACTGCACCTCTGTTCAGGTCTCCACCAGGCTCAGCTGGATTACCACAACCCACGTGATCCATCTGTCTCCCTGCGCTTCCACTGTGGCCACCACTCCAGACCAAGGCGACATCATCTCTTGCCTGGACTAATAAAGGAGCCTCTTGCCTCTTCTGGGGCCAATCTCTCATCCACGACCCACGGGGCAGCCATTATTTAGGAATTCAAATCCAGTCATTTCACTTCCCTTCAAAGGCTCTTCTAAGCTTTGAGGGAAAAAAAAAAAAATATAACCTCCTTCCCACAGCCTGCCAGGCCTACGGGGTCGGCTACTGCTTTCTTCCCCAACACTCTCCCCCCTCCACCTCCCTAAACCAACCACACTAGCCTTTTGTTCTTCAAAATGACTAAGTCATTTCCCCTTTTGAAGCCTTGCTCTGCTCCCCACTCCCCATGGGAGACGCCTACAACTATCCTTTCTCATCTTCCTGGGGTTGACTAACTTCCTTAAAAAGAACTTTCCCCACCAGCTCAAATAACATGGCTCTATTACATCCTCAGCTTTTTCCTTCTCGTAGCTCCAGTCTCAGCCTGGGCCTCAGTTTCCTCATCTGTAAAATGGAAATCACACTACCCATCTCACAAGGCTGGGGTGAGGGTTAAATGAGTTAATATTGGTAAAGTGCTTACTTAGAACAATACTTGGTGCAAAGCGAATGCTTTAGAAGGGCTAGCTATCATTTTACTGCAAAAAGAAGCTCTTTGTTTTCTGCCTATTTATTGTCTACTCTATACATCACTGATAGAAATATTTCACACAGTGCTTGACACAGAGTACAGACTCAAGAAGTATCTGATTGAACTAGTGACTGTCCTTCTAATCAGCAGTTTTGCCTCTCGTCTCACCTCATTCATTCTTCTGAACGATTGCACTAAAACACAATCAGCTCACATCTACTTAGAGCCCTGCTTTAGTCCTCCCTAAACAGGGCGGTTGAGTCCTAGAAGAGGACTAGAAGCTCAGTAGAGTCCTAGAAGTTCCTTTGAGATGCTGCAGGGACCAGCAAGGGGTGGGGGTGGCTGAGTCGCAGGATTCTGGGAGTCTCCCCCAGCCCCACCCCGCTTCACCCTGAGTCTCAGCACTTGGCAATGGCCTCACCCAGAACAGCAGGTCAAAGATGATTTGTTAGCCTTTTTCTCACACTGAGCTTCTGGTTTAAGATTTAGGAACCTGGTTTGTAAAGCCTGAAAACAACTGACCATCAGGATAAAATCCAGTCACCTTAGCTAGTCTCATTAAACCCTTCGCCATCTGGCCCTGTGTGCTCATTTCTGGACACTCCCCAGCCAGGGTGAGCTACCTGCAGTTCACAAGCTTATTCAACTTCCCGCTTGTGCACAAGCTGTGCCTTCTCTGGAACTCCCTTTCTGCCTCTTCTGCTTGGCTTCAAGATACAGCTCCAATATCACCTCTCTAAAGCCTCCCCGGTTCTCCCACGTGAGTTTGATGCTCCTTCTTGGGGTTTCCACATCACCTTTTTGCTAAATTTCATATGCTGTCTTAGGGCAATGCAAAGGTTTGTTCTACTCTCACCCTTTCCATTATAGCAGGGGTGGGTAAACTACCAGCTGTGGACCAAACCAAGTAAGCTGCCTGCTTTTTGCAATGCGCCTCCCTCCCAAGCCAAGAATAGTTTCTACATTTTTTAAATGGCTGAAACAATCTAAAGAATAATATTTTATGACAAGTGAAAATTATACATGAAATTCAAATTTCCGTGTCCATAAAGTTTTATTGGAACATCGCCACGAGTGTTCCTTTATGCATTGTCTACGGTTGCAGTCACACTTCACTGGCAGTCGAGCAATTGCAGCAGAGACTGCACGTGGCGGGCAAAGCCTACGATACTGACAATCTTTACAGAAAAAGTTTGCTGACTTCTGCAGAAACGCACTGGCCAGAGTAGTGGAGTGGGGATTACTGGGGTCAAATCCTCTTTATGACTCCTCTGAGGAGACACTAAGTGTAACTATTGATCAGACAGTCGAACTCATCAACTATAGAAACTGTAAAACAAATCACAATTCTCTTTGGTTTTCTGACAGTATATAAATTAGTATTAATTTTCCATCTTGATGAAAATGCTAACAAAAACTATGAGCATAACTGATAAGTCTTAACCACTACCATGCCTCTAGGGGGCCTCCCTAGTGGTTCAGATAGTAAAGCGTCTGCCTGCAATGCAGGAGACCTGGGCTTGGTCCCTGGGTCAGGAAGATCCCCTGGAGAAGGAAATGCAATCCCCTCCAGTATTTTTGCCTGGAGACTCCCTGGTGGGCTACAGTCCATGGGGTCACAAAGTCAGACACGACTGAGCAACTAACACTTAGCTCAGTGACTTTTTTCACCATGCCCCTGCTACCACAAACAGGTTAGATTCAGGATGCCTACAAACTGCCCCCAGCAACTGTGGGGGTTCTCAGAGCAGCCCTCAGTGATCATCAGCTAGGTGCCACCTCGTAGGTGCCTACCTCAGGGAAGGCAGAGGTGGGTCATGGAGAAGCCTGAAGGGAGGCAGAGACGGTTCCATGCCGCTGTAGTCAACATGGTAACCATGGTGTGGGTCTCCCTCCTTTGCATTCCGAGGCAACCTGCCTACACCACCTACTGGGGGCCATCACGTGATGGTCTCCCTTCCTCTGACTGAACCAGGACTCAGTACTTGTCCCAACGGCAACAAACCCCTACCCTGAATTTGGGCTCATAATGTGGAGTCAAAGGATGGGTTGGACCCCATTCTATTTCCTGGTCATTTGAAGTAAATAATATAGGAAGCTGTTGCTAGTTGGTAGCTGATGCAGAAGGTTAAATGCTACTGGGAGGCAGAGTGGGGATCAGGTCAGACTGAGGCACATTCAGATGAGGAGGGAGAGGGACAGATACTCGAGGAAGCCCAGGTGGTCATTCGGTAGCAGGACTGAGGGAAGCCGCCACCCTGTCAGGCTGACAATGAAACCTTCGAATGAGGATCCTTCACTCTTTCTGCTGCTGAGCATCTTTCCGCTGCTCTGACTGCAGAAGTTTCCTCTCACTCCACACCATGCTAAGGTGCTCAGTCGTGTCCGACTCTGTACAACCCCATGGGCTGTAGCCTGCCAGGCTCCTCTGTCCCTGGGATTCTCCAGGCAAAAATACTGGAGGGGGTTGCCATGCTCTTCTCCAGGGGATCTTCCTGACCCAGGGGTCGAACCTGGGTCTCTTATGTCTCCTGCATTGGCAGGTGGGTTCTTTACCGTTCATGGCACCTGGGAAGCCCACCGCCCTCCGCATCAGAGAGCCCCAGCCTGTTACTACTGAAAATCACGACAGTGATGAAGGAGACACATACCTAGTGTTTACCCTAGGTCAGGTAGTGTTCGTACCCTATACATATGAAGTCATTAATCCAGACAAAAATCCTATGAAGCAAAAAGGATCAATACTTCTAGGTAAACAAACAAGCACAGAAAGGTTAAATAATTTGCCCAAGGTCACACAACTGGGAAATGGCAGCTATGGCCCCTGTCTACCTGGATCCAGAGTCTGTGCAGGCGACCACCTCTCCTCTTCCTAGGCTTCCATGTAATCCCACATGTTCCTACCCACTAAATTCCCCATCTCCTTGTTGGAGCTTACTTATGTAGATCTTGGGTTCATGCAACCAACTGTGCCTAATTAGAATAGAAATTGGTATCAAGATTGATGCTGTAAATAGTAGACCCTTAGAATTCTGGCGTGCAGCTTGGAAATCTCTAGAAATCTCCTCCTGCCCTGCCCACATCCTGGAATGAAATGCAAACAGACTGTTGCATGAAAGGGTGAAGGAGCTAACTAAACTATGACTTACAGGTTCTTAAGACTCAGACTCCAAACTCAAAAACAGTAAGACTCTGGAAGTTTTTCTAGGTATTTCTGTTGAGCAACTAGAAGAGGATAAGAAATATAAGGGGAGTGGGATGAGTTGGTTACTTTCTATGACCTGAAGTAAAACTGCAGTGAAAACGGGCGGGGCGGGGGCGGGGGGGACAAATTCTTATCTCAGGTGTTTGAGCTGCTAGGGAAACTGTGATACCTTGCAGCTGTGGTTCTAAAACCTGAATGTAGAGTAGAATCACCTGGAGAGATTGTTAAAACACAGATTGCCCATCCCACGCCCTACTCTGAGATTCTGATTTAGTAAATCTGATGTGGGGGCCCAAGAATTTGCATTTCCAGTAAGTTCCCTGGTGATGCTGTTGCTGGTCCAGAGACTACACTTTGCGGATCACTGCCCAACAGCACAAAGCCCTCTCTTCTTGTCTCTGGAAGGCGTGAGCATGCCCATTATTAACTTATACCAAAAAAATGCCAACCAGGCTGGGTTTTTATGGTCAAAGTTAATGCTCAGGTTGGCAAGACCGTAAGCCTGGCAAGCCCAAAGAATGGGAATTTCTGGGGAAAGCCAGAGGAGTGGAGGATGTCAGGGAGGCTCGGACTAGAGAAGAAAGAGGCCCCAACACATTAGACATCAAGAAAAAGACAATAGTTAAGGGGGCATGAGGGCTTCCCAGGTGGCTCTGTGATAAAGAATCCACCTGCCAGTGCAGGAGATGCAACAGATGAGGGTTCAATCCCTGGGCTTGGAAGCCCCCCTGGAGGAGGAAATGGCAACTCACTCCAGTATTCTTGCCTGGAAAATTCCATGGACAGAGGAATCTGGTAGCCCATGGAGTTGCAAAGAGTCAGACACGACTGAGCAACAGAGCACAGCATACATAAGGGAGCATGAGGTGGCCAGACTCAAGAAAGTGTGGCTGCTAAGGACAGAAGACATCCCCAACATGAGCCCCCAACCCCTCTCATTTATTAATTTAACAAATATTTCTTAAGTTACTATGCTAGGTACTCTGGCTTCAACAGAGAGCAAAATGTTACAAGGTTCCTGACCTCCTGGGGCTTGTATTTTAATTGTGGCTGCTAATAAAGACAAGAGTTCCTATAACCCAGATTTAACAGGCTGAGATCTTGGGATTGAGTTTATGAGCTAGTTCTTATGTCTGAAAACCAAAAACTTAGAGCAGTCCTTAAAGGTCCTATATGTCTCTCCGAGGTTGTTATAAGTCTGAATACAAAGAGTGCCAGTGCTACCTAGAAACCGACCATTGAGGAACAACCTCCTCAAAGCCTGAATTTCAGGTGCTCAAATATGCAGATCCAGAAACCAAGTTCACACTCAAGAATTCTCTGTTCTACTGTCTTAAGTCCAGCTTAAGTCAATCCTAAAGGAAAACCACTCAATCCTAAAGGAAATCAGTCCTGAGTATGCATTGGCAAGACTGATGCTGAGGCTGAAACTTCAACACTTTGGCCACCTGATGTGAAGAACTGACCCCTTGGAAAAGACCCTAATGCCGGAGAGATTGACAGCAGGAGGAGAAGGGGACGGGAGAGGATGAGATGGTTGGATGGCATCACTGACTCGATGGACATGAGTTTGAGCAAGCTCTGGGAGCTGGTGATGGACAGGGAAGCCCGGAAGAGTTAGACGCGACTGAGAGACTGAATGGACTGAAGTCCAGCTTACAGCTGACCTCTGAGTAGCAGCAAGAGCCTAGCCTCCTCATGGAGGACAAGATTGACACCACAGTCCAATGTCTGTGATGCTGAACTGTTCACGGCTATGTGTTACAAGCTCAGGTCCTCAATGCTCTGTCATTTACCAGGTATGGAAATTAACCAAAGCTCTCCAGGTCTCAATGTCTCATCATAAAACCTTAACAACAACTACGGTCCTTGCTGCATATGGGGCATTACAACGAACCAAATGTAAGGCATGTGAAGTGCTTAGCTCAAAGCCTGGCCATAGTAATCATCTAACAGCAGCAGCTATGGTTGCTTTTTCCCTCTAAGTGGGTGTTGGCCTTTTTAAATCCCTGCTTAAATATTAGACGTATGTATGGGGGTAAAATTCACCACCTAGTCTATAGACTGCAAAGTGGCCAGACACGATCATAACAGAAACTAAAGGGGAAATAAACATCACAGGAAGACTGTGGATTTTGAGGTCAATAAGGCTGCACTGCCGAGTGGCCCTGGGACATCACTTCTGCACACAGTAGCTAGAAGCGTCTTGGGTTACTGTCTGTTGGAGAGCATGTGAGTGTTTTGTGGTTGTCTGCATGACAAATACTTATCAGGCTTTGGAATTATGTGAGTGTGGAGGAAGGGGGTGTGTCTTCCTACAAGGAATAGAATGAAATAGAAGAGTCATTTCATTGGCCAACACAATAAGAAAACACACTACCCTCGGTGTCTACAGAGGCCACCATGTTTAAACTACAAGCAACCCCAGGACCCAGCCACAGTAGCCAAATAATCTGGACCAATCAGACTTCAAAACTCAGGTACACACACTTTTCTATCAGTGTATTGGTATGCCAAGGGTGGCAGGAGTTCAGAGATGAGAGGAAGTTAACTTGTACATAATTTAAAACATTCATTTTTATGTTGATCCAAGCACACAGATATGTTACGGAATAGAATGAAAAAAAAATCACATCAAGTTTTAAAAACACTTCAAGGGGTGTATCCTAGGGGAAGCTGGTTGCTGCCTCTAATTAGGGGACTTTGAAGGCAAAGTTTGAGAAGAACTAGAGTGGTGGAATGAATGCAGAAGTAGATATTGCAAGACCTGGGTTTAAGCTGGAGGCTCTGATGCTTACTTCGTGTATTATCTTGAGCAAGTTGCTTTAGTGATCTCAAGCTTCCTCATCAGGTAAATGGGAAAGTTCCTCAGAGAAGCAACCTTAGAGTTGATGAGGGGCTCAAAAGAAGTAATATATGAGGAACTGCATACAAATACTGATTAGGATTATTAGAGAGGGTCTACAGAATCAGGCTGCCTGGGCACATTTGCAGGCTGGAGCTAACCTGCCATACTTGTGAAAGGGGACTCAAAGTTGGAGGCAAGACAGAAAAAAAAATCATGGCCCAGTGTGTGAACGGCTGAGGACGCAATCATTGCCCAAGCATCTCGTGAATGAATCCTTAGCGAGAGAAGCTGAAGGCAAGAGAATCAGCTCACAAGAGATCAGGAGAGAACCTAGACATGAGAAAACACAACCCAGTCATCCCCGTCACTTTCCTACCCACGGCTGACTGAAGATGGAAAGGAAGAGAGTCACACAGGCGGAGCAGGGGAAGGCAAGCCAGTCTATGCTTGTGCCTCGCTGCCTATGGATTACTACTACAATGCTGCGTCTGCTCTGGGGGAACCACTGTTAGAATCGACTGAGGCTCCCTCTAGAGTGGTTTTTCAAGTTTCGTCTGCTGTCGTAGGTACCTTGTAATTCAGCGTGGCTTTTCCAAAACACACTGAAAACCTGAAAATAAAATGCAGAACAAACGCAACCCAAATGACATCATTGTTCTGAGCGACAACTAGGGGCACACTGATCTCATAACCCCATTAAATGGGGTTGCCACCTGCTATTGTCCTTTCGATGGCAGATTCAGTGGCGCTGCCAGAGCACTGCCTGCCGTAGCAGGCATCAAACAAATATCTGTTCAACTATCTCATCTGCCTATTTAATAGGTTATAAAATTGTCAGCTTTTTCATCGAAACTACCGCCTTTCCCCCCCTCCCCATTCAAAGTCTCTCTTGAAACTCAATTCCATTAAGGCTTTTTAATACATACGAGCAGCAAGGAATTTACTTCCATATTTTTTTATAAAAGGCAAAACTCCAAGTTCCCACCTGGGCAGCCCTGACAAGCTATTGTTTGAACTGGAGTACATTATTTAATTTGGATGACAAGCTCAGGGGGTAGAGACCCCGTCTTTCAGAAACTGCAGCTCTGAGCACACTGGGAGCTTTCGATAAATAACAGCAGCAAGACATGCTGTGATGGGACCTAGTTTAATTATTTATTTTTCCAATTCCAGATTTTTGGCAGCATGTGTTTACCCCTTGCTTGATTTCTAAGGGGGCAGCCACCTCCCAGAAGTGCCCCACACAAAGATGGATAAGCAGCTCTCTGACTTTTCCTTCCCATCATCCCAGCGCAAGGAGGAACACCTGATCGAGCCAAAAACGTGGAATCTGAGTGCATTCAGGGTGCCTGCTGGGTTTGGAAGGGAACTAAGTCCTCCAGGACTCAATGGGTAGAGCGAGGCAGTCAAGAGAAATGTTTTGGCTCCCACACATCTACACAGCTGTCAGATGGCGGAGCTTGGATTTCCACTGTTATCACCTGCTGCGGGCCTCCGAGCTGTCTCGACATTGACCCGAGAGACCAAGTATGCCTAAAGCTGCACACTAAGTGCTATGTGGGGGTACTTTCAAGTCTTTCAACAGAGAAGTCAAAGATGGTGATTTTTGCCGAACTTGAACTCATAAGGATCTCACGAAGACAGATATTAAATATTAACTTATAATTGTATAGCCAGATGAAGTCATGTAGGAAGTATTATGCATTATATACATTTGCGTAATGTATATAATGTAATAATTATAACAGTGACCAAATGAAGACATTATGTGTGTGCCCCAGCACACAAGTAGTGGGCAAGGAGGAGGAAGCAAATGACCATTCTAAGAGGCCTTGCAAAAAACCTGTTTTGTTTTTTTTTTTCTTTCTGGGTAATAAGGCTAACATTTGGTAAGATGGGCTCTGCCTGGGTGAAGGTGGGAGTGTCTTTCCATACACTTCTCAATAGACCTTAGCGCCAATGTCCTCTCTATGCTTACACAACAAATGTATCAACACAGCACATTTTTCCAAGTGAAGACTTCTCGCCTTGCTCTCTGACGCATTTTATACCAAAACAATGGCAACACCTGTAGCCGTTAATTTCTGCTCTTTGATTTCTGTCCAGTTATAAAGGAGGCGCTCAGCAGGCTCCCCTCTCAGGAGCCATATGTGGAGTTGATGTGCCAGCAGCCTTGGAAGGAAAAGAGCCTCGGAGAAGCGCACAATGGCTCCATAATCCCCATCCACTGGACCCTCTTGAACCTCGGCTTTCTTTCCCAGTCAAAGAAATGCCAGTTTCAAGAGTCAAGCTGTGGCTGTCCTGGGGACCCTGGGGGAGGTGGGGGGGTGGGGTGGTGGTGGTGAAAAACTCTGCCATTTGCCTGGGTGGGTGGTGCCCCTGAGCCCCGCCATTTAGTCAGACAATCTGGAGCCCAGAAACTGCCTGTGGCACCCCCAACACTTTCTCTCGCCCTCCCCTCTAGGGTGAGGCTTTTTACCCACAAAGCCACCTCCGCGGGCCCAGCCTCTCCCCCGAGCTGTAGACCACAGCGCACACCCTCCACAGAGCCACAGCCCCGCCCCCTTGCACCGGGCCGCGCAGAGGGTTCTGTTCCCCCCAAGCCTGAGCCTCTGTTCCAGCCTAGCGCTGACCGGTGTCGAGCAGACCAACTCTTCAGACCACATCACAAGGGTTACGGGGGGTGGGCACAAAGACTGGGGTGTGGCAAGTCCTTTAGGTTCCACGGCTTCTCAGCCCAGGGCACTGCGTTTGGTAACCCTGGTGAGGACAAGGGTCAAAGCCGCAGGCCAACCCAGACCACACACCGGGGGAAGCGTTTAGGGGAGGGCGGGGGAGCTGCCTGGGGAGGCTCAGACCCAAACAAGCGCCCCTGTTTGGATAGGCAGGGATGGCAACGGGATGCAGTCACCAGAGTTTTGAGCTTAACTCCTACCCTCTCCACCTCCCTTTTTTCACACTCCCTCGGGGACCTCTGGTCGTGCTTGAGAGTAGCCCGAGGTACCAGAACGGTGGTCGGGCGGCCACAGGGCTGCGTAAATCCGAGAACTGGTAAAGGTCAACCCTCTCTGCCTGCGGCTCTGCCTCGCCCGCGGCTCCGCAAAGGGAGCGCTCCCCTACCCAGGAAGGGGCAGGACTTACGCAGTTGTTCTCGTTGTTATCGATCTCGAAGTCCCAGCGGCAGATCTTGGTGCGCGCCTGGATCTCACTCATCCTGAAGAGGCAGAGTGCGGTGGTGGTGGGCGACCGCTTCTCCTGGTCCTCTCCGGTGGCTGCGCTGAACACGCCCGCCCAGACGTCCAGGGCCTCCACCAAGCTGGAGGAGAGCAGCAGGCGGCGGCCGTCTGGGTGGCCGCGGCCGCAGTGGAGGGCCGCCTGGCCCTGGAACAGAAGCATCTCGGAGCTCTTGGCGATGCGCGCCATGCTGGGCCAGCCGGTGGCGGCGCCTCTCGAGTAGTTGTAGGGGTAGTAGGGGAAGTAGACGCTGCCGTTCCAGAGAAAGGCGTCCACGAAGTGCAGGCTGCTCCCGCCGTCGCGCAGCTTGAGGCGTCCCGTCTCCTTCGTGGCCAGGCTGCGCTTCCCGGTGTCCTTGAGCGCGATGGCCGTTTCGCGGTCGGACGCCGCGGGGTTGCAGCGGCTGGCCGTCTCGGACTCGGGCAGCACATAGGTGGCGGCCACGGCCAGGTACCAGCTCTGGGTGTCGTTCGCGTAGTACACCACGCCGGCCGTCGAGCCCTGCGGGTGACACGACACCACCTCGGTGCCGTTGCGCAGGGAGCTGCGGCTCAGGTTGCCCAGGGGTCGCACCTCGCAGGCGCCCCGGTCGAAGGTCCAGCCGGTGAGCAGCAGCCCCTCGAGGCCGGCCGCCCCCTCGCGGTAGGGCAGCAGCAGCTTGCTGAAGCTGCTGCCCGGCCGGGGCCGCGCGGGGGGCGCCAGCGGGACGGGCTCCGAGCAGTTGCCCACTTGGTCCCGGTATAGGCGCGAGAGCCTGTGCTCCAGGCTGTAGTCCAGCTGGTCTAGGCAGCTGCCGCTCGCCACGAACACGCCGTCCTCCCGGCTCACCGCGATGGCTCCGATAGCTTGCTGCGACCGCCACACGGGCTCGTCCGCGCCCCGGCCGGGCGCCGCGAGCGCCAGCAGATAGGCAAGCAGCGGCAGCAGCGCGGCGGGGCGCGGGGGGCGCGGCGGTGCCTTCCTCCGGGAGACCTCCATGGGGCTGTGGCGTGGGGGGGGGCCGCCCCCGGGCAGGGCGCGCGGCGGCGACGGCGGCTCAGGCGCGCGGCGAGTGAGACGCGGGCGGCGGCGGCTCCTGCGCGCGCTCGGGCTCCCGCGGCCGCCCCATCCCTGCGGCTCGCCCGGGAAGGAGAGCGGGGAGGGCGGCGCGCGGCGGGCTCGTTCCGGCAGCCTGTGCAGCGGCGGCGGCGGCGGCAAGCCCTGCGCGCTCCGGCGCCGCTTCCTCCGGGCCCTCCTTCTCCGGAGAGTTCCTCTGTGCAATGCTGGCGCTCGAGGGGAGGCGCGGAGGGGAAGGGAGGGGACGGGCGTAGGGGAGCGAGGCAGGCGGGGAGGGCTGGAGAGGTTGGGTGCGCTTGTGCGTTTCACTTTCCCATTGTGAAAGTGGGATGCAACTGGCCCCCTTCCTCATCCTCTTCCTCCTCCTCCCTCCGCCTCCTGTCCGCCCGCCCTCCCTCCACGCCCATCTCCCCTCCCCTCTTGATTCGGTGAGATAGGGAGGAGGGAGGTCTCGTAATTTGGGTTACTGTGTAGGTGGCCTCTTTCATCTATTCATAACAAAGCTGAGCCGCCTGCCGCCGCCACCACCATAGCCCCTTAGCTCGCCCGGGGCTCCCGGGGCGCGCTAACAGCGCACCAAGCTGGCTCCAGCGCCTGTCCGCCCGCGGGGCTGCTCCAACGCTCGGGTTTTGTTTACGAGAGCGGCGCGGAGAGATGCGCAAGGCTCGGGGAGCTAGGACCCAGGCCGCCGAAGGGTTGCAGCTGAGGCCCGGGGCTCGGGCCACTGGGAGGCTGCGAGGGCGGCTGACAGGTGTGGAGCGGCGGGAGGGAGGCCCTGGGGAGGAGCGCGAGAGAGGGAAACACTGACAAGCCCGAGGCTCAAGGAACCAAGGCGCCCCTGTGACAGGCGCTGGGTTTCCCCGGGTCAGAGGAGTGAGGTGGGGGAAAGGCAGGCGCCGAGATTCTGGTTCTGGACAATCCCTGGGGCCGGAGCTCCCATACTTGAGGAGGTTCTCGCATTTCCCTTGGCAACGGAGTCCCAGGCTTTCAAACCTAGCACTTAGAAAGTTCTTCTCATCATCTAACCTGAATGAGCGTGGCTAGTATTTATTGAGAACGTACTGCGTGCCGGGTCCCGCTTGAAATTCATTACGTGGATTAAAACTCATTTAATACCCATAACAACCATGTTAGTGACTTGTTATTATCAGCCCCATTTCGTTAGGAGGGGTGGAGACGTTGCGGAACTTGCCGGGGGTCCTACTGCTGACAGACAGCAGAAGTGAGATTCGAATTCTCTTCTAGCTCAGGGCCGCTTACACCGCTCCCTCTAGCCAAGTTCCACCTGTGGTCTTTACAGAACTACCTGGAGAGCATTCTCAGCAGGTGGGGCAGAAAAGTTCCCCAAGTTAAATGTTCCCACCTACTTCCCAGCCCAGCCTTCAGAGTCAAGTACCCTTATTTCCCTAGAGGCGCTCCGTCTGTTTCCTCCTTTCGCACCTCTTTCCTTTGGACTCTCTGAGGTCTCACCAACCCACCAAGGCGGCAAATACCAGCTGAGCCGCCCCCCAAACCACCAAGAACTTCTGGAGCCCAGTGACTATCTGAGTCATTGTACACCTGTGTGTAGGTTCATGCTTTCTCAGAAGGGAGCCTCAGAGACTGCACAGATACCTCCCAGCCCTGAGGCGGCTGCACCTTACCATCTGGCAGGTGATCCGGGGGCACAGCAGGGGGAACCCGGTGCACCCCATGAGAGAGGATCTGTGACTCTTTCCAGGCCATTTCCAGACCAGAGGCCCCAGGGACGGCAATTGGTCACAACCCCTTTCTTCCTTCCCCTCCCAGTTTCCCAATTCTAGATGGAATCGGTTCGGGGGTGCGATGGGGTGGGTGCCTGGGCTTCCTCTAGATGCTGAGTCCTTCTGAAGGAGCAGCTGTTGCAGGTTTTAAACTTCTACCATAGTGCCTCAAGTTCTTCTCCCCGGTGCTGAGGGACAGGGCGGGAGGAGACTGATCTGGAAGGCTAAAGCAAAGGAGGGTTAGGGGAAGCAAGAAGCACGAGAGGAACTGGGGTTTCCAATCTGGATGTGCAGTTAAAGGTTCACATCATCCCGGCAGTAGCTCTCATACTTTGAATTCACAAGTGGTCATCTTTCCATTTGTCCTTTCCTTGTTTGAAATTGGATAACATTATCTTTGCCTGCCAGGAGGCAGCATGTGCTTTCCTACAAGCTGTCAGGTCGCTCTTTCTGCTGCGGTGATGGCGGTTGGGGTGCCAGTGAGGAGAGAAGAGGGGCAAGGGAAAGACCTAGAGCTACCAGATCGAGGTGAATCAGGAGATCTTTAGGCGAGGCTAATCAGACACGCTCTGCTCCAAAATAATCAGGCGCCACTCCCTGCACTGTCTTCCCACCTGAAACGTTTTAAGAATTTTTGCACTGCTGGCAGTGGAAAAAGTGGTGTCTTGGAAGCATCTGCAGTAGCTCATGGAACCCTTCACAGCATAGGAGAGGATGTGTGCGCCCATATTTTGACAGCGTTTCCCGTGAATGGTGAAGAAACAATGATCACTGCCTTCATGAGCCGGCTGTGGCAATGTTGTTATGAGAAGCAACAGTTCAATTCCATTCTGGAGATAGTTTTACTTCACTGGTAACCAAGTAATTTCTTGAAGTCCCGTAGAGTTGGTACAATCAGGACCAGCCCATCTTGGGAGCTATTTGGATTAAACATACTCTGTGGTGCGGCATTTTGATCACTACTCAATTCATTGCTGCCTCATGTTGAAAAAGAAACAACATCTTAAAAAACACTACCAGCAAGAAGCACAAGTGGCTTTGATGGCTACCGTCTCTTGGCATTCTACTGGGATCATAAGCCCCGCTCTGGAGAGCAGGCTTCTTTTCTCTCCCATTTAATTGTATGCAGGCTCCTATGGTGAAAGAAATCAGAATCTGTGCCTATTTTTTGGCATGAAAAATGTACAGGACTAGGAAGCATATGAATGTGTTCTTTGCTGATTCTATCCTGTTTGGTACAAACATATTTGGCCCATTCCAATTTTCCTGTGTGCTAAAGCTCCACCTTCAGGACATAAGTTCACATTTGAAAACGGTGGGAAACATGAACAACCAAAATAAATATTTAGGCATGTGGATTCTGAATGGTTTTGATCGCTTTCTCTTGGACACCGCTGTCTGGCCGAGGATGCGAATCCCACCGGTGACCAGGTTTCCGTCTCCCAGTGCTGGAGCCCAGCCCATCGGGTGTCACGTGTTGCACATTCAGAACTCCTTGTAACACAACTGGCTGAAACCCAAAAAAAGGAAGATGGTGCAGATTTATCCTCCAGACAGAGACCTGCTACCACGGAAACAAGCAGTTCAGACTGATTCGGAGCAGTTTTTATTTGTAGCATTCACTAGATGGGAAAGTCTTCATAACGAGAAAATATCAACTCCCCCAGGCACCAAAGGCAATCTGGGTTAACCAGATCATCCACAATCAGACTCATTTCTGCTGGACAGGACTTTGTAGATCTTGTGGCTTCCTGCCGAGGTTCAGGACATTAAGAACTGGTCGGCGGGCAACTGGTCACAGTCACAAGATGGCTATCATTGGTGCTTCGGTTTGCTCTCTGACTTAGGAAATTCTGACAGTGGTCTTTGGGAATGACTGGCCCGGCAGAGATGAAAAGCCACCAAGATGATTAGTTCTGGCAGCCAATGAGTTCTCTTTATATCTTATTTATGTAGCTACGACCCCCTTGGTGGCATTTGGAAAGCACCACTCAGGGGGTTGAATAGTTCCAGTCGTGTCCTTCTAGGACTTAAGACAGCTTTACTCAAATCTATGTGGTCTTCCACATCAAGTCCCTTATCAGAGCTTCTAGCCCCCTTTGTGACTGACAGGAAAAAGAAATGAGCCAGGCTTCTTTCTAGTCTGCTGATGAGTAGATGGTTGAAAGCAGATAAGATGAAGAGCCATTTAATAAGTTTGAATTGATGCTGAGAGACAAGTTGAATGCAGTTCAATAAACATGGAAAGTCAGTCAAAGGCACAGTTAAGACATGGTAAAGGAACATTCATTGGAAGGACCAACACTGAGGCTCCAATACTTTGACCACCTGATGCAAAAAAACCGACTCATTGGAAAAGACCCTGATGCTGGGAAAGATTGACGGCAGGAGAAGAAGGGGGCGGCAGAGGATGAGAGGGTTGGATGGCATCACCGACTCAGCAGATGTGAGTTTGAGCAGAGTCTGGGACATAATGAAGGACAGGGAAGCCTGGTGTGCTGCAGCTCATGGGGTCGTAGAGAGTTGGACATGACTGAGTGACTGAACAACAAAGGGACACGGTGCCTTGTCTTCCCTGCCCACCCAACATGGCCCCACACAACTGCTGAGCATCTTATACTTTGGTGATGATGCCCATGCCTTTGGTTAAAGTGTTGAAGGCTCAGTGGTGTTCCTTCAGTAGGCAGAATTTGGTTTGCTCCCCACATTGCAATTGTTTTTTTTGGACATCACACTGTCCTCACGGTCGTTCACCAGCAGAGATACAATTGAATGTGCAAGGTAACAATTCTTTACTCCAAGTCCAATAGCTTCCTTTAAGCTGAAAGGAGGACCTCAGTCAGCTCTAGGGAGGGATGAGTTATTGCCCTATGGAAGGGATGTCAAATGTCAGAGGTTTTTAAGGGACTGTGGTGTCTAGGACATCACCCTGCCATCCTAGTACCTCCCTTCTCATGTAATACACTCAGTGTCATGAAGTTTCTCTTTCTGCAAAACATTCACCCAAACCATCAGTGCTTAGGAGCATGAGGCCATTATCAGCTGAAAGCAAAATACGGTACATCATCAACCATCACAGTGGTTTTCCAGACCAACCGGAGTTCATCCGGCACAGTGCACAGAGTCATCCATTCATTACCCCTCCGGACCTGGGGGACCCCTGTAACTTGTGAGCAGCCTCTCGGTTACCAGCTTTTCTCTGGTTTTACACAAAACCTGGGTCTATCCCTGCTCATGTTTTCCTTGCTGCTGTTTTGAAATGTGGAGCCAAAAGGGCATCATGGGCTAGACACAAAATGCCGATCCCTCTTTAATACAATGTCTTTCCCTGTGTCTCTGTTCTGCCGTCACAGCTCTGAGGCTCCCTGTTAGTGTAATCGTAGGCCCTGAATCCTTTGATAACTGGCAGCCTGGCATAAACCCATTTAAAGAGAAGAGCTGCCAGAAACCAGGCCCTCATATTAATAACTCAAATTCTCGAAACGAATAGCAGAAGATAAGATAAACACGCAGATAATGTCACAGTCACTCATACTTCCGTTTCCTTGAGATTCTGACGGGGAGATGCTCTGAGCTGACGATGAAGTTGCTGGACTGGGCGGTGAGCGGTCTGCTGCTTGCCACCAAGTTGGCACACCTCCTCATTTTTAGGCCTTGCCACTCCCTAGAAAATATGTCCACAAAGGTGGATGAGAAGCAACTGGCATCAGCTCTGAACTTGGGTTGTTGACAAAAGGAAGCTCAACAGGTGGTCCCCATGGTGAGGGCAGCCTCACTCGTCACCCATGGTGGGGAAGGCACTGGACGTGCAGACAGCATCATTCAGAGTCCCAAGGGCAAATCCGATGGAAGGCCGAGCATTTACCTCGCCATTCTGCCCCTTCTCTAACCCTATTTGTTTTTCCTTCCCCATTTGTGCTGGGTAGTTTCCCCTGATCTCTACAGAGCACAGTCCCACTCTGCCCCGTTCTGCTGTACGCCTGCAAGTTTGACGCTTTTGGACCTCCTCCTCGCTTTTTGGTTTCCAGTTAGGTCCAGCCAATCTGAGCCCCCATCAGGAGACCCAGGGGTGATGTCCGGATATTTATGCTTCCAGTGATCTGTGCACTGGCCTTGTCCCTCTCCAAGGCCACAGAAGCTATGGTCAGCCCTGTTTTACAACTGCATCTGTGGTCCCAGCCTTCCCTGGGTTATCACCAGCCTCCCCTACTCTTCAGGTCTGCAGGAACCAGCGTCTCCCTCTGTTGCTGGCCCTGGCTTGTCTCCCTTCATCTCATCCACACTTCTGCCATGGTCCCTTCACTAACAAACCCATTTGCCCGTGTCACTTCTTCTCTTTCAGAACCATAACTGATGTACCAGCCCCCCTCCAAGCATGCGTGGAGAAGGGAACGAGAAAGCTACTTAAACCTGTACCTTCTATTTGTCCACTGATGGGGAGCATGGGACACTGCTAGGCACAGAGAAACTCCTAGTCTTTCTCTCCAAATGTTTGGCTCCCCTCAATCTGGATTTTGGAAAATCTCCATTTCTTTCTCCCCTTTGCAACAGGCTTTCCTACACTAGTTCAGCCTGGTGATAGAGACAAATGGAAACCTGACTGAGTAAGATTATATATATTTTTCCAGCTAAATCATAAAACTAAAAGCTTTACCTTGAAAGTAAACCGAGAACTACTAGGGGCTTAAGGGTTCAAAAGGTGGTGGGGAGCAGGGGTGGTTCTGATATCTAAAACACTGCTGAACATTTGAAGTCTATTTTCAAATAAGACAAAACTGAACACTCTGCTTTTTCCTTTTTAGACATTTTTCCTTAAGTCTGAACTTCAGCAGTCCCTTCAATACAGTCTAGAAATTCTGTTTTTATTCATGATTCCCCAGAACAGGCTTATGAAGAGACCGCTATCCTCTCTTGTCTCCAGACTTCACCCCACCCCACCCCCACTAATGTTTAGAGATAAATCAGGCATTCTGGGTTCCTTCATGGCTCAAGGACAGGTGACACGCACAGCGTTCCATGGAGTAGAAATAGAAACCATCTTGAGTTCTAAAGCCACGAGTTCTTTAGAGGGAACTTTATTTTTACTCTGCTGTGACTTCTCTGCTTTCATCGTCTGGACCAGCCAATTTGAAACCAGACTCCCCTCCTTTGTTGGACATTCTTAATGGTGATTAAATATTTACGCTGTCAGAGGCCTTTTTTTCCCCCACATGAAAGCTGCAATTTGGAACATTCAGGAGCTTCAATTGTGAGGAGAGACGCACTGACATTCATCGTCAAAATGCTCAAAGATGTGTTTCTCAGTCGCTGTGATTGGAGGGTGGGGAGGTGGGGGTGGGGGTCCTGGCGACAGAATAGGCATGTGATCCCAGCAAACTAGATTTCTTGCTTAATGAGGACTGGAGATGGAGCTGTTTGAAGCCACTTAGCAGAACTGGGCTGAATCGAGGCCCCCTTGAGTCTGTAGGACCACTGGAAGCCCACCCACTTGGGACCCAGTGCTCACGGACCTGGGTTCTCGAATGCCCAACTGTGGAGCAGGTGAAGTTTGCAGTCCAGGCTCTCAGAATCCCTTTTGTGTGCCCTCTTCCTTGCTTGGTGGTATTACCTCCAGCCACCCCAGCCCCTTGGGAAGCCCAGCATAACGATTAAGTGCTTGGGCTGTAGGGTGCGTCACCGTGAAGGGTGAGCCCTGCACCAAGGCATCTGGCCAACGGGGGGGGCAAGAGGAACTGAAATCAGCCCGCCTGCTGCTCACCCTCAAGGAAGAGATGCTTTTTCTCTTTGCAAAGGCTTTACAAGGCTAGCGGTAGCCTTAGTCAGGCCTAAGTCCCAAATCTAGTGCCGTCACCCCAAAACTATGTAGCCCTGGGTTGTCTGAGCCTCAGCATCCTCACTGTAGCCGGGAAATAGCAGCATCTAACTTTAGGGGAATTTCAAGCACACTAAATGACGCCATCATCATCACCACCAATACCACAGCTCTAATGCCTTGCTAACCCGTTATTAGTCTGCTAGGGCTGCCATAGCAAAGTACCACGACTAGGTGGCTTAAACAACAGAAGTCTATTTATTTCCCGATAGTTCTGGAGCCTGCAAGTCCGAGATCAAGGCGTGGTGGAGTTGGTTGCTTCTGAGGCCTCTCTACTTGTAGCTGGCCATCTCTTCCTGGTGT
The DNA here is from genome assembly GCF_042477335.2 of Ovis canadensis. Classification (NCBI taxonomy): domain Eukaryota; kingdom Metazoa; phylum Chordata; class Mammalia; order Artiodactyla; family Bovidae; genus Ovis; species Ovis canadensis. The sequence continues at coordinate 136,107,437 of NC_091247.1, read as the reverse complement.
CTTCACCTCGTCTTCTCTCTGTATCCAACTATGTCCAGATTCCCATTTTCCTTATAAGGATGCCAGTCCACCCTGAAGCCCTCCTTTTACTTCTTTAAAGCCTCCATATCCAAATACAGTCATATTGTGAGATATTGAGGGGTCAGGACTTCAACAGATGAATTTTGGGGTGTGTTGGGACACAATTCAGCCCATAATACTCATTTTAAATTTCATCCCTAGAGGAGAATTTTAACTAGTGTTTCCTGGGCGTATGCCCAGTACTGAGCACACTTGCTTGAATTTGACCAGCATTTAAGACTTAGGTCATCCTCTGGCTCTAACCATCATTATTGTCAAAACCAACTAGTATTTACTAAGGAACTTCCCTCTACAGGGCTTTGTGCTAAGAGCTATTGATACACTTGGTACCATCATCCATTTTTAGCAACGGGATATTCTTTCAACAAGGCAGACCTTTCCATGCCTCCATCCTCTTGCATACACTGTACTTCTCATCTAAAACATCCTCTCCCTGGGACTTCCTTGATGATTCAGTGGCTAAGACTCCACACTCCCAATGCAGGGGACCCAGGTTCAAGCCCTGGTCAAGGAACTAGATCCCACATGCTGCAACAAAGACCTAGCACAGCCAAAGAAATAAATACTTAAAAGGAAAACTAAAACGTCCTTTCTCTCTTCTCTGCCTTGCAAACTCCTATGCATCCTTCAAGACCCAATTTAAAAGCCACTTTCTCCTGGAAGTCTTTCTTGAAAGTATACTAGAAGCTCTCTACTAGACTATTAACTTTAAAAATTGCTTAAAAATAAAATAAAAATCAAGCTCTGATTCATCTTCATGCCCCCAGGAATGGGCACAGGGCCTGGAATACCGTAAATGTTCACTCACTTATTCTAATATAGGAATGAGTATTGCTTCCTTGCCAGGCTCCCTTCTAGCAGTGTCCTTAAACTTGCCTATTGAATGTGTTTAACTGATTTCTCCATTTGGTTGTGAATCCCCTTTTCTGAACTTGAGCAACACTTTATCTGCCAGCCTATGAAAGCATTTAAATCTTGCAGTCTACATTATTCATTATACATTGGTCACGTATATCGTTCTTCTGTTCAGTCGTGGATTCCTTGAGGTCGAGGATGGTGTCTTATTCAGTTTATCACCATAATTCCCTTTATCCCCTCACACTGTTTGTTTATTTACTTGCTCATTCCTCTAACAAATACTTTCTGAGGACCTACCGTGTGCTAAGCATGTGTTGAGAGTTGGGGCAGTGAGCTAGCTTGATGGTTCCCTCCCTGTGCACCTTCTTAAGCCTTGCCCAGACTCAGTAGTCAACAAACACTGGCTGAACTGCATTCTAAACACTGAAGATGCTAGGGACAGGGCGTCATTCTTTGGGGTACCCACAGCCCTAGTTACAATGACAACTTAGCATACATATAATGCATATTTACCAATTTGTGAATTCTTTATCTCTGTAAAGACAGAGAACAGAATTGAGAAGAGCAATAGCCAACTACAAAAATATATGTTATTGACAATATGGAGATGCACCCACTGAATTCAAGTATGAGTACAGCATTCAGATTATTTGTTAATTTATAGCATCTTTGAAACTTTGACAACGGCTTTGTGTTGAAAAGAGAAGAGTCTTATACTGTAACTATGTTAGACAAGCTTATGATAATTATCAACGGAGTGCCAATAATACTTTAAGAATTCCAGTGAACATCAAGATCACATTAGTATTTAAACTTAAAATTTGAAATCACACAGGTATTTAAAATTAAGCTCTTTAAAAGTGAAAGTGTACAGATTCAGCATTTCCTGTTTTTTAATAGCTGAATATTCTAACAAATATAAACCCTCCTTTTCATGGTGGAAACTTCTATTTATAATAAAAAACTTTATCTAAAATGCTCAGTGGACCCTTTCTAAATTCAGTGAGAGTTTAAATAATCACCACTCTTTAACATATCTTGAATGATATTCTCTAATTTGTTTGAAAAATATGATAATATGCCAGATATCTGGACCCTTACAGGGTAGAGGACACACCCATCAACAGACAAGTTTTCAAGGGTATATCATTCCATTATGCTTAGAACGAGCCGTTTTGATACGCGCTAGGATTCCCCCTAGTGGATATAAAAGGTACTTGATAAGAAAAAATAGGTACTACCTAAGGGGAGTTGCCAGGTGCTGTGGTTTACAAGCTTTCTTTCATTCCTTCCTAGCATCTGTTCCCCTGAAGGTGGAAGTATGTCACCAATTAATGTAGATTTGGACTAGCACGCCTCTTTCTATCCAGTGTCCATAGTAACTAAGGTATCTGCCTGCAGGCTTGCAAATGCAGCATGAAATTACAGTCAGCCTTAGAACCAAGCAATAAACTGAACATTCTTTAAAACAACACTACCCGATTTCCATGACAATCCCCCAATCAAATTCTCACTGTAACTGTTTGGGTCCAAATTGATATGGTGCCTTAATCCAAATCATGAAAACGACTGGCTCTTTTCAGAGAATCTATTAATGTTAATAACTATGTCAGTGGTGGACAACTACTTTAAAAAAGTGCTTTTGTGTGTTGTCCAAATAAGATTTTCTGGGTGTCAGTTTTTGTCATGTTTTTTGAAAAATACCCACTACTTGCCATGTGGAACGTTTATGAATTCATTCCATCCACACTTGTTGATTATAGGCATAGCACTACATATCAGAGGGAAGGAGGAAAACAGATCTGAATAAGACACATTTCTCAGCCTCTGAAAAGATGATAATCTACTCTGACATGTCAATATTTTGTCTCTTTTACTGGTCCCCACTTTCTATCTACCTCTTTAAGTGATGGGTTGGGAACCATGGTAACCATATTTATCTGCCCTGAAAGCTTTACCATCACTGTTCTTCTGGTAATAGAACCTGTTGCTATGTCCCACCCCCAACCAGATGACAATGTGAACTCATGACATGTGACCTAGGTCTGGCCAATCCAAGTGCTCAATAGCTGGCAACAGTGTTTGGTCTAAGGATAGGTCATATGACCCAAGCAAAGCCACTCAGTTATTTCTAGGGACTACTAGGAAATGACAACCCACTCCAGTACTCTTGCCTGGAAAATCCCTGGACAGAGGTCCATGGTGTTGCAAAGAGTTGAACATGGCTGAGCAACTTCACTTTCTTTCTTGTTATAGTGTGGTGGGGGGAAAAGAGTCTTACTGGGATGGGCTATTCTGGAGCTACCAGTGACTTTATTCTCCACCTAGCAGAAAAGACCAGTCTGAAATTGGAGGCAATGAGGCAAATATTCAAAGAGAAGCAGACATAAGACAGACAGACACACACACACACACTCACTCTCTCTCTCTCTCTGTCTCTCTGAATGAAGCCCACCGGGACTGAGTTCTCAGTCTTGGTCCTTTGACTTGAGTTGGCTTGGGTTGAGTTTCTCTCCCTTGCTCCGTGTCTGGCCCTGTCTTATCCCAGCTCTCTTCTTCCTGGTCAGTATCACCAATATTATCTGCTGAAGACTAAATTTCTAGATGAGAATGACCTCTTGAGCATGAGATCTATGCTTCTAAATGCCTCCTGGTCATCTCCCTTGGACATTCCACACGCATCTCAAACCAAGGTTCTTCTACCTTTCCCCCACATATTCTCAGTTTCAATGGATGCCGCCGCTGTCCACTCAAGGTTCTGGAGCCAAAAGCTGTAAGTCATCCTGGATTCTTCCGTTTGTGTATCTCATCAGCTAGCAAGACCATGTCCATTCATTGATTTTTAATCTCCTCAAGATTCCTCTTATCCCAGATCCCTTCTGTTTTCTTATTCTTCCTCCTTAGCGCAGCCCCTCATGGCTTCACATCTGGGCCACTGTAGGTGAGGCTGGTATTCCTGGCCTCAGGCTCATTGTCTACCCCTCCCATCCAACTTTTGCATTGCCTTCTCATTCCCTTCTGAGATGGAAAATTGATGAGGTTTCTTACTGTTGAAAAATCCCTCAATGCCCCCCCACTGTTTCCCATGTCATGGTCCCATGAGATTCCGCCCTGCTTGGATCAACCTTCCTAGAGCCACACGAGGCTTCTTCAATGCCTCCCCATTGTTTCCCATGTCATGGTCCCATGAGATCCCGCCCTGCTTGGATCTGGCTTCCTAGAGCCACACGAGGCTTCTTGCTGCTGGGGGTGACCAGTCTAAGGGCTCTGGCTGCCAGGCCCTGCCAGTAGTCCCAAGGACTGAGAGGGCAGGGAAGTATCTCAGTGTACCATATGCCATACTTCTGGGGAAGCTCTGTCTTAGAAATTACTGCTTACACTTCTTGTGTGCTAAGTCGCTTCCGTTGTGTCCGACTCTTTGTGACCCCATGGACTTTAGCCCGCTAGGCTCCTCTGTCCATGGGATTCCCCAGGCAAGAATACTGGAGTGGGTTGCCGTTTCCTACTCTAGGGATCTTCCCGACCTAGGGACTGAACCCAAGTCTCTTACGTCTCCTGCACTGGCAGGCGGGTTCTTTACCAGCCTCGCCACCTGAGAAGCCATAAAAGGTCCCTGACTGCCTGTTTTTGCAGCTCTGTTCCCATGCCTTCATGTGCATGTGTAACTGTGCCCTGGGCTGAGCTAACTGGAGAGCAGTTGTGCTGGCTAGTAAACCTGAACTCACAGACATCTGTGGGCACTGGTTGATATGCCTGGGGGCTTTTGTTTGGTTTGGTTCTGCCTAAAGGTGGAGGTTGAGGCTAGGCTTCTGCGGAAAGACCCTAAGAAAAGCAGATGAGAACAGTATGCCTCCTCTTTCTCAGACAATTCCCGGTAGAGAGCAGGGGTAGGCAGGAGCTAGAAGGTATACTTTGACCAAAGGCCTATGATATTCAAGGCATTCACACCATCTTGGGATCTAGTGATAGAGTGAAATGGAGGCAGAGAGTCAGACTTTCTTGCCAGCTTTGCAGAGAATACTGTTTAAGCATCAGGGGAGATGCAGAGTAGTAAGGAGGAAGCCACGATCAAAGATGTTCTCCTGGGGGCTCCCAAAAGTGACTGGAGAGACTGAAGAAGAAAGGAGGTTGAATCTAGAGTTATACAGATTGAGGATGTCAGCCAGGAAAACTCAGCAGCATTAGCCATGGGATCACATTGGTAATCACTGGAGAAATCTGTGCAAGAAAATGGTTTACAGAAGTTATGCATACAAGTTACAATGTGTTTAGTTATAAGGGGGAAAAAAGTCTAAATATTTGTAGCACGGACAAGTAGGGGTTAATTTTTTTCCCCTACACAAGGAGTCCAGTTGCCAGGATTGGTTGCTATTCAGTGTTACTATCAAAGAGCCCCCCAGGCGCCTATTATCTTTCTGCTGTCACAAGATAGCTGCCACAATTGCAAACATCATAACAGGTTTCTAGACAAGAGGAGAAAGCTAGTTTTCTCCTAGCAAGACTGTCTTTCTATGTCCAAATGCAAGGCCCCTGGCTGACTTCCCCTTCTATCTCATTGACCAGAAAGGTGGTTATGTGCTCACCCTGGACCAATCACTGGCAGAGAGAAAAGGAATGACCATACTTGGCGCCTGATTGGCTCATAAACTTGGTGGGTCTGGGGAAGGAGCTTACCTTCCTTGAGCCCATCCCAGACTGGAAACTAAGGTTCTATTTGGAGGGAAGGAGGGAAGGAGAGGAGATGGGTGTTGGGTAGGTAAAGAATGCTGCTGCAATACCAACGGATTTATGGTTTCTCCTTCCCTATTCCTATTGGCTAAAGTCCTACTCATCCTTTGGGTTCTCCCTTTTAGCATCTTCTGGCTTTTGTTTGCCAAAATTGACCTTCTCTGGTTTCACCAACATACCTGATTGACACCCAATCTTTGCTCTCATTATACCCCATTGCAATATGTATTGGTCTGAGGGCTGTCTTGCTTTAGACTCCTTGGGAGAACTAGTTATATTCATCTTTGTCTCTAATGTCTAGCATGATACCTGGCACATAGTGTTTAGTATTTGTGGAATAGATGTTGCATAAACAAGTCTGAGATAGAAAATAATCATGTTAGCACTGGCAACTTCAAGCATGAAGACCCACTAAATATGCACAGTTGACAGCTGTTCAATTCAGCCACACCTATTTACGGAGGGGCTATTGTCTGCCAAGCACCAGAGGCAACCGAAGAGAAGGACAACACAGGATCCGTGAACCCAAAGACCGTATGCACCGCAAAGATAACTAACAATACAAAATAGCATCTGATAAGCGTCTCATTAGAGCTACAGGAGTGCAGTGATGGGGGAGCCAGAACACACTGGGACAGTGAATAGCATGGTAATTAAAATCCACAGGTAATCCCAAAATCTTAATTTAATCAATGATTTCAACCTCTGCCCATCAACGACTCCTTAGTGAGGGAGGAAAATTGTCAGATTTGAATGTCATTTCCCCTCGTGCCCTGCCTATCTTTCAGTGCACCTGTGACCCACAGTAAAAGAACCACATGGTAAACAGCCAAAGAGGAAACCAGGAAGAAAAGGGGACCTTGGTAATTCAGAGCTCAGACAGTCAGCTCGTGAATAGCTGAAAGCTGATGCAGTTTTCACCAGCGATTTGAGGATCAAATAATTCCATATCTGACAATTGAATGGCATTCGAGGTTTTTGTAAAGGTATGTTATTGGGAAAGAGGTAATTAAAACCAAGTGAAAAGCACAATGAAATGCACTCAGTGATTAATTGTGTAGGCCCCTGTCTTCGTGGAAGCTGTGCTTTGGCCATGGGGAATCCTGAAATCTCCTCAAGCGAGGGGCACAGTGCTGAGAATCTCCTACAGGGCTCTTACCACGTTTTGTAGGTATGGGAGGCGGAAGGGCATGGACTGCTTTGAGAGCCTAGTGAAGTCTACTGACTCTTCGCACAGTATTTTTAAACTTCAAAATTTTTTAAAATAAAAAAAAAACCCATAGGATTAGAAAGAAAGTCAACTATGTTGAAATACAGTTATGAAATCATGAAATCATGACATGATAACAGATGTGCTTTTTTGGTAGCCTGTACATAACAAGATCTAGCAGCACCTCTGATGTGTAATCATGAGGTGAAGTAGGGATCCGTGTGAATCAACATATTGGCAACAACTGACACAGGATTTGAAAAGATCTGTGATGTCCCATGTCGACAAAGTCACAGGCTCTTCTGTTACTATTCTAATGTGTTGCCCAGGATTGTCATGGAAGGAAATGCTGAATTTCAGTTCGAGGAAATAAAGCTGCAATTTTGTTTCACCATCCGAGGTCACAGACCCCAGTTAAAAACTGCTGTTCCGAGACCCCTCAACCACCTGGAGACAAAGCTGAGAAGCAGAGGCCGTGTGTGTTTCCCTGCTGCCAGTGGACAGGGGTGCAGGATGCATTTCCCTCATCGAGTAATTTATTACCATTTATAATTCTGCTCCTTAAGAAATTGGGTTCTTAGGGAGATAGACTCAAAACCAAGAGGAGAAAAAGGGCCCTTAGAGGATGCTAGTTGGAAAAAACCCTTATTAAATTCACTCCCATTGTTTCCTTGGAATGTGGTTCTCTAACACTGATGTTCTTGTCTTTTCTGCTAATTTAGGACTTGCTGGATCCTTGACAGCCTCTCCTGGTATTCTTGTCTTATCAGATGTGGACATCTCCGACACAGGCAAGATAAATTCCCATCCTCAGCCGAGAGAAGCAGTTGGCCTGCTCACTGTATCTCTGAAAATGGATGAGTGGCTAGGCCAGGTCCCTCTGGAAGGGCAACTTTGTGCCCAATAAAATACAAATGCGGAACTCCTGAAATTGTGTATGTGTGTGTCGGGGTGGGGGGGGCGGGGTGCAAATACCAAGCTGTAACCTTAGCTGACCCACCCAGTTGCCTAGGGTCTGGTGCACAGTTCCCCTTTCCTGTTTATTTTAAATCCTTACCTAAACAAGAAGAGGAGGCGGGAGCGCAAAGGGAAGTGTCCTAACACTGTTGGGAAGGGTGGATTGCTATTTTATTGTTGCAAAAATGAAGTTCTCTCTCCGCTTGGAAATAAGCACACCAGGCACCAATTCTCTTTCAGTAACTACTGTTTCATTCTCTTCATAAATGTGTCTTCAAAGGTTAGCTTCCACATCTGTAAATTTTTTTTAAAGGTAAAAGTATATTTGGTCGTAATCCTATATCTAAAAACTGGTAGATAATTAAAAAAAAAAACAACTAGGTGATTTGCAGGGGGGAAAAAATCCCAGTCCTCAGACAGACTTATGAGGGCATCACATTCCAAAATACAGAGTTGTTACAGCTTCACATTTGACCGGTGACTCACTTACTATTTTAAAAACAAACAAAACAGTAGCCTAAAGTAAAGAACACATCTGCTGGGTGGTCATCTACTTGAATGTAGGTCATATTTTTCCCAATCAGCAGGCACAGAATGAATCGCTTCTTCATTTGTATTGGCATTTCAATTACAAGACAAGCAGAGCATAAATCCTACCCTATTAACTACTCTTTGCGTGTGTTTCTTTTTGATTTTGAATTTTTGGCTCCAGTCTTGGCATCTCTAGGGTCTTTCTGGACAATTATTAGGCTCTCAGTAAACATTTACTGAACGGGATGTAATTAAAGAAGGTGTTGCTAGCTAGGGAGGATACAGCAAATGATTTGTCTGTAAAACCTGATCAGCAGTTAAAAGATTTTCCACAACCAATAATGAAGAACGGATTTTCAGAAGGGTCTAAATCTGCAGTGAACAGATTAGAAGTGAACAAAATGCCATCTTCCAGGAAGTGGCCGGTGTTTGATACGTCATGGTTGAATAAATCACTAATTTTAATATCAATAGTGGCCGTAACTGCACTCTGCCTCATGCAGTTGCCTCCTCTCGCACGGAACGTCCATCAGGGGTTGTTATGAGGATCGAATGAGTGAAAGCATGTAACACACTCACCCCAGCACCTGCTTATTGTGTTAGCTATTGTGCTAGGAACGGTGTTCGGTGCCTCTCATACTCTATGAGTAGAAATTACAAAGCATCCGGGAGGAAGAGAAGCCTGAGGAGCTGGGGAGAAAGGACGGGAGAAACCTATGTTCTAGAGGTTTTCAGTTCATCTTTATATTACCGTCCTTGCTGCTTGGAACACAGGTCCCCAACTTTGTGGCGGGCTCCCTCTTATACATCTGGGTCTCAGCATCTGCTCAGACATGCCTCTTCTCACTCACAGTCTACAGTAGGTTCCCTTATAGTATTCCCTCTTTCCATTTAGAGCATTTAATATGATGTATAATTGCATATGTTATTCTTTGTTTACCCACCTCTGAGTGTCCCCGCTAGACTGCTCATTCCCTAAATGCAGGGACTGGTTGTATTACCCTTTATCCTCAACTCCAAGCAGAATGCTTAGCACATACTAGAGGCTTGGTGAATGCATGAATGTTTCAGTGTGCTTGTTGTGCACAAATGGAATAAATGAATGGATCATTTATTCACAAATGAATAAATGAACAAATGAATGAATGATGTAGGAGGTTACCTTGCCAACAAAGGTCCGTATAGTCAAAGCTATGGTTTTTCTAGTGGTCATGTACGGATGTGAGAGTTGGACCATAAAGAAGGCTGAGCACCAAAGAATTAATGTTTTCAAACTGTGGTGTTGGAGAAGTCTCTTGAGAGTCCCTTGGACAGCAAGGAGATCAAACCAGTCAGTCCTAAAGGAAATCAACCCTGAATGCTCATTGGAAGAACTGATGCTGAAGCTGAAGCTCCAAAACTTTGGCCACCTGATGCAAAGAGCCGACTCATTTGGAAAAAGACCTTGATGCTGGGAAAGATCAAAGGCAGGAGGAGAAGGGGACGACAGAGGATGAGATGGTTGGATGGCATCACTGACTCAACGACATGAGTATGAGAAAACTCTAGGAGACAGTGAAGGAAAGGGAAGCCTGGCGTGCTGCAGTTCATGGGGTCACAAAGAGTCAGACATGACTTAGCAACTGAACAGCAAAGGAGGTTACCACCGCCAGCATGGCGTCCACTTGGTCTTATTAGATACTTGCCTCTTGAAAGCACACCCGAGCTTAGTAGAGTGACCCTCCAACACACACAAAATTACAAACCAGACTGTAATGCTTGTTCTCTTACAGCTTCTAAGATCCTAGGAGTTGTATCTCTCACCTCCAGAGAATTTTGAACCAGCCATATATCACCATATACTTCCTCATTTCGATCAGCTGTACAAAGAGAGGGGGTGAAGATGGAAGGGGAGGGTCTCTTGATAGCAGCTGGGGTGTAAAACTGGAGGGAAAGATAAAATTTGAGGGTCTATCAGCCTTTTACTAAGAAACACTTCCCTTTTGAAACTTCCTTAGGAGGCAGGAAATACATGCCAAAACCTCAAAGTTTTGGGTAATCAACAACACCCTAAAAATCCCCCAACAGGGTTCAGACACCCAGGGTGAGACACAGGAATGGACCAGATGTCTTAAAGGCCAGATATGGAGGAAAGGAGAAACAAAAATGGAATCCTCAAGCTGACTTCCTTCATTTATTGGGAAATACAAACAGAAGTTAGGGAAGGAAGGCAAAGAGAAAGAGGTGAACTTTTCTGATCTTACAGGGTAAAAGCAGAAAATAAGTGGCCCTACCTGGAAACTGACAAACAGGAAGCCAGACTGCCTTTTATGTCATAGTCCAGAGTGTGCATGGAGCCTGCCCTGGGGAAGATGGAGGGGCTCCTGGGCCAGACTCACTTTGAATTTGCTGCACAAGAAGTGTGAAAGAGTTGCATCAGGGCCACCAAAGTTTAACTTCCTCTTCCCTGTATCTTTATCAATCTTTTGCAAAATCATGATCCTTAATTCATTTCCTTTCCTGCTATGGCCAACTTGTGATGCACTGAAGACACAAAACGTAATTAACAGAAATGAAACCATCTGTTTGTCCGAGAGGTAAAATTATGAAGTTTCAAAAGAAAAGAAAGTATTGTGAACATCTTTGAGTATCTGTGTAAGTCTATAATAAGCATATGGTCTTCCCTGGTGACTCAGACAGTAAAGAATCTGCCTGCAATGCAGGAGACCTGGGTTTGATCGCTGGGTTGGAAGATCCCTTGGAGAAGGAAATCGCAACCCATTTCAGTATTCTTGCCTGGAAAATTCCATGGACAGAGGAGCCTGGCAGGCTACAGTCCATGGGGTTGCAAGATTTGGACACGATTGAGTGATTAACACTTTCACTTTTCATAATAAGTATACAGCTCGGCTTCAATAGCAGCCAGGTGTGTGTGTGTGTTGCTTGAAATGAAAAGTAAGTGGGTAGTATCTGTCCTGCATTTCATTTCTCCAGTTAAAACCTTCCCACCTCAAATGGCTGTGGGTTTACCCTGAGTATTAGCTCTGAGGTTGGCAATACACAACTTGTGTACTTCTGCCTCCTGATTCATGCCTGGAACTTTCTAATTGCACGGCCTAAAGGTCTCAAAACAGATAAAACTGAAGTGAATGTCTAAAATTCTTAGGGGCTCTCACCAGCTATTTTGGAAATAAATATAGCTGCTTGCAGGCGAGCTTCTATTTGTCCAGAATTACCTAGCCAAAGTGGAAGCTGCCCACACAATTACACTCTAGTTAAAGTATTTTGAGCTCCACCCACTCCCTGCCCGTTTTTAGCATGGTGTGATGGAGCAAGCTGGCCATGAGAAGCCATGTGGAAATGTCTCCAAGTGACTGAACCCCAGGCCTGTTTGCAGGTGGGGCCTGACCACTAGCTGCCAGCTCCCTCTTGCCATAAGTACACAGATTGCTTTTCAACAATCTTTCACCCAAGCTTCCATGCTTAAAACTAATAAAAGGAGGGCAGGCCTCCTATCTCTCCTTTTTACAGAATAGGAAACGGGCTCAGGGAGGCAGCCATGTGGGAGAATCAGAACGTGAGTGTCCTGATTCCTGGTCCACCATTCTTCAAGTCTCAGCTCTAGCACTGGAACCATCTAGGGAACTTTGAGGAAAGCCAGATGGCTTTCAGGCTCAAGACCAGCTTCTCAAGGTATGGAACCTGGAATGTGTACTTTGTAAACAGCACCATAAATTCAGATAAACAGCCGAGGTTGCAGACCCTTGGTTTAACATGTACTTAATTGGAACACCTAAGACAAATAATGTGAAAATGAATGTAACTGAAGCATGAGGAAAGACACCTGGTCTGTTCAACTTAGGAGTAAATCCTACTAGAGCAATACTACTGCGTCGCATATTGTGTCGTGTATAAAGGCGCCTGCTGGAGTTGTGTAAAGGGCAGGATATCCTTGGAAAGGTATTTGTTAATAAGATCCCGAATAATACAGCAAGAATCCAAGAGGGATCAAGATGGTGCAGTACAGGTTCTGGGAGGCAGGTATTCCACCTAAACTCCCCTCACTCATCCGCGCTTCTATAGTGCCAGAGAATGAAATAATATCCAAAATGGCTCCCTGTAGGTCCAAAAGCAGAGCCTCATTAAAGACACGGTCAATCTGTTGGGCTGATATGGTCTTCTCTCTTCTTCCAGCCATGTTCCCTTTCTAATCTTGGCTGATTCAGATTTTCCAATGGTGAGGAGTTAGGAGCCAGAACATCAGGTTCTGGTCCCAGCTCTCTCGTTACCTGCTCTGTGATCTCGTCAGCTGAACCGACTGTCAGTTTTCTTATCCTTGTCATGGGGAGTCTAACTCTTTTGTATGCAGGACGCAATGGCGTGTGCATTCTCAGTCGTGTCTGACTCTGCAATCCCCTGGACGATAGCCCATGAGGCTCCACTGTCCATAGAATTTTCCAGGCAAGAATACTGGAGTGGGTTGCCATTTCCTACTCCAGGGGATCTTCCTGACCCAGGGATCAAACTCACATCTCTTGTGTCTGCATTGGCAGGCCCAGATTCTTTACCACTGAGCCACCTGGAAACCCTATTTCTACAAATACCCCAGTATCGAGCATTATTACTGCGAATAGCACATCTGCATTCCTTAGCGCCAAGTGGGGCAAGTTCATTCTATGAGTCCCCTATATCATTAATATTCCATTGATTAGAGGCATAACCTCTTGCCTATCTCTGTTATGAAAACGTTTATGAAGCACTGAATCTCCTTCCTTTAACCACCAAAGCCAGAACACTCCAAAAGTTGAAGAAAGAAGAGAGAGCTAGGTGACTCAGGTCATGACAAGAGATTGGGAGAGAGTCTGGTGGTAGATCAAACTGATTTGGGACTGAGAGAAGGTCCTGAGCGATGGGGAGAGTGGCCAGGCTCTAGGCTCCCCAATACAGTAGCCACTAGCTACATGTGGCTATTTGATTGAAATCAATACAATGAAATAAAACTTAAAATGCAGTTCCTCAGTCACACTTGTCACATTTCTAATGCTTAATTGCCTCATGTGAGAGTGACTACCATTATTAGCGTGGACAGAGAACTTGGTGATCATGGCAGAAAGTCCTGTTAACAGTAATGTTCTAGGCCTTCTGAGGGGTGGCCTGACGTTAATCTTCCCCCTAATGGGGCCAGATTTCACTTAGAGAACAGTGTTCTAGCATCAGTGCCCTGGGAGGCCTGGACACACTGTGATAAGTCACTGTTCTTTCTGGCTTGCCCCTTCCCCTCTCTCATTCAGCCTGGGAGGCATTGAGGGGGCCCCTCACTGGGTAAAGCCGGAGCATAGAAGCCCTGGATAGGACTCTCTGAGCTCAACAAGGAGGGTGAGGACCTTCCTTGGACTCTTGGGTACAGCCAGGGGCAAATGGGAAACCTTTGAAGACCAAATTATGATCATAAAGAGCTTTCCTTCACATCCCAGTCCTGGAAGGACACTGGCCAAACTCTGCCAGCTCCTGTCATATCTCTGAGCCATTAAGGACCCACACAGTAGGGCTGAGTGGGAAGAGAAGCCTGGAAAAATCAAAGAAGCTCACCTGGGCAGGGCCCTGGAGCCCACATCGTCCCACCCCTTCTTGGGAACCAGCCAGCTTGGCCAGCACAGCACCAGATCTTCTTCAGAAGGTAACAGCAGCCACTAACAAAGCTGAGCTGCTGAGATTCCTCTCTTTCCCCAGACCCTCACCTGTGGCTGAACTGAAGGTGAAGTTCAAGCCAAGTTCTGCCACATTTTCACTTTCAGACTAAAATTCTTTAGCCACACAGGCATAAAACCTTGAAGAAGTAATCCTGCTGGAGTTCCAGCTCTCTGTCCCTTTTGGTTTCTGAGGCTGTATGCCGTGCCCTGCAGGCACCACGCCATCAGAAATCCCCTATGCCAAGGTCGGAAGCTGACTAGGGATCAGTGCAGGCTCAGTGGTATTGGTCTTAGGGCTTGGCTGGATCCTTATTCCTTATTCATTCCTAGTGTGTGTGGGTGCCGTGGGGAGGTGGAAAGGGGGCTGTCTCTGAACTATTTTAGCCCAATCACATGTCTTTGATGAGAGTTATTTCTAACAGGCATCATGCAAATTAACAAGTCACTGCTGCTGCTGCTGCTGCTGCTGCTAAGTCGCTTCAGTCGTGTCCGACTCTGTGCGACCCCATAGACGGCAGCCCACCAGGATCCCCCGTCCCTGGGATTCTCCAGGCAAGAACATTGGAGTGGGTTGCCATTTCCCCCTCCAATGCATGAAAGTAAAAAGTGAAAGTGAGGTCGTTCAGTTGTGTCCAACTCTCTGCGACCCCATGGACTGCAGCCTACCAGGCTCCTCTGTCCATGGGATTTTCCAGGCAAGAGTGCTAGAGTGGAGTGCCATTGCCTTCTCCAACAAGTCGCTAGTTTCTGCAATAGACAGCATTAGTTGTTGATTGAGATACTGATCACAGAAGGACTTCTAGCTGCCTCTGAAGGTGGCAGTCTCTGACGTGACACTAGCTGAACCCTCTCAGACTACCCTTCCTAGTAGTGTGACCACCTGGCAGACGTATCATATCATCCTGATTATTCTAAAGCAGGGGTCCCCAGCCTCCAGGCCCCTGGAGCTTTATCTGTATCTATAGCTGCTCCCCATCACTTGCATTAGGGCCTGCGCGCTTCCTCCTGTCAGATCAGCAGCGGCATCAGCCTCTCATAAGAGAAGACTCTTTGTTATCCCCTGGTGATAGCCCCCACCAGCTTCTTCCTCTGGCTTCCTTCTTCTGGTCTAAGTTCAAAATGCTAACTGCCTCTAACTCTTTGGGAGACTGATTTTTCTGGACTGAACCTGGAATAATTCAATTCTTTGTTCTCTATAAGACTCCTACTTATTTAAACAACTGTCACATGACGTTGGCTTAATTTAACCTTATATTTATTTAAAACACTTGTCATATGATGTTTGTTTAACTTAAATTCCAAAGCCACTAGGGATAGGAAGTTCCTTGAAGAGCAAGGACAGTCTCTCTCTCTCTCTTTTTTTTTTTTTAATATTTCCAATGTGCAGGGTAATGCCTGACACATGGACAGCAAAAAGAGTTGCTGGATAAAAAGAAATACAACTAATATTACCGTGTCTATGGCACAGAGTTAAAGCTTATCCTGGTGGTAGTTCATAGAGTGGAAGATTATTACTTATATAATAGATAACATTTTTACAACCTTTACTATAAGCTAGGCTCCATTCTAAGTACTTTATATAAATTCACTCATTTAATCTTTAGAAAAATCCCATGCAATAGATACTATCAACATCATTCCCATTTTACAGGTGAGGAAACTGAGGTGCTGGAGTGTTATATAATTTGCCTAAGATCACATAGCCAGGAAATGAGAGAATTAGGATTGGAACTCAGACCACCTGACTTCAAAGCATGTGTTCTTTTTCTTATATGTAGCACGTAGGAAGAAAATTAAATATTTACTGCTGCCTCACATCCTACACAAAAATAACATATAACGTGGTTTCAAATGATCTTCTGCCAGTCAAATGGCTAAGAGGTAACAACTAATCAGCCTGGGAACTATCAGGGAATTGGGGCCGCCATTCAAGCGACTGTAGCCATGGGAATCAGCTGGGAGGAGACAGAAGTCGGCCTCTGGTATCTGTCTCCAGGAAACGCGTTTATAAGTGCGTGTGTGCGTGCGCCTATGGGTGGGAGGGATTGCCTGGGGAGAAAGAGAAGGTTGAGAAACAGAGGAAGAGGAAACTTATAGAAGAGGAACCCTCTTTCTACTTCTGTTCTTGGGGCAGCCCCGGTCACACAAGTGCACCCACAGTGCCTTGCATCAGAGAGTCGTCATAACTGAGGCCTGTGGTCACCTGGTTACTGCCATGCAGGGATGACACCCAGTCCCATCACTTCAGGGCAAATAGATGCGGAAAAGTGGAAACAGTGGCAGATTTTATTTTCTTGGGCTCCAAAATCACTGCAGACAGTGACTGCACCCACAAAATTAAATGACACTTGTTCCTTGGAAGAAAAGCTAAGACAAACCTAGGCAGTATATTAAAAAGCAGAGATATCACTTTGCCAACAAGTGTCTGTATAGTCAAAGCTATGGTCTTTCCAGTAGTCATATACAGATGTGAGAGCTGGACCATAAAGAAGGCTGAGTGCCGAAGAATTGATGCTTTCAATCTGTGGTGCTATAGAAGACTCTTGAGTCCCTTGGATAGAAAGGAGATCAAACCAGTCAATACTAAAGGAAATTAACCCTGAATATTCATTGGAAGGACTGATGCTGAAACTGAAGCTCCAATACTTTGGCCTCCTGATGCAAAGAGCTGACTCATTGGAAAAGACCCTGATGCTGGGAAAGATTGAGGGCAGGAGGAGAAGGGGACGACAGAGGATGAGATGGTTGGGTGGCATCACCAACCCAATGGAAATGAGTTTGAGCAAGCTCCAGGCGATAGTGAAGGACAGGGAAGCTAGGTGTGCTGCAGTCCATGGGGTTGCAAAGAGTCTGAAATGACTGAGTGACCGACCAACAACAAGGGATGGAAACTCTGTGTGCTAGACCTTCCAGTTTTTAATAAGAACAGAAAACCTGCATTTTATCTGTGATGCCCTCATTTTTAAAACTATATACTTCACCCTGCTGGAGACAAAGTCTACCAGCTTGAAAACTCAGCCTTGAAACTTAGACCACAGGATGTCCCAGGATTCAGAATTGTAAAGACTTACTGAGGATCCAGAGGGAAATGCAAATGTGTGCATCTAAGTTACTGCAACAAGCCACAGGCTTTTCTGGCCCTTCCCCAGGAACTGCCTTGGATTTGCAGAATTCCCACTCATACCTTCCAATTGTCATACATGTATGCACCATTTTGCCACATTTGCATACCACTCATATCATGATTTATTTAATACTTTTCTCTTTATTGGTTCTATATTAATTCACTTTTTAAAACCAGGGCTGCCATTGCCTGTAATAAAATCATGGATCGGATGTGCTAGATACAGTATTTCCTAAGTATGTTAATAATAAACAGACAACTAGTAGAATTAATGTTGCTTATTCTGCCTATCACTTAAAATCACTCTCTGGTGATACACTTTTCATTATTAGGTAGCATTCCGAAACAGACTATTTCAGACAAGGCTAAGATGAGCTGTCAGGAAAGCAGAAAGAGACATAATTGCACTGGACTGGAAGGGGAGGAAGAGGAGCCAGAGTGGAGAGCAGAAATTCTCTTTCATTCAATAAAAAATGTGGGAGCTGGATGTTTCCCTGTAATAAGATGTGCTGTGGTTTTATTAAAGAACTCCCCGCCCCTTCCACTGGTTTAGAAAAAAAAATCTCTGCCTATCTCCCATATTTCATTTGCCTGTTATCTCTCTCCTACTAAAAACAATTTGCATGAAAACAATCAGACTCTTTGTTCACAGGAGTCCTTGGGCTCCTGCTGTTTTCTTGCTCACTCGGGCTGGTGCTTTTTCTGTGGTTTAATCATAAGCCTCTACTTTGGGGATGAAGCAGCAGGTAGTGGAGCCAGGCTTTAGGCCTGGGTAGGGGTGGGGGTATTTTCAATTAGAATGCTTGAGGGCTGAGTCCAGGGGAAGAAGCTCCTTGGAAGTGAACCCACAGGAGAGATGAAGCAACTGTGAGCATCCAAGGAGGTGGGAGGTGGGGACTAGATTTTTGAAAGTGAATGGTACAAAGACTGTTCCACTCCAGAGTAATAGATGCTGACAGGAAGGCACCCTTCTTCCCAGCATCTTGCCTTGGGCACAAATGACAAACAGACAGTCATCAAGGCCCAGTCCTTGGCACCCTCAGTGGGTATTATCACCCAGCTGCTGGATGGAGCTCCCCTCCTGACACCGGCAGGAGAAAGCATTGTTATATTCCAGGAATGATGACGACTATTCCACTCTTCCATCTTGTTTTAAAAAACTTCAAAAAAATAAAAATCATAACAGCAATTCTTCGAGATGGAGACCATGCTTGCATTCTGCCCATCGCTGAATTGCTAGTGATGTCCAGCATGTAATGAATGTTTAATATTAGTTAATTCAATTAACCAATTTAAAAGATTTATTAATTAGTTAACACATTTGGAGGGAGAAGGTGAAACAGTACAAAAATAGAAATAAAAACTACTAATCATTCCAGCCACAGAGATAGCCTGTTAATATTTTTGATAAATTTGCTTCTAGTCTTTTGGCATATATCTTTTTTCCCCACGTAAAACTGAGATCATGCTTTAGGATGAATTTTATATGCTGCTTTTAAATTCATGTTATATCATGAGAACTTTCCAAGATCATTTCAGTCTTCAAAAAACATCACTTTTAATGACAGCATGACATTCTAAAGCACGAGTGGGACGGTTTGTTGAACATCCGCCCTTGTCGGATATTCAAGATGCTTTCCCGGTTCTCCCCTGGGACTCAGTACCGTCAGCGGTCATTGCATTCATGGTGTTCCTTCTAGGCAGCTAGCGCTGAACCTGACCCCAGGGCACAGAGGAGGAGGAATTCTCCAAGTTCACACTCACAGGCAAGGGACAGTAGTGGAGGAGGCAGGGAGGGAGGACTAGTCCGGAAGCGGGAGGAGAGTCAGAACAGCAGTTCTCAGATGCCAAGGGAGGGAGAGGGTCAGGAAGGAGAAAGAAGACCAGTGTCGGAGGGGCAGAGAAGCCCCAGCACCTCTTTGCAAACTGTGCTCGGCCCCTGCATCTTCCACTAGTTCCGGTAGCGCCGCACAGCGCCCCAGCAGGCATCTTGCAGCCCCCGCTCCCCAGCCCGGACTCCACCCACCGCCTTCCTGTCCCAGTCCCTGTCTGGCATCCTTTACTGCAGCCTCCCGACTCAACTTCCTCCCTCAATTATACACTCTCACCACCGATGCTCTTCTTTGTCCGTTTTCTAGCCATTTCTGTTCTCTGCCGTCACTGCAAGCCTTCTCCACTGGACACCTCGCAGGTAGTACAAATATACTGAATAAATGAGTGGATGGGACTGAAAGCCAATTCTCTTTTTTGTGAAGCTATGACAGATGTGAGCACATAGAGACATGGACGAAAACACCCAGGGAGAGGTTCTCCTGCGGCCGCATCTGTGCCCAGGGAGGAGCATTTTCTTGGTAGACCTCTGTGCACACAGCAAGGCAGGCTTGGCCCCACGGGATGGGGCTAGGAATCAAACCCGGGAACTTGGCGTCAGTAGCTCCCCACACTACTCCTCTGACACGGAGCCACAAGGAAAAGGAAGGAAGGTGGTGGGCACCGCTTCTTGTGCCCCCTCCCCACCCCTAGTTCTCTTACTATCAAGGGAGAGGGTGTCTTTGAAAGGGTCTCCATGCATATCAAGCAGCCAGAAGGTAGCCGGGGGAGAGGGAGGAGGTCCGTGAGTGCCGCCGATGAAATGACGGAGAATTCAGGGACCTGTCTGGTGGCAACACGTTCAGCCATGGAAGAATCCATTGCTGAGAGCTCCTTCTTATACATTATTCATGAAAACAGGAAGACAGAGCCGATAATATCAGAATGATGCCGCTGTCCAGCAAATCCAATGACTGTAGCTCGAGGGCATTTTAAGTAGCATGGAAAAAACAATGATTTTTGCCAGTTCGAGATCTGGGAAGCTTAGAAAGCTCACTCCAACTTGAAGAGCTGGTGTGAGTGTTGTATTTGGAAAAAGGCGTGGCCATCCATCAGCAGCATCTGTTTCTTTGTGGTTGCTGGGTGCCCCCCTACCACTATTTCTTCGATTCTAATGGAGAGATTAATGCTGCTCTAGTTAAATAGCCCTAGGTTTTCAAATCAGTTTCTATTTTCATATCTGTCAGTCAAAAGGCAGGGACAAGCACTTGGACTTTGTGGAGGGCTTTGCCGGATTTCAACATAAATTATTAGCTTCTAATCTTTCCCAGCCTCAGGGATGGGGGCTTTTTAAACAGTGAGAGTATTCTGCTGTTGCTGAAATCTGATTTCTCCTCCCCAGTTTTTGATTCATTACCACTGCAAGATTCATTCCATCCTAAACTCCCCTCCAACTTGCTGTCAAATAAGCCAGTAGGTTGGTTTGTTGAAGGAGAGAGAAAATTGGGAGGGCAGGTCATTTCATTGTTCCCAGGGGGTAGAGGTGGGGAGAGGGAGAAGGCAGCTCACTGCAATTCTTTTTTTTTTTTTTGCTTTTAAAAATATTTATTTGTATATTTGGCTGCGGCAGGTTTTACTGGCAGTACAGGGGATCGTCACTGCATGGTGTGGGACCCTTTGTTGCGGACTCTCTAGTTGTCCTTGGGCTCAGTAGTTGCAGCGCAGGCTTAGTCTTGGCGTGGCGTGTCCAGTCTTAGCTCCTTCAACAGGAGTCGAACTCTGGTCCTGCGCATTGCAAGACGCTTTCTTAACCCGTAGAGCAGCTTGATTTGCCTGTTATTTTCTATCCTTTGTGTAGAACATTCTGGCTTCTTGAATATCAGTTGATACATTTAATTACACTCATTCATTCATGCCACAAACAGTTACTGAGGGTGTACGAATTGTCATGGGTGCTTGCAAACTAAAGCATGAAGCAAGCATGGTGTCTGCCTCCATGCAGCTTATCATCTCTGCAGGCAGATGGACGTGCGATCAAACTGCTGCGCAGAACAGTGTTTCTCCAGGTGTGGCTGGAGAGGAAATGATTGCGGAGGGTCTTCAGATGATCAGGTTTTATTTCAATAATTATTTTATTTTCATGTGTATTATAGGAACGTAACTAGCTCTTCCAACCTATAATTTCACAGACACCTGCTCAGGAGGCTGGTGGATTTAAAGAAAATATTCATAATAGACCAAGCGGTATAAGGATATGGCAAAATCACGAAGCTGGATAATAATAATAATATCAAATACTTAAAAGTGCTTAGGATGGGCCAGGTACTTTTAGTAAGTGTTTCACAACTTTTTCTTTTTTTTACAATCTCCTCTCTTGATTCCTGGAGAAACATTGCAGTAGTTTGAATGAATGAAATGGATGGATATTCAAGAAGACAGAACATTCCAGCAGAAGATAGGAAATAACAGGTTCACCCTCTCACTGGCTGCTCTCGTTCCTGCTCCCTACAGGGGATGAGACAGCCTGGTACCCTTCCTGGGACTGTTTGGATGTCAGTCTACAGACCCACTCTACCCACAGCCAGGTCCCAGGACTGGATGGGTAGGCAGCTGGGGTGGGGTAGGGAGAGTGGATGCAAGAAGTCCAGTTTCAGCCTGGGTACTATCTTATTCAGCAATCCAGCTGTATTGATAATAAGCTGGTTCTGTCAAAACATTTCAATCTCCATCTGGTTCCTAGTCTGGTTTGGTTAAGAATCTGGAAGGGAGGAGGCAGGTAATTAATTCATAGTAACAACTATTCACCTTCATCACAACCTCATGTTTCTCCAGCATCATCATTTGAATAGGGAAACAGGCTAAAGAGCTCAGAGAACTTGCTAGAGGTCACAGCTGCAGCTGCTGCTGCTGCTAAGTCGCTTCAGTCGTGTCCGGCTCTGTGTGACCCCATAGACGGCAGCCCACTAGGCTCCTCTGTCCCTGGGATTCTCCAGGCAAGAACACTGGAGGGGGTTGCCATTTCCTTCTCCAGTGCATGAAAGTGAAAAGTGAAAGTGAAGTCGCTCAGTCGGGCCCGACTCTTAGCGACCCCACAGACTGCAGCCTACCAGGCTCCTCTGTCCATGGGATTTTCCAGGCAAGAGAACTGGAGTAGGTTGCCATTGCTGTCTCCGAGAGGTCACAGCTAGTTTTGTCTTTAAAGATGTGAGAGAAGGACATATGTTTGAATCCTTGCTTTTGCCATTCACTAGCTGTGACCTCTCTCACATCTTTGAAAACAATTCTTATTTCAGGTAGCTAAGCTAGTCTTCTTCAAAAATCTCTAACATGCTAGTGTAATTGCTAGAAATCACAAAGTTTAAAGAAATATTCTCTCTGCATTTTTTGATGTGCAATTCAAGTCTTATAAAGTGAAATAATCATATGAATGACTAAATTATAATTATGATAGAGGGCTAGCTGTCTATTTGGATAGACTTAAACATTTCACTGCACTGAGTATTAACACTGGCCAATTTTTCCCCTTCATTCTTCTCTGAATTCCAATGAATTTTTCATCAGCTTATTAATTAGCACAAATCTTGGATTGTGCTTTGTAATTAAGGTCTATGTGTTCCTCCAGATCTTATATTTGAGTTAAATGTTCATTTTTCACAGAGAAAAATTAGCAATTTGACGATTGCCTTTCTTCCTGGTGATAGACTGTACGTGCTGCCTGTCAAAAAAAGATTGAGTGCCTGAGTTTCTAAGATAGGGAGTGACAGATTATTCAGCATGAAATTGCAAATTCACTTGCCCAATATCATAATCAATTGCTGACAGCAGGTTTTTGCCCCCCCAGAAACCCATTTGTGAAATGCATTTGGAAGTCCAGTCACTGAACCTTAACTAGAATGCCAGGACTTGCCATTAGTCTTTGTAAGTTTTCTTTATTCCGTGTCTTGGTTTGCCTTGTAAGAATTTCAGAGTCACTGAAAGAGGTGACATTATCTAGTCTGGGCACATTTTCCCATGGTATTATTACTATCCATAGTAATAGTAGTTCTCAGCATACACTCTTGGGAGACAATTCTCTGTGCGTCTCTTATATTCCCACATATTTCCTAAGTAGAGGCACTGACCCCGCTTTGTTCCAACTTATCTTTTCAAAGCTGATTATTAGTGAACGATGGTTGCTGCCTGTTATAAAATATCTGGGTTCCCTAAGCTCAGGGTTCCCCTCCTCTAATGCAGCCCACTCTATGTGCAGTTATCATCTTGCATTCCTCTGTGGGCATCGAACTCAGGGAATGACTGCCGCTCTATTGCTATTACTGTGAGTAATAAAGTCCATATTTGCCTCTGACCAGGAGTCTTGTGTTATCGGCCAGCATTCATGAAAGAGGTGCAGACTGATTTGTTAGCTTACGAATAGCGTAAATCCGCAAATCTTTCCTAGTTCTTGGCAGATACCAGTAACCACTTAAAAAATAAATACACAAATATTTATAGGTAACATCTATTTGTTAACATCCTTATGAGGGAGGTTATTACAGTTACCCTCCTTTTACAGACGAGGAAGCTGAGGCACAGAGATGTTACCAAGGTAGGCACAGGATGAAGGGTGTGGGCCAGGAAGTGCGATTCTGGTATCTGTTCTCTGCTTCCTTCCTCTCCTCTCTTGAGTGGGGACCCCAGAGCGGGCTTCAGCCACTGAACTGCACTCTGAAAATGCTGCTCGGTACACGTCCAAGGACAGATTGTCTGGATGTGGGTATTCACGGGACTTATTCTAAACAGTTGCAGGAAGTTCTGCGTATTCACTGCACACGCATCCATAAAGCACCAGTGTGTGCCATTCCTGCCTCCAGGAGGAGAGGCGAGAGAGCTCTCCGGCTGCTGCCTGCGGCGGCCTGAGTGCCGAGGGGGAGCAATCACCCAAATGGGGATGGGGGTGAGGCTCCTCACTCCCTCTTGTAGTTTCCACCAGTCAGTGCCTTTAGGATGTCCTGCCCAAAGACCATGGTCCTCCCCTGCCCTGGGCCACTCTTACCAGGGCAGTTCTGCTTTCTAATAATATGGTCAGTTATGGTGTTGCAAAGAGTCAGACAGGACTGAGCAACTAACACTTTCGTTATTTTATTTTATTTTTGTAGTTAATAATTTTATTTTTATTTAATTTTTAATTATTATTATTATTTTTACTTTACAATACTGTATTGGTTTTGCCATACATTGACATGAATCCACCACGAGTGTACATGAGTTCCCGAACATGAACCCCCCTCCCACCTCCCACCCCATATCATCTCTCTGGATCATCCCCGTGCACCAGCCCCAAGCATCCTGTATCCTGCATTGAACATAGACTGGCGATTCGTTTCTGACATGATAGTATACATGTTTCAATGCCATTCTCCCAAATCATCCCACCCTCTCCCTCTCCCTCAGAGTCCAAAAGTCTGCTCTACACATCACTTTTGTTACTAATAATAGTAAAACTATCAGTAGTAGTACTAGTAAAAAATAAATAAATAACCCCCCACAATGATAATACTGTCATTCAACAAACCCATGCTGTGTGCGTACTCTATAAGCTGGTGCCAAGATGGGCATTTGGGGTATACGCTGAGCTAAACTAAGTCCTTGCCCTCCGGGGGCTGGCTTAGCTGAGGAGACGGACAAGAAGCTGACAGACGAATATAAAATAATACCAGGTGTGGATAAGTTTCAGGAAGAGCAAAGTAGGGTGAGGGCAGAGAGGGTGATGGCGGGGGCACTGTTCACACAGTGGGGGTGGGGCTCTCTGAAGAGGTGACGTTTGAGCCAGGACCTTAGTGAAAGGGTCACTGCTTCCTGCACGACAGATATTTGCTGAGGGCCACGCAGATGCTGTGGGCTCTGGGGACACTGGAGTGAAGAGAAGATGAGCGCCCTGCTGTGGAGAGACAGATAAACAGAGCCTGGAGCATGGCGATGGCGGAAAGGCAAGGGCGAGGGCCACGGCCCGGCGCACCAGGCTGGGACGGGGAGACCAAGGGAGGCCTCCCCGAGAAGGTGGCATCTGAGCACAGTCCCGAAGGAGGGGAGGGAACGAAGCAGGTGGGTGGCTGGGGCAAGAATGTTTCAGGGAGAAGGGACAGCGGGGGCAAAGGCTCTGATGAGCTTGGTGCACAGTATGTGACCCATGTGGCTGCAGCAGAGAGAGCTGAGGCAAGATCAGGGTTAAGGACACCAGCTTTTACTCCGTGTGGGATGGGAAGCGATGAGAGGGTTCTGAATAGAGGCAGCAGTTCTCCGACTCATAAAAGGGCAACAGTTACAATCCTCAGGACAGCTGCCACATATTACCACTGCTACAGTCACCGGGGCTTCCCGCAGGAGCCCCGGGTTTGATCCCTGGGTCAGGAAGATCCCCTGGAGAAGGAAATGGCAACCCACTCCAGTGTCTTGCCTGGAGAATCCCATGGATAGAGGAACCTGGCGGGCTACAGTCCATGGGGTTTCAGAGTTGGACACAACTTAGGGACTAAACCACCACCCCCATGCCGGCCATGTCGGGGCCAGCAGGGAGTTCTTGCAGCCAGGCTCCAGCTAAGCAGTACTGCTGTGCCCACAGCACAGATGAGCTCGTGGAGGCAAGGAGAATCACAGTACTTTTCCCAAAGTCGCACAGTTACTCCGCGCAGGACTCTTGTGATCTTAGCCAGCTGGGCCCTCCACACAGCCCAGCAAGCCTGGTGCCTGTGAGTTCTCATCTTCTCTATGTCTTGTTTTCCAGAATCAAGTGCATCTCCACCCCACTCCTCTTTCTGCCTCGGGGGTCCCACACTGAGAAACATATCTGCACTCTTGACCTCAGCATCTAGGCATCCTTCTTTCTTTGAGAGCCTCACCTGCCCGCTTGCCTGCATAGCCCGGGGCTGGCAGGGCCAGGCACAGTTGCCCCCATGTCTGTGGGTTCACAGCACTGGCCACTTTCACTCATGGCCTCCTTTCTGCAGAGCAATCCCCACCCCTGTGCCTCCTCCCTCCTCTCCCCTCTGAAGTGGGCCTCACTCATCCTGCCTCTGAGCTGTTAGTAGCTGGGGCTCAGGGATGCAAGCACACTTTCTCCATCGGGATTGCTGCAAGGTGGGGACCCTGGGGATGGCCACCTTCTTGGACTCCTCCCCACGCAGCACCTGGTCAGTCTCTCTGATGGGCATCTCTCCGGATCCTACACCCAGCCCTCCACACGGGTACATTGTAATGTCTATTCTTGACCATCTTCTCCTTCTGCGGGCATCAGCCCATGGTTCTTGTACTCAAGAACATCCCAATCGTATTTCCAGCCCCATCTTACCTCCTACATTTTAGACTCTCCAGCTGTCTACCTGACTGTCCACCCGGAAGTCCCACAGATGCCTGGGCGCTCCTGACACTGCCTGAGCCAACGTAACCATCTCCACTGCCTCCTTATAGCGTTCACAGCCCAGCCTCTGTCCGCCCTTTTTCTCACTATCCCTTCCCATCACTTTACAGCCCCGTAGATTCTTCCACTGCAGAGTTGGCCGCCCCCTTCCCCTCCTTACCAGCGATGCCCTGGCTGCTTCCTGCAGTCATTCACCCTCCCCTCGACCGTTACGACGACCTGGGTACAAGTCTTCTTATCTCTTGCTCAGCGATTCTCAGAAGGATCACCTGGGATGCTTTTTCAAAGCACAGATTCTCAGGCCCTCAACCCCCTGGTTGAGTCTGGACTCATGGTAGGATTCAGGAATCTTCATTTTTAAATAAGCTCCCCAGGGACTGAAATAAGAGTGTCCTCAGTGACTCTAAGAAATGGCCTCACTAAGCCTCTCCTTATCCTCATGCATCATCCACGTGACTAATCACAACTATCACTATTAATCAAAGCTATTACTATTAATCACAGCTATTACTATTAATCACACTATCACTATTAATCACAACTATCACTATTAATCACAACTATTACTATTAATCACAGCTATCACTATTAATCACAACTACTACTATTAATCACACTATCACTATTAATCACAGCAATCACTATTAATCACAACTACCCAATATTTCTGGAACACTCACCCCATCTGAAGACTGTGTTGACTCCTCCATGTGCATTTGGCCCACTAAACAACTTTTTATTTTAACTACTATCATTAGCCCCATTTTAACTTTGAGAAGACTGAGGCCCAGAGCAGAGAACTAAGTTAACTAGCCCGAGGGCACCATCTCTCTGACACAAAACCGAGTTCTCAGTATCACATTTTATAATCCCCTTCACTCCCCGTGGTCCGTCTACACCGAATGACTTCAGTTCTCCAAACATACCCTGCTGCTCTACACCTCTGAGCCTTTGTCCAGGCAGTCTCTCTCTTTCAAATGACCACCTGTATTCATTTTCTATGGCTGTATAACAAATTACCACAAAGTTAGCAGCTTGACAAAGCGTGGCTGGTTCTGTTTCAGTCAGTTCAGTTCAGTCGCTCAGTGGTGTTCGACTCTTTGCGACCCCATGAACTGCAGCACGCCAGGCTTCCCTGTCCGTCACCAACTCCTGGAGTTTGCTCAAACTCATGTCCATTGAGTCAGTGGTGCCATCCAACCATCTCATCCTCTGTCTTCCCCTTCTCCTCTTGCCTTCAATCATTCCCGGCATCAGGGTTTTTTTCCAGTGAGTCAGTTCTTCTCAGCAGGTGGCCAACGTTTTGGAGTTTCAGCTTCAGCATCAGTCGTTCCAATGAATATTCAGGACTGATTTCCTTCAGGATGGATTGATTGGATCTCCTTGCAGTCCAAGGGACCCTCAAGAGTCTTCTCCAACACCACAGTCCAAAAGCATCCATTCTTCGCCACTCAGCTCTCACATCTGTACGTGACTACTGGAAAAACCATAGCCTTGACTAGTTTCTCCGTTTAGGTTCCCACAAAACTAGAGTCAGGGTGTTAGATGCTGCTCTGTTCTCACATGGGGCTCAGGGTTCTCTTGCAAGCTCACTGGCTGTTGGCAGAACTTAATTTCTCCTCTTTCTTGGCTGGCAGTCAGTCGGGGGTTACTCTCAGCTTCTAAGGGCTGCCCAGTTTCCTTGCCACTGACCCCCTTCACCTTGACAGCTAGCAGAAGAGAAGAATCTTGCCCCTAATAAATCCTTTGCATGCTTCTAATCTTTTACCAGGAAAAAGTATAATTACATTCAAGGCTCACCTGCTGAAGTCAGGCCCACCAAAGATAATTTCCAGATTTTGAGGTCAGCTGATTTGGGACCTTTAATTGCATATGTAAAATCTCTTACCACTGCACCTAAATTAGTATTTCCTGAGTACCTGGGGGAATGTGTGGGGGGGGGGGGAGGAGGAGCTGAGAACTTTGGGAACCATCTTAGAATTCTGCCTACCACACCATCTAATCTTCAAAATCTAGCTCAAGGATTTCTGCCTTCCTCAATACCTCCAGGAAGAGTTAGATCCACCTCCAACACCCACCCCCCACCCCCCAGCATCCAACGCACTCTTTTAACATTTGTCCACTGTTTTTTCCTCTCTGTTGCCTCCCCTCTGGGCTGTGAGCTCCTTGAGGGGAAGAACTAAGACCTGGTCATGTTTGAACCCCCAGCATCTACAGCAGCTTCCAGCTCAACACTTCACTTGCTGCCTGAGAGTGAGAGATGACGCGCCCAAGCCAGCTCTACAGATAGGAAGAGCAGGTAAACTGGAGTTGCCTACGTTGCCGGGAACGCGCTGTTGACGCAGGCCTGACAGCGCTTCCCGGGAAGTCCCAGGAACATCAGTGGCACCCGGTGCTCCCAAGGCTCTTAGCGACCAGCGGGCAAGAGTCGCCTCCGAAGCCCCAGGGAGCACCAGCCCCGCTGTGTTGGTGAGGAGCAGGTGCCACTAGGTGTCACTCCCGATTCAGTAAAGAGAGCCCCGGGTCTCAGAAAGCAGTTCAGGCTTTTCTATGAAGGGAGCCGGGTAGACGGCCCTCACCCATTATTTCCCCTGGTTCATACTCGAAAGCACCCCATCTTCCTCAACTCCCTCCACTGACACAGTCTGAGTCTAAAAACGGACCACAGGATCAGGGGCTTGGCAGGTTAGGGTCACCTGTCCATCTAATTCAAGTCTCCAGATTTTGCATTTGAGCGACCAGAATGCAAGGCTGGGAGCAGAGCAGGCTTCAGCGGCCATGTGGGTCGGAGCGCCCCTCCCTCGCTTTGGGGAGCTGCCAGGAGGGCACAGGTGGGTCCAGGCTCCTGGCCTAAAGGGTGTCTCCTGGCTGGTTCCGGGGCCTCCACCCCGGGGTGCCCCCAGGTCCAGTTCCAAGCTTAGGCAGCTCTTGGGCTCTTTCCCTGCACCTGCGCTCCAGAACCCAGAAAAGGGGAGATGATTTGGTCACAATAGGGTCCTGTGGGTCATATAAAAGCTGCCATTTCTGGTCATCTCAAGCAATCTCTTTGTTCTTTGGACTTAAAAGATGAGAAGTGGGGAGACCCGGAGCATTCCGGTTTCCAGGGATCTGAGCCTTCAGAAGGTGCAATTAAACACAGTCATTCCCCTTTGAGTCGGAAAAAGTTTAGGGCTCTAAGGGTGGGGATTGGGAAATGCTTGTGAAGAGCGCTTCCTGGCTGACAGTTTGAGTTGTTTTTTCTTCCCCTCTACTATTGCCCCTGTAAGTTAGTATTTACTCCCGAGGTTCCGGAGAGACTGAGAGACGAGCGTGCGGACGCATTTTCCTTCACCCACGGCAGAGGGCGCCCTCCCCTCGCGCCGGCTCCCCGCCGGGCAAACACACTTCCGCCCGCCGGCCCCACGCCCTGCTAGGTCTAGGTTTAGACCCCCAACCCCAGGTGCCTGCAGCCCTGTCTTGAGGAAAACTGAAAAGTCACTTCTGTCAGACCTTGGACATAGCCTTTGAATACCTTTGCTCCAGAAGACCCACTGTTCATTTTTCTTGTGAACATTAAGTGAATTTTAAAATTCATTTGCCCTTCCTCAAGCACTGGGTAATAGAGCTTACCTGGCTGGATGAAAGTGGAGCTAAGGAAGCTGACTTAGGGTCCAGACTCCTGAAGAGGTCTCATTGTTCATCCACACAGTGAACAATCTTATCCACACAATACTTTCCTTTAAAACTTGCAAAGGGGTTTTCCCACATAGAGCTGGATGGATTCTATTTGTTAAGCTCTTTCCTCTGAATGAAAAGGTGGACTGATTCATTTATTTTCCAAGCAGGATTTTACTGAATGCCTTCTGTGCTCCAGGTACTGGGGCGAAGAAAGCAGGCTTGGTTCCTGATTTCAGTGGACCCATGCTCTACTTGGGGAGACACACTGAACAAATAATTGCAGGAGACATTACTTTGCTATAGATGAGATATGTGCTGCCAAGGAGAAGCAGAGGCTGCTGGGAGAGCGTGCCAGCTGAAATCTTCACCTGAATCTGAGGCACAGCTTTCCTCTTTATTCACCCTAATGCTCACAGTGCTGCCAATTGACAGAAATTCTGTCCCCGCCCCTCAAACAGATGAGTCAGTGCCTTCAAGGCTGCACGTCCGCAGGTGAAGTAATAGAGTCATTCTTGCTGGACTCTCCTCTTTACTCCTTCACACTCCTGGGCTCGGTGCCATGAGGCAAGGCATCAGATATTTTGCATGATGAAATTTACATTACAGTTTTCTCCTGAGGCCTGATGACTAACAAGGTCTGAAAACAACAATTCTAGGTACTACCTCCTCCTCCTTCTCCTCAGTGTTTATTAAGCACTTACTAGGAATAGGGCTGGATGTTCAACCAAGGATGCAAAAAAGCACTGGAGACAAAAGGAATATGCTAATAAAGGCTGAGTAGTGGTACAGGCTAGTGACTCCCAGGATTTGGGATTTTATTAACAGCTAAAAATGAGAGCTTTATTAGTTAGGATCAGGTCCAGTTAATTAGGTAAGAGGATAAAAGAAGTTCCATACAACAGGGGCTTAAACAATAGATAAAAAGGTTTGTCTCTACTGTGAAAGTCTGGAGGTAGGTACTCCTGGGCTGATAGGGAAACTCGGCCCCAAGAAGCCTTCAAGGACCAGGGGATTCCTTCTGCCTAATTTCTCTGCTTAACCTCCATTCCTAAGTTCATGGTCATCTCAAGGTCCAAGATGGTTGCTCCAGTTCCAGCCATCACATCCAGCAGGAGGGAGAAAAGGATAAAGGGGCAAAGGGTGGGTGACAGATAAATTATAAAGAGGGTTCCCATAATAAGACTCATCCACTTACAAGTTATCGGACAGAGCTGAGATACATGGCCCTTATAACTGCAAGGAAGATGGTATATATAGGTTTTATTTGGGGGAGCCAAACCCAGAGATTCTGTTACTAGCAGTCTTTGCACACTAAGCCTGACTTAGGGTGTTGAATTTTAACTTTACCACTAAGTATTATATAAAATTGAAAGTCGCTCAGTTGTGTCTGACTCTTTGTGAGCCCATGGATTGTAGCCCACCAGGCTCCTCTGTCCATGGGATTCTCCAGGCAAGAATACTAGAGTGGGTTGCCATTTGAAAATGCCCTGCCGAATCTTCTTCCTTAATATATCACAGATCCATCCTCACTGCCACAGCCCTTCGTAATTTCTCACCTTGCCTTAAAGTAATAGCTTCTCTCTGTTGCCAGGGTGATCAGTCCAAGATGCAAATGTGCTCATATTAGCTTTATGCTTAAAATATCTTGGGGGCTCCCTGTTGCCTTGAAAGAAAATGCAAGCTTCTTAAAAAGACCAAAAGCCCTGTTGTCATTTCGCCCTGGTGTTTTCCCTAGCCTCTCTCTCATGACTGTACCGTGTACACCCAACCATCCAGGCCTGTTAGACTACTGGCAGGTCCCAGGGTGTTCCCTTAGCACCCTTTCAGTCTGGAATAGTTTCCCCTCCATTCTTGGCAGCTGGCTAATTCCTACTGTCCTTTACAAACCTTGCTGAGGTTAACCTTCCTCAGAATCTTCGCCAGTTCTGTGTCCTACACCTCTGGCATCTTTTCGCTCTCCCTGCTACCTCCATACACAGAGCCAGACCTATTCAAAGGACAGGATGCTGTTGCCTGGGCAACAGTGAATACCAGCCAACAGTTGGATTACCAGCTGGATCCTCAGTGCAGCTCCTCTTGGTAGATTTCTGGTTGGCACTGCTGGCCGTGCCCTTTTTCTTAAAGACTCTCTCCCTCCTTGGTCATGCCTTTCCCCTGGCCCTCTTACCCTTTCCCCTGTTTCTTCTTATCCCGCTCACCCTGCAATGTCGATGTTTTCTAGAGATCAGCTGTTAGTCTTCTCTTGTTAGTTCACATATGTTCCCCAAGATTTCTGATTCCCTTTCAAGACTTCAGGTGCCACTTGCACCTGTTTTTAAACCTGTATTTCCAGATCATTTTTCTCTTCGGAGCTTTGGATGTGACTGTCCAGCTACATGCTGAACTCATGGAATAGGAGCAGTTCCCTAAAAGGAGGTGATGTAGCTTCATCCTCCCACCCCGACTCCTGCCCGCTCCAGAGAACTGCCCGCCGCAGGGCAGGAATCTGCAAGGTGACCTTCTGCTCTGCTTGCTCCTTGATGCAGAGGGCACCCCTCACCTAGAGAGCCCCTGGCAAAGGTCTGCCCTTCAGTGGAGGGGCCTCATGTGGTTCTCCTCCAGAGCTTTCATGGAGACAAAATCCTTCCTCCCCGTTTTGGCCCAAGGAGAGTGTGAAGCAGTGGACTGCTCAAGACTGGAAGTGAGTCAGGGCAGCGCCTGACAAAGGTGCCCAGGTGCCCCCGGGGTTGTCGCCTCCACCCAGGTTCACAAAGCCCAGGGCTGGGCTTTGGCTTTGACAGAAGCTTGCCAAGTGAGGGGGAGCTGAGGCTGGGTTCTCTGTGGCCCCTTCCTGCGATGCTCCCAAAAGGGAGAAGGGAGGATGAAGAGATGCAGCTGCGCCCCGCAGCTGCAACCAGAGCCCGCCCTTACCCATGTCCTTTGGATCATTTTTCTGCTTATCATCAACCTCTGGCTTCTTGTAATTGGTCCAAATCCTTACCCAGCTGCAAGGACCGCCTGCCTCTACCACCTGCTCCTCGCTCAGCTCATTCTGCCAGAGCCCTCCGCCTGCCTTCTGCTCCTGGAACGTGCCCGGCTCTTCCAAGACTTTCCCATCCTGCAGTCCCCTCCGCCTGAAGAGCCCTCAGTAGGGGAAAAGAAGAACTATCAGCCAGCTCCGTCAAAGACACTATCCAACACTCAGATGGCTGTTCAGGCTGTTGAGGCCTCTTCCTGACTTGGGTGTGGCCACAGGCCAGCATGGTCCAGAATAGAGAAGCCATCAATGCGGATATTTACATCAACTCTTGCCCCCCTCTCCGCAGCCCATGCACCTCAAACTCCAGGTGTGAGGAACTGCTCTCCTCGCCGAGGGACGGGGTCCATAGCCCACCTGCCCAACTCAGCTTCACTGCAAACCAGATGCCATGATTTGGAGTCCATTTAGGTTGTGTGGAAAGGCTGTCTAGGGGGTGTAAGGCTGTTGATGAAAGCACTTGGGTCTGTGTATGAAACTTATGTTCTTGCTGGGTATGGGTTCAATGGACATTTTTTAAAATTGAAATATAGTTGATTTACAATGTTGTGTTAGTTTTTGGTATATAACAAAATGATTCAGTTCTATATATATGTGCCTGTATATATATACACACACACACATACACACACACACATACACATTGTTGTTTAGTCACTAAGTCGTGTCCAAATCTTTGTGACCCCAGGGACTGCAGCATACCAGGCTTCCCTGTCCTTCATCTCCTGGAGTTTACTCAAACTCATGTCCATTGAGTCAGTGATGCCATCCAACCAACTCATCCTCTGCCACCCCCTTTCTCCTTTTGCCTTCAATCTTTCCCAGCATCAGGGTCTTTTCCAATGTGTCAGGCCTTCGCATCAGGTGGCCAAATTATTGCAGCTTTAGCATCAGGCCTTCCAATGAGTATTCAGGGTGTGCATATATCTGTTCAGTTCAGTTCAGTTGCTCAGGCGTGTCTGACTCTTTGTGACCCCATGGAATGCAGAAAACAAGGCTTCCCTGTCCATCACCAACTCCTGGAGCTTGCTCAGACTCATGTCCATTGAGTTGGTGATGCCATCCAACCATCTCATCCTCTGTTGTCCCCTTCTCCTCCTGCCTTCAATCTTTCCCAGCATCAGGGTCTTTTTCCAGTGAGTCAGTTATTCTCATCACGTGGCCAAAGTATTGGAGTTTCAGCTTCAGCATCGGTCCTTTCAATGAATATTCAGGACTGATGTCCTTTAGGATAGACTGGTTGGATCTCCTTGCAGTCCAAGGGACTCTCGAGAATCTCCTCCAACACCACAGTTCAAAAGCATCAATTCTTCTGCACTCAGCTTTCTTCACAGTCCAACTCTTATATCCATACATGACCACTGGAAAAACCATAGCCTTGACTAGATGGACCTTTGTTGGCAAAGTAATGTCTTTTCTTTTTAATATGTTGTCTAGGTTGGTCATAGCTTTTCTTCCAAGGAGCAAGCGTCTTTTAATTTCATGGCTGCAGTCACCATCTGTGTTGATTTTGGAGCTCCCAAAACTAAAGTCTGTCACTGTTTCCATTGTTTCCCCATCTATTTGCCATGAAGTAATGGGACTGGATGCCATGATCATAGTTTCCTGAATGTTGAGTTTTAAGCCGGAGTTTTCACTCTCCTCTTTCACTTTCATCAAGCGGATCTTTAGTTCTTCACTTTCTGCCATAAGGGTGGTGTCATCTGCATACCTGAGGTTATTGATATTTCTCCTGGGAACCTGATTCCAGCTTGTGCTTCATCCAGCCTGGCATTTCGCATGATGTACTCTGCATATAAGTTAAATGAGCAGGGTGAGAGTATGCAGCCTTAATGTACTCCTTTCTTGATTTGGAACCAGTCTGTTGTTCCATATCCACTTTTAACTGTTGCTTCCTGACCCGCATACAGATATCTCAGGAGGCAGGTGAGGTGGTCTGGTATTCCCATCTCTTGAAGAATTTTCCACAGTTTGTTGTGATCCACACTTTCAAAGGCTTTGGCATAGTCAATAAAGCAGAAGTAGATGTTTTTCTGCAACTCTCACTTTTTCCATGATCCAGCGGATGTTGGCAATTTGATCTCTGGTTCCTCTGCCTTTTCTAAAACCAGCTTGAACATCTGAAAGTTCATGGTTCAGGTACTGTTGAAGCCTGGCTTGGAGAATTTTGAGCATTACTTTGCTAGCGTGTGAGATGAGAGCAATTGTGCAGTAGTTTGAGCATTTTTGACACTGCCTTTCTTTGGGGTTGGAATGAAAAATGACCTTTTCCAGTCCTGTGGCCACTGCTGAGTTTTCCAAATTTGCTGGCATATTGAGTGCAGTACTTTCACAGCTCATCTTTTAGGATTTGAAATAGCTCAACTGGAATTCTATCACCTCCACTAGTTTTGTTCGTAGTGATGTTTCCTAAGGCCCACTTAACTTTGCATTCCAGGATGTCTGGCTCCAGGTGAGTGATCACACCATCGTGATTATCTGGGTCATGAAGATCATTTTTGTATAGTTCTCCTGTGTATTCTTTCCACCTCTTCTTAATATCTTCTGCTTCCGTTACATCCATACCATTTCTGTCCTTTATTGTGCCCATTTTTGCATTAAATGTTCCCTTGATATCTCTAATTTTCTTGAAGAGATCTCTAGTCTTTCCCATTCTATTGTTTTCTTCTATTTCTTTGCATTGATCACTGAGAAAGACGTTCTTATCTCTCCTTGCTATTCTTTGGAACTCAGCATTCAAATGGGTATATGTTTCCTTTTCTCCTTTGACTTTAGCTTCTCTCTTTTTCCGCAGCTATTTGTAAGGGCTCCTCAGACAATCATTCTGCCTTTTTGCATTTCTTTTTCTTGAGGATGGTCTTGATCACTGCTTCCTGTACAATGTCACGAACCTCCATCCATAGTTCTTCAGGCACTCTCTGTCAGATCTAATCCCTTGAATCTTTTTGTCACGTCCACTGTAGTATCATAAGGGATTTGATTTAGGTCATACCTGAATGGTCTAGTGGTTTCCCCCACTTTCTTCACTTTAAGTCTTAATTTGGCAATAAGAAATTCATGATCTGAGCCACAGTCAGCTCCAGGTCTTGTTTTTGCTGACTGTATAGAGCTTCTCCATTTTGGCTGCAAAGTATATAATCAATGTGATTTTGGTATTGACCATCTGGTGATGTCCATGTGTAGAGTCTTTTCTTGTGTTGTTGGAAGAGGGTGTTTGCTAGGACCAGTGCATTTTCTTGGCAAAACTCTGTTAGCATCTGCATATATATACTTTCTCATATTCTTTTTCAGCATAGATTATTACAAGATATTGAATATAGTTCCCTATAAATGGACATTTCTGAGACACTGTTTATAAGCTCAGGCTTGGCCAAAGATCGCACTCTGGAGAGGTGTTTTTTCCTCCTCTCCTCTGGGCAGGATTCTCTTCATGATCACAGAAGATCTCTGAGACTGTATGGGAAAGAAGGACTGGCTAGCTCACTGGCACTGGATCCCCATTATTAAAAAG
The DNA here is from genome assembly GCF_042477335.2 of Ovis canadensis. Classification (NCBI taxonomy): domain Eukaryota; kingdom Metazoa; phylum Chordata; class Mammalia; order Artiodactyla; family Bovidae; genus Ovis; species Ovis canadensis. The sequence goes on along the minus strand of NC_091247.1, from coordinate 136,070,893 downwards.
ATTTTCACATTGTAATATTTAAAAGCTCTCAGGAAATATTATGGCTAATATATATTTCACACACACACACATATATGTAACAACTAAATTTCCATTGACAGGTGAACAAAATATGATATATATGTTCAGTAACATATTATTCAGCCTTAAAAAGAATGAAATTCTGCCACAGGCTCCAACATGGGTATACACTTTGAAGACCTTGAACGTGTTAGTCGCTCAGTAGTGTCTGACTCTTTGCAACCCCATGGTTGCAGGCTCCTCTGTCCATGGAATTCTCCAGGCAAGAATTCTGGAGTGGGTAGCCATTCCCTTCTCCAGGGGATCTTCCCCACCCAGGGATCAAACTCCAGTCTCCTGCAGTGCAGGCAGAGTTTTTACCATCTGAGCTACCAGGGAAGCCCCTTGAAGACATTATGCTAAGTAAAACAAGACAGGCCCCAAAGCAGAAATAATGTACAATTCCACTTATGTGAGATATGCAGAATAGTCAAATTCATAGAGACAGCAAGTAGAACACTGGTCACCAGGGGCTGGAGGGAGGGTGGAATGAGGGATTATTGTACAAGGTGTCAGCTGGGGATGATGGAAGAGTTCTGGAAATGGATGGACGGCAGCGCTGACTGCATAACAATGAGAATATATCAACACTCAGTGCTACTGAGTTGTATGCTTTAAAATGGTTAAAGTGGTAAATTTCATGTCATGTATAGTTTTACCACAAATGCATATATCCAACATGTAAAAATGTATATATAAATCACTTTTCAAATGTATTTTTTACTTGTCTATTGTTACTCTAGCAGATGTCAGAAACTGTACTTGAATTGCTTTTTTAAATGTCTGCAATAAATTTGTTTACATTAGAGTGCCAATTGGTTCCAAAACAGTTTCAGGGAAAGGTGAGTGTGAGTGTCTGAGTGAGTGGGAGTGAGTATGAGGACCTAGGTTATAACTGAGTGAATAAAAAAAGAACAGGTCAAACTAAGATGTTTAAAACAGATGGAAAAGTCCCCAGGTTCTGTTAATAGCTGCTCTTTGTCTACATGGATACTATGTAGAAAACTGCAAATATCCTATTTCACAAAATTCAAATTCTGAGGCACAAACATACCTAACTTTGTAAGTTTTAAGTCTGAAACTTCAGGTAAAAGCAGATATATGAGCAGTTGTCACCCAGATGATCGTAGAAGTAAAATTCATTAATTCCAGAAATATTTATGAGCACATCATGTGTCAGGCAGTGGGGGCAGAAAATGAATTAAGCATGCTGCTACTGCTGCTAAGTCGCTTCAGTCATGTCCCTCAAATTCTTTTAAGCAGGACTGGCTACAGAATTTGTGGTACAAAATGCAAATACAGAGCCTGTTAGGAAATTAGGGAGAATTTCAAGTTGATGACAGCAGAGCATTATTAAGCCAAGCCCAGGGTTCTTCCAGGGCTTCCCAGATGGCGTGAATGGTAAAGAACCCCCCTGCTAATGCAGGAGATGCAAGAGACACGAGTTCCATCCCTGGGTGGAGAAGATCCCCTGGAGGAGGGCATGGCAACCCATTCCAGTATTATTGCCTGGAGAATCCCATGGACGGAGGAACCTGGCAGGCTACAGTCCATAGGGTTGCAAGGAATCGGACATGACTGAAGTGACGTAGCATGCACACTCACACACAGGGCCCTTCTAAGTGCAGGACTGGAGGGTGAAGAGGCTAGGGCAACTGCAGGTCTTGGTCTGTGAAGCCAGGTGCCTCCAGAGTCATTCGCTGACACACGGCTACAGTTAGTGTGCACAGCCAGAGGAGCAGGGCCCCAGCAATAGGGCGTCTCAATGCCACGATTATACTGCATCTCACTTCGCCTTCAGCAAATCTCTTTACCTTTGAACATACACTTGAACACTGGTCTATGCACAGATCAATAAATGTTCTTGTGCTGGTATCTTCCAATCAGGTTATAATCTTGTCATAGTCCCCTTTTGCACCTCGCCCCGTTCAACAGTCAGTAGCAAGACAGGTGACTAGTGGAAACACAATATACTCCTTAAAAGGCTCAACAACTGACTCTGGAATACAATTTGGAAAACTAATTTACTACTAGGGTTGGGATGATGACAGGAACAATGATTTAGAGCCACTATATAAAGCACTGAATTAGTGCTTAATGGAAATATTCCATTTTAAGTCTCATAAATAAACTAGCAAAATAAGTACTTTGGTCTCCATTTCAGAAGAGAAACTGAGGTTCAGAGAGACTTAGGAACTTGCTCCAGGTCACACATGTGGTCAGAGATGGGACAGAGATTCAAATCTAACTTCAAAGCTCTTGAAATTCTCACGAAGTCGCTAGCCTCCCCATTGCCCCCACCACCAATGCCTCTCTAGTTCCTCAAATCTGATGAAAAGAACAGAAGTTGTCCTCCAAATTAAAAAGCACAAGTGTTCTATCTTGATGGATATGGGTCTTACGATTTCTGAACCTAGGACAGAAAATGCTCAGGAAGATAGAACGTCAGCGCACATGATAAGCAAGGTATCAACGCTAAGTCCAAATCAATTCAGTTGCTGCTTATTGAGCAACTGTTAAGTTTAAGAAGCTGTGTTGGATGCCACGGAGGATGCGATGAACAGATGGAGAAAGTGCCCTCAAAGAGAAGGTTATGACCAGCACAGAGATGGACAGAGAACAGTGTGTCCACAGTAACGCACACTTTCTGCCTAGAAGGACTTTTGGAAGAAGGTGGCGCTTCTGTCCTAGAACAGTGGGCAGGATTCTGGGAGGAGGAGGGGCCAGAGGCTCTCCAGGCAGGATGGTGGGGCTGGAGGGACAGTGGGCACACAGTGCGTGTCTGGAGGACAAGTGGGAGTCTTACCCCTGAGCAGAATGGGCGCAGCAGAGGACGCCATCAGGATGACTTTGTGGCGAGCCTTGGACCAACAATGGGACACCTGTCCTCCCTTCAGTAAGGTGAGCATCTGACAAGTGTTAACCAGGAGACAGACATGATTAACACTGGGCACTAGATGGCTGAAGCTGGCAGCCACAAGAGGGAGGGGCAAAGGGCAGGGGGGCGGGTGGCAGAGCTGAGGGGGGACCCTGAGGTTAATCCAGGTGAGAAACAGCCAAGGCCTGAACTTGGGTGGGCTGAGGGGCTCTTTCAAAGACTCTAAAACATATTTTCTCATTAAATTAAAAAAAAAATCAGTGAAGGGGAGATCACATCTAGATAAAATACCCCTTTGTTCTATGAAGTTTCTGGAAGCCAGACCAATTCAAGATACTATCACTACTATTCAGCCTAAGGATATTTGCCTACAAGTCTTGTTGGCTTCTCAGCTTCCCTGGCAGCACCCTGGCCTCTCAGGAAAATAGCCATCCCCCAAGGTGGAACCCACCACCTTAAACCTCTGCCCTTATGTGGCTTCTTCTGGAACATTCTGCCCTGCTTGGGCCACTGGACTGTTTCAAATGCACAAGTATTTTAAGAGATAATTTATGGTAGGCAGAAGATCAGATCAACCAAACCCGCAAGTCAAACTTGCTTTGGAAATTCTTTCACTCTTTGGGCATCAAAACAAGTTCAACCAGGGCAACACTTGGCCAGGAGCCAGGGCCAGTTTCTTAAGATCCCAAGGTCCTGGGAGGAGGCATGGGAAGGGCCCAGGGCCTCTGGTGGCATTCCTTATAACTAGAGGTGTGTCATTATAGGAGACAGCATAGGGATGCCGCATGGGGGTCTGGGGACAAGGAGGAGAAAAAGCAGAGAAAAAATCTAGCCCATCAGTATCACTCAAAGTTAATTAAAATAATGTTTTGCTTGTCAAACGCTAACAGACTGGAAAACACCACCAATCAGGAAAGCATGTGGAGCCCAGGACTATAATTCTCACCCTGCCGAATCCGCTAACACATGCTGGAGCTGTGGCGACCGCAGAGCTGCGGCTGCAGCGAAGGGAAGCCGAGCAGCCCATCAATTACACCCAAGAAGGGAAAATGCAGTGGATTCAGGAAAAGCAATCCTTCAAAATGTCAGTGCGGCACAGGGCTTCCAGGAGAAGGGACGCGGAAATGCAGCCAACGGGCGCTGGCTGGAGGAGACTGGCAGAGGTGATTTGGATCAGTGGATGCTGATGCGTCCCAGCTAGTTAGCCAAGAGTTGCAAAGCTGGTCAGCCTCTTGGTGCAGAAAAGGAGACCCGGCGTGGCTGACAGATGGAGACGGTGTGGCTGACTCAGAGGCCCAGCTGGGCTCCCTTTCTTTGGGCACCTCTATGGCTTCTAAACTGCCTCCGGAATTAGGGGATCTTTTCTTGTCTTCAGCAGCTTGTTGGGAGGAAAGCTTATTTGCCTTACTCCTCATGATCCCTATAGAACACAGAATCCATGCCCCTTATCTGGGCTTCCCTGGTAGTTCAGTTGGTAAAGAATCTGCCTTGAATGCAGGAGAATCCAGTTCAATTCCTGGGTCAGGTGGTTACCCTGGAGAAGGGACATGTTACCCACTCCAGTATTCTTGGTCTCCCCTGGTGGCTCAGATGGTAAAGAATCTGCCCGCTATGCAGGAGACCTGGGTTCAATTCCTGGATTAGGAAGATCCCCTGGAAGAGGGCATGGCAACCCACAAGTATTCCTGCCTGAAGAATCCCCATGGACAGAGGAGCCTGGTGGGGTTGCAAAGAGTCATACACAACTGAGTGACTAAGCACAGCACAGCCCCCTTACCTCCCTGGGGAATGAAACAGGAGGGACCATTCCAACATTTCTCTCTAGCCTTCCTCGGGAAAATGGGGAGTGGGCCTCGTGCCCACCCGCTATGCTCAGCCCTTCAGCTCCTCACGGGTCCCCACTCTCCTCCACTCTGTCACAGGCCCTGCGATGCCCCACAGCCTCTCATCCTGGGACCAGTGTGTGCTTTCATCTCAGCGGGAAGAGAACTGCTTCTCTGGGACTCCCATCCCAACCAGGTCTTCAAACCAGTCTCCTCGGCAAGAATGTCATCCTTGTGATCTTTGATTCTCATGGATTCTCCACTGGTTCAGAATCCAGAAGGAAGAAGAAATCGGATTCATGAACACCCTCAAATAAGCAATGCTGTCAAGAAACTCAAGAAATGAAATGCCAAGTGTAAGTGTCAGTAACACTTCCCTTGTTTCCCTTGCCTTGAGAACAAAATCAGAACTGAGCACTGTGAGCGCTACTATTTTTGACACACGCAATGTCTTGAAGGCTTAAAGGTATGAACAATGAGAATAGGAATACCCTGGACTACAGGCAAGTCCAATCTGCTCAGGAGAGAACACTGCCACTTGTGTGTTTCTTTTAAAACAATTTTTTTTAAGTTAATTAATTTGACTGTGTGGGGTCTTGGTTGCAGAATGTGGGATATTCATTGCATCATTTGGGATCTTTCACTTCGGTGCACAGGCCCCAGAGTACACAGGCTCAGCAGTTGCTGTGCAAAGGCTCAGTTGTTCTGTAGCGTGTGGGATCTTAGCTCCCCAACCAAGGATCGAACCTGCATGCCCTGCATTGCAAGGTGGATTCTTAAACACTGGATCATTAAGGAAGCCCCCCCGACCCATGTTCTTTAGGGAGGAGACAGCACTTTGGTCTCCCATGACCTTTACAAGTGCTGTTAAGCAGTAAGTAGTTCAAGCCCATCTTCTCTTGTCTGTCACAAAGGGCCACCCGTGATAGATACACTCCTGGTCTGAGGAGGCCTTTACCTTTCCCGGTGTGACACAGAGCATCTGTGCCTTCTGTTCTCCTCTGATGTCCTGAGCTGGCCTTTTCTAGATCACCCTCCTGTGCAGAGATGTCTGGCAGGGTCCATACCCTTGGCCCTCAGCTGTAACGCAAAAAATCACAGATGCCAAGAGCTCTCATGGGAACCCGGGGGGACTTCTGAGGACAGTGTCTTTAATCTGGGAGGTAAAAATCACTAATGCCTCCAAGCTTTCTCCTTGTAAGTTTTCTGATCCATTCCTTCCATGATGTGCCAATTTATAGGGGGTTGAGTAGTGATTAAAATTAAGAGAAGATTAAAAAATGTTATAGTGAGGTAACCTATATAAATCATGGCTTAAAAAATACTTTCCTTTTGGGATTGGCAATTGACTTTAAGGGGCTTAAAAAAAAAAAAACTACCAAGAAACAGGGATCTGGTTATGGCATTGTGGTGATTAAATTACCCCCAGTGACCAGAGTCTTTGTACTCTGAGGGGTAGCCCTGGAACCAAGTACGTAACAGAAAGGAAAGGACACAGGCTTTGTGCTGGGGTCCAGCCCCGGTGGATCCAGGGAATTCGAAGGTGGGGACAGAGTCGGCGTCTTTGGAAAAATACATATTTAATCACAGATATAGAGAGATTGGGAATGGATAGTGTAGTAGGAAGATTAGTGGAGAAAAAGAGGCTGAATAACTTGGATTACGTGGAATAACATCCATGCTCCAGATGGGAATTCAGCCAGAAAAACGGGAGCAAGAAAGAAGCGACATGGGGGAAACAGTCTTTTTGGAAACTGATCCGATTTCTTTATTTTTGCGTTTGCTTATATACCTTTTGTTACACATAGGGATGAATATAGAGTCAAGCGGGAGTCAGCAGTCCTGACCTTTATCAAAATCAGGTGCTTCACATAAATGTATAAAAAAGGTACATCATCTTCTAGCCATGAGTGAGACCTGCTGACATTTTATGATCCTTTCTTTCTGATAACCAAAAAACTTATTTCTTCCAAGGGTGTTTTTTCTTAAACCAGGCACCACCCTCCAAATAAAGTTACATTCCTATAGGGTGAGGGTGTCCTGAGTTACAATCAAGAAAGGAATTTATTTAACCCAAAGTTAACATGATTAGTCTTAAAGGTTAATACTTATTTCTCCTATATGCTTAAAGGTTAATACTTATTTCTCCTATATGCTAGTTATATTCATTATAAGGGTAGGGAACATGGAGATTTAGCAGCAAACATCAGCCCAACAAATGAAAATCCTTTCACCAATGCTCCCCTTAAGATCTATTTAGTCTTAAGATAGTGATAAAGTTACATTTTTACATAACAAGGACACAGTGATTTATAACAAAGCACAGTGATCTATTACAAAAGAGAAAATCCATTAACTCAAAAAGTCTAGTATTGCTAACATCAAAAACTACTGTATTTCCTTTTTATATTCCAAATACATTGATTAATATATTCCCAGGTACCTAAGGATATGGAGGCCTGGGGGCAATCATTGACTCAACAATGATAAAAGCCCTATGCTAATTAAGACTTTCAAAATACTCCAAAACTCTCTGTGCTGTTTATGGTTAAGAGGTAGTAAACAATCATGTGGGTAGTGGCAGGAGTATGGATAATCCTGTCACACAAGCTAGTCTGTCAGCAGAGAGGTTTGACCTGAGACATCCTTGTCCCACCCAGAGCAGGGAATTAGCAGCAATTATTGACACAACAAATGAAAAACCCTTCACCAATATAATTCCTAACCAACCCATTATACTAATAATTTCTAACTCCCCAAAAGAATTTGCCTTTAGTAAGTCTAAAACATCTCATGCCTCTCAGATTGGGAGGCTATAAACAATCACATGTGGCCGGAGGAACCTATACAGGTGGGCTAGATAACCTTCAGAGGAGTTCGTAAGCTGAAACACTCTTGTCATGCCCAGGAATTTTTATTGACTTGGAGCTGCAAGTTAACTCCTTCTCCGAGAGAAATGGTTATGGGGGAGAGCCCCCCGTAAAGTCAGAGGTGTAGGTGAGAGCATAAAACAGACTCTGGTTTTGGGGTTAGATGCTCGGGAACAGGGGGTTTCCTGAGGCTTGATCACGCCTTTGCGTATGCCAAGCCTTGTTCCTCATGACCTTTGCCATGGGCGGAGTTCCTCACGCTGGCTCCCAGCAGCTTTGGGAATGAACAGTCCTGGATTCAAAGCCACACCCTTACTAACTTGGCAAGTTACTTAATCTTTTTTGAATTTCAGTTTTCTTATCTGTAAAATAGGGATAATATGTGTACCTCAATCAGTTTATGGCTGGAATTAAATAACACAGTCAAGTTCCTAGTACAGTGTCTAATACACAGTAAGCATCCAATAGCTATTGATTTTTATTATTGTTTGCATAAAAAAACTATCCCTTCTAATACTCATAACTGACAATTAGAAGTGCTGATTATCTGCCAGGTTGCTAAGCAACAGTGTTCCAGAATTTCGGTGTATCCGATTTTAAGAGGAGCTGGGGAGTTTGTTTTTTACTCACATTTGCATTTTCTTCAAAAAGTATTGAGAAAAATCCACCTATTACCTTTGTCTAGACTCTGTTCATTTTGGGGTACTTTGTGAAGGAAGACGGTGGAGATTATTAAGGGGCTTAAAAGTTTTTACAGATATCACCTCAGTCCATGACAACCTCAAAGTAGGATTTCATATTTGTATTTGTTTGGGTTAATACTAGTTTTAACAAATTTCCAAACCTCTGTGGTCTAACATGATAAAAAGCTGGTTTCTCACTTGTTTCAATCTATTGTGAGTAATCCTGGGTGTGCAGCCTTTTGTGTGATATAGGAATCTAGGCTCTTCCCATCTACACTTCTGCCCTCCTCTCTGTGTTCAGAATGCTCTCCTTTCAGCTGGTTGGGAAAGAACTGGTAGGGGAATCACCTGCTTCCTAACCGCTCTGATCAGGGACAGCCCCTTCCGCTGTCGCGTGAGAGTCAGTCACATGTGGCCATACAGGGGACTGGGAAAGGTAGACACTGACCCGGCAGCCACACGCCACAGTGTGGATGGGTGACCAGCTGGCCACCTCTACCCCAAAACTGTCCCTAGAGCTGGAGAAAACAAAGTGTAGGGAGCTTAGCAAGTCTAAGGGCAGAACTTCCAGGGGGCTGACTGTAGACTTCGCCTTTTAATGATTACTCCAAACTGCCTCTGAGAGTGGGTCTTCAATCCTCCAGGGATAATCAGATTGTCTCCAGTTAGGTTTATTAAGCCCTCTTCCATGTAAGTATCAGCATAAAAGGATTGATCATCGTCCCAATTCTGCCTCCCTTGATCAGAAGATGGTCCCTTCCCTCTGAAGAAAAAGAGACTTGCAAAACTGTGCCCTATCAAAATTACTTGTGATTTCTTAAGCTCTATGGTTTCCATCTTCATGTCAACATCACTGCCCAGGACATGGGAGTCTAGAATTGACCCATTTAACACCAAATGGGCTAATGGAAGGATTATTCATAGAACATCACTATAACCAACCATAATAATGATAAATGGCTTTACCATCTCAAAGGATTTTCCCCTCTTTATGTCATTTAGCCTCATAACTCTGTAGAAGGAAGTTTTATTCTTTTAAGAAGAAGACTTGAGTAAATAGAGGTTAAGTGAGTTGCTTAAGTTCATAGAGCTAAAGGCATAACTAGTGTAACAAAGACCAGAAAGAGGGGATCTGACTTTCAGGCCTGGGCTCATTTTATGACCTTCATCCCTTTCCTGATCTATGCCCTTCCTATATGGGTCATGCTATGCTGCTGTATCAGTGAGGACCGGGCTTCCATGGTGGCTCACTGGTAAAGAATCTGCCTGTAATGCAGGAGACACAGGAGTTGCAGGTTTGATCCCTGAGTCAGGAAGGTCCCCTGGAGGAGGGCATGGTAACCCACTCTAGTATTCTTGCTTGGAGAATCCCGGGCACAGAGGAGCCTGGCGGGCTATAGTCCATAGGGACCCAAAGAATCAGACATGGCTGAAGTGATTGAGCACACACACACATAGCACAAGACAGCCCTAAGAATGAAGACCCCCAGGCTTCCTTCTTTCATGAGGAAGAAGTCTGGAAGGGGAGCAGTCTGGGACTGTAGGTAGCTTCCCAAAGTCATGAGAGACTTGGAGTCCTTTGACTTTCTGGCCTACCATTTGTGCACTTGAGGGTCCTTTGACCCTCATTTTCTTGGCCAAAGACAAGAAAATGATGGTTGGGGTTGCTGGAACCCCAGCTGTCATAGGTGAGTTCCAGGCAGTAAGGTGTAGGAAGGGAAGAAGAGAGGCTTGCTTGTTCCCTTTAAGGAGTCTCACATGGCACTTCAGTTCATGTCTCATTCGCCAGACACACAATCATACCTAGAGGGGAATGAAGCCGAAACTCCAGAGTTGTTCGTTGCCAGTGGACCTTTCAAATGTTTACACCTAATTTTGTATTATTTTCAGTCATCTTCAGGAACAAGTCATTGAGCCATCACTGTGCAATTCACTCTCCTGGGCATAGAAACAAGACCAAGGCAGGAGTGGGATGGAGGTCAGAATCACTAGAGGCTGTTGGCACAGTCTGAGGTTCTGATGAGCTCCTATAGGTAGGTTGTCATGTTTCAGCATCCCTCCATGCAGACTGATGGGGCGGGGCGGGGTGATGAGGTGGTATTGTCAGGAGGATGCTGTGTGTGTGTATGTGTGTAGAGACCAAAAGAAAGGTCAAGGATCACTGCTCTAGGAGGGTGCTTTATCTGTAGCTGGCATATTTCAGGAAACCTGCAGAGATGCAGAGTCTTTGTTTAGTTATGCCCCCACTTACTTCTGAAAAGGAAAAAAGAGTATGTTCTTTACCATGATTAAAATGAGGGTAAAGATGGTAAATGGAAGCTCAGAGGGAGAGGTGAGCTTGGAGCTTCTTGGCTGTCTTAGTTAAAACAGAAATTTGCAAGAATTCATTACTATGGTTATCAGAAAGAGGGGCAGGCCATTTAGTGGGAGACAGAGCGCTTTCCTTAGCACTGAACTCTGTGAGATTTATTGTGACAGATTTGTTTTCCAGGCATTAAATATAAATTATACAATGCTTAAGAATTATTTTGCAGAAAGTGCGGAGGTAGTCTTCAAGTAATTTCTTATGTCAAGCCTGGGAAAGTCTGGAGTTAAATTTTTAAATACCATGCATGTTTTGTTGGATCTAAGATGCCACTGATAATAGATATACTACTATGTTGTGTATCACTAAGAAAGGGAAAACACTACAAATAAATTATGACTCCTCAGACGCAGTAAGGTACATTCTAATTTAGGAGCTATTAAAATGTGAAATAGCTCACCTTACGATTGGCAGTATGTGGTACTCATTTAATGAATACATGTCTGCAGGGAGAGACAGTAGCACAATACTGACTTTGCCAAAAAGTTCATTTGAGGTTTTCTATAAGATGTGATTATACTGCTGCTGCTACTGCTGCTAAGTCACGTCAGTCGTGTCCGACTCTGTGCAACCCCATAGACGGCAGCCCACCAGGCTCCCCCGTCCCTGGGATTCTCCAGGAGAGAACACTGGAGTGGGTTGCCATTTCCTTCTCCAATGCATGAAAGTGAAAAGTCAAAGTGAAGTCTCTCAGTGGTGTCTGACTCTTAGCGACCCCATGGACTGCAGCCTACAAGGCTCCTCTGTCCACAGGATTTCCCAGGCAAGAGTACTGGAGTGGGGTGCCATTGCCTTCTCCGAAGATGTGATTATGGAAAAGCCCAAATGAACTTTTTGGCCGCCAATGTCAATAAAATGTAAGCTTTCTTATGACATGAATTAACACAGAAGTAGAAGTTGGAGAATATTCTCTTGAGATGTTCAGCTGGGAACATCTGGACTGGGAAGAGATATTGACCACCACGGAAGGAAAAAAACACCCTACGAATCCCATACCCAGTTCAGCGACTAAATGTCTGAAGCAGCCTTCTGGAGGTCTGAGTTGCCGTGACTTTACCAGCTATTGTTCCCGAGTCTAGAGCACTACAGGGAAGGTAGAGATGAGACACAGATTGGCCACAGGACTAGGTGTGGGGCTCTAGAGCACCATCCTGGGGAATATTGACTTTTGCCCTTAATTTGCATGGGACCTTGGCTTGCTTAACTTATGTCTCTGAAACAATGCCTACTGTATCTCACAGGGTACTGAGATCATTAAATAAATTAGTCATCAAAAACAAACAAACAAACAAACAAAACTTGCCAGAGGAGGAAGTAGAAGGGAAAATCAATCTGCTTATATACAAAATAATATTTATTACAATATTCACCATCAATGCGTGCTTTCTATGCACCATGCCTGCCTTAAAGGGGACAGGGGGGACTCTTGGTGGTCAACAAACAGTTGCCTTCTGCTTCCTGTGGGCAGAGCCCACTTCCTGAAGAAAGTGGCTGAGCTTCTCAGATATTTGTTTTCCTTGTTTTCCTTTCTGCAGGGTCGGGGTTCTCCAAGTGTGAAAATACTTGGGGGTCCATAAGACCCTTTCTGAAACTGTAACATCAAAACTATTTTCAAAATTATGTATGCCATTGAGGTGGATGAACCTAGACCTTATTATACAGAGTGAAGTAAGTCAGAAAGAGAAAACCAAATACCGTATATTAACACATATATACGGAATCTAGAAAGATGGTATTGATAAACCTACTTGCAGGGCATCAGTGGAGGCACAGACATAGAGAACAGACTTATTGACAAGGGTTGGGGAGGAGGAAGGAGAGGGTGAGATCAATGGAGAGTAGCACTGAAGCGTATCACTACCGTATGTAAAACAGATAGCCAATGGGGATTTGCTGTATGACTCCGGGAAGTCAAGCTGGGGCTCTGTAACAGCCTAGAGGGGTGGGGAAAGGGTGGGAGGTGGGAGGGAGTTTCAAGAGGGAGAGGACATACATATACCCATGGCTAATTCATGTTGATGTATGGCAGAAATCAAACCAATATTTAAAGCAATTATCCTTCATTAAAAGTAAGTTAAAAAATAAAATTATATATGCCATTATATCTTTCATCTCTAATGATAGATGTGTCTATACAAGTCCAACAAAATATTATTATATATTTATTTCAAAATGTTATCTGCCCTTCTCTCCATGTTGTTTTTTTGCACTTATGTTGCAATAGTAATGGTGGGGAAAAATTGCTGGTGGCTTAGCATGAATCATGGCACCAAAATGTAGTCATTGTATTCTGCACCACCACAGAGTTAAAAAAGAAAAAGGATTTTACTTAAGAATGCCCTTGAAGCGGTCAAAGTTATTAATTTTATTACATCATCTCCTTTGACTTGAGAAGGCCACATGAAACATTTTTGCTGAAGCTGCTGCTAAGTCGCTTCAGTTGTGTTCGACTTTGTGCAACCCCATAGACGGCAGCCCACCAGGCTCCCCCATCCCTGGGATACTCCAGGCGAGAACACTGGAGTGGGTTGCCATTTCCTTCTGCAATGCAGGAAAGTGAAAAGTGAAAGTGAAGTCGCTCAGTCGTGTCCGACTCTTAGTCACCCCATGGACTGCAGTCTACCAGGCTCCTCTGTCCATCTGATTTTCCAGGCAAGAGTACTGGAGTGGGTTGCCATTGCTGTCTCCGGAAGCATTTCTACTGCAGAGCAAATGATGGTTGTCCTGAGACATTTGTGTGATTGGGCTGCAAACTGAAAGAGCTCTTCACTTGTCTTTCATACACCACTTAAACTAACAATGGATGGACAAACTGATAATTCAGGCTTGGGAGTTTGTTAGAAATATTTTTTTTAAATGCAGTGAGTTAGACATATCAGGGGAAAAAACAAATAATGTTTGCTGCCAAAGGTAAAATTGAAACTTTCAAAAGAAATTAGAGATTGGTGGTGATATTAATGAATGGGACATTTTTATATTATACAATGAAATGTATCTACATTTGGAAGACCTGCATAACTCAGTGACTAATATTTTCCAAATGACCAATCCACACATTACAAAATTCAAAGTACAGGGTTTTAATGTAATCAAGAATGGAAAATTCCTTAGTATGTTTTCAGATTTCACATTGCAGCTAACCATTCAGAAACTACTACTTGTCAAGCTGTGGTGTAATATCAAGAATATTTATAATTATCTGAAAAAGATGTTAATATACTTCTTTCTTTCTCTGTTTTAATTTCTCATATGGTAAATATTGAAAGATATAAAACAAAAGCTCTCTAGGGTCTTTAATAATTTTTAATAGTACAAAGGAGTCCTGAGGCCAAAAACATTTGAGGACCTTGAGCTAGGATACTGTTAAATGACCCAGTCTTGAGCAATAAGTCCTGAGGAAAGTCTGAATGGGGGTGGGGGTGGGAACGGTCTTCTAAGAAAGGTTTTTCTTCTTCAGAAAGAAATAACCCGTGCATGGAAGTGACTGTATGAAAATATGATTCTCATAGCTGAGCTAGCTGTCTTGCAGTCACATGGACAGAAGCTGCAGCATTAAAGCCGAAGAGCTGGAAACTCAGTCCCACCTAACACAAAAGCCACTTGACCGCTTCTTCCCACTATTGCTCACAGTAAGTGGCAGGGAGAGGCGTGAAGAGCCTGAAAGTAACGAGGGCTTGTATGTAGAGTCCCACCCCCGCCTGAGAGCAGAGCACTTAGGCGGCCTCTTCTAAGGCAAAATGGTGTACAGTATCCTAGATTAGTGTCTATTTTGGCTAAGCGAAAGAAATCTCAAGAGGATTTTTGCTTTTATGAAAAAGGTCATTATCTGTACCAATGTAGGTAAAAGTAGGGAATACATATATTATCTCTTTAAGGCCAGCATGGTGATGGCTTACAGAAACAGCCTACAGAGCACAAAAAGCCTATAGGGCTTCCCAGGTGGTGCTAGTGGTAAAGAGCCTGTTTGCCAGTGCGGGAGATGTGGGTCTGACCCCTGGGTTGGGAAGAGCCCCTGGAGGAGGGCATGAAACCCACGCTAGTATTCTTGCCTGGAGAATCCCATAATTGGAGGAGCCTGGTGGGCTACAGTCCACCGGGTAACAAAGAGTCAGGCATGGCTGATGCAGCTTAGCACACACACAGCACAAAAGAGCTGTGAGATAATAAGCCCCAGTGGCTTGGGCTACAATTTAGGAAAATTTGGAGAGGGTTTGTGGTAGCTTGAGTGGTGTTGCCCTGTCCCCCCAAGCAGCTCATGTCTATCTGGAAGCTCAGCATGTGACCTTATTTGGAAATAAGGTCTTTGTGGATGTGCTTAATTAGTTTAAGATGAGATCACACTGAGTTGAGATGGGCCCTAAATCCAATGACTGAAGTTTTCATGAAAGAGAGGAGACAGAGACAGGGAAGAAGGCCATGGCAACAGGGACTGGAGGGATGTGGGTATGACCCCAGAAAGGCAAAGATTTCTGGGAGCCACCAGAAGCTAGGAAGAGGCAAGCAAGGAGTATCCCCCTGAGAGACTTCAAGGGGACCACAGCCCCGCTGGCATCATCATTTCATAATTCCGGCCCCTAGAACTGTGGGAGAATAGGCTTCCGCTGTTGAGCTACCTGGTTTGCGGCCCTGGATTATGGTAGTCCTAGGAAGTGAATACAGGCTTCAAAATAGGGTCTTTGCAGCATTTAAGGTTAGAAAACTCAGCTGTCTGAGAATCTGAAGCCTAGAACAAGAGACAAACCACTTCTTGTTCTCAAGTCCAAGTTGAATGTGTTTTTCATACAGGAAAGCAAGCCGCTCCTTTCTATGCCTACCCTGGAAAGAATGAGAAGTGGCTGCCTGGACAGCTTTCCCCTGGGAGTCTAGTAGTTTTAGTTCTGACTTTTGGTTCTAGTTCTGTTGGGCTTTAAACAAGCCTCTTCACCATCTAGTACTTTTGTTTTCTCATCTGTTATATAAAGGGATTGGACCAGTTGAGCTAGAACATGTCATCTCTCTAAACTTGTATTATTCTTGCTGGCTTATTTACGGCAAGCAAAGTTTTCTGGATAGAAGAGAGATGTTCCAATGTTCCTGTGGATTACCAAATGCTGTTATGGATTTTTCTCTTTAGAACTATTTGGGAATAGAGCCAGTCTGAGAGCTGCAATCTGGGGAGTCAACAACGTGCTGTGGAATATTCCTTTAACATAGGAACTGCCAGATGTAAATGCCTTCAGTAACCAGAGAGTAACAGAATTGAACTAAGCCGATTGGGGGTAATAAAAGGGTGAATGGTGAGGACTGTGACAAAGACTAGGGCTGCTAATATAGGTAGAGGTGGCAACTGTGGAAAGACTAGCTGTTGTAGGGTAGCGAGTGGTGGGGACTGTGGCAAACTAGAAGGATCCTTTTTCCTTTCAAGGTGGCGATCATTGCTTAATTCCAGAAAGTTGTTGCCAAGCAGCAGTGTGGACTGAGGGTGCCAAATCTTCAGATTTTTTCAAAGGAAGTCAGAATATAATCATGAAATCTCTCAAATCTTAAACATTTTTAGTAATTGACTTAAATCTAAAAATCAACATTGCTGGACAAACAAAACACTTCTATTGACTCAATGTGGTCCCTCAATTCACCAGTTTGTAACCATCACTTTACGGCCTTGGAGTCATTGTTTACTAAAAGTAATACACAGCTTAATGAAATACCCAAGCATTTTAACATCCCTTGTTTGAAAATTTATATGGGAAAAAATAGTTTTATGGGGTGTCCTTCAAATACATGATATTATCTTGCTGTTAAGGAAACCAAAGGGAAACAAATTTCCATTACTTCAAAGAGCTGTAAGTACAACAGGGATTTAGAACTTAGATTTGCTGACTATTTACTCCGTAGTCCTTCCATCAGCTCCTTCTGCCATTTGTAGTAATGAAAGGGTACCAGGCAAAAGTTATTTGCATTGACATGTCATGTGCACGTGGATTTTGGTACAGGAAGCAGCTCAGAGGTATAAATATTGTCTTAAGAGAAATGGTAGGTTGTGTCTGAACCTTGTTATATAGCAGGAAAAGAAAATGATTGGGAAGTTTGGTGTTGGTTCGAGTTATCTTGTAATTATAGGATGTGGTTGAAATAGTAAGGACCAAAACACCAAATGAAATAGAAAAGTTCATATGAAATATTAATTGGAAACCAACCAGAAAAGCAAAAAGGGAAAATACCAGAAAGGGATTCCAGCAGCAATTATGTATGGCTATTATTGCTTACAGATGACAGTACCCATCTGTGATGGTTAATCTGATGTGTCAAATTGATAGGACCAAGGGATGCCCAGAGAGCTAGTAAAATGTTACTGCTGAGTGTGTCTGTGAGGCTTTTTCTGGAAGAGGTCAGCATTTGAATCCAGAGACTAAGTGAAGATGGCCCTCACCAATCCAAGTGGGCATTTTTCAATACACAGAGAGTCAAAACAGACAGAGGAAGGCTGACTCTGCTCTCTCCAGAGCTAGGATGTCCACCTTCTCCTGTCCTCACATAGAGGAGCTCCTGGTACTTGGGCCTTTGGGTTCAGACCGGGAACTCACACCATTGGTTTCCCTGGTTCTCTGGTCTTCGGCTTTGAGCACGACCTACACCATCAGCTTTCCTGAACTGGAAAGCTTACAGACGGCAGATCATGGGACTTCTCAGCCTCCATAGTCACATGAGCCATTCTTTTATAATCAATCAATCCATCTCCCTGCCTGTCTCTACACACACACATACACTATTGGTTCCACTTCAGGGAACCAATACATATCCTTTCATTTACTAAATAACTGCTGTTTGCACAGTATTATATTATATGTATAGGTGTGGTGCTAGTGGTAAAGAACCCGCCTGCTAATGCAGGAGACTTAAGAGACATAGGTGATCCCTGGGTTGTAAAGATCCCCTAGAGGAGGGCATGACAACCCGCTCCAGTATTCTAGCCTGGAAAATTCCATGGACAGAGGAGCCTGGCAGGCTATAGTCCATGGGGTTACAAAGAGTTGGACACGACTGAGTGGCTAACGCACACACTGCCTTAGTATCTCGAAATTTGCCCACGGCTGCCAGTACTTTGCTCCATCATCCGTTCTCTTTTACGAGGGTTATTGCACTCACCGCCCACAATCTTTTGACTTTCATCTTGTCCCTCTTCAATTGTTCCTCTGAGAGTGATCTTCTAAAGTTCAAGTCTTATTACATAACTGCCCTGCTTAAAGTCTCTAAACAGCACCTCATTCCCCTCAAGCTAACATCCAAACTTATCAAGGTTCTTAAGTCACTCTGCACTCCGAATGGCGCTTAGATTTCCAGCTGAATCTCTCAATTCCCATACCTTCACCCCAACTTTTCTGGTAATGGCCCCTCACACCATGCTCCTATCGACTCTTTGCTGTTTCCTGAAAATACTGCTCACTCTTGATCTCAAGCTCTCAGCAGAGCTGGTTCCTCTTAAAACTCTTCATGGAATTCCCCACACAGCCAGCCTAGATGGCCTTTCTCCAGGAAGCTCTCCCTGATGTCCCCTCCCCTAGACCAAGGTTTAGGTCTCTTCCAAGAACATCTCATCACACCCTGCCTACCCCAGTTTTAGCATGTGTCTTGCTGTCTAGTGATGGAAATTCACTGTGGCTATTGCCGCACTCCCTGAGGACAGGAAATGGATCTTGTTTGTCTTTAGGTTCTCAGGTCCTAGAAGAATTCCTGGCACATAATAGGTACTCAGTAAGTAACTGTATATGGGTCTGATTTTGGACTTCTTTCTCTTATGGCTTCTTAAAAGAAACTGAGTAAAATAATCAAAGAATATTGAAAATAACTGTCTTTTATATCAAGTCTTCTTAGCATGTGTTTCCCTTCACCTATCCTCACTTCTTTGCCCCACATAAAAATAACCCTGATCAAAATGTTAATAGCTAACTTGCCGAGCCACTTGAAGGTGTGCCAGGCACTTCACAATACCCTCTGCATGTAGAAAGCATTTAATGCTTATTACAACCCTACAGGTGGGCATTATCCCTGACCTCATTTCACAGATGACAAAGCTGAAGAACAGAGTCATTTGTTCAAGATCACCAATCCAGTGATTGGTAGAAAACAGATGACTAGTCATAATTCCAATGAAACTAAATAGGTAGAAAACATACCTTATTCTTGAGAGGGTTTAAGAACCCTGAACTGCCTATAATGACCTTCTGGCTGTATTTGGACTGTGAATGAAATGCTGGAGAACCTGCATTTTGGAGCCTTTTTGGTGTCTTCCATTTCTCCCACTGTGTGAATTTTACAGTGAGGAGGTTCCAGAGGATTAGACCCAATAGCGCTGTTCAGAACAGACAGGTGAAAACACATCCCTAAGGCCAGCAGGCTGATAAATCCTGCTGCCACTGCTGTTTCACACCAGTCTTGGCTAATTTTGTTCCGTTTGCCTCAATCCCCTGTCCTGTAGAAATCTACTTGGGCACAGCTGGAATTCTCTCTCTCTTCCCATCACTTTCTGCCTCATGAGACCTCTATCCCTGATCATAATAGAAAGCCCCATTTATAAAGCTATCAAACCAAGCATTTTGCTTCTAATCAATGCATTTAATCTTCAGAACTACCCTATGGAAGTGACCCCATTTTAGAGATGGGGAAACAGAACCTCTGAGAAGTGAAGTAAGTTATGCAAGATCTGTGTTAATTTCTATAGATCAGTGGTCAACAAAGAACCATAAAGCTAGTGTCTTAAACCAATCCCAGTTTATTTGTTCTTATAGACCTGAAGGTCACAAGCCCAAAACCAATGTCACTGGGCTAAAGTCACAGTGTTGGCCAGCCTCCTCCTTCTGGAGCCCCTCCGGTTTCCCCGGCTGCCACACTCTCGGGTCCCTTCCTCACACCCTCCCAACCTCTGCTCCTGTTATAACATCTCCTGCTCTGACTTTCACCCCCTGCCCGCCTTTGAAGCACCCTGAGGTTGTATCAGGGCCGCCCAGATAACTCAGGATAATCTCTCCCTCTCAAGATCTTTAACTTGATTACACTGGTAAAGTCCTCTTTTTCTATTAACGGTAACATATTTATTGGTTACAGGGACTAGGATGTGGTGCTTTTTTGGGATCTATTATTCACTTACCACAATATCATAAAGCATAACCGTAACATCCACTACTGAGCTCTCATCCTTCAAAAGTGAGTGAAACTCTCTAAGCCTGCTCTCTATTGCCTACTATGTCCTAGATCTGAGGGAAGCACCTATCTCTGTCTCCACCTCTCCTGCAGCTAGAGCAGAAATTCTCATCACTGGCTACATATCAGAATCATTGATGCTTTTAAACTGTGGTGATGGAGAAGACTCTTGAGAGTCCCTTGGACTGCAAGGAGATCCAACCAGTCCATTCTGAAGGAGATCAGCCCTGGGATTTCTTTGGAAGGAATGATGCTAAAGCTGAAACTCCAATACTTTGTCCACCTCATGCGAAGAGCTGACTCATTGGAAAAGACTCTGATGCTGGGAGGGATTGGGGGCAGGAGGAGAAGGGGACGACAGAGGATGAGATGGCTGGATGGCATCACGGACTCGATGGACATGAGTCTGAGTGAACTCCGGGATTTGGTGGACAGGGAGGCCTGGCGTGCTGCGATTCATGGGGTCGCAAAGAGTTGGACACGGCTGAGCAACTGAACTGAACTGAACTGAACTGAAAGAACTCTTAAAATCTACCTAAGCCAGGATCCACGGCAGATCAATTAAAATCAGAATTTCTGGCTATGGGGCTTAAGCGTTTGGCAGGTTAGTGCTGCCTCTCTAGGTCACTCTAGTATACAGTGGCCTTTGAGAACCACCATACCGGAGAGTACCACAGAAGATTCTCAGAGCACGAGGCTACCTGAGTCCAAGATGGAAAGATTATCTATAAAGATGAGTGGCAAGAAATGAATTTTTTAGTCATTTATCCCTGGTTTAGCATACTTGCTTGTGCTTCGTCTTAGGCACATGACCTTGGGCAAGTTGCTGCTGCTTCTGCTGCTAAGTCACTTCAGTTGTGTCCGACTCTGTGTGACCTCATAGATGGCAGCCCACCAGGCTCCGCCGTCCCTGAGATTCTCCAGGCAAGAACACTGGAGTAGGTTGCCATTTCCTTCTGCAATGCATGAAAGTGAAAAGTGAAAGTAAAGTTGCTCAGTTGTGTCCGACTCTGCGACCCCATGGACTGCAGCCCACCAGGCTCCTTCGTCCATGGGATTTTCCAGGCAAGAGTACTGGAGTGGGTTGCCATTGCCTCAAGTTACTTGATGTCTATGACCTCAGTTGGCATTTTTTTTGTTATTTTTATTTGTTTCAGATAATAATATTCAGCTCCCAAGGGTGGTGCAATGGCTAATCAATCAAGACCATGAGTGAGAAGCCCTTAGCTGTGCACCTGGGCTTGCCCGCCAGGTGGTGCAGCGGTAAAGACTTTGCCTGCCAGTGTAGGAGACACGGGAGACTTAGGTTCAATCCCTGGGTCGGAAAGATCCCCGGAGTAGGAAATGGCAACCCACTCTAGTGTTCTTGCTGGGATAGCCCTATGGACAGGGGAGCCTGGCAGGCTACAGTCCATGGATTCAGACGAGTGAGCACACGTGCCTGTGTGCGTCCATCCATCACTGTGTGCATATAGGTCTCCAACAGAGGGCAGTGTAGTCTTCTCGCAACCAGCTCCTACCGAGGCTTGAGAACAGAGGTCACTGAACTTCCCCTAATTACAGCGTTCCCTCAGCCCAGAGAAAACTGACTTTGCCTACTCCTCTGTTATCTCTGACTGTCATTTCCTTTTCAATGTTCTCATCCATCTTCAGTTCTGGGGCCTTCCCGTGCCTTTCGACGGTTCTGAGCCCTGGGGACAGCAAGGAAAGCCTTCTCTGATCTCCCAATCTGCTTTCAGAAGGTCAGGATATTACTGGGTTTTCTGGTTGATGTCAAGCCATCCAGCTGTACGCTGAAAAGAGTGATTATCCGCCCTTAGAAGGAAATCGCTCAGAGAATGTGGTCGGGGGTGGAGAGAATTTTCCTTTGGGCTGAGGATACAATAGTAAGTCTAAAACATGGCTGTGGTGGAGAAATGTTTTTCATGGAAAGAGTTCCCAGGGATGGAGCAAACTAGCCAAACTGCTTCCTATTAAGGATTTGCTAAAGTTGATAGTTCTCTGTGCCTCTTTCCCCCTCCTTTGCTTTTGCTAGTTCTTGAAGGTATGAGGAAGGGCAAATGAGATGGAGATGATTCAGCAGCTGGGACTGAGCATGTTTGGCCCGTCCGGCTCTGCCCCTGACCGCTGTGTGGGGTTAATAGCGTTAATGGAAAGTGTTCCGGATCGAGCGAGGGAGCAGGGCCCTGGCAGGGTCACTTTCCATTAGGGACTGCCAAGGCTGATGTCACCAGGACTTGTATTTTGCTGTCTGCCTCTCATTCTTTTAGGTGCAGAATGATGGAATAATCCGACTGGGTCAGCTTTGCCAAGGTTTGTTTCTCATCTTTCACTCAGGTAATATGTTATGTTCACAAAGCCTATTGTCTTACCCAATTTGGTTTGTAAAGGTGATTTCCATGTCCAAGACCGTGCTAATGAGTCAGCAGGCACTGAGCAAGCACCCCCTGGGACTGAACATTGTGCTAGGTTTTGGGGGGGTGGTGCGGTGTGGGGAAACCAAGGACACCAGGCGAGGTACCTGCCACGGAACCCAGTTGGGTATTGAAGGCTCACATGCACAGAATAACATGAGGAAGATGACTGGTCGGCGCTCTCGGAGCTGTGGGAGGTCAGAGGCGCCTCCTGTGGCCTGGGAAGACAGCATGGAGGAGGTGAGCCCTGAGCAGGATGGGGAGGGCTCAGGTGGAGAGGAGGGCATTCCTGATGAGGGGGCAACGCGGGCAGGGGACCCACAGTGGGTCCATGGGAATTGTGAAAATAATAAAAGCAATAATGTAAGCCAGCTGTCTGCTGGAGGATCCTGGCTCCTGGATATCTAGATGACCTCAACACAGCACAACATATGTCCCTGCCTTTTCCAAGGTTCTTGTGTGTTCTGAGTGAAGGGGTGTTGGCTTCCTCAGGTCATTCCAGGATCTCGGCTTTGTTTTGATTGGCAGCGTATTGGTTTCTCATGTCTAGGGGCCAAAGTAATGCCCAGTGATTGGATAGCCAAGAGCTGCCTCTTTGCACAGATAGTGCTTGGCTTTGTGTGTCCATGTGTGTGTGTGTATGTGTGTGTGTGTGTGCGGTATCTTTGGAAAGAATTTCACATGCGACCACAGGATCACAGAAGCAAAGGACCTGTGCCTACCACACAAGGAACAAATCCCCAAGGGTGCCGGTCATCCTTACAGCTCCCACACCACCCCTCCCCCCCTTCCTCTCCCACATGCTCAGTTGATTCCAAATAGATTCTGGAGCATCTGTGTGTCCAACAAAGCTTTTCGTCTCCTGAGTAGATGGAGAAATGCCTAGCTGAAAACTCTGGGGTTGGCCACTGAGCTGATGGGCCTATTTATTGTCTGGTTAGGAGATCACAGGCTGAGGGTTAAGAAACTCCCAGTGCTTGTCTGGCTTTTGGAGGGTATCTGGATCCTGCCAAGTCAATGTGTAGCAAAAACTTCAGGGCCTGCTTTCAATCAGGACAGGCTGTGCTCTGGGCATCCGCCCAGATCAACACGCAGGTGTGATGGCTCATCTGGCCGTAGTGGTGGAATGGCTGCGGGAGGTGAGCCCAGTTCTGAAATGCTGGCGTGAAAGCAGTAAGTCCTCGATTTTGTGGCACTTAGCAAAGCACCAAGAAAAGCCAAGGCTGAGAGTTCTGGGGGCACAAGAAGGAACACATGGAAAGAACACTGGAAATTCATCTTTAGAAAAACGGCTCCACGTTAAAAAAAATGTCCCTTCAGAAGGGAAACATGTAACAATTCACATTGCCTCTTTAAAATTCTGACCAGTGGCCTTACCCAGCTATTTGAAATGGAATTCTATGTGCCACCCACTGGGAAGATTCAAATGTGATGAATAAAATCCATCATTTATATTATAGGTTAGCACCTAGCTGAATACCAAGAATCTCCCGGCACTTGATTATCCCTTATCCTTTATTCTATTCCATCAAAGTTAGCTCCTGGACCAAGAGATCTAAGCTTTAATGTGTTTAAGAATTGCTTGGTGCTGAGTGGGGGCAGGGGGCAGAGTGCGAGGAGAGCAAGTTTGGGCCTGACTGGGCCCCAGAATTTAGCATTTTATTAAACAACCCTAATGAAGGTGAGAGTCCCTTGGACTGCAAGGAGATCCAATCAGTCCATTCTAAAGGAGATCAGCCCTGGGTGTTCTTTGGAAGGAATGATGCTAAAGCTGAAACTCCAATACTTTGGCCACCTCATGCGAAGAGTTGACTCACTGGAAAAGACTCTGATGCTGGGAGGGATTGGGGGCAGGAGGAGAAGGGGATGACAGAGGATGAGATGGCTGGATGGCATCACCGACTTGATGGACTTGAGTTTGAGTGAACTCTGGGAGACGATAATGGACAGGGAGGCCTGGTGTGCTGAGATTCATGGGGTCACAAAGAATCGGACATGACTGAGTGACTGAACTGAACTGAACTGAATGACGGTGATTTGGGAAACAGCAGAAAATGATTTGGGATTATTATGGCTTATGCATTTGGTTTAATCAATACTGTCATCCATGAGTGACATCTTTCATTCACCTGCCCTTTCATTTGATCCTCCACGCAGTGCAGGGGCAGATGTTGTCATTCTTATTTCATGGTCAAAGACTCCAAAACTCAGGCTGCAACCTGTGATTGACAGCTGGCCTACACCCGGGGCCAAGACTCCTAGCACAGTGCTCATTCTGCTCACCCCTCTCACCTCCTGCAAGCCCCACGTGACCCGCTGTGTGCTGGTGTCAACATTGCTTCCTGCCTCCTTGTCTATGCACTAAGTTAGGGGAGGAGGGAGAGGCTGAGGTTCTCCGCATTGTTATTCTTGGACCAAGTCTTTGGTCAGAGGGAGGCAGTGCTTGATAAGCATTAAAACGCCTGATCAGTTCAGCCGAATGTCCTAAGCCAGGGGAGAGGAGGCTACAGCTGTTGTTTCTGCTTGAAAGGGGGGTAATGCTGAGTGACAGTCACCAAAGGGCTGCCCTCTAATCCCCATGCACATGCATAACCAGTACCCCAACCCCAGAACTGCTCAGGACTCTCAGAAAAGAGTTTGTTGAAGAAACCACTTCTTCAGTGAGATGGAGTATAATTAAAATGCTTGAAAATGGAATGCAGCTCCCAAGAATGATCAGTTGACCAGAAATGGAGAAAAGAGAACTTGGGAAAGGACACACAGGACTGGGAACAAAGGGCTGTGCTCCCATTCCTGCTGCATTGCAAAGAATGATAACAGATGCCGCCAGCGACCAGTTCCTGGGTGTCAGGGGCCGCGGTTCTCACAATAAGACATCTATCAGATGTCAGCATCTCCACTTTACAGGTGGGAAACTGAGGCTCAAAGATGCTGAAGGCCTTGACCTAGGCCACCCTGCTCGTGAGTGCCAGAAACACAGTTCTAACCCAGGCCCAGCGGCTCCCAAGCCTGAGCCCTGGAACTGCAATCTCTATGAGGCCTTGACTGTGAGATGCAAATGAGATAATTAACATGAATGTGTCATGTAAAGCACGGGAATTTTGGCTCAGGTCCCAAACTTGGGAGCAATCCGTGCTCCTGTTTCTCTCATCTGTCACGTCTAATCTTCGGCACATCCTGTTGACTCTATCTCAGAATGTATCCCTGATCCCACCAATTCCCTCCTTCGCTATCGCCGTGCCCGCTTCTCCATCTTCCCTGGCTTGGATAATTGCTACAACCTCCTGGCTGGTCTCTCAGCCTCACCCTTGGTCCCCGGGTCTTCTCAAAAATATAGGTCAGCGCTCACTTAGAAATGCGTATAGATTTGAAGTACTATGATGTACACCTGAAACCAATATGATATTGTGTATCAGTTACGTGTGTGCACCTCAGTCGCTCAGACGTGTCCGACTCTTTGTGACCCCATGGACTGTAGCCCACCAGACTCCTCTGTCCATGAGATTCTCCAGGCAAAATACTGGAGTGGGTTGCCATTTCCTCCTCTAGGGGATCTTCCCACCCCAAGGATCAAACCCGTGTCTCTAGCATCTCCTGCATCGGCAAGCAAATTCTTTACCGCTGCACCACCTGGGTTATGCCTCAATAAAAAAACAAATTACAGGTTATTTCTCTGCTCAAAACCTGCAATAACACACCATTTCACTGAGAATAAGAGTCAGGTGTCTCTAGTGGCCCAAGTCCTATGGATTTGTCCTCTTAGCCTCCTACTTGATACTCCCCTTCTTTCTTGGATCTCATCTTCCCCTCACCTGCTCTGCTCCAGCCCACTGATCCCACAGGCACTCACCTACCTCAGGGCCTTTACACGTACTATACTACCTAGAGGGCTTGCCTAGTGGCGCTAGTACAGAACCCACCTGCCAATGCAGGTAGACATGAGAGGCACAGGTTCGATCCCCAGGTCTGGAAGATCCCCTGGAGGAGGGCATGGCAATCCACTCCAGTATTCTTGCCTGGAGAATCCCGTGGACAGAGGAGCCTGGTGGGCTATAGAGTCAGACACGACTGAAATGACTTAACACGCACACACACACACACACATATTACCTAGAATATCCTTCCGCTCCGCCACACCCGCATGGTTTCACCTCTCCCCATTTCAGGTCTTTGCTCAAACATCTCCACCTCAGGGAAGTCAATCACCCTATTTAAACCTTCACACCCCTCATAATACTGCCTACTCCCTGTTTTATTTTTCCATATCTGATATCCCCTATGTGTTTTTAAAACTGTGACACAATAAATATACCATCTCAACCACGTTTAAGTGCACAGGTAAGTGGCATCAAGTAACTTTGCTGTGTTGTGCAGCCTTCACTATGCATCTCCCGAACTCTTTTCATCTCGCAAAACTGAAACTCTGTCTCCATTAAACAGTAACTGCCCATCCCCCATCCCCACCAGCCTCTGGCGACCACCCTTCCCTTTTCTTGTCTCTCTGAATGGGACTATTCTAGGTCCCTCCTATAAAAGCATATAAGTGGAATCATACTAGATTTGCCTTTTTGTGACTAGCTGATTTTATTTAGCCTAATGTCCTCAAAGTTCACCCATGTTGTAGTGTATGTCAGAACTCACTTCCTTTTCAAGGCCGAATAATATTCCACTGTGTGGATTTATGACATTAAAATGAGACTTAATGGTGAATAAAGAGATAGCAATGCCAGCCGTTGTTCATGGACCAGGTGCCGAGCACGGTGATAGAGCATCCCACCAAAAGCCTATGTACTCTCATATTGTTGTTTAGTCACTAAATCGTCTCCAACTCTTTGCAACCCCATGGACTGTGGCCTTCCAGGCTCCTCTGTCCATGGCATTCTCCAGGTAAGAATACTAGAGTGAGTTGCCATTCCCTTCTCTAGGGGATCTTCCTGACCCAGGGATCGAACCCAAGTCTCCTGCACTGGCAGGCGGATTCTTCACTGAGCCACCAGGGAAGCCCACTCTCATTTTACAATTTATGTGAACAATAGTATCCTGGAATTATGGAAAGATCCCAAAATGTAATTTGAGTAATTGGACAGAGATTACACTAAGCTCACTATAATTTTAACATTGATTATATTTTATTAGTATAAAATTTGGTCATTCATCAGTTCAGTTCAGTCGCTCAGTTGTGTCCAACTCTTTGCAACCCCATGGACTGCAGCATGCCAGGCCTCCCTGTCCATCACCAACTCCTGGAGTTTACTCAAACTCATGTCCATTGAGTCAGTGATGCCATCCAACCATCTCATCCTCTGTTGTCCCCTTCTCCTTCCACCTTCAATCTTTCTCAGCATCAGGGTCTTTTCCAATGAGTTAGTTCTTCCCGACAGGTGGCCAAAATATTGGAGTTTCAGTTTCAGCATCAGTCCTTCCAATGAATATTCAGGACTGATTTCCTTTAGGGAGAACTGGTTGGATCTCCTTGCAGTCCAAGGGATTCTCAAGAGTCTTCTCCAACACCACAGTTCAAAAGCATCAATTCTTCAGTGCTCAGCTCTTTATAGTCCAGCTCTTACATCATACATGACTACTGGAAAGACCAGAGCCTTGACTAGACGGAACTTTGTTGACAAAGTAATGTATCTGCTTTATAATATGCTGTCTAGGTTGGTCATAACTTTTCTTCCAAGGAGTGAGCGTCTTTTAATTTCATGGCTGCAGTCACCATCTGCAGTGATTTTGGAGCCCCCCAAAATAAAAGTCTGTCATTGTTTTCATTGTTTCCCCATCTACTTGCCATGAAGTGATGGGACTGGATGCCATGATCTTCATTTTCTGAATGAGTTTTAAGCCAACTTTTTCACTCTCCTCTTTCACTTTCATCAAGAGGTTCTTTAGTTCTTTCCTTTCTGCGATGAGGGTGGTGTCATCTGCATACCTGAGGTTACTGATATTTCTCCCGGCAATCTTGATTCCAGCTTGCGCTTCATCCAGCCCAGTGTGTCTCATGATGTACTCTGCATATAAGTTAAGCAGGGTGACAATATACAGCTTTGAGGTACTCCTTTCCTGATTTGGAACCAGTCTGTTGTTCCATGTCCAGTTCTAACTATTGCTTCCTGACCTGCATACAGATTTCTCAAGAGGCAGGTCAGGTGGTCTGGTATTCCCATCTCTTTAAGAATTTCCCACAGTTTGTTGTGATCCACACAGTCAAAGGCTTTGGCATAGTCAATAATTAGTCATCACAGTCAACAAGAGTCCAAAATGCAGTATTTGGATGCAATCTCAAAAATGACACAATGATGTCTGTTCATTTCCAAGGCAAACCATTCAATATTACAGTAATTCTACTTTATGCCTTAACAAGTAATGCTGAAGTAGCTGAAGTTGAATGGTTCTATGAAGACCTACAAGACCTTCTAGAACTAACACCCAAAAAAGATGTCCTTTTCATTATAGGGGACCAGAATGCAAAATTAGGAAGTCAAGAAATACCTGGAGTAACAGGCAAATTTGGCCTTGGAGCAGGGCAAAGGCTAATAGGGTTTTGCCAAGAGAATGCACTGGTCATAGCAAACACCTTCTTCCAACAACACAAGAGAAGACTCTACACATGGACATCACCAGATGGTCAACACCGAAATCACATTGATTATATTCTTTGCAGCCAAAGATGGAGAAGCTTTATACAGTCAGCAAAAACAAGACTGGGAGCTCACTGTGGCTCACATCAGGAATTCCTTATTGCCAAATTCACGCTTAAAGTGAAGAAAGCAGGGAAAACTACTAGACCATTCAGGTATGACCTAAATCAAATCCCTTTTGATTATACAGTGGAAGTGAGAAATAGATTTAAGGGACTAGATCTGATAGATAGAGTGCCTGAAGAACTACGGATGGAGGTTCGTGACATTGTACAGGAGACAGAGATCAAGACCATCCCCAAGGAAAAGAAATGCAAAAAGACAGAATGGTTATCTGAGGAGGGCTTACAAATACCTGTGAAAAGAAGAGAATGGAAAGGCAAGAAGAAATGGAAAGATATACCCATGAGCTAATCAGTTCAGTTCAGTTGCTCAGTTGAGTCCGACTCTTCGTGACCCCATGAATCGCAGCATGCCAGGCCTCCCTGTTCATCACCATCTCCCAGAGTTCACTCAGACTCACGTTCATCAAGTCAGTGATGCCATCCAGCCATCTCATCCTCTGTCATCCCCTTCTCCACCTGCCCCCAATCCCTCCCAGCATCAGAGTCTTTTCCAATGAGCCAAGTCTTTGCATAAGGTGGCCAAAGTATTGGAGTTTCAGCTTTAGCATCATTCCCTCCAAAGAAATCCCAGGGTTGATCTCCTTCAGAATGGACTGGTTGGATCTCCTTGCAGTCCAAGGGACTCTCAAGAGTCTTCTCCAACACCACAGTTCAAAAGCATCGGTTCTTTGGTGCTCAGCTTTCTTCACAGTCCAACTCTCACATCTATACATGACAACTGGAAAAACCATAGCCTTGACTAGACGGACTTTAGTCGGCAAAGTAATGTCTCTGCTTTTGAATATACTATCTAGGTTGGTCATAACTTTTCTTCCGAGGAGTAAGTGTCTTTTAATTTCATGGCTGCAATCACTATCTGCAGTGATTTCGGAGCCCACCAAAATAAAGTCTGACACTGTTTCCACTGTTTCCCCATCTATTTCCCATGAAGTGATGGGACCGGATGCCATGATCTTCGTTTTCTGAATGTTGAACTTTAAGCCAACTTTTTGGCTCTCCTCTTTCACTTTCATCAAGAGGCTTTTAGTTCCTCTTCACTTTCTGCCATAAAGGTGGTGTCATCTGCATATCTGAGGTTATTGATATTTCTCCCGGCAATCTTGATTCCAGCTTGTGTTTCTTCCAGTCCAGCGTTTCTCATGATGTACTCTGCATAAAAGTTAAATAAGCAGGGTGACAGTATACAGCCTTGATGTACTCCTTTTCCTATTTGGAACCAGTCTGTTGTTCCATGTCCAGTTCCAACTATTGCTTCCTGACCTGCATACAGATTTCTTTTTAAAAAAATTTTTATTTTATTTTATTATTATTTTTTTAATTTTAAAATCTTTAATTCTGCATACAGATTTCTTAAGAGGCAGGTCAGGCGGTCTGGGTATTCCCATCTCTTTCAGAATTTTCCACAGTTTATTGTGATCCACACAGTCAAAGGCTTTGGCATAGTCAATAAAGCAGAAATAGATGTTTTTCTGGAACTCTCTAGCTTTTTCCATGATCCAGCAGATGTTGGCAATTTGATTTCTGGTTCCTCTGCCTTTTCTAAAACCAGCTTGAACATCAGGGAGTTCATGGTTCACGTATTGCTGAAACCTGGCTTGGAGAATTTTGAGCATTACTTTACTAGCATGTGAGATGAGTGCAATTGTGCGGTAGTTTGAGCATTCTTTGGCATTGCCTTTCTTTGGGATTGGAATGAAAACTGACCTTTTCCAGTTCTGTGGCCACTGCTGAGTTTTCCAAATTTGCTGGCATATTGAGTGCAGCACTTTCACAGCATCATCTTTCAGGACTTGAAACAGCTCAACTGGAATTCCATCACCTCCACTAGCTTTTTGTGTAGTGATGCTTTCTAAGGCCCACTTGACTTCACTTTCCAAGATGTCTGGCTCTAGATTAGTGGTCACATCATCATGACTATCTGGGTCGTGAAGATCTTTTTTGTACAGTTCTTCTGTGTATTCTTGCCATCTCTTCTTAATATCTTCTGCTCCTGTTAGGTCCATACCATTTCTGTCCTTTATTGAGCCCATCTTTGCATGAAATGTTCCCTTGTTATCTCTGATTTTCTTGAAGAGATCTCTAGTCTTTCCCATTCTGTTATTTTCTGCTATTTCTTTGCACTGATCACTGAAGAAGGCTTTCTTATCTCTTCTTGCTATTCTTTGGAACTCTGCATTCAGAAGCTTATATCTTTCCTTTTCTCCTTTGCTTTTCATTTCTCTTCTTTTCACAGCTATTTGTAAGGCCTCCCCAGACAGCCATTTTGCTTTTTTGCCTTTCTTTTCCATGGGGATGGTCTGATCCCTATCTCCTGTACAATGTCACGAACCTCATTCCATAGTTCATCAGGAACTCTATCTATCAGATCTAGGCCCTTAAATCTATTTCTCACTTCCACTGTATAATCATAAGGGATTTGATTTAGGTCATGCCTGAATGGTAGTGGTTTTCCCTGCTTTCTTCAATTTAAGTCTGAATTTGGTAATAAGGAGTCATGAGCTGAGCCACAGTCAGCTCCTGGTCTTGTTTTTGCTGACTGTATAGAGCTTCTCCATCTTTGGCTGCAAAGAATATAATCAATCTGATTTCAGTGTTGACCATCTGGTGATGTCCATGTGTAGAGTCTTCTCTTGTGTTGTTGGAAGAGGGTGTTTGCTATGACCAGTGCATTTTCTTGGCAAAACTCTATTAGTCTTTGTCCTGTTTCATTCCTCATTCCAAGGCCAAATTTGCCTGTTACTCCAGGTGTTTCTTGACTTCCTACTTTTGCATTCCAGTCCCCTATAATGAAAAGGACATCTTTTTTGGGTGTTAGTTCTAAAAGGTCTTGTAGGTCTTCATAGAACCGTTCAACTTCAGCTTCTTCAGCGTTACTGGTTGGGGCATAGACTTGGATAACTGTGATATTGAATGGTTTGCTTTGGAGACGAACAGAGATCATTCTGTCGTTTTTGAGATTGAATCCAAGTACTGCATTTCCGATTCTTTTGTTGACCATGATGGCTACTCCATTTCTTCTGAGGGATTCCTGCCCACAGTAGTAGATATAATGGTCATCTGAGTTAAATTCAGACATTCCAGTCCATTTTAGTTCGCTGATTCCTAGAATGTCGACATTCACCCTTGCCATCTCTTGTTTGACCACTTCCAATTTGCCTTGATTCATGGACCTGACATTCCAGGTTCCTATGCAATATTGCTCTTTACTGCATCGGGATCTTGCTTCTATCACCAGTCACATCCACAGCTGGGTATTGTTTTTGCTTTGGCTCCATCCCTTCATTCTTTCTGGAGTTATTTTTCTCTGATCTCCAGTAGCATATTGGGCACCTAATGACCTGGGGAATTCCTCTTTTGTTATCCTATCATTTTGCCTTTTCCTATTGTTCATGGGGTTCTCAAGGCAAGAATACTGAAGTGGTTTGCCATTCCCTTCTCCAGTGGACCGCACTCTCTCAGACCTCTCCACCATGACCCACCCATCTTGGGTTGCCCTGCAGGCATGGCTTGGTTTCATTGAGTTAGACAAGGCTGTGGTCCTAGTGTGATTAGATTGACTAGTTTTCTGTGAGTATGGTTTCAGTGTGTCTGCCCTCTGATGCCCTCTTGCAACACCTATCATCTTACTTGGGTTTCTCTTACCTTGGGCGTGGGGTATCTCTTCACGGCTGCTCCAGCAAAGCACAGCCGCTGCTCCTTACCTAATAGTTTTTATAATTTTAAAGCATTATTAAAGAAAAAAAACCCTCAACTCCCCCACCCCAAAAAGAAAATGTACTTCCAAAAAGAGGAAGTAAAAGAATATGCAACCAAAACTGTATATTGAATGCAACGCCAAAAAGATATTTACTATATGGCTGTTTACTAAACACAATTTCCCCATCAGCTGCACACCCTTTTTCAGGGAGAGAGTACTGCCCTATGCTGCTGCTGCTGCTGCTGCTGCTGCTGCTACTGCTACTAAGTAGCTGCCTTATGCTTCAGTCGTGTCTGACTCTGTGGGACCCCATAGACGGCCTCCTTCCAGGCTCCTCTGTCCCTGGGATTCTCCAGGCAAGAACACTGGAGTGAGTAAACACTTGCTATTTCACCCCCTTTGACTCATTCTAATCCTCAGATCTCTATTTCTAAATATCCCTTAAGAGATCTGACGATTGTTTTGATCTTGTTGACAGCATAAGAGCATGGGCCTTTTCCAGACAGGCCCAAGGAGAGAGACCTCCAGGAGTGACTGAGGATGAAGAATACATAATATTAAGTTTTCAACAGGCATCTGTCTCTCTTCTAATTGACTCTCCAGGTTCACGGAAAACTTTCAGGGGCCAAAGATTTCTGGATGCCTGATCGCTTAAGAGGAGAGTGGTTTGTAAACTCAGTCTTACAACTTGTGTGCTGTATTTTTGCTAAATAGGTAAACAGGCAGGCATTTCAATAACGCCCTGATTCTCTGAGATCAGATTTCTAGGAATGCTGGTCACCAATCACCTAGACCTCTGAAGTCAATGGAAAGGGTCTCAGGGGAAATAGTTGTATTTTACTTGAAGGGAGGACAGACAAGGACACATTCTTGGACCTTGATCTAAGCAACTAAGTCTTCATTAGGGAGATTAGCAGCAGCTAGAAATGACGGTGGCAGAGGGAATGGGCAGTACTGCCAGAGACAGATCCAACTTCAGAGCACAGTACTCTGAGAACACATGGTGTGGAGGGCAAAACCCCGCACATCCTAGGGGACACCTGAGTGACTGTGTCACACAGAAGGATCATGCTCTCCATGAACTGGGGCAAAGGAAAACACAATAATCCCTGCTGTGCACACTCTGCGATAAGAAGGCAATGTTGAAATAAAAATACATTTGTAGCTCTCAGTTGGGCTCCAACTTAGAACTGGAGTAATGATGAATGAAAGACACATCACTCATGCACATGGACATTGAAAAGGACACCACGGAATAAAAAAGGCTAATGAGATATTGAAACAAGAAAACTGGTATCAACAGATCTCAGTGGATCTCAGATTGCAAGTGAAATAATGTCAAGAGATGAAATTAGGGGTTATAACATGGACATTACTATTGGAAGGTTGTCAGTGGAGTGAAATACACTGTTTTCCATCAGCAAAAGAGGTATCTTAGCGAAACAAGAACAGTGATTTGTTCACTTAGAAAGCGCCAGTCCTCCTGTGGCCACTGGGACCCACTTGCTTTCCAGTTCTGTCTCTCTGCCGCTCTCTGAATTTCTCTCTCTTCTTCCCTGTGTTTGTCTTGCAGATGTTCTGACCTTTTGACAGAGAACTTGGCAACAAAAGTCCAAATTCAGATCTCCACCCCCCCACACCAAAAGCTCTCTTTTCCTCCTAGCTTTCCAATATCAATCCCACAGGCATCCTCTGATTGGTCATTTGGGTCATGTCATGCATCTACCCTTTAGCCAATTTCTGATGGCAGTCTACCAGAATTTATGCCCTCTTTTCCAAATTATAGGACTCTGTCTGGGAAGAGCAGCTCAGACCACAGTGACATTTCCCAGCCTAACCTGAATCCAGATGAGGCCACACAACTAGTCCTTATCAGAGGAATGTGAACAAAATTGTTATGTATATCTGCATCTCTTTTGCTGTCTCACATACAGGGTTATCGTTACCATCTTTCTAAATTCCATATATATGTGTTAGTATACTGTATTGGTGTTTTTCTCTCTGGCTTACTTCACTCTGTACAATCGGCTCCAGCTTCATCCACCTCATTAGAACTGATTCAAATGTATTCTTTTTGATGGCTGAGTAATACTCCATTGTGTATATGTACCACAGCTTTCTTATCCATTCATCTGCTGATGGACATCTAGGCTGCTTCCATGTCCTGGCTGTTAGGAGTGGGAAATTATGTACACCCGTGGCGGATTCATGTTGATGTATGGCAAAACCAATACAGTATAGTAAAGTAAAAAAAAAAAAAAGAAAAAGAAAAAAAATTGTTAAATATAACTCCCAGCCAATGGAAGTTATGAAACAGACATACCTTTCCCACCCACAGAAGGAGCTCAGAGCCTCAAGCTCCTAATCACAGGTCAGACCTTTCTGATCTTTCAGCTTCCAGCCTTAGTCACCTCAGTGGCTCATGAATAACAAAGACATGCCTAATAGGAGGGGAATTCCCCCTCAGCCTCCCTCCCAGGAACCAGGGACAAAGACAAGTCAAATGCTTTGTTGTACAACAGATGGGTTATCTATACAAAAGTGTGTGTATGCTTGTGTTTAATTAGACTCGGGTAAATTAGAGTCTCTTTGCTTTCTATTTAATGAAGTGAATTAATGCCAAGAAATGAAACCAGGATTATAATGAGGGCATTACTGTTGGAAAGTTGTCAGTGGAGTGAATACACTGTTTTCTATCAGAGAACGAGGTGTCCTAGTGAAGGAACAATTTCTCCAGTACCCGTCTTTATATGACCATGAAATCTTCCGTCCAGGCAGGAATACACTGGAGCTCTTTCAAAAGGGAATGTGAACTCTACCACTAACCCAAGTGGTTTCTGAAGTATATTTATGTTCCTGTGATCCAAGCATAGGTTACTACTGATCGCCACTAACATTACTGAGTACTGTATTAAGAGTTTCATGAACGTTATCTAATTTAATCTTGTAAAATAGGATTTACATGTAAAATAAGTATTATAATCATTCTCATTTTTACATTGGTAATTTACCTAAGGTCACCCAGCTAAGAAACAGTGGAACCTAGATTTCAATTCAGACGTCCAACTCCCATAAGGATTGCAATATGAGCCCTGTTCCTGCCAAGAGCCTGGTTGAATGGAAATTAGAGATTTAGGAGAGAGAATTGGAGGCATGTGGTCACAGCTACTCTTCTGTGTATTTCAAGTACTACTCTTGGGTGGAAGTTTTCATATTTGCACCATGCACCTCAAAAGCTACCTTCACTAAATTGTTTTCATGTTGTTGCTTGATTTAATGACAGGTACAAGAAACAGCTTACGTTCCTCTTCTGAATTCTGGGTGAAGCTGGTGGGCACGGGACAGCTGTGCCCTCTAGACTGGCCCAGGTGGAAATTTCTCTTCAGGTTTTTACAAGGTAAACATCTTCTGTTTCCTGCAGAACTGCTATGAAACTGCCTCTCGGGTATTGTTTGCATCTGCTGCTGTGTTTTTCAAAATTTTGAACATAACTTTATGCTCTAGTAGAGCAATTTATTTATTTATTGAGGTGTAGTTGACTTACAATGTAGTGTTAATTTCTGCTGTACAGCAAAGTGGTTTTATATATATATATAAATAATATATAATAATTATTTATAATAATATATAAATAATATATATATAAATATATATATATAAATAAATGTATACCTATTCCTTTTTAAAATATTCTTTTCCATTATGGTTTATCATACGATGTTGAATATGGTTCTCTGTGCTATACAGTAGGACCGTGTTATTTATTCATTTTACATGTAAAAGCTTACATCTGCTAACTCCAACTTCTACTCCATCTCTTCACGCAACCTCTTCCTTCTTGGCAACTACCCACTGGGTCTGTCTCCGTGATTCTGTTTCTGTTTCATAGACGTGTTCATCTGTCTCATATCTTAGATGCCACATATTGGTAGAGCAATTATAATGACTCAAATGGTCAGAACACTTGTTCTTTTTTTTTTTTTTTTTAGCTTGATCCAACTTAATCTGTTTTTATTCTCATTTTATTGAAATCTCATTTTTGGTATGTTACTTAAACCCTCAAGTTTTTTTCAGTTCAGTTCAGTTGCTCAGTCATGTCTCACTCTGCAACCCCATGGACTGCAGCACGCCAGGCTTCCCTGTCCATCACCAACTCCCGGAGCTTACTCAAACTCACGTCCATTGAGTTGGTGATGTCATCCAACTATTTCATCCTTTGTTGTCCCCTTCTCCTCCTGCCTTCAATCTGTCCCAGTATCAGGGTCTTCTCAAATGTGTCAGTTCTTTGCATCAGGTGGCCAAAGTATTGGAGTTTCAGCTTCAGCATCAGTCCTTCCAATGAATATTCAGGACTGATTTCCTTTAGGATGGACTGGTTGGATCTCCTTGCTGTCCAAAGGGCTCTTAAGAGTCTTCTCCAACACCACAGTTCAAAAGCATCAGTTCTTCGGTGCTCAGCTTACTTTATACTCCAACTCTCACATCCATACATGACTACTGGAAAAACCATAGTGTTGACTAGACAGACCTTCGTTGGTAAAGTAATGTCTCTGCTTTTTAACATACTGTCTAGGTTTGTCACAGCTTTACTTCCAAGGAGCAAGTGTCTTTTAATTTCATGGCTGCAGTCACCATCGGCAGTGATTTTGGAGCCCCCAAAACTAAAGTCTGTCACTGTTTCCACTGTTTCCCCATCTATTTGCCATGAAGTGATGGGACCAGATGCCATGATCT
This sequence comes from Ovis canadensis, assembly GCF_042477335.2. Taxonomy (NCBI): domain Eukaryota; kingdom Metazoa; phylum Chordata; class Mammalia; order Artiodactyla; family Bovidae; genus Ovis; species Ovis canadensis. The sequence goes on along the minus strand of NC_091247.1, from coordinate 136,033,429 downwards.
TCGTTTTCTGAATGTTGAGCTTTAAGCCAACTTTTTCATTCTCCTCTTTCACTTTCATCAAAAGGCTCTTTAGTTCTTCACTTTCTGTCTTAAGGGTGGTGTCATCTGCATACCTGAGGTTATTGATATTTCTTCTGGAAATCTTGATTCCAGCTTGTGCTTCATCCAGCCTGGCATTTCTAATGATTTACTTTGCATATAAGCTAAATAAGCAGGGTGACAATATACAGCCTTGATGTACTACTTTCCCTGTTTGAAACAAGTCTGTTGTTCTATGTCCAGTTCTAACTATTGCTTCCTGACCTGCATACAGATTTCTCGAGGCAGGTCAGGTGGTCTGGGTATTCCCATCTCTTTCAGAATTTTCCACAGTTTATTGTGGTCCACACAGTCAAAGGCTTTGGCATAGTCAATAAAGCAGAAATAGATGTTTTTCTGCAGCTATCTTGATTTTTCCATGATCCAGCAGATGTTCACAATTCAATCTCTGGTACCTCTGCCTTTTCTAAAACCAGCTTGAACATCTGGAAGTTCACAGTTTACGTATTGCTGAAACCTGGCTTGGAGAATTTTGAGCATTACTTTACTAGCGTGTGAGATGAGTGCAATTGTGCGGTAGTTTGAGCATTCTTTGGCATTGCCTTTCTTTGGGATTGGAATGAAAACTGACCTTTTCAAGTCCTGTGGCCACTGCTGAGTTTTCCAAATTTGCTGGCATATTGAGTGCAGCACTTTCACAGCCTCATCTTTCAGGATTTGAAACAGCTCAACTGGAATTCCATCACCTCCACTAGCTTTGTTCATAGTGATGCTTCCTAAGGCCCACTTGACTTCTCATTCCAGGATATCTGGCTCTAGGTGAGTGATCACACCATTGTGATTATCTTGGTCGTGAAGATCTTTTTTGTATAGTTCTTCTGTGTATTCTTGCCACCTCTTCTTAATATCTTCTGCTTCTGTTAGGTCCATACCATTTCTGTCCTTTATCGAGCCCATTTTTGCATGAAATGTTCTCTTGGTATCTCCAATTTTCTTGAAGAGATCTCTAGTCTTTCCTATTCTGTTGTTTTCCTCTATTTCTTTGCACTGATCGCTGAGGAAGGCTTTCTTATCTCTTCTTGCTATTCTTTGGAACTCTGCATTCAGATGCTTATATCTTTTCTTTTCTCCTCTGCTTTTTGCTTCTCTTCTTTTCACAGCTATTTGTAAGGCCACAATAGTTTTGCCCCAGGTAAATAACAGGGAGGGAACAGAATTGGATTAAAGATTTTCTGAACATGGCCCTGCCCATCAGAACAAGACCCAATTTCCCTCTCAGTCTCTCCCATTAGGAAGCTTCCATAAGCCTCTTATTCTTCTCCATCAGAGGGCAGACAGACTGAAAACCACAATCACAGGAAACTAACCATTCAGATAGAGTGCCTGATGAACTATGGATGGAGGTTCATGACATTGTACAGCAGACAGGGATCAAGACCATCCCCATGAAAAAGAAATGCAAAAAAGCAAAATGGCTGTCTAGGGAGGCCTTACAAATAGCTGTGAAAAGAAGAGAAGCAAAAAGCAGAGGAGAAAAGAAAAGATATAAGCATCTGAATGCAGAGTTCCAAAGAATAGCAAGAAGAGATAAGAAAGCCTTCCTCAGTGATCAGTGCAAAGAAATAGAGGAAAACAACAGAATAGGAAAGACTAGAGATCTCTTCAAGAAAATTGGAGATACCAAGGGAACATTTCATGCAAAGATGGGCTCGATAAAGGACAGAAATGGTATGGACCTAACAGAAGCAGAAGATATTAAGAAGAGATGGCAAGAATACACAGAAGAACTATACAAAAAAGATCTTCATGACCAAGACAACCACAATGGTGTGATCACTCACCCAAAGCCAGACATCCTGGAATGAGAAGTTAAGTGGGTCTTAGGAAGCATCACTACTAACAAAGCTAATGGAGGTGATGGAATTCCAGTTGAGCTGTTTCAAATCCTGAAAGATGAGGCTGTGAAAGTGCTGCACTCAATATGCCAGCAAATTTGGAAAACTCCGCAGTGGCCACAGGACTGGAAAAGGTCAGTTTTCATTCCAATCCCAAAGAAAGGCAATGCCAAAGAATACTCAAACTACCGCACAATTGCACTCATCTCACACGCTAGTAAAGTAATGCTCAAAATTCTCCAAGCCAGGTTTCAGCAATACGTAAACTGTGAACTTCCAGATGTTCAAGCTGGTTTTAGAAAAGGCAGAGGTACCAGAGATTGAATTGTGAACATCTGCTGGATCATGGAAAAATCAAGATAGCTGCAGAAAAACATCTATTTCTGCTTTATTGACTATGCCAAAGCCTTTGACTGTGTGGACCACAATAAACTGTGGAAAATTCTGAAAGAGATGGGAATACCAGACCACCTAACCTGCCTCTTGAGAAACTATGTGCAGGTCAAGAAGTAATAGTTAGAACTGGACATGAAACAACAGACTGGTTCCAAACAGGAAAAGGAGTACATCAAGGCTGTATATTGTCACCCTGCTTATTTAGCTTATATGCAAAGTACATCATGAGAAATGCTGGACTGGAAGAAACACAAGCTGGAATCAAGATTTCCAAGAGAAATATCAATAACCTCAGGTATGCAGATGACACCACCCTTATGGCAGAAAGTGAAGAGGAACTAAAGGGCCTCTTGATGAAAGTGAAAGAGGAGAGTGGAAAGGTTGGCTTAAAGCTCAACATTCAGAAAACGAAGATCATGGCATCTGGTCCCATCACTTCATGGCAAATAGATGGGGAAACAGTGGAAACAGTGTCAGACTTTATATTTTGGGGCTCCAAAATCACTGCAGATAGTGACTGCAGCCATGAAATTAAAAGATGCTTACTCCTTGGAAGGAAAGTTATGACCAAACTAGATAGCATATTGAAAAGCAGAGACATTACTTTACCGACAGAGGTCTGTCTAGACAAGGCTATGGTTTTTCCAGTGGTCATGTATGGATGTGAGAGTTGGACTGTGAAGAAAGCTGAGCACCGAAGAATTGATGCCTTTGAACTGTGGTGTTGGAGAAGACTCTTGAGAGTCCCTTGGACTGCAAGGAGATCTAACCAGTCCATTCTGAAGGAGATCAGCCCTGGGATTTCTTTGGAAGGAATGATGCTAAAGCTGAAACTCCAGTACTTTGGCCACCTCATGCGAAGAGTTGACTCATTGGAAAAGACTCTGATGCTGGGAGGGATTGGGGGCAGGAGGAGAAGGGGACGACAGAGGATGAGATGGCTGGATGGCATCATTGACTCGATGGACGTGAGTCTGAGTGAACTCTGGGATTTGGTGATGGACAGGGAGGCCTGGCGTGCTGCGATTCATGGGGTCACAAAGAGTCAGACACAACTGCGTGACTGAACTGAACTGAACCATTCTGATCACATGGACCACAGCCTTGTCCAACTCAATGAAACTATGAACCATGCTGTTTAGAGCCACCCAAGATGGACGGGTCATGGTGGTCCTTCTCCAGTGGACAAAACGTGGTCCACTGGAGAAAGGAATGGCAGACCACTTCAGTATTCTTGATGAAGAGCCTCTTGATGAAAGTGAAAGAGGAGAGTGAAAAAGTTGGCTTAAAACTCAACTTCAGAAAACAAAGATCATGGCATCTGGTCCCATTACTTCATGGCAAATAGATGGGGAAACAATGGAAACAGTGACAGACTTTAGTTTTGGGGGCTCCAAAATCACTGCAGATGGTGACTGCATCCATGGAATTAAAAGATGCTTGTTCCTTGGAAAAAAATTATGATCAACCTAGACAGCATATTAAAAAGCAGAGACATTACTTTGCCAACTAAGGTCTATCTAGTCAAAGCTACGGTTTTTCCATAAGGTAAGCTGAGTGCCGAAGAATTGATGCTTTTGAGATGTGGTGTTGGAGAAGACTATTGAGAGTCCCTTGGACTGCAAGGAGATCCAACCAGGTCATCATAAAGGAAATCAGTCCTGAATATTCTTTGGAAGGACTGATGCTGAAGCTGAAACTCCAATACTTGAGCCACCTGACGGGAAGAACTGACTCACTGGAAAAGACCCTGATGCTGAGAAATATTGAAGGTGGGAGGAGAAGAGGACGATGGAGGATGAGATGGTCGGATGGTATCACTGACTCAATGGACATGAGTTTGAGTAAATTCTGGGAGTTGGTGATGGACAGGGAGGCCTGACATGCTGTAGTTCCTGGGGTCGCAAAGAGCTGGACACGACTGAGCGACTGAACTGATGAATGACCAAATTTTACATTAATAAAATACAATCAATGTTAAAATTATAGTGAGCTTTTAGTGTAATCTCTATCCAATTACTCAAATTACATTTTGGGATCCTTTCATAATTCCAGGATACTACCATTCACATTAATTATTATTTGCCAAGTAAATACAAATTAATATCAAGTACTGAAGTAGATATGCCAGTTAAAGATTTCTAACTGAAAATGAACATGATGTTGGGATAATAAAAATGATGAATATTCATATATTGAATCATTCAATAAAGATGAATGAGTGCCTTCTCTGTACCAGTGAATGAAATTCATGTTCTAAGAAAAGAGTTGCAGCCTTCCCAGGTGGTGAAAATGCACGTTCCGATGCAGGGAACATGAGTTCAACCCCTGGTCCAGGAAGATTCCACATGCCATGTAGCAACTAAGCCCGTGTCCACGTCTTCTGCACCTACACTCTAGAGCTCGCAAGCTGCCGAAGTGCTGCAACTACTGAAGCCTGTGTGTGTAGAATGTGCGTTCCACAACAAGAGAAGCCACCGCAATAAAAAGCCCGCATACAGAAATGAAGAGTAGCCCCTGCTCGCGGCAACTAGAGAAAGCCTGTGCACAGCAATGAAGACCCAGCACAACCCAAAATAAGTAAATTTAATAAAATAAAGTCAGGGTTTCTATGGTCTGAATTGTATCCCTCCCTCAATTCATATGTCCTAACCCCCAGGACCTCAAAATGAGACTTTATTTGGAGAATCTTGCAGTGGTAACTAAGTAAAAATAAGGTCAGTAGGGTGAGCCTAACCCAGTGTGACTGGTGTCCTTATAAACAGGGTAAAGGTGGACACAGGCACGCATAGAGGAGAGGCAGTGGGCAGAGACGCGGGGAGAAGACGGCAGCTACGTGTCAAGGGGAGGTCTGAGGGTCCGGGACAGAACCAACCTTGCCGACATGTTAACTTTGGACTTGCAGCCTCTCGAACTGTGAGCCAATAGAAGTTCTGTTATCTAAGCCTCCCAGTCTGATCCTTTCTTTACTGCCGCCAATAGCAGACTCATCCAATGGAAAGGAGCACTAAGATGGGGAAGAAGTGAGTGAGTCACGGAACAGAAAAGCATTCAGTTCAGGGGAGTCCACTGAGTGAGCGAGAGAGACGAGCCCTGGCTGAAGGTGATGTGTGTACACCATTAACCCCCTACGAACTTGAGGCTTTGTTTTCTTCCTCGAGTTCAGAACCAAGCCTGGGAATGTTGCATGGGATAAGCTACTATAAGAAAGAGATTGAAGCATACAGTGGCTTAAGTAGGGCAGAAGCTTGCTTTTCTCCCATCCAGGGGAGTGGAGGAGGGTGAGAGGTCTAGAGCTGGGAAGGCCGCATGACGGAAAGACAGAGCGGCCGTCTCTGACGGCGACCTCCTTCTCTGGACCTGCAGCTGTAGCTCAGGTGACAGCAGGTGACCTTCCCCAGCAGGTGACAGGAGGGGGAAGAGAGAGTGGAGGCCTGGAGCTTCTGTATTAAAACATCGTGGTTTGCAAGGTACATGCCTGGCTTCTGTCCTCAACCCACTGGCTGGAGGTCAGTCAGGTGACCACGCCTATTGCCACAGCGACTAGGACAGGCTATCACTTGAAGAGTCCAACTTCCGGGAGTTCCCTGCTAACTAATGCAGAGAGCTGTGTTTCTTAAAGGAAGAAAGAGTCTAGACTCCGGGGAGCAGTTTGTAAGCTCTATCCCAGCCTAACCTCAGATGGCAAGACGGCTGGACTCATCTCAAGTGCTTCCCTCAAGGCTCCAAGTCGATCGAGGTGACATCTGAAGTGGACTGTCCTTGTCTGCTATCATCTCCCCCGTGATTTCCCAAAAGAGCTCTTCGATGCGATGGCTGGCCGGGGAGCAGGTGCCAAGGCCTGTTTCTCTCGTTCCCAGCTCTGAAAAAAATCTCCCCGCCTCATCAGCAGGAACCCTCCCTGGTCATCGTGTTTTCTGCCTTTAGGGCCTCATCTTGTATCCTTCATGTTTATGAGCTGCCTGGGGCAGGCAGTTTATGTATCTGGCATGCTCTGTGACTCTCCAGCAGTCTGAACCTTTACTGCCTGTCAGAAGCATTTACTAATATTGCTGCTAATAATAGGACCTAGCAGGGGCAGACTGGCTTAAACACGTCAGAAGGCAGTGTTTCCCGTTACTATGCTTTCATTGTTCGCTGGAACATGACCGGCAGGGTAGATTCAGACTTGCCTTTTCAGTCCTCTTACTCAGGTTACTGATCCCATTACTAGAAGTCTTGCTTTGCTGGCATCCGTAGAAAACACAGAGCAAATATAGGCCGTAGGGTATTCTCATGCTACGTTTATGCAGGCTGAAATGGAAAATTTGGTGTCTGTGAAAGATAAAAGTTCCAACTCAGTAGCCTGAAGCTGTCTTGAAGTGAGGTGGGCATGAAAGCTGAGTATGGGCTGAATCTTGCCTGTCTTCTTGGCTGCAAAATGGAAAAGGACAGGCAGGGAAAGCCAAGTTACCTGCCTTTAGATCTGTATTCCTATTGCTCATTCTTTAAAACGTTTCTCTGTCCAGGACTGTATAAATTGATATAAATTGCTAAACTTATTGAATCCAGGTTTATGTCAAAAACTATGCAGGGAGTTTTCTGTGAATTTTCCTTTTTGAACCTCCCAGCAACTCACTGCTGTAGACACTGTCAGTTGCTAGCTCACCCTTCAGGCCAGCAGAATCCATTGCGTATCACAGAGGTAGAAAACGTAGGTTCTCGGGACTTCCTTGGTGGTCTAGTGGTTAAGAATCTGCTTTGCGATGCAGGGGACATGGGTTTGATCCATGGTTGGGGAACTAAGATCCTACATGCTATGGAGCAACTAAGCCTGCACACCTCAATAGAGAGTCCACATGCCGAAACTGAAGATCCCCCAGAAAGTAACAAAGATCCCAAGTGCCACAACTAAGACCTGAAGCAGCCAAATAAATAAACAAATTTTTAAAAAGAAAGAAAAAAAATGTAGGCCGTTACTTTTACACCTGCCCTTTCAGCTCTGGCAAGTCATGTGCCCCAATATTGGACAATTAAACTGATAACAGGGGAACTCTACTGGAGGAATTCTGGGCAAGACAAAATCTATGTGAGAAAAGAGGAAAATCTGCATCTCCTTCTTCTTTGGAAGTGTTTTTATTAAGACATGATGTATGGACCCTTGGCAGCTATTTTGTAATAATGAGGGAGAGAGTGTCAAGAGATCCTCAGAGAAGCCCTGACATGGTTGAGACACTGATCTTGCTTGGAATCCTCCTCCCCTAGATCACTTGTTATGTTAAAAAATTAAGTCCTTTTAATATAAGCTCATAATACCTGAATACTCCACTATGTGCAGTTGCTGCTGCTGCTGCTAAGTAGCATCAGTCAATTCTGACTCTGAGACCCCATAGACGGCAGCCCACCAGGCTCCGCCGTCCCTGGGATTCTCCAGGCAAGAACACTGGAGTGGGTTGCCATTTCCTTCTCCAATGCGTGAAAGTGAAAAGTGAATGAGCAGTTGGAAACATCTTAATGTATCTATGCTCCCTTCCATTTCCTTCCACTACCCTCACCTTGGGAAAGAATCAGGGAACTCTCTCTACCTGCACAGTGGTGCCCACAATTCTTTGAATGGGAGACAAGGCCTTGTATTTCTAGGATGACCTGAGGTCTGGTTTGCCCAGGACCCTTCTAGGACAGTTCTGGTTTATTCCTATTGTTCTGACATAATTTTAAGGGATGGTAAAAATACTCCTGGATGGATGAGGAATTCTCTGGCCACTTGACTCCTTTTTCAGAGAGAAAAAACTGAAAGGTGAGTATCACTGCAAGAGGAGAACCCAGCCTTCAAGTCACAGCGAAGGGGCAAATGGCTAGGGTTCTGGGAGAGTGTAGGAGAGAGCACGTGGGGTGGGAGGGTCTCTGTAGGTCAGGGAAAGGCCGAGGAATGAGAAACAGGGTGCTCTAGTGGCAGACTCATCCATCCCCTAGATTTTTCAGTGACCTTCTCTGCTTCTGAGAGATACAAGGCCTTTGTCGCTGTGGTTTTGTTCTTTCTCTGCTTTCTCTCCTTTCACAGGGCCCCAATCTACCTTCTATCACTGCTCCTGGGCTTATCGGAACCCACTCCTAGTCCAAAAGTCTCAAACTCTTGCCCAGATAACTCCTTGCTTTCCTGACATCTTTCCAAGATCTCCACAAGATCAACAAAGATGCTGTGTGAAGTGATAGTCATTCTCATTCATGCTATTTCAAGTCGATTTTTTTTTCCAGATTGACCCCTCAAAACTGGAAGTTATTTGGAGCACATCCCAACCCTACTCCTTCCTTTTTATAGACACTCCATGACCATGAGTAACTGAAAATCAGGCCTGCCTGCGCCTCTTCTCCCATCAGTGGATGATGTTTTACCTGCCTCCTGTGCTAATAAAAACAAGTCACAAGTAGGGTGATTTATCTATCCTAGCAACGCATGTTTAAGTGCATAAATTAGTCTTGATTTAAATTATACAGGCTCATTATCTGTGGGAAAACTGGGCTGCCCCATAAGCCTATTAGAATGATGAGTAGTGCGCCTGTAGCCCAATAGCTGTCCCTGGGGAGTTGAATCCAGGAATAGAATGAGCCCTTGTGCTTCCAGCACCAGCACAAGGATGTGAGGCAGCTAGGGAGGGCTGTAGTGCTCAGCCTTCCCACTGGGCTTGGCGATGGGCAGGGGGCTTGGGCAGGGAAGGACCCCATTCTTCCTGATTCTTGAGTGGAGACACAGGAGACGGGCTTCTTTCTTCTTGCCTCCTCATCTGACCATCAAGGTGACGGTTTGGGTTTGTGCAGCAGTGGGAGGCAAGAGAAATGCTTAAGGGGCTTTGGGCCGCTGGACACACTTGGCAGGGGTTGGAGACGTCCATGGGCTGCGATCACTGCAGATTTCTATAGCCCATAACTCTATCTGTGGGAAACTGATAAGCTCCGTGGAGGGGATAGTTTAATCCTGCAAGAAGAAAACTTTTAACTCATCCAACAATAATTCTGAGTGCCTACTTCATATCAGGCACCGAGCTAAGATCAGAGGCTACAGAAGCTATCCAAAACAGAATCTCATCCCTGAGAAGCTTTCAATTAGCTGGGAATTTCAGATAAGATAACAGGTCATTTTAATAGAGTCTTAATGCTACTGGTAAAAAAATTTTTTTCCAGAAAGATGGCAGTGTATCCTTTCAATGTCATACTAAAGCATTGTCTAATAGGCCAGCCCATAGGTCTTCTGACAGCCTTGATTTGGCTAACTACTACTACACAAGTTAAGATCAAGTCCTTGAAAAGTGAGATCTTAACTGGCAGGAAATCAATAAGATGAAAATAATTTTTATCCTTTGGAAAAGATAGCTTCTGAGGGTTATGATTCTTTGCCTATGTGTGTTAGTCACTCAGTCATGTTGGACTATTTGCAACCCCATGGACTGTAGCCCACCAGGCTCCTTTGTCTTTGGAATTCTCCAGGTAAAAATACTTGGGTGGGTTGCCATTTCCTTCTCCAGGGGATCTTCCTAACCCAGGGATTAAACCCAGGTCTCCTGCACTGCAGGGAAATTCTTTACTGTCTGAGCTACCAGGGAGGCCAATAAAGGGGACACTGTAGCTGCATGGGCCAGGAAACAAGCCTGGGCCTCCTGCGTGGCAGGTGAGAATTCTACCACTGAACCACCCATGCACCCAACCGCCATGAACCTTATTGCCTATAGGACATTATATTATGGCCAGTTTGGGATCTAAGTTAGCAGTCTTGCATCAACATTCTTCCTTTCACTTACCACAGATAAATCAGTTTCTCTTATGTTCCCTTGACTCAACTTTATTACCCTGCTAGCACCCTTATTGCCTGGAGAATCCCAGGGATGGAGGAGCCTGGTGGGCTGCCGTCTATGGGGTCACACAAAGTCGGACACAACTGAAGCGACGCAGCAGCAGCAGCAGCAGCAGCAGCAGCACCCTTATTAATGAATTAAATGAATATTTGACATAGGCTCATGATGTATGTTTGTGAGAGCTGTGTCTTTTATCTTCTGGAAATTACAATGTGAAACTACCTTAGAGAAAATGTGCAGATGAGCAACACCAAACTCAATCTTAGGGGTTTAGGGAAGATTTCTCAGATCATCTAAAGTTAGACATGAAAACTGAAGGGGTAGGCTAGGCAAAGATGGAAGAGGGTGGTGTACTAGGGTGAGGAAAATAGTCTATGTCAAGGCTGGAGATGAGACACCTCCATCAGCAGGTCATGAAGCCCAAGAGCAAGAGTGGGAGAGGCAAGGCGGGGATGGGGGTGCGGTAAGCAAGAGCAAACTCATGGCTGGACCACAGCGCCATGCTGAGGAGCTTAGTCTTCATATAGAGGGCACTGGGAAGTCACTAGGAATGTTTAAACAGGGAGAAGGCATGACTGGATTTGGCTCCTGGGTTCAGTTTCATAACCCAGGTAGAAATCTCGTTCAGCCAGATAATAATTGCAGCTTGCTGAGGTTCCTTATAAAATTCCTCTATAATTCTGCTTCACTCCAGTTTCTACAACTACAATTAGGAGATATATTGATGAATAAATTCATGGAGAGATTTTTATATATATACATGATGGAATGCCCAAGAATGGATATTTACCATTTATAATGGTTTCTTTCTCTATTTTGGTCCAGAGTAAAAATAGAAAAAGCAGATGTGCAAAAAAGCAAGGCTGACATATTTCAAAATACAACTCAAAGTAATGGGCAAATCAGAGCTGAAGGAGGAGACTCCAGAGACCAGCTATTAGATGCAATTGCTTTGGTCAGAAAGGTTTCTGCTTCTTTCAAGTTTCCTTGGCCAGATGTTTCCATTTCAGAGAATAAATTATAAAGCAGTTAAGCACTTTTAGCACGAGGGAACATTTATTCTGTTATGATGCAGCTTGTTGAGGACTTTTCAGCAATCATAGCACTTTCGTTTCTTGTCTCATTTCATCCTCACAGGAGCGTATGAGGCAGACGGGATGAATGCTACTATGCCCATTTCACAGATGGAGAAACCAAGGCCCAGAAAGGTAAAAATCTGCCAACCTGCAAGGTAGGCGAGGTAGGCTCGAAGAATGGAAAAAGGATCATCTTGTTACCAGTGCTCTGAATGACCGTGGAAGTTTTCCTTATTACGTGTGAAATAAATGCGATGACAGTCTCACTCACTTCCCACGCTAGTGAGGTTAGGCTGAAAATCTTTCAAGCTAGGCTTCAGCAGTAATTGAATTGAAAACTTCCAGGTGCACAAACTTGGTTTAGAAAAGGCAGAGAAATCAAAGATTAAATCGCCAACATCACTGGATCATTGAGGAAGCAAGGGAATTCCAAAAACACATTTCCTTCTGTTTCATCGACTACGTTAAAGCCTTTGACTGTGCGCACCATAACGAACTGTAGAAAACTCTTAGAGAGATAGGAATATTAGACCACCTTACCTGTCTCCCGAGAAACCTGTATGCGGGTCAAGAAGCAACAGTTAGAACTTTATATGGAACAACTGACTGGTTCAAAATTGGGAAAGGAGTATGACAGGCTGTATATTGTCACCCTGTTTATTTAACTTACACGCAGAGCACATCATGCAACATACTGGGCTGTATTAATTACAAGCTGGAATCAAGATGGCCAGGAGAAGTATCAACAACCCCAGATATGCAGATGATACCACTGTAATGGGGGAAAGTAAAAATGAATTAAAGAGCCTCTTGATGGGGGTGAAAGAGGAGAGTGAAAAAGCCAGCTTAAAACTCAATAGTAAAAAAAACTAAGATCATGGTATGTGGGTCCCATCATTTCATGGCAAATTGAAGGAGAAAAGGCGGAAGGACAGATTTCCTCTTCCTGGGCTCTGTGGATGGTGACTGCAGTCATGAAATTAGAAGATGATTGCTTCTTGGCAGGAAAGCTATGACAAACCTAGACAGCATATTAAAAAGCAAAAACATCATTTTGCCGACAAAGGTCCGTATAGTCAAGGCTATGGTCTTTCCAGTAGTCATATATGGATGTGAGAGTTGGAACATAAAGAAGCAGAGTACCAAAGAACTGATGCTTTTGAACTGTGGTCCTGGAGAAAGACTATTGAGAGTCCCCTGGACTGCAAGGAGATCAAACCAGCCAGTCCTAAAGGAAATCAACCCTGAATACTCTTTGGAAACACTGATGCTGAAGGTGAAGCTCCAGTACTTTGACGTCTGACGCAAAGAGCTGACTCATTGGAAAAGGCCCTGAAACTGGGAAAGATTGAAGGCAGAAGAAGACGACGGTGACAGAGGATGAGATGGTTGGATGGCATCATTGTTTCAATGGACATGATCTTGGGCAAACTCTGGGAGATGGTGAGGGACAGGGAGGCCTGGCGTGCTGCAGTCCACGGGGTCTCAAAGAGTCGGACACAACTTGGTGACTGAACGACAACAAAATGCAATGAAGGAACAATTCTGGTCTTTCTCCTTCACTATGCAGTAAATGCATGAGTATACATCTATTTGCTTTTTCACTTGTTTGTCACTGTTACTAAATTATAAGTTCCATAAGGGCAGTTTTCTATTGCTCTATGAAAAACAGCCCTAAAACTCAATGGCTAGAAAACAGTAATTTATTGTTTCTCGTGATTTTGTGAGTCAGAGATTTGGACAGGGCTCAGCTGGTGGGGTCTTTTGTTCCACATCCAGGCTCCACTACGTACAAGCTGTGTGATCTTGGGTAAGTTATTTACCCTCTCTGTGCTTCAGTGTCCTCACTTATAAGACGCTTACAAATAATAATCACTTCTTAGGACTGTGATGTGCCTTAAAATACAAGTGAGATAACAGGAATAAAGGGCATAGAACAGGCTCAGCAACTTACTAATAATTTTATTATTTATTATAAATAATGACTCTTGTGATTAGATCTCTGTCTGCGTTTGCGTGCTGCCCGCTGCAGTGTGCAGCTCTTCCTCTCTGTCCGCGCAGAGTCTCCCAGTCTGTCTCTTTATCTCTCTGAAGACTTCTGTTCCTTCTGTGACCGCAGTCCCTCAGCAAGCCACAGCCATGCCATGTCATTTGGGGTGCGTGTCAGTGGGCTCAGGCAGCTGGAGAGACACAAACAGTGGATGTGGCTCGTGTCATCATTTCCTCTCCCAGAAGCTCGGGTAACTCGCACAGCCTCCCACCTACTCCCACTTCTCATGGCCAGCTCCCTGGAGCTGCTTCCAGGAGGCAGAGGCGGCGGTGTAGCTGGCTATTGGTTAGAACCCTTAGTGGCGCTACCTCAGAAAGTCTGTGTCAGAGATGGCTCTGTCAATTGCCTGGGAAACAAGCTCTGTTCTGGAAGTTAGTCTGGCTGCTTGGTGAGTAGGCTGCCAGCAGTCCTGAACTGCAAATCTTCAGCTCTTCATTGGTATTCTATCTTTCAGGACTCCATGGGTACTTCGGCTTTCTGGATTAGGTACAAGTCAAGATGAATGAGGCTGGTTTCAAATTATAGCTTTGGCTTGGATTCTGTCTGCCTGGATTTATCAGCTTCTATAGCCCATATGTCAGACAAAGTCTCTGTCAGTCATTTGTTGCTGATTTCTTTCATCTGTATTATAAAGAGCTGTGAGGTTTGATCAATCCATTATTTGACTTACGGTAAGTTGTTTTCTTGACTTACCGTAAGTCAAATAATTGATTTATTTGATAATTTCCTTAACCGACCATAAGTCAAAACAATTGATGCTTTTGAATTGTGGTGCTGGAGAAGACTCCTGAGAGATCATTGTACAGCAAGGGGACAAACCAGTCAATCTTAAAGGACGTCAATCCTGAATATTCATTGGAAGGACTGACGCTGAAGCTGAAGCTCCAATCTTTAGCCACCTGATGCAAAGAGCCGACTCACTGGAAAAGATCCTCATGCTGGAAAAGATTGAGGGCAAGAGGGGAAGGGGGCATCAGTGAATGCGATGGTGAGATAACATCACTGACTCAGTGGACGTGAGTTTGAGCAAATTCTGGGAGGTAGAATAGGACAGGGAAGCCTGGCATGCTGCAGTTCATGAGGTCGCAAAGAGTTGGACACAGCTTAACAACTGAACAACAACAAGTTATTTCCTAACTATCAAGATTCCTGTATTCACCAGGGTGAAACTCCTTAATAGAGTGTTATAGACCATATATGGTTGATCAGGTTGGGCACTGCACAAGGATGCCCAGCCAAGTGGGCTGGTGTGAGCTGAAATCTAACCCAGGCTCAGCTTACCAACGCATGCATCCTGGCTTGGACTGAAATAGTATCATTTTCTAATTTGCCAAAAATTGTGACTTGGTAGGATATGTTGAAGGATTTACCCTGTACAGGATGCAGAAAATCATGTTAGCTATTAAGACCTGATCTGTAGCATGCCGGTTTTCAAAAGAGGAGACATTTGTTATAAAATAGCTGAATTCAGAGCTATAGAGAGTTCTTTCCACCTTTCAACCTCACTGCCAGTGCACACCTAGACTTCAAGTCTGCACCACAACAAGTCTGTTTCCATTCTCCATCATGGATACTTCCTGGAAGGGCTTGGAATCAGGATTAGCATCTATCTGGTTTAAAAAATCCAAGCCAGTGCCCCCTTCTCTGTCCTTCACTGGGAACTGAGGTGAAGTGTCCTGATGTCACTTGCAGGTTCAAACTCCCAGTGTTGTTCTTCTGGAAAGATGGCTGTTCAGGCAAATGGACAGTGGAGTGAGCCCTGCCTCTGCAGTCCACTGTCTCCTCCTTTGAAATTCATTCATTTATTCAAGAGGTACTTATTGAGGGAGGCAGTTCAGTCTGGCATCATGCCACCTGAGTTCAAATACAAGCAAGTTATTTAACTCTTCTGGGCCTCAGTTTCTTCATCTGTAAGACAGCAGGAATGATAGATCCGCCCTCAAATGGTTGTTGCGAGGACTAAACGAGTTAATTTGTATAATCCATGCCTGACACAGTACATGCCTTTCATAGAAGTTCCCTGCTGTTTATGCAGCTTCTGCAATGTGACGGGCTCTGGGCAACACTGACGGGGCTCTAGGCAGCCACGCAGGGCACTCCAGGCCGTCTGCAAGTTCACCATCCAGGAGGGACCATCAGGGGGCTTCCTAGGTGCTGCTAGTAGTAAAGATCTGCCTGCCAAAGCAGGTAGACATAAGAGACGCAGGTTTGATCTCTGGGTCGGGAAGATCCCCTGGAGAAGGGCACAGCAACCCACTCCAGTATTCTTGCCTGGAGAGTCCCTTGGACAGATGAGCCTGGTGGGCTATGGTCCACAGTCCACAGGGTCACAAAGAGTCAGATACGACTGAAGTGACTTATCACGCACGCACACACACAGGGACCAAAAGACAAGTAACTCCATCACATATTATGGGGCAGTGTACCAAAGCTTTTCAAACTTTATAAGAAGCACCTGCGTTAGCCATTTGCGAAATGCACATCAAAGCAAAAATGAGACACCATTTCATACCCACTAGGATGATTAGAATTTTAAAAGGCAGGTAAGGATGTGGTAAGGTTGAGAAGAAATCTGAACCCCTGTTCTTTGCAGGTGAGAGTGTAAATGGTGGCCGCTACTGTGGAAAACAGCCTGACAGTTTCTCAGAAAGTTAGGCATAAAATTACCCCACGACTTAGAAATTACATTCCTAGATGTAAAACCAGGAGAAATGAAGACACAGGTCCACTCAAAAACTTGTATCTGAATGTTGATAGTAATATTATTTATAATAGGCAACACCATATGTGGTACGATGACCCAAATATTCATTAACTGATGAGTGGGAAAATAAAATATGATATATCCACACCATGGAACATTGTTCAGGCATAAAAAGAAATGAAGTATTGACGCATGCTATAACATTGAATAATCTTGAAACTTTACGTGAAAGAAGTTGGTCACAGAGGACTACATATTGTATGACGGAATTAATATGAAATGTCCAGTATGGGTCAATTTATAGAAACAGAAATAGACCAGTGCCTACTCACACTTGGGGCAGAGGAGTGGGAATCGGGGAGTGACAGCTAAAGGATATGGAGTTTCTTTTGGGGAGAGTGAAAGTGTTTTAGAATTGATTGTGGTAACAGTTACATAAACTAAAGGACATTGAATGGTGTACTTTAAATGGGTGAATTTTATGGCACATGATTTATATATCAGTAAATTTTTAAAAGAGAAGTACCTGGAGTGTTTGTTAAAATGCATGTTTTTTGAAGTCAGTAAGCCTGACTTCTCCAGCTCTGGTTTTCTTTCTCAAGATTGTTTTGGCTATTCAGGGGCTTGTGCGGTATAATACAAATTTTGAGATTTTTTTTTGTTTTATATCTGCAAAAAAATGCCATTGATAATTTGATAGGGGTAATCAAAACAGTATAGCATAAAGATAGACTTATAGATCAATGGAACAGGATAGAAAGCCTAGAAATAAGCTCACATACCTATGATCAATTAATCTGTGATAAAGGAGGCAAGAATACACATTGGAGAAAAGATAGTCTCTTTAGTAAGTGATGCTGGGAAAAGTGGACAGCCGCATGTAAAAGAAGGAAATTAGAGCATACTCTAACACCATAAACAAAAATAAACTCAAAATTGATTAAAGACTAAAAGGTAAGACTGGATGCTATAAAATTCTTAGAACTCTGACATAAATCTTAGCAAAGTCTTTTTGGATCCACCTTCTATAGCAAAAACAACAACAACAACAACAAACAAATGGAACATAATTAAACTTAAAAGCTTTTTCACAGCAAAGGAAATCATAAAAACAAATGAAAAGACAACCCACAGAATTGGAGAGAAAATTCGTAAATGATGCAACTGACAAGGGATTAACCTCTAAAATAAACAAACAGCTCATGCAGCTCGATTTAAAAAAAAAACTAGAAAAAAAAGGGTAGATCTCAATTTCTCCAAAGAAGACATACAGATGGCCAAAGAACAGAAGATAAGATCCTTACTGCTGCTAATTTGAAAACTGCAAATCAAAACTACAGTAAGCTCTCACCTCATACAAGTCAGAATAGCCATCATCGAAAAGTCTACAAACAATAAATGCATAAATGCTGGAGTGGGTATGGAGAAAAGGGAATGCTTCTGCTCTGTAAACTGGCATAGCCACTATGGAGAACAGTGTGGAGATCCCTTAAGAAATTAAAAACAGAGCTACTGTGTGATCCAACAGTCCCATTCCTGGGCATATATCGACAGAAAACCATAATTTGAAAAGATACATGCAGCCCAGTGTTCACTGCAGCACTGTTTACAATAGCCAAGCTATGGAAGCAACCTAAATGTCCATCAATGGATGAATGGATAAAGAAGAGGAACAATGGAGTATTACTTAGCCATAAAAGGAATAATGCCATTTGTAGCAACATGGATAGACCTAGAGATTATCATACTAAGTGAAGTCAAACACAGAAAGACAACTATCCTGATATCACTTATATGTGGGTTCTTAAAAAATGATACAAATGATACAAATGAACTTATTCACAAAACAGAGGCACAGACTTAGCAAACAAACTTATGGGTTACCAAAGGGGAGAGGTGAAAGAGAGGGATAAATTAGGAGGTTGGGATTAACATATACACACCTCCCTATATAAAAGTAGATAATCAACAAGGGCCTACTGTACAGCACATAGAACTCTACTCAATACTCTGTAATAACCTATATATGAAAAGAATGTGAAAAAAATAGACATATGGATATGTATAAGCAAATCAATTTGCTGTATACCTGAAACTAACACAACAGTGTAAATCAACTATATTCCAGCATAAAAACAGTTTTAATGCACATTTTCTGTACCCTCTTGTTTCAATTTTGATTCAAGTCTGGGGTGAGTTTATATAATAAGCCTTACTTTTCTAGTCTGCTGTTATACTGGCCATTGAGACGAACAATTTGGCTAGGGTAAATCATGACCAGCTGCCTGGATGAGGCTGTACTTGCACCGGACCATACAGGTTAAGGTTAATGCAGGAAGCAAAGCTTTGCAAGAATAGAGAACAGAACAAATCACAGGCACAGGTCAAAGCATCTGATAGAATCTGAGCTGGTGTTTCCTCAAGTCTGAATCTCGCTGAGGGAAGGAACTGGCGGAAAGAAGAACATTCGTGGTCTTGCTGAATGACTCATTTTCCTTCTTTGACCCTCTGAGCTTCTGCTATCAAGGTATTTTTAGACAGGTCACACAACCTCATAAGCCAGGGCAGGAAAATGTCAGGGAGAAGATGGAGTGGGCAAGGCAGGTGAGTGACGGCAGTTCATAGCAGTCTCTTCTCTGAGAACTGAGCTCTGTAATAGCTTCTGTGTTGGAAACTCTCACTGTGTGAGTTAGAAATGGGCCAAAAGGTAGCTATTAACAGTCCACTGAAGGTCTTACTTTAATGTCCAAAGGGGCTCTTTGGAGCTGGCTCTTCCTGCATGCCCTACAGAAGTCTTTTATGTGGCTCACTCTTCCCATGACCTCAGGATCAATAGTTTTACAGGGCAAAATATCAGATACTCAAACAGTCTTCCTAGGGAGGTGGGTAAGGGGAACAGTGATCTGAAGATGTATATTTAGTAAATACCAGGCGGAATCAATGAAATCTGTGAGAGTCACAGGGTGAGGAAGGGAGAGAGGCAAGAGAGTGGGAGTCAGAAAAGCTTCTAGAAAGAGAAGAAATATAATATCCAAATCTAACTTTGAAGGGTGAAATGAAATCCTCACCAGATTAATATTAGCTACAAGGTTGAAGCAACTCTGAGATATCAAGACTGGTATTCTTTCCTGCGTTTCTCGGTAATCAGTGGTTCTTTGGAACTGAGGTGACCAAATTTTCCTGGATTGTTTGGGACTTTCCTGGTTTTCAAATGGAAAGTTTCATGCCCCAGGAATCCTCTCAGTCCCAGGAAACTGGACGAGTTGCTGGCTCTGATGGTAATATGAGCATCCCATCCTCTGTGCCTCAGAAGAGAGATGATACAGTAGAACGCGGAGAACAAAAGAGCCAGTTCTTGGCTTCTGGGTTTCAAAGCCTAGACCCAGGTATAAGGCAGGATGAGACTGTATGATCATGTATAAAGGGCAAAGCTTCCAGCCCAGTTTAGATACAGATTTTGAGATGGCCGGACAGGGTTAGGACCAGATATAAGGCACAGATCCTAGACCAGTGTTGTCAACAGAACTTTCTAGGATGACAGCAGTGTTCTATAATAAACACTGTGTTCTTCAGTGTGGTAGCCACCGGCCACATATGGTTATTGAGCACTCAAGATGTGGTTAGTATTGCTAATCTGGCATATGTTACCCAGTTTAAATCTGAATGATCACATGTGGCTAGTGGCTACTGTACTGCACGGCTTGGTCTTAGATACGGCTGGGCCCTTTCCCCTGAACAGAGTCACGGGAGCAAGGGAGTTGATGAAGCTGAATGATGGGTCCTCTGGATAAGATTGGGAAACCAAGAGCAGAGTGGATCTGAGCCTCATTGCTGGGGGTAGGAAGACTCTGAAAGTCCCTAAGCCAATAAGACACAAGAGCAGAAGGTTTATCTGTGCAATGTGTCAAGACAGGCCCAAGGCAACCCCAAGGGGTTTCTGGGGTCCCAGGATGCTGTGGGCAATACACGGCCATGGCACCCAGCACCGTGGAGCAATCCAGACATGCTTCAGGGACTTGGCGGATCTGCAGGGGCTCCCGCAGATAGACGGAGATGTGCTCCTGCAGATCAACATAGATGGAGAGACGCCTACCGTCTAGACCTGCCATCTCGAGCCCACATCAGCTCCCTGGAACTTCCTCAGAGCCCAGGGAGAAGCCATGAGTCAACTGAGATGAAGTCCCTGTCATTTTCAGAAGGAAAGGGAGATTTAACACAGACATTACATTCAGAGACAGAAAAAGAAAGTAAAATTTCTTGCACAACTGAACATATAGACTGAGGCTTATACCTTCTACACCCTCATATACTTACGTTTCCTCTTGCATGGTGCTGTGCCAAGTATGTGACAAGCATTTACATAAGTCTACAACAGTCTATGAAAGAAGTACTATTCCTACCTGCATTTTACCAATGAGGCAGCTGAAGCCCAGAAAGTTCTTGTAACTTTCTTCTAGACACCCAAGGCTCATAAATGTTGCAGTCAAGAGTCCATTCTAGGTTTGTCTTCCTTTCAAAACATTTAACCTCTATCCAGGTTGGAATCTGTTTATCTACTTCAATTCCTATTTTCTTTTAGAAACAATGCCCTTCTTATCTCAGAGAAGCCTTACTCGCTTTAAATACATGCTTTGAGTAGAGATGGCCAATCAGGATAACTTACCACCCAGGCCAGATGAGGAAGAAGTAATGACATGGATTCAAACCCCATTTTGTTTCCTTTTGGGTACATAGTGACTCCCTATTTTGCAGGCGTTGTTGCAGCTACATGGACCGTGTGAATAGTTGCGGCCAAGGCAGTGTGTGAATGTGGGAGGATGTGACATGTGTCTTTCACTCAGGAGACAGAGGGACAGGCAGACTGGGAGATATAAGGAAGCAAAGACATAAAGCAAGTTAGGGGAGTATGTCTAGGAAGGACATGGCTGTAGTCCCTGCCCTATAATACAGAGTCAATGCAAACAGAAGAGAAGAGCTACTACATTTGTCCCACAAACCACAAACCTTGAGTTTCAAAAACAAGAAAGAGTCTTTGACTGTTGCAAGTTGTAAAACAATCTCAGGCCTCAAAACTCACCCAGGAGGACTTGGGATTTCAAAGCAGCGGAGCCTCCTAGGAGACCACACTTGTCAGCATCTAGTTCAGACGTGCCAGGGGGATGATCAAGGTGGTGTTTTCCAGAGGCTAGAATTAGATCAAGTCAAGAAACCAGAACTGCTGTGGTCAAGGTGTGCCATCCTTCTCTACTGAAGGGGAGCTGGTTTCCTGTCCCTACTCCTCCGATGTGTGGGAAATGGGACAGGCAGATGACTGGCCTTCAAATTCCCTAGTCACCAGATCGCAGGGAGCCACATCTGGTCACCCAGCAAGACCACAAAGCCCAGCTTCCTCTGTAACTCGGTAGAGCCACCTGACAGTCTTGGCCAATGAACTGCATATGAGCAGAGAAGAGAGGGTTGGCAGAGGGGTCCCAAAGGTGGAGTTGAGCTGCCGTTGAGTAAACCAAAGGGACAACTTGGTAGGTAGAATGGGGGAAGGGTCCTCTGTTCCTATGGACTTGGGCCAGTTCTTTGTGGGAGTCACTCCTTTGGGGTTTTCTAGAAATGCCTGCTGTTGCAGTTGTATGGATTATGTGCTGGACAAGAAGCCTTGCTGAGAGAGTAAGTAAAGGCTAAATCCTTGCTCATGCTCTGCTCACCTGCACGTGTCCTGACACTACTAGGCTGTGTCCACCGGCGACAAGGTCACGTATATCTCTACAGAAAGCATCACCTCCTCGCTGAGCCATGGACCAGGAGGGCTCTGCCTGCTAGAGGGAGCCAAGGGTTTCCCACTGGTTTTCCTCCTCTCCTAGGAGACACCTTTCTAATTTGTGCAGAGGAGCCGCATGGGCTAGTCTGGTGTCTCCATCTCTGCAGTTTTGGCATCGACCGGGTGGTTGCCATGTCAGACTTCTGACCACTTCCCTGCTATGACCTTGCTTTTACAGGTGGTGAAAATATGATACTCTGGCTCCCCTAAAACTTTTAATTTGGAATAAAATAAAAAGTATAACCTCATTTTCAAAGATGTGTTGAGCAACACTCCTACTTCTTTCCAAGCTTCTTCCTCCCGTTTATGGTGGGCAAGGAGGAAACGTGAGGAGCCCTTTGAGTGTTCCTGCAGCTCTCAGGACTGCCAGGAACTGCTGGAAACTTGCACTCATTTTTATTATGATCATTTTTCTTCTTGCCTCCTTGATTTGGTATTTCTAGTAAACCTCCTCATTAAAGCAATATTAAGCCAACTCATACATATGTATATAGTCTCTTAATTATCTGTTGATGGATATGGACTGTGATACATTTACATAATGAGCTTTTAAAACATGCAGATGCACTTTACAATTAGACCCAGGTGGGGGCTGGGTGAGGCAGAACTTGGATAAACAAGCTAACTTTCTCTCTTGACAATACCCAAGGCACATACGAGAGCGCCCCTGAAGTCTGAAGGTGCAAATCTGTGCTGCTGAGGAGCTTAGTTCCTCCTTACAGATTTCAGATAATATTAGGGATGTTGTTGAATTAGAAGCCAGGCCAAGTGAATTGCAATTACATCCTATTCTGAATGCTGAGAGTGAAGCAAATAAATCAGGAGAAGAGCAATAATGCAGTCAAGACGGGGAGGCGTAACTAGCGTGGTGAACACTCCCCTGTCCTTCAGGATCTGCTATCCAGCTCCCCTCCATTCTGAGCACAGGGGAGAGGCACATTGCCCACGCTGACATTAGGCATGGCCCTGAAAGATGAGCAGACGTGATATTGGTCAACTTTGTACAAAAGTATTGAAAAGCCATTTTGTGAGATTCCACGTTCCCTTCATTTTGCTTTGAGTCTGGAGAAACCCAAACGGTAGAGCTTCTGTCAGCCTGGGTTCTGGACTCGGGGGTGGCATGGAGCAGAGACCACTATCGATATATGCTGTACATGTAGCATTAGCTAGAAACAAAAACTTTCTTGTTCAAGGCACTGAGGATGGTTTGTTGTGGTAACAGTAACAAAGCCAAGCCCATCCTGATTGATGAAGCCGAGACCAGAGACTTGAATACTATTCCAGGAACAACCTTTGCTAGAAAACTTAAATCTAAGAGCTCAGTTCTGAAGAAAGAGTTCTGTAGCTCAGAAACATTAAGGAAGCTAACACAAACCCATCTTCCTTGTTCCCCCAAAGGGAGCATTGAGGTAGGTTCCCTAATCTTACACGTAAAAGACAGCACAGTCTTTTCAGTTTCACTGGGCTGACTGATGTCCATCCAGCTTCAGCACAGGCTCCTGGCAGCTGCTACAATTTGACGTTTAGAATAAGTAAATGTAGTAAATGTACCTGATCCATCTGATGGGCTGTTATAAGGGTGACTGGTGATTTGTTAAATCATTGTTAAAAAAAGATTGAGTTCCCTCGAATAAAAATTATGATATAAATCCTTACTTGGCACTAATATCTGATAGAGGAAAAAAATTAGAAAGTAGTTTGAACTGTGGTGTTGGAGAAGACTCTTGAGAGTCCCTTGGATTGCAAGGAGATCCAACCAGTCCATTCTGAAGGAGATCAGTCCTGAGTGTTCTTTGGAAGGAATGATGCTAAAGCTGAAACTCCAATACTTTGGCCACCTCATGCGAAGAGTTGACTCATTGGAAAAGACTCTGATGCTGGGAGGGGTTGGGGGCAGGAGGAGAAGGGGACGACAGAGGATGAGATGGCTGGATGGCATCACCGACTCGATGGACAAGTTTGTGTGGACTCCGGGAGTTGGTGATGGACAGGGAGGCCTGGCGTGCTGCGATTCATGGGGTCGCAAAGAGTCGGACACGACTGAGCGACTGAACTGAACTGTCAGATACCAAAAGGGTCCTAAGTTAGAAATTGGTTTTCATTCACAGAAGCAACAGAGGAGCTGGCTATGGTTTTAAGACCCATAAGAAGGAGTGGGTCCTCAGTGAAAGAGAAATTCTTTCTCCTTGCAACCCAAAGGAGAAAAAAGTAACAGACTTTTTTTTTTTTTAATGTACCACACACTTTTCTAGCTACATTAGTTATGTGACTCATTTATTCATCACAAAACCCTGTGAGGAAACCGAGGCACAGAAAGGTCAAGTAACTTGACTAGGGTTCTGGCTCAGCCAGCCCAGTTTCCAAGCTCATGCTGATATTAAAGAACCATTGACTGAAACTGCCTATCCCTGGCCATTCAGGATTATAACTGCTTACATGAGTTACCTCACACTGGGAGGTCCCATGAACACAGAACGGAAAAGCTACCACCAGCTAGAAGAATTTGGGAGGGGCCAAAGCGGGGAGGAGATGCCAACCCATAATATGTACTGCTGACCTCCCAGAAACCCTTGTGCTAGAAACCACCCTGACTGAGAGATGCACCCACTGCCAGGAATCGGACCAAATAAGGGCACAAGTAAGGTGACTGGCCAGGGACAATCTGGACAGTTAAACCCACGCCATGAAACCTGAGACTGCCAGCCGCATGGCGAAGTAGCTCTCTTGCGTTCCCTTACTCTGCTCTCCTCTGCCCCTTCCCAAAAAGGTCTTTTGCTTTGTCAGTACAGTACGTGTGTCTCCTCAGATAATTCATTTCTGAATGTTAGACAACAGCCCACTCTCAGGCCCTGGAAGAGGTCCCTCTTCTATTACTACAACAGTAATTGTATTGGAATTTTAGGTGCTTCTGTATCTACAATGTGTGAGCAATTTAAAAAGCCAAAAGATGGATGGAGAGATGAGTTAATTAAAAAGAAAACTATTGCTAAAGGCTAATTTTCAAAATAAGATACGATGGTGACTTTTATCCAAATAAAAAATAAACAAGTGTCTAAGGTTTTATTTAACGCACTCATCAAGGGGGGAATCAGGACGGTATTACAAACTTTCTTTCAGATATGCCATGTGTATATGGACAGATAAGGATTTGGGAAATGAATTTACAATGTTAGGACTAGCAGAATGGGGCAATATCCAGGGAGTAACATCAGTTGCATTCCCCTGGACACAGCTAGCGTTTCTGTGGCAAGCATTATATGCATTACTATCTTTTCTCTACAAGTTAACTTCTTTTTCTGCAGGGTTGTAAACAGTCTAGTCAGACAAAAATGTGCACATTTATGAAATCTGATGGCCACTGATGCTCCACATAAAAGATATCCAGTAATCCCTTTTTACATTTTTCAAAATCTCCCACGTTCTTCTCTCCAATATTTCTCATCTTTGTAGGTAGGAACGGAGAAGGCAACGGCAACCCACTCCAGTATTCTTGCCTGGAAAATCCCATGGTTGGAGGAGCCTGGAAGGCTGCTGTCCATGGGATCGCTGAGGATCAGACACGACTGAGCGACTTCACTTTCACTTTTCACTTTCCTGCATTGGAGAAGGAAATGGCAACCGTCTCCAGTGTTCTTGCCTGGAGAATCCCAGGGACGGGGGAGCCTGGTGGGCTGCCGTCTATGGGGTTGTACAGAGTCGGACACGACTAAAGTGGCTTAGCAGTAGGTAGGAAATTGAGTGAGTCCTAGAATTTTTTTTGCCTCTGTGAGCAGGGATCTGGGGAAAAAAGAGTTGGTTGGGATCCTTATCCTTCCTGTCATCTAACTGAGAAGGTCATTTCTAACATACGGTTCTTTTTGAAAAACATTTTTAAAAATACTTCATATTCTCTTTTAACATCACTTAAGGTTTCAAATCCAGTGTCTTCACCAAAAATAAGCTCAACAATGTCCCGCACTCGGTCCTGGCACCCCTTTATGTCATACCTTCCTCCTCTACTTGTGGCTCAGCTGGTAAAGAATCCACCTGCAGTGTGGGAGACCTGGGTTCAATCCCTGGGTTGGGAAGGTCCCCTGGAGAAGGGGAAGGGTACCTACTCCAGGATTCTGGCCTAGAGAATTCCACTGACTATAGTCCATGGGGCCGCAAAGAGTCAGACACTGAGTGACTTTCACTTCTTTCATTTTCCTCCTCTTCATTAAAACACACGGGTCTAGAAAGGCAGACTGCGGAGGGGAGAACTGAGGACATGGCAGCTAGTTTTGAGTACCTTCAACCTGTAATTTTCAGAAAAGAGGATGGATTTCTTTCGGAGTTCCAAAGAATAACATTCACCAGAGGTGGAAACTGCAGAGATGAAGATTTCTGCTCAACAGAAGAAATGGAGTTTTGCCTTTAGAGATATTTTCACCAAAGAATTGGGCTGCCTTTTTACATAATGGTATCTGTATCATTTGAGTGGCTAGTAGAGGGTATATATCTTTTGTTGGTGATGCCCACAGACCCTTAGAGGGACAAGATGGACTCTGTCTTGGGACCCAAGCTCCCAAGCAGCAGTGTTCAAGCTCTGGCATGCATACGAATCATAGGAGAACTTGGGGGAACACCCAGATATTTGCCACCCCACCCTTCACTTCCAAAGATTCCAATTCAGTTGGTTGGGTGTGGGGACCAGGATTCTGCATTTCTAAGGAGCTCCTGGGTAATGCTGATGAAGCCCTCCTAGGAACATACTTTGGCTGGTTATTCTTTGGAGGGCCCTGTGCAGACCCTCTCCCTTTCACACTCATCTTTACAGGGGACAGTGCCTATGGGCTGAGAGGCTGTGCCCATCTAGAGCCTAGACTCCTCCCCCTCTGGACCACCTCTGGGGTTCTTCCTAAAATTCCCAGAATTCCTTGACCAAAGACTTCGAGCTTCCTGCCTGGGCCTGCATAGATTCTGCTCTTGATTTGGCCTCCTGAATCAAACTCTGTTAGTTTGTTTTAAATTTAATTCAGAAATGGATATGGGATCGATGAGGGTTGAATTGTGCCTCCCTAAACATGTTGAAGTTCTAAACCCCGGTATCTGTGAGTGTAAGCTTATTTGGAAATAGGGTGTTTGCAGCTAGAACCCCATGACATGTCAAGTTACAATGAGATCATTAGGGTCATCCCTAATCCAATATAACTGGTTTTCTTAGAAGAAGAGGGACATTTATACATAGACACACATACAGAGGAGGATGCTGCATGAAGACGCAGAGATGCAGGGCCAACTGCAGAGGATGGCAGATGCAGAGTTTGGAGTGAAGCTGCGGACCAAGGACCGACAGTTATCACCAGGGCCTGGAAGTGTCAAGGAATGAGTCTCCCCTAGAGCCTTCAGAGGTGCTGAGTGCATGGCCCTGCTGACACCTTAATTTTTGAGTTCCAGCCTCCTGAACTGTAAGACAATAAATGTCTGCTGTTTTGAAGCCCCCTGGTTGGGGATAAGTTTCTGTTGCTTTTAAGCCCCCTGGTACAGTAGATGCTGGAAATGAAGGCAGCAATTTTGGCTCCACAGAGAGCTTCTCTGAAAGGCAGAGCTGGCTGGCTGCAGAGCAGATACCCTTTAGGGAGAGGACAGGAGAGGAGGGAGGAAGGGTCGTATCATTAACCAAAATGGGATGAAGACCACAGAGACTAGAAGTGAGTGAAAATGGTGGTCGAGAGGCCCTTGGATTTGCCCTGAGGCAGAGGAGAGATGCAGGTTAGAAGCAGATGAGGAGGTTGGGGAGGGAGGGGAATCAGGTCCACGGAGGGAGGAAGCAGAGAGAGCAGCGAGTCACCCTGTCCCGAGGCTGACGTTGCTGTCGGGCCGCTTCAGTTAGCAGGGATGACACCCACGTGCACACACCAATGGCAGCGCGCCGTCTCCACTGTTTGCTTTATGGCCCCAGGTTCAGAAACACACAGACAGCTAAATACGTGCTAAGACCAGACCAAAGGACCAAGCATCAGACAGCTCCCTGAAACACTGCTTGTTGATTATGTTGTACAAGATCAGTGAGCCCCTCATTCTCTCCCGTGGGAAGGTCATTGGATGGAGTGGTTAGCAGCATCAGGAACTGACTTCTAAGTGAACAATTATCTGGTCTGTTTTCTTCCTATTTTCTCATAGCCCATAAGCCTCTCTGTCCCTGGTCTCTGAACATTTCATCACACTCCAATAGTGATGGACACTACTCCCCAGGGGCTGTAATCCCAACTTCTTTTCAAATCCAGAAAATTCCGCCCTGCCCCCCTCCAAGGCCATTAGATTCTTACAAAAGTCCAGTGGGAGCTCAGGAGTTGGGGATGCTTACAAGGAAAGGTCTTGCTTGCTAGTCATAGTTTGGGCAATAGAGAGTTTTGTGGTGAGGGATTAAAAAAAAGAACTAGAAGGAACCTGAGTATCCTCTTCTCTCCCTGGTCCTTGCACCAGACAGAAGAGACAACTGCAGTGTGGCCTGTGGTTTTCATGGATGTGGTTCTTCCTGGGTCTCTGTAGATGCAGAGGAATAGAATTCCTGGGGAAAGACCCTGAGGACAAGTGAGGAGCAGACAGGGAAGGGATGTGGCGGAGACAACCCTGGGAAGGATGACGGGGTCAGTGTCTGGGGCTGAGCCTTCCGGTAATTTTTTTTCTTGAGTCTTCTCACATCATCCCACAGTACTCAAGAATCAAATTCCTACCCAAAGTATCAACCTTTTAGGATGACACTTGGTTTCCAAATGCTTTTTCTCCAAGTAGGGGGGTGGAAACAGAAAGCATTTTAGAAGAATCTTGGTGAGAGGGTGAAATCTGTTTCAAATCTCTTTCCTGCCCAGGTGTGCATGCTAAACCATAACTGGGGAGCTTCCCCCAATCCCTCGGTTGTGTCAAAGTTTGGGGACTACCAAAGTGCTAAAAAATGGATGGAGGACAGGGAGAGGGAAAGTGACTGTCTTTCTGCTCCATCTGCCTATTCTGGCATCCACTAATATTCCCTCCTTCCCATCTGGCCTATCAAGAGTCTACTCAGATGGGCACTTGTCTGTCTGTCTAGACACCACACTCGGCTGTGACTCCAGTGCTCATAGGCAAGGCTTGGTGCCAGGGAGCTCTGTCAGGCTTGCCCTCTGTTTGTCCCCTCCTTCCAGCCCCGGAAGCCTGCTGCACGTCTCTCTGGTCTCTGATTCCCCAAACTCGAGGATTCTTCTCCTCAGCACTGGGATGGGGACAGTGAGTCAGGAAGCAACACGGGCAACTTCGGTTTTCCTGCTTTCCCTGCATCCTTCCTTTGCCTCAGTCTACAGAACCATTATCTCATCTGGGATGGGAAAAACGAATTGGGACTGATCAGGTGTTCTTTAAAAACTACAAGGTATAAGATACATGCCCCGAGTCCTTCAAGATTTGGGCCCAAATTCTTAAAGCCAGGATTTTGCTGACTTTGTTTCCCTGTTTCCATCTCACAACCCTTCCCTGAAACAATATAGAGAATATTTTTTTCCTGGGACCTTGATGGGAGAAAGGTTCTGAAGGTAACATGAAGTCTGTAGTAAAGTGTCGTTGAATTGCCACATCATATTAGGATGCTATAAAGTGTAGACTTATTCTAGAAGCAACGTAGGAAACAGTAGTAGATTAGAGGATGAATTTGAGGGAGCAAGCCTGGTTGCAGGTGTCTCCATTATGGGAAAGTCTTGGTAAGAGGTGATTTTATACCCTGACTTGAACTGCGGAATCAAAAAGGAAACATCTTTTTAGATGCATAGGATCCAGTGTTACACAAAATTTGCTGACTCTTTGTATGTGAAGAGTGAGGGAGTAGGTGGAATCTAGGGGGACTCTCAAGTCTATGACTTAGGAGACCAAATGGATAGAATGTTATCAACCAAAACAAAGACTGTAAGGAGGAGAATAGGCTTGGGTGGGATACTCTGCCCAAAAGAGGCTAATTCAATGTAGTAGAAAGAGCATTGTTTCCTTATTGCTGCATGAAAAATCACCACCAAACTTAGTGGCTTAAAACAGCAGACGCTTATTATTTCAGTTTTTGTGGTTAGGAACTTGCACATGGCTTAGCTGGAATCTCTAATTTAGGGAATCTCATAAGACTGCAGTCAAGACATTGAACAGGACTGAGCTCTCACTTGAGGTTTCCGCCAGTCTCACTTACATGGACGTTGTCAGGATTCAGTTCCTTCAGGGCTGTCAGACAGAGGTTTTCCTCAGCTTTTGCCAAGTGGGATGACCCAAGCAGGCCACTTGTTTCATCAAAGCTGGCAAGGGAAAGCTGAGAGAGTCTGCCAGTAAGGTGGAAGTGACTATTATCACCTAGACTGGAAGCAACATTCTATCACCTTTGCCTTATGCTATCCATTGCAAGCAAGTGCTAGGGCCAGCCCACGTTTAAGGGGACGCACTTACACAAGGGTGTGAATCTCAAGATGTGAGGATTTCGAGGGCCATCTTAGGCCCTGCCTGCCACATTCAGACAGACCTGGAATTGAATTTTCCTGTTGCCACTCACTAGGTGGTAATTCTGAATAAGTTCTTTGAGTGTTCTAAACTTATTTCCTCATCTATAAAATAGAAATATTACTACCTATCTCACTGGATGGCAGGGAGGTTGAACAAGACAATAAAGGTAAGAAAACTAGCACGCTGTTTTTCCCTCTGCCGATGAACAGCTTTCCAGGTAATTCCTTCTTTGTCAGCCTGAGGCTCAGAGTAATGACCTGTGAGTAACTTGGATTTACCCCCACCCTGATCGATAGCATCAGTGAGAAACAAACCCTTGTAATCATCTCACTGGGATTTGGGGATGGATGTTACTACAGCAAAGTCTAGCCTATCTGGCTGATACATCCTTTCAAATGGGTCTACATATTACTGATTTATTGTCAATTTCTTTACCTTGAATGGTACTACATTTCAAGCTGGTTTTTCCATTGTTCTTCACACTGCCTTCATTTCTTAATACTGTCATTTGGTGCCACAGAAACAAAACAGATCTTTCTGTGTTATTGCTTGCCTAAAGGCCCAATTTTAGTTGTGGTAAGAGGGGCTGTCTCAGACAAGGGATGCCATTTCCCAGCCTTTGAGGGATCCTGCTCCAGTAGACTGGGTAATTTGTTAGAGACTAAAGAGACTGCGGAGGAGAGGCAGTATCACCAGCAACAGGCAAACATGCTCACGTGGTTTCTTCCTGTGTCTAATGAGATTTTTAATTGTTTCTGAAGAAATCAGCCGACTGATAATAACCATATGGAACTGTTAAAACACAGGGTAACAGAATAATACAGTTGGATCGTGTTTCTTTAGTTGTCTGTAAAATGGCATGTAATTTGTAAACCAAAAATGGTGCCTAAGGCAACAATCATAGCGAGGTTCTTCATTAGAAATTCTTCTCAACTTTTCCCCCAAACAATTCTAAGTGGATGGCAGTCTTTAAAACAGTTCATTTTAACGACATTCCTTAAAGGACCATTGCACTCATAAATTTTTTTTTTTTTAATAAACCTAATCATCTGCCAAATCCTATTGATTTTGGGTCCCTCCTCTCCTCCCACGCTTCATATCATCTGCAGCATTTTCTTTCCTACCAGTGCTCCAGGACTCCCTATTTGGTCTCCATTTCAGTAGACAGCAGCAGGACAGGGATTCTGGGTGTTGCTATATAAATTTGCCAGAGATATTCTTTTAGTTTATGTCTTATAAAGACCTAACTTAGGGATAAGGGTTAAAATCACACGATGGGAGGAAATATATATATATATAGTTAAGGAATGGTTAAAGAAAGTATGCTGCATGAAACAGACAGCAAACGACACATGGCGTTAGATACTGTGTGGTTTCGGCACTAATGACCAATCCCTTCCTCGGTTACAACGGGGACAGAACCTCTCCAGGAGGGCCAGGAGTGAAAATTCAGTCTAGCTCTTACTCCAGCAGCTCTTCTTTAATGGTTGTGGGTGTATTTCTCTGGACTCCTGTTGAGCATTTTTCATTCTACTGTGGACCAGGTCTGACGTCATGAGAATCCAGATGGGCACATATTTGGATCAAGGCTGCTGAACTAACCACAGAGGGGTTTCTGTCTGTCCATTTGCCTGTGTGTCTGTTTGTCTCTGTAATGGCACAAAGTTTAGGTTTTAACACAACACAGACTTGGAGACTTTCAATCTCAAGGACACAAACAGGTTTTCTACTGTTTGGCTCTTTCTGTTCCTGCTGCATGAATCAGCAGGGCTCTGAAATGATGGCACCCTACTCCTGCAAATGCAAACACAGTTGGCACTCGGCTTCTCCCACTTCACTGCACTGAATAGTTACCAGAGGTGCTTGCTAAAAAGACAGAGTTCCAGATTCTGCTTCTGTCTACTGAATCAGAATAGGTGAGAGTGGAGTCCTCAACTCTATTTGTAAAAACAAACTTCTGAGATGATTCTGACATCTATTGGTCAGACAACTCCTTCCATGAAAAGCACTGCTTATTTGATGCCCTCCCCCTGGGATTCTACAGGATTTCTCAGCTTTGCTTGGGGAATGAATATATCCTGGTCTGAGTGATAAATGAACATCTTTCCTTCGTTATTCACAAGGCTTTTTATCTTTGATGGTTTTCTTGCTCTAACCTTCAAATGTATTTCGCTAAGTTCTTGCCGCTCACTTGGATGATAAATCTACTTAACCCAAGCAACAGTACAAAGCTCCTGGCTGCAATGCTGGGATATGGTGGAAGAGCCATGAACCCAGCATGTTTGTTACAACTGACACATGTCTAGGAGAGTCTACCGTTAAAAGAGATTTCTTTATTTCTTTCTAAGATATCGCCAAATAAATGCCCAACAAGATGGTAACCTCATTAAGGGCAGCGCTAAAAAAAAGAAAAAAACACTCCTGTACTTCCCTGATAGTTATCAGTATTAACCTCCATTATCTATAATATGGTGGTAATTTGAAATTCCTTCCACTACAGCATACTTGGGAAAGATGGTTAAAATATAATCAATATATTCTCAAGTGCAAAGATGAGAATGAAAAAAAGTACGAGAAATCCTTGGGGGCCCAAAACAAACTGTTAAAAGCCCAGGCTCAGACGGTATTTGCCAGTTTCAGAACTAAGAAACATAGTTTCAGCAGCTCTGTGGGAACAAAAACAAGATCTTGGCCTCGCTAAAGTCAGGGGTGGCAATGAGATGACGATATAAATCTGGGACCCTGAAAGAATGGGCTAGAAAACAGTTGCTCTCTAAGAGAGATGAGAAATAAATGTGTCTGTCTTGACCAAAGTTCTGAGCAAGTAAAAACATCTCCTCAATAGTAGTAACAATAGACATGCTAGCATGTGGGTTTGGATTCACGTTTATACTGCAATTAGTTAGAGTCAGCTGCAGTGGCCTTTACCACACAGAAGACGTTTTATCAACACTTAGAATTGAGTACATGAATTTATTGGAGGCTGCTATGTGACCCTGTGAAAAGAGGCTTTTGCAACAAATTTTAAAATTCTTGAGAGAAAGTAAATGATAGGAATTAATAGCTGGTACTTAGCTTAAAAGGTTTTGTCAGGGAAAACCCATAGTGTTCAGCAAATCTGTTAACCTGGCAAATGATAAAGAGATAGACACAGCAATGTGACCTAGATAGAAAAGTAAAGAACTAGAGAAGAGGTCCATGGTGATGGGTGATACAGCAACATGGTCAAATTTTAGGACACTCAGGGACTTCCTTGGCAATCCAGTGGTTAAGATTCTGTGATTCCATTGCAGGGGATGAGGGTTTGAGCCCTGGTGAAGGAACTAAGATCCCATGCAGCCAAAATTTTTTTAAAAATGTATACAGTGTAAGACAAGATATACGAGCCTAGAAAAGAAATTTGGGGTGTATGTCAAGCATGAGAACTGCCAACACCTTTAAATTAGAAGACAAGTGGGTTTGAATTCAAGTGTTTATTTCTTTTGGCCCTGTTCCAAGAAGATGGCTGTTGATGCCCTGGTGCTCAGTGTGGCTTCACGCTTGACCACGTTGACCATCCTCAAAGAGGATGATGTCACCTGTCACTTAAGGGCAACCATCTAGTTTTGGAGCTTAGGTGATGGTGACAAAATATATTTCTTTCTTAATAAATATGCTTGCTGCAACAGCTACACTCTTTGGCTGCAAAAGAAATATAGCTGAAATTGAACAAAGTTGCAAAACCATTCATCTGTGTGGAATGAATAAATAGTCATACCCCTGAAAACCCTGATTTCTTTTTCAACATCACTTTTGTTCAGATGAACTCACTCTACCAAAGCTCTAGGAACAAGAGGGCCAGCTGTCACCGACATATTGCAAAGGCAGTTGGCATGGTCTCGAGAGCTTTTAGCTTGGGAGTGGCAGATTATCTGTCTCTGTATTATAGACATGGTGGCTGTGTACGTTATCATTCAGATGTGAACGTTTTGAAAAGTAAAGAGGGCATTGCTAATAATTATTTGGACATAACAGTCCTAAGATGGATTGTCCTGGGGGAACCATGATGCCCAAGCATATGGGAAAAGCATTTGGTCATGTGTTCAATTACAGCTCACATCTATTTTTTAATGACCTGTGCTTTGGTGCTATGCGTGTGTCCTAAGTCACTTCAGTCTTGTCAGACTCTTTGTGACCCTGTGGGCCGTAGTCACCAGGCTCCTCTGTTCATGGAATTCTCCAGGCAAGAATACTGGAGTGGGTTGTCATGTCCTCCTCCAGGGGACCTTCCTGACCCAGGGATCGAACCTCTGTCCCTTACATCTCCTGCACTGGCAGGCAGGTACTTCACCACTAGCACCACCTGGGAAGCAGTGGTGCTGTGAGAACAGTTGATTAGGCATCAAGGTGAGAAATCCACGTACACATTTGTCATCAGTATCACTTCTGAGCCTTTGCACCAAGGAGGAAGCCTCTATCAGTGTGCGGAACTGCTGAGTGCTGGAGCCAAAGAGGCTGCATCTGAGAATCCAGGTCCACAAGCATTGGATCTGAGAGTGCCGCACGCAAGTGACTGCTAAGCAGGATGGCATCTGAGAACCCAGGTCCACAAGCATTAGACCTGAGAGTGCCGCACGTAAGTGACTGCTAAGCAGGATGGCATCTGAGACCCCAGGTCCACAAGCATTAGACCTGAGAGTGCCGCACGTAAGTGACTGCTAAGCAGGATGGCATCTGAGAAGCCAGGTCCACAAGCACTGGATCTGAGAGTGCCGCACGCAAGTGACTGCTAAGCAGAGTGCCACCTCTAGCCTCACAGCAGAGCGAGTCTGGTCCATGCCTCAGTGATATCATAAACTGCTATATGTCACAGATCTTAGTGACCTGTCTTCATAGTCAGACCCCAGGGCTATAAATCTGATGCTGAGGATCAACTGGGTCTGCCAAACATAGTTTGAGAATTTTAGTGATCCAAACCAGAGATTCATACCTGAAATGTAACATGGACAACAGCAAATCATTTCAGATCTGCATTATGGAGCATCTGCCGGCGGTAGTACACAGAATGGGGCTCTGAGGTCAAACTGCCCGAGTTCAAATCCTGTGTCCTTGGGTAAGCGACTCGCTTTCCCTCCCATGAACACCTGTGTGAGACAAGGTACCTAAAGCGCTTAGCGCAGTGTCAGGCCCCTAGTGGATGCTTAATGAACGTCAGAGCTCACGCTGAAGGTTTTGTGCTGGACCGGAGGCACAGAGATGGGGAGCACGTGGTTCTCATTCTCACCTGCGTCCAGTCCATCTCAGCCAGACCAAGTCCTCAGGGGTGGGGGGACTGATGCCTCACATCCTCCTAGAGACCCACTTTGGTCCCAAAGTCAATGACGGCAAACACTGAGCTTGCTAGGCCTCATTAGCTACCCATGCTCCCCAGTCTTTCCTCTCTCTCCCTTATTTTCATTAATAGAGTTTATTTACAGAACAGTTTTAGACTGACAGAAAACTGAGCAGACAGTACACTGAGTTGCTGGCTGGCACCCAGTTCCCCTATTATTAACATCTCACATTAGTGTGCTACATTTGGTACAAAGGATGAGTGAACATCAATAAATTATTACTGACTAAAGTCCATGGTCCCCTCAGATTTCCTTAATTACTACCAAGTGTACTTTTCCTGTCCCAGGATGCCACACTACTATTTAGTCATCATGTCCTCTTACGCTCCTCTTGGCCGTGGCAGTTTTTCATAGTTTCCCTGTTTTTGATGACCTTGATGGTTTTGAAGAATCCCAGTTAGTCATATTACAGCATACCCCACTGCTGGGGTTTGTCTGAAGTTTTCCTCATGATTAGCTTAGCGTTAGACGTTTTAGAGGAAGAGGATCACAGAGATAAGAGCCATTTTCATCATATCGTCTCCACGGTGCATGCAGTTAATGTGATTTACGACTATTGATGTTGACTTTAATAACCTGCCTTGAAGTAGATTCCATACTGTTTCTCCACTATAAGATCACTCTTTTGCGCACCGCCCCCCTTTTCTATACTGTCCTTTTTGGAAAGAAATCACTATTTACAACCCACACTTCTGGAATGGGGCTCCCCTCCCCCCAATTTTTTAAGGGCACAAGAGAATACTTTCTACTCTATGTATATACATTTATCAAACTTTGGATATTCTGTGATTGTGAGCAAGAGGTGACAAGGAAAGAAGTTATTATCTCAGTGGAAAGCTGAGCTCCCAGCCTGAGGACAAATGTTCAAATGGAGATGAGCTGGTTTTCTCCAGTGGTGGTCAAAGGCGCCAAATGAAGGAAAACAACAGGATGAGAAGAAGCGAGAGAAATGGGTGGTGTCTGCCCAGGGAAACGTCTGACGGAGCAACTTTAAATGAATAGGGTACTCCGCTTCTTTAGGCTCTAAAATTCCTCCTTAAACTAAGGCCAGTGGTAATTCTTTGAGTTCCAACCTAATTGTTATGCATTCGCTATTTAAGGGGGTTTTTAAAAAGCTGTCAGTTTGATTGAAGAGGATAAGAAAAGAAGCAGGAATATCTTTAGACATGTTAAAAGAACTCATTTAGCTGCTTCCTAATTAATCAGTCTGTTTTCTGAGATCAAACTGCTGTATAATTACTAGAGGAAAATTACTCTTAAAGAGAGACCCAAACTATCTATAAGAAAACTTGGTTTTCTCACTAGTAGTGAGAATGACTTAACCTGCTTAATGGGAATGAACAATTGCATTAACAGTGATTTCTCATCACCTGGTTAGGAAGAAAGAAAGTGAAGGCACTCAGTCGTGTCCGACTATTTGTGACCCATGGACTGTAGCCTACCATGCTTCTCTGTCCATGGGATTTTCTAGGCAAAAGTACTGGAGTGGGTTGCCATTTCCTTCTCCAGGGGATCTTCCCGACCCAGAGATTGAACCCAGATCTCCCGCATTGTAGGCAGATGCTTTACCATCTACGCCACCAGGGAAGTCTGGTTAGGAAGGGTTGATCCTATTTTAGAGCTACTTCTTTATAGAGAGTATTCATGAGGGAAGAAGAGGAAACCATCAGGCTGACAGGCACTGAATCCAAAATCCTGAGATATCTACCAGACTAGACGTTCTCACCGTATTAATATTTTTCTCCCCATTGTGAGCACTGCCCTAAAGTACCAGCTAGTTTTCATAGTATGTTTTGAGATAAAATTTCCCATACAATAAATGCCAAGCTTTATTTAACAAGCCAGCCAGTCAGCATCTGGAAGCAAGTCTGCAGACAGATTTCTAACTTCCAGGAATTCTGTTGAGGATTGAATGTTTCTATAGCAACATTTTGTTGTGGCATAAACCAAGTCTGAAGAATGCTGCAGGGTTTGCTTCTGTAATGTGTTTCTTTTATCTCTGTACCATCCATTAGAGTCTCAAGATTTTATATATGATATATATGCCTGCTTTAATAGTATTTTCTAACATTATTCCCACGTGAAAACTCACAGAATAGAAACTCAAATCTGTCAAAGGATTTTGCAAGAAAGAACTGTGTGAAGAAATGACTATTCCTCATTGAAAGCTGTAAATTTCTCCGCAAGGTATTTTGTTTCTCTAATAGTAATATGCTTTCATTGTAGGAAAATCGACTGTCTAAATTTGAAAGAAAAAAGGAAGACATCATTAAAACCATTAGGCTGGCAACAATGCAGTAGTTTTTAATTCAATGGTGCTCAGAGAGTGGCATGAAGGTTCTTGATTATCCAGGATTTGATGATGGATGCAGGACTCTCTAGTTCATTATAATGGCTGAGATTGGTGTGCTTCCGAAGAAAAAGCTTTGAGATATGAAAAAGAAAATCCCATCTACATGTTTCTGAGAACTTCTTTTGTAACCCTGAATGTTAAGTTGTAGTTTCATTTTTATAGAAAATCTGTTTTCAGCAGGTAGAACTGAAAATTACTGTCAGAGATGAATGATTTCCAGGGGAGTCAGAATTTATACACTTTTTATGTTTTTCTGTATATATTCACTTCCTCCCCTTCTTATGACCTGAGGTCCTATTCTTCCCATTGTGATGTCACAATCATTGCACAATAACTAAAAACTAGAAGGTTTAAATTCTTGTTATTCAGGAGCCAAAAACAAGATTACTGACCTGTGGATTCCCATTTTACAAAAGCAAGGATGAAGGAAACTTAAGACATAAAATTTCATATGAGATGTTCTTAGAAATTCTGTGTTGAAATGAACCTGTTCCTAAGGAGAATATTTAAAATTTTTTCTTTGACATATTAGAGGAGATTTAACTATCTTTGTTAAATAAGTTACAGGCTATTCATTAGGCTAAGTGAAATGTCCAAAGGTCAGGATGACTATGTCTCAAGTCTTATTCACAACTAAATGATGAATTTTGACAAGGATTCTCAGTTGTGGATCAGGAAGATTAGAGGATGCATATTGTAGGGGTTTAAATACTTTGAATGCGATTTCTTTCAAAGTCCATCTAATACAGGCTTAACATAGTCCCTAAATTTTCTATTTACAAAAGGAACACAATTTACATGTGACTTCATCAAAGAGGCAAGAGGGTGGCTTCATCTTTATTCTAAGTGATTCTATCCGATGCCTGAGAATATGGTGTGATGTGACTTTGGGGGAAATGGTGCCAAGAAATGTCCCTTAATCATGTGTAAATATCTGAAATTCTACTCTTAAGAGTATGTGGAGCGATTGCAGTAGTATACAGAAGACAGTACAGACTTTGGAAACAAAACTCAGTCCATAATCTAGGGCTTATCACTTACCAGCAGTAGAGCTTTGGCAACCTTGATCTTATCTATAAATTGGAGATAATGAGATCAGTGAAGTCATTCTCCTGGGTCCACTTTCTAGTCACCCCTAGTCTCCTTATCTCTTACTGCAATTCACCATTGCAGTGAATGCAGCTTCTTTGAGGCTGGAAGACCTGAAGTTCTTGTTCTTTCATCTTCTTTGCAGATAGGGGTAGCCACTGACCCAGTTCTGGCCAATGAGAGGTACATGGAAACCTGTTGGGGGCTTCTGAGAGAACTTCTGCTTCCTTCTAAAGCCCCAAAAGAGATCTCATTCGTATTACCTCTTTTCTTTCTTCTCTCTGAAATCTGGGGCTTCATTAGCCATCTTGTATTATGGAAAAAAGGTGAATAAGAATGAAAAGGCAATTTGCTAGGTATAGCAGAATAGAAAAGTAGAAAGACTCTAAGAGCCTTTGACGGCATCATCGAACGGATGAAATGCCAACTTCTACGTTTATTGTAATATGAGAGAATTGACTGTCTTTGAGGTTTAAAGACACTCACTCACTATCATCAGTGAGATATTCTGCTTCTTATAGCTGAAAGCATTTCCTACATGCCTATCTCACAACCATGTTATAATGATTAAATGAAATTTTAAAACCCTAGCACAAGACTTGGTTCATAGTAGACAGAGAATACGTTAGTCCCTTTCTCTACCAATGCTTTCCATCTATCTGTAAGTACAAAGACATGGTAACAGAATAACTCATTAAATGTTTCACACTCATTTATTAATGCTGTTAGCTGCTCTCCTCTTCAGGAGGGGATATAAAAGGCCTGATAGACTATGTCAAGGTTGTGTTTAAAATAGGAGCACTGAAGGATTTTCAAGTGAGGACACCATATGGTGAGATTTTCTTTATAGATAAATCAGCCTAGAGGTTTTGAGGGATATATTTTGGGTGGAATGGGGCTTGAAGCAGGGAAAAGAAAGGAAAGTCTTGCATATAAAGTCTTTGTAATAATCTGCTATAGATGATGAAAGTAAAACTGGGGCAGCAACAGCAGCAATGGAGAAGATGAAAGGAAGGTAAACCTACTTTAGAAGGTATAATAATCAGGATTTGGTGTTTGATTGGATATGTATGTGAGGAGCAGGTTGGGGTCAAGAATTAATCCTATGTTTCTAGCTTGAGCATCTACATGGGGTAGGGGAGTTATACAAATAATTGAGAAAAATACAGTTATTATTGATTCAGAGAAATGTTAACATGTTCAGGCATACTGA
Source organism: Ovis canadensis (assembly GCF_042477335.2). Taxonomy (NCBI): domain Eukaryota; kingdom Metazoa; phylum Chordata; class Mammalia; order Artiodactyla; family Bovidae; genus Ovis; species Ovis canadensis. Next base: position 135,993,132 of record NC_091247.1, on the reverse strand, counting down.
ACTAGGTGTATCCATGAGATATATTGAATATTTGAAGCTGAAGGGAAATGCAGAAGCCTTCAGTTTAAAAGTAGAGGCTAAATCATAAGAGCGCATGAGGAAAAAAAGAAAATATTTAATTTTAGTATGCTTGCAGATAAAAATGAGACAATAATAAATGGATATTAATAAACTACCAGGAAAGTAATGAAAATGGAAGCATGGCCAAGATAATGGAGTAGGAAGATGCTGAGCTCACCTCGTCTCATGGGCACTCCAAAATTACAACTATTTACAGAGAAACTATCTATGAGGATGACCTGAAAACCAGCACAAAAGATTTTCCACAACAGAAAAACATCTATTTCTTCTTTATTGACTATGCCAAAGCCTTTGACTGTGTCGATCACCATAAACTGTGGAAAATTCTGAAAGAGATGGGAATACCAGACCACCTGACCTGCCTCTTGAGAAATCTGTACGCAGGTCAGGAAGCAACAGTTAGAACTGGACATGGAACAACGGACTGGTTCCAAATAGGAAAAGGAGTACATCAAGGCTGTATATTGTCACCCTGCCTATTTAACTTATATGCAGAGTATATAATGAGAAATGCTGGGCTGGAAGAAACACAAGCTGGAATCAAGATTGCTGGGAGAAATATCAACAACCTCAGATATGCAGATGACACCACCCTTATGGCAGAAAGTGAAGAGGAACTAAAAAGCCTCTTGATGAAAGTGAAAGAGGAGAGTGAAGAAGTTGGCTTAAAGATCAACATTCAGAAAACAAAGATCATGGCATCTGGTCCCATCACTTCATGGGAAATAGGTGGGGAAACAGTGGAAACAGTGTCAGACTTTATTTTTCTGGGCTCCAAAAAATGCAAATGGTGACTGCAGCCATGAAATTAAAAGACGCTTACTCCTTGGAAGAAAAGTTATGACCAACCTAGACAGCATATTAAAAAGCAGAGACATTACTTTGCCAACAAATGTCCGTCTAGTCAAGGCTATGGTTTTTCCAGTAGTCATGTATGGATGTGAGAGTTGCACTGGGAAGAAGGCTAAGCGCCGAAGAATTGATGCTTTTGAACTGTGGTGTTGGAGAAGACTCTTGAGAGTCCCTTGGACTGCAAAGAGATCCAACCAGTCCATTCTAGAGGAGATCATCCCTGGGATTTCTTTGGAAGGACTGATGCTGAAGCTGAAACTCCAGTACTTTGGCCACCTCATGTGAAGAGTTGACTCATTGGAAAAGACTCTGATGCTGGATTGGGGGCAGGAGGAGAAGGGGACGACAGAGGATGAGATGGCTGGATGGCATCACTGACTCGATGGACGTGAGTTTGAGTGAACTCTGGGAGATGGTGATGGACAGGAAGGCCCGGCGTGCTGCGATTCATGGGGTCGCAAAGAGTCGGACACGACTGAGCGACTGAACTGAACTGAACTGAACTGAACTGAAAAATATAAAGAAAGAACCACAATGAGATGGGTAGGAGGGGTGGGAATGCAATACAGGCAAGACCCATATCCTGAGTAGGCAACCCACAAATGCAAGGATTATCACAATTATCCAACTTCTCTCAAGAACTTGCTCTCCAAGAGCAAGGGGTCTGGGCCCACATCCATCTCTCCAGCTTGGGGGTCCTACATGAAGAAGATGAGACCCCTGAATATCTAGCTTTGAAAACCAGCAGGGCTCATGTATGGGAGAGCTGGAGGGCTGTAGGAAACAGACTCTCCTCTTAAAGGGTGTGTACAAAATCCCACATGCTCTGAGTACACAGTAGAGGCAGTAATTTGAAAGAAGTCTGAGTCAGAATCACTGGCTTAACTTGGATAACCTCCCAGAGAGGTGGGAGGCAACTGGGACTCTCCCTGGGGATACAGACATGGGTGGTAGCTACTGGGGGGAGCTCAGTCTACTACAAGGACAGCGACGATGGCAAGTGCTATTCTAATCCTCCCTCTAGCCCGTCAGCACTGGGGCGTACCTGCCCACCAGCAGGTTGATGCTAGGCCTCCCCCCAGGACCTGGCCCACTTTGCCAGCAGGACAGCAGCCAGTACATAAGATTCAGCCTGGGAGCCAAACTGGATGGAGCCAGCCCTGCGTAGTGTGCCCACAGCAGTCAGCTCCACCACAGCAGAAGGGCCAGGAAGCCAACGTAAGCAGCACCCCTGGAGCATAGAACTCTGGTGGCCTCAACATAATAAAGACCACATATGACAGACCTCCAGTCAACGTTATGCTCATGATGAAAAGATGAGGCATTCCTCTAAGATAAGGAGCAAGATGAAGATGCACACCTTCACAGCTTTTATTCAACACATTCAACATTAGAAACCCTAGCCACAGAAATCAGAAACAAAAAATAAATAAAAGGAATATAAACAGGAAATGAAGAAGTAAAACTTACTGTTTGCAGATATCATGATATTATATAGACAGAATTCTAAATACTCCACCAATAAAATTTAAAAATGAATAAATAAATCCAATAAAGTGGTAGGATACAATTAAAGAAATCTGTTGTATTTCTGTACATTAACAGCAAAGTATTTCACAGAAGGAAAAAAATAAGATACTATTTATGATTGTGTCAAAAAGAAAAAAATATATAGGAATAAATCCAATTAAGAAGATAAAGACCTAAAGTTGGAAAACTATAAAACATTGATAAAAGAAATTGAAGATGATGCAAGCAAATGAAAAGACATCTCATCGACATAGATAGGAAGAATATTTTTAAAATTACCTTACTACCTAAGGCAGTCTACAGAATCAATGCAATTCCTATCAAAATACCAATGGTATTTTTCACAGAATTAGAACAAATAATCATAAATTTTTCATGAAAGAACAAAAGACCCTAAATAGCCAAAAAAATTTTGAGGAAGAAGAACAAAGCTAAAGGTAACATGTTTCCTGGTCTCAAACTAAACTATAAAGCTAGAAAAATCAAAACAGTATGGTACTAGCACAAAATGGAAACGTAGACCAATGGGACAGCATCAGTTCAGGTCAGTTCAGTCGCTCGGTCACGTCCGATTCCTTGTGACCCCATGAATCGCAGCACGCCAGGCCTCCCTGTCCATCACCATCTCCCAGAGTTCACTCAGACTCATGTCCATCGAGTCCGTGATGCCATTCAGCCATCTCATCCTCGGTCGTCCCCTTCTCCACCTGCCCCCAATCCCTCCCAGCATCAGAGTCTTTTCCAATGAGTCAGCTATTCTCATGAGGTGGCCAAAGTACTGGAGTTTCAGCTTTAGCATCATTCCTTCCAAAGAAATCCCAGGGTTGATCTCCTTCAGAATGGACTGGTTGGATCTCCTTGCAGTCCAAGGGACTCTCAAGAGTCTTCTCCGACACTACAGTTCAAAAGCATCAATTCTTTGGTGCTTAGCCTTCTTCACAGTCCAACTCTCACATCCATACATGACCACAGGAAAAACCATAGCCTTGACTAGACGGACCTTAGACAGCAAGGTAATATCTTTGCTTTTAAATATGCTATCTAGGCTGCTCATAATTTTTCTTCCAAGGAGCAAGAATCTTTTAATTTCATGGGCAGTCACCATCTGCAGTGATTCTGGAGCCCAGAAAAATAAAGTCTGACACTGTTTCCACTGTTTCCCCATCTATTTGCCATGAAGTGATGGGACTGGATGCCATGATCTTCGTTTTCTGAATGTTGAGCTTTAGGCCAACTTTTTCGCCTTCCTCTTTCACTTTCATCAAGAGGCTTTTTTTTTTAGCTCCTCTTCACTTTCTGCCATAAGGGTGGTGTCATCTGCATATCTGAGGTTATTGATATTTCTCCCAGCAATCTTGATTCCAGCTTGTGTTTCTTCCAGTCCAGCGTTTCTCATGATGTACACTGTATATAAGTTAAATAAGCAGGGTGACAGTATACAGCCTTGACGTACTCCCTTTCCTATTTGGAACCAGTCTGTTGTTCCATGTCCAGTTCTAACAGTTGCTTCCTGACCTGCATACAGATTTCTCAAGAGGCAGGTCAGGTGGTCTTGTATTCCCATCTCTTTCAGAATTTTCCACAGTTTATTGTGAAAAGAAATGCAAAAAAGCAAAATGGCTGTCTGGGAGGCCTTACAAATAGCTGTGAAGAGAAGAGATGTGAAAAGCAAAGGAGAAAAGGAAAGATATAGGCATCTAAATGCAGAGTTCCAAAGAATAGCAAGAAGAGATAAGAAAGCCTTCTTCAGCGATCAATGCAAAGAAATAGAGGAAAACAGATTGGGAAAGACTAGAGATCTCTTCAAGAAAATCAGAGATATCAAGGAAACATTTCATGCAAAGATGGGCTTGATAAAGGACAGAAATGGTATGGACCTAACAGAAGCAGAAGATATTAAGAAGAGGTGGCAAGAATACACAGAAGAACTATACCAAAAAGATCTTCATGACCCAGATAGTCATGATGATGTGACCACTAAGCTAGAACCAGACATCCTGGAACGTGAAGTCAAGTGGGCCTTAGAAAGCATCACTACGAACAAAGCTAGTGGAGGTGATGGAATTCCAATTGAGCTGTTTCAAATCCTGAAAGATGATGCTGTGAAAGTGCTGCACTCAATATGCCAGCAAATTTGGAAAACTCAGCAGTGGCCACAGGACTGGAAAAGGTCAGTTTTCATTCCAATCCCAAAGAAAGGCAATGCAAAAGAATGCTCAAACTACCGCACAATTGCACTCATCTCACATGCTAGTAAAGTAATGCTCAAAATTCTCCAAGCCAGGTTTCAGCAATACGTGAACCGTGAACTCCCTGACGTTCAAGCTGGTTTTAGAAAAGGCAGAGGAACCAGAGGTCAAATTGCCAACATCCACTGGATCATGGAAAAAGCAAGAGAGTTCCAGAAAAACATCTATTTCTGCTTTATTGACTATGCCAAAGCCTTTGATTGTGTGGATCACAATAAACTGTGGAAAATTCTGAAAGAGATGGGAATACCAGACAGCATAAGAGACCAATAATGAACACATACATATGTGGTCCATTAATCTATGATACAGGAGGCAAGAATCAGCAAAACAAAAAGGCAGCCTTCTAAATGGGAGGAAAACATTTGCAAACAACATATTCAAAAAGAGATTAATATCCAAATATACAAAGAACTTGTACAGCTCAGAACAAAAACAAACAAACAAAAAAACCTAGTTGATTACAAAATGAGCAGAGTACCTGAATGGATATTTTTCCAAAGACATACAGATGGCCAACAGACTCATGCAAAGATGCTCAACATCACTTATCAGGGAAATCAAATCAAAACTATAATGAGATATTACCCACACCTCTCAGAATGGCTATTGTAAAAAGGACAACTATATAACAAGTGTTGGCAAGGATGAGGAGAAATGTTGGTGGAAATATAAATTGGCGTGAAAGTGAAATTCTGTTGCTAAATCATGTCCAACTCTTTTGTGACTCTATGGACTGTAGCCTGGAAGGTTCATGAGATTTCCCAGGCATGAATCCTGGAGTGGGTTGCCCTTTCCTTCTCCAAAATTAGTGTAACCAGTTTGGAAAATATTATGAACTTTTTATACAGAACTACCATATGATTCAGTGATTCTACTTCTGGGTATTTTCTGATGAAAACATTAATTTGAAGAATTTAAAGAATCTTCTATTCAATAAAAAAATACTTAAAAAAAAAAAAAAGAATTTTTCCTTTACCCAGGATTTGAGGTCCTGACAGCATTTCCTGGGTGAGATTTCAGAATTGCTATGATCAGTGACTGATGTATCTTCCCACCTTTCAATGGGAGTGTAAATAGAAGGTGTACCATGTCTGTTTCTATTGTTGTATGTTGGAGGCATTGAGGGTATACATATTTCTATGGAGAGAGAGAGGGTAGTTTTTTAAAATAGTTTCTAGGCTTCAAGATCAAGAGGAGTCACATCCGAATATGACATAGAGACTACTATAAATGAATAGACTTATCACTCATAATTAGATAGAACTTTGGGGGAAGAATGGACATGTTTATTTTGTGAACGAAAGGAAGGAAAGAAAATATTTCAGACCTGGGGTAGATATGGTAGATTGTATTATTGTTTCCAACTATTTGCTGCTCTCCCTGTTTGGATTATTCTTTTTCATGACATTGACATTAAGCTCGATCTTGCGACTTTTCTGTGGCCTGTGAAGGTAAGTAGAAATGATACATGTCATTTCTGAGCAGAAACATTAAGAATGATTTCATTAAATATGAGTCATTTGAACTGAGGTGGATGAACCTAGAGGGTATTACATGGAATGAAGTAAGAGGAAAACAAATTTCGTATATTAATGCATATGGTGGGCTTCCCTGATAGCTCAGTTGGTAAAGAATCAGCCTGCAATGCAGGAGACCCTGGTTTGATTCCTGGGTTGGGAAGATCTGCTGGAGAAGGGAAAGGCTACCCACTCCAGTATTCTTGGGCTTCCCTTGTAGCTCAGCTGGTAAAGAATCCTCCCGCAATGTGGGAGACTTGGGTTCAATCCTAGGGTTGAGAAGATCCCCTGGAGAAGGGAAAGGCTACCCACTCCAGTATTCTGGCCTGGAGAATTCCATGGACTACAGTCCATGGGGTCACAAAGAGTCAGACACAACTGAACAACTTTCACTTTTTTTCAATGCGTATGGTAAAGAATCCACCTGCCAATGCAGGAGACACAGGAGATGGGGGTCCAGTCCCTGGGTTGGGAAGATCCCCTGGAGTAGTTAATGGCAAGCCACTCCAGTATTCCTGCCCAGAAAATTCCATGGATAGAGGAGCCTGGCAGACTCCAGTCCTCAGGGTTGCAAAGAGTCAGACATGTCTGAGCATGGGCACACGGAAGTTAGAAAGATGGCACTGATGCACCTATTTGCAGGGCAGGAACAGAGGCACAGACGTACAGAACGGACTTGTGGGCACAGTGGGGAAGGAGATGGGAAATACCGAGAGAGTAGCACTGACATATACACTCTCATGTGTAAATAGGCAGCTAGTGGGAAGCTTCTCTATAACACAGGGAGCCCAGCCTGGTGCTCTGTGATGACCTAGAGGGGTGGGATGGTGGGTAGGTGGCAGGGAGGCTCAAGAGGAAGGGAGTGTGTGTGTGTGTCTGTGTCTATCTGTGTAGGCTTCCCCGGTGGCCCAGACGGTAAAGAATCTGCCTGCAATGCGGGAGACCTGGGTTTGATCCCTGGATTGGGAAGATCCCCAGGAGGAGGGCATGGCAACCCACTCCAGTATTCCTGCCTGGAGAATCCCCATGGACAGAGGAGCCTGGAGGGCTACAGTCCACGGGGTCACAAAGAGTCAGACATGGCTGAGCAACTAAGCAGACTATATATATATCACAACATTGTAAAGCAATTATTGTTCAATGAAAAACTTTTTAAAAAAGAACCATTTCATGGTATGGCATTGCTCTTTTCTTTCTGTTACAGAAAGAATGATCCCAGATACATACTCTATATTTTGTTCAGATTCTCTCTACCCCTCGCCACTGAAAAAAAAAAAAGACTCATGCCACAGAACCACAACCAACTAGCACCCAATATGTTATGTGAGCTAAAAATAAACTTGTGTAGTCATGAGGCCCTGGTATTTTAGAGTTGTTTTGTTACTGCAGCATAATTAACTAATAATATGGGGCTAATGCATTTGTATTTATACGGCTAAAGTGGTTTCCATTAAAATCAAGAACAAGACAGGAATGCCTACTATCACTACTATTATTTAATACTGTTTGGAGAGTCTAGTAAATGCAATAAGCATAAATTCACTATATAAATATGGGAAAAAAGAGGTAAAATGCTTTGCTGATAATATCACTTCATACTTCTATCACCAAGAAGCTCTAACAAAAAAACAAGTAGAAGCAATAAAGAATTCAATAAACTGGGTGGATACAAGATAAAAGACATAAAATAATTAGCTTTTTCTATATGAGCAACACCCATACAAAAATGGAAATGAGAAAAATAATCCACTCATAATAGTGAGAAAAATTATAAAATAGACAGAAATTGTGCAAGAAAAAAACTGGATCTATATAAAAAATAAAACCCTACTGGAGGGCAAAGATTAGATCTGAATGAATAGAAATCTACACTGTGTTCTTGGAAAGGAATGCTTATTATTATATATATATATAAATCTTTTCTCCTAAACAGATAAAAATTTGGTACCACTCCAATAGACTCCCAACGTTATTTTTAATTGGACAAAATATTCTTAAATTAATGAATAAAGAATGGTGGTATTAAAACTCTAAATTAAAACTACTTAAGAAGCCATAATAATAATTAAGAAGTTACAGCTGTGGCATAGGACTCTACCAAAAAGTCAGTAAAATTTATATAGAACTCAGATATGTGTGTGTGTGGTTTATGGTAGTAATAATAGGATGCTGAAAGAGGAACTCCCCGGGTTGTTAGGTGCCCAATATGCTACTGGAGATCAGTGGAGAAATAACTCCAGAAAGAATGAAGGGATGGAGCCAAAGCAAAAACAATACCCAGTTGTGGATGTGACTGGTGATAGAAGCAAGGTCCGATGCTGTAAAGAGCAATTTTGCACAGGAACCTGGAATGTTAGGTCCATAAATCAAGGCAAACTGGACGTGGTCAAACAAGAGATGGCAAGAGTGAATGTCGACATTCTAGGAATCAGCAAATTAAAGGACGCTGCAACTGGCGAGAGGAGCTACCCCACGTCCGAGGTCAGGGGCAGCGGCCGAGAGTGCCAGGCCGCGACGGTGCAGTAACAGATGAGAGGAGCTAACCCGCGTCCGAGGTCGGGGGTGGTGGCCGAGGCCAGGAGCAGTGCCTGAGGCCAGGGGTGGTGGCCTGGAGGAGCAAAACCACGCCTGAGGCCAGGGGCCACTGCCAGGAGTAACAACCCCATGTCCAAGGAGCGGTGGCTGTGTGGGCCCAGGAGGGCCTAGAGGAGCCATCCCACATTGAAGGTCAGGAAGGGCGGTGGTGAGGAGATACCCCTCATCCAAGGTAAGGAGCAGTGGCTGCGCTTTGCTGGAGCAGCCGTGAAGAGATACTCCACGCCCAAGGTAAGAGAAACCCAAGTAAGATGGTAGGTGTTGCAAGAGGGCATCAAAGGGCAGTCACACTGAAACCATACTCACAGAAAACTAGTCAATCTAATCACACTAGGACCACAGCCTCGTCTAACTCAATGAAACCAAGCCATGCCAGCGGGGCAACCCAAGATGGGTGGGACATAGTGGAGAGGTCTGACAGAATGTGGTCCACTGGAGAAGGGAATGGCAAGCCACTTCAGTATTCTTGCCTTGAGAACCCCATGAACAGTAAGAGAAGGCAAAATGATAGGATACTGAAAGAGGAACTCCCCAGGTTAGTAGGTGCCCAATATGCTACTGGAGATCAGTGGAGAAATAACTCCAGAAAGAATGAAGGGATGGAGCCAAAGCAAAAGCAATACCCAGTTATGGATGTGACTGGTGATAGAAGCAAGCTCCAATGCTGTAAAGAGCAATCTTGCATAGGAATGTGGAATGTCAGGTCCATGAATCAAAGCCAATTGGAAGTGGTCAAACAAGAGATGGCAAGAGTGAATGTTGACATTCTAAAAATCAGTAAACTAAAATGGACTGGAATGTCTGAATTTAACTCAGGTGACCATTATATCTACTACTGCGGGCAGGAATCCCTCAGAAGAAATGGAGTAGCCATCATGGTCAACAAAAGAGTCTGAAATGCAGTACTTGGATGCAATCTCAAAAATGACAGAATGATCTCTGTTCATCTCCAAGGCAAACCATTCAATATCACAGTTATCCAAGTCTATGCCCCAACCAGTAACGCTGAAGAAGCTGACGTTGAACGGTTCTATGAAGACCTACAAGACCTTTTAGAACTAACACCCAAAAAAGATGTCCTTTTCATTATAGGGGACTGGAATGCAAAAGTAGGAAGTCAAGAAACACCTGGAGTAACAGGCAAATTTGGCCTTGAAATGCAGAATGAAGCAGGCCAAAGACTAATAGAGTTTTGCCAAGAAAATGCACTGGTCATAGCAAACACCCTCTTCCAACAACACAAGAGAAGACTCTACACGTGGACATCACCAGATGGTCAACATTGAAATCAGATTGATTATATTCTTTGCAGCCAAAGATGGAGAAGCTCTATACAGTCAACAAAAATAAGACCAGGAGCTGACTGTGGCTCAGATCATGAACTCCTTATTACCAAATTCAGACTCAAATTAAAGAAAATAGGGAAAACCGCTAGACCATTCAGGTATGACCTAAATCAAATCCCTTATGATTATACAGTGGAAGTGAGAAATAGATATAAGGGCCTAGATCTGATAGATAGAGTGCCTGATGAACTATGGAATGAGGTTCATGACATTGTACAGGAGACAGGGATCAAGACCATCCCCGTGGAAAAGAAAGGCAAAAAAGCAAAATGGTTGTCTGGGGAGGTCTTACAAATAGCTGTGAAAGGAAGGGAAGTGAAAAGCAGAGGAGAAAAGGAAAGATATAAGCATCTGAATGCAGAGTTCCAAAGAATAGCAAGAAGAGATAAGAAAGCCTTCCTCAGCTATCAATGCAAAGAAATAGAGGAAAAGAAGAGAATGGGAAAGACTAGAGATCTCAAGAAAATTAGAGATACCAAGGAACATTTCATGCAAAGATGGGCTCGATAAAGGACAGAAATGGTATGGACCTAACAGGAGCAGAAGATATTAAGAAGAGGTGGCAAGAATACGCAGAAGAACTGTACAAAAAAGATCTTCACAACTCGGATAATCATGATGGTGCGATCACTTATCTAGTGCCAGACATCTTGGAATGTGAAGCCAAGTGGGCCTTAGAAAGCATCACTACGAACAAAGCTAGTGGAGGTGATGGAATTCCAGTTGAGCTACGTCAAATCCTGAAAGATGATGCTGTGAAATTGCTGCACTCAGTATGCTAGCAAATTTGGAAAACTCAGCAGTGGCCACAGGACTGGAAAAGGTCAGTTTTCATTCCAATCCCAAAGAAAGGCAATGCCAATGAATGCTCAAACTACCGCACAATTGCACTCATCTCACATGCTAGTAAAGTAATGCTCAAAATTCTCCAAGCCAGGTTTCAGAAATATGTGAACTGTGAACTTCCTTAAGTTCAAGCTGGTTTTAGAAAAGGCAGAGGAACCAGAGATCAAATTGCCAACATCCACTGCATCATTGAAAAAGCAAGAGAGTTCCAGAAAAACATCTATTTCTGCTTTATTGACTATGCCAAGCCTTTGACTGTGTGGATCACAATAAATTGTGGAAAATTCTGAAAGAGATGGGAATACCAGACCACCTAACCTGCCTCTTGAGATATCTGTATGCAGGTCAGGAAGCAACAGTTAGAACAGGACATGGAACAATAGACTGGTTCCAAACAGGAAAAGGAGTACATCAAGGCTGTATATTGTCACCCTGCTTATTTAACTTATATGCAGGGTACATCATGAGAAACACTCGGCTGGAAGAAGCACAAGCTGGAATCAAGATTGCTGGGAGAAATATTAATAACCTCAGATATGCAGATGACACCACTTTTATGGCAGAAAGTGAGGAAGAACTAAAAAGCCTCTTGATGAAAGTAAAAGAGGAGAGTGAAAAAGTTGGCCTAAAGCCCAATATTCAGAAAACGAAGATCATGGCATCCGGTCCCATCACTTCATGGCAAATAGATGGGGAAACAGTGGATACAGTCTGTTTGGCTTCGATTTTTGTACGTAGGGCATTTTCTATTCTGTTCATGTCTACATAATTTATTTAGAAAGCGTCATGAGAAACGCTGGGCTGGAAGAAGCACAAGCTGGAATCAAGATTGCTGGGAGAAATATTAGTAACCTCAGATATGCAGATGACACCACCCTTATGGCAGAAAGTGAAGAGGAACTAAAAAGCCTCTTGATGGAAGTGAAAGAGGAGAGTGAAAATGTTGGCTTGAAGCTCAACATTCAGAAAACAGAGATCATGGCTTCTGGTCTCATCTGCTGCTGCTGCTGCTAAGTCGTTTCAGTTGTGTCCAACTCTGTGTGATCCCAGAGACGGCAGTCCACCAGGCTCCCTCATCCCTGGGATTCTCCAGGCAAGAACACTGGAGTGGGTTGCCATTTCCTTCTCCAATGCAGGAAAGTGAAAAGTGAAAGTGAAGTTGCTCAGTCGTGTCTGACTCTTAGCGACCCCATGGACAGCAGCCTACCAGGCTCCACTGCCCATGGGATTTTCCAGGCAAGAGTACTGGAGTGGGTTGCCATTGTTCTCATCACTTCCTGGCAAATAGATTGGGAAACAGTGGAAACAGTGACAGACTTTATTTTTTTGGGCTCCAAAATCACTGAAGATGTTGATTGCAGCCATGAAATTAAAAGACGCTTACTCCTTGGAAGGAAAGTTATGACCAGCCTAGACAGCATAAAAAAAAGCAGAGACATTACGTTGCCAACAAAGGTCCATCTAGTCAAGGCTATGATATTTCTAGTAGTCATGTATGGATGTGAGAGTTGGACCATAAAGAAAGCTGAGCACTGAAGAACTGATGCTTTTGAACTGTGGTGTTGGAGAAGACTCTTGAGAGTCCCTTGGACTGCAAGGAGATCCAACCAGTCCATACTAAAGGAGATCAGTCCTGGGTGTTCATTGGAAGGACTGATGTTGAAGCTGAAACTCCAATACTTTGGCCACCTGATGGGAAAAACTGGCTCATTTGAAAAGACTCTGATGCTGGGAAAGATTAGAGGCAGGAGGAGAAGGGGACGACAGAGGATGAGATGGCTGGATGGCATCACTGACTCAATGGACATGAATTTAGGTAAACTCTGGGCGTTGGTGATGGACAGGGAGGCCTGGCGTGCTGTGGTCCATGGGGTCGCAAGGAGTCAGACATGACTGAACAACTGGACTGAACTGAACTGAATACTATACAGAAAGTTCACTCACAATTTAGTTAGATAAGGACAATTAACTCAATAGCAAAATTGGGGTTGGGGTTTGAATAGGCAATTGACAGAAAAACAAGTACACTAAAATGTCCAACCTTCCCCTACAGACAGAGAAATGACAGTTTGAATTGCCATGATGCCACCCATCCGAGTGGGAAACATAAACGTGTAATAGCTCCTCTTATTAGCAGAGATGGGGGGCCAGGCAGGGCGATCTCACCCATGACTGGTGGGAACGAGGAAAGGCAATGCAATTCAGGATCTCTATTGACAATTTAAATGCAGATACAGTTCAACCCAGCAGTCCCACTCCTGGGATTCTAGAGTACAGAAATAAATGTCCTAGTATCTAGATATGTATATTTGAGGACAATTATTACAGCATTATTTTTAATAATAAAAAGCTGGTAGTAAATGAAAAGTCCATTAATAAAAGAATAGCTGAATGAACTGTGAAAATCCATATAGTAGGATATTATGCAAGAGTTAAAAATGAATGATCTATACCACTTGACCTGGAAAATTTCCATTATATGCTATTAAGATACAGAGAATTGTATATCACTGACCCCTTAAAAATGCTCTCTTAAAATGTATGTATCATGTATGTGTGCTTACATACTTACACCTATGTGTACATAATGCATAAAGAGTTATGGGAAAGGATGGTCACTGAGATGTTTCTCTCTCAGAAAGGTGGATTTCAGGTAACTTTTACTTTTCTCCTCAAGGCACTGTTTTGATATTTTTATTGTTGTTTTTAGTAATGAATATATTCAATTTATATCAGCAGGAAAATACAGTAGACTTTTCTTCACTTTGGGGAGGAAGAAATTAGACAAGTGCTTAAAGCTGCATGCCTAAGTAGGAAAACCTCATTTATTATTCATAAACAGTAAAAACCTGTCGCTTCCTTCTCCAGGGGATCTTTTTGACCCAGGGATTGAGCCCAGGTCTCCTGGATTTCAGGCAGATTCTTTACCATCGGAACCACCAGGGAAGCCACAGGGTTAAAGCAGCTTACAAATGAGGTGTTCCAGAAATGCATCTGAGGAATGTCAATGAAGAAACATGAGTCTCCTCTCAGCTCAGCTCCTCAGGCTGGACCAGCTTGCCCTTTATCCCTTAAGAACCCAGGGATCAAGCCACACTTTTCTCCTGCCTGCTGCCGAATTCTACCTGGATTTCTCTCAAGACTTAAGAAGCAATACAGTAATTTCTCAGTTTACACAATAGTTAGGTTCCTATGGGCATAGGTTAACTTGTAAATACTTAATCTAAGAAATAATTTTCTCTTAATAAAAGGCAAGGGATATGTTCTAGAAGTTAGTTTTTTTCCTGTTTCATATTAATTGGAAGGATAAACAGTTAATGGAAAAAGGTTAATTGTATAAGAGTGACCAAAAAGAAATCATTAATAATAATGTCTAATTGAATTATAGACTACGTGAACTGACAAACAATGGCTGCCTGTTAAATGCCTCCACGTGGCAATTCTTACATGTGAAGTCTTTGTCCACGTTTTGGAAGTGATGTCCAAGTTTTGCACTTTCTTTAATCTTGGGAGGATTTTAATGAACTAATCTGAATCTATCAATACCTGTATTTCACTCACCTTTTGTAAGACAGTCTGACAACTTCCAATTTCACATAGACAAGTTTTCGTTGCTTTTTCTTACGGGACCTCCCAATGAGGTTGACTGATAATTAATTTCCCAGTAATTGTTTTATCTGGTAGGTAAAAATAATTTAGAAAACACACAAATTCTTGTAGCTTGAATAGTAGCCTTAAGAGGGAAGGAGGGAATGGTTGATTCCATGCCCCATATCTTGTTGACAGTAACTTCACACCATTTGCACTTGGCCTTGCGCTATGATCCAATAAAAGAGCCTCCCAAAATGTTACAGGCCTTTTCATCCCATGTTATGCTAAACTTTGCATGTGTATATTTAAAACAATGTTAATATAATTCCTATGGCAGAAGAAAAGTTTATTACTTGTGATTGGTCACTGTACTAGGCTAGATCTATGCTTCCATAGCTGTTTTCAGTTCAGTTGCTCAGTGGTGTCCGACTCTTTGTGACCCCATGGACTGTAGCACGCCAGGCCTCCCTGTCCATCACCAACTCCTGGAGTTTACCCAAACTCATGTCCATTGAGTTGGTGATGCCATCCAACCATCTCATCCTCTGTCGTCCCCTTCTCCTCCTGCCTTCAATCTTTCCCAGTATCAGGGTCTTTTCAAATGAGTCAGTTCTTTGCATCAGATGGCCAAAGTATTGGAGTTTCAGCTTCTTTACCTGGTTCTAATCTAAGAGATGGTTCTTGGTTTAGGATCCGCTCCCTTCTACCCCCTGATCTGAATGCTAAATCAAGCTGATCAGACTGGGGGCCCCCAGGGGGTCTAAGTTAATATCACTCCTGAGGAGTATGACTTTTCCATGTCTTTGCTGTTTACATGTCAATAATATTGACAAAAAACTTAAAAGGGTGCAGCTTAGCCTCCTATGGTGACCAAGCATCCTGTGTGGAGGTCCTGGGCTCCATGGATCAACAAGAAATGGCCTTGTCCTGGGGAAGGTTTAGGTTTGGAGTATGACATGGGAAAGGACGTGGGAGGCAGAGGCAGGAACTGAGTCTAAAGCCAAAAGTCTGAAGAGAGGAGAGGCAGAGTCCTCCAGGAAGGGGGAGGGGTGGTAAGGTTCCTCAAGGCAGAGACACAAAGCGGGGGACTCTTTTATAGGGCCCTTCAGCTATATTGGAATCCCCGAGTGTTTTCAGAAGGAGCAGGGTCTTTGGTTGTTAATATTAAAACACACTAAACACATTCCATGTATTTCTTTTTCAGCCAACATCTAATCTCATATCCTTAATTCCGTAGCTTTCAAACGTTTGAACTGAGAGCCTCAGAGAGAAATACGTTTTACATCACAACACATCACACACAGCTATTCCTTCTTAACTGAAATGCAAGTCTCTAAAACCAGTGTCTATTGTCATTACGCATGATACCTGCTTTCCTTGTGTTCACCTCTCTTCCCGTTTCTTGCCCTCTGAACATGTGGGTTGAGACCCGCCACATGGATCCCCTGACTTACTGCTGCTGCTGCTGCTAAGTCACTTCAGTCGTGTCCAACTCTGTGCGACCCCAGAGACGGCAGCCCACCAGGCTCCACCGTCCCTGGGATTCTCCAGGCAAGAACACTGGAGTGGGTTGCCATTTCCTTCTCCCTGACTTAATAGTGAATAGTAACCTGCAGCTTGAAAACGCTCTTTCGTTCTGGTCAGGGGCTCAGTCCCCACACACTGTGCCCTGCACATAGCTGTGCCCACGCCTGACCTGGCCCTGATGCTATCCCCACTTCCCAGGCAAGCCGTCTGACTCACCTCCCCCTTCTCCCTGACCTCTAAGGACCAGCCCCCTCAACCCATTCTCCCATTTCACTTTTACTTGCTGTCTCAGTTTTAGAACACAAAAGCATTTCCCCAGTTACAGTAAACATGTCTATCTGAGAGGATTTCAGGGACACACTGATAAACGTGTTCTTCTTTTACTAGTTACATCCTTCTTTTTTCTTTTTTTTTTTTCAACAATTTACATAATTTTAATTCAGTCCTAAATTTGTCCAAAAATAAATAAATAAAAATAAAAGCAATTGGATATCCTTCTTTTTTCTAACTGCCTCTCTTCCTAACAAGTGATGCTAGTTTTTGCTTTATAATAATCAAAGCTAATAATAGCTAAATTTTATTGAAAACTCACCACATCAAGCACTATTTTAAGAGCTTTATGTATGTGGAATTGCCTAATCATCATTACAATCCTGTGAAGCACCACTATTATTATCATCACCATTTTACAGATGAAAAACTTGAGGTACAGAGAGGTTAAGAACTTGCCCAAGATCACACAGTGGGTAAGTGGAGAAACCAGGAGCTCCAGCTCCTTACAAGAAAGTCAACTTTAGAAACAGCCTGGATTCAAGTCCTGTGCTGTGTGTGTGCTAAGTCGCTTCTTTCATGTCTGACTTTGTGCGACCCAATGGACCTTAGCCCGCCAGGCTCCTCTGTCAATGGAATTCTCCAGGCAAGAATACTGGAGTGGGTTGCCATGCCCTTTTGCCAGGGGATTTTCCTGACCCAGAGATGCAACCAGCATCTCTTAAGTCTCCTGCATTGGCAGGTGGGTTATTTACCACTAGCACCACCCGGGAAGCCCCTAGCTCTACACTTTCTAGCTTAGGATCTTAGATGAGTTATTTACACTCTCTGGGCCTCAATTTCCTCAAAGAATCCAAGATACTACCAATGTCCATGCAAGTAAGAAAGAATTAAAAATATAAATTAAGCCACGAAATATATGCTCTCTTATCAATTATGTGATGCATTCTGATAACAGGCAATATTAAAACATGAAAGAAAAAATAAACATCTTCAGTTCAATTCAGTTACTCAGTCGTGTCCGACTCTTTGTGACCCCATGAATCACAGCACGCCAGGCCTCCCTGTCCATCACCAACTCCTGGAGTTCACTCAGATTCAAGTTCATCGAGTCAGTGATGCCATCCAGCCATCTCATCCTCTGTCGTCCCCTTCTCCACCTGCCCCCAATCCCTCCCAGCATCAGAGTCTTTTCC
Organism: Ovis canadensis; assembly: GCF_042477335.2. NCBI lineage: Eukaryota > Metazoa > Chordata > Mammalia > Artiodactyla > Bovidae > Ovis > Ovis canadensis. The sequence continues at coordinate 135,975,529 of NC_091247.1, read as the reverse complement.
AATGAGCCAAGTCTTTGCATAAGGTGGCCAAAGTATTGGAGTTTCAGCTTTAGCATCATTCCTTCCAAAGAAATCCCAGGGTTGACCTCCTTCAGAATGGACTGGCTGATCTCTTTGTAGTCCAAGGGACTCTCAAGAGTCTTCTCCAACACCACAGTTCAAAAGCATCAATTCTTTGGTACTCAGCTTTCTTCACAGTCCAACTCTCACATCCATACATGACCACAGGAAAAACCATAGCCTTGACTAGACGGACCTTAGTCGGCAAAGTAATGTCTCTGCTTTTGAATATACTATCTAGGTTGGTCATAACTTTTCTTCCAAGGAGTAAGCGTCTTTTAATTTCATGGCTGCAGTCACCATCTGCAGTGATTTTGGAGCCCCAAAAAATAAAGTCTGACACTGTTTCCACTGTTTCCCCATCTATTTCCCATGAAGTGATGGGACCAGATGCCCTGATCTTCGTTTTCTGAATGTTGAGCTTTAAGCCAACTTTTTCACTCTCCTCTTTCACTTTCATCAAGAGGCTCTTTTGTTCTTCACTTTCTGCCATAAGGGTAGTGTCATCTGCATATCTGAGGTTATTGATATTTCTCCCGGCAATCTTGATTCCAGCTTGTGTTTCTTCCAGTCCAGCGTTTCTCATGATGTACTCTGCATAGAAGTTAAATAAGCAGGGTGACAACATACAGCCTTGACGTACTCCTTTTCCTATTTGGAACCAGTCTGTTGTTCCATGTCCAGTTCTAACTGTTGCTTCCTGACCTGCATACAGATTTCTCAATAAGCAGGTGAGGTGGTCTGGTATTCCCATCTCTCTCAGAATTTCCCACAGTTTATTGTGATCCACACAGTCAAAGGCTTTGGCATAGTCAATAAAGCAGAAATAGATATTTTTCTGGAATTCTCTTGCTTTTTCCATGATCCAGCGGATGTTGGCAATTTGATCTCTGGTTCCTCTGCCTTTTCTAAAACCAGCTTGAACATCAGGGAGCTCATGGTTCACGAATTTCTGAAACCTGGCTTGGAGAATTTTGAGCATTACTTTACTAGCATGTGAGATGAGTGCAATTGTGTGGTAGTTTGAGCATTCATTGGCATTGCCTTTCTTTGGGATTGGAATGAAAATTGACCTTTTCAACTGTGGCTACTGCTGAGTTTTCCAAATTTGCTGGCATATTGAGTGCAGCACTTTCACAGCATCATCTTTCAGGATTTGAAACAGCTCAATTGGAATTCCATCACCTCCACTAGCTTTTTGTGTAGTGATGCTTTCTAAGGCCCACTTGACTTCACATTCCAGGATGTTTGGCTCTAGATTAGTGATCACACCATCGTGATTATCCGGGTCATGAAGATCTTTTTTGTACAGTTCTTCTGTGTATTCTTGCCACCTCTTCTTAATATCTTCTGCCTCTGTTAGGTCCATACCATTTCTGTCCTTTATCGAGCCCATCTTTGCATGAAATGTTCCCTTGGTATCTCTAATTGTCTTGAAGAGATCTCTAGTCTTTCCCATTCTGTTCTTTCCCTCTATTTCTTTGCATTCATCACTGAAGAAGGCTTTCTTATCTCTTCTTGGTTTTCTTTGGAACTCTGCATTCAGATGCTTATATCTTTCCTTTTCTCCTCTGCTTTTCGCCTCTCTTCTTTTCACAGCTATTTGTAAGGCCTCCTCAAACAACCATTTTGCTTTTTTGCATTTCTTTTCCATGGGGATGATCTTGATCCCTGTCTCCTGTACAATGTCATGAACCTCTGTCCATAGTTCGTCAGGCACTCTATCTATCAGATCTAGGCCCTTAAATCTATTTCTCACTTCCACTGCATAATCATAAGGGATTTGATTTAGGTCATAGCTGAATGGTCTAGAGGTTTTCCCTACTTTCTTCAATTTAAGTCTGAATTTGGTAATAAGGAGTTCATGATCTGGGCCACAGTCAGCTCCTGGTCTTGTTTTTGCTGACTGTATAGAGCTTCTCCATCTTTGGCTGCAAAGAATATAATCAATCTGATTTCAATGTTGACCATCTGGTGATGTCCATGTGTAGAGTCTTCTCTTGTGTTGTTGGAAGAGGGTGTTTGCTATGACCAGTGCATTTTCTTGGCAAAACTCTATTAGTCTTTGCCCTGCTTCATTCCTCATTCCAAGGCCAAATTTGCCTGTTACTCCAGGTGTTTCTTGACTTCCTACTTTTGCATTCCAGTCCCCTATAATGAAAAGGACATCTTTTTTGGGTGTTAGTTCTAAAACGTCTTGTAGGTCCTCATAGAACCGTTCAACGTCAGCTTCTTCAGCATTACTGGTTGGGGCATAGACTGTGATATTGAATGGTTTGCCTTGGAGATGAACAGAGATCATTCTGTCTGAGATTGCATCCAAGTACTGCATTTCAGACTCTTTTGTTGACCATGATGGCTACTCCATTTCTTCTGAGGGATTCCTGCCCACAGTAGTAGATATAATGGTCATGTGAGTTAAATTCACCCATTCCAGTCCATGTTAGTTCACTGATTCCTAGAATGTTGACATTCACTCTTGCCATCTCTTGTTTGATCACTTCCAATTTGCCTTGATTCATGCACCTACATTCCAGGTTCCTGTGCAATATTGCTCTTTATAGCATCGGACCTTGCTTCTATCACTAGTCACATCCACAACTGGGTATTGTTTTTGCTTTGGCTCCATCTCTTCATTCTTTCCAGAGTTATTTCTTCTCTGATCTCCAGTAGCATATTGGGCACCTACTGACCTGGGGAGTTCCTCTTTCAATATCCTATCATTTTGCCTTTTCCTACTGTTCATGGGGTTCTCAAGGTCTTAGAATCAGTGAAATATACCAAGACTACCTGCCTCATTGGTTGCCAAGAAGAGTGAATGAATCAAGCATTCATTCTGGGGCCAGGCACAGAGGCAGTCAGTACCTGTGAGCTATTCTGGCTGTTAAAATGATTATGTCTGCTTACTAGATGAAGGGGCTAAGGCAGAGAGAGATTAAAGGACTGTTCCCAGGTAGGAAATTGGTGGTACTCAGATCTAGCTGAAGTCCTGAACTCCCTGCCAGCTGAGGCTGCCTTCACCCAGCCAGGTGAGACCCGGGCACTGTGGAAGTGAAAGTCACTCAATCACGTCCGACTCTTTGTGACCCCATGGACTGTAGCTTGCCAGGCTTCTCTGTTCATGGAATTCTCCAGGCCAGAATACTGGAATGGGTAACTGTTCCCTTCCTCAGGGGATCTTCCCAACCCAGGGATCCAACCCAGGTCTCTTGCATTGCAGCTGGATTCTTTACTGTCTGAGCCATCAGCAACTCCCGGGCACTGTGGAACCACAGGCCAAATCACCACACTTTCCCTTTGCTTTAGGTGCCTTAATCAAGACCTGTGGGGCCCACTCGCTTCAGCGGTCACCCAAATGGCTTCATTTTTCCTGTTTCAAAAGAGTCCTGAAGTTTGTCATAATATGCTGTATTTCTGACATTTCCAGTGGGGAGGGAGAGTCTAGACTTTCTGACTTAAGGCAAATCACCTAATGCATAAATGCCCAGTCCACTTAAGGACTCCGCTCCCACTTTCATACTCAACTGTGGCCAGAAGTAGTCCAAAGCCTGTAATCTTTCACAGAGCCGAGACCAGTGAAATGGGTAGCATTTCTCTGTGATTCCTCTTCCAAGCACTTAACACTGATGTCTGCCCCTCCCCTTTTTGCTCACAGATGTTTGAAAAAAATGTCATTTGTGAAGAAGGATAAAGAAAAAACCCACGAAAATGTGAATTTCCACTCCCACTGCCATATATAAGCTATTAGAGCTACTGTCAGTGCTCTCTTGGGTGGATATTTCTCTTTTAAATACACACACGCACACACGTACGTGTTCCTCACCTTCACTGTTCACATGAACCTTTTATTCACACAAAGTCTCCGACCTGTGTTTTATTTTTGCTTCATAGCCGCAGCTTTGAGGTAATTATTTGACATTTTTAATGACATTTTAATTTGACCAGAAGTGTCATTCGCATCAGCATGGCAGTAGGTTTGGGGGCAGCAATATAGAAAGGGCTCATTTGTTAATAGCTGGGAGACAACCTGGAAACCCCCTGTTTAAACTGGGGGGCTGACAGGCTGGCTTAGAAGGATCACTGTCCTCTGAGATGATGGAGTAAGTGGTGACTTCTGCTCTTGAGGACAAAAGCTTTCTTGTAGAGACAGCACTAGGTCTTAGGTGGTGTTGTCGTGCAGACATTTCATATCAGAACAAAGGTTACATCTGACACTATTAATTGCAGCCTCTCGTATCCTGTTGGGACTGTTCATGTCCTCAGAAAAGAGCATCCTGCGGTGAGCCCTTCTCATTTGTCATCCTCTTTCGTCTTCAGAGAGAGCAAAAGTGTGAGACAGGGTGCAGCCCAGCCACACACCTGCTTCCTCCTGCCTTGTCACCGTGACAACAGTCTCAGAGCAGTTTGAGAGCTGAGAATTTTCCCCTAGAGAAAGGGATGAATGCACCTCCCCTGGATGTCAAGTGCTGCCTGTATCTTCATGGACCTCTCAATTACTTTGAATGTGACCCTTGCTGAGGGTCCTCCATTCTTTTTTTCTCGGACTGAACTCTCCCTCGGGGGCCCTGATGCAGCCAGATAGCCTTTGTAGTTGACAGATTTTACATGTCCGCAGGGAGCCTAAGGGAGGGAAACACTCATTCCTTGGCTGTTTCCTTCAAACTGCAAGACGGGCCCTCCAATTCCTGGGTCAACTGGTGCTAGTTAGAGTCTCAGCTTGAGGTCTGGGTTCAGAGGCCGTGGCCAGAATGGTTCCTGTCTGGTCACCAGAAGACCCCTCTGTGGGCTCATTCCCCAATACTAAGAATCATCAGTTTCACCACACCTTGGAGGAGAGGTCCAGTACCCTCTCCTGATCCCAGAAAGAGGGCATGATTTGTTTCTCCTAAGGAAAAGGAATATTTGCCTTGGAGATCCAAATCTAAGTGTTCCCGAAGAAGCAGCTGAATGCAAAGGTCACCTTTTCGTCTCCCCTCCAAAGGCACCATTTTAATGGGATATTTTCCAACTTCAAATTCTGAAGATCCAATCTACCCCAGGAATCCCTATTTCATATGTATTTGCAATGATCGAACAAAAGTCTGTTAAAATTAATATTTTACTTAATATACTCTCTGTATATTTTCCTATAATCGAATATTTTCATACCCTATGATTTTTTCATGAACTGTTTAGTGTTCCATTGCATGGTATCAGCCAGAATAGGCCAAGTTAAGCTGCAGTAACAAACATTCCCTAAATCTCAGTGACTTAAAACAACAATTTTTAGTTTCTGGCTCACTCTGTGTATCTATTGTGGGTCACCCAGGGGCTGTGTTTCATATTGTTCCCATGCCATAACCAGGCAGAAGGGAAAGTGTCTATGGAAAACTACACGATGGTCTTCAAAGTTTCTGTCCGGAAGCATCATGCTACTTGCCTCTTTGTTGTTTACATTTCCTTGGCTAAAGCTAGTCACAAGGCCTCACTTAACAAGAAACGTAATCCTGCCATGTGTACAGCGGAAAAACCGGAAACGTTCTGTGGATGGCACTGATGATTACCGTAAATGGATATAATATAGTAAACCAATACAGTACCCTGTTTTTGGACACGTGTTTTTTTCCAAATTTTGCCTAAGGTGAATAACTTCTTGGATGTGAATTTCTTTAAGATATCCAATGACTTCCAAAGAGTTTCAGATGACAATGTTAGTGAATACAGTCGTGTATACTGACTTGGTGCAAATCTCAGACAAATTAGAAGCCTCAAGCAGTGTTACGGGAGTGGACCTCGGCCTCTAGCAGTGCTCTAAATTACAATAGTTCAAAGGAAAGTAGGCAATAAGAATCATTATTCAAACCTGCTTCTTAAATTGCCTAAGAATTGTTTATCTATTGTTTTTCTTTTTAATTAACATTGAATCCTCTGCGCCTTTGTGTAAGAAGATTTCCAATGTGATCCGATCCAGCAAAAACTTCACCAGTTTGAAAATTATCCATCAGCTGTTGCCCCTACTTCTGAATCTGTGCCATGCTTTGGATGGCTAAGTGAGTGCCTGTGGCTTCAGGTTCTATTTCCCAATCCTTTCCAGACAATCCCACATGGGAACTTGCTCAGACACCCAGGTACTTATTACCTCTAGTGATGGACAAGCCCATCTACAATCTAATCATACACTCCACACCCAGGGACACTAAATTTATTTACTAGCTAATGAGCTAATGGGCTAATATCCAACATTAGCTCTAGGGTCTGGCTAGCATCCAAGGTAAATCAAGATACCCAGGGAGGTAATAGAACAGAACATCTTGGCAAAATCAGAGTCAAGGACAACTGCTCTCCAGAACCAGTTAGTGCCTATGTAAATATTGAGCAGACAAACTCAGTCAGTGGCTACTCTGGCTAAGTTATCTCATTATAATGGCAAGATGGGAGGCAAGGTGACGCTGCTCTCCATGTTGTGTGAGAGGCGCAGGTCACATTCAAACTATGGCTGTCCCCAGGGAAACATCTATCCTACAATTCCACATTGAAATTCCAAGTCTGCCTCTAATTGCTTTTGTTACAGCTTTCGTAATTTAAGGCTACTTTATCCAAATGGCATTTCATGGATTACTATATGTGTATTTGGGAGGAAGTGGAGTGAATCTTTAAAAAGATTCATTTTTACATACATTTGCAAAATAATAGATTAATCAAAGATAAATAAAACTCCTTACTGCAAGTCTTCTCAGTGTCTTTAGATGCTAATGTATCGTAATCTTGAAGAGGTACCCAGTGCTTATCAATATAAATGACCCCATTACATTTGCTTAGGAAGAAGCAAAATATCATTAATAAAGAAGGAAATGTCATGCCTCTTTCCTGACCTGTCACCTCTATGAAAACCTTACTAAGTTTATTCAGCATCTCTCCCTTAATTTGATATTCATACCTCATGGTTCTTCCTACATAAATCAAACTACTCATAAGAATGGACTGGAAGAAATGATTGCCATCAGGGCTAGAACTTTCTTGAAAGGAACTTAAAATAATGGAAATAAAGGAGGAGAGGAAGACAAGTGAAGACCAAGAGGGGAGCAGAATATAAAGAATGGGAGAGGAGAGGTCTTGGGAAGCTTTGAGATACAAGGCAATTTTAGAAGGAGAAGAATGAGGAAAATAAAAATTTAAGGAATCATTTTGTGAAACTATGAATTAGATCTCAATGTTTTTTGAGAAATACAAGAAGGAGAAAGACAGCAATCACACCTCATTATTGGACTGTGTTTCTTGAATGCTCCCTGTGTTTAGATTGGCCACAGGAACCCCGGGGTTTATTCAGGTTACAGCAGAGCTCCTCCACACTAGCAATATCTTTACAGAACTGCTGAGTAACACTGCTTTCCAGTGCACACAACCCGCAATGGAGGTAGGGAATTAAAATGTTTATCGCTTTTGGCTCAAGGTCTTTTTAAGTTTTATAGAATAAAGATAAAAAAGAATGACTTTTTTAAATGGTAAGGATTGAAACAAAACTAAGAATGAAGTTTTGAGCCCAAGAGAAGGTTGCAATAGACAAATTAGTCTCCTGAAACAAAACATCAGAGCAATACCTTCTCACACAATTTTACTTGTTGCTTTGATTAAAACATAAAATTATCGGTTAAGACAAAATCTTTCATTTGAATTTACATTAGGCCTCAGATGGAAAAGAATCTGCCTGCAATGCAGGAGACCTGGGTTCAATCCCGAGGTCAGGAAGATCCCCTGGAGAAGGGAATGGCAACCCACTCCAGTCTATTCTTGCCTGGAGAATTCCATGGACAGAGGAGCCTGGTGTGCTGCAGTCCATGGGGTCACAGAGAGTCTGACAGGACTGAGCAACTAACATGTTCAAGTCACCTGTTTGGCTACCTATGAAGTGGAGCAAAACCCTGTGACCCTTGCCCCCATGTCCTCTGCCTGCCTTTTGTCTGTTGAAAAACTAGCCAAAGAATAAGTTTAATCAGAGAAGTGAGAAAATGCAGAAACAAAGGGAAACAGTCAAAGGAAACCAAATAATAACAGTTTAGTCATTAAGCAGAGTCAAGGCACTCTAGTTCCTTCTCAAGGCACACAGGTGATATTCTGAGCCATACCCTGTGAGCCGCTTTGCAGATACCCAAACCCCTGGCAGGTGGAAGAGTCATGATGAGCAGACTGTAGTCAGGACATAAGCTGCCAAATTCTGAGAACTGGCCTCAAAGAAATGGAAACAAACCCGCCCTGGAACTAAAGGCTAACTGTACTCAAAGCAATCAAGATGCTGCTGCTCAGACCACGGATGACCAATTTCAAGATGACTATCAGAGATGACTATGGTATTTCTGCATGTAGCCCCTTCCCACAGCCTATAAAAGCTCTAGGCCACTGTCAGTGGGGGAAGAGTTAGCCTCTGGACAGACATCTGCCCTCCCCACCCCCACCCCAACTGCTGGCGTTCAAAATAATGCAAACTTTCCTTTCCACCAACCTGGCCGCTTTATCAGCTCTTGCGCGGTGAGCAGCTGGATCCCCACTTTCATTTATACCTGTGGATGTTAGTGTGTTAACACTACATCATACTACCTCAGATTGTTAGAATTAAATAAACTAATACATGTGAAACATTTAGAACAGGACTTATCATGTAGGTGGACTTCCCTGGTAGCTCAGATGATAAAGAATCTGCCTGAAATGTAGGAGACCCATGTTTGATCACTGGGTCGGGAAGAGCCCCTGGAGAAGGAAATGGCAATCCACTCCGATATTCTTGCCATGGACAGAGGAGCCTGGCGGGCTACAGTCCATGGGGTTGCAAAGAGTCGGACACGACTGAGCAACTAACACTTTATCCAAGATTTATCCAAGGGTTCTGTGTATTTAGTTATCGTTGTTATTACCAAATTTCACCACTTTAAAACATACTTTTTTCTGCATGTGTTGCAGCATCTCTGAAGTTGGGATCAGTCAGTCAGTCAGTGAGTCCAGTCGCTCAGATGTGTCCGACTCTTTGCGACCCCATGAATTGCAGCATGCCAGGCCTCCCTGTCCATCACCAACTCCCGGAGTTTATTCAAACTCACGTCCATCGAGTCAGTGTGCCTTAAACTGATCAGTAACATTTTTTCTTAGTGGTAGGTAAAAGAAGTGTTTCTGACAACTGATGGTGTCTTTAATTCAATATATTATTATTATTTGTTTCCTTTTCTCCGTTATTTTTGGGTATTTTACCATATTTTTCTATTCCACAAGTGATTACCTTTCTTTTTACACACTGATAGTTGAATACATAACTCATATAAGAAACAGAAGACCACAAACCCCACCCCCACCCCCATAAGACCTGTCAGGGTGAAAGATATTTGTGAGTAAGCAAGGTTTCAGATGACTCACTGCTCATTTATCATACCATGCATAATAGTTGATAAAATATTTGAAATAAGGTAATCAGAAGAGAAACTCCAAGGCAGGAATAGTAAAGAAGAGAAGACTTGTTGTAGGGAGCCTTGTAAAATACACAGATGTAATCAGATTGCTGGGTTTACTGTTAATCTCTATTCCTTTGAACATCTCTGTAGTAGTGGAAACTTCTGGTACATGAATCTCTATCAGTCAGGAGTCTTCAGTTATGAGCAGCAGAAACTGACTCTTGGCAACTCAGGCAAAAAGGGAAATTTAGGGGAAGGACATGAAATAGCAAAAAAGAACAGACACTTAGAACCAAATTCAGAAATGACTGGAAAACCAAGTTTGTCACCAGAGCAACCTTCTAGATCTTTCTTTATGGCATCAAGAATACCTACCTTTCTTACCAGGGAACCACTGCTGTTTGAGAACAGTGGCATAGGTTACACACCTGCTCTGCAGCCGAGGCAGAGCAGGGCGCCTTGATTACAGTCTTATCAAGCTGTACCTACTAAAGAGGAATAAATCTTCAAAAGGAATCAGGTACTACTCTTCAGGGAATATGGAACAGATATCAGCCTGCCCAAAGCCAAACATCTATTACCAATTTGACCCAAATAGCAATAGCAATCACCATATAGCAAATGACCAATAGCAATCAGCAGTTGGCAGTTGGTCATCTGAGCAGGTTACATTCCACAATCAGCATGAAAGTCCATTGCAAACTGGAAAGAACCCTAAGCACCCTTCCAGTCCTTGTACCCAGAAGGCATCCTCCCCGTCACAGCACTGTAAATAAAGAAGGACTTGAAGGCAGTACAGGGCAGGGCAAATACCACCCTGCCCAACCTCTTGTCAATGTTCACACCCCACACAGAGCACCATGTGGCTGAAACTATAGGCCACAAGGAAAGGCACTTCCTGAGGGCACAGCTAGATTCCTCCTTTAACCTTGCCACACTTACCCAGCTCCGAGCGCTGCATGATCATACAGGTGAATCTCATTAGCTTGTGTGCAAAGTACTCAAATTTGCTTTTATGCACAAGATTACTTCTAGCTGATGGCTTGACTTACACATTAGATGATTCATCATGTGGATGCAAACACTCTTAGCTGTTACCAAGGTTGCATGAGTCAACTTGCCTCCATTCACTTGGGGGCATGCTGGCTGGCCCTGTTTCCACCACCTGGCTGTTTGGTGTTTTATCCGGCTCCCAGGTGCCACTCTCTCCTTCCTGGCTCACCTTCAGCTCCCTGCTTTGCTTTTGCAGCCCTCCTGATTATACAAACAAAGGCCTCCTCAGGAGGCATGCGTCCTGCCATGGAGAAAAACAAACCCAAGGAGAGCTGCTGTGTGTGTCACTTGCTTTCTTGGCAGGAGCAGGATGTTAATTTCTGCAAAGGCAGCTGCAGCAAGAAGTCTGTCCCTCAGGCTTGGCAGGAGCAGAGAGGGCCACAAAGGCTTCATGGGGGTCTAATCTGCAAGAGGCCCTGGGTAGAGCTAGTCTCATTTCCATCTGCCCCTTGTCTCAGGGTCTGCTTGATTATTTCTGCATATAGTGAGAGCTTCCTTTTTTTCCATTCTGACTTAAATACTGTCTTATACACGTCGAGAGATATGAGAATTTAAAGGAGAGTTGCCCAGTCCATATTTTTTGTGTAAAACTGAATGTAGGAGACTGAAAGTACTGCAATTTCTAGTTCAATATGGTGTTTCAACATAGGATCAGAAGGGATTACTTTATGATTTACGTTTATGCTTATCTCTGCATTACTGTGGGTTACATGCATGGTTCTGTGTTAACGGCTGATCCTGTACACAGGCAGTTCTGACAGTTCCAAGAAGTGCTTTCACAAGCTTAGTTCTGAATTGTTTGCCTTGTCCCAACTTGCACTCTGCAATTCGACTCGCTTCCCTTCCCTTCTGGCCCCTGGGATCTGGCTTCTCCACGTGTGACCTTGCCCTGTTCCTTGGACTTCACACCTGGCACCAGTTTTCCAATTACAGCCTTGCACTGCCTTTCCTGATGAGAGTTCAGATGTCCCTTCTGGCCTTGTTTCCTTCATCCATCAGCTCAGACTTCAGCACCTTCAACATCTCCTTTTTGACCCGAGGATGCCTGTGAACAGTACATTTCAACTCTGTCAGCAGAACCGAGACATGTAATGAAAAAGCAAACACAGAATCAGAAGCTTATGGTCCACTGGAGGAGACAGGATCTGCATATGTTGAACAGCAAGATTTTGGGGCACAAAATCCATCTTCAGAGATGAAGGACTGTTAAAGCCCACCTTTCAGAAATAATTTTGTAGGCAAGGGGTGATAAATCAGATTTATCTCCCTTGCCAATTCCAATTAGTTGGTAGCACCAAGTGTGGAAGAAGGATCCTAAAGGTTCATCTGGGTTGAGCAGGAGAGAGAATCTTGATTACTGAGGTTGGCCTTGAATGAAGCAACATGCATTTTCCACGCCTGCTGTGATAAATAACCCACTATTTAGAAATGTTCAAGTGGAAGAGTTTAGAAAAATGAATCAGTATTTTAAGGAGATTAATCTGGTTCAGAGCAGAATGGATTAGAGGAGGACAATATGTTTTCAGAGAAATGAGTTAATAGGTTCTTACAGTGTGGTCAAGAAATGACAAAATGGAAAAATATAGTTCCTCAAAGGGGACAAAACAATGACATAAACTGGTGGAGCCCAGTTCTCTGGAAGGAAGTAGGGTGGAGCCAGGGTCATTAGGAATGAACTGACTGTAGGCAGAAGGCCACAGCGGAAGAAGCAATGATTCCTTATCCTTCCTGAGGGCGGACCAAGTCAGAACATCTGCTCTACTCCCCCCACTTCCAAACTCGAAGAGGCATCAGCATTAGGGCAGCAGAAACCAATGTCCAACACCAGTGTCAGTGGAGAAGATTTGCCTGTGTCCTTTCCTAGCAAGCAGTGAGCAGGTGGAAGGTGACCAACTTGGACGGGGCTGACAAAGCCAAAGAAGGATGAGAATCTGTATTCAGATGGCAGTAAGTGTGAAACAGAAAAGAAAGCATGGCTAAAAATTATTCTTAGAACTGATTAAAATATAATGAATAGGATTTTGTGAATGACTGTAAAGACCTAGAAAAAATAGAATTGACTCTTTGGTTTCAGATCTGAGGACAGAGAGGGGTCCTTGTGAAATACAGAAAGGAAGCAGGATTGGAGCGTGGCAGTTTCTGCTAGATTTTCCTTAATGTCAACCTTAAAATTTTCCTCAATATCCATCTTCTGCTGTAAAGCTAGAGCAGCACACTTTCAGATGGGTATATTATGGCTAATGTAAAAACAACATTTCCGAGTCTCCTTTGCAGCTGGATGCCCAAGCCTGTAAATTCTTGCCAATGGGATATAAATGGAAATGACACGTACAAGTTCAGGTTTGTACTCAGAGAAGGTATGCGCCTTCCTCCCCCGACTTTTCTCCTTCTGCTGCATAGATGGCATCCAAGGGGATGTGACGAACCATTCTGAACCATATGGGCAAGTGCCACTCTACAGAGATGTGACTCTGTAGCAGATTGAAGAACTGTGATCCTTGGCACTGGCATAAAGATAGAACTGCTTACACCCAGCACCATTACTGAGGTGTGTGGGTGGAGGAGAGTTGCTATCTTTTTTAATTCCCTGTTATTTGTGGTCTTTGTTACAACACCTGCCCCTCTGACAAGGAATGAGTTCTATAAGGAATGCATTAAAAATTGCATGTCACATAATTAGGCATTTTACAATGAGATGATTGAACTCCTTTGGGTAATCCTCCTGGTGGCTCAGATGGTAAAGAATCTGCCTGCTGTGCTGGAGACCTGGGTTCTATCCCTGGGTTGGGAAGATCCCTAAAGGAGGGCATGGCAACCCACTCCAGTATTCTTGCCTGGAGAATCCCCATGGACAGAGGAGCCTGGTGGGCTACAGTCCATGGGGTCACAGAGTCGGACACGACTGAAGGACTAAGCACAGCGCAGCACTTGATGATCAGAGAAATAGAGGTGATGTCAGAAAATCAGAGACAATCAAAGGTAGGAAACTTTTTTCTTTTAAGAGGAGAAGTAGGGCTTCCCTTCTCAAGTCTTCTCTTGAGAGTCCCTTGGACTGCAAGGAGATGAAATTGGTCAATCCTAAAAGAAATCAATCCCGAACATTCATTGGAAGGACTGATGCTGAAGCTGAAACGCCAAGACTTTGTCCACCTGATGTGAAGGGCTGACTCATTGGAAAAGACCCTGATGCTGGGAAAGATTGAAGGCAGGAGGAGAAGGGGACGACAGAGGGTGAGATGGTTGGATGGCATCACCAATGTGATGGACATGAGTTTGAGCAAACTCAGAAGCCTGGCGTGCTGCAGTCCATGGGGTCACAAAGAGTCAGACACGACTGAGCGACTGAACTGAACTGAGGGCGTCCCTGGTGGCTCAGTGGTAAAGAATCTGCCAGTCAGTGCAGGAGACACAGGTTTGACTCCTGATCCAGGAAGATCCCGGATGCTGTGGAGCAACAAAGCCTGTTTGCCACAAATACTGAGCTGGCATTCTAGAGCCTGGAAGCTGCAACTACTGAGCCCACATGTTACAATTACTGAAGCCTACGTGCCTAGAGCCCGTGCTCCACAGCAATAGAAGCCTGAGCACCCCAACAGAGAGGAGTCCCTGCTAGAGAAAAGCCCTCACAGCAGCAAAGACCCAGCACAGCCAAAAATAAATAATTTTTTTTTTTTTTTAAAAAGAGGAGAAGTAGGTGGATCTCGACAATGAGAGCCTAGTGAGTCTGGAGGCAACCCAGCACAGGGTATAAACCAAGAAGATCCTTGAGCATTATTAGAAGAGGGGAAGAGGACCAGTGGGAGCCCATGTAAGCTCATGAAGAAATAACAATTCCTGTTTTGATTGTGCCTGCATCCAGGTAAACCAAGGGACTTCTGTCCACATACCATATTTGAAGGTCTGCAAGCTCTTTGATGATGTCTTTCTGAATTTGTTTCTGGAGAGATCTTTGGCCCATGATAGCCCTGCTGGATGGATACGTATGCAGCCCAGTGGACTGGCACAACATGGCAGGAAAGCACTGATAAGATGAAGCTGACCAGCAGGCCTGGTCCTTCCCCTCCACTAATGGAAGTACAGAGCGCATGACAAAGGGAGGACGGTACTCATTTCCTGGTACACCTGGAAAGTTATCTTCCCTTTGTGGAACCTTGAACTGAGACCCGACAGACTGCAGCCCAACCAGAGGAGAGCAACCAGGCTGAACCATAAAGAACGGGAGGGATTCAGCTGGAATAAGTGAAGGCTTGGGAGTGGGGAGGAGGCTGGAACAGAGCAACTGTCCTCAAATATTTTAAGAATTAACAAGTTAGAATGTTTTACGTGGTTCACTGGCTGTTTTTCCCCAAGGTTATAGCATGATCCGCTGACAGACTGAAACCAGAACTCAGATGTCCTACAACACAGATCCCTCTCAATGACAGGCCCCCGGAGGACGGTGCCCTCGGTTTGGGCTCTTCGGTCATTTATACCTCAGTGGGAACACACTGATCAGACCCTGTTCATAAAGACAAGAGGATTAGAAAAAGAGGCTTAGGTGCTTCCCTGGTGGCTCAATGGTAAAGAATCTGCCTGCTAATGCAGGACACATGGGTTCGATCCCTCGTCCAGGAAGATCCCACTTGCCTCAGGGCAACTAAGCCCATGCTCAACAGTGCCACAGGCCTGCACAGCAATGAAGGCCACACACAGCCAGAAATAAATACGTAAATTATTTTTGAAAAATAAAAAGAGGCTTACTGTTAGACATTCAAGTTCCCCACCTCTCCACTTCTTCAAAGATTCCTCTTTTCTCCCCGTCCCCAGTGATCCCCCAATTTCTCTCACTCCACTATCTCAGCTGCTTATTAACAAGAAATGAAACTAAGCTAATTAGGAAATGGCTTGGTAATGGATCTGAACTTACAGACTTTCTTTCCAACTTGGTGATTTTGGTCAAGATGTTAAATTTCTCTGAGATAAACTTTCTTCAAATAAGGAGATTAAAATTTTCCTTTTGGGATCTAAAATTCTGTGTTATCAACTTTAAGTGAATTCACATTTTTCAAGGGGGCTACTTTGGTGTCCAAGGATTTCCCTATGGGACCTTCCAGTCCCTCAGGATTCACACGCTATCCTCAGTCATGCCATGAACTCTTCATCCCTCTCTTTTCTCCTCACTATCTTGATCATTGTCTCCTTCCCTCTCCACCTGTTTAAATAGCAACTGTCTTCCAAGTTCGATGTAGAGTTCTTCTCCTTTGAAGTCCAATATCCGTTGACCAGTTGGGTAAGGCTGAGTCTTTTGAACAGGGAGTGAGCTAGCATGGATTGATCACTAATTTGAAAGAGTCAGTCTGTAGTGGCAAAACATGAGCAACCTGATAGGCTAGTGAGGGGGTTATTTGAGAGGCCAACATACTTCTGTATTCTCAACCACATGTTGAAGATTGGCCATGGAAGTCTCCAGTCTGAACAAGAATGTTAGAATACCTGCCAGTACTCCCAGAGCACTTGGAAAGACCCAGTTTGGTTTACCTTACTGCCACATTCATTACACAAATATTTACAGAGCACAGACTTGGTACCAGCCACTGTGTTGAACGCTTTACACGAATCATCTCATTTGACTCTCACAATGATCCTATGAAGTAGTTACTATTATTGTCCCCACTTTACAGATGGAGAAATAGGAGCCCAGAGAATTTAAATAACTTGCCCAAGGTTACCAGCTGTGAGAAGTGAAGCCAAGAGCCAAATCCAGGGTGTCTGATGCTAGAATCTGAGCTCTTAGCCTGCACGTCAGCAGCTCCTTGCAGTAGGTGCAAACTTCTACCTCTTGGAGCACAGATCCCAGGAGAGATTCCTGCTGATCAGACAGATACTGTATGGGAAAGCACAAAGTGCCCTGAGCACACAGCAGGGCTGGGGAAGTCTGAGAAGTGACGGCTGGGGGCATTTCTCTGATGTTGAGAAAACCAGAGGAAGCAGTGTATTCTCTAGAGAGAAGACACAGTGAAAGCCCAGAAGTGACCGAGTGAGGAGCATGATTTATCTGTGTGAGTGCAAGTGGCTTAATATGACTGCAGGATGGAACACAGGCCGAGCATTGAAGCTGAGGAAGCAGACAGGGGCCATAGCAGAAAGGGCCTTGTAGGCTTGTGGGAAAATGTGGGGCTTTTTCATGAGAGTAGTAGGAGCCACTGAAGGATTTTAGGCAGGAAACACAATCTGATCATGTTTGTGCATTTGAATGAGCACTGTTAACTGTGTAGAAAATGGATGTAGCGGCCCACTTCCTCCATCCTAATAGAACCCTGAGCTTGTCCAAAACATCTCCCTTTTCTGGGTGGCCATGTGCAATAAAGGATTCCCTTAGGGGGCTTCTAGAAAGGTTTTCTCATGCCTGAGCGAATCACAAGAGAAGAGATGGCCTTCTCTATCTCTGGACATTGTACAGATGGAATATGACACCAGAAATGGCTGTGGTTATCAACCTCCTAGCCTGAGGATAAAGCTACCACATGGGGGAGTTTGAGGCTAAGAGATGCAGAGGGAAAAGCTGTCGAGTGCTTTAACTTGCCAGCCTGGGGCTCTCTCTTGCCATTGCTGCTGCAGGGGAGCCTACAGGGGAGGTTTCCTGGCACCACACAAAAGTTTGCTGTTGTCTGTTAGCTGGAGATGTCCCTCCAGCTTTTCCAGTTTCACTCCCCATCTGTCTCCTCCTGCTGCAGGATGCATGCAGCGGAACTGCATCAACAGGCCCACCTTCCCTGCAGTTTCCGGCTAGATTGGGCCAATGGGAGCACCAGCAAGAGATGAGAGGGAGCAAGACGGTGAAACAAGAGTATTGGTTCCTTTAGCTCCCCTAGGTGAGGGTCTCACAGAGTTGCATCCAGCTCCCATAAGGCAGGCCTCTCTCCCTGGGCCTCTCAGTCTGTGCATTCTAGTCAGTGCCCCTTCCTCTTGCTTCTTCAGACATAGTGAAGGAAGAGTACCTCACTAGCCCTTAGCAACCACTCCTCCTTGTGGTTTCTCTATATCCTGCCCATACCTTTGAAAATAATTTCTTTACCAAACTTTTCAAAGGATCCCCGTATGAGAGCATCATCTCTCTTCTGCTGGTATGTTGTTACATTCCTCTTTGTGTTAATCCAGGACATTTGAGAAGCAGTTGTTGAGATAAGACTGTACATGTAAGGAGTATGATGAAAATCTGACTCTGAGTGGAGGGGAGTGAGAAGGAAGGTTAGATGGAAGCATTCTAAACTGCCATGCAATCTAAAGAAGGTTTGCCTAGCTAGCTGGGGAGTCAAAGATGGCCATCAGAGCATCAGAGGAGTCCTGAGTCTCCCAGGAATGGGCTTGCCTTAGTTGTTAGCGGCAAGTAGCCCATGCTAAGTGTGGCCTCTGTCAAGTAAGGCAACGCATTTGAGCACAGCCACAGCTATATCCCCTGTGGTTGTGGGTCTGTGAGGCATACTCTCACTGCTATCACACTCATCCTATGAACAGTTTCAATACCACCTTAAGGCTTGGGTGTTCCCTCCACCCCCACCACCAGCACTCTGCTTTTACCTTACTGTATCTATTTTCCCCTCAAAAAGGATGTGTGAAAGTTTTAAATGTGCTTTCTCAGCTGGCCTTAGAGGGTTACCTTACAAGGTGACAATCATCAGCAGTCAGATGATAAGTCTGGTAAGCTCAAAACTTGATTTTGGGACTTTTCTGGTGGTACAGTGGATAAGAATCCGCCTGCCAATGCTTGATCCTTGGTCCAGGAAAATTCCACCTGCCGTGGAGCAGCTAAGCCCGTGCGTCACAACTTCTGAAGCCTGTGCACCTAGAGCCTGTGCTCCGCAACGAGAGGAGCCACTTCAGTGAGAAGCCCGTGCCCCGCAATGAAGAGCAGCCCCCACTTGCTCCAACTAGAGGAAGTCCATGTGCAGCAACAGAGACCAGCAAAAGCAAATAGCTGACTAGTTAACAAATGATTCTGTCAGCACCACATGCAATTATCTTCCAAGGCAAGCTCATGCTAATCACATTCAAGGGCCTAGTGTGAAAAGTCAGAATGCCAAGTTACTCACTCTTCATGAGCCACCACCGTTAGAAGGGCCAAGACTCTCTGAGGTCTCTAGGATTTACTGATGGCATTACTTCCTTGCAAAAGCTAGAAAACTGTCAGGAGATTGCTTGTTAGACTGCTTGTTGAATGTGACATCAGATTAAGGGGAACTGGGTAAAGCCAAAGGTTTACAGCAGTAGGGCCAAGTTAGCCTAATGTATCATTCATCTCACACAGGGATATACAGACCGGATGTAAATACTCAAAACACAATGGTACATTTACCCATTAGGAATGGTGTTGCATGCTCAAAGTCTAATGGCTGTCTCCTTCTCCACTGGACAGGGTTTGAACTTGTCTCTGTATGTCTCTCTTCTCTGATTCCATGTTTGACCATCACAACCACCATTTCCCTTTGGACCACCCCATCTTCTACTCTCAACCAGCCCAAGAGCCTTAGAAGCCATCCATCGACCATTCCCATCTAATCCAACATGTATTGGTATTAGAGTTTAGCATTCAAAAAGTCAGTCCCATTTCTCTCATTTTCAAATTTTGGGAGCAATTAAATGTCAGCAAGTCAATTACTATCAATAAAGCTTCTTTTTATTTTCAGGGGTCTGAGCTAGAAAGAGGTGCCTCAGAGTATATTCCTAGGTCCACCTGGTTTTCAGCAAGACACCCTCCAACTATTTTTTCCCCCCACTAATGGAGTCTCAGTGGCTCCTTTTCCCAGGGGTGTGGCTGGGAAGAACCATCTGGAAACCCTAGCCCTCTGATTCCTCATCTTTTGGAAGAGGAAATGTAGCTGACGACATCCAGCAATACAGCCAAGTAATTCTTCAGGCAAATGTCTACCTCCATGGAGACTGCTCAGCCCTCCTGACAAAGAGAAATTTCTTCTCCTGATTTGGAAAATGGCCCCAGCCATGATGGCCTCTCTCCTAAGACATGCACGGATGGGAGAAACATACATTTTTTGGTTTTTCCTTAGGTCAGATTATCCTCCTCAGCCTCAGCCCACTGCTCTTGTCATGTTCTAGACCCACTCTAGCAGACTGTGTTAGGACTGAGCATCTAATTGTCTCAGTTCCACTTTGTGAGAAGATGGCAGAATGAGCCTGACCCTCATGCCCCACCCTTATCTCTGTATGTCTGTTACCCGTCCACAAATGCCAGCTGGAGGGGCATTTCCCAGGCCTGTTTCTCCGTTTCCTCAGACTAAGAGCCAGAAGACAAAACCGCAAGACTCATTTGTTTTTGGTCAAATGTGAGTGGAGGAGAGATAAAGTTCTGAGAGTCAGGAAACCCAATTTTTAGGCTGGTTTTGTCCTGGACTAACTCAGCAGCCTTGAACGAAACACTTGATCCAATGCAGTTACTTCCTCCTTTTAAAATGGCAGTGGTGACAGTTGGCCCCACTCACCTCCAGAGCTCTTCTGAGGTAAAATATGATAATGGCTGCGAAAATGCCAGAGGAGATATAAAAATACAAAGAGCTCTGCTGTTGGTCTCAACCAAAAAGGATACAGAAGTGTGTTGGAAGTCTCATGAATTCCAGGGAGAGCATCCCATCTGTAGATGACCTGGTCAAGTGACAGGACTTTATAGGAATGGATTCTCATAGCTGAGAAAAGGTTGGAAGTGCACTTCAACCTTGGGGACAAATGAATTGGGGACTTGAGGTCTGCCAGTAAAGTTCTATCTCCAACTTCTATCTGCCACTCTACACTCCAATCTCTGGTAAGGATTCCTTTGAAAAGATGTCCAACGTGGCCACTTTCAGGTCCAAGGAATCACAACTTCACTTCAATCAAAACAGAGCCAATGGTCTTCTCTTAGTTCCAGCTTAAAAAGTTCTGGGAAACAGTTTTGGCTTGTCTAGTCTGGCTCAGATGGCCACTCCTAGATCAATCCACCGTGATCAGAAAGACAAATTACCATGACTGGCCAACTTGAATTTGGGTCCATATTCAGTGCGCCAGCCCTGTGCCAGTGACTGAAAATCTACTGAATGGCACCTAATGATGAGACTCGAGGTCAATAATTCAGACATGGGTTATTGGGTGCAGAGGCCAACTCTGTGATTTAGGGTCATTCCTAGTAAAAAAGGCATCATTGGAAGTTGGGCAGTCAATCCAATGGCAAGGAGTGAAGGGGAGCTGCTACAAATGTCTCTATATTTGGTCTCTTTTATCTAACTGGAGTCATACTTGTTCAGAAAACACAGAGACCCAGTTCAGTTTCCACTCAACACCACGCTTAGCCATGCCGTGATCAGAGAACCCAAGAACTCTTGGCACCTTGTCTGGTTCTGTTAGATCAATAAAGGCCCAACAGCTGAATGTTCATGTGAAGGGGACAGAAAGAGAGGGGACAAAGACCTGCCAAGGTTTCTCTAAGGGTTTTGGCTTCATGAAGCTATAGATGTTGTCACCGTTTCTCCTCCTCCTCCTAAGCATCTTGAGACATAGTTCAAACTACCAGCTTTGTATTAACTCATTTCCATGACAACAAATTACTAACTCTTCCTTTTTCCCTTCCTGCATCACTTACATGTGATACAAAAGGGGTAGCAAATGTCAATATTTTTCACACAAAGAAGTCAGACTTGTGTGGCGTGAACAGGACAAATGTGCCTCATTATCGATTACCAAACACTAGAGAGAGGTAAATATATACGTGAAGAAGTTGATCTTTTTACCCCAGAGATACAAATTACATTTAATTCTTCCAAAAAAACAGTAAGACAAATGCAATTCATTTAAAAATGCAACTAATTATAGGCCAAGTCCTTTGGAATTATGATAATTTTTCTTTTATCACAGAGTATTTTTTATAAAGACTTTGGGTGTCAGATACAGGGGCTACAGGAGAGAATTTCCCAGAAGACCAAAGTCAACCCAATGTTGGGTGGAAAATTTCCATTTTAATTAAAAGTAGAAAGTCTGACTTTTTTTTTTTAATAGGGAGAACTAAAAATGCCAACATAGTCTGAATGAGCAATCATGGCAAAAACAGTTACAGCTGATGAGCTACAAATCCTGGGGTGGCGGCGGGGGGAAGGGGAAGATTAAAAAAAAAAGAGGAGAGCGTGTTGTTTGCGTGTCTGTTTTGGTGTGTAATGTTAATATAATCATTCTTTTTACTTTCCTGATATTATAACATAGACCTACATCAGGCTAATCGCTTAGGTTACAAAGTGCTACCATGGAAGTGAAATCTCTTCACTGAGTTCTGGCTTTGCATAAAACATTTGATCACTGAAAGAAAAAGGTGATGGATAAAATCAAGTTCATCCTAAAATGATCAAGAACAACTGAGCTGTGAATTTTGTAACACCCAAGAGTACTCAGTTGGTAACTCTGGTGGGTTGACCCCTCCTCCCAAAGAAAAGATATGTGCATTGTTGAAATCTTAATTCCCTAAACATATGAATGTGACCTTATTTGGGAAAAGATCTTTGAAGATATAGTTAATTTAAGGACCTTGGATGAGGTCATCCTGGACTAACCTGTGGGCCCTATGACCTGTCGAATGGCATGTGTCTTTGTAGCAGTCATGGAAGGAACACACCGAAGAGGGGGCGGCAATACGGCCATGGAGGCCGAGGCTGGAGAGGTGCGGCCACAGACCAAGGAACGCTCACTTTCCTCAAAGAAAGGAGAAAAAATTTCAATTATCAGAACAGGAAATAAGAGAGCAATTTACTTAGCCAGCTAATGAATTCTCCCTGCTTGAAAGGGTATAAGCAAGAGAGGTGGTTATGGTTGCTATAGAATAAATTCTTGCATTGGCTGGGAGGCAAGTTGAACTAACCAAACTTTAAGGACCCTCCCAACTTTAAGATTCTATCATTTTATGATTTGACATGGCCTTTCCAAAGAAAGAGGCAACTTCTTCAGGGGCCTAAATTCCAAAGAGAATCTGTGATGGGTCATCATGGAACCCAGTGAACAGAATTTTTGAGTAATTTTTTTTTTTTTTTTTTTTTTTTAGCAATTAAAAGATAGAGAAATGAAACAATTCTTATATGGCTCTTTCATGGGACCACTCTTGGTGAAGGTCAAATATGGTGACTTTTAAACTTTTCTGATTGAAACTCACAGTAAAAAAAAAAAAAAGAAAAAAGACTTTTTATCACAATCTAGTACTCTCAATTCACACAGACACAAACATACACACAGATGTCACAGACATGTGACAAAATTTTAAAGTAACACTGACTCTTTACTACAGATGATGCTTGCCTTCCAGTTTCTGTTCTACTTTCTTCTCTTCGCTGGTGGCTCAGACGGTAAAGCGTCTGCCTGCAATGCGGGAGACCGGGGTTCGATTCCTGGGTCAGGAAGATCCCCTGGAGAAGGAAATGGCAATCCACTCCAGCACTCTTGCCTGGAAAATCCCATGGACGGAGGAGCCTGATAGGCTACAGTCCGTGGGGTCGCAAAGAGTCGGACACGACTGAGCGACTTCACTTTCACTTTTCTCTTATCTGAAGTGCTGGCTGTGACCTATACACTGATTTCATAATCTGAAAATGAGTTGTGACATTCAGTTTTAAAAACACTGATCCAAGGTTTTAGGTAAGAACGTATTTCTGAAAGTGTAGGGACAGGGATGAATGGGGCTAGGTATCTGGGGTTTTAGAAAGAATTTTTATTAGTGCTCATTTCTTCTCTGTCTCCCCCCCAGCATGGCGTGGGATCTGCCAGGCCCAGAATCCCACTAAAGGGAGCCTGCGGGGCACTGTCTGGACACATTTTCGGTTGTCACAACTGGTTTGGGAGCTCTACTGGCATCTGTTGGGTAGGGGCCAGAGATGCTGCTGAATGTCCTACAATGCACGCAGGACAGGCCCCACCCCACAACAAAGAAGTTATCTGGTCCAAAATGTCACTAGTGCTGAGCTGAGAAACCCGCAATGAACCTGAAGACAGTTGTGTTTTGCTCTTTTCTTCATTTTGTGGAGAGGACAGAAAGTTAGGTGACAGTCAGATTTGTCCTGTTCTATGCTGGAGTCATTCCAACCTACCTGGTTTTAAGTTAACAGTAACATGTGGAAAGGCTCCGTGTCTGAGGTTACCCGGTACAGCTGTCTTCTTGTTGGCCCAGTGAGAAGTTACTGAGTGATTAATAGCCATGGAGTTTCCTGAAACATCCAGGTGGAAGACACAACTGGCTTCTTCTCTTTTAATATCTGGTCGTATAAACTGAACATAGCAGGGTAACAGGAGGTGCCCCTGGAGACCTGGGCATGAGGTTCAGTCTCATGCAACCTTCTCTTAGTGTAGTTTCTCCAGACCATATGGTGGCTGATGGGCTCCATCTCTTGGGTTTATCCACGGGGAAGAGGACATTAAGTCTGCACAGCTGTGCTGTGATCAGAGGTGCAGGGAGATAGAACTGGGAGAAACTTTCCCCACACAGTCTCCCCTGAAATGCTTGGTAATAAGAGTAGACTTGGGCAGGCATTTTGTTTGAAAAGAGAAAATTTCACTTCCTTTCAAATGCCGTATGGTCCAGGTGAAGAGCCCAGTGTTTTTCTTTTTTTTTTTCTTTTTTTCCCCTTGTTGCATTTTTATTCAGAGAAGGTAATGGCACCCCACTCCAGTACTCTTGCCTGGAAAATCCCATGGGCAGAGGAGCCTGGTAGGCTGCAGTCCATGGGGTCGCTAAGAGTTAGACACGACTGAGCGACTTCACTTTCACTTTTCACTTTCATGCATTGGAGAAGGAACCCACTCCAGTGTTCTTGCCTGGAGAATCCCAGAAACAGGGGAGCCTCGTGGGCTGCCGTCTATGGGGTCGCACAGAGTCAGACACGACTGAAGTGACTTAGCAGCAGCAGCAGGGATGTTTGCTTAGTGTCATCATACCCAACCTCTCCCATTTCTTGGGGCAACCAGCCCAAATATGACATCAGCTGAAAAGGTCAATAAGGGAAGGGGAAATAGGACAGGAGAGTTTATGAGAAATACACCAGAGTACCAAGCCAAAATTTGATTACTACATCAGGGTGACAGTCCAAGCTTCCAACAAGTAGGAAGTTAAAACATAATCTCTAGATAAAGATAAGCAATGAAACCGACCAAATAATAGGTTAACCTGAAAGTCACAGA
The DNA here is from genome assembly GCF_042477335.2 of Ovis canadensis. Classification (NCBI taxonomy): domain Eukaryota; kingdom Metazoa; phylum Chordata; class Mammalia; order Artiodactyla; family Bovidae; genus Ovis; species Ovis canadensis. Next base: position 135,950,834 of record NC_091247.1, on the reverse strand, counting down.
GAAACTGAAAAAAAGAAAATTCTTGAAATGGGCTATAGGGTTTTGGCAGATAAATGGGAAGGGCAGCCAGGAGTCTAGTCTCAGAATGGTACAGTCAGGCAATGACTAAAGCGTGAGCCAGAACCTTGGCAGCTACTACAGTCAAATATCTCTGAATTGCGCAGAGGTTAAAGAAATGATTATGGCAAGATTTCATGAATGCAGCAATTAAAGCTGAGAACAGATCAACCCAAACCTGGGGAGGAGGGTAAGCAAACTCAACTCTTCCAGAAAATAGGAAGAAGCTGACTGCCAGAATATGTGCAGCAAAACCCCAAAGACTAAACCATAGACACGGCCAACTGTCTAGCAATGATGAGCAGAGGCCATTGGCTAGAATGGTGGCAGTGGGAGGGGGGAAATCATAACCCAGTTCCACTGTTCAAATTACTAGGAGAGGAAATGTCTACTGTGTCATCCATAGAAAGACCAAGAGAAAGTTAACTGTTGTGGAGACTTTACAAGCGGAACTCCTCAAATGGAAATAGAATGTGCTTTAAGAGCTGAGGTATGCCAAAAATGCAGCTTGGCGTGGGTATGCTTTCCCTTGGCTCCCCAGGAGGGTGCTTTCGTCATTGCTTTTCTTTTTTTTAAAGTTGTTTCTGGCTGTGCTGGATCTTCATTGTGACGCCCAGGCTTTCTCTAGCTGCAGTGAGTGGGGGCTCCTCTCTAGTTGCCATGTGTGGGCTTCTCGTTGCAGTGGCTTCTCTTGTCGTGGAGCACAAGCTCGAGAGTGTGGGCTCAGCAGTTGTGGCACGTGGGCTTAGTTGCTTCGTGGCACGTGGGATCTTCCTGGACCAGGGATCGAACCTGTGTCCCCTGCATTGGCAGGTGGAGTCTTAACCACTGGACCACCAGTGAAGTCCTCTCGTCCCTCTTTAGAGCCCAAATTCCCTTTCAGATAAGGTGTTGTGCCATCAGTCTCCAATTATGATCATAGTGTGATTATACAGAAAGGGCTAGAATGTTTAGGGTTTATGAAAACTATGGAGTTGGCTTTATAGTGAAGAAGACTCGGGAGGTTTTACATGATGTACTTGTAGGTGAGACATCTGGAGCTTCAGGATCCATTTTTAGTCTTTCCAGTGCTATGACCTGATACTCTGTGCACCAAGAGGCCGAGAGTTCTCAGGCGGATAAGATTGCCAGGTGAGGCCTGCCCAGCGTAACAGACATTCCCAAACTGGGGCAGAGGCCATGTTTTCATCTTTTTTGAGACCCTCTTCACTCACAATGGCCTCGCTGCTTACTTTGGAGTGACTAAGATGATGTAAGGGGACCACGTTGAGGGGAAAATTATGAGAAGACATCTAAGTGTAGCAAGGAGGCTTAACCTGTAAAAATTGTTTTGAGAGTTTTTACCTTTAACTTGAGATGGTCTACTACAGTGGTCTCATAGTCTACTGTGATATAGTCTCCATGGTCTAAGTCACAAATCACATGTCCTCACAAGTCACATGGAACAATGCCATTAAGGAGTCAACGAAGTCTCCTAAGATCCTCTAGCCAGGCTGCATCCACTCTCTCTCTTGTACCACAAAGGCCAGTAATCCTAAGGGGAGGGTCCTCAGTAACATTAATGAAGACGCCAAACAAAAGATATCAAAGACCCATGGTACCTTTAAGAAATGCAATTGAAAATGAGAGGAAATTGCCCTACATTTTGAAAAAGAAACATCCTCATGAGTTCTGCTGGTTATGGACTCACACTGGTTAGGTTGGAATTCTATTTTCATATTCTTTTACTATGTGAGCCAAGAAAGGGACATAACTCTGAGTCTCAGTCTCCTGTAAAAGAAATATCATATTGCTCCTAAGGCAATAATGAGGGTTAAAAGAATTAAAAGTAAAGCACTTAACACAGAACACTTTGCATTTGAGGCTCATTAAGCTACAGCTGTTATTGCTGTAACTCTAAAAGTACAACATCACATCAGTAAGGATGTGAAGAACAGCCCTCCATTATCCATCTCTTTCAATGAGAAGACAGTTGCTGATTCATCCCACAGGGCCCACTGACTGCTGGGCCCTTAGTGCTTGCTGCATTGAGCAGCAGACACCAGCAATTTAAAGACTGATATACACAGAACATTTTTTCCCAGTCTCCATTTCCTTTGTTTGAGGCTTTAATAATGTCTAGATTCCTAGAATCCTGGCAGGTAAGAAAAATTAGTAAATAGTATTCTGGTTTATAGTTGCATGTAGGACAATAATTTGCTACCTCAAGGGAAATTCTATAATTATGGATCTCTGTATGGAAGCTATTGTTTATGGTCAGCTCTGTGTAGTAACAGTTCTGCAGGATGGTTAAGCCAATGATTTGACTGCTTTCTGACATTAATTAGCTAATTGACTTGTTAATTCATTTATGCATGAACAAAACATTGCTGAGTATTTTCTATGTGCCAGTCATAGCAAGTTCTGTAAAGAAAAACAATGTGAAGGATGGAGAAAGACAGTGATGGGGGCGCAGAGAGGCAGCGATGGAGTGTGCTATTTTAAATAAAGTGTCTTCTGCACGGAGCAGAGATCGAGATAGAGCAGGCAAGGGAGTGAGGCTTAAAAACACCTGGGGAGAAACCTTCAAAACAGAGGGGAAAGTACATGCACAGGCTCTGAAATGAATGTGCTGGGCACATGGGTTTGAGGCACAGCAAATATGTCAGGGTGGCTGATGTGGTGTGAGCGCTGGGAGGATGGGAAGAGATGGGGTGAGTGAGGTAGCGGGGGGACGGTTTAATTCAAAATGACCTGAGAAGTCAGAGATTTCTATGTGGTGGTGACAGGAGCTGATGCATTTTAACTGCATCACTCTGACCACTGTGCTTAGGATAGAAGGGGACATGAGAACAATCGTAAACGAGGGGCAGTTATCATCTAGACAAGAGACAACGGCAGACAGGGGCTGGTAGTGGAAGAGGTGACGGAATATGGTCAAATTCTGGCCACATTTTGAAGGGAGAGAGCCTTTGGGGGTTGCTAATTGATTTGATATGGAGGACGAGAGCGAAAAGTCAAGGACGACTCCGAGGTTTTTCTCTGGGCAACTGCGATGGTTAATTTTATGTGTCAACTTGACTGGGCCACAGGGCACCGGGACATTTGGTCAAACATTATTCTTGGTGTCTGTGAGAGTGAGATTATCATTTGCATTGGTAGACTAAAGCAGATTACCCTCCCTAATGTGAGGGAGCCTCATTCAATCAGTTGAAGGCCTGAATAGAACAAAAAAGGCTGACCCTCCCTCTCTTTTCTTGCTAGGCTGCTGGACCTGGGATAGTGTTTTTGTTCGGCCTTCAGATTCAGACTGAAACACTGGCTCTTCCTGGGTCTGGAGCCTGGTGGCTTTTGGACTAGAACTTCCACCACCAGCCCTTCTGTTCTCAGGATGTTAGACTTACGGGAACTACACACCAGCTCTCCTGGGGCTCCAGTCTTCCAACTACAAGATCTTAGGCATGCAAGTGGAAATGTTGAGTGGACACTTGGATATAGAAGTCTGCGATTTAGGGAAGAGATCAAGGTGGGGATAGAAAGGCAAGTGTTTTTATCATTAGATAAATTTTATGCCTATGGGACTAAATGAGATCACCTAGGGAGTGAATATAGAGAGGAGAGAGAAGAAGTCCAAGGGCTGAGTCCTTTGGCATGTCAGTGTTTAGAGGTCACAAAATTGGAAAACATTTAGCAAAGGAGCCTGAAAGGGCACTTCTCAGCAGAAGGGCTGAGAGCGGTATCCTAGAAGCCAGGAAAGAAAGCGTTTTATGGGGAAGAACATGATCAGCAACGTCAAATGATGCTGATTTATGGAGCTATTGTCCTTGTTTAGTTGCCAAGTCATGTCAGACCCTTTGTGACCCCAAGCACTGTAGCCTGCCAGGCTCCTCTATCCATGGGATTTCCCAGGCAAGAATACTGGAGTGAGTTGCCATTTCTTCCTGACTGAAGGATCGAACCCGCGTCTCCTGCATCGGCAGGCAGGTTCTTTGCCACTGAACCACTGGGGAAGTGGAGGAGTCCCATTAAAATGACAACACAGAGGTCAACGATAACTTTCATAATGACAGGTTCAGTGGAGTGGGTTCAAGAGATAATGTGAGGAGAGGAAGTGGAGATGAATAGAAAAATGCTTTAAGAAGTTTTGAGGCAAAGGAGGTTAGAAAGATAGGGCAATAACCGGAGGAATTTTTGAGGTCAAGGGAAGATATTTTCAAATATAGGAGCTAGTGCAGCATGTTTGTTGATGGGAATGATCCAACAGAGAAGGAAAATCCACGACAATGAAGATGGAGCAGGCAGAACTGCAGGTACGATGCCCTTTTGTAGGTGAGAGGAGATGGCGTCCAGATAGAGCCTGGACAGGCCAGCTATAGTATGAAGAGAAGGCCAACTTGATGGAACAGATGCATGCAGATTAGTGGGCTCCATAGTGAGAGCATGTGAAAGTCTCTTCCTTTTCTCTCTGAAAATCTAGACTTTACCAACCTGGGTTTCTGTCATTTACCAGCTGTGTTACTCTGACCCCATTACTTAACTCCTTGCTTGCGTGCTAAGCCACCTCTGTGTGACCCTATGGACTGTAGCCCAGCAAGCTCCTCTTTCCATGGGATTCTCCAGGCAAGAATACTGGAGTGGGTTTCCATGCCCTCCTCCAAGAGATCTTCCCCACCCAGGGACTGAAGCCAGGTGTCTCATGTCTCCTGACTGGCAGGCGGGTTCTTTGCCACCAGTGTCACCTCGGAAGCACCTCAACCTCAGAGCCCTCATTTGTAAGCTGGAGATTGTGTGGTAGTTGCTCAGTCATGTCTGACTCTTTGTGACCCCATGGTCTAGGGCTCACCAGGCTCCTCTGGTAGCTCAGCCAGTAAAGAATCCACCTGCAATGCAGAAGACTTGGGTTTGATCCCTGGGTTGGGAAGATCCTGTGGAGAAGGGGATGGCAGCCCACTCCAGCATTCTTGCCTGGAGAATCCCATGGACAGAGGAGCCTGGCAGGCTCCATGGGGTCACAAGGAGTTGGACACGACTGAAGGACTAACACTTCACTTTACTTGGCCAATGGAAGGACTCTAGCAGGGAACTGAACGGGGACAGAGAGAAGCCAGGGTGTTTCCCTGCTCCCCCTTTTCAGGAGGTATTGCCAGTAAATGTTGTATCTCTTCCAAGATTCCAGATCCCCCCAGATAGACCCTGAGATCTTAGCCTCTGCCCATGACTGGTTGAGAGTCTTCCTTCCGTTCAGTTGCTCGGTTGTGTCTGACTCTCTGTGACCCCATGGACTGCAGAAAACAAGGCTTCCCTGTCCATCACCAACTCCCAGACCTTGTTCAGACTCACGTTCATTGAGTTGGGATGCCATCCAGCCATCTCATCCTCTGTCGTCCGCTTCTCCTCCTGCCTTCAATCTTTCCCAGCATCAGGGTCTTTTCCAATGAGTCAGTTCTTCACATCAGGTGGCCAAAGTATTGGGGATTCAGCTTCAGCATCAGTCCTTCCAATGAATATTCAGGACTGATTTCCTTTAGGATGGACTGGTTGGATCTCCTTGCAGTCCAAGGGACTCTCAAACGTCTTCTCCAACACCTCAGTTCAAAATTGTTTCCCCATCTATTTGCCATGAAGTGAGGGGACCAGATGCCATAATCTTTGCTTTCTGAATGTTGAGTTTTAAGCCAACTTTTCACTCTCCTCTTTCACTTTCATCAAGAGGCTCCTTAGTTCTTCTTTCCTTTCTGCCATAAAGGTGGTGTCATCTGCATACCTGAGGTTATTGATATTTCTCCCAACAATCTTGATTCCAGCTTGTGCTTTATCCAGCCCAGCGTTTCTCATGATGTACTCTGCATAGAAGTTAAATAAGCAGGGTGACAATATACAGCCTTGACATATTCCTTTCCCAATTTGGAACCAGTCTGTTGTTCCATGTCCAGTTCTGTTTCTTGACCTGCATACAGATTTCTCAGGAGGCAGGTCAGGTGGTCCAATATTCCCATCTCTTGACGAATCTTCCACAATTTGCTGTGATCCACACAGTCAAAGGCTTTGGCATAGTCAACAAAGCAGAAGTAGGTGTTTCTCTGGAAATCTTGCTTTTACGATGATCCAGCAGATGTTGGCAATTTGATCTCTGGTTCCTCTGCCTTTTCTAAATCCAGTTTGAACATCTGGAAATTCATAGTTCATGTACTGTTGAAGCCTGGCTTGGAGAATTTTGAGCATTACTTTACTAGCATGTGAGATGAGTGCAATTGTGCAGTAGTTTGAGCATTCTTTGGCATTGCCTTTCTTTGGGATTAGAATGAAAACTGACCTTTTCCAGTCCTGTGGCCACTGGTGAGTTTTCCAAATTTGTTGGCATATTGAGTGCAGTACTTTCATAGCTCAACTTTTAGGATTTGAAATAGCTCAACTGGAATTCCATCACCTCCACTATCTTTGTTTGTAGTGCTGTTTCCTAAGGCCCACTTGACTTCACATTCCAGGATGTCTGGCTCTAGGTGAGTGATCACACCACCGTGGTTATCTGGGTCATGAAGATCTTTTTTTAACAGTCCTTCTGTGTATTCCATGGACGGAGAAGCCTGGAGAAGTCCACGGGGTCACAAGAGTTGGACACGACTGAGCGACTTCACCTTCTGTGTATTCTTGCCACCTCTTAATATATTCTGCTTCTGTTAGGTCCATACCATTTCTGTCCTTTATTGTGCCCATCTTTGCATGAAATGTTCCCTTGGTATCTCAAATTTTCTTGAAGAAATCTGAAGGGAATGGCAAAACACTTCAGTATTCTTGCCTTGAGAGCCCCATGAACAGCATGAACAGGCAAAAAGATAGGACACTGAAAGATGAACTCCACAGGTCAGTAGGTGCCCAATATGCCATGGGAGATTGGTGGAGAAAGAACTCCAGAAAGAATGAAGGTTGGAGGTTGAAGTGAAACTTAAATTGATTAAGGAAAATGAAGCAATGTGGTCTTTCTTGTACACACAGAGTTTGGGGAGTAAGTTTCAAATCCTTGGAAGAAACTCTCATAAATAGTCAAGTAAGTTTCGTTGCTGTGGCAATCCTTCCCTCATGAGATATTTACTTCTAATCATTAGAATATTAAAGAAAATAATTAAACTATACAAACCTAACCAAGCACTCTTGCAAACTCTGATAATCACACTAACAATAATGAAGAAGAGGAATCTTTCAATTTAAAACTGTGACCCAAAATAAATAAATAAAATAAAACTGTGAACCATAAATACTGAAGGAATTGTATTTTCTTTAGAGCACTTAGAATAATGAAGAAGATAAAAGTGAGATATTGATCCATCTGCAACGATCATCTTCCTGATAATTGCAACAGAATACATTATAAAGCATTAGCTAAGCCTATTCTTTATAATCCATGAAAGAGAATTAACATTTTCATCTTTAAAGGAGAAAAAAGTCTGTTTGAAGGCATTCAGTCCTGATCATAAATTGTTGAGCTTTTTGAGAACAAAGAAACATGCTCCGGTTCATTTCAGCAGTAAAAGGATTTTATTTTAAAAAGAATTTAAACAGCTAAAGGTCACTGAAGGAGGCCCAGAGATGGATTGTAGCCAGGGAACAATGTCTCTACCTGTACTGCAGAGCCGCTCCAATGAAGTCATCAGCATCCCCTCTCCCAGGGAGCCTCTCATCCCTCCAGACCCCCGGCTCCCAGCTAGAACTCCATCCACAGCCAGACACTGGACATTCCCTCCAGACCCTCTATGACTGCAGCCTCAACAAACTGATGTCTCTGCCTTCATCCTTGCCGGATGAATTATGTGCAGAGCTTACCTCTAACCATCAGTGATTTCCAAACAAATTCAGGACAGATGTGCCTGACTGGTAGACCTAGATTCCATGGTTGCATTCTAACTATTACATAGAGTGCTGGGAAAGTAAGTTTCTGACTTCTACGTTAGAGAGAACTGCATTCATAAAATGGAAAATCACCCCGAATATGAAGATAAATATCAACCACAGCTGCTAAGCCTCAGTCAATGAATAAAAGAATGCATACATATTTTTTTTTCTAGGAGTTTTATGGCTTCAGTTCTTCTATTTAAGTCTTTAACAGTTTGCATTTGTGTATGGTGTAAGGAAGTCGTCCAGTTTGATTCTTTCACATGTTGCTGTCAGGTTTTCTCAACACCATTTATTGAAGAGGCTGTCTTAGATTAATTGACCATATAAGCTTTTACACAGCGAAGGAAACTATCAACAAAATGAAAAGACAGCCTACGGAATGGGAGAAGATATTTACAAACATATCTCTGATGAGGGGAAAGATTCCAAAACGTACAAAGAACTCATACAACTCAACAACATAAAAAAAAAAAAATGGACTCAATTGGAAAGTGGGCAGAAGACCTGAATAGACATTTTCCAAAGAAGACAGATGGCCAACAGATACACAAAAAGATGATTAACATCACTGATCATCAGGGATTTACAAGTCAAAACCACAATGAGATACCACGTCACATCTGTCAGAAGGGCTACCATCAAAAAGACAACAAATAATCAGTGTTGGTGAAGGTGTGCGGAAAGGGAACCCTTGTGCACTGTTGGAGGGGGATGATAAACTGGCACAGCCACTGTGGAAAATAGTAGAGATTCCTCAAAAAGTTAAAGGTAGAACTGCCATATCATCCAGCAATTTCACTTCTGGGTGTTTCTCTGAGGGAAACAAAAACCCTTATTCAAAAAGATATATACACCCCCATGTTCATTAGAGCATTATCTATAATAGCCAAGATATAGAAACAACTGAAGTGTCCATCTATAGAAAAATGGATAAAGAAGATATGGTACAATCAGTGGAACATTACTCAGCCATAAAATAGTGAAACCTTGCCATTTGCAACAATATGGGTGATGTAGAGGGTATCGTGCTAAATGAAATAAGTCAGAAAAAGGCAAATGCCACATGATATCACTTATGTGGAATCTAAAACACAAACACACAAACCAAAATGAAAACAAACTCACAGATAAAGAGAACAAATGGTTGCCAGAAGGGAAGGGAGGCTGGGTAGATGAAACAGGTGAAGGAGATTAAGAGGTACAACCTTCCAGTTACATAATAAAGAATAAATAAGTCATGGGGACGTAATATATAGCATATGGAATGTGGGCAATCATATCACAATAATTTTGTATGGTGACTGGTGGTTACCAGATTTACTGTGATCATTGCATGCTGCTGCTGCTAAGTCGCTTCAGTCGTGTCCAACTCTGTGTGACCCCATAGATGGCAGCCCACCAGGCTCCCTCATCCCTGAGATTCTCCAGGCAAGAACACTGGAGTGGGTTGCCATTTCCTTCTCCAATGCATGAAAGTGAAAAGCAAAAGTGAAGTCGCTCAGTCGTGTCCGACTCTTAGCGACCCCATGGACTGTAGCCTACCAGGCTCCTCCGTCCATGGGATTTCCCAGGCAAGAGTACTGGAGCCACTCCTAGGCTTCTGTTATTCTGTGGGGGAAAAGGAGAGAGTAAACTAAAATCGTTTTCTTTTGGCTGGTGGTATATTCCTCCCAGTCTACCCTTCTCCAATGATCACAGATAGAAACATTTCTAGCCTCAGAATCCAGGCCCCACCTCAGGCCCAGGGAGTACCACGCATAAAAAATGAACCAGTCTTCAAAGCAATGGTGGGTTCTAGATACAGCTGAGCTACTAACCAGACCTGGGGTTTTCTATTTTTTATTTCTTGGCATGTATCTCATCTTGGCTGCCAAGCTGAAGACTGCTTGAAGACAGGGATCAGATTTTTGTCCACTGTGTATCCACACCTCCAGGAGGTAGTCAATAGAAATTGGCTGAATGCAATGCATGAAAGACTTAGAGGGCTCCAGTTTACCCACCTGCAAAAAGGAAGGCATCAGACTAAGTAATCTGATAGGTTAACAGAATTTTAAAGCAAAAAGGGACTTTAGAACCCTCTGGTCCAGTGGTTTTCAATTCAATCAGTTACAATCCAATTTTTATAGTGCATGCAAATATCAAATCATTATGTACTATACCTGACACTAACATAATACTGTACCTCAGCTATATTTCAACTTCAAAAAAGAAAACGTATAGATGAATAAGGGAAACAATGAGGAATGCTGGTAAGTTATTTAGATCAATTCCCCAACTTCACAAATGCAGAAATAAAAGCACATAGACTGGAAGTGACTTATTCCAAATCGATTTCTTTTCATTCTAGACAATGAGTTTTTCAACTCACAGAGAAGACAAATTCCTTGGGCACCCCTTTCTTCCAATTCCACCAAAGACACATTTAATTGCCTATAATATTCATTCTTGTTGAACCCAGATTTAGCCTCACATTCTTTCTCAACACAGCCCACTGGGCAGCCACAACCGTAATTGGCACAAGAAAGGAAAACTATTTGCCCTGCCTGTATTGCACCAGGCTGACATTCACTCAACAAATTCTTAAATGAGTCAATGAGCAGAATAAGTTTTAGTAATAATATAATCAACACATTGAAGTCCACAAAGGATCTTTTAGGTTATTTGTTAGAGGATCTCTTTGAGAATTAATGTTTATTATGCCCAGTTGCCTCTATTTTGGTTACTGGCACAAATTCACAATTTGTTTACAACAGTTAATAAACACCAGGCTTCAACTTGTTTTCCTCTGAGTGAATGAGAAGAGCGGGGCCATTGTTGGGGCCATTGTTGTCTTGCCAACGATGGCGCCGCTCTCCTCATTCACTCAAAAGAAAATTCTTCTCTTTGTGCTACTCTCCAGCCTCAAAGTGAGTGAGATTATGGCTTGGGAGGTGTGTCTGTCTGGCATGGGAGGTAGTAACTGCAAATAGTCGCTGGGCTCTAGTTATCTCCTTTTGGAAGGGGGAAGATGGCAAATCAACTCCCTACCTGCTGTCACTGCTGAAACCCAGTATATTGAACTCTATTTAACTGTATTTAACCCAATGAGGAAACAGGCCTGGTTTTCTATGCAGATAATTCAGTCAGTAAAATGAAATCTGTCTAAAGTGGTCACAGGTTTTGTTTTTATAAGGTAAGCTTTAGGATATGAATGGCAGGAACTTCAATTCAAGCTGGCTTAAGGAAATACAAGGAACTTTATTGTTTCATTGAAAAAAACACGGAGGAGTGGATTTAGTTCCAGGACCTCAAACAAGATCACCTCTGGACTTTGCCATCTTGGCACTGGGCCTTGTATTCAAGCTTCATGAAATAGCTACTGGGAACTCCAAATTCATATAATCCCAGGCTCAAGTAGATAGCACTTCCTGGTAGCATCTGCATAGCTATTGTTACTCCCTTTGATGGGAACAACTTGGTTTATGAGAACATTTGAGCAACAGTTACTATGGCCTGGGTGATTCAGCGCTCTGATTGGCCTAGATCATGTTTCCACCTAGATTTGAGGTTGGAACCAGCACTGTTACACCTAGAAATAGTGACTGTCCACAACAAGGGCATGATCAGACACTCTCCAGCAGGGAAGAGATGGCATGCTTGAAGGGAGATTTGAAGAGAGTTTAATGAAGGGACCACACATGAGGCGTGGGCAACAGTATGGAAACCAACAAGGAATGGAGACACTCTCAGGACTGGGGATAGTGGGGAACCAGTACCACTCCTAGGGCTGAAGGACAGGGGAGGGAGCCAAGCCTGGACTTGCATGAGAGGTACAGCCACAGGAACAAAACACCAGTCAGGGCTGCGACCACAGGAAGAGGAACACAGCCACTGCCAATGCACAGCCCGAAAGATAGGAAGTAGATGGACTCAACTCCTCCACCCTCTCTCTCCCCCCAGCTCCTGATCTCTTGCCAGTGACTCCTATTGGCCAAATCTAATCAGAAGCCAGAGGGTGGGGAGTCCTGGGTGACACAGTTTGCAGAAGTCAGCCACTTGAGACAGAGAGCAGGGTGGAAAGGGCTATAGATTAGATCTGGAGAGCCATCAGAGAACAGCCTGAGACTGTTCCTCTAAACTAGGGATTAGCAAATGACAAATGGGCCATGGGCCAAGTCTGGCCCACCACCTGTTTCTATAAAGTTTTATTGGAATCCATTCAATAGGCAAACATTTGTTTACTTATTATCTATGGCTCCCTTTGTGATATAACATCAGAGTTGACCAGCTGGCCCTTTACAGAATAGATTCACTGGTTCCTGGCTCAGTTGGGTCAACTCTACTGACTCCAAGGACTGTAGCCTGCCAGGCTCTTCCGTCTATGGGATTCTCAAGGCAACAGTGGAGAGGGTTGCCATTTCCTTCTCCAGGGGATTGTCCCAAACCAGGGATTGAACCCCGTTCTCCTGCATTGCAGGCAGATTTCCACTTATTCCAGATCCCTGACCAAGGTCAACACATCCACTGAGCCTGACACCTGCAAGCTTTTCAAACAAGCCTTTTTTTTTTTCCAAATAAAAAAATAAATGACTGAAAGCACTGGTGTCAGTCAACATGAGTGACCCTGAGCCTCAACCCTCTAAGATAATTGAGACTACAAGCCCCTCCAGCTGTTTTCATGTATTTCAGTTCCCTGTGTGGCTTACTACCTTCATCTGTGGTTACTGCGGGAGTCCGGTTTTCTGTGTACTTCCTGAGATCTGTCATTACCTTGTCACCCAGTTCAGTTCATATGGACATTTTCCTTGGCTGCTATATTATTGTTCAGTTCAGTCGCTCAGTCGTGTCCGACTCTTTGTGACCCCATGAATCGCAGCACGCCAGGCCTCCCTGTCCATCACCAACTCCCAGAGTCCACCCAAACTCATGTCCATCAAGTTGGTGATGCCATCCAGCCATCTCATCCTCTGTCGTCCCCCTCTCCTCCTGCCCCCAACCCCTCCCAGCATCAGGGTCTTTTCCAATGAGTCAACTCTTTGCATGAGGTGGCCAAAATACTGGAGTTTCAGCCTCAGCATCAGTCCTTCCAATGAACACCCAGGATTGGTCTCCTTTAGGATGGACTGGTTGGATCTCCTGGCAGTCTAAGGGACTCTCAAGAGTCTTCTCCAGCACTACAGTTCAAAAACATCAATTCTTGTATATGTCCAAGTCCTTCAGTTCATCTCTCATCGCTCTTAACTAAATAAAGTTCAAAATTAAAAAAAAAAAAAAAGCATCAATTCTTCGGCGCTCAGCTTTCTTCACACTGTTACCCCTTGCCAAAGTCCTGAAACTTAGAAGAGGCTATGCCTCTAAGATATTTTCATACTTTTTAGACTTTGAAATGGGAGCCTGCTCTTTACATTCTTATATCCCTTCCTTATGGCAACTTGGGACAAGAACTTCAGAGGCTAAGGGCTCATTGCATAGCGCCATCAATTTTTTATTGGAAACTCTCTTTCCTGTGCCATCAACGGAGGTACCAGCGTGGATGCAAGCATCTGGACTCTTTCCTCTCGGGAGGAATTCCTCACTACCCAGAGCAAGCCTCACTCTGCTTTTGTTAATGGGTGTTAATCTTAGCATTGCAACTCCACATTCCTACCCATTCATTCAACAGGATGTCTTCTAGGGGCCCACTAATAGTTCTAACTTTTAATAGGTGCCTAACACTCATCTTTGGGCTTCCCTGGTGGTTCAGACAGTACAGAATTCACCTGCAATGTGGGAGTCCTGGGTTAGGAAGATCCCCTGGAAAAAGGAATGGCTACCCACTCCAGTATTCTGGCCTGGAGAATCCCATGGACTGTTTAGTCCATGCGGTCACAAAGAGATGTACACGACTGAACAACTTTCACTTCAACAACCATCTTTACCAACCCATAGTTTTTTGAGATGAGGCACAGCTTAGCTACTACTTTGTGACCTGTGACCCTTGCCTTACATTTTCCTTAAAGTTGTCTAAAAATAGCCAGTCTATATGAGCAACAGCAACAAAGAGGGAACATGTACAGGCAACATGGTACCGTGACAATTTAACTGAAGCCCAAATTAATCCAACAGTTAATGATGCTGTATTAGAGTTCTCCAGAGAAATGGAACCAATGATCAATATATATCTCATATATTCTATATCCTATAGTCAATTCCTTACAGTAAATCTGTAATGCATATGTAAATATGCATGCATACAAACAGAAAGAAATATATGTAAATACATATATAATATATATAGTACATCACATATATACTCTATATATATCACATATATGCTCACATATATACTCTATACATCACATATATACTCTCTCTATATATATCACATGTATACTAACATATATACTCTATACATCACATATATACTCTATATATATCACATATATACTCTATACATCACATATATACACACACACCATACTCCATAAAGAACTGGCTGAGAAGGAGACTGAGATTATGGACACTGAGAAGTGCCACCACCTGCCGGCGGGAGACCTGGGGAAGCTGGTAGTGCAGTTAGAAGGCTGAGATCTGGAGTCAGTGGTGTATATTCTCGTCATCTGAAGGCCTGAGAACCAGGAATACTGAGGGCAGGAGATTTCTGTCCCCTCTCAATAGTCAGGTAGAGAGTGGGAATGCTTCCTTCCTTCGTCTTTTGTTCTATTGCAGACCTCAGCGGATTACCTAAGGCACGCCCACACTGGGGAGGGCGATCCACTTTACTCGGTCCACTGATTCAAATGCTAATTTCTTCGGGAAATACCCTCACAGGCACACTCAGTAGTAACATTTAACCACACCTCTGGGCGTCCCCTGATCCAGTCAACTTGATGCATAAAATCAACTATCACAGATGTGCACAGCCATCTTTACTGTGCTGTATGGCGATTGGGCATGGATGGTACATAAATGCTATAATTGCTAATTTTTACTCAACTCTAACAGGGGTTAGCAAGAGAGAGGAAGAAGAAAACTAGGAGTAACTGAAAAATGCTCTGTCTTTAAAGACTCCTGATAGTATTTACAAATGGGAGGCATGTTAGGGTGCCTGGAGAGACAAGACAGAATAAGATGGGGAAGAGGACAGGTGGAAGAGAGGCAGGATGAGCTGGGAGGCAGGGGGTCCCCTTGATTTCAGGTGGCCTCAGCTGCAGCAGCTTGAAGCAGGGCTCAAGTTCCCCGAGCACAGACAGAGGCTGGGTCCCGATGGTGAGAGCACCAAATCCTAACCACTGAACCACCAGGGCAGTGATCAGACCCTACCCTTCAACTTTGCAGAAAAGGATTCCCACAAAGCAGAAAGGAATGAAACAAGTATTTGTTAAAAGGAAGAAGAGTACAGTACGTGTTGATAGACACATGGGCAGACTCCAGAGGGACAGTCCCTGAGTCGCACCCTCATGGCAGCTTGAATTACCTTTATGGGGTATTTCTTCTGGTTTCCTTTGGTCAGTCATTTTGATTTGCCTGGTTCAGAGTCCATATTTTGTATATCTCAGGATTCTCCCATGTGTGCACACACAACTCTTGGCCAAGATGGGTTCTACTGCAGAGGCCTATGGGTAGAGTATCTCTTGGCATCACTCCCCTTTGACCTCCGAGGAACCGCTTTGCCCATGTGTAGTCAGGGAGGTCTCCTGACCTCGAGAAGGAGAAATACATGGTCTGGGCAGGGTCCAGGCTCCTCTCTTAACTGTCCTGCTACTGTCATCTTAGACTTGGTCCATAGAGCATGAATCTCCTATCACTTTATCCTGGGGGGCCATCTACCTCCCACCTCACCAGCATTGTCCACATGGCCTCTGGCTGGGGAAAGAACTCTCCAGAACTGGAGGGGAAGACATGGGACACTGAGAAGAGGGGCCGAGACTCCTCCAAAGGGATTTCTTAGGAGGCAGCTAGCTGACTGACAGGGTACTAGAGGCAACTTTGGCAAGATACCTGCCTGGGCACAGTTTAGTAGTAAATATGCTGCTATGGCCTAACTGTCTCTCAAGATGTTGTGAATTGGAGCTCACGGGCTCATTAGCTCATTTGCTCATTGTTCATTAGCAAAAGCCCCTGATTATTTATCTTATCCAAGTGAAGAGCCCTATTTCAATTCCCCAACAGAAAACAATCAAGCTTGTGGCTGGATAATGAACAGAGAAAGCAGCCTTGCCCTTCTACCAGGTGAAGGCAGGAGGAGACACCTGCAACCCAGAAGAGGGGCCTCACCCAACCACACCTGCACCCCCATCTCAGACTTCCAGCTCCAAAACTTTCTGAAGCTCAGCAAAGAAGGGAAACTCTTCAAGACAGTCTGTAAAGCAGCCCTATTAGGACCCACTTTAACACTGAGGAAATGCAAACCTAGGAAGACGTGCTTTTGGTGTTTCCCCGAGATCACACAGTGCTTTGGACCAGAACTGTAACCCAGCCGCCTGACTCCCACCTCTAGTGCTCTAGCAAGACTGATAAACAGCTCCCGTGGATGACAGTGGTGCTGGCACGGGCATCCCATTGCAAATCCAACCAGAACACAATAAAGTGAGGGCCTTCCCTGGTGGTCCAGTGGCTAAGACTCCGTACTCCCAGTGCAGGGGGCCCGAGTTCGATCCCTGGTCAGGGAACAAGATCACACCTGCCGCAGATAAAGATCCCGCACGCTGCAACTAAGACCTGGTGCAGCCAAATAAATAAATGTTTAAAAAAATACAACAAAGTGAGATATTCTCACGGTACTCAGGAGAAAGACCACAGAGCAGATGGTAAACTGGCTGCCACCCACACGCTGTGCATACATTTTTCCTGTTCTGCACAACATTTTTTAAAAAACTAGCTGCCAACATTTTAAAGTTGATCTGTTTAAATGTTCAGTTTCTGATGTCCCTGGGAAGAAACGGCAATATCTGGCCCTCTTCCTTCCAGGGCAGTATTTCCTTGGGGAGGAATAGTTGCAAGTAGCTCAATGGTAAAGAATCCACCTGCCAGTGGGTTCGATCCCTGGGCTGGGGAGATCCCTTGGAGAAGGAAATGGCAACCCACTCCAGTACTCTTGCCTGGAGATCCCCATGGATAGAGAAGCCTGGAGGGCTACAGTCCTTTGGGGTCGCAAAGCGTCAGACATGAGCACGCACGCACACGTGCCCGCACAAGCACACACACTCATTGCCTCTCTCCGTCTCCTGCCATGGCATCTGCCACCCTCGCTGCGTGCCGTCTCCAGGTGGAAGGTGCTCTTTCACATGGACCTGGCAAGGCCCGCGTTGCTCATTTACAACACCTGCCTCACCTGCCAGCTTTTTGCTTGTGACCTCTGACTGGGGAAACCGCAAGAGCTTCCTGCAAATGACTTACAGGCTGGGGAATGGAAGAAGCTGACGCAGCACTGCAAAGAAAGAGCTAGAACCAATGGGGAGGGGAAAGGGCATGGGGGAGGGAACATGGAGTTCAGCTCAACGTCAGAACAAATTCTAGACTTGACTTCTCAGCCCTGGAACTGTCAAAGAAAGTGTTTGGACACAGTGGAATGCCTGTCTATCAGGGAAAAGGAAGGATTCCTCCACTGCCAGGGGGGCAGGACTCTATCCCCTTTAAGGAATTCTTCAATGCTCAGATTTAAAAACACTTTAATTAGATAACACAATCATATCATTTCAAAAATGTTAAAAGGTGTACAGTGGAAAATCAGACTCCTTCCACTTCTATCCCTCGGGGTTCAGCTCCTCTCCAGGAAGCAGCCATTGTGCCTTTCATTGGTCTTCCCAGAGGCATCCTGTGCCTGAGCTCACGATTTACTTTTCCTGACATAGTGATAATTCACTATAAAAGAGGAAGCGGGCTTGCACACGGATTCTCAGATTTACCAACACACACACATGTTTTCCAGCCCTCTCCTGGGAATCTTCAAACACACACAGCCAATCACAATCATCTCCTACGTAACACCCTCCAACGCTTCTCATGGTTCCCTGAACATAGGACACACTCTAAGCAGGCTGACAAGGAAGGCCCTCTGTGGGCTGCCTGCTGCCTCCCCTTCAGCGTTCCTTCTTGGTAACACCATCTTTGTTCTGCCCAGGCCGAACTGCTCTTGTTCACTTCCTGCTGGGGAGCCTTCCCCTTCCTCATCTCCTCTGCCTGACGTGTGCTGTTCCACACACTGCCCGTCCCTCACTTGTTCAGGTCTCCTTGGCCCCAGCCGTTCATTTACGGAGGTCTTCGTGGCTGCCCAGACCAGGTGAGGCGCCCCTCCTCCTGCTGCCTGACTCTGTGTCCTTGTCCCTGGTTGGAACACTCCCCACAGTTTAACACAATCACACACACAACTGCCTGTCTTCCCAGCTAGGCTACATGAGGGCCAGTCTTCACTTAACAACGTACCCCCGAGCACTCAGCACCCATCTGACACAGAAGAGACACAAAAATATCATTATTGAACCAACACGTGAGACTCACTAGAGAGAGAAAGCTCACACCCTACCCCATTCCTGGCACAAATATAGGTAGGTGGCTGGGTAAACTGTTATCTCAGAAGAAAGCAGTCTTATGGTAAAAACTTGATTCCAAATGTCCACCCTCTGTATTTAAAGATAAGTCACACCCTATGAGATGTGAAATGAGGATTTCCTTTGATCTAGTTTCTGCCTAGCACTGAAAAGCTTTGGTCCTCTGCATTCTCTGACAAACAAAACTCAACCTGTAATAAGCAGCCACTAAACTGGTCATAATTTTCTGTACTGGGAACAAGAAACCAACCAACCAATGTTTAGAAAGGGCATTTGAGAAAATGAAAAATAATTTCTAGGAATACAATGGGACCCACTACTTGGTACCCCCAAACAACCATATTTAAGAACTGTTAAGACAACAGGCCTCAAATGGCATCACTTATGCTAAGCCCCACATCACCGTACTGGGACTTCATTATATTTTTGGCTCTCCCAGTAAATGGAAGCTTAAACCAAGTACTCAGGAACCACCTGGGCAGCACTAGTGGGGTCTCTGCCTGACAGACCCCTGCCCGCCCCTGAAGGAAAGTAACTGCATTAACCACCCGCTTCTGGGCCTAGTTTATTTCCCTCATCCCTGCTCCCTTGTGTTCGTAAGCCTTTCATTCCAAACAGCTTCTAGAGCTCCTTTCTTTGTACTAGACTGGATGCAGCTTGGCTCGAATTGACTTTTCCTCAGTTAAACTCTTAAAAATTTTAATACGACTCAGTTTATCTTTCAACAGTTCTGTTAGTAAGAAGCAGAACCAAAGGAGACCCCGGCGGGCCCAAGAGCAACGACGAACAACCAGACATAGTACCTGCGGAGCTGGGAGTTCAAGGCCTCCCTGCCCCAGGAGCTGCTGCAACGGTCCACGTTGGAGCCTCTGGCTTCCGCCTTACTAGCTTTCAGGGTTCACATGAGCGTTTCTTTCTCACCCACACTTTGGAAAGGACCGGAGTTGGGGTGGGCCTGACTGAAAAATTGGATTGAGTTCAGGGTGCAGCTGATTCTGATGGGCCCAGCGTGAAGTATCAGTTCAGTCGCTCAGTTGTGTCCGACTCTGCGACCCCATGAATCGCAGCACGCCAGGCCTCCCTGTCCATCACCAACTCCCGGAGTTCACCCAGACTCATGTCCATCGAGTCAGTGATGCCATCCAGCCATCTCAACCTTGGTCGTCCCCTTCTTCTCCTGCCCCCAATCCCTGCCAGCATCAGTGTCTTTTCCAATGAGTCAACTCTTCGCATGAGGTGGCCAAAGTATTGGAATTCCAACTTCAGCATCAGTCCTTCCAAATCAGGTGAACACAATTTTGTCTTAACGCTAAATGAGCAGGTTAACCTTACTTTAGGAAACCTTACGAAAATCTTTAATTACAGTGGGCACAGCTGAGAACTTTACTTGAGTAAGCCTATCCATTTACGAGATGCCTTAGAGAAAAGTGAGTCTTAGCCAAGCGTTTGCCCGAAAAGGTAGAGGGAAAATATATTTTCCTCCCTGAAAGGAGGACCTGTATATCTCTAGTGACCAGAATGAGACCTGCCGGGACACCCCACACACTTGTGTTCCCAGGACCCAGGATCACATCTGCCGGATTGGATGCTGCCTGATTGGATACTTGCTCAAATAAACTCTCAAAATGTCTAATATGCCTCAGTTTATCTTTTAACAGAACCTAAAAATAACTGCTTCCTATTACCCAAAACTCTAAACGCCAGCTTCTAAAAAAAATATACCTTTTAGAAATGGAGAGAAACTGAGATTCTCCATCTGGCTACTCACATTCTCTGTGATTCATCCTGCTCATCTTTCTTCTCTGTGTGTATTTGCTTAGTTGCTCAGTTGTGTCTGACTCTTTGCAACCCCGTGGAATCTACCAGGCTCCTCTGTCCAAGAGATTTTTCCAGGCAAGAATACTGGAGTGGGTAGCCATTCCCTTCTGCAGGGGATCTTCCTGATCCAAGGACTGAACCCCAGTCTCCTGCACTGCAGGCAGATTCTTTACTGTCTGAGCCACCAGGGAAGTCCCATTTTTCTGCTAATGCCTCTCAAGCTCGACAAGCTCCTCGGGCCACTCTGGGCTCTCTGAGCTCACTTTTTCATCCATGAGGATTTCTTTCTTCAGCTGATTTGGACTTGGTGCTTTAATTAAATACTCTATCTCAAATATATAGTTCTTTTCTCAAAATGTTACTTTTTAAAAATTCATGAAAAGATAGAACTTCATAGCTGTCATGGCCCACAGAGCCACCATTCTCAATTTTTAAACTTTGTTCAATGTGGAGAACCATTTGGGTTATATCTGAGTCCTTAAGACGTTGTAGTCTGTGTGTCAGATGAGCCCTTGAGAAAACGTGGGTAGTGAGACTTGGAACAAACAGGCCCTGTGGGGCATGGGCGCAATGTCAACAAGCCCAGGCAGATGAAAGGTTGTGGAGCTTCCAGAACATGTGAAAGCTTCGACTCTGTGGTCCACAAGAGAAGCGGGTCACGGCAGTAAACAGCTCCACTCAAAATACCATAAGGTGGTGAAACGTAGCCAGAGATTGAACCATAACTGTGGGTGATTTTACAGTCACTGAGAGACATTGCCCTGCTGGAGAATTGTATTTAGCCATTGCTGGCATTTTTACTGTTGTTTTGAGTCTTTTAAAGTTTTTAATATTGCCACATCATAGTCTGCTCTTTGAAAGTAGGCTGTAAACACAAGAAGAATGAGAATCATCAACTTAGAAAGAGTATCAAGCAGCCACCCCCACCCTCCACCCAGTCTCCTGTTTAAGGCTAAGGAACTGAAGTCTTAATATACTATCATGTAAGAATTGAATCGCCAGTCTATGTCTGACGCAGGATACAGCATGCTTGGGGCTGGTGCATGGGGATGACCCACAGAGATGTTATGGGGAGGGAGGTGGGAGGGGGGTTCATGTTTGGGAACGCATGTAAGAATTAAAGATTTTAAAATTAAAAAAATTAAAAAATTTAAAAAACTAAAAAATAAAAAAATAAAAAGAGAGAAGGGATTTGAAGTGGAGCAACACAGCTGGGGTGGGGTACATACAACCAGGATGAAAATTCAGGCCTCAGGACATCCAGTCATGATTTTTCTACTACATCTTATTTCCTCTCTGTGTCTATAAACCTAGGTCATCAGGGCTAAAAATGAGTAGACAAGAACTGGCAAAAGACAAGGACTTCATCACATGCCTCCCTGCACTGAAGATGTGTCTCCACTTGGTTCTTGCACTGTGGACCTTCTCCTTCAGGGCACCCAAGATCACAGAGATGGAACTCACCTAAATATTTGCATCGAGAGTCAGACATTTTGTTCAGATAAGCATGACTTCAGTTGGCTTGTCCTTGTTTTGTGACTTAGGGCACCCTTATGTAATACGTGATGTGTCTTCCTTAAGGAGAGTGAAGTAGGGAAGAGCAGGGCATGTGGAATATTTGGAGCTGATGGCACAGGAGTGGAGAACTAGGGAATGTGCCTGGCTCAGCCCTAGACCCCAAGGGGAATGGCAGGAAGCATAGTTTATGGTATCCACATTGACCCCTGGTGTGCTTCCTGCAGGAGCTGGTGTATAATGGGTTTCAATTCAGTGGATTGACTGAGGCAGTGGGAATCCAGGTGAAGGAAGATATTAGTAAAAGGTATTATAAAAAAGGTATATATATGTATGTAATTAAAAGGTATTATATAAAAGATAAACATATTATTTAAAGGTATTAGATAAAGGTATAAAAGGAAGGTATATTAAAAGCAGGTAGGAATTTGTGGCATGATAACTTGATTCACAGCAAATCCACCTCCCCTGGTTGAAGAAGGAGAGCAGCCTCCGGCCCACGGGGAGAGGGGTCTGGGAATAGGCAGGCCAGAGTCTGGTGCTCACCTAAGCAGTCTGAGGTTTTAAAAGGGGATCCAGTTCCAGCAAGATTGTTGGGAAGTGAGATGACGGAGTGAGACAGCATCAGTAAGGACTGCTGAGCAGGGACCCTATGCTTAGGGGCATAGGAGGCACCAAAGATGCAATGGAGAACACGATGGAGGAAAGGTGTCTGTTTTAAAGAATATTACGTCTAAACATTTTTTTTCAAAGTTTAATAATTTGTGCTTTAGAGTCAAGAAACAACCCACAAATGTCCACCTGTCCAAAACATAGGAATGTTTTATCTAAATTCCCATCAAGATGTCACGGACCAAGTCTTTGTGTGTCCCTCCAGTTTCGGGTCTTGTAAGTGTTCTCCCTGGTGCCCCAACCCTGGACCCCACAACAGTTTGCAGATCCTGCTGCTTGTTGCCCTCCAGCCTCCCTGAAATGCCTTGAGATGCCCTTCCCTTCCTCACGTTCTGATGGTCTAATGGACCATCTTGTTAGTCCTTCCACTCTGTACCCCGAGAGTGGATCCCTCCCACTTTTATCCAGCCACTGGATATCTCAGTTAATGTGTTTATGACCAGGGTTCATATTTGCTGTTACATACCAGGTTTGCTGTGCCTGTTGTAAAATTATTCAATTACTTTTGTACAACTTGATTAAAAAAAAATTGCTATCCGGGGACCCTCAATACCCCTTTCCCCCGGGTTCCCACTCAACCTGGCCCCTCCTCTTGCACTTTCCGGATCACCCCAGGGTCTGGGGAGATTGACGTTGTGAGATCTTCTCTTGTTCCCACCTACTCTTGAGAAATCCAAATGTGGGTCAGAACCCAGGCTCAAGTCTGCTGGTTTATGAATCCTTTGGCTCCTCTGAGACTTTTCTCACCTGTAAGATGGAGATGGAAGAGATGGATGTCCGCTTGCAGGGGTCCAATAAGATTGCTGGGTTGATGGCCATATACGTTCAGATGTCAAGAGCTAGCCTGTGGTCATTTTGAATAAGACAGAGTGAAGCAAGGACTCTGAGAAAATTCCGGATGGAGGGAACAGGCCTGGCCAGCACCAGCCACTGGCTCTTGGGCTGACAGATATAGCTGCTGCTGTCACTGCCAATCCTCTGCTACCCAGCGGCCAAGGCTGGGGCCGGTGAGGCCGGACCTTGCTTCCCAAAGCCTATGTAGTGGCTTAATTGGCACCAGGCTTCTTATCTGACTTTAGTCATCTAAACTCTCCAGGAATGAGAGAAAGCACCATTTTCATCGCCTTTGTTTTTGTCCAGAAAGGTTGAATGGGTGGGTGAGTTTGAAGGCTGCAAAGCCTTCTGAGAATCAGAGTTTCTTGGAAGTTTTTAAGAGTCCAGGCACTATTTCCTGGAAAATGTGAGGTTCCTGGGGTTTATTAGAAGCTTAAACTTTTGGTCAAAGTTAAACATCTAGATAAATGTTCCTGGGAAGTGTCATCAACACCTTCTTAATTGGCTGTCTTGGCACCATCTCAAGGCTGTGGTTTCTACTTCAGATGCTGGAGCAGGACCAAGCCCAGCTCAGGGTCTCCTTCTGGGATGGAGGATAAGTAAGAACCTCCGGCTTATGTTTCCGAATTAGGGACGTAAAAGGAGCCTGGCTGCAGGAATCGCATGAATCATATTTACATTAGTGTTGGAAAGTGCCTTTCTCTCCAAGAGATTATATTCCTTCAAGGGCTCCCTCCTCCGCCCCCATAGTGCAGGTGAGAGGTGAGGTAAGAAAACTCAGCTCTTCCTGGATGGATACCTTTGCTCTGGGCTCCAGGGGCCAAGGGCCAGGACCAAGGAAGTCCCCTGTGAGTTTGCATCCAGATGCGCAAGAGCATGGACCACAAGTAGAAAGAATAGCCAGGGACTGCCCCTCTCCCCCACATGTCCTCTTAGAAAGCTCTCCTCCAGGTTGCCACCTCCCAGCCTGCTTGGAGGAATTGAAACCTAAGTTCCTGTAAGCACAGTGGAATGACCTCGCTCTAAAATTCTATCTGGCATTCCTTCCACTTTCCTGATATTTCATCCCTTCTACTCTTCAAATGAAATGGTAACTCACTCCAGTATTCTTGCCTGCAGAATTCCATGGACAGAGGAGCCTGATGGGCTACAATCCATGGGGTCACAAAGAGCTGGACATGACTGAGTGACTAACACTTTAACGCCCCAAATGAGGCCATATGAAGTTTTTGCCAGAGTGATGGGTATTGAACAGCAGATAAGAGAAAATGGGACCCTCTCCTGACTTTTTCTTTTAAAAGTCCTTAAAAGGAACAATAGTGACAATAAAAATTCAGAGCATGAATAACAGATTTGGAAGATCCCATGAGAAGGAGGAAATCTGAATGTTCTTCTAATGTGGGGTGGAGGTGTCAACTAAGTGGGGAAATTACAATTCCTTGGGAATTTGCAGAACTCCGGGAAAGAGGAACCTGCATTTTCTTCTCAGGCACAGGCTGGGCAGGTGGTAGAAAGCCAGAGGAAGAAATGGCCCAGAGAGCTGTGTGTGTGCAGGAAGGCTTTACGTAAACAGGGAGCATGTCCTGGGCCCTGGTGAACTGCCCTCTGTGTCTGAGAGTGATGTGCGATTAATAGGGCCCCTCAGACAAGCTCACTAAGTTTCTTGCAGCTGAGTGTGACTCATGAGGGAAACAAACATAGTTAAAAGGATGGGAGTCTGGAGGATCAGCAGTTTGAATAAGAAAGGACTCAATGGTGCCCTGCGTGGATTGGCAACTGAGCAGTGGAGCAAGTGAGGACATTTTTGAAGTGAGATTATATTTCCATTCCTGCTCCCCCAAGAGAATGCAAGTTTTTGATATAAATCAAATTACCTAAGCAGGTTGACTGATATTCTTATACCCTATTAAGAGTAGAACTCCACTCTTGGAAAAAATTAATAATACATGGATCCACTGAAAAAAAACACTGAAAAGATATACATCCAATGTTCACTGAGGTTCCCTCTGGGTGTTGGAATTACTAGCGCTCTCCTCTCTCCAGTCTCTCAAATCCTTTCCTTCTTTCTTTTCCTTTCTTTGTATCTACTTTTGTATTTTTTCACAATGAACTATTTTCTAATCTTCTACAATAAACTTGTTTTGTTAAGAGAAAGCAACACAATAGAATAAGAAAGACCAAAAAATAACCAGCATCCAGGGTTTATTCCATTTCCTTTGGGGGATGAAAGAGTTCCCACTGACATGTGTTTGATTCTCCTGCTAGACCTGGGACAAGCTGAGGATCTCCTGTGTGCTCTGGACTATACTTCGCCCTTTCTCAGCTTCCATACATACCTAGGATCCAGCTTTTCTAGAAAAGAAAAATCTTTTCTAGAAAAGGAGAATCTCCAAGAATCTTCTTTGCATAGGCCTACTGTTTGTGTCTGCTAAACTAGTTTTTGTTGTTCAAAGTTTGGGAGTATA
Organism: Ovis canadensis; assembly: GCF_042477335.2. NCBI lineage: Eukaryota > Metazoa > Chordata > Mammalia > Artiodactyla > Bovidae > Ovis > Ovis canadensis. The sequence continues at coordinate 135,925,096 of NC_091247.1, read as the reverse complement.
CAGGTACATTTAAGGCGCTTGCCTCCTTTATACAAGCAGGATGCTGACTCCCTTACTTGTCTATACTTGGGAGGCTAAAACAACTTACACATTTGTATCTGAGGGCAAAATCTAAATTATACCAAGGGAATTTATCAGGAGGGGGGGGACTGTGTTAAATTCTCATCTCTCTGGAATGTGGAGAAATGGCTAAATTAGTCATGTTCCGTCTCAGGCAGAGAACCTACCCCCCTCACCCAGCTTGATATAAACTTCTGATAAGAAATTTGAATAACCATCCAAGTGAATTACCTGCCTTGCATGTTTCTAATCACTGTCTGGAATCCCCACGGCACCCAGGATGCCTCTGAGGGGTAGCTTGGCTCCTGCACCACTTTATGAAAACTCAGAACATGAAAATTCTATTAAATCTTAGCCTATGGCTCAGCAAGTAAATTTATTGCTCCCCACAAATCATATTCATTCTGGTTTCAAAGTTTTAGGCTGAAAGAACTTTGCACTTTTCACACTATCTATTACTACCCACCTCAGCCCCTACATATGGAATAATGAGGAAAAGACTCAGGATGAGTCCTGATGGCCTTCAACATATAGAATTTCTAACAGACTGCCTGATACTGTGAGAAGTCAAAGATCTGACTCCTTTCCCCCACTCTCCCCAAGACATCCATGTCCTATCGCTTCTACCGCCTACACGATTCTGGAATGAAAACAGCTTTCCTCCATCTTTATAGTCACGTCCCCAGGTCAGACAGAGACACTGCCATCCTAGCGTCCCACCTGGCCTTCAGTGGCTGCCATCCTTCTCACATACAGATGTGGTCCTTCCCTGGCCCCTTACCAAGCTGTGCAGCAGACCCCCATGGCTCCTAAATCTCCATGGCTTTACGGTAGACCCTCAACTCTTTCTCGTGGCTTTCAAGTTTTTTTCTTAGAAGCCAGCTTCACCAGAGGCCTGTGGGATGATAGGTTTTGCTTGGCTCACACAGTGCTTTTTTTTTTTAATATAAATTTCCAGTAGAGCCAATGTCTATAAATTTGAAAGCTTTGTCTACAAAGCCCAACGTATGGCTTCTCTGGAAAAATCGGGGTATCTGGTAATGCTGGGCACAGGCCCCCACATGGAAAGGGCCTCCCATGTGGATTGGGACTTTGTCTCCAAGTCCTCCCAGCCTGAGCCACGCCTGCTGTGTGCCCTTCCTCCGGCTCACAGAGGTCACCTGTCTGATGCTGTGGACAGGTAGGCTCTACATGACGGCCCTGACGAGGCTCCCCTTCCTTCTCTTTCTTCTTGCCTGCCTGCATGCCTGCGGGGAGAATCTGCGGGGCTAACTTCTCTCAGTCGGCCTCACCCCCTCATATGCACAATCTGGGCTCTCTCTCACCTCTCTGCTCTGTAGTTGAAAACCCACCTTTGGGAATGTCTAATTCCAATTCATTCTTTGGGTCTCTGTTTAAATACTCTCTTTCTCAGGAATGTCAGCCCCGATCTCCTCTGCCTAGGCCCCATCCCCAAATCATGTTTTAATTGTCCCTCCATAGAATCCCCTATGGTGTAAGAACTAAATTTGACACTCAGTATTACTACCTGCTGCCTTGACATCTGATAAAATCAGGGAGGCCTCAAATGGCATAATGGCAAGGTCCCCTCCCCACTCTGCTCCCATGGATAGATAACTTCCCTAAACAAATAGCCCTCTTTATCAACCCCCACCCCCACCCCAGGTGCAGCTCCTGCTTATCCTTGAGCAGTGGGTTTCAGTTCCCTGCCAGCTGACGAACTATTCAAACATGCCAGTCACATCCTCCTGCAGGAACCAGGGGCCTCCTCATCCTCTTGATACTACAAGCCTGCCTGTCACAGACCCTGATGGTTCCACTTGGCTCCTGAGAGCCATCTTTGTATGGTATGTGGTATCTTCCCCAATCCCCACCCACCCCGCCATGAGGATATGTGGTTGCTAAACTGCTATGTCTCAGCTGTCCAGTGCTGAGGGTCATATATTCAGTTATCCCCATAACCCTACGCTGGGAATCCCTCCTCAACAATAGGGTGCCTGGGAGGTGACTAAAACAGCCCATATGTACCATAACTGCTTGCTTACTTGCCTTTTCCCCACTAGAACACTGACTCCATGAGGGCAGAGACCAGGAGGACAGCAATGGGTATATTGTCTGCCTCCTAATCCCCAGTACCCAGCACAGAGACTGGCACATTCAATAAACTCTTATTGGTCATCTCAGCAGGGTGGTAAGGATCGTATCTGTAGAAGTTATTCAGCCAGAGCAGCAGAAATAAGCATCTCTCAGAGACTTCAGAGGCTTCCCCTGGGTGACACTTACTGCACTTCTCAATTCTTAGGATTCTGTCATTTCAATAGTTTCTCTGTTCTTCATGGAATTATGGCAGTCCATATCTTGCTGAATAGGACAGGATAGAAAAGCAATCATCCTTCATAACAAAACAAGTTTTTTTTTCCAAGATGCAATCACTAATGTTAAATAGCCTTTGTTTTCAAGAACTAGGGACCCAGTTCAATGAGCAGGACATTGCTATGCAAAATATGAAGAGGCTGCAGAAATGAGCCCATTTGTTCTCAAGCGCACTATCACAGCCTCTGGTGTGTACTGGGGAAAGATAAACCCTACCATCTGTAGATGGTTTAGTAACAAATTTATACCATTTCCATGTGTGAGTAATGCAGTTGTCGAAATGAATCTAATCAGAATGCTGTTGTAGCAGGGAGGATGTTCTCACTTAAATTCAAAAAGCTTTTCCATCATTGCCAGATTTTTAAGAATCAAAATCCAGCTGACTTTCTGCAATATGCCACTTAAACATCTTGGACATAAATTTATGTGCTAAAATAGTAGCAACACCATTGAGTTTCTGTGAACATTGTAAAAATCACCCTGTAACCTGACGGTAACTTAGAGAGGACATACTTACAATTTAAATTTCAAGAATGTGTCACTGCTTTTTCTTTCATTTATTGAGTTAAAACTCAAACTCTTTTAGAGCCATAAAATATGCAATTGATGCCTGTCAGACCAGTCAGAGAGAGAATGCCCAGTGCTTCATGGCTAAGCTATGCCTACACATGAAACTAATTTTAAGGTCAATTCATAATCTGATCAAAACTTTGGCTTCAGTAAATCTTACTTTGGTTCAAACTCTTATTTCAGGGATGAGGAAGGAGGTCCAACAGAGAAAAATAATCAGGATAAAAATGCCAGCTCTCCACAGGGGACAATATAGCAGATTGGATCAGAGCTCAGGCCTTAGATTTCACTACTCTGGGTTCTCATCTTGGCTCTGCCACTTATTAACTGACTCGATTTAAACTTAACTACTCCCAACCTCATCATCTTAAAATGGCAACATTGAGAGTACTTATGCCATTGGTGATGTTGTGAGCATTAAAGGGGTAAATGCATACAAATGCTTATCATAGCTATTGGCGCTCAAAAAGCATCTATAAATGTTAACTATTATTGTTATGGTAAATTGGTTTCACAAAATGTCCTAGCAATGAAATCCCTGAAAATTTGATTCTGCAACTGACTACTGGAATCTGGAATTTGCCTCTTGGATTGCCAATGGCAAATTGGATCCCTACCATTTCTCATGATTTAATTAATGAACTGTGCCAATTTCCAGAAGAGAGAAAGCCAAAGAAAAGTAGGGATGGTGTTATAGACAATAACTCATTGTGAAACAGGAAGGGCATTACCTTTCTAATCATTAAGGAACTGAAAACCCAGCCAAGCCATGAAGCCCTCTAGGTAAAGGGGATCTTCAGCACATAGAGGTGGCTGCAGACTGACTGGAAATCTCCCTGGATCTAGGAGCATCAGCCCCAGGCATCACGTGTTGTCCCTTGGGGCTTGTCATGCCATGAGTGGTCTTGGTCATTTGGAGTCCAAGAAACAAAGCCAAGAGTCTGAACTGATGGTGGGCATCTAGAGCAGCCCTGAGGCTTCACAGTTGGATAGTTTTCACTATGAAACCTGACATAGAATTATAAGCCTTGGCATAGGCATGTTTTTATCCCTCTCTTCAATTTCTGTCTTCCTCTAACCCTGAGTTTCTGCAGCACCAGAACACATCAGTTAAGACACTTATTAAAGAAGATAGACAAGATGATCCTTCAGAAAAGGACAATCACTTGGATAAAACCAAATTAGCCCAGTATTCTGACAATTATCTCACCACTATTTATAGGAATACAGGTAAGAAAGTATATTCTTCTTTACCTCCCAAGAGGCAAGTACTTAATGGGAAAAGGGACACACAACTTCTTTATTGTAACCTCCACATCTAAGTTGTTTCAGAGTAACATAATCTACATGTACAATTTGGAAATACATAAACATCCTGTGGGCAGGAATCATGGTTATATTTCTCACTGCTGTATGCAAAGAATCTAGCCCAGTACCTAGAACATAGTATATATTCATGAATATTAAAATAAATGAATGAATGTATATGAGCTCACTCACTTTTTCATTTTATCTGAAATCTCCTTCTATCTTTGTCCATTCAATAAATTTCAACTCACTCTAAAAGTCTCTGTTCAATTGGCATTCATTCTGTGAAATCATTTCTTTCATTTCAGGAAGGAAAAGACCTCTTCGCCTCTGTTTCCATACTACCTAGAACATGCCTTCTTGTAAAGTTTTCTACATGCAAACAACAAAACCCATTCTGGCAAGTTGAAGCAGAAAGTGATTTGTTAAAGGATATTGGGTGGCTCACAGAATTTGGGGGACGGATGGAAAACCAGGTCTGAATGCTACCTGTGCTGTGCTATGCGTAGTTTCTCAGTCAGGTCCGACTCTTTGCGACCCCATGGACTGTAGCTCACCGGGTTCCTCTGTCCATGGGATTCTCCAGGCAAGACATACTGGAGTGGGTTACCATGCCCTCCTCCAAGGAATCTTCCCAACCCAGGGATCTAACCCAGGTCTCCCACATTGCAGGCAGATTCTTTATCACCTGAGCCATCAGGAATGCTACCTACTTAAATTTAACACCCAGGAAAGAGCTTGGCCATGCCAGCTGCTTGAGAGGGGCATGGTAGCGGCTGCTGCTCCTTAGCACTGATTAGGCAGTGTAGATCTGAGGATGTAAGCTTGGCTACTGCTGCTGCTGCTAAGTCACCTCAGTCACGTTCGACTCTGTGTGACCCCATAGACGGCAGCCCACCAGGCTCCCCCGTCCCTGGGATTCTCCAGGCAACAACACTGGAGCGGGTTGCCGTTTCCTTCTCCAATGCATCAAAGTGAAAAGTGAAAGTGAAGTCGCTCAGTCGTGTTCGACTCCTAGCGACCCCACGGACTGCAGCCTCCCAGGCTCCTCCATCCATGGGGTTTTCCAGGCAAGAGCACTGGAGTGGGGTGCCATCGCCTTCTCCTACCACCTCAGAATTTCTAGACAGCTCTACCACTCTCCTAGTCAGAAGATTCCATCCTCCTCCCTACCACTACCACCTCACATTGATCACTTCTGCCTCCGCTTGTGCCAGCACATCCAAGTAGAAGAACGCAGACCACATACTTGATGTCTCGCCACAAGGGGTTCTATTCACGCAGTCACTGTAGCAGAGGAAGGTGAACTGGAACACACGCAGAGTGAGTCATCCGGCTCTCTATGTGCCATACTCCATGACACCGCCTGCTCCTTCACTTGGTGTGAACTCCCTAAAATCTGAGAGAAAAAGACCAGCACCATGGAGGCTCTGTGCAAAAAAATCCAACATCTGACCAATAGGAGTTCCCAAGAGAAAAGAGAGTAAATAGGAGAGAAGGCAATAATACAAATTAATTTTCCAACACAAAAGACTAGAGTTTCCATACTGAAAGGTGAGAATTTAAGAAGACCCCTCCTAGGCACATCTCTATGAAATTTCAGAACACCAAAAATAAAGACCCTACTAGCTTCAGAGAGAGAAAATGGTCACCTACGAAGGACAAAGAGATGGACCGGCACAGCAACACTGGTGCTGAGAGGAAACGGAACAACAGCTTTCAAACAGAAGAGAAATGGTCTTTGACTTGAGTTCTGTCCCAGATAAAATGTCATTAAATAATGATGGCAGAGTAAACATCTGCCATCATACAGGCAGGCCCCAGAAAGTTCACCTCCTATGCATTCTTCAGTTGGGAGTTACTGGAGAAGATGTGCTCCAATCAAATTAGGAATTAGATCAAGAAAGAGGAAGTTATAAGATCCAGGGAGAACCAAAGGGAAGGAAAAACAGCAGCTAGTTATTAGTCCCAGAAGGCCATCAGTCTACATGAGAGGAGGGAGGTAATTGGAGAGTTCCTAGAGGACGGCTCTGGGGAGAAAAGAACTTCCATAAATTACAGAGTATGCTAGAGACATTTTAGGAGCATAAAGAAATGATAAAGGCAGAAAATACAAAAATTAAGGCAAGTAGAAATTCCAGGAAAAATTAAAAACTGTGAGAAGATGAACTGCAATCATTGCATACTGCTCTCCAGAAAGATAATGCTATAAGGGCTGTTTAATGATTCTCCATTTCTAAAATCAGCAGGACAAAGCCTGCACAGAAACACCTGGATCATGTTAGTGTTAAACTACAGATTCAAATGAGATTTGCAAGAAGGAAAGAGAAGTGAGAAGAAGGAAGGGGTGGCCATGAAGTATGACATCTTAGCAATCGAGGAATCTATAGTATATATCGTGAGTAATAGCACCTCAAGTTCCTTTGGGTCATTTCCCCTCCACAACCTGCTGGCTGAGTGAAACTCTTCATCCACAGGATGGATACTCTCTAGCCAATGGGTGAGCATGTGGCCCAGTGTAAGCCAATCAGGCTTTCTCTTTCTGGTAAATTAAGAATCCCCACTAATTCACATCAGGCAGTGCCCTAAAGAGATGGTGCATTCATTCCTGCTTCTTAGATTCCCAGAACAACTCTTATTCCTTGCTTTTCTAAAGCCTGACTCTTTAGCAAGAACTGGTTTCCATTGGTAAGTTGTATAAGCAAATAGAAATTCAATTAGAGTTTTAAATTTCAAAATCTGGGAACTCAAAATCATGATGTAAGTATGAAGGGTGAGGGACTAGAGGAGAGATTAAAAAAACAAAACTCATATCTTAACAGGAAGTTGGTGTAAAGTGTAAAGCTGATAAACCATGAACAGGCAATAAAATTATTTCTCAACGTGGAGGCAACCACCAGAAACTTTACAACTTTTAAAGTGAGAAAGAGAAATGGTTTCTGGAGAAAAAGAGACCAGGCTAGAGAGAAGTAGAAAAGGAGACTATTTCTTTTTATCATAAACTTATCTTCTCAGTTTTTCCCCCTGTGTGTATGTATTAATTGATACAAAAAATTTAATGGTAAAGAGGTGGGAAAATAAAGATTGTTTGGCCTGTGTATAATGAAGATGGCTCAGAATTTCAGATCCTTCTCAAATAGACAGAAATCAGCCCTGGAAGCTGTTCTAGAAACTGTCTCGGACTCCAAGGGAGGAAGCTAAACTCCCTCCATTGGTGGATCGCCACTGGACTCCTGGACTAGCCAGAGGTCGCTGCCTCCTCTGAATGCCCTCACTGGGCCCCCACCTGTGGATCATCTCAAGCATGTCTTTGCAGCTGTTTGCAAGCTCAGAGTAGCTAGCGCAGGACTCAGGGGCTTTGGTTTGTTCTCTGCCCATCTCCTTACCCAACCTTCATCCTGCTTTCTGGAAAACCAGAATTAGTCTTATCTCTACTCTCAAGAGGAGAAGGCAATGGCAACCCACTCCAGTACTCTTGCCTGGAAAATTCCATGGACGGAGGAGCCTGGTAGGCTGCAGTCCATGGGGTCGCTAGGAGTCCGACACGACTGAGTCACTTCACTTTCACTTTTCACTTTTATGCATTGGAGAAGGAAATGGCAACCCACTCCAGTATTTTTGCCTGGAGAATCCCAGGGATGGGGAAGCCTGGTGGGCTGCCGTCCATGCGGTGGCACAGAGTCAGATACGACTGAACTGACTTAGCAGCAGCAGCTACTCTCAAGGGAAAAAGAAAACAACATCTCCATATCTTTAAAACCATAAGATTTGTTTTGAATGTGAGTCAGTTTTTACTGGTTTTTCAGGGCATTTTACTGATAAGACAAGGAAAGACATCCATCAGTACTGAAGGTGTGGAAATGGCACATTTCCCAAATTAGAGGAAATCAGAAACCTTAAGGTATGTTTGTCTTTTTCTACCAAGAAGAGCTCTGAAGGTGATTGAAGCCAGGCATGGAGATTTCCAGGCAGGGCAGACCCTGTGTGTGTAGATGGCTGACTATCCCCAGGAAGAGGATTGGTGCTGCAACATTAGAATTCAGATCAACCCTCACCTATGACCTGAGTCATAATCAGAGGCAAAAGGCGGCTACACATGTCCTTTCCCCACCTTCACACTCCTGTACCCTTGGGTGAGAATCCAGCTTCCTTTTCTGCATTCCTCTGCCATGCCCAGTCCTAGTTCTGAACGATGGTGGATATTCAGAGGAGAGGAATGAAGAAGTGTGAGGATGAAAGAGTGAAAGTGAAGTCGCTCAGTCGTGTCCGACTCTTTGCCACCCCATGGACTGTAGCCCACCAGGCTCCTCCGTCCACGGGATTCTCCAGGCAAGAATTCTGGAGTGGGGTGCCACTGCCTTCTCCAGGAGATCTTCCCAATCCAGGGATCGAACCCAGGTCTCCCGCATTACAGACAGACGCTTTACCATCTGAGCCACCAGGGAAGCTCAAGGATGGAAAAACATGAGCAAAGAAACAAGATCAGTTAGAGCTTTTCAGGCTACAGACACACTGGAGTCAGGTAAAGAACTACTCACATTTTAAAGCAAGCTGCCCAGCATTTCAACATGTCACTGAGTCATATCTGGGAATTCCCAGAGGTGTCTCATATGTACTCATGACAATTTCCTCGTCCTCTATTCTGGTTCTCCCATTTAGATGTTTATTTCTTGGCTAAATTAGCAATTATAATATGGGAGTGATAATTCTGTCCCATAAGAAAAATGCATACAGTCACTGAGCATGTCCGAAGAAATATGCTCTGTGAAACTGAGGTATTGTGACCTTTATCACCGTGCAGTGCCTTGGACAGTACTGGCAAGTGCTAGTATCAACAAATGGACTTATAAAATTTATCCAGAGTATCACTTGGGCATAACACAGTGAGACTGCAATACCAGCCTTGCAGATCAATACTGACCCATGGGCGCAAACATACACGCCGACAGCATGATTTTAATACATTTCAAAGAACTATTATAGAAAACTAAAACTCAGTTGAAATCCCAGACAATTACTGCTCAAATTCGAGCTTCATTCTTAGCATCTGCGTGACCCCTCAGAGAAGAATCTAGATTTTGTAGAGCCTGAAGCTTAAACAAGTTGGGGAGCCTTTTAAGAAAAAGAATATGAAATGCATGGGTTCAAAATCAAAACAAAGACTTGGAAGATGCTTATATAAGTGAGAGGACTGAGCTTAAACTTTATTAGCTTCTTGAGAGATTTACACATGACCATTCTGAATCATAGTATCTTCACCTATAAAATTAAGATAATAATCATTATTCTCTGGAATTAAGAGCTATATATATATGTATATATATAATATATAATCTGTTTATCTCTATGATATATATGATCTATCTATATAAATATATAATTTTGAGTTTGAGATGCTGACTCTTAACACAAGATTATACATATGTATATATATGTAACTTGTTTTGTGTGTGTGTGTGTGTGTGTGCGTGTGTGTGTGTGTGTTAGTCACTCAGTCATGTCCAACTCTTTGCAACCTTCATGGACTATAGCATACCAGGCTCCTTTATCCATGGAATTCTCTAGGAAAGAAAACTGGAGTGGGTACCATTTCCTTCTCCAGGGGATCTTCCCAACCCAAGCATAAAACCCAGGTCTCCTGCACTGCAGGCAGATTCTTTACTATCTGAGCCATAATTGGAAGTCCCATGTAACTTGTTATGAATATTCAAATATGGGGTCGCATGTAATGATTAGGTTAAAACTTTTTCTTTTTGTGAATTCTATCTGATTAATTGTGTATTTATAGGAATAGATCCCAATGGACATAGACATTAGATACTCAACAGCCAGTAACATAAACTCTCAGAATTGGCAATAAAGCATTGCAATGGAGCAGCAGTTGTCAGATGGGATCTTGGCAGACAAGGAGAGCAATCTGAGGGGCCAACATAGGTAGGGCAGAATGTTGCAGATTTGAATACTGACAAAGCTTTCACTCGACTACCGTATCACCCTTTAAAAAAGTGTTTTAACAAACACAGCCTTGTTTGAGCCTTATAGCACTTATGAGGGTCAGGGTAAAGTTGATGCTTACCCTTCAGAGGACCTTCTTAGCTGGCTCGTTCCGCAGACTGCTTTATGAGCAGCAGAGAATCAAGCCTAACACCTTTATCATCATTTGTTGAGTGTTTCTCAAATGTCAGATACAGTGCTAAATGCTTTGCATGGGTTTTCTTTTTTAACCTTCCAAGTGCCATTATTTCTATTTGACACTGAATCATTGGAGCTGAAGTTGGATAACTTGCCGAGGATTTGCAACTAGTAGGTACCTAGGCACCAGCGATTTTTCTAACTAAAGTAACAGATTTGGAGCCCATTTTGAATCTACAAAAACTTTAGAACCAGCAGAGAAATTACTTAAGAACCCTGGCCTGCACCTAGAATTGAATCCATAGCCTCTATAAAGGAGTATATTCTCCCCGAGGACTGACATGGATAACATCACCAAGACCACAGTAGGTAAGATCATTTCTGAGGCTGTGTCTTACTTATGTCTAAATTGCTAATGTCTAGTATAGTTGCTGGCAAAATAAATGTTGTCAGATGCGGGAGCAAAATGGATGCTTGGGTCAAGTGACACATGAGGGTCAGGGTCAGGAAATCCAGGTCTCCTGGCTCCTGACTATCGATGCTATTACGGTTGACACCCCTGCTTTTTTCTCTACAATGGTTCAAACAAGATAGAGAATTATATTCTTCTTATGTTAAAGTCTGCATAGTCAATTCAAGAGAAAAAGGTGCAAAGGAAAGCAAAACTCTTCCCTGTTAACAACTAACAGGAAGCTTCAGATATCACATATCCAAGCACATTCTACTGGCCAAACAGTTACATGGGCACATCCAGCCACAAGGAATGCTGGGAAATGTAGTCTTTCCACTCATTCAAAATGTCTATTATTATAAAAGAGAGGAGAATGGTAGTCCTGGCCCTGAAGAGGTAAGTGACTGTGTACAGTGAGAAAAGCACTAAACTCAGAGATGGGTATAAAGGGGTTTTCTCACCTGCAAAATCTATCAATAATAACGACCTTAACTCAGTTTTTTCAAGTCTAGACAATACCATTAGTAATTAGCATTTATTGCGCATGCCCCCATACTCTAGGTGCTATACCATACATTTTACACATACTATGTGTCTTCCCCACAACCTCTAAGCCTGGCATTATTATTGTCCCCTTGATTTTAGAGATGAGGAAACCAAGCCTCAGAGGACTGAAGTAGTTTGCCCAAGGTTTCACAGTGAACATGTGAGCGAGAACACCAGACCTGGGCTCGCTGACTCCAAAACATAAGCACAGACCCCGCGGCTACACCTTAAGTGGAGATCATCTCAGGGCCAGCTTTACGGGGTTGCTGGGAGCATGAAAGGGGATATGGTGGATAGAGAACACAGTAGGCCCTCACCACTTTCCTCAAGGAAGTCAGTGTGTCTTGCTGGGGCTGAAGGCTTCCTTATCTGAGCTGAGTAAAGAACGTGGCTCCGGAACAGGGACTGTCCAGAAACAGAAACAGTTCAGGGTTGCTGGGGACAGGCTGGAGCCCAGGGGAGGAGGAATCCAGGTTTGAGACAGAAGAGGAAAAAGCAATAAACTGAAAAATCATGGCTCTGCAAGCAATGGAATCTATTACTCAGAGATTAAAATGTCACAAGGAGGACACGTCAGCTCCAGACCTTGGAAAATGTTTTTTCCATCATAATTACTGCTCACCACCAACACAGAGGACTATTTCCCTTCCTGGGGAGGAGCTTGCCCCACTTGGTGTCTCTCTAGCCTTCTGTGCACTTCAAAAGTTTCTTCTTACATCTGTTCAGAGTGTTAACAATGGCCAGCACCATTAAGCACTTACCATGCACCAGCTGTTGTTGTTTAGTTGCTAAGTTGTGACTTGTGACCAACTCTTTTGCTACCCCATGGACTGTAGCCCACCAGGCTCCTCTGTCCATGGGATTTCCCAGAAAAGAATACTGGGGTGGGTTGCCACTTCCTTCTCTAGATTTTCCTGACTCAGGGATTGAACCTGCGTGTCCTGCATTGGCAGGTGAATTCTTTACCACTGAGCCACTAGGGGAGCCCAGGCACCAGCTACTAATAGCTTACTAATCCTCCCATAACCCTGTGAGATGGACACTATTCATTCCATCCCATCTTACAGATAAAGAAACTGAAGCAGGAAGATATCACAACCTTACACAGCTGATGACAAGCAGGATTTGAACCAGCTCATCTGTTCAGGAGTGTGATCTCAGTCAGTCCTCAAAACTTCCCTCTTAGCCCAGTTCTGTTCATGCGAAAGTGGGAAACAATACAAGTCCTCCCAGAAAGAACCTGGCAAGTTTGCCCTCTTTTTCTTTCACATCAAGGCATAATGTGAGCCAAAAACCTGAGGAATGGAGGGAGTCCATGTCTAATGTCAAATCAAAGCCCACCTGGAGTTCAGTTCAGTCACTCAGTCATGTCCAACTCTGTGACCCCATGGACTGCAGAACGCCAGGTTTCCCTGTCCATCACCAACTCCCAGAGCTTACTCAAACTCCTGTCCATTAAGTCGGTGATGCTATCCAATCATCTCATCCTCTGTCGTCCCCTTCTCCTCCAGCCTCCAACATTGCCCAGCATCAGGATCCAATGAATATTCAGGACTGATTTCCTTTAGGATGGACCAGTTGGATCTCCTTGCAGTCCAAGGGACTCTCATGAGTCTTCTCCAACACCAGTTCAAAAGCATCAATTCTTCGGCACTCAGCTTTCCTTATAGTCCAACTCACATCCATACACGACTACTGGGAAAAGCATAGCTTTGACTAGATGGACCTTTGTTGGCAAAGTAATGTCTCTGCTTTTTAATATCCTGTCTAGGTTGGTCATAGCTTTTCTTCCAAGGAGCAAGTATCTTTTAATTTCATGGCTAAAGTCACCATCTTCAGTGATTTTGGAGCCCCTCAAAATAAAGTCTGTCACCATTTCCATTGTTTCCCCATCTATTTGCCATGAAGTGACTAGACTGGATGCCATGATCTTAGTTTTCTGAATGTTGAGTGTTAAGCCAAACTTTTCACTCTCTTTCACTTTCATCAAGAGGCTCTTTAGTTCTTCTTTACTTTCTGCCATAAAGGTAGTGTCATCTGCATATCTGAGGTTATTGATATTTCTCCTGACAATCTTTTTTTTTATTTTACTTTATTTTACTTTACAATACTGTATTGGTTTTGCCATACATTGACATGAATCCATCACAGGTGTACATGAGTTCCCAATCCTGAACCCCCCTCCCACCTCCCTCCCCATATCATCTCTCTGGGTCATCCCAGTGCACCAGCCCCAAGCATCCTGTATCCTGGCAATCTTGATTCCAGCTTATGTTTCATCCAGCCCAGCATTTCTCATGATGTACTCTGCAAAGAAGTTAAATAAGCAGGGTGACAATATATAGCCTTGACGTACCCCTTTCCTGATTTGGAACCAGGTGTTGTTCCATGTCAAGTTCTAACTGTTGCTTCTTGACCTGCATACAGGTCAGGTGGTCTGGTATTCCCATCTCTTCCAGAATTTTCCACAGTTTGTTGTGATCCACACAGTCAAAGGCTTTGGTATAGTCAATAAAGCAGAAGGTAAGGTAAGATGAAGTCGCTCAGTCGTGTCCGACTCTTCGCGACCCTGTGGACTGTAACCTACTAGGCTTCTCCGTCCATGGGATTCTCCAGGCAAGAATACTGGAGTGGATTGCCATTTAATAAAGCAGAAGTAGAGGTGTTTTTCTGGAACTCTCTTGCTTTTTCAATGATTCAGCAGATGTTGGCAATTTGATCTCTGGTTCCTCTGCCTTTTCTAAATCCATCTTCAACATCTGGAAGTTCATGGTTCATGTACTGTTGAAGCCCAGCTTGGAGAATTTTGAGCATTATTTTGCTGGTGTGTGAGGTGAGTGCAATTGTGTAGTAGTTTGAGCATTCTTTGGCATTGCCTTTCTTTGGGACTGGAATGAAAACCTTGTCCAGTCCTTGCCCACTGCTGACTTTTCCAAATCTGCTGGCATATTGAGTGCAGCACTTTCACAGCATCATCTTTTAGGATTTGAAATAGCTCAACTGGAATTCCATCACCTCCACTAGCTTTGTTCGTAGTAATGCTTCCTAAGGCCCACTTGACTTCACATTCCAGGATGTCTGGCTCTAGGTGAATGATTACACCATCATGATTATCCTGGTTGTGAAGATCTTTTTTTGTATAGTTCTTCTGTGTATTCTTGCCACCTCTTCTTAATATCTTCTGCTTCTGTTAGGTCCATACCATTTCTGTTCCTTATTGTGCCCATCTTTGCATGAAATGTTCCTTTGGTATCTCTAATTTTCTTGAAGAGATCTCTAGTTTTCCCATTCTATTGTTTTCCTCTATTTCTTTGCACTGATCATTGAGAAAGGCATTCTTATCTCTCCTTGCTATTCTTTGGAATTCTGCATTCAGATGGGTATATCTTTGCTTTTCTCCTTTGTCTTTTGCTTCTATTCTTTTCATAGCTATTTGTAAGTCCTCCTCAGATAGCCATTTTGCCTTCTTGGATTTCTTTTCCTTGGGGATGGTCTTGATCCCTGTCTCCTGTACAATGTCATGAACCTCCATCCATAGTTCTTCAGGCACTCTATCAGATCTAATCGCTTGAACCTATTTGTCACTTCCACTGTATAATCATAATGGATTTGATTTAGGTCACACCTGAAGGGTCTAGTGGTTATCCCTACTTTCTTGAATTTAAGTCTGAATTTGGCAATATGGAGTTCATGATCTGAGCTGCAGTCAGCTCCCGGTCTTGTTTTTGCTGAGTGTATAGAGCTTCTCCATCTTTGGCTGCAAAGAATATAATCAATCTGATTTCGGTATTGACCATCTGATGATGTCCATGTGTAGAGTCTTCTCTTGTGTTGTTGGAAGAGCAACTAACTACTAACATGACTGAGGGACTAATGAGAACAAAAAGAAAAAGATCCATCTATCAAGTAGAGCTGCCTAAAGAATCAGCCTCTTTGTCCTCAACTGGAATTTTTAAGAGTAAGGGTAAGGCTGCACTCTTACAGCCCCCATCTGTCTCCATCAATAACAGATTTTCAAAATATTGTGTTTTTCTTTTAATTTTTTCCTTCTCTCTTTTTTTCCTTTCTCTTTGTTTTCAAGAAATACACGTAAGTGAACTCGTATCAACTTACCCTTGAAATATGTGTGTTGCAAGCTCTGGCTCTTTAAGTTCCAATGGTGTAAGGGATATCTCAGATTTGAAGAGTTCTGGGAAGAATCATAGAGGGTTGAGTTGTTATATTTGTTTTCTTTAAGTGTAGACTATTCTGCTCTCAAGGCAGTAAGAAAACCCTAAACTCACCACACCTATCCTTCCAAGCCAATTTCTAGCTTGTTCCTCTAAGAAATTAGTGATGTCCCTATAAGCAACAGTAAACAGGGCTTCCCTTGTACCTCAGTCAGTAAAGAATCTGCCTGCAGTGCAGGAGACCAGGGTTCGATCCCCGGGTTGGGAAGATCCCCTGGAGAAGGAAATGGCACCCCACTCCAGTATTCTTGCCTGGAAAATCTCATGGACAGAGGAGCCTGGTGGGCTGCAGTCCATGGGGTCGCAAAGAGTCAGGCATGACTGAGTGACTTATAAACAACAGTAATAATCTCTTCCTCTGCAAACTGTCTAGTTTTCTGGGTTCCACTGGAAGAACCATCCTTTTTTCATAAATAATTGTGACTTCTTTGCCCTGCACCTTGGACGGATTTTGATACTGTATGATCGAATTTGCATGAGATATATAAAAGCAGAAGTAAGCAAGTCTCCTCAATGCCCTCTCAACCATGACCCAATCTGACCTTTTCAGCTCCATGGAGATCTCAATGACATCTCCAGCTCACTCACCACGTCTACACCATGAAACCTGCTGGTTCCACAGCTGGTTCCACAGCTCCTTCTGAGAAGGGTGGACCTTGCCACTCTGTGTCAGGTGACTGCTATGCCAGCCACAGCTGCTATGCCAAGCCAAGGACATCCAGTGTGGGCCAGACTTCAGGAAACTATGAGGTGGCCTGAACTGAGAATGCAACCCAGTTAAGGAAGCCCTGTGCTACATGGTAAATACCCACTCTGATCATTCTGAATGCAGGACACAAAGAATATAACCACAGCACAGAGGCAAGAAGAGGAAAACAAAATAGAACCAGAAAGAGAATCCTGAGCAGGGAAGAATCACTAAGCAAAGAATGGTGGTTTTTCCTCTCAAGAGGAGACCAGAATGCAGTAACTGGAATTGCTGTGGTCTCATCGTGAGGTCTGAGCATGTGGATGCTGAGATGGTTTTCTTTGCTAACTCACTGCACACATGAATTTTTATCAAAATCCCACATCTCTTGCAGTGCTAAGTGTATTCTTTTTTGGTTTGGGGTTTTTTGCTTTTTGGTAATTGGAAAGAGCCCAACAACTTATCTAAAAATGAAGTCATAATCCTCTCTCCCAAACCTTCTCTTTCTCATTCATTGCCTGTATCTATTCTTGATATCACCATCCCAACTCTTTCATTTCTCCCAAGACCTTACCAGTCTGTAGATCCACCTGCCAATTTCTCTCAGTTCTATCTCCACAATACAGCTCCAAGAGATCAGGGTTGGTAAATACTCTGCTCACACAGCATGACTGCCGAACCCTTCACTCTCGGCAGACGTCACTAAATGATCACTGTGCTCTTTCCCACTCACCTAAGCAAGGCTAA
Organism: Ovis canadensis; assembly: GCF_042477335.2. Taxonomy (NCBI): domain Eukaryota; kingdom Metazoa; phylum Chordata; class Mammalia; order Artiodactyla; family Bovidae; genus Ovis; species Ovis canadensis. The sequence goes on along the minus strand of NC_091247.1, from coordinate 135,907,992 downwards.
AAGCAACAACAGCTCTATTCCTCGAGTGTTTATTTTATACACAAGGTATAAGCATTTTGCATGCCTTATCTCACTTAATTCTCATAGAAAGCCTGTGAAAACACTCTGTTGGTTTTTTCATTGTATAGGCTCAGAAAGTGAGGAGAAATACCCCGGGTCCTTCCTTCCTCCAGTTACATGATCTTTCTCTGGGGTCTCCCATTGATGCAATCGAGCTGGAACCAGCTGGCAGCATAGCCAGGGAAATGGAGCTTGCAGGAGTTAGCTCCTTGCAGTGCACAGCAAAGCGGAAGAAGGACAGAGGTCAAATCTGAGACCAAATAGAATGGCTGGTGAGAAACTTCTGACTTCACAGCCCAAAGTAAAGTGTCTTGACTCTGAAAGACGACAACATTTGATCCAGAAATTTCCTTCTGCACTGAATGCCATTTATCATAGTTGCTTATCTATATAGTATGTATTTGCGAGTCTTTTCTCCTTTGCTCAATAGCCCCTAAAAGTCTCTTGGGTGAGATACAAGGGTGAATTATCACTCCTGTCATAATGGCTAGCCCCACGCTTTGCTTAATAACTATCACAGAGTGAGGAATAATGCATTTTCAATGCCTGTGCTTCTTCAGTCTGAGGTGTACAGCAACATGTCAGAGGGGTATTCGACAAACACCTTACACCTCCCTGGAGAGTCAGTCTCCCAGTGTGGTAAGTAACTTTACATATAATTTTTTTTATGAAAAAATCAAACAAAATTTACATGGTTTTCTTTAAGATAAATTACTTTAAAAAAATACTAGGCTCTCTTTGTATTCATTTTCTAATAATTTTTTTCAACAAGTAGTGTTGACTGAGCATTTTCTGTGTGCCTGGCATTGTTCCAGACAGACCTCATTCTTACCTTCAGGGATTTTATAGTCTAGTGCAGAATTCTATAAAAGACTGACAGCAAATGTTTTAGGCTTCCTGGGCCAAATATTCCTTGTTGCGTTACTCATCTCTGCCTTCTAATATGAAGGCAGCCATAGACAATACCAAAATAAATGAATGATGATATGCTCCAATAAAACTTCATTACAAAAGCAGGCAGCTGGCAGGATTTGACCAATGGGCCATAATTTGCTATTGGGAAAAGCTAAATGAGTGCTAAATCACTTCAGTCGTGTCCAACTCTTTTTGACCCTATGGACTGTAGCCCTCCAGGTTTCGCTATCCATGGGATTCTCCAGGCAAGAATACTGGAGTGGGTTGCCATTTTCCTTTCCAGGGGATCTTCCTGACCCAGAGATCGAAACCATGTCTCTTATATCTCCTGCGTTGGCAGGTGGGTTCTTTAGCATTAGCATCACCTGGGAAGCCCAGGGGGGAAAACAGACATTAAATCATTTAGAGTGTTTGAGAATAATATAAGATGCTAGAGAATTGCAACACTGCTAGAGAATAATATAAGATGCTCCAAAGGGAAAAACTAGGGTAAGCCACTTAGTCCAGGAGCAAGACCAGCTTTGTGGGTGTGCAAACAAGGTGCACTCAGACAGGACAGCGTGCTCGGTTTAATGCTCTGTCGTCAGTGTCTTGGAATTTTTAAAGATGTTACATTTGAACCTGTGAGGTCAGAAAGGACAATGGAGCCTGCGCGTGAGCAGAGCCGCTGTTCCAGGTGCTCGTGCACACACGTGAGGGCTGGAGTGCTCAAGCATATGGCAGTGGGCAGCACCAAGCAGCTGGCCTGGCCGTCCGGCGAGCACGTGCACACCTGGGGCTGTCCAGAGAACCTGGAGCGGTGCAGGCAGCCCTGCCTGGGACCTGGGCCCAGGCTGCTTGATGGTGGCTGCAGCGGCAGTAGCAGATGCAGCGGTGGGGCCAGCAGAGGCGACTGTGGGGGAGGGGAGGGGTTCCGGGGGCGCCATGGGGACCCATGGTGGGAGGCAGGCTTCCTCCTTTCTCCCCAGAGCCTGTCCCTGCAGCATCTGCACAAATACTAACCCTCTGATCTGAGCACCAGGACACTCGCGCACTCAGGTAGTACAGCTTGTCAGTAAACTATTACAAAATAAGGGTATACACATTGATGCTGCAACAAAGCATATCAGGGACTTATTAAAACTCTTCAAAGGACTAAGAATTTCTGGTTTTGAAAATGGTTGCAGTGTTGCAAACCAAATATCTATGGGTTTAGAAACAGGAATTAAATGTAAAGACTGTTCCATTTGATAGAACACCACCTTCATACAAAATTTCAGATAAACCAACAATTAACAAGGAAAACTCATACGATCTTATAAATAATAAAATATTTTAAAACGAAAAGCTTTACACTTTACCTTCAATCAGCCTTTCTGTTCTGCTTTTTGAACAAGGGGGTCTATATTTTCATCTTGCCTTGGACCTCACAAATGATGCAGTCGGTGCTGTCCAGGAATCCAGGCAAGCTCTCCTGAGGAAGTGAGTGGAAAAGCAAGAGAGGGCCTGTTGCACTAAGCCATGGTCTCAAAGTGTGGGCGCTGTACCAGCAGCACTGGCATCACCTGGGATCCTGTCCACAGAGACTCGGGGTTGAGGTGGGCCCCAGCAATCTGACGTTACCCCCCATCCCCCAGCTGGACCTGATGTCCCTCAAGTTTAAGAGGCACTGCTGCAAGGGGGCTGAGAGAACAACAGAGTGTGCGCATTGGGAGGTAGGGGGTGGGGAGCGTGGAGGAGGGACCAGGTTCTTAGAACAAGGAGGAGAAAATGGAGATTTTAAAATCAGGAATAAAAGCACAAGTCCTTATAGGTAACAAGGTCCTCAAGGGTCAGTGCATCCCACCCTCATCCCTTCCTGATCTTTCCTACTGCTTTCTGTCTTAGCCACATGCAGCCCTCTGATCCACCAGCTAGTCTCCTGCCCCAGGACCTTTGCACCAGTTACTTCCTCTTCTTAGAATCCTTTTTCCCCAGAGCACTCTTGCATTCTTTGGATGTCTGCTCAAATGTTACCCTCTCAGGAATGCCGTCCCAGACATCCTATTTAAAACTGTCCCCTCAGTGCTCAGATACACACACATTCACACCTTGATCCTCTCGTCCCTGTTTTATCTTTCTCCATGGCACATACCGACGCCTAGTATGTCATATCACTTCCTTATTTTTCAGGTTAGGTATCTATCCTCCTCCATTTCCCACTGGAAAGCTAGTTCTAAGAAAGCAGCGGTTTTCTTTTGTTTCATTTATTGACATATCTCAGGGACCTAAAACTACCTAGTAGAGAAGGAACACTTGCTAAATATTTATTGAATGAACAAATGAGGAAGTTTCAATTCAAGTAAATGCATGACTATAATTAATAAGAAAGGGATTCGCATAATATGGTTAATAAAGAAGCTAGCAACAAAATCACTGCAGATGGTGATTGCAGTCATGAAATTAAAAGACGCTTACTCCTTGGAAGGAAAGTTACGACCAAACTAGACAGCATATTAAAAAGCAGAGACATTACTTTGCCAACAAAGGTCCGTCTAGTCAAGGCTATGGTTTTTCCAGTGGTCATGTATGGATGTGAGAGTTGGACTGTGAAGAAAGCTGAGTGCCAAAGAATTGATACTTTTGAACTGTGGTGTTGGAGAAGACTCTTGAGAGTCCCTTGGACTGCAAGGAGATGCAACCAGTCCATCCTAAAGGAGGTCAGTCCTGAGTGTTCATTGGAAGGACTGATGCTAAAGCTTAAACTCCAGTACTTTGGCCACCTCATGCGAAGAGCTGACTCATTGGAAAAGACCTTGATGCTGGGAGAGATTGGGGGCAGGAGGAGAAGGGGACAACGGAGGATGAGATGGCTGAATGGCATCACCGATTTGATGGACATGAGTTTGGGTGAACTCCGGGAGTTGGTGATGGACAGGGAGGCCTGGCTGCTGTGTTTCATGGGGTCGCAAAGAATTGGACACGACTGAGTGACTGAACTGAACTGAGCAACTGTTCTTAACTTGAGACCAGAGCTGGGTTTATTCATGGAGGTAGAGGCCAGTAGAGCTATGGGAAGGGGAAAATCCACATGCTCACTTCACCTCCTTGACCATAGCATCTGGGGCCACGTGACTATTCTGCCTAAAGCACTGTAAGTAGACGAGGCATGTGTGAATGCCAGACCACGGGTGTTAATGGGAATGCCTCCTCCACTTCTATCTCATTTGGCTGTGACCACGCCATCTTGTGCAGTGACAAGGTCAATGCACAGCAGGAAGTTCCTTAGGCATTCTGAAATAAACCTTTGTTGTGATATAGCATTGATATTTGTTACTACACTATAGCCTAGCCTAGCCTGAATACTAGCATCACTATCCACAGGTGGAGTCAGAGAGCAGATTCAGAGAAGTTGAAGCTTCTGAGCAACTGTACTATGAACAATATGTATCAGGTAGCTTTAAGGAAGATACTGTACCTTGTTCACAAGTGTAAGTATATAAAAATGCCACCAGACAACGCCCTGGTTATAAAAGGCAGAAACTAAGAAATGAACACATAAAAGTATACAGGTAGGAGGCAGGATCTATAAGTATGGACAGTGACAGACTTAATTTTCTTGGGCTCCAAAATCACTGTAGACTGTGACTGCAGCCATGGAATTAAAAAACGCTTTCTCCTTGGAAGAAAAGCAATGACCAACCTAGACAGCGTATTAAAAAACCAGAGACACTACTTTGCCGACAAAAGTCTGTATAGTCAAAGCTATGGTTTTCCAGTAGTCATGTACGGATGTGAGAGCTGAACAATACTGATGCTTTGAACTGTGGTGCTGGAGAAGACTCTTGAAAGCCCCTTGGACAGCAAGGAGATCAAACCAGTCCATCCTAAAGGAAATCAGTCCTGAATATTCATTGGAAGGACTGATGCTGAAGCTGAAACTCCAATACTTCGGCCACCTGATGCGAAGAGCTGAGTCACTGAAAAAGACCCTAATGCTGGGAAAGATTGAAGGCAAGAGGAGAAGCGGATGACAGAGGATGCGATGGTTGGATGGCATCATCGACTCAATGGACATGAGTCTGAGCAAATTCCGGGAGATGGTGAAGGACAGGGAAGGCTGGCGTGTTGCAGTCCACGGGGGCACAGAGAGTCGGACACGACTGAGCGACTGAACAACAAATGGATCAGTCTGTTTAGGTTTGAATCTCAGCTCTCTTACTTACTGACCTTGACCAAGCTAGTTAGCCCCTCTGGGTCTCAGCTTCCTCTCATGTAAATAAGGATAATAATATTAGCTGCTTTAAGAAGTGTTGGAGGATTGGATACAATGAGAAGTGAAACACTGGGTTCTCAGTGCTTGATACAAACTCCTTAAATCTTCATAGCAACTGCTTGGGCTAGATACTATTTTTATCCCCATTTTATAGATGATGAAGCAGATGTACAGAGAGATTAAGTAATTTACCAAAGGTCACACAGCTAGTAAGTTATAGAGCTGGGATCTGACCTCTGCAGTCTCCCTGGAGGGACAAAGGTGAATTCTGAGCTGTGAATTGGGCAGACTGCAGGCAAATCTCAGCCCCAACACTCGCCCCAACACTCACCAATCAATTGACTTTGAAACAAGAGCTTAACTTTTTGCAGGGCAGCGCTTGGTGAGTGTTAGCTACTGTTGCAATGACAATGTCAAAAATGGGCACAGTCTGAGAAGTTGCTTGAAATAGAATCACAACATAGTGGGTCACTGGTCAGGCTCTTCTGCTCCCCACTGGAGTTTATGGGGATACCTATTCCGCTGCTCTGATAATCAAATGCAGCCCCATTTCCACTTGCCAGGACACACGTGATGAAAGGCTCCTAGGCAGGGTCCCCTCCTTCCCACCACCACCACCACCACCATGACACCGTCTCCCTGTGAGGCCTGCCTCTCTCATGCCCCTACAAGCCAATCAAGGCTTCTTCTCTTTAGATTAGGTCAACCTGGTGCCCCTCTGCAGGTCAGAGAATAAGGGGATTCATGATTCAGGAAATCGCTGCTGGCATGCACACCCTGCTCCTCACCACGTTCACCCCGAGGCAAAAGAAGCTGATTTTCTGAAACATCACTGGAAACAAAAGTTTCCAGAGTTGTGACAACTAGCCCCACCGTATTATTCAGATTACAATTCTTTGAAAATCCACAGTCCCCTGATAGCAGCAGTTTGGGTGTGGGCGGGTGGGGTGAGTGGGTGGCAGGCAGGTCCTAGGGTTGGACAGAGGCTTAGGTTTGGTTTCAGCACGCCTCCAGGGTAATATTGGCCTACATACTGCCACTGGAGCTTGAGGACTCATTTCTCCCAAGTGGTCACTGTGGGTTTTACCAGACAGAACAAAGAACTGTAGAAGATCCAGAAACAGTGGCTAGCTAAGGAAACGGCATTTCCCAGGGAAATGGCAGCCTGTGAACTGTCATCATAAAGCATTTTAGGTCCTTCAGAGACATTTTCATCCCATTTCTCAGTACTTCCCATTTCTCTTTCACTTAGATTTTTTTTTTCTCCTTCATTATATCTGTCTTCCTTTCTTCTTGATCTTCCTCTTTCCTTCGTTGCTACCCTTCTCCTTTCCTGCCTTCTTCCTCTTCTATGATTTTTTATATGTGCTAAATGTGTATTGATGTTCCCTGTTATTAACAACTAGGTCACTATCCTCCAAAGAGAAGTGACAATATTTTACAAATAAAAACACACAATGCCCAGATAAACTTGACTTTCAGATAAACTTATACTGGAAAAAGTATCTGTTGTTTTCTGAAATTTAAATTTATTTGGGTGTCTGAGAATAGACTGGCAGCCCTGGGTGCATGCTAAGTCACCTCAGTCCTGTCTGACTCTTTGTGACCCCACGGACTGGTGGGGTCCTCTGTCCATGCGATTCTCCAGGCAAGAATACTGGAGTGGGTGACTATTTCCTCCTCCAGGGACTGGCGGCCCTACCGCCGACTAACTGTAGCTCAGTGTGGGCCTCGAATAATGTTTGTCCTGCAAGTTGGTGGCTTTTAGAAATGGAAAGATGTCCCATACCAGCTCTGCAGTAAACTTTGTAACTCTATTATTACTGTTAAAGGGTGAGGGAACAATACTTCCTGAACCCTGCAGACAGTAGTTTTTCATTTCTTGCTTTTTTATACTGCCTACATCTTCAAAGGGTTTTTCTTTGAAGGCAGCTGGTCTCCTTAGGGCATCCCCAAGCCTGGGCACCCCAGAGGCTAGAGAAGGCTGTAGCTCAGACGACAAAGGGTCCCAAGTGGTGAAATTTCAACAGGAATGTCAGGCCTCTGTGAGGAGAAAGGTTACTTCTGCAGGGGTGTAGGGGAAGGGTGGATTATAATATTTTTCTTTCAGTCGTCACATCTTTGCCTGTAACTTGCTCTGTCTTCACTGTGACTGAGAAAGGACGGTGCAGGGGCTGGGAGCAGGGTGGGGTGGGGGAATACCCTGCTTTTCTTGTGCTCCTTTGGCTCTACTTGAGAGTGAAGCTGACATGAAAAGGAGTGATGGCCAAGGCTCCCCAGATGACACTGAGGTCAGTCACTGCTGACAGGTAAAACCTAGTTAATACCTGGCCTCCAAGCTGGAGAGCCTTCCAGTCTGCTGGTGGCTGGAACACAGCAAGCGTCTAAAGGTCACAAGATTGCAGAAGTCAGCAGGGCCTGGCCTTTTGAAAGGTGTGGTCCTCTCCCTTCCAGGCTGAAAACATTTCTCAATGACCCCAGAAGCTGGTAGGCTCCCAAACCCAGGGAGCACTGCTCCCTCCCCCAAGGCACTGATAGGGCCTGCAGCCTTGCACTAACATTTCTGAGCCCTGCAGTCCAGGCCAGGCTTTCCGCTCTCCCTGCTGGAGGCCCGCCATCCTTATTGAGTGTATTTCCAAGAAAGCAGTTGACAGGCTTGGCAGTGCTATTCCTGGAAATGTTCAATAGGCCATCTTCTGGCAGGGCCACCGCTGACGGATGGGTTGGTCGGGGAGACCACGTGCTCAGCGCCCTCTCCACCCCCGCCTATTCCCAGGTGCCTCCAAGCAGCAGCCGTCCCCAAATACCTCGGGCTGTTAGCTGGCGGGGGCTGTGGGCCTCTGTGGAACTTGCTTCCTCCCCGGCTGCCAGCGGGCTTGCTGCTAAATGAAGACAGGCGCCCTGTGACTATAAATTATAACACACATCAGCTCCAGCCGATGCACCGCATGTCCTGCAGGGGACTCCGCAGGGGACGCCTGGCCACTGCCAAAGGGCATTCTGGACAGTGGCTCCTATGGCAGCCGCAGGACAGAGGCCAAGCCTGCCGCTGGGCAGAGGAGCTCTGGCAGCTCCCAGAGGTTGGAGTTTCCTTCGGATGCAGACCACGGCTTCTCTGCACTATTGCCTTTGGCACCAGGTACTTCTTTGTAGGGGCCGTTTGTGCCCTGCCAGAGGTTTAGCAGCATCCTTAACCTGCAACCACTGAGGGCCAGTAGCACCTACACCGCGCTCCCCTCCACCAGTTGTGACAATCAAAAAATACCTGCAGATGTTGTCAAATGTCCCCTGAAAGGCAGAGCTGCTCTTGGCTGAGTACTACTGGTACAGAGGAAAGGAAACGGGGGCCTTCTGAGGGTGATGCCAGAGAAAGACAGACTCGCAGAATGTGGTCTCCACTTGAGCTGTGTGCTGCCAGGCATGTCACAGAAACCTTGAGCCTCAGTTTTCTTATCTCTAAAATGGAAAGATAGAGAAGGGCAAACCAAGGGCGTATGGAAATAACAGTTGAATTAATGACTGGTGGGTACTTTGAGAGGTATTCAAGCACCACAGAAAACACTGTAGCAGCAGATTATCTGACGCTTGAATCCTTCCCTACCTCAAAGGGTCTGGTTCCATTTGAGAGGGGAAAAAAGCTGAATATTTATAAAATTTCACAAAAACTCTTGAAACAAACGAATGCTTTAGAAAGATTTTCTCTTCATTATTTTTTTTCTACTTAATTCAAACATGATTAAGCATGCTATAAATGCCTGAGGTTAATGAACGTGATTTTTTTCTTATCTTTCTTGAAAGAGGTTTTGTATCTTTTTAGAAAAAATTAACACCCTAGAAATTGTATCCCTTTCAGTGAAAGAACAGAAAGTAAAACTGGGAGGGTCCCTCTATCTTTTTTTCATAAAATTTGTATCTTTTTCTTTATAATTTATAGCTGGTCAATGAAAACTGGTCAATGAAACCCCACAGTCCTATAGAAAGGCACTGTCGCTTTAAATGAGGCTTGCTGTTATATAATTCTCTGGCTGACTTCATCTAGCCAGCTTTCAAGGAACTGTAAAGAAATCTTTAAAGGCTAATATTTCTCTTATTCACACTGGCAGAAAAACACAAAGGAAACGGGTAACCTGAGCCACTTCAATGGTAAGAAATGAAGAGCCGAGTCCTTGAGGACAGAGCCACAGTTGGCCCCACCCCAACGAAGTCTCAGGGTCCTTGTCAAGCTCCAGGCAACCATGGCCTTTCCTTTGTGGCCGTGTTCACTGGAAGATCCAAGGCCACATTTGCTTTGGGAAACAAGACCCTGTGATTAATCAAAGAAAACAAAAACAGCTTCTTTTCTATAATGGGCCCATCGAAGGGCTTTTCTAGGAAAACCCCCATCAAGCTGTTCCTTCTATTTTCTTAAAGGCTAACAGCCAAGGTGGGGGCGGGGGGAGTTGGAGGGGTGTTTGAGGAGGTATCCATGGAAGTTTATTCCCAAATAGTTCCCTCTCAGAAAAAGACTTCATTGTGCTAACTAGCTCGAACAGCTGAGCACCGGCTAACAGCAGGGGCCCTGTGGAAAAAAGCATCTCCTCTTTCTAAGGCATCACTTTTCCTGCACGGACCCAGGGACTCACTTGCTCCTACAGAATTATTCTCACCAGATGAGGTTCCCATAGGGGACCTGCGGGAGTGAGTCTCTCTGAACCAAACTAATGGAGTGTCAGAAAAGGCGGCCAGGCGGCACTGTTGTAAAACTAATTCTCACATGCTTCCCTCACCAGAAGCAAACACTGTAATTCTAGTACAGTCATTCCCCCTTATCTGTGGGGGATACATTCCAAGCTCCCTCAAGGGATGACTGAAAATATGGATAATATTATAAACGTATGTGTGTGAGGGGCTTCCCTGAAAGCTCAGTTGGTAAAGAGTCCGCCTGCAGTGCAGGAGAACTCAGTTCAGTTTGTGGGTCAGGATGATCTGCTGGAGAAGGGATAGGCTACCCACTCCAGTATTCTTGGGCTTCCCTTGTGGCTCAGCTGATAAAGAATCCACCTGCAATGTGGGAGACCTGGGTTTGATCCCTGGGTTGGGAAGATCCCCTGGAGAAGCGAACAGCTACCCACTCCAGTATTCAGGCCTAAGAACAGGACACAACTGAGCAACTTTAAAGAAAAGGAGTGTGTGTGTGTGTGTGTGTGTGTGTGTGTGTGTGTGTGTGTGAGCTCAGTGGTGTCCGACTCTTTTGTGACCCCATGGATTGTAGCCCACCAGGCTCCTCTGTCCATAGAATTTTCCAGGCAAGAATAGTGGCGTGGGTTTCCATTTCCTACTCCAGGGGATATTCCCAGCCCAGGGATTGAACCCACATCTCTTGTGTCTCAGGCATTGTCAGGTGGATTCTTTACCACCATACTATTTGGAAAGCCCCAGATACATATATAAGATAATATGCTTTTCCTATACATAAATACTTGTGAGAAAGTTTTATTTATGAAATATTAAGCAGATTAAGAGAATATCCCAATTGCCAGCATCACTACTCTTGTGCTTTGGGGTCCTTATTAAAGAAAATAAAAGTTACTTGAACACAAGCACTGTGATACTATGACAGTTGATCTAATAACCAAGACGCCTTCCAAGTAACAGGTGAGATGCAGCGGACAAAGGGATGATTCACATACCGGGCAGGACAGCGCTGCAAGATGCAACATTTCATCACATGACCCAAAATGATGTGCAATTTAAAGCTTATGAATTGTCTGTTTCTGGGGTTTTCCATTTAACATGTTCAGACTGATGTTGACTGTCAGTAACTAAAGCAATGGAAAACAAGCCCATGGATAAGGGAGGCTACTGTGCTGGATAAAGATAGGCAGGACGGGGACTAGAGTGAGGATGGTGAGGGATCACTTCTAGTGTAGAATTTAAGGATATCAAATAAGCCCACCCATCAGATAAGTAAGTAACATTTTAACGCAATATTCTTATGAAATAAAAATTAACATCAAAAGCTCATGATGAACAAAACATCAGGAGTCAGAGACAGAAAAGCAGCCCGTGGCTATGTGGCTTTCAACATATTCCCAGCCCCTCAGGTTCTCCTTTGTAAAGGGGGGGGGGGCTCACCTATCTCATAGGGGTCGTTAAGACCAAATAAGTTCTTGTTTGCAAGAGCATTTAATAAACTGTAGCTTAAGGGGTCCTTGAAATGTATAACAGGAAGTATAATAATAATAACTGGAAAGGAGGAGATATACTTGGAGAAGGAAGGAGAGAAAAGGCAGGAGAGAGGAAAGGGGTGGAGGGATGGGGCAGGCTGTGTGCTGGGAAGCGGGCAGAGCCCAGATCTCAGATGCTGACCTGAATTCAACTCTCTTCTCAGTTGTTTACAGTCTGTAGAACTTTGGCCCATTTTGCAACCTCTCTGAGACTCAGTTTTCTCATCCTTAAAATGGGGACAATAATGGATTGACTATGTGAAGCAATGTGTGGACAACACCCAGTATGGTCTGGTACACCCTAGGTATTAACCCTTTTCACACACACACACACCCACACACACACACACCTCCCTGCATACTTACACCCACACCCCAAATTTCTCCTGTGAAAAGAATGAGTAAGAAGGAGAGAAGCAGGAGAGGCAGGAAGAATATAAACCAAGATTAGAAGAGGTAAGAGAAGAAAAGAGACAGAGAGGAAAGGAAGTAGAAGCAAAGAAAGAAAAGAAAGAAGGAACTCTCAGTCCTGTCCTAACCTGAGAACTCTCATAGGGAAGTCAGTTCAAGCTTCTTAGGAAACACTCAAGGAAAGAATTAAGGTCAACAATATTTAAGATTTATCTGTGATGACAGATAAATCAGATAGCTCTGATTCATGTGTTTGCCTGATGAAGAATATTCTAAAACATGCCTTCACTTATATATGCATTCTCTCAAGGGTAGACACTTAAATTATTTAAAGGAGCTTCGACTGTATCAGCAATACTTCATTTTTTAAGTTGGGTGGAACGTATGGAGAGGTTCAATCTACTGGTCTCTTTTTTTCTGCGTCTGAAACATTTGAGCTCATCCAGAACGCCTACTGATTCAGCCAAATTTCCAGACCTCGCCCTTCAGTTCAGAGGCAGGCAGGGTTTCTAGGTCGGATGAGATACATCTACTTGAAGACTTGGAGTACAGTGGGCACATTGCAGGTGTCTGCCCGGCAGCCACTCTGTCCCATAGTAGGGACAGTGCCCATAGTGGCTCTGTCTAGCCCATGGGAATGGAGGTTGAGCCACACTGATTGAAATACAGCTAGCAGGCCTGCAGCTTCCCAGGCAGACCCCACTACCTGAGATCTTGTCCTGCCTGGAAGCTCCAAGGCCAGGCTCCACAGGCAGTTCCAGACCCAGAGCTGGGATTTCATGGAAGCCTTGGAGAAGGCAATGGCAACCCACTCCAATACTCTTGACTGGAAAATCCTATGGATGGAGGAGCCTGGTAGGCTGCAGTCCATGGGGTCGCTAAGAGCTGGATACGACTGAGCGACTTCACTTTCGCTTTTGGATGAGAGATGCTTCAGGGAAAATAGTTTTCTCCACAAACAGCTGAGCTCCTCTGAATCAAATCTCTGTTCCTTTTATAATGGAACAAAGCAAGGAAATGCTGCAAGCTTGGGGGGGTGACAGTGACAGTTGATCCCCTGGAAGCTGGTCTGTGCATTTCCTTCCTAAGGAATTGGAGAAATAAGAAGTGCCAAGAATCCAAAAGAATAAATATTCTGAAACAGTCCCTGTTTGCCTTTGGAAAGTCTTGCTCGTTCCCTCCTCTCCTTCAGTAGATCTGTCTCTTAAAGACTGTTTACTTTGGCCACACTCAAAATTGGTCTGCATTCCCCAGCATCCACCTGCTCTGTGGGGTGATTATGTTCCCTTGGGCAGCTATAAGGGCTGAGTTCTAGCCTCCAACAGACAGCCTGTTACATGGACAATCCACTAAACCATGACTTGGGGCTAGGATTTAGGGCAGGGACTGCTGCTGCTGCTGCTGCTGCTGCTGCTGCATCACTTCAGTCGTGTCTGATTCTGTGTGACCCCATAGACAGCAGCCCACCAGGCTCCTCCATCCCTGGGATTCTCTAGGCAAGAACACTGGAGTGGGTTGCCATTTCCTTCTCCAGTGTATGAAAGTGAAAAGTGAGGGCAGGGGCTAGAATGAGGCAAATGAGGTTTTCCTTGGACACAAAGGTTAAGGGGGCACCAAAAATTCAGAAATTGAGACAAGTAATATTTTAAGGAAATATTTTAAAAAATAAAAATTAATTTGAAAAATCCATGATGAACAAAATATCAATACTTCAAATAAAGACAGTCTATGCAGAATAGAAGAAACAATAGAGTTTTACAGCCAAGCAAAAGCTTAAAGAGTTCATCACCATTAAACCAGTCTTATGAGAAATGTTAAAGGGAGTTCACTAAGTAGAAAAGAAAAGGCCACAATTGTCTTAGAAATAAGACAATTACAAAAGTTAGTGTCTTACAGGTAAAAGAAAACAATAGTAAAGGTAGTGGATCAACCACTTATAAAACTATTAGGAAGGTTAAAGAATAAAAGTAGTAAAATCATCTGTATCTACAGCAAGTTAACAAAGATAAAAAATTAAAACTTATAAAATATTATGTAAAAAACAAAATGTGGTGGGGGGTTAAAAGTTAAAATATATGGCTGTTATAATGCATTCAAGTTTAAGAGACTGTCAACTTAAAAAAATACACCCCACACACCCCCCCACACACACTCCTACCTCTTGGTAACCATAAACCAAAAACCTAAAATAGATACACAAAAAGGAAAGTGAAAGGGATCAAAACATAATACTAGTCATCAAACCACAAGGGAAGAGAGCAAGAGAAGAAGCAAAGAACTACCAAAAAAAAAAAAATCAGAAAACAAAATGGCTAGGAGCACATACCTATAAATAACTACTTTAATTGTAAATGGACTAAATGTTCCAATTAAAAGACACAGAGTAGCTGAATGGTTAAAGAAAAAAACAAACCAAGATCCATATATATGCTGCTTACGAAAGACTCACTTCAGATTTAAAGACACACACAGATTAAAGTGTGGGGATGGAAAAAGATATTCCATAAAAATGGAAATGAAAAGAAAGCTGGGGTAGCAATACTTACATCAGATCAAACGGATTTTTAAACAACGGCCCTAAAAAGAGACCAAAAAACAGATTGTATAATGATAAAGGGATCAATCCAACAAGAAGATATAACACTTCTAAACATATGTGCACCCAACATAAGAATACCCAAATACATAGAACAAATATTAACAGATATAAAGGGAGAAAGTAATAGTAAAACAACAATAGTAGGGGACTTTAACATTCTACTTACATCAACGGACAGGTCATCGAGGCAGAAAATGAACAAGGAAACATTGGCCTAGGGGATGCAATAGACCAGATGAATTTAATATATATGGAACATTTCATCCAAAAGTAGCAGAATACACATTCTTATCAAGTGCATGCGGAACACTCTCAAGAACAGATCACATGCTAGGCCACAAAACAAATTTCTGTAAATTTAAGAAGACTGAAATCATATAATCTTTTCTGACCACAGTGGTATGAGACTAGAAATTAACTACCAGTTAAAAACTGGAAAAAAAAAAAAAACCCACCATGAACACATGTAGTCTAAAGCATATACTACTAAAAAGCCAATGGCTCATTGAAGAAATCAGAGCAAATCAAAAAATACCTTGAGACAATGGGAAATATATTACAAAATCTGTGGGACACAGCAAAAACAGTTCTAAGAGGGAAATTTATAGTGATACAGGCCTACCTCATGAAACAAACAAACAAAAAACCTCAAATAAACAACCTAACCTTACATCAAAGAGAACAAGAAAAAAGAAACCTACGTTATTAGAAGGAAAGAAATAATAAAGATAAAAGCAGAAAAAAATGAAATAGAGACCAAAAAAATAACTTAAAAATATCAATGAAACTAGGAGCTAGTTCTTTGAAATGATACACAAAATCGACAAACCTCAGCCAGACTTACCAAAAAGAGAAAGAGAGTCCAATCCATAAAATCAGTGGGAAAGAAAAAGTCACAACTGATATTACACAAACAGAGGATCATAAGAAACTACTATCACTCTGAACAATTACATGCCAACAAATTGGACAACCCAGAAGAAATGGATACATTCCTAGAAATATATAATCCTCCTAGAATGAATCAGAAGTAAAATATCAAACCAGACCAATTACCAGTAATGAGATGGAACCAGTAATAAAGAAAAGTCCAACATCAGATGGCTTCACAAGAGAATTCTACCAAATATTTAAAGAATAGTGAACACTTTTCCTTCTCAAAATATTCCAAAAAACTGAAGAGCAAGAAATGCTTCCAAACTGATTCAGCAAGGCCAGCATCACCCTGAATCGAAAATCAGACGAAGACACCACAAAAAAGAAAATTACAGGCCAATATCACCGATGAATATGAAAGCAAAAATTCTCAACAAAATATTCACAAACAGAAAGCATTTAGAAGAATCATATACCATAATCAAGTGGGATTTATCCCAGGGACTCAAGGATGGCTCAATGTCTACAAATCAATTAATATGATATACCACATTAACACTTTGGCCACCTGATGTGAAGAGCTGACTCATTTGAAAAGACCCTGATGCTGGGAAAGATTGAGGGCAGGAAGAGAAGGGGACGATAGAGGATGAGATGGTTGGATGGCATCACCAACTCAATGGACATGGGTTTGGGTGGACTCCAGGAGTTGGTGATGGACAGGGAGGCCTGGCGTGCTGCAGTTCATGGGGTTGCAAAGAGTCGGACATGACTGAGAGACGGAACTGAACTGAACTGAACCACATTAACAAAATGAAAGATAAAAGTTATATGATCACCTCAACAGATCTAGAAAAATGCTTTGATAAAAACTCTTAACAAAGTGTGTTTAGAGGGAACATACCTCAATAAAGATCCTATATGACAAATCCATGCCATTATCATACTCAATGGTGAAAAAATGAGACATTTCCTTTAAGATCAGGGAAAAGATAAGGATACCCACTCTAACCACTTTTATTCAAACTAGTATCAGAAGTTCCAGCCACAAAAATCAGAGAAAAAATAAACAAAAGGAATCCAATTTAAGTAAAACTGTTACTGTTTGCAGATGACATTATACTTTATACAGAAAAACATAAAAACTCCACCAAAAGTCTATTAGGACTAGTCAATCCAGTAAAGTTGCAGGATATAAAATTAATATACAGAAATCCATGGCATTTCTATACATTAATGATGAACTATCAGAAAGAGAAATTAAGAAAACAATTCCACTTATGAAAGAAATTGAAGATGACAAAGACAAATGGAAAGACATACCTTGCTCACAGATTGAAATAATTAATACTGCATACCACCCAAGGCAATCTACAGATTTAATGCAATCCCTATCAAACTACCAATGGCATTTTTCACAGAACTAAAACTAATACACCTAAAATCTGTATGGAACCTCTAAAGACCAAAATAGCCAAAACAATGTTGAGAAAGAAGAACAAAGCTGGAGGTTATTTGCTCATGATTTCATACTACAAGTCTATAGTATGGTATTGGCACCAAAAAGAAACAAATATCAATGAAACAGAATTGATGTTCAAGAAATAAACCCATGCTAATATGGTCAATTAATATATGACAAAGGAGGCAAATACATACAAAGTTGAAGACAGCCTCCTGAACACATGATACCAGGAAAATTGGAACGCTCATGCAAAAGAATGGAACTGGACCACTTTCTCATACCATGTAAGAAAATAAACTCAAAATAGATTAAAGACTTGAATTTAAGACCTGAAACCATATTCTAAAAGGAAACATAAGCAGCATACTCTTTGACACTGGTCGTAGCAATATTTGGGGGGTCTGTCTCCTTAGGCAAACAAAACAAAACAAATGGGACTACATCAAACTAAAAAGCTTTCACACTGCAAAGGAAACCATCAACAAACAAAAGGCAGCCTATTGAAGGGGAGGAAATATTTGCAAATGACATCCAGTAAGGGATTAAGATGGAGAAGGCAATGGCACCCCACTCCAGTACTCTTGCCTGGAAAATCCCATGGATGGAGGAGCCTGGTAGGCTGCAGTCCATGGGGTGGTAAGAGTCGGACACGACTGAGCAACTTCACTTTCACTTTTCACTTTCATGGATCGGAGAAGGAAATGGCAACCCACTCCAGTGTTCTTGCCTGGAGAATCTCAGGGACGAGGGAGCCTGGTGGGCTGCCATCTATGGGGTCACACAGAGTCAGACACGACTGAAGTGACTTAGCAGCAGCAGCAGCAGCAGCAAGGGATTAAGATCCAAAATACATAAAGAACTCATGAAACTTAATATAAAAAGCAGAATCTTATTTTAAAAAGGGCAGAGGAACTGAATAGACATTTTTCCAAAGAAGACATACAAATGGCTAACAGACACACGAAAAGATGTTCAATGTTATTCACCATAAGAGAAATATTCAACAAAAGCACAATGAAATGTCACCTTACAGCTACCAGAATGGTTACTATCAAAAAGACAACAAACAATGAGTGTCAATAATGATGTGGAAAAACGAGAACTCTCATGTACTATCAGTGGGGTGGCCATTGATATAGTCACTGTGGAAAACGACATGGAGTTTCCCCAAAAAATTAAAAAAAAAAAACTATCATAGGACATAGCAATTTCATTCCAGGTATTTTTCCAAAGAAAACAAAAACACTAATTTGGAAATATATATACCTCTATGTTCATCATAGCATTATTTACAAAAGCAAAGATATGAAAACAACCCAAGTTTCCATCAATAGATGAATGGATAGAAAAGTTGCGGTATATGTATATGGTGGAATATTACTGGTTTGGACTTGCCATTTGTCCACAAGGATGAATCTAGAGGACATTATACTAAGTGAAATAAATCGGACAAAGAAAAGCAATCACCATATGATATCAATTACATGTGGAATGTAAAGAACAAATGGACAAATGAAATGAAAACAGGCTCATAAAAACAAGAACAAATGGGTGGTTGTCAGAAGGGTGGAGGGTTCAGGGTGGGCCAAACAGGTGAGGGAATTAACAGGTACAAACTGCCAGTTACAGAATGAATAAGTCATGGAAATGAAATATACAGCATAAAAATATGGTCAATAATACTGTAATAACTTTATGTGGGGATAGATGGTTGGTAGATTTCTGTTGGTAATCATTTTGTAATGTATTTAAACGTCAAATTACTTCATTGCATACCCCAAACTAACACTGCATATCATCTGTATTTCAACTAAATAATTAAATAAAAATTTAAAAATAAAATTCAGGTAATCTAGCTATAGAGCCTACCTCCTTAGCAACTATTTCTAATGATATTATGTCCTTGTACACATTGCTATATTTAAAATGGATAACCAACAAGGACCTAATGCATAGCATGGGGGGAAAAAAAGAGTATAGTTGTATGATCAGTAGTGTGGATGTACAAAAAGAAGAATAAAATTCACTATCCCTGTCTCAAAAAAAAAATTATGTCTTCCTACTTAACAAAGTTTCCATTAAATATAATTTTAAATACAACAGTTTAAAAAATCAAAATTGATGCAGAAAATCCATGATAAACCAAATATCAATATTTCAAATAAAGACAGGTCCATGGAGATGCTCCTGAGTTGAATGCAAACTGGGAAGTGCTAGGATCAGCTTTTCCTTTGTGAATCCTGGCATTAACATGGCTGGTCAGGGAAGAAAATGTTCCCTCACTCCAGAAACATGAATTTACCCAACAGTAGGATGGCAGGGTCCAATTTCTACCAACTAAAGCAACCCACAACCCCAGCCCATGGACCTAGACACAGCTTTAGGCCTCTTCTCCCTCCAAGCCACTCAGCGTCCTGCCCCTCCTCTTCCAGGACAATTCACCCTTCTCCAGTTGTGGCTCTATCTACATGCTTACTCATATATGGTACATAGCATGCACAAGCATGCATTAACTACTTACTCCAGAGGTCCCCAGTGGATTGCTGGAATCCAGTTTTATTTAACTCAATTTATTTTTGTTGTTGTTGTTTTTCTCAATTAACTACTTGCCAACATTTAAAAATGGGGAGCTCCTCACCAAAAAAAATCCAAATTTCTAGCCCATCTTTGAAAATCAAAATTTTCAGCTTGACTTGAAAAATCTAAATGTTTGGAAACTGATAAACAACAGTAATAATAATTTCTTTTATTGAGAATATACTAAATGCTGAGCACAGTACTCAGTACTTTATATTAATATGTCTTTTTTCTGTTTTAAAAACTGTCAAAGCAATTCTGTATTTACTATTTGCGTTTAACAGATGAATCTGAAGCTCAGAACACTTAAATAACTTGTCCCAAATCACTTAGCTAATAAGAAGCTTGACCAAATTCAAACCAAAGGAACTGACTCTAAAGCATGAGCTCTTATTCCTCGGTATCTTCCATCATCCTGGGGCATGGACTAAATTACTGTTTTTCAAAAGGGTTCCAAGAAACCTAAAAGGCCCTGGGTGTGTATTATGGGGGGTGGGGAGTGTCCCCACTCCCACCAGGAGGCTGGCTCAACTCCCAGGGCCCCTGTTTCTTTAATCAGAGCAGTTCTTTTTTTTTTTTTTTTTTTAACTATTTTATATATTGGTGTCCTGCTCAACAATTCCTTTTGGAAAAGGAATCCCATTACTCAGAAACAAGAAACAAAGCCCCAAACCCAAATGACCTTTTTATCTCTTGTCCACACACTGTGGTTATCTGGATCCGCAGGAAAACTCCTTCTGTTCCCAACATACCAGATATCTCTCCATATTATCACAACACTTTGGTTCTGCCTTTGAGCACTTGGGTACTAGTTGGGCCACTTTTAAAATTGGTGAAAGGCCAGGCATCCAGAGACTTAGGAGCTGCGGAGCTTCCTCACAGACCTGCTGTGGGCAGAGAGAGGCTGTCTGACACTGTGCTGAGGCCAACATAGGGTGGACAAGGAAGATGGGGTAAGGGCAGCAGGAGCTAAAATCCAGAGACCGGTAGAGAGGCCATCCCTTTGCTTCTCTGAATTGCAGCCTGGCATAGCTATCTGTGAATTGAGGGTATTCTTTATGGAATGTTAGAAGAGGTAGCCTCGAAGACTGTATAGGGTACTGAAAGAAGCCCAGGAAGGAGCCAGAGCTGAGCTCACTCACTGCTCAGCACTTTACAACCTTGGACATACATCGCATGTGCATCACTCGCTTCTTTCTATGCACCTTGCCCCGAAGTCCTAGGGACATACGGTGAACACTCGAAAAAGCGTAAAGTGACATGAGAATGGACATTGTGTTTAAATCACACGTATATGATCTGGCCAAGACAACAGAGAAACAGTGACGGCTTCCAGTCCCTTTTTGAAGACAAGATGCTGGGTGTGCTGATGTGATTTCAGCCTTGGATTCCAGGGCCATCCACTGATCAATCACTCCTAAATCCATAACCCATTCAGATTTCTCTCCTGAGATTCCAACCATGGTTCATCTTCTGTACTGAACAGCTCCATGTGGACGTCCTGCAGACTTCCCCAGCAATTTCTAGTACTTCCCTGGTGGTCTGGTGGTTAAGACTCTGCACTTCCAAGGCACAGGCTCAGGTGCAACCCCTGGTCGGGTAAGATCCCACACGGTGCGTGGCACAGCCAAAAGAAAACCAAACAGCTCCTTCCCCTCACAATTCCCAAAATGGAACTCACCCACCTGTCTCTGAAACCTGCTCCTTCAGCACTGCTCTAACTCTGTGCATCGGGGAACGCCATGCACAGCGCCCAGAAACCCAGGAACCATCCTGGACCGCTTCCCTGTTCCATGTCTCATGTTTAATCAGTGTCAGGGTCCTGTGGTTTCAATCCACTCCTTAAAAATCACTAACGAAAAAGTGTATGGAAAACATTTCCATCAGATATGCAAGTTAGACTGTGCTGTAACAATATCATGAACTGATTATCAACACCTTGGCAATGTGCTAATTTCTCTGTTCCCTAGAAATCCACATATTTGGGGGTTTGTTTACAGAAGCTGTGAAACAAAATCTCTTGCTATGCATCTGACAACTTTCTGAGTTTCACTTAATTTCTTCTTGCCAGACTGACACGCCTTCAAATCCTTTTTTTAGGTCCCCTGTATTTTGCTGTGACCTTCCATACCCTCCACTCATCAGTGGCCCTGGTGTTGAAATCTTCTTCTACTGACAGTACCTGAAAAAAAATCTGTTACTAAAAGTGTATCCATGCCTGATGTCAAGAGGTAGGAAAAGCATGGGGTTTTTATTTTCCATGTTTAATCAACATTTTAACTTTCTTATTTCCAAAGTTTCCAAACTCTGGGCAACTGGTTAATCTACTTTAATTACAGTACTTCCCTGTACATCTTCTCTCATTTTCAAACATAGGTAGATAATTCAAAATGGGTTAAGATTCTTCCTGGTACCTCCACTGCAGAAAGTGCGAAGACCTTCATTCAGGCCTTAACTCTACCATTTACAAGCTTATGTCCTTGGACCACCTACCAAACCTCTCTGAACTTCACCTTTCTCCTCTGCAAAGCAAGAATGACTCCAACCTCACATCTCACTCTCTGCCTTGGGCATGGGAGGCCCTGCATAAATGTTGATACCCTTCCCAAATAGTTCTGCTATTAATTATACCCAGGATCACACAAGAGTCTCTATGGAATCTCAGCAGATTGAAACGATTTTCTAGGATAATGACTCTCCACTGTTAGTAGGAACAGTTGCCAGCTAGTCTCAATGCCTACACTCACTCAAGCAGCTAAAACTTCTAAGACTCCTCTCCAATAATAGGACTGTTCACTTCCTCCCCTGCAAAGTAGTATGCACCACACTTTGCTCATTCTCATGGCTTTCGGGAGGGGAAAACCTCATCCCACATAGAAAACCGAGTCACTGGCCTCTCGGGACTCTGGGTCCAGAATTCAGCTGGAGGAACCATCCATGGAAATGACATCATACGGAGAGGCAGGAGTGCAATGTGCGAAGTGAGGAGTCCAAAAACTTTAGAGGAAGCAAAATGTAAGAAGCTGGGGGCGTGACTATCCTAGCTTGGCGGTTGGACACTGTATAGATCTCCCCAAACTGATTCCTTACCTTTCGCCCGGTACCTGCACTCCGTGGAGACGTTTCACAGCTGGTACCTCCTTTTATCTTTTCAATCACCCTGAGAAGTTGGCAAATACTATTATGCCAGTTTTTTTTCAGAAGAAGAAACTGAGGAGAGAGTGCCCAGATTACACGAACTAACACAGAATGGAGCTCGGGCTTAACATGGGGCTTCTGATTCTAACACCTTTCTGCCACATTCCCTGCCTCTCGTATAGCTGGGGAAGAGGAAGACTCAAACAATCTCCAGGGGAACATAAGCTCAGTGTCACAGGGGGAAACCACCGGACTGGAGTGCATATACGACACCGGGCCTCTTTTCCCAGACATTAACTCTTGAGATGTCCGTCTCCTTTCCTCTGCAGGGAGCAGGCAGCAATAAATGATTCCAAGTTCCCTCTCGTGTTTCTGTTTCTTAAATGTGTATCTTTAGTTATTTTAATGTATAACTCAGCTGCTGCTGCTACGTCGCTTCAGTCGTGTCCGACTCTATGCAACCCCATAGATGGCAGCCCACCAGACTCCCCCGTCCCTGGGATTCTCCAGGCAAGAATACTGGAGTGGGTTGCCATTTCCTTCTCTGTATAACCTAGAAGAGATGCCAAAAAAAAAAAAAAATTTAAGGTATATCACAAGTTCAGCAGCATGTATGGTGTTTTTGACTTAATGTGACCGCTGCGGCTGAATTTAAAAGTTGGGATGTTCATTCACAGTTTAGGCCTCATTAAACTTCAGTAACATTTCTGCATCTCAGTTTTCTAAAATGAAAACCAGGGATGACAGTTTTCTACTTCTTGCTGCCTGCCATCTTGCTTTTTCCTAGCCTCCCAACACCAGGCAGGGAAGAGGAGCTGCTAATCTGATTGGTCAGCATCTGGGATCAGAGATAGACCTTTATGCAGTTGGCCCTCTGTATCCACTGGTTTCATGTCTGCATATTCAACCAGAATGGATCAAAACCATTTGGAAATCAATTCCAAAAATTTCCACGAAGCAAAACTTGGCTTCACCACTTGCCAGCAATTATTTACATAGCATTTACATTGTATTAGGTATTGTAAGTGATCTAGAGATGATTTAAAGGATACAGGAGATTATATGCAAACACTACACCTTTTGACATAAAGGACTTGAGCATTTATGGACTTTGGTATCTCCAGTGTCCTGCAACCAATCCCCTGTGGATACCATGGGACAACTGTAATTAGGGGCAGGATGCCATCCTCGGGAGTGGTTCTCTTTCTTTTAAATTATATGCAGTTGGCTGAGCAAGTGGACTCAGCCCTCTCTCTTACTCACTGCATCCTCTGTGTTAAGTGCCTAAGAAGGTGGGTTAGTAGTCACCTTATTTTCTCCGTTCCTTTGTCGTCTTTACTCCATGCATCCTTTTAGAGGGTACTAACAGCCCAGGGTGTTAGAGAAGACTCCTGAGCATCCCTTGGACTGCAAGGAGATCCAACCAGTCCATTCTGAAGGAGATCAGCCCTGGGTGTTCTTTGGAAGGAATGATGCTAAAGCTGAAACTCCAGTACTTTGGCCACCTCATGCGAAGAGTTGACTCATTGGAAAAGACTCTGATGCTGGCAAGAAGGGGATGACAGAGGATGAGATGGCTGGATGACATCACCGACTCAATGGATGTTAGTTTGAGTGAACTCCGGGAGATGGTGATAGGGAGGCCTGGCGTGCTGCGATTCATGGGGTCGCAAGGAGTCAGACATGACTGAGTGACTGAACTGAACTGACTGAAGAGCCCAAGATTTAGATTCAGGAAGAAGTAAGAGGTTTTGATTAGACCTCAAGGCCGGTTTTCATTCCAATCCCAAAGAAAGGCAATGCCAAAGAATGTTCAAACTACTGCACAATTGCACTCATCTCACACACTAGCAAAATAATGCTCAAAATTCTCCAAGCCAGGCTTCAACAGTACGTGAACCATGAAATTCCAGATGTTCAAGCTGGATTTAGAAAAGGCAGAGGAACCAGAGATCAAATTGCCGACATCTGCTGGATCATCAAAAAAGCAAGAGAGTTCCAGAAAAAATCTATTTCTGCTTTATTGACTATGCCAAAGCCTTTGACCACGTGGATCACAATTGTGGAAAATTCTGAAAGAGATGGGAATACCAGACCACCTGACCTGCCTCCTGAGAAATCTGTATGCAGGTCAAGAAGCAACAGTTAGAATTGGACGTGGAATAACAGGCTGGTTCCAAATCAGGAAAGGAATACATCAAGGCTGTATATTGTCCCCCTGCTTATTTAACTTATACGCAGAGTACATCGTGCAAAATGGCAGCCTGGATGAAGCAAAAGCTGGAATCAAGATTGCCAGGAGAAATATCAATAACCTCAGATACGCAGATGACACCACCCTTATAGCGAAAGTGAAAAAGAACTGAAGAGCCTCTTGATGAAAGTGAAAGAGGAGAGAGAAAAATTTCGATTAAATCAACATTCAGAAAATGAAGATCATGGCATCCAGTTCTGTCACTTCATGGCAAATAGATGGGGAAACAATGGAAACAGTGAGAGACTTTATTTTGGGGGGCTCCAAAATCACTGCAGGTGGTGACTTCAGCCATGAAATTAAAAGACGCTTGCTCCTTGGAAGAAAAGCTATGACCAACCTAGATAGCATATTAAAAAGCAGAGACATTACTTTGCCAACAAAGGGCTGTCTAGTCAAAGCTATGGTTTTTCCAGTAGTCATGTATGGCTGTGAGTTAGACTATAGACAAAGCTGAGCACCAAAGAATTGATGCTTTTGAACTGTAGTGTTTGTGAAGACTCTTGAGAGTCCCTTGGACTGCAAGGAAATCTACCCAGTCAATTCTGAAGGATATCAGTCCTGAATATTCATTGGAAGGACTGACGCTGAAGCTGCTACCTGATGCGAAGAACTGACCATTGGAAAAGACCCTGATGCTGGGAAAGATTGGAGGTGAGAGGAAAAGGGGATGACAGGGGATGAGATGGATGGAGGCATCATTAACTCAATGGACATGAGTTTGAGCAAGTTCTGGGAGTTGGTGATGGACAGGGAAGCCTGGTGTGCTGCAGTCCATGGAGTCACAAAGAATTGGACAGGACTGAGTGACTGAATTGAACTGATACATATATACAAATCCTATATATGCATATATTTTCAAATCACCCACTTCTTTGGTATAGGGTACAGTATTCTATTATCATCCTGGGATGATCTCCCAAGGAGCCATCTTATCTGAGCACACAGTTCTATTTAATCCAGTTTCTGATGACTAGTCTCAGGGGCAACCTTATGCAATAGATATTGGCTATGACACAAGGCTTCTCTACTTAAATGTGCAAACTGAGATCCAGAAAGACAAAGAGTACCTTCTCTCCTACACATGCCTGTGTATGTGGGGGTGGAATATGATGTTGGTAGTGAAGAAGCCAAATCTTTCGAAAGTCTTCATCCTTTTCTTTTTCCGAGATGATGCTGGAATTTAGATGTGCGTCAAACAAAAAAGAAGAGGGCTTTTTCTTGGAAGCTACAAAAGATCACTTCTTTTTATTTTTGAGCACTGCAAAACACACATCAAATAGGACATGTGTCTAAGAAGCTTTGACATATCTATCACCCATGATCTTTTTGTGTTAAAAGAAACGAGCCACAGAAATATAGTTGCTGCCAAAAAAAATGTTGTCTGAACCTCTTTTCACTTCCTCCCTGCAAGGATGACCTGGGCTTCGTCAAATCATCACCAGAAGACAAAATCTGTTGCTTTAGGGCAGACAGGCCAATGGAGGTTTGGTTGACATCGTCGCCTTGATGTGGTCACAGAGGTTGATCATGCAGCTGTTGGCTAAAAATGATAAGCATCTAAAGAAAGTGTACAAACAGTGTCTCTACTTTCTTGGAACTAGGACTTGGCTTCCTTGGATCATCTTACCCTTCCTTCCAGCTTCAAAAAAAGGAAATGTTAGATATTCAATTTGGTGTTTGCCTAAGGATACTTCAACAAGTCTCCTGATGAGGTATTTATTTCTGAGAAGGCAGCCTATGACTCAGTTTGATTCTAACAAAAACAAATCTACCTAAACCAGTAGGGAAAAGAGGACTTATTAACAAAGGTCAACTAGAGTAAATATCAACTCTATCTGAAAATAAGGCTTTCTGTCAAAGCTACGGGAGCAACTGTAAGGCATAAAGCGATTTTTGGGTTCCGAAGACCTGAAGACTCCACCTATCTTGCTGGTCTTCAGACTTCAGGGAGTAAAGCAGTATTTGCACGCATGCATGCTCAGTCATGTCCAACTCCTTGCGACCCCATGGTCTGTAGCCCTCCATGCTCTTCTGTCCATGGGATTCTCTAGGCAAGAATATTTGAGTGGGTTGCCATGTCTCCTCCAGGGGATCTTCCCAACTCAGGGATGGAACACACATCTCCAGCATTGGCATGTGGATTTTTTTTTTACCACTGAGCCACATGAGAAGTCCAATTTTGCATAGTGTCAGCAAAAGTTTCTTCTTCAGAAATTTTGGCGGGTGACGGTGGTGAGGAGTGTCAGGAATATATGAGGGGTTGTGAGGGGATCAAATGTTCTGTCCTTTTGCTCCCGAAGCAGCCCTTTCTCAATCATATTCTTAAACCCAGAGTGGTTAAGATGATCAAAAAGAATGTTAAAAGCAGAGTCAGAAAGCAAAACAGTGAACCGTATAGTCTTACCCTGGGCTTGTAACGTTAGAATCGGTCCAGAATTATTTACTATTTCCCCTTGATCCCCAAAGAGACACCAGTGCCAGAGCCAGTGTAGGAAGAAATGTATTCAAAACCTTCCTTTGGGGTGTGGTAACTTCCTATTTTGCTCCTGGGTCCTAGAGTGCATCTTATTCCCTGGTGCTTTAGTGGTTGAGGATTTGCCTGCCAATGCTTGACCCCTGGTGTGGGAAAGATCCCACGTGCTGAGGAGCAACTGAGTAGGTAAGCCACAACTACTGAGCCCTGTGCCAGCTGCTGAGCCAGCCATGCCACTACGGAAGCCCATGTGCCCAGAGCTTGTGCTCCACAATAAGAGGAGCCACCCGGCGAGAACCTGTGCACGGAAGTGAAGAGTAGCCCATGCTCGCGGCAACCAGAGGGAGACCGTGCTCAGCAATGAGCACCCAGGGCAGCCAAAAATAAATAAATAAGTAAAATAAAATAAAAGGCGGCCTGGGAAGTCCTGCTCCAACCCCACCTTATTTGTTATTTCTGGCGAACAGTCTTCAGTCATTTTATCTTTGTGCTTATGTATATGTTGTGCCTTTTGTCTGGCTCTTTTGAGATATTTTTGCATTATTTTTCTTTATCCTTAATTTTCATTCAACAATCATGCACCTGATATGAATTTCTTTCCGTTTTTCCCTCTGGGATTTACTGGGTTCCTTAGATTTATGGATTAACATTATTAATCAAGTTCAGCCAAAACTTTCTTAAATATTTTTTGCTCCACGAGTTCTCTATTCTCCTGAATAACATGTGTGTGAGACTGCTTATTTTCCTATAGGTAACTGGGTCTCTGTTGGTTTTTTTTCAAGGTTTTTTTCCCCCCCCCTTTTCAGTTTGGTGATTTCTGTTGACTTTTCTTCAGGTTACCTGATCTTTCCTTCTGCCATCTCCAGACTCATGTCATTTACTTACCCAGCGTTTTTCCAGATAGTCTGTTCTTTATTCCAGATACTGTATTTTTCAGTTCTGTGATTTCCAGAACGTTCTCGTTTTCTCCGCATTTTCATATCTTTCTCCAAAACCCCATGGCTTCACAAATTATATCAATTTTTGTGTAAATTATTTAACATAGTAGTAATTTTAAAGTCTTCATATGCTAATTTTAATATCTGCTTTGTCTGTGGGCCTCCTTTTATTTCAGTTCTTGTGTGTGTGTGTGTGTGTGTGTGTGTGTGTGTGTGTGTCTTTATTATGGGTCACACTTTTCTGCTTTTTCGTGACTCTGGTCATTGTTATTGTATATTAGACACTGTACCTGACACACTGTGGACATCTAAATTCTGCTATCTTCCTCTGATGAGTACTGACATTTTGTTCCAGAAGGCAGCTAAATGTCTCGTGGATAACATTACTCCTCTGCAGGCTTGTTTCTGGGTTTTGCTAGGCTATTTACATTTTAATTTTATCCTTAGTCCTAGGCTCATAGTCCTTAGCTCAGAGTCCTGAGATATGGTCCTTATATCTAAGGCATGACACTGCTGGCAAATCACAGAAATGCAAGACGTATTTATCAAACCCCTCTAATTTAGTAGTTTTTAACTTCAAACTCTGTCTCCTTAGCACCAGGCAGCTGCTGAAATCTCTGATCAGTTCTTTCAGCCATCCAGCTGTTGTTTTCTGCTCTGTTCCTTGGAATCTTGCCCTGTGCATCTGAAGAGTCAGCCAAGCTTTTGAGAAGATTTTATACATAGATCTGGGGGCTCCCCACCACCATCACTCCTAACCTTCTGGGATTTCCCTGCTCCTTTCAATTTCCAGTTGCTCTGTAGCCTTCTAGTCCGGCTTCTAACTGTTTAGTCCAATAAGCGTGTTCTGCAGACTAGTGAATGCTTGCAGCAGAAAAGCAGTTAAATGTGATTTTAGTCCTTCTCTGGTACACTGAAGTAGACATATAAGCAGAGTTTATAATTATTATCAGTAGGATATTTAGTCTGATAAAACTACTTGCCATTACTTGAACCTGGAAGCTTTTATACAAAAATGAAGTCATGCTATATATTTTCCTTTATAACATTTTAAAAGTTGAATAACATATTTTAGTTATTGTTCCATGTCAATATACATTAATTGACCTTATTTCCTTTGACATATGGCATTCCAAGTATTTGATGATAAGGCTGTATAACAAAGATAAACTATTAAATGGAGTTGTAGGTTATGAATTACACTTCTTTCAATGGTCTTTGAAAGGTACTAAATTACTTTCTTTTTAATGCAACTCCTTATGAAGACCAGTTATATTTGGGTATGCTGCGGCTACTGCTAAGTTGCTTCAGTCATGTCCAACTCTGTGCGACCCCATAGATGGCAGCCCACCAGGCTCCCCCGTCCCTGGGATTCTCCAGGCAAGAACACTGGCATGGGTTGCCATTTCCTTCTCCAATGCATGAAAGTGAAAAGTGAAAGTGAAGTCGCTGAGTCGTGTCTGACTCTTCGTGACTCCATGGACTGCAGCCTACCAGGCTCCTTCATCCATGGGATTTTCCAGGCAAGAGTACTGGAGTGGGGTGCCATTGCCTTCTCTGATTTGGGTATGAAGGATCCTGAATTTAAATAATCCTCTGTTAATGTACTTTTTGGTTGTTTCAATTTTCCTTATCAGAAGCAATGATATAATCAACATTATACGTTGTACGTGGTTTTTTTTTTTTTTTCTTTCCCATAGAATAATTATTCTAGGGGAGGAATCACTGAATTACACTTCTTTTAATGGTCCTGGAAAGATACTAAATTACTTTCTTTTGAATGTAACTCCTTATGAAGACCAGTTATATTTCTGGGCTCCTAATCAAAAACACTTGGATTCTACTTCAGGCATGCTTCCTGACTTTACTGGTAAAACATCATCTCCAGCTCAACCTAGCCCAGGGCTTTATTCTTTAGTGTTGCTCCATCATGAATATTCACAATTTACCTCATTCCCTTCACATCCTCTCACTTATCTTCACAGTTTACATCATTCACCCAGATCTAACAGAGAAGGCAATGGCACCTCTCTCCAGTACTCTTGCCTGGAAAATCCCATGGATGGAGGAGCCTGGTAGGCTGCAGTCCATGGAGTCACGAAGAGTCAGACACGACTCAGCGACTTCACTTTCACTTTTCACTTTCATGCATTGGAGAAGGAAATGGCAACCCACGCCAGTGTTCTTGCCTGGAGAATCCCAGGGATGGGGGAGCCTGGTGGGCTGCCGTCTATGGGGTCACACAGAGTCGGACACGACTGAGGCGACTTAGCAGCAGCTGCAGCAGCAGCAGCAGCCCAAATCTAAAATAGACAGTTTTTTTTTTTGTGAATTAAGGTCATTGCAATCTGAACCACGTAATGGCAACAACTGGTTCAAAAGAACTTTGTCAGTAAGAAATGCTCTAAAATGTCTCCAAAATTAATACTGTAGCTTCTTTACCTTCCTTAATTTTAAAAAGTAACCACTAAGACAGTAAATAAAATACTGGGCCATTTTCTTAGTAAAATATATGTAAAGGAAGAGTTAAAGGTAGGAAACTAAACATACACATTTTCCTGTACTTTCTCTGAATTCTCACTAACTGACATAAAGAAATTTCTTTTTATAAGACATAAATCTAAGAGGGAAAAGATAGCTGGAGAGAAAATGATAACCACAAAGTGTTCCAAATTAGAAAACAGAAGAAGGAAAGACAACTGACCTAGTGGACCCAGGAAAGTTATGTTCTAAGTGAGTGAGCTAAGTCATAGCCCATTTTCTCCAAAGCCTCAAGAACTAGAAGCATCATTTGGGGGTAAAGGAAAGGACAGAAGTCTAAGGGGCAGCTAGAACACTCCTCTCTACAAATCCTCTTTCCCACATTATGCAACCAGGTGAAAAATTCTGGTCTATTTCAGCAGAAAATGGAGGTTTCTGGAGAAGAAAGTTAAAAAAAAAAAACAACATCTCTGAGTTGAGGGCACATGGTATAGTGGAAGGTAGTAATCATTTTGAAAGCAGAAGCATTAAATACTAAATATTGAAACCCTCCACTATAGCTACCGGCCCCCTTTCATCACATGGTTTTCAGAATACAATGCAGGACATCAGAAAATTCTTCTCTGAAAAACATTTGACAAGTCACAAGAAAAGATCTAAAGATACTCACATTGGTTATCCAATTAAACAGCCCAGTCTTATCCTCCTATGTGTGATCTGGTGGTCTTCAAGCCCCATCCACAATACAGAGTTACCATTAAGCTGTTTAGTGCCCCAATTTAAAACACAAATGACAACCAAGAATCACAAGACGTTTGAAGAAAGCAAACATAAAAGAGATGAAAACCAAAGAGACTAAAGTAATTTGAAGGTGAAAACTATCAGAGAACTAAGAAAATATACCGCAAACATACAGCAATAGGATGGTATTTTAAAAGGAGTAGTCATAAAAAGTCTTAGGAATGAAAAAATATGACATAACTTGAAAATCCAATACAAAGGTTGGGAGAAAAATTTGATAAAACTCCAAAGGCCAACAAAAATGACAGAATATAGGAGAGAAAAGATAACATTTAAAGACCAAGCCAGGAAGTCTGATACCTAAACCCAGTATGAGCCATAGAAAGAAGAAGAAAAGAAAACAGAGGAAATGAAATCACAAAAGGAAGGTGAGAGGACTCCATAGTGACTTCACAGTGAGAAGGCAGGAGATAATGCTTAAGGCTGGAGAACAATCACTGGCTCAGATATTTTTTGAATTAGTAAATAAATGAAACAGTGCTCTTAAACTAAGTCCTGTAGGCAAACGAAGTCATATTATATGACACCCCTTCTGGAATACTAGGGTCCTGGGATGCAGAACCCAGAACAGTACATCCTGTCCAACTAGGGTGAGGGGCTCAAGAAATGGCTCCTCAATGCCAGTGCTGCAGAACTGAGATCTTGATCTTGGGGTATTGTTTCTAGCTTACAAGCCGTTTTGCATCATGCCAACCTTCTTCTCCCCACTTCCATAGTCACTGACCAGCAATCGTAAAACATCGTTATGGATAGCCTTCACCCTGTAACTTACAGCTGTAGTTCGTGGAACCAATGGGCGTTATGAAGGTGACATTTTGGAGAAAAGGATCCAAAAGCCAAATAAATAGTGCAACTAAGTCACCAAAGTGGAAGGCTAAAAAAAACAAAGGAAACCCAGGGCCGAGACTTGAGGCAGTGAGGGAGAGGGTGGGGAGCCAGAGTGTCCTCACAGGAAGGCTCCTTTCTCCCAGCTTCATGACCTTTCCCTTCTCATCACTTGTCACGGATCCTAATGCCCCTGGATTGTAAGCTCCATGAGGCCAGGATCTGTGCTTCTTTTGTTGTGATGTCCCTTACCTGTGCTCAGCACTAGGTGGTTCTACAAAATAAAAAAAAAAAGAGGTTAAATGCGGGAACAAATGACCTAGCTGAGAGCAGAGAAGTCTGAAGTGGCAAGTAAGACACAGAGGCTGGAGAGATTTCCTGAACTGAAAAGAAGAGGAAGCTGTGGTGGCTTGATGTGGGTCACCAGCAGCCTGAACACAAAAGGGGAGACGTTCTTACAGGTGCCAACTGTGCCTGGAGACTCTAGCAGTAAAGACACACACACAGACACACACACACACAGATACACACACACACACAGAAACACACACAGACACACACAGACACACACAACACACACACACAGAGACACACACACAGACACACACACACAGAGACACACACACACAGACACACACACACAGACACACACACACAGATACACACACAGACAGAAACACACACAGACACACACACAGAAAGACACACACACAGACACACACACACACAGATATACACACACACAGAAAGACACACACACAGAGACACACACACAGATATACACACATACAGATACACACACACAGATACACACACACAGAAACACACACAGACAGACACACACAGACACACACACAACACACACACACAGAGACACACACACACAGACACACACACACAGAGACACACACACACAGATACACACACAGACAGAAACACACACAGACACACACACACAGAGAAAGACACACACACACAGACACACACACACACACAGACACACACACAGATATACACACACACAGAAAGACACACACACACAGAGACACACACACAGATATACACACATACAGATACACACACATACACACACAGATACACACACACACAGAAACACACACAGACAGACACACACAGACACACACACAACACACACACACAGAGACACACACACAGACACACACACAGAGACACACACACAGATATACACACACACAGAAAGACACATACACAGAGACACACACACAGATATACACACATACAGATACACACACATACACACACAGATATACACACACACAGAAACACACACAGACACACACAGAGACACACACAGAGACACACACACAGATAAACGCACACAGACAGAAACACACACACAGACACACACACACAGAAAGACACACACACAGACACATATACACAGAGACACACACACAGATACACACACACACAGATACACACGCACAGATACACACACATAGATACACACACAGATACACACACACACAGAAACACACACAGAAAGACACACACACACAGAGACACACATACACAGAGACACACACACAGATACACACACACAGAAACACACACACACAGATACACACACAGACAGAAACACACACACACACAGAGACACACACACAGAAAGACACACACACACAGACACACATACACAGAGACACACACACACAGATACACACACACAGATACACACACAGAAACACACACAGACAGAAACACACACACACAGAGACACACATACACAGAGACACACACACAGATACACACACACAGAAACACACACAGACAGAAACACACACAGACACACACACACAGACACACACACAAAGACACACACAGAGACACACATACACAGAGACACACACACAGAGATACACACACACACAGATACACACACAGACAGAAACACACACACACAGAAAGACACACACACAGAGACACACACACACACAGAGACACACAGAGAGACATAGACACACACACACACAGAGACACACACACAGACACAGACACATCCAGACACACACACCCAGACACACAGACAGACACACAGACACACACACACAGACACACACACACAGACACACAGAGACATCCACACACACAGAGACACACAGACACAGACACACACACACAGGTTTGTGCGTGAAGCACTCACCATGGATCCTGAATACTGGGGCCGTTCCTGCCAAGGCAAGCCCTGCGCCACAAGGGCACAGCCACCATGGCTGGAGACGTGGTTAGCTCACAGACGGGACTAGACAGGGAATGCCTCCGGTTCTAACATGGAAGCCCAAAGTTCAGGTTGACCAAAGGGACCTCACATCATCTTCACTGGAATTAATTAACTCAGAAGATAGGTCATTTCCTAATCCTGCGGGTGATTTAATAAGATGAGCTGTTCAGAAGGCAGGATACAGCTATGGTCATCTCTAAAGGGCAGGAGGACTATTCCTCAGAGGACAGAGGGGACTAATGACATTTCACTCAGCACACAGAATTGAAGTCTGCTCTCCGTGGGGACAGAAGGAAGGTTTTGGGGTGGGGAGAGAGAGGAACAAGGACTCTTAGTGATGTCAGGAAGCAGCTCAGATTTCCTTTGGCTACAAAGAGGCAGACTACTCCCCAGAACACTCAGATACTAAGACAGTGTCTTAGTGCTGCCCCATAATTGTGGGAGAAAAAAATCTCAACTGTTTATCTACAGTCGTCTTCCCAGGGATGGGATGTGGGATCTCTCTGCTTGGAGAAAGGGGACCAGCCTCTTCTCTGGCTTTTCCCATACTTCCTCACGCAAAGGACTATCAGGAGAAGACCGCGAATAGAGCTCTTTTCCTTCGGCTGATGAGGCAAATACCTTGTTCCAAAGCTCCTGCCCCTGCCTGCAGACTGTCTCAACCGGATTATCTTGGTTTTGACGCAATTCCATGGGGCAGTAACGCAACCTCACTCTGCTGTGCTATCTCATGTGACTCTAGGGCTGGCAGCAGGCAGGAGTTCCCAAAGATCTTCTGGTTTATCAATGTCACCCGCTCGTTCTCTGTAATAAGGAGGGGAGAGAGCTGCTGACACCACAACCCCAGGAGGTAGACGGGAAACATTTCAGCATGAAGCTGACAGGGCCATGCTGGGGTCCTCGGCAGCACCTCAGGGGGTTATGAAACCACTTGGACGGTCCTGAGTTCAAACTGTGACATTGGTCTGTATGACCTTGGTTGGATTAGCTAACTTACTTGAGTATCCGTTTCCTGACTTGTAAAATCAGGCTGAAATCCTGGCTCCTAAGGATGTCAGTGGATGGAGCGACACTGAAACCACCTTCTCCGAGCCTGGCTCCTGACAGATGCTCCACCAGCGCTGCTCCCTCGCCTGACCTCCCTCCCGCCTCCCCACGCTCATCGTCTGTGGATGTGGTGTTCCTGCAGAATGAGTCAGCTGAGACGACCAGGAATTGAGTACCCCGGACATGTTCTAGCATTGCCTTAAACAAAAACCAGGCCGCGCTCTCTGTGTGGCCTGGGACTGAGGAGGGGTGGGTTCCCCATCCTAGGCTACCTGTTTCTGGAAGCCCTCTTCCTGTGCTGGGCACTGGAGCAGGACCCACCGCCCCAGCCCAGGCTCCCCCTGCCCCCCACCTGGCTGGAGCTGGGGATGTTCTATTTCAACATCTGCTGCTGCACATCGGGACACGGAGGAGAGCAACACTGCCGTCCAGCACCTGTTGATTCACTCTTGCAACAAACAGAGAAAACCTGAGCGTAAGACAGAGAGCATCCATTCGTCACCAATATTTCTATAACGTTTATTCTATGCCTGGCACTGTCTGAAGCACTTCACAAACATGATCTTACTGACGCCTCGCAACGGTGCTGTGAGGTTGGTATCATTACAACCCTATTTCAGAGGTAATGAAACTGAAGCACAGAGAATAACAGAGCTTGCCCAGGAAGCTATAACGCAACACTTTTTGGACCTGGGGATGGGAACGTCTACAGTCCTCCATTGTTTGTCCAGGGGGAGGGACAAGCACCTGTTCGTGTTCTCATTTGCTCACTGACACCTGCATTAATAACTAAGTGTGTGTCACACTGCTTTAGGAAAGGCGGCACACACGAGACGCAGGCCTCTCTTCATGGAGTCTACAAGGAGGCAAATGCCAAAGAAGCTTCATCTGTATCCTCTGACTTTGCCACCAGCAAAGATAGCTGACCTGGGTCGAGAATGCCAGTGGCGTAGACTTCCTCTTTATACTAAAGAAATGCCCTTTGGGACTTCCCTGGTGGTCCAGCAGTTAAGACTCCACATTTCCAATGCAGAGGGTGCAGGTTCTATCCCTGGTCAGGGAACTAAGATCTCACATGCCACGCAGCTAAAAAAAAAAAAAAAGACCTTTATGGGACATCAGATATGTGACCTTTGACCTCATAAGGCCCACACTAAGAAGTCCATCGAGTCCACTTGCTTAGACCTTCATAGCTCAGAAGAGAAGTGTGTGTGAGGCTTATGCCCTCACCAAAACCCAGAAAAGGCACGTGGCCATAAGCAGGGCCCCATGTTCCCAAACTTCATATGCGTCACCAACAAAGAATATTTTGTGTGAGGTGTTGGGTATTTATTTTTACATGTACTTTAAATAACATTTTATAAATAGCACCGATCCATTATTTCAAAAGCACTATTGCTTAAAGAAAAAATAATTAAGTGCGTTACCTAAAAAAAAACAAATATTGGCCCAGGTGGTGCATCACAAGCTAAAAATGATCCAAGTGGTACTCAAATGGGCCGGAGTCTGGGAAGCCCACAGTGATACTCACTGGGGTCATTACTGCATTTTGTCCGGGGTTGCTCTTCACTGTGGAGGGCTAGTTCCCACACTGCCTACAGATCAATAGCCTCAGTCACTGCCCACTCCAAGGTTCATGTTCTCATTTGTTCACTGACACCTGCATTAATAACTAAGTGTGTGTCACACTGCTTTAGGAAAGGCGGCATACATGAGATGCAGGCCTCTCTTCATGGAGTCTACACCCTCAACAACGCACAGTGATAAGTCCCCACAAAATGCCTCCAAACATTCCCAAACGCCACATGGCAGAAGGCTGGGGAGATGTCATACCAGTCCTGGATGGGAACTACTGCTAAAGTCTTGCTGGAGGCCTCCCTGGAAAAACAAGCTATTTTCAGATATTTTAAAAATAGAATGAAGGGAAGATAAAGTTCAAGTTCAGTTACCAAGTGGTTGGGTCGGGGGATGGTGGGGAGGGAAGAGGGACCAGAGTAAGCAAGTGAGTGAAGTGGAAGTCCCTCAGTCGTGTTTGACTCTTTGCAACCCCGTGGACTGTAGAGTCCATGGAATTCTCTAGGCCGGAATACTGGAGTGGGTAGCCTTTTCCTTCTCCAGGGGATCTTCCCAAACCAGGGATCGAACTCAGGTCTCCCGCATTGCAGGCGAATCCTTCACCAGCTGGGCCACAAGGGAAGTCCAGAGTAAGCAAATGAGAACCCAAATGAAAAGACAGCAAAGACAGAAGAAGCTCTGGTGAGAATGCGGACAGACAGAAATGGCCTGGGGCTGCAGACAGAGGCTTCCTGGTTTGGGGCTGCTGTTATGAGCAAGACCAGTTTCTTTCTGCTTGTCTTACAGGTACAACCTGGCACCTGACAACAACCAGAGAGAGTGCCCGCTGCCTGCTGGTGAACAGGCAGCACAACCTATTGCTTGAACTAAATGCAAGAAGGTATTCTTGCACACCAGACCAAGAGAGTATCCTGTAAGAACACAGGAATCGTATTATGAAACATGGGACAGACTCATCAATCATTAAAGAAGAAGAGAAGAAAGCCATGAGTGTCTTTCCAAGTGAGGATGAATTGTGAGGGTGAGAATAACTTGATGCTATTTGTACACCACCCAAGATACCATTCATGCCCTTTAAAAATCTTGGTTATTTTTGGTACCTTTGAGCCCCTAGTTTTCCCAGTGCACTCCTAGGTGGAATGTCCTCTGTCTCAATGTGTCTATAGAACAAATCTTTCCAAAGTTGCTCATGGGTGGTCATAGAAAAAAAGCTTGTTCAAATAAGTTTGGGAAATACTGCATATTTCCATTTTGGAGATTCACAAAGCACATTGGCAACTTACAGGTTTTGAGAATATTTCTTCTGTTCCCTTGGTTATTTGAAACGTGAAATCCAAACTCCTTGCCAGGTTTAAAAGTCAACAGACTTGTCCCACTTTACCTGATCAATGTTACTTTCCTGGGAGGCAGATGCATCATTGCTGTTCCCACCTTACTCATCCTCACTTCTGGGCCTTCTCTCACATTCCTCCGTCCTCTAGAAATGCCTTTCTCAGCCTCCCCACTGACTCCACACTTCAGACAAAGCACCAGTTCAAGATTCATGTCCTAACGACTATCCCCCACAGTGAACTTTCTCAGAACTGTCTACCAAAGGTGGTGTCACGTCAGTGTGATCCCTTCTATGTTGCCTGGGGATTATTGTCTGGGGTGTTTGTAGGCAAAGCTCATGAGAGCCCCTAAATGTACTATGGATACCATGAGTCTTCTAGAAAAAATACTTCTTGATGTGTATCCTGGTTGGATGTGCCAATGGCTGGCTTTGTTCCCTTATAAAACCTCTTACACAGCTTGTCTCTCTGTGAATTGGCAATCACTGGGTAATGACTGAACATATGTGTTCTGTCTATGTTTAATTACTCTGATATTCCTCAAATTAAATGAAATGTATGCTACAACAGATTCTATCTAGAACTGTATAATGTTGGGCATAATCAAAGTTAAGAATATGCTCCTGGAAATGGAAGTCTTTTTACCTGCATGAATATTAAGAGTTTATTTTTATTTCTAATCTATTCCCTAAATTCTCCCTTGCCCCTCCTCAAAGGAAAAAAAAAAGTCTTTTCCAATCCATCAGAATGTCCATTTGGTTTTATTTTCAAAATATATTCAGAGCCTGACCCCACTCACCACCTCCACATCACAGGAGGTGTTCTCTTGGAAGCTAACCCTGGGA
The DNA here is from genome assembly GCF_042477335.2 of Ovis canadensis. Taxonomy (NCBI): domain Eukaryota; kingdom Metazoa; phylum Chordata; class Mammalia; order Artiodactyla; family Bovidae; genus Ovis; species Ovis canadensis. The sequence continues at coordinate 135,868,675 of NC_091247.1, read as the reverse complement.
TGGAGCCAAGTGGAAGCAAGGTGATCAGGGGAGTGCTCCTGGGAATATCTACGGAAAGGAAGGAAACAGCTTGGGAAGAGGGAGGGGTGGGGCTGGGGAACTCTCACAGGGCAGGCCTGAGCTGGCCACGCGGAGCTCTGAGCTAGGACAGCCCTTGGGAGCCGTGCTGAACTGAGGTGAGGAGCTAGGTCTTCAGACCCTCTACCCACACGTCTCTGGATACAGACTGCCCTAGGAAGGCAGGAGGCCACTGGATAAAGAAGCTCTCCTCAGAGGAGGCAACTCTTCAAGAGGAATGACAGGCGAAGGCCATTAGCTGGAGGCCTCCCAGCTGCTGGAGGAATAAATACTTCGTTTCTGAAGGGGATCTGAGCAGGGTACCACACGCCCAGTGCACTCCGCCATGACTGTCTTCATCCGAGACCCCAACTTCTCATGACTAGTGTAACAGCCTCCTCACCATTTCCCTGCTCCAGCCCTCAAGACGTCAGCGAGAGCAACTGATGCTGCTGTAAACCAGCCAGCAGCTGCCCATCCTACCCCGAGTCATCACAGTGGCCCGTCAGACCCTGCCCTCTCTGCCTCCCGTGGCTCTTTGACCTCAGCCCCTGCTCCGTGCCCTCCTGCCCACTGTGCACTAGGCCACACTGACCCATTGGTTATTTTTTACAAGTGTTTGGCCAGCGTCCTTCTAAAGCCTTCACATTTCACTCTTCGCCGCATCCAAAATGCTCCCTTGGGCCTCAGCAGGGCTCTCGCCCTCGTCTCCTCCAGGTTTTCACCCACGTGGCCCTGTGCTCCATCCCCCGGCTCGCCCAGTCCCTCTGCTGCTTGGTTTCCCATAGCAGGGATCTCCGCAAGGGGAGGAATTTCGGAATGGTGCATCGACTACTGTGCCCCTTGTATCTACAGCCGTGCCTAGCACGTAACAGGCGCTCAAAATACACATGCTGAATGAACTTCTGAAAGAGTTCCCATCATCGGCCCAAGCTGAAAATTATTCCATGGGTTCTTCAGGTCCCCAAGAAAGCCATGGTAGCTTCAATTCCTTTTCTTCTGTTAAGGTTGGTATTTGGTATTCTTTACTCGAGTTAAAGGAGGAGTAGCTTAAGTGTCTTTTCTAGAACAGGCAATTGAGAGGCCAGAATTCTGATTGTATCTCCTACCTAAACCTTACAAAAACATTTTTGTTTCTTTCAAATTTGCTTCAGCTTCCTAAAAGTCAAAGAAGATATGACTTTTGACAATGATGGAGTTTTTCTTAGCCCTGTGCTCTCTGAAACTAGGGATGGTTCAGAAATACCCCTCTTTGTGTTCCAAGAAACAGTCAACCACCACAAAGGACAACCCAGCCTTCCCATATTCTGATAAAAGACCCACCTCCACCCTGTCTCAGGAGTCCCCCAAGTCCAAGGCAAGTCCTCTTGGCCTCTATGAAAACTCAGGCCTCTTTTCTCTGAGACATTCCTCATTAATAAGTGCTCTCCCTATTGCAAAATTATATCCATAATTGACTGGGGCATATTGTCTTTCACACTTCATGAAGAGGGGACTTGGGGTGGGAGGATCTATTTTTAGCCTCAAAGATGGTATCCTTTGGAAAATCAGCAGCTGACAATAGTAAGTGTCAAAATAATTCTTGACAATAGACCACAGACGACCAAATGGGTCTACTCCCTTAGCAGAAAGCCAGCATGGGGCTCAGTTTCAGAGGAGGGAATAATTACTACTTCCAGAGGCTGACAGAAACTTGTTTCGAGCAGATGGCTGGACAAAAAGTTACTGTTGGAAATAATTTCCTAATATAGAAAGTAGATGTGGTTCTATATAATTTCTTCCTGAAATTAACTGTCTCCTCTCTGCTGGGCACAGAATTCTCAGCGTTTCCCTGTCTAGGATCCCTGTTTCTAAAGCAATGAGATGGTGGCAGGGTGCTCCTAGAAGCTAGACACAGTCATATCTTTCATGTCTGCATGCTCTTACCTTTCCAAGGCACAGATACAAGAGGTCCACTGGCCTGCCCTCCCATCGGGCAGATCTGTGGTCAGCTCTAAAAAGATTAGGGTTTAGACAAATGGCTTCAACTTTATTCCAATACCTTTGTTAGTCCTTCCTCCTAGAGTTCACAGGGCTTCCCTGGTGGCTCAGTGGGTAAAGAATCTAAAGCAGGAGATGCAGGTTTGATCCCTGGGTCAAGAAGATCCCCTGGAGGAGGGCATGGCAACCCACTCCGGCATTCCTACCTGGAGAACCCCAGGGACAGAGGAGCCTGGCATGCTACAGTCCCTGGGGTCACAAAGAGTTGGACACAAATGAAGCACCTGAGCACGCACGCACCAGAGTTTACATTCTAGAGCAAGCCCAGAGAAACATGTAGTTCCATTCTGTTGGACACAAGCCCTCCAAATACCCTCCCCAAAGCCAAAAAAATGATCAGTTGGACTCAGATGCTACTGAAGTCTGGTGCCAGGGGCCCATTTATAACCTACAGACTCAGGGCTCTTGGGATGAGCAAATTAGATTAAGGAATACTGGGAATCCTCTAAAAATTATACACCGTATGTTGTGTGTGTGTGTGTGTGCACGTGTGTGCGTGTGTGTGCATTCACGCATGTGTGTGTACTTTTCTAAAGAATGACTCCACAGTCTTCTCACATTCTTTAAGGATCCGTGGCACCTGAATGGATAAGGACCATTACCTATTACAGATATTCTGGTGCTTTGAAGAAAGATTACCTAGACAGCTCTCCCTCGACACTGGCTCTGACATGCCCAGGAGAACCAAGTTTACCACCAGTTTACGAGCAGGCTTCCTTACTTCATTTGTAGGCTCTCAGTCTTCTCCTGGGATCAACCACGAGCCAACAAGTCACGCCAAGGAGTTTGGTATCAGCAAAGTGTGACTAAGTCAAGAGGGAGGTTATATGATTCAATCCAACCCACTTGATATTGTCTGTGAGGGTTGATATAACAAAATACTACAGACTGGATAGCTTATAAGCGACAAGAACTTACTGCTCCAGGGGAGGTTCTTGAGGCTGGGAAGCGCAGGATCAAGGCAGTGGTGCGGCCCTTGCCTGGTGCGTGGCTGGGGCCTTCCCACTGTGTCCTCACACACCGGGAGGGGCCAGGGAGGTCAGTGGGGTCACTCCTTGAGGACACTACCCTACGACCTCGTTACCTCCCAAAGGCCCCGTCTCTGAATTCCCTCACCTCTGGGGGTTAATATTTCAGCATATGAACTCTGGAGGAGGAGGGGACACAAACATCTGGGCAGAATGGATATTTTCCACAAATATTCTCCACCAGGACTGTAATTTGACACCCAAAACAGCACTGGCTAGAGACAATGTGAAAATGAAATGGAAACACATGAGTGCTACCAAGATGTTTGGTCCATTTTTTTTTTCTTTGAAAGCACTGAAACCTGGATTTTACGGTCTATGCTTTGAATTAATAACAGCTTTTATAGTTTCTGCCATATATTTTGCATAATTTTAACAGGCAAGGCTTAATTGGCTCACTGAACTGTATCTTTGTGAGACTTTAGTTTTCCCATAAAACAGCAAATGCCAACAAGATAGACACCCCTGTTCTAGGCTATTTACACTTCTAAGGAGTAAACAAGCAGTTATTACATTAAAAACATTCCTTGTGTGCCAGCAACATCTAATTTGAACCTGTGGGGGTGTTCAGAGGAGGAACTAAGGGCTAGAGATGGCACAAAGAACCCCCAAATATACCTGATACCTAGAACCTGAAGCCTGATCTGATTCCGTTGTGGTCAAATAAACCACATGCTTTTCAACATCGCTGTTGTCTTCAGGGACAAAATGGGATAGTACTGGCCACTTAATCTATCCGTAAGATCCTCTTATTTTCTAACTAAGAAACTAAGACTTTCTTAGTTTCTAACTTGCCTGAGACAGTAACTTGGAAGCATTTTGCAGACCCATAGCAAGAAGTGTCACTTTTTAAACTGGATGTAAAATAAATTAAGTGGAATTCTGATATTCACATGCATTAACTTCCCTTAAAGGGACCAACTTAGTAACTTTGGAAGAACCTACAAAAAGCTCAATTGAGGTGTCACCTCCTTGGTGGCCAACTTAATTGCTCCCTCCTTTGTGCTGGCCAAATAGTATCATAACTGCTAGCTGTTATGTTGGTCTCCTCAACAGGCTGAGGTCCTCTGGGGCAGGCACTATGTTTCATTTATGTCTGTATCTTGGGCAGTGCACATAAATTGCCAGCTTGCTGACTGCAGGGATTCATTTAAGGAGAGCTGAGTGTTGGACCGGAATCCCATCCCAATTCAGAATACACTCTGAAGTGTGCCTACCAGCTCACAGGCCTTGGTAAAAGTGCTGAAGGACCATGTACTTCCTGTTTCACATGCAAATCACAGCAGGAAAGGGAGATTCTGACCACACTTCTCAGGGCCCCGGGAGGGGTGAGAATATTAGAAAAACCCTGATGACCAAAAATAATTCTACTCAATGATTCAGCAAAAGCATTTTTCAGTGCACTGTTCTAAGCTTTTATCTTGTGGGAGCCTCCTTGTAAAGCACAGGACTGTTACTGTATACATTACATACCAGGAAACTGGCACAGAAAGGCAGAGTTACTTGCCAAACAGACGAGCCTTATGTGAGTAATGTGAGTATTCTCCATGCCTCTCACCTCTGAAACAAGGCAGGGTGAATCCTTTTTTCCTCTGTGTTCCCACAGACCCACTACTCAGGCCTGGACCTCACTGCCTTGCGCTGTGACAGGAGATCCATGTGGGTCTCGCTGGCCGAACACTGAGTAAGTAGCTGGCAGACTGGGGCTGTGTTTCTCGGTCACCTTTCTGCCTCCCCACTTAGGGTAACTGGCTTACGGGAGCTTCTCAATAAGTGTCCGCTGAATAACCGAATGAGGGGAGTCTCTTTCCAGCTTCTCAATAAGTGTCTGCTGAATAACCAAATGAGGGGAATCTCTTTCCAGAACGACCACTTCTGAGGAATTCCCCGGAGCAGTGGTCACCAACTATTTCAGCACCAGGGACTGGTTTTGGGGAAGAAAATTTTTTCTGTGGACCGGAATGGGATTGGAGGCGGGGATGGTTCCAGGATGATTTAAGCACATTAGATTTATTGTGCACTTTAGTTCTATTATTATTACATTGTGACATATAGTGAAATAATTAATACAACTCACCATAATGCAGAATCAGATCATCAGCCACTAGGTTCCCATAAGGAGAGCGCAACCTAGATCCCTTGCACGTGCAGTTCACAGTACTGTCTGTGCTCCTGTGAGAATTTATTACTGCTGCTGATCTGCCAGGAGGTGGGGCTCAGGCAGTGATGCGCGCGATGGGGAGTAGCTGGAAACACAGATGAAGCTTCGCTCATTTGCCCGCCGCTTGCCTCCTAAAGTACAGCCTGGTTTCTAAAAGGCCGCAGATGGCTATCAGTCTGTGATGCTGGGGCTGGGGACCCCTGTCCCAGAGAAAAGGATGAAGACAGGCTCATTCTATTGCCTCCGTTGTCTCTGCAACCTCTGGTGCATGTAAACATTTAATAAGGATTCCCCTCGCATTACTGTTTATAGTGAAAAAGGAAAAAACTACTTACAGATCCACCTCATGTAATAGGAAAGTGGTCAGCAAGTCACGGCATAGGCCCCTACTAGAAAGCAGGCCACCACTAAAAATGATGGGGTAGACCAGCAGCTGCACACAGGTCAAATCTGGTGTTGCACCAAATTTGAATCAATAGGTACAATATTTCTGTGTCCTGGAACACATATTCTTGGAGGAAGAGAACACAGAGCTGAGTGGATCACATGCTGCACTAGAGAGCGTATCATGCTGTAAGAGAGAGATCCAGGACATTTACAGGAATGTGCTCAGCTTTTGCTTTTTGAGGACACGAGAGTGCACAGTGGGGGCCGTCAATAGCTCTACTCAAGTAACGAACGGGCTCTAAAGGGGGAACAAGCCAACAGTGGGATTATGGTGGATGTTTTGACAACAAAAAGACATCTGCATACTTAGTCGCTGGGGTCTTTTCATTTTTTTCAAGTATGCGGCTAAAAATCACAGGGTTTGAAGGTGTGCATCAGACACAAAGGATGTTGAAAATCAATGGTAAATAAAAATCTTTAATGACATGGAAAGATGGTGAAACATCAAATAAAAGAAGCCAGTTATGAAACAGCATGTATGATACAACCCTGTTTTTATTACAGAAAGAATATGCAGGCATGGCAAAGGGACTGGAGGACAGAGACCAAAACTGGGCTGTAACAGGGCTTATCTTTGGAAGATGGGAATAGACGCTTGTTGTTTTCTTTTTGCTCACACACACACACACAAAAAGATGTTCTATTTATATATGGAGAAAATTTCATAGAAGTTAAAGTTTCTAAAAAGTTAGGGGGCATGCTCATCCATGTGTGTCTGTGCCCACATGCACGTACACCCCAACCAAAGTGGAGTAAGACTTTTAATCTTTATTTTTTGATAGCAGCTACAGATTCTCTGCCACATCACTGTACTCACTCAAAATTTTATTGGGGGGGGGGGGTAAGCATTTGCTGGGATCACAGAATCTTCTGTACAAAAACACACGGATGTGCCTTGCAGGTGCATCCCCTATCAGGTCCTCTTGGGTGGTAGGCAGACGTGATGTGGACCACTCTTTTCAGCAGGAGGTAAAAACCAGGCAGTAAGCTGATACTTGTTTCTTCCATTCTGCAAGCCTTTTGCAAGAACATGAGCAGGCCTAAAGGGTTGCAGTTGGTTTTTGGTGGTAGGGACACTCTGCTCCTTAAGAGTGACAAATCAGAGCTGCCTACTAACCTGGCAGCCCATCATGGACCGCTTCATAATGAGCTGCCCTTCACTGGTGACACAGCACACAGGCGTCTGTGTGTGACAGACGCCCGATCAATGGCGGGGAGGCCCCAGCTGGTCATCAGTGAGTGCTCAGCCACTTCAGTCATGTCCGACTCTTTGCGACATTATGGACTGTATTTCGCCAGGCTCCTCTGTCCATGGGATTTCCCAGGCAAGAATACTGGAGTGCGTTACCATGTTCCCCTCCAGGGGATCGTCCCGACCCAGAGATCAAACCCACATCTCTCCTGTTTCCTGCACTGGCAAGTGAGTTCTTTGCCACTAGCACCACCTGGGAAGCCCCTAGTCATCAGATCCACTAATAAAATGTCATCTAACTGAGTGCAGTCCAGCCCAGCTATACTCACTCATCCATAAATGTGGTGAGAACAACTCTGTTAGCAAATCCGGGGGACGAACAGCAACGCAAGTCCAGAGTTCAAAGTGACAAGCAGTTATTGAAGATACTGCGGAAGTACAGTCACTCAGTGCAATGATGAGGCCAAAAGTTTAAGGATTTTACAAGATCATGAATTAATGACTGGACTACAGGATGGAAAATTAGAGGTGATAAGACCAGTGAGCCAAACTGCCAAACTGCTGGACTGTGAAATAACTGATCCTTTTTAGGAAAGAGAATATGGTTACCAGACACCTGGCAGAATGTAATTAACACACCACTGTCATCGTCTTGAAGACCTACCTTCTGTCAAACCTCACTACTCCATATGCTTCCCCTCAGAATATTTTTCCCTTTGAAGAATTCTGAGTTAGGTTGGTATTGGGAAATAGATTCTCCAATTATTCCAAAGGATGGATCACAAATGGGAATGTTCACCTGTTACTGTTTAAAATAAATTATTATTACTTATTTATTTGGCTATCCTGGGCCTTAATTGTGGCATGAGGATCCCTCAATCTTTACCTGCAGCATGTACACTTCTAGCTGCAGAATGTGGAATCTAGTTTCCTGACCAGGGATCGAACCTGGGCCGCCTGCATCGAGAGCGTAAGTCTTAGTCCCTGGACCACCAGGGAAGTCTGCACTCTCTTTATTGGACTCATAATAGCATTAATAAAAGCAGATCACCGTTTAAAGCTTGACCAGAAACATGGTAACAGCACTTCCTCCTACAGAACCCTCAGCTTTAGCCACTGGTCTCCTTGACCTGGGAACTGTATCCATGTTTAGCCATGGCAGAGAATTAACAGCTACCATTTCCCAAGAGCTGACGACGGGCCAGGCACTGGATGAGCCCATGGCAGACATTCTTTCACTTGTCACAAATATCTTGGAGGTGAGGACAGTCATTGCCTCACTCTACAAATGAGGAGACTGAGGCTTAGAGAAGTGAAGTAACTTGTCCGGGGAGATGCTGCTAGTAAATCACTCCATCTTGCTACAGGATGGAGCTCACCTCTTGCTCAACTACTTCACAGGCTTTTTGTGAGATCCAAATGAGATCCTATGTACTAAAGGCCTTGAAAACAGTAGAGCATTTGACAAATAGCATGTGTTATTTTAAAAAGTCAGAAGACTAGGTCATAGATAGACCTTAGGAGCATAACGCGTCAATCATCACAGCTTCAGGAGAAAGACCACACTGTCCCCCAACCTCCAGTTCTTTAAATACAGGGCACAGGATTTTCTTAAGCAAATCTTTTAAAGCTAAAGGGCTCAGGTATGCATGCTGGTACTTGAACTGGTCTTTGCAGGGAGCTTTAGTGTCTTAACTTCAATGCAGACACCCTGCCTGAGCTATTCATCCTGACTAGAGCAAGTAACTATTCCACTGTTACTATCAATTCTGTTCCAAAGACACAACTACCGTAATTTTATACCCTAAATCTAGGCAATACAAGAATGAAAGGGGGAAAAAAAGCAATACTTTCTCATGAAAGGGCTACATTATATACAGCAATTTGTTTTTATTATTGTCATCATTAATAGTTAAGTCCACTGTAGAGTTCCCAGGCAACATAAAAGTGGGTGATTTATACACAGAATACCTGTATTTTTTTTTTTAACGAGTAGGACTCACCAGTCTATTAAAAGGCAACCACACAATTAAACCCTGCACAATTCAAAAAATGCAGTATTTGAGCAATTAGAAAGTCAACTGTCAATTCATTCCGGCAAACCTCCTGAGTAATCCCGCTTGTCAACTAACGTCAAGTGCAAATTCCACTATTTCCTCTCATCTAAAAATCACCATGACAAAGAAACAACCCCACCCCCAAATCTACCTGCCCTGGTGAGAGTCTCGATTCAGCCATGTGACTAGCCCCAAGCATGGACGAGGGCCCAGTCATTCCAACATGTGCTGGAGCACCGAGGGGTCCACGTCCACTGCCTGGAGGCCCCTGTGCAGGCTCTGGAAGGTGGCCTCCTTCCCGAAGCGCTGCCTCCAGCGCACGAAGGCCTCCACCACCTGGGACTGCACGTTGTGGGGATGGTTGGCCTTACAGCGGTAGATGTCTGTCTGGGATAGCCCCAGAGACAGCACCACAGGCTCCCACTCGGGGCCCAGCCTCAGGGCCAGCTGGTTGATCTGCCGGTCGGACGGGGAGCTGTGCAGGATGTGCGGGGGGATTCCAGCCATCCGGTCATCTGGGGAGGAGAAAGACACCATGGTGAAGAGAGGGAGGCAACATATTAGACTGTGAAAAAAGGGTTAGATGCTCAATTGTGTCTGACTCTACGTGACCCCATGGACTAGAGCCCGCCAGGCTCCTCTGTCCATGGGTTTCTCCAGGCAAGAACACTGGAGTGGGTAACCATTCCCTTCTCCAGGGGATCTTCCCAACCCAGGGATTGAACCCAGGTCTTCTGCACTGCAGGCAGATTCTTTACTGTCTGAGCCACCAGGGAAGCCCAAACACATCAGACGGGCAGGGCCAGGCAGAAATGATAACACACATCCCAAGCGTCAGGGGCCAACTTTTAGTCTTTACAGGGGCTGCTCAGCAAAAAGCCATATGCAGGGGCTTAAGAAGCACTTAGCACCTAGGGATAGGTTTATTACAGAAAATGTGAAAACAAGAAAATAAAAATAACCTGAAATCCCATCAGAGAAACACCCATTCAAAATACTTCGGTCTATTTCTTTTCAGTCTTTTTAAAAAAATTTTTTTTATTTTTACTTTATTTTCAGTCTTTTATGCATAAAACATACATTTAGGATTACACTGTGGGTACTGCTCAGATGTTAAAGAATCTGCCTGCAATAGAGCAGACCCAGGTTCAATCCCTGGGTGGGGAAGATCCCCTGGAGAAGGGAATGGCAACCCACTCCAGTATTATTGCCAGGAGAACTCCATGGGCAGAGGAGACTGGCAGGCTATGGTCCATGGGGTTACAAAGAGTTGGACACGACTGAGCAACTAACACACATACCTTGTAACACGCATTTTTCACTTTCATCTCCTTTACTAGGGAGGCCAAGCTGAAGCTTCTGGGGGCACCTAAGGATGCCTTTGTGGCCCTCCTCCCTCTGGAACTGGCCTGTGGTGTTGCGTCCTGTAGGAATGGCCAGTGCTAGAGGGTAATTTGCTAGAGGGTAACGGGCTGTACAGAACAGCTAGTCTCTCCTGACCAACTTGAACACCTCCGAGAAAAGTGACAGTTGCTACAGAAGCATGAGCTAAGAAAGGCCCGAAGCAAGAAATAAAAGGCCATGAGGGAGCAGCACAGATCACGGGAGAATGACCACCTGGCTGAGCAAGCATGAGCTGCCGACAGCAATGGCAGAACCTGACAGTGCAGTTCCTAAACGGGAGCCCTGTCTCCCCAAGGCCAGTCTGCTGAGGAAGTCTAACACCAGGTGAGTGGCTACAGATGTGCTGAAAGGTGCCACTAGTTATACAGAAGGCCTTCCAGAAGAAGGAGATTAAAAGCTAAGTCCTGAGCATGAGGAGAAGGAGCCCAGTGAAGAGAAAGGAAAGGAGGGTACCCTATGCAATGGGTAAGGCATATGCGAAGGCCCTGAGGCAATGGAACGTGGCAGGTGAAAGGCAGTCCCTGTAGCAAAGGGCAGAGGTTGAGACACACTCCCAACATCCAAAAGGATGGTGCCAGTTATGGGTTAGAACAGGACTGAAGCTCAGATTTCCATATGATAGCAACTACACTTTCTATCACGAGCATTCCAGGAATTCAGGTCAATCCCACTTCACACTCACAGCTCACTGTTTTGATTTATGAATTCAATGAGAAGGCAAGAGGCATCCTGTTAGAATAGTTGATATCTTCCATGGAATGTACCTTTGGTCTCTAGGCAGTTGCCAAAAGCTTAGGCACAAGTTGCAAAAATATTGTCAAGGACTCTTTCTGGTGTCTGTCAAGACTGCTTTTTTTTTTTTTTAATGACTGAGAAGCAAATTAGAATAACGATACTACTGAGCAATATCTTATACTAACACTGGCACTTTTATGGCTTTTATAAAAATATGGGCTCATTTTAAAACTCAAACATACAAAAAAATACAAAGAAGAAAACAAAATTTGCACTACCCTACCATCTTATTGACAGTTCGTGAACATCATTCCGGACATCTCTTTATGTGTGTATACTATGAGAAGGAGAATATAACGGTCTTTTCCAATAAGAGTTACTTCATTTTGCTTGAATATAACAAGGAAAACCAGCAGAGGTGGAACTAAATGACTTTTGTATTTACAACTAAATGTTTTTTTAAAAAAAAAACAAATAACAAAAAACACAAATACACAAAATATTTAATGCTGAGAAAAAAATTAATGAAAATTTAACAGGTAAACAACATGTTTCCACATTAATGCTGTATAATGAACATTTATATTCTCTCTCTTTTTTCTCATACCTCTTGGTTTTTGCTGCTTCTATAATTTTTATTTTGTTGGATGTAAAACATGCAAATGCTTCTGTAATAATAATTTTCCCCCACTGATTAGTCTTAAAACTACATTATAATGGTTTGAATGTTCACTAGCGTTTTTTATTGTTGTTGTTGTTTTTTTAACACAGCTTTTCTGCTCTTGAGTCTGTTATTTTGATTTGAATCTCATTTGATCAGTCTCTTCTTCATAGGGTGGTTTTTTTCCAAGAAAGGTTCACGGTTACGATATTCCTTGAGTTCTTTCAGATCAAGACTATCTGCTGAGTGCCTTCACTGTTGAACAAGAACAATATTTATAAAAACAATGTCATATTATATTTTAAATTATGAATATAATTTTATATTGTTTAAATAATTTTATTTCTCTTACAGTTGTAGAACTTGCTCATATTTTACGGTAGAGAATGCTGGTATGGAGAATTCTGATACTAACTTCATCATCCCCCTTTTGGTATGACCTGCTCTTTCTCTCTGGAGTCTGCAATATTGAAACTTTAGACCAGAGTTTATCTTGGTCACTCTATATGTGGCATGGCCTTCTGACCAAAGATTTAGTTCGTCCTTCTTTTCAAAAATATCTTTCTGAGTTGTATCTTTGCATTATTTTTTTATATTCCTTATGCTGGGTGGTTTTGCCTACCTTCCAAAGCTATCATTTTCTCTTATCATTTCAACTCCCTTCCAGTGATCACCTCATGCCTTTCCACTACACCATTCATTTGACTACCACTAAGAACGGAGAGCTGGATGGTGAAGAAGGCTGAGCACTGACGAATTGATGCTTTTGAGCTGTGGTGTTGGAGAGGACTCTTGAGAGTCCCTTGGACTGCAAGGAGATCCAACCAGACCATTCTGAAGGAGATCAGCCCTGGGATTTCTTTGGAAGGAATGATGCTGAAGCTGAAGCTCCAGTACTTTGGCCACCTCATGCGAAGAGTTGACTCATTGGAAAAGACTCTGATGCTGGGAGGGATTGGGGGCAGGAGGAGAAGGGGACGACAGAGGATGAGATGGCTGGATGGCATCACTGACTTAATGGACGCAAGTCTGAGTGAGCTCCGGGAGTTGGTGATGGACAGGGAAGCCTGGCATGCTGCAATTCGTGGTGTCGCAAAGACATGACTGAACTGAACTGAACTGAACTGAACTGAAGGGGCTATTCTGTATTTTTTTCCTTTTGGTTCAAATCTTGTATCATATTTCTGCTGCCAATTATTCTTGGCCCTTCAATCTTTAAAAATCCCTTTCCACTGCACACCCATTAGGATGGCTTCTATCAGAAAAAAAAAAAAAAGTGCTGGTGAGGACGTGTGAAACCTGGAACCCTTCTGTGTTCTTGGTGGAAATGTAAAATGGTGCAGCTGCTATGGAAAACAGTTCCTCAAAAAATTAAACATGAAATTATGATCCAGCAACTCTAATTCTGGCTTATATACCCAAAAGAATTGAAAGCAGTGATTTAAAGAGGTATTTGTACATCCATCTTCATAGCAGCACTGTTCACAACAGCCAGAAAGTGGAAGCCACTCAGGTATCTATCGAGGGGTAAACAGATAAATAAAAAGTGGCATATTACACATCAGAATATTATTCAACATGAAAAAGGAAAAAAAAAAGTCTGGCTCATGCTGCAAAATGGATGATTCTTAAGGACATTATCCTAGCTGGAATAAATCAGTCACAAAAGAGACAACTACACCATGATTTCACTCACATGAGGTACTTAGAATAGTCAAATTTGGTGGGACAGAAAGAATGATGGTTGCCAGGGTCTTGGGAGGGGCGAATGAGGAGCTGCTATTTAATGGGGACAGAGTTTCTGAGTTGCAAGAAGAAAAGAGGTCTGGAGGTCTGTTGCATAACAACACGGATGTACTTAACCACTGAACTGCACACTTGAAAATGGAAAAGCTAGCAAGTTGTATATTCTACATTTAAAAATAAAACATGAAAAGAATCTTGTTTAATCATAACACTGAATTTTTATTTCTACCGAATTGACACTGAGCTCTTCTATAGCATGAAGTGGTTGTGAGATTGAGTTTTCTTGGACTCGGTTTTCTCCCAGACCAGACTGGTTGCACATTTATTTTTCGCAAGTCGTGTTCCTGTCTTTCATTCCCCTCTTGCAGGCAGCGTTTTCACAACACTTAGACTCATCTTGTTCATACCTGATGTGGGTATCTCTGCTCAGAACTTCTGTGTGGTCTCCTACAGTAAGTTGATGTATCCTTGACAGCCTGTTCACTCACAGGGGGTTACACTCTGAGATTGCCTCTGTCATGAAGGAGGGGTAGGACCAACAGGGCCAGCTTTTGCTGGAGGTGCTATGCACTGATTTTTGTTTGGTTGGTTTTCTTTTTTGTTTAATTAATTTAATTGGAGGCTAATTACTCTACAATATTGTGGTGGGTTTTGCCATACACAGACATGAATCAGCCACAGGTGTATGTGTGTCCCCCATCCTGAACCCCCCCTTCCCACCTCCCTCCCCTTCCCATCCCTCTGGCTGTCCCAGTGCACCGGCTTTGAGTGCCCCGTGTCATGCATGGAACCTGGACTGGGGATCTATTTCACCTCTGATCATATACATGTTTCAACATATTCTCTCAAATCATCCCACCCTCGCCTTCTCCCACAGAGTACAAAAGACTGTTCTTTATATCTGCGTCTCTTTTGCTGTCTCACATATAGGGTCATCGTTACCATCTTTCTAAATTCCATATATGTGCATTAACATACTGTACTGGTGTTTTCCTTTCTGACTTCACTTTGTATAATAGGCTCCGGTTTCATCCACCTCATTAGAACCAATTCAAATGTGTTCTTTTTAATAGCTGAGCAATATTCCACTGTGTGTATGTACCAGCACTTTCTCTTGGCTACAGTGGGTCTTTGTTGCTGTGCATCGGCTCTCTCCCACTGCAGCGACCAGGGGCTGCTCTCTAGTGTGGTGCACGGGCCTCTCACTGCAGTGACTTCTCTTGCGTGGGGGTCAAGGGCTCTCGGACGCGTGGGCCCACTAGTGGCAGTGCACGGGCTTGCCTGCGCCAGGGCATGTGGGATCTTCCCAGACCAGGGAGCGAACCAGTGTCCCCCTGAAAGGCAAGGTGCATTCTTAACCACTGTCCCACCAGGGAAGGCCTGCTCTCTCTTTTGAAAGCCAGTTAAATGTCTTATACCAGAGCCTGCTCTGCTGAGGTGCATTCACTTCTGTGATCTCCTTCCCGTAACTGGGGTGAGAGCTTGCTTTGAGTTGCCTTCCTGCCTCTGAAGAGGGTGTTGCCTGACATCACTGAGGCTGCCCACCCTCCTCAGACAGCTTCTTTCCAACTGACCTGTATGACTGGGAACCCTCAGGCTACCGGCCCCTCACCTTCCTTTTCCAGCATCGCTCCTGAGGGGTCAGGATGGGAGGTTTCCTTCTTTGCCGGTCACTTCCCAAAGTGCTCGGCATAAAGCTGTGATCGGCTTTCTTGTTTGCTGGGCTCTGCTTTTATTCTGAACTTCTTTGGGGGGCAGTTCAATGGGTGCTGGGTGGGAACATGTGTGATTCTGCTGCACTCTGTCGTCATTCTGACTCTTGGCCAGCTGTTCATGCAACATATGCTCCGAGCCAATGATGTGGAAGTGAGGGCAGTATGTGCTCTGCCCCTCTACACTCTCAGGGTCACATATCCCTTGTGAATACTGCCACAGAACTGGGAGATGGCCAGCAGCCTGCAGACACAGGCTTGAGCACAGATAACTGGCACACAGGCATGACCCAGCCAAGAGCAAATCAAGCCCTTCTAAGGAGATCTCTCTCTCTCTCTCACACACACACACACACACACACACACACACACACACACACACACACACACAGAGTAACAGCTGTTTGGGTCATCTGACCTCTGTCTGGAAAAGTATCCTCATGAAGCCCTTCCAGCTCATGAATTCTGCTGAATATGAGGTTAATTAAAAATGAGAGCCCTAAGGCGGTAGTGTCAACTCCCAAGGACATACTACATCAAATCAGGTCAAGCTAGAAATTAATCCACTGTGACCATCTGGCCACTGTTCCGCGATGCTTGATGTGCACACCACTGGTGGTGGGCAAGATGATGCCGGGGGGTACACAGGGGAACATTCTGTATTAGAACAGCCATGTGTCTGTCTGAACATGGTTAGAAAAGTACAAATAGTATTTCAAACCCATGATTGCAAGGATTAAGGTAAGTAAATTAAAAAGCAGACGTAGAATGACCAAAAAGTAAACAGACCAAAAAAAAAAAAAAACCCACATAAGTTTAAAAAATAAAAAGTAGATTTAAATAACAGCATTAAATTAGCAATACAGGCGATACAAAAATAAGGCAGGAATTGTACAAGTAGAACAGAAATGACTGAAGCTTGGGAAGTCCAGTGTTTCTCAACAAGTGAGCTACTGGCATCTCAGGCAGGACAATCCATCCTGCGGGGCTGTCCCCAGTGCAAAGCAGGGTCTGGCGCACCCCTGGCCTACACCTACTAAGTGTCAGTAACATCCCCACCCCAGCCCGAGCACACATGTCCACGTGCCCTGGAGCGAGGCAGTACTACCCCTGGTTAAGAACCACCAGATACCAGGGACAGAAGAATGTCCATCCTTTAAAAAAAAGAAAAAAATCCTAAGCAGGCAGGTAACTCCTTTTATACTGACAACTGTTCTCCCTTACATAGATCCTGTCTCTTTCATGCAATCCTTTAATCCCGTTCTTGCTGAAGTTAAAACTCACCTGTTTCAAAAGAAATATCATTTGTTGACAAACCCATCTACCAGGATGAAAATCCATCTGAAGGGATGAACACCTCCAGTACTCACCACCGCCATCTGCCCACCTACCCCCCACCTCCCCTCCACCCTCCAACTCTGTGGTGATGACATGAATGAGATGTACGTGGTGATTCCCCTTCTCTACAACTATCTCTTCTTCCCACACTTGTGGCTAATAGCTGCTCTGGGCTTAAATCTTAAACACTTCCACACAGCATTTTTGTTTCTTATATGACATCACTGTCTCTCAAGCTCGTTATGGGCAGAGACCATGTTTCCTACGTCTGTGTCTTTCCTTTACAAGCTTTAGCCCCTTGCTGAGCACAATATGGAACTTAACGTATACTTTTCCAGTAACTGATGACATTCTTAAAATCAAAAGGTTATCCAAGTCAAGTTTCCAACCCACCTTCTCTAATAGCTACGTGTTTCTGACTTGTTACAGAAAACAGTCACCACCTCGAAACCTCTGTGCAGACAGCACTCTCTGCTCTACCCTGGCTAAAGTCCACAGGCCCAGTGTCCTGCCCGGTTGACCTCTGCTTTGTACCCTGCATACACGTGGCCACCTTAACAGTGACCTGAGAAGAGGACCTACACAGAGTTCAGAAGCACAGTTCAAAGGCTGAAGGCCGTGGAGTAAGGGAGAGGCGTGGCAGACATGCAAATGGCTGCTGGAAAAGTCAGATGAAGCCGCAGCCCGGGGTCTAGAATTACTGCAAAGGATATAGCTACAGAACTCCCTTTTAAACCTGTTATTTGGAGGTACAGCTGGCGGTTTTGTAAGCACATATGAGTGCTTTATAAAGTGACTCAGTTGCAAATGGGGTAGTACTTTGAAAAACCATACACATTTCTTTGGAGAGCTGGTGATACATACCACACTCCTTAACTCACTGATGGAAGTGCCATATGCTTCAGGTTTGCTGGACCGGGAAAAAAAAAAAAAAAAGTTGAGCTAAGAGACTGTGCCCTTCTAGTATAGCCACTTTTTAGGAGAAAAGGCTAAAAACCCTGCCTCAAGGACATATAAGGCCTCTGCTCAGGTCAAATCTACTAATGTTCCATGGACCAAAGCAAGACATGTGGCCAAGAGCAAAGCCAACAGGAAAGGAATTAAATCATCTCATGGGGTGAGAGGAATTTGAAAATTGCTGAGCAATGATCTATAAACACTTACAAGTATATTAATAAATCCTTAAAATGTAGATGAGGTGATATATTACTAGGAATACATAAAACACCAAAGCTGGTATAGAACAAAATAGAAAACTTGAATAAACCAAAGTTTCCAACACACCGAAGTGGTAATCAAAAGAGCCCTGGGCTCCAGTGGTTTTATACATTGGTTGTATCAACCATTCATGGAACATTTCATTTCCTATCTCATGTAAGTTGTTCCAGAAAATACAAAAAGAATGAAAACTATGTAGTCCATCTTATTAGACTCCTGTACTTTTTATCCCAAGCAACAAGGAGAAAAAAGAAAAATCAGAGGCTCACTTCAGTTATAATTTTAGATGTGAAAATCCTAAATAGTAATTATTTGAGTTTTTTAAAATATATTTTAAAACAGGGGTGCCTGGTGACTCAGTGGTGAAGAACACGCCAGCCAATGCAGGAAACACAGGTTGGATCCCTCAGTCCAGGAGGATCCCACGTGCTGCGGAGCAGCTGGGCCTGTGCGCCACAGCTACTGAGCCCACGTGCTGCACGTACTGAAGTCTGCAAGCCCTAGCACCCATGGTTCACAAGAGGGGCCACTGCAGTGAGAGGCCCACACCCTGCACCTGGAGGGTGGCCCTCACTCACCACAACGAGAGCAGAGCCTGCGTAGCAACACAGACCCAGCACAGCCAGGAATAAAATAAGTAAATAAATAAAAATTAAAAGAGTTACTGAAGAGAAGCTTTTTTAACAGGTTTAACAAATATTTAAAAGAATATATTGTAAACGAGTAGAATTTATCTCAGGATTATAATAATCTCAACATCATAAAATTTACCAATTAATTCAACATATCAACAACCAAAAGGAAAATTCATTATTTTAATAGATGAAAAAAAGAGATTTGATGAAATTTGATACTTATTTATCATTTAACTTATTTTCTTCAAAAACTAGAAATATGAGCAGTCTTTAAAACTTAATAAAATTATAAAAACCTTCAATAAGCATTTGATTTAATGAACTTTAAAATGTATCCCCTCTAAGAATGGGAAGAAATATGCCCACTAGAACTACTATATTACTATTGAATACAGTAGTAGACAGTCCTGTCCAATGCTATAAATAAAGACAAAGAAATTATGTATTAGCACTTGAAGGGAAGCATTTTCAGACTATATGACCTAATAAGTAGAAAAAGGCCTGTATCAATAGACAATTCATTAGAATAAGAGGGTTGGGCAAAATTGTCAGATACAAGATCAACTCAAAACAAAAATCAACAAAACAGCATTTCTACATTATAGCAATAATCAAATACAAAAGAAAATAAGCATGAAAACTACAAAGAATCTAGAGTTAAATTAGCAAAGATCACATAAGACCTCTGTGGGGAAATTTTTAAGCCTTTATTAAAAGATGTAAAGCAAGATTTGAATAAATGGAGAGTTATTTTTGTGATGGCTGAGAAGACATTATTATGACATAAAGATGAGAATGCTTATAATTACAATTAAAATTTCATAATGGGGTAAGGAGAGGCTTTCTCCAAACTGGGGAAAACTACCTAATTCTACATAAAAAGAAACTGGACTTTTATATCACACCATAAACAGTGACAGAGTCCATGTGGATAAAAGGCCCAAACATAAAAGGCAGAAGTATACACTTAATGGAAAATAACATTGGAGTATCTTTATGACCTGTGGTGGAAATGGGTCTTTTTTTTGAGTTTAAGGAAAAAAATGTATTATTTTTTAAAAATTGAAGTGCACTTAATCTACAGTGTTGTGTTAATTCAGGTGTACAGCACACTGCTTCAGTTTTGTATGTGTGTGTGTGGATTCTTTTTCAGATTCTCTTCCCTCATAGGTTATTACAAAACATTGAATATAGTTTCTTGTGCTATACAATAGGTCCTTGTTGGTTCTCTAGTTAATATAGTGTAGTGTGTAGTGGAGAAGGCAATGGCAACCCACTCCAGTGCTCTTGCCTGGAAAATCCCATGGGCAGAGGAGCCTGGTAGGCTGCAGTCCATGGGGTCACTAGGAGTCGGGACTTTAGTCGCGACTAAACGACTTCACTTTCACTTTTCACTTTCATGCACTGGAGAAGGAAATGGCAACCCACTCCAGTGTTCTTGCCTGGAGAATCCCAGGGATGGGGGAGCCTGGTGGGCTGCTGTCCATGGGTTCGCAGAGTCAGACACAACTGAAGCGACTTAGCAGCGACTTAGCAGTGTGTATATGCTAATCCCAAGCTCCTAATTTATCCCTCTCCCACACTGGAAGTGACTTTTTAAGTGAATACCCCAAAGATGATCAGATGAACCTTTTACATCAAAGGAGATTATGATTCAAGTTGACAGAGCAGAATCGGAAAAGACATCTATTAATGTCTAAAAGCAAAGGGGACATAATTTCTGGATTTATAAGGTACTCCTGAAACCATAGGAAAAAACATAAGATCCTCCAAAGGTAAAAGGACAAAGAAATGGCCGGGTGATTCGAATTAGAGGAAATGCAAAAGCAAATATATAAAGAGATGCTCAAATGCAGAAATTTAAGAAATAACAAATAAAATAGCAATGATAAATTACTTGATGTGCATAGAAATGTTGACAATACAAATTTTGACTGGGATGTGTCAGAGCATGAAATTTTATCCACTGCTGATAAGAATGAAGACTGGGCAGCCACTCCATCAATACAAACAAGTCAGCCATGTGAAAAAAACAGAATGCAGTACATAACCTTGTTCCACAGTGTATGTACCCACGAAAAATTCTGAAAAAGATCGATAAGGGATGTGTACAAGGCTGTTTGCACAAGGCTAAATCATTTGTGTTAGCAAACATATATACATAAGCCTTGGAACCCAGCAATCCTGTTTTGGGGCTTATATATCTCAGAAGAATTCCCATTCAGATCCAGGAGGGGCTGGGTAGGAGGTGGTTTATATCAAGTAACACTGGGAAGAAAGGAGCTGGAATCAACATAAGAGCTCATTACGAGGGAAATGATAGATAAATATGAAGGAGCACATAGAGAACACTGTGCAGCCAGAAAGGGTGAACTACAGCCAGTGTTAAAAGGGTGATCTCTACAACAACGTGAATTCTAATATCCATGCCTAAAACAGCACCATTTATAAAAAACATATACAAATAAAACAATGTGTAAGACAGAATAGTTAGTTATGGAAGGGAAGGAAACGTGGGGAGGCTGCCAGGCTGACAGAACTACATGGCAGGCCACCTCCCAGGGCCTACATGTTAATCTGGGTCCCTGTGGGCAGTGGTCCTGCAGAGAAATCCCTCTGGGTCAGGGACTGGCTGCCTGGAAATGAAAGAAGAGCACCTTGAAAAGAAAAGTGATTAGAGCCACTTGTTCTGGTAGACAATCGTAGAGAACAATCAGGTGCCCAGAGAGGTGCAGAAATATTAATAAACTGGTCTAAAACTGATTTCCAGCTAGATGAAGGTTCTACTGCAAAATGCAAGTAAGTCATACCTATTTGTCATGGAAAACTTGATTTGACCATCAAGTCTGTGGAAGGTCAATGACAAGGCTATTAGCAATAACTGAGTTCTCACTGAGTTAAAAGAAGGGAGGCAGGGTGGACAGAGCTCTGGGCTAAGAATGAGCAGGCCTGGCTACTATCTAAATTCAAATCTGCCACCAACTTGCCATAAAACTGACCATATCATTTAGCCTCTCTTGTTTTCCCATTTGTTAAAAGGCAAAACCAGGTGATTTCCAAGGTCTTATGTAGATACGACATATTACACTATCTTTTTATTTTTATTTTTTTTTTAATTTTAGTTTTTTATTTTTTTAATTTTAAAATCTTTAATTCTTACATGCAAAAAGCAGTTTTATTTCCTGCAGGTCTCATCCTTTTCCCCTACTTGTCTTCTAAAAGAGAACCAAGATTTTGGGGGTTTTAGTGATGTTTTATGGCTTGTTCCTGCTTTTAAAATATTGCTCATGGAAACACATCTTTCTATAGTAAAAAAAAAAAGGGGGGGAGAAAAAGTTAATTGAACATTGGTACAGTAAATTTTTTCAAAACAGTATTAAAAACTCTAAAAGTTCATGTTACAAGTAGCTGAGCCACACATTTGTCTCACGTACTTGCACAGACCTGATCCAACTCCATTAATTTACCATTCATCCTGCTCTCTGAACACACCAGGCTGCCTGGAACCTTAGGGTCCTGAGCAGCGAGCTCCCTCTTCCTGGAGCACTCTTCCTCTGACTCCCTCCATCAAATGTGACTTCTCGATGGAACCCTGCCTGACCGCCCGATTCTCAGTTACAACTCCCATTCCACTCTGTGATTCCCCCTTATCCACGTATCACCTTCAAACATACCATGTATTTTAAGGATGTGCTATATTTGCCTTTTCTGACTCTCCCTACTCCACACACAAATCCCATCCCTGCTATAATGTAAGCTCCTCACAGGAAGCGAAATTTTGTCTGCTTTGTTCCGTGATGTTCAATGTTGTATCCTAGGCACCAAGAACAGAACATAGTAGCTACTCACTACCTAAATGAACACTGTTGGATAAATGAACAAATTAAAAGGAATGATCCATCACAATTACAACATATTCATTTGGTTGTGTTTTCTATGGCTACAGTATTACCAAGAGTGCCTACTTTTAGTTACTTAGGACTTAAAAACTAAAGAAACTATTGTATCATCTGGGAGTGAACACAGATTTTTTAAAGGCAGGGGCAACTTTATAACAGTAAGATATTGTCAAGGTTAAGGGTGTGCAGGTTCCCATTCTTTGTCTGAACTGGGCCACAATGGACTCTTCCCTCTACATTGATGTTTAATCTTAAGAGAGTCAGAACCACTGACAGACCCCAAGATGGCTTCTGGGTAAATACTCTGGTTCCAACCCACTAGTATCTAAGGAAATAAAAGGTAATGAAAAGAAGCCATTCCCTCCCCACCCCCCGCAAAAAAAAAAAAAAAAAAAAGGCAGAACCACACTCCAAAACCTCTCTGAAAGTTGCATCAAACTCTACTTTAAGAGAAAGACTGATATCCCCAAATCTGGAAGGGAAAAATGAGTTACGTGGGTTTTCTTCTCACTTTCTC
The DNA here is from genome assembly GCF_042477335.2 of Ovis canadensis. Taxonomy (NCBI): domain Eukaryota; kingdom Metazoa; phylum Chordata; class Mammalia; order Artiodactyla; family Bovidae; genus Ovis; species Ovis canadensis. The sequence continues at coordinate 135,845,828 of NC_091247.1, read as the reverse complement.
TCCTTTGACTTCATTAGACTGGGGACAGTAATCGCCACAGGGAAGGATGGGGAGATCAGAAACCTGAGCAACCACAACAGACTTGTTCTTGGAAGAAGTGATGAGACATTTCACAGGGTCTCAGGAGAGACACTGCAGGGCCCACACAAGCAACTTAGATGAGTTCAGTCCTCTACCCAACTCTTCTGCCGACGTGTGCCCTTAAGCCAAAGAAAGTGGACAGAGTAGGAAATATCCAGTCTTCAAGGGGCAACAGATAGAGGGTTACAGGAGTGCCAAGCAGAAACCACTCCAGTCCATTACAGCGCCAAAGGGTGAGCATGGCTGCCCAGACATGGGCAAGATGGAATGAAACAGCACAGCAACTAACATTCCACCGTAACAAGTGATTTTTAAAGGGGACATTATATTAAAAAAAAAAAAGATAAAAGTTCATGATCCTCAAGGAATAAGAGAAAGTAATTTATCATAGAATAACTTAAAAGCATAATAGAAACGTGAATATAGTAAAAACAAGAACTTAGCAGTGAGACGATCAAATAACAAAATGAGATTTTAAAGGAAGCTTGTCATACTAAAATGATAAATTGATGACCAAATAGCATCACCTAGAAATTAATACATAAATTAGAAATACCAAAGAATAGCAGTGACATGACTCCAAATTATTCATATTCAGGAAAGGCTTGAAATCAAGGCAGAATTTAAAGCAATTAGAGAAAAATGATAGATGCAGAGGACAGAAAAATACAGTCCATTAAAAGGTTGATGGGTATTCCTGAAGTAGAAAATCCACCCCAAAGTATTCAGAAATCTCACACAAGAAAATATCCCTAAAATGGATACACAATGGAATCTAATCTCTAAGTTGAAAGAGCAAACTCTGTTTTAAGGAAAAAAAAACTGACATAGAATAACCAACTATGAGACATATTCTGGCTAAGTAATTGAATTTCCAATTCCAAAATATAATTCTTCAAGGAGAAAGAAAAAGCAAGTTGTATACAAGGAGAAAGTCAAATTTCTTCACAGTGCTTTAAATGCAAAAGACAAAGCAATTTCACAAAAATGTTTAAGGGGGATAAAGTGTAGTCTCTGAATATTATTCTTAGCCAAGATGATTTTCAAACAGAAAGATAGTCAGTAGATATTGTAGAACATAAAAACAACATAAGAATTCACTTTCATTCTGAGTCCTCCTTTAAAAGTCTTAACGATTTATTCAGTGCAATGAATAAAATAAAAATATCAACAGTGGCATATGAAGGATGGGCAGATGGAAATGGTTTGCTTCAGATGCAAGCAATAAAGAAGGCATTGTTTATAGAGAAGTTAAAATTAGAAATAAAACCACTAAAAAATCAGTCTGCTTTTCATATCACCACGTAACAACAACTTCAGCAATGCAAATGATAAAAATATTCCTCCTTTCTCGAGTGGAACGTTTTCCTACCAGACAGTCTGCTCTAAGCCCCTTGACTTGCTTCTTGAAAACAGTGATTTGAAAGCCACAGTAAAAAAGATCAGTACTGGATATTGAATTTATTTAAGTATAAAACTAATTTTAAACAACTGAACAGAACATAATGTTACATGTCTTGATTTTATGAAAACAGTAATATAACCAATCAAAATCAAGGCTAGATGATAGAATACTGTGGAATGTAAACACTAAATAGTCTGACTGCATGAAAATAACGATGTAATAAACCAAAATCTAGACGGAAGGAAGGAAAGAGAGTGAGAGCGCCTGTGAGCTCATTTATCATGGCAGGGAAATCCCTATGGTCTGAGATGGAGACAGCAGCAGGCAGGACAGCCTGTGGTAGTAAATAAGCCCCGAATCTCATGACTTAACAGAACAAGAGTTCACGCCTCACTCACACACCATCCACCGCAGCCTCACATGGCTCTCCAGGGCAGTGCCTCCCTGAGCTGGCACTGCGTTCCATATCCACACTGGCATTATGCCCCTCCACGTTCACAAATCACATAAATGTCCACGGTCACCAAGACGAGGAGCGAAGGGGTGAGAGACTGGAGATTTGGCAATTAAATACAACCATTAGTATGTAATGCAAGTCGTTTCTGCTCACACTGTGCAGCTAAAGCCAGTCACAAGATCATACGTAACTTGAAGGGAGTGAGGAAAATACAATTCTCCTGTACCCCAGAACAGGGAGAGAACTGGGTGAACACAGTAAGATCTACCAAGAAATACACTTAGAGAAAAAGAAAGGCCAGAATCCGAAACATCAAGTTTATCATCTCTTTTCTTAACCTAAGGGGGGAAAAAAATAACATTTCCTACTGTGAAAAAAAAAATGTTTACTTAAATTTTAATAATTTCTTAATTCTTAGTTTCTTTTTATCCAGTTAACTTCAAATAAAATTAAATACATTAGTTTTAAAATTTAAAAATTAGCAGTATATGATTCTACTTTAATGAAAGCATTTCAATCGGTCTACCTACCTATCACCCATCCATCCATCTTTATCATTTGCAAACAAGTTTAGAGAGATGTCAGATGTCCAACAGGATGTTCACTTAATGAGGCTTATTTCTGAGTGTTAGGATTTTTTTTAAATCTTTTTCTTTTTACTTTTCTGCATTCCTTCCATTTCTTTTATAATGAGCATGTATCACTTCTATAAACACAGGAGAATCATTAGAATCTGCATGAATTAGAAACAACACTTGGCCTTCTACTATCAAGCCTTAAAATCACCAGATGGCAAAAGAGATTTTTTTTTTCTTTTTGATTGCAGCAGGAAAGGAAGCGGGATTAAAGGAGTGCTGTTTCATGATTGTTATACACTGCACGGGCTTCCCAGATCGCGCCAGTGGTAAAGAACCCGCCTGCCAATACAGGAGACATGAGAGATGCAGGTTCAGTCCCTGGGTCGGGAAGATCCCCTGGAGGAGAGCAAGGCAACCCACTCCAGTATTCTTGCCTGGAGAGTCCCTTGGACAGACGAGCCCGGTGGGCTACAGTCCATAGGGTCGCACAGAGTCAGACACAACTGAAGCGACTTAGCACACAGACTTAGCACTGTCTGAAATGATAGAATGGGTAAATGCTGATAGCTTCAGGCCAGGCAGCTAGCTTGAACCAGGTATATAAAGGACATACATTTCTATTCTACCAATTTTTGAAACATATCTTGCTGATACAGGTCATTCCTACCAAATATGCAGTGCTTATTAAGTTTAATAGAGGTGTACTATGGAAACAGAGTTGGTTTTCCCCATTAAAAAGATATGGACATTAAATGCAAGAAGTACAGGTAATAAATTGAAGAGGAAATACAACTTCTGAGTCAAGCTACCCATTATGCACAGTGGGAATGGTGCTGGGAGAGCCCACAGTACTTTTGGGGATCCATGAAGATGTTTTAATTTCTTTTGAAAATCAGAAGAAAAAAGTGAGCTTCAGGTCAAAGAAAATATTTGAATATATAATATTAATATAAATGCAACTATTTTTAAAAAACATTTATTTTGTATTGGAGTACAGCCTATCAACAATGCTGTGGTAATTTCAGGTGGACAGCAAAGGGACTCAGCCATACATATACATGTATCCATTCTCCCCTAAACTGCCCTCCCATCCAGGTGAATATATTTATTTTTATACCAGCCAGTCGTTAACTGTACTTTTTTCATACTTTTTTATGGAGGAAAAGGCCCATAGAATCAGCAGTGCCTTCAGTCCATGAAATTTCATAATGTGGCCCTGTTTCTGAATCACAAATTCATTGGCAGATGGCAAAAACTTACTTGGTTTATTGAAACATGTACTTAAAAAACTACCTTTCCAACTTAAAAACAGTGTAGCTGTTGATAGACAAAATTCCAAAGTACCTTGTCAGTTACTCAGAGTGCACGGATGACTAATGTAAATTTTCAACGTTAATGACAACACTGTTTTTTTATGGTCTACTGCTGCTGCTGCTAAGTTACTTCAGTCATGACCAACTCTGTGCGACCCCATAGACGGCAGCCCACCAGGCTCCCCCATCCCTGGGATTCTCCAGGCAAGAACGCTGGAGTGGGTTGCCATGTCCTTCTCCAATGCATGAAAGTGAAAAGTGAAAGTGAAGTCACTCAGTCATGTACAACTCTTAGTGACCCCATGGACTGCAGCCCACCAGGCTCCTCTGTCCATGGGATTTTCCAGGCAAGAGTACTGCCGCGGGCTGCCACTGCCTTCTCCTATGGTCTACTGGCAGACGATAAAAAGCGATTCATACGGAAGTTGTATGATAAGGATATAAAGTCTTGAGGCTTTTTTTTTTCTTTTCTAAATGGGGAAAATGAACTCCTTAATCACAGTATTTCCCACAGATGATTGTTCTGCCAAATGTTCAAAATTATTTAGAAGTATCTGTAAATTTATTTTGGCTCTCAAGATCAGATAGATAAATATTTAAACTGGTACCCAAACTGAAGAAAACAAGCTGCCCTCATGTCACTTGATTCTGTCTTTGCTGCTGGCCCCTGGTCAAAAAGGAGAGTTAGTTTAAGAAGCGTCAGTTGTATATTAGAATTATAACATAACATATCTGATAGACTCTTGTTTTCCTTCTTGGTCCTAAACCTACTTAGGAGAACAAGATCGTCATTAAGGAGTGCTTACAGAATTTGACTTTAGGCATCAAAAGTGTGTTCCTGTGATGGGAGTTCAGCAGGATTGTGTGGCTTGGTGATAAGACCAAAGATTTAAAGAAGGGTGAAGGTCATGTAAATTTGCCAAGCAAAACCTTTCAAAGCTATGACACAATAATAATTTTAAAAATGAAACTTAGTCTTATCAGCAATCTAGGGAGAGAGACAGAAGGCAGGCTTTTTAATTTGCTGCCTTCCCACAACTGGAAGGGACAGTTAATGCACTGACTGATATAATCAGGAAATCAAAATAATTTGGATAGATTGATGGAATGATACCCACAAGATTTCATTTGTTTTGGGATAAATGTGACATCCTACCAAACTTAAAAAACAAATTATAAAGATACAGACTGAGGACTTCACCAGTGGTCCAGTGGTTAAGACGCTGCCTTCCAATTCAGGGGGCACAGATTTGATTTCTGGTCAGGGAACTAAGATCCCATATGCCACGTGGTGAGGTAAAAAAAAAAAAAAAAAAAAAAAGATAGTCTGTTTTCAACTGGCCTCAAATGCAGTTTAGAAGAATAGGTTCACATGCTTTCAGTTCAGTTCAGTTCAGTCACTCAATCATGTCTGATTCTTTGTGACCCCATGGACTTTAGCACTCCAGGCCTCCCTGTCCATCGCCAAATCCTGGAGTTTACTCAAACTCATGTCCATCAAGTCAGCAATGCCATCCAGCCATCTTATCCTCTGTTGTCCCCTTCTCCTGCCTTTAATCTTTCCCAGCATCAGGGCCAGCAAATTTGGAAAACTCAGCAGTGGCCACAGGACTGGAAAAGGTCAGTTTTCATTCCAATCCCAAAGAAAGGCAATGCCAAAGAATGCTCAAACTACTGCATAATTGCACTCATCTCACACCCTGGCAAAGAAATGCTCAAAATTCTCCAAGCCAGGCTTCAACAGTACGTGAACTGTGAATTTCCAGATGTTCAAGCTGGATTTAGAAAAGGCAGACGAACCAGAGATCAAATTGTCAACATCTGTTGGATCATCAAAAAAGCAAGAGAGTTCCAGAAAAACATCTACTTCTGCTTCATTGACTATGTCAAAGCCTTTGTCTGTGTGGATCACAATAAACTGTGGAAAATTCTGAAAGAGATGGGAATACCAGGCCACCTGACCTGCCTCTTGAGAAACCTGTATGCAGATAAGGAAGCAATAGTTAGAACTGGACATGGAACAGACTCGTTCCAAATAGTGAAAGGAGTACATCAAGGCTGTATATTGTCACCCTGCTTATTTAATTAATATGCAGAGTTCATCATGAGAAACGCTGGGATGGATGAAGCACAAGCTGGAATCAAGACTGCTAGGAGAAATATTAATAACCTCAGATAAGCAGATGACACAACCCCACCCTTATGGCAGAAAGCGAAGAAGAACTAAAGGGTCTCTTGATGAAAGTGAAAGAGGAGAGTGAAAAAGTTGGCTTAAATCTCAACATTCAGAAAACAAAGATCATGGCATCTGGTCTTCATGGGAAATAGATGTGGAATCCGTGGAAACAGTGAGAGACTTTATTTTGGAGGGCTCCAAAATCACTGCGGATGGTGATTGCAGCCATGAAATTAAAAGACGCTTGCTTCTTAGAAGAAAAGTTATGACCAACCTAGACAAGATATTAAAAAGCAGAGACATTACTTTGCCAACAAAGGTCCATCTAGTCAAAGATATGGTTTTACCAGTAGTCATGTATGGATGTGAGAGTTGGACTATAAAGAAAGCTGAGCACCAAAGAATTGATGCTTTTGAACTGTGGTGTTGGAGAAGACTCTTGAGAGTCCCTTGGACTGCAAGGAGATCCAACCAGTCCATCCTAAAGGAAATCATTCCTGAATATTCACTGGAAGGACAGATGCTGAAGCTGAAATTCCAGTACGTTGGCCACCTGATGCGAAGAACTGACTCATTGGAAAAGACCGTGATGTTTTAATTGACTGCAAATGCAATATAACTCTAGGAAAAGGAAAAAAAAGAAAACTGAGCACAATGTTAGTTCCAAGTACTGTACATAATTTGGGAATCAGGAAGAAGGGAGATGATAGTTTCACAGATTTGTATTAGACAGATCCCTTCTAAGTCAATGACCTGATTGCATATTATAGGGGCAGGGAAGCAGGCAAAGCCTGAATGCAAGGTCTGCCCAAAAAGGTTAACCTGTAAGTGCATATGAACTCCATGTGAAAGCAAGAATTTGGTGTCTACTATGGTGAACTATGAGCTCTAGCGAGGTAGCAAACTGTGCCTGTCTTATTCGCGGCAAGGACCAAGCACATATCTGGGACATCACAGCTCCCAAGAAATAACTTTTAAGACTTTAGTTTAAAAACATACAGAGCAGTTACATTTTATACAGGGGATGCATTCAGAAAGTCTCACACATTGGGAGACTAACCTGGCAAAATGCAGGAGCACTAGCTTTGAGCAAGAGCTGGAGCGCTAGCTTCAAGCAAGGGCTGAAGCACTGTAGAGAATCCTCTTGGCTTTGGAATTTTGTGATTGTCGGCAAAATTTAAATATTCTAGGATTTGCACTATTTCAAATTGTGTGCCTAAAGTATGACTTCAGTAATAATGATCAACTTAATTCAGATATGCCTAATATCACATAAAATGCAAGGGCACTCAGAGGATAGACATGTTAATTTAGCATATATTGACACCTGGGCCTTCCCAGGTGTCCTTAGTGGTAAAGAACCCGCCTGCCAATGCAGGAGACCTAAGAGATGCAGGTTTGATCCCTGGGTGGGGAAGATCCCCTGGAGAGGGCATGGTAACCCACTCCAGTATTCTTGCCTGGAGAGCCCCATGGACAGAGAAGCCTGGCGGCTGGAGTGTTCATGTAACACAGAATCCAACACGACTGAAGTGACTTAGCACGTGAGCATTTGAGGCCTATTATGTACTGGGTACCTTTCAGTGTTAGCCATTCAGCAGTAGGCAAATTTGGCTATTTAGGTAAATTGCCTGCACTTTGTCTAAAGCACCTCTGTGGAACTTAGGTCTTTACAATTATCTATCTAAACCAACTCATTTATTTCATCAAAGAAAAAAATAAAATAAAAGGAATTAAAGTCACTTGCTCACTCTCACAATTAACTGTCCATGGAGCTCTGAAGACAGATGCCAATCCCAGCAGGGACTCAGTGCCTGCTTACAGCTGCAAATAAGCAGCTGAAATTAACAGTTTGGGGGCATATTCATGAAGGGAACTCAGAAATTATAAATATAAGATCATTGTTAAGAAATTTTCTTTTAATCTCCTGTTTAACATTCCCCAAAATGAAAAATTTTCCAGACTATGTTTTTCTGTTTTTTAACTAACATTTTTTTAAACATAGATGTATTAGAAGCACGTGCACGTATATGTGTGTGAAACTGAAAGAAAGTTCGACAAAACAAAAAATCCTTACCTTTACTATACATTATCCTATTGTATTTTATTTTGCCCTAATACTGACCAGCAGCCACTAAAGTGACTTCATGTTCCACTAACAGGTAGCAACACTGTTCAAGCGGACATTCTGCTGGCTAATTGCTACTCTGCCATTCAATAATGAGCGCACATGTCACCTCCTCAGAGAAGCCTTCCAGGACTCCTCCAAGCACAATCAACCATGCCCTGCTTTAAAGCCTGACCTGAGTGGCAGTTAGGGCACAGGGAAGGGGCAGATTCAGGAGAGAACAGGAGGTGGTGCTGGAACAGTTGTCTGTGCCACACCTGAGCTCCACCCTGGAGCAGGAGCCCCTCGAGCACAGGGCGAGAAGGCCTTCCTCACCCCTGATTGATTTCCTGGGTACTGAGTACTTCCAGACCCATCATAAATGCTCATTAAGCAATTGTTAAAATAAATCCTTTAGGGAGCGGATGAAAGAGCTTATCCTGAAAGCAAATAAAAGAGCCCATCCATCAGAGGCTGCACACTGGGAGCTCATGGACTGAATTTGGCCCGCAGATATGTTTCATTTGGCCTGCGCAATACAAAAAACTAGAGCAAAAGCATTTGAAAATTGGGAGGTTTCATAAAGTTCCAGATTTGTGGCTGTGCTTGTCCATTCACCAGAGTCATCCTCAGGCTGGTCACCTCTGAACCTCCGCTCTCTCCACAGTGCTCGTAAAAGCCCAGGTGCTGGGCTGCTTTCCCATGTACAGGACCTCCTGGGTCCTACAGGTGTGTGATCTTGACTCCTGTACCAAGCAATGGGACAAAAGCGCGTAGAGTGAATGAGCTTCCACCATCTGCGGTAAGAAAGAGAGCATGGCAAAAAGGACCCCTCTCACTCAAGAAAGCACAGGCCCTCCCTATATCTGTGATCTCCCAGAGGCGAAAGGCCGCCTGAGAGAACTGTCTTTATATCCTCTTTCTCTCTCAATGGGAGGAGATGAAAAGAGGAAAGAAAAAAAAACAACAATAACAACAACATGTAGAATCATAGGAAATAAGGACCAAAATTAGAACATTTCATTTTTCCTTGTATCCTCTGGCTTTGAATAACACCATTTTGCACAGGTGGGTTTTCAATAAACTTGGAAGCAAGACTGTGGAAAAAATTTTTAAATGGTGTATTGGTCTCAAAATTCCAGTTGTTCAGATATAAAAGTGATGCTTGAATACCTTCCTCCCACGGATACATCCTCATGAAAGCCCTGAAAGACCTAAAGCTCTCAATCAAAATTACTCTCCATCAGAATCCCAACACATTTAAAAATAGAAACTGACGAGCTGAGTCTAAAACTTATAAGGAGATACGAGGGCCCAAGCAATGTTGAAAGAGAACAAAGTCAGAGAAATTACATTACATAGGAAAGCAAGAAAATGTGTCACACTTATACCAAACTAAGGATGTTATATTAGTAATGTACGCTAGTTTACTTTTACTTAGCACTCTCTTGATTACAAGACTTATTCTAAAAGTAAAGAAGAGGATGTGATACTAGTGAAATGATAGACAAACAGATCAATGGAACATACTGAAGTCCAGAAATAGATCTACACCTTTATGGACAACAGATTTTCAACAAAGTGAACAAAGGCAATTCACTGGAGAAAGGACAGTCTTCCCAACAAATGATGCTGATACAATCGGCTATCTATATGCACAACAATAAAGAGAAGTTCAATCCATACTTCACACCATCTACAAAAATGAACTCAGAACTGATCACAGACCCAAATGAAAAACCTAAAACTAATTTCCAGAAGAAAACAGGTGAAAAACACACTCGCAACCTTAGTTTAAATCAAGTTTTCTTACAAATAGCATCCAAAGCATGATCAATATAAAAACAAATTGATAAAGTGGATGTTGTCAAAACGCAAAATTCCTGCTCTTTGAAAGACACTGTTAAGAGAATGAAATGACAAGCTACATGCAAATCATATTGATAGGGACAGAGTAAAAGAGACAAAATAGGTGATTAAATAGTTAATCCCACTAAGGGATTCTAAATAAAGGAAAAAGTATGGGAGATACCTGTAAATTAATGATCAGTCAAGAAAGCAGGTTTGCTTAACCACAATACCAGGCAAGCTTGCTTAGCAACAATACCATGCAACAGAAGTATGTGACATGCCCCGAAACAATGAAACAATGGTGGAATGACACCCACATCCTGACCGGTGAGGTCAGTAAATCAATGATTCTTAGGATATACTCCTCTGTGCGTAGTAAAAACAAAAATATAAGGAAGAGGTGATACTACACTGAAACTTGAGATGATTTACTGTGTTTTAGTATATGTTACCACTGTTTCGCTCATTTCCATTGCATCATGACAGTCCAGGCTTGACTATGTAGGGACAAGAAAACTGCCTTGCCCAAAGTGGAGGAGACACTGATCATGGAAGCCTGACATCTACTCGAGAGTGAGGAAGAGTGGTCTTCCTCTCCCCACTTGTCGTTTGATTATAAAACGGTCACCCACTAAGTTCTTGGGGTAGTACCCTCTTGCCTGCTGCTGCTGCTGCTGCTAAGTTGCTTCAGTCGTGTCCGACTCTGTGAGACCCCATAGACAGCAGCCCACCCAGCTCCCCCGTCCCTGGGATTCTCCAGGCAAGAACACTGGAGTGGTTGCCATTTCCTTCTCCAATGCATGAAAGTGAAACGTGAAAGTGAAGTCTCTCAGTCGTGTCCGACTCTTCGCAACCCCATGGACTGCAGCCTACCAGGCTCCTCCGTCCATGGGATTTTCCAGGCAAGAGTTGCCTACCCACTTGTAAACCTCACAAGCATCCTATTCTAATAAATTGTTTCTTATCTATCACTGCCTATCAATGAATTCTTTCTGCACTGAGACATAAAGAGTTAGAGTTCCTCAGAATCACCTCCGGGTGCATTTCTGCAGTCTCAATATATCTTATAAAGGGCTGTATATAGTATATAGACAAAGAATTCTCTAAGCTTAACAAGAAAATGAACAACTCAATTTAGAAATGGGCAAAAACTTGAACATATATTTCAGTTAACAAGATAAATGGATGGCAAATGAAGACATGAAAAAATGCCCAACATTATTTATCATTAGAGAAATGAAAACCACAATGAGGTACCACTATGTACCTGTTAGGTGGTAAGAATTAAGAAGACCAACAATACAATGTTGCTGAGGATGTGCAGGAACTGGAATTCTCATACAGTGCTGATGGGAAAGTAAAATGGGACTTTGGAAAACAGTTTGGTAGTCCCTTAATAAGTTAAACATACATCTCCTATACAGTGCAGCCATTTCACTTGTACATGAATACCATGGAGAAAAGAAAGCCTGTGTCTGTACAGAGACTTGTACATGAATGGTCAGAAAAGCTTTAATTGTAATGGCCAAAACACAGGTGTCCATCAATAGGTGAGTGGAAAAACAAACCGTGGTATATCTGTGCACTGAAATACTGCTATGTAACTTTAAAAAAATGAAATATTGATGCCCACTTCAAAGTGAATGAAAACTACAAAGGAGAGCGAAAAAAATAAAAACAAAAAATAGCGCTGTATAACTCCACTGATATAAAACTCTAGGCCATGAAATAGTGTATAAGGATAGCACATCAATGTTTGCCAGAGTGGGGCTGTCAGAAAGAATGAATTACAAAGGGATAGGAGGAAGCTTTGGGGTGATAGATATGTTCATTATTTCATTATAGTGAAGATTTCATGGTACATATGTGTCAAAACGTATACACTAAGAATACATGCAGTTCACTGCATGCCAGTAATACCTCAGTAAAGTGGTATAAAACAAACAAACAAAAAAACCAATAGTTGTGCTGTCCTTTTCTTGTCACCTGACCCCACGTTACTGTGTTAGGTCCTCTTTCCTAGACTTTCCCGTAGTACCATATGCTGGCCCTGTTACAATCTTTATCAGTTCAGTTCAGTTGCTCAGTCGTGTCCAACTCTTTGCGACCCCATGAATCGCAGCACGCCAGGACTCCCTGTCCATCACCAACTCCCGGAGTTCACTCAGACTCGCACCCATCGAGTCAGTGATGCCATCCAGCCATCTCATCCTCTGTTGTCCCCTTCTCCTCCTGCCCACAATCCCTCCCAGCATCAGAGTCTTTTCCAATGAGTCAACTCTTCGCATGAGGTGGCCAAAGTACTGGAGTTTCACCTTTAGCTTCATTCCTTCCAAAGAAATCCCAGGGCTGATCTCCTTCAGAATGGACTGGTTGGATCTCCTTGCAGTCCAAGGGACTCTCAAGAGTCTTCTCCAACACCACAGTTCAAAAGCATCAGTTCTTTGGCGCTCAGCGTTCTTCACAGTCCAACTCTCACATCCATACATGACCACAGGAAAAACCATAGCCTTGACTGGACAGACCTTAGTCAGTCAATGAGTACAATTTTTCATCCAACTCTTAAGTTGAGCCCTATGGCACTACCAACTATTTCTAATCTAAAATATGGCAGGTTCATGTGGTTCAACCTAAGTGCTTGCCTGTCAGCTAGACCTGAAGGTGAGCTCTCTGAGATCTAAGACCTGGCCCAGTGATGTTTGCTGGGCAAATATGCTGCCGCTGTGAAAATCCTTTTCTCTCCAGCTGCCCGTTCTCTGCTGGGTCATCACAGGCAGCTGAGGAAATGGCTACAGGGTCCTGCCTTAACGGCTTCATTCCTTTTGTCTATTTAAAATCTCTCAAACACCCTGGGAGGGTAGAACCTCCTTTTTTGCATAATTTTAATAGTTCCTATTTGAAAATGATCTTTCAAAAGCAACAGAAATGCACCCCTGGGCTCTAGAAGCAGAGGATGTCGCTTTGAAATGTAAAATGTGTTAAACATTTAAAGCAACCATAAATCAAAGTACAACTCTGACTCCTGACATCTCTCCGAGGAAAAATTCCAAAGGCTGCAGTACTTTAAAATAATATCTTGTGCTCTGGCCCCAGCCTTGGCTGCTTCTCCCTTGGAACAACAAAAAGAACCGTGCCAGCTATTAAAGGCGGTCTTGTTATATAATGCAGTTAATCTCACATACTCTTCCCTGTGGGATTTAACCCAAGTTTCACAGTGGTCTACTTTATTTAGCACTGATAGTTTTATTCGTTTCTTATTAAAAAGATCTTTCCACAAAATTGGCTGCTTTCTCAGTCTTGGCTCAAGAAGGAAGAATATCTGAATTAAAAATCTGTGCAACAGATGGATTGCAGTTACAAAGAGTATCTCTGGCTTCAGAAGTTCCTCACGGAGGCAGGTGTCAAGCCTATTAATAAGTTCCTGGCTTTCAGATTTTCCTGAACACAGTTTAGCCCTCCCATTTACGCACTCTGCAGGGAGAACAGAAAATAAAAGCACAGAGCTCCGTAAATACTTGTCAGATTCTGGGGATGTGTTTGTCTTGATTTCTGTTCATTTAAAAGGAACTGTACTTTTATCCACAGGAAAAACAATCCCATCAGGCAGCTCCGAGGAGGGGGAGAGGGGACCTATGGGATGGCCCCCACGCCTGTCAGCTTGTGTGGGCGGGGTCCGTCAGGGCTGGGTCTGAGAGGCCCTGCCCGCGAGGTCCTGCTGACCCCTCCTTGGCGCGGTGGCCCTTTCGGCACCGGAGAGGGGCTGATGAAGGGCACACGGAAGGGGCTTTCTTGGTGCTTCTTGCTGCTCTTCCTTAGTGAGCCCCTCCTTTTCCCCGCATAGCTACTGGATGGATAACAGAGAAAACAAGCAAGATAAGTCATTTCCTTCTCACTGCATGACTCATACGACGAAAGCCCTGCTCCACGTTCACAGAGTCCCAAACACAGCCCTGCTTGGTTTCAAACAGTTCTCACTGACGTGCACTCCCTCCTGTGTCATTTCAAAACAAGGGGAAGGGAAGACAAAGGAAACACTTCTACTCTTAAGGCCATCACCATGAGACAGGTGTAGCTGTTATATTCTTTTTATAAGGAGGGCATTACTATTAGGAGAAGCTGGATGACTTGGACCAACTCACTCCTTTGAAGAAGTGACCGCCTGGCTCTAAACTCAGGTGCATCTGGCTCCGGAGTCTATGCTCCTCCTGTGAGTTTCTCTATGCGCTCTAGTCTGTCTGACTAGATGAGTGTTAACAAATCCATTAAGAGAGGTAGAAGCTTACTGGGCAATGATTTTGTGCTGCTTCGATATAGTTCCCAACCTGTGCAGATGCCCAGAAACACTACTAAATGGCTGAGCCTGGAGCCAATGTTCAAAGAGGTTGTCTGCAGAGAAGAATTTATTCATTTTACAGACTGAAAATTGGGGGTAGGTGGGCTTCCCCAGGGGCTCGGCACTTAAAAAAAAAAAAAAAAGTCTGCTTACAATGCAGGAGATGTAGGATCAATCCCTGGGTTGGGAAGATCCCCTTGGAGGAGGGCATATCAACCCACTTCAGTATTCTTGCCTGGAGAATCCCACGGACGCATGAGCCTGGCAGGGTACAGTCCACGAGGTCACAAAGGCTTGGACACAACTGAAGCGACCGAGCAGGCACTCAGGCACTTTAATTAATAACACTAACAACCACAACTTATTTTCATGATGGACTTAGAGCCCTTGTAAATCCATGCCTGTAAGGTCTATGTCATTGAAAAGATAAAATGAGCGTTTAATGGGTCCAAAGGGATGCCTCCTTTAATGCGCTTAACCCTTCCCCCCAAAATGCTGCACTCTGTCTAGTGGCAGCTTTTACCTCCTGTTGGTCAGTCGCATTCAGTGGACAGAAGAGTCAATCTTCCCTCCCCGCTGCCCCAGTCCAGAAGATGCGGGCTCTAGTAATCAGCTTTAGCTCTGATATGTCACTCTAAACTATTCCTCCGTGTTAACACAATCGTTCCATTAAGTAAACTGAACTTTAACAAAAATACTTGAAGCCGATTTTTAAAATTTCCTTCTCTAGCGGCAAGGTACTTCTTTAAAAAAGAATGAAGGAAAAACAACAACAAGAGAAAACCACATATAAATTCATTTAGCCTACTTCCTGGCAGCATGGTGTGCGTGTATGTGTGTTCCAAAGAGCATAGAAGCAGCTCTTATGGTTAGAAAATTGAAGTGCTATCAAACCTAGGAAATTATAGGGATGAGAAACAAAACAGCTTATCTACATATGTCCCATCTGCTTTTGGTTTTGTGTTTTGCACAATCAATTACTGGAAGCCTTGGAGAGTATGCCGAGACACTGAAAACAAGACCTAGGGTCTGTCATGATGGTGGCTAGAGGTGACGGCAAGGCCACCATAGAGCCCACATCAAAACTCACAGATGCACGGGAGAGTTTTCCGGAACTGCCAAGGCAGGCTACTACAAACGAAAACACAGCATGCACCAAACTGGAGCCAGTGTTTTGGAATATGGGAAAAAGCAAATTTCCATTCAGCGGGGAAAAGCCATTGATTTCCATATTTTGTCAGTGTGGGTCACTGTGTTCTCCATAATTCAGCATTTTACTGCCGAGAGCGGTTGCGCCCAAGACGCTTCAACTACTGGCTCTCTGTTGATGATTTCCCAGACTCCAGCAGCTGGGTTTTTATGCTGGGACCCCCCCCACACACACACACACCTCCAAGAGCCCAGTTTCTTTGGGCCACTCCATTCCAACAGCCTGACTTTTTTCCGCTTTGACAGTTCCCCACTCCACACTCATCTCCATTACCTACTGCTAGACTCTCCCTACACTTTCAACAGAAATCACTTCTCCACTTTTCCATGAACCACAGGCAAGCAAAAAGACCTCGCGTTAGACAAGAGACGAGAATTGCAATGGATCCACACTTCAGATGAATAAAGTAAATGCTTGAACTGAGAGGTGTTATAACAAATGAACATTCTTTAGCTGAAATAACTTGGTGGCAGCAAAGTCCTAAAAGGAACAGAAGAAAAACTTTCTATTTCTGTTGACCCAATCAATTAATAGAGCTACACCATTAATGGAAGTAATCTCAGTCTGAAGTTTGAAAATTACTTTTGTCTAAGGGAAGGGGATGATGAGAGTTACTGACTACTCACTCTTTTGGTATATTCTTTAAGGGGGGAAAAACATAAAAGCCCAGGGGATTCTAGAAATGAAATCAGCAATGTGAGCCTATTCTCAAATGAGCACATTTTGCTTGCTTAAATCACTGCGCTCATTAGTCTGCTGTTGTAAGGAGAGGACAATCTATAAAATCATAAGCCTGATTTCCATTGTTGAGCAATGGCTCAGAGATTTGACAGAGAGAATCTGATTTCTACCTCTATTTCTAAAGGAAAACACTTTGCATACGGTGTATTGATAAAACGTTCTAATTACACAGGCTTCATCGTAAGAGTGTTAATATATGAAAAAGTTCTTAGATACATTTGAAGGTAGATTTTTAAGGGTACTATAGGAATCATTAAACATTTTTAGACTCCAATGAGAAACAAAAAAGAGAAAACTACGATAGAGAGCCAGCCCCCAAGGGGAATTCATGTGACACCAACTCCTTCCCATGGCTTGCCTTTGGGAACCCATCTTGTCACTTCTTCCCCTCCTCAGAAGCAGACTGCCCTTCCACAGCTTAAGAAGAAGGATCCCGGAGTGGCCGTGAGGGTGGAGTCTCATTCATGACTTGGAGCGGTCTTCGCCCCTCAGCTTCATGGCCCTGAGTCACTGTGGTACAAGGAGGACGCAGTGTCTGGGAGGAACTGGTGGTTGTCAAGACTCATTACCCTATGGCACGACGTGGCTGCCTTCTCTAGTGAATTACACAGGAAGATGATTTTCATCTGACTCAAGGCTCTGGGGCTATGCTTCACTCCCATTCCTCTTGATTGGCCAAAGTCGTTATTTGCCAAGGTAAACTGCAAACTTCCCTTTTTTGCAGTGATGGATCTGTGCGCGGTCATTCTCAGGGTGTGACAGTGTGGTATGGGGCACTGAGCCCAGGACACGTTCTTCAGTCCTTTTTCTGCCCCTGACTCACTGCCATCTGCATCTCAAGTTCCACATCCCTGAAGAGGTGGTGATCCAGCCAGGCCCCCACCTTTCTGTAACACCACAGGAGAAGACTGTGCCCCCTCTCAAAAGATTTTATCTCTCCTGTCATTTCCAATCCTCCCCCATTTCTCCTTTTTTCCTATTTTAGCTAGACTCTCATGCCAAATGGGTGATATGCACAGAACAACATCCCAATCCTTTAGACCAAATGTTCTAATTTTCATGCGGTCACAGATATAAGCAAGATAACAGAAGGGTGTGTTGGCTAGCAAACACAGCAGGAAGAATAATTAACCAGGTTGCATGGTGTGTTTCCTTTCCTTCAGTAACTGAGAGGCAGTTGTGATTTAGTAGGCAGGGCAGAAGTCACGGCATATTTCATGATCCAGCACTAGACCTTGAGACTAAAAGGCCACCTTTCTAGCCTCAGCTTCCTCACTGTAAAGTGAAAGGGTTGATCGAGCTTAGGGGCTGCAAAGGCAGATACTTACTGGGGCCCAGCAGATAACATGCAGGAAGTAAAGTATAAACTATGGAGCAGTGGGGACTGGGGGAAACCGGAGTGCCCACACCCCAGCTGGGGGAAGCAGCTGCCGCTCAGCACCAGCCAAGTGTCACCCTGGGAGGAAGAGGGTCCTTCAACTCCACATTTTCTCATCTTCCAAGAGAAGCTATATTCTAAGTGGAATCTCAATTTTGAATTAGTGTCAGCTGATTTAAAAATTGTTTTAAAACGCTGTGTGAGCCAAATAAAACGTGAATGCCCCTAGGTGTTCAGTCTACGGCCTCGGCACTCCGACCTGATTAATGGCTATTAACACAATTAATACGTTAATATGATGGATATTAATACATCACTATAAATGATAGGATGGAGCTTGGATCTGATTCAGAGCTCAAGGGCAACAGAAAGTCATGAAGGACTGTGCAAGTGCAAGGGAAAGTCACTCAGCCATGTCCGACTCTCTGAAGCCCCACGGACTATACAGTCCGTGGAATTCTCCAGGCCAGAATACTGGAGTGGGTAGCCTTTCCTTTCTCCAGGGGATCTTCCCAACCCAGGGATTGAACCCAGGTCTCCTGCATCGCAGGCAGATTCCCTACCAGCTGAGCCACCAGGGAAGCCCATGAAGGGCTGCAGATGGGGTAATGTTACAGAGAAGCGTGGCATGAGCCAGTTTACATTTTAATGAAACCATTCCGACTGCTGTTGGAAAAATCATTTGGGAAGGGCCACTGCACATGGTTGAGCAGGTGCTGAAGCACAAGGGTGCTGCCCAAGCAGACAAGTGAGGGGTGAAACCTGGCCCCAGTCTGCTCCCCAAGGCCTGGCAGCGTACTTGGCCTCTCTTCATACGGGCAGCGTACTTCTGTACACCAAGGTGCCCTGTAGGCTTTCTGGCTTTGGGGCACAGGTAAGAGCAAAAGGCCAGGTAGTGAGTTACTGCAAGGGAGGGGTGATCATTTCTTGGACTAGAATAGAGGCCGTGACTAAGGAGAAAAGGAGATGGACAGCAGGGATACAGAAGAGGCAGAATGGACAACTGTGGGTTACTGACTGTGGGGACGAGGCAGACAGAGGAGTCAAAGATGATGGACTGTCAAACTTCTACCTTGGGTGACCGGGTGGCTGGTGTTGCCACTGCCAGCACTGACATGGAGAAGACTGAGGGCGGAAACAGGTGGAAGCAGGGCCCAGACGAGGCCTGAGCATGTTAAATGTGAGGTGCCTGGAAGATATCCAAATGGGAATGTCAGGATGCCTAGACGCGCAGAACTCAAATGGGTCTGGACTGGAGAATAAATCCATTTGGACTCTAGCGCTGTCTTTGCTTATTACTTTTCCAAGCCCCTTATTGGGTAACTCTAACAATAAAATAAGCTGATCTATAGATTAAGGTAGATTTTCCATCCCTGATTCTACTTTGGTTTTCTGGTGCAACCAACTTTCTGCGCCCTGTCTTCTTATGTATAGCGGCAAATACTTGCAGTGCTTACCTTGTCAGGCACTGTTACAAGAGCTCGCCATGCTGTAACCTGCTCAGTTCTCACAAGAGCCCTATGTGATAGGCATCATATCATCTTCACTTTCTTAAATGAGGCGACTGAGGCACAGAGAGGTGTAGTCACTTGCCTATGGTTACACAGGTCATAAAGTGGCTTAACCAGAATTTAAACTTGGGCAATCTGGGTTTTGGCTTCCCTGGTGGCTCAACAGTAAAGACTCCACCTGCCAAGCAGGAGATACAGGTTTGATCCCTGGGTGGGGAAGATCCCCTGGAGAAGGGAATGGCAACCCACCTCAGTATTCTTGTCTGGGAAATCCCAACGGACAGAGGAGCCTGGGGGGCTACAGTCCACAGGGTTGCAAAAGAGTCAGACATGACTTACCAACTAAACAACAACAATAATCTGGCTTTTAGCCACCATACGCTAAATTCCACCATCTTTTCAAAGATCGGAGATGATTCTTCCACTCTAACCACCCTTGGCTCCTCACTTGAACTGGCTTCTAGATCCCTCATTAGCTTTATTTTCCTCACATGAACTGGTCTTAGACACCCCCTCCCACCCCCCGATTAGCTCTTTTCCTGCTTTTGAAGCACCAAGGTTTGCTGGCTTAGACCATATGTATGAATGTGTCTTCTCTTCTGGATGCAGGGCAGGAAGCAGGCCCTGTGTTTATTCCCTCTGAATCCTTTACAAAGCTGCCAGGAGTGCTCACACAGAGCAAGCCCTCATATACAGACAGGGCCAGACCAAGCAGGGATAATAGGCCTGCCCGCGTGAATAACAGAAGTCGGCTGGGAATACGCTTTTATCTGTCACAACCCTAATTAAGGGGAAAGGCCTTATTTTGTGGCTAGAAATGTCAACATAATGAATCGGCTAATTGTTCCTTCTTGCTACAGAACTTCTCCCACACTGTCCCCAGGTCACAGTGTCGAAGCTGGAAGGCGCCTTTTTGCACCATAAGATATGACTGGCCTTGAATGGCATGGCTGCTCGGGGGCTGGCAGGGGGCGGTGGGGATGGGGCACCTCTCACAGTGCTTTTGATCTTGCTCTGTCTCTTCGGGGCTATTGTTCTGGGGCGGGTGCTGTCCCTTCAAGACAGCTGGGGCAGAGTTCCCCTTTATCTCTTGCTCTATGTTTTTCCTTCCCATTCTGTTCCCCAGGGCCGAGGAAGGGTCAGGGAATACCCACCATCTGCTCCCTGCCAGGGACCTGGGAGCACTCCTTTCTAGTGTCACTGGGAAGCTCCCAGTTCACTCCACACCCCTCCCCTGTGCCCGCCCCTCTAGAGAATGCAGATCTTTTTAACTCAGCAGCTTCCTGCGTACCTCTCCTCCCAACTGCCTCTGTCACTCCCACTGCTCACGTACCTCCCGTCTCCCATCCACTAATATGCCAAGTAAAAGCTGATCCAGGAAGGCAGCCTAACCAGAAGATGGAAGGCACCTGGCCAGTACAGCA
The DNA here is from genome assembly GCF_042477335.2 of Ovis canadensis. Taxonomy (NCBI): domain Eukaryota; kingdom Metazoa; phylum Chordata; class Mammalia; order Artiodactyla; family Bovidae; genus Ovis; species Ovis canadensis. The sequence goes on along the minus strand of NC_091247.1, from coordinate 135,825,263 downwards.
GGAACTTCCCTGCTTAGGAAATGGAGGCCTCAGACAATCCAACAGGTGGAAGGAGTTCATTATTAATAAGGGTTGCCTCTGGGGAAGGGGCTAAGGAGCAAGGGTCAGGGGAGGCCTAGGTGAGCTTTTCCACTAAGCAGGCTTTTGTATCATGTTCTCTTCAACTACAAATATTTACTTTTTCAATAATAACCTAATAGCTCTCCTAGTTCTGATTCCAAGTGTGTTAACACAACCTTCTGATAAAAGTCTGGCTCCTCACACAAGGTTTTCTGCAGGGAGAAAAATATGCTAACCTGCAAACGTGAATATCTGTGTTTGTTTAAGAAGAATTCTTTCCAACACATGAATGAATGGGCATTGTGACTTCTCCACCAGTCTCTAAGATCGGTTCTCATGAATCAGTTTCTCCATCTTCCTTCCCAGACTGCTCTGCTCTGGTCCAGGAATCCCTTGGTCTGTGAAGCTGAGGACCAGGCTTGGAGAAGGGCCATCCTGGCAAGGCACTGTCCATGGGCAAGGCCTGCCAAGTGGCCACACAGTGCCCTCTGGTCTTGGGAAGCAGATTTTCTTCCAATGAAAGGCTAAGGTGGTAGCAGCAGCTCCCTGGTCTGAATTCCATGAGATGACAGGCAAAACGGATCCCTGACGGGCTGAATAATGACCTGATCTAAGCTGAATATCACATGTCCCCAGACTGAGTCTCCTGAAGAGGCAATCTGAGCCATCAAGGGGAATGCCCGTCTGAAGGCCACAGACAGGGGGTTAGAAGCTCTCAATTGTTTTATGATGAGATTTTACCTAAAGCATCTCTGTGGTAAAGAGGTGAGGCAGTGTGGAGGAGAAGAAGAGGTCATGGAAAAAGAAAGATGAATAAGAAGGGGCTGGCACCTTACTGCCAAGAAAGAAAATTCTGCCAGCCAACCATAAAGAATGGGATGATGATAGCTACTGGGACCTAGAGCAAGTTACTCCACACTTTCTCCCTCCATTGCCTCTTGTAGGATGAGGATAAATCTAGGACCTACTTCAAATGATCATCCTGCCGATTCAGCACAGTGATACATAATACGTAAAGCACTTGGCCCAGTCAGGCTCCACATTCTCTGCCCCCACCCACATACCCATGAACGTGGCTCCCGGGCATTTTGAAAACACATTTCAAATACCTCAGAGTCACTGCTGGGGAGACCTGGTCGGAGGCTGCAGTCCCTTGAAGGACCAGGTCCCAGGTTCTGATGGACTGCCCTCCACCTGAGGAGACAGTAACATGGGCAGGGAGGGTCCCTGGGAAGTCACCTGGCTCAACACCCTATGCATGTGATTTCCAAAAGGAGCTAAATGAACAGACGAAGACAGAATGAGAAGGAAAAAGATGTAACTTAAAAAATAGTAAATTTGTGAAATTCTGTAGTAAAGTTCTACTGTACTGAGCCCTCGGATTTCCTGGTCACTGCTCCAAATCCAGATCTCTCATTCCAAATCAGCAGTTGTCCCTTCTGGAGCTGTCACCCCAGCACACTAAACTGGGCACTTAAGACTTGGTGGGACCCTCCTGTATTTTCAGAGCCTTTGACTCTTGTCCAGAGAGTGGGTGGGTAGTGGTACCTGTACCCGCATTCTCTGTCCACTGTCATCTCACAGGGATGGGAGTGTCCTCTAGATGAGGAGTCACTGCTTATAATGAGAGTGGTTCTGATGGAGTGCCTAGATAGGGGAACAGGATGAAGGCAGGAAAAGGGCTAAAAAGTCCTTTTCCTATATAGTTGTGCTATCCAGTATGGTAGTCACTAGCCACGTGTGACTGCTGAGCACTTAAAAAAAAGAGCCTGACACACACGGAAGTGTGCTGCAAGTACAAAGCTCACACCAGATTTTGAAGACTTAGCTGTGGAAAACAAGTGTAAAATACCTCATTAATAATTGTTTGCTATTCCTTTCAGGTTGAAATGATCATTGTACTTTGGATATATCGGGTTAAACACATCAATCAGACTAATTTCACATGTTCTTTTTACTTTTCAAAATGTAACAGACAGTAAAGAATCTGCCTGCAATGCAGGAGACCTGGGTTCAATCCTTGGGTTGGGAAGATCCCCTGGAGAAGGGAACGGCAACCCACTCCAATATTCTTACCCGGAGAATTCCATGGACAGAGGAGCCTGGTGGGCTACAGTCTATGGGGTCGCAAAAAGTCCGTCTTGATGGAATGACTAACACTTTTACTTTTATACTAGAAAATGTAAATTCCACAGGTGTTCACATTGTGGCTTGCATCGTATTTCTGTCGGAGGGTAAAGCTGCGGAATCTGCTTCCTGTGCTCTTTGCCCTCTCACTGCTGCCATCCTCACGCTTCATCCTAACCTTTCACCCGAGTGAGCAGTAGGAAGCTAACTAGCCACTCCTGCTGCTGGTGCTGCTGCTAAGTCACTTCAGTCGTGTCCGACTCTGTGCGACCCCACAGATAGCAGCCCACCAGGCTCCGCTATCCCTGGGATTCTCCAGGCAAGAACACTGGAGTGGGTTGCCATTTCCTTCTCCAGTGCGTGAAAGTGAAGTCGCTCAGTCGTGTTCAACTCTTAGCGACCCCATGGACTGTAGACTACCAGGCTCCTCCGTCCATGGGATTTCCCAGGCAAGAGTACTGGAGCCACTCCTAGGCTTCTGTTATTCTGCGGGGGAAAAGGAGAGAGTAAACTAAAATTGTTTTCTTTTGGCTGGTGGTATATTCCTCCCAGTCTACCCCTCTCCAATGATCACAAATAGACAGAAACATTTCTAGCCTCAGAATCCAGGCCCCACCTCAGGCCCAGGGAGTACCACGCATAAAAAATGAACCAGTCTTCAAAGCAATGGTGGGTTCTAGATACAGCTGAGCTACTAACCAGACCTGGGGTTTTCTATTTTTTATTTCTTGGCATGTATCTCATCTTGGCTGCCAAGCTGAAGACTGCTTGAAGACAGGGATCAGATTTTTGTCCACTGTGTATCCACACCTCGAGGAGGTAGTCAATAGAAATTGGCTGAATGCAATGCATGAAAGACTTAGAGGGCTCCAGTTTACCCACCTGCAAAAAGGAAGGCATCAGACTAAGTAATCTGATAGGTTAACAGAACTTTAAAGCAAAAAGGGACTTTAGAACTCTCTGGTCTAGTGGTTTTCAATTCAATCAGTTACAATCCAATTTTTACAATCCAACATTGTACAATTCTGTTACTTGCTAATCTGATATAAAATAATGTAACCTACCTATACACATTTTAAAATTAACGTGCAAACTGCAATACAAAGGAGAGATGAAAATAGCATAACTTCTATAAAATAACATGTATTTCAATATATGAATACCCCACATGACTGCTCTAAAGCGCAGTGCAGCTTCAGGTTCACACACCTATAGAAGCACCATGGACGCGACAGTGCAGATGGTACAGGCGTGCTGTGCTGGTGACGCAAACATCTTTAGAGTTTGCTAATGGCGAGATGATTTTTCTGAAATAGTGAATAACTCTGTAAAGCTCTGAGCAAAACAGAGTACAATCTTACCTCTGCTTATATATATATTCCTGGAGAATCCCGTGCATATCTTTAAACATGAAAACTGCTATACATTAATGTGTAAAACAAAGTTGGATTCTTTGGAAACCTGGCAGAACATATGGAAGTCATGAGGGTTGTGGGACCATTCTCCTCCCTACAGAACTGTCCAGAGCATCACAGAGCAGCTCTGCCCCTGGCCATCAGATATCATTAGCATCCCACCCCTGAGCACTGTGGCATCTGACAACACTCCCACGGACTCCCTGGTGGTCCAATGGTTAAGCATCCACCTTCCAATGCAGGGGCATGGATTCAATCCCTGGTTGGGGAACTTAAGATCCCACGTGCCATGGGACAACTAAGCCTGGGTGCCACTAGAGAGAAGCCCATGCACTGCAACAAAAATCTTGCTGCTGCAACCAAGACCTGATGCAGCCACGTAAATAAAATAAAAAATAAACACACTCCCACAGGATGCTAAAAGCACCCCAGGGCGTGATGCCAACCACAGACGAGAATCCCTGATGGGCAAAGCTTTTTAATTACGGGCATAATTTGAATAAGATGTGAGAGCACACGTAATAGACACAGTAAAGTTTTGAAAAGATGGTCTATTTTCAAGACAGTTGCATACGTACGCTACGACAGAACAAAGGGAATCAGGAACTGAGGTTTCACACTTATGTTGCTGATCACTGCTGGTTCAGTCACATTTCAATCTGTTAGAAAGACTTGTCTTCTGAGACATTTTGCCCGCATTCCCACTGGACAAAAGCGGCCCAGAGACTCTGAGGCAGGCTGGGCTGGAGAGGCCAGGCCTCCAGGCTGCCAGGCCCGTGTTGCAGGCTTGTTTTCTCTGGGTTCTCAAAAGTTTCTAGGACACCGCAGTAGAAACTACACGGGTTGCAACACTCTTGTCTCCCACGGCAGTGTTCTCTTTCATTGCTGCTTACATGTGATTCTAGGATTCACGATGTGGGTAGATTAAATCTCTCCCTCAGATCCTTCAAACAAGTTACACTGCAATCAAACTGCAGTCCTGCTGGGTAACCCCACTAGAACCTCACTTACTTTGTGGAGGAGGGGGAATGTGGATTCTACCCAGTTCATTCAAAACTTACACAAACAGAAGGTAAAGCTGGCTTTTCTCCATCTCCCCCGACCCCCTACCTGCTCATCTTGGAATGGGGACTCCATCTAGTTCCTCAGATCTGCTGGCCCTGCTCACAGAACAGTGTTTGTGCTCAGTGGGAACAATCTGTTCATGACAAGACACCAGATCCTGTCTGAACCACAGCAGCTATGGGAAAACAATATGCCTATAGCCAGCACCAAAGTCTGGTCTGCACTTCGTGGCTGACATTGCCCCACCAGAGAATCGGCAGGCAGCGGCGAAACCCTGCCTGAGTAGCAGGCTCTGACAATCACCTTGGCCATTGCCCCTGCCCCTGCTTCCCCTTCCATGTCCATGCCCCTCCATTTCAGCATTTGGTCTGCAGGCAATATCCTCTGGCTCCAGATCAACTTTTTTTTTCGCAGCACCCTTAGCAAGTCGGGTAAAAGGTGCTTCCGGCTTGCCCTAGACTCCAACCTGCTCTCAGATACCCCAGAAACAGCTTTTTTTTCCAAGCATATATTCTTCCCCTTTCCTGGGGAGCTCTAAGCTCATTCTTCCCCCTTCCCTAGCTCAGTTCCATCCTCTTCCTCAGGCCAGTGGCTCCCCAATATCCACAGAACCCAAGAGAAGCGCACACCATGCCAGCAAGTCCCCCTTGTTCCTGGCATCTGCATCGCTGAGGCCCCTTTGGCTTTGAGACAATGTCATACAGACCCCAGCAGGTAAACCAGAGACCTCAACCTAAAATAGTAATAAGGATGAGAAGAAACCAACGATACTGGTCTTTTCGATTTCCCTAATGGGGTGGACAACGTGAATGCAGGAGGAGATACTACATTTAGGCACAGAAAAGTGCATCAGGAGATAAAAGTCACATTTAATTGTTACTGCTTTGTGAAAGCCCAAAGACTACTGCATTGCTTAACAACTTCTGCAGCATCTTGCTGGATTCAAGTTCTGTGGTTCTTGGCCACTTGGGACATTTTTGCAAGGTTAGATTCCTAGCATCCAGTGAAAAAAGGAAAGGGACTTTGACACTTGATCTCCAGTTATAGAATAAGTGTTTGTTCTTACTTAATTATACAATCCCCACAACTCTATCAGGCGTTGGCAAAGTTCTCTACGCACCATTTTAATGCTTTGTGATGTAATTCTTTTATGATTTAACATGTGTCATGTGTAAATCATTAAGCATGATTTAACATGCTTAAATTTATATTTCCTGCCTACTATTCTTCCCACACTAATTTGAACCATACAAAAAAACTTATACAAAAGAAGAGAAACTGCATTCAGGACAAGTAAGGAGATTGCATTGAAACAAATGCAATCCTGATTCAATCCTGATTAAAGTTAGCACTTTATATAACAATACAGGATACGACAAAAATCAACTCAAGATGCCTTGTACTGCAATTGCATTCTAATTAACCAACTCCAGTTACAAATTTTACACCAACTGTAAATCACAGACTGAAGTAAAACTCAAGTCTGAGCCAGAGGTTGCTTTCCTTGGACCGGGAAACAAGTTATCCACTTTGCACACAACAGACAGCGGAAGAGAAAATGGTTATAAAGGACAATTAATTCTCATTTGGTAAACAGCTAGATTTTAAATACCACAGAAACTATGTCTAAATGACATTATTAGAAATTAGAGTAAAAATAAAAATTATAAATAAAATCTATCATTTATTAAAGTTTAACATGCACTAATTAGTAGGTTAGCCAATTTACATACATTGTCTTGTTTGATCTTAAAAAAAAAAAAAGTTTACACTAGGGTTCACACTTTGTATTGTACATCCGAAGGGTTTGATAAACACATATGCCGTGTGTGCACCATTACCTCACACAAGATAGTTTCACTGTTTTGAAAATCCGCTGTGTTTCATGCATTCATTCCTCAGCCCCTCAGCCCAAACTCCAGGCAACCAGCAATCTTTCAATCGTCTCCAAAGTTTTACCTTTTCCAGTATGTCATATATTAACAGAATCATACAGTATGGATCTTTTTCAGACTACCTTCCTCCCCTGAGTAATAAGCATTTAAAGTTCCTCCAAGTCTTTTCATGACTTGATAGTTCAATCCGTTTTATTGCTGAACGATATTCCATCACATGGATGTACCGGTTTATTTATCCATTCAATTACGAAAGGGCATCTTGGTTGCTTCCAATTTTGGCATTTATGAATAAAGCTACTATAAACATTTGTGTGTAGCTTTTTGTGTGGACATAAGTTTTCAACTATTTAGGCAGAACCTCAGAGCAGGACTTTTGGATCATGTGGTAAGATTATGTTTATCTTTTTAAGAAATTGCCAAAGTGTCTTGCAAAGTGCTATTCTACTTTGCTTTCTTATTTCTTATCTTTTAGCTACCCCTCAGTGTATGTATGTTATACCTGTCAGATGAGAAAACTGAGATTCCAAGAGATTACATAATTTGTCCAAAGTTATGCAAAAGAGTAATGGCTAATGCCAGCATTCAAGTTTGGGTTGGTCTGGCTTTAAAGGTAGTGATCTTGCACTATACTGTACCAAGTGAACCAAACACTCAGCCAAATCAGGGTCCTTTAATGGTGTGAGAGTATGTTGCCAATCTTTACTCTGTGAGTTAATGTTCCTGTCTTGAGTCTAAAACCAGACACCAGGAAAACATCCTGTTGCACAAGCCTTATAACTTTCCCCCTAGAATCATTCTCTCCTCCTCCTCTGCCACATCTCCGGGGAGGGATTTCAGGCCCTGTGAACAGGCAGAGGACAGGTATTAGAAGTAGCCCCACCTCAATATCTCAATATCTCAATACAATACAGCTCCAGTTGAAGGCAAAGACATTAAACTCTGTAGTAACACTCCATTCAGAGAAGGCAATGGCAACCCACTCCAGTATTCTTGCCTGGAAAATCCCATGGACGGAGGAGCCTGGTAGGCCGTAGTCCATGGGGTCATGAAGAGTTGGACACTTACTGAGCGACTTCACTTTCACTTTTCACTTTCATGCATTGGAGAAGGAAATGGCAACCCACTTCAGTGTTCTTGCCTGGAGAATCCCAGGGACAGGGGAGCCTGGTGGGCTGCCATCTGTGGGGTCGCACAGAATCGGACACGACTGAAGCGACTTAGCAGCAACAGCAGCAGCAGCAACACTCCATTAAAACACACACACACACTCTCAGTAATACAAATACTAACCAAATGCCTCAGCATCAGGTTTCTGATTTCAGGGCTTCTTTCAAAGATCGAGAATACCAGCTGCTTTGGGATGGAAGGCTGGGGGAAAAGCCATGTGCTGCCACTTGTAAGTTTTTTTTTTCCAGAAACAATTTAAGATGACTATCATAGACTCATGCTGTTCTTGTTCAGTCACTCAGTCGTGTCTGACTCTGCAGCCTCAGGACTGCAACACACCAGGCTCTCCCATCCTTCACTATCTCCCAGAGTTTGTTTAAAATCATGTCCATCGAGTTGGTGATGCTATCTAACCATCTCATCCTCTGCCTCCTCCTTCTCCTTTTGCCGTCAATCTTTCCCAGCATCAGGGGCTTTTCTAATGAGTTGGCCCTTCACATCAGGTGGCCAAAGTATTGGAGCTTCAGCATCTGTCCTTCCAATATACCTGCAAGTTAACTAAGGGATTTACTGACTCTAAAATGTTTTTATGTTTTCACCTCAAGACAAGGGAGTTTTGCATTGCACTTCTGAGGTATTCCTAATTTTTAAGCAGGGCAGAAACCTAGGTACACCAGCACCTCAGGTAACTGATCATCACAATGTACAGTGTAGGTGTTGGGGGGAGTGACAGGCAGGGATGGCTGGGGAAAGCAGGGACCACAGTCAGCCTATCTTCACTATTAGGCTTACTTACTTAGTGTGACCTTGAAGCATGATATGGAGACCATCCCACCATCTAGAAGGTGGAGGATAATACTTTTCACACAATAACACACATATCAGCCATACTGATACTGCAAAGAGCCTAGTGAAATTCCCTAAAGAGTATCAATTCTTTCTCTTCCCCTCTCCTCCTTTCAGCAATTCCAACTACATCAGTCACACCAGCCTTCAAACAGGGCACAGAATGTCCTACTTCTAGAGGTAGCACAATTTGGTACAGCTTGGAGAAATAGCTTAAGAAGAAGAGTGATGCTTGCTCTCATGGATAATATTAATGCAATCTGGTTAATTTAGGGAGTGTGCTTTACAGAGTAATTTGGATGAGCCTAGAAGCACCACCCTCTGCTAATGGTCATCTCTTTAAAATTTTATTAAGGAAATGCCACAGACCTGGGACCCAGAGCAGCTCAGAGGCGGTGAACAATAGCTCTTCAAGTGTGCAATAAAAAATGGCCTCCAATAAAACTACATTGCAAAAAATGGGAAAGAAACAAAATGAAAAGAGTAAAAAAGCTGAAGAGGCAGAATCTGAAGAATTTGTAGTAGAAAAAGCACTGGACCGCTGTGTAGCGAACGGGAAGGCGGAGTGTTTCCTGAAGTGGAAGGGGTTTACAGATGCAGACAATACTTGGGAACCTGAAGAAAATTTAGATTGTCCAGAGTTAACTGAAGCATTTCTTAATTCTAAAAAAGCTGATAAAGAAAAAGATGGAACAAAAAGAAAATCTTTGTCTGACAGTGAATCTGATGACAGCAAATCAAAGAAGAAGAGATGCTGCTGATAAACCAAGAGGTTTTGCCAGAGGTCTTGATCCAGAATGAATAATACGTGCCCCAGACAGCACTGGAGAATTAATGCTCCTCATGAAATGCAAAGATTCCGATGAGGCAGACTTGGTGCTGGCAAAAGAGGCAAACATGAAGTGTCCTCAAATTGTAATTGCTTTTTATGAAGAGAGACTAACCTGGCATTCTTGTCCAGAAGATGAGTCTCAATAATTGTTTGCATTGCCATATATATATATATACACACACACACACACATATAAAATGTGGGTCTTGGTTTTTTGATTTCTTGCTGCTGCTAAGTTGCTTCAGTCATGTCCGACTCTGTGTGACCCCATAGACGGCAGCCACCAGGCTCCCCCGTCCCTGGGATTCTCCAGGCAAGAACACTGAAGTGGGTTGCCATTTCCTTCTCCAATGCGTGAAAGTGAAGTCGCTCAGTCGTGTCTGACTCTTAGCGATCCCATGGACCGCAGCCTACCAGGCTCCTCCATCCATGGGATTTTCCAGGGAAGAGTGCTGGAGTGGGTTGCCATTGCCCTCTCCGTTTGATTTCTTAGTGTGAAGAAACAACTACATTCTAATGAAAATCAGGTTTGATATTTGTTTTGTAGTAGTATTGGGGAAGTTACATTTTTTTTTTCCCCATCTATAGCACTGGTTACTTTGAACAAATAAAAGCTTTCTGTAGTTGCTTCCTTCAGCAGGAAAGAATTTGATACCATAGTATATTATTTCCTTAGCGTTAGAGAACAGTTCTTCTAAATGTTGCAGGAGATCTCCATAGTCATTACTCAGTAAGAATTTAGAATTTGCATTTAACTCATATATGCTTGAGGACCATTCTAAGTTTTTTGTATGTATATACATAAAAGACATATGTAAATAGTTTGGGAGTTAATTTTTTGTTGTGGTTTCTGTTTTGGTAAATATATTTAAACAACAGCCTTTCATAACCATGGAAAAGCCCATGTTCTGGAATTATATCATTTTGAGCAACGTAAGAAATAACTTCAACTTAGATTGAAAATTTAAGTCTTAACCTTTCAAATTAAATAATTTCGTAATTAATTAGACAACTTAAGCAGTTTAAATTGGGTAATTTTTTAAAGCATCCCTATCAGAATCTGTATCCATATCTGCATATAAATGCAGTTTTATATGCAGAAACCCTGGAAAGAGAGTTTTTATCACTATCAACAACCTTCCCAACCAAATGAAAAATGTAGAAAAATTCTGGTATGTTTTAATATAGCAAAGCAAAACTTAGTTAAATGGACACTCGATGGTACTTTTTGGTGAACCATTGTTTTACAAGAAACTGAAGTCTCTGTGCTATATTTCGGAAAGGCTATGATATGTGGGATGTCTTAGATTTGTTCATGGAAACCTAATCAGATAGTTTTAAAATATTGGCAATTTACGATCTATAGGAATAAATGAGTGAACAAACTTCTCTAATCTACGCTTGACCTGCATGGTTTTTCAGACTTGACTCCAATCCATTCCTTACATGAGGCTCAATTTTCTCAGTATTTTGGGTTACTAGTTCAGCAGAAGCCAAGACAAACAATAACTTTGTAGTAATCAGAATGTTATTCAACTGTATATTGTTTACTTTATTGTAAATACTGGTGAACAGTGGTCAATAAATAGTTTTATATTCCTTTAAAAAATAAAAATAAAAATTATTAAGAAGGTATATAACTTTTCAGCTGTTGGCAGAATATTTCTTTGGCTGCCACTTGTAGTAATGGCAAGATTTCAGTTAGGGAGGACACAAGCTGAGTAAAAGAGACGAGACTGTTGGATATAACAGCAGGCTAAATTCATGGAAATTTTGTGCCCAGGTCTTTATTTGCCAAGGGAGGACTATGGATTTAATTCATATTACTCTCTAGATAGGAAAGGGGAGAAGGAATGTGAAAACCAGCTACGCCGAGATGCTCGCTCATTATTTATTTATTCAACAATGAAAACTACTTACTGTGATTATGAAGTGGTAAAGAGATAAGGGCAGTAAGTTGTACAAACTAGACCTTACAGTTTAAAATGCAACCACTCAAGCCCTGCAGAGTGAGGGCTCTGGCTTTCCAGATTCTGTCATTACACAATGACAGAAGGAAGGGACTCTGATTATCTAGTCTGATTGCTCACATCCCTCCAATTAAGATAAAGGAAACTGGAAATGGCCTGCTTTAAATGATTTCCCCAAGATCACGTAGCTAATTTATGCAAAGATGGGATTAAGTGCTCAAATATCTCCATCCCTGACCCAGTGTGCTTTCCAGTAGATCCATGTTCCTTCAACTGAGGCAGAACCACTTCCTGGGGCACAAGCAGTATGCAAGGCAACAGGATAAACATGGTGCATTTTCCTGGAGGGCTGATTCTGTTAAGTGATAAGCATTTTTCTATAGTTAGAAAATGCAGCCACCATCGAGTCTACAAGTAACAAATACTGGAGAGGATGTGGAGAAACTTAACACTGTTGGTGGGAATGGAAATTGGTGCAGCCACTATGGAGAACAGTAGGGAGAGTCCTTAACAGACTACAGGTAGAGTCAGCACATGGTCCAACTCTAATTCCGAAAGATACATGCACCCCAATGTTCACAGCAGCACTATTTACAAGAGCCGAGACACAGAAGCAACCTAAGTGCCCATCAACATACGTGTGAATAAGGAAGATGCGCTGTATACACATACACGTGTGTACATATATATATTAAGTGAAAGTGAAAGTCGCTCAGTCGTGTCCGACTCTGCGAACCCATGGACTCTCTAGTCCATGGAATTCTCCAGGCCAGAGTACTGAAGTGGGTAGCCGTTCCCTTCTCCAGGGGATCTTCCAGACCCAGGAATCGAACCGGGGTCTCTTGCATTGCAGGTGTATTCTCTACCAGCTGAGCTACCAGGGAAGATACAAACACACAATGGAATATTCAGTTCAGTTCAGTTCAGTTGCTCAGTCGTGTCCGACTCTTTGCGACCCCATGAATCACAGCACGCCAGGCTTCCCTGTCTATCACCAGCTCCCGGAGTTCACTCAGACTCACATCCATCGAGTCCGTGATGCCATCCAGCCATCTCATCCTCTGTCGTCCCCTTCTCCTCCTGCCCCCAATCCCTCCCAGCATCAGAGTCTTTTCCAATGAGTCAACTCTTCGCATGAGGTGGCCAAAGTACTGGAGCTTCAGCTTTAGCATCATTCCTTCCAAAGAAATCCCAGGGCTGATCTCCTTCAGAATGGACTGGTTGGATCTCCTTGCAGTCCAAGGGACTCTCAAGAGTCTTCTCCAACACCACAGTTCAAAAGCATCAATTCTTCGGCGCTCAGCTTTCTTCACAGTCCAACTCTTAACCAATCATAAAAAGAAAATGAAATTTTGCCATTTGCAGCAACGTGGATGGACCTAGAGATTATCATACTAAATGAGGTAAGTCAGACAGAGAAAGACAAATATCGTGCTATATCACATCTATGTGGAATCTAAAAAAAAAAAAAGATACAAACAAAACAGAAACAGACGAGGCTGCAAGGTATCCATCAGGGCCACAATCTCTCCCAGAAGTTTCTATGCCAGCAGTTTTCAAAGTCTTCAAATGGACCTTCTAAGGCACAGTTTTACAAAGTGAATTGCTATACCCTCAACCTGCACCTGCACTTTTTTGTTCTAAAACTGCCTGAGAGATCTCCAGCATAAGCAACACTCTTTCTCCTACTCTCCAGGGGGCAGGGGGCGGGGGAGCTGCGGGGGGAGTCATACTGTTCAAATATCTCCAATCTTCCTAAGGTGTACTTCCCTACATGACTCCAAATATTGGTCTGGGGAGGCCATGGGCTTTTCTGCCTCCCCCTGTCCTGTAAACAGGTCTGAAAAGGTGAGCTTGGACAGGCTAGGAAGTTCTGAATTCAGAAAGGTAACAAATTACTGATGTGGATTATTTTTAAATTAACTGCAATTAAAAAAAAAAAAAAACCTGAAACCTCTAGATTTCCTCAGATCTTCTGAACAAGGTCTGCTGCTGCTGCTGCTAAGTCGCTTCAGTCGTGTCCGACCCTGTGCGACCCCATAGACGGCAGCCCACCAGGCTCCCCCATCCCTGGGATTCTCCAGGCAAGAACACTGGAGTGGGTTGCCATTTCCTTCTCCAATGCATGAAAGTGAAACATGAAAGTGAAGTCACTGAGTCGTGTCCAACTCTCAGCAACCCCATGGACTGCAGCCTACCAGGCTCCTCCGTTCATGGGATTTTCCAGGCAAGAGTACTGGAGTGGGGTGCCATTGCCTTCTCCGAACAAGGTCTACACATAAGTTTTGTTTCTAATTGATTTCTTTACAGATGTAACATGGTATTCAGCGAGGTCATTAATTTCATACAAGATCAATGTTCACCTTCCTTCCACTTATGAAATGTGTAATGTTTTCTATCTCCTATTAAAAAAAAATGATGAAAACATTTAGATGCCAAGTTAAAAATGCAAGGAAGTACGTGGTTTTTAAAAAAATTCCTTTTATGAGGCATCCAGCAAAAAGTTTGAAGACCATGGACCTATATTTACTTCTCTCAAGACAATGCTTCTGTTTTGTGAAGTTGAGTTGAAAATTAATTTTCCAGAATAAGCAAGACTACATCTAGTAAAAATACTCCTTCTGGTTTTAGACACATGGATAGCACCTTTCCCTGACTCCCAGCACTTAAACAAAATATTTATTTTACATTTCATTTAGGATGGGAGAGAGTGCCAGATGACTATCTTCAGTCACTCATCACTATTTGGAAAATAATCTGGTCTCTATGGTGAAAGTGTTTAGCAACCCGAAAGCCTTACCCTGATCTCTTATAAACACTGCACATCAAAACACTAAAATAAAGCAATTACTGTGTGCTTTATATTCACAGCATTTCTCAGCAAGAACAGGTAAGGTGTGAAGGGCTGAGAGAGCAGAAGAGAAGCAGAAGTAGCTCATCAGTGGGTCAAGGACATCTAATTAGTTTCAAAACCACCAGAGGAAATGAATTACAGCTACAACAAGGAAATTACTATAGCTTTAAGAATATTTAGGACATAAAGATAACTGGTACCTTACTCAGAAATGACTTATTGAACTCATCATGGTCCTTAAAACAAAATTCTAATGAGGTAGATGAAACTGGAGCTGATTATACAGAGGGAAGTAAGCCAGAAAGAAAAACACCAATACAGTATACTAACGCATATATATGGAATTTAGAAAGATGGTAACGATAACCCTGTATGTGAGACAGAGAAGAGATACAGATGTATAGAACAGTCTTTTGGACTCTGTGGGAGAGGGAAAGGGTGGGATGATTTGGGAGAATGGCATTGAAACATGTACAATATCATATAAGAAACGAATCATCGGTCCAGGTTTGATGCAGGTTACAGGATGCTCAGGGCTGGTGCAGTGGGATGACCCAGAGGGATGGTACGGGGAGGGAGGTGAGAGGGGGTTTCAGGATGGGGAACACGTGTACACCTGTGGTGGATTCATGTTGATGTATGGCAAAACCAATACAATATGGTAAAGTTAAAAAAAGTAACTTGAATATATATTCTGGGAAACCTTAAAAGCAACAGTCATTACATTTGGCTAACTCATCATCCATAACTTCCACTTATTAGCTCTCACCACCTTTGTGTGACAGGTGCTTAATAAGCACCTTTTAGAGTTCTGGGAAGTTAAGGATCAGGGAAATCAGTGCAAGGTCAAAGACAGGGTCTAGGGACAAACTAAGATGTGATCTGAACCTATTAATCTTTCAGCTTTCGGTTCTAGTTATGTGTTTACTACCCTCCTCCTCCCTTCTTCCTGGCCATGAGGTTTTATTTTCCAACTGTTTCGCTTGGTGTGAATTAGAAGGGTGACACCCTAACAGAGAGATGCAGCAGCTAGCCACATTTCAACAGCAGGTGGAGGGGGGGCAATGATTTAGAAGGAAACAGAATCTCAATTGTGTGGCTTGCCCAAGGGCCTGACCACAACATTCAGCAGCTCATCCTGATGAATGCCCCATGATTCCAGCAGACATCCAGGGCCACATTTCATTGTTCTCCAGAGCCATGGGGACTTCCTTAGTTCCAGCCAGATCTCACATGGTCTGGCTATGTCAACGCTTGCCAGACATGGGCTGAACACCGAAAAGTTCCTCTCAGATGTTTCTGGTCTACACCTGGCTCTGCAATTCCAATATGGAGATGTTTGCAATAATACCTGTGAAGACTAAATATTTACATTTGCCCTTGACTGTCTGGCATCATTTTAATAGCCTGGATATATTTCAGCTGCCTAGGAACATGTTCATTAACGTCAATCTTGTGAAAATGCAGTTAAGCAAGCACCCAAGCTTCCAGGGATCGATACTAGGCACTAAAGACCTTTAAACGTACGTGCTGTACAGAGACAGACAGATAAAAGTTTGTTTCTTGTGAAATGGTATTATTAGTCTTCTATTGCTACCACAGCAAATGACTACAAACCTAGCAATTTAATCTTACAGCTACGTAGGGCAGAAGTCTGACGTGGATCTCACCGAGCTAAAATCAAAGCATCAGCAGGGCTGTGTTCCTTTTTGGAAGCACTGGGAAGGATTCTGCTTCCTTGCCTTCTCCAGCTTCTAAAGACATCCTGAAATCTTTGGCTCATGGCCCCTTCCCCTCATCTTCAAAGTGGGCCAAATCCTCATGTCACATCTCTCTGACCCACTCTTTTGCCTTCCTTTTCTTCTTCATGTGATTAGGATGGATCCATCTAGATAATCCAGGATAATCTCTTCATCTCAAAATCAGTACCCTTAATCACATCTAAAGAGTCTCTTTTGCCATATAAGGTAACATATTCCCAGGTCCTGGAGATTAAGACGTGTACAACTTCGGGGGTGATAGGGTCATCTTTTGGCCTACCACAGATGAGTTTCTATTTTGTTTGGTTTATTTTCCACTTCAGCTGGAAGTAATCTGAGACTTCTGCTTCTCAGAATGCCAGGAGAGACAGATCTCCTGAGTTAAGACTTGCTAACAGCTTATTGGCAAGGCAGGCACTTTCAGTTTTTGGATGGTTTTAGATGCTTCATGCCAAAAGGTAGATGTGGAATGACTTTAAGGGAAAGTGTGTTTGTTATGTGTGTCTGCTCAGTCGTGTCTGACTGTTTGCAAACCCATGGACTGTAGCCCACCAGGATCCTCTGTCCATGGAATTTTCCAGGCAAGAATACTGGAGGGGGTTGCCATGCCCTCCTCCAGGGGATCTTCCTGACCCAGGAATCAAACTTGTGTCTCCTGCATTGGCAGGCAGCTTCTTTACCACTATGCTACCCGAGAAGCCCCATACTTGTTAAGTGAAGTGGAGTGAAGTGAAATCGCTCAGTCGTGTCCAACTCTTTGCGACCCCATGGACTGCAGCCTACCAGGCTCCTCCATCCATGGGATTTTCCAGGTAAGAGTACTGGAGTGGGGTGCCATTTTCTTCTCCAGGGGAAATTCCCGACCCAGGGATCGAACCCAGGTCTTCCGCATTGTAGGCAGACGCTTTACTGTCTGAGCCATCAGGGAAGCCCCCATACTCGTTCAGTTCAGTTCAGTTCAGTTCAATGGCTCAGTCATATCCGACTCTTTGTAACCCCATGAATTGCAGCACGCCAGGCCTCCCTGTCCATCACCAACTCCTGGAGTTCACTCATACTCATGTCCATAGAGTCGGTGATGCCATCCAGCCATCTCATCCTCTGTCGTCCCCTTCTCCTCCTGCCCCCAATCCCTCCCAGCATCAGTTAAGGTAGGTGCAAATATAGTAGGTATTTCTTCTCTTGCTCACAAATGGCACTGGGCAGGAGAACAGGTTGGAGAGGTGGGCCTCCTCCCTGCATGACCAACAAGACTGCCTAGCATTATGCGTCCCCACTAACAAGATATATTTGAGAACCCACAGCACCACCAGTGAAGAGTCCCTGCCTGAACTATTTAGCCAGAGTTTAATCAAACCTCTAGATCCAGCTACTAGTTTATAGAAAATGGAAGACCATATTCACCACCACAAGAATAAAATTACCCAAATGTGAAAAAATGTAAAAGATAAATGAGACATCTACCTTAACAATGTATTCCAAAATAAATAACATTAAAAAATCAAGTTTATCAGGGAAAAAACCCGCTATCCACTGGTGACCATACTTTGTGCTCTTGACTTGAGGTAAGCTGGTATATTCAGAGATAGGATCCATCTCCTCACAAAGCACTGGGTGCTGGGGCCCTGGTTGTTTTGATGTAACAGTTTACTAATCTCTGCTACAAAACTCTGTTTGTACAGCAAACAAATTCTGATTTAGTGGTTTTTTGGAGGTGAGTACAGTTGACTCTTGAACAAGGTGGGGGATTAAGAGCCCCGATTTCCAAGCAGTCAAAAATCTGCATATAACTGAATAGTTAGCCCTTGCCCCTCTGCATCTGGTTTTCCCATCAGTGGTTCCAAAACCACAACCAATAAAAACGTGATGAACATTACGTATTTATTGAAAAAAAAATCCACGCATCCGTGGACCTGCACAGTTCAAGAATCGACTGTAATTCTGATTCACAGACATAAACAGATTAACTGCCTGTGTATTTTCCTCAGTGATCAAGAACAAAACAGTCATTACTTCATACCTCAGCTTTGTTCTCATAACCTCAAGTCAATGACTCAGTTTCTTCAGTTACTGAAATCTCTGAAATCAGTTAAAAACTGAAGATTTATTCTAGTAAACATCTTTCAGTGGAAATTTTCCACTTAAAAAAAAACAAAAACCACAAAAAACAGCAGCTTGGACATGCTTGCTGTTGAATCCCCCGGCCTTTCTAACCGGAGACTGCAGGTCGTGACTAGCTGGGGGAGGGAGAGGAACAATGGGTACTTCCTTTGTAAAAGGGCAAAGGATACTTTAGGAAATGTTTTGTTGCGTTTATGTGCACACGGATGTGTGTGCTGGGTCAAGATGTAAAATAAATTTCAAAAAGCCTGAATCTGGCTGCTTTACACACCCGGCACAGTCAGCATCACAAACGCAACTTAAGAAACTGAAATCAAGAGGCAGGAGTCCCTTAGGAGATGATCCCAAATACGGTTAAATTTGGCTTCCCAGGTGGCCCTAGTGGTAAAGAATCTGCCTGCCAGTGCAGGAGACCCAAGAGATGAGGTTTTGATCCCTGGGTCAGGAAGATCGTCCTTGGAGGAGGAAATGGCAACCCACTCCAGCCTTCTTGCCTGGGAAATCCCATGGACAGAGGAGCCTAGTGGGCTCGGTCCATGGGGTCGCAAAGACTCAGATGCGACTGAGCACACAGCACAATCTTTTAGTCCATCCTAAAGGAGACCAGGCCTGAGTGTTCACTGGAGGGACTGACGCTGAAGCTGAAACTCCAATACTTTGGCCACCTGATGCAAAGAGCTGACTCACTGGAAAAGACCCTGATGCTGGGAAAAGATTGAGGGCAGGAGGAGAAAGGGACGACAAGAGGATAAAAGGCTTGGATGGCATCACCAACTCAATGGACATGAGTTTGGGTGGACTCCGGGAGTTGGTGATGGACAGGGAGGCCTGGTGTGCTGCGGTTCATGGGGTCATAAAGAGTCGGACACCACTGAGCAACTGAACTGAACTGAAATAAAAATAACTAGTTCATATAGAACTTTTGGATTCCCTGGGTCCTCAAACCTCAAGCTGAGAAAGAATAATACAGTTCCAAGTTGTTCATTTTAAGATAAGGAAACCAAACCACAGATACCCCTCTGCATCCCTGGCCCTGGCCCCACCTATGCTCTCAGAACTCTGCTCCTGGAGTCCCCTTCTCTTCTGCAGGCTGGCAGAGGGCTGGGCACCTGTGGCTACACACCCAGATTACAAGACCCCGGGTGGGCTGCTGGCTGGCATTCCCAGGACCACAGAGAGCAATTCCTCAGCATTCCTCAGCTTGCTGTCCTAGGCCTCACACGTCCTCACTATCCCAGTGTTAAGTAGGGGAAGGGTTTGCACAAGGAGTCAGCCACATGGTTCAGGTCAGCTCTTCAGTAATAGTAGAGTGATAGCAACAGCTGTGACCTGGTGGCTAGCTCATGCTGGGGACCTGAGCTCTCGCAGTCTCTTCCAACCTTAGAGAGAAAGAATAATGGTTCAGAGTCCAGGCTGTGGAGTTCAGATCCCAACCACTACCTACTAGCTGTGTGACCTTGAGCCAGTCACTTGACCTCTCTGTGTCTCCGTTTCCAGCCCTATGCAATGGGGAAGGATGATAACTGCCATCTCATAGGATTGTTATAAGGAATGAATGAATATGTATAAAATGCTTAGAACAATGACTGGCATAGCTCTTATTTTACTTCATCAATCTTATTTCCCACCACACCTCTTCACTTACCCTTCACTCTAGGGTGAAGAGGGAATGAAAACACTTCTAGTATACCTTTACTTATGTCTCCCAAGACATTTATTCAGCAGACGTTTCCAGGGAATCACAAAACACAGACAAGATACAGTTTCCTGCCTTCAAGATAAGTATAACTTCCTAGAAAACGGATACACGCAACCAATTACAAAGAATGCGCTGAATGCAGAAACGAAGAAGTGAACAAAGCATTATCTGATCAGGGATGAGAAAGAAGCACAGATGAGGAGTTACAGGGAAGCCTGATGAGACTAATAAAGGAGGCGATGCTTCAACTGAGGCTCACACGGTGCAGGAAAAAACTGTTTCCAGTCTTGCACAAAACCTTACTTATTCTCGTAATAAATTACCCAAAGTCTAAAAGATGCTGCTAGAATGGAAAAGCAGAAACAGCTGATTCACAGGGTGCTGGGAGTGCGGACTCAATTCCGAGAGCTGCTGAGCTACAGGAACTGCCTCCTTTGGGCTCTCTATTCACACAGCTCCACCCTGACAACCTTTCTGCCAGACGTTTGAGACACATTTGGCTGAATGTGTCCCTTTGTCTTCTGATTTAACATTGTTCTTGGTACAGAGTTATGAATTGTTATAATGTTCTTTGTGCAATAAAGAAAATTTTAATAGAATTACAGACATACAAACACACCAAACGCATAAAATCCAATATTAGTAGGTGAGCCACCTACCTGCAGTGGTAAAATTCTTTGGCCAACGGTTTACCAGGTACTACCTGGATGCAGCCCAGGTGTCAGCTAGGGCTCTCCCTGACCTTCAGGAAATCAGCTCAAGCTTTCATGAACTCTATAGCTTCTGGGATCCCAAAGTTCTCAACATCTGGTGAGATTATATTCTCCAGGTTCCCTTTACTTTCTGGGCTCCAGATCTTATCAGTGTTGCCTCCACCCTATACTGCATCAACTGTTCTGTGAACCTCTGCATTCCCAAGCTCACCCCTGAAATCCATTCCAAGCTGGGCAGGCACAGGCAGAGGAGAGGCCTCACAGAGACATCGGAGATCACAAGGGCAGTGTGTTCCCCACCCTCAGCCCTGCCCACGACCTCCTGCTCTGAGCTGGTGCTCTGTCCCTCCTCCACCTCCCCCTCTCTTTTATTCTTGCCCGTACCCGCCTCGCTCTCAACAACCGGACTCTCACAGCGAAGCTCTGCCAAAATGCAGGCCTTTGGGGCCTCTTACTCTTCCTCAAGCACTCATCAAGGGGTTTTCTTCAAGGTTATTTCCTTCATAAAGCAACGTGGGCTGCCAGATGTTCAGATGATAGCATTTCCATTTTCCCTAGCTTCTGAGCTAAATTTTATATTGGAGAGGAGGGGCTGATCCCGGTGTGCCAAGGGATGCAACAATGGCTGGCACGAGAAGCAGAGGTGGGACCATGGCATGCTACATGCCCTCGGGGCCAACCTCAAGGGTGGAAGAGAGGTTTGCAAAGGGCTGGAACTCTTAACAGAGGCAGAGGAGGATATGAACTAGCAAAATTAAAATTACTCATTAACCCTAGGGCCTGAGGAAACAGGGGCTTCAAGTAAAAACTCCTGAGAAAAATTATAACCTTGACAAGGAAAGGTCTAGCCCCATTAAAATGTTTTCACTGATCTAATAGTAAATACTTAACATTTGTAAGGAGTAAGTACTATTCAGATAACTTTTATATAGTAATCAAGGTGAAGGTGAAGGTGAAGTCGCTCAGTCGTGTCTGACTCTTTGAGACCCCGTGGACTGCAGCCTACCAGGCTCCTCCGTCCATGGGATTCTCCAGGCAAGAATACTGGAGTGGGTTGCCATTTCCTTCTCCAATAAGGAACAACTTAACAAAACAACAGTCTTCTATTTATACCCTGCAAAGAATGTCAAGCACAAAATTGTTAGCTGTAGCAGAAAAAAAAAACTCACACAATGGCTTAGCTTTATATAGTTTTTCCTTAAGTTATAATTCTTTGAGAAAGAGCCTAAAATTTTTCAGTAAAGAAAAAACTTTAACCTCCCAACCACTTTATCAAGCAGAAATAGAGAGCTATTTCTGTACTCATTAGATAAACAGACAAAAAATGGTGATTCCAACTTATCCCCCATCCAGGAGATTCTTAAAATCTTGACCTACTCTAGGGTATGAGAAAGGATTCCACTTTGATCAGGAGTTTCCTTATGCCCTCTTTAAAGAAGGGTAGAATTTGCTCAAATCTCTGAGTCAGACCTGATACTCAAATTCATAACTTTACCCCTGCTCTAGTTATTTTACAAAAGGTTGCACAATTATATTAAAATTAGAATGTGAGCATAGCTTTTAGTTATATAGACAAGCCTGGGAAATGGCCTTTCTAGCATTTGATCTAAGTAAACTAGAAATTGACGAGCTGTTTTCTGCAGAAAGAGAAACACAGAGGGGAAGGGAAAGGAGGAGCAAGCTGACAACGATGGGCAGAGAAAGATGAAAACAAACAAGTGTGTCTTAGATCAAAGAGTGGATGGAGCCGCCGGAGCTCTGCTGCTCTTGGTTCAGAGGAAGGAAAGGTCCTGGCCCTACTGATGAAGGGTGTGAAGTTCAAATTCTGCTGGAGAAGAGATGCAAGCAATCGTGAAAGGGTCTTTTTGAGAAATAGGGAAACACGACAAGACCCTTCGATATGGTACCCCAGAGAGAATCTGAAATTACGAAGATCCTAAAGTACAGTATTTCTTTAATGACTGCAGCCTTCCAGGCTCCTCCGTCCATGGGATTTTCCAGGCTCCTCCGTCCATGGGATTTTCCAGGCAAGAGTACTGCAGTGGGGTGCCACTGCCTTCTCCTGAACAAGGCTCACCCAGTACATAAGCACAGCACCCAGATGAGCAGACGATGGAGGGTGGGGGAAGAAATAAGGATAAGGTTGCTTAAATTAGCCCTTGAAAGCCAAGGTCTTTGATGGGGAATCAGAAACTAAAGTCATTTGTTTGTTTATTCATGCAAAAAGTATGCCTCTGTATGTTCCAGATACTGTTCTAGGTACCAGAGATCCAGTACTGAACAAGCAGAACCTGCTCTCTGGGGTTCATAGGTTAGGGGCAAAAGTAAGCATGCAAATACACAAATATATATGCATGTTTTATTAATATATAAATTCAAAGAAAACAGGCTTTGGGCTAGAGTGTGACCTAGGGTCAGATGCTTTAAGTAGTGTGGTCAGGGAAACCCTCCTGGGGAGGGGACTTGAGCTAAGGCCTAAGTAATGAGAGGAAGTCAGTCTTATGTAATGGCCTGTATACCAATGAGAGAACTGCAAAGACTTGAGGCAGGACCCCCATTTGAGGTATCTGAAGATCAGAAATATCTGATCTGATGAAAGTGATGAGCCATGGAAGAGCAATGAGGGACAAGGTACAGGCATAGGCAGGAGCCACAGGATAAAGGAGTCTGGATTTTCTTCTAAGTGTGACAGGAAGGCAATGGAGGATTTTAAGTAGGAAAATGACATTTCTATTTTAAAAGACCCCTCCAGTTGCTATCTCAGGTAGACTGTGTGTGCAAGCATAGACGCAGACAGGCAGGTAAGGAGGTCATCTGGAAGTCCAGCAAGAGATGTCGGAGGTTTGCATAGGGTGGTAGCAGAGAGGGGGAGATAACGGATCTGGGTAAATATGGGGGTATTTCAGTAGGTGATCCCGACAGACTGGATGTGGGAGATGGGGGGAACAGAGCAATCACGGATGGTGCTCGGGTGTGGGGCTCAGGCGGCTGGGTGTGTAATGGGGTTATTTACTGAGATGTGGATGACGGGGAGGACCAGGCCTGATGGTGAAAAGAGGAGTGAGATGAAGAGTTCTGATCTCAATATATAAAATGTGAGCTGCCTCTCAGACTGCAAGTCTGAAAGTCAGGGTTACAGAGATGTTAGTAAACAGAAAGTAGGTAAAGCAACAAGACCCACTGAGACTGCCCAGAGAAAGAGTATGGAGAAGTCCCAGGAGGCTTTCCAATAGCCAGAGGTCAGGAGGTGGAGGAACAATCAAGGAGGTACAGAAACAAGAGGTGTGAGTTGACATCAGCCAAGACAAGAAAATATTCCAAGAAGGAAAAAGTGTCCTGTGGTATCAAATATTGCTGAAAGTCAAGTAACGTGAAAAAAGAATTAACCACCATATATGGCAAGATGGAGATCAGAGGTACCTTAACAGAGATACCTGAGGACTGGAGGGATGGAAACTGACCCGAGTGACAACAGAGTGGAGGATGCAGAAAGAGAAAGGGGTTATACGGAGAGCTCCTTCTAGAAACGCTGTTACAAAGGAGACCAGAGAATGCAGTAGGTAGGGTGGGGGGCTGAGGAAGAGCTCTTTTGTTGATGTTCTTGTTTTTTTGTCGTTGTTGTTAACTTTTGTTTTCTAAGACATAGAAAAACAGAACAGTGGATGAATGCCCCATGTTATCCGGCTTTGACAGCTTTCTCCTCCCCATCATACTTCATCTGCCGCCCCTACCCCCAGCTCATTCCCAATTCTCCACCCAGAGGGCTGTTTTGAAGAAAAGCCCAGACATTATTTCAAGGAAAGCTGATTTTTATTTTAAGTGAGAAATACTGTTATGAAGAAGGAAAAGAGAAAGCCCGATTAAACAATGCTATCACTGAAAAAATTCAAACTCCACTACACTAACAGAGTAACTTCAATAAAAGGTATAAAAGTTATTTTTCCTTTAAAGCAGGGATTCTCGAACTATGGCCCACAGTCTGCAGGTGGGCCATGAGGGGCTTCCAGGTAAGCAGCAAGCGGGGCACACCCAAGTTCTTTCCTCAGCTCTCATGTATGGGGGAAGAAGAAATCCAAGTTCATGGTCTTTATTTTGTTCTTGTGCATGAATAAGTAGTATAACTTATTAAGTGAGTTATTTAGGTTTACTAAAATTAGTACATTACTAGAGTTTGCAAATGACTCTCATTCAAAATTATGCTAAGCAGTCTGACTGCCATGCAATGTCTGGCACTGTGGCAGAACATTTACAGATGGTGGGAATTTCTGTAAATTGGAAGAATAATGCCTAATCACCCATGGATGTCTTGAGTTACTTGTGCTTGCAATTCTCCTATTTTTGCTTTTTGACTCCAAATTACTTCAGCAACAATTTAGTTTACTGTGGGTTGTTTATATGCAGTGATACATATTTGTATCATTAACACTAATTTGTTCATTCATTGGTTAACTGTGGTCCAGGGTACAAAGATTTGAGGAAGAAAAAGTTAACACAAAGGAAATTGTATATGTTGCTAACTGTTTTCTGTGGCTTGAGGGGGATTTTATCATTTTATTTTAGCTGTGGAAAACCTCAATCCTGTAGAGACAGTATAACAATTATGAGCTCTAACTGGATATAGAGAGTCTATGTTCAAATCAAGGTTTTGTTGCTTAAGAGCTGTGTAACCTTGGAAAACTAAGTTACTTAACTTTTCTGTTCCTCAGTTTCATCATCTGTAAAATGGGAATAATAATAGCAGATGCCTCATATCTTTAAATGAGTGAATATCCATAAATGGGTAACTGGCACATATTAAGTTCTATATTTTTCCATAAAAAATACTATACCCATTACAACAACAGTTGCTACTATTATTACAGTTTGTGACACCAGGGTTCTAGGAACACTGAAAATTACTAAATTATAGCTTGAAATTGACTTAAGTGGTAGAGATAAGAGCATAAACAGAAGCTAGCTTTATACCCAAACCTATTTAATACATAATAAACCCAACTAGAACCCCAGGTGTTACAGCATATATATTACAATATCGTTACCTCATTATTCTTATGTAAGATAATATGTTATATACAAATTTTTTTTTTATTTTTTACAAATGAATTCTGAAGTATTTAAGAGAGACATGTCATGTTATCTAGGACTTTCTTTAAAACACTTCAGCAAGGACAAAGCAAATAAGTCATCTCACCTATAGTAATAGTAATATAGGTGAGATAACTTATATTCACCAAGAGGAACACTGGCCTGGATTTGGGATCCTGGAACCCTGGTGCAGAAAGCACTGAGAAGACATGAATGAACCCTTTCATGAATGCCAGGCCTGCCTTGAAGAACACTATAAAACAGGTTGAAGAGCTTCTTCAGCCCCCTCTCGTCCCCTTTCTGCAAGCCTGTCCTGCTTCTGAACTCCTCCTTCCTAAGACCCCAGGGCCCTTATTTTGTCCACAGTCTTACTGTGACGCTCACCGTGGCAGTTCTCCCGCAGAGTATACCCGCGTGCTCACTCGCTTCAGTCACGTCTGACTCGGCGACGCTACGGACCCTATGGTCGTAGCCTGCCAGGCTCCTCTGTCCGTGGCAAGAATCCTGGCGTGGGTTGCCGTGTCCTCCTCCACGGGATCTTTCCCACCCAGGGATTGAACCCGCATCTCACGTCTCCAGAATTGGCAGGCAGGTTCTTTACCACTAAGCCATCTGGGAAGCCCCTAGTACATCTCAAAATATAATCTTCAAAAATGAATTCTTTCTCTACTCCAGCTAGGTGTGAGGAGCAAAATGCTTTCTTTTCTTTTCTTTTCTTTTTCAATTTTTATTTTTACTTTATTTTGCTTTACAATACTGTATTGGTTTTGCCATACATTGACATGAATCAGCCACGGGTGTACATGAGTTCCCAATCCTGAACTCCCCTCCCACCTCCCACCCCATATCATCTCTCTGGATCATTCCCGTGCACCAGTTTACAATTACTTGTATATGATTATTAACACCTTGAGTCTCAGAAGTATCTATTCTTGAAAGAGAGTTCTTATCAAAATATCTAATTACTGGACACTTAGAGGAACAAATCTACGTGAAAAAATTCAAACAGTCTGGGCCACCATAGAGCATTTTCTGGAAGCTGGCCATGAAATGAAAAATTCATTAGCATTATTTTCATGGTTTCTTTTCTTTCTTTGAAACAATGTACTCAACATTCAAAAAACTAAGATCATGGCATCTACTCCCATCACCTCATGGCATATAGACGGGGAAACAATGGAAACAGTGACAGACTTTCTTTTCCTGGGCTCCAAAATCCCTGCGGATGGTGACTGCAGCCATGAAATTAAAAGATGTTTGCTCCTTGAAAAAAAAGCTATGACAAACCTAGGCAGTATATTAAAAAGCAGAGATATCACTTTGCTGACAAAGGTCTGTATAATCAAAGCTATGGGTTTCCCAGTAGTCATGTATAGGTGTGAGAGTTGGACCATTAGAAGGCTGAGTGACAAAGAATTGATTCTTTCAAACTGGTGCTGGAGAAGACTCTTGAGAGTCCCTTGAATGCAAGGAGATCAAACCAGTCAATCCTAAAGGAAATCAACCTGCATACTCATTGGAAGGACTGGCGCTGAAGCTGCAATACTTTGGTTACCTGATGAGAAGAATCAACTCATTGGAAAAGACCCTGATGCTGGGAAAGAGTGAGGGCAGGAGGAGAAGGGGGTGACAGACGATGAGATGGTCGGATGGCATCATCGACTCAATGGACACTAGTTTGAGCAAACTCTGGGAGACAGTGAAGGACTGGGAAGCCTAGCATGCTGCAGTCCATGGTGTCTCAAAGAGCTGGACATGTCTGAGCGACTGAAAAACAACAAAGTATTTTATCTAATCTATTTCTAATCTATCTAATCTGTTTCCTTTTAACAGCTCCTATGGTAGCAGAGACCACAGTGTTTTGAGTGAAAGGAGGGAAGAAAAGTGGGAGAGGGGGCTGGGGTTAGCCATTTGTATGAGAGAGAGACAGAAAGAGAGAGATGATTTATTTTTGCAGGAGATGATGATAATAATCACCGTTAATTAAGTGGCTTCTTTCCTTTCTCTTTTGGAGGGTGTAAATGTGATTGTTATTCATAAGAAATTCACATCTAGTTAAAACTTTGGACCAAGAGAGTTAATTCCTAAGGTCAGGGCAAATTTGAGGACTGATCATGCTT
Source organism: Ovis canadensis (assembly GCF_042477335.2). Classification (NCBI taxonomy): domain Eukaryota; kingdom Metazoa; phylum Chordata; class Mammalia; order Artiodactyla; family Bovidae; genus Ovis; species Ovis canadensis. Next base: position 135,797,531 of record NC_091247.1, on the reverse strand, counting down.
AAACATAAAGAACTATATTGGTTTTCCAAATCTACTATAATCTTTGGTTTTCTAGTCCAAGTATCCCTTGCCCAAAGAAAAGTCAGCAGATTAAATCATAGTCAGCACATTTCATTCTCTGACTCACTACAAAAAAAGGATTTTAGGGGATTTCCATCAAGATCATATAAAGGTATCAATATTCAAAAAATATAGAGTCTTAAGAGAGGGAAATATAGATAAAATGGAAATTCAAGACCAGTGAAAATATGAACACAAGTATGCAGACCACAATTGTTAGAACTACGCTTCAAGTTTACTTCTGAGTTTCTTGGGAGCCAGAAAGAAGAAAGGAGCAGCATTCATTATAGTTGTCAGAAAGGAGAACACGTACTGCTTCTACCCAGGGAAACAAAGTTCTTCCTGAGCAGAATTCCACAAGTATTTTTCAAATGGACTGTGACTTTGTGATCTTGAGTAATAGAGGTGACAACATCCCCGACTCTGGGAACTTGGGCCAGGGCAACACTGTTTAGTAGGAGCTCCTGCATAATTATATTAAGCGACAGGCTCCTCTGGGGGCAGGGCAGGGGAGGGGCGGGTATGGAAGGGGCCTTCTGTCCAATTTACAGAAGCAATATATGTACACAATTTTCTAAAATCAGGTCTACCACCTGGATTACAAATTTAAAAGAACTTCTAAAGAGTTCAGACTACTTTTACATATTGGAAAAATCACTAATTAGCCCACAATAGAGAATTTGTGAAGGAAGAAAAAAATAAAACAGAATAACTGGGACAATGTTTAGTTTTTCTTTCTAGAATGCTATTCTCTACAGCAAAATGTGTTTTCCAAAATATCCCTCCTTCCAGAATAATGAAACTGTACAATTTCTACCAACCTTACTTAAGTATACTTGACAAACAGTAAACTGCATATATTTTGGTATGCACTGTGATACGATGTGATATAGGCACACCTCCGTGAAACAATCACCACAACCAAGATAACATCCGTTATCCATTGTCAAAGATAATATCTATTATCCCCCAATTCTCTGCTGCCCCTCTGTCATCAGTTCAGTTCAGTTCAGTTCAGTAGCTCAGTCATGTCCGACTCTTTGCAACCCCATGAATCGCAGCACGCCAGGCCTCCCTGTCCATCACCATCGCACGGAGTTCACTCAGACTCACATCCATCGAGTCGGTGATGCCATCCAGCCATCTCATCCTCTGTCATCCTCCTCTCCTCCTGCCCCCAATCCCTCCCAGCATCAGAGTCTTTTCCAATGAGTCAATTCTTCCCATGAGGTGGCCAAAGTATTGGAGTTTCAGCTTTAGCATCATTCCTTCCAAAGAAATCCCAGGGCTGATCTCCTTTAGAATGGACTGGTTGGATCTCCTTGCAGTCCAGGGGACTCTCAAGAGTCTTCTCCAACACCACAGTTCAAAAGCATCAATTCTTCGGCGCTCAGCTTTCTTCACAGTCCAACTCTCAACATCCATATGTGACCAGTGGAAAAACCATAGCCTTGACTAGACGGACCTTTGTTGGCAAAGTAATGTCTCTGTTTTTCAATATGCTATCTAGGTTGGTCATAACTTTTCTTCCAAGGAGTAAGCATCTTTTAATTTCACGGCTGCAATCAACATCTGCAGTGATTTTGGAGCCCCAAAAAATAAAGTCTGACACTGTTTCCACTGTTTCCCCATCTATTTCCCATGAAGTGATGGGACCAGATGCCATGATCTTAGTTTTCTGAATGTTGAGCTTTAAGCCAACCTTTTCACTCTCCTCTTTCACTTTTCATCAAGAGGCTTTAGTTCCTCTTCACTTTCTGCCATAAAGGTGGTGTCATCTGCATACCTGAGGTTATTGATATTTCTCCTGGCAATCTTGATTCCAGCTTGTGCTTCTTCCAGCCCAGCGTTTATCATGATGTACTCTGCATATAAGTTAAATAAGCAGGGTGACAGTATACAAGCCTTGACATACTCCTTTTTCTATTTGGAACCAGTCTGTTGTTCCATGTCCAGTTGTAACTGTTGCTTCCTGACCTGCATATAGGTTTCTCAAGAGGCAGGTTAGGTGGTCTGGTATTCCCATCTCTTTCAGAATTTTCCACAGCTTATTGTGATCCACACAGTCAAAGGCTTTGGCAGAGTCAATAAAGCAGAAATAGATGTTTTTCTGGAACTCTCTTGCTTTTTTGATGATCCAGCAGATGTTCGCAATTTGATCTCTGGTTCCTCTGCCTTTTCTAAAACCAGCTTGAACACCTGGAAGTTCACGGTTCACATATTGCTGAAGCCTGGCTTGGAGAATTTTGAGCATTACTTTAGTAGCATGTGAGATGAGTGCAATTGTGCAGTAGTATGAGCATTCTTTGGCATTGCCTTTCTTTGGGATTGGAATGAAAATTGCCCTTTCTAGTCCTGTGGCCACTGCTGAGTTTTCCACATTTGCTGGCATATTGAGTGCAGCACTTTCACAACATCATCTTTCAGGATTTGAAATAGCTCAACTGGAATTCCATCACCTCCACTAGCTTTGTTCGTAGTGATGCTTCCTAAGGCCCACTTGACTTCACATTCCAGGATGTCTGGCTCTAGGTGAGTGATCACACCATTGTGATTATCTTGGTCGTGAAGATCTTTTTCGTACAGTTCTTCCGTGTATTCTTGCCACCTCTTCTTAATATCTTCTGCTTCTGTTAGGTCCATACCAATTCTGTCCTTTATCATCACTCCCTCCCAAATCCAGGGCAACCACTGTTTTGCTCTCAACTTTTAACGCTATATAATTTTTTGAAATTTTCAATCGAAAACAAAAATCTAAATTTAACATTGTTTTGCATGTTTCCTTTAGTCAGTCCCTGTTTCTTCTAAACCAATCAATCACCCTATGTTCTCTCCCTAAGATTATAAACCACTGAAAGTTCCATGCTTTGTCTTCTGGTTCCTTCAAGCTCTCACAGAGCCTGCTATATCAAGGTGGCAGCACAGTCCGCTCGAGAAAGATGCAGTGACCACCTTTCCCAGAAGCTACTAAATCCACTCAAGTTACTCATTGAATAGGTTTGTATTCTTGCATATTGGGCTTCCTTGAGTGAAGTCTGTATCCTTGTCATCATTATCACAAATGCCTGATGATGACTGGCACACGTGCATGCGTGCTCAGTCACCTCAGTCGGGTCTGGTCCTTTGGGACGCTATGGATTATAGCCCGCCAGGCTCCTCTGTCCATTGGATTCTCCCAACAAGAATACTGAAGTGGGGGGCCATTTCCTACTCCTGGGGAACTTCCCGACCCAGGGATCGAATCCATGTCTCCTGCAGCTCCTGCTTGGCAGGTGGGTTCTTTACCACTGAGCCACCTGGGAAGCCCGACTAGCACATCAGCTCAGTTCAGTTCAGTTGCTCAGTCATGTCCGACTCTTTGTGACCCCATGAATCGCAGCACGCCAGGCCTCCCTGTCCATCACCAACTCCCGGAGTTCACTCAGACTCACGTCCATCGAGTCAGTGATGCCATCCAGCCATCTCACCCTCTGTCATCCCCTTCTCCTCCTGCCCCAATCCCTCCCAACATCAAAGTCTTTTCCAATGAGTCAACTCTTTGCATGAGGTGGCCAAAGACTAGCAGACAACTGGCCTTAAAAGATGTTTGTGGAATGCATGAATGAGGTACACCACAGAACACTTTCATTCTAATTTCAACAACGGGTGGGCAATTTATTTGCCCCTAAATCTTGGTAAAATCATCATAGCCAACAATGAAGCAAGTTTCCATCCAGCTAACTTTAAAGACAGTATAAACAGGTATTTTTTCCCATTAAAGTCTCCTTAGAGTAGATTTAACTCGTTTCATTTTCTTGGAAGAAATATATCCCTGAGCTTGGTAGAAGGCCAAAACATTTAAAAGGGGGGAAAAAAAACTGGGTTTACTAAGAGGTAAGTATTTACAAGGTTCTTTAAGGGCACCTATTATAACATGTGCACAGATAAGCACCACTCCCTTCCAAGCAGCCCTTTTGGGAAGGTACAGAGATATTCCAGTGAGACTGGAATTTTTTGGACTGGTTTTGAGCAAAAAACTTACAGCAAACCTCTTTTGGAGCTGCCTTCGTCTCTATCATCAGTTTACATGACACACAAGAAAACCTGTCATATAACTTACGGTCCTGGCTTATTTTTAACCAAACATTATTCTAGCCAATTTGGTCACCACCTATGTGGTAGACGCAGTGATGAACAGTCCTTGGCCAGTCCCCCAAATCAAATCCACCTTCTAAGAATACCATCAGCATAAAAAAGTCTTCAGCAAAAATGTGCCAGGGCTCTAAAAGCAAATTCCAATGAGAGATTTCAGAGACGTTAAGCAACAGCGGCACTCCAGGACCGCCTCTGCAGCCTCTCAAGGAGAATTCACGTGGGATTCTGTACCAACTGCGGTCTAAAGAGCCAGGGTGCTCTTGTATACAGCAATCCCACTACATCTCAGTCATCTTTTTTTTTCCCTCACACAGCCCTGCACATAGTAGGTCAGGAAGTAAATGTTTTTCAAAATACATTTCCCTTGAGAATCATCAAACTTTGGAACAATGAGGCCTTTATCCACCAGACTTTTTCTTAAGGAGGAAACGTGACCTCGGGTTTCCTCATCCTCAAAGGTGGCTTTCAAGAGTAATCGAAGATCTAGTGGATTTTACTGCCTCTTTTATCCACTGGCAAATACAAAACTTATCCCTCTGAGTGGTGTCTCTTTATTTCTAAGTAACTGAAATAAAATAAATTTCAGAATCTATGAAAAAGCACCAGCATCTACCATTCTCAGCAACTGGCTAATGAGATTGTGTGTGTGTGTGTGTGAGTGCGTGTGTGTGTGTGTGTGTGTGTGTGTGTGGTGTGTTTTGCTGCTAAGTCGCTTCAGTCGTGTCTGACTCTGTGCGATCCCATAGACAGCGGTCCACCAGGCTTCCCCGTCCCTGGGATTCTCCAGGCAAGAACACCGGAGTGGGTTGCCATTTCCTTCTCCAATGCATGAAAGTGAAGTGAAAGTGAAGTCACTCAGTTGTGTCCAACTCTTCGCGACCCCATGGACTGCAGCCCACCAGGCTCCTCCGTTCATGGGATTTTCCAGGCAAGAGTACTAGAGTGGGGTGCCATTTCCTTCTCCTGCCATTTTATATATATATAAAATCCACCACCACAGCAAGGGTAATACAATTAACATTTAAAATTTAGAATGCACTTACTGGGCATTACATGCCATGATGTGTGATCTTTAGGAAATCTAACAAAAAAGGTACTATCATTCTCATTTCTACAGACAAAACAACCGTGAAACTTTGAGAAATTAATACAGATGTACAAGTTTACATAATTTATTAGAGGAAGAGCTAAGGTTCACACTCAGGTTTGTCAGAGTCAAAATGCATGTCCCTTAGCTCTAAAATGTGGAGAGCAGGCCAGATGTGTACAGGAGAAGGGCCCCCACCCAGCCGTATGTGGCCTACAATAGTGATCTGATAACAAGGAAATGAATTGTCAGTGGTCAAAAATCTGGTGTTTTGCACAAAACGCAGGTCTGTACCTCCCCTCTACCAAACTCACTTTACTCATTGGCTTACACAGGCCAAGTAGACACTGCATTTGAGTCTATCACCCCTGCTATGTCCTGCTGTCTCACCAGTACTTTCTTTTAAAGCAAAACCAAATTAATATTCCTCTTGTCCCGCCTTACCTGGATATCTCACAGAAACTTAGAATCATACCATTTTCATGAAGTAGAGCACAGTCATTGAGCTCAAGTACAAACCCTTTACACAGGATCTAAGGTCAAAAAATTAAATGACTGGCTCGTGGTCATGAGCCACAGGTCTAGATCTGGAATGCTCTTATTCTTGTAGGCTTTGCTCCTCAGCTTCTCACTGGTAAACAAACATGTTTCTTAGTTAATGACCAGGGAAGCGAGGGATCGCTATTCTTCCGAAATCCTTTATGAGCTCACATCACTTATAAATATTGCTGGTACTGCCAAGATAGCAAATCATCTTTTTTTTCTTTTATTCCCCAGAGATCCCGTATGCACAAATTACTCTGCTTTTACAGATGCATTCCTGGGCCTCCCTTTTCTGTTCTCCAGGAGCTGCGCAGCAGTGTGGTTGAATACTAAAGAGTAAAAGAAGCTATGAAGGACACCCCAAAGAAGCATCATCCTTGACTTCTTACCCACAGGTCAGGGATAGGGAAGATGAGGACGATGATAACTAGCAAGTGACTCATAGGTCATGCATACCATAACCCTCTAGAGGAGATATAATACTTTACTTTTATTTCTGATATTAGCCAGAGAAAAATTATGTTGAGTCATTCTCAATTATTACATAAATGCTAAAGCATATTCCAATTATTTAAGTTGGCAAAACTTCTCCTCCTTACTCCCAAGCTTATCAAATTTAAATTTTAAAACTTGCTCTCCAAGACCAGGAAAAGACACTAAAGAAACAACTTACCAACTGCAAATTATTTTTAGAGATGTTTGCAGCATATGCATTAGCAAATGTAGTTCCTACTTTTTAAAAAAAGTAAAACACCATATTGTACATATTCCAAGGTTTCTATACGTGACTGAAGCCAGAAACAGCATTTGTGAAATACTATTCTTTTAAGAAAAGTATACTACATTAATAATGAATAATAGTTGGGCCTGAAGAGGTTTTAGGATTTCAAAACAAGCCGATTCCATGCTTTTCTCATAAATCAATAAGGAATAGACACCTCTTTCATCACTCAGAACAGATTTTAAAATTTATATCAAGATGGCATCTTTGCCATTTGTTTCTATTTTATTTCTGACCTAATTTCTGACAGTCTTGAATGAATATCCATGCTTATGTCCCTTAACCATCTTGCAAGGTAGCCAAGCCAACTGGCTTTCCCACTGGCCAGTAAATCACTCTAGGACTCTATGTTCTATTATCAACTCTGTGTATCTAATATCAAATACCATGGATTTCGTGTACTTTTATCAGTCTCTTCATTGCTTTCTGCTTGGCTCCAGACATTTGTAAAACTGTAAAATGGAGCTCTATATATAACAGAGGTTTTTAAGGTGCCCTGGAAGTCCACAGAGGGACAAGTCACGGCCGTGTGGATTAATGGCTGTTAATCATCTTTCTGCTGGCACTCTGAGACTTCTGACAGCTCTGCTACTTACTGCGTAACCCTGGGTGAGTCACTTAACTTCTCTGTGCCTCAGCCACCTCTAATATAAAACAGAACTACCGAGAGGGTTAAATGTGATTAGGTATTCAAAGGGCTTAGCAAAGTTCCTGGCATCCAGTAGACCCCATAAATATTAACAATATTTACTATGTATCCATTTTGGATGCTCTCACTGGCATGCCCCGGATATGGGTAAAACGTCTTCATGCAGCCTGACTGTGTTTAATGCCTTGGTTCTTGAAGGAAACAACAGCTTCAGACCCATTAGTCTAATTTTCTAAGATTCTGGTCAGACGCCTCTACGGCATATGGCGTTCTGTGGGAGCAGCCACAGAACAGCACTCGGCAGAGGTTTTGCACACTACGTCTTGTACAGCGGGAGGCATGATTCACACACGCCCAGCAGCAGGAATTCAGGGAAGCGCTCGCTCCTGTCCCCTGAATGATGACTGCTGTATCTTCCATCTAGAGCATCATACGTGACAGATGACAGGGGCATGGCTGCACATGCCCACGGGCACACCTGGCTTTTACCAATGCCAAACGATTTTGCAAGACAGTAAAGCAAATAGTGGCCCATGGGGAATTCAAGATTTTATTTGTGTGCTTTGTTAGTCTGAAAGGACTTCTCCATTTCAATAGTCCTAAAAGCACTGTTCAAACACATAAGAAATGAAATCAGCCATTTTTCCTCTGGCCTTCATTTTTAGAAAAAGATGATCAAATGTGTGCTGTTGAAGAACAAGCACAAATAAGCCTTATTTTGTGACTTAAAGTTACAATTCACAGAGCTTTACTTTTTCATGAATATGAAGAAAGTTGCTATGGATTTCGCTCTCATCTCTCCTTTGCCTTTGATCGTGCGTGTGTGCGCTCGGTGGCTCAGTCACGTCTGACCCTTTGAGATCCCGTGGACTACAGCCCACCAAGCTTCTCTGGCTGTGGAATTCTCCATGGAAATTTCCAGTTTTCCAGGCAGGAATACTGGAGTCGGTTGCTACTTTGTTCTCCAAGCCCACCTCTCCCGGGTCTCTTGCACTGGCCAGTGGGTTCTTTACCACCAGCACAAACTAGGAAGCCCTTTCCTTTGATTAGGTCTTTGTAATTATTACAGTAAGAAAGAGATTGTATATCTTTCTCACACACAAGTAATGTATAGACGCTACTCCACTTGATTTATCCTTATTTACTCATTGTGTACAATGTATCCATAAATGAAATTTATAAACTAGAAAATGAAAGGACTACTCCTGGGAAGCAGCACAAAACACATAAGAGCTCAGATCTGGGTGACAGGCAGATGTGGGATTGTGGGTGAGAAACTTAACGTCTCTAAGCTTCAGTTTCCTCATCTGTAAAGTGAGAACAGTCTCCGTATCTCGTAGAGCTGGTCACACCGGAATAGTGCCTGGTGCAACATGTGGTTCAGTAAATAGTTTTTGAAGAAACAGAAGGAACTGAGCAAGTATAAAAAGGATGGAAAGAGGGAGGAATGAGCAGCTGTGACTCTCCCTCAGTTATATGATAGAGGCCACAATGCAGGACTTGGGCCGGGAGTCTACCTCCAAAATAGCACAACTTGATCTTTTTTATTGTGTAAATTTTCCATATACAATACAGTGGAGAGAAAAGTGTAAACAACCCCACAAACATATCACCAAGATTCAACAAGGATTACATTCTACCATTCTGATTTCTTCTATTTGGCTAAACAAATGTCCTTTCGACAGAGTATTTTAAAAGAAAATCTCAGGCATCATATCAATTCAATAGCAAGTGCCTCTAGTAGGTAAGGACTTTAAAAAAATAATCACATACCATTATCAAAATCAATAAAATTATCAATCATTTCTTAATAAAATATAATAAGCAGAAAATATTTTATTTTCTCCTGTTGTTTAAAACAGAAAGGCATTTTTATAGTTCATTTGAACAGATCAAGTTCCCAACAGGGGTCATACATTGCATTTGTTTATAGGTTTCTTAAGCCTTTTTCAGAGAAGGCAATGGCACGCCACTCCAGTACTCTTGCCTGGAAAATCCCATGGACGGAGGAGCCTGGTAGGTTGCAGTCCATGGGGTCACTAAGAGTCAGACACGACTGAGCGACTTCACTTTCACTTTTCACTTTCATGCATTGGAGAAGGAAATGGCAACCCACTCCAGTATTCTTGCCTGGAGAATCTCAGGGATGGTGGAGTCTGGTGGGCTGCCATCTATGGGGTCACACAGAGTCAGACACGACTGAAGCGACTTAGCAGCAGCAGCAGCAAGCCTTTTTCACTTAAACAGTTCCCCCTCCCTAATTTTTCCCCATAATAGTTATTTACTGAAGACGTTGAGTCATTTGTTTTGCGGAGCTTCTCACATTTAGGACGTGACTGATGTACTCTCCTGGGGGTGTCTAACACGCTCCTCTGTCTCCTATACTTCTCGGGTGAACCGGCACTTAGATATGGCAGCTGGATGAGACTCTGGTTCAAACGTGAAGAGAGGGGGTGTGGGCAAGAGGAAGTCCAGGAGCGGTATAAGGGTTTGGCGTTCCACTTGTAGTGATGTTGAGATTGACTGGTGAGTTCAAGTGTTATCAGGCTGATTCTCAGTTATATAGCTCCAATTTCCCCCAGTGATTTTAGCATCGATTAATGATTGCCAGTGTTGCCTCACTCTGTTATTTCATTGGATGTTGTGAAATAGTGGTTTTCTATTTCTAACATCCCTACATTTATTAGCTGTAATTCTCTATGAGGATTTACCTTGAAGTACACACACACACATATATAAACACATTTATATTTTCTTTCCTACGTCATGCTGCAAGTAGGATACTATAAAAACAAGTTTTCTGCTTTATTTTTAATCACTTAACAATAAATCTTAAAGACTACTTCATAGCAAGAAATAGAAATCTTTCTCATTCCTTCTTAGATTCATATTACTCCTCTTTACGATTATACCATTTGGTTGTTCAGCCATTCCTCTTTTAATGGATATGTGGAAGGTTACTGTCTTCAGCTATCACCAGCCATGTTATGATAAATAAACTTGTGCATGTATCATTTTTTATTTTGGGCACAAAATTTAAATGAACTTCTCAGTCTTAAGTTAAACATTCCATCTTAAAAACCATATGTTTAATATCATTTCTATCAGATCACATCAGGAGGAGCATAAGTGTTTGGTTGTTCCACTTATACTTTAATACATCATAATTAACTTAAGGAGCTGAAACCTAGATTCTTATTAATGAGGACAAGAATGAGGGGGGGGTGGGTTTAAAGTATGGTCTAGCACATACCTTCATCACAATCACTTTCCAGGAGTGTGTGATCAAAGTCTCATTTCTAGGCCCAAGCCCAGACCATCTGAACCATCAAGAGTGAGAGTTCCACATCTAGTGGGGAAAGCATTGTACTTGGAACTGGAAGATAGACATCTGGGTTCAGTCACAAGCCAACCTGATCAGATCTGGCCTCTTCAGGAATGATTCTTTGTATATTTGTTGGACATAACAAATATCTTCCTTACAACTTCACAGGATTGCTGTGAAGTTAAAATTCAATTGTGTATAAGACAGCAGTCTAGAAACTAAAGTAAAAGTTTAGATGTAGCAATAAAAAGGACTTCTGCTCAAGCAATATTTCCATCTCCTCCATTAGCAAATATCCTACTCCAACATTTCATGTTAAAGATAAAAACAAAGACTTGTATCTTTTGCCGGGAATGCCTCTATTCCTTCACTGTCTCACTTTCAACGGTTCCCATAAAAGAACCTAGCCAATCAGCATCCAAAAGGCATTTCTTATAGAATACACGCTGCTCTTCAGGAATGCCCACCTCTGTCTAGGACACCACAAAGCAATCATGACAAGGATCTGGTCCAACACAGAGATGAAAAGTAGCTCAAGGCCACTGAGTCTACCTTTGGTTAACTTTATACAAAGGTGGAAAATGCCTGACGCTTCAAAACTCATTGCCAGTAATGAGACACAGAAAGAAAAGCTCAAGCCACTATCAATGTCCTAAAGAAGAATTTGTTCCGCTATAATCTGGTGCACAGTGTACTCTCAGTCTGGCTCTGTAAAGCCAATAAATCCAGATAGGTTCAGAGTCTGTTTATTTTTTAAATGACAGGCAAAACCACTATAATTTTTGTCATCTCTCCAAAGTAGAAGACTATGCACTATTCAGTGGCAGTTTTTTCTTAAGGATCAGAACAGTTCCTGCCACTGATTGTGAAAGTCATTCCTCCAATCTGGGCAGAAATGCAAGGCAGGGACAAACGATATACAAGGATAAATAAGAAAGCTTTCAGTAGCCGGGGGGGAATGAATGGCTAGGAAGAAGGATGGGTGTTTTCCATGTCTTTCTGTTGTTGTTCAGTCACTCAGCTGTCTCCGCCCCTTTGTGACCCCATGGACTCCAGCACGCCAGGCCTCTCTGTCCTTTACCATCTCCCGAAGTTTGTTCAAACTCATGTCCATTGAGTCGGTGATGCCATCCAAGCATCTCATCCTCTGTCGTCCCCTTCTCCTCCTGTCCTCAATCTTTCCCAGCATCAGGGTCTTTTCCAGTGAGCTGGCTCTTTACATCAGGTGGCCAAAGTATTGGAGTTTCAGCTTCAGCATAAGCCCTTCCAATGAATATTCAGGGTTGATTTCCTTTAAGATTGAGTGGTTTGATCTCCTTGCTGTCCAAGGGACTCTCAAGAGTCCCTTTCTATGTCTACTCTGGGGAAAATATCTTTAGTCAACATTTATTGAGACTGCAGAGAAATTTAAGACCCCCTAATGCAAGATGAGAGGCTTTAAATGGTCTTTCAACTGTTAGATCTGGCTGAAGCATTAAATATCCATTTTCAAAATGTACGTTAGGGATTAGGGTTTCTTTTTTGTGTATGCATAATTAAATTCAAACCACCTTTCATCTGAATCAAGAAACTACTATTCACAGATGGCCAGGTGACTCTGGACTATGGCCTCTGAAGTCAGAGCCTTTATTTCCCATGAGCTATGGGCTCAGAATAGGCACAGAGAGAAAAAGTGCCCCTTTCTAATGAACGCTGATCTTCCAAACACACATTTAGGTTCGGAGCAAGCAGTGCAATCAAATGGGTCTTTTCACAAATGTACACCAATACCACTGTGTTTTGGGGAGGCGAAGGCGTATATTCAGAAAAGGTACAAGCAGGGGAATTATTCCCATCTCTCCCTTCAGTAAGAAAGGTTTCATGAAAGACAAAGGATTTTGGAAGGCTCTGGACGCTCTGTAAGGGAGGCCAGGTGACAGATGCAGACAGGGAGGATAAGGTTGGCCCAGAGAATGAGATGCAGGTAGAAGATGAGGTCCAGGCTACAGTGGTGGCTGATGATCTGCTGATAGATGGGAGGAACAGGCAGAAGATGGGACGCCAAGGAAAAGGAAGACTGAATGAGAATCGAAAGATTTCAAATACTGAAGCAGTTCAGGGATGAATCTTAACCCGTGAGTGAGCCTGTTGGCCTTTATTCAAAATAACACTTAAAATGTATTGAGGGTCTAATTTTGTGCTTTTAGCTTTACGTGGATTAAATCAACAATCCTATGATGGCCCTACTGTTTTCACCTCCATTTTTCAGGTGAGGGGATGAGGCAGAGGTAACTTATTCCAGGTAACACAGCAAGCCAGGAGCAAAAGTCAGGGTTCCCACCCTAGCATTCTGACTCCAGAGACCATGACCTCAACCAGCTCTCAAGGCTGCCTCTCTCTCGAAGAGCCGGAGAGTCACTGTAGGATATAGTGGGGAGAATGGCACAGCTGGCCCGGCAGGAAGATGATTTCTGCCACAGTGTTCAGACTTGTCTGAGAACAAACAGGAGACACAAAGGCTAAGTTGTGATAATCGCAGTGGGAAATGGCCTAACTATAACCAAAGGGTTAAACAAGGCCGAGCATTTGGTGACATCATGTAACAGATGCGAACAATTTCAGTATCCTTTGAAAAGTGTAATTTCAAGGACTGACCCCCATCTGTGTTTTGCTGTGAGGAAACAGCCCGTGAGGCAGGACAGGGATGACAGACAGAGAGAAATAAATGAGCAACAGTGAGGCACAATCCAGGGAGGCTGCGTGGTGCAAAGGAAGGAACATGGAGTCTGGGGTCAGACATACCTGGGCTGAGCCCTGGCACTCCCCTTTTATTTCTGTACAACCACGGGCTGGGTCGCTCTGGGTCTTTGTTTCCACACCAGTAAAATAAGATCTTTTTCAAACCGAAAACAGTATACATGACGAAATAGAGAATATACGGAAAAGCACGAGCACAGTGCTTGGTATGTGTGAGGCGTTCCAAAAATACTGAGACTCAGCAAGAAGAGAAAAATGGAAAACTACACTGTGCTGTGTGTCTTAGAACAGAGAGAGTGGCAGGAAGGGCTTCAAAAGTGGCCCGAAAGGGAGGTGACTGCAGCAATGTCACAGGCACCACGCAACAGTGCCTGGTTGCCACATGCACAGTGGAATTCTGAGCAGTCAGTCCTATTCTAGAACGGTCTGCCAGTACATAGCAAAAAATAGTTAGCCTGTTCATTCATTCCTCCCTTTGTTCATTCAACAAACATTTGTTACAGCCACTGGGGCTGGCCAGAAGCCTGCACAGCTGAGGGGATGAGGGGGCGTAGACCATCATGATGTTATGGCCCCAGTGAAGTCTAGTGATCACCAGGCTAGTAGCCACATGCAGCCATCAGGATCAGAGTCCAGTACAGTATGACTAGGACACATTCCATAATCGCCCTCAAGAAGCTTACAGCCTACCAGGAAAGAGACACATGAGTCCATTTTGACAATACAGTATGGTTACTGCTCTGAAGTACTTTGGAACAGGGAAGGGAAAGTTACAAAAAATCCCATAAAATATGTTCTAACTGTCCATACCATCATAATCAATATCCCACAATTCTCATGATCAGGCAAGACTAGTGATGGTTACTCCAACATTACTCTTGATGCAGATCTATTCAACAACAGTCGTATTTTATAAGTCTCTTTTCATTTTATATTGTTAAGGTCCAAGTGCACACTGAATATTACAAACCTATTCTCTGTTATATTCTTCAAATGCTGATGGTGCCAAGGAATTCACCCAGTCTGGTCTTGAATACCAGTTATAACTCCCGGCAATGTTTTGTTTCGACAACAAAATAAAATCTGGTTAATCCCATTACTTTAGGTAATTTATTCATTACTGTGGGGGAAATGAGCTATTTTCAAAGAACCATTAGTTGTTTTGAAAAAATGAATACTGACTGCAACTCTCTGTTCTGACAAAAATCTCAACGAGTGTTGCTTCCAACCTATCTACAGGGTGATGCTGTTAATTAATTCCATTTCATTTCAAATGTCTGCAAAGTTTTAATTTCAACACAGTCCTGTTACATACAAATAGGGTTCTAACCAAAATTTGATTTCTCTTCTTTGATGATCAATAAAAACAAAACCACTTAGAGGAGTGCTATTGAAGAGCAGGCAGTGGTGATTTCACCGTAATAAACTAAAGGGTTCCTAAAATGCATCCATGGCCCAGCCACCTATCCCCTTTGAATAACCAAGGCAGCGATTAGTCTTCAGAACTTGAGGCTGCACATGCTTTTCTTGGATAATAACAGTACCATAAAAATAGTCTTTGATTTCTAAGATTTTGACAGCATCCAAGACCTATCCTCTTTTTCACTAAGTATGAAACAAACACATCTGTAATCATGAAATCTTAGTATGAGAAGGTCATCTTCTCTAACATCTCATCCAATGAATTAATCTCCTCTTTATATGTCACTAACAAATATAATCTCTGCTTCCCCTCCAAATTATTAGAAAGCCCTTCACTATAATGATGTGAAACCTCTCAAACTGAAACTTCAATTACTGCTCCTACTTTAAGCCATCAGACATTAGGCATGCCCTATCTAACTGCTCCTCAAACCTCAAAAGGTAAAAAGCATAAGAAGGAATTAAAGCCCCCAAAGTAAGAGTATGCCTAACTCCTTTAAAGGCCTTCAAGTCACCAAGCCAAGGTAAATTATCTTCTAGGATCCTGAATGCACTGATAGGTATAAAGATGTGGAATACTCTGAACAACCAAAGGGGATGAAAACAATCCAGCCCAGGTTTTTTAAATGATGAAAGAGTTTGATTCCCTAAATCATAGATCCATGAACTTGATATCTATTCAGATCAGCATTTCCCAAACTGCACTTTCATAAGATGACACCTGTTTACTTTCCAACATCTATAGATTTCTTCAGAAAACAGCTTGAGGAATGCTGACACAGATAATTCATAAGCACTCAGAAGGCAACAAATACCAGAAACCACAAGGGTTTTAGCAAGAACAATTCAGGCTAAAAAACTTCCTTTTTTTTTTTTACAGAGTTGCTTTATGAATAGACAGGAGAAATGCCATAAATATGGCATTTTGAGCTCACTGAAGCCTGTTTGGGAAGCCCTGAAGCTTAGCAGTAAAGAATATGCCTGTAATGCAGGAGACATGTGCAGGAGACTAGGGTTCTATTCCTGGGTTGGGAAGATCCTTTGGAGAAGCAAATGGCAACCCAGAGGATGAGATGGTTTGACAGCATCACCGACCCAATGGACATAAACTTGAGCAAACCCCGGGAGATGGTGGAGAACAGAGGAGCCTGGCATGCTTCAGTCCATGGGGTGGCAAAGAGTAGGATAGGACTTGGCGGCTGAATAGCAACAACAAAGCCTATTTGTCTAAAGTCAATAATTTGTGTAAAGGAGTTCAAAGAAATATGAATCTACTCAATTGAGCCTAGATTAATTTAACTTGTTTATGAGCCATATAGGATTCTCTGTCAAAAGATAGGGTTACCAGTTATATAATTAAGAAGGGAGGGAGTTGGGGGTGTCTAATTTGTGATGCTTTGTGAACCTTTGCTGCCCGAAGGATCCTTTCTTTAATTTACAACCGTTTACTTGCAGAACAAAATCTCAAGTGTCCTGAGGATCACCATCTGACTGCTTGAGGTAGTCTAAATTGAACCTTTAAAAAGGAAATTAAAACAGGCTTTGTTTTTCATCATTTTGATATTCCATTTTTGTTTCCCTTGCAATTACACACTATGGATTTTCAATAACATCTATCAGATTTTTTGTCCATTTATGTGTCTCAGAACATAACTTAAGCTGAAAGACACAATCTGATTTAAAACAGCTAGGGGCTGAAAGGCATGGGCAGCAGGGTGTCCAGGCAAAAGAGTCAGGCCTGGATCTGAATCTCAGCCCATCACTTACTGGATGTATAACTTCAGGCCTGTTACTAAGTCTTCCTGAGCCTTGGTGTCCTCACCTGTAAAATGGGTTCAGTGACAATAATCTCTACTTTGCAAAAGCTGCCATAAGAATTTGGAAAAAAAAAAAAAAACTGAACTAAATTATCTTTCCTAATACTTGGTCCTAAGTAGATCTCAAAAAATTATAGTTGCAGCTATTATTATCATCACTGATCCTCTGCGCTTCAATTTATTCTTACCCATGTTTATGTTACACATTCCAGTCTAAAGATCACTCTCTTTGATAGAGGAAGAGAGAAGCCAAGTAGTTGAGTGGGACTGCTTTTCGTCATGTTAACATTATTTCATCTGCCCCAAGCAATGAGCTTAGCCTTTACTTTCTCTCATTTGGAACATAGCTTTAAAGAGCCCTTGTCTGTTGTCTTGAGCATTCTCTCCAACCTCAGCTCAGTCTGAACTTGAGCTCTGCAGGTATTTGCTTACTGGTTTTATGCCACTCTTCTGCATTTGTCCTTAAGCCTGTGCTTGTCCTTCAATCTTCTGTACATGTTCTCTCAATATCCCAGTTCATCAAAAGCGTCCTTGTTCTTAAAATGATTCCATTTCTTTTTTCTTCCTCGTTCCCACAACTTATAACTTTTGCTGTCAAATTTTTTCTTCCTTTCTGCCTTTCTTTTCGTATTGTTTTCACTTTTCAAGTCTCTGGAGACTGAAAAACTTCTATCCTTTCTCTAAATGTGTATTTTCCTAAAGTCACTATTACTATATGGTTATAGCCCACTTCACTTTCTTTTGAAGTTACAAAATAATACTGTCATGGTTACTTCCTTCCCAAGATTTTAGTCAATTCTACTTCAATAAACAGTTGTTCTCATTAGTTAGAACCAAGTTCAGAGTAGTATTTCCATCACATTGCTTCCTCAATCTATGGTTTAAAAAATAGAAAATGAAAGAAAGTTTTGCTTTCTACGAAACATCTATCAGACACTGAGAAAGTTAATGTCCTCATCAATGACTTTATCTTGGCTGGTGGCAATTCTGACATTTAGCTGATTCTAAATATGTGCTATGAAATTAAAAGGCGCTTGCTCCTTAGAAGAAAAGCTATGACCACCTAGAAGCATATTAAAAAGCAGAGACATTACTTTGCCAACAAAGGTCCATCTAGTAAAAGCTATGGTTTCCAGTGGTCATGTATGGATGTGAGAACTGGACTTTAAAGAAAGCTGAGTGTCAAAGAACTGATGCTTTTGAACTGTGGTGTTGAAGAAGACTCTTGGGAGTCCCTTGGACTGCAAACAGATCCAACCAGTCAATTCTAAAGGAAATCAGTCCTGAATATTCGTTGGAAGGACAGTTGCTAAAGCTGAAATTCCAATACTCTGGCCACCTGATGCAAACAACTAACTCATTGGAAAAGACCCTGATGTTGGGAAAGACTGAAGACAGGAGGAGAAGGGGATGACCGAGGATGAGATGGTTGGATGGCATCACTGACTCGATGGACATGAATCTGAGCAACCTCCAGGAGTTAGTGATGGACAGGAAAGCCTGGCGTTCTGCAGTCTATGGGGTCGCAGAGTCAGACATGAATGAGTGACTGAACTGAACTGAAATATGTGCAATATCGTCAACCAGCAAAGTAAGACTCTTACTCACTTGCCTACACCAACCTATAATAGCTGTTCAGGCATAATTAAAATGGAACAAGCTGGGCTTTGAAGTTAAGTCATGACAACTCACAGTCACAAGTTTTAAGTGGGCTGGCAATGGATGAAAGTTTATACCCCCAACTCAGTAAGTGGTGGAAACACCCTGCACCTATACTTGTTTTATTTTTCATTAATTTTTAAAATTAAGATATAATCAACATATGACCTCTCACATTCTTGAGTCCTCCTCTGAATTCACTGCTACTTCCAGAATTCTAATACAAGAACACAAAAAGGAATACTAATACAAGCCATCTTATTTTATATTATCCTTAAAATACATTAAAGGAAATGAACTAAAAAGCAAAACAAGCCAAAACCAAACAAAAATCTTATGCAGTCATGTGCAGTAGTTAGGATTCGATTAATAGCCAGAAATAAACAGCAATCTTAATTATCTCACAGTTTAATCTATTAGAAGTTTATTCTTCATTTATTGAATGACAGGGAATTCCATGAGAGAAGGTTTGCATTTCTACAATCAGCTAAACATACGGGTTTCCCAAAGGCCTAGATAGTGACGTATTCAAACTAAAGTCTCTAAGTCTAATAAGTTTAGCTAAGCTTAGTTACTCCCTAGTTAACTACAGATCTTAGACTAAGAATAGCAATAAATATAAAAATATCCACCAGTTGTTATGCATCTGCCAGAACTGCTCCCCTCCTCTCGCTCACACTGAATCATCAGCCAAATTTTCTCTCAATGCCAAAGGTTCTTTAGCAAGTCAAATAAAATGGGAGGGGAAAGTTACTTCTTGGGAAGGTTTAAAAGACCATGAGATACTTGTTTACATCCTAATCAAGCACCAAGACTAAGAGTTTAATATTCATCATATATACTTACATGAAGTTTTTGGAGAATAAAGCATAGTGAGGGGAGTGACTCAAACACAGTGACAAAGAAAAAGACTTCAGCCTGACACAGTCATTTCGCCATCAGGATGTATACTGACCCAAACATGTGTGGTCTTGGGCTTTTGAAAGCAAACTGTTGGTAAACCAGTAAAAGCCACCTAAATACGATTAACCTTCAAAACAGAACCATGGAGACCTACTTTAGCTCTTTTTGAAGCCAAAAGCCTCAGACCTAAAAGTAATTAAAGAGGTTTTGGATGTTCCAGTTCTGTCTAATCTGTGCTACAGAATCATCATGATAGGGAACGAGAAGTAGAGGGCATGTTCAAGCTGTTACAAAGAAAACCAGGCTTTTGCAGAAAAGTGGGTTGATTTTCCTTTAACCCTCACTGTTTATTGCAAAATTAACCCCTTTCCCTTGAGTTAAATTTTACCTATCAGCACAACTCAGAGGGCAGTTAAAATCATAACTTCCTTTTAAACCTTCTTAGCATGATATTTACTAGCAAACACATTCCAGAACAGTCAGTTCCACTAAGTCAGTTCAGTAGCTCAGTCATGTCCAACTCTTTGCAAGTACGATTCATTTTACTGTGTAGAAAAAGCTTAATTGCTGAACTGAAAACTGACCACTTGCTCTTATTCACAAGCGAGGGCCCCATTGTCCTTTGTGACCTTAGGTCTTCCTCCCCTTCTCCTTGACTCAGCAGCTGAGCTCAGCTTCCTTTCTCTGACCTTCCTTTTCCAAATGCTGGAGCACAGCAGGCATTTCTAGGTCAGCAAAAAAAGCTATTGCTGCCTTCCAGAACAGTATCTTCTATGTATTCGAAGGACTGAACAAGAACAAGGAATCAGTAATTCAGTGTACTAGCCCCCATTTCCTCCCTGCCCAGGCATGCAGTAACTGCCTCTTGTCTCCATGCTGCCAGCGGGGAGAAAATTCACCATCCACCTCTGCAGCTGCCTATCAGCAGCCGCTTGAACACTGTCGCCCAGAGGAATGCCTTCACCATCTGAATTCCCTGTCACGTGACTTTAACAGGGTCTTCTTGTCTGTCCCACAGGCCCATGCTAATGGCCACGTCTTCATCCTTTCCATTCCATTCTACGCATTCCGCCACCACTCTTTTTTTCAACAGCTTAATTGACATAAAATTCATATACCATAAAACTCACCCATTTGAAGTGTGCAATTCAATGGTTTTTAGCATATTCACAGACTTGTGTAACCATAACCACAGTCTAACTTTAGAACATTTTCATCACCCGCAAAAGAAACTCTGCACCTATTAGCAGTCACTTCTCAAACCCCCATTCCCGCCTATCCCACCAACCAGCCCTAAGCAACCACTAATATACTTTCTATCTCTGTGGATTTGCCTACTCTGGACATTGCACATAAATATGCGTGATATCTGTGACTGGCTTCCTTCACTTAGTACGATGCTTTTAAGGCACATTCATATTATAGCACGCATTTGTCCTTCATTCCTTTTATTGCTGAATAGTATTCCGTTGTATGTATATACCACCTTCTGTTAGTTCATTCAGCAGTTGATGGACATTTGGGTTGTTTCCACTTTTTGGCTATTGTGAACAGTGCTGCTATGTCCAAGTTTTTGTGTGAACATATGTTTTCATTTCTCTCAGTGGGCCACCACTTATTTTTAGCAGGGTATCTCCTCTTAGCCTCTTCTTCTCTGACCCTAAGTCCAGGATCCTCTTTAAAAAGAATAACACAAAAAAAGAATTTGCATACACTGTGAACAGAATGAAAAATAAGTACAACCTTTCTGGAGGACAGTTTAGCAATACCTATCAAACTTTTTAAATACAGATAACTCTTCAACCTAGGAACTCCTTTATAAATACCCTGCAAATAACTGTTGTACAAGTCTGAAGATGGCTACAAGGAGGTTCTCTGCAGCAGAGTGTATAATAAATAGCTAAGGATTAAGGAAATAAGCTTAAAGATTATTCAGTAAGAATCATGTAGAAGCACCACACACATTATTCTGCTGTTTACAAAAATAAGGTGGAACTATATAGTAGTAGGAAAATCTATTAATTAGCTTTTAATTCATATGTTAATTACAGAAAGCAAGTTATAGAAAATGCATTAAATGAGTCCACTTAAATAAAAAATGATATACATGTGTGTGCTTGTATGTCAAAATAAAATGTCTAGAAGGATACTTTTTTTCTAATGAAGATTAAAGGTTTGGAAACAGAGAGACAGTTGTTTTCAGTTGCTCAGTCAGGTCCAATTCTTTGAGATCCCATGGACTCCAGAATGCTAGGCTTCCCTGTCCTTCACCATCTTAATGTATAAGAATGCTTTTAAATATTAAAATGTGTATTTTAAAATAATGTGAATCCTCCTGACAGTCTGCTGTGAAAAGGTTATAGGAGAATGTGAGCAAATATTTGCTAACGAGAAGAAAGACACACCAAAGAGGAGCTGGATGTACTGAACACAAGCACTTCCTGCTGCTGCTGCTAAGTCGCTTCAGTCATGTCCGACTCTGTGCGACCCCATAGATGGCAGCCCACCAGGCTCCCCCGTCCCTGGGATTCTCCAGGAAAGAACATTGGAGTGGGTTGCCATTTCCTTCTCCAATGCATGAAAGTGAAAAGAGAAAGGGAAGTCGCTCAGTTGTGTCCGACTCTTCACGACCCCATGGACTGCAGCCTACCAGGCTCCTCCGCCCATGGGATTTTCCAGGCAAGAGTGCTGGAGTTGGGTGCCACTGCCTTCTCCGAAGCACTTCCTACTTCCTAGCTGATCCTGGGCAACCCTGATTCTAACCTCCAGAATGGAAAGCTTCATGGGGTTCTGACTCCTGCTGCATCCTCAAAGAGGCAGGATGGAGCTGTGGACGGACAGACTGCAGACAAGTCTGAGTGCTCGGCCAGCCTCTGCCACTTTCTGTGAGACTTTCATTCAACCCTTCCTCATCAGAATCCTCCTTGCCAGATTATGGAATAGCCCGTGCTCTTTCAATTACTGTGACTTAACAGCTAAAAGTGAGATGCCAACTCCCAAGCATTTCCAACCTTTACAAATCTAGGTTCCAAACAGTACCTCTCAGAGAAGTACCTGAAAATCAAGCCTCCTAATCTAAATCTATGTACATTTTCATGGGTCATATACAGTGTCTGTGTGCCCTTTCCCTTTATACTGATCCATAGTTTTCTGGAATATCACCCTTCCAATCCTTGCCTCTACAAATTCTTTTAAGGGTCTGTACCTAACCAAAAATTATGCAAAGCCCGCTGGACCTAAAATGATGGTGTCAAGAACTTGCTGGCTCACAATAAAATATTTGTTGATAATGATTCACCTGTATTCAAGGGTTGTCGTAAATAATTATTTACTGGTAATACTGCAACAAAATGATGTGGTAGATGTGAGTGCCGAATGCTTATTTAACACAGGAAACTTGATTACAGCTTTGGTTTTTCGTCTGTTTGGTTTTCTTACCCCATTTTTCTCAATGCACAGCCACAACCAGGTAAGTTGTTATCAGTAGCTAAGTCGTATCAGACTCTTTGCAACCCCAAAGACTGCAGCACACCAGGCTTTCCTGTCCTTCTCCTGGAGTTTGCTCAAACTCACGTTCACTGAGTCAGTGATGCCATCCAACCATCTCATTCTCTGTCATCCCCTTTCTCTTCCTGCCCTCAGTCTTTCCAAGCATGAGGGTCCTTTCCAATGAGTCCACTCTTGGCATCAGGTGGCCAAAGTATTGGAGTTTCAGCATCAGTCCATCCAATGAATATTCAGGACTGATTTCCTTTAGGATTGATTGGTTTGACCTCCTTACTGTCCAAGGGACTCTCAAGAGTCTTCTCCAGCACCACAGTTCAAAAGCATCAATTCTTTGGCACTCAGACTTCTTTATGGTCCAACTCTCACATCCATAGATGACTACTGGAAAAAAACATAGCTTTGACTATACGGACCCTTGCCAGCAAAGGGAGGTCTCTACTTTTTAGTACACTGTCTAGGTTTGACATAGCTTTCCTTCCAAGAAGCAAGCATCTTTTCATTTCACGGCTGCAGTCACTGTTCACACCAATTATATAAATACAGTGTGTACATTTCAGAGCAGATCAAATTTTCAGTAAACTGGATTCTTTAAGATCCAGTTCCAAGACCTAATTCCTCCTTGAAGCTTGCCATACTCCCTCTCCTTCTAACTCCAGCAGCTGGCCACTTTCACCTTATAGTACTGCTTCCACTGCACTCTCATGTTATACAATAATTATTGTTTAAATACTTGACACTTTCCTCAAGCTGTGGACGTTTTTGAAATAATAACCACCTTGTATAATTCATTATACATGGAAGAAGGCTAAAGAAAGGTTGGTTAAACACATGAGTGGGTGAATGAAGGTTAATTTTCACTCTTGGTGCAAAATACTAAAAACCTGTGGAGTCTCCAGCCTCTGAGGGTATCTCTCCCACCACCCTAAAATACCAAATTCCTCTTCCCAAACAAAACTGAAGTCTACCTACAATGACCAAACTAACGTGTTAAAACTCATTTTCACATGCCAAAGAGCAAAGGAAACCCTATGGTAGAAAACAAAGAATAATGTTTCAAATAATTAAATGCAGGATAAACAGAAGCTTTTGGGAAAGCAGATTCAGGGTCTCTAGTCCTGCCACTAATATCTGGAAGATCTTAATTAGGTCACTAAGTTCCTCAGGCCCTCAGGTTCCTCACTGGTAAAATAAAGAGTAAAACTTAATCACTTTTAAGGTCCCTCATCAGCTCTAACACTCTATAAGTCCATGGAGAGGAAAATGAACAGAGAATGCATTCATTCTTTCTTTCATTTACTCAACACATATTACTGGATGCCTGTCCACAGCATCGCTACGAGTTGGACACGACTGAGCGACTTTACTTTCTCTTTTCACTTTCATGCACTGGAGAAGGAGATGGCAACCCACTCCAGTATTCTTGCCTAGAGAATCCCAGGGACAGGGGAGCCTGGTGGGCTGCAGTCCGTGGGGTCGCGAAGTCAGACACAACTGAGCGACTTCACTTTCTCTTTTCACTTTCATGCACTGGAGAAGGAGATGGCAACCCACTCCAGTATTCTTGCCTGGAGAATCCCAGGGACAGGGGAGCCTGGTGGGCTGCCGTCTATGGGGTCACACAGAGTCAGACACGACTGAAGCGACTTAGCAGCAGCAGCGGCATAGTGGAAGACTATGTGTTCACCAAACAAACTCATTTTGCCTTCCCCCTAGACACACATTTCCCAGGCTAACTCGGAAGCAGGTGCATCCATGGAAGTGCATTCTGGCCAGCAGGAGACAAGCAGCAGGGCTGTGCACCATCTCCAGCCTGGCCCATAAAGCCTCCTGCGCAATCCACATGCTCACACTCTTTCTTCAGCTGCCAGCAAGAGATAAATAATCCAGTGAAGGGCTACACAGCCTTAGGGAATGACACAACCATGGGCTAAAAGAAGCCT
Organism: Ovis canadensis; assembly: GCF_042477335.2. Classification (NCBI taxonomy): domain Eukaryota; kingdom Metazoa; phylum Chordata; class Mammalia; order Artiodactyla; family Bovidae; genus Ovis; species Ovis canadensis. Next base: position 135,772,968 of record NC_091247.1, on the reverse strand, counting down.
GGGTGGCTGAATGTCTGCATGGAACAGAGCCCACCCTCCCTCAGATGGAAATGATCTAAATAATTGACTAGAATTTGGGGGTTCTCTGATAAAGCAGATAGCTTACTTTGACTGTGTAGTACTTAATACACATTATCACCTTTAACCCTCCCAACAACCTGAGTGGGACACGTTCCTATTTATGTTTTACTGGGGAGGAAACTGAGTCTCAGAGAAGACAAGTAATTTGCTCAAGGTCACATAGCTTCAAACTGACACAGGCAAGATCTGAACCTATGAGTCTCTAACTCTGAAGTCCATCTTCTTTATTCCATACCACATGGTCACTACCCAAGCCCCTCTACACCTAATTCCTGGGCACCTTTGCCTGTTGCTAACAGTTTCTGCAGGTGCTGCTCCTGCACTGTAGATGCTATAGTCCGCCACTGTAGCATCTCACTTGGTGCTAAGATGTATAAGGTATGGTAAGTGGGCCTTTCTAGAAGCCATATGCAAAGAAAGGCTATAACCCAGCTTTTCAGCAATCAAGTACAGTAGTTCCCCTTTATCTGCACAGCCTATGTCCCAAGACCCTCAGCGAAAGCCTGAAACCATGGATAATACTGAATGCATTTTCTGTTTGTTCCTACACATACATACCTATGTGTGTGTTAGGTGCTCAGTCGTGTCTGACTCTTTGCAACCCCACCAGACTGTAGCTCGCCAGGTTCCTCTGTCCATGGAATTCTCCAGGCAAGAATACTGGAGTGGGTAGCCATTTCCTTCTCCAGGGACTCTTCCTGACCCAAGGATCAAACCCAGGTCTCCTGCATTGCAGGCAGATTCTTTACCATCTGAGCTACCAGGGAAGCCCATACATACCTATGATGGAGTTTAATTTATAAACCAGGTAGGAGAATAACAACAATAACTAAAAATAGAGCAATTATTCAATACACTGTAATATAAGTTATGTGACTGTGGTCTCTCTCCTTGATCAACTTCTAAAACCCCCCACTGGAAACGTGACAGTGCTTTCTGATGACAGACTCAGCCTCTCCAGTAATCTGTTTTTCAGTTCAAACCTATCCCTGAATCTGTGTAACCATCCCTCACCTGCAGTAAAAGGCTTGGTGTCACTCGCTTAGGGGGATCCCTTGCTGTCATCTTCGTATAGCCTCAATGCTTTCTGGCGTGATATGCTGCCATCAACTGGAACACATTTTCCGTTCATGTCGTCTACCCTCAATTTAATGCCTTTTTCCATCTTCTCACTGAGCACTTATCACACAGTATCGCTGTAGTTTGATGTGCTACAGCAAAAGTGGCACAAAATTCTTTTCCCTTGTTCACAGTTTCACAGATAGAAGATTCATTCTTACCATAGATCTTAGCAACCTCAGCATACAATTTTGTTCCTCTTTCAATTTTTTTTTTCTTTCCTTATTAAGTCAACTTTTACCTTTTCATTTTAAAAAGCACTTGACAGTTTCTCTTTCACATATCTGAAGTGCTAGCATCCCTACTTTTGTGCTTCGGGGCCATTAATAAGGGTTACCTGAATACAAGTCAGTGGATCTGATAACTGAGATGCTTACTACATGACTAACAGGTGGGATGTACTGGACAAAGGCATGATTCACATCCTGGGTGGACAGGGCAGAACAGCCCAAGATTTCATCAGACTACTCAGAACAGGGTACAATTTAAAACTTATGAATTGCTTATTTCTGGAATTTTCCATTTACTATTTTCAGACCACAGTTGACTGTAGGTAATTGAAACCATGGAAAGTGAAACTGCAGATAAGAGGGTACTACTGTATGGTCCCTGGAGAAGGAAATGGCAACCCACTCCAGTATCCTTGCCTGGAAAATCCTATGGACAGAGGAGACTGGTGGGCTGCAGTTCATGGGGTCACAAAGAGTCGGGTACAACTGAGCGGCTGACTAACACAACACACACACTGTATGGTCTTGGATCTGACTCGATTAGCCTGGGAACAGTAGCAGATAAAATTCACACTAAGACCAAATAATCAGAAATACCAATAACAACCAATACAGTATTGTAAAGTAAAATAAAGTAAAAAAAAAAAAAAAAATACCAATAACATGCTCTGGGAAATAATCAGATGATGAGTACACCATTTTAATTTACCCTTAAAAGAGTTAATCTGACATCATTAAAAGTGACATTTAAATGCTAATGGAAAAAAAAGGAGTGCTCCTGAGTCTCTAGACAAGTATTTGCATGTTAATTAATTCTGAGAATAAGACGACCGGCTTCCAGTATGAAGCGTCAAGAGAAAACAGAATTCCTATGCAGAGGAAGATAAAAGGCTGTGGCAGAGACATAATTAAATTACCTGGTTTCAAGAGTTTTTAAAAGAAATAAGCTATCCTTTGCAATGCAAATTCATACTGCCTCTTCTGTGAAGAGTGCATTTTAATGAAAAGACCAAAATATAGATTTCCAGCACCAATGCCCTTTTAATGCAATGCCCTCATCACAGATCAAAATGGCTTTTACCAGAAAGGTGGCTAATGAGCTCACAAAGGTGTCAATATTGGAGACAGAAGCGCAGTTCCCTAGAAGCCAGCACACCACAAACATGTTCTGCATTGTTGCAAAGAACACCAGCTTGAATTTTTGAACAGCAAACTATTTCTTTTTAAAGGCCTCCTGCAAAGTAGTACAAACTCAAAAACCACAGACTCAGAAAGATGTTAGGCTAAACAGTTTATAATTAGGTTACCTCAAAAGATGATCATTTTAATAGAGTAAACATTCAACCTGCTGCACACTTATGCCACACTTATTAGCATTATCACTTGTACTGCGTAACTTTTACTGCAATAATTTTTTTCACACATGATCTCATCTTAGCCCTGTGAGACTAATATAAATTTGACCACTATATAGATGAGGAAATTAAGGCTCAGGGAGAATATGTGGACTAACCAAGATCACAGAGGTAAAGAAAGGTGAGGCCAGGTCTAGAACCCAGACTTCCAGTTCTAATTTTAATGTTTTTCCCACTCTATTATATTATCTTACTTCTATTTTATGTAGTTGCTGTTAGCCCCTGCTACGAAGCACATTATTATTATAATATTACTAAGTATGCAAAGGACATAAATACTTGAGAAATAATCACAATTTAAATAGACTAAACAGGGCTTCTTTTTTGCTCCTTTGTAAAGGCCAACTCTAATAGCAAAAGTATGCTGCTGCTACTGCTAAGTCACCCCAGTCATGTCCATTAGTTAGTTATTATACAGATTTGTATTTGAAAATATACATAACAAAAGGTTTTTATCTGTGATACGTGAAGAACACTTACGTATGAGTAAGAAAGAAATAAAAATGCTGATAGAAAATAAGCAGAAGCCATAAACAGGCTATTCACACATGCACACACACACACACACACACACAACTACAAATGACCAACTGAAAACTTGCTCAATCTCACTAATAATAAAAGTGCAAATTGAAAAGAACAATGGTATTTTTTCCTATCAAACTGAAAAATACTAAAAATCACTAATTTTCTAGATTTCAAGAGTGGAATCTGTAATAACTATGGGTGAGAAGTTTAATGATACAGTTCTCAGGGGAAGAAAAGTGTACATACTAGCTGACCCCATACTTTCAGTTTCAGGAGTTAATTCCAAGGAGACAGAAAAGGACTAAAAAATGTACACAAGTAAATGTTCATGACCATAGTGTTTGTAACAATGACTAAAATAAAAAAGAACTGAAATTCATAACATAAGGGTATTAATTAAATACGAAGGGTTTAGGCTGCATGTCTAGTGCCCCAACTTTTAAGACTCACAATCAAGAGACAAGCTCCCAAACACCTAGCCCTAAAAGCCAATGGGGCTGTATCCACAGGACCACAAGACTAGAGTAAAGAAGCAGTTCTTAGGCAGGTGAGCACTTGCCAAGGCTACTCGTCAGAGGCCCAGTACAAAGGGAATGGGCAAAAATGCCCATCTCCCAGTCTTCACCTAGAAGATGTTTAAGTGCAACTTAAGCTACTGTTTGAGGGTTCGACTTCATGCATCTAGAGGCTGGCTACAATCCACACCTGAGCCTAAGGGAGCTGATAGGCACTTACTCCACCTTCTCCCTCTGACCTGCTCCAATGATAAAAACAAGTTACCAGCATCACTCTGGAAGAAGCTTGCCCACATTTCTGGTGTCCCGGCTGTTGCAGCTGCCACCAGAGAGATGGGCTTCCAGATTGCCTAGCTCTGATATCCAGCAGGGCTTGCATTCACGAGTCCCACAGAACAGCAGCAAACAAAGAATCAGTTCTTAAAAGGCATGTGTGAGCACTCACTGTCATTATACCATCAGGGCTCAACACAGAGGGAACAGGCAAAAATGCCCATCTCCCAGTTTCCCCTGGGAGAGGTTTGACTGCACACTCTATAAGCTGCTGCTTGAGGATCTGGCTTCTAATTAGCATGCATATCAGAGGTGACTATAATCCTACTACTGGGAGCCACTAAGGACAAAGATGGCAGTTGGACAACCTTTGAGAGACCACAAGGAGCTTAGACAGGGTTGACTGATAAGGTTCAACTCCTACATAAACCACACTGTCAAGAATGGAAGAAGTAGCTGTTTTACCTAATGCACAGACCAACATAGAGAATAAGGCTAATGAAGAAACAGGAGACAATGTTCCAAACAAAAGAACAAGATAAACCTCCAGAAATCAATCCTAATAAAATAGAAATGAGTGATTTACCTTATAGAGAGTTCAAAATATTGATCACTAAAATGTTTAGTGAGGTCAGAAGAGCAACGCCTAAACAGAGTGAGAATTTCAACAAAGAGATGGAAAATATTAAAAAGTAATGAACATAAATAATAGAGCTAAGGAATACAATAACTGAGCTGAAAAATTCAGTAATGTAAGTAAGTAAATGTCGCTCAGTCATGTCCGACTCTTTGCGACCCCATGGACTGCAGCCTACCAGGCTCCTCCGTCCATGGGATTTTCCAGGCAAGAATATTGGGGTGGGTTGCCATTTCCTTCTCCAGGAGATCTTCCCAACCCAGGGATCAAACCCAGGTCTCCTGCGTTGTAGGCAGACGCTTTACCATCTGAGCCACCAGGGAAGTCCAAAAAAAAAAAAAAAAATTCAGTAGAGGAACTCAACAGCAGACTAGATCAAGCGGAAAAAAGGATCAACAAAGTTGAGTGTAGGGCAGTGGAATTCATCCAGAAAAGCAAAAAGAAAAGAGAGTAAAAAAGAATAAGAGCTTAAGGAACTTACACGACAGCACCAACCAGATCAATATTTGCATTTAAGCATCCCATAATAGACAAGAGAAAGAAAGACAGAGAGAAGGGGGAGAAAGTGCATTCAAAGAAATAATGGCTGAAAAATTCTCTAATCTGAAGATATATATATATCCAAATACAGAAAGTCCAAAAAGTACCAAATAAGTTTAATCCATAGAGACCCACACAGTGACATATTATAATTAAATTGTCAAAATTAAAGACAAAGAGAAAATCTTAAAAGCAGCAAGAGAAAAACAACTTGTTGCATACAGGAGGACTCTCATAAGGCTCTCATCAGATTTTTCAGCAGAAACTTTACAGGCCAGAAGGAAGTAGAATAATATAATCAAAGTGCTAAAAGAAAAAAGCTGCCAACCAAGAATACTCTACCCAGCAATGCTGTTACTCAGAATTAAAGAAGAGATAAAGAGATAAACAAAAGCTGAAGGAGTTCATCATCACTAGACTAGCCTTACAAGAAATGTTCAAGAGAGCTATTCAAGCTGAAATAAAAAGATCCTAATCAGTAACAGGAAAACATCAGAAAGAATAAAATCCCCTGATAAAGGTGAACACAGAGCTAAATTCAGAATACTCTAATATTGTAATGGTGATGGATAAATAACTTATAGTTCTAGTATAAAGGTAAAAAGGTAAAAGTATTAAAAGTAGCTATACCTACAATGATCTGTTAATAGACACACAATATAGAAAGATGTAAAGTGTGACATGAAAAACATAAAGCATGGGTAAAGGGGATGTAAAAATGTAGGGCTTTCGTGTGCATTTGAAGTTAAGTTGCTCTCAGCTTAAAATAAACTGTCGTAAATACAAGATGTTTTATGTAAGTCTTGTGGTACCACAAAGCAAAAGCCTATAGTATACACACAAAAAATTAAGATAAAAGAATCTATGTATACCACTATAGAAAATTATCAAATCACAAAAGAAGAAAGTGAGAGAGGAAGAAGAGAACTATCAAAAAGCCAGAAAATAATTAACAAAATGGCAGTAGTAAGTCTATGCCTATCAATACTTGAACTGTGTTGATAAACGGACTAAATTATCCAATCAAAAGACACAGAGTGACTGAATGGATTAAAAAGTAAGACTCTACCATATGCTATACATAAGAGACTCACTTTAGCCTTAAGTATACAAATAGTCTGTAAGTAAAGGGAAAAGATATTTTATAAAAATGAAAACCAAAAGAAAACAGGGATAGTTATAATTCTATCAGACAAAATAGACTTTGGCTAAAAATTGTAACAAGAGACAAAGAAGGTCATCCTATAATTATAAAAGGGTTAATTCATCAAATGGATATAACAATTATAGATATTTATGCACTCAATATTAAATAAATTAGATAAAATTAGAAATGAAAGAGGAGACATTGCAACAATAACATAAAAACACCAAGGAACATAAGAAACTACCATGAAAAGTTATACACCAAAAAGTTAGATTACCTAGAAGAAATGGATAAGGTCCTAGAAACATACAACCTACCAAGACTGAATCATGAAGAATCAGAAAACTGAACAGACCAATTACTAGTAAGGAGACTAAAAGTAATCAAACCCTCCCAACAAAGAAAAGTCCAGGATCAAGTGGTTTCACTAGTGAATTTTATCAAACATTTAAAAAATTAATGCCAATCCTCCTCAAACTCTCCCAAAAATAGAAGAGGAAGGAATACTTCTAAATTCATTTTATAAGACTACCAGGAAATATAATTATAGGTCAATATCCATAATGATCATAGATGTAAAAATCTCAACAAAACATTAGGAAATTGAATTCAACAGCACATTAAAAGGATCATACACCGTGATCAAGTGGCATTTATTCCTGGGATGCAAAAGTGATTCAATATATGCAAGTCAATAAATGTGATACACAGTATAAAATGACTAAAAAAAATGATCATCTCAATAGATATAAAAAAATTTTTTAACAAATTGTGACATCCTTTTATGATAAAAACTCATGACATATTGGGTATAAAAGGAATGAACCTAAATAAAGGTCACATATGACAAGCAAGCCTACAGCTAACATCACACTCAGTGGTGAAAACATGAAAGCTTTTTCTCTAAGATCAGGAACAAGCAAGGATGCCTACCCCCACCACATTATTCAACAGAGTACTAAAAGTCCTAGCCAGAACAATTAGGAAAGAAAATAAATAAATAAATAAATGGCATCCAAGTGAGAAAAGTAGAAATAAAATTGTCTGCAGGTGAGATGATATTATACACAGAAAATCTAAAAGACTCTACTCAAAATCTCTTAAAACTAATAAATGAATTCAGTAAAGTTGCAGGATTTAAAAATATCAATATATGAAAATCAGCTGCATTTCTATAAAATAACAACAAACTAGCAAAAAGAGAAATTAAGAAAAAACAACCCCATGTACTAGATAGCTAGAGGAAAATTGCTGCAAAGCACAGGGTGCTAAGCCCAGTGCTCTGCGGATAACCTAAAGAGGTGGGATGAGGGGTGTGGTGGGATGAGGGGTGTGGTGGGATGAGGGGTGTGGTGGGAGGGAGGATCACAAGGGAGGGAATAAATATATACTTCTGGCTGATTCACACTGATGTACAGCAGAAATCAATACAACATTGTAAAGCAATTATCCTCCAGTTAAAAAAACGACCCCATTTACAACAGCATCAAAAAGAACAATATATACAAAAATAAATTTAACCAAGGAGGTGAAAGATCTGTATACTGAACTCTGTAACACTTCAATGAAAGAAATAAATGAAAAGATATGTGTTCATGGAGTGGAAAAATTATTGCTAAAATGTCCACACTCAAAGCAATCTACAGATTCAGTGAAATCTCTATCAAAATTCCAATGGCATTTTTCACAAAAATAGAAAAAACAATACTAAAATTTGTACTTTCCATGTGGTTCTGGTTTATTGACGACGCCAAAGCCTTTGACTGTGTGGATCACAATAAACTGTGGAAAATTATGAAAGAGATGGGAATACCAGACCACCAGACCTGCCTCTTGAGAAACCTGTATGCAGGTCAAGAAGCAACAGTTAGAACTGGACATGGAACAACAGACTGGTTCCAAATAGGGAAAGGAGTATCATCAAGGCTAGTAAGTTGTCACCCTGCTTATTTAACTTATATGCAGAGTACATCATGAGAAACGCTGGGCTGGATGAAGCACAAGGTGGAATCAAGACTGCCAAGAGAAATATCAATAACCTCAGATATGAAGATGACACCACCCTTATGGCAGAAAGGAAAGAACTAAAGTGCCTCTTGATGAAAGTGAAAGAGGAGAGCAAAAAAGTTGGCTTAAAACTCAATATTCAGAAAACTAAGAAATCATGGCATCTGTTCCCACCACTTCGGGGCAAATAGATGGGGAAACAATGGAAACAGTGACAGACTATTTTTGGGGGCTCCAAAATCACTGCAGATGGTGACTGCAGGCATGGAATTAAAAGACACTTGCTCCTTGGGGAAAATGTTATGACCAACCTAGACAGGATATTAAAAACATAGACATTACTTTGCCAACAAATGTCCATCTAATCAAACCTATGGTTTTACCAGTAGTCATGTACGGATGTGAGAGTTGGACTATAAAGAAAGCTGAGAGCCGAAGAATTGATGCTTTTGAACTGTGGTGTTGGAGAAGACTCTTGAGAGTCCTTTGGACTGCAAGGAGATCCAACCAGTTCATCCTAAAGGAAACCAGTCCTGAATATTCACTAGAAGGACTGATGCTGAAGGTGAATCTCCAATACTCGGGCCACCAGATGGGAAGAACAGACTCATCTGAAAAGACCCTGATGCTGGGAAAGGTTCAAGGCAGGAGGAGTAGGGGACGACAGAGGATGAGATGGTTGGATGGCATCATCGACTCAATGGATGGGGAAGCCTGGCATGGTGCAGGCCATGGGGTCGCAAAGTCGGTCATGACTGAACAGCTGAGCTCAAGTGAACTGTCCAGTTTTCCCAGAACATTTACTGAAGACACTCTCCTTTCTACATTGTATATTCTTGACTCCTTTGGTGAAAACTAGTTGACCATATGTGCATGGGGTTTTTGTTTGTGTGTGTGTTTTTCTCAGCTGTCTATTTGGTTTCATAGATGCCTCCTGGAGGCATCACACTTTCTGATTTTGAGTTATATTAAAAAGTTGTCATCATCAACATAGTATGGTATTGGCATAAAGCTAGACATACAGGTCAATGGAGCCAAACATAGAACTCAGGAAAAAAAAAAATCCATGCAGATATGGTCAACTAGTTTTCAACAAAGGAGCCAATTATATACAATATAGAAAGGAGAGTCTTTTCAATAAATGATGCTGGGAAAACTGGACAACCACATGCAAAGCAATGAAAGTGTACCTTTATCTTATACCATATCCAAAAATCAACTCAAAATGGATTAAAGGGTACTTCCCAGTAGTTAAGAATCCATCTGCCAATGCAAGGGATACGGGTCCAACCCCTGTTCCGGGAAGATCCCACATGCCGTGGAGTAGCTAAGCCCATGTGCCCCAACTATTAAGCCTGCACTCCAGAGCCCACAAGCTGTAACTACCGAAGCCCATGCACCCGAAGCCTGCACTCTGCATCGAGAGAAGCCACTGCCATGAGAAGCTATCACAGCGCAATGAAGAACAGCCCCTCCTCGCTGTGACTAAAGAAGGCCCGTGCACAGCAATACAGGCCTAATGCAGCCAAAAATAAATATAGAAGATTTAAAACTCAGCCCACCAAAATGAATTAAAGACATGAAGATGCACCCTGAAACTCCTAGAAGAAAACATGGAAGGTAAGCTCCTTGGCATTAATCTGGCGATACGTTTTTGGATGTGCCACCGAAAGCAAAGACAATAAAAGCAAAAGTGAACAAGCGGGACTACACCAAACTAACAAGCTTCTGCACAAGAAAGGAAACCATCAGCAAAATGAAAAGGCAGCTCACCTCCTGGGAGGTGATATTTCCTGGGAGGAAATATTTGCAAATCACATATCCAATAAGTAACTAATATCCAAAATATACAAGGTACTCATACAACTCAACAGCAAAACAAACCAAATAACCTATCTTAAAAATTAACAAAGGATTGGAATAGACATTTTCCAAAGGAGACATGGAAATGGCCAGGTACATGAAAAGGCGCTCAGCATCACTAATCATCGGCAAAACACACACCAAAACCACTGTGAGATACTACCCCACATTTCTTAGGATGTCTATTACCAAAAAGACAAGAGATAACACACGCTGACAAGGATGCAGAGAAAAAAAGAACACTTGTACATTGCTGGTGAGAATGTAGACTGGTACAGTCACTATGGAAAATGGTACAGAAGTTCCTTAAGAAATTTAAAACGTAAACACAATAGGATCCACTAATCTCGCTTCTGGATATACATCTGAAGGGAATGAAATTACTATCTTGAAAAGATATCTCTGTATTCTAATACTCATTGCAGCATTATTCACCACAGTGAAGGTATGGAAACCACCTAAGTGTCTGCTGACACAATAATGGATGAATAAAATATGACATATCAATATTCAATGGAATATTACCCAACCTTAAAAGAGAAGGAAAGCCTGCCACATGCAACAACATGAATAAACCTAAGAAGCATCATGCTAAATGAAGTAAGTCGGACAGAAAAAGATAAATACTGCCTAGTATCATTTATATGTGGAATCTAAAAGGAAAAAAGTCAGACTCACAGAAACAAGGAGTAGAACAGTGGTTGCTGAAGAAGCTGAAGTTGAATGTTTCCATGAGGACTTACAAGACCTTCTAGAACTTACACACAAAAAAGATGTCCTTTTCATTACAGGGGACTGGAATGCAAAAGTAGGAAGTCAAGAAACACCTGGAGTAACAGGCAAATTTGGCCTTGGAATGAGGAATGAAGCAGGGCAAAGGCTAACAGAGTTTTGCCAAGAGAACGCACTGGTCATAGCAAACACCCTCTTCCAACAACACAAGAGAAGACTCTACACATGGACATCACCAGATGGTCAACACCGAAATCAGCCTGATTATAGTCTTTGCAGCCAAAGATGGAGAAGCTCTATACAGTCAGCAAAAACAAGACCGGGAGCTGACTGTGGCTCAGATCATGAACTCCATATTGCCAAATTCAGACGTACATTGAAGAAAGGAGGGAAAACCACTAGACCATTCAGGTATGACCTAAATCAAACCCCTTAGGACTATACAGTGGAAGTGACAAATAGATTCAAGGGACTAGATCTGATAGAGTATCTGAAGAACTATGGAATGAAGTTCGTGACATTGTACAGGAGGCAAGGATCAAGACCATCCCCAAGAGAAAGAAAGGCAAAAAGGCAAAATGGCTGTCTGAGGAGGCCTTACAAATAGCTGTGAAAAGAAGAGAAGGAAAAAGCAAAGGAGAAAAGGAAAGATATTCCCATTTGAATGCAGAGTTCCAAAGAATAGCAAGGAGAGATAAGAAAGCCTTCCTCGGTGATCAATGCAAACAAATAGAGGAAAACAATAGAATGGGAAAGACTACAGATCTCTTCAAGAAAATTAGAGATACCAAGGAAACATTTCATGCAAAGATGGGCACAATAAAGGACAGAAATGGTATGGACCTAACAGAAGCAGAATATATTAAGAAGAGGTGGCAAGAATACACAGAAGAACTATACAAAAAATATCTTTACGACACAGATAATCACGATGGTGTGATCACTCACCTAGAGCCAGACATCCTGGAATGCAAAGTCAAGCGGGCCTTAGGAAGCATCACTACGAACAAAGCTAGTGGAGGTGATGGAATTCCAGTGGAGCTATTTCAAATCCTGAAAGATGATGCTGTGAAAGTGCTGCACTCAATATGCTAGCAAATGTGGAAAACTCAGCAGTGGCCACAGGACTAGAAAATGTCAGTTTTCATTCCAATCCCAAAGAAAGGCAATGCCAAAGAATGTTCAAACTACTACACAATTGCACTCATCTCACATGTTAGCCAACAAATTGCCAACATCTGTTGGATCATCAAAAAAGCAAGAGAGTTCCAGAAAAACATCTACTTCTGCTTTATTGACTATGCCAAAGCCTTTGACTGTGTGGATCACAACAAACTGTGGAAAATTCCTCAAGAGATTGGAATACCAGACCACCTGATCTCCCTCCTGAGAAATCTGTATGTAGGTCAAGAAGCAACAGTTAGAACTGGACATGGAACAACAGAATGGTTCCAAATAGGGAAAGGAGTATGTCAAGGCTGTGTATTGTCACCCTGCTTATTCAACTTATATGCAGAGTATGTCATGAGAAACACTGGGCTGGATGAAGCACAAGCTGGAATCAAGAATGCTGGAAGAAATATCAATAACCTCAGATATGCAAATGACATCACCGTCATGGCAGAAAGGGAAGAGGAACTAAAGAGCGTCTTGATGAAAGTGAAAGAGGAGAGCAAAAAAGTTGGCTTAAAACTCAATATTCAGAAAACTAAGAAATCATGGCATCTGTTCCCACCACTTCGGGGCAAATAGATGGGGAAACAATGGAAACAGTGACAGACTATTTTTGGGGGCTCCAAAATCACTGCAGATGGTGACTGCAGGCATGGAATTAAAAGACACTTGCTCCTTGGGGAAAATGTTATGACCAACCTAGACAGGATATTAAAAACATAGACATTACTTTGCCAACAAATGTCCATCTAATCAAACCTATGGTTTTACCAGTAGTCATGTACGGATGTGAGAGTTGGACTATAAAGAAAGCTGAGAGCCGAAGAATTGATGCTTTTGAACTGTGGTGTTGGAGAAGACTCTTGAGAGTCCTTTGGACTGCAAGGAGATCCAACCAGTTCATCCTAAAGGAAACCAGTCCTGAATATTCACTAGAAGGACTGATGCTGAAGGTGAATCTCCAATACTCGGGCCACCAGATGGGAAGAACAGACTCATCTGAAAAGACCCTGATGTTGGAAAAGATTGAAGGCGGGAGGAGAAGGGGACAACAGAGGATGAGATGGTTGGATGGCATCACCGACTCAATGGACATGACTGAGTAAACTCTGGGAGTTGGTGATGGACAGGAAGGCCTGGCATGCTGCAGTCCATGGGGTTGCAAAGAGTCATGACTGAGCAACTGAACTTAGGAATGAGGAGAAGTTGGTAAAACAGTAGCAAGTTTATTATAAGATGAGTGAGGTCTGAAGATTAAATGTATAACATTGTGATCACAGTTGATAATACTGTATTATGTAACTGAAATTTGACTAGCTAACAAAGTAGACCTTATGTGGTAGTCGTGGTAGAAGGAAGGAAAGAGGGGAGGGACAGAGGAAGGAAACGGAACTGAAAAATTTTAAACACTAAATTGTTCTCAGTAATCACTTTGTTGGTGGTAGTGTTAGTATTGTTACATTGAGACTACTCTGTGTATATTGTGAAATATAGTAAATGAATTATTTTTAAAAGCTGAAAATAGGGCAAACAGAACAAACATACATATATACATGATATACATGATATACATAACATATCAAATGCAAGACAGCACAACACAACTTAGTAGCAATATGCTAAGGAAACACAAAGGTACACAGGGATCTAAGGGAAATGAAGTTGATCAGAGAAGGCTTCTTATATAAGTGAAAGTGAAAGTGAAGTCGCTCAGTCGTGCCCGACTCTTTGCAGAGTGTAGCCTGCACCAAGCTCCTCCGTCCATGGGATTCTCCAGGCAAGAGTACTGGAGTGGGTTGCCATTTCCTTCTCCAGGGAATCTTCCTGACCCAGGGATCGAACGCAGGTCTCCCCCATTGTAGACAGACGCTTTACCATCTGAGCCACCAGGGAAGTCTCTTATAAAAGAAGGGGCTACAATTATAGCTTGAGTGAAGTGAAAAATAGAAACCAACAGCTTAACATTTCACCCAATCTCTGGAAGGGAAAGGATATGAAGAAATCATAAATATACTTGCTGAGACCTTTTGAATATGGACTGGAACTTGGAACATACAGATCAACCTGAAGAAACCAGATTCTTTGTGAATGTGAGATTTAATATTTCAGAGAGCACAGGCAATGGGCTTTCTGCCTAGGCCTAGACAGAAAAGACAAGAGCTTTGCCTCCAGGTGGGTACAAGTGAGAGGGAGAGAATCGTAGAAATGTACTGAGCCCATTGTCTCTCTCTTGCAACCATGAGGCCTGATGCACAGACCTCTACACTGAGTCAGCTACCTCCAGGGAGTCCCGACAGGAACGTTTCATTCCTTTAGCCACCAATCTTTCTCTACAACGTTCCAGGCCCTGTTCTGGGCACTGGGAAGAGAGGGATGGAAAGAGTAAGTTCACTGCTCTCACGGAGCTTACCTTTTAGAAGGTTTGACTCTCCCACCCCGGCAAAAGATAGTTGATACTATTTATTCCTAAAATAGCCATCTTCTGTGAAGGGGGGAATATCAAAGAAAGAGCAAGACACACCACTTTTCCCAGGACCAGCTGCACCTTGGAGTTTGTTTTAACCTTGACCAAAGGCAGAATGAGAACTAGAAAGAAGCATGAGAAGCTGTGATACAGATGAACTTCAAAACAGATGGCGCTAGTGGTAAAGAACCCGCCTACCAACGCAGGAGATCTGGGCCCGATCCCTGGGTCAGGAAGATCCCCCAGGGGACAGCATGGCAATCCAGAGTCAGACAAGACTGAGCGACTTTCACTTTCACTTTTCATAGGATATCTCTATTTCAAAAATATTGTGCCTGTATAATGCTGGTCTTTCAAATATGAATAATTTGTAAACCTATGCAAATATTCCTCGGATGGCAACAAACTACATCTTTAAGGATGTCCATTTCAATCGCTTTCGAAATGTTTGTTAAAGGTTCTAAAACTATGCCTCCCAGGATTATTGGTCGGAGTTCCTTACTCTGAACCAAGACACTCTGCTAAGATCACACACAGCAATCTTTTATAAATTCACAGGAAAGAAGTTGATAAACAAAACATTCTCAACGTAAAAGTATTTTTCAAAAAATTTTTAAAGGCTGTGGCACTAATTAATGAACGCTTTTCCTGAAGAATCCTAGAGGAAGAGAAGAGATACAGAACTAAAATTTACTGGGGAAAAAAATGAGCAACAGCTGATCATGCTTAGTCCAACATCTTTTTTTGTTTCCACTCACATGTGTGACTGGAGCTAACATAATCCTAGGAGAGCACATCCGGAGACCAGTTTGCTCACCCCCGCTTAAGAGGCTCCCTTCCCCACCACACAGCTGCACTGTGGAGACCTTTGTAAGGCACAGGGAAGCTGGTGTTTACTGGGAAAAGTACTGCTCCAGGAATCAGATGACCTGAGGAAAACCTCTTGGATCTTAGTTTCCTCATCTCTGAAGCAGAGATAAAGTATTTGTCCTGCCTGTTTCACATGGGCTAAATAGATCGTGCATTTTAAAGGGCAGTGTAAACTACTAAGCACTATACATCATTGTTTTTACTACTATTGTTAATTAAGTATTCATTAAAAACAAAAAAGAAAATCAGTAATTCCCTCTTGAACTCTCTCTGAATGACTTCAAAAAGCCCCTTACTCCCTGAGCAGCAGGAACTCTGTGCTAAAATGATGTTTATCTTCAAGCATGACAAGCTCACAGTCTAATCACTAATAACTTCAAAAATATTGAGCCTTTTTCGCTTTTTGGATTGGACCTAATCTACATTTCCAATTTATAACCACACTCAAGATTTAAAATATCCATTCGGCCATATCTCAATTTCTGAATTAGAAAAATTTATTGATCCCTTAGGTTCAGGTCTCCACAGAGATTTCCTTCCCAAATAGTTCAAAATTGGATGAATGCCTTTCATTAAAATGAGGTATTACCCTCTTTACCACTTTCACAGAAAGTCGAATTTCATAAAGATAATTTCTGGCACATAAAATTGCATCAAAAAGCTGTTAGGAGAGATAACATTTTTCACAGACTATAATGCTCTCCATTTCACTCCCTGTAGACAAATAATAATAATAATTACTAACACCACAAAGAATTCTGTAGTTAGGAGGAAAACTGTTCTAAGAATACCACAGACACTTTCCTAGCAGGAATGTGAATTTCGTACACAATTGAGGCTCTTAAACCCTCCCCCATGAAAAAGTAAAAAGAAAGGAAAGGGAGTTAAAAAAAAAAAGAGCATGAAGAAATACGATATGAAACGAAACATTATATAAAGCTTTGCAGTGACTTTATTAAAGCCCATCAAGAGAAGAAGGACTAAGAACCACTCCTCTGCATGGCCTTTGTCAGCCAAGAACACCACCATCCAAGCAATTACACATACCAGAAACTCCCAAGCTGTCCTGCGCGCTCCTCCCTCTTCTGCATGTTAGGCCTGTTCTCTTCTCTCCCTGATGCTGGGAGGGATTGGGGGCAGGAGGAGAAAGGGACGATGGAGGATAAGATGGTTGGATGGCATCACCGACTCAATGGACATGGATGGGTTTGGGTGGACTCCGGGAGTTGCTGATGGACAGGGAGGCCTGGCGTGCTGCAATTCACGGGGTCACAAAGAGTCGGACACGACTGAGCGACTGAACTGAACTGAACTTCTCTCCCTAAACATTTCCAGAGCTCCCTCACTTGCCTCCATCCCCGCGACTGACACTCACCCAGGTTAATGACTGCATATGGAGCCTTCAGTCAGGTCTCCCTGCCCCCAGTCTTATCATTTCCAATTCATTGTTCACAGAGCAGCCACAGTGATCTTTCTTAAGCCAAAAACCTGATCATGTCTGTGTGTGTGTTAGTCGCTCAGTTGTGTCCAACTCTTTAAAACCCCATGGACTGTAGCTCACCAGGCTCCAATGTCCATGGGATTCTCTAGGCAAGAAGACTAGAGTGGGTGGCCAGTCCCTTCTCCAGGGGATTTCCCCGACCCAGAGACTGAACCCGGGTCTCCTGCATGGCAGACAGATTCTCTACCATCTGAGCCACTGGTCATGTCTGACTACCTGATTAAGACAGCTCATGGGGCGTGGGGGGAGGGGGTCCTAAATCCAACTAAACTCTTCAAAATCTGAGCTGTACACATGGTTCCAGTGTCATCTCCCGCTCCAAGCACTCTGCCCCCAATTGTCCTGGGCTGCTTAAAATTCCCTGGATAAGTCATACTTTCTCTCTGCTCCCAGGCTGTGGGGAAGACAGAGCAACCTAAAGAAAGAGGGTTTATTTCTCTCATTTAACAAGAAGATCACGAGTAAGTGGCAGGAGACACCGTGAACATCTCAATGGTTTCAGAGCCAATGAATTGCTCTTGTTTTGGCCTCTCCCTCAAGGGCCCAGATGGAAGCCACAGACAATGCATTCATATTCTAGGCACAAAGAAAGTAGGAAGAGAAACTAGAAAATAGCATGGGACTATGACAAATAATAATAATAGTCAAGAGTATGTTTACTTTGGACTAAATTTGCCGACTAAGGTCCATCTAGTCAAGGCTATGGTTTTTCCAGTGGTCATGTATGGATGTGAGAACTGGACTGTGAAGAAACCTGAGTGCCGAAGAGTTGATGCTTTTGAACTGTGGTGTTGGAGAAGACTCTCGAGAGTCCCTTGGACTGCAAGGAGATCCAACCAGTCCATTCTAAAGGAGATCAGCCCTGGAATTTCTTTGGAAATTCCAAAAAAGCTGAAACTCCAGTACTTTGGCCACCTCATGCGAAGAGTTGACTCATTGGAAAAGACTCTGATGCTGGGAGGGATTAGGGGCAGGAGGAGACGGGGACGACCGAGGATGAGATGGCTGGATGGCATCACTGACTCGATGGATGCGAGTCTGAGTGAACTCTGGGAGTTGGTGATGGACAGGGAGGCCTGGCATGCTGCGATTCATGGGGTCGCAAAGAGTCGGACACGACTGAGCAACTGAACTGAACTGAAACAGTGTTCTAAGTGCTTTAAACTCATTTAAATCATTCAAAGCTTTGAGGCAGATATTCTAGTCTATTCCTCACTTTTAAGGGTATAACTTGCCCAAGGTTCTATGGCTAGGAAGTGGACTTTCAGGATGCAAACCCAGAGTCCATGTTCTCTAACCAGATCTACTCAGCCTCCCCAAAACAAACAAAAACAGCCTGTCAAATATGTTCTAGACAGGCGCTCCCTCCCCAACCTCTGCTTCTAATTCACGAGGTGCCTTCACTGAGATGCTGGAGGAAGGGTGTGGCGCTTCTGTCACAGGGTCTGGGCACTGGGAGCGCAGCCTGGGCCACAACTACACATATGCTCGTGAAATAAAAACCATTCCCTGTGCAGAAAAGCAAGAAGACTGCTGTCTTCCCAATTTTAGTTTTTGCCTTTAACAATCTTTTTTCAAAGGAGAGGCTAGACAAAAATGAAAATATAAAAAGAATTTCTAAACTTGAATCCAAAATGCTCATTAGAAGTATATTTGTTATTCATAAGACTCATCATTTCAGGCTAAAAAACTCAAAATGAGAGAGGCAGTTTAGCCACACAAAAAGAAAATATGCCTTGACTTACAGCCCCTATGACTGAGCTGTGAATTTACTCTTTTCCTTTTGGCAGATTTTCTTTTTTTTTTTTTTAATAGAGAGGAAGAAAACTTCTGGTGACTTTTTCCTTAGATCACCACAAGTTCACCTCCACATCTCAGAACATACAACCACAGGAGCAGGGATTCCAGAAATACAGACTGTCCCATCTAGAAGCGCAGCCTGATAAATGCAGAGAAAGGCCAGGTTTAGAAGTCAGCGCCACAGCTTGACAGCACCTCCTATTTGCCCTGTGGCCCGGGTCTGAACTTTCTCATCTGAAGGGAAGGAAAAGGCCTACCTTGTGGAGTTGTTATGAAGATTAAGGGAAAGAGTTGTAAGGTTCTCGAGACCATCACATTCAAGACAACAGTATTATCATTCTCCAAGCCGCGGAGGGTTCATCGTTGCTTCACCTTCCCGCCAGGGCTATTCCCGTTGATGTGGATGCAAAGATCCCAGGGAAAGCACTTCTCACTCAGGTGCTGCCCACCACCATTGCAGGGGACCAGCACAGCTGCGGTCTCCCAACAGGAAAGCAGTTTGTTGGGTTTCTGTTTGTTTGATTTGGGTGTTTTTTACCTTTCATGTTCTTTACTACACTTCAGCACTTAGAAAGGGATACATTTTAAAAATGAAAACATTTCACAAATTCAAATAAGAAACGCTACATATGTGTAAAAATACTACATTCAATCCGGAAGGGACTGTAAGAAACGAGTCACGGCAGGCACTCTGGGTTAGGGAGACTGAGGGACTGGGGACGGGAATAGAAAGGAGACCTTCGCCATTTGCAGCTTGTGCAAGTCAGCGGTTCAAAGTGAGTAAAATGTTCGATCTTAAGACAGAGCATTAAATGAAGGTCTATCATTTAGGTATACCATTTATATTATAAATAAAGGTATATCATTTAGGGTTCAGCTCAACTTTCACCTTGACTCAAACACTTGAGAGCCAAGTCCTATGGCCCATAGGACTTCACTGACCTTATGGCTCTTCCTGACTGACCTCCCCTTGCTCTGAATGTCCACTGCTGTCCTCTCCATAACTTAGCTCCAATCACTTCCTTTGCATTTATGAGCTGGTTCAAGAAAGCCAGGCGTATTTCTCCAATACACTGCAAATTCTTAAAGAGAAGGAACAAGCCTCGTGATTCCTGACTGTTCTCAGCCTCATCCCAGGAATGGTGGCAATTAACACCACTGCCTGACATGATTCAAGAGTAGCTATTGCTACTCTCTATCATTGTTCTTTATCCAGAACATATGATGAAACCCAGAAGAAGTAGACTATCACTTTAAAGACAATGAGTCCTTTTTTGAGCTTAAAAAGGGGTTTCAAGTCATTAACCTTTTCAAATTTATTTTCAACTTATTGGGCTTTTACTTTTTGCTGAGCTGGATCTTGGGTTTAGGTGTTCATTGCTATTGGGTAGTACTTCCTTTAACGTTGGGAGGAAACAAAGCTCCAAAGATGGCAGGAAAGCAAAGCTCTGCCTGCAAGAAGACATGGCAGTTTTCTGAACTCACAGTACTCATCCGCCTTCTTTCACTTGAAAGCATGGGCAGAATTTTTCTGAAAATTAGCAAGAAACCCATCAGGGCCCAAAGCATACTGAGAAACAGAGAATTAAAACTGGGGAAAATACTGAGGATTTTTCTTTCCATTCCTATTTGTCACAAAAAGAAACTGGTGCTCATAAGACCAACGTGGTCCCATGGTGATTTTTGCTGAAAATACGACAGGGTCCATCTAATAGTGCTATAACAGAGGGACTGAACGAGCTGCAGAGAGTCGAGAGGCGCAGCTTGAGTTTGTCGGGAGACACTGGAAAGGAGACGCCAAGCCAGGCCACCTGGCCTCCCCCTCCCGTCTCCCTGCACAACCGAAGCTGCCTTTCCTTCAGCTGTCTCTCACTCCTGATGGCCACTCCCCAGAGCCACATTTCTGTCTCACAAACCAGAAGCCATCCTTGATTTCTGTCTTAAGCCCTACTCCCCACTTCCCACCACTGACACACCTTCATCTCAGTCACCCTCACCTCTTGCTCAGTCCCCCAAGTAAGCTGGCCTTTTGCCAAATCACCTCATGCCTCTCACCCCACACACCTGGGTCGCTCTGCCTCCTGCTCTAGAAATGCCCCTCACTCCAAATCTCTGCTTGTCAAAACTCCAGCTAGTCTTAAAAGCCCAGATAAAATGTCGCCATGTTGATAACATACCTCTTAATCCCGTAATTTCCTAATACTCCTTTTTTTTCCCTAAGTAGAGAGATTTTGGGGGGTGATTTCCATGCTTCCCCTCTGGCTACCCCCTAAAATGTCTTCTCCATACCTCATACAGATTGGATGTTTTTAAAAATAAAATCCCAGCAAGACACTCCTTTTCAGTGACTTCCCACTCCACCCAGAATTCAACCAACCCCAGCTTGTCAAGGATCTAGGCCCTCCTTCGTTTTGGATCTTGCCTTGGCCATGCCCAGCCTGGTCCTCCAGCCATCCCGACCTCCTGACAGTTCTACAGTGGCCTACTCTTCTCCTCTGCGTCTCTGCACCCACATTCCCTCTGACCGGGCCACGCTTCTCTTGCCTCTCCCCAAGACGGGCTCGCTCTCATCCTTCAGCTGTCTCCTGCAATATCCCTCCTAAATCCCTTCGCAAACTACATAAGGAAGACAGCTTCCCCCTTTACTCGCTGCCACTGCAAAGGGCAACTGTTTCTTTCACAATCCTCTTCATAACCTGTAACTATTTGATATTCATTTGCCTGCTTCTAGTCTTTCCAGTAGCATCCAAGCTCCTGGGAGGCAGTGGTCATACCTACCATTGGCCCTGTTGTTACTGCCATTCCTGGCAGAATGCCTGGGTAGACGGAGGGGGGGGGTTAGTGAATGAATGAATGAACAAAGGCGTGCAAAAAGTCGTGTCTCCCCAAAATGATAAAGATGTCATTTTCACCTCAGGACCCCAGGGAATTTCGTTTTCTACCTCTCTATGGATATGAGTTTGAGTAGGCTCTGGGAGTTGGTGAGGGACAGGTAACCCTGGCATGCTAAAGTCCATGGGGTCACAAAGAGTCAGACGCAACTGAGCGCCTAAACTGAACTGGGCAGTATTCTCACTGGGTATGCTGTATTACAGTTACTTGTATGTGGATTCGCCATCAGGCAAGCTAGATTTGTTCTTAATCATCTTTGTTTTTTGCCACAGCACCAGGTTAAGCTCAAAAAGAATGACAACAGAAGGAAAGAGATTCAGGAGAGAGGAAATAAGGAAGAGAGAAAACAAAGAGGCGGAAAGGGGACAAAACAGGGAAATTGTAAGAAAGAGATAAGGAAGGATAGTCTACAGGGAACATGAACATTAGAGAAAATTCCTTTATAGTTGACACATAACACAGAGATTAGCAAGGTAATAGTTTTCTTCTTGGGCTTCCCAGGTCATTCAGTGGTAAAAAAAAAAATTTGCCTGCCAAGCAGAAGACTTGAGTTCGATCCCTGGGTCAGGAAGATTCCCTGGAGAAGGAAATGACAACCCATTCCAGTATTCTTGCCTGGGGACTCCCGTGGACAGAGGAGCCTGGCAGGCTACAGTCCGTGGGGTCACAAAGAGTCAGACACGACTCAGCGACTAAGTAGCAACAGCAGCAGTTTCCTCCCAGGTGTAATTTTTCGGGCCACATTTCTGCATTTTTCCCTATCTTCGTTTCTATCTCCTTTCCATTTCAAATGAATATCCCACACACACACCCTTATGCTGCCTTTACCTTGGGGCCCAGGCTGACAAGTGACCAGTATTCTCCACTTCTCTTGGAGACAGGTTAGCCCGTATGTCTGCACTTAACAGACTGACCTTGAAAACCCAACAAGGGTAGCTACGGGTCCTAAGCATCCGAAGGGAATAACTAACAAAGTGATCAGCTCCAGATCAAAGTTTATTTTGAAAAGAGCAGACTACCAATAATCTCCGTTCCTGGAAATCAAATGAACAGTCTCTGTTGTTCTGGCATTTTCCTTTGCCCAGTTCTGTCTATCTGGGTTGAGTTGAGCGGCATGTGTTCCTGCATTTCCTGGTGCTTGTTTTTCTGGGATCAGAATGAGGTAGGGTGCCTGTGAATGTATCGTATTGATGGGACTGCTCAGTTGGTTTATAAAAGAGAAAGTGGTGGTTAATAAGTTCCTTCCTTGGCAATAGGAAAAGAGGTGGGAGCAGGGGGAGCAGTGGGGCAGAGGAAAAGGCAGAATGAGATGGGGAAAGGCTCTCAGCCGGCCGAGTGCAAGCTCAGTTGGAAACAGAAATAATTTCAAAATAGCCAAATGGTATTCTCTGGAGATTAAAATCAAAGACAAAGAGCTACAGAGAGCAAAATCATGGAATTAGTTTTTCATCCGAAAAACCCAAGAGGATTTTTTTCCCCTTTATCAAGTACCTAAGCAAAGAATGATGAAAGGAGACAGCAAAGTTTCAGGAAAACTGTGTGTAAGTTTGATTATTACTCACTCATCTATGCAACTTTTTTTAATGCTAATAATTTTACTATAATTGGTAACAGATCTCTTCTTGCATCATATGCCCCATCCCCCACCCCAGGCAAGGTCATAGCAACAATTATTTTTTCTATGTTTTTTCCCATTCTGGTTACATCATGGGCAATAAAAGTAAAACATATTTATAATACGACATGTTGTGTAACACAAAACACTTCTTCATTTTGCTGGTCCTCAAAACTTAAAAAGGAGTAAACACTCAACACTCCCATAAATTTAAGTGCTTTGGTATTTCAAATTCTTAGTAGAATGTTTCTTAGCCCTTGAATTCCTAGAAACCTGTAAGGATAGCTTGGAATAAACAAAGTACTGCAAAAGCACAATAAATAATGGCTGCAAAGATGATTATGAGAACTTGATTTTATAAAAGTAGAGCGTGAACAGTCCCAGCCACAAGGCTCCATACTTTTCTTTCTTATAATAAAGTAATAAGATAGGACACTTATAGTTAAAATGCATACCCCCAGGCTTTCAATAAAGCCTTTGAATATAAATTCCTATAAAGTGATATCAGGTTAAAATCTACTAAATCTAAAATTAAGGATAAAATTTTCACATAAATCAAACAAACAATAAATCAAACAATTTGAGAATGATACATGTAAAAGCCTTCCATTGTATCTAAAACCCTGGAAAAAAATGCATATTTAATTCAATGCTGTCATGAACTATAAAGAATCCCCCCAAAAAACAGCTAAAAGAAATGAGTTAAATTCTAAATTATATTTCTTAGTATCCTCTGAGGAATGTTTAGTTATTTATTTGGAGATTTGTGTTTATTTCCTTAAAACTGTGGAGTTTCTATACAAGCGCCCAGACTATGTTTGCTTGATAAATTATAACAACTGCAAGAGGGAAAAATTTTATGTTCATTGCTAAACATGTGTTCTAATACACCTTCAGCACCATATTCTAGAGTCTAACCTCAAACATTTGGATTGCTTGCCCATAAGATAGGGAATGTTTTTCATTCTATACTGTATCTGGTACTGTAACTTTCGCAGCAAATCCAACCATGGTAGTATCAGTACCAATGAGGAATACCTGATATACGTGACTCCTTCAGTTAAGAACAAATGCAGACTGTAAACATGACTGAACTCTAGCATAATAAGAGCCTGCAGAGTCAGGACCGACATCTGACTCTAAAGGCTCTCTCTTGATTACATACTCTGAGTCCAGCTATGCTTTACTACATGCACCGTTTCTACACTTGTCCAAGTCACCACCATCCTTCCCATGGACAGCTGCTGTGACATCTTGACCATCCTCTCTGCTCCCCCCTCAATCCTCTATAATCCATGTTTCCACTCCAAACCTAGAGGAGTCTTTCAAAACTGGCTACTAGAACATGACACAACCCCACACGTTTTCTCTTCCCTTTTTCCTCCTCCTTACGCAGAAATGGAAAGACTGGATAAAGAACATCCTCCTGTTGTTTTTTTCTTCTTAGAGGTTAAAGCGTCTGCCTGCAATGTGGGAGACCTGGGTTTCATCCCTGGGTCGGGAAGATCCCCTGGAGAAGGAAATGGCAACCCACTCCAGTATTCTTGCCTGGAGAATCCCATGGACGGAGGAGCTTGGTGGGCTACAGTCCACGGGTTGCAAAGAGTCGGATACAACTGAGCGACTTCACTTTCACTTTCAAGCTCTAATGAGAATCGGGCTAAGAAAAGTGGTTGCCCAAAATAGCTTCCCTTGTAGCTCAGATGGTAAAGAATCTGCCTGCAATGCAGGAGACCTGGGTTCAATTCCTGGGTCAGGAAGATCCCCTGGAGAAGGAAATGGCAACCCACTCCAGTATTCTTGCCTGGAGAATCCTATGGACAAAGGAGCCTGGCGGGCTACGGTCCATGGTGTCACAAGAGTCGGACATGACTTAGTGACTAAACCCCCACCAAAATAGCTTATTTTTAGTACTGATATCCTACTACTTTCAAAATTTGGAACAGAATAACTATAAGAGTCATTAACATCTCACTTATTCAGAAGCCACATGTCTGATGAGCCTAACTTTCTAGAATTTCCCTGAGAAGAACTAGAGATGGGGAAAACTAGAAAGGAGACTCACAGATACCACAAAGTCCCCATATTAAAGTTCCCTTGTATTTTAGAAAACCTAATAAACTCAGTCATCTACTGTCCTACGCATAACCAGAGAAAATATGCTGTTGGGGACGGGGAGCCCTTGGGGAGACATGTGAGTGGCATCAGGAAGTGAATAAGAATGCCTATCAGAGAAAAACTACGAAAAATGGGCGAGAGAATTAAAAAAGCACAATAGATGGTCTTCAGTGTAATGGAAAAAAATCCATCTGCAGTAAACCCTAAGTGTATCACTGTATTTATAGCATGGTATTTCCAAAATGATCCTGAAATAATAGGAAAACAGACAATACCCCAAGTACTTTATTAAGAAGATGGAGAAATATACAGTATTTTAGTAAAGTTTCCAACACACCTGTTGGAATAGTTTTAAGTGACTGTGCTTAAATGGTTGTAATTCATTCATTCCTTAGATGAAAAATGGATTCCTCCAACGTGAAGTCGCTCAGTCGTATCCGACTCTTTGCAACCCTGTGGACTGTAGCCCACCAGGCTCCTCTGTCCATGGGATTTTCCAGGAAAGAATACTGGAGTGGGTTGCCACTGGATTCCTCCAAGACAACAGTAAAAAGTGAGCTTTTAAAGAAATTTCTGTTGGTGGCATGTTCAGCCTCAAGAGGGCGCTCAAGGCTTCCCACCTGTAGGCATGCCAGGGGGAGGAAGAAAGCCTGTTGTTCAGTCACTAAGTCCTGTCCGACTCTTTGCCACCCCATGCACTGCAGCACAGCAGGCTCCCCTGTCCTTCACTATCTCCTAGAGTTTGCTCAAACTCATGCTCATTGAGTCAGTGATGCTATCTAACCATCTCACCCTCTGCCACCCCCTTCTTTTACCTTCAAGCTTTCCCAGCAGCAGAGTCTTTACCAATGAGTTAGTTCTTTGTATCAAGTAGCCAAAGTACTGAAGTTCAGCATAAGTTCTTCTAATGAATATTAAGGGTTGATTTCCTTTAGGATTGACTGGTTTGATCTCCTTGCAGTCCAAGGGATTCTCAAGAGTCTTCACCAAAATTTGACAGCCTCAGTCCTTTGGCACTCAGCTTTCTTTATGATCCAACTCTTAACATCCATACATGACTACTGGAAAAACCATTGCTTTGACCATATAGACCTTTCTCAGCAAAGTAGTATCTCTGCTTTTTAATCTGCTGTCTAGGTCTGTCATAGCTTTCCTTCTAAGGAGCAAGCATCTTTTAATTTCATGACTTTAGTCACCATCCACAGTGATTTTCGAAACCAAAAAAGTAAAATCTGTCATTGTTTTCATTATTTCCCCTTCTATTTGGCAGGAAGTGATGGGACCAGAAGCCATGATCTTAGTTTTTCTTTTTTAAGGTTGCATTTCCAGCCAGTTTTTTCAACTGTCTCTTTTCACCCCATGCCATGCAGGGCCACCCAAGATGGACGGGTAACAGTCAAGAGTTCTGACAAAATGTGGTCCACTGGTGAAGAAAATGGCAACCCACTTCAGTATTCTTGAGTATTCATGAGAACCCCATGGACAGTAAGAAAAGGGAAGAAGGCATACTAATACCTAAAGATGAAGGCAAGGAGGTCATGTGTCCTCACTACTTAGAAGTTCCCTACTACCTGACAAGCTAAGAGGTTATGGTGTTATGCCCGTATGGCATGTCTCATTAGCTTTTTCCCATTGGACCCATTTCTTCTTTGGATTACACCTCCCTCTTTTATCCTGTACATAAAGGCTACCCACTGAAAAGACCCTGATGCTGGGAGGGGTTGGGTGCAAGAGGAGAAGGGGACGACAGAGGATGAGATGGCTGGATGGCATCACTGACTCAATGGACATGAGTTTGAGTGAACTCGGGGAGTTGGTGATGGACAAGGAGGCCTGGCGTGCTGCGATTCATGGGGTTGCAAAGAGTCGGACACGACTGAGCGACTGAACTGAACTAAACTGAACCACTTGGGAAGACTGTACCCTTCTTCATTCAAAAAATACTTCCTGCACATCTCCTACCTATCAGGTCCTGTTCTAGATGCTGAGGATATGGCAGTGAACAAGAAAAGCTCTGGAATAAGCAGCTGACACCAGTTCTGCTTAAGCCTATACTGTTCTGTAGGGTACAGGATGAAGCTAGGATAAAGGTGAAGGATGTTCCAAATTAGAAGAAAAAGCCAACATAGGTGAGATGCAGGACTCCTCTAACATGTGACCTCATAAGCCCACCACTCCTTTGTGAGGGACAAGGCAACACTTAGATATAGCCTTTGTCCTAACTGATTGGATCATATATTTTACCCAAGATAACTAAAAGCTACAGCCCTTAGTACAAGAATGTGTCCAAGTGCCTCAGGTCTGCTAACCTACTAACTCACAGGCATTTCAGACTCATAGTCTAAGCAAACAGTGCTGATTTGACCAGCCTATTTCTCCTGAAGATTTAACAGGGGATGTGGTCACAGTAGGTGGCAAAATGAGCTATCAAAATTCCTCAGTGATCACTATCACAACCTAAAATCCCCACCTTGAATATTAACATAGCTGATATCCTTAGCAGGCCTAAACAGAAAAGCCTTATAAGTGAACCCAAAAGGCCTCCACATTATGAGTAAGCCAGATGGTCACCACCCCTAATCCTTAATGCTAATTGTACTTTGGAACGCTTCCTGGAAACCTTCAGCAAAGACCCTGCTTTATCCTCCACTGGAGTTCAGAGGGAATAAGGATCCAGAAAAATAGTCATGGCACCTTTGGTAAGTAAAAAGGCTCCCTCAAGCACACAGAGAGTGTGTAGTTACCTGCCTGCCCCTGCACCTCAAACATCTCGAAGTCAAAAACTACCTTAGCTTCTGTTTCCTCACTACTTTCTTCAGAGTTAGGTGCCTGTGCACACTCTGTTTATTGTTATCAGGTATTCATAAGCTGTTCCCTTTGTCAACACACATTTTTGGATAGAACTTCTGAGTTCAGTCTGTACCAGAGGACAAATAATATTTGTAGTTTTTATACAAATACAAAAATATTCTACTGTCAGTGGAAAACTTAGAAAAGCAACTAGATATGGGTATTTAAAAAAATTTACTGTTAATTTGCAGGTAAAAGAATTTAAGTTTGGATAGGAAGACTCAATATTGTGAAAATGACTATACTACCAAATGCAATCTATAGATTCAGTGTGATCCCTATCAAATTACCAATGGCATTCTTCACAGAACTAGAACAAAAGATTTCACAATAAACATGGAAACACAAAAGACTCCAAATAGCCAAAGCAATCTTAAGAAAGAAGAATAGAGCTGGAGAACTCAATCTTCCCGACTTCAGATTATACTACAAAGCTACAGTCATTAAGACAGTATGGTACTAACACAAAAACAGAAATATAGACCAATGGAACAAGATAGAAAGCCCAGAAATAAACCCATGCACCTACGGGTACCTTCTTTTTGAGAAAGGAGGCAAGAATATACAATAGGGCAAAGACAGCCTCTTCAATAAGTGGTGCTGGGAAAACTGGACAACCACATGTGAAAGAATGAAATGAGACCACTTCCTAACACCATTCACAAAGATAAACTCAAAATGGATTAAAGACCTAAATGTAAGAGAAACTATAAAACTCTTAGAGGAAATCATAGGCAGAATACCCAATGACATAAATCAAAGCAATATCCTCTATGACCCACCTCCTAGAACAGAAATAAAAACAAAAGTAAACATTGGGACCCAATTAAACATAAAAGCTTTTGCATAGCAAAGGAAACTATAAGCAGGGTGAAACGACAACCCTCAGGATGGGAGAAAACAAGAGCAAATGAAACAACTGACAAAGGATTAATTCCCAGAATTTACAAGCAGCTCATACAACTCAATACCAGAAAAACAAACCACCCAATCAAAAAGGGGGGAAAAGACCTAAACAGACATTTCTCCAAAGAAGACATACAGATGGCTAACAAACACATGAAAAGATGCTCAACATCACTCACTATTAGAGAAATGCAAATCAAAACTACAATGAGATATCACATCACACCAGCCTGAATGGCATTCATCAAAAGTCTACAGACAATAAATGCTGGAGAGGGTGTGGAGAAAAGGGAATGCTCTTGCACTGTTGGTAGGAATGTCAACTGATACAGCCATTATGGAAGATGGTATGCTGCTGCTGCTGCTGCTAAGTCGCTTCAGTCGTGTCTGACTCTGTGCGACCCCATAGATGGCAGCCCACCAGGCTCCCCGTCCCTGGGATTCTCCAGGCAAGAGTACTGGAGTGGGGTGCCATTGCCTTCTCCGATCGAAGATGGTATAGAGATTCCTTAAAAAACTAGGAATGAAACCACCATATAAGCCAGCAAACCCACTCCTAGGCATATACCCTGAGGAAACCAAAACTGAAAAAGACACATGTATCCCATTGTTCATCGCAGCACTATTTACAACAGCTAGAAGGTGGAAGCAACCTAGATGTCCATCAACAGATGAATGGATAAAGAAGTTGTGGTACATATACACAATGAAATATTACTCAGCCATTAAAAAGAATGCATTTGAGTCAGTTCTGATGAGGTTGATGAACCTAGAACCTATTATACAGAGTGAAGTGAGTCAGAAAGAGAAAGATAAATATTGTATTCTAATGCATATATATATATGGAATCTAGAAAAATGGTACTGAAGAATTTATTTACAGGGCAGCAATGGAGAAATTTATCTAACTTAATGAAACTATGAGCCATGCTGTGTAGGGCCACCCAAGACAGACGGGTCATGGTGGAGAGTTCCAACAAAATGTGGTCCACTGGAGACGGGAATCGCAAATCACTTCAGTATTCTTGCCTTGAGAACCCCATGAACAGTATGAAAAGGCAAAAAGATAGGACAATGAAAGATGAACTCCCCACGTTGGTAGGTGCCCAATATGCTACTGGAGATCAGTACAGAAATAACTCCAGGAAGAATGAAGAGATGGAGCCAAAGCAAAAACAACACCCAGTTGTGGATATGACTGATGATGGAAGCAAGGTTCCATGCAGCAAAGATCAATATGGCATAGGAATCTGGAATGTTAGGCCCATGAATAAAGGCAAACTAGAAGTGGTCAAACAGGAGATGGCAAGAGTGAAGGTCAACAATTTAGGAATCAGTGAACTAAAATGGACTGGAATGGGTCAATTTAACTCAGATGACCATTATATCTACTACTGTGGGCAAGAATCCCTTAGAAGAAATGGTTGTTCAGTCACTAAGTCATGTCTGACTCTTTGCAACCCCATAGACTAGCCTGCCCGGCTCCTCTGTCCATGAGATTTTCCAAGCAAGAATACTGGAGTGGGTTGCCATTTCCTTCTCCAAGAAGAAATGGAGTAGCCATGATAACCAACAAAAGTGTCCAAAATGCAGTATTTGGATACAATCTCAAAAACGACAGAATGATTTCTGATCATTTCCAAGGCAAACCATTCAATATTATGGTAATTCAAGTCTATGCCCCGACCAGTAATGCTGAAGAAGCTGAAGTTGAATGGTTCTATGAAGACTTACAAGACCTTCTAGAACTCGCACACAAAAAAGATGTCCTTTTCATTATAGGAGACTGGAATGCAAAAGTAGAAAGTCAAGAAACACCTGGAGAGTTTTGCCAAGAGAACACACTGGTCATAGCAAACACCCTCTTCCAACAACACAAGAGAAGACTCAATGTACAGACATCATGAGATGGTCAACACTGAAATCAGATTGATTGTATTCTTTGCAGCCAAAGATGGAGAAGCTCTATGCAGTCAGCAAAAACAAGACCAGGAGTTGACTGTGGCTCAGATCATGAACTCCTTATTGCCAAATTCAGACTTAAATTGAAGAAAGCAGCGAAAACCACTACCTAAATCAAATCCCTTACAATTATACAGTGGAAGTGACAAATAAATTTAAGGCATTGGATCTGATAGACAGAGCGCCTGAAGAACTATGGACAGAGGTTCATGACATTGTACAGGAGATGGATCAAGACCATCCCCAAGAAAAAGAAATGCAAAAAAGCAAAATGGCTCTCTGAGGAGGCTTTACAAATAGCTGTGAAAAGAAGAGAAGCAAAAGACAAAGGAGAAAAGGGAAAATATGCCCATTTGAATGCAGAGTTCCAAAGAATAGCCAAGAGAGATAGGAAAGCATTCCTCAGTGATCAGAGAAAAGAAATAGAGGGAAAAAATAGAATGGGAAAGACTAGAGATCTCTTCAAGAAAATTAGAGATACCAAGGGAACATTTCATGCAAAGATGGGCTCAATAAAGGACAGAAATGATATGGACCTAACAGAAGCAGAAGATATTAAGAAAAGGTGGCAAGAATACACAGAAGAACTACACAAAAAAGATCTTCATGACCCAGATAATCACAATGGTGTGATCACTCCCCTAGAGCCAGACATCCTGGAATGTGAAGTCAAGTGGGCCTTAGAAAGCATCACTAAGAACAAAGCTAGTAGAGGTGATGGGATTTCAGTTGAGCTATTTCAAATCCTGAAAGATGATGCTGTGAAAGTGTTACACTCAATATGCCAGCAAATTTGGAAAATTCAGCAGTGGTCACAGAACTGGAAACGGTCATTTTTCATTCCAATCCCAAAGAAAGGCAATGCCAAAGAATGCTCAAAACACTGCACAATTGCACTCATCTCACATGCTGGCAAAGTAATGCTCAAAATTCTCCAAGCCAAGCTTCAACAATACGTAAATCATGAACTTTCAGATGTTCAAGTTGGTTTTAGAAAAGAAAGAGGAACAGAGATCAAATTGCCAACATCCGTTGGGTCACTGAAAAAGCAAGATATTTCTAGAAAAACATCTATTTCTGCTTTATTGACTATGCCAAAGCCTTGGACTGTGTGGATCACAATAAGCTGTGGAAAATTCTGAAAGAGATGGGAATACCAGACCACCTGATCTCCCTCTTGAGAAATCTGTATGCAGGTCAGGAAGCAACAGTTAGAACTGGACATGGAACAACAGACTGGTTCCAAATAGGAAAAGCAGTACATCAAGGCTGTATATTGTCACCCTGCTTATTTAACTTCTATGCAGAGTACATCATGAGAAACACTGGGTTGGAAGAACCACAGGCTGGAATCAAGATTGCTGGGAGAAATATCAATAACCTCATATACACAGATGACACCATCCTTGTGGAAGAAAGTGAAGAAGAACTAAAGAGCCTCTTGATGAAAGTGAAAGAGGAGAGTGAAAAAGTTGGCTTAAAGCTCAACATTCAGAAAACTAAGATTATAGCATCTGCTCCCATCAATTCACGGGAAATAGATGGGGAAACAGTGGAAACAGTGACAGAATTTATCTTCTTGGGCTCCAAAATCACTGCAGATGGTGACTGCATCCATGAAATTAAAAGATGCTTTCTCCTTGGAAGTAAAGTTATGACCTACATAGACAGCATATTAAAAGGCAGAGACATTACTTTGCCAACAAAGGTGTGTCTAGTCAAGAATACGGTTTTTCCAGTAGTCATGTATGGATGTGAGAGTTGGACTATAAAGAAAGCTGAGCGCTGAAGAATTGATGCTTTTAAACTGTGGTGTTGGAGAAGACTCTTGAGAGTCCCTTGAACTGTAAGGAGATCCAACCCGTCCATCCGAAAGGAAATCAGTCCTGAATATTCATTGGAAGGACTGATGCTGAAACTCCAATACTTTGGCCACCTGACAGGAAGAACTGACTCATTTGAAAATACCCTAATGCTGGGAAAGATTGAAGGTGGGAGGAGAAGGGGACGACAGAGGATGAGATGGTTGGATGGCAACACCAACTCAATGGACATGAGTTTGAGTAAATTCCGGGAGTTGGTGATGGACAGGGAGGCCTGGAGTTCTGCAGTTCATGGGGTCGCAAAGAGTTGGACACGACTGAGTGCCTGAACTGAACTGACCCAAACAGAGAAACAGACATAGAGAACAGACTTAAGGACATGGGAAGAGGGGAGGAGAGGGTGATGTAAGGAAAGAGTAACATGGAAACTTACATTACCATATGTAAAATAGACAGCCAACAGGAATTTGCTGTATGGCTCAGGAAACTCAAACAGGGGCTCTGTATCAACCTAGTGGGGTAGGATAGGGAGGGAGGTGGGAGGGAGGTTAAGGAGGGAGGCAATATATCTATACCTATGGCTGATTCATGTTGAGGTTCGACAGAAAACAATAACATTCTGTAGAGCAATTATCCTTTAATTTAAAAAATTAAAAATTAAAAAAAGAATCTGTTTTAGGTTTTAAAATGTTAAACCTTCAAAAATTGTTTGCTTTAGAAATCAGTTGCATTACTTTATACCACAATGAAATATCAGAAAGACAAAGTAAAAAAAATGCCTTTTAAAATTACACCAAAGGAATACAAAATACCTAGGAATAAACCTGACTAGGGAGATGAAAGACATATATGCTGAGAACTATAAAATATTAATAAAAGAAAATCAAGATGATTTTAAAAATTAGGAAGATATTCTATGCTCTTAGATTGGAAGAATTAATACTGTTAAAATGGCCATACTAACCAAAGAAATCTATAGATTTCATGCAATTCCCACCAAATTACCCGTGACATTTTTCACAGAACTAGAACAAACAATCCTGAAATGTGTGTGTGTGTGTGTGTGTGCACCCAGTCGTGTCTGACTCTCTGCCACCCCATGGACTGTAGACCACCAGGCTTCTCTGTCCATGGGGTTCTCCAGGCAAGAATACTGGAGTGGGTTGCCATTTCCTTCTCCATCCTGAAATTTATATGTAACCCAAAAGACCCAAATTGCCAAAGCAATCCTGAGGACAAAGAACAAAGCAGGAGGTATAACTCTTTGTAGTATAAAGCTATGGTAATCGAAACAGCATGGTGCTGGCAGGAAAATAGGCACATGGATCAGTGGAAAAGCATAGAACCCAGAAAGAAACCCACACACCTATGTTTAACTGATCTTCAACAAAGAAAGCACGAACATGCAATGGGGAAAAGACAGTCTCTTCAGCAAGTGGTGTTGGGAAAGTTGGACAGCTGGATGTAAATTAGCCAAGTTAGAACACAACCTTTCATCATACACAAAAATAAACTCAAAATGGCTTAAAGATTTAAACATAAGACACAACATCATAAAACTCCTAGAAGAGAACTAGGAAAAACATTCTTTGACAGAAATCGTACCAATGTTTTCTTAGATCAATTCTGCCAAGGCGAAGAAAGTGAAAGTGAAAGTCGCTCAGTCATGTCCGACTCTTTGTGATGCCATGGACTAAATGGCATGGAATTCTCCAGGCCAGAATACTGGAGTGGGTAGCCTTTCCCTCCTCCAGTGGATTTATACAACCCAGAGATTGAACCCAGGTCTCCCACACTGCAGGCAGATTCTTTACCAGCTGAGCCACAAGGGAAGCCCAAGAATATTGGAAAGGGTAGCCTATCCCTTCTCCAGCGGATCTTCCCAACCCAGGAATTGAACCAGGGTCTCCTGCATTGCAGGTGGATTCTTTACCAACTGACCTATCAGAGAAGCCAAGGCAAAAATAAGTAAATAAAATAATAATTAAAAAAAAAAACAAATGGGACCTAATCAACCTTGAAAGCTTTTGCACAGCAAAGGAAACCATAGACAAAACAAAAAGACAACCTATGGACTGGGAGAAAATATTACCAAATGATGCGACCAGCAGGGACTTATTTTTCAAGATATAAAAGTTCAGACAACTCAATAACAAAAATAAATAACCCATCAAGAAGCAGGCAGAAGAACTAAACAAACATTTCTCCAAAGACGATATACAGATATCCAAAAAGTAGATGAAAATATTCTCAACACTGCTAATTATTAGAGGAGTTCAAATCAAAACTACAATGAGGTACAACTTCAAGCCAGCCAGACTGGCCAGCATTAAAAAGCCTACAAGTAACAAATGCTGGAGAGGGTGTGGAGAAAGAGAACCATCATTCTTACACTACTGGTGGGAATGTAAATTAGTGCAGCCACTATGGAAAACAGTAAGGAGATTCTTCAAAAAACTACAAATAGAGTTACCATATGATCTAGCAATCCCACTCCTGGGCATATATCCAAACAAAACTATCATTTGAGAAGATACATGCAATCCTATGTTCACAGTGACACTATTTACAATCGTTAAGACATGAAAGCAATCTAAATATTCATCTACAGATTAATGGATAAAGATACATTTATCCACATACATCAAAGAATACTACATACATAACAGAATATTATTCAGCCATAAAAAAGAATAAAATGCCATTTGCAGTTACATGGATGGAGCTAGACAGAGATGATCATACAGAGGGAAGAAGTCAGAAAGAGAAAGAAAAATACCATATGATAGCACTTACATGTGGAATCTAAAATATGACACAAATGAGCTTATCTTCAAAACAGAAACCACTCACAGACGTAGAGAACAGATCTGTGGTTGCCATGGAGAAGAAGGTGTGGGGGAGGGCTGGATTGGAAGTCTGGGATTAGCAGAAGAAAACTATTATATATAGAAGAGATAAATAAAAAGGTCCTATTGTATAGCAGAGAGAACTATGATACATTCAATATCTTAAAATAAATCATAATGGCAAAGAACAGGAAAAATATTGTTTTTAATCATTTACTTTAAAATACATTAGCCTTTTTGTAAGATCCAGCCTGCAAAATAACCCAATGATTCTTTCACACCCTTGCAGAGCCCTCCTACCCTCCTCCCTGACTCAGGGTGACTTATGTAACCAAAGGATATTACAAAAATGACAGGGGAATGTGACTTCCAAGACTAAGCTGCAAAAGACATTTTGGCTTCCACCTTGCTCCCCAGGCTTGTTGGCTCTGAGGAAAGCTGGCCTCCATACTGTGAGTACACTCAAGCAGCTCATGGAGAAGTCCAGACGGGAAGGAAGTGAGACCTGCCAACAGCCAACACTGTATGAGTTGTGTCAGCCTCAGCCTACTGATAGCGACGCTATGAGCTAGAAATGCCTAAGGCATCACCCAGACCTGTATGGCTTGTGGGGAGTCCCCACGGACATTTTCCTGATTGAAGCCAGTGCTGCGGCTGGACCAGCCCTGCGGTTCTTATTATGATCTCAAGACGCACTCCAGCAAATCATGAGAGAGCTATGAAAAACAAGATTTATCACTCACAAGTCCTGGAGGGTACACAGCATGCCTGAGGGCACCACAGTGAGGTCATGGGCAGAGAGACAGAAAGGAAGACTGGGGCTCTGCTTTTAATAGGATGAGGGTAGGGTTTCTATGGTTTCACACGTTCACTCTCCATTGGCAAAGATGAAGCTTTAGGGCATGGGGAAGGAGAAGCACGGCCAGCTATCTAGGGTACCCAGATAAAAGGGGAACCTCATAGGTGGAGGCAATAGGTTCCTTATCTAATTGTCTTGCTAACAGCAGCAGTGTTATAGAGCTGGCACTATGTTTATTCAAGAGGATATCTTTGAAATGGATGCCTCAGCAATCAAGCTGGGCGTTTACATCACCATCAAGAAGCATAATGCTAGGCCCTTGTACTATATGAGTGCACCATCTTGGAAGCAGCGGTGCCATATGAGAACTGACATCTTGAGATGTCATCAGAGACACCAAGTCAGAGCTACGTAGCTAAGACACTTTCAAATCCCTGAAACTCTGTGAGATAATATACGCTTATTATTTTAAGCTGCTAGATTTAGGGGTGTGTTATGCAGCAATAGATTGCTAACATAAAACTTTATATCGTTAAGTTGCTAGCTGACAAATGAACAATTAGATGTTAACTATTAATATCAATTCAAACTAAGACCAACAACTACATACACTTATATAAATAATTCTTATGTACTGGTAGTCAACAGCGTGGACTCTGAAGTCAGACTAACCAAGTTCAAAGGTAGCTCCATACCATGTGACCCAAGACAAGTTATTCATCCACTCAGTCTTGTAAAATGGGAATAGTAATAGCATGTATCTCATACAATTGTTGTTGAGAACTGAGTTAATCCCAGTAAAAAACAAGTGTCAGGAATGTAATAAGAGCTCAATAAATATAACTTGGCATGATGTAGGAATAAATAAATGAGGCTGTTCTCTATAAAAGGGGAAAATGACAGTAGGAAGAATTGGGAAAACACATTCATCTTGGGTGTCACTCTTTTTTTTTTTTTTGGCTTCTACCATATGTGGGGAAGGGAATAAAGAGGGTAGTGAGACCAAAGAAAGCAGACAAGATTGGTGCCAATAAGTCTTAACAACAACTAGCCAGGGTAAAGTGAGGTGGCCATACAATGTATGATGAAAAACATGAATTTTTCTGAGAGTAAATTGAGAATGTTGTTGAGAAAAGAAGCACAAAACAGGACAGTCCCTAGCAAAGCAGGTATACAAACACCCTTAAGTGACTACAATGTAAGCAAACTGCAGAAATTGACAACAAAGCTCTGAAAAGGAGATTCTAGTTCCAGAGCTATCCAGGGAGGAGCAGTCAAAGACAACAACTGAGTAAAGTGTGTAAAGCACTATACTGAAACCTTGACTAGGTCACAGCTAGGACTCCTTTAAGTGACGACTGGAGAAAATAATAATTTACCAAAAAGCACTAAATGAATGTTTCATTTCCTTACGTTCTTCTCTTAACGTGTCCTCTGTTCAAATATGGTATCAATCTTCCCTTTTGTAACAGCTTTTATTGGGACAGAATACATACTAATATCAGTTCAGTTAACAGTGACTTGAACTGAATTTCCAGTTTAGACCAAGAGGCTTTGAACATGGCATCAGGTGGTGACAGGCTGCCCTCAATGCAGATAAGGTGTCTCTAAGGAAAATATACCATCCAGTGCTGAACTTCCAAATGTGATTGGTAAGAATTTAGTCACCTATACTTCATGACTTACTATACTATTGGCCTAGTGATTGCTTAGGGTAAATAATTCAGAATCAAATTTTTCTTCTAATGATGTTCAGGCTTTTTTTAAAGAAAAAAAAAAAAAGGCAAGATTTATATTTGTAGAATGTTCCTTGAGTTTACTTATTATATTTGCCACCATACAAGAAAGAGCATGGTAAGTACAAACTCATACCCAGATTAATTCAATGAGAACCTTCCCTGCTGCTGCTGCTGCTGCTGCTGCTGCTGCTAAGTCACGTCAGTCGTGTCCAACTGGCCTAAAATTCGTTAAGGTTGCTTATATTGAACTTATACAGGGACAGATACCCTTTTAAAGTACAGGTTTTCTGTAAGTAAAATGTTTACCTTTATATCATACTATAAGGCCCTTTGTTGTGACATCTATGATGTTCCCATTCAGAAATTATGCAGTAGCACTGTTGTTCGGTTGGTCGCTAAGCTGTATCTCTGACTCTTTTGCGACCCCATGGTCTGCAGCCTGCCAGACTCCTCTGTCCATGGGATTTCCCAGGCAAGACTACCGGAGTGGGCTGCCATTTCCTTCTCCAGGGAATTTTCCTGACCCAGGGATTGAACCCACATCCCTGCACTGGCAGACTCTTTACCACTGAGCCACCAAAACCCATGCGGTAGAAGGAAATGAGGGGACGCTGGATAGTGACTTGCACGCTCATGCACGTCTAAGGACTTCACTGAATACGAAAGCCAAAACACAGGTCTTAAAAGGTTGGAAATATAACTCACATACCAATATATACTGCTGCTACTGCTAAGTCACTTCAGTCGTGTCCGACTCTGTGCGATCCCTTAGACGGCAGCCCACCAGGCTCCTCTGTCCCTGGGATTCTCCAGGCAAGAATACTGGAGTGGGTAATATATACTGGGCACATGTCAAAAACTTGAGTAACTCATAATGAGGAAAATAGCAAGGTGGCAAAGAAATTGATATAATAAAAATTAAAAAAAAAAAGAATACTGGAACAAGACTGCTAATTACACACAAAACTAGTTAATACTCTATAGGGCAATAAAATATAACCTTTGGGGTTATCTTCTTTACTTGCAAGAAATTATGCGCATCAATAACAATTTTTTATAAGTTCTAACTTTAACAGAGGCTGAGTACTAATTAACAGCAAATAGTAAGTAAAATAAAGTTCCAGTTTCCAGAGAATCAGATGACTCTTAGGTCTTACTAGACAACGCTCTACTTTGACTTTGAAAGCTGTATCTCTAACTTATCATCTTATTACCAAGTTTCAGAAGTTTTCCTAACCGCCTGATTCAGTTGTCCACAATAATAACAACTATACTTGTCTCCTTGAAAAATCCACCTAAATAAAAAACTGAATCTGAGGTTCAGTGTCAAATTCATTCTCCAAAGTTCCTTCCACACCGTCCATACCTCCCCTTTATTAGGGTTACTGACAAACACTGACTTTAGCTCCTGAAGTGGCCCGCTTACAGGCATAAAAATGACCTATTCATCTTCATGTTCATCACAAAAGCCCCGCAGATCTTGCTGTTGATTCGGTCACAGAACAAAACTTCACCAAGTAACTACTATGTACAAGGAGCTGTGTTAGGTTTGTTATATCGAACAGAGTCTGTGGCGGATTCATGTCAATGTATGGCAAAACCAATACGGTATTGGAAAGTAAAAAATAAATAAATAAAATTTAAAAAAAAAACAATAAAGGAAATGAATATAGCCAGGAGAGAATGCCTCAACAGTCACGGAAGAAATGCGCAAACAACAACAACAACAAAAAATCTACCACAACTGCAAAGCCAAGGGAGGAAAAGAAAAAGGATTAAAAGAGAAAGCATGTCAACATTGGCAGCAATGGCTGTGTGTGCTGGAAGATAAACAAACAAAAAACATAGTAGGAAACAAAGAAACAGGTAACAGGAGAACTGCTCAATCTTACTTTCACTAAAAAGCTAAGTTTATGATGACAGTTAACTGGATTTGAAGAGAAACCCTAAAAACTAAAGAGAAACAAGTTACTTCAAAGTACTCACATCTGAGTTTAAAAATACAAGGGAAACACTGGAATATTCCCAAAGGAGCCTCGTCTAGTTTTTAATGTTACATGATGTCCACTTGAGAGGCCAAGCGGACATCATGCAAACCATGTTCCTCCCTTGTTTGAAAACCTTCAGGGGCTTCTTGCTCTTTGAATGAAATTCATACTCCCATCCAGGGCACACAAGGTTCAATACGGTCTAGACCCAGCCTGCCTTCCCCTCTATACCTGATCCTCTCCCCTTTGCTCAAGAAGCTCAAATAATCTGCTTCTGATAGGTCCTAAGACACACCAAGCTCCTCCCCATCCTATTGTTGCTTAATTGCTAAGTCATGTTCAGCTCTTTGCAACTGCAGGGACTGCCAGGCTCCTCTGTCCACAGGAATTTCCAGGCAAATGGGGTTGCCATTTCCTTCTCAAAGGGATCTTCCTGACCAGGGATTAAACCCACATCTCCTGCATTAGCAGGGGAATTCTTTACCACTGAGCCACCAGGGAAGCCCCCTCCCCATCTTAGGACCTCTGAACTTGCTAGCCCTCTATCTAGGATGCTCCTGGCATGGCTATGTCCTACCCATCCTTCAGGTCTCAGTTTTAACATCAACTCCTCAAACAGACCTTCCCTTAACCACCCCGACTCACCCACCCACCCATTCACATCTTACCAATGTTCTAACACAGTATCCGCATCTGTTTCCATAACAGCATGAACCTTGTCTATGCCATTATAATCCCAGAACAGTGCCTGGGACTAACTAAGCATTTAATATCATTGAAAGAATGCATGTAGTCAATATAAAGAGCTAGAGTGCCACCAAGCAGCACCTGTGTCAAAGCCCCAGAAGAGCTGTGAAACTTCTAGTGGCTTCTTTAAAGTCTTATTGCTATTCTTGTGAAGCCCCAAGCATGGGGCAATGTCAGCCCTTGTGGCTGCAAACAACTTTCACATAAACTCCAAAGATATTTTAGGTTCCAGACTAACTTCCAGAAGAGACTGCAGAGAGTCTTTCTTCCAGAAACTTCCAAGTCTGAGGGTTTATCAAGCCTAGATCAGACCCTACCCAGGGAATGGATGCCATGGTCAAGTTAGAAACAAGTGGACACATTTTAGGGCCTTCATGCCCTTACAGATGGAGAAGGCGATGGCACCCCACTCCGGTGTTCTTGCCTGGAGAATCCAAGGGATGGGGGAGCCTGGTGGGCTGCCATCTATGGGGTCGCACAGAGTCAGACATGACTGAAGCTACTTAGCAGCAGCAGCCTTTACAGAGCACTTTTCCATCACAACTGCCCCACACGTCACTTGAGAAGCCTCTCCTATCCCGCTTACAGACACACCACATCTCCACTGGATCCTGGCTCCCTGCTTCTTGGCCAGTGTTCAGGGGAAGAAGGAAAAAACTACCACAAGGTACGTGAGAGGACCACAGTGCTGAAGGATGCCATCGTTTATCAAGCACCATTCCATGTGAGGCACTTGCACATAAAATCACACTGACTTCAGAACAATGTCTTCTCAACCAGCCCATGAAGCAGATTGGACTTTTTTTTTTTTTTAACAAGTTGAGCAGACCACCTAAGGTCACACAGCCGGCGGGTGGCAGAGGCTAGTTCTAGACCCAAGTCTAACTGCCTTTAGAAGTTTTTTATTTCTGGCACCATCTGGTACCTTTACAGGCAGTTTTGGGAGAAAGGTGGGGAGAGGAAATACCATCCGTGACATCCTTGCTGGGCTCCCTGCATTCAAAGGAAAGGAAAAGTTAAGAGAAGAGAAACAGTGGGGAGTAGAGAAATGAATATGGGAAGGGAAAGAAAGTCCCCCATCTTGTTCTCCCACCTTCCCTCTCTCATGCTTCTTACCAGTCCCCGGCCCTTGGCCTTGAACCTTCACCAGCACCTGCCTGACACAATCCCTTTCCTGGGTTACAGAGAAGAGGATGTTTCTGCTCTGATCCAGCCTTATGGAGACACTTAACTCTTGCTATAGGGCTGCAATATAGTGATGATTTACTGGCTTCCCTAATTGGAATTCAACACATTTTCCCATAAAATAACATTGCATTGTGGTTAGGATTTATAATACCAGTAGCTTTTTAATATTAAAAAAAAAAAGTATAATAGAGATCCACTAATCTGAAATCCAAAATGCTCTGAAAACCAGAAGTTTTTTCATAACTCATTTGGCAGCAAAATCTGACCTGACCTGAACTCATTTGGCCTGAATTCATTTGGCGACAAAACCCGACCTGAACTGACAGGAGGCTATTTATAGTTTTTATTTATTCCACTGAGTGTGAATATTCATCAGTTTCACTGCAGAAGTATTAATGTGTTTGATTATAGGATTCTGCTCCAGACCACACTGCAGCGCTATGTAATAACTGGTATATGCACAGTATTATCCTTCTCAAAAAACAAAACAAAACTCAAAGTCAGCAAAATCTGGCCTCAAAGGTTTTGAATACAGAATTGTAGACCTGTATTTATTCAGATTTAACCTCCTTGAACCTTGGGTACACTGCAAGTCTGAAATTAGGTTGTAGACAACATCATTTCTTTGGTAAAATATATTCTTAATTTCAAACAGGCAACTTAAAAATGAATTTTTGGAATACCACTAATTCATGGGTTGGAAACTATATAAAAGTATACAATAAAGAAAAAATTCTTCATGATAAAAGGTTTCCATTCTAGAAAAAAAAAAATCAAGATTCTGCTTCCCATTCTCACAGAATCTTCAGGGAAGTCTCCAGCTTCCGAAAACAATGGCCAGTCTCCTTGGACCTCTCTGTGCATTGAGGAGAGTATTGGAATGTGTTGGAATATTAGAACATAGACCAAGGAAAAGAGGGAATACTAGAAATCCTGCTAACTGCTTCCATTCTGCCATTCTGTTCATTCTTACTAAAGCCAAACTTATGTTTTTATAACTGTAATTGCAATTCAAAGTTAACCTTTCTAGCAGAAGGAAAGCATCAAGATTAAGTTCAAAGGAAAATTCCAATCTTCTTATAGTCATTTTATGAATGTGATGAATCCTGTAGCTGATTACTTTGATGCCATTTTGTTTTGGTGGCTGGAAAAAAAAATCAGAACCAAATTTATAGTCTAGTTCCAGCACCTGTATAGAATTTTATACGACATTTTCTTTGCAGTAACCCTCCCATACCAGTCTTGTTATTTTTCTCCTAACTTTATCCTCCTTTTGCACAGTTGCTTCATCTATCTCTTTTATGTGGTGGTGGTGGGAGTAACGATGGTGGATATATACATATGTGTAAATTTCCTCAAAACCCTTTTGTAGTAAGGTGGACTATAGATAAGTAAACAAGTAATTGTATACGTAATAATGAACTGGTGTGGGTCCATGGGCTTCCAGCTAAACAGACTTCAGTAATCCTAGAACTCTAAATCATTCTGTTTGATCAACCACATAAAGGCTTGAGACATAATTAAAATCTATATAAAAACGCCCATGACCATCACTCATTACATGAAGATTATCCCAAATTAGGGAAAGCAAAAGAAACTCGTTAGCTAAGTTGTGCGCTTCAAATATATAGTCACCCGGGATGTGTGGCTGTGATTTGATCATTCCCTCATCTGAAGGCTAAGGCACAAGTTTCGGCTCTCAGCATACGTGCTGCCTATCCCTCAGCCCTGTATCTCCAGACCATCAGTTACGTCTCACAGAATCACATCTGAGCCTGAGACTGGCAGATTCCCACTGCTTGCACCAGGCCCCTTCTTACTGGAGTTCCTGGAAGAAGGTGGGAAAGTCCTAAAGAGTATTCATAAAACTCCCCAAGAGCCACTTTCTGTTCCACTGCTGCATCTGATGAGCATCCTTTTAGTTTCTTTTCGGTAGTTCCAAAGCACTAGAATTTTCCCATGTATAATCTGTACTTTTGAATTGCTGCCTAGGTTAAAAATCTCTGAAGGGAAAAATCAGAATTTAAAAAGAAATGATAGTCAAGATTCATAAATAGTAAATTAGGATGCAAAATGTAAGCCTGCATTCCCCCTACCCCAA
The DNA here is from genome assembly GCF_042477335.2 of Ovis canadensis. Lineage (NCBI taxonomy): Eukaryota > Metazoa > Chordata > Mammalia > Artiodactyla > Bovidae > Ovis > Ovis canadensis. The sequence goes on along the minus strand of NC_091247.1, from coordinate 135,728,496 downwards.
GGCGTAAGAACTATGTAGCTCCAACAAAAAGTGAAGAGGGGCTTTGCGTGGGCCCTATATTAGGAAGTTGCATATTCAAGCACATTTTAGGTATGAGTAAGTTAACAGCTAGGTCAGGGGACCCAGTTTCTTATCTAAAATTAGACTCTAGTAGAATTCTACTTGAATATATCAAATATTCTCCAAGGCCGAAATGAGACTGCAGAGGAAAACCAATCTTTTAAAAATATGATTATTAGTAGTATATACAGTACTGGTACTATAAACTGATTCCTATCTGATGCTATCCTATAATAATGCCAAAAACAAAACAAGAAGATTGGGAAAGGCTTCGCAATACAGAAGTTTGAGTTTAAAAACAAAAAACTTATAAGTGATTGTTTATTATTTTATTAAACCTCTAAAAATTCTTTGTACATAACCTTTGATGTTACCTGACACTTTTAGTTTTAATTTTACTCTGCAAACTTTTGACAATTAAGATGCTTAAAATCTCTTTAAAATGTGGGATTGTGACTACTACCATCCCAGAAAATCTGTAACTAGAAGAATAAGGTAAACAAAATTCTAAAGATAAGCCTTCGAGATTCCCATCCCCTCATATTCAAGCAAGCACTAAGCTAGGTACCACTGTGAAGAGATTTTGCTGGGTAATTAAGGTTACTCATCATTTGACTTTATCCAGGTGGGCCCAATGGAACTGTAAGAGAAGAAAACAGGGAAGGCAGCGAGATTCACAGCCCAAGGATTCCGCATACTATTGCTGGCCCTGGAGATGAGGGGCGGGGGGGAGGCGGGGGAGCGTGAGCCAAGGAACATGGAGCTGAGGAAGACCGCTGGCTGAAGGAAGGGGGGCCTCAGTCCCACAACCACATGGAACTGAATTCTCCCCCAGGATCTACAGTTAAGAGTCCAGGCCTGCTGCTCTCTTCACATGGGGCCTCGTGAGGGCCTGAACAGAGAACCGAGAAGAGCCGTGGAGAGGTGGGACAACAACTGGATGTTGTTGCATGCTACTCACTTTGTGGGAACTTGTTATAAGAGCAGTAGAAAACTAATAGAGGTAAAGCAAAAAGGAACCAAAAGACGGGCATTTCTGAGTCCAGTAAACTTATCTTTATTTAATGATTTCAGCTAAAGCACAGAACATTACATAGAAAACTAAAAGTAAACACAAAACTTACCATAAGAGAACACTGAATATAAGCATAAAATCATCAAAGGGATCTTTTAAATGAAAACTGTGTTGCCAATATACCATTTTATTGCTTAATCTCAAGTACTACCCTGAGATGGGAGATTCTGCCATTGTTTCTAAGCAGTTCTAAAGAAGATTCATAAGGCATAAAGCAAGAATTTGGAGCTCCAAATATGGTTATCTTTACTATGAATCTAATCTCCTGTCTTATTATGATCTCCAAGTATATAACACACTCACTAAAATATGTGAAAAAAAAATACTTTTATTATTTAAAGAGCAGGAACCAAGGAGAGAATTCAATTTAGTAAAAAGAGTAGCATTCTAATAATAATCAGAGCTCTCCAGCAAAAGAACGGACTGTCTCAAAAAGCAGTCAGAAATGTTATAAAAGAGTTTCTTACAATTCCATTTAAAAACTGGCTTAAATGACCTCTACACTCTTTTACCTTAGATTCTGTGGCTCCATCAACCTAGCCACAGTTAAACCGGCTGCTAGAAGCATAGTGGCATTATCAGAGTACTAGCTAAGTTACAAGTGAACTCATTAAACTTTAACATTTAGGTATGCAGGGCAATTCTCATAGCAACATAAACTACTAGCATTCTAAGTTTCTAAACAGGAATAACAGATACCAATACACAAAAACGAAAGTATTTTAAAAGCCTTTTTTGTTGTTGTTTTTGATTCTGCAGAATTTTTTTTTCAGAAGGGAAGTTTGGATGCATCCTTCTGGTTGTAAAGTGGGAGATGATAATGGAAAGAGTTCCTCCCTGAAGATAAGGGCCCCGGAACACAAGGCGTTAATGCTCTGGCGCCGCACAGACACCTGACTCCACTAGTACAGTTGCAAAACAAAATCTGCCGAACCCGCTCATCGCACAAGGACAAGAAATTTCCCGGCAACCTGCGACGGCTAGTTCACCGAGAATGGGCAGCAGCCTATCGTAAGGAATGCCAACTTTCCCGGGATTTTCTTTCCCGAACATAAATGCAAGTGTTTAACGCAAGATTCACGTTTCGCGCAGGTTCATGTTAGGTTTGGTTTGTTTCCTTGAGATCGGCCGACTTTCCCTGGTTTTGGTTGAGTGAGAAAGGGCCGCCAATCGCTTCCTAGTTACCTTTCACTAAGGCCAAAGTGGACAAATGCAAATAAACACGTCTTTCAAGTATACCTCTGTCACTCCGAGCGCCGCGTTTGTGTAAGATGCTGGGAACGGAGGGAAACTGCCGAGTCACCCGCAGAGCACTCCCGGGGCGCCCCCGGGGTGGTGGGGTAGCCGGGCTGCAAAGGAGCGCCGCGCGCCCCGCCAAGCTGCCTGCTTATCTGTTGCTCGCACAGCGCCACCGCACTCACCAGTTCCTAGAGAAGGGATTCTGAGAAACGAGAACGAGCCTGGTTCCCTAGAAACATTAAATTAACACAAGGGGTCTGGAAACGAAACAGCAGATGCCTGAAAGCCTTCCCCTGGACTGTTTCCTGCCTTCTTGGAAAATCTTTGCATTAAAATAGATTGGATTACCCTGCATAGCCAGATGCTGCTCCAGAACTTCGTTTGGGGTGAACGTGAAAGCAAAGTTTGCCATCTTTTAAAAAGATTTTTCTTTCCGAGGTGGCTTGAATAGCCTGTTGGAGTTGTGGATATCAGCTGGAACCCGAAGCTGAGGCTGTTTGCATTACAATAGAAACTTTCCATAACATTGACTTGCAAATCAGATAACAAAAAAGCTGGCAGAGTAGAAAGGTAGAGAGCTTGGAATGAGTAGTGAGAGTTCAGAATCCGCGATTCAAGTCCCTGAAAACTGTCTAGAAAGAGCACAGTCCAGCCCCCTTATCTCACAAAGGAGAAAATAATATGAGTTTTTCTCTCCAAGCCTATTTACTTTGACCACAGCTTTAAGAAAACAACAGAGTAAAACTAATAGCATTTCCAAAGAGTCAAAAACAGAAGCAGAAAGGCTGATGAGTAAAATCGTATCTGCCTCCTCATTCTAAAAACCCATGCACTAACCTCCATTGACCTTATCTGCAAATTAATCTTATATAATTCATACATTCAAACCAAGATTAATAACCACACACCTTAAGAACAGTGGGCCTTAAAACAGAATGAACTCCTGTGTCATCTTTACTTTCATATTTAAACACTGTTGGTAGCTGAGATAAGACCCAAGGCTTCCTATGAGACACCAGGGTTTTAGAGAGAAATAGCGTTTTTACTATAGTAGCACCTTCCCTGATATTTTAACTTTTCCTCTTAATAGCCTTTCAGGTGGGACTCTGTGATCATCAGCTACTGTTTTACTACATGCATCATGCTTTCTAGTAAATCAGACAGCAACCTGCAGTCCTAAAAGGATTCGGTGTTTATCCCAGAGCTTTGGAAGCACAACATGGGAAAGCAGTATATTACATGATCCTCCGAACAAAAGTAAAATTAAGTATCTTTGCCTGAGCGTGAAAGCAACAAAACTCATTTTAAAGCAATGCAGTTAGACAGAGTCATTTCATCTGTAATAGGGCAAGTGTACAGCTCCATAAGCAGTCCTCAGTATTTCTGTTCTAACAACTCACAGGGAATATACAAAATCTATCGTTCCTCCCTCATAAGGCAAAAAAACTAAATAGCAACTTCAGGGCTTTCTAAGTTAATGGTTGAGCTTACAGAAAAGCAAAGAAAAATTTTTAATGTTTATAAGAAAGCAAAGGAAAATGCTGCAAAAATTATTTGGCTGGCAGGCCACGGAGAAAGCTGGAATTTCTGCAGGACTCACCAAACTACAGAGCTGTTTTAAAACCGAAAGTCAGACAGCTTTGAACAGGTATTAAGCATTTTATACAACAAAATTATCAAATTTACATATTTTTTATATCACAAGTAGAATCATTTCTAACTATTATGGGAAAACTAATGTTATACAAAAATAACTAAACTACTATGACAAGAATAAATAACCAGCCACACAGTATTATTACTCAATTCTGGCCTTAAAAAAAAAATGACCAGAGAATTTCAAAATGATTAGGAATGATCGAGGATGACTCCTATATTTTCTACGTAGGTAGTGACGTTAAGAATATGGTTTTCACAGAATACAGCCCACTAGTTTTTAATCACAATAACAAACAAAAATGAATTGACTCAGATAGCTTCTTTTTTACATTTTTTTAAATTAAAAATAAAAGTAGCAAACCATAGTGTTACAGAAGCTTAACAAATTTTAAAATCCCCTCCAAATTATGTTTTAAAAAAGAGGGGGCAGTATTCATGCCATAGAAAAATGTAGATAGTTTATAATCCTCAGAATTCCTTTCACATAGCTAATGGGTATCTCATTTCTGGGATATCTTCACACTTAATTGAAATGTTAAAGAAATGGAGAAATATTTAGATATTGATAAAGTTGTTCTAATTACCCTGTTTCACTAACTTCAGCTCATTCAGTTCAATATCTAGTAAGTGCCTGTCTGCTTCAGCTGACTCTTTTTTTCTATTTTAAAAATCATTACTAAACAAATAAGGTTACTACTAGTTAAAACTCTAAATCCAAATGTCTTTCACTCTGTTGTAAAAATGTACACAGTATTAGGTGAGTATACTTTTCCTTCCACATATTTTTGTATTCTTGGCCAAACTACCCCAGTAATGTTTAAGTTTATGATCTGTTATCCTAAAATAAAAACCTTTGCATTTTATGCTATAAAAATCAGCAAACCTCGTTTAAAGTTAGACATTTCAAAATAAATGATACAAATATTGTAGGAAAATCCTATATAATTAAGGAAGGTAACTGGTAATAAGGAAGAAAATTGAAGGCATATTTGTAATAAATCAAAAGCAGAGTTGTAAATAGGTTCCACAATTATTACTAATGTTATTTATAAAATACTGGTCTTTCCATTAATTCAGAAGTATAAACTGCAGGCTGTTTTCTTTAAAAATGAAAAATAATTTTCTGATTTTTGTATGTTTAAGGTAAGAATGACTATTTTAGAAACAGAAGACAACTTCCAGGATCTTTCTTTTTCTCCATTTCAAAACTACGAGTTTTCTTTTTGAATTCTTGAAATTCAATGACATTGTCATAGCTCTGAGAACCAAGATAACAGAAACCACCAACTGTAGGAGCCTTGATGCTTTCGATTATATTTTCCTAGAAAGATTTATATGATATTGATATGTAATCTCAATAGCTCTTTTTAGAGAGAAATCCTCCAATGCCCGTAAAAGTTAGAAAGTTTAAATCTCGGTAGTTCAGACAAATTTAGTCCATTGACATACTCTAAAAACAGAATAATGTAATAAGGCCTAAGTAACATATTTTAAATAGTATATTCTATACTTTCAAGAGATATATTACATTAAGATAAGTGAATACCAACCTCAGATCTGTGTTGGAAATGAGCAGGGGACACATTTTTTAAAAGAGGAAGAGGCTACATTAATCCCTGCTCAAATCTCTGTTGGGTTGTAGGAGAGAGAGATGCAAAGTACAGCCGGCCAGGTTCTTTATCAGGCGAGCAACTGCCCATCCCTGGATATTATACATCCTACTGTGTCCTGACCATTGTCAATCAGAATAGCTCAGTTCAAGCATCTCTAAGGTCAGATACCTTTGTATTTTGTTGTAAGAAGACAGGAAAAACAAATATATAAAACTCTCTTGCCAAACTCCCTGCATCCTTTCAGAAGCACGTTCTGCTAATAGAAATTAGTATAATGAAGAAAGAAACCACTAGGAACCTAAATGATTTCCCTTTAAGACATATTTTAAGGCAGAGAAGACATGTTCTTTTTTTCTTTCTTTTTTTAAGCCAGACTCTCTGGGTTACTTATAAGTTTTATTCTGCTTGAATCTGGTCCCTGTTATCTTTTGTAATTTTCTGGAAAGAAATGAGATTTCCATTGTTTACAAAGATGAAACAAGAGGTTAACACTTTACGCACAAAAAAAGAATAATCAAAGGTTAGAGTGACGTCAATTTTAGTTTTTGCTGTGAGCTGGGTTTTTTTTCCCCCTTTTGTGCAGTGGGGGTGGGTGAGGTGGGGTGGGGTGGGGGTGAGGCAGGTGTGAGGGATTGACTCTGCTTTCTTAAAGGAGGAGTGGACTTTCACCTTCTGTTACTGTTCTGTTTCTAAGGAGGGGGCCTGCTTTGCCAACTCTTCTGGGTAGACTTCGTAACAGATTCGGCAGCCTCTATTCTCTAGGAAGGCTGAAGTTGGCAACTGCACCTCATGGAAGATTCCACAAAAGGCTAAATTAGGATGAGATCGTCAACAGGCTTCAAAAAGGCAGAGTTCCAGGCCCCATCCCTGAGGCCAAAGGGGCCTCCTTCAGGTCCTCGTCCCCACAGTCTGACACTTTTGGCCTCTCCTCTCTCATCTAGCTTTCCACCTCATTATTCTGCCAGCCCTTCCTTTTTCCTCTAACCCTGCAAAAAAAGTGAGCAGTGCTGTTGTTTTGCTCCAACTGACAAAACAGCTAAGAAACAGCAGAAGAACATGACTGCCCTTTTCAAAATGGGCCACGTGATCACCCTATTTAAATCCAGCTCTTACAGTAAAAATGAATAGGGAGGAAGGGAGCTGTTTATGAAACTCTCCTGCCTGGCTTCATAATACTCTCATCTCCCTTCTCAGCCTCCTAAATACCCAAATGAAATTATATAATAAGCTTTATTTTCTCACTCCGAAATTCTTCCTGCGTCCAAATTGCTAATGCGGCAGGTTCCAGCTGCCTAAATTCCCTAAACAACATTCCCTGTTCCATAAAAAGCATGCAACTGCAAGCACAGCAGTCCTGCTCCAGTTCTGAGAACTAGAAACTGACTACCCAGTTCCTCGGCCTGGGAAGGCCATGAAACAGGCAACATGGATGATTTAAAGGTACACAATATCCAAGGTTCCACTGCACTCCCAGGCAGCCAAGAGTGACCTAAGAGAGGCCACCCTCCATTTTAATTCGGTTACCTCTGCTCCATAAGAAAACACCCCTCCAATGGAGAGGGGTTTCAGGAAGCCCTGAAATTGTACTGCTTTTTATGAGTGCATTTGTTTCATGAAGAAACAGCAGAGTTCCACAAAACACAGTTCTTCGTTATGTGACTTGAAAACTATACATCCCAGGATAGCAAATCCAGTCAAGTGCAAGGTTTGGGTCCTTTCTTTCAAATTATTTAACACAACTTCCATGTTTACAAAACAGTCATTGATTTTTCTCTGACATATATAGTATATGCCCCTACCTCTGGCAAAAATACTACCCAAACCAACCTAAGAGACACAAATGCTTCATTTTGATCTTCCAGACTTAAAAGAAAGAGATTCCATAACCCACCTGCACCGCCAGACCTGACACGGCCTTTGTGCTTGACAACCCAGCAGCATCTAATCGCTCTGGAGCTCCCTGCGCCAGCCGCGCCAGTCCATGTCTCTCCGTCTCTCCACGCACTCCTTCCTCTACTTGGGACACCCTCTCCGACCTTGGCCACAGAGCAAACTCGAATTTATTCTTCAGTAGATGGGTCTATGAAGAGGCCCACCTGTCCCAGATCCAAGTCCAGCCCTTCCTCCTGTGTCACCTGTACACATACCTGCACTGCGTCTCTCAGACAGCACTGTGTTTTTCATGTCTGTCTCCCCTGCTGGACTCAAATTCCTTGAGAAACTAATTGTTCTTGTATCTCCAGTGCCCTGCGTATTTTGCGCGCACACACACACACACACACACACACACACACACAACCATGGTGCTATAAACAAGAACTAACCTGATGTGGCTGTGAAATGACTTCTAGCTTTTAAACGTAAAAGCCTAGTGCAAGGCTGATATAGATCCTGCTGGTTGAACCCAAGTCTATCACACCATAGTCTGAAACCATTTGTTCCAGGTCTGTCCTCAGAGGAACAGAAAAACTAGTCACACTTCTCTGTCCTCTCTAGCATAATTAGATGGGGGTGGGAGCTGGGGCAGAGAAGGCAATGGCACCCCACTCCAGTACTCTTGCCTGGGAAATCCCATGGACGGAGGAGCCTCGTAGGCTGCAGTCCATGGGGTCACTAAGAGTCGGACACGACTGAGCAACTTCACTTTCACTTTTCACTTTCATGCATTGGAGAAGGAAACGGCAACCCACTCCAGTGCTCTTGCCTGGAGAATCCCAGGGACAGAGGAGCCTGGTGGGCTGCCATCTATGGGGTCACACAGAGTCAGACATGACTGACATGACTTAGCAGCAGCAGGGAGCTGGGGAACAGGGGAATAATCAGGCTACCTAGTCACATCCTGAAAGAAATCAGTGTGGAACTCAAGGAAACTATTGAATCTATCAAAATTTAACACATCTTCCATCAATCCATCAAAAGTATTTGAAATGCCATTGATAGACATAAAAGACAATTTACTATGGAGAACAAAATAACTCTAGGAGAAGGAAGAATCTGAGGGAGAGCTGGGATTAGGTGATATTTTTAAGTGAAGATGGGAAAACATTAATGGTGGAGGTCAAAATGGAAAGTTTTGAACCTAAGGACTTTAGAGATCCGTTTGGTTTCTTTTTCTAGTAATAGGTTGACCACAGACAAGAATAATAGGAATGTGATTTCCCAATTCCCACCACGTCCTCCACTGCCGTTTAAGACTCCAGCAACAGGCTTGCGCTGACAAACGTGAGTGCCATGGACGGATTCACACCATAGTTCCACTGCTATGGTTCTGTTTTGAGGTTCTCTTTCTTCATTTTAACAATTTATGTACCATAATCCTCAAAAGTTTTCCCCAGACAAGACCAAAGAGAGTGAGGCAGAAAACAGGGGCTAAGGTCTCTCGAGGACTTCTTACATGTGCCACTCACTGCATATACCACTCTCCCAATAAACCCACTTAGAAGGCACATTTATTCCTATTCTCAATGCAGTTTTAAACCTGTGTCTCTCCGGTTCTATCTCCGGTATTCTTTCTCTAAATCATACTATCAGTTCAGTCACTCAGTTGTGTCCGACTCTTTCAGACCCCATGGACTGTAGCACTCCAGGCTTCCCTGTCCATCACCAACTCCTGGAGCTTACTCAAACTCATGTCCATCAAGTGGGTGATGCCATCCAACCATCTCATCCTCTGTCATCCCCTTCTCCTCCCGCCTTCAATCTTTCCCAGCATCAGGGTCTTTTCAAATGAGACAATTCTCTGCATGAGGTGGCCAAAGTACTGGAGCTTCAGCTTCAGCATCAGTCCTTCCAATGAATATTCAGGACTGATTTCCTTTAGGATGGACTGGTTGGATTTCCTTGCTGTCCAAGGGACTCTTAAGAGTCTTCTCCACCATAGTTCAAAAGCATCAATTCTTCGGCACTCAGCTTTCTTTATAGTCCAACTCTCACATCCATATATGACTACTGGAAAAACCATAGCTTTTACTAGATGGACCTTTGTTGGCAAAGTAATGTCTCTGCTTTTTAATATGCTGGCTAGGATGGTCATAACTTTTCCTCCAAGGAGTAAGCGCCTTTTAATTTCATGGCCGCAGTCACCATCTGTAGTGATTTTGGAGCCCCCAAAAATGAAGTCTGTCACTGTTTCCATTGTTTCCCCATCTATTTGCTATGAAGTGATGGGACCAGATGCCATGATCTTTGTTTTCTGAATGTTGAGCTTTAAGCCACCTTTTTCACTCTCCTCTTTCACTTTCATCAAGAGGCTCTTTAGTTCTTCACTTTCTGCCATAAGGGTGGTGTCACCTGCATATCTGAGGATATTGATATTTCTCCCAGCAATCTTGATTCCAGCCTGTGCTTCATCCAGCCCAGCATTTCGCATGATGTATTCTGCATAGAAGTTAAATAAGCAAGGTGACAGTATGCAGCCTTGATGTATTCCTTTCCTGATTTGGAACCATTCTGTATTTCCATGTCCAGTTCTAAGTGTTGCTTCCTGACCTGCATATAGATTTTTTAGGGGACAGATAGGTGCTCTGGTATTCCCATCTCTTTAATAATTTTCCACAGTTTGTTGTGATTCACACAGTCAAAGGCTTTGGCATAGTCAATAAAGCAGATGTTTTTCTGGAACTCTCTTGCTTTTTCTATGATCCAGCAGATGTTGGCAATTTGATCTCTGGTTCCTCTGCCTCTTCTAAATCCAGCTTGAACATCTGGAAGTTCACAGTTCACGTACTGTTGAACTCTGTCTTGGAGAATTTTGAGCACTGTTTTGCTAGCATGTGAGATGAGTGCAACTGTGTAGTAGTTTGAGCATTCTTTGGCATTGCCTTTCTTTGGGATTGCAGTGAAAACTGACCTTTTCCAGTCCTGTGGCCACTGCTGAATTTTCCAAATTTGTTGGAGTATTGCGTGTAGCACTTTCACAGCATCATTTAGGATTTGAAATAGCTCAACTGGAATTCCATCACCTCCACTAGCTTTGTTCGTAGTGATGCTTCCTAAGGCCCACTTGACTTCACATTCCAGGATGTCTGGCTCTGGGTGAGTGATCACACCATTGTGCTTATCTGGGTCGTGAAGATCTTTTTTGTACAGTTCTTCTGTGTATTCTTGCCACTTCTTCTTAATATCTTCTGCTTTGGTTAGGTCCATACAGTTTCTGTCCTTTATCGAGCCCATCTTTGCATGAAATGTTCCCTTGGTATCTCTAATTTTCTTGAAGAGATATCTAGTCTTTCCTGTTCTATTGTTTTCCTCTATTTCTTTGCACTGATCACTGAGGAAAGCTTTCTTGTCTCTCGTTGCTCTTCTTTGGAACTCTGCATTTAAATGGGTGTATCTTTCCTTTTCTCCTTTGCCTTTAGCTTCTCTTCTTTTCTCAGCTATTTGTAAGGCCTTCTCAGACAACCATTTTGCCTTTTTGCATCTCTTTTTCTTGAGGACGGTCTTGATCCCTGCCTCTTGTACAATGTCATGAACCTCCGTCCATAGTTCTTCAGGCACTCTGTCTATCAGATCTAATCCCTTGAATCTATTTGTCACTTCCATTGTATAATCGTAAGGGATTTGATTTAGGTCATAACTGAATGGTCTAGTGGTTTTTCCTACTTTCTTCAGTTTAAGTCTGAATTTGGCAATAAGGATCTATACCTTTTTCTAGTTTCATAATTAAGAACACAGGAAGGCCACTTCAAAGGTAAGAGATGTCTCATTCATTCATTCATCCATTTATTCAACAGCTACTAAGAGCCAGGAACTGTGCTTCATTTTAGAATATAGGAAATAAACAAGTTCTGGTGCTTGACTTTAAATTTCTTAAAGTTTAGTGGGAAAGGGACACAAAGACAGATAACTTGTTTTATTCAATTTTCCGCAGTTCTGTATTGGGTCTTGTTTCTGCCCTTCATCATTTTTTGCTGCTACTTTACTAACTTTTCAAATCTTAGCAGTGGCTTTCCCCTTTCTTATTTAAACATTAGTAAAACATGGGATACCTGCACCATTTCATAAACTGCCTGCATTGTTAGAATCAGATTCAAGAAGGGACTGAGTAAAACATAAATTTGCTCCAGCCAGTCTCTATTCCATATTTTTAGAGCATTTAATATAAAGCCCAGTGTTAGCTGGGGAAACAGTAAGATAACCAGAGTTCTGCCTGCACAGAGCTTATCTGTTAACCATTCCAGATTCGGAGGAAGGCAGCAAATCCAGTCATTGTGACAGGCAGGTTTACGAAGAAAAACCACCCCAAGGCCAGGCCCTAGGTACACATTCTTCTGTAGTGATATCATTCATTACTTCAGATTCTTATTCTTTTGATTTACCAAATGTAGTATTATGATCAATTTTTATAACTTCTTTAACTTTTCTAATATTGCATAGTCTTGGATATGTGTACCCATTTTCTTAAAGAAATGAAACTAAAGGTAAAAAACAAGGAAAGAAAGTATAAAAAGCCCTTAAGATGTTCTTTGAAATTTATTAGCTTTCATAGCAATGACAATAGTTATCATTCATTGAATATCTGTTGCTTTGCTCCAAACATAGAGTTGGACACTTGGCCTATCACCTCTAATCCTCTCAACATCTGACAAGGTAAGTATTACAGACCCCGTTTTACAGGGTAGAAAACTCAGGCTCAGCACGGAAGCGACTGGTCCAAGATTCTGGAGTTAATAATGGACACAGCCTGGGTTCAAACCGTTACACAGTACAACATGCCTTGTTTCCATTATGCCACAAAATATTACAAAAAAATATTCTGAATGAGATTGAACTATATAATTAGAGCAACCCGAGCATTTACTATGTGTCAGATGCTATTAAGATTTTTATGAGAATTATCTCATTTAGTCCTCTTAACAGCCCTGTAAGGTTGGTATTTTTGAGATGAAGAAACTGAGAGAGACTTAGAGAGACTGGGTAACCTGCCAAAGGCCAACAAACTACCATGTAGTTGAACTTGTATTTTAACCTGGGTCTACCTGTCTCCAAAATGCATCTTCTTAACTGCTGCAGAAGAGTTCCACTATTTAAATAGTATCAGTGTAACTTGCAGCTTTCAAAGAGAATGTCAAAACAGAATAGGGTCAATAAACCACTTTAAAGATAATTTAAAATAACTACTACATAAAGACACTCTCTCTAAGAGCCCATTACTAATCATTTGCTCAGTGACTGTCACCTTGTTCTGTTACCATAGACGGCCTCTAGAACTATCTACAGTCAGCAATTTCACTACCAAGTGTTTTCCCTTTCATTTGGTAAGCAATTTAAAAATCTATGTCTTAAACTGCCAGTTCAAGCCAATGGAACTCAAATCCTTGCATCCAAATCTTCAAACATGACCAAAATACACACTCCTTAGTCCATAGTTCTCATCACTAAACAATGTGAACGGTTAGAAAGGTGCTGAAAAGCGCTGTGCAAACTGTTCATGTGCCTTATGTTAATTTCCACAGTTTCATAGTAAATTCTGGGTTATATCAAACCTTTTAAGATATTCTCAACATGACTGCTTCCCTATGAGAAATAATACTTTTCTAAACCATTTTCTGGGGTAGGACTCCTCCTGTTTAGTTGCTCAGTCATGTCCACCTCTTTGCGAGCATTAGGAGTGTAGCCCACCAGGCTCCTCTGTCCATGGGATTCTTCAGGCAAGAATACTGGAGTGGGTTGCCATGCCCTCCTCCAGGGGATCTTCCCAGCCCAGGGATGGAACCTGCATATCCTGTGTCTCCTACACTGCAGGCAGATTCTTCACAAACTGAGCCTCGGCTACAATTTATAAAGACTACTTTTGAAAACTATTTATTATTAAGAAGACATCAGCCCAATAAGGAAATCTGACCTGATCTCCCAATTGGGCAAATGTAAATAGGACTTCCTTATATCTATTAAAAAGTTATTCACGTCAATTTCACATTGACTGGATTTTGTAAGCCAGTGAAAAAGAAGTCTGGCAATTCTTGGAAGAACATGTAGGAAATCATATGTTTATGTAAACTCATGCCTGTGTCAACTTTCAAAGAGTAAAATGGAAGTACAGGAAGTACCTAAATACCTGCTAACAAAAGCAAAGTAAATTTACAGACCTGGATGAGATCCCCAAGTTTCGTGCTTAATCTTCAAGTTGGGATGTTCCATCAGCACCAGAAGATTATATGTATTTTTAAGTACTTTGTAAAAACCAGAGTATATGTGTATAGCAAAAATAAATCAATACATATTTCATAAAATATAAAGAAAATAAGTCACTTATAATTACGCAACTGTCAACACTGTGTCCTAGACTTTCTTCTTGGCTTATACACATATATAAACATTTTGAGTTTCTCAAATATAGGGTTGCGCCACATGTACTGTTTTGCAACCTGCTTTGTTTTGCTTTGTTTTATTTTTCTACCCAATAATAAGTTTGAATAGGACAATATTTAACAATTAATAAACACAGTTCTATCTATGTCATCAGTTCTCCCCCAACTCATTTAACCCATCTTTCACTGAAGGACAAGTAAACTTCCTTCAACCTTGCGTTTTAATAAACAATACTGAATTGAATATCCTTGTGCATATGAGAATGTCAAATTAGTCCTTTCAGATAAATTCCTAGAAGTAGAAATACTATGTCAAAGGATGTGACTTTTGATACACATTACCAAACTGCCTTCCAGAAGGATCATGACAATCGACACTCCCACCAGCAATAGAAAAGACTGCAGGCTTCTCCACATCCTGAGCTTCCCTGGCAATGAAGATCCTTTATAAACCATTGCCAAAAACCAATACAATATTGTAAAGTAATTTTAAAAAAATTTTTAATAAATAAAGTTCAAAAAAATAAATAAACTATTGCCAATCTGATAGACAGAACAAATGGTAACTTCAGGTTGCTTTCATTTGCATTTTCACTTCATAAGTACACTGATACACTGAGGCGGTAAGTCAGTGTCTACTGAAAAGCAAGTGCTTTGGAAGCGAAGAGTCCTGAGTTACAAAAGTCCTGCTACATGTGTCATCTAGGACAAGCTGCCTTGATTCGCTAAATCATATACACGTCTTTGCAAAGTATAAATAATTGTGCCTTAGTATTTTCTTAAGCATTGCGGGTAAAGCCCTCAGCCCAGTCCCCGACACACAGTGAACACTCAGTAAACAGGAGCCACCAGCTGTAGTGGCTACCGGAGCTGGAGAAGTTCTACAGTCCAAACTGTCGTCTGGTAGAATATTGGCAGCCATTTGTATTTCTTCTCTTGCAAATGGCCTTTTCATATAATTGGTCCTTTTTATGAGCTGGAGAATTCATCTTTTTTTTATTAATCTGTAAGAGTTTGTTATAAATTATGGGTAATAACTCCTTGGCTGCTACTATACATAATACCAATATATTTCCCGTGTTGACGTTCATTTTTAACTTACTATTGTGTTCTTTGCTGTATAGAAGTTAATTTTTACATCATTAAATCTAATCTCTCTTTTCGTCTTTTTAATTCTTCAGTTTCTACCACTGGTGTAATGCTTACAAAGACCTCCGCTATCACAAGATTATAAATGCTGGGTGTATATTGTTACTTTTACAGATTCTTTAATTTCTTAACAGTAAGATCTCTAATTATAAATCATTGGGAACTCTCTGACAGTCCATCCTTAACAGTTAAGATCTCTAATTATAAATCATTAGGAATTCTCTGGCAGTCCAGTGTTTAGAACTCTACCCTTTATCACTGTTGAGCATCTGGGTTCAATCCCTGGTGGGGCAACTGAGTTCCTGCAAGCCATGCAGCACAGCAAAAAAAAAAAAAAAAAAAAATAATTTTGCTATAAAGTAGGGATTTAACTTTCTTTTTCTCTTAAATGACTATGCAGTCACAGCATCCTTCAGAAACCCTGTCATCAATGATTTGAAATGTGCCAACTTTATGTAAAACAGTAGATAATTCCTTCTCTGAGATTCTGAAATCGTAAAGATATTAAAAACACAGAACTTTCTGGGTTTTTTTTTTTTTAAGTTTAGTGCCAAAACTATGTGGTGGCAAAGCTTTACCTGAGGTAATGTTGATGCTATTTCTGGTCTTTCACTACTAATCAGTTTTGCCATGGAAATAAACATGTTTGACTATGAGATATTGTTTAACAATCAAAATTCTGAAATATGTTTCAAATAAGGAACTGTGGGTTTGTACCAGGTTTCCATATCTATGCACAAGTTTGTTTTTAGGCTAGCTCTAAATTCCATTCTAATTTCTTTTTTATTCTGTTAACATGATAAAGTACATAGCTTCAAACACTAAGCTGACCTGGAGTTGCTGAGATAAATTTGGTAAAGATGTTTTTTCTTTTTGCTAGATTCAACTTGTCAATATTTTTTAAGGATTTTTACATCTATAGTAATGAAGTCTACATTTGTTCCTTAAAATGTCTTCATCAAGTTTTGGAATCCAGGGTATACTGACTTCTGTTTTATATGCTACATGGTTTTTACTATAGTTTACGATGTCTTAATATTTGATGAGATAAAAATCTCCCATTTTTCATTCTTCATTCTTCTCAAACAATATTATTCTGGACTTATTTTAGCAAGTTCCATGGAATAATCATCCCATTGCAAGTCCTGCTGTAATAGCATTAAATTTTAGACTACGGTGGACAAAAGTGATACTGATACACTAACCATATCAACTCTTCCAGCCAATATACATGGTATATTTTTTCTCTATTTATTCAAGTGTTCTTTTATGTGCCTCAGTTAAGTTTGGACATCTTTTTCACACAAATTCTGACCAATTCTTATTAAGTATATTTCTATGTAGTTTATAATCACCTTCACTTTTCAACTCTACTTACATCTATGCTACTGGGTTTCATTAGTGTAAGTACCAACTGAAGATAACTGGTATAATTTCTGATATAATTCTATCCTTGCACACGATGGAGTACCGTGTCGAAGAAAGGAAGTGAACATTAGTATTTCGTTAAACAAACATTTATTGAACACATCGTAGAGACTGAGTATTAAAACAGTGATAAGACACAATCCCTGTCTTCAAGGGTTCACAGTCTAGGGAGATAAAAAAGAAAACAGACAAGCATAACATAAGTTCTGTGTTAGAGGTGAACCCAGGAGAACAATGCAATGTCCTCCTCCAGGAATATATGCGTCAGGAAAAGCTTCATCAAGAGCTCTCCCCAACCCCCAAGGGGGGTCCCAATTCTCCCTTGAACATGGTTGGCAAGAAGAGGCACATCTCAAAGCTGCATTCAGTCCTCCAGAACCAATGAGTACCTTAACACAGAGGCTGGCATGTCTGTCTTCCATGTCAGGACAAGGCAGAAAATCCCATCCACTTGCAGCCTTCTCCGGCTGGCTCAGCCATCCTGGCTGCCCGTCGCTGAGCTGGGTGCTAGGCATAGTCGGTCAAGGGACCACATTTCCCATGCCTCCCCTCCTCAGTAACCTCAGGAGAAGGCCAGTGGTGTCAAGTTGAGTCATTACAATGTCAGTTACGAACGGGCCTGACTCTAGACTCCTCAAAGCTTGTGAACATTGTCTTCTGGGAGAAAACGGTCCCATTTCATGCCTAGGATGGTGAGAAAGCAAATGAAAGCAAAACTGCTGTGTGTCTCCTGGAGAGGGACAGGTTCTGGTATCCAAACAAGCAGACCTTGGAAAGCCCAAGGATTCGCTGCTTGGAGGACTACTTACCCATTCTCCTCGGTTCAGTATGAACTGTGGGATTATCCCAAAACCACAGAGCCCTCTGCAGAGTGACCTCAGGAAGCTGCATGTGCATGAAGGGGGCAAGAACACACAGTCACTTGGGCTATCCTGAGGACCCCAGGGACCTATTCAGTCATTTAAAAACGCATCTGGAAAGAATTCACCTGCCCTGAACCCTGCCTGCTCAACATCAAAACAAGTGAAAGCGCCACAAAATGCTCAATCATGGTGATCTATACGATTGCTGAGGCAGAAAGTTTTCCCACCTGAGCATCATAAATGAGACAAACTGCATAACAGGATAATAAGAGTTGTTGCTGAAAGATGTAATCACAAAGTAAAAGGACTTTTCAAAATCTGAGGATGGTTGGTACTTATCCAGGAAAGGAATATAAAGGAAAGCAATTCCAAGGTTCCTGCTTTGTCATGTTATCGTGACACTGTGATGGCCAAATGCCAAAGAGTACTCTCAGCTACAACAGACCTTCCTCTGTCTTCTTCGGCGGCAGCTCTGTTCCTTTTGCTTGCTTAACTAGTGTGCTGTAGGTCACTGTCTTATCAGTCTAATCTCAAATGCCACAGTTCACAAAGTTGTTACTTGTTCTTTCTTGCTATGAAAACCAAACTTCTACCTGGTAAGATGCACGGCAGAAAAGAACGGGGAAAAATAATAACATATATAGTTCTTTGTTGTCATGGCATGTATTTGTTTACCTGAATAAGGTTTTTCTCTGATAAGACAAGTACCCCTCTAAAAAAAGGGTACTAGTAAAGCTTGGTTCACTAATATAAAAGGTAAGACCTGAGAAAAATCAAATAAGTAGTTAAATGTAAAAATGCATTGGTTGTCCCAAATAAATAATAGACGGTCTCTAATGCTAAGGTCCGTCTAGTGAAGGCTATGGTTTTTCCTGTGGTCATGTATGGATGTGAGAGTTGGACTTTGAAGAAAGCTGAGCGCCGAAGAATTGATGCTTTTGAACTGTGGTGTTGGAGAAGACTCTTGAGAGTCCCTTGGACTGCAAGGAGATCCAACCAGTCCATTCTGAAGATCAGCCCTGGGATTTCTTTGGAAGGAATGATGCTAAAGCTGAAACTCCAGTACTTTGGCCACCTCATGGGAAGAGTTGACTCATTGGAAAAGACTCTGATGCTGGGAGGGATTAGGGGCAGGAGGAGAAGGGGACGACCGAGGATGAGATGGCTGGATGACATCACGGACTCGATGGACGTGAGTCTGAGTGAACTCCGGGAGTTGGTGGACAGGGAGGCCTAGAGTGCTGCGATTCATGGGGTCACAAAGAGTCGGACATGACTGAGCAACTGAACTGAACTGAATGAGACCTAACAAAGTTAAAGAGGCTCAACTCATTAGATAGCTAAACCATTTACTTGTTGCAGTTCAAGAACATTAACCACAAAAACAATCAGAGTTGCAGATTTTGCAAACATTCAGATGAACTCAGTAGGATAGCACAGGTCTTGGAGTCAGCCTTGGGTTTCAATAACAGCACCATGATGTATTGGTTTTCAACCACTGGAAAAGTTCGTCTCTCTGAACGTCTTTCTTTGCAAAATGGGGGAAATACCTACTTCATTAAGAGGTTAAGACAGAGGTATATAGAAAACCCAACAATGAAGAGACAGAGGAAGCATTCCACACAGAGCTAGTTCCCTATTCAAATTCTCTGCCCACTAAATGGTCAAAGTAAATGTCCCCAACTTCTCAACCCACAATGGACTCTTACTATTTCATATATCAAATTATTTCCATTATTACACACCAATCTCATTTTGCCTGACAATACTTCACAGGTCAATTCTCCTCTTCATCAAAACTTGCTTTTCTTATGTATGTCCAACCTTCCATTTCCTTGCTCTCACAAATTCCATCACAACACTGCCACTACCATCATTTCCCAAAGTATAGTTCACAGGGGATTTTGCTGAGAGCAGTGGGGTAGGGTGCAGGGGAGCGGGGAGTCTTGAGCCTTTAGAAGAGGTAGTGGAAACTGGTTCAATTTTCACTTTTACAATCCATCAACAGTATTTTTTTTCCTTCAAAGCAGAACCCTTTTAGATTATGCAACTAATGTGCATATGTGAAGGGCTATGTGAAGTATGTGAGTATGTGAAGCAGTGAGTGACAATCAGCTGAACACTGCCAGTAACCATGGTGGCTTAAAGCTATTTTACTCTTAGACATACATTATTTCACTAATACTCATAATGGGCCATTGGTTTAAAAAAAGAACCACAGGGAACACTGATAGGGGAATAAAACAAAATGGGAGATGAATGTAAAAATTACAAGGCTGTCCCTTACAAGGTTTACAACCATTTACTCAAAATTCCTTTGCAATAAAACAAAATGTCTAAATCTATGTTAAAAGGATCCAAGATAATGACAATTTTATCCAATGTGCCCTATCACTTGGGAATATGCTTTCCTTGCTAGTGAAGTTTGTAAGGTAGAGGGGCAAAGTGAGATGCAAAGAGCTGACTCATTTGAAAAGACCCTGATGCTGGGAAAGACTGAGGGCAGGAGAAGGGGGTGACAGAGGATGAGATGGTTGGACAATATCACTGACTTGATGGATATGAGTTTGGGTGGACTCCGGGAGTTGGTGATGGACAGGGAGGCTGGCATGCTGCAGTTCATGGGGTGGCCAAGAGTCAAACACAACTGAGCAACTGAACTGAACTAGTAATTTATGTGCTCAGTCGCACAGTCATGTCCAACTCTGCAACCCCATGGACTGCAGTCCACCAGGCTCCTCTGTCCATGGGATTTTCCAGGCAACAATACTGGAGTAGGTCACCATTTCCTCCTCCAGGGGATCTTCCCAACCCAGGGACTGAACCCATGTTTTACATCAGAATCAAAGATGTCTACTTCTCTGGTCCTCAGTTTTCTCTCTTTTTTTTAATATATATATATATATATATATTTTTTTTTTTTTTTAATTTGGCTGTGCCAGGTCTTAGTGGCAGCATGCAGGATCTTTTAGTTGTGGCATGTGGGATCTAGTTCTCTAAGTAGGTATCAAACCTGGACCCCACACATTGGGAGTGTGGAGTCTTAGCCAATGGACCACCAGGGAAGTCTCTCCCATCTTTTAAAAGGAATTGTTGACTTGGGAGTGGCGCCCTCAGTCACACATGAGGCTAATATGTAGCAGACTCTGCTCTTCAGGCTAACTCACCACCATCCCCAACCTTCTTGTCTTGTACTGTCTCCATTCTAGAGGCTAGGGCAACAAACATTTGCTTGCAGCAAGGAATGGCCACATGACTGTTTCAGCCAATGAAACAAAAGAGGAAGTGTGCTAGTAATTTCTGAAAAGACTACTGCTTTTCCTGATAAAAGTGACAGGTGCATCAGGAGCTACTCCTTCCCCTAGCTTCCAGTCTTGTAGCTGCACTGTTGGTAGCGGCAGTCATCTTGCTACCAGAAGGAAAAGAGAAGCCAAGAGAAGAACAGAGACTCACCCAGATGCCTTTGAGCCAATGAACCAATGACAGAGACACTCGCCCTGAGGCCTTTGAGCCAATGAACCAATGCCAGAAGCAGCTGACTTCCAGACTTCCTGTTAAACGATTTAAAGGGATCTTGACTCACTTTCAGAGAAGGCAATGGCAACCCACTCCAGTACTCTTGCCTGGAAAATCCCATGGACAGAGGAGCCTGGTAGGCTGCAGTCCATGGGGTCACTAAAAGTCGGGCACAACTAAGCAACTTCACTTTCACTTTTCACTTTCATGCATTGGAGAAGGAAGTGGCAACCCACGCCAGTCTTCTTGCCTGGAGAATCCCAGGGACAGAGGAGCCTAGTGGGCTGTCTATGGTGTCGCACAGAGCTGGATACGACTGAAGCGACTTAGCAGCAGCAGCGACTCACTTTGCCATTGTCAGTTTGGTGGATTTTGTCCATTTGCTTGGCTTGTTGGCAAGCACGTTCCCAACCGATGCACTACTCACCAGATTCACAGAATCAAATGTTTGTCTGTAACCAAGAATGCAAAGCTCCTCAACTAAAAAACATTCAAATGAAAGTTTAAAGGAAAAGGACACAAGAGTGAAGGAAATTTTGTTTTCTTCTCCTGCCCACAGAATCCATCTATTTCATATTTCTATAAAACCAGCCCTTGGCCTGATTTCATTTCAGGATCAGAATCTCAGGGTTGGGAAGGGAATTCATTTTAACCACCTGAGCTCTCTAAATAATCTTTCAAGCCGCAACTTAGCCGCTGCTTGAATAATGCATGAGGGATATAATAATGATGACGGATTTGCTATATCTAGAAGGAGCCCATAACCGTATCTGGACAACTTTAGAAACATCTCTCTCATAATAACCTGACATTTCCAGCTATTTGTCTTCCTTCTACGTTCTGAGAAATACACAAGAGAGAGAATCTCTTCTATGAATGAGAGCCATCCAAATGGATGAAAGCAGCTGTCATATCACCTCATCTGCATACCTGTGTTCACCAACTCCTTTACCTTGCCTCCTGGGAGAGGCAATAAGCTCTAACACAGCACCATGCAACAATGCACGCTACATACATAATCATAAGTTTTATGTTGACCCAGCAGTCACATTTTTTAAAGAAAAATGAAGTATAATTAATCTTGATAATATATTTTAGGTAGCCTAATTTATCAAAAATCTTTTCACTTCAACAGATACTCAGAATAACGTAAATAATTATGAGATATTTTACTTTTTTTTTTTGGTACTAGGTATTTGAAATTCAAGACACAGTTTTCCACTACAGGACATACCAGTTTGGAGCAGTCACATTTTCATTATTCAACAGCCACACATGGTGGAGGCTGCCATATAGGAAAGCACAGGTCTGAGGGAAGAATGTGCTATTTCTTACAGATGGACAACATGCACTGTTTGGTTAATCAGATAAATTGGCAAAATGTCACAGTGACAAGTTTCTTGACCTAGAGTACTATACAGATCTCTTTTAAAGGAGTGGGAAGGAGAATCAAATCTCACGGACCTTTGTGGCTATGTCCTTGAACTTCCAGGGGTCAATGTTCCCCAACTGAGAAACTGTCTTTAAAAGTGCCTCTTTTTTTTTTTTTTCAGTTTATCCTCAAAATAAAAATATACAAAAAAGTTTCTATGGCATATAGAATCTGAGAAGTTCTAAGATCCCAGTTTGAAAACACCCTCGGAACAGAATCAGGGGGTCTTTATTTTCATTTTGATTCTGCCGCCAAACTAAGAAGTGACTTGAAAAAAAATCAGTTTATTTTTCTAGGCCTCTTTTCTTAATCAGAGTTCCACTTTGCCACTAAGCAACAACTGTTAAGCATTCAAAAATCATCCTTTCAATAATCCATTCTAGAACTCTGCCCGCAAATAGCATAAAGCTCCTTCTCAGTCTATGGTTTGTTTGTTTTTAATATTTTTATATTATTTTTTGGCTGTGCCATGTGGCATGAGAATCTTAGTTCCCTGACCAGGGACTGACCTCGTGCCCCCTGCAGTGCAAGTGTGGAGTCCTAACCACTGTATCACCATAGCATTACCAAGTCTATGGTTTTTGAACCCATATTCCTCACTACTGAAAATCAGGATTGCATTTACCTTCCTTCATAATTCTGACATTCTCCACTTTTCAAAATTCCATAAAAATAAAACAATATCTCCAGTTAAAATTACCAAAATACAATTCTTCTGGATCAAAATATCTTACACTCATTTTGAACAACTAAATAATCTCTTACAATCCACTCTACTTTCTCAAGCTTTAATTGTATGTTACCATGAATTTTACTGACCTGTTCAGGATGACTATTCTGTCTTTGATTTACTCATTTTACAGATACATGCTAAAGATACACTGTATATGCCAACACAATGGGAATACGAATTGGATATGAACAAGACAGGCAAAATCAGTCCCTGCTTGCAAAGAGATTACAATCTAGAGCTGGATGAAAGAAAATAAATGAGCAGGACAACTTCAGGTAGTAAAACATGATATAATAGTACAGCTCACATTTGTGCAAGGAAGGGAAAGTGAAAGCTGCTCGGTCATGTCCAACTCTTTGAGACCCCATGGACTATACAGTCCATGGAATTCTCCAGGCCAGAATACTTTAGTGGGTAGCTGTTCCCTTCTCCAGGGGACCTTCCCAACCCAGAGATGGAACCCAGGTGTCCCACATGGCAGGCAGATTCTTTACCAGCTGAGCCACAAGGAAACCCAAGAAGATTGGAGTGGGTAGCCTATCCCTTCTCCAGCAGATCTTCCCGACCAAGAAATTGAACCAGGGTCTCTCGCATCACCGGCCAATTCTTTATCAACTGAGCTATCAGGAAAGCCCACCATGTGTGAGATATCCTTCTAAATACTAACTTATGAATCCTCATTACAGCTTTGTGAAGTATATTCTGTTATTATCAACCTCACTTTCATTTTTTTATTTTTTGAAGTTGACCAACTTCAGATGTCTTTATTTACAATAGTCATCTGAGGGGGATCATTAACTCAGGATTCAAATTCACTCTTACATACCAGGCTGTACATTGTCACCCTGCTTGTTTAACTTACACTCAGAGTACATCATGTGAAACGCCAGGCTGGATGAAGCACATGATGGAATCAAGACTGCTGGGAAAAATATCAATAACCTCAGATATGCAGATGACACCACACTTATGGCAGAAACTGAAGAACTAAAGAACCTCTTGATGAAAGTGAAAGAGGAGAGTGGAAAAACTGGCTTAAAAATCAACATTCAGAAAACTAAGATCATGGCATCTGGTCCCATCACTTCATGGCAAATAGATGGGGAAATAATGGAAACAGTGAGAGACTTTATTTGGAGGGGTGGGCTCCAAAATCACTGCAGATTGTGACTACAGCCATGAAATTAAAAGATTCTTGCTCCTTGGAAGAAAAGCTATGACCAACTTAGACAGCATATTAAAAAGCAGAGATATTACTTTGCCAACAAAGGTCCATCTAGTCAAAGCTATGGTTTTCCCAGTAGTCATGTATGGATGTGAGAGTTGGTCTGTGAAGAAAGCTGAGCACCGAAGAATTGATGCTTTTGAACTGTGGTGTTGGAGAAGACTCTTGAGAGTCCCTTGGACTGCAAGGAGATCCAACGAGTCCATCCTGAAGGAAATCAGTCCTGACAATTAATTGGAAGGACTGATGCTGAAGCTGAAACTCCAATACTTTGACCACCTGATGCGAACAACCGACTCATTTGAAAAGACCCTCATGCTGGGAAAGATTGAAGGCGGGAGGAAAAGGGGACAACAGAGGATGAGATGGTTGGATGGCATGAGTTTGAGTAAACTCCAAGAGTTGGTGATGGACAGACAGGCCTGGTGTGGTGCAGTCCATGGGGTCACACAGAGTTGGACACGACTGAGTGATTGAGCTGAACTGACCAGGTCCCAGGATTACTGAGGAGTTTCCCTTCTCCTTTAAGGATAGCCTGGTTGCTTGCTGCTAAAGCTCTGTTCCGAATTTCTCACAAAAAGCTCCATAATTACACAACTCATCAGGAGTGATTTAAATTCTACTAAAACTTTGGCACCTGGCATACTAGAACTCAGGTATTAGGTAAACTTG
This sequence comes from Ovis canadensis, assembly GCF_042477335.2. Classification (NCBI taxonomy): domain Eukaryota; kingdom Metazoa; phylum Chordata; class Mammalia; order Artiodactyla; family Bovidae; genus Ovis; species Ovis canadensis. Next base: position 135,703,523 of record NC_091247.1, on the reverse strand, counting down.
ATACCTCCTCCCTCTTTCTTACAAGAATTTTTATAATTGGACTTTCTAGGTCACTAGTTTCCGATCAGCCCCATTTTTATACCTGAGAAAACAGAAACAGGTTCAGTGCTAGAAAGAAAAGAATGGATAAATTGTGAGCGAGAAGGCCTGGGGTACTCCCAGTCAGGACAGGTCTCTCAGCTCATCTGGAACCAGCCACACAGAGATCTAGAGAAAGAGTGTTCCACAGCGATGGAACAGCAAGTGTAAAGGTCCTAAGATGGGATGGACATGGGAGAATGAACCTGGGAGACCCCAGGCATAGAAAAAAAAAAAATGTGGCTAAACCATAAAGCAGGGGAGAAGAGTCATAGGAGGGGAAGCTGAAGAGGTGGGAACCGGAGCCAATTTATGATGAGTCTGTATTTTATTACAAGTACAATGGAAACCCATGGGATATTTTAAGCTGGAGAATGACATGATCTGGTTTACATATTTTAAAAAAGATCTCTGGATGCTGTGGGAAAAAACAATGGAATCAAAGAAGCCAGTTAGGAGAGAGAAATTGGAGGCCAAACAGCTGAGTACCTCAAGTTTTCCTCTGCCATCTGTTAACATTAAATATCAGCTTCTGCTTTGTGGTCTGTGCTTACCTGTCCTGCTGCTAGAGTCACTTGCTCTAAGTTACACTGAGAACCAGAGAAGAGTTCAGGGCCTCTTTTCAGATCTTTTGGCTTCTGATTCCACCCTCCACTCAAACCAAGGGAACATGTACAACACAATATAGACAAGTAGAGCAGAAAAAGAGGTCAGCACAGTCAGTAATCATCTTCAGCAACTACTCAATTATGCCCAGAACGTTCACAGCACTTCTTTCTATAAGCAATTCACAACTCAAAACTGAACAGTTCAAATCAAACTCAGAGGCTTGGGAGTTGACTAACATCATTCTACTTCCCACTGAAAAGACAACATTAATGAATGAATAAGCATGCTGATGTATACTGCCTGTAAACAATGCCATTAATAATTTCTCCCATCCCTGAATATGCATGCTCCCCATTCCATTGAGGAATGACATTTACTTCCTCTCTCTTGGAATTCGTGGCTCACGTTGAACAACACAATGTGGTGGAAGTGATAATGTGCCAGGTCCAGATCGAGGCCTCAAGAAAAGAGGCCACCTCCATCTCCACATGCTGGGAATTCAGCCACCGAGTTGTAAGGAGGCTGGCCTAGAAACCGGAGGAAATGAGGCCTCAATGAGGAGAACAAAGGCATGCCTTCTGTAGCCAATACCAGTCCCAGCCGAGCTCTGAGACCGAAAGCATATGGTATACAGATGACACCAGCCAATACCATGTGCAACAAAACAACAACCCAGCTGAGCCTGGTCAGCTCACAAACTGTGAGAAATAATAGACTGGCATTGTTCGAAGCCACTGTATTTTATGGCGCTGTATTACGCACCAAGAGATAATGAAATAAAACATATAACATGTAAACTGTTGATCCTATGGGCCCTTTGCAAATCATGAATGCAATGTGAGGAAGTTAAACAGATCAAAACAACCAGAAAAATCCATGGATGAAAAGAGCTCATTATTATTTAGTTTCCTTGGGAATTTGGTATTGCTTCTTTTGATTTTTAGGCATACATATTTTGTTTTACATAAGGACTCTAGTTTCTATATTTAATTAAAATTAATGTTTTTATTTAAGAATCTATTGTATACTGTATACATAAATAAAGATGGGCACAATAAAGGACAGAAATGGCATGGACCTAACAGAAGCAGAAGATACTAAGAAGAGGTGGCAAGAATACACAGAAGAACTGTACAGAAAAGATCTTCATGACCCAGATAACCACGATGGTGTGATCACTCACCTAGAGCCAGACATCTAGGAATGTGAAGTCAAGTGGGCCTTAGGAAGCATCACTACAAACAAAGTTAGTGGAGGTGATAGAATTCCAGTTGAGCTATTTCAAATCCTAAAAGTTGATGCTGTGAAAGTGCTGCACTCAATAGGCCAGCAAATTCTGAAAACTCAGCAGTGGGCACAGGACTGGAAAAGCTCTGTTTTCATTCCAATCCCAAAGAAAGGCAATGCCAAAGAATGCTCAAACTACCACCACAATTGTACTCATCTCACACGCTAGCAAAGTAATGGTCAAAATTCTCCAAGCCAGGCTTCAACAGAGTACATGAACCATGGTCTTCCAGATGTTCAAGCTGGATTTAGAAAAGGCAGAGGAACCAGAGATCAAATTACCAACATCCGCTGGATCATCGAAAAAGCAAAAGAGTTTCAGAAAAACATCTAATTCTGCTTTATTGACTATGCCAAACTTTTGAGTGTGTGGATCACAATAAACTGTGGAAAATTCTGAAAGAGATGGTAATAGCAGACCACCTGACCTGCCTCCTGAGAAATCTGTAGGCAGGTCAAGAAGCAACAGTTAGAACTGGACATGGAACAACAGACTGGTTCCAAATACGAAAAGGAGTACGTCAAGGCTGTGTATTGTCACCCTGCTTATATGCAGAGTACGTCATGGGAAATGCTGGGCTGGAAGAAGCACAAGCTGGAATCAAGATTGCCAGGAGAAATAACAATAACCTCAGATATGCAGATGACATCACCCTTATGGCAGAAAGTGAAGAAGAACTAAAGAGCTTGATGAAAGTGAAAGAGCATGAAAAAGTTGGCTTAAAACTCAACATTTAGAAAACTAAGATTATGGCATCCAGTCCCATCACTTCATGGGAAATAGATGGGGAAACAATGGAAACAGTGATAGACTTTACTTTTCTGTGCTCCAAAATCACTACAGATGGTGACTGCAGCCATGAAATTAAAAGACACTTGCTCCTTGGAAGGAAAGCCATGACCAACCTAGACCGTATATTAAAAAGCAGAGACATCACTTTGCCAACAAAGGTCCATCTAGTCAAAGCTATGGTTTTTCCAGTAGTCATGTATGGATGTGAGAGTTGTACCATAAAGAAAGCTCTGAGCACCAAAGAATTGGTGCTTTTGAACTGTGGTGTTGAAGAAGACTCTTAAGAGTCCCTTGGACTGCAAGGAGATCCAACCAGTCCATCCTAAAGGAAATCAGTCCTGAATATTCATTGGAAGGACTGATGCTGAAGCTGAAGCTCCAATACTCTGGCCACCTGATGTGAAGAACAGACTCACTGGAAAAGACCCTGATGCTGGGAAAGACTGAAGGCAGGAGAAGAAGCAAATGACAGGTTGGATGGCATCACTGACTCAATGGACATGAGTTTGAGTAAGCTCCAGGAGTTGGTGATGGACAGGGAAGCCTGGCGTGCTGCAGTCCATGGAATCACAAAGAGTCGGACATGACTAAGCAACTGAACTGAACTGATATACTGTATAGGGAAATAAAAGATGAACTAGACCCAGACTCTACCCTCTAAAAGTTTATATTCAAGTGAAAGAAACAAATACTTCCAGTTGAAGCAGAATGTCCTTATGTGATAATCAAGTCATGTAAATATTAAGTACAATGGAGGAAATGGATCATTCACATGGAATTTCAATGTCAAGACAAAACACAGGATATTGCAGAAAGAAATAGCAGCAAAGACAAAGATGTGGTATAGTACAGAGTATTTTTCAGGAATGGCAAGTTCACCTACAACAGAGACCAGGTATGACCCAGCCATTCTAGTCAAATAAATTGCTCCCTTTATAAGCCCTAATTTAGTGCTTATCACATGGAACTAAGAAAAGGGTGGTCTGAAGGACCCAAGGTTGCAAAACGACAACCTCTGGTGTCAGCGTACTAAAATAGATGATTCATGAATGTACCATGCACACTTTTATTTCTCTTTCACTGTATCCTGCAACAGGACAGATGTCAGCCAGCCGCAAAATCTGTTCTTCGCTTTAAGGCCTTCTGCTGTTTCAAGGTTCTCCATTCACTTACTCATTTATTCATTCAGTTATTTTTTTTTATTGGGCACCAGCTACTTGCTGGGCATTGTTCTTGGTGTTGAGGATATAATAATGAACAAGGCAGACAACAGCCCTGCATTTGTGGAGACAAACGATGAAGGATAGGAAGTAGACAGGGTAGGTAGTCAGAGAAGACTTGAGAAAAGCACATTAGCCCAGAGATCTGATTGTACTGAGAAATAAACCATCAGAATATCCTGGGAAAGAGCATTCCAGACAGAAAAACATGCAAACAGAAAGGTCCTAAAATGCCTGCATATTCAAGGAAGGAGGCCAGTGAGTGAGGACAGGAGAGGCAGAAAAAGAGCTGAGAGGAAGCGGGGAACCAGGTCACATACGGACTTGCAGGTAATGGATTCTGTTTTCATTGGGATGGGAAGCCTTTCTTACACTCTTTTCCAGCCCCAACAGCCTCTACTGATCACTTCTTGTACACATTTCACTTGTACTTACAATTGCCACTCAGTCTATGGATTTCTATTCATCTCTTATGCACCAGTCCTATTTTCTCAACTGTGTTTCAAGGACAAGAATTATGTCATATTCTCCTCTACATTCCTAGGGCCTGGCACCCAGTGGAACTCAATAAATCTCTTTGGAAGGTGATAATGATGACGTAATCCCTTAGAGTCGTTTCCAGCTGAAAGATCTATGATTCCTTTGAAGTGTTTCGACAAGCTAGTTTGCCCAATGACTCAGAGGACTGACATCTTTCTAGATATTATGAGATTACAGTCATGCCACTTTTAGGGCATTAAATGTCTGGAATGAATGACATCAGAGTTTTTCTTTAAATGAAGACTGTTCTTGCCTGGAGAATCCCAGGGACGGAGGAGCCTGGTGGACTGCCGTCTCTGGGGTCACGCAGAGTCGGACAAGACTGAAGCAACTTAGCAGCAGCAGCAACACTTAGAATAGTGGTCCCAGTACATGGAACTACTTTATTAGTATTTATACTTTAAGCCATATGAACCTTAGGAGAGGCATTAATTGCAATTAAATAAATACTATCCTGATGTGATTCCATCATCAGCTATTAAACACAGCCTCAAATTTTTTGCTTCTCCCACTGAAAGGTGAAGGGTAACTCCCCTCACTCTGAATCTGAGTTGTTCTTAGTGACTTAACCAATCAAATGCAGGGAAAGTGGTATTCTGGGACTTACAGGGATATGTCACAAGAAGGCTTGACCCTTAAAGTTTCCACCACACCTTTTGGAAACGCTCCCTCTGAACACCCAGCTGCCATGTTGTGAGTAACCAAAGTACATGGAGAACCACGTGGCAGTGCTAAGACTAACAGCCCCCAACCAAGCCCCTGCCAAGAGCCAGCACCGACCGTCAGCCATCCCAGCCCAGGCACCAGATGCAGGAGTGAAAAAGCTCTCTGGGAAGCAGATCCTCCAGCTCCAACCACCTCAACTGACAGCATGCATATCAGAGACAAACCACCCAGCTGAGCCCTTCCTGAATCCCTAACCTTCAAAATAAAACAGCTGTTTGAATCTGCTGAGTTTTGGGGTAACTTGTTATACAGCAGTAGATTTTTTATTTTAAAAAGAAAAGAATCATCATAGCACATCATTACTCTCAGAGTGCCTCTCCATTGATTTCTTTATTAAAGTGACAGATACGTTCAGTCCAAGATTTGTCTTAAATCCAACAATTGCTCTGCTCAGAGATTTGATTTTTAGGATGTGAAGAACACAAATTAGGTAACTTTGAATGAGTACCCCGAATCAACCTTACTTAATAAGATTGCAGGTCAACAAAAATCACCTGAAAATTATCCAGTGCAAAAGCCATAGCCATACACTGGATGATACAGATCACAGAATTACGCCATTGGGAAAATCATGCATAGTTTCACTCAGTCACGCTGCAGGCAAGAAAACACTGCTTAAAACATGACTTTATTACACTACTTAAAAACACGGGTGGGAATTAGAAATGAAATGTACAACTCTACCATAAAGATAAAAAGGTCCAAAAGTTCCCGGGTGGTGCAGTGGTCAGGACTCCACGTTTCCACTGTAGGGGCCCAGGTTCAAACCCAGGTCCACGGAACTAAGCTCCTGCAAACCTTATGGCACAGTTACAAAGAAAAGGAAAAAAAAAAAAAAGAGCCAACTCTTAAGCTATGATTGCATGCAGCACTAAGGATTTATGAAAATTATTCTCTGTCAGATCCTACTTGAATGGAAAACATTCAATTGCAAATGGTTCTCTCCTTTAAAACATCCTTTTGCTTGCATAGTGAAGTTCTATTATGAAAGCAAAAGCTCCTCAAAATAGGTAGGCATTTTTAACGCCTCAGTGTAAATATCACTTCTTCCCCAAAACAGTCATTTCAGACCCTGCCAAGTGAAAGGCTCTTGGAAAAGCAGCCTGCTCACTTGAAACCCTTCTGACACCTCCCTCTCCCCATTATCTTCTTCAAATCATGTCTGGCTCACCAAAAACACAGAACCATTAAGAGGACCTGGGGTGGAGGGTAACACAAAAAGAACAAATTTTGGTAATAAATGCTTTAGAGTTTTGATTTGTCATATAAACTACTACTTTGAATTATGTCTAATCGTATTCCATCCTCACATTTTTCATTATATGAATTCACACTCACCATGAGTACGCCATTTTAAAAAGTCAACAAGAAGAAAATGAATTCTCAAGAAAATACCCTATAAGTTAGGGGCATAACAATGACAAAATGCTCTTAAGAGATAAACATCATCTTCCAGGTTTAAAAGTATGTATTTGTTTGGAAATTAATTCATTAGCCATAACAACAATAAAAACAGAACAGAAGGAACCAAAAAATCAACAATTACATTCCTGGAAGCTATACAGGTACATGCATTTTTTTTCAAAAAAGAACACTAGAATTTAATTAGAGAAGAAAAAATGTATTAACCTCTGATAAAAAACAGTTAGTGACAAACTAACCATTTCTCTCACTTAGAAACCATTCCTTCAGCAGCAGTAAATCACTACTTTATGGTAAAACACTAATTCAGCATAACATCTCTAAAAACACATGTGCTTATACTCCTACACTGTATCACATGTCTAAAACTGCTTAAAAGGCACAAGTGGCTGGAAATACCACTAAAAGTGAAATAGAGAAATATTTGGTTATATGACCCTGACAATCAATAAATGGAAGTTAAATGGGAATTTAAGAAATGAGGCAAAGGACATAAATTCTGTTCCTTTCATTTAAGTCAGAACAGTAGCGGCTCCATGTCTCCTAGTTTGGGGAGTCATTGCTGCTGCTGCTAAGTCGCTTCAGTCGTGTCTGACTCTGTGCGACCCCACACAGCAGCCCACCAGGCTCCCCCGTCCCTGGGATTCTCCAGGCAAGAACACTGGAGTGGGTTGCCATTTCCTTCTCCAATACATGAAAGTGAAAAGTGAAAGTGAAGTCGCTCAGTCGTGTCCAACTCCTAGCGATGTCATGGACTGCAGCCTACCAGGCTCCTCCGTCCATGGGATTTTCCAGGCAAGAGTACTGGAGTTGGGTGCCATTGCCTTCTCTGTGTGGAGTCATTACTTACATGTTAAATTCCAAAGAAAAGGGATGTGTTCAACCTAAAATAAATAATGAAAGCAAGTTTGCCTAAATGTCAAACCACATGATATTAAGTTTCTTGTACCTTCTGTATGAAAACCTGCTCAATGGTCTTCTCTGATGCAAAAAACTCAGTTGATGGGGGAAGTCAATGTATTTCAATTTTACTACTTCAAAGGATTAAGGTAGTCTGTCTGACATGTTCAGGCAAACAGGAGCCTGTTACCAGGGGACAAAAGACTTATCTTTTCCATTTAACATGGTTCTGCTTCAGAAAAAGATCTGCTATTAACACATGGGTATATAAAGAGAATCCATAGTATACAGGAATTCAATCACAATGTTCTCAAGAGTCCCAAATATTTTTTTTTCAACGTTAAAAACCTCTGTGATTACCTGGTGCTTTAATGCATCTACTCAAAATATAATTATTGATGCTCTCTATAGGGTAGGCACTGTCCTAAGCTCCAGGATTGAAGGTTACCCAGAAGTTATGGCAACCCCACTTTTCAAGTAAAAACAAGTCCAATCAAGTGCAGAAGATAGTTTGAGATCATGTTGGATGTGATGGAGGAAATAAAACAGGATGATATGATAGAAAGTGACTTGGGAAGTGTCTACGTTGGACTGACACCTAAATGACCAGAAGGAGCAAGGTATCAGAGCAAAACTAGGAACCAGGCACATCCAACCAAGAGAAGTGCTGGAACAAAGACCACCAGGAGGACTATGGTGGCCAATCAGAAAGACAACAGAGGGAGGCCTGGGTGGCTGGCACGCTAAGAAGGTGGAAAAAGCCAACGGAATGGGAGAAGCAGACTACAGGGGCCTCGTGGCTCTAGGGAGGAGCTCTATCGCATTCCCAGGCCAATGGGACACCACTGGAGGAGAGTTTACACCGAGGAACAACATAACTTGGTTTATATTTTTAAGATGGTTATGGCTGCTGTGCGGAAAATGGATTGTATGGAGAGGCTACTGCAGTCATTCCAACAAGGGAAGGAGACTAAGACAGATTTGGGGAATATTTCAGAAGGCATGCTCACAGGATAGAAGTTGGAGAGGACATTTGGTGCAGAGAAAGGCAAAAGAAGGATGAGTTCTAGGTTTCTGGCTGAAACCATGGGAAATCAAGATTGCTGTTTGATGTAGCTTCTTCATTTCTTCTCCAGTTGGAGAGCTGGGATTATCAATAGAGCCTGCCCTTCTACTTCCTAATCCAGAAGTCTTTTAATTAAGAATATTAAATTGAGATTTCCAGATTAATCATTTCCAGTTTTGCTTTTCTGCTACTACTAATTATTCACACAAAGGCACAAAATAATTTCAAGATAAGTGTGCATTAAAAATCAAAAGCTTACACAAATCCATCTACACATGTGACAGAATTTCATAGAACTATACACATGTGCAGAGTGAATGTAAAAACTATCCCAATAAGGTCTGTATTTGAGTTAACGGTATTAAATCAATGTCAGCTTCCTGGTTTGGGCAATGGACTATGGATATGTAAGATATTTTCATGGTGGGGGTTGGGGGTGGTGTAGTAGCACCTGGGAAGCGTTTCTACTAAAATTATTTTAAATGAAAAAGTTATTTTTTGTAATCTTGTCTAAGGATACAGAACTAGGAGGAAAAAGGTAATATTTGAGCCTAGATCAACTGACTTCTAGTTCTTCTGACTACATTCTCCATTGCTCAAATGCTCTTTTTTTAAATTGAAGCTATAGTTGATTTACAATATTGTTCTAGTTTCAGGTGTACAGTGTCCTATTCTTTTCCATTATAAGTTATTACAATATATTGAATACAGTTTCACGTGCTATACAGTAAGTCTTTGTTATCTCAAATGTTCTTTAAATTAAAAGGACCTTGGCCGGGGGGGGGGGGGGGGGCGGGGGCGAGGGGTGAAGTAATACCTAATTGGCATCTGTTTTCTTCACAGCACCTGTTTTCTTACTTTTGTAGAGGAGGAAAAAATTTTTCCTTCTTCCTTTCTAGGTTCTTTGGCTGGCCTAATAATTAAAGTGATCTAAGACAGATTAACAGGAGAAGAAGAAATTTAATTTTATATGTACAGGAAGGAGCCCAGTAAAAATATGAAACCCGAGGAAGAGTAGGGAGATTGAGCCTTATGTACAATCCTGAGCTAAGGAACGGGATAGGGGTCTGGGGCTTCAAAGGGGAAGAGAGTATTTCAGTGGACAGATGAATTCACAAGAAGATCAGATGTTTAGTAAATAAGATATTTGCCCTGCCAGACAGATAAGGTCGTTCACAAAAAAACCTAATCTCTGATAATAGCTCTCCTTCTGAGCCAGGCCTCCTGTCCAAATTCTTTTAGGCAGTTAAGGGAGAGATACAAGTTCTTGCATCTGCTGGGTCTTGACTGCCTTCAGCTCAAAACAATCCACATGCCAAAGTAGCACATTTAAGGGCAGCCCATTTGCTCTCCTTTGCTTTCTAAAGCATAACTGCCTTTTTGTCCGGGGCTGTTTTCACTTCTGCTCTCAAGAACACAGCACGCAGCCAGCAACCTTGGAGCGAAAATCTGCATTTGGTTGGCCCTGGGAGTCTGCAGCAGGTGTGAAACACTTTCTAAAACAATTAAAATGTCTACGCTCTCCTTTCCTGAGTTGAACAAAACAGTGCAAATGATTTAAGCCATTTGTGGGATGAATCAGAATTTGTTGTTATTGTTCACAGTCGCTAAGTCATGTCCAGCTCTTGGCAACCCCATGGGCTGCAGCCCGCCAGGCTTCCCTGTCCTTCACTGTCTCTCGGAGTTGGCTCAAACTCATGTCCGTTGAGTCAGTGATGGCATCCAACCATCTCATCCTCTGTCACCCCCTTTCTCCTCCTGCCCTCAATCTTTCCCAGCATCAGGGTCTTTTCCAATGAGTTGGCTCTGCACATCAGGTAGCCAAAGTATTGAAGCTTTAGCCTTAGCGTCAGTCCTTCCATAAATAGTCAGGGTTGATTTCTTTAGGACTGACTGGTTTGATCTCCCTGTTGTCCAAGGGACTCTCAAGAGTCTTCCCCAGCACCAGTTTACCAAATCCAAATGGTCCGTAGTACAGAAAAGCCAGCGACCTCGGGGTGGGTGAGGTTATCCTGTTTGTCCAGGGCCACCACTCTCAAGGCCCTGCAGAGAACCATCAACAATGCCAAAGACCAGCAGCTGCATCCCCGTCTGCCGGCCACCAAGGTCAGCGCCAATAAAGTGTGCTGCCTGAGGAGAGCTGTGCGGTTTTTGTTTGCGTGTTTGTTTTGCAGGGGTAGAGGAAGGATGGAAGGAACGGTAGGACAAAGTGAATCATGCTTGAAGAAGCCTGGAGCCATGAAGACCCTGAAAAGGAATCAAAGGACAGGTGGAGACATTTCCCTGTCTCAAGGGAAACTTCAGGGTCATGTCAAGTTAAGCCACAGTCAGATGCCACGTGGGATTCTCAGTCCCCCGCCAAAGCTTATCACTCTCAGGACCCAGCAGCAGCACCAGCCTGAAGCCAATGCAGGAAGAAGTTTCTTAGTTAAGATGAGAAGTGGAATTAAAGTCTCTAATCACAACTAAAATCTGGGGGGAAATCTGGAGGATAGGGGGCAGTTACTGAAGTCAGCCCCGAAAGATGGGAGTTAGAGGGATGCTTTTCTCTCTCCCTAGGCCAGTTTCCTCACATTCAAGCCTCACTCCGCAGCCCTATCAAGCCCAAATCTAATGCTTTGGTAACAAGATCATCCACCAACTCATCTTCCCTCTTTTACCTGTCTCGTTTTTTAACTAACTAAATAAATAAATTCTTCCTTTGAGTCAAACAGTCTATGCGTTGTCTTTCTCCTCACAGAACCCACTCATTCAAGAACTCACTTTGTAAACAGGGCAGGTATGTAGCTCAGAAAACAAAAATGACATGGATGGGAAGACTAGAAGTAGGAAGAAGAGCCGGATTTATTGGGGAAAAACTCATTCCATTTGCAATGCCATGGGTTTCATGGTCAGCAAGGCACCCTGAGAAGAGGTCTAGGAGATGGCACTCAGCGTCTACTTCGTCTAGACTGGTTTCTTCCCCAGTAAGGAAGGACTGTTACTGTTGCTCCTCAGTTGTGTCTGGCTCTTTGCAGCCCCAGGGACTGTAGCCCGCCAGGCTCCTCTGTCCATGGGATTCTCCAGGCAAGAACACTGGAGTGGGTTGCCGTGCCCTCCTCCAGGGGATCTTTCCTGACCCTGGAATAGAACCCAGGTCTCCCACACTACAGGTGGATTCTTTACCATCTGAGCCAGCAGGGAAGCCCAAGCAAAGACTACCCTCCTTAAAACCCAAAAGCATCCTAGAAGCACTCCCTACTCTACCCTCCCCTCCACAGAGATCACGCCTGTGTGCTGTATGCTCTGGCGGACCTCAATTCACTGGTATTTCTTTGTAAGTTGCTGTTAAATGTTCAGAATTTCACGTACAGGTCACCCCTCTCTTGTAGTACAGACTGCAGACTCCTTGTTCTACCTTCCATTTCTGATGAACCCCTTGCCTGCCTTTTGGAGCCCACAGGACTCCCAGAACACCCAAAATGTATTGTTAACAAATGCCTTAGAGGTTGAGAAACCCAATACAGCCCCATTTCTGAATAATGGACAGAAATAGCACAATGGCTAACTCAAGGAATGAACAGGAAGAAATTCTTACCCTTGCTTGGCATTACTTGTCAGGAGATTTGAGTTTCAATGGTAATTTCCTTTAAAGGAGATGAAAACAAAGACAAGGTGGGGTGTTGTGGGAAAAAAAATGCACAAAATACCTAATGGATGGGAACAAAAGGCAAATGCTCATGACTGCAAACCTTGCTCAACTCTTTTTGTGGTTAGCACTTAAATGCTGACATTATCTCATCACCCCAATACTTAAACATCTTGAGACTAAACCATGAGTGAGTACACAGGATAAGCCAAAATTAAATCCTCGTGTGAATGTGCAGAGTACAAAGGAGTTTCATCTGTTTAGTTTACCTAATTCATTTTCTCTTATGTATAGTTTCAGGAATGAAAAGAAAAGGTTCAATGGCGCTGGTATGACAAATCTCTTCTGGCAAAATTTTAGTCAAAAGGCACAGCAGAGATAATGACATACTTTCACAGGAAAAGTTTGCCCTGAGGAAAGGCCTCTCCAGTTTTGACTCTCAAAACAATTTTAGAACTGAGCATTAGCTTTAACCCGGCCCTCTGGTAAGCACCAAGAAAAGAAAGGTAAACAAAGCTGATTCCCGTCATGGAAGGCTATTTTCTGGCCTTGTGCGCTCTTTATACGAAGCATGGGCAGACTTTCTCTGTAAAGGCCCAGAGAGTGAATATTTTGCAGGCTCCGTGGAGCCCCAGGTCTCTACTGCAACTCCTCGGCTCTGCTGGCATGGCATGAAAGCGGCCACAGAAAACAGATAAACAAATAAGCACGGCTGCGTTCCAGCCAAACTTTCTTTACAGACCCTAAATCTGAATTTCATATAATTTTCACAGGTCAAAAGAAATATTCTTCTTATTTTGTTTCATTTTTGTTTCAATTCTTTAAAAATAGAAAAAGCATTCTTAGCTCACAGGCCAGACTGAAACAGGTTGTAGTCCGTGGCTCCCAAGGATTTGGCCACAGTTTGCCAACCCCTGCTTTATAGCAAAGACAAGGTGGTAACAAAGAGTCAAAAAGAACTTAGAAAGCGTCCAGCCTGTTTTTCAAAGGAGAAGGCCGCTAGGGAAGGAAAGAAGGGAGGAACAAGTGAATAAAAGAAGGGATGCCCACAAGAAATTAGAAGGCTGTTGCCTGAGGGGAGAGGGATCCAAACGAGGTGAAAGCTGGGAGGGAGGAGGGAGCAGTAATTGGTGGTAACAGAAAGAAGCAGGAGGCCGACACCTGGGCATTGGTGGGAAAGGAAAGGGCAAAAGGGATGTCAGTGAATGACTAGCCTCAGGGACAGGATGCAGATTAAACTGTAAGAAAGCTGAACAGCAGATTAATGGACAAGCCCAGAACTAAAGAACCAAGGCTACTTACTCTGTGCACAAAACTGCTCTCAGCAGGCAAGGACAGTGTGCTGTTAGAAGCTTACTGCGGTATGTGCATGTTGGCAGGGCGATTTTTCTTTCTACTTTTATTTTGTACAGAGCTCCCAGGAATATCAGTTCAGTCTTCAAAGTCCCCTCACCTTTAAAGCGATACAGCCCTGGGCCGAGCTGGGCTTCAGCTCTGGGGCCCTGACTGTGGTACCCACTCCAGTACTTACCCTGTACCTCCACAACTGGCATTTTCAGCAAGAAGAAAGTTAGGGAACACCCTCCCATGTGAGATTTCATTATTACAACAGCTGCTAATAACACTGATAAAATGGATCAATACCCAGACAGACAGGTCAGAACTTAAAGCTTCATAGAGACCGGGGCAAATTCTGTTTTAAATCTGGTAAAATGAGTGGCTAATGAATAGCATCCAGCAAACACTAAACAGAAACCACTACAAAACGCCAAAGAATCACTTTCATGGAGGGTCAAAAACTAAACAGTTATTATCTGCTGGCTATCCAGGAAAAGCTGAAAAATAAGATAAACTTTCATAAAATGTGATAATAGTGTTATGGGCTGACTTATCTTCCCAAAATTCATACGTTACATATTCATAAAATTCGTATGTTGAAACCTTAACCCCTCATACCTACAACTGATGTATTTGGAGTCTTTAAAGAAGTAACTTGAGTTAAAATGAGGCCATTAAGGGGGCCTTAATCCAACCTGCTTGGTATTCTTATAAGAAGAGGAAATTAGGACACTTAGAGAGACACCAGGGATGCACATATACAGGGATGACCTTGTGAAGAGGAGGCAGGAGGTCATTTACAAGCCAGGAAGAGGCCTCAGGAGAAACCAAACCTGCCCACAGCTTGGTCTTCGACTTCTGGCTTGCAGAACTGCAAGGAAATAAATTTCTGTTGCTTAAACCACCTGCTCTGGGTATTTCATTGTGGCAACCCAAGCAAAAAATATAAACAGTCACAGCTTACGGAGATTAAGAGGAAGGTGGGAGCAAATAAGGCCACCACAGATTCACTCACTCAACCAACATGTGTTAGCCCCACTAGCTATCCGGCAACATGCGAGGTTCTGGGTCTCTAAGGACGAAAAGCTAAATTCGTGCCTTTGCCAAATTCACTGCCTGCTGGAGGACAAAATTCCACCGGAGTATGAAAGCACTGTGACAGAAATGTACCCCAAGTCCTTTGGAAACACAGGAGTTTCTCAGCCAGCCAGGAAGTGGTCATGCAAAATTTTAAGGAAGAGATGATGTCTGGAATGAGTGCTTAAAACAAACAAACAACAACAAAAAGGCTACCTTCTGGTTGAGAATATATAGGAATATATTTTTGAACTGGAGAAAATCAGTATTGTTGAGGAGGAGAAAGTCTGATGAGTGAGAAGTGGGGTTGTCTTTTGGTCATGATGAGCTAAGGGACCAAGGACTGAAGTGCAGCTATCCATTTGGGCTGGAGGCAGGGATTTAGAAGCAGTTCACCTTGACGGGGTCATCAAATCAGGGGTACAGATTGGTTTTGTCCAAGAAGTATGGTGCCAGTGAGAGAAGAAGGATTTGATAGGACTTGGGAGAAGACAAGCATTTAGGAGGCAAGCAGACTAAGTCGAGAGAAGTAGTAGACGGAGAGACAGGAGGAAAAACACAAGCCCGGGAAGGCGGCCACATCAAGAATGAGCAAGAGGGAGTGGCCATGTCAGATGCTGCTGAGACACGTCAAGTGTTGCCAAGTGGCAACCTGAAAAGTTAAGTCAATCAATTTAACCATAGGTCACTGATAACCTCTGTGAAAACAGCTGTAAGTGGCAGAAGTCAAATGACTGTAGCTTAAGAATAAATCACTGGATTTAGATAAAAGGATGTTCATGAAAACCCCAAGAAATAAAAGCGTCCTGAGTCATCTTCTGGGATGCATAAGTGGGGAAGAATCAGATGATATGGACACAGTTGCAAAAAAAATGGTGGCGGGATGGTGGTGGGGATGGGGTGGGGGGTTTCTCATTCTGTCTTCTAATACCTCTGGGAGCAAACTGAACAAAGAGGAGAAAGGTATGACAAGGGAGAAAACAGCATTTACCATGGGGTGAAATGAAACTCACTCAGTCGTGTCTGACTCTTTGCCACCTCGTGGACTATAGCCTGCCAGTCTCCTCTGTCCAAGGAATTCCCCAGGCAAGAAAACCGGAGTGGGTTGCCATTCCCTTCTCCAGGGGATCTTCCCAACCCAAAGATTGAACCCAGGTATTCCACTTTGCAGGATTCTTTACCATCTGAGTTACCAGGGAAGCCCTTTACCATGGGGTACCAGCTAACATTAAAAATACTACCTACATATACACAGCATCTTATGCTGTAGAAGATTTGCTCATATCTCCTCTCATTTAACCTGAACAACTACTTTTGGAGAAAAGCAACGAGGCAGCTCTTTTTTAGAAACGTGTGTGTTCAGTTGCTCAGTCGTGTCTGACTCTTTCGTGACCCCATGGACCGTAGCCCTCCAGGCTCCTCTGTCCACAGGATTTCCCAGGCAAGAATACTGGAATTGCCACTTTCTCCTCTAGAGGGTCTTTCTGACCCAGGGATCCAATCCGGTCTCCTATGTCTCCTGCATTGGCTGGCAGATTCTTTTCCACTGGGCCACCTGGGATGCATTTTACACAAAAGGAATTACATTCAGAGAAAAAAATAATAAACATCCCCCAAGGTCAAACAACAAACAAAAGGTAGGACTTCATCCCGAACCTAGACCCATGTCTCCAAAAGCTCACCAGGCATTTTCACTGAAGGAAATATTAACTGGCCCTGGGCTGGCTCTCAGCTTCCTCATCTGGAAAAATGGGAACAAAAATAGTATCTACTTCACACTACTGACGAATGTAAAGCACCCAAAGGGGCTGGCTCACAATAAGGATCCAATGAATGGGAGTCACTACCAGCTTAAAATCAATGGGTGTAATGTGTACATCAACCATACCTCTGTGTAACCAGTCTCGGTGAATTCCAATAACTGTCCAAACCAGAAATCTGGGCATCATCCCAGAAACCACCTTCTCCCTCAGAGTTGAGTCAAGTAACAAGTCCTTCCAATTCAGTGCTTCTCAACCTTATTTCTCATTATTGTCTCTTAAGGAGATTTTCTCAACATTTTTTCCCCAATTGTATCCCTCCCAAGAAGTTTTAATACCATGGGTGACTGTGTATCTGTTTATTACTGTGGCCCTTTTAAAAAAAAAAATTGGAGGATAATTGCTTTACAGAAGTATGTTAGTTTCTGCTGTACAACGATGGGAATCAGCTACAAGCATACATATATCCCCTGCCTCTTGAGCCACCCTCTCACCCACCCCCATCCCACTCCTCTAGTTCACAGACCATAAACCACGGTAACATCTATGAACTTTTTACATCACCTCAACCAATTTTTACCTCCTTGGGGCCATACCCCCTCATTGAGAACACCTGTACTAGTCCTTCCTCCAAAATCTTTCTCGAGCCCATTTCCCCTTCCCCCTAACCTCAGCGCCAGTGCCTCGTCTTCACAGGTTTTCCTCTGAAGTATTCCAGCAGCTCCCAGCTTCCCAACCATATGCTCCAGATTGAGCTGAGTGCAAGTCTGCTCCTGCGTAGCACTTCCTCAAAAGTGATCGGTTGTGCCCCACCCCTGCTGGACCTTTCCATGGCACTCAAGGTCCCTGCTGAGCAGTCCTGGGCCTGAACCCCTAGCCCCAGCTGCCACCCCTACCTCCTCGGTTGTGCCCCATCCCTGCTGGACCTTTCCATGGCACTCAAGGTCCCTGCTGAGCAGTCCTGGGCCTGAACCCCTAGCCCCAGCTGCCACCCCCACCTCCTCACTAGGCAGCAGGCACACACAACATACAGCCACGGCCTCTGGAACATGGCACTTCCTGTTACCTCTACCTAGAATGCCCTTCCCCTTTGCCTGCCCCATGAGCTTCTACTTACCGCCTCGACACTCAACATAATAAGGTACACACATGCTCTTTAAAGCCTTTCCCAATTCTGTTTTTCTGCAGGAGAACTAGAAATGCCACTGTCCCTTTCACACAGCACAACCCCAGTTACCTCTAATGATTATAACAGCAATAACTAACATTCTAACGTTCAACGAACATTAACTGAATGTGTAAAATATACCAGGCTAGTCTAAGCACTTCACATGGATCATTTCATTTACGTGGAGCACCTTGAGGGCAGGGATTATACCTTAATTTTCGTACCTGTTTAACTCTTGGCACGTGGTAGATACTCAATAAATACTTGCTGAAATAATGCAGGAAGCAAAGTTTTAGAGTTGCTTATAACTGGTTTTTTTTTTTTTTTCCCTCTGCCTTATATAGCCCCTCCTACAATGGTTTATGGAATTTATACTGGTAATAAAAAGTGAGGAGGAACAGGATAGGACTATTCTGCCCAAGGTTTTAACAGTTTCTTTGAAATATATTGATTTTGTTTTTTTTTAAAAAGCTACTAGGAATGCCTTTCCAAGTGCAAGGGGGGGAATCTAATCTACAATTCAGAATATTTGCATATTTACAAATCTAGTCAATTCGAAGGATATAATTATATCTTAACATGCCATAGGGAAAGCCTTAATCACCTATAACCCAAAAGTCTGGGAAAAACAACGAAGAAAGATTTAGAAATACAGTAGTATTTAAACGCATACAAAGAGGAGACTTGGAAAAAAATCAGGTTATATAATAATCTAATGAAACACTTTGAAATAGAATACTCACAGAAAGATAAACAGAAAATACTTTAAACAGCAGAGTGAAACCTACTACTCATAGTTCCTTAAGAGTCACTGGAGAAGGTCATTTAAGTCCAATGCTCCCCACCCCCATCCTCTGCTAACTGAAATAGCAACCAGCCTTAATAATAATGTGAAAAGATGACTTCAAATTGATTCAGAAAGTTTTACTCTCTGAAGAAAATAAACATATTTTTACACACAGACACATAACCTTCTGGATTTTTTTCTCCACTTGTCATCATGTGGATTTAAGTTAGTATTAAGTAAATAATAACTTTTTAGAAATGACTAGAGTTCAAAAAAGAGAGAACTTCTAAAACAAAATGTCCTATGGCAAAAACCCAAACACTACATTTCACTAATCATTTATTGTAAACCATGGTTTTCTCTGGGCAATAAGATTAAGGGTGATTTCCATTTTCTTGATATCTATCTGGAGCCTTTCTTTTTTATTTAAAAAAAGGATTTATACTCAGAAAAAATCTATTTTCACTTTTAAAAGCATATTTTTTATTACACATCAAAAACATTTGTTATTAATTTACAAGTCACTTTCATGTTCAGCTCAGTACAGTCACTCAGTTGTGTCTGACTCTTTGCAACCCCACGAATCGCAGCACGCCAGGCCTCCCTGTCCATCACCGACTTCCGGAGTTCACTTAAACTCATGTCCATCAAGTCAGTGATGCCATCCAGCCATCTCATTCTCTGTCGTCCCCTTCTCCTCCTGCCCCTAATCCCTCCCAGCCATCAGAGTCTTTTCCAAAGAGTTAACTCTTCACATGAGGTGGCCAAAGTACTGGAGTTTCAGCCTCAGCATCAGTCCTTCCAATGAAGACCCAGAACGGGTCTCCTTTAGAATGGACTGGTTGGATCTCCTTGCAGTACAAGGAACTCTCAAGAGTCTTCTCCAGCACCACAGTTCAAAAGCATCCATTCTTCGGTGCTCAGCTTTCTTCACAGTCCAACTCTCACATCCATACATGACCACTGGAAAAACCACAGCCTTGACTAGATGGACTGATTTCCCATTTATGATAAGAAATATACTTATTTTAAACCACTACATCTGATAAGTCTATAAGGCCCCCAAATGATCAACATAGTGCCCTGGAAATGTGAGGTCTCTATCTCCTCTTTGAATCTGGGCTTCAGTACCACTTAACTGAAAGAGCACAGTGAAAGTCAACACTATGAGAATGTCCAGATCCAAGACTTAAACTAGCAGCTTCTACTTCCTGTCTTTTGAAAGTTAACCACCATACTGTGAGAAACCCCCTGCCACCTGTACAAAAGACAACCTGGAAAGAAGCCAACAAGCAGCACCAATTTACCAGAATTGTGAGCAGCCCACCCGGGAAACTGGTCCTCCAGCCCCAAGTAAACCATCCCAGTTGGCACATGGTAGGGCAAAAATGAGCTGTCCCTTCTGAGCCCTGTTCAGATTGCACATTCATGGGCAAAGCCATTAAGTTTTGGAGTAGCTTGTTCCAAGCAAAAGATAACCAGAACACCATATTACACTTTATGCATTTGCCTCCACCTCTCCCCAGTTACAATTAAAACACTTTGATGGGAATTCCCTGGTGGTCCAGTGGGAGCATTCAGAGCTTTCACTGCTGGGACCCTGGGTTCAAACTTCAGTCAGGAAACTAAGACCCCTATAAGTTAAAAAAAATTAAAAACCTTTTAAAAAATAAATAAACTATTTGAGGATATGACTCTGCCTTTCAGTTTAGTTCAGTTCAGTCACTCAGTCGTGTCCAACCCTTTGTGACCCCATAGACTGCAGCATGCCAGGCCTCCCTGTCCATCACCAACTCCTGGAGTTTACTTAAACTCATGTCCATTGAGTCGGTGATGCCATCCAACCATCTCATCCTCTGTCATCCCCTTCTTCTCCCACCTTCAGTCTTTCCCAGCATCAGGCTCTTTTCAAATGAGTTAGTTGTTCGCATCAGGTGGCCAAAGTATTGGAGCTTCAGCTTCAGCATCAGTCCTTCCAATGAACACCCAGGACTGATCTCCTTTAGGATGGACTGGTTGAATCTCCTCGCAGTCCTAGGGACTCTCAAGAGTCTTCTCCAACACCACAGTTCAGAAGCATCAATTCTTCGGCGCTCAGCTTTCTTTATAGTCCAACTCTCACATCCATACGTGACTACTGGAAAACCCATAGCCTTGACTAGACAGACCTTTGTTGGCAAAGTAATGTCTCTGCTTTTTAATATGCTGTCTAGGTTGGTCATAACTTTATAGCCATTCATTCAATAAACATGTGAGGACTAACACATATGTAGACTATGTGAGGGGCTTCCTAGGTGGCTCAGTGGTAAAGAATCTGCCTGCCAATGCAGGAAACACAGGTTTGATCCCTGCGTTGGGAAAATCACCCGAAGTAGAAAATGGCAACCCACTCCAGTATCCTTGCCCAGGAAATCCCATGGACAGAAGAGCCTGGTGGGCTAGAGTCTATGGGGTCGCAAAGAGTTGGACACACTGAGCACACACGCACGCAGCCTATGCTAGATGGATTTTGCAAGTACAGAGATTAAAAAACAGCCTTTGCCTTAGAGAAGAGTACAGTCTATTTGCAGGGAGAAACGAGAAAATGACAATGACAATCATGATCTCAAAGACTTCGCACAACAGCCAGCAACAGCAGATACTCAGTGAATGCTGCCTGACGGATGAATGAATGAACCAGGTTCTAAGAACTGTTTGGTGAATTATGTAATTATTAATACCACAGTGATGCCTATTACTATCATCCTTTTACAGATGAAGTGTACCAATTAGCAACATATTATTTGCTGGCGGTTTAGTTGCTAAGTTGTCTGACTCTTGTGACAGTCTCCTGCATTGCAGGCAGATTCTCTACCCCTGAGCCACCAGGGAAACTCCAACATATTACTTCTTAGCTCTAAATTTACCCTCTTTGTCCTGCTTCATAATACTGGGGCTGGACCCTGCAAACATTTCTCCTTTGTCAGGTGGTACAGTGTTAGTTTTCATCAATAGAGGGCACTGGTGAGATAATGCAAGACAATTGCAGAGGAAGGGGCTTTTCATCCTGGTTTGGGATGCTCTGCTTCCCTGGTGGGTCAGACAGTACAGAATCTGCCTGCAATGGATTCCCTGGAGAGGGAATGGCTACTCACTCCAGTACTCTTGCCTGGAAAATTCCATGGACAGAAGAGCCTGGCAGGCTACAGTCCCTGGGGTCACAAAGAGTCAGACACGACTCAGCGACTAACACTTTCATTTTTCATTTTCACTTTTACCCCCTCTAAAGTGTACTACTGCATTCTCTATCAGGTTTCTCAACCTGGTAAGCTGCTCTTACAAACCAATTCCAGCAGAACTTCCAGCAAGTTCACTGGCCACCAGCAGGCTGCATATTCATGTGCCAGTCACTTCATCTTCAATGAGGTCTGAACCTCAGTCTTGGGGGTGGAAAGGGGCCTCTTGCAAGCTCATAGTACTGCATCCTGAACTCCCCTTCAGCCCTTGAAAAACTTAGCTTCTTCCATTTGGTATTCCTGCTTTCCTTGGAGACCTCTTTCACACTATTAGTAGTTAAGCATTGTTAACTTTTTACTAGTGTGTAAAGCTTTATATTTAATTTTCCTTATTCAAATTACTATGTGGTTTTTGTCTCTAGAATGGATTCTGGCAGGCACATGAAGGAATAAAAGACCTCTTAAACAAATATGAGAGGCCTGAAGAAGCACATTTTCCCATGGCACCATCAAATGACTAATTAAGAATAAAAAGAAACTGAAATAGTCAACAAATAAAAATTGCCATGCCAATCTCTTTTAAAATCTATGTCTAATCACATTTCTTAGAAAACATATTTTATCTTTTTTTGGTACTTCTTTCAATCTCCTATTTGGCAAACTGTTTTAAAAAAAAATCAGTGCAAATATTGGCCACATGTGAGACCCAAAGCAAGAAAGCGTCAGAAAATAAAGAAGCTGTGGCTAGCCCAGGTCAGGTCATCTAAGACATGTGACTCCAACCAGAACCAAGAACTGGAATTAGAGCAAAATTGCCTAGTGATCAATAAGACTGGAGGACCAGAGCATCAGTGTTCAAATCTGAGGTCTGCTACTATTGAGCTGTGTGACCTTGGGCAATTTATCTAATAACGATAATGTACCTACTTCAAAGCTCTATGAAGATAAAGTTTATATATATAAAGCCCTGAGGCTAGAACTCTATCCAAATTCTCTTTCTAACCTCCTCTCTACTTTAACATGTTCAATCCATTTTTTCCCCAATATCATCTGATTATTACTGATCAATTCCTATTGAAATAGATATTGAATACCTATTGAAAATCTGTATCTATCAAAAAAGTTTCAGAAGACCTATCTTCTTTCAAAACTGTTCTCCTTTACTCTTCCTACCATCCCTGGCCTTCAACTTGGACCCTGCTGAAATAAGATGTAGAATATTCTCCTTCCTTAAAGGGCTACCACTTCTTTCCAGGCCCACAAACATGGAACCTGTTAAAAATAAAAAGAACAGGAGGGATACAGTACAGCCGACATTTCTCAATCAGCTTTCACCTCTTCCTTGTGGATCTGTCCCTCCCTCACTCCATCTGACTCTGGTGTCCTAAGGGAAGGGCTCACGACTCAACACAAGCTAACCAGACTCTGAACCTTGGAAGAAGACGAAGTGGAGGAACTGAGCTGCAGACAGTCATCAATGCCCAGAAATCCCCAGGGTTGCCTCACTCCTGCCCTTACTAAGTCTGGGAATTTGAGCAACTACTTTTAAGTTGTGAACTACCCAGTGCATGTTACAGAAATTCCTACTTTTGCTTATGTTAGCAAGAGGTCTACTGCTTGAACCAGACGGCCCACATAGAAGTCTGATTGACTTGCATCCCTTAGTTTCCCCATCTGTAAAGTTTCTGAGATACCTTCTGGCTCTAACCTTCCCCAATTCTGACAACAGGGCAAGCTCCAGAAGGCGTGCTCTGACTGTTCTGAATTCTCCATAATAATGGCACCATTACCAGCCAGCCCCCATACACCTTATGGACAAATGGGGGACTAAGAGATGCTTTCAAAGTCTTATATTTAGGTTATAAAACCACAAGCCTCTCGTTTGCCACTTGCTACATCTCAGCAGTATTATTTTGGTAACAGCGTCGCCACCCTCTCTGCTTTGGTGCTGAGCATAAATAGAACATGAACATTTCCAGGAATTGTCAACTTGGCACTTCTCACAAGGAGTTAAGATTTCTTTTATAACACTAACAAAAATAAAGCCTAAGACTAAAACCTGCCCCAAACTTCTTCTAGAAGTTACATTTCCTTCTCAATTAAAATTTACTGTTTGGAAAAGGACAATGTACTCTTGTTTCCCTTCTGGGGGAGAAGTCCTCCAAAGAATCATATTCATATACTCCTTACTGCTCAAACTGAGGAACAAGTATAAACACAGCTGCCTATTAAAATTAAGTGAAGGCAAACATTCCTGCAGCTAGCTACAACAGCAGCCTACAAGTCTGAACTATACCCATAAAAAGAGAACACTACCTTGCTAAACGTACAGTTTAACTGAGGCCGAGCCACCAGAAAAGCTGGTTGTTGCAACTGATGACTTTCCACAGCATGATTTAGGAGCTGCAGAAATGGGGCCTGATTCCAGGATTAGCAGAGCCGAAGCACCATCTCCTGACCATAGCCAAGAAGATTGAGTTTTTTTGTTTTTTTGGTTTTTTTTTTTACTCTCAAGGTACCCAGGGGCCTGTTCCTTGACCCCATATGGCCTCACATTACACCCTACTCCTCCCGCTAAAGTAAAAGAATAAAAGGATAAAGTGAGAGATGCGGGAGAAAGAGACCAACCAGGAATTAGTCTTTAGACAATAGGTGGGGAAGAGAAAGAAAAGCCCCTGACGCTGCACTTCTGAGACAGACTGGAGTAGGGGAAAGGAGGAGAAATCAGACTGGCAGATAACAGGCTCTGAAGCACCACAGGCTCTCAACATTAGGGAGGAGAGAAATGCGAATTTTGAGAAAGTGTCTTTACAGGACATGAATCAGCAGTCTTTGAAGTCAAAGTCTCTAGATTCCAAATTAGGCTTAACTATGTTGTATAACCTTGAGCAAGCGACTTAACATCTCTGTGAGTGAGGGTAATAATAATACCTTCCGCCTCATCAAGTTACTGTCAGGATTAAATGAATTAATAAATGCAAACTTCCTGGCACAGTGCCAGACACATAGTAAAGTAAGCCCCCAATAAATACTGTGATTATTATTCCACTAGTATTATTTGAGGCTCTTGCGAGACACAGAAAAGACTAAAACTAGTTTTTTATTATAAATTGAAACTGTGGGCAGACAGACAGATTGTCTGACCAACCCACAGACAGACAGACCAGGCCGGTCTCGGTCTTGACGACGGCCGTTTGCGCCTCTCGTCCCCTCATCCATCCTTAAGCCACCATCAGCTCCCTCTGAGGCTGACTGTGGCACTAGTGGTAAAGAACCTGCCTGCCGAAGCAGAAGATGCAAGCGATACAGGTTCAGTCCCTGGGCTGGGAACATACGCTGGAAGAGGCCATGGCAACCCACTCCAGTATCCTTGCCTGACGGATCCCATGGACAGAGGAGTCTGGTGGGCTACAGTCCACAGGGTCACAAAGAGTTGGACATGACTGAAGCAACTGAGCATGCGCGCAGCATAAGGCTGACGGCAACACTCAACTCACTCTCCGCTGGCAGTTTCTATCTCCATTTGAACACAGCTTGATCTCCAGCGCTCACAGTACTGTGGGCGGTCTGTAATTACCAAACAGTGTGAACAGACAATGAAAGTAATTCCCCCAAATCCAAATTCACCAGATAATTCAAAACCCTCCCATCAGTTTTTCTCTATGAACACAGAGCCTATGAAGCCCCACAGAGCTCTAATGGAGTTTAATGTTGGGAGCAGACTCACACCTGCATGGGGTGTGAAATGCTAGAACATTCTTAAGCTACACTGATTACGGAATTCAAAGAATTACAATGGTGAGCACAGAGTTAAAACAAAACAACCTATCCTTCTACATCCCAATCCCGCCTCCTTTCATGGTCCCCCACCTGAAAATAAGAGCAACTCTTCAAGCAAGCACAAAGCTTCGGGAGGCCCGTTCCCGGGAAGCAACAGGTGAAAAAGGAGCCCAGTCTGATGGTGAGGTCTTTAGGCTTTCAACCTTGGCGACACTTTAAAATTACCTAGGAAAGTGTTCGTGCCTATGTTTGCACCTCTGTCTTTAACACCACTGCCCAGACCCCACCTCCAAAGATTCCGGCGTGAACTGGCCTGGGGCAAATACTGAGGATCATTTGTTGTTGATTTTTTTTTTTTAAGCCAGAGTTGAAAAACACCAAGCTAAATCAACCCTGATTAATCACCATGATCAGCATGACTGAGATAGCCAAGCTACCCATACATCCACAGGAGAGAGAAACAAATATCACAGGGAGGATTTCAAAAAGGAAATAACATTAAATCCATTTTTTAGAGTGATATGGAGGCATCCCTCCTGGGGAGAGACCTGTCACATGGGCTGCTGTTCCTAGAAAGAGCTGCAGTTTGCTGCCAACAGATGCATTATTTCATCAGCCCCATAAATACTTGATAAAAGTCTTCCGCTCTTCCTTTACGTCAGCCTTACAGAAGAGGGGAAGGACGGGGTGGGAGGAGGAGCTTTCTGACAAAATGTAAGGCTGACCCATCAAAATTTCCTTTTAAATGATTAAAATTGGCATCGATAAAAATATTTTAGGAAAATCTCACCCCAGTATTCCTCAAAAAGCCTTTGAAATTTTCCCCTTAAAATGAAGAGAAAAGCGTAAGTAAAATTTTTTAAAGGCTAATTTCGATTACTAACACCACAGCTTCATATAGTTCCATTTCTCAGCCAGTAGGGAGCCAAAATTACATAGCAAATGTCCTAAATCCAGAGTCAAGAGGCCTGGGTTCTGGTCTTGACAACAAATTACATTAGCTGTGTGATTGTGGGCAGGTTGCCTTCATCTCCCTAGCCCTCAATTTTCTCAGAGAAAAATTAGATGATCTTTGATCATCACCTTCCCAAATTTAAAGTGCAGAATACCAGGATGTTTCTCCATTTTGCCCACTTATTACATTAGCAAGTGAAGGCATTTACAATTTAGACAACTTAAAATTGAGTCATTCTCACAATTCTACTAGTAAATTTAACCAGCTGCCAGCCACCGTGCAGCCACTGAATAAGCAATACAGTAAAGTACCTTGACTAGGTGTTATCTTCTGTCTGAAGGATGGTTGGAGCCTTTCTGCCCCAACTATGCCAGCCACACTAAGCTTCCTGTCCCCAAACTCCCGTTGCTCTTTTTAAAACAGAAAACACATGAAAAACATCTTCATGCTTTTTGCTGTATCTCATACCATTATTATTTTCTTAGTATTTTCCTTTATGTTAACTCATTTCTAAATACCATGTGTTTTAAAGGAACTTCAAAAACAGAAGCCTGTTTTACTTGTCATAAATGGAAGAAAACCACTACAGTAATACAAGGAAAAAAAAAAAGGCAAAACAACTGAATTCTAACTCAATACTGTTGTCCACAAAAGGCTTTACGCATGAGGAGCTTTTTCGGTCTACTAAGAAGAAAAATTGTCAAGGGTTGCAAGAGACGTAACAGAAATACTTGTACCAGATGGAGGTTTTCCTTTGGATTAAAACAGGACTAATTCCATGTCCATTTATCACCTGAAATTATTTTAAGAACCACCCAAGATCATGGCTGTGCACGCATCTCACATTCTGGGAAGCACAACGACAAACAGCCGAGACTGGGCCTTAGCGACCAGCCACGGGATGCAGCATCTCTCTGAAAGGAAGGCTATTCCCCCAGAAAGTTCTGGGCTCTAGCCATGCTGTCACTGGGGCTCCCACTTGAGTTCCTTTGCACTTGTGGTCCCCTCTATCTGAAAGCTTTTCCTCCAGGCATCTACTCTGTTGAAGAATTTAGGTCTCTGCTGAATGTCCTCCCATCAAAGCAGCTTCCTCTGACCACCCCATGTACTGTGGAAAGCCTCTCCTCACCACCCCGCATGCTGTTCTTCTTCAAAGCACTCTCACCTGATGTATTCTTCATTCACTTGCTTGTGGTCTGTCCCCATTAGACTACAGAATAGGAGGAGTCCAGAAGAGCGGGGGCTTTGTTTACTACAGTACCCCTAGCACACAATGTCTGGCAAGTGGTCAAGACGAATATTTGCCAAATGAATGAATGGATCTTCTCAGTTGATCTGGAGAGCCTTCCTGTGTCTTTATTAACTACTGCCTGGCACTTACTTAGTCCTCAAGAAGTATATGATAATTGTGCTGGAGACACACAGAAACTCGGGCTCACTGAAGACTCTGCCTTTAGCAGGAGGAGGGGTCTTGCTCTGAATTCTGACACAGCACACCCTCTAGGACACAGGATGCCACAGAATGAACTCTACTCAGCCACAGAGGAAGGGTCTGAACAGACCATGAGTCTGATGAACTAAGATCAACCCTGAACTTACCATATCCAGGCTGTGGTTTAGTCGCTAAGTCAAGTTTGACTCTTGCAACCCCATGGACTGCAGCCCACCAGGTTCCTCTATCCGTGGGATTTTCCAGGCAAGAATACTGGAGTGGGTTGTCATTTCCTTCTCCAGGGGATCTTCCGGACCCAGGAACTGAACCAGGGTATTCTGCACTGCAGGCAGACTCCTGCATTGCAAGCGATTCTTTACTAAATGAGCTATGAGGGAAGCCCCAGAGTAGGTATGAATTCACGGTATGATTCAAAAATCCCACCCTAGAAATCTCTCTAATAAACCTATTACAATACCTACAGTTTTGGGTTTTGTTTCTTTTTTTCCCTTTATTGCTCAGTAGCTTCAGGTGTATCCAAGCATACATCTGACAGCCTGAGTATATCCCGAAATAGTGGCTGGTGCAGTTCTGCATGGTCACACAAGGCCATCTCCAAAAGGGACACGCTGAATCCTGGAGACTCTGGGGTAGAGCGGAAACAAGCCAGCCCTACATCCTGCTCTGGTGAGGGCAGCCACACAGTCCAGGGCAAGGGTCCATGGCGAGAACCAGCTCAGGCAAAGTTACAACAAATGTCAGCCCCAGGACAGCCACTCCAGCAGGCATCTGATACTAACACAGGAGGCGGTCTAAGCTGCATTCCAAGGTATCTGTCCTTCATCCTTGCTGTTGGCTAAGACACTATAAAAGCAGAAATTTAGCCCAATGAGGAAGGAAGGAAAAAAAAAGAAAAACCACCAAAAAACTCTTGAGCCTAAAAAGGACTGGAATTAAAAGAAGAGCTGCCAGGCTGACTGTTAGGTGGGAATTACAGCAGAGACCCAGGCCCACAGCCGGGGCCAACAAGGTAGAACAGAGTCCTTGGGCCCAGAAGTCTTACCCAGCTGGTGAGACTAGGCTGCTGACAAACCTCCTTTCCAGATCCAGATTAGCTCAGGCACCTGCATGAGCCTGTCAGCCTAGACAAGGCCCATGGGTAGTGGGCTGCCAGGCAGGCAAGCACATGCACCTCTACCCCGATTCAGCACCGTCCTCACCCTTTCGGTGACCTGCCAGGAGCCCAAGGAGGATTTCCAGCTGATCTAGTGTCTAGTGCGTGACCTCGGCCAGTAAGGGACACACTGTGAAGCGTTCCTTCCATGGTGCCAAAATGGATTAAGTCATTTTATCACCAGAATTCCTCTTTTAAAATATAAAAGTCTTTATAAGGTGAGAAAAACAAGAAGTCAATTATCCATTAACATGCTGGGCTTTTCAAAAAATATACAACAACAAAAATAGGGATACCCATTATCTAGGCATAGTCGGAGACAATCAAAGATTTAAAGTATTTTCTTTGGTGTTTGCTTTTCTGTTTTTATGTTTTGGGATTTCCTGGCGGAACAGAGAGGATCAAGATACAACTTGATTCTTTTCTAAAAAATGACACACAGAAAATAAAAGCAACTAACTGGAATTAATCACCAAATATGGCCTTTGCGGTAGCTCAAAGTTTACAAGTGAAACACAAAAATTAACCAGACAAACAGAAGGAAAACCAAGAACCAAACAAGAAGTCTAAAACAAGAAAATTTTTTATAAAATAAAATCAGTTCATGCAGGTCAGTCAGGATTGACCTCTCGGCCAAAGAGAAAGCCATTCCTCCCCGTTTGTTTTCAAAGCCTCCCAAGAGGAGACCACCAAGCCTACACAAATTAATTAATAACTGCAACCAAAATGAGTAAGAAGTCAGAAGAGGTTCATGTATACACACACGTATATATAAGCACCACATTTTCCTACATTCCAATTCCTCAAAATTCAAACACGCCTTTTAAAAAATTTAAATGGACTATTTAAAAGCTTATTAAAATTACTCCATTACAACACCGAAGCAGCACAGGGATCCTGGGAAATAGGCCTCTGGGTCCATTTGCAAGTTTTACAGGGACATTAAGCTGAAGGCATTTCAAGTCTAGTACTCTTCACAGAATGTTTTTAAATAGGTTTCCAAATCAGTCCTAATTTAATTTGATAATTAAAATACTGCCATCAAATTAATTGATTTAAAAACTTAAGGTTTAAGGTCTCAAATAAAGAAGGCTGTTAACTAACAACTCCTTTAAAGTATATCATTTCCTCTATGCCTTACATACATAGATAGTGCTGAAACTTATGGTATAGTGAATTTTTCATAACATATGTTGATTTTAAAAGTGAATTTTATAAGATGGAAAATTACAAAGTGAAGAATGGAATGATAAACTTGAAATTTGGGGTTCATTAGTGAGTGGAGGCTAGGGATGAGCTAAGATTGGGAGGACACCCAGGGGTCCTCAAAGGCCATGCAATAATTTTTTTAACTAAGTGACAAGGAAATGGGTGTTCACTTTACCATTATTCTTCATACTTTATTATATTTTGTAATCTTACTTAAAAGTATTCAAGAATTTTTAAAAAACTGTTTAAAACATGAGTTTGTGTAATTGCCACTGTGGGAGATACACAGAACATTACATAAATCAAACTCTCTCTTCAGGATATTTTTTTCAATAGCAGTGTTACTCAACAAGAAGTAAAACAATGAAGAGGACTTCATTTGTGCAGTAGCCAACCTATTGTTCCATTTGACCACTTCCACAGAATTAACAAATTAATGTTATTTTTCCAAACTTCAATTTTTTCCCCACTCTAATGATTCATACCGCTCACTTAAAAAACTTTTTTTCTTCAACATGTCTGTTGACTTTCACATTAGTAAAAGAATAATTTCAATTTCTATTGTTTGAATGAACTACAAGAAATGAAAATGGGGTCACACCTCTTTGAACAACATACAAAAGTACTATTTACAATACCCACAATGACTATGAAATTAAATATTTTGGTAGCAATAAGCTTTCAGTTTGCCTGTTTTGTTGTTTCCAATTATGTATTGCCAAGAGGAACAGTCAAATACCATGTAACACTGACTCCCTAACATTTCTTTTGCCATTTTCCCACTTCCACGTTATTTATTCTGTTTTCAATCAAGTGGTAGAAATAGCTTAGCTACTTCAGTTTGGCTTTGTTCACACACCTGGAGTATTTTATTTTGGAAGGATAATCCAATCTGAAAACTGAAATAGTCAATTCAATTGAATGAAATGAAAATATTTTTGCTTTTTCCACAGGGGTTTTACAAGGCCTTCCTAAGTCAACCAGTTCTCTCATACAGATCAAATATTCAGACATATGCCATTAATAGAAATAGAAGAATTAATCAGTATTACTCTGGAAAATCATTCAAAATATGAGGACCATGGGACAGAAATAACAAAGTGAAGTGAAAGTTGCTCAGTTGTGTCCAACTCTTTGTGACCCCATGAACTAATACAGTCCATGGAATTCTCCAGGCCAGAATATTGGAGTGGGTAGCGTTTCCCTTCTCCAGGAATTCTTCCCATCCCAGGGATTGAACCCACGTCTCCCGCATTGCAGGCGGATTCTTTACCAGCTAAGCCACAAGTGGTCTTTCTATTACTGGTTGTTTTTTTTTTTTTACCAGTTATATTGGTGTTTAAAAAACAGCAACAACAAATTCTGGGGACCCCTAAGCTGGAGTAGTTCTAACTATCATTGCTGTAAAAACCTTAGCTTTCTTTCTTCCTTCCTTCTTTTTTTTTTTTTTTTTGGCCAGTTCGGTTCTCTGCTCCTCAGTCTCCGCAGAAAGTAGAAGACAGGAAGGTGTCAAGCATGAACAAGTGTTTCCTATCACATCTTCTTCCTGCTACAAGCCAGGCTGATAGCACCAGGACTGTTTCTCTTTTCCATAGCTTCCAATTTTCCTTAAAATCAAAATGAGACACCTACTGCCCACCCCAAAAAACTGCTGTCCTTATAAAATTATATACTCTGGGTGTTTGAACAAAGCCAAACTAAAAAGAACACCTTTAAATCAATAGCCTTTAAAAACAAACTAAGCCAACCTTCCAAATAATTCCCGTTGGCCACACAGGACAGGGAACAGGTGCAGGCGTGCCTTCCTCAAGAAGGTCTCCTTCAGGAGTCTGACCTTTTCCAGCCAGCCGCTCTGGCACCCCACGAATCAGTTATCAAGAAGCCAAAAGCCTGCTTTCCCATCTACACTTTCTAAATGGCTCCGGATGCCAAGGACTAAGATATGACCTGGCTCTCACATGAGAGCATGCCTCCCAAGTGACCTGCCAACTTTCCCTGGAAGTATTTCTAAATGTATCCTCTGAGTTCCCTCCTCATCCTCTCTCTCATGGGCCGTTCCTCCCTCCTTCCCTGCACTTCATAATTCCATCTCCTCATCTGGTCCCTCCAATAGCATGTGCCTTCAGACCAAACTTTTTACCCACTTTCAGGATCCGCCGACCTCCACCCAGACTAAAATCTCAACTTCAAATCCAAAGGGCATAGTTCCAACAATTTTGGAGCTGGCCTGGAGTGAACTTTTTGAGGCCTACCTGCAGGCAGTTCAACTACAGCTTCTTCTCTTGCCTTCTCCAGCTTCTCCCTTACCCAAGGGAATTCCTGCAGGGAATCTAGGAATGCATCGAAGGCTTTAGGACCTCTGGAAGGTAGGATATCCAGCAGTAGCATTGTTTTCCGGAGGCCTGTGGCTTGAGCTTTAATTTCTTGAACGTGGCTTTCTGTCAAGATCCCTTCCTGATAAAGATACTGGAGGACTAGCCCCTCCACCAGTACCTCTGCACCCAACTCCAGGCGAAAGGAACGAAGCACTTGCTTGTCTCTAGCCTCCATTTTCCCCTGGTAAGAGACAAAATGGTAACTCAGATCACAGGAAGTCTGATGAGCCCCTAAAGATAGTATGTTACAGTGCAAGCTCCTTAAGGTTAGGGACATCTTTGAAGCCTAGCAAAACACCAGGCCACAGTGGCTGTTAAGCCAAGTTGAATTAATTTTGAATGGTTCAGAACATGATGAACAGCACTGAACATGAATCATCTTCTGTTTTTCTTTTCTACACAATGGGAACCTAGCTCCATTCCTTGTTCTATAAAGAGATTTGGGAAAAAGTGGATCAGAGACCCTGCTTAAAAAGCAACTTTTATCTAAGGATTACAGAGGAGCATTTCATTCTAAAAAACCTAGGAAGAAATAGTGCTTTTAACATTGACATCATCAGAGATACCCACCACCGCAGAAATGGCCTAGGTGCACGCGAGTGCCCTTTAGACGGTGTGCTTTTGCAGAACCTGAACAACAATGCGAGTGGAGCCAGAAACCGGCAGGTTCCAGTAAGTTTAAGGGTCATTTTCCCTAAGAGAAAAGGCCTATACATCACCGCCTTCAAGGAAAACATGAAGCGTTCATGCCCTGTCTACGGTATACATCTTCTATCTACAATCACAAGTGCCAGCCCTTGTCTGGAAGAATTTCGAATCTCCATCACAACACTGTCATGGCATGTATGGTACATTAAATGTTGTGGGGTTTTTTTCCTGTAAAAGACTAAAAATAAAACAATCCACACGCCATTGAAGGCTTGTTTCCAAGACCACAGCACCAGTGACAATGGCTAGGGGAGTAAGCGGCGGGGAGGGGCCGCGAGGGCGGCAGGTGGGGCCTCGTGACACAGAAAGTCCAAGCACCGCGGGCGACCCTAAGAGGCGGCAAGTGAGCAGAGGGGTGTGCACCTTGGCGGCCCCCGCCCTTGTGGAACTTCTTTTCATTCCCTTCCTCACCAGCTGAAGCTCTGTCGTATTAGGAACGGGAAGAACCATGAAAGATTTTCTGGAAAAGTGACCCGCTAAAAAAAAAGGGTGCTGGGAATGACTTGCAGAGCGGACCGAAGGGAGAGCGGACCGAAGGGAGAGCGGCCCTGGTACCCGCCCCCACCGCCACCCCAACCCGGCCGGCTCCGAAATGCCGCGAGGAAGTTAACGAGCGTGGGAGCCGCACAGGGACCAGGCCGCAGACGCCACGGCGCGGGGTCCTTAAGAAAAGATGGATGGGGGGTTGCCAGTTTCCTGTTACTTACGTCTGCAAACAAGTATCTTAAGGGAAAAAAAAAAACTGCAACCGGAATCCAAACTGTCAGGGAACCTGTACCATAAGCACCATCTTTGTTGAAGGCAAAGAACCTCTGAGCAGGAAGTCATGACTCCATCTTTGTTAAGGGCAAGCACAGGAAGTACTGTGGTCATCTTTATTGGTGGCCCGGGATGAAGCCTTTTCTGCCATGTTTGCTATGGGTAAATAAAATAACCACCTGGAGGTGGAAAATAGCATCATTTAGGGGATTATCTAAGGAAAGGAGTAATTGGATAATTACATTTTAACGCATTATCTCCACCTGGGTCTTGCACTCAATTGACAGATAGTTGGGCCTCAAAAGTCATCTTATCAGGGAGGCCTTCCAGGACCACTGTTATTCAAAGCAGCAGTTTCGACCACCAAACTGTTTAAAATTCCGGTATTCACCTCCTCATCCCCTTAGTTCCAGCTTTGTTTTTGTCTGGAATATGTGTCATTATCTTACTAAAACTTTTACTTAATCATTTATTCCCCACCCAACATAAGATAATTCCTTTATATCACAGGGGTACTGCCCACAAAGAGTTACAAGTCAGTCAGGATTCAGTTTCAGCAATCAACTAGCTATTCTGGAAAGAAAGGGGTTTGTCATGAGGAATTGGGGACGATTACTGTCATTAGAAGGACTTCCCTGTACCTCAAACAGTAAAGAATCTGCCTGCAACGCAGGAGACCAGGGTTTGATCCCTGGGTGGGGAAAATCGTCTGAAGAAGGGAATGGCAATCCACTCCAGTATTCTTGCCTGGAGAATTCCATGGACAGAGAAGCCTCGTGGTCTACAGTTCGTGGGGTCACAAGTCAGGCACGACTGAGAGACTGTCATTAGAAGGGGCTTCCCTGGTGGCACTGGTGGTAAAGAACTCACCTACCAAATGCAGGAGAGGTAAGAGACAGGTTCCATCCCTGGGTCGGGAAGAGCCCCCAGAGATGGGCATGGCAACCCACTCCAGCATTCTTATTTGGAGAATGCCATGGACAGAGGAGCCTGGCAGGCTAGAGTCCATAGGATTGCAAAGAGTCTGACAGGACTGAAGTGTCTTAGCATGCACACACGCACACAGAATCATCAGAAAGGCTGGAGGGGGTCTTGGCATCTAAGATTGACTCCCTAAACAAGACTGCCAAAACTGGAACATGGAGTTTACAAGTTAATCACTCCTGTAATGAGAAAGGCAAGAAACCCCCACTCCAGAGTCCTACCCTCTTCTCAACACTGATAGAGCAAATGACTGACCATCAATGGAAATGTAAACCTCCCTCCTCAAAACATTCTAATTTTTGTAACCAGTTTAGAGTATTACTATACCATTTTACTATGCCAGTGACAATACTTTTACATCCAGTGGCAAGTGTTATAATTAGCATTTTACATATGTGAGGACTATGGAATCAAAGTGGTCAAGTGTCTTAACCAAAATTTCACAGCCAGCAAAACCTGAATAGATTTTGAATAGCAAAACCTGAATTAAAAACCACGTCCTTCTGATATTATGCTCTTTCCAGTACACAGTGCACTACACACCCCTGCATGGTGAAAAGTCTACTGTTCTAATGACAACCAAAATATTAGAAGTCATTCTGGTACCACCTCCTACTCTTGATACTCTTGAGTTTCAGGTACCCTCTTTACTCTCCCCTCTTCTTTCACTCTGGAATTGCTGTCCTTTCCTGGGGTGTGTTAACTTTATTCTCTGTGTTCATCCAGTTAAAGTGCAGACCTCTTGTGACAGTGCCAATAGCTGAGGTTATTGACTTTGTGGGGAGGAAAAAATGTATTTTTTCTAACTCTAAACTTTGATAATTTTCAAACATATAGCAAAGTTGAAAGAAATAAGATCAAAAACACCCAATATGAAAATACCTATTTTAAGAACACTTCTTAATGACTCATTGTGTTTGGAAAGGCTGAGATCTCCTAGGAAAGAGAAGGAAACATTGCTGACGACAACTGGAGGAGGTTGGAGGCCAACAAAGGCTTCCATGAGAGCTCACCGAAGAGAACAGAGAGACTGCATGAGAAAAGTTAGTGCAGGAGCCGAGGTACATGGAATCTTTATGGTTAACAGCCTGAGAGGTTAGCTATTAAGGGTGCTACATCCATAGGTGAAACCACTGACCATCAAATTCCCCTTCCAATGGAAAACTGAGGTAAGCATCCATGCCACCTCCTAAGTGACCAGACTGGCTCTCTGATTAGACTGCTGCTGCTGCTAAGTCGCTTCAGTCGTGTCTGACTCTGTGCGACCCCATAGACAGCAGCCCACCAGGCTCCCCCATCCCTGGGATTCTCCAGGCAAGAACACTGGAGTGGGTTGCCATTTCCTTCTCCAGTGCATGAAAGTGAAAAGTTAAAGCGAAGTCGTTTAGTCGTGTCCGACTCGTAGCGACCCCATGGACTGCAGCCTACCAGGCTCCTCTGTCCATGGATTTTCCAGGCAAGAGTACTGGAGTAGGGTGCCATTGCCTTCTCCGCTCTGATTAGACTAGCCGGCGGCCGTTATTAGTCAGCCTGTTGGAGGACCACCACACCCAAGCATACAATGATAGTCTAAGCAGCACAGCAAAGGTTCAGCTTCCCTTTTATAAACATCCAAGGCCAGCAGGAATCAAACAGATCAAACACAGATCGGAATCACCATCACGGGTGTTTACTCCTCCATTCCCATCTCGTCCTCCTCTGTAGGCTGAAATTGTGCCCCCACAAAGGATTAAGCACCTGTTAGTCAGTGGTAACAAATCTGTTTTCAGGAAGGACAGCAATTTTCCTTTTTCTTGGTCCTCTACATGCTTGCTTGTGTCAAGATATACCAATTATGAGTTTGCCAGTGAAAGTCAAAAAGAACAAGTATCATATTCTTCTGTCTTTCAGTTTGGGCTTTGGCTTGCAAACTCCAAAACAAAAATCAAAGGAGCTGGATATTTTTGGTTCTTCCTGTTTCATAAATGTGGATATTAAGCCACAGAGAAAAACAGATTCATTTCAAGCATACGTGAAACAGTTACAGAAATAGGTCATGAATTAATTCACAAGGAATTAATTTCCATTTTACAATAAAATTGCAAATTTTAACAAAAGTATATCTTCTTTTGTTACATTTATAACTTTTTTATAACTGTTTTAATTGTTTAACAATTGTTTATAATTGCTATAACTGTTATAATTGTTATAACATTTATAACTGTTACATTATAAATGTAAGAATATACAATTTTTGTCAGTTATACCTCAGTAAAGCTAGAGACAAAAAACAAATCACACACTTCTAACCCACAGAGTATAAAAAGAAAGAAAAAAAAATTGTATAGCAGAAAAACCAGGTATATACCCCCTAACCTAGGTGATCAGGTAAACATCAGAAATGTCTTATTGAAAAGACAAAAACTCTAATTTAAAAATATACATGCATCCTAATATTCATGGCAGCACTATCTACAATAGCCAAGACCTAGAAGCAACCCAACTGTCCCTCAACTGATTAATGGATAAAGAAGACGTAGTATAAATACACACACACACACATACACACACACACACACACACACGCACGCACAATGGAGTACTACTCGGCCATAAAAAAGATAGCAAAGGACTTGCCCATCATCAGGAAGATATGAGGACTTCTGGATGAAATTCTTTTTCTCATTTCTTTATTATTTCCTTGATGTGCAAGTAGAATGCCAGGTAGCCTCCCTTCCCTATACCCCAAAATGATAAAAACAGAATTTGCCAAAGGAAATATTGGCATCTATGCCTGTAACTGAAATTCCTAAAACTACACTTGGAATACACAGCCACACTATCCCCTCTTCCTGTGTAACTCTTAATAAAGGTATTACTCTGTAGATAATATTACCTGAATCATGTGCAATAATTAATTATTCTTTTATTAAATTATGAATTTTAATGATTCCTTCAGTTCTCTGATACCTCATGGTTGGAAGGCATCACCAACTCAATGGACATGAGTTTGAGCAAGCTCTGGGAGTTGGTGATGGACAGGGAGGCCTGGAGTGCTGCAGTCCATGGGGTGGCAAAGACTGGGACATGACTTGAGAGACTGAACTGAACTGAACTGAAATATTGCTTACTGTAAAAATCCTAGGATTGTTCACAAAAACCTAAATTGCACTTTTATGAGAGCCAATGGACTTCCCTGGTGGTTCAATGGTTAAGAATCTCCCTGCCCACCTCCTAGAGTAATGGAAATAAAAACAAAAATAAGTAAATGGGACCTAATTAAACTTAAAATCTTTTGCACAACAAAGAAAACAATAAACAAGATTAAAAGACAACCTCAGAATGGGAGAAAATAATTGCAAACAAAACAACGGACAAAGGATTAATCTCTGGAATATATGAGCAGCTTACACAGCTCACTATCAGAAAAACAAACAGCCGAATCAAAAAAATGGGCAGAAGACCTAAACAGACATTTCTCCAAAGAGACACACAGATAGATGGCCAATATACAATGAAAATACGCTCATCATCACTAATTATTAGAGAAATGCAAATCACAACTACAATGAGGTATCAGCTCACACCAGTCAGAATGGCCATCATCAAAAAATCTACAAACAATAAATGCTGGAGAGGATGTGGAGAAAAGGGAACCCTCCTGCACTGTTGGTAGGAATATAAACTGATACAGCCATTAGGGAGAACAATATGGAGATTCCTTTAAAAATTAGGAATAAATCTACTATATGCTTAGTCTCTAAATCATGTGCAACTCTTTGAGACCCCATGGACTGTAGCCCACCAGGCTCCTCTGTTTATGGGGATTCTCCAGGCAAAAATACTGGAGTGGGTTGCCATGCCCTCCTCCAGGGGATCTTCCCAACCCAGGGATCGAACCCAGGTCTCCCACATTGCAGGTGGATTCTCTGCCATCTGAGCCACCAGGGAAATGACCGGGCAATTCCACTTTGGGGCATATACCCTGGAGAAAGTCACAATTCTAAAAGACACATGTGCCCCAATGTTCACTGCAGCACTACTTACAATAGCCAGGACATGGAAGCAATCTAGATGCCCATCTACAGAGGAATGGATACAGAAGGTATGGCGCATACAGACTCAGCCTTAAAAAGGACAAAGAATGAATTGAGTCAGTACCAGTGAGGTGGATGAACCTAGAACCTGTTACATAGAGTGAAGTAAGTCAGAAAGAGAAAAACAAATATTGTATATTAATGCATACATATGGAATCTAGAAAAATGGTATTAATGAACCTATTTTCTTAGAAAAATGGAGACACAGATTTAGAGAATGGACTTGTGGGCATAGTCAGGGAAGCAGAGATTGAGACCAATAGAGAAAGTAGCATCAACATATATACACTGTTGTGTGTAAAGTAGATAGCCAATGAGAAGTCGCTGTATAACACAGGGAGCCCAGCCTGCTGCTCTGTGATGACCTAGGGTGTGCGGAGGGGAAGGAGACTCAAGAGGGAGGGGATACAAGCATAATTATAGCTGATTCATGTTGTACAGCAAAAACCAACAGAACATTGTAAAGCAAGAATCTACCAACTGATACAGGAAACGTGGACTTGATCCCTGGTCCAGGAAGATTCCAAATGCTACAAAGCAGCTAAACCATGCTCCACAATGCCACAACTATGGAACTTGCGTTGTAGAGTCAGCAAACCACAACTGCTGAAACTTCATCCCACAACTACTGAAGCCCACATGCCCAAGAACCTGTGCCCTGCAACAAAGAAGTCACCAAAAGGAGAAGCTCACACATCACAACTAGACCATATCCCTTGCACACCACAACTAGAAAATGGAAGAAAATGGTGCAGCAACGAAGACCCATGCAGCCAAAAACAAACAAACAAATAAATATAAATATAAAAAAAAGACCCACATACATTGTTATCCAAATTACTGCATATTAATTTCATATCTCAACAACATTTCTAGATATCTAAAATGTCATGGTACAAGTTTTTATACTGACTGATAGTACTAGGATACTGCAATTTATCAAAATTTGACAGCAATTGGTTTTTACTGAGTATGTGATAAAATCATCTAGGGTATTTAGACTGAAAGAGAGATATGATCTCTTGTTTGCTAGAGCTTAGTGTCTCGGTCAGTTCAGTTCAGTCACTCAGTCGTGTCCAACTCTTTGCGATCCCATGGACTGCAGCATGCCAGGCCTGTCCATCACCAACTCCCGCAGTTTACTCAAACTCATGTCCATTGAGTTGGTGATGCTATCCAACCATTTCATCCTGTATCATCCCCTTCTCCTCCTGCCTTCAATCCTTCCCAGCATCAGGCTCTTTTCAAATGAGTCTGTTCTTAGCATCAGGTGGCCAAAGTACTGGAGCTTCAGCTTCAGCATCAGTCCTTCCAATGAATATTCAGGACTGATTTCCTTTAGGGTGGACTGGTTGGATCTCCTTGCAGTCCAAGGGACTCTCAAGAATCTTCTCCAACACCACACTTCAAAAGCATCAATTCTTCAGTGATCAGCTTTCTTTATATTCCAACTCTCACATCCATACATGACTACTGGAAAAACCTTACCTTTGACTAGATGGACCTTTGTTGATAAAGTAATGTCTCTGCTTTTTAATATGCTGTCTAGGTTGGTCATAACTTTTCTTCCAAGGAGCAAGCTTCTTTTAATTTCATGGCTGCAGTCACCATCTGCAGTCATTTTGGAGCCCCAAAATACAAAGTCTGACACTGTTTCCACTGTTTCCAGATCTATTTGCCGTGAAGTGATAAGACTGGATGCCATGATTTTAGTTTTCTGAGTGTTGAGCTTTAAGCCAACTTTTTCACTTTCAGCAAGAGGCTCTTTAATTCTTCTTCACTTTCTGCCATAAGGGTGGTGTCATCTGCATATCTGAGGTTATTGATATTTCTCCCGCCAATCTTGATTCCAGCTTGTGCTTCTTCCAGCCCAGCATTTCTCATGATGTACTCTGCATAGAAGTTAAATAAGCAGGGTGACCATATACAGCCTTGACGTACTCCTTTTCTTATTTGGAACCAGTCTGTTGTTCCATGCCCAGTTCTAACTGTTGCTTCCTGACCTGCATATAGATTTCTCAAGAGACAGGTCAGGTGGTCTGGTATTCCCATCTCTTGAAGAATTTTCCACACTTTGCTGTGATCCATGCAATCAAAGGCTCTGGCATAGTCAATAAAGCAGAAGTAGATGTTTTTCTGGAACTATCTTGCTTTTTGATGATCCAACGGATGTTGGCAATTTGATCTCTGGTTCCTCTGCCTTTTCTAAAACAAGCTTGAACATCAGGAAGTTCACGGTTCACGTACTGCTGAAGCCTGGTTTGGAGAATTTTGAGCATTACTTTGCTAGGGTGTGAGATGAGTGCAATTGTGCAGTAGTTTGAGCATTCTTTGGCATTGCCTTTCTTTGGGATTGGAATGAAAACTGACCTTTTCCAGTCCTGTGGCCACTGCTGAGTTTTCCAAATTTGCTGGCATATTGAGTGCAGCACTTTCACAGCATCATCTTTTAGGATTTGAAATAGCTCAACTGGAATTCCATCACCTCCACTAGCTTTGTTCATAGTGATGCTTCCTAAGGCCCACTTGACTTCACATTCCAGGATGTCTGGCTTTGGGTGAGTGATCACACCATTGTGGTTATCTTGGTCATGAAGATCTTTTTTGTACAGTTCTTCTGTGTATTCTTGCCACCTCTTCTTAATATATTCTGCTTCTGTTAGGTCCATACCATTTCTGTCCTTTGTTGTGCCCATCTTTGCAAGAAATGTTCCCTTGGTATCTCTAATTTTCTTGAAGAGATCTCTAGTCTTTCCCATTCTGTTGTTTTCTTCTATTTCTTTGCATTGATCACTGAGGAAAGCTTTCTTATCTCTCCTTGCTCTTCTTTGAAACTGCATTCAAATGGGTATACCTTTCTTTTCTCCTTTCCCTTTAGTTTCTCTTCTTTTCTCAGCTATTTGGAAGGCCTCCTCAGACAATCATTTTGCCTTTTTGCATTTCTTTTTCTTGGGGATGGTCTTGATCCCTGCCTCCTGTACAATGTCATGAATGTCCATAGTTCTTCAGGCACTCTGTCTATCAGATCTAATCCTTTGAATCTATTTGTCACTTCCATTGTATAATTGTCAGGGATTTGATTTAGGTCATACCTGAATGGTCTAGTGGTTTTCCCTACTTGCTTCAATTTAAGTCTGAATTTGGCAATAAGGAGTTCATGATCTGAGCCACAGCCTGCTCCTGGTCTTGTTTAGAATCTAAAGAAGGAAACAAACATAAACAGGGAAACAAATAAAAATAATTATAAATTGTTGTAAGTGCAATAAAGGAAGAGTGCTTTGATAAGAAAAAACAGGCCGGGGGCCAGAGGAGGGAAGCTGATTTCAATAGACTCTTCAGAGAAAGCCTCTTTGGGGAGGTGACCTCTCTTATTTTGCTTCCAAGAAAAAAACTCACAGTAGTTATAAAACTGTACTATAGACATTTAAAAGATAGATAAGAAACCAGTTAAGAATTTAAGATATTAACATATCTAAAGATATTAGGACTTGCTAAAATAAGTTCTTAGTTTCC
This sequence comes from Ovis canadensis, assembly GCF_042477335.2. Lineage (NCBI taxonomy): Eukaryota > Metazoa > Chordata > Mammalia > Artiodactyla > Bovidae > Ovis > Ovis canadensis. The sequence continues at coordinate 135,660,943 of NC_091247.1, read as the reverse complement.
TGGCATTTACAATAAAATAGAGAGCCTTTTGTGTTGTATATTTCCCATCCCCAGAAGAAAAAAAACATGCTAAGTCATCTAAAGAAACTAATATGTCTGTGACACTGGTGTCAAGTAGGAATTTATCATATGATTCTTTATATCAGGAACATCAGATAAACTAATAAACTGTGATTTTCCTGTGTTGTTGTGTAGAAGACCCCAAAATTTTCTTCAAGTATACATTATTGGTATTGACTCAATATAAAGCCCAAGATAATACAGTCTAGGTACTGACTTTCTGGTGATGTAACCAAATGTAGTGACTATAAGAGACTAGTACAAGGATCCCGCTTAGGCTTTCTTAAGTACTATCTGGGGCTTCCCTGGTAGCTCAGCTGGTGAAGAATCCACTTGCAATGCAGAAGACGTGGGTTTGATCCCTGAGTTGGGAAGATCCCCTGGAGGAGGGCATGGCAACCCACTCCAGTATTCTTGCCTGGGGAATCCCATGGACAGAGGAGCCTGGTGGGCTACAGTCCGTGGGGTTGCAGAGTTGAACATGACTGAGCAACCAACACTTTCACACTTTCTTTCACTTTTCAAGTACTAGCTAATGACAGAACCTAAGTACTCTACATGGCAAGATTTAATAGGTGAATTTTCTCTCTGCTGGATATCTACAGGGATGACATCATATATCATTGATCGAAGAGAAATCCATACACTTCAGATAGCAGACATAAAAGGATTTTCAACATTTTGTAATGAACAATTTAGTAGCTAACCTTCCATTCTTGTTCAAGCAAAGTGACATAGAAGCAAGCTATGCTGTTGTCAGGGAAAAGGGTCAAAATGTTTCTCAATGAACAACAACAAAAGAACATTTGAAGCCATTTAAGCATATAGCCAAGTATTTGGCTGAGACCACAAAATATGATATCATAAAGCACAAAGGAATTATTTTGACCCTCTCCAAGACCCTAAGTATTTCTACTGCCAACTGGCCACAGTGACCACCAAAAGAGGTCACATGGACTTTGTACTGAGATTACTTTCTGGGCAGAACTACATCATCAGGAGTCTGCCAGGATGCTTTATCATTAATGTACCATGTAGTTGAATGAATTAAGCTTTTATCTGGATTTATTTAATAAAGTCCATTTAGAGATTAGACAATAACTACCAAATATAATGATTGTTTCAGCATAATTGATGCCAGGCTGTTTTTCCTGATAACACTCCTCCAAAAGGTTCAGCTGCATCTTAATAAAGCAAATATAACCATTAGTCAGAATAATACAACCACAGTTCAGAAGAGGGTACTTCCCTTCTTCCCCATCTATACTGATAAGTGGGCCTGCATCCACTCCATCCACTAGCTACACAGGAAGTATAGAATTCTGGACAAATTAGGAGTGCTCTTCAGGAAAACTGTTGGTTTCATAGGGCAAAGAGATGAGTCATTACAAATGCTGATGGATTCCTGCTGTCTCTTCTCCACAGATAATGAGAACATAAATGCTGCGTTGCATGGAGTACCAGTCAACTAACTACAAGTATGAGACGGGCTGAAACAAGCTTCTCTTTACCCAGGGACACTCTCCCATTGACCAGCCACGTAGAAGGGAGGGGAGAAGATAAAATGACTTATGCACTGTGACCTACCTCACCAAATTCTTTTGGCCCACAGAGATTTCTCCTAATGGCCTAAGAACATCAGATACGCAAAAAGAAAAGGAAACACGCTGTTCTTAACCACTTTGGGGTGGTTTATTCTTCTGAGTGACAGGTTTAGACTGTCTTCTCCTAGAGACAGAGAATGAATTTTCCATTTTTGTGGTCTCTTCTCAAATCATCAAGTACTGCATACAGTATGTGCTCAGTAAATAAGTTTGACCAACAACATGACTGTTTTATTGTTTTCACTTTACACATGGAACGTAATATGGCACCTTGCAGTAGGCGCTCAGAAATATGGATCAGATGGATGCGAAGACCAATGTATTACAACCACCCTTCTTTTTGGTCTTCATTTGTATATGCTAAAGAATGTAAAGCCAAAATGGATTAAAGCCCTAAATGCAAGGGTGGATACTATAAAACTCTTCAAGGAAAACACAGGCAGAACACTCTTTGACATAAAGCCCAGCAAGGTCTTTTTCAATCTACTTCCTAGAGTAATGAAAATAAAAACAAAAATAAATGAATGGGATTTTATTAAAGTTAACAGCTTTTTGTACAGCATAGGAAACCACAAACAAAAATGAAAAGACAACCCTCAGAATGACAGAAAGTATTTGCAAATGAAGCAACTGACAAGGAATTACTCTCCAAAATATACAAACAGCACATGTAGCTCAATATCAAAACCACAAACAACACAATCAAAAAATGGGCAGAAGATTTAAACAGACATTTCTCCAAAGAAGACATACAGATGGCCAAAAAAGCACATGAAAAGATGCTCAGCATCACTCATTATCCGAGAAATGAAAATCAAAACTGCAATGAGATAACACCTCACACCGGTGAGAACGACCATCAACAAATCTTCAAGCAACAAATGCTTGAGAGGGTGTGGAGAAAAGGGAACCCTCCTATACTGTTGGTGGGAATGTAAAGAGGTACAGCAACTAGAGAGAACAGTGTGGAGGTTCCTTAAAAAACTAAAAATAGAGCTACCAACAATCCCACTCCTGGGCATATATCCAGAGAAAACCATAATTCAAAAAGATACATACACCTCAGTGTTCACTTCAACTCTACTTACAACAGCCAGGACATCAGAAGCAACCTAAATGTTTGATGACAGGGGACGAGATAAAGAAGTGGTGCATATATACAATGGAATATTACTCAGCCATAAAAAAGAATGAAAAATGCCAATTATAGCTATGTGGATGAACCTAGAGATGGTCATACTGAGTGAAAAAAGTCAGGCAGAGAAAGACAAATACCACATGATACTCCTTATATGTGGAATCTAAAAAAAGAGCACAAATGACCTTATCTAGAAAACAGAAATAGAGTTACAGATGTAGAAAACAGATTTACAGTTACTGACGGGTAAGGGGGAAGGGATAAACTGGGAGACTGGAACTGACATATACACATTATTATATATAAAACAGATGACTAATAAGGACCCACTGTGGAGCACAGAGAACTCTACTCAATACCATGTAATGGCCTATACAGGAAAAGAATCTAAAAACGATTGGATGCATGTGTATGTGTAACTGATTTACTTTTCTGTATACCTGAAACTAACACAACATTATAAACCAACTACACACCAACAAAACAATTTTTTAAAGAATGTAAGAAAATAAAAAATTCCCATTAACAAACTTTCATGTAGCAAATTCTATAAGGGTTATATGTTATTACTATAAGATTTTATTATGAGTCATAGTACCTGAAACTTTAAGAATGCTCCTAGAATTTTTTCTCTTTTCTAACTGTACTTTTTTTCCTAAGTGCTCTGAACCAACCCACTCCACTAAATATTATCTAAAGGTAAAAATATCTCCCAAATAGTTAGCTCTGTCCTCATGGATCCAGCTGTCTACTTGACATCTCCACTTGGAGGTCAATAGGCAACTCAAATTTAATCTTTCTAAATCATATTTGTTGTCATATTTCCAATGTCTACAAGAGAATCAGACTCATGCAGGTGCTTAATAAATAGTTCTTGAATAAACAAGTCAATGAATCAGTTAGCTAATAAGCCTTCAGTTCAGTTCAGTTCAGTCACTCAGTCGTGTCCAACTCTTTGTGACCCCATGAATCACAGCCCGCCAGGCCTCCCTGTCCATCACCAACTCCCAGAGTTCACTCAGACTCACGTCCATCGAGTCAGTGATGCCATCCAGCTATCTCATCCTCTGTCGTCCCCTTCTCCTCCTGCCCCCAATCCCTCCCAGCATCAGGGTCTTATCCAGTGAGTCAACTCTTCCCATGAGGTGGCCAAAGTACTGGAGTTTCAGCTTTAGCATCATTCATTCTGAAGAAATCCCAGGACTGATCTCCTTTAGAATGGACTGGTTGGATCTCCTTGCAGTCCAAGGGACTCTCAAGAGTCTTCTCCAACACCACAGTTCAAAAGCATCAGTTCTTCGGCGCTCAGCTTTCTTCACAGTCCAACTCTCACATCCATACATGACCACAGGAAAAATCATAGCCTTGACTAGATGGACCTTTGTTGGCAAAGTAATGTCTCTGCTTTTCAACATGCTATTTAGGTTGGTCATAACTTTTCTTCCAAAGCATCTTTTAATTTCATGGCTGCAGTCACCATCTGCAGTGATTTTGGAGGCCCCCCAAAAATAAAGTCTGACACTGTTTCCACTGTTTCCCCATCTATTTGCCATGAAGTGATGGGACCAGATGCCATGATCTTAGTTTTCTGAATGTTGAGCTTTAAGCCAACTTTTTCACTCTCCTCTTTCACTTTCATCAAGAGGCTTTTTAGTTCCTCTTCACTTTCTGCCATAAGGGTGGTGTCATCTGCATATCTGAGGTTATTGATATTTCTCCCAGCAATCTTGATTCCAGCTTGTGCTTCTTCCAGCCCAGCGTTCCTCATGATGTACTCTGCATTTAAGTTAAATAAGCAGGGTGACCATATACAGCCTTGATGTACTCCTTTTCTTATTTGGAACCAGTCTGTTGTTCCATGTCCAGTTCTAACTGTTGCTTCCTGACCTGCATATAGGTTTCTCAAGAGGCAGGTCAGGTGGTCTGGTATTCCCATCTCTTTCAGAATTTTCCACAGTTTATTGTGATCCACACAGTCAGAGGTTTTGGCATAGTCAGTAAAGCAGAAATAGATGTTTTTCTGGAACTCTCTTGCTTTTTCCATGATCCAGCGGATGTTGGCAATTTGATCTCTGGTTCCTCTGCCTTTTCTAAAACCAGCTTGAACATCTGGAAGTTCATGGTTAGAACGCATTTATCCAATTTCCCTCAACTGCTTTAACCTCAACTTTCAAAGCTAACAATTATTGAACATTTACATGGGCCAGTAACTATGGATATTCTTTACACATACCATTTCTAGTTTTATTCAATCCTTGCACAGCATTGTGAAATACAACTAGGCAAGTGGCAGAGCCGGAATTCAAATACAAATCGGTCTTACCCCAAAGACCTAAGTCCCAACCTAAGCTAGGTTGCCTATTGATAGCAAGCTCCCTTCAGAAGGGTGGTCATGTATGGATGTGAGAGTTGGACTGTGAAGAAAGCTGAGCGCCGAAGAACTGATGCTTTTGAACTGTGGTGTTGGAGAAGACTCTTGAGAGTCCCTTGGACTGCAAGGAGATCCAACCAGTCCATTCTAAAGGAGATCAGTCCTGGGATTTCTTCGGAATGAATGATGCTAAAGCTGAAACTCCAGTACTTTGTGAACATTCACCAAGAGAGTAACGTCCTCAACTTAGAGCTCACATCCCTCTCCTATAAGGTAACACAGATAATGTTCACTTGGAGGCACAGGGAGATCAAGGCTTGGGTAACATAAGAAAGTCCTTCCTATGATGTACATCCTGCAGGCACAGCAAGACATTATCCAAAACAGCATCTGCCAAGTTAGCCAATTATTAAATGTCTGAAACTTCTGCAGAACCTATGCAATGATTGTTACATGCTTTCTAAGATTTAGATCTACAAAGTTAAACATATTTTTTACTATACAGAAGGGCTGGGTTCTCGTAAAGGTCAAGTGAGCTAGTGGGTATCTCTCTCTTTGGGGACAAATGTGAGATATTTCACAGTGTGCATTATTTATACAATCACAAAATTCTGGAAATGGAAAGCAACTAAGAAAGGACCTCTTATTTCACAAAAGTTAAAAAAAAAAAGAAAAAGAGGCACCGAGGTGTAAAATGACTTGTAACCGCAGAGCTAGTAGTTGATAGAATGAAATCACATTATTTACCAAATTTAATTCTCAATATGTATTATAACTGAGCAATGACCCCTTCAATCATTTTTCTGGAGTTAATATTCATTACTTCTAACTTCTAAAATTATGCCAAGTTGATGATACTGACTGCACATACTTTTTCTTAGACTTTATATTTTATTTTATTTTAAAAGTTTCAGGTTATCAGTATCTCATGTAATAAACAATGGACATCATTCCTCCTTCATGTCCAAGGAAAAAATAACCCAAAAAATTATTATATATTCATGGTAAATAAACTCTTCAAAAATTGATTGTCACAACTGCAACTGGTAGAAGGCATTTCTAAATGGCTCCAATTTTAGGAGGAAGTAACTGAAAGCTACCTTAAAGACTCTCCTCCATTACATGTGCCTTTTTCCTCTGCAGTTACTTTCTGAATTACAACTATAATTTTCTTCCCAGTCCAAAATGGTCCAACAGTTCAACAGTAGCTCAAGATGATGCACTACTGCCAAACTGAACTTAAATCTTCACCGTCTCCTTTAACACATTTGACACAGTTATCCTGATTCTTGAAGTTCTCAAACTTTACACAGCATCAGAATCACCAAGAGGGCTTACAAAAGCAAAGTGCTAGGTCCTAACCCCAGCAAAGTGCTAGGTCCTAACCCCAGAGTTGGATCTAGTAGCTGTGGGATGGGGCTCAAGAGTGGGAATTTGCTGTATGACTCAGGGAAATCAAACAGGGGCTCTGTGACAATCTAGAAGGGTGGGATGGGGAGGGACAAGGGAAGGAGGGGACATGGGTGTACCTATGGCTGATTCTTGTTGATGTAACCACAAAATTCTGTGATGAAACCACAAAATTCTGTAAAGCAATTATCCTTCAATTAAAAAGAATAAAGTGAAAGAAAAAAAGAATTTACATTTCTAATGAGTTCCCAGGTGATGTTGTCTGGAGATTACTGTTTTAAATTATGTGATAAACACATTGCCATCAAGACTAACCACACTGAAATTAGTTCAGATGGATTTTTATATTCCTGGATTAATTCTATAACTCAGAGAATGGTGACTTAAAATCCAGATGCCAGATCCATGTCTTCCACAAAAATGAATATTCCAAACCTTCTTGCTGAATGCTTTTACTTGGAAAACATAACTGTGGGTTACTGTCAGAGATGGTGGTGGTGGTTTAGTAGCTAAGTTGTGTCCGACTCTTGCGACCCCACGGACTGTAGCCTGCCAGGCTTCTCTGTCCATGGGCTTTCCCAGGCAAGAATACTGGAGTGGATTTTCATTTCCTTCTCTAGGGGATCTTCCCAACCCAGGGATGGAACCCATGTTTCCTGCATTGCAGCAAATGCTTTTACCATTGAGTCACCAGGGAAGTCCTATTATCAGAGACTACCATGAAAATTAGCTATCAACTGCAGATTAGTGCTTTGAAAAATAATGAGTGTTATTGTTGCAGGGATGACACCACCATTATGGCAGAAAGCGAAGAGGAACTAAAGAGCCTCTTGATGAAAGTGAAAGAGGAGAGTGAAAAGTTGGCTTAAAACTCAACATTCAGAAAACTGAGATCATGGCATCCAGTCCCATCACCTCATGGCAAATAGATGGGGAAACAATAGAAACAGTGACAGACTTTCTTTTCTTGGGCTCCAAAATCACTGCAGATCGTGACTGCAGCCATGAAATTAAAAGACACTTACCCCTTGGAAGGAAAGTTATGACCAACCTAGACAGCATATTAAAAAGCAGAGACATTACTTTGCCAACAAAGGTCCATCTAGTCAAAGCTATGGTTTTGCCAGTAGTTATATATGGATGTGAGAGTTGGACTATAAAGAAAGCTGAGTGCCGAAGAATTGACGCTTTTGAACTGTGGTGTTGGAGAAGACTCTTGAAAGTCCCTTGGACTGCAAGATCAAACCAGTCCATCCTAAAGGAAATCAGTCCTGAATATTTTTTGGAAGGACTGATGCTGAAGCTGAAACTCCAATACTTTGGCCACCTGATGCGAACAACTGACTCATTTGAAAAGACCCTGATGATGGGAAAGATTGAAGGTGGGAGGAGAAGGGGATGACAAAGGATGAGATGGTTGGATGGCATCACCTACTCGATGGACATGAGTTTGAGTAAACTGCGGGAGTCGGTGATGGACAGGGAGGCCTGGCATGCTACAGTCCATGGGGTCGCAAAGAGTTGGACACGACTGAGTGACTGAAGTGAACTGACTGAAGATTCTATTAAGCATTTTCTATTTCGTAATTCATCATACTGAACAAAGAATTTTTACCCTTGTTCAGTCCAGACCTGGCTCTGTTGCTTAGCAATGGGCTCCACGAACCTTTACAGTATTGTGTTTTCCTCTTCAAAAAGGGACAGTGTGCCACAGGAACTTCCCCAGAGTGCTCCCATAGAAAAGGATTAATAATCATTTTGTATTTAATCTAGCAGGCAAAAATTCTCAAAATAAGAAGCTTTCTTTTACGATGTTTTAAAATGCACTGTGCTCTTTCTTCATATTGAAGCTCTTTGATTCACAATCATCGCAGTAACTTCTGGAGGGATTCATCTTTCTGACAAAGAAGCATCAATCCATCAATACATATTTTAGACTGCCTTGTCTGTGTTCAGCTTTGGGCTGGGCAAGTGAGAGATTCAAAAGACATATAAAAGAATATCTGTGGACACATTCTGTACATTGTAAAGGAGCAGGTTTAGACATTAAGATAGTATCTCCTTCATAAGATCAATGATGCATGAGAGATTAACCCAGAAGAAACACTAGCAAACTATACAAGACAGTATGCTCAGTTCAGTTCAGTTCAGTCACTCAGTCATGTTCGACTCTTTGCGACGCCATGAATCGCAGCATGCCAGGCCTCCCTGTCTATCACCAACTCCCAGAGTTCACTCAGATTCACGTCCATCGAGTCAGTGGTGCCTTCCAGCCATCTCATCCTCTGTCGTCCCCTTCTCCTCCTGCCCCCAATCCCTCCCACAATCAGGGTCTTTTCCAATGAGACCACTCTTCACATGAGGTGGCCAAAGTACTGGAGCTTCAGCTTTAGCATCATTCCTTCCAAAGAAATCCCAGGGCTGATCTCCTTCAGAATGGACTGGTTGGCTCTCCTTGCAGTCCAAGGGACTCTCAAGAGTCTTCTCCAACACCACAGTTCAAAGCATCAATTCTTCGGCGCTCAGCTTTCTTCACAGTCCAACTCTCACATCTATACATGACCACAGGAAAAATCATAGCCTTGACTAGACGGACCTTTGTTGGCAAAGTAATGTCTCTGCTTTTGAGTATGCTATCTAGGTTGGTCATAACTTTTTTCCAAGGAGTAAGCATCGACTACTAAATGATGAGGCACTCCACCAAAAGCCTTTTAAGAATTCAGAGAGGGTAGAAGCTAATAATAAGAAGAGCTGGCATTTATCAAGTGCTTCCCTATAGGCACTTCAAATGCATTATCTATTTTAATTGTCACAACAGTCCTGTGAAATCAGAATTATTATCATCCTCATTTTCAGATGAGAATATTAAGGCTTAAAGGTTAATTAGCTCATGAGTAAACAAACCTAAGTCTGAGTTAAGTAAAGGAGAGAGCTTTGTGGAGTATGGCTACACAGAGACCCAGCTACCACACTGCCCTTTTCCGTGGCGTCTCTCTGCACTATTCATAAATGCAAGGCTTAATTCCAGGCCAGTGTTCCTCTGAGAAAAGATTTAAGCTCTAATTCACGCCTATAAACCTCTGTGAATGAATACCTTCCAACCTTTCAGCCAACAGGAAGTCCCCTGGGACAGAGTCCAGAAGGAGGATTTCTTTTTATGTATATTATCTTCAAGCAATGAGTTCTGTAGCATGATACGTGATTTGTATAGTAGTAAGCATGTTGATCTACAAAAACACCTTGTTTTCATACTAAGCAGAATCGCATCTACCTTTCAGATTTGAATCATTCAGCATCTCTATCCAAACAAACTTTCTCCTCAGTTGCATTAATAATGCCTGAGTTTATTCTGATGAAACTTTTAAAATGCAATGGTTCATTGAAATTTACCTCCAGCTCTATCTTGAAGTGTCCCAGACTCTCCAAATAACAGTAGACAATGTCACCCCTGACACACTGCCCCCATTCTCCACACATACTTAGAAAAACACACAAGACAAGTAGTTGTGTTTTCCAGGAGGTTTGTGAAATGGAGGCTAGACAGACTGCATCCCCTCACCACCAGACTTGGGGTGAGGGTGTGTGTCAGGGCAAAAGCCAAACTCCAGGCCTGGAACTGTGTCAACTGCCTTAAACTGTCTCTGAAAGTATTGTTCAAAGTAGAGGGAAAAGTGCATAAATGGTTAATATTTAAACTGACTCCTGGGACTTCCCTGGAGTCCAAGTGGTTAAGACTCTGCATTTCCATTGCAGTGGGTGTGGGTTGATTCCCGGTCAGGGAACTAAGATCCTACATGCCACCTGGCACAGCCAAAAATAAGTAAAGAAGTAAAACCGAAGATAAACTGATTCCCAAGTCCTAGGTTGGGGAGTGAATTCCTAGGTCCTAGAACTATTTCTGCCCAAGTCCTGAGGGTTTTTGTTGTTGTTAAGTTGCTAAGTTGTTTCTGACTTTGCTCGTGTCTGTACAGACCCCATGGACTGCAGCACGCCAGGCTTCCCTGTCCTTCACAATCTCCTGGAGTTTGCTCAGACTCATGTCCATTGAATCAGTGATGCCATCCAACCATATCATCCTTTGTTGCCCCCTTCTCCTCCTGCCCCCAATCTTTCCCAGCATCAGGGTCTTTTTAAAGTCTACAAAATGGAAAGAATGGAAAAGAATGAAAAAACTCTGACACTATCCAGCATTGTCCAGGATGTAGTGAAATGCAAACTCTCACACACAGCCAGTGAGAGTATATCAGCAAAACCTCTTTGGAGAGCAGTTTGGTACATGTCACATCCCGTCATACAGAAACTCTCATATGTGCAAAAAACATGTTCATTGCAGAACTGTTTACAAAAGTGAACTACTGGAAAAAACTAAACCACCCACCAGTAAGTAAATAAAATGTGGCACATTCATAAAATGGACTATAGCATTAAATAGGAGTAAACTAGTACTATGTATTAAGATTGAGCCTCAACAAAATTCTAACAAACAGAATTCAACAACATGTTAAAAAGAGTATACATCATGACCAAGTGGGCTTTATCCCTGGGATGCAAGGATTCTTCAATATTCACAAATTGATCAATGTGATACACCATATCAACAAATTGAAAGATAAAACCTATATGATTATCTCAATAGATGCTGAGAAAGCATTTGACAAAATTCAACACCCGTTTATGATGAAAACTCTCCAGAAAACAGACAGAAGGAATACATCTCAACATAACAAAAGCCATATATGATAAATCCACAGCAAACATTATCCTCAGTGGTGAAAACCTGAAAGCATTTCCTGTAAAGTCAAGAATAAGACAAGGGTGCCCACTCTCACCACTACTATTCAACATAGTTTTGGAAGTCTTAGCCACAGCACTCACAGATGAAAAGGAAATAAAATGAATCCAGATTGGAAAAGAAGAAGCCAAATCTCTCACTCTTTGCAGAGGATATGATCCTCTACATAGAAAATCCTAAAGACACCACCAGAAAATTACTAGAGCTAATCAATGAATACAGTAAAGCTGCAGGATATAAAATTAATACACAGAAATCTCTTGTGTTCCTATACACTAACAATGAGAAAACAAAAAGAGAAATTAAAGAAACATTCACCATTGCAATGAAAAAAAAAAACTTAGGAATAAATTTACCTAAAGAAACAAAAGACCTATATATGGAAAACTATAAAACAGTGATGAAAGAAATCAAAGATGACTCAAATAGATGGAGAAATATACAATGTTCATGGGTCAGAAGAATCAATATAGTGAAAATGAGTATACTACCCAAAGCAATCTACAGATTCAATGCAATCCCTATCAAGCTACCAGCGGTATTTTTCACAGAACTAGAACAAATAATTCCATGATTTGTATGGAAACACAAAAAAACCCTCAAATAGCCAAAGCAATCTTGAGAAAGAATAGAACTGGAGGAGTCAACCTGCCTGACTTCAGACTATACTACAAAGCTACAGTCATCAAGACAGTATGGTACTGGCACAAGGACAGAAATATAAATCAATGGAACAAAATTAAAAGCCCAGAGACGAATCCACACACCTATGGACACCTTATCTTTGACAAAGGAGGCAAAAATATACAATGGAGAAAAGACAATCTCTTTAAAAGTGGTGCTGGGAAAACTGGTCAACCACCTATAAAAGAATGAAACTAGACACTTTCTAACACCATACACAAAAATAAACTCAAAATGGATTAAAGATCTAAATGTAAGACCAGAAACTATAAAACTCCTAGAGGAAAACATAAGCAGAACACTCTCTGACATAAATCACAGCAAGATCTTCTATGACCCACCTCCCACAGTAATGGAAATAAAAGCAAAAATAAACAAATGAGACCTAATTAAACTTAAAAGCTTTTGCACAATGAAGGACACTATAAGCAAGGTGAAAAGTCAGTCTTCAGAATGGGAGAAAATAATAGCAAATGAAACAACTGACAAAGAATTAATCTCCAAAATATACAAGCAGCTCATGCAGCTCAATCAAAAAATGGGCCAAAGAACTAAACAGACATTTCTCCAAAGAAGACATACAGATGGCTAACAAACACATGAAAAGATGATCAACATCACACATTATCAGAGAAATGCAAATCAAAACCACAAGGAGGTACCATCTCATGCCGGTCAGAATAGCTACAAATAATAAATGCTGGAGAGGGTGTGGAGAAAGGGGAACCCTCTTACACTGTTGGTGGGAATGGAAACTAGTACAGCCACTATGGCAAACAGTGTGGGACTCCTTAAAAAACTGGAAATAGAACTGCCATATGACCCAGCAATCCCACTACTGGGCATACACACCAAGAAGACCAGAACTGAAAGAGAGATGTGTACCCCAATGTTCATTGCAGCACTGTTTACAATAGCCAGGACATGGAAACAACCTAGATGGCCATCAGCAGAGGAATGGATAAGAAAGTTGTGGTACATATACAAATGGAATATTACTCAGCTATAAAAAAAGAAAACATTCTAGTCACTTCTAATGAGGTGGATGAAACTGGAGCCTATTATACAGAGTGAAGTAAGTTAGAAAGAAAAACACCAATACAGTATATTAACGCATATATATAGAATTTAGAAAGATGGTAATGATGACTCTATATGCAAGACAGCAAAAGAGACACAGATATAAAGAACAGACTTTTGGACTCTGAGAGGGAAGGCAAAGGTAGGATGATTTGAGAGAACAGCCTTGAAACATGTATATTACCATATGTGAAATAGATGTCCAATTCAAGTTCGATGCATGAAGCAGGGCACTCAAAGCCGGTGTACACAGTGGCAGGGTGTACAGGGAGGGACACATGTACATCCATGGCTGATTCATGTCAATATATAGCAAAAAAAACACCACAATATTGTAAAGTACTTAGCCTCCACTTAAATAATTTTTTTAAAAAGATTGATCTCAAAAATACAGCGTTACCTCTGTTATGGCTTCCCTGGTGGCTCAGACGGTAAAGCATCTGCCTACAATGCGGTAGACCCGGGCTCAATCCCTGGGTCGGGAAGATCTCCTGGAGAAGGGAATGGCAACCCACTCCAGTATTCTTGCCGCCACCGCCCCCACCCCCACCCCCCACCACCCTCCCAACCCCGTAGCTCAGACGGTAAAACATCTGCCTGCAATGCAGGAGACCTGGGTTCGATCCCTGGGTCAGGAAGATCTCTAGAGAAGGGACTGGCAATCCACTCCAGTATTCTTGCCTGGAGAATCCCACAGATAGAGGAGCCTGACAGGCTACAGTTCGTGGAGTAGCAAAGACTCGGCCACGACTAAGCGACTAACCCACCCACTCACCTCTGTTACATTTAAAATGGATAAGCAACAAGGACCTACTGTATAGCACACAGAACCCCACTCAATGGTTTGTGGCAGCCTGGATGGTCAGGGAGGTTCGGGGAGAATGGATGCATGTATATGTACAACTGAGTCACCTTTAATATTCACCTAAAACTATCACAACATTGTTAATTGGCTATGCATGCAGTGCTAAGTCACTTCAGTTGTATCCGACTCTTTGCAACCTTATGGACTATAACCCACCAGGCTCCTCCACCCATGGGATTCTCCAGGGAAGAAAACTGGAGTGGGTTTCAATGCTCTCCTCCAGGGGATCTTCCTGACCTAGGGATCAAATCAGCGTCTCTTACATCTCCTGCATTGGCAGGTGTGTTCTTTACTACTAGTGCCACCTGGGAAGTCTTATTAATCAGTTATATCTCAATACAAAAAAAAAGTTTATTTAAAAAAAAACCATTTATTTTAGATTTAGGTATTTTTATTTTAATATTATGTTACTCTTTAGCATACAGAAAAGGAAAATAAAACTGAAATAAAACTATAAATTGATAAATAAAATTGAATTAAAAATTTTCCTCAACCTTCAAAAATAATACAGTGTTGCATGAAGATAAAAGCAAGTTAAAGAATAATATTGTAAGGTACCACTGTATAAATCTTAAGGAAAAAAAACATACATACAGAAACATCTGTCTTGTTTATCATGATTATATATAAGTTAAAGTATTTTTAAATAGCTTGGAAGGATATATACCAAACTCATAGCAATGGCTGCCTCTAAAGATAGGGTGGTATTTGACTGGGGGTGGAAGACAAAGAGTATTTATCCTTACCTAAAATATCCCAGTTTTTAATTTTAAAAAAAAGACTCTGAAAAGATAAAATGTTAGCAATGATTGGTTCTGAAATTAATTGATGTTCAGCATAGTATTCTGTCTGTTTTTCTATATTTAAAAACATAGGCTTCATTTTAAAAAAGAGAGAGAGAGAGAGAAAGAACTAAAAGCTGCCCTTCCCAGCTACGAATTTGAGTTGGATCATTAAGAATGTCATGCATTTCCATCAGAGGCTCAGGATGAACCTAAATCTGGTTGACGTAGGAGGTGCCAGAAGTCACCTCGCTCTGGCTAGGTAGTATTCCCACTAACACAAATGGATGCACTTCAGTGAAGCCTCGAAGTCCTTTCTAGAAGGGCTGGCTTCCTGAGTATGAGGTGTAGAGTCACATACCACCTAATGCTCTGATCAGAATGGCCCATGCCTGGTTTAATGCTCTACTGTCACTGTCTTGAAATTCATCATGATATCATCTTTGAACTTGTGTTTTATGAGTGAAATCTAACAAGATGATGACGTGCACAAGAGCCAATGAGATATGCGCAGTTTGTGCGCTCTCGGTTCCTTGATGTCCCATTCACACAGAATTTCAGACCCATGATGTGTGGAAATTCAGTGAATCTTAGAGCAAATTTAGGTGGTTCAGTGGTAAAGATTCTGCCTGCCAAAGCGGATACACAAGAGACGTAGGCTCGATCCCTGGGTCAGGAAGATTCCCCTGGAGTAGGAAATAGCAACCCACTCCAGTATTCTTGCCTGAGAAATTCCATACACAAAGAAGCCTGGCAGGCTACAGTCCATGGGGTTGCAAAGAGTCAGACGCAACTGAGCATGACAGAAGACAGATGGGAGCAAATACAGTATTATGAAATTGCCAGCTTCTGTAGAGTGCTGATACGAAGTGTGCACATTAAGAAGTGGAATAAAAACTATTGAGCTAGTTTAGTTTTGTGCAGCATTTCCACAGTTATGATAAGAACAAAATAAATATGCATGTAGAATATAACTTATGTGATTCCTTGATTCTACACATGAATTAAATGTTTGATGTTTACATTTAAAACTGGTATTGCATGACATAAACATGAAAAGTAAGACTGATGCTAATTATTTAAAATTTAAAATTTTTCTTTACTTATACATTAAATAGCACACAAAAAATATCATGCCATGTTGAGAGAGACTGAAAGAAAGGAAATGGCTTTATATTTTAACAAATTTACTGGCACTTTTTTCCTGGCTTTTTGAACAAAGGGACTCACATTGCTATTTTGCACTGAACCTGGTAAGTCATGTAGCCGGCCCTGCTTGCTGGCTCTAACATATGATCCGCTTAAGAGAAACCGTCATCAAGCAATTGCCTGGACAGTTCCCACAGCAAAGCCAGGGGACTGTCTAGAGCCCAAACCTCAGCACAGCCTGTTCCGTATTCTTGGGAGCCCAGGACTGACTGGTCACTTCACAGAGGTGGCTCTTAAGCCAGATGGACTTCATTCTCAGACAAATAAGGCCTCAGGGACACTTCAGGAATGGAGGTGAGGCACATTCCTTCACCCAGGGGAAAACAAGGCTTAAGAGGCCAGGTTCTGGAGACTGCCGAGATCGAAATCCCTCCTCACCGCTTAAAAACCGTGTGATTTTGGGCAAGTAAATGAATTCCTTGGTGTCTCAGTTTCCTCACCTGTAAAATGGGCTAATAATTGAATAGGGTTGTTGTGAGCAGTTAGGGTGCTGTGCTTGATATGTAGGAAGACTTCAATAACTGTTAGCCATGATAAATATCTCAAGGCCCCTCTTCTTACTTGTCTCTTCAGTGACTGAAGGGGAGGTGGTATGTGAGGCAGCTTACTAGAGAGGCAATGTAGTCAGGTTAAGTTCAAGTCCAGCTCTATAGGTGGCTAGTCATGGTTCAGGCAAGTTTCTTCACTTGTCCCTAAACTAAATTTTGTACTCAAGACCCAATCTAATGGAACCTCAAGCCATGAAAGTCTCAAATAATATCTGCTGGCAGGCCCTGAAGGTAAGGATGGAAGAAAAAGCAGGTTACCATAAGGAAAGAATAAAACTGCCATCCCAAATTGAGAGCACAGAACCCACTTCCCCAGCACTGTTTTATGTGAGGACTAACTTCAGGAAGGCATCTCAAGATCTGCCTCATATGACATCTATAGCATAAACAACAAAAGCAAAAATAGACAAATAAAACCACCTCAGATTTACAGATTTCTATGCAGTAAGAAAAACAATCAACAGAGTGAAAAGGCAACCTGTGGAATGGGAAAAAAATAGTTGTAAACCATATATCTGATAGGGAGTTAATCACCAGAATATATAAAGAACTCTGGAGGCTCAACAACAAAATAAACAAATAGCTCAGTTTCTTTCTTTAAAAAAAAAAATGGGCAGGGCACTCAGACATTTCTCCAAAGAACATACACAAATGTCTAATTCAAAAAGATACATAGACTCCAATGTTCATAGCAGGACTATTTACAATAGCAAAGATATGAAAGCAACCTAAGTATATATCAACAGATGAATGGATAAAGAAGATGTGGTACGTATATACAATGGAATATTACTCGGCCATAAAAAGAATGAAATTTTTCCATTCGCAGAAACATAGATGGATTTAGAGGGTATTATGCTAAGTGGAGTAAGTCAGATAGACAAAGACTATATGATATCACTTATATGTAGAATCTAAAAAATACAACAAACTAGTGATTATACCAAAAAAGAAGCTGACTCATAGATATAGAGAATAAGCTAGTGGTTACCACTGGAAGGGGAGCAGTGTACAGATGAGGGTAAAAGCTACTGGGTGTAAGATAGGCTACAAGGATGCATTGTACAACACCAGGGAATGTAGCAAATATTTTGTAATAAACTGTAAACACAGTGTTGGAGAAGGAAATGACAACCCACTCCAGGATTCTTGCCTGGGAAACCCCATGGACAGAGGAGCCTGGTTGGCTATAGTCCATGAGGTCTCAAAAGAGCCAAAGTGAAAGTGAAGTCGCTCAGTCGTGTGCGACTCTTTGCGACCCCGTGGACTGTAGCCCACCAGGCTCCTCCCTCCATGGGATTCTCCAGGCAAGAGTACTGGAGTGGGGTGCCATTTCCTTCTCCAGGGGATCTTCCCAACCCAGGGATTGAACCCAGGTCTGCTGCATTCCAGGCAGACGCTTTAACCTCTGAGCCACCAGGGCAAGGCTCCAAAAGAGCCAGACACAGTGTAAAATTGTATAAAATATTTTAAATGTGAATTAGGAAAAAAAATGAGCAAAGGATTGAACAGAGTTTTCTCTAAAGAAGATATACAAATGTCCAAAAAAGCATATGAAAAGATGCTCAGGGTCACTAATCATGAATAAAATGCAAATCAAAACCACCATGAGATACCACTTCACATTCATGAGATGGCCACTATCCAAAACACAGAAAATAACAAATGCTGACAAGGATGTGGAGAAATGAAACAATTGCATACTATTGGTGGGAATGTGAAATAGTTCCACTACTACGGAAAACAGCATAGTGGTTCCTTGGAAAGTTAAAAATAGAATGACCATATGATTTAGCAATGACACTTCTGAGTGTGCATCCAACAGAGTTGGAAACAGGACCTCAAAGAGATATGTGCACATCCATGTTCACTGCAGCAGTATTCACAATAGCCCAAGAGGTGGAAGCAATCAAATGTCAGTGTAAGGGGAACAGATAAACACAATGTGATATTTACATACAATGTCTTATTATTCAGCCTTAAAAGAGAAGGAAATCCTGTCACACGCTACAACATAGCTGAACTCTGAAGACATTCTGCTAAGTGACAATAGCCAACCACAGAACAGAACGTTCTACTTACCTGACGTATCTAAATATAGTCAAATGCATACGAAGAGAAAGGTGTACGTCCTTCTGGAGGGCTGCTGAGGAGGGGAAACCGGGAGCTGTTGTTCAACGGGTATGAGAGTTTTAGTTTTGTAAGATGAAAAAGCTCTAGACATCTGTTCCACAACAATATGTTTATAATTAAAACTGGTATTGCATGGTATACTTAAAAATTATTAAGGTAGTAAATTTTATGCTACAGTGATAATTTTTAAAAAGTATGATCCATAAAAAATGGATTCAGTTGGACTTTATTAAAATTAAAGCTTTGGGTTACATAAAGTTGAAATTAAAAAAAAAGAACAGGTGAAGTTTAAATGATGAAGGAAGTAATTCCTATGTACCACATGTTAACAGCGCCTGCCATATAGGAAGTCTCCACAAATAATGATGGTGTTATTTTGTTACCAGCAAGATTCATATCGCAGTTTGTGTTCAAGTGATGAAGTAATTCTGTGAGTTAGAACAACACTTTCTTGAAGTGATTAAAATGTAGTCTGAGCATTTCTTTAAAATGGTATTTAAAAGCTCCATTTCCAGGCAACTGAAGAATACTCTTTCAAATGCATATGAGATTTTTATAAGAAAGTTTATTATATTACTGATTCATAGCACTCCCTGAAAAAGTAGAAGAACAACCTATCCACATGTGACTAAATCTCAAAAACATGTGCTAACATCAAGATGGCAAATTATAGAAGAACACTATGAAGTGCATTTAAAACATATATAACTTCTATGTATACATACTCACCTATGTAGTAAGCATTCCAAAATATGTGTAATGACACTCATCAATTTCAGATAGTATTACTTCTGGATAAGAAAATAATAAAGGGATAAAGGATGGAACTTAATCTGTAACTACTACATTTTATTTCTAAAAATTAAAAAAGAGTGAAGGGGAGCTATCTATAACAAAACTTACTTGTACTTCATTTGAGTAATGGATATACAGATGTTTGTGATAGTATTTTCTGTGTTTTCTGTATGTTTAATATGTTTCATAATTTAGTGTTAATTTTCACATGGGTTTTTATTAGTTACTAAAACTCAAAAGTCACCCCTCTTGCAAGCCTTCCTGGAATCCTCCAGAAGTCTCATTCCCCAGGTTCAGACAGTCCTCCACTGCTAGTTATGCTTTTATGACTCAGTTATCCTTTTATGCAAACTGTTAGATTCTAATTGCAGGGACTTAAATTAAGAGACGCTTACTCCTTGGAAGGAAAATTATGACCAACCTAGACAACATATTAAAAAGCAGAGACATTACTTTGCCAACGAAGGTCCGTCTAGTCAAGGCTATGGTTTTTCCAGTGGTCATGTATGGATGTGAGAGTTGGACTGTGAAGAAGGTTGAGCACCAAAGAACTGATGCATTTGAACTGTGGTGTTGGAGAAAACTCTTGAGAGTCCCTTGGACTGCAAGGAGATCCAACCAGTCCATCCTAAAGGAGACCAGTCCTAGGTGTTCATTGGAAGGACTGATGTTGAAGCTGAAACTCCAATACTTTGGCCACCTCATGCGAAGAGTTGACTCATTGGAAAAGACCCTGATTGTGGGAGGGATTGGGGGCAGAAGGAGAAGGGGACGACAGAGGATGAGATGGCTGGATGGCATCACTGACTCGATGCACATGAGTTTGGGTGAACTCCAGGAGTTGGTGATGGACAGGGAGGCCTGGCATGCTGCGATTCATGGGGTTGCGAAGAGTCGGACATGACTGAGCGATTGAACTGAAATGAACTGATGCTTAGTCACCTTCATATCAATAGCTTCATATTCAAAGCTAAAGGCCAGAGTGGCTACATTAGTATAAGTTTAATAAATATTTGTGCAATAAAGTAGTAAAGTCAAACTCTGTATACTCCGTAAATGCTGAAGTGTGATAAGGTTGCTAATAAAAATGAATGAAATTAATACAAAGAAAGGTATAATCATGAAACAATACACCTGAGAAGTCTAATTTGTTTATCAAATCCTCGGAAGCCTAGATCTCAGTTTGTCTTAGCCCAGACTGCCGTAACAAAATACCATAGTCTGGGTGCCTGAAACCCATGACATTTATTTCACACAGTTCTGGAAGCCAAGTCCAAAATCAAGGTGCTGGCCAATTTGATTCTAGGCAGGCGCTCTTCTCCTGGCCACCTTTTCATTGTGTCTTCACATGACAGAGAGCTCTGTTGTCTCTTTCTCTTCTTATAAGGCCACTGATCCCATCATGAAAATCCACCTTCATGAGCTAACCCAACTCAGAGGCCCCTTCTCTAACTACCTTGACACTGAAGGTTAGGGCTTCAACATATGAATTTGGGAGCAGGGGTGGAGGAGGAGGTACATACAAACGTTCAGTCCATAACATCAGTCCAAACTTCATCCTCTACCTCTGGACATAATTGTAAAGTGAGCCCGGGCTCTGAGGACCACTAGCCATGCTCAGATTTGTGTCTGAGACAGGGAGAAGGCAATGTTGGCAGAATCACATGGCATTTTTCTTACCAGCACATTTATATGATCTTTTCACACAACTGAGTGCCAATGAGCTGTAAAATTAACACTTCATAATTCACTTCATTAATTCTCATCAGCTTGTCATTGATCGTTCTCATGTTTGGATGACAGAGGGTTATTGGATTTCATAATCAATTACACAGCCTTGAACAGTCCACATCTCCTTCATGCAAAAGTCATTTCAATGTTTAATTATTGAAAAATCCCAGTAAAACTAAGAAAGTGATTTAATCCATTCATTCTCTATGGTTTTTTTTTTTAAGCAGACCAGAAACATAAACTGTTAGATTTAGATAAATTACTATAAAACCCAATTTAATAGCACTATCAATAATGACAAATAGAAATTATTGTTTTCACATGAAGGTTGGTAATGTTGATATAACCAAGTAGTTGGTTATTGATGGACCAAAAGATGCATAATTATTCATCATTTTGGAGATGATGCTGATATATGACCATGCTGATGGACATCATCAATCACATAAAAAAGGAAGCCCTGTTCATTTACTTAAGGCTCCACAGAAGGCAGTTCTTAACTTCTTTCCCCATATTTTAAAAATCCGTTTTTATTTTTAATTATGAAATTTAAAAACTGGGCACTTTTTTTATTCAAGGTCCTCGGTTTAGATGACAAATGTCCAACCCTTCCATTGTCAAAAGAAGCTTACAGAAATACCCCCTACACAAAAACCCTTATTCGGTTCCCATTAACTTCAGGACTCAAGTTGATGACTTACCATACTAATTCTTCAACAATAGACTGATACTTCTTTCTGTTGCTCCACAGAGCTCTATAACTCTAGCCTTAACAGACCATGACAACTTCTAACTGCAAATTCATTCTCATAATAATTATATTAGGACTCATTCACAGGTGAACAATTCTGTAACTAATATCTGGGTTGTTTTATTTCTCCAGATGATGGATATTTTTCTCCATAGCTTATCAGTGATCTTTTAGCTTAAATAAGGATGCTGTTGTAATGGTTAGTGTAAAACTGATTTAAAAGTTAGCCAGTGGCCAGAGAGTCTTGATAAATTTTCTTATGGATGTCTTCATTGTGGTTAAAGTTTTAATTTCCATTTAATAGTTAATATTTATCTGTTTGTTTTTAAATAGATGTAAAATAGAAAGATACCTGGCAATCTAAAAAAAAAAAAGCTAGCCAGTGGGAAATACATTAAACTAATAGAAAAGTAAGCTGAGTTTTAGAAGTGACTGCCTGTGTCCTGGGAAAATCTCTTATTCTGTTCCTAGGCTGCCTTGAGTCTATATCCCTCAACTATCCAGTCTCTAGAGGAAAATTGTACGGTGAATGACTCTCCCACCTGTTCTCAATCAGAATTATGAAATACACACCAAACTGTGTATAGGCACACATATATGTAGGCATTTGTTCATCTGACAAGCCTCTATCTGGAGCTGACTTCATGGCAGACAAAGCCTTGCGCTCTGTGAGGTTCAGAAAGTAAAACGCAGTCACTTTTGAAAGGATATGAATATGTGTGCAATATGTGAAATGAAAGTTACTCTTAAATCTTTGCTAATAACAAAAGGCCATTTTTTAAATATTGGATGTGATACGGTACATCTGGGTGGTCTAAGCCAAACGTAGTCTTGCTACCCTTGGCAGTACCTGGTTTCTGGATACATACGGTATGCAATTCTGTCCCTGAAACAAAGAGAGTGATAATCTGGGGAGAAGTGTTCCTGGGAATGATTTCCTCTTCTGAAAAAGGCTCCCAAGACAGTCATTCTCTTTGAAGTCTTGCCTTTGGATTTTGTCTGTATACTCCTTGACCCAGTAACTCTCTTTCTATGTTTTCACCCTAAAGAAATTATCAGAGAGATATGCAAGGATTTATATCCAAGGTTATTCATCCCAGGATTATCTATTACAGTGAAAAATTTAAAACAATCATAAACATCCAACAGTAAGTTTCATCAAATAAACTATGGGGTATCCACAGGTTACTATTTATTAAAAATTATATAATAAACATATAGATAATTCTTCATGATATATTTGTTAAGAGGAAAAAGCAAACACAAAAGCAAAAATTTGGAGGGAAGTATATGTACATGTATTGTGTGTGTGTGTGTGTGCGTGTATGTGCATGAGCACTGCATATATATTCCCCCTGAAGGGTGGGATAATGGGAGATTTCTATTTTCTCTTTTGTGCTTATTTGGACTTTCTAAAGTTGGTAACATTAACATTTTTTTTTAATCTTTGCAGTTAGAGAAAGAGAAAAAAAAATGTTCAAAAAAACAAAGCACATTCAGATATTACAATGGAGCAGGAAAAAGAAATGACTTAACCTTAACTATGGGTTGCTAGTCCTGGAAGGTGTGCTAGAGCTGAGTCCTGACACTAGGCAGGATTCTTTGCAGGGAAGGGAAAGGGGATATTTCAGGAAAAGAAGAAAGCATACACTGAAAATGGAGGCTTCAGAAAACATGGCCCTTTTTGGGGGAAACGCTCATGGTCCAGTCTGGTTGGAGGCTGGGGGATGGAGTGTGTGAGGACCCACTGGGGGATCAAGCTGAGAGAGCCGTTCACCAAGGGCCTTGTTCACCATGCTCAGAACCTCGACTTTTGGGTGGTGGGAGGTGACATTGATGGGAAATTATTCACATGGAAAAGCAGACATTTCTGTGGCTACCTTTTTATTTGTGATATTCATTCTGTGCTTTGGAAGGAATCAAACTCCTGTTCTTCTCTCATCTTTTACAACACCATCCCAAGGTCACTTTATGGACTTTGCTTCATTCCACTTGAAGCACCCATGCCCCAGATAGTGACTCCCACCTCTCACCTCCTGCAGGTATGAGTGTGGTCATCACGCCTGGGGTGGCCCATGAGTCAGAAGATAAAGCTGCCAACCAGCGCCTCACTGCATATAGGCAATATTGTTACATTGAACCAATATAGCTTGCGGGCAACTGGGAAACACTACCCAGTGTAAAGTAAACCATTACCTGATGACTGAAAAGCCAAGCCTTCCTTAGAGACTTATTCTTTCAGGGGTGTATCAGAAGAAAAGTATGTCTGTACCCTTCCGTGTTCCTCTTCTTAAAATGTTAACAGCAAGTATGAGCGCTTTGGTAAATATGTTTGGATCTGGCTGCCAAGCACTGCTTTTCTGAAAATTGCCCCTCCTCCTTATCCTCATAGATGTCACATATGGATTGGACCAGGATCAGCATCCAATACCAGTTGGACTTAACTCAGTTCTCTTGAAGGAATTTGAAATACGAAATAAGTGTTTTTAGCCACAATCAAGCTGTTCTCTTGAATGGAAGAGGGGTCAACTTAGCTGCTTTTGATGGTGGCCATTATTCACCACAATGAATAACAAGGCAGAGAAAGGTGGTGTGTGGCAAGGAAGATAAATGAAACCAGAGGCAAAGGGAAGTAGACTCAAGATATGGTGTATTAGGGTAAACCAACTACTGTAAGAAACGATCCCAAATCTCAGTGACCTCACACAATACAAGTTTATCTCTTGCTCACACAAAGTCCAATACTAATGGTTGGGCGGCTCCCTCATGCAGCTCTCTCCAAGTGGTGACTCGGGGACCCAGAATCCTCTCATATCATCTCATGTCTCCACAATGTTGTGGTTTCAAGATCCCCTGGGCATCATCCTATCCCATCCCAGCACATGCGACATTTTGTATTCAGGACTAGAGGAGGCATATATCATTTCTTCCCACTGGCAGAATTCAGTCACATGGTTCTACCTAGAGGTAAGTACGGCTAGGAAATACAGCTTCACTGAGTTCTATGAAGACCAGAACCAGATATTGCTGAACACTAGAAGGATCTGCCATATGTGGGGAAAGAGAACTGCCTGGCTTCCCACAGCACCTCAGTCTTGCCTTACTTAAGACTTGGTCAGACCCAGTATCCTTACTCAAGCTAGGTCAAGTAGGTTTCCACTATTTACAAACCCAAGGAAAAGACTAACAAATCATCAAAACACTTTTCAGATTAAAAAGTATTTTGACTGCTCGCATTCACATTTGATTTTGACACAAGTTTGAGCAAACTCCAGGAGACAGCAAGGGACAGGCAGGCCTGGCGTGCTGCAGTCCAGGGGGCCACAAAGAGTTGGACACAACTTGGTGACTGAACAACGACAAGAAGCCTGTGAGATAGATATGATTATCAGCCTCGTTTTGTTGACCAAGAAACCGAATCTCCCTGAAACTGTATCAATTGTTCAAGCCCATCACAACTACAGCCAGGGCTGGAATTAACTCCTTCAACTCCAAAACTGAGTTCTGTTTTCAGCTTCATAGTGTGTACTAACAGCTGGCAGGAGGGAAATTATCCTTCTAGCCTCTCCCTGTGAGTGGTTTTATCAGATTACTTGCCCTCTGGAGGAAGAGCAAACGACAGTACAAAGCCACAAGACTTTCTCAGGAAGAAAGGTGGATGGGACTGAAATGGAGGGTGCAGAGAGGAAAGTCCAGCTACACCAGACTCTTCATATTCTTCTTCCCAGATGCACAGAGGCTGTACTTGGAATTCGGAAAGAAAATCTGATCAAAGCCAGAAGGGCAGGAATCCTTGTTCTCTGGAGGCCTGCGTTGTGTATTTGACATTGAACCACTCCAATCTAGGACACAAAAAGTCTATTGAAAGCCCTGAAGGAAAGGAAGACAAATGGCCAAGACCTTGAGTCACGGCAGCAAGATGAAAGGCATTGGGTGCTCCGAGGCTGGCGGGGAAGGACGAGCATGGAGAATTGTAAAGCCACCTTTGTGCACAACAAATGATGAGACAGCTCTGGAACGATCGCAAACAGCTGCTCTGTCTCCTCAGCACTAACAGCTGCCGCCTCTACTGGGCTTTCCCACTACGGGCAGCCTCACAGAACTGACGGTCAAGGTCCTCCTGAGTGACAGTGAAGCCAGGGCCAGAGGGAAAGGGCTGTGGTGGAGCACGAAGGGGAAATGCCCAGGAGGAACAACCTTGACAAAATGAAGGTAACAGAAAGCGCTAAAAGACAACCGGTAAGAGGACACAGATTGTGCTCTGAAGGCAGCAGTTCTCACAAGTCTTTATAGAGATTTCCACCAGACCCAGGCGAAAAGGACAAGGTAGCACTTAAAAAAAAATTGCATTCCACTTGAAAGTCTGTCATTTATTGCAAGATTACTTCCTTAACTTGTTTTGATGTTAAAATGTCCTTTTATGAAATGACAATGATAAAAAATGGTGGAGTTTTTTTTTTTTTCCAAATATATACTCCTGGCAAAATAAAACGCTGGCAACGTGATTTTAGTCCTTAACTTTTTTGCTTTCCCTCTCATTGGTCTGTGAAATTGAAAAGCCTGGTACCCACTCAAAAGTCCGAAGCTCTATATGAACCATTCACATAGAAATAAAACAAGAAAAGAAAACTTAGAAAACACCCACGCATATCAAGGATAAATCACATGGATTTCAAGGACAAATCAATGCTTAGAAGTGGAATAAATAATAATGTCTTTGAGGAAAGTTATAACACCAAACAGAAAAGAATTAGTTTCTATCAGCCTTAGGAATCTGAATTCCTAACGCCTCTTATAGTCATATGAAAAGGACGGGAGATGGGTCAACCAAACCTTGATCATTACTCACAATTATCTCTACGATGGCAAACACAACTGACATGAAAAACTAGGGGCTATTCAGATTTTCAGAATGGATTACAAAATGCTAGCTGGGAGACAGCTGCAAAGATTTTGACAACAGAACTATTCCCAATGTTCACAAGGGTACTTAGAGAGCTAATAATAGCAGTTGTTTTGCAAAAGTGTAAAAATGGAGTGAAAGAACAAGAGGAAAAAATACTGTAAATGTGCCATGTAACTCTTGGGACAGAAGCTGTAAATGTTTCTATACAAAGGGGACTACCTCTACCACCACCTGCTTATATTCTAGGATTCGGATATTTGCCAAAATGACAGTTTGGGAAAGTGAAAAGGCTTGGGCTAAAGTGATCAGAAAGTCCAGAAAGTCTCTTCTGTTGCCAAATTAAAAGAGAATTTATCTGATCAAAAAACACATAGTTATCAACTAACAGAAAAGGACAAAAGAACAAGTCCTAGGTAGGGTAGAAACAATGGTCCAGTTTTTAATAACAAAGAAGAACAGGAATGAAAGAGCAAGGCATGTTTTCCTTCACTGGTTTTTCTTGCATTTCAGATACTCCTGCATCAGTTTCATTGCTAATTGTGTTCCTGACTTGCAATAACTGAAAGAAACATAGCTGGGATAATAAGGAGACAAAGAATTGTAAATGAAATGTTGAGATATTCACATTCTGTGAAAATTGCAGCATTCGTTCTCCTGCCTTGTGTTTTCAATATTCCAATGGAAAGGGACATGATCGAGGAGTGTTTGGAGAAAGAAAGTAACATTTTTAAAACACCTGCCATGGACTAGACACTGTGCTTGGAATTCTCTCTATATTATCTCATACATTTCTTTTTTTAAAAAAAAGATTTTTGGATGTGGACCATTTTTAAAGTCTTTATTGAATTTGTTACAACACTGCTTCTGTTTTTTTTTTTAATTTTTATTTTCACTTTATTTACTTTACAATACTGTATTGGCTTCTGTTTTATGTTTTGGTTTTTTGACCCCCAGGCATGTGGGATTGGATCTCCCCAACTAGGAATTGAACCCTCACCCCCTGTGTTGGAAGGTGAAGTCTTAACCACTGGACTGCCAGGGAAATTCTGATCTCATAAACTTTTAACAACATTCTGAGGTATTATGACCCCATTTTCCAGATGAGAACACTAAGGCTCAATGACCATAAGATGCTTACCCAGAGGTCAATTGCTAAATGTCAGAGTCAAACATATGTTTTCCCCACTACTCTTAGTATCCAGTTACTCTCTCTGCCTGGAGACTGAATGAATGGCTATAGAACTTGAGACAGAAACAACTCCTTCTCTCAGAATTCCTCCTCCCACTGTAGCCCCCTTCATCACCTGAAGTATCCATTCTGTACGCCTGGGTCGGCCCCAGCTACTGCCAAACTGCTGGTTCGCTCATACTAAAATTAATTTACTTGTCCTTTCTGTGATCAGAAAGCCCAGAAAGTCTCTTCTGTTGCCAAGTTAAAAGAGAATTTATCTGATCAAAAATACATAGTTATCAACTAACAGAAAAGGACAAAAGAACAAGTCCTAGGTAGGGTAGAAATAATGGTCCAGTTTTTAATAACAATTTCCTTCTGATTCTACTGATGGAAATCTCATGTCTACTAACAGGAGAGCTTAGTAGGAATCTGGTGGGGGTCTTCCCACTTCCACTATCCAAAATGCATTCCTTTAATAGTAATTACCAGTTCAAAAATGTGATGGTTTGAAAAACTATGCATATATTCCCTTTCCAATGGTCACAAAGACATAAAAAGAAAGGGCCTTACTGTACTGGGTTGAAAAGCCACCCCACATAATGTCTCCCAGAAACCTGGAGATATAGCCTCATTTGGGAATAGGGTCTCGGCTAAAATCAGATCACGCTGGATTAAGTGGGTCCTAATCCAGTGACTGGTATCCTTATAAGAAGAAGGAAATTTGTACACAGACATACGCAAAATGAAGATGGCCTTTGATGATGGGGGCAGACATTGGAATGACGCAGCTGCAAGCCGAGGAGCATCAGGAATCAAAGACAACCACCAAACTGGAAAGAGGCAATAAAGGACCCTCCTCTAGAGGCTTCAGAGAGAGCACGGCCCTGCCAACACCTTGATTTTGGATTTCTCGCCTCCAGAATTGCAAGAGAATAAAGCTGTCTTATTTTAAGCCACCCCATTTGTGGTATTTTGTTACAGCAGCCTGGGAAACTAACACACTTAGCACATTCCTTCAATAAGAGTCTTAACTATTGTAAAATGCCTAATTCTGTCCAAATTCATGTTAATGCAACTCCAATCAAATACCTAAAATCCCCCATCCTAATCAAAATCTCAAGAGAATTGGCAGAGGGGGCAATTTAACAAAATGACTCTTCATGATAGCTGAAGGGTGTTGGGTCCTAGCAAGGTGGTGCATGACCAGGCCTGCATTCATGGGGCAGGAAACAGAAAGAAAATGAGCTGAACTCTTGATCTGTGGAACTGGAAAAAAAATTAAGCCTGGTGAAACCTAAGGAAGAAAATGATAACAGTAGGGACAGAAATAAATAGAGAACATGAATAAAGGAACCATGGATTATTTGAAAAGATGAACAAAACAGATGCAACTCTAATGAAACTGATACAGTAAAACACAGAATGACCCATGGGATTTTACACTGAATGTCCATTTTAAGCACATGCAACAAGCAATTCATATTTTATAAGGATGTATTGGCAACCCACTCCAGTGTTCTTGCCTGGAGAATCCCAGAGACAGAGGAGCCCGGGGTCTCACAGAGTCGGACACGACTGAAGCGACTTAGCGGCAGCAGCAGCATGAGCATACATTCAGGGAATTTCCCTGTAGCTCATACAATAAAGAATCTGCTTGCAATGCAGGAGACCCGGGTTTGATCCCTGGGTCAGGAAGATCCTCTGGACAAGGGAATGGCAACCCACTCCAGTATTCTTGCCTGGAGAATCCCATGGACAGAGGAGCCTGGTGGGCTACAGTCCATGGGCTTGCAGAGTTGGACACTGCTGAGCAACTAAGCACACACATTATTCAAGGACCTATATAAAGCACATTTTAATAGGTGGGCTCTATGTTATATACAAAACAGGAGTGGGATCGATGATGAAAATAACAGGAATAAACAAAGAAAGGGATCTTGCTATGTATCAGTTCCGTTCAGCTGCTCTATGTATACACTGATACATTCAAGAGGGATAACTGACAGGGATCTACTTATAGTACATGGAACTCTGCTCAATGTGTGCGGCATGCTGGATGGGAGGGCAACTGGGGGAGAATGGATACATATATATGGATGTCTGTGTCCCTTTGCTGTCTGCCTGAAGTTATTAAAACTTTGTTAACCAGCTATGAAAAAAATAAATGCTTGTTTCATGAACATAAAAAGAAAGAAAAGGGTCATGCATGGATGTATGGACACAGAGTCCTGTGGTATCAGATACAATGAGCATAGGAGGAGTCATTGAATAATTTGTATGAGAACAATTTGGGGAAAAAAATAATAAAGTAGTAATTTTTTCAGGCAGACTTTAAAAATTTGATGTTAAAAATGAAACCAATAGCTAAACAAATATACGATTTTCTATCTTACCCTGATTTTGGGAAGCACTTTGCAAGCATAAATGCAATGGGGGAAATAAAAGAGAGGAAAAAATGGATACTTTGACTCCGTTAAAGTGAAACTTTAAAAAATAAAATCTTTCTGTTCATCAAGGAGTCATTTTAAAAATTAGGTACAAAAAGCAAATAGGAAAGAATATTTACAACAAAAACTACAAAATAGACATATTCACTGTGTATTAAACATTTATGCAAATTAAAAAGAAAATATAAAAATAGACCTTATTAAAAGTTGGGGTGAAAAAACTTTTTAACAACCCAGAAAGAAAATGTAATTGGCTAATAAATATGGAAAAATATTCAACCTCAGTAGTAATATAAAAATGCATATTTAGACTGAAATTTTCCATCTACCAAATTAGCAGGCTAGCGCTCCTCTTGGGAATATAAACTGGTCTCCCTTCCTGGAAAGTAATTTTATATTACATGTCAAGATACTTTTAAATTTTCATATATTTTGACTCAGTAACTCTGCTCCTAAGCATCTGTCTTTAGGGAAAAACCTACACATTCATCAAAATGGGCATATTAAATTTAGTATCCATACTGTGATAGTAAAGCTTTGTGAGAATATAGTCTCTGAATCCCCAGACTCTGCTACACAGTAGGAACTCAATAAATGTTTGTTAAATGGCTCTGGAATTCTATGTGGCAGTTTAAAAAAGAATGAGTTCAAATTCTATGTGAAAAGATCTCCTAGACACGTTGTTAAAGAAAACAAGGTGAAAATCAGGACATCCAGGACGGCCCCACCGACGTAAACCTAAAACCAGCAGCAAAACAGACAAATCCCTCTCCTTCCCTTTCTCTTTTTCTCTCTCCCTCCCTCCTTCCCTCTTTCCTTTCTTCTCTCTTTCAATCCACAGACAAGTACAGGAAAACACAAGTACATACCAAGCTTATAGGGACATTTGAGGAGATAGGGATGGGCAGGGAGAACACCTCTGAAGGGAGGCTGAATGGTTTTAGATAGAAATACTCTCAGATTAATTACCTACGTTAAAAATAAAATGTGTTTCCTAAAGGAGGCCTATGCAAAGATGTTTATAATAGCATCATTTGTAATCATGAAAAGTTGTAAATAACCCCTTAGGATAACAAAACATCATGTAGGTATACAATGAGCTGTGTTTTTGAAGAAGAGTTGCCAGGAAATGACATGGTATATTATTAAGTGAAAAACAAGAAGAACAAGAAAGATTTAATAAAAAAAGAAAAAGAAAAAAATACATATAGGCTCATCTTACAAGAACCACTCAAGAAAATTCTTCAAGCTAAAAGCAAGTGACCATTGAGAATACTTTGATCCCACACAAAACCAAAGAGCACTAGGAGAGATAATTATATTAGTAATTACATGAAAGGATGAATGCTTATTTCTTCCCCTATTTGAAAAGCAATTGTATAAAACAATATATATAGAATCATATTCCTGGGCATTCAACATATAGAAGCATAGTATACTTGACAATAACAGCACAAAGCCTGCTGAAATTCAAAACAGCTAACCCTAGACCTGCTAACACTGCCTTTCAAAGAAAAAAATGAAAGAGCTGTTGCCAGTGTTTTGCCCTGGTTCCTTTTGCCTCCTGTCTGACACTGTTATTTCCCTATGTGTGTGGGAACTTGAGAACTATGAGTGAAACCTCTTTTCAATGGCAATCATTTCCTGATCAAATGGCCTCACCATACCTGAATAAGAAAACCTATGTTTTAAAACAAATAGTAATTTTAAAACTATCCATAGAAAAACCTCAGGCACAGATTGCATCACTGGTGAATTCTACAGATATTTAAAGAAGAAATAAAACCAATTCTTCACAAACTCTTTCCCAAAAAATAGGAAAAGGAGAAAAACTTCCCAATTCATTATATGAAGCCAGTTCGACCATGAAACTAAACCAGAAAACTTTACAATGCTTCTGTTATATAATTTTGACTTAAAACATCTGCTAAATTCCAAGTTCCTATAAAAGATTCCGTGTCTATAATAAACTTTCCTGTATCTCTCCTTGCTATTTTTATAGATTCTGTTAATAAAAGGAAAAGGCATGTAGAGTGAACGCAGAAATGGTTGTGACAATTTCATTTTGCTTTTTCATCCTTCAAACGCCATCATACAATTTGTTTTCCTGTGCAAGCATTACACAAATACAATTGCTTTCAGGAATACTAAAACAGCATTTTATGGGATTTGAAGTATTGAACAGAATCAGTGTGGTAATGCAGAACTCTTTTCCTAACATAAGAATCTCAGAAGTTAATAACTAAGTTGATTTCTAGGTTCTTGAGTGTTTGAAAAATAAAATTGAAGTTTGAGGTTTTTTTTTTTTAAAAAAAAAGGAGATTACAGCAGAAGAAAACTACAGACCAACATTCCTTATGAACACAGGTGCAAAAATGCATGAAAGCATTTGACAAAATCCAATGCTTCATCATTAATCAAAAAAATAAAAACTCCACAAACTAGGAATAGAAAGAAGCTTTCTTAATGTGAGAAAGGGCATCTATGAAAAACTCACAGGTAACATCATACTTAATGATGAAAGATTGAATGCTTTCTCCCTAAGACTAAGAACAAGATAAGGATATTCACTTTCACCACTTGTATTATTGTAGTGAATTAGGCGATTAGGCAAAAAAAAAAAAAAAGAAAGAAAGAAAAGGAACTAAGATGGGAAAGGAAGTAAAACTGCCTGTATTTACAGATGACATGATCTTGTATATAGGAAATCCGAAGGAAACCACTAACCAAAAAATAAATAAATAAATAAAAACACTACCAGAACTGAAAAATGAGTTAGGCAACCTTGTAAGATATAAAATCAATACATTAAAGCCAACTGTGTTTCTATACACTTGCAGTAGGCAATCTGAAGATGAAGTTAAGAAAAAAATTTCACTTTTATTAATAAATTTAAGAAAAGAAGCACAAAGCGTATACGCTGAAAATTACAAAATACTACTGAAAGAAATTAAAGATCTAAATAAATGGAAAGACATGCCATGTTTGCTGACCAAGAGACTTAACATTGTTAGGATGGCAATACTCTATCAATAGGTCCACAGATTCAATGCAATCTTTTTAAAACCCTAGTTGGCTTCTTTGTAGAAACTAACAAGTTGATCTTAAAATTCGTATGAAAATTCAAGAGATCCAGAATAGCCAAAACAATCTTGAAATAGAAGAATAATTCACACTTCCCAATTATAAAATTTAGTACAAAACTACAGTAAGCATGACAGTGTGGTATTGGTGCAAGACAGACATACAGATCAATAGAACTGAGAATTAGAAATAAATCTTCACATTTACAGTCAACTGATTTTCAACAAGTGCCCAAATGACTGAATGGAAAGAATAATTTCTTCAACAAATGGTACTGGGAACAACTAGATGTCCACATGAATGAAGTAAGACTTCTGTTTTATATCATTTACAAAAATTAACTGAAATGGATCAAAAATCTCTGACATGTAAAAGCTAAAACTACAAAACCTTTAGAATAAAATGTAGGTGGAAATCTTCATGATCACGGATTAAGCAATGATTTCTTAGATATGACACCAAAAAACACAGTGACCCCATGGACTGTAGCCTGCCAGGCTCCTCCGTCCACGATATTTTCCAGGCAAGAATACTGGAGTGAGTTGCCATTTCCTTCTCCAGGGGATCTTCTCAACCCAGGGATCAAACCCGGGTTTCCCACACTGCAGGCAGATTCTTTACCATCTTTTACCATTTGGAGTCACTGGTGAATCCACAAACACAGCAACAAAAGTAAAAATAGATAAATTGAATTTCATCAGAATTTAAAACTATTATTTTATAGGACACTATCAAGAAAGTGGAAAGACAGCTCAGAGAATGGGAGAAAATACTTGCAACTCACATATTTGACAAAGGAATTCTATTTGAAATATATGAAGCACTTTTACAACTCAATAATAAAAAGACAAAAAAGCAATTACAAAATAGGCCAAGAATATGAATAGGCATTTCTCCAAAGAAGATATGTAAATGGTCAAAAAACACATAAAAAGATGTTCAACTTCATCAGTCATCAAGGAAACATATATCAAAACTACAATGAGATAGCATTTCAAACCCACCAAGACAGCTATTATTAGACAAGCAGATAATAATAAGTGTGGGTGGGAATGTGGAGAATTTGAAACTGATAGGATAGTTCACTGGTAAGAATGTAAAATGATGCAGCTGCTTTGGAAAAATTCTACAAGTTCCTAAAATGTTAAACACTGAACATAGTTACCATCTGACCCAGGCATTCTACTCCTAAGTAATACTCAAGAGAAATGAACATGTGTATGTCCACATGAAAAGATGAACATAAATGTTCATAGCAGCATTATTCACAATAGTCAAAGAGTAGAAACAACCCAAATGTCCATCAACTGATGGCCAGATAAAGAAAATGTAGTATATTCACACAATGGAATATTATTCAACAGTAAAGAGGAATGAGGAGAAGGCGATGGCACCCCACTCAGTACTCTTGCTTGGAAAATCCCATGGATGGAGGAGCCTGGTAGGCTGCAGTCCATGGGGTCGCCAAGAGTCGGACACGACTGAGTGACTTCACTTTCACTTTTCCCTTTCATGCATTAGAGAAGGAAATGGCAACCCACTCTGGTGTTCTTGCCTGGAGAATCCCAGTGACGGGGGAGCCTGGTGGGCTGCTGTCTATGGGGTCACACAGAGTCGGACACGACTGAAGTGACTTAGCAGCAGCAGTAGCAGCAAAGAGGAATGAAGTATTGCTATATCCTATAACATGGGCTTACCTGGTAGCTTAGTCAGTAAAGAATCTGCCTGCAGTGTAGGAGATCTGGGTTCGATCCCTGGGTTAGGAAGATCCCTTGGAGAAGGAAATGGCAACCCACTCCAGTATTTTTGCCTGAAAATCCTATGAACAGAGGAACCTGGTGGGCTACAGTCCATGGAGTCACAAGAATCAGACACGACTTAGCAACTAAACCACAGAACATGGATGAATCTTGGAAATACTCTAAGAGAACGAAGCCAGACACAAACAGCTGCAGAACTGGATATTGCATAACTCCATGTGTATGAAACACCCAGAATAGGCAAATCTAAACAGGCAACACATAGATAAGTAGTCGTCTAGGAACAGCAGGGCTTAGCATAGCCAGTAAAGATCTGGCTGATTAGCAGTCCTTCAGAAGCCTTCAGGGAGTGCATTATTCAGACAAAATGGCAGCTGTGGAATTAACAAAAAGAGTCTCATTTTACTTTAAATACTCCCTATGCTCTATGCTCAGTCATGTCCAACTCTGCGACCGCATGCACTGTAGCTCACCAGGCTCCTCTGCCCTGGGAGAGGGCAAGAATACTGGAGTGGGTTGCCGTTTCCTTCTCCAGGGGATCTTCCCAACTCAGGGATCGAACTTGCATCTTCAGCACTGAGGCAGATTCTTTACCACGGAGCCACTTGGGACCATCTAGGAAGACCTAAGCAAGGATCTCAAACTGGAAAGGGCCAAGTCTTGGAACAGTTTAAGAGTTGGACTAACTATTCACTATGGCATCCATTCCGAATCCTCTCATTTCTACTGTTGCTTTCATCAGGCCTTCTTCTCATGCTCAGCATCCTGTATTTTCAGGGCTTTTTAAAAATAATAAAATAAGATTGCACCACTGGCAATCTTAGATTTCAGATACAGGGTTTGATGCCAGTGCAGTTGAAGACAGCAAAGCAACTGATCACCCATGGGCCAAATCATAATGATATGGCATTCTTTCCCATCAAGAAATTCTTACGCTTCACAGTGCTGCATTCTGAATTTGACGCTCTTAGCTAAACTGGGGACTTGGTCAAAGATTAAACAATCAAACTTTTATTTCAACCACATAAACAAAAAACTAAAATACAAGTGAAGACACATTGACAAAGCAGAGATTGGTTTTCTGTGACTGAGTAATGGAAACTCTTTTTTTTTTTAGCATCCTACTCTGCATATGTGTGTGAGAGAGAGACATCAACGAAAAATAAATAAATAAGAGAGCTGGTAAGGATACATGAGTCATGGAAAAGGTTTAAAATCATTTGGCTCCCCCAGAAGACAGCCAGATTGCCAGTGAATGATTCAGCATGGGAAATAGCCAGTAAGGGCAAGCGTGATCGGTGAAGGGATCTGAAAGAGACATCACAGGTGGGGGGGAAAGTGGGACCTTCCTTGTTGCTGAGAGTCTTAAAAAGAATATCTCAGAGGATTAGTGAAGGGCAAGGCTCCACCCTGCCTGTTCTAAAAGCAGCTCATAAGGTATAGATGAAAAGAACAGTAAGAAGCATCAGCCATTATGATTGCTAAGCCAACGAGATCCTTTCCAGCAATACTTGCTGGAGCTTGGTTCAGGTTCTTTCTTTCATATGGAATCAAAACCAACTTTACATACTCAGTTTCTACTAAAGCTTTTCCCCCACTTGGTTGATAGCATGGCTTGTAAGCCCTGTCAAGATTCTCCAACAATTTCTGATGCCTACAACACTCACAAGCCCTACACTGTTTTTTTGTTTTTTGTTTATAAAACAAAGCCCTCCAGAATTGTTTGGGTGATGAATACCTAGAGATTGGTGCCCACATCCCTGTCTAGCACCTTAAACGTCTTCTTATATGTGCACCTGGAGACACCATAAATACTGCTTGTTACTGTTGATTATCCAGCCAGGAATTAGTATCTCAACTGTATTTCAGACTCTAAACAGCAAAGTCATCACGCTACTTTGAACTTATGTGGGGCTCCTTTCTAAAGAACTCAAATTGAATTTTTAAATCTGCCTAAAGGTCACCCTGCTTATTTAACTTATATGCAGAGTACATCATGAGAAACGCTGGGCTAGAAGAAGCACAAGTTGGAATCAAGATTGCCAGGAGAAATATCAATAACTTTAGATATGCAGATGACACCACCCTTACGGCAGAAAGTGAAGAGGAACTAAAAAGCCTCTTGATGAAAGTGAAAGAGGAGAGTGGAAAAGTTGGCTTAAAGCTCAACATTCAGAAAACGAAGATCATGGCATCTGGTCCCATCACTTCATGGGAAATAGATGGGGAAACAGTGGAAACAGTATCAGACTTTATTTTGGGGGGCTCCAAAATCACTGCAGATGGTGAGTGCAGCCATGAAATTAAAAGACGCTTACTCCTTGGAAGAAAAGTTATGACCAACCTAGATAGCATATTAAAAAGCAGAGACATTACTTTGCCAACAAAAGTCCGTCTAGTCAAGGCTATGGTTTTTCCTGTGGTCATGTATGGATGTGAGAGTTGGACTGTGAAGAAAGCTGAGTGCCAAAGAATTGATGCTTTTGAATTGCGGTGTTGGAGAAGACTCGAGAGTCCCTTGGACTGCAAGGAGATCCAACCAGTCCATTCTGAAGGAGATCAGTCCTGGGATTTCTTTGGAAGGAATGATGCTAAAGCTGAAAATTCAATATTTTGGCCACCTCATGCAAAGAGTTGACTCATTGGAAAAGACTCTGATGCTGGGAGGGATTGGAGGCAGGAGAAGGGGACGACAGAGAATGAGATGGTTGGATGGCATCACCGACTTGATGGACACGAGTTTGGGTGAACTCCAGGAGTTGGTGATGGACAGGGAGGCCTGGCGTGCTGCGATTCATGGGGTCACAAAGAGTCGGACACGACTGAGCGACTGAAATGAACTGAATTGAACTGAAATTAATTACATCTCAAACTTCCCATGAAACAATTAGTAAATATCACTTGTTGAATACTTCTTCTGTGGAAGGCATTCTGCTAAGCATTTATTAGTTGTACCACTTTGGGTAAATCATGTATTCTCTATGAGCTTCAGTTCATCTGTAAAATGGGGAAAATACTGTCTTCCTCAAGAATCACAAAGTCAGTTGCTGACAGGCAACTAACTAAGTAGAGGGAGCTAGGTGTCAGTACTGAGTGATTACTAAATGAGATGTACCTGGTAATCATGGGGGCCTGTTCACTAGGATAGGATGTTGCTTCCTACATGGAGCTCTGCCCAGTGTTATGTGCCAGCCTGGATGGGAGAGGGGTTTGGGAAAGAATGGATACATGTATATGTTTGGTTAAGTCCCTTTGCTGTTCACCTGAAACTACTACAACATAATCAGCTATACCCCAATACAAAATAAAAAGTTTAATTTTGAAAATAAAATAAAAAATAAACTTGCCTCTTTCTTCCTGTAGACAAATCCTGCCTTCCTATTTAGAGCAGCAAGAAGTGTGAGATATGCTTTCCTAGGCTCCCTTGCAACTAGGACACTGGTATATGAGCCAATCTTGCTCACTGGTGAGTTCAGTTCAGTTCAGTTCAGTTCAGTCGCTCAATCGTGTCCGACTCTTTGCAGCCCCATGAATCGCAGCACGCCAGGCCTCCCTGTCCATCACCAACTCCCGGAGTTCACTCAGACTCACATCCATTGAGTCCGTGATGCCATCCAGCCATCTCATCCTCTGTCATCCCCTTCTCCTCCTGTCCCCAGTCCCTCCCAGCATCAGTCTTTTCCAATGAGTCAGCTCTTCGCATGAGGTGGCCAGAGTACTGGAGCTTCAGCTTTAGCATCATTCCTTCAGGGGAAGCCAGTTAGGGGCTTTTCTTTTTTTACATTTTACTTTTACAAGAATGAGGAGAGACCAGTGGGAAGACAAGCTGTCCTCTTCTGGACATGTGTGTGTCTGCACCTGACATGAGTGCCATTTGGAGGCATTGACAGAAACGAGAGGAACATCATAGCAGACTCGCTGAAGATGCCAGAGGAGAAAGGTGGAAAACATCAGTGGCAGGGGGCAGCAGTCCTTGACAATATTTTTGTGCCACTGTATGAAACCTGGAGCTTCCCTAGCTTAACTCAGGTAATAAATACTTGAAGCTATTAGTCGGCTTTCCATCACTCACACTGAAAGCATCTCCTCTGCATCGTGGCACGTTACCAAGGGGCACTCGTCATCTGAAGAAGCCAACCGTTGGGACTTCCCTCATGGCTAAGTGGCTAAGACGCCATGCTCCCGAGGCAGGGGGTCCAAGCTCAATCCCTGGTCAGGGAACTAGATCCCACATGCCGCAGCTAAGAGCCTGCATGCTGCAACAAAAGATCCCGCATGTCTCATTGAAGACTGAGGAACCCATGTGTCACAACTAAGACCCAGTACAGCCAAATAAATAAATAAAAATAAATAAAGAAGTCGGGCACACTCGGCTTCCACTGGGGGCTGCCAGATGAGGATTTTTCAAGAAGAGCCAGGAGTCCAGATTTTTTAAATGTTGGCTTAAAGAAATATTTGCATGCCAAACAAAAGACATCTGGAGGCCAAATTCAGCCCACAGACACTGTTTCCAACCCTTGAAGTACCTCTGACAGTTGCTGTGAGCACTGAATTAAATGTGTTTTAAAAATAAGATCAGTAATAATAAAAGCAAACACTCACATAGCATTTAATATGGGCCAGGCACCATTCATTTTGCTTGCTTTACCAATCGAATACTCATATGTAATCAAGCCTTACAATAGCTTTATGGAGAGCTGTAACTACCACTTTCACTTTACAGAATAGGAAAGTAAGGAAAAGAGAAGTTGAGCAATCTGCTCTGGTCACATAGTCACGATGAAGTGCAGCAGGAATGTGAGACTGGGCCTAGGTAATCTGGCTCCAGATTTCACTACATTTAATCAGAAGAGCCTGGAAAGAGTCAGACATGACTTAGCAACTAAATAACAACAACAGTCAATATGTTATGCTTGTAAAACATTCCATACAAATTTCTGACCTGTAATTGATAGTCTACGTAAGTTCCCCAACCCCATCCCCTCCTATACTTGAGGCAATTTCAGAAATAGAATTAGGGATTTTTCTGATGCTAAAGAGGACAGCTTGGCATGTTAGATATTAATGGCAGTTGTCATTTCATTTTGGCGCCTCAAAAGCTGCCATAATATCCAGGCAGGTAAACACATAATAAATGAAATCTATATGGTCTTGGCTGGAAGGTGAAACTGCTGTTGTGACATTTGTGCTCAGCTTCTTGGCCATCAAACAATAGGGATGCTCTGAACCTGGTGAAATGTTGTACCTTCAGAAAAGACCACCAAATTCTCATGGTAACAGCCAACTTCTCCACCAAAGCTCCTAGATGGCGTGGACTGGATGAATGGATGAATGGATGGATGGATGGATGGATGATGAATTGGCTTCAAAGGTACACACATCTGCATACAGTAGGAGACACTGTTATTTTGACTCTTCCTTTAGAGTCAGTCCCAAGACAGACAGAGCTTCAAAACTAAATTCACTTGGTATAAATGAACAACTGTAGTGTTTAATCAGTCTTAATCAAATGTTCCCTAAATATGGGCTCTTACAGAAGTGATTCCAATAAGAGAAATGCAACTCCAAAAATATTTATAGCACCATTGATGGGGGTAGAGGTGAGAGGAGTGTGGGAAAGCCATACACCTAAATGTCAAGCAATAAAAAAGTATATTTTGGTATATCCCTAGGATTGACTATTAGATCACCATTAAAAACATTGCTTACAAAGAATACAATAGAAAAATACTTAAGATCCAATAATAAATGAGAAAAGGACACAGGTTGTTTGTACAGCATATATCAAAATACATCATTTAAATGAATTTTTCTTAAAGAATAAAAAACACTGAAAATGACTCGTATAATACAAGACTCATATAATAGACAAACCAACAAATATTTATTAACTACCAAGTACTATAGATGCAAAGTAATGACATGAAACAAAAAAATTTCTTCCTGCTTTTAATAGCTTTCAAAATAATCAAGGAGATGAGATGCTCTCTAATAATTGCATCATAAAGAAATTTGGTGATTGGAAATGAACAATTTATAACAGT
The DNA here is from genome assembly GCF_042477335.2 of Ovis canadensis. Lineage (NCBI taxonomy): Eukaryota > Metazoa > Chordata > Mammalia > Artiodactyla > Bovidae > Ovis > Ovis canadensis. The sequence goes on along the minus strand of NC_091247.1, from coordinate 135,619,575 downwards.
TGCTATAATACTCAGAGGAGAGGAAGCTGACGTCCGGCTGTGGTGACCCAGGCAGGCTGTGAAGAGGAGCAGAGTGGGAGCCGAACCAGAGGCTTACCAGGATTTCAGGAGACCAAAGGGCATTCCAAGCAGGGGGTGGGATGCAAAGTTTGGTGGGATGCATCAGTCCATACTGGTGAAGGTATGGAAACATGCAAGTTATGTTTAATGTGATGCCGTGGAAAGAACCTAGGGCCTGAATTGGGACCCTGGCCCTGTAATTTCTGTAAATGACTTAAGTTAACCTCTGAGGTCACAGGTTCTTTACTTGCATGCAGGAACAATGATACATCTCAGAGGATTTCCATGTAGGTTAAACAAGGTCATTTATAGGATGCCTGGCCCACAGTGGAAAATCATTAAAGCAAATTCTTCTGCTATCTCTTTCTCTTCTCTTTTCTTTGTTCATCCACTCACTCACTCATTCAACAAGGGCTGAGCACCCGCCACGTACCAGCACTGGGCTGGTTATTGTTGGTCCGTTCTCATCCAATTCCACTCCACACTCCTTGCTGCTCTGTGCTGTGCCCCAGGAGCCTGGCAACCATGGACGGCATCACCCAGGCTCCCGTGCCCTCTGGCTTCCAGCTGGAAACACTGGCAGGAAATCTGAGGGTGGGAGGAGGAAGAAGTTGGACAATTTACCCTGCTTTGCACTTGCTCCATGTCTCAACATGGGGGTGGTAGGCAGCTCCTCTTCCTTAGCACAGCTCTCAGCTTTTGGGGGACACAGCGTACTCCTCCTGCCCCTTCGTGCCAAGGATGACACTTTCTGGGGCCACCACCATGCCTCGTGGGTTTCCTTCACCCTGAACATGGTCTGCTTGTTCAGTTCCCTTCAATTGATCTCTTTTGAGTCTGCTGCTTACTGGGACTCTGACTGACTAACATGATGAAGAAGGCAGACAAGTCCTTGCCCCTACATTCTGATAAACAGTCGCATAGGCAAAATATCATGGGTACAAAGAAGAAAATAAGGCAATGTGATAAAGAGAGAGGCTACGAGGGGAGTGGGGGTGACATTTGAACAGAGACTTAAAGGCTGAGGGGGAGCCAGCAATCGAAAGTTCTGAGAGACCCCTGTTTCAGGCAGAAGTGCTGTATAAGAGTTTAAAGTGAAGACAAGCATGAGGTGTTGGAATAATGAAAAGACGCCACGGGGGCTGGAAATTGGCAACCTGCAGGAAGAGTGGTGGAAGGACGGTCAGAGAGGCAGTAAGGGCCAGCCAGCGCTGGGTGTGGTGGGCCGTGGAAAAGGACCTGGACTCAGAGACGAGGTGTATTAGGACATTTTTGGAGGGCTGCAGGTTGGGGAGTAATTTGAACGCTGTTTTGAATCCATAATCTTCCACTGTGTGGGCAATGGATTATGCATCAGGCAAGAGTAGGAGGTTATTGCCATGGAAGAGCTGCTGGGGGCTTGAACTAGAAGGCTGGCAATGGCAGTGGAGACATGTGAATGAACTTGAGATTCATTTACACTATGACCCTCAGGTATCATCGTATTTCAGTTCTTCCTAACCAGTGTCGTAGACCCTTAGAGGATGGTGAGCACACTACTATATTTTTTTGTTTATATTTTTATTTTAGTGGTTATATATTTCAAAATTAGTATGGACATATCCTGGATCATCTGTATGCCCATCTTATAACAGAATATTATTATCATATAACTTCAGTGGTCCCAGTTCATTTTGATTCTAAGACCTCCCAACACCAAATGATTGCCTACAACGACAGCATTTAATATAATGTGATGATTTTATTAAAATGTAACACACATAGAGAAAAGAATATCACTTGTAAGAATATATAGCTCTATACATTTTCACAAACTGAACATTTCCATAACCAACACAGAGTTTGAGAACCTAACCCTCTAGGAACCCCTCTCCTGCCTTCTCCAAGTCACTCCCCACCCCACCCCTCCCAGTGTAACTATCACCTTGATTTCTAGCACCATAATTTACTTTAGCTTCTTTTGGAACCGTAGATGAATACGGAGATGAGAGTTACGTAAGTGGGATGAAGCTGGCCTCTAAAAATCCCATCACGGTGTGTGGGCAGCATGGGATTCCCACTAGGGACCAGCCCTCAGTTTCAGTTCATGCTTCCTGGGCATTGTGATGAAGATCTGACCTCAGAGACTAGGAACCAAATTATCCCCAAGGCAAGAAGCAGTTTCATTAGCATATCACAGTGGATCCCCATCAACGGACACAGCCCAGCACAGTCACATCAGTAGTCCTGGGTATGTATTAGAATGTCTGTTTATCATGGCTGTGCCTGTCATGCAGAATAACATTTTCCCATACCTTAGATGACTCGTGAGATGCTAAGAATAAAACAGTGATGTCTTGACTTCCGTCATTGCTTTCCTTGTCCGCACTCCAGCAGCTTTCCCAGGTCCAGACTAAAAGGTGTCTTCTTTAATCAGAAGGAAAGTCCAGCTGAATCTGCCCCAAGTCACAGGAAGGCTCTCATCCCTGTCCCACCAGTCCTCATTCATTACACCACCAGGGTCAAAACAGGGAAGCAGGCAAGATTTGGTTTGAATGGACTCTCTTGCTCACCGCAATTCTGGCCCCTCCTGTTACTCCAGTGACCTCATGCCTCCCACTGGCCCCAGAGTTCCTCACTGGAAGCAGGCATGGCCCTATCCATCAAAATATAGCCCTCCTGCCTCCATTCTCTCCCAGTTCTGCTTTGTGTTATGTGATAATGAGTGATATCAGACTTAGCCAAGGAATAGCCTTGATGGTTTAGTGGAAAAAGCACTGCATTTGGGAGTTAAGGGGTCTGGTTCTAGTTCTAACATGACATCAGTTAGGATAACTAGCTAGTTGAAAGTGACAGCATTCAACTTAAGCAGAAAAAAAAAAAAAATCCAGAGATGAATGAGTTCCTACCAGGGTCAGGGATCAGATACAGCTATATCAGGGTCTCCAAGATGTCATTAAAGACAGACCCACTCACTCCACATCTTGGCACTGCTGTCTTTGGCTCTCTGGCTACAGTCCAACCCTCCCAACAACCCCAACGGAGACCATGAACATCTCTATTCCAATGTCCTGAAATCAAGTCCCTTTAGTTTTGATAGGCCTCCTGGGAACACAGGTCCTGATGCTCTGGTTAGTGAGGCTCGGCTCATTTGCTCACTGTGGATTTGGGAGTAAAGTTAACACCACCCAAGATGGTAGGACAGAGTGGGAGGGGCTGATTCCCCAGAAGGACTGAGGAAGGCAACAACCACAGGTGTCCTCCTCAGTTATTAATTAATCATAGAACTTAACAGATCTTTACACCTCTGGGCCTGGTTTCTCACCTGCAAAAGGGCAGATGGACCCTACAACCTCTAATATCCCTTCTACTTTGACACTTCATAACTCTACCTAATTTCTCATGGGCATGCTACATAGTATTTTTACATCCCAAAGAATAATTTCTCAAGCCAATTAAAATGGGAAGCAGTAGGGACATAACCACCTATATGATAAGTCATGTGGGAGGGGTAAGACCCACCATAGTGCAGGCCTTCCCCATTTGCTCTGTGGGATCTCTGCCCCCAGTAAGCCGGTAGAGACACAAGCCAGAGAGGCTGGTGCCAACGGAGAGGAAGGGATGCAATCGGAACTGTCATTCATTGATTAATTCCACCACCAATGATCATGCACTTCCTACAACCCCAGCACGGTACTAGGCTCTGGAAATGAGCATGAGGAAGGCACAGCCTCTGTTTTCTAAGACCACAGTCTTGAGGTGGGCACACAAAAGCAAACCACTGATTGCAATTCAGAAGGTCACGGACTGTGGCAGGATGGTAAGGTAGATCAAGTGAGAGACACAACACCCAGTGGGAGATAGGGTTTGGGGTAAAGGAGCCTAGAGAAGAGTCAGGGAACTTATTTCTGAGAAAGAGAGCCTGAACGGGGTCTGGAAGGAGAAAGGAGACTCTAGCCAGTTGAGAAAAGCAGGGAAAGAGCATTCACACCCAGCGAGTTGGGGCGGGTTCAAGCACTGCAGTTTGTTGCAAGTGGTTGCCGAGTGGAACTTAAATGGGACAGTGGCAAGAGGTAAGGCCAGGCTTGATTGTAAGGGACCTGGAGGACCAAACCAAGAAGATGCACCTCCTGGAGTACCATAGAGACCCTCGGGAGCCACTGAAGGATGTTAAGCAGGAAGGTAACACAATATCGCTCATATTTACAAAGCATCTACCAGTGTGACGTGGGGTCAGGGAGACATAAGGCCAGTTGTCTTCAAGAAGTCTGTAATCACAGACTTTCTGGTGGTTCCGTGTTTAAGGGTCCACCTGTCAATGCAGGAGACAGGGGTTCAATTCCCAGTCTGGGAAGATTCCGCAAGCCACAGGACAGCTAAACCCATGTTCCACAACTGCTGAAGCTCACGCTCTAGAGCCCACAAGCTGCAACAAGAAAACCCACAGCAGTGGGAATCCTCACATCACAACTAGAGAGTAGCCCTGACTTGCCATGACTGGAGAGAGCCCACGTGCAGCAACAAAGACCCAGGACAGCCGAAAAATAAAGTCTTCTTAATTAAAAAAAGGAAGTCAAAAAAATAAAAAAGAAATAAAAAAAATTAAAAAAGGACATCAGTGAGCACACCATCATAATGACAGAGGAAGGACTCCAATACCCAGAATCCGACCACTTGCTTCTGTCGTTTTGTCGTGTGTACGTCTGCTTATTCACACCTTTACCTTGTTCCACATAAAGTTCACTCTTCAGAAAAAAAATAATGCCTGCACCTGGGACAAAATGTTTAAAGGTGATCTGTAAGTCTCTGCTAAAAATCACACCTCACAGCTGGTTATAAAACAACTCAAGATCTCTTAGCCGCCGAATATTATTACAAGGATTCTCATGCGGCGCCTGTGGTAAAGAACCTGCCTGCCAATGCAGGAGACATAAGAGACACTGGTTCGATCCCTGGGTCAGGAAGATCCCCTGGAGGCAGGCATGGCAACCCACTCTAATATTCTTGCCTGGAGAATCCCATGCACAGATGAGCCTGGAGGGCTACAGCCTATAGGGTCACAAAGAGTCAGACACCACTGAAGGGACTTGGCACACATGCATGCAGGCACAATAATCCATCAGCATCCAGTGGAGACACCTGGGACCCTCTGCTGGCTGCTCACGGGCCCATAGGTCTTCCTTCTACAGAAGGGGAAAGTCTTATATTCTACAGAAGATCGTTCTGCCCAATGGAAATCATGGCACTCTGCACACCCAGGCTTGATGGTCAGAGATTATTCCTAATGGCGTGAATCCTCAGAGTATCGTGTGTCTGGAGGAAAAGCAGAGATGCACCTGAACACCAGGACTGCCTTAGAATGAAGAGAAACAAGGAGAAGCACTGAGTTGTGAAAAACCACATCTACTCGATCAACCTAAGTGAAAGCGAAAGTTGCTCAGTCGTTTCTGACTCTTTGTGACCCCATGGACTATACAGTCCATGGAATTCTCCAGGCCAGAATACTGGAGTGGGTAGCCTTTCCTTTCTCCAGGGGATCTTCCCAGCCCAAGGATCGAACCAGGGTCTCCTGTATTGCAGACATATTCTTTACCAACTGAGCTAAAAGTGCTGATCAACCTGAAATGGGACCTAGAAAAGAAATGGCTAAATCTGTCATAAATTAAGAAATAAATGAAAAAATGGCTGGTTTCCACAGAAGTTTGACATTCTCAGTCCACTACAAAGATAGTCGATTCTTAATCATGCAAGATAACAGGGACTTTTGCCAAATGTCCTGCAGAATGAGGAGTAATTTTTTTAGCTTATATTTGACTTGGAAATGCATTCTATTCTTTTTTTCTGGACTAGCTTTAACTTTCAAGCTCTATTTCACTAAAGATTAAGTAGCAATGACAGTGACAATGACAACATCTCCTTAGAGTCTCGCAATTTTCAAAGCTTATTTGTATCCATTGTCTCATTTGAGCTTCTCAGTAACCCAACTCAGTGACTTAGTTAGCAAATGCCCGTCTTATAGACAAGGAAGTGAGGCTCAGAGACCCTCCACATCTAAGTAAAGTGACTGACCTGATCTCAAACCCAGGCTTCTTACTTGAATCCAAGATTTTTTTCCTAGGAAGGGCTGAAAGAAGCCAAAACCAAACAAAAAACTGAGCTGCAAAAAATAAAGTGCTGACTCCGGGAGCTGTACATGAGGACGCGAAATTAATAACAAAGAGACCATTTTTCATGTGGACTCCAAATGTGAGTTCTCAGTTTTGTTTCTATTTGTACGAGAGCTCTGTCGTTTTAAAAGGCCCTTTCTTCTCACTCAAAATGAGAAAATACCTTCTGACAGCCATGCAATTAGTAGAGCCTTCAGACACTGATTTCCTCTGTTCCTTGGTATCACCCTTTTTTAGAGGGCTCCACACAGGCTCCCGATAGAAGGGAAGCTGGAGTTTCTGAACTGGCCTCTGAAGTAACTTAGCTGTTTCCCATCACCACCTCTCAGCTGCATCCCCAAGGCTTCCTCCTCCCTCCTCAGCTGCATCTAAGGGTGACTGCTAGGCAGGGATTTGAGAAAGGGGAAGGAGATGGGTAGGGGAGAGGACTGAGAATAGGAAAGGAGAGGGGAATGAAGAGAAACAAAAGCAATCCCTGAGTGGAACCCAGACAAATTCTTTTGTAAAAGTTGTATTTCCCCTTGAAAAAAGGAGAGGGGGTGGAACATAAACAGAAATTACCAGTGATGTTACTATCAGGATACCTTCACTTATTCCATATTTGGTACCAGGGATTTTCACAGGCTCTGAAAATGCACACAACTGGCAAAAACCAATGTAATTCTTACCTTTATTTAGAGTACAGTGGTGCGAGTTATGTTCCCCAGGAAGCTGACTCTGAGACAGATTAGAATGTATACATTGTGTTAGAGAGTGCTCTTAGGAGTAACATCCATGCAGAGAAGGCAAGTTAGCAGGACTGAGCATCTTCTGACGCAGTCAAAATATGAAACAGCCTCAAGGGAACCCCACATGGGGTTCCAAAGGGGGGTGACTTTTCAGACCTGTCCCCAGATAAGTGAGAAAGCCAGACCTTCATACCCCCATGGGGTTCCAAAGGGGGGTGACTTTTCAGACCTGTCCCCAGATAAGTGAGAAAGCCAGACCTTCATACCCCACATGGGGTTCCAAAGGGGGGTGACTTTTCAGACCTGTCCCCAGATAAGTGAGAAAGCCAGACCTTCATACCCCCATGGGGTTTCAAAGGGGGGTGACTTTTCAGACCTGTCCCCAGATAAGTGAGAAAGCCAGACCTTCATACCCCCATGTAGATCAATCATTGAAAGGGAGTGTGACCCCGGGGCAGTGGGGCGGGCCTTGGGGGTGCTGGGCATCTCTATTCAGTTGACTCAGGGCCAAAGAGGTTACATTTCCAGCAGTGGGGGCAATAATAGCCTTTGATCCTAAAGGTAGATCTGAGCAGCTCATCAGAGCATCCAGCACATGTAGTCTAGTAGAGGGGGCAGCAGCCATAATCATTTAAAAAAATGTATAATGCACTGCAATTTGGGCTGCAAAGGAGAGGTGCACGGTACCTGAGAAAGTGCAGCCAAGATGAAAAGGAGACACTGGGTTCCAGGCAGGGGAAGCCCATGTGCAAAGCCCTGGATTGGGAAGGTGTGGGTAGGGAAATGGGTTGGAGAGCATCCCTGAAGGGAAAAGGGAATTAAGCGCCACCTGTCAGTTACTGTGTTCAGCCCTTTCAATTCATCGCTTAGTTCACTTCACAACCCCATGAGGAAGGTATTGCTCCCAGGTCCTTCTCTCGTCTCCTGAGATCAAAGAACATTCCCTGGAGCCATGTGAAGCCAGAAGTGACAAGCCTGACAGTCACAGAGTCAAAAGCACAATGAACTGATGGGGGCTGAGATCAAACTAGCCAGAGCGGAGTTTTAAGGAAAACAGAGAAGCTAGCTGACTTGGATGCCTTTGTGGAAAATGAAAAAGGAAAGTAATCAATGTAGACTGAAGACCAAAGCAAAGTTTACTGAATTTACACATAATAGCATTGATCATTATAACAAAATTCAATAAAATGTTAGATCTGATTTATTCTTACATTCATTTAGCAATGCTGCATTTTGGGAACTGCAGAAATCAAGTAAACTGTTCTGAAACAGAGTAAGATGACTCCCAAGGCAGCTAGTAATGCACTGTAATGAAAGAGAATTTTTTAAAAAATATTTTTTGTTAAGCAATTATGTACTGATTTCTCTATCTGATGGTGCAAAATTTGTTGCAATACGGCAATCTGCAAAGCAAAAATCACATAGTGACAGTTCATTTTTTCATTAGAAAAAGTACATAAATGTAAGAAAAATGTGCATAGCAGAAGTCCCCACTTGAGCCTCTGCTGTGTCTACTGCAGATCTACGGTAATACTGGCCAGAAGTGCGTTTCTCCCTGGGGGTGGGGGCGACTAGGGCACCTCCCTAGAGAGAATTCATCCCAACTAAAGCAGTGGGAGCCTGGAAATTTGTGGCTTAAGAGGACAAGACTGAGAAAGCCTGTTTTGGTGTCATATCTGGGTTTGAGTCACTTCCTAGCTATGTGACTTCAACCATATTACTAACCCCCTGCTAAGCCTCAGTCTTCTTGTCTATAAAATGGACTGCGAGAACCCCTGTGAAGTTTTGAAAGTTGTGTGATCCTTCACATTTAGAAATGGAACACCAACCACAGACAATAATATGAGAAGGTACTCTTAGAGCTACTCAAAGTATGGTCCTCAGACTCATAGTAGCACCGTGGAACTTTGCCAGAAATACAAATTATCAGGCTCAGTGGTAAAGAATCCATCTGCCAAGGCAAGAGACACAAGAGACGTGGATTCAATCCCTTTGTCAGGAAAATCCCCTGGAGTAGGAAATAGCAAGCCACTCCAGTACTCTTGCCTGGAAAATACCATGGACAGAGGAGCCTGGCGGGCTACAGTCCACGGGGTCACAAAGAGTCAAACATGACTGAGCGACTGAACATCAGCACATCCCACACCAGTCTGGCTGATTCTGAATCTCTGCAAATGGGAGGCCACAAAACTGGGTTTGAATAATTCTCCTGGCAGAGTCACCAAGCGTCCAAGCTTGTCCAGGGTTGAGGAGCCTCCTGAGATGAGGAATTTCCAGTGTTAAAACTATAAAGTCTGGGGCAATCTGAAATGGAGTGATTACTCTAACTCCACATGATTCTCCTGTGTGCTAAAATCTGAGAACCACTGTTCTAACAGAGGTATGTGTACTTAAAATTAATATAATCTTGTGGGTGAGATGCTTGAAGATTCCATTGGAGATTTTCACAAATCCTTCGGGGACAGCTGTGAATTACTGCTTTAAGGTAAGCCAATATTTACTGAGCATCCATCGCAGGTCAAAAGTTTGGATGGATGCTCTTTATTTTACCACTTTGATCATACAGCATCTTCAGAGAGGTCAGTATTTTAATCCTCACCTAGAAAACTGAGATTTAAACAAGTAAGTAACCTGCCTATAGAATCACTATAGGCTAGTAAGCCAACATGGTTCAAGAACGCAACTTTCTACAGCCTATGTTGGTTCCATTAAACCCATGCTTCCTCAAGAGTGAAAGACATGCTGCAGTCCATGGGGTCGCAGAGAGTCAGGCATGACCAAGCGCCTGAACAATAACAGAGCAGACCTGAAGAAAGCAAGGGATCTTTGGACTTCAGTGACTTGCTCTCGGCCAACAACCTCTAACAGAATGAGAATGAGGCCTGCTTGACTGTAGTGGGAAACCCAGCCCAGCCCATCAAAAGCATCTCCTTCTCTTTTAGAGTCACCCTTCATACCTGGGCCTCCCGACTTCTAAGCCAGTGCTCTTCCCATTCAGCCAAAGTGTGTTTGCATTGTTACCTTTTCAGATATTGCAAAACATCTGATTCCTGGTTCCAAGGTCCTCAAATTGCTCACCAGGCAGGTTTATATTATAAGGTTTGACAATGTATGCAAAAGATTGGGCGATGCAAGGCTTTTTGGTAGGAGAAATATTGCTTAACTGACATTTGAAGGCATTCTCAATTTTTCAAAAAATTTTTGTGGCATCAATACTGAAAACATTGATTACACATCTGAAACTTCACTTAGACAATGTGGACAAATCTCTTATAAATTCATCAGCTATTAAAAAGTCTGTATGCATGCCCTACATTAGGCAGAGTCTCTGCTAGGTCCTGGGGGCAGAGTGATGTCAGCCAGATACTCTCCCTGCCCTCATAATGCTTCAGTCTAGCAGGGAAGAAAGACAGGTGTGACGTAAACATATGCAGGTAAATTATAATAGGCATTGAAAAGGGAGAGAAAAAAGAGGGACCTAATTTGTGAGGGGAAGGGTTGGGAAGATGAGTATCAAAGGATTTCCAGCCTAATTTGGTATTAATACATATCTAGACAAACTAAGCAAAGGCTTTGTCTGGTGTAAATGAAAAGCAACAACAACAACAACAACAAAGGGCATTTGTGGCATGGTGACTGAAGGGCAAGCAGTCACATGTTTAGTTAAATGTTCTCAGAGATGGAACTAACGCTGTTTGAACTTCCAAGAGCTTGGCACTTCTGCAGCGAACTCTCATTTAGAATGAAGAGCAGGCTTCCTGGAATTCCGGAGCAGTGCTCTCTGGAGCTGTACTAGAGACTAAGACAATGGAGAAATACCCGCCCCATACACATTCATCAGAATATCCTTCAAGATATTTTGAACCAAGTGAGAAAAATTTTAAAAAGCTCTATGATCAAAAGACGCGACAACCAGGACTCGTTGATATACGGCAGAAACCAACACAATATTGTAAAGCAATTATCCTCCAATTCAACATAAAATTCTTTAAAGGCATGACAACACAAAAAGCCTTGCATCACCCAACCTTTTGCATACATTGTCAAACCTTATAATATAAACCTGCCTGGTGCACAATTTGAGGACCTTGGAACCAGGAAACTCAGGGCTGACTGAACATGGCTGTTCCCATCACACAACAATGCAGAGAAGTACAATCAACAATAGCCTGTCTTCACTTAAAATTTTGTTATTTTTTTCACTATGAATTTTTTCATATTTATTTCTAAATTTTTACATTAATATATAATTTTGCTTGATTAAAAAGCTTTTCAGTATCCCTGTGAATTTTGCTGCCAGAAGTGAGTGCTTCACCTGTTTTGCCCTAATTTTGCCCCTTGTCATGAGTTCTTCATGCAGAGACTTCAACTTCTAGCATTTCCAAAGGCAGGAATCTATAACGGATATAACTGTGTACCTTTTCCCAGTGTGTCCTTTTGTTTCAGCACAAGCTTGAATAATGTCAAATGTATACTTTCAGGAAAATGGATTTCTCTTTTGAAATTTTGTTTTCAGCACATTCCATCTCTTGAAAATTGTGATCTGACTGGAAGAAAGTGGCCATTCTTCTGCCAAGTTCTGTTGCATAGAAAATGCTGGTGGTTGGATGGTAAAATGCAACATCTGGTTTCAATGCTACCTTTTTCTCCTTCGAGTCATTTTTAGAAAATTTGCCATTTTTTATATATGCTCAGGACATACTCCACAGTCTTAATATTGGGCACAGAATAAGATGTTAGAACATATACTTACTTAAACCTTTCATTCTTACTAAGATTTTGGAGGCACATTTTCTCAACTAACAAGAAGCCAGATACAATCTGAATCAAACTAAAGAACGACATTTCCCTGGTCTAGGTTCCCAGTTCTGACTGGACAACATCCAAATGCACTACCCATTGTTCAAGAAATGTCACAAAATTCCTCGAACACAATTAAATGTGTGTTTGCTTTCAACTCTAAAGGACAGGGCACACAGCACCTTCCCAGATGCTTGTTTTAAGAGGTGTGATGAAATCAAGGATGCACTGATGAGGTATAGTGGTCCTAAGGAGGCTGAGCACTCCCAACCCAGATCCCAGTGTTAGAGCTTCTCAGCCAGCTGGATGCAAATGCACAAAGGGATAAAAACAAAGCCTCACCCAGCTCCACGAAGTACTAGCTGTGTGATCTTCAGCAAGTACCGTAATCTCTCTCTCTCTCGTGTGTTCAATGGGCCAATTCAGGTTTGACTCTTGGTGTTGTTGTAAGGTTGAAAAGAATATCTCTGCTCAACAAAATATTAGCAAACTAAATCCAATAACATAAAAAAGATCACATACCATGACCAAGTGAGATTCATCCCAAGTTCACAAGGACGGTTCAATATACACAAATTAATCAAAAGAAAAGACAAAACCCACATGGTCATCTCAATAGATGCAGAAAAAGCATTTGACAAAATTCAACATCCATTCATGATAAAAGCTCTTAGCAAAGTGGGTATAGTGGGGACATCCCCACTATAGTAAAAGCTATTTATGACAAACCCACAGCCAATATATTAAATACTCAATGGTGAAAAGTTGAAAGTCTTCCCACTAAAATCTGGAACAAGAGGTAAAATTGTTATTACATGCAGATATGACACTATATGTAGAAAACCCTAGAGACTCCACACAAAAGCTACTAGAGCTGAGAAACAAATTTAGCAAGGTAGCAGGATACAAGATGAACATACAAAAATTGGTTGCATTTCTCTACACCAACAATGAAACATCAGAAAAGAAATGTAAGAAAAAGAATACCTTTAAAATCACAACTACAAAAATAAAATACTTAGGAATAAACCTCAACAAGGAGGTGAAGGCCTTATGTGCTGAGAACTATAAAATATTTAAAAAGGACACTGAGGAAGATTCAAAGAAATGGAAAGATATTCTCTGTTCCTGGATTGGAAGAATTAATATTGTTAAAATGACCATATTACCCAAAGCAGTCTATAGATTTAGGACAATTCCTATCAAGCTACCCAAGAACTTTTTTAACAGAACTAAAACGAATAATCCTAAAATTCATGTGGAATCATAAAAGCCCCAGAATTGCCAAAGCAATCCTGAAGAAAAAGAACAAAGTAGGAGGCATAACCATCCCAGATTTCAGACAATACTACAAAGCTATAATAATCAAAACAGTGTGGTATCAAGACAAAAACTGACATAGCGAGCTCAGAAATAAACCCAACACCTACAATCAATTACTCTTCAACAAAGGAGGCAAGAATATATAATGGGGAAAAGACAGTTTCTTTGGCAAGTAGTATTGGGAAAGATAACATAAGCAAAACATTCTCTGACATAAATTATACCAATGTTTTCTAAGATCAGACTCCCAAGGCAATAGACATAAAAATGAAAATAAACAAATGGAACCTAATCAAACTCACAAACCTTTGTGTATCAAAGGAAATCATAAACAAAATGAAAAGACAACCTACAGAATGAGAGAAAATATTTGCAAATGATGTGACCCTCAAAGGTCACATAATATACATACAACTCATATAACCTGACAACAAAAAACAAACAACCCAATCAAAAAATGGGCAGAAGACCTAAAGAGACATTTCTCCAAAGAAGACATAAAGTCAAAGTCAAGGTCAAAGTGAAGTTGCTCAGTCGTGTCTGACTCTTTGCGACCCCATGGACCGCAGCCTCCCAGGCTCCTCTGTCCATGGGATTTTCCAGGCAAGAATACTGGAGTGGGTTGCCACTTCCTTCTCCAGGGGATCTTCCCTATTTAGGGATTGAACCTGGGTCTTCCGCATTGCAGGTGGATGCTTTAACCTCTAAGCCATGAGGGAAGCCCCCAGAGAAGACATAGAGATGACCATTAGGTATATGAAAAGATGCTCAACATCACTAATTATTAGAGAAATGCAAATCAAAACTACAATGAAGTACTATCTCACATCAGTCAGAATGGCCATCATCAGTCAGAATGCCATCATCAAAAATCTACGAAAAATAAATGCTGGAGAGCGTGTGGAGAAAAGGGAACCCTCCTACACTGTTGGTGGGAATGTAAGTTGGTGCAGCCACTGTGGAAAATAGTATTGAGGTACTATTAAAAAAAAAGTCTAGGAATAAATCTAACATATGACCCAGCAATTTCACTGCTGGGCATATACCCTGAGAAAACCACAATTCTAAAAGATACATGTACCCCAATATTACAAGTAACCAGGACATGGAAGCCACCTAGATGTCTATCGACAAATGAATGGGTAAAGAAGTTGTGGTACACTTATGCAATGGAATATTACTCAATTGTAAAGAGGAACTTTTTTTTTTGAGTCAGTGGTATAGTGAGGTGGATGAACCTAGAGCTTCTCATCCAGAGTTAGAAAACAAGTTAGAAAAACAAGTATCACATATTAACACATATATATGGAATCTAGAAAAATGGTATTGATGAACCTAGCAGAGAATGGACTTGTGCACACAGCAGGGGAAGGGGAGGGTGGGACAAACTGAGAAAGTAACCTTGATGGATATATACTATCATGTGTAAAATAGCGGGAAGCTGCTAAATAACACAGGGAGCCCAGTCTGTGATGGCCTAGAGGGGTAAGATGAGGGGAGGGGAGGGACAGGAGCGGGGGGAGATATATATACATATCTATATACAAAATCTATGAATGATTCACATTGTTGTATGACAGAAACCAACACAAAACTCTAAAGGAATTTCTACCAATTAAAAAATAAATTAAAAAATTTTTTAAACTACAATGAAATACCACCTCACATCAGTCAGAGTGTGCAAATAACAAATGCTGGAGAGGGTGTGGAGAAAAGAGAACAATTAAAAAGTGTGCAAATAACAAATGCTGGAGAGAGTGTGGAGAAAAGGGAGCCCTCCTACACTGTTGGTGGGAATATAAGTTGGTGCAGCCACTATGGAAGACAAAAAGGAGGTTCCTCACAAAACTAAAAATAAAATATTATATGATCCAGCAATCCCACTCTGGGCATATATCCAGACAAAACTCTAATTCAAAAAGATGCATGCACCTCTATATTCATAGCAGCATTATTCACAATAGCCAAGACATGGAAGCAACCTAAATGTCCATCAACAGATGAACAAATAAAGATACACTGCACATATACAATGCAATACTACACAGCCGCATGAAAGAATGAAATGACGCCATCTGCAACAACATGGGAGCAACCAGAGATTACCACACGAAGTGAAGTAAGTCAGAAAGAGAAAGACAAGTGCCATATGGTGTTACTTACATGTGGAACCTAAAATATGAGACAAA
The DNA here is from genome assembly GCF_042477335.2 of Ovis canadensis. NCBI lineage: Eukaryota > Metazoa > Chordata > Mammalia > Artiodactyla > Bovidae > Ovis > Ovis canadensis. The sequence continues at coordinate 135,604,329 of NC_091247.1, read as the reverse complement.
TGAACCTGCCTATAAAACAGAAACATAGAATAAACTGGGGGTTGCCAAGGGGGAGAAGGGAGGGACGCGTCCGGATCTGGAGTCTTGGATTAGCAGATGCAAGCTGGCATATACAGAATGGATAAATAACAAGGTCCCACTGTACAGCATGAGGAAATATATTTAATATCCTGTGATAAATGATAATGGGAAAGAATATGAAAAATAATATAGAACTGAATCACTTTGCCATATAGCACTGATGAACACAACACTGTAATTCAACTATACTTCAGTAAAAAAGAAAAAAAAAAGAACCAGTGAACACGAAGATAGGTAAATAGAAATGAAACAAACTAACACACAAAGACAAAAAGGAGAGGAAAACACAACAAATTAAACAAAAAGAGGACAGAGCATCACAAGAGCTATGGCACAATACAAGCCAATGGCTGAATATGTGGCCGGGAGGGATAAATCAGGAGCTTGGGGTAAACATACACACACTACTATGTATGAGACAGATTACCAACAAGGCCCTATTTATAGCTCAAGGAACACCACTCAGTATTCTGTGATAATTTATATGAGAAAAGAATCTAAAAGAAGAATTAATAGACATGTATGTATAACTGATTCACTTTGCTGAACAAATGAAATGAACACAACATTGTAAATCAACTATACTCCAACAAAATCAAATTTTTAAGAAAAGAAACTCTGCTTGTGGCACAGACTTCTTGTGGCCACCATACCCGTCTCCTCTTACTCTATAGGAATAGGAATCCTAATTTTTGTAGCTGCAATACATGGCTGTGTAGAATAAAGACATTTCTCAGTTTCCTTTACAGCCAGATGTACTCATGTGACTAAATTCTGGTCAAAGAAATAAGAGCAACAACCAGTGATGGAAAGCCAGGCACCATCCTGGACCACGCGTACGAGGGCAATACCTAGGAATGGCAGAGCCACGAGGCAGGAGGAACTCAGGTCTTTGGTTCTCCCAGAGCAGTCAGATCAGCTGTGAACGCCATATGTCCTGACTCTTCTGTGAGTGACAAGTAAAATTCTCTGTTATATAAGCCATAACAGAGACCCGAAGAAAGAGTGGCTTATATAAGACAGAAAGATTGAGGGCAGGAGGAGAAAGGGGCAGCAGAGGATGAGATGGTTGGTTGATATCACCGACTCAATGATATGAGCCTCTGGACACTCCAGGAGGTAGTGAAGGACAGGGAAGCCTGGCATGCTGCAGTCCATGGAGTCACAAAGAGCTGGACATGACCTGGCGACTGAACAAGTCAGTTAGGAAGATGATGGTGATGGTTAGGAAATCCACCCCTACTACCCCTTAGGAAAGCATCAGACAATTAGAATAAAATGAAGAGTTACACAATTTGAAAGACATTTCCCTTTTCTTCTGTTACTCCATTCTCTGATTAAAGTGACAGTCTTACAATATACATCCACCTATGACCATTTCATGTGACTCTTTTGTATTCATTACAAACATGCCTGAGGGGAAGGAAGACATGTCTACACTACTTGACAAGTCAAATTGTCTCATCATATGCTTTATACTGAAAACCTCCAAGAATCAACAACTGTTAACATTTTCCATATTTGCTTCAGATGAATTTTTAAATAAAGCATCACAGATGTAGTTGAAGCCTCTGACCTCACCCATCCAGTTTCCAACAGGTAACAACCCTTTTGAAGTGGCTGAGTACCTCCCGATTGTGTCAAATCAGTTCAGTTGCTCAGTTGTGTTCAACTCTTTGCGACCCCATGGACTGCAGCATGCCAGGCTTCCCTGTCGATCACCAACTCCCGGAGCTTGCTCAAACTCATGTCCATCAAGCTGGTGATGCCATCCAACCATCTCATCCTCTGTCATCACCTTCTCCTCCTGCCTTCAATCTTTCCCAGCAACAGGGTCTTTTCCAATGAGTCAGTTCTTTGCATCAGGTGGCCAAAGTATTGGAATTTCAGCTTCAGCATCTGTCCTTCCAATGAATATTCAGGACTGATTTCCTTTAGGATTGATTGGTTTGATCTCCTTGCAGTCCAAGGAACTTTCAAGAGTCTTCTCCAACACCACAGTTCAAAAGCATAAATTCTTCAGTGCTCAGCTTTCTTTATAGTCCAACTCTCACATCCATGACTACTGGAAAAACCATAGCTTTGCCTAGATGGACCTTTGTCTGCAAAGTAATATCTCTGCTTTTTAATATGCCATCTAGGTTGGTCATAAATTTTCTTCCAAAGAGCAAGTGTCTTTTAATTTCATGGCTGCAGTCGCCATCTGCAGTGATTTGGGAACCCAAAAAATAAAGTCTCTGTTTCCATTGTTTCCCCATAATATTTGCCATGAAGTGATGGGACCAGATGCCATGATCTTCGTTTTCTGAATGTTGAGTTTTAAGCCAACGTTTTCACTCTCTTCTTTCACTTTCATTAGGAGGCTCTTTAGTTCTTCTTTGCTTTCTGCCATAAGGGTGGTATCATCTGTGTATCTGAAGCTATTGATATTTCTCCCAGCAATCTTGATTCCAGCTTGTGCTTCATCCAGCCTGGCATTTCCCATGATGTACTCTGCATAGAAGTTAAATAAGCAGGGTGACAATACACAGCCTTGACGTACTCCTTTCCCAATTGGAACCAGTCTGTGGTTCCATGTCCAGTTCTAACTGTTGCTTCTTGACCTGCATACAGATTTCTCAGGAGGCAGGTACGGTGGTCTGGTATTCCCCTCTCTTGAGGAATTTTCCACCATTTGTTGTGATCCACACAGTCAAAGGCTTTGGTGTAGTCAATAAAGCACAAGTAGATGTTTTTCTGGAACTCTTTCGCTTTTTCGATGATCCAATGGATGTTGGTAATTTGATCTCTGGTTCCTGTGCCTTTTCTAAATCTAGCTTGAACATCTGGAAGTTCACATACTGTTGAAGCCTGTTTAGAGAATTCTGATCATTACTTTGCTAGGGTGTGAGATGAGTGCAATTGTGCGGTAGTTTGAGCATTATTTGGCATTGCCTTTCTTTGGAATTGGAATGAAAACTGACCTTTTCCAGTCCTGTGGCCACTGCTGAGTTTTCCAAATTTGCTGGCATATTGAGTGCAGCACTTTCACAGCATCACCTTTTAGGATTTGAAAAAACTCAATTGGAATTTCATCACCCCCACTAGCTTTGTTTATAGTGATGCTTCCTAAGGCCCACTTGACTTAGCATTCTACGATGTCTGGCTCTAGGGGAGTGATCACACCATCGTGGTTATCTGAGTCATGAAAATCTTTTTTGTATAGTTCTTCTGTGTATTCTTGCCACCTTTTCCTAATACCTTCTGCTTCCATTAGGTCCATGCCATTTCTGTCCTTTATTGAGCCCATCTTTGCATGAAATGTTCCCTTGGTATCTCTAATTTTCTTGAAAAGATCTCTAGTCTTTCCCATTCTAGTGTTTTTCTCTATTTCTTTGCATTGATCACTGAAGAAGGCTTTCTTATCTCTCCTTGATATTCTTTGGAACTCTGCATTCAAATGCATACCCCATTGTGTATTTATGTCTTAATGAGTATATATATCCATAAGAAATATATAAGGCAGCTTTGGAAAAGTTTTAATCCTACAATACTACTTTTACATATATTTAATCTTATGTATATACACTGGGTGTAACACTTGGCAACTTGTTCATTTAGGAGACTATAAAAAACCAATGTCCTAAAAATCAGCCTTGTTAAATGTGGGTAGGGGAGTATAATATTTTTCTCTATGCTTTTTGTGGATTTAAAATATATTTATAAGCACAATTTTTGAATAAAAATTAAGGGAATTTTAAAAACTACTGAGAAGCTGTGTTGACTTACAAAATCACTAAGACCACTCAGGTTGGGAATGGAAGAAGGTGAGAGAGCATGGCTCGTTATTTCCTAAATATTTTACCCTATATATGTAAGCAAATATATTTTCCATATCCAACATGTAAAAATTCTGAACTTTTCCAGCAGATACGTGATAAGATGACTTTACAAACGTAGTCTAACTTTCTAAAACACCCATCACAGTTTTTTTTTCTTAAAATACTCAATTCAGGTATATTTAGATAGACACGTTGTTGTTCTTGTTCAGTTACCAGGTCATGTCTGACTCCAACGCACCAGGCTCTCTGTCCTCCACTATCTCCTAGAACTTGCTCAGATTCATGTCTGTTGAGTCAGTGATGCTATCTAACCATCTCACCCTCTGCCAACCCCCTTCTCCTTTTGCCTTCAACCTTTCCCAGCATCAGGGTCTTTTCCAATGCATAGACATAATTCTATCTATAAAATAGTATGTCTGACAAAACTATTTTTTTATTATACTTATTGTGACTAATTTTGGTAGGAGATCAATGAAACTCTTTCAAACATAAAAATATTAGATTTAGATTCAAAAGAATCATTTATTCTTGACCCTAGGAATAAAAATGCAGATATTGGGGTATCAATTTTATGAAACCGGTATCTCCCCCATACTTTGTTTATATGGCCTAGTCACACAAAGATAACACCTATTTCTCACATTTGCCCCACCTTAAGAGGAGTAACAGTGACAGGTTTTTTTTAGAACCTATGTGTTCTAAAGAACAGAAAGAAAAGAATGTGTTTGGAAACTGAACCCATAGGCTGACAACTGGGCTTGCTGACCTGAGCTAGGTGTGGTCAGTTCCAATGTCTGACCCAGAATTTGGACTTAAGGTACAGAGTCAGGGTCCTTTGGTCACATAAGCTCAGCAAGGAAGGGCAACATTGTGAGCTGTGCAGTGGCCATGCAGAGAAAAGCAGATAGAGCTGGTCCACAGACAGAAGAGACAAGAGGGAGGATGGAGAAGCAGAGATAAGGGGCCACGGATCCCAGAGAGGACAGTCACCCCGCAGCACAGGCATTCTGGTCTCCCCTGAAGCCCCAACACTAGTCATCCTTGGATTTCACTAGCTAACCTTGTATCCTTCAAGTAAAGCCCTTGTCCTATTTATGTTATATCATTGTATGTGTGTGTCTGTAAATATTATCCTTCATTTATTCTTGCTTAAGCTACTGTGAAGGTTTCTGTTACTTGCAAGCAAAAGAGCCTTGACTCAGATGACTCCCAGTGCAGGCACTCTGGGAGGCTGCTGCCCGCCACCTCACCTCGCCTTATAAATAGTGGCGCTTTTATAAACTCACACGCACAATGAGGACTCATCAGGAAATGACTGGTACCATGGTGTTTTCCCTCGGAGAGCTGTCAAATTAAAAACAAGTAGATAGTCTCCATGTGGGTGTTCCTTGGACTTTTATTTGGCAACTAAGCCATCACTTATTGATTCTCAGATGCCGTTTACATGAGATCAATAGTCAGAAATTTTCCAGGTGCAGTTACTCTGATAGTGTGTGCCAGTCATCTCAGTAAACATAAGATCCTGAACTTGATTTTTCTGCTAAAGCAATCAACGGGGAACACACAGCCACATTCCTGGTTCCACCCCTGGAGCTTGCTCATACTCTGATGGTATTATTGGCCATTTAAGACTACACAACTGCTGGACGCCCTTCAAATTGTCAAGCAATTACCCCAAATAACACTGTGTTGGAAAAATACCTTGGATTTCTCCATAAAAAGAGAACATGATGAGAAGAACAAGGTAACTTGTAAATCCAATGGCTTTTACAAAATAAGAAAACTGACATTTAATACTGCCCACATAGATGGACCTAACCACTTGATTTTTTTAATTTGAATCCAATTATCACCTAAAGTTCATTGAGGAACCTAGACCAGACCCCATGTAATAGACACCCCACCACTGAGGCAGGAATAAGAAGTGGTCGAAAATGATAACAATGGCGTCTAGCTGGGCTGACTTGGGCTCGGGACTAGGCTCCGCTTCTGAAGGGCTGTGTGACTTAGCCTAACCTTTCTGAATCTTGGTTTCTGAAAAATAGGGATAATAACAATGACCCTGTGTGAGGATGAAACACAGCCCAGCACCTTCACGCAGTAACTCTGGGTAATTGTAGGTGGCAACTATTATTGTCATTGTTGAAGTGGCTGTTATCACGGGGTAGCCTGTTAAGCTGAAGGCTGCTGAGACTCATAGGTCTGGATTTCAAGCTATTTTTGCAAGCAATGGACTACTAAAAATAGGAGGCAGTGTTTACTCTCATAGCTTCGGGGAACAGCTATGACTTGGTCTCTGACCAAGTAGATTCAGTGGTGCAGCAAACGGCCTTCCAACTGCCTCTCAGTTCAGACCACATCCTGACTGGACCTCAATCCAGAGAGGTTTGGACAACCCAGAAAAGTAGGCTGAGCAAAGCTCTCTAGGCCAGGCCCTTGAGAAGGCTTCCCAAGACAAATGGACCTATGTATGATCCTTCCTGTTTCAGCCAGGAGACTGCCCAGATGGCACTTCCTGGTTCTTCTTCTCACCACCACCACCCCATGTACTGCTGGGGCCAGGATCTTAGGGAATCACAGGACACGTGTCTCTGATGCAGAAAGGAGCTTCCTTATGTCCCAAGAGTTGAGCAGTGAAGGGGACTTTGCTACAACCCATCCTGTGGACTATCCTGACCATAATCCTACAATTGAGAGCCACCCAAACTTGATCCACTCCTGGTCTAAGGGACCCACCTCCAGAAATAATTCCTCCCAAAGTCTCTTAGAGACCTGCCATGCACCTTTGAACCTTAACTGGAAACTGTATACATTTCCTGCATTTGATGTTTCCAACTATAGAAAACATGATCTCAATGCCAGTACGTTGGATAGCTCACTTGACTATACACACACACAAACACACACCCACACACACCCACAGGTATGGAATGCATGTGTGAATGTGTGTGTGTTCTACAAATACAGAGGACTGACAGGTTTTCTTTTCCTTGTTTCTTCTTGACCTCATCTTGCAATCTATAATATGTGCCCCATGTGTCTGAGTCTATAGTGCTATCACAGTCACCAGCAACTGATGAGTGATGTCTAATATCTTAATGACTTCTTTATTATAACTATTTTTGTTACCAAACTTTTGGTGAAAATTTCCCAGTAAAGTCTATAAAGAAAGGAACAGGAGGTAAGAATAAAAGAAGATTGCTGTACAGTGTATCAAGATGCATCAAGAGCGAGTATCCATGCATAAATTTTACTCACACACAGATACAAAAGCACCGAATAAAATCATGGATCCTAGCTATGAAAGGGATTTAGGATTATTCACATGCTGGTTAACTGAAAAAAACTACACATTTATTTGCAGACAATGTGACTGTCTACAATAAAAACAATCCAAAAGACTCTTTTGACAAACCACAAGAATTAAAGATTGTTGGATACAAATGAATATTAAAAAAAAAAGTAATGATCCCTTATCGCAACAGAAAACAAGATTCCAGCAATGAAAACCTGGAGAACTTACACAAAAAGTCTAACAAAGGAAATATAAGATCTTTATGGATAAAGTTTGATTGAGGCACATAAAAGATCTAAGTAAGTAAAAGGATATGCCGTGTTCACACATGGAATGGGAAGACCCAAGTCCATCTATAAGTTCATTGTAATTACGACTACAATCCATAATTTTTCCCATGGCACTTGACAAGTTGATCTATAAGTTAATATCAGAACCAAAAATAACAAGATAACTTAGAAGAGCAAAGACAATTGACCACACTAGATAGGAAAGCGTATTAAGAAGCTGGAGTAATTTCAGAAGAAGAGCACTGGGGGAGAAACAGACAAATAGAATAGCAGAACAGAACAGAGAGCCTGTAAACAAATCCAGGCTTATGGGAAAACTTGATAAATGACAGAGAGAATGTACAAATCAGTAGGGAAAGGATAAAGACTATTTCATAAATAGTGTTGGATAAGTCAGTTTTCCATATGGAAAAACAAATTTTTAATATATACTTCCCCCATCACAAATTAATTTTAATGTCAATTCAATAACTAAAGTGGAAAACAAAAGTTTAATATGTTTATGATCTTGGGGTTTGGAAAGATAAAACATAAAGAATAAGACTGGAAAATCTGACAATGGTAAAATTCTTAATGTTGACCATCATTTTAAAAAGTGAAAAGACAAGCTGAAAATTAGAAAATTTTTTAATGCATGAAGTGAAGTGAAAGTTGCTAATCCCCCAGGCCAGAATACTGGAGTGGGTAGCATTTCCCTTCTCCAGGAGATCTTCCCAACCCAGGGATCAAACCCAGGTCTCCTCACTGCGGGCAGATTCTTTACCAGCTGAGCCACAAGGGAAGCCTAAGAATACTGGAGTGGGTAGTTTCTCCCTTCTCCAGAGTATCTTCCTGATCTAGGAATCATACCAGGGTCTCCTGCATTGCAGGCAGATTGTTTACCAACTGAGCTATCAGGGAAGCCCTATTTTAATGCATAAAACCCAATAAAGGTGTTTTCAATGCATATTTCAATTCACAAAATTCAAGAAAGGATTAATACCCAGGAGTATACAGAAAACTTACAAATCAAACAGCCCAACTGGAAAGTGGGCATAGGATAAAGTGAAGTCGCTTAGTCGTGTCCGACTCTTTGCGACCCCATGGACTGTAACCTATCAGGCTCCTCTGTCCATGGGATTTTTCAGGCAAGAGTACTGGAGTGGGTTGCCATTTCCTTCTCCAGCGGATCTTCCCAACCCAGGGATCAAACCCAGGTCTCCTGCATTGTAGACAGACGCTTTACTGTCTGAGCCACCAGGGAAATCCTGGGCATAGGATAAGGACAAGGACAAGGAATTCTCAGAACAGAAACCCGAAGAGGCAAAAAGCATACTAGCTAGTAGTCAGGAAATGAAAATTGTAACAACAATGACCTTCCATGTCATATCCATTAGATCGGCAGTGGCTAAAAACACAATACCAAATGTTGAGGATGTGGGGAAAAGGAAATTCTCACACAGTTAGTGACTATAAACTGACACAATCTCTTTGGACAGCAATTTCAAACTATCTGACAAGGTTGACAATGGGCACACCTGAAGACCCCAGCAAAGATATTGCTAAATGTATACCCCCAGAGAAATACTTGTATCCTACCCACAAGAATTCACACGTTAGGATGTTCTGGGCAGAACTACGTATAGAAGAAACAGACACATTTTTAAAGTTTATTAGTGTGAAGTGGTACCTCATTGTGGTTTTGATTTGCATTTCTCTAATAATGAGTGATGTTGAGCATCTTTTCATGTGTTTGTTAGCCATCCGTGTGTCTTCTTTGGAGAAATGTCTATTTAGTTCTTTGGCCCATTTTTTGATAGGGTCGTTTATTTTTCTGGAGTTGAGCTGCAGAAGTTGCTTGTATATTTTTGAGATTAGTTGTTTGTCAGTTGCTTCATTAGCTATTATTTTCTCCCATTCAGAAGGCTGTCTTTTCACCTTGCTTATATTTTCCTTTGTTGTGCAGAAGCTTTTAATTTTAATTAGATCCCATTTGTTTATTTTTGCTTTTATTTCCAGCATTCTGGGAGGTGGATCATAGAGGATCCTGCTGTGATTTATGTCTGAGAGTGTTTTGCCTATGTTCTCCTCTAGGAGTTTTATAGTTTCTGATCTTACATTTAGATCTTTAATCCATTTTGAGTTTATTTTTGTGTGCGGTGTTAGAAAGTGATCTAGTTTCATTCTTTTACAAGTGGTTGACCAGTTTTCCCAGCATCACTTGTTAAAGAGATTGTCTTTACTCCATTGTATATTCTTGCAGATGAATGGATAAGAAAGCTGTGGTACATATACACAATGGAGTATTACTCAGCGGTTAAAAAGAATTCATTTGAATCAGTTCTGATGAGATGGATGAAACTGGAGCCGATTATACAGAGTGAAGTAAGCCAGAAAGAAAAACACCAATACAGTATACTAACACATATATATGGAATTTAGGAAGATGGCAATGACGACCCTGTATGCAAGACAGGGAAAGAGACACAGATGTGTATAACGGACTTTTGGACTCAGAGGGAGAGGGAGAGGGTGGGATGATTTGGGAGAATGGCATTCTAACATGTATACTATCATGTAAGAATTGAATTGCCAGTCTATGTCTGACACAGGATGCAGCATGCTTGGGGCTGGTGCATGGGGATGACCCAGAAAGATGTTATGGGGAGGGAGGTGGGAGGGGGGTTCATGTTTGGGAATGCATGTAAGAATTAAAGATTTTAAAATGTAAAAAATAAAAAACTAAAACTAAAAAAAAAAAAAAAAGTTTATTAGTAAGAAAATGAATAAATAAATAAAATTTGGTCCACTCATGAAATGGGATATACACAGCAAAATGAATTAACTAAATGAATTGACTTGAAAAGTATCAGCATAAGCAAATCTCCCACCACAATGTTGAATCTTAAAAGCAAATCGCAGAAAGCTAAGATGATACCAAGCTTTTTCGTCTGAGTGGAAGGCATCACTATGACCCTGGCTGATCTCATCCCTGGAAAGCTATAAGCAGAATAGTCCTAGACCAGGGATCGAACCTGTGTCCCCTGCATTAGCAGGCAGATTCCTATCTACTGCACCACCAGGCAAGCATGGACTTGTTCCTTTTTAAATGCAATATCCTCAGCAAGGCCTCTCCTCAGTACCCTGCCAACTGCCTCACTCCCCCACCGCTAGTCATCTGAACCACAGTATCCTGTTTCATCATCTTCACACAGTTACAGATATGTACAATTATTTCATTTATTCATAGATTTATATATTTGTATGTTTATAAATTTATATATTTATTTATTTATATATTCATAGATTTATAGATTTATCACTATATTCCCAAGGTCTGGAACAGTGCCTACCACATAGTAGGTACTCAATAAATATTTGTTGACTTATTATGTAAAATTTTAAGACATACAAAACTATGCTATATGTTATTTATAGGCTGCTAGTTACATTGTCAAAGATTTAAAACATGGATAGGAAGGCTACACAACACCTTTAGGGTAGAGTTTATCTTGGGGGAGGGAAGCCGGTCAGTAGAATCAGAGAGTAAAACAAAGAGGCCTTAAACTCAATCTGTGATTTTGTTTTTTTAAGTTTTGAAAGAAAAACAGCAACACTTATGAAATCTGTTTATCTGAAATGGTGGTTATGAAGTATTGTTACAGTAGTCTGCACTTTTCTGATCAAGATATTTCATAATAAAAAGATTTTTTTTTAAGGGAGATTTGAAATAACAAAATACATAGAGGTGGAAAGCAAACCAATAGTTGCCAAGGGTTAGGGACAGGAGGATGGTCACTACAAACAGGTAGCATGAGGACGATCTTAGCTGTGATTAAAAAGTTCTGCTTCCTGTATAGTACAGAGAACTCTGCTCAATGTTATGCGACAGACTGGATGTGAGGGGAGTTTTGGGGAGAAAGGATTCATGTATAAGTAGAGCAGAGTCCCTTTGCTATCCACCTGAAATTATCATAGCATTATTAATTGACTGTACTCCAATACAAAATAAAAAGTTAAAAAAAAAAGTGCTGCATCCTGGAACTTCCCCAGCGGTCCAGTGGTTAAGACTGTGCTCCCCATGCAGGCGCACAGGTTCCATCCCTGCTCAGGGAACTAGATCCCACGCGCCACGACTAAAGAGCCCTCACGCTGCAGCTAAAGATGCCTCACGCCACAATGAAGATCCTACACACAGCAGCAAAGACCCCACATACCGCAAGTAAGACCCGGCACGGCCAAATAAATACAATTGTTTTAAAAGCCCTGCATCCTGATTTCGAGGGTAACGACACTAACCTGCTGGTGATAAAATGGCACAGAACCATGCGTACAATATATACCAACGTCAGTTCTGCGGCTCTGCTTATGCTACAGTTCAGTACGACGTAACCACTGGGATAAACTAGGTGAAGGTACACAGCTCCTCTCTGTCCTTCTCTGCACTATCTGTGCAACTACCTTTATAATTACAGTTTTTATATAAATTTAGAACTATTTCAAAAATTTTTTAAATTACAAACAGAACAATAAATAATTTACCTTAAGTAATATTATTTCTAGTTGACAGATGAGACCAGTGAGGCCCTCAAGAACAAAAGTGATTTGTAGTAGGTAGTATATGGAGCAGGGCAGGGAGGCCTGCAGAAACTCTAGTTTTCTTTGAACAACCTAGTCAGTGAGTGCACAAGTCTGGATCTCTTGGGAGCCCTTCCTCTGATATAACAGTGGCTCCCAGTGACTAACTCAGGCCGCACAGCAAGGCTGGAGATCCCAGATATTAGATCATATTAATACATCAGGGGGGCTTCTGAAGTGGTGCTATGGTAAAGGATTCATCTGCCAATGCAGGAGACCTGGGTTTGATTTCTGGTTCAGGAAGATCCCCTGGAGAAGGAAATGACTACCAACTCTAGTATTCCTGCCCGGAAGATTCCATGGATAGAGGAGCCTGGTGGGCTACCGTCCATGGGGTCGCAAAGAGTCGGACATGACACAACCCACAGCACAATGGATCAGATGTTAAAATCGGATAATCTGACTTCAAACCCCAGCTCTGCCACCTGGCAAAGGGATGGCCTTCTGTTTCAACCTTTTCCTCATCTGCAAAATGGGGACACTGTGATTATATGCCACTCACAGTGTTTAAGTCAAATAATACATGTAAAATGCTCAGCATATAACTCGCCACGTAGTAAGAGAGCAATTAAAGTCAAGGAGCACTGCCTATTACCTGTGAAATAAACCCAAATACATCTACTATTTGTCCCAAGGACTGGACTATGCATGATACTGTTCAACCACACAATCAGGTTTTTGTGCTAGGTGAAGTGTGAAGGGTCTTACTGAGAAGTATTAAATTGTGGGTAAGGAGAAGTGGGGACAAGGACAAGGGTGAGGAAAACTCAATAAAATGACCACAATTGCCTATTAGCAAATAGCTGGGAGAACCATATCCCAACCAGAAAAAGAAAAGAATATAAAACAAAACGGCTCACTGTGTCTCTGTAACCCTACAGATGACAAGAAGGTATAATCACAAATTCAAACCCCAAAGAATACAGACACTATTAAATTAACCAGACGTAAAGCCAAAAGTAGCTACATCACTTAAAGTTCCCAAAGACTACAGCAAGACTATAGATTCTGGTCACTGAAAATTAAAAAGAAAAATGTGGGCACTTATTTTGGTCACAAACCAACTAAATTTAAAACTACTGAAACTAGATTTAATCTGGGAGAGGAGACGGACCAGGCTCCACTTTCAGTTGGCTGAAAAGAAGCATTCCAGCTCCAGGAGCATACACACACACAAGAAATTGGAGACTGCATTTATTCTCAAAAGGTACATTAAAGTTGACAACAAACCCACTTGAAATTGTGAAATCCGAACAACAAAGGATGGTAAAAAGGACCAGCGTTTCAGCTCAATTTGCAGTGACAGGTTCTGCAACATGTCTTTAGGAATACATAAATCAGGTATCCAAAAGAGGGTACAATCTAAAAATGCAACTCATTTTCAAAACCAAATTACAAAAATTAGTTAAAATATGTGAAGTATTCCTGAAGTATCGGCTTGGAATCAGTAACATACATGTCTACTCTAAAAAGGGGGAAAAAACTCAAGAATATTTTATTTTCAGTAATGAGTAAGACTCCAAAAGCATAACCATCCCCCCTCACAAATGCTTTTAAATCAGTAATACTTACAACAAAAAGTATTTGTTTCACTTTGACAGGATTTTAAGTACCCTAGTAAATCTCAGTTTAATACCCATCACATATTTTGCAAAAGAAATAAAGTCAAAGTAATAAAAGAACTCTCAATAAATCCTTACTTTTAAAATTGCTTACCAGAAAAATCGGTGCCCTGTGTTTCCAGTTGGATGATTCAATTTGCTAATTCTGTGAACTGTCAATTGTTAATTCAATATTAACAGAATGTAGCAACATTTTCTTAAGGTTCTGGTTATATAATAGTGAAATTCTTTTCAAACTTTTATTTAAAACACAAAGATCAATGGTCTACAACTACAAATTTCTCTCTTAACTTTCAGTGTCCAAAAGCAAACTCTCTTATATAACATTTTTTTCTAGCAATGTGAGTAATTATGCATTCATATTATCAGTCAGAACAACAGAATCCTCTGCAATGAACTGATTTCGTGTTAACTACAAAAGAAAAAAAAAAGAATTACAGCTAAAGAAATCAGATAAGAATAATAAAAGGAACCAGAATATACCTTCTTCTGAAAAGTAAAAGAAAAATAAAAATCACATCAATTCCATTAGTAAATTGTTAACTAAAAGATGGATTTGGGAAAGAGTATTTTCTAAAGTCTTAATGGATTTAAAAAATAAGAAAAGTTGGTCAGTAGAGATTATAATAGTCAAGAAACAACTTTGTTTCACTTTTAAGGTTTTTTTACAGAATATATGAAGAGCTGTAAAAATGAAAGTACTGTAATATTGAAGGTCAATTTTAATCAAGTCAGAAAAGGAGATGCAAAGTTAGCTAAAATTTCCTATCTCAATTCCCTATCTTGATGCTATTCTTCCCTAAATTTAAAACCATTTTTACCTTGAATTCATTATCATGAGAATCTGGATTATAAAAATGCATGTATGTGAACATGTTAAAAACACTTGAACCTAAAAATCAATTTATTTTTCCCTTCTTATTTCAAAAACATCTCCAAATTTCTAAAGCAAGTAATCCCCCAGGTGCTTCCTGCCAGTTGGGAAGAACATTCTATTTAGAGACAACACGAAACAACACATTTCACCTCCTCTCTCTTCCTGCTAGCTTCTAATGTGTTACTGGGAAATTGAGAGCTGGAAATTATGAATTTTGATTAGACAGCTTTTATATGCCTGTTGGTTTACTTCCTTCAAGGTGTTAAGTCCCTGTATGATCATGAAGTAGCTTATAAAGTCACTGAGATTCAGACCTTAAATGGGAAATTTAATTTAGTTTGGTTGTTTCCCTCTTTTGGCTGACAGCTAAATCCTCTTCTAACGTGATTGAAGATGTTTCGAGGGTGAAAGAGCTGGGTTTTGAAAGAGTCATTTTCCAAAAAACAGGTAATTTGTGAAATAAAATACTTGTCAAAATTCTGTAATTCCCAAAGAATTGGCTATGATCTCAAAGGTATTTGGTGTTATGACTATGACACAACTTAATGACTTGAATCACAATTTTTTAAAAACTTGACTTGTGTCTTTGTTTCATCTGTAATAAGTGTTAACTATTAAAAAACTAAAATGGAAGATAAGCAATGAAGTGTTTTTGTACATGTGGAGTGCTTTAGCATTTCGTATCATAAGCAGACCAAATATCCCATGGAAGAGTTGAATCCAGATCCAGTGGGAGATCACTGTGGTAATAACCACAGGCAAAGTTAACCCCCTCTCTGGGACCACCTTTCATTTGTAGGAAATCAATTTTGTTGTCCCTTGAACTGGCCACGCCTCTGGCACCATGAGTAGGTACAGAGGATACATGGGTATATGCAAAGAAACATGTAAAGAAAAAGAATACATGCAAAGAAACAAACATAAAAAGAGACAGGGACTAGGGTAAGGAGAGAGTGGGGATGACAGTGAACTGTTAAAGAAGCAACTTTATACCATAGTTGTGCTTAATCAACGTCTTTTGAACAGAACTAATGGAAGGTGATATTATTATATATTCAGAAGAAAATGTTTTTGATTCTGCCCTAGGATTTCTCAAGACGGTTGTTTTAACAAAAGTCCCAGTCAAAGCATGAAGCTCTGGATGCCTCTGGTCATGCCGGGTCTGAGGTTTTCAGACTGCTGGGCCTGGCCTCTTGCTGGTTCTAAAGACTTGGGGCAGGTACTTCACAGTCCAGAGACATCCTTTGTGGAACAGAGATGCAACTTCAAGGTCATTTAATCAGTGAAAGAACAGGCTTATTTGGTCTGAATATTAAATATGCTGTTTAAAAATTATAAAACAGCATATATTATAAAAACTGTTTTATAAATTATAAAACAGCTTTTTAAGGAAAACCCTCAATTATACTTAACAGTTTAAGACAGTTATTTATTTAAACCTGAAGTATTAATTGTGGCAACCTTTCCCTGATGGCTCAGGCGGTAAAGTGTCTGTCTGCAATGTGGAAGACCTGGGTTTGATCCCTGGCTTGGGAAGATCCCCTGGAGAAGGAAATAGCAACCCACTCCAGTACTCTTGCCTGGAAAATCGCATGGATGGAGGAACCTGGTAGGCTACAGACCATGGGGTCACAAAGAGTCGGACATGACTGAGTGACTTGACTTTATGGAATATGATTTGGAAACATCCATTAAAAGTTAACACACATATCCCTGGACCCTAAAATTCCATTGCTAGAAATTTACTCAACATATATATTCCCACAGATACATAGCAACATTAGTATAGAGATTTATTCTGTGATGTTTACTGTCTCATTTTTCACAATAGCAGAAAGCTGGAAACAACAAGGGGTTGATTAAATCAGTGATGGTGTGTGCATATCATGAAATACTGTACAGACGTTAAAAAGAATGAGCTTTTTTGTTACCATAAAAGATATAGAAGGCTATATAGCTACAGAGAGGTCTGAAATACTAATTTCAAAAAGCAAATTGCAGAACAGAATGCATAGTATGATGCTATTTTTGTGTGCTTTAAAAAAACGATTTAAATATATGCTCATCTTGCATTTTAAAAAAATCATGGAAGAACAAAAAAGAAACTTTTAATGATAGTGACCTCTAGAGAGTGGGATTAGCAGGGTTTGCAATTTTACTTTTCACTTCACACCCTTCTGAACAGATTCTATTTCTAACCATGACAATAACTACATTCTTTCTTTTAGAATAACTGAAAGACTAGCTAATAATAAAGCTTATACGAAACCTACATGAACAGAAACAGAACTATGCTTTTTTATGGGACAGTCATCGAAAGCCACTTTGCCTAACCACGTTCTTCTCGTCTGTACCAGGATAACTAAGCCTACGTGAATGGATGTTAACCCATTAGCTTACGCAGCGGAATGTTCAACACCGTCGTTTACTCTCCATACCACAGTCATCTGGAGTGTTTCCATTACGAAACACGTTGACGTCGGTCAGTTTCTAAACATCTTTCTTCCGACGCTGCGTTACAGGAGGTCCAGGAGCCCCCAAGCGAGCGGCGCCCGGACGAGTCTGGGAGGAGCTCCCCGGCCGCAGCCGATTGGGCTCCGCATTGCAGCCGGCTACACACAAAGAACTTTTTCTACATCACCCAGTGGCGCCAGGATCACTTCCCTGTCGACAGACCGTGTGCACGTCGCAGACTTTAGAGCCAGCCCCTGTAGCAATTCCGTTTGAAAAGTCTCAAGTAGAAAGAGCAGAAACTCTCGTAAGTGAAATTCCTCCTCAGGCAAAGAGACATACTTTCCTGCCCTCATTCCTGTCTTTTTCTCCCTTAACTAGTTCCTAGAAATATCCAGTCGGGCTATTTCGTTTCTAGTCTTATGCCTCTAAATCAAAGTCAACTGTGCCCAGTCTCCCCAAATGAGTGTTGGTTATTTACCGCCTTGATTAACCATAAAAGTCCTCTCTTCTGGTGTTCCATTAACCTGCTCATTAAATGTCTTTTGGAAATGTTGGGTTCGAAGTTCTGTGGCTTATATATTTCTTCTAAATCTAAAATGTTACTCCACTAAAATTATATTTCAGTAAAGCAGTTTTTGAAAAATGGTCATTTTGCTTTAAGTATTCTGAGGCTTAACTTCAGTGCCAATAAGTAAAAACTTGTTATCTGGCCAGTTAGTGTTTAAGGGGGAAGCCAGTAAATTTAAAGAGTTAACTCATTATATTACTTAGTAATCTCATTTGTTCACAAACAATCTCTAACTTGTTCTTCAAATATTTAGAATATAAATGACCATGATTCTCACCTGTAACTTGGGAAGCTAACTTTTCTGCAGTCCATTTCTCCCAAGCCTTTTTTCTCTCCCCTCAATAAAACAGCAAGAACAGTAAACAGGAATCAAATCTCAAGGTTTAACCTAAGAGTAGTCTTTCTGGTTACTGAATTGAGAAATGTTATTAGAAAATAAGGGGGAAACGTCCCTTTTTAAAAAAGTTTGGGAGCTAATCTAGTGTCAGTAGCTAAAAATGTATTTTATGATATTGGTAACTCCTAAAAGTCTAGACACTTGCTGATTTTTGTCATAAATCCATATTAACAATTCATTACTTTGTCAGCCTTCTCAGCCTTGGCACTAAATGGAAGGTGCTGTTAACAGCCCTCAAAACTGAAGTTCTTTTATTTCTTCTGCCACTTGAGAAAGAGTTCTGCCACAGAATTCTAATAACACTAAGTTCCTACAAATCAACTTGGAAATGTCTAAATGTGTTTTTCCTAGAAAAAGTGCCAGACATCAATTTTATCTGGCAACCATCAAAATATATCAGACCACAAAACTATACATTCCTGGACCTCACAAGAAGGATGGCAAGGAATTTCAGCCAGCCAATCAAAGGGCTCAGTGGCAACTCCATCTGTAGGCTAAACTTGGGCAACAACACTGAAATTAACCACTGCCATCAAGAGAGTAATGGTCTTCCTGAGGGGCGGTGGTCAGTAAAGATCTACCTGCCAGTGCAGGAGACCCAGGAGAGATGGGTTCGATCCCTGGGGCAAGAATATCCCCTGGAGGAGGAGATGGCAACCCACTCCAGTATTCCTGCCTGGAAAATCCCACGGACTGGTGGACTACAGTCCATAGGGTCGAAAAGAGTCAGATGACTGATCGCACGTGTGCACCTGCACACACACACACACACACACCAAGAAAGTAACACCCCCCCACCCCCGCCAAAAAAAGTAATGGGTGGAAATTTCAAATCCACCTTCTCAATTTCTGGCTTATGATTACATAGGATTATTTAACCCATCAGCATGTTAAACTCACTTTCACAAAAAACAAACAAACAAAGCCTAGGTAAATGGAATTTTTATTTGCACACACACACACAGGTGTGTGTGTGAAGACAAATGACAGAAAACATGGGAATTGAGGGGAAAGAACCATTTCCTAGAGTGTCACTGTTGGTATAATTTCTATAACTAGAGTATGGTATCCCTGATGTACACAGTGACCTTGAAACAGAAAGTGCCTTTGGAATCTATCAGTCATTTATTCAACACCTAAAATGAAAAACATAGTGGAAATTAAAAGGCACTACCAACACAGAATTTGCCATCTAGCTAGAGAAGATACCACTTTAAGAGTTCAAAAAACTGTGAGGCTGGCAGGCGGAGAGGAGGGGAGCAAGGGATGGTTGTTTTTCCTTCTGTCTTTCCATATTCCTTGGCTTTTTGAACCATGCTGCATGTGGACTTTGGTAAAAGTATAAGAGCTGCAAAACCATAGTAGTGGGAAGGAAGTGGCAGGTAATAAGCCATTAGAAGCATCCTGCTATAGCCAGAAACCTCATGGGGAACGTAGGTACATGCAGATCTGTCCCTCTGCTTTATGTCTCAAATAAAGTTCACTCTGTCTCCAGAATCTCCCACAAATTCTCCCCCTTCACCACCTCCTCACCACTGCCTGAGGCTGCAATGACCTCCCCACTGTCACCTTCCCCTGGAGTGTGAGTTCTGACCTTTTCTGATCCCTTCAGCAGTTCAGCAAAGACTGTGGACTCCACCTCAGAATACTGTGTTTACATTATGAAATTAAACACAAATCACAAAAGCTGAATTCTATTAAAAATGTGTGTGTTAAATTATGCTTAAGTTCTGCCCAACTCTTTGCAACCCCATGGACTGTACCCCATTAGGCTCCCCTGTCCATGGAATTCTCCAGGCAAGAATAGTGGAGTGGGTAGCCATTCCTTTCTCCAGGGGATCTTCCCTACCCAGGTATCAAACCTGGGTCTCCTACATTGCAGGCAGATTCTTTACCATATGAACCACCAGGGAACCCCCAATAATCATAATTCTTTATTAATTCATTAAATGACATGATGTAGTTGTGGGCCTAACAGTTACAGTAGTATTTGTTTAGTGAAAAGTGCAAAGGATATTTTGAGATATTTGCCACAGCTGTATTATTGTGTCAAAATACCTTATTTCTGTTGGTGATAAACTCACATCTTCTACTAATTCTACTGTGATCTGTTGCCCAGATTTGTATTTGAAAAAAAAATATCCAATTTCAGTTAGAGGTTAGTGACAGTGTTATCCCAAGCTGTCTATCCATGGATTTCTTGCAAGTCTAAGGTTGGAATAAGAAGCCCTAATCTAGGGTCATGCCCATCGAGATCAGCCTCCTCACTGCCTCAAACCTGATGCTGTCATTCTGTTCAAAAGTTTTCAATGGTTCCCATGTTTCCCAAGTAAAATATAAACTTTTCTGAAAGGCAGGAAAAGCCCTAGGTTAGTTCTGTGTTCACCAACTCAGGCTTACCCCCACCTGGATTGTCTCTTTTGCATTTGAAGCTCCACCCACAATGGTCCGTTCTCCCCTAGGAACTCCTTCGACCTCTTTGTCAGGGAGGCCAGCTTCTTAAGTGCCAGGTCAAAAGCCAGCTCCTCTCTGACGCCTTCCTGACATCTTCAAGCAGACCCAGGTGTTTCATCTCAGCTTCCACTAATCTTTGTATCAATACATACTCTTTATATTGATTACTGTATTGTATTCTAATTGCTGGCACGTGTGTGTCCCCAGTACCCACAATTTCCCTGAGGGTGGAGACTGAACTTTCTCCAGGACCTTGCCTCCTGCCTGGCACATGTAGATACTCAGTAAGTATTTGTTGAATGATGCAGTGAATGAATGATCAAATAAATGAAAGAGACAAATATGAGGAGGGAGCAGGCGAAGATTACTGTTTCTAATATGGGTTAATGGAGAAGATATGAAACAGAATATAAAAGAAAATATTGTGCTAATAAAGTTTGCGTTAAGGACGTGTCACATATTCTGATTCTTTCAAAGATCATCCATGAATGCAGTAGATGATAATTGTCCATTAAAACAGCAGTTCTGGTATTCTGATTATACACAAATATGCTACATAAAAAGACCTCAACCTAGAAATAGGTTGCATTCTAAAGCAAGGTTTGCAAACCAGTTGTCTGGAATTTAGAATACGATTTCCCTCGGAAGCCAGTTAACATTTGATTTGTAACATGCCACAGTGACTCCATGTTTAACTGAAAACTGGTAGAAAATAGTACTATTCAGTACTCATCCAATATTACCAATTAAGCAAAAGGGTGATCAGAAGTGAATGTGAATATTATTCACCTTGAATATTAACATTAGAAGACAGACGAGTTTAGTTTTAGCAGAGTGAGAAAGCCCGGAGAGGTACTGGGGGAAGATCAGAAAATAACTGCTGGTTATTTCAGCAGCAAAACATAGTAGCCCTAGCTTTTTTTTTTTTAATTGAAGTAAATTTGAGCTTTCCAAATGGTGCAGTGGTAAAGAATATGCTTGCCAATGCAGGAGACGCAAGAGATGTGGTTTCCATCCCCTGGACAGGAAGATCCCCTGGAGGAGGAAATGGCGACCACTCCAGTATTCTTGCCTGGAAAATCCCATGGACAGAGGAGCCTGGTGAGCTACGGACCATGTGGTTGCAAAGAGTCAGACATGACTGAGCACAGCACAGCACACAGACTAATTTTCATTAGGTTCAAGTGTACAGCATAGTGATTCAGGGTTGGGTTTTTATTTTGGGGGGCTTTTTTTGCATATTATATTGCATTGTAAGTTGTTACAAGATATTGAGTGTAATTCCCTATTCAGTAAATCTTTATATTGATTTATTTATTGTTTGTATGTATTTTACATACTGTTTATTGTATGTATAGTAGTTTGCACCTAGCTTTTAATATGTATAATTTCACTTCAATTATATGGATTTAAGACCTTTCCTTTTGGTCCACAAATGCTTGCTCACACAAAGGAAAGAGAAAACTTATTTTTGCAGCACTTGTTTTGGAAGACAAAGAGGAAGGAGGAATCAAGTTAAGGAGGTTATGTGTGTCCTATAAAGTTTACCTGAGGTCAAATGAGTCAAGCCAGGGAGAAGAAAAAAGAAGCAAGGTATACACAGCATGAGGTGGTTATTACTGCTGCTCACCAAATTTGTCTGTTTTCCTCCCTGTACCACAGAGGAGGACTGGACTGCCTGGCCCCCTTGTGGTTGGGTGGCTCCATTCTGCAGAGTTCTGGCCAATGAACGGAGAGTAGAAGTGACAGCATTTAAATGCTAACAAGACATTCTCAGAGTCTCCATTCCCACTGGCCTCCACTATGTTTAAGGAGGCGGCAGCTTTGCCAGCCTTGGTTCCGGAATGACTAAGAGAAGAGTTGCTCTGGTGACATATGTATGAGCAGAGAAATCTGTGTTAAGCAAATCTTTGTTGTTTTAAGCCTAGGAAAATTTGGGGTTGTTTGTTTTGCAGCATAACCTAGTTTATGATGACTGACACATCATTTCTATAATTTACCTCCAGAGAAAGGAAAAGGGTAATAGGGAAGAGGTGGTGTGTTATGGTTGCACTGGAAAGAGCCCTAAAGGAGATTAGAGGAAGAGAGGAAAGGTATAAATCTGGATGTAAAGGATCCTCCTAATATGGATGCCCAGGGCCCGGAAGATCTTCTGTTACTTCTAAAATCAAAGTCCTGAAAGTGAAAGTGAAAGTTGCTCAGTCATGTCCAACTCTTAGAGACCCCATGGACTATACAGTCTATGGAATTCTCCAGGCCAGAATACTGAAGTGGGTAGCCTTTCCCTTCTCCAGGGGATCTTCCCAACCCAGGGATCAACCCAGGTCTCCCGCACTGCAGGCAGATTCTTTACCAGCTGAGCCACCAGTAAAGCCCAAGGATACTGGACTGGGTAGCCTATTCCTCCTCCAGGGGATCTTCCCAATCCAGGAATTGAACTGGAGTCTCCTGCATTGCAATTGAGCTATCAGGGAAGCCTGAAATCAAAGTCCTAATAATGCTATCATTACAAATCTGGCAAAGTCATAGCACTCTTAATATTAACTACATATGACTAAAAGGTATATGGCTTAGCATACATCATTGACATACATTCTGGCTGCAGGCCTCAGAACTTAAAAGCATTGTAAGCTTACTGAGAAAAAGGAGAGAAGAGTGAATAAAAGCATGGATTTGGGAATTAGATGGGCCTGAGTTCAAATATCAGTTCTGCCTCTTAAATCAACCTGTCAATCCTCTTATCTCTAAAGAGGAGATAAAAACAGAATCTACTTCAAAGGTTTGCTGGGAGCACTAACTGAGGTCACACCTGTAAAGTGTCAGATGCAGTACCTGGTATTACTAAATGTTCTAGCTTTTCCCAGTCCCCTGGAAGCCCAAGGGCTGGCTGGTTATAAAAAGCCTGCCTTACTGTCCTGCCCTGAACATAACAAATCTCACGGCTACCCAATGCAGCTTCAAACTGGATCTCATGGGAGCTTTCAGCCATGAATAGGCTCAGCGCTGAACTCCTGCCAGTGACTTCTGCACACTCTTGCCCTCCTAGACTCTCAAGACCAGAGGTGTTCCCCACTTTAAAACAGATCTGGGAAAGTCCAAATAGGCACAATGATATTAATAGATTGGAGCAGGATTATTCATGCTCCAAGATTCTTGTCATTAAACCAGTGAGTCCAAAAATTTCCTTCATACTTTGCCAATTTCTTTCTTTCCTTTTAATACATTGTTTGAGGGAGAAAAGGAATCATTAAAGTCAATGACTTCCTCCTCCATTAAGGATCAATTGGAACGCCAAAATCTATGTAAGTGGGAAAAATGACTTGTGACAGCACATCCTCGGACCACGACTTTCTGGGAGCGCATGTATTATGTTGGCTGGAAAGCAGAGCACAGGCAGACCTCCAGGTCCCTTAACAATGAAAATTCACCCAGAAGGTTACTGTGATAGTGGCTGACACACATCAAACTCCTGTCTCTCCATCAGGATCTAAAAACCCAAGTCCAAACTCTATGATTATAGAGTAGAGTGCAAAGAACCAGAGGAGGGCATGCCAACCCACTCCAGTATTCTTGCCTGGACAATCCCATGGACCTAGCAGACTATGGTCCATAGTGTCGCAGAGAGTCGGAACACGAATGAAGCGTCTTAGCACGCACGCACATGCAAAGATCCACAGCCAAGAGAAAACACAAAATGCCTCTAACTAGGATAAAAATGGAGTCAACTGACTCCAGTTGTGACAAGTGCAGAGTTAAGAGGGTGTTACTATTTTTTTTAATAAATGAAAATATATTATGGCGCAGAGGCAAAATCTACACTACAATTTAAGTCGAAACAGACTTCATAGGAAGGCGGGGCTTGCCCCACCTCAGGCCACTCCCACCCCAATGGGAGAGAGATTGCTGCCCTCCGGGCATTTGGGTACTTCGGCCAAAGCAATCAAACAGCATGAGGCTCTAAAGAGATTCAGTATCCAACCCAAGGTCAAACAACCAGAAAGTGAAGTGAAGTCGCTCAGTCGTATCTGACTCTTTGCAACCCTGTGGACTGTAGCCTACCACGCTCCTCTGTCCATGGGATTCCCTAGGTAAGAGTACTGGAGTGGGTTGCCATTTCCTTCTCCAGGGGATCTTCCCAACCCAGGAGTCAAACTCAGGTCTCCCGCATTGGAGGCAGACGCTTTAACCTCTGAGCCACCAGGGAAGCCCAAACAACCAGAAGTGGACCCTAAGTTTTACAAGTGCTAGTTCAAGGTTCTTACACTGTAGCATCACACCATCCTTTCCTGACAATGCAAATCTGTCACTTACCTCAGCCTGCCTGGCGCAGAAGCTGGCCTTCAAATGGAAGCATGCATTTGGGGGACCCCAAGGCCCCAAATCAAGGGCAAATGTGAGTCTGCAGACAATGAAAGGGAGTCGATGTCTGCACCCTCCCCCTAATCCTCTCCCGAGCCCTGCCTCCTTCCCATCCTGCCACATCTCAGATGTCTCCTTAAGTCCACTCTAGCTTTGTTCCAAGTCATTTCCAAAGGGCCCCTCCAGAGGGATCATACAAAACACAAACCTAGTTTGGTTACTCCCCCATTTAAAAAGCTTTTGTCCACCGCCCTCCAGATAAAATCTGAGCATCTCAGCAAAGCCTACAAGATCTGACCAACTCGCCTCTACCCCCTCTTGAACCTTTTGGGAGAAAGACCTTCCTCACCAAGGGGTCTAAAGACTCCTTTCCACTTCCATAGTTTTCGGGATTTGGTTTTTCTTCCCCCTAATATTTATTTATTTGGCTGTGCCAGGTCTTAGTTGCAGGGTCTTTAGTTGCAGCATATGGAATCTAGTTTCCAGACCGGGATCAAACCCTGGCCCCCTGCATTGGAAGCATGGAGTCTTAGCCACTGGACCAGCAGGGAAGTCCCTCCTTTCCACCCTTTAACACTCACACAAGGTACCTTCCTCCAAGGTCGTCTCTAACCCTTCAAAGCAGCTTGATGGCACCTGGTCCACAATTAACTATTACTGCCTTTATCATGGTGTTTCACAGTAAATTGTTCATGTAGTTAAAGAGTTTATACGACACGGTCTCCTGAGAGGCAGAACCGGCTTCAGAGTCCAGCAAAATCCTGGGTTTGAACCATGACTTCCCCATATACTGGCCAGGATATTCTCTCTCTCTCCAAGCCTCAGTTTCATTTTCAATAAATGGGGAAATACATACCTTACCAGTCTGTTGGGAGGGTTAAATGGGACAACAATACATAGAGTATAAGGCAGAAAACATATTTGATGGTTTAATACATGTTAGTTCCTCTTCCCTCAACCCTTCCCTTAAGCTATAAGAAATCCTGTGATGCAAGAATTTTTTTTTTTACTCTTTTGTATTTCTGGCAAATAATACAGCGGGCACTTAACACATGTTGGCAGGAAAATACAGAAGAATTACACAGGAATGCAGAGGAGGAGGCAGGGAGAGAGGAAAGGAAGAAGGAAATTAAACAATGAAATGACCGAAAGAATGAATGACTCTAGAAACAAAGAGAGACCCTGATCTGTTAAAGCTAACAAAAGTTACTATATAGCCTGGTCATGCGACTTTGAGAATGCCCTATCCTTCCCTACTGATAAACTCTGAAAGGATGTCCGCAAATATTATCGTGTCACTAGATAAAGACCCTGGATCAAGAGACTGGCAGATCTACCAGCAGTAGGCAGTGTATTCTAACGTAAGATTGGCACACATACCTATGAAAAAATTTTATTCCCCAAACTGTTCATTTCCTATTCTGCTCTAAATGCTCAGCTTAATACAAAGAATACAAATAAACTGATCTTACTCTATGAGGTCACAATTAACACACCTAATCAGCAGTGTGTTGTTAAATCAGGAGAGGTAAAAAAGCTTTAATTTCCAGCGTCTGCCAATTTCTGTGGTGTAAATACTCCACCAGGGATGATTTTGGTCTACGAATGACATACCCATAGTTGTACTCACAGAATCCCTAAGCAGAGAAATAAGATAAGAGAACAGTTGACTTTTCTGTCAGGGGTTCTAGCAAAGGAAACAGTGGAGAGGAAGGTGAAACTGCTACAGATGTGTTGATGGGTTTCAGTTATCCCCATTCTCTCTGCCCCTTTTTCCACCAGAAAACTGAGCAGATGCCCTAAACAAATATGGAAAAGTAGAAACATACTTTCTGATCAAATATAGAATTAATGGCCACACCTGGAAATAGAGATGAGGCAAAAGAAGCTCTGTTGGAAATCTAAGGATCAAGTTCATCAAATGGCAGAGGGGGAAATGGGCAGAGGACCTGAACAGATATTTTTCTAAAGAAGACAGAGAGATGGGCAACAGGCACATGAAAAGATGCTCAACATCATTAGTCATGAGGGAACTGCAAATCAAGATCTCACCTCATACCTGTCAGGCTGGCCATCACCAAAAAATACAACAAATAACATGTTAGCAAGGATGTGGATGAAGTAAAGAGCCTTTATGCACTGTTGGTGGGAATGTAAAATGCTGCACTGCGCATTGTACAACTGGCTAGTTTGGAAAATAGTATGGACATTGCTGAAAAAATTAGAACTAGCATACAACTCAGCAATTCCACTCCTGGTCATTTATCTAAAGAAAACAAAAAACTAAACTGAAAAGATATGAGCGCCTGCATGTTCATTGCAGTATATTTACAACAGCCAAGATATGGAAGCAACCTAAGTGTCCACCCCACAGATAAATGGGTAAAGATATGGTATATAAACATACAAGGGAATACTCCTCAGCCATTAAAAAAAGAAGAATTAAATCCTGCCATTTGTGACACGGATAGACCTTGAGGGTATAATGCTAAGTGAAATAAGTCAGAGAAAAATGCCATATGACCTCACTTATATTTGGAGTCCAAAAATAAAAGACAAAAAATGAAAATAGACTTATCGATATAGAGAACAAACAGGTGAAGGGAGACAGGCAGGACTGCTGAAGGGAATTAAATGCTACAAACTTCAAGTTTTAAAATAAGTCAAGGGGATGTAAGATGGGGCACAAGGAATCCAGGCAATAGCACTCTAATGACTTTGTATGGGGACATGGCCGCTAGACTTGTGATCATTTCAGAATGTATTCAAACGTCAAATTACTATGCTGTACACCTAAAACTAACATAACACTGGACATGAACTATATTTCAACTTTTAAAAAGATGGCAGACAGCAGGTTAAAATGGGAAATCAGACAACTCCTCTGGGTAGAAATAAACATGGAAAATATTTTTCTGAATGTTTAAGATCACAGCAGCTCTCTGGACCAAAACCTAAACAGGAAAAAGCATACCAAACTAACAGAAGGAAAAACCGTTTAGCAAAATATAAGTTTTTTATCTTAACATGGTTGGAAACTGGGGAGCTATAAATGTTATGGTGTTCTGTGATGAAGCCTCACTCTCTCTGCCATAGGAAAGGGGCTCCTTGGGTGGTATGTATGCTTAGACAGAAGAGAAAGGCAGCTGGCAATATTTCCTTCCCTCTCACTAGGACTCTGGCTGGCTTTCCCCTTCCCTCTGTTTCTAACAGAGGCAGCACATGTGTAATAACACTCCACAAAATACGCTCCTGATCTCTAGGGCAAGTCAGAGTTCCTATGTTAAGGATGAAACTCTGAGGGCTGCCTATGAAAGCAGTTTTATCTTTATGGCACTGCAGATATTTATTGACGTGACCCCTTCTCTGTGACAACACTCCTGTGATCCAGCCTCTCTCGTTGACAAAGTTCCCAAAGGGGTAAGAAGAATATATAGTTTTGCTCCATGATTTCAGCAGAAATACTATCTAGCCATTTGGGACTCTCGGGCTTTTAAGAAGCTACTGTGGCAACAGCTGTTACTTTACTTTAGTAATAAAGTTAAAGAAACCTGAACTCAAGCCACATAGGGGAAAAAATTAGAAATATCAAAAATATGCGAAGATGAGAATACAAGAAAACCATGTCTACCTAGGAGAGTGAAACGAAACTATCACAAAATCATTTTTATGGAGAGAAACCCAGAAGGTGTGGAATGGCAGGCATTGCCCTTCCATTCAAATGAAGGGCAGCTTAGTGAAGAAACAGCTCCTGATACTTCACATAAAAAGACAAGACACGTGCACATGCCAAAATGTGGCATTCAGGGCTGGCTACTTGTTTCAAAACCCGAAAGGAAGCAAAGAATGAAATAAAGAGACAGCTTTCACGTTCCGGATTCTAAATCACTCAATTACTCAAGAGAAGGTACTTAGCTGTTTCATTGGAATTTACATAATCTGGCCAGCAGGGCTGGATCTGATGAGCAAACAGGGCAACTTCACGATACAAAAGAGGGAAAGTGAGGCAAGAATGAACTGAGCCATTAGGGCCAGGAGCAGGCAAAAGAAAGGATGGCTCCCCTGGTGAGGCTTGGAGGGTAGGCAGCCACCGGGCATCGCCAGCTACTGGGCGTGAGTCACCTCTGGCAGAGGCAAAAATGAGGTCACAAAACAGCATGGATGGCAAGGTTTCGACTTTAAACCAGCAAGTAGATTAGAAACGTGGAGATAAAAATCAGTGCAAAACTCTGATGAGAATCAAGACATCGTGGAAACCAGCAGAAACCAGTTCTTCCAGTGGAAGAAGTCAAGACCTGGAAATTACTCCCCCAGAGTCTTCCCAAGGCTGGCTGCCTAAATCCCAAAGAAAAACCCAAGGTTTAAAGAACTGTAGGGGTGACAGTCGCCAAAGAAAAGTACTGACTACTGAAACCCAGGGTAGCAGGGTGCTGCTCTTACAAATACCAAACCTGAGATGAAAACATCTGTGTGCCAGTGTGGACTCCACCCTTGACTTGCTGGGTGGATGGTATGTGTCTCTGTGCATGCGTGCACACAAATCTCCCGACGGCCCCAGGGCTGGGTGGCCACCTCAGCAAAGTGACACAACTCAACTATTTCATCTGAAAAGTGGTTTCAAGCTTTATTCTAGGAAGTGAAAACACTGGGAGAGGAGAATCCAGGGCCACTTAGTTAATGAAAGGCCTAGAATGAACGACAACACTTTTTTGTTCCAAAGGCGAGAAACAACCTCTCAGATGCAGGAGAAGCCTCAGCCCAGCTGTGAGATGTCACCACAGCCATTCAACCCCCACTCCCCTGGGCCTAAACCCTCAGCGGAGAAGGGCACGGCCTGGTCCCAGGACATTCCAGCCCATGGATTATTTGATGACGTGTCTGCCTCCTACCCTCCTCCCGGGGTACAATTTTCTAAAAGCAGAGAAAATCCTTCCCAAGAAAATAAACACTCCCAAACAACCGTCCCATTCTGTTACCTATTTGGATTACATAATTGCTATGAAGTCAAGAGTTTCTTACTGACACGCCAGAAAAGACCTCTCAGCTCATAAGCTGAACTGCCTTTTCTCCGCTGCCCAAAGCCCTTTAAAAAAGCTCCAAGTCCCTAAAAAGCAGTCCCCAGTGCCCACTGACATGGAAGGAAAAACTCCACCACCTCAACTCTGCTCAGAATGGAAACTTGCATTAAAATATTTTAAGTCCATGAAACTCTATCAGTCCTGTATATCGTTTTCTTCAACAATGACAATAATATAAACCCTTACTGATGCTTCAAATCACCCTTCATAGGAAGAAAACACTGCATATTTTTTCTGATTCTGTGAGGATAAGCATACAACCTTAACTTTTTTGTTGACCAATATGTAAAAATGGGGTGAGTAATAATTGGTAACTGGCATCATTTACCAGTCACCAAGTAAAAAGTTAACCCCCTCCTGACCCATCCCCACACTAGGAAAAAAACCCACTAGGTCAAGCTGACCTACATATATATATATAGGTCAAGCTGACTCGAACCCCACAGAGAACAATGCTAATTAAGATACCTATACTTTTTCAGTTAAGGCAGTAGCAAAAAGGCTGAGGGCTTCTTTTATAGCCTGCTCTAACTTGTTCATCTGGATCAATGTAGAAATAGTAGCAATTTGCTCTTCGTAATTCCTCTCCAGGAATAAAAATGACTAGGATATTCCTGGAAGGCCTCCTCACTCACAAATTAGAAGGTGTACCTCCTATAAACACTGTACTTTGCTCAGTGTAAAGATTCAGTGAGATAATACATAGAAAGTGCTGAGCAAGCATCTGGCACACAGGAATAACCTCAATACATCAATGGCACCAGTGATGAATACATACAGCAAAACAAAACAGACAGAAAAGGTGGGGGCTGTTTCCTGATGCTTATCAACTTACTGGGAATAGGGAAAATTGAAACTTAAGGTGATAATGATGCCACAGCCTAACCCAGAGATGTCTGCTGTCCTCTGGTTTGCTCATCATCTAGCTAGCCATCAAGAACTTGCCACAATACCACAGGTACTCACACCCGACTATGTATCCAACTCTCAGTGACCGAGAAGTAGCAGAGTGTTTGAAACAATGAGAACAGAAATGAAAAAGACCTTGAAGAAATTTCACAAATTCCCTTGGCACTGATCACGTAAAAGGTTTGCCAGCAAAGTCAAAGAAACCACACGACACAATTGTTGTCAGTGGAAAAAGAGGATACAGAAAGCACAGATGCTGAACATCCTAATGAGAAGGGGATCTTCCCATCAGAGACCAGATACTCAAATTCTAGCTCTTCTGTAAAATTTAGACCACAAATAAATCCTTCCTAAGGCGCACCTAGCAATCTTTTGTGCTTGGCTCTGCTGTTTGGACATGCATAGTTGCTTTCCTTCCAGTCACAAAACCGGTTTTTAAGAGCTTATGAAAATATTCATATTTTTATGATATGTGATAAGCAGGTTTTACTCTAATCTACATCTGATGTGCTAATTCACTTGGGGCACACACATGACATACTCGGCTCACCTTCCCAGTGACACACTACAGTATGCAATTACGCAGGACATTTTTTTTTTTCAAAGGTGGCAACATGAATCATGTCTGGAGTCCAGAAAAATGATGCATTTGCAACAGTCGTGAGACTGGGTGGCAAAAAAATGTCTGTAAAACTTTTATTTTGTATTTTGTATTGTGCCTCTTCAACCTACAAGAGTCTGTGTCACGATTTCGTAGTCTCTAAACCAGGTATTTTGGAAACACAAAGGGCATTAGTGTTATGCCTTTTCAACTTGTAAAAGACCAGGCCACTTGGCAACTCTTTGGAATTTCTAAACCATGCTTTCCAAAATGCAAAGGGCAAGTGTGACCCATAACTTTAGAGAAGGGCAAGTAACGTTCTACCTCTGGCTCAATATTTGTTTATTTCACTTGATGTAAGTTTTTATGGCAACCCTCTATTACCATGAAAGTGTATTCAAAGTAATAAGTGAAACTTGTGAAAGTCCATTTTTTTTTATTTAATACATTCTAATCAAATAGTAACAGCAGTAAATAAACACTTTGAAAAGCAGGCATGTATCCCCCTATATCTGGAAGAAAATTAAGTCAAAGTATTCTACATGGTAGAAGGGAGACAACTGCTAATGTCTATGGTTAAACCACTTGGAAATTCCTAAAGCCATTTCCAAAAAATCAATGGCAACAGGTTGGGGACGCAGCTGTTTCAAAGAGTAAAATGTCTCTATCTACACGGTTTTATTAACAGGGATTGAGTTGCACCTGTATAGCATGACATTCTTGTCTTTAGCCTTAAAGGAAAAGAAGTCTTTTCCATTTGCACCAGTTTGAAATATTTCTGAAATAAGGCTCCCTTGAAGAGGATTACTACAGTACTCATTCACGAGAGTTCATACATGTAGTAAAAAGACAAATACAGGATTTCATGGTCACCTTTTTTGGTTGATTTGGTTAATTGCATAAAATGAAGGATAAATACTCACAAGCATATCTGTTTAACAAATCTCCTAAGTACATCAGAATGCAAAATATCAAATGTCCTAAAATAGACTCTGATCACCAGGCACACAGAACTGAAGTTAAGCCTGTGTCAGTTTCGTTCCTCCCACTTCTTCGGCACTGCTAAGTGGGGCTCTTTCTCTCCTACCAGTGCTGGGACCTTTCACCTAACACCAACAAACCTCAGAAAGTCAGAGTTCTGAGAAAATGTTCCTTCAGCCTTTACTTGGGATGTTTTATTCTTAACTTAAAAGGATCAACTGGTCTTGGTCAGCCTTAGGAAGGGAAGCATCCCTCAGTTGAAAACACGTGGGGAAAACTTTAAATACCTAGCTACCTTGCCACACAATTAAATCAGATTGACTTCAGCTGGTCTTAGAATTCCACGTAGTTATCCAGAGCCGTCACTCAAGATTTGGTTCTCTTTTACATAGCTGCATTCGGAGATATTCTATAGGAGGCATGTTTAGAAAAAAAAGAAACACTTATACCTGGAATTTATATTCTTCCAAATAATCTTTTAGTCTTGTTGGTAAAGGCAGTCCCCAGATGGTGCTGGTACACTTGTTAATGGTGAGTCTGCAGAGATGCTGCAGAGGTGGTGCTGATGTGTAGAGTGGCTTGGTCAGATAAAGGTGAACAGTGCCGTTCCGGGGGGCTTCTGGGCCTGTCCGCTTATCCTTGCACATCTGAACATAGTAGTCGATCAGATGAACCACACTGTCAAACTGTTTAAGCTTGGACTTGACACATATGATAGAGTCCAGTCTAAATTTCCCATCTTGGTATTCGATGCGAAGATTAGTTGGTCCAGCTGATGTCTTAACAGATATTGTTAGTAGGTAGTCTGAATGCGAACTATCTCTAATCAAGAAAGTTCCTTCTGGTGCCTCTTTTAATTTCTCTTTGGCTTCATTAACAGTCATATTTCCCCAGTACCAACCTGGGGTTTTTGTTCAAAAAGAAAAAGAAAAGAGGGTTAAATAGTTATTATAGAGAATTTTTAAAATAGGGCAAGTACTTGGCAACAATGTTCTAGCTATAAAAAGAAGTGTGTGAAAGTTTACCATAGGCTACCATAAATACATTCTGTAGAAATTTACTGAAAATGTGGGTCCGTTTAATTTTCTGAACAAACTGCAAGCCAGCTTTCTTTTTTAAAAAGTAACTTTCTGTAGCTGATCTTTGAACTCTCTTAAGATTTTCTAACACACAAAAGAATGGTTGTAATATGACACACTGGCTGAGCAGGCATGATGCTTTTCAAGTGAAATGAAAGATTTAATGTAAATTAAATAAGTCAGAAGTTAGAAAATCCATGCCCTAAAAAAAAAAAAAAAAATGGAAAACCCAACTTCAGTTAATTCCAACAAAATAAAAAGCAACAACTTTTTGGCTGGTTGGTGTCCCCCTCCACCCTTTCCAAATCTATATCTCTTTTCAAAGCCCTGGAAAGCACCGCTATTTTAGAAGAGCAGTTCTAGTACAGTAGCTTCTGTCTGCTGTTTTGACTGCAACTACCTTATCAGCCATTGAGAAATGGAGAGAAAGCCCAATGGATAATTAGTACTACAAGTTTACAGTCTTCCATAAACTTTCTTGGACTTCGCCCTAATTCAAATCCAATCACAACCGTTGGTCTCCCTGGCATTCTCGATTCGACCTGCCGGTTCCATCTTCCATTCCGTTTTCAAAAGCGACTTAGCGACATCTTGCATATTAAACGTTTGAACAATGCTCCCCATCCCCTACCTCAAAAAAACTGCTCGGGGATCTGCAATCTGCCGGTTCCTCGCGCGCAGGGAAAGCCCTTGGCCCGCAAGGAAAGACCGGAACCACGAGTGAAGAACTATTCCCTCCCCCCTACCTCTACCAAAACTTCAATTCTGCCCCAAACGTAACCTTTGAGGGTCCCGATTTTGAAAGCTTGCAGGTTTGCCAGAACCTCCCTCCCCCACACCCCCCGCCCCCGCTCCCATCTTATCTTCTTTCAGATGCCGAAAGACAACAGAGAGCCGCGCAAAGCGCAAGGCTGCCCCTAGAAACCAGCCCTAGGCTCGCCTGGGGCTTCGCAGTCCGCCCTCCTCCCGGCTTTGCGGCAGTCGCCTGCCCGGCAATCTGTCGGTCCCTGAACTTGGCTGCCAAGATTCCAGGCTGCAGCGGCTGCCGGGCCCAGGAGCCGGATGCAGCTGAAGCTGCTGGCAGCCCAGGGCCCACTCGCTGCCCTCGCAACCCGCGGACAGGAAAGGCGCTGTCACTATCTCCGGCTAGGTTCCGAGCCCGAGTGCCGACCCCCAAGCAGCCGCGGAAAATAGCTAAAGCGCCAGCGCCCTAAGAGTCGATTTCCAAGGAACCCTCCTCGAGCTCTGCCCTCCTCTGGGCCTTGGAGTCCCTCAGGAACCACTTTCCTTTCGCATTCCCAAGGATCCAGAGCCGTGCGGCATCCTCTCCGCGAGCCGCCTGCCCCGCGGCGGGGATCCCAGCCTCGCCAGCCCAGCCCCATCCCCGTCTCGGGGGAGGCGCCCCCTTCTCGCACGCGTCGGGACGGGTCCGCTCCCTACCTGTGTGACTGAGTTCCCGCAGGGCCTTCGCCAGACGCGCCGCCTCTGGGGACGGCTCCTCCGCCGACCCCGCGGTCCCCCACTGGCTCTGCGCCCCTTCCGCGCCATTCCCGGAGGACTCGAGGCACCGCAGGGTCATGGGAGAAAGGTCACCGCTGCAAAGACAGGTGGCCGCCCGAGCTGGGGTCGGAGAAGGGCACACGTCCTTCTTAGAAGTCAGTGGGAACCCCAAAACCACTCCCTGAGGGGTCCCCGAAATGGTGGTGGAGGGGCCGGGGATGGGGCGCTGCAGGCTCTTCCTCCCCGGGTTCCGGTGCACCGATGGCCAAATCCCCCGCAGGCGCGTTCACGCACAGTTGGCCTGCAAAGAGAAAGTGGAGGGTTGGGTCAGTCGGAACTGGACCCCTGCGGCCGGGGTGAGGGTGGAGAGGCAGGGATGTGGAAAATCCCTGGGACTCCTCCGCGTCTGGGCTCCTGCACCATTTAACCCCGAGCATCCAGTTACTGCCCTGGCCCGTTCCAGAGAAAGGACAGAGAGAGACAGCAGGGATCCAAAGCACAAGGGGCGTTGGGGGGCGGGGGGAGCCGACAGGATGAGGGTGAGGAACCGGGCAATTTCCCGCCGAGGGCCGCTCTCTGAAATCGCAGACTAGCAGACGAGAAGAGCGAAGAGTCACCTGCGGCTACGGCGGTTAATGGGCAAGCAGAAATTTGAAAAGGAAACAGGCGAGGTCCCCAAATTGGCACTCCTTTCTCACACTGCACAGCCCGAGGAGCCCCGGAGGAAGCCCCCGGCACAAACCTAGTTACCGGCCCTAGAGCGCCGCGGGTCTCCCCCGGCAGAGCCGGCAGTCCGGGACTCGGAGGTGCGGGAGCTGCGGCCACCCCGCAGAAGAGGCTCCCTCGCTCCCCTGCCCACGCTGGGGGCACGGGTTGGGGGGCCGCCGAGGCTGCCGCTCCCGAGGTCGGGCGGCTCCTGCTGCTGCTGCTGCTGCTGCTGCTGCCGCCGCCGCGGGCGCTGTCGAGGAATCTGCCCGAGCGCGCAGACCTCGCGGGGGCTCCGACCCGTGACCCGAGCCCAGGCCGAGCACGCGGCTGAGAGCTCTGTGGGGCATGCTAGACAACCAACGCCGAGCCCTTACCTCGGCCTCGACCGCCGTGGCCGCCTCCACACCAGGCAGACTCCAGCCCGCCCTGGGCGGGGGAGCCGGGAGGGGCCCGGGAGGAGGGGTGTCTGCCCGTTTTCCCGGTTGACTTTTTAATTTGGGAACGAGATGCCCAAGGCGGTGACTAGCCCTGCGCTCAGCGGCGGAGGCGTCCGGAGTTCTCTGCGCAGAGTAAAGGTGAGTCCTGGGGACCACTGCCTCGACTCGCCGGGCTCAGACACCTCCTCCGGGCTCCGACAGCCCCCGCCCCCCGACCCGGGGCAGCTGCTGGGTTCCCTCCGGCTGCAGCCAAGGAGATGAGAAGGGGATAGGGAGGGAGGAAAGAGTCAGGGAGGGAGGCAGGCGGGTGGGGAGGAGCGGGAGATCAGGTTATTAGAAGGATTATTAATCTGGATGGCAGTTTACAGGGGGGAAGAAAAAAAAAAAAACTCTGGAGACTTCCAGACGCCGGGAGAGAACCGGAGAAAGCAGGCAGTAGCTCCCAGCCTCCAGGCAGGGCCACAATTCCGACTCTCAAGCCCGGCGGCTCCAAACTGCGGAAGCCCAGGCTGCCTGGCGCTGGCGGCCGCGCCCCAGTGCCCTCCCCAGCCCTCGTGGGGGCGGAGCCTTCGGGCTCCCCGGACTGATACCTGCTGCCGGCCCGAGCTCCTTCGGCGCCCCAGTGGCAGGCAAAGGCGATCCTGAGGCCGTGCACCCGGGGCCCCGGCGCGCGCCGTCCGTGGCCCGCGCAGCGCCAGTGGCGGCGGGCGAGGAGGCTCATGCTTCAGGGGAAGCCCAGGGCCCGCGAGCCGCGGCGGCGGCGGCGAGACTAGAGTTAAACGTCAGTCCCGGGAGCGGTGTGTGCGCGCGATTTCCCAGACGTACGCGCCTCCCTCACTCCCCGCCTCTCTCCCCGTCCGCGCTCCCCGCGCGCCCCGCCCAGCGGCTGCGGAGGCCGCTTTCCAGGAACTTTCCAGGAATCCACCTCACGTGACCGCGGCCCCCGCTACTGCTTTAAAGAGACTCCGGCGCAGTTGCGCAGGCTTCGGGGGAGACGGGCTCCGAGCTCTCCGGTTCCGACCCGGTCGGGGTGGATGCCTGGGAATTCGCCCTCCTCTGACCCCCAGTGCCTGGGTGTCCTCCGAGACGCGCAAGAGAAGCCCCAGGCCACCACCGAGCCAGTTCCCGCGGCGGCAGCCTGTCTCCAAGCCGTGCAGGCAGTGCGCCGGGGTCGAGCGATGAACAGACATGCTCGCCCCTAGGCCTGCCGCCGAGGGTTGTGTTGCCCACCCCTTCCGCGCCTTCTCTAGGCGACCTTCCAGGCCGCACATCAGGAAGAGGGGGTGTTGGAGAGACTAGAGGTCCTCGGAAATGGCCCCTCCCGCTCTAAGACACATTCGTGGTGTGAGGGAGCCCCCTCTTCGACCACCCCCCACTTCCAGGTCCACGCCCAGGAGCCGAAGGGAGTGGGCCGATGGCGGTCCCCGGGGCCCGGGTCCTAGAAGGTTGCCAGCGGGCGGAGAGCGGCGCCTGGTTAAGCTGCGCTGGTCGCGCTCAGTCCCCTCCCTCTGGCGGGCTTGCTCGCGATCTCCCGCACCGGCCCGGCCCTGCTCCTCCCTCCTTCCCTCCGCTCCGCGGTCTCCTTCCGGCCACCCGGCGGCCCTCCCGGCTCACCAGCGCCGGTCGTGGAGGGGACACTCAGATCCTCGCGCTCTGTGGTCCGCGTGGCCCGCCCGCCTCCGTGTCCGCAGCCTGAGAGAGCTCAACTCTGGGATTTCCCGCAGAACCGGAGCCTGGGGGACCGGGAATGCGGAAAGATCCCCAGCTCTTCTTCCCTGCCCAGGGACCCTCACCTCCTCCCACCTGGTTGGAGGCCACCTGGCCTCAGTTAAAACTCATCTCCTTCCCTGCATGTCTCCTCCCGAGATGTGACCTACTTTAAATGTGACCTACTTTTTAAAAAATCATCAACACTCATGGGAAAACCGGATCCAACATTTCGATAACCATTTTTCTTTGAAATACTCTTCTATTGCATCACTATACAAAAGCTTGAAAGGTCAATGGCCACTTTTAGTTGAAGCGGCGGCTATGGGGAAGTTGGGCGAGGAAGCGGCGGAGCGGGGTGGGGGGGGAGGGGGGCGGGAAAGGCTCGACTCACAAACCTTGCCTGGTGCCCCCCCCTGCTGGCTCCGCGAGGAAACAGAAGCCAGTTCCCTGCCTTGGGGACTCGTGGACAAAAGGTTTTTCTCAATAATTTTCCTGCTTTTGAGTAAATAATTATGCAAATGATTGATAAATTAGCCGGAGAGGAAGGGGAGGAGTGCATTTCCCAGCTAAAAGAGGGTTTTGTCAACGATGCAGTCGCGTGGACGAATCATGTTTTGTTTCTTAGAGTCTACTGTGGAGGACTGAGCTAACTGAACCCTAGTTAGAACCCTCTATAATAGAGATGGATAAGTTTGTATGTCTCTTGCCCTTCTTGGACCCTAGACCTTTTCTATAAAATTGAGGGACTGGATTCCAGTTCTGCGAGAGGGATTGGGATGAATGAACAAATAAGATTCCAAGTGGAGTTTGTGTCTGGTCTGAGGCCCAGAAACTCTTAATGAACCACTACATCTACTAGGGTTCATTGTGCTCTAAATAATTCCATTTAACTTCTCCTTCCTTGGTAGAGAATCACAGAGGAAAAGTGTACCCACTTTTCTGTAGTGTAAAAAGTTTTTTTTTTTAATTTTGCAAAGATAAAATAATTTCCATTTAATTGTCAGATGAAATGAATCTGCCAACAGCTCTTTTTAACTGTGTTTTCTTGTAGCCTCCTAAGGACCTTTGCACATGCCCTCCCTGCTTCCTGAAATGCCCCTCCCCAGACTGGGTGCGTGGCAGACTGTAATCATTCAGGGCCCAGCTCAAGAATCACCTCTACAGAGTCATTGTCCACCAAGATTACAGTAAACACAGTGCCAACTGTAGCAGCACCAAGCTTTGTACTAAAGTAGAGTTTTTAACTTCTGTCTCTGAAAGGTCTCAGCAATGTCCAGCATTTTGTTGGCCCTAGGAACCGCATATTAGGAAAATATTTATGAGATTGTGTTAAGTGAAAAAAAAGTAGAATGTGTAATTGTATCCATGCTATGCTTTTGACATTATAAAGTTAAGTGTGCCTGTGGGCAAAAACAGAATGTGACCAAACAAAAGCAGCTGTTTGGAGGGTGACAGGATGTGGGTGAATCTTTAGATTTGACTTTTCTTAATACTCCAGTACTCTTGCCTGGCAAATCCCGTGGACAGAGGAGCCTGGTAGGCTGCAGTCCACAGGGTCGCTAGGAGTCGGACACGACTGAGCGACTTCACTTTCACTTTCCACTTTCATGCATTGGAGAAGGAAATGGCAACCCACTCCAGTGTTCTTGCCTGGAGAATCCCAGGGATGGCAGAGCCTGATGGGCTGCTGTCTCTAGGGTCACACAGAGTCGGACACAACTGAAGCGACTTAGCAGCAGCAGCAGCAATACTGTTCCAGGGTTTCTGATACAGCCATCATTTTCCCAAAACTGCTTGAGAGTGTCATCGCTTACTTTCAGGGGGTAGAGTATAGTTTGCAGAGCTGAGGGACTGCCCTCCTGAACCCCAGGTCTGCCACCCATCACTACCCTTTAGATGTCTAAGTGGAATCTCTGGTTTAATAGGTCCCAAACTGCGGCCTGAATAACCCTTTCCCTCCCCACCCCCTCAAAAATAAAACAAAAACAAAGCCATCCCTCCTGCACTCTTCCCCATCTCTGAAAACATCAATTTCAGTCTTCAGCTGCTCAGGCCAGCAGCCCCAGAGCCATCCTCCTCACACACCCCTCATCTCATGTGTCAACTAGTCCTTTGATTTCACAATAAACCCAGAAGGGAAACACTGGCCACATCTCCCCCATGCATTAGTCTGTGTTTGTTCAGTCGCTCAGTCGTGTCCAATCCTTTGCAACCCCATGGACTGCAGCAGGCCAGGCTTCCTTGTCCTTCACCATTTCCCGGAGTTTCCTCAAACTCAGGTCCTTTGAGTTGCTGATGCCATCCAACCATCTCATCCTCTATTTTCCCCTTCTCCTGCCTTCAGTCTTTCCCAGCATCAGGACTTTTTCTAATAAGTCAACTCATTAGTCTAGGCCACCTTCATTTCTGGGCTTCCCAGGTGGCACTAGTGGCAAAGAACCCACTTGCCAATGCAGGAGTCAAGAGACGCGGGTTCCACCCGGGGTGGGGCAGATCCCCTGGAGAAGGAAACGGCAACCCACGCCACTATTCTTGCCTGGAGAATCCCATGGACAGAGGAGCCTGGTGGGCTATAGTCCATGGGGTTGCAAAGAGTCAGACATGACTGAAAGCAGCTGGGATAAGCACCTTCATTTCTACCTGGCTTACTGCTGCAGCCTCCCACAAAAGGCTTTCCAATCAGTGAGAGAGGCCCTGATTAAACTCAGTCATCTCACTTCCCCGCTCTGCTCTACCCCAAATGACTGCACTGCACCAGAGTAAAAGGCAAAGCCCTAACAGCTACTCACAAGACCCTGGAAGATCTGGCCCCTCTCTGCTCTCATCCCCTCCTGCTCTGTTCCTCGATCACAACGCTCAAGTCACAGCGAACGCCTTGCTATGGGTAGAACGTGCTACCTGTGTTCCTTCCTCAGGCTCTTCGTCTTTGCTGTTTCCTGCTCCCACCACTCTCTTCCTCCAGATTACCTGCATGCTTTGCTCCCTCACTTCCTCAGATCTTTGTTAAATGCCACCTTCATAGTGAGACTTAACTGATCACCCTATTCAGAATCCACCTCTCCTCCCACCTCTCTTTCCTCCTGCTCTACTTTTGTCCCTTGCATTGATCACTATCTAACCTAGTTCATGTCTTATTCATTGGCCCGATTTCCTGTCTTTCTCACCCACAAGAACGTAAGCTTCATGAGGACATGTATCTGTTTTGCACTGTTTACAGCTTTTTATCTCATCTCCTTGAATAGTTTCCAGCACATAGTAGGCATTCCACGTAATTGTAGAATGAATGAAGTTCCAGCAAAGTGACTGACTTTAAACTGCCCAGGCATGAGTCCTTGCTCTGCCACTGCTGACTGCCTGTGTTATTTTTGGCAAATTATTTAGCCTTTTATGGAGATAATAATGAAACGTATAGGGCTATTGTGAAAATTAAATGACATAATCTATGAAAAGTGCTTTGGCATTTAGCAAATAATAAAGATCAGCTATTATTTTAACTCTCATCCTTTCACTCTCAATGAGTTTGAATTTTTCTCCCTATAGGTAAGGTTATCTTATTTTGTGTGTATGAAACCCAACAGTCACTCTCTGATCACTGCCTGAGAACTTCCTGTGAGTTGATTCCCTGGAGTTCACCTTTAGCTTTAAATGTACATGGTAAAATAGTGATTCAGTTTGTTCCCAGGTTTTCAGGAGTACATGCTCTGTTTAGGGGGCAGGTGCATGGCTAAAGTTGTGAACTGTCATTCTACTAAGAAGGGAAGGAAGAGTGATTTTCACAACGCTGAAGAGTGTCTCCTGTTGCTTGCATGG
The DNA here is from genome assembly GCF_042477335.2 of Ovis canadensis. Lineage (NCBI taxonomy): Eukaryota > Metazoa > Chordata > Mammalia > Artiodactyla > Bovidae > Ovis > Ovis canadensis. The sequence goes on along the minus strand of NC_091247.1, from coordinate 135,562,681 downwards.
AGGAACTGCCAAAGCTTGAAAATCTCCTCCATGAACCAAACTCAAACTGGGGTCTTCTTGGTTTTTTAATGCAGATGCTCTGATACTAAAACTGACTCGAGCAATCGGCACTGAGCTTGCTGAGTTGCAGAGAAAGCTTTTTGGGTTTTGCTTGGGGACTGAGGGCATGGCTGTTAGCTGTTGTGTCTGAAGTGCCTGTGGTTAGAAGGTACCCTTTTAAGTGGCACCATTCCTTCCTTTTAGAGTTTGCCATCTCACCACCACCACTGCCACCACCACCACCACCACCACCACACACACACACACGCCCACACCCACACACCCACACCCTCAACACTCCTTGTGATTCTGGAACCCACTCTTTTGGAAAGCATGTGACCCAGGCTAGCCAATAGGAGTGCCCCATGCCTTTGGACATGGGTTTGTCCACTATCACAGCAGATTAATTTTTAGGATTTGAGGTAAGTACCTCCACTTCTGAGATGATCGGCAGTAAGGACAATGTAAGTCACCTTCCCCCCACTTGGAGAGCTTGTCAAAGAACAAAAACAATAGAGAAGAAAGCAGAGCTCAGTTTTGAGTGAATAGAAGAGACTCCTGAGCACCTGAATCTGACAAGCCTGAAGCAGCACTGCCCTTGGGCTTCTCAGATACAGGAGTGAACAGGTTTATTTATCCCTGCCCTTGGGCTTCTCAGATACAGGAGTGAACAGGTTTATTTATCCCTGCCCTTGGGCTTCTCAGATACAGGAGTGAACAGGTTTGGTTTGATGTGGGTTTCTGTAGCTTGTAATCAAAGAAACTCTCATGGGGTATAATGGGTCGAATGTGGAGGGATGTGTCGGAGGGAGTAGAGTGGAGAATTGAAAAGATGAAGAAGAAAGCTACCTTTCATGGTAATGAGCCTCTGCTGCTCATCTGGTGCTTCCAAGTACCCATTCCCTGTGACAGGGTCCCACTTGCTCCATCCCTACAGTGGAAGACACTACCTGGGGAACAGAGGAAGAGGGGGAGATCCTGCTGGCTTCTGTGCTCTGGGTCAGGGATGTGGGGGAGGGAAAAGCCAGGCAGATGGCCCTCCCCTAGACTTCTGGGACCCAGGGACATGGTGCATGGCTGTGACCTCGGTCCTTCTGTCCACAGAAGTGGAAGGGAATCATGTTCTAGGAGAGTAGTTGTCAATGTTAAGTCACAGATCTCTCAGAAATCCTGATCAGAGTTCAACAAACCACCTGCCTGTGGGCCATATTTGACCTCCCCAACCCTGAGTGTTACGGGCTTCCCAGGTGGCGCCAGTGGGGAAGAACCCTGCAGGAGACATAGAGTGCAGCTTCGATCCCTGGGTTGGGAAGATCCCCTAGAGGGGGGCACAACTACCCCCTGCAGTATTCTGTCCTAGAGAATCCCATGGACAGAGGAGCCTGGTGGGCTGCAATCCACAGGGTTGCAAAGAGTCAGACACGACAGAGGTGACTTAGCACAAGCACACACCATGTGGTCTACCAGGGTTCTAAAAAAAAAAAAGAAAGAAAGAAAGAAAGAAAAGAACAATGTGAACCAAATTAAAAATTTGGAGATTTCATCCCCAAAGAGATCCAAAGTTTTGCATTCTCTAAGATTTGTCCCACACTGAGTCCCATTCCCTCAAGGCAGCAATGGGCTGAAGCAGAGCAGTGGTTGCTGCCTTTGAAAGGCATGTGTCCTCCCGTTCTCCACAGTCATCATCATCCTCTGTGGATTCCCAACACTGAGGAGAACTTGCTATTTGTCATCACTCTTGCATTGTTGGTTTTCTTATGGTGGAGAAGTTTTTTTTTTTCTTTTGGACCTAAATGGAGAAATAAAAAAAATACCACCCAAAGACTGAAAATTTCAAGACAGATAGAAGAGAGCTTATTTCTCTGTGGGGGTGGAGCCTATTCCTCTGGAAGTAGGCAAAATGTGGCTGGGGTCTCCCACTGACCTGTTTCATTCTCCTGTATTCCTATCTGGTCCTGCAGGAATTTGCATACAGGTTCCATTTTTATCTGCAGAAAAATGTTCTGGGACTTCCCTGGTGGTGCAGGGGATAAGAATCTGCCTGCCAATGCAGGGGCCATGGGTTCAATCCCTGGTCTGGGAAGATTCCATAGGCAACTAAGCGCTCGAGCCGCAACCACTGAGCCTGCCTGCTGCAACTACCGAAGCCCGCTCACCTCGAGCCTCTGCTCCACAACAGGAGAAGCCACTGCCTTGAGAAGCCCGTGCACCACAACCAGGGGAAGCCCACACAAAACAGTGAAGACCCAGAACAGCCGAAAAGAAAAAAAAATGTTCTGGAGGGAGACACAGCTGGGTGGGTGGGAGTGGTTATTGACAACCTAAAACCTGACTGTGAATCTCCAGGGGTGAAATGAGCTTGGGTGAGACCCCTTGTCCTAGGGTGTGGCTAGCATCCATTAAAGCACTTCTGAGAGATAAATCCTGCTTTCAGCATGGTTCAGGGTGCTCCTTACTGAAACTGGTCTATACAGGCAGAGGGTATTCAATCATGAAGATGCTGGCTTAACTAGTGCAGAGTAATTTTCTTCAAACCCTTTCTCCTTCCTCACATTGCTCTTTCTGGCCATTTCGTTTCCCAAACTCACCAAACCTGCCTCAGGATATTTGCACTTATTCTCCCTGAAATGCTCCATCGCTAATATTCTTATGGCATAATTCCCTCACTTTGTCCAGGTCTTTGCTCACCGAGACCTGCCTTTTCTTATCAGTGATTATTTCTTTCTCCTGCTTTATTTTCCATCCCAGCATCTACCACTACCTGATGTTATCAGTGTTCTTCATTTGACCTTTGTTTAATGTCTCTCTCCCAGGAAATATAAAAGGGACTGTGTTTTATTCACTGCTGTATCTTCAATGCCTAAAATAGCTCCTAGTCCATAGTAGAAAGGCTGCCCCAGTGACTCAGTGGTAAAAGAATCTGCCTGCAATGCAGAAGATGCTCAGGAGACCTGGGTTCCACCCTGGGTCTGGAAGATCCCCTGGAGAAGGAAATGGCAACTCAATCCAGTATTCTTGCCTGGGAAATCCCATGGACAGAGGAGCCTGGCGGGCTAGTCCACGGAGTCACAAAAAGTCAGACCCAACTGAGAGACCAAGCAACAGCGAACCATAGCAGATGCCCAGGATAAAGTTACTGAAAGAATCAATCAAACACGCGTCCCAGGTAGGGAAACTGAAGCGTTTTCACTATCTTCTTTCTGGCTTGAATCTCTTTTTAGCTTTGGCATCTTCTCTTGCATACATGTGCTTCTCAGCTTAGTCTTTGACTTAGCCTTCAGACTCAAATCCACTACCAAGAAGAGCTTGGGCTCTCCTGGATTTTCTCCTTGATTTCCATGAGTTCGACTTTACGTCTGTCGTACCAAGTAGCTAGCATGTAAGAGACTCAGCCACTTAATGAGCTGTTATGTTTCCTTCTCATTCAAATCACCTTCCAAGCTCTGCTCCAAGACCTTCCGAAGAGTAACTGGTGGTGTTATTAGACCTAAGCCTGGGCAGCTTCTAGGTATGTTTGATTTTCCAGAGGAGTTCCCAAAGGTCAAGGCCTGGTATGATGATGTGGTAAGCAGAACAGGCAGAAGAAATACCTATTGGTAAATAACAAACACCACTCCTGGCTTAGTCATAGAATTCTGAGAAGTAGCAGTACCCAGTGAACCAACCTGGAGATTGGCAATCATGGGTGATACTAACTTTAACCAAAGGCATGTGGCAGAGCTACAAAAAGCAAGCTCTGAACTGTGCAAACAGTAACCACCCACCTCCTCAAGCCACAGGGACAACCTCCATATGCAAGCCATGTGGAGAGGCCAGCTAATTACACATAGCAGGACTTTTCTGTTCCCTAGCTCATTAAACTATAATGATCATGTCCAGCCATAAAAGAAAGCAATAAAATATCATCCATTTGCCTTTATGTGATAACTTTAATCTCTGTTCACCATATATTTGAAGCATATGCCTGACTTTACTTATAATAATCCATTGATGGTGGTAGGAAAAGAAATATCTACTTTGCCTGTAAGTAAATTAAATCAAAGTAGATTAAGTAGGTTATTCTGTACTTGTAATAACCTTGTCCTTAGGAAAACAGTATAGTGTTTAGCATGAACAAACAAAACATTTTCAGTGGAAAAGTAACTTGTAGGGTAAGTTGCTTTTAAAATAGGCCATTCAAATCACCAAAAGTGCTATTCCAACAAATGTGGCTGTTACATTTTCAAAGGTTATTTACAATATTTAAACATAGGCTGGGAATAAAAAATTGAGGGGTAAAGTTGGGTTCTTTCTGTTTTGTTTTAAAATATTCCCAATCAAGAAATTATTATATTTCAGTATGTGTCAACAACTCCAAAATAAATAGTAAGGTCTTGTTTCTTAAAAAATAACAAAAACAATTTTTTTAAGAAATAATTCTGTGAACATCATGCTGGTAAGCCCTGCTGCTTTTCCCTTTGGCTTTTCCAATGCAGGCTCAAAGGAGATTTTTATTGCAACTTCCCTTTTCTTTTCTGATTGTTTAAAGCCGATACTCAAAATAGACAAATTTGTCTGACAAAGTCATCAGGCCTTGTCTTCGTGGCATAAATATTTTTAGCCAAAGTCTACAATGCCTTCTACTCTGCCATAACCACCAATTTTCCCCTGCCACGTATTCATTGTCAATCAGATTAGCTTTATTGTAATTTATTGATTGCAGTCATTAAATGGGAAAAATAATGATGACATAATAAAAAGGGCTCAAAAAATAAAGATGGTATGCATAAACAAATATCACTGATAGCAACTGGGAAATCAGAAGGCAATTATAATATGCCAACATCTCACACAAAGACCGCCATAAAAGAATAAGACACCAGCTACCAAAGTCCACTCAAAAAGATATGGATAACCTTTATAGCCCTTTCAAAGAAGTAGACTCCAGATTCATGAGACTTTACTGGTGAGTTTTACCACTTCATGAAGAAATGACACCTGTTCTACATAAACTTTTCCCAAAAAATAGAAGTGGTAACATTTCACAACTCATTTTATTAATAAGAGGCCAGCATTATCATGATGCCAAACATAGATAAGACAGGAAGCTATAGACCAATACCTCTCATGAACATAGTAACAAAATACTAGCAAATTGAATCCAGAAATCTATAACAAGGATAATATACCATGACTCATTGTGTACATTCCAGAAAAGCAAAGTAGGTTCAATATTCAAAATCAGCCAGTAAAAGTCACTTTTTCAACAGACTAAAATACTAAAATTATGTAATATCTCAATACATGTTTTAAAAGCATTTATAAAATTCAACATTCCTTACAAAAGTTTTGGCAAACTTGAAATAGAAGGAAATAGTTCTCAATCTGACAAACCTTATGTCCAAAAAAAAGGTAACATTGTTATTTTTCTTTAGCTTTTTATTTTGTATTGGGATATAGCCAATTAACAACGTTGTGATAGTTTCAGGTGAACAGTGGAGGGACTCAGCCATACATCTACATGTATCAATTCTCCCCCAGTCTCCCCTCCCATCCACGCTGTCACATAACGCTGAGCAAGGGTCCATGCACTATACAGTGGGTCTTGTTGCTTATCCGTTTTAAACATAGCAGTGTGTACAAGTCCATCCCAGACTCCCTAACTATCCCTTCCCCCATACTTTCCCCCATCTCCCCACTCCCCCACGCCTAGCAACCATAAACTCATTCTCAAAGTCTGAGTCGGCTTCTGTTTTTGCACATAACTCAGCCATTAAAAAGAACGAAATAATGCCATTTGCAGCCACATAGATGGACCTAGAGAGTGTCATACTGAGTGAAGGAAGTCAGGCAGAGATGCAGAAATATTGTTTGACATCCCTTGTGTGTGGAATCTAAAAAGAAATGATACAAATGAACTTAGGTAACATCATTCTTAACAGTAGAAGAGTGAATGCTTTGCAGTTCAGTCTGGGATTGAAGCAAGAATGCCCACTCTTTATAACTTCTTTCCACAGTTAAATTGGAGGTCCTAGCTAATGCAATAAAATAAGAAAGTAGATAAAAGCATACAGATTGTTTTTTAAAAAGTAAAAATGTCTTTAATTGCAAATAGCATAATCATATGCATAGAAAATTTAAGATATCAAAAATACAAATAGTTATTACAAAAAATATGTGAGTTTAGCTATGCATCAGGATACAGTGAAATCAAAGTCTCTCAGCCGTGTCTGACTCTTTGCAACCCAGTGAACTATACAGTCTATAGAATTCTCCAGGCCAGAATACTGGAGTGGGTTGCCTTTCCCTTCTCCAGGGGATCTTCCCAACTGAGGGGAAGATCGAACCCAGGTCTCCCACATTGTAGGCAGATTCTTTACCAGCTGAGCCAGGAGGGAAGCCCATCAGGATACAAGATCAATATAAAAAATAAATCATTTTTCTACTTATAAGCAATGAACTATTGGATGTTGAAAATGCTAAAAATACCACTCACTGCAATAATCTATATGGGAAAAGAATCTTAAAAAGAGTGGATACATGTATATGTATAATTCATACACTTTGCTATACAGTAGAAACTATTGCAACATTGTAAATCAACTATACCCTAATAAAAATTTTTAAAAATACCACTCACAACAGATTAAAAATATGAAAAATTTAGAGATAAATATAACCAACTATGTGCAAGACTGTATACTGAAAAAAATTTCTAATGCTGAGAGAAATCAAGGAAGAACTAAACAAATCAAGAGACAAATCATGCTCATGAAAGGGAACAGTGAATGTTGTTAAGGTGTCGATTCTTTCCAAATTCATCTGCAGATCACCAGCCTTTGTTGTTATAGTAGAAATCTACAAACTGAATCTAAAGTGTTTTTGAAAATATAAAGGACCAGAAATGACTTTTGAAAAAAGATAATAGAGTTAGAGGAGTTGAGTTGGAGTTGAAATCTGTCTGTTTTCAAGATTTATTCTAAAGCTACAATAATCAAGGCAGTGCATATACCTAAAGGTAGAAATACAGATCAAAGGGGCAGACTATACGGTCCAGAAATAGATCCACCAAAATATAGAAAACTGATTTCCAACAAAAGTGCTCAGGTGGTTCAATGGGGAAAAGAGGTTTCAACAAATAGTGCTGGAACAATTGGACATCCAAAAAAAAAAAGAACCTTGACTCTTACTTCACACCATACTCCACAATTAGCTCAAAGTGGATCATAGACCTAAATGTTAAGAGACAAAACTATAAAACTTCTGAGAAAACATAGGAGAAGATCTTTTTACCTTGGTTTAAACAAATATCACAAACCATAAAAGAAAAAAGTTAATATATTGGACTTCATAAAAATTTTAACATTTCTACTTTTCTAAAGATAATGTTACATGAATATATCTCAATAAACCTGTTATAAAAATATTAAGAAAATGAAAAAGCCACAGACATGGAAAATTATATATCTGATAAAGGGCTTATAAAAAACCGATTACAGCACAATAAGAGTAATATTTTAAAAACCAACTAAAAAGAGGTCAAAATATTTAAACACACACTTTCACTAGAGAAATAAATGAATGGCAAATTAGTTCATTAAGAGATGCTAACTTGAGTTTAGGGAAATGTAAATTAAAACATGAGAAGATACCATTGCACCCTCACTAGAATCTCTAAAATTTTAAAAATTGACATGACCAAACATTGCCAAGCATACAAAGCAACAGAAATTCTCATATTTATAACAATTTTATTCATAATAGCTGAAGACTGGAAACAGCTCAAATGTTCACCAATTGGTGAAGAAACAAATTGTCTATATCCAGACCATAGAGTAATAGTCAGCAACACAAATAGAACTATAGACACACGCAATAATACGAATTCATCGCAAAAGCTATTAGCTAAGTATAACAAGCAAACAGGTCATATATTGCAAGGAAATAAGGGTGGGTGAGGAGGTTGGCTGCAAAGCGCATGGAGGAACATTTGAAGTTGGTAGAAATGTTCTATATCTTGATTAAGGCAGTAGTTCTATGACTCTGTGTGATCAACAAAGGGCTTCCCTGGTGGTTCAGTGGCAAAGAATCTGCCTGCAGTGCAGGGGACAAGGAGATGCAAGTTCAACCCCTGGGTCAGGAAGATCCCTGGGAGAGGAAATGGCAACCCACTCCAGTATACTTGCCTGGAAGCATCCATGGACAGAGGAGCCTGGCAGCCTGCAGTCCACAGGGTCACAAAGAGTCAGACACGACTGAGCACACTCCCACGATGATAGACAAAGCTCACTGAACGGTACTTGTAAGGGGTAAATGTTATTGGGTTGGCCAAAAAGTTTGTTCAGGTTTTTTCATAACATGGAAACCGAATGAAACTTTTTGGCCAACCCAATAATTTTATGTGAATTATTCCCCAATAAACCTGACTCTTTAAAAGGTAAAACTTAAGAAGTACCTTGGGGAAGGACAAAAGCGAGGAATGACTGAAACTTTATGTTATTCAGGCTAAGTCAGTATACATGCAAGACCCCGTCACTAAATAATCTTCCCTCCAACTGGTGTTTTGGCGTTCATATTGTGCTCACTCTGGGAAGACAAATAAGGGAGGTAAGGTTATTTCTTTTTTTTATCCCTACAACTAAAAATTCTCGACACATCTCTCCACATTAATTCAGATTATTCAAAAAAGAGAATAGTTTAGGTTTGGTGAAGTCACAAATAGGAGGAGATACAGTTTTAACTTTAGTACTAAAAACATCTTTAAAAATAGAACTCATAACTAGATCTTAAATGTTCTTACCACAAAACAGAAATGGCAATTATGTGATGGGCTGATAATATTGTAACCTTTAAATGTATCAGATCATGTTTGCACATCTTAATGTTACATGTCAGTTGTATCTCAATTTTTAAAATTAAAAATATAAATAGATGATAAACAAAAACAGCACTCTTACATATCCTCAGAGGGATAGAAGGTATTTTACCCATGTGCATCCTTAGCTAACGATAGCTCTCTGCAGGTAGAAAATGCAGGCAGAGGGGCATGCTGTGAAGCTGAATAGTTTTGCCCCAGGGAGAGAGATGGCTGGACTTACGTGTTGCAGAGATCACTCTGGTAGTCACGGTATGAAACTGAATTTGATCAGGGCAATGAAGTATAGAAGGACATGGTTGTTGAAAGCTGAAACCATCCCTTGATAAGTGATAAAGCTCTCTCTCAGGGCAATGAGAGGTGGCAACTCAGAGGGACTTGGCCATTGGTTGACTGTGATGGCGAGTGAGAAAATGGCACTGGGGATCACACTAACATTCTGACTTGGTGGAAGGTGGTGTTACACCAAAAGAACCTGGAAAGAGAGGCAGCAGGCATGCTTGGGTAGAGGGAGGTTTCTCATATGGCACTTGTCTATGTCGATCCAGGAGTTTCATTTTGGCTTTTTCTATAAACTCTTCCTTTCCTGCCGTAGGCCCTTCCTCTCTATTCTCACGTTATAGTAAATGATGAATAAAAATAATAAAGTATCTATTTCATGTCCATCTGTCCCACTTAACTGGGAGCTATTCAAGGGTAGGACCTGTGTCTTCTGCATTTTTTATCAAGTCTGGAATTCTTATTGTGCTTCCCAGGACTGAATGTTCTTGCTCCTGTGTCCCCCACTTCTCTGCCGAACCCGTTCTCTCTCGCCTGCTGACATTGCTAGTTCCCCTACCTGGAAGGTCCCTCTGTGCACCGCTCCCCCCCCCCCCCGCCCCAACTGAAACCCCTCCCGGATCTGAAAATCTCTTCATCATTCTTCAGGTCTCAGCTAAGTCTTTGTTTCCCTTAGGAAAACTTAAGGACTTCCCCCACGTCTGGTACAGGGCCCCTCCTGAATGTCCCCCAGTACCTCTAATTCTGGCTATATTAACACCCATGACTCTGGTGGCTCTGTCGGGAAAGGGAGAGCCCACCTGCAATACTAGAGATCCAGGCTTGATCCCTGGGTCAGGAAGATCCCCTGGAGAAGGAAATGGCTACCCACACCAGTATGCCTGCCTGGGAGATGCAGCGGACAGAGGAGCCTGGCGGGCTACAGTCCATGGGGTTACAAGAGTCAGACATGACGTAGCCACTAACCCACCACCTCCACTCTATTCTAAGTGCTCGTTTTCTTCATCAGCCTGGAAGTTTCGGAAGACCGAAGACTATGGGAGCCCTGGCTGTGCTGTGCTTAGCCTCTCAGTCATGTCTGACTCTTTGTGACACCATGGACTGTAGCCTGCCAGGCTCCTCTGTCTGTGGGGATTCTTCAGGCAAGAATAGCAGAGTGGGCTGCCATGCCTTTCTCCAGGGAACTTCCCAACCCAGGAATTGAACACAGGTCTCCTGCATTGCAGGCGGATTCTTTACCAGCTGAGCTACCAGGGAAGGCCAGCCCTGGTTAGTAATGTTAGTCATATTACTCATCATAATAATATTGGCTACTAGGTATTTAATTTATTTAAAATGCTAGGTATTTTAATTTAATTTATTGGTTACTAGGTATTTAATGGGGCTTCCCTGGTAGCTCAGTTGGTAAAGAATGTGCCTGCAATGCAGGAGACCCGGGTTCGATTCCTGGGTTGGGAAGATCCCCCAGAGTAGGAAATGGCAACCCACTCCAGTATTCTTGCCTGGAGAATCCCATGGACAGAGGAGCCTGGCAGGCTACAGTCCATGGGGTCTCAAGAGTCAGGCATGACTTAGCGACTAAATACGGCACTCATCCTTCCAAGTATTTTGACGTATTAACTCATTTAGACCTCATGACAGCCTTTCAAGGTAAGCCCTGTTATTATCACCTTTTCAGGTTAGGAAACTAAAATGTCACGAGGCAAGTTAACTTGAGGTCAACATTCTAAGAAGAGTATTAATCAACAACGACGACAGCTATTTATCGTGTGCTCCCTAGTTCCTCTCACGCTATCCTCAGATAAAAGATGTTCCATCAATGTTTGCAGAATTGATTTCAGGTGAGGATGTCATACTCAAGCTGGCAGCTCGTACCTGGCACAGAGGAGAGGGCAGACCAGGCAAAACTGTCATAAACACCCAGCACCTGCCCGGGGCTGAGGTGTTGGGACACAGTGGTAAAAACACTCTCCACGCAGCTGCTTTAAGGCCATGGAGAAGGGCGTCCTGCCAGTCAGAACAGCAGGGGGAAGATTTTGGGGTCTTTTTGCTTTTTATATTTTAACCGTGCCCTGTGGCATGCGGGATCTTAGTTCCTCAACCAGGGATCAAATCTATGCCTCCTGCATTGGAAGCGTGGAATCTTAAACATAGATCACCAGGGAAGCCCCAAGAGTTTCTATATCATTCATTTTATTTCCAAACAACATACTCTAGACATAACCCTGGAATCCCTCCTGTTGATTTCTTTATCTCACCCTGGACGTGTAACCCAGTGACCCTCCCCCTTTCCTATAAAATGACTCCACGCCCTATCCTCCTGTGGCTCTCTCATGTGTCCACGTTGTGTGTCTTGAGGACTTCCTGGAAAACCACTCAGGAAAGGTCACAACATTGTGAATACTGGAGGTGCCCTGATGCAGAGAAAGGGTCACTCAGAAATCAGGAACTGTACAGCTCAGTTCAGGTCAGTTGCTCAGTTGTGTCTGACTCTGCAATCCCATGAATCGCAGCACGCCAGGCCTCCCTGTCCATCACCAACTCCCGGAGTTCACTCAGACTCACGTCCAATGAGTCAGTGATGCCATCCAGCCATCTCATCCTCTGTCGTCCCCTTCTCCTCCTGCCCTCAATCCCTCCCAGCATCAGAGTTTTTTCCAATGAGTCAGCTCTTTGCATGAGGTGGCCAAAGTACTTGAGTTTCAGCCTCAGCATCAGTCCTTCCGATGAACACCCAGGACTGATCTCCTTTAGGATGGACTGGTTGGATCTTCTTGAAGTCCAAGGGACTCTCAAGAGTTTTCTCCAACACCACAGTTCAAAAGCATCAATTCTTTAGCACTCAACTTTCTTCACAGTCCAACTCTCACACCCATACATGACCACTGGAAAAATCATAGCCTTGACTAGACGGACCTTTGTTGGCAAAGTAATATCTCTGCTTTTTAATATGCTATCTGGGTTGGTCATAACTTTCCTTCCAAGGAGCAAGCGTCTTTTAATTTCATGGCTGCAATCACCATCTGCAGTGATTTTGGAGCCCCCCAAAATAAAGTCTGACACTGTTTCCACTCTTTCCCCATCTATTTCCCATGAAGTGATGGGACCGGAGGCCATGATCTTCGTTTTCTGAATGTTGAGCTTTAAGCCAACTTTTTCACTCTCCTCTTTCACTTTCATCAAGAGGCTCTTAGCTCCTCTTCACTTTCTGCCATAAGGGTGGTGTCATCTGCATATCTGAGGTTATTGATATTTCTCCCAGCAATCTTCATTCCAGCTTGTGTTTCTTCCAGCCCAGCATTTCTCATGATGTACTCTGCATAGAAGTTAAATAAGCACAGTGACAATATACAGCCTTGATGTACTCCTTTTCTTATTTGGAACCAGTCTGTTGTTCCTTGTCCAGTTCTAACTGTTGCTTCCTGACCTGCATATAGGTTTCTCAAGAGGCAGGTCAGGTGGTCTGGTATTTCAGTCTCTTTCAGCAATTTCCACAGTTTATTGTGATCCACACAGTCAAAGGCTTTGGTATAGTTAATAAAGCAGGAATAAATGTTTTTCTGGAACTCTCTTGCTTTTTCCATGATCCAGCGGATGTTGGCAATTTGATATCTGGTTCCTCTGCCTTTCCTAAAGCCAGCTTGAACATCAGGGAGTTCACAGTTCACGTATTGCTGAAGCCTGGCTTGGAGAATTTTGAGCATTACTTTACTAGCGTGTGAGATGAGTGCAATTGTGTGGTAGTTTGAGCATTCTTTGGCATTGCCTTTCTTTGGGATTGGAATGAAAATTGACCTTTTCCAGTCCTGTGGCCACTGCTGAGTTTTCCAAATTTGCTGGCATATTGAGTGCAGCACTTTCACAGCATCATCTTTCAGGGTTTGAAATAGCTCAATTGGAATTCCATCACCTCCACCAGCTTTGTTCATAGTGATGCTTTCTAAGGCCCACTTGACTTCACAGTCCAGGATGTCTGGCTCTAGGTGAGTGATCATACCATCGTGATTATCTGGGTCATGAAGCTCTTTTCTGTACAGTTCTTCTGCGTATTCTTGCCACCTCTTCTTAATATCTTCTGCTTCTGTTAGGTCCATACCATTTCTGTCCTTTATCAAGCCCATCTTTGCATGAAATGTTCCCTTGGAATCTCTAATTTCCTTGAAAAGACCTCTAGTCCTTCCCATTCTGTTATTTTCCTCTATTTCTTTGCATTGATTGCTGAGGAAGGCTTTCTTATCTCTTCTTGCTGTTCTTTGGAACTCTGCATTCAGATGCTTATATGTTTCCTTTTCTCCTTTGTTTTTCACTTCTCTTCTTTTCACAGCTATTTGTAAGGCCTCCCAGACAGCCATTTTGCTTTTTTGCATTTATTTTCCATGGGGATGGTCTTGATCCCTCTCTCCTGTACAATGTCATGAACCTCATTCCATAGTTCATCAGGCACTCTGTCCATCAGATCTAGTCCCTTAAATCTATTTCTCACTCCCACTGTATAATCATAAGGGATTTGATTTAGGTCATACCTGAATGGTCTAGTGGTTTCCCCTACTTTCTTCAATTTAAGTCTGAATTTGGTAATAAGGAATTCATGATCTGAGCCACAGTCAGCTCCGGTCTTATTTTTGTTGACTGTATAGAGCTTCTCCATCTTTGGCTGCAAAGAATATAATCAATCTGATTTCAGTATTGACCATCTGGTGATGTCCATGTGTAGAGTCTTCTCTTGTGTTGTTGGAAGAGGGTGTTTGCTATGACCAGTGCGTTCTCCTGGCAAAACTCTATTAGCCTTTGCCCTGCTTCATTCCGCATTCCAAGGCCAAATTTGCCTGTTACTCCAGGTGTTTCTTGACTTCCTACTTTTGCATTCCAGTCCCCTTTAATGAAAAGAACATCTTTTTTGGGTGTTAGTTCTAAAAGGTCTTGTAGGTCTTCATAGAACTGTTCAAGTTCATCTTCTTCAACGTTACTGGTTGGGGCATAGCCTTGGATCACCATGATATTGAATGGTTTGCCTTGGAAATGAACAGAGATCATTCTGTCGTTTCTGAGCTTGCATCCAAGTACTGCATTTCGGACTCTTTTGTTGACCATGATGGCTACTCCATTTCTTCTGAGGGATTCCTGCCTGCAGTAGTAGATATAATGGTCATCTGAGTTAAATTCACCTATTCCAGTCCATTTTAGTTCACTGATTCCTAGAATGTCAACATTCACTCTTGCCATCTCTTGTTTGACCACTTCCAATTTGCCTTGATTCATGGACCTGACATTCCAGGTTCCTATCCAATATTGCTCTTTACAACATCGGACCTTGCTTCTATCACCAGTCACATCCACAGCTGGGTATTGTTTTTGCTTTGGCTCCATCCCTTCATTCTTTCTGGAGTTATTTCTCCACTGATCTCCAGTAGCATATTGGGCACCTACCGACCCGGGGAGTTCCTCTTTCAGTATCCTATTATTTTGCCTTTTCATACTGTTCATGGGGTTCTCAAGGCAAGAAAACTGAAGTGATGTGCCATTCCCTTCTCCACTGGACCACATTCTGTCAGACCTCTCCACCATGACCCGTCCGTCTTGGGTGGCCCCACACAGCATGGCTTAGTTTCATTGAGTTAGACAAGCTATGGTCCGTGTGATCAGATTGACTAGTTTTCTGTGATTGTGGTTTCAGTGTGTCTGCCCTCTGATGCCCTCTCGCAACACCTACCGTCTCACTTGGGTTTCTCTTACCTTGGACGTGGGGTATCTCTCCACGGCTGCTCCAGCAAAGCGCTGCCGCTGCTCCTTACCTTGGACGAGGTCACCCCTCCTGACCTTGCATGTGGAGTAGGTCCTCTCCGCCCTCCTGCGCCCGTGCAGCCGCAGCTCCTTGGACGTGAGGTTGCTCCTCTCAGCCGCCTCCCCTGACCTCAGACTGTACAGAGTGATTCTCAACCTTGCTGCCCAGTCTGGAGCTTTTTAAACACCAGTAATTGTACTGTCTCCCAAATGAATAAAATCAGAACCCTGGGGGTTAAGCCCCAGGCACTGGCGTGTTTTTTTAAGCTCCTAGAGGGATTCCAGTCCAGGAGGTCTCAGAAAGTCAGACACGACTTAGTGACTAAAGACCAGCAACAAAGGAGATTCCCAGGCTGAGACTCACTGCAGAGGAACTCCGTCTCGTTCTTTTCTGGGCCTCAGTCTCCCTGAGCTAGAGATTGAGAACAGTGTGTTCTTTCCATGTGGGACGGGATGGGCAAGCTTTGCAGAGAAAGCAAGGTTTCATAACTCCAACCTTAATAAAGCCTCATGGAAACGAGCCAGGCTTGCTGCAGGCTTGTACTTCTGGCCATGTTCACCTGGTCTGAAGCTGAAGGGCAAGTGGCCCCTCTCCACTCACATCTGAAGGGACAGGATCGGACGGCAGTGACTGTAGCTTGCCCTGCTCTGAATACCAGCTGAAGCAGTCTCCTCCCTAAGGCACTCCTATGTCCTTTCCAGAGCAGAAGCTCAGTCCCCAAGGGAACATGGGGAGCAGTGGTCCACCTACCCTTCCTCACACTCAGCTTCTCCCTCTCGTGCCAGTTTCAGAGGATCCAAGTGTGGGAAGGCAAATGGCAGTATCCTTATACATACCAAGCCCTCCTGGCTCTGGAGGGGGTATCCCTCCCCCCTCCCCCGAACCCCTCCCCTATATATGTTTCCTTTCCTTCTCAAAATTGAGGTGACAGACAGCAGAGAGGAAAGAACCAATAGAAGCATTAGACACAAGAGCTGCAAAGAAGCGGAGCTAGCGATCATTACTGTTAGTGCCGTCGCTGCTAACACTATTCTAGAGCACGGCCTGTGTTCTCAGCTCTATGTGAATTATGCCCCTGCCCACTCCCTCAGTCCTGCGAGGCCGAAGTGTCACCATTTTACAGAGGAGGGAAGGAGAGGCACAGAGGGCAGCAATGTTTTGCCTCGCTTTCAAAAAAAAAAAAAATGATTACACAGTTCTCAGAAACACTTAGGAACTTGCTAGAAATGTAAATATCCCCTGGCCAGAGCGAGACTCATGGGCACGCAACCAGCGTAGGCACACGGCAGCCGTGGGTTCAGAGGAACTGGGCAGTTGAAGCTGACTTTTGTCTTTGAGTGTTTCCTGAGTGAAGTCTGCCTGGACAAGGGAGCAGGCTGGGGAACTTGGAGTTTCCCGGTGCTTCTCTGCCCGGGTTCTAGGCCATCGGCCCCAGGCTCCCCGCCTCCCTCTCCCCTGATGACAGTGATAAAGTGAGGCTTGGGTTCACTGTAGTCTGCTGCCCTTGGAGGGGACCCCAGGCACAAACACAGGGAGAGAGGGGGTCAGACACACCCCCCTCATACCCCTGGGTGCTCAGGCCAGGGCAAGGCGGTGACTGTCCCTACCCCAGGCAGGCAGCACCACAGTGACTTTCAGGCACCCCTTGCTGGCCCTGACCTGGGTACTGAGCGAGTCATCGTGTGGAGGCTGCGTTTCCCTGGAGAGGGGTGAGGGTGTCTATTAAGTGGGGATCGGGCCTTGGGCCCATGGGAAGGGGAGAGGGACCTCCCCCCAGGACAGAGCCCTGCATTTCCCCTTTGCGCTGGACCCAGCAAATTTTGCCACTGACCATCTCTCTGCTATGTCCAGATCACCTGAATCAAAACTCTCAAGGCCAGGCCCAGCAGTTAGGGTGAAGAAGCACCCCCAGGTGATTCTGACGCACTCTGAAGTTCAAGAACCGCCGAGTCCTACAGAAGCTAAAGGAGGAGCCGGTGAGCCTGGTGTGGGGCAAGGGGCTGTGTGGGAGTCACAGGTTGGGTGCGGACCCCACTCCTTTGCTGGGTGACCCTCAGCAAATGACTTGCCCCTGTATTAGCCCTGGTTTCTCTGAGAATCCTGCTTGCTGTAATCGTCTTATCAGAATCTTCAGGCAGGAGCTTCCTTGATGACTGTTCTGAGGAATCTGTTTTACATGACTTTAAGGAATCAAATGGAAGACCTACCATGTGAATGGCCTCTCAGCCGCCTACTGATTTCAACGGCTCAGGTGGTATCCCACTGGAACTCCCCCAGCTCTTTCCTGCCCTCCTCGAATGCTGCCTGTAATCCGTGCTGCTGTGTCCTGCCTGCACTGTCTTTACCAGGCAGGTGTAGGGAGAGTCTGCGCTTGCCTCACGGGAGCCAGCTTGGCCAGAAATGTTTGGGAGCGTATTCTATCCCCAGGGACAGCCCGCAGGCAATGGCTAGCTGACACAGGGTACAACAAACAGTCCCTCTCATTGGTGGCACTATATGATATTTTCTGACACCACCTCTTACACAAAAGCTGTGTTTTTCCTGACACCAATCAACTCTCTAATACCAAGTGGGTATTGTTGTTCAGTGGCTCAGCTGTGTCCAGCTCTTTGCAGCCCCCTGGACTGCAGCACACCAGGCTTCTCTGTCCTTCACTGTCTCCCCAAGTTTGCTCAAACTCATGTCCACTGAGTGAGTGATGGCATCCACCCACCTCATCCTCTGCTGCCCCCTTCTCCTCCTGCCCTCAGTCTTTCCCAACATCAGAGTCTTTTCCAATGAGTCGGCTGTCATTGGGTATATACCAACTCAAACTCTAACACTATTTACCCGGAGTCAGTTTGCACTGGCTCCCACAATGTAAAGGGCTCAGTCCCACAAGACAGCCCCCGACTCAGCTGCCAGTCACAAGGGGCTTCCCCAGGTGACCCATACTTCTGCCCAACTGATTACAAATTCAGGCATTCTTACATGCCCTCTTAAGTTTGATCATTCCACTGGAATGACTCAGAAAACTCTAGAAAGTGCTCTACTTATGTTACACTTTACTGAAAAGGATACAAACAAAGAGCCGGATAAAGAAGTACGTAGGGCAAGTGCCAGAAGTGTCCCAGGCACAGGAGAGTCTGCGCTATGGAGTGGGGTTGAGCCACACTCCAGCACACGGATGTGTTCACCAACTCAGAAACTAGAAATCCTGTATGATCCAGCAATCCCACTCCTGGGCATTTATCCAGATAAAACTGTAGTTCAAAAAGATGCACGCACTCCAGTGTTTATTGCAGCACAATTCACAAACAGCCAAGGCATGCGAGCAACCTAAATGTCCATCAACAGAGGAATGGGTAAAGAAGCTGTGTTACAGACGACGGAACTCTGCTCCACCATAAAAAAGAATAAAAAGCCATTTGCAGCAACATGGATGGACCTAGAGATTATTATACTAAGTGAAGTACGTCAGGAAGAGAAAGACAGATACCATACAGTGTCACTTATATTTGGAATCTAGAACACGACACGAATGAACTTCTCTATGAAATAGAAACAGATTCCTGGACATAGAGAATAAACTTGGGGTTGCCAAGGGGGAGGGGCTGGGGGGAGAGAGGGAGTAGGAGGTCAGCGTTAGCAACCCCAACCATTTTACACAGAATGAATAAACAAAAAAGTCCTGTATAGTACTGCTGCTGCTGCTGCTAAGTCGCTTCAGTCATGTCCGACTCTGTGCGACCCCATTGACGGCAGCCCACCAGGCTCCCCCGTCCCTGGGATTCTCCAGGCAAGAACACCGGAGTGGGCTGCCATTTCCTTCTCCAAAGCATGAAAGTGAAAAGCGAAAGTGAAGTCGCTCAGTCATATCTGACTCTTAGCGGCCCCATGGACTGCAGCCTACCAAGCTCCTCCATCCATGGGATTTTCCAGGCAAGAGTACTGGAGTGGGGTGCCATTACCTTCTCGCACTGTTTAGTACAGGGAACTGTAATCAATATTCTCTGATAAACCATAAAGGAAGAGAATACATGACTGAATCACTTCACAATTAACACAACATTGTAAATCAACTATACTTCAGTAAAGAACAAAAAGCAACTCTCGAGTTTTATAAAGATTTCATTATGGAGTCATGAGTGATTAAATCATTGGCCGCTGGGCGCCGACCTCAATCTCCAGCCCCTCTGCCCTCCCCAGAGCTTGGGAGGTGGGACTGACAGTTTTAACCCTCTAATCATATAGTTGCTTTTTCTGGTGACCAGCTCCCATCCTGAAGCTATCTGATGTCTCCACAGGATCATCTCATTAGCTTACAAAAGATAACTCCTAAAGGTTTTAGGAGCTCTGTGCTCCAAAATCAGGGGCAAACACCAGTATACATGTTCTTATTATACCAAAGGCATTAGTCGTCCTTCAGAGCTCCTCATGGATCAGACTCAAGATGCCTATCTCTTTCCCTAGCTTCTTTCCTGTTCTCCTCCGCTCACAGCCTCAAAGTTTTCACCCCACGTCCCTCATTAAAGCACACAAACCCTGCTCTAGCTATGTCCAGAAATCCAACCTAAAACTCACCCATAGCTTTCTATTCCCCACAGGTATCTGTGTGTCTTTTACGTGACTTATTTGACTGAGAGTTCCTTGAGATTTGATCCATATCTAATTTATCTTTGCCTTCCTATAACACCTACCCAATATTTTGCATGATAAATTGTCAGTAAATTTTTTCAAAATAAATATTTCATATTTTGAAATCATTTGCATGGATGGGCAGGATTGTTAAATGACTGACTTATTTCCTCCAGTTCCCAGGCTGCACCCTAGCCTCCCCCCACCAAAGCTGGCCCAAGAACAATTTAATTCTCCCCAGTGAAGAGGAGGGCAAAGGATTTCAAGAAATGGCTCAAAAACAGGTCCCTGTGGAAATATGTCCAGGTCATTCCCGGCTGGTGCCAGAGAGAGAGAAGGCTGTTTAGTGCTTTGAGTATTCTTGCTCTTTCCAGCTTCTCTGCCGGATGAAGTTAAACAGTCCCTAAGAGTAAATAAATGTGGCAAAGATAAAACAAATATTTTTTCCAATTGGATTGGTTCATCCCTTGTGTGGGTTCAGATGAGGGAAAAACCAGAATGTTTTGATTAAATCAGCTATTGCCATGAAATGATTTGCCTGTTTACTAACGGGCTGTTGTATTTCTTGTCATTATCTACCAAAGTGGGAATTCTTGGTATTGTGGAGAGGACTGTTCTGAACAGGCAAATGGCAGGTTTCCTTAACCTAATGTTCTTACTGTGTTACAAAGTGTAAAACCATTGCCTGGAAAGCAACAGGTGGGTACAACCCTGCATGATTGCAGAGTAGAGAAAAAAGAGGAGCAGGTAGGCTCTCCCTGTCCTGTTCAGGAGTCTTTCCTTACAGTGCTTCTGATGACTGCTTTTTTTCCACTTTCCTTTCACATGTATCCTGCCCAGTGTTACTATGATTTGATTTCCTGGTAAGAGGAAAGATGGTGTTGCTCCCTGTGCCTCCTACAGTCTGGGAACCAAGGTTCTTCCTAACCTAAAAAGTCTGGATGATCACATGAGATGCTACTGAGTTCATGGTGCAGGTTGTTTAGTTGCCGTGATGGTTGTCCCGTAGTAGTGATGATGATGATGACACATGACCTTTGCTGGATTATCAGACACTGTTCCTGGACTTTACATGTATTAATTGATTATCCTCCATCACAACTATGGGGCTTCCCAAGTGACACAGTGGTAAAAGAATCTGCCTGCCAACATTAGAGATGTGGGTTCAATCCTCAGGTCAGGAAGGTACTCTGGAGTAGGAAACGGCAACCCACTCCAGTATCCTTGACTGGAAAATTCCATGAGCCAAGGAGCCTGGTGGGCTACAGTCCATGGGGCACAAAGAGTCGGACACAATGGAGCAAGTAAACACACATCACAACTATGAATACCTTTAATATCCCCATTTTACACATGAAAAGACTAGACCTCATAGATGTTAAATAACCTGCCCAAGCATAGATGTTGTCAGTGATGGAGCTGGCTCTGACCCTAGGGAGTCTGGCTCCAGATCTAAGGATACTGATCATATACATACTGCCTATTAGTATTAGTCATAACAGCAACCATTAACATTTATTGAGCCTTCACCACATGCCAGTCACAATCATTAATTTTATATATTAACATTATTAAACCTTATAAAAACTCCATGAGGTGCATATTTATCATCCTGCTGAGGCACATAGAGGTTAACTTGTCTGGGCTTACTCAGCAGACGGGTGAAGGAACCAGGTTAGTCGTCTGTGTTAAACGCCTTCAGAGAGACACGCAAAGGCTCTTCTGCTCTCGCCGGCAGGAGGTATGAGCTTTGGCTTTTTGGACACATGCATGCCACTATCGACAAAACTTTGTAAAATATATTCTGTCTTCCCTGGGAAAAGATCCAGGGAGTCATAGAACAAGAGATCCCAGAGACCTCGTCTAGAGCTCACATCCGTTCTGGTTGATTTGTTTGCTTGCCCAGTATTTTCCCCTTCTTTTAGTTAGAGTGCTCTAGAACAGAAGCTTCCAACCTCTGCAATCTAATGCCCAGAGATCCAAGGTGGAGCTGATGTAATCGTAATAGTAACAGCAATTAAGTGCACAATAAATGTAATGTGCTTAAATCATCCCAAATCCAACCCTGCACACCGCTCCGTGGAAAAATTATCTTCCACAAAACTGATTCCTGGGGCCAAAAAGGTTGGGGACTGCAGCTCTAGAAGTTTCCTGTTGGGGAATGTATCAGTTTTCTATCATTGCTGTAACAAATTACCATAAATATAGTGGCTTGAAATAATACAAATGTAATTATCTTATATGAAGAGTACATCATGAGAAACGCTGGGCTGGAGGAAGCACAAGCTGGAGTCAAGATTGCCGGGAGAAATATCAATAACCTCAGATATGCAGATGACACCACCCTTATGGTAGAAAGTGAAGAGAAACTAAAGAGCCTCTTGATGAAAGTGAAAGAGGAGAGTGAAAAAGTCGGCTTAAAGCTCAACGTTCAGAAAACTAAGATCATGGCATCCGGTCCCATCACTTCATGGGAAATAGATGGGGAAAGAGTGGAAACAGTGGCTGACTTTATTTTTCTGGGCTCCAGAATCACTGCGGATGGTGATTGAAGCCATGAAATTAAAAGATGCTTACTCCTTGGAAGGAAAATTATGACCAACCTAGATAGCATGTTAAAAAGCAGAGATATCACTTTGCCAACAAAGGTCCGTCTAGTCAAGGCTATGGTTTTTCCAGTGGTCATGTATGGATGTGAGAGTTGGACTATAAAGAAAGCTGAGTCCCAAAGAATTGATGCTTTTGAACTGTGGTGTTGGAGAAGACTCTTGAGAGTCCCTTGGACTGCAAGGAGATCCAACCAGTCCATCCTAAAGGAGATCAGTCCTGGGTGTTCATTGGAAGGACTGATGTTGAAGCTGAAACTCCAGTACTTTGGCCATCTGATGCAGAGCTGACTCATTTGAAAAGACCCTGATGCTGGGAAAGATTGGAGGAGAAGGGGACGATAGAGGATGAGATGGTTGGATGGCATCACCGACTCAATGGACATGGGTTTGGGTGGACTCCAGGAGTTGGTGATGGACAGGGAGGCCTGGCATGCTGTGGTCCATGGGGTCGAAAACAGTCGGACATGACTGAGTGACTGAACTGAACTGAACTGAATCTTACCATAGGGGCTTCTCAAGTGGCGCTAGTGATAAGAAATACACCTGCCAATACAGGAGATGAAAGAGAGACTGGTTCAGTCCCTGAATGTGGAAGATCCCTGGAGTAGGAAATAGCAACCCACTCCAGTATTCTTGACTGGAAAATTCCATGGGCAGAGGAGACTGGTGGGCTACAGTCTGTGGGGCTGCAGAGTCAGACACAACTGAGAGACCGAGCAATCCTCTCTTAGACATCCTCCATCTTGATATTGTCTGTTTCTTTCATAGAAAAGGAGAAAATAACTGCATAAAATTTTATAGGTCATTTCAAGGATTTCTGCAAAAACCACAACCTGTATATATATGGTACTAGTAAGATTTTGCCCTGCCTCCTACCTATAGATCTGATTTCATGGGGTTTGTGCAGGAGCAAAGGACCTCACACCCAGAAAGACCCCACATTTGGTATAATGCTCTGCTTTATCTTGAAGCTCTTAGTGTTTGACCAAGGGGCCCTGTCTTTTCAATGTTCCCTGGCCCCCACGAATTAGGTAGCTGGTCCTACCTACACGTGCTGTATTTATGGTTCCATGTGGTGAGAATTAATGCT
The DNA here is from genome assembly GCF_042477335.2 of Ovis canadensis. Taxonomy (NCBI): domain Eukaryota; kingdom Metazoa; phylum Chordata; class Mammalia; order Artiodactyla; family Bovidae; genus Ovis; species Ovis canadensis. Next base: position 135,539,411 of record NC_091247.1, on the reverse strand, counting down.
CAGATTAGCAGCCCTGAGACCTGTAGGTTCCAAAATGATCCAAAATTCTGTTGCAATTACCATGTTCTTTTCTTCTTTCAATATGTTTAATGGGCACGGTTATAATCCTAGGTGTTAGAAATCCGAGAACTAACCCGCCTGCTCGCCTCAAGTTTACACTGTGCCATCCTTCTTGCAATCTGCTGCTGGACAGATGACTTTCATTATAGTCATTAAAGGGAAATCTGAGGCAGACACTCATAATAGATGACGTATGGTGAAGGTCAAAGGCAAGCTCCGGCACCCAGCAGGAACTCCCTTTCCATCTTTTCTTCCCAAGAAAGTAAACCGGAACCCAAGAGAGTTAGAGGGCCACGATTAGAGAGTCCATCTTAAAGCCACTCGGCTTTGTAAAGATAATAAATCTTTTGCAACTTTGCTGCTTTGGCTATAATCCTAGCCTCCCAAGTGACAGAAAGATCCATCTTAGAAAGGTTTTCAACCATAAAACCTAAAGTCAAAGAGCAGATGGAGTTTCTGGTGAACATTTCCCAGGGGCTCTGCAAATAGTGTGAGAAATGCCGCTCTGTGACAGCTTGAGCCAACACCAGGCTCGTCCTTCAGGAGATCCGCTCACTACTGTGTTGCTCAGAGGAGTGGAAAGATGTCAAATTGCTGATCCGCTTGAAAGATCAAAACAGGTGTATTTCATACTCAAGCAGCAGGGACCCTGTCCTGGGAAGGAATCAGTGTTTTTCCTCATTTGCTTGCTTCACAGAAATTCATGCCCTTAGGCTCAATACCTCACTCCACCCCCAGACTAGACTCTGCTTCCAGCGAGCCCAGCTGGACTCGACATGTTCACCACACGCACAGATGCGTCCCTGATACAGATGGCACCACCAGCTCTATCAAAGCTTGCTTCTCCAGCCCCATAGGGCCCAGTTCTCAGCTTTTAGCCTACGTCAGAATCATTTGGGAGCTTGTTAAACACAGATTTCAGGGCTTTAACTTATGATTTTTTGATTCAGTTAAGTCTTGGGTAGCTCCCTTGCTTCCCTAGGAAGTTTCTGGATGCCCGATGCTGCTGGTTTGGGTCCCAGCCTTTGACAGCCTCTGCTCCAGGACATTGCCTTAGGCCCTGAAAGGCTGCACCAGCAAACCTGTCTGCAGTGCTAAAGGCCCTCATTTTCTTTGGCTTCTGACCACCTCCATCTCAGCTTTCCTCGACTCCTATTCATTCTTCAACATTCTTCTTTCAATAGTCCTCCAGCCTCACATGCCGTAGAAAATGTTCTCACTGAAGTTAAACATGATGCACCCGCTGTCAAATTTAATAGACGGGCATCACCACTCAGGTGCCTCCCCAGCCGGGCCACAGCTCACCCTGTCTGAACTGCACTCCCTGCCTCTCTGCCTGTTCCCTTGGTCTGGGGTTGGAGGCTGCCTGGGCGGCATGCTTTCTCTTCCTTCTGATGACAGTATTGCCCCGAATGGCAGCCATGGCCCCTCCCTACTTGGTGTCGTTGAGATGTGATTTCCAAACTGACCCTCCTGACACCTTGATTTTGAACATCTGACCTCCCGAATTATAAGAAAATTAACTTCTGTTGTTTTAAGCTATCCAGTTTGTGGTAATTTGTTACAGCAGCCACATGGAAACAAATACTTCCTGCTTCCATTTTAAGGGCTGGAACTGGGGAAGGGAGGCAGGAGATCCTGCTTAGGCAATCTGATCTAAGATATAGAAGGTAGGAAATTTCAAAGCTTCCTCAGCCCAGATCTGATTGCTTGAAAAATAGTACAGTCACCAAACTATGCAGTCTGAAGATAGCTACCACTTTGGCACAGATACTTAGCCAATCAAGAGCTCTATCTCTTACCCCAACCCTGTTTATTTAGTCTCTTGAATTTGGCGGGCATTCTCTGTAGACAGAAGAAAGACTTTCTCTGTATAATAAATTAAGAAAGAAAAAGTTTCACTGAACAATCCTTTCTTAGAAAGCTTACAATTAATTTCCTTTGTAATTTCCAATTATAAGAGCTGATAGGAGATTTCCTTGCCAACTTTTGTAATCCCAATGACATCACAGAACCTCCATCACCGTAGAAAACATTGTTCTTTTAGGTGGCGATGATGACATCAACCACTACAAGTGGTGTGGGGTGGGGAAGAACAGGAAATTGTACATTCCGCTGCTAACTGATAAATGAAGGAGGAACTCATTTTTAAAATAAGTTCCCATAACTAAGCAGCATTCTCAATTACTTGGCTTTATTTGAGACCTAATTGTTTCTATAATCGACAAGTCCCTAGTCAGAAAGGCTCCTCACTTCCAAAAAGCCCAGGGATTATAGGTTAGATCCCCTCACTTTGGGGGAGCCCTAGGTCATTGCCTCATGTTAGACATAAGCATAAGGGCTAAAAAAGACCCAGACCACAGAGCTAGGAGATAATTTTTAGGATGAAAGGAAGAGAAAGAAAGAGAGAGTAGGAGAGAAAGAGAGAGAGAGAGAGAAAGAAAGAAAAGAAGATAAACAGAAAAGAAATACAGAAAATCAATAGACCTCTGAGTTGGGCAACCTAACAAACTGTATTAGGCTTCTCCAGAGATGCAGAACTGATGGGATGTGTGTATATAGAGACTGAGTTTCATTTTGTTTCAGAACATCATGTAGAGTTTGGTCTCATTTGTATACAACTGAAGATGTAAATTGCTGTATTTCCTGGAAAGGACCTTTACCAGAATCTTAACAGTCGTTTTCTCTGAGTAGTGGAATTTCAGGTTATTTTGGTAACCTTTATTAGGGGTATACTATGTGTCAGGCATTCTTTACAGTATTTTACATGGATTAAATTAAGTCAATAATTGATTTGGTTTGCACTTTTTAAAAAACAAAATCATGCATCATTTCCCCCCAAAAAAACTATGAAGCAGTTGTTTTTTTAAAAAATATCCCTTCTATTCTCATACATGCTGCTGCTGTTGCTGCTAAGTCACTTCAGTCATGTCTGACTCTGTGCGACCCCATAGATGGCAGCCCACCAGGCTCCCCCGTCCCTGGGATTCTCCAGGCAAGAACACTGGAAAATGCTGGATAGGGTGTGGAGAAAAGGGAACCCTCCTACACTGTTGGTGGGAATGCAAACTAGTACAGCCACTATGGAGAACAGTGTGGAGATTCCTTAAAAAATTGCAAATAGAACTACCTTATGACCCAGCAATCCCACTGCTGGGCATACACACCGAGGAAACCAGAATTGAAAGAGACACATGTACCCCAATGTTCATCGCAGCACTGTTTATAATAGCCAGGACATGGAAACAACCTAGATGTCCATCAGCAGATGAATGGATAAGAAAGCTGTGGTACATATACACAATGGAGTATTACTCAGCCGTTAAAAAGAATTCATTTGAATCAGTTCTGATGAGATGGATGAAACTGGAGCCGATTATACAGAGTGAAGTAAGCCAGAAAGAAAAACACCAATACAGTATACTAACACATATATATGGAATTTAGACAGATGGCAATGACGACCCTGTATGCAAGACAGGGAAAGAGACACAGATGTGTATAACGGACTTTTGGACTCAGAGGGAGAGGGAGAGGGTGGGATGATTTGGGAGAATGACATTCTAACATGTATACTATCATGTGAATTGAATTGCCAGTCTATGTCTGACGCAGGATGCAGCATGCTTGGGGCTGGTGCATGGGGATGACCCAGAAAGATGTTATGGGGAGGGAGGTGGGAGGGGGGTTCATGTTTGGGAATGCATGTAAGAATTAAAGATTAAAAAAAAAAAAAAACTCATCACCAAAAAAAAAAAAAAAAAAAGAACACTGGAGTGGGTTGCCATTTCCTTCTCCAATGCATGAAAGGGAAAAGTGAAAGTGAAGTCGCTCAGTTGTGTCCGACTCCTACCGACCCCATGGACTGCAGCCTACCAGGCTCCTCCATCCATGGGATTTTCCAAGCAAGAGTACTGGAGTGGGGTGCCAACGCCTTCTCCATCTCATACATGAGCAGCCCTTGTTTCCCAAAGCTCCACAATCTTGGGACCATTGAGAAGCTGAAACTGTTGTATGCAGATCCCACGCAGAGTTATTACTGGAAATCTTGCCATTTCACATACACACACAAAATTAAAAAACTGATGCTTTCCCATTGCTGTTGGATGCTTTGTTTATTTTTGGGGCTCCTCTCTTGTTTAGTAAGAACTGGGTAAGTCAGTAATCTGTTCCCTTTCAACCTCAGTCTTACTCGTAACCATCTCCCACAGCCCATGCTTCTAAGGTATTTAATTTGCATTCTTTTGTTTCTGTGTGTTCTTATAAAATATGCTGTCTGGTAAACTCATGTTTTTAATTCACCTAGATGGTTTGACTTTACATCTCATTCAAGGGTTCTCTGCCACAACTGCTACAATCACCCATCCAGTCCCTGCACCCACTTTCACCATTGCTGCCAGTGGAAACTCAGAGATTCCTGCAGCTGAAAGTGTTCTCCATCATCCCTCTGCCAACCACTCACTCCTAATCCCCTGACTTGCTCCAGAACTTAAAGTTCATTAGACAACCTTAGGTCCAAAAGTCAACCTTGTTTTTTTTTTCCACGTGTGTAGCTCTGTCCCCTGAGAAACTTGCTCCAAGTTCTCCCTTTGCTAGCCTGAAGTCAGTGTAAAGCTAGCAATGATTGCCAAGTCAAGCCAAAGTCAGGTCCCTGGAAGAGGACTACCGGCTAGCTCACTCATCCCTAGTAACTCCTCCGCCTAAATCACTTTCCCTTCTCCGCTGGGTTGAAGCAGTCTTGTTTCCCAACTTGTGCTAATACGGCGAGAAGCTGGATCTTTCACTCTAAGATTTCTTTACTGAATCTTCCAGAAAATCTAATGTGTCCTTCATCATCTCACAAGCATTATAAGAATGTATGTGGGGGGCACTCCTCTGGTGTTCTAGTGGTTAAGAACCTATCTTGCAATGCAGGGGACTTGGGTTTGATCCCTTACTGGGGAACTAAGATACCACATTCTGCAGGGCAACTATGGAGAAGGCAATGGCACCCCACTCCAGTACTCTTGCCTGGAAAATACCATGGATGGAGGAGCCTGGTGGGCTGCAGTCCATGGGTCGCAAAGAGTCAGACACAACTGAGCGACTTCACTTTCACTTTTCACTCTCACGCATTGGAGAAGGAAATGGCAACCCACTCCAGTTTTCTTGCCTGGAGAATCCCAGGGATGGGGGAGCCTGGTGGGCTGCCGTCTATGAGGTCGCACAGAGTCAGACAGGACTGAAGCGACTTAGCAGCAGCAGCAGCAGCAGCAGCAGCAGCAGCAGGGCAACTAAGCCCACACCCTCTGGAGCCCCTGTGCCACAAGAGAGGCCGTGCACCGCAATGAAACGATTCCAGCAACTAAGACCCGACGTAGCCAAATAAAAACATATTTTTTTAATGTATGTGATGAGTCCCTCTGCTGCTGCTGCTAAGTCTTTTCAGTTGTGTCTGACCCTGTGTGACCCCATAGATGGCAGCCCACCAGGCTCTCCCATCCCTGGGACTCTACAAACAAGAACACTGGAGTGGGTTGCCATTTCCTTCTCCAACGCATGAAAGTGAAAAGTGATAGCTCAGTCGTGGCTGACTCAGCAACCCCATGGACTGCAGCCCACCAGGCTCTTCCATCCATGGGATTTTCCAGGCAAGAGTACTGGAGTGGGGTGCCATTGCCTTCTCCGTATGAGTTCCTCACTTTTCTATAATTTCTGCGTCCCATTCATCCCATTGGCTGCCTCTAACTTCAGTCTGATGTAATCCTCAGAGAAATGCTCAGGGTGGGAGATGGTCAGAGGTGGAGTCATCTCAAAGTTAATGAAGCTTGAGTTTCAAAGTGTCCTGTAAAGGGCCCAAGAAAAGTCCAACAATGTGCTCACAATGTGTTTTTATTAAATTTGTGGGGTTAAGACATTTTAGCCACAGTGAAGTAAGACCTCTCTCTTTGTTCTCTGACCTTCCTCCCATCCCAGTCTACCACCGGTCAGGGAGCTTTGGCAAGGCCTTAGATGTTTGGGGATCTGGCTAAAGGAAAGTTGGCTTGCGGATACACATAGTGGGGTTTAGCGTTTTTAAACACTGTTGTGTCTTCTTGTTATACTATTTGTATCCTACAATTGTATTCTTAAAGAGGATTTCCAAAATTCCAAAATCTCCCTCCACCTCCCAAAGCTGGGTCTTCCCACCCAAGCCCCGTGAAATCTGCTTCAGAACCCATGTATCCTTAGGGGTGACTTCGGACCTTCACGGTTCTGTCCTGATCTTCATTTGAAACATTTCTGTGGTAGGTGGAGCCCCAACTCCACCGAAGCGCTGCCCTTGCCTCAGTGTCATTTCCGCCTGCGCCCCTGTGGGCTTTCTCCTCGCCCCCTCGCCTCTGCTCCCTCTGCGCACACGTCCTCTCTCTTCGTATCTGGTGCAGTTGCAGCTCCTATTTAAACATCAGAAGCTGAAGCGCGGATTGGCAATGAGCCGGTTCTTAAAAATGAGCCCAAATGTTCGCGGCAAACACTTCCAAGAATGCCCACAGCTGCCAGTCTCAACTTTAGAGGGCAAGAGGAGGAAACAGGCTTACAAAGCAGATGTTCTGTCTGGGTGTCCCTCTGGAATTGAGGGCGTTTGATGAGGCAGAAATATTTCCAACTCTCCACCTAACCAAACAGTGAGGGAACAAAAGTCTTAAATTAGAAAAGTCTCTCAAGCCAACATCTCAGCAAAAATTTCAGCATACACACCAAAAAAAGTGCTCAAAGACTATTAAGTTAACAAAATTTCCTTTTAGAGGAAAGCACCCCCCACCCCTAGTCATTGCAAATGGACTCTGTTTCCATCTAAAATGTCCTGGGAGACATCTTTCTTCTGGCCTACATTCAAGGTCAAGTTTTTGTTGGTTTCTTGGGGGTTGGGGGCTAGGGAAGAAGAATTGCTTTCGTTTTCTTTACCTCTGCAAAATGCCTTTCCAAAAGTGTTAACTCTATTTTTTTTTTTTTTTGAATGTTGACCTCCATTTCTCTGGCAGACTTTCAAATCACTTTCTTCTGGTTATAAAAGTAATCTATCCGTGTATTAATTGAAGAAATATTTACAGAGTACCTACATCTCAAGTCGTATTCTTCTTTCACTAGGATAATTTTTTCTCTCTTATTAACTAGATTTTGCAAACACTTAAAATCATAATATTTATGATAAGCAGACCCCAGAATTTGTTTATCCATTCTCTTTTTGTTAAACATTTAAGCCATTTCCAATTTCTCCCTGTTGTAAATAGTGCAGCAGTGACCTTCCTTGCAATAGAATCTTGTCTATATCAAAAGAGTAACTCTTCAGGACAGATATCTTGCAATGGAATTACTAGATCCAAAGGTATGAACAATACAGACTTCCTTAATAAACATTCTAGTAAACTTGCTGATGCATGCTATCACCTTTGGCTTCCTCAAATCTTCCTCAAAGGACAAATCACTCATCCTATTTAAAGACAGGAGAGCATATTCCATTCCTTCTACAGAAGTTTGCTGATTCCTAAAATAACTTCATTTCCTGGTGGCAATAAAAGTAATCTGGTGGTGATAAAATTCCAGTTATTTTCTCGAACACGTATAGTACTTTCTGTACTAAATTCATCCTCTAGGGTTGCATTTTCGCAATCTTTATGCAAAGGTAAAACACTTAGAAAAGAAAGAGTATCCGCACTCCTCTGCTCATGATTATCACTCTGGGCAAACAAGAAATCAACCCAGAAGGGAAATCATCCCTTCCAAGAGAAATATGGAGTCACCCAAAGGTATGTAAGACTCTAGTAACCATCTTCATTCCTCTACCTATTGAGGGGTTTGAGGAGGAGAGAGGATGTAAAGCTGAGCATCTCTCTAATTAGCCTTGCTCACACAAAAGGAAAGGAGCCTCCCACCTAGTCAGCACCTCTGCTCTGGCAAGTCAACCTGTAAAAGTGCCTTACCAAGGCGCTTTTCAATATATAAGCAAATTTCATTGCATAGCATTTTAATCTTTAATTTTTCTTCTGGAACACCTTCATTCCCTGACTCTCTACTAAAGAAGAATGCCTGCTTTCCAAGAAACCAGTGCTGTCTTGAGAACCCCCAGTACTTTGACCTCAAGAAGAAACACTAGGGGAGACAAAACCAGGAGCAAGTCCTCTTTGCTCTCATTCAAGATGGAATATTTGCTAATGCGTTGCTTCATTGTCTTATTTGGATCAGAAGTCCTTTAGTGGGAATTTTGTTTATATAATGTTCTGCTTAAGACAAAGACTGTTGAAATTGAAAGATTTCCTCTTTCCTGGGAGCCAGGCATTCTGAGCAAACTGATTGCCTGGTCTTTTTCCCTCCAGCTGAGTCCAGGCTATGAGGAAATCCATGACAAGAACAAAGCGTTTCATCTCTGGATGATCAAAGAGGGCTTTACCAAAGGAGATGGTAGAACCTGTGGTGGGTGAGGGACAGCACCATCATTCATTCAACCAGCAGTGACTTACTGAATGCTTAGTATGTGCCAGAATCTAGACCAGGCACTGTGTGAGTGAAACAGACTGCTCTCATGGATCTTGCTGATGAATGAGAAGCAAACACCAACCAAATACTGTTGATCCTTGAACAACACGGGTTTGAACTGTGCAGGTCCACTTGTATGCAGATTTTTTTTGTTTCCTTCAAACACTACAGTATACCACCATCAGGGTTGGTTGAATCTGCTGGGATGCATAACTGCAGATAGGGAGGGTCGACTGAAAGTAATACATGGATTTTCCTGTGTACAGAGGGTCAGCACCCCTAACCCTCCAGTTGTTGGAGGGGCAGCTGTACTCATGCCCGTGAATATAAGACCAGTCTTGGTGTGGGCGGGGCATCAAGAACATAGAGCTGTGAATGCTTGTTTGTGATAGGGAATTTACCTTAAAGGGGGAAGGCAAGCAGTTGTTCCTGGAATTTAGATCTGAAAGGTAAGCTGGAAAAGAAGGAGGAAAGCATGTATCAGGCAGGGGGCTGCAGCCAGAGAGTGAAGGGAAGGGGGAGTTTGCAGGATGACTCTAGAAATGTGATCAAGGCCTTGCAGGGTTTTGGTTTTCATCTTGAATGAGTCTTTATTATTTTTTAAATATATGTTTAATTGGAGGATAATTGCTTTACAATGTTGTGTTGGTCTCCGCTGTATAACAATGTGAATCAGCTGTAAGTATACACACGTCTCCTCCCTCTTGAGCCTCCCTCCGACACCCCCCCAGCCCTGTCCCAGCCCTCTAGGTCTTCACAGAGCCCCGAGCTGAGCTGCCTGTGCTATATAGCTGCTTCTGGCTGGTCGTCTATAGACACTGTCACACATGGCAGTGTATATATCTCAATGCTACTCTCTCAGGTCACCCCACCCTCTTCTTTCCCACTGTGTCCGCAAGTCCATTCCCTACTTCTGCGTCTCTATTCCTGCGCTGCAAGGAGGTTCATCAGCACCATTAAATGAGTCTTTAGATTGTTAAGCCCCTACTACTTGACGATTCTACTCTTGGATATTTACCTAAGAGAAATGGAAACTTCCTCAAAAGACTTAACATGAATACACATAGCTGCCTGAAAATAGCCTAAAACTGGAAACAATCCAAATGTCCATCAACAAGAGAATAAATAAATAAATAGATAAATAAATGGCAGCATATTCATAGTCGACTGAAGGAATGAACACACAGCAACACAGAATGCTATCCAGATTACTTTGAGTAATAAGAGCCAGGAACATGCCGTCCATACTGTGTACTTATATTTGTATGAATCCAAAAATGGGCAAAACCAATCTATGGTGATAAAGACCAGAAAGTGGTCACCTCTGGGTGTGGGGGCTGGGCAGGGGAGGGAATCACTGGAAAAGAGGAGCAAGAGAACTTTCTGAGGTGATAAAAATGTCCTACACTTTGTTTTTTGTTGTTGTTGTTTGTCTTACACTTTGCTTCAGCAATACATGAACCGTGAACTTCCAGAGGTTCAACCTGGTTTTAGAAAAGGCAGAGGAACCGGAGATCAAATTGCCAACATCTGCTGGATCATGGAAAAAGCAAGAGAGTTCCAGAAAAACATCTATTTCGGCTTTATTAACTATGCCAAAGCCTTTGACTGTGTGGATCACAATAAACTGTGGAAAGTTCTGAAAGAGATGGGAATACCAGACCACCTGACTTGCCTCTTGAGAAACCTATATGCAGATCAGGAAGCAACAGTTAGAACTGGACATGGAACAACAGGCCGGTTCCAAATAGGAAATGGAGTACGTCAAGGCTGTATATTGTCACCCTGCTTATTTAACTTACATGCAGAGTACATCATGAGAAACGCTGGGCTGGAGGAAGCACAAGCTGGAATCAAGATTGCCGGGAGAAATATCAATAACCTCAGATATGCAGATGATACCACCCTTATGGCAGAAAGTGAAGAAAAACTAAAGAGCCTCTTGATGAAAGTAAAAGAAGAGACTGAAAAAGTTGACTTAAAGTTCAACATTCAGGAAACTAAGATCATGGCATCCAGTCCCATCACTTCTTGGGAAATAGATGGGGAAACAGTGGAAACAGTGTCAGATTTTATTTTTCTGGGCTCCAAAATCACTGCAGATGGTGATTGCAGCCGTGAAATTAAAAGACGCTTGCTCCTTGGAAGGAACGTTATGACCAACCTAGACAGCATATTAAAAAGTAGAGACATTACTTTGCCAACAAAGGTCCATCTAGTCAAGGCTATGGTTTTTCCAGTGGCCATGTATGGATGTGAGAGTTGGACTATAAAGAAAGCTGAGTGCAGAAGAATTGATGCTTTTGAAGTGTGGTGTTGGAGAAGACTCTTGAGAGTCCCTTGAACTGCAAGGAGTTGCAACCAGTCCATCCTAAAGGAGATCAGTCCTGGGTGTTCACTGGAAGGACTGATGTTGAAGCTGAAACTCCAATACTTTGGCCATTTAATGCGAAGAGCTGACTCATTTGAAAAGACCCAGATGCTGGGAGGGATTGAGGGCAGGAGGAGAAGGGGACGACAGAGGATGAGATGGTTGGATGGCATCACCGACTCAATGAACATGAGTTTGGGTGGACTCTGGGAGTTGGTGATGGACAGGGAGGCCTGGCATGCTGCAGTTCATGGGGTCACAAAGAGTCGAACATGACTGAGCAACTGAAGTAAACTGAACTGAACTGAGGACCAACTATTTATCTTACACAGATTTTAAACTGTGTAAAGAGTCATGGTTGGTACCCCTAACCTGTGTTGTTCAAAGGTCAATGGTAGATCTTTAAATACCTGAAAATTTAAATATCTGAAAGCGATGGTTTTCCAGTCCCGTCTACTGACAAAGGCTCTGTGATACAAGGAGATTTTACCAGGGCTGGGCCTTCTTATGTCTTGGGGAGTACAGGAGCTTAACAAACACCCCCTACCTCTTTTCTCCATCCTATAATGCATATGTGGGCTAAATTGTCCATTTTTTAACGTAAACTTTGAGGAATGACATATTTTGATTTAAATTATTTGGGAAGGAGCATGTGAAGTAGAGAACGAGAGAAATTTGTAGTTAACACATTTTCATTTGGATCTTATCCCTGTCCATACCTGTGTCAGCTGTTAGCTGAATGGGTGCAGGCCAGATCTGTCTTAACTCGCTGATGAACACACTATACCAAGCGGGTTTAATAGGTGCTCAATACCTTTTTTGTTGTTGTTGTTAAATAAATTAATACATGGATTTTTGTATGGGTCCCTTAATTTTTCTTATGTTAGTTAGGTTAACTGGGAAACAAGCACCAAAATCTCAGTGCTTGGGTAGACGAAAGGTTCGTTTCTCATTCCTCTCATAGTTCAGTTGGATCAGTGAATGGGCGTCACGGTCTTCATAGACCAGGACCCGGGGACTGGAGTCGACAAGAAGAAGGACACAGGGGACCCAAGTCTCGAGTGAAATAATGGTACTTTATTTGCAGAAATGCATGGTTGTATATCTTCAATAAAATGATTATTCAGCCAATAAAAAGAATGAAATTCCACCAGTTGCAACAAAATGGATAGTCCTAAAAGGTCACTGAAGGGAGTCACTGAAGGGAATCCAAGCAGGTGCCCTTTCCCATGATCTCAGTCCTGAGAACTGCAGCTTTCCTCATTCCTGTTTTCCAGGAACTGATAAGGATCAGAGAGTCCTTGAGAAATGGCACACAAAGGAAGAAAACAACATATTGGATCCCTTAAAGCCGAACGTCCGCTGACAAATGGGGGAAAATCTCTCTGCTCCACAGAGTCATTCAGAGACCCAGGATCCTTCCAGTGGATGGCTTCACCATCCCCTGGGACTGTGAACTCCTCTCCTGCACCCTGTGCATTGGACAGCCGGCAAAGAAGCGAGAATGCAAAGAAAGGATTGTACGGTAGGTTACCCTACCCCTCCAGCTGCAAGAGAGGTGGTAACAGGGATGTAGTGATGTACCCTAGAAGGAGAGGAGAAACTTGTGCATTGATAGAAATTCACTTTTTCTGCTTTACTCTCTGAGCCCCAACTTCTGAAAAGAAGAATGAATAATTTGCCATTGCTTTATGGGGATTTAAGGAGGTAGTCGATGTGGAAGTACTTGGTAAGTATTAATCAAATGTTAGTTATGAATGTTCCTGGGTAGTTTAGTCCCTTTACTCCCGCATTCCATGAGTGAAATGATTAGGCCGAAGTGCAACCTGAGAATTCTTTCCAGCTGTAAAATGCTTAGCTTCTGTGGTTCTTCTAAATCTTCAGCAAGCAAGGGCCTTTCTGACTTTGAGGTGGTGCCTGCAATAAGACGTTTAGGATCCTACAACCCAATCCACCTGCCCCCCAACCCTCTTTCATTGCTATAATACTGCCTGTGTTCTTTTAGAGACATAACCTGACTCAGTCTTATTTTAATTCTATTCATTTCAACTGTGGGTAAAAGATGATTTTTGCCTTCCTATTATGCCAGTCACTTCCAGTCTGTTAGATTCTTAATTTCAGAAGAAAATTATAAATGGGAGAAGAGAACCCAAGGAAGTATTTGACAGGTTTGAAATATTAAAAACAAACATGATTATTTATTCCTGTCTTGAAAGGTTTTATGTCATAGAATTGGCTCCATCTATTGCCCTTGTCTGCAGTTTCTTTAGTTTCTTATCTGAGTTTCCCAGCATTTTTCTCCAGCTAACTTCTCTTTGTGGTTCATTGACAGTACAACTCCTAGAGGAGGTCAGCAAAGACCAAGTCTGAATTCTTCTAAGGGAAGAATATGCACTGATGATATGCACTGATGCTCAGGGGTATTCTGGATTCTAGATAATTTGAATTAAGCAGAGGAAATGATCTACCACTTCCATTCAGGCCTCTTCTTATCTTTCTCCAAACCACAGCCAGGCGCTTTTTTCACACTGCAAATCTGATGTCATTCCTGTGCTTAAACACATTAGTATATGTATTGTATATGAAAAAAAAAACTTTGAAATATATTATTATAAATAATACAGTGCACAGATCTTCAGTACAATTTTAGGAGTTTTTATAATTGGATATGCTTGTGAAAACACTATCCCAAACAAAGTGTTTCAGTTCAGTCACTCAGTCGTGTCCAACTCTTTGAGACCCCATGAACCACAGCACACCAGGACTCCCTGTTCATCACCAACTCCCAGAGTCCATCCAAACCCATGTCCATTGAGTTGGTGATGCCATCCAATCATCTCATCCTCTATCGTCCCCTTCTCCTCCTGCCCTCAATCTTTCCCAGCATCAGAGTCTTTTCAAATGACTCAGCTCTCCGCATTAGGTGGCCAAAGTATTGGAGTTTCAACATCAGTCCCTCCAGTGAACACCCAGGACTAATCTCCTTTAGGATGGACCAGTTGGATCTCCTTGCACTCCAAGGGACTCTCAAGAGTCTTCCCCCAACACCACAGTTCAAAAGCATCAATTCTTCGGGGCTCAGCTTTCTTTATAGTCCAACTCACACATCCATACATGACTACTAGTTGGCCCTATGCATACCCTGGTCCTCTGTATATGCAGTTCCTCATATCAACAGTTCTGCATCTCTGGATTCAACTAACCAGGGATGGTGTAGTAATGAAATATCTGCCATTGAAAAAAAAAAATCACGTATAAGTGGACCCACGTAGTTCAAACCCATGTTGTTCAAGGCTCACCTCTATATTGTTGGAAATGGCCTGAGTTCATTTCCCTTATTACTCAACAGTAGTAACCTAAAATTCTATGACCCTATGAACTTTTCTCTCTGATACCTGTGACTTTCTGGTGTCTCGTGGTCACAACTCAGAGCAGCTGTTCTCATTATGATGCATTGTTAAGGGACTAGATTAAACATCTCAGACTCGGAGATAGTCCAAGCAATCGTCTGGATTTTTCAGAACGCTCGGAACCCGGTTTCTTGCACTTCACTCCCTTTTTCTAGACGATTTTGGCAAAAAGCCTATAGGAAAGGCTGCCATGGGCAACAGATAATTGAGTTTTCAGCTCTTGCTCTTTGAAATTTCAGATTTGTATGTATTTATCCAGTTTTTACTCTTATTCAAGTGACTTTGACATGGTCATTGCTGTATCAGTTAACTCTTGGTAACAGAAAGACCCATTCAAATGGGCTTAAGCAAAAGGTAAGTTTTGGTTCAAGTAACTAGGACCTGGTTTTTGTTTCTCCATCCCTCAGCTTCCTATCTTTTGGGTCAGCTCTGTTCTCAGATAGACAACCCCCACCCCCCCTGCTCATAAAATAACTGTAGGAGTGCCAGACTCTCAGCCCCTTAAGTTCATACCCAGTGGAAAGAAAAAATATATATCTGCTGGTAGCATTCATAAAAGTCCTGAAACGTCCTTGAATTGCACTGGTTTAGGTCAGGTACTCCGGAGAAGGCAATGGCACCCCACTCCAGTACTCTTGCCTGGAAAATCCCATGGAGGGAGGAGCCTGGTGGGCTGCAGTCCATGGGGTCGCTAGGAGTCGGACACAACTGAGCGACTTCCCTTTCACTTTTCACTCTCACGCATTGGAGAAGGAAATGGCAACCCGCTCCAGTGTTCTTGCCCGGAGAATCCCAGGGACGGGGGAGCCTGGTGGGCTGCCATCTATGGGGTCGCACAGAGTCAGACACGACTGAGGCGACTTAGCAGCAGCAGCACAGGTCAGGTACCCACTCAGGAACACAGGCGCAGGCTGTCTTGAGCCTGGGTCGTGACTGCACTCCATGTAGGGATCAGAATGCCACTGAGACCTCGTAGGCTGAGAGTGGGAAGAGAGTAAATTACCCAGGAGAAAACTGGAGACTGATTCTACAAAGAGAGGCAGGCACAGAAAAATTATGGGATGCATTGGTTAGTACTGCCATTGATGGCTCTGGGTGATTAGATTCTTTTTAAAGAATACAGCTATTAACCAGCTTGGGTAGCTGTTTCTAAACTCAGCAAATGTCTGAGTGAACACAAAGTTTGGGGTTTCACTTAGCCTTAAGAACTAGAAAAACCAAAAGAGTAAACAGACAGTAAAACCTATTAAAATAACTCTTCATCAGAGAAAGTGTAAGCTTGAGTAGGTACTTGGGAAGTTGTTTGTAACTAAGGGAAAGAAAGATAAGAGAGTATATGTACTTTCTCTTACAAAACTAATTTATTTCTTGTTGCTTTCAAAAAGAGTTTTATGGTGACAAGATAATATACATTCAGTGCAACAGTGTGATGGGGGAGGTGGAAGTGGAAATACAAGCTAAACTAAGGTTGCTAACAAGAAAGAGAGCTTTAGGACACTGCCTGGATGGGAAAAAAAATTTTTAACAACTGATACTTTTATTAGGAAAAGTACAAATGGTCATTTTATTTCTTACCATTTTCTGTGCGCTGTTTGAGATATTTATCAAAAAGAAGTTAACTTTTTAGGAAATGTTTATTCATTTATGTATTCGGCTCCGTAGGGTCCTAGTTGCGGCACACAGTTCTCCGGTTGTGGTGCGGGGGCTTAATTACTCCACGGTGGGTGGGCACTTAGTTCCCTAACCAGGGATCAAACCCGAGTCTCCTGCACTGCAGGGCAGATTCTTAACCAGTGGACCACAGGGGAAGTTCCTGAAGTTAACTTTTGGGGATATAAATGAAGTTAGCTTTTGACAATATTAATCAAAATCAGTTACTTGAAGTCGCTGTATGAGTGAGGTCTCTCTCTTTGGGTAAAAAGTGACTGAAACCCAAGTCAAACTAGCTTAGGCAAAAAAGAATCTGTGTTGCAAGGCTCAGCTAGTTCTGAGATGATGAGGACACATCTGGGCCTCAAACACAAGGAGTCAGGGATTCAACCACCACCCAGACTCTTTTCCTTTAATCCCTTATCTCTGTTTCTCTTACTCTGGCTTTCTCCCCAGGAATTACGCCAAAACAAATTGAATGTTTTCTCAATTTTTTACCAGCTGCACCCCAAGGGAAGCCAAGAATACTGGAGTGGGTAGCCTATCCCTTCTCCAGGGGATCTTCCCAACCCAGGAGTCAAACGGGGGTCTCCTGCATGGCAGGTGGATTCTTTACCAACTGAGCTCTCAGGGAAGTCACTTCTCAATCTGTCTTAGCAAGGGAGTAAGCCTCTTTGTCCACTGCCAGTTTTTCAAATCCTGAAGAAGGACTCTCATTGGTCTGGTGTAGGTTATCTGCTTACTCAGGACCAAAGCATTATATTTTGATCAGCCCTACTTGATATGGTTAATCATCTCCAGTCCAGTTCACTAAGGCCAAGAGTTGGGACTCCCTACAAGATGTTTGTGTTAGAAAAATTGGCATTTTCCAGGAGAAAGAGGATTGGAATGCTACGTCAACAAAGCCAGAGATGTTCACATCAAACATCCAATTCTTTTATTAATAATGAAGAATAATAAAGAGTTTAAAAATAATAAAGTATTCTTTGTAAACATAATTGTCACTTTAACAAGTAGAGGGTTACAACTGCAATGCTAAAGCCCACACACCAAGATAAAATGCTTGGCACAGGTAGATAACCCAAACATTTCACAGGCAGTTGTTCGGCTTTGCTCACTGCCCACCCTTCACAGATGACCTTCCTGCCCTGCTGAGATCATGCAATGCCTGATGAAAGTCAGACCTCTGCCCAGATTTCCTAAAATGAATCCTAATTTTAGGGAAAGCTTGGAGTTCTATTTATCTTTCACCTGCACTGAACTTAAGTTTCAGTTCTAATAACTAGACCTCTGCTTTGCTCATCTTTACCTAAGCCAAATTTCCCCCTCTTTGTCCTTCTGTTCCCCTACATGATACTACATAGCCCTTCTCAGACATGCTTTTTAAAAGGAGTGGGACACAAAATCTTGGTTTCTAAGTATCGATACCATTTTCCACTCGAAGGAAACAGGAGTCCTCAGAAATGGCTGATTCCAAATCTAGATGAGGGAAGTAGAAAATGAGCCTGAAATATCTTATTGTACCAGCAAGTAAAGAGGTGCTCAAAAATAATGGGGAACATCAAATAGTTTGTAGGGCTCCTTATCTTACTTGAATTCTTGGCCATATATAAAACTACTAATCTCATCCTCGCTCTTGAAACCTCCTCTAACTTGTGGTCGTGTTCTCAATGCTAGCCCCCTCCAAGAGTATTTCCTGGTATCTCATTTTCTGCCCAGTTATCAAACAGGTGTTCCTTGGGGTTCTATCCTCAGCTGTCTTCTCATTCTATTCCCAACCTGGGTGATCTCAGCTAATCCCCTAACTCTAGTTGTTATATAAACAATGGCTCCCAAATATATAACTTTTAAGTGTATTTCTATGTGGGTAGAGAGAAGAGATAGATTTAGCACAGAGACTTTGTTAAAGCTCCAGAATCCATCCTGGATAGCACCTGGATATCTCCACTTAGTATAATTCTCATAACCTCTTAAAAATTAAAGACATCTTCATCATGTCGTCTAGTATTCTTTATTCTGTTTCTGGTTTTACCAACATCTGACTCTCGCAGCAAGAAATTCTGTGGTTATTCTTTTTTAAACAAACCTTTTATTTTGTTTTGGGGTATATAGCCAATTAATGGGCTTCCTGGATGGCTCAAGCAGGAAAGAGTCTATTTGTAATGCAGGAGACTGGAGTTCAATCCCTGGGCGGGAAGATCCCCTGGAGAAGGCTACCCAGTCCAATATTCTTGCCTGGAGAACTCCATGAACAGAGGAGCCTAGCCAGCTACAGTCCATGGGATTGCAAAGAGCTGGACACGACTGAGCAACTAGCATGCAACATGGGCAATTAACACTGTTGTGACGTTTCAGGTGAACAGAGGAGGGACTCAGCCATGCATACACGTGTAGCCATTCTCTCCCAAACCCCGCTTCCATCCAGGCTGTAACGCTGAGCAGAGTTCCATGTGCTGTACAGTAGGTCCTTGTGGGTTACTCATTTTAAATACAGCAGTATGTGCATGTTAGGATTATTGTTAATGTCAGTGTCTTTCAGGCAGAGACCAACAGGAACTCATCTCTAGTTGGAAAGCTGAGTTAATTACTCTTTGCAGGGAAGGAAGACACACAGCCTAGGGAGCCCTGGGACTCAGAAAGAGAGTGTTTGAAGAAAAGTATTAAGGAATTTGGGATTTGGTTGAGTGATTTGAGAGAGGACGGAAGAAGCAGAGGTCTGCTCTAGACTGGCCGCCATTGGAAAGCAGCAGCATTTTACTGTTGGGAACGCAATACGTCTCATGTGCAGGAAGGACAGCCCAGAGGAACTGTAACACTGTAATCGGTAAAGAAGCAGCTACCGTTCATTTCAGAGAGAGGGGCAGAGTGTTTTGTACTTTGTGAATGGCGCAGTGACCCTGTTTTTGTCTGTGCTTCCACAAAATTACCAAGCAGAGTTGTTTTGTCTCATGTTATGGTCACTGACTAATCTTGTCTGATGCTGGTATTCTGTGAGATTCTTATGCCAGCAGAAAATAACATGGCCTGACTCTGAATGCCAGGTCAGCGTCAGGATGTCAACAGCTGCTTTTTCCCCTTCTTTCTCACTCATTACTGTCATTCACATGTAAATCACTTACCAAGTCCTATTACTTTTACTTCCTGCATATCACTAGAATCTGCCCCCTTCTCGCCATCTTCTCTTCTGCTTCTCTAATCGAGGCCATTACCATTTGTCATCTAAATAACTACATCAGTCACCCCAGATTTCATCTTGCTCCTGTTCCGGTTCATCTGCTACCCTCCCCCCAGTTAGCCAAAATGAAGTTTCTAAAAATATCATCGCTGCTTAAAATCTTCTTTGGTTACATTATCAGCCATACTGCTAACACTTACACTGTAAAATTAAAAATCACGGAGGTTAGCAATGAAATAAAACTTTTTTTTTCTTTTCTCCCTAAGAGGAATTAAGAAGGGTGGAAGAATTTATTTTTATACAAGAATCAGCTGAATTTGGAGACCATTTTCACAGGGTTAGCAGAAGTATATTGTCCAGAACACAAAAATGATGTTCAGTTCAATTCTGGGCAATACATTTTAAGAGAGACTTCATTTAAAAAAATATGTCCAGAAGAGGGCAACTAAGACTGGGAGCTTCTGGAAACCACGTCATACAGATAAACAGAAAAAGTGGAGCTTAAAGAAAAACAGGAATTTGACAAGTGTTTTCAAATATACAAAGAGCTGTCATATGTAAGAGGGACTAAATATATTTTTTACAGTTGTGGGGCAGGATCAATCCTGAGGATTACAAATCATAGGCAGATTGATTTCCACTCAATATAAGGAAATACTTTCTAATAATGAGAACTGTCCAATAATGGAGTTAGCTTCCTGGAACTCCAGGTTACTAGAAGGGTTTAAGCCAAAACTGAATAACTGTCTGGAAAGAATGCTGTAAAACAGAAGTTGTTAAACCATCAATTATGATCTAATACTTTCATAAATTATAATAAAACTTAGTAGAATGAAAAGAAAAAAATGAAAATTACAAACTTAATTTTTTATTGCCTAATTCAATGAACATAAAATTTAATTTTAGTAAACAGAATTAGAACAAATCTGAGTACATTCAGGATTAATATAGAAAATTTCTATGAAAGTTAAAGTGTTAGTCACTCAGTTGTATCTGACTCTTTTCTGAATCTGTTGGACTATAGCCTGCCAGGCTCCTCCGTCCATTCTCCAGGCAAGAATACTGGGGTGGGTTGCCATGCTCTCCTCCAGGGGATCTTCCTGACCCAGGGATTGAAACCACATTCTCATGTCTCCTGCATTGACAGGTGGGTTCTTGACCACTTGAACCTCACGGGAACCAAATTTCTACAACTCTTAACATTTTGTTGTTCTTCAATTCTAAATGAAGAAAATTATGAGTGAATTAGCAATTTTCTAGATTAGCCCAATACATGCATACTTTGAATAAACAGCCTGCATATTACTATTTTAAAGTTTTAATATTTTAAAATACCATGTGACAAATGAGCTTGTTTCTTTCTTGTTAAAATATCTAATCCAGGTTGGACTGATGACAATGTTACTTTTAGGAAATGATGCACGTCTAGACTACTTCTATGAGATATTTTAATATCATCCCTAAGAAAGAACTGAGCTTACAAAGGGGTGATGCTAGAAATGGAAAAAATAAGTTTTAAGATAATTTCAGCATGCTCACACTGTTCGTTTTAACTTTTGTACAAAATGAAGGGAGTGATTCTGAAATTTCAAAGTTTATTTTTAATTCTTCATTATTTGCCAGTTAGAACAATATATCCTATAAGTCTATAATTAAATTTAAATCATCTTTTGATGAAATAAATGGATTCCAGATCTATGAAGTTACTGTCTGGACTTTCTTTTAATGGAAGATAAAATTCAAAACATTCTATCAAATTAATAATCGTTTGCTGTAAACTGTTTGCACATGTGCAGCATCAAGATAATCACCACTTCCACTGACAGTTGTTAAATTATGGAACATGGAATCACAATCTGTAGAAACCCTGTTCTTCCTGGCCTCTACCTTTTGTTTTTGCCCTTTATCTTCCACTGAAAAACATCTTGCATTCCTGCTTTGAGGAGACCAATTTTGAAGATATCAAACAAGTTAATAACTCTAGATGGCCAATTTATATCTAAAAAGTTGGAACCAAGCTGGTTTCTTGAAGTGAAGCTAAATATTCAAAAATACTCAACAGAATTCCCCGCTATGTAACTATCATATCTCAGCATGTAATCATAGTTGTTTATAATGTTTTCTAATTATCACATAATAAAATGAATAATTTCAAATTTATTGCATTTGCCTTTATATAATTTATAATATTTCCTAAGTCACTAAACACACTGTTTAATTTAGCTGATGAACTTTTTATATTAAGACTTTCTGAAAGGAGGTGGTATGTTGACTTAAATTCTGGGTCAAGCTCCTTAACTTAAGTAGCTACTTCAGAATGTTTTCTTATCATTGCAGCTATGCATCTAATTGTATTCCTGCTCAAAAATTCAAACCACATTCACTGACACTGTAACCTTTCTGCTGTTTACAGATAGTTATGTTTGTCAGCAATGAAGGTAAACAAGAGAATTATTTGGACTTATATTTGATTGTCTAATGCTGGGAGCAGGGGAGGAGAGACAGCAAAAGAGGCAAGAGTTAATTTTGAGGAATGATGGAAATGCTTTCAATCTCGCCAAAGCAATCTTGAGAAAGAACAGAGCTGGAGGAATCATGGCCCCTGACTTCAGACTATACGACAAAGCTACGGTCATCAAAAGATGCACGTAACTAGACACATGAACCAGAAATAAACTTGCACATTTATGGCCAATTAATCTATAACAAAGGAGGTGAGGATGTACAGTGGGGAAAAGACAACCTCCTCAGTGAGTGGTGCTGGGGAAAATGGACAGCTACAGGTAAAAGAATTAAATTAGAATGTTTTCTTATACCATAAGAAACAAACTCAAAATAGATTAAAGATCTAAACATAAAACCAGAAATTATAAAACTCCTAGAAGAAAACATCAGCAGAACACTCTTTGACATAAACCATAGCAATCTTTTTTGGATCTGTCTCCTAAGGCAATATATAAATAGAAACAAAAATACACATATGTGACTTAATTAAACTTAAAAGCTTTTGCAAAACAAGGAAATCAAGATGAAAACAACCTATTGAATGGAAGAAAATAGTTGCAAATGATATGATCAGTAGGGGATTAATACCCAAAATATATAAACTGCTTATACAAAATAAAAAATTCAATTTTAAAAATGGGCAGAAGATCTTAACAGACATTTTTCCAAAGAAGACATACAGATGTGTGTATGACACATAGGAAAACACACAGATGACCAAGAGGCAGATGCAAAGATGCTCAACACTGCTCGTCACCAGAGAAATGCAAATCAAAACCACAGTGAGATATCACCTCACACCCGTTAGAATGGCTATCATCAGAAAGACCACACACACACACAAAAGACCACAAATAACAAATGTTGGTGAGATCATAGAGGAAAGAAAGAGAACTCTTGTGAACTATTGATGGGAACGTAAATTGGTGCAGCCGCTATGGGAAACACTATGGAGATTCCTCAAAAATCTAAAAATTAGAACTATCATCTGATCCAGCAATTCCACTCCTGGGTATGCACCCAAAGAAACAAAAGCACTCAGTGGAAAAGATACATGCACCCAATGATCACAGTAGCATTACTTACAACAACCAAGGTATGGAAGCAACTCAAGTGTGCAGAGCAGATGAATGGAAAAAGAATATGTGGTGTGTACACACACACACACACACACACACACAATGAAATACTGCTCAGTCATAAAAAAGAAAAAGAACAAAATTTTGCCATTTCAACAACATGGATGGACATGGAGGGTATTATACTTAGTGAAATAAGTCAGGCAAATGAAGACAAATACTGTATGTTAAATATGTGCATTTTATTGTATGTAAACTATACTTCAATAAGGTGGATTTAAAAAGGGGTTCTCCAAAAAGCAGTCTTCTCCACAAATCTAATCCCAGTGCGTGCTTCTTTTCCTAAACTTGAATGACAATACACAGTTTATCAATTGATTACCTAAAGTCTTATCTCAGCTTCCAATTGTTAAGCAGACTGTACCGCCTTACTGTTTAACCCTTTCCCACCTCCACCCTCTCTTTAGCTAACCAGTGTGTGTGGAAAAGAGACAGTATTAAAATAAATGTTCTAATTGATAAGGAAATTATCAGTTAATGAGCACATCAATGAGGGCATTCAAGTAAAGCTGGTTTGTAAGTAAAAGTTATGAATTTCTTCTGGACATCAGGAAAAAAAAACTTCAGTTAATTTCTTACTGTGGGGCTTCCCTGGTGGCTCACTGGTGATGAGTCCAGCTGTCAATGCAGGAGACACAAGTTCAATCCCTGATCCAGGAAGATTCAGTTAAACCCATGCACAACTTCCTGAGCCCAAGCTCTAGAGCCTGGGAGCCACAGCAACTGAGCGGCGGCTGCAACAACTGAAGCTCAGGCGCACTAGAGCTGTGCTCTGCAACAGGAGAAGCCACTGCAATGAGAAGCCTGCCCCCAAACTAGAAAGGAGCCTCCACGTGCCACGCCTAGGGAACAGCCCGCACAGCAACGAAGATCCAGCACAGCCACAAATAAGTAAGTGTTCACATTTGACTCTTTGCTGATGTTGAGCCTTCGGCTCTGTCCTACAGACCCGTGACAATCTACACCCAAATGTAAATCAGTGGAGATTAGTGATTCCTACTGTGACAGAATGGCCACTGTATTTGCTGCTTCTTTCAAAAGCTAGAGTCTCTTTCCCCCCTCCCCGAACCTGGGATGGCCTTGGGGAAGCGATGTCAAGCCAGTTCAAAGGCTTGGCCTTTAGAAACTTGACAGCTTCCAGTCTTGTACCTGTGAGACCATGAAGCCATGTGACCAAGCCAGGCCTGGCTTGCTGGACAGTGAGAAACATAGGTCCTCTTACTGCCCTAGCTGATAGACATTCAATCACTGTGACACACAGATGATGTCATGCAAGACCAGCCAGCCTCATCAACCCAATTAATGACCTTGGATAGACAAGCCCAGCCTACACTAGAAGAACACCCAGAAGAACTGTTGACTAAAATAGAGGATGGTTGTTTTAGGCCAGTGAGTTTTGTGGCAGTTTGTAACTTAGCCAATAGATAATAGATACTCAAGGACTCATCTGAAGCTCTCTTAAAAGACAGACCAAGTCATTTTAGACATTTATCAAAAAGTTATTAAATCCTTGGACTCCCCTGGTGGTGTGAGGGTTAAGAATCTGCCTGCCAACACAGAGACTAGGGTTCAATCCCTGGTCGGGAAGAGGCCACATGCCACCGGGGCAACTAAACCTATGTGCCACAACGACTGAGCCCGAGCTCTAGAGCCTGCAAGCGGCAGCCACCCAAGTCCACTCGCCTGGACAGCCCAAGCTCAGCACCGGAATAAGCCACTGCAGCGAGAAGCCCGCGCATCCCAGCGAAGAGTAGCCCACACTCGCCCCAACTAGAGAAAGCCTGTGCACGGCAACAAAGACATAGCACAGCCAAAAATAAATAAATAAAGATAACTTTTTAAAAGTCATTAAGTCCTTAAACTGAAAGTGAAGGCTGAAGCTGACATGTAAAGAATAATTTATTTCTCCCTGGAAATACTAACCAGAAAACAACATAAAGTGTCTCTGAATAGACAACTAGAACGAGTGAAGAAATAATCTAATGCTTTAATAGTAAATGTATGATTTCAGAGGCATAGCCAGTGGAATGCTAGGACTGGTTCACACCAACCTTTGAAATTCAATTATTAAATTTTCAGAAATGTTGTGAGCCAATTGTTAAACCATTGGGAGATTAAATCAGCCATGATAAGAGTATTTATACCATGGAATCCAGTTGTTAAATCTTTACTAGTGCATCACTGGGCATATCTGCAACTGGAGGCAAATTTCATCAGTTTGTATATACCTATATACATATTAAAATATCCTTGAGTCTTCCCTGGGGGTTCAGTGGTTAAGACTCTGTGCTCTCACTGCAGGGGGCACAGGTTCAATTCCTAGTCAGGGAGCTAAAATCCTGCATGCCATGTGGCATGGCCAAAAATAAAATATCCTTAACGCTTAAAGAAGACATTGGTTGGCATAACCAAGGCCATGGCATAGCATTCTGCCATGATACGTAGTCTTGGGGAAGCCAATCAGTCTTGGTAACTCTGAACCCATATATGTAAAGTCTGTGCCCCAAATCATCCTTTAGGTTTCTCTCAGATCTGTTATTCTATCTCCTATGAGTGTACTGATGGTAATTATACCTGGATGGCAATGATGGGAAAGGCCAAGGGAGCATTCAAACGATCGCACTGTGCTACTGACCACAAAGTTTGCTCTAATTCAAGACAAACTAAAGTGATAGTACAGTAGTAATTACATGTACTTTGGGTTATAGACAGCAAGGAGATCAAACCAGTCCATCCTAAAGGAAATCAGTCCTGAATACTCATTGGAAGGACTGATGCTGAAGGGTGAAACTCCCACCTGATACGAAGAACTGACTCATTGGAAAAGACCTTGATGCTGGGAAAGATTGAAGGTGAGAGGAGAAGGGGACAACAGAGGATGAGATGACTGGAGGGCATCACCGACTCAATGGACGTGAGTTTGAGTAAACTCCTGGAGTTGGTGTTGACAGGGTTCCTGGCATGCTGCAGTCCATGGGGTCGCAGAGTCAGGCACAACTGAGCGACTACTGAACTGAACTGGGTTACGGAAGAGGAAGAGGTGAATTCTGACTAGATGGGAAAGAAAAGAAGGTCTGGGGAAGATATTTTATCCGTCAGGAATGAGATCTCATCTCTGAGTCCACAGTGGCTTGAACTCTGTAGGTGCTTAATAAAACTTGCTGAAATTGGGCTTTCTGCAGGAAGATACTAAATAAATGTGAGGTGATTTTAGTGATGTTACTAAATCTAAGGGGATGCCTTTTGGTAGAATTAGAAAACACATTACATACTCTGAGCACTTCTTGCCCGTACATTGAAGTCTTACTTTCAGGTTAAACAGTACATTAGAAAATAGTAGGGGGTTAACAGCTGAGCTGTAATTAGGAAAGTATTTCTTTAGCATTGGAATATTTGCAAATTATTTTGGTAAAAATATTAGCAAATAATTTTTAACTTTGGTGGAAAAAAATCTAAGAAATCATTCCTTTTGCCTATAAACAGTGGAAATACTTATCTATGCCTTCAGCAAAAGAAATGGTTTGCTAATTTCTTGTGTTTATACAGATGAATAAGTTGACTCATTTCTGAATACACATCTGAAACTGAAAAAATATTCCTTGATGGAATTCTCCCATCTAAAACAAAGGCACATGATGTCTTGTTTTCTTCTTTTCTTAAAAAAGCTTGAATCTAATTAAGGTTGCTTCTGAGAATATGTGGAAACTACTCTTTGTTGCATATCAATATCATTCCATTACTAATGTTATTATGTGCTTTAGCTGCAGGCATGTAAGAACTAGGGCATAATGTGACAGAGCCTTTAATTGCTGAAAAACCACAGAACTTATTCCCAGGGGGGGAAACACACACACACACACACACACACACACACACACAGACAAATTCTCAAAATTCTACACAATTTCCGGAGTTTCATAGATACTTCCAACCCAGATCCCCTTTACAAAATCCTCTGGTTAAAATCTTCTGCAAAAATCCTCAACAAAATATTACCAAATCAAATCCAAAAAAGTGTAAAAAGAATTATGCACCATGACCAAAAGGGATTTGTCCCAGGCGTGTAAGACCGCTTCAGCACTCAGAAATCAATTAATGTAATCCATCAGTATTGAAGAAGTCAGAGGACTGACGACCACCTGATTTTAACGCTTATTGTAAAGCTACAATCATCGAGACAATGTAGTATTGGTGAGTGAACAAACAGGTCAGTGAGACAGAGTCCAAAAGTAGACCCATACAGTAGTCAACTGATCTTTGACAGAGGCGTAAAAGCAACAAAAGTGAGCATAGAATGTCTTTTTTAACAAATAGTACTAGAACAATTACACATCCACATGCAAAAAAAAAAATCTAAACATTAACTTTTCGCCTTTCACAAAAATTAGTTCAAAATGGATTACAGGTCTAAATGTAAAAAGCAAAACTATAAAACATTTAGAAGATAACACAGGAGAAAACCTAGATGATCTTGGGTTTGGTGATGACTTTTGCAGATACAACACCAAAGACACATTTCATAAAAGAATTGGTAAGCTAGCCTTCATGTCGATTAAAAATGTCTGCTTTTTGAAAAGACACTGTCAAGAGAATGAAAAGATAAGCCATAAACTGGGAGAAAATATTTTCAAAAGACACATCTGATAAAGGACTGTTATCCAAAATATACGAAGAACTCTTAAAACTCAACAATAAGAAAACAAATAACCCAATTAAAAATGGGCCCCAAACATTTTAACATTGACTGTGGCTACAGAACTCTATGAATATACTAAAAACTATCTAATTATACACTTTAAATGGGTGAATTGTATGGTATACGAATTCTAACTCAATAAAGCTATAAAAAAAAAAATGGGTCAAAGACCTTAACAGACACTTCATCAAACACATACAGATGGCAAAGCAGCAGATAAAAACATGCTCCACATTCTATGTCATCAGAGAAATACAAATTAAAACAAGATACCACTACACACTATTTATAATAACCGGGACATGGAAGCAACCTAAATGTTCATCGACAGAGGAACAGATAGAGATTCGGTACACACAGTGGAATTTTGGTCAGTCATAAAGAAGAATGAAAGAATACCATCAGCAGCAACATGGGTGGACCCAGAGATTATCACACTAAGTGAAGTCAGACAAAGATGAGTATCATATAGCACTTACCTGTGGAATCTAATTTTTAAAAATGATACAAATGAAGTTACTTACGAAACAGAAACAAAATCACAGATTTTCTTTTTCTTTTGATGTGGACCATTTTTAAAGTCTTTATTGAATTTGTTACAATATTGCTTCTATGATTTGGTTTTCCGGCCATGCGGCCTGTGGAATCTTAGCTCCCCGAACAAGGAATCTAACTCGCACCCTCAGCACTGTAAGGTGAATCCTTAACCACTGGACCATCAGGGAATTCCCTCACAGATCTTGAAATCAGACTTATGGTTATCAAAGGAGAAATGTTGGGGGAAGTGATAAATCAGAATGGGATTAACATATACATACTACTATACATAAAATAGATAACAAAGACCTATTGTATAACACAGGGAACTCTACTCAATGTTCTGTAATAACCTATAATAAGAAAAGAATCTGAAAAAGAAAATATATATAACTGATTCATCTTCCTGTACAGTTGAAACTGACACACTGGAAATCAACTATATTAGAATAAAAAAAAGTTTTTTAATAAGAAATAGTGTTCTTAGATAAAACTATTGACCAGGATGTAGTAACAGCACTCCTTATAATAGGGAACAAATGGAAATAATGACTATGTCTAATGGTATGCATGCATGCTAAGTCGCTTCAGCAGTGTCCGACCCTGTGCAGTCCTATGGACTGTAGCCACCCAGGCTCTTCTGTCCATGGGATTCTCCAGGCAAGAATAGTGGAATGGGTTGCCATGCTCTCCTCCAGGGGAGCTTCCCAACCCAGGGATCGAACCTGCATCTCTACGTCTCCTGCATTGGCAGGCAGGTTCTTAGCACCATTAGCAACACCTGGAAAGCCCACATCTAATGGTATGGAGTTAATTAAATTATTACATTCCAGTTTATAAAATAATATGCATCAATTAAATGAGAGTACTAATACAGCAAAAGAATGCATGATACTAAGTGAAAAAGCAAGTTATAAAACAATATGCAGAATAAATACAATTATTTTTGGAAATATATTTATGTAGCAAAATAACCCAGGAAAGAAAGGTAGCAAATATGTTAGTGTTCTCTTTAGATGGGACAATTATAGATAATTTTATTTTCTCTTTAGTCTCTAATTTTAAAAAAAATGATACATTATATTCATGGTTAAAAAGCAACATCATTAGAAAAACTAAGTAGCTCAGTAGATACTAGTTAAGTAGATACTATGCTCCTTAAGGGTCCATTTTTTGTTATTGGCCTGGCAAAAAATACAATGCCTCTTCATAGTAGTAGGGGTACAACAAATGACTAGATTAACAGAATGAATGATAGCTTTAATTAATTTCACTGGGGCCACTTACTCTACTTATCATTCTTACCTATAGAATACCCAAATAGTATCTGCTAAATTAAGTACATTAAGTCACTGCCCTTTGGGTGAGGCGTGCTCAAACCGAACCCTATATGAGAGTGCCCTCTGGTGGTTTCACCGACAAAGCTTTTTTTCAGTTTGAAGTATGGAGGAGGCCTGGCGTGC
Organism: Ovis canadensis; assembly: GCF_042477335.2. NCBI lineage: Eukaryota > Metazoa > Chordata > Mammalia > Artiodactyla > Bovidae > Ovis > Ovis canadensis. Next base: position 135,509,912 of record NC_091247.1, on the reverse strand, counting down.
TGCGATTCATGGGGTCGCAAAGTCGACAAGACTGAGCAACTGAATTGAACTAAACAACAATCCATTCCTTCCTCCAGGGGATCATCCTCACCCTGGGATCGAACCCAGGTCTCCTGCCTTGCAGGTGGACTCTACCATCTGAGCCACCAGGGAAGCCTCAACAACAATCCACCTTACCAACGGAAGGAAATATGAGAATAAGGACTTGGTAGTAGCATTTTCATGAAGCTAAATTTATTCCATTTAGAGTCATCAGACCTTACATATTTTTTAAGTTTCTGAAAAAACAAACTAATCTTCCATGAAACGTTAGTGATGGCGGATAATACATTACACCGCTGAGGTGGAAAATGGGAGAAGCTGAGTGGAGGTGAAGGTGGTGATGAAATATGTACTTATTCAGCAACTCATGAAAACCAGAATTCCAGGAACTACAGTGTTAACTACAATGTATGATACTTCCAGTACAAATAAAACTAATTTTCCCAAGGACTCACATGTACATGTGCACTTTCGACATATCACAACCGAACAATCTGTATTTAGTAGATCCTTGCATTTAGAAGAAAATTTTAGTTTTTCTTCTTACTACTTTCATAACATGGTATATCTCAATCTTTGTAAAATTTTGGATGTAACAACCTGAAACAACTATTTTTGAAGAGATGTCACTGAATATAAGTGGTTAATATTTCAATTATCAAGTTCTATTGTCTTTCGCTTTCCCCCCCAAATGAGTAACATAGTTTTATTTCCTTTATATTTTTCTATTATTCCTACATTTTACTGAACACTTGAACCTTCACCTTCCTTTATGAAAAGAACTAGATTAAGCAATAGAATGTGAAATCATTTTTCACATCCAATTTAAAAATATCACAAATGTTGCACAAGTTTGAATAACTTTCCATCTTCTTAAAAGACTCCTCACTTCCTAAGGAGAAATCACAGAGGCAGCAATGCTGACCATATATAAACTGGTAGTGATAATCAACAGAATAAACTATTAACATTCTTAAAAGAGAAATCAGAGATCAAATTGCCAACATCTGTAGGCTCAGGGAAAAAGCAAGAGTTTCAGAAAAACATCTACTACTGCTTTATTTATGCCAAAGCTTTTGTGTGGATCACAACAAACTGTGGAAAATTCTTCAAGAGAGAATACCGGACCACCTGACCTGCCTCCTGAGAAATCTGTATGCGGGTCAAGAAGCAAGTTAGAACTGGACATGGAACAACAGACTGGTTCCAATCAGGAAAGGAGTACATCAAGGCTGTGCATTGTCACCCTGCTTATTCAACTTATATGCAGAGTACATCATGTGAAATCCCGGGCTGGATGAAGCATAAGCTGGAATCAAGACTGTTGGGAAAAATATCAATAACCTCAGACACACAGATGACACCACCCTTATGGCAGAAAGTGAAGAGGAACTCAAAAGCCTCTTGATGAAAGTAAAAGTGGAGAGTGAAAAAGTTGGCTTAAAACTCAACATTCAAAAAACGAAGATCATGGCCCCATCGCTTCATGGGAAATAGATGGGGAAACAGTGGAAACAGTGGAAACAGTGGCAGACTTTATTTTCTTGGGCTCCAAAATCACTGCAGATGGTGACTGCAGCCATGAAATTAAAAGACACTTACTCCTTGGAAGAAAAACTATGACCAACCTAGATAGCATATTAAAAAGCAGAGACATTACTTTGCCAACAACGGTCTGTCTAATCAAAGCTATGGTTTTTCCAGTAGTCATGTATGGATGTGAGAGTTGGACTATAAACAAAGCTGAGTGCCGAAGAATTGATGCTTTTGAATTGTGGTGTTGGAGAAGACTCTTGAGAGTCCCCTGGACTGCAATGAGAGCCAACCAGTCCATTCTGAAGGAAATCAGTCCTGAATATTCATTGGAAGGACTGATGCTGAAGCTGAAACTCCAATACTTTGACCACGTGATGCAAAGAACTGACTCATTAGAAAAAACCCTGATGCTGGAAAAGATTGAAGGCAGGAGAAGGGGATGACAGAGGATGAGATGGTTGGATGGCATCACCAACTTGATGGACATGAGTTGAACAAGATCCAGGAGTTGGTGACAGACAGGTGCAGCCTGGCGTGCTGCAGTCCATGGGGTTGCAAAGAGTCAGACACGACTGAGTGACTGAACAGAACTGATTCTTATAATGCCAGTTTAATTTAGTAATACTAATGCTCTAATCAGAGTTGCATGTGCTCTGAAGCAATTTTTAAGACAGCCAGAATGGTGCACTGAGAGGACCCAGAGGGATGGTACAGGGAGGGAGGAGGGAGGGGGGTTCAGGTTGGGGAACACGTGTATACCTGTGGCGGATTCCTGTTGATGTATGGCAAAACCAATACAATATTGTAAAGTAATTAACCTCCAATTAAAATAAATAAATTTATATTTTAAAAAAAAGGACAGCCAGAAAAAATGTCAATATATTCTTTCTAGGAAAGTAAAAATTCTTGGGTGAAAGAAAACACCTCTTGTCATAGTGATGCATTGTTAAAAAGCTCTGGAGCCTGACAGTGTGGATCCTGGCTCTGCCACTTGCTAGGTAGGCAGAGTTCAAGTCACTTAGCCTTATCTGTAAAATGGGAAAGATGCTGTTTCTTCAGAGGATTATTTTGAGAATTTAATAATATTGTAAACAAAGGACCTAGCAGATAGTAGAAACTGATTAAAATGTAATTACTCCCTAGAGCCACAAGAGAGGAAACATTATAACATCTTTTTCTGTGTGAACAGCATGAGTTTCTTTGCAAAAGCAATTAAAAAATCTTCAGAAGAACCATGAACATTTTTATTAATCATATTTATACTACTAACAGTATTTGGTTGATAAAAGTACCTAATCGTACTAGGCACATAAAAATAAATACGAGACTGAAATAACTCAACAGGAAAATACTATAAAATAGGCTCTTTAAAATTCGAATTGTCAAATTCAGAATTACTTACTATATATAAAGAAATACACATTCTAATATATGAAAAGATGTTTTATTATTATTTTACTATATAACATATTAGTGAATACACCCAACTGTATCTTCTCAAAAGGCAAATGAGATCCAGGGTAACATTCCTCTTTGATTTCTGAAAACATCAATATCATCTGTCTTTTGGAGGATTCAGTTTCCTACGACGTCTGTGATACCTTGAAAAGAAGAAAACATTTAAAATAAGATTATTTTAATAAAAGTTAACTGTTCCTGATAGAAATATCAAATTTCTATTAGCTTGGTGTTTATTGGCACTCAAAAAAAAAAAATCAATGAAACATAATACATACACAAGACATACCTCAAGTAGATAGTTCTTAATAATAAGCCACATTTCCCTGCTGTGAAAATTGCTTTCTTTTAATTAAGCATTTGGAAAGTCTTTTTTCACATCTTGAGGTAGTTTTAATATGGTAACCTAGATGACTGTTCCTTAACTTAAATCTAATGGTTGTCTTTGAAGTAGAGAAACACCACATTGCAAATATGAAGGATACACGCTATTGAAGTTTTATTTAAAAGGGGATGATTAACTCTAAATGGAAGCCTCTGGAGCTGCAAAATCATATTTTAATAAACAATAAAATATAATTAGTAGTATGTATATGGAAAATGTGCAGTATCACAAAAAATGGAAGAATTACAAATTAAAACAGTGAGAAATCTTTTCCCTTGTTTTTGTAATCACAAATACTTTTTAAATTATAATGTACAATCCAAGTATAGGTATGGTGAACTAAGCAATATCAGACCCAACTGCTTAAAGTATGCATCAGTGTAACATTTGAAAACCACACTATCAAAAATTTTCTTTATTAATCATAACTTTTGATCTAATAATTCCTCTCTGGAAATCTATCCTAAAGCAATAAGTAGCTAAAATATTAACTATCTTAATATGAATATATTAAATGTATAATATTCAATATTAAAGGGGGAAGGGATGATACAGGATTCAAATTTATATATACAGTATGATTAAAACCATGTAAAAATAGGCAAACTATTAAAACTTATGTATAGAAAGAAAGAGAGAAATAAAATGCACTGTTACCAGTGACTGAAGTGTTTTCACCATGCAGAATTCCTTTTTCTTTTTTCAACTGCTCTTTTCAATTATTTTTTCAATAAAGAACTCTTTCTTTATTGAGTCAAGAAAATTTCTGCACAGAGTACATGTGCTTTCAGTGATGAGTTCTCTTTAAAAATTCCCTTAAGGCGAGACTGTGGCAAATTGATCTGAGCTAATTTTTAACTTTTTTGCTAGTGTGGAAATTAAATGTAAAGATATCTATACCAATGAGTGACAAGGCATGTATCTTATGTCCTTCAGTTGTTGTGATTAAGATGATCTCAAGTATTTTTTGCTTATCTTAAAGGTTTCATATAAGCAACTTTCCCATACACTGCTTTTTGATAAACTGCAAAATACAGAAATTAAATTAAATAAATGAAGTACATCTATATATACTAACAGGGAATACTAAGTTGTAGGATAACACATATAACATATTATCACTACCTGAACATGTCTACATATATTTATATTGGCATTGAGAAGATTATGGTTTTCTTAAGGGCTCCAGTTATGTGCCATATAATCAAGGTTTTACTAGCACAACTGTATTCCTGAAAGATGTTCTGTAAAAGCTGTGAGACACAGAATAGGGGTTTGGGAAGTTACAAACTTCCTGAAATTATTTATTAAAATTTTGAACATGTATTTATTTTCCTGGGAAGTAGATTAATAGGTTTCATTGGATTCTCAATGAAGTCTGTAGTTCTAAAAATCTAAGCACTGTCCTACACAAGTGTGATTCAGCTTATAATGCTCAAACATTTTCACTACTCAAGATGCTTAAGACCAGAAAACACTTTGAGATCTTGATAGCCCTGAATCTAACAAAGTCAAATTCTAAAATATGCTCAATAAATGTCAAATCACATTTACAGATTTTTTTATCATGCATGAATGTCAACACTCGGAAGCAAATACCTGAATTTTAAGGTGCCCTTATAGAACTGGACATGGAAAAACAGACTGGTTCCAAACAGGAAAAGGAGCACATGACGGCTGTATATTGTCACCCTGCTTATTTAACTTATATGCAGAGTACATCATGAGAAACGCTGGGCTGGAGCAAGCACAAGCTGGAATCAAGATTGCTGGGAGAAATATCAATAACCTCAGATATGCAGATGACACCACCCTTATGGCAGAAAGTGAAGAACTAAAGAGCCTCTTGATGAAAGTGAAAGAAGAGAGTGAAAACGTTGGCTTAAAGCCCAACATTCAGAAAACTAAGATCACAGCATCCGGTCCCATCACTTCATGGCAAATAGATGGGGAAATAGTGGAAGACTATTTTTCTGGGCCCCTGAATCACTGCAGATGGTGATTGCAGCCATGAAATTAAAAGACACTTGGTCCTTGGAAGGAAAGTTATGACCAACCTAGATAGCATATTGAAAAGCAGAGACATTACTTTGCCAACAAAGGTCCGTCTAGTCAAGGCTATGGTTTTTCCAGTAGTCATGTATGGATGTGAGCTGGACTATAAAGAAGGCTGAGTGCCGAAGAATTTTGATGCTTTTGAACTGTGGTGTTGGAGAAGACTCTTAAGAGTCCCTTGGACTGCAAGGAGATCCAACCAGTCCATCCTAAAGGAGATCAGTCCTGGGTATTCATTGGAAGGACTGATGTTGAAGCTGAAACTGCAATACTTTGGCCACCTCATGCAAAGAGCTGACTCATTGGAAAAGACCCTGATGCTGGGAGAGATTGAGGGCAGGAGAAGAAGGGGGCAACAGAGGATGAGATGGTTGGATGGCATTACTGACTCGATGGACATGGGTTTGGGTGGACTCCAGAAGTTGGTGATGGACAGGGAGGCCTGGTGAGCTGTGGTTCATGGGGTTGCAAAGAGTTGGACACGACTGAGCGACTGAACTGAACTATGACTTATCATCTAAACTGGGATCATTTAAAAAATAAAAACCTGCTCTATTAATAATTAACAAAATAGTTAAACTGAGACAGTCCCTGGCAAGCCAAAACATATTGTTATCCTTCTTTTTTTTTTTTTTTTTTTTTTTTTTTTTCACTTTCTTTTTTTTTTTTTATTTTTTTTTATTTTTTTTTAGTTTTTTATTTTTTACATTTTAAAATCTTTAATTCTTATGTTATCCTTCTTAAATTACACAATGACTCAGTGATATCTGAAAGATTTGTCAACAGCTCTTAGTCCAGGACAGTACTTCACCCCCTGGTTCACAATGCAGCTGGACGTTCAATGTTTCCTACTGATGGTCAGAATTAATTTTTGTTGCCTCCATGGGAAAATATTCAAGTTGCTCTTTAAAGAGGTACTGCCGCTTATATGTTTATAGAATTGCTTTATATTTCAGAAATTTAGAATTATGTTCCATATCCTTCTTACTTTCAATCCAGACTTCTTTCAATCCTTTTTTTCAACATAACTTTACATTTGATAAAATTATGTTACCTATTTTCTTTTTTAAGAGATATTATGAAAATCAGAATCATTCACTTATTCATTTGTTTTTAAATATGTGGAGCATCTACTACATAGCAGGCATCATTTTTAGGCACTAAAGTTTCTGTGGTACACAAAAAAATGACAAAATCCCCACTCTCATGAAGCTTACATTCTAGTGTATTAACAGAAAAATAAGATAAACAAGTTGGCCAAGGAAGGCTTCAGTGATAAAAACTCCAAAGAAGAGGTGATGGAATTCCAGCTGAGCTATTTCAAATCCTAAAAGATGATGCTGTTGAAGTGTTGCATTCAATATGCTAACAAATTTGGAAAACTCAGCAGTGGCCACAGGACTGGAAAAGGTCAGTTTTTCAAATCCCAAAGAAGGGCAATGCCTAAGAATGTTCAAACTACCATACAAATGCACTCATTTCACATGGTAGCAAGGTAATGCTCAAAATCCTTCAAGCTAGTCTTCAACAGTATGTCAACTGAGAACTTTCAGATATACAAGGTAGATTTAGAAAAGGCAGAGGAACCAAAGGTCAAACTGTCAACATCTACTGGATCATAGAAAAAGCAAGAGAATTCCAGAAAAACATCTACTTCTGCTTCATTGACTACACTAAAGCTTTTGACTGTGTAGATCACAACAAACTGTGGAAAATTCTTAAAGAGATGGTCCAGACCACCTATCTGCCTCCTGTGAAACCTATATGCAGGTCAAGAAGCAAGGGTAAGAACCAGACATGGAACAATGAACTGGTTCAAAACTGGGAAAGGAGTATGTCCAGGCTGTATATTGTCACCCTGCTTATTTAACTTATATGCAGAGTACATCATGTGAAATACCAGGCTGGATGAATCACAACCTGGAATGAAGACTGAGAAATATCAATAACCTCAGATATGCAGATGACATCACCCTTATGGCAGAAAGTGAAGAAAAACTAAAGAGCCTCTTGATAAGCATGAAAGAAGAGTGAAGAAGATGGCTTAAAACTCAACATTCAAAAAACGAAGATCATGGCATTTGGTCCCATCACTTCACAGCAAATAGATGGGGAAACAATGGAAACAGTGACAGACTATTTTCTTGGGCTCCAAAATCACTGTGGATAGTGACTGCAACCATGAAATTAAAAGATGCTTGCTCTTTGGAAGAAAAGCTATCACAAACCTAGACAGCATGTTAAAGTGCAGAGACATGACTTTGTCAACAAAGGTCTGTATAGTCAAAGGTATGGTTTATTCCAGTAATCGAATATGGATGTGAGAGTTGGACCATAAAGAAGGCTGAGGACTGAAGAACTGATGCTTTTAAACTGTGGTGCTGGGAAGATTCTTGAGAGTCCCTTGGAGTGCAAGGAGATCAAACCAATCAATCTTAAAGGAAATCAACCCTGAACTGGAAGGACTGACGGTGAAGCTGAAACTCAAGCTCCAGTACTTTGGCCACCTGATGTGAAGAGCCAACTCACTGGAAAAGACTCTGATGCTAGGAAAGATACAGAGCAGGAGAAGGGAACGACAGAGAACGAGATGGTTGGATGGCATCACCAGCTCAATGGACATGAGTTTGAGCAAGCTGCAAGAGACGTGAAGGACAGGGAAGCCTGACGTGCTGCAGTCCACGGGGTTGCAAAGAGTCGGACACAACTGAGCGACTGAACAACAATAATGGGTCCGAGGTGAAAGGAAGGGCATGTTGAAGGAACAGCAAAGAGGTCAAGAGGTTGCAACAGCCTGAAGATGGAAGAGAACAATTGGAAATGAGAGTAGAAACGTAACAGAGGGTCAGATCACGTAAATTCTTATAGATAACAGGTAAGGCCTATAGTTTTCTCTGAGTGAGATGGAAAGCTGCTGGAGGTTTTTCAACAGAAAATTTATAATAACTAGCAGAATTCTGGCTGTGTGCTCAGAAAAGACTGCAGGAAAGCAAAGGCTGAAGTAGGGAGACCGGTTAGAAAGCTTCTATGAACCAGGCAAAAGATGGTGGCACAGACGGGATGATGACAGAGGGAACGGTGATAAATGGTCAAATTGATACATTTTGGAGATAGAGGCAACAGATCTGCTGATAGACCAGATGTTGGGGGTGAGACAAATAGAAAAGTTAAGAATGGCACCAAGATTTCTGGCCCAAACAGCTAGAAGAATGGAACTGGCATTAACTGAGACAGGGAAAATTGCAGGAGAAGCTGGTTTGTGAGAGACCATGAGAAGCTCAGTTAGAGACACATTAAGTTAAGGATATCCATTAGACAAGTCAAGTAGGCCCCTGGAAATACAGGTCTGGAGGTCAAGGGACAGGAAGAGAGAGATTTGGGAGCCAATGTAGATGGTATTTAAACCCATAAGACTGGATGAGATCACTGTCTTAGGGAACGCACAGAAAAGATGAGAGAACCAAGGACTGATCCTTGGGGAACTCCAAAATTTAGACATAAGGGAAATGAAAAGGAATCAGCAAGAGAAACCAAGATATTAATAGTATATGAACTCTGGATATGTAAAAAATATAAAAAAGAGTTTCAGCAAACTTATTAAGGTTGAATTAGTGAGAAAAATAACAGAAAACTCAAATAGAACCACTAGGAACCCTGCAATATTGCTAAAATGATGTGTTCTGCAAGAACCATAATGGAAGGAATGCTCCACTGACTTTATTTTTTTCACACCAACTGAGGAAGACTAAAGACAGGAAGAAGAGCTTGGACACAGATGCTGACAACTTAGGGCACTGATAGGTCCTGCTTCTTGAATACTGGCGACATTAAAGGTCAACAGGAGACACCTCAGGGGCTGCAGAGAAGAGCAAAATGACTCACAATCAGGTCCTCAACACCTGTATACAGAGGAGCTATCTAATGAAAACTATAGGGAGTACAAAGAAATCGATTTGTAGAAGGAGTACCTTTCACAGAATATATTCAAAGTCCCATTACATCAGGTAAATTATAATGTAGTGATTTAGCTAGGGTAATTTGTTTTCATCACCTATAATATCATCAAATAGGAAGTAGCAGGAGCCTCATGGTTACATATGCTATATTTTTTTAAAATCAATCTTTGCACAACTACATATAAAAATAGGCAAAAGGCAGAGGGGAGGGAACCAAAACTTCAATTTAATCCCAAACCCTTGGCCCAAATTTCGTCATCGCTCATTCTCACCCTGAAAATTCAAACAGTTCTATACCCAGTCTCAGTATAAAGCCCAAATCTAAGAGGACTCTTCGGATTGCCATCCTAAAGTAAATAAAATCATCGGGATTAGGAAACAGTAATATCCAGTTGATAAATTTAGTGGTAGCAATTCTAACGGTGGATCTCCATATGTGAGGTAACCTAACCCCCAGTGTTTATTATCCACTGGACTATTTCAGCACCAATTCTGTACAGTCATACTACCTGTGCTTCCAGTCCACCCCACTGTGGGTGAGGTCAATAATTAAATGCAGGTAGGTTCAGGATTGAATGAGGTAGGCAACACCTTGAGATCATAAAGCCTTTTCTGACCTTGATTCAGAATCTGATAATAAAGAACATCTTAACGCACAGGTGACATACAGAGATAAAATGGAAATTAAACAAATCCTCATGACTTAACAGCTCAACTCTGAAAATAAAACTTCCAAGAATCACAGGGAAATTTACCAATGGACCAACCCAAAGACTACCATAAAGCACAGCTTCAAAGAAAAACAACACCTTCAACAAACTGGAAAGATAATTAGGTAAGATAATATCCCATCAGACAGTGACTTAGTACATAGACATCATATTAAAGATACTGTATTAGAGGTCTTCCAGGAAACTACAAAACAGAAGTTGCATTCCTGATGAAGACAGAATGACAGCAAAAGATGAAACCAAAAAATTACCCACAAATATAATGTTAATGGGTATTCAATAAATTATAGTTAAAATAATTTAGAGGCAGTATCTATTCAAAGTGACTATAATCAAATTTCATGAAAAAAGTAGGCTAAGGGCAAATGGCAGAAGAAGAGCGCAAGTACTGAAAATAAAAAAAAAAAAGCACTTAAGATGGCTTGATACTAAAATCAGAAGTCAGACTGGATAAAAAAAAATAAAATACAACTATATTTCATTTTAAAAGCCCACTTTTGAGGACTTCTGTGGTGGTCCAGTGGTTAAGTTCATGCTTCTGATTCACCAGTTCAATCCCTGATCAGGGTTATATGCTGCCCTTGGCATAAACAAACAAACAAACAAAAAACCCCTTCAAACTTTATAAAAAATTTTGCACAGCAAATAGAACTAGAAACAAAATGAATGAACAATCCACAGAATGGGAGAAAATATTTGCAAACAGTGCAACTAACAAAGGATTCATCTCCAAAATATATAGACAGTTCATGCTGCTCAATATCAAAAGAATAAACAATGCAATCAGTAAATGGGCAGGGACTTCTCTGGTGGTCCACTGGGTTAAAACTCCATGTTCCCAATACAAAGGGCAAGGTTCCATTCCGGGTTGGGGGACTAAGATCTGGCATGCTTAAAGGTGCAGCCAAAGAAAGAAGAAAAAAAGGGGGGCAGAAGATCTAAACAGACATTTCTCCAAAGACAGACAGACGGCCAAAAAGCACATGAAAAGATGCTCAACACTGTTAATTATCAGAGAAATGCGAATCAAAACTATAAGGGGGACTTTACCCAAGGGTCCAGCAGCTAAGAATCCACCTTCAAATACAAGGGACACAGGTTTGATCCCTGGTCGGGGAGAGGAGCAGCTAAGCCTATGCTCCACAATAAGAGAAGCCTACGCAGTTCAGCAAAAGAAAGCCTTCCAACCACAACAAAAAGCCCCCACACCACAGCAAAGACCCAGTGTAGTCAAAATATGAAAAAAAAATTAATTAAAAACAAACAAAAACTACAATGAGGCATTACGTCACACGAGTCAGAATGGCCATTACCAAAAAATCTGCAAGCAATAAATGCTGGAGAGGGTATGAAGAAAAGGAAACTCGCCTATACTGTGGGTGGGAAGGTAAATTGGTACAACCGTTATGGAGAACAGTGTGAGTGTTCCTTTAAGAACTAAGAACAAAACTACCATATGATCCAGCAATCCTACTCCTGAGTATATATTCAGGGAAAACCGTAATTCAGAAAGATGCATGCATCCCAGTGTTCACTGCAGTGTATTTAGAACAGCCAAGACACAGAAGCAACCTAAATGTCCATCAACAGAGGACTAGATAAACAAGATGTGGTACATATATATAATATATGCGGTTTTACTCAGCAGTAAAAAAGAATGAACTAATGTCATCTGCAGCAACATGAATGGACCAAGAGATTACCATGCCAAGTGAAGTAAGTCAGACAGAGAAAGTAAGTATCATACGGTGTCACTTACATGTGGAGTCCAACAACAACAACAAAATGATACAAATGAACTAATTTACAAAACAAACAGACTCACAGATCCTGAGATCAAACTTAGGGTGACCAAAGGAGAAAGTGGAGGGAAATGATAAATTAGAAGACTGAGATTAACACATACACACTACTATATATAAAATAGATAATTAACAAGGACCTACTGTAGAGCACAGGAAACTCTACTCTGTAATAACCTATACAGGAAAGAACCTGAAAAAGAATGGAGAGACACACACAGACACACACACACACAGACACACACACAGATACACACTCACTCTGCTGTACACCTGACACTAATACTGTAAGTCAACTATACTCCAATAAAAATTTTTAAAACTTAAATAGGACTTCCCTCGTGATGCAGTGGATAAGAATCCTCCTGCTAATGCAGGGGCCACAGGTTTGATCCCTGATCCAGGAAGACCCCACATACCAGGGAGCCACTAAGCCCATGCTCCCAATGCTGAGCCTGTGCTCTGGAGTCCAGGAGCCGCAAATGCTGAACCCCCGTGCCACAGCCACTGAAGTTCGCATGCTCTAGAGCCCGTGCTCTGCAGCAAGAGAAACTAGCGCAATGAGAAGCCTGTGCACTGCAACGAGTATCACCTCCACTTGCCACAACGAGAGAAAAGCCTGGGCAGTGTTGAAGACCCAGCACAGCCCAAATTAGTTTAAAAAATAAAACAGCCAACATACCGGAAAGGACCCAAAATGCCCAACTGGTTAACATATAAACAAACTGTGGTCTATCCATACAAGGAAATATTATCCAGAAATGAAAAAGGACAAACTATTGGTATATACATCAATATGGATGAATCTCAAAAGCACTGTACTTAGTGAAATAAGTTAAGACACGAAAGGTTATGTACTGTATAATCCCATTTATATGAAATTCTAGAAAGTAATAAAAAGCAGACAAGTAATTGCCAAGGGTGAGGATTATAGGGAGGGATCAGAATGCAAAAAGGCATAGGAGAACTTCTTGGAGTTATAAAAACAGTCTATATCATGATTGTGGTCGTGATTATGAAACAAAGCAGGACCTTAAGGCCCTTGACCGCCCTCCCCACATATCCTCAGCTTGCTTTTTGTCTGTGGGAAAACATTAGCCAACGAATAAGTTTAATCAGAGAAGTGAGAAAATGAAGAAACAAAGGAAAACAGTCCAACAAGACTAAATAACAAGTTGTAATAACAACAGAATAACAATAATAATGATATGCTAAATATTATACTCAGCATGTAATAACTACACAAGACAGTTGTATAACTATTATCCAAAATGGGTGTCCAGCTACTCGCATCTCAAAAGCTAGTAAGTAGGCAAGGCTGGTGGAAAGGAAAGTTTGCTTTATTTTGAAGACTGGTTCCCAGGGTGAGTAGGTACTGCTGTCTGTTCAAACGCTGACTCCCCCGACTGACAGTTGGTGGGCAAGAGCTTTTGTAGACAGAGGGAGGGGGCTTCATGCAGAAAACAGTACACTCAGCTCTGACAGTTATCTTGAAATTGGTCACTGGTGGTCTGATCAGCATCATCTTGATTGTTCTAAGTACGACCCTATGCGACCCTTTACAACCCTGTGGATTGTAGCCCATCAGACTCTCTGTTCAAGGGATTCTCCAGGCAAGAATACTGGAGTGGACTGCCATTCACTTCTCCAGGGGATCTTCCCCACCCAGAAACCCAATTCTTGTCTCAACATCTCCTACAAGCAGGTGGGTTCTTTACCACTAGCAGTATACATTTGTTACAATGCATACATTTACATACTTAAACTAGTGAATATTTCACTTAAAACATTTGTCAAAAGTCACAAAGTTGTAAACTTAAATCTGGTAAACTTGAAGTATGTAAACTACACCTCAAAAGAGCCTATTTAAGAAAAGGTGCTTCAGGGAGCTCTCTGGTGGCCTAGTCGTCAGATTTAGTGCTTTCGCTGCCCTGGCCTGGGTTCAGTCCCTGGTTAGGGAACTGAGATCCTACAAGCTGCATGGCATAGTCAAAAAAAAAAGAAAGATGCTTCAAAAAGAATAAGAGAAAAACTGTGAGTGGGAGACAATGAGACAATGTTAATTATTATCACACTACTACTGTACATATACTATATGCCAGCTGTTTGATTATATTTTATCTCAAAACCACCAAGCAAATTAAGCATTATTAGCCATGAGATTAAAAGACACTCCTTGGAAGAAAAGTTATGACCAACCTAGATAGCATATTCAAAAGCAGAGACATTACTTTGCCGACTAAGGTCCGTCTAGTCAAGGCTATGGTTTTTCCTGGGTCATGTATGGATGTGAGAGTTAGACTGTGAAGAAAGCTGAGCACCGAAGAATTGATGCTTTTGAACTGTGGTCTTGGAGAAGACTCTTGAGAGTCCCTTGGACTGCAAGGAGATCCAACCAGTCCATTCTGAAGGAGATCAGCCCTGGGATTTCTTCGGAGGGAATGACGCTAAAGCTGAAACTCCAGTACTTTGGCCACCTCATGCAAAGAGTTGCCTCATTGGAAAAGACTCTGATGCTGGGAGGGACTGGGGGCAGGAGGAGAAGGGGATGACAGAGGATGAGATGGTTGGGTGGCATCACTGACTCGATGGACGCGAGTCTGAGTGAACTCCGGGAGTTGGTGATGGACAGGGAGGCCTGGTGTGCTGCGATTCATGGGGTCACAAAGAGTCGGACACGACTGAGCAACTGAACTGAACTGATTTCTATTTTCTTCAATAGATAACAAGATTAAATAACTAGTCAGTAAGTAGCAGAGACAAGATGATTTAAGTCAGTCCAGCCTCTTTAACACACTTATACTCTCAGAAAAGGTTCTACTTTATTGGAGTTCAAAAAGCACAAAACTGAGTATAATATGAGGTAGGGTTATTCATATATGGAGAGTTTAACAGTGTTCATCTACGGGGAATACAGCATTTGTAGGTATCAAGAAGATTTTTGTTTTATACTTTAAATGCTTCTGAATTGTTTTAAAATATTTTAAAAACAAGTATTTTATACCTTTCAATAACTTATTTAAAAAGATGTTATACAGCCCCAAGTAGTAAATTCATAATGGGTCCCTCCCTTTCTTTTAACTGTTATAACTTTAAAACTGTGAAATATTTAGTAAAATACCCTTGTATATCCCGCCTGATATTTAAGAAATGTTCTCTAACATCTAGAAACCAACACTTGAAAATGGGTCCCATTAAACCAAACTATCTATATATATATACACCGAATAAATATTTGTTAAGTATCAGTAATCACACATTGAAATTGTGAAAGGTGATGCATCACAATGGCAATGCCTGCAGGTAAAACTTTTCTTTGTACACATAAGCTAGCATCTGGAGTTTTTCTGTTGAACTCTTTATTAGGAGAGATACTGAGATAATCAACTGCACCTAATTAAAGTCTGCTTAGAACTGAAAATGCCTAGTAATCCTGAAGAGAGAAGACATACCAAGAGATTAAATTAATTAGCAGTCAAAGCTAATTAGCAGTAATAAGATTAAACATAGGTAGGGTACTAGACAGAAAAGTCTGAAGATTACACGTTTGGTTTTAAGACTCCCTAATGGTCTTCTTGCCTTCAGTCTTTCCTCTTCAAATTACAAATCAACACAGAACTTTTGTAACTTCAGCAATTTGGTTATGAACAAAAGATCACAAAAAAACTGCAGCAATATGAAACATGCAGGAAACAAGCACTGAAAGCTATTATAAAAAAAATGTTTAAGGTGGGGCTTGAACTAAAGTATCTCGATGATGGGAAAGAAATAAAAGATAAACATGAGCAATGGTATGAATCATAGAAAGAAATCTTAGAATACAGCAGTGACTGAGATATGGGGCTATATAAATGGCTTGCTAACCTGTTTTCCTATAATGTAATTTCCAAAGAGGGAAAAACGCAGACTGCATGTATAAAGCAAGTGGGTACTGAATAAGAGAGAAAAATCAAGGAAGGGGACATAGAATAGGTAAAGGAACTGAAAGATACTTACGGTAGTCAAGAGACAGATGGATAAAGAAGATGTAATATATTTATTTGCCACATACAGCAGCTTGTGGAATCTCAGTTCCCAATCAGGGACTGAATCCATGTCCTTGGCAATGAAAGCATGGAGTCCTAACCACTAGACAACCAGGAATTTTCCAGTATTATGTTTAGTTAAATAGGTCAGACAGAGAAAGACAACTACTCTATCTTATCACCTATATGTGGAATCTAAAAAATAAAACAAATGTATATAACAAAATGGGCTTCCCAGGTGGCACTAGTGGTAAAGAATCCAGCTGCCAGTGCAGGAGACATAAGAGATGCAGGTGTGATCCTGGGTCAGGAAGATTCCCTGGAGGAGGGCATGGCAACCCACTCCAGTATTCTTGCCTGGAGAATCCCCTGGAGGACAGAGGAGCCTGGCGGGCTACAGTCCATGGGGTTGCAAAGAGTTGGTCACGACTGAAGTGACTTAGCATGCACACATATGTAACAAAACAGAAACGGACTCACATAGAGAACACACTAGTGGTAACCAGTGGGGAGAAGGGAGAGATGTGAGGTAGGACTGTGAGATTAAGAAACACAAATTACTATGTATAAAGTAAACAAGCAACACGGATATATTGCACAACACAGGAAAATATAGCCATTATTTTGTATTAATTTTAAATGGGGTAAAACCTATAAAAATACTGAATCACTAGTTTAAGGTATACCTCAAACTAATATAACATTGTAGGCCAATTATGTTTCAATAAATTAAAAACAAATATTGTTTTAACTTAGACACTACAGTGGCAAAAAAAAATCATAGATTTTTTTCCCTTGGAAACTGATGCAGAAATATCATTACAGAAAGATTATTAAGGGAGAGAGAGGCTCTTTTTGAGTGGAAAAGAGCTGTGCTTTGTTATAATGAATTTAAAACTTTGCACAGATTATCTAGTTAGAAATATTCTAAGGACAATGAATAAAAACAATACTTTAAATGACTGTATCACAAAACAGAAAAAATTTTAAGAACCCCTCCAAGATTCCCTGAAAGCTTTGATTAAACTCTCCCACTAAAATAAAGGAAGAAAAGAAGTATACTTTCATTTTAACTACACTTATGTAGATTTAAAAGCACAATTCAGTAGGTGAACATACTGGGTGTTAACCCCTTCAGGCAAAGTACAACCTCAGAAGGCTGTTAACAGAAAGAAAGTTGTGTTATTTCTTTAGTGTTCAGTGAGAGATGAAGAAGAAAAAAACCCACTTACTGTCCACGAGGATACCAACGGTGCTTAGTAGTAAAGAACATTTTACTGAGTTGTTCTATCATGGGTCCTTGCTCTAACTGCTCACTTTTTTCTTCTAATCTGGTTTTCAGTACTAGATCATGTGTTTCTTCATTGTTATGCACTGGATCTGGCCGAGGGATAGGCTACAAAACAAACAGCAGTGAACATCAGCATGTAGGAATGTTAGCCAGCATCTGATTGAGTTGACGGTAAAATAATTACCACCACAGTATCTCAAGGTAGATAAGTCACCAGAACGGTTTCACTGAGTTGCACTATCCGTTAGCGTATCAGAATTTACTTTTGGCTACACCAGGCATGGCATATGGGATCTTAGTTCCCCAACTAGGGATTGAAGCTGTGCCCTCTGCAGTGGAAGCACAAAGCCCTAGCCACTGGACCATCAGGGAAGTCCCCAGAAATACTTTTCTTCTCATATCAAGTTCTGGGTTTCCTTTCCAATAATAAAGTTATTATTTAAATTTATCTTCCCCCAATAATAAAGTACTTATTACTTTAGTCTCTATTTCTCAAAACTATAAATTGTGTCCATTTTACTTTTTAACTTAAAAGTTTATAGTCTCAGGACTTCCCTGATGGTCCAGTGGCTAAAATTTGATGCTTCCACTGCAGGGGGCTCGAGCTTGATCCCTGGTCAGGCACATACCACATGGCTCAGGCAAAAAAGAAAAATTACAGTGTCTACAGTCTCTAACATTAAAGTGAGATACAATGAAAAACAGTTAATTGAAAATGACATTTCTTATATCCAAAAGAAAGAGGAAAATTTTTCAATATTTTCACTTTAGGTGACTGCACTGGCATTAAATGATGCTTTATAATAATTTGAGTAGTTTTTTTCCCCAAAGACGTTAATTACTAAAAAAAAAATCTCATTTCTTCCCAACACTAGTAAGATAGCATATGCCCATCAGCAACAGTGGCTGACTAAAGCTCTTAAAAATCAGTGCCTTGGAAAGTCAGCTTACCCATATTTTAAATATTAAGCAATATGACATATAACACAAGATTGTAACATTATATTAGTTTTATAAAAAATATAACATATAAAATAACATATATGTATATTATATATATAACATATATAAAACACATATATATTTATATATAACATATATAAAAGACGCTTGCTCCTTGGAAGAAAAGCCATGACCAACCTACACAGTATATTGAAAAGCAGAGACATTACTTTGCTGACAAAGGTCCATCTAGTCAAAGCTATGGTTTTTCCAGCATCGTGTATGGATGTGAGAGTTGGACTATAAAGAAAGCTGAGCGCCGAAGAATTGATGCTTTTGAACTGTGGCGTTGGCGAAGACTCTTAAGAGTCCCTTGGACTGTAAGGAGATCCAACCAGTCCATCCTAAAGGAAATCAGTCCTGAATAATCACTGGAAGGACTGATGCTGAAGCTGAAACTCCAATACTTTGGCCACCTGATGCTAAGAGCTGACTCATGAAAAGACCCTGATGTTGGGAAAAACTGAAGGTGGGAGGAGACGGGGACGACAGAGGATGAGATGGTTGGATGGCATCACCGACTCAATAGACATGAGTTTGAGCAAGCTAAGGAGTTGGTGATGGACAAGGAAGCCTGGTGTGCTGCGGTCCATGGGGTCACAAAGAGTCAGACAGGACTAAGTGAATGAACTGAAAACATATATGAGCTTTACAAATACCTTATATATGTATTACAACACAATGAAACCTTGAATTTCTATTAATGACAACTACTACATTCTACCACTGTATTAAATGTTAGAGCATATATTCATATTTATTGCTTATGTACATGAAAAAATAAAGCCATTTAAAAAAGCAATCTGTAAGTACATGATGGTGGTGCAACTGAGTAAGTACTACAGAAATGCAAAATAACAAAGACATTAGTGAAAAATAAAACAGGAGCCAAGTTAGAGCCTTGTCATAGAGTGCAGAACGAGTTCTAGAAGGAATAAAAAACATTACAAGTAAAGCAAAGTAGGTAAAAACACACAATAAACAGGTAATCTTAAAAAAAGGACCCTGAGAAATTAAGATTATAAAAAGCTTTCACAGTTTCAATTTTCGTGGTTCAGTGGTAAAGAATCTGTCTGAAATGCAGGAGATGCAGGTTCAATCCCTGGGTCAAGAAAATCCTCTGGAGAAGGAAATGACAACCCACTCCAGTATTCCTGCCTGGGAAATTCCATGGACAGAGGAGCATGACAGGCCGTAGTTCATGGGGTTGCAAACTGTCAGACATCACTTAACCACTGAGAACTAAGTACAACAATTTGACATAGGTAGAAATAAGGAACCACTTCCTTAGTGTGGGAGGGAATAAGGAGAAAGTATAATGAAGAGGTGAAGAATTTGGGCTTTGGTCAATAACTACTAACTCTGTGACCTTGGAAAAGTTATTTAAGCTCTTAATTTCCTTTCTGTAAAATCTGAGGAGTAATTACCTACTTAATATAGGTTTGATGTGAGAGTTGGGACCATAAAGAAGTCTAAGAGCTGAAGAATTGATGCTTTCAAACTGTGGTGCTAGAGAAGACTCCTGAGAGTCCCTTGGACTGCAAGGAAATCAAACCAATCAATCCTAAAAGGAAATCAACCCTGAATATTCATCAGAAGGACTGATGCTGAAGCTGAAGCTCCAATCCTTTGGCCACCTGACTCGAAGAACTGACTCGTTGGAAAGACCATGATGCTGGGAAAGATTGAAGGCAAAAGGAGAAGGGAGCAGCAGAGGATGAGATGGTTAGACAGCATTACTGACTCAATGGACATGAAACTAAGCAAACTCCAGGAGATAGTGAAGGACAGGGAAGGAAGCCTGGCATGCTGCAGTTCACGGGGTTGCAAAGAGTCAGACACGGCTGAGTGACTTGAACAAACTACTAATATTTCTTTTAAGGCCTCAAACAGGAAAAAAGTATTACTTAATTTTTTTTTAAAGAAGTGTTCCTTAAATATTTAAAGTAATTTTATAAGGTCATCTCTTACATATAGAATGAAATATTAACATATGTCTTTGCAAGTTACTATCAGGCTCTGAAAGATACCAGCAAACACTAGATTAGAGCCTATAGTTTTCTCTCCTTTAGGTTATTGTGTTGTTATTGTTTTTAGTCACTAAGTCATTCCTGACTTATTGTGACCCATGGACTGTAGCCCGCCAGGTTCCTCAGTCCATAGGATTCCCCAGGCAATACTGAAATGAATCACCATTTCCTTCTTCAGAGAGATCTTCCCAACCTAGGGATAAAGCTGAATCCCCCCATTTCCTTCTTCAGAGAGATCTTCCCAACCTAGGGATAAAGCTGAGTCTCCTGCTTAGCAGGTGGATTCTTTACCGATGAGCCATCTGAGAAGCCCCTTAGGTTACTGTACTTGTTACTAAAGATCAAATGTTTTAAATATTATCAGCTACTTTCAAGTTAATAAATGTTCATTGTCTCTCTTCCTATTCCCAAACAGGCTCAATTCTAATATATCACAAATTCTCTCTGCTTTGTATAATTAAAAACATTTTCTTTCCCAGGCACACAGAAAAAAGATATTAGAATTAATGGCTCCCTCGAAATCTAAACCAAAAGCCTCCACAGACTCAGAACTGACTTTTAGGTTGCACTTGATCTCCCTGATCAAATTTCAAAGAAAGGGTACATGAATATTTCAGTAAAAAGGAAAAACTAAAACTGCATGTCAACTTAAAAAAAAAACATTTAGAACTGTCATCTTGAATTTTCCTTGTTTTCCTTAAGAATTTTAAAAATTTGACTTTTGAAATTTTCCACTAAATCAACCACTAAAAAGAATTGCCTAATACTTACATTTTTACTTTATTTTTCCAAATCATTATTTTTCTGTCCCTGGTTTAAAAGCTTTATTTTCCTAAACTAGAAGTATAAATTCTAGAAAAACATTTTTAGTTTTAATGAGACTTATACCTGGCCGAAACAGAAAGAAGGATCTTTTTACCTGGATATTTGGAATATAATCAACATCTAGATGCAAACTCAAGTTACCAGAAAACCAAGGATATAAATCATTTTAATTTTCTTAAAGTCAGTGTCAGTAGGTATTTCTGCATATGACCATGATCTTTGTATGCTTCCCTGGTAGCTCAGATGGTAAAGAATCCACCTGCAATGCAAGAGACCCTGGTTTGATTCCTGGGTTGGGAAGAGCCCCTGGAGAAAGGGCATGGCAACCCACTTCAGCATTCTTGCCTAGAGAATCCCCATGGACAGAGAGGAGCCTAGCAGGCTACAATTAGTCCTTGGGGTCACAAAGAGTTGGACATGACTGAGCAACTAAGCACAGCACAGAACAAAGTTGCAGCTACTTCCTTGAGAAAAGAAAATCAAATCTAAATGTTAAGTTATGTTTAAATACAGTTATTTAATGCTATACACTTTGTGAAATCTGTAAATCTAGATTCAAAAAGAACATATTTTAACAACAACGTATTTTCAAGAATGTTTCCTATTGTAAATAAAGTCCAATCTGTAATTACTTGAGAAACAAAAAATTTCCAAGCTTCTACAAATTTGTATCTCTTAGCTTTAGAACAGAAAATCATGGAGAGGACCCAATTTATTTAGTTGATCAACATATATTTATTGTGCACCAACCAAGTACAAAGGTTTTCCAGGTGCTGATAATATAGCAAAAAATAGAACAAAACAGACAAGGCCCTGTCCTCATGGAGCTTACATTTTAACGAAGGGAGATACACAGAATAGCAGGAAAACATCCATTGTGCCAGAAATGATAAATGCTATTGAGAAAAGCAAAGCAAAGAAGGACAACAGGGACTCCAGGGGCAGGGGTACTACTTTAAATGCAGTGGCCAAGGAAGGTCTCCCTAGGTAACAAATAAGGAAAGATCTCAAGGAGAGGGAATAACTACAGGATTTTTTGGGGAAGTCATTCAGGCAGAGGAAGCAGTAACCTCATGGGCCCTGAGGCAGGAGCTTCCTAAGTATCTACCTTAAAGAACAGCAGAGAATCCACTGTGTAGAGGGATTATGTGTGACCTCACAGGAGTGATCTCCTAGACGAGAGAGAGGGATACTGAGGACACTGGAGAGGAGACAACTGATAAAGGAAGGGCAACAAAAAGAGAAACGGAGACGGGTACGTACGCAAGGGAGTGATGATGAGGACAACCATGGAATCGATCCCAGGCAAGGAGAATGTATGAGATATGTAAAGGACTGCGAAAACATGGTTCCATCAGTCGATGGAGGTCTTAATGAGGGAATAAATAATTCTTGGAGCTGGGAAACTAGGACGAGTTGGTAGCATACTAATGGAATTCTTAAACATCTAGATTGGGAGTAAGAATTATTTGTGATTAAAACCTCTCTAGAAAACTACCATGGGCTTCCCTGGAGGCTTAGATGATAGAGAATCCACCTGCAATATGGGAGACCTGGGTCTGATCCCTGGGTTGGGAAGACCCCTTGGAGAAGAGAACGGCCAGCCCACTCTAGTATTCTTTTTTTTTTTTTTCCACTCTAGTATTCTTGCCTGAAGAATCCCCATGGACAGAGGACCTGGCAGGCTACAGTCCATGGGGTTGCAAAGAATCGGACACCGCTGAGTGACTAAGCACAGCACAGTAGCAGGAACAACCATGGCAGTGGGGGGCGCTGTAGGGATAAAAGGTCAAGAAGTCAGAGGCTGGGGTAGTAGACAGATCATCTACACGGACACTGAAATAACAAAGAATTAGGATACAAACAGTGTTGGTGAGTGTGAAAGTACATTTAAAATCTTCAAAGAAGAGTGGAGGGATGGGGAAGGGAGGATGAGAAGTGAACTGAAGGATGACAGCAAAAAAAAAAAAGATAAGTAGATAACATGATTTAATGATCCAAACTACAAAGCCGGAAACTGTTAGGGAGGAAGAAAGATGATCTGGATATGACAGTGAAGAGCCACAGGGACATCTATTCTATCTCTAGGCTCAGTAGTAAAAGGCTTTAGGAGAGAAAGCATAACTACTTAAGAGTGCTAAGGAAGCAATGGGGCCAGGGTACAGCCAAGTTTAAGAGTTAGAAGGCAAAGGCAACGTTCTAGAAGAAGTTAAGGTTCTGAGAGACTTTATAAAGACAGTAAGTTTTAATAAAATGTAGACATTTTAAGAGTTGGGAAGGATAGGAAAAGTCTCAGATTCAGGGATGCAAAGAGCTATATGGAGATGAGAGTCTGGATAGTGAGAAAAGACCACACAATCTTGGGCTTTTTAGTATAACTGCTAACACAGGAATAAAGCACATAACCAGAAAAATAATACAAAATAAAAATGGGAGAAGACACAATACAGTATGAGCTAGAGGTTACAGGCCAAAAGTCAGTGACTTTACCTGTTTTCTAAAAACTGTTCAAAGAAATGAAACAGAAAAGGTACAAAATTACTGCCTATGATATCTAGCTAGAATACAAAGTAGGCAGACAAAATGATGAAATTTAAAAAAGAATACAAAATAGCAAACTAACATTAATTTGTTCTATCAAATCAGTACTCTAGCCTTAATTGATTTTTAAAAACAGCTACCACTAGATGCATCATATGATGAATTACTTAAGTAATTTTACCTCAAAAAGCAAATCAAATATTACCAAATATAATAGAAGAAGGCTTAAAGAAAAAAGAGAAAGCAATTCGTACATAAAATAATAAATAAAGACTTGGGTCAAGTTAAATAAATTGTATTAAAGTAAAAACAAAGCCTCCTTTATCTACTGCTCTGCTTTTGAAGAAATATGGAAAACATTACTTAAACTAGGCCACTTAAAATTATGCCCATGTTGGCCCATTAGAAAAAACTAACCAAAAAAAGGAATTCACCAAACATTAAAAGGATGATCAGAACCAACACAATATAAAAGTTATGAAACGGCACTCTAAAATACAAACTTTTCATAATCTATTAGACTGCAATATACAGTAGCACGGCACAATGTGTTTTTAAAATTTATACCAAGTGTGTTTGATCCCTAGTCAGTAATCCGCCAAATTTTAGGCAAGAAAATTGATGCCATAATTGTGTTTAAATGGTTCACATTGTGTATTGAAAAAAATCTTTAGAGAAAGAGGAAGAGAAACATCAAAACAGTAAGATAAAAAAGCCAAAAGACGATCAACATCAAATAAAGAAAATCAAACAATTCCCTTCTCTTTGGACACTGTAAAGAAGTGTATTTTCAACAGCAAATTAAAAATCATAAGAGATCTGCTTATACATACTTTTGTGTGTTCATATGGAATGTCCACAGAAGGGTGATAGCATACTATTGTCCTGGCATCAGATGTCAGAGCAAGCTCTACTTTGCTTAAAAAAAAAAAAGAAGAATGAACGTTTCAGAGACAAATTTATACTGTATTCAAGGCAAAATGAGTATTAGAGCTGAAATCTGTTAATCACCAATCCCTGAAAAATGCCATGTCACTGGACTGGCAAAGGCGGTACCCATATCACAGGAGACAATTCAGGTCATCCCACAAAGTATGTCAATTTAACTACCACAACAAACCCATTACCCATGATTTTATCTATTATCCTCCAAATTACTTGTTTTGTTAGTTTGTTCTCCAAATCTTTGGAAGAGATCTTCATGTTCACTCATCACTATTAATAGAACTTCCTTTCCTTATCTAAAAGCTACTTTCAAAAAGCTATAAGATTACTTGAATTATTAAAGCTGAAGATCAGCAAAATACATAATCTTCCAAGTAAAGGATCACCTGAATTTCCAATCATAAAGATTGTAGTTGAACACTTTTTCTAGATCAGCATTTCTCCAAGCGCCCTTGGCATAATGCAAAACATGTAAGATTCAATCTTTTCAGGTTCAAAAAGTGGCACCTATTATCTAGTCTTGTTGCATCACTATCCTAACACTAAATTTACAATTAAAACTGGTGTCAAGAGATATGAAAATACATTTTTACTAAAATTCACAATAAAACAACTTTGTGGGGCTTTCCTGCTTCTTCAGTGATAAAAAAAAAAATCTGTCTGCCAATGCAGGTGATGGGGGTTTGATCCTTGGTCCGGGAAGATCCCAGATACCACGAAGCAACTAAGCCCACTGCACCACAACTACGGAAGCCCACGTGCTCTAGAGCCCCGTAGCTCCAACAACTGAGTCCCCCATGCCTAGAGCCCGTGCTCCACAAGAGAAGCTGCCAAGATGAGAAGCTGGCACACAGCAATGAAGGCCCTGCTCACTGCAGGTAGAGAATGCCCAGACAAATCAACAAAGACCCAGCATAGCCAAAAATAAATAATTAAATAAAAGTAACTTAAGAAAAAAAATACTGTAGCTTCTGCACGTAGGACAGAACAGGACAGAATAGCAGGACAGAATGTTGTCCTGCTATAAAGGACAACATTCCATTCATATGCTATTCCTAGTTCTTAGCATACTGACTAGAACTGAGAAAGTACCAAATAATTTGTGGTTAAATTAAATATTTGCAATTTAGGATTATTCAATATCAACAAAAGAAAAGATATATAATTGTTTAAGCTAACAGATATGAACTCTAAGAGAAAATCATAAAAGTAATTAACTTCTCAAAAAAACTAAAGAATGCTTCAGGAAGAAAAGACAGCATTTCTATCAGCACATCTGTCTTAGAACAAATGAAGTATTCACCGAAACACAATGATAAATGATTTTTATTTAAAACATTTATAAGTCCAGACACTGGGTAAATAAGATCACTGAAATTTTTTTTTTAACAAAATTAAAGAAAGAATAATCAGAAAAGAAAACAGAAGTACCAAAACAAGAAATAAAACAATCATTTCAGTTAGAGCTAATAGACTCATTTCTTTTTTTCCAATTAGATTTCAATACATACCAATTATAGTCATCTGGAAGAGAAGAATACGTAGATTTGTGACCAACACAATATAAGGCTCCGTCTGTAAAAACCCCAAACAGTAAAATGGATTTAGTTCATTTGAGCATATACTCTCACACAAATGTAAAGTTTGGTTTACCCATTCAACCAATATTTACTATATTCACTATGAAACAGGGTTGTACTTGGAGCTAAGGATTCAGCAAGTTAAGATCCTGCCCTCAAAAAAGGTTCAAATCAGGTGAAAGAGGGACACGTAAACAAACAACTCCAATACAAAGATAAGCCCTGTTAGCACAGAAGGATTGGGAGTAGAAGGGGCACACCGACAAGCTACAAAACAGGAGTACAGGTTCAAGAACACTTTTCCAGCGGAGATGATCTTTAGGGTGTCCTGAAGGATGAAGCAGTAAACTGGAGCTATTAGTGGATAAGTACAACGTTCCTTGCTGCTGCTGCTGCTAAGTCACTTCAGTCGTGTCCGACTCTGTGCAACCCCATAGACGGCAGCCCACCAGGCTCCGCCCTCCCTGGGATTCTCCAGGCAAGAGCACTGGAGTGGGTTGCCATTTCCTTCTCCAATGCGTGAAAGTGAAAAGTGAACATGAAGTCTCCCAGTCGTGTCCAACTCTTAGCGACCCCATGGACTGCAGCCTACCAGGCTCCTCTGTTCATGGGATTTTCCAGGCAAGAGTACTGGAATGGGATGCCACTGCCTTCTCCGACAACGTTCCTTAAAGAGGTAATAAAAAGTGCCAACAAAAGAACATAAAACTTTATAGTGTTGGGAATTCCCTGGTGGTCCAGTGTTTAGAACTCAGTGCATTCACTGCCAGGGGCTGGGTTTGATCCCTAGTCAGGGAATTAAGATCCTACAAGCCAGGGAGCACAGTCAAATAAATAAATAAAAAACTTTAGTGCAACTGGAGTGCACAGTCCACAAAAGAGGAGTGTTTAAGTGACAAAATACAAACTAAACTGTTCAAAATCAACTTTTCTTAATCAAAATGCTGACATTTCCTTTTTTAAGAATACCTGCAAATTCAAATGGAGAAGGCAATGGCACCCACTCCAGTACTCTTGCCTGGAAAATGCCATGGACGGAGGAGCCTGGTAGGCTGCAGTCCATGGGGTCGCTAAGACTTGGACACGACTGAGTGACTTCACTTTCACTTTTCACTTTCATGCATTGGAGAAGGAAATGGCAACCCACTCCAGTGTTCTTGCCTGGAGAATCCCAGGGACAGAGGAGCCTAGTGGGCTGCCGTCTATGGGGTTGCATAGAGTCGGACACGACTGAAGTGACTTAGCAGCAGCAGCAGCAAATTCAAAAGCCATATTTTTTTGACAGTTTGTAAAAGGTTTCTCTACGTCCAGAGAAATGATAACTCTTTTAAATATAAAGGAAAAATGTAATTCAGTACGGTTAAAAAAAATTCTGAAATCTTCTGTAGAAAAGATCAACTTCTCTCAACTAGTCTTATGCTCCTCAGTATGGAATGCCATCCCAACTTGGTTCAAATGCGACTCATCTTTCAAAAGTCAAATGCTACTCTTCCATGAAATTCTTCCCTTCTCCCTGCCCGACAACCCCCATCACAGAAGAGCTATCTATTTTGCATACTCCGCAACCAACACTCCATACAACATTGCTATACCATCTCTGTGGTCCTTCTTTTTTTTTTCAATGCACCAGTTATTTATATGTATCAAAGATGTCCAAACAAAGTTGCATTTTCCATCTTTGTATACCTCTCCTTTCCCCAAGGATTGCATATACTTAAGAGTTCTAAATATAAATCCTTACTCAAATACATTAAAAAGTACCTTAACAAAACTCACTAGACCGTAAAAGATTCTTCAGCAAAATGTTGACCCCCACAATTCCACTGATGTAAAGATAACAAAAATACAAAGAATTATAAATATAACCTCATCTTTCAAAAGATTTATTAATTTTCATTATCTGTGCTAATACAGAGGCGTATTCATTAAGACAAATCAGAAGGTAATGTAAAAATCATTTATACGTATTTTAGTTTGTTTGACACTGTTGGGGATCTTAACTATGTATGGATTAGTATTAAAAGTCATTTGTATTCTCTGAACACAAACCAGCTACGTGATCTACATGCTTGCTGAAAGAAAAGAGGGTTGGGTGGCAGAGGAAGGACAGAGAGAATTTACCATTCTGTAGGTAGGCAAGAGGGAAAACTCAAGACAAGACTTTCAGTTCAATAGAAACTGCACAATTTCTACTCTGCACTTACAGACATTTGTTTGTACCCTCATGACACATACATTCTACCTTCTATTCCACGTAGTTTCCATAGTTGTCTACTTTAACTACGAGTCTAAATAAATTCTTAAATGAACACCCTGCTTATTACTGTGTCCCATATCATGCTTAATAAAAAAGAAGAGACTGCTAAACCACCTCTGAAATGTTAACTTCTGTATAACTAATACTTAAAAAACTTATTTGACATTTTAGCAAAAGAAAAATTCTAGATATGGTTAAGTATCAGAAGTTCTAAAGGCATAATTAGGAATGATGCCAAAGTTAACATCAATCAATCCAAAGCAACTCAATATGCCAAAAAGAATCTCCCATGAGAGTCAGTTCTCCACATCTCAAGGACTTCTCCTGTTTTATGTATATATTTATACACACACACACACACACACAGACATACACAGTTTAACTGCATTATGATACCATCTGTAAAAGCTGATAGTCCCATTCATTTTCAAATGCTGAATTATCTTAAATTACTTCAACAAAGATGGGATAGCAGAAAGTATATTGAGAAGACACAGTTTTGATCTTAGCTCTAATTCATCAGATGTGCAACTTGGTTGAGTTTCTGAGGGCCAGAGAACCCTCATCTTCAGAAAGAGAATGCCACCACATGATAAGTAAATTATTGTAAAATTCAAAGTTGTAAACATCAAAAGACTTAAAGTGCTTAAAAGCTGTAAAATTTCCACAGTGACTATATATTTCAGAGGGTTTTAAATGTTCCTTTCGGAGTATAGGCAGGCCTTTTTATTTGTGCTCATTGAATTTTCCAATAACTGCTTTGCCTCTAATCTTTTAACATCCTTCCCTTTTGTATAAAATATCAATAACAACAGTAATAATAATATGTTACCTTCACTAGTAATAATACAAATTGTGTAGCATAAGGGGCTTCAGGATGCAAGAGGTTAGGTAGTCAATGATTATTAGGATGACTGATGATGGAGTTATTTTCTGGGATAGCCCAACTAGTGAAGTCTACATAGACATTTTTAACTTTGCCATGGGCAGATTAACTGGTTTTCAGATTAACCTGAGTGAGGACAAACTGCTGTTTCAGGACATGGACTAGGTCAAAATTGATTAGGCCTGATTTCCCATCAGCCTTGGGGCTGAGTTCCTATCAGAGCAAAAAAGAGACTAACTGCAGCAGAGCTCTCTCCCCAAGTTCTCAACAACAAAAAATGCTCCCAGGTAATCAAGGGCTGACTGCAGTTTTGTTTTCACTGATTTTAGTGTATATCTAAAGACTCTTAGCAATCTCCTCCTCTTTACTTTATTATACTTTTACTTATATAGTTTTTTACCCATTAGTCTTCAAATAACTCTTTTCCTCTTAACTCAGTCAGTTCAGTTCAGTTGCTCAGTCATATCCAGCTCTTTGCAACCCCCATGAATCGCAGCACACCAGGCCTCCCTGTCCATCACTCCTGGAGTTCACTCAAACTCATGTCCATCGAGTCGGTGATGCCATCCAGCCATCTCATCCTCTGTCGTCCCCTTCTCCTCCTGCCCCCAATCCCTCCCAGCATCAGGGTCTTTTCCAATGAGTCAACTCTTCCCTTGAGGTGGCCCAAGTATTGGAGTTTCAGCTTTAGCATCAGCCCTTCCAATAGAAACGTTCAATTACAAATGGTAGTCAACAGGAACATGAACAAAATTAAGATTGGGCAGAGATGAGTAAAAATGTTGGCTGACTAGCTAAACATGAAAAAGAAAACCTATTGTAGCATTCTAACCATGTCTGCTTTAGAAATAGGAAAATGCAGTTCACAAACAGAGGAAAAGGGAAGAGAAAAGAAGGCTGGTTGGGAAATAAGATTTTAATTGCCTGTTTATTTATATAGGTCATGGTTTTGACTATCAAACATGTATTACTAGGCTTTGGAGAAAATATTACACTATATTTCTTCAGAAAAGGAAGAAATTACATTTTTTTTTTAAATTACATAGAAAAAATACAAAAGAATACACCAAAATATTAACATAATCATCTTTGTAAGATGGAATTGTACATCTGGCCCTTGTTTGCGAATTTTAAGAACTGCCGAAAAAGTAGTATGTGAGGACTTCCATGGTGGCTCAGTGATAAAGCATTTGCCTGCCAATACAGGAGACATGGGTTCAATCCCTGGTCGCAGAAGATCCCACCTGCCAGGGAGCAACTAAACCCTAGAGCCAGGACTATCGAGCCGATGTTCTGGAGCCCAGGAGCCGCAACTACTGAAGGCCAAGTGCCCTAGAGCGCTTGCTCCACAAGAAAAGCCGCCTCAATAAGAAGCCCGAGCGCCAAACAAAGAGTAGCCCCGGCCTCTGCAACTAGAGAAAAAGCCTGAGCAGCAATCAAGACCCAGCAGAGCCAAATAAATAAGTAAATAAATAAACACTTTTTTTAAAAAAAGTGGTATGTGAAAACATAAGTGATTCAAACCAGAAAAAGTTCCTCTTTATTAGTCCTTCACTTGGCCTCAGTTAAATCCCACTTGCGGTCTACAAAGATAACTTACTTGGTCCACATCTTTTACTCTTCATTTATAAAAGTTGATATACACATATGGGTCAATCATCTTTCAAATGCACAAATTAGATCATAAAATAGATACCGTCTGACATACACCCCTCTCTATATAAGGATCTTTCCACATCATACAATATGCGGAATACATATACCTCCTATATAATAGCAAGCATATACAATAACTAAACACTGTAAATTTTCTTCAGTGAACACACATTATAATATAATATTTGAAAAAGTTTAAAATCTCTTAAACATTAAAACAAAAACAAACCCAACTTACTTTGAATTGGAAATAAATGTTTCAAGATAGTTCTGCTTGATATTGCCCATTTTACTGCTGCCAATGCCATGGTGAATCAAAATGCTTATCAGGCGGTATAAAGATGATTTGAAGAGAAACTGCTTTCAAAATCTGCTTCTAGATATAACAATCTTCACCCCTGCATGAGAGATAAAGAGAAACCAGTGCTACCTATGATAAACTGAAGCGAAACAACACACTGAACACCGCAAAATAAGATCACTACCTAAAACCACAGACACTAACGCAAAACTTTTTACACAACTTTCTCTTTCCAGGCAATACAGGACAAAGGGCAACATCATCAGATGTTATAGTTATTTCCATTCAATGAGTGCACAGCCAATGTGTAATTACTCTTAGAAACAGTCAGTCACACATGCTATACAGAGCATTCTCCTTTCATAAAGCTAATGTGTCTGTGTACAACTTCCCAGGCACCAAACACAAGATCTTATTACATCTCTTACAATGGTATTGCTTCTGATTAAATGAAGTATTAAACAAGAAGACCCAGCCATGGCTTATTAAGTACTGACTTAGAGAAACACACATAAACATCCTATCCTAAAGCCCCAAATAAAATGTCACCCTCTTATATATGTATGAGATTTCTACCTTTGCAAGGTGCTTTCACTACCATTCATTTTACTCTCATATTAATCATGAGAAGTATCTTTATTTTGATTCATGAATTAATTAAAGTACAAAATTTAAATAACTTGCTTCCAAGAGCTTCAGAGTCAATCATTTACAAACCGGGAAAGTTTGGGCAAGTCATTAAGCAATCCTCTCAGTTTCTTCCACGGTAAGAGGGGGAAAACAACTCCAGGCTGCTGGGAATAAATGACATACATCACTCGTTTGCAACTAACTATTCGACGACTATTCCCCACACCCCCATCCCCGCACAGTGATAAAATCGTACTTTATCAGTCTTAGTTGCTAAACTATGCAGCTGACTCCTTGCACTGTCAGTAATTAGCATTGACATTCCCGAGTTCCTTTCTACAGTTTACAACCCATTTTCCTATACATTATATGCTCTTTCACAAGTGTGGAAGCAGGCATCTCCACTTGAAAAGCTAAGAATCTAGGCTCAGAGAAGTCAAATGGTTTGTCCGCCCACTTTACCACTACTTAATAGGTGGTATGGTTGAAACGCAAACCCGTATCTTCCGACTACGAACTGAGGAACAGAACGTTTCAAACGACATTCTGTCTGAAACCCAGGGATCAGATTGTTCACCTCAAAAAAAGAATTCAGAGGGTATATCCCTTGGCCTGGAATTCAACCCTGAAGAATACAGGGTTACGGAGAGCCTGAGAGGGACTGAGGTTTGAGAAACAGGCTACCAGAACTAACACCTTTCACCTGGAGCGTAGCTCCCACAGGAAGCGCAGCTCCCACAGGAAGCGCGAGGATACACGCCGGCCCTTCTGCAAGACAGACTGAGTCTGGTCATGCCAGAGGCTTTATCCTGCCGTAGGATAGGAGATAGGAGACCTCAACACTTGCCAATAAGCCTCTGGGCCCGCCGAGTTTCTAGGGACCCCTAGACAGGAAAAGGAGAGGGCAGCGGTTACCTGGACTGCTGCTCACCGCGAACCCGCCATCTTGCCTCAGTCTGGGGTCTAGGCGGCCCAGCTCCACACGCCTTCCTGGCCCGCGGGGCACTCTGGGAAATGTAGTCTCCGCCGGAAGGAGCCCAAGGTGCCCGGGTAGGGGCGCGCGGCAGTATGGGGTGCGGAGCGGGGATTCATCCAACCTGCTCCCGGGTTTAGTTGCAGCGGTTCGCCAGCAACTTTACTAGCACTATCTTCAAAAACAAATTCACTGCTCCCCGCTCATATCCTTAAGAAAGTAACACACACTATTCTTTTAAGGTTTATATCAATAATCGGAGCAACTTGAGAGCCATCCTCCGAAGAGTTAAGTTTCCTACCGAAAGAGACGTTTCAGAGAAGCATTGAAGTAGTAGTGGCGTTGGATTTAACGTTTGAAATGGGGAAGCGGGGCAACCCTTCAACCTAAAAGCCCAGCAATGTGTTTTGAGAACGGTGCTGGTTATTTATTATGAGAGGAAGACATGTGCAGAATCCTGAACCTTGCCTTGTGTCTTAGAGGGAAGAAAAGGCCACACTACATTGGCTTTCCGGACTATGCTGTAGGGGAAGACAGTGAGGAGAAACAGATTGGAAGGAACAATCAATGAACTCGTCAAACATTCACTGTGCAGAGCTGAAGAGAGACAGAGCAAAGACGATTCCGCAGGACACGTCTCCATGGCTGTGAGCCTAGTGGGAACCGCTGACCAACAGGGAGGCTCAGCTGGGCGAAGAAAGGTTCACAAAGCTGAGACCAGAAAAGAAACCAGCCATGGGCCTAGGCACATAAGGAGTGACTGTAGAAAAAAAGAGAAAAGTACCCAGAACCTAGCCAGGAAATTCCAACATTAAGCGGTCTGGTGGAGGAAGACAGCCAGCAAGGGCCTCTCAGAAGCAGCTGGAGAGAGGCAGTATGAAAACCAAGAAGACACAGTCTGAGAGTGTGTCCGGAAGAGTTTATCAATAATGTAGAGTTTAGTGTCGGCAGTTTTAAAACTAATTTCCAACATGCTAACATTTTGATGTATAGTCTTTCACTTTTTGTCTCTTTGTGTATCTATACTATGATAGTAGCTAACAGTTATTATGCACTGGTCATAGCAAACACCCTCTTCCAACAACACAAGAGAAGACTCTACACATGGACATCACCAGATGGTCAACACCGACATCAGATTGATTATATTCTTTGCAGCCAAAGATGGAGAAGCTCTATACAGTCAACAAAAACAAGACCAGGAGCTGACTGTGGCTCAGATCATAAAGTCCTTATTACCAAATTCAGACTTAAATTGAAGAAAGTAGGGAAAACCGCTAGACCATTCAGGTATGACCTAAATCAAATCCCTTATGATTATACAGTGGAAGTGAGAAATAGATTTAAGGGCCTAGATCTGATAGATAGAGTGCCTGATGAACTATGGAAGGAGGTTCGTGACACTGTACAGGAGACAGGGATCAAGACCATCCCCATGGAAAAGAAATGCAAAAAAGCAAACTGGCTGTCTGAGGAGGCCTTACAAATAGCTGCGAAAAGAAGAGAAGCGGAAAGCAAAGGAGAAAAGGAAAGATACAAGCATCTGAATGCAGAGTTCCAAAGAACAGCAAGAAGAGATAAGAAAGCCTTCCTCAGCAATCAATGCAAAGAAATAGAGGAAAATAACAGAATGGGAAGGACTAGAGATCTTTTTTAAAAAAAAGTAGAGATACCAAGGGAACATTTCATGCAAAGATGGGCTTGATAAAGGACAGAAATGGTATGGACCTAACAGAAGCAGAAGATATTAAGAAGAGGTGGCAAGAATACACAGAAGAACTGTACAGAAAAGAGCTTCATGACCCAGATAATCATGATGCTGTGATCAGTCACCTAGAGCCAGACATCCTGGACTGTGAAGTCAAGTGGGCCTTAGAAAGCATCACTATGAACAAAGCTAGTGGAGGTGATGGAATTCCAGTTGAGCTATTTCAAATCCTGAAAGATGATGCTGTGAAAGTGCTGCACTCAATATGCCAGCAAATTTGGAAAACTCAACAGTGGCCACAGGACTGGAAAAGGTCAGTTTTCATTCCAATCCCAAAGAAAGGCAATGCCAAAAAATGCTCAAACTACCGCACAATTGCACTCATCTCACGTGCTAGTAAAGTAATGCTCAAAATTCTCCAAGCCAGGCTTCAGCAATACGTGAACCGTGAACTTCCAGGTGTTCAAGCTAGTTTTAGCAAAGGCAAAGGAACCAGAGATCAAATTGCCAACATCCGCTGGATCATGGAAAAAGCAAGAGAGTTCCAGAAAAACATCTATTTCTGCTTCATTGACTATGCCAAAGTCTTTGACTGTGTGGATCACAATAAACTGTGGAAATTTCTGAAACAGATGGGAATATCAGAGCATTGACCTGCCTCTTGAGAAACCTATATGCAGGTCAGGAAGCAACAGTTAGAACTGGACATGGAACAACAGACTGGTTCCAAATAGGAAAAGGAGTACATCAAGGCTGTATGTTGTCACCCTGCTTATTTAATTTATATGCAGAGTACAACATGAGAAATGTCCAGCTGGATGAAGCACAAGCTGGAATCAAGATTGCCGGGAGAAATATCAATAACCTCAGATATGCAGATGACACCACCCTTATGGCAGAAGTGAAGAAGAACTAAAGAGCCTCTTGATGAAAGTGAAAGAGGAGAGTGAAAAAGCTGGCTTAAACTCAACATTCAAAAATCTAAGATCAGGGCATCTGGTCCCATCACTGCATGGCAAATAGATGGGGAAACAATGTAAACAGTGACAGACTTTATTTTCTTGAGCTCCAAAATCACTGTGAATGGTGACTGCAGCCATGAAATTAAAAGACAATTGTGCCTTGGAAGAAAAGCTATAACAAACCTACACAGCATATTGAAAAGCAGAGGCATTACTTTGCCGACAAGAGTCTGTCTAGTCAAAGCTATGGTTTTTCCAGTAGTCATGTATAGATGTGAGAGTTGGACCATAAAGAAGGCTGAGCACCTAAGAACTGATGCTTTCAAACTGTGGTGTTGGAGAAGACTCTTGAGAGTCCTTTGGATTGCAAGGAGATCAAACCAGTCAACTGTAATGGAAATCAGTCCTGAATAATCATTGGAAGGACTGATGCTGAAGCTGAAACTCCAATACTTTGGCCACCTGATGCTAAGAGCTGACTCATTGGAAAAAAACCCTGATGATGGGAAAGACTGAAGGCAGGAGGAGAAGGGGTCGACAGAGGACGAGACAGTTGTATGGCATCAGTGGCTCAATGGACATGAGTTTAAGCAAGCTCCAGGAGATGGTGAAGGACAGGGAAACCTGACTTGCTGCAGTCTGTGCGGTCGAAAAGAGTCAAACACAACTGAGCAACTGAACAATAACAATGAGATGTAAGCAAATGTGCCTTTGGGTCTTCCCAAATGCTTTGCAAAGTACCTGACATACTGTAAAGCACTCAGTCAGTACTAGAAATAATTTTACCTTGTAGGTGCTTAATAAATACTTGTGTAATAAATTTTTATGAATATCTTACCCAAAGAGATTACCTACTTCTTAGACATTGAAATGTAATCCTTCCCTTTTGACTGTCAGGAATAATCCAATGAATGTAATTAAAATTTTAAAAAGGACTTAGTCTATAATGGAAAATAATGATTTCTAGCTTTAAGTTGGTATAGCACTTAGTCTCAGAAGAAAGCAAATGACATGCTGAGCTGGTATCACTCTGAGCAGTTTATTTACGGAGGAATTCTTTAAGGAGATGTGAGTGGAAATCGCATGGAGCAGTAGTAGTTTAACCCGGGCTTGGTACTATTGGCTGTTCCTTCCGGATCAGAAGGAATAAACAGGGGGAGCAGTTCCTAGACTCCAGGACAGAATCCTATAGTTGGCTACCTGGAAGAGAGTAATCAGCTGTTGAAGGGCATCACCAGCCTGATGTGACCTTGCCAGGAACAATCCAGGATAATAATTACTCTGACTTCCCTAACCTTTCCCTCTCCAGTCTCCTGCAAGGGCTTATCATTGGCCCAAACCAAACAGAAACCAGAGGTGAAAGAACCCCCTCTATGCAGTGTAGTCTAATCAGGTTAACTTCCAGGAGAACAGAGTGGATGAGGTGAAGAGTGGATTTGGAAGAGCGAAAGGGAAGTTCTTGGCACCATATCAGAGTAAGTGTCCTTGGCATGTTTTTGGTGCTCTGACTGTAAAGCCAGAGATTGGTAATCCAATTGGATGTTATTTAAATATAAACAGTATGATCCTCCAGTTTTAATGGAATAGGAGAATTCTGAATAGCTTTGAGCAATAATACCTTCATTGAATATGTTGATAAATCAAATAAGTGAAACAACTTGGGTAGGAGATTGGAGGCTCACATCACATTGATAAATTAGGTAATATGTGTAACATGAATTCAGGTAACACTCCATCTGGAGGGTATGGGTGGCAACCGTAAGAGGGGGCTCTGCTTCTCCTTCCAGGTCGTGCGGAAGAAGATCCTGGAAGACTGCACTTTCAGACCTCACCCTCACAATCAGCCTAGAAGGCATCTCAAATTGCTTGTGTAGGTTACCCCAAGGTACTTGGGGGTTACTTGTTTCCTTCAGTTTCTAAGTGACTTTTAGCTCCTCAGAGAATTTGGAATGAAGTGTAGAAATGATGGCATAAATCAAACACACGTATGGACTTCCCTTGTAGTACAGTGGATAGGAATCTGCCTGCCAATGCAGGGAACAAGGGTTCGATCCCTGGTCTGGGAGGATCCCACATGCCACTGAGAAACTAAACCTGGGCGCTGCAGGTTCTGAGCCTGCATGCCCTAGACCCTGTGTTCCACAAGAGGAGTCATTGCAATGAGAAGCCCGTGCACGGCAACGGAAAGGAGTCCCCACTCATTGCAGCTAGAGAAAGCCCATGAAACGAAGACCCAGCACAACCAAAACCAAATAATTAAATAAATGAATCAAACCCACCATGTAGTATTATTTTCCAGTTAGGGTTGAGAACATAATACATTCACAAACATGTATTTTCTGTGTTTATGCTGAAGTATTTAGAATATATAAGAGAATCTGGACTATTAAACTTGCTTTGTGGCCTGATAGATTAGCTTTGATTCTAATTTTAAAAAAACTTTTTATTACAGAAATTTCAAACACATACAAAATTAGAAATGAGAGTATAAGAAACCACCACACACCCCTCATTTGGCTTCAACAATTATCAGCTCATGGGCAATTTTGTTTCATCTATACTCCCATCATGCACCTCTCCCTATTTTGAAGCAAATCTCAAGTAGCCTATTATTTCATCTAGAAATATCTCAGTCCGTGTGTTTACTAAGTCACTTCAGCTGTGTCCCACTCTGTGTGACCCTATGGACTGTAGCCTGCCAGGCTCCTCTGTCCATGAGATTCTCCAGGCAAGAATACTGGAGTGGGTTGCCATGCCCTCCTCTAGGGGATCTTCCCTCCAGGGGATCTTCCCTCCTCCAGGGATTGAACCCACATCTCTTCTGTCTCTTGCATTGGCAGGTGGGTTCAACATGCAACTGTCCAAATGGTTCATGAACATATTTTCTATCGAGTTTGCTTGTTTGAATCAGATCCAAATTAGATCCACACTTTTCAATTGCTTAATATCAGGTTTTAAGTCCCTTTCATTTAAGAGTTCCTTCCCCATTTGTCTTTCTCCTTTTTCCTTGCACTTCTTTGGTAAAGAAACAAGGTGTTTGTCTGGTAGAGATTCCCACAGTCTGGGTTTTGGTGAATACATCTTGGAGCAAACTTTAACATGTTCCCGTCTCCTGTGTTTTCTGTAAACTGTGATTCCAATTTGAACTTGTCATTAGGTGACTGATCTAGGCTTATGATTTTATGTTGAAAAGTGTGAAATAATTATATTGTTTGGAAGCAGTGTTAGAATACTTAATAGATGACTCACTGTATTTAAATTGTTTTTCATTTATAAGAATTACTTAGATGTTTGGGAATGTTTACCTATCAGAAAATTGAAGGGCTGGACAAGAAAATTGAGTATGTTAAATTTACAGATGCAACTTCAAATGTTCAAACGTATGTATTTAATTTTATTTTATGGAAAGTTCCCTTAAAAGAGTTTTATTTTAGTTGCTAGTCTAATAAGCAGAATAATAAGATTTGTAAATTGAACTTAAGGAAAAACTAGACTTTACTCTCACTTCAGTAAATTGAATGTTAATTAAAACAATGCTACTTAAACTAATCTATGGATAATCTCCTTGTGCAGGAAAGCTACCTCAAAGACACCAAAAATGCTCTTATTGGTATAAAGATGTTTTTGTCCTCTACTTTCCAAAATTATGCTCAAACAACGAGAACAGAGGTGAACGGCAAGAGATGCAAGAATGGCACCTGATTGAGCAGACCGAAGTTAAGCCTGCAGGCTGTACCAAGGCTCAAACAATTGGTGTCACCACCTATTCAGGAAGCGGGGGTGAGGAAAGGGCTGAACGCTGATATTTGAAAGTCAGTATAAGGTGCGATTAGATCCAAGTCTCCCATACGCATCAGCCCACCCTAGTCAGAAACGGGCATCTGAATCTGAGAAGCTCTGGACTCAGGAGCACCCACAGGCGGAGGAGGGCACCGGAGAAGCGCCCAACAGGGAACTGGTGAGTGAGTCCCCAGGTTCCTGTCCTTGTGCAGCTCCGGAATGTCAGCACCCTTTGTATTTTGAGCCTGGTCTGCAGCCTTCCCTGTGACCATATGAACCACCAGATGTCCTCCCAATAAATTCCTTATCTTTTAGTTGGAGTCAATTTCTATGCCTGCACCCAGGAACCCTGGGCATGTGGGATCTTAGTGCCCCAACCAGGGATTGAACACATGCCATCTCAGTGGAAGCACAGAGGCTTAACCACTGGACCACCAGGCAAGTCCTCTCTATCTTGCTCATAAAAACAAACAAACAAACAAACAACAACAACAGTTCCTAGGGAGGACCTAATACGTTGTAACAGGTAGAGAATGAAGGAAGCAGGAAGAGGTGATATGTGCTGCTAGACACATAGCAAGTAAGAATATGCATGGGTGAAAAGGCAACATGACATCAGTGACAAGGCAACAAGATGTGAAGATGATAGAGAGAACATAGGTATGATGGATCACGGGATTTTCAGAGCAATGATGAGATTGTCCAGACTGTGGGCTGAGGTTGCCTTTGGGAAGCCGAGATAGAAAGCAAGCAGGAGGTTAAGAAAATGTCAGTTGTTTTGTGATTAGAAGGTAACAGGAGTAAGTTTCCTAATTGGTGAATTTAAAATAAAGAACTGGGTCCTCTCAGCCGTGTCTCTTTCCCGCTTCTCTTTCTCTACCTCCCCTCCCTTTCCCCTCTCTTTTCCTTTCTCCTTCTCTCTTCTTCCTCCTTCCTTTCTCTTCTTCCTTTCTTTCCCCCAGCCTGTCTTCTGTTCTTATGCCTGCCTATCTCCTCTGTCTTGGTTTAAGGGGCCTGCAGCTGCCTGACCGTGCTAAACAATTGGGTGGCTATGCCTGCAAGTGGAAAGCAGGTTGGGGAACTATTAATAAGCTCAAAGCACTGCAGACTTAGAGTTGTTTTCTTCCATTAGCTTTACTGGTAATGAAGACAATGTTTTGGTCTCCATCTCTTTCAATGGGTTATAATTTCAGGAACCTAAATTAGGTTTTATTTATTGGCTTCCTCAAAACCCAACAATCTGGAACACCGAACACCTGGACCAACTTAAAACCCCAACAATCTGGAATATCTAACACTTGAACCAAGTGAATTAGAACAGATAGGAGGAAAGATATGGGTATTGGGCCAAAAGGAATTAGAAAAACAGGAACAAGAGAAGTATAAATCAAGCTTGGTCTTATAACTGTTTTGCTTTCTGGAGCAGATCAGATAATATTGGACAGTGATGCTCAAGCTTTGGACCTCTCAGTGGTATCCAGGGAGCTTGTTAAAATCACAGGCGCCTGTGACTTGCACTCAAAATCTTGGATGGGGCTCCTGCACCTGTATGTTTCACCAGCCCCTAAGGTGATTTCCACTCCAAAGTTTGAAAACCTCTGCTTCAGAGTGTGCCTGCTGCTGCTGCGAAGTTGCTTCAGTCGTGTCCGACTCTGTGTGACCCCATAGACGGCAGCCCACCAGGCTCCACCGTCCCTGGGATTCTCCAGGCAAGAACACTGGAGTGGGTTGCCATTTCCTTCTCCAATGCATGAAAGTGAAAAGTGAAAGCAAATTTGCTCAGTGGTGTCTGACTCTTCTCTACCCCATGAACTGCAGCCCACCAGGCTCCTCCATCCATGGGATTTTCCAGGCAAGAGTACTGGAGTGGGGTGCCATTGCCCTCTCCAGCTTCAGAGCATATTACAGCCCAAATCATTGTACTGCACAGCAAAACAAAGTTTTCAGAACACTTCTAATCATGCTGGAAGCAGGCCAGCACTTTCTGCAGAAAGAGAGAGACACAAGTGAGAAGCGTTTGAGAGGTCAGTAGGACTGGAGAGAGATCAGTGATGGGTGGAGGAAGAAAGGTGATGGGAGTGTTCTGACAAGAAACTTGGGCAGGGCACACCAGAGGAGAAGATGTGGGGAAAGAGCTTAGACTGGGTAGGCTGAGTAAGCGCTCACAGGTGGAGTCACCTTGGGCAACTGCTCTCTGGGGTACCTGGAAGAGTGACACACGGAGGCCTGGGGAAAAGCCTTGCTTTCAGAGTTCCTGTTCCAGTCCGGCTTCTGGGCAACCCTTGAGTCACCATCCTCTGGAATCTTGTTTCCACTGGGAACTGGCCCAAAGAGAGGAATATCCTCCTTCAGAATTAACAAGGGGCTAATGTCTCTAGGGGTGCATGCACTTAAAGCTTCCTGTGGGTAAGATAGCGTTCAAAAGTGCTTGGTAAAGCATCAAGTGGTGAAAAAAGGCCAGTCTTATTACCCTGATCCTCTTAGGTCTCATCTTTCCAGAGTCTTTCCACCTTGAGATAGTGCTCCTATGACCCTGGATGACTTCACTGGGTTCCTTCTCATAGGCTGGCATTGTGTGGGCTAACACTTTGTCAGTGCTCAGCTATTTATGTTGAAGTCATGAATATGAAGCAGCAGGGTTTTTGTTTTTTTTTTTCTTTTCTTTTCTAAAATCAGTGTGCAGCCTTTTCTTCCTCCCCCACCAACTTCCTCCCTGAGTCAGTGTTCATGAACCCTCTTCTCAGAGATACTTCTGTCTTGATCACCCATGAAACAGTTTTCTTATTCGTTAAGAAACAAAAAGTGTATTGCCAACAAATACTTCTACCTGAAGGCTATTGCTCATAATAGAAACAGGACCTCTATTAAAGGTGACCGATCTATCATTTTCCAAACTGATCTACTCTGTCTTTAAAAAGCATGAGACAGCTTGTGAAAGAAAAAACAAATAAACAAACAAAAAATTCTGTTGTCCTCCAGGAAGTCAACTTGAAAAGTTTAGGGATGAACATCAACATCCTGTGTTTTCTGTAAGCAACCACTTATGGATGAGGAATTTAGGCAGCCGTTCTCAAACAGGTGCTTGTCTTCAGCCTGAACTCATGAATTAATTTCCTTGACCAGTTCTTTTTGGGAGGTCTCATGTAGACCTAGCCCTGAGCTACGTCCCAGGGATCCAGAGATGCCCGA
The DNA here is from genome assembly GCF_042477335.2 of Ovis canadensis. Taxonomy (NCBI): domain Eukaryota; kingdom Metazoa; phylum Chordata; class Mammalia; order Artiodactyla; family Bovidae; genus Ovis; species Ovis canadensis. The sequence continues at coordinate 135,467,366 of NC_091247.1, read as the reverse complement.
GATAGAGAAGATCCATGACTCTAAGGAGCTCAGGTAGAAATGTCCTAAGATATTACCTGCAGGGTAAATAGTACATATGCTTCTGATATTATGGCAACCCACTTCAGTATTCTTGCCCAGAAAATTCCATGGACAGAGGAACCTGGTGAGCTACAGTCCATGGGTCACAAAGAGTCAGACATGACTGACTTAGCAGGCATGCAGTGAACATCTGAAATATCCGTGGGAGGGGCTGGGGAAGGAACAGGAAGCACTAAAACAGTATTTTGAAGAGTAAGATTTGCATAGAACAGGAGTCCTCTAAATTCTCCAACACAGCATTCTTGGGCCCTCTTCCCTGTATTATAGTGCAAAGGCCCTTGGAGTTTGAGTTCTGAAAGGAGCAGAGCCTGGGGAAAAAAAAAAAAAAAACCTAGACAAGAAGTAGGTCTGATGAAGAGCCAAAGAAAAGATTAACTAGGGAAGAGTTCTGCCTAGCGCTGTTCAGTTTAGTGAGGCTATTTGGTCGCTCTTATTCATTCAATACCATGGACCGGCATCTTTTGAATTTTGAGTACATGATATCATTCTTTTTTTAAAAATTAGCTTTTTTCCCCTTTTTTCTTTAGTTGCATATCATTCTTTTTATGTATATATTTATTTGGCTGTATCAGGTCTTAGTCGCAGCATGAAAGATATTTGTTGCATCATGTGGGATATTTCGCTGCGGCATACAAGTCTCTCTAGTATGGCTCAGGGGCTCTCACTAGTTGTGGCACGTGGGCTTAACTGCTCCTTGGCATGAAGGATCTTAGTTCTGCAGCCAGGGATGGAACCTGTGTCCCCTGCATTGCAAGGCAGCTTCCCAACCACTGAATCACCTGGGAAGTCCCTGTGATATCATTCTTGGACAGCATGTGAAGAACTTTGAACACCTTTTAGACTCTTGAAATTAGTGAACTGGATTATTTTATGTTGTGAATAGGTAACACATTCAAAATCCAAAGGTTCAGTTTAGTTCAGTTCAGTCACTCAGTCATGTCCAACTCTTTGCGACACCAGGCTTCCCTATCCATCACAGAGTAAAAGTCTGTTTTACTACTGTTCTCCAGCTGTTTTGTGGATATCTTTATTTTTTCTGTATTTTATAAATATGTTAAGATTCTTAACCAGCTTTCTAACCTGAGAATAAACACTGCATCTCAGCCCTGTGGCAACCTGTTCTTCTGAAATAGATCCTGTTCTACAGGACTTACATAAATCAGAAGTCTGGATTTTATTTTCCAGATTAGTGTGAGCTGTTCTCAAAGGGGGAAAAAAAGGGTAAAGACATTTATATATATATGTGTGTATATATATGTATATATATATGAGTGCATGCTAAGAAGCTTCAGTCATGTCCAACTCTTTGTGACCCTATGGACTGTAGCCCACCATGCTCCTCTGTCCTTGGGATTCTCCAGGCAAGAATACTGGAGTGGATTGCCATTTGCCATGCCCTCTCCAGGGAACCTTTCAGACCCAGGGATTGTCTCCTGTGTCTCTTGCATTGCAGGCAGATTCTTTATTGCTGAGCCACTGGGGGGTATATTATATTTTATATATATATAATATTTATCTAAGAGAATTTCAGGCCATCAAACTGATCTTGGCCAATCTATACTGTCAAGTTTTAAAAGATCTGGTTTCCTGGGCTACCCTGGTGGTCCAGTGGTTAGGAATCTGGACATGGGTTTGATACTTGGTTTGAGAACTAAGATCCTACATGCTGCTGGGCAACTAAGTCAGGGTGTCACAAATACTGAGCCTGTGTCTAGAACCTACGTCAAAACAACAAGAGAAGCCATGGCAATGAGAAGCCCAAGCAACGCAACTAGAGAAAGGCTGCATGCAGCAGTGAAGACCCAGCACAGCCAAAAACACAAAAGAACTAGTTGCTTAAAGTGCTTTACAAAAAAATCTGCTTTCCTATGGAAAACTATACATGGTTCTCATCAAGATTACAAAAATAATAGCCCTATATGTTATAAAGTGTTCTAAGTACTTAATATACATATTTGTATATCGTTGAACTTTCACAATAAGCACATGAAGTACACTTTATAGGTGAACAAAAGATCAGACAAGTTAAGCAAATTGTTTTCAAATCTAGGTGGGGCTTCAGTGCTCTCACTCTTAACCTCCAGGATTCTCACTATCCATTCTGATACAGAATAGCCAAAAGAAGGCACTGGCAACATTTTTGCTGTTTATTCAAAATCTTTCCTTCTCAAATTTTAGGATCTATCAACATTACACATGATGTTTACATGCAGAGTTCCAGGCCCCAGCACTGACCTAGAAAATTAGCATCTCTGGAAAAGGGCTCCAGGAATGCTATTTTAACCAGTGTTGTGGATGATTCTAAGGCAGGGGGCTTGTAAACACATTGTGACAAATATACCTGTGGCAGTTTGTGTTTCTCAAAGTTGGCCACAATCGTATTTTCTATCATATGTATACCCTGCTAGTTTCTAGAAGTTGCCACTCTTCTTTCAAGAGAGGGGGGCCATGTGCCCTAGTTTTCAAACTGGGTGGGTTTTTATGACGAGAAGTCAACCAATAGATTATGGCGGGAGTGATGCTACCTGATTTCCAAGGCTAGGTCAAAAAAAGGTGATTCAGCTTCCACTTCTGCCTGCTAGAACACTCATTCTTGGAACCCAGCCACAAGGTAGTGAGGAAGCCCAGGCTGTTCCAGGGATAGGCCCACTTGGAGCAGGACTAACAGCGCGTACCAACTTGCCTGCTATGTGAGCCAACCTGGAAGTGCTTCTGGTTCAGTCAAGCTGCCCAAGCTGACACAGCATGTAGAGAGATGTGCCTTCCCTGCCAAGCCCTGCCCAAATTGCAGATTCAAGTACTAAATAAATGATTATTGTCCTTTTCAGCACTAAATTGAAGCTGATTTTTTTATGCGCTAGATAACTGGACTAGAACCCTTCTAATCCCATATTCACTCTGCCTTTCTATCAAGGTGGGTTCCTGGACCTCTCTGAAATATTCTGCCCAGTGTCTCTGTCCAATGTCATTTACCTTCCCAAATTCTTCTAATGACAGAACTACTCATTTCAGAGTTCTAGCTATTCAAAGTTCTCATTATTGCCTCTGAGGCTTGGTTTCTCATCTAAAAAACAACAGTAATAAGACAGCCTACCTGATACACTTCATCATTAAATGAGATAGTCCATGTAATCATTTAGCATCACGCTAATGACATTTCTCTTATTATTCTTACTAGGTTTCTTGCATTCATATTCTCAATTCTTTAATGCACTAATTTTTTTTTTTTCTTATAGCTCAGTGCAATTCACAGGCTTTCTAGGCCTGGCATGCTCCCCTGACCAAGTCAGTTAGATTCTTCTTCATCTTTAAGGATGCCACTTCTCCTTTGAGGAGACTTCTCTGACTTCTGAAGCAATTAATGCCTGTGTTCAAATAACATCTTGAAGGAACCTCTACTATGGCCCTTAACGCACTGAATTGTAATTGTTGACTTGTCGCTATTCTCCACTGTACTCTTTAGTTCTTGGAAGGCAGGGTCAGCCTCTTTGTAACCTCATCCACTAACACAGCACCGGGTACTTTTTTAGTCACCGTCTACTGTCTGTGCTACTGGGCGAGTAAACTCCATAGCTAAGTAGTTAAGGGGTCCATGTTTTGGTAGATCTGCCTCGGAACAAAACTTCCCACACAACCTTGGGAAAAGTGAATGTCTCTGAGCCTCATTTGTAAAGTGGAGGAAGCACCTTAAGGTTGCTATGATGTGAAAGTAAAATAATACCGCATAAAGTCCATCACAGAGCAAGCAATCAATCATCAGGGTGTTACGAAATGGTTTCCCAACAATCCGATTTTCGGGTACCCTCACTTTAATCCTTTAGCACCCCGGCACTCTAAGGGTAATCCTTCTTTTAGGGATTACTCTCTAATCCTCTCCTAGGTCATTCCTCCAGCGATCCAATAGGCAAGTCAACCGCTAGGGCCAGGCATTCAGAAGCCATTCTTCCCTGCCCCAAACTCTCTCCAAATCCTTTTCTTTTAGCTTTCCTAGGACTAAGGGGTGTATAGAAAAGGCTCGACTTATGCAAAATTTAGGCACCAAAATTCTGGCTAGAGTTTTACTGGAAAACTTTCGAGACCCTACTTGGGAGTTTCGGTGTTTCGCTTCCCTTTGAGGAAAGAGCCTGCGATCAATTTGACCTGTCTTTTGCCCACCGCTAGCCCAGACCGCGCGCAACGCAGTAACGTTGAATGAGCCAACGAACGGATGAATGGGTTACGTCGGCGGCCAGGCCTCTGTTACGTTGCCCAGTGGCGCGGGCGTGGCCGCGGATAAGAGGCCTGCCGGGCGCGGACCACTCAGTGCCACCAGCGCGCGGCAGGCTCGGCCACGAGCGCCGGAGCTCCGCGCCGCCCCGTGCCGCCTCCCCCAAGTCCCTGCCCCGCCGCGGCGCGTCACTTCCGCCACCCCCAGGCCGAGGCTGGGGCGGGGAACGCGGGGGAGGGGGCCAGGTCCGAGGGAAGCCCGCCCGCGCCCGAGCAGGAACTACATTTCCCGAGGGGCCTTGGCGGCGGCGGCGGCGGCGGCGGCGGCGGCGGCGGGCGCGGCAACGTCCCCCGGAAGTGGAGCCTGGGACTTCCACTCGTGCGTGAGGCGAGCGGAGCCGGAGACGAGACTAGAGGCCGAACTCGGGATCTGACAAGATGGCCGGGCTGCCCCGTAGGATTATCAAGGTAACCGCCTGGGCCTCCCGGCTCTGCTCTTGCCCTGTCGGCGTACCGCGCAGCGCGGCCCCTCGCTTTCTCCGGCCCGCGGCCCGCGGTAGGAGGCCCGAGGCAGCGCGGAGAGGGTTTGGACGCGGCGGCGAGGGAAGTCGGGTGCTGGGGAGGGGGCGCCGGGGAGACTTCCGGCCGCAGTGGGGCACCCGGGTGGCGGCGATCGGGGGCCCCCAGGAGGCTCCCCCGCGAGCGAGGAAGGCCTGGCCCGCTCCTAGGCAGAGGGTGGGGCTGCGGTGTTGCGGGACTCTGGTTTTGGGCACGGGCCTCCGCGGCCTCTCAGACCACCCCAGAGCAGAGGCCGCGGGCGCGCGGGAATCGCGGTGGGGCCCGGACTCCGGGCAGGAGTTGTGGCCCGACGCGGTCACTCGGCCTCGGAGCCCCATCTCAGCCGGGGCGGGAGTGCAGGGGTGCGGTAGCCGCAGGTTCAGAATGAATGAACCGGGACGGTGAGGCCGGGCGGGGCCCTGTGCCTCAGGAGGCGGCTCCGGGAGGGCCGCGCGTCCTGCAGCGCCCGGCACATGCTCGCCCCTTCCTGCTGGGGTCCGGGGACGTGGGGGCTTCGCGCCCCGCCGCCCTCGCTTCCGCGATCTCCTCTGCTTTAAATGCGTTTCCGTTCGTTATCTCAGCGAAGTGATTTTACTCTGCTTGGCAAACTCTTCTAGAGCTGTTTCTGTTTGCAGGAAATTGTTTTAACGCGAGACCGGGCGGGAATTGGGGGAAAGAGTATGGGGGACCTTGTGAAATACTTTGCCTCTGTATTTCCTGCACTTTTTAAAAATAGTTTTTTGGTTTCTTATGAATATATACTTTGACAAGTACGAATGGAACCATAGAAAATTCATCTTGGTTTTGTAAGTTCTTTACAGAAACATCAAATACTCAGATGTGAAATGTTCCTTGAAGTCCACGAAGACAAAACCTTGAGAATTTTTGATCATTTTTAATGAAGGAAATTAGCTGAACCTCTGTGTTGCTCACTATGCGAGTTCAAGTGCCTAAATTGCAAAATCGTTTGCTTGCTATAACCTGGTGAACGTGTATTTAACTTAACTTGTCGTTAAAGTTTAGGGGAAGATGGCAAGCTAAGTGAAGTGATAGACCTGTTGAAGGATGATGTATTGTGTAGTGTTCCTGCAGTTGCAGTGAAATATATCTCAGATGGGGTGTCTCTGACCTAAAGGTTCTTCATGTAGAGAAATACGACGTGTTTTGTAAGGTAGAAAGGCTTACTAGAAAGTACAGAAGTAGAACAGATTGTCATTGTGCTCTGGAGTCTGAATGATATGACCCTTCCTAATGTGGCATGAAGCAAACCTTCATTTGTTGTGTTAAAGATTTGTCTTCGACTCTGTCCAAGGCAGTTTAATGGCTGTGTGCTTTGGAGGGTACTTACGATGTGGTTTCAGTTTTAATACAATCGCATGGCCGCAATGGTCATGTTTATTGAGGCCCCAGTTGAATATGAGGGATGGAGGATAGGGTTATACACCAAATATCCTTGGATTTTTATTTGCTGGTATTCAGGTTATCGACTAAGTATAAGTAGACGGTACACATTGACATTCAAGATAACTCTCAAAAATACATAATGAACTAAAGACTTTACATATATTTTTTCCATTTTTGCTTAAGGCTGGATATATTCTGCAATAATATGAAAGCCTTGGATGGGAAAAATAAATTCTGTGGGACTTTTCTATGAACTTACAGATAGGACTTGAAGCAATAAGTTGACGTCTTGGTGATAACATCTCTAGTGAAAGTTTCCTTGGTTTGCATTTTATCTTGCAAGAGGTGGTTTTACTTCAATGCCATTTATAGCGAAAGGAACTGTTTTCTCTAATTTCTAGGATGGATTGAAAGATTACACAATTTTTTTTCCCTATTGCCCATGCTTATATTATGTAGGCTTTTCCATAGTTGGTGAACACGTTTATATTTTATATCAGAATTAAGAAGTTTGCCTGTTTTCTGTCAACTACAATACAAGGTTCTATGTGGAATATAATGGTGGTGGCAGGGGGGTACTGCTGTCCTGAATGATGGGAACATAGTGTCTCTCACTGGCCAGTGTGATGCTTTCTGCCTCAAAAAGGGCATTATTTACATTTGCAAAAGACTTCAACCACTTGGTACCTGCAGAAATCTTGTGAAGTGAACGATACTGTTTTAGGGCCTAAAAGCCCATTCAAAGGACTTTTCCTAGGGCTTTTCAAAGCTAGCAGAGGAGGCAGAACTTGGATCTTGACCCAGTGGACCTTCCCCTGCCTCTTGTTATTGTGAAATGACATAATGCATGTAAAAAAGTACCTTAACAACTGTAACTATACACATAAAGATGATTTTTAAAATTACTCATCACCCAGTTGCTATTGCGGTCAAATTCCCATTTCTAATCCAGCAGTAAATTCTGTAGGCTCTATTTTTCAAATCTCAGAGCCTGTCTGCAATGTGGGAGACCTGGGTTTGACCCCTGGGTTGGGAAGATTCGCTGGAGAAGGAAATGGCAACCCACTCCAGTATTCTTGCCTGGAAAACCCCATGGACGGAGGAGCCTGGTGGGCTACAGTCCACGGGATTGCAAAGAGTTGGACATGGCTGAGTCACTAACACATACCGACACCCACACCCACCCCTGAATCAGATACGTTTCCCTGTCTGTCTGAAACCACTATTCAGTTCCATCATTTGTTGCCTGGCCTACTGTATTGATCTTTTAAACAGCAGCTAGTGTTACTTTTAAAAATACAAATCTAGTCATTCTGCCACTTAGAACTCCACAAAGGTTTTCCATTGCATTTAGAATCTTGACTTTGTTTCCTCCTAGCTACAAGGCTCTCCATGCATCTGGGATCTACCTCCCTCTGAGACCACATCCTGCATTTCTCTCCTTAGGTCGCCCCATTGCAGCCATCCTGCCACTTTGCTGTACCCTGAACAGTAAGAGGCTCTGCATGTTGTCACAGGGCGTTCCTTCTGTTTATTGCATTGCTAACTTTGCCGTATTACTCAGTTCTCGACTTACATGTTCTGTCCTCAGAGAGGTTTACCTAAACTGTCCTAAAACACGGTCCTCGCTCCTCCCCCATAATTGCTCTTTATCCCCTGTTTCCCTCTCTTCAGTATAGCATTCATCATTACTCAAAGTCACATTATTTACTCTTTGTCTCTACTCTCCATGAAACTCCATGAAGGCACGATTTTGCTCAGATCCCTCCAACGCATAATCTACAAATCTAATGCCTAGACTTTGAAATACTGATTGAATGAATGCTATTCAATCTTTTTGGAAGAAAACTTTAGGAGAGTTATTCCATATAATTTATTGTCACTGCCTAGTAGATTCTATCTGAATTGATGTCTGAGCTGAAAGTTTCTAATTCTACCCATAAGATTCATTAAAAACAAATCAGTCTTTTGTTGACTAGGAAATACATAGAGCACCTTTGAAAAGTTCTGAAGGATACGTAGAGGAAGATTAAGACTCTTATTCAGCATTCTAGTTCCCCTCCCCAGACAGCCACAACTTTTATTGTATGTTTTTCCTGAAAGACCAGAGAGACTTCGTGAGTCTATGTTCGGCCTGTTCCCCTGCTCCCCAAATAAATGGGCTTCCCAGGTGGCACTATTGGTAAAGAACCCTCCTGCTAAGAGGAGGTCATGACAACCCACTTCAGTATTCTTACCTGGAGAATTCCATGGACAGAGGAGCCTGGCAGGCTACCTACAGTAGGATTGCCAAGTCTGACAAAACTGAAGCGACTTCGCACACACACATGAAGTAAATACTGTATCTTAATTCCTCCCTTTGCCCCTAAATATATCTTTGAGGTGACTAGTTTTTTTTAAAGGACTGTTTTGAGAAACCTTGTGGTTAGACCTTCATTTTACTAATTGCATATTGATAACTTCTAGATTGTTCCCTGTATTTTGCTATACAAACTGCTGTGATGTAGTCTTACACAGTGATATTTTGCAAATATATGAGTTACACGGAATCTTGGCAGTTATGTGTTTAGCTTGAATTATAGAATTTGCTTTTCTTTCCTCTTTTTCCCGAGCTAAATGTCTTTTAGTTTATATAAAAATGACAGAGCAATTAAAGCTTAAAGTCACATAGGGTGAAAGCTCCCTAAAATAAAAGGTCCTCCTTAATCTATCTGTCATAAAGAATCAGAGTTATTTTGGGAACAGATAAAAGATCTGTAGTTGCGGCTTGGTTAAAAACAAATTTGTGTGTTTTACATGTTACATTGACAGAATGATATTCCTTTAATTTTCTTCTCAAAATTAATCATGAAATCAATAAAATATAGCCTAAGCAAACAGTTACTAAGTTACTCAAGGAGTTGACTTATTTGATTAAAACCTAGCAAACCAACCTTCTGAGATTAGAGTTTCATCAGTTTTTCCTACAATTTGTTTTTCTGTTTCATGAGGTTTAGTTTCAAATTCTTAAAAATGTAATCTGATGTTGTACTGAGTCTTGAGTTCTGTTTTTTATTTTAATAATTTTTATTTTGAAAAAATAGGTTTTTTGTCACTAAAAGTGATACATATTTTAATATCATTAGTACATAAGGTAGTTTTTAGTAAGAAAAGTAATTCAGAAAACCAACCCCTTTTTTAAGCCCTGAAAATCTTTGGCTGATGATGGGTTTTTTTCCCATTTAAGAAAAAAAAAGGCATGAAAAACTTACCATGATCTGAAGATGCACTTGTTATAAATTGTAATGAAAACATTTTTAGGAAGCAGATAACCCCATATAGTAAAAATATGAGTAGAAACTGGTTTTTAGCTCTTTTGGTGGTTGTTCCAATTTAAGAATCCTCTGTGCTTCTTCCTAGTACAGTCAGCTGTATTTTTTTGCATATGACTTCTGGGCATTCAGGTTCTTGACAAGCTTATTTGTGAACTCCCTCAGTCTCCATGGATTCTAGGTTGGAGTCCCTGAACTACTGTTTAATCACTGTAGTGATTAAACTTTCAGTCTGTATGGATATTGTTTAATATGCTACCTAATGTTTTGATTATGGAATGTAGGCATAATCGAAAGTAGGTTAAAAATAGCAGTCAGTTGAGTTTTTTTAAGCTCCTCTTTGTCATGCACTTTGTTCAGGCCTGATTGATCAACTCACACAATAGAAATTGAGTTTTGTCAAATTATTAAGTACTTCCTGTGTAACCGGCCTTCTAAATAATTGTATGAGAAGTATTTCTCATTTGCTTTGTAGAGGTTCTGAGTTTTTTCCACACTTGTGATGACTGCCAGCTGTGTACAGTAGAGAACATTATCCTACTTCTCTGATGAGGAGACTGTAGGCCAAAGAAATCGAATGACTAAGATTCCTGGCTGGCAAGTTAGTATTTATACTTTTTTCCCTGTGCTGTCTATAGTGATTTGTTTTACCTGTGTGTAAATGGATTTAAGAAGAAAATAACTTCCCTGCCTTGGATTCAAGTAGTATGGATTCTGAACATACATTTGAGTCTGAGTTATGGATGCATAAACAGTATAGAAATAAACAGCAGAACCAAGGAAATGAGGATTGCTTTCAACAGGGGCTTTGGACATTACAGTTCTAGTCAACCTGGTTCTGATGTGGCTGCTTAATGTTACATGATTTTACTTGCTAAAACCAAAATAGATCTGAAAGGCATAGTGTATGTAGCAGTGTTACATTAAGAAATAAGGATTCTTCCCCCCCCACCCCCCTTATTAAAGATTTCTTCTTGGTTTATTTGCAAATGTAATACAGGACATCTGTGGATTTACAAATTAGGATATGAAAAATAGGGGTTCAGTTAACTTCAGTTAAAATCTTAGCAGCTTTTAAAAATGCTTCCCAAGTGAAGTTTTTTTGGTTTTGGTCTTTTTAATATTAAGTAGTAATGTTTGGTTTGTAGATTACGAAGGATGTAGGATCACCGTAGTCTAAGAGAGTGAGATCTGTGGCTGGCATTTCAGGCGACAGAAACTATTAAACGTGTGGTTGGAAGACCTGGGGAACTGGGAATCTACGGAAGGAATTCTTCGTCATCAAGTTTTTCAAGAGCTGCACCACACCATTCAGGGTGTTGTATGTTTGTTAAAATTCCGGATGTAGCTATTGTAAAATCCCCTGGAGATACTTAGGAATAGACATTTTTATAATTTGGGGTTGGCCTGTAGCTCAGATGTTTCTGAATAATTAGGATTTGGCAATAATTTGAAGTACATTTAGGTACTGATTTCAGAATCTAATGTTGACATATTTTGCCTTTTTTTAATTTTAATTGACTGTTTTGTCTTCATATTTTCAAACTCCTTTAGTAGTATTCTTGCCTGGGAAATCCCATGGGCAGAGGAGCCTGGCGGATTACAGTCCATAGGGTCGCAGTGTCAGACGTGACTGAAGCGACTTAGCGCGGGATAGCATTAGTTTCCAGTGGTGTCACAATATGCCAGTGTCAGAGGCTTAGTCTGTTTTGGGCAAATCGGTTTCTGTTTTTAAGAGTCTGTCACAATCCAGTGGTTGAAGGCTCTGTAGTCTAGAAAAATACTAGAAAGAAGGGCAATAAATGTTATCTTTGTGTCTTGAGACTATGGGTGCTTTTTATATCTTCATGGCTTTCTAAGATTTCTTTGTAGTTTATACTAAGGAAAACGATATTGCTGTAAAGTCAGTGTGTTTTTAGTGACCTTTAAGGGTCATTGGGATTACTGTCCCCTTTACCTCCTTAGCCTGTTGTTCAGTCACCGTGTTGTTCAGCTGCTCTGTCGTGTCTGACTCTTTGCAACCCCATGGATTGCAGCATGCCAGGCTTCCCTTTCCTTCACTGTCTCCTTGAGTTTGCTCAGACTCGTGTCTGTTGAGTCAATGATGCCATCCACCCATCTCATCCTCTCTTACCCCTCCTGCCCTCAATCTTTCCCAGCATCAGGGTCTTTACCAAGAAGTTGGCTCTTTGCATTAGGTGGCCAAAGTATTGGAGCTTCATCTTCAGTCCTAATGAATATTCAGGGTTGATTTCCTTTCAGATTAACTGGTTTGATCTCCTTCCTGTCCAAGGGACTCAAGAGTCTCTCCAGCACCACAGTTGGAAAGCATCAGTTCATTTCACTCAGCCTTCTTTATGGTCCCAACTCTCACATTCGTGACTACTGGAAAAATCGTAGCTTTGATTATATGGACCTTTGTTTACGTCGGCAAAGTAATGCCTCTACTTTTTAATATGCTGTCTAGGTTTGTCATAGCTTTTCTTCTAAGGAGCAAGCGTCTTTTAATTTCATGGCTGCAGTCACCATCTGCAGTGATTTTGGAGCCCAGGAAAATAAACTCTGTCACTGTTTCCATTTTTTCCCCCATCTGTTTGCCATGAGGTGATGGAACCGGATGCTATAATCTTAGTTTTTTGAATGTTGGGATTTAAGCCAGCTCTTTCACCTTCATCAAGAGGCTCTTTAGTTCCTCTTTGCTTTCTGCCATTAGAGTGATGTCATCAGCATATCTGAGGTTATTGATATTTCTTCCGGCAATCTGGATTCCAGCTTGAGCTTCATAATGCAAAATTCAGACTGAAATTGGAGAAAAATAGGGAAAACCGCTTGGCCATTCAAGTGTGGCCTAAATCAAATCCCTTATACACTGGAAGTGACAAATAGATTCAAGGGATTAGATCTGATAAGAGTGCCTGAAGAACTATGGACAGAGGTTCGTAATGTACAGGAGGCGGTGATCAAAACCATCCTTGAGAAAACGAAATGTAAAAAGGCAGAATGGTTGTCTGAGGAGGCCTTCCCAATACCTGAGAAAAGAAGAGAAATGAACGGCGAAAGAGAAAGGAAAGATGCACCCATCTGAATGCAGAGTTCCAAAGAACAGCAAGGAGAGGTAAGAGAGCCTTCTTCAGTGAACAGTGCAGAGAAGCAGGAAAACGATAGAATGGGAAGACCAGAGAGCTCTTCAGGAAAATCAGAGACACCCCTTACCATTGGATGGTGGCCAAAGAGGCCGTCGTAGGCTAGAAGGAGCCCGAGGCCAAAGCTCAGTCTTCTGTACCATTGTGGTTTGTCTGCCTTTTACCATCCATTCATAAAACATGCTTCAGTTCAATTAAATGGATATTTGTTGACGGCATAGTATGTATTCACTAAACCAGGTAAACAAGACAGGTATCCCTGTCTGGTGAAACAGTTGTGAAACAGGAAATTACTGTGAGGTGTGTTATGAAAGAAGGAAAACCTGGAGTACCATGGTCAGAGGAAAGGCATCTGCTGAGGAATGTTTTTAAATTTGAAAAGGAGGAGGGAGAGCGTGGACACAGGGAATAGCAAATACGAATACTGGAAGGGGAGAGAGAGCAAACGGACGCATCATAGATTCCAGAAATCCAGTGCGGGAGATGGGTAGTGCCTTACCGTCGCTTAGTTAGAGGCTTCTGCGGGAGTCCTGTTTAGGACTGTAGTTTGCCTCAAGATGGAATGCCTCTCTGGGGCGGCAGGGTCCTGTCCTGCTCTTCTGGGCCCCTGGATCTGGGGGCGTCTGGGGTTCCAGTGAGAAGGAACTACAGAGCAGATGGGGAAATACGTTTGAGGTGTCACTGCCTCAGACCATGACCTCTCCAGTGTGAGTTTGAAACAAGATGGTTTTCATTCAGTAAGCCTAAAAATAGATTATGTTACACTCGTTTACATATTAAATTGAATTTTGTGTTTTCCACTGGAGGGTATGTACCTACTTAATTTCCTCACTGCCTCAGAGAGACTAAGGAAAAGTACTTTCCAGTAAAATTCCCCCGACACTTGCACATACGGTTATTCTTGCTTTGGCGTTAAAGAAGTCATTTCTTTTCATAGTGGGTGGCACAGTCTTTTACCTTTAGTTATAAGAGAGCTGTCCCCATTAGGTAATAACCGCCGCCCCCCACCCCCCACCCCTGTGAAGTACTGTCTGCCCTGTCTTTATTGTGGTGGTTCAGATAAGGGTTAAACTAAAAGGGTTGCGATCTCAATTCAGGTTCCTGCCACTGACTGTGATTAGAAATCAGAACACTTGGCCAAACCTTGTCTGTTTCTTATCAGAATCTTTTCCCCGTTTAACTGGGCGGGTTGCTGATGTATTGAGTAGTAGGAACTAGAAGATATTTTCTGTGAAGACTTGTTTATAATCTGAGCAGTTAGTTTATGGTTGTGCATCATAACTCTTTGGGCATTTATAAATTGAACAGTTGTCAGCCCCAGCCTGGTTTTTTGTTATGTTTTGTCTTAAGATCTCCAGATGATTTTGTAGGGTGTACCTTGCAGAAACAGTGGCCTTGTATGTGCTTGGCTCCAGTGCAAAGAGAGGTAGAATGTGGTGGAATTAAAATCACATGTACAGCTACCTTATCATATATAGAAAACAAAGGCATCAGTGAGGATGTTGACGGCTGACATTCTCAGTGGGGAGATCCCTCCAGATCAGTGTAGGGAAAGAGGTTTTTAGGGGAGTGACATTGGAGCTGAATTTTGAAAGATAAGGGGAAAAGTGGAGTGTGGGGAGAATGTTATTCCAGGTTAGACATACCAAACTCTAGGAAGACACTTGAGCAGTGCTAAAACCGTAATGTGAGTCAGCACTTACTTGCTTGGCCCATAGACACTTCATATGCAGTCTTTTAATTTGAAGGTTTTTTTCCTTTAGAAGTGTGTAGTTCATGGATTTATAGTCATTTGCTAAAAATCCAATTAATATAGTAATACAGAATGTTACATACTAAAAATAATCAAGTAATATGGATAATTATTTCCCCTTTACTTTCTTTTGCTGTTCTGATCTCCACTTTGTAGATAAAAATGAATATGAAAACTTACTGAATATGAAAGGAAAACCAAATGCTTCCATTTTTTGATGTACAAATCACATATCATAAAATTCACTCTTTAAAATGTATAATTCTGTGTTTTTAACATATTCACGAAGTTGTGCAGCTATCAACACTATCTAATTACAGAACTTTTTCATCACCTGAAAAAAGAAACCCTGCATCTTCAGCAGTTCTTCTCTCTCCTCACTCCCTCAGCCCCTGGCCACCACTTAGCCACTTTCTGTCTCTGTGTGTTCACCTATTCTGGGCATTTCATGTACACGGAATCACATAATATGGCTTTGGTGTCTGAGCATGTTTTCAAGGTTAATCCATATTGTAGTACGTATCCATACTTTATTCCCTTACAGACTTTTTTTTTGGACTGACATTTTTCTAAATAAATACTTTAAAGAAATTAAATGTTGAATGAAGCAAAGCAGTTTTAAATCTGTTGGTTTCCATAAAACTAATCACATTTGAAATCTGTATTGCTCTCGAAAATTTAAGAAATTTCTTTAGCCTTGTGAGTCATTATTATTTTTAAATTGTCAGTGGGCAGTAAATTTTTATTTTAAAGACTGAATTTTGGGAATTCGGTGGTGGTCCAGGGGTTAGGAACTCAGCATTTTCACTGCTGAGTGGCTGGAATCCACTGCCTGGATTCAGCCCTTGGTCAGGGAGCTAAGATCCTGTAAGCCTAGCAGCAAAGCCAGAAATAAAAAAGATTGGATTTTATCGCTGGATACTGAGAAATTTGAGCCAATTCTGGTAAATAATGAGTAGGAACCAGCATTGACTTTTATTTTTTTCTCAAGGGTTAAGAAACTATGTGACCTTGGCCGAGTCAGTTTCTCTGGGCCTCCATTATATCTGATTCCTTTTTTAAAACTTTTCATTAAGAAGCTATGATTATTTAATCTTGGAACTGATTTTCCTTTTTAGGCCTTAAAATTGGCCCTTAAGCAATTCTCAAAAAAACAGGGGGGGGCACAACTGCTGAGTAGTAGCAGTATTCTGAAATTTTATATAGCTTTCCAGTATAATTAATAAGAAGGCCTTTGTCCTGGGTTTCGAGTCTCTCCAATTGCCTACCAAGTCTGCTTAGATGTCTTGAAGACATTTTGAAATCAGTTTTTATTTTACGGTGGAATATATTCATTTTGCTGTCTCCCCTCCCTTGCATCAGTATTTCCAGTGTTTCTTTTCTTTATTAATTACACTAACATTAACTGAGTTGCCTGCCATTTACGTCTCTCCCCACCCCCTTAGACATTCAGTCTGTTACTAAGCCAGTGGATTGAACCTCAGAAATTCCTCTGCTTCTCTTAACCTATTCCTGTTTCTCATCCTTCCAGTTATCTTTGTATGTGGGCTCTTACCCGCTCCTGTACTTTTTTTTTTTTTGCATTAATCAGAGAACACATCTATCTTCACTTACACACACACGTGCATGCTCTCTCTCACTCTCTTCATTTTCCACCTTGCCACATTATTCTAAAAAACACCCAGTGTGATCATGGTGAGCTTAGGCTCGAGTTCGTATTTCTTGGCTTGGCAGGCAAGGCAAACTTCGTCTTTTCTTCACTGACATTTCCTTCCTTGTCTCCCCTCTCCCATACAACTGCTGATACTGATGGTGTTTACAAGTTAAAATGATATATTTTCTAACTTTTGAATTATGACATGTTGGCAAGAGAACATCCTTCGTATGAAGTGTTACTGCCCAGCATTCTGTGTTGGTTGAGTTTGGGTTGTTTTTTTTTTTTTTTTACTCTCTCAGAGAATCTTGACTGTAGTCATCTTGGTTATATTCCTAGCATTAAGTATATCATGGTTTAGAAACTAGCATACTATTTTCTACATGAAAAGAAAATCAGGCATAAAATTGAAGTCATTTGCTTTATTTTCTAGGATCCTATAAAGGCACTCTAGGAAACAAATGTCCTATTGTTAATTGAGTCATCAAAGTGAAAATTTTTTAACTTTTGACAAATAAAAATTGTAAGTATTTAAATTGGATGAGGTGATGTTTTGATGTATGTATGCATTGTGAAATGATTACCTCAAGCCAACATCTGTCCTTACCTTTGTTGTTTTTGTTCTGGTAGTCAGAAAGAATACTTGTTAGCAAATTTCAAGTATACACTGTGTTAACTATAGTCAGCTGTTGTACATTAGGTTACCAGAAACAGCTGTTGTACATTAGGTTACCAGAACTTATCTTCTGAAAGTTTACATCCTTTGGTCATATATTCTCTTTCCCTCCTCCTCTCAGACTCTGATAACCACCTTTCTAATATGTTACGAGTTTTACTTTAAACAAATCGTTTTTAAGATTCTGCACATAGGTGACACTATGCCTTTCTGTGTCTGGCTTACCACGCTTAGCATTGTATCCCTGGGTTCATCCACATTGTTACAAATGGCAAGATTTCATTCTTTTTTTACAACTGGTGAAAAGATACTTTAATTTGTTCTCTGTAATCAGACAAATAATTTGGCACTACTTGGGTCAGGGTTTTGAGTGCCTTTTATATGCTTATGTTTTGTTTTATTTTACATTCTTTTCTTGGCTACACCATGCAGCTTGTTTCCAACCAGGGATTGAACCTGTGTCCCCTGCAGTGGAAGCTTGGAGTCTTGAACACCGGACCACCAGACAAGTTCCCTGTATATGCTTTTTAAAATGCCTGCCCTCGTGGTTCCTGCAGATACACTAGCCTTTTGTTTTCTGCTGCTGAATTGATAACAGCGGGTTAGTTGTAACCGGGCCATAAACAGGCGGTGGAGAAGCCCAGTGCCGCCTCCCGTCATGGCAGGGCTTGCACCAGCGGGCCCTTGCTGTGTTAGTGTGCAGTGGGACTCGCATAGCCAGGAAGCTAGTCCTCATCAGTGAGCAGCCTTTCACTCCTTAAGCCCCTCAGGTAGGACTTTAAAATGCAGATGTTTAGGTTTACTGTCTTCCGAGGTGGCGAAGTAGTAAAGAATCCACCTACCAATGCTAGAGACGCCAGAGACGAGGGTTTGATCCCTGGGTCAGAAAGCTCCCTTGGAGTAGGAAATGGCAACCTGCTCCAGTGTCTTTGCCTGGAAGATCTCATGGACAGATGAGCCTGACGGGCTACAGTCCATGGGGGTCACATGGGTTGGACATGACTGAGTGACAGCATGTGTGTGCACGCACGCACACATATAATGAGAGAAGAAAATAGAACTGGGACGTTTCCTCTTTTATAACAATTTTAATATTTTAAGAATGCACACATATACTCCTTTACTGTAAAGTGTTTACTTGATTAGTTCATTTGGATCATCAGGCCAATTAGGGTTATATATTTATGTAAATTATGACCAGTGAATGTTAATATTTTAAACATTAAGAGTATTAGTATGCTGAGTATCAACTGTGTTCCTTATACTGATTGTTGATAGGTATCTCTGTGGTTTATGGCAGATTAAAACAAATACTTGAGATAATTTTTTCTGCTTGGTACATATCATCTACTTCATTTTGCTGTTAGCTGGCATGTATAGTCAGAATGCTTTAATTAAAATATTTGCTTTTAGTATATAAACACACTAACATTCATTTTTATAAAAAGATCATGTCCGCCCCCCCAACACACTTATTTATTTATTTAATTTTTGGGCCTCTCCGCGTGGCATGTGGGATTACTTTCCCGACCAGGGTTGCAACCCGCACCCCACAGTAGTGGAGGTGTGGAGTCTCAACCACTGGACTACCAGCAAGTCCCAAAGATTGTGTCTTTTAGAGCCCCAGATACATGTTGTAATCCAAGTCCAAAGATTCACATTATAATTATAAAATTATAGGTGTTTCACATTATCATACTATTTATTCTGTCATTTATATTAATAGAGTTAATCATACAACTTCTGTTGGAAAACAGTTGTCTTGAAAAAAATGTGATTGTGAACTATAGAAATGTTGCCCATTTTGCTCAATATCAAGAGTCTTATTGTTCTCACATCTACTGAAAATGATTTATAGTGAAAGTGAGAAAGATTGAGACGGGATATTTGTATCCTCTGGCAGGAAAATCACCTTCCTTAATATTGATGTGTGCAGCATGCTTTTTTCTATAGATTATTTTTGATGCCCAAATGCGTGAAGTTGTTACCTCAAAGTATTGCCAAGCTGTGTACAGAATTGCTGGACCCTAAATCTTTCATCAGGGTATTGGAGATTACCTGGCTGGGAAGAAGCTGGTTGTATAGTTGTTGGGAGTTCTACCATGATTGTGAAATTCTGTTTGGGTCATTCACACCTGGGTGTGGCTTACTTTGAGCGTATTATCAGATTGTTTTCTAAAGAGCATCTAGCTGAGGTCCTCTGCCTTGAAAGGTGAGGAAGGGTGGGTCTTAGTTCGTACAGGGTTGGTCCTGACTTCTGTGAAACTCACTTTGATACCAGTAAATTGCCTTTGAATCCTGAGTTTGATTATTTTCTACTTATTGGATATGGGCACTGTGGCTTCCGCCAGTGTCAAGTGGAGGGGCTCCCAGACATCTGGGGACTGAGGTGCTTGTGTGGGCAGCTCTAGACTTGGCATTTCCTTAACTGGCACAGCTGCCCTCCTGCTTCTTAGCTGTCCTTTGTGTCTTGCTGAGTGTGGAGGGTCAGAGGGGTAGGGTGGTACCAGGCAGTGTGCAGGCTGGGCTCATCCATTCCTCTGGCAGTTTTGTGAACACCTGCGTGCTGTCACACGTCAGGTTGTTACTTAGGTGACTAAAGGATGAGAAGAGAACTTCAGGGCACTGTAGACGTAGCAGCTATAGGAAGCACACACTGTGCTAGAGCAGATCAAAGCTATATTTTCTGTTTGTAGCTCTGATACACCTTTTAGTTGGAGAAGGAAATGAAAACCCACTCTAGTGTTCTTGCCTGGAGAATTCCATGGACAGAGGAGCCCGGTGGGCTATAGTCCATGGAGTCGCAAGAGTTGGATATGACTTACCTACTAAATCATCATCATCACCACACCTTTTAGTTATAAACTCCTTGTCATTCTCCTAAGTCTGGGGTCAGAAACAAAGAAGTTGAGGTTATTAAAATTTAGCCACTGAGAGAAGGACCCCCAGCTGGGATCCAGAACTCTGAAGCGAGTCTAGCCCTCTGATGGGGGTTCCAGGGGGATGCTCTGACAATCAAACTGGTTCTTTCGGCCAGCGTCAGGGATCATGTTCTATTTAATGGCCACACGCAAGAGAATATTCTATTCTAAAAGACTCCTTGCAGAGGCTAACAGCTCCCGCCTCCTTGAAAGGAGGATGGTCCCTCTAGAGCACTGGTTCTGAGTTAATAAAAGAATGTGTGGATAGAGAGACAGGCAGCAGCACAAACAGCCACATTTCTAGAAGTTTCTAAGCAGTGTGCAGGGCAGTGGTAGAGGGAGTAGGAATGAACAGGCGAAGGACCTGGGGTCATGAGGTTGTTGGGCTGGCGGAGCCAGTGACCAGGAAGGTTCTAGTCTGTTCTGCCTCGCGGCAGCTTTATGTGATCACGCTGCCCAGGCCTGGAATCGGGCCGCACCAGCCGCCTCTAGACCACGGACTCACGCAAAGTGAGCGAGCTTCGAGCCGTCGTGAAAATATGTAAGCAGGACCAGAGTGATCTGCACACTGAGAAAATGTGCGTCCTGGGGGAGTAGCTGGAGAGCATTGGGGGTAAAATACTACCTGCTGCTCATAAAACTAAATTGGAAGAAAATACCAAGGAAGAAAAAACAGATACTAAGAAGGCGGAGGAAAACAAAAAGACAAACCCATCAAGTGAGGAAAGTGATCTAGAAGTTGACAGTGAAGGTGATTGAACCAGACGCTGATGCCTCTCAGGAAATGGGAGATGAGAATGTAGAGATAACTGAGGAGATGATGGATCAGGCAAATGATAAAAAAAAGTGGCTGCCATTGATGCCCTAAGTGATGGTGAACTCCAGAAAGCCATTGACTTGTTCACAGATGCCATCGAGCTAAAGCCTCGTTTGGCAGTTTTGTATGCCAAGAGAGCCAGTGTCCTCACCAAATTACAGAAGCCAAATGCTGCCATCTGAGACTGACAGCTATTGAAATAAATCCTGGTTCAGCTCAGCCATACAAGTAAGTGGCAGGGGAAAGCACACAGACTTCTGGGCCATTGGGAAGAGGCTGCCCATGATCTTGCCCTTGCCTGTAAGCTGGATTATGATGAAGATGTTAGTGCAGTGCTGAAGGAAGTTCAGCCAAGGGCCCAGAAAATTGCTGAACATCGGAGAAAGTGTGAGTGAAAACGTTAAGAGCCCAGGATCAGAGGAAGAGTAGAAAGGGTTAAGAAGGCTCGGAAAGAACATGGGAGAGCCCAGAGGGAGGAAGAAGCCAGATGACAGTCAGGTTCTCAGTATGGCTGTTTTCCATTCCTGGGGGAATGCTTGGTAATTTTCCTGGAGAAATGCCTGGAATGGGAGGGGGCATGCCTGGAATGCTGGGAAAGCCTAGGCTCAATGAAATTAGTAGTGATCCAGAGGTCCTGCATTGCAGGCATGCAGGATCCAGAAGTTATGGTGGCCTTCCAGGATGTGACCCAGAACCCGGCAAATATGTCAAAATATCAGAGCAACCCAAAGGTTAGGAATTTCATCAGTAAATTCTCGGCCAAATTTGGAGATCAAGCATAATGCCCTTCTGACATAAAGCCCTGCTGCAGGAAAAGCAACTTAGATCACCTCATGGATGTTGCAGTGATACAAACCAGTGTACCACTGACCTTCTCATAAAGAAAGCTGGGGTGCTTTGAAGGTAATCCCTTCCCCTTTGCCCCAAATGCAGCTGAAAACATTTTACAGCAGTTTGCCGTTAGGGTATTCATTCAGATAATGTTTTCCGACCAGAAATTAAAAACTTGAAGCAATTTTTAAACCTTAAAAATATTTAAAATTAAAAAGGTGTATTAACCCCCTACATTTTTCTTTACTAATCATTTTGATTTTTCCCTCTGAATTGATTAGGCAAGGAAGATACATCAGTATGGAAGATTTATTGTTCCAAGTTTGAGTGAAATAAAGATTTGTTAGTGGGAGGCTAATAAAACATTTAAATGGATAAAGTTTGAGTTGGACATACAGTTACTGAGGCATTCTGATTTGTCTTTTTAATTGCTTTGTTGTTATCATTTTAAATGATTTGCTTCTGTAACTCTTGGGACCACCAGTATTGCAGTAGGACCTGGGGAGGGACTGGAAGTGCTTGGCAGGGCAGCAGCTGTCTTCCTGCATTTTAAATCACAGGTCCTCTTGTGCACATGCATTTAAACCTTACACTGTGGTGAAGGGACGGTTTTTATAATGCTGCAGTAAAACTGGATTACTTAGCTCTGTTCTTGTCTGATATCTAAAATAAATGTTTCATATTTCCACAAAAAAAAAAACCCCAAACTGGTTCTTGGTGTGGAGTAAGCTGCTGTTAGATGAATGTGCAGCTGGGATATTGATTGGGTAGTGCTGACAGGCGCTTCGGGTGGGCTAGAAGCCTGAAGAAGCGAGTCCATCCTTGCAGCTTAAGCAACCACCTGTGTACAGAGGTCAACAGCGAGCCCTGGAAGAGCAGAAATATGGTTTGCAAAATTCCACCCCCAGAGTCATAAGTACAGAATTTATTTCAGTTGAAAGATATTTAGAGAAGAGCAGGAATCCCCTGAGATGTGGCAATATTTGGCTTGACTTGAGTCGTACAGAGTTAGGAATTTATTCAGGTTTTTAAAATGTGTGTGTATTTCTTTTGATTGTCGTTTTTTTTTGAAAGCATTATGTACTCTTTGTTCCACATCTCAGGAAAGACAGAACTGCATGCCTTCAAGTGGGGATTAGAGAGAGAGTATGCCAAGGGAGACAAGGTCGCCTGTCCTTGATGGCCCTACATCAGCCTTAAAGACACTGCTTCGTA
Organism: Ovis canadensis; assembly: GCF_042477335.2. Classification (NCBI taxonomy): domain Eukaryota; kingdom Metazoa; phylum Chordata; class Mammalia; order Artiodactyla; family Bovidae; genus Ovis; species Ovis canadensis. The sequence continues at coordinate 135,444,796 of NC_091247.1, read as the reverse complement.
CACTACCAGAGCAAATTAAGAGACATGTTGATTCACCTAACGTGAATGCAGAGGTGTGAGGCTCTGCTGGATGCTGAGGATTCCAGACTCTTAAATGTGATGTATGAAAAGAGCTCTTGACTATAGAGTGGCCTTTTGGTCTGTGTTCTGCCACTTGATAGGTTTCTGTGCACATTTCTGAGGATTACATGAAACTGTATAGTATGTGAACATCCAGGTCAATTTTAAGGATCAGTCAGTTGTCAATTCCTGCACCTTAGAGTTCTAACTAAATGCATCTAGCTATCCAGTTCTTTAGGCTCTGAAAGTTCAATGTCCTGCCCAAAGTTTGGCCATTTATTAGTAGTTTAAGGTCTTGAGGTTTCCTTTTGTGTATGTGGTTCTGGCATTGTATGTGGTATAACCCAGACAAGGTCTTTTAGTTGCAAACATTTTGCATGTTTAGTGACTTTTATTGAGTTAGGAGTTTAGCAGCAAATGGTGTGCCCCACCTTGTTGGCTCTTGGTTTTTCCCCTCTTTTCTCATTTCTCTTGCACTGCTCCACTGCTTAGATTCTCTAGTGTCTGGTCAAATTGTGTTGCTCCTGCCCCCAAATCCTAGCAATTACTCACTCAGGCTTAGAATAAAGAACCCCGTTTCCCTAAATTAAGACCCGTTTCCTTCCCTCAGTAAGCTCATGGCACATACTATACTTTTTTTCTTTTAAATCAACTTTAAATTTACATACAATTACATGCACTCACTTTAAGTGTACAGCTTGAGTTTTGACAAATGTGTACAGCTGTGAAACCGCCGTCTAAGTTGAGATTTAGAACATTCCATCACCCCAGCAGAACGCTTAATTGAAAGATCATACTGTTCTGAAGTATGTTTTCAGTTTATATGGAAGGAATATTTTTCTGCACTGTTAGATTTACGGCATCTTTTTCCCCATAGGCTTTGCTGTGAGTTAATCTTTGTCTGTTCTGAATTTTAATTAAAGATTGTCTTGATGAGACATCATTACTTTGAAAATAGGGTTATTCAAAATGCGCATTCAGCGTCTTTAGGTGATTCTATTTAGTCTTCTTGTTTTTGTTTTCGATAAGCAGTACTTGCACATCACAAAATCCAACAAAGGGGTGCTCCTTGAAAAGCGTCCACAACCTCTGTGTCCCAGCCAGCAAGTTCCTTTTCTCAAAGAAGCCGTTGTTTACTTGGACAATTTAAATCAGTTATTTTATGATTTGGTAACATTTTTTTGGTTCAGATATATTTCTACATAATATATTAGCTCACGTTGCCAGCAGGCCCTCATTCCAGCATTTATATTCTTTAAATGTTTGATCACATTGTTTTAGAGACTCAGGCTGCCTGGATGAAGTGGATGAATTTGACCCAGTATTACTGTACACAGGTGTTCTATCAAATAATACTTCGGCCTTAGTGCGTAAATTTGTGCCTCTTTCAGCTCAGTTCAGTTCAGTCGCTCAGTCGTGTCCGACTCTTTGCGACCCCATGAATCGCAGCACGCCAGGCCTCCCTGTCCATCACCAACTCCCAGAGTTCACTCAGACTCGCGTCCATCGAGTCAGTGATACCATCCAGCCATCTCATCCTCGGTCATCCCCTTCTCCTCCTGCCCCCAATCCCTCCCAGCATCAGAGTCTTTTCCAATAAGTCAACTCTTCGCATGAGGTGGCCAAAGTACTGGAGCTTCAGCTTTAGCATCATTCCTTCCAAAGAAATCCCAGGGTTGATCTCCTTCAGAATGGACTGGTTGGATCTCCTTGCAGTCCAGTTGTATTAAAATCTGAGTTGTTGTGGTCATTTCTCCTCTGGCTAAATAGCACAGGACAAAATAAAATCTGAAATCACAGAAGAATTAAAAAAATTACATGTACTGAGTTATACTCCAGTTGGATCTCTTAAGATTATTTAACTTACAACCAAATTGATAATCTGTGAAATATTGAAATCTTTAACTTCATGTTAATTTGGTTTCTTGAGCAATTTTATTTCAAATTCTGCCAAAAATCTTGAGGTAGAGGATGGAATCTTTAATATGTCAGCCAGTTAGTATTGAGCAAATTATCATTATTAAAGTTGAGGAACATAACTATTGGAGTCTCATGGTTGCTAAAGGGACAAGAGAAACTAAAGCCTGCTTTCTCCGGTGCTTAGTATTTGGTCCTTTTAAGTGCACAACCTGTACAGAGGGTATCAAGGCAGGACTTCTTAGCAGAAATTTGAAGATAGTGTGTGAAGATTGGGTTTGAAGTTTTAAACAGTCTCTTTTCTGCGTACTCCAGCTGTGTACAGCCACTGTCTGGCTCGTTAAAGCCTTGAGCCTACCATTTTTGAAAGTTTGAACTGTTTATTCATTTGGAATGTGAGACACTGTGGTGCTCAGCCTTGGGACTGTAAACTTTAGTGCGTTCCTGCTCAGTCGCTTCAGTCATGTTCGACTTTTTGTGACCCTATGGACCGTAGCCCATCAGGCCTCTCTGTCCAAGGGATTCTCCAGGCAAGAATACTGGAGTGGGTTGCCATGCCCTCCTCCAGGGAATCTTACCAAGGTGGGGATTGAACCTGCGTCTCCTATATCTCCTGCATTGGCAGGCAGGTTCTTTACCGCTAGCTTCACCTGGGAAGCCTGTAAGCCTTAGACCTGGGCCTTGATCTGTAGGAGCTGGTGTGGCTTGGAGACCGACAGTGGGGTGGCAGAGCGTGTCAGGGACGCCCTTCTGGAGGAGGCGCACCCCTGCTTTGCAGCAATATTAAGTAGCATTTAGTCAGTTGCTTACCTGTTACGTGACAGTTGACTTTCAAAATAGTAGGAATGCTGCTTTGTGGGCAGAATAATGTCTTATGGCTTAGATCTACTTCCTAATTCTCAGGAGCTAAAGGATTTTGTCTATGTGGAGACGTGTGGTAGGCGTATAGAGTCTGGGGCCAGGCTCTCTGCACTTGATCTGTAGCCCTGCCAGATACTAGCTTGGACATCCTCACTTGACCTCTGCTTCTTTATCTGCTTAAATATACTAATCCTGGTCTAGGGTGGTGGGGAGGGTTAGAGTGCAGAAAACAGCCTAATGTAATTCTGAGCCTTATTTAATATTGCAGATTACTGTTTTCTGATTTTGCAAAGATACTGCCTCTCTGTAAGTCTAAAAAGAATGAACATCTTTTGTGTGGGAAAGCTATGATTGTCATTTCATGTTCAACAAAATAGATGATATTAAACATAGCTTTCTGAAGTGGGGCATAGATTTTTAAAGTAGAGCAAATCTTCATTTGTCAACAGTTGGTAGGAAAATGGGATGTTTGGGATAATCATATATTTTGATTTTATTAGAATTATATATATTATATATATATATAGAGAGAGAGAGAGAGAAGAAGAGTTAATTTTGCATGTGTTAGACAGTGCTAAACTATTTTTACAAATGCTAAACTGAAGTTTTATTCTGTAACCCAAAGTGTTTAGGATCTTGTGCTGCGTAACTTCACGGGGTGCCACTCCTGCCAGCTGAGTGGCATGTTCTTGGAGTTGTGCAGTGTGGCACAACTTGTTAAAGGATGCTTATTCGGGGGAGGCAGAACTCTTAATATCTGATTGTTTCCTCATTTATCACACACTGCATGCGCAGTGTGAAAAAAACTTAATTTTTCCTTTCTGGTGGTTTGGATCTCAGACAGAACTGTGCCAGGGAGACAGTTGGATTGAGAGGGCAAGCCTGGAGCAACTGCAGCTTGTTTTTGTTTGCCTCGCTGAAAATTTCAGCTGCTCTCCCTCCATCTGTCATCTTGTCTGTTAATATCAACAGAGGCCTTTCCTGTTAGTGGAGTCCTCAAGCTTTTAGCACCTGAATTTTCCTGGGATTGCCATGTTTGAAACTCGAAGTAACTAGTAATCAAGGAAAAGGATTGAATAGATGATGTATAGTAGTTGTAGAGGTGTAGCTTCTAGCTGGTAGGCCAGCCAGGAGAAGTGCCTGTTTGTGTCATTTGGTTTCCAAAGAATGTTTACTATCTATGAAGCAACCAGGAAAGCGCCATGCAGTGACGTAATAAGTGAAAAAGTGTAAACGCATTTACCCGTTTCTAAGGACTTTTGTCTTTATCAGAACAAATATGTGCTGGAATGTTAGCCAGATTTTGGTTATTAGGAGTATGGCAATTTTAAGATTTCTTTCTTTTTTTTCTTTTAATGAGCAGGTGAAATAATCTTGGGGGGAAAGCAGGTACCATGAGCAACAAATTTCTTCCTTATTTAGATATTTAAGCATTGGCATAGATGCTGGGCATATAATACTATATGCATAATATCCCTTTTCTCAACAGGAAAGATGAAATGATGAAATATTGTGTATTGAACAGTGATTACAAGGTTAAAGAATATTACAGAAGGGGACTTTCCAGTAGAAGGAAGCATACAGCAGTAAGATTTAACCGTCTCAATAATAAAATGTTCAGCCAAGTTTAGTGCTAGAGAGAACCTTTGAGATGTCTAAGGGACCACGTTTTAGTAGGTGGAGGAGGTAAATGAATTTGTATGGTTTTATACAATTAGAACTGGAATTAAATTCAGATTCTTAGCTCTAAAGTTTTTTCCCTAGTAGGCACACTAGGCTGTCTAGTTGAAGTTAGCTGTCTAATGTAAAGTTAGCTCCCTCTTTAAAGGCCCTTAAACTTGGTAGTTCTTTGATAAAGAGATTAGCCAGCTTCATTGCTCTCCTCCTCTGACCCCGCTTAATTCACAGAGATAGCTGCTGCTTAACCTCTTCATCCCCCCCAGGCCATTAGCTTTTAACCTCCACTTTCTTTTCTAATTTAGACTTTATTTTTAGCAAGCAGTGAAAGCCAGCTTTGGCTGTTTTAATCCGCAGTAGTATTTACTGGGTTATGATATATCTAACACAGTTTTCAGGACCGCCAGAGGGAGAGGCAGCTAGGAACACGGCTGGGACTCAGCGTCACTGACTTCACTGTGGACACTGCATGCATCGCACACTGCGGTGTGATTGCTGATGCTCCACTTGGCTGTCTATGGGTAACTCCTGCTGTCCATTCCAGAAGGCATCCTTATTTCGTATCTTTAGTTTCTAAAGCACAGGTTTTGAATGAGCCTAGGTCTCACATGCTGGATTGCAAGAGAGTTAGGAAATAAGACTAAAGCTTCTGTTGAGGCAGGTGAGGATCTATGAAGGTTGGGGAGTGTAATCTCCAAATACATGGGTGTTCTAGCTGTTGGGTAAAGGAATGACATTGCTGTCGGGTAAAGGAATGAAAAAGGTCTGCTGTGAATCTCCTTTTGCCTTATGGTGCCAGGCAGGCCTATGTGTGACCATAGATAAGTTTTTTTTTTTTTTCCCCCTATAACAGTTACTTCAAATTTTTGCATTCTTCTCAAGCTCTCAATCTGAACATTGCACTAAGGAGGAGGAGGGGAAGGTCTGACACAAATGGGGAATTTTTTATCATTGCTTAATAGTGGACCAATTTATAGATACATGGCTAAGCTTACACATACAGGCCTTGAAATGAATTTCCAACTTCAAACAATGAGTTAAAGCTTGAAGTAAGAAACCCATAGTCTAGATCATTTTTAACTTAGCTGAATTTTTTAAAATGTTACAAGTTCACTGGTTTTTGCTGGTGTACCATCGCTTATAATTAGTGTTCACCATACAGGAACAGGCAATCAAAAATTTCCCCTATTCCTGTTCAGGATGAATTCAGAAGACACCCTTACATGTCTCCTCACAGAATCTTAAATATGCGAGTCTTCTTTTTTGTTTGCATAAGTTTATTAACGGTGCCTTAAGTACCTTGGTACAATGGCAGTCCCAGTGATTGGAAGTTTTACTGTTTTTCAGTCCTCCCTTCATTCAGAGTTCTAAGATACTATTCCGAAGACAGAATTCATTAAGACAGTTACGTTATTCAAATCATTAAAGGCTTATTTTCATTTTTTGTGCTACAGTCAGTTCAGGCCATGAAGTTTTATGGCATCCATCAAACAAGAAATCAGGAGAAATGGAGAAATAGCTTCTGCGAGTCTACTCATGTCTAATTACAGTGCTGGGTATTCAAAGGACATTTTTACCACCAAGAATTTCATGAGTGTTATATGAAGGAGTAGTTGATACTGTCTTTAACTGTGATGTCAATATTTACAAATCTTATGGAAAAAACGAAGGAAAAAAAAGATGGAGATGTAAAGTTTCCAGAAAACATGTAAAGTGTCTTTAGAAATAGCCGAGAAAAAATATGCCCTGATGTAGTCCTGTTGTCCATACAGTGTCTCTAACTCAAACCTTTACCTGCTTCAAGACCTTGACATTCTAACTCTAAAATGCATCTTTAAAAGACTGACTTCTGTGTATATTTTATGAAATTTTAAGTCAAGAACAGTGTATGCTTTACACTCATGTTGAAATAAATTCCTGGGGTGGGAGGGGGCAACGGACTCTCTTACTCAGAGTTAGTTGATACAGTAATACTATGAGCAAAATAAGGAATTAATACATTTGTTAGTAAGTTTGTATTTCAGAGTCATAAGAACATTTCAGAGCACAATGATCTGTGCAATATGAGAGAGAAAATGGCTTACCATAGAACAGATAGTTTGAGGTCAAAATTATGTATGCCTCTCCCTCTCCAAGGGGTCTTCCCACCCCAGGGATCAAACCCAGTCTCCCACACTGCAGGCGGATTCTTTACCAGCTGAGTCACCAGGGAAGCCCGAGAATACTGGAGTGGGTAGCCTATCTCTTCTCCAGCGCATCTTCCCAACCTAGGAATTGAACCGGGGTCTCCTGTCTTGCAGGCGGATTCTTTACCAACTGAGCTATCAGGGAAGCCAGAATTAAATACGCCAATTTTTAAATCAAATATCGCTTATTTTTCCTACCTTATTTGTTTTAATAAGACTACATACTTTTTCAGTTGACAGTCCCAAAAGGAAAATAAAGGTGACATGGTTTAATTTTCCTTTTCCATGAAGCACTTCTACATGACCATGAAACCTTTCCTTAACTTCTGTGCTATTTTATCATCATGGCAAACATTTGAGATTTACTGTTGTTATACTGTAATGGTTACTCTTTTCCTTTTTAAATTTTACTTTGGCTGTTCCAGGTCTTAGTTGCAGAGAGGGAAATCTTTGTTGCTGTGTGCATGATCAAACAGAGATCTGATCTGAGCAGAGATCTCAGATCTGCATGATGTGAGCAGAGATCGAACCCCAGGACCCCCACTTTGGGAGCTCAGAGTCTTTTAGCCACTGGACCACCAGGGAAGTCCCTGTTAAGTGGTCACTCTTAGTTCATCATTTTCCTCATGTGTGGAATGGGTCTGAGGATTAAATGAGTTAATGATACATTTCAAACATCAGTATTTGACCTAGTTTGTTTTATTACTTGAACTTTTATATGCTCTGTGAATCAGGGACTTTGCTTGATAATTGAGTAGAGTCCCTGACCTTATGGAATTCACTGACTAGCGATGGGGGAGTATAACAAACAGACTGCAGCGTGTCCTCATGCATTTAGTGGGGCAGAAGAGCTGGGGGACAGCAGACAAGGAAGTCAAGGAATTCAGCCTAACACTTTTCTTTGTTGGATGCACAGTTTGTTAGTAAGAATTTTCAGATTTTTGTCCACTGTCAGTGATTGGAATAAATCGTACATGCCATTCCTGGGGTGGAAGTTACTAACACAGCAGGTATGGTAATCCTTCTCATCAGCTCTGTGTGGAACCTGAGTGTGCCTGCTTTTATTCCTGGAAGAAACCTGTGTTTAGCACTTAAAACTACCATTTGCTAGCTGGAATGCCCATCTTCAAATAGTGTAGGGTCCAACAAGTTAACCAAATGATTGTGCTAGTTATAATAAGAGGAGTGGAGATAATTAATGCACAGGAAACTGGGAGTACAGGGCAGATGCTTCCAGACTAATTCAGACCTGAGGAATAAGTTGATCAGATATACTTAGCCTTTGAAAAGTCCTTCTTTGGCTCCTAAGTCTCCATTCCTTTTCACTGAACTTAACACGAAAATCTCAATCTGGTCTTGGGTAGAGGAGAAAAATTAAAACAGATTTCTTGTGCAACTCATCCCATCCTATCTCTTGGGTATTACTCCAAGTAGAATAGGTATTACTTTCCTAACACTTACTTAGCAGTCTGATGGGAAATAAAGTTTTTCAACAAAGTGTGATACCTTGGTCTAAGATCTAAGATTTAGTCCTTAGTATCCAGAGCCTTTGAAACAGTAACCTCCATTTTTCCTTTTCTGAATATATCACCTAAAAATAAGTATGTGGGAGTAGAAAAAGGGAGAAAAAGGAGGAAGAGGAGGGTGTGCCTTGAGAATCATCATTCTCATCTAAGTTTAGAATAAGCCATTTTTAAAAAACGATGAGTTAGGATAACATGATTAAATTTTATGATCATCAGATTTTTCATTTACCAAGGAAAAGGAATTGAAAGTAGATTATGTCTTATACCCACTAGGGGGTAGTGTGAGCCATAAAAATTAAAATTATTTCTCACTGATTAACCTGTTTCGTCATGAATTTGCCTTGTTTGAATCAATTTTTCTCCATGCAGTGTTTTTTAATTGCTGTAAGTCATCATTTTCAAATACAGTCTTATGACTGTAACAAACAGTAACACATTCCTGTCTCTAGTGATCTAGATGTTGTGACTTTACTCTTTTTTGTGTTTTTGTTGTTGTTGTCTGTACCCTCTGGCTTGTGGGATCCTAGTTCCCTGAGCAGGGATTGAACCTCTGCCCTTTGGAGTAAAAGCACCCAGTGTTAACCACTGCAGCACCAAGGAATTACCCTGACATGACTTGTTTGTGAAGAATTTTCTGAGCGGAAAATAGGGCTTCCCTAGTGGCTTAGATGCTAAAGAATCCACCTGCAATGTGGGAGACCTGGGTTTGATCCCTGGGTTGGGAAGATCCCCTGGAGGAGGGCATGGGAACCCACTCCAGTATTCTTGCCTGGAGAATTTAGGATCCTGGAGGGCTGCAGTCCATGAGGTCATGAAGAGTCAGACATGACTGATCGACTGAGCGCACACAGGGATACTTTAAAGTTTCTCTACCAAATTTTACTCACTATAGGAAGTAAAGTAAGTTATTCTTTATGACCTGTAAGTAAAATTATTATATAACAGGATTGTCTTCTGTTTCACTGTCCTGTATGGTAGCTACTAGCTTCATGCGTAGATTGTAGTTGAAAGGTGGCTAGTTCAAATTGATATGTGCTCTAAGTATAAACCACACACTGGGTTTTGAAGACTAAGTATGAAAAAAGATTATAAACTATGTCAGTAAGTTTTACATTGGTTATATGTTGAAATGCTATTTTGACTATATTGGGTGAAATAAAACATTAAAATTAATTTTATGTTTTTCTTTTTACCACATTACTCTTTAATGTGGCTACTAGAAAATTTTAAATTACACGTGTGGCTCATATTGTAGTTCTTGTCAACAGCACTGCTGTGGAGAAAAGCATTCACTGACCCGTTTTTATCATGATGTAGCTCTACCTGGCATGATTTGTAAGGAAGGAATACAATGAGGAAGTTGAGCACAACTTTGGTTTTGTTCCTAAGGCAGCTAGAATACGTATGGTCACTTCTGTAATGAGACATATGTGTTTCTAAAATTTATTGTGTTAATAAGCAAAATCACATGGTAGAAATCATAGGGCTCATGGATAAAATGTTAGGAGCATAATACTCAAAAAACATTGGTTATGTTTTTTAAATGCCCACTTAAATGTCAAGGGTGAACTTGCAGATGCCCTCAAGTAATTTACAGTTGTGTTTATAATGAAAAATTGATCTTTGCTTTATTGATAATCTCCCCAAAGAATTCCCTATTACTATTTTAAAGTCATTTAAAGATATAGTGACAGGTTGCAGTAGACAGAGTAGGCATCATTGAGGCATTTCTCATTTTATGACTTACGATAAGAAATTGATGAGTTATTTAGTATGCTTAGATCTTAGATGAGTTAAAAGATTCACAATTGCAGTTTTGTGTTTCAGAGAATATTCTAAATGGGGAAAAATCTAATTGCTGTAGGTATAACATGTTGGGGGTTTATTTGCGAAGTGTGTTAGTCTCTCAGTTGTGTTGGACTCTTTGCAACCTGTGGACTGTAGCCTGCCAAGTTCCTCTGTCCATGGAATTCTCCAGGCCAGAATACTAGAGTGGGTAGCTATTACCTTCTCCAGGGAATCTTCCCAATCCAGGGATCGAACCCAGGTCTCTTGCATTGCAGGCAGATTCTTTACCAGCTGAGCCACCAGGGACGTGTACACACATAATTATTGAATCTAAAAACAGGAGAAGTCCTAATTAATGGAGTTTAGTGTTATTATTTACAGTGGTGTCGTTCTGGGATTAGCTCTTTGAGTCCCAATAGAGCTATTGATAATCAGATCAATTTGATGTTATTTAATTCCTTTGAAAGTATTTGTAGCATGAACTGCTGTGTGCCTTCGGTAAAATAAGATATTTTCCTTGAGACCTAATCTTGTTGCCACTTAAATTCATATTCTGCTTTTATGTACTTCCTTTTCTATTTTTTAGTAACCAGTTTTCTAAACATAGTCTACGTGACTGTCTATTTTGCGTGGATTTTCTAAACATAGTCTACATTACTTCCTATGTTGCATGGTCTAACTTGAGTTATACTTGAGATTCAGTCCCAGGATTGCTTTTGAACAGATAGGATCACAAAATGCAACTAAAAGTTACTCGGTTTTCTTTAAGAATGAATACTGTTATTTAATAAATCTTGAGACTTGTTTCTTTGCTCTGTTCTTACCCTGTGTTATTTTTGAGTTGGTTATGTGCAGACTGGCCTTCTTACGTGACTTCATTTGTCAAGTCGTTTTACAGTGTAACCTCATAGCAGTTCTACATGAGAGGTAATGGTAACTATATAGCTAGCTGAGGAAGCTGAAGCTCAGAGCAGTGTAAATTTCTGCAGGAGTGTAGTTAAGTGAGGCAGTAATAATTCGAACCTATTGTTTCTAAGACTTGAATACTTCGCTGTCTTTCTGCCAAAGGATAGTATAAAACTAGGATGTGTCTCAAGTTAACTGTGTGTGAGTAGTAGCAGAAGGATTTTAGTTCCTACCCAGTTTTTGCCCTTTTAGGGAAAAAAAATCGACAGTTTCTGTTGGGGGGGAGAGTTGTTGCATTTGGTTTGGGTTTTATTCTTTTTTTCCTCCTATAATTTATGCTGTGGGTTTGGGAAATCAGTGCTGTGTAGTCAAATAATTATGCACGGGTATTCATTATATCAAAATCTATCAGAACTTGAGAGCACATTAAAAACTGTTTCAAAAAGTTTTGCATACCCAAGAGCTTATTCTAGAATGTGTTCTGATTAAATCTGATACATGATCAGGTCACATGATACATTTAATATGTATGTTCTTAAGAAAGAGTGTCTGATTTTGAGGGTGAACTGAAGATGAGGAAGTGAAGCTCCATCTGCCTGTGATAATTGTACTGAGTGATTTTAAACCTATTTTCAGATGTGATCTTGGAGGCTTTTCTGGCAGCTTTTTATAGCTTTGAATAGAGCTGCTACTATTTTGTGTAACCAGGGAGTGGTGTTTTGGGACTCTTGGACCCCAGCTTTTTTCCCCCAGCCTCTCTCTTCTAAAAATATGAGGAATTGGGATAAAACAAAAGGAAGATGGAGGTGAGGAGTCAAAATTCAAGGAATTTTACCATCCACTTTTCTCATTCCTTTACGCCTAATATTCATCCTAATAGCTTTACTTTTTCTCCTAAAAGTGAAGACCCGACTCCTGTTCTAGTTACATTTTGGAAGACTTCCTAAGATGGGAGGCTTCTTTATTGCCTTTTGAGATTTTTAATGCTCCAAAAATGTTTGACTTTGTTTGAATCTAAAGAATATTTTGCTGAAAGTAGTTTATAGCATTTCAGTTTTTTATTTGCCCTGGCATTGGAATGCTTAAAATCAAGCAGGCTAGTCTTGAAGTATTACTCTAAATGGCTGTGAGTTTTGGAAAAGAATTTGATTTTATACCTGCATCTTATGACTATTTCAGTATATAACTGTACTAACAGAGAAATCTTTTCTAGTATATGCATTACAGGCTGTAGAATGAAGTAGGTAAGGTGTGTAATTTTTCTTAAGTGAAAGCAGTATAGTATTCTCATTCGTTGTTTTTCATATCTAGAAGCTTAAATACTGCAGTGTTCTAAGCCTTTTTGCCTACACGTACATATTCAAAATGTTGAAAATGTATTGTGCACTCAGTTGCTCAGTCATGTCTGACTTTCTGCGACCCTGTGGATTGTAGCTGGCCAGGCTCTTATGTCCATGCGATTCTGCAGGCAAGGCTACTGAAGCCATTCCCTTCTCCAGGGGATCTTCCCAACCCAGGGACTGAACTCTGCGTCTCCTCCATTGGCAGGTAGATTCTTTACCACTGAACAACCAGGAAAGCGCTGAAAATGTACTGCTAATGCATAATTGACTGGAGATACATCAGTACATTTTTAGAGGGTGATACAATTAACATTACCATGGGAAGTTGTTAGAGCTTAAACTTGATCAAGAGTTCATTATACAACTTCTGGTTGTTGTTATCATTCACATTTTGTTCTGTTAGGTTTTTGTTCCAACCTTGTGTATATATTATAAACATAAAATTTTCAAAAATGATGCATCACAAAATTTTGAGTAAAGAGTTTTCTAGTGAATTTTATGTAGATGGTTCTCTTGTCAGCCTAGTGACATGTATGCTAATGTCTCAGAAGATGATCGGTCTTCAGAATATAGTTCTGATTAAGATGATACGAATATTAGACCAACAAAAAGAAAACCTTAGTGATTGATTCTGATACAGAAAGTGAAAATGAAACTCACATCGCTGGAGTGAGCACTTTTGCTTATATAGAAGAGTGGACTGAAGGAATTTCATGAAAACTATAAGACTTTTCAGCTGTGTCAGTTGTAACTATTGAATGTAATAACCTGCATACTGTTAGTGAAATTATTAATTTTCGGTCAGCCAAGAGAAAAATCACCAGTCACGGGCATTAGTTTCTGCAAAAATCCCCTGGTCAATAATGAGCTAATATATAAAACTATACATACTATTGTCAGTTTGTGTATTGAATATTAACATTTTTCTGACTAAATATTTATAAATATAGATTATTTCTCCTTGTACCTCAGTGGATTCTTTTTCTTGTGTGCATCCTGCTTTGAATAAAAACTGCTTTAATGTTAAAGATGAAATTTCTGATGGTTTACTCCTTGTTCTTTGTATCATTAAATAGATTCATAATTCAGCAAGTGTTACAGAACATCTATAGTACTGCGCACTGTTCCAAAGCTGAGGATTCAGCAGTAAATGCAACAAACACAAATCCCCCCCTTCTGAACAAAATAAGAGAGATATAGTACGTTTAGAGCCCTAGAGATAAACTGTGTAGGGGGTGAGAAGGAGCAGGGCTAGAGGGAGAGTGTGGGGTAGGGTGGAAAGGTGTTTGCATATTCACTTATGGAGGCTTCACTGAGAAAGCACATCTGAATGGAGATCTTCAGGGTCTTTTACAGTGAGTCAGTTCTACCCATCAGGTGGCTAAAGTATTGGAGTTTCAGCTTCAGCATCAATCCTTCCAATGAATATTTGGGACTGATGTCCTTTAGGATGGACGGGTTGGATCTCCAGGCAGTCCAAGGGACTCTCAGGAGTCTTCTCCAACACCACAGTTCAAAAGCATCAATTCTTCGGCACTCAGCTTTCTTTGTAGTTCAATTCTCACATCTATACATGACTACTGGAAAAGCCATAGCCTTGATTAGATGGACCTTTATTGACAAAGTAATGTCTCTGCTTTTTAATATGCTGTCTAGGTTGGTCATAACTTTCCTTCCAAGGAGTAAGTGTCTTTTAATTTCATGGCTGCAGTCACCATCTGCAGTGATTTTGGAGCCCCCCAAAATAAAGTCAGCTACTGTTTCCCCATCTATTTGCCATGAAGTGATGGGACCGGATGCCATGATCTTAGTTTTCTGAATGTTGAGCTTTAAGCCAACTTTTTCACTCTCCTCTTTCACTTTCATCAAGAGGCTCTTTAGTTCTTTGCTTTCTGCCATAAGGGTGGTGTCATCTGCATATCTGAGGTTATTGATATTTCACCCGGCAATCTTGATTCCAGCTTGTACTTCATCCAGCCCAGCGCATCTCATGATGTGCTCTGCATATAAGTAAAATAAGCAGGGTAACAATATACAGCCTTGACGTACTCCTTTTCCTATTTGGAACCAGTCTGTTGTTCCATGTCCAGTTTTAACTGTTGCTTCCTGACCTGCATACAGATTTCTGAAGAGGCAGGTCAGGTGGCCTGGTATTCCCATCTCTCAGAATTTTCCACAGTTTGTTGTGATCCACACAGTCAAAGGCTTTGGCATAGTCAATAAAGCAGAAATAGATGTTTTTCTGGAACTCTCTTGCTTTTTGGATAATCCAGCAGATGTTGGCAATTATCTCTGGTTCCTCTGCCTTTCCTAAAACCAGCTTGAACATCTGGAAGTTCATGGTTCAAGGACTGTTGAAGCCTGGCTTGGAGAATTATGAGCATTACTTTACTAGCGTGTGAGATGAGTGCAACTGTATGGTAGTTTGAGCATTCTTTGGCATTGCCTTTCTTTGGGATTGGAATGAAAACTGACCTTTTCCAGTCCTGTGGCCACTGGTGCGTTTTCCAAATTTTGTGGCATATTGAGTGCAGCACTTTCACAGTATCATCTTTTAGGATTTGAAATAGCTCAACTGGAATTCCATCGACTCCACTAGCTTTTGTTTGTAGTGATGCTTCCTAAGGCCCACTTGACTTCACATTCCAAGATGTCTGGCTGTAGGTGAGTGATCACACCATTGTGATTATCTGGGTCATGAAATAGTTCTTCTGTGTATTCTTGCCACCTCTTCTTAATATCTTCTGCTTCTGTTAGGTTCATACCATTTGTGTCCTTTGTTGTGCCCATCTTTGCATGAAATGTTCCCTTGGTATCTCTAATTTTCTTGAAGAGATCTCTAGTCTTTCCCATTCTTTTGTTTTCCTCTGTTTCTTTGCACTGATCGCTGAGGAAGGCTCTCTTACCTCTGCTTGCTATTCTTTGGAACTCTGCATTCAAATGGGTATATGTTTCCTTTTCTCCTTTGCTTTTCGCTTTTCTTCTTTTCACAGGTATATGTAAGGCCTCCTCAGACAGCCATTTTGCTTTTTTGCATTTATTTTTCTTGGGGATGGTCTTGATCTGTCTCCTGTACAATGTCATGAACTTCCATCCATAGTTCATCAGGCACTCTGTGTATCAGATCTAATCCCTTGAATCTGTTTCTCACTTCCACTGTATAATCATAAGGGATTTGATTTAGGTCATACCTGAATGGTCTAGCAGTTTTCCCTACTTTCTTCAATTTAAGTCTGAATTTGACAATAAGGAGTTTATGATCTGAGCCACAGCCAGCTCCTGGTCTTGTTTTTAGTGACTGTATAGAGCTTCTCTATCTTTGGCTGCAAAGAATATAATCAATCTGATGTCGGTATTGACCATCTGGTGATGTCCATGTGTAGAGTCTTTTCTTGTGTTGTTGGAAGAGGGTGTTTGCTATGACCAGTGAGTTCTCTTGGCAAAACTCTATTAGCTTTTGCCCTGCTTCATTCTGTACTCTAAGACCAAATTTGCCTGTTACTCCAGGTGTTTCTTGACTTCCTACTTTTGCATTCCAGTCCCCTATAATGAAAAGGACATCTTTATTGGGTGTTAGTTGTAGAAAGTCTTGTAGGTCTTCATAGAACCGTTTAACTTCAGCTTCGTTAGCATTACTGGTCATGGCATAGACTTGGATTACCGTGATATTGAATGGTTTGCCTTGGAAACAAACAGAGATCATTCTGTTGTTTTTGAGATTGCATCCAAGTAGTGGATTTTGGACTCTTTCATTCCCTGTGAGGGCTACTCCATTTCTTCCAAGGGATTCTTGCCCATAGTAGTAGATATAAAGGTCTGAGTTAAATTCACCCATTCCAGTCCATTTTAGTTGGCTGATTGCTAGAATGTCGATGGTCACTCTTGCCATCTCCTGTTTGACCACTTCCAATTGGCCTTGATTCATGGACCTGACATTCCAGGTTCCTATGCACTATTGCTCTTAACAGCCTCGGACTTGGCTTCTGTCACCGGTCACATCCACAGCTGGGTGATGTTTTTGCCTTGGCTGCATCCCTTCTTTCTTTCTGGAGTTATTTCTCCACTGATCTCCAGAACCATATTGGACACCTACCGACCTGGGGAGTTCATCTTTCAGTGTCCTGCTATCTTTTTGCCTTTCCATTCTGTTCATGGGTTTCTCAAGGCAAGAATACTGAAGTGGTTTGCCATTCCACTTAGGGGAAAAAGAATGCAAAGCTCCTGAAGGAGGAGTATGCATGACAGGTTGAAGACGCACAAAGCAGCTAGCCCTTCTTTAACAAAGCAGATGAGGAAGGGCGGTGAGGGTTGGGAAGCATAGCTGAAGATGACTAAGAGGTAGGTGGAATAAATGCATTCTTTTTGGGTGGAGGTTATAAAGACTTGGATTTTTAAAAGGTCTGTGGAATACAAACTAGGTAGGGGCTGGGGGACTCAAGATCGGAAGCAGACAGAATAAGTTAGCTGGCTGTTGCAGCCTGCTGGGTAAGAAATGGTGGTGGCTTGGGTCAGAAGTCTAGCAGTGGAGTGATGATCAGAAGTATAGCAGTGTCCAGTCATGGGCAGATTCTGAAGTTTAAGGCAAAGGATTTCTGATCAGATTGGATGGGTGAGGTATGAAGGAATTGGATCAGTTGGAAGGATGGATTTCTGAATGACTCAAGGAATGCTCTGAGGAGGAACAGGTTAAGGGTGGGGAAGGTCATGCTAAGTTTGGGATGGTTACTAGAGATTCAAGAGTAGCTGTCGAGCACAGGGTTATGAATAGGGGCATGATTCAGGGAGAAATCTCTGCAGAATATGCATTTGGGGAGGCTTCATACATGGAGTGGATTGATTATTTAAATTCATCAGACTAGATGAGATCACTGTAGAGTGTGTAGGCAGAGTAGAAGACCTCAGACAGAGCCCTGGTGCCCTTCTATAGTGAGTGTTGGCATGAGGTTGATACCATGCATCTAGGCAGAAAGCCAGGAGAGAGTGGCTGCAGGAGCTGGATAAAGTCTTGCAAGGAGAGCACAAACCAGCTGGGTAAGATGGTGCTTTTAAGTCAGTTAAGATGAAGGTTCAGTGTTAGCCATTTGCTTTAACCATGTGGGACTCATCGATGACCTCAACAAGCAAGCTGGCAGCTAAAGCCTGCTTCGAGAGAGGTGTTCAAGACCAGAGCAGAGGAGGGAGGTTGGAGACATGCAAGTTTAGATGACTTTCAAACAGGAGTAAAGCAGTGGGGCAGCAGCGAGGGTGGGGGGCATTGACTCAAGTCAGGGTCATTTCCTTCCCCCTCTTTTTTTTTTTTTTTTGAGAAGTTACAGTAGCTTTGTACAGTATGGAGAAAATCCAATAGAGGGGAAACAGTGATTCAAGAGAGGAAGGCAATGCTAGAACAATGTCCTTGAGGAGGTGAGGAGATAAGATCTAAAGGAGAGATTGGAGTTAGTCCAGAGTGACAGTCCTTTCAGCCTTAGTAACGGAAGAAAAGGTGCAGAGCACCTGGGCCCACAGATGCAGGTTGATGTGCAGATGCGACAGTGAGAACTTCAGGAGGGGTTTCTGATTTCTCCTGTAGTACAAAACAGAGTTGTCAGCCAAAAGTGAAGATGTGGATGGAGATATTGGAGGTTGACAGGAGAAAGAATGTTCAGTCAATTAGGAGAGGGAGAAAGACAGAAAAGAGAACTAATGATATTGTTGGGGGAGCAGTAAGGGTCCATTTGAGGTTGGTTCATTTTTTATTTTAGAGACTAATCAGCTTGGAGACCAGCCGATCTCCAGCCCTGTTTAAGTGCCTCGTCACTTGTACTTCCTTTGTTCCATTAGGTTTTTCAGAGGGGAGATTTTCAGTGACTTTAAAAACTAGTTCTGCTTTTTAAACAGCTTGGTTTTGGTTAAGTTTAAACAGAGCAGGTTACCTTACTTACGTAGTAATCCTATTGTTCTCTTTTTTTCCCCTTTTCTTTCCCATGGGTATAAGATCAATTTCATTAGTCTGATCCTATTCTCCGCATATTTGTAGACATTTGTAGCTGCAGTTGTACATGATGTCATCAGTATTTGCTGGCGGTTGCTTGCAGCTGCTTATGATGATTTATGTTGTTTTCTTTGAACTTTACATTTTATAAGGTAAATAGAAACCCTTTGAGAGATTGGAGAGGTTCTTTTATATCCAATTCCAAGAAGTAAATTTCTCTAATTTTTATTTTGGTGTTGAGCAAAATGGTACTTGTTTCACAAATGTGTTATGTTTTTCTGTTGCAGGAAACCCAGCGTTTGCTGGCAGAACCAGTTCCCGGCATTAAAGCAGAACCAGATGAGAGCAACGCCCGTTATTTTCATGTGGTCATTGCCGGCCCTCAGGATTCCCCCTTTGAGGGAGGGACTTTTAAACTTGAACTATTCCTTCCAGAAGAATACCCAATGGCAGCCCCTAAAGTACGTTTCATGACCAAAATTTATCATCCTAATGTAGACAAGTTGGGAAGAATATGTTTAGATATTTTGAAAGGTAAGTGTTATCTTTATCATCATATGCTGTTAAGATTTTTTCCTTTTTTCTCGTAAACATTCCGTTTTGAGAATCTGAATATTATAATCTTACCTTATGTGAAGACTGCAGAAGTATGGGAGGGAACCACAGCCGCTCTGGGGCTGTTGTTTTCATGCATGGTCATTCTGGGCCTGTTGCCTTTGTAGATAAGTGGTCCCCAGCTCTGCAGATCCGCACAGTTCTGCTATCGATCCAGGCGTTGTTAAGTGCTCCCAATCCAGACGATCCATTAGCAAATGACGTAGCGGAGCAGTGGAAGACCAATGAAGCCCAAGCCATAGAAACAGGTACTTACTGTTCATTCTCCTCATACCACTTCCACTTTAAGAACAACCTGTACCACAGTTTTTTTGAGGGGGGCGGGGGGGTTGTGTCTTGCTCTGCTTGAGGGGTCTTAGGTCCCAGTTCAGAGATCAAACCCAGGCCATGGCAGTAAAAGTGTCAAGTCCTAACTGCTGAACTGCCAGGGAAGTCCTGTGTATCACCTTTTCAAAAACTTTTAGTTTTAACCAGAAAAAGAAAAGATTCGTTAAAAGGAGAAGATCAGATCTCTCTTAATAGTATGTAAATAACCTCTTAACAAAAGATTTTCAGGTTCCATCTTATGGTCCACTACATGACTCCCAGGTCTACACGCGATTTAACGAATGTCTGAGTGCCTGCCATTCATTTAGCAATGTGTAAAGATAATGGAAGACCTTGAAACTTCCTTGAGCTGTTTTTGCAATCTGTTTGATTAAATTAAACTATGTGTCCGTTTATAGTTAGAGAGTTTGAAAGCAATAAGCTTCTTGCTACAAATTTTAACAGTTAACCAGGAGCATCATATGAGAAAGGAAGGAGACAACTCTTTTCATCCTTTAGAATTTTGTAGAACTTTTGAATTCCATTGTAATGTTTTGGTACAGTCTTTTTGCCCTGACCTAGATTATAGAAAATGACATGAATTTAAGAAATTATAGCATGCTGTTTTCATAATTAACTGAATTCTGTTTGTTTACTTTGTATAGAATTTGGAAAGGAACATATTGAACTTAAGTAATAATCACGTTTGTTTTTGTCCACAGCTAGAGCATGGACTAGGCTATATGCCATGAATAATATTTAAATCGATTCGATCGTCAAGTGTGCATCACTTCTCCTGTTCTGCCAAGACTTCTTCCTTTTTTGTTTGCATTTAATGGACACAGTCTTAGAAACATTACAGAATAAAAACCCAGACATCTTCAATCCTTTGGTGATTAAATGCACATTAGCAAATCTATGTCTTGTCCTGATTCACTGTTGTAAAGCATGAGCAGAGGCTAGAAGTATCATCTGGATTGTTGCGAAACGTTTAAAAGCAGTGGCCCCTCTCTGCTTTTATTCATTTCCCCCATCATGGTTTAAGTATAAAGCACTGTGAATGAAGGTAGTTGTCAGGGTTAGCTGCAGGGGTGTGGGTGTTTTTCTTTATTTTATTATTATTATTATTTTTTTTTGGTGGGGGGGGAAGGTAGTTTTATTTTAATTTTATGGGCTCCTTTCCCCCTTTTTATGGTGATCTAATTGCATTGGTTAAAAGCAGCTAACCAGTTCTTTAGAATATGCTCTCTAGCCAAGTCTAACTTTATTTAGACGCTGTAGATGGACAAGCTTGATTGTTCGAACCAAAATGGGAACATTAAACAGACATCACAGCCCTCACTAATAACATTGTGACCTTGCTGTCAAGTGTAGAATCCTCCCTTCAAGAAAAAGCTTGTGACCATTTTGTATGGCTTGTCTGGAAACTCCTGTAAATCTTATGTTTTAGTAAAATATTTTTTGTTATTCTACTTTGCCTTTGTACAGTTTCTTTTACTGGGTTTATTTCATTTTCCCAATGTGACAATCGTTTTTAAAAATTAAAACTGATGGAACATTCTATTTTGTTCTTCACCATCTGACAAGTTGAATGATGAGAGGTAGATTTTGCCAATCTCTTTTCACTGATGCAGATTTGTGTTAAGATATATCACTGAATGAAGTATTTATAAGCTGGCCCTGAGCATGCCTAAAACATCAGTATGTGACATTTTTTTTTTTACCTCCTAGAAATTTGAAATAAATGTGTGTGTGTCGTCTGATTGGTTAGGCGATCATCGGTGTCTTGCCACAGTGTTTGGAAATCACTGTTCAGGAGAGTCACAGCACAGCCACCCCAGTGACTGACTTTGTGTGGGGCTTCTACTTGTGCCACAGTTGTGTCTGGCATTTGGGTTATGACCTTGCTCTTAGTTCTTGTCTCAAAACTTCATGTGTGACCACTGTTATTAGAAAACAGCAATCTCGTAATCATTTGGGGTTTGCTGAGGCATTTATCAGCAGACCTGCTGAGCAGATCTCAAGCAGTCAGCTTGCATAAGCATCATCAGAAAGGTTTCTTCCTTAGAGGGCATCAGATCCTCAGTTAATGATCCTTACTGTCATCCCTGTAATATTTGGTGCGGGAGCTCCTTTTATTCTTTAATTTGATAATCTGCAATTATCTGCATTGACAGAGTTCTTCCCCACCACAAAGCTGTTCTTTCCCACCTTTCCATATCTAATGCCTAAGTCTTGTTATTTTAAGACATTAATGTAGTCAGTCATAAATAAGTATGTAAATGTTAACCTGTGGGTTGGAACCTTTGTCTCTTGCAGTTTAAGGTAATGGATATTGTAGCCGATCTGAATTTTCCCCACTCTTATTCTCATACCTTCTGGAGTTTCTTCAGAATGTGGTGTATTTTATTGTGCTCCTATGTAAGATGAAGAATATCTATTAAAATTACATTTTCAACATACAAAAGTTTTTGATGACTGGTAACTGGTATCCTTCAATAAATGTGTTGCTTGGAAACAAATATTAGTTTAATTCAGAGTAAAATTGTTCATAACCAAATATAAATTTAAAAGCTTAACAGCAGTTGTCATTTGTAACAATTGTTGATCTCTTTAGAGGTTGTCTTACAACTAAGGGAACTGAATCTCATACTGGCGCCAAAATGAGTGAACACTCAAGCAGTTAAATAGAGATTAGTTTTATTTATTGCAGGTGGCATTGCTCAGTGATAGCTAGTATGACATAGTGGTTTATAAGTTATAAAATTCCAGATTTAAACCTATTGATCCACAAAAATGTATCTAAAATAGGACTCTGATGTCTACTGAGTTTTCGAGTTATAGAAGTACAAATATGTGAATTCCTAATTTCACGGCAACATGGTTTTTTCCTTTGTAATTTTGATAAGAGCCCTCATGGTTTTGATAATACTTGCTTCCCCAACCAGTGGGATGAAACCGGAGCCAGTGTGCTGGCTGGGCTTTCTTAGACTTAAAGGGCTCTGGGAGAGGCCAGGAGAGAGTGTGAAAGCTGGTGGCAGTGTCTGGCTTTGGGGCCTGTTCTCTTTGGCCCACACGGCATGGTTGGTCAAAACATTTTGAGTTCAATGCTGACATTTTAGAAAAATTGGGAGAGTTGCATGAGAATCTATAATTCTGGTAACTTCAATGATCTAAAGTTCTGACAACAGGAAGACGTGACCTGCCTTATGCAAGGCACCTGCTGGGAGGAGCTGGGTAGTCGCCTTCCTAAGATGAGCTTGTCATTCTTCTACTAAGTGATTCTCAGGCCGGTTAGAATCCCCTCCCAGCCCACCTGCTCCTCTCTGTAATCCTTTTCCCTGGTAAGCCTTTGACTTTGTAACTGCTTAGCTTATGGATGCACTAGTGTTTATCAGGGGTGATGAGGTGAATGGGACTGGCACAGGATGTTCCCTCGTGGACCTCATCTAATGAGGGACGCGGGTGGGGCACATGGACAGAGAACAGTGGCAGCTCTGATGGAGAGGGGAAGTACGCACTTGGGAGAGACTGCTCTTCTGGATTCAGTACCTCCAGGCAGGGGACCAGCTTGTGCAGAGCCCTGGGAGAGGAGAAGAATCTGAGTATTTTGATAAATGGCTTCTTGAACATCAGCTGCCCATTCAAAAGCTTTTCTGAAATCTGGAGGGGTTGATAGGAACCTTTTGTTTTTCATGTGATTTTTAAATTTTGTCATCTCCTTTGCTGTGATTTACTTCCATGCTAGTTAGTGTTGGTCTGCTCAGAAGCTGCCTAATGAGATCTTAGATTTGAGATATATATAACTTAAACCATGCTGTAGACCAAGAACATACTTTAATACAAAATTTCAGAAGCGTTTAAAAATAAACACTATACCTAAAAAAGCCATAGGTGCTATGGTTTAGCACTAGTAAAGGAGAGTATGGGGTGGGAAATCCTGTAAAACATTAACACAGTTTTGGAACTAAATGGTATGGGAATAGTAGGAATTGGCTACTTAACTCTAGCCACATCAACTTTTTGTTAGTTGCAGTTGCAAAGGTTTAAAAATACAGCCTTATCTACAAAAGCTGGCCAAAAGAAAAAGGTAAAATGCCATGATTATAGGGCAGCTAATTCAACAATCTATTTTAAAAAATGTAATTTCATTGGAATAATGTATTTTGGGACTGGGGGCAACATTTCATTTAACCGTGCAGCATGCGCTTAGTTTAAGAAATTATATTGGGGGTTATTTTTAAATGACTTAATGATCACAAAAACAAAACATGTTGAATGTAATAACTTGGAATATTAAGAATAAAAATCTGTACACCACCACCCAGACTGATGATACTTTGTTTCCTTAACTATATCTTCCACCCCCTGCATTAATTTCCATTTTTTTTTATCATTGAGGTCGGAAATCAGGAGGATTTGTTCCAAGAGTTGGTTTTGCTACATCTTTATGTTACAAATTGGACAAGTTCCCCATTGGCTGCAAAACTGGATTTGGACTAAAATTTTCCTTGTTAAGTATAGAACTCAACCTGAAGAGTCTGGGTCCTTCCTCCTCCTGGCAATTCATCTTTGCTCCCGTTAGCTGATTTAATTTTATATGTGCCAGTTGTAGCATTTCAAGTGTATGAATGCAGACTTGCTAATAACCAAGCTGAGCATCTGTGGACTTTATGTAGTTTCTGATTGGAGAAGCATACGGTAAGTGCCTGGATATTTAGACCTTACTGTCTCTTGTAGCAGAGCAACAACTGAATCCCATGATCTTAGTTTATTTCATGGTGCTCTTTAATGAGCTTTAACATTATCTGCTAATCACTTTTACCTATGGGACAAAAAAGCTTTAGAAATATGAGAGACTTGATAGGTAGCTCAGGTTCCCTATTGTAGAATAACTAGCGCATTTCCATTTTATATATTCCTGATCCATACTCACCCACCATGTGACTTATTGAAATAAATAGTTCATGATCTAGATTGTGGTTGTCTCTCAGTCACGTCTAACTCTTTGCGGCCCTGTGGACCCCAGGCATGCCAGGCTTCCCTGTCCCTCGCTATCTCCCGTAGTCTGCTCAAACTCATGTCCATTGAGTCGATGATGCCATCCAACCATCTCATAAAAATGGAACACTTCATGAACTTGCGTGTCATTAGTAAATTCCAGTAGCTCTCTAAGTTTCATTATAGTCTAGTAAGTTCACCAAGTATACTGGTTTATGTTCTAAGAGTAGACTACTCAAGAAGACTTGCTTAGATCTGTCAGGCAGCTTAGACGTGATAGGTTGGTTGCACCAGATTTCAAGTTGGTGCTCTTTTCCTTATATTTTGGCAGGAAGTATTAGAACTGTGAGTAACCAAAGGAGTAGGACCAAATGGTTGCAATCCGTGTTTTTCATTCTGAAGCAGTAAATATTTTGGGCTTTCCAGGCCATGGGTCTGTCTCAGTTACTCAGCTCTGCCAGTGTGGTGAGAAGACAGTTATAAACAAATGGGCATGCTGTTCTCTGTTCTGACAAAACTTTAGTTTTCATGTCAGAGTATTTTTTCCCCAACTACTGAAAATGTGAAAAGCATTCCAAGTTTGTGGAATATACAAAAACAGGCTGGGGTCTCCATTTGTCTTGTAGGAGAAGGAAATGGCAACCCACTCCAGTATTCTTGCTTCTTGCCTGGAAAATTCCATGGACAGAGGAGCCTGGCGAGCTAGTCCATAGGGTCACAAAGTCAGACACAACCAAGCACGCGGGCACCAGGCTGAGTTAACCCCTACCTACTTGACAGTGACTGATTACTTGCTCTTGTGTTATAAGCAAGATATGTCTCCCCCTCCCCTTTTAAAAAGTGATGTGTGCACGTTAAGTTGCTTCAGTCGTGTCCAGCTCTTTGTGACCCCATAGACCATAGCCCGCCAGGCTCCTCTGTCCATAGGATTCTCCAGGCAAGAATACTGGGTGGGTTACCAGGGGATCTTCCCAACCTGGGGAGTGATCCTGCATATCTTAGGTCTCCTGCATTGGCAGGCAGGTTCTTCACCACCAGCTCCATCTGGGAAGCCTTTTAAAAGTGATACGTTAACTGTCACTCCAGTAACAGGAATGATGTGTGCAGGTTTCATTTTTCTGCTTTGACATTAATGTACTTTGACAAGTTATACAGATTGGGCATTTATCGAGCCCTGATTTTTTCATTTGTGATATATTTTCATGCCAAATTTCTCAATGTTCATAGGAATGAACATTGAACTCAGAATGTTCAAAATTATACAGGATTTGATTTTTAAAATCTGTACAGGCTTCTTTAAAAGTGACCTTTAACAGGAAATTCTGTGTGGTGTTTTTCAATTAGCAATTACTGAAAGGAACTCCATCTCTGGCAGCACATTTCTTTGCTATCTATCAAATAGATGACTAACAACCCCACCCAATTTGTACATTTAAGTTGATGTGAGTTTTATAAATAATGCAGTACACACCTTTGACCATATTTTGATTGTGCAACTTGAAGCATTTTTGTTGACTAGGTTCCCAGAAGTAGGTGAGTTATATGCGTTTTTTAAAAAATTTTTGGCTGTGTCAGGCCTTTGTTGATACACAGACTTTCTAATTGGGGAGAGCATGGGCCATCATTGTGGTGGCTTTTCATGTTGCTGAGCAGTCTTTATGGCACGTGGGCTTCAGAAGTTGCAGCCCCCAAGGCTCTAAAGCACTGGCTCAGTGACTATACGTGCACTTAGCTGCTTCATGGCATGTGGGGAACTTCCTGGATCAGGGATCAAACCTGTGTCTCCTGCACTGGCAGGTGGATTCTTCACCACTGAGCCACCAGGGAGGCCTGCATTTAAAAATTTAATAGTGGTACTACATTGCCATACACAGTTTATTCTGGCATCTTTAACCTGAATACCATTTTTATGTCTGTATAATATTCCACCATGTGGACACATTCCTAGTTAACCATCATGCCTTTGGGCCTGGGCATTTTATTTCCATGCCTCACCAGTTTGGTTCCCTTACCTTGGTAGGTACATTTGTGTCTGCATTCCTAGAGATGAGATTCCTGGTGTAGTAACTTGATCAAAAGGTATGTTTAATTACACATACCTCTTGTTTTACAGTAATAGCCAAATAAAGTATTTCACGGACTAGGGAATGAATTTGAGTAAAAATTGAGAAAAGCAGGAAGATTTACAGTACTATGCCTGCACTAGTATTTAGAACCAGATAACGTGATGTCCAGAGGGTAGTACTCCACATATTGGGAAGAGTAACTTTTCGGATCATAATCAGTTGAAATCACATCAAAGCAGACAAACATAAGACTGTTTCTGAGTAGATTAGGGTCTTTGCCATAATGCAGTGCCAAGATAGCACTTGGGGCCTTCCCATCGTACTGCTCGAATTTAGCCAAGGGAACTAGTCAAGTAAAAGTGGAAGTTGCTCAGTTGTGTCTGACTCTTTGTGAACCCATGGACTCTACAGACTGTGGAATTACAAAATACTGGAGTGGGCTGCCTTTCCCTTCTCCAGGGGATCTTGCCGGCTCAGGGATCAAACCCAGGTCTCCCACGTTATAGGCGGACTCTTCACCAGTTGAGCCACAAGGGAATTTAGTCAGGAAGGTACTAAAAGTAAGGAGAGGAGCAGCACCAGGGATGAGGTCACTTTTCAACCTGAGTTTTGTCCTACAGTTCCATATAAAATGTATAAAAGTATTTGATGGGGAATCACATTTTCAAATAAGGATTTTGTTTTTGAAAATGGTACATGTCTTAAAAAATAGAGCTTACATCTTCAAGGACATTTTCTGATGTATAAATAACTCATTTCTGTGCCTCACTAGAATATAAGCTCCTTGAGGGTAGAAACTTTTCTATGCTGTTGCACTAATGCTGGGCATAAAGCAAATGCTGACCATTGTGTAGCTAACGGTGAATGCTGCATTAAGAATTTATGAAACAAGGGACTGTACTGGATGGAAACTTCATTTGAGGACAATCAGCTACAACATTCCAGCTGTAACATATCTGTCACAGATCATACTTTAATAAACTCAACTAACTAGTTCTATGTAAGAGATCTATAGAAGATTCTTGTATTCCAATGTGAAGACATTAGAAAATGCCAGCCTTTTTCTTTTCTTCCAATTTAACAATCTTAATCCAAACCAAATGAGATCTGAGTAGAACTTTTATGTGAGGATTCTAAAGTTCATCTTACGTAAACAATTATTTTGGGTAAATGGCCTCACCCGTCACCTTTTTAAATAGCTGTAATAATTAACGTGACCATAGTGTAGAAAGTATCTGCAACATAGTACACCAAAGTACTCAGGATAAGCCAAGCCCCTTGAAAATTAACACATAAGAGTGGAGAGTAAGGGCAACACCTTACCGGTGAGCCCTTCCTTTTACGTTAGTTAATTCCACTAGTAAGAATCATAAAAAGCAAGTGTATAAATAAACGACTAACAGAAAATTATATGGCCATCAATGGGAAGACAGCGAGTAAAGCTGTTACTGTGCAACGCCAGACAAGTTTTCACTTTGACAGTGCTAAGCTGTGCTAAAGTTCATTTCCATTTTTTATTTGATGTTTCCAAATATAAAAAAGTCAAGATTCTTACACCAATTATCTCAAATGAGACCATGCAAAGCAAAGTGTATACAACAATCATTTCCCCTTCAGTTCTGTGTGATTGACAGAAAATTGAATGGCATATGCCTGGTTGAAAAATTTCACCAGTTTACAAAAAAAAACCAACAACCCAGCAACAAACATGCAAGCCAGTTGCTACTTTGTGTCTACAAGTTACTTTATAAACTTCTTTAATTAGGAGGCACAATGAACTGAAAATTCTAGCTGCCCAAATTTATCCTGCTACCCCACAGAAAGCACAAGTGACAGCCCCAGCACTCTGTAAGCTCTGGAGAGTTGAGCTAGTAGACACTATTTGTTATCTGCAGTAGGTTCAGCTCTTGAGTCTGCAGAAGTCAGCTTTTTCTCTTAACAGAAATAAGTCTCCTTAGGGCCCTTCCTCTAGGAAATTTTGCTAGGCTGGGTTCCAAAAGAATAGTGAAGTGTGAAATTTAAAGTGTGACAACTGAAGTATTTTGATGCATTATACAAATTTTTCCTAGTTGCACAGACTAAAGACAGGTGGTTTGCTAAACAGCACTGAAGAAAATCCTGACCCAGTGGTTCTACTTCAAATGTTTCTGACCAAAGAAAATAATACAACAATATTTATAGGCTCACTTTTAAGAAATGGCTGACATTAATACTGTACATATTTTACATGTCAAATACATAGTCCAAGAGTTTATAAAATAAGTTCATGCATTATTACCTCTAATAATATCATATACAAGATACCCAGCCTCCCTCCCCCAGTACTTCTGACATTTCAGGTGGACACAAGTCTTATATACAAAAACAATCCAGTTCTCTCTGCTGTGTTAAGTATATAATTTAAAGAAACTTCAGAGATTACTGAGAAAAAACTACAAAGTGTCAATCTGTGGGATTTAAAATGTTTCCTTAAAAAAAAAAAAAACACCCAGAATACATAACCTCTGTACAAAGAAAAATATAAAAATTCTGGATGATCATGTTTGATCACATTACATAATTTAGGATGAAATGTCATTGGTTAAGTTTTTTTACTTTACTCATTCCTTTGACAGCATTCATTTGTGAACTAATATTTATATTTAGTTCAGCTGCATTTACAGCATAAGATCTCATTTTCAAAACAGTGGCACCAATTTTCCTTAAGTGTAACAGTATTGTTTTTAGCAGCAATTATGTTTTAAAGGTTGACAATTTAGAGAACAAATGTGTAACTATGCTTACTTTCTACTTTATATTCACCAGTTATGATGTTTACATATAGAATCATCTTTCACTTTGCCCCACCTCATTTCTTGCTTGGTCAGCAAAGTCAGAAAAGGTATTCATGTGTTTCTGTTAGATGGGATTCTTGGATTTAAGTGAATCTAAAGACAAGTGTAAGACAAATTCTTAGTCCAGGTATGTTCCAGAGCCCCAGTATTTAGTTATATAATACCTACTGACCAGCTATAAAAGATGAGATGTTCTAAGGTGCCTTAACAATCTACATCTGTAACAGCTGAACGAGAAGGCCATTTCACTCAACTGTGATGCAATCAGCACCGACTGGCCTTTACCAGCAAGTTTAACCGATGTCACTAAATTATTTAAATTAGTTTACATTGAGGGACGTATAGTTCTCATGTATTCTGTGTGAAGAGAGTATGAATAAAGGGAACTGGCCATGGAGCATGTTAACGCAAATTCTAGGAGTACAGTTTTCATGATAAGATGTTATCTACTACATGCAATTTGCTTATAGTACCTGCCTAACAATCACTAGCTCTATAGAGTTAAACTTTGTCTTAAAGTGACTGTTGAGTCCCTTTACGGGAATTGGCCATATCAGGTGATGTAATACCACTTGGGAAAATTGACACAAGTTGACAAATTCCTGAAAATAGGGTCATATAGAAAAAACAGTCCAAATCTGGGATCTATGAATTAAAATTGTGATCCTATGATGGACTGCTTTAATATCAGAATTATTGTCATAAATTCCCACAACAGGATTTGTTGAATATGTGAAAATGATTTTGTGTCTATGTGTATGTGTATGCTTTGTTAAAACAATTTGAGGGGGGAAAATGTACCCACAAATAAGCTGATGTGACAAAACCCACAGACTGATAGCAAATGGACAAACACTGAAAAAAAAAATGCTGTGAAAATGCCAACCAAAATAACAAGGTGGGTGGGTGGACTGGAGTAAGGGGGGTACAGTTAAGGCATCTAAAAAAAATTCCACATGGCTTTGGCTTATTAAAATATTTTACACTATCTTTTTTTTTTTTTTTTTAAAGATTTGAAAGCATCTGAAAAACAGGCAAATTGTTTGAAAATCCTGCATGGCAAATTCAGACAGTTTGCAAGCGTCATTCAGATGTTTGTGAAGGATAATAAAGAAGCCTCTGCCCACAAGACTGCACAGGGTGGAAGAGGTCTTTCCAATTCTCTCTTATCTTACACTAGACGGCAGCCCAGAGGTCTGTGCAGCAGTTACAAACAAGGTGTTACTGTCTGGAAGGGACGGGACTGTAGAGTTTCCATTGGTGGGAGAACAGCCCAGCTTTAGTTTTTCCAGATACTCTGCATGGACAGGCTTGTGGCACTGGAGCACTTTGATGGCATCTTCCACTTTGAACCACTCTCTTTTCCTTCCTAAAAAAACACCAAATGAAATAAAAATAAATATATAATAAAAATAAATGAAGTTAACTTACAATTGTAAGATAACTCAAACTGGCAGATGTATATTGATCTTCTCTAAAAAGCAGCTAGAAACTAATTTACGATGCAAACTGAATATACACATGTAGTATGAATTTAAAGAATTCAGATAGCAAAAGGAAAGGGAATTTACCTATATTAACAGAATCTTCCCAGTCTTCTAGTATTTCAGTGACAGTAAGAACATAAACGTATGTTCTGTGCTTGCGGTCTTGGTTCTGCTTGAATATAAAAAGAAAAGCATTTTAATCTACAAGAGCTAGTCATGCACGTTTCGAGTGAAGAATTCAGTGCGGCCTACGTTAGCATAGTTTTCTTGCCAACACAGGCAAGTAAACTCAGTCATACAACCCTCAGCACCAGAGTGAATTTATGTAAGACAAAACATGAGCAGACTTCCTAACCTAGACCAGGGCCTCTCAACCTCGACCATCTATTTCATCACCCAGGACGCAGTTTGTTTCTTTTTTTTTTAAAGAGACGCTGATTCAGTTAGTCTGAGAGGAGGCCTAAGTATGTAAAAGCTTCCTGGTGAACACAGCAAAAGTTGAGAATAGTATGAGGACAGTCCATTTCTAGAATGCCATGTCCTATATGCTCCAACTCAGTTTTTACTCCTATTAAAACTGCCACCTAACCTTGTGTCAAGGTTCAAAATTAAACACAATTGGCCTTAAAGGAAGGGGCTCATCTTCACCTTGACTAAAGTTGACCTTGTTTGCCATAGTCTAAGACGTCAGACAACTGCCCTAATTTTTTTTTTTTTTTACCACAAATCACCCGAGTAATTCACTCAATCAGTATCTTATGTCTTTGGGAATGAAAGAGAACGGGAATAAAACAGAGGCCTCTCTCACTTAAAACATTATGTTTAAGGATCTTAACTCTATGCCTGGAAAATCAATACACTTATTTGCTATGTTCACAAATTAATCAAAATCACCATGGTGACTAGGCAGGAACATTCTAACTTTCCCTTATATTTTTCTAAGGGGAAAGGTACACTGATTACCATTTTCTGTTCAGATTCTATGAAATTTAAATAGTAATTATAAAGCACTTATTACTGTTGCCTTCCCATGTTACACAAACATGAGAAGTTTTCTTTAAAAATCTTGTCAGCATATTCACATATGCACTAACGTGTACCTTGGTTACTCAGTTACAGAAGACTCAGTGTTTTTCAGTTTAACCAGGAGATGGTGCTATTTAACTGGGTAAGGCAAGTGGTGAATTCTGGAAAATTATAGTACCTTATGAACTTTACTCTTCCAGTGTTATGTATTCTGGGAGTCATCAATTTTACCAGGTGCTGTACAATCAGAATTTTTTCTGATTTCTGAAAAAGGCTAAAAGATAAAATCTTTAAGGACTGTATTTATAGTCCTATCAGCAGGACTAAGCTAACACTTTAAGGGTATCTTGAAAAAAAAAAATCACAATGTGTCTGATATACCATGTATCTAGGTCTGAATCTTGTATGAAAATATATTTGAGAACAGCTTGGGTCTCATGACCTGACCTCATTTCTCCCCACCTTCCATGGAATACTTGTCACTTTCAAATTTCCTCTGCACAAATTCCATTCTGCCTCAAGTAGTAACACATTATAGCAGAGAATTCTATCCTAGTGTCTAGTCTGCGCATCTGAGTTTTGCATCCTCACGGTGTCCTTTCAGGATAAAGTCGTTATGCATATCATCCAGTGTTACATGCTGAAGGCAAAGGGTTCATTTCCAGGCAGTATCCATGAGAGACCTAAGCCCTTAGGTGACACGGAGAATATTGTAGTAATAGTGTATGAAAGTCAAACAGCTTCCACTTCCCTCCCTCCTAAATCCTTATGACTTCCTTGCCTACTGGTAGCTTCAGAGGAATATCTAGTTCAGGCTGCTGCCGATTATCTGGCCTGTTAGGAAGGAAGAAGTCATTAATTCTATCAGCAAGATGAGGATTACTTTTGTAACTCACCTCAAATATGCCCAGGAGTCTGCCCAATTTTCCTTTTACTCCAGCCTATTAAAAAAAAGACGAAATATAAAATTTTTACGTAACAGAATTTATGTGCAAGTTGTTTTCTCTGTGTTCCCCTTCCACTGCACAGTCCTGTTCCTTTTACCTGGTACTGTGACAGACTGGAACTTCAGTGTGTGCCACAAACCCAGAATGAAAACTAACAGACTGGCACGTGCTTTCTCTGAAAATGCTTATCCCTTAAGACCCGTCCCTAGAAAACCTTTCCAATTACCAACACCCAATGAGAGCCTTATCACTCACTTCTCATTATGCTCTAACTGCTGTTCAAGAAGTTTTTATGGCCCTTGATCTATGCTGTTTTGCTCCTGAGTAAAAGTAAGTTCCATCTCCTATCAGTTGTGAGAAGACAAGCAGGCCAAGTGTGCTTCTGTGCATGTGTGTGCCCTCATTTTACTGAACTTTAAGACAAAGCCAGTAAAATAAAAGCAACTGGCTTCCTATATGTATGTCTGAAAATGAATTGTAGCACATGATGAATTTTCTCTCTGTACATTTTTGCTCAGTTAACACTAACCTTGCTTTGGGGCAAGGCCATCATGTTATATATTGATCACTGATGAGACTGTTATATAACTGTGTTATTCAGCTCTGGGGGATTTTCACATTGATCTTTAACTATTTTACCAGGTAGAAAAAAATAATCTGCTTACCAAAGTGCTAGCTGTAGTTACGTGCTTTAAAATGTTGAATCAGACAACCAAACAGCACTGTGTGGCCTGCCTGTCTTCATGCCTCTTCCTCGGTGTATTTAGCAAACTGCCTTGTTTGTGAACCTTACCCAGGATGCCCTACTCTCCATCTTACCTCTTCATAAACCTCCCTCACAGCAGCACCATCAGGCTCTTCCTCAGGCTCCATTCCTCCTCCGGGGACAATCCATTGGTCTGGATACCGACTGCTGCTCACCAACAGGACCTGCAAGCCCGACCATAACTGTAAACCCCAGCCCCAGAAGTACTACGGACATTCACATTTATTTGTTCATGCTACAGCAGCAGAGCTGGGCAATTTCAACAGAAACTGTATGGCCCACAAAACCTAAAATACTGTTTGTCCTTTATAGGAAACTCTGCAAATCCAGGTCAAGAACGGCATTAAGCTAGAAATGTGTACACAGTTATAAAACAAACGAAAAACCCCATACACTATTAATACAGAGTAGTATCCTGCCAGTTCACTTTTTAACAGTATCTGAAACAAGAAGTAAACATCCATCCTGTAAGTGAAAATTTGTGCACTAGGTTAGGTTGGAATTCACCCAAGTTGAGAGGACGGAGGTGGGGAAAGACTATGATAAATAACCAAATGATGTTTATGAAAGTAACAGGCAGGCGTCTTGACCAACTTGAACAGAAATGTCTGCAAAATTACCTTAGTATATTGCCTTCAAGCAAATGCAAACAGTTCTCTCCAGAAATTAATCAGCTGACAGCAAAGCTTGATCCTCAGTGCGGATTCTGGTTTTCTGACACTGTGTCAACTGTCTGCCCAGCTTTGTCCCTATTGCCAGATAAAGGGCTGGCCCTTGGGAATTTAGAGCCAGCCCAGGATTCACCTACAAGAGTAAGCTCCAGAACCCAATCTGCCCAAATGGAAACTTCCAGGCTGACAGCAGTTTACAAGTCCCACCTTTCCCCCAAACCTCAAGAAAACTGGGTTGGGAGATGAGGGAAGGACTTCAAATGCACAACTCCCCTCGATCTGAGAAGCAGCAGCACGCCTCGGCCTACAGACACACCATCACCACGCAGTGGTGGATTGACTAACACTCAAGAATTCAGAGCAGTTTCTCTCAATTCTGATCTGGACAGGACTTTACTACATCACTCCTCCGAGTATGTAACAGGCAGAACGGAGGCACGTCTAGAGAAAGCACTGTAAATTAACAACTGACAGAGCCTTAGCTAAAGTACTAACGGGGTTTCCCAGGTGGCTCACTGGTAAAGAATCCACCTGCCAATGCCGGAGACGCAGGTTTGCCCTCTGGGTCAGGAAGATCCCCTGGAGGAGGAAATGGCCACCCACTCCAATATTCTTATTGGGAAAATCCCATGGCCAGAGGAGCCTGGTGGGCTATAGTCCACGGAGTCACAAAGAAATCAGACATGACTGAGCACCCAACTGGCTGACATTGAGGGCACCACCAAGTCCAAACATAGAAATTTTGGTAAAGTGAAATGTAAGACAGCCTTAAATTTAAGCTTTCTTAGTTACAGCATCCTCCTCTGCAAAAAGAAGTAACTAGCCTTGCAAGACTGTTGAGTGTTAAGGAGTATAACATACCTCAGATCCTAGCCCACGTGAGTAGGCCAAGCACAATGGGCCTCATTGTACCCACTACCGTGAGTACTGTTGGCCATCACAGTTGGATCTTCTGCTTTCCCACCAACTGAGTTGGATTCATCTGTCAAGACAAGTTTGTTCCCCAGATTTTGCCAGTTGCACTTGTTTTTGTAATCACTGAACGTTAATGATAAAATGAGGGCAGGAAGTAGTTATCAAAAAGGCTCTGCAAAAATTCATTAAAGATGGATTGTTAAAAATTGCTATCAAATTAAGTATGGCTAAGATTACTTTAAAAAAAAAAAAAAAAAGACCAGAAGAAGGAAATTTTAAAAATCTAGAAAGTTAAAATCCTACTTTATACCAAGTGGAACTGCAAATCAGATTTCACCTTTGGATTTTATTCAAAAAGTATACTTGCCAATTGTCTATGGTATTCAAAGGCTGTGACCCTATATCAAGACTGGCAAATGAATATGTTTTTAAATTAGAACAAAAAAGGTTTAAGGTACAAAAGTGTTATATCCTGTATCATAGAAAAAGCAAATGGTAACCACCAGTTCTGACCACAGAGCTGGAAGCTTCTTTTCCTGGTTCCTAGGCATGAGTTAGGGATAAACTGGTTTCTAGTATCTGGATAAAATTCTTACTGCCTAATTCTATGCTCTAAAAGCAACCTCCTTGATCACCTTCATAATGGAACAGGGTGGTGCAGGGAACTAGCCACCAGAAAAGTACATCTTCACTGAGTAAACAGGGAGTTTCAAAACCATCGATATTCATAATGTTCTGAAAAATAATGAAATTCAGCGTCATGTATCTAGGTCAATGACTAATATGTCCCTATTTGACCACAACAGTCTTTAAGAATTAATTTACATAAGGTTAATAATCTTGAAAAACCATTAGAACAGTCTGTGTCTGTTTCTGAACTAACACCTAAGCTTCCAATTGAAACCCAAATCTTTATATACAGGACATCACTGTCATATGACTGAACTTCTCTTCCAAATGATTTAGCTGAGAAACCAAGAAATTGTGCTGCAAGAGTCCCTTGACATTCTAAAGCGATTAAATTTTATCAAGCCATTAACTCCAAATGTATCTTTCCAAAAATGATCAATTTAAAATGAGTAATACCTAAGGTACAACATCCAAATGTTTAAATAATCAGTATCTAAACAACTAGATTAAGAGATCTGATAATGAGGCTTTGGTGATGGTACAGATTTGGAAACTGGTATGTTATTAAGTACTTGCCTGCTCATCTTGAGTACCTGGGAGTGCAGACGAGGTCAAGGCTATGTGGTAGGGGAAGGGGGTGGGTGGGATTAAGAAAAGAAATCTAAACAGTATAAGCAGAGATAAGGACAGTTAAAACCCCTACTATAGACTGGAAGAATCTAAACCCACACCACAGAATATTATTATTCAGTATCTCCCTCTCAATTCCTGCAAAGCCATCTTAACATTCTATAACATCCCCAGTGTACCAGATCTACAATGCAGCTTTAGGATGCAAACTAATGCTCTAAGAAAGGTGTTACTAAAAACAGAAACTTCTAGAGAGAAGGGTTCTCACACTATCCACCTCTATCCATACTTTTGTCTCAAAATAATGCTTATCACAATTTTTAAATTCTACAGCTGCATTAGAACATCCCTGGTGGCTCAGAGGTTAAAGAGTCTGCCCACAATGCGGAAGACCTGGGTCGATCCCTGGGTCGGGAAGTTCCCCTGGAGAAGGAAATGGCAACCCACTCCAGTATTCTTGCCTGGAGAATCCCAAGGACAGAGGAGCCTGGTGGGCTATAGTTCACAGGGTCACAGAGTCGGACACGACTGAGCGACTTCACTCACGACTTCACTCTCGCTGCATTAACCTTTACAGACTTCTTTCTACTCTCAGACAGCTAAAAAGTATTCATAATTTTACTGGCTTCACAATCCTAGGTTGGCTCTTAGATGTCTGTGATGCAAAATCTGAGAGAAAGTGGTGAAATTTGCTGGAAGTTGTGCAAGACAAAAGGTGTGCAGCTGCTATGAGGTAAGTCTATTGATATTTGCCACTAAATATATATATGTGAATGAATATATTTATGTATTAGGTTGGGAGAAAAGTTCTTTCAGATTTTTCCATAAGATGGTACGTAAAAATCCAAAGAAAATATTTTTGGTCAGTATTTGTTGTTGTTCAGTTGCTAAATCATGTCTGACTCTTTGCAACCTCAGGGACTGCAGAACACCGGGCTCCTCTGTACTCCACTATCTCCCTGTTTGCTCAAATTCATGTCCATTGAGTCAGTGATGCTATCTACCCATCTCATCCTCTGCTGCCCCCTTCTCATTTTGCTTTCAATCTTTCCCATTATCAGAGTCTTTTCTAATGTGCTCTTCACATCAGGTGGACAAAGTATTGGAGCTTCAGCATCAGTTCTTCCAACGAATATTCAGGATTGGTTTCCTTTAGGATTGGCTGGTTTGATCTCCCTGTAGTCCAAGAGACTCTCCAGTATCTTCTCCAGAACCACAGTTTGAAAGTATCAATTCTTCGGCATTCAGCCTTCTTTAAGGTCCGAATTTCACATGTGTACATGACCACTGGAAAAAGCACGGCTTTAACTATATGGACCTTTGTCGGCAAAATGATGCCTCTGCTTTTTAATATGCTGTCTAGGTTTGTCATAGCTTTCCTTCCAACCCCAATATTACTGTTATTTATGAAAGAAATGACCAAAGCTTTAAAATAAATGGTATTACTGAGGTAACAAAGGATAGGTTACAAAAACTCTTTCAATAAGAGGATACACTAACAGCTGACAGGTCCATACATGGTCATTCATAGGTTTTAAATTCTCTTTCAACTACTTTTCTAGACCTATTAGATTTTGTGCATCGGACAAGATGATAAAGACAAAAGTTGACACTTAACTTTCCATATAAGCCAGAGCTGAGACCACAGGAAAGATTTATAAAAAGGAGGCTAGTCAACCCACCAAGTTGCAGGATTAGACTTGAATCACACTCAAACCCCAACGCCAATGGCATTAGAGTGGTGAAAAGTGAAGACACTTCTTCCCCAATTCGACCTGGCCACCTCCATATCAGCATTCCTCCCACTACACTATCAGATCTTATCCCTCTTTTCATGTATTGGTCAATTATCAGAATAAAATACTATTCACTTGGCATTGTTGAGAAGTTATTTTTCATATGTGTTTTTCTTAGATACCCAATGTTTCAAGATTTGGAACAGAGGTATCTCTCACTTTTAGTAGCAACAGTATAGTGATAATCAACTTGGAACCAGCCCTGAATCTTGCTGGACAAAGGTTTGTCTGTGAATTGGAATAATATTCCAATAATATTCTATAATATTACTCTATATCACCCAAGTCCTCCTCACTGAGGGATGTGTAAAAGCGTGTGAACTAGGATATGCTGTTCGATGTCTACCTAATACAGCCATGCCCTCAGAGGTGGGAGGTACATGGGACTGTTGGTTCCCTACACCAAGGGGCCCCAAATTGCCCTGTGGTTCAGCTTTTACCCTTACGATGGCTCTTGGTCACAGCCTGCCTCCAGGAACAAGCGAAAGTGAAAGCTGCTCAGTCCTGTCCGACTCTTTGCGATCCCATGGACTCTAGCATACCAGGCTCCTCTGTCCATGGAATTCTCCAGACCAGAATACTGGAGTGGCAGCTGTTCCTTTTTCCAGGGGATCTTCCCAATGCAGGGATGGAACTCAAGTCTCCCACATCGCAGGTGGATTCTTTACTATCTGAGCCACCAGGGAAGTGAACAAGTAGTCACTATAAATTACCACATCTTTCTCAGAAAACACAAAGCTATTCAGAGAACCCCTTAAGTGATCCCTAAATATAAGAATAAAGAATTTTACTTTGCAAATTGTATCTGTATATTTAGAAGCTGTTTTGGGGT
Source organism: Ovis canadensis (assembly GCF_042477335.2). Lineage (NCBI taxonomy): Eukaryota > Metazoa > Chordata > Mammalia > Artiodactyla > Bovidae > Ovis > Ovis canadensis. The sequence goes on along the minus strand of NC_091247.1, from coordinate 135,406,039 downwards.
TGTTGGTCTTTCTTTCCCACATTATCACAAAGAAGAACACGAATGGTTAAAACTATCTCTACTGTACTTAACGGTTTTATAGGCGTTTGGCCAAAATTAGGGCAGCAGTATATTAGGAACACCCACTATGCACATATACATTTTAAAAGGTAGTAAGTTACAATAATAGTTAATATATCCACTAGCCACTACCAAGTTCTATTACTCACAAACTAGTACTACTTTTTGGGCTACAGAGGCAGAGTGCTGTAAGATCAGAAATAAAGACACATTCTGTGAAAATGTATTTAACCCAGATTATATGGATTGGTAGATAATGCTAAGCTGTGTTGACCATGACTTTTTTCTCCCAGCATGTTAATGTTCTGAAGTGGGATAAACTTCCCACTGGGGATGGGATAAACTTTCACAAAATTGGAGAAAGCCTTGGTGATACACCAAAATCCGTAAGAATAAATACGGATGCAAATCGTACATGAGGGCCTTCCCTTGAAGAAGTGGCTGACTGGGTAGGCTAAGCAGCCCTTCTCTAGGTCTAGGAAAGCTGCAGGCACAGATGAAGGAGGCTGGTGACATCTCCCGGCAGTTAGAAAAGGCCACCTTTGGATAGTTAATTCTGATGAAAGTGGTTTCCATCTGAAGTAAGAACCTTCAAGGACTCAACGCTCTTGATACATGTCTGAAAAGGCTTATTGATTCTAAGGGTTAAAGTACTAGTAGAGAGAGGCCGTAATATTTCTTAGTAGTAGTGTTTGTTGCTCAGTTGTGTCCAACTCTTTGCAACCCCATGGACTATAGCCTGTCAGGCTCCTCTGTCCATGGGATTCTCCAAGGAAGAATACTCGAGTTATTTACCACTCCCTTCTCCAGGGGATCTTCCTGACGAGGATGTAACCGGGTCTCCTGCATTGCAGACAGATTCTTTACCACCTGAGCTACAGGGACGGCTTAGTTTTTGTTTATTAGAGCTCTGGTTTAGAGTCCCACAGGTTTCAAGGCTACTGGCTCAGAGAGCTTACAAGCCAATTACAGCAAAAAGTCCAAATGCAAGTTCTTAAGACTGTATGTTTCTCACTTGCAACTGTGCCTGGATTCCACCCAGGATCAAGTCATTTCTGTTTCTCTCTTTAGAATTCTATCCTATTTTGCTGCCAGATAATCCCCAAACTTGAATAAATCTAAAACTGAAATACAGCAAGCAACTCCTTAATCTTACACTGAAGGTGCTCTTCATTTTTCAGCCACTATTTTTCCTCTGTTCTCCTAAGCTACAGTTCAATTAGACCACAGCCCCAAATCTTGCTCTGTTTATGCTGTTTGGTCCTTCCTTACCCACTCACTGAAATCCAACTCCAAATGACTCATGCTGGATCTTAACTCTGGAGCTCCTCATGGTACTTCTGCCTGCATGCTAAGTCGCTCAGTCATGTCTGACTCTTTGCGACTCTGTGGACTGTAGTGCTCTTGGCTCCTCTGTTCATGGGATTCTCCAGGCAAGAATACTAGAGTACTAGTAATACTAGAATACTAATTTTGCCCTTTCCTACTCCAGTGGATGTTCCTGACCCAGGGATCTAATCCATGTCTCTTTTGTCCCCTGCACTGGCAGGTGGGTTCTTTACCGCTAGCACCAGATGGGAAGCCCGACAGTACTTCACCAGCACTTCATTGCCTTTTATAGGCTTCTCTGATGGGTCAAAGGGTAACGAGTCTGCCTGCAATGCAGGAGACCCGGGTTTGATCCCTGGGTCTGGAAGATCCCCTGGAAAAGGGAATAGCAGCATCCCACTCCAGTACTCTTGCCTGGAGAATTTTTTTATGGAGCCTGGAGGGCTACAATCCATGGGGTTGCAAAGTGTCGGATACGACTTTTTTTCTTTTCATATCAGTCATCTGTCTAACCTCCTGCTATACAGAGCATGTTCCTTAGGAGCCGACACTTTTCATCTTGCAACCTGGTTCCAACCATCATATATGCAAATACATTCAATGGAATCCATTTCAGGTTTCCTTTCGTGAATGTACTGTCCACTTTCACAGCAAAGGCAGAGATCCCAGCTCCTCTATAGAATACTTATTTGTTGTCTTGACTGGAAGCCCAACTGTCAAAAGGGTGGTTCCCTATAGAAACAACTAGTTGGAGAGGATCAAATGAACAAGAGATTTAGAAATAAAGGGCCTGGGCTCAAAATGATCTGTCAGCTTCTGTGACCTTGAGACAAGTTACTTCCATTGCCTAATTTCTTCCTTTACAGATGCTAATGTTTATTATCTACCTCACAGGGAAGAAAGAGATGCAATGGGAAAATACATAAAACCACACCCCAAAGAATAAAAACTGCTGCGAGAACACCCTTCTGTCCTACAAAAACCTATTCTAAAGTCTACTTAGAACCCCTTTAAGTAGAGAGCCAGACTGGAACACTGCACAGCTTGAGGGTCAAAAAGCAATTACTATTTTATTTCACTTTAAACTCTATAAACACAACAAGAGAAACGAAGATCCTAAAGATCCAAACCAGACGTTAAAGTTGGCTGTGCATTATTTAAAGAATTCCAGAACCTTCCCTCAGAGCATATTCTCTAACAAACTGATTGACTTGGTTTCGCAACCTCCGGGTTATCACATTTACAAAGTTTTACGTAATAAGCTTATCTAATAAATTCTTCAAATCTTGCTCTTTATTTTATAATGGCACTGGTCTCTTGATTCCACTAGAGGCTAGGAATCTAGCATTTATTACAGTAGCTGCTACTGCTAAGTCACTTCAGTCGTGTCCGACTCTGTGCGACCCCATAGACGACAGCCCACCAGGCTCCCCCGTCCCTGGGATTCTCCAGGCAAGAACACTGGAGTGGGTTGCCGTCTCCTTCTCCAATGCATCAAAGTGAAAAGTGAAAGTGAAGTCGCTCAGTCGTCTCCGACCCTCAGCGACCCCATGGACTGCAGCCTTCCAGGCTCCTCCGTCCATGGGATTTTCCAGGCAAGAGTATTGGAGTGGGGTGCCATTGCCTTCTCTGTTATTACTGTAGAAATAATTTCAAAGCAGAAAACCAACTCATTTATCTGCTACGATCAACTTCTGATGCTCTCCTCAGACTCTTGCTTTACCATTCACACAATACAAGCCATTTCAATTTCCTCCCATTTCCCATATTTTCCCCTGGGAACCTTCGTTTTCACAAAGCCTGAATTCCATGTTCACATTATGGCAAGACTTCAAAGTCACTACTTTAAAGTCTTTCAAACTCAGCCTTGGATGATCTCACTCATTCAGCAAACCTTGTGCACCCAACTGCTCTGGGCCTAGCCCTGTGCTCAGAGCCCAGCATCAGCAGGGACCAGATGCTGAATTCCAACTCTACCATTTCCTAATTACCTCATTTGGGCAAAGTACTTCTGATTTGCAACTGTCTCCTCACCTATAAAGCTGCAGTTAAGAGGAGTAAATGTAACAAACTTAAATGTCTTCAGGCAGTGCCCAGCACCTAGTTAGCACTCAACTAAGAAAATAATTATACAATAGTGAGCCAATCAGATAAGATTCTTGACCTATCTTGATCACTTCTGGTAAGTATTATTTTATATTTAAAGTTTGCTTTGTGCTAACGTGGTCCTTCCCTCAAGGACCTTCTAATCTTTTTAACAGAATGCACTTAAAAAACCCGTTGACTTTGTAAATGCTAAAAGCCATTCTCTACTTTCTGGCTCTCCTAAACAGGCCCAGCCCCAAAACATCAACTTCTCTAGAAAACTCCTTTGGAATTTAAATTCCAATAGAGACCCTCAACTGAGCACGAGATCAACACTAAAAGGCTTGGTTTCTTTTAAAAAAATTAAAGAGTTTGAAGAGCACCATTCTGAGGTACTTTGATTTTTGTTAGCATAACAATATAAGCCACTGAGAGTACACTATGTCATACTCATCCTAACTACAGGGACTAGCAATAAGGAAGCCATTAAATTCCTGCCTCCAGCTTTAGCTTAATATTTTATTGGACATAATTGGATATGGAAACAGAACTCAATGTTAATGCTTTTCCTGTCTAACCATTTAGAAGTGGCAATGCTACAAGATTTTCATCAGCTACCAATCGACTTTATTGCTCCACGCAAAATAAAACTAGTAAACCATTTTTAAATTAAATATACGAAACCGAAGTATAAACTGTTCTCCAGAAAAACCTCAACGGCCTTACTATCAACCCAATGCTGATGAGTGAATTAACAGAAGACTGCTGCTTCCTCTTAGAACAAGAAAGACTGCTCCTCGCCAGATGTCAAGAAAAACATACCAAAGAAGCTCTGATAAATATGCAAAGGTAGAGATTACCGTCAGAAAATGGCAACTTTGCCCACCTCTAGTCCACCTTCTCCCTTCTGGTGATTCCACGGTTTTCACTACTCATCATTCTATAGTCAGAAAACTTTAAAAGAGGAGGCTTTTTTTTGTTTTTTTAATCCAGTATAAATACGCCAAGTGCTTGTAAACTAAAGGATCCACCAAAAAGTGGAACTGATAGAACCAGACCGAATGGGTTTTTAAAGCACGGGGACTGTCTGGATATTCCATAATCATGCCTACATTCATCTGAAGCCGCAAACTGCTATTTCAGGGGAGAGGAAAATATAACAAGAGGCAGAAGGGCTGGGGCTGCAACATTCACGCCATTTCTACCCTCTGTTAGTACTCAGCGTTTTATTTGGTTTCACGCTCCATTTGCAGGTTAAAGTGGTGACTCCCGCTAGGCGGGAGCAAGACTGCCCGGGACCCTCCAGGGGGCCAGGAGGCGTCTCGGCCTCCCGTCCTAACCACGGCCCCGTGGGAGAGCGCAGGGCTGGGTGAGCCCCTTTGTTTCCACAATCAACCCAGAGAAAGGAAGGAAGGAGAGAGGGAGGGCGGGAGGGAAGGAGGGAGGGGGCTAATCCCTTCCAGCCCTGAGGCTAGACGGAGGGTCTGCTGAGAAGGGGATGGAGAAAGGGAAGGGCAAGCGCAAAGACCTCCCATCCCGGCCAGCCCGGACTCCCACACCAACCCCGCCCCGGCGCCCTAGCGGAGGGGACCAAGCGCGCCGGCCGCCCTCACCTCGTCCTCCTGCTCGCTCCGGAAGCAGAGGCACGCCGCCCGCTTCTTGAAGCCCTCGCGGTCATAGGTCCGCGTCTGGTTGGGCTTGAACTTCATCATAGAGGAGGGTTCTTGCTGCCGCTGCTGCCCCGGCCGCCGCCACCCCGCCGGGCAGTGGGGTCGAGGGCGAGTCGGGGCGCAGGGAAGCGAGGAGGCGGCGCGGGGAAGGGCAGCGAGGCCGGGTCAGTCCCGGAGCAGACGACCGCTCCGACGCGGGGCAGAGCGCGAGCGTCGGTCACTGGAGCCCGGGAACCGGGGTGGAAGCGCCGCCTCTGCCCGGGCGTCCGCCGCTCTCCATGGAGCCAGCCGCACGCTCGCCTCCGCTCTCTCCTGCTGCCGCCTTCGCTGCCGGAGAAAGCGAGGCTCCAGGCTCGCGCCACGAGGAGACAGTTGCAGGAACTGGCGCCTACTGGGCAGCAGCGCCGCGGCAGCTTCGCACCGCCCCCTTCGCCGTATTTAAGGGGCCGCGCACGCCCCGCCCCCCTCGGCGCACCGCCCTGCGCGCCTGCGCGCCGGGAACCGTTGCGACGGGGGAGGGGCGCCGGGGGCGGGGCCTCAGCCTTCAGGCGGCAGGATTTCGGCGGGGCGGGCGGGCTGGTGCTCCGCCCCAGCGCGGGAGAACCGGCATTCTAGGTAGGTGCCCTCGAATGGAAAGAAGCAAAGAAGTCTCCCCCAGTGTTTATAAGTCTCGTAATGTTACCTGCGAGGACCTTAAATAGCCTCTCCGCTAGCGGGGCCTAACCACATACCTCCTCGGCAAAATCGCTCCTGGTCAGAATACGCCTGGAGGCCTCGTTGCGCTGGCAGCCTCTGTAGTGACTGTGTAGACGTCCAGAGAGCGCCCGTCAAGTGCAGGGCGGACGAGTGAGGCCTGGAAAGGTGAAGACGTTGATGAAGACGTTTTATTGTTTTGTTTTGCAGGGGAAGGGAGAAAGCACATTTCCTTTTTATTTTTTAATCTTTGGTTGGGGGTAGCATCACTTGTATTCTTTCAAGAGTCAGCTGAAGCTTAGACGTTTGTTAGAAGCCCTGGATAACGGCTCCCATTTTATCCCGCCTTCCAGAATGCACTCATTAATGCTGGCTACGGCTAATATCTTCTGAGTGTATTTCTTGCTAAGTAACAGACATGGCCAGGTGTTGGGGCCGCCATCACCAAATAGAATGGAATGTCTGCTATCTAGGGGCGCTCAGTCTCTCGGGGACTTGGGACAAACGATTTTTGTGTTTTCTCACAAGCGCCAGGATAGGAGCCAGGAGACCTACCTTAATGTGAAGGAAGTTGGTAAGGACGCCCAGGGGAGCCCCTCACCCCGCTCCATCCTGTCACCTCCACAGGGCCCGGGCCGCCTAGGTCCAGCCCCATCTAACAGTTCAGTTTTCATTCCTGGAGGGCCTCCTGAGTGCCAGGCCCTGGCATCTCAAACCAGGGCCCTGCCCGGAGCGTAGGCACCTGAGAGCCGACAAATATTAAGCAATCACCCAAGTACGTGTAAAACGACAAATGTGACAAGGTCTCAGGTGGTAGAGGGTTTTATGGGGAGATCTGACCAGATCTGCAAGTCAGAAAAAAGCAGCAGGCCAAGAGCTGAGGCTGAAGGAGGAGGAGGAGCTAAGTTGACTGGGAGCATTTTCAAGGCGTAGGGAACTGGGACTTACGCGAAGCACAGAGAGGGAGGGAATGAGGAGAGTCCTCCGAAATGAAAAAGACTAGTGTGCCTGCAGACGGTTTCGGGGAGGTGGGTTCCCCTTCTGGCCCAGGGAACTGTGAGGATTGACCATTCAGAGGAGGGGGAAGGCTTTGGAGAGCTCAGAGTGTGCATTAGTCTTGATTTTCTAGGCCTTGACCTCCTTTAGTTTAAGAACTACTGCATGTAACTCATCTTGCCCTCAGAACCTAGCAGGTGCAAGATTGTACAATGACTTAATGTTGAATAAAGAGAAATTAGGTTTTACCAAGGCACAATTGGAAACCTTATCAAGGCTGTGCAGAGACATTTTCTAGGCCTTAACTTTCTTAGAGAAGCCACTTGAAGTTTATTTCCAGATTTACAAACAGGGACAGAGCGCAGCTAGGTAGGGACCCCAGTACAGCTAACATGCAAATATTATTTGTAGATCATTGGTTCAAATTGATAAAGTGATTAATCTCACTGTAGTCTTTTTAAGTGACAAGAAAGACTAAGTTTCTCTCTGCTGAAAACTCTTCAAAGGTCTGGTTTCTAGGTGGCGTTCAATAAATGCTGGTTGGGTGAATGTTGGTTCCCTCAAGTCCTTCCTATGTAGTAATTATGTGAGGTGAAACACCAATCAGGATTAACTGGGGAGGAAAGAGGAAGATGCACGGAATCAGCTCACCAAAGGCAGGAAAGGCAGTAGCATAAAACTAGTGAGTGTGAGCACAGGGTTACATGCTTCTGCCTCCAGACTGTAGGACTTGGCTGAAAACTTCTTGAGTTCAAGTCTCACATGTGCCTAACTACCATAGGTAGCTTTTCCTCACCTCTCAAATGTGTAGTACTTATACTGTCTTGGACGAAGCTTAACTAAGCTACAACCATGGATCTAAAAGTCCTTTAAAACTAGAAAGCATTTAAAGAAACATAAGATTAAGGTATTCATAAGGAAATTTTCTTTGAAGATCTCTTTCTCCCTCCTTTCCTCAGGGATTTGAGGATTAATGGAGAAGGCCTTGGGAAGGACTGTGGGTTTTTGCATTTGAGGGAGGGAACTTCATTTAAAAGGAATTCTGCAACAAATCATTGAATGATACTATGAATAGCAACTACCACCCCTTTTTGTTAACTGATTAACTTAATACCTTATTGCAATTATTTGAGAGAAACCTAACAGAAAAGGAAACTTGTGTGACTGAAATGAGGGAGTAGAGAAAGGCTGAATCACGTGTTAGGTCTTCATTTCCCTGTGTCGGTTCCTCACACCCCAGCTCAAAGCTCCCTCCTTAGTGTTGTCTAATGTGTATTGTCCACCTGAAAGGCACTGTTCAAAGCTTAGATCATATCTAGCCAGATCATAGTTGAGATAGATGCAAGCTTGTTTTTCCTCCTCAGGGCCAGTTAGAACTGGGCTACTCTGGCTGGTTCCCTTTGGGATCAGAGTCCAATTTCAAGTTAATCGCTGTTTAGTTCGCTTACCACAGTATTGTCTTACCTAGAACTTATTATACACAGAGCCTCTTCTTGTACTGTTTTCAAATGTTTGGAACCCCAGAGAGGGAAACAGTTTAACACTGCCTGTATAGAATACTTCTTTGACCTGGGTTCTTTTAAAAATGTCTGTGCAGCGAGCTTGCTGCCTTCTGTGGTAACTGACTCACAATGTTACCATGAAGTAAACTTCTGTGATAAAACCAGTCATGACAAAAGGTCCTTTCCTGAGTCTTTCTCATCATAATAACAGCCAGTCTTTACTGAGTGTTAGCCAGTGCTGGGTGCTTCTCATGATCTCATGTAAGTGACCCCAGCAGCAGCTCTTCTGTGAAGCAATTCCTGTTTATTGTCCCCATTTTACAGGCAAAGAAACAGAGGGCAGTGTTCTGTCTTTGCAGTCCAGGTTCTTAACGCCTACACTATATTACTGTGTGCTTATCTTGCTTCTATTACATGATAATTATTTTGTGTGTGTTGTGTTCTAACACTGAAGTTTCTTTCTGTTTTAAAATGAAAAGGGAGCTTTGTTTAAGGTGGAATCTGGAACAGACAGTCTTAACAATGAAAGTGGAACTCTTGGATTAATTTCTTGTCACCTAAAGTGATTTTTTTTTTCTTTTACCAAAGACAGACTAGAATGGAGTGAGAAAAGTTTGAAAATGGAAAAGCCTTAATAGGTTCAAGCTTTAGGATTAAAAATCCTAAATAGGATTCATCAAGCCAACCCCCATTTGCAGAACTTTAAAAGTAGACTGTTTGGACCATTTAGAATCTTCTCTTCCACTGAAATAAAGGAATGGTTTCCAGATTTGCAATCCATTTTCTATTTCCTCAATTCCTGCTTACTGTAGAGCACTTTGTTTCATGAGCATCATGTTTGTAATGCAGTTCTCTGTGGCTAATAAAAAAGTTTACTGGGAAGCACACTTCCTCCTTTCCGTCTTTATCACTCAGAGAAAGGTATACGCTGAGTGTTTATCTCCTCGGCAAAGGCAATGACTTGACATTTTCACCGACTCCTCCAGGACAGCATTTTGAACTTCTGCTTCATTTGAAGAGGGTTGTTTTTGCTACCCAACAATTTTACATTTGCGTTTGGGAATAAAGGTGAAAAAAGGATGTCTGCTCATAAGAGAACCCATATTAATCAGTTGCAATGTACAGACCTTGTTTTGCTCTAGAGTCAACAAGGCATTTAGAAGACAATTAGGAAATGTGAACACTGAATATTTTATGATATTAAATAATTATAGTTACTTTGGGGGGCGTGATCATGTTTAAAAAGGGGAGTCTTTACCTCTTTGATCAAAAGTGACAGCAGGACTAACACAACACAGAAAAGATCACAGAGGAATGGAGACAACAACAATGTATGAATGGTCGTGGTGACAGCTAGCATCCGCCGAGTGCTTCCTAGAGAGTCTGCTCTACACACTTTCCAGGTGCTCGTTTACAGATGAGAATACTGAAGTACAGATGAGTTAAGTAATTGATCTGGTTCACAAAACTGGAAGATGGCAGTGGACACAAGAGTAGAACTCAGGATTCCAGAACTATAATTATCATCACAGTGACAAACATTGATGCAGAGCTAATAAACAGAAGACACAATAGCAGTCTCTTATGGATGCCTAACCTTTAGCTAAAGACCATGCTTTGTTTAGATAAAGATAACTGGGAAGTGAATTTGCACTCACAGCTCAAGTGTGCAGGCCTGGGACAAGTCCTAGACCACCTGGAAGTTTTGTATATGCCTGAATATTGAACTAAGCCTTTGAATGCAAAAAAGGTTCTTATATAAAAGTGAAGGAGAATTTGAAGGAAGGAGGTTGAGAAAGTCTAACAAATATAAATAAAAAAGACTGAAAATAGTACACTAAAATATTGACAATTGGGTGTCTTTATTGCTGGGATTGTGAGGGATTTAAAAAATTCTTATTTATGCTTTTCCTCACTTTCCAACATTTCTACAATATACATATATCACGTTGGTGACTTTTTTTAGGAGGAAAATCTTGGAAGTCATAAGGACAAGAACCAGCTTTTATCAAACTCCAGCAAAGGTTAATTGTATCTGTTTGTAGTGAGTGAAACAGAGGAGGTCTTTGACCTTTTCTGGCTGTTTAGAAACTTGTAGGTCAGAGCCATATAAGTTCATTAATTTGGTTCTGCATAGCTGAGTTTATCTCTTCCTTATATCTGTAAGTCGAAAGGAACTTATTCATTGATAGATATGAAAACCAATCCTAGATTATACAGGTGTGCATTGTTTTTGTAGGGTTTGGTTTTTTTCTTTTACACTGTAGGTTTCTACCAGTAGATGTTCCATATAAGGAGCCTCTAAAGGATCATGAACCTCTTGAAACTGTATGCAAATCTCTGTGTGTTTGTGAACATATATATCTTTTTTAGAGGAGATGAGTTCACAGTGTTCATATATTTTCAGGGAACCCCTCAAAAAGATTAAGGACCACTATCTGAAGCAGACCCACCTATAAGTCCCAGACAAAGGCAAAAGGAGTCTGAATTTTTTATTAGGAAGCTAGAGTCAAAGTTGGAATCAGGTGACACTGTCAGTCCAGATGTGGCGTTCATTAATAAGATATTACAGTCATGAGTTGCTCATAAGATTGTAAATCAAAATTCAGATTGTAGGGACAGAAATTGTCTGGAACCAGATAGAACAAGGCAAAGGCAGTTTTAGTAAATACCTGTCACATGAAAAGGAATTGATTATAGATTTGAGTAAGACAAGAATTTTTCCAGTAATACTTATAGGTCAATATGAGTTAATGTGGCTGAGCTCCCAGATAACTATGTGATTATTCCAACTCTCCTTCCTAAGAGGTCTCTCCACATGCTGTGAACAACTTACAAGAGATTCAACAATGCTGGACTCCCTGCTTTCAGTTACTGCCTTACCATCTTCATTACATTTACAGATATGTCTGAGGCTTTAAAACCTTCAGGGAATGACCATAGGAAAGTCATCGTCACTATCATCATCATACTTGAAACCATATCATACAAATGCAGATTACTGTAGGGTCAAGATGTTCCACAAAATAATAATGACAACATTTGGTTTGGGTTTTGTAGCTTAGAGAATGAGAATAACTTATTTCAAAGACTGGATGGTTAGTTGGACTGGTTCTCATGGAACACTGGATGAATTTACTTCTTTAAATTCAATACTTTTGTGGAGGATACAAAAGAAATAGAAGACCGAGTTCTTAACCTGAAGACACTTGCAGTCTTTTCAGGAAACATGAAACAGTACAAAGTAGTATTTCCACATAGAGTACAGCATTTAGTTCAGGGTGTTCAAGTGCTAAATTACAACTATATTCAGAGGCTAGCTGAGGGCTCTTGAAAATTGCTCTTTGACAGTAACACACACATGCATACACATATGCATACGCAGATACCCCCTATCTCTAGCGAAAGTAGCTTGCATGCTCAGTTTCCTTTCATTTTGGAAAAGAAAATTAGTAAGACATTAAAGTATTATGTTTAGAAGACATCTTCTGTTTCAGTTTTATATTCTTCAGGGGTCTTCTGTATTCCAGTTTTTTATCAAGTCACATTAGTTTAAAAGGCAAACATCCGTACACAGATGTGTTTTCTATTGATGAATTTTTCAGGCTGAACATTTATATAGCTAATCATCGAAAAAAAGTATTGTTCTACTTTATTTGACCGAGTCCGGTAATGTCAGGATAAATATTCATTTATTTAAGCCACACATAGTGTAGTTTTTTGGCGTTTAAGAGACACGCTTGCATTTCATAGTTTTGCTTACCATTTAAATCTCAACCATAGTTTTTCAAATATGGTACTGTATGTGAAGATTTGTCTTTATCTCTCTTAACTTTTTAGAAAAATTAATGATAAAATTATCTTTGGTTTCTACATATAGGCGGGTTAATTAGATAAAAGATTTTTAAAATTCACATTTGAAGAAACTAGGGGAGGTTTGGGGCTTCTCAGGTGGCTCTAGTGGTAAAGAACCTCCTGCCAATGCAGGAGACAAGAGATGCAGGTTTGATTCCTGGGTGGGCAAGAGTCCCAGGAGGAGGGCATGGCAACCCACTCCAGTATTCTTGCCTGGAGAATCCCATGGACAGAGGAGCCAGGCAGGCTACAGTCCATGGGGTTGCACAGAGTTGAACACAACTGAACTGACATAGCACATGTGCACAGGGAGGTTTTAAGACAGAATACATCAGTATGTACTTGAGAAAAATTCTCAGGGTTTATGTTAGGTTTGAAACTGTAGTACAAAACTGTTGTGAGATACCTGATCACAGAAGCACGAGCCATTTGTCCTTAGGTTTTCTAACAATGCCATTTGCCAAAGCCACTGTGACAGTCTAGTCTATAGGGAAAGGCACACTGGGCTGAAAGACAAGCTGTCTGGGTTCTGATGGCAGTTCCTTTATTATCTCCAACTGTTTTCTTTCTGAAGTGGAAGTATTAATACCTGCCCACCCATCTCTCAGAGTTTCATGAGGACAAACTGTGATAATAATTAAAAACACTTTTGGCAAAACAGAATGAGTTCAAAATTTTAAGATAAACTTCTTTTTAAAAATATTTATTTATCTTTGGTTGTGCTGGGTCTTAGTTGTGGCAGGCTGGCCTTTCATTGCGGTGTGTAGTCTTCCTTCTAGTTGTGGTGCACAGGCTCCGCAGCATGTGGGGTCTTAGTACCCCAACCAGGAATTGAATCCACATCCCCTGCATTGGAAGGCAGATTCTTAACCACTGGACTCCCAGGGAAGTCCCTTTAGATAACTATCTAAGAAAAAATTTGATTTAAGTGAAAATCAAACGAAAGTATAACAATAGTCGCACGTTTCCCCCAGACTGCTACAAAAGTCCAGGAAAATTCTGTTTAGGGAGACTCTAAATTCTCTATTCCTTTCAAAGCATTCTTTCCCACAGTAGTGATTCCAGCCACATGCATTCTGTGAAACAACATCTGCCCCTTACTCCGTTGCTGGTAAAGTATAAAGAGCGTGGGAAAAGATGAATGATTTGGAGAAAAGACACTTAGGGTAGAAAGGAGATTACTGTTAACAAATGGTTGTTAAAGTTCTTTAAGAAAGGGTTCCACCTAAGGATTTGTGGCAAGCTTATCAGATAGTCTAGTTACCATCCAAGGCAGCAATGGGAGAAAAACTCTTCAGGGTGTCACTTAAGAGCCTGTGTTTTCTTATTCCTAACTTCATATCTTTACACCACCTCTCATTTATCTGTACTTGTTTAACATTCCTCTCTTCCCCCAAAGCCTTGCTAAAGGTGGGAACTTCAAGTCAATAAAGACTTAAGTACATTTTTCTTGAGGAAATTTCAGAGTATTTCCTGCTTTTGTCTGTAATTCATGATATTGTACTTGTTTTTCTTGGGTAAAAGAAACCAATGGCTAAAAGCTTTCTAAATCTTTCTCCTACTGCTGCCTACACCATCTTGGAGGCATTCTTGTTTACTCATTGCTGGTATTGAGGGTTTTTAAAAGGGTTAAATCCATATTGCTATTCCAGAATCTTTGAAAAAAAAACAAGTCTAGTAATAAATGCTTATATAAATTACAATATCCACTTCAAAATTTGTAACTATTTAAAAAAAACTAGTTTCTAAAAACAAGGCAAGAGCTTGTAACAAAGTTAAAGTTTAAGAAGTACGTACAATACAGTCATAATTATATACAGATCCTTGAGTTTAGGTGGGTTTTTTTCCTGCATGCTTTTCTATATTTTCCCAATTTTCTTTTGTTAGCATGTTTATATTAGAATAGAATGCCTTTGCATTTTTTCCCAGCCCAATCTTAATCACTTTCATGTTGGTTAATAAGAATAAAATCATGTATAATCTTAATAATTATTAAATAAGAATTCTGGGAGGATCTGGTGAACAACAAATGAATAAGTTCACTCCAGACCACTCACCTTTAAGTCAGTGCTAGAGCTCAACCTGTTATGTGCAAGGTAGAAAGTGGCGAGGTTACTGTAGCTTTGTAATAGACTTCATTTAACCTCAGCCACTGCAGGCATGGATACCTCGAAAGACCCCATTACTGCCCCCTGCTTCATCCTTTACTATCTCTTTCCTTTCCAACTTCCCATTTTATTTCCATGTCTCTCCAATGACTTAAATCAATGGGCAGGAAGGGAGGGAAACAAATGAAGCAGGTCAAACTTAAAGGTACAGGAAAGATTCTTTTTTCCTTACTTCTATCTCTGCAGGCAGGAGAGGTCCCTTTGGACAAGTTCTGAGAAATAGAACTATTTCATGTGACTGAGCACTCAACTGCTTCTGCCAATGGAGCTTGTGACCCAGTTGTGGGAGTGGAGTTGAGTTCCCTTTTATTTCTTCAAGTGACTTTTTAAAAGGCACTGGAACTTGTAACAGTTTCTTTCTTCCTCTCTTTCTTTTGAACACTAAAAATTCACAATAATAATTAATATTATCCTGTTAACATTTTGTGAAACTGATCAAGGCCTAAAGCAGCTTTTCTGCATAAGATTTTTGCAATATCTAATGTTATGTGGCAGTCTGGATGGGAGGGGAGTTTGGGGGAGAATGGATACATGTATACGGTATGACTGAGTCCCTTTGTTGTCCACCTGAAACAATCACAACATTGTTAATTGGCTATACCCCAGTACAAAATCAGAGAAGGCAGTGACACCCCACTCCAGTACTCTTGCCTAGAAAATCCATGGATGGAGGAGCCTGGTAGGCTGCAGTCCATGGGGCTGCTAAGAGTCGGATATGACTGAGCGACTTCACTTTCACTTTTCACTTTCATGCTTTGGAGAAGGAAATGGCAACCCACTCCAGTGTTCTTGCCTGGAGAATCCCAGGGATGGGGGAGCCTGGTGGGCTGCCGTCTATGGGGTTGCACAGAGTCGGACAGGACTGAAGCGACTTAGCAGCAGCAGCAGCAGCAGCAGCAGCAGCAGTACAAACTAGTAAGTTTAAGAAAGAGATTGTTGCAATATCATATTCAATAAAGTCTTGTGGGCAGAGACTGTCTAAAGTCATAGAGTAGTGCATATTCAGATGCCCCTTAAATTCTCCATTAACTCTCTAAACATACTCAAAATTAACACCAAATAAAGTGTTCTGTGATATTCAAGCAATATTTTTTCAACCTTTAAAATATTGTGGAGGAAAACTGTCTCTAGAAAATTTTGCCTTTGCTGTCTATTTTGTAGCATATAATTTGTGCAGTTTAGGCAAGTTCCCTAAGTACTGTCTAGTAGGGAAGAAAAATAAATATTTGTAAGTTGAGAAAGAAGAACAATAACAGATGGATGTCCAGAGTGCTACTCCCCCTGGGACTCCAGAAGGCCAGTAGCAGAGGTCTCAAAATGAGAGTTTCCAGGCAAGATAGGGAAAGAAGAGGGGCCCAGGCTAAGCGAAGATCATATTCAAAGGCACTGCTGTGTGAAAAAGAATCTAGGAAAATGAAAGCTACTTACTGAGAATAGCTGAAGACAAGGCCGAAGAAGCAGATACTGGCTACCTCACAGAGCTAAATGCAGGGAGTTTAAGGAGTTTGGACTGTGTTGTATAGACAGGAGTATCAAAACCTCAGAAAGAGTTTTACTGGGGCAGCGCAGCTGTTGTAAAATAGCTTTAGGCTTGAATGCCTCTAAGTGGGATAGGTCTTTTCCAGGTCCATACTGCCTCCTGCTTGGCTATATCATATCATTAACTTTGCACATTTAAATACCTGGCAGTGAGGAGCCTGGTGGGCTGCCATCTATGGGGTCACACAGAGTCGGACACGACTGAAGCGACTTAGCAGCAGCAGCAGCAGAAGGCATTGTCTCAAGAAACCTCCAGGTAGATGATGGAGAGCCGTGGAAAGACTGGACTAGGACAATGGCATGATCCAATCTGTAATTTAATAAGGTCAGGCATACATTAGAGAACAAGTTTTGTGACAGCTGGTGGCACAAACTGGAAGGAAATGCTGGTCAGAAAGATTATTTAGGAAGATAGAATCTATAGGACTTGGTAACTGATAGGTGTGGAAGATGAGGGAGGAAGTATAAAATGGCTTCTAGGTTCTTTCTCTGATAAAGCAGTAGATTGGGGTATCATTCACTGAGATGGCTTTGCAAAGGAAGTAGCGGGACAGAGGCAATGCAGGGATGTTCAATTTGAGACCAGGTAAATCTAAGGTCCTATGGGCAAGATGTCTAGCGGGCTAGTGAGACAGATCCTGTGGACATCCTGATCCAGACCCAAGCCACACTGTTGAGCCCAAGCTTCTCTTAATTCTGTTTGTTCACCAGCTTCCTTGGCTGTATCCCAAGGAGACGCTAGACTTCCATTCTCACTTGTCCCAAATACCTCAGTTCTCAATTTGTATCCATCATGTAGAGGTTTTAAGGAGGAGGAATGTAATTACATTTCATCTTCTTGTGACTATTCCCTCTGTCTTTCACCTGTCAACTAACTGCCCCAAGCTTGTTTGTGCTATTATTGCTAGGAGGCAGTTGTGACTGCATGGTTAACCACCCAGCAGCCCATGCTGAGAGTTGTGGGCTGCATGTGAACATGTCTTCCAGCAAGAAGTGGCAGACCCAGCCTTGGCCTTGAACATATCTGGCACAGAAGGCTTCCCTGTCTGGTAAAGATGGGCTAATTTGTCTGTAATAGGCCCCTCTAACTGGAGGGGGTGGAGCTCAGGCTCAGCTGTTCATGGTGCTGGAACTAATGGCAAAATCATAGTTAGAAGGTTGCGGAACACCTGCGAAAGAATTTCTCTGGGCCATAAAGCATTTGCATTGCCTTCAGTAATTTGAAGGTTTCTCCTCTGGACCTAAGAGGAGTTTGGGTTCTATTAATAAGATCTACTTAAAGCACGCCTCCAAATGACCAAATTCTTATGTGACTTGGGTATGTGAAGCTATCTGGAAGATGAAACAAATGACTGGCGAATGCAAACCAGGAAGGACCTCCACCCAGCAGGTATACCCAGTGGTATCCCTCCACAGAAACGTAGGGCTCCGTGAATCTCAAGTAGCTCCTTAATGCTTTGGGTAATCCACACACTACCTGTTGAGATGGTGGGAAGGAATATCTGGATTAAGGGCAAGAGAAGATCCCCTGGAGAAGGGAATGACTCCTCACTCTACTATTCTTGCCTGGAGAATTCCAGAAACAGAGGAGCCTGGCAGGCTAGAGTCTATAAGGTCGCAAAGAGTCAGACACACCTGGGTGACTAACACTTTCTCTTTTCAGGGTCATTGATGCTTATTTGAATACATTTGTATATTTGTGTTTATTTTAACTATTAAAATGCTGGTTGACAAGCTTGGAAAAAAAAAAAGAAAAAAGGAAGCTAAACAAACATAATTCCAGCACCCAAAAGTCCTCTCCAAATCATCATACCTTTTGATGAGTCTTAAGCCATATGTACTTACCCTGTTCCTCTTCTTCCCTCTCCAGCTATATTCCGAGGTTGGAACATTTCCACCAATCCAGAAAGTTCCCTTACCTCTTTTCAAATAAGTCTGCTTTCTTCACCTGCTCTCCACTTTCCTAGGCAAACACTCTTCTGATAGCTATTGCTACAGACTGGTTTTTCCTGTTCTTGAAATTCATATAAATGGAAGCATACAGTTACATTGAGTTTTGTATTTTTTAAAAAATAGTAACATAGGTGAGTCATTTTTATTTCAATAATATTTATCCACAATATCACTTTTAATGGAAAAATAATATTGATTTTTTATGAATGCATGGCACGATATTTATTTATTTAAGCAGTTCCTACTGATGGGTATTTTGATTTTTTTTAATTCTCCTCCTTCCTTTCTTCCTCCTTCTCTCCCTCCCTTCCTTCCTTCTTTCTTGCTATAATGAACACCCCAGATATTACTGTCACTATAAGCAAGACTTTGCACACAAGGCAACATAGGATCACATTCCTAGAAGTGGAATTGTTGTGTAAAGTACATATTTTTGAAAAAACATACTGTAAGGAATATTGCCAAATGGAGTCCAGAAAGACTGCCTTACTTTATTTCCTAGTATTATTAAAACACATAAACTTGTTTTCTCACACCGCCACCAACATAAAGAATTTGGGGCGGGGAAAGTCTTTTATCATTGTCAATTTCACAGCATAAACATGGTATCTCATTTTAGTCTTTTATTATTATTAATGAGGTTGAAAACTTCTGAGGATTTAATTTTGTCATTTTATAGTGATAGTAAATTTTTTCTTAAAAAATACATTTTCCAAATAACTAGTAAACTGGTTATGGGAAAAAATTATTCTGTTAAAGATGGAGGGATTAAAAAACAAATCAACAATAATTTTTAAAAGCCACTAGTCAAATTTTCTCTCTCTCTTACTTTTAGCCAATGATCTTATTCTTTTTTTTTTTTTAATTTTTATTTTTACTTTATTTTACTTTACAATACTGTATTGGTTTTTGCCACACATTGACATGAATCCACCACGGGTGTACATGCGTTCCCAAACATGAACCCCCCTCCCACCTCCCTCCCCATAACATCTCTCTGGGTCATCCCCGTGCACCAGCCCGAAGCATGCTGTATCCTGCGTCGGACATAGACTGGCAATTCGATTCTTACGTGATAGTATACATGTTACAATGCCATTCTCCCAAATCATCCCACCCTCTCCCTCTCCCTCTGAGTCCAAACGTCCGTTATACATATCTGTGTCTTTTTTGCTGTCTTGCATACAGGGTCATCATTGCCATCTTCCTAAATTCCATATATATGTGTTAGTATACTGTATTGGTGTTTTTCTTTCTGGCTTACTTCACTCTGTATAATCGGCTCCAGTTTCATCCATCTCATCAGAACTGATTCAAATGTATTCTTTTTAATGGCTGAGTAATACTCCATTGTGTATATGTACCACAGCTTTCTTATCCATTCATCTGCTGATGGACATCTAGGTTGTTTCCATGTCCTGGCTATTATAAACAGTGCTGCGATGAACATTGGGGTACATGTGTCTCTTTCAATTCTGGTTTCCTTGGTGTGTATGCCCAGCAGTGGGATTGCTGGGTCATACGGTAGTTCTATTTGCAATTTTTTAAGGAATCTCCACACTGTTCTCCATAGTGGCTGTACTAGTTTGCATTCCCACCAACAGTGTAGGAGGGTTCCCTTTTCTCCACACCCTCTCCAGCATTTATTGCTTGCAGATTTTTGGATCGCAGCCATTCTGACTGGTGTGAAGTGGTACCTCATTGTGGTTTTGACTTGCATTTCTCTAATAATGAGTGATGTTGAGCATCTTTTCATGTGTCTGTTAGCCATCCGTATGTCTTCTTTGGAGAAATGTCTATTTAGTTTTTTGGCCCATTTTTTGTGATCTTATTCTATAATGGTTGATATTGGCCTTATTCTGTAACTGCTTTTGATTAGTTTTTGCTTTTTCAATAATGGTTTTATTTTCAATTACTTTTAGAAAGGGTTTGCTCTGCTTGAGAGAAAAATAAATTCAGTTTTGGACAACCAGGTTTTTTAATAAAAATTAATTCACTAAGGATAATTTAAACCAGGACATACCTTTGATAATTTCAGAATGATTAAGAGATAGCCAAATAACCTGTGTCCAGGAAGCCCCTTGATTTTTGTCATGTTGTTCAGCAACAAAGTTAGTTAATGAGCTTTGAAAACTTTTCAACCTTTTGTGTCAAATCCCAGAGTAAGCAGATACTATCCTGTTAGTGCATTGTCATTTTATTTCAAACTGTAATTATCATCATTATCAACAAATATAAACAAAGACTTTCACTTTGTCTAGCACTTTAATGTGAACCATTGGTGGTTTTGTTATTGTTCAATGAAACTTGAGATAGCTCAGATCCTTGTTTGTAGATTTGAGGGTTGATTAAATTTACCTCAAGGTCACTTTGAGACCTAAAGCTCTTAATATATATATAGAAATTTATCACATTCATAGTAATGTTAGTAATATTTATGTGATAATAAAGATTAGTAAATAGCACTTTGTTAAGTTCTTGTTTTTTGGAATGTCCACAGAGCCATTTAGAAATCCAGTTAGCATATAAGCAGTAAGAAACAGTGAAGTTTCTGGAGTTGTAGGCAGTTCTGGGTCTGAAAACCAGCTCCATCACTTACTATATGTGTGACCTTCAGCTAGTTACTTACCCTCTCAGTTTCTACATTTGCTCATTTTTAAAGTGGGGATGTAATACTGTCTATTTCATGGGTTGTTGTGAAAGGTAAATACTAAGCACTTAAATAATTTCCTGACACATAGGAAATACACAGGATATGGTAACTGCTATTATTTTCTATCATCATCACCACAATTAACACAATCAGAAATGTATAGAATCAAACAGAATAAACATCACTTTATCATTCATCATTCTATTTTAATTTATATTTGATACTTTTAGATTGCTTATTCATATTATCAAATATAAAATAAGTCTGATTCCCTCACTCTATCTGGAAGGTTATATTAACAGAAATCTTTCTCTACTCCCTTGCAGGTTCTTCTTTCTAACTAACCTACCCTCTTGAATTGGTG
Source organism: Ovis canadensis (assembly GCF_042477335.2). Classification (NCBI taxonomy): domain Eukaryota; kingdom Metazoa; phylum Chordata; class Mammalia; order Artiodactyla; family Bovidae; genus Ovis; species Ovis canadensis. Next base: position 135,385,172 of record NC_091247.1, on the reverse strand, counting down.
GTATCTAAGAACAACAGACTGGTTGTACTGTACTATGCAGAGTACATCATGAGAAATGCTGGGCTGGAGGAAGCACAAGCTGGAATCAAGATTGCTGCGAGAAATATTAATAACCTCAGATATGCAGATGACACCACCCTTATGGCAGAAAGTGAAGAACTAAAGAACCTCTTGATGAAAGTGAAAGAGGAAACTGAAAAAGTTGGCTTAAAGCTCAGCATTCAGAAAACTAAGATCATGGCATCCAGTCCCATCACTTCATGGCAAATGGATGGGGAAACAGTAGAAACAGTGGCTGACTTAATGTTTTTGGGCTCCAAAATCACTGCAGATGGTGACTGCAGCCATGAAATTAAAAGATGCTTACTCCTTGGAAGGAAAGTTATGACCAACCTAGACAGCATAGTAAAAAGCAGAGACATTACTTTGCCAACAAAGGTCCGTCTAGTCAAGGCTATGGTTTTTCTAGTGGTTATATATGGATGTGAGAGTTGGACTGTGAAGAAAGCGGAGCGCTGAAGAATTGATGCTTTTGAACTGTGGTGTTGGAGAAGACTCTTGAGAGTCCCTTGGACTGCAAGGAGATCCAACCAGTCCATTCTAAAGGAGATCAGTCCTGGGTGTTCATTGGAAGGACTGATGGAAGCTGAAACTCCAATGCTTTGGCCACCTCATGTGAAAAGTTGACTCACTTGGAAAAAAAGATTGAAGGCAGGAGGAGAAGGGGATGACAGAGGATGAGATGGCTGGATGGCATCACTGACTCAATGGACATGAGTTTGGGTAGACTCTGGGAATTGGTGATGGACAGGGAAGCCTGGCGTGCTGCGGTTCATGGGATCACAAAGAGTTGGACATGACTGAGCAACTGAACTGAACTGAAGGACATTCATATTGTGATGGTCCAGCTGGTCTGGAAAAGGCCTAGAACCCCTTGTGGCCTGAATGCACCACTTCCCAGACCACTCCCTATCTGAGTCCCTGTCATGATGTTGATGGAGGGACTGTCCCTCCAATTGTTGATGGAGGGTACAATTGCTCCCAGCTTCATATTCCTAGAGAGATTGGTGTGAACCACTTGTATGTGGCCCTGAAACCCACTGGCAGTGTCCTACTAATCCCTCTTTGACTTTATGTGACTTGACCTGAAATGTTCCCTGTTGTTTTCAGGGCCTCACCAACTGTCATCTCTAGCCCTTGCTTCACCCTTTCACCAGTGATAGCATCTGTGTATTATAGTTATATATGTATATATATACACATAGTTATATATGTTATATATATATATATAGTTGCATATATATATATGTATATATATTAGGGTTAGGGTTAGCCTTGCTAGCATAGATAAGAAGCTCAATAATTGTGGACCTAACAGATGAGTGAATGCATGAAAGAAAATAATTTCCATCCTTAATAATGGTGTTCAGGATTGGCCCAAGACAAAGTTTTTGGAGATCTCACAAATACTTTCATTGCTTCAGACTTTGGAAACTGTCTTACTTCCCCCATCAAGCGGGTTGCCTCATGCCTACCTTTCTCTGTCCTGTAACTCTGCCTGAAACTTTGTATGTGTTACCTTTACTACAACACTGAAGGCTCGTTTTATTTTCCTCATTTTACAGATGAGGACAGCTGAAACTCACAGAGATAGAAGGCAACTAGTAATCCCTTATGATTATACAGTGGAAGTGAGAAATAGATTTAAGGGACTAGATCTGATAGACAAAGTGCCTAATGAACTATGGATGGAGGTTCATGACATTGTACCAGGGACAGGAATCAAGACCATCCCCATGGAAAACAAATGCAAAAAAGCAAAATGGCTGTCTGAGGAGGACTTACAAATAGCTGTGAAAAGAAGAGAGGTAAAAACAAAGGAGAAAAGGAAAGATATTCCCATTTGAATGCAGAGTTCCAAAGTATAGCAAGGAGAGATAAGAAAGCCTTCCTCAGTGATCAATGCAAAGAAATAGAGGAAAATAACAGAATGGGGAAGACTAGACATCTCTTCAAGAAAATTAGAGATACCAAGGGAACATTTCATACAAAAATGGGCTCGATAAAGGACAGAAATAGTATGGACCTAACAGAAGCAGAAGATATTAAGAAGAGGTGGCAAGAATGCACAGAAGAACTGTACAAAAAAGATCTTCATTACCCAGGTAATCACGATGGTGTGATCACTCACCTAGAGCCAGACATCCTGGAATAAGAAGTCAACTGGGCCTTAGAAAGCATCACTATGAACAAAGCTAGTGGAGGTGATGGAATTCCAGTTGAGCTATTTCAAATCCTGAAAGATGATGCTGTGAAAGTGCTGCACTCAATATGCCAGCAAATTTGGAAAACTCAGCAGTGGCCACAGGACTGGAAAAGGTCAGTTTTCACTCCAATCCCAAAGAAAGGCAATGCCAAAGAATGCTCAAACTACTGAACAATTGCACTCATTTCACACACTAGTAAAGTAATGCTCAAAATTCTCTAAGCCAGGATTCAGCAATACGTGAACCGTGAACTTTCAGATGTTCAAGCTGGTTTTAGGAAAGGCAGAGGAACCAGAGATCAAATTGCCAACATCCGCTGGATCATGGAAAAAGCAAGAGAGTTCCAGAAAAACATCTATTTCTGCTTTATTGACTATGCCAAAGCCTTGACTGTGTGGCTCACAATAAACGGTGGAAAATTCTGAAAGAGATGGGAATACCAAATAGGAAAAGGAGTATGTCAAGGCAGTATATTGTTACCCTGCTTATTTAACTTCTATGCAGAGTACATCATGAGAAAGGCTGGGCTGGAAGAAGCACAAGCTGGAATTAAGACTTCCGGGAGAAATATCAATTACCTCAGATATGCAGATGACACCACCCTTATGGCAGAAAGTGAAGAGGAACTAAAGAGCCTCTTGATGAAAGTGAAAGAGGAGACTGAAAAAGTTGGCTTAAAGTTCAGCATTCAGAAAACGAAGATCATGGCATCTGGGCCCATCACTTCATGGGAAATAGATGGGGAAACAGTGGAAACAGTGTCAGACGTTATCTTTTTGGGCTCCAAAATCACTGCAGATGGTGACTGCAGCCATGAAATTAAAAGCCACTTACTCCTTGGAAGGAAAGTTATGACCAACCTAGATAGCATATTGAGAAGCAGAGATATTACTTTGTCAACAAAGGTCTGTTTAGTCAAGGCTATGGTTTTTCCAGTAGTCATGTATGGATGTGAGAGTTGGACTGTGAAGAAAGCGGAGCGCTGAAGAATTGATGCTTTTGAATTGTGGTGTTGGAGAAGACTCTTCAGAGTCCCTTGGACTGCAAGATCCAACCAGTCCATCATAAAGGAGACCAGTCCTGGGTGTTCATTGGAAGGAATGATGCTAAAGCTGAAACTCCAATGCTTTGGCCACCTCATGCGAAAAGTTGACTCATTGGAAAAGACCCTGATGCTGGGAGAGATTGGGGGCAGGAGGAGAAGGGGACGACAGAGGATGAGATGGCTGGATGGGATTACTGACTCAATGGGCATGAGTTTGGGTAAACTCCAGGAGTTGGTGATGGACAAGGAGGCCTGGCGTGCTGCGGTTCATGGGGTCACAAAGAGTCAGACACCACTGAGCGACTGAACTGAAGTAACAGTCCAAGACTCAACATTAGCAAAAGGATTGGATTCCAGGTTTGTGGCTTCCAGAGCCCATTGCTCTTGACCGCACTGCATCATCTCCAGGAGGAAGACTGGCTGGTGGTGACATCTGTTATCTGACTGCCTCATTGTGGCAGGTGTATATGGGTGGAACTCCAAAACTTTTGCAGGTACGTAGTACTGTTTTGAGGTGTGGGAGATGGGTGCTAGAGTTTGCTTTCCATGTGGCAGAAGAGTTTCAAATGTCATCACTAGCTTGTCATTGATATTTAAGTTCTTTTTGACTCAAAGGAATGTTTCCTATTAAAATATGAAATTTTGGGGCGGGGAGAGTGGGGCATCTATGGTAAGTACTTACCAGTTCAAGTTCAAATGATGTAAGTTAGACAGTGAATATATATACATATATATATTCTTGAAAGTGGAAGTGAAAGTTCCTCAGTTGTATCTGACTCTTTGGGACCCCATGGAAAGTCCATGGAATTCTCCAGGGCAGAATACTAGAGTGGGTATTCCCTTCTCCCGGGGGTCTTCCCAACCCAGGGATTGAACCCTTATATATATTTAATTTACATGTATAATATAAATATATAAAAATACTTTTATGAATATATACTCATATATTATCTATACTTATATAAATATATAGTTACTTATATAATTACTTATATAAATATTACAGTTGCATGTATTCTATACACATAGAATATATAGTTACATATATAGCTATATATATTTATTTATATGGAGAGAGTTATATAGAGTTTCTGTCTAAATGTGTTAAATTAGTTTTTTTCATCTTTTGGAGCAAAATTTTAATTGTTATTGAGTCATCTCTTAAATATTGCCATTTAAGTGAATCTAAATAAGAATTATAGTATTTTAATTTTCTAGAAGATTAATCTTATAGATCTATGCTTTGATATTTTTATCAGTGTTGCATTTATATATAAGAGTAGCTTCTTTTCTCTTATTCTAAAGCAATACATTAAGTTAAAGCAATAAGATTCATACTTTTCCTTTTTGCTGTTTTAGAATGGTCACAGTGGGCTTGATGAAATATTTCTAGAAAGATGTAAATACCTTACTGAGTCTTTCTTAGTAAAATGTCAAAGTTTTAAAAGTTTCTTTTTTTTTTTGACAGAAATGTCAAGATTAGAGTAAGATTATTATTGTTTGCATTTATGGGGAGAAATAATTTGTTGTTATAAAGGAGTTAATGACTGGGTTTAGTACTTTGAGGCCCCAAAGAAGGTATTTTTAAAATCAAGGGTAGCCTGACAGGAGAAAAATGCACATCATTAGATGCAATTGCTACATAAATGGTCTTTTTGTTTTAGAGTGCAGTTTATAGTAATTGAAAAAAATCCCATATGCCATTTTCATTGTTTACTCCATTTGTTTTCTTTCTGTATAATTGAATATCACACAAAAGAGAGAATGAAAACTTGAATACTGAAATACTGAGGCAATATTTTCAGGTGCATCATTGTATTTTCTACAGATTCTTTAATTTTAGAGCTTAGCTCTTGGTAAGTATTCTCCAGAGTGTATATTTATGTTTGTGTGTGTTCATGTTTTTTGAGACTCAAAGAAGGAGAATGACATCTCTTTTGAGACCAACCTCTGATTCCATTGAATGTTGCATTTCTTAAAACATCAAAAAATTGTCTTTCAGTCAGTTTTGGGTTTATTTCTGACCATTTGCCAAAGCAGGCCTTATTGAAATTAGGAGACAATTCTATTTCATGTATTATAGGGCTGTGTATCCAAAGCTACAGAAACACAGATATATAGGACTCTGCCAGATAAACACCATCAAAAAATGATATTTGAGATGCAATTCTATATCACAACACATTTTCCCATGTTTTTTGTCAGTATTTAGGTATTTATACCTGGGTAAAATGAATTTACGGAAATATCAGTATGTCCTCATTTTGAAGCAGCAAATCTTTGCTACTGTTTCATTTTATGAATGATGTGGGGCATTGCATGTGGGAATAAATGGGAAAGTATAAGACTTAGAGCAACATTCAAAAGATTTAGAGAAATGACAATGAAAATGCCTTGCATGGAGTTCAGCTATAAACCTATGGATATGAGGAACAGAATGGTTTGCCTTTAAGCTTCATTGGTTCTAATTTTTGTAATTCAGGCCTGCTATCTAGAGTTATGGCAAGCAAAAGAAATACTTACAAGGAATGTTCTGAATACAGATCTCTGAACCTCGTTATATTAAGCTTTTAATTCTTGGAAGATGGTTCTGTGAGACTCAGAATCACGTGAGCCACTGGGAAGAAGGAACTAGTGCAGTTTTCTGGGTGAGGCTGGTGTTGATGGGTGAGAGGAAAAGAAACCAATATTCCTTAGGAAGAAATGGAGTAAGCAAGGTGTAAATGACAGAGAAGAGTGCTTATTCATTTGTATCAATATTTTTCCTCATTTGACAACTATCTACTTCAACTATGTGTGAGGCCCTTTACTGGATTGTGGTAAATCTGAAAAAATGCCAGTGGGACTGATAGGCTTTGGTATATTCTTACCATTATACATTCTATTTCTTTCTTTTTTAAAAACTGAGATATAATTGACATATATCACTGTGTTAGTTTTAGGTGTACAACATAATGATTTGATATATGTGTATAGCAAAATGATTACCACAGTAACAGTTACAATTTTTATCTTAAAAGGAGAACTTTTAAGATCCACTCTCTTAGCAATGTTCAAATGTGCAAAACAGCGTTGTTAACTATAGTCACCATGCTGTACATTAATTCCAATGTAATATATATATTTATCTTATGACTGAAATTTTACACCCTTTGACCACCTTCACCTCTCCCACCCCATGGCCCGACACTGACAACCACCATCTGCCTTTCCATGTCATTTTAACATGAATGTATTTTGCCCAAAATTTAGTTTGACTTGAGTGCAATTAAGAATCATCATTATTGGGGCTTCCCTGGCAGTCGAGTGGTTAAGACTCTGTATTGCTGGTGCAGGGGATGTGAGTTTGATCCCTGGCTGGTGAATAAGATTCTGCATGCTGTGTGGTATGACTTGAATAAATAAATGAGACTGTCAATACAATACAAGAAAATAATATTTATTTTATTCACTTGGACAAATATGTGCAATCTCATCTATGAGATTGGTCTGTGATACTTTGGTCTATGATAAAGGAATAATATGTTTATAGTGTTCTTATTCATAATTAAGCATAATGATTATTAAATGCAGGTCTAATTTCTGGTTCATATAAAGGGTAGAGTAGGCAATATATATCATAGCTCAAAATTTTGGATTCATATAAGAAAACTGGTCTTAAGAGAGGATACTCCTTTACTTTTAGTTGATCTTTCAAAAGAGATAATGAGTAGATGGGGATTCAATATGCCCCAATCTGGACTTTAAGAATCATACTTTTTAAAAAAGCCTCATGGGAACTTTCCTGGCAGTGCAGTAGTTAAGACTCCATGCTTCCTGTGCAGGGGGCACAGGTTCAATCTCTGGTCAGGGAACTAAGATCCCACAAGCCACACCATGGGGCCAAAAAGAGCCTCATCACTGTTTATTGAGACCATTTTGCTATTGAAAATTGTATACAACAGTCTTCTTGGTATAACCACCTACACTGTACATTTACAGCATGTTAACTTGGAATGTTCTGGGTCAGTTTCCACACTGCATTTGTGTGAACATTTTATTTCTAGAATCCATTGATTCATTCAGTTCAGTTCAGTTCAGTCGCTCAGTCATGTCCGACTCTGCGACACCATGAATCGCAGCACGCCAGGCCTCCCTGTCCATCACCAACTCCCAGAGTTCACTCAGATTCACGTCCATTGAGTCGGTGATGCCATCCAGCCATCTTGACTCATTAGGATCTGCATAAAATACAAGCGTAGTGGCGAAACAGACCCTTTCGAAAAGGAATAGTCCAAGAGCCTGGCAAATAATTTCTGGGTGCTGCAGCATTTAGAAAAGTCTGTGAGTCTAAACAAGATACAGCCTTCAAACATGTACTTTTGTAACAAGCAGAATGGTTGTTGTTGGGTGGTAGTTTCCCATGGGTCTCTCACATTTCTGCATGTCTTGTGAGCAGAGGCATTGATTGTACTGGTTCCAGCCCCTCTTTTCAAAGATATTTGTATAGTAAATGGCCTTGGAAAATAGAAGTACTACTTCCTGCAGCAAAGGAACAGGTTTATTTGCTGCCAATTATGAAAGATTCTGGAAGCTCCAATGGCTCAAGAGGTAAAGAATCTTCCTGCAATGAGGGGATGCAGGAGACACGAATTCACTTCCTGTGTTGGAAAGATCCCCCGGAGAAGGAAATGGCAACCCACTCCAGTATTCTTGCCTGGGAAATCCCATGGACAGAGGAGCCTGGCAGGCTACAGTCCATGGGGTTGCAAAAGAGTCTGACACGACAGAACACACACATCTAATGAAAGGTGTGAAAGAGTCAGGGTTCCTCTCCTGTCATGCAAACCAGTGCTTGTGCAGATGTTATCTGGCCCCTTTCCTGTCATCCTGTGGGAACTCTGGGACTCTGGGAACCAGTGCAAGAATGTGCTGATACTTTGGTTAGCAGTATTGGTCTGAGTAGTAAATTCTTTTGTGTCTTACTCAGGAGTATCATGGTTTGTACCATCATTCATGAATCCATGGCAGGCTTACAGGTTAATTTGCAGGGCATAATCTCAGAGCCTTCACAGTCCTTGGCTGTCAGTACCATAATTCATAAATAAATTTCTTCATGTGTGCCTATCATTCTGATGACCTTACTGTTTTTTTAATTAAAATTAAAAATTTCTTTTCCATTATGGCTTATTATAGCATATTGAACATATCCTGTGCTATGTGGTAGGACCTTGTTGTTTATCCATTCTATATATAATAGTTTGCATTGCTAGTCCCAAACTACCAATCCACCCTTCCCTCACTCTCCCTCCCCCTTGGAAATCACAAGTCTCTATGTCTGGGAGTCTGTTTCTGTTTCATAGATATATTCATTTGTGTCATATTTTAGATTCCACACAAGTGATATATGGTATTTGTCTTTCTCTTTCTAACTTACTTCACTTAGTATGGTAATCTCTATGTCCATCCATGTTGCTGTAAATGGCATTATTTCATTCTTTTTATGGCTGAGTAGTATTCTATAATATATAATATATATAATATATATACATCTTCTTTATCCACTCATCTTTCAATAAACATTAGATTGCTTCCATGTCTTGGTTATTGTAAATAGTGCTGCTGTGAACATTGAAGTGCATGTATCTTTTTGAATTATAGTTTTGTCTGGATATATGCCCAGGAGTGGAATTGTTGGAGCATATGGCAACTCTAGTTTTAGATTTTTGAGGATTCTTCATACTGTTTTTTATAGTGCCTACATTCCCAACAATGTAGGACAGTTCCCTTTTCTCCACACCTTCTCCAGGATTTGTTATTTGTAGATTTTTTAATGATGGCCATTCTGACTGGTGTGAGGTGGTACCTCATTGTAGTTTTGATTTGCATTTCTCTAATAATTAGTGATGTTGAGCATCTTTTCATGTGCCTATTGGCCATCTATGTCTTCTTTGGGGAAATGTCTTTCTAGGTCTTCTGTCCATTTTTTGATTGGGTCTAATGGCCTTACTAGCTGTATAATTTGGAGAAGGAAAGGGCAACCCACTCCAGTGTTCTTGCCTGGAGAATCCCAGGGATGGGGGAGCCTGGTGGGCTGCCGTCTATGGGGTTGCACAGAGTCGGACATGACTGAAATGACTTAGCAGCAGCTGTATAATTAAAAGAAATGAAATGATTGCCAATCTCCTAAAATAATACTGAAGAATCTTAGCATCTTCTTCCTTTCCTACACCATCCCCCATCTAAATTGTTAACTAGGAGCCAACTTTGAATTTAAGGAAAGAAAAAATTGATTGAATCGTTTGCCCCTATGAATTCCTTGTTTGTTCAGACATCACTCATTTCAAAAAGAGAGAACTGAGAACGCCAAGGCTGGGATCTGCCAAGGGTAACAAAGTAGGGAGCCTGGCCTGTGATGGAAGATTTCCTGTAGTTCAGGTCGTTTCCAGGATACTCATTTATGACTGCTGCATGTTTACTCTTCTTGTGAGATGAGCAAGTATTATTGTTATTTCCCCTTAAGATTTAAAAACAATAAAGTAGGATCTAGAACGGTAGTGTGACACCATGGTTAAGAGTAAGACCATGGAGTTAGCTATATCGGTTTGTGATCTGGTTCCATCTGTGTAAACTTTCAGCCAAATTTCTAATGTCTTCCAAGTTTCAGTTCCGCCACCTTTAAAATAGAAATGAGAACAATATTGCCATGTCACAGAGAATAGCTGTGATGATAAAAGGAGAGGAGGCCACAAACACTGCAAGACACCTAGTGTGTGCTCATCAAATGCTAGTTGTTACCATTAGCTCTTTGGTAAATATGTACCTGAAAATTAGTGAGTGACCTGGAAAGCTGATTGACAAATCATGCAATAGCATCCTTCATCCCAAACAAATTGTTTTCAAGATGGAGACAATTATGGGTGGAGAGATTGGTGGTTAATGTCTTTGCTGCCATTAGTTTATGTGGTTTCCCTAAGAATTCTGTGTTCCTTTCTAGGTCTTGCTTGGAGTTAATTCAAGGTCTGGATCTTTCACAAATGATTTGGCTCTTAGGTGCTCAGAAATTTCATTTCTACTTCAAGAACTTTATAGGAATTTCTCTCAGAATAGAAGTAGCTTCTATTCAAGCTTCATGGCCAAAGAATGGGTTTAAGTTTCACTTTTATTTTCTCTTAGAACCATATAAAAATAATGTTTTTTTCTCTATTATTTGCATCTTGCAAAGTCACAAAGCTGACCTTATGATTCTATTATCTTCTTTTTGCATAGTTCACAAAAGCTACTGTTTAAATCCTATGATTCATTTTTTTTTAAAGTTTAAAACCTTTAACTATGAATTAGTAAAAAAATAGAAATGTAGGGGTTTTGGAAAACATGGCTGTCCAGTGGTTCTCAAACACAGTGAACAAATAATGTATTCACTGCTCCATGGAGAAATGAGAAAAACAAGTATAAATAAAAATTTCATCTTAAAGTTAAATGTAAGAATAAAAGTCATTTATTCTGACATTGTGTTCTTCCTAAATTTTAGTGTTATTAAAATATAATCTTTTCTATGAAGTGCTGTTTATGTACTGGGTTTAAAAAATATTTTGTGAGAGTTGGACCATAAAGAAGGCTGAGTGCCAAAGAATTGATGCTTTTGAACTATGGTGCTGGAGAAGACTCTTGAGAGGCCCTTGGACAGCAAGGAGATCAAAGCAGGCATTCCTAAAGGAAATCAACCCTGATTATTCATTGGAAGGACTGACTCTGAAGCTGAAGCTTCAGTATTTTGGCCACCTGATTCAAAGAGCTTACTCATTGGAAAAGATCCTGATGCTGGGAAAGAGTCAAGCAAAAGGAGAAGGGGGCAGCAGAGGATGAGGTGGTTAGATAGTGTGGTTGACTCAATGGATATGAATTTGAGCAAACTCCAGGAGATAGTGGAGGACAGAGGAGCCTGGCATGCTGCAGTCCACGGAGTTGCAGAGTCAGACATGACTTAGCAACTGAACAACAACAATAAAGGAACTCTGTGAGTTGAATACTGATATCATAACCAAGTTTCTCAGATGGACTTCCTAGGTGGCGCAGTAATAAAGAATCTGTGTGCCAGTGCAGAAGACCCGAGAGATTCAGATCCAGTCCTTGGGTGGGGGAGATTCCCTGGAAGAGGAAATGGCAACCTGCTCCAGTATTCTTGCCTGGAAAATTCCATGGATAGAGAAGTCTGGTACCAGGGCTATAGTCCATGGGGTCGCAAAGAGTTCACACACACCCAATTTATAGATCAAGAAACAGAAACAGTAGAATTGAGTAATTTGACTCAAGTGACACAGCTAACAAACAGTAAAGACAGGGCTCAAACCCATAATTCTGGATCTAATATCTTCCTTAGAAGAATCCTAGAAACTTTCATTGAGCTAGAAATCTGAACATTGTGTATTTGAATATTTAGAGGACATTTTGGCAATATCTATCAAAAGCTTCAAAACTGTGTCTGTGCTTTGACCCAGATTTCTAGGAATTTATCCTAAAGAAACAATTATGCCAAAACCTATGTAAAAGGGCATTGATTATAACACTGTATACATTGGAGAAAAATAGAAACTAATTAAATGCCCCCACTCCAGTACTTTGGCCACCTCATGCGAAGAGTTGACTCATTGGAAAAGACTCTGATGCTGGGAAGGATTGGGGGCAGGAGGAGAAGGAGACGACAGAGGATGAGATGGCTGGATGGCATCACGGACTCGATGAATGTGAGTCTGAGTGAACTTCGGGAGTTGGTGATGGACAGGGAGGCCTGGTGTGCTGCGATTCATGGGGTCGCAGAGTCGGACATGGCTGAGTGACTGAACTGAATTGAACTGATAGAGGGAATTATTTAAATAACAGAACAGCCATGCAAAGGATAGTAATACATAATTTTAATTGTTTAAACTGTGTTGCACAAAACCCTGGGGTTTATCATCTGACATGAATTAGGGCTTTGCAAATATTTTGTCTGAACTTTATAGATGCAGATGAAGACTGATACATCATTGTCTCCAGTCATTCCTGATTGAAACTTTTCACTGTCTCCAGTCATCCCTGATTGAAACTTTTTGTCTTTATAAAACATAATATCATGGGTTTATTTTAGGATGAATAAATGTTCTACATTAGACTAGCAATCCATCTTTATGGGCCGACAGATACCTTTTTTATTTGTTTGTTTTTTTATGAGGATGCTTTGTAGACTAAGTCTATTTTCAACACCAGCTCTCTAGATATGGTGTTATGAGTGTTCCCATTAGGGTTTTCTTGCTGCCAGCCTTGTCAGCCTATCTCCAGTGTGTTCCTTCTACTGAACACAACCAGATTCACTTCACTAAACTAGCCTGTGATCTGCACCTGAGAGGGAGATTCTTGCCATTGTATTTTATTCTGCTTTATGTATTAACAATCATTTAAAAAGCTTCTTGGATCTAATCAATAGTATTTTTCCTTGAGACTTCTGAAAGTGATTAGTGGATCACTGACTAGTGTGGACAACATGAATAGCTTTTTGCAATTAAAAAATCTTGAAAATGTTACTGCATCACAGTGTAAGGGAAGAGGCAGTGGTTTTAACAGACAGTTGTGAATTTGCTTTAGCTGTTCACTAGCTGTGGAACACAGCAGGTTATTTTACCTAAAAATGGAAATTATTATCTTTCAGGTTGTTATGAGGATTACTTAAGGTACATTTAAGCACTCAACAAATGTTGACATAGAAAGAGGACAGATAATTTAGATAGGGGAGTTGAGGAAGTTTCCATCAATTTGATTGTTTATGACCATCACCCTAAATACCAGAGATAATTTTAGACATTTCAAGTAATAGAGAGGGATGTATTAAACTCTTAGCTTTTAAAATGTTTTCTATTTTTTTACACTCAGAAAATCTCTAATTTATATCTATTTAGAATTTTACAACTTATGTGTAAATCTTGAAAAGTTCTCTAGCCAAAGGCAATAAATTTCACTCTGGCAACATCAAAGGCTATTCAAATAATGTGAATATAAAGTATTGCACAACTTTTTTAGTTTATGGTTCATTTGTACAAAGACTCACTTCATATCTACTTGGCCTTTTGGCTACGATCATGTGTAGTACAAAGATTCATTGCTGTAGAAGTATCTCAATTATTTTCTGGTAACGTCAGTAATTTTATGGAGTTCTCTCTCTCTTTCCCTCCTTGCCCGCCATCAGTTTTCCTTAGCTCTCTTTATTTGAGTTGGGTGACCTTCCTATAGGCTTCCATAGTTTTTGAATCCCAAAGGTAATCCGGGGTGCACTGTTCTGTCACTTTATATGGGTTTCCTCCCACAGATTGTAAATTTGCAGTGGGCAAGAACTCTGAGTGCTCCAGGCCAACCCTCATCCACTGGCTCCCGCCACCCACAGCTATGCCACTACTATCACGCCTGGGGTCCTGCACTGATCCACCTTGCCTTCCTCTCCATATATGTCAGCCCCGATCTCCCCAGTCATCTCTCAGCCTTCGGACTCTGATCTCCACATGGCCTCATTATCCCTTTTCCTGTCTCTATATCTCACTCCTCAACTTTTGAAACCCTTCCGCGGTAGCCTCACAACATCCCCTCTATACCTCACTTCTCTGAATATTCTCTTCACCTTCTTGCTACACTGGAGATCTGATTCTCCCCAGGACACTGGTTCTTTTGCAGGTGTTGGCCATTTTCTCTCCAACACTCCTTGTGTAACTAAAAGTGGGGTCTGGCTACTCACCACTCAAAAACTAATAAAGAGGCAAGGTTGGTGGAAAGGAAAGCTTGCTTTACTGTGGATGCTGGCAACTGGGTAGAGGAGGGCAGGCCCTGTCCAAAGGTTGACTCTCCCTACTGACAATCAGTAGGCAAGAGGGAAGGGGCTACATGCAGAAACAGCACAGTCAGCTCTGACAGTCATCTTGAAACTGGTCATTGGTGGTCTGACCAGTGACACTTTGATTGTTTTACGTGCAGTTAATCTTCAGTTCCAAGGTCAGTTTGTTTCCATTTCGTTGAGGCCAGTTCTCGGAATTGTGGCAGTTTATGTCATGGCTACAGTCTGATATTCTTCCCTGGTAGCTCAGCTGGTGAAGAATCCACCTGCAATGCAGGAGACCCTGGTTTAATTGCTGGATCAGAAAGATCCCCTGGAGAAGGGGTAGGCTACCCACTCCAGTATTCTTGGGCTTCCCTGGTAACTTAGTCAGTAAAGAATCTGCCTGCAATTCAGGAGACATGGGTTTGGTCCCTGAGTTGGGAAAATTCCCTGGAGGAGGCAAGGCAACCCAGTCCAGTTTTCTTGCCTGTAGACTCTCCATTGACAGAAGAGCCTGGTTGGCTGCAGCCCATGGGGCTTCAAAGAACCAGACATGTTTGAATGACTAAGTACAACAGTCTGGTCATTGTGTAGTTAACTTCTTCTGCCTGGTTGGAGTTTCAGTATCTATAAGACAGCTCACAGGATATGGCTCAGAATATTATCTATGGCCCTTGAGAAGGAATTAAAGGTTCCTTTAGAGAAGGACTTTGTTTACTGACTAAACTATTATTATTTAGTCTTGTTGGACTATTTTTCTTTGCTTCTGCATTTTCTCATTTCTCTGATTAAACTTATTCTTTGACTGAAGGTTTTCCACAGACAAAAAGTAGGTGGAAGACCTTGATAGGGAAGGACCACAGGGTCCCGCTACTTTTCACTTGGGCCTACAAGCAGGGTACATACTGTGGACTGAATGTGACCTCCACAAATTAGCATTAAAACCTAATCCCCAGTGTGATGGTATTAGGGCCTTTGGGAGATGATTAGGTCATAAAGGTGGAGCCCTTATGGATGAGATTAGTGCCCCTATAAAAGAGACCCCAGAGAGCTCCCTCTGTCCCTTCCACCTTAAGAGGACACAGGAGAAGATAGCCATCCATGAACCAGGAAGCTAGTTCTCACCTGACACCGAATCCACTGACTCCTGGATCTTGGACTTTCAGACTCTAGAACTGTGAGACGTAAATTTTGTTATAAGCCACCCACGCTCTGGCAGTTTTGTGATAGTAGCCTAAACAGATTAAGACCAGAGGTATTCTCAGGACTACTTCCAGACCATTTTCCATCCCCATCCTCAGCTCTCCTCCCTGGCTCTCACTCTCAAGTCATCCGTCTGTTTTCCACTTTGTTGTCTTTTGCTGTATCCTCCTTCACACACACACACCTTCATTCCTTAAGCGTATAGCTCCAGATCCCGCTTTTCCACATCACTCCTGTCAGACTTCCTGATGGTTGTTTTAACCTCACGGGTTATTTTTTCAAATCTTTTCTTGTTTTATTTTTTTTTGGGGGGGGGGGATTCTCTCCTCCCACGACCCTGCCCCAACCCCACCTCATGGCACTCACTCCCATGGTCAATCCTTAGACTTGTCCTCTATCAATAATTGTGACCTATCTCTCATTTCAGTTTCAAGTGAGTATTATAACGGTATTATCATTACCATTACTATTTGTACACAATTTGTTGAATTGAACTACTCATGAATTGGGTAACCACAGCAAATGAGTTACTTTCTTTCAACCTCCTTTCTTCTCTCTAGAGGCTGTTGTGTGGGGGTCGAGATCAGATTCTGGTGATAGAATATTGGAAATGGGGGAAAGGAAGCGAGAGGAACTGAGCCCTAAAAGGATGAAGGGCTTCGAATTAAGCCATGAAGAGGTAAAGCCTGGGGGACAGGGAAGTATAGAAGAATGTTCTATTCTGAAGGAAAAGGATGGCAGACCTGCTTGTCAGGAGGTGGATGCTGGCTAAGAAACAGTAAATAGATTGTAGGCTAGAGGCTTGCAGAGCACATAGGGGTAGAACACAAGAGATTAAAGGCAGCCCAGGGGATGCAAGGCATAGGAAATATTCCAGAGCACACAGTAGGGGCTGAGTAAATACTGTTGAATAAATGAATAAGTTATATGACTACAGGTTTAGGATTTTGTTGTTTTCTCAAACTGTTTGGGGCTAGAAGTGCAACAGTGTCACATTTTAAGCACAGGGGTGGGGAAGGATAAAGCTGCCACTGGCCTAATTTCTTGTGCAAATTAGAAGTGGCTCCAGATCTGGGCTGATGGATTAGAAAAGGGCATCTTCTTTTTCAGGTTCTAAGCAGCTTTCTGTCAACAAGTGTATTCTGTTTTACAGCACTGCTGTCTTTATCCCTAGGTTGGGGGCAGGTGGATAACAAGAATGTGGTCAGGTTCTAAAGTCCACTCTTCTTTTTAAAAAACGTATTTATTTATTTGGCAGCACTTGGTCTTAGTCGTGGCGCTTGGGATCTTTAGTTGAGGCACATGAACTCTTCTTTGTAGCTTGTGAGATCTAGTTCCTGACCAGGGATTGAACTTGGGCTCCCTGCATTGGGAGCACCGAATCTTAGCCACTGGAACACCAGGGAAGTCCCTCTAATGTCCATCCTGAAAGTTGTCTCTATACTTTATACATGCCAAATTGTCTTTATACTCTTTGGACTTGGGCTTCTGTAGTTTCTGAAGGCAAAAATTTGCTTCTTAACTTTTCTGCTGTGACCTCCCTTTTGCTGTTATAGTTGAGGTCAAGGTCTAGTTTGAAATGAAGATGTAGGAGACTGAGGGTGTAAGTAAGAGATTTCTATTTCTTGCTGGGGGTAAGTAAAGGAAAGCAACATGGATTTATCACAGACTCCTCTTCACTTTCTGTGTCAGACATTTGTTATAGACACTTAACTCATTTTCTATCCTTACAACAATCTTTCCAGGCAAATATTAGTCACCATTATTCTTATGAAGGTCCAAAGAGAGCCTACAACTCGGGCCAGGCACAGGGTGAGGAGTGGAGTGAAGATTCAAACTCAGGGTATTCCCTGTGCCACATGGTTGCTGGGTTTTCTTCTGGTGAAACACACTGCCAGGTGTAAACTCAGGAGGATAGGCAGTGTTTTATTTTTTTCACCTTTGCATGCTTCCCAGAGCTTAGCATCATCCCCAACACTAAGAAAATGCTAAATGAAGGTGTGTGGGGTTGAACTGAATGTAGATGAGCAAGGGCTGCTGACCAGCGTTCCACCTTCTCCCCCCAGTCATTTTCATGTCAATCATCAGAATGCTGTCTCCCTAATTTGCTCTTCCAGCTTCCCCTCGCAAGGAATGCTTCTCACTAGGGGAATCTGCCTGGTCCCGTGAGCTGTGGTCATTTGACCCTCCAAGGGAGACCTGGAAACTCTTTTCCTAGTGGGCCCCATTGATCCTAGGGGCTCACCATCTCCTTATTGTCTCTGCTTGCCCTTACTTCAAGATTCTTGAGAAAGGTAATTTTTAGCTCCCTTTTATTGACCTCAATAAAAGCACTACAGAGCCTGGGTATCTTCAAATCATTTAATTAAATTCAACTCATTGATTTTGAGATAATAAGCCGTTAACTGTTTAGTAAACTTAAGTTGATATGATGCAACTCTCAACAAACTTTAAAATTCACTCCCCTGTATTAGCTTTGGTTTGATTTCAAACTTGCTTAAGTCATAGAGTTAGTAAATGGAAACCTTTTAGGGTTTGTTTTGAGTGAACTTCCCTGGTGGCTCAGACAGTAAAGAATCTGTCTACAATTTGGGAAGAATGGGTTCCATCCCTGGGTCGGAAAGATCCCCTGGAGAAGGGAATGGCAACCCACTCTAGTATTCTCTCCTGGAGAGTTCCATGGACAGAGGAGCCTGGTGCTCTACAGTCCCCGGGATCATAAAGAGTAGGACATGCTGAGCGACTAACAGACTTAGAGTTACTCTGTTGCTCACAAGCTGACCTGATTTCTTAGCTTCTGTAGTTTAATAAAAAATAGTGCCTACCAGAAACTCTGGGCACTATCCTCAGTGTCTTTCTCACCTGTAGATTGGGATAACAATGGCACCTACTTAGTTTATAAGCGCTGTCTTGAAGATGACATGCAGGCGTGTGTGTGGCATCCATTGCATGGGGGCTGGAGTGATGACTGCTCAGTAGTATTAGTCATTGTGATCGTCATTAGTAATAACGTGTCTGCTGAGAAATACAACCAGCCCCAGAAATGCAGTGCTGCCCTGGCCGTTTCCATTTTAAATGATACTGTTCTGAAGACTGTTTGTGAACCTGTCACCAATACTCTTTTCTTTCTAAAAAAAAATTAAAATAACCTTTTAATTTTAGGATAATTTCAGATTTATAGGAAAGTTGCAAGATGGCATGGAGCATTCCCCTGTATCCTTTACCTGCATCTCACTCATTTGTCACCACAAAGAAGCCAACATTGGAACACGACGATTAACTAAGCCCCAGGCTTTTTCATATTTCAGACACGTCCTTTTTCTGTTTCGAGATCCAAGGTAGGATACCGAGTTGCCTTTGGCAAATGCTCCCTTCTTCATGAAGCAGTCACTTCTATCAGCCTTATCTTTGTCCTCTGTTCAGAAGAAATGCCACAGGGAGGCACCTGGCATGCTCAGATTCTGGCATTTGCAGCTTGTAGCTCTTCACCTTTTCTCACCAACCACTTTCTTACATTCTGACAGATCCATGGGACTGGTCTGTAACTGTGCCACTCTTTAGCTCTGTGACCTAACTTAATCCTCTAGGAATCTTCAATTTTCTCATCTGTGCAAGACAGGTAATAATAATTCCTTCAGGGCCTGGCAGAGTGACTTATATGTTAATTTTTGCTTTTGTCATATCATTGTGCTTTCTGCTTCAGATCATAAACCAGCCTAGCTCTTGATTCTGCCCATACTTTTTCAATCCTCTGATGTTATCACAAATATTACTCAGGTTATTAGATGAGTTTGCTGACTCAGAGGCTGCTTAATTGCCAGAGTTTAAATGCCTCTCTTTAAAAGCTTTGCTACTTTCCTTCCCTTATAGAGAACTTAGGGATGTACACAGTACCATGAAAGAGAATCTGAAATATCAGATTCCCAAGCTTTCTTCTAAATCCTCTCCCACTCTTTATTTTGGTCTGTCTTATTCCTAGAACTCCCACCACACTGCCTGCAAAGTGGGGGAGGCCTACCCATCTGTCTGCCATGGGAACAGAACTGGCAGCTGGGGTCTAGGGTAAGCGATTTTGAGTATTCAAATCATTTGCAGTGGGATGCGCTTGGGTCACATGGTGTAATCAGGAAATTTCATGCAATTTGACATTTCCCATCAGAGTTGCTTAGGAACCTAAGGAAGGCACTGGCTCTGAATGGCAGGACAGTAATAAATTAAGCAGTCACAGGTCCAGCCATCTGCCGTAAGTAAATTAAGAGCATAACCCATATGGGATTTATCTAAAATAGCGATTCACATTTTTTCCCCTGTCTTCTCATTTGTATTCCTCTTTATGTGGGCTCTTTAAATTGACTTAACTTTGCATAGAATATCCCAGCTGTCTTTATCTCCCACCCTCTCCTCCGCATTCAGGCAGCCAACCTCAGATTCTTCTATAGCCGACTAGCAATGTCCTTTGTAATGGAGGATGATTTTGACATTTTATTTTGAGAACTGCCCGATTGGAGGCTGATGCATTTTAACTGGGAGTTCTTAGCTATGCCTCTGCAATGTCCTCCACCCTTCCTCATTTATCACCTGCTTTTAGTCTCTCCCCATCTCAGGCCCGACTGCCTTTCATCTGTCTTCTCGTCTTGATTTTTTTTTTTTGCTCTTTGTCCACTAGTCATTTTTATAAACCATTTTCATCATGCCATCCTCCAGCTCAAAAGTTTGCACTGTTTACAGAATGAGCCAAATGTTTCTACCTTAAGTTCCTCCCTCAAGTTCAAACCTGCCTTTAAACCTCATCTACTTCTTACCAGTTGTTACTCTCACTTCACAGTCTGTTCTCCTGACTTCCTCCAGAGCACATCCACTTTGTCCTGCCTCATTTAGTCTAGTATTTTAAAATTACAGCCTGCTTTATTTCTTTGCTTAACTGTTTGATGTTTCTAATTCAATCGTAAGCTCCTTTTTTGTTGTGGACTCCATTCTATGCTTATCACAGTTCTAGATACCTGGAGGTATTTGCTGAGTACTGAATGAATAAATGCTTTGCCACAGTTTTGTTCTGTGGGATGAGATAAGGCAAATAAGTAAGATATATAGTAGGTGAGATGGCTGTATGCTATGGGAAGAAGTAGAGGAAGAAGGGGGTTACAAATGTAAATAAGATATTCAGGAAAGGCTTCCGGAAACAACCTCGAGGGACAGTCGGAGTGGTGAAGCTGAATTCTGTAAGGCAGAGATTTAATCATTAAAAAAAAATCTTTCCTTGGTATAGCACAGTAACATGCACATGTTGGAAGAATGCAGTGGGAATGGCATGTATCACGGTGTCACCAAAGACACAGAATATCATTCAAATGGTATTTTTTAATATAAAGGGGCTTCCCAGGTGGCAGTAGTGGTAAAGAACCCTCCTGCCAAATTTAGGAGATGTAAGAGATGCCGGTTTGATCCCTGGCTCAGGAAGATCATGTGGAGGAGGGCATGGCAACCTACTCCAGTATTCTTGCCTTTCCTCCCATGGACAGAGGAGCCTGGCAGGCTACAGTCTGTAGGGTTGCAAAGAGTCGGACACGACTGAAGTGACTTGGTGAAGTGCAAGTGAAAGTCGTTCAGTCGTGTCCGACTCTTTGTGAACCCATGGACTATACAGACCATGGGATTCTCCAAGCCAGAATACTGGAGTAGGTAGCCTTTCCTTTCTCCAGGGGATCTTCCCAACCCAGGTATTGAACCCAAGCCTCCTGTATTGCAGGCAGATTCCTTACCCAGCTGAGCCTGATGACTTAACACATACATAAATTAATTTGATGTATATGTGTGTTCATAAAAACAAAGACTACGAGGAAATACTCCAAAACATTAACAGCAGTTCTAACGATTTACTGTAATTTTAGCTTTAGCCTTTGTATTTCCTCTAATTTCCATACTTTCTGCAGGGTGTACATATTTCTCATAGATTGGATAAAACAAACATAATAATACCTGCTGGGGCACCATTAAGTTTGGGGATTCTCAAGTAAACAGAACCACGAGGATGCCCTTTCCCTCTGTGAACGTAAGGTAGAAAGCAGCCTGACCTTAGGATAGGTTGCATTTCTCTGCAGGCAGCTCCACAAGACCCACAAAGCACTCCTCCCCCACCGGCGTCTACATATTTCTCCTTTCAGGAGGAGGCCAGCCTAAACCAGCAGAGCAGGTTTGGGGCAGCGAGGTGCAGCATGTGGGGAACTGAGTAGATTTCCATCCAGGCTTGTTATGCCTGCAGTCAGACAAACGACCACTCCAGTGGCCTCACCATGCCTGCCCAGAGGATGATCTGCAGTTTCAGATCCAGGAAGACGTAGAATCTGATACCCCAGCGTGGAAACAAAGAAACAGAAGGGAAAAAAAGAGATGCTTTTGTGCCAAACAAGGTTTCTAGGCAACTACTCATGTAACTACTTCAGTGTCCCCAATCCTTTAGCTTTACTGACCTTTAGCACCTGTCTGATAAGTTCATCAGATTTCCGTAACAAAAGAGCTGACATATGGGGAGGAGATGATCAACATCCGACTCCTGATTCATTTTCTAGCCTCATGTCCATCATTTCTCCCTGTGTTCCTGTTTTAACAGAAGGCGATCTTGGTGTCCCTAGACTTTGCTGTCTCCAGCTTCTGCCCATGCTGGTCCCTCTGCCCAGAACACTTTTCCTGGCCTTGCAGTCTATTCCAGGTTCAGCCCAAGTTTCCCTTCCTTTGGGACCCCTTTCTTGTACCACTATCCCCTTTAATTCTCCCCCACCTCCTTCAAAGAAGCACAGAGTACCACATGTATATGTTCATGACAAGGTCCTTTTTTTTCTTTAAGATGTCTAAAGAAACGTGTAACATATTGAAAAAAAAAGAGAAACGTGTGAGCTCCCTGGAGGAGAGGATTTTTACCTTATCCACCTTCATTTTCAGTGTCTAGTCTGTTTCTGGCATACAATGGAGGCTCACAAAATGTATATTTGAACCAGTGAATTTTCAGTGTAGGATATACATGGCTGCTTAAGAGTCCAAAACATATGTTGAGTTCCATCTAGCCATCCGTCCACCATTCACCCATTCAGCAACCCTTATCAAATGCATACTGTGAACTAGCATTGAGACAGACATGGCCACTGTCATCATGAAAGTTATAACCTAAAGTGAAGACTGATATTGAGCAAATAATTACAGCTTTATTTTTCCCTGAACTATTATGACCCGAGATCCAGTTTTATATATTTTTGTTTACCGCCTATCTCTGACATTAAATATAATAAGCTCTCGGAGAGCAGGGGCTTTATCTTGTTTGCCATTGTGCCTAAAACAGTGCCTGCCACTTTGTAGGTACTTGATTAATATTTGTTAACTGAATAGACTACAACTAAGGATGGGGATTTCTGATGTGTTTACAACATGCATTAACACCACCCACCTTCAGGCATCTTCCAAATGAAAAATGATTAAGTACTAAACCTAGTGTGATGCATTGTGGTGACAATGATTAATGTCTTATTCCCAACTTTGGTTAGAATGTCTGAGAGACTCAGTCAGGGTGACACCAAAGAATTCTGTGATAGAAACTCAATGACTGCTTTTCAGCTTTCAATTAATTTTGTGATTTTCCTGGTAATTTCAGGGAAAGGCTTTGTTGGAGCCTGACCATGTAATAATAATAGAGGACACAAAATAGAAGATTTTAGGTCAGCAAGGAACAGCTAGGATAACAGTTTCTAACCTGTTTAAGAAAAGGGCATTTGCAGTGGTGTCTGCCTTTCATTTTTAATATTAGTTAGTTGAAACATATCAAAATGTAAAAAACAGGTGACTGTTCTGCTGCTGTCCAGTCTCCCTTCCCTTGGAACCTCCTTCCCAACTAGGGGCCTGGGTTTGACCCTGGTGTGCTGAGAGCTTGCATCATTGATGGGGAGGAGCAGGTGTCCCTGGGGGACTGTTCTGTAAGATGGAGAGACTGGGAGGCCCTATCAGTGAGGGAAACCAAACCCTGGCCTGGGGAATCCATGGAAACCAGATCAGGGAAAGTTGGGGAGAGAGAGACAAACAGAAAAATAAGGGAGAGAATATATCAGAAACTTGGGTCTGCAATGACACTGAGTAGCTTAAACAAAAATTTATTGTCTCACAGGTCTAGAGGTTGGCAGAATTGGTTTCTTTTGAAGATCATCAGGAAG
The DNA here is from genome assembly GCF_042477335.2 of Ovis canadensis. NCBI lineage: Eukaryota > Metazoa > Chordata > Mammalia > Artiodactyla > Bovidae > Ovis > Ovis canadensis. The sequence continues at coordinate 135,361,649 of NC_091247.1, read as the reverse complement.
AAAAGTTCCAGCCTCTGTCTTAGCTTCTGGTATCCTCAGATTCTCCATGGCTTATGGATAGCATCCTCCCTGTGTTTTCACATTGTCTTTTTTCTGTTTGTGTTCTGATTTCCCTTTCTCATAAGGACATCAGTTGTGTTGGATTAGGGCCTACCCTAATAACCTTGGGCTTCCCTGAGATCTCAGTTGGTAAAGAATCTACTTGCAATGCAGGAGACCTTGGTTTGATTCCTAGGTCAGGAAGATCACTTGGAGAAGGGAAAGGCTACCCACTGCAGTATTCTGGCCTGGAGAATCCCATGGACTGTATAGTCCATGGGGTCGCAAAGAGTTGGACATGACTGAGCGACTTTTACTAACAACTTAATTTGGGCTTTCCAGGTGGCTCAGTGATAAGGAATCTGCCTGCTAATATAGGAGATACAGGTTTGATCCCTGGGTTGGGAAGATCCCCTAGAGAAGGAAATTGCGACCTACTCCAGTATTCTTGCTGGAAAATCCCATGGACAGAGGAGCCTGGTGGGTTACAGTCCAAGGTGTTGCAAGAGTCGGACATGACTTAGCAACTAAACAACAAGTGACTTCATTTAAACCTGATTACCCCAAGGACTGTATTTTCAAACAAGGTCACATTCATAGGATTTCAGTATCTTTTGAGGGGACAGAATTCAACTCATAGCAGAGAAAGAGAGGTGAAACTGCATGGGCGGAGGTAGCCTGAAGAATTTCTAGAAGAGCTGGAATATAACATAGCATAGCACAACACTTTTCATAGGGCCAAGGCAGCCCCAGCCAGGGTGGAGGAGGCCAGAGCAAGGGAGATGCTCAGCTTGGACACATATCAATAATGAAACCAAAAAATTCTTTTAATTTTAAGAAATACAACACACAACCTCAATACTGTTTTATTTCTGGAAAAAGAAAAAATAAAATGTCAGATCTGGGGCAAGTCATCAGAGGAAATTTGGTGGCTTGGGAAATATATTGACTCACAGTGGATCACCTGCCACTTCTCTAGTACTGGCTGGGTGACCTTGCTTAGCCTGTCAGAACCTCGGTTTCCTCATCTGTAAAATGAGGCCAATGAGCTCAAACTACTGGGGTATCTGTGAAAATTACATGAGATTAGATGTGAAAAGCACCTGCTCTCAGAAGGCAGAATTCACCAGTTACCCATTTTCCTTTTCTCTAGAGAGAGCTTCTGTTCAGGAAAATGGTTTCTTGTTTTCAATATAAAGTTAAAGGGAAAAAAATCCTTTTAGAGAGATGTGGAAACAGACCTCTGAATGCCTTACAGTTGGTTAGATTCCCCTATCTTGATCAGGGTGTTAGAGAAAATGGTAAGATGGAAATGTGGCCAGAACCATCCTATATTACTCTAGTCATTCGGGCAGGAGGCCAGGAAGATGGGGTTATAGGGATGTTCCTGGTGAGTTACTATTTTCAGATGGAGCTTTTGAATGACCCAACATATAGTATAAAACCTCTCCAGATCTGTAGACCAGAAAACAGTAAATTAAAGTAAAACTGTAAGTGTTTATAATCATAAAGGATACAATACCCATAAGCCTTAAATGGTTTTATACAACTCACAACATATAAGGTAGATTCATTTGTCTAATATTAATTTAGGCCTCAAAAGTAAGGTTTTCTTTCAGCATAGGTTGGCTGATTCAAGTTCTATGTTGCCTTTTTTTTTTTTTGCACAAACTTTTTCCATAAAGTATTAGGCATATTTTCCAGTTTTGGGTGTAGAATCTTAGTAGATTTTTCTCCCCTCAAACTTTTAGTGTTTACTAGCTCAGCCCTAAACTGAAAATATTTTTAATGATTTACCTTAAACTTTTCCTACTACATTCAAGTTCATTTCTAAAAAGTAACAACTCTTGTTTTGTATTCCTATTTTATCAGCTTCTAGAGCATTAAATTAAACTGAAAATTATAATGGCCATTACAATGGATGTAAGTGTGAGTGGGAACAAAGTCAACTGAGTCTTTGGAACCATGCAGCTGAGCTGGTGGGAGCCTAAGCAGACAGGCAAATGAAGGCTCTTCTGGCTGTGCACTTTGAGTGAGTTTAGAGAAGAAATGGAGATTTACATCAACCCAACGAGTTGGTCAAATAAAGAGGAGTTGATGTATTTTCACTGCATGACCTGTAAACGGTTCAACTCTTGACAGACTTCAGTATCTCTGGTAGTGTTTTGCTGTAAGTTAGGAGCACCACCACCATTACTCCAACAACAGATCACAGATGTCAGAATAATCTTATATCACTCTTCAGAGCTATCATTATATGAATAATTGCATATCATTTTTATATCTCAGCACCTTTCATTTTATTTATAGTTAAACTTATTTGTTATACGATCAACAACTATTTATGGTCTGCCTACTATTTCTCGATGTTGGGATACAGTACGAATAATATGTGGTCCTTTGCTCTAGGAAAAATCACAGTCTTGTGAGGCAGAAAGGTCAGTAAATGGGAAGTTACTGAGCAGCTGGTTGGCACGAGGGACAAACCAAGAGAACGACATTGCATATTCCAGGCTATGAGTCTCTTAGTTGAAATTGGAGGGGAAGTGTGGGTTCAGTAGTTACCAACCTCTCTGGAGCACCTTCTGAGTACCAAGCTCTGTTTTAGGCACTGGGGTTACAAAGATGAATAATTCGTTGTCCTGTACTCAGGAAGTGTGTACATGTAATTATAGTTCCCTGCAGGAAGTGCTGTCTTTTGGATCAGCACTGAGTCTTCAGAGAGCAGGGAAAGGCAAGCTTCCTGCAGGACGTGAAGCTCCTCGGGCTTGTAACCGTGCCTCAAGCAGAGGCCTAACTTGTCTTTCCTGCCCTGTTCCTGGGAACATTTTTAGTACACCTTGTGTGCTCGATTAGCATCTGAATGAGTAAATGAACTGCATGATGATTAGGAGTTAACTAGGGGCCAGGCCCTGTGCTCTGGGCTGGGAATACAAAGATGAATGAGCCATGGCCTTTGCCCTGATTGAGGAGATTATAATAAAATCGAAATTCTGACTGAATCCTGATAACATATCAGCAATGTAAGACACTTGCAAACTTGGGCACACCTTTCTAATAAGTTGTGCTCCACATTGGACCATTTACTGGCTTTGGCAACACTTGTCAAACATACTCTTGAGCTTACTCCAGGGAGGACAGTGGATGGTTAAGGAAGCTGGCAACTGAGCAGGCCAGCTTCAACCCTGGCAAATAAAAAGACATCATTCAGACTGGCTTGAATGACGTTTGGGCTGGGAAATCATCAGTACTCAACCCTAGAGCATGGGTAATACGACTGATAGCAGGCTATTGGGCTTCCCTAGTGGCTCAGATGGTAAAGAAGCTGCCTGTAATGCAGGACACCCAGGTTCGATCCCTGGTTGGAAAGATCCCCTATGGAAGGGAAAAGCTACCCACTCCAGTTTTCTTGGCTGGAGAATTCCACAGACAGAGGAGCTGAGCAGGCTATTGGTATCGTGAGCAGTTTCAATGGAGGATCCCCCAAATGCTTTTTCAGAATGTTCCTCTGCACCATCCCTACCCCTCACCACAAGGGAAGTAGCAAGTAGAAATTCTACTTCAACATCTAACACAAAGCTTGGAGCTGTTGACTGGTGGTTTGCTCCAGATAACCAGCAGGTCTCTAGGAATACATGAGTTTGAATAAGGTCTCTTGGTTTATTACAGCTGCTACAGCCTAACTACTCAAACTCTCAATTCCTGAACCACCAAAGGCAGCTAAAATTGGTCAAGGGGCTAGTAGAGCAGGGTTCACCAGGCAAGGCAGGATGCCATGGATATGTAATTTATGTCCTGTTATATGACTAAATGCTGCAATTAGCATGACAAAAATCCTGCAGCTATGTCATTTCTCTCCAATATTATGAAAATACAAGTGCAAGGAGATATAGGATTTTGTCTCAGGACACACAGTAAGTTAGGGGCTGAAAAACTCCATCCTGCCATAACCAGCAAGTCATATTGTGAGTCTATCCCAGAAAAAGAAAAGCCAAACATTTTCCTAAGTGGGGCGTATTCACATCTTTGCCATTTCTTAAGAATGCTCTTTTTTACCTCCCTCTTTTTGTGACAGCCTTTTCCAAGTTCTCATTGCCATAGATTCTTGGGAATCCACATGTCAGACTCAAGCAGAATTACAATTCTAATATCTACTCATGTCCCCCACATGCCCTCAGCCCTGCCAGATGGAGGGTCACATTCCAGTTTAGAAATAGCATCAAAGAGAAGTCACTTCTGGGGTAGAGAGCAAGCGAGTAGCTAGAAGTTAAGAGACATTTAATCAATGACTAACGCAGCAGACAGGCTTCCCTTTGTCCATTGTTAGCTATGAGTGAATGGATTTTCCAGCCCCTGTTGCTACCTCTAGAGAAGGGAGGAGGTGGCAGTGAGCAGAAAAAGGTTCTTTCAGCCTGACTCTGCCTTGAGTTATTGCTTTTTCATTCTCCAACTTTAGTGAGATTTAACTGATAAAAAGTAAGATATTGAAAGTGTTCATCATGACAATTTGATGTACATATACATTATAAAAGAATTCCTCCCAATTTAGTTAATTAACATATCCATTACCTCACATTTATCTTTTTTTTAAGTTGGGGGAGGGCACTGTGAGTTATTGTCTTTTGCACTTTCTCCCATAAATCACCAAGTCCAGTCACGAATTTTTGGCAAGTGGGAACCTCTTACCATCAGACGTTTTGGCTCTGGTGAGTGTTCTAAGAAATGTCCTAAAGGTCTGAGTTAAAGACCTCGGGTCTAGTTCTGTCTCAGACACCAGATAGCCACATGCAACCGCAGGCTTGTTGACTCTATGATCTGGGTTTTGGTTTCCTTGTCTGCAGGATGAGGGTATTGGATGCATATCAGGTCACTAAATGGAGGTCTCTAGGCCATATTTTGCTTGAAACTGTGTATTTTGTCTATATAGTAGTTTTTTTATGTTTACAAAATTTGAATTAGTGTCTACCATTTAACAATTGACTCAACAACAATAAAACAACCTGATTGAAAAATGGGCAAAGGACTTGAGTAAACATTTCTCTAAAGAAGGCAAGAATACTGGAGTGGGTTGCCATGCCCTCCTCCAGAAAGAAGACATACAGATGGCCAACAAGCATATGAAAAGATGCTCAAGACCACTAGTTATTAGAGAAATGAAAGTCGAAACCACAAAGATGAGATACTACTGCATACCCACTAGGTATACCTTTCTGTATAAAGAACAGAAAAAAACAAGTGTTGGTGAAGATATGGAGAAATTGGAACCCTTGTGCACTAGGGGTAGTAATGTAAAATGGTACAACTGCTATAAAAAATATAGTGGGTCCTTAAAAATGAAAAATAGAGCTACAATTTGATCTAGTAAATCCATTTCTGAGTATACATATACCCAAAAGAACTAAAAGTAAAGTCTTGAAGAAATATTTAATACCCATGTTCACTGACTAGTCAAAAGTCAACCCAAGTGGCCAATGATAGATAAATGGGCTTAAAAATGTGGTATACACAAATGTAGAATATTATTCATCCTTGAAAATAAAGAAATTCTGACGCATGATACAACATGGATGAGCCTGGAGGACATTATGCTAGGTAAAATAAGTCACAAAATGAAAACAGTTTATGAATCCATATATATGAGATACTTAGCGTAGTTACGTTCATAGAGACAACGTATAATAGAATGGTGGTTGCCAGGGTCTGGGAGAAATGGGCAATATTAAGTTGTTTAATGTGTACTGTTTAAGTTTTGCAAAATGATAGAAATTTTGTAGACTGACTACACAATATAAATGTACTTAACACTACTGATGGAGAAAGCGATGGCGCCCCACTTTCACTTTTCACTTTCATGCATTGGAGAGGGAAATGGCAGCCCACTCCAGTGTTCTTGCTGGGAGAATCCCAGGGACAGGGGAGCCTGGTGGGCTGCCGTCTATGGGGTTGCACAGGGTCGGACATGACTGAAGCGACTTAGCAGCAGCAGCAACACTACTGAACTGTAGGCTGAAAATGGTTAAAATGGTAAATTTTATAAGTATATTTGACCACAATTAAAAAATATTTTTGAGAGATAGCTCATGAAAATTTGAAGTCATCTTTTTTGGGGGGGAAAGTCCAGAAGATCGTGACTTTGGGCCTTAGACATCAGTTGGCAACAGCCAGCTTGAGCTGAGTATCTGCTCTTCTCTTCAGATGAGCCTATTCTTTGCTGTTCTCCCCAGGCTCCACCTCATTATCTTTTTTTCCAATTAAATAACCCATCTGGCCCCTATAGAGCTTTGAATTTGCAACCCCTGATTAGACTATCTCTACTACCTTTTATAGCATTAATACCTATGAGTCTAAAATGTTAGTCATCATGAACACTCTGTAAGTAAACAAGATGAGTGAGACATAGGCAGAGAGACATTCAAATTACTTTCTTGACATATCTTCTTTCAGGTCCATGGGAGGGTTAGCACTCATGTCCACAATGGGCAGTAAAAACAGCTGGCTAGTGACGTTGGTTTAGTTGTTCCCTAGCACTGAAGAATTGATGTTTTGAACTGTGGTGTTGGAGAAGACTCTTAAGAGTCCCTTGGACTGCAAGGAGATCCAACCAGTCCATCCTAAAGGAAATCAGTCCTGAATATTCACTGGAAGGACTGATGTTGAAACTGAAACTCCAATACTTCGGCCACCTGATGTGAAGAACTGACTCATTTGAAAAGACCCTGATGCTGGGAAAGATTGAAGGCAGGAGGAGAAGGGGGTGAAAGAGAATGAGATGGTTGGATGGTATCACTGACTCAATGAACATGAGTTTGAGTAAACTCTGGGAGTTGGTAATGGATAGGGAGGCCTGGCATACTACAGTTCATGGAGTTGCAAAGAGTTGGACATGACTAAGTGACTGGACTGAAGTGAACTGAACTGACTTCTGTATAAACCCCAGTCATGGCTGGGATTTATATTCTGAACCTGAGCCTTTAGTATGACTCAGGTCAATGAGGCTTACTGATCCAGACAACACTATTGTCACTAAAATAGATGAAATCTTTAAATGTTACAAAATGGAGGACCCTAATGGCATGGGGAAAATTAGGAGAGAAATGATATAGGCAACTGGAAGCTTTGCTTTCAGAAAAAGAAGATGATTTAAAATTGTCTAAAGGAAACAAAGCTGGCATGGTGGTTAAGAATCTGTCTACCAAGGCAAGAGATGCAAGAGATGTGGTTTGATCCCTGGGTTAGAAAGATTCACTGGAGTAGGAAATGGCAACCCACTCCACAATATTCTTGCCAGGGAAATCCCATGGACAGAGGAGCCTGGCAGGCTATAGTCCAAGGGGTCGCCAAGAGTTGGATGAGACTGAGCATACACACACAAAGGAAACAAAGAAAAAATAGATCTCTTCCTTCAATAACACTTATAGTTTGATATCAGTAATGCTGCAGATAGTGTGTATGACATCATGATACATACCTCTACTTGTGATCTTGGGAAACAACTTGATTATTGAAGTTTGAGATAAGGTAATTTTGAAATCTTCCTCTATCCCTTTGTGTTGAGGGGAATGAGATCAGCTCGAATAAGAGCCCACATTATAAAGAGCATCCTTGTCTTGGTCCCTAATTCATTCATTCATTGTAACTCATTCATTTATTCAACCAATATTTATTTAGCACCTACTAGTTATACTGTTCCTGGCTTAAAGCATGGCAGTTAAGATTCCTACCTTCGTGGAGTTTAGGTAGTAGGAAAGGACAGAACAGCTTATCAATGTTTGGTCAATAGTTTCCTTGAGGGCATTATTTTGTATATTTTTTCCCTCTCAATGTGTACTAGGCACTTTGGTAGTTGCTCTGAGGTCAGCTTGGTGGAGAAGACAGGCATTTAACAAGGTTGATTATAGAAGGTTTTAGAGTTTTTATTAGTTCTGAAAGCAAAGGACATGGAAAGCTGCTGCAGAAGTGTCTGGTGTCTGGTCTTGGAGGATGTCTAGTTCTCAGTAGTCAGAGGCTGAAGCTTTATTCGAGGCCAAAGGCAAAACATAGCCAGAGATGGAAAGTATGGAATGGCAAGAATGTTTGTGGAGAACAGGACTTTCTGAGGAGCTGAATGAGCTGTATTTCTTTCTGTAACACTGAAAATTGTCCTGAGATATAATTATAGAGAGGATCATTCCTAGGGGTAGCCACACACTACCCAGAGGCCTGCCTGAGGAGGGGCTGCTGCAGGCTTAAAGAGATTCAGTCTGAAAAAATTTGATGTTTTGTCAAGTTTGTTTAAGTTTGGGATGGTAGGGTTAGTGTGCTACATGACAGAATTGAAACTTCTACACATTACCTGCACCAGTTCATGGATTGCACTTTATAGAACCAGAGTCAAGCCTTTGGACTATACTAAGCAAATTTATGAAGAATGTTTTACCATTCATGAAAAATTGTATTTGCCGAAAGTGTCTGATGACCTTAACCTAAAGAAATTGTCTTTAAAAAACTAGGGATCTTACATTTGGCAGGAATATAAAATGTATTTATTTAAAAAGATGAAATATGTTGTATGCCATTTTAGGCAGCTGAAAGAAGGAAGTTTTTTGACCACTTCATGCATATATACTTCCTACATATGTACTATAATCATAATAGCTAATATTTATTGAGTTCTTCCTGTGTGCTAGGCACAAGTGTGAAAGTGTTAGTTGCTTAGTCGTGTCTGACTCTTTTGCAACTCCATGGACTGTAGCCCACCAGGTTTTTCCATCCATGGTATTCTCCAGGCAAGAATGCTGGAGTGGACACCCATTCCCTTCTCCAGGGAATCTTCCTGATTCCCAGGGATTGAGACCAGGTCTCCCACAGCATGAGTAGATTCTTTACCATATGAACCATTATACTTCTAGTAATTAATATATATATATATGTATATGTATATGTATAAACTCAGATGACTATTCTAATAACTCTATAGACACTATCATTATCCCCATTTGAAAGATGAAGAAGTACAGAGAGGTTGAGAACTTGCCCCAGATAGCCTGGCTAGTAAAAGGAAAAGTTGGGTTTTCAACCCCGGCTTGGTTCCAGACTCTGTGATGTAAACACTGCCTCTGAGAGCAAATTAAAAACAAAACAAACCTAGGAAACCATAATCCTTGGCAGTGATATCGGAGTTAGGAAGTGGATTGGATTGGATTTGCATATTTGTCCAGTATTTGTTGAGTACCTGTTACACTGTGCCAGGCCCTGTCCAGGTGGTGGGACATACAGGTGCACAAAGCAGATGAAAGCCCTGCTCTCAGGAGGTTCATGTCCTAGGAGATTCACTCCTTTGTTTTTCTAAGGTTATTGATTCTCTCTTTGAGTGCTATTTGTGTTAAAGGCCAGTTTTGTGTTTTTTTTTTTCCTCAAGTTTTCCAGTATGTTGTGGACTGATATTTTAATAAACTACAGAAAAAATTAATAACTAGAAAAGTAAAATTTAAAAGACCCCAAGTACATACAAATTACACAGCTTGTTTTTTTAAGTATTCAACTCAAAGACAAAAAAAATCACTCAATCAAATTTCTGTATGCTTCTAAGGCTTACTCTCAATGATCTCATTATGAATCACCACAGTTCACCAACTGGCAGTTGTCTAAGGCCCACATTTGGGGTAGCTGCCATATGCTTTGTTTTTGCCAGCTATTTAATTACTACCCATCACAACATGTGATCTGAAAAATAAAGATGAATTGGATTTATAATATGATTGGCTCTTTTCTGTAATGGGCCAGATAGTAAATATTTGAGGCTCTGTTGACCAGACCGTCTCTGACACAACTACCCAGCTCTGCTGTTGCTGTGTGAGAGCTGCCATAGGTGATGCATAATGAATGAGCAGGGCTATGTTCCAGTAGAACTTTATTTCTAGTCAATGAAATCTGGATTTTGTAAAATTTATTTGTATCACAAAATATTACTTTTTCTTTTAATTTTTTTCAACTATTTTTATAAATTTAAAAAGCATTCTTAGCATGTGGGTCCTACCAAAACAGGCCCAAGGCTGGATTTGGCCCATGGGTTTTAGTTTTAAGACCCCTTCCACAAAGACAACAGAAATATCTTGGAGTAGCTGATGTCCTTGAATTTGCTAAGAAAAAAATGCAAGTTACTATATTTTTAATGCAATTTGTAATGAATGTTAGTGATAGTGTCAATAAACATAAAACTGAAAAAGCATATTATTACATATGGCTAATAATAGTACATCATGCGAAATGCTGGGCTGGATGAATCACAAGCTGGAATCAAGATTGCTGGGAGAAATATCAACAACCTCAGATATTCAGATGATACCATTCTAATGGGGCTTCCTAGGCAGCACTAGTGGTAAAGAATTTGCCCATCAATGCAGGAGACGCAAGAGACACGGGTTTGATCCCTGGGTGGCAAGATCCTCTGGATGAGGAAATGGCAACGCCCTCCAGTATTCTTGCCTTGAAAATCCCGTGGACAGTGGAGCCTGGTAGGCTACACACCATGGAGTTGCAGTCAGACATGACTGAGCACACACACCATACCATATCATACTACACTACTCTAATGGCAGAAGTGAAGAGGAACTAAAGAGCTTCTTGATGAGGGTGAAAGAAGCGAGTGAAAAACCTGGCTTAACATTCAGTATTCAAAAAACTAAGATCATGGCATCCAGTCCCATCAATTCATGGCAAATAGAAGGGAAAAAAGTGGAAGCAGTGACAGATTTCATTTTCTTGGGCTCCAAAATCACTGCAGACAGTGACTGCAGTCGTAAAATTAGAAGATGGTTGCTCCTTGGAAGAAAAGCTATGACAAACCTGGACAATGTATTAAAAAGCAGAGGCATCACTCTTCCAGCAAAGGTCCATATAGTCAAAGCTATGGTTTTTCCAGTAGTCATGTATGGATGTGAGAGTTAGACGTAAAGAAGACTGAGCGCTGAAGAACTGATGCTTTTGAATTGTGATGTTGGAGAAGACTTAAGAATCCTTGGACTGCAAGCAGATAAAACCAGTCAATCCTTAAGGAAATCAACCCTGAATATTCATTGGAAGGACTGATGCTGAAGCTGAAGCTCCAATACTTTGGCCACCTGATGCGAAGAACTGATTCATTTGAAAAGACCCTGATGCTGGGAAAGACTGAAGGCAGGAGGAGAAGGGGGCGACAGAGGATGATATGGTTAGTTAGTATCACTGATTCAAGGGACATGAATTTGAGCAAACTTTGGGAGACAGTGGAGGATAGAGAAGCCTGGCATGCTACAGTCCATGGAGTTGCAAAGAGTTGGATATGACTTAGGGACTAAACAACAATAACAACAAATGATAATTAAAAACGTAGAGATTAAAACCCTTTTAAATTATAGTGGGAATGTAAAATAGTGTAGCCAGTTTGGAAAACAGTCAGGCAATTCCTCAAAAAGTTAAGTATAAAGTTCAGTTCAGTTCAGCTGCTCAGTCGTGTCTGACTCTTTGCAGCCCCATGAATTGCAGCACGCCAGACCTCCCTGTCCATCACCAACTCCCGGAGTTCACTCAAACTCACGTCCATCGAGTCAGTGATGCCATCCAGCCATCTCATCCTCTATTGTCCCCTTCTCCTCCTGCCCCCAATCCCTCCCAGCATCAGAGTCTTTTCCAATGAGTCAACTCTTCACGAGGTGGCCAAAGTATTGGAGTTTCAGCTTTAGCATCATTCCTTCCAAAGAACACCCAGGACTGATCTCCTTTAGGATGGACTGGTTGGATCTCCTTGCAGTCCAAGGGACTCTCAAGAGTTCTCCAACACCACAGTTCAAAAGCATCAGTTCTTTGGTGCTCAGCTTTCTTCACAGTCCAACTCTCACATCCATACATGACTACTGGAAAAATCATAGCCTTGACTAGACAGACCTTTGTTGGCAAAGTAATGTCTCTGCTTTTAAAGTTATCATACAGCTAATAATTTCACCCCTATGTGTATGTGTGTATACTCTGTGTATGTGTGTATACATCCATATATGTATATAAGCAACAGAATAAAAAACATATGTCTGTAAAACACTTGTACGTGAATGCTCATAGCCACATTATTCATAATAACTATAAAGTAGAAATTACCTAAATGTCAGTCAGCTGATAAATAAATAAAATATGGTGTGTCCAATAATGGAATATTATTTGGCTATATAAAGGAATGAAGATGAAGTCCTGATACCTACTACAACAGAGATGAACCTTGAAAATGTAAGTGAAAGAAGCCAGATGCAAAGTCACATGTTATATGATTTCATTTATATGAAATGTCCAGAAAGTGTACTCCATGGAGAAAGAAAGCAGATTATTGGTCACCAAAGGCTGGGGACAGGGAGAGGGTAATGAGAGTGTTTTTGGGGAGTTATTCTGGAACTTGATGGTAGTAATGGGTGAATAACCTTGTGAATAAGCTAAAAAATAGTAAATCATATACCTTAAAAAAATAAAATTTATGTACATGGTTTATAAATCAAAATATTTAAAAAGTGATATTTTAAAAAATTGTCAAAAGAATCAAATACTGTCAACAACATTTGACCTGGAAAATTTGACGTTGGTAAAACTAATAGTCATAGCAGGGATTTTATAACAGGCTATAACTGATAAAATTTTGTATTGACCAAACACTAACGAATGAATTTTTGTTGGGAAATATATGCTGATTAAAATTATTCAGTAAAAATGATTTCAGCTGAACAAAGGTTAAAATAGAACAAAACTGGGTATAATTTAACTGATTTCCATAGAAAATTGACAGTGAATTAAGTTGGCTTAATGGTATTCACCCTCAAATTATTTCTTATTGAAAAATCAGTAAATACTGGTACTATTTAAATTAGAATACTTGTTTTAAAAATGCAGAATCAAAGCATCCTTAATCAAGAATGGCAGATATATACATGCACTGGGCTTCTAGTATGGCTCTGCTGCTGCTGCTGCTGCTGCTGCTAAGTCGCTTCAGTCGTGTCCAACTCTGTGTGACCCCATAGACGGCAGCCCACCAGGCTCCTCCATCCCTCGGATTCTCCAGGCAAGAACACTGGAGTGGGTTGCCATTTCCTTCTCCAGTGCACGAAAGTGAAAAGTGAAAGTGAAGTCGCTCAGTCGTGTCCGACCCTTCGTGACCCCATGGACTGCAGCCTACCAGGCTCCTCCATCCATGGGGTTTTCCAGGCAAGAGTACTGGAGTGGGGTAACATTGCCTTCTCCCAGAAAAACATCTATTTCTGCTTTATTGACTATGCCAAAGCCTTTGACTGTGTGGATCACAATAAACTGTGGAAAATTCTGAAAGAGATGGGAATACAGGACCACTTGACCTGCCTCTTGAGAAACCTGTATGCAGGACAGGAAGCAACAGTTAGAACTGGACATGGAACAACAGACTGATTCCAAATAGGAAAAGGAGTACGTCAAGGCTGTGTATTGTCACCCTGCTTATTTAACTTATATGCAGAGTACATCTTGAGAAACACTGGGCTGGAGGAAGCACAAGCTGGAATCAAGGTTGCCGGGAGAAATATCAATAACCTCAGATATGCAGATGACACCACCCTTATGGCAGAAAGTGAAGAGGAACTAAAGGCCTCTTGATGAAAGTGAAAGAGGAGAGTGAAAAAGTTGGCTTAAAGCTCAACATTCAGAAAACTAAGATCATGGCATCTGGGCCCATCACTTCATGGGAAATAGATGGGGAAATAGTGAAAACAGTGGCTGACTTTATTTTTCTGGGCTCCAAAATCACTGCAGATGGTGATTGTAGCCATGAAATTGAAAGACGCTTGCTCCTTGGAAGAAAAGTTATGACCAACCTAGACAGCACATTAAAAAGCAGAGACATTACTTTGTCAACAAAGGTCCGTCTAGTCAAGGCTATGGTTTTTCCAGTGGTCATGTATGGACATGAGAGTTGGACTGTGAAGAAAGCTGAGCACTGAAGAATTGATGCTTTTGAAGTGTGATGTTGGAGAAGACTCTTGAGAGTCCCTTGGACTACAGGGAAATCCAACAGTCCATCCTAAAGGAGACCAGTCCTGGGTGTTCATTGGAAGGACTGATGCTGGGGCTGAAACTCCAATACTTTGGCCACCTTATGCGAATAGCTGACTCATTGGAAAAGACCCTGATGCTGGGAGGGATTGGGGGCAGGAGAAGAAGGGGATGACAGGATTATGGCTGGATGGCATCACTGACTCGATGGACATAAGTTTGGGTGAACTCCGAGAGCTGGTGATGGACAGGGAGGCCTGGCGTGCTGGGATTCATGGGGTCGCAAAGAGTTGGACATGACTGAGCAACTGAAATGAACTGAACTGAAAGTGAAAGTGAAGTCACTCAGTCATGTCCTACTCTTTGTGACCCCGTGGACTGTAGCCTACCAAGCTCCTCCGTCCATGGGATTCTTCAGGCAAGAATGCTGGATTGGGTTGCTATTTCCTTCTCCAGGGGATCTTCCCAACCCACGGATCGAACCTGGGTTTCCCGCATTGGAGGCAGATGCTTTATCCTCTGAGCCACCAGGGAAGCCTGAACTGAACTGAACTCAAGGCCTTATCTTATCTTAATCACTGCTTCAAAGGCCCTATCTCTGTCTCTCTAGATATAATCACATTCTGAGGTACTGGGGGTTAGGCTTCAACGTATGAATCTTGAGGACACAATTTGGCTTACAACATCCATTTAGTAACAACACACACTTTATGACTTGACAGGCTCAAAGTGGAACCCTCAGCTGTCATCTAGTGTAGTTCTTACCTTCTCTTTTTCAGAAAGAGGAATGAACTTAACATTACTCAGGCACATTTCTCTAACTTTCAACTTTCTATCCTATGACAGGAGTCTATGTTCAAGATGTACACAGTTCCCTCAATATTTGTTATCAGGAGTGACATATTGTGGTGTGATTGAGGGAGTGCTCTTGAGGAATCATGAAAAGCTTGTTTGCAGAGTTTATCGATGACAGAGGATCACTTGTGAAAATATAATGAAACAGACAGCATAGTTATACCCATGAAGCTGGACCACACCCAGATACTGTTTTGAAAAGTTCTCGATGATTATATTCACCTTAGAGGAGTATCAAGAGGCTTCGGTTGGCTTCAAAAGTCTCCCGGGTGCCATCTAACAACAGATGTTTGGGTTCAAAGATAGAAAGAGGAGAAGGAAAGCCTCACATATCATTCATGCTTAATCCTTGGAATCCCTTCTCTCACCTATGGAAGTCTAGGGGTTTCTTAGGTTGTTAGAGGGAGATGTCAGTAAGGCATCAGTTTTTGATGAAATCTTAGAAATTCTTTAGAGAATGTCTTAAAAGTGTCCTGTCTAGAAGTGATGTTGTTTTACTGTTTAGTTGCTAAGTCACGTCTGACTCTTTTGTGATGCTGCAGACTGTAGCCTGCCGGACTCTTCTGTCCATGGGATTTCCCAGGCAAGAATATTAGAGTGGGTTGCCATTTCCTTCTCCAGGGGATCTTCCCAGGGATCCGACCCAGGGATCGAACCTACATCTCCTGCTTGTCGGGCGGCAATGAGCCACCACAGAAGCTTGGTCTAGAATTGATAAACAGCATTTCTTCAATTCATTCATTTTTATATTTCTCCTTCCCTCAAAGATTTATTAAGTGTCTACCATAGTCAAATATGTGCAAGGTATTTGATTATGATTACATGTAGACCACAGTTAAGAGACAGGCCATTAAAACAAGTAATTGCCATTTAGTCTAATAAGGTCTGTGATAGAGAAAATTAGGATTGTAGCAGCATAAGGGAGAAAGGCATTCAACTCAGGCAGGGAGGTCAGGAGAGCTCTCTCCAGAGAAAGTGAGGGCAAAGTTGACACCTGAGAAGGACCAAGGAGTCAGTCAGGTGAAGAGAAGGAAGGGGAGAAAAGTCTTAGTGGAGGAAATGCTAAGAATGTGCCTGCAGGCAAGAGATGCTGATGGAACCAAGACACTTTGGCTGAAGTGTAGACTGCAGATGGTGAGAGCATAAAGCTTGGAAGGGTGGGTGAGGTGGGAACGATAGATGGGGTGTGGGGATGCCGGTCCTAAGGAACCTTGTGAAATATGGTAGAAAGAGGAGAGTATTCTGAAAGCTCCCTTATTTACTCCTGATCTGTTCCTGTGATTCTAAGGTGTTCTGAGGGGGCTCTACTGTGCCCTAGCTCTGGGCTTTAGAGCCAGACTGTCTAGTTTTGAAGCTCCACTGAGCTGCTCCCTAACCTCATCACATCATCTGTGTTTCAGTGCCCCACCTCATCTGTAAAATGTGGTCATAATAGTACCCACTCAGAAAGCTATTATAAGAATGGAATAAGATAGACACATAAACTACTCTAGAATAAGGCCTACGCTGTAATAAATTCTCACAGCATTGCAGCTATTAGCAAAATCCTTAGTGTGAAGTCCATCTCACCAAATACTATCCCCTCTTTGTTCTAGAATGAAATTACATTGTTTTGGCTATTGAAGAGTTCCTGCCCTTTACACCTTGAATCCTTGGTTTCAAAGTAATGGCAGGAATTTGTTCTAATTGCTCTATGACACATGCTTGGAATTATGGTCTTTCGACTGTCATTATGCCACAAACGCTTTGAGCCTGAAGCCTGGTACATTTATGAACAGATGAGTCATGGAGCGGTATACAAGTCCAGACTGCTGTAAGGAACTTCCTGTCGGTCAGTGGTTGCAGGAGCTGGGATGATCACAGCTAGAGTCATCTGCATGGCTGTCCATCCATTGCCCAGGGAAGCTTATGGAAGTCCAGCCGTCTTTTGTGCCTTGTTAATCAAGAGACAAAGGTTTTAAATGAACCTTGGGATTTGTGTTCTCTCAGCAGGAAATCGGGTTAATGACTTCTTTGTGTTCTGTTTAAAATTTTCTTTCCTGGGAAGCTAACAATAATTCCCTGATCTGGTGATTATTGTAAGGATTGGGCTTGTACAATATTGTCTTAACAATGTAAGAACAGTAAATGAATTCACTTAGTCATTGACTTGATTAAGTATTTACTGTGCTTCATTAAGAATGGAATATGAATATGGTGAGTACTCATGAGAGGGGAGTTTGATGTGTCAGCTGATAATTGAAGCAATATAGTAAATGCTAAAATAGAGTTTTATTTGCGATGTTACAGGATCACAGAAGGAAAAATCCTAATCTTCCTCACGATTGTGATGGTTAATTTTGTATGTCAACTTGGCCATGCCATGGTGACCAGACACTTGGTCAAACATTATTCTGGGTCTTTCTGTGAGGGTATTTTTGGATGAAATTAATGTATAAATCAGTGGACTTTAAGTAAACAGGTTGCCCTCCATAGTGTGAGTGGGTCTCATCCAGTCAGTTGAAGGCCTGAGTAGACAAAAGTCTGACTTCCTCCAAACAAAAGGGAATTCTGCAGCAGGTGGCCTTCATGCTTGAATTGTAACATTTGCTCTTCCCTGAATCTCCAGCCTGCTGGCCTTCTCTGTAGATTTTGGGCTTGCCAGCTTTTATATCTACATAAGCCAGTTCCTTAAAATAAATCTCTTGCTATCTATATACATCTTATTGGTTTGTTTCTCTGAAGAATCCTAAATAATATAATGGTAAACAGGAAATGCTTTAGAGAATAGATGATATTTAAGCTGAGTCTTAAAGGATGAATCAGAGGAGTCCATTTAGGGTAAAGACAATCTAGGCAGAGAGAACTGCAGGTACAAAGGCATAGAGACTTTCAACAGCATGGAGCTTTGGGAGAATTATATACAACTTGGTTTTCTTGAACTTTGAATTTGAGAGGCATGAAGGGAGATATGGTGGAACTTAAAGAATTGGAATCAGAGAAGGGATAAAAAGGGGCTGAATAAGGTGGTGGTGGTGAGGAAGGAGCATAAAGATGGATTTGAGAGTTATTTGAGAGGTAGATTTGATAGGACTTCATTTATTAGACCCAGGTGGGGGTGATGAAAATAAAAAGGTGGAGTAAAGACATCTAGTTTCTGATTCAGGCTATTGGTTGGGTGGTGGCACTCTGACTCATATATTACAGACTTTATGATATGAGGCTGGGTTATCCTGGGTGACTTCCAAAAGGGTTTAATTAGCAAAGTGCTAAAAAGGTACTAAATCACTGCAACAAGAAGAGCAAGCTAGTGAGCTTCCAGAGAATGAGAGAATTAGAACATGCCTTCCAGATTCACAATTCTCATCAGTTTCACTATAAACTGTATGTAGGACATTCCCCACTCAAGGTGGAGCCTATGAATTCCAAGGGGACAACATGAGCCTAAGGTAAAGACATTTCAATGCCAGCTTCTATATTCCATGTATGAAATTGTCCCTCTTGCCTGTATAAAAAGGAGAGTATGGACTTACACCAGTTCAGTTCAGTTGCTCAGTCGTGTCCAACTCTTTGTGACCCCATGAACCGCAGCACGCCAGGCCTCCCTGTCCATCACCAACTCTAGAAGTCCACCCAAACCCATTTCCATTGAGTCGGTGATGCCATCCAACCATCTCATTCCCTGTTGTCCCCTTCTCCTCCCACCCTCAATCTTTCCTAGCATCAAGGTCTTTTCAAATGAGTCAGCTCTTTGCATCAGGTGGCCAAAGTATTGGAGTTTCAGCTTCAACATCAGTCTTTCCAATGAACACCCAGGACTGGTCTCCTTTAGGATGGACTGGTTGGATTTCCTTGCAGTCCAAGGGACTCCCAAGAGTCTTCTCCAACACCACACTTCAAAAGCATCAGTTCTTTGGCACTCAGCTTTCTTTATAGTCCAACTCTCACATCCACACATGACCACTGGAAAAATCATAGCCTTGACTAGACAGACCTTTGTTGACAAAGTAATATCTCTGCTTTTTAATATGCTGTCTGGGTTGGTCATAACTTTCCTTCCCAGGAGTAAGTGTCTTTTAATTTCATGGCTGCAATCACCATCTGCAGTGATTTTGGAGCCCCCCAAAATAAAGTCAGCCACTGTTTCCCCATCTATTTGCCATGAAGTGATGGGACCGGATGCCATGATCTTTGTTTTCTGAATGTTGAGCTTTAAGCCAACTTTTTCACTCTCCACTTTCACTTTCATCAAGAGGCTCTTTAGTTCTTCTTCACTTTATGTCATAAGGGTGGTGTCATCTGCGTATCTGAGGTTATTGGTATTTCTCCCGGCAATCTTGATTCCAGCTTGTGCTTCTTCCAGCCCAGCGTTTCTCATGATGTACTCTGCATATAAGTTAAGTAAGCAGAGTGACAATATACAGCCTTGATGTATTCCTTTTCCTATTTGGAACCAGTCTGTTGTTCCATGTCCAGTTCTAACTGTTGCTTCCTGACCTGCATATAGTTTCTCAAGAGGCAGGTCAGGTGGCCTGGTATTCCCATCTCTTTCAGAATTTTCCGCAATTTATTGTGATCCACACAGTCAAAGGCTTTGGCATAGTCAATAAAGCAGAAGTAGATGTTTTTCTGGAACTCTCTTGCTTTTTCCATGATCCAGTGGATGTTGGCAATTTGATCTCTGGTTCCCCTGCCTTTTCTAAAACCAGCTTGAGCATCTGGAAGTTCATGGTTCACGTACTGTTCAAGCCTGGCTTGGAGAATTTTGAGCATTACTTTACTAGCGTGTGAGATGAGGGCAATTGTGTGGTAGTTTAGTGGCCTAGAAATAGCTATGGTAGTTCCATCAGGATACTGTGATAAGACTGATTTTCCTGTGATGCCCTTCCTTTCCTGTTCATTCCACTTAATAAATTCCTGTGTGTGACTCAAGGTCCAGCTCACACTAGCTCATACCTTCAGGAACTTGACCCATGTGATGTCAATCTGCAGTTAGCTCCCTTGCCCCGACCTTTGTTTGCAGCACTTTGGAGTGGATTATAGACTGCCTTGAATATCTCACTTTTGTATTCTGTGAATCCCCAGACCTCATCTTATTTACCTGCTGCATAATTCTTTCAGTTTCAAGGTTCTAGTCTTGAATTTTATTTGCTGATCACTGTGCTTTTAAACAAGACAGCAAGAATTACATGCTCCCCACCCTTCTGACTATTTATTGAATATTAATGATGTGCCAAGTATTTGATCCATCCCAATCACCATCCTTGGCTCCCTCTTGCCCTCAACTCACTCAGTTCCAACTATAGGGACTTATTCCCATCTCAGAGCCTTTCCATTTGTCTTCTGGCTACCCGGAGTGCCCCGCCCCAGAACCTCCCACTGTTTAGTTTCCTTAATCTCCTATCCTCAGAGAGACTTCTTCTGACCCAGCTCTCATGTATTTGCTCTGTATCTTATTATCCTTCACTTTGCATAGAGCACACATGATTATCTAAAATCAACTTGTAACTTGTGCACATGGCACGGTGCTTGGTTTTTCAGTAGGTGCTCTGCCTTTTGAATCAGTGAATCAACTGTCAGGCTAATAGGCACCTGCCCTACTTAGTCTTTGCAGAGAAGACTAATAGTGAGCACCTACTTGTGGCCTACTTTTAAGGAATATACTGAGTGAAACAGTGCATGTAGAAGTATAGTAACTTATCATGGGGAGTTAATTGAGACTGTGGATTCAGAGAAAGACCTCCCTGAACCCAGTGAAGTTTAAGTTGAGACTGAAAAGGTTTCACAACCTCTTTTATACACTACTGAATATGTCCCAATTTTCTTCTTTTTTTTTTTCTTTTTGGCCATACCACGTGGATCTTAGTTCCCTGACCAGGAGTTGAACCTGTGATCCCTGCAGTGGAAGCGTGGAGTTTTAGCCACTGGACCACCAGGGAAGTCTCTGTCTCTATTGTCTTGATCTTTATGCTGCCCAGAGCTCCTTCAGTTTTGACTTACAGGACAAGACCTTTGATTACTGATGGGGTAAAGAAGTAATCGACCTTTCTAGCTATTTTAAGCTATTTTTAAGATGGGCTTCCCAGCTGGCTCAGTGGTAAAGAATCCACCTGCCAATGCAGGAGATATGGGTTCAATCTCTGGATAGGGAAGATCCCCTGAAGAAGCAAGTAGCAACCTACTCCAGTATTCTTGCCTGGGAAATCCCATGAACAGAGGAGCCTAGTGGGCTACAATCCATGGGGTCAAGAAAGCGTCAGACATGATTTAGCGACTAAAATAAGAACCCCAAATTTTAAGATAGATCATAAACAGTCCATGTTAGTACATAATGAATAATAATACTCCATTCCAGTCTATGTCATCATCATATTTATTAACGGAATTCAGCATTACAGCTGTTCATGCATTTATTTAACTACCATAAACATTAAGCTGATGCCACCATTTACTTGATAAATCTCTTTATTCCATCTTCTCTTTTACACAGATGCAGTTAACCTTCACTCTGTCTGCAGCTGTTTATTCCATCACTAAAGCACTGGTGTGTTACGACTTAATTGAAGAGAGTTTTTGTCCCCTGCCTACTGCAACATTGCTAGTGAGGCACTCTCTGGTATGCATTTCTGGGTTGCTACACTGATGATATGTTTTGATAAAAAGAGTACCTTTGGATATTATTACCTTGATCTTACTCTTGATATCAAAATTGTCACTGCTACATGGCTGATGGGAAAATGTTCCACTGCTGGGAGCAGAGCCACAAAACCCTTAATCACAGCTTTCCCTTTCCCTGTTTTATAACCCACCACAACTAACTCTCTCCCTATATATTTATTTCGTTGCTGCACAAATGGATGTTTGTTGATTCAGTGGCTAGTTAGGGCTTATTTCTACAGTCAACTACAAAGGTCTTTGTGTCTGGGAAATCAAAGTATAATTTCAGTTGGTTTCTCCATCTCTTTAGTAGGAAAATGGGTGTGTGATCAGAATGTCCAATATGTAATTAGACTGGAAGATGAGACTCCATTATTCCAAAGCTTCAACCAGGCTCCAGAGGACGAGAACTGGAGAAGGAATGGGTATTGTTGGAACCCGGTCTTCTTTATGTCTGTGTGACTGTGGACAAATCCTGCCTCTCTACACTGTAATCTTTTCTCCTATGAAACCACAAGATTGGGTCTTGGGCTCCTTTTGGAAGGAAGCCGGAGGGCTTATTGACAAGATGTTGAAATGTCTTGCTATGGAAAACTTCTATTTGGTAAGGTTGCTGGGGACTCATCAAGGGGAGGGTGAGTTTGTGGCCTGTGATTTTCTCTTCTAGGTTTTGCTGTCTTTGAAAGCAGCTGAAAAGAGAGAGAGAGAATAGAAAATTGTGCTTACTGTGTAAACAGTTAATAACACTCAATTTCTACCTCATTGCCATATAATGGAGATAGGAATCTCATTCAGACACATGGAAATGTAACAATTCTAGTCTTTATATACAGCCTCTTAATCACCATGCCACTCACACTATGTAATTTGTTCTGTGAACTTGGGCACATAAAACACATTACCCTAGTCACCGCCAGTCATGGCACCACTGAAGACAGAACCAGCACAACAGGTGCTTGAAAGGAGACATGCTGCGGACTGCGCTGCTGCAAGGCAAAAACAGGTTGCCAAACCCAAGGGCTTGGATTGGCTTTGGAGAGCAACTGGCTGGAATCGGACACAGCTGTTCCCCAAGTGGCGGCAGGGTTTGAAGGTGGCCCCCAAAGACCTGTCTTGAGATTGGATTAGTAGAATGGGAAATAAGGTCTCTCTGTGGTTTGGAAGAATGCCATCAGATCTGGCCTTCAACTACATCACTCACTTCCAGTATGCCAGAAATATAGACTGTTAGGAGTTTGTTTGGCTCAGGTATGTGCTGTCTATTATGGCAGCCACTAGCCACATATGACTGCTGAGCATTTGAAATGTGGCTAGAGCAAAGGAGATGAGCTGTATGGGTAAAATACATATGGAATTTAAAATCCTTTGCAATAAAAAAATGAATGAAAAGTAGCTCATTGATAATTTTATATTGATTAGATGTTGCAGTGATGCTATTTTGGATATATTGACTTAAATTAAATATAGTATTCAGATTAATTTCTCTTGCTTTTTACTTTTTAATTGTGAGTACTTAGAAAACATAAAGTTACATGTGTGGCTCACATTTTAATTCTATTGGACAACACTTGCCTAGAGTAATCAGATGCTTGTTTACTCCAGCTGCTGTGATTCTACCTTATTTATCTTTCTCCTTTTACAAACTCACATCCCTTTAAAGATTTTTCACATTGATACGAGGAGCCTGCTTCCTCACTCCTACTGGGGAGCAGAGTTCCTTTCATCATTCTGCCTGGCATCTCTCTACCTATCTCCTGGTGCAGACAGCTTGAATGAAACATGTTCCTCTGGCTGTGAAGAAAGCCCTGTTTTCAGGGACATCTGGGTCAGAATTTTAGACAGACATGGGAGTTTAAACCTGACATAGGTCTAGCCTTCTGATGAGGTTTAGGTTTTGTCCCAGAGGACCTAAGTGAGTGAAAAACCACAGCACATCAAGGACAGTATGCAGTGTAAAGAGAAGCAGGAGTCCTGGACTGATGTTAGAAGACATGGATTAAAATCTCTGGTTAGCCACTGGTTAGCTGGCTTTGATTTGGACAAATCATGGTATTTGAGCCTCTCTTTCTTGCTCTGTCAGATGCCTATAAGGTGAACTCAACAATGCTTACTTCAGAGGGATGTTGTGTTGTGTTAGTTGCTCAGTCATGTCTGACTCTTTGTGACTCCATGGAATGTAGTCCACCAGGCTCCTCTCTCCATGGGATTTCTTGGCAAGAATACTGGTGTTGGTAGCCATTCCCTTCTCCAGGGGATTGCTGAATATCAAATGAGATGATGTATAAGAAAATATGTGTGACTTGGGAAGCCCTGTTTATGGTGGCAAATTTATGGCCAGAGGCACAGGTCCTGGGGACAGATGGTTTTGTTTGGAAAAAAAGAAAAATGCATTTTCTTTAGCAGAATTGGAGTATCTGCAGTGGAGGGGACACTCTTCTGTTTCTCATAGACTTTACCATTCTTGTTGTCTTAATTCAGTTGATTTGTGGCACCTGCCTGTCTGCTTAAGATGGATGTGTTCGTGTACCTTGCAAGATGGGATGGGCCACACTTAGTAACACAACCATGCCTGTTGCTGGCTGGCACAGTTCCTGTCCCCAGGAGCTCACAACAAGTACATAAGTTATAGCATAACCAAGTCTGGATGAATGGATGTTTACCAAGCAGCTGATCACTGCTGTAAGATCTAGGGATGAAAATTGAGAGGAACAAATAGCTGTGGGTATAACAAAAAGTCGAGGTGACTAACTGAAAGATATTTAAGAGGAGGTGGGGTATAGGAGGCAGGTATAGGAGGAAGAAGGGTAACATTTTTGAGCCAAGACTGGGCCATACATAAGACTGAGCACTTCTCATCACTAACCATTTCATCTACTCAAAGCAACCATCAGAGCTAGATACTGTTATCTTTGTTTGCAGATAAGGACAGGAGGTTCATGAAATCCTCCCAAGGTCACACACAATGGATAGAGCTAGGATTTGAATCCAGGTCTTTCTGAGTGGATTAAAACCCAGAAACACAGGGCTTAAGGCCATGACGTGTCCATTGTGTTCCCCTCAACCCCTCCAGAATTAATGAAAGGATGATGTATAGCTGGGAAAAATATCAATAACCTCAGATACGCAGATAACAACACCCTTATGGCAGAAAGTGAAGAAAAACTAAAGAGCCTCTTGATGAAAGTGAAAGAGGAGAGTGAAAAAGTTGGCTTAAAGCTCAACATTCAGAAAATGAAGATCATGGCATCCGGTCCCATCACTTCATGGCAAAGAGATGGGGAAACAGTGGAAACAGTGTCAGACTTCATTTTTGGGGGCTCCAAAGTCACTGCAGCCATGAAATTAAAAGACACTTTGTCCTTAGAAGGAAAGTTATGACCCAACCTAGATAGCATATTGAAAAGCAGAGACATTACTTTGTCAATAAAGGTCTGTCTAATCAAGGTTATGGTTTTTCCAGTAGTCATGTATGGATGTGAGAGTTGGACTGTGAAGAAAGCTGAGCACCAAAGAATTGATGCTTTTGAAGTGTGGTGTTGGAGAAGACTCTTGAGAGTCCCTTGGACTGCAAGGAGTTGCAACCAGTCCATCCTAAAGGAGATCAGTCCTGGGTGATCTTTGGCCACCTGATGCGAAGAGCTGACTCATTTGAAAAGACCCTGATGCTGGAAAAGATTAAGGGCAGGAGGAGAAGGGGATGACAGAGGATGAGATGGTTGGATGTCATCACCAACTCGATGGACATTGGGTTTGGGTGGACTCCAGGAGTTGGTGATGGACAGGGAGGCCTGGCATGCCTGCGGTTCATGGGGTCACAAAGAGTTGGACACGACTGAGCGACTGAGCTGAACTGATGCATAACAATTATTTTCTTTCTGTTTGTTGGGCCTCTTTCTTACCCACTAACCACCCCTTTCTAAGAGAGTTGTATTTTTAACCCCAAAATGATTTTTTAATTAAAGTTACAGTAGTATACTTTTGAAAGCATGTTGTTATTTATTCACTAAGTCGTGTCTGACTGTAGCCTACCAGGTTCCTTTCTCCCTGGGATTTCTCAGGAAAGAATACTGGAATGAACTGCCATTTCCTTCTCCAGGGGATCTTCCCAACCCAGGGATAGAATCTGTGCCTCCTACATTGGCTGTCAGATTCTTTACCCCGAGCCACCAGAGAAACCCTTTGAAAGCATACAAAACTGCATAATTACCCGTGATTTTTCAACAAAGATACTAGATATATTTAATGGCAAGATAAAGGTAAGTCTAATGACTTTTGTTCTGTTCTAAAGTGAAGTCAATCAGTCATGTCTGACTCTTTGTGACCCCATGGACTGTATGTAGCCCACTAGGCTCCTCCATTCATGGGATTTTCCAGGCAAGAAAACTGGAGTGGGTTGCCATTTCCTTCTCCAGTGGATCTTCCTGATCCAGGGATCGAGCATAGGTCTCCTCCATTGCAGGCAGGCTCTTTACCATCTGAGCTACAATGGAAGCTCAAGTTCTAAAGTCATCATGAATTCAAAAGGTGCACATTTAGGAAATGTACTGAGGGAGATTTCTTCCATGGTCTGTATATTTAAACCATCTCATGGGAGTATCTCTTCTGTTTTGGTCATTGGCTAGGATCCAGGGATGTTTGGAAGATGACACTAGGAACTCATCAGCATCATTAACTCTTCTAAGAGGAGAGGGAGCACAGATGTCAAAGAGAGGCAGGAGAATGGCACATGCTAAATCCATCATTGTGAGCTTGTTCACCTCCTAAGTGAAAGTGAAGTTGCTCAGTCACGTCCGACTCTTTGCAACCCCATGGACTGTAGCCCACCAGGCTCCTCCATCCATGGGATTCTCCAGGCAAGAATACTGGAGTGGGTTGTCATTTCCTTCTCCAGGGGATCTTCCCGGCCCAGGGACTGAACCCAGGTCTCCCACACTGCAGGTAGACGCTTTAACCTCTGAGCCACCAGAGAAGTTCACCTCCTAAGGAGACTCTGAAGGAAATGTCTATCCTTGGCATCCTGTCTTCTCTTTCCTTCTTCCTGGAGGGTGTATTTATGGACAGTCAAATTTGTTGTCTGGGGAATCTGACCAGCCTGCAGGGCACTCTGGTCCCAGCAGTGACTGGGGCTGTTTGATTATAAAACCTCTGGTTCTTGTCTGTAGTAGCCTTTAGCATTGATTCTTCAGTGATAAGCATCTGTGCCCCACCTCAAACTGGTGAGGCTTTCTGTGGCTATCCCAACCAAAAGGTCTCCTCCCTACCCCTTTGCTCCAAACTCCCTTGGGATTGGCTCTTCACGTGTGCAGAGGTCAGAGAGAGTTGCAAATGAGCAAGCCAAGGGTGATGGCCTTGGTTATGGGCTTTCTGTGCATCATGAGACAGTGGCCTTTATCAGCTTGTGTTTGACTTCCCTCTGCTACAAGTTGGGGTAAAGGTCATCATGGGCTCATTCAGAGCCCAGGCTCTGGATTCTGACACACCCAAGTTTCATTTCTTACACTGCTATTTTCTGGGTGGGTCACCTGGCACAGGTTGGCTTAAAATGTAAGTCATCTACATAAAAATGTATAATAACAATGAGGATGTTATGATATTTTAATAATAACAGCAAGCACTTCTATTGCTTTTACTAAGTGCTATGCACTACTCTGTCTTGTATATATTAACTTAATTGATCCTACAACAACCCTATGAGGTATGTACAATTATTATCCCCATTTTACTGATTAGGAAACTGAGACAGTGAGAATTGAAGAAATGTCTCAACATTCTATAGGTGGTAATTACATACCTGAGATACCCAAGCAGTGCAAGTCCAGAGTCCATTCCTAAGCACTAGGTTATGCACAAATATTAAACACATGCAAATTTGGAACACAGTAGATGTTCCATGCTGCTGCTGCTGCTAAGTCACTTCAGTCATGTCCGACTCTTTGCAACCCCATAGACGGCAGCCCGCAAGGCTCCCCCGTCCCTGGGATTCTCCAGGCAAGAACACTGGAGTGGGTTGCCATTTCCTTCTCCAGTGCATGAAAGTGAAAAGTGAAAGTGAAGTCACTCAGTCGTGTCCGACTCTTAGCGACCCCATGGACTGCAGCCCACCAGGCTCCTCCATCCATGGGATTTCCCAGGTAAGAGTACTGGAGTGGGATGCCATTGCCTTCTCCATAAATTCTGTCTATTAATCCAATTATTATTATCTTTAATGGTCCTGGTTTGCATGGCTTCCATGAGGAAGTCTCCACTTCTTAGAAGTGAAGTGAGACTTGAGGCGTTTTTGTAAAATGATGACTTTTTTTTTCATCATTTTGAGCTTAGGTGAGGGTATGGGGTCTGAATTCCGTTCCTCTGCTTTTTTTTTTTTGGATCAAACAATTTTGTTGAGGAGCTTTAGGGGAGGGTCGATGGCCTTGGAGGACAATAAGATCTGATGTCCTCAGCCCGACTGGGATCTCCCCAGTTTCACAGTGGCCAAAAAGCAGAAGCAAATATTTCAGAGAGGTGAGGTGACAGGCTTGATTATTCCTTTTGAATCTTTTTTCTTTGGTGGCACAGCATGACATTTAGGATCTTAGTTTCCCAACCAGGGATTGAACCTGTGTCCCCTGCAGTGGAAGCATGGAGTCTTAACCACTGGACCAGCAGGGAAGTCCCAGTTCCTCTGTCTTTTAACTTTAACTTATTATATGTTAATATTTTTATCACACTTTGCAGTTTACATATTATATTGTACTCTGATGAACACTAGCATCTTTTCATGGGCATAAGCTAAAGTGAGTTAATATGTGTAAAGTATTTAGACAAGGGCTTGGTACCGAGTATGTGCTATATAAGGAGAGGATATATAGAGGGTCATTTCAAAGACCTGAGTATGATTTCACCCCAAGCTCCACTATCTGTCTTTCCTTGTAGAGATGCTTCTGTCCCCAGATCCTATTAGGACAAATAGAGACCATGTGCCATAGTTGTATGTTGTGTTACCAGCTGCCAGTACAGGAGCTCCTTGAGGATAGAGATCTAGCTGGGTTTACCCCTCATGGCAAAGGCCCACCACATGGACTGGTGCACCAAAAACAAATATGAGCTTGGCAAGAAACATTTCTTTGTACCAAACTCCAATAAGGAGCAAGGCAAAAAGAAATAAGAGGAACATATCTTCATTTCCCAAACTTGCCATTCTACCTTTAAGGGTCTAGATTTAAATGATTATTTCATGACACAAGGAGTTAATAACTCCCTTCAGGTGACCCAGCAGTGAAGCCAACATCACTTTATGCAAATTGTCAGACATGGGAATTATGTCACAGAAGACAGGGGCTGCAGGTACAGAAAGAAGACTGGCTTTTTGCTCATACTGTTTCTGTAACTATGAAGTTGCTCTGTATACAATTTCTTTGTATGCATATATATTTCTATATTATATAATATTAACTGAGATTCAACTAGGGGTCAGGTGTTGTTTTAAAAGACTTATATGTATTAACTCATTTAATTCTCATGATAGCCCCATGAGGTTGATATATTTATGATCTTCATTTCAAGGACACTGAAGCATAGAGAGGCTCGGCTCGGCTCCCAGGGACACACAGCTGGTATGTGGTGAAGGTAGGATTTGAACCCAAGAATCTGGTTCTGGTATCTTACTCATCGCATGAAACAGCTGATTCCTTATTTTGATCCAGTCCTTCCATCTAATATGTAACTAATACAGAAAACGCTATGTTAGTTATGTCAAATTAACACATCACAGAGATTTTAGAAGGGTTATCAATGCCCCTACCCACCCCAGAGAGAGCTCCCCAAGGGTTACCTCTCCTGATGGCCAGCAACTGCTTTGCCCCTATAAAAACTCTTTAATGACAAAGGGCCTATAGAAGTGTGAGTTCCTAACTCACACTCTGCTACTGAAAGTGTCTGAAAGTGACAAACTCTGCTACTTTAATTAAGTGTCATTTACTATAGAGGTAACACACTTCCAAATGGTCCATCAGAACTTTCATCTGCTGCTCCCATATCTGCCCCAAGGACCTGGCCTGGGAAGTGAATCACTTGTAAGCCTAACATTTCCACTCCCCCATGGTCTTGGTCTGGGCTTCCCTGGTGGTTCAGATGGTAAAGAATTCACCTGCAATGCAGGAGACCTGGGTTTGATCCCCAGGTTGGGAAGATCCCCTGGAGGAGGGCATGGCAACCCACTCCAGTATTCTTGTCTAAAGACTCCCCATGGACAGAGGAGCCTGGTGGGCTACAGTCCATGGGGTCACAAAGAGTCGGACAGAACTGAGTGACTAAGCACGTGGTTTTAGTCAGGGATGCTATAGCAAAATACTGTAGACTGGGTGACTTAACAAACTAACATTTCTCATGGTTCAAGAAGTTGAGAAATTCAAAATGAGGGTACCAGCAGATGTAATCTTGATGAGGGCTCCCCTCCTGGCTTGGAGATGGCTGCCTTCTCACTGGGTACTCACAGAACCTCTTTTTGCACTCTCAAAAAGACAGAGAGCTCCTCTTCTTATGAAGGCACTAATCCCATCATGACCTCACCTAAATGTAAGGCTACTTTTTCAAATACCATCACATCACATCTCTGGGGGTTACAGCTTCAACATATGAATTTTGGGGCAACATACATACAATCTATAATGCTTTTCCTCTTTCTTGCAGATAATAAATACCAGAGCTACTGATTTCAGTGCAAAGTGAGCACCAAGTAAATACTTATAATAAATACTTGTTGAACTGAAAGAAGATGAATGATGCCCTGGTATTTAAAAGTTTCTAAGGACTAAGACTTTCCTTTTTGTCTGGAAGAGGGACTGCAGAATATACTAAAACTGCCAAAGCACCCAGAAGTTAAAAGAGTGATGGGAGCTGGAGTCACTTGGCAAGTGTCTGATAAAACAACTTAGGATAAAGAGAGAAAAAGAATGGGTGTCAGAGTGGGGAAGCCCCTCGTTTGTGTCTTGGTGCTGCCATGGAGAGGCTGTGCAACCTGGGCAGGTCAGGTAGCCCTCTTCCTCACTCTTCTGTAAAGGAGGATGATACTGACTTCATGGAAGTGCTGCAGCAGCGTTTATAAGTCAGCAACACACCTCCTGGCTTGGAGAGGTGCTAGAAAACGTTTCCCCTTCTTAAATTAATGCTTGTTTGTGCCAAGTGAAGCCTTCGATGGGACGTGGGTGATCTAGAGAGCAGATATGGGAGAGCTATGTGTACATGAATCACAGGCTCGTAGAAGCTAATGTTAGTACATGACCTAAAAGAGATATGTCATGGGAACCAAATAAACTGTTTATATCTCGGAGGCCACCCATGACATCTGAGGTTACCTATTAGCCTTACCGTGAGCTCTTGGATATCACAGATGGGGAGGGAGAGAGGGAAATGGAGAACATTACAGGTGAAATTTACACATAGCTCTTTTGTAGCCCTTAAAACCCCTATCCCCCAGTAAGTTTAAAGGGACTGGAGTAGTAGATTAAAAAAAAAGCAAAAAACCAGCTTACTGAAAAGGGCAGACTAGACACTCTTTGCAAGGAATGGGGCTGGTAATATGAAGCAAGCACCTGGAAGCAAAGGGATCTTGCTTCACTAAATTGGAGCTAAACTTAGCCACCTGGTTAGCTTTGTGTGTAATAAGTAAGCTTTCAGGTCCTCTGTGTCCCCAGGTTCCCACTGGTCATCTACCTGCAAGGTCTGGCTGCCTTTCTCTGCCACCAGCTTTCTTTCCTCGGCCCACCCCAATTCTCATCACAAAGCCCAGGTTTTGAGCCAGATTACTGAGAACTACAGTGTGATAGAAGTTTAGAGAAGGTTGCTGATTCCCCTTCTTCAAGAGTAATGTCCAAGAACATGAGCTTTAGCTGCAGAATCATCTGGGTGTGTGTCCAGGCTCCATTGCTTATTGGTTGTATGACCTTGGGTACATTTCTTAACCTCTGTATCTGTGAAATGGGCATAATCAAACCTATTTCACATGGTTGAGTGAATTAAATGATATGAGCGAAACACCTACAACCATGCCTGGAAAATGAACACTCAGCAGAGAATAGCTATTATCATTCTTAGTAGCGGCGTTTTTACAGATTGGGAAAAAACCATTGTCCTTCATTCTATTTCCTCTCTGATCCTGATGGTTGTGGACTAGTGGAGAGAGCAAGACCAACAGGGGCCTCTGCCGCCAGCTGACGTGCAACCTTGAGCAAGCCCGTCTCCACTCTGAGCCAGACCTCCCTCCTCTCTTAAATAAAGACAACAACAGTGCACCCCGTCACTGCACTACCTGAGTGCTGGGAGGCATGCAAGGGACACCGCCAACCAAAGTTCAGCGAGTCTACACGGAGGGGAGAGGTAGGATGATGCCATCTATGATGCCCTGGAGCCCCACACACTCCTCCATGTGTGGCCCACAGCACACCCTGTGAAAAATGTAAAATTTCAGGTCCTACCACAGATCTTGTAAACCCAAAAACTCTGGGGGTGGAGTGTGTGATCTCCAGCCAGCCAGCATTCCAGGTGATACTGTTGCACCTTCATGTGCGGGAAGTACTGTGTTAAGGTCATCCAGAGAAGGGCAGAGATGAATTACCCACAAGAAACTGTTAAACTTTGGAAGATATTTAGAAATAGTAAAACGATCTCCACCCCTCACCCACCTTCTTATGTAGAAGGACATTCAGATATATTTGAAGTTTAGCCATTGTTATGGGATGAATCGTGTCCCACTAGAATTCATATGTTGAAGGTCTAACCTCAGGACCTCAGGATGTGACTGTATTTAAAGAGGTAATTAAGGTAAAATGAGATCATGTGCATGCGTGTGTGCTCACTTGTGTCTGATTCTTTGTGACCTCAAGGATGGTAGCCCACCGGGCTTTCTGTCCATGGGATTTCCCAGGCAAGAATACTGGAGTGGGTTGCCAGTTCCTCCTCCAGGGAATCTTTCCGAACTAGAGACTGAACCTGCATCTCCTGCATTGCAGGTGGGTTCTTTGCCACTGAGCCACCTGGGAAGCCCCCTACGCTGAGGTCATGTGACTGTGTCCTAATTCAATATGACTGGTGTCCTTGTAAGAAGATGAACTTTGGCTGTAGACAGGTAGAGAGGGAATACCATGTGAAAACATTTGGGAATGCAGCTATCTATAAACCACAGAGGCTTCCGAAGAAACCAGTTCTGCCCACACCTTGATCTTAGAATGTCTAGACTCCAGAATTGTGAGATAACACATTTCTGTAGATAAAGCCACCCAGTCTGTGGTATTTGTTATGGCAGCCCCAGATGACTAAGACAGCCCATAGCCAAGGTGGAGCCCTGAGTAGAGCGAGCTCTGCATAGTTGAGGCTGGGAGCTGCTGGCAAGGAGGTAAGTACAGGTTTGAGAGCTTGATATCCCCAAGGGGAAAGCCATTTTTAGATGCCTCTGTTGATGAAAGCAAAATAGGTGTGATACTTGCTCTCTTTAGAAAGAATTTTTTACTTTGTAAGTGACACACTTGTCACAAGAGATAGATGAAAAGCGATGATAGAGAAAAATCACTGGAATCAGAGTGAAAGTCAGCAGAAAAGTATTAACTTTTTCATAAACAACCCCGTCACAGAGTGCATTTACCTCAGGAAGGCAGACACCTGGGGCTATGTGCAAGGGATTAGGTAGAGCCTCTGGAAGAAGTTAGTTGGAAGGGCCAGGAGAGCCTGGCCATTTTCAGCCCAGACCAGAGGGCAAGAACACTGCACTTGTATTTAAGGGTCAGAGGTGTGCAGGACCTTGATGCCTTGCTTATTTGCTAAGTGGGTTTACTTCCCCTATCTTTTGAGCTTCACCTGCATTAAATTAGAAAAAAAAAATCATTTCCCCCCTGAATATTTAGACCTAGAAGCGTGGCCAGATTCTACAGGGGTTCAGTAAACCTGGAGGGGTGAAGCCAAGGGATTTGAGAGAACATCTAAAACAGGTTTGTCCATCTAGCGACCTTCTCTAGGGTGTGAGCACAGGTGTCACATGAGACAGAAGTACACACGAAACTTGTTTTCATAGGGCTTTCTCTGAGGTCACTATTCCAGGGTTGACATTTTATCTGTCAACATTTGAAAACTGCTTCGAAGAAACAAGCTTTTCCTCTGAAACCCCCACCCTCTAAGCTCATACCATATGTTTTTAAAAAAAAACTTTATTTTAAATGATCACACTGTCATGGGGCAGAAGGCTGACTTTCCTTATTTAAACGAAGGGTCACTTTTTTTTTTTAATATTCAATAGGAGAAGCAGAAATTCTTTCAGGTTGTAATGATTCCTTTCTTTTCTTCCATTAAATAAACCTTCCAGGGGGTTTCCAGCATATGCAAAACACGATGACTACACAATCAAAATAACAATTTGACCTTTGAGCTCTGCTCCAGGGACATCCCCACTGATAGACCATTGCTTCTCATAAAGATTTCCATGTAAAACTTTCTCTGTCCATTCTGTTTCTTAGCATTCATGAGAAAACCGATATGCTGAAGTCGCATGGAGTAAATCTAGTAGGCTTGCTTTCATAAAATGCATTTCCCTTTGCTTCATTTGGTGTTTGGGAAGGTACTGTCCATGCTGGGCGTGGGCAAAGAAAAGAGTGGGTGACCGGCATGAGATTTACTGCTGGGATGCTGTACATTTGTTGCCAAGAAACTGGGATCAGTCTTGTACTGAGTATAGGATGCTGCCTTGTCTTGGCAGTGACATGAAGGCTTAGCTCTGGGTAAAAATTCCATGGTGCATCAGTTTTTTTTCTTTCTTCTTAAGAGCACAGTCTTTCTTTAGGAAGTGGTCTTTCTTTAGAAAGTGTAGACCCGTCTGCTGGGTCTACAGTGACATTTTCCCAGTCGGAGTTGAATGAGTATGTGATTTACACTTGTAGTAGGCACTGCAGTGCACTGTTCAGACACCCCACTTCAGGACTGCAGCTGGCACTTGTGTCCTTCTGGTCTCCAAACCCTCATGAAGAGAAGCACCTTGTTTAAGGTCATGTCCCTTTCCTGGGAGCAGCCAGGATTCAAGGATGGGCTGATGTGGGGGGTAGGAAGGTCCAGTCCCCATTCTCTATTTGGGGACATCTCTGCAGGGTGATCCCAGCTCCAGAGTTCCCTGTGAAATTAACAGACACCTCTGGTGTGACTGCACTGTAGCTCAGCTTCTCTCTCTGCCTCAGTCTGCAGCTTGTTTCCACACAGGTATCGATGCCAAGATCATTCCCTAATGAACCACCTGCAGGCAATTCTCCATCTCTGAATCGGTTTCCCAGGAAACCCACACTGCAGCAAAAACTTTTCCCTTCAACAGGATTGTTGTTTTATTTCTCATGTAGTTTATTGTTAAGAGGTAAATTTATATTTTCATTCTAAAAATTAGTAGGTATTGCTTTTCAGAGACTTCGTTTAGAAATTTTTCTGTGCATGCAGTATACAAAAGAATTGAAAATGTTTTGAACTCCGTTGGAACAAAATAGCAGTGCGAGAGCTCTGTTGGTTAACTCTGAAATTTTGGTCATCAGGTTTTAACTGATTGTCAACCACAGAGCATGGCCATGTGGTGGAGGGGAAAGTCTGAGGCCAGGGGTCTGGATGAAAAAGGTTAAAGGGTCAGTCTCTGTATTTGTGGGTTTGTTTTCCATTTTTTCCTTGTCTCAACCTGTACTCTAACGTAGCCAGTCCTATCAAAAGTGTTGTCTCGACCTGCCTTTGGAATGGATGAGAGAGTGTAGATAACCACTGCAAATCTGTCACCATAGTTGGAAAGACAGTCCCTGGCACCTGCCCTGCCATGTATGGAGAGCAGAATATATATTAAGAAGAAGCCAACTTGGGATTTTTCCCCAAAAGGGAAGAGTAGGTAGGTTTCCACAATGTGTTTTTCTCAAATTTAGAATAAACACGATTTTCCTTATTGAGTAGCTTGTTTTACCAACGGGGAGAACTGATGACTAAGGTAGAAGGGAAATAGGATAAAAATGTTTTTAGCTTAAATATCTTGTTAGGTTGAGCTTGATGACTGTAAATTTATCAGAAACATTGCAGTTTTTGGAAATGAGCGGGATGGGGAATTAGTGAAAATTCAATGTAAGCGCTGAAAAGTAATGGGTATTTGTATCTATTTCATTATTATATTATAAAATGTATGCACACATAATACATATATGTTTTATAATATAACATAATAATATATATACATACATTTGTAAATGTGTACATTCACATACGTGTGTATGTTTGTATATATTTTTATACCTATTTATCTGACATATCAAGATTGCTGGGAGAAATATCAATAACCTCAGATAAGAAGATGATACCACACTTATGGCAGAAAGTGAAGAGGAACTAAAAAGCCTCTTGATGAAAGTGAAAGAGGAGAGTGAAAAAGTTGGCTTAAAGCTCAACATTCAGAAAACGAAGATCATGGCATCCGGTCCCATCACTTCATGGCAAATAGATGGGGAAACAGTGGAAACAGTGGCTGACTTTATTTTTGGGGGCTCCAAAATCACTGCAGATGGTGACTGCAGCCATGAAATTAAAAGCCGCTTACTCCTTGGAAGGAAAGTTATGACCAACCTAGATAGCATATTGAAAAGCAGAGACATTACTTTGCCGACTAAGGTCCATCTAGTCAAGGCTATGGTTTTTCCAGTGGTCATGTATGGATGTGAGAGTTGGACTGTGAAGAAAGCTGAGCCCCGAAGAATTGATGCCTTTGAACTGTGGTGTTGGAGAAGACTCTTGAGAGTCCCTTGGTCTGCAAGGAGACCCAACCAGTCCATTCTAAAGGAGATCAGTCCTGGGTGTTCTTTGGAAGGAATGATGCTAAAGCTGAAACTCCAGTACTTTGGCCACCTCATGCAAAGGGTTGACTCATTGGAAAAGACTCTGATGCTGGGAGGAATTGGGGGCAGAAGGAAAAGGGGACGACAGAGGATGAGATGGCTGGATGGCATCACTGACTCGATGGACATGAGTTTGGGTGGACTCCGGGAGTTCGTGATGGACAGGGAGGTCTGGTGTGCTGCAATTCATGGGGTTGCAAAGAGTCGGACATGACTCAGTGACTGAACTGAACTGATATGACTTATACATACTGACAAAGTTTGGAAGCAATGTTGTGCTGAAAGTAAAAAGAAATTATTAGAATGGTGGAATTTGAATAATTAGAACATTTTTATTAGTATTTTAATTGTTTGACCAAATTAGTGCTTAAAAATAAGTATCATGGAAAGAATGAAACAGAATTTAATAAGATAAAAATGGAAAATTATAGAACAGGCAGATCTTGACATTTGAAATAAGAACCTGGTCCAGAGAAATACTTAGGTGGAATGAAAATTGATGACAAATTCTATTATTGTGCCTGTAATTCTATTTTGTCTGTGTTGGGCATTAGCCTGGATTCAAATGCTTTGGGCAGGTACAGTAGTGAGCTGGTGGGCCTGGTAACCTGCAGACATCTATTTGCATGAACTGATTTGCTTGGGTTGAAAGGTTCTGCTCAGTGGAGGAGGAAGGAAAAAGAAGGATAATTTTGTACCAGTCTCTGATAATGACCCTGGCCTGGCCCCAGGGACTCCTAGAACAGATGGGGCTCTTTAAATGAGGGGTGGAAAGTATATATGTGTGTCTCTGTGTGGGGTGTGTTGGGGGCCAGCAAAGATGGAAGGAAAGACACCGTGGTGTGAAAAGATTGAGGCAGGTGAACTAAATTGTGAATACTTGTGAGCTGCCCTGTCCCTGATGCTCAGCCAGTCCTCGATGAGAATTTAACCAGGGTCTGAAAGCCTGAAAGAGCAGATGCCAGTTGAGACAATGAAATTTGAGCAACTGCTGTTATAAGTTAACATTTACCACAGCAGTA
Source organism: Ovis canadensis (assembly GCF_042477335.2). Taxonomy (NCBI): domain Eukaryota; kingdom Metazoa; phylum Chordata; class Mammalia; order Artiodactyla; family Bovidae; genus Ovis; species Ovis canadensis. The sequence continues at coordinate 135,324,223 of NC_091247.1, read as the reverse complement.
GACTGTTCCCAGGGGTCTTCCCTGGTGATTCGGTGGTAAAGAATCTGCCTGCAATACGGGAGACTTGGGTTCCATCCTTGGGTTGGGAAGACCCCCTGGAGAAGGGAATAGTAATTCACTCCAGTATTCTTGCCTGGAGAATTCCATGGACAGAGGTCACAGTCCATGGGGTTGGACATGACTGAACAAGAAACACAACAAACAACTGTGCCCAGGACTACACTCTTCACAGTCTTAGCTCCATTAATATCTCCAGCAATCCTATAACAGACATACTTCTGCCTTTTTCTAACAAACGGTAGCAACTGGGACTCGAAAAGGTTAAATAACTTGCTCAAAAAGTGGCTGAGCTACAAATTGTTTCTCAATTTTGGGTAACTATTGGCTTTAATTTCTTAATGGGAAGCATTCAAGTTGGTAAAAACTTGAGATCTGAAGAAAAATTTGGGTTTCTGTGATGGCTTTGCTGTTACCTGCCTGTGTGGTCTTGGACATGTTACACAACACCTTTGAACCTGCCAGAGTGGGAAGGATCAGAGATTATAGACACAAAGAAAAATACTTAGTTAATGATACTATTATCACTCAAGGTGAAAACTTAATGACTATTAATTCATTGATGAATTTGCTGCTGTATGCTTTTCAGCCAAAAGATAAAAGTAAATGCTGACCATAGGCTATTGTATTTAATAGATTATACAACCAAATCTTTTTTTCTATATTCATTTATTGTTAATATGATGGTTAATTTTATGTGTCAACCTGATTGGGCCAGTGAGACCCAAGATAGTTGGTCAAATATTATTCTGTGTGTTTCTGTGAGAGTGTTTCTGGATGAGATTAACTTTTAAAATGGTAGACTGGGTAAAACAGTTTGTCCTTTTTAGCCTAGGTGAGCCTCAGCCAGTCAGTTGAAGGTGTAATTAGTGCAAAAAGTCTGGCCCTCCTCTAGGTAAGAGAAAATTTTTCTCTTGCCTGTGCACCTTAGTTCTGGGACACTGGATTTTTCATGCCTTCACACTTGAACTGAACCATCAGCTCTTCATGAGTCTTGAGCCTGCCAGTCTTCAGACCTGGACTGGAACTATACTATCAGCTTCTGGTCTCAGTTTGCCAACTCAGCCTATGGATCTTGGAAATTTCCTGAGCCAGTTCCTTATAACGACTCTCTCTCTCTACATGTACACACACACTCACACACACACACTCACACACACGTTATAGGTTCTGTTTCTCTGCAGTGCCTTGAGTGTATATTCACTCACTGTTGATCTAATGGTGTCTGGATCTCAGGCACTGGGCTCCAAGCCAAAGACAGAGAGAGAGAGAATAGGAAGTCTGATTTCCTACCCTCATATAGTTTACAGTTTTCTAGACTAGACTAGAGGGAAAGGCAGACCTTAGACATTATTGTAAATGATGAATTAAAATGCAGTAAGTGCCACAGAGAAAATATACCAGGGGCTGTAAGTTCATAAGACAGAGCCCTCCTCTACTTTGGGCTGCTTGGATCATCAAAAAAGCAAGAGAGTTCCAGAAAATCATCTATTTCTGCTTTACTGACTATGCCAAAGCCTTTGACTGTGTGGATCACAATAAACTGTGGAAAATTCTAGAAGAGATGGGAATACCATACCACCTTACCTGCCTCTTGAGAAACCTGTATGCAGGTCAGGAAGCAACAGTTAGAACTGGACATGGACCAACAGACTGGTTCCAAATAGGAAAAGGAGTACGTCAAAGCTGTATATTGTCACCCTGCTTATTTAACTTATATGCAGAGTACATCATGAGAAACGCTGGGCTGGAAGAAGCACAAGCTGGAATCAAGATTGCCAGGAGAAATATCAATAACCTCAGATATGTAGATGACTCCACCCTTATGGCAGAAAGTAAGGAAGAACTAAAGAGCCTCTTCTTGATGAGGGGGAAAGAGGAGAGTGAAAAAGTTGGCTTAAAACTCAACATTCAGAAAACGAAGATCATGGTATCTGGTCCCATCACTTCATGGCAAATAGATGGGGAAACAATGGAAACAGTAAGATACTTTATTTTCTTGGGCTCCAAAATCACTGCAGATGATGACTGCAACCATGAAATTTAAAAGACACTTGCTCCTTGGAAGAAAAGCTATGACCAACCTAGGCAGCATATTAAAAAGCAGAGACATTACTTTGCCGACAAACGTCCATCTAGTCAAAGCTATGATTTCTCCAGTAGTCATGTATGGATGTGAGATTTGGACAGTAAAGAAAGCTAAGTGCCAGAGAATTGATGCTTTTGAACTGTGGTGTTGGAGAAGACTCTTGAGAGTCTCTTGGACTGCAAGGAGATCCAACCAGTCCATCGTAATGGAGATCAGTCCTGCATATTCACTGGAAGGACTGATGTTGAAGCTGAAACTCCAGTACTTTGGCCACCTGATGAGAACTGACTCATTGGAAAAGACCCTGATGCTGAGCAAGATTGAAGGCAGGAGAAGGGGACAACAGAGGATGAGTTGATTGAATGGCATCACAGACTCGATGGACATGAGTTTGAGTAAGCTCCAGGAGTCGGTGATGGACAGGTAACCCTGGCGTGCTGCAGTCCATGGGGTCACAAAGAGTTATAGATGACTGAGTGACTGAACTGAACTGAGCTGAAAAAGGTGACCAGTTCAAGTTCGATGCATGAAGCAGGGCACTCAAAGTCGGTGCTCTAGGACAAAACAGAGGAATAGGGTGGGGAGGGAAGAAGGAGGAGGGGTTCAGGATGGGGGGACACATGTACACCTGTTTCTGATTCATGTCAATGTATGGCAAAAACCACCACAATATTGTAAAGAAGCCTCCAATTAAAATAAATAAATTAATGTAAAATTTAAAAAAAGAAAAAAATAACAAAGGAAATTGATATTAATAATTCTTTAAAAAATACATTTATGTATACTTCTACAGAAGAGATCCTTGATTTTCAGTGTTTTAAAACATGAAAGAAGAACTTTGTAATGCAGGTTTGTACAGATGTTGAGGGTTTCTAGAGGCTTATTGGTTTTGGTCATGATTTCACACCATGATTGTTCATCATCATAGCTGTCTATATCTGCCTTACTTTGGACATTTCACTTTGAAAAGTAAGCATGTTAGTTTTGCCAGTTTAAAATTTTTTTCTTTCCTTTGACACTTTCTTATTACTCTGAAGTATTTAGAAATGTGTTGTTTAGTTTCCAAGTGTTTAGAGATATTCCTGTTATCTTTCTGTTGTTGGTTTCTAGGTTGATTGCATTGTGGTTACAAAACATACTCTGCATAATTTTATTTCTTTAAAAAATTTTGAGGTTGATTTTATTGCCCAGAACATGGTCTATTTTTGTTTACATTCCATGGGTAATTGAAAATAATGTGAGAACTTCCTTTAACTATTCTTTTAAAGTATATCTGTTGGTGACAAATTCTCTTAGCTTTCCTTCATTTTGTTGTTCAGTCAGTCATGTCTGACTCCTTCAGACCCCATGGACTGCAGCATACCAGGCTTTCCTGTCCTTCACCATCTCCCAGAGCTTGCTCAAACTAATGTCCATTGAGTTGGTGATGCCATCCAACCATCTTGTCCTCTGTCATCCCCTTCTCCTCCTGCCTTCAATCTTTCCCAGCACCAGGGTCTTTTCCAATGAGTTAGCTCTTCACATCAGGTGGCTAAAGTATTGGAGCTTCAGCTTCAACATCAGTCCTTTCAGTGAATATTCAGGACTGATTTCTTTTAGGATGGACTGATTTGATCTCCTTGCAGTCCAAGGGACTCTCAAGAGCCTTGTCCAACTCCACAGTTAAAAAGTATCAATTCTTTGGCACTCAGCCTTCTGTATGGTCCAACTCTCACATCCATACATGACTACTGGAAAAATCACAGCTTTGACTATGCAGACCTTTGTTGGCAAAGTAATGTCTCTGCTTTTTAATATGCTGTCTAGATTGGTCATAGTTTCCACCTCCCCCACCCCCCATCACCCCCCGCCAAAGGAGCCAGTGTCTTTTAATTTCATGGCTGCAGTCACCATCTGCAGTGATTTTGGAGCCCAAGAAAATAAAGTTTGCGAATGGCTAAATTTTTTATTTCTGAAGGCTATTTTCACTGCGTACAGAATTCTGGCTTGACAGTTAATTCCCTTCAGTATTTGAAAAACATTAGACCACTTCCTTTTAACCTCCATGATTTCTAATAAGAAATCTACTGTCATTAGAATTCTTTACCCCCTATGGTTAAGGTGGTGTTTTTTTTTCTCTCATTTTTCAAGATTTTTTCTTTTTTTTTTTTTGTCTTTCAGAAGTTCAACTCTGATGTATGTTGGCACAGATTTCTTTGGGTTTTTCCTGTTGGGTTCACTGAGTTTCTTGAGTCTGTCGGTTTATGTTTATTGCCAAATTTGAGAAATTCAGCCACTAATTATTTAATTCTCTCTCAGTTTCACCCCCCTTTTTTCTTGTGAGACTCCAATGACACGAATGTTAGATTTTTTTTTTTTAATAGTCCACAGGTCTCTGTTGCTCCATTCATTTTTTTTTTCCAGTGTATTTTCTTTCTGTTTTTCAGGTTGAGTAGTTTCTGTTATTCTATCCTAAGTTCACTGTTTCTTTCCTTTGGCCCCTCTATTCTGTTGTTGAGCCCATTCACTGAGTTTTTATTTTCACTTACTGTATTTTTCAGTGTAATATTTCCATTTCATTCTTCCTTAAATTTTCTATTTCTTTGATGAAGGCTTCTATTTTTTTCATTTATTTCAAGTGCATTCATCATTGCTCACTGGAGCATTTTTAAAATCATGCCTGTTTTAAAATATCTGTCAGATTAAGTCTGTTATCTGTCATTTTGGTATTAGCATCTGTTGATTGTCTTTTAAATTCAAATTGAGATTTTCCTGGATCTTACTGTGATAAATGATTTTTGACTAAAACCTAGACATTTGGGGTATTATGATATTCTGGATCTCATTTAAACCTTCTGATTTAGGTGACATACTCTAAGACCACTTTGACTGGAGTAAGGGGGTCATCTCTTTATTAAGCCCTGGTGAAGGTAGAAGTAGAGGTTTCCCACTCAGCTTCCAGTGACACTTAAGGACAAGAGGGTTTCTTACTGCTGGATGTGGGTGGGAATTCCAGCTCTCCGTGTGACTTCTACTGATGCCGCAGGGGTTGGAGTGGCCTTGTTACTGCTTAACAGCGATCAAAGTCTTGCGTCTCCACTAGGCCTCCTCCAATACCATCCTAGTAGGGGGAAGAGGTGTCCCGTTACCACAAGTAGAAGTCCAGTCTCCCTGCTTTATCTTTGCCAGCATGAATGGATACGTTCAAAGCTTCTTCTGTAGTATTGGCTGGAGCAGAGTGGTTATTGTTTAAAGTTTTCTTTCTTTCTAGACTTCTCCTTTCCTGGTCCTTTGGCTAGAGACAGCAGGACTGGTTTGTTTGTTTTTGTGTTATTGTTGTTTAGGTGTTTTCTTTTGTACCCATTGGCATTCTGTGTGTCCAGCTCTAAGTCTGGGATATATAAGATAATAAGGAAAGCCAGAGAATTTACCATCATGTTGTTTCTTGCGTCCCAGCATCCCTAGTGGTTTGCCTTCTTCTTTCCACCTTTCAGAGTCTTATGTTTGATTTTTTTTATAAGAGCTAGGGTTTTTAGTTGTACTTATGAGTAGGAATAGGGAAAAGTAATTCTCCACTTTTTTGGAAGCCAAAGTCTTTAAGGTATAGTCAGACTATTTAGTCTTTTTAATCCTGTCGCTCCAAAAGTGGGTATAAATAGCCATCAAAATTGAATCTGAATGAAGATTGCTGATTTTGAGTTCTTTGAGACACAGCGTGGCAGTATTTTTTTAGGAGTAAACCTCATGCCCTGGATTTTCCAGGAAAGTCTGGGTTTCAAGTAATTTCACTGTTTTAAAATAAAAGAATTTCATCAACTACAGATGTGATTTTTTATGAAAATAAATTCACAAATATGAGGAAAACCTCCTGTATCTGGCTTCACGTCCCATTTGTATATTGAACATGAGATTATCTTGTCATGAGATAATAATTAAGCCATGGGTGACCAATATTTATTTTGATGTGCTCTTTCATTTTGCTAGTGGTAAAGAACCTGCCTGCCTATGCAGGAGACATAAGAGACTCAGGTTCAGTCCTTGGGTTGGGAAGAGCCCCTGGAGGAGGAAATGGCAACCCACTCCAGTATTCTTGCCTGGAAAATCCCATGGACAGAGGAGACTGGAGGGCCACAGTCCATGGGGTTGCAAAGAGTTGGATACAACTGAAGCAACTTAGCATAGCCCAGCACTCTTTTGCTAAGTATTTGGATGATAGAGAGTGATGGTGATGACAACAATAATAAAAGTGAACATTTACAGAATATTTTACTATAAGTCAGGTACTGTGATAAGCTTTTTGTTCATTGTCTCATATAAAACCCACTACTGGCCTATTCAGAAGATAATATTTCTTCCAGTTTTCAGATGAGTAAACAGAGGCTTAATGAGGTCAAGTATTTTACTTAAGGTCATACATCCAGCAAATGGAGGGAGCTAATTCTGTCTGACATCTTTGCTCTTGCTATAGACCAGCACAGATAGAAACAATGAGAGCCATACATATAATTTAAGATGCTCTAGTAGCTACACTGAAAAAGTGAAAAGAAACATGTAAAATTATTTTTAATAATATATACATTTCAACCCACTATAGCCAAAATATTATCCTTTCAACATACAATTGATTATTAATGAGACATTTTACTTTCTTTTTTTGTATTGTCTTAAAAATTCAATGTATATCTAGCAGTTAAAAGACATCACATGGAAAATATCTGATATACATTTAGATTTCAGAAAATTTATATTTGGAAAAAGTAGATTTATATATCCAAGTTGTTCCAGACATATTCAGGGGACTTCCCTGGTGATTCAGTGGTTAAGGCTCTATACTCCCAATGCAGGGGGCCTGGTTTAATCCTTGGTCAAGGAACAAGATCCTACATGCCTCAACTAAGACCTGATGCCACCAAATAAATAAAAAAAGTATTAAAACAGAAACAAGCATACTCAGAAATTCATCAATAACTAACTTTTGTATAAATATTAAAGTTAATATTTAAATAAATTAAGATCAAATGCAATTAAAAACTGAGTTTCTCAGTCACTGTAGCCATACTTCAAGTGCTTAACAGTCATGAGTGAGCTTTATAATCACTCTATAACCCTGCCTGAATTCAGTTTTCTATTGAAGGATGAATCTCAAGGAGAACAAAACCTAAGCCATAGCCAGAAAGAGGGAGAAAATTCATGGAAGTAAAGAAAAGATCAGCCAAGGGTCAAGAGAAAAAACTTTCCTTTTGGCTGCTGTTGAAGTTACAGTAAGTTCTAGAGTCTTTGGGAACCAGGAGAGGAAGTAAAAGTGTTTCCTCCATTTCTGAGAACGTGTCACATGTGCATTCTGTTAAACCTGACTTTTCAAAGAGAGCTGCTGTGTCTTGACCTGTGAAGGATTCAAATCAAATGAAAATGGCATTGAGCTCCAACACAGTAGTTCATCAGTCGAACACATCCACAAAGTCCTGAGCTGTGTCCCTATAGTGGTTAGTCACAAAGTAACGTATACCAGTCAAATTTGAATGCTCTACCACAAACACTGGAATGGAAAAATTCTCAGACTTTTTCTTATTATAGTTGTTCATGGAGGTTTCTTGGTTATGAAACATGTCTAAATGGCAAAAATATCTTGGTGCCAAGCAGTAATTTCTGACCTATTTGAAGTTAAACCCATTTCACAACAATACATATTTTCACAAAACCTCTTAGGAATTAAAAATAAATGTATTATTTTTGCAAAGTAACTAGAAAGCAAAGAAGTTATTATTTTTTAAAATCAATATGAGTGGTATATTACTAAAGATTATATAAAATGAAATATATTTTAATATGTCCTGTAATAGTACTATAATACATATAGGGCACAGTTTAACTTTTCACTATTTAGCAAATGAACATATGCTGTTTAATTTACTCTCGGTAAATAATATAAAAAACCATGGCTTGACAAATGAATATAAAAATATCATTATGTCTTGCTCGCTTTGGAGACTGGATGTGTATTAAAATCCAGATTGAAATTTAACTGTATTAAATCACCAACTATAATGACATTCACGATCTCATGGTTGAAATTCTTGCATTTTGTGTGTAAAATCATCACTTTCATGCGATTATTTTTTGAGTTCTGTTTCTATGAGAAGAGATGGGGGAGGAATCCTTCACTGTACGGCAAATACATGTCTACATATTTGCACAGAGATTGAGAGGGGGGATTTAGAGCTAGATGGTCTGGGTTTGAGTATGACTCTGACACTTACCAGTTTGGGAACTTATTTAAATTCTCTATGCCTTATTTTTGTTCTCTAAAAAAATGGCCTTAATCATTATACAGACCTCACAGGGGCTGTTGTGAAGATTAAATGAGTACATATGTTTAAGGGGCTTAGAACAATCATAGCCCACAGGAAGATCTCAGTAAATGTTAGCTATTGTTTATTTCCCCCTGGGTATTTCACTCCATGTGTCCAAAGCCAAACTTACCAGTTTCCATTCTACACTTGTTCTTCATGCACTTTCCATATAAACTGCTCAAGTACTTTGTCATCCTAAAAGTCCATGATTCAGTTTTTCTTCTGCTTAGACTCCTTATCTAATTACTAGCCAAGTGCTGTCTGTTTAAATTCTGATTTCTCCAAGTCATTTGCTCTCTTCTCCTCCCTAGGACCATAGACTTTTTAACTGTTTGTGTGTGTGTGTCATTTTTTGTCTCCCTAAATTAATTTTCCATATAGCATAGCATCTATTAATAACTATAACCTAAGTCTGAGTAAAGTCATTTCTCATTGGTGAGTCTCCATTGCCTACAAGCACGGAAGAAATCCAAGTTCCTTAGCATGGAATGAATTTAGGGTCCTATGTGATCTGTTCCTGCCTACTTCTCATTCATTTATTTAACAATATTTATTGAGTACTTATTACATATTAGCCTAAAATCTTGCCTCTCTACCTTATACTCTTATTGAATATCACGCTGCTTATTGTTTCTTGAACTTATATGCTGTTTCTTGTCTCTCTGGGATGGCTCACATATTATTCTCTGCCTGGAATGCCCTTCCCCAGAGTTACTGAATGTCAGTGCCAGGGTTCAGATTCATGCTTCCCAGCTCTTCACCCAGTTCTCCCTGTCTGCCACACTACAGTTCAGGACCATGCAGCTGTCCTGTATTAACTGGGAGGTGGATAGTAGACTCTCAACTGCTGCTTCCTGAAACAATGAGTGTCGTTCACAACGGTAACCAGATGTGGTTAATAACCAGGATACTTTTACCAGTTCTAATGGAAGCTATTGCATATCATGTTCTCACTTCTCTTTCTGTTAGTGAGTTTTAGCTTCTTTAATCTCAGAAAGCCCTAAAATTTATGTGGTCTTTATTGTGAAAGACAGGAGGAGAGATGAAATGTCTGATATTGATCTAATACACAGGCCTGGACCATGGGGCTAAGATCCCCAATGTGACCTCTAACCTTTGATCCATATTTGATTGAAACTAGAAAGGATAAGAATAAGCTTCTGGATGGTCAACTCCCTATCTTCTCTTTCCTTGAGGCTGCTTAGTTTATGCACACTTTGGCTTAGGCTAGTTCATATGTTGGGAGAAGGCAATAGTAGCCCACTCCAGTACTCTTGCCTGGAAAATCCCATGGATGGAGGAGCCTGGTGGGATGCATTCCTTGGGGTCGCTAAGAGTTGAACACGACTGAGTGACTTCACTTTCACTTTTCACTTTCATGCATTGGAGAAGGAAATGGCAACCCACTCCAGAGTTCTTGCCTGGGGAATCCCAGGGGCGGCAGAGCCTGGTGGGCTGCCATCTATGGGGTCGCACAGAGTTGGACATGACTGAAGCGACTTAGCAGCAGGAGCAGTTCATATGTTTATGAACATAGTGTTCATATGTTTGATCCAATCAGCAAGCCTTCATTCAGTGTCCTGTTTTGAACCAAGATTTTTCTAGAAGTACCTATAGGCCCCAAGTTTATAATCTTTTTCTTTATCCCATAAAGATTCCACCCATAGGATGTAGTTTGTTTCTTTTTTCTCTTGTGTCCCATCTTTGTATTGCACTGAATTCTGGCCACTGATTGTCTTATCCCTACTCCTGCCCTTCCATCCTTCAGGCTGATTTACAAGTCTCCCTTCTCCCTCCATAGTTCTCATATCTCTAGAGAACCTGGGCACAGACGGTGTATGTTTGGGGGGTGATGGTGGTAAGAGTATTGGAATAGAATTTAGAGGCTTTATTTAGAAGTTAATTTGACCAAATCTTAAGATAGAGCATGCTGGGACCGCAGAGAGAAACAGGAATGAACAGGGCATAGAATAAATTCCGTAAGCATTTTTAAAATCCCCTAAGGATTAGTTTGGATATGAGACTAGGAAAAAAAGTCAGACCAGTCCTGGCTTATAAGAAGAATATATCATGTATGCCATCCAGCTGCTCTGCAAAGATTTTGCTTGGGAAACACAATGCTGGATGTAAGAGGCAGTGAATTTCAATTTGCAGGGCGTCACAGTCTTTTCTAGGAACAATTACTCTATTATCTCTTGCCTCATCCTCAAAAGCCACCTGTGACAGTGACAGAGCGAAGTCGAAAGTACAAAAAGTTTCATTAGTTTAATTCTTTTGTTTCTGAAAATGATCATTTTACAGCTGGATTCTTCCTAGTTTATAGAGGAAAAGGAGGTTCTAAGAAAAGCTTTGAGATGTTTTGGCTTTTCCCCCGAAGCTGTCCTAGCTGAAGTGGAAATAATAGCGCTGGAGCCCTGAGTGGCACTGAGAGACTCTGGATTATCGTGAGCTCCAACTCCTTCCCTATCTCCGCCCACTCCCCTCTCCCTGTGTTCCTCTCTCCTCCCCATCCTGACTCCTTCTCCAGGGCCTGAGTTTTGACCCTCCGTGTCTTGAAGCCACTCGTGGGAATAGTGACACGAGCATAAAATCTCTCTTCCTGGGGTGTCTAAGAAGAGGTGGCAAGAATGCACCAAAGAACCGTACAAAAAAGATCTTAACGACCCAGAAAACCATGATGGTGTGATTACTCACCGAGAGCCAGACATCTTGGAATGTGAACTCAACTTGGCCTTAGAAAGTATCACTATGAACAAAGCTAGTGGAGTTGATGGAACTCCAACTGAATTATTTCAAATCCTAAAAGATGATGCTGTTAAAGTGCTGCATTCAGTATGCCAGCAAATTTGGAAAACTCAGCAGTGGCCATAGGACTGGAAAATGTGTTTTGACTCCAGTCCCAAAGAAGAGCAATGCCAAAGAATGTTCAAACTACCACACAATTGCACTCATTTCACAAGCTAGCAAAGTAATGCTAAAAATTCTCCAAGCTAGCCTTCAACAGTATGTGAACTGAGAATTTCCAGATGTTCAACCTGGATTTAGAAAAGGCAAAGGAATCAGAGATGAAATGCCAACATCCATTGGATCATAGGAAAAGCAAGAGAGTTCCAGAAAAACATCTACATCTGCTACATTGACTATCCTAAAGCCTTTGACTGTGTGGATCACAACAAAATGTGGAAAATTCTGAAAGAGATGGGAATACTGGAAGGACACTATTGTTCGAACAGCATGCGAAATGCCAGGCTGAAGAAGCATAGGCTGGAATCAAGAATGCTGGGAGAAATGTCAATAATCTCAGACATGCAGATGACATCAGTTTTATGGCAGAAAGTGAGAAGGAACTAAAGAGCCTCTTAATGAAGGTGAAAAGGCAGAGTGAAAAAACTGTCTTAAAACTCAACATTCAAAAAATGAAGATTGTGGCATCTGGTCCCATCACTTCATGGCCAATAGATGGGGAAATAATGGAAGCAGTGACAGACTTAATTTTCTTGGGCTCCAAAATCATTGCAGATGGTGACTGCAGCCATGAAATTAAAAGACACTTGCTCCTTGGAAGAAGAGCTATGACAAACCCAGACAAGGTATTAAAAAGCAAAGACATTACTTTGCTGACAAAGGTTTGTGTACTCAAAGCTGTGGTTTTTCTACTAATCATGTATGGATGTGAGAGTTGGACCATAAAGAAGGCTGAGTGCCAAAGAATTGATGCTTTTGAACTGTGGTGTTGGAGAAGACTCTTGACAGTCCTTTGGACTGCAAGGAGATCAAACCAGTCAACCCCAAGGGAAATAAGTCCTGAATAGTCATTGGAGGGACTGATGCTAAAGTTGAAGCTCCAGACTTTGGCCACCTGATGTGAAGAGCCAACTCACTGGAAAAGACCCTGGTGCTGGGAAAGACTGAAGGCAGGAGAAGAAAGGGACGACAGAGGATGAGATGATTGGATGGCATCACTGACTCAATGGACGTGTTTGAGCAAGCTCTGGGAGATGGTGAAGGACAGGGAAGCCTGGCATGCTATAGTCCATGGGATTACAAAGAGCTGGACATGACTGAGTGACTGAACAAGAGCAGGCTGTGTAAGGTTCTTAAAGCCCCAGCCCGAATCCCTTCTGGATCCCTAGACCACCTTCCTGGCATCTTGGGACCTTAGCAGTTCTCTGCTTGGGCTGGCCCAGCCTTTCTCAAGCTTCAGTCATTTCAAATCCTCTTCACAATTTTGATATATCCAAATGTGGAAAACTCAGCAGTGGCCACAGACTGGAAAAGGTCAGTTTTCATTCCAATCCCAAAGAAAGGCAATGCCAAAGAATGCTCAAACTACCGCACAATTGCACTCATCTCACACGCTAGTAAAGTAATGCTCAAAATTCTCCAAGCAGGCTTCAACAATATGTGAACCATGAACTTCCAGATGTTCAAGCTGGATTTAGAAAAGGCAGAGGAACAAGAGATCAAATTGCCAACATCTGCTGGATCATTGAAAAAGCAAGAGAGTTCCAGAAAAACATCTATTTCTGCTTTATTGACTATGCCAAAGCCTTTGACTGTGTGGATCACAATAAACTGTGCAAGACAGCAAAAGGGACACAGATGTATAGAACAGTCTTTTGGACTGTGGGAGAGGGAGAGGGTGGGATGATTTGGGAGAATGGCATTGAAACATGTATAATATCATATAAGAAATGAATCGCCAGTCCAGGTTCGATGCAGGATATAGGATGCTTGGGGCTGGTGCAGTGGGATGACCGAGAGGGATGGTAGGGGGAGGGAGGTGGAAGGTGGGTTCAGGATGGGGAACCTGTGTACACCTGTGGCGGATTCATGTTGATATATGGCAAAACAAATACAATATTGTAAACTAGCTTCCAATTAAAATTAAAAAAAATAAAAATAAACTGTGGAAAATTCGGAAAGAGATGGGAATACCAGACCACCTGACCTGCCTCTTGAGAAATCTGTATGAAGATCAGGAAGCAACAGTTAGAATTGGACATGGAACAACAGACTGGTTCCAGATAGGAAAAGGAGTACATCAAGGCTGTATATTGTCACCCTGCTTATTTAACTTCTATGCAGAGTACATCATGAGAAACGCTGGGCTGGAAGAAACACAAGCTAGAATCAAGATTGCTGGGAGAAATATCAACAACCTCAGATATGCAGATGCTGCTGCTAAGTCGCTTCAGTTATGTCTGACTCTGTGTGACCCCATAGATGGCAGCCCACCAGGCTCCCCCATCCCTGGGATTTTCCAGGCAAGAACACTGGAGTGGGTTGCCATTTGCTTCTCCAAAGCATGAAAGTGAAAGTGAAGTCACTCAGCCGTGTCCGACCCTTCGCGACCCCATGGACTGCAGCCTACCAGGCTCCTCCGTCCTAGGATTTTCCAGGCAAGAGTACTGGAGTGGGGTGCCATTGCCTTCTCTGATGAAGAAAACTGAACACCGAAGAACTGATGCTTTTGAACTGTAGTGGAGAAGACTCTTGAGAGTCCCTTGGACTGCAAGGCGATCCAACCAGTCCATCCTAAAGGAGATCAGTCCTGGGTGTTCATTGAAAGGACTGATGTTGAAGCTGAAACTCCTATACTTTGGCTACCTGATGCGAAGAGCTGACTCATTTGGAAAGACCCTGATGCTGGGAAAGACTGAGGGCGGGAGGAGAAGGGGACGACAGAGGATGAGATGGTTGGATGGCATGAGTTTGAGTAAACTCCGGGAGTTGGTGATGGACAGGGAGGCCTGGAATGCTGCAGTCCATGGGGTTGCAAAGAGTCGGAAGTGACTGAGCAAATGTACTGAAATGAACTGAACTGAAGTAGTACTCATACTATCAATTCCTTCATAGTCTCAATTTGACTCATTTTATAAAGCTTAAATAAACTTATTTCTAAAAGAAATATAATTTATCACGATAGTGGAAAACCACTATCATTAACATATTGGAAGGTAACTACTAGAGTCTGGCTGTTTGTGTCCCCCCACAAATTCATAGGTTGAAATCCTAAAGCTGAATGGATTGGTATTATGAGGTGCAGCTTTTGGGAGGTGATCATGAGGGTGGCTCTATCATGATTGGGATTGATGTCTGAGAGCTCTCGTGTCCCTTGCCACCATGTGAGGATTCAGAGAGCACCCTGCAACTCAGAAGAGGGCCCTCACTTGACCATCAGTTCAGGTCATTTCAGTCACTCAGTTGTGTCTCACTCTTTGCAACCTCATGAATCGCAGCACACCAGGCCTCCCTGTCCATCACCAACTCCCAGAGTTCACTCAAAGTCACTTCCATCTAGTCAGTGATGCCATCCAGCCGTCTCAACCTCTGTCTTCCCTTTCTCCTCCTGCCCCCAATCCCTCCCAGCATCAGAGTCTTTTCCAATGAGTCAGCTCTTCCCATGAGGTGACCAAAGTACTGGAGTTTCAGCTTTAGCATCATTCCTTCCAGAGAACACCCAGGACTGATCTCCTTTAGAATGGACTGGTTGGATATCCTTGCAGTCCAAGGGACTCTCAAGAGTCTTCTCCACCACAGTTCAAAAGCATTAATTCTTCGGCGCTCAGCTTTCTTCACAGTCCAAATCTCACATCCATACATGACCACTGGAAAAACCATAGCCTTGACTAGACGGACCTTTGTTGGTAAAGTAATGTCTCTGTTTTTGAATATGCTATCTAGGTTGGTCATAACTTTCCTTCCCAGGAGTAAGCGTCTTTTAATTTCATGGCTGCAGTCACCATCTGCAGTGATTTTTGGAGCCCCAAAAAACAAAGTCTGACACTTTTCCCGCTGTTTCCCCATCTATTTCCCATGAAGTGATGGGACCGGATGCCATGATCTTCATTTTCTGAATGTTGAACTTTAAGCCAACTTTTTCACTCTCCTCTTTCACTTTCATCAAGAGGCTTTTTAGCTCCTGTTCACTTTCTGCCATAAGGGTGGTGTCATCTGCATATCTGAGGTTATTGATATTTCTCCCGGCAATCTTGATTCCAGCTTGTGCTTCTTCCACCCCAGCGTTTCTCATGATGTACTCTGCATAGAAGTTAAATAAGCAGGGTGACAATATACAGCCTTGACATACTCCTTTTCCTATTTGAAATCAGTCTGTTATTCCATGTCCAGTTCTAACTGTTCCTTCCTGACCTGCATATAGGTTTCTCAAGAGGCAGGTCAGGTGGTCTGATATTCCCATCTCTTTCAGAATTTTCCACAGTTTCTTGTGATCCACACAGTCAAAGGCTTTGGCATAGTCAATAAAGCAGAAATAGATGTTTTTCTGGAAATATCTTGAATTTTTCTATGATCCAGCAGATGTTGGCAATTTGATCTCTGATTTCTCTGCCTTTTCTAAATCCAGCTTGAACATCAGGAAGTTCACTGTTCACGTATTGCTGAAGCCTGGCTTGGAGAATTTTGAGCATTACTTTACTAGCATGTGAGATGAGTGCAATTGTTCGGTAGTTTGAGCATTCTTTGGCATTGCCTTTCTTTGGGATTGGAGTGAAAACTGACCTTTTCCAGTCCTGTGGCCACTGCTGAGTTTTCCAAATTTGCTGGCAAATTGAGTGCAGCACTTTCACAGCACCATCTTTCAGGATTTGAAATAGCTCCACTGGAATTCCATCACCTCCACTAGTTTTGTTTGTAATGATGCTTTCTAAGGCCCACTTGATTTCATATTCCAGGATGTCTGGCTGTAGGTGAGTGATCACATCATCATGATTATTTGGGTCATGAAGATGTTTTTTGTACAGTTCTTCTGTGTATTCTTGCCACCTCTTCTTAATATCTTCTGCTTCTATAGATCCATACCATTTCTGTCCTTTATTGAGCCTATCTTTGCATAAAATGTTCCCTTGGTATCTCTAATTTTCTTCAAGAGATCTCTAGTCTTTCCCATTCTCTTGTTTGCCTCTATTTCTTTGCATTGATCCCTGAGGAAGGCCTCCTTATCTCTTCTTGCTATTCTTTGGAACTCTGCATTCAGATGCTTATATCTTTCCTTTTCTCCTTTACTTTTCGCTTCTGTTCTTTTCACAGCTATTTGTAAGGCCTCCCCAGACAGCCATTTTGCTTTTTTGCATTTCTTTTCCATGGGGATTGTCTTGATCCCTGTCTCCTGTACAGTGTCATGAACCTCCGTTCATAGTTCATCAGGCACTCTGTCTATCAGATCTAGTCCCTTAAATCTATTTCTCACTTCCACTGTATAATCATAAGGGATTTGATTTAGGTCATATCTGAATGGTCTAGTGGTTTTCCCTACTTTCTTGAATTTAAGTCTGAATTTGGCAATAAGGAGTTCATGATCTGAGCCACAGTCAGCTCCCAGTCTTGTTTTTGCTGACTGTATAGAGCTTCTCCATCTTTGGCTGCAAAGAATATAATCAATCTGATGTCGGTGTTGACCATCTGGTGATGTCCATGTCCATGTCTCTTGTGTTGTTGGAAGAGGGTGTTTGCTATGACCAGTGAATTTTCTTGGAAAAACTCTATTAGTCTTTGCCCTGCTTCATTCTGTACTCTAAGACCAAATTTGCCGGTTACTCCAGGTGTTTCTTGAATTCCTACTTTTGCATTCCAGTCCCCTATATTGAAAAGGACATCTTTTCTGGGTGTTAGTTCTAAAGGGTCTTGTAGGTCTTCACAGAACCATTCAACTTGAGCTTCTTCAGCATTACTGGTTGGGGCATAGACTTGGATTACTGTGATATTGAATGGTTTGCTTTGGAGATGAACAGAGATCATTCTGTTGTTTTTGAGACTGCATCCAAGTACTGCATTTCGGACTCTTTTGTTGACCACGATGGCTACTCCGTTTCTTCTAAGGGATTCCTGCCTGCAGTAGTAGATATAATGGTCATCTGAGTTAAATTCACCCATTCCAGTCCATTTTAGTTCACTTATTCCCACTTGACCATGCTGGCACCTTGATCTCAACTCCAGCCTCCAGAAAGTTTGTTAGAGATAAATTTCTGTCATTTATATGTTAACTAGTCTGTCATATTTTGTAATAACAGCCTGAAAGGACTAAGACAGTAACCTTATCAATGAATGCAATCAAAGCATGGTAGCTAATGTCCAGTCATATTGCATCCAGGATTATTTCTCAGGTTACCTGTGTTTAAGTGCTGCGTTTTGGAAAATCCCATGTGAGAACTCTCCAGTTTGCTCTGTGATCACTGAGATGAATCTAAGGTGACTTTCTCTCACCACTACAAGGTACTTGGCTCCCTGTCCATTCTGTGGAGGACCTTTACCAATACTATTTCCTGGACAATGTCTACATTTCTAATATCCACCTCTTAAGTGTTTTCCTTAGAATCAGTGAGACAATGTCCGTAAAGGGCCTTGCACATGCCTAATAATACGATACCCTCAGAAAACGTTCATTCCTTGATCTAGTGCTCCCACTGGGTGAAGGAATAACATTTGAATGACAGGCCTTCTTGCCTTTGTGTTTAGCAATCTGCTAAACTGGGTTATTTGATCCTCAGAATGGCCACCCTCCCTTCCCATTTTTTTGACTTTCCTAGGGTGCCCCACAGAAAAGGCAATGGCACCCCACTGCAGTACTCTTGCCTGGAAAATCCCATGGATGGAGGAGCCTGGTGGGCTACAGTCCTTGGGGTCGCTAAGAGTTGGACACAACTGAGCAACTTCACTTTCACTTTTCACTTTCATGCATTGGAAAAGGAAATGGTAACCCACTCCAGTGTTCTTGCCTGGAGAATCCCAGGGACGGGGGAGCCTGGTGGGCTGCTGTCTATGGGGTCACACAGAGTCGGACATGACTGATGTGGCTTAGCAGCAGCAGCAGCAGCAGCAGCAGCAGCAGCAGCAGAGTACACCAATCACCCATAGTAGAACTAGAGTTCAAACCCATGTCTGTACAATACCAGAGTCTGTACATTTAATGATTAAGTTGCACTGATTAAAAAAAAAATCAACCCTATCGAGATCTATTTTATATATGATAGAGTATAACCACTCAAATGTACATTTTGATAAGTTTTGACCACTTTATATGCCTGTATAATCATCAAACATAATTTTTTTTTTTTTTTTTTTAAGGAATCTCCACACTGTTCTCCATAGTGGCTGTACTAGTTTGCATTCCCACCAACAGTGTAGGAGGGTTCCCTTTTCTTTTTTTTTTTTTTTAAATTTTAAAATCTTTAATTCTTACATGCATTCCCAAACATGAACCCCCCTCCCACCTCCCTCCCCAGAACATCTTTCTGGGTCATCCCCATGCACCAGCCCCAAGCATGCTGCATCCTGCGTCAGACATAGACTGGCGATTCAATTCACATGATAGTATACATGTTAGAATGTCATTCTCCCAAATCATCCCACCCTCTCCCTCTCCCTCTGAGTCCAAAAGTCCATTATACACATCTGTGTCTCTTTCCCTGTCTTGCATACAGGGTCATCATTGCCATCTTCCTAAATTCCATATATATGTGTTAGTATACTGTATTGGTGTTTTTCTTTCTGGCTTACTTCACTCTGTATAATCGGCTCCAGTTTCATCCATCTCATCAGAACTGATTCAAATGAATTCTTTTTAATGGCTGAGTAATACTCCATTGTGTATATGTACCACAGCTTTCTTATCCATTCATCTGCTGATGGACATCTAGGTTGTTTCCATGTCCTGGCTATTATAAACAGTGCTGCGATGAACATTGGGGTACACATCAAACATAATTTAGGTTTCAACCCCCAAAGTTCCCTTATGCCTCTTCCTGTAAATTACCCTTTTCTGCATCCGCAAGTTTCTGTGTTGTTACTATTGTCCATTCCTTTTCATTGCTGAGTAGTGTGTCCATACGGTGGGACAGTTCTTTCTTACACATTGCCTGCTAATGAACATTTATCTTCACAAATGTCCTTTCCTCTTCATCTCTGCTAATCAATATAGCCTAAAGAACCAGGATCTCTGATCAGGACAACTATCATCACCTCTTAAGTTCGTCTCCCAGCCTCCTCCTTACCCATCTCCAACTTATTCTTCAGTCTGTGGGCAGGGTGATCTTTAGAGGTGCCATTCTGATCAAGAATCATCAACTTACCCTAAAACTCTTCATCCCAGCATAAAGAGCAAAATCTGTATTTTTGTGTGGCAAGGTCTGCTGTGGCCCAGCTCCTTCCTGCTTGTCCTGCATGTCTCATGACTGTTTTGCCAGTGCTTGCCCTCTAGCATCTCTGAGCTTCTGTAGATCCCTCCCATGTGTGAGCTTTCAGACTCACCCATGTCTGAAAGCCTCAAGGCTTTTGGAATGCAGTTTCCCTCATCTGAAATGCACCCCCCCCCTTCCCCCAAATCCTCTCGGTCACTCTGTTCTGCCAGTTGTTGCGGGCCAGTCTCCACCCAACTTTCACTCAAATCTCATTTCTTTAGGGAATACTTGTTAACCCTCCTTGTCAGCTCATTAGTTTTCTCAAAGAATTGTTGGCTTTTCCCCTTCAGGGCATGTTTCTCTGTTTGCAATTTTACCTTCTCTGCTGGAATTGCAGTAAATCATTAGTTTTCATTTCACAGTACTCAGAGATCTGGCTGGGCAGGGTCCATGTCTTTTACATCCTGTTGACCCACAGTGCATTGCTCAGTGCTTGGCACATAATAGACACCCAGTAAATAGAGAGCTAAAGTGTGAAACAAAAATAAAAGAAATCAGATTACACATCTAGGTAAATGACCTGAAAGGATGGGATGGCTTCTAGGCCCTTAAAACTTGTAACTGCATTGTTATTATTCATAGAGCTAAAGAGTCCTTCAGAAATGGGTTAATTAGCCTCAGACAAAGGGGAACCCTGTCTGGGAAAGGGTATCTCCAGAGGCAAGGACTGGCCCCACCTGCCCTCAGTACGAACTCTTCAATTCATATTCCTCTGGAGATGGCTGGGTCTGCCTTCTTTTTGGTTTTATACTCACAGAGCAGCCTTCTAGTTACAACCTGGTTTCCCATGCAAATTGGTCCACAGGAAGTGAGCATTGCCATCAACTAGTCTAGTCTCTGACCTGCTTGGTGTGCTATATCTCTTTGATCATTTGACATTCTGGTTTTGTACAAGGATCTTGGCCATGAGCTTGGTTAAGGGGAGTCTGTCCCTAAGAGTTGGCTGTTGTATGCTCAGTGTTTGGTTTTGAGATACCTGGCTGGTAGGCCAGAACCTGAACAGTGAAGAATTCACCATGAAAATGTCCTGCTATGTGTGTGTTAGGGGACAGCTTGGGTTTCCCATTTTACAAATCTGTAAGCTGATTGTTACTGTAGAATATAGGTCTTCATTCAATCTGTGTAAATTATTGATGTGGCCCGGATTTGTGACCAAGAATGCAAGGGGAAGGGAAAGATAGTAACTGACAGCTATTTAAATGTTTTCTATTAGAAATCTATAGTTGGAGCTCTGTGTTAAGTTTGGGCAAATCATACTTTTGAATACTAAAGGAGGAATTGTTTTCACAGTGACCTCTTTGTCTATTATGGAATGAGAAGTGACTGTCGTGTATGAAATATTTATAAGTACCAGATATCACAGATTCATTCACTAGACCTGAACTGCCACATCTTTAGCAAACAAACTTTTTGTGTCTGTTTCATAAACGTAAAATGAAAATAAAAATGGCAAACATTAGTTGAGTATCTACTTTGTACCAAAAATTGTTCTACATGACTCATCTTAGAATTAGATAATTGATTTTCATAAGCAGCCTATGAGGGAGACACCATTGTATGGTGATCAGACAGAAGAGGAATTTGCCCAGCTAACAAATGGGAGAGAGAGTTTTTAAAACCAAGCAGTATGGTTCCAGAACCTAATCTTCTAAACACTTGACCACCCTTATAATTAAGTGAGTTAATACACATAAAGCACTTTGACTAGTATCTGACTCACTTTAACTTCAATAGCTGTTAGCTATGACTGTTTTCAATTTGTTTTTGTTGCCCAGTTTCTAGTCTAGGAAGAACTGGAATTGAAATCTTCTGTATCCAATTCCCACCCTCATTTCCATTATCCTTTGCGGGTGTTATCCCCTAAGGAGAACCAAAGTGAAAAACCTACTTTGACTTGAATTATTCAATCTGAAACTGACTGCATAACAAGATCACATGTTTTAAAACCTATCATTCTTTCTTGATGATTTTATCTTACTTGTATGATTCAAAGTCTTTCCTCTCTGCCCACTCTGGAAATTACTCTACCGCTTTTAACCACATGAAAAAGTACCTGTTACTAGCCTATAGGGACTGTGTATTTTGAATTCTTGTGACAGCTTTGCCCAAATTTTAAGAATATTTACACACAATACATTTATTATCAGTACCTAAGAAAATGGAAAAATTAAATGGCAAGGTTTATGACTATTTATAGTCCTGGGAATCATATTCACTGCTAGTTGGAAGTCAGAAGTTTATAAGAGCGGGGGAGATTTTTTAAAAATTTATGTCCATGCTCCAAAAGCCAAAAAGAGGAATACGATTCTGACACCTAAGATATAAATCTATAATATAGGTATAATATCTATATATAACATATATATTATATCTATATTATATATATGTATCTATAATAATAAGCCAGGCACAGAATTAAATTTCCTCCAAAGGAATTATTGTCCTGAGCTCTTTAAAGTACAAACCATTTCCCATGGAAAATAGGATTAGCACTTACAACCAGATTGAAAACCAGCTTTCAATTTTGTTGACCAGATATGTGAGGGTTTTCTGTGAATCATGCAAAATGATTTTCAGAGCATTGGTAGCACTGGAAATATAGAAACCTGCTTATCAATAATTTTTTTCTTCATCAATTAGTTGATTATCTAGGAACATTAGCAGCTACCCACCTTGTTTCAGTCTTGTTACCTGAACAATATCATTCTTTTTCATAGAAGTTTTATGTTTTACCAGGAAAAGTGAATTATTTTGACATTACTCTAATAAGGCATTTCTGTGTGCCTGAGGGTCACTTGAATTTTTATGGCATTTTTTGGTGGGTTCTTAGGGATTTCTAACAAATCAGAATTTAAAAACCTTGGCTGTGGTATAGACTTGAATATCAAAAAATTCACTGTTAAAAATCACTAAATGGAATGAAAAATTCAATACAAAATTCTATCCTAAGGTCCATGCCTAGAAAGAGGAGTCAGTGGTTTTAGACGATAAAGCTCATTTCTCTCTTCCCTCTGCTAATTGCTTTTGTTTTTTTTATACTTGAAAATGCAATCAAGGTGTCTGCTACCCTTCTAAAGATGCTAACAATACTTCAGTGTGACGAATAATGGAGAATTTTATTTTAACACCTAAACAAAGTGAAGGAAATATTCCCTTTGCCCTCAGCCAACAAATGTTTTGCAGCTTCCTTTATTTACTTTCAGTAGATTATTCCAGTCCCTAGGTTCCAAAGCAAACATTGGTTTGAGAATGAGAGCCAGGCTGGAAGTATCAGGCAATGATTTAAAACTTTCCATGGACTCTAGAGCCCTTTAGAAAAGCTTCCATTTGTTTATCTTAAAATCTCAGAGGAAGAACTGCTTTCACAGATTCATGATAAGAGAAGGGAAAGATCTATGAATTGTGATTCAAGTGTGTGTGTGTGTTCATTGGGAGAAGAAAGTGTGGGCTTGGGACCTGAGTTTGATTCCCAGTGACATCACTCATTAGCCTATCTGAAACCTTGATTCTCATCTGTTAAATATTTGCACTGTACATTTCTAAAAAGTGAAATTTTAATCAACTATAAAAAGTCAGAATGGTGCCAGCACGTGTGTTAAGTCTCTTTAGTTGTGTCCGACTCTGTGTGATCCTATGGACTGTAGGCTGCCAGGCTCCTCTGTCCATGGGATTCTCCAGCCAAGAATACTGGAGCCAAGTGCTTGTATAAATTACAAGTTGGGACAGCATTTGCCTGTTCTGCATACCTTTGTAGAATGATAAGAGGGTGCTGTGCAGATGTGGGTGACACCTCTTATGCTTTTACTGGAATCATAGGTTGTTTAAAGCCTTTGGTTTCTGAAAAATGGTCCTAGCAATGAAAACACAATGCATAAAAGATAGATCATGCTTTGATATTCCTGGCCAAGATGAAGTACAAGTATTAAAATGAGATATATTTTAAATACAAGAAAATGCACAGATCTTAAATGAACAATTCTGTGAATTTTGACAAATGAATATGCTCATTTGGCAATATATTGTTGCCAAATCAAGATATAGGACATTTCTGGTTCCTGCTCTTTGTAGAGGCAACTATTCTTCTGATTTCTAACACTACAGATTACCTCTGCCTTTTCTGAACTTACTACACATGTAATAACAGAGCATGTATTTTCTGTTTCAGTTTCTTTCCCTCAGCTGATAATTTCAAGATGTGCCCGTGTGTTTTTGTATATCAGAAATCTACTCCTTTTTATTGCTCAGTATTTTGTGCATGTGTGGTCAGTTGCTTCAATCATGTCTGACTCTTTGTGACCCTTTGTACTAGAGCCTGCCAGGCTCCTCTGTCCCTGGAATTTCCCAGGCAAGAATACTGGAGTGGTCTGCCATGCCCTCCTCTAGGGGATCTTCCCAACCCAGGGATCAAACCTGAGTCTCCTGCTTGGCAAGCAGATTCTTCACCCACTGAGCCACCTGGGAAGACTCGCTAAGTATTACCCCATTATATATCATGCTTTTTTTAATCCTTTAAGAGATAGGCCATTTGGGCCTGCCACTTCCAGTTTGGATCTGTTATGAGTAGATCTGCTGTGAACATTCTTGTATAACTCTATATGGCGACAAGTGTTTTCATTTCTCTTGGGTAAACACCAGTTGCCCATCAGCAACATATGAATGTTCTGATTGCGCCATATCTTCACCAACACTTGATAGTGTCAGTCTTTCTAAATTTAATCATACTGGAAATGAAAATCTTTGTCATTTGATTTAGGTGAAATGATTCTCAGCAGTTGTTTTAAACCTGAGTGTCTTGACCCAGTGTTATTTCTGGATGGTTTATAAAGGATCATGAAGAATTGATTTTTTAAAAAACAGTTGTAATAGTTTAAGCACCTAAGCTTATAAATAGTTTTGCTTATACACTGAAGAAGATTCAAGGTCAAGGAGATGTGTGTGTGTTCTGAAAGGGATAAATGAGATATAGTTAATGCTATAGAAATTATATGTTACAGACTCTTAACTATGCTTCAGATCTAGCAATAGAAAATTCTATATGTACCCTTAATACATGTAACAATGATAAATTATTGTAATATGGATAAGAAACGTATAAAAACTCAATGGCTAGGAAGTAAAACATTTGCACAACCTAAAAACACAGTGGATATTCTGTATTCAGGTAGCTCTGTCTACCTGTCCATTCATGCATCTGTCTATTCATTCAACAAATATTTATTGGAAGGACTGATGCTAAAGCTGAAACTCCAGTACTTTGGCCACCTCATGCGAAGAGTTGACTCATTGGAAAAGACTCTGATGCTGGGAGGGATTGGGGGCAGAAGGAGAAGGGGACAACAGAGGATGAGATGGCTGGATGGCATCACCAACTCAATGGACATGAGTTTGGGTGAACTCCGGGAGTTGGTGATGGACAGGGAGGCCTGGCGTGCTGCGATTCATGGGGTTGCAAAGAGTCGGACACGACTGAGTGACTGAGCTGAACTGAACATATGCCAGTAATTAGTAAGTTCTGGTAGCAAAAACGTGACAAAAATGCAAGGAATTTTCTAGACTAGTGGGGCTGACACATACATGGGTGATTATACAATGGTGGTCAGCTCCTAAAGAGATCAAGTTTAAAGTTATGATTTTTATAGATATCACAGAGAACCCAAGGATAAACTAGTGACACTCTTTATTAATTTGTTTACACATTTGTTAAGCTCCCACTAGATGTTGGAGAATTTGTTGGTCACTGAAGAAGAACAAAAATGAGAAACAATTTCTGTTCCGTGGTTTTCAAGTGTTAGCATACACAAGAAGAAAACAAAGAGGGAGCTTGTTAAAGTGAAGAATTTTCTGATTTAGTAGATTGGGTGACCAGGAATCTGAAGTTCTAAAAGAAAATATTGCTGTTTGTGATGTGTGGACAGTCCTTTGAAAAACATCCTATGGTTTATTGGAGAAGAATGGCATAAATCATTATAAAATATTGTGAATAAGCAATACGGAGATATGCACAAGGAGGGTAAATCCACTTCTACCTCCAGGAAAACAAAATCTCTTGTCATTATGTATGTCTGGAGGTGACTGAGTAACCTTAATGCCACATGTACATGGTATCTGTAAGCAAGTGATGGCTGCCCTGCTGAATTCAGACTCAAGATGGCAACATCAACTATTACCTGAATTTCTGTACTGCCCCATAAATTTTGGCCTTGGCAGTCCCCATAACTGTGTGAGCCAACTCCTCAAAATAAATCTTTCCATATATATATATATATTTTAAAAATTGATCCAACAACGCTGACTCTGCTTCTCGATTCTCTGTGGTAACAGTTGACGGGCTGATCAGCAGCTGTTCCACTTCCGCAGGGTATTTGCGTTTCATGTTCCTCAGCTGGCACAGTTGCTCATGTATTTAATCTGCTTGACCTCTGAAAGCACTTGGGTTTCTGGCCCCCAATCTAGAGAGATGTAAAATTAAATCTTGTTGGTATTTCAGGGGCCAGGACAGATAAGGAGCTTTGGAGGTTCTAGCTTTGGAAAGAATAGGGTGCCTATCTTCCATTCCCTAGTTTCTCCTTTCCTCTATGTGTTTAAAAATAAAAAAAAAAATTTCAAGCTGCACCAAAGTGTAGGCCAGTCCAATAACTAAAGTTCAGATTTTTTTTTTACCCCCCTCAAGGTGATTTCCTGGAGGCCTTTTTTATAATAGTGAATTTTTTCGAAAGTAATGTTTTAGATATTACTGTATTGTTGATGTCAGGCTGTGGACTTGGTCTGTCTCTGGGGACACTGGGCTGCCTCCAACCTGCAGCATTTCCTTTTGCCCAAGTTTCCCTGCACTCACACTACATCCCCATGTGTGCTCACCTGTGTCCGACTCTTTGCGTCCCCATGGAGTGAGCCCTCCAGGCTCTTCTGTCCATGGGATTTTCCTGGCAAGAATACTGGAGTGGGTTGCCATTTCCTCCTCCAGGGGATCTTCCTGACTCAGAGATCGAACTCACATCTCCTATGTCTTCGGCATTGGCAGATGAATTCCTTACCACTGAGCCACCAGGGCTTTCCTTACGTCTCCAGTCTGGAGTATAACCCCAACCCAGTCTCTATGATGGCAGCTGGGACAATCCCTAACTCTTTGGAGCTCTTCTTTTCTTGGGTCCCAGAGGCCAGCCTGTCCCTCTGCAGCACTGGAGTCCAGGTTTATGGCTGTAGAAATAAGTACAATTCCCCTTGGGCAGAGGGGGCCAGGGCTCTGGGTATTGTCTGTTAGCTCAGGAGCTGAGATGGATAGGGGTGCACTTGGGAGACAGAGTAACTCTGGTTGTGAGAGTGTCTCAAGGAGGCTTTGAATCTGGGCCACGCTTTGGGCTAGAGCCTTTGCACATATTATCTTATTGAATCTTCTTTATAATCCCACTCTCCAGATGAGGAAGCTGATGCTGATGACCTCTCAGTAAATGGCCAAGTCTAGCTTTGAACCCCTGGAGAAGGCAATGGCATCCAACTCCAGCACTCTTGCCTGGAAAATCCCATGGATGGAGGAGCCTGGTAGGCTGCAGTCCATGGGGTCGCTAAGAGTCAGATACGACTGAGCGACTTCACTTTCACTTTTCACTTTCATGCATTGGAGAAGGAAATGGCAACCCACTCCAGTGTTCTTGCCTGGAGAATCCCAGGGATGGGGGAGCCTGGTGGGCTGCCGTCTCTGGGGTCGCACAGAGTTGGACACGACTGAAGTGACTTAGCAGCAGCAGCAGCTCTGAACCCAGATCTGTGTGACTGTGCCCTCATCTCTGTGCTTTGTTTAGGGTACAGAACACAGGCAGTCACTCTTGCCCTGTGGAGACTGAATAGATCACGAGGAAGACTGCATGTAAGTAGGTTGTTCTTTCTGGCTTAGCACAATAGATTTAGGGACCTGAGTCCTTTGGACTGTGATAAGGAAGAGGACATTTCAGGGCACCAGATAAGATTTCTGGGCCCTTCTTTCCTGCTCTGTCCTCTGAATTCTGTGTGAGAAGTATTATCAGATTAAGTTTCCTTTCTGTTTTCATTTCAACCTGGATTCTTGTGGAAGGAAGCAAAAATACACAGTACTCTTTTTCTTGTTTCACTGTGAAAGGACATTTATAAAATTGTAAGCTATAGGAGAGCAGACCCCAAGAACCAATCTGATGGTTGTTAGCATGGAAGTCTGTTTGGGTACCTTTACTATCTGAAAGAATCCTCATGGAGTTGATTTGACGATACAGGGCCCCAAATGAAGACTTCCTGAGCAGAGGAAAAAAGACAAAAGAGGTACACAGGTGGATTGGGTGGCACTCTCCTAGGCTCATGTTGAGAACTCCTTGGATATGGGTTGTCTGTTTACCTGTGTGCGTTCTCTCTGAACTATAAATTCTCAAAGTTGAGGACCACTGTCTGCTTAATCTCTGTATCCCCTTCATTCAGCACAAGGTCTGGTATATACTAGGTGGCCGTGGATGATTGCTGTACAAATGGATGTGTGAACAGAGGGATGAAAAGCAGAAAAAAAGTCGATAAACCACACAGTATTTAGCGGGTGTCCAGGTAGGCAGCTCTGGTGATGGTGAGCTCAGCAGTCAGACTACTACGGTTTCTCCCCCGGCCTCACCTTCCTGCACTGCACAGCCTTGAACAACGTGCTCCACCTCTGCAGTGTCCTGTGCTCGTCTGCGAGATGCTGATAAGATGGATTGTGATGGTATTTATCTTACAAGATTATTATGGGGGTTAATGAATTATATGTGTCCTGGATTGGGCATGGCACTCTACCCCTATGATATTCAATCTAGATTTTTAAATAAAAGTGTGAGGCTTGTATTCAGCCAAAGATCTTTTTCCTCCAGTTTTATTGAGATATAATTGATGTTCAGCACTGTATAGATTTAAGGTGTACAGCATAATGATTTAGCTTCACACATAGTGAAATGATGACCGCAATACATTTAGAGACCGTCCATCGTTTCATATAGATACAAAGTAAAATAAATAGTAAAAAAAACTTTTCCCTTGTGAGAAATTAAAATTTACTGTAACAAATTTCATATAAAACATAAAGCAGTATTGGTTATACTAATCATGTTATACATTATATCCTTTATTGTTTTATAACCGGAAGTTTGTACCTTTTGACCACCTTTATCTGATCCTTGCTTATTCAGGCATCACAGTTTCTCTTCCCAGTTCTCTAAAGAAGAGCTTTTGTACTGCTGTTACAATGCTTGTACATACCCCAATTTTATGTTTGCAGGTGTATCTGTTGCAGGAAGGGGGACCCCTTCCAGGGCCTGAAACTGGGCTCTTGTCTAACACTCGGAAGTGAATTGTCCGAGGAGACACATCTGCTGACAAAGCAAGAGATTTTCTTGGGAAAGGGCACCTGGGTAGAGAGCAGTAGGGTAAGGGAACCCAGGAGAACTGCTCTGCCACGTGGCTCACAGTCTCGGGTTTTATGGTGATAGGATTAGTTTCCAGGTGGTCTTTGGCCCATCATTCTGACTCAGAGTCTTTCCTAGTGGCGCACACATCGCTCAGCCAAGATGGATGCTAGCGAGAGGGATTCTGGGAAGTGGATGGACACGCAGTGTCTCCTTTAGACCTTTCCTGAACTCTTCCAGTTGATGGTGCTGTATTAGTTCCGTATTCCTTATCAGGATCTCCTGTCATAAAACAACTCATGCAAATGGTTACTATGGTGCCTGGCCAGGGTGGGCGGTTTCAGTGTGCTTCCCCTAATATATCCATGAGACAACCTACAGATCCTCTGGGAATGGCATGCTGGACCAAAGGTAGACATATTCATAATTTTGTTAGACATTGCCTAACCTATAGGTTATGTCTGTTGAACTCTTGCAAGTGGCTATGAGCCTGTTTGTGTCCCCACAGCCTCTCAACACAATATCTTGTCAATACTTTTGCCTGTCTGTGAGATGAAATACTTTCTCAGTGGAGCTTTAATTTAATTCCTCTTCCTATAAGAAGGACAACTTTCTGTGAGATTAGGAGTTGTTTGTTTTTCTTTATTTTGTCAATCATGTGTTAATGTCATTTGCCTGTTTTATTCTGATGGCTCAGACGGTCAAGAATCTGCCTGCAATGTGGGAGACTCAGGTTTGATCCCTGGGTCTGGAAGATCTCCTGGAGAAGGGAATGGCTGCCCGCTCCAGTATTCTTGCCTGGAGAATTCCATGGACTGTAGAGTCCATGGGGTCGCAAAGAGTTGGACTGAGTAACTTTCACTTTCACTTTCCACCTGGCAAGCCCTCTGGGTATCTCCATCTCTGTTTGTATCTATATGCAGTTATCTATGTATCTATCTCTCTCTTTCTCCCTGTCTTTCTGTATGTAGATATAAATGAGAAAGAAGCACAGTATAAAGCCCAAAAGTGAAGTGAAGTGAAGTTGCTCAGTCATGTCCGACTCTTTGCGACCCCATAGACTGCAGCCTACCAGGCTCCTCTGTCCATGGGATTTTCCAGGCAATAGTACTGGAGTGGGGGTCTTGCCAACCCAGGGTTCGAACCTGGGTCTTCCGCGTTGTAGACAGACGCTTTACCGTCTGAGCCACAAAATGGCCATCAAAAATCACAACACAGAACACAGAGTTAAAACACACACATATAAACCTGGCAGTCCTCATCAGACACTGCCTTAAATACAAGATTACAGTCTCTCAGAAAACCTCCTATAGAGACACAGAACTTCAGATCCAAGTACTAACATCAAAGATTCCAAAGGGAGGAAAGGAAGCCAGGTTGAAAGAAGAAGGGGGAGGAGGCGGGAGAGGGGGATGAAAGGGGTGGCCTTACAGACGTCTCCTGCCACCTACAGATACCCAGGCATTATGGGACTTTGCCCTGGGCCTCCAGAGAAGGGAGGACTGGAACTAGCATTATGCTAAAAGGGTGTGGAAGATGTCAAGGGCTCAGTGAGGTGGGTAAATCCCTCATCCAAGCATCCATAGACTAGAGGTCTGGGTACACACTTTCTAGGCTGCCGTGGAGATGGAGAGAAATCGAGGCTACAGAAGCCCAGAGACTTCTGGTCCCCTGTTACTTAGTGCTGCTCTCTGGCCCGCATCTTCTATGCCCTTCAGCACCAGTGACTTTGTGAGTGCCAAATGCATGTTCTCTAAGTGCAGTAACTGAAGAAGAGTCTGATGTAAGAGCCCTGTTTAGGTGTGAGAAGGCTGGGCAGAAGTGTGGGGCAAGGCTGTCCTCAGCCAGTGGACCATGGCAGCATACTGTCCTTTCTCAGTCCCTTCCCTCGCTGGCAGGGAGTGTTAGAGCCTTCTTTGATTCTTCTTTGACAGCTTTCAAGGAGCTGACCCATCAGACTTGGTTCCAGTTCTCTTTCTTTCCTTCTTACCCTTGTTCCATTACCTTTACCACCAATTCCTGTCTCTCTCTTCTGTGGCCAACGTCCTTGCCTCATTCCCCAGGCCAGTATGCTAGAGATAATCTTTCTATATTATTTATTTGAGATTTGTCTTGCCTTCTTCCTCCCTGCCTGCATGCGCGCATGTGTGCACACACACACACACACACACACACACACACACACTCTCTCTCTCTCTCTCTCTCTCTCTCTCTCTCTCTCTCTGTCTCTTTTTCTTCTTCTTTGCCCCAAACTTACAAAGACAGATGCTATATTAGTTCCCTACTGCTACTGGAGAAGGGATAGGCTACCCACTCTAGTATTCTTGGGCTTCTCTGGTGGCTCACACAGTAAAGAATCTGTCTACAGTGTGGGAGACCTGGGTTTGATCCCTGGGTGGGGGAGATCCCCTGGAGAAGGGAACCGCTACCCACTCCAGTATTCTTGCCTGGAGAATCCCTATGGACAAAGGAGCCTGGCAGGCTACAGTCCATGGGGTTACAAAGAGTTGGACATGACTGAGCAACTAAGCACAGTGCTACTGTAACAAAATATCACAAACTTGGTGGTTTGAAGCAATAGGAATTTTTCTCTCACATTCTGGAGGCCAGAAGTCTCAAATCAAGATGTTGGCAAGACCATGTTCTCTTGAAGGCTCTAGGGGAGGACATTTCCTTGCCCTTTACTCACTTCCAGTGATTATTGGCAATTTTTGGTGTTCCTTATCTTGTGGCAGGAATTTCAACCCTCTAATTTCAGCTTCCATCTTCACATGGCTGTCTTCCCTCTGTGTGTGTCTGTATCCAAATTCTCCCTATTCTTCTTTTTAAAATATTTATTTATTTGGTTGCTCTGGGTCTTATTTGCAGCATGTGGGATCTAGTTCCCTGACTAGGGATCAGACCCAGGCCCCCTGCACTGGGAGCTCAGTCTTAGCCATGGGACCACCAGTGAGGTCCCCAAATTTCCCTCTTCTTATAAGGACACTAGCTATTGGATTAGGGCCCATCCTAATCCAGTATGTCCACATTTTTACTTGATTCCATCTGCAGAGCCTCATTTCTGGGTAAGACCACATTCATTGGTACTGGGGATTAGAACTTCAACATACCTTTTTTGGAGACACAACTTAATGGAGAACAGATCTGGCTTGACATTTTTCAAAGTACAATTCCCGTTGAAAGCAGTTTGTTACCCTTGGTTAAGAACACACTCTGGGGCAGGCTTGAGTTTAAGTCCTGCCTCTGCCCCTTAGGGCATGACCTTGACTTGAGTTCTATAAGCTCCAGCTTCCGTTACTGTAAAATGGGGAAAGTAGACCCGCCTGCTCTATGCTTGCTACATGTTGAGTACTAATACACATCCGTCTTGGAAGACGATTGTTCTCATTGTCATGCAGGCAGACCATACCCATTCCTCCTTCACTTGCCCTTGGCTGGTTGTCACAAGGACTGAGAGCAGAGCCAGACGTCGGACTTGTGAGTCCCAGTGGAGTGCTCTGTATACTTGAGGCTACTCACTGTCAGCACGCTAAGCCCTCTGGACCAGAAGATGTCAAGTCAACTCAAATTTATCCATGAGACAAGTTGAGTTTTCCATGTCCTTCCCTGTCCCGTCTTGGCTGTTTGCCAAGCTTAAAGTGGCATAGCATAAATGTTAAGAAAACAAACTTTGGGGAATGAGTTGGGGGGGAGGGGTGTGAGCTTAGATCACCCCTGTGGGGTGCTCTTGATACGCAGCTCCCCTCCCCCTTCCCCTTTTGTGTGTCCTGGAGGCAGGTGAATTCCCTGCAGGGGAGCATAGAACTCCCCTGCCTTGGCTTTCTGTTCATTCCTTGTTCTTTGATGCTGGTGTGGTTCTGAAGGAGCGTCTGGTAAAGACAAACCACCATTTGTTGTTGAAAAAAAAATGAAAAGAAGGGAAAAAAATCCAGTCTTTTATCTCTGTGTCCCTCTAAATTGCCAAAGGTCTTGTTGCTGAGAGAGGGAACAAGTGGGGTTTTATCTGCCAGGCAGCCACATGAACATCAAAGGTCTCAGGGGACTGGGGGGTGGGTGGGTGGGGGGATAATGTGAGTAGAGACAAAACCAGGCTGGGCTCCAGCGAGGAAAGCCGGGTGCTCCCAGGGAGTTGGGCTCTTTTGATGGTGCCTGTCTCAGCAGGAGGAGAAGGAGTTCACAGCTTTAGCATGAAAAGATGCTATGGAAAAACCCGAACCAACTTTTTTGGCCAAGCCAATATTATCCTGCTCTCTACCTTCCCCTTTGCTTGGTGTTCTCTCTATGTGCGTCTCTGTCTCTTTGTTCAAATATCTTCTTTTTATGGGAACACAGTCATGTTGAGCTTATCCTAACTATCTCATCTTAGCTCAATTTCATCTGTGAAGACCCTCCCTATTTCCAAATAAGTTCACATTCACAGGTACTGGGGGTTAGGACATCAACATATGTTTCTGGGGAGGATATGATTCAACGGGTTAACAGCTGTTTCCAAGGAAAAGTCAAAACAGCTAAAGGAACGTGGAGATGAACTGTAAATGGAGACAACATTTTTTTCCACGGGGCTTCTTGGTGGTGGGGGAGAGGGGGTGGCTATCAGTTACATGCTTATGAGTTATCTACAACTATACAATGTTATACAATTATACAACTTGTACAATTACAGTACAGTGAACAGGAGCAGGATCTTTTAAGCTGCCATAAATGGTGCATAGTACTAAAATATATAATATTTTCCCACACTGCTTTTGGTCGATTTTTTTTTTATTCCTTGGATCAAGCAGTCCTGATCTTGCGTGTATGATTCCCTTTCTTGGCAACCTTGCAGCCACCTCCATCTTCTAGTCCTGTTACCTGTAATACTGGTGGGAAGTTTGGCCATGTTTCCTCAGAGGTGCGACTGGATGCTTAAGAATGGCAGTGCCCTCTAAGGAGAGGTATGGAGCCACGTTTGTCCTCTATTCATTTCCTGCTTGATCACTTCGGGAAGGCAGCAGACCAGGCCACTCAGGTACACCACTGCAACCACATGGGCCACAACATCCAGGAGAACACGAGCCACTTTCTGCATCGTATTTACAATCTCCATTCCTCAAAAGTGCATAGGGTGTAATATCCTGGTGTATTTGCTGGGCCTGTTGAAATTCTTCCCACGGCTGCATGGGTGTGAGAGAAAAGAGCTGACAGAGACAGAAACAGGTATTCAAAGTGACTCCACATTAGAAAATGAAACACAAATGAGAACTTCTTCAGCAAGTAATTTAAGGAATTGTAGATACAGGCGCGTAAGAGAGGAATCTCTTTCTTCTTGATAAAAATAACGTTGGGAAAAGATAAATTCGGGAATTCTCTGTCCCATGATTCATACACTCAGACATTCTTTGGCATTCTTACTATATGGTTTCCTTCTTTTTACTGTATTGTGTTTTTTTTTTTTTTTCCAGAAAGAGAAAAGTCTTACTGGAGAAAACCAGGCCAAGCTCAACAAGGCCAAGGAGCTTTCCCAAAAGAAATGATTCCATCTGTAATGAGGCCAGTTTCATGGGCTTCAGCTCACAGTCTGTAGGAAAGCAGTAAATCTCCTTTCATCTTTTTTGCCTAGTTTTCTAATTTACTCCCACTTATTTAAGCTCTTACTAGTTTCCTGAGCATCACTCTTCCCAGAAGTTCCTCAGGCAGATGTGCTGCCCTGGTCAAAAGTCTGAATTTTGCATCCTGTGTCAGCACCACAGGCCTCTTCAGGCAGTGTGGGTGGCCCTTGTCATTCTTTTCCTGTCTTGTTGGCGAGCTCACCTCACACATCTGAAGAGGAAACACGAGAGGGTCAGGGCTCTTCATATTTTGTCTCTAAATGCAAGGCCAACTTTCTGTCAGGCCCCTCAATTTCTTTTGAGACCTAGTGTGTGTGCACCTGTTGGCCTGGCCAACTCATCACCTGAAGCCCAGGGCACTTCTGTCTCTGAGGAACTGGACTTGAGGCTTTGTCTCTCTGAGGAACTAGACACTCTTTCTAGACTTTGCCAACTCCCCCTCACCTACCCCTTCTCTTCTGATTTCTCCCATTTATTAAACAGTGATAGCATAACAGGCAATTCGCTAAGCACTTAAGTCTATTATTTTATCTCATCCTCAAAGAAGCTACTGTACAGTAGAAGCACGGTAATGATTACCAATTTACGTCCAGAAAGCAGATTGAGGGTGGTTAGAAGACCAGCCTGCGATCACAAGGCTAAGTGAGAGTCAGGATTTGAATGTTGGCCTAACTGATAGGAAAGCCAGCATAACACAATTTACTCACTTGATTTTGTGCCACGGGGAAGAAATCTCTATTATGAGATTCTAGGGAAAAAGTACTGAAATCAGTTTATTTTGTCAGCTACCAAAACTGTGAAGGATACTTGAGTCACTGAAAGTGATTAAGGAGAGGGGCTCAGGTTAAGTTAGGACGAGTTATCGGCATTCTCACAGTGTGGTCCTTCACTCCTTTCTTTGGATTGCTTCCTTTCATGGACTTTTCTCTCAAAGGCTGAGACTATCCTGGGGCCACATTAATCTCTGAAAGCAAAAAGTTACATGACTTTCTGGGGGATCAGACTGTTACTGAACTCTGGTAGGGAGGGTGGTGTGTTCAGACAAATATGAGATTTAGAAAATGTGAAAAAGTATGAAGTTTTATCTTTGAGGTTCCCCATTTTCCATTTTTGTATCCTTTTCCTCTTTAAAATAAACTCACTGACAAAGATTCTTTGCTTGACCAAACTTTGGTTAGGCTCCTTAACCTTCTCTAAGCCCATCTGTGTGTTTCCTTGTAAAATCTAGTTTTAGCAAGAAACCTGATAAGTCAGTTTAACCAAAACCCCACACCTTCAAATATCTGATCACCCTTGATATTTGATCAGGTTCCTCATCCTCCAGCATCCCCTAGGTAAGGTCTGATCACCTTGGCCTGTCTTCAGCAAGAATCCTGTTAGGTGGGTTTAGCCAGAACCTCTCTTACTTCTGATATTTTCTCCTAATAATTTTCCGTTTGAAACCTCCCCCCCCCCCCACACCGTGCTTCCTGGCTATAAATTCCCACTTGCCCACTGTGTTCAAAGTTGAGCCCAATCTCTCTCATGCAAAATCCCATTGCAGTGGTCCTTATACCTGTTATGATGGTCCTGAATCAAGTCTGCCTTATCGTTCACAAGTATCATTGAATTGCTTTCCTTTAACCGTTATGGTGCTATGACTTAGGAACAGATCCATCATTGGACCCCAGACCTCCCATCTAGGACCCTAAGAGCTGATCTTTATTGCTTTGTCTTCAGTCCTGATGGTTTGATCCAGTGTGTGTGTGTAGTCGCTCAGTCGTGTCCGACTCTTGTGACCCCATGGACTGTAGCCTACCAGGCTTCTCTGTCCTTGCGATTCTCCAGGCAAGAATACTGGAGTGGGTTACCATTTCCTTCTCCAGGGGATCTATCCATTAATGAGTCTGACTCCTGAACCAATGCTCCAGACAGATGTCTGTTGGCGCTGGTAAACACAGATTTTGATTCTTAAGATTAGGAAGATACTCCTGAAGTTGAATTAGAGGCCGTACAAAAGTGCTGGGCTGGAGTCTGAGGTGTCTGTTTATAAGAAGCTGAGTTAGAGCCCCAGGCTTCCTTGTGTGGAAGGTGCCTGCTGAACTGACAGTCTCTTCTGGCTGGCTTCATTTCCTTGATACTCTGGACTGGACATCTTTCTCCTTGGCTCTCTGTGAGACCTCTCTGTTCTCTCTATTGGGTTCTGCTTCTCCCATGAGAATGTCTCAGTCAACTGAAACCCTGTCCTTGAACCTCTGCTGACCACATGCTCCACCAACTCTGTCTGCTCCTTTTCTCGTTGGCATGATTCTGCTGAAGAGAACCTGGGACTTGATAGTCTTTGTTGGAAAACCTGAGATCTCCCCAGACTGGCTCCTGTAAGACCTGTGCCCTTCCATTGTGTCTGCTCCTTTTACTACGCTCATTGTTCCCTCCCATTCCCTGAAATCTTTTTATAAGTCCTTTCAAACCCCTGACTCCTCCATCCCTCTGTCCATCCACCCTGCCAAACTTTTCCTTTTCTGCTTCAGCCCCTCAGCTCCCTTGAATTTTAGGCTCCCTAGACTCCATCAGAGACTTTCAGGAGACTCAGGGACCTCCCAAAGCACCTGAGGCTAAAAAGAGAAAAGAAGTTCATTTAGAAACAGACCCGGATGTTTTGTCCACTCAGACATGCATTGGAGACATCAGATAGCAACTAGTTATCTTCTTGATCACTGGCCTAAAATTTAGTTCTTTGTCTCCGACAGATTACATATCAGGGCAAGAGAAAATCTAAAAGTTTCCTTCACAAATACTGGTAGACCCGTAACTTTAACTTGTCCCATTTTCTGGAAGTATAATTCAGACAAAAGTATAAAGTGGAGATAAACCAGCGAGTTTATAATACTATGTTTTACAACTAAAATTTAGAATAAAAGTTATAAGATCTCAGCACTTGTCTGAATATTTATATATATTTGCATATATGTACATGTGGTATTTGTTATTTCTGGATATTGTTACCAAATTAATTTATAAAGCATTTCAAATGAATTTCTTTGAGCTGACTTAGAGACAAATTTATATAAATTAAGTTTTCCTAAAATTTTCAGAAATATAGAAAGTAGTCCAATTTTTTTTTAAAGTTTAGATGATCTGGGATATTTTTTGGTAAATAAAAATAGTCTTAAAATTGTTGGAAGAACAAAACATGTATGTCTTCAGAAGTTTCAGCCTGAAATATAGTAGGGTTATATAATTTTTTTCCTACCTAGGTTTACGAGTCAAACAAGCTTATATTATCTCTACTAGATATTCAAGATTATAAAACTATAAATCCAACCTCAGAACAAAATGTGCAATAAAAAGGAATTGCTTGATGCCTGTCAAGCATGGCAATAAAATAGAAAAAAAAGGAAGGAATCATGTTTAACTTTAAGTTTTCTACTTCTGTGATTTTTTTTTTTTTGTACTTTCTTGAACTGTCAACAAGAAAAAAAAGATGGTTAGCTTTGCTTGATGTCTCATGAAATTTTCATAATCAAGTCAAGCATAAGTATATTTTGCTTTAACAAGTATATTAAATAAATATAAATGGCATAAAAGCTTATAAGTAAACTTTTCAACAATAATTATACTTTATAATATGTCTGCTTAAAAATAGTTACACAAATATTTTTGATAACTTGAAACCTTAAAGCTATAATAAGTTAAATGATGGAATTCATTGAATATCTAGATCATTTCCAAATAAGATAAAATATTGAACATTAATTGCTAAACTTAAGTTTAAATCTATCAACTTTTAGCTTCTTGTTTTTATACAGTATAAAGAAGCTAAATATGCTTGCATCTGTTAATAAACATCAGATATTATGATATGAAAAGACATCCTTCTAGAAAATTGTGAATTTATAGATTCTTGAATTTGCTACAGAATAATATATGGCAGACAGTTCACAATTGCCTGCTTCCTAGTATTCACTGAAAATTAGGGTTGCTAATGGTTAAAAATTGTAATCAATATGTACAAACGAATCTATTAGAAATAATAAGGGCAAAAAATTTTCTATGTGCTATAAAGTAAGATGTGTTTTGATGAGGGAAGATAGGAAGCATGTGTTTCTTCCCTGGTGGCTCAGATAGTAAAGTGTCTGCCTGCAGTGCAGGAGACCTGGGTTCAATCCCTGGGTTGGGAAGATCCCCTGGAGAAGGAAATGGCAACCCACTCCAGTATTCTTGCCTGGAAAATCCCATGGTTGGAGGAGCCTGATAGGTTACAGTCCATGGGGTTGCAAAGAGTCAGACATGACTAAGCCACTTCACTTTTTTTAAGGGAGAAAAGGAGTAACTGTCCTAAAGTAGGGGCTTCCCTGGTGGCTATGGCTGACTTTTCAGAATTAGAAATAAGAAAGAGTAGGACAAAAAATGAATAAATATTTAAAATTCTATTTTAGAATATTTATGGAAAAGGAATCGTAGAAAATGAATTTTTTCTCATGTGGCCAAAGCTGGCCAAGATTGGTGGTGGTTTAGTCACTAGGTCGTGTCCACCTCTTGCAACCCCTTGGACTGTAGCCTGCCAGGCTCCTCTGTCCATAGGATTCTCCAGGCAAGAATGCTAGAGTGGGTTGCCATTTCCTTCTCCAGGGCATTTTCCTGACCCAGGGCTCAAACCCAGGTCTCCTGCATTGCAGGAAGACTCTTTATAGATTGAGCTACAAGGGAAGCCCAAGATTGGATGGATTTATTTACATAGGTTTTAAAAATAAACCTTAGCCTTAGTATTAATGGTACATTAATGCAAAACTAGAACTTGACTTGCTGTCTCTCTGTTGCAATGACAAAGTTTTCTTAGATTATTGGTCTGTTCTTAACACTAAACTGTAAAATAAAGATTTTTGTTACATTTAAAGTAATCTGCCTGGGAAATCAGGATTTTGTAGCTTAAAATAATTTCCTGTGCTTCATGTTGTCTTCATCAGGTCTTTGATTACCTAAGAAAACCAAATCTTCTCAATAGTAAAAGAGTGAAGTTTTTTCTCTTTTTTTACAACTATGTAACTTTCTATATTTGCCTTTGAAATCTTTTAATTGTCACTTTGGCTAAATGGATAACTAAGTATTGTTTCACAGTGACCTGTGATCCTATTTAGTCAAGTGTCCAAACCTGTTGTCATTTTTGACAGCTTTCTAAAATCAAATTCTAAATAGAGTCTTTTTGATGTCAAACTGAGATTTCCCGGCAGCATTCCTAGAAAATCTCAAAGGATTGTCTCTCACTTTGTAAAAGAAAGATGTAATGCTAATTAGGTTTATTTGATGCTTTAAATTACATGGGAAACACCATCAGAGAAGAAGTGGTGATAAATCATTCTAGGTTATATATGTCTATATATTACTTGATCCTCGAGGAAGGCATGGCAACTGGCTCCTGTGTTCTTGCCTGGAGAATACCATGGACAGAGGAGCCTGGCAGGCTGCAGTCCATAGGGTTGCATAGAGCTGGACACAACTGAAGAGACAGCATGCACGCTCACACATTACTTGATATAAATATTCCAGAAGTCATGTGAAGTTCTTAAAAATTTGCAGAACTCTTGTTTCCGGTTATTATGTTAAAATGTATGCCACAGGAGTAACTGTTTCCCTTATCAAATGAACTCTCATAAGAATTTTAACCCTGGCCATTATAAGTTTTTTGTCATTGCAGGGCTGTTACTGTTTTGTTGTTGTTTATTTGCTAAGTCGTGTCTGACTCTTTTGCAACCCCATGGACTGCAGTCTGCCAGACTCCTCTGTTCATGGGATTTCCCAGGCAAGAATACTGGAGTAGATTGCTGTTCCCTTCTCCAGGGGATCTTCCTGACCCAGGGATCTAACCCAGGTCTCCTGCGTTGAGACGGTCTCCCGCATTGCAGGTGGCCTCCCGTGTGTGTTGTGGGTGGATTCTTCCCTGACTAAGCCACCAGGGCCTTGAGAAACTTTTGAAAGCCCAATCTGGGATTCCTTTTGAAAAGTTTCAGCAAAGCAAACTCAGAAAAAGGATCTATGTAAGTTTGTACTGCACTTGTGCAAATAGTCAGGTGAAGTTTAATGACACCAGATGTACTTTGCAAATAAATTAGTTTCACTTTGAGTATCTTTGATAGAAATGAGGGTTACTATGGGAAAAATTTTGTTTCAATGGAAAACTATAGTGCACCCTTGTGGGTTCTGTCTTGCACAGTTTGCTAGTCCTTACTAAATCCTGAATTCTTCTAGTTTCTTCCAATATCTGGCTACGATTCTTCAAACAAATGTTTCCAATTTTTCTCCCTTCTGATTTGAAACTAAAACTGCCCTTTTCCTGAAAGCCTGTGAGCTGAAGCTGGATGACTTGATGTAAACTTAAAAAGAAATGAAAGGGACTTTCCTGGCCCAAGTCCGGTGGTTAAGACTCTGTGCTTCCACTGCAGGGGCATGGGTTCAATGCCTCTTCAGTGAACTAGGATCTCACATGCCGCAAAGCCAAAAAAGGAAAGAAAGTGCACTGGAACACTTGGTGCCATCACCCAAAGCATTCGAACTGCAAACCAGAAAAATTCATCAGAGGCCCACTGCCATCTTCACTATATCTGATAAAGATGCTTCAGGCTCAAGCCTGAAAATCTTGAAAATTTCTGATTGGCTATCATCAGAAATTAATTTTTTAGCTGCTAATTTTTAATTTTCTTTTATTTTCACAAAGCTCCCTTTATTAAATGTCTGATTGCTAGCACCATCCAGCAAATACTTTCTACTACGAAGTACCAAGAGGTGATTCAGCTGGTCCTTAAAGAGCAAAAGGCAACTGAAAGAGAAAATGGACTTATATTATTCAGAGGAAAGAAGAAAGTCTCTTCTTTCTTTGAACAAAAGGGATATTGACAAAGATTATTTACTTGAACAAACTTTAATCAGTCTCCTGAACCTTCCCCAGGCTAATCTGTGAAATTCCTTGTAAAATCAAGTTTTATCAAGAACTCTGATAAGTCAGTTCAGCCATAGCCCCACACCTTTGATATCTGATCACCTTTGATACTTGATCTCAAAACACCATTACCACTCCTTCCTAGCAGTTGTCACAGCTTCAGTTTTCATATATTCATGCAGTTATTTGATTGTTGATTGACTCCTTGACTCAATACCAAGTTCCATGAGGGCAGCAGTGATATCAGCTCTTTGTATCTGCAGCACATGGCACCTTACCTCGTGTATGGTGGGCAGCCCATAAATGATTGTTGAATGAATGGACTAAGGGCCTTCGATGACTTTAGGCATTTCCTTTCCTCTCCCTTTATCCCCATGCCACTCTTTATCCTTCCACAGAAACCTATAAATGTAAAATCTGTTAGAGCAAACAAAAAAAGTTCAACAGTCTCTTCTTTCCTATTGCCTCAACATATTCCCTTCTCAGTGTTGTGTGTCAACACCGTTTCAATGAAGCGCATACGTGTGCCTCTCTGGAGGGGAGCCCTTACCAAGTTTATCATAACATTCCCTGGAACTCACTTTGAATAACACAAACAAAATCACACAGTGACCAAACTTGTGGAACCAAGGTTGCTATTCAAGGCCCATGGCAGTAGAACATTGTCCTCCTCAAAAGCTGATTAGCATGACTTGGACCATTGAATTAGGACTCCCTGGCTCCCAAGCAAAGATTAAGTTAGACTGTTTCTGTTTTTGCTTTGGAAAAAGAGGTTTCCAGCTTTTTCAGATAAGATCTTGGTCATTTACACAGGCTATTACCTCTTTTCCTCCACCCTGCAGGCCATGATGGTAACATATGGTCATTGCTGGGTCCATCTAACCCTGGGAGTTCTTTCTAAAAGCTGAAGGACAACACTCTTGGCCTCAGACCAAATGTGAAGTGGAAATGGCCCAGCTTCTTGGCAGCTTCTGTGTCCCACTGACAGCAGCCCAGCTTGTGGAGGCAACTGGTATCAGGAATATCTTGAGCTCAGGTCCTGGGAAAATTTTTCTCTGCTGTTTTTGTGGGGAAAAAAAGTTTTAAAGCCTGTGTGTGTGTTATATGTCAAATATTTTAAAAACCTTAGAACTAAACAAAATGGGCTTCAGGTCATTTATGATTGAGACTTTTTATAACTCTTAAGGTTGAGGAACAGAGATTAAGTTATATCAAGTTTTTTTTATAACTTCAGTTATTTTGGAGGTGTGAGGGTGGGAAAGCAGATTGTAATTTAAATTGTGTGCTAGACATTTTCCATCCAGTTTAATGCTAAGATTTAGGAGTCAGTGTTTAGTATTTTCAGCCCAAATTGACTTCAGGCTTCTTCCAAGGGACATGCAAAAGAAAAGAACCGTGAGAGTAACAGTGATTAAGTGTGTTGGCTCAGGTGTTAGTCAAAATCTCAAGTCATTAGCTAATGCGTGACTTCTGGGCAATGACTTCTCTGAGCCTAGCTGCAAACTAGAAAGAGTAATTCTTACTTTTCAAGTTGTAAGGAGTATTTGCAATAATACATATAAAGTACTTAGTGCAGTTTTAGGCACACATTAAGTGCCCAATAATTGGTGGCTTTATTAAAATTATTTCTGTCATACACCCAAACCAAGGTTGACTCTTTTAGGCAGCTCCCTCAAGATGGCAAGAGGAAACTAAGTTGTAGCTTCTAGCTGGTCTGCAGGGTACAGGGACTCAAGAAGCAGAAGGAGCCCATTCTGGGCCAGCTCTCTCTAATCTCTCATTATTAATGGTCATCATATTCGAATGACACTTACAGTTCATAGCATGTGATATCCTTCCCTTCTCTCCAACATCTTACATTTTTATTGCAAAAACATGTGGGGTAGATAATGTTAGCCAGTTCTTTGGTAAGGAAACTAGGGGCCAGGGAGATTTATGTGACTAGCCTCAAGTTGCTCACCTAATAAATGACAGAATTACAGAACCAGGATCTAAATTTAGGTCTTCTAATTCCTAATTCAAGGGTTCTTTCTATTATACAATAGCAGTCAAAGTTCAACTAATATCAGAATCAGAAATTTAAAAGTATTTATTCTACTTATATAACAGATAATGATACTACATTAAATTTTTTTTTAATTTACAATGCTGTTACTTTCTGCTGCACAGCAAAGTGATTCAGATTTGTATATATATGTGCATATATATTCTTTTCCGGTATGGTTGATTACAGGATGTTGAGTATTTTCCCCATGCTGTATAGTGGGGCCTTGTTGTTTATCCATTCTACATATAATAGCTTGCATTTGCTAATCCCAAACTTCCAATCCACGCCCCTTTTACCTTGGCAACCACAAGTCAGCTCTCTGCATCTATGAATCTGTTTCTTTTTCATGGATAAGTTCATTTGTGTCATATTTTAGATTCTACATATAAGTGATATCATATGGCGTTTGTCTTTCTGATTTATTTCACTTAGTTTTAATCTCTAGGTCCATCCACATTGTTGCAAATGGCATTCATTCTTTTTTGTGGCTGCGTATGCATGTATGCTGGAGAAGGCAATGGCACCCCACTCCAGTACTCTTGCCTGGAAAATCCCATGGACGGAGGAGCCTGGTAGGCTGCAGTCCGTGGGGTCGCTAAGAGTCGGACTCAACTGAGCGACTTCACTTTCACTTTTCCCTTTCATGGATTGGAGAAGGAAATGGCAACCCACTCCAGTGTTCTTGCCTGGAGAATCCCAGGGACAAGGGAGCCTGGTGGGCTGCTGTCTATGGGGTCGCACAGAATCGGACATGACTGAAGCGACTTAGCAGCAGCAGCAGCAGCAGCATGCATGCATGCATGCATGCATACTCAGTCACACCAGTCATGTCCAACTCTTTGTGATCACATGGACTGTAGC
Organism: Ovis canadensis; assembly: GCF_042477335.2. Taxonomy (NCBI): domain Eukaryota; kingdom Metazoa; phylum Chordata; class Mammalia; order Artiodactyla; family Bovidae; genus Ovis; species Ovis canadensis. The sequence goes on along the minus strand of NC_091247.1, from coordinate 135,279,749 downwards.
CCTTCAGGCTCCTCTGTCCATGGGACTTTCTAGGCAAGAATACTGGAGTGGATTACCATGCCCTCTTCCAGGGGATCTTCCTGACTCAGGGATTGAACCTGAGACATCAGTGTCTCCTACATTGTAGGTGGGTTGTTTTTTTTTTTTTTTTTACTGCTGAGCCACCAGGGAGACTCATGACTGAGTAATATTCCATAGTATGTATGTATGCCGTCTTCTTTATCTATTCCTCTGTTGATGGACATTTAGGTTTTTTCCATGTCTTGGCTATTGTGAACAGTGCTGCTATGAATATAGGAATGCATGTATATTTTTGAATCACAGTTTTGTCTAGATATATGCCCAGGAGTGGGATTGCTGGATCATATGGCAATCCTATTTTTAGCTTTTTGAGGAATCTCAATCCTCTTTTCCATAGTGGCTGCACCAGTCATCAATTTACTTTCCTACCCAAAATGTAGGAGTGTTCCCTTTTCTCCACACCCTCTCCAGCATTTATTTGTAGACTTTTTAATGCTGGCCATTTTGACTGGTATGAGGTTGTACATCACTGTAGTTTCAATTTGCATTTTTCTAATAATTAGCATCTTTTCATGTGCCTCTTGGCCAACTGTATATCTTCTTTGGAGAAATGTCTAAAGGTCTTCTGCTCATTTTTCAAATGGATTGTTTAGTTTTCTTTTGTTGTCGTGTTGTATAAGCTGTTTGTATATTTTGGAAATTGAGCCCTTGTCAGTCACAACATTTGGAAATATTTTTCTCCCAGTTTTAGGTTTTATTTTCCATTTAGTTTATGATTTCCTTTGCTGTATAAAATCCTGTAAATTTGATTACTTTCCATTTGTTTATTTTTGCTTTTATTTCTATTGCCTTTGGAGACTGAGCTAAGAAAACATTAGCATGATCTGTTTCACAGAATGTTTTGTCTGTGTTCTCTTCTAGGAGTTTTATAGTGTCATGTCTTATGTTTATGTCATGTGACATGTCTTTAAGCCATTTCAAGTTCATTTTTGTACATGGTGTGAGAATGTATTTAACTTCATTGATTTACATGCAGCTGTCCAGTTTTCCCAATACCATTTGCTGATGAGACTTTTTTTTCCATTTTATATTCTTGCTTCCTTTGTCAAAGATTAATTGACTATAGTTCTGTAGGTTTATTTCTGAGCTCTCTATTCTGTTTCATTGATTCAGATGTCTGTTTTTGTGCCAATACCATGCTGTTTTTTTAATATGTAAGTTTACTTATGTTTAATTGATTATTGCTTTACAGTATTGTGTTGATTTCTGCCAAACATCACCATGAATCAGCCATATGTATACATATGTCCCCTCCCTCTTGAACCTCCCACCTGCCTCCCTCTCCCTAATACTATGCTGTTTGGGTTACTGTAGCTTTATAGTATTGCCTGAAGGCTGGAAGGGTTATGCCTCTTGCTTTGTTCTTTTTCTTTAGGGTTGCTTTGTCAATTCTGGGCCTCTTATGGTTCCATATAAATTTTAGGATTATTTGTTCTGTAATATTCTATGGAAAAAGTCATGGATGAATTGATAGGAATTGCCTTAAATCTGCAGATTGCTCTGGGTGGTATGGCCATTTTAACCATATTAATTCTTCCAATCCAAGAGCATGGGATGATGATACTATCTTTTCTTAGCCTTGCATAACAGTTTGAAAATTTTAAGTGGCCTTATTCTCTTGCTCCCCATAAAGTGCCTGGAAGATATATATTTCTTCAGATGAGAAGATTCGGGTCTTAAGTTCAGAAGTTTAGTATCTTAAGGAGCTTATTTAATTTACTGGGGCCAGTGATGGTACATACCAGACCTATTCTCCAAAGAGAACCCCTCTGTGACTCCATAGGACCTTATCTGAACAGGGGCAAGTACCTGCTAAACTTTGTTTGTGTGAATTGAATGGTAATAGCTAATTGTCAGGTAATGGCATGTGTTTTTTCATTTATTCCTCAAGACATCCCATCAGAGTCAGACATGGTAAGCTGGGGAATGCTCTGCCTGTGTCTCACTGAATCGATGTTCAAATACCGCACATACTCCTCTTTGATAAATCAGGCCAGGCTTGCTGATGCTTAATGTAGGACCCCTTTTGGTATTAGCTAATTCAATAAAATCCAAAATTCCAAAGCAAGCACAAAAACTAGCAAATCTATCCAGAGGCAAGAACAGAGATGAATGAGATCTGAGGAGCTCTCTGCAGCTCTCCTCCTAGCAACTGCAGTCAATGTACATCATGTTCCCAACAGGAGGTCCCCACCCTCAGCTTTGAAAGTTAAGTTAAAACAGTCCACATTCCTGATGCTCTGTTGGGATGAACAGCCTCCAGAAACTGAACCATCTCAAGTTATTTTTGTTTAAAAAAGGACAATCGGTTTTGAAATATAATGTGTTTTTGATCCTGGACTGTAAGTGAGCACCTCAGAGCCAGCTTAGCTTCTTCCTCTCTTCTCTGCAGCTCCCTCTCTTTTCCCTTGTTGTACAGCTATCAGCCACAAATTCAGGACTGTGTAATCCTTTGTCTGGTGTCAAAGGTCTTTCAAGCTCCCATTCTGAACCATCAAAGATTCCTCAACTTCCTTTCAGCTTCTAAAAATATCAACTTATTGTTCTTTCTATTTCTTGTACTGACACTGAATCTTGAGAACAGCTTGATTCAGGGAAAAGCTGAGATCTTAAACATTTCAGAGAAGCAGTGGGTGATGAGAGGGTGAGTGTAGCTACTGAACTGATCCACGGAGCAAAAAAGGAAAAAATAAGTTTTGTTTCAGAATTGGAAGAATTTTTTCATTGCACAATGTACCAACCAGAAGGGCAGCACATTAGCTGATCATATTACCGCAAAAGTGTTTCCTCCAAAAGAGGAAGGAGCTGAAGACAAGAAAGGTTACAGGTAGGCAGAGAATGAGCTTCTAGGCAAAGGTGGCAAAATATTGAACTGAAATGCATTGAGAATCTCTGTATCTGAGAAGCCAGCTGTAGGATCAAGGATGGACACAGAGAAAATCAAGTCTTCTTAATGTGTTTTTTTATTTTACAAATTCAAATTAAGAAGTGGTTTTGTTTGGCTAGAATAAAACGTCAGGCTAATGGAATAGAGGCTAGAAAGCATAGGAATGGTGCTATATTACATACTTTTCATTGTAAAAATAAAATAAAATAGATGTGTTTAAGATATTGGATAGTATAAATTTAATGTTAACTTTAATAACCAAGTACTACCTGAAAGAAAGCAGACCTTATTGTTGAGATAGCTAGAACAACCTGAATTCATGAAAAGTAAATACGGTCTATGCTTTGAAGAAAGAGGACATATAGTTAAGTGGAGACTGTGTAGTCCAATAGCATACACTTATTGAAATTCTTATCAGTTACAGTATTATTTAGACCCTGGGAATCTAAAAGTCAAGGACAGTATCAGTGTTTGTTCTTGAGCTCATTTTCTAGAAATGAGCTCATTTCACTGAGGTGAAAACATGAGAGTCAAAATATAGCAAGGGATATGGTGGAAGGGTTACAAAAATCTAGGGGCTAGTAGAAGGTTTCAGGAAGAGATAATGTATTAGTTATGAATAGCTGTACAATAATAACTCCAAATACAGTGCTTTTGAACAATAAGCACATAGTTCCTGAGAGTCAAGAAACCTAGAGTGGCTTAGCTGGGTGGTTCTGGCTCATGGTCTCTCACAAGGTTGCAGTCACCATGTGGGCCATGTCTGCCGTCATCTAAGGGCTTGACTGGGGAAGGATCCACTTTCAAGGTGGTTCACTCACATGGTTCTTAGCAGGAGGCCTCAGTTCTCTGCCATGGAGGTATCGCTCTAGAAAAGACCCTGATGCTGGGGAAGATTGAGGGCGGGAAGAGAAGGGGATGACAGAGGATGAGATGGTTGGATGGCAAAACTGACTCAATGGACACGAGTTTGAGCAAGCTCCAGGAGATGGTGAGGGTCAGGGAAGACTGGTGTGCTGCAGTCCATGGGGTTGCAGAGTTGGATTTGACTGAGTGACTGAACAACACTCATAACATGGCAGCTAAATCCATCCCAGAGTGAGGGATCTAAGAGAGAGAAAGGCAAAAGTCACAATGTCTCTTATAACCTAGCCTCAGGAGTGATATTCTGTCACTCTCCAAAGTTTATTGATCATGCAGATCAACGCTGATTAGGAGAGTGTGACCTCCAGGATTCTGGGCTCACTGGGGGCCAGCCTGAAGAATGGCTACCGTGGATACTATCTAACTCTAGTAGAAGTTCTTAGGGAATACTTTGATAAACTGTTATTCAAAATCATTTTTAGTTAACTGATAAGTACTAACTGGAATATGAATGTCTGTTTATAAAAGGAAGATAGTAATAGTAGCCCATATAGTGAATATAGTGAATACTTTCTAAGGAGAAGGTACTGTCAAAGTACTTTCCCTGTGTCATCTCATTGAGAGTCAGTACAATATAATGTTTAAACATTTGAGTTATAGAGACACATAGGCTTTTTCATGGTGGGGCATATGGCTTAACCAATCTGCACCTCTGTTTTTTTTAAATCTGTAGGCAAACAAAATAGTACATCTCTCATAGGACTGTCTTGAGAATAAAGTAAGTCCAGTCACCATGCTCTCCCCTAATTGTTAGAACACTTACGCCCCCAAACCCATCTTCCTCCCATTTTCTTCATTTTTTTTAACCCATGGGAAATTGCAGGGTGTGGGTACTACATTAGACTGACCCAGTGGGAGGCAGGGAAGTCTCAATGAAGAGTTGGATGTCCTCTACAGAATAGTCTGATGGGCTCCTTAATGCCAGTCAAGCAGGCTGAGTTTCAAGTTGTCAGTCTACTGTTGTGTTCGCTCCTGCTAGAAAAATGGGGGAAAAAAGCAGGGGGGTCACCTCATGGACTATTGGGCAAGTATCTGACTACTCCCTAGGGAAGGTGGTTCTGCTCAGTGGCTTGGAACAACCCACATCTTTTCCACGGGACATTGAAAGCTGGCTAGAGAGCTACCCTGGGTGTCCCTCTGACCTCATGCCCTGTGACTGAGGACATTCTCTCTTCCTGGTCTTGGCACCCCTTGAAGTTCCACTTTCTATTCTCATCTGGTTCAGTTTGGTTTAATTAGGCTTTTGTCATTTTTATCTCTTTAGCATTGGCCAAAATGTCCCTACAGGACCCCCTCCTCCACCCCAACTATTTTTATATTTAGAAAATAGAAACCTTGGATACAAGTGCTGGCTCCCCCTCAGCTAGGTCATCTGCCCAAAGCCTTCCCAGGTTACTGCAGTCGTGCCACTGCATTTGGGTACCACTCTGGATTGTAAAAACAACTTTTCCCAAGTCAAACAGTCAAAAGTTCCAGACAAGTTTATCTGAGTTTACAAAGTTCTCTAAGGATATTTCACTTCCTTTTCTTGCACCCAGTTATTTAAAAATAAATGGTCAGAACTTACAATGGCAATGAGGAGGAAACCATGTTTAGAATGATTCCCACCCCCCCCTCCACCTCCCATATTCTACCCCCACTCTCCTTTGGAAATGACACTAAGACCCTTTAAAATGTACATGAGCAACACCAGGGATTAAGCTTCAGATGAGAACAGGATAGGAAGTGCATTAGTCAAGTAAACCCTCATTAGCTGATGGTTGTCTATTGCTGATGGTTCCAGTATTTACCTTTTTATGATGAATGACAAGACTTACCATCACCAAGATAGAGGGCTTCTCTGAAGTTTGAGCAGCCTCCACCTTTACTGGGGTGGTTGCCCCGCCTGGCCTCCATTCCCACCTTCTGGCAGCACAGCATCTGTAGTCAACTGTCCACAGCTGGGGTGGGACTGTGGCCAGGAGACCTAGCAAGCTTGTTTCGCGTCTGCTAAGCCCTCTCCTTCTGTTTGTTGAAACTTGTCTCTAGTTGTCTCCTTAGAGAAATCTGCTTAAAATCATTTCACTGTCCCCACAGTCAATCATCCATCCAGTCTAGCTACTCCCTATGGATTTTTTTTCATAAATTAATGAGAGCATCTTTCTTCACAAAAGGACACCAGTGTGTGTGTATGCCTGTACACTTTATTGCCACATAGTTTGAGGGAATGACTCCATTCTGAGACTTTTCACTGTTGTGAGTTAAGGGTTTTCTCAAGATCATGGACTTTGCACTGGGACATTTTGGTTCCAGTTCTGCCGCTTAGTAGAAGTGCTAGCCAACCACCTGAAGTCCTATTTTCTTTACCGGTAAAATATAAATAATGATGGTGTTTACCTCATGGAGTTATTGTGAAGCTTATGGAACCATATAAAGCATCTTGGAAGTACTTGGCATATACAAGCACTCAATACTTCCCTTATTATCATAATTATGAAATTAAAAAGTCCATCTACACTCAAGGTTTCTTCCTGAGGCTTTTTGGGAAAGTTTGACTGAAACTATCTCACTGTATCTCTATTGCAATCCTCAATAAAGCAGCCACCATTTTATCCATTATTATTAACAACTCATATTTTAGATGTGAAAATTGAGCCTAAAGAGGTCAAATGGCCTAAAGAGGTCAACAGTCAAAGTTGTCTCATGGCAGAGCTGAGACTCAAACTGAGTTCCTCAAATTCCACTGAGCACCAAGTTCAGGATTTAACATTAAATCAGTCATCTTTAACAAGGTAGCTGGATATGTAGAAAAACAAACAACAACAGCAACAAAATTATAATAAGATGTAATGAGCGCTATGGCAAAGATACACACAAACTGTGCTAGTAACTCAGATCAGAGAACAGTTAATTTGGGGGTGAATGAGGGGTGAAGGTTAGAATAGGGTGAAGTCATGGGGCTCTGAAGGATAGTTGTTGTTGTCTTATCTAGCAGACTTCTGGAAGAAGAGGTCACAAACTGGGCTGCTTGCAGACACATTTTTTTTTTCCTTCAAAGTTTTCAAATTATTTTGAATTAATTGCCAACATTTAATAACAGATTTCTCATAAAAATAGAAGTGTCTAGCTTTTCTTGGAAAATCAGATCTATTGATGTTGTCCATAGTTCCGCTTGCTGTCAGTTGGCTGTCCACTTCATCCTGGGCTGACCTCCAACACCATCCCCTCTGGGCCTCTTCTTTACTCTTGAGAAGGATCAAGAAATTGAGAAGATAAGATTTTCATAGGCACATCAAAAATTAGGCATGAACATTTAAAGTGCTAGAGAGGTGCACTGGGATGACCCTGAAGAATGGGATGGAGAGAGAGGTGGGAGGGGGGTTCAGGATGGGAAACATATGTACACCCATGGCTGATTCATGTTAATATATGGCAAAAACCACTACAATATTGTAAAGTAATTAGCTTCCAATTAAAGTAAATTAATTAAAAAAATAAAGTGCTAGAGAGACAAGAAAAAATCTTTGTTTACTTAAGTAGATTAAAATAGTAAAGAAATCTACTGTTTGTTGACTGAACATACCCTTTCCTACCTAGATTTCAAGGATACTTCAGTCTAGTGTATATCTACATGTGATTAAAACAAAGGAAAGAGAGTTGGAAATCCTATGGAGACTGTGGAGGTATTGGAGTGAATTTGGAAAGAAATATGCTTCTGAAAAGGCCCATAATAAAGTAGGAAGTCTAAGACTTGCGTGCCACGTTTTCTGGCCTTGCCGATTACTATTAGACATATATTAATACAAATTAATTAATTATTCTATTTTTTAAAACCTCCATAAATGAACATACAATTTAACACAAGGGTTTTGAATATTTTTGATCATGACCCACACAGTATGAAATACATTTTTCATCACGTACATGCTTGTACATTCATCAGTGGGTAAGCACTTGGATTTCTTCTATGGTTTATCATGAATAATGCTACTATGAACATGAATGTAGAAATATCTGTTCTAGTCCCTGCTTTTAATTATTTTGAATACATACCCAGAAATGAAATTGCTGGATCACAATTCTATTTTTAATTTTTTGAGAACACAATCATTTTTACAAAGATCACAGCTACTGTGAAATAATGTTCTGCATTAGAGTGTGTATCTATCTGTGTTTCCATTGCTTTCTAGCATCCTGCCAAGTTTGCAAATAGGAATTCTCAAAGAATTTTTGCTACCATGGCTGTGAGGAGCACGGGCTTCTGTAGAGGCATTACTAGAATAAAACCAATCTCTGGGAGCTATCTGCCACTCAGTGATGAATAAATGAACATTCATTAAGAAACTCAATATGGTGATTGAAAAATTGCCTCTACCTTCTGTGTTAAAACATAAACATTTATTAGTCTAGTCTATTTCATGTCATGACTATAAAATCTTAACAAATAATACTTTTCTCCAAGCAGTCTCAAATGACAAGGCAAAGAGTGAGGAAAAGTCCTAAATCTCAGTCAGAGCCATCAATATTTACAGTAAACAAAATAGAAACCCCCAATAAGACCAAAACCCCTGACTCTTATTTATAAAATTACATTTGTAATACAGGTTCATTGTGGGATAATTTAAAAATTATAGATCTAAAAGTAAGAAAATTAAAACCATCTCTAATCCTACCCCTTTGGTTGATTCTTCCAGGTTATTTTCTAGGTATAAATGCATTCTGTGTTATTTTGAACAAGAAAATAGTGTCACATTATAATCTATATTTTTGTAACTTGTTTTTTCCCAATAGTAAATTGTATTGAGACATGCATTTGCATGTCATATCTTTTCTCATGAAATACTGTTTATGATCACAAAATATCCACCTTTGGATGTCATTTAATTATTTTTTTATATGTCATTATTGGACTTTTTTCTTTGAAATTTTATTTTTCTAATATGACAATGAATATTTTCACAGCTAAATTTTTAATTTCATCTGTACCTTTTTGTGGTGGGTTAGTCAGTAAGTCGTGTCCAACTCTAGCCCGCCAGGACTGTAGCCAGCCAGACTTCTCTGTCCATGGGATGTCCCATGCAAGAAGACTGGAGTGGGTTGCCATTTTCTTCTTCAGGGAATTTCTTCTCAAGTATGTGTTTAGGATAAGTTTAAAAGATAATATGGCTTCTACAAATGGAATATTTAGATTCTTACTTTTGCAAAAAGAAAATATTTGAATGTTTTTCAATATAGAAAGGAATATAGGGACTTCCCTGGCAGTCCAGAGGTTAAGACTCCACACTTTCCCTGCAGGCAACATGGGTTTGATCCTTGGTCAGGAAACTAAGGTTCCACATGCCACATGGTTCAGTCAAAAATATATATATATATATATTTATTATTACAGGTTTACAGGTTTGAATATTACAAAATGGAATGAAAAGAAAAGTTAAAATTGCTCATAGACCTCAAGGTAATAGTTGTTAATTTAATGAACATCTTTTAGACTTTCAAGTCATGTGCTTGTGTGCCAAGTCTCTTCGGCCATGTCCAGCCCTTTGCAACCCTATGGACTGTAGCCCGCCAGGCTCCTCTGTTTATGGGATTCTCCAGGCAAGAACACTGGAGTGGGTTGCCATGCCCTCCACCTTCCCGACTCAGGGATTGAAGCTGCATCTCCTGTGTCTCCTGCATTGGCAGGTGTGTTCTTTACTGCTGAGCCACCACGGAAGCCCAGTGCATGTATACAAACCTATATCTTTACAAAAATAAGATCTGACTCTTCATTTGGGTTTGGTAACCCTTTTTTTTTAACTTGACAAATAGTGGTCTTTTCTCATGTTATTAAATACTCTTTCACAGTACAATTTTTGATGGTTTTGAAGCCAGGCAACCCAGACTGGGACTTGAACCCATTGTCTTTTAACTGAGATCACAAACCTGGCCTCAGTACTCAATGCTCAGGTTCTTGATGTTTCATCAAAGAAAGAGTTCAGTGAGAGATACAGTGATAGGTAAGAAGTGGATTTATTTAGGGAAAAACACACTCCACACACAGAGTGTGAACCATCTCAGAAGGCCAGAGTGGTACCAGGATATGGGATTGTCAGTTTTTATAGAAGTGGGTAGTTTCATAGGCTAATGAGTAGAGGAGTATTCCAGCTATTTGGGGGAAGAAGTGGGGATTTCCAGAAATTAGGCCACTGCCCACTTTTTGACCTTTATGGTCAGCCTTGGAACTGTCATGGTGCCTGTGGGTATGTCATTTATAGAATGCTGATGTGTTACAATGAGCATAAACTGAAGCTCAGTGTCTAGTGGAAGTCAACTTTTCTGTCATCTTGGACCCATTTGATCCTAATCAGTTTATGTCATGTCCTCAGGCTATGTCATTCTTTCAAAGGTTGCCTTGCCCCCTTCCCCCTGTTTCAGTTTCAAATTATTTCTTTGTGGAGGAAGAAAATCATTTCCCTCTACCTTCTTAGTTTCTATCTTTGAGGGCCCTAAGAATTTAACTGTCAAAAGACAGAGAAAAAAAGATCTTTTACTCATGTTATGTACATGGGAATTCACAGAAAAATGTAACTCAAGGAGTGACTAGAATCCGGGACTTATATATCATCATAAGTTATATATTATCATATGCATCCCAGGTGGTGCAGTGGTAAAGAATCCCCCTGCCAATGCAGGAAATGCAAGAGACTCAGGTTCAACCCCTGGGTCAGAAAGATCTCCTGGAGTAGGAAGTGGCAACCCACTCCAGTATTCTTGCCTGGAAAATCCCATGGATAGAGAAGCCTGGGGGGCTATAATCCATGAAGTCACAAAGAGTCGGACACGACTGAACAACTGTGCACAAGCATGAATATCGACATAACAGGGGAAGAGAAGGGGGAAAGGGGCACTTATGGGAAGACCAAGTGACTCTGGGAGGAGATAAACGAGCCTTTATGAGGTTAGGGAGGAGATACGATAGTTTAATGACAATATCTATTTAGGCGGCTTCTTATTCTAGTGCTATCTCCAATGAGAGAAGTCAATCCTTCTTGGATTCCTGGAGGGAATTTATGACAGTATAATTCTTTTGGGAGCCTCTGCTTTTAGTCAGATAAGGAAAATTTGGGAAAGAAAATTCTTCACAGTGATATATTCAGAATTCCCTCACCATGTTTGTATTACTCATCCCAACACCAGTTTCTGTAGCCTCTGCCAAGGGGAACTGACCCACTCATGGTTCCAACTAACTGGGTGGGGCTCCCCTCCTCTCCTCCCTCTCCCTACCAGCCAGCAGCTAATTGGAACAAGACCAGCTACCTGACCACGGACAAGACCTGTGTTCGTTTTAAGGGTGCTTGCGGCACTGTCTTTACTCAGGAAGGGAAAAGCTGAACCAATCGTGATCTCATTACTGTGTAGATTTGAGATGAGAAATAAGTAGACAGGCGAAGTGTTCACAGTGAATGCACAGCTTAAAGATGCATGAAGGAGAGATTAGAGAGAGTAGTTACCTTGAAGATCATGAAGAGGTCAATCGAGACTATAGAGAAGCAGGATATAGTAGTAAGATAAGCTATGAGGTTGATACAAATATGTAGAATAAAGAGTAGTGTTTTAGAGTAAAGGCTTTGATAGAATTTGAATTTTCACAATTCTGCTTAAATGGCATTTGATTTGCACTAACTAATATTCTGAGCCCTGTTTTCCTTATCAGTGACTTGTGGATAATATTTCTCTTATGGAGCTGTTGAAAGAATTAATTGAGCTATTATAGGCAGGGTAAGACCACCTTCCAGAAGATATTAAGAAGAGGTGGCAAAAATACACAGAAGAACTGTACAAAAAAGATCTTCATGACCAAGATAATCATGATGGTGTGATCACTCACCTACAGCCAGACATCCTGGAATGTGAAGTCAAGTGGGCCTTAGAAAGCATCACTACAAACAAAGCTAGTGGAGGTGACAGAATTCCAGTTGAGCTATTCCAAATCCCGAAAGATGATGCTGTGAAAGTGCTGCACTCAATTTGCCAGCAAATTTGGAAAACTCAGCAGTGGCCACAGGACTGGAAAAGGTCAGTTTTCATTCCAGTCCCAAAGAAAAGCAATGCCTAAGACTGCTCAAACTACCACACAATTGCACTCATCTCACATGCTAGTAAAGTAATGCTCAAAATTCTCCAAGCCAGGTTTCAGCAATACATGAACTGTGAACTTCCAGATGTTCAAGCTGGTTTTAGAAAAGGCAGAGGAACCAGAGATCAAATTGCCAACATCTGCTGGATCATGGAAAAAGCAAGAGAGTTCCAAAAAAACATCTATTTCTGCTTGATTGACTATGCCAAAGCCTTTGACTGTGTGGATCACAAGAAACTGTGGAAAATTCTAAAAGAGATGGGAATACCAGACCACTTGACCTGCCTTTTGAGAAATCTGTATGCAGGTCAGGAAGCAACAGTTAGAACTGGACATGGAACAACAGACTGGTTCCAAATAGGAAAAGGAGTACATCAAGGCTGTATATTGTCACCCTACTTATTTAACTTCTGTGCAGAGTACATCATGAAAAACGCTGGGGTGGAAGAAGCACAAGCTGGAATCAAGATTGCCGGGAGAAATATCAATAACCTCAGATATGCAGATGACACCACCCTTATGGCAGAAAATGAAGAGGAACTAAAAGCCTCTTGATGAAAGTGAAAGAGGAGAGTGAAAACGTTGGCTTAAAGCTCAACATTCAGAAAACGAAGATCATGGCATCTGGTCCCATCATTTCATGGGAAATAGATGGGGAAACAGTGGAAACAGTGTCAGACTTTATTTTGGGGGGCTCCAAAATCACCGCAGATGGTGACTGCAGCCATGAAATTAAAAGCCACTTACTCCTTGGAAGGAAAGTTATGACCAACCTAGATAGCATATTGAAAAGCAGACATTACTTTGCCAACAAAGTCCGTCTAGTCAAGGTTATGGTTTTTCCAGTAATCATGTATGGATGTGAGAGTTGGACTGTGAAGAAAGCTGAGCGCTGAAGAATTGATGCTTTTGAACAGTGTTGTTGGAGAAGACTCTTGAGAGTCCCTTGGACTGCAGGAGATCCAACCAGTCCATTCTAAAAGAGATCAGTCCTGGGATTTCTTTGGAAGGAATGATGCTAAAGCTGAAACTCCAATACTTTGGCCACCTCATGCGAAGAGCTGACTCATTGGAAAAGACTCTGATGCTGGGAGGGATTGGGGGCAGGAGGAGAAAGGGACGACAGAGGATGAGATGGCTGGATGGCATCACTGACTCGATGGATGTGAGTTTGAGTGGACTCCAGGAGTTGGTGATGGACAGGGAGGCCTGGTGTGCTGCGATTCATGGGGTTGTAAAGGGTAGGATATGACTGAGTGACTGAACTGACTAACTCAGACCACCGTAACTGCCTCCTGAGAGATCTGTATTCAAGTCAAGAAGCAACAGTTAGAACCAGACACGGAACAACAGACTGGTTCCAAATTGGGAAAGGAGTATGTCAAGGCTGTATACTGTCACCTTGCTTATTTAACTTATATACAGAGTACATCATGCGAAATGCCAGACTGGATGAAACACAAGCTGGAATCAGGATTGCAGGGAGAAATATCAGTAACCTCAGATATACAGATGACACCACCCTTATGACAGAAAACGAAGAGGAATTTAAGAGTCTCTTGATGAAAGTGAAAGAGGAGAGTGAAAAGCTGGCTTAAAACTCAGCATTCAAAAAATGAAGATCATGGCATCCAGTCCCATCACTTCATGGCAAATAGATGAGGAAACAATGGAAACAGTGACAGACTTTATTTTTTTGGCTCCAAAATCACTGCAGATGATGACTGCAGCCATGAAATAAAAGACACTTGCTCCTTGGAAGAAAAGCTATGACAAACCGAGACAGCATATTAAAAAGCAGTGAAGTGAAAGTCACTCAGTCATGTCTGACTTTTTGTGACATCACGGACTATACAATTCATGGAATTCTTCAGGCCAGAATACTGGAGTTGGTAGGCTTTCCCTTCTCCAGGGGATCTTTCCAACCCAGGGATTGAACCCAGGTCTCCTGCACTGCAGGCTGATTCTTTACCTGTTTGAGCCACCAGGGAAGCCCAAGAATACTGGAACGGGTAGCCTATCCATTCTCCAGGGGAACTTCCCGACCCAGGAATTGGATCGAGGTCTCCTGCATTGCCGGTGGATTCTTTACCAGCTGAGCTACCAGGGAAGCCATTAAAAAGCAGAGACATTACTTTACCAGCAAAGGTCCGTCTAGTCAAAGCTATGGTTTTTTCCAGTGGTCATGTATAGTTGTGAGAGTTGGACCATAAAGAAAGCTGAGTGCCAAAGAATTGGTGCTTTTGAACTGTGGTGCTGGAGAAGACTCTTGAGAGTCCCTTGGACTGCAAGGAGATCCAACCAGTCAGTCCTAAAGGAAATCAGTCCTGAATATTCACTGGACAGACTGATGCTGAAGCTGAAACTCCAATCCTTTGGCCACCTGATGCGAAGAAGTGACTCATTTGAAAATATCCTGATACTGGTAGAGATTGAAGGCAGGAGGAGAAGGGGACTACAGGGAATGAGACGATTGAATGGCATCACTGACTCAATGGGCATGAGTTTGAGCCAGCTCCGAGAGTAGGTAATGGATGGGAAAGCCTGGCGTGGTACAGTCCATGGGGTCACAAAGAGCCAAACATGACTGAGTGACTGAACAGAACTGAACTGAACAGGTAGGATTCTTAGCATACACTGTCTGATACATAAGAAGCACTAAACATGTAAAATCACTATTATAACTATTTCTCTTCAAATATAACATATGTTTGATATCCTTCCTGTACTATATTTTGAATCTTTGGTATTTGATATATCAGTTCATGAATATGTGATTAATGTTTGTATATTATGTTCTAGGAAGTTTTTGTATTAATGTTTGGATTTTTTTATTGACCAAAATTCTGAAATAACCAAATCAGTTTTCTTATCTACAAGTTTATTCTACTTTTAAGGAAAAAAGATGATTCTACCAAGACTGCTTATTAAATAAGGGCCATATGTTAATAACTTGAATTTTCTTTCCCACAGTCTGTTAAAGTTGAACTCACACAGTAATCAGGGTTATTAGCTGTGTAATGCCAGTTGACAACTGGGTAGACTGTATTCGCACAAGATTTTTGAAGTTTCTTACCTTTTTCTCTTAGAAAGGAAGTGCCTAGAATTTTCACTCTTGCTGGAATGGTACAAAAATCTGGGAGGGGATTCAGTTTTTAGTTCATGTCAACTTTCTGCCTCTTCTCATCCCCTCCCTACCAGATAATTAAGGACCACGTGTCATGTATAAATAGCTTCAGCTGAGAACATCCTCATATCTTTGCCCCTCTCATCACTGAGCTGAGCCCATCACTGATGTTGCAATTAGAGTACTGATTTAGCTCTGAGAGACACATTGCAAATGATCCTCTGAGGAGGATGGTATTTATATCAGTACTGACTGATGAAGACTTTGTCAACTGTACTTTTGGCAGGTCATTTCATGGCATGCCCCTGGGTTAATCTACTTCTCATTATAACCGATGATCCATGATGATGTATTTTCAGAACCACTCATCTTACAGAAGGTACCACGGTGTGGGACAGACCTATGGAAACGCAGACAATTAAGACAATTCTCAGCCAGAATGTAGGGGTCGACAGAAGAGCTGTGGAGGCCAGGGCACTTCATGGCGTGCCCCTGGGTTAATCCACGTCTCATTATAACCCGTGATCCATGATGATGCATTTTCAGAACCACTCATCTTACAGAAGGCACCACGGTGTGGAACAGACCTATGGAAATGTAGACAATTAAGACAATTCTCAGGCAAAATGTAGGGGTCAACAGAAGAGCTGTAGAGGCCAGGGCATTTCATGATTTATTGGAACATGTTTGGTATCATTTGTGCCACAAGAATTCACACTTCTGTACTTCAGGTTTAACTGTCTATTTTTTAAAATTTGATTAATTAATTTATTTTAGTTGTAGGCTAATTACTTTACAATATTGTGGTGGTTTTTGCCGTACATTGACATGAGTCAGCCACGGGTGTACATGTGTCCCCCATCCCAAACCCCCTCCCACCTCCCTCCCCATCCCATCCCTCTGGGTTGTCCCAGTGTACTGGCTTTGAGTGCCCTATTTCATGCATCAAACTTAGACCAGTCATCTATTTCACATATGGTAATATACATGTTTCAGTGCTATTCTCTCAAATCACCCCACCCTCACCTTCTCCCACAGAGTCCAAGAGTCTTCTTTACATCTGTGTCTCTTTTGCTATCCTGCATATAGCGTTATCATTACCATCTTTCTAAATTCCATTTATATGTGTCAATATACTGTATAGGTGTTTTTCTTTATGACTTACTTCACTCTGTGTAATAGGCTCCAGTTTCATCCACCTCATTAGAACCAACTCAAATGCGTTCTTTTTAATAGCTGAGTAATATTCCATTGTGTATATGTACCACCACTTTCTTATCCATTTGTCTGCTGATGGACATCTAGGTTGCTTCCATGTCCTAGCTATTGTAAACAGTGCTGCGTGAATACTGGGGTATATGACTCTTTCAATTCTGGTTTCCTCAGTGTATATGCCCAGCAGTGGGATTGCTGGGTCATATGGCAGTTCTATTTCCAGTTTTTTAAGGAATCTCCACATTGTTCTCTAAGCTATACTAGTTTGCATTCCCACCAACAATGTAAGAAGGTTCCCTTTTCTCCACACCCTCTCCAGCATTTATTGTTTGTAGACTTTTTGATGGCAGCCATTCTGACTGGTGTGAGATGATACCTTGTGGTTTGATTGCATTTCTCTTAGTGAATGATGTTGAGCATCTTTTCATGTGTTTGTTAGCCATCTGTATGTCTTCTTTGGAGAAATGTCTGTTTAGTTCTTTAGCCTATTTTTTGATTGGGTCACTTATTTTTCTGGTGTTGAGCTGCATGAGCTGATTGTATATTTGGGGGGGATTAATTCTTTGTCAGTTTTTTCACTTGCTATTATTTTCTTCCATTCTGAATGCTGTCTTTTCACCTTGCTTATAGCTTCCTTTGTTGTACAAAAGTTTTTAAGTTTAATTAGGTCCCATTTGTTTATTTTTGCTTTTATTTCCATTACTCTGGGAGGTGGTCATAGAGGATCTTGCTGTGATTTATGTCAGAGAGTGTTCTATGTTTTCCTCTAAGAGTTTTATAGTTTCTGGTCTTACATTTAGACTTTTAATCCATTTTGAGTTTATTTTTGTGTATGGTGTTAGAAAGTGCTCTAGTTTCATTCTATTACAGGTAGTTAACCAGTTTTCCCAGCACCACTTGTTAAAGAGATTGTCTTTTCTCCATTGTATATTTTTGCCTTCTTTGTCAAAGATAAGGTGTCCATAGGTGCGTGGATTCATCTCTGGGCTTTCTATATTGTTCCATTGATCTATATTTCTGTCTTTTTGCCAG
Source organism: Ovis canadensis (assembly GCF_042477335.2). Taxonomy (NCBI): domain Eukaryota; kingdom Metazoa; phylum Chordata; class Mammalia; order Artiodactyla; family Bovidae; genus Ovis; species Ovis canadensis. The sequence continues at coordinate 135,262,388 of NC_091247.1, read as the reverse complement.
TACTATACTGTCTGGATGACTGTAGCTTTGTAGTATAGTCTGGAGTCAGGTGGGTTGATTCCTCCAGTTAACTGTCTATTTTGACAAAAGAGAAAGAAAATGTGAATAGATTGACTAGTTAAGCTTACCATAGAAAATTCAGACAATTTGAAGTTGTCTATTTCATTTCTTAGATGCTACGAGTGCTTCAAAATCATAACATATTCTCAGAGTCAAGTAAGTAATACCAGAATCAGAAATTCTAGGATTATTCAGTTCAGTTCAGTTCAGTGGCTCAATTGTGTCCAACTCTTTGTGACCACATGGACTGTAGCATGCCAGGCTTCCCTGTTCATCACCAACTCCTGGAGCTTTCTCAAACTCATGTCCATTGAGTCAGTGATGCCATCCAACCATCCCATCCTCTGTCATCCCCTTTTCCTACTGCCTTCAATCTTTCCCAGCATCAGGGTCTTTTCCAATGAGTCAGTTCTTTGCATCAGGTGGCCAAAGTATTGGAGCTTCAGCTTCAGTACTTCCAATGAATATTCAGGACTGATTTCCTTTAGGACTGACTGGTTGGATCTCCTTGCAGTCCAAGAGACTCTCAAGAGTCTTCTCCAACACCACAGTTCAAAAGCATCGATTGTTTGGTGCTCAGCTTTCTTTATGGTCCAGCTCTCACATCCGTACATGACTACTGGAAAAACCATAGCTTTGGCTAGATAGACCTTTGTTGGCAAAATAACGGCTCTGCTTTTAAATATGCTGTCTAGGTTGGTCATGGCTTTTCTTCCAAGGAGCAAGCGTCTTTTAATTTCATGGCTGCAGTCACCATCTGCAGTGATTTTGGAGCCCCAAAAAACAAAGTCTGTCTCTGTTTCTGTTGTTTCCCCATCCATTTGTCATGAAGTGATGGGACCAGATTCCATGATTATTTGATTAGAGTTAAAGGTCAATGATTGTCTAATTATTATCTATCTATCTTTCCTTAGTGAAAGATGAGTAGTGGAAACACAGATAGGTAGGTGGACTCACTCTTTCTAGCTCTGTCCATAATGGCTAGGAGGTGGGAGCTTATAGTCCTTTAGTAGAAAGCTTCATCTTTGCTCTCTTCTTTCATATGGAGAATTGATATTTGCAAACATAGCTTCACACCCTTCCTGATTTTCAGCAGTCCCAAGTAGATTACCCCCTGTCAACCTTCCCTCCTAGAAAGATTTCTATTGGTTAAACATGCTGCAGGAGTCTAGACGATGTTTCAGTATTGAAAGCCACTGCTCGGTACACACTGAATCCCCCTGAGGCTCCAGGGCGCTCCTGTTCCTCTCCTTCTTCTGTGGTTCCCTTCTCTCAGGACAAATTCTCTTCACCTTCTCTGGTTCTGGCTCCAGTGCTCAGCCAGTCAGATGGGTCCCTTTGGAGCTGGAGATGCAGGAAGTTAGGGGGAATTCTTACTTGTAAGAGAAAGGGAAGAATGAAAATGGCAACTCCTAGTCCAGTCTCAAAGTGAAGCTACTACCAAACTAATTCTTGTTTTACTGGCTTTGACCCACTCTTGGAAAACTTGTGTTATTTTGTGTCTTTCTTTTCTTTGACCATAGACCCTCCATATTGTTCTAACTTGTATACAATAAGATGAAGAGAACATTGCTTTATAATTAAGGCCTTTCCTGTCTTCTATAAACATCTGCTTCCCTTGTGACTACTGGCTGTGGGCTAAGGACCATCTCTACACTCATTTCTGAAATATCTGATATTGCCCCTTGGGAGGATTAAAAAAAAAAAAGCAGGAAAGCAACATCTGAGTTAGGACTTATATATGAATTTTCAAAACTCAGAACTAAGCAAAAAACTCAATATAAAAAAATGGACAAATAAGCTGAAAAGAAACTTTTAAAAAATATAAATACCCAATAAGCACATGAGAGGATGCTCAACATTGTTAGAAAAATGCAAATTAAAACCACAGTGGGGAACTAAACATATAAAAGAGTGGCTGAAAAAAAAATAAAAAATAAAACTTGACAATACCAAGTACTGATGAGGATGCAGAGTAATTCGAACTCTTGTCCATTGTTGGTGAGAATTGCAAAAGGATATAGCCATTTTAGAAAATAGTTTGGCAATTTCTTATAAAATTTAAATACACTTACCATATGACTCAGTAATCCCACTTTTAGGTGCTACCCTAAATGAACCAAAAACTTATGTTCATACAAAAGCCTGTATACAATGTTTATAGCAGCATTATTCATAAGCACCAAAAGTTAGAAACAATCCTATCCTTCTACTGGTGAATGGATGAACAAATTATAGTCCACCCAAATAATGGAACCCCACTGAGTGAAAAAAAGGAACTAACTTGTGGTACATACAAGGATATAGTTGGATCTCAAATGCATTATGCTAAGTGAAACAGTCCAGACTCAAAAAGCTCAAAAGCATACCAGCTGATTCCATTTTTATGACATTCAAGAAAAGGCAAAGCTACAGAGACAGAACAGAGATAGTAGTTGCCAGGGGCTGAAGGGGAAAACAAAGAACCGTAAGGGAACTTTTGGAGATAGTTGAAATGTTCTGTATCTTCATGGTCATCATTATGTAATTGTATGCATTTGTTAAGACTCATAGGACTATACCCTAAAAGGAGTGAAGTTTACTATATGTAAATTACACTACAATAATTTTTTTAAAGGGATGGCCATTGATAAAATAGACAAAATTAAATGGCAAGAAAGCTTTAAGAAAGCTAAGAAAATTAGACAAATCTCTGATGATATTAACCAGGGTTGCCAAAAAGAGCCAGGGAGAGAAGTGGAGCATGTAAGGTAACAGGCCCATCCAAGGCAGTCTCTCTTATGTCCCTCTGAGGTTAGGACTGCAGAGGAAAGGGACAATGACTAAGCGCTAGGAAAATAACACCTATGAGGAAAGGTTAAAGGAATTGAGATTACTTTCCCTGGCAACGAGGGGCCAGAGGGATGATTTAATAGCAGTCTTTGGGTTTCCAAGCCTCCTTGACAGCTTGATTACAGTGCCATTTAGCAGGGTGAGCAGCTTCAGTGATCTTTAGCAGATTATAATGGAATTGTGTCCATGGGATTAATGGTTTCAGTAAACAGGCAGGTCCTCTCTGAAAGGGAAAGTACTTGTATTATCCTATAGAATGAGAATGTGCCTGAGGAGCACAGAATATCCATAAGGCTTGCAGCCTCTGTCTCCATCTACACATTGGACACAGTGTCACCTATTTATTGTTTTGAAAAGAGAATTCAAACAGACGGCTTATGAAAAGTGCCTGGTCATCCTTCTGTTTTCCAAAATCATTCTTCTTTTCCTTTCCTAATTGGAAGCTCAAGCATTAACATTTTGAAGATAATAATATTTAAAAAACTAATAATTTATTGTGCTTTCTATATGGCAGATGGGCTTCTTGGTGGCTCCGTGGTAAAGAATCTGCCTGCAATTCAGGAGATGGGCATTTGATCCCTGGGTCGTGAAGATCCCCTGGAGGAGGGTATGGCAACCCACTCCAGAGTTCTTGCCTGGAAAACCCATGGGATTGCAAAGAGTCTGACATGACCGAAGCAACTGAGCACAAATGCCGAATGGTCTTCTCTTCATGTTTATTAACTCATTTAATCATCTCAGCAATCCTATGGGAGGAGGTAGTATTATTTCCGTTTTATAGATTTGGACATTGCGGAACCAGAGAGGGAGTTGCAGTTCTATCTCTGGTACTTTTAGAAAGCTCCCAAGTGGCTCTAATGCAAACTGGAGCTAAGAAACACTGAAAACAGTTGCTGAATAATGCCAAGGGGTTCATGCCCATCCTGCTTAAGTAAGTTTCTCATTATTATTTACTCTCATATTCATTCACTTGTTAATTCAAAAATGTTTACTGAGCACTTGCTATGTGTCGGTTGCCTTACTAAACAATGAAAAAGTCTTGTTTCATTGATTATTTCCCTCTCATTTTAACACTCGTATTGTGGATTAAATCCTTTTCAAAAGTGTAACAGGAGTCAAGCTACTCGAACACTTCCTATGTATTACTGAAATTTTACAATATCTGCTTGTGGTAGCCCTGTCCTTATTATGTCCCACGTTTGACGGATGAGGGAAACGAAGCACAGAGAAGTGAAGTAACTTGCCTAAGGCCATACAGCTAGGAGCTGGCAGGGCTAAGCGGCTCCAGAACGGTGTCCTTAACTGCTCTGCTGTGCCTTACCTCCATGCTGAGCCTAAAGATAGTGCTATATAAACATGTCTTGACAACTCAGAAATACTGAAAGCACAGTTAGCCAGAGAGCTTTAAAATGATGAAGGATATCTTGTTTCAAACGAATGCATTTCACCGGCCGGTATAGAGTCATGCGGCCGCATCTTGTTGCAGGTGAGGCTGAGAAATGCATTCCGGCTGTGTGCAGATGAGGAAAGGACCAAAGGATGAGAGAACAAGGCGCCAATGTTTGCTACCGTCTCCTCTGAGGTAACAGAGGTTTTTAATTTAGCGTAGTCAAAGTGTCACTTTTTGTAAGTTATGAATTTGTTGTCTTTTTAAAGTTAATTTTATTGGAGTATAATTGCTTTACAATATTACTTTCTACTGTATGGCAAAGTGAATCAATTATACGTATACATATATCCTCTCTTTTTTGGATTTCCTTCTCATTTACTTTATACAGACCACTCTACTCGATGGTCTGTAGTGACCTAAATGGTGTCTTATTTTAAAAATACTTCTCTGTTATAAGGACATGAAGATTTTATGTTGTATTCTTGTCTAAAAGATTTCCAGTTTTGACTTATACGTATAAGTCTCTAATCTACCTGGCATCATTTTTGGTGTATGTTGTGAGGTATGGATTACATTTATTCTCTTTATGTCTGATGTTCTAGAATTTCATGTTGCTGCTTTTTGGTATAACTTTTTTCTTTTGTGCTAAAGTCTCTCAACCTGAAGGTTAATGTCCTTTAAACTCTGAAGATATTTCCTGAGTTCTTTATTTGATAGTTTAATGCCCTTTGTTTTTTCGTTCTGGAATTTCCTATCAGTATTTGACCTGGATTGATCTTTTATACATTCTGTTTTCCTCTCATATTATCCATCTTTATCTTCTGTTTCACATTTGTGTGTGTGTTTTATTTAATTATCATTATTGATTTAATACTAATAACTATCATTTCATACAGCATGGTCTCAACCAACACTGACAAAGGCCATTCAAAAAAACTGATGTCACCACTTTGACTGATGGTGACAGAGGAGTGCAAGCCAATAGATGTTCTATTAGATGTTCTAACAGAGGCAGACATGACCCGTGCCTCTCTGCAAACTTCATAGCAGAGCCTGGGGGTCGGTGTAACTTCAAGGGCAGTATTCACATACTCACAGAACTTTTCCAGGTCTCTTTTTTTGTGAAAAGTAGGAGAGAGACTATTCAGGAAGAGGCAGCATGAACTGAGCCAAGAAGGCTGGCAAAGGTCTGGTATCAGGGCTTCACTGCTGCTGTCAACCACTCATTATTTCCTTCACTCCTTGAACATTTGCCAGCCTTGTGTGCCATGGGATTTAAGATTACAGACATTTCCAGTGGCCTAGAGCCCTCCAGTGTAGCCCAGGGCAGGGGATATGGAAGAAGAATGGGTTAGGGAAGACAGGATAGACTCTATAATCCTGCTATTGGGGAAGGGGGAGGGTACTGACTGATAATTAAGTATATAATCACGATGGTGTGATCACTCATCTAGAGCCAGACATCTTGGAATGTGAAGTCAAGTGGGCCTTCGAAAGCATCACTATGAACAAAGCTAGTGGAGGTGATGGAATTCCAGTGGAGCTATTTCAAATCCTGAAAGATGATGCTGTGAAAGTGTTGCATTCAATATGCCAGCAAATTTGGAAAACTCAGCAGTGGCCACAGGACTGGAAAAGGTCAGTTTTCACTCCAGCCCCAAAGAAAGGCAATGCCAAAGAATGCTCAAACTACCAAACAATTGCACTCATCTCACATACTAGTAAAGTAATGCTCAAAATTCTCCAAGCCAGGCTTCAAAAATATGTGAACCGTGAACTTCCTGATGTTCAAGCTGGTTTTAGAAAAGGCAGAGGAACCAGAGATCAAATTGCCAACATCCGCTGGATCATGGAAAATACAAGAGAGTTCCAGAAAAACATCGATTACTGCTTGATTGACTATGCCAAAGCCTTTGACTGTGTGGATCACAAGAAACTGTGGAAAATTCTGAAAGAGATAGGAATACCAGACCACCTAACCTGCCTTTTGAGAAATCTGTATGCAGGTCAGGAAGCAACAGTTAGAACTGGACATGGAACAACAGACTGGTTCCAAATAGAAAAAGGAGTATGTCAAGGCTGTATATTGTTACCTTGCTTATTTAATTTATATGTAGAGTACATCACGAGAAACGCTGAGCTGGAAGAATCACAAGCTGGAATCAGATTGCCGGGAGAAATATCAATAAGCTCAGATATGCAGATGACACCACCCTTATGGCAGAAACTGAAGAGGAACTAAAAGCCTCTTGATGAAAGTGAAAGAGGAGAGTGAAAACGTTGGCTTAAAGCTCAACATTCAGAAAACAAAGATCATGGCATCCAGTCCCATCACTTCATGGGAAATAGATGGGGAAACGGTGGAAACAGTGTCAGACTATTTTTGGGGGCTCCAAAATCACTGCAGATGGTGACTGCAGCCACGAAATTAAAAGACGCTTACTCCTTGGAAGGAAAGTTATGACCAACCTAGATAGCATATTGAAAAGCAGAGACATTACTTTGCCGACTAAGGTCCATCTAGTCAAGGCTATGGTTTTTCCAGTGGTCATGTATGGACATGAGAGTTGGACTGTGAAGAAGGCTGAGCGCTGAAGAATTAATGCTTTTGAGCTGTGGTGTTGGAGAAGACTCTTGAGGGTCCCTTGGACTGCAAGGAAATCCAACCAGTCCATTCTGAAGGAGATCAGCCCTGGGATTTCTTTGGAAGGAATGATGCTAAAGCTGAAACCCCAGTACTTTGGCCACCTCATACAAAGGGTTGACTCATTGGAAAAGACTCTGATGCTGGGAGGGGTTGGGAGCAGGAGGAGAAGGGGACGACAGAGGATGAGATGGCTGAATGGCATCACTGACTTGATGGACATGAGTCTGAGTGAACTCCGGGAGTTGGTGATGGACAGGGAGGACTGGCATGCTGCAATTCATGGGGTTGCAAAGAGTTGGACACAACTGAGCGACTGAACTGAACTGATAGATATATACTTTATTTTCCAACCATTTTATCAGATTTTCCATTTTAGAAGAATGGAAATTTTTAAAAGTAGCACATTTTCCTATTTTTAATTTCCCCAGAATTCCTTCTTATTCTCTGTTCTTTTTTAAAAATAGCATTTTGGTGCTTTTTTAAAAAAATATATAAATGAAGTATCTTTTTTAACCTTTTAGAAGCTACAAGTTCTCTTTGGTTTTCTATGTTTCCTTTGTTTATTCTGAGATGCTATTATCTGTTTGTTTTTCCTGGTGTCTCCCGACTATAAAGGTCTGGTCCCCTAAAGCATTTTGTTCATAATTAAGCATGAGCTGGAGAAAGCAGAGTGGGGATGCTTCTCTCCTGGGTGGGGGCTTCCTGTCTAGGGACAGCAGTATTAGGTGATTGGCAGGGAGTTGGCTCAATGCTAGGAAACTTCCAAATGCCATCCTTTGGAGGTCTTTTCTCTGAAGCCATTCAGCTTTTCCAGATAAGAAATCTCATAATTCTCGTCTAGAGAAAAAAAAAGGGCCTGGCTACCAGGAAACTGGGTTCAGGCATCTGTGGGTGTATAATGTATTGATAAAGTGTTCCAAACACAGGCCTCTTCAATCAATCCTATTCTTTGCTGTATTAATAATATAAATGGCAAACTCTTATCTATAGCTTTCTTTTGTCAGGCACTGATCTAACTGCTTTACACTGTTATTTACTTTATTCATTGCCTTACTCATTTAATCCTCTAAACAAACTGATGGTGTTACAAAAGAGGAAACTGAGGCACAGAGAAATCAAGAAACTAGCCTGAGACCACAGAGCTACTAATTGTAGAGCCAGGATTTGAACCCAGGTCTTCTGTCTGACTGTACTGCTAAGCTGCTAAGTCGCTTCAGTCGTGTCTGACTCTGTGCAACCCCATAGACGGCAGCCCACCAGGCTCCCCCATCCCTAGGATTCTCCAAGCAAGAACACTGGAGTGGGTTGCCAACTATAGGGCCTATGAAATGCTGCCTCCTTGAAAGAAAAATGATACAGGCTGGCATTCAGGCAGTGTTATTTCAGAGGGCACCCCAAGACTATAAGCTCCATGATGGAAGGGATTGTGTGCAAGAGGGCATCAGAGGGCAGACACATTGAAACCATAATCACAGAAAACTAGTCATCTGCTCACACTAGGACCATGACCTTGTCTAATTCAATGAAAGTAAGCCATGCCCGTGGGACCACCCAGGATGGGTGGGTCATGGTGGAGAGGTCTGACAGAATGTGGTCCACTGGAGAAAGGAATGGCAAACCACTTCAGTATTCTTGCCTTGAGAACCCCATGAACAGCATGAAAAGGCAAAATGATAGGATACTGAAAGAGGAACTCCCCCGGTCAGTAGGTGCCCAATATGCTACTGGAGATCAGTGGAAAAATAACTCCATAAAGAATGAAGGGATGGAGCCAAAGCAAAAACAATACCCAGTTGTGGATGTGACTGGTGATAGAACCAAGGTCCAATGCTATAATGAGCAATATTGCATAGGAACCTGGAATGTCAGGTCAATGAATAAAGGCAAATTGGAAGTGGTCAAACAAGAGATGGCAAGAGTGAATGTTGACATTCTAGGAGTCAGCGAACTAAAATGGACTGGAATGGGTGAATTTAACTCAGATGACCATTATATCTACTACTGCGGGCAGGAATCCCTTAGAAGAAATGGAGTAGCCATCATGGTCAACAAAAGAGTCTGAAATGCAGTACTTGGATGCAGTCTCAAAAACGACAGAATGATCTCTGTTCATCTCCAAGGCAAACCATTCAATATCACAGTAATCCAAGTCTATGCCCCAACCAGTAATGCTGAAGAAGCTCAAGTTGAATGGTTCTGTGAAGACCTACAAGACCCTTTAGAACTAACACCCAGAAAAGATGTCCTTTTCATTCTAGGGGACTGGAATGCAAAAGTAGGAAGTCAAGAAACACCTGGAGTAACAGGTAAATTTGGCCTTGGAATTCAGAATGAAGCAGGGCAAAGACTAATAGAGTTTTTCCAAGAAAATTCACTGGTCATAGCAAACACCCTCTTCCAACAACACAAGAGAAGACTCTACACATGGACATCACCAGATGGTTGACACTGAAATCAGATTGATTATATTCTTTGCAGCCAAAGATGGAGAAGCTCTATACAGTCAACAAAAACAAGACCAGGAGCTGACTGTGGCTCAGATCATGAACTCCTTATTGCCAAATTCAGACTTAAATTGAAGAAAGTAGGGAAAACCACTAGACCATTCAGTTATGACCTAAATCAAATCCCTTATGATTATACAGTGGAAGTGAGTAATAGATTTAAGGGACTAGATCTGATAGATAGAGTGCCTGATGAACTATGGAATGAGGTTTGTGACAGTGTACAGGAGACAGGGATCAAGACCTTCCCCATGGAAAAGAAATGAAAAAAAGCAAAATGGCTGCCTGGGGAGGCCTTACAAATAGTTGTGAAAAGAAGAGAAGCAAAAAACAAAGGCGAAAAGGAAAGATATAAGCATCTGAATGCCAAGTTCCAAAGAATAGCAAGAAGATATAAGAAAGCCTTCCTCAGTCAATGCAAAGAAATAGAGGAAAACAAGAGAATGAGAAAGACTAGAGATCTTTTCAAGAAAATTAGAGATATCAAGGGAACATTTCATGCAAAGATAGGCTTGATAAAGGACTGAAATGGTATGGACCTAACAGAAGCAGAAGATATTAAGAAGAGGTGGCAAGAATACACAGAAGAACTGTACAAAAAACATCTTCATGACCAAGATAATCACGATGGTGTGATCACTCACCTAGAGCTAGACATCCTGGAATGTGAAGTCAAGTGGGCCTTAGAAAGAATCACTACAAACAAAGCTAGTGGAGATGATGGAATTCCAATTGAGCTATTTCAAATCCTGAAAGATGATGTTGTGAAAGTGCTGCACTCAATATGCCAGCAAATTTGGAAAACTCAGCAGTGGCCACAGGACTGGAAAAGGTCAGTTTTCACTCCAATCCCAAAGAAAGGCAATGCCAAAGAATGCTCAAAGTACTGCACAACTGCACTCATCTCACATGCTAGTAAAGTAATGCTCAAAATTCTCCAAGCCAGGTTTCAGCAATACGTGAACTGTGAACTTCCAGATGTTCAAGCTGGTTTTAGAAAAGGCAGAGGAACCAGAGATCAAATTGCCAACATTTGCTGGATCATGGAAAAAGCAAGAGAGTTCCAGAAAACATCTATTTCTGCTTGATTGACTATGCCAAAGCCTTTGACTGTGTGGATCACAATAAACTGTGGAAAATTCTGAAAGAGATGGGAATACCAGACCACCTGACCTGCCTCTTGAGAAACCTATATGCAGATCAGGAAGCAACCATTAGAACTGGACATGGAACAACAGACTGGCTCCAAATAGGAAAAGGAGTATGTCAAGGCTGTATATTGTCACCCTGCTTGTTTAACTTCTATACAGAGTACATCAGGAGAAATGCTGGGGTGGAAGAATCACAAGCTGGAATCAAGATTGCCAGGAGAAATATCAATAACCTCAGATGTGCAAATGACACCACCCTTATGACAGAAAGTGAAGAGGTACTGAAAAGTCTCTTGATGAAAGTGAAAGAGGAGAGTGAAAAAGCTGGCTTGACGCTCAACATTCAGAAAACAAAGATCGTGGCATCTGGTCCCATCACTTCATGGGAAATAGATGGGGAAACAGTGGCAACAGTGTCAGACTTTATTTTTTTGGGCTCCAAAATCACTGCAGATGGTTACTCCAGCCATGAAATTAAAAGACGCTTACTCCTTGGAAGGAAAGTTATGACCAACCTAGATAGCATATTGGAAAGCAGAGACATTACTTTTCCAACAAAGGTCCATCTAGTCAAGGCTATGGTTTTTCCAGTGGTCATGTATGGATGTGAGATTTGGACTGTGAAGAAGGCTGAGCGCCAAAGAATTGATGCTTTTGAACTGTGGTGTTGGAGAAGACTCTTGAGAGTCCCTTGCACTGCAAGGAGATCCAGCCAGTCCATCCTAAAGCAGATCAGTCCTGGGTGTGCTTTGGAAGGAATGATGCTAAAGCTAAAACCCCAGTACTTTGGCCACCTCATGCGAAGAGTTGACTCATTGGAAAAGACTCTGATGCTGGGAGGGTTTGGGGGCAGGAGGAGAAGGGGACGACAGAGGATGAGATGGCTGGATGGCATCACTGACTTGATGAACGTGAGTCTGAGTGAACTCTGGGAGTTGGTTGATGGACAGGGAGGCCTGGTGTGCTGCGATTCATGGGGTTGCAAAGAGTCGGACACAACTGAGGACTGAACTGAACTGAACTGAACTTCACCCAAACTCTCAAACAGATCATGGCAATAAGCATGCTTTATATGCTTAAATGAAAAAAAAAAATGGGTCTTAATGTTAAGGATTTATTGCTCTTTTGACAGTGTACTTATACCTTCCACTGAAAGCTTTTTGTAAAAAATGGGCCCGTGCATATTCAGCATCTGAAGTTTTATTGCCAGTGTCACTAATATTTATTGTAGTGGGGGAGTAGAAATGATTGCCTTTTAATCTGCACTGCTTGTTTGCAGTTCCAGACTTCTCAATGGGTTATGGTTAAGGAAAATACTTTTGGTGGATTTTTTGTTTGTTTGTTTTAGGAGGACAGCTATCTTAGTCTGTTCAGGCTGTCATGATAGAATACCAAAGACTAGGTGGCTTATAAGAGCAGAAATTTGTTTCTCATAGCTCTAGAGGCAGAAAGTCCAAGACCAAGTCCAAGTCATGGGCAGATTCAGTATCTGGGGAGAGTCCACTTCCTGATTTATAGATTACTGTCTTTTCACTATCCTCACGTGGCAGGATGAACAAGACTGCTCTCTGGGATCCATTTTATTTTTTGATTGTATTTATTTTTTATTGAAGTATAGTTGATTTACAGTGTTTTGTTAGTTTCAGATACAAAGCAAAGTGATTCAGTTATACATTCATATATATCTGTTTTCCAGATTCTTTTCCTGTATAGGTTATTACAAAATACTGAGTAGAGTTCCACGTGCTATACAGTAGTTCTTGTTGGTGGGATTCATTTTGTATGGACACTAATTCCACTCATGAAGATTCTGTCCTCATGACCTAAGTACCTCCTAAAAGCCATCTTAATGCCATCACACTGGGGGTAAGTATTTCAGCGTATGAATTTAGAGGAAGGATACAAATACTCAGTACATAACAGTGGCTCTGCTGATAGGACTTTTGTTTGTTTGCTTTGTTTTGTTTAATTAAAGAATGCAATTCACTGGAAGAAAAGTGTGATATGAATGGGAAGATGAAAAATTACTTAAAAGAAATTAGCAGCTATCAGAAATTGCTTAATTAAAAATCACAGAAACCCATTTGATCTATGTTAAGCAAAATAGAAATATTTATAGAAAATTATGGAAGCCTAATATAGGTGAGCACAAAAGGACTGAAAAGTCAGAGCCTAAGACCTCCCCCCTTCCCAGTTTCCCTCCCTCTCTCTCTCCTTCCTTTCCTTCCTCCATTCCTTCCTTCCTTCCACATACCCCCATCTGCCAAGCACTGTGGATACAGTGGAGAACTAGTCACACGAGAGCTCTCTTGCCAGTGTAATTCTCATAGAAGAAGATTGACAATAAGTAACCCAAAGTCAAGCAAAAATAAGATTCTTATAAATAGGATGACCATAGCTCTTTTGGTCACAGTTGAGAGCAAACAAAGTCCTATTAACAGGCATGCTTGACAATAAGTGTAAACCTGTCCAGGGCACACACTCACCAGAAATGTCACGGGCAAAGGGCTATGGAGAGGATCAGAACAGAGCAGTGTGGTAACTCCTGGGAGGCTACTTAAGAGAGGTGATAAGAGGTGCTCTCATGTAGTCTATAACCTGAATGACAAGAAGGAGCTGAGCACTGGAAGATGGCAGGGATGAGCCTTCCAGGCACAGAGATCAACTAGGGCTCTCAGGGAGGCAAGGGCGTGGAGCAGCCAGTGTGGCTGGTGTGCAGTGGGAGAGACTGGTCAGGAGGAGGGCCATGTGAGGCTGGGCCTTCTAATCCTTAATAAGGGAGTCTTCTTTATTCAAAGCATGATGGGAAGCCAGCGGAAAGTTCTCAGCCCAGAAATGACGTGATGTGCTTCGCCTTTTAAAAAGAACATCCCATAATGTTATGCCATTAGGGTGTTTAAAAAATTGTTTACAATTTTTGCTAATCTTTCCTTTGGTAAGATGTTCCAATATACTACTCAGCCATAAAAGGAACAAATCTGAGTCAGCTGTAATGATGTGGATGAACCCAGAGCCTCTTATACAGAGTGAAGTAAGTCAGAAAGAGAAAAACAAATATTGTATATTAACACATATATATGATTTTCTTTGAGAGTTCTTATCTTTAAGAGATGCAAACTGATGCCAAGTCATATTGCTTATAGAACGGATGATGAGGTATCTGGAATTTATCTCAGAATTAGAAATGAAACAGAATTGGCCATGATCAAATGCTTGTTGAAGGTAGGCTCATGATTTGATTCACTTTTGTTTCTTTTGTTGGGCTTCCCTTGTGACTCAGCTGGTAAAGAATCTGCCTGCAACACGGGAGACCTGGGTTTGATCCCTGGGTTGGAAAAATCCCCTGGAGATGGGAAAGGCTACCCACTAAAGTATTCTGGCCTAGAGAATTCCATGGACTGTATAGTCCATGGGGTCGCAAAAAGTCAGACACAACTGAGCAGCTTTCACCTTCTTTTGTTACTATTATCACTATTGTTAACATAGTTACTAGTGTTTCAACTTTTGTATGTGTTTGCAACTTTTTAATGGTGAAATGTAAAAAATTAAAATTAAAAAGTTCACTCTGGCTGCAACTGTGAGAAGATCGCATTGTTGAGAAGTAAAGAGCAAGAGGGCCAGTTAGGTCCAGAAGGGTCTACCTGAGATATGGTAATGTAGGGGTTAGATTGGTTCTAGGCAGACAGAGAAAAGTGGGTGGATTTGGGACAGATTTTGTAGCTAGAGCCAGTGGGACCCACTGGTAGATGAACTGGGGAGAGGGGGGACAATGAGTGAAACCAATGATAGCTTTACGGTTTTTAGCTTAGCAACTGGTTGGATTAAGATGTTATTGACCCAGATAGAGAAGACATAGGAGGAACAAGCTGGGGGAGGGAGGGAGGAAACGTTCTCTTTTGACCATGTTAATGTGCTTTTTAGACACTGATGTGGAAATGCCAATAGGTAAGGATGGCGCTGGGAGGAGACGACAGGGATGTTGGATAAGACACCGCTTATGAGTTACTTCAGGTGCTCTCTGGCTCACCTGACCCAGGAGCCTTTGCATTTTTGTTCTGCCTCTGTTGCTGGCTCTGTGTGGGCTCCCACTGACTTTTTGTGGGTGCATTCTGACAAAGCCCTGCTTCCCAGGTGCCTATCAGCTTCCATCCTGGGGCTTCCCTGTTGATGCAGACCTGCTCAGTGCCCATGTGGAAGCAACTGGGGAATGAGGAGGAGTCAGCGCTCCCTGGAGTAAACCTTTGGTCACTGGGGAATGGGAGGGAGCAAATAAATTCTTCCCTCTTGCTCTCTTTGGACAGCCAGTTCTAAGATGTTCATCGTTTTTGTGGCCCCTTGGAAGATAGTTCTGGGAGATGAAGCAATCGATCATGCTTGATCCCTAGAGGAAGGCAGCTCTGTAATGCATACAGTATTTGCTTTTTTACCTTTCCTGACCCACTCTCTTTTCCCTCAACATTTGGAGAACAAAAAAGGCAATTTCAGTAAAGCTGATGGAGAAGGAAGAAGCAAAATAGAAGGAAAGTTGGGAGAAAATCATGTCATGGAAACCTGTGAGGGAGGTAGTACCCGTCTTTGCTGAATGCTGTAGGCAGCCAAGCAAGAAAGGACTAGAAGAGGGGTCCTTAGATCTGGCAAACATGGACATCATTAGAAAACTTAACAAGCTCAATCTTCGTGGTATAAGAGGGCAGGAAGTGGACTGTAGGGAGAGTATAAGATAAAACATTTAAAAAGTGGAGGCAGAAACAGAGAAAACTCTTCGCTTTGAAGAGGAGCAGAAAATGAAGTGGTGGCTGGAAGAGGATGTATGGAAAAGGGAGGATCTTTCTTTTTTAAAAAGATGGGCAGTAATTACTGTATATTCATGAGAATAATCCAGGAGAGGAGACATAATCATGAGAGTGAGAAGTCTGTGGAAAGAAAATAGGGGGTATAATTGAAGACTCAAATGAGAGGGCAGGTGGGCATGGGAGGGCTGGCGTTTGAAGAAGGTGAATATGTATTTTGGAAATGAGGAGAGATGTGTAGAGGGGCCACTGGACCGTACTGAGGACAAAATGAGATTTGTGGCTGCAACAAGTCCACTTGCACTGATGTCTGTCTCTCTCAGTGAACCTGCTTTGTTCTGTTTTTCCTCCTCTTGAAGACTGGCTTTTCATTTCTTCTCAGTTTAGGATAGGGAATGGGGAGTTCTGGAATCCCAGACTCTAGGACAGGTGCCCCAACCAGGATCTACCCCTATACTCCTGGTTCCATCAGCCGTGAGGGGGAGCTGGGGTCATGTGTGAGGCACAGGTTATCAAAGAACAGGGCAAAGATAAGGCAGGCACTCCAGGAGGTGTTTACCCCAACCTTCCTCATCTTCTGGATGTCCTGCTCACTAGAAGAGCCTAGAGAACAGGTTGGATGCATTTAGCTAAGTTGATTTTTTGGTTTATCTGTTTCTTGGGGATATCCTTGCTATAGACAAAGTGATCATAGTCAGTCTGTGTTCTGATTTTTAGTCTGGAACAATTGCTGCAGGGAAACATCTTTTGTTAAACTCAATCATTCCAAAGATTTGTGTAGGATGGGTAACAAAGAGAGATATATCACGTGCGTGTTCTTCCTGTGAGTGTTGTCTTGGTTCTTTCTAGACACGTGAATCTACAAATCTTCTTTGTGAGCGAGGAGTCTTACGCAGTGATTTGCTCACAGGAGCTGCTGAGTTAATGGACCTTTAGGGGAATGTTTTCGGAGCCTCTTTTTAGTTTTCCTTCTTGCAGCATGGGGGCAGAGGAGTTCAGAGCTTAATGAACTGATGTTTCGCTCTTTGTTACTACTGGCAAGTCTCTGGGTCATTGCATTGTCCAGGGTTGCCATGATATTCCTTTATCCAGGGTGAAAGTTTTGGAGCTCAGACCTGTAGTCAGATCTGGTTCAGGTCCCTACTCTGATGTTTCTTAGCTGAGTGACCACAGAACATTATTAATATACATCTTCTTTATGTGGTTCTTGGGAAAAGCAAATGAGATGTGATGTGTAGAGCATTCAATGAGGTACCTAGCACAAAGCAGACACACGATATTAATCATAATTTCTAGAACTTATTGGCATAAAATGCTGCTATTGGATACCCAGTGTAGTGTATGGTCCAGAGGAAAAAAGAGAAAGCTAGTTGGTGAATGAGACGGGATTGGGGAATAGAAGAGCATGATGAAACATGGAACTACAGAACTTCAGTTAATGATGCAGATTTTGATGCAAATTCTAAGCATGCTGCTTGGGCCCTTGGGGGTAGTTACGTCTCTGAGTCTCAGTTTCCCGTCTCTAACATGAGACTAATGATGTTTACTTCAAGAGGTTGCTGTAAGAAATAGATCGACAAAACACTAAGCACAAGGCCTGACATGTAGCAGCTAATTCATTAAAGCGCTTTGATGGTTAATAATAGTAGATGGAACTTGTTGCTCACATAATAGAGGCAGTGTAGCCAAGTGGGAAAGAGTGGCCTTCTGCATTCCTGAAATTGCACCAAACTAGTAATTATCCACATTGCAAGGGCAGAGACTGACCCTGCCCAAATCTCAGTTCTGATGATTCAACAAATGTTGTTGGATTTGACATGACAAGGGTCCCTTTCAAACACAGATAAGTTATTAAGAATCTTGAACATGAATCTTGGATACCCCATCTTTCATTTTGCTATGGATATTTTGCTTTCTGTTAAAAGTAAATATTGAATCTCATTTTAAAAAATGACTTTTATTTTTTACTTTCTTGAATTCAATCACTGGGGCCTTGGTAAAATCCTTGTTCTGAAGTTTGTTCAAAGTTCATGGGAACAGCATTACAATGTACTGTTCTTGCCAGAATTGCTTAAGCGGAATTGAATCACAAGGAAGCAATCAGATTAACTCAGAACATGGCACATTCTAGAAAACTGCCCCAGAATCTCCAAAACACTTGAAAAACAGAACAAAATAAAAAGAACAAAACTGAAGATAGGTAGTTTGAGCATTATTTGGCATTGCCTTTCTTTGGGCGACTGAGCGACTGAACTGAACTGACCTAAACTGAAGATAGGTAAAATTAGATTTTAAAAGACTAAGCACACATGATAATTGAATGCAATGCAAGACTCAAATAAACACGGATGGTCCTCTCCCTGACCAAAAACCCAACTATGAAACACGTTATGGACTACTGGGAACATTGATTATGGGTCGTATGTTAGATAATATTGCGTCAGTGGTAATTGTCTCTGGATGACTATGGTATTGTGACTATGTAGGAGAATATCCTTGTATTTGTGAATGATATAAGCGTGACTATTTAGGAGTGATGTAGCACGATCTCTGCAATTTGCTTTCAAAAGGTTCAGTAAGAAAATATATAAACATTTATAAGTAAATAGATACGCATAGAGAAGGAAAAATATTCTTTGGATCATTTGCAACATGGAAAATGCTGACATCCAGTTAACCTATGTGAAATGTTTATAGGTGTCCATTAAACTGTTCTTTCAACTTTTCTATAAGTTTGAACATCTTCAAAATAAAACATTGAGGAAAAATTTCGTGGAAGAAAGCCAGCTGGCTAGTCTGCCTGTCTTCTTCCAGTGAATGTCCAGTGAAGGCCCTTCACTGGAGGCTCGCACACTCAGGGCTCCCACCACAAATCAAAGGCAGGGAGGCGTTCTAACCCTCGGTCAAGACTCCCCTGGGAAATCCACAGTTCTTTACCACCCTGCACTTGAAAATCTGGACTAGGAGACAGGTGTGGAGAGAGGGCTTGCTCAGGAAAAGGAAACAATGAAACAAACGTGCGTTCGAGAGAGCAACCGTTTTTTAAAAAATGACAGACCCTAAGTAGGTAAAAGTCCCTTTAATTTTCACAAAGCATTTGACCCCTTTAAACATGTGTATAAACTTGGTAGGACTCATGTCTGCCTAAGTAACGAAGAATCAGAATTCCAAGGTGAAAAGAATCCTGAAATCTCTGAGGAAAAATGAATATAATCATGTAAGATTAATTATATATTTCAGGGGGAAGGAATTTCAAGAATGGCTATATTAAGGACAGATGGGTCCTGGGTCATTCTCCTTGAAGCCTAATTACCTTGCTCTGAAGTAGTTTGAGATCTTAATGACTTGACTCCTTCATATCCACTGGTGTCATATTTAAAACTGACCACACAAAATGTTGGGGGCAAAAAGTAGTTCAGTAAACAAACTTATTAATAGAAATGAAATCCCACAGGGAACACGGACACACTCAAGTCGGTGAGATATTAAATTCCTGTGATAAGTTAACATGGATTAAGCAAAACTTTTTATAGTGCAAGTTCTTAGTATCAAATTTTGAAGCACAGCAACATCTAATAATATAATTATTTATATTAACCATTTCCTAATAGTTTGCAAATAATGATGAATATATTGAAGGAAAATATTGGTTTATTCAATAAATAGTTATTGGACACCCATCTGTTCCTAATTTGGGAATAAAACCAGGGACATCTCTTCCTGGAATTCACTCTGTATGGATGAGGTAGACTTAAATTATTACAAGCTGAATTACAATAGGAGGAAACACTATTTAAGAGTAGTTTGTAGGTGTGACAACTGTAGTAGCTTAGATCTTGTGATCACTAAATTAACTGGAAGCTCAGCTAGGTGCCCTGTGATGACCTTGATGGGTGAGATGTGGGTGGAGTGGGAGGGAGGTGCAAAAGGGAGGAATATGTGTGCACATATAGCTGATTTGCTTCATTGTACAACAGAAAGTAACACACATTATAAAGAATTATCCTTAAATAAAAAATAATTGTAGAAGAAAATAATCAAGGTAGGACTATTTTAAATATATTTTAAGTATTTTTTTAAAACTTACTTCATTGTGCAAAGGTTTTGAAAAGGCTTGAAAGATCATTTCTTAAATGCTGAAGGTTGAAACCTTAATTCCCTGGCTTAGCTCTCCTCTCCCAGAACTTCCAGATAGGGCGATTTGCAGGATCAGTATCTGTACGTGTGACGGTGGGCAGACGCGTGGGAATTTACTCAGAGTCCTCCACTTGATCAGCATGCTGTCGTTGTTCTTTAGGGTCTCAGTCGTGTCCGGCTCTTTGCTACCTCATAGGTTGCAGCACGCCAGGCTTCCCTGTTCTTCACCATCTCCCAGAGCTTGCTCAAACTCATGTCCATTGAGTCGAGGATGCCATCCAACCATCTCACACTCTGGCATCTCCTTCCCCTTCTGCCTTCGATCTTTCCCAGCAACAGAGTCTTTTCCAACGAGTTGGCTCTTCACATCAGGTGGCCAAAGTATTGGAGCTGTAGCATGGTGGTACGGTTCAGTGGTTAAAGGTACCAATAATAGTATTAGATTCTTGAGTTCAAGACCAGGCTTTGCTACTGGGTAGCTTCATGGTCTTGGCAAGTTAGTTAGCTCTCCTGAACCTAGTTTCCTCAGCTGAAAATGGGGATAGTAGTAGTACTACATCCTCTTTGATCCATATCTGTATTTCTATTTTTATATTTACATCTATTTTGTATTTAAATAAGATAATGCAGATAAAGCACTTGACAGAAGGCAATTACTTAATAGACTTGAACCATTTTGTGGTTACTTTATTATGACTATTAAGTTGTCTGATCATTCATAATCTGTCCTATTCTTGGCACACTCGTGGCTTTTTATTCTTATTTCTGAAGTTGAGTGCACGCAGATGCCTGATTTCACACTGAATGCATTTGTCTTCTAATCTTGTATGCATAGTAATCAGAGTAAGTGGGCTTTTATTCCAACAGAGGTATAAAAACATAAAACTTTAGCTGTAGTATGAACACCCAAATTTAATATAGGAAAGGAAGTTTAAAGGTATCAGAGATTAATATGTGAAAGCTGTTAAAGGGGCAAATACACAAAGTTTAGAACAGTCTTTTCCCTAAATGAACATCGAGGTTGTATGCATGGTGATTAGTACACTCATGAGACCAGTTAGTGCCAGTTCCTTCTGAGTTCGCTGAGGACTTTTCTAGTGACTCTGGGAAGTCCACAGCTTTTTGCTTTTATTTTTTATGCTGGGCAGTGTGGCAGATACAGCTAGTTGTCCCAATATTTTTTTTCTGTTTTCTTTTTGTTAGAGACTGCTGATTTTTAGTTGGACCTATGCCTAGCCAGAAATATAGACTACCTTTCCCAGGCTCCCTTGCAGTTTGTTGTGGTCATGTGACTAAGTTCTAGAAGGGCTGTGGATAGAAGAGATGTGTTCTGGAGAGGAAAGATGTGCTCTTTTGCCCTTCCTCCGTCTACTAGCCAGGATGCGGATTTTGTGGTGAGCTAACTGGACCACGCAGTTGAGGGTAACACCCCAAGAAAAGTGGAAGGAACTTGTGCTTGTGACACTATGGAGCAGTCATGTTAGATGAGGGAGAGAAATAAACTTCCATTTTGCTTTTCTACGGGAACTTTATCTCCAGTACTGTAGTCATGTCTGCATCATAAATAATACATGCAGTAATGAGTATGACAGCAGAACTGTCTCTCCAATCCTTCCCTATCTTCTTTCTGGCTTGAACACTGGGGAAAATGCTAGTGTGTGAGTATGTGTGTTTTGTTTTACTCCATGTGTAAGAACTCATTTATCTGACACTTACAGCATTTATGTTGAGAGTGCCAAGCATTTTACCAGGCATATATATATATATATATATATATATATATATATATAAAGTATAATTTTTATGTTTAATGAACATACAGTCTAGAATTGGGAAAATCTATATAGTATGAGAAGACCTATGTAGTCAAAAGAAGATGATGGGCATTAGAAAGTTGCACGAAGCCTGGGCCACCGTTTTCACTTTGAACACAATGAGTTACCCATAAAAGTAGAAGAAGTCTCCAGAATGACAAGCGATGGGACTCAGCTTCATTTAGTCTTCCCCGCTGTTTACAGGACAGCCAGCACAGCCTATGTGCAGGACTGAAAGTCGTGTGTCAGGTTGCCCTCCCGTGGTCTTCGGCTCTTTCTTGGCACCTGTCCCCCTCCCCACTCTTGTAAGGCCCCTGCTCCAGGATAAGCCTCTGTTATCTCACAAACCTGGCCTTCCTTCATCCCTTTGTGCAAGGCAGGCAGCCAGCCTCACTGTTCCAGTTTCACAGACAGAGCAACTGAGTCATTTTTCTATTGTTACTAGACCAAAGTTAACCAGTGAGTCATTCTAAAGTCTTAGAACCGGATCCTAATTCTTGTTCCTGGCATCATTCACAGAGCTGAATTACACCGAAGGTTCAAGAGGATGTTGGCCTTTGAATAGCTCAGAAAGGAACACATTTCATGTGACTGAGTCAAAAACAAGGATTAACTCTCTCTTGAAAGCTGCAAGGCTGAAGAATAAAGAGGGAGAAACGTATCTGTGTAACATCACCATCATACCCAAAGGATTCTTAAACCCTTTCTAAATGTTCCACAAATTCTCTGGTTCATGGCTTCCTTAGTACTAGGTTTTTAAATAGAAAATATCTGACTTGCAGTTGAGGCAATCAGTTTTCTTCATCTTACCACAGTCACTTATGTGAATTTAGATCTGAGAGGATGCTAAATTTATTTCCTTCTTTTCACAGGAGAATCTTTAAAGTATATGGCAAAAAAAAAAAAGGCAAAAAAAAATAAAAAAAAATAATAATAAAGTATATGGCAGAAAAGAAATGAGCTCGCTCATGAAATAAAATTAGTAACACAAACCATTCTAAACACACACTGTTCATATTTAGTAGAGAGATGCTTTTTATGTAGCATTTTCTGCATAGCTTAGAGTCTCCCAAATTTTTTTCTTTCTTTGGGTTTTTCTTTGCATCACATGTCACCTATTTATTCATCTTGTCATGTGCCCCCCATGCCAGCAAAGTTGATGAGAAGCACAAGGTGTGACTGCAGTAGCTCTGGTTTAAAAGTATTAATAGCTGCAGGATCAGTTTGAAGGCAAGTTATAGCTTTTGTACACTGAACTTGGTGATTTTATCCTTTATTCATAGCTATGGGAGAAGGGAAATTTTGGAAAGCAGAAATAGTATTTCTTACTGGGAATACAGGAATCCTGAAAGCTGTCTTTTCAAAAATTATCATCTTCAACAACGTTTCAGACTCTTCCCCAGATGTTTTGAGTCAGGATCCTTGGAGGTGGGTCTTGAGAATGTGCATTTTCACAAGTTTCCTGGGTAGTTCTTATGCCCACTGAAATCTCCAGGGTCCTTGCTTTGAGGGTGTCCATGGCTGGTCTTCAAGGGCTTGTGACGCCCCTCAGTGTGGTGTGTATACATATGTGCATTTTTCTGAGGGAGATTCTCAAGGGGGTCTGTAACTTTGGAAAAGCTTAAGGACCTAGCTGGACAATAATTGTTAAAAAAAAAAAAAACACCAAAACCCAATCTCACTTATTAGTGAACAGCAAAATGCAAGTTAAAACAAAGATTATCACTTGCACCTACAAATTTTTGACAAATCTGACATTGTAGTTGGCAAAGATAAAGAAAAGTAGAAATTCTTATACATTGCTTATGGTTGCAGACATTTTGGGGAGCAATTTGACAATAGCTAGTAAAAGTCAAAATATATTCCCTTTAAAACCCAGCAAATCCACTTTTAAGTAGAAACAAACTCTTGAAAATAATGATTGTGACTTGTTCAAGGATATTCTATAGGATATTGTTTAGAATTGACAAAAGTTGAAATAAACTAAATATCCACCAATAGGCAAATAGATAAGTAAAATGTAGTATAATTAGTGATAGATAACTAACTATAAAGTAATTGCAAGTCTATATAATAATAATAATGAAAATAATAATAGTAGTTACATGATTGTTAGCAGCTTTAGCTTTACAAAAATCTTTGCATATATTGTATTAACAAAAGAGGCTGAATCTCAAAGCATAATATTGAGTGAAAAAAGTACACTGGAAAATGATAAAACATTGTGATACTACTTGTATTTCAAAGTACAAAATAGTATTTATATGGCTTATCATTACATATGTAAATAGTGAAAATGTTAAAACATGGATTTCACAAATATACACAAAATTCTCTAAAATGGTGGTCTAGGGTGGCTAGGGAAAATTTATAAGACCAGGGCAATTTAAGTCTGCTTCAGCTTTATCAGATATATGTTATTTTCAAAAGACCCAAAATTAATGAACACTTACATGATACAAGACCAGTTAACAAGATGTGATGGTTAATTTTATGTGTCAGCTTGACTGGGCTAAGGGACACCCAGAGAGATGTTTAAGCACTATTTCTGAGTGTGTCTCTGAGGGTGTTTCTGGAAGAGATTAGCTCTTGAATCAGGAGACTGAGTAAAGATCACCCTTACCAGAGCTGGGTGGATATTGTTCAATTTCTTGAAGGCGTGAGTAAAACAAAAAGGCAGAAGAAGGCCAAATTTGCTCTCTGCCTGAGCTCAGACCTGCATCTTCTCCTGCCCTCAGACACTGGCACTCTGATTCTTGGGTTTTCATACTCAGACTAAAATGCATACCATTGGTTTCTTGATTTTCAGGTCTTCTCAGAATTCAAGGAATAAAGGGCTTGGTGTTGTCAGGCATGTACCTTAATATTAAGATTGAGAAAACTGGGGAAAATAAAAATATATAATATTGATTTAGCAAAAGCAAGTCTCCCCTTCCCGCCAACTCCTGTGCCCCTTCCATACTAAAAAAGAGTGAAGAAAAAAAGGGTTAGAAAAAAAAATTATTTATGGCTACTCAGGGAATTCTCATTTCAACCAGCTTTCAAATTTAGAGCTCTTTACCTCCCGCTCTTCTGTCCCCTTTTCTACAAGATTAAGTGGACCTACAATAACCTGCAGGTTTGGTCCCAGCATCCTCCTGCGTCTCCCTTCCTGGCACCCTTGTGGATTCCACCCCCTTCATTTTTGATCGGCCAACCTTTGCCCAGGCCCTGATGCTGCCTGCCTGGGAAAGCCCAATCATCCTTCAAGAACCTGCTCAAAGGTCACACTCTCAGTTAAGGCTCCCCTGAAGGAGGAGTGGCACAGTCGCTCTTTATACACTCAGTTATTCACCCCACATATGCTTACCAAGTGCTGTTAATGTCCTTTAGCCAAAGACCACCAGGACCATCTGACAATGAGGCAAGATAGGCTTGTTACTGTTGGGGGGAGAACATGTTCCTTGGGGAACCATGGGGGGGTCTCAGTAACACAGTAATAGACAAAGGTATGCAGTGGCCTTATTTTGTTTCCTTTATTATGGTTTAGAGTAAGCTTGTCTGAGGCTGGTGTTCTGTGAGCTTGTTTATGTCCAACTGGGGAATAGAATTGCCAGGCTATGAGTGTCAGACCAGCTTGCAGTGCTGTCGGGGTCTAGCTGTGGTTATTTCCAGATGTCAGGGGCTGCTTTCTTTCTTTCTCAGCACCTTTTCTCCATGTGCCAATCACTGGACTGTGATACTTTACATTTGTCTTTTATGCCACTCAGCATGTTGTATTGTGTAGTGGATAGTGTGGTTATCTCTCAAGATCCGTTCTAACCCTTCCCCAAAGTAGAGCAGCCATGGGATGTCAGTGAGACAGACACCACTTCCAACTTCAATGATCAGTTCTGATTTGTCTAGAACCACCTCAGTGACTGGTTCAAGGATGGGTATTTCAGGTGGGGTTCCCTGGAAATAGACGCTGCAGATTTGCATGCAGGAGATTTGGTGGGGAGGTGGTCACAGGAATGATGTAATGGAGCAAGGGAAGCCCTCTAGGGCAGAGGGAAATGTGGTTGTCAGAAGTCTCACTCGATACCCCATGTGAGCTCCGGAACTGGGATCTCCCTCCAGATGTCTGAACTGAGGTGGGGCTTTTGTGCCAACCCATTGACCAGTCCTTCAAGTTCTGAAGATAAGCAAGCAGCTCCTTTTGGTGAGGGCAGTGCCTGGGAAGGAACTTAGCTGTGAATAAACAACAGTAATCCCTTCCAGTAGTAGGGGGAGTAGGGGGTGGAGGAGAGGAAATGAGAACTTCAATCCTAAAAAACATCTGGTTAGCATAGTCATTACAATGGGGCAAATATTATAAACAAGCTATTTTCTCACCTTGGTGATAATTTCACCTTCTAGAGGACAGGTTTTGGGTGCTATTAATAATTCTCTCCAACAAGGAGCACTTGTTAGGTAAAATGAAGAGCCTTATTTAAACACATTGCCCAACGCTAAGTCAGTGGGGAGTACCATTCCTTGGGTAGAGTGATTATTTCAGAGGCATTTAGAATTTTTTTTTAAAAATGATTAAGGGAAGAGAAGCTTGTTCATTCACTGGACACTACCAAGAAAACATACAGTCCCTGTTTCTGACTGCATCGTCAGGATAAAATCAGCACACCAAGGATGGAAGAACCATAAGACTTGCAGAGAATTGAGGGTGGCAGTGGTGTGCCTGAGCTAGCCTGTATCAGGCCAGAGGTGGATGTGTACATCTTGTCCCAATTCTGTGTTCAGTAACTTCCTGTTGGTAGCTTGAAAGAAACAGACCATGTGAGGAGTATTTACAGCATGGAAATTGGCAAACACTATGAATCAAAGCTTTGTTCTATAGAGTCAGTTAGTTGTTAGATATGCTCCAGCACGTCACTGAAGGAGCCCAAATCAAACCATGCCTGAAGCCTACCCTCCTCTGGGCCTTTAAATTACATGAGTCAACACATTCTCTTTATTACATAAACTATTTCGACTCCTAATTATCACATACAATTTATCTGTTTGCACATTTGTTTTCTCCAATCAGCTGAAAGCTTCTTAAAAGTCATGGAACATACTAATCTTTGAATTATCAGTACCTAGGACATACTTAGTATCTGATGTGGATTGAGTAAACGAAGCAGAATGATCCTTGAACTGAAAACGATTGAGCAAGAACTGATAAAAGAGAAATAAAGCATTTAAGATGAGTGAATGTACAAGTGTTCAAATTGTCCATTCTTCCAACCTAAACAAATTACATAGTCGAGGGAACTTTGAGAAGTTATGGATATGGGAGAGAAGGTGAAAGGTAGGTTAAGATAGGTGGGCTCATCTGATTTTTCAAAAAGGAAGAATGTGAATTCTGCAAGCCATATAGCTTCTTGATTATCACATATCAGGTTCTCAAAGAGATTACTGAAATGTTGGCTAGTGAAGGAAAGGAACAATGTTCCCCAATGATCAGGCCATGGTCATTAGTAGTCAAAGAAATGTAAAAGCAGAATGGTCGCGGCTTTGCATGATGAACCGTGGCCATAGAATTAAATTTAATAGGGATAATTGAAAGACATGTGTATTTGGGTCCAAAACACAAATTGCACACTTTAAGGATGTGACATGGCTTAGCAGCGATGCGTATGACAAAGGCTGAGTGATGTTCTTTGACAATGAATCCAATATGAGTCAACGATATGATGTGGCCACCAGAAAAGCTGCTGCCATCCTGCTCTGCATTAAATGAAGCTTGGTTTGGTCTTGCTGCTTACTGATTGGTGTCTGGGTCTCATCTGATGACTTGAATAGAAACAGATCCTGCTTGAACACCATTTTGAATGATTTGTTCTCCTTCGTTCCTCAAACCCAGCAGTCTTATTGAGAAACCAGTGTGTGTGATTCAGTCAGTGATATTACCTGCTTATGAATCACATTTGTGGTTGCATGGAGAGTCCACCCAAATTCAGGTCATCTGACTAACTAGTCACGTGCCATTACTGTGTAGTAAGAATTACACTTTGTGGTATGTTACTGTCTGATAGAGCTGGTTTCCCGACATAGCTATTCCCTTTCACTATTTTTGAGATTTTTTGATGATGCTGATGATCTGTACTCTCCTTTTCACTCTGGCACCTGTGTCTCTTTTTCGCACCAATGGGGCCTGAGCATGGACAGGGAAAAAGGAAAAAGGAAATGCTCTAGGCATTCATTTCTCTCTCTCTCTCTCTCTATTTTCATACACACATGTGCACAGAAACACATACACACACACGCATGCATGCACACACCTCTCCCTTAAGGAGACACAGTGAACATGGGCTCTAGCGTCTGACAGCCACAGCTCTAACTTCCGTTTTTGGCTCAATTACTCATTAGCTTTGATCCTTGACAGGTTCTCTAAAACCCCTGAGCCTCAGTTTCTTCATCTGTAAAGTGGGAAGAGGATGCCTTCCTCAGACTGAGAGCGAAGGGAAATGATACATGGAAAAAGTACATAGCCCAGGGAAGAGTCTTCATCAGCAGAGTCAGGTTTGCTGTTTTGCTTGTAGCAGACATTGCTTTGTTATTATGTTCAACAGTTCTGTTTTTATTGTACTTATGACTATCTGCAAACCACTTCCCTTTATTTCCTTTGTTCCTGTTCCTGAATTTGAATGTGACAACACTGCATCTCTACTGTATCAAACCTTTCCCTGAAAACTGGCTTTTCCTTCTAGGAAGAATGCAGGCAACAAGCTGCAGTGATAACGTATGAGCACTGTGACTTTGTCACCATGGAAATCGCAGATCTTTTTACAGCATCTGATGGTTGTCGCAGGCATCTCAAAACATTGTTTTATCCCATTGCTTTTTGAAATAGCAATAGTCATTCAACCCTTCATCAGACCTTATTATTTATTTAAAGCCTTGATGAAGGAGTACAAATATCACTATATCATATTATTTAAATATTTGATGACCATAACCGTGTAATTGTTTTCCTTTCCTTTACAGTTTTACAAATTTAAAACACTATTCTGAGAAGGGATCTGTAGGCTTTGGAAACCATGGCATGCTTAAAGTTAAGAACCCCTGCCCTGGGGCTGTGTTGCTGCTTCAGGTTGTCATCTTGGTTGACTAAAGGGCAATGAAGGTCATCCAAGTCCCCCTGAAGAGTCAGTTTACTTCATTTCATTCTGTTCATTGGTCCTATGTCCAGAGCATGTTATGGCCCACATGCCCAGAGATCCAGTAGGGCTGAGTAAGACCCACCCCAACAAGCCCATATGTTTGACAGGAAGTTTTTCCTGTGGTCATGTATGGATGTGAGAGTTGGACTGTGAAGAAGGCTGAGCACCAAAGAATTGATGCTTTTGAACTGTGGTGTTGGAGAAGACTCTTGAGAGTCCCTTGGACTGCAAGGAGATCCAACCAGTCCATTCTAAAGGAGATCAGCCATGGGTGTTCTTTGGAAAGAATGATGCTAAAGCTGAAACTCCAGTACTTTGGCCACCTCATGCGAAGAGTTGGCTCATTGGAAAAGACTCTGATGCTGGGCGGGATTGGGGGCAGGAGGAGAAGGGGACGACAGAGGATGAGATGGCTGGATGGCATCACTGACCTGATGGACGTGAGTCTGAGTGAACTCCGGGAGTTGGTGATGGACCGGGAGACCCGGCATGCTGCGATTCATGGGCTCGCAAAGAGTCGGACACGACTGAGCGAATGAACTGAACTGAACTGAACTGAGTGTTCTATAGATGGTGGATTTGTCTTGGTGTTGCTTAATGGACATGGAACTTGTTAGCTGGCCAAACACAATAAAGGCAGAAATGAATCACTTGTAACTGGTGGAGCGGCCCATGGTGTATCAGCAGTTCCTCCTTCTGGCTGTCTCTCCTTCTCAGTCCAGGCTTTGCAGTCTATATCCAGTAAGGCCCCCCAGTTCCTAGTCATTCTTCTTCATCTCCACTCTTCTATTTCCCTCCATCTTTGTTTCTGCTTCTCTTTTTCTCTCTCATCCCCACCACTTTTTCTTTCTCTCTAATTCCCTTTCCTCCACTTCTTCATGGAGGAAGCAGTAGATAATTCTGAATTTAATCATTGGACATTCTGTATACCTGGTTTTGCATTCTTGATCAATGCTTGCATTGATCCTTCTTGGTTCTGGGCCTGTGCTTGCCCCCCTCTCTGTCATCTCACATACACACACACACACACACACACTTACTCATTCCATTTCTGTCTCTTCCTGACACACTCACACCTCAGAAAGATTATATTTATAATACCCCAAGGCATATCTAAATACCAGCATTCATTTTGGGAGCACACTTGTTTCTCTTGCTTGGAACAGACTGAATTTTCCCCTGACTCAGAATTTTGAACTTCTGGCTGAGAAGGGAGAGTCTCTAAGGGACCAACCATATGTCAGAGTGCTATCAGCTTTCTGCACCAAGGGGTGCGTGCACTCATGAATACAGAACATTTGTTGAAGGGCTCATGGCCGCATTTGGCCCAAGCAGCTCATGTTGGGTGGAGATAAAGCCTGGGTGGAGAAAGGGCATTTGGATTGGGGAGACCAGGTGTTGAGTAAGAATGAATCTGAATCCTACAGGGCTGATACTTGTAGGCCATCAAAATAGATCTGTTTCCTAGAGAAAGAGGAGGATGTTAAAACCAGTCAATCCCTGAAGGACAAATTATAACTTTCATTCAACTTTTTTGAATTCGTTTGAGTGGCAGCTGATCGCTCTCATTTCTCAAAACTGGACCCAAAGCTATCTTTCTGCATAGGCAGACTTGGGCAGTTTTTCTCCTTTTCCTTGTATTTAGCTGTTCCATGAAATATCCTTAAAAGGGCTCAGAGGCAGCCATTCTGCAATTAGAGCTATGCCTTTAAATCCTCATTCCTGTGAGAGTTGACTCACTGACTTTAATTCACACTGAAGTGTGAATGACTAACGTAAGTTTCTTTCCTTTCTTGGAAACAAGCTTATTAAATAAGAAATATGAGAAAGTATGGGAGAGAAAGAGGAGGAGGAGAGAAAGAGAGAGACTGAAGTCTGAGAGGGAACTGAGTGGAAGGACGAAGGAGTGGAATTCTAGAGATTTTATAGCTTTATAACAATGCTCAGCTGTGCTGTGCTGTGCTAAGTTGGTCCCAGCTAATTTTCTGGAGGCAATTCCTTTTTAATTCTAGATGTCTCCCCATAAGTTTCTAGCACTCAGTTTCAACTAGACTTTCTATTGGTTGGTTTCCTTAGCCTCTCATTTCAGAAGCTCTTCTGTGGGGAAGAGAGGGACAGTGGCAAGAGAGAGGGGGAAGTCTAACACGGACCAAACACTGTTCAGAGGACGATGTTTTATCACCTTCCATGTCATTTCATCAGATGTCATCTCAAACCAGAGCTTACATGCTCTTTTCTACCTCACAGCGAACAAATCTTGGGAGAAATCTTTCTGGCTGAGCGCTTCTCCAAGGCATCCTTCTTTAAGCGGAGAATGTGTAAAAAATTTGATGTTGATTTTCAGTCCGGCTGCCATTTGGTAACTGTCTGGGTCACCAAGCAAAGAAACATAATGTGTCACCTGTTCCGAATATAAATATCACCTGCTCAGTGAGCTCCAAGGTCAAAGGAGAGGTTAGCACCAGTGGAAAAGAATCACTTTCAACACAGGATGTGCTGTGCATATTAGCAACATGTACCACATTAAGCAATTTGTGCAGGTTTCCATGAACTTGCCACCCTGGTCTATGTGAACTACACAATGATATCCACTTTGTTGTCAGCCCAACTTTCTAGCTCCCTTTGCAAGGAAGGAAAAGACATAAATGAGAAGGAGAAGGAGATGGGTCCTGTAGCACCTCTGCCACGGATGGAAAGGAAGAAAGGGCTGTGCGTGCTTAGTTGCTCAATCTTGCCGACTCTTTGAGACTAAGCACAGGCAAGAATACTAGAGTGAGTAGCCTTGCTCTTCTCCAGGGGATCTTCCCAACCCAGGGATCTAACCCAGGTCTCCTGCATTGCAGGTGGATTCTTTACCATCTGAGCCACCAGGGAAGCCCAAGAACACTGGAGTGGGCAGCCTATCCCTTCTCTAGGGGTTCTTCCTGACCCAGGAATCCAACTGGGGTCTCCTGCATTGCAGGCAGATTCCTTACCAGCTGATCTACCAGGGAAACCCAGGGAAGAAGGGTGGTTGAGTTTAAAGTCACTGCTCTCAGACACAGGGAAGTGAGAGGAGAGTTTTCCTTGGGCCCCTCTTCCTTTGGGAGGAGAGTGAGGCTCCAGTGCCAGATTGTGTAGAAACGTAGAAAAATGCTTCACTACTGGCAAAAAGTTCTTTTCAGTGTTTGTAAATTGGGAATAATAATACCTTTGGCACAGAGTTAAGAAGTAATGAGATAAACTATGGAAAGTACCTAATGTAACACTTGGTCTTAGACGCCACTCAGTTGTTTCTTTCTGACTGCCCTGGTATGGCTGGAGGCAGCACCCAGTTCATAGCTGATGTTTCTCACCAGTATTCCAGCTATCAGACTAGTGGAATAACATATTGTATCTTTCAGTTTAAATTTTCTCCCTCCCTCCTTCCTACTCTCCCTCCCTCCCTTCCTTCTTTCCATGAGGTTAATTAAGGGTCTCCTATGTACCAGGCATTTGGTTGGTGCTAGGTACCTGAGGATGAATCAAACACAGGAGCACCCACATATGGAGAAGGCAAACCTGAGCAGTGTTAAGTACAGGAGCACCTACTGAGCACGATTGGAACCATGGGCAGGGCCAACGAGAAAGACAGGGTTCCTGCCCACACAGAGCTTACTCTTGAAAATAAATGATTATAATAGAGAACAATGGGAGCATCAGAGTTCTTGTGATGAGCCCAAAAGGGAGGGTTTCAGCCAGGTGTGTTGGGTCAGGCTTCCCAGAGACGTGCCTTTTCTCTGGACTCTCGGGAACATGCTGGACGCTGGAACATGCATGCCTGGCAGTAACTGTGGGTGGCCCTACCAGGAATGAGTCATACTGAAGAACAGCAACTGCCAGTGGCTGGGCCTGGGTGCCCAGAGCTCAGAGGAACAGTGGGAGGTTGTCTATTAGGGCTGCAGCTAGGAAGTTAGATTTTTTTTTTGACGGCTGTTGGAAAATTGAGCAACATAGATAGTAGCCTTTAACCATTCATTCATTTAGTTGACAAACGTTTTTCTGAGCACCTACTATGTGCTAGAGACTCTGCTGGCTGCTAGGAATACAGAGGAGAGTCAGGTCCTCAATTTCTGTCCAGTGGGCTCCGAGTTTGGGGGTAAATTTCCCCAGGGCAGCATTTCGAGGGCAGCAGTTCTTCAAATGTGTTACAGATGTTCCTGGGCCCTCAAGGAGGTGTGAAGTGGTACAGACACGAACACTTTTGATTCTATGAGTTGGCTCTGTTTAGAAAAAACCTAAATAAAAGTGTGAGTCTCTTTAAAGAAAATATCCAGTAAATGTAAGCATAAATGATAGGCAGGCACAGCAAAATTTGTAAAGATAGGATGTTAAGGGCTGAAGTTTGGAAATACTCTATTGGGAAAATCTGAATAATAAGGGACATGATACCTTTTCCTTTGAGTCCTCCCCAAAGCCTCACTTTTCAGGTTGGTGAATGGGTGTTGGGTGCTCAGGCCAACCAGGGAATCATGGAGTCGCCCCCCGGTGACAGTGTCTGTGGCCTCAGTTCTGTCCACTCGCCCTTCCTCTTTGCTGCCTGTCTTGGGCTCTCTTTGGTGCTTGGCAGCATCTATGAGAGGTAACAGGAGGATGTGGGAACTTGTGGTTGTCCCGGTGGAGCACACATGGGAGAGAGAGTGCAGTGTGATGGGAAGGATCCAGAGACTGAAATCAGGAGATCAAATGTTCAAGTGATAGTTTGCAACAGATTTCGTGTGAATATCAGTGTATCAGTTTTTTTCATTTCAAATAAGAGAATCATATCTACTCTACTATATAGTTGAACTGAAATAATATATGGGAAAGCTTTGTAAAAATAGACTTTATTTTTGTTTTTTAGAACATTTTTAGGTTTACAGGGAAATTGCTCAGAAAGTACAGAGAGTTCCCAAATACCACCCACTCTGCAGCCTTGCCTACGGTTTCCTGGGTCAGGAAGATCCCCAGGAGAAGGAAATGGCAACCCACTCCAGTATTCTTGCCTGGGAAATCCCACAGACAGAGGAGACTGGCAGGTTATAGTCCATGGGGTTGCAAACAGTCGGACATGACTTAGCAACTAAACAACATCAAAGTAGTATGGAACATTTGGTACAATTGATGATCCAATATTGATATATTAGCTAATATATTAGCTAATCCATGCTTTATATTAGGATTCACTCTTTGCATTGGAGTGGATTTTGACAAATGCATAGTGTCGGGTATCTACCATTACTGTATCATATAGAATAATTTCACTGACCTTAAAATACCCTGAGCTTCACCTATTCATCCCTTCCCCTTCCCCTTGAATTTTTGGCAACCACTGATCTTTTTACTGTCTCTATAGTTTTGCCTTTTCCAGAATGTCATATAATTGGAATTTGTAGCCTATTGAATTCATATATTGTGTAGCCTTTTCAGACTGGTTTCTTCTACCTTATAATATGCTTTTAAGTGGAAAATTCTGAAAGAGATGGGAATACCAGACCACCTGACCTGCCTCTTGAGAAACCTATATGCAGGTCAGGAAGCAACAGTTAGAACTAGACATGGAACAACAGACTGGTTCCAAATAGGAAAAGGAGTACGTCAAGGCTGTGTATTATTGTCACCCTGCTTATTTAACTTGTATGCAGAGTACATCATGAGAAACGCTGGGCTGGATGAAGCACAAGCTGGAATCAAGATTGCCGGGAGAAATAACAATAACCTCAGATATGCAGATGACACCACCCTTATGGCAGAAAGTGAAGAGGAACTAAAAAGCCTCTTGATGAAAGTGAAAGAGGAGAGTGAAAAAGTTGGCTTAAAGCTCAACATTCAGAAAATGAAGATCATGGCATCTGGTCCCATCACTTCATGGGAAATAGATGGGGAAACAGTGGAAACAGTGACAGACTATTTTTCTGGGCTCCAAAATCACTGCAGGTGGTGATTGCAGCCATGAAATTGAAAGATGCTTACTCCTTGGAAGGAAAGTTATGACCAACCTAGACAGCATATTAAAAAGCAAAGATATGACTTTGCCAACAAAGGTCCATCTAGTCAAGGGTATGATTTTTCCAGTGGTCGTGTATGGATGTGAGAGTTGGACTGTGAAGACAGCTGAGCACTGAAGAATTGATGCTTTTGAACTGTGGTGTTGGAGAAGACTCTTGAGAGTCCCTTGGACTGCAAGGAGATCCAACCAGTCCATTCTAAAGGAGATCAGCCCTGGGTGTTCTTTGGAAGGACTGATGCTAAAGCTGAAACTCCAGTACTTTGGCCACCCCATAGGAAGAGTTGACTCATTGGAAAAGACTCTGATGCTGGGAGGGATTGGGGGCAGAAGGAGAAGGGGACAACAGAGGATGAGATGGCTGGATGGCATCACCGACTCGATGGACTTGCATTTGTGTGAACTCCGGGAGATGGTGATGGACAGGGAGGCCTGGCGTGCTGTGATTCATGGAGTCGCAAAGAGTCGGACACAACTTAGCAACTGAACTGAACTGAACTGACACTTTTAAGGTTTGCCCATGTTTTACTATTGCTTGTAATCTCATTAATTTTTTAAAAAATCACTGGTTAATATTCCATTGCCTGAATTTATCACCATGATTACTCATTCACCTGTTAAAAGGATCTATTGGTTGCTTCCAAGTTTTGGTAACTTTGCTACTTTGTCAAAGATCATTTCAGTTGACTCTATTTATTTATGTTGTGCTGTGTGTAGTTGCTCAGTCGTGTCAACTGTTTTCGACCCCATGGAATGTAGCCCACCAGGCTACTCTGTCCATGGGGATTCTCTGGGCAGGAATACTGGAGTGGGTTGCCATGCCCTCCTCTAGGGGATCTTCCCAACCCAGGGATCGAACCCATGTCTTCTGCATTACAGGCAGTTTGTTTACCATCTGAGTCACCAAGGAAGCTCTGACTA
Source organism: Ovis canadensis (assembly GCF_042477335.2). Lineage (NCBI taxonomy): Eukaryota > Metazoa > Chordata > Mammalia > Artiodactyla > Bovidae > Ovis > Ovis canadensis. The sequence goes on along the minus strand of NC_091247.1, from coordinate 135,226,978 downwards.
TATTTATGTGGGCCTGTATATTTATTCTGGGCTGTCTATTCTGTTCCATTGATCTAGTTGTCTTGATCACTGGAAAGGCTTTTTTTTTTTTTAATTTATTGACCCATGCCCTGTGTCTTGTGGGATCTTAGTTCCCCAAGCAGGGATTAAACCCATGCCCTCAACAGTGAAAGTGTGAAGTCTTAACCACTGGACCAATAGGGAATTCCCTGGCTTTTTAAAACCATAAAGTCTTAAAGCCACGGATGGCACTATTACTAGAGGCAGTGATCAGACAGGGCCTAGTGGATGTCTCCCACTAGGAGACAGTTCTTATGCTCTCTGCTTTTTGTGAATTAAGGAATGTGATCCCTCATCTGTGAGGAGAGGAAGTCGAGGCTACAAAGCCAACGGTCATGGTGTACTCGGTCTCCTCCTTTCTGTTAAGTTGGAGGACAGAGGTTGTTCACAATGTCTGTTTGAGGGACTTCCCTGATGATCCAGTGGCTAAGACTCCATGCTCCCAATGCAGGGGGGCTGGGTTCCTTAGATCCCACATGCTGCAATTAAGAAATCACATTTTGCAGCAAAGATCAAAGATCCCATGTGCTGCAATTAAGATTTGACACAGCCAAATAAATAAATAAACATTTAAAACAAACAAACAAAAATGTTTGATTAATCCCTGCCCTTGTTTGACTTTAAAGATCAGATCACAACATTTTGCTTCTGGTAAGTCAGGCATTAGATCTTCTATTATTTGCATATGTTTTATTATTGTCTTCCTTATTCTAGACAAAAATGTTCCTTTTTACTGCTCAATCTGGACATGCTTCATGATTGTCCATTATAGCTGGCATTCTTCCTATGCTTTCACAGTGGTTCTCAAAGTGGTCCTTGGCCAGCTGACTCAGTATGCCCTGCCTGGGAAGTTGTTAGAAATGCATGTTCTCAGGCCTGACCCTGATCTGATGAATGAAACCTCTGTAGGAGAAGCCAAGTAATCTGTTTTTGAACAAGCTCTCCAGAAGATGCACATTGGAGCTGGAGAACCACTAACTTTGAGTCAGCTTTTTATTCTATTGGTAGCCACATTCTTCAATGCATTCTCTTGGATAGACGGTCACATTGCCCACTTCCCCTCTTGAGCTGGAGGAATGGAGGTTTAGACATGCCATGAGGAGGAGGGTCCAGAGCCAGACTCATCTCGGAGTGACTATAGTTCTCCTTTCCCTTTGGGTATCAGAGCTCATCACAGATGTCCTTGCCTCTTCCTTAAGGAAGTTATCCTAGAATACAACTCAAAGCACTTCCTGCATGGCCTCAGGAAGGAGAGCATCACTGGTCAGGCTGTTGAGTGACAGTTGATAGCCTGCCTCATCTACTACTCTGAGTCCTGACTCAGAGGAGCTCTCTCTCCCTTCTCAATATTTCTTTCTCTCTCTGTAGTCACATCTGCCCAGATCAGCTGAGCCACTGCCACTGCCTGTCTTTGGAGGAGAATGTGTGGCCATAGAACAGTTGGGCGGATGGAATGGCCTCTCCTTAGAAACAGACTCTCTGCAGGTCAAGGTCTCGGAAGATTGCCTGTTAGGGCATGGGGCAAGGGCTTGTCTGTTTATTGAGGGTGTGGACTGGGAGTCAAGGCAGGCTTTTTATGAATAGAGAAGTTTTGTAGACTTTGTGGCCTTGTACTGATTCTTTTGGGAAAGCTGACTGGCATGAATAGAGACATCTATGATGGGGGGATGGAAATCAATTTTAGTGAAGTAAATGTAGGTAGATTCACTTTAATTTGTCAATATCTTTCTTCCACTTGTTGGTACTTCACCCATAAATTGCATGCATATACCCATAGATTCAGAATCCTTTTTATTAACCATCTAGTTTGCTTTTCCTCAAGCTTAGTATCTGCCGGTGTGGTAGTAGATTCTGGCTGCTGTAGACAGGTAGGTGGTGGCCCTTCTTTTAGTTGATAAGCAGTGATGGGCAGCATGTGGCCTTAGTTCTGTGGCATGCAAACATACACACACACATATATACAGGGGCCCATATTCTATGTCTATTTAACTTGCAAGAGTCGGTTAGACATATAACATTTGCCTGGCCTAAAGTATAAAATTAAAAACTCTGAAATAATGGATGAAATCCATTCAGGCACTTGGTGGTTTAGAGTAAAGCTGAATTTCCTGCTATTTGGAAATCTTATTTCCATAAATAAAGCTAAGTGGGCAGAGGAAGACCTACTCCTCCCTACCGAACGGGAAGCAAAACTACACATATTAAAGAGTGTCTCAAAGGTGCTCATACTGCTTGGGAAAAATGCCCTAGACACCCAGGCTATTTGTGTTAAGACTGAACACATGATCTAAATGTGAATTAAGCAAGACCATGGTAAAGTTGACTGAAAATGAGTTAGCAAAACTTTGGGAGCCATTCATTCCCCTATTAAAACATCTTCCTCCTTAGAAAAATTCCTCTCTTTTTTGAACTTGGGCAGTCTTTAAAAGACAAAATTCTTCATTTGTGGTTATCTAATCTCTTTTAAAAAATGCTTTGCCCTCATCTATTGCTTGTAGGGATTTAAAATAGTATAGCTGTTGTGAAAATGTTTGATTCCTCAGTAAGTTAAACACAAAAGTTATTATGTATGCTTATGGCCCAGAATATTCCACTCCTACATATATATCCAAGGTAATCAGAATCATAGGTTCATATAAACACTTGTATATGAAGGTTCAAGCAACATTACTCATAATAGCCCCAAAGTAGAAACAACATAAAAGTCCATTAACTGAAGATGTGATGAACAAATGCTATAGTCACACAAAGGAATATTATTCAACCATCAGAAGGAACGAAGTGTTGTTGCATGCTACATGGATGAACCTTGGAAACATTATGCTAAGGGGAAGAAGACAGAAACAGAGGCCTGCGTACTTCTATTTATATGAAAAGTCCAGAATAGGCGAATCCATGGAGACAGGAGGTAGATTAATGGTTTCCAGGGCCTGGTGGGAGAGGAGAAGTGAAGAATGACTATGAATGGGTATGAGGTTTCTCTTAGGGGTGATAAAGATATTCTGGAGTTAGATAGTGATGATGATGGCAGATCCTAGTGATGATATTAAAAACCACTAAAATGTATACTATAAGGATGAATTTAGTGGTATGTGAGTTATATCTCAATTAAAAAAATAAAAGGCCTCAACAAGGCTCTACTACTTCTTCATTTTTCTTCTTTTAGATTAAATCAGGCAAGTAGAATGCTTTGTTACTTGGGCCCCTGGTCAAGTCTTCACTGAGCTGAGTGCTCTCCTTTGCCTTCTTAATATGCTGTAAGGTATCAAGTCCTAGATCTGAAAGAGCAGATAATAAGAACTAAAAGGATCTCAGAAAGGAGTAAAGAGTTGGACAGGTTATCTGAGATTCTTAGGAAAGAGTTAAACTCTACATATTTATCTAGTCAAGTATTTATGGAACCCTTTCATGGACTAAATATCATGTGATTACTAACACAAGTGGGACCAAGTCTCTACCTTCATGAAGCTCAAGTTAAGATGTGTTAAGCAAAAAATTTGAATTCAGAGTGATCCACCTACCACAGGAATGTAAAAGAGATTCTGGATTTCACAGGAGAACTTGCAGAAGAGATGGGGGCAGAAGATAGTGTCCTCCAAGCATTGTCAACAAGAACTAAGGGGCAGAAGTAAGAAATGGTGGTGTATTTAGGGAAGATGGAGAAATGGTCAGAGTTTCATCCACATCCTCAAGGCAAGAATGTGCAATTCTTTGCTTTGTCTTTTGTAAAAATTCTTTCTAAATTTTAGCTGCATTGGCAAAATTTTGAACAGTACAAAAAGAGAATACACTGGATGGTAATCTCCCTGATACCCTTTCTCCTAATTGTCCTCTCCAGATGAAACTATCTCTAGAAAGGCTTCTAATAGACCCTATGATTTCTGCTTTATTGACTATGCCAAAGCCTTTGACTGTGTGGATCACAAGAAACTGTGGAAAATTCTGAAAGAGATGGGAATACCAAACCACCTGACCTGCCTCTTGAGAAACCTGTATGCAGGTCAGGAAGCAACAGTTAGAACTGGACATGGAACAACAGACTGGTTCCAAATAGAGAAAGGAGTACATCAAGGCTGTATATTGTCACCCTGCTTATTTAACTTCTATGCAGAGTACATCATGAGAAACACTGAGCTGGAAGAAGCACAGGCTGGAATCAAGATTGCCAGGAGAAATATCAATAAGCTCAGATATGCAGATGACACCACCCTTATGGCAGAAAGTGAAGAGGAACTAAAAAGCCTCTTGATGAAAGTGAAAGAGGAGAGTGAAAAAGTTGGCTTAAAGCTCAACATTCAGAAAACAAAGATCATGGCATCTGGTCCCATCACTTCATGGGAAATAGATGGGGAAACAGTGGAAACAGTGTCAGACTTTATTTTGGGGGGCTCCAAAATCACTGCAGATGGTGACTGCAGCCATGAAATTAAAAGACGCTTACTCCTTGGAAGGAAAGTTATGACCAACCTAGATAGCATATTGAAAAGCAGAGACATTACTTTGCCAACAAAGGTCCATCTAGTCAAGGGTATGATTTTTCCAGTGGTCGTGTATGGATGTGAGAGTTGGACTGTGAAGAAAGGTGAGCATCGAAGAATTGATGCTTTTGAACTGTGGTGTTGGAGAAGACTCTTCAGAGTCCCTTGGACTGCAAGGAGATCCAAACAGTCCATCCTAAAAGAGATCAGTCCTGGGTGTTCATTGAAAGGACTGATGCTAAAGCTGAAACTCCAATACTTTGGCCACCTCATGCGAAGAGTTGACTCATTGGAAAAGGCTCTGATGCTGGGAGGGATTGGGGGCAGGAGGAGAAGGGGACGACAGAGGATGAGATGGCTGGATGGTATCACTGACTTGATGGACTTGAGTTTGAGTGAACTCTGAGAGTTGATGATGGACAGGGAGGCCCGGCGTGCTGTGATTCATGGGGTCGCAAGGAGTCAGACATGACTGAGCGACTGAACTGAACTGAACCGATCCCCCTTTGCTTTATTTTTTGAGAAATAGGGGCTTTTTCATCAAGACTAGATCACAGACAGAATAAAATTTTAAAATTGAATTCTATAAATTGATTGTTTTCCATTTGCCTAATTCAGTTGAGTTCAGTCTAATCTGCTTCGTTCAACCAAGTCTAATTATCTTTACCTTGTGGCAGTCATTTCATGGTAATTAATTGATTATGAAATTTTAAATTAAAAAGGTTTTTCAATTGATATTCATTCATTCAAACATTTGTCATTCAACAAATACTTCCTGCATCTCCTACCAACTGTTGGCTCTGTTCTAAGACTTGGGATACATAGTGAACAAGATAAACATCTTGTATTTGTCCTCAGAGAGCTCACTGGGGGATAATAAAGATAAGAAAGTATGTAAGTTAACAAGAAAAGCAGGTGGTAATAAGTTCTAAGATGGCAAATTTTAAAAGGGTGAAGACATAGAAAATGGGGAACAGGGGACCTATTCTAGATTGTCTAGTTTTTGAGGATGTGATATTTAATTTAAGACCTCAAACCAAGAAGGACCAGCCATGCAAAGATCCGCTGACAGGCACAGCTAGTGCCAAGAACCTACGGTGGAACCAGTCAGGCAATTTAAAGAAACAGGGAGAAGGCAAGGACGGCTGACTCTCAGAGTGAGTGAGTGGACTTGTACTAGTATATTAGGGCTTCTGTAGCAAAGAACCACAGCCTGGGTGGCTTAAACAACTGAAATTTGTTTTCTCGTGTTTATGGAAGTTAGAAGTCCAAGATCAATGTGTCAGCACTGTTGATTTCTTCCCAGGCCCCTCTCAGTGCTTTTTAGATGACCAACTTTCCCTCTCTCTTCACATGGTCTTTCCTTTGTGCATATCTGTATTTTAATTGCTTCTTATTTTATAGACAACTATCACATTGGATTAAGGCCCACTCATATCATCCCCATTTTACCTTAATTACTTCTTTCAATACCCTATCTCCAAATATAGTCACATTTTGAGGTATTGAAGTTAGGATGTCAACATGTAAATTTTGGAGGGACATAATTCTGCCCCTAAGAGGACTGGTAAGGTCTGAGCAGAAGCCAGACCATATAGGGTTTTCTTGGCCAAGGTAAGGAGTTTTATTTAATAACAAGAGCCACTGGAGGATTTTAAGCAGGTGGGGCTGCAGATCTGACCAATATTTGGGAGTTAGAACTTCTCTGCAGATTCTCATAAGGAGAACCAAAGCACTCCTGGCCCTAGCCCAGAGATGATTTTCCCTATCAACCCAGGGCCCAGATTAAACTTTTTTCATCCTGTTCACAGTCCCTGTTTTTCATTAGAGTTTCATCAGAGTACAAAAACAAACCAATACACTCAAGATAGCATTCCTCAATACTCCAAACAAATTCTGAAAAATGTAAAGGGTCAAAGATAAATACACATTTTGCAAGACTCTCTGATCTATTTATGTCTCAAAAACCTCCTAGGTAGAGGAATTGCACTGACTGCAAATAGCCATGGTTGACTCTCTATGAGTACATGATTATCATGTGGGTTGTATGCCACAGGATTGTTGAAAAGAGAGATTTCTGCATGGTGGTAAATTTCCATACTCATCAGTAGATTTTGGTTTTTTCACTTGGATCAAGATTTCCAACCATAAACAAAGGGGAAATTTTGGCTTGAGAAATATCTACTTTGTTAATAAGCAAATCTGAAACTGGAAAAAAATAATTTTGTTTTGTAAACACGGACTCATTATTCAGTGCAAAACATAGCTCTTATAAAACGCTACAGGGACATGGTCCCATGAGGCTAGTAGTTAAAGTGGAGGGATAGAAACAGCAGGTCTGTTTATTGTGCAAATTCAGGGAATGTCAAAGCCAGATAAAAATTATTTTAAACAACTGAATGCTACTTACCAGCTGTGAGCTACCTGCCTCAACCAGCCTTTCAAGCTTAAAAGGAGAAAAATCTGTCTTTTCTCTCCATGCATTTGAAGACAGCATCAGAATTAACATCTGACTCATAAATAGTCCATGAAACAGATGACTCTTCACATCCTATGACTTGATGTTTTCAGATAAAATCTCTTTCTCTTTTGCATTTTTAAAAGCTAGTTTCCTTCTCTGCTTGGTCCTCTGGTTAATGTGTGGAGGAAGGCTCTTGGCAGCCAGATGGGATATAATCTATATTTAGGCTTCCATTAGCTCTTATGTTTGAATGTGCTACCATTTCCTAATTTTAATACAAATATTCTATGAGAGTGGATTGCCATTTATGTTATTGCTGCATAAAACAGTGATTATGCTAATACATGTTGTTTTTCACAGAGATTAATTAAAAAACATGTGTGCCCCATTTTCATTGGTCACATGTTGACAAATGGGATCACATTTGATATCCAACTGGTCAGCCTCAATTATCGTTTTTCTCCATGTCCCTTCCAGGACATGGTCTGGACTCTATTAGTGCTTTCTTTTTAGTTTGTGGGAGTTTAGTAACCCAATTAGCCTTGAGAATGGAGGAATAAGAAATGGAACCAGTTCATCTTAAGCTATAAGGTTCATGTTGCCAGAGTAACTTTTTTCCTAGAGTAAGAGATTATTGTGTCATTCCAAATGTACAGGCAACTACTGTACGAAAGTGCTACAGCGAGCTTAGCGCTAAACTTTGCTCAAATTAGTATTAATGCAAGTTTAGGGGTAGTCAAATTCAAGAGAGAAGTATGCTGCTTTTATTACCACTTCCCAAGCCTGTGTAGTAGAAGGCTCTGATGATGATTATAAGAATAACAGCTCCTCCTTGCTTGTGCTAGACAGAATATAAAGCAGTTTCACAACATTTTTGCTTTGAATCACAGTAATCCTCCCTGTGTCCTCTAGCAAAGACTTCCCTTGGGCCAGCAGAATGCTGGCATTGCCATCAGAATGCTGGCATTGCCATCAGAATCCTGGGAATCAAGTCTTGGGTGGGTCTTGGGGTTCTAATAAACACAGCACATGGAACAACCTTCTTGAGTCATACTCTTTAACAGAAAAGAGAAATCTGAGGTCACAATTACTCAAAAGGTTTTTTGGACCTTAGAAAAGAGATGAGGAACCTACAAATGGCCTTCTATACAAAAGAAGGTAGATCATCAGACTCATGTAAGTTCTCAATTATAGCAGCTGTTTGAATTCCAGAAGGAATATCCACTATCTAGTTTGTCACATGATGGAAAAGATCAGAAGTTGGATATGGGGAGGGTGGTGGGAGGGGGGTTCAGGATTGGGAACTCATGTACACCCGTGGTGGATTCATGTCAATGTATGGCAAAACCAACACAGTATTGTAAAGTAAAAACAAAACAAAACAAAAAACCACACACCAAAAAAAAGATCAGAAATGGGGCTTGGTCATTTCCAGTCACCAAGGTGAGTTCCAGGTGCTTCTGGATCAGCACAGAAGATCAGACATGGATTCTGATGTTTGCTCTTTTACACATCAACTCAGACAAGCTTCTTGCTGCCATATCACAAGGCCCCTGGCTGGAGAGGATGATGAGGGGAGAGCTGAAGTCACGTCAATAACTCTCAGTCCAGCTCCTGCTATTCTTACAGTCTTTGTTCTCCCCTCACAGCGAGCCACTGCAGGCTCTCTTCTGACTTTCCTGACCGCTTTTCTCTGCTTTCTTCCTTAGCCTCTCTTCCCGGAACTGGCGACTTGAATGTTGACATCCCTGGGTTTACCGTATCTCTTATCTGTTCTCAGTTTACCTCCAGTCTTTGGACAGCCTCGTCCATTCTCATGGCTCCAGGTGTCATCTTGTGATGGCTCTAGAATTAAACATACGTCTCTAGCCCAGGCCTCTTTCTCTGCTTCCTTAGATGTCTCAGACTCAACATGTTTGATCTGAATTCACAGTGCTCCCACCCCGCCTGTGTTTTCCTCCAAGATCCTCATCTCTGGGACAAGGTTGACTCTCCTCATGGTATTCCAGGCTTGGTTGGTTCCAAGCATTTAATGCACTTTGCCGCATTTCACCTTGGAAGAGCCCGATAAGGAAGGTACAGCTATTGTTGCCATTTCACATAACAGAAGTAAGTAGTCTAGTGCTTTGCCCCAGGTTCGAGAGTTCATCATGAGTAGAGCTGGGGTTTGAATGTAGACTGGGTAGACAGGGCCCACACTTTTTGTGTTTGCTTTGTGTTGGCTGAGTGGTGTGCAGGATTTTAGTTCATCAACCAGGGACTGAACCCATGCCCCCTGCAGTGGCAACATGGAGTCTTGATTACTGGACTACCAGGGAAGTCCCCAGAGCCTACACTTTTAATGACTCTGCCTTCTGCTTGCTGTGGAACATTTACCCAGGTCAGAAACACGTGCAGCACTTTTTTTTTCCTGTATTTGAATTTGTTATAATATTGGTTGTTTTATGTTTTGTCTTTCTGGTCCCCAGGTATGTGGAATTTTAGCAACCTCATCAGGGATCAAACCCACACGCCCTGCACTGGAAGGTGAAGTCTCAACCACTGGACTACCAGGGAAGTCCCCCAGACAATCATTTCTGAAGCCTCATGCTTGTTTGCCTCCCATATGTAGTCCAGTGCCACGCCTATCATTTTTGCCTCCAGAATAAATTTCTGTTCCTCTCTGTCCTTACTGTCACCACCTTAGTGCAAGATATTGCCGCTTTTCTGGACATATGCACTGGCCTAATGGCTCTTTCTGCCTTTCTTTCTTTTCTCCTTCCCACCCCGTATACTTCCCATATTGCAACAAAAGAAATCTCTGAATCATAAATTCAGTGTTGCCACTCTGCTAAATAAAATGCTCAAATTGTATCCTACCATCCTCAGGCCTAAACTCCTGTTAAAGGATAAAGTGAGGTATATTAAAGAGTTTTAGAGTTTATTTGAGAAAAAAATCAATTTGAATTGGGCCGCTCCAAACCAGAATTGGTTAGGAGTGTTCTGCGGATGGGAACCAGGGGAAACACCTATTGTGAAAGTGTGGAAGCAAAAAAGGAGATTCTGTCATTGACCACAGCTTGAAGTCTTATTGGCTGTTTGTGAGTGGTCCTCCTTATGTTTGGATTTCTTAAACTTGAGAAATTTTCAAACTTAGATTTTTGGTTTGCTTGTGTAGATCAACCAACTTTAGAGCTACCTCAGTCTAATGGACTCTTGAGTTTAACTAACTTAACACTCTTCAACATGTCTTATGGAGAAAGAAATGGCACCCCACTCCAGTACTCTTGCCTGGAAAATCCCATGGACGGAGGAGCCTGGTAGGCTGCAGTCCATGGGGTCGCTAAGAGTCGGACATAACTGAGCGACTTCACTCTCACTTTTCACTTTCATGCATTGGAGAAGGCAATGGCAGCCCACTCCAGTGTTCTTGCCTGGAGAATCCCAGGGGTGGGGGGGCCTGATGGGCTGCCGTCTATGGGGTCACACAGAGTCGGACATGACTAAAGTGACTTAGTGGCAGCAACATATCTTAGGGTTTCCCTGATGGCTCAGCAGGTAAAGAATCTGCCTGCATTACAGGGGATGCAGGTTTGACCCTTGGTCAGGAAGATCCCCTGGAGAAGGAAAGGACAACAGACTCCTTTAATCTTACTTGAAAATCCCATGTAAAGAGGAGGCTGGTGGGCTATAGTCCATGGGGTCACAAAGGATTGGACATGACATAATCACGATGGTGTGATCACTCACCTAGAGCCAGACATCCTGGAATGTGAAGTCAAGTGGGCCTTAGAAAGCATCACTACGAACAAAGCTAGTGGAGGTGATGGAATTCCAGTTGAGGTATTTCAAATCCTGAAAGATGATGCTGTGAAAGTGCTACACTCAATATGCCAGCAAATTTGGAAAACTCAGCAGTGGCCACAGGACTGGAAAAGGTGTTTTCATTCCAATTCCAAAGAAAGGCAATGCCAAAGAATGCTCAAACTACCGCACAATTGCACTCGTCTCTCACGCTAGTAAAATAATGCTCAAAATTCTCCAAGCCAGGCTTCAGCAATACATGAACCGTGAACTTCCTGATGTTCAAGCTGGTTTAAGAAAAGGCAGAGGAACCAGAGATCAAATTGCCAACGTCTGCTGGATCATCGAAAAAGCAAGAGAGTTCCAGAAAAACATCTATTTCTGCTTTATTGACGATGCCAAAGCCTTTGACTGTGTGGATCACAATAAACTGTGGAAATTTCTGAAAGAGATGGGAATACCAGACCACCTGACCTGCCTCTTGAGAAACCTATATGCAGATCAGGAAGCAACAGTTAGAACTGGACATGGAGCAACAGACTGGTTCCAAATAAGAAAAGGAGTGTGTCAAGGCTGTGTATTGTCACCCTGCTTATTTAACTTGTATGCAGAGTACATCATGAGAAATGCTGGGCTGGAAGAAGCACAAGCTGGAATCAAGATTGCCGGGAGAAATATCAATAATCTCAGATATGCAGATGACACCACCCTTATGGCAGAAAGTGAAGAGGAACTGAAAAGCCTCTTGATGAAAGTGAAAGAGGAGAGTCAAAAAGCTGGCTTAAAGCTTAACATTCAGAAAACGAAGATCATGGCATCTGGTCCCATCACTTCATGGGAAATAGATGGGGAAACAGTGGAAACAGTGTCAGACTATTTTTGGGGGCTCCAAAGTCACTGCAGATGGTGATTACAGCCATGAAATTAAAAGATGCTTACTCCTGGGAAGGAAAGTTATGACCAACCTAGATAGCATATTGAAAAGCAGAGACATTACTTTGCCAACAAAGGTCTGTCTAGTCAAGGCTATGGTTTTTCCAGTAGTCATGTATGAATGTGAGAGTTGGAATGTGAAGAAAGCTGAGTGCTGAAGAATCAATGCTTTTGAACTGTGGTGTTGGAGAAGACTTTTGAGAGTCCCTTGGACTGCAAGGAGATCCAACCAGTCCATTCTAAAGGAGATCAGCCCTGGGATTTCTTTGGAAGGAATGATGCTGAAGCTGAAACTCCAGTACTTTGGCCACCTCATGTGAAGAGTTGACTCATTGGAAAAGACCCTAATGCTGGGAGGGATTGGGAGCAGGAGGAGAAGGGGATGACAGAGGATGAGATGGCTTGATGGCATCACCAATTCGATGGACATGAGTCTGAGTGAACTCCAGGAGTTGGTGATGGACAGGGAGGCTTGGTGTGCTGTGATTCATGGGGTCACAAAGAGTCAGACATGACTGAGCAACTGAACTGAACTGACTGAGCGACTAAGCTCACACGCAGCATGTCTTTAAAGGCCCACCCTGGGCTCTGTTCTCTCCAGCCTCATCCTTCTTCCCACACTCCCTCCCCTCCCCTTGTATTGTCCACATGATCCAGTCTTTCTGAACTCTTCCATTTTCTGGCTTTTGGAAAGACTTCTGCTCTCTTTCACCTTTCAGCCTCTGAGCTGCCTGATTCCTTTGCCTGGAGCACTCCCCCTTCTCTAGCTGGTTTACACCTGCTCATCCTTTAAAGCCTCGAGGTCTCCTCCCTGAGATCTTCAAAAGGGAGTTTGGCACCTTGGCTGTGTGTTCTAGAGCAGCTGACTTACCATGTGCCAGGCTCTGTTCTGAGCATTTAAAATACAATCACTCATTTAGTTTCACAACAACCCCCTGAGGTGCAATTTTAATTTCCTTCTAGCAGACCAAGAAGTTGAAGCACAAAGTGTATCAGTCACAGTCCAGTCAAACAGTTTAGCTGTGTTAATTCATTTAATTTCACAATTATAATTTCCATATAGCACACGAGGAAGTACTCCGAGTGACCAAAGCTGAGTCAGGGTGGGGAAGACTGCAGCGGGAAGATGTAAGAGAAAATGAACAGTGTAAAAGCTCACCATTGGAAACTCTTGAGGCCATTTAGAGAAAATGAACAGGGTAAAAGTTCACCATTAGGAAATTCTTGAGGCCATTTACAGATCAAAATCTGAGAACTGCCCATCTGAAGGTAAGGTGGGACTGAGAGTTCCATCTCTCTAGGACAGATTATTTCTGTTTTTAATTCAGTAATTGAGTTGATATGCACCAGGAACAAATTGCTCTGCCTGTTTCCCTACATAGAGAAGATGGCAAAGATAATTCACACTAAGTGTTGGGCTTCCCTGGTGGCTCAGATGGTAAAGAATCCACCTGCAATGCAGGAGACCTGGGTTCAATCCCTGGGTTGGGAAGATCCCCTGGAGGAGGGCATGGCAACCCACTCCAGTATTCTTGCCTGGAGAATCCCCATGGATAGAGGAGCCAGGCTACAGTCCATGGGGACACAAAGAGTCAGACACTACTAAGTGCTGGAAAGGCTGTGACAAATTAATTACTGATGAGTTTTGGCCCGAGGACATGGACTAAAACTAATTTTTTTATTTGTTTGCAACAAGTATGCTTTGGGGATGCTGCCCTTTCTTGAAGCTGGTCATCTCACCAGTGGAAAGAGTTGGGCTTCTTGTGAGAAGCCATTGTGTTTTTATCGAGCAAATAATATAAATTATGTGCTTACTGATGTTTCCCTTTTTCCTTTGGCTGCTTACAAAGGGCAGAGCCTGGATTGGCCTTTAAGCTCTTGGAGGCTTGTAGGATTTCACAGCCCACCTTTCACGTCCTAACCTCACCGCTGCAACTCATTTTCTATCCCATTTTCTTTGTCTTCTTTTCTTCAACTTATGTTTGATCGCTTGTATATTGCTGAATGTATCTTTCATCTTTGTAATTGCATAATTGCATCTTTGTAAGCCACCCCTAGTCCTTCCAGGAACAACATAAATAGTCACCAACTCAAATGTTTTTTTTATCATAGATTTGATTCCTCTCTTCATTTTTAGCTGAGAACTTTAAATTACTGACATGTATCAATGTACCATTAATTTCTAGAATGAATGAATTTAGCAGAAGCCTGGGCTTCCCTTGTGGATCAGATGGGAAAGAATCTGACCGGAATGTGGGAGACCTGGGTTTGATCCTTGGGTTGGAAAGATCCCCTGGAGAAGGGAAAGGCTACCCACTCTAGTAAAGAGTTGAACACAACTGAGCGACTTTCACTTTTACTTTTTTAAGACAAAAAGCGAAATATTAAAATGTGTGGCTTCTAGCTGAGAGATATGTAATTTTAGAATTAACTGATTAAGAAATATATGTTGAGTGGTTACCTGAGGCCAGGGATGGGAGGTGAGTAAAATGGGTGAAATGGTCAAAAGGTAAAAAACTTCCAGTTGTATGATAAATAATTCCTAGGGATGTGATGTATAGCATGGTGACTATGGTTAACAATCAATCCATATGGTTAACTTTCAAACTGTATATGTGAAAGTTGCTGCTGCTGCTAAGTCATTTCAGTCGTGTCCAACTCTGTGCGAGAGTACTGGAGTGGGGTGCCATTGCCTTCTCAGTGAAAGTTGCTGAGAGAGAGTAAATCTTAAAAGTCTCATCGCTAGAAAAAATGTTTGTAATGATGTATGGTGATGGCTGTTAACTAGATTTATTGTGATAATCATTTTGTAATATATACAAATATCATTATGTTGTACACCTAAAATGAACATAATGTTATATGTCAGTTATGTCTCAAAATACATACAAATAAAATCAGATACTCATTTAAAAAATAATTGAGTCATCAGAAATGATAGTAAATGACTGAAGAAATAGTGTTTGCCAGAGTGAGAGGTACCAGAGGCAAGGCAGTCTGGATGTCTTAATATTGGCTTGTTAAGCCACTGATACAACCCCACCCACAGTGAGGAAACTTCATAATAAAGAGAACTCCACAAATTCCCAGAATATAGAAAGCCCACCCCAAACGCTGCAATATAACCAAGATGAAGAGACAGAGGAATATCCAGCAGGTAAAGGAACAGGAGAAATGCCTACCAAACCAAACCAAAGAGGAAGAGATAGGGAATCTACCTGAGAAAGAATTCCGAATATTGATAGTGAAAATGATCCAAAATCTTGAAATCAAAATGGAATCACAGATAAATACCCTGGAGACAAGGATTGAGATGATGCAAGAAAGGTTTAACAAGGACCTAGAAGAAATAAAAAAGAGTCAATATATAATGAATAATGCAATAAGTGAGATCAGGAACACTCTGGAGGCAACAAATAGTAGAATAATGGAGGCAGAAGATAGGATTAGTGAAATAGAAGATAGAATGGTAGAAATAAATGAATCAGAGAGGAAAAAAGAAAAATGAATTAAAAGAAATGAGGACAACCTCAGAGACCTCCAGGACAATATGAAACACTCCAACATTCGAATTATAGGAGTCCCAGAAGAAGAAGACAAAAAGAAAGACCATGAGAAAATTCTTGAGGAGATAATAGTTGAAAACTTCCCTAAAATGGGGAAGGAAATAATCACCCAAGTCCAAGAAACCCAGAGAGTTCCAAACAGGATAAACCCAAGGCGAAACACCCCAAGACATATATTAATCAAATTAACAAAGACCAAACACAAAGAACAAATATTAAAAGTATCAAGGGAAAAACAACAAATAACACACAAGGGGATTCCCATAAAGATAACTGCAGATCTTTCAATAGAAACTCTTCAGGCCAGGAGGGAATGGCAAGACATACTTAAAGTGATGAAAGAAAATAACCTACAGCCCAGATTACTGTACCCAGCAAGGATCTCATTCAAATATGAAGGAGAAATAAAAAGCTTTACAGACAAGCAAAAGCTGAGAGAATTCAGCACCACCAAACCAGCTCTCCAACAAATACTAAAGGATATCCTCTAGACAGGAAACACAAAAAGGGCGTATAAACCTGAACCCAAAACAATAAAGTAAATGGCAACGGGATCACACTTATCAATAATTACCTTAAACATAAATGGGTTGAATGCCCCAACCAAAAGGCAAAGACTGGCTGAATGGATACAAAAATAAGATCCCTATATATGCTGCCTACAAGAGACCCACCTCAAAACAACGGACACATACAGACTGAAAGTGAAGAGCTGGAAAAAGATATTCCATGCAAATAGAGACCAAAAGAAAGCAGGAGTAGCAATACTCATCTCCGATAAAATAGACTTTAAAACAAAGGCTGTGAAAAGAGACAAAGAAGGCCACTACATAATGATCAAAGGATCAATCCAAGAAGAAGATATAACAATTATAAATATATATGCACCCAACATAGGAGCACCGCAATATGTAAGACAAATGCTAACAAGCATGAAAGGGGAAATTAACAATAACACAATAATAGTGGGAGACTTTAATACCCCACTCACACCTATGGACAGATCAACTAAACAGAAAATTAACAAAGAAACGCAAACTCTAAAGGATACAATAGACCAGTTAGACCTAATTGATATCTATAGGACATTTCACCCCAAAACAACGAGTTTCACTTTTCTCAAGTACTCATGGAACCTTTTCCAGGATAGATCACATCCTGGGCCATAAATCTAACCTTGATAAATTCAAAAAAATCGAAATCATTCCAAGCATCTTTTCTGACCATAATGCACTAAGATTAGATCTCAATTACAGGAGAAAAACTATTAAAAATCCCAACGTATGGAGGCTGAACAGCACGCTTCTGAATAACCAACAAATCACAGAAGAAATCAAAAAAGAAATCAAATTATGCATAGAAACTAATGAAAATGAAAACACAACAACCCAAAACCTGTGGGGCACTATAAAAGCAGTGCTTAGAGGAAAGTTCACACCAATACAAGCATACCTCAAGTAACAAGAAAAAAGTCAAATAAATAAACTAACTCTACACCTAAAACAACTAGAAAAGAAAGAAATGGAGAACCCCAGAGTTAGTAGGAGGAAAGAAATCTTAAAAATTAGGGCAGAAATAAATGCAAAAGAAACAAAAGAGACCATAGCAAAAATCAACAAAGCAAAAAGCTGGTTCTTTGAAAGGATAAATAAAATTGACAAACCGTTAGCCAGTCTCACCAAGAAACAAAGAGAGAAAAATCAAATCAATAAAATTAGAAATGAAAATGGAGAGATCACAACAGACAACACAGAAATACAAAGGATCATAAGAGACTACTATCAGCAGTTGCATGCCAATAAAATGGACAACGTGGAAGAAATGGACAAATTCTTAGAAAAGTACAATATTCCAAAACTGAACCAGGAAGAAATAGAAAATCTTAACAGACCCATCACAGCGTGGAAATTGAAACTGTAATCAGAAATCTTCCAGCAAACAAAAGCCCAGGTCCAGATGGCTTCATAGCTGAATTCTACAAAAATTTCGAGAAGAGCTAACACCTATCCTACTGAAACTCTTCCAGAAAATTGCAGAGGAAGGTAAACTTCCAAACTCATTCTATGAGGCCACCATCACCCTAATACCAAAACCTGACAAAGACGCCACAAAAAAAGAAAACTACAGGCCAGTATCACCGATGACTATAGATGTAAAAATCCTCAACAAAATTCTAGCAATCAGAATCCAACAACACATTAAAAAGATCATACACCATGACCAAGTGGGCTTTATCCCAGGGATGCAAGGATTCTTCAATATCCGCAAATCAATCAATGTAATTCACCACATTAACAAATTGAAAAATAAAAGCCATATGATTATCTCAATAGATGCAGAGAAGGCCTTTGGCAAAATTCAACATCCACTTATGATAAAAACTCTCCAGAAAGCAGGAATAGAAGGAACATACCTCAACATAATAAAAGCTATATATGACAAACCCACAGCAAACATTATCCTCAACGGTGAAAAATTGAAAGCATTTCCCCTAAAGTCAGGAACAAGACAAGGGTGCCCACTTTCGCCACTACTATTCAACATAGTTCTGGAAGTTTTGGCCACAGCAATCAGAGCAGAAAAAGAAATAAATGGAATCCAAATTGGAAAAGAAGAAGTAAAACTCTCACTGTTTGCAGATGACATGATCCTCTACATAGAAAACGCTAAAGACTCCACCAGAAAATTACTAGAGCTAATCAATGAATATAGTAAAGTTGCAGGATATAAAATCAACACACAGAAATCCCTTGCATTCCTATACACTAATAATGAGAAAGAAGAAAAAGAAATTAAGGAAACAATTCCATTCACCATTGCAACGAAAAGAATAAAATACCTAAGAATATACCTACCTAAAGAACTAAAGACCTATATATCGAAAACCATAAAACACTGATGAAAGAAATCAAAGAGGACACTAATAGATGGGAAAATATACCATGTTCATGGATTGGAAGAATCAATATAGTGAAAATGAGTATACTACCCAAAGCAATCTACAGATTCAATGCAGTCCCTATCAAGCTACCAGCGATATTTTTCACGGAACTAGAACAAATAATTTCAAGATTTGTATGGAAATACAAAAAACCTCGAATAGCCAAAGCAATCTTGAGAAAGAAGAATGGAACTGGAGGAATCAACTTGCCTGACTTCAGGCTCTACTACAAAGCCACAGTCATCAAGACAGTATGTTACTGGCACAAAGACAGAAATATAGATCAATGGAACAAAATAGAAAGCCCAGAGATAAATCCACACACCTATGGACACCTTATCTTCGACAAAGGAGGCAAGAATATACAATGGAGTAAAGACAATCTCTTTAACAAGTGGTGCTGGGAAAACTGGTCAACCACTTGTAAAAGAATGAAACTAGATCACTTTCTAACACCATACACGAAAATAAACTCAAAATGGATTAAAGACCTAAATGTAAGACCAGAAACTATAAAACTCCTAGAGGAGAACATAGACAAAACACTCTCCGACATAAATCACAGCAGGATCCTCTATGACCCACTTCCCAGAATACTGGAAATAAAAGCAAAAATAAACAAATGGGATCTAATTAAAATTAAAAGGTTCTGCACAACAAAGGAAACTATAAGCAAGGTGAAAAGACAGCCTTCTGAATGGGAGAAAACAATAGCAAATGAAGCAACTGACAAACAATGAATCTCAAAAATATACAAGCAACTTATGCAGCTCAACTCCAGAAAAACAAATGACCCAATCAAAAAATGGGCCAAAGAACTAAATAGGCATTTCTCCAAAGAAGACATATGGATGGCTAACAAACACATGGAAAGATGCTCAACATCACTCATTATCAGAGAAATGCAAATCAAGACCACAATGAGGTACCATTTCACACCAGTCAGAATGGCTGTGATCCAAAAGTCTACAAGCAATAAATGCTGGAGAGGGTGTGGAGAAAAGGGAACCCACTTACACTGTTGGTGGGAATGCAAACTAGTACAGCCACTATGGAGAACAGTGTGGAGATTCCTTTAAAAATTGCAAATGGAGCTGCCTTATGATCCAGCAATCCGACTGCTGGGCATACACACCAAGGAAACCAGAAGTGAAAGAGACACATGTACCCCAATGTTCATCGCAGCACTGTTTATAATAGCCAGGACATGGAAACAACCTAGATGTGCATCAGCAGATGAATGGATAAGAAACCTGTGGTACATATACACAATGGAGTATTACTCGGCCATTAAAAAGAATACATTTGAATCAGTTCTAATGAGATGGATGAAACTGGAGCCGATTATACAGAGTGAAGTAAGCCAGACAGAAAAACACCAATACAGTATACTGACACATATATACGGAATTTAGAATGATGGTAATGATGACCCTGTATGCGAGACAGCAAAAGAGACACAGATGTATAGAACGGACTTTTGGATTCAGAGGGAGAGGGAGAGGGTGGGATGATTTGGGAGAATGGCATTGAAACATGTATACTATCATGTAAGAAACGAAGTGCCAGTCTATGGTTGATACAGGATACAGGATGCTTGGGGCTGGTCCATGGGGATGATCCAGAGAGATGACATGGGGTGGGAGGTGGGAGGGGGATTCAGGATTGGGAACGCATGTACACCCGTGGTGGATTCATTTCAATGTATGGCAAAACCCATACAGTATTGTAAAGTAAAATAAAGTAAAAATAAAAAATATAAATAAATAAATGAAAACAAACAAACAAACAAAAAATATTGGCTTGTTAAACTCATTTCTAGCTATTACATTTGTTGTATTTTGGCTTTTGCTCTTGTCAAATATAGGCAGGGTATACAAAAGAGAGGGGCTTCCCTGGTAGCTCAGCTGGTAAAAAAGCCATCCTCAATTCAGGAGACCCAGTTCAGTTCCTGGGTCAGGAAGATCCCCTGGAGAAGGGATAGGCTACCCCCTCCAGTATTCTTGGGCTTCCCTGGTGGCTCAGACGGTAAAGAATCTGCCTGCAATGTGAGAGACCTGGGTTTGATCCCTGGATTGGGCAGATCCCCTGGCAGAGGGCATGGCAACCCATTCCAATATTCTTGCCTGGAGAATTGCATGGACAGAGGAGCCTGGCAGTCCACAGTTCATGGGGTCGCTAAGAGTCAGACATTATTGAAGGACAAAGCATAGCACAGCACAGCATACAGTAGAGATTAAGGAAAAGGGACTGATTCGAGCAAGTAGATTAATACAAATAACTCTGAGATGGTCAGTGCTAAAAAAAAAAGACAAAGAGAGAATTATATATTAAAATCAGATTGATTTTGAATTTGTTTAAAAATGAATTTACATTTTATTAATGCATATATGAAAATAAAATTAATAAATTTGGCCACCTGATGTGAAGAACTGACTCATTGGAAAAGACCCTGATGCTGGGAAAGAGTGAAGGCAAGAGGAGAAGGGGATGACAGAGGATGATGGTTGGATGGCATCACTGACTCGATGGACATGAGTTTGAGCACGCTCTGAGAGTTGGTGATGGACAGGGAAGCCTGGTGTCCATGGGGTGGCAAGGAGTCAGACACGACTGAGCGACTGAACTGAACAGAATTGTATTTGACTAATCGCAACCGATCTATATATTTTGAAGAATAGGTGCATAGACATCCAGTGAAAACAGTCTTTGTTGGTTCTTAGATCAGTCTTGAGCACATGGAGAGAAGACCCTTCCAAGAGCCTGTAGTGCCCTAGAGGCTGAGGATCCTGGCCTTGCCCTGTTTACAAGGCATGCATGGTTACTGCTCGCGC
Organism: Ovis canadensis; assembly: GCF_042477335.2. Classification (NCBI taxonomy): domain Eukaryota; kingdom Metazoa; phylum Chordata; class Mammalia; order Artiodactyla; family Bovidae; genus Ovis; species Ovis canadensis. The sequence continues at coordinate 135,205,922 of NC_091247.1, read as the reverse complement.
CCCAGGTATGCTGTTGCACTAGAGCGCTTTCCTTTTGTGAAAAATGGACAACAATGGCTCAAACGCCACCTTCATTGATAAAATTTCCCTTCTAACTTTCCAGACATACATCAAGATCACTTCATTAAATTTGAACAATATTTGCATAAGGGTATCTTTGTACTGGGATTTTTAGACTTGTTAAATTTTCTGATATAATATTTTTCATTTTTTCTTTTGGTTTTATTGAGATATAATTGACATATAGAATTGTATAAATGTAAGATGTTGGGAGTGAAATGACTTAACTTATGCACATCATAAAATGATTACCATAGTAAATTTAGTGAACATTCATCATCTCATGTAGATTCAAAATAAAAGAAAAAAAAATTTTTTTCCCTTGTGATGAGAACTCTCAGGATTTACTCTCTAACAACTTTCATATTTAACATACAGCAGTGTTAATTATATTAATCATGTTGCACATTACATCCTTAGTACATATTTTATTCATATCAATTATAGGTAATTTAACAGTTGTATGTTTCTATTAAAGAATAGATCTAAGAAGGCGGGGATCTCATTTTGTGAAAAGGAAGTTGCAGAGAGGCTTTTGAGGCAACCCTTCAGGTTGGAGACTGAGCTGAGACTCTAACATTATATCCTAAAATGAATTCTGTTGCTTTTCTCATGACTGTGGGCTGTCTTTTTTTTTTCCACCTAAATCTTTTTTAGGTAAACAAGGTTGCAGTGATCCTTTCATCTCTCAGCCTCCCCTCCCCAGTGACAGTACAGTACCCAGACCTGTGTCTCTGTGTTCTCCAACACTTTTGCCCCCGAGTCGGGTCTTGAAATCTGTCTACCATCTACAGGCAGTAAGAAATCCAGATTGTTCATTCTGGATAGCCGCTTTTCTGCTGTATAGATTAGGTCTTTTATGGGGGGAAAAAAAAAAACTGGCACATCTGTTCTATAGGATTTCTGTGGTTGTTAAATGGAATTTATTGAAACCAACTCAGGAAAGCAGTGTTTACACGGATAACCATGCCTCAGGAAAAGTCTGTGCTAAAACTCCAATATTAAACAGTGTTCAGTGTAGGGCCCTCTTGTCTAAATGACCCACCAACGACACCCTTGCCCTGTAGACACTTGCCAGGCTTAGGGGAGAGTTGGCAGGACTCCATTTTGCTAATTTGTGTATGGAGTTTCTCCTCAGCCCCTCACATGGTTAATTCTGAATTATAATCCAGTGTACTTTCTGGGGGGCAGATTGTTCCTGAGGAAATTTGGAGAGAGAATGAGCTTTGTTTTGTTGAACTGAAAATCAAGTAACCCATGTTTGGCTAAGAATTGGGGGTGGGGGGAAGTGAAAAAGAAAAACTCATGAGAAGAAACAAAATGAAACACAAGCTCTGTCTTTCCTACAGGGCAGTGCAGGGTACGGGAGGACAGTGCGAGGAGGGGGGAGTGTAGAGGAGGCAGCTGAGTTTATTTTTAACACCAAGTTAAAGGCATACTCTGTGTTCTTTCCTTTTAAAAATAGACTTTTAACCTCTTGAAGCATTTTGACTCTATTCTGCCTATGGGGTAATACCCCTTTTGTGGCTGGCAACTCCCACTGGATTTTTTCCCATTGCTGGCTTACTGGTCAAGTAGTTAGAAGGATGGAAAAACCCCAGACTTTTTCTTCTGAGAGCTCCTGATCAGCATATACACATAGCTCCTGTGTGCAGAGAGGCTTATAAACTCTGATTGCTATCCTGGACCCTGAGCTTTATGGCATTTTTAAAAACTTGATGGTTTGAGAAAATGTCATTTTTTAAAAATAGTTTAGTGAAATTGTGGATATAGTCTTTCTGAAGTCCATTGAAGCAATTTATTCATTGAGTTTATGAATGACACAATACACATGTCTATACATGTTTACACCCATGAAATTAGAATAAGTACGAATAACATGATAGTAGCTGCTCTTTAATACTTACTGAGGGCGTCCTATGTGCCAGACATTGTTCCACATTCATTTAATGCTTTGAACAATGCTCTCAATATAATCATCCCATTTTACAGGTGAAGAAACTTGGGCTCAGGGCTATTCAGTAACTTGTGAAGATTATAAAGTCAGTGAGTGCTTTGTGGGGGAGGAATTCAAAGTCAGGAAGTCAAGCAGTTCAAGTCCACTGCTAGCCCATACAGTGAGTCCACAATTAGAAAAGATGTACCTGCTGTAAGATAATTTTGTTTCTGTCTGTTGGAAATTTGGGGCTGTTATCAAATGTGCTGATTTTGTTAGAAAATTTTATTACCATCTGCAAGGTAGTTGTCATAATAAAAATATAAACCCACAATGTTGACGATGTGAAGGGTGTCCCCTTAAATGTGATACTCTCGTGCAGTGCCCAACCCACACAAAGGCACGTGGCAGCCCAAGGTACTCGCAAAGTGCACACACATGTAGGTCTGGAGGCATGGCAGTTTAGGAAGAAAAAACACAGCACTCATCCTCTGCGAAGGCCCACCTCTGTCTGTTGAGTGTGCTTCTCCCTGAATCTGAATAATTCCACATCTTACCTGAAAAAAAAAAGAAAGAAAAGAGAAAACACCAGACTGCTGTAGTTCAGAAGGAGAGGAAAGTAGCCTTTTAGAGGTAACCAGGCTGATCTGATGTAGCAACAGCTCTTCTACATACCTCAGTCTACAACTAAGAAAAATCCTACGTGAAACTCTGGAGCTTGTGTTTGTGCCCAGTACAAAAGTGCCCTATTCCTGCTTCCCTTTTCTTCTGTTCTGGGGAGTAAACACTGAATTCACATTAGAGCAGGGTGGCCCATTATGTATGTGTGTTAAGCTGTGTATGAGAAGAAATAGAACAGCTCACAAACCTAGGAAATTACATTTTTATTTTGGAAAATTTCAAAAAGCATAGTGAACCTCCTTTATCCTCATGAAAATGAGCAGTTAATTATGAATTAATGACCAGTCCTGCTTCATCTATGTTTCTACTCACTCCTCCCTTATTTGAAGCAAATTCTAGAGAATATATTATTTTATCTTTACAACGTAAAGTATTTTTTTAAGCAACCACAATATTATCAAGAGAAAGAGATCATATATTATATATCCAATCATATATCCAATCACTGTTCAAAAATTCAATTGTCTTTCATATGGCCTAAATTTTCTTTTGTTTTTTGTTTGTTGATTTTACCTTGTGTTCATTTGAAGTGGGAATCAGCTAAGCTCAAACATCACGTTGGTAGCAGTATCTCTTACTTTCTTTCAATGTACAAGTTCTCCCTTCATCTCTTTTTCAGTCTGGATTTTGCTGAAATGCTGACATGGCATCCTTATCGTGTAGTTTAAACACATTTCTCTATAGCAGAATCCTTTCTGGGAGGAGTCCAAGCATATGTATATTCTTTTAAGGTGCTTGGGTGGTGAATTTGAGCCACAGGCGGGTTTGGAAGGCCCTGGCAAAGCTCAAAGTCTGCTCCCAGATTTCTTAATGTCTTGGTTGCAGGGATAAATTCTCAGGATCTTACTTGAGTGCCATGGTGAAAGTATATGTTCACCACTTGTCGACAGGTGAAGAATGATGGCTTGCTTGTTGAGGGCATATAGACTCCCCACGGTCATTTTCTATTCTCCAGGAGAAAGTTTCTCAGTCAGGCTTGAAAGAGAGCAATAGACCTGCATTGCTGGCATCACAAAAAAGAGAATTTCCCTTATGAGGTGATTTGCTTTCAGTTCGGTCCATATGTGAACCAGTAATCAGCCCGCAAATTGCCAACTAACAGGAAAAGCCTTTATTTTGCAGACCTGAATAAGCTGGTGCTTGACTTGAGTGAAGTTTAAATAACTTTTTTTTTTTTCTGCAAACTGGAATCAAGATTGCAGGGGATAATATCAATAACCTCAGATATGCAGATGACACCACCCTTATGGCAGAAAGTGAAGAGGAACTAAAAAGCCTCTTCATGAAAGTGAAAGAGGAGAATGGAAAAAGTTGGGTTAAAGCTCAACATTCAGAAAATGAAGATCATGGCATCCAGTCCCATCACTTCATGGCAAATAGATGGGGAAACAATGGAAACAGTGACAGACTATTTTCTTGGGCTCTAAAATCACTGCATTGGTGACTATAGCCAAGAAATTAAAAGATACTTGCTCCTTAGAAGAAAAGTTAAGACAAACCTAGACAGCATACTAAAAAGCAGAGACATTACTCTACCAACAAAGGTCTGTCTAGTCAAAGCTATGGTTTTTCCAGTAGTCATGTATGGATGTGAGAGTTGGACCATAAAAAAAGTTGAGTGCCGAAGAATTGATGTTTTCAAACTGGTGTTGGAAAAGACAATTGAGATTCCCTGGGACTGCAAGGAGATCAAACCTGTCAATCCTAAAGGAAATCAGTCCTGAATATTCATTGGAAGGACTGATGCTGAAGCTGAAGCTCCAATACTTTGGCCACCTGATGTGAAGAGCTGACTCATTTGAAAAGACCCTGATGGTGGGAAAGATTGAAGGCAGGAGAAGGGGATGACAGAGGATAAGATGGTTGGATGGCATCACCAACTCAACGGACATCAGTCTGGGAGTTGGTGATGGACAGGGAGGCCCGGCATGCTGCAGTCCATGGGGTCGCAAAAGGTCAGACGTGACTAAGTGACTGAATTGAACTGAAATAACTGGTAAATCAAATGTTCTGTGGATATCTGACTGATGTTAAGTCTACCTGTCTTCAATGGATTAGGACATGAACACATTTGATTCATTTTCAATATTTTTCTTTTTTGAAAGATTCTGACTTTACGGAAGAAATCAAAGGCCAATATGTGCACTGGGCTCTGGCTTTTCAGCTTCCTTCTCCACAAGAATCTACTGCACCAGTGTCATTGATGGCAAATGGCAGCCTCACTCTCACATGGAAGAAACAGTGAAGTTATCTATCCTTGGCTGTTCTGCTTCTTGGTCAGAGAAAGAAAGGTCACTTGACCTTTCTTTCTTCTGTGTCTCTTGAAGGCTCAAGATAATTAAAAAATAATAACAGAGCATAGTATTTTCTCGGTAAGGTCAGAGTTTGAGCTTTCCCCATCCCCACTTCCACATTGGTCATCAGCACTTGCCCCATTCCCTGATGCCCTCCTTCCCCATGCCAGCTGCCCAGAGAGGTGTTTGCACTGTGCTTGTTGTCAGAGAGCCTGGGGTCAAGGTCTGCTCTGCAACCTCGTTGTCAAGCTGGGTGACCTTGGGTAGGCCACTTGATTCTCTGAGCACTTATATTTTTACCTGTGAAATAAAGATTGTATCACATGCTCTGCCTATCACATGAAGATGTTATGAAGATCAAGTCGAGTTAATGTAGGTGAAAATCCTTTGTTAAGCATTGCACAAGTGCCCTTGCTCCCCCCACTGCATCTGTTCACAATGTAGAAGAAATTACATGAATTTTAAAGTCAAATAAGGTCCTATTGCCTTTTGGCTGTGTCATTTTGGGCAAATCATGCTCCTAGTATTGGTTTCCTCATAAATAAAGTGGGGATCATTTTATCTGGCATTTGCTTACTTGAATCTTTATTTACTCATGCTACACCTTGATCTACTGTTGTTTCGTGGACTAAAGCTTTCTATGTGAGATAACAGATACAAAGCACCTAACATAGGTTTGATACTGTAGTTTCTCAATAGTCATGCTTTTTCTTGTCCTGTTCTTGACAATTGGACTGTGGTATGACCCAGCTGACATGTCTTCCGTTATAGACAAAGAGCTCTTCCTCTAGATTGCTGAGTGCAGAACTGCCCGCTTGCTCCTCTGTCCTCACCTATGAGGATGCTTGATTACAGCCCAGACATGTTTCAAATTCTCTCTGTAAGTCTACAGACTAGGGAATTACATAATGAAGAAGTCCTTCTCTTACAAGCTGGGGAATAAAGAGCCCTCAATAGCATATGCAGAAAAGACCCAAATGTTTTGTTGACTGCAAGATTAATGTGAGTCAGTAATGTGATGGAGCAAGCAGAAGTCAATGAATTTTAGGGGTTTTAGGAAACACTCATGGAAGGGTCCAATCTACTGGACTCATCCTACTTGGTTAAGATGCTGGAGCACTGGGCTTGGATCACTAGGAAAGAGCTGGTGAAGAGCTTGGGATCCAGGGTATTTGAGTAACTATTAGAAAAACTGAGGATACTGAAACTGCAGAAGACATATTTTATTGTCTTCTGTTTTTGTCTTATTGTCTTCTGTTTTTTGAATGGGTTGAGGGCAATTAGAGAAAATAGAACACCATCACGTTGCATTTTTTTAAAAGAACAAATTGGGTTCTATGACCAAGTTGGGTTTATCCCCTGAAAACAAGGATGGTCTAATGTTAGGAAAATCTACTAGTAAGATTTACCACATTAACAAATTGTAAGAGAAAAAGCACATAATTATCTTAAAAGAGGCAACAAAAATCATTTGTTAAAATTTAATACTGCTTCACATTTTTTAAGAAAACAAGAAATACAAGTAAGTGGGAATGGACTTTATTTTGTACACATTTATTTTATAAAACATGAAATTATTCAGAATGTTGAATCCTATTTTGTCTAATTAATGTAGATTGTCTGTTTCATGGAGTAATTGGGAATGGGAATCTTTCCAAAATTCTCCTTGTTAATGGCAAAAACATACTTCCTCCCTGTTACCTGAGCTTGATATTTCTTTTGTTTATTTACTTTTACAACTTTATTGAGGTATAATTGATATACCAAAAGGCCACACATTAATGTATACAATTTAATGAAATTGGACATATGCATGTTCAAAGATGGAGAAGCTCTATACAGTCAACAAAAACAAGACTGTGAGCTGACTGTGGCTCAGATCATGAACTCCTTATTGCCAAATTTAGACTTAAATTGAAGAAAGTAGGGAAAACCACTAGACCATTCAGGTATGACCTAAATCAAATCCCTTATGATTATACAGAGGAAGTGACAAATAGATTCAAGGGATTAGATCTGATAGAGTGTCTGAAGAACTATGGATGTTCATGACATTGTACAGAAGGCAAGGATCAAGATCATCCCCAAGGAAAAGAAATGCAAAAAGGCAAAATGGCTGTCTGAGGAGGGTTTACATATAGCTGTGAATAGAAGAGAAGCAAAAGGCAAAGGAGAAAAGGAGAGATATACCCATTTGAATGCAGAGTTCCAAACAATAGCAAGGAGAGATAAGAAAGCCTTCCTCAGCAATCAATGAAAAGAAATAGAGGAAAACAATAGAATGGAAAGACTAGAGATCTCTTCAAGAAAACTAGATATACCAAGGGAACTGTTTATGCCAAGATAGGCTCAATAAAGGGCAGAAATGGTATGGACCTAACAGAAGCAGAAGATATTAAGAAGAGGTGGCAAGAATACACAGAAGAACTATACAAAAAAGATCTTCACGACCCAGATAATCATGATGGTATGGTCACTCACCTAGAGCTAGACATCCTGGAATGTGAAGTCAAGTGGGCCTTAGGAAGCATGATTATGAACAAAACTAGTGGAGGTGATGGAATTCCCACTGAGCTATTTCAAATCCTAAAAGATGATACTGTGAAAGTGCTGCACTCAATATGCCAGCAGATTTGGAAAACTCAGCAGTGGCCACAGGACTGGAAAATGTCAGTTTTCATTTCAATCCCAAAGAAAGGCAATGCCAAAGAATGCTCAAACTACCGCACTATTGCACTCATCTCACATGTTAGTAAAGTAATGCTCAAAATTCTCCAAGCCAGGCTTGAACAGTATGTGAACCACGAACTTCCAGAATGTCAAGCAGGATTTAGAAAAGGCAGAGGAACCAGAGATCAAATTGCCAACATCTGTTGAGTCATCAAAAGAGCAAGAGAGTTCCAGAAAAACATATACTTTTGCTTTATTGACTCTGCCAAAGCCTTTGACTGTGTGGACCACAACAAACTGTGGAAAATTCTTCAAGAGATGGGAATACCAGACCACCTGACCTGCCTCTGAGAAATCTGTATGCAGGTCAGGAAGCAACAGTTAGAACTAGACATGGAACAACAGGCTGGTACCAAATAGGAAAAGGAGTACATCAAGGCTGTATATTGTCACCCTGCTTATTTAACTTATATGCAGAGTACATCATGAGAAATGCTGGGCTGGAAGAAACACAAGCTGGAATCAAGATTGCTGGGAGAAATATCAATAACCTCAGATGTGCAGATGACATCACCCTTATGGCAGAAAGTGAAGAGGAACTAAAAAGCCTCTTGATGAAAGTGAAAGAGGAGAGTGAAAAAGTTGGCTTAAAGCTCAACCAACATTCAGAAAACAAAGATCATGGCATCCGGTCCCATTACTTCATGGGAAATAGATGGGGAAACAGTGGAAACAGTGTCAGACTTTATTTTTTGGGCTCCAGAATCACTGCAGATGGTGACTGCAGCAATGAAATTAAAAGACACTTGCTCCTTGGAAGAAAAGTTATAACCAAACTAGACAGCATAAGAAAAAACAGAGACATTACTTTACTAACAAAGGTCCATCTAGTCAAAGCTATGGTTTTTCTACTAATCATGTATGGATGTGAGAGTTGGACCATAAAGAAAGCTGAGCACCAAAGAATTGATGCTTTTGAACTATAGTGTTGGAGAAGACTCTTGAGAGTCCCTTGAAATACAAGGAGATCCAACCAGTCCATCGTAAAGGAAATCAGTCCTGAATATTCATTGGAAGGACTGATGCTGAAGCTGAAACTCTAATACTTTGGCCATCTGGTGGGAAGAACTGACTCATTTGAAAAGACCATGATGCTGGGAAAGCTTGAGGGCAGGAGGAGAAGGGGACGACAGAGGATGAGATGGTTGGATGGCATCACCGACTCAATGGACATGAGTTTGAGTAAACTCTGGGAGTTGGTAATGGACAGGGAGGCCTGGCGTGCTGCAGTCCATGGGGTCACAGAGAGTCAGACACGACCGAGCGACTGAACTGGACTGTTGATACCACCATCACAATCAAGGTTATAAATAACTCCAAAAGTTTCCTTAGGTTCCTTTGCTTTTGTTGTTTTCGTTGTGAGAACACTTAACTAGATCTTCACTCTTAACAGATTTTTAAGTGGACAATTCCATAGTGTTACTTATAGGCTGTGTGTTGTACAGCCAGATCTCTAGAACTTATTCATTTTTATAACTGTAACTTTATATCTGTTGAACTTCCCCCCAATTTCTCCTGCTGTCTTCCCCTGGCAACTTCCACTTTTTTTTTTTTTTTCTGCTTATATAAGTTTGACAATGTAAGTAGGATCATGGGGGTATTTGTCCTACTATGATTGACTTATTCTCTTGGCATAATGTCTTCCAGGTCTATCCACGTTGTTGCAAATAATAAGATTTCCTTCTTTTTTAAAACTGAATATTATTCCGCCATATGTATACAGCACATTTTATTTATCCATTCATCTCTCAGTAGACAGACTATTTTCTATGTCTTTTTTTCCCCTCTATTCAAGCTCTGAGTGTTTTCAGAGTTGTAACCTACCTCATGTTCTAATTTCTACCTGGGCCTGGCAACTTGAAATGGGTTCTTGAATCTGTTGTGAATCATACCCAGGATTAACCCAGCTATTCAACTTTGCAGGAAGGGCCGAGCCTCCAGTTCCTGCCAGGGAATTGGGATTTGATTCCATTTCATGGTTTATCAAATCTAGACTTGTTTGTTATCATGAAATCACTTTAAAGCCTTTAGGGTGACCTATTTTAAATGCTAATGTATGTGCATAGGAAATAGTGGAAACTGATAGAGATTGACAGAGGAAGGGCATTCGTTGGGTCAGTGACAGGGATGGAGGAGGAGAGAAAGAAAAAGGTGCTCTTCAATTCCCACCTTTCCTTTTTGAATTTTTTTAGTGTAAGCATGTATCATGTTTATGATAAAAATTAAAATATGCAATGAAACACTGTGTTCTAACTGGTATAATAAGCTTAGCATTTGATCCTGAGATTCTCTTTTACAGAGGCAGCTTTAGGACAGGTATGTTATTAAAGGATAACTTCAGTTTCTAGGAGAAACCATTATACAGAGATGCAACTTCAAGTCCAGTAGGAAAGTGGAGAGGGCAGGGCATGACCAAGACCCCTTTACCTGATTTGAAGAGGACATTTGTGAGGAAGTCGCTGTGTAGATGCAGAGATGAGTTATGGGGCTGCTGTTCTTGTCCTGCAGCTGCTTCTGTCTCTGACAGCAGTTTAAGGGAGAGCCCAGAGGACCAGAGCCCTGCCCCTTTAATTAGCTCCAGGAGCCAGGCAAGGTAAATATTTGTGGCTGAAACTGTATGAATCCATGGAAGCTGGAATTTTAGCCTAGAAGCACTGTGCTGCCAAGCTGCCATGAGGCCCAGAAAGCTGGAGCTGTGATCTGCCTCAGAAAATGCTTCTGAGTTTAAGAGAAATGAAAAGAATAATGAAAAGGATGGTGGTATTGAGGTCTAAGTGTTAGGTGATGATGATGAGGGTTTATCTATGTGGAGTTGGTGATGGACAGGGAGGCCTGGCGTGCTGCAATTCATGGGGTCGCAAAGAGTCGGACATGACTGAGCGACTGAACTGAACTATGCTCGATCACAAATTTTACCTATTTTTATTTCAATATTGATTTCTTTTACTAAAGAAAAAAAAAGCCAATGCTCCAAACATAGACATATTCAACTTATTGCATTGATTAACTCATTATCTGGTTTCCAGTTTTCGTGCAATCCAGTCTGATTGTATGAAATACAATCAGACCAAAGAATTGCCCTACTTAAAGCTTTTCGATGTCTTTCCATTTCTCTTAGAAATAAATCCTGACTTTTGCAGCCCATATGTAGAGTGACTGTGCAATTCATAGTCCAAACTGGGATTCTCTGAATATTTATGGTGAGAAAACAGGTGTGACAGAGACTCTCCTAGGATAAGAAAGATATATCCACGAGGCTCTATTGGATTTAGCTTCTAGCTTCGTTTCTTACTACCCTTGTCTGCTCACTTGGCACCAGATATTCTGGCCTCCCATCTGTTGGTTGCTTCAGGAAGTCATATGGAGTCTTTCCTGTCCCCTGGGTCATGCTTATGTGTGCACTATTTAACTTTGGGGCTTCAGATATCAACTCCTCAGATAAACCTTCCCTACCACCAGTCTAGAGTGGTCTCTGGAGTTACTGTTTCATTTCTCTTCTCCTTTCCATCATCATACCTGTTACAATCTCTAAGGATCTTTTCTGCTGCTGCTAGGTCGCTTCAGTCGTGTCCGAATCTGAGTGACCCCATAGACAGCAGCCCATCAGGCTCCCCGGCCCCTGGGATTGTCCAGGCAAGAACACTGGAGTGGGTTGCCATTTCCTTCTCCAATGCATGAAAGTGAAAAGTGAAAGTGAAGTCGCTCAGTTGTGTCCGACTCCTTACGACCCCATGGATTGCACCCTACCAGGCTCCTCCATCCATGGGATTTTCCAGGCAAGAGTACTGGAGTGGGGTGCCATCGCCTTCTCTGAAGGATTTGTCTGGGTGTTTGTTTATTATCGGTATCAGCTACCAGAGTGAGATTAGGGACTTGTCTGTCTTGTTAATGCGCCTGGCACATGGCAGGGGCTCAATAAATATTTGATTAATGAATGAATGACCAACTGAAAGTCTCTAAGTTACGCTGAATGACCTAGAGATGATCACTGCCTTGACCTCAGCTTATGAATAAGGTCCATCTTAAGTAAAAGAGAATGACTGGGAACAGAGGAAAGCAGAGGGAGGAGAGGGTGGGGAGGGTGGTGGCTGATGCCAGACACAACCCTGGTTACAGGCCCTATGGATATACAAGTTATCCTTTACTTCTTCCTTAATGGACTGAGTCATTCAAATATATTGTAAACAAACCTGTTTTCCTCTTACCTAACCTTAAATTAGCTAAAAATGAGATTGAAGTTCCATTTTTGAAACCAAAAATGTATAGTAAAGCATAATTAACCTATATCCTTTGGGATGTATATTTCCATTTTTAAAAAGAAAGACATCGTGGCAGAATATGCTAATTGTGTGCCCCATTATCCATTTTTATCTGCTTCATTGTAACTTAAGGTATTAGTTTCCCAATGCTGCTGTAACACATTGTCATAAAATTAGTGGCTTGAAGTAACATGAATTGTTTATCTTATAATTCTGGAGTCAAGCTATGTTTCTTGTAGAGTCTCTAGGAAAAGAATCTGTTTCTATGCCTTTTCCGGATTCTACAGGCTACATGCATTTCTTGGCTAAGGGCCACGTCCTCATATCACACTGACCTCTGCTTTCCCTGACACATCTTTCTCTGACTCTGACCCTTTTGTCAGACTTCTATAACTGCCCACCTGGATAATCTAGAACAATCTCCCTATCTCAAGAGCCTTAACTAAATCACAACTGTAAAGTCCCTTTTCCATATTAAGTTAGATATTTATGGGTTTTAGGGACTGGCGCAGGGGTATCTTTAGCAGATACCCTTCTTTACCTGTTTCTTCTGATGGCTGAGATGTAAGCATAGTAGCTGAAGCTCAAGCAGCCACCTTGGGCCATGCTTTGGAAGACGCGCTAAGGACAAGAGAGCAGCAATGTAGAAGGATGATCTAATGTAATCAGGTGGGAGAAGCTCACCCTGATTAAATGAACAGCATTTACAAGAAAATCTTCAACCTCATGGGTTTTACAGCTGAAAACCCCAAATCAGTACGCTGATGGGAACATAACAAAGGAAACATGTTAAAAGTTATCAAGGTTGCAGTAACATTGTTCAGGTAATTTAAAAAATAACAGTTTTACATTCCTTTAGTAAAATCTAACTTCATTAAATATTTTTATGTTGAATTTTTCAGCAAAGAAATGTGTGCTGGTGGGAAATGAGCCCTTTGTATTCTCATTCCCCAGTGGAGCATTAGCAAATTACTCTCTCAACATCCCACAAACAGCGCATGAAGCAGCCTTTAGTGCTCTGTATTAGTTCCCTCAATAGCAGTCATAAAAGAAGTTCAAAGGAACATAAATATAGGTCAATGAGAAGAGCACATGGGTGTGTGTAATTATACTGAAGATCAGGTCTGCAGCGTGTTTCTCTGTGGAATGACTATCCCTTGTGGGTAAAATTTAAGATGTTCTTTATACCTATTTATTTAGCTTACCACTCTCAATTTCCTTCCCCTTTACTTTTCTTCACTGTATTCTTCATTGCTAACAATTGTATATTTATTTGGCTTTGTTTCGTTGTTGTTGTTTGGCTTCCTTGCTAAGATGTAGGCTCTATAAGGCAGGATTCTATCTGCCTACTCACTGGAGCCTCCACAGTATCCCATCAAGAATGCCAGCCGCAAGGTGGGGAGTGACTGGAGGTGATACCAAAGGGGTGTGGGGCGACTGGATCACAAGGGAGCTGAAGGGGCTTTGACAGGATCCCGAGTAGTGGGGAGCTGCAGAAGGGTATAAAGCTGGCATCTGGGGTGAAGTGACATGATCAGACCTGGATTCTAGGTAATAATTCCATGTTTGGTATGGACAAAGGATATGAGTAGATGGAACAGTCTGGAGGCAGGGACATCTGTGAGGAGACTATTATGTTATTTCAGAAGAGCAGAGATGAAAGCCAAGCAAGAAAATTGGTAATAATGAGAGTGATAATAATAATTAATTTAACAAGGTTTGCTGCACAGTGACTGACATCCATTTCCTGACCACCTTTACCAGGTTCCTTTGCAGTTGGGTGTAGCCATGTGATTATGTTCCAGCCAATAGAATGTGAGTAGAAATAATGAGCTCTAATTCCAGGTCTACTCCCTGGGATTCTTCCATACAGACTCCTCTCTGTTTCTTCCCTTCTTCTGGTTAATAGGAATGGAGAAGCCATTTACTGAAGGTTACTTAGAATCCATTAATGTAGACCCTTGAAAAGCCATGTAGAGAAAAGTTACCCAATTGACCAGGAAAACATTGGAATGTTATATAAATGTGAAAAAACTATCTACCACGTTTAAGCCATTGGATAATTTTAGCTCTTTGTTATAGCAGCTAACGTAACCCTAATGAATTTAAGCACTCATTTTCAGCTAGGCATCATTCTTAATGGTTTCTATATGACAACTCATTTAATCTTCACAACAATCCAGTAAGTAACATATTATTAGTATTATTATTATTATCCCCAATTTACAGATGAGGAAATTGTGATCAAAAGGGACTGTGTACCCTTCTCCTTTTACATAGCTGGGAAATGATTGAGCCAGATTTCAGAGTTCCAGCTCCAGTGTTTTAAGCAATACCTGGTAGTGGTGGTGGATAGAAATTAATAGACTTTTTAAATAAGAAAAGATAGATGTTCTTTCTTTTCAATTAAACATTCTGAAGGAAAAAAAAAAAAAGAACCTTTAAAATGTTAAACAGTCCAGCATGAACATTAATTACAATTGAAGTCACTGTTTACAAAATAGTAATATTTCCAAAAAAATCTTTAAAGAGATAAATTGCTTTGGGTTGGGTTTTTTGGAAACAAACTCTGAAACTGAGATTTCCAAGCAGATTTATTGAGAAGTGCTCCCTGGAAGTAAGGGAAGCAGGCTTGGGCAGAGAGAGAAGATGAACTAATGTAATCACAACAGAGAACTCAGCCTGCCCCACAGGAAGCTCTGGAGCTGGGTGAGCCTTCAGAGTTACTCCCCACCAAGGCAGGAGGCCAGGGGGGTTGTCCTGCTTCCACCGGTAATCAAGTGTGGGCTGCTGGCAGGGAGGGCATGTCAACTTGGGTGAGGCAGTGCCTTTGGAGAGGGATTCAGCTATGAACCTGTGCTCCCAGCAGCTGGAGGAATGAGCATTGTTGTCTGGGAAGGTGGTTGGGGGCAAGGAATCTGATTGTTGCATCACAGTATTCACTATGGAAACAATTCAGAATAAATAAGTACCATATTTATAAATGTCTGATGGTTCTACTGAGCTGCAGACTCACATAGCCCACCATTTCCTGCTTGTGCCTGAAGCATAAGGTGGTGTCTTGTGAGGGGACTGATGA
Source organism: Ovis canadensis (assembly GCF_042477335.2). Lineage (NCBI taxonomy): Eukaryota > Metazoa > Chordata > Mammalia > Artiodactyla > Bovidae > Ovis > Ovis canadensis. The sequence goes on along the minus strand of NC_091247.1, from coordinate 135,190,883 downwards.
GAGATGAGACTTCAGAGATGAGCTGAGCTCACAGGAGAGAGGAAACGGTACACCAAGGGGTTCAAGGAAGCCTGGTGGTAGCATGGAGATGGTGTAGCGCAGGGATGGACCCCCAGGTGTACCATTCGGAGCAGTCATCACAATCCATTGCCCCATGAGGACTAAAGCATGAACCGGTATCAATGGGATGGAGAAGGGCTGAACCAGCACGACATTTTAAGATTAGGTTTCAGTGGCTTTAGACTGGAAGCAAACTCTGTAGTTGTAGCTTCAGAGACTCTGAAAGGTGATGCTCAAGGGAGAGTATGATCATTTTCACTCTATAGAAGCCAGCATGAAATCTCGACTATCTTTTATTTTTTTAAGTTTTATTTATTTACTTACTTATTTATTTTTGCACTGAGTCTTCATTGCTGCATACAGGCTTTCTCTAGTTGCAAAGAGCAGGGCTACTCTTCATTGCAGTGCCTGGGGTTCTCACTGTGGTGGTTTCTATTATTGTGCATCACAGGCTCCAGAGCTCGGGCTCAGCAGTTGTGGTCCAGGGACTTAGTTGCCCTGTATCATATGAAGTCTTCCCAGGCCAAGGATCAAACTCGTGTCTCTTATATTGGCAGGAGGATTCTGGACCACCAGGAGAGTCCTTGACCATTTTTTAAATTAACAAAACAAAATTCGTATTCTTTTTTCTTTCCTCCTTTCATTTCTTCCTTTAATTTTTCTTTTATTTGAAGAAACTTTCTATTGCTTCCTCCTGTCCCTTAAAATGAGTTGTTCTTTCCATCTATAATTTTTTTTCATTTATCTATTTTAACAAAAATTTCTTTCATCACATCTTCCCTTTTCCAGTTATAAAGCTAAGTGTACCCAAACAAAACATACACTTCAGTAAAACCAAGCAAAGTTTTAAGCACAGATAGGAAATCCATTAAAAAAAATTTTTTCAATTTTTAGCAGTTCTGTCACGGTTCCACATTGGAAGTTCTAATAACAATTTCCACTGTAGGTGCAATTAGAGGTGACATGAAGTGTGCTGGACCTGGGGACAATGTTACCTTCTGAGTGGCTGGTTGCTGTCAGGTGTATAGATATACAGATTGTTTACTAAGGCCGGGTCTGAGTGACCATACAATCCCTTGGTATACTCAGTGAGTAGGTGTTATGCAGCTCTGATCTTTGTACTACACCCCTTTTATTTTCTGGAGCAAAGATTAGAATCTAGCTTCTGCAGGCTGCATTTTTGCCAAGCAACTGGAAAACTTCTAATAGTGTAGAAATTTGTTTTTAAAAGGAAAAAAAGTAATGAAGTGACAGCATCTCAGTGTAGAAGACACTGAGGTTGTGTACACTCAGGGCAGGTGGCTCAGAAGTTAAAGCGTCTGCCTGCAATGCGAGAGACCTGGGTTCAATCCCTGGGTCAGGAAGATCCCCTGGAGAAGGAAATAGCAACCCACTCCAGTATTCTTGCCTGGAGAATCCCATGGACGGAGGAGCCTGGTGGGCTACAGTCCATGGGGTTGCAAAGAGTCAGACATGACTGAGCGACTCCATTTTCTTTCTTTCACACTCAGGGCAGCCAGATCAAATCATCATTCATTGAATAACATTTATTGTGTGGATTCCCTGGGTGCCAGGCATTGTCCTAGCTGTGCCAAAAATACAAAGGGGAAGAGACAGATGAGGTCTGTCTCTCATAGAATGTACTTCCTAATTAAGGGAAACAGAAAAGAAGAAATAATAAGATAGCTTCTGATGTTTGCAAGTGCTTGGAAGAAAATAAAAGTTGGAATTCATTTGTTTATCCAGTCCTTTCTTCCTATTTCAAGAGGCTGCCTTGGTGAGAAACTGGGTCTTTTAGGGACCTAGAAATGAGATAATGTGCACCCAACCTTACTGCCTGAATAGGTAAATTAATAGACTTTATTTATTAGGTAGGGCGGATGGGATTTTAAAACTATGAGTATAAATAGGATAGATTAAATTTAAACTCCTTCCTAAGACTGATACCAGGCATTGTCTATGAAGGCATTGCTTAGTATTAACAGTTAGCTAGTAAAAATTGTGGTGGGCACTCTTTCAACCAGTTGCCACTTAAGCGACTCATGGGAAGAACAAGGGCTCTCTATTCCCTGTGTGAGGATCCAGCTGGTGCTCAGAGCATGCTCAACAGTCTGCCCACACCAGTGCATCTCTCCCTCAAGAGTTGAGTTTCCCACTGTCTGACAGTCAAAACTGTTTATTCTTTCATTCTCTAATATATTTGTGCCAGTTTTACTTGTTGTTAAAGTTGTGCAATTTACTTTAATATGATACAACTAATGGAACATGTGCCTAGAAAACAAGAGAAAAGTATTGCAATGAAATTTAAATGGAATGCTATGGAAAGGCTCAATGTCAAAGGAGTTAATTAGCAAAAATTGGAAAAAATAATAAAATCTATGATATGTTGCTCATGAGTGTATTTAAGTTCTCACTACAGAGAAAGAAAAAAATGAAAGTGAAAAATGAAATCTTATGGTTGTGTCTTTGGGTAAAAAATGTAGCTTTGGAACCTTTCCAGTGAATTCAATAGTGAGGGAAAGCACCATGACAGTTGAGCAAACTGACATTTATTTAAGGTAAAATGCTTGCAACATAAATGTATCCTTTCCCCTACACCCCTCCCATCTCTGACTAGCCCATTAGTTAGCAGTTCTGATTGTGCTGCAGAAGATTTTTACTGTATTGTAAAGTGTGTGTTCAGTGCAGTGGGGACTCACAATCCTTCCATTCAGAGAGCTCCAGAGCATAGCCTTGACATTATTAGATAAGAATTTATGTCTTCTAATCATTCCTTAACCTAAGCCACTCTCCTTTTCACCATTTGCACAGCAGAAGCAAAGAAAATATTTTCACCTTTCAGTAGCACCTATCCTTTGAGAATATCAAAGCTCTTTAAAGGACAAATTTCTGATTGAGCAATAATGCTCGTCTCCCCAGAGAGAGGTGGACAGGGAGGATTTATTATCCCCTCGCTGAGGATGTTAGACTCATGTTAAGTAGCTAACAGATGTCTCCGTGCTGTCTCTCAGGAGAATTATGTTTCTGCTAATCTCCTGGCCACACTGTGTTCTGTTCCCTATTCTTCATAATTCCCAGTATTACAGAGAACTATTCAAGTGTGAAAAGGGCACTGGTCCGAGGCCAGGACACATGGGCTCAGACCCGGGCTGTGCCACTAAACTTGTGTGACCTTGGGCATTTTGGTTAGCCTTTCTGTGCCTCAGATCCTATAAGATGAGGATGATGGAACTTATTTACCAGCCAGCCAGGTTGGGAAAAAAATGTTTTGTCAAACAAATACAGACATTGTAACTGCGGATAGTGAAACTACAGTGGCCTATATGTTTCATTTGTCTAACTTATTTCCATTTCAAAACACGGGCCCACTTTTGTGTTACGATGTTTTTGATCATGTGCTGATTCATAGGTTCCAGTTTGAACTTTCTTTCTTGAGAGCAGAAGTGAAAGTCCTTCTTCAAATGCTTTTATCCCAATCTTGCCCATTACCCATCTTTACCATCGTCTAGTGACGGTCCCAGACTCATTGCAAGAGTATGGAAGGAAACAGTGAGACCAGTAAGAGATCGGTCTAATTGAACTCTGAACTGTAAGGCACCGGAAAGTGGTGGCTGCTTCCTAAAGGTTTTGAATGACTCATTGTATCTCTTCACTTCTTCACAGAAATACTGCTGATATGGCCAAAAAAGAAGAAAAAAGTGAAATATACTTAATTTGTAACAATAGAGAAGTATTCAAATAAATGATGGTATTTCCGTACAATGTTAGGCCATTGTTATGAGTGAATATTTATAAAAAGATGTTGCACATGAGTATTTGTTGGCATAAACTGACAGGCATGATTAAGTGAAAAAGCAATCCCAAATGGGCAATGACAACACAATCTCATCATTATTTAATAAAACAGGCATTGGAATAAAATGTATTTAGAAGGATATACAGTGGCTATCTCTGGGTGCTGGGATTACAGAAATAAATTTTCTTTCTTTATATTCAATACTTCTCTGCTTTTTCTAAATTTCTGTGATGGACATATGTTGCTTTTGGCAAAAGAAAAAAACTGATTTAAATTAAAATTGTGTTAATGCAAAAGCTGCTTGTGGGAATGAATAATAATATTTTGAAAAAATTAAATGCCAACTCTAAGGATGAAAAACTACTTTAAAATAGGAAGGATAAATTTCATTCATTTTTAAAAGGATGGAACATGTGAATGTATTGCTGAGTCCCTTTGCTCTTCACCTGAAGGTATCACAACATTGTTAACTGACTATCAGTTCAGTTCAGTCGCTCAGTCGTCTGACTCTTTGCAATCCCATGAATCGCAGCATGCCAGGCCTCCCTGTCCATCACCAACTGCTGGAGTTCACTCAGACTCATGTCCATCAAGTCAGTGATGCCATCCAGCCATCTCATCCTCTGTCGTCCCATTCTCCTCCTGCCCCCAATCCCTCCCAGCATCAGAGTCTTTTCCACTGAGTCAACCCTTCGCATGAGGTGGCCAAAGTACTGGAGTTTCAGCTTTAGCATCATTCCTTCCAAAGAAATCCCAGGGCTGATCTCCTTCAGAGTGGACTGGTTGGATCTCCTTGCAGTCCAAGGGACTCTCAAGAATCTTCTCCAACACCACAGTTCAAAAGCATCCGTTCTTTGGCGCTCAGCCTTCTTCATAGTCCAACTGTCACATCCATACATGACCACAGGAAAAACCATAGCCTTGACTAGACAGACCTTAGTCGGCAAAGTAATGTCTCTGCTTTTGAATATGCTATCTAGGTTGGTCATAACTTTTCTTCCAAGGACAAAGTGTCTTTTAATTTCATTGCTGCAGTCACCATCTGCAGTGATTTTGGGGCCCCCCAAAATAAAGTCTGACACTGTTTCCACTGTTTCCCCGTCTATTTCCCATGAAGTGATGGGACCGGATGCCATGATCTTCGTTTTCTGAATGTTGAACTTTAAGCCAACTTTTTCACTTTTCTCTTTCACTTTCATCAAGAAGCTTTTTAGTTCCTCTTAACTTTCTGCCATAAGGGTGGTGTCATCTTCATATCTGAGGTTATTGATATTTCTCCCGGCAATCTTGTTTCCAGCTTGTGCTTCTTCCAGCCCAGCATTTCTCATGATGTACTCTGCATAGAAGTTAAACAAGCAGGGTGGCAATATACAGCCTTGACATACTCCTTTTCCTATTTGGAACCAGTCTGTTGTTCCATGTCCAGTTCTAACTGTTGCTTCCTTAACTGCATACAGGTTTCTCAAGAGGCAGGTGAGGTGGTCTGGTATTCCCATCTCTTTTAGAATTTTCCACAGTTTCTTGTGATCCACACAGTCAAAGGCTTTGGCGTAGTCAATAAAGCAGAAATAGATGTTTTTCTGGGAGTATATTCCAGTACCAATAAAAAGTTTTTTTTTTTTCAAAAAGGATAGAGTCAGCTAATGACAAATGCTTGAAATAAAGTATCAATTGTAAACCTGTTTCTTCTTAGCTGAATTCTACCTTAAATTGCCTCTAAAAATGGGCTTTCATCATGATAAATAAGCATGATATTTTTAAATATCTAAATTAAACAATAATAAATAATAGTACAATGTAATTTTTTTCTTTTCTGCCAAAATATTACTATAAAAGAAATCACCTTCTGAGAGAGCAGATATATTTATTTTTCTTATCATAATTAAAACCATAGATTACCAAGTGCCTTCTGTGTGCCCATGTGTTGGATACTTGGAATGTTAAATTTACTGGTTAATTTATTTAATTACTAACTCCTCAGGAGAAAGGTATTATTGTTTTCATTTTATAGTAGCTCAAAACTAAAACCTCCAAAATTGTTTCTTACCCAACCATAAGTAGCAGAACCACACACCTTTTAAAAATTACTTGATGAATGTTTGTTGAATCCTCTCTGTGCTCAAGCAAACTCAGGGAGATGGTGAAGGACAGGGAAGCCTGTCCAGGGAAGCTGCAGTTCATAGGGTTGCAAAGAGTCAGACATGACTTAATGAGTGAACAATAACAACAGGAACAACAACTCTGTGCTAGCCATCATGTGCTGGGTGCTGGAAATGTCCCAGTGAGCAAGGTATTGTGGTCCCATCATTCAGAGAAGATTTCATTCTAGCCGGAGGACATGGAGCAAATAACTATAAGTTTGATGAATCTTACAAAACGAGAGACACAGGATGTGAGGGAGAAGTTAATATGGTTTGCAACATCTGTCGTATGTACTAAACATTTAAACTGAGATATTAGTAGGAGTTAACTGGGGGGAAGAGAGTAGTCATGAAAGAGTATTCCTGGTAGTAGTAATGGTACATGCTAGTGCACAGAGATGATATTTTGCCACAATAATTTGGCATAGATCTCTTCAAGAAAGTTGGAAACATCAAGGGAACATTTCATGCAAAGATGGGCACAATAAAGGACAGAAATGGTAAAGACCTAACAGAAGCAGAAGAGATTAAGAAAAGGTGGCAAAAATACACAGAAGAACTATATAAAAAAAGGTCTTAACGACCTGGATAACTATGAAGTGTGGTTGCCACCTAGAGCCAGACATTCTGGAGTATGAAGTCCAGTGGGCCTTAGGAAGCATCACTATGAACAAAGCTAGTAGAGGTGACGGAATTCCAGCTGAGCTATTTCAAATCCTAAAAGATGAAGACATTAAAGTGCTGCATTCAACATGCCAGCAAATATGGAAAACTCACCAGTGGCCACAGGAATAGAAAAGGTCAGTTTTCATTCCAATCTCAAAGAAGAACAACCAAAAAATATTCAAACTACCACACAATTGCTCTCATTAAGTGGCAACCCACTCCAGTATTCTTGCCTGGAGAATCCCAGGGGCAGAGGAACCTGGTGGGCGGCATGCCATCTATGGGGTCACACAGAGTCGGACACAACTGACGTGACTTAGCAGCATGCTAATAAGGTTAAAATCCTTCCAGCTAGGCTTCAGCAGTATGTGAACCGAGAACTTCCAGATGTTCAAACTGGATTTAGAAAAGGCAGAGGAACCAGAGATCAAATTGCCAACTTCTGTTGGATCATAGAAAAAGCAAGGGAATTCCAGAAAAACATCTACTTCTGCTTCATTGCCTATGCTAAAACCTTTGACTGTGTGGATCACAACAAACTGAGGAAAACTCTTAAAGAGATGGGAATACCAGACCACCTTACCTATCTCCTGAGAAACCTGTGTGCGGGTCAAAAAGCAACAGTTAAAACCCAACATGGAACAATGGACTGGTTCCAAATTGGGAAAGGAGTACGTCAAGGTTGTATATTGTCACTCTGATTATTTAACTTATATGCAAAGCACATCATGTGAAATGCCAGGCTGGATGAATCACAAGCTGGAATCAAGATTGCCAGGAGAAATATCAATAACCTCAGATATGCAGATGATATCACCTTAATGGCAGAAAGTTAAGAGGAACTAAGGAGCTTCTTGATGAGGGTGAAAGAGGAGAGTGAAAAAGCTGGCTTAAAACTCAGCATTCAAAAAATGAAGATCAAGGCATCCAGTCCCATGACTTCATGGCAAATAGAAAGGGAGAAAGTGGAAGCAGTGACAGATTTTATTTTGGGGGCTCCAGAATCACTGTGGATGGTGGCTGTAGTCATGAAATTCAAGGACACTTCTTCCCTGGAAGGAAAGCCATGACGAACCATAGACAGTGTATTCAAAAGCAGAGACATCACTTGGCCAACAAAGGCCCATATAGTCAAAGCCATGATTTTTCCAGTAGTCATGTACAGTTGTGAGAGTTGGACCATAAAGACGGCTGAGTGCTGAAGAATCGATACTTTCAAACTGTGGTGTTGGAGAAGACTCTTGAGAGTTCCTTGAACTGCAAGGATATCAAATTAGTCAATCCTGAAGGAAATCAAATATTCATTGAAGGACTGATGCTGAAGCTGAAGCTCCAATATTTGACCACCTGATGCGAAGAGCCAACTCCTCGGAAAAGACCCTGATGGTGGGAAACATTGAACACAAAAGGGAAAGGCGGTGTCAAAGATGAGATAGTTAGATAGCATCACTGGCTCAATGGACATAAATTTGAGCAAACTCCAGGAGATAGTGGAGGATAGAGGAGCCTGGCACACTGCAGTTCATGGGGCTGCAAAGAATTGGACACGACTTAGTGACTGACAACAAGTACAATCTGGCATAACCAACATCTTCACTCTGGCTTAAAACTGTAGGCGGTTTTACTATTTCTTATTTTTCTTATTTCTTATTATTTTATTATTTATTTCATACGGATCTGCTGATCAGCCACAGCCCAAATGCAATCACACAAGCCCATTTAAGACATCGTGTCATGTTCAGGAGAACATTTCATTGGCTAAAGCAAGATGTATGGCCATGCCCCAAATCCGTGAGATATGGAAAATATTTTGCCCACATAATACTTCTGACTATGTAAGCTCACTCTAAAAGATAATGGCTTATCCAACTTCTGCAGGAAATTTATTTTCAAAGAGTGGACCTACCCTGAAGTAACATGGTTATCCCACAGGACAAATATAGCATTGATTGAATTAAATGTTCCTCTGTAACTCACAATGTTGGGTCTCTGTGTAACCACAGCACATTCAGAAGCTATGCCTCAAAGGCGTTGAAACCAGTGTTTGGGTCCCTGAGCAAACAGCATTAAATTTGGTTGCTACTCACTCTCCTGGAATGGAGGTCAGCTATTTTATACACAGTGAATAAGATGAACTAGTCATAAAACGTGAGGAAACATCTAATTTGACCACTTGTCTCAGGAAACATGATCTTTTATTTGGTCACATCGTTTTGATAATGTTACAAGAATAGTTCAGTTTATTTTTACCCGTCACTGTACAGATGCTTTCATCTGCTTTACAAGCGCTAATGCCTGAATGAACAGGTGTGGAGACACGAGTTGGCCAAATATAAACTTGTCCAGTTCATGTGTTTAACAAATGTGGGCTTTTAAAAAAAAGAAGATTCATTCAACACAGCCAGCCACTGCATTATTAGCTGTAATGGTATATTCTGCCGTAGAAAATGGTATTAGTTTCAGTTGAGGCTAATTGCTTTTTTTCCCTTTTTGCTGATAAGAAGAGATTAAATGAAATCACTTGAATAATCCTGTTCAAGAGCCAAATTTCCCCCCTCATTTGTAAAAGCTCAGTTTTACAATCTTGAGGATTTAAAATAGAGTCTTCTAGTCTTTCCAACAATACTTCCCACAAAAACAAGATTTCTGTTAGTTAGCCTCCAGTAAATTTCATTGTAAACCACGTGTTATTTCAAGAGAAATCAGTGGTTTTAATAAATATAATAGATCTGGAGTAATTCTTTCCTCCTCGTTTCTTTTAAAGTTATGAAAGCCTTCTACTTGGCTACATTACTGTATCTTATTACTCAGTTTGCAAAGCTACATTTAAGAAAGAATGCGGTTTTCTGGTTTCTTGTTCTGATATACTTTGATTCTTCTTATCTGAGCACCTTTTCATTTTTATGGGTGCTTTCTTCCTCTTTTTACTGTGTTTTGTTGTTGATTAGCCGCTAAGTCATGTCTGACTCTTCTGCAACCACATGAACTGTGGCTTTCTAGGCTCCTCTGTCTATGGGATTTCCCAGGCCAGAATACTGGAGTGGGTTGCCATTTCCTTCTCCAGGGGAATCTTCCTGATCCAGGAATTGAACCCATGTCTCCTGCATTGGCAGGTGGATTCTTTACCACTGAGCCACCAAGGAAGCCCCATCTAAAACTTATAAGAGATTAATATCTAGAAGATAATCAAGAAGTCTGTTTACAATTTTTAAAATGAGATTGCTGTACTCCTGAAACCAACACAACATTGTAAATCAACTATACTCCAAAAACCTTTAAAATAGAATAAAATGGAGATAATAGAAAGTGAAGTGCTCAATGAAGACCCTGGCATATAGTTAATGATTTCCATTTGCTATTATTAGTTTATCTGTTTTTATCCTCTCTGACAAAACATGCTCTGTGATGAGCCTGAATTTCCAGTTTCTGTGTGATTTTATACTGCTAGTTTGTACAGTTACAGATAAATATATGTGCAAATATCTAGCTAGTCTCGCTATCCTCAACCCTGTTTGGTAAATATCCCTGGATACACCGTTGGTTAAAATGAAAGTGGGGAGAATATTGTTCACAGCTCCCAGGACACAGAGGGGAGCAAAATGCTATGTGCACCACTGTAGCTGTGGAACCAGCTGCCAAGGGCACCTGCCAGGTGATGTTGCAAGAAGAGTATGCTTCCTAGCTTAAGGTGTGGATCTTGTGACTGTCATGTTCCATCCTGCCTGAGACTGGGACCTGGGAGTGCTGTACCCAGAGGATGGAGAGTCTGGGAGAGCAGTTCTCCACTCCTTGGCCCTTTGTCCAGATGACTTGTATGACTGTGGTTGACAGGAGGACCATTTGGGCCAGCCCTGTCCTGCTGGGTTTTCTGGCGACTCCTTTACCCAAGGGGCAGACTGGCCACAGAAAGATGGCTTTGCTCACAGCCAACCAAACTTGCTCTCTGAAAGCAGAGCTTTGTCATTTTCTGCTTCGTGACCTCAGCCTTGGGGAAGGTTTTGGCTCTCCAAGTGTGGCCCAAAAGTGTGGATGATGAGACACAGGGCAGAAGGCAGTGAGCTGTGCCTGGGCTCAGTGACCTGAGCTGGGTCTACTCCTTGGGCTTGGGGAGAGATAAAGTTGTCCTTCTGATAGGGGAGGAAGGGAAACCAATGATAAACTCCAGGCTGGGCACTTTCCACACAGTATCTCCTTCAATTCCCTACAAACCTGTATGATGAGCTTTCTTATCCCCATTTTACAGATGTGAAAACTGCAGCTTACAGAGGGAAAATTACCCAGCTTGTAAGCAGCCAAGGGGGATTTGAACCCTAGGTCTGTTTGACTCCAAGACCCATGGGTGATTGGTTTTCTTTTTTACTCGCTACTCTTTATATCTGTGAACTCAGACTGGAGTGGGTGGGACTGGGCGGATCAATGGCTTGGTGGAGTCCAGGTAAGGATGCATGGCCAGCTCCATCTGTGTCTGAACTTGGTGGGCAGTTCAGTTAGTTAGAGAAAGCTAATCACATTTAACGCTGCATCTGAACATGCATTCTTCTGGTTAGCTGGTTTTAGCTGTGGCTTTGATTTCTCAGCAGAAATTATATTCCTGTGAAATAATGGCATCCTCTAAGTGTTGCGCTTTTTTTGTCATTTAGAGAAGTCCACACTTCCAGGAGACACACTATAACCCAAGGATGGATTCCTGGTCCAAGAAGGAAACCATGTAGGCCCTCCAAGATAGAAAGCACTTGCTCTCAGGTGGAATTTCATTTCTCTGTGCTTTGGGGATCGGACAGGTGCTTTGAAAAACTGGCTTCACTAGCCGTTAACAGAGATATCTCTTGTTCACACATCTGCAACTGACTTTTCTTTGTGCTTGAGAAATCACATGTTCTTTTGTACTGTGCTGTTCAGAGGTCAGCAGGATAGCCAGAGCCCCATGTTCTTGGCCATGTCTCTAAAACCCAAGTCAATGACTAATAACAATAACAATCATGACAGGGATCATTGCAAACCATTCACTCTGTATCTGCTATGTGCTGGGCCATGTAGCAAATTCACTTTCTATTCACAACAACCCACTGAAGTACAGGTATACCTCGGAGGTATTTTGGATTTGGTTCCAAATAAAGTGAAAAAAATAAAGTAAATATTGCAATAAAATGAGTCGCATGAGTTTTGGGATTTTCTAGTATGTTGAAAAATTATGTTTATACTATACTATCATAGTATTATATCTACAAAAAAGTACACACTTCAATCAAGATTTACATTTTTAAAAAACATTCTATTACTAAAATTGCTAACCTTCATGTGAGCCTTCAGCAAGTCATATTAGTAACGTCTAAGATCACTGATCACAGATCACCATAGCAAATATAATAATAACAAGAAAGCTTGAAATATTGTGAGGATTAGTAAAATGTGACACAGAGTTATGAAATGAGCCAATGCTATTGGGGAAATGACAACAATAGACTTGTTCAACGAAGGGTTGCTGCAAACCTTCAATGAGTAAGAAATGCAATATCTGCAAAGCACAGTAATGTGAAACCCAATAAAACAAGGTATGACTGTGTGTATTATTTAGGATGGGCTTGACTGCAAGTAGCAGAAATCCAGCTTCAATGGCTTAACCAGATGAGAAATTTGTTTTTCTCATAGGCTAAGAAGTCTAGCACTAAGTACTTCAGGGGGAGTATGCAGGCTCCATCAAGAACCCGGGGTCCTTCTCTGAGGGAGCCTCATATTTGCAACCTGGCTGCTCTGCTTTGTGTATTACAACTGATTTTTAGACAGAAAGAAGGAAAAAGGATAAAGACTAAGTGGGACAAACTAAAACAGTGGATGTAAGCTGAATATTTCACCTCTAACAGGCTTTCTTGGAAACCCTAGCTGGCACTTTGAGTTGCACCTCACTGTCCAGAACTGTGCTGCATGTCCATGGCCAACTGCAGGGGAGTCTGACAGCAGAAGAGTGTATAAGTGAGCACCTTGGTTAGCAAGGAAGGAGTAATGGGTACTGGCTTGGTGACGAGCAGGGCCTGGCTTAGGTGGTTAGTATTTGTTCAAAATTTATAGACAAAAAGTGAAATTAGAGAAGTAATTCTGTTACTCCTAGTTAAGGAGTGACAGGGCCCAGACCTAAACCCAGGTCTGTCTGATTCTAAAGCCACATTCCCAAAAGCTCTGCTAGAATTTCTTCCTGATGCTTGTGGGCATTTAGGATGGAGAACAGAGAACTTTAGGGGCCTCTCCTGGGGAACAAAAAGGAGGAGTGATTTGTCAGCTTCTTGAGAATTGTGTGAAGATCAACACTTGGAAGATACGAAAAGGCAGATTATGGCACAAGGGGAGGGAGTGATTCTAACAGTAATTAACTGTTCCATGGGCTGGGTAGCAAACTCTCATTTGTATAGGGATGAGATTAGCTATCAGAGATCACTTAACTGATCGCGAGTTAGGATCTATTGTGAGTTCAAGATCCTGGGTCTAGGAAACAAAAGTGCGGATATAAAACAATTGTGATAGAGGAAGACTTCTGGATCTAGTGTGAAAGCCTCCTGATTTGCTAGAGCTAGAATGATTATACAATTTATGGTCCAACCTGAGGCATTTTTTAGAGTAAAAAGGGAATTATTGCTAATTACTCTGGGACTTGTCTTGTGGCTCAGATGGTAAAGAATCTGTCTACAATGAAGGAGACCTGGGTTTGCTCCCTGGATTGGGATGATCCCTTGGAGAAGGGAATAGCTACCCACTCCAGTATTCTTGCCTGGAGAATTCTATGGACCGAGGAGCCTGGTGGGCTACAGTCCCTAGGGTTGCGAAGAATCAGACAGGACTGAGCGACCAACACTACTGCTGCTACTACCCTGGGACAAAAGGCATACACAAGGATCATCACAGACTTGTGGGTACCCTAAGAATAGACTTCTGATGAATAAAGTAATGGAGAGGCCTGGACTTGAATGGGGGAAGCAGCTAGGGGAACTGTCAGAAAGGACAGACACCCCCAAGCCAGATCCCACTTCCATAGACTGGACCTTCCAAGAGGCCTTCTTTGTCTGTGACACAGTTCAGTGGTCGGTGTTGAAATGTGATGGGCAGGGACAATATGTAACATTATAACATTCACTTGACAGAGACCCTTATGCCTGAGTCCCTGTAACATGACTTTTTTTAAGAGATGCTGAGCATGGATCATGCTGTGTTCCTTCTTGAGTCATGAACCAGAACCATTCTGGGCTGGAAAGGAAATTGGATTTCATATATCCCCAAATCCTTCGCAGCCTTTAAAAACTGCCTTTCTGCTTAGCTCAGTGACCTTGGGCGAGTCACAACCTCTCTCTATGCTTTGGTTTTTCCTTTAGTGGAAATAGAATGGAAATAATTGTTACCTAAGAGAAAAAAAAAATGATTCAAGATTTTCCAGTGAAAGATGCCACATGGAGCCAAGTGATATTATTATTTTTATGACAGTTATTAGCAGAGCTGCTTCTTGTCCCATCCCCTCTCATTAGGCCACTGAGCATGAATAAACACAGGTTCAGCCAGTGGCTGGTATTTGATGATGTTGGCACTGGAGATGAAAGGAAGGAATTTCTCTCTGGTTTGTGTTTCACTATTAACCTCCTCATGCCTGGATCTCAGTGTTTACATGTGTGGTAACTGGGCACCAGTGGGAGTCTCAGCCAGTGGTTTCATAACAGAGGCGCCCTATTCAGGAAGCCTGTTAATAATGATGCTATTAAAATATTGTCTTCACTCCTTCCCTAATTCCTTTATTCAATAGACATTGATTGTCTCTGTATGCCAGGTTCTCTTTCCCAAGCATATGACAAGATGCATAATGGCACACATTAAGCTCTCTGATGTTTGTGGAATCAAGGAATAGGTCAGAGGAGAGCTGGTTTTCTGCTGCAATTTTACATCTCTCTTACCTATCTTTTTTTTTTCTTTTTTAAAAGAGCGTTTATTGAGTCTCTTACCTATCTTGATCCCTGAGAAACATTTATAAATGCAAAAGTGCTTTTGCTACCTATTTCTGGAAAAGTCGAGACCAAATTTCTTTTCTTAAAAATATTGAGGTATAGTTGATTTACCATATTATGTTAGTTTCAGGTGTACAACATAGTGATCCAAAATTTGTATAGCTTATATTCCCTTTATAGCTGCTATAAAATACTGGCTATTTACCCCATGTAATACATCCTTGTGGCTTATTTACTTTATGCATAGTCTTTTGTACTTCTTAATCCTCTATCCCTATCTTACCCCTCCCCTCTTCTTACAGGTATCAGTTATTTTAATATAGCATAAAAGAATCTTCAGGATTTGCTCCCTTTTCTATCTCATCTCTCATCAAGCCTCTTTTAGGACCACCAAGGTCCAGCAACTGGGCCTATCTGGCAGGCCCTTGAATATTTAATAAATATATTAGGTTTTGTAGATCTTGTGGTCCCTGTTGCAATTAATCAGTGCTGCTGCTGTAACATGAAAGCGGTCTTGGTGGGCATGACTGTGTCCAAATAAAACTTTATTTACAAAAACAGGTGGCAGGTTGCATTTGGTGCACCGGCTCTGGTTTGCTGATCTCTGCTTTAGACCTTAGCTCACGTTAGGTTCTTTCACTTCCTACACTAAAAAATCTCTTCTTCCCCCATTTATCTGTCCATTTATTGGTCACCTCAAGCCTGAGACCTTTCTCTACCACCCTGGGTAGAACTGACCACTCACACCACCGTATTCTACACCTGCCACCTGCTTATCTGTGTTTTCTCCCCTTACTTGACTGTAAGCTTTATTCCTTCATTCATGCATCCTTTGATCCACTCATTCAACATTATTTAATGAGTGCATGCTGTGGGGCAGAGTTGATGACTTTCTAGTCTTTGTGCAGCACTGAGGAGGAAGGCTAGCCCTTCATATGTGACTTGTTGAATAAAAGGAGTTAGAATATGGAGAAGTCCACTGCTAAGAGATATCTGTGTCTTGAGTATAAGTGCCTAGAAGTGGGGAATTACTTTGATTTTGAAATCTCTCCATTGTGCCGAAGGCTTTAAGGCTTTTGTAATGTCCCTTTCGAGGTTTCTGTAGCCTGGTCTGTCTGGCATAATTCAGTGGCTCCCACCTACTGTCCATCTTCGTCCTCTTTCCTAAGTCCCTGGGGTCCTACTTCTGGGGACCCTATGTGGCAGGATCGAGAGCAGCAGCACCAACTCCTAGATCCCTTCATGGGCAGGGCTCGTGTGGGATTGAAATTTACCAACAAAGTGTCACCAAAGTGCAGTGGTTTCTTGGTTTCATTTTAAATAGAAGATCTGGTCTTTCCTTCCTGAGCAAGCCCTTACTGTTGTTTAGTCACTAAGTCGTGTCCTGTTCTTTTGTGACCCCATGGACTGTAGGCCTCTAGGCTCCTCTGTTCATCGGATTTTCCAGGCAAGAATACTGGAGTGGGTTGCCATTTCCTTCTCCAGGGGAACTTCCCAAACCAGGGCTTGAACCCATGTCTCCTGCATTGCAGGCAGATTCTTTACCACTGAGCCACTAGGGAAGCCTGCGCAAACACTTAGTCCAGGGCTATCTGGACTAAGAAGCGTAAACAGCCCGCAGCATGAGAATATTGACATTGCCTTCTTGCAGAGTCTAAATCTTTTTTTTTTTTTTTAATCTACAGTTTCTGGCTCTTTGAGAGTGATTATAAGATAAATGGAAAAATGAAGCTCCGTGGTTACTCATATTATGGCAATTACTTTATGGCTCCTTGGAGCCCCAAAATATTCGAAGCCGGACACAATCTGTTTTCTTAAATTTGCAACCTATTCTATATGTAAGCAGAACATTTATTTAATTGGTTGCTACCAATGAAACCAAAATTACTTTATTCCATTCAACCCAGTCAGATGTAAATTTTCAGTGGTTACCAGAAGGTTATGAGTTTGTGGTCAGAGGCAGGGAAAAGAAAATGGTTACAGCTGGTGACAAAACAAACCCCAAACCTCCACATGTTGCTCATGTTACAGGAGCAAATAGGAAAGGAGCCCTGACGAGATGCCAGCACAGAGTGTGTGTTGGGTAAATTCTAGAGAGACTGTTCTGGATCTCTTCACCAGTATTTTTGTTTGTTTGTTTGTTTTGTTTTTTAATACAGGAAGCCAGTGAGGAAAGTGGCAGCTGAGCAGAGTACAAGATTGTCATTCATGAACTCACTCCCACAGGTAATAGAAAATTAAATAAATCAAAGTTCATTGTGACAGAGCCCTTTTCACGGATGCATCCATCCGTAATCTGCCTGGCCTGACATTTTAAGACTGGTTACTTTTGTGAGGGAACACTGGCAAGAAGAAATCGTGTCCCTGGTAATTCGGAGGAGGAAGGGAGGGGGGTGGGTGATAAATTGACCTTTGGTTACAAAAAAGAAAAATAAAGCAGTGTTGCTAAATGACCAAGGCCACAAAGATAGTAAACACAGCAAGGGCACAGTGGAGAACGTGTGGTATTCGTGAGCTAACCCCATTGCAACACTCACGCAATGTGGTGGTAAGAAACTTCTGGCAAGTTCCTCCTTTAGCGAGTCGCTGTCAAGTGTATTTTGAATGGATTCATACTAGGTGGGTAAGACATTGGCAAATGAATTTCATTAAAAAAAATGAGATGCCTGACAGGTATTACGGTTTAAAATAAAACATAATCTTCGCTTTTGTTTCTAACGTGAATAAATACTTTACTTCTGGCAATTCTCACCAAAACTTGAATGTCACTGTTTGAGAATGTTTATCAGAATTAAAATTCACATATCGTTTGATTTTGAAATTCCATCTTAAGGCACTGATTCATGGTTCTATTCAGATGTGTGCAAAAATATGTTTATGGGAGCAAAGGATTAAGCTACCCATTTGTCCATTAGGGGTTGGGTAAACTTGGGGACATCCACACAGTGGAATATTGTGCAGCTGTCAAAATAAAAAAGGTAAATCTAAGTGTATAGATTTGCAATAAACTCCACAATTTCTTAAGTTTCACTGAGGAACAGAGGAGTATGTATAAGACAGGGAGGGGCACATGCTTGTATATACATAGAATATTCCTGGAAGGATGCCCAAGAAATATAATAGTGGATGCCTCTATGGAAAAGACTGTGAGACTGGGTTCCACAGGTTGATAGAAATTTACTTTCTTCTCCTTATGCTTTGCGCTGCTTGAAATTTTTATTGGCCTGGCACACAAATCATTTTAAAAACAGAATTCCAAAGGAAATGTCATTCTTCCCAATTAATTGGGTTTTGTTGGTGTTGGTATCAGTGCCCAGTGAAATAGGTTGAACTGTATGGTTTGATTCATGGACTGAATGCTTTAAAACCCTACAGGAGAAGGCATTTTTCAGTTAAGTGTGTATTTGGGAAGAGTATTTCAGTAACTAATGAATAATAAAAAACATTGATTTGGGGCTGCTATTTTTGTGTTGACAATTTGGAATCCCAGAGAGGTGTGTAGAAGTTCATGGCATGGCAAAGTTCCTGGCAAGTGGAAGGGTCGCCCTGACCTGCAAAATCATTAATTAATGACTTCTAACTTCTCATGCATTCTAATTTCATAGCTGTCATCATTGCCATTTCTTTCTTTGCCAGTGGATGACTGAAGAATGATTGAGAGGATAAACAGCCATTGATTTATTTACATTAAATAATACCCTGCTTGCTCCCAGGAGCTGATAAACTCAGTGGCCCTTGGAAACTAGTCACATGACAACAACTTAGCAACCTCCCTCTGAAGTCCGGCTCACCAGCGATGGAGGGAGGGGAATGATAAGGACAGGAGAGTAGGGGCTAACACACAGTCTTTTCTGAGACTCGTTGCTGAATCAAGACACTGTGTTTTGGGATAGGGTGTCTAGCAGGGTACCCTTCATTTAACCTTTAATAGCCTTTGTTATCTCTTGTAATGTTAGGCTTACTGTTAATTAACACTGTCTTTGTCTATGCCGTCTCGCTTCTCAAACAGAGACGAGCTCTCTCTGCGAGCTTTTTCAGTGCTAGACTGGTGTCTTCATCTATTCATTAGTTCATTTATGGAGCAAATATTTAATGCGTTGCTGCCACACACGGCTGCTTTGCTAAGCCCTAGGGGATGTAAGATGAATATTACTTGCTTTCAAGTTACTCACAATCTATTAGTCTCTTCAAAGTCTAATAGTCTCATTCAGATTTATATCTCCCAAGGTTATTGACACAGAAATCTTTAACAAACATCAAAAAAATTGAGAAATTTCTCATTCTATGAGAACTGTGTCATGATACTGTAGGTGCACATTTTTACCGATGAGATTTGAGTAAATCTGTTTCTTAAGGTCACTTCAATAATAGCACTTAGAAACACAATTCCTTCTTTAGATCAGATATTTCTAGACCTGGGAATGAACACTTTTAGGGCTGGCATTGAGGACAACAATTATTATAACCCAACAATAGCCAGGGCTGTAAACTCCTGAGGAAGCAGGCTCATTTTCACATGGACAAACAGCTCCACTAACAAAGAACACAGGAAGAGAGAAGGCTGTCTAGGAAGCTGGCGTTTCCTGAGTGCCCACTTAGGGCCCGGAGTCCCACATGCTTCACTTCATTCAGGGAACAGCTACCCAGCAAACACAGTGATATGGATGTGGAGAGAAAGAAAGGAATGTTTTCAGTACTGGCCTGGTTGTTAGTGGGCCACAGACATATTTATAGGTATGCATGCATGTACTTCTAACTTAAAATTAAATATTTACCAAGCCCTCTTCCAGGTGCTTGGTGCCTAAAGAGGTATAAGCCATAGTCTGTGCCCTGAATGAGGCAAGTGATATAAAGAAACACAAAGCTAAATAGCCACATGGAAATTATATAGCATTTCCCAAGAGGGTTTTAGGGCTGACTGGATTCACAGTGAACGTTTAACTAAGAGTTTGCTAAAATGGTGTATGCCCCTCATTGGTGGCATGCATGAAGATGTTATAAAAAATATTTTTAAATTTCATTAAAAATTTATTTTAACGTGCATTAGAAAAACCTATAATTACGATATCCAACCCTTGAGTATATGGATATTCCCTCTGTGAGGCTGCATATGAAAGTGAATTGATTTGAAGATTATCTGAAGGAAAATATCAAGTAAATAACCAGGATGGGATTTAGTGCGTGCTGTGTGTGCTAAGTTGCTTCATTTGTGTCTCACTCTGTGTGACTCTATGGACTATAGCCTGCCTGGCTCCTGTGTCCACGGGATTCTTCAGACAATAACACTAGGGTGGGTTGCCATTCCCTTCTCCAGGGGATCTTCCTGAGCCAGGGATCAAACCCGTGTCTCTCCTGCATTGGCAGGCAGGTTCTTTACTACTAGCACTATCTGGGAAGCTGTGATTCAGGGATATGGTAATGATTCTACAAGTGTTACTTGAATAACCTGAGTTTGGAAAATGCAGATCAAGTCCAATTTCTGGACTGCAGGGAGGTTACATGAGTTCTCCCAGGTCAGAAAGCCAGCAAAGAACACAGACCAGAATCTGGTCACCTGACTGGCCCTCTGACCCCACATCCTCATTCAATCACTACTTCCTATTTTGCAGATGAGGAAACTACAGCCCTGAATCACACATCCTCTCTTGGTACAACTTACTTGAGAATCTGTAATGTAGAAAGAATAGAATTGCCTTCATGAAGAATCAGTTAACATAATTATAGTGTACTTAACTAAGCATGGCAGTATTATAAAAATATCATACTTATTAATTTTTGGTCATCCCCAAACCAGCCTGTGAGATATCCTTAGCTATTTCTACCATCCCTCTTTTCATAGGAGAAAATTAAGGAGCAAAGATCCAAGATCTTCCCTAAGATTGTAACATAACAAAGCTGGGATTTGAACCCAGATTGTTCAGCTCTGGAATTTATTCTTTTAACCACCCCACACAGAGTACACTGTACAGAGGGGAAGGAAGCAACCTCTCTCCCTGCTGAAACCAGACAGAGTCTACTCAGACAATATATTGATATTACTCCCTGTTTCAAATTCCCATTAGACCTGCGTTCATCTCATAAAAGGCTTTGTTTCTTCAAACCATCATTTTTTCATATGTGGAAACTCCTGAGAGGAACCAGTGATTACCAAAAGCAACCTTTGTATAAGGATAATTTGTTAGATCACTATGATAAGTACTATAAAGAAATGAAGGGGGGAGCTGGAGAGAGTCGGGGAAAGTGAGTAGAGAGAGGGATGGTCTGGGGACACCGTGGGGCTGAGAGTGACCCGGGAAATGGGGCTCCTGCAGGGCTCCTCCCTGCGCCACAGGGGGCCACCAGGTGCTGTGAAAGCCCTGCACCAGCCCTGCCTGGTGCCCAGGGCTTGGCACAGCCCTTGGCACACAGCAGGTGCTCAAAAGCTCTGTGGAGTGAGTGGAAGCCTGGATGGAAATCAAAGGCAAGCCAGGAGGCAGGCATGGGTACAGTGGCTGGAGGTGAGAGGGCATAAAACCCACACTTGACTACTTTATCACTGCTCCAGGTGGGCCCGAGGACGAGAGCACT
Source organism: Ovis canadensis (assembly GCF_042477335.2). NCBI lineage: Eukaryota > Metazoa > Chordata > Mammalia > Artiodactyla > Bovidae > Ovis > Ovis canadensis. Next base: position 135,169,674 of record NC_091247.1, on the reverse strand, counting down.
GGGTGAATCTGAGTCAGATAAAGGGTGCTAACCACTTAACATGTCCCGATGTGTCCAGGAAGTTTTGCTTTGGGGAAATCCATTTATTAGAGCAGCCCCAGTTCAACCTTCAGGCCTAGGCTTCCTAAGATGAAAAGTCCTCATTCCCCCTCAGGACAGGGTGCTTCAGGGTGAGACCAAGGCCGCCTGGGGACCAGAGCCAGCCTGCTCTGTGAGGCTGCCAGAGAGGGATCAGCCTCCAGCAGCCGCCTCCACACCAGCAGGTGCCGACAGCTAAACCATTTGACGCACCTTTGGGGCAAAGAACTGCCAAAACCAAGGCCGAGCTTGGAGCCTGAAAATTCCTCAGCAGTCTGCGAGGGCCCAAGGGTGCGCTGACACATTACATAGGGGGGTTCGCGGCGGCCCGCTGGTGTGCGGAGCCCTGGGCCTCAGAATTGCGCAACTGTTACGCAGGAGCGCTTGTTAAGTGTTGCAGCATGACTCCACATCTTTATCAAAAATGTGAAGCATCCACCCGGCACACACTTGGAAAACACCAAAGCTTTTCTCCACCAGGTGGTTGAGGCTCTTGATCCGGCTGACAGGAGAAGCAGCAGTCCAGGGGGGACATGACTTACTGTAGCTCTTGGCCCAGGAAGCTGAACACGCAGTACCTTGTACCCCGCTAGCCTTGGGCAGCGCAGGCTTCTGATAAATGTACTTTTTTGTGTGTTTGTTTTTCCTGGCAGTCTCATTTTGGGTTATAAATGGCTCATTATTTCCATCCCATAGATCCATTCTTGCCTCTGTTGTGTTCTTGCTTCCGAAATAACTGAAAGGTTGGTAAAATCATCACTGAGGAACCCTGCCTGTCCCGACCTTGAGTGGAGGCCGGATTGCCACATCGCTCATGCCCTCTACACTTGCTCCCTTGTGGGAGCGGCTGGCTGGAAAGCCGCCACCCTCCACCCCCACCCCACCCCACCCCACCCCCACCCCCGCCCCAAAGCAGGGGATATCATTCTATTTACACTAAAGCACTTGATGCCCTCCAATGCCAGGAAGCAGCGTGGACTTTCGCTCACTCCGGGCCTGCAGCCTTTTCAGAGGACTATTGGGCAATCGTCAGAGGTTATGAAGTTGGAACAGCATTCCCCCTAGATAGGTCATTTTCCCTGCAGGGCAGCCTGGAGGCAAATTTCATTAAGTATCAAGTAGCTGACCCCAAGCAGTATAAATAGCGAGAGAGCACATGACAAACCCAGAACTGAATGTGGTTAAACCCTAGGCTGAATACGCGTAATGCGTTTACTGTCATCAGCACCCACACGGAGATGTTTGCCCAGCAACCATTCAGGAAAGGTGTTGAACCGAAGGGTGATATTAGGGTTCCACCTTAGAAAAATAATTTTATCCCTCTGTTTGAAAGCTTGCCGACCACACAGTTAGCCCAAGGAAGGGACCTGAAGATAGGCGGGATGTGCTTTCTTATAGGCAAAGATTGACCTTATAAAACATCCCAGGTTCATCCAGCTGAGAGCCAGAGAAAGGATGGAAACCTGATTTGTAGCAGGTGAGAACTGTAGGGAAGATCCCCCGGAGGAGGGCCTGGCAACCCACTCCAGTATTCTCATCTGGAGAATCCTATGGACAGAGGAGCCTGGCGGACTGCAGTCCATGGGGTCGCAGAGTCAATGACTGAGTGACTAAGCACGGCACAGCAGGCGGTCCTATCAGGCAAAAGGGATGCCACAGTGAAAATTTTCAAGGGAAACAAGGGGGGAATTTTAATTCCCTGTTTTTCCCCACTGTTCCCTATCTTTATTTTAGGAAGCAACACAGTGTAAATCATGCTTTAATGAGACCGATCAGATCGCAGATGATTGAGTTATGAGAGGCCACTGAGCTTGCCAGGGCCAGTTTCCTAAACAGGCTGCTTTGTTCAGTTCTGCCCCCACTGGCTGGAGCTGTTGACATTCCAGAAGATAATCTTGTGGTCTTATAATGATGGAAGGAGGCTCTGGGAAGGCCCAGTGTAAGACTGATGGACAGTGGAATTTGTTGAACACTTCTATTCAGAGACAACAAATTTCCAAGTCCTCCCTGGTCTTGCCTGCAATGGAAGCTTCCTATTTCCCTCATAAGGAAAGATTTCTGCTTCATCAGATCGAAACTCCAAAACTATTTTAAAGGGTGGCAGCATCATTAGAGTCTAACTCCTTTGAAGAGGACATTAGCCTCCTGAACATGTCAATTTGTGTGTTTATTAAAAATCAGTTCCTTAACTTTGTATCTAGAACCAAGGCAAAAAAGCCATAGGCGGTCAGTCCAGAGTGACCATGAGGGGCTGATGTAGTCAAGAAATGCTGCACGGGAGTGGTGGGGCCTGGATGAGGACCTTTTTCCAGGCTTGCCCTTAGTTTCTTGCAAAGACTGTCAGCTCCTTATTCACTCTCCATTTCTTCCTTAACAAAACAACTCCTATATGGCAACAACTCCTGGCTGAAGACTGTATTTCCTGGTGTCCCTTACAGTTCAGTTCAGTTCAATCGCTCAGTCGTGTTCAACTCTTTGTGACCCCATGAATTGCAGCACACCAGGCCTCCCTGTCCATCACCAACTCCCGGAGTTCACACAAACTCATGTCTATTGGGTTGGTGATGCCATCCAGCCATTTCATCCTCTGTTGTCCCCTTCTCCTCCTGCCCCCAATCCCTGCTAGCATCAGGGTCTTTTCCAATGAGTCAACTCTTCGCATGAGGTGGCCAAAATATTGGAGTTTCAGCTTTAGCATCAGTCCTTTCAATGAACACCCAGGACTGATCTCCTTTAGGATGGACTGGTTGCATCTCCTTGCAGTCCAAGGGACTCTCAAGAGTCTTCTCCAACACCACACTTCAAAAGCATCAATTCTTCGGTACTCAGCTTTCTTCACAGTCCAACTCTCACATCCATACATGACCACTGGAAAAACCGTAGCCTTGACTAGATGGACCTTTGTTGGCAAAGTAATATCTCTGCTTTTTAATATGCTGTCTAGATTGGTCATAACTTTCCTTCCAAAGAGTAAGCATCTTTTAATTTCATGGCTGCAGTCACCATCTGCAGTGATTTTGGAGCCCCCCAAAAATAAAATCTGTCACTGTTTCCACTGATTCCACATCTATTTGCCATGAAGTGATGGGATCAGACGCCATGATCTTAGTTTTCAGAATATTGAGCTTTAAGCCAACTTTTTCACTCTCCTCTTTCACTTTCATCAAGAGGCTTTTTAGTTCCTCTTCACTTTCTGCCATAAGGGTGGTGTCATCTGCATATCTGAGGTTCTTGATATTTCTCCTGGCAAACTTGATTCCAGCTTGTGCTTCTTCCAGCCCAGCGTTTCTCATGATGTACTCTGCTTAGAAGTTAAATGAGCAGGGTGACAATATACAGCCTTGATGTATTCCTTTTCCTATTTGGAACCAGTCTGTTGTTCCATGTCCAGTTCTAACTGTTGCTTCCTGAACTGCATATAGGTTTCTCAAGAGGCAGGTCAGGTGGTCTGGTATTCCCATCTCTCTCAGAATTTTCCACATTTTGTTGTGATCCACACAGTCAAAGGCTTTGGCATAGTCAATAAAGCAGAAGTAGATGTTTTTCTGGAACTCTCTTGCTTTTTTGATGATCCAGCGGATGTTGGCAATTTGATCTCTGGTTCCTCTGCCTTTTCTAAAACCAGCTTGAACATCTGGAAGTTCATAGTTCACATATTGCTGAAGCCTGGCTTGGAGAATTTTAGCATTACTAGCGTGTGAGATGAGTGCAATTGCACTCATCCCTTATAGTAGGGGGTGGCTAATGAGGTTTAAGAGTTGTTGGGAGAGCAGCATTGTCAGATAAAATGTGAATTTCCCAGTTAAATTTGAATTTCAGATAAACAATGAATAATTTTCAATTTACCTAATATGTGACTCAAGAGTAAAGAATCTGTCTCCAATGCAGGAGACTCAGGTTTGATCCGAGTCAGGAAGATCCCCTGGAGAAGGAAATGGCAACCCACTCCAGTATTCTTGCCTGGGAAATCCCAAGGACAGAGGAGCCTGGAGGGCCACAGTCCATGGGGTCACAAGAGTCAGACCTGACTTAGCAACTAAACCACCACCACCATATAATATATTATTGTTTTCATTTACCAAATTGGCAACTCTACCGGTGAGGCTTCTGGGAAGCAAGCTAGAATACTTCTTTGGCCCTTTTCCCCCTTTCTCCTCTTTCCTGGGTTATGGATGGGAAAGCTGAGACTTCAGCAGCCATGTTGGATCATAAGGTTGAGAGAAAGAGGAAAGACTTGGGGTCCCTGATAATTGAACACCTTCCAACCTTTTAAGTGAGAATAAACTACTGACTTGCTTTAGCCACTAGTAGTACTTCTGTTATTTGCATCCAGTTGCTATTCCTAACTGATACAGTCATAATAAAAAGTGCACTGTTAACTTAGCTGTTAAGTCTGTTTACTCTGTGTCATCTGCCTCTTATGTAACACAAGCTACTTCACTTTCACTTAAGTTTTTTAAGACCTAAAGAGGGACGGATGGTGCTCTTTCTACCCTCTGAAATGACAGCCCCTCACCATGAATTTCTATATGGCATTATTGCCTTTTTTACAAATAACATATATGTATTTTGAGCACTTGCTTCAGGTGATTAATAATAATAATAATAATATTACTAAAGCAGAACAGTTCTAATCTCTGCACAAATATTTGATCTGAAACCTCAAGTCCCATCAAATGATACTCTGAAACCCCAGAATTATTATTTCAAATCAGTAAAATCACATTTGAATTTTGATCTTTTGCTTAGAGAAAAAAAATTTATATAGTGTAGGTCTTCATTAGCCCTTATATTGACAAACGTTCTTCTCTGTGGTAAAGATTAGCTGAGCATAGTCATGTGCACAGGTAAAGTTGATTTGCAAAGCTCCATCGATTATTCAGGAATGATATAAGCCCTAACTCCTCCAGGCTTGTTAGCAAGTTGACTTCTTTGAATGTTCCCTGTGAGTCATGTGGGGAAATTCAGGGGGTCATAGGATTGGCCTCGTTATGTATGAGGTCAAGCTAAATAGCTTAGCTCTGCTGGGTGTGCAGAGGAAAAGAGGTTCCTGGGCTGTGAACTGTATAAATCCCTGCCCTTCCTTTTGCAGTGGAATCTTTCGAAGGTTAAGTCATAGTAAATAATCAACTAAGATTTCTCAGATTGGCCGCATTTACCTTTCTCTGAAAAAAAAAATTTTCCCCATGAAGACAAAGCAACTTTGGCATGAGAGCAATATTTCCTTTTAGGCCTTCCTGCTTCAGACATTCAGAAAACAAGATCAGGCCTGGCCTAACTGGCAGAGGCTGCCTGGGGCAGACAGCTAGACTTGCCATGTGGGTGAGTGGAGGTGAATTAGAATTTAAGAGAAGGGAAGGGAAATTCCCATTTCATGTTGTAAGATTCTGCACAAGCCTTTCAGAGGTGAGCAGAGTCTTGCCCTTCACCTATCACTGGGGGTAAATGATTAACTCCTGAAATCTGAGGAGTATATGTATATATATTATAATATATACGTTGTTAACAAGTAATGCACAAATTGAATAAGATTGACCTAGAAGGTCTGACTTTGGTATTTGGTGACAGGTCATGATACCATGATTGTTAGCTCAGGAAAATTGACAGATGAGCATATTTGTACATGTCCATATTACAGATGCAAATAAAAGTTGACTGATGTGAATTGTGGGGAAAAAAAAACATATCTGCTGAGTAGTATTATCTATGCAATGTTAAGGGGGAAAAATTGTAATTTTTTTTTTGTTCAGAGTGCATTAATTTCTATTTTGACCACAGCATATTGATTATATTTATATTGAATACCCATCCAGCAAGCATTCACTGAGTGCCTGCTATGTCCCAGGCTAAGTACAATGTGCTGGCAATGCACCCAGTAGTATAGGGCTGATAGCTGAAAGCATAATAATGCCTTTGAACTTCACAAGTAGGTTAGAATTTTACAAGACCCCTCTATTCTCTTCCCTCAACAAGAACACAGCCTGAGCCAGCCACCTGCCTTGGACTGTGATCTCTTAAGACAATGACAATTGCTGTTTAAAACAAAAGTGCACATGGGCTTATCTGTAAGTTTTTCCTTTCTTTTAACAACCTTATTAGAAGCCCCGTAGTAAAAATTAAAAGACCTTTTTTTGTTAGAAATCTTTTCTCTGCTAGTGAATAATAACAACTTTGGTCAAGTTTTTAAATTTTTCTGAGACTAGATTTAAATATTTATAAAATGAGATGGTAGAAAGTAGGGCTAGGCTGAGTTAATGATTCAGTTTTAGAATAAGCAATAAGAGAAGGTTACTAGCCACTAACAAACGGTATGATCTCAGGGTAGTCACTCAAACTGCTTAAAGACTCAGTTTCCTTATCTGAGAAATGGGAATAATGTGCTTATTGTTAGAATGAAGTGGGTTAATGGGTATCACACCTGGTTCAATGCAAGGCATAGCAGAAATACCCCGTGAATGTAACAATGTTCATCCTACTAAAAAATTATCTGTCTTGGTCTATTGTATGTATATATGTGTGTGTGTATGTATCTCTCTCGTTCTCTATCATCTCTCTATCATCACTGTTATCTTAGTGGTTAACTGAGGTATGTCAGCATCCTAAGGCACAAAAATGCAAAGGATTTTTTTTTTTACCCTGCCAATCAGTGTCTAGCCCCTCTTTCTATCCCTCAACAACATCTAGGGCAGACTGTAGAAATTTTCAGTTTTTAAAAGCTAGGTCCATGCAGTTTGAATCTTACTCTAGTTCACAGCTTCTCTCCTCCCTCCGCCCTTCCCTAGGCTCGGGTGCATTGGCAGAGAGGAGGGAAAGAGGAGGGGACACACCTCTTAACCGGCCACCCGCCTCTGCAGCCCTCTCACCACTGTGGGTCCTCTGCTTCAGGCTGCCCCTGCTGGCACACTGATGCCCGAGGCTGGCAGCACACCGTGGATCTGGGGGCACCCTGTGGGGCTCCTGACTGTACAGATCAGTGACCTGGAGGGCCTGGCCCTGGGTGGACTTCCTGTCCTCTTGAGTCCTGCTGCGGCTCTTCCCCTCCCAGGCTGCTACCCTACGGCACTATTGCTCTAGCACCTAGCAAGGCGTCTCCATGCTCAAGTGTGATCTCGCTGGTATTTGAACTGTGCTCCAAGAATGCAATTTTTGCCCTTTAGATGCTTCAAGCTCCCATGGGTATCTACTTCTGGCTGAGACAGTTAATTGAATAATGGCATGAGAGGTTACATTATAGTCTTGATTTAATCCCAGTGATTTACTTGTCTTTCAATAGTTCAGATTCAAAGTCCTTTATTAGAAACAAGGGAGTTAGTATAATAAGCACTTTGTATGTATATTTAAAATGTATAATTATATATGTTATTTATATAATATATTAAATATAGTATTTTATATTAAATGTATAAGATATTTATTTTAGATTATTATATATTATTACATATACTTCTGTCAGAGAAGGAATTCTTTCCTTTAACATTTTAAATGAAAATGCTCTTAATGACTATGTATAATGTAATACAGTATATATCATATAATATATATTATTTTATATGTATATTATGACCTATAATATACTTATATAGTGGGATTCCCAGATGACTCAATGGTAAAGAGTCCAGCTGCCAGGCCAGGAGCTGCAGAAGATGAGGTTTCCATCAATCCCTGGGTTGGGAAGCTCTCCTGGAGAAGGAAATGGCAACCCACTCCATTATGCTTGCTGGAGAGTCCTGTGGGCAGAGGAGCCTGGTGGGCTATAGTCCATGGGGTGACAAAGATTTGGACATGACTGAGCGCACACAAGTGAAAATACCATATATTAGTATATATGTTATATATTAATTATATAAATATATTCTATATATACTAAATATATCATTAATAAAAGTGTATGTTGATGTATCAATAAGGGTGTTTTCATTTAAAATTGTTAAAGGAGAGAGTTCCTGCTCTGACAGCAGTAAGAACCTAGCTGTTAATCTCATTTTATCTCTATTTTAAATGTATGTTCTCAAACAATGATATATTTCTCCCTTTTAGAGAGTATTTAATACAGGCATAAATTTTCTGGTACTTTTTAAAAATTATAAAAGTAATTATAAAGTAATAAATTTAAAGTATAAATTTAAATTTTATAAAGTAATACATTTAAAGATTTAGTTTAGTGGAATTTTGCATTTGTATCCATCTATTTGATGTGGAGTATGTACATTTGAAGTGCACAAAACTATACTTCTATTATGTCTATTTCCATTTCTACCCCACAACCTTCTACTAAGACAACAACAACAACGAAAACAAGCAAGCCAAGGCCAGGAAGAGCAAGGGGTGAGAATACAGAGGAGGAAAGAATGAACACAGGAACGCATGTAAGAATTAAAGATTTTAAAATTTAAAAAATAAAAAACTAAAAAAAAAAAAAAAAAGAATGAACACAGGGTTGAGCGGTGCCCGGTGCCAGGGCTGCGGTTAGCTCCTCACAGACTCTCCAGTGCAGTGCTTAGACAAGCATGATGGGGTAGTCATGTTCCCCCCATTATACAGCAAGGACATTGGGGTTCAGAGTGGCTAAGTAATTTGTCTACGGCCATCCTGTTAGTTAGACAGAATTTGAAAGTAGGCTTCTTGGGTCCCAGAGCTTTATTCTTCCTCATAAAGAACTATCAAGGAGCCATCATATTCTCTCAACCTGAGTTTCCCAGAAAGCAGACCCTGAGATATTTTATTTAAAATAAAAGAAGAGAAGTGGGAAAAAAGGAAGGGGCAGGGAAAGTGGGAAACCCAACACAAGGATGAATTTTTGGTTTGACCACTACTGCAGACGACCTCTGTTCTATCTCACTGGAACATTCTGAGGAACCCTATGAACTGCATCTCAAAAATGCCTGCCTGGTAGCCAAAAAAGGGAACTATGTATTCATTAGGCTCTGCCATCTATTGGTCAAGGGATGGCCTGAGGCGTTGCTGACCCTCTTGCTTCTGGGTTGCAATGTGGTAGTGCATATTGTGTACACACTATTGTGTCTGACATATTGTGTCTGGCATAAGAGAAGACCTGGAGCGGGACGCGAGAGGTCTGTGATGAGGGCACAGGTGAGACACTATCAGATTTACACCCAGGGGAAGCTGCACGAAGGCCCCATGGAACTCGATGCCTCAGCAGTGGGCTGCAGTAGGAGTCAGGTGAGCGGACGTGAAGTGGTGCGTGACAGGTATCCAACACACACACACCAAGAATGCTTTGGCAGTGTAGACCAGATTGCAAACCATTGCCAGGAACATGCCTCTTCTTGTAGCAGAGATTTCAACCTGAACCCAGGCCTCTTCTTTTGCTGGAGTTCATGTCCAGGCATGTTTGGCAAACTAATGGGACACAGCTGAGAGAATCTATTTATATGTATCAATATGGAAGAGCCTGGAAAGAGATATTAAGAGATGGAGGGAATCAGATGGTCCTGTTCCATGACAAGGTCTGAACTCCATGGAAAAAGGGGCTCAGGCAGAAAGGGCAGGATCTGTTTCAACACCTTGATATGGAGCTACACAAGCTCTGTAAAGGCCCTGGTGATAGTGTGATAAAATTAGGGAAGCTGAGCATTCTCCCCACTTCTACTTCTGGTTCCACAGTAGGAAGATCAGATGTTTATAATGCAATAAACCCAGTTTGAGTGCTTCCAAGAATGCTGTTCCATGTGGCCCTGTATATTTAGAGACTGAGAACGTTTCTTGAGATGTTAGTAGCTGTCATTACTGGGGATTGGTCAGCGAGGGATGGAACTCAGAGTCTAAACCAGTCTCCAGAGATAGCACAGGAGTGGTCCAACCAGTAGGCAATAGGAAGAAGACTTGGCAAGTGAGCTGAGTTCAGTATTCAGTTGCAGATAGATAGCTTTAGTACAGGTGGCTATTTAAGAAAGAGAGGAGATCCAGTCATGGAAACTTGGTAAGGAGGTTACACCAGGGTTATTCCAGGCCCAGAGGAAGTAGCATTCAGAGTAGGAATCCAAAATGCAGCTCAGGAAAACATGAGGAGAGTCAAAATCCTAAAGGGACTGAAGCCAGTCACCAGAAATAATGAGCCTCGAAACTGACTAACTCACAGCTCCCTTTAGTTCATCTGCCTAGGGTAGGTCCGAATGCCCAGAGGGAGGTAAAGAGGCTGTTTACTTGCTGAACAGGCAAGCCAGCAGCAGGGGCAGTGAGTCAAGCTGCTCTTCACAGTTGAATTATCAGTAAACTCTGTGTGTCTGAATCCACTAGGATTCACGAAGCAGGGCCCAATTGGTGAAAGCCTGTCTCCAACAGGCCTTATAAAAGAAGACTTGTAGTCTGTGTCTGTGAAGAATCCCTTCTCTTCTTCTTCTGGTAGAACTACTTTCTTTTTTTTCCTTTATCCTTCCAGTTTTGTTGAGATATAGTTGGCACATAGCATTGTATAAGGTTGGGCTTCCCTGGTGGCTCAGCTGTAAAGAATCCACTTGCCAGTGCAGGAGAGACGGATTCATTCCCTAGGTTGGGAGGATCTCCTGCAGAAGGAGAGGGAAACCCACTCCAGTAGGCTTGCCTGGGAAATCCCATGGACAGAGGAGCCTGGTTCACCACAGTGCATGGGGTCACAAAAGGGTCAGATGTGACTCAATGACTAAACAACAACTGTATAAGGTTAAGGTGTACAACATAATGATTTCACTCGTACGTAAGGAAATGATTATCACAGTGAGGTAAATTTAGGATTAAGGATAGGTTTAGGGTTAGGATATCTCACTGTGGTTTTGATTTGCATTTCCCTGATGACTAGTGATATTGAGCTTCAAGTGCCTGATGGCCATCTGCAAGTCATCTTTAGGAAAATGTCTATTCAGATCCTCTGCCCATTTTTCAGTTAGTTTGTTGGTTTTTCTGATGTTGAGTTGTATGACCTCTTTGTATATTTTGGATATTTGCCACTTATCAGATATGTTTGCAAATATTTTCTCTCATTCAGTAGGTGGCCTTTCCATTTTGCTGATAATTTCTTTTGCTATGCAAAAGCTTTTTAGTTTGATGTAATCCCATTTATTTTTGCTTTTGTTTCCCTTGCCTGAGGAGAGATATCCAAAAATTTAAAAATCGTGAAGTCTGATGTCAAAGAGAGTACTGCCTATATTTTCTTGTAGATGTTTTATGATTTCAGGTCTTACATTTGGGTCTTTAATTAATTTTTAATTTATTTGCATGCATTTGCATGCATGGTAGGACAGAGTAGTCCAGATTGACCCTTTTGCATGTAGCTGACATGTGACCTAAGCCCAATCAGAGTGCTTTGTTCCCCTGGTTTGGGGAAATGCAGGAAACCTCAAAAGACCGATCAGATTCTTCCTTGAGATTTGCCATTTAGGTGCCTAATTAGAGAGCAGTGCTCTCCCAGTCTAGAGAACACAAACTATAAAGATGAGGTCAATGGGAGTGTTTTCTGGTCACCTTTCCTGGATGCATGAGGAAAACCATCTACAGTTACAATGAGTTCAAAGTCCAGAGAAAATAAGAAATAAAGAGAGATGAGAATGAGGTAGAGAGAGAAAGGGTCCTAAGGACATTACTTAGGCCCTGAGTCCAGCCATGCCTGAAGCAAAAGACATCTCTGCTCTTTCATCAACCAATAAGTTGTCTTTTCCTTAAGCCAGTTTCCAGACTATTTCAACTGAGGTTCTGTCATTTGCTGCCTAAGGGAATCAGACCAATTTATTTGTTTATTTAGTGCTTCATGGTGATACATATCTATTGCCCTCATTTGTAAGTAACCTGAAATTTAAAGTTTAGACAGAAAATACTTGCTCAAGTCTGGGCTTCATGCTCTTCACAAGGACACACTGACCACTTGGGTAAACACAGAGCTAACGTTTCCGATCTGGCAAAATCTCAGTGATATTGTATCTGTGTCATTGCTCAGCCCTGCTTTTGACATATGCTTGTTCTTGGAGTTCACTGCTCCCTTTTTCCCCTTGGCCTTCTCAAACTATGGGTGAGATCCTCAGCTCTTTCTATTTTGAATCTTCCTTGTTGCCCATCAGTTTAAACCTACAACTCAAATGCTCACCTTTCTCCTGAAACCAGGTACCTGTATTTAATTTCCATTTGTGGCTTCAGTGATCAGTTTACACTCAACAGGTCTGAGACAGAACTCCTAGTAATGTGGATGTTGGCATCACCATTGCACCCATCATCAACCCCTGACAATTCTGGAGTTATCCCAGTGGTCCTTTCTCTCATCCTCCTGAGTATTAAGTCAAGGAGACATCCTTCATGATGCCTGCATGTGCCAGGGGCTGTGTGAGGTGCTGGAGGGAGATGAACAATCCGACATGGTTCCTGACCTGAAGAGTTTGCATTCTAATAGAGGAGCAATCCAAGGCAGAAAGTGCTGAGTGCCGCAAGAGAGGCAGCCAAGAAAGGCAGCCTGGCTGAGGGCAGCACTCACGTCTCCCGCTGGGGAAGAATTTCACAGACCGTGAAGGGACAAGGACGTCATGAGCAAAGGGAGCCAGGAGAGCAAATGACTGAAGTGATCTTGGAATGCTGTCTCTGTTTGCTGGTTCATGCCGATGGCTGGGGGAAGCACTGGGGAAACATGGTTGAGGTCAACAGTGTGGGTGGAGCACAGAAGAGCCAATCACAGTCCCTTCTTCCTTGTCTTCCCATATTATGGAGCTAGAAAACTGAAATACCAGCTTCCCTTGCAATTATGCATGAGCGGCTAGGGCCAAAGAGTCAAGAAGAGTGTAAGTTGATGAAAGTCGTGGGAAAGCATTTAAAAAGTAGACAGCTTGTACTGGCATGCTCTTCTTGAGCTTCCTCTCCCCACTTCTTCCTACTTCAGAGCACAGGCCATTACTTGTGGAAACAGCAGCCATCCTGGCAGTGTGAGACCCTCCGAGAATGAGGATATGTTTGTGGGATGGCAGAGGAGAAAGCCAGCAATCTCCTGCTTCCTCAGTGACATCATCTGGCTACTGTTTCCTCCACCTCCCCACATGCCTTGTGCATGGAAAAAAAAAAATTCCTATTTGAGTAAAGTCACGGTTAGTCAGATTTTCTTTAGCTCACAGCTAAATAAAATGCCAACATATAAGCCATATGTTAGAAATATTGCATGCCATTCTAGAGAAATTAAAGTTTATTTAATAAGGAAGAAAGAGGAAGAAAGCACTTTGCACAGAAATTAGGGAGATGCCATTATCAGAAAGCCCTCTCCTTTTGCCGCTCACTGTCCATAACCTTTCCATAGCTCAGCTCAGTCTCCCCCTATTCATGAAAGCTTCTGTCCCTTGTCTTAGCCACGGTTATCCTCACTGCCTTCTGGGAAATTATCAAGTGTAGCTTAGTGACGTATTGTTATTGATTTTTCATGGATATATTTTATATATATATATATATATATAATATATATATAATGTATGCTCAGTAGGACTGTAAGTGCCTTGCAGGTAGTGGCCACGTTTTATGCTTTCATTCTTGAAGTGCCCAGGCAGGAGAAAAATCACACATTGTTTTGGTGCTTAGGCACAGAGGTCTTGAGTTTGACCCTGACTCCATTGTGTAGATCTTAGGCAAAATTTTTAACCTCTTTAGGCTTCAATTTCCTCATCAGGGGAACAAAGATTGATAGTAGAACTTGACTCACAGGGTTATGAGGCTCAAATGAAGTATCTTCATGAGTTCTTAGCATCATTTTAGTCATTGTTAAATATGTAGTCTAAGGATTGCTTTAATAACCTCCTTGAGTCCGGTGTACATTTCAATGTGACTTTGCTGCTTTTCCCATCATAAGGTGGACTCCACTTTCCTGCCCTTGAATCTGGACATCCTTTGGCCAATAGAATGTGGCAGAAGTGAGGCTGTGCTAGTTCTCAGCCTAGGTCTCAAGAGGCCTGGCACATCTCCATGCTTCTCTCAGTGCCCCCAACTTTACCATAAGAACGAGTCCAAGGGGGTGGCTGAAGTTGCCACCTCATGAAGTAGAGGTGAGTCTCCCCAGAGAAGGCCCCCTTAGATCAGCCAATCTGCTAGCTAGCTACATACACAAGAGAGAGTCCAGCCAAGATCAGAAAATCCACTCTGGAAACCCATACACTTATGAGCAGTAATGAATGCTAATTCTTGAAAGTCAGTAAGTAAGGGGGAGATTTTTTATACAGCAATAGCCAACTGATTTAAGTTATCCAAGAGAGAGGCAGGACTTCGCTGTTTCATTCACTGCTGTATCCCCAATACCCAGGACAGTGTATCACACAATCAGGTGCCCAATATATGTGTTGCATAGATTCTTGACTGTAATTGTGATTACTATTATCTTAAAGGGTCATAGTGACAAGGAGATGAGGTGATATGGGAAGAGCATTTAGTATTGCTCCTGGCACACAGTGACTTCTCAATAAATATTAGCTATTAATCAATGACTGACCAATTGCTTAACACATTTTGTATTAACATAAGACCAGCTGGTGAGTAATGTGGTCCTGAGCTCAGTGAATGAAGCAATCCTCTCTATCCATCAGAAAACCTAACATTAACCACAGTTGGGTTTTTAGCTTATAATTTTAAATACATGGGCTTCCCTGATAACTCAGTTGGTAAAGAAACCACATGCAATGCAGGAGATCCCAGTTTGATTCCTGGGAAGGGAAGATCCTCCGGAGAAGCGATAGGCTACCCATTCCAGTATTCTTAGGCTTCCTCTGTGGCTCAGCTGGTAAAGAATCTGCTTACAATGTGGGAGACCTGGGTTCAATCCCTGGGTTGGGGAGATCCCCTGGAGAAGGGAAAGGCTACCCACTCCAGTATTCTGGCCTGGAGAATTCCATGGGGTTGCAAAGAGTCAGACATGACTGAGTGACTTTAACTTTAACTTTCTTTAAATAAATAGATGATAAATAGGTAGGTAGATGGATAGACACGGGGTGGCTCCTCTTGGCCGTCTCCCCTGACCTCGGATGCGGGGTGGCTCCTCCCGGCCACTGTCTCTGGCCTCGAACACGGGGTATCTCCTCCCGGCCATCGCCCCTGACCTTGGACGTGGGGTAGCTCCTCTCGGCCGCTACCCCTGACCTTGGACGCTTGGGCTCCAAAATCACTGAAGATGGTGATTGCAGCCATGAAATTAAAAGACGCTTACTCCTTGGAAGAAAAGTTATGACCAACCTAGATAGCATATTCAAAAACAGAGACATTACTTTGCCGACTAAGGTCCGTCTAGTCAAGGCTATGGTTTTTCCAGTGGTTATGTATGGATGTGAGAGTCGGACTATGAAGAAGGCTGAGCACCGAAGAATTGATGCTTTTGGACTGTGGTGTTGGAGAAGACTCTTGAGAGTCCCTTGGACTGCAAGGAGATCCAACCAGTCCATTCTGAAGGAGATCAGCCCTGGGATTTCTTTGGAAGGAATGATGCTGAAGCTGAAACTCCAATACTTTGGCCACCTCATGCGAAGAGTTGACTCATTGGAAAAGACTCTGATGCTGGGAGGGATTGGGGGCAGGAGGAGAAGGGGACGACAGAGGATGAGATGACTGGATGGCATCCCTGACTCGATGGATGTGAGTCTGAGTGAACTCCGGGAGTTGGTGATGGACAGGGAGGCTTGGTGTGCTGCGATTCATGGGGTCGCAAAGAGTTGGACACGACTGAGTGACTGAACTGAACTGAGATGGATAGATAAGCAATAAATTAACTGTCCCAGGCCACTGTGTGTTGAGTTCCAAATGACTCTCAGTGTGTTGCTTCTTCCCCCCTAGATGCTGGGGAGACCTCTCATTTGGGGCGCTGCTGGTCACCTTGGGGGTCAGTGGTGTGTGGGGGGGAGTTGGGGGAGTCAGGGCATGAAGCCTGGGGTAATTCCTCTGTAACTGCACTTAGGGGCTGGTCTAGCTTGCTAGCTCTGCTCTGCTATTGAGAAAAGAGGCCTTTTCTTCCTCAGCAAGCAAAGATTCACACTTTGTAATCTCTCAGTGAGCTGGTTAGTTCCCAAATTACATTTGGCCGCAGGAGGATGAACACATTGTACCCTCTCTGTGGGACTCATTATTTCCATTCTGGAGACTGTCATTTATGAAATTCTGACTTTCTTTCATTTTGTATTTACACTAAGCAAGGCTAGGAATATTGTAATTGTCTGTGATGTTTTGAAAACACTTGTCACAAACCGAAGCCAAATGCTGATTAATGTCAAGTGTTTTGAAGAACCAAGCTTTTGGCTCATTAACTGGACTTGAATGGCATTACCCATCAGCTTCAAGTTCTGATAATTGCTCATCACAGACTGGTGCTAATTTAGTAATAATGGCGCTGACAGATTTGTATGTTTTCCCCACACTGAACATTATGTATACATATAAAGGCTAGTGCAAATGCCAGAGCTGGAGTGGGAAGGCCTGCTCCAGGTCTGCCACAATGTCAACATGAGCAAGTCAGCTGACCTCGTCTATCTCTATTTCCTTACGTAAAACAAGGGCCTTAGAGGAGATGATCTTCAATATCCTTCTTACCAAGATCCAGTGGGGTCACTATTACGTGCTTTGGTCTTGAGTCCCATTATAAGCATGGATTCATGTTAGGAAAGGCACAAACATGGGGCTAAACTGATATCCATGGAATATGGGCAAGGATGGCAGCTTACTTCCTTTCTCCTCTGCACTTTTCTATATTAAGAGGGAAAGAAATGTTCCCTGTGGGGCTTGCAGGATAAGCCCTTAATCAAATGTTACATACCATCTGTTTGAGACAGTATTTGGTAAGTCAACTTAAGTAGCTATAATCACTGTGGAATCTGAAACTGCTTCCTGTTATCCTGTCTATTTTCTGAAGCAGAGGAAGGTAGTTGAGTTTCTTAAACCAGCACAAAACAGTAATATTCCAAGGAAGAAAGACACTTATTTTGAAGCTCATACTTTGGGACTGTTTATTGAGTTTGCCTTTCCTTTTCTCCTATAATCCCACTTATTTACACTGCTTCCTCCCCTTGGCCTTTTATATGAAAATTACCAGCCCCCTCAATGTGGCTGACTGACTTCCTCTCTGTTCCCATTCCTTGGCATAGTCCTTGGGGATTTCAACATACTTGTTGATAATTCTTACCCTGGCATTAGAAGAGGACCAGGCCCAGAGATGTTAATGATTGGTCAAGACGGCATCTCTGGTTCATGCCAGAGGATGATAGGTTATCATGAGGCTTAATTCAAGCAGTATATATTGAATGCTTCATAGGGTGTGGGCTCATGAGATGCTCCCCAACAGGTTTTGGAATATAGAGTTTAGGCTGCCTAGCCTGCTCTCAGGAACTCTCTGCTCTGGTAATTTGCTTCTCTAGTTTGAAGACTAGGAAAGTAGCTTCAAAAGCTGCCTTAGTTTTCCTTCCAACAACAGACACATTTTCTTAAAGGCCCTCTTTCTCTTCTACTGGCTGAATAACATATAACATACCATGCTTTTCTACTTAAAAGGCTGGGGTCATCTTCTGGAGTCATCCATGCCAGCTGGAAAGGGGGTAACAGCCAAGTAAATGGTGGAGATCATCTTGAGTTCATCAGTGGTCCAAGTCCTCAGGGTTGGTTTACCCAGCAATAGGCATCTCCGTAAGTCCTAGGCCTCCCAGGATATTAAGTGTCATATAAACAGCGCTCCACCAGAGCTGCCTGTTGAGTGGCTGTTGTCATCTGTCAGAAGGCAAGGCCATGGGCTGTTTACTTGTTGCAGAAACAGGACGACACCTCTTCCTGGAGCTTTTCAAGTGCTTAAGTTCTGATCTTGGACAGCAGTGGTGCTGCGGTATCTGGGACTACCGAAGGACACTGATGAGAGAATGCGGGGTTGCTGGGGATGCGACCTCATAAGACTTACCTTGTACATTTGGGTATGACAGGGATGGGTAAAGATTGGGGGTGTGGAGGTACAGATTGCCTTTCCATGGTCAGAGGGAGGTCCTGGGGCGGAGAGGACTTGATGATCTGGTCTTTTGCACTATGTTATATTGTGTGTATGGGGAGAGCTACCCGTGTGCTATTGGCTGCCCCAAGGGCTGCGTCAACTTTACTCTGAAAACCACCTTAAAATGGTGGGTACTAGGTAGACTTTGGGCTTCTCTGGTGGCTCAGAAGGTAAAGAATCTGCTTACAATGCAGGTGACCCAGGTTTGATCCCTGGCTTGGGAAGATCCCCTGGAGAAGGAAATGGCAACCCACTCCAGTATTCTTGCCTGGAGAATCCCATGGACACAGGAGCCTGGCAGCCTACAGTCCACGGGATCGCAAAGAGTCAGACACAACTGAGCGACTAAGCAGCAGCAGCCAGCTGACATTGGTACCTGCGCTCCAGAGATGAGGATGCCGAAGTAGAGTCCAGACCAAGGTCACCCTGCAAGGTCTTCTTGGAGACAGAAATAGAATCTGAGTCCTGACTCCTGACCCAGCTCTACATGTTATCCCAACATGCCATGGCCAAAGGTGATAGGACGAGGCATTTAAATGTGAGCGCCAACTTCTGGGTTCACTCACGTCTTTCTGTTCTTTAACTTGGCCTCTTGCTGCTGGTTCAGGGCAGCTCTAACTTATTGTTGTTTTCTTTAGACTGGAGAGCGTTACCACACTTCCTGGTTCTGACCTCCAATGCGGGAGTATGGAACCTAGCGCCAGCATTTAGGTCATATTTGATCTAAGCGGAAGCTCCAAACTACAAGAGCTGGAAGCTTTGAGTCTTCGTCTTTTTACCCTATCAAATAGAACTGGTCTTCCGTGCATGATTTTCAGTAATGGAGATTCAGACAACCAGCACCTGTCATAGATCCCTGCAGGGGAAGCACTAAGAGGGTGCTAGGACCCAAATTTGAAGGGCAAAGTATGCTGGGTTCAAATCCCAGCTGTGCTGTTTCCAGGCTGTGTAATATTGGGCAAGTCTCTTTAACCTCTCTGTAGCTCAATACCCTGTTCTGTAAAATGGGTATAAAGAATCCATGGGCTGAGATCATCTTTGCAAAGTCCCTGTCACATAAAAAACTTCAGGAACTGTGGGTTTCTTCACCTCTCCTCACCCCATACATATGTTGAATACAGTAACCATATTTTGAACCTCACATTAAAAGAATAAATATTGTGCCTAGAGAAGCTAAATGATGCAAGAGCTAGCAAAAATCAGGTCTTTAGGGTTAGCTATGCCACATGCCAAGTATAGATTTCCTGTTAATGAACTCTAAATATATTAATGAGAGAATGCTTTAACTCCTTGGATGGAAGCACAGTATTTTGTGCCACTGGTATCCATGAAGAAGTACTGACCCAGGCAGATCCCTGTAAGTTGTACAATGTGAGTGAACTGAATTCTTCTAATATCACCAAGGGACTTGATCCCAAAGGGGGAAAATATACCAGTGTATGCCATACCCTGCCATTGTAATTATTGATGATTTAAACTGAAGCACAGCCTTTCACATAGGAGGTTTATGATCAAGCATTAAGAAATCTAAACATGTTAAACCACAGGATAGACTTTCACCTTTAAATCTGATCCATTTGAAATGACGTCAATACTTTAAAAAATTGGGGAAGGCAGGAGGCGTTACATTCTGCTGTAATTCTCTCTTTTTCTTCCCCGAATCAAAAGGCAAGTCTGTCTTACCTACTTTATGGCCCACAATATGCATTTAATTAAGCCCCCTCTATTTGTAACACATTTAGACCGGCAGTGGGCAAGTGGATAGATGCAAAGCTATGTGACACAATCTTAGCCTCAAAGAGCTTACACTCCGGTCAGCCCTTTGGGTAACGGTCCAAATTAACCTGGCCAGAGCAATTGCAGCAAAGTAGGCTATTCTGTTTTTGTATCCATCTCTTGGTTTCTCTCTCTCCCTCTCTGTAAAATAAGACATTAAGAAGTGAATGAAGAGGTCAGCTAATGTTCACCCTCAAATTGAATCCTAGATTATTGAGAATAAGCAGTTTTTTCTCCCAAAAGTCAGGAAAATAAATAAAAGTGTCAATAACTATTTTAAAGTTGTATATTAGGAAAAATTAACTTAAATTCTAAATAATCATTATATAGAACTCTTAGGTAGAAAACAGATTTTGAATTCTGTATCTACTGGAGAAGCAGGGCTGCCATTCAAGGCTACGACATTCCAAGCTCTCATTTGTATATGGGCAGGTACAGTGAATGCCCCTCTAGTTCGAGGCATGGCAGGTGATGGTGGCAGTAGATCTATGTCAACAGGTCTCTGCTAAACAATCATCTGGGCATGTATAAGTAACAAGCTCTCCTTCCAGTCATACCACCCAGCTCATATTCACAAAAAGAGGAAGAGGACATTTCCAGGGTTCTGTCCAGAGGGTGTGAGCTCCTAGCTGCTTTCTTTTATTCAATTGCTTATCCACTCATTTGTTCATTCACTAACTCACTCAATCAAGGCATCTCAAGTCAGAGATGAAGGTGATACCATAGCCATCCTCGGTGAACTAACAGTTAAACAAGAGTTCTTGCCCTGTGCTCCATAGATTTCCAGTGAGTCTAAAGTTGGGCTTTAAAGATCAAGAAATACCTTGAAAGTAAGTGTAACCATTGGTCTGAATGTGCTTATATCAGTCTTTCCGAGACGGGAACCATATCTTTCATCAGAGAATCAAAGGCCTTGAGAGCCAAAAAAAGTTAACAAATAACTGGCCCAGTGGGGGAGAAAACCCAGCCGAGCTCCAGCAACCAACGGCAGGTTCTGTAACCCTGGCCAGAAGCCAGGTAGGTGGCTTCCCATGTTCCCTGCTCTAGTTCCCGAGCTACTCTTTCTTTATATCTTCACTTTGAATTCCTAAAAAGTAAAGTTTTATCAGCCCCGTAAATTCCCATAATTTCTACCAGGCCAGAGCCTTCTTGCCAGGATACCTCAAAGGGTTTCACCTGCCAATTGACTACCTTTGGGTCAAGCACCAAAATGGCTCTGTAATCAGTTATGCCAGGTTGGGTGGGGGAATGTCACTGGGAACAGATCATGGCACTACTCTAAGCCCTTGTCAGGAGTCCTCCCCAGAGAGCTTGTTGATGAGGACATTCCCTGAGAAATTAGTTGTACGTGTGACAGTCCCTACTCTCATGTATATAGAATCTTGAGAGTCCCTTGGACTGCAAGGAGATCCAACCAGTCCATCCTAAAGGAGATCAGTCCTGGGTGTTCATTGGAAGGACTGATGTTGAAGCTGAAACTCCAATACTTTGGCCACCTGATGCGAGGAGCTGACTCATTTAAAAAGACCCTGATGCTGGGAAAGACTGAGGGCAGGAGGAGAAGTGGGTGACAGAGGATGAGATGGTTGGATGTTATCACTGACTCAATGGACATGGGCTTGGGTGGACTCTGGAAGTTGGTGATGGACAGGGAGGCCTGGCGT
The DNA here is from genome assembly GCF_042477335.2 of Ovis canadensis. NCBI lineage: Eukaryota > Metazoa > Chordata > Mammalia > Artiodactyla > Bovidae > Ovis > Ovis canadensis. The sequence goes on along the minus strand of NC_091247.1, from coordinate 135,148,200 downwards.
GCTGTGGTTCATGGGGTCACAAAGAGTTGGACACGACTGAGCGACTGAACTGAACTGAAATCCATACATTATAAAAGGATGGTTAGATAAGTTGGACAAAGCTGTCCATTATCTTGCCAGATCCCTGTTGGGATTGATTGGTAAGATGCCTGCTACTGCTAAGTCGCTTCAGTCGTGTCCGACTCTGTGTGACCCCATAGACAGCAGCCCACCAGGGTCTGCCGCCCTTGGGATTCTCCAGGCAAGAACACTGGAGTGGGTTGCCATTTCCTTCTCCAATGCATGAAAGTGAAAAGTGAAAGTGAAGTAGCTCAGTTTTGTCTGACTCTTTGCGACCCCCATGGACTGCAGCCTACCAGGCTCCTCTGTCCACGGGATTTTCCAGGCAAGAGTACTGGAGTGGGGTGCCATTGCCTTCTCCGAGTAAGATGACCGGTTGTAGTCTATTGTATAGTCATGGGCTACAAGAAAGCTGATTGTCCTGTGCACATTGATTAATAAAGCCTGGAACTTTGGCCGTTTTAGTCTTCGCTCAACCCAGTTAGCTTGTAATAGTAACAGTGAAAAGCAGACACTGGAACAAAGTGTCTTTATTACCGGTTCACCATGAACTCCTACTTGTCCCGAGTTAGGGATCCAAAACCAAATAATATTTGCAACCTGCCCTTACAAGGATCACTTAAGAATAGAAGTTATATTGTTTGGTATAAATAGCTGAATTGAAATGGCAACGGGCTGTGGGCCAGAGGGCCGGAATTCTGGTGCTGACTGTGATGCTTACTGGTTGCATAAGCTTGGCTCTACTACTTGAATTCTCTGAACCATAGTTTTCTCCCTTTAAAATGGGCATAATACAATGCACTCTGCTCGGCTCTATGGTTATCAGAGAAACCAAATAAGATAATATATGTGAAAATGCTTTGCTTTACATTGCCAGAGCAAAACAAGGCTTTAAAAAATTATTGCCTTAGTTTTGGGTATTGTTGGCAGAACGAACCATTCATTACTGGCGCCATGGTAGCTCCTATCATTAAACACATTCTTTGTCCTCTCAAGGTCTTTGCAAGTAGGTTGAAAAGACATCTGATCATGTTGGAAACACGTGTATTTTAGTGGTGTGCATTTGGTTTCAAAGGACATCTGATAAAGGCTTTAAAAGTTAAAAAGTACAAACTGAATATTAAAAGCACCAGTTAAAAGTTAATGAAGCAGGGCCCATCAAGAAAGAGAAGTTGTTTGCTGAGGGTGAGACAGTGCCTCTGTCTTTTGCAAGAAGTTTCAAACTGTCAAAATTGTGCTAGAAATTTCCAAAGGGATGGATTGGATTCTAGTTGTATTAAATTTCATAGAAGACTCTTGGACCACAGCACCCAAAGTCCAGAACAATTATGGATTTGAATGGTTTATTTTATGCTGAATAAGGTGTGTGAACAAGGGTTCCTTTTCTGATTTTAGTCTCGTAGGATGAGGTTTATGAATAGGTCATTCACATAGCAAAGTAGCAGGCGCTTTCTTTTGAGGACTTTTGATTCTCCAAGTATTCTTAGTACTGTCTGGGTCACTGAGGGCTTAAATTGTTTATGTTCTTAAGTATTACTGAACTTTCTGTCTCCAGTATCCCCAGTGGGAGACTGAGATCTTTGGGGATAGGAACTGTGTTGTATTACTAAAAATACTTAAAGTGCTATACTGGATGTCACATTAGAGAGCACAAGTCTTGTTGAGGCAAAATTTTGAACAGGAGATAGTTATCTATTTTTGCCTTTTCTGAGTTTCAGAATCTTATCAATAATAAATAATTAGATACGGTTTACTGCACCAGGTATCTGTACGTAATAGCACCTGAAGTGATTTCTTAACTGGGGTTAATAAAGGCAATAAAAGGAAATGACTACATCTACTCATTGAAGTGAAGATTGTACATAGTTTACTAACCATACTTAGAAACAAGGAGCTAACAAATACCCATAGTGTGGTGGTATTCACCACCAGTTACCTTTTACTAAGGCCTGCCAGTCATGATCAATCAGCACTGGGGTTAAAGAACGTAGGCTCTGGGGTCAGACAGACTTGAGTTTGAATTGCAGCTCCACCACTAATTAGTTGTGACCTTGGTCAGCTTACTTAATTCCTTTTTTTTTTAAACAGTTTAGTTTTTTATTTTTTTAATTTTAAAATCTTAAAATCTCTGTGTTGCCATCAAGAAAATGGCGACAATGATATTGCATTCTTATTAGGGGCTGTTGGGAAGATTAAGTGAGGTGATATGTACCAAAGCACTTAGCAGTGTGCTTGGCACAGAAGATGTGATTAATGCCTAGTGGCTATTACTATTAGTCAAGAAATTAGTCTTTGAGCTGCTCCAAGTTTTAGTCCATTTAATGTGCCCCTAGTTGTCCTTATCTCAAGGGCTCTGTTCTTGGGCTTGCATTCTTGCTTCTTCCTTTGTTGATAATTACATATTATTTTTCTCTTTGTGTTTGAACCCTGGGAATAGCTGCACAATGCAACTTCTTTCCCTGCCCAGAGTTAGGGTTGGACATGTCTCATCTCCTGACCGCCTGCCAAGTCAGCAGTGAGTCTGTGTGCCACTGTGATTGGAGGAGGATTTAAACCCCTATAGGCCAAAAAGAGTCACTTTCCTCTGGGAATGTGATTTGAAAACAGATTCCCCTTCAATTCAGGCTTCTCACTGTAGAGTTGCATTAAATAGCCCAGCAGCAGGGACTCTGGACATGATAGTTTAATCATGTCATGCCCAAAGCCATATGGCAGAAAGCAACTTCACACTGGATACTGAAACTGCTCCATTAAACAAATGCCTTTTAATTTAATAATTATTGCTGTTACATAGATGCTGATTTCAAGTATGGCCTTGAGGGAGATGTGAACTCTGGAATGTTCTTTAAAACTCTACTCTGGCGATAGGCTTCTGTCTGATTGACATCTCTTGACTAGCCCAGAGTGAGAGCGCTTTTTAGCTCTAAGGATCATTTACTTCATAGAAAGTCTGGTTACTTACAGGGCTGGTGTTCCGCTGCTGTGAGTTGGATATCAGAATCTCACTGTGGGCTCTGAGGTTTATGCCAGACCTGGTTAGTCTGGCCAGGAAGAATGTTAAGAGAGAGGATGTGAGTCATCTCAAGTAAGCTTGAAATGGGTTGATACAGCTCTGCTGTGAGAAAAACCTAATCCCAGAAACACGCTCTCTTACCTTAGGCCTGCTGAATTAGAGGGAAGAAGAGCTCTCTTCCTATGAATTTATGCCTGCTCTTTGCTGTAGTTCCAGACTTCTCCCAGCCTTCCCCCCTGCTTTCTCTCCTAGCACTGTTGGCAGACTGAAGGCTTATAGATTCAGGTCAAGGAATTATAGTTACATCTTGCCCACTAGGTTAGTGTTACAAATGTGTCAGGTAACCAGAACCCTCAAGCATGGAGGAATAACGATCATCCCTGAGAATCTTCATATAGTTTGAAAATATAATAAATTTTGTAATGTTGCCAGATGGTTTCTAAAGAGTCCAATTCTGACTAAACTGAAAGTTCCTTGGGAGGAAGGACTAGTTTCAGTGTTTGTATTGGCCCCATCTAGCCAATCGCAAACCTACGGTATATATTTGTTGGGTGGATGGATGGATGAAGCTTCTGTAATAGACTAATAAAAATACTGTAGTTTACATTTCATGGAAGAGGCAGCATGGAAGGGAATGAAATGGCTTCCCAGAAGGACAGTAAGTACCAACAAAGCAACATGGAAGTATTCAGGAAAGGAGAAGAGAGGATAGTGAAGCCAACAAGAGTACATCTGATAAAATAGAAAGTCACAGGGACTTCCCTGGTGGTCCAGTGGTGAAGATTCCACCTTCCTGTGCAGGGAAGGTGGTTTGACGCTTGGTCGGAGAACTAAGATCCCACATGGCATGAGGCAACTAAGCCCATGAGCTGCAACTGCTGAGCCTGGGCACCTCAACTAGAGAGAAATCCGTGCACTGCTGCTAAGACCCAATGCCTCCATAAATAAATAATTAAAAAACATAGAAAGCCACAGCTGAGACTGGGAGACAAAGCTCCTTCTAAACAAAAAGTAAAGCCTACTTTTTGTTTTAAAGAAATCCTCAAACATAACTAACATTCTTTTCTTGAGTCAAACTGTTGTCTCTGCTTCAGAAAAATTCCTTTATTTCTATACTGTATTCTGAGTATATGTCTATCTTTTGTTGAAGGAAAGGAGTGAGAAAAAAATGTTCTTTCTGTAGAAAAAAGATTCACCTTTTCTCATTTGTTTATTAAAAGCAGGATTTCCAAGCAGGATTAGACCATCCCATAACAGGTTCCTCCAGACGCAAGTATGCAGAGGAAGGTTTGAGGTAAATTTAGTCCTTGAGTCTCACAGTTGTACTGTTCTTGTAAATATTTCACTATACCCTAATAAGACCCCTCCATCTTCCTAGTGAAAGATAGCCTAGATTTCTTCTTTGCTTTCAGCAGCCTCTCTAAGAACCTGAGACATTAAACCTCAATACATTAACAGTGGCTACTGAAGATTTAGTTTCAAAACCATCAATTACTCTCAGCTCCACCTTAGAAGTATTAAGGGAAAGCCATCTTGTAAAGTTATAATTAGAGATTGAAACTGCTGACCAGGAAGCTCATAGCCCTTTTTTAGATGCTCCTGGGGCTTGCTCAATTTCAAAAGGCTATTGGGAGAACATCATTAAAGGCAAGGAGAAAAAGATCTAAGAATTTCAGCCTGGGGGAAGGGTAGCAGCCAGAAGTATTTTGATTAGAAACTTGTTCCCACAGCCTTCTGGTGAGACCATGAAAGAAAAGTGCTACAACATAAGACTGCAGGACATCCAGAGTTTCTTTCTGTATCAAACCCTTTTGGATGCAGACTTAGGCAGCTTCATTCTACTCTGCAGAAGAGTCAGAAGACTAGTGCCCATATGGGAATTATTTATGGTGTGAGGAATTAGAGCACAGGGCCCAAGCACATGCCTAAGAACTTGTGAAATATTCGCTACAACTAAGTAAGGTTGGCATAGTTTCCATTTCTGTCACCCTAAATAAAGGGCCTGTGATTTTCAGCACATTTAGTCTATGATTTAACTCATAAATGCTTGTGGGGGATCTACTGTATGCTAGGAGAAGCCCTACTGTTACTGTGTGCTTTGTCAAGACATAAAGACCAGCCTTGCTCTCAAGGAGCTCATAGCCTAGCAAAAGGAGTGCGTGCCTGCTCAGTCACTTCCGTTGTATCCAGCTTTTTGTGACCTTATGGACTGTAGCCCACCAGGTTTTCCTGTGCATGGGATTCTCCAGGCAAGAATACTGGAGTGGGTTGCCACGCCCTCCTCCAAAGGATCTTCCTGACCCGGGGATCGAACTCGTGTCTCCTGCATCTTCTGCACTGCAGGCGGATTCTTGACCACTGAGCCGCTGGGGAAGCCCAGGAAGACAAGTAAACGGGAAAGTGATGAACGTAAGATGTTCAGTGAGGGGCAGGAACAGGGAGACAAAGAGCTGTTTCCGTTTGTGTGGAAAGTGGCTGCCCTTTGATGGTAGTACCATCCAAAAACACCTGAAATACCACACTTAGTCCCATGTAACCCTTACTCTCCCTGTGAGCCTTCACATACCTTGCTTCCTAACTCTTCATCTAAGCCTAGGGCCAGGATTGGGAGTGCTGTCTATTGGACTGTGTTGGAAAGAATAGTAGCACTCAGTGGAACTTCCAGAGGTTCAAGCTGGGTGTAGAAAAGGCAGAGGAACCAGAGATCACATTGCCAACACTCACTGGATCATAGAGAAAGGAAGGGAATTCCAGATAAACATCTACCTCTGTTTCATTGAGTATGCTAAAGCCTTTGACTGTGTGGATTATAACAAATTGTAGAAAACTCTTAAAATGGGAGTACCAGACCATCTTACATGTCTCCTAAGAAAACTGTATGCAGGTCAAGAAGCAACGGTTAGAACCAACCCTATATAGAACAACTCACTGGTTCAGGATTGGGAAAGGGCATGACAAGGGTGTTCATTTTCACCCTGTTTCTTTAACTTATATGCAGAGCACATCACGCGCAATGCCTGGCTGGATGAGTTACAAGCTGGAGTCAAGACTGCTGGGGAAAATATCAGTAACCTCATATATGTGGATGATACCACTCTAATGGCAGAAAATGAAGAGGAACTAAAGACCTTCTTGATGAGGGGAAAGAGGAGAGTGAAAAAGCCGGCCTAAAACTCAATATTAAAAAAAAATTTTTTAAAGTAAGGTCATGGCTTCTGGTCCCATCACTTCATGGCAAATAGAAGAGGAGAGGGCGAAAGTGGTGACAGATTTCTTCTTCCTGGGCTCTAAAATCACTGCAGATGGTGACTGCAGTCATGAAATTAGAAGATGATTGCTAACGACCCAATCAAAAAAAGGGCCAAAGAATTAAACAGACATTTCTCCAAAGAAGACATACAGATGACTAACAAACACATGAAAAGATGCCCAACATCACTCATTATCAGAGAAATGCAAGTCAAAACCACAATGAGGTACCATTTCACGCCAGTCAGAATGGCTGCGATCCAAAAGTCTACAAGCAATAAATGCTGGAGAGGGTATGGAGAAAAGGGAACCCTCTTACACTGTTGGAGGGCATGCAAACTAGTACAGCCACTGTGGAGAACAGCATGGAGATTCCTTAAAAAACTGCGAATAGAACTGCCATATGACCCAGCAATCCCACTGCTGGGCATACACACTGAGGAAACCAGAATTGAAAGAGACACGTGTACCCCAGTGTTCATCGCAGCACTGTTTATAATAGCCAGGACATGGAAGCAACCTAGATGTCCATCAGCAGATGAATGGATAAGAAAGCTGTGGTACACATACACAATGGAGTATTACTCAGCCATTAAAAAGAATACATTTGAATCAGTTCTAATGAGGTGGATGAAACTGGATCTGATTATACAGAGTGAAGTAAGCCAGAAAGAAAAACACCAATACAGTATACTAACACATATATATGGAATTTAGAAAGATGGTAATGATGACCCTGTATGCAAGACAGCAAAAAAGACACAACTGTATAGAACAGTCTTTTGGACTCTGTGGGACAGGGAGAGGGTGGGATGATTTGGAAGAATGGCATTGAAACATGTATACTATCATATATGAAACAAATTGCCAGTCCAGGTTCGATGCGGGATACAGGATGCTCGGGGCTGGTGCACTGGGATGACCCAAGGGAATGGTATGGGGAGGGAGGTGGGAGGTGGGTTCAGGATGGGGAACACGTGTACACCTGTGGCAGATTCATGTTGATATACGGCAAAACCAATACAATATTGTAAAGTAATTAGCCTCCAATTAAAATAAATAAATTTATATTAAAAAAGAAAGATGATTGCTTCTTAGCAGGAAAGCCATGACAAACCTAGACAGTGTTAAAAAGCAAAGACATCGCTTTGCCGACAAGAGACCATCTAGTCTTTCCAGTAGTCATGTGTGGTTGTGAGAGCTGGACAACAAAGAAGGCAGAGTTCCTTTTGAACTGTGGTGCTGCAGAAGACTCTTGAGAGTCCCTTGGAAAGCAAGGAGATCAAACCAGTCAACCTTAAAGGAAAGCAACCCTGAATATTCTTTGGAAGGACTGATGCTGAATATGAAACTCCAATAATTTGGCCACCTGATGCAAAGAGCCAACTCATTAGAAAAGACCCTGATGCTGGGAAAGATTGAAGGCAGAGGGAGAAGAGGGTGACAGAGGATGAGATGGTTAGATGGCTCACCGATTCAGTGGACATGAACTTGGGCAAACTCTAGCAGATGATGAGGATCAGGGAACCCTAGAGTGCTGCAGTCCATGGGGTTGTGAAGAGTCAGACACGACTCATCAATTAATGATGTCTGTTAAGGGTGTAGGAAGCGGTGGGTGGCAGTATGTGAGTTTTACGTTTGCCAACCCTATACTAGGGCATATTCTCAGTGAGCTATGTTTGCAGTTTAGCTGTAGCATGCAAAGCTAAAAGTCATTCAGCTGTAACTTGAACTAATAGTTGCTTTTTAAATTTTCCCTGACATTGGTAATTTTCACTGACTTTAACACTATTTTGTAACTATGACAGATATGCTTTAGTATTGATAGATGCTAAGAGTCTTGGGATCAGATGTAAACATGCAATTGTGGAACAAGGATGATCCATTTGGATTGTTTATATCCTAGAGAATGCATCTTACAAGACCTTTACATTTCCTGTGTTCTGGCTTGATACTCAACTAATACCCTTCTCATTGCTAATCTGATTCTTTGTTTCTAGAAAGGAAGGGTCCTGGTTAATTGAAAGTAATATTATTGCTACTGGAAAGCTATTTCTCAAATGGGGATTATATACTAGTTATTTAGGGTTATATACTTGTTCTTACTCAGTATAAATTTTAAGGTGACTGATCACTCTTGGGAGCTTGGTTAATTAAGTTTCTCAGTTTGGTTCCGAATAGAACCATGGCACACCCACACCAAGAATACTCTCTCCCACAGAACTCTAACTTCAAGAGCAATAGGGGCTGGTTTACTTGCTTGTTGATAATTGAAAGCTGATCTATGTTCTTAAAAGCATTGATAAAAATGCTGGTCACTGTCACTCTTAATAGTAGATGATCTTATAATTGGTGACAAGATGATTCAATTATATTGATAGTAATATATCTTTCTGATTCAATGTAATTGAGTCATTTGCCACCAGTTATAAGATCATAAACTTTTTTAAAATTTAAAATGTGATTATAGGAAGAGTCAGATTTAAGACATGGCTAAAACTTTGTTATTAGTGAATTTCAACAGTCCCACAAAAACATTTTTGGTGAGTAAACATCACTTCATGGGAAATAGATGGGGAAACAGTGGAAACAGTGCCAGACTTTATTTTTTTGGGCTCCAAAATCACTGCAGATGGTAACTGCAGCCATGAAATTAAAAGATGCTTACTCCTTGGAAGAAAAGTTATGACCAACCTAGGTAGCATATTCAAAAGCAGAGACATTACTTTGCCGACTAAGGTCTATCTGGTCAAGGCTATGGTTTTTCCTGTGGTCATGTATGGATGTGAGAGTTGGACTGTGAAGAAGGCTGAGTGCCAAAGAATTGATGCTCTTAAACTGCGGTGTTGGAGAAGACTCTTGAGAGTCCCTTGGACTGCAAGGAGATCCAACCAGTCCATTCTGAAGGAGATCAGCCCTGGGATTTCTTTGGAAGGAGGGATGCTAAAGCTGAAACTCCAGTACTTTGGCCACCTCATGTGAAGTGTTGACTCATTGGAAAAGACTCTGATGCTGGGAGGGATTGGGGGCAGGAGAAGAAGGGGACGACAGAGGATGAGATAGCTGGATGGCATCACTGACTCGAGGGACGTGAGTCTGAGTGAACTCCAGGAGTTGGTGATGGACAGGGAGGCCTGGTGTGCTGCGATTCATGGGGTCGCAAAGAGTTGGACACAACTGAGCGACTGAACTGAACTGAAACATCATTATTAACATTAGAAATTAATCACACAGAAATATTCAGCAGCAGAGTAAATATAAAGAAGTATAAGAAAAGTAGCTTTATATTCTAGAGGGTATGATCTAGTCAGGAACATAAAAGATAATAATAATCAAACAAGGTAGTATATACCGTGTTGCATATATAAATAAATATGTGTGCTAGAGTTGCTCATACTAGCTTTCATGGAGCCAATTGCTAAATTTTCTGAAGTATTGCAAGCTGGTTGCTAAATGTAGCCATTATTAAAAATTAAATTATATTCAACGGTACGTGAACCGAGAACTCCCAGATGTTCAAGCTGGATTTAGAAAAGGCAGAGGAACCAGAGATCAAATTGCCGATACCCATTGGATCATCAAAAAAACAAGAGAATTCCAGAAAAACATCTACTTCTGCTTCATTGACTACACTAAAGCCTTTGACTTTGTGGATCACAACAAACTGAAAAATTCTTAAAGAGATGGGAATACCAGACCACCTACCTGCCTCATGAGAAATCTATATGTAGGTCAAGCAATAGTTAGAAGCGGACATGGAACAATGGACTGGTTCCAAATTGGGAAAGGAGTACATCAAGGCTGAATATCATCACCTTGCTTATTTAACTTTTATGCAGAGTACATCATGCAAAATGCTGAGCTGGATGAATCACAAGCTGGAATCAAGATTGTCAGGAGCAATATCAGTTATCTCAGATAAGCTGATGACACCACCCTTATGTCAGAAAGAGAAGAGGAACTAAAGAGCCTCTAGATGAAAGAGAAAGAGGAGAATGAAACAGCTGACTTCTACCTAAATATTCAAAATATGAAGATCATGGCATCCAGTCCCATCACTTCATGGCAGATAGATTGGGAAACAATGGAAACAGTGACAGACTTGATTTTCTTGGGCTCCAAAATCACTGCAGATGGTGACTGCAGCCATGAAATTAAAAGACACTTGCTCCCTGGAAGAAAAATTATAACCAACCTAGACAGCATATTAAAAAGCAGAGACATCACTTTGCCAACAAAGGTCCACCCAGTCAAAGCTGTGGTTTTTCCAGTGGTCATGTGTGGATGTGAGAGATGGACCATAAAGAGAGCTGAGAGCCAGAGAGCTTATGCTTTTGAACTGTGGTGTTGGAGAAGATTCTTGAGAGTCCCTTGGACTGCAAGGAGTTCCAACCAGTCCATCCTAAAGGAGACCAGTCATGAATATTTATTGAAAGGACTAATGCTGAAACTGAAGCTCCAATCCTTTGGCCACCTGATGTGGAGAACTGACTCACTAGAAAAAACCCTGATGCTGGGAAAGATTGAAGGCAGGAGGAGAAAGGGATGGATGAGATGGTTGGATGGCATCACTGACTTGATGGACATAAGTTTAAATAAGCTCCGGGAGTTGGTAATGGACAGGGAAGCCTGGCATGCTGCAGTCCGTAGGGTCCACAAAGAGTCAGACATGACTGAGTGACTGAACTGCACTGATATAAATTTATGATTAAATAGATTATATTAAAACAATGGTAATAAGGCCTGAAACTCATCACTTCTTAGTCATTTTACTCTCATCTCTGATCTTGAGCGCAAGTATGCCTACTGTATCTGTGCAGTGTGCTGTAGTGCATTTCTTCCAACTGTGTTCAGTGGCATCACATTGATGGTGGTTGAACTCAGTCATGGTGGGAGTTCTTACCCCACAGAAATTGACAAGCCTTGCAAACTGAGACTTCCTCCCTCCACCTCCCGCCCCCAGCCACTTGTTGAATATTTAGCAGCATACCACTATATATAAACACCAAGTAGGAGAAAAGACTAAGAACTGTCACTGGGCAAAGAAGGATGAGGTCACCTCCGGTTTGCGGATCAGGGAGGAAAGTTTTTGAAGCTGGCTTGGTCAAGACCATCCTCAAGGACATTTAGAACCAGGACAAATCACAGAATACCCACATGTCCCTGAATATTTCCACACAGGTGAAAACAGGTTAACATGAACTTTAAAAGCCCTTTTGAATACAAAACAAAGTAAATAAAAAAGCTGCAGTCAGCCTGAGGGGGGTGTGTGTGTGTGTGTGCATGTGTGAGTGTAAGGCATGTAACTCTATCTCGCCCATTCTGGCTGAGGAGTCCTGAGATGATGAGATAACCACAGTCAGGGCCAGTAAAGAAGTAAAGGTATTTTGTACTTCTCTTCCTTCCAGGAGCTGCTGCCCCAGAGACAAGGTATTCCCTTTGATCTTGGTGTGTAACTGCAAAAGAAAACGATAAATTTAAATGGAAAAAGAATAAGTCGGCTAATAGGATTAGGTGGAGTCCTGCAAGGGGGAGAGGGACAGTCGTTGAACTAGCACCCAGATCACGTTCTTTTCTACCCCCACATCTTTGCCAACCTCTTAAAGCCTCCTGGGAGAGAACAAGGGCAATTACTAATTTTCAATCAATGGAAGATTTTCTTGATGTAAAGGAAAAGAAGCTTAAGGGAGAAATCATAAAGAGTAATGGTAGTAGAAATGAGATGGCAATGGTGAGCCCTAAGGAGTTTTGGAAAAGGAAAAAAAAAAAAAAGGAAAACTTCAATCTTAACAAATGGTCATGGAGCAGCGAACTATGCAGCCAGCCCTGGCAGGACCTTGGTGGAGCAAGGGAGACAGAAAGAAGATTCCAAGGACACGGATAGGAACCATTCATCACTTGGGGCTAGAGCCGATGTCAGGTGAGGAGAGGATACTGACTGCATGTGGTCTTCATCTCAAGAGGACAGGTACCATATTTCACCTCTGCTGAAGTGCCCTTTTTCATACAATTTAACAATGATGAATTCAGGATGCACCTTATAATTGACGGTGTCAACATCACTGTTGGTCAGATGGCAGATCTAACAATGCGGTCATTGCTGTGCATGTGGAAACTTGGCATAGATGTTCATATTGTGGACATGTATTGTTTAAGAAATATGTATTCATATCAAATAAATTTAGTATAACAGAAAGTGAAAATTTCTAGTAAGAAAGCATGGTGTCATGGTCTAATGGGCTTTTTTTTCCTTCTATGACAGATTAAATAATAATGTGCCTTATAATTAGTGGCATCTTAGATTCAGTGAAATGCAGGTTAATTTGCTGTTTAAGTATCTAAATTAACTGTTTAGTGAGTGAGTGAAGTTGCTCAGTCGTGTCTGACTCTTTGCGACCCCTACTATGGACTAATAGCCTACGAGGCTCCTCTCTCCATGGGATTCTCCAGGCAAGAGTACAGGAGTGGGTTGCCATTTCCTTCTCCAGGGGATCTTCCTGACCCAGGGATCGAACCCAGGTCTCCCGCATTCCAGGCAGACGCTTTAACCTCTGAGCCACCGGGGAAGCCATGAAGTCATATTCCAATTACCTACAGTCTTAGGTCTTCTCGTTGAGTATCTCTGTGGAACCAGAAATGTGTGAGTTAGGTTGAACAAAATAATCACCCAGAAGTCACTATTCTGTGTACAGAATTGGTCAACCATTTACTGAATTTGGTTGTTCGCTTATAACAATGCCTGTCCAGACAGGGACTATTTGGCTTCACACTGCTGGATGCTAAAGGTTACAATTACATGGAAATGAGTGAGTTTCTGGGGTTTTTGCTTAGTATCAAACAGTTGAACCAATGTCTCATCTTTCATCTTCGTGGCAGTGAGCTGCCACTCACTACATCAGACCAGTGTCCTCCAGTGTGGGTGGCTGAGAGAAATCATCTTTATTTGGTATCCACTCCAAAATGACTCTGCAAGCAGAGTGAAAGATGTAATGATCAAAAGGTGAAAGACGTGTTTGGGAGATGGTAGGTCAAACTATGGTCTGGGGTGGTCTGGGTTTGTATGGGAGAAGGGTTACAAGTAAAGATGGTGAGTTAGGTGCTATGTATGGGGTCAGATCAGAATGCATGTATAAGCTATGCACTGATATTCACCTGGAAATCAGCATACAGTGAGTCGTTTGTTAAACTGAAAGAACAGGCTAATGAAGGAATAGAAAGCTGCAAGGCAGTAATGCAAAATTCTTGACAATCTTTGTCAAAAGTGAGGGCTTCTGTTCCAGGTGTGAGGTTGTAGGGCATAATCCATTTCACAGTTGGTGGCCTGTTTTATTTTCAGAAGAGATTGGAATGGGGAAGGTAGGGCGCCTCTCCCCTGATGGCACAGCACAAGGAGGAGGAAGAGGATCCAGTTCATTTGTTTTTCTCTCATTAGGCCCCTGCAAAAATAAAGACAAAGGATTTAATTGCACCGTTTTTTGCTTCTATCTCTAGAAAAGCCGAATTGGTAATTGCATGAACTTGTTACTGTGCCTTGCTCTTACAGGGTAATATAATTTTAACTATTGCTTCCTAATCATAGGGTTTTCATTATTCTGAAAATCCCATTCAGCATGTGTTCCATTTTCACTTTTATGAAGTTCTTCGTGGAAAAATGGGGGCTGCATCTTTGAAAGACCCAAGCAGAGTTGAAGCTGTGACTTGCCCAAAGCCATTTCCAACTGTGAGAAGCAAAGCATGACTGTGGTTTTCATCCTCCTTTGATGAATAACGCTGTTGGCAGAGACCATATGCTCTGTCTCGCTTCAGGGTCCGGTGGCACTACACAGCAGAGGGATAATCACATAGAGCCCAGGATGGTTTGTTGGGTGGTAGTAATGGCAGAAGTAATGGCAGTCATTAACATCATGCTGCTAACGGTAATGGGCCTTCAGACCACAGGACGTTGGTCAAGGACAGGTCACTCTCAAAAGCTGTCTGGAAGGGATTACACATCATTCCTTTTTCTTTCCTAGAGAGCTTTGCGTCTGAGAATTAAAGGGGCAGTCTTGAGTCTGCCATTTCTTGAATCTACATTGTGGTGCTTTTGATATTTCCAGACGATCTCCCTTAGGTGAGAATCAAAGTGGACTCACACAAACCTGAATTCGTTCATAGAAAGGTAACAGGAAATATCCTTGGGATGTTCCACTCCAAATTCAACAAATATAATTTTTGCAATACCAGAATGCATACACAGTGCTAAAAGCTGTGATGTCTTTGAAGATTAGAATGGTTATGGTTCTTTGGGACCTACTCCCCAGGAATGGAGGGATGTACTTACAAAGAACTCTAATGTAGAGCAACATGTGATGTCATGTATGTGTTACAAGAGAACTGGACTACTGGACTAGGGGGGAATTGGTTCAGACTACCATGATTTGAGAAGGTATACCTGGATTACAGGGGAAAAAATACTTAAGTTAAGGGTCTCTGCAAATTTCACAAAGGTGACCTTGAACAAATCATTTAATCTCTTACTTGTCAATTTTATCATCTTTAAAAGAGAAGTTGTGTTGTTCAGTGGCTAAATTGTGTTTGACTCTTTGTGACCCCATGGACTGTAGCACACCAGACTTTCCTGTCCTTTACTATCTCCCAGAGTTTGCTCAGATTCATATCGAGTGAGTCCATGATGCTATCTAACCATCTCATCCTCTGTCATCCCCTTCTCCTCATGCCCTCAATCTTTCCCAGCATCTGGGTCTTTTCCAATGAGTTGGCTCTTAGCATTGGATGGTCAAAGTATTGGAGCTTCAGCTTCAGCATTAGTCCTTCCAATGAGTATTCAGGGTTGATTTTTTTTAGGATTGACTGGTTTGATCTTGCAGCCTAAGGGACTCTCAAGAGTCTTCTCAACCACCACATTTCAAAAGCATCAGTTCTTCGGTGCTCAGCCCTCTTTGGACGTCCTCCATGGATGGAGGAGCCTGGTGTCCATGGGGTTGCAAAGAGTCAGACACGACTGAGTGACTTCACTCACTCACTCACAGTCCTCTTTATGGTCCAACTCTCACATCCATACATGACTACTGGAAAAACCATAGCTTTGACTATATGGACTCTGTCAGCAAATTGATGTTTCCATTTTTTAATATACTGTCTAGGTTTGTCATAGCTTTTCTTCCAAGGAGGAAGCATCTTTGAATTTCATGGCTACAAAAAAAAAAAAAAGTACTTATCTTAAAGATGACTGGTAGGGCAAAGAATGCCTCTCACTGAAAATTTTATTTTAACAAAACTCTGAATTCTAGGTGGGATTGGCCAGGTAGAAACAGGAGGAAAAGCAATTCCAGGTGAGGAGGACAACATGGATAAGGGCCCACTGGTAGGAAGGCGCTTTTCTGGTTTAGCATAGAGTTGGTGTTGATATTTGTGTGTATGTAGGTCTCTGCTCTGTGTGTGTGTGTGTGTGTGTGTGTGGCACGTGTGTGTGTCTCCTTTCTTTGTTAGGGTAATCTTCCTCTACCATCTTCCCTTACAGCAGCACCTCTAAAATATTAAGAAACCCCAAGACAGAGGCAAGTTATTTTGTAAATTATATCTGCAGAGGCATTTGCACAAAAAGAAAAAAATGAATAAATAGATAATATTTAGATTTCTTGACTCATACAGAGTCATGCTTAGATGATGACTCAGGAGCAAACTGAAATTTATTGCTGTTACCGTAACAAAGGGAAGACATCGTGTAGAGCAGATAGTCTGAGGGCCAACAAATGTATTTTTATGGTCTGGTTCTAACTCACAGAACTCTGCCGGTAGGCTCACAAGCATTTATAAGATTGCAGGAACACAATAAGATTTAGCATAAAAATTAGAATAGATAGAATTTTATAAACAACATTACCTTACCTTTGTTGGTGCTTTTTAGTTTACAAAGTGCTTTCTTCGTTGTCAAAGTTTATATTCACCGCAAACCTGGAAGAGGAGCGTTTCTGATATTACTCTGCCTGCTTTCCAGATGTGGAAACTGGTTCCATGAAGTTATGTGACTCTTTGTGAATTTTGCACCCAACAAGGGCTAGAACTAAAACCTTAAAGTTTGGACTCTTGCTCCAGGATTCTTTCCAGCACATTATGTTGTCTTAGGGAAGATGCAGTCAGCCCACTTTTTTTTTTTTTTGAGTAAGCAAGTCCAGAGGGTTGAAGTGGTGCATTCAAGATTACATAGTTGATGGCTTCTTTGGGCCTTAAACCCAAATTTTCTAGCATCTTGCTCAGAGCTCTTTTCATAATGCAAGCTATAGAGGACACATGTTCAAACTAAAGCACTGCAGAATCCTTCCACATGGTATGGATCCCATAGGACAATATCTCTGTAAATGTCAGGTGGTAAAATTCCATAGGAAATTTCAAGGAAAATAAATACAAGCTGGAATATATGACACACCATACTTTGGGCTCTCGAATTACTTTAACTCATTTAATCCTCCCAAATACCCTCTGAGGTAACTGTGGCTGTTATCATTATTTTATCATTAGGGAAACTGAGATACAGAAAAATAATCTGACCAGGGATACATAGCCAGAAAATGGTAGGTGGGAATGCAGATTTAGGCAGTAAGGCCCTGGAACCTGATCCTTAGGCACTCAGCTATTAAGTCAAAATGCACCAATAGTTGGAATTCAAAACAGGTTTTGAAATGAAGTCACATTTTCTTAGGAAACTCTTTAAACAAATTGAGCAAATTAATCATGAAAAAGCAGTATAGGGTAATGTTTAGAATAATTAAGCATGTAAGTAATGACAATTATCCATCATACCTAGTCACTAAGTACATATACTCCTTGGTTTTTAAGATCACAGCACATTCAGAAGCTATTTGTTATTGCACTTTCATATTTATTTTAAGATTGAGATATAATTGGTGCTGTTGTTGTTTAGTCACTAAGGTATGTAGTTTTGTGACTACATGGACTGTAGCCCACCAGGCTCCTCTGTCCATGGGATTTCCCAAGCAAGAATATTTGAGTGGATTGCCATTTCCTTCTCCAGGTTCCCAGGGGATCTTACTGTCCCAGGGATTGAACCTGCATCTCCTGCATTGGCAGTCGGATTCTTCACCACTGAGCCACCAGTTCAGTTCAGTTCAGTCGCTCAGTCATGTCCAACTCTTTGCGGCCCCATGAATTGTCCATCACCAACTCCTGGAGTTCACTCAAACTCATGTCCATTGAGTCAGTGATGCCATCCAGCCATCTCATCCTCTGTCGTCCCCTTCTCCTCCTGCCCCCAACCCCTCCCAGCATCAGAGTCTTTTCCAATGAGTCAACTCTTTGCATGAGGTGGCCAAAGTACTGGAGTTTCAGCTTTAGCATCATTCCTTCCAAAGAACACCCAGGACTGATCTCCTTCAGAAAGGACTGGTTGGATCTCCTTGCAGTCCAAGGGACTCTCAAGAGTCTTCTCCAACACCACAGTCCAAAAGCATCAATTCTTCAGCGCTCAGCTTTCTTCACAGTCCAACTCTCACATCCATATATGACCACTGGAAAAACCATAGCCTTGACTATACGGACCTTAGTCAGCAAAGTAATATCTCTGCTTTTGAATATGCTGTCTAGGTCATAACCAGGGAAGCCCATAATCAGCATACATCACTATATAAATGTGCAGATACAGAGTAATGATTCCATACCTCATGGAATGATTACCACAGTAAGTTTAGTGAACATCCATCTCATATTTCTCATTAAAGAAATAGGAAAAAATCTTTTTCCTGTGACAAGTCTTGGTGATATCTAAGTGATAACTCTTGGTTTTCATATGTAACGTACAGCCACGCTAACTGTATTGACCATGTGGTACATTATACCCTAGTAATTATTATCTCATTTCTGAAAGTTTGTTCCTTTTGATTCCTTTTTTCCACTTCCCCCAACTCCAGTCCCCCACTTCTGGAACCACAACTCGGACCTCTTTTTCTGAGTTGGTTTGTTCTATAGTTGCTCTGTCAGTTCATGTTACACAACATAGTGGTTCAACATTTCTGTATGTTTCAAATATGCGCACCACTGTAAATCCACTTGCCATCTACCACCACACGAAGGTATTACATAGCTATCGCCTCTACACCCCACACGGTGCATTTCATACCTGACTCACTTATTTTACAGCTGAAGATTGAACCTCTTCCTTTCCCCTTCCTATTTCTTTCATCCCTCTTTCCTCTCCTCTCTGGTAACCACCTGTTCATTCTCCGTATCTGTGACTATTTCGTGCGTCTCTTTAGTCATGTTTGTTTATTGGTCTTGTTGGTTAGATTCCACACATAAGTGAAATCATATGGTATTTGCCTTTCTCTGTCTTACTTATTTCACTCAGCCTAATACCCTTTACGTCCATCCATGTTGTTGCAAATGGCAGGATCGCATTCTTTTTTTACATATAGCCGAGTAATATTTCATTGCATACCACATCTTCTTTATTCATCCATCTATTGACAGACACTTTGGTTGTTTCCATATCTTGGCTATTGTAAATAATGCTGCAATGGACATAGAGGGTACATATACTTTTTTAAATTAATTTTTTTGTTTTCTTTTGATAAATACCCAAGAGTGGAATTGCTGGATTGTACGGTAATTCCATTTTAAATTTTTTGAGGAATCTCCATATTGTTTTCCACTGTTATTGCATTAAAAAAAAAAAACCTATGCATTGCATTTGTGCTCATTCAAATTAACATGTCTATTATTAGTCTGACCTACTGAAGTTTCCTATCCATTCTACGCTTGACTTTATTATCAGATAGTGATGATACCTTGGGCTTATGAAGAATTTTCTAAGGAAATTTAGATGATGGCACATCAGAACAGTTAGGATTGCATGGACTTTTTCTCTGTGTGTGTCAGAAATAGAATGAGGGTGGTGCAGATGCCCAGAGTGACACGGCCAGTGGAGACGAGCGGGGTAACTGCTCCTGTCTCTAAGATGCTGCTCCAGGGTTCAGTGGAGAGAGCAGAGGCAGCATCATTTCTGGAGTCACACAGGCAGCTGGTCCTATTATCTTCTGTTCCTTACAGTGAACTCAGCCACTAGGTACAGATCCTGTAGCCAGAACACTCAAGGAATTCCTCTGGTTTCTGTGTGTTCTGAGACTGGAAAGATGTAGTCTCATTGCTAGAAATTTTTACTAAACTCAACAGAGATCACACATAATGAGTGAACAACCAACTCCAAGTCTCCATGAAGCCTTGCATTCTGTGTGAAGTATCACCTAGGAAACCTGCCTTGCTGAAGCTGGCAGCTAGCTTGCGGATAGCTGATTACTCAAGAGTCCCTTGTTGTTGCTGTTCACTCAGTCATGTCTGACTCTTAGCAACCCCATGCACTGCAGCATCCCAGGCTCCTATGTCCTTCAGCATCCCAAACTCCTCAGAGTTTGCTCAAATTCATGTCCATTGAGTTCCCTCTCATTCTCTGTCACCCCCTTCTCCTCCTGCCCTCAATCTTTCCCAGTATCAGGGTCTTTTCCAATGAGCTGGCTCTTCACATCAGGTGGCTAAAGCATTGGAGTTTCAGCATCAGCATTAGTCCTTCCAATGAATATTCAGAGTTGACATCCTTTAGGATGGACTGGTTGGATCTTCTTTCCGTCCAAGGGACAGAGTTTTCTCCAACATCACAATTCAAAAGCATCAATTCTTCAGCGGGGGGGGGGTGGGGGGGTGGGGGTGGGGCGGGGATGAAAATACAGAGCCAACTAGAATCATGACAAGGAAACAGAGCCTTCATTCCCCCCTCCTCTTTTTGTCCCCTTATTTCCATAAGTTCTAATTCCACCAACAACTTTAGTAAGTTAAGCAGTTCCTGAATGGCAAGAAAACCAAAAGCCATTAATTCTGCTTATAAAGAGCAATAACAATTTGAGGAGTGTCAAAATTTTGTGGCTACATTTGTCTTGTCTTTACAAATTAATTAAAATGGATAACAATAATAATAAATTAATTGCTTGTTTAGTCTTTGTGATGTGGCAGATGCTATAGAACCATGATTTCATTTATTCCTTACCATAACCACAAGAAGCTGCTATTTGGACTTAGAATTGAGTCTTAGAACTGTATCAATACGATTTAGTTACTATTCCATGAAAATTTTGCCTGGGAAAGACAAGACTATAAACCGATAAATAACTTCTCTGTTTGCTTCAGGAAATTTCTGCAGATCTCATCATGGGCAAACTTCTCATCAAAACACAGTTACCCATCAAGACTTGCTTTAAGACCCTCACCTCCTTGTATCCATCTATCCTAAACTATTACTTCAGGAACTAGCTCAATTTTATGGCAGTTCCCTTCTTGAAAGACCTGCAGGAAGTCCCTTGAACCCAGAGCCCAAACCCTACAAAGATCTTTCCCTGATTTTCCTTTTCTGAGATGCTATTAAGACTTTGTCATAGAAATGTTTCCCTTACTCAATTGTCTGGTAGTATTTTGGAGACCTCAATGATCCCTATTTTACAATTGAGCAAAGAAAAACCCAGAGCATTTCAGTAATTTGTCCAAGTCTACCCACTTAGTTAACAGGTTCCTATCCAGGACTGTCTGACCCCAGCCCATATTCCCCATTACTCTGCTACTCTACTTTTAGTTGGAATTAGTTGGAATTTAGCTGGCTAAATTTAGTTGGAATTTTGCCAATTTTTTTCTGTTTTAAGCCTGAATTTATTTGACTTTCTAAAATTATATATGTATGTATATCTATCTATCTATCTATCTATATATATATATATATATATATGAAGTTGGTGCAAATGTAATTGCTGTTTTGCATTGTTAGACTTAGCCCTTTAATATTAGAATACATTCTTAAATGAATGTGGTTGTCTTATACATCATTTTAATATGCATTTCTCACTTTATTTTTTTTGCTATTGACATTACTTGCTGTTTATTTTATATTTATTTTAGACTATAGAATAATGTTAGACAAAAAGCAAACTTGAGCAATTTTTTTATTTGAGTTCAAGATGGATTGTAAAGCAGCAGAGGCAATTCTCAACATCAACAACACATTTGGCCCAAGAACTGCTAATGAATGCACAGTGCAGTGGTGGTTCAAGAAGTTTCCCAAAGGAGATTAGCGCCTTGAAGATGAGGAGCTAGTGGCTGGCCATCGGAAGTTGACAACAACAATTGACAGTCATCATTGAAGCTAATCCGCTTAACAACTACATGAGAAGTTGCCAAAGACTCAGAGCCAACCATTCTATAGTCATTTCACATTTGAAGCCAGTTGAAAAAGCTTGATAAGTGGGTGCCTCATGAGCTAACCACAAATCAAACAAAATCATTGTTTTGAAGTGTTGTCTTCTCTTATTCTACATGACAACAACGAACCATTTCTCAATGGTGTGATTGTAACTTGAGATGAAAAGTGCATTTTATACAACTGGTGATGATCAGTTCAGTGGTTGGACCAAGAAGCTAGGTCCCAAAGCCAAATCTGTACCCAGAAAAGGTCATGGTCACTATTATTGGTCTGCTGCCCTTCTGATCCACTACAGATTTCAAGTCCTGGTGAAACCATTATATCTGAGAACTGTGCTCAGCAGATCGATGAGATGCACTGAAAACTGCAATGCCTGCAGCTGGCTTTAGTCAACAGAATGGGCCCCATTCTCCATGACAATGCCTGACTGCGTGTTGCACAACCAACACTTCAAAAGTTGAATGAATTAGGCTATAAAGCTTTGCCTCATCCACCATATTCACTTGACCTCTCCCCAACCAACTACCGGAGAAGGCAATGGCACCCCACTCCAGTACTCTTGCCTGGAAAATCCCATGGACGGAGGAGCCTGGTGGGCTGTAGTCCACGGGGTCGCTAAGAGTCTGACACGACTGAGCGACTTCACTTTCACTTTTCACTTTCATGC
This sequence comes from Ovis canadensis, assembly GCF_042477335.2. Taxonomy (NCBI): domain Eukaryota; kingdom Metazoa; phylum Chordata; class Mammalia; order Artiodactyla; family Bovidae; genus Ovis; species Ovis canadensis. The sequence goes on along the minus strand of NC_091247.1, from coordinate 135,125,961 downwards.
ACTGGAGAAGGAAATGGCAACCCACTCCAGTGTTCTTGCCTGGAGAATCCCAGGGACGGGGGAGCCTGGTGGACTGCCATCTATGGGGTCGCACAGAGTCGGACACGACTGAAGTGACTTAGCAGCAGCAACAGCAGCAACCGACTACCTCTTCTTCAAGCACCTTGACAATGTTTTGCAGGGAAAATGCTTCCACAACCAGCAGAAGGCAGAAAATGCTTTCCAAGAGTTCGTAGAATCCTGAAGCACAGATTTTTATGCTGTAAGAACAAACAAACTTACTTTGCCTTGGCAAATATGTGTTGATTGTAATGGTTCCTATTTCGATTAATAAAGATGTGTTTGAGCCTAGTTATAATGATTTAAAATTAATGATCTGAAACTGCAATTACTTTTGTACCAACCTAATAATATATGCCAATTGTATCTCAATGTTTTAAAATGGTCTTTTTCCAAAGGTAATGGAAAACTAAGTCATTATCTTGGTAACTGCTAACTAAAAGGAAATATTAAGCCAAAAAAAAAAAAAAAATCCAAACAGTGGTCCCAAGAAAGGCAGTTTCCCTGTGCCCTTACACATTTAATTAGCTGCAGAAATTTAACGCTCAATTTCAAAATAAATTCAACAATGACGACTCACCCACATTCTTTAAATGAAGACTGTAATTCAACCAAGAGCCAGGAGAGCCAAAATTATAATTGGTTAATTTTTAAGATATTAGTGAATTATTCAGCTGGTATATTCGTTTCCTAGGGCTGCCGTAACAAATTACTGCAAAATTGGTGATTAAAACAACAGAAATTTATTCTCTCACAGTTCTGAAGCCCACAAGTCTAAAGTCAAGATGTCAGCAGGGCCATGCTCCCTGTGGGGGTCCCCACGGACAATGTGATCCATGCCTCTCACCTTCTGGTGGCTCCTGGAAACTTTGCCTTTCCTTGACCTGAGGCCGATATTTCTAATCTCTGTTTCTATCCTCACATGACCTCCTCTCTGCATCTTCTCCTTTTCCATCTCTTGTAAGGACACTTGTCAATGGATTTAAAGTTTACTTTGATTGAGGATGATCTCATCTTGAGACCTTTGTCTTAATTACGTCTGCAAAGACCTGTATTCCAAATAAGTTCACTTTCTAAGGATCCAAGAACCACATCATTTGGGGGCCACAATTGAGCCCACTACAGCCAGTAACCTCTATTACTGACCCTGTGCTATTATCAGCAGTATGTCTAAAATAAAAATGCCAACCAAAAATAATACAAAGAATAATGTAACAAGTAGTTAATGACAATACTTTGGCCTCCTAATATGAAGAGCTGACTCAATGGAAAAGACCCTGATGCTGGGAAAGATTGAGGGCAGGAGGAGAAGGGGACGACAGAGGATGAGATGGTTGGATGGCATCACCGACTCAATGGACATGGTTTTGGGTGGACTCCAGGAGTTGGTGATGGACGGGGAGGCCTGGCATGCTGCAGTTCATGGGGTCGCAAAGAGTCGGACACGACTGAGTGACTGAACTGAACTGAACGACAGTTCATTTTCTGGATTCCATCATGTGTCTTATGCACATAATTGTAGCAATAATGATGATTCCCATTCATATTTAACTTCACAGTTTGCAAAAGGCTTGTTAATAAATTACATAGCTAGATGTCTACAAAAATAGATTCTTACAATTCTGTGGTACACAAGGGAAGTATAATAAAAAAGAATAATGTAACAATATCTCCTTTAAATATATGCACTCTGAAAAAATTGATATTAAAGCATTTTCTATGGGGTATTCCAGTGATCATGATGTTTGAATATCAAAATGCATATATGTAATGTTTAAATATCTTATTCATATTATTGATTGTGATGTATATACAATAACTTTGTGATCATTTTTCAGAAATGTAATAAATGTTTATCTAGAGCCTTTAATGTTCTAGGTGCTAGGGGAGGTACATCAATAGTAACAGTGTTGTTTTGCCTTCTCCAGTTTGAAAAAAGGGAAAAGTGAAAAGGAAGATGATGAAGTGGTAACTTGGTCCCAACCTTAAACCATCAGTGGAAGAACATAGTGAGGCTCAAAATATGATTCCTGTATATGTTAGCAAAATTATTTATAAAAACTTACAGTGTTTTCTTCCTTTTTTGCCTCCACATTGACAGTATAGCAGGGTAATTTCTGAACCACAGCATTTAGTCAATGGGAATTTCTCAAACTGTTTTGACCCTGTGGTAATACACTTTGCATTGTGATCAAGTATATGCGTCCCTGAAATCACAGTTTCACAATACAATGTTGACTCTTAGAACCACAATACCGTCTAACATTTTCTATTCCATTGTATTTCATTAGTGATCTAAATTCAAAACTCACTAATGGGTAGCCACAGTTCATTGAATAGCATTACCCACTCCTCTCCATATTGACCCATTATACACACAATAACAAGATTTCATAGTGAGTGGCATTCTCACATTTTGTGCACAAAATGTTAGTTGCTCAGTCCTATCTGACTCTTTGCAACCCCCTAGACTATAGCCCACCAGGCTCATCTGTCCATGGGCTTCTCCAGACAAGAATACTGATCGAACCTGGGTCTCCTGCATTGCAGGCAGATTCTTTACCATCTGAGCCAAATAATCAGGTATAGCCTCATTCATGTGTACTTTACTGGGAGCAATATTTCTAAGGGCTGTAAAGACATGGTTAAATAGTTGGGGAAAAAAACACGTTAAATGATTGTACATTAGCTTTCACACTGTTAGAACATATTTTTTCCCCTGGAATACACTAAAGCCTTTACAACATTAATAAATGATATTCTACATCTGGTCCCTTTCCTCCATAGACCAATGTTTGCAACCGCTTTATAATAACTTCAGCTTGCTCACAGCTTTGGGTTGCCATGGCACTGATTCTTGCTACATCTGTGTGATCTTTCAGTTCTCCAGCTCTCCACTGGTTCAGTCTGCTGAGTGACTGACTTCTGTGACTCTGCTCCAGATTCTCAGCAGATCTCTCGGTGGTTCAGCATGGTCAGCGGCTCACATCTGGTCCAGTCAGCAGCGGCCTGCTTAAGGGACTCATGGAGGACCTGTGGTGGCATTTCCACAAGTCTCTAAGAGGGTAGGGAGCAGTCAGGGTCCCAGCAGAAGTACATGAGGCACCAAAATTGGGAAAAGTGGGGAAGATTTTAATAAAAATGTGATTTAAAAAGGTCTGGGCAGGGTGTGAGAAACCACGAGGGAGACGGGTAGAGTGTCCTTAGGTTAGTAATTAGTAATCACGGCACACCATTACCATGGCTTGGCCCAGAGGGGCAGTGGGAGGGAGCCACTGCAAGTCTGGGGAGAGAGCTGGCTGGAGAGGTCAGCTCCCCATCAGTTGTTGAGGGATCCTGCAGGGAAGGCACTCAACCTCCCTGTTTTTCCCTGTGCCAGTTTCCTGCAGGTTCTCCCCCTGTTATAAGGCCAACAGGACCCGAAGTCAGAGACCAAGAAGGAGCACACCGCTGTGGTTCCGGATCCAGAAACAGAGAGCAGGCAGGGGCAGGGATCTAGAAGGGCAAGAGCTAAGTGTCTTCAAGCATAGGAGGTGTGGACAAGGAGGGATTGATCGGCATCATCTTCAAGCATGGAAGTATAGACAAGGAGGGAATGATTGGCATCTCAGCTGCAGGGGAGGTCAGGAAAGTTTCTAGAGGTGCTGGCATCTTTAGTTTTATATACTGCTGCTAAAGGTTTAGGGACCCCCTAGTGCCAGACACCAGTCTAAGACTTCTTCCAGTCTCCACCACCCTCAATGGTAAACTCTCTCCTGGTTTCCAACAACAAGAATGATTTTTGCCTGTTTTTGAACTTTATGCATTGACATCATACAGCGCTAATTCTTTTTTTTTTTAACTGGAGTCTAATTACTATACAATATTGTAGTGGTTTTTGCTATACATTGACATGAATCAGCCATGGGTGTACATGTGTCCCCCATCCTGAACCCCTCTCCCACCTCCCTCCCTATCCCATCCCTCAGGGTCATCCCAGTAGACTTGCCCTGAGCAACCTGTCTCATGCATCACACCTGGACTGGAGGTCTATTTCACATACGGTAATATACATGTTCCAATGTTATTTTCTCAGCTCATACTACCCTCACCTTCTCCCACAGAGTCCAAAAGTCTGTTCTTTACATCTGTGTCTCTTTTGCTGTCTCACTTATAGAGTTATCATTACCATCTTTCTAAATTCCATATATGTGTGTTAGTATACTGTATTGGTGTTTTTCTTTCTGAATTACTTCACTCTGTAAAATAGGCTCCAGTTTCATCCACCTCACTAGAACTGATTCAAATGCATTCTTTTTAATGGCTGAGTAATACTCCATTGTGTATATGTACCACAGCTTTCTTTATCCATTTGTCTGCCAAGGTTGCTTCCATGTCCTGGCTATTATAAACAATGCTGCAATGAACATTAGGGTACACGTGTCTCTTTCAATTCTGGTTTCCTCGGTGTGTATGCCCAGCAGTGGGATTGCTGGGTCATATGGCAGTTCTATTTCCAGTTTTTTAATGGATCTCCACACTGTTCTCCACAGTGGTACAACACTAATTCTTTTGTGTTATATCTTTGCTCTTTGCAGCAACAGCCACAATTTTTTAATGGAGTAAAATATACATAAACTTTACAATTTTAATTATTTCCCCAGCTTTATTGAGGTATATAATTCACAAAAAATTGTATATATTTTACTTGTACAACTTGATGTTTTGATAAATGTATATATTTTGAAATAATCACCACAATCAGGCCAATGAACAAGTTCCATTATCTCATATATTGGGTTTGCAGAAAAGTTTGTTTGGATTTTCTATAATATCTTACGGAAAAACTTGAATGAACTTTTTGGTCAATCCAAAGTTATTATTTTCTTTTTTCCATTTTAACTCTTTTTAAGTATACAAATCAGTGGCATTAAGTATGATTACAATGTTATGCAATAATATCCTCTATCCATCTCCATAACTTCTTCATCATCGTGAACTGAAACTCTCTACCCATTAAATAATACCTTGCCCCCATTCTCTCCTCCCTCCAGCCCCTGGAGAAAGCTCTATTCTATTTTCTGTCTCTATGAATTTGCCTATTCTAGGTTCTATAAATATGCTTGTTCTAAGTACTTTGTATGAGTGAAATAATACAGTATTGGCCTTCTTATGTCAAGGTGTTTCCACTTAGCATAATGCTTTCCAATTTCAAATTGTGCCCTTCATTTTGCACATAAGGAAACTGAGGTGCAGAATCATTAAGGAAGCAAATGGTGAACCCAGGCTATGAACCCAGGCATTCTAGCTCCAGAGCCTGAGTACTTAGTGCTTCATGGCTGTGCATCAATGGATCTTGTTTTTACAAAGTCAGTGATAACTGTTTAAATCATGGGCTAGCTGGATGGCTCTGACGACTTCTCAGAGTCTACCCAAACAAAGTAAGATGACTTGCAATCCACATTTTCTCTCCTGTGTTACTAAAGGGAGAGTTTCCTACTGTTTCCTGTGTCTGGTTAAAGGGCAAATTTTTCTTTCTAACCGAAGACTTTTAGTTAACTGTTTCTGCAGTCCCTGCCGTTTGTCAACTTCTAGAATTACTCCACGTTTATCTCTGAGTCTGGCTTCTCACTCCAGAGCCGACATTTGGTTGTCTCAACTCCCTATTGGGTAAAATTCATCTTCTCACCACTCATAACTACGTACAATTTGCTCATACTAGTGTGGTGCAGAACCTGCTGTTGACATGGGAACCAGATCAATCCCCTTTGAAGCCAAAGATGTCAGTCTGGCTGCTGTTAGGAACGGGGGAGCCCAAGTTGGCAGATACCAATCTGTCTCATCCAAAGTGAATTCAGGGGCCAACAGAACCCAAGGCCAAGCTCCTCCCTGTCTTTGTGCAGTCAAACCACAGAGAGCACATGTGAATTTACAAACAGCCCTCACATGTCTGACTTTTTCTTGCCAAATCCCCTGAATTCTCACATCTCAGAAAGCTGGATCCCAAGAAAAGGCAGGTAGTCAGAGTTATCTTGCATGGCATGACCCAGCCTGCAAGGGAGCTCTCTAGGAAAGAGGCACTGTCCTTCCAATGCTGGAAAAAATGCAGCAACATTATATCATAAGTGTATTTTTTAATTTGAGCATTTCCAAACATAAGGTCCCCTATATACCTCTCACCCAGTTTAAAAAATTATCAGTATTCTGCCAACAGATTTTCTTTCTGCAATGCAATGGATTACATCATTTTCTGGTCCCATTTGTTACCAGACAAATGGCGATCTAACCAAAATGCTATCCCTTCTTCTTATACTGGATCTTTATTACAATGTTTTGTGGCTCAATCCTCCAAGTATGGGGCTTTAAATGATGCTTGGACTTGTCAGAAATCACTTGGCTGTGAGTAAGAGAAACTCAGCTCACTTAATCTGAAACAAAAATGGGAATTCATTGATTTACATGATCATGAAGTTAATTTCTAGAATAACAGCATGAAGGGACTCAAAGCTACATCAGCACATTGCTTATCTCCCTCAGTCACTTGAACCTGTTTTCTGCTGTGTTGACCTCATTCTTATCAGGCTATGACCCCAAGGTGGTTAAAAAAAAAGTCCTGTTTTTTCTAAGCTTACACTGTACCAGTTTAGCATTCCTGCCAGAAAGAGAGCGGGATTTTTGTTTCTAATTGTTCTATCAAAAGTCCTTCGGCTAGTTCTTATCGAATTGACCTAATTCATTTAAGCATCCCTTAAGAATCACTGTGACCAGGTAGATGAGATATGCTAACTGTCCAGTCGTGCGATTTGGCCAGAGGAGGGCTTGGCACTTTGAATAACAGCACCATCAAGATTATTAACCAAACAGAAATATTTCCCCCAAAGAAAATCAGGATGCTTTTAGCAAAAGACATGGGACACTATGCTAGACATGATTATTTCATCTATGTGTTGATAACTCCCAAATTTATTTCTCTTCGTCCTAGGCCTTAACCATGAACTCCAGGTGAAAACACCCAACAGCCCCCTTGACATATTTCACAGGCATCTGAAACTTGATATGTTCAAAATGTGTCTCCTGGTTGTGAGCAGCCTGCCCCGACCCTACTCCGTACACCCTTTGATTACAATAAGAACTGGCAGAAGGAACATGTTGGAAGGCTTTGGGACTCACAGAACTGATTGCAGGCTGGAGTCCTGGGCTTGGGAAATAGAAGAAACAGCAGCTGCCTCTTTTTTTTTTTTTTTTTTTGGTGGAGGGGTGGGGAGGGTTGTTGGGCTTGGTCTTTGTTGCTACACTGGAGCTTTCTCTAGTTGCGGTGAGCAGGGGCTACTCTCCAACCACGATGCATGGGCTTCTCATTGCAGGGGCTTCTCTTGTGGAGCATGAGCCCTGGGCACACACTGAAGAATGTGAGCTCAGTGGCTGTGGCTTGAGGGCCCTCAAGCACAGGCTCAGGAGTTGTGGCGCACAGGCTTCATTCCCCTCAGGCAGGTGGGATCTTCCTGGACCTGAGATCAAACCCATGTCCCCTGCTTTGGCAGGCAGATTCTCAACCACTGGACTAGGGAAGTCTGCAGCTGCATTATGAAAGAAAATTTGTTAGGAGGTGGAATCACCATGTGTGTTTGTGTGCTCAATCGCTCACTTGTGTCTGACTCTTTGCGACCCTGTGGACTATAGCCCACTAGGCTCCTCTGTCCATGGAATTTTCCCGGCAAGAATACTGGAGTGGGTTACCATTTCCTTCTCCAGAGGATCTTCCCAACCCAAGGATTGAAGTAGCTCTGGCATCTCCTGTATAGGCTGACAGATTCTTCACCACTGAGCCACCTGGGAAACCCTCTGAATTACCATATGATCCAGCAATTCCACTTCTTCATATGTACACAAAATAATTGAAAGCAAGGACTCAAACAGATACTTGTACACCAGTGTTTGCAGCAGCATTATTGAGACTAATGACAAAATAGAAGCACCTCAAAAATCCACTAAATGTGGTACGTATATACAGTGGAAAATTATGAAACCTTTAGAAGGAAGGAAATTCTGATACGTGCTACAATGCGATGAACCTTGCAAACATCACACTGAATAAAATAAGTCAGACACAAAAGGACAGATACTATGTGAGTTCACTATTTAGGGGTCCTGGAATATGCAAATTCATAGAGACAGAAAGTAGAATGCTGGTTGCCAGGGACTTTGGGGAAAATAGGGAATTGATATTTAATAGATTTAATGAGTTTTGTCTTGGGATACTGGAAAAGTTCTGGAAATGAATGGAGGAAATTGTTGCACAGCAATGTGAAGATATTAATGTCACTCAATTGTACGCTCAAAAAAGGTTAAAATAATAAATTTTATGTTACATATAGATTACTGCAGTAAAAAGCAGCAGTACAGAATAGTTTTGAGATGTATGGCATCAATGACCATAGTTGGTATTCAGTTAAATTGGTGGGTGGCAAACAAGGAGAATCTTTTAGCTTTGAGATATGTCTCAGCAGGGACACCATGCACACAGAGGACATAGTAAATAGCATCCCAGTAGAAAGCATTCATGGATGAACTGTGTACCTGGCAGCCTTACAACATCCGTCCTGCCATAGCCTAACCCTGGGGGAGTGGAGGGAAATTTTCCCCTGAGAGCATGCTCTCCCTATTTTACTCTAAAGCAGAACAACAGCCCTGGGAAGTAAACTCACTGTGAGAGGAGCCACCAGACGCTGGGGTGTCCCTGTCCCCTAGTCAACAGCAGAGACCTTCATCGTTGTCCACACAGGTGCCTGAAGGCCTGCAGTGGGCCTCTCTGGACTTTTTCTATGAATGTAGCCCTGGCCCCCTCCTCTTCTTTAATTCCCCTTTTTGGCAAAGAAACATCAGTCACCCAGCCCTTGAAGTGGAAGAACCTGATCCTAAACTGCAGCGTGAGAAGTCTCAGGGAGTGATCAGTTCACAGCATGTAATAACAAGGACTCTGAATTTAGAGAATTGTGGCTTTGCCTTCCAGTGGTTTCTCTGTTTCCAAGCCTTTCTATTTTTCTATCAACTTGAGCTGTTGCTCTCATTCTCCAGGTCCTTGAGAAAACCACACTCTTCCTGGTAGTTTCTAGGCTCATACCATAGATTAGATAAAGCTGTTCATTGATCAGCTTCCTGTGTACCATGCAGAACTAATGCTTTTCCACTTGGATCCCCAAACCAGTTCATCCTGACTAGTCTGGTCTTAATGTGTCCACCTTAACCCTCCAAAGAGTCTCCTACAGTAACCCACCCATGCCTTTGTTCACCGAATCACTCCAGGTCTCTCACAGACTTTTCCTTTCATGATTCCATCTCTTGTTTTTGTTCAGTTGCTAAGTTATGTCCTGACTCCTTGAGACCCCATGAACTTCAGCATGCCAGAATTCCCCGTCCTTCACTAACTCCTGGAGTTTGCTCAAACTCATGTCCATTGAGTCAGTGATGCCATCCAACCATCTCACCCTCTGTCGTCCCCTTCTCCTCCTGCCCTCAATCTTTCCCAGCATCAGGATCTTTTCCAATGAGTCAGCTCTTTACATCAGGTGGACAAAGTTATTGGCGTTTCAGCTTCAGCATCAGTCCTTCCAATGAATATTCAGCGTTGATTTCCTTTCTGATTGACTGGTTTGATGTCCTTGCGGTCCAAGGAGCTCTCAAGAGTCTTCTCCAGCACCACATGGTTTCATCCATGATTTCCTTTCATGATTTCACCTCTAGCCATTTCATTTACTTGTTAGTTTAGAAATGACTCCTCTGCCTTCTGGTCCATTTTTGCTGTTGACTTGGGTCAGGTCTCTTGGAAGCCTTAGTAGATTGCATGCAGAGTTGGGGAAGGACCCTCATCACTCATAAATATAACCCATGTGGAACTGAAACATCTCATTTCCCCATCTCAAGGCTGTGTGAGCAGAGGAGGGAGAGCATCACTGCCTAAGAGCAACCTGTCACTCATCAATTGGGTAACCTTGGTCACATCATCTCTCAATGTCTCAGCCTTCCTCTCTGAAAACAGAAATCCCAGGAATAGTACCCCTCTAATGGGACTGCTGTGAGGATTGAGTTAATATTGAAAGGACTTAGAATAGAACTGGCACATAATAAGTCCTCCATAAATATGGCTTCAGTCTTCCCAGGTGGCTCAGCGGTAGAGAATCTGCCTGCCAATGCAGGAGATGCAGGCTCAATCCTTGGGTCAGAAAGATCCCCTAGAGGAGAAAATGGCAACCCATTCCAGTATTCTTGCCTAGGAAATCCCATGGACAGAGGAGCCTGGAAGGCTACAGACCATGGGGTCACAAAGAGCCAGACACAACTTGGCAAGTGAACGACAACGACAACAACAACAACAAAATATGGCTTCATCAAAAAAATTTACAGAGATCGGTCCTTAATTATTTCGAGGGGGTGGCAATGGATGCGTGGGGGACACATTTACTCATGTTGCACAATCCATAATCAAATCTCTTGTATTGGGACTCTTTTGGTTGCAAGTGAGAGAAATTCAGTTCAAATCATCTTCAGGAAAAAAGAGAAAGAAAGGAAAAGGAACTTAACTGATGCTTTTACTCTAGCAAGCATATTAGAACAACACAATGAAAAGCTTTAAATCAGGTTCAAACACTGGGATTTTCTTTCTCTCTTCTCTACCTCTGCTCCTTGTGTTTTCTCCTATTGCAGATGACATAGGCTTTTCTACATCATAAGGAACATGTCTGTTGACTAACCTAGCATCACCACATCCACAGGAAAATGTTCCACCTCTACGCTGTATTAATTGAGAGAGGCCAAGATGCAGTGGTCATGTATGGATGTGAGAGTTGGACTATAAAGAAAGCTGAGCGCCAAAGAATTGATGCTTTTGAACTGTGGTGTTGGAGAAGACTCTTGAGAGTCCCTTAGACTGCAAGGAGATCCAACCAGTCCATCCTAAAGGAGATCAGTCCTGGGTGTTCATTGGTAGGACTGATGTTGAAGCTGAAACTCCAACACTTTGGCCACCTGATGTGAGAGCTGACTCATTTGAAAAAACCCTGATCCTGGGAAAGATTGAGGGCAGAAGGAGAAAGGGACAACAGAGGATGAGATGGTTGGATGGCATCACCAACTCAATGGACATGGGTTTGGGTGGACTCCAGGAGTTGGTAATGGACAGGGAGGCCTGGTGTGCTGTGGTTCATGGGGTTGCAGAGAATTGGACACGACTGAGCGACTGAACTGAACTGAACTGAAGATGCTGTAACAAACATACCAACCAAATGAATATGTTCACAGTATGCCTCAGGATGGGTTCTCCAAGAAGCAGACTTGGAAATTTAGTGTGCAGAATATTTATCAGGGGATATGCTTAGATTTAAAACCTGTAGAAAAGAAGGAAATGAAGCAGGATTGGGTAAGAGAGTTGAGCCCCACAGAAGCCTTGGAGCAAAGATGGCTTGTAAGTGATGCCCCCAGTTAGACTGCAGCGTCTGGACATGCACTCTTATGTCATTTGATCACTGGATGCAGGCTTCCCCTGAAGTGTATGACCATGGGTGAAGCAACTCTCCAAAGGTGCAACAGTGCCTAAACTAGGGGCTGACTGCACTCTCTCAGCCAGGATAATTAGTCCCTCAGTTGTATGGAATCTGGGTGATGGGTCACAGTGTACATCATACAACAGTCATTGACCTCTTGTTCATATCATAGTCCTGGGGTTCAGCCAGGCAGGTAGGCTCGTTTCCATGCAGTTATTCAAGAAGCCAGGCTCCTTCCATCTGTGGCATCATTAAAACATAGAACCTTGTTGTCATCTGTATTTAGCTGGGAGAAGATAGTAACACGTGTGAGAGGAGTATATCAGTTCAGTTCAGCTCAGCTTAGTCGCTCAGTCGTGTTCAACTCTGCGACCCCATGGACTGCAGCATGCCAGGCCTCCCTGTTCATTATCAACTCCTGGAGTTCACTCAAACTCATGTCCATCGAGTCGGTGATGCCATCCAGCCATCTCATCCTCTGTCGTCCCCTTCTCCTGCCCTCAATCTTTCCCAGCATCGGGGTCTTTTCAAATGAGTCAGCTCCTCACATCAGGTGGCCAAAGTATTGGAGTTTCAGCTTCAGCATCAGTCCCTCCAATGAACACTCAGGACAGATTTCCTTTAGGATGGACTGGTTGGATCTCCTTGCAATCCAAGGGACTCTCAAGAGTCTTCTCCAACACCACAGTTCAAAAGCATCAATTCTTCAGCGCTCAGTTTTCTTCACAGTCCAACTCTCACATCCATACATGACCACTGGAAAAACCATAGCCTTGACTAGACAGATCTTTGTTGACAAAGCAATGTCTCTGCTTTTCAATATGCTATCTAGGTTGGTCATAATTTTTCTTCCAAGGAGTAAGCATCTTTTAATTTCATGGCTGCAGTCACCACCTGCAGTGATTTTGGAACCCAAGAAAATAAAGTCTGCCATTGTTTCCACTCTTTCCCCATCTATTTGCCATGAAGTGATGGGACCATGCCGTGATCTTAGTTTTCTGAATGTTGAGCTTTGAACCAACCTTTTCACTTTCATCAAAAGGCTCTTTAGTTCTTCTTCACTTTCTGCCATAAGGGTGATGTCATCTGCATATCTGAGGTTACTGACATTTCTCCCGGCAATCTTGATTCCAGATTGTGCTTCTTCTAGCCTGTGCTTCTTCCAACCCAGGTTTCTCATGATGTACTCTGCATAGAAGTTAAATAAGCAGGGTGACAATATACAGCCTTGACGCATACTCCTTTTCCTATTTGGAACCAGTCTGTTGTTCCATGTCCAGTTCTAACTGTTGCTTCCTGACCTGCATACAGATTTCTCAAGCGGCAGGTCAGGTGGTCTGGTATTCCCATCTCTCTCAGAATTTTCCACAGTTGTTGTGTTGAGGATTATATAGGCTGGGTCTAAAAGTGACACACGTTTCTGTTCGTATTCCACCAACACGGCAATGCTAATGGCAGGGGAGCCTGGATGCCAAGAAGAAGAGGAAATGGATCTTGGTGAACAGCTATCAGTCACTCGCTGGCTTCTGACACCAGACCGTCTTCTTATTACTTACAGTTTCCTAGAAAGCGGCTGCCTCTCCCATGGGGCTCCTGCTTATCACCTGCTCCAAATCTTGATGAACACTGTTCTCTCATTACCTATTCATGTCCTCCAGATTCCCTTGGTTTACTTTTCATACTGAAGACTTTAAGTCTTCTTCAAAGTAGGTAGAATCCCTTCATAATGCTTCTTCCATAAGCCCCATAAGCCTCCTCTTCAGAGAGCCTTTCCAATCTGGCTGCTCCCCAACCATCTCTTCTTCTCCCTCCCTCTCTCAAGACACAAACTCATACAGACACACACACACACACACACATCCTTGTCACCAACTCTTGTAACTCACCTTCCTCTTAACTATGCTTAAGACACCAAACTATCATGGGTTTCCCCTTATTTTTCTTTTTTATTTTTACTGTGTTCTGTCTGACCTTATTCAGCTACTTTCTACAAGGGTCCAAATGGAAGGGAATCTGAGCGTTTTGCACAGGGCTTAAAAGATCAGTATTAAGTAAGTTCTTCCCTCCATTTCTCCCTCCCATCCCTCCTCCCTTCTCCCTGGGGCAGAGAGGGCTTGCTGACTACCAAAGACTCACAGTGTCTTTCCATTGTGTGAGTTCTTGTGACTAAGCAGTGTCACAAAACTAGTTTGGGCCAGTGGAATGGGGGCAGAAGTCATCTGTGTCACTTCCAGCCAAGGTAGACCATGCCTTCCCGTGACGTTTGCAGCGCCCTTACAGACACACCACGTGCTAAGGACCACAGGGTCACAGGTCAGAACAAGACTGGATCCCTGGGTTACCACTCATAAGATAGTTGCCCAGCTAGACACATCTGCTCAGACTCTGCAGTCTTTCGTTAAGCTGGGCATGTTTGCCACTGTACTTGCATTTAGCCTGCTCTAATACACTCCCTTTCCTTTGTTACATATTTTTTGGTTCCTACTATTTGCCAAGTACTATACCGGGTGTTAAGGGTGCAAAGATAAATAAAAAAGTCCCTGCACTCAAAATCTCACAATATAGGGAGAGAAATCCATGTATACATTGATATTTTTGTTACCTTGTATTAAGTCCTACATTATGGATATTAACAGAGTATTATGGGAGTGTAGAGTAAGATATCTAAGACAGCTTCCATGGGGAGGAGAGTGGGCATGGAAAGGATAGTTAGAGGTCAGTAAGGCAACAGGTATTCCAAAGAGACAGGCATGAACAAAGATGGAAACAGGGAAAGCAAGTTTGTGGGTATATATGTATGGTGAGGGAAAAGGGTAAGAGGATTAAAAGCCAAGAAGTTTTGACTAGGATATGCTATTAGTTTTATTCTAAAGGAGTTTACTCAGCAGAGACAATTATAATGAATTCTCAAATGTAATTAAAGTACTACTTAAGAGTAATAGTTGCCCTGTGGGACCACAATACCTCTGACTCTCCAGGGAAAAATGCTATTGGGACTCAGCTTTGAAGGTTGATTTTCATATAATCCTTAAACGCTAATGAGTGCTTGATTCCAGTGGAGCATAACTCTACTCTAGGGAATCAAATTGCTATTTTGGAGACAGACAATTATGTACTTTTTAAATTTCCTATGTACTTAGTGCTGTTTATGGGGTATGATCTGTTTGTGCTGCTTTCCAGGGAGCTCTAGTAGCCAGTGGACACAGGCCTAGTTTAAGTTCTGGTTCCACTGATTGTGTTACATTGAACCATATGAGATGGGATGACAGTGTCACAAGGTTCTACCTGGTAAAATCGTGGGCGGAAGATTGAAATTCTCAGTCTCGATTCTTTACTCCTTGTAGTCATAGTATATATTCATGTACACATTAGTATATATACTAATATATAATGTAGTAGTTTGACCACCTGATCTGAAGAGCCGACTCAGTAGAAAAGACCCTGATGCTAGGAAAGATTGAAGGCGAAAGGAGACGGGGTGGCAGAGAATGAGGTGTTTAGATACCATTACTGACTCAATGGACATGAATTTGCATAATATACAGTCACAGTCCAATAATAGGAGCAGTATTCTTCCCCACTCACTGACTTAGGGTTTTGCCTTGGAGTTTGCTTTGGGCAATGGGATGGTACCAGATGCGACGTGCTTGTGCTTGAAATGTGCTTGTGTAGTTGGACTTTACTCAGGCTTCTGTATCACAAAGAGAAGTACCTGTCTGCCTCTCTGGTTACCATCTGCGTGTTGACTGAATGCAGGGCAGCCATCCTGAGACCAGTACAGGAAACTGCCTTAAAGAGATAAGCGGTTGTGTTGTGGATAGTAGAGTGGCAAGATGGGGGAAATGTCTTTCATGATGAAGTCACCAAGCTACAGAATTCACCAACCTCGAAACAGCCCTGTCTCCACGCTTCTTGCTATGTAAAATGATAAACATTTCCATTTTTTAAACCACTTTGCTTGGATTTTCTATTCCTTGTCATTGGTAGCATCCCAATGGATTACTCAAGAATCACCATTGTGACTTTAAGTCCTAAAGATGTTTAAGGTTGTAAAAAGTAGTAAGTGAAAAATTGAATAATTATCTCTGCCTTACAGGCAGAGGTCCTTATCAGCCTTGGTTAGAAGAGGGTTGGACCAAGTCTGACTTCTTTTGGCCTGAACCAATTATTTTGGTTCATCACCAAATTCTGTCTGGTGTTGTCATTTCCACCCTTTTTTAAATTCTAATTTCCTTAAAGGAAGGAAATAGGTCTAAGGGTCTAAAAGTTGTATATCATATATTTTGTTGATCTAGGTCTTACAGGTGAAGTTAACTCATAATTAATGTTCATACAAGCTCTCTGCCCTCTGCAGGAGAGGTAAAGGGAAAAGGTAACACTGCATAGTCGAAGGGGCAGATATTTGGAGTTCACTGATTCAAGTCTTGACTAGTTGGTGTGACTTGTGCAAGCCACTTACAGGCTTTAAGCCTCAGTCTCCTAATTTATAGAACAGGAGCAATGATATGGACTTCAAGTTTGTGGAGTAAAGTATCAAACATGAAGTATAAAGCACGTAACAGGTGCTCTGTAAATGATCACTGTCTTCCTTTTCACCATCTCCCATGGCAAAATATATCATTAATTATAAAGAAGATAAGCCTAAATATCATGAGTGGTTGGGACTGGAAAAGCCCATGCTTTACTGCTAAAGTCAGTAACAATCATTTTTGTAAACCAAGAACAAGACAGAGCCATTGTTCTAGAAAGTACTCCATGTTCTCAGGAAGAAAGATGAAACAGTAACAGAAGGAGGAATTATAGCTGCCCTCACCTCTGTCCCCAAACCACGTATTTATTTTTAATGTAAAATATATGAGAAGTTGAACAGCTTTTAATATGGCAATTTTGGAAAGATTCCTCTGCCATTCAAACTCAGAACATTTGCTTCTTTTCCCCATGACTATCCTAAATATCATTTTCCTCAGGACATCTCTCCCACCTTAGACTGATTATTTTTCAGTTGTCTGGAATTTGATAGAGTGAATGCATGCTTACGCATGTGCACACACACGCACACGCACACACACACACGCACACACACATACTTTCTACAAAGTTATGTGGAGGAATCCAAGCTTTGCAGAGCAAAATGAAATTTCTTGTCTCCTGACACTATCTCCTGCTGGTTTCTTTGTACCTTTTCTTTCATCCTCCCACCATGCCTGAAAAACAGGAATTTCCTTTCGGCTACATGACCTAATGTTGTAGCCCTACAGGTTAGGCAGCTCATGAGGGCAAAGACAGAGTTCAAAAGCTGGGATGGGGCCTCTGGGTTGAGAAGAGACTGAAGTCAAATTATCAACGCACAAACTTTTTTCCAGAGGGAAGATTAGGCATAAAAAGATAAAAAATGACCACCTGATCTCTAGCTATCTTATGCCCATGAAAGGCAAGAAGATTGTAAAGGTTGTGTAAGACCCCTCATCACACATTTACTGTGTGTCAATTACCATTGTAGATAGGAGGAATACAGCCATCTGTGTAAGGAACTCACATTCTAGGGGAGAGAAGATAATAAAGAAAGAAAAATAAGTAACAGATCCTGCATAAGTGTTTTGGAAAACAAAGTAGAGAAGGGGCTAGGAGTGTGCATGAAGAGAACTTTGCCATTTTAAGTGGGATAGTTTGGGGAGCCTCACTCGGGTAACGTTTGAGAAAAGACCTGAAGGGGTGAGATCTAGGGAACAAGCATTCCAGACAGCAGGAACAGCCAGTGCAAAAGCCCTGAAGTGGGAGCGTGTCTGGAATGCTCGAGAGAAAGCAAAGAGGTCTGCGAGGCTGAAGCAGAGAGAGCAAAGGGGTATCATCTGATGGTATCAGTGGGAGAGAACGTGGTCCTGATGTGGGGCTTGTAGCCCTGTAGGAAGCACAGCGCTTTCACACCCAGGAGAATGGGAAACTTGGATGATTTTGAGCAGTAGAGTGACGTGTTTTGATTCACCTGTTACAAAGATCCCTCTGGCTGCTGCAGTGAGAATAAAGTGAGGAGACCATGGCAAAAATCCAAGTGAGACATGAGGGTAACCTGGACCAGGCTGGTGGCAATACAGGTAGAGAGATGTAGAGATATTCCGGGTTACATTTTGAAGGTAGAGCCAACAGGATTTCCTCACAGATTGGGTATAGGATGAGAGCAATAGAGGAGTCAAATATGGCTCCAAGGCTTTTGACTTGAGAACCTGAAAGGATGGAACTGCCATCAGCTGGCACTGGGAAGACTGTGGGTGCAACAGGAGTTTGGGGGAAAGAGCAGAAGTTGATTTAGTATGGAATGAGTTTGAGATGCTTTTTAGACATCCAAGTGAGGGTGTTGTGTGGGCAGCTGCTTATATGGGTCTGGCGCTCAAAGGTCTCAAATACAAAATTCCCAGTCCAGTGACCCGACATTCAGTAAGTGGCAGTGCCCACATCCCCAAAGTCCAGATTTGGTTCATAAGTACTGCGCAGACAAGAAGACTCCCAAGCCAGTGCTGATTGTCACACTATGTGGCTTCTCTTACCTATGCGAGCCTGGAGATGCTCTGCAATGAAGAAATGTCTTGATCCAAGGAGCCAGTTTGTCTCGTCAACCTCATCTTTATAAAGAGAATGGCACAATTATGGGTGCAATATGCCTGTCTTCCAAAGGAGTAGTCAGTGAAAAATGCCAACACCCTCATTCAGTGTTCTCTGCATCTCTCTCTCTAGCTCTTGCACTGATACCTGTGCTGGGGAGACAGTTTTCCTCTCTGGACTCCTCAAAACAGCTATCCTTCATTTTCTGTTTTCCTCCTTGCCTCAATCAATGGTCTTGGTTTCTCCTCTCCTGCCTTGAAATAATCTTCCTCTTGGCCCCTCCTTTCTCTAATACTTGCCACTTTCCCTAAGCGTAGGATTTCATTTCCCATTTCCATAGTCTTCTTTGGATCCTGATCCTGATTTTCTTGGAGAAGCAAGGAAAGAAAGTGTCACTCAGTCAGGTCCGACTCTTTAGGACCCCATGGACTGCAGCCAGGCTCCTCTGTCCATGCGATTCTCCAGGCAAGAATACTGGAGAGGGTTGCCATACCATTCTCCAGGGGATCTTCCCAACCCAGGGATCAAACCCAGGTCTCCTGCATTGCGGGCAAATTCTATACTAGCTGAGCCACCTGGGAAGCCCTGGACAAGGTGGTAAAGAATTGTTTTTTAAATTCTTCTGGAATTAACTCCTGAGGGGAGAGCTGTTGGAGGAGCCTCTGATAATGCATTGGCCTTTGAGCATTTGAGTCGTGAAGGCGGTCCTAAGAGACTGTATTTCTGTGCCCAGGGACTATAAGTGCTCCCACCCTGCAGGTCCTTTTGATTTGCAAACGCTGGCCATCAACCAAGAGGTGGATACCATTGAGCTCAATGAGAAAGTGTTTCATCAGCATTGACTTTGGGGTGGAAAGTTTTACCAGGAGGCCAGCTCCTCCAGAGTTCTAAGCTGCGAAGATGGGATCCTTGAAGTTTGGGGGAAATACACTCATGGAGGAGAGGTGATGAGGGGAGGCAGCAAAACCCTCTTCCCTCCTAACTTCTCCTGTCTGTGCAAATAGGGTAGGTGTTGCAGGGGACCAAGGGCCCCAGGGTTTTTCTTTTCACTTTCACGCTTGGTAACATCTCTGGAAAGTCCTTGTTTCCAGGATCAGCTCCAAACAGGACGCACAGGGTGTTTCCTGAATGGTTCACTGGGTTTTACCTGACAGGTGTGTCCGGTGGCAGGAATCACAGCCCGAGTGTGGCCAGGTCTTGTCAAGAGGGCGTCTTGGTTCGCTCCTCCCTTCTCTTTCAGCTGATCCTTGGCTCCGTGCTTGTGAGCATCTGGGAAACTGGCATGGAAGTCATCCCACACTTGGTGAGATGACTACCAGACACACAGGCGAGACAAGCCAGGAGCCCAGCCAATTCCCTTAAGGAGTGCGGGCAGAGACCACGCCAGCGGGAGGGGCGGGGTGACGGGCGCCCAGTGCTGCCACCAGCGCACCCAGCCAGGCTGGCAGCCTCAGCATCTGGCACGGGCTCCGAGGCTCTGACCCCCATCTTATTCCATCCTTCCTGAGGATTCATTAAGGGGAACACAGAAGGCTTTTTATAGGCATCCTGGTTCAGCCTCGGTAGGGTTGCTGAGAACAAAAAATATTTCTGGAGTGGAGAGATATTTAGAAACATCCTTGGCAAAATATGTTATTTAATTCTTCATCCCAGGACAAAATGATACAAAGAGGGTTTTCCTAACACCTTCAGAGCTCAGGAAGGTATTGTGTGCCTGAGCTGTTTGTGTGTCAAGGAGACGAGGGGAGGGAGATCTTGGCTTCAGCTCTGACACTTTTAAACCTGTGGAGATTTCCAGAATCACCAAGCCAGGTCCGGCGGGATCCTTAGCCACACTCATCATTGTTATTGCCATGGAAACAACAGACATTTCTGATATAAAATAGAAAGCCATCTCTGGCCATCACTCTCAAAAAAGAATAAAGGTCTGGTTTTCATCTGTGCTTCTTGAGCTCAGGCCAGTCTTTTCTGCTGTCTTCCTTTATGGGCTTTGGAATAAGGAGCTAAAGGAAAGCTCCTAAATGGGAAAAAGACTTCCTCTCTGAGTCCAGACAAGAGCCAGTGGAGTGAAACCGATAACTGGTTTCAAAGCAGCAAGTTTTAACTAGCAGCTTTGGCTCAGCTTCCTCCAGGAAGTGGGAGACCCCACACTGAACTTGATTTTAAGTGGGCCCCTGAGTTTTTCTTCCTGTTTTCCTGAGTAACTGTCTGGACTTCTAAATTACAGGGGGAACAGCCTAGGAACTGAAAGGTTGCTCTCATCTGCGTCGCGGTCTGTTGCAGATAGAGAGAGGATCTGCGAGTCCCTTGAGGATTTCCAGGGTGGCCTCCCAGGCCTGCTGCTTGGAATCATCCTGACGAGATCTGAAGAAAGGGCAGAGGAACATGAGCATCTATATGCACTGAGTAGAATCTTTATCCCTTTCAGGTTCAGTGACTGTCACTGTCACTACTGATAAATCCAGTGTGTTGTCCCTTCCACTATCTCAGCACCTCACCCAGGAGCACTGGGTTTGAAGCTAACCCAGCACGTCACATGGAGGAGCATGAGGTGAGGAAGGACCCCTGCAGCTGGGGGTCAGAGTCATGGTTTCTGTGCTTTTTACGTGGCTTCTACTTCACCACTTCGGTCCTTCAGCAGCCCTACCCTGCTGTGTCATCACTCAGAAGGGCCCTGCCTCAAAATCGCAATTGCCGACGTCTTTCCAGCTCATTCATTCCCTCACCCCATTAGATAGTTTGTGAAGGGGTTCGGCACACAGACCATCATGATCTCCCTGTCTATATGCTCCTCCTCACTTAAGCCTGATCCTAGGGTGATTATCCACTCTGTTTATTTATTTTTAACTTTTTTTTTTGGCTGTACCTGTCTTAGTTGTGGCATGTGGGATCTTTCATTGTCTCATGTGGGATCTAGTTCCCTGACCAGGGATCGAACCCAGGCCCCCTGTATTGGGAGCATGGAGTCTTGGCCACTGGATACCAGAGAAGTCCCTGAACTGTTTTCTCATCAACAGCCTCAGCAGTGTTGGGTCCCAGCTCTGCCTTCTTTCCTCCTGTCTTGGAGAATGAAGCATCTCTTTCCTTCAGGGACTTCTACCTGTGTCCCCCACCACCCCTCTGCTTCTCTAGGTCCTGCTCGGTCAATCGTCCCCTCTCTGCCATGGATCTGCACCCTCTTCCTTTTCCCTGTGAACTCGCTCTGCTCGCTCAGTTCCCTGTCCTTCCCTTGACCCCGCATCCCTACCCCAGCTTCTGTCCAGTTCCACTCCTTGCTCTTCTCTAAATTTCTGGCAAGAGAGTCTCTTCTTATTCATCTCCCTTTCCTTCAAAATTTGACTTCTGTTTACAAGGTATTGGGGTACATGCAAGGCTAGGTTAGAAATTTGAAGTAGTGAAATGCTAACTACTGCTGTTGACTTAATGGAGGGGGAGGCCACATGGATGCAAGATAAGGAGATGGGTGTACAGAGGAACACGGGAACAGCTACAGCATGTCTGACAGCGAAGGAGAGCGGGAAAGGACTCTCAAGCGCCACTGTGTGCATCTTAATTGAAGGTCCACTTGGACAGTGCCTGAAACAGAAGTTGTTCAGTAAAGGAGCCCTCCCCCTCTTTCTTGTCCCCTTTCTCTGGAGCTCAGTTTTCTTTGTGTAGCATGGGGCTGGACCAAATATGTCA
Organism: Ovis canadensis; assembly: GCF_042477335.2. Classification (NCBI taxonomy): domain Eukaryota; kingdom Metazoa; phylum Chordata; class Mammalia; order Artiodactyla; family Bovidae; genus Ovis; species Ovis canadensis. Next base: position 135,104,107 of record NC_091247.1, on the reverse strand, counting down.
TCAAATGCCTTCCAGCTCTAATCGTCTTCACACAACAGAATTTCTCCTAGCAATGTCCAGTTTATAACTGCCTTGGAGACAAGCCTTTCAAACACTTCTTACAAAAAAGATCTCTGTTCTTTCCACAGAGCATTCTAGACAAATATCAACAAAAAAAATTTTTTTAAAGACATTGAAACTCATTGCCTAATCACCTATTGCCTCACCTTGCTTCTTGAATAATCTAAACCAACGTGTGTGTGGTGACGGTGGGGTTACAAGGATGAACGTGATAATGTGATTTCCATCCAACTTAGTTTATGCATATTTCTAAGCGATTTTTAGGATTTAGCACATCAACCTTAAGGAAAAGCTATAATTCAGTTAAATTTTGGACTAAATAAAGGAAGGCTGGTGGTTTTTAGACAGATGGGGGCTTTTGTGGACAGAGCTCAACAAAAAGAATATGAAAAGAATGCAGAATTCAATCAGGCAGTAAAGAGATTAGTTGAATCCAGACCAGACTAGGGGTTGCTGAATTCCATCTACCCAAATTAAACTTTGCTAAAAAGGGCCAGTATGTTTGCTATTTCAAGAGAATGTAGCATTCTTGGATCCTGAAAGCCTGTCTTTGTGATTTCAATATAAAACGGGTAACATTTTAACCTTGAGATTCTAAGTTGAAAGGTATATAAGATGTTGATTGAGTCTGTAAACAGAACTGGATTGGAATATTTGAGAACTCAATTTATTTTATTTTTAGGTTTATTTGATTAGAGTTGCAACAAGAGAGCTTTAAATGCTAGAGAAGCTTTCGTTTGTCATAAATCAGTCCTGTAAGATATTGGAGGCACATAAAAATGAGTTTGAGTATATTACATTTATAAATGCAGTTTGAAATTGACTGTTTAATTGACAACATTTATAAATAGAACTGATTGTCTAAGCAGTTTAGTCTGTCAACAAAAGTTTCTGGAAACTTGTCAGAGAAAATTTGAAAGTGATTTTCTTATTTTATTAGCTTATAAATAGAGTTGTAGTTTGGGCTGAAAATAATGAAAACCAGGTTTTTACATTGCAATTTGGGGACTTGACTATTAATTTAGAGTCAAATAACTGTAAATCCGTTCTGTGGAAAAGGGTCCCAGAAAATTATTCCTAAGAAAAGGTCCTTAGGAATACGATAAGCCAAGACAGGAAGGGTGAAAATGTCTGGAGTATATGGACAAGAAGAGCTATTTGGCACTACAAGAGAGTGGGTACCCCAGGGATGTAATGGCAGATATAATGGGAAATACTGAAGTGTACTAAGACTTGTGGCCTAAAATATTTTCTCTTATACTTTATAATGTGAATATTTTTAAGAATGCTCCCATTCTAATCTTTATCTTTGCATGCCCTTACTTAATATGATATTTAGCAGATTAAGATTAAATCAATACAAGGTAACACTCAAAATTGGATGACACATTAACTCAGCAAGGAGTACCGATTGGTTTCTCAGCAGTTCAAGTACAATATTACTTCACTGTCCAATGATTATCTTATTTTGACTCTTCTAGAAATTGGAGACCAAAAATAGGTAAAGAAGAAATGAGCAAAACTTTTCAAATAATCAGTAGATGAAGTAGAATTTGTACTCATTTCTGGCTTTCCCAGCTGACTTGGACCAAACAGAAAGCGGTGACGGAACAGAAACAAATGTCTTTGCGATGCTTCGGGCTTCCATTCTCTTTCTCCACGTGAAGTTATGCTTTTTGTCTTCTCTAGTCATCAGACTCCATCCTCAGGGAGAATCAGATTATTGGTTGATATTTTAATGTGAATTTAAGATCAAGGGGTAGTTTTTCTGTAAGTCCTTTTTTTAAAAAAAGCTTTTAAAAAATCATTATTTATTTCTTTGGCTGCACCAGGTCTTAGTTGCGGCATGCTGAACCTTTAGTTGTGGTGCGAGAACTCTGAGTTGCAGCATGTGGGATCTAGCTCCCCAACGAGGGGTTGAACCCAGACTCCCTGCATTGGGAGTGCGAGTCTTAGCCACTGGACCACAAGGGAAGTCTTGTCTTTGGCCATGGAATGGAAGAAGCACAAGGTCATTGCTGTTGGGGAGAATTGAGTGACCACTGCTTTCACTGAGGGCACCTTCAGGGAGGGTGAGGTACCCGTAGGAGCGCACATACTGTTCATCTCCACAGAGAGACTCTTATGAGAGAAGGGGGCTCAGGGAGTAAAATTGTTCTGGGACTGTCTTTGTAGATGGGAGAGGTGGTGGTCCCTGGTACAGGCCAGCAAAACTTGGCCAGTTGTCAGAATTACTTAAAGAGATGCTTTTACGACATTCTAGGCCTGACTTTCCACATTCAGATTCTTATTCGACTACTCTGGGGTGCATCTGTGGTCAGCCCTATTGGAGGGACAGCTATTATAAGACCAGTGATGAGTTCAGTATCCTTTACCAGTTACTTAAAGAAGCAGGTGCAGCTTCTCTGGTGGCTCAGTGGTAAAGAATCTGCCTGCCAAGGCAGGAGACTCAGGTTCAATCCCTGGGTAAGGAAAATCCCCAGAGAAGGAAATGGCAACCCACTCCAGTATTCTTGCCTGGGATATCCTATGGACAGAGGAGCCTCTCAGGGTATAGTCCATGGGGTCACAAAAGAGTCAGACACGACTTAGTGAGTAGATAACAACAATGAAAGAAGCAGAGGTATACTCTATTTCTTTTTATTATCACAGCACAGTTACAATTTAGGGGCATAGACTTCCTCCACTCTTACTCATAGGAAAGCAGAAGCCCTAAGAATTATAGATTCTGATGACCTCTCTTCTGTCTTGCCTTTTCTCTCTGTATGTCTGTTTCCTTCTCCCTCTTGTGTTTTTCTATAACACCCTTATGGGCTGCCTGAGGCTCTTTTTACTGGCTTTCTTCTCATTTTATCTATTTTTATAGACAAAATGTTTATCTGTTCTTCAAAATAAGTAAACTGGACTCTTTGCGACCCCATGGACTGTAGCCTACCAGGTTCCTCCCTCCATGGGTTTCTCCAGGCAAGAGTACTGGAGCAGGTTGCCATTTCCTTTTCTAGGGGCTCTTCCCAACCCAGGGATTGAACCCGGGTCTCCCACACTCCAGGCAGATGCTTTAACCTCTGAGCCACCAGGGAAGCATAGGAATATATCCCTATTAGTTATCTGGAAGTAGGTGGTACTCAAACAAGAGATGGCAAGGGTGAATGTCAACATTCTAAGAATCAGCGACCTGAAATGGATGGAATGGGTGAATTTAACTCAGATGACCATTATATCTACTACTGCGGGCAGGAATCCCTCAGAAGAAATGGAGTAGCCATCATGGTCAACAAAAGAGTCCGAAATGCAGTACTTGGATGCAATCTCAAAAACGACAGAATGATCTCTGTTCGTCCCCAAGGCAAACCATTCAATATCACAGTTATCCAAGTCTATGCCCCAACCAGTAACACTGAAGAAACTGAAGTTGAATCGTTTTATGAAGACCTACAAGACCTTTTAGAACTAACACCCAAAAAAGATGTCCTTTTCATTATAGGGGACTGGAATGCAAAAGTAAGAAGTCAAGAAACACCTGGAGTAACAGGAAAATTTGGCCTTGGAATGCAGAATGAAGCAGGGCAAAGACTAATAGAGTTTTGCCAAGAAAATGCACTGGTCATAGCAAACGCCCTCTTCCAACAACACAAGAGAACACTCTACACACGGACATCACCAGATGGTCAACACCGACATCAGATTGATTATATTCTTTGCAGCCAAAGATGGAGAAGCTCTGTACAGTCAGCAAAAACAAGACCAGGAGCTGACTGTGGCTCAGATCATAAAGTCCTTATTGCCAAATTCAGACTGAAATTGAAGAAAGTAGGGAAAACCGCTAGACCATTCAGGTATGACCTAAATCAAATCCCTTATGATTATACAGTGGAAGTGAGAAATGGATTTAAGGGCCTAGATCTGATAGAGTGCCTGATGAACTATGGAATGAGGTTCGTGACATTGTGTAGGAGACAGGGATCAAGACCATCCCCATGGAAAAGAAATGCAAAAAAGCAAAATGGCTGTCTGGGGAGGCCTTACAAATAGCTGTGAAAAGAAGAGAGGCAAAAAGCAAAGGAGAAAAGGAAAGGTATAAGCATCTGAATGCAGAGTTCCAAAGAATAGCAAGAAGAGATAAGAAAGCCTTCTTCAGCGATCAATGCAAAGAAATAGAGAAAAACAACATAATGGGAAAGACTAGAGATCTCTTCAAGAAAATGAGAGATACCAAGGGAACATTTCATGCAAAGATGGGCTCGATAAAGGACAGAAATGGTATGGACCTAACAGAAGCAGAAGATATTAAGAAGAGGTGGCAAGAATACACAGAAGAACTGTACAAAAAAGATCTTCATGACCCAGATAATCATGGTGATGTGATCACTAATCTAGAGCCAGACATCCCGGAATGTGAAGTCAAGTGGGCCTTAGAAAGCATCACTACGAACAAAGCTAGTGGAAGTGATGGAATTCCAGTTGAGCTATTTTAAATTCTGAAAGATGATGCTGTGAAAGTGCCACACTCAATATGCCAGCAAATTTGGAAAACTCAGCAGTGGCCACAGGACTGGAAAAGGTCAGTTTTCATCCCAATCCCAAAGAAGGGCAATGCAAAAGAATGCTCCAACTACCGCACAATTGCACTCATCTCACACGCTAGTAAAGTAATGCTCAAAATTCTCCAAGCCAGGCTTCAGCAATATGTGAACCGTGAACTCCCTGATGTTTAAGCTGGTTTTAGAAAAGGCAGAGGAACCAGAGATCAAATTGCCAACATCCACTGGATCATGGAAAAAGCAAGAGAGTTCCAGAAAACATCTATTTCTGCTTTATTGACGATGCCAAAGCCTTTGACTATGTGGATCGCAATAAACTGTGGGAAATTCTGAAAGAGATGGGAATACCAGACCACCTGACCTGCCTCTTGAGAAATCTGTATGCAGGTCAGGAAGCAACAGTTAGAACTGGACATGGAACAACAGACTGGTTCCAAATAGGAAAAGGAGTACGTCAAGGCTATATATTGTCACCCTGCTTATTTAACTTCTATGCAGAGTATATCATGAGAAATGCTGGACTGGAAGAAACACAAGCTGGAATCAAGATTGCCGGGAGAAATATCAATAACCTCAGATATGCAGATGACACCACCCTTATGGCAGAAAGTGAAGAGGAACTAAAAAGCCTCTTGATGAAAGTGAAAGAGGAGAGTGAAAAAGCTGGCTTGAAGCTCAACATCCAGAAAACTAAGATCATGGCATCCGGTCCCATAACTTCATGGGAAATAGATGGGGAAACAGTAGAAACAGTGTCAGACTTTATTTTGGGGGGCTCCAAAATCACTACAGATGGTGACTCTAGTCATGAAATTAAAAGATGCTTACTCCTTGGAAGAAAAGTTATGCCCAACCTAGATAGCATATTCAAAAGCAGAGACATTACTTTGCCAACTAAGGTCCGTCTAGTCAAGGCTATGGTTTTTCCTGTGGTCATGTATGGATGTGAGAGTTGGACTGTGAAGAAGGCTGAGCGCTGAAGAATTGATGCTTTTGAACTGTGGTGTTGGAGAAGACTCTTGAGAGTCCCTTGGACTGCAAGGAGATCCAACCAGTCCATTCTGAAGGAGATCAGCCCTGGGATTTCTTTGGAGGGAATGATGTTAAAGCTGAAACTCCAGTACTTTGGCCACCTCATGCGAAGAGTTGACTCATTGGAAAAGACTCTGATGCTGGGAGGGATTGGGGACAGGAGGAAAGGGGACGACAGACGATGAGATGGCTGGATGGCATCACTGACTTGATGGACATGAGTCTGAGTGAACTCCGGGAGATAGTGATGGACAGGGAGGCCTGGCATGCTGTGATTCATGGGGTCGCAAAGAGTCGGACACGACTGAACGACTGAAATGAACTGAACTGAACTGAGGCGGTACTAATCTTATCTTCCCCTCTTAGAGGAAGTGATAGGTGTACTTACTATATGCCAGCCCCAAGACTTGCAGTTTTACATACATACTACTTCATTTCGTCTTCAGCACAACCCTGGAAGACAGGAGATGGATTCAAAAAAGTTAATGCTATTGCTTAAAATGACTCTGCCTGGGAGTGACTAATTCTAGTTTCTTCATCACCAGCCAACATTGATTGATTACCTGGCACAGGAGGGCGCCGAAACTGGCCTAGGCTGTCCCGAGCTTGCTAATTAGATCATTCTGCTCTCTCCTTGGTATGCTGCATCCTGTGATATTGATTAAAACCAACAAGTTAAAAATAAACCTTGAAATTTTCATTCTTTGTCTAGTTTTTAAAAATCATTCTTAATATCATATTCATCAGGGGAAATTACTCCTAACTTTTGTGTGTGTCACAACCTGCTTTTTGCTAAACATACATGCACACACATTTGTAGTATCCTGACACTTTATTGTGTACTATTTATATACGTATTTATTTGACGGCACCGGGTCTTAGTTGAGGCATGTGGGATCTCTTTCCTTGACCAGGGATTGAACCTGGGTCCCCTGCGTTGAGAGTGCAGAGTCTTAGCCACTGGACCACCAAGGATCATGCTAGGTTTTATATGTCATTTTATATTTTTCCACAGTGGTTGTAGCATGCACAATGGCTGTATAGGCCAGGATTCCATTATTTGACTGAGCATAATCTATTTATACAATCCCTGGTTGTTGGTTACTCAAATTGTTTCCACTTCCACTTTTAAAAACAAGGCTGTGTTATCTAGCCCTGAAGTCCTTTAAATATCACGACTGTAGGCAGATAGTTTTAAAGATGCAAGAAATCAGAATATATATGATCATGGTCCCACCCTAAGAAATCTCCTGGACAATCACCTGTATCCTGTCAAGAGAAGACTAGGGAAACAGAAACAAAAGCACTGATTATACTTAAACATAGCTCTAAGACTTAAGTACAAATAGGGGAAAAGTGGAAGAGTAGCATGTAAATATTAAACATTCTGACAAATTGGAAATAGTATAGCTAAAAACATTGGAGAAGAGAAAGGGAAAGTAAAATAAGACCATTGGTAGGCATGCAGGTAATGCCCAATATAAGTGGGAGTCAAAAGATGTCAGTTAAAAGTCTAAAGCAATTTAGAAATCCATGCAAGGAAAAAGGGAATCATGACCTTTTGCTTTAAAAAAACAAAATATTAATATAAAGGTAAGCACTGCAGTCAAAATATAAACTTTCTGAAATTTCAAAATACATAACAATAATAAGAAAGGGAAAGCATTTTTTATATTTGCAAAAAAAATATTAAGGATCATCTGCAAGCTCACAAAATAGCCACCCAGGAGCACTGCGGGGCTTCCCTTGTGGCTCAGCGGGTAAAGAATCCTCCGGCAAAGCCAGAGACATGGGTTCTATCTCTGGATCAGGAAGATCCCTTGGAGAAGGAAATGGCAACCAACTCCAGTATTCTTGCCTGGGAAATCCCATGGACAGAGGAGCCTGGTAGGTTATACAGTCCATGGGGTCTCAAAAGGTCAGACACAGCTTAGCAACTAAACAACAGGAGGGTTACAGGCAATGAGTAGGAAGGATAGGAATGGAAGGAAGATTTCTGAGTTTATCTTTTTATAGTTCTGACTTTTGAATCATGTAAAAATTATACGTATTTGAAAAGTAAAATTAATTCCAAAGGGGGAAAAAAAAGGCAAACATTAAACTTGAGTATAAACAGAAACGAATGAACCTAATTGCATTTCAGATGGTACATCAAGGGAGTTCCCTAGTGGTCCAGTGGGAAGACTCAGTGCTTTCACGGCCATGGCCCAGGACCAGTCCCTGATGGGGGAACTGAGATCCCACAGGCCACATGGTCTGGCCAAAATAAATAAAAAATAAAAACATTTTTAAAAATTGTACATCAGATGTAACTACATAGAAAGTGATATTAATTCAAGTGCATTTTTATTATACCTTCATAGAATATATTCTCATCTACTTCATTGTTTTTCAGTAAACCATTCTTCTGAGTTCCTGTGCTACCCATACAGCTACCCAGTCTTATAGTCTCAGCCTGAATCATGTGTTAACTTCTGGCTCAATCATTAATGGCCAGAAAGAAGGCTACATATTGCATATATGACCACCATTCCCAGTGTCCAGAGAGGGAAGAATGGTAGTAAGCAAGACAGAAGTACTAAAAGTTATTTACTCATCTTATGAAATATTATAATCTGAATGTGCTTACCCATCATTCTAGACTATCTTTTTTCATTTGCCAACTATGTATTAAGTACTTATGATGAGCATGGTAACGACTTAGATGCCACAAAGACACAAAGACGAGTTAGACATGTCACATCAACTTAGGAAATCAGGACACTTAAAAATGAAAATAGAAATTTAAACTTTAAGAAATTAATAATTTAATATTTTAAATAAATCATATATGGAGAAATTAAATTAGAGAAAAATTAAAATTATATTAATATATTTATAGATTAATGTATTATATTACTATTGATATGTAGTGTTAACAAAACAATCTATTAAGTGTGTTAGTCAAATTAATATTAATAAAATGAAAACAATGTATGGCAAAACCAATACAGTATTGTAAAGCAAAATAAAGTAAAAATAAAAAATTTTAAAAAATAAAAAACAAAATAAAATAAAATAAAAACAAATTAAATTGCATCCCAAGGCATTCAGAAGAAACGACAACAGTATAAAACTAACACAGGTCAGTTTGCAGAGGATGTGATTGGAGGATTACAGCATATCTTAGAAGTCATCTGCACAATCTTCCTTTCAGTTGAGGAAACTCTTCTACAATATTGGTGGTGACACTGGGTCCACCAGCCTCTGCTCGCATGCATTCAGAATACTTAGTGAGACAAAGAGCTCTCTGCATTGTTGCACAATGTTAATTATTAGATTGTTCTTTCTTAAAATAAAACAGAATAAGCGTCCTCATAATTTCTCGCCATTGATTCTACCTCAGCACAAATTTTATATGTGCCAGCCTAGTCAATATTTGAAGGTTTATGATGACTTTCTCAATTTTCCTACCCCAAAGAGTTGACTATATTTGACTCCAAATCTTCCTCAATTCTTCAATGGCTACTTAGAAGATCTATTTTGATTCTTCTTGAAATTTGTTCCCCTCATGTGATGTTTTATCTGTATCCTTTTTAAACTAGGGGGTCCAGACCTAGATATACATAGAGTTTAACGTAGGTGGATTATAGAGAAAATTCAGTGAGGTATTTCTATGGTGGTGCATAAGAAAGAAGGGTGGCTTTGGAGATAATGGCTCTGAGGCTTCCAGAAAATCAACTTTTGAAAAAAGAAATCAGATTTCTGCCGAAATGATAGTTAATCCTGTGATCTTCCATGAAATGTAGTTCATAGACAATCACCACCCAGTAACCTAGGATTATTTGTTAAAAATGAAGAATGAGGGCTCCTACCCTAGACTATGGAATCAGAATCTCTGAATGTGGTGCCTGGTAATCTACTTTGTTACTAATAATCTGTGCTGATATTTCTTACATGCACAAAATTTCAGAACCATCAATATGGTGTTAGAAATACAGGATTTTCCAACACCTAGTTGTGTGACTGTGGGCACTTCACTTGACTTCTCTGAGCTTCAGTTTCCTCATCTATCAAATGAGGTAATGACTTCTTAGAGGATGATTTATTAAAACAATAATGTGTGTGTAGTAGATACTGCTGCTTACCTACCTGATTGCCGTTTTCCAGCTCTCCTTTTCTTCTCCACCTGTAGAGCCCAGTTTTGTTTGAGTAGGGTGTGTTCCGTGTGTTCAAGGAAACTGAACCATTGTGATTGACCTAAGACAATATTGGCAGTCTCATTCCTCTTGACACTGGTTGGTTTAAGTTTCTGTAAGTCATTTGATCCTGGACAATGAGATGCGGGGGTATTCTGTACAGACCTTCTGGGGTACAGTTTCCCAACCAATAAAGAGACAAGTAGGAGGTGTCCTTTTCTAGATTTTGAGATTTGTATGTGGCATCTGGTATCATTTCAGTCATGCAACCACAAGAGGAGATGTTGTCTGCGTGCCTAGAATGTCAGTGTTGGAGGATGGATCCTCCAGGATGTTGTTTTGCTGCTCAACCAACCCTGGAAGCAGCCACTCCTCACCAGTGGCTATGAGATAGGAAACCCCTACTGCTTAAGCACGTTTTGGTTAGGTACTCTTATAGCTGAAAGCATTCTGATGGACATGGCAGGTAATGCCCTGAGCATAATGCCTCATATGTAATATTTGCACAATAAAAGGCAACTATCATTATCACCATCATCATCAACAGAAATGCTGGATTTCTTATCTGTTAAATTTAGGGCGGAGATTATAGTGATAATCCTATTACAAGACATACATGCTCAAAAATAATTACTGAAAGTTTGCATTAATTCTCCTTGGTTTCCATTCTTTGTTTCAACCTATTGGAATCATGGTGGTTCTATTATTTAACATATGACTATATCTGCTCTCCTTCCCAACCTAGAGTTTGTCACAAATTTGAGGGATTTTTCAGCATTTAAAATTTTTGCTCAAATTTGGCCTCTGCGGAAAGATCGTAGGATTTGAATAGGAGAGATAGGCTTCCGTATTGATGGTAGGAACACACTATGACTGAGAGTTATTCAGGAAACAAGCCTAGTTTCATGATTTGTCGTGAGTGGTCCCAAGTTAAGCACTATATAGGCATTTGGAGGGCAGCTTGCGGAATGTAAGGAGTTGAAAATTTGTCCCATGAATCTCATGAGGCATCTGGGGCAGTTAGCTGAAGTTAGGTGCCCTGCCCAAGGTCATTCAACAATGGTGTGATCAAAAAGGAATTAGAATTCATGGTCACAGTGCCTGGGATTCCTGTACGTGATGTTACTTGGGGGCAGCAGCAATTATTGTGGCAACAGTATCTCCGGAGAATGAGGGGACGGAAAACGGTGGAGTCAGTCTCATTGACTCATAGAATAGTACAACAGCCAAAAACCTCAGGAACTGTCTGATCCAACACTCATTTTACAGAGGAAGAAACTGACATCCATAAAGGTCAAGTGATGTTTCCAAGATTACATGGCCAACAAGTGGCAAAGCAGAGATGAGGACTTCAGTCTTGTGATGCTTGGCTTTCTGCTTTTTCCCTGTATCATTTCTGCAAAACTTATTTCAAAACATTCTTTCTAGAGTTTCCTGACATGAGAACTGCAAATATGTGGCAACATTGTAAAGCAGACTGCGTTCTCTTATTAGAGCCATTGCTTAATTTTAATATATTTTACTGTCTAGTTTTATCAAAACTTCCTGGATTTCTTCTGAATTCCTAGCAGTTGTGCTAGGCAAGTACTTACTTTCATGACTGCTTTATCAAGCCATATTTGTGAAATGTGTCCATAATGTAAAGAGATAACCCTTTTGTGGTTCTAGAATTTAGCGTTCTTTGTTTAGTGTTATACTCAAATAGCATGGATGAAAATTGGGGAATTATTCCTTATGACTAAACTATCATGGAGCACCAACTACATGTTAAGAATTGGTCTTGACACAGCACACATCATGATATGTCATTTTTATCCTTATAAAAAAGCCTGAAGAAGTTTATACTCCTATGGCTGTTTTACAAATGAGAGAAGCAGGGATCAAGGTCACATAGCTTAAAATCGTACAGATGGAATAAGAAGCCTGGTCCACTTGAATCCAGAACCCTTGATGGATTTGAAAAATAGAAGGAAAGGGAATTCTGACAAAGAACTGATTTGGGGTCCAAGGCACAGACCACAGGAGACAGTATTGGGAGTGAATCATTGGGGTCATCTGCAGCGGCAAAGAGGACACTGAATTCCAGGAAGAGCAATCACCAGAAATCAAGAGGTTCGCCTATTTCACAACATTGCCTGACATTGGCCCTGATTCTGAATATCTATCAAAAATATGTTTGGTTTGGAAGGCAACCTGGCACCATCCACCAGCCAGTTGGACATGCCAAGTAGGGACTGAGGTTTTCAGACTGACATTTCACTAGCAAAGGAATTGTGCTATTGATTCTGAATTATGGGGAAGAAGAAGCCTCATCTGGCATTGGCAGATGCAACACAGGGTGGGAGTTTAGAGCACGGGCTATGGATTTAGACTTGATCTGTTTAGTGGCAGGTCACCAGTTACCAGGAATGAGACCCTGGACCAGTGACTTTTACCTGTGAATTCTCACATCTGAAACAGGGTAATAGTAGCCCTTTCCTCAGAGTCTTGTGTGGTTTCAGAGAGACAATGCATGAAAACCACTGGGGCAGAGTCAGGCAGGCAGTAGCAAGAAGTGTTCACAGTCACCACCATCACCGGTGTTGTTACTCTGCACTAGGGGAACCAGGAGAGCAGGGCTCCACTTTCTCACTTCCTCTACAGATCTACACTCCTGCTTTCTTCAGGAGGTCACACACATTTTCAGGGCTATAGTGTCATGATAGAGAGTCAACAGCAGTGTGTGCTTCCTGAGGCACCCCTGTGCCACGTTGGAAGTAAGGCAGGGAGGAAGAGAGTGCCTGGCTACCACCGTGGGCTGTGTGTTATACTCACTCATGATAATTCTATAAAAGTAGATTGTCTCTGAGCTAGACTTAAAGTCAAACTTCCATGTTTCTAAAATGACAAAATTTCATTATCTCATTTGTGCTCTAAAACAAGCACAAGGGTGGAATGATTTGGGAGAATGGCATTGAAACAGGTAAATTATCATATGTGAAACGAATCTCCAGTCCTGGTTTGATGCATAAGACCGGGTGCTCAGGGCTGGTGCACTGGGATGACCCAGAAGGATGGGATGGGGAGGGAGGTAGGAGTGGGTTTCAGAATGGGGAACACATGTACACCCATGGCTGATTCATGTCAGTGTATAGCAAAAACCACTTACAATATTGTAAAGTAATTAGCCTGCAATTAAAATAAATAAATTTATATTTTAAAAAATAAATAAAAAACTTAATCTGACAAAAAATAAGTAAATAAAACAAGCACAAATTCACCAAGGTGACTGGGTGATGACATGGAGATGCTGACAGCACTGAAGAAGAATTTATTACTTGCATTTCCTGGAAGGAGTGGCCATGCCGTGCCACACAGGGCCATAAGGAGGCAGAAAGGAGCCAGAGAAAAGCCTAGGCCAGAGCCTTTATTGGGGTTTCAGCAGAAAAGACATGACAAGGCAGAGTAAACAGTTAAAATGGGCTAGTTTGACTAATTCTGGGGGGCATTTGGCTACAGGGTGGTTGTAGCTCCTGCAGTTGGCCCTGGGATGATTTAGGGAAAGGAAATCTTGGCTGGGTGTATGAGAATTAGATATAGGAACTGATTGGAGGATATGGACTCAGGATTGGTTAGTTTGCACGTGAAAGTTGTATTTATGGGTAAGATGTTATATGTAGAAATTAGCTAGTCCTGAAAGGGGCCACCTCATGTGAAGAGTTGACTCATTGGAAAAGACTCTGATGCTGGGAGGGATTGGGGGCAGGAGGAGAAGGGGACGACTGAGGATGAGATGGCTGGATGGCATCACCGACTCGATGGATGTGAGTTTGAGTGAACTCCGGGAGTTGTGATGGACAGGGAGGCCAGGCGTGCTGCAATTCATGGGGTCGCAAAGAGTCGGACATGACTGAGCGACTGAACTGAACTGAACTGAAAGGGGCACTCTTTCTCTCCAGGTCTGTATGGTTCCCCAAATCTCAAAACATCTTTATATACACACATGCAAAACATAATTCATACAACCATTCATGTGTTCCCTACTTTTGTTCCCTGGTCCTTCAAAATTCAGTGTTCTCTGAAAAAATAGTTAATAGATGAAGTCTATTAAGCAGACTTCATAGGCATCAAGATCAGGTTAAGCAGTTTTCAGTTAAAAAAAAGAAAACTCTTGTATGCTGTGGTAGATAATGCTAAAAGTAGCCTTGTATTTTCTCAGGTTCAGTGGTGTCACGCAATTTATAATCCGTTTATAGCCTGCACAGAGAAAAGAAAACAAAAGGCAACGAATTCAGAGAAAACCTGTGGCGGCCCCCTGAATCTTTTGGTAATGCTCCCAGGCAGCCAGCAAGTTCACATCAGCCCTGTTGCTGGTTTAGAATCCTCAGTTTTCCATTTTAGAAAGCAGTCTAGGCTATTACTGCAGCTTTCACCATATAAGATGAGACAAAGGCAAACACCACTTAACTCCCACCTGCACAAGAGCATTCATGTTGTGAATTATTCACTGTGTCTGATTTTCTTTTATAGCAGCTATTTTTGCAGCAGGTGTAGAAGATTTAAAAGACTGAATCAAATCTCATAGTGTAGTATTTTATAGGAACTCATTAACTGATGCACATATTCCCAAGCCTTGAGCATATTATAGAATTACGTCTCATGTATATCCACATTTATTGCCAAATAAACTGGAAACCTAGGCTTTGGGCCTATTTTATTATCACAGACTCATACTTGGTTTCCAAGATGCTATTTCCATTGTAGTTTATCTTGCATGTGTTTGTGGGTGACTTGCTGATACAGCTTGTCAGGTCTTTGATGCAGTAAAACAAATCTTGAGACCAGAGCATTGACAGCATTGGATTTATTCTCAGCCCTGCACAAGAGCAGTTTCATTTTGTGTAACAACACTACTCATATATGTTGCTTTGACTTTTAATATATAATACATGACCTTTCTAAATATTTATTGAGCACTTAAGATTAAAGGGCTTGTTCATATTTTTATACCCCTCTCACAGCAGTTAATTATATTAGGCACATACTGGAAGCTACTGATGAAATGAATACTTGATTCGATTATTGTCTTACTCCAGTGTTTCTCAGGTGTTCTTTGTTGTCCACTGAAGGTCTGAAAAGATTCATCTGATGGGCATTGAATGAATTAATCTAACAATGTAAGACCTTTCTATTCTAGAGTTCCTTGCTTTTCACTATTACATACTATGTCCTACCTGATAGTAAATAAGTGAGTTTATTAAAGGTATCTAAAATTAGGTGTTCATATTTTTATCGAGTTTGTCAGATAGCCCACTAGAGAATTCTAGAATAGATTGCATATTCCACTGAGACAGCCTGGTCATGTGGAATACTTCTCAACATTGCAAACTCCCCTTGTGTGCACACAGATGCAGGCAGGTGGGTGGACGCTCCGATTTATTTGGAAAGGGTTTCTGTTACCAGTGCATCACAGATTCTGCCTCAAGTTGATTATGCTTTTCAATTGTTATTATCCTTGATTTAACTAATATTTTCAAATTTTTGTTTTTGTAGTCTTTGTATTAATTGAGTGTCTTCCTCTGGGAAGTAGAATTGAGTGGAATACACAGACTATAGAAACTTTGGCCCTGTCTAAGCTGTCCCCAGTCAAAAATGTGAAGAGCTACAGTTCTGGATCTTAGTTTCTCAAGTCATAATTGATGGGATTAACTCTTAGTTACAGTACAACATGGCACTAGTGGTAAAGAACCAGCCTGCCAATGCAGGAGATGTAAGAGATGCAGGTTCGATCCTTGGGTAGGAAAGATCCCCTGGAGGAGGAAATGGCAACCCACTCCAGTTTTCTTGCCTGGAGAATCCCATGGACAGAGGAGCCTGGTGGGCTATAGTCTATAGGGTCACAAAGAGTAGGACATGACTAAAGTAGCCTGGCATCCCCATACAGTACAAATAAATCATTATTGCTAAAAGTAAAATATCAAGTGTGTAAATGATTTATATTTTATGTATAAGTTAAGGAAGACTTAGGGCTAATCATTAAATAATCCATTTCTTGCCTTATTGCCTTGGATGTGCTTTCCTGGTGTTCTGTAGGAGCTGTTCCATATGAAGATGTATTTTTGATGTATTTATGGGAAGGAAGGTGATCTCCACGTCTTACTCTTCCACCATCCTGAAGGTCCCCAAGATATGTTTTCTTAAGTGGGAGAGATAGGGGAGAGAACTATGAAACTGGAAATTGTATCTAACCTGAAACTACCTTCTCAAAGCCACGTGCTGCAGTGAGTGCCTTGCTGATATTCATAATAGTGACAATTATCATTTACTGAAGTGCTTATGAGCTGTGACTTTATGCCTTTTTAAAGTTTTCTAGAAAAACCTCTTTCTCCCTGAATATAAGATATAAGTTGTTGAGGGCTTCAAGAATGTTTCCATGTTCTTAGCTGAACTGTAAATTTCATTTTGGCATCTGTATTCACGAACACACAAGCTCCGTTTCCTTTTTAATTCTATCCATGAACAAGTCTGTAATAAAGAAGAGGGCAAGAGAACTGCAGTGATTTCCTAGAACTGAACAGTCATAATCACCAAACTGCAGGCACCCAGAGTGAGAGTGTGCTGAAAATTCACACCATCGTTTTTATTATTTATCAAAAATCTGTGCATAGGACACTTTCCCTTTTCAACAATACTTTTTATATGCTTATTTTAAAATATAACTTATTCATTAATTTAACAAATTTTGGTTCACACATTATGTGCCAGACATAAAATCGTCAATGAGGCAGTCAGGGGCTTGTCTTTTCTGAAACTTGTACTACGCTGGAGTGTTGGGACAGGGGTGGGGACAACAAAGTAGGGTGGGAGCGAGCAATGGGGCCAGGGTCAGAGATGAGGGAACAGGCAATTGCAGTATAAGAGCCTTGGTAGGGTAAATTCAGGACCCCATGGGGGCATACAGGGGAGGGCATATAGCCCCAAGAGAGGGAGTCACAGGGAAGCTCGAAGAAGAAAGTTATATCTAAGTTGAGATGCAAAAATAAAACACAAACACACACACAATAAAAATCATAAGAAACATAAGGGAAAAGAAAAAAATATATAATCATGATAAGATATATTAACATTCCTCTGGGACTATTTTATCCAGTGCAGAAAAAATAAGCATAGGAGCATCTTGAATGATGTCATTAATAATTTAAATATAATAGATTTCTATTTATATTAATTTATATTAATCTTATATCCTCAGTTCAGTTCAGTTCAGTCGCTCAGTCGTGTCCAACTCTTTGTGACCCCATGAATCGCAGCACGCCAGGCCTCCCTGTCCATCACCAGCTCCCGGAGTTCACTCAGACTCACATCCATTGAGTCGGTGATGCCATCCAGCCATCTCATCCTCAGTCGTCCCCTTCTCCTCCTGCCCCCAATCCCGCCCAGCATCAGAGTCTTTTCCAATGAATCAACTCTTTGCATCAGGTGGCCAAAGTACTGGAGTTTCAGCTTCAGCATCATCCTTCCAAAGAAATCCCAGAGTTGATCTCCTTCAGAATGGACTGGTTGGATCTCCTTGCAGTCCAAAGGACTCTTAAGAGTCTTCTCCAACACCACAGTTCAAAAGCATCAATTCTTTGGTGCTCAGCCTTCTTCACAGTCCAACTCTAACATCCATACATGACCACAGGAAAAACCATAGCCTTGACTAGACGGACCTTAGTTGGCAAAGTAATGTCTCTGCTTTTGAATATAATATCTAGGTTGGTCATAATTTTCTTCCAAGGAGAAAGCGTCTTTTAATTTCATGGCTGCAGTCACCATATGCAGTGATTTTGGAGCCCCCCAAAATAAAGTCTGACACTGTTTCCACTGTTTCCCCATCTATTTCCCATGAAGTTATGGGACCGGATGCCATGGATCTTCGTTTTCTGAATGTTGAGCTTCAAGCCAACTTTTTCACTCTCCTCTTTCACTTTCATCAAGAGGCTTTTCAGTTCCTCTTCACTTTCTGCCATAAGGGTGGTGTCATCTGCATATCTGAGGTTCTTGATATTTTTCCCGCCAATCTTGATTCCAGCTTGTGTTTCTTCCAGTCCAGCGTTTCTCATGATGTACTCTGCATAGAAGTTAAATAAGCAGGGTGACAATATACAGCCTTGACGTACTCCTTTTCCTATTTGGAGCCAGTCTGTTGTTCCATGTCCAGTTCTAACTGTTGCTTCCTGACCTGCATACAGATTTCTCAAGAGGCAGGTTAGGTGGTCTGGTATTCCCATCTCTTTCAGAATTTCCCACAGTTTATTGTGATCTACACAGTCAAAGGCTTTGGCATAGTCAAGAAAGCAGAAATAGATGTTTTCTGGAACTCTCTTGCTTTTTCCGTGATCCAGTGGATGTTGGCAATTTGATCTCTGGTTCCTCTGCCTTTTCTAAAACCAGCTTGAACATCAGGGAGTTCACAGTTCACATATTGCTGAAGCCTGGCTTGGAGAATTTTGAGCATTACTTTACTAGCATGTGAGATGAGTGCAATTGTGCAGTAGTTTGAGCATTCTTTTGCATTGCCCTTCTTTGGGATTGGGATGAAAACTGACCTTTTCCAGTCCTGTGGCCACTGCTGAGTTTTCCAAATTTGCTGGCATATTGAGTGCAGTACTTTCACGGCATCATATTTCTGGATTTGAAACAGCTCAACTGGAATTCCGTCACTTCCACTAGCTTTGTTCGTAGTGATGCTTTCTAAGGCCCACTTGACTTCACATTCCAAGATGTCTGGCTCTAGATTAGTGATCACATCACCATGATTATCTTGGTCATGAAGATCCTTTTTGTACAGTTCTTCTGTGTATTCTTGCCACCTCTTCTTAATATCTTCTGCTTCTGTTAGGTCCATACCATTTCTGTCCTTTATCGAGCCCATCTTTTCATGAAATGTTCCCTTGGTATCTCTAATTTTCTTGAAGAGATCTCTAGTCTTTCCCATTATGTTGTTTTTCTCTATTTCTTTGCATTGATCGCTGAAGAAGGCTTTCTTATTTCTTCTTGCTATTCTTTGGAACTCTGCATTCAGATGCTTATATCTTCCCTTTTCTCCTTTGCTTTTCACCTCTCTTCTTTTCACAGCAGTGGCTGTGCTTTGCTGGAGCAGCCGTGAAGAGATACCCCACATCCAAGGTAAGAGAAACCCAAGTAAGATGGTAGGTGTTGCAAGAGGGCATCAGAGGGCAGACACCGAAACCATACTCACAGAAACTAGTCAAAATCTTATATCCTACACAAATATATTTAAAATTTTGTACTTTGTATGTTGTTAGTAGATAAAACAAATTGACATGATATTACCTCTCAGAGTAGAAGTATAGGAAAAAAAATCAAAGTTCTTTTTTTGAAATATAGCACTGAAACATGTATATTATCATATGGGAAATAGATCACCAGTCCAGGTTCGATGCATAAGACAGGGTGCTCAGGGCTGGTGCACTGGGATGACCCTGAGGGATGGGATGGGGAGGGAGGTGGAAGGGGGTTCAGGATGAAAGAAAAATAACATTAGAAAAAACAATAATTTAAATTTTTTAATTTAATTTGTTATTTTCTTATACATATTCCTGTATGAAGGCTTTATAAGAAATCTTTAAGCGGCTGATTTCATTATTCACATGTTTGCAAAATGCTTCCGAATTCTACACCCCATTCCCATCTGTATCAAAATGGCACTATTTTGTTTATTTATTTGCTGAAGTAGAAAAGGATAGCTTTATTACTAAGTCGGGCAAGAGGGACCCAGTGGGTTCCTGCCTCAAAAAACTGTGTGTTGCAACCCAGGAGGATTTCATAGGGAGTTTTATAAAAAATACTTGCCATGGATGGGGTTGCTGAGAGGATTAGAGGGTGTGAAGGGTCTCAGATGGTCAAGTCTCCTAATCTTGATTCTCCAGTTCCTTTAATCTGGCCTCAGGTAGTTCCTTGGCTGCTTCTCCCTTGATTAGCAAGTGTTCAAATATGTCCTTTGAACTCAGGAAAGGTCATGGAGGCTGGAGTCTTGAAAATGGCTCCTTTTTTTTTTTGCCAGAAAATTCATTTTAGGATTTGCCTGATCTGTATATCTGCCATGGGGGTGCGCCCTACTTGAGAAAACAGTGAGAAAAGATTGAGATTTTCTCACTCTATGTTGATTATTTACTTGAGTGTTTACTATGTACCAGGCAGTATTCTTTTGGCTGGAGATATAACAATGACCAATGAAATGTCTAAGACTTCTGAGTACTCACATCTAGAGGGGAGGATAGAGAAAAATAATTTAATGTATAAAATGTCAGGTAAGGATAAAGTTAAAGTTAAGCTGCTCAGTCGTGTCTGACTCTTTGCGATCCCGTGGGCTGTAGCCCACCAGGCTCCCTGTCCATTACCAACTCCTGGAGTCCTGTCCATTACCAAACCTGTGTCCATTGAGTCGGTGATGCCATCCAACCATCTCATCCTCTGTCATCCCCTTCTCCTCCTGCCCTCAATCCCTCCCAGCATAAGAGTCTTTTCCAATGAGTCAACTCTTCGCATCAGGTGGCCAAAGCATTGGAGTTTCAGCTTCAGCATCATTCCTTCCAATGAACACCCAGGACTGATCTTCTTTAGGTGGACTGGTTGGATCTCCTTGCAGTCCAAGGGACTCTCAAGAGTCTTCTCCAACACCACACTTCAAAAGCATCAGTTCTTCAGCACTCAGCTTTCTTTATAGTCCAACTCTCACATCCATACATGACCACTGGAAAAACCGTAGCCTTGACTAGACAGAACTTTGTTGACAAAGTAATGTCTCTGCTTTTTAATATGCTGTCTGGGTTAGTCATAACTTTCCTTCCAAGAAGCAAGCATCTTTTTAAATTTCATGGCTGCAGTCACTATGTGCGGTGAGCCCAGAAAAATTAAGTCAGCCACTGGTTCCACTGTTTCCCATCTATTTATTACATTGTTCATTTTGCTCTGCTTCAACTATAATAGGACAAAATTCCTCCATGTCTAATCTGAGTCCTGATGTCCAGAAATTTTTTACTCTTACAAAGCCAGTGTTGAAAGATATTTTCCAAAGAATATACATAAATTGGACTTCATTAAAATTAGAAATTTTATGTATCAAAGGACACTATCAACAGAGTGGAAAGGTAACCTATGGAATGTAAAACAATGTTTGCAAATCATATATGCAATAAGAAATTAACATCAAGAATGTGCAAAGAAGTTCTTCAACTCAACAATAAAAAAAGTCAACCCAATTAGAAAAATGGGCAAAGAACTTACATAGACATTTCTGCAAAGAAGATATTCAAATGGTCAATAAGCTCATAAAAAGATTCTCAACATCAATAATCATTAAAGAAATGCAAATCAAAACCATAATTAGATACACTTCACACCTATTAGGATGACTGTCATTTAAAAAAAAATAAAGAAGTGTTGATGAGGACATGGAGAAATTTATATGCATTTGTGTACAAACACTTGACTTAAGCAAGTAATTACAAATATAATGTACACCATCAAGAAGACTTAATCTCATTTGGAGAAAGTGATATTTAAGCTGAGAACTGAGAGAATGAATCAGATATAAAAGGTGTTGGTCAGGCCTCTCACTTGAAGATTTGGGAACAGGTGGAGACAAGGCTGTGTCTGTGCCTTCTGGAATTCCTCCAGCGGTACTCAGCATCTTGCCCTGAACAAAGTCTTCAGCAACAAGTGTTTCTTCACTCAGTGGTAATAAAGGTATTTCGTTTCTTCCTTACTGCTGACGGCTTCTGGTAGAAATCTTCGTTAGTAACTGTTTGTAAATCAAAGTCTTCACAGTGCCTGTGAGGTCACAGAACCAAATTCTCCTTTCAGTTATCTGAAAGTGACAGCCGCTAATTTCAATGGAGGCCACATGTATTTACTTGAAGGGGGAATTTGGTCGATGGGGTAATGCAGAGTAATTAATGACAATTCTCAGCCCTTCAAATGCACATTTCATTTCTCTAATCATTGCTTAAGAAGATTACATGCCACATGAATTAGAGGTGTGGCGTCTGAGCCATCTCCACATTTTAGTAGTTGCTCATTCCTTATCCTATTGCCCATTTCTTTCTCATATTAACTCCAGGCTGTTTTTATTTCTTTCTAACACCTCATTTTCCAGCTTTAGAAAAAAGAACTAAAGCTAAAGAACTTTTTTTAAAAGATGCAAGTCTTTTCTGAATTAAATTGTAGGGGGGGAAATGCCAAATGTTTTTCCTAAAGATGTTTCCAAATTGAAAAGATGGTCCAAAAAAAAAAAAAAAAAAGAAAGAAAAAGAAAAGATGGTCCATCCAGAATTGACCAGCTGGGATCTGTCTGCCGTGGACCCCAGGGATCTATTTTGGCATTGTGAGTCCATTCAATATTTTCTTAGCACCATGCTCAGGAAGGAAATGTTGTCCTTGCCTGCTTAGCCTGTGGTTTGGGATCTGTGAATCATCTGGGTAACCCTCTGTGTGTTAAAAAGTATTTCAAACAAAGAAAGAACTTGTAAATATTTAGTAACAGGAAGCTACAGGCTATAAGCTGCAATGTATCGAAGTAAAAGCGTTTTTTTAAAAATCCTCTAACAATATTCTTATATACCTCCTATTCCATTTGCTTTGTTCTCCTTTCATTTTCTTCTCTGTCTCCTCCACTTATATGATATATTACAAAAGTATTAAATGAAGAGTTTGGAAACAAGTTCTGGATGCAGTTCGGCTATTGACTTTGGTGCATGCATGCTAAGTCACTTGAGTCATGTCCAACTCTTTGCAACGCTATGGACTGAAGCCCACCAGGCTCCTCTGGCCATGGAATTCTCCAGGCAAGAATACTGAAGTGGGTTTGCTATGCCCTCCTCCAGGGGATCTTCTCGACCCAGGAAGTGAACCCACGTCTCCTGCACTGGCAGGCAGGTTCTTTACCATTAGCGCTACCTGGGAAGCCCATTGACTTTGGTATCAGAGACATGTCACTGAAATTCTTCTGGGTCTGATTCTTTCTTCTGTTCATTGTACATGGTACAGAAGTTATATCTCAATAAGACTTTAGAAACTGTTCATTCAGAATAAATGCTTGGAAGTTATAGGAAATAGCACATTCTACACAGCAATACTTGGCAGTTACAGAGGTCAAGGGGGAAGTTAGTTATCAATTTGAGAATTTGTGAGGTTCATTCAGGGGGAGCGTCCATTCATAATGGAACCTCAGAAATCCTAGGCAGTATAGCATCTGGCCTGGGGTACTGTCTGGAAGCACAGGCAGAAATGTCAGGCACCAGAAATAGGTTTCTTATCACCCATACAGAAATCTGTCAGAGGCCACAGGCTGTGGCTTCACTGCTTTATCTGACTAGATAAGCCCTCGAGGGTTTCTCCCCATCTGCTCCCTGGAGGCCTGGAGGTGAGGGCAGAAAGAGTGGACCTGCCCTGTCTTACTGGTCTGGATTAGGGTCATTGAGACACCCTGTGCCCTGTTCACCGTGGACTTTCTGCAGCTTCCAGCCACTCACGCTGTTTCCTTTTAGAAGGCCACATTTCCATCACTGCATATTCTGAGACTTAGGTGTTTCCTATGGTGCTGATTTCTGGAGACCATCAACATCCCAAGCCGTTCAGAATCAAGGTTTCACTGAGTGTCATTACCATGAGGCTTCTCTGAGGAGATCTTCCAAACTAGGCTTGTTTCCCCCTCCTCCATCGCCTAACCCAATTCTCTGCTCCTCTCCCAACTTTCTTCCCTTCTAGTGTTCAACCGACGGTGATCTCTCCCAGGAGATGCTGAAGAACATGGTTTCTCCCTGAAACCCTCCTCGTCTGAACAAGTATCTGAGAAACTCACTCATTTCTTCTTTCCACGTACATAGATCCATAATATCACAAATCGCTGAATCATGTCTGACCCTTTGCGACCCCATGAACTGTACCGCATCAGGTTCCTCTGTCCATGGGACTTCCCAGGCAAGAATACTGGAGTGGGCTCCCATTTTCTTCTCCAGGGGATCTTCTCGACCCAGGGATCCAACCTGTGTCTCAGGCATTGACAGGTGGGTTCTTTACCACTACGTAAGCCCCAATATCACAAATTACTAGATCTAAAAAGAGTTTATAGGAAAGCTGGACCACTATTCTCTAAAATATCTTCCTCAGAACTGAGAGGTGCTAATAGAGATGCTCAGTGGAATATAGATTTTATGACCAATACATTTAGTCAATGTCAATTAAACAGGGTTCCATACACTGAATACCGCAAGAAGTTTCAATGTGTTTTCTTTGATAATGAGCATCATGAAGTAGGAGGGAGCGGGAGTTGGGGGGGGAGGGAGTTGAGGGGCAGAGGGTGGGAGGCACTGGGGGATGTGATATAGAGTGATGTGATCAGAGACTTCTCTCAGATTACAGAACTGCACTGTCAAATAGAAATATCCTGAGAACCACAGCTATGCTGCTGCTGCTGCCGCTGCTGAGTCACTTCAGTCGTGTCTAACTCTGTGCGACCCTATAGACGGCAGCCCACCAGGCTCCCCTGTCCCTGGGATTCTCCAGGCAAGAACACTGGCATGGGTTGCCATTTCCTTCTCCAATGCATGAAAGGGAAAAGTGAAAGTGAAAGTGAAGTCGTGTCTGACTCTTAGCGACCCCATGGACTGCAGCCTACCAGGCTCCCCCATCCCTGGGATTCTCCAGGCAAGAGTACTGGAGTGGGGTGCCATAGCTGTGGTTACATACATAATTTTAAATGTCCTGGTAGCCACAATTCTTCTCTGTGTGGCTTCCCTTGCAGCTCAGATGGTAAAGAGTCTTCTTGCAAGGCAGGAGAACTGGGTTCGATCCCTGAGTCAGGAAGATCCCCTGGAGAAGGAAATAGCAATCCATTCTAGTATTCTTGCCTGGAAAGTCCCATGGACGGAGGAGCCAGGAAGGCTACAATCCATGGGGTCACAAAGAGGTGGACATGACTGAGCGACTTTACTTACTAACCACGTTCTTAATAGTAAAAAGAAACAGGGGGTTGGCTTAATTTTTTATATAAACTAGTTATTTATCATTTTTAATGCTGTTTTAGATTCACAGCAGAGTTGGGCAGAAAGTACTGAAGGTTCCATCTACCCCCTGCCCCCACAGCAATCACAGCCTCCCATACTACCTTAATTTTGATAGCATATTTTATTTAACCCAATATATAAAACTGTTATTTCAACATTAATCAACATAAAAAGTATTAATGAGATACTTCACATTTTTTCTGTACACTGCCTTAGTTTTTGCACTTTATTTTATTATTTTTCTTTCTGTTTTTCTTTTTCGGTTTCTGTGTGGTCCCTTTGTTCATTCTCTGTTTTCCATTTTGAGTTTGTTTGTTTATTTTTTTTGATTGCCCTGGGCCTCTGTGGCTGTGCTTGTGCTTTCTCTCGTTCTGGTGAGCGGGGGTTACTCTTTGCTGCGATGCACAGGTTCTCATCGTTGGGGCTTCTCTCGTGGTGGAGCACAGGCTCTAGAGGCACAGGCTTCAGCAGGTGCAGCACAGGGACGCAACAGTTGCAGCCGGAGAGCTCTAGAGCGTGGCCTCAGTAGTTACAGCACAAGGGCGATGCATGGAATCTTCCTGGACCCGGGATCAAACCCATGTCCCCTGCATTGGCAAGCGGATCCTTGTCCACTGTTCCATCAGGGAAGTCCCTCTCTCTTTCTTTATTTGGCTGGGTCTTAGTTGCAACAGCAGGGATCTTGCATCTTCCCTGTGGCAGGTGGCATCTTTTTTAGCTGTGGCACGCAGGATCTCCAGCTGCAGCATGTGAACACTCGGCTGCGGCGTGCGGGATCTAGCTCCCTGCCAGGGATGGAACCCGTGGCCACCGCGTTGGGAGTGCGGAGTGTTAGCCTCTGGACTGCCAGGGAAGTCCCTTTACATTTTAAAACGTGGCCCTAGCTACTATCCAGTGCTCAACAGCCACACACGGATAGTGGCTACCCTATCAGAGCAGATGAGGTCAAATGTCCCAAGGCACATAGTTTAGGAAATGCTGATCTGACCACACCCACCCACTGCAGAGATGAAGAGCCCTGAAAGTCTGTCATAACTTTCCTGAGTTACAGACCCAGTTAGTGTCAGAGGTGAGATCAGTACCCAGGCTTCCTGACCCTTCTGGGGTAGCTCTTTTACCTTCCTCATGACTCAGAAAAATCGTTTCCTTTGTAGGAGGGAGAATTCTAACTTCCTTTCTTTGCTCTGCAGAACTGTCCTCTGTTCCTTGTGGAGTGAATTAGAGTGGATCTTAGTCTAAGGAAAGGGAGGGCCTGAGTTTACAGTGACCATCCACTGCCTTTCATTCCCAGAAGCCTTTCATGCTTCTGGGAATCTCTATACAGTCTTTTCTTAGGACTTGAACAGTATCCATTCTGATTCATATCCAAAGTTCTTTGGACCACAGTAGGCTAGGATCCCTTACCTCAAGATCATGGGGCCCTGGATGGAGGAGGGTGGGAAGAGTCTTCCATTCAGCATTGATTCAACAAATACTCACTCAACACCTACGATGTTCCAGGCCCTGTTCTTGGTACTGGTGACATGCCGATGAACAAACCAGGCCATTGGCCTCTGGAGTTTAGATTGTAGTGATGGGAGACAGACAAAACAAATATACAAATATATGACACCTTAGATGGGGATGAGTGTTATTGAAAGAATATGAACCAAAATAAGGGAAAAGGGCTATAAAGCACAAAGCTGGGTTGACGAATGGCTGCCGCTGCTGCTGCTAAGTCGCTTCAGTCGTGTCCAACTCTGTGCGACCCCATAGACAGGGGCCCACTGTCTCTGGCAGATTCTTTAAAAATGTTCTATCATGATGGTTGTAGATGGAGAGGGGGAATTGATTTAAAGAAAACCTTCTTCTTAGCCTATATTATTAATATATGTTTCAATGCCTTCAGCCTTTTGTGAACATATAGGTGCTCTTAAGTAAATAATGAAAATATTTATTAACAACTAAAGCACATGCTATTCACTAGGCACTGTGTTGAGTACATGACACGCGTTTAGCGGTTTAACGAGAAATCAAGAGTCTTTGCTGTCTTTGTATTCATCCTCTAAATTTCTCTAGTTAAGAGGTGTCAGGAAAGCAAGAATTGTTATCATGAGCTGGCCATTTTTAAAACTGGTCTTCATTCAAATATCTCTGTTTTACTTTAGCATCTGTCCTGACTAGTGGGTCAGTCACTTTTTTTGGTCTTTATCAGATACTGATAACACAAGACTATACAATGAAACTACAGAGCAGAAAAATTGCAAATGGAAAAAAAAAAAATTCACAGTCTGCTAGACATTTGGAATTTCACGAAGTTGATGAAAGCGATACAGGAAAACTATTCGAGTTACCTGCAAAGCCATTGGCAAATGTGAATTTGGCAAGACTTATGGTGCAGAGGGGAGGATTCGACACCAAAGGAGCAGGAAAGGTTGCTGGAAACCAACGAAGCCCCAGAATGGTTTTGCAGAATGTACCTCCTGCTAATGTTTCTTTAATGGTCAAGTATATAGTGAAAGATGTATAAGTGCCATCATGCAATTTTCTTTGAAAATTTTATCAAAAATATCCTAAGTAATTTGTCATTTTCTGAAAATAACTATATAGCTGAACCTTTAAATTTGGTTAAATGTAAGATCATTTTAATTTGTATTATTTTTTAGTTCATTTTTCGAGGAGATGCTCTAATAAACACCTATTTTTTCAATGACATTTCGGTGCTCTTATTGTCAGTGTGTTTTCCAAATAACTGTTTACCCTTGAATGATAGGAAATACTCTGTGCTATCTGTGGCTCTATTTTTCAGGTGACAAAACCGAGATATGAAGAATTTTCGTAATCTTCTCAAGGTCACATAGGTGGTAAAGGTAGAATCTACTAGAAGCCTAGCTGAGCTGAATTCAGACCGCGTCTCTACTACGCAACACCGCCTCCTAGAGGGCTCACACTGGTTTAGCTTGACAAAACTCAAACTAAAAGCCTTGCATAAAAAGATGTTTAGCACCCATTTCTTGTGGACCTCACAGGTAGGAATGATTCTAACATTAAATATTTCATCTCAAAATGATTTGGAGCAGTAAATGAGCACATTATCCATTGTCTCGCCACCATAGTTTATACAGTCTAAAAGGTTTGAAGTCTAAACCACCTAACTGCTAGTTAAAGTCTATTATCTTTGTGTTTGCCTAACCCTCTGCAGGACATATCAAGGAAGTTCAACATGTCTGTTATAAATGTTGGGTATCTAATTGCCTTACCTTATAGCTCAGCCAGAAGGCAGACACTAAATAAAGAAAACCATCCGTCTCAGAATGACATACTGTCTTTGTACATTTTTTAAACGGAGGAAAGATAATGGCCATGTATGATTCCAGGCAAGACTGCTGATTTGCAGTCTCTTCAGGAAATTGTAGTGTTTCCGAGGACAATATTCCTAGTCAAAATAGATTAAGCCTGAAGCCAAAGTGATGACCATAGTCAAAGTTAATGATACTGCATGTTTGGTTGGAAACAACCAGAGGAAAAATAAGTGATCATAGCAGGCGATCCACCCTTTCATCCCTCTTTATTCTCTCGCTCTTATCACTGGGGGCACAGAAAAAAATAGTTTTCTGTCTGAGTCCTTTGTATCTGTAGGTAGGGCAGAAAAGCCCTTCACTGTGATGAAATGGAGTCTAGGGTAGGAGAAGATATGTTTTAGTAGAAGCTTTGCTCTTACCCAGTTTCACGTTTTTAAAGACTGTAAGGCGACCCTACAGCATTGTTAGAGACAGAGAAGGAGGATGGTGGCTGCTCTCTGGCAGCCTGCCAGAGGAGACAGGAGAGGAAGTCTGCTTGAATGCTGAGAAACTGTCACGATTAGTGGACCACCTGCAATTCCACTTCTTGGTACACAGCCACAAGGATTCTACACAGGAGCTGGAAGAGGCATTGGAACACTTGTGTTCAGAGCAACACTGTTCACTACAGCTGAAATGTGGAGACAACTTAAAAGGTCAATTTACTGAAGAATGGATAAGCACAATGCTGTACCGGCACATGATGGAATATTACGCAGCCTTAAAAAGGGAGGAAATTCTGACCCATGTCACAAAGTGGGTGAATCTTGAGGACAGTAAGTTAAATAATCCCATTGCAAAAGGACAAATACTATACGACCCCACTTGTGTGAAGTACTTACGGTAGTCAAATACACAGAGACAGGAAGTGGAATAGTGGTTGCCAGGAGCAGAGGGGAGGGGAGAGAAATGGAGTCATTGCTTACCAAGTTTGGAGTTTTAATTTAAGAGATTGAAATAAATTCTGGAGGTGAATGGTGGTAATGGAACACAAAAGTGTGGCTATATTTAATGTCACGGAACTGTACACTTAAAATGGCTAAATTGGTACACCTTTTGCTATTAATATATATAAAAGATATAAATGTAATATATAATTAATACATATATACTTTGGGGGGGCCATGAGTGGTGAAGGTAGTGCTATCAAAGGTGATGGTGGTAAAGGTAATGAAAAAGAGCAAAGAAACACAGTTATAAGATTATTCCCATTATATTATGGCATGAAAAGGATTCAAAAGAGAATCTCACCAGGTGCTAATAGTAATACTTTATTGAGTGTTCACTCAAGGATTTACACTAAGGATTTTACATGCATTAACCTATGTATTCTTCACAATGACCTCATAAGGGTGGAAACTACTGTTATACTCTTTTGAGACTCAGCAAAATTAACCACCTGATTCACCCCACTCCAGTACTCTTGCCTGGAAAATCCCATGGACGGAGGAGCCTGATGGGCTGCCATCTATGGGGTCACACAGAGTCGGACACGACTGAAGCGACTTCGCAGCAGCAGCAACCACCTGATTAAGCCATGGAACCCGTGAATGCCAATAGAGTGAGATTCGAACTCAGGATGTCCTGTGAGCCCAGTGGTTCTCAAACATTAGTGTACATTAGAATCACCTGGAGGGCTGGTTAAGCCATAGATTGCTGGGCTCAGTCTTCAGAGTTTCTTTGGTTCTGAAGTGGGTCCATGGATATTTGCATTTCTAATAACTTCCCAGATAACTCATGTGGTTGGTTAGGAACCACACTTTGAGAGTCAGTGTGGTAGTTTATCCTCTAAACCACTGCAAGGCAATAGTAGGACTGGTCCTGTCCAAGAGGATTCGTGGGTGAGTGCTGTGCTGGAAGGACAGTAGGCAGGATAAGGGGCAGAGTTCACTACCCTTTCTTGGCTGTGTCTCTCCGTTTGCTGGAACACAGGCGGTGGTTTAGTTGCTAAGTCGTGTCCAAATCTTGCAACTAAACCACCACAATTTCTTGGCTGTGCCTGTCTCTTTGCTATAACACAGAGGCAGCTGCTAATGTCTGTTAATAAGATATGAGTTTTAAGGTGCTTTTTCCCTGAAAAGAATTAGCAAAGACTGACAAAATCATAGGTCTTCATTAGTCTCCTTCCTCCAGTATATCCAAATAGTCTACATCCTTCAATCTCAAGACGGTATTCTACCTAAGGTTAATCCCATGGTTTTCACAATTCGGATTACTTTTAGACTCACTCTTACACAAGTTAGAGATGATTAATCTCTGATTGACTTATGTATTTTTATCTTTCTTGTCCAGTTAGTTTAAAACCTTTTGAGATTGAGGATAGTGGCTTATATTTATCTTGGGCTTCCAAGACTGTGGTTAAAACAGCCTCAGACTAGCTGTATAATCAATGATTATTGACAAAAAATGGTTTAATTAGATATTACCATTCAGTTCAGTTCAGTCGCTCAGTCGCGTCCAACTCTTTGCCACCCCATGAATCGCAGCACGCCAGGCCTCCCTGTCTATCACCAACTCCCGGAGTTCACCCAAACTCATGTCCATCGAGTTGGTGATGCCATCCAGCCATCTCATCCTCTGTCGTCCCCTTCTCCTCCTGCCCCCAATCCCTCCCAGCATCAGGGTCTTTTCCAATGAGTCAACTCTTTGCATGAGGTGGCCAAAGTATTGGAGTTTCAGCTTTAGCATCAGTCCTTTCAATGAACACCCAGGACTGATCTCTTTTAGGATGGACTGGTTGGACCTCCTTGCAGTCCAAAGGACTCTCAAGAGTCTTCTCCAACACCACAGTTCAAAAGCATCAATTCTTCAGTGCTCAGCTTTCTTTACAGTCCAACTCTCACATCCATACATGACCACTGGAAAAACCATAGCCTTGACTAGATGGACCTTTGTTTGCAAAGTTATATCTCTGCTTTTCAATATGCTATCTAGGTTGGTCATAACTTTCCTTCCAAGGAGTAAGCATCTTTTAATTTCATGGCTGCAATCACCATTACATCAATGTTAATAAAAATTAGAATGAAATACATTAGAATATAATGAAAATATTTCAGAGTACTAAATGTTGGTTAGAAGCTGGCAGTCCTGCCGTTAGTCCCCATGATGATTTTGGAGGAAACAGAAGCATCTCTGTTCAAGACATCTAACTGGCATCCACACAAATGTAAGAAGCCTACAAGGGGATGGTGAACACTGGATCTGTGCAATATACACCTTGCACAACTCTAAGACACAGCCCTGTGTATCACGTGACTCATACAGGCTCACTGCTCCCTTCCAAGGCAGATGACAGTCTTAATAAATATTAGTCCAACAGTTCTGCAGTCGTACACTGTACATAAATCCGTAACTGGATTCACAATACTCTACAATGTTCTATCCTTGGTCTTTCTCTCTTATTTTATATAGTGACTATCTTAAGTGTAAGAACCGTGTCTTTGTATCCCTTGTGTCTAGGGAGGTATACTGCATGTCATACACCTTCATAATAAACGTTTGTTGAATGAAGTAATAAGTGAATAAACATAAATCGTCATTGTCAAGTTATTTAAAGATCTAGATAAGATTATACAGTAAAATGCTTCGGAAATTGCTTGGATAAATAGCAAGACAATCGGCAAGCTCAAGGGAGAAAAGGTTGATGGTGCCGTCTGAGTTTTGGTGGTTTACTTTTGCAGAGTCCTACAATGAGTTTTCCTAGCATTCTCACCAATAATCCAGACAGCGAGTAGATGAATAGTTTTTTCCTCCTCCTACACTGAGAAAATTGCTCTTGTCCTAGCTATATAAATTCCACAATTTTTTGGTATTACAATAAATCCACTACATACGAATGAGTTTGGTTCTAAGAGTGCATTTGTAAGTCCATTTTCTTCGTAATTTCAGTTTGTTCATAAATCCAACAAAGTTAGCCTAGGTACCCAACTAACGCAGTCAACTATATAGTACTGAACTATAATAGGTTTAAAACACTTTTCACACAAATAATATGAACATAAAAAGCAAACACAAAAAATAGAGAAAACATTTTTAATCTTGAAAAGTACAGTACAGTAAACAGCTGATGTACAGGGGCTGGCACACACATTCACATCTTTAAAAGTTTGAAACTTGAAGGTTCATACATAGGGGACTTATCTATAATTTTCCTGATGATGGTGTCAGATCAGGACACCTATTTGTTCAAACAATTGTGATGTTCATGTTGAAAGTCTTTATTCGGATATTCCATCTGAGAAATTACTGTGGAAATACAGCGAAGTTCTTAAGTGTCTTATTCTCTTGAACATACTCCTTCATGATTCCTAAAAATTCCCACTTTTCCCTTGGCCCTTGTGTTAGTCACCAGTGCTGTTTATCAGGTGTTGTCCACACGCCATCTTCCCTTACGGGCATTTGGCCAGACTGGAAGTTAGGTCGGCCATGTGACCTTCTCTGGCCAATGAAATGTGAGTAGGGGGTGAGATGTCACTTCCGGGTGGAAGCTTTAGGAGCCAGCGGTCGACTCCCCACTGTATCCTCCTCATTGTGCTGATGACTGGTCAAATTGAAGCCTCCATCAGCCCAAAGTCTCTGAGCAATTTCTGTGAGTAATATCTTCACATTTATTATTAATGAGAAGTCAGAATGATCAAAGGAAATGTTTCTTTGAAGTGCCTTAGTGAAATAACTGGCTTAGAAGTGTATGCTTCAATTTCCCCCCTTTTCTTTGAAGACGTTACTTCATAGTGCATTATGATCTGCGTGAGCAAGGGCGGCTTCAAAGGCCTGTGCGGGGTCAGCAGTCCTTCCCAGAGTAAACACAAGTCTGCTGTGTCTTTGATTGGTGCCTTTCACAGCCATCAGTCCCTGTCATTGTCAGGGACCCCAGACTCACAGAATTACAAGTTTTACTCAAAAGACAGGCATTTTTAAAATGTTGTTTTATTGAGGTATAGTTGGTTTACAATGTTGTGTCAATTTCTGCTGTAAAGTGATTCAGTTATACATATGTGTGTGTGTGTATATATATATATATATATATATATATCTACCTTCTTTTTCATATTCTTTCCTATTATGGTTTATCAAAGGATATTGAATAGCGTTTGCTATGCTATACTATAGGGCCTTGTTGTTTAGCCATCTTACCTGTTTGCATCTACTAACCCTAACTTCGGTCCTTCCCTCTCCCCCTCCCCGATCCGTGGAAACCGCCAGTCTGTTCTCTGCGAGTCTGGTAGAAGAATAGCGTTTATTTCTCAATCCAAAGAATTAACCGAGAGTTGTCTCTGTTCCTTAGTCCTTCCCACTAGGCCATTTTTTTTCTCTCTTTTGCTCTTGACTTTGCCACATTAGCTCCATGCACAGAAGCCTACTGCTATCTTTGCTTTGCCTGTATCTGGGCTGTGAAGGATTCCCCTAAAGTACAGGTGACTGGCTAACCATTGGACTTTGTGGCTGCTAGTCTTGCCTTGTCCCCTTGGGTTTGGAGCCAGGGCTGAGCTTAGACAAAGTATCTAGTAGGTTAGCATTGTTCAGGTTCACACACCCCTGTTCACACTGTGTTAGGCTACTGGGAATCGAATATTACACTATACTTACTAGCAGTACAGCCTTGAGCAGATAAAATCTCTAAACCTCAGTCTCCTGATCTCTTAAGTGTTGGTATTAGTCCTGATCTCAAAAGATGGTTGTAAAGATTAAATAATGTAATACATAGAAATGCTTAGCACACTGTATTCTCTCAATATATTTTCACCTTTTCTTCTTATTAATAGTAATAGTGCTGTGCTGTGCTTAGTTGCTCAGTCGTATTCGACTCTTTGTGACCCCATGGACTGCAGCCCGCCAGGCTCCTCCAGGCAAGAATACTGGAGTGGGTTGCCATGCCCTCCTCCAGGGGATCTTCCCTACCCAGGGATTGAACTGGGGCCTCCTGCATTGCAGGCAGATTCTTTACCAGCTGAGCCACCAGGGAAGCCCTGAGATTCAAATGGCTGCCGAGGCATACACGTGCGCCTTTTGTGCTGAGGGGTGCCTGGTGTGCAGGGGGCCACGTGTGTCCAGAGGAAATGTTGGTGACAGCAGCATGGACGCCTCCTCTGAAACAGTGAACACTTCATTTCTCTGTGAGAACGAATCTCTTTTTCTTCTTTTCAAACTTCTTACCTTGTATTGGAGTAAGTCGATTAACAAGGTTGTGGTAGTTTGAGGTGAACAGCGAAGGGACTCAGCCATACATGTACATGTATCCATTCTCCCCCAAACCCTCCTCCCATCCAGGCTGGCAGATAACTTTGAGCAGAGTTCCATGTGCTATATTGTAGGTTCTTATTGTTTATCCATTTTAAATATAGCAATGTGGACATGACCTTCCTAAAGTCCCTAACTTTCCCTCCCCTCTGGCAACCATAAATTCATTTTCTAAGTCTGTGCAAGTCTCTTTCTGGAAAACCAAGTTTTAAGAAGGATATCAGTTGGTGCCAGTGGTACAAATAAAGAAAAAGAGATGAGCTCTGTGAAAGTGATGGTTCTTAGAAAATCATCAGAAATTTGGGATAAATGGAAAGTGGGACATTCAGCTGGGCCTTATGCAGCACTGTTGAAGGGATGAATCCACCACACACACTCTGTAAAGAAAGGAAAATGTGGTTTGTGAAACTGGTCTGGTAAGGACTCCAGCTAGCACAATAATTGCTTTATCAAGTAAGACACAAAACTGTAGGGAAAGCTGGGAATGCAGAAGTGGTGTGAGACATGTGCAGGAGCTATGAGTCTTAATAAAACCGAGATGTGGAACAAAGCGATTGGCCTGTTCACAGACAGGGATTCATGTTAAGTGTCAGGCATGCTCCTGTCCAAAGTCAAGAGTCAGTTTTACTTCGCTGGCTTGTGTCCGCTTTTGCCTTGGCCAGTGAGCTGCTGAAGGGGAGGATTCTGTAGGCATCACTGATTTCTCTCCAAATCTAGCCTGGTGCCTGGTGTGCAGTAGGTGTTGAGTGTTGAATAAATGTTCAGTGAGTGAGTAAATGAGTGGATCCATCTCAGGAACAGGTTCTAAAGACTAAGCAGGACCACCAGAGAGAAAATTTGTGGTCAGTTTTGAACAGCGTGGATGGAGGCACCTGGGGGTAAGTGGAGCCCTCCCTGAGGTATTCCAGGTGAGAAGTTTGGAGTTCTGCACAGACCTTGAATCCAGCATTGCAGAGGTTTACCAGTTACATTAATGAAGATGCCAGAGAAGGTGGCCTGGAGACCTCTGGCAGAGCCAACCAGGAGATTAGAGGATACCCACAGCTCTGTGGGAAGCATGGAGGCAAACTGGTGCCCAACCCTCCCCTGAGAAGGGTCCTCCCCACCTTTTCCTTTGGGGATTAAGTTCTCTGTATTTAGAGTAAATTTTAAAACTCCCTGGGTGAGGTATCCAAGGCTCTTACCTGGATATGACAAGGACCATTTATTGAATACCTCCATTATGCTAAGTGTTTTCTTTACCAAATTTAATTTGCACAGTAATTCCAAAGGTGGATACCATTGCTCTCATTTTAAAGATGAGAACTGAAGGTTAGTAAAGTTAAGCAACTACTACACCATAGATCAGAGATTTCAAATCCATGGTTATATGACTGCAAATTTTCATGCCATCAACCCTTAAGAAAAATTCCCAGCTTTATTTTTAGGTTAGGGTGTGTGAGTATGTGTATAAATGTAATACAAATATCCTCCTTCATTTTATGGTCCTCTGACAAATATTTGCTTCTATAACTTCTCAGCCATACCCTTAAATCTTTAGGGCTAGGGAGATATTGGCTGAAGCAGAGAAGCTTTATGGTGGCCCCTGTGAACTCTGCCTCCTAATGTTCACACCCACGTGTAAGCCCTTCCCCTTGAGTGTAGGTAGGACCTGTGACTTGCTTCTAACCAATGGACTGTGGCAGAGGGCGGAGTGTCCCTCCCTTGGTTGTGTTAGGTTATGTAGGTTCATCTTCCCAGTAGACTCACACTGAAGTCCCTTTCTCTCTCTCTTGCTGACTTTGAAGAAGCGGGTTTCCACAAATCCTATAGTGACAAGGAAATAAACTTAACAGCCTGCAGGAATTTGGAAGTAGATCAGTCCCCAGTTTAGCATCTGATGAAAACCCAGCCTTAGCCAATACCTTAATGCAACCTCATGAGACCTAAGCAGTCAGGACCTAGCTCAGCTGTGTTCAGACCCCAGACCCACAAGAACTGTGTAAGATAATAAGTATGTGTTGTTTTAAGTCACTTTGTGTTAATTTAATATCCAGCGTAGAAAATAACATAGAGATTGTTGCTTGGGGGAAGAAAATTCTTGCTATTTGATGATTAAGCAGACATGTACATAGGGTTCAGAGGATGATGAAACCCATTCTTGGGCTTTTTCCATTGATGGAAATCAGTCGATAAGAATCCTCCTTTTCAGTGGGTGACAGGGGCCTTTGTCTTTACCTCCCTGAGTTCTCAGTTGGTGCTCTCCTTGTCAGTGGTCCCTTGGGGGAGACCTTACTCTCAAGCACTCAGTAGAGCTGGGCAGTGGAGGGAGGGCTCAAGTCTCTTCCATCTTGCCCACTGGAGGGTCATAAGAGAAAATGCCTTACCTGGTGGCCTCAGGGTGGAGCATTTTTAATCACTTATTGCATATTTTTCTGCATTATTACTCCAGGAGATTCTCTTTCTTTCTCCCATGTTAGCAAAACCCCCTTTTATTGTTTTAGATGGTATAAATCAGAGTCCAAAGGAGCTGTGAGTTAATGACCTCACCCCACAGGGGAAAAAAAGAAAATTCCATCAGGCTTCCCCTCTTGTCCAGAAAAAGGTTTATGTTACTGAGAGTAGGCAAACTGCAGGTTAAAGGCTAAATTCTTTTGACTATAATGTAATAATAAAACCTTTTTTTTTTTAAAGGATCAAACAAAGCCTTTGCTTAAACCAATAGCAGGTGCAAATACAATTGCTATCCTCTTGCTGTGACATGTTTGTGCTAGCTGAACTCTGACGTATTCTAAGACTGAACTACACAGGGGTTTGGGTGGAGGGCTGATTCTGAGCAGAGAGGGCAGGTGACCTACTGACTGCCTTCAAATTCCCTCCCTGCAAGCAAAACAATGGTGCCACCTTCATTCCCCCAACTGCTCAGTCAAGGGGCAGTGGGAGAGTATGTGTTTTGCCTATTTTGTTGCAAGGAGGAAAGGGAGTGTTGCTCTGTCCTAGATAAGGAGGCAAAGGTGACATTCCTATATTTTTGTTGGATCTCTTTGCATGAACAACCTCACCTGTCAAAACATGATGAAAAATGGAATTGGAACAAAGGAGAAAGAGGCAGGAACCAGTGAGAAGATGGATTGAACCAACCAAGGCCTTAAAACACCATCTGTAATTTCACTTTATAGCTACTGATCTTACCATTTTTGGCTAAGTTGTATTTGTGTATGTGCGTGTATGTTCATATATTTATCTTTTATGACTAACGATAGAATCATTGTATCTAGGCCAATGGCTATCCTAAGATATTGTTGTGGGTGTGTAGATGTAATCATAAATGAGTAACTTCTAGACCATGGCGGAGAAGGCAATGGCACCCCACTCCAGTACTCTTGCCTGGAAAATCCCATGGACGGAGAAGCCTGGTGGGCTGCAGTTCATGGGGTTGCGAAGAGTCGGAGACGACTGAGCGACTTCACTTTCGCTTTTTACATTCATGCTTTGGAGAAGGAAATGGCAACCCACTCCAGTGTTCTTGCCTGGAGAATCCCAGGGACGGGGAGCCTGGTGGGCTGCCGTCTATGGGGTCGCACAAAGTTGGACACGATTGAAGCGACTTAGCAGCAGCAGCAGCTAGACCATGGGGATCAAACATATTAACTGGATTTGTACAATGTCTTTTGCCACTTGACTATATGTATCTAATAATTCCCAAATTTTTAAGATGCAATTTTGTAAACAAAGTGTTTTCACAGTTATCTCATTATCTTGTTCAGTGGCCTGAACATTTGCTTACCTTCTTCTTTTCTGAAAAGTGTTAATCATTCAGTCATGTCTGATTCTATGCAACTCTGTGGATGGTAGCACGCCAGGCTCCTCTGTCCATGGGATTTTCCAGGCAAGAATACTGGAATGGGTTGCCATTCCCTTCTCCAGGGGATTTTCCTGACTCTGGGATCAAACCTAGATCTTCTGCATGCAAGTGAATTATCTACCATCTGAGCCACCAGGAAGTCCTCCTCTGAGGATGGCCCTCAGAGAAGGGCAGAACTGCTTCTCTTAACTCCCAGGTCCAGTCCAACACCTGTCTGTTCCTTGGGATATGTGAAGTCTGTCCCTGTCTGGCTCCTGGGCTCTCCTCTCCATTTGGACTCCAAGCTCTCCCCACTCCTAGAACTTCCAGGACTCTGCAGCTAACCCTCTGCCCCCCACTCTGTGATCAGCTCATGTGACATTTTCTCCAATATTCGTTTGCTCTGTTTGTCTTAACAGAGCCCCAGAAGTCTTTTGAGGACATTTCTTCGCCTATAGACTCTTCCCAACAAGTTTTTTGTTTCATTTATTGTTTTTTGTTCTTTTTCTTTTTTCCCTTCTATCTTACGGCTTGGGAAGCAGAAAAAGCATCCTCCTGGCTTCCTGTTGGTGACTGCAAAGCATTTGTTTTCCTCTCCTCTGAAAATACCCTCTCTCACCTCTTCCTCCAGCCTTGGACCTGTCATTTCCTTGACTTATCCTTACTCCTGCTCCCTCAAGAACCTCTTAAAACCCCTATTGTAGAAATGACCAACTTCCCTCTGTAAGGTAGGGAGGGCCATAATGGTTCTGTCCTGAGTGAGGAGCAGGGACTGGGGCGCATGCTTGTGGCCAGCCTGATTTGCTGTGGCCCCAGCTACTCATGTGGCCTTTC
Source organism: Ovis canadensis (assembly GCF_042477335.2). NCBI lineage: Eukaryota > Metazoa > Chordata > Mammalia > Artiodactyla > Bovidae > Ovis > Ovis canadensis. The sequence goes on along the minus strand of NC_091247.1, from coordinate 135,065,032 downwards.
TACCTGCCCACTGTGGGCTAGGTGGAAGACAGGGCTTAGAAATGTGTGAGCTGTTGTTCCTTAGCATCGTGGTTTGTCTGGACTATTTCAAGTCAATTGAAGCAATTTTAAGACTGATTTCATTTTTAAAATTCATTTTGTTGAAGTATAGTTGATTTGCAATTAACTTCTGCTATACAACAAAGTGACTCAGTCATACATAGATACATCCTTTTTCATGTTTTTTTCCATATGGTTTATCATAGGCTATTGAATATAGTTCCTCGTGCTGTACAGTAGCCTCTTGTTGTGTATCCATTCTGTCTATAGTAGTTTGCATAATTTCACTGTTGCTTATATCAATGTGAATTTTGGATAGGGGTAGTGATGAAAATGAAACACCGGAGCAAGTTCCACTCTTCCTCATGGGCAAAATGAAATACAAGTGTATCAAATACATACAGTGCTACCAAATTAAAGGAAAACATAGCCCAAGGAAACACAACATAATAAAATACATTTTAATATTGTCAGTGTTTCTGTATTTTCATAAAACTATAAATACATCCTTTTAAAATAATCTCTGGTTAACAAATAGTGTTTTTGGAGAAGAGCTTTCTTTTGTTCCAAAATTATGAATTTCCTACATTTTTGGTGTTGAAATTTCCTTTCCTTTTTGAAAGAATGGAAATGGTAGCTTTTTGTGATTGTTGTTGTTGGCAAAATAGACAGTTTGGCAGCTCTGTTAGCTCCCAGTTGCTTTGGGAAGCTTTATCCTCCTGAGAAAGTTAAGTCTGGGAACCACTAACCTAAAAATGCTATCAGTTATGAAATACAAGAGGACTAAAGAGACAGAAAGAAAAAGAATTCTATGTGAATTAAGAATTCGGAAAATGTGGCTGACTTCATAAGTGTATTTCGTATAATATAATGTGTAAAATCTCACTTTCATCTGCCACTTATTTACTAAGTGATTTTTGTAAACACCAAGTCTTAAAAAGACTTAAAATGGTAGAAATTGAAATATAGTATAGCTACATAGTATTTCACAATGCTTTAGAATATATATTATTCAAGGATTAATGTGTTACAAAGGATTTTTTATAATAAAATTCATTTTTTTTAATTGAAGAATAATTGCTTTTGTGTTGGTTTGTGCCAAACATCAACATGAATAAGCCAGAGGTATATCTGTGTCCCCGCTCTCCTGAGCCTCTGTGATAGGGTTTTATTTCGGTGGTTTTCATCTGTTGTTGGTGTGTGAGTGTTTGCTCGGACAGTCCTGCTCTTGCCGTCACGTGAATCCTACACAATAGTGAGGACTGCAAAGGTTTCTCTGTAATGGTCACAGCGGTTTCTTATGTTTGGACCCTGTGCCCCAAAACCAAGCTGATTTAAAAAAAGGAAGTGCACTTCTGAGGTTAGTCATTTTTCTCACTTTACATTGTATAATTTAAGCAATGTGACCATTCCATGAATGTTGAAAATAATTTCCTCTTGAATTTTGTATCCTGTTGGGACATTTTGAGTATGGGTGTACTTTTGCTCTGCTCAGGCGCTCAAAGACTTTGTAAGGATGTCAAAACCGGGGCACTGATTGGATTTTCTGTCCGTGTCCCAGTTCAAATGAATTACATTTTGCCTCATTAGAAAGCAGATCCTTTTACTCCATCCCATCCTATCTCCATTTCAATGAGCTGTGGAAGGAAAACACAATTTCCATGACACTTGGGGTTTCAGAATGAGATCATTTGCAGAGATTGAATGTTTCATCCACAGCAGGTAGTTTCACACTAACCTATATTAAAGACAAAGTTGGAAAAGGTAGCTTGTAAGCAGTTCCCTCTCAAGCTGGAGGTGGAAATATGCCACATTGTGTCCTCTATTTTCCTTTGAAAATTCTTTCCCCTTCGGATTACTTGGGTGTTCCAAAATTTACTTGGACTACAGTCTTTACTATTTATATTTAGAAACAATTTAACGATGACTACTTAGAAATAGCGTGTTGCAGTTATCACAGTTTAATTACAAATTGCTTTTTAATATAAATAAGTAGAGGAAAAGTCTTAATTTGGGTAGCTCTTTATCTCCAAGTAGACAGAGAGCAAATTCTTTATTCTTTATTCTTTCAACTTCTTTCAAATCTTGAAATATCTTATGGATATTTCTTTGTAAAAAAAAATGATTTAAGAAATACGAAAATATTGGTGAGGTTGAGGACAGTAAGAAAAGGAGATTAAGATCTCAGTGATACAGGGACCTCCCTGGTGATTTATAGTGGCTAAGACTTGACACTCCCAATGCAGGGGGTCCAGGTTTGATTCTGCTTGGGGAACTAATACCACATACTGCATGGTATGGCTTAAAATAAATAAGTTTTTAAAAGAAAAAAAAAAACAATTTTTAAAAAGATCTCAATGATAATGATACACGAAAATATATGATCAAGAACATTTGGAGACAGGAGATCAAGTTTGGAGATTTGAAACAAATATGTAGAAAATCACTGTAAGCCACCAAAATTCCCAAACTTTCATGTATACATATTAAGTTCTCACTAAAGAGTAGAAGGGGTTAATATTTTTACAGGAAAGAACTCTTAGCAGATTCACAAATTATACTCTTATTTATTCTTCCATTGTAAAGGATACATACTTGTTGGCTTAAGTAAGACCTCCTGCCTTAAACAGTTTCACTGTGGAAAAAATAATATTGACCAAGCCTCTGATCCTGCCTGACATGAAATTGATACAAACACAGAATCATGGAATTTTTCAGCTGGAAAGTAAACCTTTGGATGAAATTTAAAGGCATTAAATAACTTTTGACCTTCACCACAGTTAACATTTGCAAGAAGTAATGATATATGTCACAAAGACAGAAAGTTTAGATAATTATATCGGGCAATAATACACAAGGGGTCCTAGTTAATGAACTTGAGAGTTCTCTTTTGTACTACTTGGTAAAGCCCTTGCAGGGAATTCTTAGCTTTCTGAAGTGGGCAGCAACTTGGAGATGAGAGCCTGGCTGTGCACAGAGAAGGTAACTGAGAAAAGAGAAGGACTTGACAACACGAAATCTCAGAGCCACTTAGAGATAAAGCCCAGTTCAGCAGAAGGAAAGACCGTAGGTTTTCTGCCAGTGGAGGGTGAGAGCCCCTAACCAGGGAAGCAGCCTCCTGCCATAGATCAGGGAAGGTGCTGAGGAGGGTGAGACAGCACTGAGGAGATGAGGAACCCAGCCCAGACTTTGAAAGGCTGTTTGTTGATCATCTCCTTGGTGAGAAAGACTGTCAACTTATATCAGAAACTGCCAGAGCGTGATTTATAGCTTGCAGTACATAAAGGAACTTAAATTAGCTGTTTGGAAGCCTGGAGATGGTGTACGGAAGTGGTCAGGACCTTGGGCCCTGAATGCCAGCTGTCTGGGTTTGTCTGTAGGGTGAGAGAGAGAGAGAGAGGAAATGCCGCGCTAGTCTTTGTAAGTCATGCCAAAGATTTTTGGTTTTAATCCTAACAGCATTGAGAAACCGTTTCCAGCCAAGAGTTTGAAAGTAGAGAAGGGTGTGTGTGAATTTGAACCTGAAAAAGAGTCTGCAATTCCTACTGCTGTCCATTACTAGCTGTGTGAATTGGGGTGAGTTATTGATCCTGCCTGGGGCCTTGGGTTTTCCATCTGTCAACTGGCACTCATCTTTCCTTGTTGATGTGAGGAGTAAACGAGACCATGCTTTAATGCTTTAGTGCCTAAAGCAATGCCTGGAACACAGCAGGCTCTCAACGGATGATAATGGCATTCAGCGTGGTCCACATTAGGACCGAGTGGTCATAAAAAGTGGGAAAAAGAAAAAGGCCCAAGGGGAACAGAAGACTTAGTGATCGAGTGAGAAGAAGGGAACATGAAGAGTGTTCTCCGGACCTGTTCAGAATTAGTGCTAAGTAGGGGACTTGGAGGGGGGACACGCTGCGTTTTGAAACTGGACTTCAGAGAACTCTCACCTTTCATCCACAGCCCTTTGAAATACTGAATCATCCATAAAGCGCATCCTTTTCTCTTCAGTGTTGATAAGTTTTCAACAGCTCTACTTTGAACTGGGCTGTTTTCTTGGAATGTCTTGTGGCCCATTTATTCTGTCAACTATAACAGCAATCAGAAAATTCATGTGGAGGAAAGACTGTCTGTTTGGCATATGAAACTTACTGAAACCCAGTTCCAACTTGATTCAAGTTCCTACAGCCCTCTCAACCCAAGGGATGCTTAACTGTATTTCAGTGGTTCAATGTTAATCCCAGGCTTCCAACATGAAGCCATCAAGACCCTTCCAATCCAGCTTCTGCCTGTATCTTCCATGTCATCTCACATACCCTCACAGCAACACTAAGGACCTGCAGTTTTTGTTCTTTCTCCCTGTACTGCAAGAGCGTCTTCTAATCTGTGCTTTTGCTCAGAAGTGTCCTGTCTACCCTGCCTGCCTTTTCTGACTCAGAGAATTCCCATTCCTACTTTCCTCCACCAGGAAGCCTTCTCTGATGCCTATGACTGGCAGAGGTACCCCTCCTCTCATATCCTGCCCTCACAAATCACATTCCTATTTCCTCCTGTGGCTTTGAGCTCTTTATATCAATTGTAATCAGTGCCTGGCTTAGAGCAGGCTTTTGTTACAATGAGTGCGCCCTTTGCTCCATGCCTGATGGCTCACACTCTGTCCCTAGGCTTATCCCCCTTGTTGGCATGAATTCCTTTCATTTTCTGGATTACTAAAACTCTTGCTGTATGTATCGTATGCCTTTTTGTATTGCTATCTATTTCACTATCTCTGAAATAGGCTGTTCTCATAAACCAAGTATTTGGAGAAAGACAGTACTTTGTTTATCTCTTTATCGCAATAACTTTAATTAAAAGCTCATGGGGTGCTTGGTAAATAATGGTCAGTGATGATGCGGCTGCTTTCTGTCTTCCATCTACCAAATCCCGCTCATCCTTGAAGTCTCCCTCTTCCGTGGATTTCTGCAATGTTTACTGCTTTTATTTTTCTTTGAAACACTTAATCGTTTACTGTTATTTACTCTTATTTAGCTATTATACATATCATACATCTCATATGAGTTTTGTTGTTGTTGCTGCTGCTGCTGCTAAGTTGCTTCAGTCGTATCTGACTCTGTGTGACCCCATAGATGGCAGCCCACCAGGCTCCGCCATCCCTGGGATTCTCCAGGCAAGAACACTGGAGTGGGTTGCCATTTCCTTCTCCAATGCATGAAAGTGAAAAGTGAAAGTGAAGTCAGTCAGTCATCTCCAACTCTTAGCGACCCCATGGACTGTAGCCTACCAGGCTCCTCCGTCCGTGGGATTTCCCAGGCAAGAGTACTGGAGTGGGTGCCATTGCCTTCTCTGTTTGTTGTTGTTACTTTTACCAAAATTGAGTCTGTGCCTCATATTCCTTTTGTAACTGTTCCCTCCCCTAATATGTAAAATCTTTCTCGTCAATCTTGTCAGATTGAGATGAGCAGGAAAGGAAACGATAAAAAAAGCAGGAGAATGCCTTGTGTATACACATGTTTAGGAAAATATGGTGTATAGGTCTGGCTGGTTTGAGAATGATAATGTGCAACTAAAAGGGCTTTTTATAAAGCTAGATCCTAGGATTAGGTGCTTAAATAATTATCATATTTATTCATGAAATGCTGAAAAGACTTCAGAAAAGTGGAATGAAACTGGTCAAAGGGAAGAAGCATAAACCATTAGTTTGGCTAGAGAAAACAGTGACACGTGGTGGGTAGAGCTTGGGCTTTAGCACCAATCTGGGCTCCATTCCTTGCTCTCCACTTCACTGTGGGACACAGGTAAATAATGCAATCACTCCAAACCTCAGCTCCTTTCCTGTGTAATAGGACCACCCGAGAGTACCTGCCCCAAAGGATTATTGTAACAATTAAATGAGCTAACGCATACAAAACAGTTGATTCGAGGCCCGGGACAAACTAGCTATTGATGATGATGATAAGGGTGAAAGGTAAGGATTAGGATGCAAGATACTAAAGGGTAGAATTATTGTTGGTTGGAAATTTAGGATGCAAGCTTTTCCTGGGACCTAAGAAAGGGTATGAATGAAACTGGAGATGGTGGGAAAAAAAGATAAATAGTGAAGAGCTGCCCACTGAAGGGGCAAGTGCCTAGGGGAAGAAAAATTAAGGAAAAGAAGATCAAGATGTGAAAAGTTAATACTGGGACTTATTAGAGTGGAGTAGAGGGATTCCTTAGCTATCCAGTGGTTAAGACTTCACCTTCCAATGCAGGGGGTGTGGGTTTGATCCTTGGTTGGTGAGCTAAGATCCTGCATACCTCGTGGCCAAAAAACCAAAACATAAAACAGAAGTAATATGGTAACAAATCTAATAAAGACTTTAAAAGTAATCCACATCCAAAAAAAAAAATCTTAAAAGAAAAGGAAAGAAGTATAAAGAGAAAAGCAGTGAACTAGGGTATGGAAAAATGCCTGAGCTACACAGAACCACCTGCCACTCATTCGAGAAATACTGAGGTCGCCCTGCCCCTAGTCAGGCAGCATTCTGAAAACCAGCTGATCCAACACGAGGTAATCCAACTAGGGCAGTGAGTCACGTTGCTATGGAGACTGCGGTCAGGGAGGCAGAGAGACAGAAGAGATCTCAAAGGTTATTTAATGAATCACCTGGCTCTGCCCTCTTACCTTTAAATCTATGCTCAGTGCTACATAAACAAACATTTCTATTCGAGCAATTTGCCTACCAATGCCCAGAGAAATAGCATGTGGACAACACTGCAAATTCTTCATATTTGAAACAAGGCCCTTTATCATCTCTCCAAAACTCTTCAGCACCACCTCCTTCTCTATCTCGGTTAATGGTGCCAATTCTCCTAAACTCTAGGCTACAAAAGTTTTCTTCGTCTTCTATCTTTCCTTCTCTCTCTCAAGTTTTGGCGTCTGGTCAGTTGTCTCTGCCCTAACTCTTAATTCATCTTCTTTTTCCCCTCTCACTGCAGCTCCCTTAGTCTGGGCCTGCGTTTGTCTAGAACTTCAGAGCTGGAAGACTCTTCACTTAACAGAGATTCACAATGGTTAAGTGACTTGCCTTAAGTCACACAGGCAGCCAGTGGGCCAGTCAGACCAGTGTGATGAGCCAATCTTTCTTCCAGTTCCTGTTGTTTGAGGTGCCTAAGAATATTCCCACAGCAAAACTGCATTAGGAGACCTGAGAGTCTCCAAGGGCAAGCTCATGACTTTAACTTGTACCTCCAGCAAATGACTGCCAAGTCTGTCCTCCATCCTAAATCCTTTCCTGAGCTTAGTTCCATATTTCTTACAGCCTGCTGGACGTCTTCAATCAACTGTCCTGCCAACACTTAACACTCAACATGTCTAAATGGAAATTCCTTACTTTCCTCCCCTCCACCCAGAATGGCAGAGTGTTGTGATGAATTAAGAATTGGGATCTAGATTTTATACCATCTCAGTCATTTACTAAGTTAACCCCAAAAAACCTCAGTTTCTTTTGTTATAAAATGGAAATAACAATAATACTTACTTAATAGAACTATTGGGAGAAATAAGAAACATAATAATTATGCATTTACCAAGGTATCCATCATGCAATCATTTCTTGGGAATATTAGGAAACGTACATTATCTTCAATGCTTCTTTCTTCCCAAATCCAATCAGTTGCTGAGTCCCATGACTCTAGCCCTGAAGTATTGCTTGCATTCAGCTACTCTTTCCTATTCTTACTGCCAGATAAAAGAGAACCTTGGCTGATAATTTATGGACCTACAAATAATCATACCTTGACTGCCACAAAAATAACTTTCTTCTCTACCAGTTTTTCCCTCCCCTCCTCTAGTTTTCTCTAGGGTAATGTGGGTTGCTCAGGTGGAAATCACATGGATTAAGTTTGATTTGAATAGCTCACCGTGTAGCAAAGTAATGACTTCACATGATTAAATGAGTCAGGTCAAGTTTTCTTCCATCACAGCACTAACATCCACATTTAATTTGTTGCTTTACGTAACACAATTCCTGCTCTCAGTTGAAAATAAATTAAAAAGGAACATTGGCAGCAAAAAAACAAAACAAAACAAAAAACAGCCCAATGTGCTTTGCTTTGCCCAACCCCATATTATATGTCAATTGTTTCATTATAGTTTGTTTATAGGGAAGCTGCCAGCATCTGAGATGTAAGGCATTCAGAAAATTGTTCAGACAATGGATTTGCAGTACCTAGAATCCCTGTGACTCAGTTTTCTACAAATGTGCTATTAGGGGAAATGCTTACGGATCAGCAACGGTGCACTTTTGCTGGCAGCGCAGACATTGCTGATGTGCACAATTCCGAACTGCAAGCGGTTTCCCCAGTGGAAACAATGAGGACAGAATCACAGCATTAAACTGTTGGCAGAGAATTTTAGAGATAACTTAATCTACCCCTTTGTTTTGGACACAATCCTGCTTTAAACTATTTTGAACAGATAAAAATCCATGCTGTTTTAATGGGTCTTCAGTAACTGTCTTCAAATATCCCTGCCCCCCAAATTAGGGAGTAATTCCTTCTGTCTGGAGCAGACAGTGTGGCTGCTTAGCCAAAAGCCTTTGCCCAATATCTCCTATTTGGAAAAGAGCCAGTTTGAAGAGGTTGCCATCCCTTGCCTATGTATCTCAATTCTGGCTCAATTGGGTTGAACCAGGGTTCAGTTCTGGTCAGTCTGAGATTGCCAGTGATTGGTTTGAAAGGGGCAGGTGACCTGGTTCTGTGCAATAACATGTAATGAGAGGCCAGTGAAAGAGAGCTTCTGGGAAAGACTTCCTTGCTCCTAAAAGCACACTTCCAGGAAAAGCAGTCCTTGTTTTTTGGCTGGATATGATACTCAAGAGCTGTGGGAGCTCCCTTATATCCATACAGGGAGCCAGCCAAGGTCAAGGCCAAATAGAGATAATGGCAGAGCAGAAATATGGAGAGACTCTCGCTCTTTGATAATATCACTGAGCTGCTAAATGAATGAACCTGGGAGCCAGGTTCTAGAAATCCTACCCTAGGATTTCTTGTTATGTGAGATAGTAAGTTTTCCTTATTGTTTCTACACTGCTGACTATAAATTGGTGGCTTTTTTGTCCAGAGCTTTGCAGGAGACGGACATTCAAATCTCCATATTCAGATAAAAGTCATTCCAGAGAATGGAACAATATTTCATATGCAAGCATTTAGAGAAATGAGTGATAAACCATTCTTGGCAAACTTGGACCAAGTATGCCAAGCTAAAATTATTTTTTTATAAAATTTTTGTTCAGTTGCTCAGTCCTGTCTGACTCTTTGCAGTCCCACAGACTGCAGCACTCCAGGCTTTCCTGTCCTTCAGTATCTCCCACAGTTTTCTCAAATTCATGTCCAATGAGTCAGTGATACCATCCAACCATCTCATTCTTTGTTGCCCCCTTCTCCTCCTGCCTTCCATCTTTCCCAGCATCAGTGGGCTGTTTGCCAATGAGCCAATCAGTCCAATGAGTTGGCTCTTTGCATCAGGTACAAATTATTGGAGCTTCAGCTTCAGCATCAGTCTTTATAATGAATATTCAGGGTTGCTTTTCTTTAGGATTGACTGGTTTGATCTCCTTGCTGTCCAAGGGACTCTCAACAGTCTTCTCCAGCACCACAGTTCAAAAGCATCAGTTCTTCAGTGCTCAGCCTTCTTTATGGCCCAACTCTCACATCCATACATGACTACGGGAAACACCATAGCTTTGACTATATGGACATTTGTCAGCCAAGTGATCTTGCTGCTTTTTAATATGCTATCTAGGTTTGTCACAACTTTCCTTCCAATGAACAATCGTCTTTTAATTTCATGGCTGCCATCAGCATCTGCGGTGATTTTGGAGCCCTAGAAAATTAAGCCTTTTACTGTTTCCATTCTTTCCTGTTCTATTTGCCATGAAGTGATGGGACCAGATGCCATGATCTTCATTTTTTGAATGTTGAGTTTTAAGCCAGACTTCTCTTTTGTCTTCAGCAAGAGGCTCTTTGTTCCTCTTGCCTTTCTGCCATTAGGGTGGTGTCATTTGCATATCTGAAGATACTGATATTTCTCCCAGCAATCTTGATTCCAGCTTGTGCTTCATCCAGCCTGGCATTTCACATGATGCATATAAGTTAAATAAGTTAAATAAGCAGGGTGACAATATACAACCTTGACATACTCTCGTCTCAATTTTGTACCAGTTTGTTGTTCCATTTATAAAATTAGTAGGTAGCAAATTACATTTGAATTAATACTTGATTTTAGTAAACATCAGATAAAACTGCTTATAGTATTTTGGTCATTAGGAAAATGTTGGACAAAGGGGCAGATGTTTAAGAAATTCAAAATACTAAAGGAAGACAAACTGATTGGTAGGCAGGTCATGGTATTTTAAGTGTACTATGTCAGCCATCCTGGAATGTGAAGTCAAGTGGGCCTTAGGAAGCATCACTACGAACAAAGCTAGTGGAGGTGATGGAATTCCAGTGGAGCTGTTTCAAATCCTGAAAGATGATGCTGTAAAAGTGCTGCACTCAATATGCCAGCAAATTTGGAAAACTCAGCAGTGGCCACAGGACTGGAAAAGGTCAGTTTTCATTCCAATTCCAAAGAAAGGCAATGCCCATGAATGCTCAAACTACCACACAGTTGCACTCATCTCACATGCTAGTAAAGTAATGCTCAAAATTCTCCAAGCCAGACTTCAGCGATACATGAACCGTCAACTTCCTGATGTTCAAACTGGTTTTAGAAAAGGCAGAGGAACCAGAGATCAAATTGCCAACATCCGCTGGATCATGGAAAAAACAAGAGAGTTCCAGAAAAACATCTATTTCTGCTTTACTGACTATGCCAAAGCCGTTGACTGTGTAGATCACAATAAACTGTGGAAAATTCTGAGAGAGATGGGAATACCAGGCCACCTGACCTGCCTCTTGAGAAATCTGTATGCAGGTCAGGAAGCAACAGTTAGAACTGGACATGGAACAACAGACTGGCTCCAAATAGGAAAAGGAGTACGTCAACGCTGTATATTGTCACCTGCTTATTTAACTTCTATGCAGAGTACATCATGAGAAACGCTGGGCTGGAAGAAGCACAAGCTGGAATCAAGATTGCCGGGAGAAATATCAATAAGCTCAGATACGCAGATGACACCACCCTTATGGCAGAAAGAGAAGAGGAACTAAAAAGCCTCTTGATGAAAGTGAAAGAGGAGAGTGAAAAAGTTGGCTTAAAGCTCAACATTCAGAAAACAAAGATCATGGCATCCGGTCCCATCACTTCATGGGAACTAGATGGGGAAACAGTGGAAACGGTGTCAGACTTTATTTTTCTGGGCTCCAAAATCACTGCAGATGGTGACTGCAGCCATGAAATTAAAAGACGCTTACTCCTTGGAAGAAAAGTTATGACCAACCTAGATATTATATTCAAAAGCAGAGACATTACTTTGCCAGCTAAGGTCCGTCTAGTCAAGGCTATGGTTTTTCCTGTGGTCATGTATGGATGTGAGAGTTGGACTGTGATGAAGGCTGAGCACCGAAGAATTGATGCGTTTGAACTGTGGTGTTGGAGAAGACTCTTGAGAGTTGCTTGGACTGCAAGGAGATGCAAACAGTCCATTCCGAAGGAGATCAGCCCTGGGATTTCTTTGGAAGGAATGATGCTAAAGCTGAAACTCCAGTAATTTGGCCACCTCATGCGAAGAGTTGACTCATTGGAAAAGACTCTGATGCTGGGAGGGATTGGGGGCAGGAGGAGAAGGGGATGACAGAGGATGAGATGGCTAGATGGCATCACGGACTCAATGGACATGAGTCTGAGTGAACTTCAGGAGTTGGTGATGGACAGGGAGGCCTGGCGTCCTGCGATTCATGGGGTCGCAAAGAGTCGGACACGACTGAGCAACTGAACTGAACTGAACTGAACTTATGACAGCAAATAGATGACCGTGCAGACAAGTAATTTAGCAGAGAATGATGTCAAAATCTTGGCTCTCTGTTCACCAATGCCAAACAGAAATATGGAGACAATTAAGGAGGAGGTGGAAAGAGTGGCTCTTTCTTTGCCAGGCAAAGGGAGACACAATAGGCTAGCACCTGAGAACTGTGTCCCCCTCCTTGGTGAATAGGGAGAGTTTGTATAGTCGGTAGGGGTATGTGATAAGGATCAAGGCAGTAACAGTCTTGCATTCTTCTTCTGCAAAGGTTCAAAGGAGTGGGGTTGCTGACAGGATTGGACTGCATGCAGGGTCTCATGTGGTTGGGTCTCCTAATCTTGACCAGCCTCTCTGGTCCCTTTAATCTTGCCTCAGGTGGTTTCATGGCTGCCCCTCCCTTGATTAGCATTTGTTCAAATCTGCCTTTTAGAAATAGATTTAAGGGCCTAGATCTGATAGATAGAGTGCCTGATGAACTGTGGAATGAGGTTCGTGACATTGTGCAGGAGGCAGGGATCAAGATCATCCCCATGGAAAAGAAACGCAAAAAAGTAAAGTGGCTGTCTGGGGAGGCCTTACAAATAGCTGTGAAAAGAAGAGAGGTGAAAAGCAAAGGAGAAAAGGAAAGGTATAAGCATCTGAATGCAGAGTTCCAAAAATAGCAAGGAGAGATAAGAAAGCCTTCTTCAATGATCAATGCAAAGAAATAGAGGGAAAGAACAGAATGGGAAAGAGTAGAGATCTCTTCAAGAAAATTAGAGATACCAAAGGGACATTTCATGCAAAGATGGGCTCGATAAAGGACAGAAATGGTATGGACCTAACAGGAGCAGAAGATATTAAGAAGAGGTGGCAAGAATACACGGAAGAACTGTACAAAAAAGATCTTCACGACCCAGATAATCATGATGGCGTGATCACTCATCTAGAGCCAGACATCCTGGAATGCGAAGTCAAGTGGGCCTTAGAAAGCATCACTACAAACAAAGCTAGTGGAAGTGATGGAATTCCAGTTGAGCTATTTCAAATCCTAAAAATGATGCTGTGAAAGTGCTGCATTCAATATGCCAGCAAATTTGGAAAACTCAACAGTGGCCACAGGACTGGAAAAGGTCCGTTTTCATTCCAATCCCAAAGAAAGGCAATGCCCATGAATGCTCAAACTACCGCACAATTGCACTCATCTCACATGCTAGTAAAGTAATGCTCAAAATTCTCCAAGCTAGGCTTCAACAGTATGTGAACCGTGAACTTCCAGATGTTCAAGCTGGTTTTAGGAAAGGCAGAGGAACCAGAGATCAAATTGCCAACATCTGCTGGATCATGGAAAAAGCAAGAGAGTTCCAGAAAAACATCTACTTCTGCTTCATTGACTATTCCAAAGCCTTTGACTATGTGGGTCACAACAAAATGTGGAAAATTCTGAAAGAGATGGGAATACCAGGCCACTGACCTGCCTCTTGAGAAATCTGTATGCAGGTCAGGGAGCAACAGTTAGAACTGGACATGGAACAACAGGCTGGCTCCAAATCGGTAAAGGAGTACATCAAGGCTGTATGTTGTCACCCTGCTTATTTAATTTATATGCCGAGTACATCATGAGAAATGCTGGGCTGGATGAAGCACAAGCTGGAATCAAGATTGCTGGGAGAAATATCAATAAGCTCAGATATGCAGATGACACCACCCTTATGGCAGAAAGTGAAGAGGAACTAAAAAGCCTCTTGATGAAAGTGAAAGAGGAGAGTGAAAAAGTTGGCTTAAAACTCAACATTCAGAAAACAAAGATCATGGCATCCGGTCCCATCACTTCATGGGAAATAGATGGGGAAACAGTGGAAACAGTGTCAGACTTTATTTTGGGAGGCTCCAAAATCACTGCAGATGGTGACTGCAGCCATGAAATTAAAAGACGCTTACTCCTTGGAAGAAAAGTTATGACCAACCTAGATAGCATATTCAAAAGCAGAGACATTACTTTGCTGACTCAGGTCCATCTAGTCAAGGCTATGGATTTTCCAGTAGTCATGTATGGATGTGAGAGTTGGACTGTGAAGAAGGCTGAGCACTGAAGAATTGATGCTTTTGAACTGTGGTGTTGGAGAAGACTCTTGAGAGTCCCTTCAACTGCAAGGAGATCCAACCAGTCCATTCTGAAGGAGATCAGCCCTGGGATTTCTTTGGAAGGAATGATGCTAAAGCTGAAACTCCAGTACTTTGGCCACCTCATGTGAAGAGTTGACTCATTGGAAAAGACTCTGATGCTGGGAGGGATTGGAGGCAGGAGGAGAAGGGGACAACAGAGGATGAGATGGCTAGATGGCATCACTGACTCGATGGACATGAGTCTGAGTGAACTCCGAGAGTTGGTGATGGACAGGGAGGCCTGGCGTGCTGCGATTCATGGGGTCGCAAAGAGTTGGACAGGACTGAGCAACTGAACTGAACTCAACTGCCTTTTAGAACTCAGGGAAGATCAAGGAGGCTGGAGTTTTGCCCACAAGAAATGGGGGACCAAAGGGCCTCCAAGCCTGAAGCCTCACAGGGCCTTGCTTGGCATCAAGAGGAGGCCGACAAGTGTCTAATACAAATGGTGAAACATACTGAAAGATAGACAGTGTACTGGGAATAGGGTGGAAGTCCCTGGAAACCTAGATAGGCTAGAGCTGAGATCACGGGAAAACTGACAGATGGCAGGCTTCCAATTTCTGTGTTGGGTTTTAGTAGAAAAAACTTCTTATATGGGGACTTGGGGGACATGGGTAAAAAGAACCCAAGTTTAACTATTTTTGAAAAATGGAAGTGCTCTAATCATAGAATAACAGGGGTTAAAAAGCAGCTCATCAAGACAGTGATTTAGGAATAAGCCACATGGAGAAGGCTAGCTGATACACCTTGGATAAAAGCCAATACATACTAGGAGGAAACATGACCCACCTCTGAGTTCTAGAGTTTAAGTCTGAAGACCTTCAAATTTGTAGGATTGTTCCTAGATATATGGGAAGGCCAAGCTCATAAATGAAAATCGCTATAGCCTCGGCTATAGAGTAGATATACACAGGGATGGAATCAGGAAGGGCCTTACCCAGTGCTGATTAATTAATGGATCCATATCAGCTTTGTGGAAAATCTCTTAATTATTTGTCTGAGACCTTTGTCCATGACACTGACCTACTCAAATATTTTTATTATGAACCTGAATAAAAACAGGGAAGATATGAAAATCAGATTTGTGGACAACACAAAACTGGAAAAAAACTGCTAACATGTTGGAGTCAGTAATCAAAAATTTGAGTCAGTAATCAAGAAGTTGAATGTAGTTGAATTTGCATTTGGTTGGGAGTTGTTATGTGGCTCTTACCGATTTTACCATTAAATACTTACAAT
This sequence comes from Ovis canadensis, assembly GCF_042477335.2. Classification (NCBI taxonomy): domain Eukaryota; kingdom Metazoa; phylum Chordata; class Mammalia; order Artiodactyla; family Bovidae; genus Ovis; species Ovis canadensis. Next base: position 135,049,676 of record NC_091247.1, on the reverse strand, counting down.
GGTGGAAAAATTTTGAAAGCTCATAATGCGACGTGCTGGGACCATGTCCAAGGACTGGTTCACTGTAAGAAACTCAGAGGGATTTCCATGAATTACAAGACGAAGAGAAGGCAACTGAAGGAGGGAAGTGGTGGATCCCATGTACTCATGGGGGCAGCCATCCTGATGGAAAGGGGCTCTATCTGTGTTTGTCTCGGAATAAGAAGCCCAAGATCAGTTCAACCAGAAACATAGTCCGTTGCAGGTCTTTTGCTCTGTGTGTGTGTGTGTGTGTGTGTGTGTGTATTAGACTTATAACTTTTATCCTGCCATTGGTGAGTCATTTTTCTATATACTATTTACCAGAACAACGTATCTTTTCCCTCCTAAGTTTTGGTGCCACCTCCTTCATGGATCGAGATCTAGAGGTCTGTTTCTGGACTGTATGTTCTGTTGTCCTATTTATTGCCTCTTTCTATACCACTAGTAGATGGTGTGTTTTAATTACCATGGTTTGGAATGTGCCTTAATATATGGTGGGGAATTTGCTTCCACACATATTTTGTTCTTTTTTTCTGGAGGAAAAAACTTTCATTTTTTTCATGCAAACTGAGCAAATACTGCAGCGCCCAAATTTTATTGGGATTTTGGTGGGAATTACATTAAAATCATAGGTTAGTTTGGAGAAAATTAAAATTTTTTATCATGGTTAGGTTTCTCCACTTAAACATGTTTGATATTTCCACTTATTCTCTAACTACTTCCGTACTGTGATACTCAAAGTGTGGTTCATGGACTAGCCACCTGAACCTCAGCTGAGAGATTTTGAAATGCTCACTCTTACGCTCTACCCAGTAACTACGAAATAAAAATCTTCTTTTTAAACAAGATCCTCTGGTGCTTTGTATGTAATTAAAGTTAAAAAAAATACTATTTAGTAGAATTTTATAGATTTATCCAAGAGATTTTGTGCATATTTGTTAGGGTAATTCCTAGGTTAAAGATACCAATAGTTCTAAACAGCTTTTCTATTGAATCTCTTTTGAGTTTTCTGTGAATATTTATATCACCTGAAATAATGACAGCTGAGCCTTTTGACTCTCTTTTCCTTCCCATATTTATGCTTTTTTCTTTCTCTTGATTTATTTTAGCTGCCAAATCTTCCAATATCCTGAGGACAAAAAGGGTGAGAAAAGGCACCCTAGTTTTATTCTCAGCCTTAAAGGAAATGTTTCTAATATTTCTTCAATAAATATTAAATTTGCTGTTAAGTTTTAGTATATAGCCTTATCACCTTATCTCTATTCCTTGTTTTCTAAACAGCTTTTTCAAAAGTTCAAAATTGACTTAAACTTCATTTTCTGCATATATAAGAGAAAATCTTGTGATTTTTGTCCTTTGGTCCATTAACATGAATTACACTGCTGTAATTTCTGCCTTTGAACTATCCTAACATTCCTGGAATAAATCATATACTGTCATAATTCAGCCTTACTCTATTAGATAATGTAGAATAAAGCATGTTGTTCTTCATATTAATTAAATTATAGGAGTTAAAGTGCAACTGAACTTAATTTTCCTGACTGAAAAAATAATTTGTTCTTATTCTCTCTTTAATCAAAAGAACATAGGCCAATACAGACACATAAAACTTCTCAGGGAAATAAATTACTCGTTTGTGACCTCGATAAATATTAGGAACAAAGGAATGAATATAATTGCTGTCTTTTCCCCATGGTTTTTTGGTTCAATAATCTAGATAAACTTGGAGATTGATTCATGGAGATGAGTGCTCTCACGTGCTGCTCTTTCCATGGTATGACAAGGTAATTAACCTTGTGCTCAAGCTCCTCCTTTGCTCTTTGTATCAAAAGATGATGCTGTTAACTTCAAATACCATCTCTGTATAGGTGTGGCATGCGAGACCCAAACTGCAACCCCTTGATACACTGCTCCAACAAGATCTTTTCCTGTGGCTGAAACGGATAAATAAAGTCCAGAATGTTTACAGTTAAGCATAGCCTGGACTGAGGCCACCCCACTGCTTCTGTGTGACATACCAGGCCACGGCTGTCTGTTCTTTTGATGCAAGGGAGCTGAACAAGATCCTTGGCAGTCAGGCATCAGCGGATTCTGGTTGTTTTTTTTTTTAATCATGGTTTCTAATAAATCATAGGTGGATTCTTATCTGTTGACTGTAACAGTGTTGTTCCTCCCTTCCCAGTCACTGAGTGTCTGCTTTGAGCACGGGATCTCAATTTTTCAAGAAGCTACTGGAAGCTCTTCCAGAAAAATGAAAAAGAAAAAAAAGAAAAGAAAAGCACATTATTCCTGGAAGTTCACAGTTGTCATTTCAGTCATGATCTGAGTAGGGGTCTGCGGGGTATAAATCAAACCCCTGAGATAGAGCCAGATTAGTAAAAAGGCTGGGAGCAGTGGGGTCAACTTTTAGTTTCAGAGGAACCACTCAAAGAATATGTTTATTTTCTTGACAGTTCTAATATTTTAGGTGGGTAGTTCAGCTAAACTGAACAGCAGCTTGTCTTGGAGTTTGCATTTGGGACGTGGCAGGATGTAAGAAAGTCTTCTCTGGTGGCTTAGACAGAAGAGAATCCACCGACAATGCAGGAGACCCTGCTCAGATCCCTGGGTTGGGAAGATCCCCTGGAGAAGGGAATGGCAACCCACTCTAGTATTCTCGCCTGGAGAATCCCACGGACAGAGGAGCCTGCCGGGCTATTGCCCATGGGGTCACAAAGAATCGGACACAACTGAGTAACTAAGTACACAGGGTGTAAGGAGTGCAGAGTTGCACAAAATCTTATCAGGCCCTCAGGCACTTTGAGGAATAGTGCTAAGAGCCAAAATCATCCATAACTTTTTGCAGATTTACTTTTGCACAAGCTTCCACACAATAGTCATGGATTACTCCTGGAAGACTGGACAAAAGCTGTGGATGACATTCAGCCTTCCCAGAACTGGGCATTGATTCTAACACCAGTTTTCCAGTCATTTGTCATATCCTGGGTTATGGCCATCTTCATTCATATGCCGACTCATATCGTCATTCATTTATCAAATATTTAATCGGTATCACCATAAATCCAAGTAGGCCTATTAATGGTGAATTTTCATCTTCTTCTTTGCCAGGAAGTGTACAATGAAAAAAAAGTACCCTTTGGGGCGAAAATAGGCTAAAGAGAAAGGAATATTATTTTCATTTAACTGCCACAGCCAGAGTCTTCAGAGAAGCAGACAAGTACTGCAGCAGAACAGGGTGTGGAAGTAAAGTAAGATGAAAGGTCTGCAGTTCATTTTTTATGCCTGACATGTGGTGGTAGGAAGAACAAAGTAACAGTGATAAAGTGAATTTACACTTAATCCTAGTCTTAGATTTTAGATATTAAACACTTGCATAAATTTTAGACGAAGTCAAAAAATATTCCAAGGGAGAAATGCACAATCTTTAAAATTTTTGGAGAAATAATAGAAGGGCCAAAGCATATGCCCTCAATTAGATTTTAATAAATCAAAATACCCTTCAATTAAATTCATTTGTTGTTTCAAAGATCTGAAATAATTTAAACCATTGAATAAGATATGCTACTATTTATAACCTAGTGATTTATACTTTTAATTAACTTCAGAACATGTAGTTATTTTATTTGGGTTCTGAAGAGTTTTCCTACCCAGGAACAAGAATAAAACCAGTGCTAGAAACCACCGCTGATTACATACAGGAAAATCCCTTGAGGTTCAAATCTGATTCTTGCTTTGATTTAGTTTTGTGATTTAATTTATATGTGATTTATTAAAATTACATTTAACTTTTTAATTGAGAGTAGCCTTTTTCCCCATTTTGGAAAGCTATTAGTAAAAGCTTTTTCAGGACTAAAGTTTGGAGGAATTTTAGAAAGGTCTGATATGTTTTTTCTTGCTCTAGAACCTTCAAGAATATAAAACTGAGATATTATATCCTCACTTAAGCTGTTAATTCTACCAGTTGCTAAAATGTCATACTGTGTTTGAACCGGTTTGTTGTTCCATGCCTGATTCTAACTGTTGCTTCTTGACCTGCATACAGGTTTCTCAGGAGGCAGGTAAGGTGGTCTGATATTCCCATCTCTTTAAAACTTTTCCATAATTTGTTGTGATCCACATAGTTAAAGGCGTTAGCATAATCAGTGAAGCAGAAGTAGATGTTTTCCTGGAATTCTCTTGCTTTCTCTATGATCCAACAGATGTTGGCAATTTGATCTCTGGTTCCTCTGCCTTTTCTAAATTCAGTTTGTACATGTGGAACTTCTCAGTTCATGTACTGTTGCCTAGCTTGAAGGATTTTGAGCATTACTTTGCAAGCATGTGAAAAGAGTGCAATTGTGTGGTAGTTTGAACATTCTTTGGCATTGCCCTTCTTTGGGACTGGAATGAAAACTGACTTTTCAGTTTTTTTTCAGTACTGTAGCCACTGCTGAGTTTTCTAAATTTGCTATCATATTTAACAGCATCATACTCTTTTTATTGAATTTCTTCAATCATGAAAAGTACTGACAAAAAAAAATTTTATATAAGAAAAAAGAGATTAGAATTGATGTGTACATTAACGAATTGGTATATGTATACACACGACCGATTCACTTTTCTATACAGTAAGAAACTAATACAACATTGTAAAGCAACTGTATTCCAATAAAAATTAATTTAAATTTTTCATTAAAAAAAAGAAATGAACATTAGAACAATGCTACCTATCATTCTCTGAGACCTGCCCTGTCTAATACTGTAGCCACTAGCCATATGTGGTTATTGAGCACTTGAAATATAGTATGAGGAAGGAAAAACTACCTCTATCCTTTTAGGTTCAGTCACTGGGGACCTGGAAAATAAATTAATAGAAGACAGATTAACAAGAAAAAAGGTACATAATTTTACTACTATTGATGTGTAACAGAAGTTCACAAAAAGGAAGTGAAATTCAAAGAAGTGGTTAGATTTGGGGGCTTATATACCATTTAAACAAAGGAAAGGGCATTTGGATTTCAATCGAAAATAAGTCATGGGGAAATGACTAGGAAATACTTGGGGAACTAATGGAAGATAAGGGTTATCTAGTAAGGCCTCTTGGTACAAAGTCTTCCCCAAGTGCCCAGTGATAAAGAGTTGCTCTTCTCTTCCTGGTGCAGGGAGGAGAGCACCTTCACGAAAGATAGTATGCTCTGCTTTTAGGCAGACAAAGGGAGGGCAGAGAATTCACCCTGCCCTCCCTTAATCTCAGCTGCCTTCAGTTCAAAGTCATTTTTGTGCCGAAGTGGCATATTTTGGAATGAGTTGAATTGTTCAGTCGTTAAGTCATGTTCTACTCTTTTGGGACCCCATGGACTATAGCCTGCCAGGCTTTTCTGACCATGGGTTTCCCAGGCAAGAATACTGGAGTGGATTTCCTTTTCCAGGGGATCTTCCTTGCCATTTCCTTCTCCAGGGGATCTTCCCGACCCAGGGATCCAACCCACGTCTCCTGCATTGCAGGCGAATCCTTTAGCACTGAGCCACCAGGGAAGCCCATATTTTGGAATGGTATACCTCAACCCTCTTCAGCAGAAAGTCTGAACTGAGACGTGGCTTAAATATAAAATACACACCAGATTTTGAATACTTTGTATAAAGAAAATAAGAATGTAAAATATCTCACTGATAATTTTTTATGTTGATTACAAGCTGAAATGATAGTATTTTTGATATATTGGGCTAAATGAAATGTATTATTAATTAATTTCATCTGTTTCTGTCTCTCTTTTTAAAAAATATGTCTACTACAACATCTACAGTGGCATGCGGCTTGCATTACTGTGAGACAGTGTTGTTCTGGACATTAAATAAATTACTCAAGTTGAGGGTATATTTGGTTTTCAAAAGAGTGGCCTTCATTGCCAGATGCACAGCAGATGTTAGCTAATTTACTAGAATGACAACAGTTTAAACTCAAAAATGACTTAAACAATGGGAACGCCTCCTGGGATGCTCAAAACAGTGGAGCATTTGTGTTACTGTGGTCATGGTTTGGACTTTCAGTGATATATGGGCAGTCTGTTTGGGGTAACACTTTTCATGTCCACTTCGAAGTCAGCCCTCAGCTCCTTAGACTGTACGACAAGGGCAATAAAGCCTGAGGTAAACGGTAGGGGTGAGATCATGTTACACAGGACAAGGATCTGATGAAATGTTAACTGAGGGCCTCCCTTGGTGGCCTGCATCCCTATAGAGAATGTGCCAAGGTAGAGCAGTGATGGGGAACCCACCTGCTAATGCAGGAGATGCAAGAGACCTGGGTTCAGCCCCTGGGTTGAGACGACCCCCTGGAGGAGGAAATGGCAACCTGCTCCAGTATTCTTGCCTGGAAAATCCCATGAACAGAGGACTATGGCAAGTTACAGACTGTAGGGCTGAAAAGAGTCAGGCACAGGTGAACTCTCTGAGATCCTAAGAGTGTAGGTACTATGATTTGGGGCTTCCTACGTGGCTCAGTGGGTAAAGAATCTGCCTGCAATGCAGGAGACGCAGGAGTCGCAGGTTCAATCCCTGAGTCAGGGAGATCCCTTGGAGGAGGTCATGGCAACCCATTCCAGTATTTTTGTTTGGAGAATCCCATGGACAGAGGAATCTGGTGGCTACAGTCCACGGGGTCGCAAAGAGTTGGACTCGACTGAAGTGACTGAGGACGCATGCACACACTGTGATTTTAAAGAAAGATTTTGCTGTGTTTGCATATATCAAAAGGACTTCAAAGCTGTGACCCATCAGCAGAGTGTCAGTATCTTAAGAACAGTGCAGTCAGGAAGCCCTGGGCTCCAGGAAGCACATGCCTATCTGAGTGTCACCTGCCAGCTGTGCAGCAGGTGATGTCACCTTCCTGAGCCTCATATTCCCCCCACCATCAGGATTGCTCAGTGGCAGTACCTGAGCCAGGTTCAACCCCAGATTTCCTTCATGTGGTCCACACCATATTGAAAACATTGAATTATTTAGCATAACTTTTAAAAAGCAGGAGATTTCATATAAATCTACTGACTTTTCTCAAAAAAAATGGGACTCAGAAACATTGTTTTGTACCTCCCTGAAGAGAACAAGCCCTCATAACTGGCCTGCTTTGCTTGTGAACATGACTTTCTGGCCTGTGGCCTTACATTGTTAACCCCGACCATGACAAGGAGCAAATGCTACTTTCATCATTTGGCTGTTTTGATGTCAAAATAAAGTGCAAAGTGCTGTGCTCCCCACCCCCTGCCCCATAAGACCTCAATAATTGCTATTTCTGCATCCTTACCTATTGGTGTTTAGGCTTGTGGGCTTACACTGACTCTCAAGTATTTAAATAGATTTTCTGCTTTGAGAACATGGCCAATGGTTAAAAATAACTACAAAAGAGAAGTTACAAGTGAGTTTGAGATGAAGCAAATTTTTAGGTAAAAAGCAGCAGACTTCACAATCTTGAAAATTTTAAAAGACAGACATTCTTTTTTAAGATTAAAATCTTAAGATTGTAGCTATGTCTTCTAAATGAAACATTTAATCAGTGAGATAGTTCACTGGGAAAATAGATATTTTCCCTACACTGTGCCCAAAAAGCTGATTTAACTGATTTCACAGATAAATTGAAGGAGGTGGCTGATTGTTTTTACAAACTCATTCCTTGTCCTTTATTGTTTTAAAATTTAACCATTGAACATTATAGTAAAGTAATTAATCTACCTTGAACCGACAAAGGCAAGGACAGTATTAATAAGCTGTGTCACAGCTCTTGTAGGTTTTTGAGTCCAAATTTCCTTGAAAATTAGTATCTGATCACTGAAGGCTACAGTACTAGGATTATGAATCTCTGCCTTGAGGTTCTGGACTATCAGAGCTGCCTCAAGTGTTTGTTCACTCTAGAGGGTTCTAAAGTCTGTACTGAGAACTAACTGGCTGGTTTCACTTCCTCTCCTGAAGATTTTTCAGCAGATCCAAACCTTGCAGAGGCTTCTCCTTCTTACCAGGCTCCTCTGTTGTTCCCACAAAGCCTACTGTGACCAAGCACATATTTCAAAACTCTCAAGTAATTCTTCCTCCCCACAGGCCTTGCTGAATCCTAAACCCAGGATCAGTTTCACGAATGATGTGCTCAGTTAAGCAGCCGAAGGAAGACTACTCCTATCTTGAGAGTCTAAAGGCATCTAACACCAGGCCTTTAAAGTCCTCATTTCTCAGCATGAAGGGTGGAGTAGAATTTAGCAGAGGCCTGCCAACCTCTCCTCCAAGACTTGCAACTTCTCCCAGCCTCAATATTCTCTTCCACAATATACACAATATTCTCTACTTTTGGATACTTCTCTTAGCCTGGCTTCTCTTCTTTGCATTTGAAAAATAATGTCACTTTTCTCCAGAGGAGGTCTTTGACTCCTTCTGGCATTTTCACAGACTGTTTTCTTCTTTTTTTAATTTAAACTTTGGTTATGAAGCCAAATGTGGCAAATTTAAGCATGTTATTAGCTGTTACTAAGCTGCTTCCATGCTTGCTTTGTAAACTCTTTACCCAAAGAAAGTTTCGGTTCAGTCGCTCAGTCATGCCTGGCTCTTTGCGACCCCATGGACTGCAGCACACCAGGCTTCCCTGTCCATCACTAACTCCTGGAGCTTACTCAAACTCATGTCCATCGAGTCGATGATGCCATCTGACAAAGAAAGTTTAATCATTTATGTTAGTTTTCTGAAGTGAACTAGCACCCTCTGTAGGCCAACCATTTTATAAGTATGAGAAACCGTATCTCACAGTGTTGTTTCTAATGTCAGTGCCTAAGGCAAAAAACACACAACTGTCAAAATTACCCGTGAAAATCCCTGAATTTATAAAGCAGCATAAAAGCCACCAATTAGCTTCTTTTGTTTATTTTTTAATGTTTGCCTCCCTTTTGAAGAGGCAGAAAGATTAGATGAATAAAGAGATAGTTTCTTTTTCAACCCCTCTTTTTAAATCTCTCCTCCACGCCACTTACTTTGAGAAGTTCAGACAGCATATTCATTCAGCAACATTTATTGACTGTCTCCTGGGTGTCAACCACCGTTACAGGTTCTAACACCTAGAGATCCCTGCTCTCATGGAACTTATATTCTAAAGAGGAGATTTTTTTTAAAAATGAGGTCTAGATTTTGAAAAGACATACTTTTTTTTTTTTTTCTGAGAGTGAGAAGTACTCTGAGGATAATAAAACAGGAGCATGACTTAGAGAGTGATGAAGGCAGCCAGTTTTAAATAGTTACCCCGAGCTTCAAGAAGAGGTGACTTTAAGCAGAGATTTGGATGAAGAAGCAGGTCTCTAAGCTCTGTGACTTTGCACACTATGGAGAGAGGAGTTGAAACTGTCCTTCAGGCACTTTAGCTGCCTTGTCTCTGACCTTGGTGGTTTGAGTTTGTTTGTTTATTGAATATCTTCTTCAAGTTTGTTGTACAGCTTTTCATTTAGCTTAACACATTGCTGGTAACAATAAACAGATTGTTCATATTTATTTTAAATTATAGGATGCAGCTAATGATTCTGAGCTGTTCTTATCTGCAGGAAGTGAGGCATGGGCATTAAGAAACAGGATGAGCAAGTCATTTCAGGATACACATGGTATTTCAACCTTCGGGATGAAACAGCAAGTCCTCCTTCATCACTGTCCTCCATCCCAGGAGCACTTCTCCAGGGTAATGCCCTGCCTTTGCCATTCTTGTCTGAGGAGGCTCTTCTAGGACAAAGTAACAACACTGTCTGATCTTGTAGAACCTAGGGAACAGGAAAAGTTATTGACGGTGGCCATTTGCAGATCTGTTCCAAATTGTGTCTCTCCAACAGGGAAGAATAGAGAAGCCCCCAGCAGACTGAGAATGAAACTCCAGCCCCAAAGAGAGACGTGGCAAAAGAAGAGAAAGTGTTTGGGAGGGCAGGTGGAAATGAAGCCATCAGAATGAGAATCAGGCCTAAAAGGAAGTGGGATGCTGCTTCATTCATTCATTTAGCAAATATCTACTGAACACTTGCCAAGCGCTGTGATATTACCGGGGATATTACAGTGAACGAGACTTAGTCCCGAATTAAAGATTCAGAAACTGCGTGCAAAACACTGTCAAGACCATCAGGAGGTCTTCTGTGACGGTACAATCCTCAAGCTCCTGTTCCCTGCCCCTAAGGCTGCTTGCTGTTAGACTGCCCATGGCTCTTCTAGCTTAATGTACCTTGCCTTAGACACCTCTTCCTAGTCTACCTTCTTCCGCCAAACACTGGCAGAGAGCAGAGTAATGATTGAAAGGATGGGCATTGGAATCCAAGGGTCCTGGGTTCAATTTCTGACTTTGCCACTTACTGGACACTTCACACGACTTTCCACACCTTAGTGCTCTCATCTCAACATTGAGGATTAATAACAATTTCTTCATAGAGTTTTCATGCAGACTAAATGAACTAATTATATACAAGGCTGAACCAATTATTTGGCCCAGAGTGAGTCAGTTCAGTTCAGTTCAGTCGCTCAGTCGTGTCTGACTCTTTGCGACCCCATGGATCCGCCAGGCCTCCCTGTCCATCACCAACTCCCGGAGTTCACTCAAACTCACGTCCATCGAGTCGGTGATGCCATCCAGCCATCTTATCCTCTGTCATCCCCTTTTCCTCCTGCCCCAGTCAGGTAGCCTTAATAATGATTCCCAAAGATATCCAGGTCTTAATTCCTTAACCTATGAATGTTACCTTGTATGGCAAAAGCATTCTGCAGATGTGATTGTGTCCTCTTGAGATGGGGAGATTATCTTGAATTATCTAGTGGTATCTTAAATGTAGCTATAACTATCCCTATATGAGGCAAACAGAGGGAGATTTGACTACAAAATTGTCAGATAGAAGGCAATCAATGATAGAAGCACTGAGAGATTTGCAAATAATATACTACTAATTTTGAAGACAGAGGAAGGGGTTGTAAACCAGTGAGTGCATAGAATACAACTATCAGTTAGTTCAGTTCAATCACTCAGTCGTATGCAACTCTTTGGACCCCATGGACTACAGCACACCAGGCTTCCCTGTCCATTGCCAACTCCTGGAGCTTGCTCGAACTCATGTCCATCGAGCCGTTGATGCCATCCAACCATCTCAGCCTCTGTCGTCCCCTTTTCCTCCTGCCTTCAATCTTTTACAGCATCAGGGTCTTTTCTAATGAGTCAGTTCTTCACAGCAAGTGGCCAAAATATTGGAGCTTCAGCATCAGTCCTTCCAATGAAAATTCAGGACTGATTTCCTTTGGGATTGACTGGTTGGATCTCCTTGCAGTCCAAGGGACTCTCAAGAGTCTTCTCCAACACCACAATTCAAAAGCATCAATTCTTTGGAATATAGCTATAGAAGCTAGAAAAGGCAAGAAAATAGACTTTCCCCTAGAGTTTGTAGAAGGAACCAGCTCTGCCTGAATCATGACTTTAGCCTAATGTAACTGATTTCAGATTTCTGAACTCCAGAAATTTAACAAATTAAGTTTTGTTCATTTAAGTCACTAAATTTGTGATAATTTGTTATAGGAGCAATAAGAAATAAGCCCAGTAAATATTTGATAGATAACAGAGGATGAGATGGCTGGATGGCATCACGGACTCAATGGACATGAGTTTGCACAAACTCCAGGAGATAGGGAAGGACAGAGAAGCCTAGAGTGCTGCAGTTAATGGGACTGCAAATAGTTGGACATAACTTAGTGGCTGAACAACAACAACAAGGGTATTCAATAAATGCCTATAAAAGGCAAACATGTCCCAGCAAAATATTAATAATTATGATTTTCTGAGAACATAGTATGGTCTACATACTAAGTACTTTAAGTACTCTACATAAATTAAGCCATTCAATCCTTACAGCCTTAAGTTAAATATTATTATTTTCTTTTTAACATATGAAGAAATTTGGAGCATGGAGAGGTTAAGTAATTTGCCCAAGAATACACAGCTACAACCTTTACTGAGCTGGGATATGACTACAAGCAGGCTAGCCCCTAAATTTCAACTCCTAGTCTCTACGCCTACTGCCTCCTCCGTGTTATATGTTTAGCTATGCCACATGAATCCCATAAAAGAAGAGATCATGGAGGACAAAGGGTAGGGTGGGAGGAATGAGAACTAAAACATTTGGCAGATCAAATTGGTCTCTTCAAGGGCTATTTCCAGGTTCAGAGTTGCTCATTGTAGTCATGAGGCAAAATGATTGACTGATTCCCAAAGGAGAAATGGCTTCTGGGAAGATGTGATGATAGATATCATGTGATAAGTGATCAGTAACTGGTTAATGAAGAAATATGGAAAGAATTTGGGGTTAGAAAGAGTGTCTGAATTATGGCATGTCGTAGGTCACACTTTCTTAAGGGTCCTTTGAAATAGCTCTTTGAATGATCAAGTGAGAGGTTTGCAGTGGTTTGAAATTGTATGTGACTAGAGCAAAAAGTTACCTGTGAGATTTTTCAAGGCCTTAATTATGTCTGTAAGGTGGGAGTGCTTTTGTTGTTGTTTTTCCCCCTCATTCTTGAATACACATAGTATGTATGAATTATCCTGTTTTGAGCACCTGACATTCCTGGTGATGACTATATTCCAAATTACCTAGTTTGGGTCAGTTTGGTAATTGATTGTTTTAATAAATAAATAAATTTCATATTATGGAATAGGCTGTTGCTTGCCACTTAATTACCTAAATTCATCCATCTATACCTATATCTATCTATAATTCTGCTAAATGACTTGTTTTCCTAATCTGGATGTTCTGGTTTTCTGGAGGACATCCATGAGCATATTTGTTCAATATTGGTAGTATTTCAGGAGCAGAGCAAAACAGAGTAAGTCTGTGTTCACAGATTAAGAGCCTTGATTACTTATAAGTAGGCTATCTTAAATATAATTTATGAATGTATGACAGATATGAATGATGACAGGCTTCCCAGCTAAAGTTAACACTTCTTACTCTCTCTTGCAGATGGCTATGGCTCTCTTGCACATAGCCATGTGGCGAGTTTCTTGCTAATGGGATGTGAATAGGTGTTATATGTCATTTCCAGATCACCCCTTAAAGGGTATCCCCTTGTGACCGGATTCGGTTTACACAATTAAGCAGATTCACCTCCCCTCCTCCTCTAGACCTTGCTGTTTACCCTACTTCTGATATGTTTCACTCCTTTGGCTGTCCCTGTGATCATTTTCTAAGATCAGCGGTTGCTTCAGCCTCCCAGGCTCTGTGGTCTCCATAGCTTTAGGAGCATCCTCAGCACCCAGATCCAAAAAGGCTTAGGTGTCTTTTGTGGTGGCCTGAGGAGGCAGTATTCAACTCAGAAATCCAGAGGAGGGTTAACACTCCACGAGATGAACTTGACCAGTGAGAGACAAAAAATCAGAAACTGCTGCCAGGTAAGTTGCTTGCCTTTCCTACCTGACAGACTGTTCTAAGACCTTAGCTACAGTGCCTCGACCTGGTAGCTTATTAGAAATGCAGAAACTCAGGCCAAACCACAGACCAATTGAATCAAATCTGAATTTTAACAGGCTCCCTGGGAGAGTCATTTGCACACTAAGGTTTGAAAAGCGTTGCTCTGAGACACAGCTGATCCACAAACAAAACAAACTCAGACACATCACTGTCAAACTACTGAAACTCAAGGATAAAGAGAAATCTCTAAGGCAGCCAGAGAAAACAAGACCCATTAGAGATGAACAAAGATGAGCGTTACAGCAGTCTTCCTGTCAAAAGCCATGCCAGTCAGAACACAGGAGATAGACATCTCTAAGGCACCGAAAGGAAAGAGCTGTCAGAAATATCTTCTTAGAAATGAAACATCAATACTTTTCCCAGCAAACAAAAACCGAGAGAATGAGTTGTAAAGCAATCCTGCACTCTTAGAAATGTTAAAGAAATTTCTTTAGACAAAAACAATATTCTATCAGACAGAAACTTGGATCTGTGCAGTAAAATAAAGAGTGCTAGAACTGGCAAAAATGAAGGTAAAACAAAATATTTTAAAGGTTTATTTTCCAGGAAGATTGATGATTTGCCAAAACAAAAATAGTGTCACTGCTGCTAAGTCACTTCAGGCGTGTCCAACTCTGTGTGACCCCGTAGACGGCAGCCTACCAGGCTCCCTCGTCCCTGGGATTCTCCAGGCAAGAACACTGGAGTGGGTTGCCATTTCCAGTGTAAGTATTTAGCACATGTAAAATGAAATACAGCACAAGAGTGGCACAAAAGATGGGTGGGCAGGATTTGGAAGTATACTGTTGAAGGCATAATATTATTTGAAGGTAGGCCATAATTAACTAAAGATCAACCAGCTTGACCTAAGTGACATTTGTAGAATGCTCCACCCCCCAAAAAAAGAATGCAAAAATATGCTTTTGAGCCACAGCATAAATAAGCTAGATGTTCATAATCAGAAAGATGTCTGGAAAATCCTTAAATATTTGGAAATTAAACAGCCCTCTGTTAAATAACCCATGGACCAAAAAAGGAAGTCACGAGGGAAATTAGAAAAAAAAATCTTAATTAAGTGAAAATGAGAAAATAGGAGACATACAATCATTGTCATTGGGAAATGATTAAATTATGGATGTCATCCATTATCAAGGCCCTTCCATTGGTTTTTAGGTCATTTGCTAGGTTCTTCTTTGTTATGTAGAATCAAGGTAATAGGGTAAAGGAAAGAGAAAGCTTAAAAATTCAGAGTCTCAGTTGATATCCACATAAGTGAACTGAGGACAAATTAAAGAAGGTGTCAAGTAGAATTTTCTGAAATAGAGGTAAACAGCAGAGAACATGATTTGGGGGGAAGCTACTGCAAAGCCTGTAAGAAAACTTGATGATGAGAAAGGTGTGTAAACTCTAAAGAATATTTCAAAGAGTTTGGCTGCATATTAAAAAAATATACCCCAATTTCAATATTTTATCAGAAGACTGAGCAAAGATCTAAATTTCTTTTGATTTTAGTTTTTGGGAGACAGCTGTTTCTTTGACTGTGAATCTAAAACAGAATAATGTGAAAACCAGTAGAGCCCGAGATAGCCCTGTTAATGCCTTCTCTCCTTCATCCATTTCAGTCCTCCCTTCTTTCACATTCTCCTCAGGCTGCAGTAGTTCTTTTATAGTTTATGTTCTTCCTGAGCATCTTTGTGGATATCCTCTTTAGCTTCCTTTAAAAAAAAAAACAAGGAAAAGCCTCCGTAAGAAAGAAACCCTGTGTACTTCCCTGCCTGGGAAGGATTAAATCCCCCAGACCTTCTAGGAGTGACCCTGGACATCTCACACTTACTTTGAGAATATACAATCTTGTATTTTCATTAGGCATCTGGATGACCTGAGCATTATATATCCGATATATCCTCCTCTCACCCCTCCAATCCGCTCTCACCCCTCCCCCTCAGTCAAATGATGAGGCCCTGACTCAAATGGACCCAGGAATTTGAATCTAGGGCAAACAGACACACAGATGGAAGATGACTGGAGCTGAGTCATTTTGCTGGCAGTCTCCAAAATGCACTGTTCCAGGAATTCATGGTACTGAGATCCCTGGAGCTGCCCTAGTCTGGTTCTCTCTGAGACTGGTTTTCCGCTTCAATTCTGCGTTTTCTTGTATCATTTCAATCACTTAGTTCAATGACTGCTTGAGCTAGCCAGAATCAGTGTCTGTTATTTGCAAGCAAAGGCCCACAACAGAGACAAATGGCAACATAGAAACGGTACTGAGGTCTGTTCCAGATTCTTCTGAGCTGAGCCTGCTTGTGTCAGTGTGGGCTGTGTGATGACTCAGTGTCCTACAATTTTCTCTACTTATTCTGCTGCGAAACCTCTGATCTTAAGAGTGGACAATATCTTGAGACATCATTTGTCCCTTACTTGGTGCTTACTTAAAACATTATGCTTTAAGTCCACATATGTCCTTTTCTTATTGGTCTGTGTCAAGAAGTGGTACTTGACACTATAAGAAACGATTTGAGTCGTAAAAATAAATAACACCTCTCGTTTATAAAGTGACCATTTAAATGATCCAGAATATATCTATAGTATTTTTTGACGTTATCATGGAGATGAAAGCACATTATTTAAAAAGCTTGAAGAAGTCTGCTGTGGTAGACTGTACTTTATGCTGTATTTCACAGACTTTTTTATTCTCCCTGATACCTCAGTGGGGGTCAGATTCAGCCTTGACAAATGAGTAGTTAAGTACCTTAAGTGTAAGAAGTCAGTGTGCAAGGATAGGAATAGAAAATTCACAAAAAAGGGCACACATATGTCATTAAGCATAGGAAAATACATTCAATCCCTTTAAGATCCAGGATGTTTAAGGCATCAGTCAGGATGGTCTAGGTAATGCTGTAGTAACTCAACAGCAAATCTCAGTGGCTTAAAACAACAAAGGTTTATATTTTTTGCTCATATCTGGCATGGCCTAGCTGAAAGCTTTATTCATGGAATTAAAATGGTATGTCCCTGGGTCATGGGACCCAGACCACCTTTGGGAATATTGCTGGCAGCTGGTAGCCAAAGTGAAAGAGTTCTGTAGGATCTTGTATTGCCAGTGAAATACTCAGCCCAGAGTGATGCATGTTATTTCTAGTCACAATTCAATTACTAGAACAAGTCACATAGTCCTTACCTAACATCAAATGCCGTGAAATTCAATCCTACTATATGCTCAGAAGGTGATGTCAGAAATACTTGGTGGACAGTATTAATGACTGTTGTTATTCAGTCATTAAGTCGTGTCTGACTATCTGCAACCCCATGGATTGCAGCATGCCTGGCTCCTCTGTCCTCCACTCTCTCCCGGAGTTTGCTCAAATTCATGTCGGTTGAATCAGTGACGCTATCTAACCATCTCATCCTCTGCTGCCCCTTCTCCTTTTGCTTTCAATCTTTCCCAGCATCAGAGTCTTTTCCAATGAGTCGGCATCATGTAATTAAAACAATAATAAGTTATTATTTTTCAACCCTTAAGACTGGCAACTTTGTAAAGATAATAAAACCTTGTCTCAGCTGGTGTGTAAAAATAGGCAGTCTTGTATATCAGGAATGAGAATTTATACATCATTTCCAGGGGGAGTGTACACCTACACTTATGTGTATGCTCACACACACACACATAGTGTGCATATATATATATTTCTTTTTTTCTCTACCCTACAGTCTCACTACTAGGAAGAGACTAGTAGGCTGAATTTATACATCATTCAGCCTAACCAGATAGTCACAATTGCAAAAAGACAGGTTTATAAAAACATTCATTAAAGCATTGTGTATAACAGTGAGAAATGGAAACAACTGGTAAATGCAAGGTCAGAGCTATGGCTGAACAGCTCACATTACAATTGTTTGATTAAATATTGTGGATCTATTAAAATTATGCTCACAAAGAATTTGTAATTAAGTAATATCTTTTGGCAACCCACTCCAGTACTCTTGCCTGGAGAATCCCATGGATGGAGGAGCCTAGTGGGCTACAGTCCACGGAGTCACAAACAGTCGGACACGCCTGAGCGACTTCCCTTTTACTTTATAATAAAAGAAAGCTGAATGATAGGGGATTGATGCTTTTGAACTGTGGTGCTGGGCGAAGACTCTTGAGAGTCCCTTGGACTGCAAGGAGATCAGTCCTGGGTGTTCATTGGAAGGACTGATGCTGAAGCTCCAACACCTTGGCCACATAATGAGAAGAACTGACCCACTGGAAAAGACCCTGATACTGGGACAGATTGAAGGCAGGAGGAGAAGGGGACAACAAAGGATGAGATGGTTGGATGGCATCAACGACTCGATGGACATGAGTTTGAGCAAGCTCCAGGAGTTGGTGATGGACAGGGAAGCCTGGTGTGCTGCAGTCCATGGGGTCGCAAAGAATCGGACACGACTGAGCGACCGAACTGACAGACTTTATAATGTTAAATGACAAAGCAGCCTCTACACTTTCAGTAGAACTTCTCATTACTCTCTGCAAGTGGAAGGAAAGCACCTCAGAGTTCTCCCTGATGTATCTGCCAACAATTACAGCTCCTTCAGCAGAACCCATATATTTCCTATTAGAGACCTCAAGTGAGGTTGTCCTTCCATGGGTGACTCTTAGGCTGCTTTGGAGCTCAAATGTTCAGCATCCACAGAAGCTATGCTTGGAGCAGGATGGTGGTGCAGTCTGCGCGCAGAGTGGCCTCCACTTCCCTGGAGGCTCATTTACGCTCAGGACTTGGGAAGAGATGGAAGACCTGACTCCATTCTCAGAGTCCTTATGGCTGAGTTTTCCTTTTCTGAAGATCTACTGTGCTCTCCAGGGATTAGCAGAGCACCCTGATCTTCTCACTTGGATTTTTCTTTTCTTTCTTTCTTTCTTCCTTTCTCCCTCCTGCTCTCCTCCTTTCTTTATTCCCTTCCTTCCTCTTCCTTCCTTCCCTCTTTCTTTCTTCTTCCTTCCTCTTTCCCTTCCATTTCCTTCCTCCCTTCCTCCTTCGTCTATCCTTCCTACTTGTTCCCTTGAAAGAAACATTTCATGAACAGTTTTAAGTTTCAGGCACTGTGCCCAGCACTAGGAATACCACAATGACCAAAATACTCTCTCTGCTCCCATTGAACATTCTATGTATCCACCGGAGAAAAGAAGGAAAAGATTGCAGTGTATCCCTGAGACAGGAACCTCTAAGATATCTCATGATCCCTGCTTGCTGGTATCCATGCTCTATGTAATCTGCTCTTCTGAGTGTTGACTGGAGTTAGCAAGTTGCTTCTAACAAATAGAATATGCCAGAGCAATGGGATGTCACTTCTGAGATTAGGTATTTAAAAGGCTTTGGCTTCTCCCTTCAGTCCCAGAACAGTAGCCCCCCAGCAACTATTAGAGATCCATTTGGCCTCAAAAAAAAAAAGCTCTGGCTCTGACCATGGTTTCCCCCCACCACCGTCACTCCCCGTTTTCTCTCCTCTGGCTCTGGGAGAAGCAGGCTGCCATGAGCTTCACCATCGTGCTACAACATCAGTGTTATTTGTCAGAAATAGATGGTAATTGTAGGTAATTCCCTGACAGTCGAGCGGTTCAGTTCAGTTCAGTTGCTCAGTTGTGTCCGACTCTTTGCGACCCCATGAATCGCAGCACGCCAGGCCTCCCTGTCCATCACCAACTCTCGGAGTTCATTCAGACTCACGTCCCTCGAGCCAGGGATGCCATCCAGCCATCTCATCCTCTGTCGTCCCCTTCTCCTCCTGCCCCCAATCCCTCCCAGCATCAGAGTCTTTTCCAGTGAGTCAACTCTTCGCATGAGGTGGCCAAAGTACTGGAGCTTCAGCTTCAGCATCATTCCCTCCAAAGAAATCCCAGGGCTGATCTCCTTCAGAATGGACTGGTTGGATCTCCTTGCTGTCCCAGGGACTCTCAAGAGTCTTCTCCAACACCACAGTTCAAAATAATCAATTCTTCGGTGCTCAGCCTTCTTCACAGTCCAACTGTCACATCCATACATGACCACAGGAAAAACCATAGCCTTGCGATTAGGACTCTGCATTTCCCCTGCAGCAGGCACAGGTTAGATCCCTGGTAGGGAAAACTAAGATGCCACAAGCCATGCAACATGGCCAAAAAAAAAAAAAAAAAAGATAATTGTAAGTACAATCACAAGAAAACAAAACAATGCTGTTAAATCCTAACGAAACAAGATTGTCCTTTGAAAGTTCTAAATCTAGAATCTCCTTGCTTCCTCTCTCTGTGTCACTCTTCAGAAGAGAGGTGATAAAAACATAGCACTAAAATGAATTTTTCTCTTTGATGCGACCTGAAGGATTAAAGAGAATTTAAAAAGGAATCATACAATTCTATTTTAGTTACTGCTGTTGTTCGCATATGACTAAAATTCATCTCTTATTCATGAAGCTCTTTGAGAACACTACACTAAACAGCTAAGACCTTAAGCCACAAGTTTGGGTCAGCACTCAGAGAAAGCTGTTTTTGCTTTTTTTTCCTTTTTTTATTGAAGTATAGTTACTTTACAATATTATATTAGTTCCTGGTGTAGAACAAAGTGATTCAGCTACATATTTTTAATATTCTTTTCCATTATAGGTTATTACAAGATATTGAATATAGTTCCCTGTACTGTACAATAGGATCTTGTTTATTTATGTACTTTAGCTGGCATCTGCCAGTCTCAGATTCCTAATTTATTCCCCCCTGCCACTTTTGATAATTATAAGTTTGTTTTATATGTCTGTGAGTCTGCTTCTGTTTTGTAAATAAGTTAATTTGTGTCATATTTTAGATTCCGTACGTAAGTAATATCATATGATATTTATCTTTCTCTGTCTGACTTGCTCACTTCGTGTGATAGTCTCTAGGTCCATCCACGCTGCTGCAAATGGCATTATCTCAATCTTTTTTATGACTGAGTAGTATTTTATTGTGAGAAGACTCCACCTCTTTATGCACTCATCTGCCAGTGGACTTTTAGATCGCTTCCATGTGTTAGCTGTTGTAAACAGTGAAAGCTGTTCTGTTGTTGTTATTGTTGTTATTTTAAGTCAAACTTAAGGCAGTAGTTCTGCATAGTGATGTTCCATGAACTTTCATTGTGTATTACCAGATTTTGTTCAGTATGTAAAACTGATTTCCACCCCCAGCCGAGGATGCATATTTTTCGTATATGTGATGGGAGACTAACAGAGTCAGTTGGTCTACGCATATCCCACTCTCCATACTTAAGAAGTATCACCTCTCCATGAGAGCAGTGAATTGGAACACTTGTCAGATCTCTAATTACCCAAAGGCTACATGGTGATAAAGGATGACCCAGTAAGCAGTAAAATAAGTCTAAAAAGACTTTTCAATTTTCCAAAACTTGTTTTTTAAAAATCATCATTCATCTTTTAATGCTTTTGAGCGCCCTATCCAGACTTCTGGAATTCAAAACTGTGCCTAATCCTCCCACTTTAGAGTTAAAGCCTCAACCCTAAAGTATTAAAAAAGTCATTACTTGAGGTCAAAGGTAGAACCCTTCCACTAGCAACCATATAAAATTTCAGAATTTTTGCAATACGGGTTATGCTTTTAGGGAAACAAATATTTCCTATTCATTTGTTCTGTCCAAGCAATAAAATATGGCTAATGACTGCAAAGATAAAGTTCTCTCTGAAATGCTTTCTAACATGTAAATTAATATTTTTTCTGAGATATACTATGAAAAACACTTTAAGCTCATAAATTATTTGTTCCAAGTGACAGCAGAGAATAACATTTTCTAAAGGAGCAGTATTTTCCCTTCTCAGAATGTTGGACTCTGCCTGATCCGTTTGTGAATACGTGGGGTCAGGCAGTACAGTCACGGCCCGGAAGTGCAGAGGTGGGGGAAGAGGAGGCACAGGGAAGCAGCTGGGGGTGCAGTTTCGTTCATAAGAACAAAAGAAAATACCGACTTAGAAAATTGTGATTATTTCTCCTCCAGTGCAGAAATGGGTCATGTTTAGGTGCCTGAAGTGAGCTTGGCAGAAAATCACTTGCATCCTCATGCTGTTACGTTCCACAGGACTTTTTGTCCAGATTACTGTCTTGGTAAATGGCCTACTTTATAAAATGCCACAGTAGTTCATATATCTAAATGAGAAGAAATAGATTGACTTGGAATATGAAAGTCCATTGAGATGTCAGACAACTCTATCCTTGTTTAAATTTCAAAAGAGATACTTGCCTGGTACCCCCCAAATGATTTTAAATTAATATCTATCTTGAATTCAAGTCTTTGAGTCCTAGGCAAGGAAAAAATTAAAAGTCACAGGAGGGGATTTACCTCATGGTCCAATGGTTAAGAATCCACCTTGCAGTGCAGGGGATGTGGGTTCAATCCCTCGTTGGAAAACTAAGATCCCACATGCCTCAGCACACCTAAGCCTATGTCATAACTTCTGAGCCCCCACGCCACGACTGGAGAGTTTGGGTGCCACAACGAAAGATCCCACACACTGCAACTAAGACCCAATGCAACCAAAATTAATTTTAAAAAATAAATCAAGATAAGAGATTGAATAAATACCACTTCCTCTCTTAAGAAAGATGTGTGACTCCCCCATTACCACTTTCTGGCCCCTTAAGAAGGAGCTTTCTTTTTAATTTAATTTATTTATGTTTTTGTCTGCACCACGTCTTTGTTGCTGTGCACAGGCCTCCTCTAGATGCGGTGAGCAGGGGCTCTTCTTCATTGTGGTGGCTTCTCTTGTTGTGGCATGCAGGCCCCAGAGTGTGCAGGCTTCAGAGGTTGCAGCTCACAGGCTCTAGACCGTGGGCTTGGTGGTTTTGGCACACAAGTTTCAGTTGCTTTGCAGCATGTGAAATCTTCCCAGACCAGGGATTGAACCTGTGTCCTCTGCCCTGGCTGGCAGAATTCTTATCCTCTGTGCTACCAGGGAAGTCCATAAGAAGAAGCTTTCAGAGAAGCAAATTAAGTTCTATTTGTTTAAAAAGTTCAAAATAATAACAATTATATTTACTTGGAACATAACTGAGGAAAAAAGACAGATTATCATACCCTAGCAAGTCAGCCTTAGTGTGTGTAGGACCTTGGTGAGTGACTGCTGGAGAGGAGATAGAGGCTGGACCCAAGCTCAGAAATCGTAATATGGCTGTGACTCTGACCCAAAGACACTGGGTGATAATCCAAGTTGATGTTCATAGAAGAATAGATGCTCGTATCTCAGGGCGTCCAGTTTACAGATGGAGCATGTTAGCAAAGGTCTCCATGAGCAGGTGATGCTTCAAGTGAGCAGGAAACTAATACCATGTTTATGAATGGTCCATCTTTTTAGCATATAGCTGCAGTCAGCAACTTGAGGGCCAGTGAAATGACTGCAGTACCTCAGAAAGGGGAGTGGTGAGATTTGTCAGTGCTCAACAGAGTAGAACCAGGCTCTATTCATCAGAGAAATTGAGGCAGAAGTCTAATCACACAAACCAGACTTACTACTATGAGATTTAGGAAAGTATTATAACTCAGTGAACCCACCACAGGCATTGCAGGCACCAGGTGGACAGAAAGTCAACTATATCCAGAACCTACCCACTTGCAAAGGTGGGCCTCAGTGATGCCAGCTTTGAAGGCAGGAACTGATATTGTTAGAAAACCAAGCGGCTTTGCTATGGCAAGGGGGATCAGCAGTATTCACTGGGCGTGCGCTTGATGATAACCCTGGGCTACATTTCATGGACAGGAACTGTAAAAGCATGTATAGAATCCCAAGTGGCCAATGAAAGACACCCAGCCTCAGTGGCAATCAGGGAAATACAAGCTAAAACCACAACTGGAACCATTTCTCACCCATCAAGTATATTTAAGATTGTTACTGAAGCATTGTGAAAAACTACAATTACCTAAACATTCGTCAATAGAACTGATATTTGATTTAGTAATGTATTTATTATAATAAATTTTGTATTTTATTTTGCAATGGAATGCTGTAAAAATGCTATAAAACAGTGAACATGAGCTAGTAAAGAAAACTGAAGGCACATCCATGAATACTCAGTAATGTATTTCTAGAGCAGCACAAGCTTAGTTATAGGGCATATCCAAATACCTAGATTAATACAGAAAAGTACTTTGTTACCGCTTCTAACATAACACTCTCTAGGTTCTAGTTGGAAATTTTTATTTAGATGCCCCGTCACCCAGTATGACAGTTCTTTGAAGGCCGGAATGAAACAGATTCCCATAACAGAGAGGTGGTGGTGGTTTAATCACTCAGTCATGTCCAACTCTTGTGACCCCATGGGCTATAGCCTGCCAGGTTCCTCTGTCTATGGGATTCCCCAGGCAAGAATACTGGAGTGGGTTGCCATTTCCTTCTCCAGAGGATCTTCCTGACCCAGGAATCAAACCCAGGTCTCCTGCATCGCAGGCAGATTCTTTACCAACTGAGCTACAAGGGAAGCTCCGATAACAGAGTAGGTGCTCAGTAATGTTAGTTGAATGAAATCTTGCCATTTGCAACAACATGGGTAGACCTGGAGGGTATTATGCTAAGTGAACTAAGCCAGATGGATAAATCATACAAACACTGTATGATTTCACTCCTATGTGGAGTATTTTTAAACTTTTTAAATTAATAAACCAAGCCAAACAAAATGAACACATAGATACAGAGAACAGAGTTGTGGTTACCAGAGGGAAAGGGGGGTGAGGGCAGGGCAAAGTGGGTAAAGGGGGCCAACTGTCGGGTGACAGATAGAAGCTAAACCTTTGCTGATGAGGATGCTATAGTGTAGACAGAGATTGAAATATAACATAGATTGTGCACATGAAACTTTTATAATGTTATAAACCAATGAAAAATAATAATGTTAGTTGGATAAATTAGTCAGTAAATGACTGAAGACTTAAGAGACACAATTGTGTCTGTTACTTAACTGTCATTGTTTAGACCAAGGTCAAAGCCATCATTGCTATTCCTTGGCCCCTGCTCCTCCTTCCAGTCTGGTGTTTTTCCGGAACCCCTGTCCTTCCCTCTCTTCACATTTGTTGGACCAGTCAGGGAAGCTGGGAAAGAGATGATCTATCGCCATAGCTCACTTTCTATCCACACTTTACGGTCTCAACTTGGACAGCTTGTGACCACTCCCAAAGACAATCAGGTGCCTTTGAGGTAACCTGGCGAATAGACCATCTTTTTTCTCTGATGTCTGTTTCTGTATATGTGTGTGTTCTCACATGTGTGTGTATAAAAGACCAGCAAGGACTGAATGTTGAGCTTTCCCTCTACCATATTATCCCGAATTTTGAGAACACACAGAGCATTCTCAAAGCATTTTGATGGGCCTTTACCATAAGATGTATCTGGAATAAATCCAAACAGTAGCATGTGCCAAGAGAGACTTTTGTTCGGTTGCTAAGTCATGTCTGGTTCTTTACCCCACGGACTGCAGCATGCCAGGCTTCCCTGTCCTTCATCATCTCCCAGAGCTTGCTTAAATTCATGTCCATTGAGTTGGTGATGTCATCCAACCATCTCATCCTATCATCCCCTTCTCCTCCTGCCTTAAATCTTTTCCAGCACCAGGGTCTTTTCTAATGAGTCTACTCTTTGCATCAGGTGGCCAAAGTATTGGAGCTTCAGCTTCAGCATCAGTCCTCCAGTGAGTATTCTGGGTTGATTTCCTTTAGGATTGACTGGTTTGATCTCCTTTCTGTCCAAGGGACTCTCAAGAGTCTTCTGGAAGTGACTGAGGCCATTAAGAGATTCTTTTAGGGGTTGTCTTTTAAAATAATTTTTAAGGAGAGACTGAGGCCCTTAAAAATTCTATGAAAGACAATACCTAAAAGAATGTTCAACCTGTATTTGAAGCAGGAAAAACAAGAAAAGGAAAATCCACTGCCAAGGGAATGTGATGCAGTGTTAACAGACGGCATGAGAATGGGAAAACCTCACTTTCCTTTTGCTTTGACTTGCAAAAGCAGTCTTTCCCAAAGTGGGTGCCACAAAATGCTTGTTCTTTCATGGGTTTTGCAGAAAGAAGACTTGCGTGACAAATGCATTTGGGAAACATTAGGAAAATACATAAGTTTCTTTACTGCAGGACTTTTCAGGTGCTTTAAGATGCTACAGTGTTCTCTGAAACACAAAGAGAGGGGTAGAGTCTTCACTGCTATTCAGACCTACGTAATAATTGCCATTTTAGATCTGGAAGCACCTCATGGGATTCGTGCTCTGGGAACTCATGCTTGGGAAACAATCTTTGAAAGCAAGGAGTATGGTCTCTAACAAAAACAAGTGGAACAGACAAAGGACAACGTAGTTCTGTCTTTGAGGACATTTGAGAGGGAAAAAAAGAGTATTTAGCTGTTTCAAAGATTTCAAAGCTTTCAGCCCAGAAAGTACATTCCAATGACTAAAATCAGTTTTGAGAAATAAAGGAAAATGTTAAGGTTCCATCAGATTGGAAATAAATAAGTAATATTTCCAAAGAAATGTTTTTAAAACTTGAGACCAAAATGTGACCCTCATTTAGAGTTAAAATAGATTTTCACTCCACTATGGTCCTTCTATTACAAGTGACAAACTACTGCTATTTTAAGGAAAAAGTGAATGCACTGGCAGGACTTTTACTTGGAGGGAAGAAGAGAGACTAGAGACTCAGGCTTGAAAACAGGGCAGGAACCGGGGAAGCCATGCGCGGTGGAGCCTTAGCTGCCGTGGCTGAAATGAGCTCCTTCAAGCATTTCTTCTCTATCAGTTACTAAAGATTTGAAGTTCCAGAAGAGAGAGAGTCAGGCTGAAATAGTTTTTTCTCATGCCAGTCTCTTGGCCAAGGGTGAGCTGGGCACCACGCATATACACAATGGGAAGACGTATTACCTAAAATTAAATGGGGAGGGGAGGCGGTGGGTGTAGGTGTGTAACTGATTCACTTTGCTGTACCTCTGAAACTAGCACAACGTTGTAAACCGCTATGCCCCAGTTAAAAAAAAAAAAATAGAAGGGGGGGTGGTAGGAAGGGAAAATGAATGATGAGTGCCTGAAAATTAACAAATTTCCGTTACATGTTTCCTAAGAACCGGCTATATCAAATTAATCTAATTGCCTGAGTGTGGTACAACTCCAGAATGACATAGAAGAATGCTATTCATTATGTTTAATTCATCCATGTATTTGTAAATCTTCAATACCCAGCAAGTAAACATAAGGCACCATGGTTTACAAGTCATATTAGCCCCCTACTTAGAGCCTTCAGTGGTTTACAACTTAGTATAGAACACAAAATCCCGCGGCCCCACAGTGTGTGGACCCCTGACTCTCGCATCCCTCTCCCCTTGCCCTGTCCTTCCAGCCCCAGTGCCCCAGGCTTCCCACACACTGTTGCGTCTGCTGGGCACACTTTTTCTACTCAACCCTGGAAAAGCTGAATAACTGCTAGTCATAGTAGGCCTGAAGTGTTGGTTCCTCAGAGAAGTTTTGCTAAACGCTCTCTCTCTCTCTCTGTCTCTCCTTTGGTTCTGGCTCCTGCCTCCCCTGTCATATAGATTCATGACACAGTCTGTGGTCTCCTGTTCTGCTTGCTGACTTACGTAATGACTCTCTTCCTCAGTAGATGACACACTTCCCAAATCCAAGGACTGCATCTGTTTTGCTCAATTCTAAATGCAGCATCTAATACAGACCTTGACCACCGCTGGCACACACACAAAAACCAATGTTCGATGAGGATTCAGAATGAATATGAACGCTGTTTATAGGGAATCTGTATTCTAAAGACAAGAAATTATGATCATCACCGTGGTAAGCTCAGTACTAGAGGGTTGCAGAAGGTACCAGAGGAGCACCCTGAACAGGAAGGGTTACTTTGGCCGTGAGACAGTTTCACAAGGTCTCGCTGGTG
The DNA here is from genome assembly GCF_042477335.2 of Ovis canadensis. Classification (NCBI taxonomy): domain Eukaryota; kingdom Metazoa; phylum Chordata; class Mammalia; order Artiodactyla; family Bovidae; genus Ovis; species Ovis canadensis. The sequence goes on along the minus strand of NC_091247.1, from coordinate 135,022,283 downwards.
TCCTTGGAGATTTGTCCAAGAGGGGGTATGAGGCTGGTTGACCACACCAGGTGGAAATGCACAGAGGGAGGGAGAAGGGGGAGAGGAGGTTGAGGGGCGCCCCTTGAGGCGAGTGCCGCAGGACCTGGACTCCGACCCTCTGGGCAGCATTTGTGCCCAAGGCTTGGATGAACACAGAACAGTTATGAAATCTGCACATGACAGAGAACTGGGAAACGTGTGTCGCCTTCTCCTGAATTTCTGTTTCGTCAGGTTGGCTTCAGACAGGCATTCTATGCTGCATTCCTTAATGGAACATTTGCTTCCTATTAACTGGAAGTGTCTTTGTGTTTCAGTTTATTTGCAATTTAATTCGAATGACTTGGAAAATGGGGTTTCTAAAAGAACAAGTCAATGACTTGATATTTTGGAATGTTAACTATGCTACAAAGTTAATTCATGACGGTCAAAAAAAACAACATAAAAACCAAGCTTAGCACTCCTTTTTCAAACTCATCCGCTGTCGACTTTTCAGTTATTTACCATAACATGATTTTTTATTAAACTCTCACTTTTCTTTCATTTGCGCAATTAGGCCTGAATTCAGTGTTCTGACCACACCATGAAAAGACTATGAGCCAATTTATGCTCACTCGGTTGTTAAAATGAGGTAATAAAACCAGTTCCCCGGGCTGGTCTACCCTCCTGCTCTTCTTCCCCCTTCCTTCCTCCCTCTTTCCTGTTTCATTTCCTCCCTCGCTTCTCTCTCTGCCTTCTTCCTTCTGCAGGAATTTATTAAGATCCTAATGTGAGCCTGGACCTCTGCTGGGTGCACACAATTTGAATATATAACACTTGGATTTAGGCACTTTTAACCAGATACAACCAGAGTGAGTTTAACATGGTTCTATCAGCCTATGATAGCACATCTCCAGAAACATCTCGTACATTTAAAAATTCCTTATTTCAGCCCAATTTGATGTAAGAGCGTTGGCCTCCCCTTGCACCCCTCACAATCGCAGATCCATCCACTGATTCACCGCCGGACAGTTCTTGATTAGTTTATTGTTTACTCCAACTTCAGCAGAGAGCAAAATAAAAATGCACGCAGCTGACTCTTCAGTGAGTCAGTAAGCCTCCTTCTTGTTTCCTAATTTGAGTTCTAGTTAAGGCTGGAATAAGCAATTCTCTTCCCAGCAATTGTAATTAAACATATTTACTTTAAAAATACACAGAGACCTTAACGTATCAATTAAAATGGTTAACGGTTGTCTCTAATGTAACATGGAAATCAAACAAGCACATAGCTCTACATATGACATCGACTGGGTGCATTTAATTTGGCTGATAAATCCCTGTGGATCTGCTTCCTTGTCCTCTGCTCTTTTGGGAAATGTTTTCCGTTTCTTGCTTTGTTGTTACTGGTATTTAGTAGACCACACAGGTCTTCTTAAGTAAGGACAGATGATAATGCGTTTGCTTTGTGCACAGTAGATCCCCCTGGTGGCGTAGATGGTAAAGCATTTGCTTACAATGCAGGAGACCCAGGTTCGATCCCTGGGTCTGGAAGATCCCCTGGAGAAGGAAATGGCAACCCTTCCAGTACTCTTGCCTGGAAAATCCCATGGATGGAGGAGCATGGTAGGCTATAGTCCATGGGGATTGCAAAGAGTCAGACACAACTGAGCAACTTCACTTTCTTTGTACACAGTGTTCCCTGACTTCACAGTGATACATGAAAAGATGTCCTGGAGAATATTATTTAAGTTTGAGTTTCTCTAAATAATTCATTTTCAAATAAGCTAGGAAATTCTATGTATTTAGCAGAATTACTTTCTAAAGTTAAATTGAGGGTGAATCTTAGTAGAGCTATATGGATGTAGTCTGGGACTTTCCTGTTGATTAGAATAAGATTCAGCCTCACTGGTGTAAACAATAGGTAAGAAGCAGTCCCTTATTTTAAAGAAGGGTCCTCAAGACATGTGCATGGGTCTTACTATGACATGGACATTCTGGTTCAGCAACAATCCCTCCCTTAGCCTTTAGCAGAGAAAGGATGGGCAGGTACATCTTTAGGGTGACTTCCCAAGAGGAGGAGCATGATGGCATCTCTTCTCTGGTCTGAGTGGGCCATTGTTGCCCCCACCAGAGCCAAGTGAAGAGAGGCAGTGAGAGACCCCTTCACTCAGCACTGGAGTGCAGGCAAGAAAGGGATGTGGGACTTTTAATCCCTAACCAGATGATTGCCTGGCTGGAGGAATGTGAGGAGTGTGAGACAAGCAAGTTTTGAGAAGAATCTGACAAGGGTCCTTTGGATTTTGAGGGATATAGAGAAATCTACACACTGGAATCTGGCTGGAGCTGCCCCTAGTGGCTGGGTGATGATGGAGGGTTGTAGGTTACACTTCAAGCATTTGGCTGGGCAGGGATGCACAGTGCTTCATAGGGACTGAAGCATCACAGTGGAGATCATCTACCAAGTAGAGTGGAAGGAAAGGCCATGCTTGGCAGCTGTACTAGGTGACAGCGGGGAGGAGGGAGATTTGAAATGAATGAGAAATTCAAGTTTAATTTACACTGGGCTAGAGTTTTCCGTAGGTGAAAGTGAGACTCTTCTCACATCTGAGAGTGGCCACAAAGGTCAGGGATCTGCCTGAAAAGTCCCTAAGGGCACAGAAGGGAGCGCTGCTTGTTTGGAGGCAACGGAAAGAGAAGACAAAGCAGTTTACTGATTATAGTCACTGATTCAGCACACTTAATAAATCAGTTACACAATTGTTTAAAAAGTCAGCTATTATAACTCCTATGGAGTATTCTTGCCAAAGTTTAAAAACACACACACACACTTTTTAGCCTAATTTAATCAAATCTCTTGAATTAACTAACAGCTTCCAAGACAGGAGATGCAAGAACATGTTAATGTCACTAGGAGGGTGAAGTGAAGTGAAGTCACTCAGTCGTGTCCGACTCTTTGCTACCCAGTGGACTGTAGCTTGCCAGGCTCCTCTGTCCATGGGATTCTCCAGGCAAGAATACTGGAGTGGGTTACCATTTCCTTCTCCGGGGGAATCTTCCCAACCCAGGAATCGAACCCAGGTCTCCCGCATTGGAGGCAGGCGCTTTAACCTCTGAGCCACCAGGGACTGTCACTAGGAGGGTGCCATCAGCCAAATCCAAAAGGTTAGACATTCCACAGGACGAGAGCCCACTTTTTCTTCGACAAGCACATGGCACAGAGGAAGAAAGAGAAGGGGAACTGTCATAAGCTGAAAGAAACTTAAGAATATCTGATATATGTAACGTGTGTGCTGTGTCTGAATTTTTATTTGAACTGTAAAGATGTTTTTGAGACAGTCAAGAAAAGTCTGAACTGAGACTGGGTATTGAAAGTATTAAGAAGGGAGGTTCAAGAGGGAGGGGACAAATGTATACTTATGGCTGATTCATGTTGATGTTTGGCAGAAGCCAAAAACATTCTGAAAAGCAATTATCCTTCAATTAAAAAATAGATAAATTTTTTAAAAGTATTAAGGAACTGTTATTAATTTGGGGACATGATAATATGATTTTTTTTCTTTTAAGTTTTGATGGACTAGAAAAACATAGTATTAGAGTGAAGGAAGATTTGTTTTAAAACACTCCAGGATAAAAATAGTTTAAAAAAACAAACAAATGTAGATTTCTTAAAAAGAACAAGTAAATGAAATAAAATATACTCCAGGATAAAAGAAAATAAAGTGGCTTTGGAGAGAGGATTGATGAGAAAAGAATAGTGGAATGGGAATAGTTGTTGAATTTAGGTGATGGGTACTGTCAACTACAAATTGGCACTTACCAAGAGCATTGCCAGTGACTGAACAAAAAAAGGCATTTGCCATCTGCCTCTATGGAGACCGAACCCCGTGCTGCTGCAGCTGCTGACCTTCAACAACCCCTGAGGGAGTTCAGGGTGGAGGGAGGCACTCTGTGCTCCAGGGAATCTGGTGAGACAGGTCTTTAGATACTTGGATGTTTTTAGGAACAGATTTTATGATCTCAATCCTTGCATCTCCTCATATCTAGAGAAGCACTAAATCCCTTCATGGTGACATCAGATCCTCATGACTAACAAAAAACCTTTTGTAAATTGAGTATCGCATGGTATTGAACTCCCCCTTCACCAAAACCTTATATAATTGGCTTCCCCCACTGCCACTTTTTTGGGGCTTCCCTGGTGGCTCAGACGGTAAAGCGTCTGCCTGCAATGCGGGAGACCCGGGTTCGATTCCTGGATTGGGAAGATCCCCTGGAGAAGGAAATGGCAATCCACTCCAGCACTCTTGCCTGGAAAATCCCATGGACGGAGAAGCCTGATACCCTACAGTCCATGGGGTCACAAAGAGTCGGACACGACTGAGCGACTTCACTTTCACTGCCACTTTGGAGCAGTCTCTCAGAGCTATCTGAGATGCTGCCATCCAGGCTGCAGTCCTCGTTTTGCCCCAAATAAAACTTAACTCACAACTCTCAAGTTGTACATCTTTTTTAGTCAACAGTACTGTTAGCGGAAGCACACTGATTGAAACTGCCCACCCTGGCCAGGCACCATAGTAACCATCTGCATGAGTTGTTTTATGACAGGAGATCCTGATAAGGAATACGGAACTAATAAGCCACCACCAACCGGCAGAGTTCAGGAAAGGTCTAAAGGAGACACCGTATGTCCATCCGCTTCCCAGAATCCCTCTTGCTAGCATCCATCTTGGCTGAGCGATGTGTGCACCACCAGAAAAGACTCTGAATTAGAATGATTGGCCAAAGACCACCCGGAAACTAACTCCATCACCATAAAACCCGAGACTGTGAGCCACGCAGCAGAGCTCTTCTCCTGGGTTCTCTTACCCTACTGCTCTCCACCTGGGTGCCCTTTTCCCATAAAATCTCTTGCTTTGTCAGCACATGTGTCTCCTCGGACAATTCATTTCCGAGTGTTAGACAAGAGCCCAGTTTCGGGCCCTGGAAGGGGTCCCTCTTCCTGCATCAGTACCATAAGGCTTCATTGTACCATTCTTTCTATTTTTGTATGACTTTCTAATAAGATACAGCCTCAGGTAAATTGATAATAAATGTTTAAAATATAAAAATTAGATTAAAAAATCTGTTCAAATCATAAATATTTTTATTAAGGTCTGGTACAGTATACTGATTAAGAGTTCAAGTGCTCAAATTTAACTTAGTTTTGAAGGCTGGCTGTAACCATTGACCTTCAGAAAGTCACTTAACTTTATAAACCCTTTATAAACCCCATTTTCCCCATCTGCAAGATGGGAATACTAATAATGCCTCTTACTGTTGCTACAAGGATTTAACAAGATGATATATATAAAATATTAACAGCGCAGAGTTGTTGCAGCTATTAATCATTAATCTCTGCTAGTAAGCACAAAGTAAGTGTGACTATTAGCATAGTCAGATTTAATTTTCACTTCATTCTCTGTATCTTTTTCTTTTTTCTACCACATCATGAGACGTTCAGCATATTAGTTCCCTAACCAGGGACTGAACCCATGCGCCCTAACCACTGGACCATCAGGGAAGTCCGTCTGTTTCTACTTTAAAATGCTATTTTTGATGCTGTAGTTGTCTTGTTACCTTAAGTCTGAAAGACTATAAGGCAGAAGTGAAAATTTCTTAGACAGAGATCCTCAGGGGTTGGGAACTGGTTTTTTATCTCCTTACCTTGGAATGCATCCAGAATTGACCTTTGATCACTCGAAAGTGAAAGTGAAAGGCGCTCAGTCCTGTCCAGCTCTTTGCAACCCCATAGACTATACCATCCATGGAATTCTCCAGATCAAAATACTGCAGTGGGTAGCCTTTCCTTTCTCCAGGAGATCTTCCAACCCAGGGATCAAACCCAGGTCTCCCACATTGTGGGCAAATTCTTTACCAGCTGAGCCACAAGGGAACCCAAGAATACTGGAGTGGGTACCTTATCCCTTCTCCAGGGGATCTTCCTGACCCAGGAATCAAACCGAGGTCTCCTGCATTGCTGGTGGAGTCTTTACCAACTGTTCCATGAGGGAAGCCCTCTTTGATCAGTTAAAGTTTTATAATTGCTAGTTGCACAAACCAAGTCTAAACAACTTAAGCTGGTGGGGGAAAGGATATCTTAGAGAATCAAAGGAAAATCTAAATCTGTAAAAGTAGACTTAGGGCAAATTCAGAAACCAGAAAACTCAAGAGATCTAAGTAGAGTGAAGCCAAATGTTCAGTGTCTTCATGTCACCGCAATCGGGATGAATGGACTTTGAAGGCTGTGGTCCATGTGATCAGATTAGTTAGTTCTGTGACTGTGAACAATATGAAAAGGCAAAAAGATAGAACACTGAAATATAAACTCCCCAGGTCAGTAGTTGCCCAATATGCTACTGGAGATCAGTGGAGAAATAACTCCAGAAGGAATGAAAAGACGAAGCCAAAGCAAAAACAACACCCAGTTGTGGATGTGAGTGGTGATAGAAGCAAGGTCCGATGCTGTAAAGAGCAATATTACATAGGAACCTGGAATGTTAGGTCCATGAATCAAGGCAAATTGGCAGTGGTCAAACAAGAGATGACAAGAGTTAACGTCGACCTTTTAAGAATCAGTGAACTAAAATGGACTAGAATGGGTGAATTTAACTCAGATGACCATTATATCTACTACAGTGGGCAAGAATCCCTTAGAAGAAATGGAGTAGCCATGATAGTCAACAAGAGTCCAAAATGCAGTACTTGGACACAATCTCAGAAACGACAGAATGATCTCTGTTCATTTTCAAGGCAAACCATTCAATATCATGGCAATCAAAGTCTGTGCCCCTACCAGTAATGCTGAAGAAGCTGAAGTTCAATGGTTCTATGAAGACCTACAAGACCTTTCAGAACTAACACCCAAAAAAGATGTCCTTTTCATTATAGGGGCCTGGAATGCAAAATAGAAAGTCAAGAAACACCTGGAGTAACCGGCGAATTTGGTCTTGGAGTACAGAATGAAGCCAGGCAAAGGCTAATAGAGTTTTGCCAAGAGAACGCACTGGTCATAGCAAACACCCTCTTCCAACAACACAAGAGAAGACTCTACACATGGACAATCATCAGATGGCCAACACCAAAATCAGGTTGATTATATTATTTGCAGCCAAAGATGGAGAAGCTCTATACAGTCAGTAAAAACAAGACAGGGAGCTGACTGTGGCTCAGATCAGGAACTCCTTATTGCCAAATTCAGACTGAAATTGAATAAGCAGGGAAAACCATTAGACCACTCAGGTATGACCTAAATAAAATCCCTTACAATTATACAGTGGAAGTGAGAAATAGGTTTAAAGGACTAGACCTGATAGACAGAGTGCCTGGTGAACTATGAACGGAAGTTCGTGATATTATACAGAGATCAAGACCATCCCCAAGAAAAAGAAATGCAAAAAAGCAAAATGACTGTCTGAGGACACCTTACAAATAGCTGTGAAAAGAAGAGATGTGAAAAGCAAAGGAGAAAGGGAAAGATATACCCATTTGAATGCAGAGTTCCAAAGAATAGCAAGAAGAGATAAGAAAGCCTTCCTCAATGATTGGTGCAAAGAAATAGAGGAAAACAATAGAATGGGAAAGACTAGAGATGTCTTCAAGAATATTAGGGATACCAAGGTAATATTTCATGCAAAGATGGGCTCAATAAAGGACAGAAATGGTATGGACCTAACAGAAGCAGAAGATATTAAGAAGAGGTGGCAAGAATACAGAGAAGAACTGCACAAAAAATATCTTCATGACCCAGATAATCATGATGGTCTGATCACTCACCTAGAGCCAGACATCCTGGAATGTGAAGTCAAGTGGGGCTTACGAAGCAACACTATAAACAAAGCTAGTGGAAGTGATGGAATTCCAGTTGAGCTATTTCAAATCCTAAAAGATGATGCTGTGAGAGTGCTGCACTCAATATGCCAGCAAATCTGTAAAACTCAGCCTTGGCCACAGGACTGGAAAAGGTCAGTTTTCATCCCAATCCCAAAGAAGGGCAATGCCAAAGAATGCTCAAACTACTGCACAATTGCACTCATCTCACACACTAGTAAAGTGATGCTTAAAATTCTCTAAGCCAGGCTTCAGCAATACATGAACCGTGAACTTCCAGATGTTCAAGGTGGTTTTAGAAAAGGCAGAGGAACCAGAGATCAAATTGCCAACATCCGTCGGATCATCGAAAAAGTGTGAGAGTTCTAGAAAAACATCTATTTCTGCTTTATTGACTCTGCCAAAGCCTTTGACTGTGTGGATCACAATAAACTGTGGAAAATTCTGAAAGAGATGGGAATACCAGACCACCTGACCTGCCTCTTGAGAAATCTGTATGCAGGTCAGGAAGCAACAGAACTAAACTTGGAATAACAGACTGGTTCCAAATAGGAAAAGGAGTACGTCAAGGCTGTATATTGTCACCCTGCTTATTTAGCTTATATGCAGAGTACATCATGAGAGACGCTGGGCTGGATGAAGCACAAGCTGGAATCAAGATTGCTGGGAGAAATATCAATAACCTCAGATATGCAGATGACACCACCCTTATGGCAGAAAGTGAAGAAGAACTAAAGAGCCCCTTGATGAAAGTGAAAGAGGAGAGTGAAAAAGTTGGCTTAAAGCTCAACATTCAGAAAACAAAGACCGGATTGCATCCGGTCCCTTCACTTCATGGCAAATGATGGGGAAACAGTGGAAACAGTGTCAGACTTTATTTTGGGGGGCTCCAAAAATCACTGCAGATGGTGATTGCAGCCATGAAATTAAAAGATGCTTACTCCTTGTAAGGAAAGTTATGACCAACCTAGACAGCATATTAAAAAACAGAGATATTACTTTACCAACAAAGATCTGTCTCACCAAGGCTATGGTTTTTCCAGTAGTCATGTATAGATGTGCAATTTGGACTATAAAGAAAGCTAGCGCTGAAGAACTGATGCTTTTGAACGGTGGTGTTGGAGAAGACTTTTGAGAGTCCCTTGGACTGCAAGGAGATCCAGCCAGTCCATCCTAAGGGAGATCAGTCCTGAGTGTTCATTGGAAGGACTAATGTTGAAGTTGAAACTCCAATACTTTGGCCACCTGATGCGAAGAGCTGACTCATTTGAAAGACCCTGCTGCTGGGAAAGATTGAGGGCAGGAGGAGAAGGGGACGACAGAGGATGAGATGATTAGATGTCATGACTGACTCAATGGAGATGAGTTAGAGTGAACTCTGGGATCTGGTGATGGACAGGGAGGCCTGGCGTGCTGTGATCCATGGGGTCACAAAGAGTCAGACATGACTGAATGACTGAACTGAATTGAACTTTGAAATTTCTATGTCACTTTGCTTAAGATTTCCATTTCAGAGAGTGTCTGGCTCAGTCTGGGTCATATGCCATTCCTTGGTTGGAATAGGAAGAGGAATTGGATATCTCTAATGATAGTCTGTCTAGTCAAGGCTATGGTTTTTCCAGTGGTCATGTATGGATGTGAGAGTTGGACTGTGAAGAAAGCTGAGTGCCAAAGAATTGATGCTTTTGAACTGTGGTGTTGGAGAAGACTCTTGAGAGTCCCTTGGACTGCAAGGAGATCCACCCAGTCCATTCTGAAGGAGATCAGCCCTGGGTGTTCTCTGGAAGGACTGATGCTGAAGCTGAAACGCCAGTACTTTGGCCACCTCATGCGAAGAGTTGACTCATTGGAAAAGACTCTGATGCTGGGAGGGATTGGGGGTAGGAGGAGAAGGGGACGACCGAGGATGAGATGGCTGGATGGCATCACTAACTCAATGGATGTGAGTTTGAGTGAACTCCAGGAGATGGTGATGGACAGGGAGGCCTGGTGTGCTGCGATTTGTGGGATCACAAAGAGTCAGACACGACTGAGCAACTGAACTGAACTGAACTGAACTGAATGAGTCTTTTTGGCATGGTGAAAATGTTTTAAAATTGGTTGTGGTGGTTGCATAATATGTAACAATTTTAAAACCATTTAATCTTGTATTTAAATGGGTGAATTGCATGGTTGTTGTTGTTTACTCACTAAGTAGTGTCTGACTCTCTGTGACCCCATGAACTGCAGCATGCCAAGCTTCTTTGTCCTTCACTATCTCTTGGAGTTTGCTCAAACTCATGTCCATTGAGTTAGTGATACCATCCAGCGATCTCATCCTCTGTTGCCCCCTTCTCCTTTTGCATCTTTCCCAGCATCAGGGTCTTCTCAAACGAGTTGGCTCTTTGCATCAGATGGCCAAAGTATTGGAGCTTCAGCTTCGGCATCAGAGCATCCGATGAATATTCAGGGTTGATTTCCTTTAGGATTGACTGGTTTGATCTCCTTGCTGTCTTAAGGGACTCTCAAGAGTTTTCTCCAGCACTACAGTTCTAAAGCATCAATTTCTTGGCTCTTAGCCTTCTTTATGGTCCCACTCTCATATCCATATATGATTACTGGAAAAACCATAGCTTTGACTATAGTATGGTATGTGAGTTTTATCTCAATAAGTTCTTTTTAAAAAGCAAGTTGTTGTGGACATCTCCTCCCAACTTTGCATTCAATGATATGTTGGTGAGAGTAGGGTTGCCAGATTTAGCAAGTAAAAATACTGGCAATGGTTAAATTTGAATTTCAGATAAACAGCAAATATGTTTTTTTCCCATAATATTTCAATACTTTTTTAAAAATTTCTATACTTTTATTTCAAAAAAATTATATAAAGGGAACCATACAGTTTGTAACCTTTTGGGATTGGATTTTTTCACTCAGCATAATTCTCTGTAGAATTATATACCTGCTATGATAAGTATCAGCAGCCTGTTCCTTTTCATTGCTGAGCAATACTCCATGATATTCAGCTAAGGCCCATCCCACCCAGGGCTACTGGACCCAGTACAGAGATTAGCAGGGAACTGTGCTCATCTTGAGGGCCTGCTGTGAGCTAGTTTGTGTCCAGCTCACCTCTGGAGCTTTTAAGAAGAGGTGTTTCCTGTCACTGTGCTTCTTATAGCCCGTCCAAAAAGCAAATGTGTGAAGTGCCAGCATTATGGAGTTTGGAGCCAAATGAATTTTGCAAACACTCTTGTAACAAACTGCTGTAATTGCGAATAGGCATCTTTGATGCAATCTGGAAGACTTGAATATGGACTAAATATTAGGTTATTTAAGGGTTATTTTTGTTAGGGGTGATGACAGCATTGCAGTTATATAAAAAGTTGTCATCCGTTTTGTGGCTGGATGAAGCAATTGCTAGTGACATGACGGTGCATCTGAGATTTGCTTTAAGCACTCCAGCCTCAGGAAAAATGTGGGACAGGGAGAGTGGAAGTACAATTGACCCATGCTGACAACAGCAGAAGCTGGGTGTTTGATACCTAGGAGTTCATTATACCAGTCTTTCTAACTTCTATGTATGTTAGGATGTTTCCATTAAAAAAGTCTTTGAGAATGCAGTGTTACTAGACTCACATTCCGCACCTTGAGAGAAGCCGCCTTGTCCTATCATGGTGTCTGGACTGTGGCTTCCATTGCTCTGTGTTAAGCCTGATTGTATTTAGCAACCATGTACCATGAGACTCCTGGCTAGAAACATGGCTGTGAAATCTCCAGTTATGAATGGTATCAGCCTTGGTCATCCTGTCCTAGTGTTGTCTGGTTTGCAAGTATATTTCAGTGCTTTAGGAGGTGTCAGCTACCTCTGCAGGTCTTGGAGGATCTCCTGGGGTGTGAAGGTAGGCTGTGGCTCACTGTAGAGATAAGGACACTAGGCAGAGGGCCCAGGGAATATTCCTTGGCGTGATCTCCCCAGGAGGTCCCCATTTTGGCACTGATACCACTGCTGCTGCTAAGTCACTTCAGTCCTGTCCAACTCTGTGCAACCCCATAGACCGCAGCCCACCAGGCTCCCCCGTCCCCAGGATTCTCCAGGCAAGAACACTGGAGTGGGTTGCCATTTCCTTCTCCAATGCATGAAGGTGAAAAGTGAAAGTGAATACCACAAATATGTTTTAAATGTGTGTTCCATGCAATATTTGAGATACACTTATATTAAAAATAATTAATCATTTATCTGCAATTCAGATTTAACTGGGTAGCCTGAACTTTATCTAGCAATCTCAGGTGGGAGTATTGATACAAAAGAAATCAATAAATTCTACAAATCAGATTCTACCTTGCCTTCCCAGAGAGCTGGTCGTTATGCATTTGCCAGCACACCACTGTCTAAACCATTAAAAAAGAGACTAAAATTCAAAGGATGTAAAAAACAAAGTGTACTAAAACAATAACCAAAATAAAAGTGAAGTGAAAGTTGCTCAGTCATGTCCAACTGTTTGCGACCACATGGACTGTAGTCTGCCAGGCTCCTCTGTCTGTGAAATTCTCCAGGCCAGAATACTGGAATGGGTAGCCATTCCCTTCTCCAGGGGATCTCCCCAACCCAGGGATCAAACCCAGATCTTCCTTATTGCAGGTGGATTCTTCATCTGAGCCACCAGGGAAGGGGCCTAAAATAAAGATGGTATGACTATATTCACTTTAGACCTTAAAATTTTAAAAATATTACTGAAATAATGGTAAAAACATTGATAGATGATTCACATCCTCAAAATGTGGTAATTCTAAAGTTGTAAAGACCTCATAGCACAACTTTAAAATACATAAAGCAGAAACTTCCCTTGTGGCCCCAGTGGTTAAAACTCTGTGCTTCTGATGCAGGGGGGCCCAGGTTTTATCCCTGGTCAGGGGGCTAGATCCCACATGCTGCAGTGAAGATCTCGTGTGCTGTAAGTAAGACCCAGAACAGCCAAAAAAAAAAAAAATAATAATAATGTAAAAGTTGCCAGAACTATAAGGAAAATCAACAAATCCACCAGCACAGTGGGAGATTCTGATATATCATATCAATATTTAATCAAGCAATCATAAAAGGCGTCAGTAGGAATATAGATGATTTGGAAAATGCAGTAACAAACTTCATCTATTGGTTACATATAGACCCCTATACCTGAGAGCTGGGTTCCATACGTTCCTGTCAAGTGCCCCTAAAGCATTTATGTGAAAACATTCAGGTATATGGCCAAACTGTTTAGACAAGTTTGAATAAGTTTTTTAAAAACTGGAGTATACAGACCATATTCTTTACAAACAATGCAATTGAGTTAGAAATGCGTTTTAAAAGATTTTTTTTCTTTTAATAGTGTATGTTTGAAAATTTAAAAAAAAAACTTCCTGGAGAGGAAAATGCATGTTTTCAATGCTTATATTAGAAAGAAAAGTAATGCCTGAAAGTTAATAAGCTAAGCTTCCAATCTAAGAGATTAGAAGGGAAAACAAAAGAATAAAACCAGAGATCATGGCAGAAAGGGAAATTATCATGATAAACAGAAATTAAAAGGAGAGAACACACAAATGAACATTTAGGAAAAATGGTTAAAATGTAATCAGCATTTAAAAATCTTCTCATGCCTGCAAAGAAAATCACCAGGCCCAGATACTTTTATAGGTGAGTTCTAACACACTTTCAAGGAATATAAGAAAGGGGAGAGGAGAGAAGAAACACTCTCATTTTCAGAAGTTGGGTATGTAAAATTAATCAACGAGTGAGGAGACCAGAAGGGGGAGCTCCCACACCCTGCCACTATAGCAGAGCCCTGCATTGGAGAAGGAAATGGCAACCCACTCCAGTGTTCTTGCCTGGAGAATCCCAGGGACGGGGGAGCCTGGTGGGCTGCCGTCTATGGGGTCACACAGAGTCAGACACGACTGAAGCGACTTAGCAGCAGCAGCAGCAGAGGAGAGGAGAAGCACCGCTTTTCTAGCAAGGACTCTGCCAATGAAACATCATGGACTGTTTTACGATAGCCCTCCCAACTTCCTTTTCATCTCTTTAAACGCATTCTCCTCCCCTGCTGTGCCAGGACTTGTACCTATCTTGCCATGGTTTCTGAACCCGAACTGCAGTTCTCTGCTGATCAAGTATAAACCCGTATTTGCTGGAGGAATATCCAGCATTCTACTTCCTTCAGGTCAACAGGTATAATGGAGATATTAAAACCAACCAATTTCAGTGTAAGAAATGTAATTTATAGATCCCACATGCTGCAGGTAAAGATGCCACATGCCTAAACGGAGATCAGAAATCCTGCAAGCCACACCTAAGACCTGACACAGCCAAATAAATCATTATTTTTAAAAAAAGAAGGTAAGCATGTCCATTTGTTCAGTTATGGTCTATGGCTGTTTCACAGCACAGTAGCTGAGTTGAGTAGTTGCTACAGAAACCATATGACCTGCAAAGTCTAAAATGTATACTATCTGGTCCTTAAGAGAGGAAGTTCTTCCAATTCCTGCTGTGTAGTTCATAAATGTCTTATCACAATTAAAAATAAGTTCATATGTAAACATATTAACATTTAAAAAGTTATTTGAATTACTGTTTTACTTTAGCAGATGCCTCTAGACAAGATTTGAATCTATAGTAACAAGCTTCTAGGCTAAAGACCAAATAAAATACCCTATATGTATGGTATTTTTGAGGATGCAAGGAACAATTTAAGAGCTAAATTTTCTCTAGTGTGGTATGAAATAAGCCTCTGATTGAAACAGCAGAATGTTTGCACTTTAAAAAGATTGTCAACTTGGATTTATCTCAATAAAGTCCTTATTTTCATCCAGTTGTCAAATGTTTTGAACTGAATTAATATATTACTGTTAAAGTGATTAAAGATTATTTAGGTGATAGCCTTAAAGATATCACATTGAAAATACGACCAAATTTTCAGAGTAGATGCCAACAAGGGAGGTCAAGTGGCTGGAAAATAGGAGGAAAACTCTCTTCCTCCTCCCTTCTTAGGTTCAGTGGCTGGGGCCATGCAAATTGAACTGGCAAAAGATAGATTAACAGGAAAAGAAGATTTATCAAATGTGCATGTCAGAGGTCTACCAGAAATGAAGTGAGCACACCAAAGGACTGATCAGACCCAAAGGCTTATATGTCATTTCAGCAAAGAACAATGCATTTGTGAAGGATAAGACAAAGGGGAAGGAGTTTGAGTTCCTGGGAACATGGAAGATAAGGGTACTTGTGAGGTTTGTCATTTAGATTGCACTTGGTATCAGTCTCTGGGAAGGTAAGAGTCTAGAACCATCTTCAGTGATTAAGAGTCCCTGGGGAATGATAGATTTCTCCTCTTGTACAGGTGAGGGAAACCTTTTACAAATGAAGATGTATGTTTTGCTCTTGGCCAGATGTGGGGAGGGCAAGAGTTTTTTTCCTCAATGCTCGCTGTTTCTTAACTGCCATCAGCTCAAAATAATCCTTATGCCAAAGTGGCATATTTTGGTCCCTTCAGTAAAAAATGACTTCTTGAGGTGGAATTTATTTTGCTAAATTTTACAATCCGGGTCTGGTTCTTCCCCAAGCCCCAGCTCTCTTCAGAGAAGACGTGGTTGTTTCCTCTCTAATTTCACCTTGAGAACGTGAAGCTAACAGATTTTCTACAGATGCTGCTTTGCTGCTTGCTTCTCCATCTCATCATATGCCATTTCTATTAATATTCCTGCAGAAAGTTGGGCTGGAAGATTTCCTCTGTCAAAGCACCAATATGAGGGTTTGGCTGTCCTTCAGCAATTTAGTTTGTTCATTGTTGTTCAGTCACTAAATCATGTCTGACTCTTTGTGACCCCATGGACTGCAGCACGCTGGGCTTCCCTGTCCTTCATGATCTCCAGGAGTTTGCTCAAACTCATGTCCATTGAGTCAGCGATGCCATCCAACCATCTCATCCTCTGTCATCCCCTTCTTTTGCCTTATCTTTCCCAACATCAGGGTCTTTTCCAATGAGTTGGGTCTTTACATCAGGTGCCAAAGTATATTCAGGGTTGATTTCCTTTAGGATTGACTGGTTTGATCTCCTTGCTTTCCAAGGGACTCACAAAAGTCTTCTCCAGCACCATACTTCGAAAGCATCAATTCTTTGGCACTCAGCATTTTTTAGGGTCCAACTCTCAAACATCCATCCATGACTACTGGTAAAACTATAGCTTTGACTATACAGACCTTTGTTGACAAAGTGATATCTCTGTTTTTTAGTATGCTGTCTAGGTTTGTCATAGCTTTTCTTCCAAGGATCAAGCATCGTTTAATTTCATGATTGCTGTCTTCATCTGCAGTTATTTTGGAACTCAAGAAAATAAAATCTGTCACTGTTTCCACTTTTTCCCCATCTATTTGCCACGAAGTGATGGGA
Source organism: Ovis canadensis (assembly GCF_042477335.2). Lineage (NCBI taxonomy): Eukaryota > Metazoa > Chordata > Mammalia > Artiodactyla > Bovidae > Ovis > Ovis canadensis. Next base: position 135,006,030 of record NC_091247.1, on the reverse strand, counting down.
CTGGGTGCTAATTTACTCTGGACTTGGTTTTTTACACTTTTCCTCTTAATATGGCTAATGTTTTTAAAGTCAACCATATCATTCTTTTTTTTTTTTTACTCATTTATTCATTCAACACATGTTTTGGGTACCTACCAAGGATCAGACATTATTTTAGGTGTTATGGGCATACTGCATATTTTGGGCATACCTTTATATTCTAAATGATAGGAACAGACCATAAACAAGGTAAATATGTAAAATATGTAATGTGATCATGATAAATGGTAAAAAATGACTGTAAGGGTAGATTTTAAATCAAAGAAAACCAGACAGTGTTTGACACAAATAGTGTTTTTTTAAGCAATGCAGATAACTTTGTCTCATAGAGACACAAATGATTTGTATCCAGTAGAAGAGCTGGGGTTGAAACTGAAAGATTAGTTTTATTGCCCAATGGTATATTAACCAATTTAAATGTAATTTAGTAATCTTATTCCAGCGTTCTTTCCCCTCTCGGTAACTATAAATACCTTTGTCTTTCTATGCTCCATTTGAACCAGGTTTATTATTCTGCTGGTTCTGTCATTAATGAGGTAAGCAACTAGGAAAGTCATGATTTTTACCTTTTTGAAAATTATATATTAACATATAGAATGTGATTTATGTAGTTCTGATTTACTAAAACCTCTAGTGAGCAAACAAAAAACTGATATAAATATATAGTAGTGTTTTTTAAACTCATGGGCTGGTTTATTTTTTAATCTGTTTATTTTTGGCCGTGCTGGGTCTTCACTGCTGTGTGTGGGCTTTCTTTAGTTGCAGTGAGCGGGGGGTACCCATGCAAGGGCTCCTCATGGTGGTGGCTTCTCTTACTGCCGAGCTCGGGCTCTAGGGCGTTGAGGCTTGTGGCATACGGGCTTAGTTGCCCTGTGGCACATGGAATCTCCCCTGACCAGGGATTTAACCCCTGTCTCCTGTGTTAGCAGGTGGTCTCTTAACTACTGGACCACCAGGGAAGTCCTTTGGGTTGGTTTTTAACATTCTAACGTTGATTTAGACATTAGAAATGAAAATTATGAAGACCATACAGTTTTAGGAGATCAAAGTTTATGAGAATGTTTTACAAATACATATTTAGTGTTAAAAGATAAACTAAGACATATTAACATTTTTAAGTTTATTTGAACAAAAATCGATTTTAATCATGCAGTGCCAAACTAGAAGTGATTAGGTGCATTCTACCAGCAGAAGCTAGTGGAAAGATTTTTTTAAGCAAGAAGCAGAAGCCAAGCAAAAAATTATTTCATTAGCCGTAGCTTAAGTGTTTACCTTACTTGGAAAACCATAGTTAGATGTTTATGATTTTGATTTTGATTTCTTAACCTTGAAGCATGTCAAGCTTAAGTTTTGGTTTGGTTAGGTAGGCTGCTAAGAATAGAACCACCTCAGTCTAATGGATTCCTTATTTAAATAATTATTTTCAGAATATGTAAATAAATAAAATACTTAAACTCCTATAATGATTGCCTATTTTACTGGCATTTTTCTGCCAGTCCAGTAAATATTAAAATATTTAAAATCACTAAGAGAACAGGCTTTGGAGTAAGACTACCTGGATCTACATGCTGGATCAACCACTTCTGGGCAAATTGTTTAAGCCTCAGTACTCTTTATCGCATCAGTGAAGATAAGTGAAATATAATAATGTAAGCAAGAAGTTCAGAAAAGCACTGGTAACTAACAGCTCAATACATGTAAGGTACAAGCTTTCTGTTTGCAATGAAAACTTGCAAAGTAATTCCCTGGTGGTTCAAGGGTAAAGAATCCATCTGCCAATGCAAGAAACATGGGTTCAACCCCTGATCCAGGAAGATCTCCTAGAGTAGGAAACCCTCCAGTATTCTTGCCTGGGAAATCCCATGGACAGAGAAGCATGGCAGGCACCAGTCCAAGGGGCTGCAAAAGAGTCAGATGCGTCTTAGCACAATTGCAACTTTGTATTGTTGTGTAAAACACTTTAAAAACAACATACAGTGCTTGCAATATTTAATAGAATGTTTTTCAATGTAGAAAAGGTTTACTTACTAGTGGGCTCCTTACAAATAAAATTGGGCTAATTCTTATCTACCAAGAGAGTCCTGTATTTTGCCTTTATTTTATTAAACATTTTGTAGAACATTTTATAACCCCAGGTAAATTTTGTTTTCTTGCCAAACCTATGTCTCAACAATTAGTATTTCTTTTACATGAAAAAAAAACCTGTTGTTTGAGTAAACAACTGACAATACAAAGAAAAGATCTTGCAAACATTTGTTTAGAGGATTTGAGTAAAACCATTTCTCCCAAACTTTAGTAGTTATTAATTTTCCAAATAAAAGAAATGAACCAAAAAAATTTAAATACAACAAAATGGAACAAACCAAAAATAATTGTAGTTCTTTTTAAACTGTTGGCACAGTTAGTCAAGCCAACATCCTAATTAGGGACAGCAAATACTATGCAGGCTTAAAAAATGAGTTGGCCTTTCCAAATGTCCTAAGGCTTGAAAAATGGCTTGGTCTTTCTATATGTCTTCAACTTCCCAAGTCAGAGCAAATGATACAATGGATTCTTTATTCTATTCTACCCCACAGTATTTTAAAATCACCAACATTCTCAAAATCGAGGGACAGGAGTACTAATTTATCTAAGAATACCTACAACTTTTCAATTGTAAATTACTCCACTAAATTGGTTGTATGTGTTAAAAAAACAAAATTCAACCAAGTAAACTTGAAGATTCTAATTGGCTTTATTCAGTGATTGAATTAATCAGGAAGCAGGCTGTTTAGTATCTAGAAGAGCACTCCAGGGAATGATACAAAAGGAAGGCTTTTATAGAAAGGAGGGTGGGGCAAAGAAGTTATTTCCAAAAGAAAAAGAATTATTTGGGGCCAGCACCTCTTTTTAGGGGGAGGAGAATTATAATAGTTTTTATCATGCAGATTGCTTCTTCTTCCTCTAGGGGCTAGAGGGCTCACATGACAGATGACCTCACTGGTGATGACCAGGAAATTCCAAACTGGTTGACTAAGATTACATTTCTGAGACTGAGAGGAAACACACACACACACACACACACACACACACACAGGCAACTAATTTATGACAAAGGAGCCAAGAACATACAAGGGAAAAAAGAAAGTCTGTTCAGTAAATGGTGTTGGAAAAACCGGACAGCCATATGCAAAAGATTAAAACTAGACCCCAATCTTACATCATATAAAAAATTAACTCAAAATGGATTAAAGCCTTGAATGTAAAATGGCAAACTGTAAAACTCTCTGGAGAAAACAGGCAGTGCATAGTACATTGGGACTTCCCAGAGTGGTTGGTTCTGTGTAGCCACTGTAGGGTACTTGGGTTCAGTCCCTGGTTGGGAAACCAGAATCCCACAAGCTTCATGGTCAAAAAATAAAATAAAAAAACCTAGAAAATAGGCAGTACACTTTTTGACATCAGTCTTGACAATATTTTTTTGGATATGTCTCCTCGGGCAAGGGAAACAAAAATAAAAATAAAGTTTCTGCACACCAAAGGAAAGCATCAACAAAATGAAACGACAGCCTACTGAATGGGAGAAAAATTTGCAAATCATGTATCTGATAAAGGGTCAATATCCAAAATATATAGAAAGAATCCACATAATACTGAAACTGACCCCTCCAGAAACAAAGTTCCTCTGCTGAGGTTATGATTAAACTCTCTACCCAGAACTGTATTCCCTTTCTTGTCCTGCACTTATTCCTCGCAGGACAGAGGACTATCAAAGAAAAAGGGACATTGAAAACGAGCAGGAGCCTGTGCGGCTCTCCCCAGTACAGAAGCCTTTCCAGAGCTCCCCTTTCCTGCCTGTAGAAAAAGCGTTTGGTCTCTAGGAGGCCTTCCCTGAGTTCCGTTGTTCAGTCAGTAAGTCATGTCCAACTCTTTGTGACCCCGTGGACTGCAGCACGCCAGGCTTCCCTGTCCTTCATTATTTCCTGGAGTTTGTTCAAATTCATATCCACTGAGTCAGTGATGCTATCTACCCATCTCATCCTCTGCTGCCCACTTCTCCTTTTGCTTTGATCTTTCCCAGCAACAGGGTCTTGAGTTCTAAAGAGCCGATTTAAGCAGTTACTAGTTAAGGAACTGAGGGAAAGCAGAAATAAAGGAAAATAGTCAAGAAACAGTACTTTGGTGATAAATCAGTCCTAGTTCCTCCTTGAGGGATATACATAAGAATCTGATACATATAAAGAGCCTCTTGATGAAGGTGAAAGAAGAGAGTGAAAAGCTGGCATAAAACTCAACATTCAAAAAACTAAGATCATGGCATCTAGTCCCATCACTTCATGGCAAATAGATGGAGGAAAAATGGAAATAGTGACAGACTTTATTTGCTTGAACTCCAAAATAATGGTGGACAGTGACAGCAGCCATGAAATTAAAAGATGCTTTCTCCTTGGAATAAAAACTATGACTAACCTAGACAGTATATTAAAAAGCAGAGACATCACTTTGTCAACAAAGGTCTATATAGTCAAAGCTATGTTTTTTTCCAGTAGTCATGTATGGATGTGAGAGTTGGACCATAAAGAAGGTTCAGTGCTGAAGAATTGATGCTTTTGAAGTGTGGTGTTGGAGAAGACTCTTGAGAGTCCCTGGGACAGCAGGGAGATCCAACCAGTCCATCCTAAAGAAAATCAACCCTGAATATTCATCAGAAGGACTGATGCTGAAGCTGAAAATCCAATACTTTGGCCACCTGATGCAAAGATCTAACTTATTGGAAAAGACTCTGATGCTGGGAAAGATTGAAGGCTGGAGGAGAAGCAGGAGACAGAGGGTAAAATGGTTGGATGGCATCATTGACTCAATGGACATGAGTTTGAGCAAATTCCTGGAGATAGTGAAGGACAGGGAAGCCTGGCGTGCTGCAGTCCGTGGGGTCTCAAAGAGTCAGACACCAGTGAGCGACAACAATATATCTTTGAGATGTTCTGCAGGAAGTAGGGCCCACCCAGGTGGAAAATGGTAACTGCATCCTGAGACCAAAGGTTGATGACTGAGATTCCTGGAACATCACCCTGTTATGTCACCACACATCAGTCAGAAGTCATGTCCCCTGCAGCCCTCACCCCAAACATTGCCTTTAAAAGACTTGCCTGTGGACTTCCTTGGCAGTTCCATGTTTAGGACCCCTTGCTTTCCCTGCCGAGGGCCCAGGTTTGATTGGTGGTTAGGGAAGTAAGATCCCACAAGCTATACAGTGTGGCCAAAAACCCCCCAAAACCAGAACCAAACCAAACCAAAAAACTCTTTCCAGAAATCCATCAGGGAGTTGGGTATTTTGAGCAAAAGCTTCCCACGCTCCTTGTTCGACCCTTCAATAAACCTTTCTCTGCTCCGAACTCTGACTTTTTGGTTTGTCTAGCCTAACTAGGCACAGGGCACATACACGGGTTCAACAACAACAACAAACACCCCAGTTTAAAAATGGGCAGCAGGGACTTCCCTGGTGGTTCAGAGATTGAGAGTCTGCCTGCCAGTGCAGGGGGCATGCATGCAATGCCTGGTCGAGGAAGATCTCACATGCTGTGGAGCAACTAAGCCCATGTGCCACAGCTACTGAAGGCCCCATGCCTAGAGTCTGTGCTCTGCAACGAAAGAAGCCACAGCAGTGAGAAGCGGGTGCACCACGATGAAGAGTAGCCGCCCCATCCACCCCCAACTAAAGAAAGCCCGCATGCAGAAACGAAGACCCAGCACAGCCAAAAAAATAATTAAAAATTTTTTTAAATGAGCAGAGGATCTGAACGTTTGTCCAAAAAAGACATATAGACGATCAACAAGCACATAATGTTCAGCATCACTAATTATTGGGGAAATGCAAGTCAAAACCACACTGAGCTATCACCTCACACCTATAGAATGGTTAGCATCAAAAAGACAATTTCAAGTGTTGTTGAGAATGTGGAGAAAAGGAAACCCTCCTGCACTGTTGTTAAGAATATAAGTTGGTGCAGCCACTATGGCGGTATCTCAGAAAATTAAGACTAGAACTACTGACTTTAAAAGCACAATGTAAAAGCTGTGGGTCAGATTTATTCAGTGTCTTCAGTTCAGTTCAGTTGCTCAGTCGTGTCCAACTCTGTGGCCCCATGACCCCATGGACTGCAGCACTCCAGGCCTCCCTGTCCATCGCCAACTCCTGGAGTTTACTCAGATTCATGTTCACTGAGTCGGTGACACCATCCAGCCATCTCATCCTCTGTCATCCCCTTCTCCCCCTGCCTTCAATCTTTCCCCACATCAGGGTTTTTTCCAATGAGTCAGTTCTTCACATCAGGTGGCCAAAGTACTGGAGTTTCAGCTTCAGCATCGTCCTTCTAATGAATATTCAGGACTGATTTCCTTTAGGATGGACTGGTTGTATCTCCTTGCAGTCCAAGGGACTCTCAAGAGTCTTCTCCAACACCACAGTTCAAAAGCATCAATTCTTCGGCGCTCAGCTTTCTTTATAGTCCAACTCTCACATCCATACATGACTACTGGAAAAACCATAGCCTTGACTAGACGGGCCTTAGTCGGCAAAGTAATGTCTCTGCTTTTGAATATGCTGTCTAGGTTGGTCATAACTTTTCTTTTAAGGAGCAAGCATCTTTTAATTTCGTGACTGCAGTCACCATCTGCAGTGATTTTGGAGCCCCCCAAATAAAGTCTGTCACTGTTTCCACTGTTTCCGCATCTATTTACCATGAAGTGATGGGACCAGATGCCATGATCTTAGTTTTCTGAATGTTGAGTTTTAATGTTGAGTGTCTTACTGAGAACTAAAACCCCAGAGATAGACTCTCAGATAGCTCTGAGAAACTGTTTCAAAGATGTAAGCAGGGAGGTTACCAGAAAAAGCCTGGTAATGAAGGTAAAATTTCTCATGCACATTTAAGTAGGTATCTTCTCCATTGATAAGATACTTTTGTAATTTAGTCATTCAATTTGTTAACAAGGTGTATCATATTGATTGATTTGCAGATATTGAATCATCCTTGCATCCCTGGGCTAAATTCCCCTTGATCATAGCATCTAATTCTTTTAACATATTGTTGAATTTGGTTTGCTAATATTATGTTGAAGATTTTTGCATCTATGTTCATATCAGTGATATTGGTCGGCAATTTTCTTTTGTTGTGGTAACTTTGTCTGGTTTTGTTATCAGGGTGATGATGGTCTCAAACAATGAATTTGCTAGTATGGTAAATTTAAATTTTGCTTTTTGGAACCTTCTGGAATTTCTTTTTTTGAATATTCTCAATCCACAGTTGGTTGAATCTGCAGATGTGGAACCATGAATACAGAGGGCCAATTGAATATTTATTCAACAAACCCTGAATGCCAAGCCAACTCCTGGCCTTCTCACCCAAACAAGTTTGACAATATGGCACAAGTTCATCAGATATTCCTTATCCTATAAGAACTTTTTGCCTTCCACCTCATTTTGCAGTTCTCCAAAGGAGACCGTGAATCTGTGAAGCATTAAAATTTGTTTGTATCACCTAAATTGTCTTCTTTGATTTTTTTTTTAAACAGTGCTGTCTACCCTCTATCTTTTTGTTTAAAAGCAGGGCATACATTTTTCCCCTCTATGGTACCAGCAAGAAAAAAGAAAGTGAAGTCACTCAGTAAGAAGAGAGCAATCCATATTGCTTGTTCAAAGATAAACTGAGCCATATTAAATTTTTAAGGGTGTATTTGAGCAAAACTTGATTTGAATTAGCAATGCCCAATTGGAAGTAGTTAAAAACATTTCACCAACACGAGCCAGGGAAAACACTTTTACAGAGTGGAGGAAGAAGCAAAGCAAGGATATTATTTGATTAGCTGTAGCTTGAGACCCAAGTTCAAGCCCTGGGTTGGGAAGATCCCCTGGAGAAGGAAATGGCAACCCCACTCCAGTACTCTTGCCTGGAAAATTCCATGGATGGAGGAACCTCATAGGCTATAGTCCATGGGGTTGCAAAGAGTCGGGCATGACTGAGCAACTTCGCTTTCACTTCACTTCATAGCTTGAGCAGTTGCACCAATTGAGAAAGCCTGGTTGGCTGTTTGTGACAGGTTGTCCTTAGGTTTTGATTTCTTAACCTTAAGGCACTTCAGTCTTAGATTTAGTGTTTTGGTTTGTTTTTAAATTTTAATTTATTTATTTGCTTGTGCCGGGTCTCTGTTGCTATGCACGGGCTTTCTCTGGTTGCAGCGCTCGGGCTTCTCATTGCAGTGGCTTCTCTTGTGAAGCATGGGCTCTAGGCACGCAGGCTTTAGTAATTGTAACATGCGGGCTTGGTTCTGCAGCTCAGAGGCTTTAGAACTTGGGCCCGGTAATTGTGGCTCACAGGTCTAGCTGCTCTGCGGCGTGTGGGACCTTCCCAGACCAGGGATCAAAACCGTGTCCACTGCATTGACAGGCAGATTCTTATCCACTGCACCACCAGGGAGGTCCAGGCTTAGGTTTTGGTTTGCTTATGTGGACTACTAGTTATTGCCTGCTGTTTAATTAATTTATTAATGGTCTGCTTTTTAATCAACTTACGATCTTGGAGATGGAAAGCTGGCACTGAGATGAGTTTGTGTAAACAAAACACTCAAATAACACTTATCCTCCATTCCTTCTGCTCATATATTTTCTTGTCATTTACCCCACAATTCATCTGCCCTAGAAACCCAAACTCCCTTTGCTTTGTCTAGTAACTTCTCTACAATATATCACCATTTGTTAAAATGATACATAAGCCCCTAAATCTAACCACTTCTTTGGATTTTTCACTTCTTTTTTTAGGGGGAGAGGGGGTGAAGTTGTCATACACATGTAAATACTAACATTAATAAAACTTGTATGCCTTTTTTCCTGTTAATCTGTCTTTTATTAGTTTAATTTGTACCTCTGCAGGTATTTGAGCTAAGAGGGTAGAGGGAAAGGTTTTCTTTCCGTACAAGGTAAAAGGGAGAAGAAGGAGCTGGTATTTTCCAAAAATTGTTCTTAATTTTCTTTGCAGACTAATTTGTTTGCTTTTTTTTGTCAACTAAGTATACATTTTATATATTAGCCGAAATCTGTCAAGTGAAATATATTTTTTGGATCCCACTTTTAGCCAACTAACCTGTAACAAGCATGGTTCTTAAAACACTTTTAAAAAGTGTACAGTGCGTTATTTTTTATGTAATCTTGCAATGCTGACATCAAGTGTACTATTGTAATATCATTTAGAAGTGATAACATGATTGCCCTGAGTTATCAGGTAGATTTTTTTCTCCCTTAATTTTCTTAATATAGATGGATATAAGGGAGAGAGAAGGGGAGAGAGAAAGAGACATTCTTCCACCCAGAATATTTTTTACACAATAATAATTTAACTGTCAATAATAATTATGTTATGTAAAGTACTTTATCAATCTCCCACTTCTCATTCATGCTACCTGTGGTGGCAAGACATTTTCAGATTAGTATTTTACAAAGGACCATTTATTTGAGCCCTGACTGTAATACTCTACTTTAGATTTTCAAACTGTTCTAAGCCATCCATCGGAGAAGGCAATGGCACCCCACTCCAGTACTCTTGCCTGGAAAATCCCATGGATGGAGGAGCCTGGTAGGCTCCAGTCCATGGGGTCGCTAAGTCGGACATGACTGAATGACTTCACTTTCACCCTTTGCTTTCATGCATTGGAGAAGGAAATGGCAACCCACTCCAGTGTTCTTGCTTGGAGAATCTCAGGGATGGGGGAGCCTGGTGAGCTGCCGTCTCTGGGGTTGCACAGAGTCAGACACGACTGAAGTGACTTAGCAACTTAGCAAGCCATCTATGGACTTAAGCAACACAGTGAATTAGGTGGTCTGTGAAATCTTCTATCAATGAGTTTCTATCAAATCGTAAGAGAAGATGGAAGTGCAGTCAGTCTCAATTCTATACAACTCATCTTTCTAATTATACTGCCTAGGGAAGCCAGCTGGCTAGCTGTCAAGAGACCTCAGGAAGTGTATTTACACTGGTAAATTCACTGTGGTACAAGCTCTGAATCTGCTTTGCAGACTCAAAACTTGATTTTTTGTCAAGCACGTTGAAAGTAAAGTCTTCTCTTGGCAGACTCATTTTACTCATGCTTACAGTGACTGAAATGTCATTTTATTAATTTACAATGGGCAATAAAATATTCATGTGGATTGTTCTGCTTGCCTCAACAGGATAAGTGCATTTACTCTTTAAAGACAAAACTACCTGCGAAGCCAATTATAATCGAAAATTTGCAGGGTCTTTATTCAGAACAAGAGGAGGTAGCTGAATGATGCTCCTCAGGGATAGAATTTCAGGTAGCTTAAAGTATTTTTTGAGTCTGTGATATTCCCTTCTCATCCTTAAAAGGGTTGAGTACAATATGGAGATATGTATAGGCCCCGTAGCTTAACTGGGGGCAGGGCGAGAGTTCCGAAAGAGTAGGAATTAGACAGACAAAAGGAGGATGAAGGTAGCAAACATTCAGCCAAGTGTCATGGCCCAGAAATCAGGGAGAGACTGTGCTGAGCAAAAAAAACTGCAGTAGTTCAGCATGCCTGAAGCATACAGCGCAAAAAGAAAATAACATCAAGCGACATGGAAGGTTTTGCAAATCACAGTTTTGGGGGTTTTGTCCTCAAATGTTGGGGACTAGTGAGGAATTTTAAGCTGGGAAGTAATGAAGATCAGGCCTGTGCTTTAGTAACATCACTCATGCTGCGGGGTAGAGAATGAATTAGATGGATGCAAGAACAAGATCAGAAAGGAGTTGCTCCTAGGTCAGAAAGGAGTGACTTGAAAACCGAGATGATGTGAACAGGGTGATTAATTAAATGTGGGCAGAAATAAAAGGAGAACAGGCAAAGATGGCAGATTTCTAGCTTGGGTATGGTGGTGCCAGCAATGGTATGGGAACCCAGGAGGTCATAGGGAAGTGAGTGAAGGGTGGGCTAAAGAGGGGCGTGATGAGTCAGTTTAGAGTTCAGACATTTTGAAGTGAGCTAGAGGATTCTGAGCCCCAGCAGTGGAAACACAGTCTTAATCACTGGACTGCCAGGGAAGTCCTGGTATTTGTCTTTCTCTGTCTGACTTCGCTTAATAGAGAATCTCTAGTTACAGTCATGTTGCAGCAAATGGCATTATTTCATTCTTTCTTTATGGCTGAGTACTATATACCTATATGCACACATATATGTATGAATGGTATATATGAATGTCATATATATGAATAGATGAACACCATATCTCCTTTATCCATTCATCTGTTGATGGGCATTTCGGTTGCTTCCATGTCTTGGCTGTTGTGAATAATGCTGTTATGAACATAGGGATGCATGTATCTTTTTGGATTGGAATTTTGTTTGGATATATGCCCAGGAATTGCTGGATCATATGGTCATTCTATCTTTAATTTTCTGAGCAACCTCCATACTGTTTTCCATAGTATGGAAAGTAAGTATAGCTGCACCACTTACATTGTTGCTCAGCTATGTCCGACTCTTTGTGACCCCATGGACTATACAGTCCACGGAATTCTCCAGGCCAGAAAACTAGAGTGGGAATGTTATGCCCAGAGTCTGAGTCCCCAAAACTGAGAGAATATGACGTCCAAAGCAATGCAAAAGCATGAAGGGGTTTTATTTCTAGCTCGAGCTAGGGCTCCCGCCACATCCAACGCAGTGGAGTGGAGCAAGGAGCCCCGAGCCCAGATTTACAGCAGTATTTATAGGTTTTAGAACAGAGAGTTGGCAAGGGCTGATTGGCTGCAGGAGTTTCCTAGTATTTACTAATTGGCTAATCTTTATTGGCTGCAGGGGGATCTCTTTTACGTCCTGATAAACTCAAACCAGGTTACGGGGAGTATGCTGATTAGACAAGTCCTGGCGTCCGCGGGGATGACCTCACTGGGCAATGACTCAGCTTTTCCCGTGAGTCCTACCTTAGTCCCTGAAGCTTATCATGGCGTTTGTTAGGTCCCAACAGGTAGCCTTTCCCTTCTCCAGGGGATCTTCCCAACCCAGGGATTGAACCCAGGTCTTCAGCATTGCAGACAGATTTTTTTACCAGCTGAGCCAGAAAGGAAGACAGGAATTTTTGTTGGGCCACTTCCACATGATTTTGTGGTCTATTTTGTACTTTATCAACTCTTGCTGTTGTTTAGTTGCTAAGTTGTGTCTGACTCTTTGCAACCCCGTGGACTGTAGCCCACCAGGCTCCCTGTCCTAAGCTCAAGAATACTGAAGTGGGTTGCCGTTTTGTTCTCCAGGGGATCTTCCTCAACCAGGGACTGAACCCGCATCTCCTATATTGGCAGGCAGATTCTTTCCCACTGAGCCGGGGAAGCCTCTACTGCCTTTATCTGAGGTTTAAATGCAGTAGACTTGACCATGACCATATATGTATATACATGCATATATATATATACATACACATATGATTTTTAATAAATTTTAAAACATAATTTCCAAAACCTGCTTCCAAAGAAACTCAGTGGAGACCTGCCACTTTTCCTAGAGTTAAGTCAACTAGAGTATGGAGAAAATCAGTAGAGACTTCAGGAGGATTCCTGTATCTTCCCACTGCTTTGAAGTTCTTGCCTTTGCCTCCCTCTTCATCCATCCCTCAAGGGTTGAAAGAAACACAAACTGATACCAGACTTCAATTAGTTGGTTCAATGATGCTAATGTAATTTGTTAAAACTGAACAGTTCAGTTGAAAAAATAAAAACTAGTCACTGCCAAATACCTGGTGAGTAGTCCTGTGTGCATTCCTTAGAATCCTTAAACTGTCTCTGCCTTATTTATACAGTCACCATCTGCACTTTACTTATCCTGTTGTAATTTTTCATGCATTTGCTTCTACTTGGAAATGAATCATTTGGTGGTCACACATGAAATTAACCAGGAGAAAAAAATGTTCTGATTTAGAGAAGGCAGAGAATAGGTTGTTTCTCATAAATATTGAGAAATTTTGAACAGTTAGGAATCATGTGCTCAATCATTCAGTCATGGGCAATTCTTTGCGACCCCATGGACTACTGTAGCCTGCCAGGCTCCTCTGTCTGTGGAAGTTTCCAGGCCAGAATACTGGAGTGGATTGCCATTTCCTTTCTCCAGGGTTAAGAAACATACATACATATATATTAAACCAAAAGAAAAAAGACTGCTGAGTGGGAACAAAGATGTTGGATTGCTCTCAGTACTGTTGGCTTTGAACCACATCTTCCCAAGTAGGAAGATATTAGTTTATATACAAAGATATTAGTTTTTAAAGCAATTGTTATGGAAATGATAATGTACCCTTCTGTCTTAGTTTAGGCTGCTTTAACAAAATTCCACAGACTGGGTGGCAGAAATCGATTGCTCATAGTCATGAAGGCTGGAAGGCTGAGATAGGGTGCCAGCATGGTTGGGTGAGGGGCCACATCTGGGTCACTGATTTCTTGTATCCTCACATGAAGGAAGAGACCAGAGAGTTCTTTATGGTTTCTTTTATAAGAACACTAATCCCATTCTTGAGGGCTCCACCCTCATGACTTACTCATCTCCCGAAGGTGCAACCTAGTAATACTGTTAGTTTTGGGGGTTAGAATTTCAGTATACGAGGTTTCTGTTCTGTTTACTCTTTAAATTGTGTTTGATTCTTTGTGAACCCACGAACTGCAGCAAACCAGGCTTCCCTGTCCATCATCAACTCCCGGAGTTTACTCAAACTCATGTCCGTTGAGTCGGTGATGCCATACTACGTCATCTTCTGTCACCCCCTTCTCTTCTTGACCTCAATCTTTCCCAGCATCAGGATCTTTTCCAGTGAGTCAGGCTCTTCACATCAGGTGGCCAAAGTACTGGAGCTTCAGTTTCAGCATCAGTCCTTCCAATGAATATTCAGGGTTGATTTCCTTTAGAATGAACTGTTTGGATCTCCTTGCTGTCTAAGGGACTCTCAAGAGTCTTTTCTAAAACCACAGTTTAAAAGCATCAATAGTTCAGTGCTCAGACTTCTTTATGGTCCAGCTCTCACATCCATACATGACTGCTGGATAAACCATAGCTTTGACTATACGGACTTTTGTCAGTAAAGTGATGTCTCTGTTTTTTAATATGCTGCCTAGGTTGGATCACAGCTTTTCTTCCAAGGAGGAAGTGTCTTTTAATTTCGTGGCTACAATCACTATCCGCAGTGATTTTGGAGCCCAAGAAAATAAAATCTGTCACTGTTTTCACTTTCCCCTATCTATTTGCCATAATGTTATGGGACTGGATGTCATGATCTTAGTTTTTTGAATGGTGATTTTAAGCCAGCTTTTTCACTCTCCTCTTTCACTTTCATCAAGAGGCTCTTTAGTTCCTCTTTGCTTTCTGCCATTAAAATAGTATCATCTGCATATCTGAGGTTGTTGATATTTCTCCCAGCAGTCTTGATTGCAGCTTGTGAGTCATCTAGCCCAGCGTTTTGCATGCGGTACTCTGCATAGAAGTTAAATAATCAGGGCAACAATATACAGCTTCGATGTACTCCTTACCGGTTTTGAACCAGTCCATTGTTCCATGTCCAGTTCTAACTGTTGCTTCTTGTCCTGCATACAGATTTCTCAGGAGACAGGTAAGATGGTCTGGTATTCCCATCTCTTTAAGAATATTCCACAGTTTGTTGTGATCCACACAGTCAAAGGCTTTAGTGCAGCCAATGAAGCAGAAGCAGATGTTTTTCTGGAATTTCCTCGTTTTTTCTATGATCCAATGGATGTTGGAATTTCCTAGTTCCTCTTCTAAATCCAGCTTGTACATCTGAAGTTCTGAGATCACATACTGCTAGAGCCCAGCTTGAAGGATTTTGAGCAGTACCTTGCCAGTATGTAAAATGAGTACAATTGTGCTGTACTTTGAACGTTCTTTGACATTGCCCTTCTTTGGGATTGAAATGAAAACTGACCTATTCCATTCCTGTGGCCACTGCTGACTTTTCCATATTTGCTGGCATATTGAGTACAGCACTTTAATAGCATCATCTTTCAGGATTTGCAATAGCTCAGCTGGAATTCCATCACCTCCACTAGCTTTCTTCATAGTGATGCTTCCTGAGTCCCACTTGACTTCACACTCTAGGGTATCTGGCTCTGGGTGAGTGACCACACCATCATGGTGATCATGGTCATTAAGACCTTTTTTGTATAGTTCTGTGTATTTTTGCCACCTCTTCAATCTCATCTGTTTCTGTTAGGCATGAATTTTAGCGGGGTCAAAAACGTTTAAATCTTCCTTTCCTCATTCATCAAGAAATATTTATTTATTGCTAATCATGGATTGAGCATTGTTTTAATTATTGGGGATACAGCAGGGAACAAGAGACAAGATTCTTGTATTCAGTTTTCTCTGCTATGCAGAGAATTAGAATGGGTAATCTGATAGATTGCAGACCCCATTAATACTTTGGATGAGGTGATCCTTGGAGATCTCTCTGAGGAGGTGACATTTAAAGTACAATATAAATGCCAAGAAATTAATCACAAAGCATTTCCTAAATAGAAACTGTTTGAGCAAAGGCAGGAATAAGTTTTTTGCAACTGAGGAAAAACCAGTTCAAGGAGGCTGAAGCAAAGTAAGCTAAGTGTTGTAAGTAGAAGGCAGAGAAGCAGGAGGGACCAGATCAACAGGTTGTGTGAGCCAGGATAAGGTATTTGGACTTTATTGTGAGTGTGATGGGAAGCTACAGTCAAGGAGGACAGTGCTGCTACCTAATTTGCATTTTTAAAAAGTTGTTTCTAGCTGCTGTATAGTGAACAGATTATTGGGAAGCCAAAGGAAAAGCAGGGAGATCAACCAGGAAACTCTTCCAGTAGTTTGGACAGGAGATAAAGGTGCTGTGGAAAGAAGTGGCAGGTCTGGTGTATGTTTTGGAGGTAGACCTGCTGGACTGGATGTAGAGAGAAGAAGTGATGAGATAGACAAAAAGAAGATAATGCCAAGATTTCTGGTTTGCGGACTTCCCTGGTGGCTCAGACGGTAAAGTGTCTGTCTACAATGCGGAAGACCTGGGTTCCATCCCTGGGTTGGGAAGATCCACTGGAGAAGGAAATGGCAGTTCACTCTAGTACTACTGCCTGGAAAATCCCATGGACGGTAGGCTACAGTCCATGGGGTCTCAAAGAGTCGGATACAACTGAGTGACTTCACTTTCACTTTCCAACTAAGTAGTTGGGGGGTAGGATGTAATGAGACAGGAAAACTGATGAAGGAGCACTTTTGAAGATAAAAATGAAACAGTTTTTGGTGGGCCATGTTAAGTTTGAGGTGCTGGTTAGACATCCAAGAAGAAAAACAAAGTAGCTGGTTTTTTATCCAAGTCTGAAACCTGGGGAGATTCAGCACTGGAGATGTAGACTCGGGCAAATGGATGAAATTTTAAGTCAGGAGACTAGTTGAGATCACGTCTAGGCCATGTGGGATAGATTAAATGAGGGGTCTTAGAACATTAAGGAGGCACTGTAAGATATGCAATAGAGAAATCTTCAGACAAGTATTTGGAGGAATGGTCACTGAGAAGAAAAACTAGAAAGTAAGCTGTCAAGGAAGTCAAGAATAAAACAAGGAGAGAACCATCTAGTGTTCTCAGTGTGAATAAGAGTCAAATAAAGTAAAAGAAAAAAAATAAATTTGTCACTGGATTAGGCAACATGTATGTTGTTAGTGATCTTAATATGAACAGTCCCATCAGAGTAGATGAGAAGGCAGCTTGATTGGAGCGGGTTAAGAAGAAAATGAATAAACTGAAGGAACTATAAGTATGAAAGCCACCACGGGGCCTCCAGAGAAAGAAGACAGGAGTCTGCTGGGCAATGTTGGGTGCCTATTTGAGCTCTGTGACTTTTAATGTAAAATAAGTCCAATAGCCCCCGCTATATATTTGTACCTCTAGTGATATTCAGTTGCTCCTGTACAGCATCGAGTAGTTGGGTAGTCATGTTTGGGTTCTGCTAGCTGAAAACAATGGAGGAAGAGAGAGCTGAAGTTAAGCATATTTGCAAAGGGTAGCGGTGCTATAAAGTTGGATCATAGGCTTTAGGTTGGGTTTTGATAGAAATAAGGATGCTAGGGAAATGGCAAATTTCGTGAGACAGTGAAGAACAGAGAAGCCTGCCATCTACAGTCCATGAGGTCACAAAGAGTCGGACATAACTGAGCGATTGAACAAGAAGAAGGGAAATGGCTGATAGAAAGTAAGAAGGGCCAATGAACTGGAGGTCTTGATGGAGTCAAAGAACTTGTGAAATATGGATGTAAAAGAGTTAAATGGATAGAAATTTAGCAGCCAGAGGGCTTCCCAGGTGGTGCTAATGGTAAAGAATCTGCCTGCCAATGCGGGAGATGCCTGAGTTCCGGGTTTGATCCCTGGGTTGGGAAGATGCCGTGGAGAAGGGAATGGCAACCAACTCCAGTATTCTTGCCTGGGAAGTCTCATGGATAGAGGAGCCTGGTGGGCTGCAGTCCATTGGGAAGCAAAGAGTCGGACACGACTGAGCATGCATGCACTTGCTATTTGCTTGCTATGTTCAATTGGACTGTTTTGTGTGGGAAGCTGCTAGGTTATAATGAAGGATATTCTTACATGATGAAGTTTCACCCGCTGCTTATTTTCCTTTGGAGTAATGAAGTTCTCTAGTATATTATTCCAGTGATGGAGTTATCATAAGCTGCAGGGAAGAATACAGATTTTTTTTTTAAATAACCCATCTTGCTAAGCAGTAGGTGAGAATCTATTATATTAGTCAAAAGATTCCACTGGAGAATTTCAGTGGAGAAGGCCTTAGCATGTGACATCAAAAAGCAGCTTTAAACTAATTTTTGAAAAAATGTCACTTTAAATGTAAAAAGCTGTTTCCTTTCTTTGCTTACAACACTTGTGATGTCAAATGTGTTTTTTTCCATACCAAGCAATTCTCCAGTTCTCCAGACACCACCCAGCTATCCTACAATTTAATTCAGTTTTGCTACTAACAACCCAGTTAGCACAGACCCCAAAGGCTAAAGACTCAGTCCCACCAAAAATGCTCCTTACTTGAGATACCACTTGGAAGTCCCAGGTTGTCACTTATACTTTGGGCCAACTGGTTATATATTGGGGGTTCCCACAACACTTTCCCCAGCTTATACAATTTGCTGTCATCCCTGATGGACGTGAGTTTGAGTGAACTCCGGGAGATGGTGATGGACAGGGAGGCCTGGTGTGCTGCGATTCATGGGGTCGCAAAGAGTTGGACACGACTGAGCGACTGAACTGAACTAACAGGACTTCCCAGGTGTTGCTATTGGTAAAAAACTCCCCTGCCAATGCAGGAGATATAAGAGATGCAAGTTCGATCCCTGGGGTGGGAAGATCCTCTGGAGGAGGGCATGGCAATGTACTCCAGTATTCTTGCCTGGGAAATCTCATAGACCAAGGAGCCTGGTGGGCTACAGTCCATAGGATTGAAACAACTAAACACACACACACATATAATTGCTAACAGAACTCACAGAAATACTTACTCTTACTGCTGCTGCTGCTGCTAAGTCGCTTCAGTCGTGTCCGACTCTGTGCGACCCCATAGACGGCAGCCCACCAGGCTCCCCGTCCCTGGGATTCTCCAGGCAAGAACACTGGAGTGGGTTGCCATTTCCTTCTCCAATGCATGAAAGTGAAAAGTGAAAGTGAAGTCTCTCAGTCTAATCCTCAGCGACCCCATGGACTGCAGCCTTCCAGGCTCCTCCATACATGGGATTTTACTCTTACTGGTTTATTACAAAGGTTACCACTCCATAACAGCCAAATGGAAGAGAAGTATAGGGCAAGGTATGGGGAAAGGGGTGCAAAGCTTTCCCATACCCTCCAGACAGGTAATCCTCTAGCACCTTGATGCTCAGTTCTCTAAACCTCATTATTGAG
The DNA here is from genome assembly GCF_042477335.2 of Ovis canadensis. NCBI lineage: Eukaryota > Metazoa > Chordata > Mammalia > Artiodactyla > Bovidae > Ovis > Ovis canadensis. The sequence goes on along the minus strand of NC_091247.1, from coordinate 134,987,059 downwards.
GGTTTTTATGAAGGTTTCATTATATAGGTATAATTGATTATATCATTGGCCAATGGTGATTGTCTTTCAGTTCTTCTTCCCTGCAGAAGGTGGAGGGGGAATGTGGGCTCGAAAATTCCAGCCTTATAATCATGATTTGGTTAGTGCCCATCCTAAAGCTAGGGACACCCAACCATTCACTAGCATGCAAAAAGACACTCAAGACTCTGGAATTCCAAGGGTCTTAGAAGCTCTGGTGTCTGGAACCAGGGTCAAAAATCAAACATTACAACAAAACATGCTCTTATTACCCTATCACTCAGCATATTACTCAGGGGCAGGGACCAAATATATACTTATTACATCACAGTTTTATCACTTTTATGTTGGTGAAAATATTTCCCATATTGTCTGACAATAAAGTACCATTGCTTTGCTCTGTTTGCCTGGAAGTATTTAAGTGCACTGTCATCGATGGTGATTAATAATATATCAGTTGTAGGCACGACTGTTTTGCTGCACTATTGACACACACACATTTAAAAACAGACATGTTTGGATAGAAACAACATATTACATCATATAATGCTTTATTTACATTTTACAAAACATTTTTTAACCTTAATTGGAAAATAATATTTGCTGCGTTTTTTCAAAAGATCTGTATTTTCTAATAAGCACTCCATTCATGGCTTGGTAGACTTCAGATCGGCACCCCTAGCAGTTAATTGCATTCTTCTTCTGCCCTTCCCTATTTAAGGGCTTCTCTGGTGCCTCAGATGGTAAAGAATCTGCCTGGAATGACGGAGACCTGGGCTCAATCCCTGGGTCAGGAAGATTCTCTGGAGGAGGGAATGGCAACCCACTCCAGTATTCTTGCCTAGTAAATCCCCATGGACAGAGGAGCCTGGAGGGCTACAGTCCATGGGGTCGCAAAGAGTCTGACAGGACTGAGCGACTACACTTTGCCTTTCTTTCACTTTCCTTATTTAAACACTATTAAAGTTCCCCCACCCCCACCCTAAAGTGGAGCCTCTTAGCTAGTGAATACTGGCAGAATGGTAGGATTTCGCAGCTGTGATTTTTGAGTGTAAATAATGATGTCGTGCCTGGAAGTCAGTTCCAGGTCGACTTCCAAGTCCACGTCCTTGTTTTGGCAAACTGTTTATCTGTGACCTCATTATTTTTTCTTAATCTATGAAACAGATGCATTAAGGTCGTCACTTCATATACATCTGTTATCAGAAGAGGATTTAAAATTCCTTAGGAGAATGGACCAAGCATGGGCTTTAGATAGTGCAACATGTTAGCGACATCACCCCATTAAATATTGTTATAGTCCAAAACAGACAACCTCAAACTTCTCTTGCTAAATCAAATTCCAGTTTCTTCCTACCATTTTTTTCCGGTTCTTACTTTCCCTTCCGCTGAAATTAGGAGCAGGAAGGGAGAAGGGAAAGGAGCCAGGATTGGACCAGGGGAGAGAAGCCTATCAGACCGGTGAATCGTGTCTGTGATTCTCTCCTTTGCTTCCACCCAGGGACTAAGCGCTTCTAGCAGAAATGACGGTCCCGTTCAGGAACGGCCAAGGCCAGGCTCACACTGACAGATTTTACAGTGTAGTCTGAGGTGCAGTCTAGGTACCTGCCCCGAGATCCCTCTTGGTGTCGCGGTCACTGACCCCCACCGGTTCCCCTAGCGGGTACGCGGTCTGAGCGCGGGAGCGTCCTCCGACGGAGCGCGGGCATGCGCTCGGCGACCGTGGCGTCCCCCAACCAGCCGGAAGGAGCGGCGGCGGCGCCCACGTCCTGCCGCCTGTCCGTCACGCAACCACCCACGCCGCCGCCTCTTTCGATTGGTCGCAGACGCGGGCCAGGCCCCTTCTAGCCCCGCCTCCCGTGGATGGACAGGCCGAGAGGGCGGTGCGGCGGCGGGTGGGTCCGCCCCGCTGTCAGTTAGGGGGAAGACCTGGCAGGCGGGCGGCGCTCGCTGGCTACCTCGTCGCTCTCTCGGGCGCGCTCCCTCTCGCAGCTTGCGGGGAAGTCGGGGCAGCCCGAGCAGCCGCCGCCACCGCCTCGCCCCGTCCTCCTCCCAGTCCTCTCCCGGCTCAGTCCCTCCAGCCCGCGCACCCCCGAGTAGTCAGTGGCCCCCGCGGAAGGTTCGGAGAGTCACCGCGGCGGCGCCGGTGGTGTTTAAAACCATGTTAAGGAGGATTCTGCAGAGGGTAAGAGAGAGAAACCGTCTTTCCAGGAGCACGTGAGCGGAGAGCCGGGGACGCGGAAGCCGCCCCCTCCTGAGCGCGGGCTCCTTCCTTCTTTAGGCCCCGCAGCCCGGGCGGCGATTAGGCCTCGGTCGTCTGCTCCGGGGGCGGGCCGCGGGGGCAGGGAGGGCGGGCGGGCGGGGCGGCGGCTGGGCAGCAGGCCGGGCCGGGCGTCTGGTCCCCCGCGGCTCCGCACGCCCAGGCCCCGGCCCGGCTCTCGCGCGGGCTGTCAGTGCGCGCGGGAGGGTGTGGTGCCCGCACGCTCCTTCCAGAACCTGGAGTGGCTGTGAAAATGGAGAGTTAGTGCCTGCGGGTCCGGCCCGCCATCCGCGCGCCAGGCCGGAGAACGCGCGGTGGGAGCCCGGAGGAGGCTCGCCGCGCCCAGCGTGCCCCTCAACTTTCCACGACGCGCACCTGCCACACGCGGCTTCGGTACCTCAGCTGGGCGACCCCGCAGGGTGATGTGGTGAAGCCAGGCCTAGCGTCGGCCCAGTGGCAGTACCGACACCTAACTGGCAGAGTCAGCTGCGAAGGAAGATACTACTTACAGTTGGCAACTTTTTCCTCCTCCAGTTAAAAATGCGTTTTCCTCTGCCAGCCTAGTACCTTTTCCGAGTTATCCAAGAGTAAATTAGTTGTACGCTCTACCTAACGGAATGCTCCTTTACTTTCTGCCGGTGTATGTCCATTTCATATCTGGAAAAACCTTACGATACAAAGATAGAGTAGGAAGGCTGGAGGTGTTTTGTTTAGGAATCAGTTCCTAGAATAAGAATTAAAATGTTTTCTATAAGAGTTACTGTTAAGTTTTTGTTACCTTTTAAAAAATCTCTTTTTGAGACTAATGGGAGTGCAGCAAAAAGGTAAATGGTTGAAAATTTGGTGTCAAACCCACTAGTTGGTTCCTGAGGGAGTAGGATAACTAGTTCCAAGCACAAAAGGAGTTTGTTGAACTTGTAGTATGCAGTCCAGTAAGGTGCTAAAGAGAGTTGAGTCATCCCCTGTATAGAAAGGGAGTGTCCTTGCGCCTGCAGAGCTTTGTGAAACGTTCAAGTCACGTGAAACTTGGTCGTATATCAGGGGGAGAAATAGTTAATTTCTGTATCTGCCACCATGTATTGACATTAGATGGTTTTTTGCAATGTTTTTGTCAGTTTTTTGAAATCTTGATAAGTGCTGTTTTTGTCAGTAGCGAGGGCATGCGCTTTACTCTGGCCCTCAGCTCAGCATTAGAGGCATCTGTGCGTGGTTTACTCGCACTGATTAGAGTTTTTTTTCACACCTGAAGGAACTCATTTCCTCATGCCTCAGATTTTTTTGTAATGTAGTTCCACAGCTGAAGATTATCAATAGTTTGCCTGTGGTTTGCTTTGAAGTTTATAAATGAAACAAAGTGTTTACTGACTTAAGAATAGCTTTTGGTAGTTATAGGTTAGTTTTCAGAAATACAGCAGCTTTCAGGTACTCTTGATTTAGTGTTCTTAAGCGTTACAGTTGTATAAAGGTCATTTTGAGTGTTGGTGCATACACATCAATGGCTACAGAAGTTTCAGGTGAAACTACAAGATGGGAATTTATTCTGGTATTGCTGAGATGTTATAAGTCACTTGGCAAAACAGCATTGTTGACATCTGTGAGCGGATAATTCTTTGTTGTAGTGGGCTGTAGTTTGCATTGCAGGATGTTTAGCAGCATCCCTGGCTTCTGCCCACTTGATGCCATAGCAGCACCCCCTCCTCCCCAATGCCCTACCCACTTTTGTGACAACCAGAAATATCTTAAGACTTTACCAAATGTCACCTGGGGGCAGAATTGCCCTGGCTGAAAACCACTGTCTGAAATTTATATATTCTTTTATAGGAAAGTTTGAATTGTATCTCGTAGCTTACTACTTTTTTTCCCTTCAGTATCCTAGAGTGGCAGTAAATGCAAAGTATCTGCTAGGGGCCTAGGAACCAGTTAAATAAGATATGGGCCCTCCTTTCAGAATTCACAGCTAGTTGAGGGAATGACCATTTAAAAGTAATGGAAGTGCTGTGTAATGGAAGAATGAATAGTGCCTGCAGGCCACTTTCTGGGAGGGTATTGGGGCGATCTGGGAAAGCTTCTGGGAGGAGGGTATATTTGCAGCTCAAAAGAGGGCAGGGCAGGTTGGGCTGAGGGAACTGTGGCTGCCTAGACCAGAAGTCATAAAATGGGCATGTAGTATTAAGGGGAGTGTGAACAGTTAAGTCTAGGTAGGCAGATGATGTGCAGGGATTGGTAGGAGGTGAGGCTGCCAAGGTAGGTCCAGCTGTAGCAGGAGGACCTAGAGTCCCTTGGTGGAATTCGGCTCTAATCTTACAGATGGGTCAGTGTTAATGCTCAGCATTTAGTAGGAGCATTTGGATAACTCCTTAAAGAAACCTTGTAATTCGTATTACTAGGTTTTTTTTTTTTTTTTCGTATTACTAGTTTAAACTCCACAGGTGGTGTTTACTGACAAGTACAACTTGAATCTTTATGTTCCATGGCAACCATTTTATTTTCTCCCGCCTTGATAATCTTATTTCTCAGAAGAGGTCATGAGATATAAGATTAAAACTAAGGTGACTCGAAGGAGAAGGGGACGACAGAGGATGAGATGGTTGGATGGCATCACTGACTCAATGGACGTGAGTTTGAGTAAGTTCCGGGAGTTAGTGATGGACAGGGAATCCTGGCCTGCTGCAGTCCATGGGGTCTGAAAGAGTTGGATATGGCTGAGTAACTGAACTGACTGAAGGTGGCTTATTTAGAGATTTGTTTGAAATGGTGTTCATGCTTTGAAATTAAATTGCATACTTTTTTTAACATTCTGTTTTTTACATGACCTTTTCATTTTAACTCTTGTAATTTTCCTCTGAATAGTGTACTTTAAATAGCATTTTTGAAAAAAGAAACAGTGTGCATATAGTCAATTGTAACTGAGGATCTTTGAACATCACCAATAAGATATCAGGGTACTTTATAGAAAATTTAGTTTGTTTTTTCTTTCTTCCATTAGCTATTAAAAGGTGTTTCTTTGAGGCTTGTAAAAGTCTGAAAAAAAAAAAACATTGAGGTAGCTCTAATATGTTTGTATTGATTGTTTTGCTTAATAGGCTTTGAAGAGAAATGTGGATTTAAAGAGCTTCATGGCTGGAAAGACAGCAGCATTTAGTACTTAAGGCAGTTTATAAACTTTGTTGCCATTTCATTCTTAGGGATTTTACTCTGATTTAACAGAGATCTTTAAGTGTATTAGATTTGTCTTTATTGGTAATACTGCTAAAGAAAAAATGGATTTAATTCTAGAATTGTGGAAACAGAAGTCTTTTATGGTTAATGGGTCTCTGATTTTAAAAGTGAGAAAGTAGAAAGGGAGAGATTAAGTGTTTTATCTAAAGCAACACAGTAGGTGTCAGAACTGAGACTAAAGCCAAATTTTCTCAGGCCTTCTCCTCCCCCCTTTCCTCTGCTCCTCAAGTGATATGGTTAGCACTGTGCCAGTCATTGTGGAAAATATGGGAAAAATATGAGATCTAAATTCTCTCTCAGGGAACTTATATGATTAAGTGCCAAAGTGAATTATATAGAAAATGAAGGCTGTAGTAGTACAGAGGAGAACTCATCAGAATGAACCTGTGTGAGTGGAGAGTCTCCTTGGAGGGATGGGGTTTGAAGAAGATGCTTAGCAGAGGAAGAGTTACTTTCATTCTAGGAAGGAGTTTACAGTATAAACAGACTCAGAGACAAGAAAGATTTCATTCTTCCTGCTATCCCTCCATTCTTTGCATATTGCCTTTCAATAAACAAGTGTTTAATAACACTTAACATAACACTGCATATGTGCTAGATACTGGAGGTACAGCTGTGAATAAAACTGATTCTTACCCTTAAGTAGCTTAACACCAAGAGAGAGAGGTCTGCTTAGAGCAGAAAGAAATTGAGAGAAACTTAACAAAGATTGTATGACACCTCATCGTAGAGATTCTTGACCATCTAGCTCAGCCCTGTCCAATGCAAATATGAATCACAGACGTGATTTAAAGCTTCTAGTAGCCACATTTAAAATAAGTGAAGAGGGACTTCCCTGGTGATCCAGTGGTTGAGAATCCGCCTTGCAGTGCAGAGTATGTAGGTTTGAACCCTGGTCAGGGAACTAAGGTCTCACATGCCAAGTAGTAACTAAGCCTGTGTGCTACACCTGCAGAGCCAGAGAGCCACCGCTAAGACTCCGCGCAGCCAAGTAAATGAATGAAGATAATCACCGTCAAGGAGACATTCTTTAAAAAGTGAAGACGTGAAATTAATTTTTAAAATAGATTTCTTCTGACACAATATATAGTCAGTATAATAGTGTATCTAAAATGTTTCAACATATAGTCAACATAAAAATTACTGATGAGGTTTTTTTTATACTAACTTTTTGAAATCTGGTTTGTATTTTGCACTAACAACAGCACATCTAACTTTGGACAGGCCATATTTTACCTGTTCAGCAGCCTTATATGGTTGGTGGCTACTGTATTGGCAGTGCAATTCTAGTTGAATACATATATACTTTTAAACTTTTATTTGGAACTAATTTCAAGCTTACAGAAAGTTATAAGAATCAAATAATACAAGAAACAGCTGTATACTCTTTATCTGAATTTACTTAGTGTTCACATTTTATCCTGTTTGCCTTATTACTTGTATGCTTCTCTCTCTGTATATGTGTAATTTTTTTTTTCTTGAATCACTTGAGGACCAGTTACTGCTTTTCACCTCTGAAAGCTTCAGTGAAGAACAGGGATGTTCTTTTACGTAACTGCAGTATAGTTGCCAGCTTCATAAATTTACATTGATTCTATTTACTATTCATAATTCCGTTTTTTTCAATTGACCTGATAATGTCCTTTGTAGTATTTCCCCCTTACTAGTGTAGAGTCCAGTTTGTTTATTTATTAAAAATAATAATTTGTTTATTTTTGGTAGCCCAAGGTCTTTTTTGCTGTACAAGGCCTTTCTCTCGTTGTGGGCGGGGTGGCTTCTCTTGTTGTCGACCATGGGCCCTAGGTGAGTGGGCTGAATAGTTGTGAAACAAAACACATGGTGTCTTCTTGGACCAGAGATTAAACCCTTGTCCCCTGCATCGGCAGTCGGATTCCTATCCACTGTACCACCAGGGAAGTCACAGTTAGGTTTAGACATTATGTGTAGTTGTTAGCTTCTATTAATCTGAAACATTACCATAGCATTTCTTTGTAATTTATGATATTTTTGAAGAATACAGAGCCCCTCTTGCTTCCCCACCCCCCCCCCCCCCCGCCCGCCTCCCATGGCTATAGTGTACCTTATGTTGTGTTGCCATTGTGAGTAACATCAGGTGGCCAAAGTATTGGAGCTTCAGCTTCAGCATCACCCCTTCCAGTGAATATTCAGGACTGGTTTGCTTTAGGATGGACTGGTTGGATCTCCTTGAACTCCAAGGAGATCTCCAACACCACAGTTCAAAAGCATCAGTTCTTCAGCGCACAGCTTTCTTTATAATCCAACTCTCACATCCATATGTAACTACTGGAAAAACCATAGCTTTGACTAGATGGACCTTTGTCAGCAAAGTTATGTCTCTGCTTTTTAATACACTGTCTAGGTTGGTCATAACTTTTCTTCCAAGCAGCAAGAGTCTTTTAATTTCATGGCTGCAGTCACCATCTGCAGTGATTTTGGAGCCCCCCAAAATAAAGTCTGATACTGTTTCGCCATCTATTTGCCATGAAGTGATGGGACCAGATGCCACAATCTTCGTTTTCTGAATGTTGAGTTTTAAGCCAACTTTTTCACTCTCTTCTTTCACTTTCATCAAGAGGCTATTTAGTTCTTCACTTTCTGCCATAAGGGTAGTGTCATCTGCATATCTGAGGTTCTTGATATTTCCCCCGGCAATCTTGATTCCAGCTTGTGCTTCTTCCAGTCCAGTGTTTCTCATGATGTACTTGGCATATAAATTAAGTAAGCAGGGTGACAACATACAGCCTTGATGTACTCCTTTACCGATTTGGACCCAGTCTGTTGTTCCGTGTCCAGTTCTAACTGTTGCTTCCTGACCTGCATACAGATTTCTCAAGAGGCAGGTCAGGTGGTCTGGTATTCCCATCTCTCTCAGAATTTTCCACAGTTTGTTGTGATCCACACAGTCAAAGGCTTTGGCATAGTCAGTAAAGCAGAAATAGATGTTTTTCTGGAACTCTCTTGCCTTTTTGATGATCCAACAGATGTTGGCAATTTGATCTCTGGTTCCTCTGCCTTTTCTAAATCCATCTTGAACATCTGGAAGTTCACGGTTCACGTACTGTTCAAACCTCGCTTGGAGAACTTTGAGCATTACTTTGCTAGCGTGTGAGATGAGTGCAATTGTGCGGTTTGAGCATTCTTTGGCATTGCCTTTCTTTGGGATTGGAGTGAAAACTGACCTTTTCCAGTCCTGCGGCCACTGCTGAGTTTTCCACATTTGCTGGCATATTGAGTGCAGCACTTTCACAGCATCATCTTTTAGGATTTGAAATAGCTCAACTGGAATTCCATCACCTCCACTAGCTTTGTTCATAGTGATGATTCCTAAAGTCTACTTGACTTCGCATTCCAGGATGTCTGGCTCTAGGTAAATGATCATACTATCGTGCTTGTCTGGGTCATGAAGATCTTTTTTGTATAGTTCTTTTGTATATTATTCTTGCCACCTCTTCTTAATATCATCTGCTTCTGTAAGGTCCATACCATTTCTGTCCTTTATTGAGCCCATTTTTGCATGAAATGTTCCCTTGGTATCTCTCATTTTCTTGAAGAGATCTCTAGTCTTTCCCATTCTGTTGCTTTCCTCTATTTCTTTGCACTGATCACTGAGGAATGCTTTCTTATCCCTCCTTGCTTTTCTTTGGAACTCTGCATTCAAATGGGTATTTCTTTCCTTTTCTCCTTTACTTTTCTCTTTTCTTCTTTTCACAGCTATTTGTAAGACCTCCTCAGACAGCCATTTTGCTTTTTTTTCATTTCTTTTTCTTGGGGATGGTCTTGATCTCTGTCTCTTTTAAAGTGTTATGAACCTCCATGCATAGTTCATCAGTCTGAATTTGGCAATAAGGTGATGATCACCGGGTGATCAGTAGGTGTTTAGCATATGGAACAGAATTTAATTACTACCCTTCCCTGAAGCTGATAATTTATCAGACTAAAGACATATTCCAGGAGCAGGATAATGGAGCCGGTTGCTTACTGAAAACAAGACCAAGGTCTCAGAGTTGTACTGCCTAGTAATTTTTACTCAAAAGGAGGGTCAGAGTGTTCTTCTTGGACCTGCTGTTTAAGCGCTTTTAATTAAAAATAATGTACCAAAGTGACATATTTTAAGGCTACATATTTTGGTTTCCTCAGGCACATAGTAGGAGTTAATGTTTGCTGGTTGAGTATCTAAAAGAATGTTTTAAGAAGAAATTAATTTGTCAGTGTTGCATGTGATGCATATTATAGAACCGTAGGAGAGTATAGGCAGAGATCAGAGGAGATAGATATTAAAACCAAAGCAATTACGATTTGCCCTATGATGATGGCAGTGTGAGCAGAAGAAAGATGAATAGGAAAGATCTGAACATATCTCCTCATGCATATTTGTGTCTACTGTGTGATATGGATGCACTTATGAGTAAAATAGATGTGAACCCCCGTGGAGCTGAGTAACCAGAGGTGAACTGTGGAGCTGTTCAAACAGTCATAGTTATGTGGTCACATCCTTGGGTGAGTGATCGGAAGGAAAAGCACAGAGAGCCCTAGAAGCAAACAGCAGGAGGGCTCTGATCCAACTAAGATGTTCCGGAAGTCCTCCCAGACTAGTTACACATTTAAGTTTGATGACATTATTACTCATTTAGTGAAGCAAATTTTGAGAAGTGGAGTTGTTTCTCACTGTGTAGATTTATTTTTAGTGTGTTAAGAATAAAATTAAGGTATGGAAGAACCAGGGCTAGAACTGTTTTCTTACGTGGGTGGTCTTTGCTGGAGCTGAAGAGATAGTATAGTTGGTCAAGAACCTGAACTCTGTAGCCAAACTGCCTGGAGTGGCATCTGCATCCCATTTACTAGCTGGGTAGCTTTGGGCAAGTTTCTTTGAGTTCTCTGTGTCTCATTAAAATGGTCATGATAATAGTACCTTCTAATAGAACTGTGAGGATTAAGTGAATTAATACATGTGACGCTCTTACTACAGTATCTGGCTCAGAGTAAGTTCTCTATAAATGTTAGCTGTTGTTAATGTTTTTCTATTATTACGTACTCCAGCTTTATTCAAGGAATGCTCTTCTTATCACTCCCTTGTTATTTATTTATTTTTTATACTTTGTGTGTGTGTGTGTGTGTGTGTAGTCATTTGTCACAGTGTTGAACATCTATTCTGTACTAATTACTGGCTGGACTTTGGGATATTAGAACTCTTGCAGAGTTTTAATGGAGTGAGACAGAAACTTAAATTTAAGTAATTACAAAGCAATGTGATGTGTCAATAGATACCCAGAGGAAGAATGTGGTATGAGGAGGAGAGCAAGAATACACAGAAAAACTATACAAAAAAGATCTTCATGACCCAGACAACCACGATGGTGCGATCACTCACCTAAAGCCAGACATCCCTCTACATAAGCACTTTATTCTGCTCCGATTGTCCTACCATTGCTTGTCCACATTGCTCAGTTTAGGTGATATTTAGAGTTAGTATCACCTAAGAAAAAAAGTTGCTTGCTTTTTTTATTATTCTCCCAAAGCACCCCATACTGATTAAAAGAAGAGGTTTTTGAAATTAGACCAAGATTTCAAGCTCTCTGGTACCCACTGCTTTATTTATAAATTGAGCCAAATATGTACTTTATAGTATTGTAGAAGGATTAAATGAAATAATGTTCATCCAAGTAGACTTTAGGAATCATCACTATGAACAAAGCTAGTGGAGGCAATGGAATTCCAGTTGAGCTATTTCAAATCCTAAAAGATGATGCTGTGAAAGTGCTGCACTCAATATGCCAGCAAATGTGGAAAACTCAGCAGTGGCCACAGGACTGGAAAAGGTCGGTTTTCATTCTAATCCCAAAGAAAGGCAATGCCAAAGAATGCTCAGACTACCGCACAATTGCACTCATCTCACACGCTAGCAAAGTAATGCTCAAAATTTTCCAAGCTAGGCTTGAACAGTATGTGAACTGTGAACTTCAGATGTTCAAGCTGGATTTAGAAAAGGCAGAGGAACCAGAGATCAAATTGCCAACATCTGTTGGATCATTGAAAAATTAAGAGTTCCAGAAAAACATCTATTTCTGCTTTACTGACTATGCCAAAGCCTTCGACTGTGTGGATCACAACAAACTGTGGAAAATTCTGAGAGAGATGGGAATACCAGACCACCTGACCTGCCTCTTGAGAAATCTGTATGCAGGTCAGGAAGCAACAGTTAGAACTGGACATGGAACAACAGACTGGGTCCAAATCGGTAAAGGATTACGTCAAGGCTGTATATTGTCGCTGTGCTTATTTAACTTATATGTCGAGTACATCACAAGAAACGCTGAGCTGGATGAAGCGCAAGCTGGGATCAAGATTGCCGGGAGAAATATCAAGAACCTCAGATGTGCAGATGACACCACCCTAGTGAACTGAAGCGGGAGGGAAGGAGATAAGGAGTGGAGATGTTGAAGGCCTTGCAGAAGCCTGACTACCGCAGGCAAGGATGAACAAGGGACAGAAGGCATTTTTAGAGTCAGGGATCATGCAGATGCGAAAACCTGAAGCAACCTAGGACATCTTGGGGAAACTGTGAATATTTCTAAATGTTAATGCATATAGTTATAAGAAATGAGACAAGAGAATATTTTGGATATTATACAATAGACAATATAGAACCACAGAAAGTTCTTAATCAAATTTGTAATAATGAAGACTCTTCAAAAATATTTTTCCCAGGTAGTCTTCATAAAGAGTAAATAAGGCGAATCAGTCCTCTAAAATTTGTTAGTGACACCTCAGTGCCCACAGGAGATGTCTGGACTCTCTATGTTGGCATGCAAGGCCCATATTACTCTGGTTCCTCGGGAAACAAAGATTCCATTTCACGCTTATCTCCATCTACCTCTCTGTATATTCATTGACCACGGCATCTATTTAGTGGGTTTCCCACAACTTTCTCTCTTCTCCCATCCCTTCACATCTCTACATAAGCACTTTATTCTGCTCCGATTGTCCTACCATTGCTTGTCCACATTGCTCAGTTTAGGTGATATTTAGAGTTAGTATCACCTAAGAAAAAAAGTTGCTTGCTTTTTTTATTATTCTCCCAAAGCACCCCATACTGATTAAAAGAAGAGGTTTTTGAAATTAGACCAAGATTTCAAGCTCTCTGGTACCCACTGCTTTATTTATAAATGGAGCCAAATATGTACTTTATAGTATTGTAGAAGGATTAAATGAAATAATGTTCATGAAGCACTCACCATAGAACCAGCATTCAGTCAACATTTAATATACAGTGGTTTGGCCTTCCCAGGTGGCTCAGTGGTGAAGAATCTACCTGCCAAGCAGGAGACATGGATTCTATCCCTGGGTTGGGAAGATCCCCTGGAGAAGAAAATGGCAACCCACTCCAGAATTCTTGCCTGGGAAATCCCATGGACAGAGGAGCCTGGTGGGCTACAGTCTATGGGGTCAAAAAGAGTTGGACGTGACTTAGCATGTAAGCCAACCAACAACCCATATAGTAGCTTAGAATACTAAAACACTTAGTATATAGATCTCTGCAAAACTTATTACATTGTTTTTGTGGTACCGGACTTCACTGATAGACTGAGTTCCCTTAGGGTGGGGATTTTTTTTTTTTTCTCTTAGTGTGTAAGACTCTGATCCTGGGAAAGATTGAAGGCAGGAGGAGAAGGGGATGATAGAGGATGAGGTGGTTGGATGGCATCATTGACTTAATGGACATGAGTTTGCACAAACTCTGGAAGTTGGTGATGGACAAGGAAACCTGGCGTGCTGCAGTCCATGGGGTCGCAAAGAGTTGGACACAACTGAGCCACTGAACTGAACTGAAAACCTCTGTTAATATTTGATACTTGGTGTATTGAGTTGAACAAAACATTGTTTGTTTTTTTTCCTGTAGCATCCTACGTTGAAACCTGAACAAACATTTTGGCCAACCCAATATTTTTAATGACGTATGTTGACTTGGTAGCTGTGTAGAGAGGATGTCGCCATAAAGGCGGAGGCTGGCTAGAAGGTAGTAACTTTTCAGTTCCTAAAATTGTTGCACATTGGAATCATTGGGAATCCTTTTTTAAAAAAAAGAAAAAAAGATAACCATGTCCCTCCATTGAATCAGAATTTCTACATCCCAGGGGTTGTCAAAAGCTTGAATCAGATAATGGCTTTGGGAATAGAGAAAGGATAGATTTTCAGGAAAGTTAAGAGAATTAATAGGACTTATCGACTTGTGAGTAGTCTGGGTGGAATGGACTCAGATGAAGAATAGAGGATGAGGAAGAACAGCTTTGGGGAGAAGATGAGTGTGAACTAGAGGTTTGGACATCCCAATAGATACTCACTAGGTCCAGCACTCAGGAGGCAAGTGGAGGCAAGTATTAGATGTGTGTGCATATTGAAGAGACATGAAGTCAGATAAGGATTGAGTCGTGTCCACTGATTGGAATGGTAAAGAACTCTGGAGCCAGACTGAACCTGAATAGTTAGGTCATACCTAGTCTCAGTTTCAGGAGGGTCATAGGGAGAAATGATTGGCTGGGAAGTAAGGGCACAGAAACAGGAGCACAGACTTACTTTTCCATGATATATGGAGGAGAGGAAACAGTAGTTAATTAAATTTTAAATGCATGAATGTAACCTGTCATCCTTGGACAATATTCTAATAAATGCCTTTTATTTTCAAGGATTATAAACTTCCTCAAATCAGTCTAAATTGAAAGGGTTTATTGTAAGTTTTCAAAGTGATCTAAGAACAAGAATTGCTGTACAGTTGGGTCTCTAGACAGTGGAACCTAGAATGGTGTCAGGAGGAGAGGCCTCTCTTTTATCTCGCACAGTCTCACGGACCAGTGGCGTTTGGTCTCTGCATCTCTGTGTCCATCTTCCTTGCTGTAGCTTGCTTAGTATGCTCAAGCGAGCATCTGGCCACATGATTCTACTTGCTTTTCACCTTACCTTTGCATAGCCAACTGGCCAGATGTCTCAACTTCCATACCCCAAGAGAAGAATCTAAAATGTCCTCCTTATCTTTTCTTATTGGATAATGTGTAAAAGTCTCTGGTTTGCCAATAGTAGAGTTGCTTCCTCTGGGTCAGATGTTCACTGCTGGTTTAGTCAACTGAGGTTGGGAGTGGAGTGAGGTCATTTGATTCTTAAGATTCTTCCTTCTAGGAATTGTGATACCTTGAAACGCATATTTTACAGATCATTCTAGACATAAGCTTTACTCTGGCTTGGAAACAGTGATTATAGTTCTGGTTAGGTTCATTTGGTGCTAGCTCATTTTCTTAACTCTAGTTTTTTCTTTAAGAGCTTCTGTACTCTCAAGAAGCAATGGTATTTTGGCTGGATTATACTCTTATTTACCTCATGGCTGTATTATTATATCTGTTAAGTGCCAGTTTGTGTGACTAATTAGTCATTTTTCTTCATGGTCTGCAATTTGAAGGCCTATGCTTGAAGTTCAGCAGTAGTTCATTCTTCACACTGGGGTTGGTTTGTTTGCTTTTGTTATGCCCAAGTCGCGAAATCTCCCAATGACCACCAGGGAGCCAATATCCGATGCAAAAGCAAGAGAGTTTTTATTACCAAGCTCGAGCTGGGGCTCCCACCGTTACTGACGCAGCGGAAGGACTACTGATTAGTTATCCTCTTGTATAGGGTTGTGTGTGGATTTCTAATTGTTTTTTTTTACTTCCACGGTAAATCATTACTTCCAAGGTAAATAACAAATTCTTGAACTTAAAGTCAGGAGGTTTAACCTAAGGGCTGATTGGCTCGTGCACAGTGGGGCAAGTTTAGGCAATATCCAAAGTCTAAGTCTGTTTGCCTGGTACCTTTGCAAAATGGAGCTCTTTTAAAAGATGGAGTAGCTTAGGCTCTTCATTCCCCGCTTCTCAAGGACCCAAGACAGACCCAATCATGGGTCTGTGGTTAGCTTTATATTGTCTTTTACCAGGGGTGGGTTTGGTAGGGCTGCATATTGGGACCTAAGCACCCTAAGCTGCACCATGTTGATGCGGCCTTTGATAAAGTTTATCAACTTGTTTAGTAGACACGGTCTGAAGGTGAATAGCAAGAATAAAATGATCAGGGGCCCAGCCAGAGAAGATCTGAGGGTCGTGAGCCAGGGAGATGAACTGAACCAGGATTCAAACCAATTTTGAGACATTTCTCTTTCTCTTTTTCTCTGACTCAGCCCTTCTCTTATCTTGGCCAGGGACTCCCTGATTACCCCCGAGTGATTCACATAAAAACGTTCTTCCCCTAGCGCAGCACATAGGCCCCCTGAGAGACTTCATACTCAAGATACTTCTTGGGAATTGGGGTGGAGGTCTCTTTCTTCTGTAACTTCTTCCTGCTGTGCATGGGCGTAGGCCTGCCTAGCAGAGCAGAAGTCTCTCTTTACCTGATCTAAGTTGGGGTTTTCCACATCTGAAACCAGCTTCTACCTTTGTAGTAACAGCAATTTAGTTGGCCCCTCTCAGAGATGAAATAGACAAGGGCCAAACAGGAGACCTAACAGGATGGTCGTCTCTGATCCCCGGAAACAGAAGGCAACATTTGGGGTGAGGGTTGCAGGGTTTGTGACCCCTTCTGATTGGTTGGTGGTGAGGCAACAGGGCTGTGCTCCAGGAATCTTGTGTTCAGTCTGAAGTTACCATCTTCCACCTGGGTGGGGGCTCAAAGACATGGTTATGCATATTTCTTTGAGTAGGATCCAGGACTCTGTCTGGAGGCTGCGCCAACCTTTGATTGTTTCTGTTTTTGTATCCCCTCCCTTCCCTGATTAGCAATTGTTTGAATCTACGCTTTGGAATATAGAGAAGGTCAAGGAGGCTGAGCAAAGTTTATATCCTACAGATAAGAAATGGAGAACACAGAACAGATCTGTACTCCAGAGCCCCATAGAGTCCCGCTCAGTTTTAATTTTAGGGAGCTAGGCAACTATGACTGTGATAACTTCCTGTCAAAATGGGGCATAGGACTGCCACAGCTTGGAGTATAGACACTGAATTTGTAAGTATTTCTGAGTTCCAAGTTCTAGATATGGGTCTTGTATGATTAAAATCCTAACCCCTTGGTCTGCCATTTTGGTGTAACAGACCCAATTAGAAGTAGTTGGAGGAGTGATAACTGGAATTTAGTAGACAAAATAAATCATCTCTTTTTAGAAGAATAGGCCTGAAACCTAGTCTGGACCTGGCACTTCAGGGAGACTTGTAGCCATGTAGCCAGTGGCCTAGTTTTATAAAAAGTAAGGTTACTAGCTTCCAGCAGACATTGTTTTGAAAATGGTGGCATCCAAGCCTGACACGACTCAGAAAACTCAAGTGTTTAGCAATACAAGGTCTAATCTGAAAGTACACCCATAGCATCACCTAGTTATTTCCCAGGATATCTGAACCATAGCTACTCTATTTTGACTTTTAATTGTAAACTTTTCCTTAATAGCCAAAGCAGATTTCACTGTTAATGATGTCAGTGTTTCTCTAGATATGAGAAGATGCAAGAATTGGGACTCATAAAATCTTCTCCTGAAAAGATCTAACTATCTGAAGGCCCATTTTGCCAGTTTTTCCCAGAGCACAGAGTGCCTCATTCCTGATTTTCACCCTGAACTCCTTTCAGGGGCATTCAAAGTCAGCAGTTGCAGCGGCCATGAGTTAATCTTTGTAGATGCAGATGGTGAGTGTCAGTCTTCAGTTGGCAGAGCCCCTTTTTGCTCATAAACTTGACCATGATTTTGAGGGGGGCGTTTGATGACCATTTTATCCCATGGTGCTGAGAGTGTCCAGTCTCAGGTTTGGCAAAGATTCTGTTGACAGGCCACTCAATGTGCTATTACTGGACTAGGCCATAAAACAGTATCCAAAATTCTCTGGACCACCTGTCTTACTAGCCTCTTGGTCCAGGAAAATATTCCCTCTTGTTGCTTCTTCCCATGTCTAGAGTCACACCATTACCATCATCGATCTCATATGGGACTATATATTATTCTGTTAGAGGCCTCACACACATATTTGACAGTGTAAGAAACAGCAATTTTGTAAAACAGGTGAAATACAAATAACATAGCCAGCAGTATTAGTAAAGTCACAAGTAAGACTTATGTTAAGAACTTCCATTAGATGTAGCCCAGTATATCTTCAGGTCATCTGACTTAGTCTGCCCTGTAGAATCTTTATCTTCCAGGGAAATTATATATTGGCACCATCTATAAGGCACATGGCCCAGTTTTCTAGTGTTACTAGACTGATTATCTTTAGTATGATTTAAAAAAAAATTATTTTTTTTCAACACAGAGGAGACTTTAAACCTAAATTACTGTAGCCTGGTGTTATCTATATAAATCCATCCCATAATTGTAGGAGATTTTCCCCTCCTTTGCGGAAACTTTTCTTGTTCTGATTGAATAGAAAAAAGTTCAAATTTATAGCCAGAGTCAGAGCAGGCATTATTAATTGGCCTGGTGAGGGGATCCTATGTAGTAATATCACAGTGGCCTGAATATGACTAATTTTTTAAGTAAATTTTCTCAGGGCCAACCAGTTAGAGTCTGGTAGTAGAGAAATTTACCAAGGTAACCGAGAACTAGACACGGGTAATTGGCCACAAACCCAACAATTGGATTGATTTTTAAAACTAGCATAGGATCAGGCCTATGATAGAAAAGCATTTGAGTTATATGCAAAGGTCTAAGAAGTCAAGAAAACATAAATGATCATACGAATCAGGTCCAGCATCTTGGGGAAGCTGTCTCCCTCTGATGTCGTCTTCTCATCCTGGTGTAGGGTAGTTTTCCTGATAAAAAGTCCTTCTATCCATGTTGGAGACAGTCCCTTAAATTATGTTTTTTTTTTTTTCCCAATCCTGGTCACAGGTCATGAGGCATCTGATCTTCATCCAAGGATAGATTACTGAGATAAGCTTCAGAAACAAACTTAGGGTGTTCTTCAAGAATTCAATTAAATTTTACATTAATATCACATAACAGCAAAGAACTATCTAAGAGATGAGTCTTACTAGATGCAGACCTCCATTAACAAACTGGTATTTAACATTTTGAAATCTTTTTCTCCTTAAAGTTACCCTTATTTTTATTAAATATAACCAAATTAAGGCTAGTTTGTTTGCAAAATAGGTCTATTCTCACTAATTTTGGTCTGATGATTTTTATAACCATAACCTTTATAGAGTCTCAGACTGAACTTTTAAAATAAAACAGGGCTGGGAAACTCACACCAAAGGCTTATCACAGATTTTGCCTAACAAATCTAGGTGAATGCTTCCCTTTTTAAGGTCTCAAAAATTTCTTGAGATTTTTGTACCCATGAGATAACCTTCCTAACTCATTTGGTAAACTTACTGGAAACCTAAGAACTTCCAATTTTTGGAGGAGTCAGATAGAAAAAATAACTGTTTTGTTTATAACGCTTAATTTTACCAAAGTATTGTCATAATTAGTTTGAGAGGAAGATTTTCCCTACTCCCTAAAAACGTAAGATTCAAACCCATAATTTTTCAGATAGAAACCATAAAAGTTATAAGCATATTCGCAGGTTCATTCAGTCCTTTTGTTAACTTTTGTGAAGTCATCAGGTTTTCCATTAAAATACCAGGACATATCAGAATGTTAAAAACTCCATATAATTTCTAGGATATCTGTATTAGTAATTTTACCATACATTATAACATGAATGGATTTATTACTCATTTGATAATCTTTTCCATGTAATTTAACCAACCAAATAAACACAGTTTAATATCTCTCTTTGGAATGTTCCAGGGGCCCTCTGAAGCATCCCAAAGTTAGCTAGAGATCAAAAGAACTTGAAAAGAGTTCTATTTAGGAAGCTTTATCAAAAAGATCAATTAAAAGGGTTTAGAACATTTGGTCAGATTTAGTCAATGTTGATGGGTGTATCACTTGAGGTAATTTCCTTGTTGACAAACTTGTAACAGATATAATATTTAACTTATATTAAACCTAGGTACAATGAAAATATTCTACTTAACGTTAATTACTCTGACATGTCTATATTAAACAGGTCAACAAACAAACATTAATATCAGGTATTTAATATTGAATATTTCCCAGTTCACATGAACCTGGAATTTATTGTTTAATTTAGAATTACTTGATTTGTAAGCGCTTACGTTTTTTAAGCCAAATAAATAGAGCTCATATACATATTAACCTCAAAAATATTACCCAGAGACAGAGACATACCAAGACATATTTAGACAGACACAGTGCAAGATCTAGCTTCAAGTCTTTTCTTTTTCTTAGTGTCAGGAGTTAGAGATGGTCGAACCCAGGTCTCCCATATTGCAGGCAGACGCTTTAACCTCGCCTCCACCAGGGAAGCCCTTAAATACAAGAATACAGTCCCTCAGAAAACCTCCTATAGAGACACAGAACTTCAGATCTAAGTACTAACATCAAAGATTTCAAGGGAGGAAAGGAAGCCAGGTTGAAAAAGGAAGGGGGAGGAGGCTTATTAGTTCAGGATATTATCAGGATCTCCTGTCACAAAACAGCTCATGCAAATGGTTACTATGGTGCCTGGCCAGGGTGGGCGGTTTCAATCAGTGTGCTTCCCCTAACAATTCCTCCCTGCAAGATGGGGTATAGCGGCACCGTTGGTTCAGTTTTCCTAGGTTTCTACAGATTCTCTCCCACCCGTGTCACCAACACCCGAGTGGTAGAAAGTTCCTGTTGAGGCAAAAAAGATGTGACCCAAGGAGGGGTTGTACTATGATATTTTCCCACACTATGATATAGGGGACTTGGTCAGGGTGTTTGGCCTGCGGTTGGAGGATGATATCTCAGACTCGGTGTGCAGTTTCCAAGTCAGACGTGCCTTCTGAAGGCCAGCCCACATGGAACGACGTCCATTCTGCGCTGCAAAAAGTAATTAGTTTATCTTTCTTAATTTCAACACTGAGGTCACAGGCGCGCTTCTTGACCTCTTTAAAATGCTCAGTCATCAGGGATAGAGGAGTAGGGCTAGATTGATGTTGCCCCATCGTTCCTGAATCAGTCAGGCGTTGGTAAATTAACACAGACAGCATAGCCAGCCACACAGACATACAGAGAGACAGAACAAACTAACTTCAGGAGTCCAGAGGCAAAGCTGAAAGTAGGACAGCAGCCTCCGGCCGTTCAGCAGGAGCGACCTGCTATTGTCAACAGAGTACAGGGGCACTCCGTCCCCTTTGTCAACAGAGATCAGGGGCTCTCCGTCCCCTTCGAGAGGGTCGAGGACGTCTCCCAATGACCCCCACCGGTGGCCCGTCGGCGCGTCCGCCTGAGTCAGATACCGGTCTCAGAAAATAGGCCTTATCAGAGACAAACAGGGAAGCAGAAAAAACTTACAGGTTACAGGTAACTCTCCGGATCCGTCTTCCGGAGCCGATGGGAGATCCTGGACGAGCCCCCAAATGTTATCCCCAAGTGACGAAATCTCCCAGTGACTACCAGGGAGCTGATATCCAATGCAAAAGCAAGAGAGTTTTTATTACCAAGCTCGAGCTGGGGCTCCCGCCGTTACTGACACAGCGGCTAAGGAGAGGAGCCCCGAGTTTTGGGTTACACTGCTTATATAGGGAATATTCAGGTGAAAGGGTAACAAAGCGGGTGTTCAGGCTGAAGGACTACTGACTGGTTACCCTCCTCTATAGGGTTGTGTGTGGATTTCTAATTGGTCTTTTTACTTCCACGGTAAATCATTACTTCCAAGGTAAATCACAAATGTAACTCATTACTTCCAAGGTAAATCACAAATTCTTGAACTTAAAGTCAGGAGGTTTAACCTAAGGGCTGATTGGCTCGTGCACAGTGGGGCAAGTTTAGGCAATATCCAAAGTCTAAGTCTGTTTGCCCGGTACCTTTGCGAAATGGAGCTCTTTTACAAGGCGGAGTAGCTTAGGCACTTCACTTTGCCACTGAGCCATTTTTATTGGTTGCTAGCTAGCTTGTGGGTGGCTGCTGTTGGGTCCAGGTGATCACATTTGGTCACTTGGCAGTAGATATGAGGTCATATAACCTGATTGTCTTGGACTGTGTTCTCAGTATAAGCTATGGCATTGAGGACAGGGTATTTTACATTAGGATAGGTCCCTGGCCATTGCATGCACTATGATTGATATATTTAATACAATAACATGAATAAGCTAGTTGCATAGACCTCTGTTTAAGTATTGCATGGCTCATACCAGCAGATGGGATTTAAAAACACATTTTCCCTCTCATTTTAATTTTTTTTATTTTAATTTTTAATATTAGACTGTGGTTAAGTTTTACATATGTATGCTAATATAAAACTTTTTCTAGAGTCTCAGTGATACTTTTATTTGGACTTTATTAACTGAGTAATATTTGGATATTGTTTTAAGAATTTCTGTCTTTGTATAGTGCCATGCCAAAAGGCACTGTTGTGGGGGTCGATTAAGAGATCATATTTAGTTAGATTTCCGGTAAGGAAGTATATATTTATTTTGTTCTGTACGGCATTAAGTTTTCTGATATAATCTTATTATATCTGTTTTCAACTTCTAAATATTTAAAGCAATGATTTAATTTTAAAATATTTAGAAATAATAAAAGAACATATTTTCTGGTTACAAATATAAATCATGTCCATCGCGGAAACCTGAGAAGTTCAGAAAAGGGAAATTGAGAAGAAGCCTAGGGCTTGTAGCATAGTGGACTGTTTAACAGCATTTTGAAGTGAAATCCCCTCTCTGGTGAAATCCCCTCTCTGTGCATTATTACATTTGTAATTTTTTAAAAAAATTATTTTTAGTTGGAGGATAATTGCTTTACAGTGTTGTGTTGATTTCTGCTATACATCTACATGAATCAGCCATAGGTGTACGGATGTCCCCTCCCTCTTGAACCTTCCTCCCACTCTTCCCACCCTCTAGATTGTCACAGAGCACCAGGTGGAGCTGGCACCATACAGCCAATTCCCCCGGCTCTCTGTTTTACATATGGTAATGTATGTTTCAGTGCTGCACTCTCAGTTTGTCGCACCCTGTCCTTTCCCTATGTCCACCCTATCCTTGTCCACAAGTCAGTTCTCTACATCTGTGCCTCTGTTGCTGCCCTGCAAATGGGTTTCATCAGAACCATTTTTCTAGATTCCTTTTATGTGCGTTAATATACAATATTTGTTTTTCTTTTTTTTTTACTTCGCTCTGTACAACAGGCTCTAGTTTCATCCACCTTACTAGAACTGACTCAGATGTGTTTCTTTTTATGGCTGAGTAATTCCATTGTATATTATATGTACCACAGCTTCTTTATCCAGTCATGTTGATGGACATCTAGGTTGCTTTCCTGTTCTGGCTATTGTAAATAGTGTTGCAGTGAACATTGGGGTACATGTGTCTTTTAGAATTGTGGTTTTCTCAGGCCATATGCCCAGGGATGAGATTGCTGAGTCATATGGTAGTTTTATTCCTAGTAGTTTAAGAAATCTCCATTCTTTTCTCCGTAGTGGCTGTATCAATTTACATTCCCACCAACTGGGCAAGAGGGTTCCCTTTTCTCCATATCCTCTCCAAGTGTTTATTGTTTGTAGATTTTTTGATGCTGGCCATTCTGACTGGTGTGAGGTGATACCTTGTTGTAGTTTTGATTTGCATTTCTCTTTTAATAAGCGATGTTTATGAGCTATATGTCTTTATCTGTGTATCTTTGGTGAAATGTTTATTTAAGTCTTCTGCCCATTTTTTGATTGGGTTGTTTGTTTTTCTGATATTGAATGGCATGAATTGCTTGTATATTTTGGAGATTTAATCCTTTGTCAGTTGCTTCATTTACAACTATTTTCTCCCATTCTGAGGGTTGTGTTTTCATCTTGTTTATGGTTTCCTTTGCTAAGCAAAAGCTTTTAAGTTTTAATTAGGTCTCATTTGTTTATTTTTGTTTTTATTTCCATTACTGTAGGAGGCGGGTCATAAAGGATCTTGCTGTGAATGATGACAGAGTATTCTGCCTGTATTTTCCTCTGAGAGTTTTATAGTTTCTAGTCTTAGATTTAGGTCTTAAATTTTTGGTTTTAAATGTAACCCCAGAGGCAAAGGCTTGATCTCTGGCCATGGAACCAAGATCCCACAGGTTGTTTGTTATGGCAGTTTGTTGTTGCTAAGTTGTGTCGAACTCTTTGTGACAGCCTCTTCATTCTTCCTGCAATGGCAATAAGAGGGAATAAAGCAAACAAAAGAACAAAAAACTAGGAAAAAAAATGTACCCCAGACAAATGGTAAATGCAAAATCAGACAAATAGAAATAAAACCAAAGGAACATACCCACCCCCCCACCCCCCGCCACAGACAGACATACACACAGACGTACATACACAGCAACAAAACCAAAACAATCCAAAGACAAAATGTAAGAGTGACCTGGTGAGCAAGTGAAACCAAAAATATCAACCAATTAAAAACAAAACCAACTAAAACACAAAACAGCAAACAAGCCCAGAACAGAGTGCTAACTGTGGAATAAAGCAAAGAAGACAAACTAACAGGCGTAGTGGAAAACATAAAAAGATAGAAAGCAAAAAGTTCAATAGGCGTCTATAAAAAAGGTTCATATAATTAACAAAAAAGAAAAAACGGAAACCCCGCAGAAAGCCAGCATAAAAGTATGTAAAGGAAATAAAACTGTGACTAAGAATAAAGTTCTCAAATGTTTAGCGATAATAATAAAAACAACCAGAGCAACAGAGAGGAGAAAAATCCAGAACAAGCTACAGAATAAATAAAAACCTAAGAATAATAGTAAAGGTTTTTCAGGTCTCAGCTGTTAGCGTCGTTCCCCGCCCCTGCCCCGTGAACGCAGCGTGCCTCTCTCCACCTGGCTAGCAGGCTCTCCGATACTAGGGCAGGGCTGGTCTCTAGACCTCCTCTGGGGACAGCTCAGACTAATCTGGCCCTGCTTCTGCGTGTTCTTGCCTCCAGTGTCCGCAGCTGCCAGATATAGGGTGTTTTCTTTCTACTGAGTCCCCCTGCCCCCGCTCTCTTTCCCCAGTGTGTAGCCCTTTATACCTTGAGCGACTTCACGTTCACTTTTCACTTTCATGCGTTGGAGAAGGAAATGGCAACCCGCTCCAGTGTTCTTGCCTGGAGAATCCCAGGGACGGGGGAGCCTGGTGGGCTGCCTTCTATGGGGTTGCACAGTTGGACATGACTGAAGTGATTCAGCAGCAGATACAAGTAAGGTACATTTATTGCAGTGGACACTTTGGTGTGGGACATAGATCCCCCATCAGGATAGAGGCACATTCTTTTAATTGTTTGGAATCATGGCCTCCTCATCCAAGTTTCTGTCCCCTTCCTAGAAGCAGCCTACATTTCATCCCTGGTAGATGAAAGGATGCAAAGAATCATCCTCTTGTCTTTGTTGGAGACTAGTATGAAGGGTCATTCCAGCTTTAGGACTCATAGTAGGGTTACTGAGACTGCTTACCACTGTGGTACAGCAGCGCTGTTCAGCTTCTCACTTGGGCCAGTCGCGCTGCCTCTGCCCGCACAAGTGTTCCTGAGAGCTCGTTCCAATAAACCCGCTTGCAGATTTCCATCTCAGGCTGTTTCCTTGGGAACCTGAATTACAAGTCATCTGCTATCTGGATAGTCTTTCTCAGGGATTTTTGCATTATAACAGATGATACTACTCAGGATGGATTTTAATTTTATGAATTTTGTGTTCTACTTCTTTGAAACTGACATTCTCGATATCTTCTATAACAAGAATTCATAGCCAGTAGATTAGAATTTTTATTAGATTCTGGAATTTTACATAGTAGTTCTTCAGCACATTCTGGAATTTTTAAGATGGCCAACAGGTTCTTTAGGGAATTTTATTATTTCTCTTTCCTAGTTCTCTCAGTTTTTTAGACTTAAACAATGAAAAGTGGTTCACGATGGGTGGTAGGAAGGCAGTGGGAGTGTGGGCTGTGATTGGGGTGGAGGCAGCACTGTGGCCCCAGCACCCCAGGAGCCCCGAGAGACAAGGAGGGGGCCTGTGTGGACCCTTGACGCCCCGCGTGTGTGCCCTGGTGGAGCTGCTGCAGGTGCATGTCTTTTACTCATGGCTTTATATTTTCAGAGCTTCCAAAAAAGCCTGCTAATTTACCTCACCTTAAAACTCAGTGGGCAAGGTCTATGTTTCGCTGGTATGATTATTTGGCCGCAGTGTTTGTTCCCTCTCTGGGAACTCCAGACAGGAGTAGTTATGCTATGAATGGGTGTTATGAGTTATGGTACGAGTGGATGCTTTGGCTAATTTTACTCAACAGGCATTACAAGATTCTCAAAAAGCTATTTCAGCTCTTAATGCTAAACAAGGACAAATTAGAAAGGTGGTCTTACAAAACAGATTGGCTTTAGATATTCTGACAGCTGCACGAGGAGGAACTTGTGCCATTATTCAAACCCAATGCTGTACATATATACCTGATACAAGCACTAATGTTACTCATTTTGCTAAACATATGAACAAGATGATTGAGGCTGTGGATACTCCTGAAGCCTCAGTTGCCTCACTTTGGGAGACGTTAACTAGTTCCCCATGGTGGAAAACTATCTTAATTACAATAATTCTGATTGTTCTATTTTTGCTGTTTGCTCCCTGCATCTTTAACTGTGTAATTGGATTTGTTTCTTGTCACATGAAAGCTTTTAAGTTACAAATGGTTGTCCAAACTCCTACGAGTGCCACAGCCTCCTCCAACTATTACTTGGGGCCCCTGGATCAGAGACCCTCAATATGAGGATCAGGAGACTATGTTGCTCAACAATTTAGGGACCACGCCCCTAAACAGCAGGAAGTATTTATGGAATGAAAACGACGCCCCTTTCCCTTGGCAACATAATTCTCCTAAAAGAAAAGGGGGGGAATGAGAGAGTCATTTCCTAGGCAGGTTGAGAAGTAGTCTAGGGGTCCCTAAGGAGAGAAGGGTCTGGAATTCTCAAGGAGGAAGAAAGGACAAACTTTTTTCCCCCTCTACATTCCTTAAGATTATATAACAATAATGTATCCTGCCGGAGGACAGTCTCTGGATTAAATTTTCTGGCTAATCCTGTTATTTTAAAATGTAAATTATGGGAGTAGGTGTGGTGAGGTCTTTACAACCTTCAGACGTTCTTTTGATTCATTGGAGAGTATATAACTCCACTTGCTAACACTAACAAGCGGATACTCTTTCTGCCCCTTTCTGATGCCTATGTCAGAAGCTTTCTCTCTCTCCTTTTAGTTCAGTTCAGTCACTCAGTCATGTCCGACTCTTTGCGACCCCATGAATCGCAGCACGCCAGGCCTCCCTGTCCATCACCAACTCCCGGAGTTCACTCAGACTCACGTCCATCGAGTCAGTGATGCCATCCAGCCATCTCATCCTCTGTTGTCCCCTTCTCCTCCTGCCCTCAATCCCTCCCAGCATCCGAGTCTTTTCCAGTGAGTCAACTCTTCGCATGAGGTGGCCAAAGTACTGGCGTTTCAGCTTTAGTATCAGTCCTTCCAAAGAAATCCCAGGGCTGATCTCCTTCAGAATGGACTGGTTGGATCTCCTTGCAGTCCAAGGGACTCTCAAGAGTCTTCTCCAACACCACAGTTCAAAAGCATCAATTCTTCGGCGCTCAGCTTTCTTCACAGTCCAACTCTTACATCCATACATGACCACTCTCTCCTTTATACTTTAATAAAACTTTATTACACAAAAGCTCTGAGCGATCAATCCTTGTCTCTGGCCCCGGATTGAATTCTTCCCCGGGGGCCAAGAATCGCGGCGCCTTTTTGTGGTTCAGCAACAACCTTTCACGGATAGGTAGCAAATGCCTTAAAAAAAAAAGGTCTCTTTTTAGAACTAGACTATGAATTCTTATTTTGATATATTTTTTGGTCTGTCCATATTTATTGAATCAAGACCATATTTATTGAATCAAGCAAGTCTAAACTTGCTTAAAATATGTAGATCAGTTTTAATTATATGTTAGATATTTTAAAACTGTTTGATATTAAAGTCTTTCATTTCACTTAGTATCAAGTTAATTGTTTGATGTTTGTAAACCCAATTTAGTTACAAGTAACTTAATTTGTAATTAGTTTTGATATTCTCTCTTATTGACTTGGCTACTTTTTTTCCTGACTTGACTGCTTTCATGTAACTATTAATAATTAGTAACTAAATGTTAGAGTTTTGAAAGTATCTACAAGAGAGCTAAAGTATATATAAAGATTGGAAATATATTTGACCTTGTTTCTATGGGCATGCTTTTAAGTTAGCCAGTTTAGGGCCCATGTGAATCATGGAATGAGAATTTTGGAGCTAGAAGGACCCATGATCTTGTCCTATACCTATAATTTGTCATTGAAGAAGTTGAGATTAGAGAAATTAAGTGTCTTGATGGATACTTAATCTCAAGAGAGATGGCCAAGAAATATTTGCAATAGTAAGGATATCCAAGTTAGGACTTGGAAACCTAAGGTTTAATTGTAACTCTGTCATTAGATAGTGTAGTGATTTCAGGTAAGCCAGCTCTAGTTACTTTCTGGAACTTTGTTTCCTCATCTACAGAGTGTTACAGTTGGAATGTGATTTCTGAGATGTTTTACAGCTTTTAAATCTTGATTCTAGGTCTTTTTTTTTTTAGGAGCAGTGCTCTAATGTAAGTGTCTATTTTTCATACGTTCATGGAATTCTCAAGGTGCGAATACTGAAATGGTTTGCTGTTGCTGTCTCCAGTAGACCACATTTTGTCAGAGCTCTCTACCGTGACCCATCTGTCTTGGGTGGCCCTACGCTTGTAGTTTCATTGAGTTAGACAAGGCTGTGGTCCATGTGATCAGTTTGATGATGACTGTAGCCATGAAATTAAAAGACACTTGCTCCTTGGAAGAAAAGCTATGACCAACCTAGACAGCATATTAAAAAGCAGAGACATTACTTTGCCTACAAAGGTCCATCTAGTCAAAGCTTTGGTTTTTCCAGTAGTCATGTATGGATGTGAGAGTTGGACTATAAAGAAAGCTGAGCGTGGAATAATTGATGCTTTTGAACTGTGTTGTTGGGGAAGACTCTTGAGAGTCCCTTGGAAAGCAAGGAGTTCAAACCAGTCCATCCTAAAGGAAATCAGTCCTGAATGTTCACTGGAAGGGCTGATGCTTGAAGCTGAAACTCCAATACTTTGGCTACCTGATGCAAAGAACTGACTCATTGGAAAAGACCCTGATGCTGGGAAAGATTGAGGGCAGAGGATGAGATGGTTGGATGGCATCACTGAGTCGTTGGACATGAGTTTGAGCAAGCTCTGGGAGTTGGTGATGGACAGGGAAACCTGGTGTGCTGCGGTCCATGGGGTCGCAAAGAGTCAGATAAGATTGATGACAGAACTGAAGTATCTACTGTTAATAGTAGATCTGACAAATGCCAGGTGCTGATTTACACATTTTCCATGTGCTATTTCATTTAATCCTCACAACAGTTCCATAAGGCTGACATTATTAGTTCTACTTTGCAAATGGGAATTTGGGACTTTACAAAGCTTCCAAGTAGGTAAACTGGAAGTTGCATGTAGGTCTGTGTGACTCTAACTACTATATTCTGAATCAGTATTCCTAGATTTAGATGCACTTTTGTTTTTGGAACACTTGACATGCTATGCTGAAAGCAAGAGCCAATTGTATTTAGACAGGGCTTCCCTGGCGGCTCAGATGGTAACGAGTCTGCCTGCCATGCAGGATACCGCGAGTGGATCCTGGATCCGGAAGATCCCCTGGAGAAGGGAGTGGCCTCCCGCTCCAGAACTCTTGCCTGGAGAACCCCATGGCCAGAGGAGCTGGCGGGCTCTCCGTGGGGCCACACAGTCGGGCGCGGCTGCACAGCGGACGCTCGCTACTGTCTTGTTGGTCACCCTGCTTTCTGGCACACTGTATGTATTGTTTTAAAGTTCTATAGCACTAGGTTAGACAGGGGGACTTAGGATGCAGAAGTATATTGTGTGCTGGCACTCTAGAAATTTTGGAGTGGGCTGGAATCAGGTGCAACAAGGGAGATAAAGCCTCTTAGAGACCACTTACAAAGACTGAATTGGGATTGCTCTCAATTCAGCATTAATAACTGAATAACATGGGTGACTATTTGCATGCTTATTAAAGTTGTTGATGACTCTAGGTTAGGTGGAATTGCTTACATTTAAAAGAATAGGACTTGTTTTCAGTTGAAAGCTGGTATAAATGAATTAGGATTAAATGTGGTATATTTGTAAAGAAGCTTCCTATTGTACATGGATTTATGATGGATAGAACAATATCAGTGGAGTCATACGGCGGGTCAAGGTCGTATTGCAAAAGTCCTTCTACATCAGGATTTGGTACAGATCAGGATATATTCAATTTTAAGAAGAAGGTATAGAAATGAGAAGGAACTCAGAGGACGAAAAGTAAAGTAATTACAAAGATGAGTTGTAAGACAAATTTAAAGGCATTAGAGTTACAATGGAGATTAGAGCAAAGAGTAGTAGTGATCATTTTCAAGGCTGAAGTTTGAGAGCAAGCAGGAAAGGACTTAAGAGACAAATTTTATGTGAAGCTTGAGGCAGACAGGAGTTAAGGATTAGTAGCATAGAAGCCATGAAGTGAGAAGTAGAAGGTCCTTCCAGTAATCATTCCTAATAGCTTCTTGTATATTTTTCCACAAAGTTTTAGTGCATTTATACGTTAACGTTATGCAGTATGATCATACTCTTCTAAGAGTTTGATTTTTTTTTTTTGTCCAGTTAATATATTTTGGAGCGCTTTCAGTATCAGCACTTTCAGAACTGCTTCTTTTATTATTTATTTTTAATAAATACATTGTATTTTATTGTATGGCTTACTAAAATTTAATCATTTCTCTGTTGAAGAACGTTTAGTTTGTTTCCGGTTTTGCTGACACGTAACACTGCAGTAGACATGCTTGTATACGTACATGCTTGTATACAAGATCATTTAATGAAATTGTCGACTAGGTAATTTCCTAGCGGTGAGTCAAAGAGTATATACAGTTTTGGATTTAGTCACACTTCCCCAGTGGCTGAGTTGTAAAAAAATTCTGCCTGCAGTGCAGCAGACATTGGCTTGATCCCTGGGTTGGAAAGACCCCTGGAGAAGTAAATGCAACCCACTCCAACCCACTCTGCCTGGGAAATCCTGTGGACAGAGGATGAGGTCTCAAAAGAGTTGGACATGACTTTATGACTAAACAGCAACACTCCCAACAACAAGCAGTATTTGAGAGTGATGGTTTTCCAACACTCCACAAAAGAGTATTGTCAAAGAGAAAAAAAAAATCTTGATTTTTACCCAGATACCCTGAAAACTAGAGTAGCAGTTTAGTTCTAGTCTTTTGTTTAACTTCAGTTCAGGTGCTCAGTCGTGTCCGACTCTTTGCGACTCCGTGGACCACAGCACGCCAGGCCTCCCTGTCCTCCCAGAGTTTACTCAAACTCATCTCCATTGAGTCGGTGATGCCATCCAAACATCTCTTCCTCTGATGTCCCCTTCTCCTTCTGCCTTTAAACTTTCCCAGCATCTGGGTCTTTTCAAGTGAGTCAGCTCTTCGCATCAGGTGGCCAAAGTATTGGAGTTTCAGCGTCAACATCAGTCCTTCCAGTGAACACTCAGGACTGGTTTCCTTTAGGATGGACTGATTGGATCTCCTTGCAGTCCAAGAGACTCTCAAGAGTTTTGTTTAACTTAGAAAGTTAAAAAAAGAATCTATGGAAAAGAGAATAATGTAAATCTTGGAGGAGTTATGTTAATTATTTCTAATGTATGAGAAGTATTGTGTAGTAAACTCAGGTGGATGCTTTTATTGTGTCCTTCCTAGGAAATTTGATAAATACCTCAGTCTTATAGGGTTCTCATCCTCAAAACGATTACTTTTCTTTTGTGGAGATGATACAGCACTCTGTTGTATTTAATTTTATCTGCTGTGATGCTCTTTAGTTGTGGAGTGTGTCTGATTCTTCTCGACCTCATGAACTGTAACCCACCAGGCTTCTCTGTCCATGGGATTTTCCAGGCAAGAATACTGGAGTAGGTTGCCATGCCCTTTTCCAAATTCTGTCTGTTGCTGCACAATGAACCATCTCCAAGCTTTGGCTTAAACCCAACTGCCGGGGTCCAGCCCTGGTGGATCCAGGGAATTCGAAGCGGGGACGGCGTTGGCGAGGAAAAACTTGTTTATTTTATTAGAAATATAAAGAGATTAAGAGGAAATAGTATAGTAGGAAATTTTAGTGGAGAAAAGAGGCTGAATAACTTGGTTTACGTGGAAAGCCAGTAAAGTTCCAGACAAGGAGCTTGCACCATCTACGGCATCTGTTTGAATATCGGAGGGTGCCCCGCCTTGGGCTCTCTCTCTTACAGATCTTAGAAGCCGGGGCAAGTAAGTAGACATGGCGAGCCTCCATGCCCCAGATGGGAATTCAGCCTGAAATTAGAGTAAAGAGGAGACACGGGGGAAACCAGTCCTTCCAATGACTGGCCTGGCCTCTATTGTCTAGAAAGGCCTTTTATACCTTTTTGATTGTATATAGAGATCAATGGGTAATACAAAATTATGCAGCATTAGCAGCCCAGACTCTTATCAAAACCAGGCTTTTCTCTCCACATACCTAGTTGTATACACAAGTCTTAGGTGATTTACATCATCTTCCGGCCAAAAGGGCCAATTAATATTTTACAGCCTTTTTTCTCATAAGGGTTTGTCAACCAGAAGACTTATTTGTGGTGTTCTTCTCAAAGTCTGGTGCCACTCTCAGAAAACACTAAATAAAGTTACATTCTTACATAGCAAAGATACAGCAATTTATAACAAGTAAAAGGAGTACAGTGATTTATAACAAAGGATAAGTAATTAACTCAAAAGTCTAGTGTTGCTAACATCAAAACTATTATATATCTTTTTCCATATCCCGTTTACGTTAACATCCTCCCAGGTGCCTAAAAGATAAAGAATATGGAGGCCTGGCAGCAATCATTGAGTCAACAGTGAAATCCGTCACCAGTATGATTTTTGGCTCTTTAGAAAAGGCTCTGTATCTTTAAGATGTTTTTAAGCTTTGTGCCTCTCATGGCTGGGGGGCTGCAAGCAATTCACAAGCTGTAAGAGGTCTGGGGGAACCTGTTAGGCAAGCTAGAGAGTTATCAGAGGGGGTTTTAAGCCGAGACATTCTTTTGCAGGAGACTGAAGCCCTGAATTTTTCCAGAGAGTGTCAGAAAAGTAGAAAAGTACGATACAATAAGGCAGGCATGTTCTTACATTTTGGGGGGTACATGCTCAGGAAATACCAGGGGGAAAACCTGAGGCCTGATTTGCCTTGCTCATCAAGGCCTCTGCCGCATGACCTTGTCACACGTGGGATTCCTCACGCTGGCTCCTGGCACCCAACACATTTTATTTGCTCTATATTCTGTAGATCAACAGTTGGGGCTAGGTTAAGCAGAATGATCCTTCTGCTGGTCTCTCTTCAGTTAAGTTCAGTTCAGTTGCTCAGTCGTGTCCAACTCTTTGCGACCCCGTGAATCGCAGCACTCCAGGGCTCCCAGTCCATCACCAACTCCCGGAGTTCACTCAGACTCACGTCCATCGAGTCTGTGATGCCATCCAACCATCTCATCTTCTGTTGTCCCCTTCTCCTCCTGCCCCCAATCCCTCCCAGCATCAGAGTCTTTTCCAGTGAGTCAACACTTCGCATGAGGTGGCCAAATTACTGGAGTAATTTAGCATCATTCCTTCCAAAGAAATCCCAGGGCTGATACCTTTAGAATGGACTGGTTGCATCTCCTTGCAGTTGAAGGGACTCTCAAGAGTCTTCTCCAACAGCACAGTTCAAAAGCATCAATTCTTCGGCACTCAGCTTTCTTCACAGTCTCACATCCATACATGACCATTGGAAAAACCATAGCCTTGACTAGATGGACCTTTGTTGGCAAAGTAATGTCTCTGCTTTTGAATATGCTGTCTAGGATGGTCATAACTTTCCTTCCAAGGAGCAAGCGTCTTTTAATTTCATGGCTGCAGTCACCATCTGCAGTAATTTTGGAGCCCCCCAAAATAAAGTCTGATACTGTTTCTACTGTTTCCCCATCTATTTCCCATGAAATGATGGGACCAGATGCCATGATCTTCGTTTTCTGAATGTTTAGCTTTAAGCCAACTTTTTCACTCTCCACTTTCACTTTCATCAAGAGGCTTTTTAGTTCCTTTTCACTTTTTGCCATAAGGGTGGTGTCATTTGCGTATTTGAGGTTATTGATATTTCTCCTGGCAATCTTGATTCCAGCTTGTGCTTCCTCCAGCCCAGCGTTTCTCATGATGTAGTCTGCATATAAGTTAAATAAGCAGGGTGACAATATACAGCCTTGATGTACTCCCTTTTCCTATTTGGAACTAGTTTGTTGCTCCATGTCCAGTTCTAACTATTGCTTCCTGACCTGCATATAGGCTTCCCAAGAGGCAGGTCAGCTGGTCTGGTATTCCCATCTCTTACTAATACAGCTTTGATTGGGATGATACTCTAACATAGTCTGTGTCAGATCGCCAGTAGTATTCAGTAGTCACATGCGTCCAAAGTTAGCCTGGGCTTATGTGGTGATAGAGGAGTTTCCAGCAATGAGTGAACAAATCCCACTGTGCACTCTACTCGTGCCTTATTTGCCAGACTGCCACGAGGCAAGGCAAGTCTCATGGCCAGAGCCCCTGTGGGAGAGGATTATGCATGAGAATTACAAGGGCGTTAAAAAGTAGGTGTGACTTATTGACGGTCATTAACTGTAGGAGTTTACCACCACTTTCTTCTTCCTTGTATTATGAGTGTTACAGAAGTATCAATAAGAAATATAATAGTTTAAAGGACAGAAAAATTTCTTATCTAAGGAAAAGTTTTATGATATCACAAGTTGGAAAGACTGATTTCATCAATAGTTGCAAACTTGATTGTCTAGATATTTATTTCTTCTACATATATTAGCTGATATTTTTCTGTAAAGAACTTTTCAGTTTAAACCCGGACTATTTGGTTGACAGGAACATCAGTGTATACTAGATGGTCAGGATACATGCTTAATTCTTTTTCTTTAATTATGAATTTTCAGAATAAGAGTTGATACTCTAATAGTGATCACTGAGTGTCTTTTTACTTTGAACTCATGGATTTTTAAATACGAACCCTCGTGAACTCAATGATTTATATATATTTAGTGGGTTTCAGTTACTTGAAGCCATTGTGATTTTTTGACGTGCACCTTGTCCCAGCTTTACCTAGTGGAAGTGCATTTAAGTTGGCTTTGTCATTTTGACAGGACCCTGTTAAGTATTTGATAACTTACTTCCTTTATAGCACAATGTGTCCCAGATTCATCTAATAAGATTTCTCCTCCAGGCTGGACTCATCCATTTCTCTAGAGTCCTGGTTCCTTTTAATGGGAAATGCTATTTAAGTACCACTGTCTGGGCACTTAGGGTACTTATTGCTTCTGTGTTGTCATTGCTTTTAAGCATTGAAGATAAGAACTAGGATATACATGCACTCACAGAGAGATATTTAAAAAGCAAAAAAAGAGAGGAAAAAAATAAAAAGCAAAACAACATGAGGTCAAATATTATAAAATATTTTCCCTTCTTTGAGTTTATATTTTAAAATTTTATACTGAATATCTTGGCTCTTAACCTTGACATAATTATTTTTTCCTAAAATATATGTATAATAATTTTAATAAAACTAGCATTGCTATTAATAAACTTACAGTTCTTTTTGTTATTATACTATAGCTCACTAAGGCTATATAGTCAAAACACTGTTCTTAAAACACTTGAAATAGTTCTCTGTGTGACTATACCATTAACTTGAGATTCAGTTTTAAAATTTAAAAATTGTGGTAACATAAAATTTAGCACATTTATCATTTTAAAGTGTACAGTTTAGTGGAATTAAGTACATTCATATTGTTGTGCAACCATTACACCTATCTCCAGAATTATTTTTATCATTCCCAAACTGAAACTCTCTACCATTATTCCCCCTACCCTAGCCTCTGGTACTCATTATTTTACTTTCTGTCCCTATGAATTTGATTATTCTAGGTACTCATATTAGTAGAGTCATACATATTGGTCCTTTTATTTCTGGCTTATTTCATTTAGCCTAATGCTTCCTGCTAAAAGCTCAACATTCAGAAAACTGAGATCATGGCATCTGGTCCCATCACTTCATGGGAAATAGATGGGGAAACAGTGGAAACAGTGGCTGACTTTATTTTCTGGGGCTCCAAAATCACTGCAGATGGTGATTGCAGCCATGAAATTAAAAGACGCTTACTCCTTGGAAGGAAAGTTATGACCAACCTAAATAGCATATTCAAAAGCAGAGATATTACTTTGCCAACAAAGGTCTGTCTAGTCAAGGCTATGGTTTTTTCAGTGGTCATATATGGATGTGAGAGTTGGACTGTGAAGAAAGTAAAGCTGAGCGCCGAAGAATTGATGCTTTTAAGCTGTGGTGTTGGAGAAGGCTCTTGAGAGTCCCTTGGACTGCAAGGAGATCTAACCAGTCCATTCTAAAGGAGATTAGTCCTGGGTGTTCATTGGAAGGACCAATGCTGAAGCTGAAACTCCAGTACTTTGGCCATCTCATGCGAAGAGTTGACTCATTGGAAAATACCCTGATGCTGGGAGGGATTAGGGGCAGGAGGAGAAGGGGACGACAGAGGGTGAGATAGCTATTGGCATCACCGACTCGATGGACATGAGTTTGGTAAACTCTGGGAGTTGGTGATGGACAGGGAGGCCTGGTGTGCTGCGATTCATGGGGTCGAAAAGAGTCGGACACGACTGAGCGACTGAACTGAATGCTTCCTGTATTCATCCGTGTTGTAGCATGTATAGAATTTCATCCCTTTGAAAGGCTAAATAATATTCCGTTTTATTTATATACCACATTTTGTTTATCCATACATCCCATTGGTGGGCTTTTGGGTTTTTTGACTTTTTTTTTTTGTTTTACACATTTTAGTTTTTGTCACTAATGCTTCTGTGAACATTGGTGTATAAGTATCAATTTGAGTTCAGTTAGGCTTTAGCCAAGGTTTTAAATAAATGAGGATTATTATTAACTAAGCTAGAGAATATAGGAGGAAAAGAAAACCTTTTTCCTGGGATGGTAAAGGGTTGAGGTAGTGGTTTGATTTTGGATATGATTCATTTGAGGTCTTTTGGGAAATCAGAAAGCAACTGGAAATGTGGTGTGGAGATACAGGGTGTTAAATTAAGTTTCTTTAATAGTCCAGGAAAGAGATGATGACATCCTGAACTGAGTTAATGACAAAGAAGATGAAAAAAGGATAGATTAAAATTTGTGTAGGTGATTGAATTAACTTAGTGATTGGCTGTTAAGGTTAGGGAAGAGAGGAACTAAGGGTAATGCTTTGAATTTAGGCAAGATGGGTATGTGATTTTTCTGTAATTTTGGTTAGAGATTGCAAATAGATAAAAGGTTGTGAGAAAAGGTAATGAATTTGATTTTGAGTAAAATGACTTAAGATATTTAGAGATATTTAGCAAGACAGGAAAATATATGAAGTTCAGCAGAGATCTCAATTAGATTTATTTAATAAAATTTTATTTTTGGCTGCATTGGAGGATAATTAATTAAGGGAATAAATGAGATCTCCTAACAATGAATGTTGCTACGAGATTGAGCATGAAAATTTCTTGTGAAGTGCTGAAGTGCTCCCCATAAAATAAAAAAAATTATACCTTCTCAGTTTATCTGTATGTGCTAAGTTCTTACCTCTTAATAGTAAAGAAGTAATGAGGGCCCTAAGAAATCTCTTGATTATCCATTTATAGTACAAGGATCAGGTAATGTATTTAAAAAGCCCTTCTTAAGGTCTGAATATAGTGGCTGAATATAGATGGCTTTTCAGAGTTTTTGAATTTGTGAAAATTTTCCTAATTGGTCTTTATGATAAGCAGAGGGTGAAATAAGTGACAAAATCAATGTTGAAAGGTGCATTTTGTAAGAAGTTCTTAGAGATGTCTTAGAAGTCTCCAAGGTTTTGAGGTCGTTATGTCATTTAATTTCTAATACTTGTATCTTTTCCAGTTTCAGAAATAATTTTGCTAAGTATAAGGTGTATTTAGTCTCCTACACTTTTTTTCAAAGATTTTCATAAAAGCAGTAATTTATTTCTAGTCAACTCACCTTTTCCCAGCAATTAATCTGTTATCAAGTCAGCCTTAGCTGGTTTGCCTTGCTCCCAGTCTAGTTTCAGCTAGAGAGGTGTGGCTTGTGCATTTACTACATCTCTTCTGTGTGCAAAGACTAGTTATCCTTTTACTTGGTTTTAGTGCTTTGAAGATAGGTAAATTTTAGAGATGTGGTTCTTTATTTTTAGTAGCAGTTAGGTTGTAGAACTTATGTTCTCAATGAAATTCTTGCCCTCTTCCTGCCTGAATTTCTCTGGAATGAAGTCATATATGGCAGGGTTGGGGTGGGGGGGAGTCAGATGTAGGGAGAGAATTTTGGGAGCTCTGACTCAGTATATCACCAGATATTAGAAAAACTTTTGTTATCCATCTATAAAATAGATGTTTCTTATATACTCCTAGGTGTTTTTGATTGTTTTTCTTTGCTATTAGATTTTCAGTCATAACTAGAAGATGTGATTATTGATTGCTTTGGATTGCAGCAATGTAGTTATTTTCAATAAACAACTAGTCTGAAATAGATAAAATATGAATTTCAAAGAAACTTCATGTTGTTAAAACCTCTATGATAGTAACACCTTTCAAGGTATTGCATACAGTAAACAATAATTTTTCAGGCCCCCCCCCCCCCCCCCATTAAGTGCTGTTCTTAGGGCTTCCCTCCTGGCTCAGCTGGTAAAGAATCCACCTGCAGTGTGGGAGACCTGTATTTGATCCCTGGGTTAGAAAGATCTCCTGGAGAAGGGAAAGGATACCCACTCCAGTATTCTGGCCTGGAGAATTCCATGGAGAATTTCAAAGGGGAAGAGGGTGGCAAAGAGCGGATAGGACTGAGTGACTCTCACTTTTTTCAAAAGCCTGTATGTGATTTTTGAAAGCAGTTTTTGTAGAGACTGATGCTTTTTGTTGATCTTATAGTTGTTGGTAGTAGGAATTATTTTTATATTATCAACAGCCTAGAGTAGCCAGATATACTACAGGCATCTATTCTTATTTGGTTAAAATAAATACTTTAAATACCATATAAACTTTTCCCCGCATGTTTTCAAAATTTGATCTGTTTGGCTGGTGCCACTAAGCATTAGTGATAGGTGTTTGATAATTATAATCATCTGGATCTTTTTACAAGCCCAAATAGTTTTTAATTTTAAAAATCTGAAAAT
Organism: Ovis canadensis; assembly: GCF_042477335.2. Taxonomy (NCBI): domain Eukaryota; kingdom Metazoa; phylum Chordata; class Mammalia; order Artiodactyla; family Bovidae; genus Ovis; species Ovis canadensis. The sequence goes on along the minus strand of NC_091247.1, from coordinate 134,948,117 downwards.
TAAAAAAAATATGACTACACTAATGAGGAGATGGGCAGGTGGTTAATTAAATCATCAATGCAGATCTTATCCTTTCAGCTACATAGGGGAAAAGCGGTAATAACAAATATAGCCCTGACATAAAACACATCAGTCTCTTAAGACCTTTCAGTCTCTGTGTTCATCTTTACATAATTGAAACCGTAACCATAATATATCCAAACTTTGTGTTTTTCCCCCTCTTACAAATTCAGCATTATATCGCATACCTTGTAATTTATATAGTCTTCACCCTGTCCCTGAAAAATGTCTTTTCACCATGCTACATAGCATGTGGGACCCTAGTTCCCCAGCCAGGGATTGAACCCGCCGTGCCTCCTGCAGTGGAAGCTTGGAGTCTTAACCACTGGGCCTTCAGGGAAGTCCCCCACCCCTGTCATTTTTAATTGTCAGATTTGTTGAGTTGGGTATGTCACCATTTAGTTAACCTGTTCTTTGTTTTGAACAGTTAGCTTGTAATTCTTCACTTAAAATTTTTTTAAAATTATATACGTTTGAAGTGCATAGCTTTGAGATTTGACATCTGTGTACACTACAAGGGGTCACCACCACAAGGATAGTTGCTGCCCGTCACCCTACGGTTGACCCCCTTCACCTGTTCTGCCCACCTCCCAACCCCCTTGCTGCGGCAGCCACTAATCTGTTCTTGGTGTCTTTGAGTCTTAGTTTTTATGTGTTCATTTGTTTTGCGTTTCTAGACTCCATGTACGAGCAAAGTCATATGGTGTTTGTCTTTCTCTGGCATCATTTACAAATGGGCAGAATTTCATTTTTAAAAAATGATGGCTTAGTAGTTCAGTGTGTGTGTCTGTGTATGCCACATCAACTTTATCCCTCCATCTTTTAATGGACATTTAGGTTTTTAAATATCTTGGCTATTGCAAATAATGCTGTAATGTATAGGGGTGTGTGGATCTTTTTTGAATCAGGGTGTTTTTTTTTTTTTTTTGGATACATACACAGAGTGGAATAACTCGGTCATATTGGTAGTTTTTAGTCTTAGTTTTTTGAAGACCCTCCATACTGCTTTTCATAGTGGCTGCACCAATTTATAGTCCCACCACTAGTTTGCAGCGTTCCTTTTTCTCCTCAGTCTCTCAGACATTCACTTCTCGTCTTTTCTGATAGGTGTGCGGTGTTATGTCACTGTGGTTTTGATTTCCATTTCCCTAATAATTAGTGATAGTGAGCATCCTTTCATGTGCCTCTTGGCCGTCTGTGTGTCTTCTTTGGAAAAATGTCTGTTCAGATTCTCTGACATTGTTGAGTTGTGCAAGTTCTTTGTAGATTTCAGATATTAACCCTTTATTGGATATATGATTTGCAAGTATCTTTTCCCATTCAATAGGTTGCCTTTTTGTTTTGATGATGGTTTCCTTTACTGTGCAGAAACTTTCAAATTTGATATAGTCCCTTTTAGTTTTGCTTTTCTTTCCCTTGCCTTGGGAGTCAGAGCCACAAAAATATTGCTAAGACTGATGTCTAAAGTTTTCATCTAGAACTTTCATAGTTTCAGGTCTTACATTCAAGTCTTTAATCCCTTTTGAGTTAATTGTTTCATTCTTTTGCATATGGCAGTCCATTTTCCCCAGCATGGTTACTGAAGCTACTGTATTTTCTCCACGGTATGTTCTTTGCTTCTTTTTCATAAATTAATTGTTTATACATATATAGGTTTACATTTTTATGCTCTCAGTTCTTTCATTGATCTGTGTCTGTTTTTGTGTTGGTACCATACTGTTTTTATTACTGTAGCTTTATATGTATTTGTTGTTCAGTTGTATTCAGCTCTTTGTGACCCCATGGACTATAGCCTACCAGGTTCCTCTGTCTCCAAGCAGGAATATAGGAGTGGATACCATTCCCTTCTCCAGAGGATCTTCCTAATCTGGGGATCGAACTCGGGTCTTCTGCGTTGTAGGCAGACTCTTTACCATTTGAGCCACCAGGGAAGACTTGGTAGCTTTAGAGTACAGTTTGAATCCAGGGAGCATGATACCTCCAGCTTTTTCCTTCTTTTTCAGGGTTATTTTGACTGTTGTATATTAGGTAGATCAGTGGTCTCTCCTAGTCTAGAGGTAGTGGCCTTATTTAGGAGATGTCCTAAGGGTCTCAGAAGCACAATCCTGCCTGGCCACCAGAGCCGGGTGCTTAAGGGGAGTCTCCTATGCATGCAGCTGGTGGGGCCACAGTTGCAGTGAGGGTGCTGGTGGGCGGGGCTGTTGCTTGGCCAGCTGTGAGACCCAGCCGAGGTGCAGTGTTCTCCCACTGGTGCCGATAGGCTGGGTGGAGGATTCCAGTATGGTGCCTGCCAGTGTTCGTTGTAGCAAGGCAGCCTGAGATCACATAAATGGCTCCTTCCAGTGACTCAGACCCTGTGGAGCATTCCAGCTAGTTCCTTTCTCTGTAGCAGATGTTTCCAGGTGAGTAGGTGAGTCCCCTCACCTATGGTCTGTACACTTTTCTTTTTTCCATGTTAGCGGTTTTATTTACCTCTTCAGTTAGCTGTGGCTTTTTTTCTTTTCCCTTTGAATCTGTGTGGTCCATGCACTTTTCAGTCTGGTGTTTTTGCCCTGATTTTCAGGCCAAGTCAGTCGGTATGCAAGTCCTTTCAGAGCAGGTTTTCTATTCCCTGTAGTCCTGTATTTCCTGTCTTTTACCTGATGGTTTAGGAGGTTTCCAGTTCCCTTAAGGTCATACCTAAGTATAATGAGTAATAATCTTGCAGGAGGAAAAAAGACCTTTAACCCTCCAAACTGTATCTTTGATGGTGGAATATTAAATATTGGAGACAGACTGGTAATGGTTGGCATGGTAGTAGATAGGTGGGTGACTAGATAATGTGACCTGTGTTGCTCTTTTTAGCTCCTCTCACATCATTGTAGTTCAGTTGATATAGTGGAGAGCAATGCAAGAGAAATTAGAATCACAGTGTTTTGGTTCTATTTCTTTCTGATTTTTATTAACAGTACAATTTTGAGAAGTCCCTTAGTTGCTTTGAATCTGTTTTCTCATCTATAGATAAAACATTTTCCCTGCATCTCTCAGAGATGTCATTATGATTAAATAAGATACTCTGTGAAAGTGAGGTGAAGATGATAAAGCACAATCAAAATAAAAGGTTTATAAAGGTAAACTTTTTATCAATTTAAAAAGACTAAACCTGAGAGAATGCAGACAGAGATACTGATACAGTATTAGGCTCAGTCTTCAGTAAAGGATAGCTTCTAGTGCAGTTTGTTGTTGTTGTTGAGAGGATATCTCCTTTTGTGTGTAAGGCTAGCCCTGATTACTATTTAGTTATTATATAGCTTATGAGTATATTGTTGACATTTCCTTTGATTTTCCCCCTCTTTCTGCTTGTGTTTCAGACTCCTGGGAGAGTTGGCTCTCAAGGTTCAGATTTAGATTCATCAGCAGCTCCTGTAAACACAGTGGATGTCAATCATGAAAGCTCTTCAGAGGTATGAGAAGATTAAGTATTATTTAAGGAAAAACAGTAAATGTTTGGAGTAACATTTGGTAATTTAAACTTTTGTAGCAAAAGATCTCATAAATCTTTCTTACGAATTGGATCTACACTGTAGGTAGATAATAGTGCTTTGTTGTGAGACTGCAAAAGTGTATATTAAGACTAAAAAATAATATTGACAATTTATATTTAATATTAAAGTCATCTCAACTTAATGAAGGTTTAAAAATCTGTTTGTAAAGAATTACCAATTAATTAGTAAGTACTTATGTGTTTGTACTGTCTTGAACAACTAAGCTAATGAAAAATTAGATAAGTTATGATACTTATACATTATTTGTCTTCATTTATAATTTTAAAGAATGTTTATGTTTGATAGCTTCTTAAAAATTAATGGAGAAAGTCTAAAAAAATAACTCATTTTTTGAGAAGTCAGCCATAGAAGTTACTTTATTACTATCATTATTTTTAACGAATAATATACACTCATTATAGAAAAAGGTTAGGTGAGAGAAGAACATAAAAACCATCCATAACTCTGCCCCTGAGAGACAAACACACTCACGTTTCTGATCTGACAGTTTTTGTCAGTTGCCTTTTTCTGGGCCCAGCTGTGCCACCTACCAAGCTCCCTGTTCCCTGCTTTTCCCCGTCTCTTGGTTGGTGAGTCTTTTGTGTGTATGTTTCTGTGTATGTCTTTTACCATTCATCTCTCTATTTTGTCTCTTTTTGCCCATCTGTCTTTCATGTATGTGTTTATTAACCATAAGATCTAATAGGACTGAGTGAGAAGAAAGGGATCAGTTGAACTGTATTAAGAGCAAGTTTGAGGAAAACATTCCAAACTGTGTTTTTGATAAGCTCAAAAAGTTCGATTGTAACCCTGGAAATGAATTTAGTAATAATTGTTGACCCCATTCAGACCAGACACAAAAAGTCTACAGTGGTAATGAGCAGTGCCTGGTAATGCCGCTGTATTTTCGTGTTAGTGTTCCTTTTCTACTGTGATAGTTGTACTCTTTTTCGTCCTCAAACCTTTCATGTGTCTTAACTTCTTCCTGCCTCTCTCAGTCACCTTCTATCCCTCTGAGAGAAAAGGAATCGTTAGAAGAATGTTCTCATTTTGTCACTAAAACTATGCTTTAGTCTCTATTCTCTTTATTTCTTCAGTATATGGAAGACAGGTCTCTTCCTGTCAAATTTCAGTCCTTGTGCTTTGGATTCCATTCTTTCACATTCTCAGCTTATCTCTTTTCCTGCAACTTTGGTTTTTACCTGTGACATAAATTTTTCCCATCAACATACAAATACTGTTCTAGAGGTGGCTCTAACCTGGGACTCTGTTAAATTAAGTTACGTACTTGAAATTTTTCATATTACCAACAAGTGTAAATTCCAGGTACTAATCTAATTGAGAGCTATTAGTGATTATGAATTCTCAGAGGCTATTTTTCCCATTTGCCCAGTGCTCAGGTGTTAACTGGTTAAGGTTTCAGTTGAAATCTCTCACTGTGTCTTTCAATTTCTCTTTTTCTCTTAATTTTTCCCTTTTACCCTGAGGTTGGCTTCCCACTTTGAACAAATTCTAGGTTTTAACATTGTGCCCTTAGCGACCATCTAAATGGAATTTGAAATACCATGGTCTCCAGGATTTTAAAGAAATAGCCAGAAATAAAACAGTGCCCTGGTTTGGTACTCACTTATATTTTATATATTATTATACATCATGATATATAAAATAGTATCTACATACAGGCTATTATAACAAAAGTACTGAGAGGCTTAAACAATAAACATTTCTCACAGTTCTGGAGGCTGAGATGTTCAAAGGTCTGGCAGATTCTAGGTCTGATGGGGTTTGCTTCCTGGATAAAGAAGGCCATCCTCACATGGTAGAAGGGGCAAGAGAACTCTCTGGGGTCTCTTTTATAAGGATACCTATTCCATTCATTAGGAGTCCACCCTCATGGCTTAATCTTATCTCCCAAAGGCCCCATCACATTGGAGGTTAAGATTTCAACATAAGAATTTTTAGGGTATACAGACATTCAGTCTGTAATAGATATACATTATGGATAATACATAATGTAATGTGATATCTTATATCATTTGTTCTCATCAGGACAATTGTTTAGGCTATTTAGTATATCACATTGCCAAAGCATATTCTTTGTTTACTCTTTATCCCTTTCTAATCTGACTTCCATCCTTAGTACCTGCTGAAGGCACTTGGTAATGACCAGCAAATAACACATCAGATTTTCAGTTTCCTGCTCAAGTGGCTAGAGAATACTTTTCTTAGGGCTTTTTTAGTAAGCGTCCACTGAAGTGTTCGGGTTGCTGGTTTTGCCAGCACACAGTCCAGAATATATGAAGTGAAAAGAAAACTCAGTACTCACCACTGTCTCAATCCTTGGCTCCTGAGACCTTAACTGGTCTGCCTTCTTCTCTTTACCTTTCAGCTTTTTATTTTTCTTGTGTTTTATATAATGCCTAGAGAGTTCAGCTGTACTTGGCAGGAAGAATAGAGAAATGTAGCTGTTTCATTTTGTCTGGAACTGAAAATCCAACCATTTTGAGAATTGGAATATTTATCTTCATATTTTAATGAATTGTAAGAGTTCTTTATCCTTTTATCAATGTTTTGATTGCCTCCTACTTGTCCGTTGGTGAGGGAAGGATTCCTGTTCTAGGCCCATGGGGATGGCTCAGCACATAATTAGACAAATGAGATCAGCATAGATTGTTATATATACTCACAGCCCAGGGGAAGAGGACACTGCGTGCCATGCGGGGCCACATGGGAATTGCACTTGGGAACAAAATCAATAATCAGGGGCTGGGACAGGCAGGCATTCTGGTGTCAGGTGTATGGTATGGTATCAGGGAGGTAAGGCCCCTCCACCCCATCCCATTCCTCCAGGAGATGTGATTGAGTAATTCCAGGGGCTGGCAGGGAGCTGAAACCTGCTGCTTAGGGATAAGCAGGCCTTGTGAAGAGGAGAAGCTGTTTGGATAGAGGATCTTATCTGTGGGAACAGAGTGGCGAGGGAACTTGCAGTTTAGGGCATTTAAAGCCCTTCTAGTTTGACTAGTTGTCAAAGCAGTGTGTATTGGGCCTTAATTTTAGGCCTTACACCACAATCAGAAATATGTGATGTGTATATTTTTTTCTCAGTCTGTGGCTTGTTTTTCATTTTGTTAATGGTGTCTGTCAAAGAGAAATAGTTTTGTCAGCCTTTTCTTTTATGGCTTTTGCTTTTTGGGTACTACAGAATTTTTGGCCTACTTCAAGGTTGCAAAACTATCCTATGCTGGCTTCTGGTTAAAAAGAAATCAAGCTACTTGGAGATATTGTACAAGACAGGGAATATAGTCAATATTTTATAATGACTATACATGGACTATAACTTTTAAAAATTGTGAATCACTATGTTGTAACCTATAACTTACAATATTATATATCAACTGCACTTCATTTTAAAAAAGACTGAAAGATTAAAAAATCTTTTAGCTTGTACATTTCAGTCTCTGACTTATTTTAAATTATTGTGTATGGTCCGAATTGTGGTTGAGCTTCATTTCTTCCATGTGGATATGGAAACCACATTTTTCTATATCCTTGTTATAGTAACCATTTGCTGAAAATGTTACTTTTTCCACTTGAATTGAATTTTCACTTTTGTGGAAAATCTGTTGACCTTATATGTGTGGTTATGTTATTTTCTCTGATCCAGGTATAATGAACTGATTTTGAGGTATGCCAAGTTATTTCTTATCTTTGAACTTTTGTGTGTGCTAATCTCTATGCCTTACCTGGTCTTGCTTTTTCTTGGTTAACATCTGATTATCCTTCAAGTCTCATTGCAGATAATTGCTTTTTCCTATCAACTTTCCTTGACTCTGATGTGAGACACATGCTTCTTCCATGTGCTTTTGTGGAAAAATATTGCCTATCCTTTTGGTGAAAGTGAAAGTGAAGTCTCAGTCGTGTCTGACTCTTCACGACCCCATACACTGTAGCCTACCAGGCTCCTCTGTCCATGGGATTTTCCAGGCAAGAGTACTGGAGTGGATTGCCTTTTCCTTCTCCAGGGGCTCTTCCCAACCCAGGGCTCGAACCTGGGTTCTCCTGCATTGTAGACAGACACTTTACTAACATCTGAGCCACCAGGGAAGTCCTCTACCCATCCTTTTGGTAATGACTGTTATTGTGAGATTCATTTGTTGAATATTTATTGAAGCCAGACACTGTTCTTGATGCTGGAGTATGGTGTGAGTGAAAACACCTTTATCCTGATGGAATTTAGATTCCACTGGGTAGAAACAGGCAAAACCTAAAACATACAGAGGGAGACAGGTGGTGTTACTGAGAAAAATAAAGCAAGGAAAAGGGAATAGAAAGTGTTTTGGGTGGATGCAATTTCAAATAGAATTGTCAGGGAAGACATCTCTGAGAAGGGGATAGCTCAGAAAGAACTGGATGAAGTGAGGAGATGAATCATGTGGCTTTCCGGAGCAAGCATGTTGCAGGCATGTGGAACAGGTTTTTGAGGTGAGGGCATGCCTGCCATGCTGAAAAACAGCCGAGAGGCTAGTGGCTCCAGCACAGTGAGTGGAGGGAGGTTGGGTTAGCGAGGTAATGAGGCCCACTTGATGTTAGGCCATAGAGGCTTTTGTACAGACTTTAGTGTTTTACTCTTGCTGAAATAGAAGTCATTGGAAGGTTTGGATCAGGGAAATGACAAAAGTTAACCTACATTTTCACAGGGGTAAGGATAGAAGCAGAGACTGTTGGAAGGCTTCTGCAGTGATCCATATACACTTTGAGGGTGGTTTGGATCAGGGCAGTAACGATGGAGAGAGATCCTCAGGTTCTCAATATATTTTGAAGGAATTGTGTTGGCCAAAAAGTTCATTCAGGTTTTCCATAAGAACTGAATGAGCTTTTTAGCCAATCCAATAGTTCTAATAGGATTTTTTGATTAGTGAGGTATGAAGTGTATTTTCTTTTGCAACTTTTTCAAGAAGTCTATAAGCTTATTAAGGATGAGGTCTTTGCTTTATTTTACCATTGTGTTCTCACTACCATAGCATAATGATGTAGTAACCACACCCAGTAAATACTTTTTGAATGAATGATTGAATGACAATATGTGGAAACTTACAGTGAAGAAATAAGTAAAGTGTGGCAGGCAGCATAAAGATACTGTGGTTAAAAAAACCCCCACATCGCATTGTTCTTTAAAAAAAAAGGATTGTTCTGTAGTTTTAGTACCTGGGACGGTGATATCCAGGAAGACATCCCTTTCATCAGTATAAAGGAAAAAAAAGTGAATTCATGTTACTTATTTTCATCCGCTGGCTGATCTCCTTTAAGGGTTGTCAACAAAAGGAACAATGATATTAAATAATAGCTATCATTCATTGAATGGTTTCTTTGTATCAGATGCTGTGATAAGGACTTAGCATATATTACCTTATTAATTCTCCTGAGATTTCCCATATGAAGTAGGTGTTATATTTATCTCATTTAATGGAGGAGGAAATTGAAGGTCATATAAACTACCAAGAGTAGTAGCTTATGATTCAAGGATTCAAGCCCAAAACTAGCTCTTAACTGCTAACCTGTCTTGTGTCTCACTTTGGAATCTTGTTTGTTGTCTTTCTTCCTTGCTATGATCCTAAGTGACATTAAGGACTCAAGGAACACCTTAGCCTCTCAGTTCTTAATGTTATCAATGCCAGTGATATTTATTACTTTTCTGGTTCCTCAAGGCCATGGCAGTGCCTCCAATTTTCTTATCAGACAGAACAGTTTTATCTGGCATGTTGAAATCCTATCTCTGCATACCTTACATCAATTGCCTGTCCTATCAAAAACTTTCTCATAGTCATACTTCTTAACTTCTTTGGTCTTGTTGATTATTTTAGATTTTTAATTTCTATTTTTTTCTTATAGTCTATTATCCTTTCTTGTCTTCATTTCATTTACTGTCTAACCATACATCTAACGACAGTTAATATTTGTTGAGCACTAAATCCCGTGGGCGGAGGAGCCTGGTGGGCTGCAGTCCATGGGGTCGCTGAGGGTTGGAGACGATGGAGCGACTTCACTTTCTTTTTTCACTTTCATGCACTGGAGAAGGAAATGGCAACCCACTCCAGTGTTTTTGCCTGGAGAATCTCATGGACGGAAAAGCCTGGTAGGCTACAGTCCATGGGGTCGCGAAGAGTCGGACACGACTGAGCAACCTCGCTTTCACTTTTCGTTTTCATGCATTGGAGAAGGAAATGGCAACCCACTCCAGTGTTCTTGCCTGGAGAATCCCAGGGACGGCGGAGGCTGGTGGGCTACCGTCTATGGGGTCGCACAGAGTCGGACATGACTGAAGTGACTTAGCAGTAGCAGCAGCAGTATAATTTCTCAGGCAAGGAATACACTGTAGAATACACTCTAGATGAATAGATGCTAATATTAGCTCCATTTTATAGGTGAGGAAACTGACATTTAGCAAAGTAAAGTGATTTTTAAAAAGTCACATAGTCAGTATTGGTTGAGACAAACCCATATCTGGTTTTGACACCAAAATTCATGACATAACTTTTGTAGCCTATTGTCCTTCACCACTGTCTTCATTTAATTTACTTTCTCCCTGACGCTCTCAAATTCTTTATTCTCTTATCCTTTTATTGTTCCTCTCTGACAAAACTGCAAACCATAGATCAGTGTAACAGCCCATATTTTAAAAGACAGATATTGTTAGGTATGGGGAGTTTGGGAGAGTGTTTTAAAACGATTTTACTTAGCTCATAAAATTAGAAGAGGGGGTCACCTGCTAGGAATTGTGGGTGTGGGCAAGAATGGGATCTTTAGCTTGTGGAATATGGTCAAGACTGAAAATTGCTTTCATTATAAGAACTTTTTGTTGAGAACATTATCTTACATTAAAATATTTGTTAAAAATGCCAATCATTTCTTGATCCAAAATAACAGCTAGTTTGCCAATACTAGCTCTCTCACACAAATAAGGACAAAGTATCATAAACAAAATGAATAATAAGATTCCAACAAAAGCAACTGTTTACTACAATAAAGTTGACCAATGGGAATTTATAGCATTAAGGATGGAAACTAATTTCAGAGTCCTACTTTGGATAGCAGTCTTTCACCCTTTGTACAGTTACTACTTGAAGGTTTCCCTTCCATATACTAAAAAGAGATATACTAATTATTTTCCTGGTTGTCTATTTTCATTGTCTGTTTTGTTTCATAAATAACTTTTTGTGTATATCGCCCTAAAAGCTGTTATTTCACAGGGTTTCATCTGTCCGTTATGTATGAAAAGATGTATAACTGCTATTGATTTGTCGGAGCATTACCAGAAAGTGCACGCTGAAAATGAGACAAGAGGACAGGAACTTCTTAATGACTCCAGTGTTACTGTGGGTCCTGAATATTTTGTTTTAGCAGCTTGGTTATGGGTTGCTCAAAACAGCTTTGTTTTTCCTTGCCTCGGTGTTGCTTCACTTTTTGTGCTACATGGGAGTATGGATTGCTTTCATTATGCATGCTCTGAGAAGGTTCAATAAGGAAAAGATGCTCTTGGGGAGTTGGCTTGGCTGTTCTGACTGTTTGCAGCTGTCTTTCTGTGAATCCGTAAAATACATAAAAGTTTAAGCTTATTTTTGCATAAATTTTGCCATGAAATTTGAAATATAAAGTGAATGTTTTTTATTTCAACATTTGTAAGTTATATCTTTATTGTATAGTTAATGTTTTCTTAATGAATGTATTAAAGTGCTTTCAGTTAAGATGCTTTACTCTTAAAGAAAAAGAGGACCTTGCATGTGAGCTGTTACTGTCTTTACTTGGGAAAATACACAGCATTATATACAGCAGATCCAGATTCTGGGTCTACTTCTGTTTCAGTCTTTTCCCCAGACCTGTTGGAAGTTACAGAATGGTACACACTTGTCATTAATAGTGGCTCACTCAAATGTTTCCCTGTAGTGCGTGAGGGTGGTGCGAATCGAAGGCTGGGAGTGGGAGCCAGTGATGGGAAGTGTTGCCCATTTTTAGGCTGGAAAAAGTTTTTCAGATGATCTTGATGTACTTCCTTTGAAAAGCATGACAGTATTCTAAAAACAAAGAAACATAGCTTTTAAAAAATTTCTTTTACAAATCTTATAAAAGAAGGAATCTTTATTTATCATGAAAGATAAAAAATCAAGATTTTTTGCTATGAAGTAGTGATGTATAAGAAAATGATCTCACCAAACCTTCACTTAACATATTAATGGGGTACCTCTAATGTGCCAGGTATTTTGGTAGATAAAGGAGATAAAAAGGTAAAGAAGATATGATCTCTATGCCAGAGAGTTTTTATTGTAGATGTTTGCAAAAAGAGTGTAGTGTGTGATTCCGCTTGAGGGGAACCGCAGGAAAACTTGAGGGGGGAGCAGCTGAGCCAGACGTTCTCTAGTGTGGTAGGAAAATGAGTACACGTAGGCAGACGCCAGTTAAACTGCAGAAGCAAAGCGGCCAGAGAGGCATGGAGGATTCTTGGAACTCTGCCTAGTATTTTACCAGTTGTCTTTCTTCCAGAGCATACGGGTTAATTTTTCTTTATGGGTTAGCCAGAATCAGAAGTGACTGTTTACCTATGTGTCACTTAAATAAGAACTTTCCTTTTAACTGAAAGAATACTTAATTCAATAGGGTATCATAAATGTCAAGTTAAGCTAAGTTCTTTGCTACAGTAGATTTGAGAAAGGATTTAGAGATAACTGAACTAAGAGTAAGGAATTTAATGCTTTTAATCTTAAGTCAGCTGTGTGTGTGTGTGTGTGTGTGTGTGTGTGAGGGAGAGAGACAGGGAGAGAGTTGGCGAGATGTTTGGAATGATTAAGGGAAATAAATATAGCTGGCTATTTTAGTTTTTTATTGTTGCTGTTTTACTGTTTGTAAGTTATCTAGCAACCTCAATTCCCATGAAGTTTAGAAAAAATAAATAGAGGAGTTTCTTAATATCCAGAATTAGTATCACAAAGTCCATGAACTAAAGATCATGTACTTTATTCACAGGACATCTTTCAGATACTCATTCTGAGTTTATTTTATGTACTTTAAAGTGAGTGATGTGGTTTTAATAAACTTTTCCCTCTTAATCTAGCCTTCCCATCCATGTCAGGCTAGGATTACTAGTCTGGCTTTGTGAGCAGAACATACCTTTGTTTTCCAAATACAGCATGGCTGTTTTATACCTCTTCTGTACCTTTGTTCATGCTTCTCTATTTGCCTTTATTTTCTGACAAGTAGATTCCTGTTTAGATCTATTTCTAGCGACTCATATAGACATATGTCAACATATACACATACACACATATGTATGTGTGTCTGTGGATTTTGGGGGCAGTATTAACTGCTTAATAGGCAGATTTGGATACTTACCTTGTATTCCTATAGTTCTTTATATATACTTCTGTTATACCATTGCCTGATAATGTCATCCTTACTGAGCCTTGAATCTGCCATATAATGTGAGTAAGTGATGTGAGGGTATGTTATTTGTACAGCACCCACAAAGGAGCAGAAGTAATATGTTTATTTTTAGTTTCTGTGTGTCCGGAATATTTATTACTTAGCTCAGTCTATCCCTTGGAAGGTTTTATAATCTGCAAGCTGTTAAGCTTTTCTGTTTGTTTTTTTTCCTGCCAAGTTATGCCCTGCCAGGTTCATTTGTATTTCATTAAATAGATACACAGAGTAGAAAGTATATGGTTATGTTCAAAGTACTGTACTAGTCACTAGGAAAACATAGATTAGCTTTGTTATGTTATATTATTTGTTGTTGTTGTTTAGTCTCTTAAGTCGTGTCCCAATGTTTTGCAACCCCATGGTTTGCAGCCTGCTGGGCTCCTCTGTCCATAGGATTTCCTAGGCAAGAATTCTGGAGTGAGTTGCCATTTCCTTCTCCAGAGGGATCTTCCTGACACAGGGGTCAAAGCCGCATCTCCTGCATTAGCATTCAGATTCTTTATCACTGAGCCAGTCACGTGGGAAGCCTGATGGTAATGCTGGAGGAAAAAAAGCAATATATGCAGAGGTGTGAAAGTGTGAGACACCATGGTGTGTGCAGGGAAACATAGGTACTTTAGTATAGCTGAAGCATGTTGTATAGAGTAAAAGTGTCCTGAGATTACACTGGATGGGTCACTGGGGACTACAAATGCAGGACCTCGTATACCATAACCATATAATAAGTTGTTAAGATTTTATAGGACTGTTTATTAACTTGAAGCTTTTTTAGTGTTAATTAGGGTTAGTAAGGGATTTACTGATTAGAATACTTCTCAACCGTTGCACATACTCTGTGGTAATTACAGGTAATTTATATTACCTTTTTTCCTCAATGATCAGAATGCTTCCTGTTCTTAGTTTTTGCTTATCATTCCTGTGCAGTAGATTGTAGCAGATATTGTTTTACTCTGGGGGATATTTAGAGAGATGGAGGATCTGATGGCATGTCGTCTTCTCAGCTAGACTTCTAGGTTAGAACTGACTTCTCAGATTAGAATTCTGTACTGTAGCCATTAATTTATTCGACCGAAAAGATGGTTATAAGGGTCTTAAAAAATATTTTGTAAGCTGCAACCAGGATAGGCAGTGATGTGTCCTTGTACAATACCAGAATTTAGGCTTTGCGCTGTAAATTACAACTTACTTAATGGCATTATTGGTATGAATGTTACGTTTGACTATTTTTCATAACATAGGAATGGTTATTTTGCAATACAAGATACTGTTTTGAAACCTTTTTCTACCTGTTTGTGTAGGGTTTCATATGTCCACAGTGTATGAAATCTCTTGGATCTGCTGATGAACTTTTCAAACACTATGAGGCAGTCCATGATGCTGGTAATGACTCAAGTCACGGAGGAGAAGCTTTGGCTCTGAAGCGGTACAGTATCATAGCTTTGAGGTGTAATGTAACAGATGAATGCGCGTGATATCACTCTTTAATCATGAATACTTAGTTCTTGAAGAGTACTGTTTTTATATTTTTTTATTTAAATCTACCTTCATTTAGCATAGTTTTGATCTTTTATTGTTATGATTTATTCAATCCTTGATCAATAACCAGCTATACCAACATCTATAGCATGTTTCAGAGGTTATATTTTTAATAAAGATTGTGATTTTTTTTGAAAGGTTAGAGTATATTTAGCATATTCTGCTTATTAAAGAATGATATGCTTTCTTTAAAAATTTGTCTTTTGTATTCACCAACAGCAAACAAAACATATTCTGCCTCTTAGCAATTTTATCTAACCATTTTAACAATTAAACTAAAATATAATTACTTAGAATAGGATTCAACAGTTAACTTTGCTTTTCTTCTATTGGTGAGAACTTTTGTCTTAAATTCCCACTAAGGAAGAAAGCTTGATTTTATTCTGTTGCTATGCTGTTGCTGATTTGTTGCTAAGTTGTGTCCTGACTTTGCCAGTACATGGACTGCAGCATTGTACGCTTTCCTATCCTTCAGTTCAGTCGCTCAGTTGTGTCCGACTCTTTGCGACCCCATGAATCGCAGTACGCCAGGTCCCCCTGTCCATCACCAACTCCCGGAGTTCACTCAGACTCACGTCCATCGAGTCTGTGATGCCCTCCAACCATCTCATCCTCTGTCGTCCCCTTCTCCTCCTGCCCCCAATCCCTCCCAGCATCAGAGTCTTTTCCAGTGAGTCAACTCTTCACATGAGGTGGCCAAAGTACTGGAGTTTCAGCTTTAGCATCATTCCTTCCAAAGAAATCCCAGGGCTGATCTCCTTCAGAATGGACTGGTTGGATCTCCTTGCAGTCCAAGGGACTCTCAAGAGTCTTCTCCAACACCACAGTTCAAACGGATCAATTCTTCAGCGCTCAGCCTTCTTCACAGTCCAACTCTCACATCCATACATGACTACTGGAAAAACCATCGCCTTGACTAGACGGACCTCACTATCTCCCAGATTCTCATGTCCATTGAGTTGGTGATGCTATCTAACCATCTCATCCTCTGCCTTCAATCCTCCTGCCCCGTCTTTCCTAGCATCAGGGTCTTTTCCAGTGAGTTGGCTCTTTGTTGCATCAGGTGGCCAAAGTATTGGAGCTTTACCATCAGTTCTTCTAATGAATATTCAGGTTTGATTTCTTTAGAATTGACTGGTTGGATCTCCTTGCAGTCCAAGGGACTCTCAAGAGTCATCTCCAGCACTATAATTAGAAAGCATCAATTCTTCAGCTCTCAGCCCTCTTTATGGTCCAACTCTCATATCTGTACGTGACTACTGGAAAAACCACAGCTTTGTCTACATGGACCTTGGTCGGCAAAGTGATGTCTCTGCTTTTAAATATGCTGTCTAGGTTTGTCATGGTTTTCCTTCCAAGGAGCAAGTGTCTTTTAATTTCATGGCTGCAGTTACTGTCCATAGTGATTTGGAGCCCGCGAAAATAAAATGTGTCAGTGTTTCCACTTTTTCCCCATCTATTTGTCATAAAGTGATGGGACCAGATACTGTGATCTTTGTTTTCTGAATGTTCAGTTTTAAGCCATCCTTTTCACTCTCCTCTTTTGCCCTCATTAAGAGGCTCTTTAGTTTCTCTTCTCTTTCTTCCATTAGGGTGGTGTCATCTGCATATCTGAGGTTGTTGATGTTTCTCCTGGCAATCTTGATTCCAGCTTGTGTTGATCCTGCCTGGCATTATACACGATGTACTCTGCATGTAAGTCAAGTAAGCAGGGTGACAGTGTACAACCTTGACACACTCTTTTCCCAGTTTTGAACCAGTCCCTTTTCCCATGTCTGGTTCTAACTGTTGCTTCATGACCTGCATACAGGTTTCTCAGCAGGTGGGTAAGGTGGTCTGGTATTCCCATCTCCTTAAGAATTTTCCAGTTTATTGTGATTCGCACAAAGGCTTTAGCATTGTCAGTGAGGCAGATGTTTTTCTGAAATTCTCTTGCTTTCTCATGATCCAATGAATGTTGGCAATACGAACTGTGATTCCTCTGCCTTATCTGAATCTAGCTTGTACATCTGGAAGTTCTTGGTTCACATGCTTTTGAAGCCTAGCTTGGAGAATTTTGAGCATTTCTTTGCTGACATGTGAAATGAGTGCAATTGACCAATAGTTTGAACAATCTTTGGCATTGCCCTTCTTTTCGATTAGAGTGATAACTGACCTTTTCCAGTCCTGTGGCCACTGCTGAGTTTTCCAAATTTGCTGGCATATTGAGTACAGTGCTTTAACATGATCAGCTTTTAGGATTTAAAATAGCTCAGCTGGAATTCCATCACCTCCACTAGTTTTGTTTATAGTAATACTTCCTAAGGCCCACTTTACTTCATACTGCAGGGTATCTGGCTCTAGGTCAGTGATCACACCATCATGGTTATCTGGGTCATTAAGACCTTTTTTGTATAGAATTATACAGAAAGATAGTCTCTGCATATATACAATATGCTTATATCTGTGTACATATAGAGAAATGTATAAATGTATATAATTACATAAAAGAGCAGTTCTACACTATCCTATACCTTTTGTTTCTGTCTGTATCTATGGATTGTTTCTTATCATTGAAGATAGTTATCTTACTCTTTTTAATAACCACATGGAATTTTACCATTCTCCTGTTGACAAGCATTCAGGCTATTTCCAGTGTTTTGTACATACAAATGTGGTGGTGGTATATGTCTTTGTGGACATATTGTTTGCATGTGTTGAAATATATCTGGAAGATATATTTCCAGAAATGGGATTTCTGGATAAAGTTTCCCTTTAAAATTTTGATAGATGCTTCCTAATTTTCTTTTGTCAATATCCTAAACTGTTCAATCTGTTAAATGTTTCAGAAGATTTTCTTTGCTAGACAGGTTACTT
The DNA here is from genome assembly GCF_042477335.2 of Ovis canadensis. Classification (NCBI taxonomy): domain Eukaryota; kingdom Metazoa; phylum Chordata; class Mammalia; order Artiodactyla; family Bovidae; genus Ovis; species Ovis canadensis. Next base: position 134,930,673 of record NC_091247.1, on the reverse strand, counting down.
TCAAAAATTTATTAAGTGGCACTTTTTGAAAGATTAATTGGACTAACTGAGTGCACCCAATTAGAAGTTGAATTAAAATTATCTTCCTTGCAATTTCATTCAATTTAATATGAGCCATTCCTATATATTGTTATTCATTCGTCTCTTCATTGTTTTGTTTTGTGCATGGAGTTGGAATATTAATAAAGAGTAGGGAAAACTTAAAACCTATACACACATTTTTATACACATATTAAGACCAAGGTTTCTCCAGTTAGCCTGTGGTTTCTCCGAATCAGATAAGTTCATAGGACCACATGGGGGGGGGAGGGGGGGGGAGAGGAGGGGGGGGGAGGGGGGGAGAGGAGGGAGGGGGGGAGAGGAGGGAGGGGGGGGAGAGGAGGGAGGGGGGGAGAGAGGGAAGGGTGGGAACACACACACAAAATAGAGAAATGAAAACTAATGAAAGTGTCATAAAAAGGCAAATTTTAAGAGCTAAAAATAAGCAGGAATATATTATCTAGTTTTACTTTTGTATTCAGAGATTAAAGATGACACCTTAAAGCTTATCTCCATCATGAAGTGCTTCTTCTAGGTAGAAGTGATCACTATCTTTATGCTTCTGTTTTTGTTTCTACTATAGAACCAATGGCCTGTTACTCTATGTGTTTTCTTCCCCCATTAAACTGAATGACTTGAGAGTCTGGCATAGACAAGTTCTGTTGAATAATGAATTCTTTATGTATGAATGGCTTTTCTACTGTTAACCATGTTTCACAGATGAAGCTGACTTTGTTTCTTGACTCTATCTTCACTCCCATCCTAGAGAATAATTTTCCTACCAGTATGTCCCATTATGTTTTACTTTCTGATGTGCTTGTGCTGGTGTGGACTTGGTTTTCTGCTTCAGTAGAGCTGATCCTGTTCTTTTCCTTCTGTACTGGAATCAGTGCACATGAGTATTCCCAGTCAGCTCGTTTCAGTCTTCTACCGTGGCAGTCATTGGAGTGGCATGGAGCAAGGGGAGTCCTTTTTCCTGCTGTTTATAATCCAAGAGGATAAGATATGTTCTTCCTATCTAGAAGAATAATTGCAAATGTGTTTTCTCATGGCATGTCTTCTGCATAAGGGCTTCGAGTTGTCTGCTCAACCATTGTTTGTCAGACTATTAGATGAGGGGAACAGAGGTGAGGTTTTGACAGGAAAGAGCATTTCAGACTCAGGAAACAGCAAGGAGCCAGCACTGCTACAGCCAGGTGAATGAGGGTGAGAGTGGTAAGGTAGGGACTAGATTGTGCAGATTTTTGTAGTCCTTGTTAATGAGTTTAGATTTTATGCTAACTGCAGTAGGAAGCTGTTGATGCTTATTGCTGGTAACTTAATGAGAGACCTTTTGCTTTTGTCTCAGTACTTGACAGTCAGTTTTACTCTTTCCATGATAAAAGTGTTCTTCCATTGACAGACAGTATGCTTAGGGATAAAATTATTTCCCCGAGGACTGTATATATGCCACTATATATAAAATCTATGGAATTTTTTTAAGAATTGGGAAAACTAGAATATTAATATATATTCACTAGCCATGATTTGTTAAAGCAATTAACCATTAATTCCTTTTTTCCAATTTATGTTTAGAGATGATATAACACTACTCAGACAAGAGGTCCAAGACCTACAGGCTTCACTTAAGGTAAAATAAAAATGATTATACTTGTTTATTTTCAGTGTATCCGATAAATAAAACCTTTTAAAATTTTCTGATTAAAACCTTTTCTTTCCTTAGGAAGAAAAATGGTACTCAGAAGAATTAAAGAAAGAATTAGAAAAATTTCAAGGGCTGCAGCAACAAGTAATTGCTTTTAAATACTTAAAATGTGTTAATAGACATTCATTTTCATTGTAAACAAGTGGCATGATATGAATAGCTTCCTAATTGTTTCTCTGTGCTTGTTAGCCTACATATGTGTCCTTTGAAATTCTAATGAATACAAACCAATATAACCAGTATATGGAAAGCTCAGATATAACTCCTTAAAAGTGCTCCATTAAGAATCATTTACCTATGGGACTTCCCCGAAGTGATTAAAAACTCTGTGGTTCCGCTGCAGAGGGCGCAGGTTAGATTTGTGGTCAGGGAACTAAGATCCCACATGCTCCAGTGTGGCCAAAAGGGTCATTTACCTATGGATTTTTTTTTTTTTTCAACACCAGGCCACATTATTCTTATTTTCTGACAATATATGTAAGTGGTTAAAAAATATAGGTTCAAACAGTCGTGAAGCACTTCAAAGCACTTGTGTTTATGACAAATTGGAAATCACTAAAATGTCTATTAGTAGGGAAAGAACTATTATTAACTGCTTATAGTTTATATTAGTGGTGATTGAAAGCATGGAAAAACTGTTGTATTCATGTTAGATTTTAAAAAACAAATAGTGTGTCTTTGTACACAGATGCATACCTACCATACAACTTTAACTTCATAAAAATTATGCAGAAAAGAACAAGAAAATCACTGTAGTATCCAAAGTGGTTATTTTGAGTGATTTCAGTTGATATCTCAGATTCATTATATATAATGTTCTTTAATGTATTTTCTAAAAAAAATTTTAACAAATTATGATTTTTATACTAAAGTTATTTTGACTTTTATATGAATATACATAAAAAATCATAGAATGATGATTTTACCAAAAATATATATGGTTTTCATTTCTGTGAATAAAAATGACATCCTTTAGCAATAGCTTTAATACTTGTATAAAATAATTAGTGATCCCTCTGCACATTATCTCAGCACATTAAGATAGCACGTGACATCTTAGCACATGACTCCCAGTTGTTTTCGCCTTTTTGTCTTTTTCCCAAAAGTTGTCACTTGGACTAGAAAAGAAAAATAAATGGATAACAAGATATCAGTCTTATTACTACTCAGCTTCTATAATTGAGGATGCATTAAAGAGGGTTTTAGTAATCTAAAATACTTAGAGTTCACTTACTCATGTTTTAGGTAGATGCCATTAACAGTCAAACATGTGCTCTATTAATATTATTTTCTGTACTTGAAAACACAGGAAGTTGTTTACTACATTTGAGATGACTATTTTAACTTTATAATAGGGACTTCCCAGATGGCACCAGTGGTAGAGGATATGCAGGATACATAAGAGATGTGGGTTGGTAAGGTCCCAGTAAGAGGGCATGGCAACCCATTCCATTATATTAACTTATGTTCTTACTGAATTTATGGAATTTAAGATGCCATCTTGGCAGAGTTCCTGAAAATTTAATACGTGAACAAATTCTTAGAGGCAGTGAGCTACAGTTAAATCATTATGCTAGACAGCCTAGTGGTATCTTAGAGATCTAGAAGGATGTGAGCAGGCCAAGATTTGATTTTCATAGAAATCTTGCCACTTACCTGACAGAATCTATTTCAGAGATTGTTTTTCATGTTGACAATTGTAATAATATAGTCTTTTCCTTTTAATACATTTGTTTATGTTTTTTGTTTTCATTGAGGAGTCCAAACCTGATGGATTAGTGGCTGATTCATCAGCAGGTAACTTAAAGCTTTTATTTTTTCATTTTCCTTCTTTCTTATCCCTTTTTTTTTCTTTTTTCTTTTCCTCTGATGCCTGCTACATGGATTTTGTTTTATGGTTTTACTTCATGGCACTGAAACAGTGAAGTTAACAGTCATAGTCTAGGTTGAGAGTGTTTATTACCTGTGAACTTTATAATTTAATCAGTTATTGAAATCTTAATCTTATTATAGTTCATTATATTCTGAAGTTACACACTTTTGAAATAATACATTAATATGGTGGTTAATGAAAGTTTAGATCTATATTAAATAGTGATGTACTTTGTTTCCTCTTGAAATTAAAAAATGAGATTAGCATCTTTGTAATCTGGTCCCATCACTTCGTGGGAAATACATGGGGAAACAGTGGAAACAGTGTCAGACTTTATTTTGGGGGGCTCCAAAATCACTGCAGATGGTGACTGCAGCCATGAAATTAAAAGACGCTTACTCCTTGGAAGGAAAGTTATGACCAACCTAGATAGCATATTCAAAAGCAGAGACATTCCTTTGCCAACAAAGGTCCATCTAGTCAAGGCTATGGTTTTTCCAGTGGTCATGTATGGATGTGAGAATTGGACTGTGAAGAAAGCTGAGAGCTGAAGAATTGATGCTTTTGAACTGTGGAGTTGGAGAAGACTCTTGAGAGTCCCTTGGACTGCAAGGAGATCCAACCAGTCCATTCTGAAGGAGATCAGCCGTGGGATTTCTTTGGAAGGAATGATGCTAAAGCTGAAACTCCAGTACTTTGGCCACCTCATGCAAAGAGTTGACTCATTGGAAAAGACTCTGATGCTGGGAGGAACTGGAGGCAGGAGGAAAAGGGGGCGACAGAGAATGAGATGGCTGGATGGCATCACCGACTCGATGGACGTGAGTTTGAGTGAACTCCGGGAGTTGGTGATGGACAGGGAGGCCTGGAGTGCTGCAATTCATGGGGTCGCAAAGAGTCAGACACGACTGAGTGACTGAAGTGAACTGAACTGAATGGACTTTAACTGGCGGAATGCTCAATGAGTAATAAAAATTATATTTTGAGATTAGCTGTTATATTTAATGTCTCTTTGAAGTTTCTTTATGAGAATGAAGTAGTAAGAATTGACTGCATATTTTAATTGATTATTTTATTTAAGACCTTGATTATTCTTAAAACATTTCTAATTTCAAAACATTTCATCAGAGGCACAAAATACATTGTTTTTTTGGTCAGTTGACAGATACAGAAAAATAACTGTGAAATGTGAAATTAGAATAATCTTTAAACAAATATTTATAAATATTTTAGCTATGACTGCAAAATATTCATTTGTTTTACATGTACGTTAACTTTGATTTGGGCCTTAAATGTGTTGGCTGTGATTAATTTTTTCTTTTTTGAGATATGATTAATTCTTAAAATGTGAAGATACTCTGCTTGTAATTGGCTAGTAGATCATGTTGATTGTCTTTAACTACTACAGTGATTATAAGTAATAACAGTTTAGGAAATGTAATTCACATTGTATTTGAATAACTACTTTTCTGTAGAACTACAGTCTTTGGAACAACAATTAGAAGAAGCCCATACAGAAAATTTTAATATTAAGCAAATGAAAGATTTGTTTGAACAGAAAGCAGCCCAACTTGCCACTGAAATTGCAGGTAAATTAAATCAGGATTATTCTTATCCAATAAGTCAGTCTCTTTACCTTTTTGCCATTGTATATTCTATAGAGAAACAGTGTATTTTAGTGTGATAAGGCATTTGTTACAGACTGTCGTGGTGATTGCTGGCATTTAATGATAACAGAGTTGCTGTGTAAGTTATTGTATTTGTTCTCCCACCTCCTCCCTTTGAAGAACTGATTTTCACTGTAAAATTCTTCTTGAATTTTAGAGAAGTTGAATTGTCTTTTGAGGTGTGGTTAAAGATTGACAAGTAACATTTTGAAGAAGTTAAATAATGTGGTATAGATGTAACATTTGGTTATGCTAGCAATTGCATGTAATTTTTTTCAACTACATACATGCTTTTAGGTAAAATTTAGGTAAACATATGTGATTGAGTATACATTAAAATGCTAATTTAGTAATCAAGTGGATTTTATGTAGACATTTGATCATTTAAGTTTATCATTGAATATCATCAGAAGTATAATTTTATTGTGTACATTTATGCTTATCAAAGGAATGTGAATTTGAATTAGAGTGGTATTTAATTAGGCACTGGATAGACAAGAATGTATAACTTATCTTCTCTTGAGTTAATGTCATGTCATCTATGTAACTGTTCTTAATTAGATATAAAGTCAAAATATGATGAAGAAAGGAGTCTTAGAGCAGCTGCTGAACAGCAAGTGACACATCTAACAGAAGAGTTAAACAAAGAAGCAGGTGTGATTCAAGATCTAAAGACTGAACTGGTACGTTAGAAGCCATTTATTAGAGTGTACCTTACTTGAAATTGATAAATGAAATACATATGCTGATGAAATTTTTAAAAGTAGAGTTTGAATACAATGGAGGAAATAAAAATTCCCTGTAGTTTTACCACCTACATATATATATGTGTGTGTGTGTGTGTACACTATGATTTTTAAAATAAGAATGGAATTTTGTGATACATTATTTATGGCATGAACATTTTTATTGTTTTTATTTTAGTATCACCTGTCATTTTGGGTAGTTTCCATATCTGCATCTCTGATCTTACCATTCCTTGAACTTTAGTTTTGTAAATCCAGCTGCTGCTAAGTCGCTTCAGTTGTGTCCGACTCTGTGCGACCCCACAGACGGCAGCCCAACAGGCTCCCCTGTCCCTGGGATTCTCCAGGCAAGAACACTGGAGTGGGTTGCCATTTCCTTCTCCAATGCATGAAAATGAAAAGTGAAAGTAAAGTCGCTCAGTCGTGACCCCATGGACTGCAGCCCACCAGGCTCCTCCATCCATGGGATTTTCTAGGCAAGAGTACTGGAGTGGGGTGCCATTGCCTTCTGCAGTAAATCTATCTAGGACACTTCTAAAAGGAGAAGAGGGCAGCAGAGGGTGAGATGGTTAGGTAGCATTACCGACTCACTGGATATGAATCTGAGCAAACTCTGGGAAATAGTGAAGGACAGGGAAACCTGGCGGGCTGCTGCCCATGGGGTCATAAAGAATTGAACACAACTTACTGAACAACAGCAAGAAGGACACTCCTAATTGCATTTCCAGCTTTCATTTCAAATTCAGCAAGTATAGCATCAAGTCGTCATATTTCTGTCATTGATACCATATGTTTTTAACCCTCTCCCCAGGCTTAACAATCTTGGATCTGTCCTTGCTTCCTTTCTGTTCTTTATTTACCACTCAGTAAACATATGAATATGTGAATCAATTAGATTCAATCTGCAACAAACCCTAATTATGCTTATATCTGCTCCTTCATTTTATTACCAGTTTCATAGGATAAAAAAATGAAGGGATTTAGCATTAACAAGAGATTGTTATTATAAGTGGGTGTAGTTTGTGAAGGAAAGGAAAGCAATTAAAGCACTAAGGATAATTGTGTATTTGCTATTTTGTACCTTGAGTGGTAACACTTAAATATGAGAGAAAGCTCTCATTTAGCTCTATGAAATAAGGATAAAGATTGTTGGGGGAAAACTTCTGTGTTCAATGTTTGGAATCTAGTAATTTGATATTAAAAGATTGTTTTTATTTCTTAGTAGTTAAACTATTTTAAAAATATGTGTTATTTTAAAATGTGTGTTCACTAAATAGTTTCACTGTTTTTTTTTTTTTAATTAAAATATGTTGCTTCACAGCTTCAGAGACCTGGAATAGAAGATGTTGCTGTGTTAAAGAAAGAACTGGTCCAAGTTCAAACACTAATGGATAACATGACCTTGGAACGTGAGAGAGAATCTGAAAAACTCAAAGATGAGTGCAAAAAGTTACAAACAGAATATACTAACTCAGAGGTAATGAAGTTTAGTGTACTTAAATAAGACTGATGTTAACTTGTTTAATGTGCATTGTTGAGTGAAGCCAGCATTTTTCTGAGTGACTCAAACACTACTTGCCTTTCTTTCATCTGGTCTCAATAATATCTATATATTGTCAATATGGGCTGATAGTATTTTATCTTTGCTTTATGAAGTTGGACACTTAGAGAAGAATGTTTGCATAGAGGAGTATTACTCTGTTAATAAATAATGTATACTGTAGAAAAATTATATTTAAATTTGCTCCAGATTAATAAGTAGTAATTTATTTCAATTTGGTACAGGTAAAGGAAGTATGATTTTGTTTTCTTCATTTGGATTACTTATGTTGCTTAGAAAAAATATTTAAGACTTATTATCTATTAGACTTGGTTTTCACTTATCAATTATTAAGTTATGTAGTTGAAGGAAGTCTTAAAAATCTTCTAGTCTAACCCTCCATCCAGGAATCCCTTTATAAGTGATCTGTAACTCTTGCTATGTGCTGCAGGGGTTGTATATTTCTTCCTGTCAGCCATTCCATTGAGTTGGCATTTGTTTCCCTATAATTTACATGTACTGGTTCCAGACACAGAATAAATTGTTCTTTTCCACATGAAATATTTGACTATTCATATTTACTCTGAATTTTCTTCTAGGATAAACATTCTCAGTTCTTCTATTTATTACAGGACTTTTGTCTGTCAATCCCTTATATAATTGTCAGCATATGACAAGTTCTAGGATATGTAGTAAATCTATTTGCTTAAAAATGCTAGCATTTGTCTTTCTTACTGTATCATAGGTATTTTTATTATAACTACTACTGTGTATAGTTCTTAAGCTCCCTTATATGATATAGACCTGAGTTTTTCATGTTACCGGTTTAAAAAGCTAAGTTATAGTGACATCTCAACTTGCATCTCAGATTTTTTCAGCTGATTATCTAAAAGCCACTATTCATAATTATTAATGAACTATGGAGTACAAATATTACAGATAACCCATATCTTTCTTTTATTACTTTCTCCTGTGTCTTATCAGTGGAGGATTGGTGAAAGTTTGTTACAACACACATAGGCATGTGAGTCTTTGTAATGGTTAATATTTCAGACTTTTAAGTTGATGAACTTCAGGTGCAGATTTCCCAGACATGATCTTTGTAGCCCAGTAATAAAAGTCCCATAGATTTTCAAGTAATTTTAGGGAGTTCATGAAATTATCAAAGCCAATGAAAATCTGCTAATGTGTAATCTAGGAGAGGCTGAATCAAAGAAGTTTCGTGGGAAAAAATCCCATTCAAAGGCTAGGTTAGAAATTTCTTTTAACCCTGTAAGTTAAGCATTAAGGTGGTTTTATATTTAAGGAATCTGGGCTTCAGTGAGATTAAATAACTTGTTCAAGTTCATGCACCTAATGTAAAGAAGTTAGGATTAGAACTCAAATATGTCTTGAAGCTCAGGTCTTTCTGTATCATGTCATTTCCCATTTTTGGTGGTCTGATGATTGTGTTAGAAGTAAATTTGTGTTATTAATCATAACCTAATACTGTTATTACTTTTTGCATTTTGACATATTGTATATTTGTATTGAGTATAACTTAAAATACTTTTGAGTGGTGTCCCATACCATTTCCATATGAAAAAATGACTGTCAAATATTCCATCTCATTTGTTTCTTACTGTATTTTTAGCTTCTACTTATACTCCTTAGTATATGGTGTGTATTTTATTGAAATTCAGTTTTATTTATTCTCAGTTATGTGTGTTAGTGAATTATATAACCTTAAGAACTAAAATAAAAAAATATTTTATGTATTACTGCTTTTCTGAACCTAAACATTGACATCAGAAATAAGACAGTAAAAGGAATTAAGCTAAAAATGCAATGATTTGTTTTGTATTTCTAGTCAAGGTTCAAGATACATAATCTGATATACATTGTTAAGTATGTTCCATTCCTTTCATTAAAAATATAACCTATGAACTCGTTGTCATTTTAAAAATCTGTTTTTAAAAGCATATGGAAAAATAACTCATTCTAAAGCATTTAAAAGTATTTTTAAATAATTTTCTTTAGATCAGAAATTAAGGTTAATAAAAGTATTATTCCTATAAATCTGCATTATTAAGAAATGTCAGAGCTGTAACTAACTTATATTTGGTGTTGTCTTTAATGCAAATGATTTTTGACGAATTTTATATATATTCCAAATATCTTCATTTGAATCCTAATTTTTAAGGAGAGCATTTACATATCTTTTAAAGATTTGCTAGTGTAAGAGGTTAGATTCAGAGGTGTGTCTGTACTTTTTATTATATGTTCAGTGTGTACTTTTGTCAGTTTTGTTTTCCATGTTTCATCCATCATTTTATTTTATTTTTTCTGCTTTCTAATGGAGATGCTTAAATTTGAGGTAATGTCTTTTTGGAAGGCTTTTAATATTAGTACTGTTTTTAATATAGTACCTTCTAGCAACATATGGCAATTTTGTGTTTTAAGACAATCTCAAACTTCAAATATGTGCTCCTTTTTTGTTTTATTAATCAAGTCAAATTTTAACCATCTTTAACATGATTATTTACTAAAAGTATTTGGCCATTAGGACAATAATTACAATCCTAAAGCACTAGCAGGAAGTATGCAATATCTTTCCTTAATTATTTTATAATTTGAAATTCTGAAATGCACATTATTTTATAGGGCCTTATATATCTGTTTCCATGTGCAGAATAGGAGAATCATTCCTCTCTAAAGTGAGTATTTTTCGAATGCCTGAGTGAAAGCACCTAGTATATATGTGGGGAGTAGAACAGTGAATAAGATACAGTGCCTGCTGTCATAAAGCTTATATTCATTTTGGAAGCCAAACAGTGTGAAATAAACCAACTCACAATAGGACGTCAGCTAATCCTAAGTGCTGTGAGGAGAAACAAAGCAGGATGTGGACAGTAGTGGGGCTGGCAATAATGTGGATCAATTTTAGATAGGATGATCATGGAAGGGTATCCTCAAAGAGGACACAGGGGAGAATGAAGTAAGCAAGAAGAGCAAAGACCTGGGAGCAGCATTCCCAGCAGGAAGGAGGGCAAGTGCAGAAGTCCTCTGGGCTCAGATGAGCTTGTCCTGTTCACTAGTGAGGACTGTCTGTGGCTTGCAGAACCTTCCTTTTGAATTTCACCTAAAGTGGTATCTCGATAGTGAGTGTATTTCCTTAGAAATTTTGTCTTTCTTCAATCTTAATTTTTTAAAAATAGAGCTATAATACATGACCATTGTAAAAAGTTAAAATGACTCAATGTACAGTAGAGAGGGAAAGCTTCCCGTAATTCATTCCTCTTTCTCCTCTTCCCCGTAACTAAAATTTATCTTTAGGTGTATACTCTTCCTACATCTTTTTTCCCTTGAGTAAACTAAAAAGTTTTAAGTGCTTGCTTTTATGTTTTTAAAAATTCAAGTAAAAAAATACGTATTTAGTGTACAACAGATACATTATAAGATATAACAAATAATTGTGGATACATTTGCTTTACATTTTCTTTGTTTCTTTTGCGTGTTGGACTTCATCAGCAGAATAGATACTGGATATATGTTATACATGGTTAATCTTATAGTCTTTAATGTGGATTCATGGTATTTTAATGAAATATACTCAAAATTTGCATTTTAGTGCATACTTATGTGTAAAAAACTCTAGTAATTCCTTTGATAAGAGAGATTTAAATATAATTTTTCTTGTGATAAATGATTAAAGCATAGTAATTTAAAGTAGCTGGATTGTTCATGTTATTTTAATTAACATCCATAATGTTCAGTTCAGCTGCTCAGTCGTGTCCAACTCTTTGCGACCCCATGAACCACAGCATGCCAGGCCTCCCTGTCCATCACCAACTCCTGGGGTTCACCCAAACCCATGTCCGTTGAGTCGGTGATGCCATCCAACCATCTCATCCTCTGTCGTCCCTTTCTCCTCCTGCCCTCAATCTTTCCCAGCATCAGGGTCTTTTCAAATGAGTCAGCTCTTTGCATCAGGTGGCCAAAGTATTGGCATTTCAGCTTTAGCATCAGTCCTTCCAATGAACACCCAGGACTGATCTCCTTTAGGATGGACTGGTTGCATCTCCTTGCAGTCCAAGGGACTCTCAAGAGTCTTCTCCAACACCACAGTTCAAAAGCATCAGTTCTTCAGCGCTCAGCCTTCTTCACAGTCCAACTCTCACATCCATACATAACCACTGGAAAAACTATAGACTAGACGGACCTTTGTTGACAAAGTAATGTCCCTGCTTTTTAATATTCTGTCTAGGTTGGTCATAACTTTCCTTCCAAGAAGTTAATAGAGAATAAGATTCAAAGTTGTTAGTCATAGCAATTTGAAGTAAACTCCTAATACATTTCAAGGTTACACAACCAGTTTAAGACAGAGCATTAAGATACACTTTAAGTTGAACACAGTTGAAAATACATGAATATTTAAACATTTCCTTATTTGAAATATGTTTTATATACATGTTTTCCTTAAAAGGTCAGGCCATGAACTTATCTCAGACATGTTGCCATTACCAAAAATATTTTTGAAATCTCTTCTTGTTGACCTCAAACCAGTTTGGAAAGTACTCAAAACACTGGTTTCACTTGTTTATGGTTATTAAAATAAGCCCAAATGTTAGATTGTTCAGTTAGGTTACCTTGTTTACTAATTTTGTTTCTAAAACTTTATACCTTCACCCATTTACAGTGGATTTGATCTTATTACAGTGAGAATCCTTGAAACAACAACAAAAATATGCCTCAAATTCTAGAGCAAAAGATCACCTGACATTAATTAGTGGCTTTCTTAGGTTTTTTTCCTTGAGAAATACTCATTTGTAAAAGACAATATAGGTAATGCTGATGTGTTTATTAAAAAAGTTTATACAAAAAAAATACTGTATTCATATTATAAAATGTATTTACTAATGAAGAATATAGACAAGATAATTGTAACATTAGGAATGTAAAAAGCAAACCTGATAAGCAATATTAGAAATACAGAGGTCTCTTATTAACATCTCTTTCAGGAAACCAAATTGCCTGCTCTCTAGCGGTTGAAGCTTTCATATATAATAAGTTTGTATTTCCAGGTTCTTTGGTTATCTTTCTCTTACCTTACTTATTAGATGATTAACCCATTGTTTTAATAATAGACATTAATTTTCATTTAAAAAATGTTAAACACATTAAAGCAAATTGCCCAGCTGTTATCTGTGATCGTAGAGAGGTCTAGGTTAATGAAACTATATATAACTTCTGTTTGATAGCCTTTTGGCCAAATACTTTCTATTACAGTAAAAGTAAAAAAATGATTAGTCATCTTCAAAGGTAATTCTGTGTTGGTTGTTTGCATTTAACATGATTTTGAAATGTGCTATAGAAGTTGAGAGAAAATGTAGGTATAACTTGCATATCCTTTTTAAATTCAGAAGGATTAAATTATAGAATTTAAAGCCAGTAAGTTCAAGTTTGCAGTTTGCTGTTTCAGATGCATAAAATAGGATGCCAACTTTTCATTTCATGTATTATTAAATAATGAAGTTGTAAAGTTTTGGATACATTTTGAAAACTAATTTTCAGCCCAAAAAAGACGTGGGGAAGCAGTAGGGGTAGTAAAATAAAAAAAGAATCAAGTTGAAATTTCTAAGAAGTATTGAAGTTTAATGACAGCAGTGACAGAAATCTATGTAATCTTAAAACCTTTGAATACTTCTGTTTCCTTTTTTATTTTAGTTTTCTCAATTTTTTTTTTTCCTTTCTAGGCCATAATAAGCCAGCTGAGGAGTGAACTTGCCAAAGGCCCCCAGGAAGTTGCTGTGTATGTGCAGGAACTACAAAAACTTAAAAGTTCAGTTAATGAATTAACACAAAAAAATCAGGTGAGAATTTAAAAACTACACATAATGGTAAATTGACTTTATAAATTTTAAGTTCTAATGTTGTGTATGTTATTTATATATTGGCACAGTACAGTGTGACTTATTTTGTCTTGTTTATTTTTTCATATTATTTACATTCACATTGTTAGGCAACCAACTTTTTTCATCTTCTAAAACTAAACTCTGTTATTATTGAACAACTCCCCATTTACTGAATCTTCTGCCCCAAACCCCTTCTGCTTTCTATATCTATGAATTTACTATACTAAATAACTCATATGAGTGAAATCATACAGTATTTGTCTTTTTGTGCTTGCCTTGTTTCATGTAGGATATTGTTCTCAAGGTTCATTTATGTTATAACGTGTCAGAATTTCCTACCTTCTTAAGGTTATCTTACATTGTATGTATATATCATATTGTCCATCTGTTGCTTCCTTCTTTGTGCTCTTTCTTTTGTGGATAGTGCTGTTTTGAACATGGGTATACAAATATCTTTTTGAGATCCTGCTTTCAGTTCTTTCGGGTAGATAACCCAGAAGTGGAATTGCTGGATCATACTAGTAATTGTGTTTTCAATTTTTTGAAGAAATCATCATACTGTTTGCCATAGTGGCTATATCCTTTTAAATTCCCATCAACAGTGCACAAGAATTAAACAGTTTCTTCACATCCTTGCCAACATTTGTTATTATCTTTTTTTTTTTAAATAGTAGCCATCGACAGAGTGTTAAGGTGATATTCATCATGATTGATTTGCATTTCCCTAATGATTAGGATGCTTGAGCATCTTTTCATATGATTTTAATTGGGTTGTTCATGTTCTTGATGTTGAGTTGTATGAGTTTTTTTAATGTTTTTGATATTAACCTTTTAATCAGATTCTGGAGAAGGAAATGGCAACCCACTCCAGTACTCTTGCCTGGAAAATCCCATGGACAGAGGAGCCTGGTAGGCTACAGTCTATGGAGTCGCAAAGAGTCAGACACGACTGAGCGACTTCACTCACTTTAATCAGATACATGATTTGCAAATATTTTCTCATTCTTTCGGTTGCCTTTTCACTCTGTTGATTGTGTTTTTTTACAAAGGAAAAAACGCTCCTGTTCGTCTCCTCTACTCTCAGTACGGTACTACATACAGCTTCACTTCTGACATCAGATGTTTAGATGTTCGTATTTCAACAGTTCTGTAACACCAGCTGTGTGTCCTACCATTTAACTCAATTCTTACACTGTTTACCTGGAGCTAGCATCACATTCTGTGGATAAAGTAAGGGAGAAGTCCTGCAGAATTGTGCCTGAGCACCCCAAACCTCCCTCCCCAACACATCCCAGTTCAGACACCAATTGAGGTCCAGCTTGTTACTTGTACTTCTAACCAACTGGCCATAAATGGGAGGTTCCCAATTCTCAGCCTCCTGTTCAATTAATTTGCTAGAGTAGCTCCCAAAACTTGGGAAAAGTTTTTACATTTTACTTACTAGTGCTGTGCTGTGCTTAGTTCCTCAGTCATGTCTGACTCTTTGCAATCCCGTGGCCTGGAGGCTGCCGGGCTCCTCTGCTCATGGGGATTCTCCAGGCAAGAAGACTGGAGTGGGTTGCTATGCCCTTCTCCAGGGGATCTTCCAAACCCAGGGAGTGAACCCAGGTCTCGTGCGTCGCATGTAGATTCTTTAACATCAGCCACCAGGGAAGCCCATGAATACCAGAGTGGATAGCCTATCCCTTCTCCAGGGAATCTTCCCAACCCAGAAATTGAGACAGGGTCTCCTGCATTACAGGTGGATTCTTTACCAGCTGAGCTACCATGGTACTTACTGAGCTACTTACTAGAGTACTGGCTTATTATAAATGACTGTAACTTAAGAACAGTGAGATGGAAGAGATGGGTAGGGCAAGATATGTGAGAAAGTGTTTGAAGCTTCCATGCTCTCTTTGGGTGCTCTCCATGTGTCCACCAACTTGGAATGTCTCAAAACTCTTTCTTTCCCTTTGCGGCTGTGATTGATGGAATCTTTGACCACTGGTGATTAATTCAGCCTTTTGCCCCTCTTCCTTCCCTGGAGGTCAGGGTGGAACTGAAAGTTCCAACTCTTTCTTTTTTTTCCAACTCTTTCTTGAAGGTTGGTCCCCTGCCAACCAATCCCTGTCCTTTGGGATTTCTAAAAAAAATCTCATTAATACAATTTCAGAGGTGGTTGTAAGGGGGTTCTTATGACTAACAAAGGATACCTTTCTTGCTCTTACATCATAGGGAATTCCTGAGGTTTAGGAGCCTGGATCCAGAAATGGGGACCAAGACCAAAGGACTGTTTTATGATATCACAAATTTGATACACAGAAGTTTTAAATTTTATATAATCTAGTTTATCTATTTTCACTTTCATTGCTGAGCTTTTGGTTTCATATCCAAGAAGTCATTCCTAAACTCAAGTGTCTTGAAGCTTTTCACCTGTTTTCTTCTAATAGTTTTATAGTTTTAACTTAGGTTTAGGTCTTTGATCTATTTTGAATTATTTTTTTAAAGGGTCCAGTTTCATTCTTTTGCATATGAAAATCCAGTTTTCCTAGCACCATTTATTGAAAGGAGTAAGTATCCTTCTCTCACTGAATGGTCTTGGCACACTTGTTGAAAATTGTTTGACCATGTATGTGAATATTTATTTCTGGGCTCTTTGTTTTTATTCTTTTGGTCTATATATCTTTCTTTATGTCAATACCACATTGTTTTGACTATTATATTTTTCAGTAAGTTTTGAAGTCAGGAACTGAGACCTCCATCTTTGTTCTTAGTCTGTATTCTGTAATGTTAGTATTTTCCACCTTGTTTCTTTAAAGATGAGCAACAGATAATAGTTTTGGAGGTAGGGCAAGTATTGGTATTAATTTATTTCCCCCATGTCTCTACTTTTTGATGGCAGAGGAATGGGGAGTTATTAAATCTTTTTATTCTAAGTATTGTGAATTTGTTAGCTTTGCTTTAACAGCTTAATTAAATGACAGGACAGATGGATTCTCATATCTGCTTTTACATTTAATCTGTTGTGATATATTTGAAGTGTGTTAAAATTTAGTCTTAACTGATATGTAGTGTAGTTGGAAAAGGGAGGCCTATCTTAATAGCCTTTTTAGATAATTGTAGCTGTAATTGTTTGATAATGCACTGAAACCAGATAAAGTATAGTTTCTCAAAAGTTAATTTCAGTGTAGAATCTGAAACCATATCAGTGCAGTTTTTGTACTTTGTAACATTAAAATTTTTTGTTCTGTCTTGACTTTTTTTTTTTTCCTCTCGACTTTTGAGTGGATCTTTCCTGGGCATGATTTTGTAATATGCATTAGTCATATGGAAAATATTGGTTCACTGAATAATGCAAATTTTTTCCAAATACTAACACATTTCATTGTATCGTGGTAGTGTAGTTGCTCAGTCATGTCCAACTCTAGGAACCCCATGGATTGCAGCCCCCGACTGCTCTGGCCGTGGGATTTCCCAGGCAGGAATGCTGGAGTGGGTAGCTGTTTCCTTCCCCAGGGGATCTTCCTGGTCCAGAAAGCACACGTATGTCTCCTTGTATTGCAGGTGGTCTCTTGCATGGCAGGCAGATTCTTTACCAGCTGAGCCACCAGGGAAGCCCATGTCATTGTATAATATAAAACAAATCACATTCGTTAGTATCACCATGAATCTCAAAATATGCTCTAAGTATAAGAAGTGTCAGGCTCGTGGCGATGGATGCAGGTTTTCTAAAATTCTAAACTTCCTTTGAAAGCTTGACTTTTATCATTGGCAGCCAATACTGTCAGTTCTGTCCTTCCCATAGTTTGTTGGTCATTCTTGTTGTTACGTTCTTTGCATTAAAAATGGTGTTTCATAGACGAAAGCAACTAGCTATGTTGACAGATATATTATTTGGTATGCAGCAGAAGTGATGCATTTATACTTGCTATTTATTCACACAGTTTTTTCTTTTTTCTTGCTGTTTTCAACATTCACATAAAAATCTCATGCATCTGTGTAAGAATTTCTGTTTTATACCTTCATGTGAAATTGCTGGGCTATGAGCTATATATGTGCTCAAATTTACTAGGCTATCCCAAACTATTTTCCAAAGTAACTATACAAGTCTGCCATTGTCCATTTCTCCATCACCTCTTGGTGCTGACTGATTTTTAAAATTTAATCTCTTTTATGGCTTATAAAAGCCTCATTGCCTCCCTGTTTTTAAAAAAACATGTTTTTTATTGGAGGGTAATTGCTTTATAATTTTGTGCTGGTTTCTGCCATATGTCAACATGAATCAGCCACAGGTATATATATGTCCCCTCCCTCTTGAACCTCCCTCCCATCTCCCTCCCCATCCACCCCTCTAGGTTGTCTCAGAGCACTGGATTGAGCTCCCTGTGGCACACAGCAAATTCCCATTGACTGTCTATTTTACATATGGCAATGTATGTGTTTCCATGCTACTCTCTGTATCCATCCTGCCCTCTCCTTCCCTACTTCCTTTTTTTCCTCCTGTCTAAGTGTAGAAAATATCCACGTAGACTTTAATTTTATCTTTATCTCTCAGTTTGATTTTAATTTCTTTGAGATCAGAGTTGACCTTCTGCCTCTTGGAAACTGACCAGAGTTGTGCACGTAATAGATGTCTATGATCAGTGTAATTTATTTTGTATTTCCGAAGCATTAAGCTGTTAGTAAAGGATAATGAGGCACAGATTGTGTGTATGTGTGTGTGTGTGTGTATATATATATATATATATATTCACAAATACATACATACACAGTATTAAAGGAAGTACTGTGTCTTATGAATAATACATGGAAGTGAGATGATTTACTATGATAAAATGGGAATAGTTTTGATTAGGGAATAAGAATTTTCTACTGCTCTTCCTAATCTTTACATAAGTGAGATTTCACAATTTTTTTCTTTTCAAAGTTGTTTTCCTGTTTAGAATTTTTTCACCAGCAAGTTCAGAGGTGCATCTGCTTTTTTTTCCTATTGTCCTTGCTAATTGTCTCCCCCACCTCTCCTCACCCTTGTCTTTGGCAAACCATAATTGTTGACAAGGGTAATATCCAAGTGTTATGAATTTGGAATCTTGTGCCTGGTCTCTTGAAGGCTATTAATAAAATGCCTTGGATATGTTTTGTGGGTCATAGGCAACATCAAGGTAGATAGATGACATTATAAAATATAACAAATTGAAAAATAGTTGCTTTTGAGTTAATGTCAAGATTTTTAGCATTAAACCTTTGTTTTTAAATTACTGGCTTTGAAAACTTAAAAAATAAGACATAAATCTTGAAGACATTTCCTTTTTGGTTTCTAGTAAGAATTGTAATCTGACATTTAAACAAAATTCTGCAGCCCAGTTTAACAGTTTCCAGATAAATTCTGAACAAAATTATAGCTTATTTAAAGCTACTAATATGATTAATATAGGTCAGTGTCAGAGACTGAGTTGTATTTTGGATCTTACCTCTTACCCATTTTCCATCCTTTCTCTCCTTCTCCGCTTCCTGATAGTCTCAGGTTTAAGGTGCTCATAGGCCAAAGCAGAAGCCAGTTATGGCAAGTGGTTGTATTGCTCTGTATTACCACTGTATTGCTAAGTGGTATATTGATACAAACAGTATAATGCAGTGGTCAAAGGCATGCCGCTGACTGGCTGTGACACACAGCCTCCAATGTCCGATTCCTCTTTTGCTAAGAAGTACTGTCATACTTATTTGCCTCTTAGGGTGATATGAGCACTGAAAAAAAAACCTTAATCTCTGTTAAAGTGCTTAGATCACTGCCTGGCTTTCAGTAAGCACCTCAGTGAATATTTGTTGTTACTGTTTTTATTTATTGTGTAAGTTTTGTGATGCAGAGTTGAGTCAAGACCAAGGTGGATGTTTTCCTAACTTATTACCTAGTAAATCAGGAAAGACTGTTGAAGATAGAAATAACTTTTTAGCTTAGTCTTTAAGA
The DNA here is from genome assembly GCF_042477335.2 of Ovis canadensis. NCBI lineage: Eukaryota > Metazoa > Chordata > Mammalia > Artiodactyla > Bovidae > Ovis > Ovis canadensis. The sequence goes on along the minus strand of NC_091247.1, from coordinate 134,911,265 downwards.
ACGCTTAGGATATATCACATGGCAGAGGGTTAATAGTATTTCATTTTGAGAGCTACATATACTGAAGGTATGGGGACATGTAGAAGCACAAGATACAAGATGTTGGAGAGCTACAGGTGGATCAATTTGTTCTTTCTCACAAAGCTGTTTTGAGTAACAGAGGAGGCCCTTGAAACCACTTTGTAAGGTATCAAGCAGTTAAAAATGCCATTGTTTTTGCATTTCTTCTTGTTCCCTGGGTTAGAAACATGTGAATTGTTATTGTTTAGTTGCTCAGTCATGTCTGACTCTTTTGTGACCGCCCCCAAAATGCAGACTGCCGGGTTCCTCTGTCCATGGGATTTTACAGGCAAGAATGCTGGAATGGGTTGCTAGTTCTTCCTCCTCCAAAGGATCTTCCCATCCCGGGGATCGAACCCGCATCGCCTGCATTGCAGGTGGATTCCTTACTGCTGAGCCACCAGGGAAGCTGAACAAGTGAATAACACAGCCTAATACAGGGAAATTGCCCTGCAAGAAAACATGTTGAAAGAGCAGTTGATGAGGAAGTGAAAAGAGAACTGGACATTCAGATGGAAAGAATTTTGCGTACTCAAATAATTATGAGTTAAGCGTAACATTTGTTTTATAATTTAAACTTGAATAGTATGTTTTGGGGAGCACGAATTGATTCACTGTGTGTCTGAATTGTGTTGTGAAAAATATTTGACTTAATCATAACATGTGACTCTGCCACCTGGCCAAGTCATATCAGATTCTTTTAATGTTAACTTCTTCATTCACAGAATAGGGATAATATCTATTTCATCTTTTGTTGTAAGGTTAATAGGGAATGTGCAATTATATTTTCTTTAATGGGATTCTGCTATACTTATAAAACTCAATCTTCAAAACCCTTGTATTCACTAGACTCTGCCTCAGATTCTATGAGAAGGCCATAGTAAGAATGAAAAGTTTGTGATACTAAATATAGTTATGTAACGTACCATAACCTCTCAATTCAGTTCAGTCTCTCAGTCGTGTCCGACTCTGCAACCCCATGAACTGCAGCATGCCAGGCCTCCCTGTCCATCGCTAACTCCTGGAGTCCACCTAAACCCATGTTCATTGAGTTGGTGATGCCATCCAACCATCTCATCCTCTGTCGTCCCCTTCTCTTCCCGCCCTCAATCTTTCCCAGCATCAAATGAGTCAGCTCTTCGCATCAGGTGGTCAAAGTATTGGAGTTTCAGCTTCAACATCAATCCTTCCAATGAACACCCAGGACTGATCTCCTATAGGATGGACTAGTTGGATCTCCTTGCAGTCCAAGGGACTCTCCAGAGTCTTCTCCACACCACAGTTCAAAAGCATCAATTCTTTGGTGCTCAGCTTTCTTTATAGTCCAACTCTCATCCATAACCTCTGGGTGCTCTTTTTAATTTATATATAACAATATATAATATGAGTGGATTGGGTTCTTTTTAAAGGACAGTGGTTTAGGTTCTTTTAAATAAGGTTTAATTATCTTTCTGTGCAGTTAAACAAAGATTACTTTTTTAGGATAAGTGAATTTTAAACAGACAATGATTAAGTATTTTTGCTTCTTAAAAATTGAAACTGTCTGAGGGGTCATTTAGGTATAGAACTGGTAGGATTACTTGATCACTTAAACTCCAGTACTTTTGGCTACCTCATGTGGACAGTTGACTCATTGGAAAAGACTTTGATGCTGGGAGGGATTGGGGGCAGGAGGAGAAGGGGATGACAGAGGATGAGATGGCTGGATGGCATCACCGACTTGATGGACAGGAGTTTGAGTGAACTCCAGGAGTTGGTGATGGACAGGGAGGCCTGGTGTGCTGCTATTTATGGGGTCGCAAAGAGTTGGACATGACTGAGTGACTGAACTGAACTGAACTGATGAGGAAGAAGACTCACTACCTCATTACTGACCTTAATTTTTGTAGCATGTTTTATAGTTATATCCTCTCCAAGTTCTTATTATTTGTGAGCATGGTTACTTTCATAAAATTTAGTAACTTAGAATTTTCTTTAAAAAGGTATAAGACATTCATAATGATCAACAAATAGGCTTAATTTAGCTTATGAATTTGAAAATAAATATTATTTTCTTAAAAGAAAATGTGTAAAATTAAGAAAGATGTGGAGTTACTAATGAGTAAGACAAAAAAATGCTTATAAAAAGAGAATTTTCCTAACCAGCAGTTTGACTCAAAATTATTATTATTCTTTTGCTAGTCTTTTGGCTTTACCCTTTGTTTGTTTCAATTGGTTGGTCAAGACACATCTCTTTGCTAATTGCTGTAACCTCTGGGTGGTCTTTTTACTTTATCTCCCATCTTATTTTTCTTACATATACTTTCATCACCTTTCTGACACTGTTTTCTATACTGTATTTCTATTTGATAGTTTACATAGTGAACTTTTTCTTAGACAAGTGTTCAAGAACCATGCCTGCTGTCTTTCTCACTCTGGTGCCTAAACTCACTACTCCCCTTGAGGTAATAGCATTTGCTCTGTCCCCTTGCGCAACTTCTTTGTCTGTTCCTTTTTGTCTTTTTGTACATGAGTCATGAATACTTATTATTAACTCCTTTTGCCACTTTACCAAGTTCAGACTTTGTTTTCAGACGACTGTAACTTACTAGTTAGCCTCACCTGACTTTGCTCTCTTGATTTTTTAAAAAAATTGTGCACTCAAGAAATTTAATGCAGCTTTTGTAACTAATCTGTGCTTGTGCATTATGTTTCGACTTTTTTAGAAAATGTTTTTTTAAATGTGTGTTTTTAAAGGCCAGAGGCTTTGCCTGTCCTCTACTATTTCTGTATTATCCCCTTCTGCATATAAAAAGTGAGTATAATAAGTGTTCACAAATGACTCTGACTCATCAGGCGTTTTTAGGGGCTTCTTATCCTGGTTGTCTTTCTTATAGAATTGAGTCAGAATTCTGATCCATGCCTCATGTGTAAATATCTTAGCTAAAAATACTCAATATTTTAATTCTAAAAACTCCACTTTGACTAGCCTTTGACATTTGATTAGGCTGACTGACCCAGATCTTTGATGGGAGGTATATTTTGTACTTGATAGTATTGAGTAAAATAACAAAATATAAGGTAGGTAAGTAAGTGATGTTTTTTAGATCACTGTTTTTTACACACCTGGAAAGAAATTTGAATAAGTCTTGAACTTGTGCATCTTAAGAATGGTGTTCATCAAGAAGAGCAAAAATGAGAGATCAGTAGAATTAAGAATACTAGAGCAGTAAATGGTATTGTTATGCTAAAGCTGTTACCAGCTATGAAATTGCAAAGCCAAAAATCAGAATTGCCATACTGTTATTTAAAATAATTTTTAATAGCAGAGGGATAGTTTTAGTTTTTAACTCAAATGGGAGATAATAAATATGTTACATACCCTAAAGAATCTAGTTAGTAGGTTTTAGTGTTTTCATTTTGTGCCAAAATTTTGTTGGTAACTCTTAAATTATATTAGTAGAGCTTAGTGAAGTGGACCAATAGTAAGACCATAAGTTAGTATATAGCAATTTAATTATTCTTGTTTAAAATATTTTCACTGTTTTGATATTATACTATTGACTAAAACATTTAGTAGGGAATGCTATTGCTCTGAAGATTGAATAATTGGAACAATTAAAAATATTAGGAAAGGAAAAAAAATGTTAAATTGATATTTCAGAACTTGACTGAAAAGTTGCAGAAGAAAGAAATGGACTATACTCAGTTAGAAGAGAAACATAATGAAGAATGTTTGAGTAAAAAGAATATACAAGCAAGCCTTCATCAAAAAGACCTGGATTGTCAACAGCTTCAGTCAAGGTTATCTGCATCTGAAACCTCACTGCAGAGAATACAGGCAGAACTAGGTGAAAAGGGAGAGGCTACTCAAAAGCTCAAAGAAGAATTATCAGAAGTGGAGACCAAGTACCAGCATCTTAAGGCAGAGTTTAAACAGCTACAACAACAGAGAGAAGAAAAGGATCAGCATGGGTTACAACTGCAAAGTGAAATCAATCAAGTAAGAGCTGTTACTTTTATTTACTGTACTTCCTCCTATGGTTTCTTCTTGTGTTTGATCATAATATAGTTCATTTAAAAATTGTCATTTAAAAAATTATCTCAATTTTTACATCCTGTCATATTGAGTCAGATCTCATTTCAGTTTCCCCTAAAACGATAGTATCTATCATATAGTATTGTTGCGCCTTGTTTATTGGTTAATACAAACAAATTGCTTAAGATGGTACCTGTCACATGGTAGGTACTCAGCAGGTATGTTGTTGTAATAATTCATATTGTTGATCATGAAATTAAAAATTAAAAAATTTTTGTCTTTTTGTCTTGTTACTAATTATCAGAATATACTCACTGTTAAGCCAATAATATAAAAATTAGATATTTTAAAAGAAATTAGTTCTAACAACTATTCTTACTTTTTTATATAAAAAATCTCTATCAGATGAAATTTAATGGAAGTTTTGACTTTGCTATTAATTTATGAATTTTGTATTCTGATTATTTCTTACAGGTACCATTAAAAATTAGTAGGCAAATGGATATTTGAGGGAGATTAAAGTCCTCAGCCACTTTTTTGAAAATTTTCAATGATTTTTACTTAAAAGGCAGTGATATTTGCTTCTGTGGCATTAATCTTGTCTTCTTAGCCTGAGATACTTTTCCTGTTTCTCTTCTCCTTGATAAATACTACTTCACTTGTCATGTTTTCAGAAATCTTTTTCTACATATTGCCACTGCTCACCACCACCCCACTGCAGAGATGGCTTAAACATCTACATATCTCGATTACTTTACTTGTCATAGTGTAGCATATTATCTTAACAGGTATCTTCACTAGACTCTCAAACTGTTTGGGTGCAAAGACCATGTTTTATTTATTTTTTATCCCAGCTACCTGACATATTGCTTATCAACAGATGTTTAATGAGTAAGTAAGTAAATGAATAAATGCAGGCATTCATAATAGAAGGAAACAGAGGCTTGGGGATATCGATGAATAAATTAAATATGACTTAGATATTTGCCTTTCAGTTCAAATATACAGATTGGGCATTTATGGTTTCTAAAAGATACAATACCTTGTTTATTAGAAGATACAAAGACGGAAAAGGAAATCAGACCTACCTTAAATGATTTTGTAAATCTCATTGAAGTATAAGGCAAGTACTATCCTATTGCAGTGAATGTGAAAATTAAAATGATTCCATGTACAATGGGAATTAGGAAGAGTTCTTCTCCTGCTTTCTTTCCCCTATAGTACTTAATATGGTATAATTGTTTAACTGTTAATGTGAGCAAGAAAAGCTTGTTGTGAGAAAGAGGTGGTGCTTGAAATTGTGAATATTGGATAGGTTTTGACAAGTAGCAGTTGGAAGGCAGGAGGGTCTTCCAGGAAGAAAAATAAACTAGAGGTGTGTGCGCTAAGCTGCTCCATTTGTGCCCGACTCTGGGAGAGCCCATGGACCATAGCCCGGCAGGCTCCTCTGTCCATGGGCTTCTCCAGGCAAGAATACTGGAGTGGGTGCCATTTCCTCCTCCAGGGGATCTTCCCACCCAGGGGCTGAACCCACATCTCTTACATCTCCTGCATTGGCAGGCGGGTTCTTTACCACCAGCACCGCCTGGGAAGTCCCAGACTAGAGGCAGGGCTGTGTTATAAGAACCAGTGAACAGACATTTGCTCTGAGGATATGGTGGATAGTAGTGGACTATTTTGAGGACTTTGTTACATTTCTGTACAAAATAAAGAGGTCATGCTGAAGACCTTGAAGGGATAGGATTTATCTTCTTCCCTTCAGTATGCTGTCTGGATTCTACCTTCAGAGTGAAAGTGAAAGTTGCTCAGTCATGTCCAATTCTTTATGACCCCATGGACTATAAAATCCAAGGAATTCTCCAGGGCAGAATACTGGAGTCGGTAGTCATTCCCTTCTTAAGGGGATCTTCCTAACCCAGGGATTGAACTCAGGTCTCCTTCATTGCAGGTGGATTCTTTACCCTCTGAGCCACCAGGGAAGTCCCTGCCTTCAAAAGGAAGAAGTGAAAGAAAGTGAAGTTGCTCAGTTGTGCCGGACTCTTTGTGACCCCATGGACAGTCCCTGCACTAAGCTCCTCCGTCCATGGGATTTTCTAGGCAAGAGTACTGGAGTGGGTTGCCATTTCCTTTTCCAGGGAATCTTCCCGATCCAGGGATCAAACCCAGGTCTCCCTCATTGTAGACAGATGCTTTACCGTCTGAGCCGCTGGGGAGCTCAAAGCCTGACTCAAATCTCTTCATCTATACTGCTACTACCCTAATCTCAGCTGCTGCCATTGCTCACCTGGTCTACTGTATTAGCCTTTTTATAAGTTTCTTTCTTCCAGAGGACCTTCTTTGTCTATTCTCCATATAGAAAAGGTGAAAACTGGAAGTGAGTTGCTCAGTCGTGTCCGACTGTTGGTGACCCTATGGACTATACAGTCCATGGAATTCTCCAGGCCAGAATACTAGAGTTCCCTTCTCCAGCGGATCTTCCTGACTGAGGAATCCAACTGGAGTCTCCTGCATTATAGGTGGATTCTTTACCAGCTGAGCTACCAGGGAAGCCCATAGCCCATTCTCCACCCAGAAGCCAGAGACATTGTTTTAAAGTATGCAGGATGTAACTTTATTTCTCTTAACCACCTCGAGTGGTTTTGGTTAGATTTTGAATCCAGATGTCGTCTTGGTCATGTAAGCATATGCGTGTAGTATGGTCCACACTGTGTCTTCAGGCTCATCTTCTACCAAGTGAAGCCATGCTGGTCTCCTGTTAGTTCCTCAAGCACACCAGCACTTCAACAGAGAGCTTTCCTGCCGTAGGTCCTTTGCCCATGTTTTTTCCTTAGAGTGTTCTTTATTTCAGCTTTTCACAAGACTTGCTTAAGCATTGTTTCTTCAATAAAGCCTTTCTGGACCTCTCTAAAAGATTTCTCAGGTGGTGCAGTGGTAAAGAAGCCACCTGCCAATGTAGGAGATGCAGAAAATGCAGGTTCAATCCTTGGACTGGGAAGGTCTCATAGAGAAGGCAGTGGCAACCCACCCTAGTCTTCTTGCCTGGGAAATCCCATGGAGAGAGGAGCCTGGCGGACTGCAGTCCATGGGGTCGTGAAGAGTCGGACTGAGCGTGCATGCACACAGGACCTCTCTATTTAAATAGATTGTTTTCCATTTGGGGCTTCCTTGGTGGGTCAGAGGTTTTCCACTTATTCTGGACCCTTTATTTTAGCAAGCTGCTTTTTAATAATACTTTTTATTGTATAATTTTTTACTTGCATATCGTATACCATTCCCTTTGTACAGTTAGCTCCTTAATTTGAGAAATTTGTTTATTCTATACTCCATCTGTCTCTATGCTTAGAGTTTTTAGTAAATATTTGTTGGAAGAATGGGAATGAACCTCACTTTAAGCCTTCTTGCATTGTCCTTAAAAGAGTGTAGGGATGAACTGGCTCTGTTTTGCTCTCCTCTGCATCCTCAGCTCCCCTTTCAGTGCGGACAAAAATAGATAGCTGGCAGTTGTCAACAAAGGACTTAAAAACAAAGGACCCCATATTCTCTATATTTGTATCTTGAGCACTTTTAAAATAGCCAATAGTACAGATAATGTTACATAATTAAAAGATTGGACATAATCAGTTCACTTTTTTTAATTTAAAAAATTTTTATACAATTTTTAAAGGTTCCTTTTCATTAACAGTTACTGTGAAATACCCTAAGCCTGTGTGACACCCAGCAGTTTGTGTCTCCCACTTGCCCACCCGTATATCCAACTTCACCTTTAATTGAATATGCCATCTCAAATAGCACAGTGGTTTATGAGTGTGGATTTAAGAACTGGCTCTCTCAGTTCTAGTTCTGTGGTCTACAAACTGTGTGAGCTTGGGCAAGTTATTTATTGTACCTTAGTTTGCTCATCTGTCAAATAAGAATAAGAATAGAATTGTCTTCACAGGATTATTATAAGGATTAAGTTAGTATTTGTGAACCTTTTAAAATGAGGCCTGGCACTTGGTAAACTTTACGAGAATAATGAGTGAAGAATTATTTATATGAGTTTACAAAACTGAATTTCTTAGAGAACATATACATCTGTTCTCTAAGAAACATATACATATATGTATATCTCAAAATGTAACTGTAGGATAGACCATTCTATTAACGATTCCAACGTGTGCTATTTTTACTCTAAGCTTATTCTTCTCTGTAACATGTTAGCTCTAAAATGGTTTAGGCATTATTGGTTAAGGGATTTGGGCCTGCTTCCACTCTTGTGCAGCTTTGATTTGTGACTCATTTCTTTATTAAAGATCAGGGATCGATCAGAGATTGTAAAGCAGTGGATGACTGTTAATTATAATATACAGTATCTCTTTTTTTCACCACTTTAGTAAATCTTCACTTCAGAGCAGCAGTTGTCTTTAATTTGGCGCTTCACTCTGCACATCAAAATCACTTGGGGAAATTTAAGAAATTATCAAAGCATCACCCTTGGCTCAGTTAAATGATCATCTCTGGGATAGGCCCGGGTATTGGTTTTCCCTGTTACTGTACTGTGTAGTTGAGATTGAAAACCGCTGCTTTTTTAAAGTGTTGCTTTTTGGCAAATGATTCCTAAACTTTCCTGAAACTCAATACTCTCTAATTCTTTTGTTAGGAAACATAGATTTCTGGGCTTCAGCTCAAATGTACCAAAGCTGAATTTAGGGGAGAAGTCTCATTATCTCTGTGTTAATAATGACATTGGAAAATTCTTATCCAGCAAGTTAGAAACTCGACGTAGGGGAGAGATCACACATAAGAGATCACTTATGGGGATTGGACCTACTTCTTGTAGTGAGAAGGAGAGGGTTTGGGTAGTTATTACAGTGCTAATTCACTGCATTTTAAGGAGACAGAGAAAGAAGAAAATGTCAGCCTAAGGATAAGAATATAATAAATGACTGCTACTGATTCCTGTTTTATAACTAAAATAGGAATGGAATGTATGTTTCACTTTAGAAATTCACTTCAGTTTTCTATTTTTTTGGCGTCCCTGGGTGGACCTGAAACTTTAGTTTTCTTTATTGAGTATAGAATATGTTTTGACAGCCACATGTTGTTTCATAGCATAGGAAAATAGTGGGTGTCCACTTTTCTGATAGAACTTAATTTTTTCTTTGGCAGCTATGAATTTTTTATGGAGAAATATGAAAGTATAAAGCATATAAATATATTTGACATAAAGGCTATAGATTTTAATATTTTCAGATACAACATGAACAGGTTTGATTGAAAACAGTTGTATAGAATGCTTGTTATTAATCTTCAGCGTTACTGAGGCACATGCTGCAGTTTGACTTGATGTGTTATGAAGCTGGGGTGTACGCTTACAGGGTAAGCCTTGCCAAATGTCTTGCTTCCTTATCTCCGTGGTACTCTTTTTTGTTCTGCACGCCTAGCACTTGTGCAGTAATTCTTCTAAAATTAATACAAACCTTTTTTTTTTTTTAAACTGGACCTACCCCACCTGCCAATCCCATAAGAGAAACCAGCTATTCTTTCTGGTAAAATTAGAGAAAATAAGGAATCCAAGAAAGTGACAGCTCTTAGCCCCCAGACAAGTTTCTTCTTTAGTTTTAGCTAGGTGGCAATTTTAAAGTTAGTGAAATCACCTAATATTTTAATAAATGTTCATTCCTCTGTTTTATTTAGAGATTGTGTGCCAGTTTGAGGACTTGAGAATGCTGTGTGCTCTATTCAGTACCCAAATGTAAGAAGTCAATTGTGGTGGTTCATGACTATGGAAAAGCAACAAGAATCATTTTGGAGTTTTAAAATACTAGTGGAATAGGTCTGAGTGTGTCTCAAGTGTCTTAAGTTTTGTTTCAAGCTCCTCAAGTGATTGCAAGAGTTATCTTTAAATAAGAGCCTTAGGTTCACTGTGTGTGTGTGTGTGTGTGTGTATGGTTTTTAAAAGTGTAAAAAATCTGAAACCTTTGATATGATTAGTTTTATGTGAGTCATCATAATTTATGTGATTAGGTTCCTCTAAAGTATCATGAAAATTAATATATTTATATTGGTGAAAAATAAAACATTGTTTGGAAAGTAGGTGGTAGTAATAATGATGATCAACGTGTTTATACACATATATGTACTTTTTTCCCTTTTCTGAAGTTACATAGCAAACTTCTGGAGACAGAGCGCCAACTAGGAGAAGCTCATGGAAGGCTGAAGGAACAGAGACAGCTTTCAAGTGAAAAGTTGATGGATAAAGAACAACAAGTGGCTGATCTACAACTCAAACTTTCTCGTTTAGAAGAAGAGGTAAGCTCACGTTTCAGATGAGTTTCTTAGTACCTTTATTGATAGATTTGAAGTGAGTGAAGTCGCTCAGTCCTGTCCGACTTTTTGTGATCCCATGGACTGTAGTCTACCAGGCTTCTCTGTCCATGGGATTTTCCGGGCAAGAGTACTGGAGTGGGTTGCCATTTCCTTCTCCAGGGGATCTTCCTGACCCAGGGATCGAACCCAGGTCTCCTGCTTTGCAGGCAGACGCTTTACCCTCTGAGTTACCAGGGATCTTAAATGTTGTTGTGCTTAACCTTTTTATGGTCATGAACTTTAATTGAATTTTTTTTTTGTTTGATAAAGTTAAAACATCTCCAGTAAAAATATCCTATTATTAACTACATTAAGTCATTTTTGTCGTGATTGTATTCCCTAAAGTTCTCAACAAAAATGTACAAAGAAGGCTATCTTCGGCTTTAGGCAGGTTAAATCCTTGGGGGGAACCTGTCAGGCTGCTCAAGAGGAGTCTTTCTACCCAGGAAGGACCATTTCCTAATGAAACTGAAAAATGAACAGCTGCTGATAGCATTATTGACAGATAGTTGGTACACATAAACTGAGTTTGTACTTAAGGATTTTCTCTTTTAAAAACTAAGCATAACATTGAATGCTATCCTAATTTTAATCTGTGGTTGCCAAAAATGGTAACTATTATTTGGTTCAAGTAAAAGGTATCATTAAACCGTGTCTTTTATTAGAATTGAATAAACACTGAGAGTTAAAATCTATAGCTGCATCAAAAGATTTTCTTCTAGACCCAAATATTAATGTGTAGATTTTGCTGTTGTTTCCTAGTAAGTGACAATTATGATGAAAATCCCATGGACAGAGGAGCATGGTAGGCTGCAGTCCATGGGGTCGCTAAGAGTCGGACACAACTGACCGACTTCACTTTCACTTTTCACTTTCATGCATTGGAGAAGGAAATGGCAACCCACTCCAGTGTTCTTGCCTGGAGAATCCTAGGGATGGGGGAGCCTGTTGGGCTGCCGTCTGTGGGGCTGCACAGAGTCATACACAACTGAGGTGACTTAGCAGCAGTAGCAGCAGCAGCATGATTATGAAAAAAAGTAAAACAGATACTGATACTGTTATTTAGATTATTACAAAAATTTGTATATAATTTCTTGATCATGTTAGCATATGAAAACAATAATAAACTAAATGCCAACCTGGAGAAGGAATTTTATTTTTTTCAGGATGAGAATCTATTCTTAAAAAAAAAAAGAATCTATTCTTAAGGAACAGTTTCTTAAATTTTGAGGTTAAAATTCTGTAAGTAATGAGATACTGCTTTTAAAGTTATAATTTAATTTTCTATTCAAACTTGAGAATTGTGAGATTTGAAGTAATACCAGATGTTTATATGACAGCATTATGCCCTTAAAATTTTAATTGACAGTCTACAATTTTTTTTTAAGTTGAAGGAAAAAGTAACCAATTCCACAGAATTGCAGCATCAGTTAGATAAAACAAAGCAACAGCATCAAGAACAACAAGCTCTTCAACAAAGCACTACGGCAAAACTTCGAGAAGCTCAGGTAAACAGTATTTGAATTTTTAGCCTTTTAAACAAAGATGAACCAAGTCATTATTCTTTTGTTGTGGTGAAGCTGGATAATGCAAAGCACTTGATTATATAGAGTTTTGATGATTTTTAGTATCTGGATAGTTGGAAAATCCTTTTCCTTTGATTGCTATGTTGAAAAAATTCTCTAAATATAAAAAATTTACTATAAATATATTATTAAATTTTATATAAAATTAAAATTTATTAAAATTCTTTTAAAGAAATTGACACTAAATTTAAGATATTATTTAGATTGTTATTTATGCATAATACATTATTATTTATTAAAAATGACTTCTCTGAAAAATTAAAAAATGACAAATTTCTTAGTTTAATTAATTCAGTAAAATATAACATTCTGTATTTCCTGTGATGGAACTTACTATTTATTGGCCATGTCTTTCCCTGTTTCAGCACTATCATATGAACATACAATTCATTAGAACTGTAGTTATAGGAATGTAAGTGATTGAGTTAAATTTGTACAGATTCTATAGTATAGCTCAAAAAATTAAAATAAGTTAAATTTTTGTTTTGATATGGAGAGAGGAAGATGGTACCCAAATGTCTGAAGTGAATTTGACATTGATTTATTCTGTAGTCTTCATTAATTCCTTGAATATTATGGAGTGCTATGTGTCAGGCACGGTGGTAAGTGCTAAAATTAGAGTGCAGAGTCAGACACAGTACCTGCTTTCTGGGAAATGGCAATGTAACGATACGCAAGATAATGCTGGAGTTGAAAGGAGGCAGGAGGTAATATGCCTGTCTTTCTTGTCTGTCTTTGGATAGTGGCAAGGAGTCGAGTGGATAGAGATCCAAATATTCTATTCATTTATTTGTTCTTTCATTCATTCAGTCAACAAATATATATTAATGTCTCCTCTTAACCATGGAAGTGATTTTGTGCATATGGTGGCAGAGAAAACAGACAAAAATGTCTGTTCTTGTGGAGCTTAGTGAGGAAGACAAACAGTAACCAAGGTAAATAGGCAAAATATATAGTGTGTTAGATGTGGTAAGTGGTATGGAGATAAGGGTAAGTGGTATGGAAAAAAGGGATACGGAGTAGGAGATATCTGGGGAGCTGGAGGTGGACTGCACGGTTAGATAGGGTTGCTAGGGAAGGCCTCTGTGAAAGATGAAATATCTAAAGGAAGGGAGGGTGTGAGCCATGCGGATATCTGAGAGAAGAGCATCAATGCTTTAAAAGACCCTGAGGCAGGAGTCGTTCTTAGGCACATCAGGAAGCCAGTGAGTAGAGTGGTGTGAGCGATGAGCGAGATAAAGGGGGCACAGTCGTAGAGATCTTAAAGGATCAGAACATGCTGAGCTTCATTGGTAATTTTAAGGATTTTATTATGAGTGAGATGAGGAGTCACTGGAGGGTTCTGAGCAGTGGAATAGCATGATGATACTTCTAATTTCACAGGATTACTCTGACTACTGTATTGAGAGTAGACCATAGGGACACATGAGTGGAACAAATAAATGAGCTAAGAGACTACTTTAAAAATTAAGAAATGGTGTGGCTTGGAACAGAGTGTAAGTAGTGAAAATTAGTCAGATTCTAGATATACTTTTAAAGGTGAGGCTGACAGATTTACTGATAGACTGATACGGGGCACCAACGGAGAAACCAAAGAGGATTCTAGGGATTTTGGCTTGGCTGGCTCGCAGAAGGGAGGTCATACAAGATGAAGACTGGGAATCCTTTGGATTTGGCAACATGAGGTCATTGGTGACGCTGATAAAGAGAAATTTGTAAAAAGAAGGAAGGAAATTTAAATGTGAATTACATAAAGACTGGGCAGAAACTGGAGTGGAACTTCATCTAGGAAGTGTTTCTTCCTTAAAAACCAGAGATACTTATATGTTTATAGTCTAGGACAAAGGGGCTAGTAGACTGGGGGTAGTTGAGGATACTGGAGAATGGAAGGTGACTGAAGGAATAAGGCATTCACACATTGTGATGTCACCGATAACCGTGGGTGGTGGTAAATTCACACTTAGCCTCTGAAGGATATCCTGGGAAGACTGAGGAAAGGTGTATATATGTGTGTGTATATATATGTGTGTGTATATATATGTGTGTGTATATATATGTGCTCTGCATGTATATGTGCTGTGCTTGGGCACTCAGTTGTGTTCAACTCTTTGTAACCCCATGACTGTAGCCCACCAGGCTCCTCTGTCCATGGGGGATTCTCCAGGCAAGAATACTGGAGTGGGTTGTCATGCCCTCCAGGGGATCTTCCCAACCCAGGAATGGAACTGGGGTCTCCTGCATTGCAGGTGGATTCTTTACCTGCTGAGCTATCTGGGAAGCCCATGTGTGTGTGTTTTACTCATTTATTTATTGAGTGTAATTGACTTAGTGTTAGTTTCACATGTACAGCAAAGTGATTCACTTCTCTCCTCTCTCCCTCTCTCTGTATATATACACACAGATACATATATATATAAAATCTATAACATATAATAGATTTCACATATAGTTTATATATATGTACACATATGGTTTATCAAGGTCTTTCCCTTTATAGATTATTGCATAATGTTGAGTATAGTTGCCTGTGCTATAAGTAGGTTCTTGTTGGTTATCTGTTTTATTTATGTTGTTGTTCAGTTGCCAAGTTGTGTCCGACTCTTTGCGACCCATTGGATTTCAGCATGCCGGGCCTCTCTGTCCCTTGTCATCTCCCAGAAACTGCCCAAGTTCATGTCTGTTGAATCGGTGATGCCATCCATCCATCCTCTGTCTCCCTCTTCTCCTTCTCCCTCCAATCTTAACCAGCAGTAGAGTCTTTTCCAGTGAGTCGGCTGTCCACATCAGGTGGCCAAAGTATTGGAGCTTCAGCATCAGTCTTTCCAAATAGTATTCAGGATTGATTTCCTTTAGGATTGACTGGTTTGATCTCCTTGGTGTCCAAGGGCTTCTCAAGAGTGTTCTCCAGCACCATACTTCGAAAACATCAATTCTTTGGCACTCTGTCTTCTTCATGGTCTAACTCTCACATCCATACATGACTACTGGAAAGACTGTGCCCTGATTATGCAGACCTTTATTGGCAAACTGATGTCTTTGCTTTTTAATATGCTGTCTAGGTTTGTCACAGCTCTCCTTCCAAGAAGCTTCTTAATTTTATGGCTGCAGTCAACCTCCACAGTACTTTTAGAGCCCAACAAGAGGAAATTTGTCACTGCTTCCACCTTTTCCCCTTTTGCTTCTTGACCCACATACAGGTTTCTCAGGAGACAGGCAAGATGGTCTGGTATTCCCATCTCTTTAAGAGTTTTCCACAGTTTGTTATAATCCATACAGTCACAGGCTTTATAGCATAGTCAATGAAACAGAAGTAGATGGTATTTTTTTGGAAATCCTTTGCTTTCTCTATGATCCAGCAAATGTTGGCAGTTTGATTTCTGATTCCTCTGCCTTTTCTGAACCCAGCTTGTACATGTGGAAGTTCTTGGTTTACATACTGCTGAAGCCTAGCTTGAAGGATTTTGAGCATAATTTTACTAGCATGGCAAGTGAGCACAATTGCCTGGTATTTTTAACATTTTTAGTACTGCCCTACTTGAGAATCAGGATGAAGATTGACCTTTTCCATTCCTGTGGCCACTGCTGGGTTTTCCAAATTTGTTGACATATTGAGTGCAACACTTTAATAATATCATCTTTTAGGATTTTAAATGGCCCTACTAGCATTTCATCACCTCCACTAGCTTTATTGGCAGTAGTGCTTTCCAAGGCCCATTTGACTTCACACTCCAGGCTCTAGGTGAGTTCTTGCACCATCTTGGTTATCCAGGTCATTAAATCTTCTTTGTACAGTTCTTCTGTGTATTCTTGCCATCTGTTCTTAATCTCTTCTGCTTCTGTTGGTTTTTACTGTTTCTGTCCTTTATGGTACCCATCTTTGCATGCAATGTCGCTTTGATATCTCCAGTTTTCTTGAAGAGATCTGTAGTCTTTGGCCTTCTGTTGTTTTCCTCTATTTCTTAGCATTGTTTACTGAAGAAGGGCACCTTGTCTCTCCTTGCTTTTCTCTGGAACTCTGCATTCATTTGGATATACTTTTCCCTTTCTCACTTGCTTTTCGCTTCTCTTCTTTCCTCAGCTATTTGTAAAGCTTCCTCAGACTACCACTTTACTTCTTGCATTTCTTTTTCTTTGGGATGATTTCCCTGACTGGCCTAGTGCCTAGTAGTTTTCTCTGCTTTCTTTAGTTTAAGACTGAATTTTGCTAGAAGAAGTTCATGATCTGAGCCACAGTCAGCTCCAGGTCTTGTTTTTGCTGACTATATAGAGCTTCTTCATCTTCAGCAGCAAAGAATATAATCAGTCTGATTTTGGTATTGACCATCTGGTGATGTCCATGCGTAGACTCATCTCTTGTGTTGTTGAAAAAGGGTATTTGGTATCACCAGTGCATTCTCTTGGCAGAATTCTGTTAGCCTTTGCCCTGCTTCATTTTGTACTCCAAGCCAAACTTGCCTGTTACTCCAGGTATCTCTTGATTTCTACTTTTGCATTCCAGTCCCCTATGATGAATAGGACATCATCTTTTGGTGGTAGTTCTAGGCTGTCTTGTAGGTTTTCATAGACCTGATCAGCTTCTTTGGCATCAGTGGTTGGGGCATAGACCTAGATTACTGTGATGTTGAATTATTTGCCTTGGAAATGAACTGAGATCATTCTGTTGTTTTTGAGTTTTCATCCAAGCATTGCATTTCAGGCTCTGTTGATTATGAGGGCTACCCTGTTGGGGAGCGTTTAACTTTAGAATTCCTGTATGTTGTTTTCTGTTTCTCATGAACCCTCTGTCCTTACCAGTTCCTGGTAGACAGGAAAGAGTAGAGCGGCATGCTGTTCCCAGGACTGAGGTCATGGGATGGAACGCATGCATGGATTTCCTTCAGTAACCTGTTACCCTAAGGGAAAACTTTAGTCACGACCCCCTTACTCACGATATGGATTGCCTTCTGGCCTTATGACGATTGTTGTTCCTTGTTGTTACCTTGGCAACGGTTGATATACATCTGGTTTTTGTTCTTTATTTTTTTGAGTCTTTGTAGAACTGTATATATACTCACACAAACATGATTAAAGCACCCTTGTTCCACCAGAACCTGGGTCCCCGTGTCTGTCTTTCTCTCTGGCTAGTTCTCTGGAGCGTGGAAGCCTGTCGAGCTCACTTTCCTGCCCGGGCTTTCAAGACCTCCCTAAGAGGGCGCCCTGTGCCTTCATGAGTGGCACAAGCCCTGTTCTAGGGCTTCATTGGCGTTCCACGTAACCCAGGGAATACTGGTCTCTTTCTCTCTATATATTTTTCTTTCTCATTGTCAACTCTGATCTGCCAAGTTCCAGTCCATTAATGGACCTTTGCTGCTGCTGCTGCTGCTGCTGCTGCTGCTGCTGCTACTGCTGCTGCTACTGCTACTGCTACTGCTACTGCTAAGTCACGTCAGTCGTGTCCGACTCTGTGTGACCCCATAGACGGTACCCAACAGGTTCCTCTGTCCCTGGGATTCTCCAGGCAAGAATACTAGAGTGGGTTGCCATTTCCTTCTCCAGTGCATGAAAGTGAAAAATGAAAGTGAAGTCGCTCAGTCATGTCCGACTCTTCTACACTACCCTATTTCTTCTATGGGACTCTTGCCCACAGTAGTAGATAATAATGGTCATCTGAATTAAATCTGCCCATTCCCATCCATTTTAGTTCACTTACTCCTAAGATTTTGATGTTTGCTCTATTGCCATCTCCCCATCTCCTTGTCCATGTCCGATTTACCTTGATTCATGGACCTAACATTCCAGTTTCCTATGCAATACTGTTCTTTGCAGCATCACATTTTACTTTCATCACCAGACACCTCTGCAGCTGAGCATCATGTCTGCTTTGGCCCAGCTGCTTGTCTTCTGCTCTTCCCCAGGAGCATATTTGACACCTTCTGACCAGGGAGACTCATCTTTTGGTGTCATATCTTTTTGCTTTTTTATACAGTTCATGGGGTTATCATGGCAAGAATACTGGAGTGGTTTGCCATCCCCCCTCCAGTGGACCACGTTTTGGCATTATATATTATTCCATTATATTATATATGCAATTTCATAGGTAAGGTGAAGAAAAATCATGGTAGACCATTCCTGAAGATAACCCCTCCCCTCCTTGGATAAAGTTGGAATGGTAATAGTTGAACTTCAGGTAGGCTGAGATTATTAGAGATTAAACTTTTAAGTTGATGTTCAGGGGTATATTGAGGATGAAAATTCCACTCAGTGACAGGAGTGAAAAAATGATTCTGAGTATGTAATAGAGGTTGGAGTCTAGAAATCTGTGGTGGCATCAATCTGTATAGCTTTGTGATTTTGCTCTAATACTACTCAGAAATGTAGGCATGAAGAAAGCAGATTGCAACACTGATCTAAGGATTGGGCTTTTTTGGGGTGGCTGTTTTGGCAATTTGTGGGTAAAAGGAAATGGAGAATGTAGATGAAAGAATAGTTAAGGTAGTTCATATCCATATGTGAGGTTCAGGAAGAAAAACTGTATATACTAAATAAGCTAGAAGAAAATTGAGGTTAATGTCTCTTTGAAGAGCAAAAATGAGGTCATGAAATTGGAAGACAGGAAGTTGTGCTCACAGAGGAGGAGAGTTGACATATTTTTATCTAGAACAATTTCAGGTGATTGAGAAGATCCTGCATATGGGTTTTGGAGTAGAATGAGTAAAGGTCCAGGAATTAAGATGCTGTGAATGTTGAAGCTGTATTCTTAATTCTCTATGTATTTTGTATTTCCCAGGAAATTGGCAGAAACTGGGATTGAGAAAAAGACTAAATCAGGTCTCAAGTCTTCAGTGAATGAGGTAGGGATTTTTAGATGATGGCAACACAGCATAGACATAGAAAATGAATACATAATTCCCAGAGCAGCTTAAAATTTTTATTTGAGGGAGAGATTAATGGCAGTGAGGAAAAAAAAAATCTAGAAAAAGTCAACCTCTTCTGCTTGCCCAGTAGAACAGTCCTTACATATCAGAGAGGGCTGATAGGGAATTGGCACCTGTACAGGGGGAACCAAATTTCAGTTTGGAAATAGAGTTAGTTCTAGAAAAAGCTTAGGCCTAGAGCTGTGGTTCCAGAAGATTAGTGGATTGTGCAGAGAGGGGTCTTAGTGGCAGGAACAGATGATGAGAGCAGAGATGAGATTGCTTTTCATTGTTTTGTGATTGAAACTTCGAGGATGAGAAGCGTGTTTGAGAGTGACTGATCTCACCTGTTTTACTGTTGGCTGGCACACATTGTTGAGGGTACCATCTGGCTGCTGGCTCTGTCTCAGCAAGGTAGTGTGGGCTGCTGTGAAGTTTGCAGAAGGGTTCATTAGGGCCTTTTCTGAGTAGAGGCTCTCTGGCTCTCGTTTGGCTCTCTTGGAATGATTAAGGCAGAGGCAAAGGCTGTGACTCAGATAGCTCTCAACATGAATGAGTGTTGTTCTGGGTGTGGTGGGCTACTGTAGGTACAACATGGAGGCCCTTGGTAAAGTCAAAAAGAGGGATCCCTTAATGTAGCTATAGAAGAGTCCAATTGGGTGTTGAAATGAGCCTTCATGAGTGTATATGCATTAAAATTCAATGACTTATTTTTCTGTTCACGCTGTAAATATCTTAGAATACGTGTGTCTTGGATACATTGATGATAAAACAGACCAAAATCTTCACCTCCTTGGAGTCTGCATTCTTGTGACAAGGTAGAGGCAGATAAACATGAAAAACAAGTGAATTATTTAGTGTGTTATAAGATAAGTGCTATGGAAAGAAAAACTGTTTACTAGAGGGAGTATTGGTTGGTTGGTTGATTCAGTCACTAAGTCGTGTCTGACTCTTGTGACCCCATGGTCTATAACCCGCCAGGCTCCTCTGCCCATGGGATTCTCCAGGCAAGAATACTGGAGTGGGTTGCCATTTCCTTCTCCAGAGGGAATATTGGGAAAGGCTGCAATTTAAAATGTAATGATCATGGTAGGTATGATTGAGAAGGTGGCATTTGAGCAAACATTTGAAGAAGAGGGAATGAGCCATTTGACTTCTGGGGGAAGTGTGCCAGGTAGAAGAGATGATTAGTGCAAAGGTTCCAAGGTGAAAGTGTGCTTGGTGTGATTAGGAATAATCAGGAATAATGAGGAGTCCCATGTGTCTCAAAATGGATTAAACAAGAATTGTAGTAGATGGTGAAGCCAGAGTATTAGAGTAAAAATGTGTAGTAAGAAGGTTTTTATTGGTTATTAAATTTTAGTTTATTATCAGTAATGTAGGTTTTATTGTTAAATATAGTAGTTTAGTTCTAGTTATGTAAGTTTGCCATGTTAAAATGTAATGATTAGTAAAAAAAGAAAAAAATGTAACACTGAGAGTTTGAGTCTTAAAATTTATTATCAGTCATTTTGTTTGAGGAATAAGTTTTAAGTTCTCTATCCTTAAGGCAGTAGTTTTTAATTCTTTACAGAATGATTTGGAACAAGTACTACGTCAAATTGGTGATAAGGACCAGAAGATCCAGAACCTTGAAGCCTTATTACAGAAGAGCAAAGAAAATATTTCTTTACTAGAAAAGGAGAGAGAAGATCTTTATGCAAAAATTCAGGCTGGTGAGGGAGAGACTGCTGTTCTTAACCAATTACAAGAAAAAAACCATACATTACAAGAACAAGTAAGCTTGTCAAGTGTATTCTGTTTCTAAAATTTACTTTTATCTCTAAATCTTACTAAGTGGTTTCTCTAAATAATTCTTCTATTATTTTTAGTACTTTTAAATTTATTTTGTATTTCTGACAAATACTTCTTTTACCTCAGAGGTGGGTTGCTATTGTAGTGAAACTAAGTTAGCATGATTTGATGAGAGAATTCTCAGTTCATGTCCCAGGATGTAATTTATTACCTGTGTGACCACGAGCAAATCATTTCACTTTGTTGGCTCCTTTGAAAAGTATAGTTAGCTCATATTGAAAAGTTATTAATAATATGTTATCTCATGGCATTTTGTGATGTTTTGGAAAAAGGTGAGTAACAGAATATAAACTGAACTACTAATCAAGTGTTAGTTGTTACTGTGTTACTGGTTAATATCTAGGCTTAGTGGTTACCTATATTTTAATGATGTATGTTTTTGGAATATATAGCTAATAATAATTTTGGTAACTAGTTGCCTTATTCTAATATCTGCATGTTAGTTTAAATGAAGCTTATAAAATTTAGCTTAATACATTTTCAGGCTGTAAAGAATAGTCACTTACCAAATAGTCACTTTTTGGAAAGAATTGTCCAATAAGGGAATTGTAATTATCTAAATGAGAAAGTATTAAAGAATAAGTCATTTCAGTTTTCTAATTTGAGTATTAGAATATAACACAAGTTTTTTCCTCCAGGTTTCAAAGTTAGCCTTAGTTACCAGTTTAGTTTTTGGTTGAAAGTTGCATACAAATTAACATTGCTTATTATACAAACATGATCAGAAAAGTGTACACAATTTTGAAGAAAGAATAAATAATGTACTTCTGCTTCTGGCCATGTTGGAGTAACTGATACCTCTTTAGTCCTCCCACTATAAACAACTGGAAAAGTGGAAAAAACTGTGTAAAACTAGTTTTCAGACATTGCACAACAAATGCACAGCGTTTTCATCCCTGAGAGAAGAGAAGCAAGTGAAGTGGGCCTTTTGACTATTCCAAATTTTGACCTGGAGACAGTTTTCATACTGGTGCAGGGTGAGGGAATCCAAGGAAAGCACAGTGGTCTCACTGAACTAAAGCATAAGAGATTTGAAATTCAGGGAGACTGAACTCAAATTTGCAGACAGAATGTCAGAGAGGAAGGAACAATGTAGAGATAAAGGTCCAGAAATCTCTGTAGGGATTTGCTTGAAACTTTAGCTGAATGCTAAGCTTTATACTCTTAAGGAGAGATTCCGTGGGGCCAGACAATGAACAGTTGTTAGGAGCTGCAACTTAAAAATGATCAGAACTCAGAGAGCTTCGGAGAAGGCAATGGCACCCCACTCCAGTACTCTTGCCTGGAAAATCTCATGGATGGAGGAGACTGGAAGGCTGCAGTTCATGGGGTCGCCAAGAGTTGGACACGACTGAGCGACTTCACTTTCGCTTTTCACTTTCATGCATTGGAGAAGGAAATGGCAACCCACTCCAGTGTTCTTGCCTGGAGAATCCCAGGAATGGGGGAGCCTGGTGGGCTGTCGTCTGTGGGGTCGCACAGAGTCGGACACGACTGAAGCGACAGCAGCAGCAGCAGAGAGCTTGGAAACATTCAGGTCTTAACCAGTCAGAGAAGAAGGACACTTGGGGGTATTCAGTAGAAACGCCAGTCATGTCACACTTTAGAATTAAAGCCGAATTAGCCCTAGATTAAAAGCTAGTGTACATAAGCATGGGAATGAGCCTGAAAATTTCAATCCAGCTGAACCACAAGTATATTAATTTCCTACTGGAGCAAAATTCAATATTCTTTGAAAGAAGACAACAAATTTCAGACTTGTCATAACAAATATAAAAAAATTACTGGATAACACAAAGTGGAAAACATACGAACTATAAGTAAGAGAAAAGTGATTCAATGGAAATAAAACCTGAAATAGAGGATAGAGTCATCAGATAAGTACTTTAACACGGCTTTTAAAATATATGGATATAAAGAAAAAACAAATAGAAGTGGAAACAAAAAAATAGAACTTTTTAGAGGTTAAAAAATACCTAAAATGAAAATTTCACTGAATGAATATATTAAGTGGAAAAAACAATATCAGTGACCATTAAGACAAGGTAATTGAAACTGTCCACAGTGAAGCCCAGAGAGACAGAAAAACTGGGGTAAAAAATGAAGAGCGCCTTAGTGACCTGTAGGATAGCAACATGTAGTCTAGGATATAGGTATGTTTGTGTGCGTATGGTGTATACATGTGTGTGTGTGTGTATAATTTGTGTCAAAGAAAAATGTTTATAGAAATAATGACTGAAAAATTATAAAGTTGATTAAATAAATGAAAGCACAGATTGAAGAAACTCATGAATTTCAACCAGAGTACCCCAAAGAAACATCAGATGAGTTGGATTTCACCTAAATTAAAAACAGATGCTCTTCAAAAGGCACCATTACAAAAATGAAAGCTAAGACACAGACTGGGAGAAAACAGGTGTAGAACATATATCTGACAATTGAGAAACATCCAGAATATATAAAGAACTCTCAATAGTTAGCTCAGTGATTGTCTGGGGCCAGAGATGAGTGGAGGGTATTGAGTGCATGAAGACGCCTTTGGGGGTGGTCATAAGGTTTTCTTGCTTGTTTGTGGTGATGGTTAAATGAATGCATGTATTGATCAACTCCCCTCAAACTGTATCATTGAATTGCATAAATTGTATTTAAATTATAGTTCAGTAGAGTTGGTTTTAAAAATGGTAAGAATCTCTGAATCTGATGTTGTTATGATTCTGAGAGGTTATATTTACTTATTTTTGGAAAAATGTGAATAATTTTTCTTGGAAAAAAAAAGTTGAGATAATTTATCCTAGAGTATTTTAACATTCTTATGGTGCTTACATTTGGGTTTCTTCTTCATTCTTGTTATATCATTTGTGACCTTCATAATTAGAGCCTTGCTTGTATGATAGGTAACTCAGCTAACAGAGAAGCTGAAGAATCAGTCAGAAAGCCATAAACAAGCCCAGGAGAATTTGCATGACCAGGTGCAGGAGCAGAAGGCACATCTTAGAGCTGCACAAGACCGTGTCCTTTCCCTAGAATCCAGCATCAGTGAATTAAATAGTCAGTTAAATGAAAGCAAGGAGAAGGTTTCCCAGCTTGATATACAGGTAATATTGCATTGTGCAGCTTGTTTGTATGAATAAAACACCAGTTTTAAGCTATCACATTTAAATTGTTTTTCTCTCTGCCTCTCCATCCCCTGCCTTACTTATTAACTGGAGAAATAGAAATAGGAATTAAAGTTGCATGTGGACAGTTTGTTGAGCTTTCTTGTTTGCCTTTCTCCCTACCAGTTTTTCACTTTTCTCTTTTTCCATGAGGCCCTTACTACTGTTTTTGAAGTTTAAAGTAGTTTGTTATTATACCGTTAGATTTCTGTTACAGACATTTGATTTTGAATTTGATTTTTAAATTTTACTTTAAATGTTTGATTTAATTAAAAAAAAAAAACACACACTCAAAACTTTAAGGGATTCTCTGGTGGTCCAGTGGTTAGGACTTGGCGCTTTCACTGTTGAGGCCCATATTCAGTCCCTAGTTGGGAAACTAAAATCCCTCAAGCTGCATGTGCAGCCAAAAAATATACAGTACAATTATGTATTTTAATATGTCTTCTTTCAGAGGCCAATATGGAAGCCTTACGGAGTGAGTCAGTCACGGGGTGGGAATTAAGATATATTTCTTTCTCCATTCTCATCATTGTTTTTTTATTCTAGACTATAGTAGAGAAGGTTTTAGAAACATTTCTAAGCCTAAATTTTCTTTATTTTAGGAGAATAATTCCATTAACACCAGAAATAATACAATAACAAGTATAAGAATTTGGAAAAAAGAGGATACACCTTTATTTTTAAAACTTATTAGATGAGTTACAGATAATTCAATATGTGGATGTCCAATTTAAGAGAGAAAGTGTTTTGGTGTTCTATAGGGACATTTTTTACACTGGAGAAGGCAATGGCAACCCACTCCAGTACTCTTGCCTGGAGAATCCTATGGATGGAGGAGCGTGGTAGGCTGCGGTGCATGGGGTTGCTAAGAGTTGGACACGACTGAGTGACTTCACTTTTCACTTTCATGCATTAGAGAAGGAAATGGCAACCCACTCTAGTGTTCTTGCCTGGAGAATCCCAGGGACAGAGGAGCCTGTTGGGTGCCGTCTATGGGGTCACACAGAGTCGGGCACGACTGATGAGACTTAGCAGCAGCAGAACATTATTAGGAGTATTCTCCCCTATTTATTCCTGTTTGGGGGATTATCACGTACTTATTTTTTAATGTCTAAATTTTTGTTTTCTGCTGAAATATTTAAACTTTAAAATTAATGAGAAAAGTATTTTACACTCATCAAGCGGAAACCAAGAACTAAATACAAATTAAATGAGTTGTAAATTTTGTTACAGGTTAAAGCCAAAACTGAATTATTGCTATCAGCAGAAGCAGCAAAAACTGCTCAAAGAGCAGATCTTCAGAATCATTTGGACACAGCCCAAAATGCATTACAAGATAAACAGCAGGTAGGAGAACTTGATGCAGTTTCCTGTCATAACCTAATGTTTTGGTAGATAAATTAACTGGAAAAATATGTGAAAATTATACTTTGATATAATATTGTGATTGACTTGCTTATTCTCCTTAATTTCTCCTTGAGTTCAGAACCAGTGAGTGGAATATGCAGGAGTTAGACAGATGGAGATAAAATATAATCTTTGGGAATTCCCTGGCAGTGAGTGGTTAAGACTTGGTGCTTTTGTTATGGTGGCCTGGGTTCAGTCCCTGCTTGGGGAACTCATAATCCTGCGAACTGTGAGGTGCAGCCAAAAAAAGAGAAGTATGTTATTTATGTTCTTGATAAAGTTCAACTTGTGCAGTTGTGGTTGAGCTTCTTAATACTGTCTTTCTCCCATAATAGAGACCTTGGTGTGATGAAATATTTACTCCTAATTTTTGAATTGTTTCTTCATCCTATTAAGTGGCAATGACTGGGAAAGAGAGACTTCACACCTGTTTTAAGTGGACAGTCAGGCGGTGACCCAGGTATACTTGCCTCTTGGCAGGAAAAGAGCAGCATGTATTCCATTTCAATTATAAGAGTTACTACTCTTTTCCTGGGGGTAGGAGTAAAAGTGGGGCTAGGAAGAATACCAGAGTTACTCTTCTCAACACTTCTGATAGGAAAAAGCTTCCTACTTCAGAATCCAAGGTTAAAATGCTGGTAGATTTTTCGTACGTTTGACCAGGTAGGAATTTTAAAAATTTACTTTTTACTTGAGAAGCAATACTGGTTGTTGATCCAAAAAGTTTTATTAATAATATAGTACTATATATCAAGTTAATAAAACCTTTCTCTATATTTACCTTTAACTGCAATCCATTTTTCTCCTTACATGGAAATTTTGCTTTTATGTTTGGTATATATCCTTCCAGACTTCTGTAAACATTGAAGAAAAAATATGTGTGTGTGTGTGTACACATATAGGCCTTTTTGTTTTATACAGATGGTATCACTATGTATGTTGTTCTACAACTAGGTTTTTACTTTACATTATTGCTAAACACATCTATAATGTATTTTCTAAGTACTAGGTCAGTGCCAGAAAGTATAATGGAAAAAGTATGTATAAGAGTAACCACATAAAAGTTGAAATTTTTATTTGCCCAAAATATTACGAGCAAAATTCTAAAGTAAGTAGCAAAATAATAGAACATTTTCTGAAATCTGTCTGATGAAAGATTGATATTTTTGTTTAAAATATTTTTACATAAGAAATAAATGAAGTATTTACTTTACTACCAAAAGAAGTAAAAGATCAAAACTATATTAGGAAATCTTCATATTCATTAAGAATTAATTGCAAATTAAGACAGTAGTATACCCTTATTAAGGTAAAATGTTTGGGTGCATGTGTTTAACACTGGAAAGGCTAGAGATGGTATAGAAGAACAAGTCACTTCCACACGTTGCTTGCAGTTCAAGCTTTTGATGGTAATAGGGAAAGCTGGTAGGCAATATATTTAAGACCTTTAAGATTTTTCATATTCTTAATCTCACTTTTAGTCCTTTACCCTAGGGAAATAATCATAGTTTTAAGGATGGTGTTTGCATATCTGTTGGAAAGGTTTATAGCAATCCAAGAATACAGCCGAGGGTATTCGGCTAAATAATGATCTATATGAATACAATAGAAATTTATGCAGTCATGTATAATGATAGTTTGGAAGATAATGTCACAGTTTTATGATGCTTTGTTATAAAACAAAGGAAGTTACAGTAACACTGTATGTAAACTGATATCCTTATCTGAAAAATAGAAATAAATAAATAGAACCTAACATACAGAAAAGTCTAGAAGGAAAGTTATCAAAACATTAATAGTATCTATGGGCAATGGATTTCCTAATAATCTTTATTTTTTTTGCTCTGCAATTAGATATTCCAAATCAATTGAACAAGTATTATAATGTAATCAATGTAATTAAAAATATTATAAAAAATGGTATCTTGAACATTGAAAATATTTACAGTATAAAAGCATTACTTTGTTATTAGCCTACCTAATATCCTGTTGTATCTTTTGGCTTCTAAAATAAGTCTTCCTAGAAAAAGTTGTTGAGCTATTATGTGTATAAACGTAGTATCTCAGAGTGTGTACAGCTTCAGTTCAGGTGCTTTATGTTGATGGGTAAATGTAATCTCATATATATTATTAGGCTTATTTATGGTCTTTCTCAAAATACTTTATTAAACTTTAAGAGTTTTATGCTTTACTTTGAGCAAACATTTGGGCACTACAGCAAAGTAAACCTTACCAAACTTGTCTTTCATTGTACTTTCTACAGGAGTTAAATAAGATTGCTACTCAGTTGGATCAGGTCACTGCAAAGTTGCAGGAGAAGCAAGAGCATTGCAGTCAGCTGGAAAGTCATCTTAAAGCATATAAAGAGAAAAATCTGTCTTTAGAACAGAAAACTGAAGAATTGGAAGGTCACATCAAGGTTTGTATGAAAAACTAGCCATACTTTCTATTGCTAGAGCAATGGAAGTCGAGGATCTAGAAGGAATCCAAGGTTTTAAATCTGCAGGTGAAGGTCAGGTTGTGATTTAGAAATTATTTGTGATTTTTCATGTCTAAATTTTGAATTCCACCTTTACTTTTAATTTCTTCACTAATGGATGGCTTTGCAAATAGCAGTTAACATATACTGGTTCCACTGTAATGTGTAAATGTTTCAGAGAGACAGCCATATCTACTCTGTAATTACAGGAAGCTTATTTTTGTTGTTGTGAAGTCTCTTCTACCTCATAATTCCTATCTCCTTCCTTCCTCATTCCAATATAATACTCAGTTATGGTATATTTCTTCCAAAAGGGTACACTTATACCCTTTGAATTTTATTTCTGGTTAATGTTATTAAAATTTTCACTATGGTAAACTTTTTCTTTAACTCAACTTCAAGTGAAAGTGCTGATTTATTAAAGAAATCAAATAACTACATATATTAGAGAAGGATTTGACCTGAGTCCTTTGCTTTTTGAATTAGAACTACTATAAGGTAAACAAACTTCTCAAGTTACTGTATGTGAAATTTGCACCGCCACAGTCAGATGGAGCACTTCTGTACAGTTGTAGAATCATGGGCTGTGTGTATGTATACATGTGCATAGAAGAAAATTACATTTACAGTTCTGTTTATGGGTTCCCTTTTCTTTATGGTCAGTAATAATAGTATGACAAATCACATGGTGTAATGGTTGAAAAGAACAGAAAGAGTTTTTTTGTCTATTTGTTTTTAGTTGAAGGGCATGTAATGAGAATTCTGTTTGAGTATCTTTTTGTTGTTGTCGTTTAGTCACTAAGTCATGTCCAGCTCTCTGCAACCCCAGGGACTGCAACACACCCGGCTCCTCTGTCCTTCACTTATCTCCTGGAGTTTGCTCAAATTGATATCCGGTGCTATCTATCCATCTCATCCTCTGCCGCCCCTTCTCCTTTTGCCTACAGTCTTTCCCAGCATTAGGGTCTTTTCCAGTGAGTCAGCGTTACATATCAGGTGGCTAAAGTATTGGAACTTCAGCATCAGTCCTTCCAATGAATATTCAGGGTTGATTTACTTTAGGATTGCCTGGTTTGATCTCCTTGCAGTCCAAGGGACTCTGAAGAGTCTTCTCCAGCACCATAATTTGAAAGCATCAATTCTTTGGCACTCAGCCTTCTTCATCATCCAGCTTTTCACATACATACATGACTGCTGGAAAAACCGTAGCTTTGACTATATGGACCTTTGTCAGCAAAGTGATTTCTCTGCTTTTACACTGTCTAGGTTTGTATTGCTTTCCTTCCAACGAGCAAGCATCTTTGAATTTCATGGCTGCAGTCATTGTCTGTAGTGATTTTGGAGCCCAAGAAAATAAAATCTATCACTGCTTCCACTTTTACCCCTTCTATTTGCCATGCAGTGATGGAACTAGATGTCACGATCTTGGTTTTCTGAATGTTGAGTTTTAAGTCAGCTTTTTCACTCTCCTCTTTCACCTCATCAAGAGGCTCTTTAGTTCCCCTTCACTTTCTGCCATTAGAGTGGTATCATCTGCATATCTGTGGTTGTTGATATTTCTTTTGGCAATCTTGATTCCAGCTTGTGAGTCATCCATCCTGGCATTTTTTATGATGTGCTCTCCATATACGTTAAACAAACAGGGTGACAGCGTACAGCCTTGTATACTCCTTTCCCAATTTTGAACCGTCAGTTGTTCCACGTAGGGTACCTACTGTTGCTTCTTGACCTACTTACAGGTTTCTCAGGAGATAGGTTAGGTGGTCTGGTATTCCCATCTCTTTAAGAATTTTCCACAGTTGTGGTCCACACAAAGGTTTTAGCATAGTTAATGAAGGCAGTAATAATGTTTTTCTGGAACTCCTCCCTTGCTTTCTCTAAGATCCAACAAATGTTGGCAATTTGATGACTGATTCCTTTGCCTTTTCTAAATCCACGTTGAATATCTGGAAGTTCTTGTTTCATGAACTGCTGAAGCCTAGCTTGTAGGATTTTGAGCATAACCTTCCTAGCATGTGAATGAGCACAATTATATGGCAGTTTGAACATTCTTTGGCATTGCCCTTCTCTGGGATTGGAATGAAAACTGACCTTTTGCAGTCTTGGACCTTTGGACTTATGGACTACAGACCTTTGTCAGCAAAATGATGTCTCTGTTTTTTAATATGGTGTCTAAGTTTGTCATAGCTTTCCTTCTAAGGGGCACGCATCTTTGAATTTCGTGTCTGCAGTCACTGTCCATAGTGATTTTGCAGCCCAAGAAAATAAAGTCTGTCTCTGTTTCTACTTTTTCCCCTTCTGTTTGCATGAAGTGATTGATTGGATGCTATGATCTTCATTTTTGAATGTTGAGTTTAAAGCCAGCTTTTTCACTCTTCTCTTTTACCTTCATCGAGAGGCTATTTAGTTCCTCTTCACTTTTCTGCAATTAGAGTGATACCATCCTCATATCTGAGGTTGTTGATATTTCTCCCAGCAATCTTGATTGCAGCTTGTGATTCATGCAGCCTGGCATTTTGTATGATGTATTCTGCAAATAAGTTAAATAAACAGAGTGACAATATACAACCTGTGGTACTCCTTTCTCAGTTATAGTTATTAAGAAAATGCATTGCTTATAGACGTTCAAACTATATATTCAACAATTTGATTTTGTAAATTTATAAAAATACAGTTATATGTATATATATGAGATAGAAGCCACACTGTGAAGAATAACAATCTCTAAACAAAGAGGTTATAGATGCCAAATCCGAGTTTAATTGGCTTTATATTTACGGTCAAGAGGTATTAATGAGAAGGATGACATGACAACTCCATTTTAGTTTTGAATATTTATAGTTATATCAGTGTTGTTAACTGAATATAAAAGATTATAAAGTTTAATTGGGCCTTTGTTTTTTCATACTTGAGTTAATAACTTATTCAAGTAATAAATATAAGTTTATTCTCTTATTCAGTTCATTTTAAAAGTTAAAACTTAGTGACTGTCTCTCATATGTAAAGTCTGCTACTAGATCTTCTGAAAGATTTCAAGGTAAATGGCTCCTTTATTCAACAATGAGTTTAGAATGTGTTTTTTGTTATTAACACAAGTATCTTTGTTTGTTGACATTAGTTTGAGTATAAACTAATGTTGTAATGTTTAATAGATAATTGTTGACATTAAAATGGTTTTATATTATATTTCTGACATAGAAACTAGAAGCTGATATGCTTGAAGTTAAAGCAAGCAAGGAGCAAGCTTTGCAGGGTCTACAACAACAGAGACAGCTGAACACAGATTTAGAGCTTCGAGTCACAGAATTGAGTAAACAACTTGAAATGGAGAAAGAAACGTAAGCTAAACTACTTATGGGAGAGGATTATAAACTAAGTATTAAAATTTTCACAAGATTTCAATTTTTCTATTACAGTGCTTAAAGATTTACCTTGTAAATTGCTGATATTAATGTGAATGAAAAATAAAGCCATCACAGTTTGGTTTATTTAACCATCCTATTTGGATGGCTTACATCCAGTCACATTTCAGTAGACTTTGTCTTTAAAGGCCAAATATGGAGTTGACAGACTAGATCTCTGTCAAGAGGGTGAGGGTTTTTGACTGTCAGTAGTAAAGATGGAGGTTGATAGCCTGGGAAAGGTGCCTTTCAGGGAAATGAAATTAAAATCCATCGAAGTTGATGATAATTAAGTTGTTTTGCACCTTCATGGTTTCATCTTTATTTTGGGAGAGGTGACAACACATTTTTATTTTCATGTCTAGTAAATTGGGTCCTGATACTGTGAATGTCCAGATGCATTTTGTGCCTCAAATGGCATTTCTTGTAACTTGTAACATATGTAATTTCCAGTGCCTAAGTATTTGGGAGTACATCTGATGCTTTTTTTTAAAAATAATTTTATTTTATTCATTTATTTTGGCTCTGTTGAGTGTTCATTGCTGCATGGGCTTTCTCTAGCTGTGGCGAGCGGCGAGCGGGAGTTACTCTCTAGCTGCAGTACTCGAGTTTCTAATTGCGGTGGCTTGGCTTGTTGCGGAGCACAGACTGTAGGCTGCACGCAGGTTTGTTAGTTGGTGGTTGCAGCTCCTGGGCTCTGGAGCACTGGCGCAATGTTTGTGGCACACAGGCTTAGTTGCTCAGGGGCACGTGGGATCTTCCTGGATCAAGAATCGAGCAGGCGGATTCTTTTACTGAGCTACCACAGAAGCCACATCTGATCCTTTGTATCACCTACTAAGTGATTCGTCACCTCTAAAAACCCAGTCATGTGACTGTAAAGATGACCTTTGAGGTGGTGGTACTTGTTCTCTTTTCTGAGGTCCCTTTGGGCCCAGTAGTTCTTTACAGTGGGAACTTTCCGTTTCTAGTAAGGTTTTTTTTTTTTTTTTTAAATTTTGCCTTTACCTTTTATGCAGACATCTTTTATATGGGTCCTGCACTTTTAGAGTACTAAGAAAGGAGGACTGGGCAAACATATCTGAGGTTTGACTACACCCCACCCCTGGTCACAGGACTCAGCCCAGATAATGGGGTACAGGGCTCCCCTTTCCCAAGGACCACCTATACTGCATGAAGCTCTTTCTCTCCAGTTTCCATCTTATAATATATTTTCATTACTCTGCAGTTTGTGTTTTCAAATATCCTTTGTGATTTTTTTTTTTTTTGATCTGTGGGTTACTTAGAAGTATACTGTTTACTTTTCAACTATTCATGGTTTTTCTAGATACTGGTTTCTAATTTAATTCCATTGTGGTTATAGAACATACTCAGTAAAATTCTGACATTTCAAACTCTCTTATTTACGGCACAGTGTATGGTTTATCTTGGTTGAGTTTCCTTGTGCACATCTGTGTTTTGTTGGGTTAAGTGTTCTGTAAATATCAGGTAGGTTAAGGTGGATGATATTGTTCTGATCCTCTGTATCTGTGCCACTGTTTTCTCTGCTTGTTTCTATCAGTTTTTGAGAAAGGAGTGTTAAGATTTCTCAGGTTATGGATTAATTTATTACTTCCTTTAGTGACCTTTTAAAAAAATAATACCATCACTATGCAAACCTTTATTTCTTTAGGCCTTCTTTGATTCACAGTCTTATGATTTTATAATAATTATTTACAGGAAAGTTAAGTAGCATAGTAAATATATCAAGTTCCAATTTTAGGCTTGTTTGACAGGGATTTTAACTATATTAAAATGGTCAAGTAATATTCATACAACAGCTTTTCTGTCTAGACCTTTAAATATCAGTGAGGTATGGGATCCTGTGAATGTACTTCATAGGTTTTAGCTACTTTTTTTGAAAGTAAAAGTAAGTTTCTGGGGCTAAAAGTTAGAAAATTTCAAGGTATATATGCAGTTTTGATATTAATACCCAACTTCAATTATGTTGCTGGTACATCTTTTAATAGCCTTTCCTTAATATATTGAATTTATAATAAAGTACATTGGAAATAGTATGTATTCTAGAAATATTACTTTGTACCTGGTTTTATTTTCATTTTAAAAAATGATTAATCTCTAATGTGTGCTTTTCTTTTGCTATATAATATGCATAATTTTATTCATTTTATGAAAACAAAGTCTTTAACTTTCTTAAGCAATATCTTCATTTATTTTTTTTAGTTTTTTTTAAAACTCTTTATTTTATATTGGGGTATAGCTGGATTAACAAAAAAATGTGAAGGGACTCAGCTGTACATATACATGTATCCATTCCCCCCATTTCCTCATTCTTACAACTTTTCTGTTTTATAAAAAATTGAAGTATAGTAGTGTTATGTTAGTTTCAGGTTCTTGAAACTTCTTAATTCATTCAGGTGTAGAAAATTTATGTTAGAGGACAAACGATAAGTCTCTTAACATAATCTGCTAGGCTCTAGGATTAAAGTAAATCTTTTGTCTTTCATCCATGTTTGCTTAAACTTGTTATCATTTGTTCCCTAAAATAATTTTTCTACACCTGAATGAATGAAGAAATTTTAAGAATCTGAAACTAACATGATACTATAAATCAACTATACTTCAATTTTTTAAAAAACGGAAAAGTTGAGGAAATGGGTTAGAAAGATTTTCCTGATTGAGCTTCCCTGGAGGCTCAGACAGTAAAAAAATCTGCCTGCAATACAGGAGACCTAAATTCGATCCCTGGGTCAGGAAGATCCCCTGGAGAAGGAAATGGCAACCTATTCCAGAATTCTTGTCTGGCAAATCCTATGGACAGAGGAGCCTGGCAGGCTACAGTCCATGGGGTTGCAAGGACTCAGACAGAACTGAGTGACTGACACTTTTCATTTTTCCTGGTTATCTTATGTGTTTTGAAGTTTAGGACCTGTCAAACACCCAGTGTGTTTTATTTTTTCAAGTAAAGAGGCAAATTTCTTTGTCCTTGGGGGCAGCATAATAAAGCAGTTCTTTAGGCTACATGGAACAGTATTTCCGGCTGTCAAAGACTAGATGGTTTGCTGTATGCCCAGATTTCTTTGGGGATACACTGTGGTTAGATAAGACTGGATTAAGTCATGGTTTGGATGGGCTTGGCTTTACCACTAATTTATTTGACTTGAAGAAAACCATCCTCATCTCTTAAATGACCAGATCAGATGTTCTAAGGCATTTTTTGTTTGTGTGGCTTTATGACATTAAATTATTAGTTTTACTTTTTAACTACAGAAGAAAGTTTTAAAACTCAATTTATTAATGTGAATGGTAGATTAGAAATGACAAATTATGCATTATTAAAGAAATTGTTTCTTAAATATTTAGAGTATATAATACAAAGTTGGATCTACAGAAGAAATCTGAAGCACTTGAAAACACTAAGCAAATGCTTACCAAGCAAGAAGAAGAAAAAACAATCCTTAAACAAGAAATTGAAAATTTAAATCAAGATGCAAAGATGCAGCACAAGGAACTGAATGACAGGATTCAAACAGCCGTAACAGAACTACAAAAAGTGAAGATGGAGAATGAATCTCTAGTGGCAGAGCTTTTCGCAACAAAGGAGAAATTATCAAAAGTTTCTGATTCTTTGAAGAACTCCAGAAGTGAATTTGAAAAAGAAAATCAGAAGGGAAAAGCTGTTATATTAGATTTGGTTAGTTGTTTATGTTTATTTTCTTAGGTAGAACTGATTTTTATTTAAAACATGCTGCCTTTTCTGCTTAATTCACTGTTGATTTGTCACCTTGCGTTTAAATGATCTTAAGTGTTGTTATGAGAAAAGGAGTGGAGAGTACTTAACCTGAGAAAAAGATATTGGTGCTTGTGTGTATACTTTTCCAGTGGCCCAGAAAGTTTTCAGTTGAATCTATATTCTTTCTCTGTTGAGGACCCGATGCTAGATTTGGGGAGGACTACAGCGTGTTTGTCCTTTGGGACACGTCTGCAGAGAATATAGCTACTAATTGAAATGTTTTTCACCTGACTGTAAAAAAAAAAGAAGACCAGAAAGATCTTAATGACTTCTAACTCTGGTGCTATAAACTTTCTGATTCTTTATTCAATTTTCTAAAACTCTAGATAATACCATGTCTTAGAGATATTGTAAACAATATTTAAACTATAGAGAAAAACATCTTGAGTCTCAGGAAATACTTATAGGGCAATGTATCTTCAGAAATATTTTAACCCCGAATAACATGGAATAACAGCAAAAGTAAAATTCTTTTGTTCTTAGTATGAAGGTCAGTGAAAGTGTTGAGGAGCATAAAAAGCATGATTTTCATATGTTACTTTTATGTCCTGTTTGGAAAAAATATCTGTATATCTTCCCTCTTAAGTTATATGGGATTATTTTATTGTTTCCATACTTTAAAAAATTTCCCTCCATTTTTTTGAAGCCCATTATTCTTTTAAAATAGCATAAGTTAGTTAATTGTGTAACATAAAAATGTGGTTTCCAAAAGTATTCTAAAATCTTGTCTAAATACTATTGAAAGTATTTATTGTGACTATTGGTTGATAATAGAAACTCTTAGCCTCTCTCCCCATTTACTGCTATAATATTTGCCTGTTTTTATTACTGACATGAATGATTCTATCCCGTCTTAAATCATCAATGATTCTAGTTTATTTCCTTTTGTGGATCTTACTAAGCTTATAAACCTAAATTCTTAAATTTACTACAAATATTTTCTGCATAATGTAGTTTCCACTTTTTTAGGAGAAAACTTGCAAAGAATTAAAACATCAGCTTCAAGTACAGACAGAAAGCCTGCATAAGGAACAGAATGAAATGAAAAAGTCACTTGAAAAAGAAAAGGAGGTAAGATTTTCTGTAACAGAAATATGTAAAGCATAATAAGGTTTTATAGTTTCAAAATATTTTCACAGTAGATTCTTAAGTCAAAGGGTTTATTTCCTTTGTGTTCTACTAACTGCTAAAAAGATTTAAGCTAAATTATAATAAAAGGCCCAAAATAAAGGATTATAATAATAAAATAATTATACTTAATAAATAACTAGAGTTATTTAATTATCGAAGTTAAGGAGCATTAGTATGGATAAAAAACAGTCTTCATAGATTTTCCATAGAAATGACATTTAAGTGCTTTTTATTTGACATTTATGTTAATGGAATATTTGATAATGGCTATATATATATAACAAGTGATTGTTATATAATCACAATTAAGTTTATATTGTTATATAATAATCACAATTAAGTGATTGTTCTGTGGTTAATGCTTCTATTGTTCTCCATCAAAACAAATGAGTAAATAAATGGATATAATATATATTATTATTATTCTCTGAAGACATAACCTCTAGCAGCTAGAGTCTAGGCATGTAGCTTTCTAGAGGTCTGATTTGATAAAGCAGCAAAGCATCATCCCAACAAGTCTTCAGTGTGATTATGTTCTGGCTGTTGATTGAAAGAAGACATCTGTGCTTTATATGCCAGTCACAGTGGCAAAATTATGGTGATTTAGTGCCCAGGCTGTAAATCCAGATTGTCCAAATTTATATCCTAACTGTGCCAGTTATTAGCTATGCTGTCTTGACTTCTCTCAGGCAGATGACTCATCTCTCTGTGCTCCAGTTTCCTCAGCGGTAAGATGGGGCTGATAGTAGAATCTGTGTCATAGCATTACTGTGAGAAATAAATGGGTTAATGCATATCAGAGTGCTTAGAATACAAATTGTAACCAAATAAATGGTCAGGGGTTAGCTATTACTTTATCATTGGTTATCATAACAATCATCAGTATTGTCAATACTACTTGACTCCTGTTTTGCATGAAATATTTCCCTTTGTATTGGCGATAAGCTGAAACATCCATATACATAGCACTGAAACTTAGCAAAATTAACTTTGAGTGGTCAGTTGCTCACATTAGGTCTTTAATGAAATATGCATAAAACATGAAAATATGACTTTGGTTGGAAGGGTGAGACGTAGTTTAGTTTACCTTGGCCACAGAAGGACCTCAGTGTGACTTCTATATGATAATTAATTTCGAACAGAAATGTATCCTAATAAATTACAAAAACAGGTAGTAGCAAAATATGCCTCAGATCTCTAAATGAGGACATGATTGTGTGGTTTAGACAGATACTAAAGATGTTTGCCAAAGTTATTTTGGTTTTATCATAGTTAATATGAAGCTGTCCTTTCTGATTCACTTTGACTAGCAGACTCAGTTAGCATTTTTAAATTTTTATTTTACTTTTTTGGCCCCAGTGTGCTGCTTGCAGGGATCTTGAACCCAGGCCTGGCAGTGAAAGTGCTGAGTCCTGACCACTGGACCACCAGGGAATTCAGTTAGCATTTTGAGAATATTCAAGACAGTAGACATTTCAGCAATCTAAAGATTGTTGATTTTCCCTTTTCTGTGATATGAGAATACCAATCCTGTGCCTTTGCAAGCTGTATCTCAATGTATAAGTTGAAAAGGAAGGCAAGATGAAACAAATAGCGATCAGTCCATAGTCTGATCCAGTAGTGAATAGTGTCAGTTATGGAAGCTCCATGAGGGCAGGGATTTTTCTTTTTGGTTTACTACTGAATATTTGTATCAACAGACTCAGTAGTTTCTGCTTAGAGTAATGCTTAATAGATACTCAATAAATGTGTGCTGAATGGAGAAATGAATGCTGAACAGATTGTATCTTCTTTTAGACTTCTCATCAGTTGAAGTTGGAGCTCAGTTCCATGCAGGGACAAGTCATACAGGCCCAGAATAGCTTAAAACAAAAGGAAAAAGAAGAACAACAGCTTCAGAGTAACATAAATGAGCTAAAGCAATTGACTGAACAGAAGAGAAAGCAAATTGAAACACTCCAAGGAGAAGTTAAAATTGCTGTTTCACAGAAGGTAATGATATGATATTTGTTTACTTTTTATGGGAAGAAAAACTTTGAAGCTAACATAACCGTATGATAGTTAACACAAATGAGTTGCAACAAAGAAAATTTTACATATATGCCCAAATTTTCTTTAAAAGTATAATGCACTTAATTATATGATTAAATATCTGTCTAGATTGCCATTCCCTATAACCATGTTGTTAGACACTTATTTAAAATCTTAGCACTAATCATTTGTCTGATAGACCTAAAACTGCCTTTTTGTAAAATAACATGTAACTAACAACGTTAAGAGAATAATTTATACACCATTTATAGTGTATTAGAAAGTTTTAAGGAATTGAAAAATGTTATTCTTATTAATGGAAATAACCAAGAATAAAAATCACAGATACTTAAATATTCAGTAGTATAGGTTTCATATAGTTTTTTTAACTTGTATCATAATGGTTTGTTTCCAAACCTATGCTAATTTATTATTAAACATCTGTCTTTCATTCTTAAGTATGTTTTAATACTTGTCTAGAACAAGAGTTGATAAAAGTGGATTGAGCTTAATATTTGAACAAAAGGAGGTTTTTCCCAGTGTTGATATGTGCATATTAATTC
The DNA here is from genome assembly GCF_042477335.2 of Ovis canadensis. Lineage (NCBI taxonomy): Eukaryota > Metazoa > Chordata > Mammalia > Artiodactyla > Bovidae > Ovis > Ovis canadensis. Next base: position 134,872,543 of record NC_091247.1, on the reverse strand, counting down.
ATCTAGGGAGAAGGATATAATATCCCTAGCATGTGAAACAAAGTATATCATGATATTAATAGTTGGCTTGTCACAATACTAGAGGGAAAAAAGAAACCCACAAATACATATTTTATGTTGATCACTTTTTATAATGATTATTATGGCCACTTTACAAAAGAGTAATTTTCTTATAACACAAACAAGAGTAGACAAATTTGTCTATCCTTTTTTTATGTGTGTTATCATATATATAATCATACATCAGGATGTAATTATCACAGTGTGTATTTTGTTCTATGATTTGACATATTGAGGTCATTTCCCCCCCCAAATCTAGTAGCCTCATATTCAAGTTTTCCTTAGATCTTCATTTTTTTATCATGATTTAGTAAATTAAAAAAAAAGCCAACAACTATTTTTAGTACATTTTCTTTTTTATTTAATTATTATAGTAAGATTGCTTCCAGATTTATAATTAATGTATTTTGCCAATACTGTGCATGGCTTTATTAAATGGTGGTTCAGTCGGTAAAGAATGCGCCTGCAGTGTGGGTGGGAAGATCCCCTGGAGGGGAGGACATGGCAACCCACTCCAGTATTCTTGTCTGGAGAATCCTCGTGGATGGAGGAGCCTGGTGGGCTGCAGTCCATGGGGTCGCAAAGTCGGACACAACTGAGGGACAGCACATTAAATAACATCTTAAGGATTTTGAGATTTAGAGGAAATGGTTTTATTGGTAGTTGTCTTGTGTGGGACTGTTATAATGAAAATACCACGGACTAGATGGCTTAAATAATAAGCATCTATTTCTCATAGTTCTGGAGACTGGAAAGTTGAAGATCAAGGCACCTGGCATATTGAGTGTCTGGTGAGGGCCACTTTCTGGCTTGTAGACAGCTGTCTTCTTGTTGTATCCTTATATGACTGAGAGATTCTATTTCTTCTTGTAAGCCCACTAATCCCATTCATGAGGGCTCTACCTTAATGACTGCCAAAGACCCCTACATGCAAATGCCATCACATTTGATCTAGGCTTCAACTTGAATTTTTGGGAGTCACAAATATTCATAGCAGTAGTTTGTATTAGTATATAGATGCTAGAAAAAGGAACACCTTTAACTCAGGGAAGACATTTTGGGGGAGTATTGAGTGGATAGCCAGTCTCTGTGGAATTTGGAGTACCTAGAGAATCATTGAAAGGCAATAATAATTTGGTTTTATTGAGGAGTAGTGGGGAAAGAAGATACATTTTAGAGCCAGGTAAATCTGAATTCAAATTCTATGTAACACACATCAGGTTTATAGTCACAGGAAAGGGATCCATCTTTTGAGCTTAAAGAAAACGAGGTCATGGAGTTGTAAAGACTGAGATAATGTATTTAAAGTACCCAGTAGTGTGCCCAGTGCCATGTAGAAGCTAAGTAATTGTTGGTGTTATATATAAGTATAGCTGACTATGATCGAGGAGTGTCAGTGTGCATGGTTGACTGTACAGTGATGGTCTATAGAAATTTTTCCCTGGACCACAGTGAAATAGGAAAAAGAATACATATACATACATTTTTTAATGTGATTGAGTCGCAAATAAAGGATTCAGCAAGGCTGTAAGTCATCAGTTCCTGTGCTAGGAAACCTGATGTGGGAACACATGAATAGGCTATGGCCCCTGTTCTCACAGCCTATATAATTTAATGAGGAAGCAGATACCTAAAGAAAACTGTAATAAAAAGGAGCGTGAGGAAAAATTGGAACTCCGTGGGAATTTTGACTTGTTTTCTAGAGGAGCTAGCATTTGAACTGTGTCTTTGAAGATTATTATAATGCTGAAAGGTTAAAAAAGGAGGGAATTAGATATTTAAAAGGAGAGTAAACAATATTAGCAAAGTTTACAAAGCTTAAATGTCACGATAGATTTGCTGTTGGAATACACGGTAAGTGGAGAAGTGAGGAGAGAGAAGGCTGTAGACTTGGATGAAGCCATTCTGTCTTTGTAACCTGTTTTTGGCACGCTACTAGTTTAAGTAACTGTTGTGTTTCAGACAGAACTTGAGACTAAACTACAGCACCAGTCGGTGCAAGCGGCACAGGAACTTGCAGCAGAGAAACAAAAAATGTCAGTGCTACAAGACGCCTGTGAGAGAAGTCAGGAGGATCTGAGACAGCTTCAGTCTGATTTCTATGGGAAGGAGTCTGAACTGCTTGCCACAAGGCAGGATCTTAAGGTATACTGGATTGTGTCGTAAAAACCAATGAACTTGTTTATAGACATTCATTAAAGGATTGATTTGAACCCAAATGGGCATTAAAAGTCTTAGTATTTGTGAAATATCATGCTTGTTGTTATTATTTTTGGAGAAACATGCTTTTAAAAATTATTTTATATGATAAAATATATAGTATATATAGATATTTAAAAATAACATCTTTAATAGTGAAATAATTTGGAAATATGGTAGTTGCTACTTTAGCTTATCTAAGGACTTTGCTGCCTTTATTAAAAAAAAAAAACAAAATGAACTGCTGTTAGAAAATCTGAGTTTTAAATGTAAACCACTTGTGAAAATGCAAGCAGATTCAATATTGACTTTGTCAACTTCCCAAGACTATTGTAATGCATAATATTAAAATTAGATTATAACTCAAAATAAACTTAAATTATCTAAACATATATGGATACTTTGGCCTTGGCAGTACTGTTGGATTAGATGAAGTATCATTTTTACTAAAATGATGGATATACAAAAAGGGTAAATAATTTTTATGTAGCATTATCAGTTGTCTAAGGGAAATGGAACATTTGTATTCTCTCACAGAAGGTTTAACCAGTTCTCTTTTTTTTGCCACAGTGAAATTAGTATGCCTTTTGATTCTTTTCCTATGTCTGGATTTTTGCTTTTTGCTTAATTTAAAATGCTTTATTGAAAAGTTCCATTGAAAATCACAGAATATTTTTATATATAATATATAAATACACGATGTCGACACTTTATTCATAGGCTCCTATAGGGAAGGCTTTATGAAGGAGGGAGAACTTGCCTTGACCCTGAAAGATAAGAACTTGAATACAGAGGGTCTGAGAAAGACCAGTTCACTCCGGAGACACTGAGAAAGGGAGTAGTGGGGGGAACCAGCAAAGCCAGGAGGCAGTCACCATAATTGACTTGTGTTTGGAAATTAAAATTAAAAGGACTGGGATTAAATTGTGTGGTACCTTAGATGCCTAGCAAAGGTGCTGACTGGACTTTTTGTTGGGTTGGAGGTAGCAGGGAATGAAGAGTCTAAGCAGAGGAGTAAAAGGAAGTGGATATATACTTAACCTGGAAGTGGTTTACAGACAGCTTGGTTTGGATCTGGTGTAAACTAGTGCTGGGAGGATTAATTAAGAGGCTGTCTCCCTTTCTTCCTCTTAACTCCAGTAATCTAGCTGTGAGCTGATTAGGACTGGAGTTAAAGAAGATGGAACAGAAGAGATTAATTGGAGAGAGAAGATGAAACAAAAGGGGTGAATAATATAGAGTGCAAGGGAGTGGAGGAATCAGTGGTAGCAAGCCTCAGTCTGATTTCTGTGGGAAGGAATCTGAACTACTTGCCACAAGGCAGGATCTTACAAAGCAACAGGAGATTGGGGGAAGAATTTCCACAGGGCCAAACAGTAGATATTTATATGTCTGTATTTTTATATGAAGTTCAAAATTAGAGGTTTTTTTTTTAATACCACCTGACATTTAGAAAGCATCTTACTTATTATATTCTCTTTATTTATTTATTTTTTCCCTTTACAACACTATTGAAAGTCAGGGAAGGTTGTTGAAAAGTTTGGACTTTATCCTGTCGGCAGGAGGGAGTCACTGAAAAGATTTGTTCGGATTTGTATTTTAAGCCAGTGTGGCTGAATGTGGGGATGAGAGGAGGCTGCAGTAGTCCAAGTGCAGATGATGCTGGCTTGGGCTGGTAGAGTAAGGATGGACAGTGTGAATAAATTGGATGGACATTCAGGTGAAAGAGAAGTTGCAACCTAATGACTGATTTAAAAATCTTTAGAGACTTAGATCTTTCAGATCAGTATTTTTTCATTAAGCCAACAATTATTTTTATTATGCTTGAAAGCTATAAAATCATGTTCTAATTTTATACATGAAAGAAAATTTCAAATGTAAACACGGGTAAGAGAAAGACAGGGATAAGGCTGCTGTGGAGTTTAAACGACTGTTGAGAGGCTGTGGATAGACACTCTGTACCAAAGCTTTCTTTTGCAGATGAAACTGAGGTCCCCCCTTGGTTGGTGACAGGCCTAGTGTTTGCACAGTAACAGAACCATGACTGGATCTCAGCTCTTTAGACCTTTATTCTTTTACCATCATTTCCCTAGAAAATTTTTTCATATGATAGGATATTGACAGATTCTATGCTAATCCTTCCAAAATGACATCTGAACTATTAAAAATCCTCAGAAAGTTCAAGTGATATTTACGGGCCAAAATAAGGGATCTGCCATTCTTTTTCTTTTGCTTCAGTGATTATTAAATGATCTTGTGTAAAAGAGAAAGGGAGAGGGTCAGAACCTTGTAACATGACACCTAATCAAGACTGCCATCTGTGGGCTGATGGTGTTTGCCAAGACACCAGTAGAATGGAAGCCGAGCTGTGCCTTTAGCCCCATCTGCTGGATTATTTATGAAGTACCAAAGTTTGTTGACTGGATATTTTAAATTGGCTTTGCTGGGTGCTATTCTTTGATGTTCAGGAAAGGTAGAAGTGGAGTTTAACTAAAATTTGCACCCTCAGTGAAGTGAAAACTCTAGGATAAAAAGTTCACAATTAAGTATAAATCTTCTTAGCATAGTACTATTCCTCATGTCATTTCACCCAGGCATCAAGAAAACGTAATAACTAAAAATTTTTAAAGGTTTATGTTGAAAGAAAAAAAGGGAAAAATTGTTAAAACAGACCGAAAAAACACCACCTACCATGGAACAGTGCAGAAAATGTTTTTTTGCTGCACTCAGTTGGGGTATTCAGGATCAGGGTGGTGCTTGATCTGCATAGGGATTTGGTTATTCCAGTGGCAGTGGGTGAGTTAAAGATAACCCCAGTAAACCATGATAGTGAGAGGGAGTTCTCCAAGGGAAAAGAGGCTAAGCCGATGAAAATAGTGTAGTCTACAGCAGAAAAGATAAAAGGAGTGTTTAAAACAGCAGTATACTGCTGAATGTCATAGATGAATATCCAGAGGCAAGTAGAACAGTATGTCTTGGCTCAGAAAAGAGTAGTGCAGATTTTTAGCTTGACTTTAGTCATTAGGATTCTGTGAGTTCCAAATTTTATAGGCTGTTATTTAGAACACGGGCATTTTGGAATTCTTGTGCTTTTAGGCTCTAGCAAGAATTGGTATTCCTTAACACTAGATCAGGACCTAATTACAACTGTGTAGACTTTATTGGCTAGGCTTTGACAAATTTTATTTTTTCCCCTGAAAACACTGTTACCCTTTGTGATGCTTAAAGTCAGTGCCCACATGCCCGTGGAACTTTCTTTAAACATTCCACAGAGAACATTCACATTCATTTTTCTGTGCATCTGGCACACTGCAGATGCCTGTACAACTTTGATTTTACACTCTGGCTCTGTTTTCCAGGTTACATGGTCAGCTTCTTTCAGGGCCATCTTTCACTGTCCTGTCTACCTTAGTAGTATATTCAATTAATGCTTAGCTGCTGGATTAGTAAAGAACTAGTGACTTTAGGTCGTTCCCCAAAAGGAAGCGTTACGGTTCTTAGTGTTCTACTGGAAGCTATTGAAAATGGAAATTTAACTAGAAAAGACTTCTGAACTATTTCTAAGGAATAATCTCTTTCAGGAAGGTTAAGTCCTTTAAATAAGGTTTTCATTCATTTTTCATCTATTCTTTATTGAATGCTTTTTTCCCAAAACTTTTAATTTTGTTTTGGAGAATAGCCGATTAATAATGTTGTGATAGTTTCAGGTGGACAGCAAAGTGACCCAGCCATTGTTGTTCAGTTGTGTCTGTCTCTTTGCGACCCCATGGACTGCAGTACGTCAGGCCTCCCTGTCCATCACCAACTCCCGGAGCTTGTTCAAACTCATGTCCATCGAGTCAGTGATGCCCTCCAACCATCTCATCCTCTGGCATCCCTTTCTCCTCCTGCCTTCAATCTTTCCCAGCATCACGGTCTTTTCTAGTGAGTCGACTCTTCACGTCAGGTGGCTATTGAATGCTTACTATAGCCAACCTTAGACAACAGTGATTCCTCCTGAATTATATCTTCTGCCTTTTTTTCAAAGAAACTATATCTCCAAGATAAGAAAGATAAGTTTTTTCTAGATGGCAGAACATCTTAGAATTATTTCCCTTAGCAGCTGAGAGTGGCAAAGTTCCTGCCATTTTCCATTCCCCACCTGTTACCACAACTACCCCGAAATCAAAACCTAGGATGTCAAAAAACTTGTTCTTTTCCCCAGCTTCAGCTTCTTGAAATATCTGGGCCTTCGTACAGTTGCTAACTATGGACTATGTTAACCGACAGTGCTGCTGACACCACACAGATGGGAAGTTAAGTGGATGGGCTGATGGCCTTGTCAGAAGTAGAGCCTCTGATGTCTGGTTGACTTTCCTATTTTAGTTCACTTGATCAGATTGGCGATTTAAAATACATTTTCCTCCCAAGATAAAAAAGCTTATCTATTAAATAAAGCTTTTAGTATGCCAAGGGTTATCATAGATCCTACAAAATACGTATGTATACATAATCTTTGTAACTCTTTTTAAATAGCCTTTTTTTTTTCATGTCTCTCCATATATCTAACTATGTTCTCTGAGTGTTTGATATGGTTCCTACTTATTTGGTTTTCTTTGTATCACTTAGCCAGTAAATACTTACATATCATTTTTAAAGTATTTCTTTCCATTATGTTTATGCATAACTGTCATGTATATTAACCATTATGTTTCTGTTGAAATTTACTAAAAATGACATAATTTGGTGAAATTGTTTTTATAAGTCTGTAGAAGAGAAGCTTTCTCTAGCACAGGAGGATTTGATATCAAACAGAAATCAAATTGGAAACCAAAATAAATTGATTCAAGAACTGAAGACCACCAAGACTGCTTTGGAGCAAGATTTAGCGAAGCACGAACAGCAGTTGAAGGAACAGAATAAAGCACTACAAGATATGCAAAAAGAAAAGGTATTTTATTTTCTGACTAAACCTAGAATCTCAGAGTTACAGTGGGTATAGAGATCTAGTCACATCTCTCACCTGAGAGAGGCATCACCTTTATTTTTAGTAGCTCTCTCAGATGGACTTCTAGTTTCTTAGAAAAGACTTTGGTGATTGGAATTCTAATGCTAGGAAGTTCCTTGTCATTTCTGTCCATCTTCTTACTGCTTTTTAAGTTTTACAAACAAATCTGATTTCTTACATGATAGGCCCTGGGTTATTCAACAACAGATATTATAGTCCCTCAACTATTTCTCATGTAACATGTTATCCTCTGGATTTATTAATGAGGTAATAAAAGGTCTAGGAATAATTCTTAAGCTTGTTAAAAATTCTTGAAATTAAGAACCAATTTTTTCTAAGAGGAAGTAGGGGTGTATTTTGTATAAATGATGCTAGGTTGTGAAGTTGAAAGGACTGTAATATACCTAGTACATTTAAAGAGCAGTTAAAATTTTATATGAAAGGGAAATTCAGATTCTAGGAAACATTTTATTTTTGGTTTCATAATTGAAATCATATATTTCCATCAACTGATATATTCTGAAGTGTACAATTCCTGAAGTTCTTGCTATATCTTAATTATGCAGTTCCTTTTTTTTTTTTTTTGGCCATACCAAAAAAAACCTGGGCTCTCAACAGTGAGAGAGTGGAGTCCTAATCACTGGACCACCAGGGAATTCCCTCTGAATTATCTTTAATTTAAAAATTGGAGGGGAAAAAATAGGGGAATATTTTTGTGGTGATGGCACTGCTGAAGCTGGAATGAAATTTATAATTGGTGCCTCAAGTTAGAAAATTCTGACAGAACTGTATAGTTTAGAGGCCTTTAATTACAAGGGTTTTAAATCAGGTAGATCTTGTTTTAATTTTTTATTTTACTTCTATTTATCTTCTCTGAGTCTTTGTTCCTTGCCTAAAAAATGAGAATTAAAAAGAGCTACCTGGTATAGAGATTAAGTTAGATGATGTATAATATTCCTCCCTAGGTGCCTTATATAAAGACAGTGATATAAAGATAATAAGGGTAAGATGGTAGTTTTGGCTACACTTTAGCCAAACAGTTTTACAGTATTAACTGTTTAATCCTTTATAACAGTCTTATTGTTGTATAAATAAGGACACAGAGACATAAGTAATTTGCTCAACTTAGGTAGAAAGGGGCAATGACAGTCATAAATAGCAATTATTTTTGTTACATTAAGTATTTACTTTAAAATTCTATAAATCATTTTTTCTATAGTCACTAAAAGAAAAAGAACTAGTAAATGAAAAATCTAAATTGGCAGAGACAGAGGAAATTAAGTGTAGACAAGAAAAAGAAATTGCTAAATTGAGTGAAGAACTCAAGTCTCACAAGCAGGAAAGCATAAAGGTATGTGAAGATTGTTTTTCCTTTTGTATTATATTAGTGTTGTTAATGTTATATTAATGTTATTAATTAATGTTAATGTTATATTAGTATTGTTAATAAAGTGCAGATGACACCACCCCTTTGGCAGAAAGCGAAGAAGAACTAAAGAACCTCTTGATGAAAGTGAAAGGAGAGAGTGAAAAAGTTGGCTTAAAGCTCAGCATTCAGAAAACTAAGATCATGGCATCCAGTCCCATCACTTCATGGCAAATAGATGGGGAAACAGTGGAAACAGTGTCAGACTTTATTTTTGGGGGCTCCAAAATCACTGCAGATAGTGACTGCAGCCAGGAAATTAAAAGACACTTACTCCTTGGAAGGAAAGTTATGACCAACCTAGACAGCATATATTCAAAAGCAGAGACATTACTTTACCAACAAAGGTCCGTCTAGTCAAGGCTATGGTTTTTCCTGTGGTCATGTATGGATGTGAGAGTTGGACTGTGAAGAAAGCTGAGCGCCGAAGAATTGATGCTTTTGAACTGTGGTGTTGGAGAAGACTCTTGAGAGTCCCTTGGACTGCAAGGAGATCCAACCAGTCCATCTTAAAGGAGATTAGTCCTGGTGTTCTTTGGAGGGAGTGTTGTTGAAGCTGAAACTCCAATACTTTGGCCACCTGGTGTGGAGGGCTGACTCATTTGAAAAGACCCTGATGCTGGGAAAGATTGAAGGCAGGAGGAGAAGGGGATGACAGAGGATGAGATGGTTGGATGGCATCACCAACTCGATGGACATGGGTTTGGGTGGACTCTGGGAGTTGGCGATGGACAGGGAGGCCTGGCGTGCTGCAGTTAATGCGGCCGCAGAGTCAGACATGACTGAGCGACTGAACTGAACTGAGTGTTGTTAAAGAGATACTTGTGTGTGTGTGTGTGTGTGTGTTTATGTGGGTAGAAATATATCTTATATACATATATACACACATACAGGCTATATTTATCTGTTTCTTTAGAACATAGTATGTGCCAGGCACGTTTTTTTTTAATTGGAAGATAACTGCCCTAGAGTATGGTGCTGGTTTCTGCCATACACCAACATGAATCAGCCACAGGCATACACATTGTTGTTTTTGACAAATACTCCTGCTCTCACAGTGTTTTTATGTTGTAGTGTCTATACACATGTTGAAACTGTGTTAACTTTGCTTTCAGATTATTGAATAGAGCAAAGTAACCCCCAAAGTTTAAATTTTGTTGAGATGATAATTGAGAGCGCTATCCTTTAAGCCTACAGATAAAAACTTCAAAATATATGTGTTTAGGATCAGGATTTTAAGGGATTCTGTTTTTTAAATTGTTTTTCTTCTTAAACTCCTTTAATCTGTTATTTAGAACATTTTTATTAGCATTAGCATGGCTGGCGTGCCACTTAAAGAAACTGAATTGCTTATAAGTTGCTTTTAAAATGTTACTCATTTTCACAGAGAAGGGTTAGATTTTTCTCAGGTGGTCTCATAGTACCTCTTGTGTCTGTCAATATACTTGCCATTTTACTTTATAATTATCTCTCTATCATGTTCTTCTAGACTGACTTCTTAAAATCAGGGAATGTATATAATTTATCTTTTATGTATATCCCTAGAACCTATCAGTGTGTGATACCTAAATGTCGGCAAATAAATGCTTATGATATGAAGAAAGAGAAAATAGGGGGTAGAAAATTTTCATATCATTTAATCAAAACAAGCATTGCAAAAGCATCAGCTGAATTTGATTGTTGAGCAGCAAATACATAATCTTGCACCTTTTTAACTGTTTGAAATACTGAACTTTAAGAATTTCATAAGAGTCTAAAACTGATTGTTTGTAATAAGCTGTATAAATTTCAGCTTTTTAACCATAAAGGATTATTTATTTTGGTCTTACTTTTTCATAGGAAATAACAAATCTCAAGGATGCCAAACAGCTGTTGATTCAGCAGAAATTAGAGCTTCAAGGGAAAGTAGATTCTCTGAAGGCAACCCTTGAACAGGAGAAGAAAACCCAGCAAATGCTAAAAGAGCAGATGAAAAAGGAAGAAGATGAGCTGAAGAAAGAGTTTATGGAAAAGGAAGCTAAACTGGTAAGTTAATGGTGGGAGGTGTGTTTTGCAATTGATTTTGTAAATTAATCCATTGAGAGGATTTTTCTACATAAAAGTTATGATTCAAATGCTTGCCTAACTTTTAATTTCTTAAAATTTATTTTTAATTGAAGGATTACAATATTGTGTTGGCTTCTGCCAGTACAGCAACAGGAGTCAGAATGGCCATCATCAAAAAATCTACAAACAGTCAATGCTGGAGAGGGCGTGGAGAAAAGGGAACCCTCTTACACTGTTGGTGGGAATGTAAACTGATACAGACAATATGGAGATTCCTTAAAAACTAGGACCAAAACTACCATATGACCTGGCATTCCTACTACATTTTAATTTTTGATTTAAGATAGGAAATGTGATTTATTTAAATAGCTGACATGTGATTGGAAATGTTTATTCTGTAATTGTATTTTAGTTTATATAATTCAATAAAACATAATTTAAAAACACTTTTAGTGCCAGAAGAACAAGCCTGTAACTATGTAGACTGAGGTAGGTGGCATGAGTGCGAATCATGTTAAACTTGTTAAGTGAATGTTCATATGGGCGAACGGAAACTGCAGCTTGGACTCATGCTGACCGGAGTCTGCTTTTCCTTCCCTAACTTGTGTGTGCCAAATAGGAAGCATCTGGCTTTCCTCTGTTGAACTGAGTCCAAATATCCCCAGATAATTGGACTGCTAAATGTTTTCATTGAAGAACTGCAGTTTCAGGTTCATGTGGTGATTTGAAGTATTATTATTCGTTTTTGGCAGTTTGAGAGAGAGGAGGATACATTTGGAATTTGAGACATAAGAAAATGCCAGCTTTGTCTCCAGGGCACTTGATATCTCTAACTATGTGTTCTTCCCCTGCTCTAGTGGGAAAAAGGAAAATCTCCAATTGCTTTACTTTAGCTTGATTTTGTAAGAGGCTTGTTGCCTATCATTTCAGGCTTAAGACTTTTAAACCAGTTCAAGTTATGCAGATGTCTGTGGAATCAGTTTTATTAGGGCCTGCTTTCCTTTAGAATAATTATTTATGCTGCCACTGTTTAAAAGTTCAACAACTTAAGTTTATTTTGCACTACCTTTGTAGTAGGTTTTTTACCTACTGTTGTTCCTTTTCTCAGCATTCCGAAATAAAAGAAAAAGAAGTAGGAATGAAGAAACATGAAGAAAATGGGGCTAAACTTACCATGCAGATCACAGCATTAAATGAGAACTTGGGCACCATAAAGAAAGAGTGGCAGTCCAGTCAACGGAGAGTCAGTGAACTTGAGAAACAGACGGACGACTTACGGGGTGAAATTGCAGTACTGGAAGCAACAGTTCAGAATAACCAAGATGAAAGGAGAGCACTACTGGAAAGGTGGTTGATGTCTAGTGAAATTAGTTTATTTCCATGCTAAGTGATAAAAAGATTGTATTTCACATTAAGGCAAAATAGAAGTTTTGAGAGAAGTGCACCTACAGGTTATTTAAGCAGCCATTTAAAAGCTAACCCTTCCAACAATCATATAGGTAAAAGTAATGTATTATGTTTAAAGTCACTGAAGTGGTTATGTGTATACAGTGAAGGTCTGTAATGATTTTTCTTTTTAAATTATGTTTTGCATTCCATTTTAGGTGTCTTAAAGGAGAAGGTGAAATAGAAAAGCTTCAAACCAAAGTACTAGAATTGCAAAGAAAGCTGGATAATACAACTGCAGCAGTGCAGGAGCTAGGCAGAGAGAATCAGTCCCTTCAGGTAAGTCACCTGCTAATATGAGGCAGTTGTTTAGCCTAGAATTTCCCTTAGTGAAAAGCATATTTTTCACATTAAAAAAGAAAACCTCATATTTAATAATACTTTTAAATGGCTACTGAGTTGCAGCAGTACTGTAGGTGTTATGGGTCATTAAATACAAGATTTAAAGAATTTATCTGAGAGATCTCAACAATTAGAGAGTCATGTCATTCATGAATTGACATTACTGGGAAAAGTCAAGAACACAAAGGAATGAACGAGTCCCTGTGTGTTGAAGTGATCTCAGTATGTGCTCAGCGTTCCAAGGAAGGATTGCTTGATCCTTAGGATTAGAATGCATTGGAAATCATCGAAGGTTAGAAATTACCAACACCTTTGAGAAATAACATTTGCTTTACTTATTGTCATTCATTTGTAGCAACTTTTGATAATGGAAGTTGACCAAGGTATTTCTGATTTTTAAAAATGTACCCGGTTTTAAAACTTGGGCACCAAGTTAGAAATTATCAATCATTGTTTATAGTTTTGAGTACTATTTATTGAAACTTTTCTCTTTAATAGATCAAACATACACAAGCGTTGACTAGAAAGTGGGCTGAAGACAGTGAAGTACAAAACTGTATGGCCTGTGGGAAAGGCTTTTCCGTAACAGTGAGACGGGTAAATGGTTTTATTACTATAGTTTTGGATTTTATTCCTTGGTGACGGTGTTTTAACCATCAGAATTGTCCTGCATTTGACAGACTTTAAAAGTTTTGGCATTTATTAACTTTAATTTATAACTACGTAGAATAATTAAATTTCATGCACTCTAATTTCTTTCTAGCCCATGTGTTTCAATTTTAGTTTTATATTCAATCATTGTCTTCCTACTGAGTGACTCTCTGGACTAATCATTTTCTGAACCAGTGCACTCATGGTCAACTCAAGCTTCAGTCAGACATTTATACTCCTATAGAAGAAATTACGCCTGACACATTTTGCAAATAGGAATAGTTTTTCACTTGATAGAGGTACTCTTTATTAAGGCATTTATTAAAATCCTACAAAGGTTCTTCTGAGAATTCCAAGATAAATTCCATATTTAATGTTTAGTATTTGACTAAATAGGAAGCATTCAAATTAACAAAAGGGATTAAATTGATATTGACATTTTATGTTATTAAATAGTAAGTACATCAATCACTTGAAAGTTAATATACTTTCACAGTGAAGTTTACTTTCTTCTTGTGGTCTCATAATACTTTTGGTATAGTTTTTATGCTTGAAAATGTTCAATTTCTGTCATTTACAGCATCACTGCAGACAATGTGGAAATATCTTCTGTGCTGAGTGTTCAGCCAAAAATGCCTTAACTCCTTCTTCCAAGAAGCCTGTTCGTGTCTGTGATGGATGTTTCAATGACTTGCAAGGATAATGGGTTATCACAACTTCAAAGTAATATTACAGTAACATTAGACTTTTAATAAATGCACTTAATAGAGGTCCTGGACTACTACTATTTGATTTGGACAGTGGTTGCAATACTAAACCAAATTAGAATTCGTATATTTTGGAATGTTATCAAGTAAAATTCTTCTATTTTTGTGAGACTTGAGTTCATCTTTCTCCATTTAACCCTGGAACAGCTTTCATGCCAAGTTTAGAAGTAGCCAATGAAATGTAAATAAATTTTGGATGGAAAATAGCAATGTATTTTTTTAAATATAATTTCACTGTTCAGAAATGATATGAAACACTTCCGTAGCTGCTTCTTTCTCCCAAATTTAGTGTATGGAAATGTACATGGGTGATGTTACCCTACCAGATATACTGCACAATAACACATCGATTATATTAAATATTCTCATTATAAAGTCATGCACAGAACTATAGTTTTCTTATTTTCTTATATATAGGTCCATAGCTCAGTTGCATTGTTACAAATTTACTACTCAAGTGTTCTAAATACAGATTATGTATTTAAATATGTATTAACCATGAATTCAAACATGGTTTTTATGTTAACTATATTAAGTTCTCTTGGGTGAATTTTATGGCAATCTCTTTAAAATTAATTTGCTTATTTTATGACTATCCATATTTTATCTGTATTATGGTTATTCTCGGGTTGTATTTAAAGATAAGGGTTAATTTTTCTTTTTTGTCTTTCTGATTTTTAAACTCCCACATAGTCTTAATTAAAAATCCTACAAAACTTACCAGCCTTACCCCCAGTTGGAAGGTGAATAACATAAATTGTGTAATGGTCCTATACTATTTAAGCAGGAAGTCTTCTGAGATCAGCTTTCATTTTATATCCTCATTTCCTCTCATTTTCTCTCTCCAGCATCTTCAGGAATCTGAATTTGCTTTTTTTAATGGATCTTCTTTTTTGAAGGTAATTTGGTTTAACCTTCTCAAGTATAGCTCAGCTTCACTGTAATTGTGTTATAGTTTTGCATCTTAAAGCTAGTGACTGGTATTGTTATAGTCTTATCTGTGAAAACAAATATGGCAAGGAGACATTAAATATCCTGTTTTATATTTTTACTTAGCTAACAGGGAAGAATTTTTTAAAGTTTTGAACTTGACTTACATTTTAAACTACATTTGGGGTTTCATATCAACTCTGTATCTGTTTACTTTGCAAAAATACTGCTATGAAATTACCTTGAAATAACAGTTAGATAATAGAGTATCGCCAACCCCTATATTAAAACCAGAACTGAAACAGAATGACTAATTGAGGGTAATTAAAAATTGGCGTATTTGTATGCTACACAATGGACTTAAACTTTATCATAGTCTTAATTTGGAAAATTGGAAAACATCTGAAAAATCATTGATTTATTACTCTACGAAGAAATGTAAAGTTACGTATTCACTCAGTGCAGTCATTTGGTAATGGGGGAGGGTGGGGCCTAGTAATCCATTTACAGTAAGTGCTTTCAAGTATCATGCTGAAATGATCATGTTATATTCTTCCTATAATGTACACAAACTAAAAGAGATTGCCATATATTCATTAATTATTTAAAAAATCTGTTTAAGTAAACTCTGTTGTCAGTAGCTATCAAGGACCCTGACTGAATCCCTGGACTCAGATAAACATACATCCTTGAGCATAAATATTGAAGAAATATAATGGTTCCTTATTAAAAATAAGTTGGATAATAGAAATTATGCATTTTCATATATTTACAATTCAAATACTCTTTAATTCTATACTTAAAATTGATAAGCATGTTGGAATAACATTCACAGCACAGTTGTTCTTTTTAATGATAATGAAACTTCATGAGAAATTTCCTGGAATATTTGTTCACTTCATCTCCTAATTGGGCACACTGAAGGCCTTTCCCTGCCTTGTTCCCCCTGCCCACATATTCATAAAAAAATTGTGGGGACAACAAATACATATGTGTTTGAGTATTCTCTACTTTTCATCTAGCTAATCTTACTTTATAAGCCCCAAATAATTTGACTACATATTAAGTAGAAGTGAAACCTAAAATTTAGCCATTAGTCTCACCAACAAGGTGTTTTGGAAACAAAAGGTTTTCTTTTTAATTAAAAAGTCATCCTCTTAGTGCTTACTGGTTCTACATTTTAGATGTCTGCTAGGACTGTCAGTGATTTAGAGCTGGCACATATGGAGTCCCAGCTCTAACGCAAAGCATATTGGCATCACGTTAGTAAATTTGTAGCCCCAGCACAGAAATGTGAGTTAATAATCAAGTCTTGCTGGGTTAGTGTACAATAAACTATACCTACGGAATTTTTAGTAGAAGACAAAGCTGCTGTTATAGGATTTATTTTGAAGAAAAAAAGAGGGAAACAAACACAAAAACCTCAATGCAATGTATAATTTTGTTCAACTACCTCTTAATGTGGAATTAGTTTAATAGTTTCCTCACAGTAATGTTAAATAGTAACTGCCAAATTTGTTAGTTCCCCATCTCTGTTGAAAAAAATTGATTATTTTATAGTTTGGAGAACTTTAAAGACACTTTTTTTTTTTTTTACTGTGCATTTGCATAAAGATGTTTAGCTTTTAAGTGGAGAGCAAATTATGATCATATATTTTGATATTATTCATGACCTATTTGACTAGTTTTTTTTTAAATGCACTTTGGCTATGAAACCCTGGATGATTTGATCCATAAGATTTAAATGTGCCATCAATTTCGTATGCCTAGACATGAGCTTGATGAATGGTATTCTGTGATTATATAATGTGCCACACATTATTGTCTTAATTGCCCTTTGCCTGAATTTTAATGATCAGTTATTGTTGCAGATGTGAATATTGTGTATAAACTTACTAAATTTATGTAAAATTGTATAAAATAGAATTGGAAATAGCTAGGTTCTCTCTGTGTAGAAGTAATGAACTTATTGTAACATGATGCAGTTATGTCTGTGACATTCTGTACTTCCTGAACTGGATCATATTCATAGTTTCTGTAGATAATTTTGCATGAATATTTTCTCCTTTAGATTTTGGATTCATTGTATTGTTTACTATTTGTGATCATGTAGTTGTGCCTTATTTGTGAGAGAGTTTAGCTCAGTAAATACTGCGGTTTCTAAACTCAGTGAGTGGAAGATTATTGATTATAAATGTAACTGATAAATTACATAACATTTAAATCTGTATAAAGAAAAATGGAAGGATCCTTTATTGTTGCTTTTTAAAAAAAAATGCTAAAGACATTAAAAATCATTTCTTTCTAGTATATTCTGTGACTAAATTATTTTGTCAAATAATTTTAAAAGAATGGCTGATATCTTATTTACAGACTTAGAACTTTGCAGTTGGATATAGGCAGTGGGTGTGCATTAATGTTCAACTTAGAATAGTAAATTAATCTCAAGAGAAATTACTAGTGCTATTTTGGTTGAGACATCACCTTTTCACTCCATTATTGCAGAGAATTAGCAAAACAAAAACATTAAACGATATTAATATTAAACAATATTAATCTCGTTTCACGGTACCTTTAATAGCTGGGCGACCACTTAACGATACTTTTCTGATGGCTTAATGTGCTGTTGCTTTTTGCTGTCCCCCACCCTCAGGTAGCAAAGTTTTAGAAGCGATTTTTCAGTTTACACTAATGTGTTATTCTCTGAAGTGAACGTATATATCCTCAAACACTTATTAGATGTGTTCTTTTGTGAGCTTTATAGAATTTGACTTCAAATACATGGCATCTTATTTAAATTTTATTGTAACAACAGTTAATATGAGATCTACCCTCTTTTAAGTGTACAGTACAACAGATCTCCCAAGCGCACTCATATTGCTTAACTGAGACTTTATGCCCATTCATTGATTAGGAACTCCCCGTTTCCCTCTACCCCTTGGCAACTATCGCTCCACTCTTTGATTCTATGAACTTGAGTATTTTAGAAACCTCATATAAGTGGAATCATGCAGTATTTGTCTTTCTGCGACTGACTGATTTCCCTTAGCATAATGTCCTCAGGCTTCATCTATGTTGTTGCCTGTTTCAGAATTTACTTCTTTTTCAGGGCTGAGCAGAATTCCATTGTGTGTACATACCAGTTTCTTTATCCACTCATCTGCTGGTGAACATTAAGGGTTTTTCCACATCTTGGCTATTGTGAATAGTGCTGCAATGAACACAGGAGTGCTAATATTTCTTTGTATATAGTATATTCTAAAGCTGTTTTACATCGTAACTAATTAAATTTACATGTTAGTCTTTTTTTCTCCCTTTAATGAGATTTAAGGGAGAAATTAGTTTTTATACATACGTGTTTACTGGCTTCATGGAATAAAAAGGAATCTTGAGAGATCACCTAGTCCCCTGCTCTTTCCCTAGGTTGGCTGATTTCTAGAAAACCTTGCAAGATGATTTTTTTCTAAAAAAATACATAAATTAGTTTTCATCTCTAAGAACTTAATTCTCCTGTACTTTCTTAGGCACTGACAGTACTTACTGGTTTTCCTTTCATTTTTACTTACTCCTAATAAATATGACATTATTACACAGGCTGTGACCCTCCCTTCTAATAGTGCTTGGCCCTTTAAAAGCACTGTTATGCTACACTTGACCACACTGCCTGGTTTACATGGTGAAACATGCATTCTTCTCAAAGAATTAAGTGTTCACAACACTTCCTCAAGCATCATCCTCTCTATCCCATTCTCCAGCTTAAAGAGATCAGTTTAAGTATCATTTGTCTTGTGGTCCAAGTTGATAAATACACTACTTCCATCCTGGAAACTGCAAAAAGTACTATGTCTGAAATTGTCTAAAATGAAAATCACAAATTTAAATCTGAGAATATGAACCAATTCCTTACCTGCAGTTAACAGTATATTCCACCATGATAATACTTCAAGCTGCCTTTCTTGGCAAGAATTCTAATGATGTTTTAAGTCCTGCCAAATAAGATGCAGTACTGTGCTAACTCACACATATTCAAAACCAGAAAATTTTATGACAAACTCCATTATTCAAAAACTGAGATTTAGAGAATATGCTACTATTTCTATGAAACCTCCCAAGTAAAACTTAACAAGTAAAATTAGAACAGATAATTGCTTTTTTCTCAAAACAATGGAATTTAGTCTTTGGGATTTTCTCCAAGTTAAGAGTATTATAAAGTATACCTGAGATAAGTAAACTGTTGGAGACTAGGAATTTAAAAACCGCTACTAAGATGAAGACATTATTATTCATTGCTTAATATGCTAAAAGAGCAATCCAACTTTGTATGAGGTAGGATTGTAGAGCAGTAAAACTGATTTATAAGTCAGGTAGGAGACTTGGTTTCAGTTCAGACAGTCGCTCAGTCATGCCCGACTCTTTGCGACCCCATGAATCGCAGCACGCCAGGCCTCCCTTTCCATCACCAACTCCCGGAGTTCACTCAGACTCACGCCCATCGAGTCGGTGATGCCATCCAGCCATCTCATCCTCTGTCATCCCCTTCTCCTCCTGCCCCCAATCCCTCCCAGCATCAGAGTCTTTTCCAATGAGTCAACTCTTCACATGAGGTGGCCAAAGTACTGGAGTTTCAGCTTCAGCATCATTCCTTCCAAAGAAATCCCAGGGCTGATCTCCTTCAGAATGGACTGGTTGGATCTCCTTGCAGTCCAAGGGACTCTCCAAGAATCTTCAACACCACAGTTCAAAAGCATCAATTCTTCGGCACTCAGCTTTTTTCACAGTCCAACTCTCACATCCATACATGACCACTGGAAAAACCATAGCCTTGACTAGACGGACCTTTGTTGGCAAAGTAATGTCTCTGCTTTTGAATATGCTATCTAGGTTGGTCGTAACTTTCCTTCCAAGGGGTAAGTGTCTTTTAATTTCATGGCTGCACTCACCATCTGCAGTGATTTTGGAGCCCCCAAAGTAAAGTCTGACACTGTTTCCCCATCTATTTCCCATGAAGTGATGGGACCAGATGCCACGATCTTCATTTTCTGAATGTTGAGCTTTAAGCCAACTTTTTCACTCATTCACTTTCATCAAGAGGCTTTGAGTTCCTCTTCACTTTCTGCCACAAGGGTGGTGTCATCTGCATATCTGAGGTTACTGATATTTCTCCCGGCAATCTTGATTCCAGCTTGTGTTTCTTCCAGCCCAGCGTTTCTCAAGATGTACTCTACATAGAAGTTAAATAAGCAGGGTGACAATATACATCCTTGACGTACTCCTTTTCCTATCTGGAACCAGTTGTTGTTCCATGTCCAGTTCTAACTGTTGCTTCCTGACCTGCATACAGATTTCTCAAGAGGCAGGTCAGGTGATCTGGTATTCCCATCTCTTTCAGAATTTTCCACAGTTGATTGTGATCCACACAGTTGAAGGCTTTGGCATAGTCAATAAAGCAGAAATAGATGTTTTTCTGGAACTCTTTTGTGGATGTTGGCAATTTGGTTTCTGGTTCCTCTGCCTTTCTAAATCCAACTTGGAACATCTGGAAGTTCATGGTTCACATATTGCTGAAGCCTGGCTTGGAGAATTTTGAGCATTAGTTTACTAGCGAGTGAGATGAGTGCAGTTGTGTGGTAGTTTGAGCATTCTTTGGCATTGCCTTTCTTTGGGATTGGAATGAAAACTGATCTTTTCCAGTCCTGTGGCCACTGCTGAGTTTTCCAAATTTGCTGGCATATTGAGTGCAGCACTTTCACAGCATCATCTTTCAGGATTTGAAACAGCTCAACTGGAATTCCATCACCTTCACTAGCTTTGTTCGTAGTGATGCTTTCTAAAGCCCACTTGACTTCACATTCCAGGATGTCTGGCTCTAGGTGAGTGATCACACCATCTTGATTATCTGGGTCATGAAGATCTTTTTTGTACAGTTCTCCTGTGTATTCTTGCCACCTCTTCTTAATATCTTCTGCTTCTGTTAGGTCCATACCATTTCTGTCCTTTATTGAGCCCACCTTTGCATGAAATGTTCCCTTGGCATTTCTAATTTTCTTGAAGAGATCTCTAGTCTTTCCCATTCTGTTCTTCTCCTCTATTTCTTTGCATTGATCTGCTGAGGAAGACTTTATCTCTTCTTGCTCTTTGGGACTCTGCATTCAGATGCTTATATCTTTCCTTTTCTCCTTTGCCTTTCATCTCTCTTCTTTTCACAGCTATTTGTAAGGCCTCCCCAGACAGCCATTTTGCTTTTTTGCATTTCTTTTCCATGGGGATGGTCTTGATCTCTGTCTCCTGTACAGTGTCACCAACCTCTGTCCATAGTTCATCAGGCACTCTATCTATCAGATCTAGTCCGTTAAATCTATTTCTCACTTCCGCTGTATAATCATAAGGGATTTGATTTAGGTCATACCTGAATGGTCTAGTGGTTTTCCCTACTTTCTTCAATTTAAGTCTGAATTTTGGTTTCATTACAGATACAGATAAAATAAGATGCTAGAATTCATATCAGACCCAAGTAGTGGGCATTGTTTTACGACATGCATCCACCTGGTCATCCCTTATGAACTGTAACAGCCTCATACTTCCCTCACCCCACTTTCAAGCCTGACTGAAGCATTATGAGATACTCTGGGATATCAATACATGCATACTTAAGAAATTCCTCAGGGTTCAAATTTGTTGAAGCCATTATTACTCTACCCTGAGGAGTACCTATAGCTCAAATTCTAAAACTTCTTTAAAATGCTTATTCTAGATCATCCCTAGGTTAAGTGCTACAAGTTTGAATGAAAGACTACCTTAATCCCTAATGTCTAAAAAGGTGTGCCACTTGATTTAGGTCCCTAAATTTCCGAGGATTCTGCAGGCAAAGTGAATGAGGACATTTTCTTGGTTTCTTGACTCTTGGTGAAGCAAGAGATTGCTGCTGTTATTTGTGCTATCCATGTTCTCTGTTAAAAAATATAGTGAGAAGAGAATGTTAAACTGACAATTTCTCACATATTTGGATTAATATTTTCCTTTGTATTCATTAACTTGCTCTTTAAAACTGAAGACTGATGAAACATTTGCCTGTCTCCCATTTTCTGTCTTAATTAGAATGTATCATCAATACCTCTATCACATGAATGCAAATGGATTAGATGAGTATGATATTTTCGATAAACAGTTGTGAGTAATCAAGAAACCATAATAGTTAAGGATGACTAATTACAAAGATGAGTACTGGGAATGTAAATAGTTTGAAAATTGAATTTCTTAAATGTCCCCTTTGTGTGGAAATAGAAGTTTTTAATCCGCTGGCATAACTTGAAAAACAGACTGAGGGAAGAAGTCGAGTCCTTGAGCACAATGCAGGCTTCCAGGAACTGGCCACACTGCTGTCCTGAGGAAAGTCTACCAGGGAGAGGCGAAAATGGAAACTCCTGAGACAGAGACACCACAGCCAGGTAGGCAGCTGCCCTGCAGCTCCACAGCTGTAAAAACAGGGACCTATTTTCAAAGAGGAGACTCCGTGGTTCATTACTGCAGGAGCCCCTCACTTAAGCTGGCATCATACTGTTTGCATACAGGGCTTTGAAATTGATTACATCTTAAAAGCATGCAATCCAAAGCAGTTTTACCCTCATTTCCTATAGACCTCCCAGAAGTCAGAGGCAGCTTCTGCTGCAGGAGAAACAAGGGAGGCTGTGTCAACACACTGGGGATGTAAGAAAACGGTCAGTGCTGAGGTTTCTGAGCCTGATGTGGTTAGATAGTCATATCCTTCCTGTCCTACCAACTTGACAAAACTTTCTTTTCACTGTTTCTTAGTGAGTTTGGAGTGAGATTTTTTTCCCTCTTATGTCTGAAGAATCATAACCTACAAAGATCAAATACATACCTTGATGTTTTCCGTTTGGGCCTGTAATAAGAATGCCGCTATACATTGTCGGTATCTGTTTTCATGTTGTATGAGGAAAGCATTTCTCAGCCCAAAGACTAGAAAAAGATTAAGGACAAAACGACAAAGCATTCAATATGAAATCCACAGTTTCTCAGCCTAAGAACCTGGATTTTTGTTTATTAACGTGTGGGAGTTTTCTGTCCTATGTCTATGACAGAGCCCACTTCACTATGCAGACCTTTTCTTCCTTAGCCAACAACTTCCGGGACTTGATGAAATACATTTGTGGCTTAAGTGATGGGAAATGTGTTCCTCCCGAAGGAAGAAGCTTAGCATATTAGACAGACTTTGTGAAAAATAATCAGTTTCTTTGACCACTACCCCCACCCCCGGCACTCCTTTTCTTGTACTTAAAGGGAAGTTAAACATCAAGAGAAGGGTTAAACAAATTAAGATGTGGCGAACATACAAAACCACCTGAATGCTTCACAGTGGTCCAAGAAAAGCCCCCCCCCCCCCCAAAAAAAAAGGACTTGAATAAAATCCAACATCCACCAAAATTACGTGAAATGTAAAGCAAAAACAAACAAACGTTGGCATGGTTTCTGTGTTTGAAAAGAAATGGTCTGTTCTGTCGTTTCCTAGCAGATTTCCCTGGGAAAGCAGATTTCCTTTCTTTTTATTAATACAGTTGGAGCTCTTAAAATGAAAGTTTGTCCTTGAATTATTTATACAGCACCAGTTCGGCAGCCTGTATATTCTTTCTATAGTCAATTTATGTCTAGGAACAAAGCCAAACCAGGTCATACCAAGTACTACAGAGAGGAGGAGGATAGGGTGCCCCTTCCTGGCTGATCATTATTAAGCTGATGCTTGTTCACAGTCCTTGTTCCTATTCCTTGAAGTTCGTGGATTTAATTCATACTCATTGAGGCAAGTTGAGCCTCATTTCGGAATTGAAGCAAATACGAGACTTTTATTTTCTTAACTGTAAGAACTACTTAAGTCTTACAAACTATAACAGTCTAACCCTCATAATTCCTAAATTCTACCACAACAAAGCCTGACAAGGTCATGAAATTCTGTCCAGCTTTTCTGGGGTGAGAGAACTTAAACCTATTAAAATGACTTTCTGGAAAAAAGATCTGGCTGTGTTTGTTTAACTGCCTGATTTTTCTCCTTATAAATTCCCTGCAGCAAGTGAGGCTTTAAAGATCAGGTGGTGGTTCTTGGCTGGATTTCAGAATCCATTTTCCTCATAATTGTATCTGTAGTTCTCAGTTATTTAAAGTATCCCTCATCTGTTTGGTTTGTAATATGACTACTAAAGATTTCATAAGCAAAAGTACCTGGAATGGTGAGGCTTATCAGATAAAAGAAGGTGATAATAAATAAAAAAAGGAGTAGCGCTTTTCTTCCTGATGTTCTAATATAATAATTAACAATAGCTGACATCATTTATTAAGCACTTACTATCACTAGGCACAGGGCTATGTATTTTTTCCTTATTGTCATTTAAACCACAGATCGACTTTATAAGAGGTCAACTTACCCTGAGTCACCAAAACAATCTTGAAGAACCACCTCGATGCTGCAGGAATCAATGCTCCCCGACCCCAGACTAGACTGCAGTGACCGAAAGAGTATGTATGGTTCCAGCACAAAAACAGACACAAAGATCAATGAAAGGACGAAAGCCCAGAAATAAACCCACGCACCTATGGTCATTTAACCTGCAGCAAAAGAGGCAAAGATACATAACGGAGAAAAGACAATCCCTCCAATAAAGGAGCTGGGAAAACTGGACAGCTATGTGTAAAAGAATGAAATCAGACCACTACCTAACACCATATACACACCAAAAAAACACAACCTCAAAATAGATTAAAGACTTAAAAGTAAGACTGGATACTGTAAAACTCCTAGAGGAAAACATAAGTGGGATGCTCTTTGACAAAAATAGCAATATTTCTTTGGATTTATCTCCTAGAATAATGGGAACAAAAGGAAAAACAAACAAACGGGACCTAATTTAATTTAAAAGCTTTTGCAGAGCAAAGGAAACCATAAACAAAAAGACAACCTACAGAACAGGAGGAAATATTTGCAAATGATGCAGCTAACAAGGGATTCATTTCCAAAATAAACAGCTTATACAACTCAGCATCAAAAAAGCAAATAACCTAATAAAAAATGGGCAAAAGACCTAAACAGGCATTTCTCCAAAGGAGACCTACAGATGGCCTATGGGCACGTGGCAAGATGCTCAACATCACTCATTATTAGAGAAATGCAGATCTCAGCTACAATGAAGTGCCACCTCACATAGGGCAGAATGTCCGTCATCAAAGTCTACAGACAGTATCTGCTGCAGAGGGTGTAGAGAAATGGGAACTCCCCTACACCACTGGTGGGAATGTAAGCTGCTGCGTCCACTGCGGAAAACAGTATGGAGGTTCTACAAAAAACTGAAAACTACCCTATGACCCAGCACTCCTGCTTCTGGGTATCTATCTGGAAAGACAAAAACTAAAATTTGAAATGATACATGCACCCCAATGTTCATAGCAACACTATGCTAGTAGCCAAGACATGGAAACATCCTAAATATCCATCAATAGATGACCACATACACATATTACTCAGCCATAAAAAATAATAGTGCCATTCCCAGCAACATGGATGGACCTAGAGAGATGTAAAGTGACATCTTAACAGAGAAAGACAAACAGTGTTTCTTATGGAATCTAAAAAAGGCATACAAATGAGCTTATTTACCAAACAGACTCAGAAAAAAAAATCTTAATTATCAAAGGGGAAAGGTAAGGGAGGGATATATTAGGTATTTGAGATTAACAGATACATACTACTATATCAACATCGTGTCTGACTCTGCAACCCCATGATCTGTAGCCTGCCAGGTTCCTCTGTCCATGGAATTTTCCTGGCAAGAACACTGGAGTGGGTTGCCATTTCCTCCTCCAGGGGATCTTTCCGACCCAGGGATGGAGCCTGCGTCTCCTGTGTCTCCTGCACTGACAGGTGAATCCGTCACCCTTGTGCCACCTGGGAAGCCCCACTGTATCAACACATGAAACAGATGAAGAGGCCTCCCCTGGTGGCTCAGTGGTAAAGAACCCACCTGCCAATGCAGCAGACCCGGGTTCGATCCCGATCCAGGAAGACCACACATGCTGCGGGCAGCTCAGCCTGAGTGCCACCGAGTGGGCCCGAGCCCTAGAGTCCAGGAGCCGCAACTACTGAGCCCGCATGCTGCAGCCTGCCAAAGCCGGCTGCCCTAGGGCCTGTGCTCCGCAACAATAGCAGCCACTGCAGTGAGAAGCCTGCACACTGCAGAGAGCAGCACTCACTTGCTGCAGCTAGAGAAAAGGCCACGCAACAGTGAAGACCCAGCACGGCCAAAGATAAACACAATTAAAAAGACATAAGCAACAGGACCTACTACACAGCGCAGGAACTAAATTCTTCGGTACCTTGTAATACCCTGTAGTGGAAAAGAATCTGAAAAAAGGTGTGTGTATAAAATGGAATCACTGCTGTATACTTGGAACACTGTAAATCCACTATACTTCAATTAAAAAAAAAGTCAACTAATTCCAAATGAGGACACAGATTAGGTGTATTTTTCTGAAGTCACACAGCTTGTGAATGATATAGCCAGGATGTGAAACTAGGTTTCTGTCACTAGGGATGCACAATCCCTTCTTTTTCAGACTTTATTCTGTTTCACCCTACAGCTATTCTGACTCAGGCACTGTATCCAGACAGTTAAAATAATGACCAATGTTAATATTTAAAAACGAAATGGTAGTGACAAATTAAAAAGTAACAAAACATGGTGAAGTATGGTTTTAAAAAGGTATTGATTTTATTTTAAAAAGTAAGGAGAAAAAAAAGGAATACAAAAGAAAATACATGCATCTCCCAAGGGAATCCTGGGATGCCAGGTTTCCCAGAGTCCAGCTGTCTGGCGTGGCTGCGGCTGACTTGAGCCCAAGCTGCTTCCCTCTCCTGCTGGGGGACCACACACCTTCCTCCGCTCACATCCATAAATCCCGGCAGAATCTTCTAACTATGGGCCACTCTAGTAAGAAGGCTGTGTCCCTCTGAGATGCCGCTTTCGAAGCTTGCTCAGGAAAACTCTCTGGTTTATGCAGATTTTGGCCTCTGCTCTAAGAGGCCTTAAGGCCCGCCTAGTTGTTTTTCAGCAAAGCTTCTATTTCTCCTAAGTAGAACAGACAAGGGAAGCAGAAGGCTCTAGTCTGGATGTAGGTTCCGCTCACCCCACTGGAGCCCGGCTCCTCTTGGGGAGAGTTTGGATACATTCAGGATCTAAACATTCAAATATACAACCTAGTTACATAACATACTGATGCACAGTGTGGCTATTATTATTACCTGTTGGTGTCTTCAGGGTGCAGTGTTGCTGTGCCATGTATAGGCTGGTCCCCTGCTAGTGAGTAGGGACCAGCTAGCCCAGGGCTGCGGAGAAGGCAATGGCACCCCACTCCAGTACTCCTGCCTGGAAAATCCCATGGACGGAGGAGCCTGGAAGGCTGCAGTCCATGGGGTCGCTGATGGTCGGACACGACTGAGCGACTTCACTTTCACTTTTCACTGTCACGCACTGGAGAAGGAAATGGCAACCCACTCCAGTGCTCTTGCCTGGAGAATCCCAGGGACAGGGAGCCTGGTGGGCTGCCGTCTATGGGTTGCACAGAGTCGGACACAACTGAAGCGACTTAGCAGCAGCAGCAGCAGCCGCATCCCAGGGCTGCTGCACTGGGTACTTCAGGGCTTGCCCTGTCCTCCCTGTCCTCCCCTCCTTGGGGCAGGAAGGCACTCTCCTCCTGCTGTCTTTGCTGGACTCCTATGAGCCTGTACCCAAGGCAGAAAGAGGCCTGCTTCCTTTCGAACACTGCTGCCTCCCACCCAGTACTACGTCAGCCAAGACGTCCTTCAAGTCCCTCGGAGACCCAGGGCTTTCCCGACAGGATGTATTGATCTTTTGTTGTTCTGAGGACTCCATCTTTGTGACTCCAAGGCACTTACAGAGTGTCTGGTTCTCAGGAAATGCTTGAAAAACAAAAATATATATTTCTGATCTATACACGTGTGTATGTATGTACATACACATATTTATGTTTATTTCTGGCACTTTTCTATAGAGAAATTGCAGTAAAATATCTCAGGCTTTCCTCGCATGTCTTGGTTTACCAGCGCTTTAACAATAGCTTGGTACTAAAATGATTAACAGACCTAGTATCAGCCATCATTTATTGAGTGCTTTACCTGCATTATTTAATTCTCATGACAACCAACTGGGGAAGATATTATCTTGATTTTATCAAGCTGAATTATGAACAAAGCTAGTGGAGGTGATGGAATTCCAGCTGAGCTATTAAAAATCCTAAAAGAGGATGCTGTTAAAGTGCTGCACTCAACATGACAGCAAATCTGGAAAACTCAGCAGTGGCTGCAGGACTGGAAAAGGTCAGTTTTCATTCCAATGCCAAAGAAGGGCAATGCCAAAGAATGCTCAAACTACCATACAATTGCCCTCATTTCACACACTAGCAAAGTTATGCTCAAAATCTTTCAAACTAGGCTTCAGCAGTATGTGAACTGAGAAACTTCTAGATGTACAAGCTGGGTTTAAAAAAAGCAGAGGAACTAGAGATCAAATTGCCAATATTCATTGGATCATAGAGAAAGCAAGGGAATTTCAGAAACACACCTACTTCTGCTTCATTGACTACACTAAAGCCCTTGACTGCGTGGACCATAACAAACAGTGGAAAATTCCTTAAGAGATGGGAATACCAGACCACCTTACCTCTCCCCTGAGAAACCTGTATGAAGGTCAAGAAGCGACAGAACTGGACATGGAGTAACTGACTGGTTCAAACTTCAGAAAGGAGTATGACAAGGCTGTATACTGTCACCCTGTTTACTTAATGTCTATGCAGGGTGCATCATGCAAAATGCCAGGTGGATGAATCACAAGCTGGAATCAAGATTGCCAGGAGAAGTATCAACAACCTCAGAGAGGCAGATGACAACCACTCTAATGGCAGAAAGTGAAGAGGAACTAAAGAGCTTCTAGATGAGGGTGAAAGAGGAGAATGAAAAAGCTGGCTTAAAACTCAACATTCAAAAAACTAAGATCATAGCATCCAGTCCCATCACTTCATGGCAAACAGATGGGGAAAAAGTAGAAACAGTGGAAAAATTAGGGTTAGGGGTTAGGGTTAGATTTTATTTTCTTGGGCTCAGAAATCAGTATGGATTGGTGACTGCAAACATGAAATTAAAACACTTGGTCCTTGGAAGGAAAGCTATGACAAACCTAGACAGTGTATTAAAAAGCAGAGACATCACTTTGCCAACAAAGGTCCATACAGTCAAAGCTATGGTTTTTCCAGTAGTCATGTACGGATGTGAGAGTTGGACCATAAAGAAAGTTGAGTGCTGAAGAATTTCAATTTGTAGGGCTGGAGTGCTAGAGAAGACTCTTGAGTGTCCCTTGGACAGCAGAGAGATCAAACCAGTTAATCCTAAAGGAAATCAACCCTGAATATTCATTGGAAGGACTGAGGTTGAAGCTCCAATATTTTGGCCATTTGATGCGAAGAGCTGACTCACTGGAAAAGACCCTGATGCTGGGAAAGACTGAGGGCAGGAGGAGAAGGGGGCAACAGAGGATAAGATGGTTGGATGGCATCACCAACTTAATAGACATGAGTTTGAGCAAACTCCAGAAAGTAGTGAAGGACAGGGAACCCTGGCATGCTGCATCCAATTGCAGCAAAGAGTTGGATATGACTTGTCAACTGAACAACACCTGTGGCTTAGAAAATTTACATATTGAATTGGACAAAAAGTTTGGAGGTTTTCCCATAAGATCTTACAGAAAAGCCAGAATGAACTTTTTGGCCAACCCAATACCTTGCACACAGAGTCACACAGTTGGCAAGGGGCAAAGCTGGGTCATCCAAGTGTTGGAAGCAAGTCCTGCACTCCTTCCATAACTAGCCTGTAGAATGGGTGATATTTAACTACATGGAAACTCAGTATTATCTTTGTTGAAGATTTAAATTGGATTCATGTCTTGCTATCAAAAAAGGCCAACGTAAAACTCTGGGATGGCAAAGAGATGAGCTGAATGATGCACGTAAAACACATACCTGACACGTGGAGTGAATCGAGACCTCTGACAACCAATCTGTCTAGTGGAATGGGCTGATCAATTACTGTACACGAACCACCTTCTTTGATTACTGTTTGCAGCTCAGGAGTAAGTGAAGGGCACATTAAACCAGGGTCTGAGCCTCCAAGTTTCTGAAATTTAGGAGGAAATAATGCAAAAAACAGGAAATAAATACTGACACACATACTTACAGCACATCCTTAAACAAACTGATTTTTAGAAACAATTGTTTGAAATCCAGCTCACTACTCTTTTAGGATCTTGAAAAGCATTTCCCAAAGTACACAGTGATTTAAAACACAGTGTTTCTGAGCCCCAAGTTTAATCACCTGAATAAATAAATGGTCAATTCCATAACTTGGAAACATTAAATCACCATCACATCACCAGAAAGATCTTTATTTCAAGTATCCCTCTGTAGTACTGAGTTAAATGAATGAGAAAGAGGAGCCTCATCTGGGCCCACTCTATCTATGGGATCTTACACTAAAATCTAAATAAATAGACTGCATGCTCTATGATTTATAAATAACTGAAATTGTTTTGAATATATATGCTAAATTAAAACAGATGTCAAAAATTGTGATGTACATGAAGCAATTTGCGCACTAAATAGCAAAGAGAAATGAAAACACAACATTCTTTATTTCTTTTTCCAAAAAAATAAATGGCACCTGATGTCTTCTCTGGGTGGTTATTTCTGCTCCTGTGAAGTCAATAAAATTCTCAATTTATCAGACAGAAGAATTTAAAGGGGAATTTAAAACAGGTAACATTCCTTATTTTAGAATCAAGTTGTGAAGCATGGAAGCAGAATATTATAACATGGTCAGTAATGAGTCACGGGCTCTGATCTGTGCCATTATGTAAAGAGAAGGTAAGCTGTGCTTAATGTCAGGTTTTGGAAGGGGACAGAGATTTTTTTTCAGGGCTTGACCTGTTCAGACATGCTAGTCTGGCAGCTAAAAACAGGAGGTCATCCAAGTTTCGAAACTGACTCTTAGTATCTCCAACAGCCACTCCCTCCCCAACCAATCAACTATTCACAGATTGATTAATGGGTATCTATTTTACTGCTTGTGAGCTAAGTCATTTCAGTTGTATCTGACTCTCTATGACCCTGTGGACCGCTCCTCTGTCCACAGGATTCTCCAGGCAAGAATACTGGAGCGAGTTGCCATGCCCTCCTCCAGGGGATCTTCCTGACCCAGGGCTTGAACCTGCATCTCTTACGTCTCCTACACTGGCAGGCAGGTTCTCTACCACTAGCGCCAAGTGGGAAGCCCATTTTTTTCTTATTGCGTACAGGCCCTTAAATTATTTAGCTTAACCAACCAACAGGCCACTTTCCTCGTGGCTCAGTGGTAAAGAATCTGCCTGCTAATGCAGGAGACTCAGGTTTGATCCCTGGGTCAGGAAGATCCCCTGGAGAAGGAAATGGCAACCCAACTCTAGTATTCTTGCTTGGGAAATCCCAGGGACAGAGGAGCCTGGTGGGCTACAATCCATGGTGTCGCAAAAGAGGTGGACATGACTTATCAACCAGGACAACAAACATGCCATCCAGAAGCTTAGAATATTAAAATACCGAGAGATCTAGTCTCATCATCTTAACATCTGTGTCAGGCAAGCTATTGAGTAAAAGAGTGAGTGGGTTAGAACATTAAGTATCTCTGATGGCCAAGGAGAAACTGCAGCTCTTCCCACCTCTAAGGGCTGCAGAAAAGGCCCCTTCCTGAAAGCACTTGCATCAGTCTGGGAACAGACCGTGAAATGGAAAAGTGGTGGACCATGAGACCCGTGGCTTAATGGGGAGTAACGACAACAATACTAACAATTAATACTTAAAGAGAAAAATCCCTAGTCTTAGAAGAGATTTTGTGGCTCTAGCCCTTGGTGACTCTTTTCTCCTGTGATGCCAACTGTACATCTATTTGGCATCTGCAGTTGTTAATTACAGGTAGACTCTGAGAGACCAGAGCCCCTTCCCACCCACACCTCCCTACATCATCACTTCTCAGGAAGGAGGTGCCCTTTCAAACAAGAATGCATTTGGCAGCATTTGGTTCCAAGAGGCGCCCGGCTCCGACAGCTTTCACTGTGGTGGACAATGTGGATGAGGAAAAGACTGATATGGACTAAAGGATCTCCATTTCATTTGCCGAGGCTGGCCAGGCAGGCATAAAGTCCTGCAGCTTCTGGGACTCACCTAAAAGTATATGGACTTGAGTCATTCTAAAACTACACACACCCTCTGGCATCCTTATGAAATGGGACTCGCTTTTGTTACTGATGTTTTTCAGTTCAGAACTCTATGATGGAAAAAGCCAATATTTTTAAATGCCTCCATTTTATGGAGGGTAAAGTCTGATTTGAAGTACATGATTTTTTTCTCTTTTTAACAACTTATTCAGAAATATCTCTAAACTCATTCAACAGACTTATTTAGAAACAAGACTTTTACCTTTTTGTTGCGCTTAGTTTTCGTAACTAAGAGGAAATCATCAAAGAGAAACAGATAAACATCTAGGAATCTTGTGCTTTCTGAGGAAAGAAAGAAGATGAAATTGGGGCTGGAAGTAGCAAGCAAAAGTGTTTTGTTTTTTTTTTTAAATCAAAGAAACCCTTTAGAAAACAACACAGAACAGGTATCTGGGTGCAGGAGGCTCAGGACTCAGGGGGCTCCAATCACGTGGGTCAGAAAACTGCATTACAACTGAGCTGATTTCTCCCTAAAGCAGAGACCTGATGTGAGCTCACACTTCCAACTTTATTAGTGGCGCACTTCATGTGGATCTGAGATAACCTGGGTGATATCTGTAGTAGCTGATCAACAGTGCCCCAGCATTTTTGCCTCCTGACTCATCTGGGTGTCACTGGTAAAGGTATACGTTACTAGAGAAAAGGCACTTTGTCATTGCCGTGGACTGAACTGCATAGCCCCCCAATTCTTTGCGGAAGTCCCAACCCCCACTGTGTACTTGGACTAAGGAAGTAATTAAGGTTAGATGAAGGCTTAAGGGAGGACCCCGGTCTGGCAGGGTGAATATCATCCAAGACACACCAAGGCATGCGCGCTCTCTCTCCGCCACGTATGACGCTGAGAAAGCTGGAAAAAGAGCTCTCACCAGGAACCACATCAGTAGGCAACCTGATCTTAGACTTCCAGCCTCCAGCACTGTGAGAAATAAATGCCTCCTGTTGAAGCCGCCCAGCTGGCAGCATTTTCTTATGGCAGCCCTAGCTGATGAAGACAGTCATTAAAGCAATTGTTTCCCAAGTTTTCCAATGTGCCTATACACGTTTAAAGTCTTCATGTAGCTTTATATTTACAACCTTTTCTTAATATCACTTTTGATGATAACTGAAGGCAAATAGGCTTTTCTGCTTTTCCCTAAGAAGGAGATAGCAGTAGAAAGGAAAAGTATTAGAGAGATCGCTCCCCTTCTGGATTTAACTCTATCCCTTAGAAATTAGAAAAATAAATGGTTAAATTTAAATGATTTTAGAGGAAAGGGTAGTCTTTTCAGAGGGTGATGTGATAGGCACTTAAAGGAAATATAAGAAAAATCAAGTAAATATTTTTTATTATTCTATTTGTTTATATTATTCTAGAAGTTCTTTCTTGTATACCCTGGAAATACAATGTCTAAGGTTAAATTAATAGATAAAATAGCTAACACTCCCCTTCTTTAAGTTTAGAGGAAAGATACTTCCTATATTTGCCCAGAAGAGAAATTAGATATATTATTTAATCTTGAATTATCCTTGAATATTTTTTAGGTGTTTTCCATCTCTACTAGAAACTCCTTTTGGCAAACTGGGCTGTGGCAGACTGCCGGTGGTCCCTCAAAAACAATTGTTATTTTGTAGTAATGAAATTTCCAAGTTTTAGTGGGTAGTTGTTTACTTGTGAACAAGTACAGGTGCCAGCTTTCCTTGTAGCTGAATGTGACCAAGTGACGAAATTCTGGCCAATGGGATATGAGTTAGAATGCAGGCAGAATTTAGTCACCTGGTCACATTCAGCTACAAGGAAAGCTGGCACCTGTATTTCCAAGCAGCCAACAAACACTGAGCACCACGATGCATCAATGATTAAGGCAGAATCTTGCCTTCTAAGAGCTTTAATTGTAATAGAAGCAGACACATAATAAACACAGACAACATGAGATAAATTCAAGAACTGACAGTGCTAAAGGAAATATGGGATTATGAAAAAGGACGACTGAAGAGGGGCACTGTAGGCCTAAAGCTAGAGTATTCATATTTACTATCCCAGGAGTCTGAAGCTATGGGTCACACAACCAGCTCTGAGGCTTACTAACTTGTGCGGTTCTAACTCTCACAGAGCCTGAACTGTGGGGTTCTCATGGCACTGCTGGCCTTCCATGGTGGCTCAGCTGGTAAAGAATCTGCCTGCAATGTGAGAGACCTGGGTTCGATCCCTGGGTTGGGAAGATACCTGGGAGAAGGTAAAGGCTACCACTCCAGTGCTCTGGTCTGGAGAATTCCATGGACTGTATAGTCCATGGGGTTGCAAAGAATCGGACCCGACCGAGCAGCTTTCACTTCATTTCCTCGCACCGCTAGGGGACGGAGCAGCACCACCGGCTCGCCCAGTTCTGCAGCAGCGTGAACGCTGTTCTCTGGGTGCCACAGCTAGCTACTTGGCCATCACGCTGGCCTGAACTTCCCTCATTTTTCTATTTAGAAACACCAATCTGTGGGGAGCAGTGCATTTGTGAAGGTTATGTGCCAGCATGAATTCCGATGGGAAGCTGGTTAAACTTCTAAAGTTATAAAAACTTGTACCTTCTGGGAATGAGAAAATGCACTTATTTAATCTTAACACCACAATTTTTAAGGCTAGAAGAAATTCTGAAACGCATTAGTAGTAGGTATCACTGTTATCATTGTTATTACCATCGTCATCACCAACATTTACAGAAGAGATTAAGGAAATTTAAACAATTTCCCCAAAGCCCACCGTTGGTGCCAAAGCCCCTAATTCTTGGTCCAGTGCTTTTCCCATTCAAAACAATATCCTATTTCTTCTAATATTATTACCCCCACCACATTTCCATGCCAACTCTGAGTCAAAGTCCCAGTGACTTTAAACTTGGTATGATGACACCTCCCCCTGTGATGATACCTGACTAACAGCATATACTGTTGGACAGGAGCCTGGTGTTACTAATATTTACACAGGTCTTCCTTTTTGATCCACACCCATTTCTAACATTTTAGGATAGGCTAGTCCAACTCACTGTGTTGGGGAAGTTGGTGGACACAGGGAAGAGGTGAAATAAAATCTCTGATAATTCCAGGCGGAGGCCAAATTTTGGAGGCAAAGTCATATGACTGTACACAGAACTGTGTTTCGCCTCCTTACTTTAGGTTTTGGTTGGATTTGGCTTTGTCACAATGACATAGTTATTTCTGAAATTGTAAACAGCATTAAAGAAAGTGTAAAACTGTTATCTTCTCAGAGGCAAGTGGGGGCAGGGGGCGTCTGCAGGTGGAGAATGGTTGAAAAACAAAGGCCCAGGCTCTTCCTACCTCACCTGCTTCGCTGCGGAGCCTTCAGGCTGGTCTCTCTGCTTTGTCTCCTCCACCCACTTCGCACACTGCTTTTTCACACTGCTTTTCCGACCTCCTTCTTCAACAACTTTTAACCCTGTTATGTCCTTGCATGAGGACTCAGTGGCTTCCTGCTTTCTGCAGTTTCCTGGCTGGGTCCCTCTGGCTTCCAAGGCAGTCGCTAAAATTCTGGAGGCCAGCTAGGCTGAGGCAGCCTGTTGGCTTGGGTCTGAATGCGGCCATTAACTCGCCAAGTGCCTTGAATTCGTTATGGAACTTCCCTGTATTTGTCCTATGATATGGGATTAAATGTAATTTCTCTGCACGACTCACGGGCAGGAGAAAATGCATGCAAAACTCCTTTGCTGTGAAACATGAGGCGTGTCTATCTTCCTGAGTGGGCAGGAATTATGTCCCAAGCTGACATCTAACACTATCTTGAAACTAGAGCAGGTTCTCAACAGATGTGTACCGAGAAAGGACTTACCCAGCACCCCCCTACCGACAAGATCTCAGACGGCTATAAACATGCAATCCCACATCCCACAGGGCTTCACACACTGTGGGTGCTCAAGCGAGGGTTTGTGAAGCAATGAAAGCAAATCTTACTTCAGCTGGGCAGCCCTTTCTGATCATATTTACTGAGCGCTGACTCTCTACCAACTATTCTTTCAAGAGCTACCAACATCCATTAGCTCACTGAACTCCTCACAACAAAGAGGGGGAACTGCAGCGTGGGGAGACTGCTGGCCAAGCCTCCAGGTTGCAGAGGCGGCAGAGGTGGAGGGGGAAGGGGGCACACCCTCCTAGCAGCGGGGGAGCCTCCTCGCCCAGGCGGCCTCTGCCTCTAGGCCTTTTCTCGTGCTGTGCTTTTCACTCCGGCTGTCCTTCCACTGACATAACAGCCTTCTATTCGCCAGAGTCCCCCTCCAGTGCCACGGGCCACAGGGAGCCCTTCCAGGGTACTCCAGTACTGGGCTCGCTTTCGGATTCAGCCCGCAGGTCTGCTTACTGTGGCAGAGCTTCTCAGCTCGAGGGAAAGGCTTATGTAGAATAGCGATTCTCTATCCTCCAGTCCTGCACAGCACAAAGTGTGTTACATAGCAGATTCTCAGTCAACACTGATAGTCTGACTGCCCAGCTCAGTGAGGGTGGGAACAGCTGATGTTGAGTGTTTATGAGATTCCAGACCTTGAGCTTGGAGAAGGAAATGGCAGTCTACTCCAGTGTTCTTGCCTGGAAAATCCCATTGACAGAGGAGCCTGGCCGGCTACAGTCCATGGGGTCGCAAGAGTCGGACACGGCTTAGCAACCACCACCACCAGACCTTGAGCTAAGCTCCTCACTTGGACTCCAGTCTTATGAGATACATATAGTTATGCCATTTTAGAGTCACCCTGTGGTCTGATCAAGCTGGAGTCTGTGTGCCTCCACGGGATGCTCTCTGATTCACATCTGCTGTCACCTTGGCCGCAAGCAAATGCAATTCCTGCCACCCTTCTATTAGCCACAGTTGGGCAAGTTACAAGGTAGCAAAGATGTTGGGTTTGTAAAGGAAGCAGAGATTTACCTGCAAGAGTTAGCTTTCCTTCATAGAGAAGGTGTCTGTTGGTTGGTGACAGGATGTTTTCTGCCATGTGTTCTTTAAAAATG
This sequence comes from Ovis canadensis, assembly GCF_042477335.2. Lineage (NCBI taxonomy): Eukaryota > Metazoa > Chordata > Mammalia > Artiodactyla > Bovidae > Ovis > Ovis canadensis. The sequence continues at coordinate 134,835,340 of NC_091247.1, read as the reverse complement.
TGTTTCAGGCACTGGGAAAACAAGGGAGATAATCAAAGAGCTGTTAGTGATTAGAAGACAGCATGTTCCAGGAGCTGGGGCAATGCAACTCCGTCTACAAAGCTGGAAACATTTGGAAATGCCAGTACATGCCAGGACATGGGGCTGGGGAAGAATGGGCAAACCTCTTAGGAGGACCAGCCCAGGAATGGCGTGATGAGGCCAGCTGCCCCACCACACACAATGCCACGTGGATGAAGGCTTTACATCTGTAAGATTTATAATTCTGGTGGGCAGCTGGGCACTATGTAATAAGATTAGTGTATTTCCACCCAAATGCCAAACTTCTGGAAAGGGATGCATGTTCTAACTGATCCCTTTTGTACCTCTGGAATGAAAAACCTTTTATCTCGATCCCAAAGTGGAGGCCACACTACAATCTCCTGTAGATGTCTGAACTTCTGAAAACTGTCAAGCCACTTCACTTTTCCTTCAAGATCCCCTAAAAGACAAGACACATCCAATATATTTTTAAATGCATGAGACATTACAGCATAAAATTTAACCAAGATCCACAGAAATCATTCAGACACTGAACCCCCTGGAGCCAAACTATATCTGAGGTTCATTTAACATTATTTCTCGCTGTTTGAACACCTTAGAAAAACTCACTAATTTGAAATCAGCCTCTTGCAGAGAAAATGAAGCTGAACTAATTCAATAAATTGTAAACGTGCATTTTTATTTCAACAATACTAATAATGCTCCTGGTAGCTCTCTCATATTCCCTACATCATACAGCTGGGGATTACAGGAAGGAAGAAAATTAGACTAACAAGGACAAGCATATCTTTTTGTCTTAATCATAAAATACACATTCCCTTTATGATAAAGTTGATTATTTCTTTTGGTAAGAATGTATTTTTTCTTCAAAGTTTAGTTTGAAGAAAAGTTCTCTTCAAAGAACTTTTGAAAACAAAGAAAAGTTTTCTTCAAAGTTCTTCAAATATTAGTTTCCCAATATTTTTGATAACATATTGCTATTGAGGTTTTGAAATGATTTTTGAAAATGTGGAGGGCAAGTCATAGACCCACAGAATCAATGGTTAGGGGAATCTTTGCAAATTCACTATCTTTAAGCACATAAACTTAAAGGAAGGCCACAGGGATCTCTTTCCTCAACAATGAAAATTCAGATTTTATTAAGAAATTCCTGGAAGAGATGTTATTATCTTCCTCACAAACCCATCAAAATGAGTAATAATCTTCAAAATTACTTTAAATTTTTAAAAAATCTGTCTTTAATTGAATTTTCTGTCAATCAATTTGATAAGCTTAATTCTAGTTCCTTGTGCCGGTCATTAGAGAATTTGAACAAAAACTTAAAAAAGGAAAAACACTAATTGAGTGGTCATTTTACTTTTAAACATGAAAAGAAAAAAATATCATTTCTGTACAGCTGATAATTATCAATTTGAATTGTTCCTTTTTGATGCTCCCTAGGAAATCTTTTATGGACACCTATCAAGGATTTCTTTATTTGGATTTGACTATACATAGCTACCCAAATAGACTTAAATTATTACAGGGCTTGCTCTTTTATCCCCTAATTCCAGTTCTAAATATTGCAGTTGGCATTATATTTAGATTGGCCCTCGATTTCAGTGACCTAAAAAAAATTGACGGTGGTAATTTATCCTCCGGAAAGGCTTTTCATGCTGTTTACTTCCATTTGCTTTGTGTGTGGGTTCAGTATGGATGTTAAAAACAAAGTGCCTTCATCATCTGGGAAGTACAAGTTTTCCTGCCTGAACTCACATCTGAAAACCTCGGAGACGAGCCACGTCCTGCGTGAACCCTTAGGAGTTAAAAGAGTTCTCACAGGGTTGGCCAGGATGTGAGTGGAGCCCATTGTCTTGAGTGTGTTGGATTTACACTGCAAACTCAAAGTCAAATCCACATTTCCGAGAGCCAGTGACCTCAAGCCAACGGAATTACCTCCTAGGATGGAAGCCCAGCTGGTTCCCAGGAGCCACAGGGCCCCCCAACTCTTTGACTAAAGCTGACACTGGAGCTCTGGGTCCCTCATCTCAGGGACTTACGGATTGACTTTTCCACCTTTTCCTTGATGGAGTAGATCATGATTTTCTCCGTAGAGTCTGTACTCCTTTTCCAGATATTCTTCAGCAACAAGGGGTATCGAGTCAGCCTGTGTAGCGGGGCCACGAGCAGCTCAGGTAGGTGAAGGCGTCTGCACTGGTCATTTTGCTCACACCACTGGGGAAGGGAAAACCAGGCCCATCAGAACATTGCTTCTATCGGGGCACTGAGGAATCTGGACACAAGAAAACCTTAGGAGATCTCACTCAGTAATGACATAACACCCCTGTGAGCTTGCTGGGAAAAATTATAAGGACTGAATATTCATTGGAAGGACTAGATCTTGCTTTTGAAAATCCCATATTAAACCGTCTTCAGTTCAGTTGCTCAGTTGTGTCCGACTCTTTGCGACCCCATGAATCGTAGCACGCCAGGCCTCCCTGTCCATCACCAACTCCTGGAGTTCACTCAGACTCACGTCCATCGAGTCCGTGATGCCATCCAGCCATCTCATCCTCTGTCGTCCCCCTCTCCTCCTGCCCCCAATCCCTCCCAGCATCAGAGTCTTTTCCAATGAGTCAACTCTTTGCATGAGGTGGCCAAAGTCCTGGAGCTTCAGCTTTAGCATCGTTCCTTCCATAGCAAGCATTTATTTACTAGTACTGAAATCAGGATCTCAAATGGGGTTTTTTGTTTTTTGTTTTTTTTTGGCAATATGCTTAAGAAGTATTATGCCCATATTCCAGCCTTGTTTACCCTTCTGACCGACTGCAGTTATCCCTTCTCCTCCTCCCAGGCCCTTGGGGTTGATTTCTGGGTTTGCCAGCTCTGCTGCCTCCTTTGCTGCAGTGCAGTTAGGAAAACTGAGAGTCAACACCGGATGGGGACAAGGGAAAAGGAAGGGGTTTTGCTTGTTGGGTGAGTTCCTTAACTCTCCTTTGTTGGAGGGAATCAGGATAATGAGAAAATGAGGTTGAGGAGGCTAAACTGAGCTACATCATATAGAAGAGAGATGAGAAGAAAAAAGACACAGACGGTTGTCAATAGGGAGAGTTTGTTCAAGGAGGCGGCTGCCAGGTGTACATGCAATGGAGAAGACATGAAAGGAAATTATAGTAAGTACTGCTACAAGTCAGGCCTTACAAATGGCTGAGACAAGAAGTGAAAGGCAAAGGAAAAGAGGAATGCAGAGTTCCAAAGAACAGCAAGGAGAGATAACAAAGTCTTCCTAAGTGAACAGTGAAAAGAAATAGAGGAAAACAACAGAATGGGAAAAGACTAGAGATCTCTTCAAGAAAACCAGAGATACCAAGGAACATTTCATGCAAAGATGGTAACAATAAAGCACAGAAACGGTATGGGACCTAACGGAAGCTGAAGATAGTAAGAGGTGGCAAGAATACACAGAAGAACTGTACCAAAAAGGTCTTAATGACTCACATAATCAAGATGGTGTGATCACTAACCTAGAGCTAGACATTCTGGAGTGTGAAGTCAAGTGGGCCTTAGGAAGCATTACTAGGAACAAAGCTCATGGAGGTGATAGAATTCCAGCTGAACTACTTAGAATCCCCAAAGATGATGTTGTTAAAGTGCTGCACTCAATATGACAGCAAATTTGGAAAACTCAGCCGTGGCCGCATGACTGGAAAAGGTGTTTTATTCCAATTCCAAAGAAAGGCAGTGCCAAAGAATGTTCAAAGTACTGCACAGTTGCATTCATTTCACATGCTACAAGGTAATGCTCAAAATCCTTCAAGCTAGGCTTCAATAGTACGTGAATCAAGAACTTCCAGATGCTAAAGCTGGATTCAGAAAAGGCAGAGGAACCAGAGATCAAATTGCCAACATTTGTTAGATCATAGAGAAAGCAAAGGAATTCCAGAAAAACATCTACTTCTGGTTCACTGACTACACTAAAGCCTTTGACTGTGTTGATCACAGCAAACTGGAAAATTCTTAAAGAAATGGGAATACCAGACCACCTTACTTGCCTCCTGAGAAACCTATATGCAGGTCAAGAAGCAACAGTTAGAACCACACATGGAATAATACACTGGTTCAAAACTGGGAAAGGAGTACATCAAGGCTGTATATTGTCACTCTGCTTGTTTAACTTTTATGCAGAGCACATTATGAGAAATGTTCGGCTGGATGAATCACAAGCTGGAATCAAGACTGCCAGGAGAAATATCAATAATCTCAGATATGCAGATGGCACCACCTTAATGGCAGAAAGTGAAGAGGAACTAAAGAGCTTTTCGGTGAAAGTGAGAGAGGAGAGTGAAGAAGTTGGCTTAAAACTCAACATTCAAAAAACGAAGATCAATGGCATCCTGTCCCATCACTTCATGGCAAACAGGTGGGGAAAAAATGGAAACAGTGACAGACTTTATTTTCCTGGGTTCCAAAGTCATTGTGATGGTGACTGCAGCCATGAAATAAAAGATGCTTGTTCCTAGGGGAAAAAAGCTATGACAAACCTAGACAGTGTGTTAAAAAGCAGAGACATCACTTTGTTGACAAAGCTCCATATGGTCAAAGCTTTGGTTTTTCTAGCAGTCACATACAGATGTGAGAGCTGGACCATACAGAAGGCTGAGCACCCAAGAACTGATGCTTTTGAGCTGTGGTATTGGAGAAGACTCTCGAGAGTCCCTTGGACACCAAGAGGATCCAACCAGTCAATCCTAAAAGAAATAAACCCTGAACATTCATTGGAAGGACTGATGCTGATGCTGAAGCGCCAATACTTTGGCCACCCGATGCAAAGAGCTGACTCATTGAAAAAGACCTTGATACTGGGAAAGACTGAAGGCAGGAGAAGAAGGAGGCGACAGAGGATGAGATGGTTGGATGGCATCATTGACTCAATGCACATGAGTTTCAGCCAGCTCTGGGAGACAGTGCAGGACAGGGAAGCTGGCGTGCTGCAATCCATGGGGTTGTGAAGAAGTGGACACAACTTAGTGACAACAAGAACACACGTGGAAGCCACAGCCACCACCCACCACATTTTGCTGGCTCCATTCTTTTCTTTGGAAGAAGAGAGCTCTTTCTCTTTCTTCCCCTCTCTTCCCTTCTCCAGCTTTCCCCCTTTTCTCTCCTAGCCTCAAGCTTTGCAATTGTCCTTGTCTTCCATACCCTCCTACCCTAACAGCTATATCACATTTCTTCTAAAAACTTCCGGACTCTTCTTTATGGGAATTCTGCCATGCATGATCTTTCCCACTTCCCCACCTACAGACAGCAGGTCAGAAAAGTGAGCCCAGAGGTGCATGGAGGATGGAGCTCTAGGGGCCAGGCTTTAAGGCTGAGGGACCACCTCCCCTCTCTGCACCTCAGACTCCTCTTCTATAAAATGGGAGCAGGTATTAGATGACTTCCTACTTCTTATCCAGCTCAAAATGGTTGTGATCCTCACTGGGGTTGAAGGGATGCAACCCCAAGGGAAGCAGAGACTGCAGCCATGAAAGGGCTAGGAGCAGGAGTGGAGGGAAGAGGTGTGGGAAGGCCGTCGTCCTCTGTGGCCTTCCGTTTAGTTCAGTCAGTTCAGTCGCTCAACTGTGTCTGACTCTTTGTGACCCCACTGACTGCAGCATGCCAGGCCTCCCTGTCCATCACCAACTCCCAGAGATTTAGTGGCTGATTTCCATGCTGAGTCACTGGCAGCAGCATTCCAGTGCTACCTGCTGGTCCTCATGGGAAGCTGGGGAGCTCCAGTAATTCATTTCTTATCAGCAGTGAGGGATTCCCTAAAAACACACAGCCCTGGGTCACTGCTCCAAATTTCCATGCTGTGGGCAACAGCTCTGGAGGCTAGCACCCACTGGTGATCAGGGTAAATATAAAAGCACTGACTCTCCCATAGACACCAATCAGAAAAGAAATACCAGTGGTAAATAATTTAGACAAAGATCCAGGCAGAGATACACAAAATATTTATAGTGTTTGAAAGGTCTCAGAAGAGGAAAAAAAAAAAAAGAAAAGATATTTGATGATTCTAAAAGTGAAACTATAACTTTCTCTTTCATTTATCTGTTGGCTTTACTTTTCATGTCTATTAGGGAAAGAAAAGAAACTCTGACATGAGAAATTGGATATAAAAGTCCTTTTCCTGGATGGGTCTAGATAAGTGGAATCTGCTTCAGCTTGATAATAAATTTATATATAGTTGGGAGATCAAGATAGTGGAATACAAGGACATAGACCTCACCAACTCCAACAAGTACATAAAACATACATCTACATGTGTACCAGTTCTCACAGAATACCTACTGAATGCTGGCAGAAGAGCTCATACAACCAAAACTGCCAGGAAGATCACCAGGCAACAAGGGAGGATGGGATGGGACCTGTACTGCTGGGAGGGAACTGTGAAAGAGGAAAGATTCCTTGCCCTAGGAACAAACTTTGCTGCCTAGATCAGCCGGAACAGAACGGAAGCTTCAGAGGCTCAGAGAAGAATGCAATGATTGGCTTAAGCAGGTAGAAAAGAGAGACCAGCACGCCTGGTCTCGGCCACCTTGCTGCACTCCCCAGCTCCATGCATGTGTCTGGGAGCACAGGTTGGGGCTGGGTGCTGAATCTTGGGTTTCAGCGCACAGCTCTGGGGAGAGGACTGGGGATGGCTATGCAGAGAGAGCCTAAAGAGGCAAGAGTATGGACTGGGTGGCAACTGGGGCTGTGTGCGGGATGAAACTTGGGTCTACTACAGAAGCCCTCTTGTTAAGGAGCACCTGAAGGGAGAGGTGGGGCCCCAGCAGCGCAGCCCCACAGAGTGCTCACAGCGGGCAGGGCTCTGCGAGCACGTGAGTGCCCGCTGTTGCCCCACACAGAGGTGGGGCTGAAATCTGAGCCGTATCAGGAGACCTTGTGACTTTAGTGGATTTACGCTGCCGCTGTCTTTGTAAGCTAAGTGACTGTGGGACATCCAAGCAGAGGACTGACGCTCCCATAGCTGGGGCAAGTCCAGAGTCAGCAGCTGCGAGTTTTGCGGGTACACGTCCGTGGAGGTGGGGCCAGGGTCTGTGCTCGTCCTGTAGCTCTGAGGGGGTCAAGGAGCATGACCTTGGGCAGCTAAGAAAGGTCCTGGGGCCTGACTTCAGGGAATCTGTGCCTGCAGATCTGAGCTGGTGGCTTTACGAGCACAGCACCTGAGGGACATCCAGGTCAATGGCCTGCATTCCCGTGGCTGAGGAGGAGGTGAGGCCCCTGCCAACAACAGTGCACTCTGGACGCACACATGGTGCGTGACAGACACCATGGAGCGCACTTCAGCGGACGGCTCCTCCTGAGGAAGACTCACGGCTCCTCCCCCGGTAGCTCCAGGCCTGCCCACCTCACACCGCAGCACAGAAACAAGATGATCTGGGGGGCTTCTACTCCAACTGGGGAGCACACTGCGCTCCCAACAAAGCTGTGACAACCACAGACCAAATAGGAGGCTCTGCTCAACTTCCACTGCAGGTTCTGGTCACCAGAAAAAGTCACACTCCCTATGAAGGGGATAACAACCAGCGTACAAGGAGGGAAGAAACGGCAGGCGCCCATTCTAGATGCAGCCCTTGCACCCAAAATATTAAGACTCAGACTACACAAGGATGCTCCCACATAAAACCAACTCTTCAAGAACATAGGCAATTACTGTTTCTCCTAAATCCAGGGGCAAAGAAATAAAACTGAAACCAAGAAGCAGAGGAACTATTTCCAAAAACAGGACAGGAGAAATCTCCAATAAAACAGAATGCTCTACCAGATTCTGAGTTCAAGAAGAAGGCTTCCCGGGTGGCTCAGTGGTGAAGAATTCACCTGCCAATGCAGGAGACATGGGTTTGATCCCTGATCTGGAGTCATGAAGCAACTACAGAGCCCACGTGCCACATGCTGCCGAGCCCTTGTGCTGCAACTACCAAACCCACTTGCCCTTGGTAGAGCTTGTGTTCTGCAACAAGAGAAGCCACCACAGTGAGAAGCCCACGCACCACAACTAGACACTAGCCTCTGGTCACGGCAATGAACTCAGCAGAGCCAGGAATCAATAAAATTACGAAAAGAAAGTAACAATTAACAATTAAGAAAGGGCACTGAGAGAAATGCAGATCACTTTAGCAAGGAACTACTAATAGAAACTATAAGGAGAAGCCAGTTAAAAGGAGAAAATGTATATGCTGAGATGAAGGCAAGCAAAAGGGAATAAATAACAAACTAAACATTGCAGGGTTTCCCTGATGGCTCAGCAGTAAAAGAATCTGCCTGCTAATGTAGGAGACATGGGTTTGATCCCTGATCCAGAAAGATTTCACATGCTGTGGATCAACCGAGCCTGTGTACCACAACTAACAGGCCAGCGCTCTAGAGCCTGCACATCACAACTGCTGAGCCCACACACCTCTACTACGGAAGCCCTCATGCCCTAGAGCCCATACTCCACAAAGAGAGAAGCCACGGCAACGAGAAATCCGCACACCACAACTAGAGAGAAGCCCCCACTCACCACAACTAGACAAAAGCCTGTGCAACAACAAAGACTCAGCACAGCCATAAGTAAATAAATAAATAAATGTATTAAAGAAACAATGTAGGTCAAATAACTGACCTAGAAAACAGAATAATAATGGAAATCAATCAGAAATGTAGAAAGAAAGTCAAATGAAAGAAAAAAAGAAAGTTAAAAAAAAAAAAAGAGAGATATGGGATAATATAAAGTGAGCCGATCTACAATCTAACCTACCACTGGAAAGAAACAGAAAAAGAACAAATAAAGCCTAAAGTCAGCATAAGGAAGCAAATAATAAAAAGTCAGAGAGGAAGAAATAGAATAGAGATCAAAAAATAGAAAACAAAACAAAACCAGTGAAACCAAGAGCTGGTTTTTTGAAAGGGGAAACAAAACTGGGGCTTCCCTGGAGGCTCAGTGGTAAAGAATCTGCCTGCAATGCAGAAGATGTGGGTCTGATCCCTGGTCAGGAAAATCCCCTAGAGAAGGAAATGGCAACCCACTCCAGTCTTCTTGCCTGGGAAATCCCATGGGCAGAGGAGCCTGGCAGGCTGTAGTCCACAGGGTGACAAAAGAGTCAGACACACTTAATGACTAACAGCAACAAAGCAAAATTCACACACCTCTGGCCAGGTTCACCAAGAAGAAATGAAAGGACCCAAATAAAACAAGAAATGAAAGAGGAAGTGTAACAACTGATTTTGCAGAAATACAAAAATCTGTGAGAGACTACTACAAAGAATTATATGCCAACAAACTGGACAACCTAGAAGAAATGGATAAGTTTTTAGGGACAGACAGCCCACCAAAACAGAATCAAGAAGAGAGAAATAATTTAAACAGATTGATCACTAGAAGTGAAATAGAATCTCTAATAATAATAATAATAATAATAAAACTCCCAGACTTCCCTAATGGTCCAGTGGTTAACAATCTGCCTGCTAATGTAGGGACATGGGTTTGAAACCTGGTCTGAGAAGATTCCACATGCCTCAGGGCAAGTAAGCTCATGCATATGTTTGCTGAAACTAAAAAAAAACCAAAACAACCCCCTGCAAACAAAAGTCTAGGATCCAATGAGTTTGCTGGGGAATCCTGCCAAACATACAATGAACTTATACTAATCCTTTTCAAAGTCTTCTTTAAGACTGAAGAGTAGGGGATACCCCAAAGTCATTCTATGAATCTACTGTAACTCTGATACCAAAACCAGAAAAAGACACTACGAAAAAAGAGAATTATACGTCACTATCTTTGATGAATACACATATAAAAATTCTCAACAAAATTCAGCAAACCGAACACAACAGCAAGTAAAAAGGATAATAAAATACATGATCAAGCTGGATTCAACCTAGAGTCACAAGGACAGTTCAACATAAGCAATACACCACATCAACAAAAGAAAAAACAAAAAACCCCCATGATCATCTCAACAGATGCAGAAAAAACATTAGATAAAATGTAACACCCACTTATTATATATAAAAAAACTCTCTAGAAAGTGGGCACAGAGGAAACCTACCTCAACATAGTAAAGGCCATATATTACAAACCCATAGCTAACATCATTCACAAAAGTGGAAAGCTGAAACATTTCCTCTAAGACTAGAACAAGTCAAGGATGTCCATTCTTGTCACTTTTATTCAACTTTAGTTTTAGAAGTCCTAGCCACAGTAATCAGAAAAGAAACAGAAATAAAAAGGGATTCAAATTGGAAAAGAAGTAAAAATGTCACTGTTTGCAGATGACAGGATACAATATATAGAAAATCCTAAATATGTTACCACAAAAAAGCTAGAGTTTATCAATGACTTCAGTAAAATTGCAGAACACAAAATTACGCACAGAAATCTGTTGCATTTCTATAAACAACAAAAGACCAGAAAGACAAATTAGAGAAACAATCTCATTTACCATTGCATCAAAAAGAATAAAATACCTAGGAATAAACCTACCTAAAGAGCCAAAAGATCTGTATTCTAAAAACTATAAGACGCTGATGTAAGAAATCAAAGATGACATAAACAGATGGAAAGATACAGTATGTTCTTGGACTGGAAGAAGCTATATTATCAAAATGACTATATGACCCCAAAGCAATCTACAGATTCAGTGCAATCACTATCAAATTACCAGTGGCATTTTTTATAGAACTAGAACAAAAAATTTTATAATTTGTATGGAAACACAAAAGATCCCAAATGGCCAAAACAATTGATAAAGAAAAATGGAACTGGAAGAATCAGACTCCCCGGCTGCAGACTATACTACAAAGCTACAGTCATCAAAACAGTATGGTGCTGGCACAAAAACAAATACATGGATTAATGGAGCATGACAGAAAGCAGAAATAAACCCATGCACCTATGGTCAATTACTCTTTGACAAAGGAGGCAAGAGTATACAATGGAGAAAATATAGTCTCTTCAGCAAATGGTGTTGGGAAAGCTGGACAGCTACATGTAAATCAATGAGGTTAGCACACTCCCTTACACCCTACACAAAAAGAAACTTGAAATGGCTTAATGACTTAGATATAAGAAAAAAAAAAGTAAATATAAGACGACACCATAAAAATCCTAAAAGGGAACATAGGAACAACATTCTCTGATATAAACTGTAACAATGTTTTCTTAGGACAAGTCTCCTAAACCAACAGAAATAAAAACAAAAATAAACCAATGGGACCTTATCAAACTTATAAGCTCTGATAACCAACAAGGTCCTACTGTGCAGCATAGGACACTATATTCAATATCTCATAATAAATTATAATAGAAAAGAATATAAAAAAGTATTATATATATGTAAAACTGAATCACTCTGCTGCACACCAGAAATACTTTGTAAATTAACTATATATAATAAGCAAAAAGTAAATTTACACATAAATCTTATAATTTATAAAATTATATTGATATAATTCATATATAAATTGTCAAAAATCCAATGTGTTCAGGGGAAGAGTGAAATGGACTGACGGGCCCAAATAAAACCTTGTTCTCCTCATTAACCTGTCTTGGTGGGATGCAACCACGGTCTTGGACACCCATTATTCTTGGGAACTTGGGAAATTTACTTAAGTCCTCTAAACCTCTTCTGTGAAATGTGGATAACAAGAGTTGCCGTAACTGGGTGATGAGAGATTTTAAGGAGATAATCCCACACAGTGCTGACAACAATGCCTGACATGTCTTGAATATTCAGTCCACACAGATTTGTCAGCAACTGCTAACCAAGCAAAGACTAAGAGCTCTGGTGCCGAGTTCCCAGGGTCTTGCTTTCTGGCTTCTTGGGGCTGTGTTGGAGCGCCTTTGTTGGGTGTCTTCTGGGCACTGTGTGGGCTTTCTCCGGTTGCGGTGAGCAGGGGCCAGTCGCTAGTTGCTGTGCGTGGGCTTCTCATTGGGGTGGCTTCTCTTGTGAAGCACGGGCTCCAGGGAGCTTGGGCTTAGCTGCCCTGCGGCATGTGGGCTTAGCTGCCCTGTGGCAGGTGGGATCTTCCCACTTCAGGGTCAAACCTATGTCCCCCGCATTGGCAGGCAGATTCTTAACCGCTGGACCACCAGGGAAGTCCCCCAGTGTCTTTCTCTGCATCACTTTGACTGACTTTGAAAAAGTGAGGGAAATTCTACTCTTGTCAATGCCCATAAAAATAATGTACAGGTATTTACAAAAACCAGCCCCACATGGTATAGAGAGTAAATTCACCCCAGTGCAATCAGAGCCCAATTCCAGGCAGTCCATAAAATGACAAAGATGTTAAGTGAAAGTGTGTTAGTTGCTCAATTGTGTCTGACTCTGTGACCAGGCTCCTCTGTCCATGGAATTCTCTAGGCAAGAATACTGGAGTGAGTGGCCATTCCCTTCTCCAAGGGATCTTCCTGACCCAGGGAAATGAACCTGGGTCTCCTGCACTGCAAGCAGATTTTTTTATTGTCTGAGCCACCAGCTGCTAACTGCTAAGTCACTTAGTCGTGTCCGACTCTGTGTGACCCCATAGATGGCAGCCCACCAGGCTCTCCCGTCCCTGGGATTCTCCAGGCAAGAACACTGGAGTGGGTTGCCATTTTCTTCTCCAATGCATGAAAGTGAAAAGTGAAAGGGAAGTCGCTTAGTCGTGTCCAACTCTTCGCGACCCCATGGACCGTAGCCTACCAGGCTCCTCCATCCATGGGATTTTCCAGGCAAGAGTACTGGAGTGGGGTGCCATCACCTTCTCCGGACCACAAAGATATTAAGTTTTCCAACAACGTTTATGTCAAAGTCTAGGAGAAAGGTTGTCAGCTTGACAGATTTGAATCCTGCTCGTGCCCTGAACATAGTTTAAGCAAGTTGCTGAATTCTTCTAAGCTCCTGAAAACTGAGGATAACACCAAATCCTACAGGGTTTATTGTGCAGACCGAGAAATCAGAGATGATCAGTACGCAGCATAGTGCCTGGCCATTGCCAAAGCTTGCGAACTAGTCACTTTTAGTATTATCACTTTTGTATTTGTATCATTATTATTGTATGTATAATCAGTATACATTATTATTATTAATTATCTGTGACGAAGTTTTGTTCTGTGCTGTGGAAGGGCTGGGGCTGTGGAAGGCAGATTTACCTCCAAGCCCTCCCAAAGCCTCTCCCTGACCCTTCAACCTTTGTTTCATGATGCTAACAGTTCCTTTGCAACAGGAAGTAGCCCTGAGGAGTTGTAAATAGTCCTGGGTGTAAAGTGCATTGATTTTGCCTGAAGACCTTTATCCAGGTTCTTTTATTGCCATCTACTGGTCATGTGATCTTACAAAGGTCACATAACCTCTCTGAGTCTCAGGGGCATGTGGAGAGACAATGTAATCAACTTCATAGATTTGTGGTAAGATTTAAAAGGATGTTTGAGAAAGTGCTTGGCAAAGCATGATGCTTATAAAAGTATTACATGTTATCATTACAACAGTGCATCCTCCATTCTTTTTCCTAAATATCTTTGGATGCTATATATATATATATATATATCTCATACATGTAAACTTCTGTGTCACAATTGTTAAGGGATTTTCCATAGTTATTTGAAAATGGTGCTAGCTTGGGAGGGAGAGGAATGAACCTGGATTCTCCCCAGACTGGGGAGGAGTCTGGAAGACTCTGCCAAGGAGTCTCATCCAATAGCTTCCAGGGACAAGGTTTGCAACAAGATTATTCATGAAATCTAACGAGCTTTCACGTTTTGGTTTGAGTAGCAAAGGAAACACTGAAAGGCTAAAGCTACTAAAATAGGGCCATGGCTCTTCCCAACATCATTCACATCATGCCCAGGTTTCCTGGCACATTCTGGCCATGGCAGAGATGCTCTGATTCACAGCTTAAAGTTATCGGGAGCTCTGTGTGGTGGCTGTTTCTCCTACGGCTCTGAGGTGATGCTCTGGTAGGTGCTTCTTGTAGCTGCATGGGTTTCTAGAAAGGCAAGAACCATTTTCTTGGGTCATAAAAAGAGCTGTGGCATAATACTGAAAGGTACATTTCAGACTAAACATATGTCAAAATAAAACCCTCAAAAACAGGCGGGGGCAGGGGAGTGGGTGGAGGTCAAAGGAAGTAGAGAAGTCAAGGAAACTTTTTTCCAGCTTTGCTTATTTGCAAACACTGAAGGTCCTGAGCACAAATCTCCTGTTCCGAAATGGGTGAATTTAACTCAGATGACCATTGTATCTACTACTGTGGGCAAGAATCCCTTAGAAGAAATGGAATAGCCATCATAGTCAACCAAAGAGTCCAAAATGCAGTACCTGGATGCAATTTCAAAAATGACAGAATGATTTCTGTTCGTTTCCAAGCCAAACCATTCAGTGTCACAGTAATCCAAGTCTATGTCCGACCAGTAATGCTGAGAAGCTGAAGTTGAACGGTTCTGTGAAGACCTACAAGACCTTCCAGAACTAACATCCAAAAGAGATGTCCTCTTCATTATAGGGGACTGGAATGCAAAAGTAGGGTCAAGAAACACCTGGAGTAACAGGCAAATTTGGCCTTGGAGTATAAAACGAAGCAGGTCAAAGGCTAACAGAGTTTTGCCAAGAGAACACACTGGTCATAGCAAACACCCTCTTCTAACAACACAAGAGAAGATTCTACACATGGACATCACCAATGGTCAATACCGAAATCGGATTATATTCTTTGCAGCCAAAGATGGAGAAGCTCTACACAGTCAGCAAAAACAAACTAGGAGCTGACTGTGGCTCAGTTCATGAACTCCTTACTGCCAAATTCAGACTTAAATTGAAGAAAAGTAGGGGAAACCACTTGGAGAAGGAAATGGCAACCCACTCCAGTGATCTTGCCTGGATAATCCCAGAGACTGGGGAGCCTGGTGGGCTGCTGTCTATGGGGTCACACAGAGTTGGACATGACTAAAGCAATTTAGCAGCAGCAGGGAAAACCACTATACCATTCAGGTATGACCTAAATCTAATCTCTTACGATTATACAGTGGAAGTGACAAATAAATTCAAGTGATAAGATCTGATAGACAGAGTGCCTGAAGAACCATGGACAGAGGTTCATGACACTGTACAGGAGGCAGTGATCAAGACCATCCCCAAGGGGAAAAAAAATGCAAAAAGGCAAAATGGTTGTCTGATGAGGTCTTACAAATAGCTGAGAAAAGAAGAGAAGCTAAAGGCAAAAGAGAAAAGGAAAGATAAACCCATTTGAATGCAGAGTTCTAAAGAACAGAAGGAGAGATAAGAAAGCCTTCCTAAGTGATCAATGCAAAGAAATAGAGGAAAACAACAGAATGGGAAAGACTAGAGATCTCTTAAAGAAAATGAGAGATACCAAGGGAACATTTCATGCAAAGATGGGCACAATAAACGACAGAAATGGTTTGGATCTAACAGCAGCAGAAGATATTAAGAAGAGGTGGCAGGAATACACAGAAGAACTGTACAAAAGAGATCTTCACGACACAATCACAATGGTGTGATCACTCACCTAGAGCGAGACATCCTGGAATGCAAAGTCAAGCGGGCCTTAGGAAGCATCACTACAAACAAAGTTAGAGGAGGTGATGGAATTCTAGTTGAGCTATTTCAAATCCTAAAAGATGATGCTATGAAAATGCTGCACTCAATATGCCAGCAAATTTGGAAAACTCAGCAGTAGCCATAGGACTGGAAAAGGTCAGTTTTCATTCCAATCCCAAAGAAAGGCAATCCAAAGAATGCTCAAACTACCGCACAATTGCACTCATCTCACACGCTAGTAAAGTAATGCTCAAAATTCTCCAAGCCAGGCTTCAACAGTACTTGAACCATGAACTTCCAGATGTTCAAGCTGGATTTAGAAAAGGCAGAGGAACCAGAGATCAAATTGTCAACATCCGCTGGATTATCGAAAAAGCGAGAGAGTTCCAGAAAACCATTTCCTTCTGCTTCATTGACTATGCCAAAGCCTTTGACTGTATGGATCACAACAAACTGTGGAAAATTCTGGAAGAGATGGGAATATCAGACCACCTGACCTGCCTCCTGAGAAATCTGTATGCAGGTCAAGAAGCAACAGTTAGAACTGGACATGGAACAACAGACTGGTTCCAAATAGGAAAGGAGTGCGTCAAGGCTGTATATTGTCACCCTGCTTATTTAACTTATATTTAGAGTACATCATAAGAAATGCTGGGCTGGAAGAAGCACAAGCTGGAATGAAGATTGCCAGGAGAAATATCAAGAACCTCAGATACGCAGATGACACCACCCTTATGGCAGAAAGCAAAGAAGAACTAAAGAGCCTCTTGATGTAAGTGAAAGAGGAGAGTGAAAAAGTTGGCTTAAAGCTCAACATTCAGAAAACGAAGATCATGGCATTTGGTCCCATCACTTCATGGGAAACAGATGGGGAAATAGCTGAAACAGTGACAGACTTTATTTTGGGGGGGCTCCAAAATCACTGCAGATGATGACTGCAGCCATGAAATTAAAAGACGCTTACTCCTTGGTAGGAAAGTTATGACCAACCTAGATAGTATATTAAAAAGCAGAGACATTACTAGGTCTGTCTAGTCAAGGCTATGGTTTTTCCAGTAGCCATGTATGGATGTGAGAGTTGGACTATAAAGAAAGCTGATTGCTGAAGAATTGATGCTTTTAACTGTGGTGTTGGAGAAGACTCTTGAGAGTCCCTTGGACTGCAAGGAGATCCAACCAGTCAATCCTAAAGGAAATCAGTCCTGAATATTCATTGGAAGGACTGATGCTGCAGTTGAAACTCCAATACTTTGGCCACCTGATGCGAAGAACCGACTCATTGGAAAAGACCCTGATGCTGGCAGAGATTGAAGGTGGGAGGAGAGGGGGACGGCAGAGGATGAGATGGTTAGATGGCACCACTGACGCGTTGAACATGAGTTTGAGTAAGCTCTGGGAGTTGGTGATGGACAGGGAAGCCCAGCGTGCTGCAGTCCAAGGGGTTGCAAAGAGTCAGACACGACTGAGCGACTGAATAATGCTTGGGAGCCACAGCAGCCATGCTGAACTTCAGGGGCAGCCTTTACCCTGTGGGCTATGATGTTCTCTAGGAGGCGCCACTCAAGTAGAATACAATGGTGGTGGTACACCAAGCTTTTGCGCAGTAGGACCTTGCTGGGACCAAATCCTACAAGAGTCAGACATGTATCGGAAATAAAGCCTCAATCCTTACTGTAGTTTTCTCACCAATTTTTTCTAAAAACAAACCAGTGGACAAATAAAACATTTTAAATCCCCAGTTAAAATGTCAGGAGGGACATTAGGTGATACAATGTTTCCAGATAAGCACTATTTAAAATCCTAATGCTGCAGTGGATTATGTGTTCCTAAGGAAAGCAGGTTTGTAGTTAAAATGTGTGCCTGATCATTTATTTTCCTCCTGTTCCATTTAATTTGGGTCTGATAGCTCCTAGTATCTGTTATATTCAAAGAGTCTCAGGAAAAATATAAAAGAAAAAGGTACTTTACTTTTAAATAAATTCCAAAGTCATGTCTCTGCTTCAGGCTCTCAAGATAAAAGACAGCAGCCGAGTAGTTCAGGCAGTAGGTCTGGTGGCTCTGACACAGGCTACCCCGGAAATACTGCAAGGGGAGAAGGGCACGAGAGAGTGAAAGGATGCAAAAGCACAGAGAGACCTTCTCTTCACTTTTAGCAGTAACCAAAGCAGGGGAAGCTGGGGACACACCAGTATCAACCATGTGTGCATGGAGAGAAGCAGGTGATCGTCAAACACTATTAAATAATGGTATCCCCATGATAAACCATTAACTCCTATATTGGAAAGCTTGATGCTGGAGCCGAAGCTCCGATACTCTGGCCACCCGATGCACAGAGCCAACTCACTGGGAAAGATCCTGATGCTGGGAAAGATTGAGGGCAGGAGGAAAGGGGGTGACAGAGGATGACATGGTTGGATGGCATCACCGATTCAATACACATGAGTTTGAGCAAACTCAGAACATAGTGAAGGACAGGGAAGCCTGGTGTGCTGCAGTTCATGGGGTCGCAAAGAGTGGGACACAACTTAGTGACTGAATAACTCCTCCTCCTCAATAAATTGCCTTTTCTTGCCTGTATTTTTTTAAAAAAATTCTATTTGGGACATCTTGATTTAATTTACCCTTTATTTGCACTTATGCTTTGTTGAGGCCCACACAGGTTGCATGGTACCTGGTAACAGACACTGCCTAAGCCTGTGCTCATAGTATGTGATTAAAGTAACAACATCTAACTTTTCATCAAATCTTCTGCAAAAATATCTACAAACTGAATTCCCCTGCCAGCTTCTAAAAAACAGTCAAATCTGGGCACCTCATTAAATGTACTGTTTCACAGCAAGCATTTTATGTACTTGTTTTACCTAATCTGACACTTGCCTTTCCCTTTCTTCACTATTCTTATGTACTGTCTTAAACTTGCTGTAATGACTACACATTCTTAAGTCGTATCAAATTTGTATTAGAATAAGCCAGGTGGCCAGTGTGCAAGTACACACATTTACACTACCTAGATTACCACTGAGGGTAGGCCTGGCCATGGGACTTCCTGAGGCTGATGCGTGTGAACAGATATGCCGGAAACGTGAAGAGCCAGTGAGCGTCCGGCCTCTTTCACGTCTTGCCCTGGAGGCGCAGTGGTGACTTTCCAGGTGGTGGCTGCTCCTTCAGCAGGGGTCCCGGAGTGAGAACAATGAGAAAGCAGGAACACGGCGTGAGTGAGACGTGAACCAAGCCACCGAGAGCTGGAGTTTCTTTCCGTGGCACAACGAATCCAACCTGACGCAGGCCTTTTTAAATTTAGGAAAAACTTCTGCAGCCCACCTTTGCGCCTCTGTAACATATCAGGAAGCATCCGTATATGGCTATCATTATATACTTTCAGTGAAGAGTCCATGCTTTACTAGGCTATGGTCTGAACAGCTGTGTCCCCCTCAAACTCACATGTTGAATCCTAATCCCCAAGGTGATGGTATTGGAGGGGGTGGACCCTTCCAGAGACGATGAGGTCCCAAAGGTGAAGCCTCCATGAATGAAATGAATGCCCTTACACAGGAGACTCTGGAGAGCTCTCCGGCCCTCTCCACTATGTGAAGAATACAGTGAGAAGTCTGTGATCAGAAGAGGGCCCTCACATGAGCCGGCTGCCACCCTGGTATTGGATGTCCACCCTCTAGAACAGTGAGACATCGATTTCTGTTGTTTACAAGCTACCCAGTTTGTGGCACTTTGTTACACAGAGCCTGGGCAGACTAAGGCAGACTACTTACGTGTTATGATGAAAAGCTGTTATTTCTTCAGACTATTCACTAAAAACTGAATTAAAAATTATTTTTAGGGGGCCAGGTCTTGTTGCTAACATCAGCCTTCAGATGAATACTCCCAGATATGTCTGCCATAGCATCTATGTCCCAAGAGAGCCACAGCTACCCTTCGCCCTTGGAGATTCTCCAAGACCAGCAGAGGAATGATATACTTGGATCTATAATGGGTGCTGATGCTCTTTTGTGCTTCTTCCCATCACCATTAGAGGACGATGGCCAGGTTAGTCCAAGGAGGCAAGTGGAGAGAGCCTGCCAGTTGTCCTAGCCCTTGATGGAGTACAGAAATTATCAAGAAAACCAAGGGGACTTCAGACCCTGAACCAACACACATCCAATCATGCTCATTATCTAACTTACTAAGGGCTCTACCCTTTAACAAAAACAAAAAATGTGTAGCATGCAATGGTCCTAAAGAAATAATTTCTGACTCTAAAGGAATTGGGAGATCCTGAGATTTTAGCTAATTATTTCCAACACTTTATATTCTTTCTCCTGTTTTTCAAAGCTTTTCTTATTCTGATGTGCTTTCAAAATTCACTGAAGGATCTCCCCAGCTTATGCCTAGTTTTCTGCTTGTTTTGCTTTCTTAAATAGTCCTTGTTCATATCTCACTTCAAGCATCACTGCCTCAGGAAGAATTTCCTAGCTGTAGCTACCTCACCATCTGCCCCAAACTAGAAGTTTCCTTTCATAATATCTATGTATCTTTTTTCCCCAGCACTAACCTCAATTTTACTATATAATCATTGGTGTCATTAGTCGATTAATTTCTTTCCCACTAGAATGAAAACTCCCCCAAAGTAAGGGGTGTGTCTAATTCTGCACATTATCATGTACACGTTATCAGCTCCACACGTAAGTACTTCGTAATGCACATTACTTTTTCAATTTTGATACTTGCCCTTTGCAAGAACATTAAACATAAACCTGAGTATAATGTTTACAAGTCAATGCATCTTACTCTATATTTAAAAAAATGGATTATAACAACTTAAATCTTGCTAAATGACGACAGACAGAAACAGGATTAAAAGCTCAAAGTAGGGGAGAAAGTTCAAATTATCTACTCAAGGGAAAAAATAGCATTTATCAGACCAAGGGTACAAGTCTTCCTCCTTCCTCCTCCTTTAATACACAGAAGTCTTATTAAGGGTGCTGATGGATTTGAAGGTTTACTTTATTCCTTTCAGAAAGCCTGGCACTTTTGTTAGAACGACTACTGAACCATGTAATTAGCCTGCACAAACTATTGCTGTGAATATTGCTTTAAATCGAAGTCATTTGAAAAACAGACTTGGAAATGGCTTTTCCATGCATGCAGACTTTGTATTAATAAAGCTCACACAGGAGAGATAACAATGGAAAAACAGAATCTGCAACTTATTTTTGAAAATGCTGATTGGTGGAGAAAGGGATGTTTCCCTTGTGGGAGGGTGTTGGCAGAACTTTCCCAGAAATAACGATGATGATGATGGTCGAGGAAATATAAACAATCATCCTGAGAGGCGGGTGAATTTATCACACAGAAGCTGAGATATCCCAAAGAGGATTTTACCTTTGTGAGCACGGAAATAAAATCCAACGATGGTGAAGTCTCACAAATGTCAATGTAGTCCTTGAAGATACGGAAAAGACTGCTCACAAAACCAAAGCTTGTCTAGGGCCAGGGAGAAAGGAAAACAGAGTAGGCACACTTGCAGGGCTAAGAAATAAATATCCAGTGAACTTCAAATTTTGTTCCTACAGATGATTCCTACTTCCAAGTTATCTCCCTGGCAAAATTTAAAGATTTATTTTCCTCTACTCTCTAATATATTTTCTTACAAATGAATTCCTGTAGTATCTCTCTTCCTTTTTAGAGGAAAGATAGCTTTTATTTATAATATATGTGATAAAGAACATTCATTTGAGACTAGTCATTTATGATGATGGAGCACTTAGGAATATGTTTTTCTCTTTCTTTGTATTCAACATTATTTACTGAGGAAACTCATGTGCCCAACATTACTTATTCAGTCCTTCTATGCACGAGGCACTGTCTGAGGTCTTCTGGATAAAGCAGTAAACAAGATGGGTTCCCGAGTATACACTAGAAGGTATATACTTCTAGGAGGTGTTCCAGAACTTGTACTCTAGAAAAAACATGGAACATTTCCTGAATTTGTGTGTCATTCTTGGACAGAATCCATGCTAATCTTTGTCTCATTCCAATTTTAGTACATGTGCTGCTCAACTGAGTATTATGATTATTTTAAGTAACCACAGAAGAATTTTTTGAAATGTTATTGAAGACTAACTGATGGCTGCAATCTATTGGAAAGATTTCCTTCTTATTAACCTGAACTCCAGACCATAAGATTATGGAGAAGGAATATGGAAGAAACAATATTCCATACGCCAACATGGAATACAAACCACAAAAAGAGAAAAGCATAAATTTTCAGAGTCCTCTGGCGATTTTCAAAACATGGCTACTGGAACCTTTCTACTTTGGCTCACCTGACTTAGCTCCTCCAGGTTTGCAAAAAGTCTCCATAAATCCACATCCAGGAGATATTCATGAGTCTGCAGATATTTTAATGTATTCATGAAGATCTTAAAGAAATAAAACACACATCACTTTCTGCTTTTCAATTTTGATATTTGCCCTTTGCAAGAACATTAGACATAAACCTCCTGAGTATAATTTTACAAAACAACTTAGGGAGCAGTATTTTCAATGGTTAGGAATTGTGCTAAACACAAATGATGGCATTTAAGCTCCACAGAACACATGGAAAACGTGCTCTTCTGTATGAAGTAGTCGTTGCTGTGTGAGCCCTACCAATATTCCTGTAGAACATAATTTGTTTGAGCAGGCTTTCTCTCCTCCCAGCACCAGAGAGATCTCCAAGGTTCTCTTCTTGCCAGCAGCACTTACTTGAGACCAAAACAACATTCATTCTCAGTCTTTATTTATTCCTTTCTCTGCAAAAGACTTAAATGTTCTTTACTTTCAGGAAATTGAAAAGAGAACTAATGAGTGATTATCTGATAACTGGTAAGATGTTTAGATTTGGATAAAGCCATTAAATATTAATGAAAATATTAAGAGAGGCTTTATGTTACTGTTACTTGACTTGATGTTTTCCTACAATAGGAAAACTACAGCAAGTCAAGAAAAAAACCACAATCCTCACAGATCACCTGTCCCTCATTCAATAAACTAAAGAGAGATCAATTTATTGAAATAGGAATACTCTGTATCAATATGATGAAGCATTCAGAGGGAGCAAATAAGTCAAGAATTACAGGTATGAAAAGATTGGGCTTTAGATCACCAACGTTTTCCAATTCCTATTTCTATATTACCTAATCAGTGCAGTAAACGGTTCTTAAACTTGCGTCAGAATCATTTAGAGGCCTTGTTAAACCAGAGATTAGTAGGCCCTACCCGAAGCCTTTCTGATTCAGTAGGTCTCTGATGAGATATGAGAATATGAATTTCTAACAAGTTCCCAAGTGATTCTGATGCTGCTGGTTCAAGGACTCCACTTTGAGAACCACTGTTGAGAGCTTCCCACAATCTAGGCAGCACCAGTTGTCTGGAAGTCTGTCAATATCTTAGCATTTAAAACATATAGCAGAAAGAAACAGAAACCGTGACTTCAGATAAATTGGAGACATTCAGAAGGAATCATCTTTGTGCTATAAGATTCTTTGCTTTAACTGTTTACAACAGCCAAGACATGGAAGCAACCTAGATGTCCATCGGCAGACGAATGGATAAGAAAGCTGTGGTGCACATACACAATGGAATATTACTCAGCTATTAAAAAGAATGCCTTTGAATCAGTTTTAATGAGGTGGATGAAACTGGAGCCTATTATACATAGTGAAGTAAGTCAGAAAGAAAAATACCAATACAGTATATTAATGCACATATACGGAATTTAGAAAGATGGTAATGATGACCCTATATGCAAGACAGCAACAGAGACACAGGTGTAAAGAACAGACTCTTGGACTCTGTGGGAGAAGGCGAGGGTGGGATGATTTGAGAGAATAACACTGAAACATGTATATTATCACATGTGAAATAGATCGCCAGTCCACGTTTGATGCATGAGACAGGGTGCTCAAGGCTGGTGCACTGGGATGACCCTGAGGGATGGGCTGGGGAGGGGGGGTCAGGATGGGGAACACATGTACACCCGTGGCTGATTCATGTGAATGTACGGCAAAACCCACCACAATACTGTAAAGCAATTAGCCTCCAATTAAAATAAATTTAAAAATTCTTTGCTTTATAGAATTTTTGGCCATTTAAGAGAAATATTGAGTCTTTCAGTGAATTTGAGTTACAAAATTCCAATTTACAAGCAACTTTGGGAAATTTATATTGATTGTGTAAAGGGAGGTACTTATAAACTCCAAATACCAGGGATGGGGGTTGAAAATAAACACTGATTGAGCTTCTTTTCAACATAAAATGCTAATTTAAAAAGCTTATGTAGTTGACAGTGGGACAGGAAGTTCCGTTTTGTTTACTAGGGCAGAGGAAGGCAGTGGCGCTCATGAGGTGAGTGCTCTGCAGTGAACATCTACTGCTTCCCACTCAGCCCCAGTGCTCCCCTTTCCCTAACATTATCCCAGTTGTCACCTCAGTATCTGCCCTTCCTCACTCCTTGAATGTGATCGCCTTAAGACAATGAGCACCCTCCTTAACACGGTAGCTGGTTCAACACTGTGCATGTGACTTAAACCAGTCTAAACTGAACGAAGATCAAGACTCTGGCTATGAATGTTAAGAAATGATTTCTGCCTCTTTATCTCTCCCTCCCTCCCCTTTCCATTTCTTACTCTCTCCATAGCCTCAAGGACAACAGCCACTGTGTGACTATAACAGAAGCTGGCCATAGGATGAAGCTCAGACCATGGAAGGCAGGGATGAGAGATGAAAAGAGTCCTTGATTTTGAGCCCCTTGATAAAGCCAACCTTGTATTCTCTCTCAACTCTGGGCTTTATGGTTACATGGGTCAATAACATACAGTCTTACTTAACTAGTTTTCTGTATCCTAACTGAAACAATCTCCAAGTTTTAACTTTCTAAGTATCTTTGCTGTTTATATTCTGCTGGTAAAGTGCTTAGCAACGACTGACACAATAAACATTACTTACAGTCAATAACTATCATTTGTACAGCACTTGGGATTTCTCAAAGGAAATTAATCTGGTCATCACAGTGATCACATCTGATCGCATTGTCATCCCTCTTGTAGCTTAGAACAGGAATAACAAAAGACATGCTGAGGGATAAATCAGGTCTGCTACCCATTTTTGTAAATAAGCTATCATTTTAACACAGCCACACACATTTCTTTACAAATTATCTGTAGCTTCTTTTGTACTGCAACAGAAGAGCTGAGTAGTTGCAATAAAGACCACAAGGTTGGCAAAGCCCCAAATACTTACTATCTGGACCTTGACAGAAAGAATCTTCTGTTTTATGATATGGAAGACTAGACTTTCTTAAGTGCACAAAGCAAGTCAGAGGCAGATCTACGACTTGAACTCATGTCTCCCAACATAGTGCCTTTTCCTGGGTATGAGAGATGCCAGGATTTAAAAGTGCTTATGGGCAGAGGCCAGGAGAAATATCAATAACCTCAGATATGCAGATGACACCACCCTTATGGCAGAAAGTGAAGAGGAACTCAAAAGCCTCTTGATGAAAGTGAAAGAGGAGAGTGAAAAAGTTGGCTTAAAGCTCAAATTCAGAAAACTAAGATCATGGCATCTGGCCCCATCACGTCATGGGAAATAGATGGGGAAACAGTAGAAACAGTGTCAGACTTTATTTTGGGGGGGCTCCAAAATCACTGCAGATGGTGATTGCAGCCATGAAATTAAAAGATGCTTACTCCTTGGAAGGAAAGTTATGACCAACCTAGGTAGAATATTGAAAAGCAGAGACATTACTTTGCCAACAAAGTCCGTCTAGTCAAGGCTATGGATTTTCCAGTGGTTATGTATGGATGTGAGAGTTGGACTGTGAAGAAAGCTGAGAGCCGAAGAATTGATGCTTTTGAACTGTGGTGTTGGAGAAGACTCTTGAGAGTCTCTTGGACTGCAAGGAGATCCAACCAGTCCATTCTAGGGCTGGTGCTTGGGGCTGGTGCACTGGGATAACCCAGAGAGATGGTATGGGGAGGGAGGTGGGAGAGGGGTTCAGGATTGGGAACTTATGTATACCTGTGGTGGATTCATGTTGATGTATGGCAAAACCAATACAGTATTGTAAAATAAAGTAAAAGAAAAAATAATAATAAAGGAGATCAGCCCTGGGTGTTCTTTGGAAGGAATGATGCTAAAGCTGAAACTCTAGTACTTTGGCCACCTCATGCGAAGAACTGACTCATTGGAAAAGACTCTGATGCTGGGAGGGACTGGGGGCAGGAGGAGAAGGGGACGACAGAGGATGAGATGGTTGGATGGCATCTGGACTCGATGGAGGTGAGTTTGAACTCCAGGAGATGGTGATGGACAGGGAGGCCTGGTGTGCTGTGATTCACGGGGTCACAAAGAGTCGGACACGACTGAGCGACTGAACTGAACTGAACTGATGGGCAGGGGCAACCTTGGGAGCAATGTGGTCCATCCTCCCCTGTGGTCTTAGAAGGCACTTTCTCCCTTCCTATCCCTTGCCCTGTGGTTCTTCTACAAGGAGCCTCCCCAGATCAGGACCAGTGCACTGTACAACTTCAGGGGCGCCATTTTCATGACAGACACCATGAACACACTGTGTAATCCAAGCCCCTTGTGTTACATATGGACGGTTGTCCTGGAAATCTATGACCGTGGCTCCATAGCTGACAAAACGCCTGGCACTGATCATAAGGGAGTAAGAGAGCCCGAAGAGCAAGCTGACCAGAGATGGAATGGCTGCCTTGAGGGTGGCTGTGAGCCTCCTGACTTGATGAGTGTGTAAACACAGGGTGCGAATCAGGCAGAGGAGATTCAGACAGCACATGGGCAGCTGGACTAGTTTACTGAGAAGGTCTCACCCAATCCTCCGAGTCTATGTTTAAGAAAAGAATGAAGAGAACCCAAGTTGCAGATAACCAGAGATAAATAAAATTTCCTTAAGATCCCCTGAAAGAGGGGAGCCACCCACCTTTCTTCAGCATGGAAAAAAGGAACAAGTCCCCAAAGAACCAATGTTTTCCATCTAACAAAAATTAAAGCCAGCATTACCATCTTAAGAACTAATAAATGGTCCAAAAAATAAGTGCATTCACTCGTGAAGAGTTCCCACACAGCCTCTTGCTGCTTTCTCAAGTCTGATTGATTAGCAGGAAGTTTCTGATGCATTTCCATGACTTCACTCCAGGTCTTATCCTGCATGTGGGAGGAAAAAGAGAGAACAAA
Organism: Ovis canadensis; assembly: GCF_042477335.2. Classification (NCBI taxonomy): domain Eukaryota; kingdom Metazoa; phylum Chordata; class Mammalia; order Artiodactyla; family Bovidae; genus Ovis; species Ovis canadensis. Next base: position 134,808,518 of record NC_091247.1, on the reverse strand, counting down.
CGTTTCCACCTTGATGGGCTGACCTATTGTCCTTTCTTGGACTTGTAGTGCAGCAGAAACAAGCAATCTCCCAAATCATGATCTCCCATTGCAAGCCCCAGGCGCCCCGCTGGATGAAAGTGAAAAAGTGAAAGTGTTAGTTGCTCAGTCCTGTCTGACCTTTTGGGATCCATGGACTGCAGTCTACCAGGTTCCTAGGACCATGGAATTCTCCAATTGGAGTGGGCAGACATTCCCTTCCTCAGGTGATCTTTTTAACTCAGGAATTGATCTTCCTGACCTAGGGATTGAACCTGGGTCTCCTGCATTGCAGGCAGATTTTTTACTGTCTGAGTCATCAGGAAGCCCATCCCTCTGGGCAGAGTTACCCAAACCACAGTCCTCTCTGCACGAGTTTGGGATATCAATTCCTCCCATGCATGGGATGGACATGTTATTTACAGTTTAAAAAGAATCCCAAACCCAGAACTGGGAAATCTGATCCAGGTTCCACTAGTAACACTTGCTGAAATTAACTACCGAAGAATCATGAAATGAGAGTTTAAAGAGACCATCAGAAATTGTCTTATAAAAACCAGCTTATTTTTCAAATGAGGAAATGAAGGCCCAGTGAGGGGAAGAATTGTAACAACTATTAACATTTATGTAGGACTTCTTGGTCTACAAAGTACTCTCATGTCCATTACTTTATTTAAGATAAAATGACTTCCCCGAGGTTTCAATGTGCTTTAGAGAGAGCAGACCTCCTTCTACCCCAGTCTGGGCTTCTCTTCTGTACTTTGCTATTATTATGAACAATGCAATAATCTGATATCTTATAATACTGACAAAAACAAAAAAAGAAGCCACACAGAAAGCAAATCAGGAGATACCTTCAGGGTGTGGAACTCATAGTCCCTGAAGTCTGTAATCTTCAAAGAGGACAGGCAGTCTTCCAGATCAGATATATGTTTGTTCTTGTCTTTGCCCTGCTAAGAGATTGTAAGAACAGGATTTTCATATTTGAATTCTTTTAGTGATACACCTCTGATAGCCTCAGCATCTTTGTTTCACGGTCCCACATGCAGGAGATCAGGCTGCGCAATTTGTCTATGAACCACTAACAGGTGAAAAGCCATTTCTGAGCCAGAGTCTGACCCACAGGAGTTCAGAATATCAGACATGGAGGAGAAAGGCTGGTGAACATGGCTGATCCAAACCTCTCATTTTACTAATTAAGAAAAAAAAGCTGGCGCCATAAAAGCAGAACTGCCACATAGCAATTAGATGGATTTCTGTCTAGTGTGCACCCTGCAAAAGTTAGTCCTTCAGAATCGAACTTTTCTGATGGACTTTACCATCAGAAGGGGCCTTGGAGATCTTAGTTCAACCCCTCATTTAGCAGATGACTAAATAAAGTCCAGAGTATTAAAGGAACTTCCCAGGATAGTAATTCTCAGCTGGAGAATACCAGGATATGCTAGAAACTCTAGTTTCTTTAGATTGGAACACCTACTTATTTTTGTTATAATTTTTATTTTAAATAATATTAGTTAAAAGAATCAGGTTCAAAGGTAATATGTGTTTGTTGCAGAAAACCTGAGAAACAAAAACACAAAGAAAAGCAAAGTTACCTGTAGTCTCCACTGGCTCCCCCCACCCCCAGGTAATTATTGAAAACACTTTTCTTATTGTATTTATAATTAATTTTTAATGGTATCACATTCATCTATCCTTTTGAAACTTACTGTATTGTGACTTTTTAATTTTTCTGACTCATTCACTATTCTCTTGCAACATCATGAATTACTCATTTTAAGAGTTCATTTTAGCAACTACACCAGGAAGAAGCTATCAAATAACAATGTGAGGCTCTCTAAAGTCAACTTGGCTGCCTAGATAAATGTTTATCACAAACAACATTTTAACTTACTGCATTGCATCAGGGTGCATGATGCTGGCGTGGATCTAAGCAGTTTGGCGGACATCATTCAACTTTAGGTAAAGTAGCCAGAGAAGGAAGGCTTATCTGCTATTGTGGGGATGTAGCTCCCTGTGTGTCAGAAAGATAACCCTGTAATAATTTCAGAAAGTGCTAAAGGACCATGGCTGAATCTCTGCTAAGGTTACGGCACCAAAACAAAAAACTTATTAGAGACTTATTAACTTCATAGTAGCAGAGAAATCTTGGAGCTGGTTGGGGACCTCCTACAGCAATTGGGACATGTGCCTTTTGTTGATGTCTGAAACCATAGTGACTGCATGTTGTGTAAATTAAAAATCAGCAGTCAGTTGGGAAATAAGGAAGCTGAGGCAATGGAAGACGCATCAGACATGGGGCGCCAGCCGTCTACCTTGAAGAACACTCACTGTGGCTTTCCAAGGATCTGCCCAACCTCCTGACCAAAGTGCTTGGTGGATATGATAGTGAGAAGGGAAGAGACAGTCCTCTCAAAGGAAACATTAACTATTTAGAGTTACTGACCCACTGCTGGAAGCTGTGCTCCTTCCACTATGATGGCGCTGGCTTCTGGTGGAGAGGCAACGAGATGTCAAAGGGATTTGAGAGAATATAGAAGATAAAGAAAATAAGTCAAGGCTAATCCTCAGGGCTCGAATTTAATAACTAAGAGGTGGGAGGACTTTCAAGATGGTGGAGGAATAAGACAGGAAGATCAACTTCCTCCCTACAAATACATCAAAAATACATCTGCATGCAGATGAACTCACACAGAATACATTCTGAATGCTGGCAGGAGATCCCTGACTTCCAAAAAGGCAAGCCAATCTTCTCAGAATGAGGCAGGGCAAAAGATAAAGATTTAAAAAAAAAAAAAAAAAAAGGGATTTCGGGACAGGGACCAGCATCCTGGGGAGGGAGCTGTGAAGGAGGAAAAGTTCCAACACATTCAGAAACCCCCTCATGGGTGAGGACAAGGGGGAGTTTTGGAACCTCAGAGGGGAATAAAGCAACAGGTGCTCAGAAGGCAAAACAGAGAGAATTCACCAGAGTTCGTTACCAAACAGCACTTCCCAGCTGAGGAGTGGCTTGCACTCATGCCCACTGCTGCTAGTGGGGGCTGGGTGCTCAGGCTTCAGGAGCAGGACCCCAGGAAGAGCACCAGTATTGACTGCTCTGAAGATATTCTGAGAAGGCCAGTATGACACAGCTGAGGCAGTCCAGGTAAAAGACTGGGACTCTCAGAGAGGCAAGAGATCATGGCGGCAGGGAGCCTCTAACTCCGTGTGCTGGTGGACTGCAGGAACCCACCTTCAAAACTGATACAGGCGGGATGAGCAAAGCCATGAGATGCCCAACCCCTGAGGGAGATACACACAGAAGAACTGTGCAAAAAAGGTCTTAATGACCCAGATAACCATGATGGTGTAATCACTTCCCTACAGCCAGATATCCTAGAGTGTGAAGTCAAATGGGCCTTAGGAAGCATTACTACGAACGAAGACAGTGGAGGTGATGGAATTTCAACTGGGCTGTTTCAAATCCTAAAAGATGATGCTGTTAAAGTGCTGTGCTCAGTATGCCACAAATTTGGGAAACTCAGCAATGGCCAAAGGACTGGAAAAGGTCACTCTTCATTCCAATCCCAAAGAAGGGCAACGCCAAAGAATGTTCAAATTACTATAGAATTGCACTCATTTCACTTGCTAGCAAAGTAATGCTCAAAATCCTTCAGGCTAGACTTCAACAATACATGAACCAAGACCTTCCTGAAGTACAACCGGGATTTATAAAAGGCATAAGAATCAGAGATCAATTTACCAACATTTGTTGGATCGTAGAAAAAGCAAAGGAATTCCCCCCCAAAAAAATCTACTTCCACTTCATTGACGATGCTACAGCCTTTGCTTGTGTAGATTACAACAAACCATGGAAAAGTCTTAGAGATGGAAATAGCAGACCATCTAATCTGCCTCCTGAGAAACTTGTATGCAGGACAGGAAGCAACAGTTAGAATTGGACATGGTTATTTAGCTTACATGCAGAGTACATCATGCAAAATGCCAGGCTGGATGAAGCTCAAACTGGTATAAAGACTGCTGGGAGAAATATCAACAACTTCAGATATGCAGATGATACCACTCTAACGGCAGAAACTGAAGAGGAACTCAAGAACCTCTTGATGAGGGTGAAAGAGGAGAGTGAAAAACTGGCTTGAAATTTAACATTCAAAAAAACTAAGATAATGGCATCCGGTCCCATCACTTCATGGCAAATAGATGAGGAAACAATGGAAACAGAGACAGACAGGGCTTGGGCTCCAAAATTATTGCAGATGGTGACTGCAACCATGAAATTAAAACATGGTTGCTCCTTGGAAGAAAAGCTATGACAAATCTAGACAGCATATTCAAATGCAGAGACATCACTTGGCCAACACAAGTCCATATGGTCAAAGCTATGGTTTTTCTAGTACTCATATATGGATGTGAGAGCTGGACCATAAAGAAGGCTGAGCACCCAAGAACTGATGCTTTCGAATTGTGGTGCTGGAGAAGACACTTGAGAGTCCCTTGGACAGCAAGGAGATCCAACCAGTTAATCCTACAGAAAACCAACCCTGAATATTCATTGGAAGGACTGATGCTGAAGCTCCAATACTTTGGCTACTTGATGCGGAAAGCCATCTCAATGGAAAAGACCCTTTGCTGGGAAAGACTGAGGCCAAGAGGAGAAGGGGGTGACAGAGGATGAGATGGTTAGATGGCATTACCGACTCAAGGAACATGAGTTTGAGCAAACTATGGGAGACAGTGAAGGACAGGAAAGCTTTGTGTGCTGCAGCTAATGGGGTGGCAAAGAGTCGGACAAAACTTAGTGACTGAACAAGGGGTAGATATGCCTGGCCAAAGCCACCACCTATGCCAGTGAGCACCAGCAGCAGAACTAGACGCAACTGCAGTTTATGATCCCAGAGTGGGGAAGGCAAGCCAATGGCCACTGCCAAAGCCAAGAAGGTGGCCTGAAGCAGGGGACAAAATACAGCTGCTGCGGTCCCAACGCTAGAGGTAGCAGCTGTCATCAGGCTGTGAGCCTGCACAGGTTACAACCCATACCTTCCTGGGAGCCTATGCAACTGAGCTCTGCGGAGAGACACAAGACCTGGGGCCAATCCCTCTGCGAGAGGGCACGGCCCACCTCAGTCTGTGGAAACTTCCCACAGGCTGCCGTAGGCACTCCCCGTCTGAGGCTTCCAAAGGCCTTCTTCTTCCCAGCCCGACTGAGCAAGTGAGTCTTAATGAGCTGCTACTTCTGTCCCCTCTGGTCTAGGTGGGGAAGACACTTGAGGGTGGCCTACAAACAGAGGTGGGCCCCAAACCAAAGTGGAGTACCAGGGGCTGTGTGAATAAAAAGGAGGAGGGGGATTCCCTGCTGTAGCCATAGGTACAGGAGATTAAATCTCTGCAATTAGCTTGAGACTCTGGACTTTGGGGGCAACTGTGGATTTGGGGAGCAAGTACAGGGGAGAATAAGGCCAGATCTGAATCTGAGCTGACCTCAGAGCATCCACAGCAGGTTCAGAGACTTTCCTAAAAATACTGGAGGATTTTCTGAGTAGGCAGATTGTCTGGTAAACACTGTGTGGAGAGGACAATGGAGGGCTCAGGAGGACATTCTTCCTATACCACTCTCTCCTTTTGTAATGTTGTTCTTTATTATTGCTTTAATTTCTACTTTTTAACTTACTTTTTCCTTTTTAAAAAGCATCTTATTTTTAAATAAACTTACTTTACTTTTCCCCTATTTTTATAGGACTCTTTAGTTATACTGCATTTCCCCCATATTTTTGGTTTTGTCTTTTTGCTAGTCTAGTTTTTAGTATTCATTTTCATTGATAGATTTCTTTATTGGCTTGACTGCTCTCTTTGTTTTTGATTCCTGCTTTTATTCTTTTTTCTCTATTTTCTCTCTTCTCTTTATAAGTCTGTGAGTTTCTTTGGGTGTTCTTGATTGACGAGTGCTGCTTTCACCAACTGTCTTGGAGTTTTGTCTTCTGTGTGGCCTGTGAAGTCTTGGTGCTACAGTAAGGGGTCATGCTTGAATCTCCAAGTTGGAAGACCCGAGTCCAGGACTTTGGGCCACCAGAGAATCCCCAACTCTATGAGACATTATTTGGCAAGAATTCTCCCAAAGGCCTTTATCTCAACACTAAGACCAGGTCCCACCCCAAAGCCAGTAAGCTTCAGTGCCAGATGCCTCAAGCCAACCCTTCAGCAAAACAGGAACATAACCCTGCCCGTTAGCAGACAGGCTGCCAAAAGCCACACCAAGCCCAGAGACACCCCAAACACACTGCTGGGCAAAACACTGCCCTTCAGAGACAAGATTCAGTTCCATCCACCAGATCACAGGTACAAGTCCCCTCAATCAGGAAACCTTCACAAGGCCCTGGTCCAATGCCACCCACTGGGGGCAGGTTCCACAAATAGGAACTGTGACCTTCCAGCCTGCAGAAAGGAGACTCCAAACACAGCAAACTACACAAAATAAAAAGACAGAGAAAGATGCAGCAGATGAAGGAACATGGTAAAAACCCACAAGACCAAACAAATGAAGAGGAAACAGGCAGTCTACCTGAAAAAGAATTCAGAGTAATGATAGTAAAGATGACCCCAAATCTTGAAAATAAAATGGAGGCACAGATAAAGGGAATGAAGGCACAGATCAAGAAGATATAAGAAATGTTTAACAAGGACTTCCAATGAGAAGAACAACAAGAAAGTCTTCTTAAGGGAACAATACAAAGAAAGAGGGGAAAACAATAGAATGGGAAAGACTAGAGATCTCCTCAAGAAATTAGAGATACCAAGGGAACATTTCATGCAAAGATGGGCACAATAAAGGATAGAAACGGGATGGAACTAACAGAAGCAGAAGATATTAAGAAGGGCCAAGAATACACAGAAGAACCATACAAAAAAGGTCTTAATGATCCAGATAACCATGACGGTGTGGTCACTCACTTAGAGCCGGACAATCCTACAGTGTGAAGTGAAGTAGGCTTTAGGAAGCTTTACTAGAAACAAAACTAGTGGAGGTAACTGAATTCCAGCTGAGTTATTTCAAATGCTAAAAGATGATGCTATTAAAGTGCTACACTCAATACGCCAGCAAATTTGGAAAACTCAGCAGTGGCCATAGGGCTGGAAAAGGTCAGTGTTCATTCCAATTCCAAAGGACAATGTCAAAGAACGTTCAAACTACTGCACAATTGTGCTTATTTACTATTGTGCTAGTAAGGTACTGCTCAAAATCCTTCAAGCTAGGCTTCAATAGTATGTGAACTGAGAACTTCCAGATACACAGGCTGGATTTAGAAAAGGCATAAGAATCAGGTATCAAATTGCCAACATCCACTGGACTATAGAAAAAGCAAGGGACTTTCAGAAAAACATATACTTCTGCTTTATTAACTATCATAGCCTTTGACTGTGTGGATCACAACAAACTGTGGAAATTCTTCAAAAGATCAGACTACCAGACCACCTGACCTGCCACCTGAGAAATCTGTATGCAGGTCAAGAAGCAACAATTAGAACTGTACATGGAACAACAGACTGGTTCCAAACTGGGAAAGGAGTACATCAAGGGTGTATACTGTCACCCTGCTTATTTAACTTATATGCAGAGTACATCATGCAAAATGCCAAGCTGGATGAAGCTCAAGTTGGAACCAAGATTGCTGGGAGAAATATCAACAACCTCAGATATGCAGATGATACTACCCTAATAAGTAAAAAGAGAAGAGGAACTCAAGAACCCCTTGATGAAAGTGAAAGAGGAGAGTGAAAAAGCTGGCTTAAAACTCAACTTTCAAAAAACTAAGATCATGGCATCCTGTCCCATCACTTCATGGCAAATACATGGGGAAACAATCAAAGCAGTGACAGACTTCATTTTCTTGGGCTCCAAAATCTCTGTGGATGGTGACTGCAACCATGAAATTAAAAGATGTTTGCTCCTTGGAAGGAAAGCTATGACAAACCTAGACAGCATATTAAAAACCCAAGACATTACTTTTCCAACAAAGATTGGTATGGTCAAAGCTATGGTTTTTCCAATAGTCATGTATGGATGTGAGAGCTAGACCATAAAGAAGGCTGAGTGATGAAGAATTGATGCTTTTGTATTGTGGTGTTGCAGAAAACTCTTCAGAGTCCCTTAGACTGCAAGGAGATCCAACCAGTCCATGATAAAGGAACTCAGTCCTGAATGTTCTTGGAAGGACTAATGCTGAAGCTGAAGTTCCAATACTTTGCCACCTGATGGGAAGAGCTGACTCATTAGAAAAGACCCTGATGCTGGCAAAGATTGAAGGCAGGAGGAGAAGGGAACAACAGAGGATGAGATGGTTGGATGACACCACTGACTCAAGGGACATTGAGTTTAAGCAAGCTCTGGGAGATGGTGGAAGACAGGGAAGCCTGGCCTGCTGCAGTCCATGGGGTCACAGAGAGTCAGACAAGACTGAGCAAATGAACAACAACAACAGAAGAAAAAGAGGAAAACAAAGGGTCTGAGAAAATATTTGAGGAGACTATAGTTGAAAACTGCCCTAACACGGGAAAGGAAGTAGCCACCCAAGTCCAGTAAATCCAGAGAGTCCCATACAGAATGAACTCAAATAGAAATATGCTCAGACATATTTGGCTACCTCATGTGAAGAGTTGACTCACTGGAAAAGACCCTGATGCTGGGAGGGACTGGGGGCAGGAGGAGCAGGGGATGACAGAGGATGAGATGGCTGGATGGCATCACTGACCTGATGGACATGAGTTTGGGTAGACTCCAGGAGCTGGTGATGGACAGGGAGGTCTGGCGTGCTGCAATTCATGGGGTTGCAAAGAGTCGGACACGACTGAGTGACTGCACTGAACTGAAGACATATTAATCAAACTAATGATAGTTAAATACAAAAAATATTAAAAGCAGCAAGGCAAAAGCAAAACATAACATAAAAGGGGATCCCCATAAGGCTAACAGCTGATCTTGCAACAGAAATTCTGCAGGTCGTAAGGGAATGACAGGATATACTGGAAAATGATGAAAGGAAAAAACTTACAACCAAGATTACTGTATCCAGGAAGGATCTCATTCAGTTTTAAAGAAAAAATCAAAAGCTTTATAGATAAGCAAAAATTAAGAGAATTCAGCACCACCAAATTAGCTTTACAAGAAATCTTAAAGGAGCTTCTCTAGACAGGAAACACAAGAGAAGCAAAAAGTCTATAAAAACAAACCCAAAACAGAAAAGTAAAAGGTAATAGGATCATACATATCAATAATTACCTTAAATGAAAATGGACTAAATGCTTCAAACCAAAAGATACAGACTGGCTGAACGGATACAAAAACTAGACCCCTATATATTCTGTCTACAAGGGACACACTTCAGACCTAGGGACACGTACAGACTGAAAGTGAGGGACTGGAAAAAGGTATTCCATGCAAAGAGAAATTGAAAGAAAGAGGGAGTAGCAATACTCATATCAGAAATAGACTTCAAAACAAAGACCATTACAAGAGATAAGAAGGATACTACATAATGATCAAGGGATCAACTGAATAAGACATAAAAATTATAAATATATATGCACCCAACATAGGAGTACCTCAATACATAGGGCAAATGCTAACAATTATTAAAGGGGAAATCGACAGTAACACAATAATAGTGGGGGACTTTAACACCCCACTCACACCAAATGAACAGATCATCCAGAGAGAAAATTAATAAGGAAACACAAGCTATAAATGATATATTGGACCAGTTGAACCTAATTGCTATCTATAGGGCATTTCAATCCAAAACAGTAGATTTCACTTTTTTCCCAAGTGCACATGGAACATTCTCCAGGATAGATCACATCTTGGGTCATAAATAAAGCCTTGGTAAATTAAAAAAAAAAACTGGAATCATTTCAAGCATCTTTTCTGACCACAATGCTGTGAGGCTGTGTTTATCAACTACAGGGGGGAAAAACAAACAAACTAAAAAACACAAACACATGGAAGCTAAACAATACACTTTTGAATAACAAAGAGGTCACTGAAGAAATCAAATAGGAATGACAAAGGGAAAGCATGACAGCTCAAAACCTATGGGTTGCAGTAAAAGCAGTGCTGAGTGGGAAGTTTACAGCAATACAAGCCTACCTCAAGAAACAAGAGAAACACCAAAAAAAAAAAAAAAAATCTAATCTTACAGCTAAAGCAACTAGAAAGAGAACAAAGCTCCCAAAGGTAAGACATCATAAAGATCAGAGCAGAAATAAGTGAAAAAGAAAGAGATAACAGCAAAGATCAATAAAACTAAAAGCTGGTTCTTTGCGAAGAAAAAAATAATTGACAAACTATTAGCCAGACTCATCAAGAAAAAAAGACTCAAATCAATAAAACTGGAAACAAAAAAAGGCAAATCAGTCAATGTGATACACCATATTAACAAACTGAAAGATAAAAACCATATGATCATCTCAATAGATGCAGAGAAAGCTTTCGATAAAATTCAATACTTTTTATCATTCAAAATTCAAAAATTCAAAATTTTACCATTTATGATAAAAACTCTCCAGAAAGTAGGCACAGAAGGAACATACCTCAGCATAATAAAGGCCATGAACAACAAACTCACAGAAAACATTATTCTCAGTGGTGAAAAACTGAAAGCATTAACTCTAAGAACAGGAACAAGACAAGGGTGCCCACTCTAACCATTACTACTCAACATAGTTTTGGAAGTCCTAGCCACAGCAACCAAAGAAAAGGAATGTAGACTGGAAAAGCAAAAGTAAAACTCTCACTGTTTTCAGATAACATGATACTATACATAGAAAGCCCTAAAGATGCCATGAGAAAATTATTAGAGCTAATCAATGAATACAGTAAAGCTGCAGGATATAAAATTAATACACAGAAATCTTTTGTATTCCTATACACTAACGATGAAAAATCGGAAAGAGAAATTAAGGAAACAATCCCATTCAACATAACAAAAAGAGTAAAATATCTAGGAATAAACCCATCTAAAGAGACAAAAGACCTCTGTCGCAGAGAACTATAATACACTGATGAAAGAAATTAAACACAACACAGATGGAGAGATACACCGAGCTCTTGGATTGGAAGAATCAATATTGCAAAAATGATTATACTATCCAAAGCAATGTACAGATTCAATGCAATTGCTTTCAAACAACCAATGGTATTTTTCACAGAACTAGAACAATAAATTTCAGTCTGTGAGGAAACATGAAAGACCCTGAATAGCTAAAGCAATCTTGAGAAAGAAAAAATAAAACTAGAGGAATCAATCTTCCTGGCTTCAGATGATACTATGAAGCTACAGTCATCAAGACAGTATGGTACTGGCACAAAAACAGAAATACAGATCAATGGAACAAGACAGACAGCCCAGAGATAAACCCATGCACCTATGGGCTCCTTATCTTTGACTAAAGAGGTAAGAATATATAATGGGGGGAAGACAGCCTCTTCAGTAAGTGGTGCTGGCAAGACTGGACAGATATATGTAAAAGAATGAAAATAGAACACTTCCTAACACCTTACACAAAAATAAACTGGAAATGGATTAAGGACTTAAATGTAAGGCCAGAAACTATAATGCTCTTAGAGGAAAACACAGGCAGTACACTCTTTGACATAAATCACAGGAAGATTCCCTTTGACCTACCTCCTTGAGCAACGGAAATAAAAACAAAAACAAATGGAACCTAATGAAACTTAAAAGCTTTTGCACAGCAAGGGAAACAATAGACAAGATTAAAAGACAACCCTTAAGATGAGAGAAGGAAATGGCAATCCACTCCAGTATTCTTGTCTGGGGAATTCCACAGACAGGAGAGCTTGGCAGGCTACGATCAATGGGGTCACCAAGATTCGGACACGACTGAGCACTAGAGAATTCAGAATGGGAGAAAATAATGGTATATGAAACAACTTACAAAGGATTAATCTCCAAAATATATAAGCAGCTCATACAGTGCAATATCAGAAAAAAAAAAAAACAGCCCCATCAAAAACAGGCAGAAGACCTTAACAGACATCTCTCCAAAGAAGACGTACAGATGGCCAATAGACACATGAAGACACTGAATATCACTAATTACTACAGAAATGCAAATCAAAACTACCTCACATCAGTCAGAATGGCCATCATCCAAAAATCTACAAACAGTAAATGCTAGAAAGGATGTGCAAGAAGAGGAACCCTCTTGCACTGTTGGTGGGAAAGTAAATTGATACAGCCACTATATGTAACAGTATGGGTGATTTCATATTGACGTATGGAGAACAGCATAGAAATTTCTTAAAAAACTAGGAATAAAACTACTATATGAGCCAGCAATCCCACTACTGGGCATATACTCTGAGAAAACCATAACTGAAAAAGACATGTACCCCAAAGTTCACAGCAGCACTATTTATAATAGGTAGGGCAGAGAAGCAACCTAGGTGTCCACTGACAGATGATGGATAAAGAAGATACGGTACATATGCACAATGGAATATTACTCAGTCATAAAAAGGAAACAAATCTGGGTCAGTTTTAGTGAGATGGATGAACCTAGAGCCTGTTATACAGAGTCAAGTCAGAAAGAGAGAAAAAAATATCGTATATTAACACATATACATGGAATCTAGAAAAATGGTATTGATGAACCTACTGGCAGGCAAGAATGGAGATGCAGATACAGATAATTGACTTGCGGACACAGTGGGGGAAGGAGAGAGCAGAACAAATGGGGAAAGCAGCTCAGACACATACAGACTACCATGTTTAAAATCGGTATCTGGTGAGAGGCTGCCACATAACACAGGTAACCCAGGCAGGCGGTCTGCGATGATCTAGAGGGGTGGGGCCAGGGGAGGGGAGGGAGGCTCAGGAGGGAGGAGGTATAAGCACAATTATAGCTGATTAGCCTTGTACTACAGAAACCATCACAACATCGTAAAGCAATTTTCCTCCAGTTAAAAAATAACTAAGAGGTAGGTGGAATGAAAGTTTGTAGTAAACACTGGTGATATGGAACTGGAATAAACTGGTATACAATCAGCCCTCAGTCCCTAGGGGGAATGGTTCTAGGACCTCTTCAGATACCAAAACGCACAGATGCTAAAGTCCCTTATATAAAATGTATTTTCATACAGTCTACACATATCCTCTCATATACTTTAAATCATCTCTAAAGTGAAAGTTGCTCAGTCGTGTCTGACTCATTCTGACCCCATGGACTATACAGTCCATGGAATTCTCCAGGCCAGAATACTGGAGTGGGTAGCCTTTCCCTTCTCCAGGGGATCTTTCCAGCCCAGGGATTGAACCCAGATCTTCCTCATTGCAGGCAGATTCTTTACCAACTGAGCCACAAGGGAAGCCCACTAGACTACTTATACCTAACACAATGTAAATGGTATGTATACTGTTGTTTCTGCATGGAAAATTCAAGTTTTGCTTTTCGGAAATTTCTGGAGTATTTTTTTTCAAATATTTTTTATTTGCAGTTGGTTGACTTCAAGGATACAGAACCTACAGACACAGAGGGGTGACTGTATGTGAATATGTGCATTTTTTAGTCGTTGACTTGAATTGGTGAGGAGAGAAGAGATCTTTGAGAGCTGTGATGAGGAGGAGGAGGGAGGGGTACCCAGGTCTGGCCATGGACCCCACAGCTGGAGCAGCAGTTTGGTACTGGGGCTAAAACGGATTCAGAGGCATACTGCCTGGGGCTGCTCAGACACATCCCCACTGTCACGAGCTGTGTGATCTCAGGCAAGCTATTCAAACCTCTCTGAATCTCAGTTTCCCCATTTGCAAAATGGGGGTGATAATGTTATCTACCTTGTTGGTTTGTTGTGAGAATTAATGAGCTAACATATGTAAACTATGAAATTCCCAAACAGGAATATGTAAACAGAAACACTACCTTATAACATGGTAAAGATTATGTATGTGCTTGCTTTTATTACAAATGCTGTTACTGATGGTTGGGAAGAAAGGAAGGAGAGAGGAAAGGTAATGAAAGGAAATACCTGTGATAGACTGGGGAAATACATTACAATATGGTAGCGTGTGATATTGATGTGGATTATCATTTATATAGATATGAATTGCTCAATAGAAAAGGCTAAAAAGATGGAGGAGTAAACACTAATTTTTAAGGAGACCAGATATTGTGTCCCTTTAAAAGTGGGCCTTTAAGAAATGAATTTCCGTCCATTACTGACTGAGAACATTTGCTGAAACATTTTGTCATTTCACTGATTCTTCTTCGTGTATCTCCACCTCTGCCTACCCACCTCCAACACTGTGCAAGCCATTTATCTAATTTTTTGCAAATTTACATGTCAGTCTGACCTTCTCAATTGTAAGCTGAGAATGAGCATCTTGGCATCATATATACCTAGTCCAGCATTTGGCACATACAGCTATCCAGTACATGTGGAACAAATTACTTTATGAGAAAAAAAACAGATGAATCATAAAAACTTGTAGGTATATCCCTTCCTTAGTTAAGTCTTTCCGTCTGAAAGCACAATCTAGCTTCCTGCTCTGGAGGAGCCCTCAGGAGAGCTGATGGGAGATGGCCCTTCCTCTCACCTTAGAGAAGGAAATGGTAACCCACTCCAGAATCCTTGCCCAGAGAATCCTATAGACAGAGGAGTCTGGTGGGCTCCAGTCCAGGGGATCGCAAAGAGTCAGACACGACTGCATGCATGCATGCTGGGACTCCAGACCTGACTGACAACTGACTCTGTTTTCATTTAAAGAAGCAAGGATCCCAGGAGAGGCAGCACCACAGGCCCTGCCTCAGACCTGCCAGGAAAACAGTCATATCGCATCCCTTAAGAGGGGCAAAATGAGAATGACTGGTGAGCAACAGCCCTGGTGACAAATTACGGTTTTACTAATAGTTTATGATTTTCAACTTGTGATGTTTAGACTGTGTCCCTATGGACTGAATGTTTCTGCTCCCCTAGTATTCATATATTTAAAGCCCAAATCCCTCAGGAGTATCTGCAGGTGAAACTGTTGGGAGGTAATTAGGTTTAGATGAGGCCATGAGGGTAGGGCCCTCACGATGACATCAGTATCTTTATAAGAAGAGGAGGAGGCACCAGAGCTCTCTCTCCACATGTGAAGACAGTGCAGCAGGCCATCTGGAAGCCGGGAAAAGAACTCTCACCAGAACCTAACCATGTGGCACTCCGATCTGGGACTTCCCAGCCTCCAGAGATGTGAGAAATAAATATTAGCAGTTTCAGCCACCTGGCCTGTGGCATTTTACAGCGGCCTAAAGTGATTAAGACACTCACACAAACTTTTTCCCCTTGAAAAAATAATGTGAAAGTCACTCATATACTTGATTATGAGAACAAGTAGTGTTCCAAACCCTGGTTACAAATGATACTCTCAAAAATATGGCCAATGCTCATTTTTTGCAGATGCACCCAGTGCTGGGATATACTTCAGATGCATTATTTATTTGTCACAACCACCCTATGAGGCCGGTACTATTATCATCTGCCTTTTTTTTTTTTTCTTTCTTAAACAGGGAAGGACTTGGAGCTGAGGGAAATGAATTCATTTGGCCAAGGTCACAGAGCAGTAAGTGGAGCAGCTGGGATTGAAATCTCAGAGAGCCTTTAACTTAGCTATGGTACTTAAAAAAAATAGCAAGGTATATGCATCCATAGAACCTCCAAGTTAGATGTCAGCAACTGATGGCAAACTGACTGGAGAGGCCACGTGAGCAGATGTTTTTTTTTTGCTTTTTAACACAAAGAGGTGCAGTAACTACTCGTAAGGCCCTCCTGGTGCTGCTGGCTGTGGTGTGTAGGTGTTGCGGGGTGAACACAGTCAATTCCTTTCCCTCCTCCTCACTCCAGGAGTGAGGAACCCTCCTTCCCTCTGTCCTTAGCAAGTTGGCAGGGAAGGTTTCACTGTGGCCAGCTCACGTCCTAGGCAGGAAAAAATCAGGCACCGCTGATTCTCAATTTATAACTCTTCAATAATTGAGGGCACCAGGAATTAAAGAAAACCCACTAGGATTAATCCAACTGGCTTTCCCAGAAATAGAATGTGTCTGTAGAATCTGTTTCTGTAATATCATTAATTTTTCAATGTTCCCAATATGCTCGACACTGACTGCAAACTGGGGCATACGCTTGTGCAAGTTTTCTCCGTCAAGTGAGCTGTTTCCTACGCTGTGTCAAGCTATAAATTTGGAGCTGTAAGGCATCACGCACGATATTAGGACTGCTTTGTTTTCTTGCAGAGCTCATTAACCACTGGCAATTAGCACTGTATCACTGCAGCAAGTGGCATCATTTGGCAAGTTCTGTATCCACTACTACAAATGTGATGATATAATTTAAATTTCATGTGCCATCTCCTGTCACAAGAAGATAAAGTATGATGAAGAGGCTTTTCAGACTTTCCTTCATTTCCCAGCTACTGGAGGCTTAATTAAAGCAAAAATGACAATTGCTCAATACTCACCACTCCTCTCTTGGAGAAAGGCCATCTTGGCTTTCTGGATTCTGGTGGGTGAAGAAATTAGAGAAGATATGTTAGTACTTTGAAGAACCAGTGACAGATCAAGGCAGTGCTTTACAAAACCCGCTTTTCCAAAGGAGCCAAACAGAATTTTTCCTGCTTTAATTCTCCTTGAGAATGCACAGAATGAATATTTATATTTATGCAGCTGAGTGAATGAAACAATGCTACAATTGAAAGGCTGGTGTTCTTTCTACCTTCTGGTGATACTGTCCTGTTTCAGCCTCTTTTCCCCCTACCGTTCAAGGAGAAATCTATAAAATGCAATAAAATGCTGCATACTTAATTTTAGACAGAGTTATAGGACTCTGGGGCTGAAAGGGCTTCATTTTAACACTGGAAACCACCCTAGCATATAATCCCCAGGTGTGGATGAGTGCAGACTCCTGAAATAGGGGGACATCAACATATCAATCTTTAGATCAGGGGCTTACTGTCTCTACTGGACATCATCCACATAGTCCTTAGGAGTCACCTCAAATTGAGAAGTCATTCAGTAATATATTCTTTTGATGATCAGGAAATAAAGACATTAGATTGTGGATTCTTGATTTTTATGTCATTTTCATTAATTTTTAATGCAACCCAGAAAAAGCTGAGAGTCATCTCTCAAGTTTAGGTGAGATGTTCTGATAATTCCACACACACAATGGATGCCTGAAAGGTTTGTCTCTGTTTCTACTAATTCATCAGGAGATTCTGCATAATATCAACACTTCCATCAGATGAAAGCATTTACCAAAAGAGTGTGCTTGAGGGACTTTTCCCATTGGAACCCTGGAATCCAACCAATTATTTTGCTCATTCTGACTACCTTCAGTTCAGTTCAGTCGCTCAGTTATGTCTGACTTTTTGAGACCCCATGAATCGCAGCACGCCAGGCCTCCCTGTCCATCACTATCTCCCGGAGTTCACTCAAACTCACGACCATCGAGTCGGTGATGCCATCCAGCCATCTCATCCTCTGTCGTCCCCTTCTCCTCCTGCCCCCAATCCCTCCCAGCATCAGAGTCTTTTCCAATGAGTCAACTCTTCGCATGAGGTGGCCAAAGTACTGGAGTTTCAGCTTTAGCATCACTCCTTCCAAAGAATACCCAGGACTTATTGATCTTTTTAAAGGGGAGATTAGGTGGAACCTCCCTTAGAAACAAATCTGCCTTACCACTCTCAGCCTTCAAACGTCTGGTGGTAAATTATGACGTCCAAATTGAACTTCGATAATTGGGGTCTCTGGAGAAGCACCACGAGACCATGGTTTGGGAACATGAGGACTCTATTCTAAACTCCTGGAGATGAGGGCATGGAGGGATATGATGAAGAATGCTGCATATCTTTCATTACGTGGCATCTACTGGGATGCTAGGCACACCTGCCTAGTAAAGAACAAAGAATATCAGGCAGCAATTGTGACCTTGTTCCTCAGCGTAGTGGATCTCAACCTTTAGCTGGCAAAAGAATCACCTGAGGGGCTTATTAAAAAGCATACTGCTGGGCCCCATTCCCAGAGTTTCTAGTTCAGAAAGTCTGACATGGGACCCCAGAATTTTTCAGACAACGCTGAAGCTCTTCATCTGGGCAGTACTACTTTAGCTGTTACCCAGTTTAGAGCATTTGCAAAGCATTACAGAACTTGGTCTAACTCCTAAGGCTACACTATGGTTAGAACTAGCTTTAACGTCAAGGGGCCTGGCCTTGAATCCCTTGGGTCCACTGAATCCCTTTTTGTGTGTTCATTTGGGTGGCCATATCCTATGAGACAGATGGTCACTTGCATTGTTGTCTTCTAAGACAGTAGATGTGAAAGTGCTCTATAAAGACTGAAGGGCTATACGAATGTTATTTATACGTTATTCACTTATGGCTGAGTTCCACACGTAAGGCTGCCTGTACAACAGGTGGTTAGTGCAGGCTGGTAGAGGGCATTCATTTAAGAGTCTGAATCCCATTCCTCTGACACAGACCAGCAGACACCACGACTAGGTCACCTTTCCTTTCTGGGTCTCACTAGGCACACATGGGAATGAGGAAAGAGCTGGGTGGTTTCCCAAGTATGCTGCCACAGGTGGCCCCTGGCTTCAGGGGAATGCCTTGGAGGTGAGTCTTTGGGACTCACCCCATTTCCAAGCACTGAAACTCCATCCGGATCTGTTTTGCAGACTGGATTTCCAAGGAATTATTCTTCTGTAAAATAGGGCTCTGCTCAGAACAAAGCCAGTTTAAAAACTACCAGGGTGAACGATAATCTTCAAGTCTCCTTTTAGCTCTGAATGGCTACCATTGCAACCATGGGAGTGTGTCCTGAACTCCGCAACTGTTCTTTTTTTCCACAACTGACTTCAAATGCAGAAGGTTCACCCTTAAGGCCGCCTCTCTCTAATCTGCTCTAACAGTAATCTGCTGTTACCAGGTCCTTTGTCTCCACATAGTGCCACCCTCGTTGGAGACACTGGTGTGAGGCTGGCAGCCAGGAGCAAGGGGTGGGTTACAGCAATGGCAGGGATGCTGCCCAGCAGCCCAGAGAGGGCACTTTGCTCCCGGAGGCTGACCATCACTTGGTGTACCTGTTCCAGGTCCTGGACATGGGGTATATTATTTGACAAGAGGACCTTTTGAGGAAGGTCCATAACTTATCCATCTCTGTAAGTGGGATGCCTGATTCAGATAGTTCCCATAATTCACGGCTGATGCTTGTCCTAGTTGCTGAGATATCTAACTTGGTAGTGCCCATGTTCTTGTAGTCATTAAATGTTCTGTAAATATCCTCTGCTTATTGTAACATCCATCTCATAGCAGGCATGTAATAAAAGTTGAATGGACAGGACCTGAATTCAGCAGCAGAAGTGGATGGCACAGGTAGTCCGCAGCTCCAGCTGACACCAGAAGGTCCCCGGGGAACACCTCAAGGCCAGGTAAGTTGAGCACCACAGAACTCCTCCTGTGCTCGTAGAATCTGTGTTCAGGAGATGGAAGGAGAGTGCTTACAGCTGACATGCAGGGAGGGGTATCACTCGGACCACCCCTGGGTCCTCAGAAGTGACTGCCGGCAGTTCGATTAATGCTGGCTTTCTTAGGAGGCCACTCCAGGCATGGAGGGCTGCAATGACCCACATACCCCATGTTTGACACCTTTCTGAGCCTTAATGACTGTTTATGGTTTTTGACTAATCCAAAGCAGAAGAGTTCACCTGGAAGTGTCAACACAAACATACTAGATGTGTTCTGACTCAGGAGGACACTAGGAGAAAGCCTTTAAACACCAGAGTCTTTGCAAGTTACTCATATGGCCTCAGGGGGGACAGGACGCATGTGCACGGCCACCACACACACCCCTAATCGGAGGCTGGTTGTTTAAAGGTAACACTTTTATTTTTCCCAGGGAAAAATGGCAACTGCTGTTGGAAAAGCTTAGCCAACAGGCCTATCTAACTTCTTTCTTCTACCCTATTTCATGAAACTTCCTGTCAGACGCGCACAGAATAAATGGTTGACATCAGACACAGTGCAGAGTAGCCACAAAACCAACAGGCATGTGATCAGTGATTTCTAAGAAACAAAATGAGTAAGGAATGAGAGCATTCAATTGCAGGGATTCTCAGTTTCCCCATCAGAGCTGTTCAGATATTCCCTTAGGCTATTTTGAGGGTGAGGGAATGCAATTCCCTCTACTTACCAACCTATGTAATCTCTAAATTCCCTTTTTAATCAAATAGCTTAGCATATCATTTACCTTATATACAGAGGAATCTTGTTTCCAACAAAAAGTCTAGCTATGAATTTGCCTTGAAAGTTTGGAGTCATTTTCCTTTGGATATTATGATTTGGGTCACTGCCATGTAGCTTTCCTCCTCCAACAAAGAGGCCTTGCCTGGAGCCCTGTGAGACTCCCTGGGCCAGTCCTTCCTCTGTCCCACCTGCCTACAGCGTGAGTCCTCCATGCCTTGTAGCCAAGTACCATGCTGCTGACTTTTTTGCAGGATTGATGCCCTTTCTGCCTGTGCTTTCATCTCTCGTTTCATAACTGAATATTCTTGGCTCTCATGCCCTTCTTCCTATCAGTATATCTGCTGCTGGGATACTGCTCATGTCCTATCAGGCCCAACATGCATGTTGTTCTAATACCAAAAGCTTGGTATTAGAATAGCTGGTGGAATTTATTTCATTACCCATCCCCAAGTCCTAACTCCTGGCTTCTGATCTGGTAGGTCTGAAGGTGGACCTCTGCATCTGCAGTTTCACCCAGCTCCCTAGATACTCAGAGCTGGAGAACAACTGATTTTGAGAATACAAGTACCTTGATAGAGGTCTTTCCTACCTTTAAAATATATTTCAAATCTTCAGCCTTTTGCTAAAAACATTTTAAATCATTTTACATACGAACAGTAGGACAAGTTGTATGGGCATGTATAATTAGTGAATAACCTATGTCTCATAAATTCCTACAAAATCTATGAGGTAAGAATGCCTCAGACTCTGCAGACAGATGACAGAGGCATAAAAGAAAGCTAACTGTCAGTTATTGAAATCTGCTTCCTCTAAGAAGGCTCACCTGACGCTCAAAGAAATATTTCTTCGTATTTGTGTGCTGTCTGGCACCCCCTAGGCCAGGTCCTCAACGGCTTCCATCTGTATTAACACAGTTGTCTCATCACTTTTATCTTCACCTTCTGCTCCATCATTTTGGTCCCATCCCACACCCAGTCACTAAATATAAGTTATCCAAAATGTAAGTCGGGCCCTAGTCCCTCCTAGCCTCAGATGAACAGGTTTTTAAAGCATCCATACAAGCCTTCCATGAATTGGCCCAGTAACCTTCCTAATACTCTTTACTTTGCCATTTATTCTCTGGGAATGGATTTTAATTTCCCACACAAAATGTATCATATGTCAGTGACTTAACTGGGAATGCTTTGTACTCTCTCTGCCCTCTCCAAACCTGTCTAACTCCTATTCATCTCATGAGATTTAGGGCCATGGATTATCTAAGGGACTTGAAAGGAAATTACTTAGATAAAATCAGGCTCAGATTTATTCAATTAGCTGCATTTCCTAGGGTTTAAAAATTTCTTTTGACTGGTCTCTGTTCCTTTTTTTTTAACTGGAAAATTTTAGACTAATGTTGCAGAACTGCTAGCTATCAAGCCAATATGCACGCCCTCGTCAAAACACTGCTTGTCAGGGGTGCCGTGTGCTGAGTTAATGCACTGACAAGCCCTGATTCCCTTGCAGCTAGCAGAGGCTATGCGAGACAAATTTGGCCAATGAGATTTAAACCGGAGTTTCAGAGTGTGGCTCTTAGGAAAAATTTTCAAAGGGGACTAAGGTGGCTACATTCACCCTTTTCCCTTATTGTTGTCATGAACATGGCTTGATACCTCCAAGTATACCAGTAATCTTGCAAGTGGAACAGCAGAACAGGAGAAAAGGAGCAGCCTGACAGGATTGGTTATGTTACAAGAGAATATCCTTTATTTGCTTATGTTGTTCTAGTTGGGTTCTGACAGGCAGACAAAGGCTGTTTTAACTGACACACATCTCCTCATCCTGGACTTCCTTCTCCAAGAATTCTGCACTCTCATTTGACTTTCTCACCACCTATTTTTGATAAGGTTTTTAACAAAATCACTAGAGTTACAATTTTTCACAACTCTCCCATTTTTGTTATTTGCCAATCTAATGTCCATGATGGTTATGAGGATGGAGGGGTCTGAGTTAAGTGGAAGATGGAAAACTTACAGTAATTTGAATGAGAAATACAACTCTACTTTCTTCATTTTGCAAACGGAACACTGGAACTTATATATAATGAATTCAGTTCAGTCGCTCAGTCGTGTCCGACTCTTTGCGACCCCATGAATCGCAACACGCCAGGCATCCCTGTTCATCACCAACTCCCGGAGTTCACCTAGACTCACGTCCATCCAGTTCGTGATGCCATCCAGCCATCTCATCCTTGGTCGTCCCCTTCTCCTCCTGCCCCCAATTCCTCCCAGCATCAGGGTTTTTTCCAATGAGTCAACTCTTCGCATGAGGTGGCCAAAGTACTGGAGTTTCAGCTTTAGCATCAGTCCCTCCAAATTAGCAGCTGTACATAAATCCAGTCAGGAATTTTCACGGTACTGCCCAAAAGGTATTAGGTAGCATAAACCTCTGGGAGCCCCAAGAGGTACCCCCAAAACAAGCATTAGAAGCTTCCCTGTAAACTTGATACTGTTGCTGATAAAGGCCCTGGAAGCATATAATGAGGTTTGGTATTTATGGGAATAGAGGGGATTGGAAAAAATACAGTAATTTAAATAGGAAGTGTAAGCTATGTAAACTTTGGGGAAAAGTTTACTCTTTTGAGCTTAAACTCTAGATGGTATATAATCTGGTAAGTACTATGAATTTGGCAAAAGATTCTATAAGCTCTCTTTATGTTCCCTTGGGACTTTGAGAGGACATAATGAATGGCGGAATAGAAGAATCAGTCTTCCCTGGCCTCGTTTAAGCTGGCTTATGGATTTCTCTTCCATGCTTCTATAGTTCTCTACAACAATGGGCAAGAATGTGGAGTCAAATTGCCTGGATTTTAATCTTAGCTGACTGACCTTGACTAAGTAACCTCTCTGGTCCTGACTGCCATTTGTGAAATGTAGACAATAAGCATACCTACTTTTTGTGTGAAGATCAACCGATCAACATACAGCACTTAGATCCGTGACGGGAACTTAGTAAGCTGTCAGTAATGTGATTATGTTGGTTGTCGAATATACTATAACATCATGTTCTATTTATGTGTCTGTTTATTCTACTAGAATGCCATCTCCTTCTATTTAAGAAACATGTCTTATCATTTGTGTCGGTGGGTGCTCCTTTAGTACTGAATCCATGGTTACTGATGAACATGAATGAATAAAAGACTCTTCTGAGGTTGTCCTCCCTTGTGGAAAGTATCTTTACAAGGTGAGTGAGTGAAGTCACTCAGTCGTGTCAGACTCTTTGTGACCCCGTGGACTGTAGCCTACCAGGCTCCTCTGTCCATAGGATTTTCCAGGCAAGAGTACTGGAGTGGGTTGCCATTTCCTTCTCCAGGAGATCTTCCCGACCCAGGAATTGAACCCAGGTCTCCCGGCATGGTAGGGAGACGCTTTACCACCTGAGCCACCGGGGAAGTCTTTACAAGGTAGTTACACACATTCATGTCTTATCAACTCCCCTCTTACCCTAAGTTCCTACCTCCTGGTCTAAATCCCTGTGTTCAGTAAGGGATCAATAAATATTTCTTGCCTAACTGAATAATAATCAAACCTATGCACACTGAGTCATTGCTCTCCCCTTCTGACACAATCTTCTGCAGAATGTGTATTCCAGTAATAGCTAGCTACTCACTGTTTAAACTTACCCTGCACATCACGCCTCCATGACTTGGCTCAGGTAGTTCCCATCTGCCTATCTCCACTTTGCCAGGCACACATACTCATAGGCATCTCTAAATTCTAGCTTAGATGGTCTCCTTCCAGATTCTAATCCACCCAAAGAGAGCCAGCCACCTTGCCCTACTTCCTCCCACTTCGCCTCTACAATGATTTCATTTAAGGCTCATGCTGTGTCTTATTATCACAGAATTTAAGCACCGAGTATAGAACTCGACATAGAATAGATATATTCAAGTAAGCGTGTTGACTAAACAGCCATGTTGGTCTATAGGATGATACACAGATAGGCTCCTAATGAATTTGCTCTTCCATTCTGGATCATAAATGAATAATTGTATGCATACACAATACACAGAATGCAATTTGAGTTCCTCCACCTTTAAAGGTGATTCAGTTACCCCTATCCATTTCTTCCTTGTCTGGGATACCTGCTGACATGAGGCATCCTTTTGGGAGCACGTTAGGGCAGGTTTCGGCATTCAGTGTGCACACATGGAACAGAGGGAAAACAACTGCCTTGTACTAGGCTCGAGTCATGACCTTGGCCTTGTTGCCTTGATGTCTAAAACCCAGGGATGCTCATTCTAGAAAGGTAGGCATGCCCATGGAATGGTGTAACAGAAGCTCTGATGACATTCTTGTGTTCATCAGAAGAGGAATGGGTTAATAAAACTATCAAGAATTACAGCTGCAACCATATGGAGACCTAGGAAAACAATAAGAACGAACATTTGCACATAATAAATAAAGAGACGTGACCTGGTGCAGAAAACCTGCCTCTGCATCACCTGTGCCTGACAGCAGACTAGATTTCTGGGCACTCTGCACAGGAACCCATGCCTGTATCAGCCAGAGATGCTCAGATTATTGGATTAGTGATGTTAATGCAGCTGCAATGAATTCAGAATGACTTTGCATTTAGGTCTCATGAGGGGAGAGGTGCTGGGGGTTCCAAAGTCTAGGTGTTAGTCACTCAGTCATTTCCGACTCTTGTGACTCCATGGACTACAGCCCACAAGGCTCCTCAGCCCATGGAATTATCCAGGCAATAATACTGGAGTGGGTAGCCATTCCCCTCCCAAGGGGATCTTCCTGACCCAAGGATCGAACCTGGGTCTCCTGCATTGCAGGCAGATTCTTTACAACTGAGCCACCAAGCAAGCCCCACCTACTGCTTTCAGTAACTGATACAGAACTCATCACTGGCCTTACAATAGCTGTCCCTGCAATGTGGCTGACCACAGAGGCAGCCCAGACTGATTGAATAAGAATCTGAAAGTGTAATGGCAGGCCTAGAATGTTTTAAAAGTATCTCTTTAAGTAATTCTAATAGCTGTATCAGGATTGTGTGTCTTATTTTTGCTATTCTAAATGGGACTGCTTCTTTTAAGACATAGCATGCACACAGGGTCACTGTGTCCAGTTCTAAATGGATTATTCACTGGAAGCAATCACTGTAAAAAATTCAGACTTATCTCCCTTCCCCGAATGAAATGGTATGTACATGGGGTCATGGCATCCTGTGTGAAGAGGGTGCGGAAGAGAATTTTTTGGTACCCAATTTCCTCAGAGGAAGATTAAACTGAGGAATGAGCTGAGAGTAACCGCAGAATGTCTGGGGTGTGGCTGGCATGCCATTGTCACGGTGAAGTGCTGTAAACTTTCTTGCTGCCCTTTAGTAGTTTGGAGAAGCCCACTAAACAAACAACTATGAGAAACACATTTTTTTTTTTTTTTTGGTCTTTTGGTTCTATGCTTGGCTATTCTGGTTCTTTGTTTTAGGATAAAATTCTGGACCCAGGAGGTTGTAAAACTAATTGGGTGTCTGACCCAGACTTCACAGTCCTCTTTGGCTTGCCAGAACCCCGCCTCCCCTGCGCCCGAACCCAGACAAAACCACACTTTCACTAACCCTGAGTTGTGATGCCCCAGGCCGGTCAGATCTGAAGGAACTAGTCCCATGGTTGCTGGAATAATCTTGTCTCCTTTCTGGTACCAGAAATTCTCCTTATTCTGTCTTCTGCTGAAGATCTGAAGGTCCATGGTGTGGGCTGAGGTGGCAACAATGTAGAGAATCCAGAGAATTCTCTCCCACAGTTGAGCAAGCCACACACCCAGGCATCACATTCAGCAATGAGCCTGTGATCACACGTCAGTGCCAGAAAAGTTTATGGCTGGTGGAAATGTGTCCCCTAGTGGACCTCAAATACAAAAATTTTGTAAAGACTGGATTGTTCATGGTGCATATTATTCTGACTTAAAGTCAGCGGGCACTTCCTGAGCATCAGCTCTTACTGGACACTTTGTTAAGAGCTTTACATGCACTAACATTAATTTTCACAAGTACTCTATGAAGTGGAAATTACTGTTCTCATTATAGAGCCGAGGAAAACTGAAGCTTAGGAGGACAGATAGGCATTCACTTAAGGTCTCACTGTTAGTGAACAACAGAGCAAGAATTCAATTTAAATACCCAAGTCAGACTCCAAAAATACTTGGAAATACAAATAAGAGAAAACGGTACTATGAACCATTTAAGATATTGTTTTCTTTTTAATTGATATATAATGATGGTTACTATTTTAGATAAGAACCCACCTGCAATGAAGGGAGATGCAGGTTCAATCCATGGGTTGGGAAGATCCTCTGGAGAAGGAAACGGCAACTCACTCCAGTATTTTTGCCTGGAAAACTCCATGGAGGAGGAGCCTGGGGTTACTCTGTCTATGGAACTGCACAGTCCAGGGGGTCACAAAGTGTCGGACATGACTTAGCGACTAATGGAAACTCCCCTGCCCCCCCAAACACATGTCCATCTCTTCAGCCCTGGAACCTATGAATGTGTTATTTGTAAAAGGGGTTTTTGCAGATATAATTAAAAGATTCTGAGATAAGATTATTCTAGATTATCTGAATGGGCTCTAAATCCCATGACATGTGTACTTATAAGAGATACCCAGAGAAAAGACAGAGATGAGAGAAGGCCAAGTGAAAACAGAGGCAGATGATTAACGTGATGCAGCCACAACCAAGGAATTGCCTGCATGAGGAATCAAGGAACAGTCCTCCCCGACAGCTTCCAGAGCCAAGTGTGGCTCTGCTGACACCTTGGCTTTGGAGCTATGGCTCCCAGAACGCTCGGAGTGTAAAATGTCTTTTGATTTAAGTCACTAGTTAGTGGTACTTTAATATGAAGCCACAGGAGACAAATGAAGGGGGCAATACAGCTGAGCGGCAAATTACCCGACTTAGGACTGCGATTCCTAACCCTGACGTTCATTATGTGTGACCCTGGCATGTTGCTTCCCAAGGCCTCAGCTTCCTTATGTGGAGCTGTGAGTGAGACCCTTTCTACTCCTTGTGATCTGTGAACCAAGGGTTTAGGTTTGCTATTCTCCCCACCAGTGGCCAGTGGGTGGGGCAGTAATTATGTGATGACCTTTACCTTGGCAGAAATGTTTAAAGTTAATTAAAGCTCCTCCTTTAAAAACAGGACAAAGACATCTTTGGCATTCTTAAGAAAAGATTCCATGGGATTAACATACAGACACCACTGTATATAAGATAGATAACAGGAAGAACCTACTGTACAGCCCAGGGAACTATATTCAATATTTTGTGATAATCTGTATGAGAAACGAAACTGAGAAAGAATGAATGTATGTATAACTGAATCACTATGCTGTATACCTGAAACTAATACAACATTGTAAGTCAAGTATACGCCAATAATTTTTTTTAAAATTGCAGTGAAAAAAAAAAAAAAGATTCCTTCTGTACAGTGGGCTTAAACCAAGGACTACTGGCCTCTAATTGCCAGGTGCAAATTTTAAAGAAAAACAAAAGACCCTAGAGAATATGAGTGGGTAGCAACTGAGGGTAGCAATTGTTCTCTAGTGATATGTGTGTATTAATGGAATAAAAATCTTTTGAAGTTTAGTAAGATAATACAACGTTGTTGTTGCTTTTATCAGGCAGGTTTATTAGGACTTGTTTTGTCTGATACTAAAATTCATGATAAATGTACATTTTCCAGCAGGTGGTTTTCCAACAACTGTGTGACTGGAAAAAGTTTCAGTTCAGTCACTCAGTCATGTCTGACTCTTCACGACCCCATGGACTGCAGCATGCCAGGCTTCCCTGTCCATCACCAACTCCCGGAGCTTACTCAGACTCACGATCATCACAACGGTGATGCCATCCAAACTTCTCACCCTCTGTTGTCCCCTTCTCCTCTCCCGCCTTCAATCCTTTCCAGCATCAGGGTCTTTTCCAATGAGTCAGTTCTTCGCATCAGGTGGCCAAAGTATTGAAGCTTCAGCTTTAGCATCAGACCTTCCAATGAATATTTAGGACCGATTTCCTTTAGGATTGACTGGTTGGATCTCCTTGGAGTGTTCTATTTTAAGAACCACAGTATTCTACCTTATATAAGACATGTAGTACAAATTGGAATGCTTGTTAATAATTGTGAGTTGATTACACAGGAACAACCAATTAGAATCAGTAACAATCTTTAAAAAATCCCTTTAAAAAATAATCAATAGAGAAACGACAATTCAATTGTCACTTATGGAACTATAGCTCTCTCGGTTAAGGTCTGCGAAACATTTTTTTTTCATTATGAGTCTGTCAAGATTGTTAGAAACTTCTTTATATGTTTGACATAATTCTTTACAAAATTTCCAGTTTTCCACCAAAACGTTCCATTTTCTACCAGAACGTTACCAAAATCCATCTGAGATGGGAGACTGTATGGGGAGCCTCTAGCTTACTCTCCAGGGCCTGGCACAGAGTGGCCACTCCATGAATGTGGGGTGAACAAATGGGACTCATCCCAACATGTCACTTTGAACACAACAAAGACAAGCTTTGGAGCTCCAACAGCACGGAAAACACACCATGCTCTGACATCTTGGGCTCAATCAGTGACAGTTATTAAATCCACATGTGTTCAGAGCAGAAGCGTAGCTGCTGATATCGGTAACTGCCTAGAACTCTGTCTCTTGAGACTATCGCCTTTTCTGGACAAGAGTCAAAATAATTCCCAGTATGGGATTTTCCTGATGGTACAGTGGACAGAAATCCATCTGCCAATGCAGGGGACATGGGTTCAAACCCCGGTCCAGGAAGATTCCACATGCCACGCACACAACTAAGCCCACATGGCTCAGCTGCTGGAGCCTGCTCACTCAGGAGCCTGTGCTCGGCAACAAGAGAAGCCAGCACAGCGAAAAGCCCGTGCACCACGGTGAAGAGTAGCCCTCCTCTACAACTTGAGAAAGCCCCAGTGCAGCAATGAAGACAAGGACAGCCAAAAATAAGTAAATAATTAAATTTAAAAAATACTAGTCTGTTAAAAAAATACCACCCAGTATGATCAAACCATAGTCATACAAATCCCCAATAATCCAATGGACACTCAAAAGATTAACACAGAACTGATTAGGAAGGCGGCGGAGGTTGAAAGGAGCTAGAGGGAGATACATTGCTAGAGGAGAAAACTTCCAAAAAGGGATGATACAATTCCCCCTACCAGGCTTGACCTAACCTAACTAATCAACCAACGCACTTCCTTTTTTCCTTCCTTAAAGTTTCACTGAACATCTACTATGTGCCAGGTGGTGTTCGAGACACTAGGGATATAGCAATGAGCAATAGGCACCACTCCTGCTGTGATGGAGTTTACACTCTGGGGGAGCCGATGCCAGTGCAAGAATAACACAAGGCTCCTGATGTGAAAGGAAGCCTCCAGTTCCCACTCCAGCCTCCAGCCAGGCCCAGATCAAGAAGATCTCCATGACACCCTGAGGCCTCTAACTAATTAACAGTATTCACATATCTCATCACAAAGAGGAAAAAAAAATGTAACTACACGTGGTGATGGATGTTAACTAAACATATTGCGGTAATCATTTTGCAACATGTACATATTTCAGATCATTATGCTATACACCTTAAACTTATATAATGTTCTATGTCAATTACACTGCAATATAATTGGAGGGAAAAAGAAAACAAAATATGTTATGGAGGGCTGAGGTTCACAGCAACTACTAAAGCCTGCGTACCTGGAGCCTGTGCTCCGCAACAAAAGCAGCCACCACAATGAGAAACCTGCACACCGCAACTAGAGAAAGCCTGTGCGCAGCAACGAACACCCAGCGCAGCCAAAAACAAAGCAGCCTGTACATGTAAACAAAACAAAACAAACACATGTGAACAGTGATTAAAAAACCAACATGCCATCTAATCATGGGTAGTTACTAACTTTCTACCAAGATTTCACACTTAACGGCTGGGACAGTGCTAGCTATACAACAGGTTTTAAGCAAAAGCCTGGGGAGGATTTAACATTATATTGAATTTAATGTTTAGACACATCAAATGAACTTCCTGTGATTTATCATTTCACTCTGGGGTCAGAATATTTCAGAAAGAGTAAGTCAGTGATCTGCATACAGGAAGTGCCAAATGAATGAATGAATGACCCAGCTTTTTCAAAAAGGTAAATTTGAGTTATGCTATATCATATCAAAAGCTTATTAGATGGGTACTATAGTTGACCCTTGAACAACACAGTTTTGAACTGAGCAGGTCCACTTAAAAGGCAGATTTTTTTTTTTCATGAAATACTACAGTACTTACACCGTCTGTTCTTGGTTGAATCCGCTGACTATAGAACCTCAGATAAGGAGGGCTGACTGTAAAGTTATATGTGGATTTTGGATTGCACAGAGGGTCAGTGTCCTGAACCCCTTAGACGCATCAGTTGTATTTGCATCTCCACTCAACAGATGAGGGAAGACACAGGCTTCCCTGGTGGCTCAGATGGTAAAAAATCTGCCTGCAATGCAGGAGACCTGGGTTGGATCCCTGGGTTGGGAAGAGCCAGGTGGGCTACAGTCCATGCGGTCGCAAAAAGTTGGACACTACTGAGCAACTTTCAACAGATGAATACTTTTGAGGTTTTGAGTTGTTCAGAGCTTTGTCCAAGGTCACGCTGCCAGAGAGAAATAAATACAGGATTCAAACCCAGGGAGTTTGATTCCAATAACTCTTAATATTATGTTGTACTGCCTCTGCTAAGGGCTATTCCAGATGAAATTGGCTTTAGATGACTCTCCAGATAATTTACTGGCAATCAGTGTTTTTGTCTGGTCTCTTCCTTGTCATTTGGTTTTCATGTTTCGGCTATATTTAGCTTTTTCTGATTACTTTTGGGCACTGGAAGGTTAGTCTGTTCTCATAAATGTAGTATGTTCATTTTCCTTCTCAGTTTCAAGGCCCACTGAAAAATTAGGTGGGACAGACAGTTTTCTGGGAAGATTGATTTTAATAAAAGCGATGTGAGGAAAGTGTGCCTGCCCACAAAATCTGCCCTCCTTGTTTCATGATGTTTAAAATTCCAGTAACATGGCTTTATTGCTTGGCTTCAAGTCATGTCCTCTGTCAAAATTCAAATATACCAGGGACAGGTAAGTAACACTCTAAGTCAAGCAGCCTGCCACCCTGCCTGTAATCTTTCCATCCATCCTTTTCTTCAATAAATATTTTGGAGACAGACTCTGAGTAATGGCTGTTGAGATGAAGTATAAAGTAAGTGGTCTCTGCCCTCAGAAAGGTCTTGTTTCTGAGAGGAGATGGATGTCAGAGAAACACATTTGTTTTAGATATTATGATGGAGGCATTTATGAGGTATAGGGAAACCCAAAAGGGGATAAATATACTGCTCTACTTGGAAAGATGAGTGTAGCTATGCCTTAAGCTTGAAGTCCTTCACACTTTAGTAAGAATACATTGTAAAGACTGTTTTCCAGGAGGCGTATTTTGGTGACAGGAGAAAGAATTTGAAGTGATTGTGAATTCACTGGAATGTTACACACAGAGGAAACAACAGTGAGAAAGAAATTCCATAAAGAAAAACTTGGAATCCAAGTCCTAACACTGAGCTTATTTCAGAACTGACAGTAGATCGGGCCCTTCTCACTTACATAGCCTGCCCAATTGTCAGGCTATGTGTTAAGAATTTGTAATAAAAGAAAAATTAGTTTTTCAAAAGGGCTACAAGGAAAGAAAACATTGCTGTGATTGCCTGATGGCCACAGAAGCAAGCATTTCTTAACTGAATATACCAGGGTCAGCAAACCTTTATAAAGTGCTGCTGCTGCTGCTAAGTCGCTTCAGTCGTGTCCGACTCTGTGCGACCCCATAGACGGCAGCCCACCAGGCTCCCCCGTCCCTGGGATTCTCCAGGCAAGAACACTGGAGTGGGCTGCCATTTCCTTCTCCAATATAAAGTGCTAGATAGTAAATATTTTAGGCTTTGTGAGCCATATGTTCCCTGTAGTGGCGACTCAATTCTGTGGCTACAGTGTGAAAGAAGTCATGGACAGTATTTAAATGAATATATGTGGCTGTGCTCCAATACAACTTTATTTACAAAAACAGGTGGTGGGTTGAATTTCTGCCATAGTTTGCTAGACCCTGGTTTATATCATTTCAAAGGCATAGTAAAAGCCCAGGTATGTTTTAAATAAAGTTTTAATAAGTTTTTGGAGGCGAGGGCCCCTCAGTTCCCTCAGTGGACAGCAGGGCCTCATGTAAAGAGCCCTTTACCTTACACTGTCTGACTGCATGGCCTGGGAAGTAGCCCTTGGAACAAATGACAGGAAGGGGAGGGAGAGAGAGCACAAAAGACAGGCAGGCAGAGGATCTTTGTGCCAAAAGTGGTTAGCTATTTACCAAAAACTCATGCTTTCAGTGAATTTTTTGGTTTAACAAGGTACTGATTGAGTGGTCTGTGGCTGATGCAAAATTATTTTAGTAGTAATGCTTGAATATTTATTAAACATATGAATAGTTTATAGTAACTTACTCTTTCATTTATTCATTCAAACATTGCCTACTACATGCCAAGTACTGTACTAAGTCCTGAAGAAACAATGTTGAATAATTCTGGGTCATCACCATATACCAAGGTGTCCAAAATACTTCATCTTTGATTCCCTGTGGTGACTTTCTGTAACTTTTCACTATTTTGTATGTGATGGTGACATATTGAAACTCATCCAGCTTTATAAGGCCTCAAGCCCTCTGACCAAGTTTTCCCTTTGAATCACTGAAGACTATTTCTGTTATTGCCTCACAAAGATTCTGCTAGTCAATAACAGTTACCTGCACATCATCTTTTGCAAATGGTTTGGTGCACCCCAGCAGTTAGCCTTTGGGTCTACTAACTCCGTGTTACATGCAAAGTTGGACAGACTTTACGTGGTCTAGCAAGCATTCCTTGATTAAAGATTCTCAGATATAGATCTCCATCCATGATGTCTTCTCTAGTTAACTACCCACTCACAGTCTCTACTCAGATGTTCCACAGGTCCTCAGATTCAACATGTTCAAACTTTCATCCCACCCACCCACATCCCCTTCTCCCCTTCAAGGTTGCCTGTATCAGTGAATGGAGCCATCTGCCACCCAACAGTGCAAGCCAGAAGCTTGGAAGTCATTCTTGACAACTTCCTCGCCCTCATCCCTTGTTGTCCAGAATTCACAAATAGTAGGTGGTGGTATCTCCTAACAATCTCCACACCCCTTGTGGTCTACTGTTCACAAATGGTAGGTGGTAGTATCTCCTAACAATCTCCGGAACTGAGATATTTCTAACTCCACTGCCTTCACCAAAGCCTAACCCTCCAACCTCTCATATCTGAATATTCTAATTGTTCTTCTAGAGTCCACTCTCATCTAAATCTCATGTCTACTATATCCATCTGATCACACTGTTCTTAGGGTAAGAAACAAATTCCCTAAATACCCTATTAGACTCTGCATGATTGACTCTAATCAACATCATCTTTCCCTGGAAGTATTCTCTTTTCACTTTCTCTGACACGTCTGAATTACGTATCATTTTAGAGCTTAATTCTGGTCTGCACCTGTAGAAGATTTCCATTAATGGCCCCATTCTTCACCAGCCCTTGTATCCATATAGTTTGCCACATAATACTGGTGACACAATTTCTTGCCCTTGAGTTCAGGCACATGACTTGCTTTGATCAGTAGAATTAGACAAGGTGCAGAGCTCAGGGTCCAAGAGGCCTTGCATATTTACACTTATCCCCTTGAACCTCTCCCTTCAACATAAGAACATGCCCAGGGCAGCAATTTGGTCCCATGAAAAAGACGAAGGGACACATGACAAGGACAAATTGATGAGGGACATATGAACTACTCAGCTGAGCTTAGGCTAGATCAACTGACCCTATATTAACACATAGATTTATAAGATACAATAACCAGTTGCTGCTTTAAGGCACTGAAGTTCCAGCTGGTTTGTTACATAGCAATAACTAGTTGACATTAACATAATACTTTGCATTTGCCTATGGCTTTGTAAATATTCTCTACCTAAGAACCATTTAAGCCAACTAGCGTTAAAATCTACAAGAGTTAAAATCAACAAAGATTGCACAGATGGCTCTCATCCTTCCTGCTATTAACAGCAAACTCTTGCTTGAGGATTGAGGGCCAGTAATAAAACAATGGCTAATTCCCTGAGGATGACTTTCTAAATGAAATGGCGGCTTTCCCACCAATCCTACAAATTGGGTGGATGAAACCGGGCTTGGATTTTTCCTTTTCTGCCACAGAAGCTCTTCATCCCTGAAAGAAATGGCAAATCCACTGGCACAGCTGGGCGACCAAGCTGAAAGTCAGAGTTGGTTTCTGAAGTGACACAACCTACCTGCATTCTAGATAAAAGCATAGTCTGTTGTTACAGGCATATTAAAGGTTGCCCTAGATTGAAACAGCACATCTTGTTCCTTTTATCCCTGTCCTCTGAATTTCTCTTTGAAAAACTGTTGAATGTTTCTGGCCTTTACATCTTCTCTACCTGACAATAGCTTTTACTAAGTGGATGTTAATTATACCACAAGGCCAAGTCATTGACAATTCAAAATGAAAACCATGGCCACCTGTGGCTATCATACCCTACCCACAAATACTCCAGCCATAGTAAAATGCTGGGCTCTTAAAGGAGACTCTGGAAATTATTTCACCCATAATATGAAGAGTGACTTGGGGGCTGTAAAACAAAGTACCCTGGTTAATACACCATTCGGTCTGCTATGTCAGAACAGAAGATGTAAATACAAAAAGTCAACAGCTTTCATACCACCGGAGAAAGTAAAGACATACCTGTTCTGATGCAATTCTTCTCTCTGAAATAAATTGGAAAAAATACACGTTTTAGTCTTGCTCAAACCCATTCAAAATTCCAAAGCAGATATCTTGAAGGAAGAGGTTATTAACTTCCCCAGTTATTAACGTTTTGGAGTTTTCTTTTTTGGGAAGAAGGTTAGAACATTAGAAATTTGAATAATTTGTTCTTTCTGCCCTTTTAAAGCAGCCATGCCTGGTGGTCTTCACACAGCCTGGATTTGCAAGACAGCCACCTTTACGCTCTAATGCCTGAGAGACCACTTCTAACTCGGGTCCTTTCTTATAGTGCCTTCAAGGATACTGAAGAAGAAAGCGGGCTCGACCTCCCTCTCCTTCCCCAAACTGCTGCACTCCTTTTACTTGACAGCCAGCTGTCCTGAAGACTACGTGTTCCCCCAGCTCGGTGACTTCCTGCGTTGGCTCCCTCAAGGAGGCGCCGCTGCCTTGCCCCCCATCCTCGCCAACTTGACAACCTGAAGACCTATTATGCTTTGCATTCACCAAATGAGAGGCAAGAGGCTTAGAGCTGTGTTACCTGAGGCCCGGGAGGTCCTGGGGTGTGGCTGGGTGCTGGGTGGTCTCCTCTCCGGGGAAAGGAGGCCTGAGGAAGCGACCCCTTCTCCAGGTGCTGAGGCACGGGAAGGGCACGCTCTTCATCTGGCCCCATTCGGAGCTCAACCGATTCGGCTGTGTCGAGGGCCCTTTCCGAGTCCAGAGGCAATCTTGAGTGGAGTCTCAGGGGCCACAGGGAGTGAGAAGACTCCTCTGTACTTTCACATACCTTGTCAGAAAGGGGACTTACGGAGCCAGGGGACTCCGGCGAGCTGCCCCAGGAGCGCACTTCCAAGGCAACGTGCTGAGGCGGCGCATGCGCAGTGGCAGTGCCGCGCGCACCTCTGCGCGCACCTCCGCGCACACTCCCGCAACCGCGGCTTCTTAACCTCCGCAAAGTGGGCGACGTGGACAAGCGGCCAGGGGCTTGCCGGTCAAAGTGGAGAAGATTCCCCTGGTTCTGACAGTGCTTCTTCGACAGGCTTTCCAGGGAGTATGGAAGAGAGGCCTCACAGCCTGCAGGCTGCACCTCTTGGCGGGATGGCTCCATCTTCTCCACGCCACTGAGAGGCCCCTGTTGCTGGAAACTTCCAGGCGATGTCGTCAGAGTTGCTGTTCTCCTGACCACACTGGGGTGGTTCCGTTTCTGTCTTCAGATGGCCTCTGTTCCTCAGTGTGTTTCCATCCTTTTCCAGAGGAAAATTGCAAGCAAGTGGCTGATCATTAAGAGAGCAGACTGTGGAATCTGTTGCAAACAAGGAGATGCAGGTGAGAAAAAAGGTGTCTGAAATTTCACACAGAAGCTTCTAGTTAGTCAGAGGAGCTAACGAATGCCTAGTTAACATTAGTATCTGTTTTGTAGGTAATTAAGATAAGTGAGTCCAGCCTTCTAATCTAAATTGTGTATGTTTTGAAATTTGTTTGTTACCACATTAAGTCCTTTGGATCCTGCTCCCTGCCTCCTTAAGGGAGGGTTCTTTCTTTTTCTTTTTTTCCATTGGGGTTCCAGTAGGTGAATAAGAAACTCAAGCTGGGATGGACAAAGTGCAAGCTTTACTCAGTGGCCAAAGAATGACTAAGCAGAAATTGAGTTCACAAATCCATTTCTCGCCCTGGAGGTGGGCAACAGGGATTTAAAGAATAAAAACAAAGGGAGGAGGAGTGAAGCTAATAAAAGGGACACCTGTGCATTCGTTTGGAGAAGGAAATGGCAACCCACTCCAATATTCTTGGCCTGGAGAATCCCAGGGACAGGGGAGCCTGGTGGGCTGCCTAAGTAGCAACAGAGTCGGACACAACTGAAGTGACTTAGCAGCAGCAGCAGCAGCATGCATTAGTTTACCCTGAAGGGTCAGGCCTTTTTCCAAGGGAGTGGGGTGCTACCTGATTTTTATCCTTTTTTGGTCTTTAATGTCTGGTCCTAGCAGCCAGTAGGTGTGTCATATACTATGCTAATATTGTAAAATCAACATATGAGACTCAAGATCTGTTGGAGGTCAGATTCATGTCATCTTAGTCCCAGCTGGTTCCATCTGCTTTCTTGTTTGTATCTTCCTTTCTTATCTCTGGACCCTTTAACTTAAACCTGTGTGTTCACTCCTGCTAAAAGCGGTGTGGAGTGAGTTGGCAGGCTTTGAGCAAGGACACTCTTGCTGTACAATGGCCACTGATGTGGTGGTGGTAGTGGTTTAGTCCCTAAGTTGTGTCCAACTCTTTGCGACTCTATGGACTATAACCCACCGGGCTTCTCTGTCCATGGGATTTCCCAAGCAAGAATACTGCAGTGGGTTGCCATTTCCTCCTCCAGGGATCTTCCAGATGCAGGGATCAAACCTGAATCTCCTGCATTTCAGGTGTTACCACTGAGCCACCAGGGAAACCCCTATCCGTTGTTTAAGGGGTCATAATGTCAGGCTCTCCTAATTTATTTAATTTTGTTATTTATTTATTGGGCATGGGTTTTTGAGCAAAGACTTGGAGTAGCTTTGGCAATATTTATTTTTCAGTAAAGAATTCGCCTGCAGTGCAGGAACTTCAGGAGCCTCTGGTACTATCCCTGGGTCAGGAAGATCCTTGGAGAAGGGCATGGCAACCCACTCCAGTACTCTTGCCTGGAGAATCCCATGAACTCATGAGCCTGGCAGGCTGTAGGCCATAGGGATATGAAGAATGGAACAGGACTGAGGTGACTTAGCATGCATGCACGTTTTACTTAATATCCCTTCTAGATTGAAACAAGAAAACTTTTCAAAACTTTGGTGATCTAAAAGATTAAGAGATTTCTTGGAAGCTACAAAGCTCATCACCTTTTATTTCCATTTTAAGAGAATCAAATATATGTTCAGTTTTCCTTACATTCTGCATTTATATATGTATGATTGTATATATGTGTGTATGTATGATGTATATATGTATGTGCTTTGGCAAATATCGGGGATGTAAGAATAAGAAAAACAAGGCCCTTTCCCTCAAGGTTTAAACTACTAAATGAAACATGATTTCAAAGATAGTGATGCAAAGTATTTGGCAAAACACATTTTAGATTTTATCCATCCCCATGTTTTGGAAAAATAACTTGCCAACTTGAAAATAAAAACCCAGATGTCACTTAGATGCCCTGCTTCTCATGATTAGAGGTGCTTTCTATGATTCACTAATGCAAAATTACCTCCTATCTGTTTTTGTGTTCAAGCAAATCTTATTTCATTTGCCAACTTGATTCATGGTGACATGCAAATAATTTACTGCTATTTCATTATTTTGTAGTTTTCCATATAAAGAAAGTAGTTTCCTGTGGAAAAGCATCAAGCCTTACCCATCTATCAAGTATTACTTAAGGGTCACCTCCTGATTATTTACACGTCTGATATGGGACTGTGAAACAGATAATGTAACCATCTTCTCTTGCCTTGGGCAACGTGGGAAATGGTTTTAGATGATACATGGCTTGTTGGTTGAGGAACATCAGTAGTTGACCACATATTCTGAGATTTCCAACAATAACTTCAGCAAATCTATAATCCTTTATTTTGTTGGTTGCACTATGTGGCTTGTGGTTGCACCACGTGGCTTGTGGTATCTCAGCTCCCAGACCAAGGATTGAATCCAGGTCACGGCAGTGAAAGCACAGAATCCTAACCACTAGGCCATCAGGGATCTCCCAGCAAGTCTATAATTCTAAAGCAATCTGTAACCCTTCAGGAATGGACAGCCCAGTTTTAAGGATAGCTAATTTGTTCTTTTAGTGCTGTGTAATTTTAATTGCATTGACAATACTTTTTAGTAGAACTTTTTCCACTGTGTATTATTTACCTCCTCCGTTTGATAATAAAGAATACTGGACACCCATAAATTCTTGATGACCTGTCCTATGTGGATTGTCACTCATGAGGTTTTTGTAGCAGATGATTGTTTACTGCATATGAAGTGGCCTCTCACTGATGTACTCCCAAATGTTTTGTCATTAATTCTAGTTTTGTACTTGCCTATGGCAGGTTCTTTCATTCCTTTGTTTCTTCTAATCTGTTTCAGGCATAGAAGTCCAATAATCCTGTGTCAAGAGAATTAATAGGCTCTTAGATTTACTCTTATCAGTAAACGGGAGGAGCCCGACATCATGATATTGTTATGACAATGCTGTGACATTGATTTAGGGGGACTCTATTCTCTTACATTTATTCCCTGGCTCTCCTCTGGTTTAAAGCCAAGTGAAACTACCAGATACTGGATTTTAGACTGGAGAGTTGTTTAAGGAACTACTTAGATACCAACTGACTCTCATTAACAGACTCTTATCTACAAAAGAAACCTGAGATTCTTAACCAGCGCTGGGTTTGCTTTAATATTTTGAGCCAAGTCTCAAATGTTAACAGAGCTTCACATATAGAACAAAAATGCACGCAGTACCCTTATCTGGGGGGCAAAGGGAGAGAGTAATACCTGCTAGGAAACTTAACATTTTAGTTATGGTGAGGTTGAACTGGTTTTGATTTTAGATTTTAGGTTATTTCTGGCTGATACCATCTTCTTCATAGGAGAAGAATCATTACTAATGAAAACAGGTATATTAGGTCTCTTTTCAAGTCCTTTACTGGAGGACCTCATTCCTCATTCTCCTGACAAATGGCTGAGCTGAGGGCTGGAGTTACAGGTACACAACTGGGGGATTATATTGTGTTTCTCAGCAAAGCATTGTTGTAATTCCAGGCAGCAAGCAACATGGTGATAGGAGTTCAGAATGTTTACATAGGTGCTTGCATAATATTTCTGTCAGAATTCTTAGTCCTTGGGTTTCTTGTACCTTCTTTCTTCTCCTTAGAGGGGTTAGGACATTGCTTCAGATTTCCTTCTAATTGTCCTGACTTAGGGTGTGGCAGTTAGTACGTGGTTATTATACCCAAGAGTCATTCAGTTCAGTTCAGTTGCTCAGTCGTGTCTGACTCTTTGCGACCCCATGGACTGCAGCACACCAGGCTTCCCTGTCCATCACCAACTTCTGGAGCTTGCTCAAACTCATGTTCCTTGAGTCAGTAATGCCATCCAGCCATCTCATCCTGTCATCTCCTCTTGCCTTCAATCTTTCCCAGCATTAAGGTCTTTTCCAGTGAGTCAGATTTTTGCATCAGGTAGCCAAAGTATTGGAGCTTCAGCTTCAGCATCAGTCCTTCCTTTGAATATTCAGGACTGATTTCCTTTAGGATTGACTGGTTTGATCTCTCTGCTGTCCAAGGGACTCTCAAGAGTCTTCTCAAGCACCACAATTCAAAAGCATCATTTCTTCAGTGCTTAGCTTTCTTTATAGTCCAACTCTCACATCCATTCATGACTGCTGGAAAAACCATGGATTTGACTAGACGGACCTTTGTTGGCAAAGTAATGCCTCTGCTTTTTAATGGGCTAAGTTTGTCATAGCTTTTCTTCCAAGGAGCAAGCATCTTTTAATTTCTTGGCTGCAGTCACCATCTGCAGTGATTTTGGAGCCCAGGAAAATAAAGTCTCTCAATGTTTCCATTGTTTCCAAGGGTCATTAAGTATTATTTACTGGCCAGTGTGAAATATTCTCCAGCACATCTACTCCCATCTTTAATATTCGCAGTATTTGAACGAAGCAAAGATGAGATGCTTTCCACAGTGGGATGGAAGCTGGTTTGGGAGGCAGTCTCTAGGAAGACTCAGCCAATGACTCTGCTCAACTGCCAATCGGATGTATTCAGATGGCAGTCATAGTAAGGGACATGGTCGCTAATGCAACCTGACAGGTTCCTGAGAAAAAGAGTGAGGACTTCCTTTCTGCAAACTGCTCTATGGTATGAAAGAGGTGCTAAATGGGATGCATTTAGCTCCTGTGAAAAGTAACTCTGGCAATGAGAGAAGGTGAATTCTTCCCAGCTGATTCAGGTCATTTTGTGAATAGCATGTCACTTCCTGGAAATATATTGGTTGGCCCCAAAGTTTGTTGGGGTTTTTCCATGAAATGTTACAAAAAACCCAAATGAACTTTGGGGCCAACCCTATAGTAAGTATGAAGAAGGAAATGGCACCCCACTCCAGTATTCTTGCCTAGAGAATCCTGTGGATGGAGGAGCCTGGTGGGCTTCTGTCCATGGGGTCATACAGAGTCAGACATGACTGAAGCGACGTAGCATGTCTCAAATATTGGAACCAAGACAGTAGTAACTGCTGACATCCCTCACTGTAGAACTGAAGAAACTTTAGCTACAGGAGAGCTTTGGAAGATTGCTGAGGAGAGGAGCCCAGGCTCTAGAGTTAACCATCTGCTTGCTCTCTCTGCCTAAGCAGCAGCTAGCCCTGTGACTTGGGACAAGCCTCTCCGCCCGGGTCAGCCTCCAGGCCACATTTATGAAAGGATAATAAAGTCCCTCCCTCACAAGCTCCTTGCAGGGATAATAGGTGAGGCTCCTGGGAGACCCTCTCTAAGTGATTATCCCCATGGATCTGATAAGAAGCCAAAAGTTAACCAAAAAGTTCAGGCTATCTCTTCTCCTTCATTTCCCTAGAAGACTGGATCAATAAATGATCACTGTATTATAAAGTGAATTCACCAGGCTTTGATCACCCAAGCTTTAAGAAACCAGCAACCACCACCCACACTGTTGGGGAAAGCAATCTCAGTGTACTTGAAATTAAACCGCACAGATTAATGATTCACCCATTATGCTTAGACCTGCGAGACCAGCAAGACAGGACCAAGAGAAGCTGGTAGCAACAGGATCTGAACAAATGAAAAATGCGAGAAGGGAACCCAGCAGCAGCTGAACGTCACCTCTGATACCTGTGGGATGGTCTGCCTCTGAAGGTGACATTGTCCAGGTGGGTCCTGACGGGAGCCCGCAGACCTCAGAGCAAGCTGCCAGGCGAGGTTTCGGAACAGGTTCCACGCCTTAACAATGAACCCTCCTGGCTGAGCACAGGCACAGTTGACAGGAGCTGAAAGGAGGAACTGGCCTCTCCCCTTCTTAGAGAAATTTCTAGTTATTTGTTTATGAAAAGGTCTAAGGGGAAGCAAGTTCAGAATCTAAGACCGCCCAGGTCAGGTGATTTGTTTCTACTGAACAGTGACTGATCCAATAAAGGGAGGATGCAAATGTGGCTTTTTACTTCCCCTTCGGTGCTCAGTGAGCACCATTGATAGCTTAGTGAGACAGTTTTAGGTATCTTATCCGTTTGCTTTCTCCAAAATTGTGAGAAAACATTCCTTTCAACCTCACAGTGCTTGCATCCTAAAACATTTTGTATTTATTTAGTGGAATGTTTTAATAAGCTTTGGCTTCCCTCATGGCTCAAATAGTAAAGAATCTGCCTCCAAAGCAGGAGACCTGGGTTTGGTCTCTGGATGGGGAAGATTCTCTGGAGAAGGAAATGGCAACCCACTCCATTATTCTTGCCTGGGAAATCTCATGGACAGGGGAGCCTTGTGGGCTACAGTCCACGGGGTTACAGAGAGTTGGACACAACTGAGCAACTAACAGTTCAGTTCACTTCAGTGGAATGTTTGGATAAGCATTGAATAATAGAGGAGACGATCATTGTACTTGGGAACACATTTGTGAGCATTAATTTTCAAGTAATTAAAATGCAAATGGAAAACATTTGTATCTACTGGTATTCTCATTTGAGAGTACCCCAGCAAACCTTTGGTGTCTAGATGGAGATACGGCATACAGTCCTAGGAATGTACACCATCTTAAAAAATATTTCTTCAGACTCTTTACAAAAGCAAATTCAAACAAATTCTAGTTCGGTCTAATTTACTGGTTTTCATTGTTCAGAATCATTACAGATACTTACTGTGAAGGTGTCTTTAGGTCAGTGATTCTCACAGTGGGCCGTCTGGGTCAAAAGCATCAGTATCACTTGAGACTTAGTTTGAAGGGCAAATTCTTGCCCCTCCCCACCTCCTGAGTCAGAATATCTAGGGGTGGGGCCCACAGTCTCCCATTGATTTTTTACAGATTAAAGATTTGAGAGCTGCTGCCTTAGGGGGAAAAAAGATCTAATTTATAGATGTTGGCCTTGTGATAACCTTTGCATTATTCCTTAATCCTTTCATATTGGTCTCTTTAGAACATCATTTACTTAGAACTTTTAAAAATGACTTGACCTTCTCACTTTACTACTGCCACTGTCAAACCCCAAATGCAGTATCAAGGGCATTTTTTTTATTTTGCCAGCGTGGAGCCAGCATAAATAGTCTGAGCTCCTGCCAAGGCTATCTAGCAATGAATTGTTTCAGTTGAGGAAGAAAGAAAAATGAATCAAGTGTTTTAGCTTTTGATTTGTGGAAATGAAGGTTGAACTTCATCGGCAAGTCCTGTCACGCGAGCCTGATTGTAAAACTGTGTCTCCTGGGGGATGATGATAATGGGATATTTGACACCATCCAGAAAATTTCAACCTCTGCTTGTATCTTAAATAAGAAAACTAAGAGTCTACAGAAAGGTCACAAAGGATTATCGGGGGGAAAAAGATAATTTAACCTCTAAAGAATAAAAGGGACAGGGAGGCGTTTTGATTGGGGGAGGGTTACCGTGGTGCAGAGGGGGTCCTGAGGGCCAGCTTCTCCCTCAGGACCTGGGGCAACCTTCTTGAAACAAAGGTGGGCCTTTATCTCTCAATGTGACACAACACTGTGGAGGGGGCAGCTCTCTTCATGCTTTTCCCTCCTCCTCACTTGATCAGGATAAGTCTTGACTGGGGAGAAAGCCCCCTTTACAAAGTCTAAATCCTGATAAGCTCTTTTTGTATCATGAATACCTAGATCTGAGGCTTCAAGCTGTAGAATTCTGACTGGCCTATTTTTTTTTTTAATTAGCTTTACAAAAAAAAATTGGAGAATAGTCGATTTACGATTTTGTGTTAGTTTTTACTGTACAGCAAAGTGATTCAGTTAAACATGTACATATATCCACTCTTCCTTAGATCCTATTCTCATAGAAGTCATTAGAGTATTGAGTAGAGTTTCTTGTGCCGTACAGTGGCTTTCTTATTAGTTATCTTTTTATATATGTTACTGTGTATGTGTGTCGATCCCAATCTCTCAATTTATCCCTCCCCACCTTTCCCCCTTAGTATCCATAAGTTTGTTTTCTATATCTGTGTGACCTTCCAGTTTAAAAAAAAAAATCCCGCATTAAAAGTTAAACATTTTTATAGAAAAGTTTGGATTGCAAGTTTTTGTTTGTTTTTTTGTTTTGATCGCAAGTTTTATTTTTCAATGAACCATTCTGGCAACACCACATTCCTATTCCCACACTTGGTATCCGTATAAAAGGACTAGACCTGAGAACAGGCTCCCTGTTTTAGGGAGGACAAGCAGGGTCCAGTTCACTGTACTCCCAGCCTCCCGGACTCAGGCTGGTGCTGGCTCTCATTGATCTTGTGT
This sequence comes from Ovis canadensis, assembly GCF_042477335.2. Lineage (NCBI taxonomy): Eukaryota > Metazoa > Chordata > Mammalia > Artiodactyla > Bovidae > Ovis > Ovis canadensis. Next base: position 134,763,840 of record NC_091247.1, on the reverse strand, counting down.
GTTGATAGAGTTTTGTTTTATTCTAGCAAAACCAGAGAATGGCCCTAGACTGGAAACAGTCCCAATGTCCATTTTAATAGAGTGTCCATCATCAACAAATACATTGATATATTAAACTCTGAGGGTGAAGGAACAGTTGCTCTAGTCCCAAACATGGAATTCAGAGAAAGAAGCCAGACTCTATGTTTGTATTTATAATAACAACAAGAGTGGGCCAAGTTAAGCTACAGTATTCGAAGTTGGAATTGAGATTTTTGTCTTGGGAAGGGACAGTGACTATGAGTCAAGAGTGGGACTCCTGGGATCCCTATATGTTCAGTCTCCTGACTGTGCTGGCACCTCGATGTTGTCTTTGTGGAAAATCATTCACTGGTCACTTACGCTGTATGCGCTTCTCTGTCTACATTTGCTTTGCTTGAGTACAAGTGAAACAGCGTGTCTGTGCTAACATTGTATCCTGGTTTGCTTTCTTGTTTACACTGACTTCCAGGCCAGTATGGGTCTTCAATTGAAACATTTCTTTAAAAGATTGCTTTTCTAGTGTTTGAAAAGAGGTATGATTTCTTTTCTATTTAAAAAATTTAAAAAAATATTTTGTAATTGAAGGATAATTTTTACAGAATTTTGTTGTTTTCTGTCAGTCATCAACATGAATCAGCCATAGGTATGACCCCTCTCTCTTGAACCCCGCTCCCATCTCTCTCCCCATCCCGCCACTCTAGGTTGATAGAGAGCCTCCGTTTGAGTTCCCTGAGACATAGAGCAAATTCCCACTGGCTATCTATTTTACATATGGTAATGTAAGTTTCCATGTTACTCTCTCCATACGTCTGACCCTCTCCTCCCCTCTCCCCATGTCCATAAGTCTAGTCTCTATGTCTGTTTCTCCATTGCTGCCCTGTAAATAAAGTCATCAGTGCCATCTTTCTAGATTCCACATATATGCATCTGCTGCTAAGTCGCTTCAGTCGTGGCCGACTCTGTGCGACCCCATAGATGGCCACCCACCAGGCTCCTCCCTCTCTGGGACTCTCCAGGCAGGAATACTGGAGTGGGTTGCCAATTCCTTCTCCAATGCATGAAAGTGAAAGTGAAGTCGCTCAGTTGTGTCCGACTCTTAGCGACCCCGTGGACTGCAGCCTGCCAGGCTTCTCCGTCCATGGGATTCTCCAGGCAAGAGTACTGCATCAGTATACTATATTTATCTTTCTCTTTCTGACTTACTTCACTCTGTATAATAGGAGCTAGTTCATCCACCTCATTAGAACGGACTCAAACGCGTTCCTTTTTATGGCTGAGTGATACTGTTGTGTGTATGTACCACTGCTTCTTGAGCCATTCCTCTCTCAGTGGACATCCTGGCTGTTTCCGTGTTCTAGCTATGGTAGATAGTGCTGCAGTGAACAGTGGGGTACGTGTGTCTTCTTCGATTTTGCTTTCCTCAGGATATATGTCGAGGAGTGGGATTGCTGGGTCATATGCTTGTTTTATTCCTAGTTTTTAAAGGAATCTCCATACTGTCTTCCATAGTGACTGCCAATTTACATTCCCACCAAAAGTGCAACAGGGTTCCCTTTTGTCCACACCGTCTCCAGCATTTATTGTTTGTAGAATTTTTGATTATGGCCATTCTGACTGGTGTGAGGAGTTATCTCATTGTAGTTTTGATATACATTTCTCTAATAATGAACAATGCTGAGCATCTTTTCATGTGTTTGTTAGCCATCTGTATGTCTTCTTTGGAGAAATGTCTGTTTAGGTCTTTTTCCCACTTTTTGATTGGGTGGTTTGTTTTCCTGCTATTGAGTTGTATGAGCTGCTTGTACATTTTGGAAATTAATCCTTTGTCAGTTGTTTCATTTGCTGTTATTCTCTCCAGTTCTGAGGGTTTTCTTTTCCCCTTTTTTATAGTTTCCTTTGCTGTGCAAAAGATTTTAAGCTTAATTAAGTCCACTTGTTTAGTTTTGTTTTTATTTGCATTACTCTAGGAGGTGGGTCACAGAGGATCTTGCTTTTTTAAATTTATGTCATTGAGTGTTTTGCATATGTTTTCCTCTTAAGAGGTTTATAGTTTCTGGTCTTACATTTAGGTCTTTAATCCGTTTTGAGTTTATCCTTGTGTATGGCATTAGGAAATGTCCTAATTTCATTCTTTTCACATGTGGCTGTCCAGTTTTCCCAGCACCACTTATTGAAGAGGCTGTCTTTGCCCCATTGTATATTTTTGCCTGAAAAGAGGTATAATTTTTATTTGAGCTATTTTTTAGGTTTTAGGGTTATAAAAGTCCAGTGCAGCCATGTTTAAAATGATTAATTTCTATGTCTACAGATACATCTCAACAAAGTAAAAATAAAAATTAAAAAAAAAAGTATTCGTGATAGGAAGTCAATAGACTTGTTGCTCTTCGGTGGGTACTTTAAACTTCACAAACTTCATTGTGATGTATATATTAACTATTAAATTTGTTCCTGTATTTTTGTCTTTAAAAAAAAATTGTTTCTTTATACATGAAGTTAGAAGTGTCAGTCAGGATATGTAAGAGTGGGTTTAATATGTAAGAGTGGGTTTAATTTTGCCTAAGATTTGGTGTGTACTATCAATTACTTAATTATCAGTTCAGTTCAGCTCAGTTGCTCAGTCGTGTCCGACTCTTTGGGACCCCATGAACTGCAGCACCCCAGACCTCCCTGTCTCACCAACTCCCGGAGTTTACTCAAACTCATGTCCATCGAGTTGGTGATGCCATCCAGCCATCTCATCTTCTATTGTCCCCTTCTCCTCCTGCCCCCAATCCCTCCCAGCATCAGGGTCTTTTCCAGTGAGTCAACTCTTTGCATGAGGTGGCCAAAGTATTGGAGTTTCAGCTTTAGCATCATTCCTTCCAATGAACACCCAGGACTGATCTGCTTTAGAATGGACTGGTTGGATCTCCTTGCAGTCCAAGGGACTCTCAAGAGTCTTCTCCAACACCGCAGTTCAAAAGCATCAATTCTTCGGCTCCCAGCTCTCTTTACAGTCCAACTCTCACATCCATACATGACCACAGGAAAAACCATAGCCCTGACTAGACAGGCCTTTCTTGGCAAAGTAATGTCTCTGCTTTTGAATATGCTGTCTAGGTTGATCATAACTCTCCTTCCAAGGAGTAAGCATCTTTTAATTTCATGGCTGCAATCACCATCTGCAGTGATTTTGGAGCCCCCCAAAATAAAGTCTGACACTGTTTCCACTGTTTCCCCATCTATTTCCCATGAAGTGATGGGACCAGATGCCATGATCTTAGTTTTCTGAATTGAGCTTTAAGCCAACTTTTTCACTCTCCTCTTTACTTTCATCAAGAGGCGTTTTAGTTCTTCACTTTCTTTCATTTGATATTTCCCCCGGCCATCTTGATTCCAGCTTGTGCTTCTTCCAGCTCTCTCTTTTGTTAGTTCTCTTTCTTTGGGGGACATCTGCTATTATCACCTGACTCTGATATTTTATGTCTTCTCTACATTATTTTTATTGGTTTTACCTTCTCCTTTATAGTTGGAGATAATTTCCTGACATCATTCACTATTTTGCTTGTTCCATTTTCTTCACAGTCCAAACTGGATTTTAACTGCTTCTGTAGTAACTTTGTTTCCCAGATGGCTCAGTGGTCAAGAATTTGTCTGCCAATGCAAGAGATGTAGGTTTGATCCTGAGTAGGGAAGATCTCCTGCAGGAAGAAATGACAACCCACTCCAGTATTTTTTGTTTGGGAAATCCCATGAATGGAGGAGCTGCGTGTCCATGGGGTTGCAAAAGAGTTGTACACGATTTAGCAACTAAACAACAATAACATAATGATTTTAACATCCATTTTACTTTTAAGATAAAAGAGGACTATTCCACGGTCACTCTTCTTTTTATTGCAGATGTTTCCTTTTCCATGATGGTACACTCTAGGTTCTTGAATCATGTTCAAATATGAATTATTTAGTGTATTATAAATGGAGGTATATGCTACATTCTGCTATACACTTGTGATCTAAAAATTGAAGTCAAAGAATCCTGAATCAGATTAATCAGATTATTTTTGATTTTTGTATTTCTTGAAATAACTTGATTTCAAAGAAAGACAGCTCTACTAGCCATCTCAGAATCTTTTATTTTATTCCCATGTTGTGTAGACTCTTTTAATGGGCTCTGTATTCTGTTTACTATTATTGTAAAAGGAAGCATTTGCTTGTTTGGTCTCCAGTAAGCATTGGTTTGGGTTCTGATAATGTGTGGATTTATGACAAGCTATCTCAAATAGAACTTGTTTGAAGGAAGAAATGAAAATATAATTATATCATTAGATGGCTTGCTCAATGATTTTTAAGACTAAGAGGCATGGAGAAGGATCTAGAGCCACAGCTGCAGTCACAGTTAGCTTTCTGTGCCATTGCACACATGCAGGGCAGAACAGCACCCCGTCCTGCTTAGTCTTCCGCTTGCCTGGGAAGGAAGTCTGAGGCCTCCCAGTGCACAGCTGTTCATTATCAGCTGAGGTGAGAGGGTCCTGGGGCTGGACTTAGCAGTGGGTTCTCAGTGCGCTCCTTCCTGAGTTATAGGGCAGCACCAGACTCTCCTCTTCAGCTTGGGGTTTTAGTACACATTTGTTAGTAGCCTCCCTGAATCCTTGACCTCTTCCCCTTTCCAAAGACTTATGACTTCCATTTGGGTTTTATGTGTTTCCATCATGCTTGTTCCATGCCCAGCTTGAAGGGTGGGGCACATGACCTTTGCTAAGCCAACTATGGCTTCCAGCCCCCTGGCTGCAAGGAGTGTTTGGAGGATGGCTTGTCAGCTAAGCCAGTCCAGTCCAGTCAATGTGACTCTTGGGAATTTTGCTGAGAATAAAGAACAGCTCTGTTTTCTGATGGATATGAAAGAGATGTGTGGCGCTGGAACTGTTGGCAACGGTCTTGGTGAAGAAGCCAGTCTTAGGGTATGTCTGATACCAGGGCTGGGAGAGTGGAGTTGGGAAAAAAAACAAGACAAAACTGGGCCTCCGTGACATCACTGAGTAGCTGAAATAGTTGGCATTGGACTCTAGAAAGACATTCTTCTACATTTATCTTTTCCCAATTTATTAAATTTCCTTTATTGCTAAGTCACTTGAGTTATGCTTTCTTTGCTTGCAAACACATGGATCCTCAATAATATAACGGTGTCATTGGGGGTCTAGTAGTTCCTCACCCTACCATCTAGAAACATTGTTCTCAGGAAGCGGGCAGCTTTCATCATCTTTATTTGATTCAGGACCACTTAGACTGTATTTGGAGATTAAACTGTAGATTTCTGATCTGCAGGTGGCACCAATCCTTGATTTCTAGTGGTTATGCAGGTATTTTTTAATATGATTGTTTCGTTGGTCACTGTATTTAGTTTTCTATCACTGCATAACAAATTACCATAAGTTTATTGGCTCAAAACAGCTGACATTGATTACCTCAAGTTACTGTGGATTAGCAGTCAGGGCAGAGCTTATCTGAATCTTCTGTTCACCGTCTCACAAAGCTATGATCAAGATATTGGCTGAGCTGCATTCCTTTCTGGAGTTTGGAGTCTTCTTCAAATCTCGCATGGTTGATGAAAGAATCCAGTTCCCTGTGGTTGAAAGACTGTGGCTGTCAGGTCCTAGAGACCACCTCCAGTTCCCTGCCACATGCTCCTCTCCATAGGCAGTTCACAACACAGTGTGCTTTGTCAAGGCTAGAGGGATGGCCTTTCTATCCAATTTGGTAAGATGGAGGCTTGCAGATATGTGGGGGTTTAGTCGCTAAGTTGTGTCTGATTCTTGCGACCACATGGACTGTAGCCTGCCAGGCTCCTCTGTCCTCTGTCCATGAGATTTTCCAGGCAAGAATACTGGAGTGGGTTGCCATTTCCTTCTCCAGGGGATCTTCCCAATGCAGGAATTGAACTTGGGTCTCCTGCACTGCAGGCAGATTCTTTACTGATTAAGCCACCAGGGAAGCCCATACTGTATAGCATAGTCTCAGGAGTGACATTCCATCACTTTTGCCATATTCTATAGCTTGGAAGCAAATCACAAGTCCCATCTATAATAGCAAGGAGGGAGTTGCTCATTGTGACTTGGGGGTGATATTAGACTGTGTCCACCACACTCATTTCAGTCAGTTCAGTTGCTCAATTGTGTCCGACTCTTTGCATCCCCATGGACTGCAGCACACCAGGCCTCCCTGTCCATCACCAACTCCCAGAGCTTGCTCAAACTCATGTCCATCAAGTTGGTGATGCCATCCAACCATCTCATCCTCTGTTGTCCCCTTCTCCTTCTGCCTTCGATCTTTCCCAGCATCAGGGTCTTTTCTAAGGAGTCAGTTCTTTGCATCAGGTGGCCAAAGTATTGGAGTTTCAGCTTCAGCATCAGTCCTTCCAGTGAATATTCAGGACTGATTTCCTTTAGGATTGACTGGTGTGATCTCCTTGCAGTCCAAGGGACTCTCGAATCTTCTCCAATACCTCAGTTCAAAAGCATCAATTCTTCATCGCTCAGCTTTCTTTATGGTCCAACTCTCACATCCATACATGACTACTGGAAAGACCATAGCTTTCACTAGATGGACCTTGTCAGCAAAGTAAATTCATTTCAACAGTAATTTGGGTTTTTTTAGAATTGGGATGTGGCTAAAATATGTCCCCAACTCTTCACAGTGTACTTTGTTTGACTCTCTGACATCAGATTGAAAAAAGATTTTAGGGTTTCTGAGAGAAAGAGAAGCCAATATGGAAAAGTGGAAATAAACCAAGCAACTGAACATCATAGAAGCCTGCGAGAAAGGCAGAACTGAAGTTTCACAATTCCTTAGGCTGCCCTGGCTGTGTAGCAACCCATCTGTGTATGACAAGACCCAACAGAGGCACAGTGGGGTGTATTTCCTCTGTTCAGTTTTAGTGTGGGCTGCTTTGAATTTTGCTTTGTTATTCAACAGAGGCTCGAAGTAATGCTTAAACTTACCTGAATGAATTTGTTCTTAGGTTGACTAACCTAGAGTCAAATCCCCTACCTTGGAAAGTGTGGAGATGAGATTTAGGTATGAAATTCATTTCTGAATTATGCTAAAGTTGTCAGCTGCTGTTGATTTATCCAGCAGATTTTACCCAGCTCAACTCAACCAATTTTTAGTGATGACATTTTTAAAGTGACCAGAGTTTACCACTCTCGTCAAAATTCTAGCCGTGAGGAAGTTACTGACTACAATAACAATCTTGGAGATGAGTTTTAAAAGCCCAAGAGAGGAGGAAAAACAAGCCTGTGAATTTTAGTTTTCGATGTAGTGACACTAGAACAGATCACTTGAGTGAAAATTATTGTTGCTTCTTTGTGATTTAGGACCCATTGTAAGACTTCATCCGCTTCCCTGTGAACACTGTCCCCAAGTCATAATTCTAGCACGATTATGTCAAAATTATCTCTGCAGTGGTCAATTGTGGTGTTACAACCAGAGAATTAAGGTGGTGAATAAGCAGAAGCAGCAGGAGCCCGAGAAACGGAGAGGCATAACCCTTCTGCTCTTCTGAAAAATGTTCCTGAAGACCGCAGAGTGAGGGACGAGAAAAAAACATGGTTTGTTACATAAGCCAGAATCATTTCTAAATGGAGCGAAGATGGATCTAATTTTCTCAAATGGTGCTCATGAAATTGTTCTCAAGCAAAGGCACTCTGTGAGATGGGTCATATTACTGTCACGTTATCTATGGATGTAAAGTGTTTCAAAGCGCAATACGTACTCTTTCCTATGCCACCTGCAGTCATTATATAAGATAGTCATCTTCCGAGTTTTATGACCAAAAAACGTTTTACCTGATTTTGTTGTCTTTGCATGCAGAACTACTTCTTAGGTTATTGTCCATGGGACTATATAATCTGATACTCATGCATGTGTAATAGCCTGGTAAGTGCGTTTATTGAGGAATAATCGGTGCACAAGGCTGATACTATCATATTAGAAAGTTAAATAGTCACTTGCAGTTAATTGGTTTCATTTCTTTCAGCAGCGGTTGCAGTAGTCAGTGCCTACGCATGTTGTTTAACCCTGAGAGTGCCCTTTGTGTGTGGTTAAAGACTCAGCATCTCACCAGGTCAAACAGATTAACTCAGGAAAGGTTACAGTGGTCCAGAGAGCCTTGTCTGAAAAACATCAGTGTTTCATGTTCTTACTTTCTGCTCTTCATAAGGAGAATTTTTAAAAAATTATTTATTTTTACTTGAAGCATAATTGCTTTACAATACTGTGTTGGTTTCTGCCATACATCAACATGAATCAGCCAGAGGTAAACATATGTGGATTCCCTCTTGGACCTCCCTCCCACCTCCTACCCTATCCCACCCCGCTAGGTTGTCACAGACCCCTGGTCATACAGCCAATTCCCACTGGCTATCCACTTTACCCTGGAGAAGGCAATGGCACCCCACTCCAGTATTCTTGCTTGGAAAATCCCATGAATGGAGGAGCCTGGTGGGCTGCAGTCCACGGGATCGCGGAGTCGGATACGACTGAGCAACTTCACTTTCACTTTTCACTCTCGTGCATTGGAGAAGGAAATGGCAACCCACTCCGGTGTTCTTGCCTGGAGAATCCCAGGGACAGAAGAGCCTGGTAGGCTGCCATCTCTGGGGTCACACAGAGTCGGACGTGACTGAAGCAACTTAGCAGCATCCACTTTACGTACGGTAGTGTGTATACATTTCCATGCTGCTCGCTCCATTTGCCCCACCCTTTCCTTCCCCCGTCCCATGTCCAGAAGTCTGTTCTCTATGTCTGCATCTGACAAGGAGAAGTTTTAAAATATGTAGTATATTCTACTTTTAATACTGTATGTGACAAAGATTCTCCCGCTGTCTTTTCTGGGCAAGATGGGGAAACGTGGGCTAAGCTGGAGTTCACGTAGGTTAATGGGGATCAGCTGTATCCCAAAAGGGCTCATGTAGAGGACAGGCTATAGAGGGGTCCATGAGTTCCTGTTTGGTCTGTGTTGATTAACATTTTTATCAATGTTTGTGTGATGGCATAGAAGTCTGGTTTATCAGTTGTCACAATGATAGACAATGTGGTCAGTGAAATAGACAAATGAATCAGAATTATGCAAGACAGCCTGTTCACTGATGAGGGTAATGAAAGAAGTCCAAGAAGATATGACTGGGGTACACACTGAAGAGATTTACATTTCTCTTTAATTTTTTATATGAAAAATGTTTAAAAATCATACAAAAGTTTCTCATGCACTCACTTTCTAAATGCTAACACTTCGGCATGCTTTCTTAGAGACTTAAAAAAATGTGTGTGTATTCATGCTCATACATATAGCTCTATTGATATATTTTGGGTGCATATAATTAATATAGATATATGTTGGCCTGTGAAAAAATATTACAGGTAAAGCTAAGTCCTGCTACAGTCTGATGTGTCCCCCCACCCCCATTCCTATGTTGAATCCTAACTTCCAAGCATGATGGTGTTAGGAGATGAGGCATTTGGGAAGGTAACTAGGTCATGACCCTCATGGTTGGGCTCAGTGTTCCTACAGAAGAGACTCCAGCATCAGTCAGGGTTCAGCGAAGATCCAGAGGGCTTGGGGCGATGGTGGGGGACTTAGAGAACCAGGTTCAGTTCTGCAGGCTGCCCTGTTTTCATCCATGTGCCAAATAGTCTAGGTAATTCTGGCCCAAGATTCTGGAGCTCTGATGCTCAGCTCCCAGCAAGGCTAAGGGCAGACTCTGTGCAGAGGTTCAAGGGATAGGCAGACATGGGGAAGACGGCGGGAGGATTGTTCGTCTAGGGGCCCTGACTTTTACAGATGAAACAATTTATATAAACTAAGCAGAGCTGTCAGGCTCTCCTCAAAAAAAAAAAAAAAAAAGTCCCCAGAGAGATCCATATCCTTTCCCCCAGGTAAGGACACACAGCAAGAAGTTGCCCTCTAGGAAGCAAGTTCTCAGAAGTCTGCTGGTGTCTCCCTCTTGGCTGTCTCAGCCTCCAACGGTGAGAAATGAGATTTCTGTTGTTCACAAGTCAGCGGGCCTGTGGTATTTGTTGTAACAGCCTGAATAGACGAGACAAGACCTCCTTGACTTCTTTCCCGATTCTTCACTTCCCACCTCCCACAGTTTAGTTTGTACTTCAAGATCTTTTAAAAACAGGGTGCGGTATTGTTTTGTATGTGGCAAAGTTTATAGGGATGGCGTCATGCTGTACGGCCATCATTTGTGCTGTTCGCTTAATGGTATTTCTGAGGTATGAGTGTGGTGATGCGTGTCCTCTGACTGTAAAAGCCAAAGGCCTGGCAGGCCTGTGCTCTCCCCTCCCCGCTGGCCACTCCCAGGCCCTCATCTTCTGTTGCATCGCCTCTCTTTCCACAGTGACCTTCTTGCCGCTGTTTGGACACGTTAGATATGCTTCTGTTAACTCAGGGACTTTGCACTCACTGCTTCCTCCGTTTGGGCTGCTCTTCCATTAAGACACTAGGGCTTCCTCAGGAAAGGAAACAGCTAACGATCTCAGTTCACATAGGGAGGTCTTTTCATTGTATCTAGTATTGCAGCTGAATGATGGCTTACCGCTCCTACTGCCTCCTACAAGGGATGGGATGAAAGGGATGTCTTGCCCAGTAATTCATAGCAGCTTCCTCGAACCACCTCTGCTATGAATTCATACAGAGCCAACATGTTTAAACATCTCCTAAGTCACTTGGAACTCTCAAACTAATGGACATACAAGCAGCTTTTCGGCATTTACTTTTTAATCTTAATCATGTGCAGTGGGACATGCACATGCAAGTTACAGAAACAAGAAGTTACATAAACAACTTACTGAGCATGTACTATGTTTTAGAGTCTAAGCCCTTTCTCAAACACTCCATGAGGAGGGTATCATTACCTCCTTGTTTCACAGGTGTAGAAACTGAACTGGTAAAGTAAACCGAACTGAAGAGGTAAAGCACATCGTCCAAAGTCACCTGTGTGTGTGTCCACTCCATCATGTCCAGCTTTGTGACCGCACGGACTATAACCCACCAGGCTCCTCTGTCCACCGGATTATCCCAGCATGAATACTAAAATGATTGGCTATTACCTCTCTAAGGATATCTTCCTGACGGAGCAGTTGAACTCATGTCTCCTGCAGCTCCTGCATTTTCAGGTGGATGCTTTACCACTGAGCCACCTGGGAAAGCCCCCAGAGTCACTTAGTTCTCAGCTAATAAGTGGCAGAGCTGTCATTCAAACCAGGTCTGTCTGACTTCTTAATCATTTTATGATAAACATTTATAAGAAGAAGGACATTAGATCACAGAACATAATAATGGTGCCTTTATTTTACGAAACGAATCTATCCATATGGAGAAATAGATAGGCATATGTCCATACACTGCTGTGTTTAAATCTCAAAGCCATACTGTGAGAAACGTGAATAATATCTTGACATTTATCAGGAAAAAAATCCTTCATATAATTTATTTCTGGTACTGTTTCAAATGAACTCTTGCTATTTAAGGTGTGGTTAAATTTTAAAGTGTTTAAGTCCCAATATTTAAACACTAATTTGACTTCTTCACACTTTCTCATCAGTAGAATCATGTATTTTTTAGTTTGTAAGTGAAAGAAAGAAAGTGAAGTCGCTCAGTCATGTCCGACTCCTTGCGACCCCATGGACTGGAGCCTGCCAGGCTCCTCCATCCATGGAATTTTCCAGGCAAGAGTACTGGAGTGGGTTGCCATTTCCGTCTCCAGAGGATCTTCCCCACCCAGGGATCGAACCGGGGTCTCCTGCATTGCAGGCAGATGCTTTTCCTTCTGAAGCACCAGGGAAGCCCTTTAGTTTGTAGGAAGGACTTAAAAGTAATTTCAATCCAGGGTTTTCATAGAGTAAGGCTAGAAGGAGATGTGGGTTCCATCCCTGGGTGGGGAAGATCCCCTGGAGAAGGGCATGGCAACCCACTCCAGCATTCTTGCCTGGAGAATCCCATGGACAGAGGAGCCTGCAGGTTATAGTCCGTAGGGTTGCAAAGAATCGGACACGGCTGAAGTGACTGAGCATGCACACAAGGCTAGATTTGCTGTTTTGTTAAGTTGTGGGTGTGGCTGTTCTTTCCTGATACTAGTATCACCCAGAGATGAGGGACATGGAGGTGGAGCATCCTTTGTGCATTGCTCCTGCATGTGTTCCTTGGTTCTAAGTGTGGCTTTCCTTAAATGTTTTTCAGACAGTTGTTTCATTAGATGGTCCATGGCTGTGTTATCCTGGTCTCATTATATACATTTTCTCACATTTTCTAGATGCCTTTGGTCAAAACTCCCATGAGTGCTTCTTTCTCTTCCAAGGTTTGCTTGAAGCAAAATGAGTCTCAGAAATTTCCAGCCAGCAGAGAAAAAAGGGAAAGGCACAGAAAAATACAGATGGTGACAATCTCTGCTCCTCTTGGAACGAGTTTCTCAGGGAAACGTACCTCTTAGACCTCACAGGCGACAGAGAATCAAACACTGGGAGAAAGGTACAGAGGCACCAGGGAAAAACCCTTCATTTTCAGTTGTAGAAACCAAGAGTATATTTGGAGCATATATGGGGTATACTGGAGTATGGGGTATACTGGAGTATATGGAGAGTATAATTGACCAAGATAATTTAGCTTCTTGTGTGATGCTGATACTAAAATCCGGGGTCAGTGTTCTTTCCAAAAGCTCATTGCCTACCAGGCCCTTGTTATGAAGTCATTCAAAATAATGCCAAAGAGGATGACACCACCATTTGCATTTTGTGACTTGTTCCTTTACAGAGTAGCATTTCAGGAATCCTCATTTTCCTTTGACATTTCAGGAACAGGCATCTGAGGACCTTATAACCGTTATCTGTGATATCAAAGAAGTTAATGGCAGCATTTTTTTCTGGTGGCTTTGTCTTTGACCCTTTTTAAAGAACTGTGTATCATGCAAAGGTCTGAGCAGCACAGAGAGATCATTCTAATCAGAAGTGGAGCATTGTCTCAGTATCCAGTCTTGTGTAAGCCCCACAGCACCTGTATTGAACCAAAGAAATGGTGAGGAACAGGGTGTTTTGGTGTGCGAGAAGCAAAATGAAGGTGCGGTCATAAAATATCTCTGTTTTATAGATGTAGTTATTGAATGTATCTATTTTTATTTTATGTATTTGTTTACTATTTTAAAAATTTTATCTGCATCCCCCACTTCTTTCATTGTTTCCAATAAACTTACTGTTCTGATTCTAATATCTGGCTTTTTATCCAGAGCATTTCCTAGTCAGATCATGCCTCTAAAATACACCAGTAAAAATCTATTTTAAAAAAGCACGTTTAGTTTATACTTTGTTTGTCTGCTTTACCTTTTTTTGTTGTGCTCCAGTGTTATAAGAGTTCCACATTGGAAGTAAAGTTCTACTGAAGTTAACATACTGCTTTACTAGTTTCATTTAACAAGCGTTTAAATAATAACAACAATAGTATTAACAACACTCGTAGAGTTCTTACCTTGTGTCATGATTTAGAAGCAAAAAGATGAATAAGACATAGTCATTGCCAATTTGTGGGCCCCTTGAGGGCAGGCCTGGGTCCTTTTTTATCGTATTCTTCTTTCCAGCATCTGGCCCTGTTCCTGTTTGCAGCAGAATTGTGATTTGGCTAAGCAGAGAGGAGGTAGAGGCCTTTTCTTTTTATTTATTTATTTATTTTTGCTTACTCTTTTTATTTTTATTTTTACTTTATAATACTGTATTGGTTTTGCCATACATTGACATGAATCCACCATGGGTGTACATGTGTTCCCAAACATGAACCCCCCTCCCACCTCCCTCCCCATAACATCTCTCTGCATCATCACCGTGTACCAGCCCCAGGCATGCTGTATCCTGCATCGGACATAGATTGGCGATTCGATTCTTACATGATATTATACATGTTTCAATGCCATTCTCGCAAATCATCCCACCCTCTCCCTCTCCCTCTGAGTCCAAAAGTCCGTTATACACATCTGTGTCTTTTTTGCTGTCTTGCATACAGGGTCATCATTGCCATCTTTCTTAATTCCATATATATGTGTTAGTATACTGTATTGGTGTTTCTCTTTCTGGCTTACTTCACTCTCTATAATGGGCTCCAGTTTCATCCATCTCATCAGAACTGATTCAAATGTATTCTTTTTAATAGCTGAGTAATACTCCATTGTGTATATGTACCACTGCTTTCTTATCCATTCATCTGCTGATGGACATCTAGGTTGCTTCCATGTCCTGGCTATTATAAACAGTGCTGCGATGAACATTGGGGTACATGTGTCTCTTTCAATTCTGGTTTCCTCGGTGTGTATGCCTAGCAGTGGGATTGCTGGGTCATAAGGCAGTTCTATTTGCAATTTTTTAAGGAATCTCCACACTGTTCTCCATAGTGGCTGTACTAGTTTGCATTCCCACCAACAGTGTAGGAGGGTTCCCTTTTCTCCACACCCTCTCCAGCATTTATTGCTTGTAGACTTTTGGATCGCAGCCATTCTGTCTGGTGTGAAATGGTACCTCGTGGTCTTGATTTGCATTTCTCTAATAATGAGTGATGTTGAGCATCTTTTCATGTGTTTGTTAGCCATCCGTATGTCTTCTTTGGAGAAATGTCTATTTAGTTCTTTGGCCCATTTTTTGATTGGGTCGTTTATTTTTCTGGAATTGAGCTGCCTAAGTTGCTTGTATATTTTTGAGATTAGTTGTTTGTCAGTTGCTTCATTTGCTATTATTTTCTCCCATTCAGAAGGCTGTCTTTTCACCTTGCTTATATTTTCCTTTGTTGTGCAGAAGCTTTTAATTTTAATTAGATCCCATTTGTTTATTTTTGCTTTTATTTCCAGAATTCTGGGGGGTGGATCATAGAGGATCCTGCTGTGATTTATGTCGGAGAGTGTTTTGCCTATGTTCTCCTCTAGGAGTTTTAGAGTTTCTGGTCTTACGTTTAGATCGTTAATCCATTTTGAGTTTATTTTCGTGTGCAGTGTTAGAAAGTGATCTAGTTTCATTCTTTTACAAGTGGTTGACCAGTTTTCCCAGCACCACTTGTTAAAGAGATTGTCTTTAATCCAGTGTATATTCTTGCCTCCTTTGTCAAAGATTAGGTGTCCATATGTGTGTGGATTTATCTCTGGGCTTTCTATTTTGTTCCATTGATCTATATTTCTGTCTTTGTGCCAGTACCATACTGTCTTGATGACTGTGGCTTCGTAGTAGAGCCTGAAGTCAGGCTGATTCCTCAAGTTCCATTCTTCTTTCTCAAGATTGCTTTGGCTATTCGAGGTTTTTTGTATTTCCATACAAATCTTGAAATTATTTATTCTAGTTCTGTGAAAAATATCGCTGGTAGCAGTTGAGTCTGAACAGGGTGAGTAGACGAAGGTCATGGGTATGAAGTGGTGACCGGACAGAAGGGTTCCTGTTGCCAGGGCAAGTTAAGTAGGTGTGGAGTCAGCCAGCTCTGTCCACTGACAGGGCCAGGATGAGGCAGCACCCTGCGGTGGTCTATTTAAGGACCCGATGCCCAGGAGAGGACACTAGAAGAGAGCCAGACGTGGCATTTCACTCCCCAGTGTCTTGGAGTAAGAAGAAGATGATGATAACTTTTATTTTTTGAACATTTACTGTGTGTCTGATATTTTCCATACATCATCTCTTCGTTTGCCAGACACATTTTAGGTATATCAGATTCCATCACACTTAATCTGGGCTGCAGTTGAATTTTGTTTGGTCCTCACAGAGGTTAATTGACTTGCTTGAGGTCACACAGCTAGTATTAATAAATAGCAGAACCAGGTTTAATACCCAGTCTATCCATCTCCAAAGTACAAATAGTCTGTGTACAAATAGCTAGACTGCCCTCCCTCTCTAAATATCATTCCTTAAGACACCTTCACAGTTGGCTGTTCTTGGTCAAGTCTGTTCACAGGAGTGTCACTGGGCTGACATACCCTATTCTACTTGAAAACAGTGGAAAATTATCAACTGCAAAATCTTAATTAGTAGAGAATCAAAATTATTGACAGCATAGCAGACATAAGAGAGCCATCCTCTTTCCCCCTTGCTTCCCATCTACTGGTCTCAGAAGCTGGTAAGGAGCTTCTTAAAGGGTCAAGGAAATGGTCTGGAGAAATCTTGAACCTGAACCCCATGGTCTTCCTTTGTTTGGAATACACATTTCTTGCTATTGTGGAGAGTTATTTCTGTGCTGATAAATGATTTCCTATATTTCTTGTCTCTACACTGAGGTGGTAAAATAATTTCCTGTTCAAAAATAGCTTCCCGTTGCCTATAGAGTGGAATGGAGGTCTTTTCCAACCTGAACATCCTGTCTCCAGTGTACTTTCCCAATATTTTTCTTTATTTTTATCCCTTTAGGTCTGAGTACTGAAAGAAGCATTTTTCCCTGACATATGCCAGTAGCTCATCTTTGCCCGTGATGTCCTCTGTGCCTGGAATGCCCTTCTTAAATCCAACCTTCTCACTTAAGATTTCATCAATATCTATAACTGGAAGTAATTCTGGTTCTTTCTACCTGAAAATTTATTTTATCTTCTTGGGCTTATCAGATCAAGCTTGTAATAATACAGTTGTAGCAAGGTATTTAGTGGATTACTTTAACAGTTGGCACAGAAATAACCCTCAGAGAAGTAAACACATTGATATATTGATAAGGTACACGTGGGAAAAAATGGCTCTGGCTTCAGCAGGAACCGAGAGAAGAAAGGTGATGGTTACACCCTTTTGAAGGAGACAACGAGATAAACATCTGTGAGCCTTTGAGGAGAAAAATGAAAGGAGAGAGAGGACAGAAAATGCGAGGTTTTTTGTGCAGTTAGAACTTGGCTTAGTCGAAGTTCCTGGATGCTTGGTTGGCTAAAAGGTATCTCAAGAACAGAGAAACCTAATGTCTAACCTACAGTTTAGTTTGAAGTGAAATAAACCAGAAGATGTTAACCTCTCTTTGGTAAATTCTGCCATAACCAGAAATCTCTTTGGTGTGAGGTCCTGCATGTTTGAGAGTGTGTACATGTGTTTGTGGAAATACCAGAAGGGGCTGAGTTTGCAGCAGCACCAAACTGAGCCAGCATAGATGGCAAAGAAGAGCCTAGAGCCAGACATAGCCATACCAAGGACCCACTGGAAGTGGCAGAAATCTTGGGACCTGTCGTTTAACCATGGAAGGTGGCTCAGACCAACCTTATTCAGGTCCCAGGAGAGAGTTATTTTTGAATGCATTTGCTAAATGATGTGCTCCTGGAAGGCAAAGTTCACACACATTTGGTTCATCTAAAGAATCTTATGATGTAACATTAGTGATAATAATAAAAATAATGGAGACAATGATACCATTGCATCTTTGTAGATAGTAGTTAGATTCCATCTACTCATCACTTGCAAATGATACAAGTGGCATGAGCTGGATTTAATCTCTAGGTTTTCTATTTTCTAGTGATGTAACTTTAGACATTTTTTGCTATGAATCCCTGATTTCACATCTACAAAATGGAAACATAGAAGCTCTAACTCATAGTTTGTTGTGAAAACCAAATTTAGTTTTTCGCTAAACAGCGCCATTGTCACCTTCTACCTGCAGAGTTCTCCCTCCTCAGTCTTTCCTGTCTCTTCCACTGCAGTTTCCCGCTGTTTTCCCCCTAATAATGGGGCCATGCTGTTGTCCCTCTTGACGTCACCCTGGATGACTTGGTTGTCTCAGGTTGACTGCTTTCTATTCCAGTGGTTGTCCCATGTTAGCAGGCATAAGGGCTTTCTTTGGAAAAGTATTGAAATGCTTCTTCTTAAGCTTCCAAACCTGGTCGGCACACTCTTAATTTCATCCTGTGCTCCTGAAGTTATGATCTTTGTGTTTTACCCACAATTAATGCCTGATATAAAATCTGGCTGAGCTGGGAGGAGAGAGAAGTTCAGTGACACTGTGGTATCAAACTCCCAGCTCCACCCGCATCCTGTGCACCCAGGACCGCTCTGGTTCTCTTTTCTCCGAGGACGTATGCTTTCCTTGCCTGATGTAGTGCTAGAGTTTGCAGGTTGGGGTCTCTGTTCTTCTCTTGTTTGGGAGTCAGTCCTAGAAGCTAACCTTCAACTATAACCTGCTGTTGTTCTTGCAGTCAGGATGATCCTTGACATGCCTGATTCCAGAGGAGTCACTGAGAGGTTTCTTAAAGGAACCTTGTTACACTGGGGTCT
The DNA here is from genome assembly GCF_042477335.2 of Ovis canadensis. NCBI lineage: Eukaryota > Metazoa > Chordata > Mammalia > Artiodactyla > Bovidae > Ovis > Ovis canadensis. The sequence continues at coordinate 134,745,597 of NC_091247.1, read as the reverse complement.
TCTCCCTTCAATTAAAGGTAATCTCTGTCATCAGAAAGCAAAGATAATTTCCAGGTGGGTCTCCTTTCCTTAGTAAACATTTGTCCAACACTTAATTTGTCTTAACACATTGCTGAGCATTGTACAAAGATTATCTCAATCAATTCTCTATAAACCCTATGAATTAAGCACTCTTGGGGTCCACATTTTACTGAGGGTAACCAAAGCCTAGAGAAGTTAAGCTGCTTACCCAAAGTTTCACACAGCAGAGTGGATTTGGGTTTGAATCCAGATTCTCTGACTCTAGGGCTCTTTAACTGCTTTGCTCTTTCGCATGTGGTCCTAGGCTCTGGGCCTTTATCCACAACTCTCCCAATAGGGCTGGGTGTGGAGTGATAGGATTCAACCACATCAGTGTGATGATAATCTTATGGTTCACTTGTCCAGGAATTGTATTCTGTTCAAGAACTGTTGCAGAAGATCACGACAGAACCAGGAGTTTCTATGGAGACTTTGGGACAATCCAACTAGGGCCCTTGTAAGGCGCAACCTCTGACTTCATGGGCTTCCTGACCCCCAGGTCTTGTGCCTTGAATGCAGGGGCTGGGTTCGAGGTTTTGGTAAGCCGTTTGAGCCTGCAGTGAAGTGGACAAGGCCAGCCTAAGAGTGACGGGCTTCAGTTCTGTGGCGTTACCAAGCCCTCTTGGAGATGGCCAGGCTTTGCTGTTTTGTCATTCTTGGTATGCAGCCGAGGAACTGCAGAGCTGACAGACCCTTGTAGATCACCTGGTCCCAGCCCCTCATTTAGCAGCTGTGCATGAGCAAGGGCAGCGTGAGTCTGCACGGCGTCGCCTCCTTGTTAATGGTCACCTGGCTGTTTTTCCATCTCATTTGCATAGATGACTCTAATGAGGCTGAAATTGCACCACATGGAAGCATTGTGAGGAAAGGGTCAATCTGGCCATGGTTTTGTACAGAGAGCTTGTTTCTGGAATGTGCAAATGTGATCCCTAAAGCGTGAAAGTCAGTGCTTCATTTGCCTTGTGAGTCTGGTATTATACCTGCTTTCTCCTCTGGGGAAGGTAATGTGCTGCTCTTGGCATTACAGTCTGTCCAGCTTTGGAAAATAATTTGCATTTAGGAGGTCTTAAGTGTCACCGTAATAATCAGCCATGCCCTGAGAGTCAAATCCTTACCACTGTTCAAGTAGTAATTGGGAAAAATACAGTTCCTTTGGGGGAAGGGATTGAGAGAGAGAGAGAGTGTGTGTGTGTGTGTGTGTGTGTGTGTGTGTGTGTGTGTGTGTAAGAAAAGGAATATACTATATTCATAGTGGCGGTCATCCTTCTGGAAGACAGGTTAATTGCCTTTTTACAGTGGGGTTAATTTACAGAGGATCCTTATTATCTCTTTTCCAGTGCCAAATGTAGTCATAAACTTTTCAGAATATGAGAGTGGAGTTTGAATAAATGGGAGAGAGAGGGAGTATTCATCTGCAAAGAGTATTTCTTTATGGGAAAAAAATAAAATTCATAGAGAGGCGATTATAATGCAGAAATGACAGATGTTGGAAATGACTCGTAATGATTAACTGTTTAATGATGAAATAACTCAGTGATTTTTGCTTTCATAGTCTGTCAAGAGATAAATTGTTACATGTGCTGCAAATCGGCTCCAGTGCTATTTGCTAAAGCAGTGCCAGTTTTTATTCCTTTTCTGCTAGAGCACTTACCATTTAGCACAATAACTCTGTAGTCTGTGAATAGAGACACATCTTTATTAAGTATTTTTTATGCAGTATGTTTTAATGCGTTTCTCTTTGTTTATTCATATCATTTTGAGCTGACAGTTTGTGTTAATATATAAGGAAAATATATCACATATATGTTTCTGTATGGATCTACAGATTTAAATAAGAGCACAAACACACAAAAGGAGGTCTTCAGATATGCAGATGATGGAATAAGACATTAACCTGCTCCTCTTGAAGAAGCAGGTCCTGGACATTAAGGGCAGTGAATGGAGAGCTCTTTATACTTAAAATCTCAAATGCTCAGCTCAGAAAGCCTTGCTCACCATCATATCAGGGACCTACAAAATTCCACTGTTCCTCCACAGATAATTAAAAGAACAAGAACGCTAAAAGGAAAATCTGCTGGGATGATTTGAGGTCAGCATTTGGTGCTCATCCATGGACTTGTCTCCTGTCGTGTTCGTTATTTGTTGTGGCAGAACATTATCCCACAAATTAGTGACTTAAAACAACAAATGTTTATCACCTCATGGTTTCTGCAGGTCAGAAACTTAGGTTTAGCTGGGAGCCTCAGACTCAGACCTATCACGAGTCTGCAGTCAAGGTTGGGTAAGGCTGTATCATCTCTGAGTTCCATTGAAAGAGCCTCTGCTTCCATGCTCACTCATGGCTGTTGGTGGCCTCAGTTCCTTACTTGATGTTGACTGGAGACATCATTACCTGTTAAATAGACTTTTCCACAGGGCAGCTCACAACACGGCAGCTGGCTTCACTTAGAGCCATTGAGACAGCAGAAGGTGAGTATCCAAGACAGAAGGCAGTCTCTTTATAACCTAGTCTTGGTAGCTCAGCTGGTAAAGAATCTGCCTGCAATGCAGGAGACTCCAGTTTGATTCCTGAGTCAGGAACATGCTCTGGAGAAGGGATAGGTTACCCACTCCAGTATTCTTGGGCTTCCCTGGTGGCTTAGCTGGTAAAGACTCAGGCTGCAATGGGGGAGACCTGGGTTCAATCCCTGGGTTGGGAAGATCCCCTGGAGAAGGAAAAGGCTACCCACTCCAGTATTCTGGCCTGGAGAATTCCACGGACTGTATAGTCCATGGGGTCACAAAGAGGCGGCCATGACTGAGTGGATTTCACCTTCTTGGGTGTGGCATCTCATCACTTTTGCTGTGTTCTGTTCTTAAAAGTGAAAATTACTGGATCCAGCCCACATTGAAGAGGGGGGAATTACACTGGGCATGAATACCAGGAGGTGAGGATCCTTAGGTTCACCTCAGCGGCTGCCTCCTATACCTGTGGATGCACCTTTTGCTTAATGTGATGGAAGTGGAATTGGTCCCCCAAAATCATGCAAGAGGACAGCCCAAGGAGGGAACAAGGGCTGAGAACCATCACTGACTCCAGCTTTGTGGGCTCCTAATTGTATTTGCCTCTGAGACATTCCAGATGTAGCAAACACAGTATTTATATCAGACTCCTGCAAGTAATGTCTCCAGCCCTTGGTTCTTTTTCCAACTCTGAAGATCACGTCAGTGGTGGTTGGGTATAGCTGGCACAGCAAGGTATTACAAGCAGTGGTGTGTTCCGCTCCCAGTGGTTGCAGCTGGAACGCTGTCTAGACAGCTTAGAAACATCTTCAAGCACAGGACCAAGCCACTGAACGGCTTTCCTGGTCCCTGGAAATCAGAAGCAGTAACATGTAGATAACTTTATCTTAAAGCCTGTAATTGTAGACAAAAAAGTGCTTCTTTTGAAACTGATTCTTAAGGAGATCAGACCTTTGGGGTTACATACTGGCACCATTTTAAGGCAGCACAGCAAAGTGGTTGAGATGTTTTCAGGGTCAGGTTGAGTTGGAATGCTGGCTTATTAACTGGGTAAATGTGAACAAGTCAGTAACCTCACAAGGTCTCTCTTTTCTCATTTGTGAAGTAGGGGTGACATGAGTGCTGCCCTCCCAGGGTTGGTGGGGGTTTGGGCATGATCTGTGTGAGGGCTTTGCCCTTACGGCTGTGGTTATAATAATGATGATGACGTCCGTGGGAGATGTATTCATCACCCCTTCACGTTTTGGTAGAAGGGCTGGGATTTTCATTCCAGTCCCCGGAAATAGACCGGAAAGAAACCTTCCAGTTTCTCTCTGTCCCTGCACTCCCTTCCTCCTGGAATAGGAGGCCTGGCTTCCTGACTGCGCCTGGGGGGAAGGAAGGGGCACACTGCGCTCCCTTTTGTCAGCTTCTCTGCAGAGAGAAGATTTGTTCATTAGCTCTTCATGATACTTAGAGCTTACCCATGCAGATTCTGCCTTGTACAAGGGAGCCATGCAGTTTTTTTTTTTGGAGGGAGGGTAAATTCTTTTTTTATGGAGGGGGATGTTCAGGAATCCTAATGTGGTCACAGAAGCTTCCCTGATGGCTTAATCGGTAAAGAATCTGTCTGTAGTGGGGTTGCATGTATCAGACACGACTTAGGGACTAAACGACCAGTGTGGTGACGTTCTCCCATCCAGCTGTTATCAGTCATAAAAACTGACTGTGACCTTAACTATCCCTATTTTAAAATTAATTTCAGACGGATGGGAGTGGTGTCACTTCTGCACTGCCCGAGCCCCCACCCCCCCCCCCGACAGTCTTCATTAATAGTGTTTAGTAAATTATGCAAACTCACATATACGTGAAGGTGGAAACATCCCTTTATTTGGAACAAGCTCCATCTTCCTTTGAAGGGCTTCCCTAGAATCTTCCTGCAATGCGGGAGACCCAGGTGCCATCTTCCTTTGTTTCTCAGGAGACCTCTTGCGGGCCAGATTCAGGGATTAAATTATCCACAGTGCTTTTCTGGGGTTCCTCTGGATTGTATAGAGTGTGTCTGACTCCTGAAGGCAGCTGCTATTACTGCAGGCCCAGTGGGCGGGCCTGCGGGAGTGAGCTCGCCTGATGCTGCAGCTGGGAAGCTGGGCGGGTGGCCAAAAGGGGTTTTAGTACTTGATCATTAAATCTTCTGGCTCCTGCCTTTCCAGTAAGAGTTCTTTGAATACTGAATTATCTCATCTGTGAGCAAGCTGTCATTTCATCCCTGCCTTGAGGAAAAAAAAAAACCACTTTCTAAAATTAGGCATTCAAGTTGATCATAGTTATACCAGCAGCAGGGCTTCCCAGGGGGCGCTAGTAAAGAACATGCCTGCCAGTGCAGGAGACTTAAGAGATAAGTTCCATCCCTGGGTCGGGAAGATCTGGAGGAGGGCACGGCAACTCACTCAAGTATTCTTGCCTGGAGAATCCTATGGACAGAAGGGCCTGGGGGGCTACAGTTTGTAGGGTCGCAGAGCCAGACGTGACTGAAGCCACTTAGCGTGCACAACACACATCTGTGAGCAAGCGGTCATTTCATTCCTTCTGCTTTGAGAAAAAGAAAAAACAACTTTCTAAAATTAGCCCTTTAAGTTTGTCATAATTTTAATTATAGCATCACCTAAAGGCCACTCCTGACAGGGGCAGAGAATGACACATAGAGCTTTTGCTGATGGATTTTAAATGTACCCCTCATTTTTTAAGAAAAATATCCCCCACCTTTTTAAGAAAAGTCAACAGGAATGGAAAATAACACTAGTGAAATTAATTGCTAAGAATTTAAGATTTTTGTTGGATGGCTTCACTGTCTTTGCTAAAACTACATGAAAATTTATTTTTACCTGCTAATGATCCACTAAATTCAGAGGAAACTTACAGGGAAAAAGATAAAATATGTGAAGTACTCAGGCACCCATGGCAAATTCTCAATAAATAGTGAATAGGAGTAATACTGCAATAAGACAGTCATTTCCTTTGTTCCAAGGTAGGCAGCCTGTGAAGTTCTGTAGGAAAATTCAGTAGGTCAGCCCATCTGGCAGGAGACAGTGTTCCTTCAGGGATGTGTTTCACATACATTAACATCTGAGTAGCACAGATCTTCTCTGGAGGAGGGCATGGCAACCCGTTCCAGTATTCTTGCCTGGGAAATCCTACAGACAGAGGAGCCTGGAGGGCTATAGTCTGTGGGGTCACAAAGAGTCAGACACGACTGAGCAACTCAACAATGACAGCGCAGATCTTTTCTAGTGTTTCCCAAACTGCTGTTCCAGGGAGTAATCTTTTAAAAGATATATAGCTCAAAGAAAAAAAATCGAGTTCCGTGGTCAAACACGGTGAAAATCTGCATCCTAACTTTTCCCTCTCCCCAAAGACTCACAACACATCCATTTCTGCAGCCTTTGAGAAGTGCCAGAAGAAAGGGAGTGGAGTCCTTTTATTTAACCCCATTTCCCAGACTAGCACATATCCTCCACATTGTTGCCAGAGGAATCATCTCTAGAGACAAGTGTGTTACCCCTTCCCTCTCAGAGCCCTGCAGGGCCTTGCCATGGCTCTCAGGAAGAAGTAGGATCTGCACCATGGCCCACAAGGCTTGGCCTGTGTGGTCTGTACCCCCCAACCCAGCCCCATGCCCAGTGCGTTGGCTTCCCCTCCCTCCATACTGCCCTTTGCTCTGGGGGACACTGGCCCCCTTTCATATCCTTGAGCATGAATGTGGTCCTTCCTGCTGTTGCAGGAAGGGGGTCCCCTTTCAGGACCCGAGAGTGGGCTCTTGTCTAACACTTGGAAGTGGATTGTCCAAGGAGATACATGTGCTGACAAAGCAAGAGATTTCGTTGGTAAGGGACACCCGGGTGGAGAGCAGTAGGGTAAGGGAACCCAGGAGTACTGCTCTGCCACATGGCTTGCAGTCTCGGGTTTTATGGTGATGGCATTAGTTTCCGGGTTGTCCTTGGCCGATCATTCTGACGCAGACTCCTTCCTGGTGGCACACTTTTGCTCAGCCAGATGGGTGCCAGCGAGAAGGATTCTGGGAGGTGGTTAGACACGTGGTGTCTCCCTTTGACCTTTTCCAAACTCTTCCGGTTAGTGGTGGCTTGTTAGTTCCGTGTTCCTTACTGAGACCTCTGGTCGTAAAATAACTCACGCACATGGGTACTATGGTGCCTGGCCAGGGCGGGTGTATTCAGTCCTCAGGACCTTCAGACAGCTCTGTCCTCGTGAGGAGGGGTTCCCTGTCCCCTCTTCACATTCCCCACCCTCCTCACCGTCCTTCTGCTTTGCGGTCAGTGTCTCAGATCTCTGGTCTGCACCTGCTGGCTTCCTAACACTCACGGTGTGCATGTCACTGAGGGTTATTTACTTGCTGCCCCTCCCCCAGTACTGTAAAGTGGATGAGGGGCCCTTTCCTCTGAAATCCTGACTACAGCTTGGAAGTGCTGTGACTTGCCTGGAGGGACTTCACAGCAGCTGGGGTGGGCCAGTGAACTACTCTTTCTGTTGGTTTTGTTTACTCTTATTAAAACTCTTTATTATTTCATCCTGGGAAACAATGGAGTCCAAAGTCAAATAGGATGAGGGTTCTATGGGAGTTTTATAAAAAAGCAAGGCTTTGGGGACTTCAGGATCCAGTAGTTAAGACTCTGTGCTTCTACTGTGGGGGGCAGGTGTTTGATCCCTGGTTGGGGAACTAAGATCCTACATGGGGCCTAGGGGGAGTGGGGGTGAGGTGAGGTGGGGTGGAGAGTGGGGAGCAGGACTTTGAATGTATATAGGCAAGAGCGCTATATTAGAAGGTAATCCTGATGACCCACACACATAGATGTTCTGTGGGCCAGGCACTGTTCTAAGCACTTTTTAGTGTTTACACAGATAATCCTTACAGAAACTCTGTCAGGCTTTTACAAATGAGGAAACTAAGGAAGAGGTAAGCTGTCGAACGGCACTCTTGTCAGTGAAAGAGCTATGATCTTAACCCAGGCTGTTGGAATCTAGAACGTGCCAGGTTGATAGTAGGGATGGCTTCTCAGGGGAGGTGGCCTTTAAAGTCAGTCTTAAAAGTGAGAGAAGATAGTGGATTTCAGGACACTGGTAGTAGTTGGGAGTTTAAGATATTACAGGTAAAGACAGAGATAAACACTGGGGTTGGGGAGGGGAGAGTTTGGCTGGAGTGGAGGGTGAGGAAGGAGAGAGAGTGCAAGAGAGCATGTAGGGAATGGCTGGGGCCAGAGCTTGAATGCTGTGTTAAACTCTGAATCTTTTGTATAAGCTGCATGGAATTTGAGAAGCTTTGAGGACGTTTTCACTCAGGGTTGCACAGTATCAGAGCTCAGCTTTAGAGAGAGGGTCAGTCTGTCAGAAGGCCTGGGATCAGTGTGAGCATATATTCAGGATAGACCTGGATTATGCCTGTTGTCCTGAGGTAGTGCCCCCTTTGACTCTTCAGAGTGTCCCGGTTTGAGTGATAAATGGTCAACCCAATAGGGCAGGAGCAAGGTACGAGTTTTGAGATTAAGGGGTGGCCTGCACAAAGAGAGAGAAAGGGATGGATTCATGAGCTGCAGCAGCGACGGACAGGGTGATGGTATTGGATATTTAGGGCAGGAGAGAGTGAGGGAGCGCAGGCGATTTGGGGTCTTTGTGAGGCTGAACAGGTGGACAGCAGTCATCATTGTGTCAGTCAGGAGCATAGGGGTGGGAGCAGACGTGGATGGGCAGGTGGAGACTGGCTCTGGGCTCTGCATGTGAGTTGCTCTCAGGGGAGTCAGGTGGAGATGTTCACCAGACACCGAGCCAGTGAACCTGGGCTGTGGGACAAAGTCCCAGGACCGAAGACTCAGGTTCGAGGATCCTCTTCACAGAAAGTTAAACCCAGGAGAGTGGTTGAGATGAAGGTCACCCTTGTTGGTTTATTTATGTATGTGTTTATTTACTCCTACTTCTTAGAAAATGAGTTTAGAGTGGCTTAAAAAGGGTGAAAAAAATCCAAACCATTTAAAGAGAAAAGAGATACATAATAAAGAGAATAGGGGAGAAGGGGATTTGCTGAGGTTGCTGATAATATGGTAGAAAAAGTTAGGATCAAGAATAGAACGTGGAGAAGCTCTCAAGCGGGGGTCTAGGCTGGGGGTCAGGTAGGAAAGGAGCTAACCTTGTTGGGAGGTCCTGTTGACCCCCTCTGTCATTGCTGTTTTTTCTCTTTAGCTTTAAAACTGCCCTCAGTTCCTTTCTTGTATTCCCCAAACACTCTCTGGCTGGAATCTAGGCTCCCAGCTAAGGACTTCAAAGTTCCTCTCCAGTCGGTGATTCTGACCTCACTACAGAAGGAGGAACCAACGTTGAGAGTGAGGATGAAGATGATTCCCTGTGGGAAATAGGGTCAGGGCACTTCAGGGAGCAGCAGCCCTTGAAATGCATTGATTCTCATCTTTTAATTCTTATTTTGTGTCTGGCTTGCAACAAGGCTTTCTCTTTTAGTGGCTGGCAATCACATCTAATACTTCATCAAGAAGCCATGACCCCTGAAATTAATATAATGCTCTCTGTCCATTATGTCTCAATAAAAAATAGAAGCCAAGTGACTAAACTGTAAGATAATTTTCGTAGAGGGTTGCCAATGGGTGACCTTGCTAATTGAAAACTTTTCTTCCTCTTCCCTCTTCCCTTCTCCCTCCCCCAGTTCTCTGGAGGAAATGTGCATTGATGAAATAAACCTTACATGTTCTGCACACCTCCCCTGCCTTCACAGTTTTCAGAGGGTCTCTCCAAAGAAGAAATACCTGGTCTACCGAGAGCTCGTAATCATCTTCATGATTATGTGGGTGAGGATTCCCAGCTAAATGTCTTCAGGCCCTGCAGTTTCCTGGCCAGTGCTTATAGCACAGTGCCCTTTGCAAGAGTCATATCCGAGTTCTTCAGAAATCTCCCTGGGGTCTTTGTTTTTGTAAAAGAGGTGAGACCTGGCCAAGAACTGCCATCACAGATGGGAGTGGAGTGCCAACCCAAGCGCTGAGACCAGAGTTCATGATTTCTATCCAAGGACTCAGGGTGGTAGTGGTTGCATTTAAAAGAGCCCTCAGTGGAACATGGCACTCAAACCAAAGGTCAAAGCTAATTGCTATACAGAGGAATCACTCTTCCAGGAATTATTTGTCTTCTTGACTTAGAAAAAAATCCCTCTGTGTTAAGAACATCTTTTTCCTGGCCTCTAGTTTCTTTTTCTAAATTATTATTTTATAATTAGCTGAACTTCTGTGTTTCTCACCTACGTTCTGATAATGTTGACCAAACCAGAAGTCGGAGCCTTCTGAAACTCCAACTGGCTATAAAAGAAAACTCCAGTCAAAGGATTGCTTTCCACTTAACAAGGGAATCCATGGATCAGTATCCTCGGGTTTGGTGGTCAACAGAAGAAAAAGAAAGGCCTTCACTTCCTTCTACCACCAGAATTCATGATGATGGGGCGAAAGCAAAGATGCTGATCTGAGTCAGGTTAAGTTGATTTTGGAGATTCAGCGGGTAGGAACTTGTGATTTTCTTCGCACCCACATCTTTCCTGAACTCTCATCCATCAGCTGCTGTCAACAGCATACTGGCTGGAAGTTAATTTCAGTCTCGCTGTTACTTCCTAAAAGCTATCAATTCTTCTGACACAATAATTACATGACGGTGTGGCACCCAAGGTCAAGGCTCATCAATATCCTAGAATATACACAAGGGGGGGTCATTAATAATAATGAAAATAATAATAGAAAAGTACTTACATGTTCACTCTCTTTCAGTCTGATTCCTTTTAGGCTCTTTTAATATATTTCATAATTTAAGACCCGTTAACTTATGTTAATCCTAACATAAGTTGAAACCAACTTCTTGTATTTGTGAAAGTGAAAAGTGAAAGTCGCTCAGTCATGTCTGACTCTTTGTTACCCCCATGGGCTATACAGTCCATGGAATTCTCCAGGCCAGAATACTGGAGTAGGTACACTTTCTCTTCTCTAGGGGATCTTCCCAATCCAGGTATTGAACCCAGGTCTCCTGCATTGCAGGCGTATTCTTTACCGTTTGAGATAACCGAAATCCTAAGCAAACGGCATTATTCAAGACCCACAAATACAGGTGCTCTGTTGGCACCTGCTGCAGCCTCTTAGCACGTCTACAAGTGCCTAATCAACAGAAACTAAAGAGGTTTTGCAAATGCCTATGTTGTTCCAATGATTTTGTCTCCTAGCCAGGATTGAGACAAAACTTGTTGTTTGGTGTAACAAATGTTTGTTGAATCCACTTCCCCTGTGCCCTTTTCATGCACTGTAATGAAAAACAAATTAAGAAGCATTTTTCTTTGCAACTGTAAAGGTGACAACTTAAAAAATATTATTAAAATCCCATTAGTTCTATAGGATATGATGTATACAAATTTAGATGGAAGGTGAGGGAACTGAATGTCATGTTATATAGACATTATGTTTCGATTAATAAAAGTATTCCTGGTATTCTATGTGTTGTCAGATGTGTTTACCTCCTAGATCAGTCTCAATAAAGTTTCGTGAGTTCTTTTGTTGATTTTTCACTGCTAACAGAGCTGGATGATTGAAACTTACACAATATGCTAACTTCCAAGATACATTTTCATAAGATATATTTTGTTCATTCTCAATACATGCTCATGTGCAATGTGAATACAATGTATACAGAATATAAAAATTGGTCAACATAACAAGGGACTCTTAAGAATTTCCCAGTTGGAAGAGAAAACTGACATTATGGTCCAAACTAGAAATCTCTGCAGACTCAGGATCGATATGGCTGTATTAGATGACTGGAGAAATAATTTTACCTCTTGCCCTAAGTACTGTAACAGTTTGGCAGTATGAGTACTGTTTCCCTATGTTACCCGTTTTACAGATGGGGAAACAGGTCCAGAAAGAGTGTCACTGTGGGAAGGACGCACGGTTAGCAAGTGGCCGTCCCTCTTTGTCTCAGGAGGGCAGGTCCAGTGGTTTCCTGGGACCACCCTGCCTCTCCCTCTTGCCCTGTAGCTCCCAGTGCCACTCTGTCCTTGGGTTTTGCCTGGTGGGTAGGGTCACTTATCAAAGCTGGCAGGAAGAACGTTTGCTTCTCCCCTCCTCATCTTCTGTGAAGGATGCAGTGTTGGCTGCACGGGGTGGGGAGCTCCCCAGGATGGGAATTGTGCTACTGTATTTTCAGCATTTACTACTTGGTGTTGGTGTGTGTGTGTGCTAGTCGCTTAGTCGTGTCCAACTCTTTGAGGCCCCATGAACTGTAGCCTACCAGATTCCTCTGTCCATGGAGTTCTCCAGGCAAGAATATTGGAGTGGGTTGCCATTTCCTTCTCCAGGGGATCTTCCCAACTCAGGGATCACACTTGGGTCTCCCACATTGCAGACAGATTTTTTACCATCTGAATCACCAGGGAAGTCCTTGGTGTGGTAACTAAGTGAAATCTGTTGATGGTGTGAGTATAATACTCTGTACTTACCAACAGTGTCTTAACTGCTGTCTATTCAGAATAAGGACATAATGACTTTTCCTGAATAATCTTAAAGAAGTACTCTGGTTTCTCTCCAGCTCTCTTTATAATATTAAGTTACCTCTGCGGGAATAGGAGACATTTTATGTCCTTTTTCCAAAGAATTTTAAGGATGAAGGTGTCATTCTTTTCCACTCTGGTTCCCAGCATTTGTGATAGATATTCAGTCTCTGCTCTTATTTTTCTAAAACCTTGCGAAGAGTCTCTTAAAACATCCCTGGCCAGTTCTTGTACATTATTCCAGGTAATGTCATTTAGAAATTCTCTGTTGAAATATTTAGTCTTCTGATTTGTTTCCAGTTAAAAATTTACAAACTAAAGCTACTACAGGTAGTAGCATAACTTTATTGATTAACTCCTCTAGTTTTTAATCTGAATTTTAAATGCAAAAAGGAAATGCACATTTTTCAGAAGAGTATAGCATTGTGTGTGTGTGTGTGTGTGTGTGTGTTCAGCTCTTCAAACTGAGAAGATTTAGTAGGATCAAAGTTGTTGACTTTGGTTTATGACCCTGGTTTTCATTTGGAAACGCCATACGTACTATATTTGGCAAGCAAACTTTATATGGTGTAACTTCTGCTGTTTTCTTTCAAACCTTGTGTTCTATAATTGCTTTGAAAACCTCTGATACCCAGATCTCTTCTCAGAGACCTTTCCTCTGGTGCTTTCCCTCCCCTTCCTTATAGCTTAAACTTGTGAAAATATGGTTAAATGAATTATATTTCTCTTTGAAGCAACAAATCAATGGGGGACATTTTAAAGGAAGAATGCAGGGATAAGGGGTGAGCAGAGACTCAGCAGAGTCAGGGAAGTAAAAAGTCATAATACGTGAGAAGTCAAGGTTGGTCCATGTGAAATCCATCTGGGTTTCCCAGCTGACGCTTATCAAAAGCTCCTGCCTTTCCACAGAGGCTTGGAGTCAGGGCCTTATCTTCAGGTGTTGGTTAGAACAAATGGGAAATTCTCCTGGCAGCCTGGAGTCTCCTCAGGCAGGGCTTTTAAGATGAACCAGGGTCATCCCTGGTGGCTCAGATGATAAAGAATCTGCCTGCAGTGCAAGAAACTTGAGTTTGATTCCTGGGTCAGGAAGATCCCCTGGAGGAGGAAATGGCAACCCACTCCATTATTCTTGCCTGGAGAATTCCATGGACAGAGCAGCCTGGTGGACTGCAGTCCATGCGGTCAAAAAGAGTTGGACACAGTGTAGCGACTTAACACTTTGGCTTTACTTCAAGGTCATCCTCGGGATGGAGACTTGAGTTGTTAGAAGTTAGTTGGTGTTTGTTCAGGTCTTTTATAGGCCAGAGTTGGAAGCTGGTCCTGAGAAGAAGCCTCAGAGGAGCTGGCTAGAGTTTGGTCATAGAGAGAGTATTTGTGAAAACAAATGCAAAAATCTTGGGCTTGGTAGCTAAGACCTTGTGTATTTAGATTTCCGTATATCTCCCTGATGCCCACTCACCCCATGATCTTTGTTTCCGGCTGCATTGATTTTCTCCTTCAAATGCGTGCACTCTCAGACCTGTCTTCCAAATGCAGTGATTCCTCTTCCTGAAATCCCCTTCCTTCAGCAGAGGAAAGTGAAACCGCTTCTCTGCGAAGTTCTTCCAACTCTGGGGCCACGTAGCCATTCTCTTCTGGATTCTTGAAGCACTTGACTCATAATTCAAGCATAGCACACTCTACCTTGGCTTATTTTTTCTGTGTTTCTTTGTATGCCCTTCCTGCCGGCAAAACTGAGTGGTAAGAGGGAAGAACTAGGTTATTCTGGCTTTTGCTAAATGTCAGTATAAAGTATGTGCTTAGTTTTGGCCAACTCTTTGCTGAACCAAACACGGGTCTTCTGCATTGCAGGTGAATTTCTTTACCATCTGAGCCACCAGGGAAGCCCACGAATACTGGAATGAGTAGCCTATCCCTTCTCCAGAGGATCTTCCTGACCCAGAAATCGAGCCGGAGTCTTCTGCACTGCAGGCACATTCTTCACCAGTTGAGCTACCAGGGAAGCCCCAGTATGAAACAGTTTTTGCAACCGTGATGTTTTAATGAAAGGTTGAAACTGAATATTGGGATGTTCAGGAGAAGTCAGTATCTACATCATATATGTAGCTACATTTCCAAACAGTATGATGCCTGTTTCCACTTCATGGGAAATAGACGGGGGAACAGTGGAAACGGTGTCAGACTATTTTTTTGGGCTCCAAAATCACCGCCGATGGTGACTACAGCCATGAAATTAAAAGACGCTTACTCCTTGGAAGAAAAGTTATGACCAACCTAGATAGCATATTCAAAAGCAGGGACATTACTTTGCCGACTAAGGTCCGTCTAGTCAAGGCTGTGGTTTTTCCAGTGGTCATGTATGGATGTGAGAATTGGACTGTGAAGAAGGCTGAGTGCTGAAGAATCGATGCTTCTGAACTGTGGTGTTGGAGAAGACTCTTGAGAGTCCCTTGGACTGCAAGGAGATCCAACCAGTCCATTCTGAAGGAGATCAACCCTGGGATTTCTTTGGAGGGAATGATGCTGAAACTGAAATTCCAGTACTTTGGCCACCTCATGCGAAGAGTTGACTCATTGGAAAAGACTGATGCTGGGAGGGATTGGGGGCAGGAGGAAAAGGGGACGACCGAGGATGGGATGGCTGGATGGCATCACTGACTCAATGGACATGAGTCTGAGTGAACTCCGGGAGATGGTGATGGACAGGGAGGCCTGGCGTGCTGCGATTCATGGGGTTGCAAAGAGTCAGACACGACTGAGCGACTGAACTGAACTAATGATGCCTGAACATCCTGTCGTAAACAGAAAGGATGCCAGCATCTAAGGCAGAGCTGTGATGCAATGCGGTAGAGACAAGTAGAGAGTGTAGGAGAGATCTCGCATCAGGGTGGACCCCTGTCCCCTGCTGTGCCTGATATGCCACTTCGGCCTTCCCTGGCATGAAATCTAATTGTGCAGACATTGCAGTGTGTTTATCAGTACCTATTTCCACCTCTGCCAGTGCCCCCAGCTAGGTTATGGTTCCTTGCCTCTTTTGCACTTGGATATGGGCTTGAGTTCTCTCCAGATGTGGCTGACACACAGATAACCATTTCCAGGCTTAACTCATTAACACATCCCACAAGGGATCTTTTGTTTCCTTTCCCTACCCACTGGGCAAGAGGCTGAAGTCTTGGAGAAGGGTGGATCCTGTGGCCATATGACCAGGATACCACCATGGAAATACCCAAATGTCCTTTGTGTTAAGACACTGAGATTCGAGGGTTTAACTTTTAAAGTACCCGGTGATTAATACTTTAACTAATCCATCTAGAAATTAACCTTTCATTTCTTAAGCTAATTTGGGGTATGTCTCTGTCAGCTCTAACGCTGGAAAGGGTCCTATAGCAACACCTGGCCACTTGAATGCAGTGAAAGCAAAGGAATGGTGGTTTGGCAGTGGAAAAATACTGGACTTAAACTCAGAGTCCCCAGCTTCCTTGCCCTTGCCCTGTTCACTTTGTGATTTTCTCTAAGTGTGTTTGGGGCTTACATTTGTAAACTTACTTGCTTTCTCAGGTTTGACTTTTACCATGACGATTGAGCTGATCTAATCTTCACTTCCATTACTTGATTCCTCTGCTTCCACAGTGGCACGGTGAAATTCACTGGTTATTTGAGCAGACAATCAGGGCAGTGATTGTATTACACAGTCTTTCTATGTTGTGATTGCTTTCTTTTCAGGTAGTTGAAAAGAGAATCCCAGAAATAATAACTTCTTCCCAGGTGAAATATGTTAAAAAAATTATTTGGAAAAATTTCCAGCATACACAAAAGTAGAGAGAATCACATGATGAAATGATATGCAGCCATTATCAACCTTCAGACATCACCATAACATTCAGCCTCTTTTCTCTCCTGTTTCCTGGCCTTTCCTTTTTTTTTTTTTTTCATTGCTAAAGGGTGTTAAAGCAAATTCCAGGTATTAAATGTTTCTGGGCACACATGTGTGTGTGTGTGTATACATGTATTACATATGTGTGTATGAATATATTAAAATATAGAAATACACATTTATGTCCCAAACCTAAGCACGGTGCCTTTATTACATCTCACAGAATTGGCAGTGACTCCTCAATAATATCTAATTCCATTTAACATTTCCTCAATTATCTTAGCATTCCTTTTACAAATGGTTTCATTTCAGTCAGCGCTGACCACAATTTCATCAACATTTCAACCACACATTGCACAAAGTTGTTGCGTTTCAAAAGAAAACTTTTGAGTTTTCTGTAATCTAAAAGTGATTGTAGCAGTTAACATTTAGCTGCTGAACCACTGCAAAACTTGGAGGTTTAAGTAAACAGTCTTTTTATTTAGCACAGGATTCTGTGGTTTGGCAGTTTGAGCGAGGCTCAGGTGTGATTGGGTGTGGGTCACGGCTGGGAGGGGGTTAGGGGTTCATCTTTGCTCTCTGTGTGGTCTCATCCCCAGGAGGCTAACCTAGCTTTGTTCATGTGGTGCTGGGTTTCCCTACACAGTGCGCGGGAACTCCATAGCGGCTTGCAGCCTCTGCTTTCAGTGAGCATGCTGCCTTGTCACATTAAGAGGTCAGAAGGGCAGCTCACACTCATGAGGTAGGAAAGTAAATCTCACCTTGTAACGTGAGATGTTGCAGTCAGGTTACAAAGTCAGGTTATGTAGACATGACTACATAAGAAGAACCCACTTACCTTCCATTTCTTCCCAGGTAAATATATTTGAGCTTCTATAACCCTTAAAAACCCTCAAAGAATACTTATTTCCTAAAGTTTATACATATATTATGTGTGTGTTTGTATATCAGTTCAGTTCAGTTCAGTTGCTCAGTCATGTCTGACTCTTTGCGACCCCATGAACCGCAGCACACCAGGCCTCCCTGTCCATCACCAACTCCTGGAATTTACCCACACTTATGTCCATTGAGTTGGTGATGCCATCCAACCATCTCATTCTCTGTCGTCCCCTTCCCCTCCTGCCCTCAATCTTTCCCAGCAACACAGTCTTTTCAAATGAGTCAGCTCTTTGCATTAGGTGGCCAGAGTATTGGAGTTTCAGCTTCAACATCAGTCCTTCCAATGAACACCAGGACTGATCTCCTTTAGAATGGACTGGTTGGATCTCCTTGCAGTCCAATGGACTCTCAAGAGTCTTCTCCAACATCACAATTCAAAAGCATCAATTCTTCTGTGCTCAGATTTCTTTATAGTCCAGCTCTTCATATGACTACTAGAAAAACCATAGCCCTAACTTAACATAACTGAGGTATATTTAATTTACACTTTCAGGTGTACCTAAGTTTATATTTTAAGTGCAAACGAACTCTTCTGAAAACTAGGAAAAATTGATCACTTGCTGAATTTTGAGAAACACTGGATTAGGAGCCATATTTTTGTTCCTATATAAAAATTTTGTCTTGTTTTCTTCATATAGCAAGTTCAATGAATGGATGCATTTATTTCAAACACATCTTTGCAGTGTCTGAAAAAATTTCTTAAGATATATAACCAGAGTATAATAAAAGATTTTTAATAGTTTTAATTTCAGCATATGAGTAGCAGATTTTTTTCTCTGTCTAGGGGGTTACCAAATGCATGGGAACCATCAGGAAGGGAATTCTCTGGATCAAAGCAGTAATTCAGTAGGAGACAAAGAAAGTTATTTATAAAAGCTATCTGTAGACCAAGGGCCTAATTTATGTAGTGAGAACATTCTGCTGAATAATTTGTAATAAAGAAAAATTATCAACTGTTAAAGACTTTGCCAGGTCAGTTTGATTTGGTAGGAAAGGGAGATGATGAGAAGGTTGATAAAACAGCCATGAATCTTTACTGAATATGCAACTTTAATTGTCTGGCATTAAACTTAGAGACTTTACTTTGTAATGTGCTGGAGCCAGTTTGTACCAGCTGGTGAGAGCCAACTGTATTTATCCCTTTCTAATTCCATGTTCAGAAAAGTCACATTGTTAGCTTGGGATTGGCCAAAGTGGGAGTATTTACACCCTAGTTATTGAACAGTCAGTCATTAAACATTTATAGCATACCACTGGTAAAAAATGACAGGCACCACTTCCTAGGAATATCGAAAGGAAGCTGCTTCTGCTACGGAGGACAGCCACAGAAGAGCAGGGGGAGCTTCCCTTGGCATCTTTCCCATTGACCTGTGTCCCCAGATCGCTGGGAGTCTAGTTTTGTTGTTGTTTTGCTCAGTTGCTCAGTCTCTGCATCCGTTGGACTGCAGTAGGCCAGGCTCTCCTTTCCTTCACTGTCTCCCAGAGTTTGTTCAGATTCATGTCCACTGAGTCAGTGATGCTATCTAACCACTTCATCCTCTGCCACCCCATTCTCCTTTTGCCCTAAATATTTCCCAGCATCAGGATCTTTTCCACTGAGTTGGCTCTTTATATCAGGTGGCCAAAATGCTGGAACTTCAGCTTCAGCATCAGTCCTTCCAGTGAATATTCAGGGTTGATTTTCTTTAGGATTGACTGCTTTGATCTCCTTGCAGTTCAAAGAACATTTGAAGAGTCTTCTCTGACACTACAGTTTGAAAGCATCAGTTCTTCAGCTGTCAGCCTTCTTTATGGTTTAACTCTCACGTCCGTACGTGACTACTGGAAAAGCCTTAACTTCGACTGTATGGATCTTTATTGACAAAGTTATGTCTCTGCGTTTTAATACACTGTCTATATTTGTCATAGCTCTCCATCCAAGGAGCAAAGTATCTTTGAATTTCATCACTGCAGTCACCATCTGCAGTGATTTTTGAGCCTAGTCAGATGTGAGTAAAGTAAGAGCACCTTTGAGAAATGAAAAGAAGCAGACACAAGAGAAAGGATAGGAAGTGTGCTTGGTCCTTTGCTTATCTCATCACCTTAGACTCTCATCAGACTCAAGCTAGATCTTCTTAAACATCACCTGCGTCTATTAAGGGAGAAAAGCAGAGATGGAGCGACTCCTTCTACGTTAGAGGGCTCTGCCATTCAGCCCCCTGTGAGTCTCTGCCCTGCCACAGCATTTCTTATCTGTAAAACAGACACAGGATACTTGTTCCTCCCTTATTTTGCTGTGCAAATGATTTACGGTTAATACCACACTGCCTGGCACTGTGGAGAAAGAAATGGAATAAGATGAGGTCATTGTGAAGAGCCGGGGCTCTCTGGAGAAAGAGTTGGAAGTCATCAGTTGAAAGTTCATGGGACAGCAGTTTTGGCATCACTGGGGAGCTTGCCAAAAATGCAAAAACACGATTCAGACCTCAGAATCAGCATCTGCGTTTTAACAAGATCTCATGTGATTTTATGCGTATTATACTTTGAGAGTGATCTAGGTGGTGGTTTGTTCATGGCACCAGAGAAATACCCTTGTTACAGAGTGCATTTTAGTCTTACTGCTATCTCTTTTTTATTCCTTAGTATTTGTTTTTCCACTTTGAGGTTCCCATTTAAGCCTCATGCTTAACAAACTGCTTGGCCTTTCCAGGAAAAACCTTTATATAATCATTATAGTAGAAAATGTATATTGTATAGTAGAAATGTATAGTAGGTCATGTATAGTAGAAAATGCATATTGATTTATCTAAAATAGAGGGGGAGGATGGGGATGGTGAGTGTTAGCTCCTTATCGATAATAGCAGAAATCAATAGATCAGGTATAAAAACGGAAAGAGCAAGAAATAGCTCTCTTTTTATTGTATTTATATGCCTTGATGGATGTTAACCAAATCTGTTGTGATAAGCATTTCATAATATGTGTAAGTCAAACCATCATGCTGCACATCTTAAACTTACACAGAACTGTATGTCCATTATTTCTCAATAAAACTGGAAAAAAGAACAGCAATAGCAGCATCAAAGTGAAGTGAAAATGTTAGTCAGTCAGTTGTGTCCGACTCTTTGTGACCCCGTGGACTGTAGCCCCAGGCTCCACTGGCCGTGGAATTCTCTAGGCAAGAATACTGGAGTGGGTAGCCATCGCCTTCTCCAGGGGAGTCTTCCCGACCCAGGGATCGAACCCTAGGTCTCCTGCATTGCAGGAGATTCTTTACTGTCTGAGTCACCAGGGAAGCCCTAATATCAGCGTATTGTTAAGGAATGTGAAAAATGATTTCCAGGATTAAAAAGAAAATAGCTAAGTGATTTAAAGCATTTGTCTCTGGAAAATGGGGCTAATTAAAAAAATTCCAGTTGAACTCTTTATTTTTTAAAGTGTGCGTATATAACTTTGATTTTGATATCCTTTAATGATATCGTTAAGTCTTGTGTTTTATGCATTCCTATAAATCACTTTATATCTTTTTTGAGAACAAGGTAGAATATAAACAACCAAACAAAACCAAGGAGAGCAAGCAGCCTATAATGGTGGCTAAAATAGGAAACAGTGTTTTATGCAGGAAAAATAGGTCAAATACAGTAACAGAGGAAATGAGATATTCATACCAGTGGTGACCTCGTATCAGTGACCTTATAAGTGCAAGATGAGAAGAGGAAATCTGGGAATAAGAGGAGAGATGATGAAGCCATATGAATTCATGGTAGGATAAAATTCGTAAAAAGT
The DNA here is from genome assembly GCF_042477335.2 of Ovis canadensis. Classification (NCBI taxonomy): domain Eukaryota; kingdom Metazoa; phylum Chordata; class Mammalia; order Artiodactyla; family Bovidae; genus Ovis; species Ovis canadensis. Next base: position 134,724,888 of record NC_091247.1, on the reverse strand, counting down.
CCATCTTAACAGGAGAGGAACTTTTCTCAGAGACCTTTCCCCATGTAATTTATCTGCCAGAGTTGAAAAACTGATGTATTCTCCAAGAGGCAGAAACAATGAAATTTGGGAAAACGAACCACAGAACTTTGGAATGAACTTTACAATCATTTAAGGCTGTAGTTTTCACATTTTATTTTAGCTGTTGATTTTTTTTCTCTTTTTCTTCCCAATGAGATCTTACTCTGAAATCTGATGTACTGAAACAGAAGCAAACGGAATTTCTGAAGCTGAAGCAGAGGGCTGAAGGTCTGTAGCCAACCTGGTCCTGTGGACACCTATCCTGCCTTCAAGATGCTCTGAGCTCTGAAGAACATGAGCAGAAAGTGAACTAAGTGGCAACTCACAAACATTCCTCATCTAACTAAGGCTTCAGGAGACACAGTCATGTCCAAGGTCAATGGCAGAGCCAAGACTTGAACTCGCTGTTCTTGACTCTGAGTCCAGTGCTCCTTCCAATGTACCTTAGTGCTGCCTGTCATGGTTGGAGGGGCAGTTGGCTCCAACAGACTGTAAAGAATTGGGTTTATTACTTGGGAATTGTGACTTCCCTGGTGGCTCAGATGGTAAAGCATCTGTCTGCAATGTGGGAGACCTGGGTTTCATCCCTGGGTTGGGAAGATCTCCTGGAGAAGGAAATGGCAACCCAGTATTCTTACCTGGAAGATCCCATGGACAGAGGAGCCTCTTAGGCTGCAGTCCATGGGGTCGCAAAGAGTCAGACACGACTGAGTGACTTCACTTTCACTTTTCTTCACTGTTGTCTTATGCTTAGGCTGCCGTAGACCCTCCAGAAATATTTGTTGAATAAAGAATTAAATGATACGTACAATGTCATAAGCTGACTTACTCCTTGATGCTCTTAGGGAGTGAAATGGAGCTGAAAGATGTGAGAATCTCTTCTTCAGGAAGGGAGGTTAGTTCCTGGAAGATAAATGACTTACTGTAATTTCATCTCTGTTAAGCCTAATATGATCCTTTAGTACTCCTCACCTAGAGAGTTTTCACTTGTTTAGGTTTAAGATTTTTTTGGTCTTCCTGTCTGAATTGCCCAGTATGCAAGGGCATTTTTTAGACCAGCTCTTTTTATAAGTTTTCTTTCTGCGGAGATTGACTTGAGCTGTGGAGATACATGGATCTCTTTTCGCAGATCTAGAAGTTGATTTGACAGCAGCCCAGCTGTAGCATCTCAGAAAGATCTCTATTCAGTTTAAACCAAGCCCTCTTCAGTTTTTCATTTTGATACAAACAAGACAGAAGCAGCAGTACCTGGGCATAACAGTTCAACTGTGATCACTCACCGTAATTGCTTTTCAGTGGCTTATCTCAAGAAGGGGACTTGTGCACAGAATCTGTGTTGTATTGGTGTCAGTTTGCATTTAGCTCAGGTGAAGATGGCAGCTGACGGCAATCTGATGGCTTCCCTCCTAAGTCCTAATAGATGCCTGTCCTTTTGAGGTGTCCTGGGCAATGACCGTAAGAATGAACATCAGGAGAAATGCACTGAGAGGAGAAAAGAAAGAGTAAGTTGTCAGTTTTTCAGGAATCAGAGTTGCAGGTATTAGCCCAGCTGCCAGCACACTCTCTGGGGCCCCGCGGTATCCACGTTCACTTTGTTTTTCTTTGGAAGAATTAGCAAAGGTACTGGTTGGCTGACCTCCCCTCTGCACCCTGTGGCGGAAACTGCCTGTTTAGGTCAGAGTGAAATGTTAGTTATTTCTCCATCCTATTAGTTATTCCACTGCACTGGAGTTACCTTTCTAAAGAGGCAGCTACAAAGATCATTTTATCTGCAGCACCAAGGGGGTGGGCCAGAGAAGGCACTGCCAAGACTTGGAGTGGCTGGGATTGACTGGCTAGTTTTTATGCAAGTGAATGGACCAGAGGGACATTTTAAAGTGTTGGCATCAGGACTTTTTCTCAGTTATTTTTCTTATTTCTGACAATAATGAATGAAGCATGTTAGGCTGTTTTCAATTATGCAACAAGTCTCCATTCATTAGAAACCAAGGCGGTGATCCCAGCTGTATTTCTGTGGCTTTGAAAGTGCAGCTTTCTACCTGACCCAGGGTTGAGCAGTTTCAGTGCTCAGCATCCGAGCTGCTTGCTCAGGTATCCCGGGAGTGATTAAATGCGTGCATATTCAGGAAAGAAAGCTGACTTCCACTTGCATTTAGAGGGCTCAGGGCTTGTCATTTGTTTCTGGGACATGAAAAAATGGGAAATACAACAGCTCCAATCTCCTGTGTTGCAGAGGAAGGCAGCTGTCATGTAACCAGGTGGGTCAGATCCTTGGGTGGGTCCTCATAATGGTTATTCCACCTACAAGATTGTGGTTTTGGGAATTCATGTTCTTAGGGCTCGGAACACTCAGGGTATCACCATAAATCACTGGGGAGGATAATAGTAGAATCCACTTATATTCCTTAGTCTTATGCTACTCTCTGGTATCAGATATACCCCAATTTAGTAACATTTTTTTTTCTGGAGGAAGTTGGGACTGGAGAGAAGAAACAAACATATAAGTACATGTTGATTTAAAAAAAAAAAAAACCTCAATATCAGAAACATCACAATGTGAAAAATTGCATTTTAGTCTTGAGAAAATAAGTATATTATGAAATCATGGGGAAATAATTTTTGCTCTGAACTGAATAGTTATCAGTTGAATTGATTCTTTCTCTTCCAAGTGCCCAGTGAATCTTTGATGGTTACTTCAGTTCAGGTGCTCAGTCCTGTCTGACTCTGCAACCCCATGGACTGCAGCATGCCAGGCTTCCCTGTTAAGATGAGCTTTAAAGGTTTTGTTGCTTCTTGAAGGGTTGGAAAATTGGGATGAATAAATGTAATCACAGCAATAATAATGACTACCACATGGAATAATGACTGTGTGGAAGACAGCCAGAGATTCTGTCTGTGTTGTTTCCAATTCCTTCTGTAACCTGGAGACATGGGTATTATTCCCCCTATTTTACATATGAGGAAACTAAGACTTGGCAAGTTAACATGACTTGGCTGTGCTGTGCTTAGTTGCTCAGTTGTGTCCGATTCTTTGTGACCCCGTGAACTGTAGCCCGCCAGCCTCCTCTGTCCATGGGGATACTCCAGGCAAGAATACTGGAGTGGGTTGCCACGCCCTCCTCCAGGGGAATTTTCCTAACCCAGGGATTGAACCCAGGTCTCCCGCATTACAGGCAGGCTCTTTACCATCTGAGCTACTGGGGAAGCCAAGGTCACAAAACTACGAGAGGCTTCGGGTGTGATTGGAAATGTCCTCTGATGCCCCCAAAGCCACACTTCTAGGGTAGCAAAAGGTGAAGTGTTTAAGCCAGAGAACAGCAAAGCAGAAAAGGAGGATGCTGGGAAAAGACAGGGGAGGGAAAGCTGCTTTGGGTCTTCAGAGAAGAGAACATGGTTCTTGTCTTGGCCTCATGAAGACAGCAGGGTGTATTACGTGGTAAGTTCAAGCCCAGGCACTTTGCACACATTGTCTCATTTAATTCTTACAGCAGTCCTAAGTTATTACTCTTCCCATTATACAGACGAGGAAACTGAGACCCAAAGGAGTCCTTTAGTTTAAACTGTGGTCTATCTGCCTTCAAGCCCTGTGCTCATGACCAGTAAATAATTTCATGACAAACGGAATTATGTTTTACCTGTTAAGTTAGGACGTCTCTTCTGTATTCTCTCTGAAACCTCCAGTTCGCCTTCAGCCCCTGCTCCCAGCCCCCTGTGGTTTTACAGCACCGGGTTTGCTGAGCCCCTGGGTTGTTCCTGAGCTTGTGTCAAGGAACCACAAGGTGGCAGTGTTACATTATGCAGTTCCCACATGAGGGAAAGGGCTGTGCATCTTACCAACCGCAGAGACAGACCACTGTCAGCAAGACTGGCCTTCGTGGTTCATCCTGTTCTACATACAGACACATGGAAATCATTTCTCACTAGCTAATTCTAGGGGTAGGGATCCTGGAGACCTCAGCTGAGTGACAGTGGGGTGGCAGGAATACATGTTCCACGAGGACATCAGGAAACCAGGAAAGGCTGTTTTTAAATTTTTATTTTAAAAATGTTCTGCATCCTGACCCTACACTCCCCCTTCCTATTTAGTTTTTATGGAATTGATGTTTTAAAAGTATAGTTGTGGAAAGAGCGAGGAGAATAAGGAGAAAGCCAGAGAGCCAGGCTTTGTTGTCTAAGGACAGGGACTCAGAGAGCTGGGTCTCCTTTCCTGGTGATCTTAACCTTGACATCCAACACCCCTGTGCTTGACTTCTCATGCACGAAGTTGGCGGACAGTGTCTGCCTTGCACATTGTTGGGAATATTAAATAAGGCTTGAGACTTCCCTGGTGGTCTGGTGGTTAAGAATCTGTCTTCCAATGCAGGGGACGTGAATTGGATCCCTGGTTGGGGAAACTAGGATCCTGCATACAATGGGGGAGCTAAGCTCTTGTTCTCCAACTAAACCCACTGTGGCAGCCACAAAGCCCATTAATTCTGGAGCCTGTGCACCACAATAAAAGATCCTATGTGTCACAACTAAGACCCAACACAGCCAAAAAAAGTTAAAAATTAAGGCTAAGTTGTGAAATATGTTTAGGTGCTTAATCATGGAAACCATGTGCTTTCTTCAAATGTTTGTTTCCTTAGCTTAGAGACTTAAGGCAACTAAGAGAAAGACCAAGATTCATATCAAAGGAGGTAAGAGGATACTGTAACGGGGGTAGAAATCAATGCACAGTCTATGGACAAAGAATTCCTGTTGAGCTAATAACAAAAAATATTCACAAGGTGACAGAACAAAAGGAATTCTGTTTGCTTTTCTCTGTACCATTTTGTAGATTGTCATAGCATAGCAGTGACCAAAAATTGTCAATGTTTTTCAAGAGGAGTGGGAAGATATACATACAGAAATGTGTTTGGTTTCTTAAGGTTCTTCAGTTCAGTTCAGTCGCTCAGTCATGTCCGACTCTTTGCAACCCCATGAATCGCAGCATGCCAGGCCTCCCTATCCATCACCATCTCCCAGAGTTCACTCAGACTCACCTCCATCGAGTCAGGGATGCCATCCAGCCATCTCATCCTCTGTCGTCCCCTTCTCCTCCTGCCCCCAATCCCTCCCAGCATCAGTCTTTTCCAATGAGTCAACTCTTCGCATGAGGTGGCCAAAGTACTGGAGCTTCAGCTTTAGCATCATTCCTTCCAAAGAAATCCCAGGGCTGATCTCCTTCAGAATGGACTGGGTGGATCTCCTTGCAGTCCAAGGGACTCTCAAGAGTCTTCTCCAACACCACAGTTCAAAAGCATCAATTTTTCAGCACTCAGCCTTCTTCACAGTCCAACTCTCACATCCATACATGACCACTGGAAAAACCATAGCCTTGTAGGCACCACTTAAGTTTTATAGGTGTGTACCTGAGATCATTCTTTACATGTGCTAGAGGTATCTGAATATAGACCAAGATCAGGAGCATTGAGCTCTGTTTCAAAGCCACCTCTTTTATTTACTGGCTTTATGATTTAAGGCCAGTTGCTTAGCCTCAAAATTACAGTAGTTCCTACTTTATAGGCTGGTAGATAATAGATAAAACTTTAGGATAATGCATGTAAAGTGCTCAGCACCTAGTAAGCCCTAGATAAGTGCTGATCATTATTATTAATAACTTTGCTCAGTTATAGTAATAATAGCAATTTCCATGAGCCAGGAATTCAGTCACAGCTGGGAATCTGGTAACACATGAAATTACTCAACAAACAAAAAGAACAAAAGCCTAGGCTCCCCCTTGCAGATCTCTGGTGAAAGATTTCCTCGTGTCCTTTCACATACTTTCCGGGTTCTTGTAGCAGTGCAAAGGTTGTGGTGTCTTCTCGGGCCAAACTGACTTCTCTTTGCGCTTAAATTATATTCTTGGGGACCAGTTGGGAACCCACCAGTGCTTTGAACTGGAGACGCCAGTAAGTTCAGGGGAATCTCTGGTTTCCAGTGATTCACAGATCAGATGTCACCACAAATAACAGCATTTCTTGACCATCATTTCAATCCCCTTATTTCCTACTCTCCACTGTTTACAGAGATGCTTCCATTTGAAATAAAAGCCTGGGACCATATGACTTCACAGGTGAATTCTGTCAAAAAATTGAAAGAATTTCAGTCGTTGTCAGTCTCTTCTAAAAACTAGAGAGGAAGGAATGCTTCCACATTCTGCATTTCCTAGATACTAAAGCCAGACAAAGACACTAAGAAAATAACAGGCCAGTCTCCCTGAGTAACATAGGTGCAGTAACATAGGTGCATACCAGCAAACTGGATTCAGGAGCATCTTAAAAGGATCATTCACCATGATCAAGTGGAGTTCATCCCTGGGATGCAAGAAAAGTTCAGCATACATGCATCAATGAATCTGACACATCACATTAACAGAATGAAGGATAAGAAGTATATGATCATTTCAACAGGTGCAGAGAAAGCATTTGATAAAATCTAACATCCTTTAATGATTAAGAGCTTCAGCAAATTAGGTTTAGAAGAAATATTTCTCAACATAATGAAGGTCATATATGACAAGCCCACAGCTAGCATCATACTGCTGCTGCTAAGTCGCTTCAGTCGTGTCTGACTCTGTGCGACCCATAGACGGCAGCCCACCAGGCTCCCCCGTCCCTGGGATTCTCCAGGCAAGAACACTGGAGTGGGTTGCCATTTCCTTCTCCATAGAAACTTAAAATCCTTTAAACTTAGTGGAAAGTTAAAACCCTTTCTTCTAAGATTAGGAACAAGATGAGGATGCTCACTCTCATCATTTCTACTCAACATAGTACTAGAAATCCTAGCCTTAGCATAGCAATTAAGCAAGGAAAAGAAAGAAAAGGCACCCAAATTAGAAGGAAGAAGTAAAAGTGTCTGTTTTCAAATGATATAGAATATCCTAAAGACGCCACTAAAAAAACTGTTGCGTGCTTAGTTGCTCAGTCATATCTGACTCTTTGCGGCCCCATGGACGTGCAGCCTGCCAGGCTCCTCTGTCCATGGGGATTCTCCACAGAATACTGGAGTGGTTTGCCATGCCCTTCTCCAGAGGATCTTCCCAACCCAGGGATTGAACCCAGGTCTCCCGCACTGCAGGCAGATCCTTTACTGCCTGAGCCACCAGGGAAGCCTGTTAGAACTAGTAAATGAATTCAGTAAAGTGGTAGTATACAAAATAATCAGTTGTGTTTCTGTGTACTAAAAATGAGCTGTCTGAAAGAGGTATTAAGAAAGCAACCTTGTTTACAGTAGAGTCAAAAACAATAATAAAATACTTTGGAATAAATCTAACCAAGGAGCTGAAAGACCTTGTACACTGAAAACTGTAAGGCCCTCATGAAAGAGACTGAAGAATGTACGAATAAACGGAAAGCTATCCTGTGTTAGATGGGAAATAATGTTGTGAAGATGTCCATACTACCCAAAATGATCTATCTACAGAGTCAGTGCAATTCCTCTGCAAATTTCAGTAGTATTTCTTTATAGAAATAGAAACTATCCTAAGCTGGTATGGAACGACAAAAGACCCTTATCTTGTAATAGAGGGAAAGACAGACCTCATATAACTCAGTAGCAAAATAGGCAAATGAGCCAATTAAATATAGGCAAAGAATCTGAACAGATATTTTTCCAAAGAAAGTGTGCAGATGGCCAATAGGTACCTGAAAAAGTGCTCAAATGTCACTAATCACCACAGAAATGCAAATCAAACCCATAATGAGATATCGCTTCATACCTGTTATAAAAAAGATAAGGGCCCAGCAATTTGTGTTTTTAACAAGCCCTCCACATGATGCCTGCTCAAGCTTGAGAACTCCTTCCTCCAGCCACCAAAATAGGTCAGTTCTGTCCCGTGGAGGTGCTTTGGTGCTTTTTCTAGGTATTGGGCTATTGAGAGCAAGAGGCATGATGTTGTTCTTTATGGTCTTATCTTTATTTTGTCATATTATCTCTTACTTTTCCTGTAGAGAAACTAACAGGATTTAGAGTCCTTCTTACAACTAAATCTGACTGTCTTACTCTGCTTTCATATGCATAAATATATTATACTTATTTCCCTCTGTTGCTCATCATTGCAAAATGTGAGGTTGAAAATGTTAACCGAATTTACCCTTTTAAAAATTAACCAGTAGCATGCCATTTCATTCCCTAACAATTGTTTTCTTTTGTGTGTTTCTTTTTTTCTCTTTAGGAAACAAAACACTGTATCTTCGTCGTCTTTAATCCTGAGGCTGAAAATTGAGAACTTGTTGTGGATTTTGTTTTTGTTTTTTTTACTTACTTACTTATTTATTTTTATTATTATTTTTTACTTTACAATACTGTATTGGTTTTGCCATATATTGACATGAATCCGCCACAGGTGTACATGAGTTCCCAATCCTGAACCCCCCTCCCACCACCCTCCTCATATCATCTCTCTGGGTCATCCCTGTGCACCAGCCCCAAGCATCCTGTATCCTGTATCGAACCTAGACTAGCAGTTCATTTCTGACATGATAGTATACATGTTTCAATGCCATTCTCGCAAATCATCCCACCCTCTCCCTCTCCCACAGAGTCCCAAAGTCTGTTCTTTATATCTGTGTCTCTTTTGCTGTCTCACATACAGGGTTATCATTACCAACTTTCTAAATTCCATATATATGTGTTAGTATACTGTGTTGGTGTTTTTCTTTCTGGCTTGCTTCACTCTGTATAATCAGATCCAGTTTCATCCATCTCATTAGAACTGATTCAAATGTATTCTTTTTAATGGCTGAGTAATACTCCATTGTGTATATGTACCACTGCTTTCTTATCCATTCATCTGCTGATGGACATCTAGGTTGCTTCCATGTCCTGGCTGTTGTAAACAGTGCTGTGATGAACATTGGGGTACACGTGTCTCTTTAAATTCTGGTTTCCTCAGTGCGTATGCCCAGCAGTGGGATTGCTGGGTCATAAGGCAGTTCTATTTGCAGTTTTTTAAGGAGTCTCCACACTGTTCTCCATAGTGGCTGTACTAGTTTGCATTCCCACCAGCAGTGTAAGAGGGTTCCCTTTTCTCCACACCCTCTCCAGCATTTATTGCTTGTAGACTTTTGGATCGCAGCCATTCTGTCTGGTGTGAAATGGTACCTCGTGGTCTTGATTTGCATTTCTCTAATAATGAGTGATGTTGAGCATCTTTTCATGTGTTTGTTAGCCATCTGTAGTCTTCTTTTGAGAAATGTCTATTTAGTTCCTTGGCCCATTTTTTGATTGGGTCATTTATTTTTCTGGAGTTGAGCTGCGTAAGTTGCTTGTATATTCTTGAGATTAGTTGTTTGTAAGTTGCTTCATTTGCTATTATTTTCTCCCATTCCAAAGGCTGTCTTTTCACCATGCTTATAGTTTCCTTTGTTGTGCAGAAGGTTTTAATTTTAATTAGATCCCATTTGTTTATTTTTGCTCTTATTTCCAGTATTCTGGGAGGTGGATCAGAGAGGATCCTGCTGTGATGTATGTTGGAGAGTGTTTTGCCTATGTTCTCCTCTAGGAGTTTTATAGTTTCTGGTCTTACGTTTAGATCTTTAATCCATTTTGAATTTATTTTTGTGAATGGTGTTAGAAAGTGTTCTAGTTTCATTCTTTTACAAGTGGTTGACCAGTTTTCCCAGCACCACTTTGTTAAAGAGATTGTCGTTAATCCATTGTATATTCTTGCCTCCATTGTCGAAGATAAGGTGTCCATAGATGTGTGGATTTATCTCTGGGCTTTCTATTTTGTTCCATTGATCTATATTTCTGTCTTTGTGCCAGTACCATACTGTCTTGATGACTGTGGCTTTGTAGTAGGGCCTGAAGTCAGGCAGGTTGATTCCTCAAGTTCCACTCTTCTTTCTCAAGATTGCTTTGGCTAGTCGAGGTTTTTTGTATTTCCATACAAATTGTGAAATTACTTGTTCTAGCTTTGTGAAAAATACTGCTGGTAGCTTGATAGGGATTGCATTGAATCTGTAGATTGCTTTGGGTAGTATATTCATTTTCACTATATTAATTCTTCCTATCCACGAACATGGTATATTTCTCCATCTATTACTGTCCTCCTTGATTTCTTTCATCGGTGTTTTATAGTTTTCTATCAGTTTTCATTCTAATTCCAAAGGCAATACCAAAGAATGCTCAAACTACTGCACAATTGCACTCATCTCACATGCTAGTAAAGTAATGCTCAAAATTCTCCGAGCCAGGCTTGAGCAATACGTGAACTGTGAACTTCCAGATGTTTGAGCTGGTTTTAGAAAAGGCAGAGGAACCAGAGATCAAATTGCCAACATCTGCTGGGTCATCAAAAAAGCAAGAGAGTTCCAGAAAAACATCTATTTTTGCTTTATTGACTATGCCAAAGCCTTCGACTGTGTGGATCACAAAAAACTGTGGAAAATTCTGAAAGAGATGGGAATACCCGACCACCTGACCTGCCTCTTGAGAAATCTGTATGCAGGTCAGGAAGCAGCAGTTAGAACTGGACATGGAACAACAGACTGGTTCCAAATAGGAAAAGGAGTACGTCAAGGATGTGTATTGTCACCCTGCTTATTTAACTTCTATGTAGAGTACATCTTGAGAAACACTGGGCTGGAAGAAACACAAGCTGGAATCAAGATTGCCGGGAGAAATATCAGTAACCTCAGATATGCAGATGACACCACCCTTATGGCAGAAAGTGAAGAGGAACTCAAAAGCCTCTTGATGAAAGTGAAAGAGGAGAGTGAAAAAGTTGGCTTAAAGCTCAGCATTAAAAAAACAAAGATCATGGCATCTGGTCCCATCACTTCATGGGAAATAGATGGGGAAACAGTGGAAACAGTGTCAGACTTTATTTTTCTGGGCTCCAAAATCACTGCAGATGGTGATTGCAGCCATGAAATTAAAAGACGCTTACTCCTTGGAAGGAAAGTTATGACCAACCTAGATAGCATATTCAAAAGCAGAGATATTACTTTGCTGACTAAGGCCCGTCTCATCAAGGCTATGCTTTTTCCTGTGGTCATGTATGGATGTGAAAGTTGGACTGTGAAAAAAGCTGAGCACCGAAGAATTGATGCTTTTGAACTGTGGTGTTGGAGAAGACTCTTGAGAGTCCCTTGGACTGCAAGGAGATCCAACCAGTCCATTCTGAAGGAGATCAGCCCTGGGATTTCTTTGGAAGGAATGATGCTGAAGCTGAAACTCCAGTACTTTGGCCACCTCATGCAAAGAGTTGACTCACTGGAAAAGACTCTGATGCTGGGAGGGATTGGGGGCAGGAGGAGAAGGGGACGACAGAGGATGAGATGGCTGGATGGCATCACGGACTCAATGCACATGAGTCTGAATGAACTCCGGGAGTTGGTGATGGATGGGGAGGCCAGGCATGCTGCGATTCATGGGGTCGCAAAGAGTCAGACACAACTGAGTGACTGAACTGAACTGATGATATATAGGTCTTTAGTTTCTTTAGGTAGATATATTTTCACGTATTTTATTCTTTTCATTGCAATGGTAAATGAAATTGTTTCCTTAATTTCTTTTTCAACTTTCTCATTATTAGTGTATAGGAATGCGAGGGATTTCTCTGTGTTGATTTTATATCCCTCAACTTTACTATATTCATTGATTAGCTCTAGTAATTTTCTGGTGGAGTCTTTAGGGTTTTCTATGTAGAGGATCATGTCATCTGCAAAGTGAGAGTTTTACTTCCTCTTTTCCAATTTGGATTCCTTTTATTTCTTTTTCTGCTCTGATTGCTGTGGCCAAAACTTCCAAAAATATGGAACGCTTCACAAATTTGCGTGTCATCCTTGTGCAGGGGCCATGCTAATCTTCTCTGTATCGTTCCAGTTTTAGTATATGTGCTGCCGAAGCGAGCACTGGTTGTGAATTTTGCGTGTGTATGTATATGACAATAGTTATGATTGCTTCAAGTGTTACGGTACTGATAACACCAATGCCAAAACTATTAAATAAGGCTAATGCAGCCATATAACTTACAAAGCAGTCACATGTATTTTCTTATTAAGTGCTTACTTATGCTATAGATACTATTTTTATTTTAAAAATGAGGAAACTGAGGTTCAGATGGTTATAATTTAATCATTGAGCATCATGCGATTTTTTTATGGGGCTTCCCAGGTGTGCACTGGTGAAGAATCTGCCTGCCAGTGCAGGAGACACAAGAGGTATGGGTTCAATTCCTGGGTCGGGAAGATCCCCTGGAGTAGGAAATGGCTACTCACTCCAGTAGTCTTACCTGGAAAGTTCCGTGGACAGAGGAGCCTTGTGGGCTACAGTCCATGGGGTCACAAAGAGTCAGACACGATGGAGCACACACACTCACCATATCATTTTAAACAGAACTTTTTCTTGAAATAACAGTAACAACTAAAGCATACAGAGTGCTATCTAAGACCTAGAGACTGTCATCCAGAGGGAAGTAAGTCAGAAAGAGAAAACAAATGTTGTGTGATACTGTTTATATGTGGAATCCAGAAAAAGGGTACAGATGAATGTACTGGCAAAGCAGAAATGGAGACATGTGCAGGGAACAGACTTATAGACGCCATGGGGCAGGGGAGAAGAGGGTGGGATGAAGTGGGAGATTGTAATTGACGTATATACACTACTGTGTATGGAATAGATAAGAAACAAGATCCTTCTGTATAGCACAAGGAACTCAACTCAGTGCTCTCTGGTGACCTACCTGGGAAAGAAATCTAAAAAAGAGAAGCTATATCTATTTACACATGCAATTGATTGACTTTGCTGTGCTCCAGAAACTAACACAACATTGTAAAGCAACTATACTCCAGTAAAAATTAAAAAAAAAAACATGCTGGGTGCTGTCTTTGTGCCAGGTACTGTGATAGATAGGTTCTGTTTTACTTGACCCATAAAATAGCCCAGTGAGGTGGTAGATATTCCTATTCCCATTGTACAACAGGTAAACAAAGGTTAAATAACTTGCTTTGTTTTTCAAAGGTTAAATTACTTGCCTATATCATATATAGTCTTATGGAGCTAGAATTCAGTTCCAGGTTTTTAAAATCTGAAAACACTTGTTATTTTTGCCTGTTACAGGATCTCTGGAGATGCTCATCTGAGTAGTGTCTTAATCTTTAGAAACTGTATTATGAAGGAAATTTCCCCTTCCACTATATTCTGTACGCAGCAAGAAACATAACAAGAATGAGCCAGAGACTCCATCAAAGACTTGACTCCTTTAAGCCAAGGGACTTTGCGTAAAGGGTTGGAACAAGGAGTTACTAGCACCCAATTGATTATATTAGTTGCCATTGATGGCTCAGTTTGTCAATGCCCATCTCTGACCAGAAAGGATTTTTGGAAGCCATAAGGGTCCATAAGAGATCTCCCGTAATCCCATAGGTGTCTCTGTTTGCAAGTGGGAAGGGTAGACATTTCCTAAGAAGCCTACCTCCAACTGGGTCGTGTGTATGTTAGTTGCTCAGTCATGTCCAGCTCATTCTGACCCCATGGACAGTAGCCCACCAGGCTGCTCTGTCCATTGAAGTCTCCAGGCAAGAATACTGGAATGGGTCAGTTCAGTCAATCAGTTCAGTCACTCAGTCGTGTCCGACTCTTTGCGACCCCATGAATTGCAGCATGTCAGGCCTCCCTGTCCATCACCAACTCCTGGAGTTCACTCAGACTCATGTCCATTGAGTCAGTGATGCCATCCAGCCATCTCATCCTCTGTCGTCCCCTTCTCCTCCTGCCCCCAATCCCTCCCAGCATCAGAGTCTTTTCCAGTCAGTCAACTCTTTGCATGAGGTGGCCAAAGCACTGGAGTTTCAGCTTCAGCATCATTCCCTCCGAAGAACACCCAGGGCTGATCTTCAGAATGGACTGGTTGGATCTCCTTGCAGTCCAAGGGACTCTCAAGAGTCTTCTCCAACACCACAGTTCAAGAGCATCAATTCTTCGGCACTCAGCCTTCTTCACAGTCCAACTCTCACATCCATATTATGACCACTGGAAAAACCATAGCCTTGACTAGACAGACCTTTGTTGGCAAAGTAATATCTCTGCTTTTCAGTATGCTGGAATGGGTAGTCATTTCTTTTTCCAGGGGCTCTTCCTGACCCAGGGATTGAATCTGAGTCTCCCACATTGCAGGCAGATTCTTTATCATCTGAGCTATCAACTGGGTTATTTTAAGTTAATTGGGACATTCTGTTATTCTCATCATACAAGGGGCTCAAGTACAGTCCAGCTTGAGACGTATACTTACCTGTTCAGCACAAGATTACTTTGAATAAGAAGCATAAATGGTAAGTAAAAACTGGTTTGCCAGGATTCAGATTTTTTGTTGTTGTTGTTCTTGTTGCTGTTTAGTCACTAAGTTGTGTCTGACTCTTTTGTGACCCCATGGATTGTGGTCCACCAGGCTCCTCTGTCCATGGGATTCTCCAGGCAAGAATACTGGAGTGGGTTGCCATTTCCTTCTCCAAGGGATCTTCCCAACCCAGGGATCAAACCCATGTCTCCTGCATTGGCCGGTGGGTTCTTTACCACTGAGCCACCAGGGAAGCCTATTCAAATGGTACAGAGATACAGGCAAAAATAAAATAGAAACTTTTCTATAATTAAATTTTAAACATTTGAATGCTTTTGAGCAAGTTTCATGGGGAGAAGACAAGAAAATCCCTCCTCCATCCCCTAAACCAAGCATCACTTTGATCCTATTACAAAAGAAGCAGAGTCCACTTTCCTCTTGAACGTTTGCCAAGTCTCTGGTCTACCAAAGGCTGAGTGGGCACCATGAACTCACTGGGTAAACATGTTATCAGTTGTCCTCTAATTGGGGTTGTTGATCTCCAGTTTCCATTATGGACTGGTCTGTGCTTTAATCACCAGTGTGCAGCAATTGCCCCCTTTTTTGGTACCATCATGATTCTTCCTTGTTCCTAAGGAGCCGCTTGTGCATGAAACAGAGTTGCATGTCATAGGTGTATTAAGAACACCAAAGTTCTGAGCTTAAACTTACTGTAAGTTTTTGTTTTTTCTGGGAACAGCTTTTTAAAGATACAATTCACATAGCATATAATTTCCTTATCATACAGTTTACCTGCTTAAAGAACAAAACACCTGTTCATTCCCCTGTGGCACTGGGGAATAAATAGATTTTCTTCCAGTCCTTAATCAGCAAGTATTTATTGAGACCTTCTTGTGGGCCAGGCATTGGGCTAAATGTTGGAGCCCTAACCGTAAATAAAATAAAGACGTTTCTTGCTTTCACAAAGCCTTTAGTCTAGGGACAGAGATCTCAGAGTACAATGAGCTTATAAATAAAATAATTAAAATCATGGCAAGTGCTGCATAGGAAACATAGGAAACAATGAGTTGGACACATAGGAGGAATCTCAGGTGGACAGTGAGGGACTGAACCCCGGAGTGGGGAGCAGCCTTGGCATGTGCTGGGCACAGAAGGGAGGCGGGGGAGCTGAGTTAAACCAGGATGGGGTGAGGGTGCTGGCATGAGATGAGGCTGAAGAGGGAAAGAGGAGCCTTCATATGTGCTTAATAGCTCATGTTCTGTACTGTTAAAAGAACTGAAAATGGGAATTATAATCCAATTTGTGAGTTTAAAGCTTTATGTTAATGTTGCAGCACTATGCTTCAAGCTCTGGACAAATGTCATTCAGTGGATTAGAAACACCCCCCCACCCCACCCCTAGGTGTGGCACACGGGCTTAGTTGCCCTGCAGCATGTACGATCTTAGTTCCCCTGCCAGGATTGAACCTGCATCCCCCGCATTCCGAGGCAGATTCCTAACTACTGGACAACCAGGGAAGTCTTACCCCCTCAACTTTTTGGGCTTCCCTGGTGGCTCAGTTGGCAAAAATTCGCCTGCAACGCAGGAGAATACCTGCAATACAAAAGACATGAGTTCGATCCCTGGGTCAGAAAGATCCCCTGGAGAAGAAATGGCTACCCACTCCAGATTCTTGCCTGGAGAATCCCATGGACAGAGGAGCCTGGGGGGCTCCAGTCCATGGGGCTGCAAGAGTCAGACAGGACTGAGTGACTAAACCACCACCCCAGCCCCAGAGCCCGGTTCTCTTCCCTTCCCTAGTGAGACTTTCTGGAGAGTCTAGACTTTAGAAGGGCTCTGTCATGATATTCTAGAACACAGTGTGAATGGCATGCCCTGGAGTTGGACACCAAGGATGTATTGACTGCATATCATCTCAAGTTCAGCTACTCAACAGGCCATTTCATATCTAGCCCAGTTTAAATGGGCCAGAGATTGCCCTGCATTGGACAGTATCCATTTCTGTACTGTTATATAACAGTTACAATTGATTCAAATGAAAATATTTAATTAGTTCTTATATGACTGACTTGGTCTATTTGAGCCAGGCTTAATAAGCTAATTTTCCAGGCTAGCAGATAATTCCTCTTCATATTTATGGGTCACATAATCGTGAGGGAGTTCTTATTAACACACACACACACACCCAAGTGCCTAAACAACTGTAGAAACCTCCCTAAACTCAGCCATTAATATCTCATAGAATGTTCAAATGAAGAAGGGTGCTTTTGACAGCCTGTTGCAGAAGGTGCTCACATAATGTACATTAATTTTGGGAATTTAAATTTGTCACGTGAAAATAATTTAGACAGAAAAAAAAAAATCCCAAATCATCTCTCATACTTAAAAAGACCTGTTAGAGAGCTCTGACAGACATAGCTGAGGTTGAAGAGATTGCAGGCTTGTGATGAGCAGGTCAGCAGCGATGAGCTCCTCTGGGCCTGCCGTTTCCAGTCAAGGGCAGTTGGCCTGCTCATGGCCACCTGCTGAGGATCGTAATAGCTGACGCTTACGGAGCCCTTCCTAGGCCCTAAACACAGTGCTAAGTTTATTTTCATGTGTTATTTCATTTCATCCTCACGACAGCCCAATGAGATAGGCGTTAATAGTTACCCTCCTTTTATGGAGGAGGTAATGTGCCCACAGTCCCACAGCTGGTAAATGGCCTCGCTGGGACTTGAACCCAGACATCAGATCTCAGCTTTGCCCTGCATTCTGTGCCATGTTACTTCTCCACGCGGTGTCTGTCCCTCAGCTACAGCTTGCAGGGAGAGCAGTGACTGCCTGAAGCGACGGTAGCAGGTCCGCAGCCTGGGGAGTAATCCCTGGTGGGGCCTGCTGGAAACAGCTGTGTCAGGATTGAAACAGAGGTTATTCGCTAGGCCTGTCAGGCTTTCTCTCCTGAATATGAATAGAGGAATGTAGTAGAGTATCATGGAAGGAAGGGGCCACCACCAAGAACAGCTGTGGGGAGAGCTCGTGACTGAGGCCGCAGACCTAGAGGTCTAGACAAGCTGTGAATGGACCAGAGCACTGATCAGGCAGACGCATTAGTAAGCAGAGGTGTGAGTGGGAAAGGCATGGAGTACAGGACAGAATGGGTGGTCCTGGGTGAGAGAAAGGGTGTTCCCAGGTGGCTCAGTGGTAGAGTCTGCCTGGCAATGCAGGAGTCACAGGAGACCTGGGCTCAGTCCCTGGGTCAGGAAGATCCCCTGGAGGAGGAAATGGCAACCCACTCCAGACTTGCCTGGAGACTCCCAAGGACAGAGGAGCCTGGGGGGCTGCCGTCCATGGGGGCATGGAGAGTCAGACGTGACTGAGTGGCAGCACGCACGGGCAGTGGGGAACAGGATGTGACAGAGAGCTTCGTGAGCCCTGATGGCCACAGGAGACAGGGACCAAGCCCAGGGCCGTGTGTCCATTATCCGCTGGTGCCCAGGGGTGCTCAGCAAGTGCTGGAGGGTTGGGTGGGGAAGGAAGGTGACTCACAGGAGGGTGACGGGCTCCTGCTGGGGGCAGCACGCCTGACGGCAATACAGGAACTCTTGCTGCTGAGAGCTGAGACTGTTCAGCCTCTGGAGCTGAGTGACTTTCAGGGGTCCCTTCTCTCTCTTCTGTGGCTCCTTTATTTTCATGAGACTTTCTTCTCCTTTATCGTTGAGCACCATTTTGATAAAACTCTGTTTACATTTTTTGACATTGTTTGAAGGTACTTTTTTTGGGGGGTGGGGAGACAAGAACACTGTTTATGTGAAAAGAGGAGTCGATTTCTTTACATCCCTTTCAAATATTCCTTTGCTCTCGTTAGGGATAGGAGCGAGAATAATCAATTCCACCCAGAAGTGATTGCTTTTAAAAATCAAAGCATGTAAAGCTATTTGCCTGGATTTCATAACATCTTAAGTGTCACAAATTTCAGATTACTGTTGAATGATGAAAGATGTTCTGTTTTTGTTCTTTTGTAAAAATTCAAGATTGTTCATGCATTTGCATAAATAATCTAAATAATGACTTTTTATTTGTTGTGTGCTCAGTGGTTCAGCCGTGTCTGACTCTTTGCAACCCCATGGACTATAGCCAACCAGGCTCCTCTGCCCATGCCCATGGAATTTTCCAGGCAAGAATTGTGGAGAGGGTTGCCATTTCCTACTCTATGGGATCTTCCTGACCCAGGGTTTGAACCCAGATCTCCTGTGTCTCCTACATCAGCAGGCAGAATACAGGAGATAGATTATGTAGTTTACATCCACAAATTTACTCCTTGGAACTTGGTCTTGAAATGTATTTAAAGAGCCAGAAAAACAACATGGGGGGCATGCTTCATGGAGAGAATACAAATTTTTGAGTCAATAGTGCAGATTTCTAGTCCCAGCTTTGCTACTTCTCTGTAGTGATCTCAAGAAAATGACTTAATTTCTCTGAACATCAGTTTTCTCAAATGTAAACTTGGATATGTAATAGTAAATTTAGTAATAACTATTTAACATGATTTTTGTTAAATTTTGTTTTTGATGTCATAGCAAATTTGATAATGATCTATATGTGAAAGCACCAATGTGATGATTATGGTTGTTCCAGATTTCTCCTTAATGCTGATCGTTGGCTACAAGCTACATTACTAATATTTGCTGCACATATTTGCTTTATTTACTGGCTGAGTGACTTTGAGCAAGTTGTTTAATATCCTGTCACTATTTTTTCCACAAGGAGTAAAGTCTTTAGCATGGCTTGTCTCTATACCTCAAGACGCATCCTTCCCTTGCTGTTAAAGCTCTGATCACACTGGCCTTTCAGGCTGGATGGAAGCCACACCTTTGCCCCTGAGAGCCTTGCCTGTGTTGTTTCTTTGGTTGAGATGCTTCCCAGTTGCAGTCTTGGTTATGCCTATAAGTCTCAGTTCAAATGTCACACATCTGGGACAATCCTGACCACCCACCAAATTAGCTCAACTCTACTGGTACAGGTGCTTCTACCAACTGTCTGCTTCTTCCTTGTACTCTTTCAGTTCAGTTCAGTTGCTCAGTTGTGTTTGACCCCATGAATTACAGCACGCCAGGCCTCCCTGTCCATCACCAACTCCTGGAGTTTACCTAAACATGTCCATCGAGTTGGTGATGCCATCCAGCCATCTCATCCTCTGTCGTCCCCTTCTCCTCCTGCCCCCAATCCTTCCCAGCATCAGGGTTTTTCCACTGAATAAACTCTTTGCATGAGGTGGCCAAAGTATTGGAGTTTCAGCTTCAGCATCAGTCCTTCCAGTGAACACCCAGGACTGATCTCTTTTAGGATGGACTGGTTGGATCTCCCTACAGTCCAAGGGACTCTCAAGAGTCTTCTCCAACACCACAGTTCAAAAGCATCAATTCTTTGGCTCTCAGCTTTCTTCACAGTCCAACTCTCACATCCATACATGACCACTGGAAAAACCATAGCCTTGATGAGACAGACCTTTGTTGGCAAAATAATGTCTCTGCTTTTGAATATGCTATCTAGGTTGGTCATAACTTTTCTTCCAAGGAGTAAGCGTCTTTTAATTTCATGGCTGCAATCACCATCTGCAGTAATTTTGGAGCCCCCCCAAAATAAAATCTGACACTGTTTCCACTGTTTCCCCATCTATTTGCCATGAAGTGATGGGACCAGATGCCATGGTTTTAGTTTTCTGAATGTTGAGCTTTAAGCCAACTTTTTCACTCTCCTCTTTCACTTTCATCAAGAGGCTTTTGTGTTCCTCTTCACTTTCTGCCATAAGGGTGGTGTCATCTGTGTATTTGAGGTCATTGATATTTCTCCCACCAGTCTTGATTCCAGCTTGTGCTTCTTCCAGCCCAGAGTTTCTCATGATGTACTCTGCATAGAAGTTAACTAAGCAGGGTGACAATATACAGCCTTGACGCACTCCTTTTCCTATTTGGAACCAGTCTGTTGTTCTATATCCAGTTCTAACTGTTGCTTCCTGACCTGCATATAGGTTTTTCAAGAGACAGGTCAGGTGGTCTGGTATTCCCATCTCTTTCAGAATTTTCCACAGTTTTTTTGTGATCCACACAGTCAAAGGCTTTGGCATAGTCAATAAAGCAGAAATAGATGTTTTTCTGGAACTCTCTTGCTTTTTCGATGATCCAGTGGATGTTGGCAATTTGATCTCTGGTTCCTCTGCCTTTTCTAAATCCAACTTGAACATCTGGAAGTTTACAGTTCACGTATTGCTGAATCCTGGCTTGGAGAATTTTGAGCATTACTTTACTTAGCGTGTGAGATGAGTGCAATTGTGCAGTAGTTTGAGCATTCTTTGGCATTGCCTTTCTTTGGGATTGGAATGAAAACTGACCTTTTCCAGTTCCATGGCCACTGCTGAGTTTTCCAAATTAGCTGGCATATTGAGTGCAGCACTTTGACAGCCTCATCTTTCAGGGTTTGAAATAGCTTGTCTGGAATTCCATCACCTCCACTAGCTTTGTTCATAGTGATGCTTTCTAAGGCCCACTTGACTTCACATTCCAGGATGCCTGGCTCTAGGTGAGTGATCACACCATCTGCATGTTATTAGTAGGACAATTGCAGTATCTTTCTGAAAGCAGAGACTATGTGTGTGTTGCTTCCGCTAGGGGCCTAACACATAACTCAGTGCCTGTCATGTAGTAGAACCTTAAGTATTTGTTGATTGAATACAGGGAAAATTACTTGAATATAATCACTAAAATCCATAACGCAAAGTCAGCATATTTACTTAGTCAAAGACGATCAATATACACTAACAGTATAGTAGTAGAGAGAGTGATCAAATGTGTACAATAATTTATCTATTAATTATATAGGAATTGAGTTTGCCAATAAGTAGGTACAATTAGAAGCTAACAAAATAGTTAAAAATTAGTATCTGAGAATATATAAATATACCAAGGCAAGGTCAGGTAAAACGATAGAATAAATATTTAGACTGGAAGGTTCAACAAGGTTAATAAAATGAGCTGTAAATGTGATCCTCAGCTTGCCAGGGGCCAAAACAAAAATATATATATGATCTGTTATGTGATGGTCATTGACCTGAGGGAAAAACACTCCAGTCTCCTGGGGAAAAGAGGGCTGTTCATGGTGCTCTTTTTTTCTGGAAAAAATTTCTTTGCAGGGAGAGAACTTATTTTCTCCCTGACTCCCTGAGCAGCTTGGCCACCTTACAAAACCTTCAACATTAGAAGGTCGGAGATTCTGTTCCCGCATCTCCTCTCCATCTCCCCCGCCTCTTCTCCCCTCTTTCGTCCTCTCCCCTCGCCTTGTATCCTCCTTGTCTCTCCTGAAATTCCTATCTGACTGCAATTAAACAGTAAACGTCAAGTGTGGTTTTTCCCGGAGCTGGGGCGGTGGTGGGGGAAGGTCTAAGTCTGGCAGCTCCTAATTCGGTGGTGTGTGCAGTGAAAACAGTCCGACAGCCCAGCTCCAGCACTCGCTCCACACTCCTGGACTGGATGACTTCATCTCCTGGCTGCGCAGTTTTCATGTCTGCAGGGAGCTGCTGATGCCAGCTTCAGAGGGCAGCCGAGAAGCTGACTGTGAACACCTGGGGCTGTGCCTGGCTGAGCCTCTGTCCCGTAAATGTTCTTTCTTACAGGTATCTTTCTCCCTCTCAGAACTGGCATAAGGATCCATGGAGATAGTATGTGTGTTTGAAAAACTCTAGTAAATGTGTGAGCATGTATATATTCTAGAGGTCCAAGGAGAGGAGAGATCCACTCTTCTAGCTTAACCAACAGCAAGGGAAGAAAGAATTGCTCTTGATTAATGATCTCCTCCGCTGAATGTTATTATTATTTATTTACCTAAACCAAGATAACAAAGAATGGATTCATAGCCTCTAATCTTTTCATTATATATATATATTATATATAGTGTATGCGGATTCCTAGGTGGTGCTAGTGGTAAAGAATATGCCTTCCAATGCAGGAGATGGCAAGAGATGCAGGTTTGATCCCTGGGTCAGGAAGATCCCCTGGAGAAGGGAATGGCAACCAACTCCAGTATTCTTGCCTGGAGAATTCCATGGACAGAGGAGCCTGATGGGTTTCAGTCCATGGGGCTGTGAAGAGTCAGACACAACTGAGCGTGACACACACAAACACCACACACTACATATATATATATTTAAAAAATTACTTTATTTAATTGAAGGATAAACGCTTTACAGAATTGTGTTGGTTATGTGCACATACAAGAAGTTTAAAAGTATTTATGCAATATATTTTTAAAAATTCCTGTTTCTGCAAAATAATACAGTGCATCAGTGGTACATGCAAGTCAAAACAAAACAGGAAGTTAGGGAACCAGCGGTATTCATGGCCAATGGTCAGGAATGACTTAACACTTGAGCTTTGATTGGAGTTCCCCACCATCACAACCTTTTTACTGAAAAACTAGACTCAGACTTAGGTGAACTGAATTATTGCCAGAATCCTCTTTCTTTAAAATTCTCAGAATTGCTGTTTTCTCTCTTCTGCTGAATTTCTGTAGTAAAATTTAAAAAATGAACCCCATCATCCCTGAGTAAATTCTTCTTGCCTTTTTAACTTATTCAAGCCAGATTTTTCCATTTCAGAAGGTCCTGAGAATACGCAGTTTCTATAGGAGCCACTGCAGTTATGGTGGCCTCTATGACAAAGCCTTGGGAGTGACAAAGTATTTATGTTGCCTGCTGGTTAGCGGCACAGTGCACAGAGGGACATGATTATTTGCACAGTGATTTCCTCTAATTTTTTTTCTTCTGAAAGAAAATACCCTGGTAGCCCACCAAATCTAAAATTGGATACTCTGTATGTATCTCATTATGGTTTTGTGGACAAAGGAACTAAAAACAATGGTAGTTTAAAAATAAAATTGCTTTGTTTCCTCTGGCTGTGTCAGAAATGTAGACTGTTTCACGGAGGAGAAAAGTATACTAATGGTGTGGTTGTAACACACTAGCAAAAATGTCTCTAGCACCGAGCATTATAATTGGTAAAGACTGAGTGGAAATATACAGAGAAATCCAGGATTTTTATCTCTATTTAAGAATATTTAGATTGAGTAGTCTGTAGATACAGAAAGGTTTCAATGATCAATATCCATCCAGAATTGACTGGAAAACAATTCTGTTTTGAACATCTGGCATTTCACTGGGTTCAGCAGTTTTCTGTCTTCACAATTTCTAAACTTGGAATAGTAACCCCAAAGGCAGCCAGTAAAGGCCGTTCTTTGTGGTCTGTGAAGCTCTATTGCACAATTCTGCATTGGAACTGGTGAACCAACATTTCTAGCTCTGGGAGGCTAACACAGTGTTTACTATGGTTTCTACATAGTATCTATGTAACACGTAATAAAGATGAACATATCATTTCCTCATTGAGTGCTTACTATGTTTAGCACAACTCAAAGTCTTTCACCTATATTATATTATTTAAATCTGAATTGGTATTATTGTTATTCCCATTTTACAGAAGAGAAATTAAGGTTCTGAAAGTGTAAGTGATGCTAGTGTGTATTTTGGAGCACTCATTACAATCCAGGAACCTCTGGCTGTGGATTTGTTCCTCTAAGTTGCTCCATGTGTTGCTTCTGAATGTCTGCTTAATAGTAGGATTATTAGTAGGATAGATGAATGAAGACTGGTTTGTGGTCCTAACTCTCCAGCTTTTTTTGTGGGTGACCTGTGTGGCATGTTATTTATTCTTTGACTTTGGTTTCCTTATCAGTCAAATGTAAAGAACTAAACTGGATGGTTTTTAGAATTCCCTTTATCATCCTGTTGTATGAGTCTATGATTAATATAAATTATTTGGGCAGTCTGGATAATTTGAGTAAGCCGTGACTGTTGCAATCTGAGGCATAGTGTTTTATAAAGGGGAATGACTTAACCATGATACAGGGCATGATAGACAGTAGAAAGTACCCTGGACTTTCTGATGACCTTCTGGAAGGAAGTCCAAGGATCTGTGCCTTGCAAGGAATGAGTGCTGCACAAGGGTTTGTTGGAAAGCTATGGGGAACCTGCAGTCTATTTAGGTGCGTGATATAAACAGAGTATTTTTATGCTTATGACCATAAAGAAGGCTGAGCGCCAAGAATTGATGCTTTTGAAGACTCTTGAGAGTCACTTGGACAGCAAGGAGATCAAGCCAGTCAATCCTAAAGGAAATCAACCCTGAGTATTCACTGAAATGACTGATGCTGAAGTTGAAGCTCCAATACTTTGGCCACCTGATGAAAAGAACCGACTCACTGGAAAAGACCCTGATACAGGGAAAGATTGAGGGCAGGAGGAGAAGGGGGCAACAGAAGATGAGATGGTTGGATGGCATCACCAACTCAATGGACATGAGTTTAAGTAAACTCTGGGATGCTCCTTATTGCCAAATTCAGACTTAAATGGAAGAAAGTAGGGAAAACCACTAGACCATTCAGGTATGACCTAAATCAAATCCCTTACAATTATACAGTGGAAGTTAAAAATAGATTCAAGGGATTAGGTCTGATAGACAGAGTGCCTGAAGAACTATGGATGGAGGTTTGTGACTTTGTACAGGAGGCAGTGATCAAGACCATCCCCAAGGAAAAGAAATGCAAGCAGGCAAAATGATTGTCTGAGGAGGCCTTACAAATAGCTGTGAAAAGAAGAGAGATGAAAGGCAAAGGAGAAAAGGAAAGATATATCCATTTGAATGCAGAGTTCCAAAGAATAGCAAGAAGACATAATAAAGCCTTCCTCAGTGATCAATGCAAAGAAATAGAGGAAGACAATAGAATGGGAAACACTAGAGATCTCTTCAAGAAAATTAAAGATATCAAGGGAACATTTCATGCAAGGTTGGGCTCAATAAAGGTATGCTATGGACCTAACAGAAGCAGAAAATATTAAGAAGAGGTGGCAAGAATACACAGAAGAACTATACAAAAAAGATCTTCATGACCAGGATAATCACAATAGTGTGATCACTAACCTAGAACCAGGCATCCTGGAATGTGAAGTCAAGTGGGCCTTAGGAAGCGTCACTACATACAAAGCTCCTGGAGGTGATGGAATTCCAGTTGAGCTATTTCAAATCCTAAAAGTTGATGCAATGAAAATGCTGCATGCAATATGCCTGCAAATTTGGAAAACTCAGCAGTGGCTACAGGACTGGAAAAGGTCAGCTTTCATTCCAGTCCCAAAGAAAGGCAATGCCAAAGAATGCTCAAACTACCACACAATTGCACTCATCTCACATGTTAGTAAAGTAAGGTTCAAAATTCTCCAAGCCAGGCTTCAGCAATACGTGAACCATGAACTTCCAGATGTTCAAGCTGGATTTAGAAAAGGCAGAAGAACCAGGATTGAATTGCCAATATCCATTGGATCATCGAAAAAGCAAGAGAGTTCCAGAGAAACATCTACTTCTGCATTATTGACTACGCCAAAGCCTTTGACTGTGTGGATCACCACAAACTGTGGAAAATTCTTAGAGATGGGAATACCAGGAATATACAATAGAGAAAAGACAATCTCTTTTTAACAAGAGAAAACTGGTCAACCATTGCTTGGAAAACTGGTCAACCATTTGTAAAAGAATGAAACTAGAACACTTTGTAACACCATACACAAAAATAAACTCAAAATGGATTAAAGATCTAAATGTAAGACCAGAAACAATAAAACTCCTAGAAGAAAAAATAGGCAAAACACTCTCTGACATAAATCACAGCAGGATCCTCTCTGACCCACCTCCCAGAGTAATGGAAATAAAAATAAACAAATCGGAGCTAATTAAACTTAAAAGCTTTTACACAACAAAGGAAACTATAAGCAAGGTGAAAAGACAGCCTTCAGAATGGGAGAAAATAATAGCAAATGAAGCAAATAACAAAGAATTAATCTCAAAAATATATAAGCAACTTACGCAGCTCAATTCCAGGAAAATAAACAACCCAATCAAAAAATGGGCCAAAAACTAAACAAACATTTCTCCAAAGAAGACATACAGATGGCTAACAAACACTTGAAAAGATGCTCAACATCACTCATTATCAGAGAAATGCAAATCAAAACCACAATGAGGTACCATCTCACGCTGGTCAGAATGGCTGCTATCCAAATCTACAAGCAATAAATGCTGGAGAGGGTGTGGAGATAAGGAAACCCTCTTGCACTGTTGGTGGGAATGCAAACTAGTACAGCCACTGTGGAGAACAGTGTGGAGATTCCTTAAAAAACTGCAAATAGAACTGCCATATGACCCAGCAATCCCACTGCTGGGCATACACACCAAGGAAACCAGAATTGAAAGAGACATGTACCCCAGTGTTCATCGCAGCACTGTTTATAATAGCCAGGACATGGAAGCAACCTAGATGTCCATCAGCAGACGAATGGATAAGAAAGCTGTGATACATACACACAATGGAGTATTACTCAGCCATTAAAAAGAATACATTTGAATCAGTTCTAATGAGGTGGATGAAACTGGAGCCTATTATACAGAGTGAAGTAATTCAGAAAGAAAAACACCAATACAGTATATTAACACATATATATGGAATTTAGAAAGATGGTAATGAAGACCCTATATGCGAGACAGCAAAAGAGACACAGATGTAAAGAACAGTCTTGGACTCTGTGGGAGAAGGCAAGGGTGGGATGATTTGAGAGAACAGCATTGAAACATGTATTTTATCATATGGGAAATAGATGGCCAGTCCAGGTTCAAGGCATGAAACAGCGTGCTCAGGGTGGGTTCACTGGGATGACCCTCAGGGATGAAATGAGGAGGGAGGTGGGAAGGGGGTTCAAGATGGGGAACACATGTACACCCATGGCTGATTCATGTCAATGTATAGCAAAAACCACTACAATATTGTAATTCAGTTCAGTTCAGTCTCTCAGTTGTGTCCAACTCTTTGTAACCCCATGAATTGCAGTACACCAGGACTCCTCATCCATCACCGTCTCCCGGATTTCACTCAAACTCATGTCCATCGAGTTGGTGATGCAGCTGGATGTAGCCATCTCATCCTCTGTCATCCCCTTTTCCTCCTGCCCCCAATCCCTCCCAGCATCAGAGTCTTTTCCAATGAATCAACTCTGCATGAGGTAGCCAAAGTACTGGAGCTTCAGCTTCAGCATAATTCCTTCCAAAGAACAATACCCAGGGCTGATCTCCTTCAGAATGGACTGGTTGGATCTCCTTGCAGTCCAAGGAATTCTCAAGAGTCTTCTCCAACACCACAGTTCAAAAGCATCAATTCTCAGCTTTCTTCACAGTCCAACTCTCACATCCACATGACCACTGGAAAAACCATAGCCTTGTTTAGACAGACCTTTGTTGGCAAAGTAATATCTCCGCTTTTGAATATGCTGTCTAGGTTGGTCATAACTTTTCTTCCAAGGAGTAAGCGTCTTTTAATTTCATGGCTGCAGTCACCATTTGCAGTGATTTTGGAGCCCCAAAAGATAAAGTCTGACACTGTTTCCACTGTTTCCCCATCTATTTGCTACGAAGTGATGGGACCAGATGCCATGATCTTCGTTTTCTGAATGTTGAGCTTTAAGCCAACTTTTTCACTCTCCTCTTTCACTTTCATCAAAAGGCTTTTTAAAGTAATTAGCCTCCAATTAAAATGAATAAATTAATCAAAAAAGGTGAGAATACCAGAACACCTGACCTACCTCCTGAGAAATCTGTATGCAGGTCAAGAAGCAACAGTTAGAACTGGACATGGAACAACAGACTGGGTCCAAATCAGGAAAGAAGTACATCAAGGCTGTATATTGTCACCTTGCTTATTTAATTTATATGTAGAGTACATCATGAGAAATGCTGGATTGGATGAAGCACAAGCTGGAATCAAGATTGCCGGGAGACATATCAATAACCTCAGATATGCAGATGACACCACCCTTATGGCAGAAAATGAGGAACTAAAGAGCCTCTTGATGAAAGTGAAAGAGGAGAGTGAAAAAGTTGGCTTAAAGCTCAACATTCAGAAAATGGAGATCATGGCATCTGGTCCCATCACTTCATGGGAAATAGATGGGGAAGCAGTGGAAACAGAAATTTTATCTTTTGGGGCGCTAAAATCACTGCAAACAGTGACTGCAGCCATGAAATTAAAAGACACTTGCTCCTTGGAAGAAAAGCTATGACCAACCTAGACAGCATATTAAAAAGCAGAGACATTACTTTGCCAACAAAGGTCTGTCTAGTCAAAGCTATGCTTTTTCCAGTGGTCATGTATGGATGTGAGAGTTGGACTGTGAAGAAGGCTGAGTGCTGAAGAATTGATGCTTCTGAACTGTGGTGTTGGAGAAGACTCTTGGGAGTCCCTTGGACTGCAAAGAGATCCAACCAGTCCATCTAAAGGAAATCAGTCCTGAATATCCATTGGAAGGACTGATGCTGAAACTCCAATACTCTGGCCACCTGGTGCGAAGAACTGATTCGGAAAAGATCCTGATGTTGGGAAAGATTAAAGGCAGGAAGAGAAGGGTACAACAGAGGCTGAGATGGTTGGATGGCATCACTGAGTCAACGACATGAGTTTGAGTTAATTCCGGGAGTTGGTGATGGACAGGGAGGTCTGGCATGCTGCAGTCCATGGGGTCGCAAAGTCAGACACAACTGAGTGACTGAACTGAACTGAACTGGGAGATAGTGAGGGACAGGCAGGCCTGGCATGCTGCAGTTCATGGGGTCACAAAGAGTCTGACACAACTGAGCGACTGAAGAACAACTCTGTGTCAAGCACTTTTCTGTACTATAGGGAAACACCAGTGAACACATTAGCTGTACATTTCTGACATTGTGACATCAGATGATAGAAAAAAACTGAACATGTGTAATGTTTAAGGGCTTCCCTTGTGGTTCATATGTAGGATATAGACAGTGTTAAGTGCTATGGAGAAAAATTAGGCAAGGAAAGAGGAAAAGGAGTGCAGCAGAGAGTGTTATTGCAGTTTAAGGTACGCTGGCCAGGGACACTCTCATAGTCTCGTGGAGAAGGTGGTTTCTGAGGAAGGACTTGAAGGAGATGCGGGAGTGAGCTGCTTGGCTCAAAGAAGGATGAGCATTCCTGGCCAAGGGGATGGCAAGTGAGAATTCCCAAGGACAGAACTATGCCCAAGGCCACGGAGCAACAGTTTGTCGGGCAGCAGGGCATCAACCAGGAGCTGGGAGAGGAGTCGGTAGGAGATGCTTTTGGTAGAGAAGGGTCTGATAGAGTAACCCTTTTGCCCTGTGAGCATGGGAATCCATTTCAGGATTGTCAGTGGAGGACTGTTGTAATCTGACTTAGATTTTTCAAAGGATATACTAGCCAGGGTGTGAACAGACTAAAGAGCAAAGTCACAGGCAAGAGGTCATTTCACTGTTCCAGGCATGAGGTGATGGTGAGTTGAAACAGGTCCCCAGGGTAGAAGTGTCCAGAAGGGTTCAACCTTGGGTTCTCTTTTGAGGGTACCATTGACAGGATTTACTGATGGATCAGATATAGGATGTTGAGTGAGAGAGATGAGTTAAGGATGGCTTTAAGGTTTTTGACCTGATAAACTGATGGAGTTGCCATTCATTCAGAGACTGGAAGACACAGGTTTGAGGGGAATGGTTAGGAATTAGGGACTGGCATGTGAAGTTTAAGATGCCTGTTAGAAATTTTAGTGAGATGAAGAGTTGGCATATGGATACACAGGACTGGAGTTGCTGGGAGAGGACTGGGTTAAAGGTGTAAATTTGGAAAGTGTGTAAGTATAAATAGTATATGTAGGTCCAAGGGACTACGTAATGCAAAGGTTGCTAATAAAAAATGATTGAGATATAATATTTCCCCTTAAAGGGTGAAAAGCATGGAAATAAAATAAGAAGGCAGAATGTCACAAGTACTTAATAATTAAAGGAAAAAAGTTGCCATATACTGGGAATTATGAAGATGCAGTGAACACGATCAGTGGAACATGATACAGTAGAATGTGATCAAAATGCTTTCTCAAGAAATCAAAGAATGCTTCGGAAAGAAGACTGGATTGTTTAGTCACTATTGAAGGGAAAATAGAAATTTTGACAGGAAGAAATGGGTGGAGAAATACAACTGAGGCCCAAAGGTGGTTGTTAGTAAAAGCACCAAGAATGTGCGGAATGTGACTATAGTTGGCAAGTAATGAGAATTAAGGTTTTCGCCAGATCCTTGTCTCTATGGAACCTTAAATGCCATATGAGGAGGAGAGCTGTTTAGCAGACTGTGGTGCCACTTACTAAACTTTTTGTTAAATAGTTATATAATGTACATACTGAAAAATACATAAATCCCAAGTGTATAGCTCAATGAAATTTTACCACACAAAAATACGTGTGTAACCAACACTTCAATTAGAAAACCACCAGCACCCCAGAAGCCCCACTATTCTATCCCTACACACAAAGAAAACCACGGTTGCAACTTCCAGCACCATAGGTTAGTTTTGCCTGATCAAGCCTTATCTAAATGGAATCATTCAGTATTACTATCTTGTTTCTACCTTTTTTCAATCATTATGTTTGTGACGCTTATATGTATTGTTGTTAGTAGCAGTGATTTATTATTTTTCATTTCTGTAAATAATGCAGTTTATTTTTTGAATCTACTATTGATGAGCACTTGGATGGTTTTCACGTTTTGACTATATATATGTTATGCTACTGTGAAAACTCCTGTGTATGTCTGTTGCTGAACACATTTTTCTTGGGCATTTGCTTGAGAATAGAATTGTTGGCACACAGGTAATATAAATGCTCAGCTCTGGTGAAAGTGAAAGTGAAGTCGCTCAGTTGTGTCCGACTCTTTGCGACCGCATGGACTGTAGCTTACCAGGCTCCTCTGTCCATGGGATTTTCCAGGCAATATTACTGGAGTGGATTGCCATTTCCTTCTCCAGGGGATCTTCCCGACCCAGGGATCAAGCCCGGGTCTCCCGCATTGTAAACAGACGCTTTACTGTCTGAGCCACCAGGGAAGTCCTGGTGGCTTCATAGTCTTTATAGTGAAGGCTCCCTAAAAACCCCAAAGGACTGGGTTGAAAGGACGTCCATGTTGGAACACTTGGAGATATTGAGAGAGCAGAGTTCCTGGAAAAGGCATGGAAGATTCTTGCTCCCTTCCCATAGCTTGCATAGGTATCTCATCCATGGGCTATACCTGACTTACACCAATTTATAATGAATAGATAATCTTAAACAAAAACAGAGAGAGAGTGGCCAAAATACAAAAAAAGAAAAAAGAAAAAAATAAAAAGAAAGAGCTCTGAGGAATGAGATGCCTATAAGTGACTTTGGAAAAATCTAACATCTCCCTGGGGAACTCCACACATGTGCACAGTGGAGCATGTGCCTAGGAAAGACCAGTTAAGATCCTAATATATTAGCTTTTGTTGGCCTTGAACTCTGCATATGCAGAAAGTAAAGGTAAGGCATAATTTTGAACTGCTGGCACATTGAATGCGTGATCACACACAGAGCTCGTTGGCAAATAGTGACAGGCATATTGACTCAAGATCTAAATGAATTTGTCTAGTAAGTAGCTAACCATAGAGCTTCCTAATCAGAGACCTTAATGGCCACATATGACCAAGAATCAGACCTTACAGGTACTTACTGAAATTCACTAAATAAACCAGCAGTAACAACAAAAAGCAACAAGCCATAGTGCTGGGGAGTTATGCAGTGGAGAGAGTAGTTTCCATATTATTTTAAAAGTCCAGTTCCCAATAAAAAATTAAAAAATAAAGAAGAAAGTATGGCACATATATAGAGAAAGAAAAATAGGTCAATAAAATCTGTCCTTGAGGAAGTCTAAATTTTGAACACCAGAGAAAAAACTCTACATAAGCTATTATAAATATGTTCAAGAAATTAATAGAATCATATATAAACAGCTAAAGTTAAGAATGATATTTCACCAAATGGAAAATATGAAATAAATTATTTTTAATAGAAATTCTAAAATTAAAAAATACAACATTGAAAATGAAAAATTCACTAGAAAGACTTAAAAGAAGATTTTAGCATCAGCCAGAGAAACTGAGAAACATAAGTCAGTGGACATCACCAAATCTGAGCACAGAAAGAAAACAGAATAAAGAAAAATTAGTAGAGCTTCAAAGACTTGTGTGACATCATCAAACATACCAACATATGCATCGCAGGAATTCCAGAAGGAGAGGAGAGGAAAGAAAAAGAGCAGGAAGCCTATTTGAAGAAATAATAGCCCCAAACTTCCCGAATTTGATATAAACTACTTCAAGTAAGATAAACTCAAAAAAAAACAAAAACAAAAAAAAAAACCCACAACCCCAAAATCCACATCTGGCTACAGCAAAATCAACTACTAAAAGAAAAAGAGAAAGAGGATTTTGAAAGAAGGTAAAAGTACAAGGATCCTCGGTAAGATTAATAGCTAACTTCTCATCAAAAACCATAGAGCTCAAAAGGCAATGGAGGAGCATACTAGAAAGTCTTGGGAAAAAAGTCTTGTAAGAAAAATACAATCAATGAAGAGCTGTATATCCAGTAAAACTATGTTTATACAATGCAGGAAAATTTAAGAATTTCTGAGACTAAAATTTTCTTTAAGAAGATTACATTACCAGAATAGGTACCACATAAAAGATACAAAGTGAAGACCTTTGCTCTGAAATGAAGGGACACTAGATAGTAACTTGAATCCACACAGTGAAATAAAGAAATCTAGGAAAGGTAATTGCATAAGTAAATATAAAGAACAGTATGAATGTATCTGTGTGTTTAATTCTTTTTCACTTCTATCTGATCTAAAACATAATGGCACAGGGCATAGGATAATAGTATTAAAATTGTATTTATAAGATTCTATTACACAAAGGCATCATTTGTGTGAAAATTACAGCACCAAGAAACAGAAGCCATGTGGAGCAAAGTTTTATATACTGTTAGAATCTAGTTTGTATTAATCTAAGCTAGAATCCTTTAATACTTACCTTTAATTCCCAGGGCAGACAGCTCTGGTAGGTAATGCCAGTTTTCCAGAATGTTTTTACCAACCATCATTAAACTACCATTAGACTGCATGAGAATTACAGTTTCTTCACATTCTTGCCAACACCTGGAATTGTCAGACTTTATAAGTTTTAAGCCATTCTGGTATGCATAGTGGTAGGTGGTTGTAATTTTAATTTGTATTTTCATGATGACTAATAATATTCAGCACCTTTTCATGTGTTTAATTGTAGTTGATATTTGTAAGTGCTTATTAAAGTTTTTTGTCAATTTTTACTGGGTTCTTTTACATGCAGATTTTTAGGTATAATTTATATATTCCGGATACAAGTACTTTTACAGATATGTATGTTGCAAGTATATTATTTAAGTCTCAGTGCATTTTCATTCTCTCAGTAATGTCCTTTAATAAACACACGTTCTTAATGAAGTCCCAAGGATTATCAAATTTTCTCTAAGTTTTATGTTTAAAGATAAAAGTTGATACTTTCCCCCCTACATATATTACGCATTACATACATACAAACATAAAGCACCCTTTCTAGACACCCCCAGAATAATGTTTAATCAAATACCTGGGTACTGTGTGGCCCAGTCAACATGACACGCAAAATTAACCATCACAATTATATTACTATTAGAAATCTTATTTTTCATCATAAAATTAATACAGGCAGTTGTGGAATTTTGGAGAACTGATAAAAGGGTCTTACAACTGAAAACCTAACACAGTATCTGGCACTTAGTAAATTTTCTAAGAGTGTATGATAAATGAATGAAGGTACTAGAAAAGAAAACTTTGTTAATGTATTAGTGCTTTTTTGTCTTTCTTTTTTGTTGTTGTTTTATACACTTTTGATAATATTTGATGTATTTTAAAATCACTTATTATTTGGACTGTTTGATTTTCAAAGTGTTGAGTCACTTCTTTCTATTAAACGAGTGTGAAGATTTATCATTTGGCGTTTTCTCATCTTCCAAATAACATGATGTGAAGATGAAGCAAGGGTTTATCAATCCCTCCTGCACCAAAATCTCTTCATGATAAACTTTTCCTGGATATATGTCTGTTTTGTCTAATGGAAAGTAGCTGAGGTGTGTAGTCAAGCAGATTTTGGGGAATTTCTATAATTATCAGGAAAACTCAGGAATTATCTGTTAATGTGAATTTTCTGGCAGTGTGAACTGTGGGAGTAAGAAAACATCTATTTTGATTTATTTGACTTTGGCTCCAATTCCATGGGATTTGGGATTTCTGTGATTGGGTCTAAATAAGGAGAATCATATGAAAAAATGAAAGATCAGAAAGCATGACTCAGTGCCTTGTTGGACAGGAGACTGAAGCCACAAAGTGCCTCAGGCAGAAGAGCAATTCGTTAATTTACCAGTGGAAAGAAAAGTTGAATCCAGGATAGAGTGTTTTTCTTGAAGAGGTGAGAAGGGCTTGGCGGTTGGAGTGGCAGAACTGAAAACAAACATGTACATCTAGATATTTACTTTGTTACCAATACATTGGTTTCATAAGACATTTTTGCTTTCTTTACCATAGTTTCTCTGCTGTAAAATGAAAAAGACATTTATGGGATGTAACTTCGACAGCTTAATTCTAAAAATTGTATTTTTAAAGTATCAGTTATGGAAATCAATTCATTCAAAATATATGTTGGGCAGCCATGATGTACACAATATCATATTTGTTTTTATAAAAAGCCAAAGCAGTGTAACCCTCCTGCTCTGCTCTGAATGTGTCCCCCAAAATTCCTATGTTGACATTCTAACTCCCAAGGTGATGATGGTATTTGCAGGTGGGGGTTTGGGAGGTGGTTAGATCAGGAGGGCGGAGCTCTCACGAATGGGATTAGAGGGCTTATACAAGAGGCTCCTCAGAGTTCCCTTTCCCCTTTCCATTTTTGTGAGAGAACAAGAAGTCTGCAGCCTGCAACCTGGAAGGCTTTCACTAGAACCGGCCATGCTGGTACCCTCATCTTGGACTTTCAGCTTCCAGACAGTGAGAAATAAATTCCCATTTTAAAAATAAGCCACGTAGTCTGTGGTCGGAGAAGGCAATGGCACCCCACTCCAGTACTCTTGCCTGGAAAATCCCATGATGGAGGAGCCTGGTAGGCTGCAGTCCATGAGGTCGCTTAGAGTCGGATGACTGAGCGACTTCCCTTTCACTTTTCACTTTCATGCATTGGAGAAGGAAATGGCAACCCACTCTAGTGTTCTTGCCTGGAGAATCCCAGGGACAGGAGAGCCTGGTGGGCTGCCGTCTCTGGGGTCACACAGAATCGGACACGAGTGAAGCAACTTAGCAGCAGTCTGTGGTAGTTTGTTATATATAGCAGCCTGAATGGACTGAGATACCTTCCTATTTCTGTGGTGCCTCAAGCCAGGCTCTGCACACAGCAGGTGCTCAATAAGTGTTATAGGAGGGGTCCTACCCCCACGAAGCTTACATCTATTTAGGAAAAATACAAGACACAGTTACAGATTTGACAGTGACATGGCAGTCCTCCAGCCCTGTGATACACATCAGACTTTGAACAAGCATCAGATGGGTGTCCAGGTGGAGAGAACCGGTGGGCAAAGCTGGCTCAGGAAGATTTCCAGGCCTAACGGCACTGTGATTCAAACAAGTGGGAAGAGGAGAAAGGTGCTCAGGCACAGCACGCAGCCCCTGGCAATCATGTGGGAGTGGAGCACCCACCTGCAGCAAGGAGCTGCTTTTAGAGATATAGTGGGAGATAACAGCTGCAAGAATCTGGGCTGTCTGTCCTGGCCCTGGGCTACACAATAGGAATTTTGTTCTTTATCCTGTAAAGAGTGGCTGCCTTTGTTTTTTGAGTAGAGGAGTGACAAGATTGAACTAGCATTTTTAGAAAGTTCAGCAAAAGGAATCAATGGGAGAGAACCCAAACCAGAAGCAAGATACTCTTAAGAGATTTATAGCAGATGAGGGTCTGGTTTTGCGAAGTGGAAAGAGAAAGTGGATATGTAACTTAAAAGCTTTATTAGTGATCGAACTAATAGAAAATAAACAGTTTGGTAACCTTGGGAAGGTGAAGTGGGAAAAGAAGGACGAAGGAGGATGACATTTGAAACTCAGGTGCCTGGAAGCAAAATGTTAGCCCTTGACAGAAGTGAACCAGGAGAAGAAAGGGAAGCCAGCCAAAAGGCAAAATGGATCATTTCATTTTTACACCAATAGATCATGATTAATGGTAAAGCATCTTGTTCAGTGTTTATATAATATAGCTTACTGCAGGCTATCCCTGGGATGGTAAGTCATTTGTGATGAAGCAGTAGTCTACTGGAAATCCACAGTTGGTTAGAGATATGCAAATACAGGTAGAATATGAGGGAAAGGCTGGGGAATAGCTTATAACATCTCCCACATGGAAGTGTGCAGAGCAGACGGCACAAAATGACTCATTTTAATCTTCCATTTAGTTCTCTTAGTAATTTGTATTATTTAGTTTGGAGCAGTGTATCCATGACTGAAGGATTAAAGCGTTAATGTTCACTTCTTTCAGCAATACCAATGAGTGATATTTTAAAATATCATCAACCAGCATTTTGAAATAATTCTTTCAAATAAAGTTTACATCCCATCTTAGCATATGTTTGCCTTAAAAATGTTACAAGTATATATATAATGTGTGTAAATTTACATATATTTATATGTATATGAATAATTTCCATTTGTAGATTCAACAGTATACTGGAACAAAACCAAAACAGGATCTGCTGTTGCCTGTTTTTATCAGCTAGTGCTGGGGAAAGTGATTGGCAAACTGAATTGCAATGGTATTATTAAAATTCATGAACCAGAGAATTACCAACGTGTAATATTCAAAAGTATCTTTGACACATTCCCTAAAGCTTTAACCATCTTGGGAAAAAATGTTAGAAGTCTGTCAGGAACATATTGGATTTTCCTAAAGCATATGGTGATGAAATGGAATATCACTTTATGAGAAAATATTGTCATATTGGCTTCCTGGCCCAACATGTCATAGTCATTTTCTATTTCCATTTTTGTGTTAGTAGTTGCCTTTCTCTTGTGCCCTTTCTTTCTAGGATGAATTTAGCTCCTGGTCTTGGAAGAATGCCCCTGTCTCGCCCCCCTCTCTCCTTTGGCCGTTCTTTTGTTTTCATCCTTCCTTCCAGAGTCTTTTGTCCTTCACAATGCAGTTTTATACTAAGTTTCAAGACTGGGAGGTGTGTGCTGTGATCAAGTTTTTGTTTTGACTACGCTTAAGAGTTTTTTTTTTTGGGGGGGGGGCCTCCAAAAACACTGCAGATGGTGACTGCAGCCATGAAATTAAAAGACGCTTACTCCTTGGAAGAAAAGTTATGACCAACCTAGATAGCGTATTCAAAAGCAGAGACATTACTTTGCCGACTAAGGTCCGTCTAGTCAAGGCTATGGTTTTTCCAGTAGCCATGTATGGATGTGAGAGTTGGACTATGAAGAAGGCTGAGCACCGAAAAATTGATGCTTTTGAACTGTGGTGTTGGAGAAGACTCTTGAGAGTCCCTTGGCTGCAAGGAGATCCACCCAGTCCATTCTGAAGGAGATCAGCCCTGGGATTTCTTTGGAAGGAATGATGCTAAAGCTGAAACTCCAATACTTTGGCCACCTCATGCGAAGAGTTGACTCATTGGAAAAGACTCTGATGCTGGGAGGGGTTGGGGGCAGGAGGAGAAGGGGACGACAGAGGATGAGATGGCTGGATGGCATCACGGACTCGATGGACGTGAGTCTGAGTGAACTCCGGGAGTTGGTGATGGACAGGGAGGCCTGGCGTGCTGTGATTCATGGGGTTGCAAAGAGTCGGACATGACCGAGTGACTGAACTGAACTGAAGAGTTTTTTTCTTCTAACCCCTTCTCACCTCCATAGCTTGTGTGCTGCCGGTTTATCCTTTCTTTCTGAAGTAACTGCTTTCATCCCAAACCTGGCTGGATTGCAAGAATGGAAGTAGTTATTCTCTAGCATGCATTAAAAAAAAGTCCATTCTTCTTTCAAGGAGATGATAGAAAAGAAGCCCCTGGACCTTTTAACCACATTTTCTGTTTGGTCTTCTTAGGCTCTCTGTGAGCATTGACAGTGTTCCCAGAGTTGGTGTTACCCACAGCGCCCAGTTGGTTGGTTGCAGCCAGTGTTGTGGGTTGGCATCCTCTAGGGGTGGTTGGTTGGTAAGCCTCATTTCCAAGTTCCTGGAATTGTCATATTAATCTGTTTTCTGAGGCAACTAAGGAGCAACATAGTCTTCCCCAAGGGCTTTTATTGTTTTAGAGGCCAAGTGGGCATTTCTAGTTGGCTGTGAATTTCAAATTGTTTGCTGTGTCCTCTCAATAATTAAGACCTGGTGAGCTTGGATAAACTGCTCTTCAGCACGCACAGAACTCCCTGCTTGAGGCAGCTGTGATGCCGGCCGTAATCCACCCGCTACCCCGGTGAGGACAATAGACGCCTCCCCTCAGAGACATTTGAGACAGCAAGTTTTAAATTCTGTACCAGGAAATGGACTGGGAAGACGTGGCTGAAGACTGGACGAAAACAAAAGCTGGGCCCACATCACCTGGGCTACGGCCCAGTTTTTGATATTCATCCTGGAGCTGATCCAATCGGTCGTAGTGCTTGGAGGAGGCTTACGTCTGAGAAAAAAGACATAAAAGATAGAGACATAAAAATCACAGCCTAATCAGGGCAATTAGAAACAGTGGGGCATCAAACATTTCCTGGAAGCAAGTTAATTCCAGAGGAATGATTTGGATATAAGCCGTTTAAACAAATACTGTTTTAAAAGTTTTAAGCATTAAAAAAAATATATCATCATTAAGTGATTCCCCAGCTTCCCTGCTTTCTGGATTCAATCTGTTCTCCTTGATATTAACAGATATATCTGACTTGCTGTTTACCCCTTTGGGATCTAGATCACACTAAAAGTACTTAGATTGACCCATAAATATCACTGAAATACCTAAAATATGCTACTGTTCATACAAAAATTATTTTCTACCATGAAGTTTATTTAAAATAAATTCCATCAGTTCTTTCACTTCTCCATCTTTGAGCCACTTCGTTACTTCAGTTATACTCTGCTCTCCAAGCCAATTCCTCCCCCCGTTTCTCACCTATTGAAACCCCTCTTGTTGGTTCAACTCAGATGCCGCTTCTTCTGGAAGATCTGCTTATCCAGTGCCTTCTCTGGACCAGATGGTCTTCTGAGAGCTGGGGACACATCAGTGAATAAGAAGAGAGTCCCTGCTCACATGCAGTTTACATTCTGGGAGTTGGAGGTAGCCAATGATAAATAACCAAAAAAGCAGATCTGTAACATATCAGGTAGATTGAGGAGATAAGGTAATAGATAAAATAAAGGAGGGGAAGTGGCTAGAAAGTGTTGGGAGAAAGGTCAGTGAGGAGAATACAAACTCTTCCTTTTGTGCTTCTATAAAATATAATCATGCTTTAAAAATTACATATTTTTAATATGTGAAAAAATGACCTTAATATCTTAGTTGTTGTAAGTTGCTTGCAGACAAGAAGTTATTTATCTTTGTATTCACCAGTGCCTGGTATACAGTAAGCATGTAATCAGTGTGCAGTGTGTATGACATTGGTGGCACATTGGGAGCTGACAGTTTATCTACAGCATCATGAATGAATGTTGATGTTGTGTAACCTAAGTCAGGTCAAAAGGAGAAAGGTGTCTTGCCAAGCAACTAGGGAGCAGAAGTGACGTTGGAGACAGAAGTCCACCTTCTAAGGCTGGGGATGCTCAGTGGGTGGAGGTCAGAGAAGTCCAAGGAGGCAAGCATACAGCTGAGAGTATGCTGCAGGGAAAGGGGGAGGCACGTTGCTGCGTCAGAGGGACTGAGACACGAATCACTGCTGATGCTAACCTGGTAAAAGTGAAAAAGTGAAGTTGCTCAGTCGTGTCTGACTCTTTGCAACCCATGGACAGTAGCCTGCCAGGCTCTGCCATCCATGGGATTTTCCAGGCAAGTATACTGGAGTGGGCTGCCATTTCCTTCTCCAGGGGATCTTCCCAACCCAGGGATCGAACCCTGGTCTTCTGCATTGCAGACAGACGCTTTACTATCTGAGCCACTAGGGAAACCTTTTAAAGGTCCCTCCTTTTACTAATTAGTGAGCCTAAGGACCCCCAGTGACTGAGACTTTGAGTAGCATACTGAGCTTCAGCTTCCATATGATATCCCTTTAATTTAATGCATTAATTAGCTTATGTATCATTTAATACTAAAGGGTATTACCCATTAATTAAGCATCTTTTCTAAATAAACTTTTTGGTAAGAGTGCTAGCAAGGCTAGGGTTTGTATTTCAACTGTTTCCGGAAGTGTTAGAGTGGGATAAGAAGTGAGTGGGGAGTCGGCCAACCATGGAAATATTCTATGTAGCTAATTACTAAGAAATTCATACTAGACTTTAGTACAACAGATCTTAGGAACTTTTTTGTTTTTTTAAACTAATAGGACATATCTAGAATTTACAGTGTGCATGTATGCGTGCTGAGTCACTCCAGTTGTGTCCAACTCTTTGCAACCCTGTGGACTGTAGCCTGCCAGGCTTCCCTGTCCATGGGATTCTCCAGGCAAGAGTACTGGAGTGGGTTGCCATGCCCTTCTCCAGGGGATCTTTCTGACCCAGGTATCAAACCCACATCTCTTCTGTCTCCTGCACTGTGGGCAGATTCTTTACTGCTGAGCCACGAGGAAAGCCCAGAATTTACAGTGTACCATGGTTGCAAAGAGTCGGACACGACTGAGCGACTTCACTTCATGCACTATGTAAAACGTTTTACTTACCAAATGATGTCTTGCGTTTGTGGCGCTCTTTTCAGTGTTCAGATAATTCCATCTGTCTGCTTGATCATTACAACCTTGGGATGTGCTATTTATTCTGTCTGGCTTTCAGATATGGGAGGGTGTGGTCATTGCCAGTGAGCTGCATAGAACTGCTCAGGTTCAGAGGGCTGTAGACTCCAAGACTCCAAACCCCAATGCTCATGCCTCATGTTGAGCAGATTTGTGAATCTATAGATTTGAAACGAGGGCCAGATATTGGTCAAGGTATTATGTTACTTTCTAACTTGAAAACAAGCCAGATTCCCTCTAGCCATCAGCTGCCCAGTTTAAATAGTGTGGTCAGGGTGCATTCATCTCAAAGCTATGTTTAGAGAAGTGACCCTGTCTTCCTCTAGAAGCCTAACAGCTTTTCCAGTTGTCACAAAGTTATGCTGGAGAATGGTTGTCTATTAATGGAATTTTTAAAAAGTTGGAAAAATTTTTTTGTACTTTAAAGAAGGCAGTTAGTGCCTCTTTTTTCCCTGGTGTCAATGTAGTTTTGACTAACTTTAGATGTTCAGTTCAGTTCAGTCACTCAGTTGTGTCCGACTCTTTGCGACCTCATGGACCAAAGCACGCCAGGCCTCCCTGTCCATCACCAACTCCAGGAGTTTACTCAAACTCATGTCCATTGAATCAGTGATGCCATCCAACCATCTCATCCTCTGTCATCCCCTTCTCCCACCTTCAATCTTTCCCAGCATCAGGGTCTTTTCAAATGAGTCAGCTCTTTGCATCAGGTGGCCAAAGTATTAGAGTTTCCCCTTCAGCATCATTCATTCACTGATTAATGAGTATTATTATATTATTATAATTAATAAAATATATTTAATATTATATTATTATTAACCATTGATGGATGAATATTATTATGAATCAATATTTATTCATTCCTGAATGAATATTCAGGACTGATTTCCTTTAAGATGGACTGGTTGGATCTCCTTGTAGTCCAAGGGACTCTCAAGAGTCTTCTCCAACACCACAGTTCAGAAGCATCAGTTCCTCTGTGCTCAGCTTTCATTATAGTCCAACTCTCATATCCATACATGACTACTGGAAAAACCATATCTTTGACTAGACGGACCTTTGTTGGCAAAGTAATGTCTCTGCTTTTTAATATGCTGTCTAGGTTGGTCATAACTTTCCTTCCAAGGAGTAAGCATCTTTTAATTTCATGGCTGCAATCACCATCTGCAGTGATTTTGGAGCCCCCCAAAATAAAGTCTGACACTGTTTCCACTGTTTCTTCATCTATTTGCCATGAAGTGATGGGACCGGATGCCATGATCTTTCTGAATGTTAAGTTTTAAGCCAACTTTTCCACTCTCCTCTTTCACTTTCATCGAGAGGCTTTTGAGTTCCTCTTCACTTTCTGCCATAAGGGTGGTGTCATCTGCATATCTGAGGTTATTGATATTTCTCCCACCAATCTTGATTCCAGCTTGTGGAATCACAATCTTGATTCCAGCTTGTGCTTCTTCCAGCCCAGTGTTTCTCATGATGTACTCTGCATATAAGTTAAATAAGCAGAGTGACAATATGTAGCCTTGACGTACTCCTTTTCCTATTTGGAACCAGTCTGTTGTTCCATGTCCAGTTCTGACTGTTGCTTCCTGACCTGCATACAGATTTCTCAGGAGGCAGGTCAGGTGGTCTGGTATTCCCATCTCTTTCAGAATTTTCCACAGTTTATTGTGATCCACACAGTCAAAGGCTTTGGTGTAGTCAATAAGGCAGAAGTAGATGTTTTTCTGGAGCTCTCTTGCTTTTTTGATGATCCAATGGATGTTGGCAATTCGATCCTGATTCCTACACCTTTTCTAAATCCAGCTTGGAAGTTCACGGTTCACATATTGCTGAAGCCTGGCTTGGAGAATTTTGAGCATTACTTTACTAGCATGTGAGATGAGTGCAACTGTACGGTAGTTTGAGCATTCTTTGGCATTGCCTTTCTTTGGGATTGGAATGAAAGCTGACCTTTTTCCAGTCCTGTGGCCACTGCTGAGTTTTCCAATTTGCTGGCATATTGAGAGCAGCACTTTCACAGCATCATCTTTTAGGATTTGAAATAGCTCAACTTTAGATGTAGAAAGAAAAAAATCCTAAATAAACTATGCTTTAAGTAAATAAATTAGGGCCTTGGTTTAAAAATACATATATATTTGCAGTAGCTAGATGTTTTCAAGAGGATTCAAAGCTATTTTCTTTATCTCTGTCTTGTGAGGTATAAGTGAGGCATAAGAAACCGAAG
The DNA here is from genome assembly GCF_042477335.2 of Ovis canadensis. Classification (NCBI taxonomy): domain Eukaryota; kingdom Metazoa; phylum Chordata; class Mammalia; order Artiodactyla; family Bovidae; genus Ovis; species Ovis canadensis. The sequence continues at coordinate 134,681,346 of NC_091247.1, read as the reverse complement.
GGATTTACCCACATTTTACTGTAATAAAATTTTGGACATAGAGAAACTGGGTTGGGAAAAAAAAACACACTTTTCTCTGGTTCCTTTAATTTATATGAATCGGCTACTTATTCATAAATTTGCTAGTATAGCCTTAAGAAATATCTGACAAAATGGGGTATTGATTACCTTGTTTATCCTTTTTCTCCTTCATACCTAGATTTTCTTTCAGTCCCACAGTAGGGAATGGAAGAAAAAAATTCCTGAAATAATGAGTAGAAATAAAGACTAGAGACAACATACCAGTTAAAAGCTAAAGTACACTAGCTTTTAATATGGTGTAATTATTATAGAAAGATTTGTTTTTGTAGAAAAAAAGTTGCCTTGTATTTTGAGAATTATTATGTATAGTAGTTACATGTCATTAAGAGAATTTTTTTTTTTCAAAGGAATATAAAACTCCTGGGCTTTACATAGATATAATCACAAACTCAAATACTTACAGAGGCCAAGTAATAGGAGAGAGTGAAGTGGATCAAGGAGAGAGGATGAGATTTGAGGCATAGCACTCCACTCCCCGCTTCTGTGGTCTGGCTCTTCTGATCCAGCTGTAAATGTGGGCCTTGTGCAGCTGGATTTCCCAATCTTCAAGCTGGGTATCTAGTTGTTGATGTGAAAGTCCTCAGTTAAAAATTGGTATGCAATTCGATAGTTGGTTTCTGGCACCAGAACATACCTATGGGCTGGCCTCAGCTTGAGAAGGGCTGAGGTTTAGCTTCTAAGATGGAGGATTGCCTGTGCACTTTTTTTGTCTATTTTTATTGCAAAGCCAGAAAGAACAGCAATGAAGGCTTGAGACTGTGGGAACAACCATTCTTCCAATGAAGTTGTCTGTTCTCAAAAGTTCAAAGAAATGATATTTTAGAGGAAAATTATAAGAAGGCACTTTATAGTCCAAATGAACAGCAGTTGCAGTGTTTGGGAAGTATATTAGGCAAGCAAGTGGAATTGAACAAAATTCTGCTAATGCTTTATTGACTATGCCAAAGCCTTTGACTGTGTGGATCACAATCAACTGTGGAAAATTCTGAAAGAGATGAGAATACCAGACCACCTGACTGGCCTCTTGAGAAACCTATATGCAGGTCAGGAAGCAACAGTCAGAACTGGACATGGAACAACAGACTGGTTCCAAATAGGAAAAGGAGTACGTCAAGGCTACATATTGTCACTCTGCTTATTTAACTTATATGCAGAGTACATCATGAGAAACACTGGGCTGGAAGAAGCACAAGGTGGAATCAAGATTGGTGGGAGAAATATCAATAACCTCAGATATGCAGATGACACCACCCTTATGGCAGAAAGTGAAGAGGAACTCAAAAGCCTCTTGATGAAAGTGAAAGAGGAGAGTGAAAAAGTTGGCTTAAAGCTCAACATTCAGAAAACTAAGATCATGGCATCCGGTCCCATCACTTCATAGGAAATAGATGAAGAAACAGTGGAAATAGTGTCAGACTTTATTTTTGGGGGCTCCAAAATCACTGCAGATGGTGATTGCAGCCATGAAATTAAAAGATGCTTACTCCTTGGAAGGAAAGTTATGACCAACCTAGACAGCATATTAAAAAGCAGAGACGTTACTTTACCAACAAAGGTCTGTCTAGTCAAGGCTATGGTTTTTCCAGTAGTCATGTATGGATGTGAGAGTTGGACTATGAAGAAAGCTGAGCGCCGAAGAATCGATGCTTCTGAACTGTGGTGTTGGAGAAGACTCTTGAGAGTCCTTTGGACTGCAAGGAGATCCAACCAGTCCATTCTAAAGGAGATCAGTCCTGGGTGTTCATTGGAAGGAATGATGCTAAAGCTGAAACTCCAGTACTTTGGCCACCTCATGTGAAGAGTTGGCTCATTGGAAAAGACTCTGATACTAGGAGGGATTGAGGGCAGGAGGAAAAGGGGATGACAGAGGATGAGATGGCTGGATGGCATCACTGACTCGATGGACATGAGTTTGAGTGAACTCCGGGAGTTGGTGATGGACAGGGAGGCCGGGTGCTGCAATTTATGGACATGACTGAGCGACTGAACTGAACTGAACTGAATCTTTCAAGACCATTCTTAAACCCCACTTACTCTTGATCCGTTTGCTTTAAAACCAGCTGTAACATCTGTGCTGTGTACTGGAGGACTGTAATATTTATATCTAGAGTGATACCTATCGAAAGGTTTAACAGTATCATGGATAATGACCAGTTAGAATGTCTACAGCCTTTAAGAAACGAGTACAGATATGCAGTGCACATCAGCTAAGCACAAACCCTATCTGTATTATCTTCGAGTATCCTAGAACTTTGTTACAGAAGGGGTAGGCCTCACAGCTGTGTCAGCATCACCTGGGTTCTTATTAGAAATGGAGACTCTCAGGCCCCACCCAGACCTTCTGAAGCAAAATATGCATTTTTAAAAATTATTTTATTTTTAATTTATTTTATTTTTTGGCCACACCATGCTGCATGTAGGATCTTAGTTACCTGACCAGGGATCGAACCTGAGCCCACTGTACTGGCAGTGCAGAGTCGTAACCATTGAACCTCCAAGGAGGGTTCCAAAATACACATTTTAACAGGATCTCAAGGTGGTTGACGTGTACATTACATTACAGTTTGAGAAGCACTGTCTTGGAACACTTTGTAGCTTTCTTTGTCACCTACCATATACTGTTTATTAAAGGTTTTTTTTTTTTTTCTTTTGTCACTGGTAGATTATTAGTTTGTTGAAAGCAAAGACTCCACTGAAAAAAATTGTACTACTGTGCTCAGCATCTTGACCACAGTAAAGAGTTCAAAAATTGTATTGAATTGAATTCAAATAGCAAAAAAAAAATCCAACAAATAGTCATAGCAATACTTATAATCAGAGTATCTCAAATTTATTGGATGCTCTCTATGTTTCTCATGTATTTAATTTAGTGCTCACAATTGGTCAGAAGTAAAAAATCATTATTAAATTTATGTTACAATGAGGATGTGGAGGATTTGAAAGGTTAAGTACCTTCTGCTGGGACATGAAAGGGCAGAGAAGGGACAGCTCCGCCTGATGCCAAGCCAGATCCCACACTATTAGCAGGGTTTCTGCCGACTAAGGTCCGTCTAGTCAAGGCTATGGTTTTTCCAGTGGTCATGTATGGATGTGAGAGTTGGACTGTGAAGAAGGCTGAGCACCGAAGAATTGATGCTTTTGAACTGTGGTGTTGGAGAAGACTCTTGAGAATCCCTTGGACTGCAAGGAGATCCAACCAGTCCATTCTGAAGGAGATCAGTCCTGGGATTTCTTTGGAAGGAATGATGCTGAAGCTGAAACTCCAGTACTTTGGCCACCTCATGCGAAGAGTAGACTCATTGGAAAAGACTCTGATGCTGGGAGGGATTGGGGGCAGGAGGAGAAGGGGACGACAGAGGATGAGATGGCTGGATGGCATCACTGACTCGATGGGCGTGAGTCTGAGGGAACTCCAGGAGCTGATGATGGACAGGGAGGCCTGGCGTGCTGTGATTCATGGGGTCGCAAAGAGTCAGACATGACTGAGCGACTGAACTGAACTGAACTGAGATGTGAATGAAGGGAATGAGAAGAAGACCGGAAGAAAACTATTTCAAGTTTGTGAGACAAGGAGAAGGGTGTTTTATTCTTCATGATATTAGAGGATTCGTTAGTAGCTGTCTTTAGGATCTTGTCCCGGCGACGTCATGCTTCCTTTTATTAATACAACAGGTAATATCTGCTGGTGAACATCCATACTTGGCCAGAAGATGGAGCACTTTTGTCTTCATATTTTATTGATTCCTCTGCCTGGAGATGAAAAGGCAAGAAATTTTTTTTTTTGTCCCTGTGATAGCTGTTTTCCCTTTTCTACTAAAGGAGTGAAAGGGATTAAGAACTCGGCTAAATGTAGGAAAGATGATTGAGTGTGGGGAGAGGAAAAAGAGAGGAGAATGTCACTTGGCTTTTTAGACCCTTCCAGTGGCAAGCAAAGAGCTTGATAGATTTTGTGGAACTGGAAGACCTAGTAACAATTTAATGGGACCATCAGCCAGTACTATTATGGTGGTGATAGGCAGTATAATTATTTTTGACATGCATGTGTGGTTAGGGCTTGACATGTATCATAGTGGTGTTCTATGAAGTACAGATGGAATGAACTAATGAAGTATAGATGGAATTCTCTCTGTGTTCTGGCAAAGAAACTGGCCTAATGACCCACTGAGGGATAAAAACATGAAATGAGCTTAATGACATTAAGTCTCTGCATGAAAAAGGGAGATTCTCTTTTCATAAGCAAGCTTTGAAACTTTTCCTAATGCTCTTAGGAGGAAATGTATTCGATTGTTCACAGGACACTCACTTGGAAAGAATTGTCTCAAGCCACATTTCCATCCTGTTTTAAGAACTAGATGGTGATTCCTGCACAGATTTTTCCACCTTCCAACAGTTGGCTTCAGGAGATATTTAGTTACACATCACTATAAGCAAAACAAAACATATTAATGTTCGTTCCATAGCTGTGTATGCCATTGCTCCTACAATTTAGGCAGCCCTTCCAACAATATCCAAGAAGAATATTATCTGCAGAATCTCTTAGCATAAGGTTAATTAAAAGACATAAAAACTTATATATATATTGTCAAAATGAACAGGTCTCAGGAGTAATTTCTTAGATTTCAAGATAAATTAATGTCATAATAATTTATTTAAAACCCATATGCGATCACACATATGAACTTTCATAATTACCTCTTATGGGATAATAGTAAAGAATTTGTTCTCATTAAAATCTTGGCTTTGGTGGTTTGGAATCTAACGTATTCTTATTGGATGCTTAGGTAATTTAAATGACACTTTTAAATATAAGGTCCTACTGTAAACAAACATTAAATCTGGTTTTAGGATGAGACGCAAAGATTTCTAATTTGGGATTTAGAACAATTCAAATCATGGAAATATTTTTGAAAAGCCTCACACTCTGTATTTCGTTAGCTGTTGACATGAGTTTGTTGCTGGCAAGAAGGTAGCGTTCATCACCCGTGTGTCTCTCGGTGCCCCTGAGTGGTCTTCTAGAAGGGGGTCCTAGAATGTGTTCAGAACCTGGGTCGGGGCTGCGTCCCCTTACTGCTCCATCTCTGAACTTCAGTCAGACCAGGGGAGGCTCGATGGTCTGAAAGTCCTTAGTGCACAGAGGCCTGGCTCCACCCTAGGAGCACAGGGGAGAATGTTCCCAGCCCTCTCCTCCGGGAGCCCTGCACTTGATGGGGGTTGAGCTGGAATGGAGAGGAAAAGGGGAAATAAGCGACAGACAGAGGACACGCCAGACTCATTCAGTCTACAGACGTTTTTGGAGCACCTACTATGTGCCAAGGGGGCTTCCAGGTGGCTCAGTGGTAAAAGCATCTGCCTGCCAATGCGAGACGCAGGAGATGCCTATTTGATCCCTGGCTCGGAAAGATCCCCTGGAGGGGAGGATATGGCTGTCCACTCCAGTGTTCTTGCCTGGGAAATCCCATGGACCGAAGAGCCTTGTGGGCTACAGTCTGTGAGGTTGCAAGAGTCGGATATGACTAAGCATGCACACACTGTATTTTATTTATGAAAATCAAAATTTATCACAAAGTACAGTACTTTAACTGTAAAAGGTTTCATGCCTAAAAAATACCAGAGATTAGTAAGAATACTCTTCCCACAGTGCATCCAGAGACCTCCAAAATAGTTTATATTTTTCTACCTAGGGCATGAATCAAGAGAAAGACTCCAGCTGTTTAGCCTTGACTTTAGATTGACATTAGTTCTCCTTTCACGTCTCTTGGTCTCCCAACCCAGATAGCCATCATGTCTGCAAGCACCTTCTGTCTGCAGTTGGAACTCCTGTCACAGGAGAGACTGCTGTTATGCTGGTTAGGAGTTTAAGCTCAGGAGACTAGCTTCAGATTATAGTTTTGCCACTTACAGTCATGAGACCTGGGGCAAAAACTCTCTGTCTCATTTTCACCATTTTGTAAAGGGAGGATAGTAACGACATCTACATTGTAAGAAAATTAAATTAAATGAGGATTAAATGAGGTAATGTAGGTACAAGGAGTTAGCACAGTATTCTTCTAGAAATAAATTCCCTCAGCTATTTTTAATAGCAGGAGAATAGAACCCATCATCTTCATTTGGTCATTAACTAAATCAAATTGTATTTTTACCATTTAATTTTATTTTTGAAATAATATTTTGTAAGCCTTTTATTACATGAGCAATATACAACCATTATAATTACAAATTATAATTTCATGTAAGCAAGAAGAAAAAGTTATTTTAAATCTTATCATCTAGAGAAGACATTTATAATGACAGCAACACCACCACCACACACACTTTTTTCCCTGTGCAAATACGTGCCTCTATTATGCATAAATAATTCCATTTAAACTAGAGTGAAATTAAAAACTCTGTTCGTGTTTGTCAAAAGCACATGCACTGCAGCCAAACTGCCCTGGTGTAATTCCTGACTTTGCCGGTCAGTGGGCTACATGACCTTGGGAAAATTATCGACCTCTTTCATGTGTTGGTTTCTTCATCTGTAAAGGGAGAATAACTAGCGGGTGTCCCTCAAAGTGTTGTGAGGATTAAGTGAGAGTTTACGTAAAGCCTAGCACTCTTCATTGCAGAAATTCCTGTGTTAGGATATATCTTTTAAGGATCCCATTTTAGGCCTTTTTAAGGGTAACACATCAGGATCTAGTGTGAATCTCTTCCCGTTACTTATCTCTCTGCTACCCTGATGCTCTAGCCCTTTAATTCTTCACATGACCAGTGTAGTCACTCCTTTGGTTTATACGTGATTTCTGAATGGATAAGTCTAGCTCAGTTGAGATAGAGTCAGTACCTACAGTAAGATTATTTTTTCCAATAAGATTTAATCTGGTTGGGAGTAGTAACTGTATTTTACACTTCATATTACCCATGTATATACATGCTATGCTTTGAATGTTAAAAATATGATTTTTTGAAAGAGTACTTGAAAAGTCCATAAAGTAACATTCATCAACTGAGAAAATGTTTACTCACTGTTCTAAATGAGTTACTTGCATTTTTTTTTTTTTCCTACTTTGGGAAGAGGCAATTGAATGTACTGATAAAGATTTTTTTCTATAATGTTGCTTGAACTGTATTAAAATTTTTTTTGGCCTTTGCTTGCAGGTCCTTAAGCATTAAGTATTTTTTTCTTCAAATTGGCATTTGCTGTTTGCTGTTTGTCTGTACAAAGTGTAAGGCAAAAGATGAAAGTAATACTCTTAAAAAAAAACCTGAAATCTCTCCAAAGACGATTGCAACAAAAATTATCCATTGCAACTTTATAATTAAAGTGCTTGATGAAATGCACATGTTGAATAAGTTTTTGAAAAAGTTCCCCTTGCTGCCTTCTCCCGTTTAAAAGATTAATTCATTTAACTGAAACCAACCAGAGGAAGGAAACAGTGTGCAGACTTAAAATTTTGTTTGGAAACAATTAAGTTCTGTCTTTCCCAAAATATAGATTGTGCAATTAATAGGGAACTTGGCTAGACCAAGGCTGTTGACAAAATGTAGCTAGAAGATTTGGGCTATTTTTAGTTATTATGCCATTTGTACTTAATAATTTTTAACATGAACATTTACTTACATGGAAGTTATTCTTTTAAGAGAAAATGAAGAAAGAGTTGGCATATGTTTTGAGAAAATATCTTGTTTTTAGTAAAAAAACAAAACCCCAAGAAACCCTATACTCTTAAGGAGATAAATATCCTCATTGACTTTAAGTGGGGGGAAATTGTCTTAGGACATAAAACCCTCACTTAAAAGATTCATTACATGTAAAACTTATTCTGAAGAAGTAAAAATTCTCATCTATTAAACATTTTAATACCATTTTTGCTTTCAAATATATCTAGTCACTGAAGGTCTAATAAACTTTTGTCTGGTAGAGAAAATTAGGAGAATTACTGTAATAAATAAAAAGGATTTTTAATTAACATTGTCAGTAAAAGGGGTCCTTCTTAAGTTCTTGAAAATACTTAAAATATCTTCCACTCTTCAGTCGATTCTTTGGGACCCAGTAGACTGTAGCCCTCCAGGCTCCTCTGTTCATGGGATTCTCCAGGCAACAATACTGGAGTGGGTTGCCTTGCCCTTCTCCAGGAGATCTTCCTGATGCAGGGATCAAACCTGTGTCTCTTAATCTCTCACACATTGGCAAGTGGGTTCTTTACCACTAGCACTACCTGGAAAGCCCCCTGTCTTCAATGTGTTATTCACTCAGTCGTGTCCGACTCTTTGTGACCCCATGGACTGTACAGCCTGCCAGGCTCTTCTGTCCATGGGGTTTTCCAGGCAAGGATACTGGAGTGGGTTGCCATTTCCTTCTCCAGGGGATCTTCCCGACCCAGGGATCGAACCCGGGTCTCCTGCATTGCAGTCAGAGATGCTTTACCATCTGAGCTACTAGGGAAGCCCCCTCTCTTCAATGAATGGTTTCAATTACGATCTTTCTTTCAGTGTTTTTTCCCTTCATAGGTAGTAAAAGACAGTTTGAGTTCTGTTCTTGTTAAGTACCACACACCTTCGGTAAGTGGGGTAGGAAGAAAGGAGATGTTAAACACCTCATTGCCATGACACTTCAGTATCTCTGTCCAGTGAGTGCATGTCAGCAAAATCAGAGAGCAGGTGCGTTTTCTCAGGATCTCACTTCACTTACTTGGAGCTCTTAGTTTCCTCTTGTCCTGGCTTCTGAAGATCCTGAGCGCTCTAGAACTTCCAGCGGATGTGCCTCACTAGAGCTCCGGCCTGTGCTCTGGATCCATTAGATGGAGCCACCTTGGGATCTAAGCAGACAACTACAGGGCCCCCCTAGCACTGGCTGCCCCATTCTTATTTATTTATTTTTAATTGGAGAGTAATTGCTTTACAGTGTTGGTTTCTGCTATACAACAACGTGAATCAGTCAGAGGTATATGTTTGTCTCCTCCCTCTTGAACCTCCCTCCCACCCCACCCAACCCTCTAGGTTGTCACAGAGCACCTGATTGAGCTCTCTGCATCACACAGCAAATTCCCACTGGCTATTTTGCATACGGTAATTATGGTAATTATGTTTAAGCCCGGGGGGACTCTTTCATTTGCCCCACCCTTTCCTTCCCCTGCTGTGTCTGCAAGCCTGTTCTCTGTATCTGCATAGCAGCCCCATTCTTAACACTTCCAACAAACAGAAGGGCAGAGACTTCTGTTTTCCTGCCATTGACAGGAAACGTTTAGGAATCAGGCAAGTCTGGATGGGGTAATAGGATTCATCAAGGCCACTAGGGGGCATCATGACTGCCTACCTCTTCCCTGCTGTTTTCCTGTGTGTGTGTGTGTGTTTAGCTTATGCTGCTGCTACTGCTAAATCGCTTCAGTCGTGTCCAACCCTGTGCTGAAGGAGGAAACAGACAGAGCTGGGCTCCATCTCAGGCCAGACTGCGAACATTAGGCTACATGCATGGTCACCCTCCCAATGGACTCTGAACTTTGTGCCTGGTGTCTATAGAAGCGGCATACCAATGGGAAACCAGACCCCCATAAAAGAGCCTCAGGACTTGTGCTTGGACTCTCCATTGCCTAAAGAATATGCTAATTACTCTGTAACAGAACAAAGTCGTAAATTCCATTATGTTTATCGGGATATGACCACAGTCCTGTTGATAAATGTCCACTGTTTATCTAGTCTTATGACACATGAATCATGGGTTAACTTTGATCGTATCTCTCTTTTACCTTGTCCAGACTAGTTTCAAGGACTTTGAGGAGGTAGGTTTGAGCAAGTACACTTAGGGTATATAAGGTTTTCACAAAACCTGGTCGGGGTCCTTGGCTAAGAGGAGACTCTGCCCTGGGCCCGCGGATGTAATAAACTGCACTCCACTATCTGCATTGTCCTTCTGAGTGAGTTTGTTTTCTGGAACACGTGGCTACAACAGTGCAACCCCATAGACGGCAGGCAGCCCACCAGGCCCCGCTGTTCCTGGGATTCTCCAGGCAAGAACACTGGGGTGGGTTGCCATTTCCATCTCCAATGCATGAAAGGGAAAAGTGAAAGTGAAGTCGCTCAGTCTTGTCCGACTCTTTGCGACCCCATGGACTGCAGCCTACCAGGCTCCTCCGTCCATGGGATTTTCCAGGCAAGAGTACCGGAGTGGGTGCCAGTGCCTTCTCCGTCCCACATGCCACAATATTTTAAAAAATAGTAATAATAATAAAGGACCACTGGTGCTTAAGAACCTGCTTGCCAATGCAGGGAACACAGGTTTGATCCCTGGTCTGGGAAGATTCTGCATGACTCGAGGCAACTGAACACTTGCCCCGCAACTGCTGTGAGCCTTCATGCTCTAGAGCCTGTGCTCAAAAAAGAAGCCGCAGCAATGAGAAACCAGTGCAGTGCAACTAGAGTGTAGCCCACGCTCACCACAACTAGAGACGGCCTGCATGAAGCAGCAAGACCCAGCACAGACTAAATAAATAAAACTTTAAAAGAGGGGAAAGAAAAGGGCCTTATCTACCAGCAATCTGGCCAGTTTACCTTCATCCTCGCTTAGGTACTTGGACTTCCATCATATTAAAATGAATTGTCCTTGTTGCTAGTTAAGCCGGCTGTCAGGCTTCCATGGTGGCTCAGACGGTGAAGAATTCACCTGCAGGAGACCGGGGTTTGATCCCTGCGGCAGGAAGATCCCCCAGAGAAGGGAATGGCTACCCACTCCAGTATTCTTGCCTGGAGAATTCCATGGAGCCTGGTGGGGTCACAAAGAGTAGGATATGACTGAGCAGCTAAGCACACAGCACAAGCCAGCTGTCGTCCTCCCATTCCTATCCCTCACCCCTGCCTCTTGCTCTATACCTCAGTCTTCTTGTCTTTCTCCTGTATTACCAATATTTCTCTCTACTGGATAACTTTTTATTTTTTCAGTTTGGCTACCTCCTGTCTTCGTTGCAGCATGCTAGGGCTGGAGGCACTCGGGCTTAGTTATCCTGCCCTGGAATCTTACTTCCCCAACCAGGAATCCAAACTGTGTCCCCTGCATTGCAAGGTGGATTCTTTTAAAAGTTATTTTTTAGGAGCGAAAACTTCAGAGGAGGTATTTTACATGCAGGATCCTTTGAACTGGACCTTGTCAAATAAATAGTAGAGATAAAAGCTATATGCCAAGTGCATTTCACTTAACATGAAGCCTTGGCAAGAGTAATTAATGCAGAAAGAAACAAATAAAACCCCACATACACAATTACAACTAATAAGAACGTTAAAAAGATTTCTGGGGACTTCCTTGGGGGTCCAGTGGTAAAGAATCCACTTTCCAATGCAAGGACCATGAGTGCAATCCCTGATTGGGGAACTAAGATCCCATCGGATGTGGGGCAGCTAAGCTCACATGGCACCACCAGAGAAGCCCAGGTGCTGCAACAAAGACCCAGGACAATCAAAAAAAAAAAAAAAAAAAACCCGCACAATTCTTTCTCTAGTTTCTGAAAAGCGTGCATAAAAGTAGCAGGAAACTTGTTTTTGAAGGTCAGTAGGACATATCTGTAAACTCTTCTATATAAAAAAATATACATGGCTCATAATCACAAAAAATGACAAAGTAATACATTTACATGGATTTTAATAAAGATTTTAATAAAGCCCCACTTCACTCCATCCTGCCTCCCTTTTCTAATCCCTTACCTTGAAAGTATACTTAGAAAACTGCATTTGCTTTCTTATTTCTAAGTAGTAGCTACAGATATTTCTTGATTTCCAATTTGAGGTATTATCTATTGACTATCTACAGAGAAGGCAATGGCACCCCACTCCAGTACTCTTGCCTAGAAAATGCCATGGATGGAGGAGCCTGGTAGGCTGCAGTCCATGGGGTCGCTAAGAGTCAGACACAACTGAGTGACTTCACTTTCACTTTTCACTTTCATGCATTGGAGAAGGAAATGGCAACCCACTCCAGCATTCTTGCCTGGAGAATCCTGGGAGGGGGGAGCCTGGTTATCTGCCATCTATGGGGTCTCACAGAGTCAGACACGACTGAAGCGACTTAGCAACAGCAGCACTGACTATCTACAAATCTTTCAAATACAATGTTCCTCATAGCTGAGCCATATAGGGAACTGATTAATTTCCGTTCTTCCATAATTCTATAATTTTCCTTCCTTGATGTTAAAATTGACTCAGTTTTTTTTCCCATTGCTCCATATTCTTTAATGAACATCAAAAGGCAGTCAATATGCCAGCAAATTTGGAAAACTCAGCAGTGGCCACAGGACTGAAAAGGTCAGTTTTCATTCCAATCCCAAAGAAAGGCAGTGCCAAAGAATGCTCAAACTACCGCACGATTACACTCATGTCACACGCTAGTAAAGTAATGCTCAAATTCTCCAAGCTGGGCTTTAGCAATACATGAACCGTGAACTTCCAGATGTTCAAAGTGCATGTAGAAAATCAGAGGTCAAATTGCCTACATCCACTGGGTCATTGAAAAAGCAAGAGAGTTCCAGAAAAACATCTATTTCTGCTTTATTGACTATGCCAAAGCCTTTGACTATGTGGATCACAATCAACTGTGGAAAATTCTGAAAGAGATGGGAATACCAGACCACTTGACCTGCCTCTTGAGAAACCTGTATGCAGGTCAGGAAGCACCAGTTAGAACTGGACATGGAACAACAGACTGGTTCCAAATAGGAAAAGGAGTACGTCAAGGCTGTATAATGTCACCCTGCTTATTTAGCTTATATGCAGAGTACATCATGAGAAACGCTGGGCTGGAGGAAGCACAAGCTGGAATCAGGATTGCCGGGAGACATATCAATAACCTCAGATATGCAAATGACATCACCCTTATGGCAGAAAGTGAAGAGGAGCTAAAAAGCCTCTTGATGAAAGTGAAAGAGGAGAGTGGAAAAGTTGGCTTAAAACTTAACATTCAGAAAACAAAGATCATGGCATCCGGTCCCATCACTTCATGGGAAATAGATGGGGAAACAGTGGAAACAGTGTCAGACTTTATTTTTTTGGGCTCCAAAATCACTGCAGATGGTGATTGCAGCCATGAAATTAAAAGATGCTTACTCCTTGGAAGAAAAGTTATGACCAACCTAGATAGCATATTCAAAAGCAGAGACATTACTTTGCTGACTAAGGTCCGTCTAGTCAAGGCTATGGTTTTTCCTGTGGTCATGTATTGATGTGAGAGTTGGACTGTGAAGAAGGCTGAGCGCCGAAGAATTGATGCTTTTGAACTGTGGTGTTGGAGAAGACTCTTGAGAGTCTCTTGGACTGCAAGGAGATCCAACCAGTCCATTCTGAATGAGATCAGTCCTGGGATCTCTTTGGAAGGAATGATGCTAAAGCTGAAACTCCAATACTTTGGCCACCTCATGCGAAGAGTTGACTCATTGGAAAAGACTCTGATGCTGGGAGGGATTGGGGGCAGGAGGAGAAGGGGATGACAGAGGATGAGATGGCTGGATGGCATCACTGACTTGATGGATTTTAGTCTGAGTGAACTCCGGGAGCTGGTGATAGACCGGGAGGCCTGGCGTGCTGCGATTCATGGGGTTGCAAAGAGTTGGACACGACTGAGCAACTGAGCTGAACTGAACCTTAAATTGGCTGAGAGTTGTAACTACAAAGTAAAGGTGATGTGGCTTCAGAGATTGGACAAGCTGGGTGTAAGAATCCAGTTCTTACTCAGATTTTCCAGATGGTCTTAGGAAACTTTGAAGAAGTCAGTTGACAGCTTGGAGTGTCAGCACAGCTGGCTACGGATTCTCTGAACTTCCATCTACCATAGTGTACTGGAAGGGTAGGACATGCCCAAAGCTCTGGTTCTCTGAATGGTAAAACCAGAGAAAGCAGTGGGGCCTCTGCTTCATGGAGTCTCTCATCTAGGAAGGGAGACTGGTGATCTGCAGCTAAATACACACACAAATGCGTACTTACCGATTGAAAAGGTGGTGTCAAACTGGAGACAGAATGATGATGGAGAGCAAAGAGGGAGCTGTACATATGTGGTCAGGGAGGAAAGCCTGAGAATGCATCACTGAAGTAAAAAGGTAGGACAATGGAGGAAAAGCAAGTTCGAGGTCTCGAGGACAGTTAGCGGTTAAGGTTATGTCTCAAAGACAGCAGGATTATGTCCAGGACACAAAAGGAGTTCCTTGTGGCTGGAAGAGGGGACACAAAGCAGGAGGGGGCTCAAAATGAAGTCTGAGATAGTAACCCTCATTCTTTGGGATTGTGAAGCCAGTGCTGCTGTATTTGTGGTCTGCACATGGGCTGCAGGTCTGCAAACTATTGGCTACTGTCTGTGATCAGAAAAAGAGCTGTGCACACAGAAATCAACTATGCTACCTGGGATGCTTTTTAAGTACGCTTATACACACACGCATGTAGCAAAGACTTTCTCAGTAAAAGGAGTGGGCAGCTTGATACTGATGTTCTGATGTAAATTCCTTACTTTGATGAGGACTGATACTTTGAGCATATGATGGACAATCACTGAAGGACCTTCAGTGCACATGAATGTATATGTGGTGGTGAGGGAGTTGGTGGGAGGATGTTATGCTGAATTCACTTTTCAAAATAATTTCTGTGACTGTCGAATAGAGTGGAGTGGGAAGAGGCAGGCGAAGAGCGAGTCAGGACCAGTGGTCTAGGGAAGAGATGGCAGTGGGCCTGCACCAAGGTGGTGGCAATAGAAGTGGAGGATTAGTGGGCTGATCACTGTCTTTTTGGAGACAGACTCAATAGGATTTTCTCTTGCATTGGAGGATGGGGAATTAAGAGGATCGTTTACACTTGACCTCCATGTTTCTGCTCTGAAGAGCCTTTTGAATATTCATGCCGTTGATTGAGACAGCGACAGTTGAGGAGGAATGAGTTTAGAATAGGGCAGATGGTATGTTCAGATATTAATAGTGGTAGTTCTAATAGTGGAGTTTTTTGGAAAAAAAATAGCCTTTATGAAATCTTCAAATTAATAAATAATAGCACAGTCCACTTTTTTTTCTCCTAAAATGCCTCTTTTGAGTTCTTATGTCTTCGGCAGTGGAAGCGTGGAGTCATACCTACTGAACCACCAGGGAATTCCCATGAAATGCTTCTTTTGAGAGCAAAGAAAAGAAAGATAAAAAGTTTTGTTGAGATATAGATGTTGGGAGTGGGTTAGGTTCATTCATCAGCTGAGGGATCTTTTCAGCATAAGTGATTTAGCTCTGTGACTCAGCCAAGTTATATAGCTGCCATGATCATGAAGAGAGCTTCTGAATGGTTGAAATTATAAATGTTATACCCACGAATACCAAGGGGTATGTCCAGGGTGAGGAATAAGTTTCATCTGCACTGTCAACTCTGATTAATTTTTAGTGAATGCTCAGAAAGCTCTTGTGGAGGCCACATCTGGATTGAGTGAAAAGGCTGCTGCCGTCAATTTTTCAGTGTGTACCTTGGATGCAAGAGGAACCGTTGCAGCAGACAGGCCAAGTGTCTGCCGACCCTCTGCATCCTTCAGGTATAGAAAATGAATTGGATAAATGTCTCAACGTGTGTGGCGCTAGATATATGGTTCCCAAACCTGCAAAATGGAACAAACACTAAACTTTGAAGAGGACTGTCTATGTGATTAAACTTTGGGATGGATTCCAAGAACTGGAATACAATGTTGGAACTGTTCTTTCCTTTGACCTTGATACTGGAACCAGAGCTCACTGATAGTAACTAAAACACCCTCTGGGTTGTTAATGCAGTTTTGCTCTGGGATCCATTAGAGATACAAAAACAGCCTGATAAAGATTGGGCAAGTTCCACAGGTCTGCCAGGGCTGATTGCCATGGAGTCAAATTATATGGCTGCACTTGGTGATACAGTGGACCATTCTCAACTTCTCCCATTTTATTCTAAATGCACGAAGACCGTTTTGCTTTCTGTTTACTCATTTCAATTTAATTTGGCTCTATCATCCCTTCCACTACCTCTGAACCTTTCCCAGCAAATGATGGCTTTTTCTCCCCTACCCCAAAGAAGATTCTGGTGACTGTGTAAACTATTTTGGGTTGCCAGAGAAACAGAAGACTAGTTTGGATTCATCAGAGAGTGGCAACATTTTGATGGAAACTTGGGTAGAGTGCTGCCAACCTCTGCTCAGGTTGTACAGATAAAGTTTGATGTGTGATATTAGAGTTGGCTATCCAAGGACTCTGCCATGACTTCATCAGTAATAATGATAATAATTTTCATGTGAAACAGAAGGGAAATAATGATTTGAGGAAGTTGGTAGAATCAATTACATCAGTTTTAGGGCCAAAATTCATGAACAGCTTCATTTGTCTAGTGGAGAGAAGACCCTAGTAATTTTTATAATTTAGATACATTTGTCAAGGAGCTACCAAATCCACTTGACATGAGAAAAAATGAGTCAAATTTTTTAAAAAAACTACTTTTAATTTACCCTGGGATGTTTGCTATGGGAGTGAAAACTTAATTGAGATAACAAGTGAATACTTGTTTATTTGTAAATATTTGGGTAGACTCATAGAGTTGGGGATGATTGAGGTCATTTAGTCGACATGGTTTCAAAGACTTTATTCTTTATAATAGCACAACTTTTTTTTGTTTTTTAAAGAAACTTTTTGTTCAAGTTCAGTGCAAAACAGGTAAAAGTAAAAGTGATTGTGTAGGCAATGATGTAGAGAGTTGAGAGCATGACCCACTTGGGTTTGTGCCTCCTGGGAAAAACCCACCTGGTTTTTCCATGAGATACCACTGTTCTAAGGACTCGATTTGAAAACTACTAATCTAATGCAGTGTCCTCATTTTATAAACAAGGAATAAGATGACTTACCCAGAACCGTACAGTTGGTTATTGGGTGGACCTGCTCCCCATACTTATGATCTTTCCATTACATTATACTTGGAGTGTCAGTGATGACCCCCCTGTTTCCTGAGCTCCCCTCTGATCCTTCCTATTGCTCTTGTCAACAGGGTTCTATTTATAATCTTATTCTTTCCTTGTTATTTAATAGACTTCATCCCCACCACTGCAATTCTCGTAACAGCCTAAAGAAAAACTTTTCTGACTCCATGTACACATGAGAGTGCAGTGAGGAACAGCGGGTGTGACTTCCTCAATGGCCGCTGCTCCCGAGTGTGCGCTGTGAGCAAGGGTACAAGTCCATGATGAATAGTGGGTGGAAGGGGAGCAGGGAAGTGCAGACTGTCTAGACATCCTGTATTGCACTCTCCTGCCATGTGACAGAAGAGAGTGATGAGACACTCTCTGCAGATCTTGGGTTGTTTGAATGCTGCTCCCTTTCCCAGAACTGGCATTTTGTGTGGCCTCTGATAAATGTTAAATTCTTATGTCCTGTTTTGTGAGATTTTAAATCATGTACAGTTAATGAGCAGACTATTACAAAGCATGACAGTGTCTATCACCTGAATAAAAGAAGCAGTGTTAATTTTATGTGGACTTGTATTTCTAAGGCACTGATTTTTGGAGGTAGATATGGTTTTGAATTTCTCATCCATTTTTTTTTTCTCATAATGAGGAAGGTGATGTTCAAAGCGGTGAAGAGCTGTGTCTGTGATGAGTCAGCTAGTGTGAGGCACGGAAACTCAAACTCAAACTCAGTCCTCCTCACTCAAGACCCATTGCTCATCCCACTGTTTGGTTTGATTTGATTGAAAAAAATATGCATCCTCCCATACAAAATATCCATGAGAGAAAGAGGGAGATTTTCCTGTTTCTTTGATGGGGAAGGGTAGACAATAAAGACCCTCTAAGTGCTGAAGCCTTTACCGCATTTACAGGAAATCTGCTTTCTAAAATCATTGTTTGCCAACTCCTTTGGTCATTAAAAAATTTTTTTTTAATTGGAGAAGGAAATGGAAACCAACTCCATTATTCTTGCCTGGAGAATCCCATGGACAGAGGAGTCTGACAGGCTACAGTCCATGGGGTCACAAGAGTTGGACATGACTTAGCAACTAAACCACTACCACCATGGGCAATAATATCTTTTGGAGAGATGGAGTAATCTATATATGACAATAATGAAAGGGAAAAGCCTTCACTGTATTAGCTTTGTCCTTAAAGAATAAATAATCGTTATTTTTCCTATCTTTGAAAGCAGTCAATTAGAGATTAAGAGTTTGGGCTCTGGAGCTGGACTGCCTGGGTCTGGATTCCAGCCTTGCTTTTTTAAAAATTTCTTGGCTGTAGCACATGGCCCTCAGGGTCCTAGTTCCCTGATCAGGAATCAAACCCATGCCCCTGGCATTGGAAACACAGAGTCTCAACCACTGGCCTGCCAGGGAAGTCTATAGGCTTGCTTTTTACTGGTTGCATGACCTTCATTGAGTTAGTTAACCTCATTGTGGCTGGTATTTTTTTGCATTTGTAGAGTAGGTGAATAAGAGTAAATACTTCAGAATGTTCTGAAGATTAAATGTGTAAATATATGCAGCTGATAGAATAGTCTAGCATTTATTAATAGTAAGCACTTAATAAATATTAATATTATTATTCCTATATGGATTAAAGGCACCCTCTAAATCCAGATGCACATCAAACTTATAATTGTTTGAAACTGGATGTGGTATTTGTTGTTTGAAGCAGCTACAGCTTGAGATAATTTGTTATGCAGACGTAGATAACCATACATCAACCATGATTAAACGTCAGCACCAATAAATATGTAGACAGTCTAGACAGAGCACGTCTGATGTCTAATTCTTGTTTTTTTATGTACTTATTCAATATGCGTTTAAACTATGCTAGGCTTTGTGGACACAAAAGTTATAAATAATTTTTTAAAAAGACACTGTCCTTGCCTTCTCAGAAAAATAAGCTTGAAAAATTTGTGGCAGATGTATTTATGCAAGTAATTTATTGTACACTGTTGCTTGTTAATTGTTTAATTTGAATAATTTGTTAAATATGTAGTCAAGTATCTTTATAAGACAAGCAAACAAACCAGTCCTTCTGATTGCTGTGGATTCCAACAGCCATCTCTTTCTACGTTCGGAAGCTTTTAGACATTGTCAACCACCAGTAACCTCTTTTGGGATGACTTTGCTTGTTAGGGTCTTCCCTGGTAGCTCAGTTGGTAGAGAATCCGCCTGCAATGCAGGACACACCAGTTTGATTCCTGGGTTGGGAAGATCACTGGAGAAGGGATAGGCTACCCATTCCAGTATTCTTGGCCTTCCCTGGTGGCTCAGCTGGTAAAGAATCTGCCTGCAATACGGGAGACCTGGGTTTGATCCCTGGCTTGGGAAGGTCCCTTGGAGAAGGGAAAGGCTACCCACTCTAGTATTCTGGCCTGGAGAATTCCATGGACTGTATAGTTCATGGGGTCACAAAGAGTCATACAGGACTGAGCGACTTTCACTTTCTTTCTTTTTGCTTGTTACAGACCAGAGCTGGTGGAAGGTCTGTTTTCTGGACTGTATTCTCTCATGCTTTCTTGAGTGTAATTAACGTGGCACATCCTGTGTCAGGTGAACTGGGGATGGGAGGAGGAGGGTGAGGACAAAAACCTGAGTAAGATGTGGTGTCAACCCTCAGAGGGCTAGGCAGTGAGAGGTGGGGTAGGGTGGGGATGGAAATGAACAGGAAACGGTCTTGCCTTCAGAGAGCCCATTGTCTGAGCGAGTCAGTAAACAAGCAGTGACAGGGCTGAGAATCCTGCAGAGTGCTGAGGGGGCACGGGAGAGGAAGTGACTGGGGCAGCCTGGGGGGACCGAGGAAGGCTCAGACAGGAAGTGGTATACAGAGTGGGTCAAAGGATGACTCACGGTTGAATAGAAGAGAGGGTGAGTTTTAAGGCAGGGAAAGCTGCATGTCCAAAGGCACGGAGGCAAGATTCACCAAGCGGTCAGTATTAGGGCACCGCTTAGCTTCAGTGACACGTCATTGCCCACGCTCTCAGCTCAACCAGCAGAGTCTGGTATGAGCCACTTCCTGTCCACCTTCGCAGGCTGTTTCTACTTCATAACCACTAACCACATTAGCTCCTTTTTTAAAGATTTACATTGTTGTGTTACTTTCAGGTGTACAGCAAAGTGAATCGGTTAAACATATTTGTATGTCCACTCTTTTTTAGATTCTTTTCCCATATAGGCCATTACAGAGCATTGAGTAGAGTTTTCTGTTCTCTACAGCAGGTTCTTATTGGTTGTCTATTTTCTCAGTGTGTAAATGTCAATCCCAATCTCCCAATCTTTCCACGCCCCCCCCCCCCCACGCCCTGCCCGATAATCATGTTTGTTTTCTACATCTGTAACTCTATTTCTGTTTTGTAGGTAAGTTCATTGGTACCCTTTCTGTAGGTTCCATATATAAGCAATATCATATGATGTTTATCTTCCTCTCTGTGTCTGACTTACTTCACTCAGTATGACAATCTCTACAGCTATCCATGTTGCTGCAAATGCATTATTTCATCCTTTTTTATGACTGAGTACTATTCCATTGTGGAGAAGGCAATGGCACCCCACTCCAGTACTCTTGCCTGGAAAATCCCATGGACGGAGGAGCCCGGTAGGCTGCATGGGGTTGCGAAGAGTCGGACATGACTGAGCGACTTCCCTTTCACTTTTCACTTTCATGCACTGGAGAGGGAGGTGGCAACCCACTCCAGTGTTCTTGCCTGGAGAATCCTAGGGACTGGGGAGCCTGGTGGGCTTCTGTCTATGGGGTCGCACAGAGTCGGACATGACTGAAGCGACTTAGCAGCAGCAGCAGCAGCAGTGTTCCATTGTATATATGTAGCACATCTTCTTTATCCAGTCCTCTGTTGGTGGATATTTAGGTTGCTTGCATGTCCTGGATATTGTGACTAGTGCTCCAAAAACACTGGGGTGCATGTCCCTGGATCATCATAAGCACGATCACTTCAGAGGTGCTGCCCTTTAGGTTTTTCTATACTTTACCTGTGTCTTTAGGTTTTTCTATACTTTACCTGTGCCTTAAGGTTTTTCTATACTTTGCCTGTGTTCTTAATCTCTCTTTAACTTTTCTATGACAGTCTGTTTCCTGCCAGGATTTGGAGAGATAGTAGAGGGCTGGGCAGAGAAGGGAATGGCACCCCACTCCAGTACTCTTGCTTGGAAAATCCCATGGATGGAGGAGCCTGGTAGGCTGCAGTCCATGGGATCGCAAAGTCGGACATGACCTAGCAACTTCACTTTCACATTTCACTCTCATGCATTGGAGAAGGAAATGGCAACCCACTCCAGTGTTCTTGCCTGGAGAATCCCAGGGACGGAGGAGTGTGGTGGGCTGCCGTCTCTGGGGTCACACAGAGTTGGACACGACTGAAGTGACTTAGCAGCAGCAGCAGCAGCAGCAGCAGAGGGCTGGGGACCAAGTTAGGAAAGGGCTTGCATGCATGTAAGCAGCTTGGATCATGTTCATTTGGAAATGGAGAACTATCAAAGATAGATCTTTATGTAGGGGTATGAGATAACCCAAGGAGTGCAGTTAACACATGGGATCAGGATAGATCATATTCTTTACACTTTAGATAGTACACTCTGTTGGTGAAGAATGAGTATGACCTGCTAACATATGCATATCTGTTTATTTGTAAGTTATATCCATGCATTAGTTTTTATTGAAATATAGTTGATTTATAAGATTATATTAATTTCAAGTATATAGGAAAGTGATTCTATTTCAGTTCAGTTCAGTTCAGTCACTCAGTCGTGTCTGACTCTTTGTGACCCCATGAATCGCAGCACTCCAGGCCTCCCTGTCTATCACCAACTCCTGGAGTTCACTCAAATTCACGTCCATTGAGTCGGTGATACCATCCAGCCATCTCATCCTCTGTCATCCCCTTTTCCTCCTGCCCCCAATCCCTCCCAGCATCAGAGTCTTTTCCAATGAGTCAACTCTTCGCATGAGGAGGCCAAAGTATTGGAGTTTCAGCTTTAGCGTCATTCCTTCCAAAGGACACCCAGGGCTGATCTCCTTTAGAATGGACTGGTTGGATCTCCTTGCAGTCCAAGGGACTCTCAAGAGTCTTCTCCAACACCACAGTTTAAAAGCATCAATTCTTCGGCAGTCAGCTTTCTTCACAGTCCAACTCTCACATCCATACATGACCACAGGAAAAACTATAGCCTTGACTAGACGGACCTTTGTTGGCAAAGTAATGTCTCTGCTTTTCAATATGCTATCTAGGTTGGTCATAACTTTCCTTCCAAGGAGTAAGCGACTTTTAATTTCATGGCTGCACTCACCGTCTGCAGTGATTTTGGAGCCCAGAAAAATAAAGTCTGACACTGTTTCCACTGTTTCCCCATCTATTTGCCATGAAGTGATAGGACCAGATGCCATGATCTCCGTTTTCTGAATGTTGAGCTTTAAGCCAACTTTTTCACTCTCCTCTTGTACTTTCATCAAGAGGATTTTTAGTTCCTCTTCACTTTCTGCCATAAGGGTGGTGTCATCTGCGTATTTGAGGTCATTGATATTTCTCCCAGCAATCTTGATTCCAGCTTGTGCTTCTTCCAGCCCAGCGTTTCTCATGATGTACCCTGCATATAAGTTAAATAAGCAGGGTGACAATATATAGCCTTGATGTACTCCTTTTCCTATTTGGAACCAGTCTGTTGTTCCATGTCCAGTTCTAACTGTTGCTTCTTGACCTGCATACAGATTTCTCAAGAGGCAGGTCAGGTGGTCTGGTATTCCCATCTCTTTCAGAATTTTCAACAGTTGATTGTGATCCACACAGTCAAAGGCTTTGGCATAGTCAATAAAGCAGAAATAGATGTTTTTCGGGAACTCTCTTGGTTTTTCCATGATCCATCAGATGTTGGCAATTTGATCTCTGGTTCCTCTGCCTTTTCTAAAACCAGCTTGAACATCTGGAAGTTCACGGTTCACATATTGCTAAAGCCTGGCTTGGAGAATTTTGAGCGTTACTTTACTAGTGTGTGAGATGAGTGCAATTGTGTTGTAGTTTGAGCATTCTTTGGCATTGCTTTTCTCTGGGATTGTAATGAAAACTGACCTTTTCTAGTCCTGTGGCCACTGCTGAGTTTTCCAAATTTGCTGGCATATTGAGTGTAGCACTTTCACAGCATCATCTTTCAGGATTTGAAAGAGCTCAACTGGAATTCCATCTATTTATACATATAAAATATATATACTTATATATGTATATTTCAAATTACTTTCCATTAAATGTTATTATAAAATATTGAATATAGTTCCCTGTGCTATAAAATAAATCCTGTTGCTTATCTGTTTTATGTATAGTAGTTTGTATATGTTAATCCCATACTCCTAATTTACTTGTCCCACCTCTCTTTCCCCCTTGGGAACCTTAAGTTTGCTTTCTACACCTGTGAGTCTGTTTCCATTTTGTATATAGGTTCATTTGTATTATGTTTGAGATTTATTTAAGTAATATCATGCAACATTTGTCTGTCGCTGTATGATTTATTTCACTTAGTATGATAATCTCCAGGTCCATCTATGTTCCTGCCATGCATTCTTCTACTAACAACTTTTGCATAATGTAAAATATAAAAGTTGGTATTAAAAGGAGCAAGATAAAATAAACTATATTTAAATACTTCAAGTTGATTTTCAGTTTTTATGTTACTAAAAACCATGCTATTTGTGTTTTGGTTGCTTCATTTTTAAGGGTCTTGCTAAAATTGTAGCTAATGTTTCATTATACACTTAGAGTGTCCTTCATTGTTGAAGATGGTGCATATAAATCCATTTTGCAAATAATCTTGATAACTTCTGTTGGGTAGAGGTAGGCTAATCTCTTGTCAGATCTAGTTACAATTGTTTTGGACATGTAGTATGGTGACAAATCACTTCAACCAAGAGTAGTTTGTTAATTTAAAACATTGTTTTCCATATTTATAGCAAAGAAAACAAAGAAATTGGAATAGTAACAATTATTAAATAATTTGGCCCATGTTATTGATTACAGATGAATAATCAGGAATTTTAAGGTGCCAGTTTAAACTCATACTAGGGGAAAAAGAAAAAGAACAGGAGCTTTTGATACATGATCTAAATAAAACTTCAGAACAATCTTGCAAAATCAGCATTATTTGTAGCTTTTTATCATGAGGAAACTTCTTAGAAACATGCAAAGATCAAGGAGCTTTCCCAGGAGCTAATAAATGTCAGAGAATTCTTCAATTAAACTCTGGTCTATCTGTGCCTGGAGAACTCGTCCCTCACCTACCTATAAAAAGCTGATAAAGAAAGGGGAAATTTGGGATGCTTTTATCAGATGGCCTTGATTTTCTCAGTAAAATAGAGGAAGAGGCTTAGTAGCCTTAAAAGGCTGTGTTCAGATAAAACTGGTGTGAAATGTGATTAACTAGCTTGCAGACAGAGCCCCCTTAAAAGCTGCTCCCTTCACTCCTTTCCACATTAAAACCAAGAATCTGACACTCTCCATATAGCCAGTTCACTCATATTCCATCCTGGTTTCTCTGTGCTTCCTTCCTTCGCAGCTGGAGGGACCATGCTTGGCACTTATAGTTACTGGTATAAGTGAGTAAGGACTTGGCCGGGGGAAAAAACAAAGAATGCACATTTCCTTTGCTTGTTATTTTTGGCGTATTGTTTCTGGGCCCAAGTTGCAAGATGTTAAGGTGCTTGTCAAAAAATGTGAAGGGTCCTTAGGGAGGAAATGGCTGGAGGCCACTCATGACAACACTTGAAGGGGAAGGCCACCATTATAAGGTATAGAAACCTTGATGAGAAAGTCTGGTTTGATAGCTGGGCAGGTGATGTTAGCATAATTCCTATGGTGCTCGGGCACCATCTTATCTGTATAATCTCTTGAGTCTGACAAGTCTGTGTCCTCTTTTTTTTTTTAACTTTTTATTTTTACTTTATTTTACTTTATAATACTGTATTGGTTTTGCCATACATTGACATGAATCCACCACGGACAGCTGAATTCTACCAAAAATTTCGAGAAGAGCTAACACCTATCCTACTCAAACTCTTCCAGAAAATTGCAGAGGAAGGTAAACTTCCAAACTCATTCTATGAGGCCACCATCACCCTAATACCAAAACCTGACAAAGATACTACAAAAAAAGAAAACTACAGGCCAATATCACTGATGAACATAGATGCAAAAATCCTCAATAAAATTCTAGCAATCAGAATCCAACAACACATTAAAAAGATCATACATCATGACCAAGTGGGCTTTATCCCAGGGATGCAAGGATTCTTCAATATCCGCAAATCAATCAATGTAATTCACCACATTAACAAATTGAAAAATAAAAGCCATATGATTATCTCAATAGATGCAGAGAAGGCCTTTGACAAAAGTCTGTGTCCTCTTTAACAGAGCCCAGCACTCTGAAAATTCATGATCATTGAAAGGGTTGGGGGCCTGGGGGTATCCTAGTACAGGTGATAAGAGAAGATAGCCTAGATTTAGAGTAAGCAGTAAGATGCAAACTTGGATGAACTTTAGAAGGACAACCATGGGGCTGAGGACTAGACCAAAGAGTCAACCAGAAGGGAACAGGATAATTGCTGACTTATACATGGAAAAGTGAAAAGTGAAGTTACTCAGTCGTGTCCGACTCTTTGTGACCCCATAGTCTGTAGCCTACCAGGCTCCTCTGTCCATGGGATTTTCCAGGCAAGAGTACTGGAGTGGGGTGCCATTGCCTTCTCCAGGAGTTCTTCCTGACCCAGGGATCGAACCCAGGTCTCCCGCATTGTAGGCAGATGCTTTACCGTCTGAGCCACCAGGGAAGTCCTCTGTGTGGAAATAGCCCTTCTAAAGTCCCAGCTCGTTAAACACTGGGTTTTCTACATGCTGTTCTGTGCACCTCCAGAGAAGGTGAGTGGAGAAACAAGTCACTTCAGTTCTTGAGAAATACTTTTTTTCAAAGATTATAGTCTAAGGTGGGAGAGAAAACAAACAGAATTTTGTACCTGCAAAGTAATTCATAGTACTCCACTGGGATGCCATGGGAAAAGCATTCATAATTCATAAGCATTATGTTAAGTGCATGAGAAGGTAGCACTTTTGATATCCTTCCCATTATTTCTGACTGAATAGGTCAAGCAGTTCCCATTGTTGAACCCTGGACATTTATTGTGGCTTGGGCAATTTTGGAAGGTGTTAAGATGCTTTAATAAGCACACAGAATATAATGTTTCTGCTGGGGCACACACCTGTGGTTCTCCACGCACAAAGGCACACTCCCAGCCTTTGCTATCTTCTGCGATTAACTTGCTGGCAATAAAGAGTGCATCTCCGGGCCTTGCATTTGGTGGGGGAGGAGGATGGTGGGGGAGTGGGTGGCGGTGGGAATGAGGCGGGCTAACTCATTTACCCTGAGTTGTTAAATGCTGTTGGAAAAACTCACTAAACCTTGAGACCTGTCTGCTCTGTCCTATACTGAGTCCTCACTAAAGCTAAGTATCATTTATCTGTTTAATGCTTGTTGATTCCTTCTTCTATTTCTTGGTGGCCACTGTAATACTTGAGTGTTCAGCTCGACAATGCATTCCTCACGTTTTCTTATCTCTTCCTCCACCCCATTTATCACACATTGCTGTCCTCCTCCTCTCATAGAAATGGCACACCAACCTGTTTTCCTGAAGATTGTTTTGATTTAGCTTGTTTATTCCTCCGTCAAAATCTTCTGCTTTCTCACTCTTCTATTCGGTGTCT
The DNA here is from genome assembly GCF_042477335.2 of Ovis canadensis. Taxonomy (NCBI): domain Eukaryota; kingdom Metazoa; phylum Chordata; class Mammalia; order Artiodactyla; family Bovidae; genus Ovis; species Ovis canadensis. Next base: position 134,654,569 of record NC_091247.1, on the reverse strand, counting down.
CTTCTTTCCTCTTTGCCTGGATTCATGGTCATGTGCATGCTTACTAAGTCACTTCAGTCATGTTGGATTCCTTGGGATTCCTATGGACTATGGCCCACCAGGCTCCTCTGTCCATGGGATTCTTGCCTGGAGAACCCAACTCCAGTGGGTTGCCACGCCCTTCTCCAGGGGATCTCCCTGACCCAGGGATCGAAACCAACGTCTCTTACGTCTGCTGCATTGGGTTCTTCACCACCAGTGCCACCTGGGAAGCCCATTCATGGCCACATCCTTTGCTTATCCCAGATCTTTTCCTGCTGATATTAATTCCTCTAGGTAGGTGTGTGCTCATGTCTCCTGTTTTCCTCGTAATACCTGTTTCCTCTTGAAGTTTTAGTTCTTTTTCTCAAGATGCCAGCTGAACTCATAGCAGTAGCATTTCTTTTATACTTACCCTTTCTGTTTCATGACTCATGACTCTTTTTAACCTCTTCCATTCTTTACCACCACATGTGGAATGGTTGAAGGACAGAGGGATGCTTAGTTTGGAGAAGACTCCAGTTTGCCATGTAACTTGTGTTCAGATCCATAAGGTCTCTGAGATGAGGGATGGATTACTTTTCTTATAAGCCTAAAATGGCGAATTTGACTCAACAGGTAAAAGCTACAATGAGGTACAATTTTAATGTAAATCAGGGTGAATTTTATTATCACTGGAATTACCCAGAGATGAAGTGGGTTGCCATGAGTAATAGCAAGGTTCCTGCTGCTGGAGGTATTCAGACTCAGGTTAGGTTGTTGTAGCGATGATTCAAACATCAGATGAGCTCTTAGACCAGGGTGCTTCTCAATCCTGAGATATTCAGGCCTTCACTGTGTTCATGATATGTTTATCTTTCTGTTTTGTGTACATACAAAAATAATAATGATCATTATGAAAAATTAAAAAAAATACAAAGCATACAAATATCTCTGTCCTCCTCCTCCTTGTCCATTCTCTCCCATTCACCAAGTCATCACTGCTAACAGTTTGGTGAGGATTGTTAGATAGATATGTAAACATCTTTCTACCTACCTGTATATGCACCTTTAATAAAATAGGCTTGTACTATATCTAACGCATCCCAACTTTTTTGTTCGTTGTGGAAAATGGAGGGTTGCCTTCAGGATCAGTATATAGTTCTCCCTCTCTGTTTTGATGGCTATATAGAATTCAATAGTGTAAACAGGGCTCAGCAAGCATTTTCTTTTAAAGATCAGAGAGTAAATATTTTTGATGTGGTCCCTACAGTCTCTGCCCTAACTGCTCAACACTGTGGTGTAGCGTGAAAGTGGCCACGGATAATACATAAATGAATGGATATGCCTGTGTTCCAATAAAACCAAACTTTTTTATGCTAAAATTTGAACATTGTGTAATTTTCACATGTAATGAAATACCATCCTTTTGATATTTTCTGCCACTTAAAAATATAAAAGCCATTCTTATTAGTTTGGGACTGCACAAAGACAGGAAGCAGGCAGGATTTGGCCATGGGATGTAATTTGACAAACCCTGGTGTAAACGGTTAGGGAGGATTACTTATTCTTCACATTTTGTGCCCTTTCATGTGGGCTGAAGCTTCCCTGGTAGCTCAGATGGTAAAGCGTCTGCCTACAATGTGGGAGACCCAGGTTTGATCCCTGGGTTGGGAAGATCCCCTGGAGAAGGAAATGGCAACCCACTCCAGTATTCTTGCCTGGAAAATCCCATGGACTGAGGATCCTGGTAGGCTACAGTCTATGGCGTCGCAAAGAGTCAGACACGACTGAGCGACTTCATTTTCATTCTATGTGGGCTGAACTCTGTTAGCTAAGAACTTGCTTTCTCTACGCCCTCACTGACTCTACCCTTGGGAAAGGAAATAGTGACTTGAAATGATTGGTGAGGTTACAGGAGAATGTGGGCATGCCCCTTTTCTCTTTTCTTTCTCTTTGGGAACCAGCTGCCTGCAGGGAGCATACACTTGTCATGAGATGGCCTCCCTGGACCAGCATGGCACAGGGGACAGTCTGTCTAATTCCGTGCCTTAGTATGAGAAAGTCCACCTGCCTTTCTTATTCAGATGTAAGCCACTTCATTCAATATCAACTTCATCAATAATAAAAATAAAATTTTGGTCTCTAATTGTTTTACTCATTTGCCTTATTTTTCAGTTGATTTAGGCTACTTATCTGATAATATCTAACAACATCAACTTGGATTTACATAATTTATTTAGCCATTCTTCACTTTTTCATTTTTAATACTTTCTACTCCTTTAGTTAAGCAATCATGATCAAATCTATGGATTCATTTTTTATTCCTTCTTGTTTCTCATGCCATCTAGAAGGCCCTTGTCTTATGTGTCTCTCTTTGAAAACTCTCATAGATATCTCTAGAGATGATCTATACAGTCTTTGTACCCTGTCTTTTTCCTCTTCTAGATTTATAGCCTTCTTCTACCAGCTTAATATTTCTACAAAATGACTTTGAGATGTCAGATATGTCATATATATCAATCTCTAGTGACTCTCCATCAATAAGCAAATAAAGAATAATTCCATAGATGATAGTCAAAGTTTTCTGCATTTGAACATTGCTTATTATTTAGTTTGTCTTTTCTTATTTTGCAAAAGTATTATTACATGTAAAATGGTTATAATAGTACCTGGCATATTGTAAACACCCAACACGTCAGCTCCATTAGTCCATTGCACGTACTGTCATCACTTTACAATCAGAGTGTCAACTCACTATTTCCTACACAACTTGCTTTTACTTGTATTTCCCCATTTATTCAAGTCATCAGGTCATTTTCAAGTCATCGGCTCTACCAGTTGACATCTTATCCAGTCTCTGAAACCTGCCTGGTGAACTTCTTCTTTGTGCATTATAATCTTACATTTTTAGAAATCTTAATTCAGCCGATGAGCCCAATATTGATACGTTTTACAGAGAACTGTTTGATGGTCTTGGGACCCCCAAGAACATAGTTATGTCTAGAAATTTCCATGTGAGCAAAAACTTGCTACACAGTGTCTGATGGTAAACTTTATGTGTCAACTTGACTGGGCTAAGAGATGCTCAGATAGCTGGTAAACATTGTTTCAGGGGGTGATAGTGAGGATATCTCTGGAAGAGATTAGCGTTTGAGTCAGCAGAGGGAGTAAAGAAGGTCACCTTTGCCAATGCAGGTGGACATCGGTCATCTAATCCACTGAGGCCCTGAACAGAACAGAAAGGCAGTGAATTCACTCTCTTTGCTTCAACTGAGATATTCATCTTCTCCCACTCTCAGATATTGTTTCTCCTGATGCTTGGGCTTTTGAACTCAGACGGGAATTCAGCTATCAGCTTTCCCAATTCTCCGGCCTTCAGACTTGGATCAAATGACACCACCAGCTTTCCTGATCCTCCAGGTAGCAGACAGCAAATCATGGGACTTCTTGGATCCCATAATGGCAGCATGTGTGTTTATTCAAAACTCTATTATTACTTGAGAACTGGCGCTTAAAAACTGCCCCATTATAAGTGGAGTGGGCTCCTGCCTGCGGAGATAGCCATCAGGCAGTGGAAGTCAGCATATTTCTCTAGGCGTCCTTCTAGGTTTGTGGTCTTGAGTGAATGAAGTCTTTGATGTGTCCTGAGAATTCCAGGCACATTATAGGAATCTTCTGGATATCACAAGTGATTTGCTGTTTCAATGTCTGGCAATCTCCCCTGAGGACTCTACTGAAGTACTTCAAACAAGGCATAATTGTGGCTCATTGTAGCTTCTACAGTGTATGAAGATCAATAGTGAGAACATTAAGAAGGCATTTCTCCTGGTGGGGGAAATCTAAAGGCAGAACAACAGGCACAGAAAGAGCCCTCCTTGATTACACGCCAGTTATGTGCCGGGCACAGTGCCCGGCAGTTTCATACCCCTTGTCTAATTTAATGAGCTTAATCACGGCAGGTACTTTGTGAAGAAGTCATTGTAGACCCATCTTGCAGATGAGGGAATTAAAGAAAAGTGAAGCTTCTAGGGTGAAGTGCTTCATCCAGTATCATGTAGTATATTAGTTATCTTTTGACACACTAACACTACAGACACGACTGAGCAACTGAACTGAACTGAGCTGAATGCTACATAAAAATGACTGCAAAGCCTATCCTTAAAATAGCAACTGGTTAATTAGTTCACAGGTCTGCAGGTTGGTGATTTAGCTGGGAAGTTCTTTCAGTCTGCACTGGGCTCATTACATGTCTGGGAGGCAGCTGACTATCAGCAGATTAGAGTTGCTTTGGCTGGGATGATTAGAAGGCCTTAGCTATGCTCCACTTGTCTCTCATCATCCAGTAGGCTAGCCCTGGCATGTGCTCATGGCAAAGGCAGAGGACAAGAGCACAACCTGAAACATGCAAGCGCCTTTTTAACCCTCTGAGTACAACATATCTGGTAACAACCTATTGAAAGGAAGTCACCTGGCTATGACCAGCATCAGAATTTGGGGGATTAATGTAATCAGTCTATCAACTTGGCTAGTAAATGCCAACTAATATTTAAATCCGAAGGTCTGGCAGGCCAATTTTTGTGTACCATGAAACTTTGTTAGAAAGTGCTCCATTTTAATTGATCCTAGGAATTGTCATCACTGGTTTCAAAGAAGGTGCATTTATTTAATCCTCTGCATCTTTGTATTGTTTCCAGTTCACCTTCTGACTGAAGATGGATTTGACTTAATTCACTTAATTTTATGCTTTACTTCGTAAAGAAGGAGGTGGTAAGCAGAGAAGAATTCCAATGCAATTGCTACTGATAGGAATCCTACTCAATGACCACTGGACTCTACAAACCTCTGTGAAGGGTGATTCTGCATGTGTACAGCTTTATCTTTTCACTGTCATTTTGATATTTCCAAGAAGAGATGAATGCAGTGAGATGACTGTTGCTAATTTGCATCTAAAAGGAACTTTCCTTAGAGTGGGAGCTTTGCCCAAGAAGACTGCAAGTTCAACATAAAAGGTCAGAAATAGTTGTCCACCAGCCAGGATAGTGTAGCTAAGGAGTGCTGTAATTGTTCCCGATGCCCTGGGAAGCCTTGATTTAGGAATGCATTCTTCTTCTTCTTCTTTCTATAGAAGAGTTGTGACCAACTCTTTGTGTCCTGGCAGGGGAAAAGAATAAGACTTGACCTCCTTTTGTTCTAACAAGAGTCCGCAACTGCCTCATTCCATTATCTCAACGTGTATCATCTGTCAATCGTCAGCTCTCCTTCCAGGACAGAGCGGCATTCTTCTTGTGTTATCACTTTGCAATGTGGTGTCCTTTCTCATCTGGTTTCGGAATTTAAAGGGGGGAAGAAAAAAGAGACCATGAAGAATGTGTAAGTTGGATGCTATTCATTCACTTATTTATAAATAAATGGAAACTGACAGACACCTCTTCAGAAAACGTTTACTGTGTGGACAAGTGTTGATGACATGGGCTGAAAGACACAGTCTGGAGCCACCAGGACCAGCTGCTCCTTCAGCAGTCACCATTGTGCAGTCTTGCTTTCGTTTTGGCTTGGCACATGCATTCTCAGCCTGCCTTACATTGTGTCTCCAGGATACTTTATCTCTGGCACTGTCTGCCAGAGACAATAGATGGGTCTTTTTACCAGGCCTGAAAGCTTGGGCTTTGTCTACTCTTGATCTCTGGTATTACCACTGCTTGCATAATGGACCTTGCCTGGTGCCAACAGACACATCTGCTGCTGGCCCGGTGACTTAGCTTCATGAAAATGGCACTCGGTTTTCTGTTCTTCATGCTGCCATGCTCACATTTGCTAAACTGGACAAATGTTGTTGTTTCCAGTGGAGAAGAAACACTGCTTCTAGCTTAGCTAAGGAGGCAGTGGATTACGCTGTTGGATTTACACTAGATCTCAGATTGGCCCAATTCATAGATCCTGAATGATGCCTTCCTCAGCTACTCCAAAGGGTACCATTTAGAGGTGGTTAGGGAATTGATGGTTGGGCTCCTTGGGAATATGCTGCTCCCTGTATGGACTCTAAATTGTACAGACCTGTTGCACAGTTACAACAGAGGAGTTAAGTCCTTGTCTATGAGTCAATCAGTTGATCAACCAACAAGCATGTATTTAACAGCTGCGTGAATGTATGGCGCTGTGTTAGGCTCTGAGAATACAGAGGGCAATTGGTTACAGTTCTTGCTTTAGAGGTTTATAGTTTGATTAAGAAAAATTATAATGCACACAAATTATATACACATACACAGTGCATACACATAAGGTACATAAATGCATTCAGAGAGGGAGGAATTTTAATTTAATTAATTGATTTTTTAAAATTACAATATAGTTGTTTTACAGGGTTGTGTTAGTTTTTGTTGTACAGCAAAGAGGGGATTTTAGAAAGTGAGAGATCATTGTGAGCTGATATGCTTGGGGAAGACATCTTGGGAGAAATGAAATTTAACCTAATATGAAAGACTAACTGATATGTTGAGGGTTGAGTGAACCCAGATGGATAAAAATACACAGTCATAAACAGAGCTATTCTCAGATGTACAGTGGTTGTTTTAGAAATGAAAACACCCTATGCCTTAGAACAGCATATTTTTAATCCACAGGACGCACAGTGTCATTTGTGTTTATTTGCTATATCCTCCAGAGATCGTAATAAACTGAGGGGAGAGGGGAGAGGACTGACATTTATTAACCGCAGGAGTTTGCCAAGCACTATGCTTGCTATCTGCTTTTCATATGTTATCTCGCAGAATTCTTCTGCAGTCTTGCCAGCCACTCATCACTTCTAGTTTCAGATGAAACGGAGGCATAGAGAGGCTAAATCTCATTCCCAGGTCTCCTGGTTGTCAAGTGACAGTCCTCTGCATTATTTGCACCCAGCCAGTAATTTACATGACTTTTAAGGTAGTCAAGCTGCTGCTGTGCTTAGTTGCTCACTTGTGTCTCAACTCTTTGGGACCCCACTGACTGCAGCCCCCCAGGCTCCTCTGTCCATGAGGATTCTCCGGGCAAGAATACCAGAGAAAGTTACCATGCTCTCCTCCAGGGGATCTTCCCAACCCAGGGATCAAACCCAGGTCTCCCACATTGCAGGCGAATTCTTTACTGTCTGAGCCACCAGGGAAGCCCAAGAATCCTGGAATAAGTAGCCTATCTCTTCTCCAGGGGATCTTCCTGACCTAGGAATTGAGCTGGAGTCTCCCGCATTGCTGGCAGGTTCTTTACCAGCTGAGCTACCAGGGAAAGCCCAAAGTAGTCAAGAGAGTAGGGAAATTCAGTATCAATGCTTTTTTTTCCTTAAAAAAATTTTTGAAATGCTGCTTACTAGATAAATACATCTTGAACAATTATGAAAATGGATTAAAGTTAAAAAAATAACAGCAGAAAGAAATAAACTGAAACAGTTGATGAGAATCCTTTTGGGACACAAACGTCATAGAGAATGGCACACGGCACAGGTAGAACAAGGGGTGTGTGTGTTGTGTGTGTGTGTTTTGTTGGGGCTGTATTCTTCTGAACTGGGTGCACTCTGCATATTTAGGTATTCACGAACAGGGTCAATATCTGATATATTAGAATTTTGTTACAAAATGATGAACAGTTGCACTTGGACTCTCAAGGTTGACAGATGTCCTATGGTTAAAATATTGCTTTGGGAAAACCAGAATAGAAAACCACTGCACCTAAAATAATCAGCCACAAATATGAGGGAGAAAATGGAACATGGAGACTTGTGGCAAAGGAGCACATTGTATTTGAGCGGCAGTTCTCAGAATCTTCCCTGTGGTAGTACTCTGGCCGGGACAGTGTGTCTCCGTGGGGCTTCCTCTTGTAGAGTCTCGGCCCTTTCACACTCTTGACCTTGGGACCCCTCCTGTCCTAGTAAATGGAGCAATGAGGCTCCCACACACCAACCCCCGGGGCAGTGGCTCAAGGGGCAGCAGACTAGGGAATGTAATGATGTTACTTTCACAAGCAATTGCTTGTAGACTGTAACTTTGCCTTGGGTCCTTTAGCTATTCTTGGTGCATTTCCAGAGGCATAGGCCCTTATAGTAAAGCCCCCTCCCTCCATGACCCCAGGCTGGAAATGCCATCTGCTGTCTGTGTGCTCTTGCATTTTGGGCGCTTAAAGGGACCAGAGTGAATAACCTGGGGCCTACAGCCTGGGCTGGGGAGAAAATGAGTTCATTTCATCTAGGCCACTCTCTCAAGAATTTGTCCTTTCATGGCTTGCTGAAAAGCAACTCAATATAATTGCCTTTTTCACCAGGACTACCGGCCTCTATCATCTATGGCAGGCTGTATTTTGCTGCAGGAAATGGTAAGACTTTTCTTTGAAAACTTTTTCATGGTGACATATGACACACAGAAAAATGCACTACACAAATTTATATCTTAACAAATTATGAGACGATACCACTGTAATGTCAGAAAGCAGTGAGGAACTAAAGAGCCTCTTGAGGAGGGTGCAAGAGGAGAGTGAAAAGGCTGGCTTTTCAACATTCAAAAAACGAAGATCATGACATCTGGCCCCATCACTTCTTGGTAAATAGGTGGGGAAAAAGTGAAAGTAGTGACAGATTTTATTTTCTTGGACTCCAAAATCACTGTGGATGGTGACTGTAGCCATGAACTCAAAAGGTGCTTGCTTCTCCTTGAAGGAAAAGCTATGACAAACCTAGACAACATATTAAAGGCAAAGACATCACTTTGCCAACAGAGGTCTGTATAGTCAAAGCTATGGTTTTTCCAGTAGTCATGTACAAATGTGAGAGTTGGACCACAAAGAAGGCTGAGCGCCAAAGAATTGATGCTTTTGAATTGTGATGCTAGGGAAGACTCTTGAGAGCCCCTTGGACATCAAGAAGATCAATCCAGTCAATCCTAAAGGAAATCAGTCCTGAATATTCATTGAAAGGACTGATGCTAAAGCTGAAGTTCCAGTACCTTGGCCACCTGATGTGAAGAGCTGACTCACTGGAAAATACCCTGGTGCTGGAAAAGATTGAGGGTAACAGGAGAAGGGGACGACAGAGGATGAGATGGTTGGATGGCATTACCAACTTAATAGACATGAATCTGAGCAAGCTCTGGGAGATAGTGAAGGACAGGGAAGCCTGGTGTGCTGCAGTCCCTGGGGTTGCAAAGAGTTGGACACAGCTTAGTGACTTAAGAACAACAACAAATGAATTATAAAATTATTGCTCATATAGTTGCTACTCAGGAAGGACAAGGACATTGCCAGCACCTCAGAAGCTTGCTGAGCATTCCTTTCCAACACACCAACATCTTTTCTCTGAAGATAACCCCTGTTCCGACCTGGTTGATAATCATTTCCGTATTTGTGTGTGTGTGTGTGTGTGTGTGTGTGTGCGCACACGTGTTCTGATTGTTTCATCCATTAAGCCTTTGACCCTCTTCAGCTTAACAAAGAAAGAATCCATAATCAAATCTGAGATGCTGCATGAAAGAGACTTTGGTCTCAGACAAGGCTGGGGGCAAACCCCTGCTTTGCTGTTTCCTAGCTGTATGGCTTCAACAGGCTTCCTTGGTGGCTCAGTGGTAAAGAATCCACCCGCCAATGCAGGAGACACAGGTTTGATCCTTGGGTTGGGAAGATCCCCTGGAGGATGGCATGGCAACCCTCTCCAGTATTCTTGCCTGGAGAATCCCATGGACAATGGAGCCTGGAGGGCTACAGTCCATGGGGTCGCAAAGAGTCGGACATGATTTAGCAATGGAGCATGCATGCATAGCTTAACATAGGTCATGCGTGGGTCACAGATACTTCAGTTCGGTTTCCTTCTTTATGCAATTGTGGTGACAGACCCTACAAACATGGCTGTTGTACCAGAAGCGAGGTAATACACAAAGCTACCTAACATGTTGTCAGGTACTTGGGGGCTCCTCTTGCTCAAGGACAATGATGAGAGGTGCCTTCTGATGACACACATGAAGTCTTTCTTTGCTACTCCTGATCTCCATTAAAGATTCTACTTTTCATTCCCTGCCCTAGATGGGGCTTTCTGAGTTGTACAGTTTGGTCATTCACCATTCATTCATTCAGTGCACTGGGGTGAGTGCATGGAGGGATACAGTACCTGGCAAATAGTCCTCATGGAATAATGTTGGCTGAGTGAATGAATTAGTGAATAAGTCTTGTACCCTGCCCCCTTCTCTAAGACTTTATCATTTGGTAGAAGCAGTACGACGTGCACAAAAATGACGAGAAAAACATTTGTGAAGAGGCTGTATGGAGAATGGTTAAGAGTGCCAGCCTAGGACTTCCCTGGTGGTCCAGTGGTTATGAACTTGCCTTGCAATGCAGGGGCACAGGTTTGATTCCTGGTATGGGAGGATTACCCACGCTGCAGGGCAGCTAAGCCCGTGTGCCACAACTACTGAAGCTCGTGTTCTGCAACGAGAAGCCACCGCAAAGAGAAGCCTGAACATCCAACTAGAGAGTAGCTCCTGCTTGCTGCAACTAGAAAAAGCCCTTTTGCAACAACAAAGACCAAGTGCAGCCAAAAATAAATAAATGAAGTTTTTTTAAAAAGTGCCAGCCCAACCACTCCACTTTCTAATTGGGAACTGGGATGGTTTATTTAACAGTCTCTGTTTAGTTTTTCCTCCTGTAAAATAGAGCTAACAACTGTAACTCCCTCAGAGCCTTGTTGTGAAGGAGAAATGAGGAAAAATGGGTAAAGTGCTTAAGAAGAGAATGACACATCATAAGTCTTAATTAAATGATTGTTGTCCTTGTTATTGTTATGATGGGGTGATAAAATAGTACAAGAATTTGCAGAAGGGATGCAATAGAGGGATAATATCTAAGGGGGAATTTTTAGGAAGTTTTCAGGAGAAGATTTTATTTGTGCTGAGCTTTGAGCTGATGTAGGGTTTAGATTGAACGTCTTTTTTGTCTTAGGGTGCTCAAAGGTGCTACTTGCTCCTCTGAGTTCTCCTTTCTCCACCTTCCACACCTGGACTCCTACCCTCTCTCAGTGTCATTTGCTCCAGGAAGACTCTCCTCAATCTACCTGACAAGATTAAGACACTTGGTCTTAAGACAGGTGGAGCCCTGCATGCTTGGTTGGTTTTTAGAGCATTGATTACAGTTTGTATGTATAAATTTATTCATGGATGTATTCACTTAATTTCTAATTCCCCTATTAGATTGTTGATTCTTGAGCAAAGTGTTTGTGCCTTTGTTTTTCCCGGTGCTTCATCCCCAGCACCAGTATATACAATAGTAGACCTCAATAAATACTGAGCCTGGAGAGCACCCCAATAAATACTTGCTGAAAGATCTCATTTATAGAAATAGAAGTGGGGGAAGTCATTTTGGGAAGAGGGACAAATACACAGAGTGAAGAAATAAGAAGAATCATAGATGTTGTTTAATTAACCTGAAATTCATCTAAGTAATGTGCTAAGAAAGGGAATGCTTCCTTTCAGATAATACGCATTGCAGCTATAATTCCGCAGAGTCCCTGCCCCTACTGCTGTTTTGTAACCAACAAGAAAGTCTCAGGGGGAAGTGGGGAGGTCAGTGGGGGTGGGCAGAGGAAGTAGAGCAGACCAAGGAGGGGCCATCTGAGAGCAAGCAAGTTGGTCTCTGTAAACCTTACTTTTGCTGAGGATGACCCAAATAAAGGACTGTGTGGTGCCTTAGGAATGGAAGTGTGAGTGACACGGTGGGGAGGCAGAGAGCCTGCAGACTGGGACCTTGGACTTAGGAGTCAGACGCTGTGCTCTAAGCCCATGTGGGCCTGCACTGGTCCTGCCCTGGTCCTGCCCACAAGAGCCTGGGGTCATGGTGAGGATGAAGAAGATGACAGACATAAGCCACTCAGCCCAGTGCCCAGCATTATGGGATCTGCCTCGTGGTTTCTAGCCGCAATCACTGTTTCCACATTTCTCCTATTCTGTGATGTGCATTTCCTATTTCATTTTAATATGTCTAAACTCGGAACCAGACTTGCAATCTAAGTATACTTTTATTGTAACCTTTCCTTTTTATTTAATAAAGCTATCATACTGAAGGTAAATTCTAGGATCAATACTGTCTTAGAAGAGGATATTTAATTTTACTATTACATTCTATTTTCCTCAGAAAAATGACTTATATAGAGTTGAATCTTTTTTTTGGCAAGATCTTTTAAATAATTTTTATTATTTATTTTATTTTTGTCTGTGCTGGGTCTTTGTTGCTATACAAGCTTTTCCCTAGTTGAGGTGCCTGGGCTTCTCACTGCAGTGGTTTCTCTTGTTGCAGAGCACGGGTTTCAGAGCTCACACTCAATAGCTGTGGCCCACAGGTTTAGTTGCTCCACAACATATGGGATCTTCCTTGACCAGGGATCAAATCTGTGTTTCCTGCATTGGCAGGTGGATTCTATACTACTAAGCCACCAGGGAAGCCCCTTGAGTGGAATCTTAACTTGAGAGGAAAAAAGAGAAATGTTTAAAGTTGTCACGGAGAAGCATTACAAATGTTTCTTGTATGTGCTCAGTCATGTCTGACTCTTTGTGACCCCATGGACTGTAGCCCACCAGGCTCCTCTGTCCATGGAGTTTTCCGGGCAAGAGTACTGGAATGGGTTGCCATTTCCTCCTCCAGGGGATCTTCCCAATCCAGGGATCAAACCCATGTCTTTCGCATCTCCCGCACTGGCAAGCAGATTCTTTACCACTGAGCTACCTGGAAAGCCCATTGATATTTCTAGATATTTATAAAAGGAGACGATCTTGGGGAATCTTTCCAGAAACTGGTAGTGTGTGAGAATGGGCAGCTTTTGTTTCTGTCCTATTGAGTCACTTGTGTAATACTTTTTAAGAAACATAAGACATTTACTCAACTAGTGAAGAACCCCATAGGATAAAATTCTAAATATAAGCACTCCTATGCAAGAAGTTCAAAGTGATTGGCAGATAGTTTATAACAAACTCTTACAAAAAGCATGTGCAATGAGGACTGGGGTGGAGACAAGTAGGGATGTAGGACTCATTTCTACTTTTCTGTTTGAGGAGGCATTTAAGTAACTTCTCAAAGGCCAGAAAAATCAGGGACAAAGCTGGGAAGAAACGTAAGTTCTCTAATGCCAAACGTATTTTATTTGCTGAATGCAGTTACTGTTTCAGCAAGTATCTTTGTGTGTTTTATCCTCTCCATTCTACTTACTTGGACAAATTTTCAACTTTTGATTAAAACCAAATTCTTATTTGTTAACCAGCCAGGTGAGTGATAACTATGATTGGCAATTTGTGTATCTTGAGTTAATACCTAAACTTCTGAAAGTAATGTAGATGTCAATTACTATTAAAAACCTATTTCATAAACCTGAAAGTTGGTCACTCAATGTGTGTGTATCCTTAGATATGATTTTTTAGGCCAGTGTTTTCAAAATGTCTATGGTAACTGATACTATAAATACAAAAAGTATATATAGTTAGGCAGAAAGCTGGGAGAATCCCATATGTGTTGAGTTGTTTAAACAGTGGGCATTTCCTTTGAATTATTTGAAATTTATATCATACATCATTTTTACTATGAATTGGGCAAAGGCTAAATCACACTGTTGATCAAAGGAAGGGTCAGTCATATTCTCACATACAAGTTGTGGGTATAAAAATAGTTGCAGCCTTTCTGGAAGGTAATTTGACAATATGCATAAAATTGCAAAGGTTAAAAGTCTTCGACCCAATAATACCATTTCTAAGAAACTATCCCAAGTGACTGATTATGAATGTACTTCACGTTTTCGCTAAGGATGTTCATCACAGCATTGTTTACAATAGCAAAGCAATTATATGTATCAAATATATTGACAGAAAGTTATGGTATAATCATATAATGGAATTCTGTGTTGCCATTAAAATGATATCATTTCATGTGATATTGGTTGATGTAAAAGATGCCAGTGGAAAGAGCAGTTTACAAAATAGTGCTCAGCATGGTCATGAGGATGTGTGAGTGTGCGAGGTAATGTGTGTGCATGTGTGTGGACACATGCCCAAAATGTTGACAATCTTTGCGTGTAGTGGGTGGTTTTTATTTCCTCTTTTTCTGTATGCAGGTTTTCTGATTTTTTTCCTCATCAGCATTTATTACTGTCAGAAATTTTTTAAACTAAGTTTTCAAATATTTAAAAAGCTCACAGTGTCTTTTACAGGAACTGAATGGTGTACGCAGGTAGGTGCACCTGTATTGGGTCATTTATCCCAGTAAGGAAGGGGCCTGCGATGGGAGACTAGTGCCTAAGAGCAGAGCTTGAGGATTTTATAACATCTCCTGGGGGGCCCTCAGGAATGTTAACCACAGAGACGAAGGTACACGCCCTCCTATGTGACAGCACTGAGGGCAGTGTCTTTTCTCTCAGTGTTTTCCTTTGTATCTGTATTCCCCCAAATAAAATGCTTTATTTCCAAGAAAATCCTTCACGTCTCTGGAAGGTGCAGGTGACCTTGCAAGTCACCTTCTGTTAGTTCTGCTTGTCTTTCCCTCTTCTCAGGAGCCAGAGTGTGTGGCTTTACTGAAACATTCATTTTTGGCTCCCTTTTTGGAGAAAGTTGGTCCCTGTGCTCCGTCAGTTGGTTCTAATTCCGTTTCTTTTTGCCATGTGTATACTAAGTTGTTTCAGTTGTGTTGGATTCTTTGTGATCCTATGGACTCTAGACCACCAGTCTCCTCTGTCCATGGGATTCTTCAGGCAAGAATACTGGAGAGGGTTACCATGTCCTTCTCCAGGGGATCTTCCCGACCCAGGGATCAAACCCATGCCTCCTGCATTTCCTGCATTGGCAGGCAGATTCTTTACCACTCGCGCCATCAATGTTATCACATTCATGATTTTTTTGATGTTCCACAAAGGTCTCCTGGTATTTCTCCTCCCTCCCTCCTTTCCTTCCTTCTTTTTTCCCTTCTTCCCTTTTTCCCTCCTTTCCTCTTTCTCTCCCTCCTCCCCTCCCAAGAGAAGCAAGAATACCTCTCATAAAGAGGCAGATCCACCCACTCTGTGTCTCTGGAAAGCTCTAGACTTAGAGCTTGGACAACCATCTTCCTTCACTGATTCCTCATTTACGTTTTTAGTATTTGAAGACTTGAGCACTCTATGCCTGTGACATGCACAGAAGCTAGGAAGGGCCCTTCAGAGTCAGGGTTAGACCAGGGAAGGTAGGGTTCCTGAAAGGAAACGAGAGCTCAGTGAGGCTCCTTTTCATCAAGGAGAAGCGTGACCTGCAGCACCCCCACCACACCTGTCAGAGCGGCAACGGCATGCTCTCAATTCATGCCACTCACTCAGTAAAAACCATTGGCTGCGAACTTGCTCTATACCAAGCAGTGCTCACCACATTTCTTGAGATGGGTACTGTCATTTCCTGTGACGGATGCTGTGGGTGCCCTTCCCTACCACTCCCCATCCATCCTTCACTGCTATGAGAAACATCACTGGGAATCAGGGTTAGGGGAGCTCCCCTCGGCCAATGGGAGGCGCCTTCCTACCCAGACCTCGGCCAATGCCAGACTGACCTGGGGTACAAAAGGCCAGTTCCCTTATCTCAAAGCAGAACTAACTCTCATGTAATTTATGCTTCAGAGTTTCCTTGTCTGGCTTTTCTCGCCACCCCATCCTACTTCTCTCACTCCCTTTCTCCCGAGAGTACTCGCCTAATAAATAGCTTGAACAGGAATCTCCAATTCAAGCTCTGCGTCTAAACAGGGAGCCTGACCTAAAACACCTCCCATTTTACAAAAGAAGGGATTGAGCTCAGAGTAGGTAAAGTATTGCCCAAATTAACACAGAAGAGTAGGAATACAAAGTCCAGTTCTGTGCAACTCTGTTTAGTTATCGTATGATAGATTTTTCCAATGTTAATTTTGGTCAACAAACTTTCCCTCTCCAAGGAAATGTGAAACTCTAATGTCTAGGCCAGCAACTAGCTGGGCTCGAATCTCGAGGGGCAGGGTTGGCAAGCTGGGATCCAACCAGGGCGCAGTCAGAGGGTGTGTGCAGGGTCTCTGCAGGGCAGGGCTTCAGCTGTCCCCACACTTCCCACCACAAACCAGGCACAGTTTGGAAAGGTATATCTGTTTCTTTCGTCACCAAGACTGTACAATAGTCTTAACATTGAATGAAGACAGCCAGGGATGTTAAAAATACTGCAACCTAAGGGGCAGTTGTGTTCAGCAAAGAATTGTCCTGCACCCATGTTGAGGAACACTTCAGAGTGCCCAGGGTCAAAAAGTAAGTGAGCCGAAGGCAGCCATCAAGTCCAAAGGGCAAGGGAATGACGGAGAAGAGACGACAGAGCTGGAGGGGCAGCTGGGCAGCCCCCGGGGCTGGGGCCAGCCAGGCTGAGTGTGGCTGCTGTGCACACAGCTGGCGGGCCTGGGCGTCCGCACTGTGGGCGCTGGGCCACTTCCGAAGTTCAGGACAAAGGAGGAATCAGTATGGATGTTGTGGGAACCCAGGCCAAAACTACGTGGCATTAGGTTCATTGCTCATTTATTTCAGTAAACAGGTAGTGAGCATGTTATTTTCTGGTGCTGTAGTGAGCAGTAAGAAAACCCAAACACGCTGATAATTGGTGTGTTCTGAGGGCTAAAAAGTCAATGCTAAGAAGTTGCTGCAGTCATGATTCGCCGTATTCTAATTTTGGCTGCCCTGCATTTGAACCTTATCCTATGCAGGAATTCTTTACCTTTTAAGTCTTGCTGGGCTGGAGGCCATCTCTCATGTGAGAAGCTGAAAATGCCAGATATCCACTTTCCCAGCTCCCCTGCAGGCAGCCTTGGAGAGCTGTCCCGCATTTTAAGCTGGGAAATTGTTACCAAGGAGCAGGAGAGGGAAGAAGTGTTTTGCTGATGAACGCTGGGTGCTGTCTGGGGCCTTGGTTTCTAGCCACAGAGATCTAGAATTTGGATCTTCAGGCTTCCTAGTGGTGCAGGAAACTACCGAGCCTCCTTTAAATACATTCCTTTCCTGCTGAAATCAGCCAGTTAGTTTCTTTTGTGGGTGGGTGGTTGGACAGCATCACCAACTCGATGGACATGAATTTGAGCAAACTCCGGGAGAAAGTAAAGGACAGGGAAGCCTGGCGTGCTGCAGTCCATGGGGTTGCAGAGTCAGGCATGACTAAGCAACTGAACAACAGCTGCTGAGAAAACAAAGATAAATCAGACGACGATGCTGTGTTCTCAGGAGGGAGTGCCGCCACGTAGGCCAGAGCTGCCGCAGAAGCTCAGAGTAGGAAGTAATGATAATCCATATTGGGCTCGATTTGTAGGGGAGATTAAAAGCCAAGGAGACTAGTGTGACACAGTAAAATAAATAAGTAAATAATTGAAGGGCGAAATTCATGGACATTTTGTTACAAGTGATGTGGAACTGAGTCCCAGGATGCGGGAGATCAGTTTGACCTTGGAAGGCAAATGCCGGAAACGGGTTGTGGTGGGACAGTGACTAGAGACTGCTGGTTTCCTAGCCAGCCTTCCAGGGAAGCACTGTCTGTGGGCTCAGACTTCTCTCTGATTGTCTGTGAAAGCAGAGGATGAAGAGCTGTTCATGACAGATTTGTGGCCCAGTTTTCTATAACTTCCCAAAGATTGTGCTATTTCTTCCACTGTATGTTTGAAATCCGATGGTTTCCAGAGTACAGTGCAGCCTCTTGTGGTCTGTGCTATCTTGTGTATATTAAGTAGAATTTTATTTTAGGGAAGTTGGGGTGGGGCATACGTTTAATGCTCTGATTCCCTTTTCTTACATAACTGTCATTCATTGAGCACCTCTTCCATGCCAGACTCTTTGCCACATGTTATCTTTAATCTTTAGAACGATGCTCTAAGCAGGTATTTTGAGGTTAGTTTTACAGAAGAGGCCTAAGGACTTGGCCAAGATCACAGAGCTGGGCCAAGATCACAGAGCTGGTCCAAGATGACAAAAATGTGAATCCAAGCGACTCTGGCTCCAATCTTACCTGCTTTCCATGACACACACCATGATTTCTGCCTGCCAGATATCCTAAATCAAGGATTATGTGTCCTACCCTAGGAATAAAATATCCATTTATCCATCTTAAGTTCATAGCTCATACCTGGCAGGTGTACCTGAGATACATATTAAGCATCCTTAAGGGGTTGATTAAGATCAGCTACATAATCTAGAAAGATCAGTGGTGAATAAGTCTTTCTGATTAAAAAAAAAAGCACTGATGGTTAAGATATTATATTGTAAGACCTCTTCCAGGCCTGATTTCTCTAAATACTAATTAGCTTGGTTGATGGGATAATGCTGTTGTTGCTACAGGGGCCGGGGCTGGGTGGTGGGGTCGGGGGTGGTGGAAGGGGAGCTGGTGCTGTTCAGAGGCCAAAGGCACAGAAATTGACCTATAAACTCAGATTTGCCAAGCCCTCACCACTGTGCCTGGGCTTTCCTTGTGGCTCAGCTGGTAAAGAATCCACCTGCAATGTGGGAGACTTGGCTTCAATCCCTGGGTTGGGAAGATCCCCTGGAGAAAGGAATGGCTACCGTCTCCAGGATTCTGGCCTGGAGAACATGGGGTCACAAAGAGTCAGACACAACTGAGTGACTTTCACCACTGTGCCTAGGGGGAATATGGACCACCTAGCGTGAGTAGACTATTAGTATTAGTGGTAATAATAATAATTAACATCTTTTGAAGACTATGTGTTTGTACTGTATAATGAATGCATTATCCATCTTTAGTCCTCTGCACAAACCTGGGAGGTTCTACTTTATAAATGAGAAACAGACTCACAGAGCTTCACCAACTACATGACACAGACAACCAATGAACTCCTTGGAGGTTCAGATCCATACCTTTGTGTCTCCAAAGCTGGAATCTAAGGGATCATGTGGTGTTAACTGTAGATGAGTGGTTCCAAGTACACTTATGAAGAATTACTTTAAAGTCATTACCTGTTTATTCAGCAACTACTTACCACTGCTTATTTTAGGATGAGCAATAGACTCCTAAACAAAAGAGGCATGGCCTCTGCCATCATGGTGAGGGAGGAAAAAAAATCAAGTAATTACACAAACGAGCGTCTAAGAACAAACTATGCTGTGTGCTATGACGGAAAGGCATAGAAAGATGGATGAGTACATCACAAGGGGACCTAACCTAATTTATCAGATCAGGAAAATCTGTTTGGAAGCAATGGTGACTGAGTAAATACCAGGAGGATGACTGTAGTTAACTGGGAGGAAGGGGAGGGACCTGGGAGAAGAAAATTCCTGGCAGAATGAAGGGCATGTGCAAAGGCCTGAAACAGAAGGAAAGAACTTTTAGTCTGTGGTCAGTAGACGCTGCTGGCCTGGGGGATAAATTTAGGTTATAGATGTTTGTTTTGGCTCACAGACTCTTCTGGAAAATTTTAAGCCTTCAAGAGGAAATGTTGCATAAATATTCTGACTTCAAGCTCCTTTCAGAAAAGCATAAGGTCTGACAACCCTCGGCCCTCAGGGCTTCATGGCACCAGTGACAAGCGCTGAGTGTGTGACCAGTTTAGGTGGGGCGTACACTGTCCATTTCACCAGTCTCTTCTGCTCATTCTTGTCTCCCCAATGCTGAAGCAAGCTTCAGTTACCATCTGTCATCATATTTGCACTGTTGCAGTTCTTATACTGGAGAATTCTTTCTTTGTATCCCTGTCTCAATAATAAATGAAAGTTAGATCAAGAGAACCATGTGCTTTCCCTCAAACTCAGCATGTACCGTATTTCTTGGTAAATGTGGGCACTTAAGTCCCCCTTCCACTCCTATTTTGGTGGAAACAGAATAAAGGCTAGTAGTACGTACCACGTTAATGGCCTAAAATATGTCGACTTTCTCCTCAACTGCAAATGCTTAGTGAGACTAAGACATGCCTTAGACACTGTGAACTCCCCACCATAATAGGCATGGAGAGCTGAATATAAATTGATTTTTAGTCACAGATATAAAAAATGCTGGTCTACATTTCTAAATGTAGGACAGTACCTGTTTTTAATTGCTACTCAATTTATTAAGCATGATAGATCATAAGATAGCCCTTGTCCCAGAAATATATGTTACTCGTTCCTTCCTTGGTCAGATAAATTTAACTTGGCATCTCCAAACCACTGCTCCTTAGCCAGACAAAACAAATTAATTCTGAACTGTTCTTAAACATTTATAAACATGTCAAGTAATGCAGACATCTCTGGTATGGTTTAAGAGTCCTGGGCTGTGATACAAGAAACCACTTTACTTTATACAATTAACACATTCCCACAGTCAGAGAGTAAATCACGCCACACATTCAGAACACTAGAGAAACTCACTGAGGGAACTTGTGATGAATCATTTTGTAAAGCAGAGAATTTGAATGTAATACCCAACATCCCTCATTAATAATTTTTTGCAAGAGCAAAGGATTTAATAAAGTACATATGCATCATACATGTGATATGATGCCTCAATGTCAGTTTCCTTATTTGTAACTAAAATTAGTTGATTTTGGTGTTTGCCTTGACATCCATTCTTTCCTTCTTTCCCCATGTTGTCAGTGTGACTAAGCCCTGTTACAAGTCAAATCTTCAGCTCAGACTCAACCAGCAGAGGGTACTGTTTGAGCGTTTAAGTGGACTTCCCATCTTTGTCTTACCCATCCAAAGAAACAATTTCTGAATAATAGTCAGGGACAATATTCAATAGGCAAGTTCTGGCACGATAATAGACAGCAACGATCATGTTGCAGCATCGTTTTGCAGGAAATTACCTTTGTTCTCTGCTGCTCACAAAGGACATATGCAAAATGGACCTGTGGTTCCTGGTGGTAAATGTCTATGAAAGGTAGATGAAGAAGGTTCATAGTTATAGAGTAGAATCTCTTTCTAAATTTACCAAGTACTTATATCCCTTTTAGGTTTAGGGTTCTGAATCAAGATATCAGCCCCACGTGCTCTCAGCTTACTGGTGAATGATAATAATTCCTGCAGTAGCAAATGACATAATAAAATAATCAGGCAGCCTGTGCGCATTGTAAATCAATGAGCACAGATGTCTCCAAATGGAGGGGATATTTGAAGATACTTGACATCTTGCTGAGTTCGGAACACTTGAGGGTGGGTTAGCGCCTATTTATTAAAATAAAGTGATCATCTTCCCACTCTAAAATCAAGCTCAGCATTAAATATAATTAAAAATATTGTAGAAGACTTTATCCCTTAATATTCACAGAACTTTGATCAACTTTTGTATAGTAGTGGATCACACATTTCTTAGTAAAATTTCTATGTTTGTATTTTTACATTAATAATTTAAACATTTTTATTGAAACAAAAACCACACATGATAACAACAACAAAAAAGATAAAAACCCTTGCACTAAAAAGCAGTAGTTCTCTGCCTACTCTTTCTTGTTTTCAGTCTTTTCTCAGATGCAACTTTTACATTTTATAACGGGTTCTTTTGGTTATTTACCTCCATATCTTTAAGCAATATCCGTATACTGCTAAATCTTGGGTTATTAGTTTTGGGTATTATGTATTGTCTTTCTGTGCTGATTCATGAGAATGTAACTTGATTAAGTCATTCAATACCTAGTTTACGCATATCTCGACTTTAGATCTTTATTGGTTACCTATGCGCTTCTAGACACAATACTTACTCCTTTTGCAACTTTAAGTGAGACGCTTATTCTTTTAACAAGAGACAGTGTATTTTGTGTCCCTGTCTTTTCAGTTCTTCTCTCCCACTTCTCCCTCCCAATCTGTACCTCTTGTAATCTGTACCTCTACAATATCAAGACTGTTAAACGTTTGCCTTTCATCATCATTCTACCATCTTTGTCTATAGGTTGATTCTAAAATTGTAAGCCGGTAAGTCGTGCTTATATTGAGACTCAAGCTTGTTTATTACAGTATCACATAGTATATTATTATTATACTTCTTACACAATTTTTAATTTTTCTGGAGTTTCTAATTGTCTTTTTCTTTTTTTCTGTGGTATTTGCCTTTCTTGTGTTTGCTTTTTTTGGGGGGGGGTCCATTCGGGGATTCTGTTAAGTTTCTCCAGAAACTACTTTCTTTTGAAGCTCTTCATCTTGCTACCCTTAATCAGTACTTGTTATGTAGGTTGGCTAACGGGAATCATCCTGGTGTTATTTTTCTTTGTTTCATCATTTCTGGAATGTGAGTCTTTTGCTTTCTTCATGGACTTCTTTCTGATGCAGTACATACTGACCAAAATTCCCTAAGAAAGGATATGTGAGATGCAACTTTTTTGATTCTTTGAATATATGAAAATCAGCACCTGCAAGTGAGATCTAAGTTCACACTTGAGTAATAATTTAATGAGATACAGAAAATATGAAATTATGCAGAATTTTAAAGGCAGTGTCTCTTTTTCTTGGTCATCTGTATTGCTGATGTGAAGTTTTGTGCCCGCTTGATTCTGATTCTTTGATGATCTGCTTTTTCTTTCTGCTTTTTTTCTTTCAGGAAAAGTTATCAACAGAGGCTTTTTTAACAGTTACTGGTGGGCAGTTCCAATCTGAAATTTTAGTCTTTCTGCTATCCAAAATGCTCCTATATTAATCCCTTCCATTTTTTCTCCCTTCCATTTTTGCTACTTACTTTCCATAACTCCTGTTAATTGCCTATTAGTTCTCCTGATTCAATCCTTTTGCCTTTAAAAATTTTGTTTTCTGGGAGAATTTCTCAATCCTGTATTCTAAAATTTCTTTTTCCTTTGACAATCATATTCTTTAAATCAAGTTTCCTTCTTAATCTGTTTGTTCTTTTTTCATAGTATATTGTTCTTGTCTTATGGATGCAATGTATTCTTCAATCTTTCTAAGGATGTTAGTGTGTCTATAAAAATTTCTGTTCTTCACATTATCTCTTTTCATTTTGGAATCAGTATTTCCTGTTTGGTTGGGTTTTTTTTTTTGGTGAGCATATCTCACATTAGGGATTTATTTAGATGTATGGGAGTCTTTGGTTTTCTGTTCACATTTCAGAGTAAGGCAAACACCATGCCTGGGTTTCTGATTTACATAGTAATGAAATCAGCTGTGTCATAAATACAAT
Source organism: Ovis canadensis (assembly GCF_042477335.2). Classification (NCBI taxonomy): domain Eukaryota; kingdom Metazoa; phylum Chordata; class Mammalia; order Artiodactyla; family Bovidae; genus Ovis; species Ovis canadensis. The sequence goes on along the minus strand of NC_091247.1, from coordinate 134,631,470 downwards.
TTTAATCTGTTTTCCCCATATTTCAGTCGTATGTGTCATTCCAACCCCTAGTGTGTCTGAATTTTCAGAATTCTGAGCATCTCAGTGGTTCTTCTGGGCAGTTTATCTCCATCTCTCTTCCTATACCACCTACTCCTCTTTTATTTTACTCTAAGCTCACTTCTTTATATATATATATTTATATATATATGCCTTTCATCTGTTAGCATATCTCCATCTACTTGTCATCTTCTAAAAATTTAAGTCCTCTGTCAGCTAAAGACCACTATTTATTCTTACCTCATGAGTTTATACCTACTTGCATTCTTCACTGACATTTTAATGGGCTTCTGGATGGAAAAGAACATAAATACATGTGCACACTCTGGCATCTTTATCTGGAAGTCCATGTTAATTTTTGAATGTGTTATTTTATGGTCTGAAACTTCTAAATGCATATTCAGTATTCATTTATAGCCCATGTCATTTGTAAAAATGTGTTTTCAATGGATATATTTAAGAGATCTTCTGGCATGTGTCATTTCCCTGGCTATTTTCTTAATATATGAAGGTAGAATAACAAGTTGAACATTTGTTTAATCTTTTGAGGTATCAATCATTTCAACTGATTATATTTGTTCTTTAAATCAACACTGTGGAATAGGTATTGCCACGATCCCATTTTATAGATGAATGGATCTGAGTGATAAGCTTAAGATCTGGTGAGTGCTGGCCTGGTACTTAGATCCAAACCTTTATTTTCTATGAAGACATACTATGTCTCTTAGATACCACTTAGTAAAACTCAGTAAATACAACAGCATAAATAAATAATGTAATCTGCCTACAGAATAAATTCCTGCACTCATAAAGCTTCATGTGTTATGTTTTAGTTCTACTCTTGGTTGTACTTTTAAAATAATATTTAAAACTATTCCTGAATATTTGTTAAGGATGTTGCATTCCCAGCTTCTCCTCCCAGTGAACTCCTGGATAATCTCCACTGATAAAATAAGTCATGTTGCATAAAGGAAAAGCTATTGTTTCAAAACGTCAGGGGCAGAGCTAAGGTAGAGTCAGACTCTTCTGATTGTCTTCAACTATTATATGCCTTACTAAATTTTAGGTCAGGTAATCTGGCTCCTAACATTCAAAACTGTATTAATTATGGGATTTTATAACAAGGTTATGCAGTATATGTTTGCCAATTGGGAAAGAAAGATAATTACGCTTGAATGTAGGTCACATTTAAGAAACTCTCTTAGGCCTAATGGGAACCATTTTCCTTAAAAATCAAGAATTAATGATATTGAAGAGAGTGGTGTCTCTCTCATCCTGTGACCCAGTTCTTCTGGTCCAAGATTTTTTTCTCTACCTCTTTTTGGTGGCTATTGTTAGGAAGAGGTTGTTGTGTGTGCATGCTCAATTGTGGCTGACTCTTTGGGGATCCCATGGACTGTAGCCTGCCAGGCTCCTCTGTCCATGGGATTCTCCAGGCAAGAACACTGGAGTGTGTTGCCGTTTCCTACTCCAGGGGATCTTCCCGACCAGGGATCCAACCCATGTCACCTGGGTCTCCTGCATTGGCAGGTGGATTCTTTACCACTGAGTCCTCAGGGAAGCCCTTCTTAGGAAGGGAAACTTGTATAATTTCCTATAGACAGTTTGGGCCAGCAGTGTAGCTGCTGAACTGGGCCCTGTTAGTTGTAAGAAACTGGTGGATGAAGAATTATCAATGAGGATGTTACAGAGACATTTTTAGGGTTGATATCATAAGCAGATAATTCTCCTAACTCCCCGCAAAGTGTTTTATGTTGATTTGTATGAGAAGGAGTTTTAGTCTTTGCCCTTGAAAAATTATGGTGTGTCTAAATTGTCAGTGTTTTTTGCTTTCTTTTTCTCTTGAGCTTTTTGAGATTCAGCATTGTCAAATGGCAAATCTAACAAACATCATTTAAAATGGGAGTGAACTCTCCTCAAAAACATGTAGGCTCTGTTGCATCTAATTAACCATTTTAATTGAGGCATGAAAAAATGTTCCACTCACAGATTTCCCAACCACTGCCCTACCCCTCCCAAACTCACCCCTCACCATCAGGATAAAGGCTACAACAAAATAATGGACTGTTTAAAATTCATTGCATGGTCAAAAAAGAAACAGTTTTCTAAAGGTGTATCTGGGTTTCCTTGGAATGGTGCAAAAGCTTTGATTTCACCACTGTAATTTAAGTGGCTTAGTGTTTTAACTTATGTTGGGACTGGGACAAAATAGCTTTTTAAAAAGGAGATAGGAGAGCTAAATTTTAATTTGTAGTTTTTAATTGGCTAGGATTTATATCAGTTTGAAATGTGCTTATTTCCAGTTATTGTTTTCATCTTTTCCTTATCTTATTACTAATGGAATATTATAGTTAACCAGTAGTTGTTGACATATTCTGAGGGTGAATTTTACAGTTGTGTTTCTCTTTGTCTCTTTTCCGTTTTTAAAGAATTAAGGTACTTTAACAAGCTGCTTTAAGGAATTAATAGTATCATAGAACATACTGTGTGCTAAGACCATCAGGCATTTTTCACTACAGGTGGGTATGATGCCTTAGAAAGATATCTGACACATGAAGGATGATTGGGGCATTGGAAAGATGTGGTCCTGAAATCACTCCCCTGATTGGGTCCCACAGCCCTTCCTCCCAGCAGTTACTAGGTCCACAGGACGGATGTTGAGCTAGCTGGAATTCAGAAGTGAGAAAATAGGCCTGGTTCTTCCCGGGTCTGTTCAGACACATTTGCTATTAATTGCCACTTTGGAGTTCTTTTTTAATGATGCATGATACCAGTGTGAGAGTTGGACCATAAAGGAGGCTGAGCACTGAAGAACAGATGCTTTCAAATTGTGGTGCTGGAGAAGACTCTTGAGAGTCCCTTGGACAGCAAGGAGATCAAACCAGTCAGTCCTAAGTGAAATCAACTCTGCATATTCATGAGAAAGACTGAAGCTGAAGCTCCTATACTTTGGCTACCTGATGTGAAGAGCCAACTCTATGGAAGAGACCCTGATGTTGGCAAAGACTGAAGGCAGGAAGACAAGGTGGGGACAGGGCATGACATGGTTGGATGGCATCACTGACTCGATGGAAATGAACTTGGGCAAACTCCAGGAGATAGTGAGGAATGGGGAGTTGTGCTGTAGTTCATCAGGGCACAAAGAGTCAGACAATTTAGCGACTGGATAAAAACAACATGAGTGGTGTGTGAGTTTCTTAGGATTTTGAGCCTTCTGTGAATATGAAACTCTGTGATCACTTCTTACAAATAGGTGAGCTGTGGTACAGTAATCCAGCTGCTACTTGTCTTTGGGGTGTAGTATGCTTAGCTAATCCTATCAACTATAATTCTAACTGGGTGGCTCTTGCAAAAGATGTAATCTTTACGTCAAGGATACATGAAGAAAACACTCCAGCCATTCTTGACACTTCCCAGGTCATGAAACAAGAACATGATTTATTTTTCTAAACAACATTTATAAGGTACCCAGATGGATCTCCACTTAAAGGGTGAGGTTGGAATCTAACCAGGATAGTAGAAACATTGCCTTTATCAAGAAGGGCATTGTTCAGGGTTGTGAGGCAGGATGAAGAAGTAATGAATGTCATGCTTTAAAGACATGTCTAATTGCCAGGAGATCATTCAGGTAGCAACTCAATAGCTCTGCTCCAGTGAAAAACATCTACTTCTGCTTTATTGACTATGATAAAGCCTTTGACTATGTGGATCACAACAAACTGTGGAAAATTCATAAAGAGATGGGAATACCAGACCACCTTACCTGCCTCCTGAGAAACCTGTATGTGGGTCAAGAAGCAACAGTTAGAACTGACATGGAACAACAGACTGGTTCTAAATAGGGAAAGGAGTACATCAAGGCTGTATATTGTCACCCTGCTTATTTAACTTATATGCAAAATGTTTGTGTGTTAGTCGCTCAGTCGTGTTCAACTCTTTGTGACCCCATGTACTGTAGCCCACCAGGCTCCTCTGCCCTTGGGATTTTCCAGGCAAGAATGCTGGAGTGGGTTGCCATTTCCTTCTCCAGGGGATCTTCCCAACCCAGGAGTCAAACCCAGGTCTCCTGCATTGCAGGCAGAGTCTTTACTCTCTGAGCCACCGGGGAAGCCACAGTACATCATGAGAAACACTGGGCTGGAAGAAGCACAAGCTGGAATCAAGATTGCCGGGAGAAATATCAATAACCTCAGATATGCAGATGATACCACCTTTATGGCAGGCAATGAAGAAGAATTAAAGAGCCTCTTGATGAAAGTGAAAGAGGAGAGTGAAAAGTTGGCTTAAAGCTCAACATTCAGGAAACTAAGGTCATGGCATCCGGTTCCATCACTTCATGGCAAAATGATGGCGAAACAATGGAAACAGTGAGAGACTTTATTTTCTTGGGCTCCAGAATCACTGGAGATGGTAAGTGCAGCCATGAAATTAAAAGATGCTTGCTCCTTGAAAGAAAAGCTATGACCAACCTAGACAGCATATTAACAAGCAGAGACATTACTTTGCCAACAAACTGTCTAGTCAAAGCTATGGTTTTTACAGTAGTCATGTATGGAAGTGAGAGTTGGACTATAAATAAAGCTAAGTGCCAAAGAATTGATGCATTTGAACTATGGTGTTGGAGAAGACTCTTGAGAGTCCCTTGGACTGCAAGGAGAGCCAACCAGTCAATCCTAAAGGAAGTCAACCCTGAATATTCATTGGAAGGACTGATGCTGAAGCTGAAACTCCAATACTTTGGCCACCTGATGAGAAGAGCTGGCTCATTGGAAGAGACCCTGATGCTGGGAAAGATTGAAGGTGAGATGAGAAGGGGACGCGACAGAGGATGAGATGATTGGATGGCATTACTGAATCGATGGACATGAGTTTGAGCAAGCTTTGGGAGTTGGTGATGGACAGGGAAGCCTGGCATGCTGCAGTCTGTGGGGTCTCAAGAGTGGGACATGTTTGAGCAACTGAACTGACCTGAATGATCTCTGGGAAGACATGCTTAAATGCTGGAGAGGAGCAAGATTTATAAAGGGGAAGGACTATGTTTCTCTGTGTTTCTTTAAATTTTTTTAAAGTCTTGGGATGACTTATTAGTGTATGTACATGACAGAATAAATTCAAGTGTTTCTGGGACTCTAAGACTTTGTAAATAAGGAAATTTTAGGTAGGTCTAAAGGAATATGAGGAAAGTTGGATAAAGAGTCTCACAGGGTGGAAGTAAGTTAAAGATTCTGCCTTTCCCTGTTTAAATAACATTCACTGGTTTGAAATTAAAATTGTGGGAACTTGGGAGAAAACTTTAAACTCAAGAGCGAGATGTCTGTTTTAATATTCAACACAGCAAGTTGTGTCTATGAGGAGATGAGTAATTTTTGGATGATTTTTGTGTTTTAAAACACTGTATTTGGTAACCCTGTTATAAGCTTTTGGGTATCTGCTGTACTCCATAAAATAGCTAAAACAGTTTGGATTTTTTTTTTTTTAATGGCCAGAGCCATTAGATGCTGTAGCACTTGGATCTGATCCATAATGCTTCATAGTCTAACAGCAATCTCTAGAGCCCAGAGCCCTGGGACTGATTCCAACCAAACAGTAGGTCAGCACTGGAAAAGAAAGAAGCTGTTGCCCAGATTGCCACAAATGGAAATGAGAGAAGAGAAATGCTTATCAGGGTAAATAAACTCAAAGCCTTATTATTAGGAAGGGAGCGGCAAGGGAGCAGGAGAAATAGACACAGGGCTGACATTTACTGAGGACTCACTCCATGTCTCACTTATTGTTAAATGCTTTTATGTCTTATAGTAGTTCACCTGCTGCTGCTGCTGCTAAGTCGCTTCAGTCGTGTCCGACTCTGTGCGACCCCATAGACGGCAGCCCACCAGGCTCCCCCATCCCTGGGATTCTCCGGGCAAGAATGCTGGAGTGGGTTGCCATTTTCTTCTCCAATGCATGAAAGTGAAAAGTGAAAGTGAAGTTGCTCAGTCGTATCTGACTCTTAGCGACCCCATGGACTGCAGCCTACCAGGCTCCTCCGTCCATGGGATTTTCCAGGCAAGAGTACTGGAGTGAGGTGCCATTGCCTTCTCCAAGTAGTTCACCTAGTCTTCACTAAATCCTAAAGGTTGTATTATGTTCATTATTACAGATAAAAAAGCTGAAGAGAGAGGTTATGAAACTTGCCCAAGGTCACATAGCAAGCATATGGTGATGTTTGTTAACTCAGGTGACTGACTCTGCCACAGGTAGGTATAATTTAGGCGGGTTGTCATTAGTGTCTGCTGTAGACCTGTAACAGTTTAGATCAATGTACGGTGGCCAAGGGTGATCAAATCATCCTGTTTTCTGAAGCTTCGAAAAGTCAAGGTAGAGAATTCATGGAACCTTGATCATCAGAATTATTGATACACTCTTGGCTTTATTCACTCATTCAACAAGTATTTATTGAGGTCCATCTACATGCCAGGTACTGAGCTGAGTAATGGTCCCACAGCAGGAGATGCAATTCTTGTACTCAGGAAATAGTAGACAAGAGGTGAATACATTCATGTTCACGAAGGGACTAGTTCAGTGAGTGGAAATATCATGTTATCCTGATGTACCAGGTTGCCATGGAATTAGATGCGCAAGTGACCTGAATATTCTGGTTACTTACATAGACTTTACAGAAGTGGACCTGGCCTCACTGCATGGCACATCCCCAGATGAACATGCCCTCATCCATGGGTTGTTTCGTCCATGGATTTGCTGCTGTAAGATTGTCCTCCTCATCCTTCTCTGTATATGCCACTCACCCTGTTGGTCCTTCAATTTTTTTCCTAGTCTTTTCCTCTGGGGGACTTGCTTGATTCCACTGATAATAAAAGGAAAGTAGTAGGGCATTTCCGTAGGGCTGTACCATCTCCATTTGGGATGGGAGTAGTTTTTCAAGAAAGGGAATGGATTTTTCTTCTTTTAAAGGTCTTTTAAAGGTCACAAGAGATTTAGAATGCCCTTGAAAACATACAGATAAATTATAAGCTTGCAAATTAATGTAATAATATTTATTTAATAATCTATCAAACAATGCTGAATGTTTTTAAAGGTATATACATTATATGCAGAAAAAACTTATAGAAAAAGACCAGACCCTGAGGAGAAGGCTGGGATTGCAGCTGATGGCCAAATGGGATTTTGTCTAATTCATGCTATTATAAAATTTTATCTGGATAATATATTTGCATATTACTTTAATAATAAAAAATAATACTATGAAAAGAGGTAACTTGAATGGAGAGCAGCTAGGGAGCTCTTGTAATAGTCCAGAAAATAGATGGTTAAGACCTGAAATAAAAATGAAGACAGTGTTGTGTAGGGATTGAGAATCAGAGCTCTGGTTCTAGACTGCTTGGGCTCAAATGCCTGCCCTGACACGCACTAGCTGTGTACCAGCTGGATAGATTACCTAACCTATTGTGTCATGGCCATTTCATCTATAAATGAATATGTAAAAAAAAATAACACCTACTCATAGGGTTGTCATGATAATTAAGTGGCTTAGTCTGTGTCAAGTGCTTAATACAATGGTTAGTAAGTCCTCTGTTAATACTGGCCACTATTTTAGAGGGGAATAGACAGGATTGGGTTGGGAGGAGTAGAAAGTGATGAATAACTGAAGATCCTACTACCTTGGATACCACATTGATGCTGAATATTTTATCTTGTGCATCATCATGCTTTTATGAGCATCACTTCCCACTGGTTGCCCTGAGGTCACAGGGGTATAGAATGTCATAATGTTTCTCTATTAATTCTATGGCAGGTACTGGAAGTTGGTTTTCTAATTATGAATTGCAGTCTGGAATGAGATGATTATATCACTTAGCCTCCTGTCTAGTTCTCTAATTAGTAAGTTGGTAACCATATCACTTATCTGTAGAGCTTGGATATATTTTTTCAGTTAATAATGTGACAATACACATTTCAACAGACATACAACATCTCTTCTCCACTTTTCCCTGCTTATTCTAATGCATTTTCAGTCGCTGATGAATCTGCTCCCCTAGATAATGTTTTGGGAAAACAAGACAGGTCAAAGGAAAAACATTACCTCTCAAAGTCCAATTGTGTGAAAACACAAAGATAAATATCACTCAGGGGGCAGTGGGGGCTGCTGCCACTCTGCATGCTGCCTATCTCTCTGAATTATTTTAAGGATTCAGTGAGGAAAAGTATGCTTTAAGAAAATATCAAGACTGTACACATGAGTATTTAATCTGTTGGCTTTCAATTTGTCATTTTTTTTCTATCCCGCACGAAAACACTGTAGAGAAAATTCTAGATGGCTACATTCGAAAAACCAGCTTTCGCTGAGTTCATATTTCTCTTCAGTTTTATCTACCTGTCTCACCTTTGAATTTACTAACTCTTGAGTAATTGTTTAAGTTTTGACATTTTATTCTCTTCAATTTTTAGAACTCTGCTAGGATAACTGCCGAATCTTTGGAAAAGGGTGAATATTTAGTTTAGATGTTATCCTCCCTTCTCTATCCAATGTATATCTACATGTTTTTTTCCTCTAATTATGACCCTAAATGAAGCTTTGATGGCATTAAGGCCTTTTCACCTGTGCTTAGGAAGCTCTTTGAGCCTTTCCTGAAGATCTTAATGTGGCTTGTAGTTGCCTTGATTTAGGTCATAATCTAGTCCATTTTCTAGCTTATATCATGCGTGCCTGCTAGTTGCTCAGTCATGTCTGACACTTTGCAACCCCATGGACTGTAGCCCACCAGGCTCCTCTGTCCATGGAATTCTCCAGGAAAGAATACCAGAATGGGTTGCCATTTCCACCTCCAGGGGATCTTTCTGACCCAGGGATTGAACACACATCTCCTGCACTGTAGGTAGATTCTTTATGGGCTGAGCCATTAGGAAAGCCTGGCCTCATAGGTAGATCTAAAATAATGTAATTCCACGTAATTCCTGCACTTTTTCTATGCAGGCCCATATTCTAGGTCATAATGTCTTTATACACCCTACCATAGGAAAAATTCTTCTGTTATTGATTGTTTTCTTCTTATTATTTGTAAACCTGGAGTATTAGTTTATACATTTCTGGGTTTTCACTTCTACTGGATTTTTCTCACTTATATATCAGAAAATATCTTAATATGTTATTATGAATTTGAAGTTGTATTCTCAAATGAGAAGGTATTGATATTTTGTGAATGCTAAAGTGTGTTTTTAAAAAAATAACACTTTACTGAGGTATAATTGGCAGAAAATAAACTGTACACATTTCAGATGCCCAACTGGAAAACAACTTTTGAGTAACAAATTCAATTCATTTTACATAGAAACTCCAATTTAGGTACCAGCCTATCTTTCTTCTTGTCATCAAAGCTAAGCGTCTGAATTACTCATCTTCCAGTAAAGTCCATTCTTAGTCTCTCTCAATCAGGTTTTTGTTCTCATGCCTCAGGTGAAATTGCTGTGGCAAGACTTCACTGCCAAATCCAGTGGACATTTTCCAGTCTTTTCAGCTTGGAGTCTTTGGGACTCTTGCCATCGTTGACCATTCTCTCCCATCTTGAGAGTGTCACCTTTCTGGGCATCCACAAGGACACACTCTGCTGATCCCTCTCCCACCACAAATATGGTCCCTCCTCATCCTCCTTCCCCTCCCTGGCCTTGAAGTGGTGGCAGTGCCGTGGCTCTACCCTTTGCTAGTCATCATCTCGACACCTGCACTCTCCCTGAGTGAGCACATGCACTCAATTTGTTTTCCTGAACAGATGCTCACAAGTTACAGGTGAACAATTACAGCTTAAACTCCTTTTCTGACATCATATTCATACCCATAAACTTCTTGTTGGACATTTCTACTTGCATATACCTTAGGCATAAAAATTTAGTATTTTTAAAACTTACTTCATAATCATTTTTCAAAACCCTTCTCTTCCTTCTCTATTCCTTAGCCGAAGACATAGGCCTTTCCTCTGGGCAGATTACAGTGTTGGCGGGAAAACAATGTAGAAGTGTGTGACGTGATCCCAAACAAGCTTGTGCTGCTTATGCCAGTTCTGTACGAGGAAGCAGCAAAGGACTCCGCAGTAGTAGCAGTGTTAGTCGCTCAGTCTTATCTGACTCTTTGCGACCACTTGGACTGTAGCCGGCCAGGCTCCTCTTTCCAAGGGATTCTCCAGGCACGGATACAGGAGTGGGTTGCCATTCCCTTCTCCTGGGGATCTTCCTGACCCAGGGATTGAACCTGGGTCTCCTGCACTGCAGGCAGGTTCTTTTCCATCTGAGCCATCAGGGAAGCCCAAAGACTCAGTGGTACTACACAACTGTTTGGGGAAGAGAACCCTCGAGACTGAATTCCCAGTGACAGGGAAGAACGGATGGATGCAGAGTATTCTGAAATGCAAGAATGTCAAAATGAGGCAAGAGATGTCAAAAAAGCCTTCGCAGAGCCCACGCATCTTCATGCCTTCATTTATTCAACAGCTGCCTGTTGAGAATTTGCCATGTGTTGTGAACTCGTAGGCTCTGGAGAAGCATTAGTGGGGAAGAAGCAAGACTCTTGCTCTCATGGGGCTTATGTTCTAACTGGAAGAATCAGACACTAAATATGTCAAACATGAATAAAAATATAAGGCTTTCCAGGTGGTGCAGTGATGACGAATCGACCTGCAGTGCAGGAGATGCAGGTTCTATCCCTGGGTCAGAAAGATCCCCTAGAATAGGAAATGGCAACCCACTCCAGTATGCTTGCCTAGAAAATTTCATGGACAGAGAAGCCTGGTGGGCTGCAGTCCATGAGGTCTTAAAGAGTCAGACATGACTGAGCACACACACACAGTCATAAAAATAAAGCTTTAGAGAGAAGTCCTCCTGGGCAATTAATAGTATAATAAACTAGAAAATGCTAGAATGGTGGGGAGGAGTCCATTAGAACTTAGGATGACGGAAACCTTTCCGTAATGTTTGAGCTGTTTGTTGAATGAGTAGATGAATCTTCCTCTCTTCTTTACCTCTAAAGAGCAGAAGGTTTCAAAACCAAATTGAATCATTGAAAGGAACCCACAGAGTGAATTTTGGGCAGTATGAGTTTTCTTAAAGTCTTCACAGCAAATCCAGAACAAATGTTTCTCTGTTTCACTTTCTTTTCTTCAGAATTTAAGATAAGATGCGGACTTACTGGGCTTGTCTCTCTCACTCAAATACTGTGTTTGTGCTTCGATGCTGAGGAAACTGAAACGTTCTCAGTAGAGAGACCTCTGTCTGGAGTGTCTGTGGTGTGAAATCCTTAGCAGTGTGCAGATGTTGGCCTCCAATTTATCTTTGATGGTATCCCCAGATCCTACAGTTTCGGCAACATATAAAGAAAAAAATAGAAGTCTGATTTATAAGTGGCGTCCTGCATGTTTATTCAGGGAATTGAATTCAGGAAGCTCGTTTCTGGGAAAACAGCAATAATTAAGACAAATTCACATAAAGGTCTTACCTTCTAGCAGAAGGAAGTAGATGATAAACAAGTAAACAAATAAAAATAAAATGCCAGAGTGATAAATACTATTAATAAAATAATGGGAGGAGGATAAGGGGAGAAAAAGTCATGGAGAAAGAGCAATCTTAGAAGGTATCTCCTGGGACAGGGGTCTCCGGTTTCAGGGAACATGATTTTGGCACGAACTGAGCTGGGGATGGTTTGGGGATGATTCAAGCACATTACATTTTTTGTGTGCTTAATTTCTATTATGATTGCCCCAGCTCCACTGCAGATCATCAGACACTAGATTCTGCTGGTTAGGGACTCCTGTCCTGGGAGGTGATGTTTGCGTGAAGACCCAAGAGGTGAGAAGGTACCAGCCACAGGCGGGAGAAGTAGGCCTGCAAACCAGTCAGCTAAGAGTCTGGTTTATTCAGCAGAGGGATAATTTCTCATTTCAGTAAATGCTGTTTATACTGCATCACTTTCACAAACATGACATTTAGACCAGAAAGGGAAGTCCATTTGACCTATAGATCTCTTAAGGATTTTTTTTTTCTAAAGTTGTCTTATGATCTTGAATGAACTGATGTCCTCAAAAAGTACATACTCAGTTCCATCGTTGCAGACAAGATTCATAAAGACTTGATGTTCCACATATTTAGTTTTGCTATGGAAGCAGCAGAAGGATAAGAAAAGGCAATGCAAAAGAGGTCCTTTATGGTCTCACTGACTTTAAATTCAGTAAAATAAAATGTAAAAGCATGAATGTGTACTTGTCCTTGGTAGAGGGAGGAAGGAGAGCATCTCTCCTTGAAGGCTGCTTTTCCTAAGCTCATGTCTCTGCTCCACCATTGAAAAGCCCACAGCTCCCCTTTGGCAGTTATAACTTTTCCCATGAAATAAGGAAAAAGAACTAAGACTCGCTACCACTGAAGAGAAGCCAGAAGCCGTTAGTTGGTTTTCATTGCTTTTGGTTTCTGTTTGAAGATGCTCGTTCTTGGAGAACGCATGATGCTGACCTGGGGAATTTTTGTTTGAGGTTTTCGGGTGGCCCAGATGAGCTGGCTGATGAGACAGAAATCTTTTCTTTAAAAGGCATTTTAGGGAGAAGATAGGGTTTGGAGTGAGAGCTTGAGAATTGAGTCCTGTCGCTGTTATACTTGTGGTTTGGCTTTCAGTGAATCACAGAACTCATCTTCTGGGACAGTGAGGACCAGGCGATGAGTCTGTGTTTGGTAATTGCAAGACACCTTGAAAATATTGCTTATTGGTTATTACTGTTCTCATTATCATTGTTTTTATTCTCCTGGTAGACTTCTCCTCCCAGTGACTCATTTTACTCAACAAACTTAACAATTTGAGGTTTTCTGTACCATCCTGTTTGAAGGAGTATGTCCTAATTACTTCAACACACAAATACTGAAATTTGAAAAAAAAAGAAAATTAAATATTAGAAGGTGTTAACAAAACAGATGAGGCATTAATCTAAGGTGGGTTGGGGAAAAAGCCAGGAAAAAAGCATAAGTCAAGAGTTAAAAGAATGTAACAGAGGGTATGAAGGATGAATTCTGCCAGGAAGAACCGTGGATATGTGGTGGCTTAGAGAGCACTTAGTTACTGTTACAGAGAGGTTAACAGGCAGAGCAAATGCCTGGCCCGGAAGTGGCCTGACCGCCTGTGCAGGGGCAGGCGTGGGACCAATTGGGTGGGACGTCCACAGCGGCACGTACCTCTGTGTCTCGTAAGCGTGGCAGCAGTCAGCCTGTGCTTTCCCAGTACAGCTGTCAACATCACAGGGCCAAGAGCAGGAAGGAAGGGCACGTCCCCACAGGCCCAGTGATGGGGCAGAGGAGTGAGTGATAATAACAGCTCCTGGCAGCCAGGCAGCAGCTAATCAGGACCAGAAAATCTGGTGTCCGTAGCAGGGTCCCTGAAAGCTTTCCCACCGTAACTCCATCACTCCCAGACCTACAGCCACACTCACACACACACAGAGATACACACACACACACCGCCCCCTCTCCCTTTTATTGAAAGTGACAGCTATTTATCAAGCATAGCCACAAGAGTCAGAAGGCCTGTTTTGAGTCGTGGTTCTGCCATCTATTGGCTGTGTGACCTTGGGCACATTTCTCAAAGCCTCTATAACATGGGTCTGCAGGCTGCAGGGTTCCCCAGGACAGGGGTGCCGAGAGGAGTCAGTGAGATCGTGTACAGGCAGTGCTGCAGAGCTTGGCACATCATAAATACTCAATAATTAGGATGCATGAAAATGGAACCAGTGCTGGAGCCAAAACTGGGCCCACACTTGAAAATCAAGATAGTTCCCACAATAAAGATGTCCTTGAACTTGGAACAGCAGCAGGACTTTGTTCACGCTGCGTCTCAGGGGGTGAGGTGAGTTCCCTGTATGTCTGGTCTGCCTGCCTTAGGGTGGGTCTGTAGATTGGCACAGGGTTTGTACCCCAGGTGAAGGGCAGGAAGAGGGATATAGGCTCTGGAAACCTGGAGGGTACTAGTACATTGCCAGGCAGAGGTGTGAGTGTTCTAGAATGCAGGAAGGCTGTAGCAGGAACAAAAGCACATAGGCAGGCCAGGAAGCCAGAAAACAAGGGCTGAGAGGTCAGGGGGCCATGAAGAGGTGAAATCAGCGAGCCAACGAAGAGGTCCGGGCATACAATTCCAGAGAGGTGGAGGCTGGCTGAAAAGGCAAGCAAGCTTGAATGAGAATGCTTCAGGATCTGAAAGACTTGAGTTAATTGTTGTTTTAAGAATAGGTGATGAAATGAAAGTGAGGGAGAAATTAAATGAGCAAGAGAGAGCCAGATGGATGGAACAAATCTATGCAGGAGAACGAGAGGGATCACCTGGTTAAGTGGACTTACTTTTGGAATGAAGGAAGCGTTCCTCTTCCAAAAAGGAGGGTGAAGGTGTAGAGAAACAGTGAGGTAGAGAAGAGAGAAGTTGATGAAGCCTGTATCTGGTGGCCTCAGTCTCAGAGGAGAAGGAGACAAAGGCATCTGGTGGGGAGGGTGGGGGCCGTGAGGCAAAGGCTTTAGGAAAAGTGTCAAATAGTGCCTGGGGAATTTGGTAGGAAGCCAGCTGAAGATGAATCCCTTCCCTGTAGTGACTTCAGCATGTCTGGAATGCACCTAGCCAGGCTGCCTCATAAGGAAACTGAAAGTTGTCTATACCCACAGCCTCAAATAGCAAAACCAAGCTCATCCTCCCCTGCTCCAGCTGATACAAAGCGCCCCCACCTACTGTCCCCACTTCCTACCACAAACCTTCCCCTCCACACCCACTCCCCTCTGCAGACCTTACTCTCAGAGGCCGCCCAGGCAACCTGGAGGCCATGCTCCCTTCTCTCAGGTCTCATTCTTATTGCCATCCCTAGAGAATAAATATCTTCTTTTCTCCCTTACCCTTCCCTTACTCTCACTCCCTTTCTCTGATGTCTTCAATGTTTTTGTTTAGACCAGTGTTTCTCAAAAGTGCAACAAATCGCCTAGGGAATTTTGGTAAAATGCAAATCTTAATTCTGGAAGTCCTGAGAATCTACATTTGTAACAAGCTTCCAGGTGATGCTGGTGTAGCAGGCTCTTGTGCCAGTTCCATGACACTTTACTAATTTTTCCCTCATCACAGTTAACATTGCTGCTGTTTCTCCCACCGTATTTTGAGCTAGTCAAGGATGGCATTGGTATCTTTGTACACCTCTTTATTCTCCCAAGTGCCTGGTGCATTGTCTTGTTGCTGGTGCCCAGTAAGTACCTGGGACTCATGACATATGCTGGAAATATCTATTTTGTGTTAGGGCTTTTTTTCTCCCACATTTTTTGTTTATTACTATCTCATTTCACTTCACCTGAAACTTGTCACCTCAGCCCTGGGCCCAATGTGTCACTGGAAGGAATCTCCATACTAAAATGTTAACTTGAACTATTACTTATCTCAAGAATATTTGAAAGAGGAATATCCCATTAGAGGTCAATGTCTAACATAGGATATACAAATCATCTACGCAGTGTTTCTCATGTTCCTCTAGGTAATTAATTTTGTAGTGTCTTGCTGAGTAACAACTCTCCTGACAATATCTGAAGCATGGGAATGTTCACAGAATGTTATTTAGAATTTTCAGAAACTGAAAACCCCTTACTATCAGAATGGTATGTGTTAGAAAGTGTTAAGTCGCTCAGTCACGTCTGACTCTTTGTGACCCCACTGACTGTAGCCCTACAGGCTACTCTGTCCATGGAATTATCCAGGCAAGAACACTGGAGTGGGTTGCCATGCCCTCCTCCAGGGGATCTTCCCAAGCCAGGGGTCGAATCCAGGTCTCCTGCTTTGCAGGTGGATTCTTTACTGTCTGAGCCACCAGGGAAACCCATGAATAATGGAGTGGGTAGCTATCCCTTCTCCAGGAGATCTTCCCAACCCAGGAGTCAAACCAAGGTCTCCTCCATGCACGTGGATTCTTACCAGCTGAGCTACCCAGGAAGCCCTCAGAATGGTATGCTGCTACTGCTAAATCGCTTCAGTCGTGTCCAACTCTGTGCGACCCCATAGACGGCAGCCCACCAGGCTCCCCCGTCTCTGGGATTCTCCAGGCAAGAACACTGGAGTGGGTTGCCATTTCCTTCTCCAATGCATGAAAGTGAAAAGTGAAAGTGAAGTCGCTCAGTCGTATCTGACTCTTAGCGACCCCATGGACTGCAGCCTCCCAAGCTTCTTCGTTCATAGGATTTTCCAGGCAAGAGTACTGGAGTGGGGTGCCATTGCCTTCTCCGTCAGAATGGTATAGGTACTTACAATTCTTCTTTTGCCTTTTCTTCTGAATAACTTCCCACTCATCTCCTAACCTGGAGGGGGAATTTGGTGATTCAGGCTTAACAACTTCCCACTTTCCCCCTCTCCTGGAACTTCACTGAGCATGCTGATTTTAGTTCTGTCCACCGTCCACATAGCATCATGTAATATGCTCAGTCTTGGAAAATGGCAACAACAAAATCCCTTCTAATTCTTCCCCATGAAATTGCCAGCTGTGTTCCACCCGCACTTCTCCTGAGGGTTTGTGCTGCTTTCTGCTCCAGTGGCTGCTATTGAGAATTGATAGACCTTGTGGTCAAAGCATGAGCTTCCCAGGTGGTGCTAGTGGGAAAAAACCCACCTGCCAATGCAGGAGACATAAGAGACATGGGTTCAGTTCCTGGGTTGGGAAGATCCCCTGCTGGAGGGCATGACAACCCACTCCAGTATTTTTGCCTAAAGAATCCCACAGGCAGAAGAGCCTCGAATGCTACAGTCCATAGGGCTAGGGCTTGACGGAGTTGGACATGACTGAAGCAACTTAACGTGCATGCACGTAATCGATGCATAGCCAGCTCTCCACCTAGGACTCCCCTTCAGCCAATACTGATGCTGCTGGAAAGGGAGGGAGCAATCAGTTCATTTTACAGAGGAGGTCACTGACTGTAGTTTTCTTTATCATCTGAAATATGGCTTGCTGGAAGGATATTTTTGACCCTCTGTGAGCCTCTTTCATCCTAAGTGTCTCTCTGCCCTCTCAGTCCTCCAGCTTATGCTTCTCTCTGTGGTATATGCTTCCATGACTGTAAGGGAATAGAGGAACTGGATTCTCAGAAGGGATTCCAAGACCTTTAACACTTAAGCAGTAAAGACATATTTGAACAGAGGGGTCTTCTCGGGCCCTTGAACCCACTCTGTGTAGCCAGCCATTCCCTACGTGTGTGTGCTAAGTTGCTTCAGTCGTGCCCGACTCTTGGTGACCCTATGGACTGTAGCCTACTAGGCTCCTCTGTCCTTGGGATTTTCCAGGCAAGAATAACTTGAGTGGGTTGCCGTGCCCTCCTCCTGGGGATCTTCCCAACCCAGGGATCGAACCCGCTTCTTTTATGTCTCCTGCTTTGGCAAGTGGATTCTTTTACCACTAGCACGCCTGGGAAGTCCAGTTATTCCCTATACCTGTGCCTAAATTTCACTCTGACCAGAGGAGGCCATCTCATTGAATGAATCATAACTTTAGGACCTACTAGTCATAGTAGCATCATGTAGGCACAAAAAAATGTCTTTCTGTGGCTCTTTCTCAGACTACTTAGAGCTTCCCACCTTGAACCACTGATGTTTAGAGCTGAATGTGATGTAGTATGTAGGGCAATTTGCCAATAGAATATCATAGATTGAGACAGAGAAGCCTTCAGAGCTCTATTCTTCAAAGAGTTCTTGCCAATCATCTCAACCTTTCAATGTCCACCTTAGTTTTTATTCCATTTACTTGAATAACCATTTGCCCTTAACACAAAACACATGTGTCTTTGTCCATCAATATCACGCTTTATGTGATGGGGGAGGCTGCCACTCAGCCATTTAAAAGGACCTGTCTTTAAAAAGGACATGTTCAGGGTGTGGCCAAAGGCTCATCTGAAACCCTAGAAATTGTAGGTGAAAAGTATTTCATGGGTTATTTGAGCAAGGCTGCCTGGGGGAATTATAAGAGTCCAGAGCAATAACTATCATGTTGGCTGTTTCAGAAATTAACTGAATGGGAAAATAGATGCCATCTGACTTGCGTAAGTGTAAGGACAGGGAGCATATGGGCCCAAATTTGGCTTCAATTTCGCTTTGAAGTTAATGGGCGTGGCAAGTGCTTATCTAATCGTCACTGGACCAGTATATTTTGCACATTCAGGATTTTGTTAATGAGACAATGGTTATTTATGTTCTGTACTCTTCCCCACAGACTGCAAAAATACCCTTTGCTCAACTCTGTCTAATCATCGCATACATCAACAGTCAAAGGTAATGACAAAAGGTAAGTTTATGGAGCAATAACCCTGTTAGTTAGTATAAAAGAGCTATTCCTGGAAAAAAGATTTAAGTAATCGTGAACTTCAGTCTGACTGAGAGGGCCTCAGTAGCTTGGTGATCCTAACATAACCATCTTTGGTCAGGTTGGTAGTCAATGTAGAAGTGAGGGGTAGGTGGGAAGGTGCAGTTGACGGTTGTTTAACATATAGAACATGAGTCTCATGTTATTTCTTTCAAGGTCAAGTTTAAATTTATAAGTCTGCTGTCTCTGTCCACCATAACATTCACTGGTCACTTTCTAAATCAAGGTCTATTTATTAAACACTTACCAAATACATACTAAATTCTAGATGCTGGTACCTTGGAGAGTCAAAAATAAGTGTGACCGAGCTCTAGGAGTTCTCTATCTAATGCTGAATCCCTTCACCACAGTTCACCTGGAATGTGATTCACAAACTTACTCATGGACTCATCACTGTCGCTTTTAAAATAGTGATGCCTGGATCTCTCCCCAGATACGTCAAATGAAAATCTCTGGGACTGGGCTCCCAAAGCTGTGTATCTCACAGGTTCTCAAGACAATTCTTTTTCTTCCCCCAAGACAATCCTCATGGTACTGTCTCAGCAAGAGTCTACAGATCTGAGTTTGGGGACTAGTCACATATTTTGCTTATTTGTTACACAATGTTATTATATATATTTTATTGATTGTCTTATATGTCAAGCTCATACAAACCCATTTAAAATTATTTGAAGAACTATGACTTCTAATCTTCTCAAAGTCAATCATAGTATTGTGTTCAGACCATTAATAAATCAGCATTTTTTAGCCCTGAGTGCATTCTAGAATTCTTTGGAGCTTTTTTATTTTTTAATGCTAAAGCCAGTCACTACATACCCATTAAGTTAGAAATGCTAGACACTGAGTCCTGGGTATTGACATTAAAACATTTCTCCAGTTGATCCTAATATGAATCCAGGTTAGAGACCCACTAGAATAAATCCTTGCTGTTGATGACAATGAGCATGATGAATCCTTATCTTCCTGGAACCAGCATGCACCTTTTGATAATTCCCTCCATTTGTATGACTATCCTGAGTGTTCAGAGTGCTTTCATCTTTCATCATGAATCTTGTAAACCCCTGGAAGAGACCTGAGAGATATTCTAGCCAGATGTCAGCAAGTGCTTCCTATAAAGGACTAGACAGTAAATACTTTAGGCTTTGTGAACCGTGTGTCACAACTATTCTGCCATAAAATGAAAGCAGCCATAGGCAATATATATATGAGCAGGCGTGGGTGTGTTCCAATAAGCATCATTTCCAAAACAGGTTGGAGCTGGATCTGTCCCTCAGGCTGTTATTTGCTAATCCCTGATCTACACCAACACTCTTATTTTACAGACGAGGAAATTGAGGTCCATTCGTTGACGTGATTTGACTCAGATCTTACAGTTAGAAAAAGGCAAAAATAAGCCTGAAGTTCAGGTGTTGTTGTTGTTTAGTTACTAAGTTGTGTCTGACACTTTTGTGACCCCATGGACTATGAAGCCTCCTAGACTCCTCTGTTCATGGGGGTTTTCCAGATAAGAATATGGGAGTGGGTAGCCATTTCCCTCTCTGGGGGATCTTCCCAACCCAGGGGTCAAGCCTGAGGTTCCTGCCACATCTTTTGCATTCGCAGGTGGATTCTTTACCACTGAGCTGCCTGGGAAGCCCCGAAGTTCAGATAGTGAGGCTTAAAAAAAAGGCAAACAAACCCAAATGATGACCCACAGTCAGTGAATAGTGTTTCTAAAAGGGTTTCTCATCTGTGCCCTCTATGTTTGTGTGGACTTTTTGTGTAATGGTGGCTGCATGCATGTTTATTCCTCTGCTCTGTCTGCAAGCTTCTAGAAACTAGAGCCTGAACTTGTTCTGTGCTGTGTCCCCAGGGTCCTGGGACAAAGTAGCGCCCAGTACCTGTCAGTGAATCGAGTCCATCAGAGCCGTGCATTTGGAGCTCAGTTTCATGTGTTTATTTTCAAGATATCCTGATCCTGGCTGGCTCATCAACTTCCTTGACTAACTTCTGTTGATATCTAGCTTACTAGGCTTGTGCTCTTTGTAACTTCAAATAACATTTGCATAATGACAGAAAAAGTCTTGAGGTTGTCACAGTGGATAAAGCAAAGGTCAAGAGTATAATTACTTTGAAAAAGTCCACCTTCATGTTTTGCCAAAAAATGGTAAGAAATCAATGTGAACACTATTCTCCCTGATATTGTTTGCTGTTCACTTTTTTCCTCTGTCCAGGCATGTGGGGCAGTATGTTTCTCTCATATGTTACATCCAGAACTGCCTTCCCACCCCCAGTGCCCCAAACCACTGTGCAGACTCCCCAGCTTAACCTTGAGAGGTGCTGTTTACAGTTGGATGAACCTGGGACTCTCCCTTCTTGATTTAAGCTTAGCAAATGGACAAGAAGAACCAGCAGAACCTGTACAGCAATTTCAGTCTATAAACAAGCAATCCAAAGGGAATGAAGGTAGATATTACTTTATGACTGCAATTATTGTCTTCTCTCCCAAGGTTGTCAACACACCAGGCTGAGCAGTGGCTTGAGAAAGTTCCTCACTTCCCAGGCAGGTTTGCTGGTTGCCGTGCCAGTAACACCATCCGGGGTGTTTGCTTCATTCAGGTGCAGTGGGCTATTATCTTATGTCCTTTACGTTATCAAAGCATATGTTTTTCATACACATATACATGGTCCTTCCCACACACACAGTGTTGCTAATGTTGCAGTACAGAGAAAGAGCAAAACAGAATGTTATGTTCTCACAAAGGCAAAAAACTTTTAAAAGATAATTCATACTGGGGAAGAGTGGGTCAAATGCTTGGGAAATAAATGAAGGTGATTTAGCCATCAATACAAGGTGTGGCTCTAATGTCATATAATTTGCAAAGCCTCTGTACAGAACCATATTATTTGACTTTTAAATTCTGTACCCTGATAAATAGTTTGAGAGATATAAAAAAAAAATAGATGACATGGTTCCTGACATCTACTAGTTGACAATCATTTGAGGAGAAAGAACAGTGCATGTATATGTCATTGAATGAATGAATGATTAATTGACACATGTAAAAAAATGATAAAGCCTCTCCATGAATGAAATAGGTGATACCTTTTACATGAATTCAGAGGGGAGGATTTACTGTGTGGAATGGAATGGCTAGGAGATGGTATTTACATTAGGTCTTGAAGGATGGATTTGGATAGCAGAGGGGAGGTGAAGACCATGCCAAGCTGGACGGTGAATCAACAGGCACATAAGTGAACTGTGCCATCTGTTTGGGGTAGTGCATTTCGTGATGGTGCCTTGGTTGCAGGGTAAAATGGAAGTGACTGTGGGAAACTAATAATGCCGTGGTAAAGTCTGTGGGCTTGGGTTCAAGTCCTAGCTCTGCATTGCTTCATCTATAACTTGAGAATAGTGGTTTAATCTTCCTAAACCACAGGTTTTTATTCTATAAAACTGGCTGATAAAAATGTCCATCTCATGAGTTATTCTGCAGATTAAATGAAATTATCCATGTTAAACTGTGCAATGCTTGGCACACAATAAACACTCCATCAATAATAACTATTAAATTATGGCAGAGCCTGAAGGTCAAAGGGAATTATAATTTCCCAGACAAGTTGGTACTCATTCCTTTTAGACATCTGCTGTGACCTAAAAATCCCTTCTCAGACTGCCACTTCTTTTCATTCTTGTCTGTGATCCAAGCAAGGTCATTCCCATCGTGGAGAGCTGCTCCAGGAGCTCTTGGTAGGACTCTGAGACTGAACACCATGAGTCAGGACTTTGAAGCACTAATCTGACTGCTATGACTGACATGTTCTCTGGGCCTTTGATTATCTAAATTCAACATCTATAAAATGGCCTTTGATGCTGATATAGGGAGTGAGTCAACAGCACCCCACCACCATCTTCCACTCCCTGAAAGGTATAAAATTCTAAGTAAGAATAATATTTCTCTTTGTGTACTTTATTGCATGTGTGCTAAGCCTCAACAAGGAGTTAGGAAAGAAAAAAATGGGAAGCTAGCGTGGGAGTATTCAAAAGAACCCATATGATGTCCCCTTAAAGAAGAGGTTTATAAAGGAGGAAACTGAAGCCCAAATCATGGCAAGCCACTCAAGTATTCTTGCCAGAACAATCCCATGGAAAGAGGAACCTGGTGAGTTACTGTCCATGAGGTCGCAAAGAGTCAGACTCAAAGAAAGCGACCTAGCACACACGCTCAAAGCCCAAATGGTAGATCTAACGTGCTCAGGGTCACACCAAGCAGGAGATCTCCTGATGCAAGTGGGAAGCCTCCTTGTTTATCCTACTAATCCTGCTTGCTGATTTATAGAAGTATCGGCTGCTTTATTTTCCCAATAATTAGGACCTTCAGTTAGGACTGACAGTAACTCTCATTACGGGGTCCAGAAAGGATTATGCCAAGGAAAGGTTATACCTGGAACATTTGTTATGCAAAGCGCTGCCTTCCTAAGTAGAGAGATCCCACAGTGTTCCCTCCCTGGAACTGCCAGTGTGTCTCAATTGCCAGAGCATCTCCACCAGCCTACAGACACGGGCTGCTCCCTTGATGGGCTTGCTGTGGCTGTTTGATGGCCATGAAATACCATTTAGGAGATGGTCTTTAATGTCTTTTTGTTGTTGATCCTTAGCCTTCATGGAGCCTGAGCCTCTGAGGGGTTTGCTTTCAGGCCATGTGCCCAGAAAGGGTTTCTCAGTCTGAGTCTGTCCATTGCTGGTTGCTAGGGCCAGGGTGTGCTGGTTACCACTGTGTTTCCCAGCAGTGCCAGCAGGATCTTTTTCTTCCTCTCTGTGCCTCCAAAGCAGTTCTTCTGGGGTAGCTTTGTGTGTAGCTTCTGGGGTAGTTCTGCCTGGGGCTGAATGGTGAATGGCCTGGGGATGTATGCATCCTGCCCTTGCCCCTTGTGTGTGAGTCTTCGGGAATCTGACTTCCAGGGCAATTGCAGTTTGGCTACACCCCAGGACATCGTCATCAGAGTTGGCGATTTGTCCTGTGCTGTTTGGAGAGCCTAGAAAAGTCCCTTGGGAAGCTTATCAGATGGTCTGATGAGAATAGTTTCTCAGAGTCAAATTGCCATTTTCAGCATCATCTTTGCTATTGGGTTTCTCTTATAAGAAAGACATAAAAGATAAACAGACTCTTTTCCAAAGAAGTGTGGACTTTGATCATGATCGTTGCCAGGAGCTTCACTGTGTAAATACCTCTCCTCCCACAGTCATGTGGCAGCCTCTCTGTTTGCTTTGAACCTGGGTGAGACCAGGTGGCTTTATTGATATAATCTTCCCCATCCCCTCTCATCCTTTACTTCTCACCCTCTGCTCTCCCTTGACCTTTCTGATTCCCAGAGGGTGCTAGGGCAGTGCCCTCAAGAATAGGTTGAGCCAGATAAGTTTCTGAAGGTATCTGGACATCTAAAGACTCCTGGCAGTCACAGTGACCACATCGTGGTCAACAGTTTCCAAGAGAGACGACTCAGACCTGAGGTCCAGAAAACTTGACACAATAATAACCATTAGCAAGTACCGAGCAGCTGCTCTTTATCAGGCCAGAGGTCAGAAGTATATAGGAGTTGTATTAATATTATTTGGTGTTCACAACATTCCAAGAAAATTATTTGTTCTATTATTCCCATTTTATAGATGATAACACTGAAGCTCTAAAAGCTTAAATGAGCTGACTGAAAGCACATCCATTGTGGTTAGTGTTGGTTAATCCATAGTTAGCGATGGGGTCAAAATTTGTACTCCAGGGCTGTCAGACCCCAGAGGCCATACCCTTAACCACTATGTTATCCTGACTTAGTTCTGGTGCGTGGTGGCTATTGCCAGTTTTAAGAATAAAGTATATCTAGATATAAATGAAGCACAAATATTCCTTTCAAACTCCAAAGGACAAGAGGTTATCCTCGTGACTTTGATAGGAGGCATAAGACAGGTTGTGGAGTGTTTTGGGTAATTCTAGGTATCTGAACACCTGTTCAGCTATTCTGGGATTCAGTGGTAGGGGTGAGGGGAACATGGGGAGGGTGAGGTCATTATTGCAAAAGCCATTTCCTGAGAGCGCGACTTCAGGAAATGCTGGAGCATTAAAAATACCACTTGTGTGGGAGTGTGGTAGAAGCATGACTCATATTCGGCAATTGTGTCCATAGGTCACAAAGGATTTGGGGAACACAGGGGATATTCATACAAGATTGTGCTTGTAGGCGGTTCATTATGAAATTTTTAGTAGGTTGAGCAGCATGGTCAAATTTCAAGAAGAGTGACATTTAAGATTCTCCATGAAAATAGTGTGACTTGACTCATCCATTTATACATTGATTCACAAACCTCAGTCGTCCACCTACTCCATGCAAGGCCTTGTGCTGGGTGTCTTGAGGGAAGCGTAAGAGAAGTCAGCATGAGCCCAGCTCTTGGGCAAAGAGCTTATGAATTGGTAGCAGTGAAACAAGATGCTTTCTTTAACTCTTTCTTTGCTCCTTGAAGCCCTGATGAAAGGAAACCAGTCCTTAAAGGAAAGAATTTTGCATTATTTTCCAACCCAAACTTCAAAAACCAGGTCTGGTAGCTCCTAGGCCATCTGAACAGGATGTGATTGTGAAGAGGAAAGAATCAGGAGTTTGGCATGGTTTACATACCTTTGATCACTTTAGGGTGAGTCAGGGCAGAAAGGATAGGAACTGTTCATTGCTTATTTGAAGTGTGCCCAGAGAATTCTTCTTGCTTTAATAGTTTAAAATTACACTTTATATAAACTTTGAGACATACTAGAGTACAATAATATAGTGATGACCTGTGAAACTGTATCCCGAGGTAAGTACCAGAATGGTATCAATAACTTGCATATCCCCGTGTGCTCCTGCTCTAGCCTAATGCCCTCCCTCTCCGCTCCCCTCCCGGAGGCAGCCACCACCTTGAGTTGGCATTTGCCCGACAGAGTTTGGATATTTCAAGTCTGCTAAGCTGTACATGATGCTGTTATATGGGGAGACTGGAGAATTCAGAGAAATGGCTTGATGATCAGGGCCTATTTTGCCCCTGCTGGTAGATCTGTGACTGTGTTGCTCCCATCCAGAGGATCAGTCTACTCACAGATGCAGTTCCTCTTGAAGGGGCTTCAGAGCACAGGACTATGAGTATGGGCTGGAAGTGTGGGTTATGAGTACCGAAGTCTGGTAGATCAGTCTTCATCTCTAACCTCCGTTGGCATGAACCAGTTGCATGACCTCAGCCTAATAACATAACCTCTTTGAGCCTCATTGCAAATATGGAGATGAAGGGACTTCCCTGGCAGTCTAGTGGTTAAGAGCTTTTAAATGGTCCACATTAAAAAAAAAAAAATCTTTAAAGAAATGGAGCTGAAATGAGAAGTACCTGCATTTCAGTGTGGTGGTAAGAATTAAAGGAGTTAATGTGCAGAAACTGCTTGGTTGCTGCTGCTGCTAAGTCGCTTCAGTTTTGTCCGACTCTGTGCGACCCCATAGATGATAGCCCACCAGGCTCCCCCGTCCCTGGGATTCTCCAGGCAAGAATACTGGAGTGGGTTGCCATTTCCTTCTCCAATGCATGAAAGTGAAAAGTGAAAGTGAAGTCGCTCAGTCGTGTCTGACTCTTAGCGACCCCATTGATTGCAGCCTACCAGTCTCCTCCGTCCATGGGATTTTCCAGGCCAGAGTACTGGAGTGGGGTGCCGTTGCCTTCTCCGAACTGTTTGGTTAGTACTCAATTAAAGGTAGTCAGAGTTTCAATTCAGCTCAAAGAAAACCTAAATGATTCCTTGAAATACCGTACAGTGTGCTGGTTATTGTTAAGGAAATATACAGAATCTAAATTTGGTCGTCTGTATTATTTCTCCTTTTGCTTTTTAGTTTTTCTCTTTTTTAATGGTCTTTCTGTCACCTTCTACCATTGGATCTTAACATGTTTGCCAATGTTTCATATAGGTCACCAAGAGAAAAATAACTCAAAATGGTAAATGTTTTTTTTAGTCAAGATGTGATATGATAGAATGCTAGGTTGCAAGCATGACACTTTTAGTGAGCAAAACTAATACAGGCAAGGGAATTCCCTGGTAGCCTAGCAGTTAGGGCTCTGTTTCCACTGCAGGAAGATCCCTGGTTAGGGAGCTAAGATGCTGCAAACTGTGTGGTGCGGCCAAAAAAACAAACAAACAACAACAACAAAAAACCTAATGCAAACTAAATGTAACCAGAAGAACTGATTTTTAATCATTTCTATGTTGGTGGCATTGGATTAGCAAAATTTTGATGGTTTAATGAATTCAATTAACTTTTTCAATTATGTTAATCTTTACAATTTATAGGTAGCAGTGCATGAAAGTAAAACAGTTATTTAAAAAGCCTTTTTATCTGTTCCTTAGCAAGCAAAGCTTTTCTTACTTTTAGAAACACTTGGGTTCTGAATAATATGTGTATACATGTGCATGTGTGCGTGCGTGCCCAGTTGCTTTAGTTGTGTCTGATTCTTTGTGACCTTAAGGACTGTAGCCCGCCAGGCTCCTCTGTCCATGAGATTCTCCAACCAAGAATACTGGAGTGGGTTGCCATGCTCTCCTCTAGGGGATCCAGCTTCCTGACCCAGGGATTGAACCAGCATCTCCTAAGTCTCTTGCATTGAGGGCATATTCTTTACCTCTGAGCCATGGGGAAAGCCCACATACATGTCTGTGCTGTGTGCTGTGCTTAGTTGCTCAATCATGTCCAACTCTTTGCGACACCATGGACTGTAGCCCACCAGGCTCCTCTGTCCATGGAGATTCTCCAGACAAGAGTACTGGAGTGGGTTGCCATGCCCTCCTCCAGGGGATTTTCCCAAGCCAGGGATTGAACCCAGGTCTCCGGCATCACAGGCAGATTCTTTACCATCTGAGCCCCTAGGGAAGTCCATGAATACTGGAGTGACTAGCCTATCCCTTCTTCAGGGGATCTTCCTGACCCAAGAATTGAACCCGGGTCTCCTGCATTGCAGGAGGATTCTCCACCAGCTCAGCTACCAGAGAAGCCCATGTGCATGTCTGCTGCTGCTGCTGCTGCTGCTGCTAAGTCGCTTCAGTAGGCATGTCTACCTCTGTATATATGTCTACCTATGTATATATATAGGATGTGTATATATGTATATATATAGGTCTACTTATATATTCCTTCTCCAGGGGATCTTCCCGACCCAGGGATTGAACCCAGGTCTCCCGCATTGCAGGCAGACGCTTTAACCTCTGAGCCACCAGGGAAGCCCCATATGTACATGTCTACGTATGTATATATAAACATGTCTACCTATGTATATATAAACATGTATATGTTTGTATGTGTATTTACTCAGTTTTCACATTCCTTTTGCTGGATTTGACAAAGAATGTGATTTTCAATTGTGAATTGTTATCTATGAAATACTTGGGGAAAACAATCTTAGATACTTTTTGGAATTAACTGAGCTTATTCATTCAACAAAATATTCAGCAAATATTTACTGCATAGGTATTATGAAGTGTAATTTTAGGGGCTAGAGATGACTTATAAATTCCAGGAGACGTGAAACTGAAGATGCCTTTTGTTTTCTTATGTGCTAGCTTCCAAGTTGTATTTTAATCACAAAGTCACAAATACATTTAAGAACTATCCATTTGAATACCCATTTATAATAGAAACACTAGAAAGTTAGGAACAGAATAATGGATTTCCTTAATAAATATATGGAATATAAAGAATAGATGGGATTGAAATGTATTGTGATTACCTTATGTATCAGTGCACTTTACATATAACATCTCAGTTATTTCTATGGCTGTAAGAGATAAATATTTATATAACTTATTGATGAAGAAACTGAGAGACTGAATTTGTTATGGATTCCAAACTAAGAGAGACACCATCAGTATAGAGCAAACTTCAAGTCTTGTTCCAAAGTCTCCTTTCTCCTGTTAGAAACTTCCCTGTTTAAATCAGTTAAAAAAAAAAAAGACAACCTTTCTAATATGTGTTAAATATTGTTTTGGAGTTCTAGTCAGTGCAGAAAGATTCAAAAATCAGAAGAATTAGTATTTGAAAACAAAATTAAAATTCATCTTTGCATACTGTGATTGTACACTTTTAAAAACTAAAATCAAAAGTCTAAAAAAAAAAAAACTCCAGGCATCAATAAAGCAGAAAGATCAATGCAAAATAAATACATACAAATCCCAAAGAGCTTTTTCTCTCAGGTCAGAATAATGAAAAAGCATCTAAATTATTCGATAATATATATTCTTATTAGGGAGTTGCATGTTTTATTTAATGTAGACAAAAGTGTAAAACTTTACAAATATTAGAAAGATAATATTAGAGAACACCAATGGAGATATAAACAATTATCCTTGAAAGTGATGATAAATCAGAAAGACTTCTATTTAATTCAGTCAATTTATAGGTTAGGCACAATCCAACTCAAAATCTGAAATAGAATTTTTTAACTTAATGGTGATTATAATTTGTTTCTGCAAAAATACATGTCATTTTGGAGCACTTACTATATGATGGACATTATTCTAAACGTTTTACATAGAATAAGCACTTCACATAAAACAGTATCTTTATTATCCCCATTTTACAAATAAGCAAACAGAGGCCAATAGAAGTTGAGGTAACTTACCCAAGTTCACATGATGACTAGTAAATTGCTGAGCCGGGGTTCTGAAGGCCCACGCGCATGCACCACCATGCTCAGCTAAGAGCATTAACTAGCACTTTGCAAAGTGGAACATTCAAGTGGAGCTAGTCTTCCCAAGTAAGCATGTGATGGTGGTGGTTTAGTTGCTAAGTCATCTCCAACTCTTGCAATCCCATGGACTGTAGCCTGCCAGGCTTCTCTGTCTATGGGATTTCCCAGGCAAGAATACTGGAGTGAGTTGCCATTTCCTCTTTCAGGGGATCTTCCCAATCCAGGGATTGAACTCATGTCTCCTGCACTGCAGGTAGATTCTTTACTGCTCAGCCACCAGTGAAGTCCTCAGTGAGCCTGTAGATAAATGGAATAGCATAGTCCAGAAATAAGCATATCGTATAGAAGGATGTAATAAATAACAAGAGACATCTTAAATGAGCAATGAATGAATTATATAATCTACATTATTTGAGATTCATAGCTAGCATTTTTTTTTGAAAAAAGAAATCAGCTTCCTAGCCCAATTTCACACCTCGTGATAAAAAGTTTTGAATGGCTAACATGGTAGGTAAGAGAGAACATAGCAGAGCAGATAAGTTATTGCATGGAGAAATTATTATTACTGTTACTATTATTTTTTTACTATGAAGTGACAGAAGAAATCACAAAGGGAAAGACTGACCCGTTTGGCCACATAAAGACTTGTAAACCCATGTACAACAACAAGAACAAAATAACTTAGGTCACCAGATGGAAAAGGATCACATCAGACATGACAGAGGTCACCATCTGTGGTGGAAACCCTCAGAGCAGAAGTGGAAGCTATGGACCGGTTCTTTCCTCCATGCTGAGCTTTGGGAGCAGAGAAGACCTGCTTTCAAGCGGGAGCAGGGCTTGTGTTCTGGGGATGCACCTGGGGTGTCCGCATTGGACGTGACCTCTGCACAGGGAGCAGAAGGCTGACCTGTGTCTTGGTGAGCTCTGGCAAGGCTCTGGGGGGCTGGTGGATTGGAGTGGTCCTTGGGTAGCACAGAACGTGGCCACCCAGAAATTTTGTATCTAGGAAGGTCTTTGACTCCAGAGGAAGAAAAGAAGGAAGAACTAAGGGGATACAGTCTAGAGGTAGAATGAATCAGGAGAGCCAGCCTAGAAAATCCACCTCACTGCCAAGGAGAGGAAGTGCTTTCATGGGCAGAGAAGATGGTGGGTCAGTGTTTCCCATTGTTTCTCCACTGGAAAATGGAAGGTCTGTAAGCAGGAGAAACAGGGCGCCATGGGAGGTGGATTTTTCTTAGCTGTAAGTGAATTCTTTATGTGGTAATGACAGGACAGTGATTTCTAAGGACAATCCCAGGACTCAGGAGGCCACATGGGAACTTGGAGGGAAATAGAAGCTCTGAGGCATCTCATGAGCTTTCACATCAAGAACTCATTTAATACATGGGAAAAAAAAGACATGAATAAGCAATTCATACAACCGCAATGACAGCCAGCTAACAAACAGGACGCAGATCACCTTCACAAGTACCCAGGCACATGAAGTTGATACAGCACTTCAGGAAAATGACTTTTTGTCTGATAAACCAGCCTCCTTCTGCTAAATCTAAGCTCAGAGCTGACAGAGAGTTTTGGATTTTATTTGCTGCTCTGCTACACCCCTAAGAGTGATTAGTCAGAGTAGATACTCAATAAATATTTGTTAAATGTAAAAGGCAACACTTAGCTGCCCTGTTTGTGGCAAAAGCTTGATAATTCAAACATTGCTGATGACATGCTAAATTGGTTCAGCATTTGGGAAAAATAAGGAAACAAGGTCGTGTTTCACTGTGCATATGCCAATGTTCAAATCTTTTGAGTCCATCAATGTACTGTTGGGAATTTGTTCTAAGAAAATAGTTGAACCTTCAGTTCAGTTCAGTTCAGTTCAGTCGCTCAGTCATGTCCGACTCTTTGCGACCTCATGAGTCGCAGCACACCAGGCCTCCCTGTGCATCACCAACTCCCAGAGTTCACTCAGACTCACGTCCATCGAGTCAGTGATGCCATTCAGCCATCTCATCCTCGGTCGTCCCCTTCTTCTCCTACCCCAATCCCTCCCAGCATCAGAGTATTTTCCAATGAGTCCACTCTTCGCATCAGGTGGCCAAAGTATACATGTGAACTTCTACAATACCAGGGAAAGAAAATAGAAACAGAGGTTAACAAACCTTATAGATTGTATAAATAATGTTATTTATCTATTTAAAATGACATTTAAGAAGACATAGACATCTCCATAGAGATGTAGAGAAGGATTCCATAATGGTAAATGAATAAAGCAAAATATAGAGGAGCCTTCCTGCAGCCTCCAATGCCCTTTATGGAAGCACGTCTTCCTGCCCCTCTGAATCTTGCGACTGTAGGTACGGACCCTGTAGATGCCTGGTAAAGCTTCCAGTGCTACACAATGCTGCCATTGCCCAGCAAGTGTGCCTGCTGCTGTTGTGACGCTAGATGTGATGTGCTTGCACTTTAGTGTCACACCTCCTACACTGAGGTCCCCAAATTGTACAACCTCATCTTCTCAAGGAGATCCAGCCAGTCCATCCTAAAGGAGATCAGTCCTGGGTGTTTACTGGAAGGACTGATGTTGAAGCTGAAACTCCAATACTTTGGCCACCTGATGCGAAGAGCTGACTCATTTGAAAAGACCCTGATGCTGGGAAAGATTGAGGGCAGGAAGAGAAGGGGATGACAGAGGATGAGAGGGTTGGATGGCATGACTAACTCAATGGACGTGGGTTTGGGTGAACTCCGGGAGCTGGTGATGGACAGGGAGGCCTGGCATGCTGCAATTCATGGAGTCGCAAAGAGTCAGACACGACTGAGCGACTGAACTGAACTGATTTCAACTGGGTCAAAAACGTTAAATGGTAAAGATGTTATGTTGGTCTTTGTCCTTATGCTGTGTTCCAAATCATCCTCCCAACACTGTTTGACCAAAAGTATGTGTCCAGTTCTAACTTGTTAGATTTTCTTTGAAAGCCCTGCAGTTTCTTATGCAAATCAACCCCACTGGGTCTGACTCTGTGCATGCCCCTGCATGCCCGAACCCTACAGTGACAAGAACTACTTAGGTGCAAATTATGACCCGCTGATGTGAAAAGAATTTTTTGTTAAGTGCTGAGATGTGATGCTTGCTCTTATTTAAACAATGTTTTTATACAAAATATGATATAATATGTAAAATATATTGTAAAATACAGGAAAATGAAAATCAATTTTCATTAGCAAACATCAATCACTGATATCTGTTCATTTCTTGACATTTCTTGAGTTACTCCTTTGTGTGTTATTCTCTTTTTTTTTAAATTTAAAAAGTACTAAATAAGGTCTGTTTGAAACCACTGGAATGTTTAAATATAAAAAGTTGATAATCTTATTCTGTCCAATCCATTTTTCCTCCTCTGAAAAACAAATCTTAGTAGTGTGACGTATAGGTTTCCTCGCATTTCTCTTTTTCTTCCTGTTTATACAAATCTAAATTCACATCCTCATATACGGAGAAGCTGTGTGTGTATTGGAATCACCTTATACACGAATTTGAAGCTTGTTTTTTTCACTTACGAACTCATCTGGACATCTCTTCTGCTCATCTAATATGGATCCCACCAATTATATTTATAGAAGCACAATTTTCTGTAGTATAAGTGACTCATAGTTCAATTGACTTAGAAGTCTAAATTTCTAGGCAGGGCCTTAAAAGCACTGATGATCACAGACTTCTTGAGAGGAAGTCCATATCTTATCTATTTTGTTATAACAAAGAGTTTAGTACATACGTATGAAAAAGCCAATTTCTGGGGAAAAAAATCTACCAAATACATGTATTCCTTTAGTGTCAGAAGCTAGAATTAATTTTACATGTCTCCTTTGTAATTAATTGAGTAGTTTTCTAATGAATCATAAATAAGAACCATTATTATACTGGATGCCATGAAAAAGGAGGCTCAAATTGAGGAATGAGAATAAAACCTTTTGAACAGATACTCAGAAGTGAATTTATTATGCTAATTTTATATCTTGAAGGCTTTGATGCATCTTCTAAATTGCTTCTAAAAGATATTGCTCATGTTTAAAACACTTCAGTCTGTAGATTAAAATCTTTAAGCCTGAAGTATCATGGTGTCTGCAACTAACTTTCAAATGGTTCAGCAAAAAATTATACATATCATGTGTATATATATATGTGTGTATATATATATATGTATATATATAATCACATATGTATGTATACATAAACACACAGATATACATATGCATATGCAGAGAGAGAAAGCAAATTGGACAAATGTTAACAATTAGTGACTATAAATGAGAGGTACTTGGATATTCATTGTACTGTACTTTTACATTTTGAAGGTTTGAAAATTAGCAAAAGAAAATATTAGGAAAAAGAATGCCAACAGTATTTGAAAGCATGAATTTTAAAGCAAACCAATACAGTATTATAAAGTAAAAAATAAATAAATAAAATTTTAAAAAATAAAGCAAATCTCAATAACCCTAATATTAATTTTAATTATTTTAAATTATTAGTAATTTTGAAAAGATCTTTCATGATTTAAAAAAATGGTATACAATTTTAGCTTTTTACTTCTTTAGTTATAAAGATGAGTATTTTTCATATGTTTCCAAGAACTTTAACTTTCCCTTTTATGAATGGTCTTTGTCCATGCCTTTGTGGAATGCTTATTTCTGAAGAGCCTTTTATAAATGATATAAGTATATGGATTTGAAAATTTGAAAGTGAAACTCACTCAGTTGTGTCCAACTCTTTGTGACCCCATGGACTATACAGTCCACGTTTAATTCTCCAGGCCAGAATACTAGAGTGGGTAGCCTTCCCTTTCTCTAGGGGATCTTCCCAACCCAGGGATCAAACCCAGGACTCCTGCATTGCAGGTAGATTCTTTGCAAGCTGAGCCATAAGGGAAGGCCAAGAATACTGGACTGAGTAGCCTATCCCTTCTCCAGGGGATCTTCCCTACCCAGGAATTGAACCAGGTTCTCCTGCATTGCAGGTGGATTCTTTACCAACTGAGCTATCAGGGAAGCCCCTAAGTATATTGATACTTTGTGATGTATAAACACGTAACTCTCAAACATATGTCATATGAGAATTTTATATATTAAAGTACAATAACCAATGGAAAAGGGAAAAATTGGAAAAGTTGGCAAATTCTCACATACCCATATATCGATTTTTAACATATCTCATACTATTTTAATTACCAAAATTAAGGATATATAATTAAGTTGATTGCAAAAAAAGCATGAAATCCTAAAAACCGTTAAATACAGATAATTATTAGTTGACCTTGGGACTGGGAAGAACTTTGCATAATAATGATGGCTGAAAGAACAAAGAAAAATCTGGCAATCTATTTCATTCTATACAAATCTGAAAAAAAAAAGACTGTATGTAGATAAACACCAAAGAATTGAAATCCTTAAAATATCCCTTGGAGAAGGAAATGGCAATCCACTCCAGTATGCTTGCCTGGAAAATCCTATGGACAGAGGAGCCTGGTGGGCTACAGGTCATGGGGTTGCAAAGAGTCGGACACGACTGAGTGACTGAACACACACACACACACAAATACTAAAAAAAAAACAAGCAAACAACTGTACATAGACAAACACCAAAGAACTGAGATCCTTAATATGAAGAGCACTCAAAATCAATAAAAACAATAATGTCACAACAGAGAAAAACATTAAGAAAACAAAAACCCAGAAGAGAGAAAATTCAAGTCATGAAAGAAGAACTCGAAATGCCTTTAAAACATCGGAACAGATATTTTAAAATGGACAATGCAGGGCATTTGTTCAGTTAGTCTATGGCAGTTTGTATGAGTGGGATTTAGCTTCAACTGATGATGATCCAGAAAACTGGCAATAATACTTATGGAAATGTTAATGTAATACTCAGCTCTCTGTTAGCAAAAGCATGGCAGGCAAGAGGGCAGATTATCCAGCCATATTTGGCACTGGTCAGGCCCTTATTAAAGTAATGCAATCAATATGGAGTTCCACCCTTTAACATGCATGTGGGGAAACTATAGAGGATCTCCTAAGAGGCATGGCTGAAATGATTACAGAGAAAGTCAAACTGATGGGGGAAGATTAAGGGGATTGTATTTATTTAGACTAGAGAGGAAAAGCTAAATAGCAAATACATAGTTATTTTCAATTATATAAGTATGTGAATAAAAATGATTATCCTGAGGAAAGCTGGATTATTCCATCTGTATGATAGACAATAAGCTAAGAGGAATACGCTTAAATT
Organism: Ovis canadensis; assembly: GCF_042477335.2. Classification (NCBI taxonomy): domain Eukaryota; kingdom Metazoa; phylum Chordata; class Mammalia; order Artiodactyla; family Bovidae; genus Ovis; species Ovis canadensis. The sequence continues at coordinate 134,596,060 of NC_091247.1, read as the reverse complement.
ACACCAAGAGACTCTAATTAACTTTAGGCCTTGCAAAACTTCAGGGCAGACTAACAAAGAAACTAAGGAACCCTTGCCTTTGTATATCTTTCTGAGCAATTTAGACAACTGCCCATCTTGTGGCTTAGTTATAGAATAGCAGGTGGCTGGGTCCTTGATTAGAATTATAGGCTTATAGAATCTTAGAACTGAAAAATAGCTTCAGTAGATTAAAGTTTCTCATTTGTGTGTTCTGTAGATTTCTGTTGCCACTCACCAATAGCATATTCAAAGGAGAGAGTAGGATATAAAGTGTTAAAAGTTACAGTTCTTACATGGTCAAATGACTGGAGCTTTTTAAAGCATCTGCTCTGACAATGTGAACAAATCTTAGTTATCTGGTAGGAAAAAAACAAACTGTAAGTTGAGTTTGGGGAGGATAGTACTGTGATTCTTAAGCTTTTTCCAGGTTAGATAAAAACTAGTATTTATCCCCCACAAAATGCAAATAGTTACATGCACACAGGTCCACAAACATATAGGCCAAGGTGGAGGTAGTGTGATATCGTGGTTAAGAGCACAGCAAATGGACTTCCTATATCTGTATTCAAATCCTACCTTTTCCAATTACTAACCTGACAGTCTTAAGAATCTTAATTTCTCCATGTCTGTTTCCTCATTTCTAAAATAGGGATGGGGGCTTCCCTTGTGGCTCAACTGGTAAAATAGGGATACCTTTTATATTCTGGAATATTTTGATAAACATCAATCAAGTAACAAAAGTAAATTAGAAAATATTTTTAAGTAAATGGACTGACACAAAGCTGATGGTATAGAAAAATTGTAATTAGTAGTAAAATTCATTCAGTAGGTAATGATTCATGTTAAAAAATGAAAAAGAATAAAATGCATTCCTTGCACTTAGTAATTAATAATTACTTTCAATAATTTTTTTGTGTTCTTTATATATGTGTGTATGTGTAAGACTGATGTGGAGCCCTTGTATTCAGATAGTGATAGATATATGATATTATTGTAGGTCATGGTCAAAATGCTTGTAGTCATTACAGGTTATTGCTTTTGATCTTTTTTATTCCTTTAAAATTTTTTTTCTAGTGTTCTCTATTGGAACATAATATATATCCCCACCTCATTTCAAGTTATTTTGAAATAACATGACTCCACCTTGTATGTAAGGCAACAACCTAACAATATACTTCCATCCACCCTCTCAGCCTTGGTGCCATGAACCTTATACATTTTACTTCCACACATGTTACCAACCCTACAACATATTGCTGTCTTTTTTTGCTTTAAATGGTCAGTTAAGTTCAGTTCAGTCGCTCAGTCGTGTCCGACTCTTTGCGACCCCATGAATTGCAGCACACCAGGCCTCCCTGTCCATCACCAACTCCCAGAGTTCACTCAGATTCACATCCATCAAGTCAGTGATGCCATCCAGCCATCTCATCCTCTGTTGTCCCCTTCTCCTCCTGCCCCCAATCCCTCCCAGCATCAGAGTCTTTTCCAATGAGTCAACTCTTCGCATCAGGTGGCCAAAGTATTGGAGTTTCAGCTTTAGCATCATTCCCTCCAAAGAAATCCCAGGGTTGATCTCCTTCAGAATGGACTGGTTGGATCTCCTTGCAGTCCAAGGGACTCTCAAGAGTCTTCCCCAACACCACAGTTCAAAAGCATCAATTCTTCAGCACTCAGCCTTCTTCACAGTCCAACTCTCACATCCATACATGACCACAGGAAAAACCATAGCCTTGACTAGATGGACCTTAGTCGGCAAAGTAATGTCTCTGCTTTTGAATATGCTATCTAGGTTGGTCATAACTTTCCTTCCAAGGAGTAAGCGTCTTTTAATTTCATGGCTGCAGTCACCATCTGCAGTGATTTTGGAGCCCCAAAAAATAAAGTCTGACACTGTTTCCACTGTTTCCCCATCTATTTCCCATGAAGTGATGGGACCAGATGCCATGATCTTTGTTTTCTGAACGTTGAGCTTTAAGCCAACCTTTTCACTCTCCTCTTTCACTTTCATCAAGAGGCTTTTTAGATTATGGCTTATTTTCTGCCATAATATAATCAACTCTCCACCAAATAAACTGAGAAAAAGGGGAAGAAAACCTCCACATATATTATCTCTGGTATGCTTCAGTATTTCCTGTAGAACTGAGCCTCTATGCTCCATGGTCCTCCCTCAACCTAAAGAATTTCCTTTCGCATGCTCTATAGTGAGAGCCTTCTGGCAATAACCTCTTTCACCCTTAACAATCTAAACACATCTCTCTCTCGTTCCCACAGTTGAAGGACATCTTTCCTGGTTATAAAACTACAGACTGATAATCCCCTTTCCTCAGCACCTCAGAGATGCTATTCCATTGCCATCTGGTCTGCTTTGCTTCTGCTGAAAAGCAAATATCCCTGTCTTTGTTTCTTTGTGTACAATGTCCCCTCTTAACTCATTGCATATGGTTTTCTCTTTTATCCTTGGTTTTCAGTAATTAGACTGTAATATACCCCAGTGTTATTTGGCTTGTATTCTTCCTGCTTGAAATTCACTGAGTTTCTTGACTTTGGGGTTGGATATTTTAAATAAAATTAGAAAGTTGTTCAGTCATTGGCCCTTAAAATATTTTCTGCCTCTCCTCTCCTGACGTTTCAGTTGTATGTCTGTTGGGCCATTTGATTTGATCTCTTAGGTCACTGACCTACTCTGTTCTTTTTTCTTTTCAGTCATTTTTGTTTTTTGCTCTGGAAAATCTTTACTGATCTGTTTTTAATTCCACTGATGATTTCTTCTGAAGTGTACAGTGCTTTTGTGTTTGTTTGGATTGTTTGAGAAGCAAATGTAAAGATGGGATTCAATTTCCAAAAGATATGTTGAGAAAATATCTGTGAAGGATAAAAGATGAGGGAACATAAAAAAAAGAGAGAGAGAGAGAGAGAACCTTCAGATTGTAAAGTTTGATGCCTGTGAAGGAGATGGAAAGGATATGGAAAAATGATTGTATGGGAAATACAGACTTTGTTATCCAGAAGTAAAAAAGTTTTGCCAGGCTGATGGAAATTTCTCAATCCAAAGGAACCCATTGGAGAGTTCCTAGAACTCACAGGAAAGGGCCTTTGGCCTCTGTCATTCTCAGCCATTGGCTGGGAGAAGTGCATAGGGAGGCTTGGCTTTTGTATGACTGCCGTGAAAGATCCAGAGAACAGTTGTGAGCTCTTAGTCAGTTTTGTTTCATACAGCAGATCTGAGCAGCACCCATTTATGATGAACCTAGTGGTGTTACGTCAGTCTAATTATTTTTAATTTCTGATTTTGTGCTTTTAGTGCTATAATTTTCCTTTTGGCTCTTTTTAATGTGTTTGTTTCTTTCCTTAAAACCCCTATCTATTCATTTATTACATTTATTTTTCTTTAATAGATTTGTAATAGTTAAAAATAGTTGTTGTTCTTCAGTCACCAAGTTGTGTCCGACTCTTGGCAACCTCGGGAACTGCAGCACACCAGGCTTCTCTGTCCATCACTGTCTCCCTGAGTTTGCTCAAACTCATGTCCACTGAGTCAGTGATGCCATCCAACCATCTCACCCTCTGTTGCCCCCTTCTCCTGTTACCCTCCTTTTTCCCAGCATCAGGGTCTTTTTCAGTGAGTCAGTTCTTTGTATCAGGTGGCCAAAGTATTGGAGCTTCAGCTTCAGCATCAGTCCTTCCAATAATATTCAGGGTTGATTTCCTTTAGGATTGACTGGTTTGATTTCCTTGCAGTCCACGGGACTCTCAAGAGTCTTCTCCAGCACCACAGTTTGAAAGCATCAATTCTTTGGTGCTCAGCCTTCTTTATAGTCCAACTCTCACATCCATTCATGACTACTGGAAAAGCCATAGCTTTGACTACACAGACATTTGTTGGCAAAATGGTGTCTCTGCTTTTTAAAACATTGTCTAGGTTTGACATAACTATTCTTCAAAAAAGCAGGCGTCTTTTAATTTCATGGCTTCAGTCACCTTCTGCATTGATTTTGGAGCCCAAGAAAATGAAATCTGACACTGTTTCCACACTTTCCCCATCTACTTGCCATGAAGTGATAGGACCAGATGCCATGATCTTAACTTTCTGAATGTTGAGTTTTAAGCCAGCTTTTTTACTCACCTCTTTCACCTTCATCAAGAGGCTCTTTAAGTGTCTCTTCACTTTCTGCCATTAAAGTGATATCATCTGCATATCTGAGGTTGTTGATATTTCCCCGGCAATCTTGATTCCAGCTTGTGATTCATCTAGCCTGGCATTCCACCTGATGTACTCTGCATATAAGTTAAATAAGCAGGGTGACAATATACCGCCTTGACATACTCCTTTCCTGATTTGTAACCAGTCTGTTGTTCCATGTCTGGATTGAACTGTTGCTTCTTGTCCTGTATACAGATTTCTCAGAAGGCAGGTAAAGTGGTCTGGTATTCCCATCTCTTTCAGAATATTTCACAGTTTGTTGTGATCCACAAAGTCAAAGGCTTTAGCATAGTCAATGAAGCAGAAGTAGGTGTTTTTTTGAAATTCCCTTACTTTTTCTATGATCCAGCATATGCTGGCAATTTGATCTCTGCTTCCTCTGCCTTTTCTAAATCTAGCTTGTATATCTGGAAGTTCTTGGTTCACATACTACTGAGGTCTAGCTTGAAGGATTTTGAGCAAAATCTTGCTGGCATGTGAAATGAGTGCAATTGTACAGTAGTTTGAGCATTCTTTGGCATTGCTTTTCTTTGGGATTGGAATGAAAACTGACCTTTTCCAGTCCTGTGGCCACTGCTGAGTTTTCCAAATTTGCTGGCATATTGAGTGCAGAACTTTAACAGCATCATCTTCTTTTAAGATTTGAAATAGCTCAGCTGGAATTCCATCACCTCCACTAGCTTTGTTCGTAGTAACACTTCCTAAGGCCCCCTTGACTTCTCATTCCAGGATGCCTGGCTCTAGGTGAGTGACCACATCATCATGGTTGACTGGGTCATTAAGAGCTTTTTTGTATAGTTCTTCTTTGTATTCTTGCCACATTTTTAAAATCTCTTCTGCTTCTGTTAGGTCCTAGCCATTTTTGTCCTTTATTGTGCCTGTCTTTATATGAAGTGTTCCCTTGGTAACTCTAGTTTTCTTAAAGAGACCTCTAGTCTTTCCCATTCTATTGTTTTCCTCTATTTCTTTGCATTGGTCACTTAAAAAGGCTTCCTTATCTCTCCTTGCTATTAACTCTGCATTCAGTTGGTTGTATCTTTCCCTTTCTCCTTTGCCTTTAGCTTCTTTTCTTTTCTTAGCTATTTGTAAGGCATCCTCAGACAACCATTTTTCCTTCTTGCATTTCTTTTTCTTGGAAATGGTTTTGGCCATCGCCTCCTGTACAATGTTATGAACTTCCATCCATAGTTCTTCAAGCAGTCTGTCTACCAGATCTAGTCCCTTGAATTTATTCACCAACTCCACTGTATAATCATAAGGGATTTGATTTAGGTCATATCTGAATGACCTAGTGGTTTTCCCTATTTTCTTCAATCTGAGCCTGAATTTTGCAATAAGGAACTGATAATCTTAGCTACAGGCAATTCCTGGTCTTATTTTTGCTGACTGTGTAGAGCTTCTCCATCTTTGGCTGCAAAGAAGGTAATCAATCTAATTTCGGTATTCACCATCTGCTGATGTCCATGTTTTAGAATCATCTCTTGTGTTGCTGGAAGAGGATATTTGCTATGACCAGTGTGTTCTCTTGGCAAAACTCTGTTAGCTTTTGCCCTGCTTCATTTTGTACTCCAAGGTCAAACTTGCCTATTTTCAAGGTATCTCTTGACTTCCTACTTTTACATTCTAATCCCCTATGATGAAAAGGGGGAAAATAATTAGTTTATTAATAAAAATCTATGTATGCTAATTCCAATAGTTAGATCACCTGTCAGTCTGAATAAGCTATGCTTTTCTTCTAAATATTTTCCTTTTTCGTTTCCTGTCTCATAATTTCTTACTGATTTCTGGACATAGAAACGAACAGTGGAGACTGAGGTACATTATTTTTTGTTTGTTTTATTATCCAGAGAGTGTAAATTCTTTGTTTTTGATTACAATAAGGGACTAGTAGTTCATCTCTCTCCTATAGGGGTGTTCAGCTGGTGCTGAATCACAGCTTTCATTATATCGTATTCACCTGATTAACCACATTCCCAACTTCCTTCGCAGACTCTTTGACCTTGTCAGTATTTGAGCTGGGAGGAGGGTAGGCTGTAGTTTCATCTTTGAATCAAAATCTGGAGGATCTCTAGAATTTGAGCATCATGAGAATGTGGGAGGCTTTGTAATTATGTTTTTTCTTCCAGTCTCCCTCTCATTATAATCTGGGGGTATGTCAAGGAGAGCACTGTCAGACTGCGCAATTAGTTTTTCCTCTAGGACTCATTCAGGCTCTAGTCTTCTCTGCTAGGCTTCACTGTTGAACAACATTTGTCTGATTTCTTTTTCACTCAAAACATCCCAAACTACAACAAGCTGGCTCCTCTGTCCTCCTCTACCCAGATCATGTGCTCACATCCAGGTGTGGGAACTTTGTTTATCTAAGAAGGCATACTCTCTGAAATTCAGTTCATCAAGTCTTCCTTGCACCTGCCACTCTTCGCACATCTCACAGAGACGTATGATTTTTATTTTGTCTAAACATTTCTTATGATTACCATATATGAAAAGGTCTTTTGTGTCTGTGTAAGATTACCTGGAACAGAACTATGTAACAGTTTATTGATAAGTGGTAGATGAAGACTTACAGCTCACTGATCTATTGTTGAGCTTGAAGCTATTTAGTATTGATATAATACTAAATATTATTTATTAAAATTTGGTACCCAGATAGGATGATGGGTCTGAGGTCAGCAGGTTTGCTTATTTCACAACATCTCCCTTTGGCCTGATGCTTCCTGTTGCTCCTTCCCACTAGTAAGTGGTGATCTAGGGGGATGATCACTCCCCCTTGTGTGTTTTCTCAGTGCTGAGCAACCTTTAAACTTACATAGTTTTGCTTGGCTATTATCGTCCCTCCCTGGAATGCACTTTTTCTCTTCTTCTACTACAATGAACTCCAGAACCCAATTCATGCATACTCTCCTTTGAGAAAAATCTTTAAAGCTTTTTCTTAAACTTTGTCTCCTAAGGACAAGAAAATACTTTATTTTGTAGGCTCTTCTCTGTCAGCACTGTTCAACTCAGCTGTGAGGTAAGAAAGCTGCAATTCACAAGACTTTTTTGGTCATTCTTGCTGTCTTGCAGGTTCCAAGATCACTACACTACAGATAAGGTGTAAATGAATACGCTCGGCTATGTCCCCATAAAATTTAATTTACCAAAACAGCCAGATTGTAGTTTGCTGACACTTTTCCTAAAGAATTAGTAGACCTACATAATTGTGCTTGTCGAATTGTAAGGTGGTTAATTGTTCATTTGGGCTACTTTGAACACAGTTAATGTGCAGTGTACTCTGTTACTAGCATGTATGTTGGGCACACAGTAATTCTTTGCAGTATAAACGAAAAAAGGAAGAAATGGAGGGAAATGTGAGATGACTGTGGAAATGGAGAGACAGAAGAAAATGAAAAAAATAGCTGTCTTTGATAAACAATGCTAGTTCCTGTACCAATGAACCCTTCAATGTCAGGTCTCAGTTTCTTAACACAACAGATTTATTTCATGTGCCCGAGAGAGGTAAGTCAGTTCAGTCATGTCTGACTGTTTGCGAGCCCGTGGACTGTAACCCACCAGGCTCTTCAGTCCATGGAATTCTTCAGACATGAATACTGAAGTGGGTTGGCATGCTCTCCTCCAGGGGATTTTCCCAACCCTGTGATCGAACCTGCGTCTCATGTCTCTTGCATTGACCGATGGGTTCTTTATAGCTAGTACCACCTGGGAAGCCCTGCTTACTTCATAGTTCAGTGTGAACTGGCAGGGTTCGGTGGCATAGACTCTGTTCTGCACAATCATTCAGGAACCCAAGTCCTTCCATCTCAAGGCTCCACCATCTACTCTAGGTCCTTTCAGACAGGAAAAGAGAGCAAAGGTCATGAGTAGGAGGTTCTAATGGCCCAGGACTGGACATGGTACCCATCACTTCTGTAGATGTTCTGTTGTCAAGATCTAAGCCATAGGTACCCTGCTATGGTTAAAAAAAAAAAAAAAGAGTCTGAAAAATTTTTCCTAACTCTGTGCCTGGCAAGAAGAAGGGGTTATGGCTGTTGGTAAGCACTAGCAATATAGTTTGGGTTGCCTTGAATGAAGGCAATGAGAGAATAAAGCTATTGAGATGAGAAAGCAATCAAAAGACACTTCCCAGAGAGAGCGAGCAGCATTTCCAACAATAGTATACAGGTTAATTTTCTCAAAAGATATTGCAGCCCTTGTAAAGGCTATCATTTGCAAATACATAAACTATCTTAGATAAATGTAATTGTGTGCCAGTGTGGGAAAAAAATCCACAAAACTATGATTGGCCACACTTCAAAATACATTGAAACAATATGGCAGATGTGTGGGAAGGTACCTGCCCTCAGTCTGGGTGAGGTTACAGGCACTAGATTTGGTTATTTTGAAGCCCACGGTATAATTACCAGTCTTTGAAAACAGTTTTATCCTAATTTAATCTTAATTACCTTGAGTCTCTTTCTCAGTAGCTGCAATTATGTCCTTTAGAATAATCCCACTGGCCATTTCTCAGAGTTATTGAGAGTGTTTTCTTATCAGAGCTGGTGGGAAATAGTGATAGGAATGGGAAGGTAGAGATCTTACATATAAGAAAGCAGTTTATAAAGAATAAAACAAAGATATTGATCATTAAAATGTATAGTTATTAAAATACTATTATTATCATTATTTTAGTTTATTTATTGCAGTTGAATTGTTTATGGAGTTGAAATACCAGTCATTATACCTGCCTAAGGGAGATTAATCCATGAGAACTTGTTTTTTTAATGAAGGGATTACAGGGAAGCTGTTTTCCTGCACATGCAAAACAGGATTGTGGGTCCCTTCCAAAATTCTACTTCCTTTAAAATCTGGTTTCAAGATGGCTTTCCAGAAGAGTAGGTAATTTGGATATGCTGTAAGTAAGTTCCTGGGGCTGAATTGCCATTGTCAATATAGTGGTTGGTGAACAAATGAAAAATATCTGCAATGAGATTCAGGCTCTGGAGCTGAGGCAGCTTAAAGAAAGCCACTAAAGGGGTTGGAAGGGAACCACTGCCCTTTCATTTATGAAAGGATGAGGCATCTCCACTGAAGCCTTGGTTTCCTAAACAGGCCCTGGGGCTCCATCCTGACAGCTCACAAAGTATCTTAACACAGTCTCTCTCGCAGTCTCTAGCGAGGTCACCAGCTTTCACAATTGCTGTCATGGCTGTGGCTCTCGGCAGGATGTACAATCCCTACTGCCGTAGAGCCTGGATGTATTTAGCTCAGTAACCATGCTCAGGAGTTGGGCGGAATGGGTTGTCGTGACTTCTGGTTTCTGTCCTGCCTTTTCTTTTAGGATGTGAGTTATCTTGGCTGAAACTGAAGAATGAAAGAATGCAGGTGCAGTTTGGTTGAGTGAAGGCTATACATGTTTTCGTGATTGTTAAATTCTCATTTTATACATTCAAGTGTGTTGAAGAGTGTAAAATTTTCTGTTACAAAAGATTAAAATGACATGTTTCTGTGTGCTAGCAGCTGATGATTGCACTAACCAAAAAAAGGAAACATTAAATAGCTAGTTGAGAATTGATTTCACTTTGGAAAGTAGATATCCATGAGAAGAGTTCTAAGGAAAGTGTGAGCTATATTAGCTGGGTGCTTGGAAACACAGTAAGCTCTCACTAGATGATAGTCTTTAATAAAGAACTTTAGTTAACATAGACTGAGTGCTCATTATGTACCAAAAACTGTTCAAATGACTCTATGACATAATAACTCTATAATATAGGCAGTATTATACCCATTTTACAGATGATGAAACCGAGGCATAGATAATCTTGTCTGGGTTCACAAAGGAAGCTCAGAGTTAGAATTCAGTTCCAGGCACCTTGACTCCAGAGCCTCATCTGAGAACCTTCCCCATATTCTATTGCCCACCAACCTGGCATATGGTCGGCTTTCCTGTGCTTTTATTTTTAAAATTTTAAAATTTTATTTGTTTTTTTTTTCTATTCTTCTTCAATTCTTTCACCATTTAGGTTGTCACAGAATATTGGGCAGTTTCCTGTGCTATTGGAGAAGAAAATGACAGCACACTCCAGTACTCTTGCCTGGAAATTCCCTTGGACAGAGGAGCCTGGTAGGCTGTAGTCCATGGGGTTGCAAAGAGTCGGACACGACTAAGCGACTTCACTTCACTTCACACTTCCTGTGCTATACAGTAGGTCCTTGTTGGTTATCTATTTTACTCACTTATTTTTCTAAAAGATTTTTGACGTGGACTGTTTTTAGAGTCTTTTTTGACTCTATACAGCATTGCTTCTGTTTTATATTTTGATATTTTGGCCATGAGTCTTGTGGGGTCTTAGCTCCCCAAGGAGCTCCTCAGGGATCAAACCAGCATACCCTGCCTGCATTGGAAGGTGAAGTCTTAATGACTGGACCATGGGGCAAGTTCTGGCTTTTCTTTTTTCTGGGTTTTCAGGACGTAGTTCTAAGAGAAAGAGGGAACTGTCCTTTCTTAGGTGATACCCACAGCTTTTCTACTCCTATGCAGAAGGCAGCCCTACCTCCAGGAGGAAAGGGCAACCTAGTCATTAAGGAGGCTCTGAGTCTGCAGCCCATGCTGAGTCAGGGTATCTGGAGCAGCTAAGGAGGATGTAGGCTAGTGGAGAAAGGGGAAATGAAAGGCTTTCTGTCCTCTCCAAATTTCCCCAAAGAGCTCCAGCACGGATTAGTTGGAATAGTTGCTTTGGAGCAGGTTGAAGAAACTTTTTTTTTTTTTACTAAGAATAATTAAACCACAGATAACTTCCCCACATCCTTAGCCACACACATTCATGCACACACATATGTACAGTACACATTTGAATTTTTATATTTCAAACATTAAGCAATTGAGATCTCTTCACACTGTGGCTCCACTGAGCAGATGAAAACCAGTACAGCTTAAATGTTTCTACTTTTTCTGCACAGAGAGTAAGAGAAGTAATAGTCTAAGATGTATAGCAGAATATTTTTCAGCTTTGGCTTCAAACCACTTTTAGAAAAAACTTAGAGGTATACTCATGCAAGCATGATATTGGTTATTTAAGTGAAAAAGACTGACTTTTAAGAAGTATGCCTAAATGTGTTCATATTGATGAAAGCTATCTGTTCCTGTAGTCAAGATTGGAAAGCCGTGTACTTATCCCAATGTTTTTATCATGGCCAATCAGAATTTCTTTAAATATTTTAGAGAACCTGATCAATATTCTTTCCAAGTGATCTTGGTTGGTAACAGATGGTTGCCCTTTGAAGACAAGTTTCATTTTTTTAATAGTAGGAAATAATTAGGAGCTGAGTCTGTAGAAAAACATCAGTGATTTTTAAAAAGGCCATAGATTTTTGATGAAACACAGGGTGTGACTATAAGAATCAGATTAAATTTGATTGTGTAAGTTTATTGCTGTAAAGGTGATTTCCAAAAGAGCAAGTGCTATATCAACAAAAATTGTGACAATGTTGAGTTTGTGGTCTCCTGACCTAATAGTAACTTTTTATATGTTTGAATTCACTTAAGTGTTTATAAGACTCCATTTCAAATTTTATAGCCACATGCTATATATATTTGAACAATAGCTCTTAATTTATATTCAGATTTAATAATAGGAAAAATTATGTTCTAACATTGTCTGATAATAAGAAAAGTCAAATTAAGTCAGCACTTCTGGTTTAGAGATAATTTTACAATAAAACCATGTCTTTTTTTTTTTTTGCCATACCTTACTATAATCCTTTAAGGAGTTTTCAGAATGGATAGGAGTAATGCAAAGTTACCCCAAACAGAAGATAATTTATGGAGCTATCTTGGTAGCTTGATATACGAGTAGCAAGTCCTTTTTCCTATGGCACAGGGGAAAAAATGAACATACTTGAAACTTTTATAATAAAACTTCATTTTTGTTATTGCTGCTAGATTTAAAGTTTCCAAGAGATATACTACAGTTTAAAATTTTAATACCAGTAAAAATTTCACATTTTATGCTTCTTACTCCTGGGTTCAGTTTTGGGAAGTGGTAGTTGTTGCCAAACGGCATGGGAGAGAGGAAAGCCCTGTGCTAGGAGTGACAGAGGGGGCATAATCCTTTCTGTATGTTTGTTATCGCTGGGGATAACAAGGTACCCCTGTCTCTGGGCCTCAGTAATCGCACCATTAAAAGTGAAGGGAATAAACTACCAGATGTCACATAGTTCTGCTCAGTTCTAACCTTTGGTCACTTAGTGTTCTCTAAAGTCATAAACTGGGGGTTTTGTGGTTTTGATGACACAGATATCTGAAGGCTCTGCCTTACTTGTCATCTGGCATTAAAGAAAAGAGCCAGCTCAGCAAACCTGTTTTGTCTTCCTTCACAGTCTGAGCTGGGAGAGGGAATGACCTACCCAAGCTAAACAGGGTCATTACTCTCCTGGTGAGGCAACTTAACAACCAGCTTTTCTGTTTCCTGGTTGGCATACCCAGGAATTATCATCATTATATGCTTCATGTATTGCTTAACTGATGCACTGTCGTATATTTGGACTATTTTGCAATGCTCCCTTTCTCTTGGTGGTTTTAAACCATAGAACCACTATGAAAAATCAACTCTCTCTCATATATACATATACATAATTGGCTTTGAAGAGCTATCTAATTATAATCATTCACATTGGACTAGGGCAATTCAGAACAAAGAATAGTTCATCATATTCATGGTCATGAAACTGTAAATCATTTACATTTTTTTGTTAGGTTACAAAAATATTATATATAAAATCCTTTTAGAAATCCCTGTGTTCCAACCCAATATCCAGGATTCTTTGCCCTATCTCACAACTTTACAAACTATTTGCTGAGAACAAAAGTAAATACAAAATATTTAGTATGACCCCTCAGATTACCAGAACACCTGTGCAGATTCAGACACCTTGGCACATAAATCTAACTGCTTCTACTCCTAGTTTTAAATGGGTTTCACAGGGACTAAACACTGAGGTGTCTGAATTACACATAGATGCTCAGCTTCCAGAAAGTGACTTGAATGATTAAATGGTAAATCTAGCTTGACACATACAGCTTTTAAAAAACTTTCCACATTTTAGAGGTGGACAGTATTGCTTGACAATAGGAAGTAATAATTGGTAATGTATACCAAAATTCAAATTCAGAAATATTAGTGTGTGTGTGTGTTGCAGGGGTGCTAAACTGGAATTGATCTTGGGATAAAAGGTTCATGACAAAAAGGCTCTTCAGTAAGATAACCTGTACTTTCAAACTGCAAGTTGTACATGAAGAATTTATGGTCCTAGAAGGCACTCAAGGAAGGCTTATGAAGCTGAATTAAAGCGTTCATGGCCAGCTAACCCTGGGGGGGAATGGGAATATACTTCAGCATACTTAAAAGAAAGAGTCAAAAATCTCTTAAATTTCAAGCAGTTTTTAGAGAGTTTTTCAAGCTTTAGAGATTTAGGGTTAAGCAAATTCTTTTAATGTTTCTGAATTATGAACTGAACCCCTAGAAATAAGTGGTATATTAATCTTTTGCTTTAAATAGGGATATATCTAAAATTCTATATGTCTATGTCTATTTATATCTGTCATCTTTGCATCTTTCAAAGATGGCCATGAGTAGATTTGAGGCAAGGACAAGGGAGAAAAGAGAGAAAAGGAGCAATAACAGGAGGAAGTGGAAAGGAGACGAGGAGGAAGAAAGAGTGTTAGGCAAGAACTTCTGCCTATATGCTCAGTCGTGTGTCTGACTCTTTGTGACCCCTGCAGCAAGAATCCTGGAGTGGGTTGCCATTTCCTCCTCTAGGGGATCTTCCCAACCCAGGGGTCGAACCTGGGTGTCCCGCAGCCCCAGCACTGGCAGGCAGATTCTTTACCACTTGAGCCAACTGAGAAGCCCACACAAGAACTTAGCCAATTTTTATAAATAATTTTTTTGTCTTGAATAAGTTTTTTTTAAATTTCTTTATGAGAGGATACTGTTAAAAAATTATATTATGATGAGATCTGACTTTCTTTTTTTTAAAGTAATATCAGCAGGTTTATTTATTCATTGATTTTCCTTCCCCAGAAAGGAAATCCTCATCTAGCTGTCAGGCATCTATTGGTAGTGTTCCTCTCTAGCTAAAGTGGAATCTTCCTGGACGTGCAGTAGTGAGCTACAAGGCAAGCTGGCTTCCCTGTCTCTCCAGTCAGTGAATGCAGAAATTAGACCAGTGGCTCCAGCAGTTGAGAATTCCACTTTCTCCCTTGTGACTTCTGTTTACGTTTTGATGCTGGGCACTCGGATAAAAATGGCCCACCCAAATAGGAATGATTATTCTTTCATTAGGCGTATAGCTCTAAATTTGAGTTGAATTATATACAGTTTTGTGAAGGAGAGTTTATCAGTCGTCTTTTTCTGGGTAATGTTCCACTAGCAAACCCTCAAATATCCCGCGCCTTACAGGAATGAAAGCTAACGTGTCGGTCATGTGACATGTGGGCGGTAGGTCAGTTATGGCTCTGTTCCTCATCTTCTTTGCCTCGACATCCAGGTTGGTAGAGCTTCATTGAGGACATGGTGGACCTTGTGTCAAAGGGAAAAGAGAGAGGTGGTGGAACCTCACAGCAGCTCTCAAAGCTTCTCGGCCACTGCTGTGTCATTTGCCAGAGAAAAGTCACATGACTGAGATTTGTAGGAATGTAAAATCCCCCCATGTGGAAACCCAGTGAATATTTTAAAAAATGATACAAATCTACCAGAGAGAGTATGAGACACAACGATTTAAAGTTTTGTTCTCCATATGATCCAGCAATTCCACTCCTGGGCATAAATCCAGAGAAAACTAATTTGAAAAGGTAACATTCACCACAATGTTCGCAGCAGCACTATTTACAGCAGCCAAAACGTGGAAAGACCTAAATGTCCAGCAACAGCTGGATGCATAAAGAAGAGGTGGCATAGATGTGTGATGGACTATTACTCAGCCGTAAGAAATAAAGCCATTTGCAGCAACATGGATAGACCTAGAAATTATATACTAAATGAAGTAAGTTAGATAGAGAAAGACAAGTATTATTATATGATGTCACTTATGTGTGGAATCTAAAAAACAATGACACAAAGGAACTTATTTACAAAACAGAAATAGACTCATAGAAAACAAACTTACAGTTGTCAGAAGGGAAGCCGGGATGGAGGCAGGGGAAGGTCCTACCATCTAGCACAAAGAACTGTATTCAAAGCTTATAATAAATTATAATGAAAAGGAATCTGAAAAAGAATATATATGTATGGATATATTTATAAGGAATATAAGAATATATTTGTATACTCTATATATACAACCTTTTTATATTCTATATATATATACATATATATATATATATATATACACTTACAAATATGTGTTTAACTGAATCGCTTTACTGCATACCAGAAACTAACACAAGGTTATAAATCAATTATATTTCAGTATTTTATATATATGTGTGTATATATATGCATATATATATAATAAAGTCTTGTTCTCTGCTTGGGAACTAAAATGGCGTCCTAATCTTTGCCTTGCCACCTTTCTCATAATTGATGGCTTTACCCTTGTGATAACAACACAGAAAAGCTGGAAAGGAAGATTTGTGGGGAAAATTGTTTGTTGGCATTCAGGCTACCAAATATATTTCAATAAAGGAGTGTCATAAAGAGGCCTTCAAACTGTCTTTTCCAGGAAATCTTCGTGGATTAATCCAACAATCTCTTACTTACCAGTTCCTTGTATTGATGGAGTGAGAGCAGTGGGAATACCCTTATTCCATCAATGAGCCCTTCCCTTTGTGGTAGATATAAAATAATGATAGACACATGTTTTACTGCCTGTTTCTTCTATTGTATTAGACGTTATCTAAGAGAAGAGATTGCTGTACAGCACGGTAAAGTCGTTGCCTAACTGTGAAGTTCCTTAAAATCATACCATTCACTAACTTGGTTATTCTATTCACTTCTCAGAATGAGAAAATAACTTGATTTTAAGACCCTTCATCACTTCGCTCTTTCTTTCTCAAGATGTAGGGTAAACACCATTCACAACAGTAGTTCATTCACTCATCCTCATTCCTCCAACATTCAGTAAACAATGAATGCCCATTATAGTCCATGCACTAAGCCAAGTGCTGAGTTGTGGCACCAGGAGCTTACAGTTTCTACCCTCATGGACCTTCCTTTTGAGTGGTAATGACCCAGACAAATCAAATAATCACACATACTTATAAACGATGATGATCATTAGGAGGAAGATTTACAGGGTGCTCTAAGAACATATAGGAGACGTGACTTACTCTATGTGTCTATGAAGGCTTCTCTGAGGAAATGAAAGTTGAGCTGAGATCTGGAGGAAGGATGGAAGTCAACTATATATTGAGAGAATGAAAGGAAAGCAACTTAACAGATGCTGCAGAGGCAAGTGCAAAGGCCACCTAAGGTGGGAGGGAGGGAAAGAAAGGCCAGTTGGAGGGAGTGAAAAAACGAAGCAGCACACAATGTGAAGGGGTGACGTCTTTATCCTCTGAAAGGCCTTTAGGAGGGAGTGACATCAAAAAATTAGAGTTTTTAGATATCACTCTGGTTGGCATGTAAAATGGATTGGAGAGTGGCAAATGGATGGCAGGATACCAACATAAACTCTTCTGCAGTAGTAGAGAGAAAAATTTCTGCTCAGCACAAAACTGGCATTTAAAAGTTGGATGACACACTGCTGATATTATGGATCTCTTAGTTATAGCATTTACATTTAAAAACTCAATCCTTCGATCCCTGAGTCAGGAAGATCCCCTGGAGAAGGAAATGGCAACCCACTCCAGTGCTCTTGCTTTGGGAATCCCATTGGGGAGGAGCCTGGTGGGCTACAGTCCATGGGGTTGCAAAGAGTCAGACACGACTGAGCGACTTCACGCTCTTCACTAGTTATAGCATTTACATTAAAAAACTCAATCCAGCAAGAAAAATAATCTAAGTTTGTCCCTGGTTCATGATTTACAACACTATTCAAAATATAACTCAAGCCAAATATGCCAGTTACACTGAGTATAGGTTTATGGCCCTCTAATTACTTCAGTGATGGGCTATTTAGGACGTCCGTGAAGCTCTTGAAGTTCTGTGAAAATGGTGTGTGTTTATTATGCTTATATATTATTCTAGGGAGAGAATCCATAAATTTTATCAGATTCACAATCTCCCAAGCAGTTAAAAACCACTGGTTTGCATTATCACTTGACCAACCCATAGTTACTCTGTCACCAGAATGCAGGTGTGGGTCACATGTCTTGAAATAATGAGAAAAGGTCAACTGACTGCTGAAGATTTGAGCTCTTTTTTAGTGCAAAGTGATTGCTGGTAAGCTAGAGACTATTTCCTAGTCCCTGGCATCTTTGGAGGGGTTATGGGGGTTATAACTACTTCCCACCAATAAAATGTGTATAGACATTTTGATTGCCATTTATGTGTAGAGTTGAATACATATCTCATAAGCCTTTTCCATAATTTTCTCACCTTCTCTGGTGACTTTAAGGGGCCACATTTTGAAACTGGCAGCATAACATGATGAAGGAATCCTTGATTACTGAGTCATGAAGGCAGCCAGGAGGGCTGTCCAGCTATTAACACCTGCACTGGATTTTGGTGATTAAGCAATAAATTTTATTATCATATGCAATTGAGATTTAGGGTTGTTTGTTACACCGGTTAATCTACTCTGGCATACAAAAAAAAATACTTCATGTAGGAAGATACAGAAAAATGGTTTTGTTGGCTGGGGACAATTCCTTTTTGGATTTCTTCCTGGAACCAAGAAATAACGCCGCCTTGCAGGCCCTAGTTTCTCAGTGCCATTTGGCCATGTGTAGGTTACTCTGAGCTCAGATTTCTTGCAGATCTAATCCATGGTTGCATGAGAAGATGATCACCATAGAGAACTATTAATAATGAAAATGTCTTTTAACCACATGAGAAAAATTAATTAAGGTAAAAGAGAGACATGTTTTCAGTGGGTAGAGATAGTCATTTACTGATTCATTTAACAAATATTTGTTTATTGAATTTCTTTATTTTTTTTTAATTATTTTTTTTTTATTTTTTTATTTTTTAAATTTTAAAATCTTTAATTCTTACATGCATTCCCAAACATGAACCCCCCTCCCACCTCCCTCCCCATAACATCTTTCTGGGTCATCCCCATGCACCAGCCCCAAGCATGCTGTATCCTGCGTCAGACATAGACTGGCGATTCAATGTGTTTCAAAATGTACCCAGAATCTTGTTTTAGTCAAATATGGTTAAGATAACAGACACAGTTGTTTTTGAAAGGAGTATTTTGCTTATAGTTCCCAAGACGAAAAGATACACCAAGCCATGCAGAACCACTGGAGAAGCAGCAGGTTTAGTGAGGAGGCAGAAGGAGTAAGGGGTATCTCTCGGGGGACTGAGGGCAGGGGGTAGTATCCCAGGTTGCAGGTGCCTCATTAAAAGAGGGGTGTGGGAGTACTCGGCATGGATTGGTTTGCTTATGAAAGGTATGCTTACAAGCACATTGTTTAATATCCATGAGGCCCCTGATACCAAATTACCATGAAATATAGAATATTTTTTTAAAATGATTAATATATAATGTTGTTGTTTAGTCACTAAGTCGTGTGTGTACAGTCCCATGGACGGTAGCCTGCCAGGCTCCTCTGTCTATGGGAATTTCCAGGGAAGAATACTGGAGTGGGTTGCCATTTCCTTCTCCAGGGGATCTTCTTGACGCAGGAACTGAACCTGCGTCTCCTGCATTGCAGGAAGATTCTCTACCACTGAGCCACCAGAGAAGCCCAATATATAATGTACCAGACATATTTTTAAAAATTAGTCACCAGGGTCTATGTAAATCAAATTAACTAAATAATTACATAGATTACTAGCATTCAATAGACATGTTTAGTGTCTCATTACTCTATTCCACAGAAGTCATTTTGACCACTGCACATTTCTACCAAAGTTATTCACTTAAGTATATATCCAGTTGTGCAAGATTAAAATGAAGCCATAGGTATTTAAAATAATTGAAAGGAGGGTCTTACAGAATTGTCTAAGGACTTCAGAGTTCAAATTAGAGTTTATACTGAAGCATGAACTCAAAAAGTTTGTAGTCTACATAGGTTCTGGAAGAGAAATGCAATCCCCCTTAATAAATACCTCTAGTTCTCCAACCCACTAGCCCCCACAAAAACAGTGTTCTAGGATATAGTCCATACTTAAAACTTTCCACCAACTCCCCATTGCTTATTACCAATATTTTCAAACTTTAATCATTTATAAGCCACCTTAATTTTTGCTGTATCTGTATAATACTGTCTCTTGTATTTTCTTAATTTTTGCTATAGATTAACTTACCATGGTTCTGTCTGTGTTCACTTTCTCTTTAAACAATTTTTGTATCTATATAATTTTGGATTTTCTAACTTGTACATAAATAAATACAAACTACTAAAAATCTTAAAAAATTTTTATTGAAGTATAGTTGATTTACAATGTTGTGTTAGTTTCAGGTATACAGCAAGTGATTCAGTTATATATACATATATTTTTTTCAGATCTTTTCCCTATGTGTTATTACAAAATATTGAGTATATTTTCCTGTCCTTGTTGGTGATCTATTTATATGGATTAGGCTTCCCTGGTAGCTCAGCTGGTAAAGAATCTGCCTGCAGTGTAGGAGACCTCGATTCGATTCCCGGGTTGGGTAGATCCTCTGGAAAAGGGATAGGCTACCCACTCCAGTATTCTGGTGGCTTCCCTGGTGGCTCAGACAGTAAAGAATCTGCCTGTAATGCAGGAGACCTGGGTTAAATCCCTGGGTTGGGAAGATACCCCTGAAGGAGGGCAAGGCCACCCACTCCAGTATTCTTGCCTAGAGAATCCCCATGAACAGAGGAACCTATCGGGCTGCAGTCCATGGGTGTGCAAAGAGTCGGACACGACTGAGTGACTTAGCACAGCACAGCATCGCACAGCGTGTATAGTAGTGTGTATATCAAACTCCTTAAAATAGGAGTTTGGATAAGGGATAAAATTCCCTTGCCACTTCTTTCCCCTTTGGTAAGCATAAGTTCGTTTTCTAATGTCTGTGGGTCTATTTCTGAACATAAGTTCATTTGTATCATTTTTTAAAGAATTCCACATATAAGTAGTATCATTTGATATCTGTCTTTGTCTAGCTTACTTCACTTAGTATGGCAATCTCTAGGTCTATCCATGTTACTGCAAATGGCATTCTTTCTTTCTTTTTTATGGCTGAGTAATAGTCCATAACATATCTATCTATACCACACCTTCTTTATTCATTCACCTGTCGATGGATGCTTAGGTTGCTTCCATGTCTTTGCTGTTGTAAATAGTGCTGTGAACACTGGGGTGCATGTATCTTTTTGAATTATGGTTTTCTCCAGATCTACGCCCAGGAATGGGTTTGCAGGATCATATGGCAGTTCTGTTTTCAGTTTTAAAAACTTTGTTTATTTATGGCTGTGTTTGGGCTTTGATGCTGTGTTTGGGCTTTGTTCCTGCGTGTGGGCTCTCTCTAGCTGTGGTGAGCAGGGCTATTCTAGTTGTGATGCACAGGCTTTTCTCGTTGTGGTGGCTTCTCTAGTTGTGGGACACAGGCTCCAGGGCATGTGGGCTTCAGTATTTGCAGCATATGGGCTCAGTAGTCACATCTCCTGAGTTCTAGAATGTGGGCTCAGTAGGTGTGAGGCACAGGCTTAGCTGCCCTGTGGCATGTGGGATCCTTCCAGACCAAGGATCGAATCTTGGTAGGTGGATTCCCAAACACTGGACCACCAGGAAAGTCCTAGGTTTTTTTTTTTTTTTAAGGAATCTGCTAAAAATCTTTAAAATATTATTTGTAAACCATGAAACAGCACATTGATAACTACCAGGAGGGCCCATGCCATCCTGTGGGAAATCCCAGTTAGGAGGATGATGTTAGTCCCCTAGTTCAGTTCAGTTCAGTTCAGTTCAGTCACTCAGTCGTGTCCGACTTTTTGCGACCCCATGAATCGCAGCACGCCAGGCCTCCCTGTCCATCACCATCTCCCGGAGTTCATTCAAACTCACGTGCATCGAGTCAGTGATGCCATCCAGCCACCTCACCCTCGGTTGTCCCCTTCTCCTCCTGCCCCCAATCCCTCCCGTTAGTCCCCTAAGGGTACTTTTAAAGGCTCTTCATCGGTGGAGGCCCCGACTCTCTTCTATCTTCCTCTTCAGTTGTCTGGGCATCAGTCATGAGTACTGACCTTAACTCCCTCAATACGCTAGGCTTTAGGGCTTCCCAGGTGGCGCTAGCGGTAAGGAACCCACTTGCCGATGCAGGAAACATAGGAGTCACGGGTTCGATCCTCCCCTGGAAGAGGGCATGGCAGCCACTCCAGTTTCTTGCCTGGAGAAATCCCATGCACAGAGGAGCCTGGCGGGCTACAGTCCATGGGGCTGCAAAGAGTCAGACACCCCTGAAGTGACCTAGCAAGCACGCACTCATGCTATGCTGTGTCTTGCCTGCCTGCACAGGCTCTGTACATTTAACTCCGCCCTTAACAACCGGACAGCCCCTTAGCCTGCCTCTAAAAACACCCTCCAGCTCAGTGCAAAGGCTTCTCTCTAGGCTCTTATTCCTACCCTAGCCCCATACCTGCGTTTCTTCCAAGTCCTCCTTTGCTGTTGCTGCTTTTTTCCTTCCTGCTTGGTCCCATTAGGGTCATGTGTGGTTATTATTGTCCACTGGGTTTAATTCTACCTTTATTCCTAAATTCTGCCCTTGGGGGCTTCTTGGTTTTAAACTCTGAAGTCCAATCCTATCTCATTTCACTCCACTTTTCATCCTAAGTTCCTAGAACCCAAATCAGAGTCCACCATTGCAGACTTCCCACCTTACCCAAGGGGAAAACAAGACTTTTCCACGACTATTCCTTCTGCTTGGAACACTCTTTCTCTCCTTAGTCTTCTGGTATGCTCCTCGTTAGCTCCAAAAACTCAATTCTAATATCATCGCTTCCTGGGTGCCTTCCATTCCCTCTGTCTTCTCTTATCTCATAAAACTTACTGTAATTGCTATAGATCTTGGTCTGATAGGTCTCTCCTGCTTGTTTGAGGGCATAGAAGGCAGGGGATATATTTTAGTTCTCTTGGTTTCCCCAGCAATTAACACAAGGCACCATACCTAGACAGTGCTTTTAAATGATAGTTATTGAATGCATGGATAACTTAATAAGCTGGAAGTATTAACTAATATGAACTTTGTCATAGAGTTTTGAGATTTAGTTCATAAATATGATATAAGAATGGGGAGAGAAGTGTGTTGCTACACTAAAGCTCATTGAGGAATAATTGTCTTTGAGCTCCCCCTTCTCCCCATTCCATACTCCTCACACTCCTATCTCCTACTCATACCTCGACTGACTCCTGGGCACAGGAGACCCATGGGATTGGGAGAACTTTTAACTTACAGGATGGGACAGGAAGCCACCTGGAACCCAGGGGTGAAAAGTCTCGATCACACCTGATCCCCAGAAATCCACCAAACTAAGTCCTGTGAAGAATTTTGTTAGGGCTAAATACTAGGAAAAACACTGGTTATGTACATAGTACATTTTCCCCTCATTTAAGCTAAAGAAAAAAAAATTGAAAAGAGGGGGAAAAGCCAAAATTAAATAAGCCAGCTGGTTTAACTTCTCTTTTTACATATTTTCCACTGCAATCCTCTCTTAGTCACAAGGTCTTTCTCAGCCATTTCACTGCTTTTCATTCGGCTGAAATGTTTCCATTTTTTTCTAGGTTAAAAAAATGAAGAATGAAAGGCTGAGTGGATTGTGACTTTATTCTGTCTCCTGTATCTTCCCCCCTCCCCCCTCCCCCCTCCCCCCGCCCCCCCCTCCGCCCCCCCCCCTCCGCCCCCCCCCCATTCAACTGTGTTTGGTTAAAACCAGTTTCTGATAACAGCTACTCAGAAACAGTATCTCTGATCTTTTTAAGAAACAAAGCCCATCTTTCTTGAGGTGCAGAAAATATTAGCTGTTACTCCCCACACGCCCTGCCTGCCGTGTCACAGCCTCCCTTCCCCGCATCCACTGCAGGCAAGGCTTCCGAAGGAGCAAGCAGAACAGCTGCTGCCCCACAATAGTTCCTTACAGAGCTGGTAAATAGACAAGGCCCCATTTTCTTGACCTTTGCCACCTCTGCTCCATCCTCAGAATGAGTGTTTTGAGTCTGGGCTGTGAGGGGGAAGGGAAGGAGGATAAGCAAGGCTCCTTTTTCACTTTGCCTTTCTCTGTCCTTAAAAATAAGAGAAGTGTTTATTGGGAAATTTTGCTTAGTAATTTTGTACCCCGTCTTAAAAACAACCAAAAAAAAACCACACACACACTAAAAAACGATGTTGTGTGATGTGTGCATGTGTGTATCTGTTTCACAATCCCATCTTAGGAGGAGTTGCTTCATAAAAGAGGCCTGTCTTTCTTTAGAAGGCTGTGCGATTTGCTCAGTGGAGGAGAAGCTCACTGGTATTGTTCAAGCAGGTCACTGCACTTGGACGAGCTAGCCAATGGGAGGGGGGGGGGGGGCTCTGAACACGGGTAGCAGCTCGGCATTTCCAAGTGGGTAAAAATAATGTTCGCTCCTTCAGAGAAGCAAGTGGGAATCCATATGCTCTTTCAGCTCTCAGACAACGACCACCCAATAACGCCTTTCACCATGCAATAAAGGAGCATTTCTTCCTATAGGAGCATTTTTTCTTAGCATGTTGGGAACGTTTTATCTGCACAGAGTTCCAGTGTGACCCTGGCTTGGTGGCTGTGAACTGCATTTTGGAAGCACCAGTCACCCCAATCCACTGCCATACAAGCTTCCAACAGAGCAGCCCGATGCGATAGATCTTTTCTTTTTTTGAAAAAGTCAGAGAGCAAGAAGTAAATCAAAGCTTCGAGCCTTGCCTGCTAGGCTGTCCCTGTGTACGGAGCTCAAAGGTGATGCTGCTTGCTCTCGCCCCGTCACTAACAAAAGACTCCCTAATCCTGGTTCCCTTACACAAAAAAACGTGTAAAACCAGCCTGAGGACTGGAAATAAAATGAATACTGCAGGAGCAGCTGGCACATTAATGCCCCCAAAAAGACTAGCTGGCACCTCGCCCTGAAACCCAATCACCCAGTCTCGGTAGGGACTGGGAAGGGGTTTAGTTTTACTACAATACAATGAAGTATATTTTTAACAAATAAACACACTTTTGGCAGAGTAAAGACCCTGATGCTGGGAAAGATTGAGGGCAGGAGGAGAAGGGGACGACAGAGGATGAGATGGTTGGATGGCATCACCGACTCAATGGACATGAGTTTGGGTGGACTCCGGGAGTTGGTGATGGACAGGGAGGCCTGATGTGCTGCGGTTTATGGGGTCGCAAAGAGTCGGACATGACTCAGCGACTGAACTGAACGACTGAACTGAACTGAACTGAGGCGTCGTTAGCTAGGAGATGCTTTATACATTTGCTGTAACTCTCTGTACACCTTCCATCCTCAGTACCACTCCCCCTCCACACACATCCAGGAATAATAGCTGAGGAAAGAAGTAATTGCCCACAAATGCAGTAAATCAGAAAAGAATGGCTCTACCCCAATTTTACAATCAAATATTACTTCCCCTTCTGATGAGCCACTGCCTGAACAACCCTCAGTAATTTTATTTTCATTTCCTGAAGGCTTGAATCTTTCCTTGTAGCTAGCAAGGTTTGCATTTGATCACCATTTTCTGAGCTCTGTCTCTTGTCAGCTTTGCTTTGCTTTTCTCAAAGTAAACCCAGCCCAAACTTCTGGGAAATTTAAGTGCCGCGTCTTCAAGATGGCTTGGATAAAGAGTTGTGTTTAGAGAGCTATGTAGTTTTCTTTGCATTAGTGTCAATGTCTGCTGATTCTTTGGGACAAAGGATGAACAAGGTTGAGGAACACAGCTTTTGCTAGTTCCTCAGCCACATCCCATGCTGGGAATTCATAGTGCTGTGTGGTGGCTTGGGAGAGGTTTATTGGGAAAGAGTAAGTTTTAGTTAATTCCAACTGCTCAGCAGAGTCACATGTGGCTCTCACCCAAGAGTCCAGACCCTCTCTTTAAGGGGGGAATAACCATGAGGGAAAAGTGAGAGGAAAATGCTGAAAGCAGGCAAAAAGAGTGATGGAAGAGAAATAACATTCACTTGGGATTCAGGCTGCAAACAGGGAAAATTGCAGAGAAAGAAACCCTTCTCTTTTTCTGAATGCTGCTCCCAGCTCCCCATGGCTCCAAGCCTCTTGTAATTGAGGTCTGAATTGGAGAGCTTCCTAAGGCTGCTGAGTGTGATCACACTTAATTTCAAGTAGCAAAGTCCATTTCAACCCATATTCTCACACTGACAGGGTGAATCTGAATAATAGCTGTATTGAGGCTGGGTTTTGAATGACTTGCCTGGCCAGTATGAATGTTACTTTTTTAGAAGAGAATGTGTTTAATAGCTCAGAAACATCCTTTCGCTGACCCCAGAATCATCTCAGGAATTCCGTCCAGTGCAGCTCTTTGAAGCGCGAGTTCAAAATGATGATTGTCTCCCAGTGTTCCCTCCCAGGTCTAGCTCAAATCTGTCTCTACTGGGGTGTTTCACCCGGGCCCAGCCTCTCCATGTCTGTCTTCTTTTCAGTTCCCTGATACCTCGGTCTCAGAGGCTAATTCGATTATCTTTATCTTCCTAGCATCTGACCAATCCTTCTCTGTGTTTCGTTGGTTTTGTCTCCTCTTTAAGATCTTTGCACTGGAGTAATTTCCCAAGGCTTGGTTTCTGGCTGTGTCACCGGATGCTCGTGTCCATTGAAGCCTGACTCTCCAGGGGTCCAGGATGGCAGAGCAGTTCGGGTTTCATGTCAAGACAGAGACAGAACAGCTTCTAGAGGAAAACAAGAGGCCATCGCCTCTCAGACTTACCTACAAGCTTCTCAGTGGACTTGTCAGATCTCATTGCCTAAATTTGTGTCCCAAGCACATTCCTAACAACAATAATGGCCACTATTGGCTTCAACTAATGGGGATCCATCTTCTGGATATGGGTACAAGTTGGAATGAAGCTTATAGCTGAGAGGATGTGGGATGATAATGGAACCAATTAAGAATTCAGTTAGGAAGGTCAAGGTGGGGAGTAGTGGTTGGGAACCCACTGTGTCAACCACACTGCTTTTCTTCATTTTTCTTGGAAACTCACAGACTCAAGATTTTAATTGCCTCAGTGCAGATGAA
Source organism: Ovis canadensis (assembly GCF_042477335.2). NCBI lineage: Eukaryota > Metazoa > Chordata > Mammalia > Artiodactyla > Bovidae > Ovis > Ovis canadensis. The sequence goes on along the minus strand of NC_091247.1, from coordinate 134,569,539 downwards.
TCTCATCACCACTTTTGACCAAGACCCCTCTTGATTTCTAGTTACATGTGTGTGCATGCTAAGTTGCTTCAGTTGTGTCCGACTGTGTGCGACCCCACAAACCATGGCCTGCCAGGCTCCTCTGTCTATGGAATTCTCCAGGCAAGAATACTGGAGTAGAGAGCCATTCCCTTCTCAGGAAACCTGTACCTATAAGTATATTGGTCAAGGTATTAATTATCTATTGTTGCATAACAAATTGCCTCAAAAAACTTAATGGCTGAAAATAATATATATCTCACAATTTCTGTGGGCCAGATGTGGCTTAGCTGGTGATTTTGGCTCAAGATATTTTAGTGAGGTTTCCCTCAAATTGGTGGCTGGGGCTGAAGTTTCATCTGAAGTCTCAGCTGGGATGAAGGATCTATTTCCAGGCTCACTCGTGGGTGTTGGCAGATCTGAGTCCCATACCACATGTGCCTCTGTGCATGAGAGTACACCCAAGATAAAAGCCACGTTTTTTTAAATACCCTAATTCCAGAAGTTTCTGCCACTATCTGTTCATTAGAAGTGAACCAGTAATCCGATACTCAAAAGGAGGAGATAATATTGATACAAGGACATGAATAGCAGTGGGCAGGATTCACTGGTGGCCATCTTTGAGCATACCTACCATAGTCGCAGGGGTTTCGCTGGTGGCTTAGTGCTAAAGAACCCACCTGCCAATGCAGGAGATGCAGGTTTTGATCCCTGGGTTGGGAAGATCCTCTGAAGAAAGAAATGGCAACCTACTCCAGTATTCTTGCCTGGGAAATCCCACAAACAGAGGATCCTGGGCGGGCTACAGTCCATGGGGCCACAAAAGAGCGGGACACGACTTAGTGACTAAACAATGACCTTAGTCAAGGACTCTTGGTGGACAGGAAGTTAGCTCAAATTATTTTAAGAAAACAGGAAATTTATTGGAAGAAAATAGAAGTATCCTATAAAAACTGAAAAAAGAGGTACAGAAACAAAGGGTCTCAGGAACTGCATATAGTACATCAGCCATCCCTTCCCTAACATTTTCTTTCCATTAGTTCTAGAACATGGCAGCCTGCTCGGTTTTTCTTCTACTCCTTGAGATGGTCATTCTCAGGTTTGTTTACTAATTTTGCACTTTTCCTGATTTTTAAATGTTGAAGTGCCTCAGGGATTAGGCTTCAAACCACTTCTCTGCTCTGTCTAAGCCAGTGGTCTCCAAACTTTTTGGCATCAGGGACTGATTTCATGGAAGACAAGTTTTCCAAGGACCAGAGGTGGAGTTGGGGGATAGTTTGGGAATGACTCAAGAGCATTACATTTACTGAGTACTTTATTTGTAATCTAGTGCTGCTGCTGATCTGACTGGGGGTATTGGTCTGTGGCCCAGAGGTTGTGGACCCCTGATCTAAAGCCACTCCTTTGGAAATGTCATGTAACCTCATGTTTTAAATGGCATTTTTACATTAAATAATTTCTTCATTATTAAGATAATGCTAGCTGCTATAACACATTCAGGCTAATGCAGCCTGGTAGACATCCATTTCTAATGGACAAAAGTCCAGAGTGGGTGTTCTTTATCGGTTGACAGCTCTCAGGGTGGAGATTTAGGCTCCTTCTATTGTGTGGTTCTGCTGTCTTTAGCTTACAGCTTTTAAAGTTGTCACGTGTGTTAGTAACAGGCTAAAAAAAAGATGAAAGAGTATGAAGGCTCCGGCACAATAGATTCTCACGGACCAGGCCTGGAGTTGTATCTATCATTTACATTTGTATGCGTGGCTAGAATTGTCATCTGGTTAGATTAGGTTAAATTGCAGAGGTGGCTGGAAAGGTGAATCCAGATCTGAACCCAGGAAGAAAAACAGAAAGGTTTGCAGATGAGTCTGTAACCACGCTCATAAGTTTTTATCTTTTTGCCTGTGGCCGCAAACTTTCTTTTAACTCCTACTCAACTTACGTACTTGCCTAATTGCCATCAGCCTGGGTAACATCCTACACACTATGTGACTAGAAAGGAAAAATAATTTATCTTTTGGAATTTCAGTTTCAAATACCCTGGGGGAAGACTCTGCCTGGCCCTGGTGGGTTGCCTGACTACAATTTCCTATGGCCAGGGAAATGGGCTGTACGGATTGATCTCACCCTCTCTGTGGCTAAGAAGACCGAAACCAAATGAATTGGAGGGGCCACTGGAACCATTTCTTTGAGCCAGGCAGATGCCACAGTTTGTGCTTTCCTTACAAAGTAACTGGTGATAGAAAGCGTAGAAGTCGAGGTACATATTGCTAAAGCACAGACTTTAACTCATCAAGTTCATTGGTCTTGTGTGACATGTAGCAAACAAGTGTGCGTGCTAAGTCGCTTCAGTCATGTCCAACTCTTTGCGACCTTATGCACTGTAGCCTGCCAGCTTCCTCTGTCCATGAGATTTTCCCAGCAAGAATACTGAAGTGGGTTACTGTGCCCTGTGACGTTAATTTAATTAATAATTAACCAATTAACTCAGTGTTCATAAGGCCCTGCCATATACAAGACCCTGTGTGAGACGCATAAAGTATTCTTAGTGGTGAGGAATAAAGTAGGCACTCAGAAACTACACCTGAATCACTCATGTTCTTGTGACTTGGAGATTCTTTTCCTCCAGACAGGAAACTGTCCTGCTTGACCTCTGCACACGAGGACTCAGCCTGATCAGTGCTGTCACTGGAATCTTTGAGGGGTTTCTGTTGGTGGTACTTAGATTCTACTCCTGGGAGGAGCCACAAAACCTAAGATTTCTGGAAGTGTGGCAGTTGAAAGGTCATGTGTTTCCTGATTCTTTATCAATGAAGATTGCTGAGGAGAATCTTATCTCAAGCCTATTTCCTCCAAGAGTGATGAATAAGCTGCCCTTATTTATAAATGTTTGAAGCAGTATCTCCTGTATCTCAATTTTTGCCACCTTCTCCTGCAAAAGGTGATCTGGGAGGTGCTGGTAGATTAGGATTCTATATCACAAGCAAGCTGATTGCAAATTGACCCCCCACCTTGCCCCGCTAAGAAGCATTTCAGCTGCAGGACTGAATTGATCAGCTGAAGCACATTCTCCTTTCCAATGATGCCCTAAATGTGGCTGTCACAGTGGGTTCTCCAGACCAATAGGATCAGCAGCATCACCTGTAGACTTATTAGAAATGCAGATTCCTGGGTCCTGCCTCATGCTCACTGCATCAGAAGCTCTGGGATTGAGGTTCAACAGATTGTTTCAACAAGTCTCTCTGTTACTTCTTCCCCCCACCAGATGACAGGATGTCAGCAAAAGTTTTAGAACCACTGACTTCAGGTTCTGTTCTACAGAAGAGATTTTTCTGATGATGAATAAAATTCCGCAGAAGTGATTTTTTTTTAAAAAAATCTCTTCTTGGCTCTACATTTCTGATGATATTTTCTCTGAAAACTGCGGTAGTGGTAGACCAGTCAGTATCCTATTTTAAGTACTGACTCTTCCTATATGACAATGAAGAAATACATTTGAGTATTGGGTGTGGATGGTTTACATTTTGCTTGGCTTATTCAGCCTGGTATATATAATATATATCTAAACCAAAGCCAAAAACAACAGTACCCTTTCTGAATAAAGGAAAATGGGAACATTATAATCTGGGATCCTCTGGTGACCACTTAAATTTTCCAAATTACATTCGACTATGCATAGATATTCATACGGAGAAAAAAGAAAAGGATATCACCTCAGATCATTGGAAGCTGCTAAAATCATGGGGAATGGTGGGAATTGCATTCCTTCCAGGAAGGCTGCTTTAAAACTGATGAGGAATCTGCATTTTTCACTAGTTTTCAATGTATTTGTTTCCACAAAACTATCGTTCCCAGGAGAGTTCCCCAAGTGATAGGACTCTAGCACTTGCTCTATTTATGACTATTTTATAACCAGGAACAGAAAGCTGGTTTGTTGGCCTCTTGTAACTGAACTAAAGAACTTTTAAAAGTGTCAGGTGCAAAGTTTTAAATTCACTCCTCAAGTCATGGTTAATAAGGCATGGTATCTCAGTGACTGCCTTCAGACCATCTCCTATCTCTGCTGCTGCTAAGTCACTTCAGTCGTGTCTGACTCTGTGCGACCCCATAGATGGCAGCCCACCAAGCTCCCCCGTCCCTGGGATTCTCCAGGCAAGAACACTGGAGTGGGTTGCTATGTCCTCTAATTCATGAAAGTGAAAAGTGAAAGTGAAGTCACTCAGTCGTATCTGACTCTTTGCGACCCCATGGACTGCAGTCCACCAGGCTCCTCTGTCCATGGGATTTTCCAGGCAAGAGTACTGGAGTGGGGTGCCAGTGCCTTTTCCTCTCCTATCTCTAGCAGCAAATATTAGTGGGGGGACTGATCCAGTGGGTTGCTGAATTACAATGTAGGTTGAATTGATAACTTCATCAAATCTCTCAGGTAAGAGTCATTAATAAAATTTATTGAGATAGTCTACATTTTTTGTACTAAGTTTTCAAACTATGATGTGTATTTCACATCCCCATCACAGCTCAGTTCAGGTAAGCCACGTTCAAATGTTCAGGAGCCACATGTGGCTAGTGACTGCCATGTTGGACAGCTCAGGTATGGGCTGTTGGGCTGAGCAGGCCAGTTAGCATTCTAGCAGTGAGACGATTTGATAATTGGAGTAAGGAGAGCACAAAGACCTCCTTACTTGAGTACGTGAATGAGTAGGAGACATGTCCCAAGGGTTCCTACTCTTCCTTTCCACCGGCTCTACTTTAATCTGCTCTAAGGGTTCTTCTTAGGGATGGTTTTGGTCAGTTCCTCCTGCAGAATATTACAAACCTCTGTCCATAGTTCTTCAGGCACTCTGTTGACCAAATTTAATCCCTTGAATCTATTCATCACCTCCACTGTATAATCACAGGGGATTTGATTTAGGTCGAACCTTGACAGGCCTAGTGGTTTTTCCTGCTTTACTTTAAGCTTTGCTATGGCACCCCAGGCTAAGATAATAAGGAAAGAAATACTCTACTAATGCCTACCTCAGCTGTAGTTGCAAAAGATAATGGACAAAGAAGAACTGGAGTAACTGGTGTTGGGTCCCAAAGCACAATGAACAAGGGAAACTCTCCCAGGGATTAGGACTAAGGGCTGTCAACTGGGTCAGCAGTCAACCTCCCCTTGCCATAGTCCTGTCATGGGTGTGCTGTTCTGCCCCTCAGAATTTGCTTGTTGCTGGGGGACTGTAATGCCTGTGTATTTCCTTTTTGTTCTTCCTCCAGAATTCTTTATTGCAGTCTCCGTTACATTCACTACCATTTTCTATTTGGTTTAATGGGGGGTAATAACTTGTCTTTCAGTCTTATAGCAGGCCCATCTGAACCCAATGAACAGGAAAGCAACACAGAGACTCTAGGCTTTGAGCACAATGTAACAAACAGGTGAACCTTGTTCCATGCATGAGAATGGGTACATAGACATGTTTAGGTGGCTGAGAGGTTGGAGTCCACTACTCGCTTCCCAATAGCCTTTCCTCTTTTCTTAGTAATGGAACCCCGGGCCATGGCCAAGTTCAATTGTATAAGACAGGAATAAACTGTGTAGAAAGTAATGTGTTTGATAGTTATTCACATACTCTTGAGATCATGCTTAATTCACTTTTCTTTTCAGTGAAGTGATAGCTGTGAAATCATTCAAGGGAAAACTGTGGTAGTTGTAGAATGGACTTTTTAATTAATCAGCTGTCACAAATGTAGTGGAAAATTCACTGAGATTTCTAAATGCCCAGTAGCATCTGATCAGTCAATTGTCACATCTATAAATGCTATTTGTAATGAGGATTTTTCAATTGTCAGAGTTTGTCCCCACTACACCTCCCATACGGAATCTAGGTATAAGTTGGTTCTCCGGTTCTCAGAGTTGCAAAATGAGTCTGTTTTAGTGTCGAGATTGGAACACAATAATTTTTTTTGGATTCTGCCTTGGACCCTCAAATCATACACACTGACACAGGGGGCTTAATGACTTTTCTTATCCCCATAATATTCATGTAATATTGGCATAATTCAGTAGAAAATATATCACTTTGTCACTCTTTAATCTCAAAAACAAAGGGATATTGAAACAGAGTGGAGTGTCTTAAAGATGATATTCTCTTGCTCTTATTGCCAGAATCCACTAATAATCTCAGTTAAGCAGGCTGTTGTCATAAAAATGGGGTGTGAAAACATCCACACAGACAGTCTGCTTTCCATTTTCTTAATTTTAAACATTAGATTTTCAACACATGGAATAAAAAGCCAACTTCAGCATAAAAGTAGAATTTCTCTTGTTTCTTACATAGCTACCCACTTAAGAAGGATTTTTTTTTTCCCCTGAGGAATTCATGCACTGAGTATAGGGCTCAGTCTTACATACATACTTTCCCACATGAGATCCTGAATAGGCTGCTGAATGATAAGATGATAAGATGAACAAAAGCAAGACCAGAAGCTTGCTTTTCTTTCTTTATTTCTTTTTTTAAAAAAAGGAACAAAAGATTTATTGTGCAGGCCTCCAAATAACAAAATAGCTCACTAAAAATGCAAGTTTGAAGCTAGTTGATGTTTCATTGCTGTTTAAAAGCTCTTTCCAAGCCTTGATTAACACATTGATAATTGAAAACTATCTGGACACGTTATATGTTCTAGATACTAATCTGAGGCTTTCAGGAGTCCCTATACCTTCAGACTAGCTAAGCTGCCTTAAATCCTTTCTGGAGGGAGGAAGGGTAGAAATAAACCCAATGGTTGAATTAAATGAATACAGCTAGATGTTCCACATTTGTTGAGACAGCTTTCAGTCCAGAGAGTATTTGGTCCAGTTATCTAATCAGCCTCATTAAAAGCTGCAGCTGCCCAGAGCAGCTTTATGAGAGCGATACACCCTGAAATAATCCAAATTAATGATTTCTTAGGGCAGTGTTAAAGAGCTTCCAGATAATTGTACAATGTCATGAGCCAACAGGATTAACTTCATCTTGCCATTGCCCTTTTTTATGTAAAAAGATGGAAGTTGTTTTTTTCTGGAGAGATGTTTACCATAAGATGGTTTGCTTACATTTATTTTCATATGAACATAAACATCTCCCAACTGCAGAATTACAAACAGATATCAAAAAAAAAAGGAAGGCTCCACTAATCACTGGCTATTGTGATTGGCAATGGGTTTTCTGGGACTTGTACCATTTTAGTGACTATGGAGGCTTGAATTTGTGTACTTTGAGTACATGGCTAAACTAGGGATGTACAGCTGTCCTGAACCCTTAATTGAGGATGGTGTTTCTCCGGGTAGTTTGCTTAAAATGAGTTTCTCAGGCTTACAACTACCAGGCTCAAGTCTCATATGCACGAGACCTATTGTGTTCCATGAGTATCTGTGTTACTCGCTCAGCCGTGTCCGACTCTCATGACCCCATGGACTGTAGCCCACCAGGCTCCTCTGTCCATGAGATTCTCTAGGTAAGAATACTGGAGTGGGTTGCTGTGCCCTCCTCCAGGGGATCTTCCCAACCCAAGGATCGAAACCCGGTCTCCTGCACTGCAGGCAGATTCCTTACCGTCTGAACCACCAGTGAAGCCTGTTCCATGAGTAGATATAACCAGAATCTGACTTGTCCTTTTGCCTACCCTACTTTAAAAAAAAAATCTTCTTTGAGTTGCTTCTTTTAGTTTGTTCCCTTGCCTTAGACTTTATATGAACTAGCATCCTAGAATATAATTTTAAATTTCAAAGAAGGACTTGGATTTGAAAGCACTTTTTTATTTTCTCCACATTTGGGCTGGGTGGTGATTGTATTAAATCAGGCTTTTATGGAAACACTATCATTTAAAAAAAAAAAACAACTTCTCATAGTCTCTAGGGACAGGACTTGGAAATCTGACACAGGCCTTTCTGATTAGAGGTATGAGAACTCCCACTTGTTAGCAATGGTTTTGTTTTGTTTTTGATTTATAAAAACTCCCAGCTAATGGTCCTATTTTTAGAACTATTTAAAGAAGTTCTAAACTAAAATTGTAAAGGAACTAGATGAAAAACATTAACAAAACATATTAACACAACAAATAGATTTGTGTCTCCACCCCGGCAGCGCACAATCTGTCAATGCTGTCTCCTTATTTTTCTGCCCTTTTCTTGGATTCGACTTGCTGCCTCCTTTTCCCCTTCCCTCTTCACCCCTCAGGGGGCCCGGCCATTTCTCTGGCCTCTAGAGTCTTGACTCTGCTTCCTTTCATTCTTTCTCCCATGATCCTCCAGGCCCTCAGTTCTGTTCTGTCCTCCCACTAATTTTTCCTGAATTTTCCATTGCCTGATCCTCCTCTGGGCTGCTCCGCCATCCTTCTCTTCATTCCCCTTTGGCCTGAGGCCTCTTTTCCTTGCCTTCCTGTTCATTCTGCTGTTAGTCAGAAGCCGCCTCTTAACCTTGGAGGGACTTTTGTTTTGATTTTTTTTTTTTTCCCTGAAATTAGTTCAAATTTAGGCAGATCCATTTCGGGAACTTTCAGAGCAGGAATTTCCTAGCAAAGCAAACACCAGAGCACAAGATGCTGTGTTTCAGAAGGAATTGTTTTGGGTTAAGTGTGATAATTAAGCATGTCCTTTCCCACCAGGAGCTATGAAAACTAAACAGATGACAGGAGGTAGATGGGAGATCAAATAGTCACTGTTCCTAATAAAGCTGGACTAGTGACCCTGACTTGACCTGTGGTCAAAACCAAGCTTCTACTTTAAATTGTGTCTTCTGGTCACTGGCAGAGCAGCCAGCCAACAAATGTTGCGACCTTTCCCCAGGTGTCTCTCAGTATGAGGAGCCACAACTGAGGGTCTGCTGAGAACTCTTGTTTTTCGGCCTTGCCGATGCCCCTCTAATTCTGTCCACTCTTGGGACATGATGAATGCAAGTGCACGGTGAGTGCTCATGCTCAGTCCCCAGTTTTATCCATTAGATCAGATCATGTGTAATAATTAATTTAAATGACTCTGTCCTTTTAGCTAATACAAATTAATAAGATGCATTTTTATACAATTCAATATATTTTTTCTAAAATTCTGACTGAACACCTGATAACTTTTTGAGCACCAAGGACACAAAAATGAATTGGATGTGGATGACTTTGGCCAACAAGGAACAGGTGCAGGAAAATTAATTAGACATAACGGTATGCAAAAACATTGTTATCTAGGAGTCCCGTATGAAAAGGCCTCATGGGGGAGGGCCATCTCTGTTTCATAAGTACTTTCGTAAATCCTTTAGGCAAAAATAAATAGGTTTTGTAAAGCTGATGGAATTTGGAGTGCCCTTTTTTAGAAAACATAAAATTATTAATTCAAAATCAGATTCCAAAGTGACTATCCAGAATAAGAATAGAAACCACAAAAAATTACTAAAGCCTTGGAGATACAAGCCCTTGGTTTCTGAGTTCTTTTGAGGCATTTCTCCAGAAATGCTCCATTTTGCTATCTAGTTTCTTGCCTAATGGCAAGAACTCTAAGGTTCCTGGCAACTTCCAAAACTCATGGGGTATATGGAATTGGGGCCTGAAACTTAACTGTCACTGGCTTCATGGTAAATCTACTCTGGGGCAGATTTCCAGAGCTTGAGTGTTGGTTGGATCATGACTTCAAATAATGGAGAAATAACTTTGCAAAAAAGGGGAGGAGCATGGAAGAGCTCTGTACACTGTGACTGCTCCCCAAATCCCCATCAACCTTCAGGAAAACTGCAAAAATCACATTTGGCCCACTGTGTTTGTTTCTTCTGAAAATGGGTGAAGAGTTACTTCTGCATTTTGATTGGTGTGAGATCAAAAAAGAGTTGAGAAATGATTGACATAGGTGTTATCTATGTTGCAGTTTCTTAAATGCCATGATCTTTTTCTGAACTATGTTATGACATGTAACAGTGTATACATCAAACCCTGCAAAAATATATGGTTAGGATATTTGCATTTGTATCCAGTACTAGATTAATTTATGTCATGTCACATTATCTCTCAAACCAAAAATATCTAAAATCATATATATATATATATATTTCTTTTTCTGAAGCCTTACTATTTCTAATCTCAGTTAATGGCACTTATGTCCATGCTGTGTATTCAAACAGAATCCAAAGTCACCAAGTCTTGTCCATTGCACTAATGAGATTGCACATTTAATTCTTGTTCCTCTTTCCCCTATCTTGACCAGAGAGTCAAGATATCTACTTCTGCTTTATTGACTATGCCAAAACCTTTGACTGTGTGGACCACAACAAACTGGAAAATTCTTAAAGGGATGGGAACATCAGACCGCCTGACCTCCTCTTGAGAAATCTATATGCAGGTCCGAAAGCAATGGTTAGAACTGGATGGAACAACAGACTGGTTCCAAATCGGGAAAAGGAGTACGTCAAGGCTGTATATTGTCACCCTGCTTATTTAACTTATATGCAGAGAACATCATGAGAAACGCTGGACTGGATGAAGCACAAGCTGGAATCAAGATTGCCAGGAGAAATATCAGTAACCTCAGAAATGCAGATGACACCACCCTTAATGCAGAAAGTGAAGAGGAACTAAAGAGCATCTTGATGAAAATGAAAGAGGAGAGTGGAAAAGTTGGCTTAAAGCTCAACATTCAGAAAACGAAGATCATGGCATTTGGTCCCATTACTTCATTGCAAATAGATGGAGAGACAGTGACAGACTTTATTTTGGGGGGCTCCAAAATCACTGCAGATGGTGACTGTAGAAATGAAATTAAAAGATGCTTGCTCCTTGGAAGAAAATTTATGACCAACCTAGACAGCATTTTAAAAAGCAGAGAGATTACTTTGCCAACAAAGGTCCATCTAGTCAAAGCTTTGGTTTTTCCAGTAGTAGGTATGGATGTGAGAGTTGGACTGTGAAGAATGCTGAGTGCTTTTGAACTGTGGTATTGGAGAAAACTCTTGAGAGTCCCTTGGAATGCAAGGAGATCCACTCAGTCAATCCTAAAGGAAATCAGTCCTGAATATTCATTGGAAGGACTGATGCTGAAGCTGAAACTCCAATACTTTGGCCACCTTATGTGAAGAACTGACTCACTGAAAAAGACTGTGATGCTGGGAAAGATTGAAGGCAGGAGGAGAAGGGGGATGACAGAGGATGAGATGGTTGGATGGCATCACCGACTCAATGGATATGAGTTTGAGTTAAATCTGGGAGTTGGTGATGGACAAGGAAGCCTGATGTGCTACAGTCCATAGGGTTGCAAAGAGTCAGACATGACTGAGTGACTGAACTGAACTGAACTGACCAGAGAATGCCCTTTTAAAGAGCCCTATTGCCTGACTTCCCTGGTGGCTCAGATGGTAAAGCATCTGCCTACGATGTGGGAGACCCAGGTTTAATCCCCGGGTCGGGAAGATCTCCTGGAGAAGGAAATGGCAACCCACTCCAGTATTCTTGCCTGGAAAATCCCATGGATGAAAGAGCCTAGTAGGCTACAGTCCACGGGTTCACAAAGAGTCTGGACACGACTGAGCGACTTCACTTTCACTATTGCCTGCTGAGGTGATGTTATTCATTGCTAAAATGATGAAGGGTGCCTATGCTAGACAGAAATGTATCTCCATCAAGTATGTCTATATCCTAGTGCCTGGAACCTATGAACAGATTACCTTACATGACCAAAGGGACTTTGTAGATGTGATGAAAGATACAGACCTTGAGATGGAGAGACTATCCTGATTTTTGGGCGGGTCCTATTAAGAGAGAGGCAAGAAGCTCAGATTAAAAAGAGTAGGGAATGTAACTCTGGAAACAGAGAAAGGAGAGAGGTAGAGGTGAGGAAAAGGGGGTTTTGAAGATGCTACCTCACTGGCTTCGAAGATGGAAGAAGAGGCCACCAGGCAAGAAATGTAGACAGCTTCCAAAACCTGAAAAAGCCAGCAAAGCAAATTCTCTCCTACACCCTCTAGAAGCAGCACAGCTCCAACAAACTTTAATTTTAGCCCAGTAAGATCCAGTTTGGACGTCTGACTTCCAGAACTGTAGAATAATGAACTTGTATTGTTTTTAAGCCACTATGTTTGTGTTAATTTGTTATGGCAGTAATGGGAAACTGTAACACTGACAATAATTCATTCTTTGCCACTGTGGTCAAAATGGTCCATTCATCAGCCTTGAGTATTGAAGAAAGCTAACGTTGTAAAAAAGAAAAGAGAAAAATAATTGAATCACTATAACCTTCACTTTTCTCTCCCTTGAGGCTTTTCTCTTTCTGTAACCCAGCATCTCGGGACTCAGTCTACAACAAAAAGGCCAGTGCTGCATGAGAGAGGGGACTCTGATCCACCAGAGATGGCTGTGGGTTTCCCAGTATCTCAGTGCCAACCTGTGAGGTTGGCACACAAGTGCCAGTAGCTGTGATTATGGCCTTTCTGGGCCAGGGCCTCGGTGGTTCAGGTGAGGATGATCTTGGCCTTTCCGCGGGGCTCAGCTATTAATCTGACACTCTCATATTTATATCAGGAGGTGCCTCCAGCCTTAGCCACTCTGTGTCAGAACCCCCAAGCCCTGACTTAGAGGTGTATAATGAATCCAGATAGCTTTCCCCTAAGAAAGAGCCCCCTTTTTGGTTCCTTTTACTGCCAAGAGGCTCACATACCATCCCAATCCATTAATGATTTGAAAGTCTGTTTAATCTTCAAGAAAATGGTTGGAATTATACCCTCTCTCCTTCTAAGGAGGTAGCTTGGTTCCAGTGCAAAATTCCTCCTCCATTCCCTGTGACCTACACTGGGAATATTAGGAAGAGACACAAGAGATATTTCCACGTTCCCTAGAGCAACAGGTGCTTGTTCCCCTTATCTTACATAATTGTCCAAAAGCAGGAACAGTAAGTTACCAGGAAACCGATTTTCAATATTATAGAAGAAACAATTTGTCTGCTGTGGACTGTCACTGAAAGAACAAAACGTAACAGTTAAAAACAGTAGCATCCTCAGGAAGAGAGACGTATGCCACGCAAAGTTCCCGTCACTTCTGTGACTTGAAGTCTAATCGTTGCCACAGCCCCAAAGAGCTATCACTATGCATGTGTTGTTGGGGGGTTTCTGCCTTAAGAAATAGTAAAGTGGTGGAATCACCTCACAAATACTCCAGTTTTATGGAAGATGACTGTCAAATGCTGCATTTCAAATGGTCTTTTGGTAATCTGAAAACTGACTTTTAAAACTTTAATTCATTTACTGTTACCTTCTGCGTTTTAGAAGCATATCAGACTGTCTTGGGTGACTTGATTCTGTTAAACATGTCCTGTTATTCTTGTTTTTAAGATATTTTAAGTTTGAGCTTTAATGACAGGAGAGCAAATCTATCTTTATATTTTCACTAACATCTATTTTTTGCCGTCAATTTCTATCCCAGGCTTTCATCTAGGCAAAAGTAAATAAACAAAGATACAAATAAAAGCCCTAACAATTTTAAAGAAACTTATTGAAAACATTGTCTTCTAGGCACCAGGCCAGTTGCCAAAAATAGAAAAATGAATTAAACTCAGTCCCTCTTCTAGAGAGGCCCCCTTTTTAATGGTGGAGAAAAGCATGTCACCACCATAAAGTACAGAACCGCTCAATTGATATTTATGTTCATACTTTGTGTAAACCTCTGTAGTTTCAGAAATAAACATGACAGACATGAAGCCTGCCCACAAGTAGCTTAGAATTTGGTGAAGAGACCAGCCTTTGAACTAATTTTCACAAGTATAACCAGTGTCTCAGTGGAAAACCAAAACACTGTATGAAAATGCTTAACAGGGCCACACTTCATATTTGAAGGGCAGGACCAATATTAGTTAGGAAAGAGTGGAAACATATAGGGTGAGATGGGTGAAGTGGGCAGTGAGAAGATTTCAACATAGCAGGTACCAAAAGCCTTGGGGCTAGAAAGAGGATGAAATGTCTTGAAAACTAACGGCCCTTATTAGGGCTGGAATAAAGAAGGGCAGTGGAAGAACATTGTGTGGGTTATGTTTTAAAATTAAGCATAGATGAAGTCTCTTAAATATAGGCCAACATTAAGAACTTTTAAAGAAAACCCAGTAAAACCATTGTACATTGGTTGTTTAGGTACTTGCTCATTCAGTGAACACTTACTAAATGCTCATTATGTGCCATCTGTCTGATAAGCACTGAGAAGAAAAAAGATGAATAGACAGGGTCTCTACATGTACACTAAGTAGTTTGTATCGTGATGGAGGCAGACATAAGACAGGATGAAAACCAGAGATGAGGAGACAATCCTATGTTCATACTGTTTTAAGAAGAGGTACAATTCTCATGCAGCTGTGCTGAGATGTCTGGCTCAAATCACGTCTAAAAATAAGAGGAGAGTGCTGAATGGCAGTAGAACTCCCATCTGGTTGCACATCAGAACCTGGGCAGGTTTTCCTATTGCAAGTGCCTGACTTGCTCCCTCGATCTAGTGAATTTCAGTCTGTCGGAGGTGAGACCCAAGAATCTAGAATCTTTAAAAGCACCCCAGTGATTCTGTGTGTGTTCTGTAAGTGGCATCTGGGAACGACTGAGACAGAGCGTGACCTGGGAGGTCGCAGTAACATTTCCCAACATGTGTGCTGCAGACTGTTCATGGATGATATTTGAACAGAGGATCGACGCGTGTAATGGGTTGAACTGTGGCCCCTCCCCTCCTGAAAGTTCTAATTCTCAGAGCTTAAGGATGTGACCTTATTTGGAGATGGTTTTATGAGGTTATCAAGTTTAAATGAGGTCATTTGTGTTGACTGTCATCCAATATAACTTGTGTCTTACCAAAAGGGGTGCTCGGGCCTGGACAGACATGCACGGGAAACGCATGTGAATATGAAGATGACATCTGTAAGCCCCAGCGAGAGGTCTGGAACATCTTTCCCTCACAGCCCTCCGAAGAAACCAACTTGGCCCACACCTTCATCTTGGCCTCCTAGTCCCCAGAACTGGGAGACAAAACATTTCTGTTGATTAAATCATCCCTGGGTACTTTCTTACAGCGGCCCTAGCAAACTATTTTCATACCAGTGGTTGAATAAACTTGGGAAATTCTGAGTTAAAAGAGTTAAAAGGGTTTTTCTGCTACAGGGCCCTTAGAAGCTCAGATGCTAATCTCACATGCTAATATGACCTGGGGCCCTCTAAGAGAAGGCAGAGTCTGCATCTCATTTCAAATTTGATAACAGAGTGCTTTTCATCCATTGCAGAGGATTTCGAGAGACTGGTATTGTGTGGTTCTGACACAGGCAATGTTGGACTCACTTCTCTGGAGGAAGTAGTCATTCTGTGGGTCTCGATACTGGAAGGTCAGTCTCATGGAGTTTGGCTTTTTCAGTAAATAAGAGCAGAGCCAGGGTGGAACTTGGGGTGGGGTGAAAATTTTGAATGCATTCCTTCAAATCCATCACATCTCCTGGAAAAAAAAATAAGCTCCCAGGGAAGGACTTACTGGAAATGATCAGAAGCCATCTCTCTTGGTCCATGGATCCTTTGATTCCTGACATTTTACTTCAGTGATGCTGGAAGCCATTTGTGGAAGGGGAAAAGGGCAAACAGTACTATGTGTCTACCTTTGTGGTTCAGGAAATGCAGGAGAAAAATTGGAAGGTGATTCTGTTAAACCGAGCACACCACTTCCCCCAGCCTTCCGAGGCCTCCCTTATTCCCGCTGTTGTTCCCTCATACCTTGCCAGCCTGGTGATCCGTCTTTGTCGAAACGGAACATTGGAAGAGAAATGGACACTTGTTATTGTCAAGGGATTAAAAAAAATAAGACTGCAAATATTTAACTTGCATTATTTTAGTTATTAAACACAGAGTGAGGGAAATGTATGGACTTGATGAGCCCAGACTTTAAATTTTTTTAATTGGAGGATAATTGCTTTATAATGTTGTGTTGGTTTCTACTGTACAACAACATGAATCAGTCATAGTTATATATATATATATATATATATATATATATATATATATATATATATATATTGCTATTGCTAAGTCGCTTCAGTTGTGTCTGACTCTGTGTGACCCCCATAGATGGCAGCCCACCAGGCTCTCCCATCCCTGGGATTCCCCAGGCAAGAACACTGGAGTGGGTTGCCATTTCCTTTTCCAATGCATGAAAGTGAAAGGTGAAAGTGAAGTCCTTCAGTCATGTCCGACTTAGCGACCCCATGACTGCAGCCTACCAGGCTCCTCCATCATGGGATTTTCCAGGCAAGAGTACTGGAGTGGGGTGCCATTGCCTTCTCTGAGATATATATATATCCCCTCCCTCTTGAGCCTCTCTCCCTCCTCTCATCCCACCCCTCTAGGTCATCACAGGGTACCAGGCTGAGCTCAGGCTTTTTAAATTTTTTCAAAGTTGAAATACTTCAATTTATTTCTCCAATGTGTCTTACATTATTTAAGATTGATGCTTTTGAACTGTGGTGTTGGAGAAGACTCTTGTGAGTCCCTTGGACTGCAAGGAGATCCAACCAGTCCATCCTAAAGGAGATCAGTCCTGGGTGTTCATTGGAAGGACTGATGCTGAAGCTGAAACTCCAATACTTTGGCCACCTCATGTGAAGAGTTTACTCATTGGAAAAGACCCTGATGCTAGGAGGGATTGGGGGCAGGAGGAGAAGGGGATGACAGAGGATGAGATGGCTGGATGGCATCACCGACTCAATGGACATGAGTTTGGGTGGACTCCAGGAGTTGGTGATGGACAGGGATGCCTGGCGTGGTGCAATTCATGGGGTCGCAAAGAGTTGGACATGACTGAGCAACTGAACTGAACTGAACTGAAGACTAGATTTAAACATAAGAAAGTTTTAGACTTGATAATTTGCTCTGCAATCATGACAAAGGTTTGTGACTATTCCATGAAAAGTGGAGATCGTGCAAACCAAACATTCGTTAATCTTTGTTTCATATTTGTAAACCATTATTTATAAACACTGAATGGACTTCCCTAGTGGCTCAGTTGGTAAAGAATCCGCCTGAAATGCAGAAGACATGGGTTCGATCCCTAAGTCAGGAAGATCCCTGGAGAAGGAAATGCCAACTGACTCCAGTATCCTTGCTGGGAAATCTCATGGACAGGGAAGACTAGTGGGCTATAGTCCATGGGGTCATAAGAGTTGGACACGTCTTAGTGACTAAGCCACCACACCATTTATAAACACTATGCATCCATCACGGTCAGATTCAGCTCCCTTTCAACCACCCTCACAGGCTGGTGATCTAACTTATCCAGTGTTTGCTCCAATTTCAACATTTCCTCATAATCAGTGCTCATCAAACAAAAGCAGTGCCCACTTCAAACAAAAGTGCATTTTCTTTGGCTCTACTTTAAGAGTTTCTGACTTATTAGGGCTAAGTTGAACATCTGTATTTTTAACAGGCTTCTCAGGTAAGGCTAATGGCCAGCTCAATTTGAGAATTCAAACTACTCCCTGGGCATTTACCATATCCTGCCTCATACTGTTAGGGAGCCTTCTTCATCTGGGATTATCTTTTCCTCAACTGAATTAAATTTTTAAAATTGAAAGACTGTGTTTTTGATTGCCAGAAAATTATTTTAATGCTTCTTTTACATTTCTGTGTGTTTTTTATTTTTTGTTAAAGTGGTTTTCTGTATCCTCTGGAAGTTTTATGTTAACAGAAAATATTCATCTTGGTGTGTGGATTGTTTTTCACTGATCTAAGACCCCTTGGGGGGTGTTCATTATTTTCACCGCTGACCACTGCTTCTAATTGCCTGACTTAGCATTTAGGACCTTGAGTTGTAGGAATGGAGGGAGCTACATCAGTCCTGGTTCCTGTTGCAAATTGTCACAAGGAAGTCACTTTCCCACAAAGCTGCAAGGTGGTTGATCAGCCTCAAGGGCAGAGAGGACTTGAGCCCACCTGTCCAGCTCTATCCAGATTTCTCCAAAGCAAAAGAGACCAGCAGGTACTCTCAGACCATCCCTCAAGCGGCCACATTATCCTGTAAGGTTCACAGATCCCGCAGGGCCTCAATCTCTCCAGGAAACTTGGTGCTCTGATTCTTGCTCCCAGCTCATCATTGCTGGGATGTGGAAATCAGCTCCGCACCAACTCTCTCCAGTGGACTGTGGACTCTCACAGATGAGAGGTTTGACATGCATCCTGCAGACCCCATCCATCACCCTGCCCCAAAGCTGCTCTGCTTAATATAGGGAGAAGTTGATTAGAATGGGAATAGAGTGGGGAGACAGGAGAGAGAGGTAGCAGGGTGGGTGGTTGGGCCACCATTTCCCCAGAAGGTTTGAACTTTCCATCTGTGTTATGTCTCATCTCACCAGCTAAGGGGTTTTGACTATATATTTTGAAAGCAGAGATGATAATAACCTCCACATAAAATTGGCATTGAAATCACAGCTACCACCATTGCGCTCTTTCTGTGCCAGGCACCTGGCTGAGTGGTTTACATGTGTTAATGCCAAATGAGATGATACAATTGATGCATTTAGCTCGTTGCCAGGAACAGGTGGGTGTTCCATACATGCCAGTTGTTCTCCTCTGTTTTGCTCTTAACTGCTGACCTCATTGAGGGCAGATGCTGTCTTGCACACTTTTACAGTCCCTCCTCCCCTCTGCACGTTACACCCTACCTTGCAGAGAGACACTCAACTTATTTGTTGGTCGAGAAACTGAAAAGATCATATGTTTCCAAATGGCAATTTCCTATTTTCTCAGCATCAGCATGTGGTCAGTTCCATTCATTTTACATGTTTCTAAAAGCCCTAGCTAAAATTCACTTCTTTTGCAGAACTGCATGTAGTTGCTGTCCTCTGATCAGTTGAGTTCAGTTCAGTCACTCAGTCATGTCTGACTCTTTGTGACCCCATGGACTGCAGCACACCAGGCCTCGCTGTCCACCACCAACTCCCGGAGTTTACTCAAAATCATGTCGTTGAGTTGGTGATGCCATCTAACCATCTCATCCTCTGTCATCCCCTTCTCCTCCCGCCTTCAATCTTTCCCAGCATCAGGGTCTTTTCCAGTGAGTTGGCTCTTCACATCAGATGGCCAACGTATTGGAGTTTCAGCTTCAGCATCAGTCCTTCCAATGAATAGTCAGGACTGATTTCCTTTAGAATTGGCAGCTTTGATCTTCGTGCAGTCCAAGGGACTCTCAAGAGTCTTCTCTAACACCACAGTGCCAAAGCATCAATTCTTCAGCACTCAGCTTTCTTTATGTCCAACTCTTGCATCCATACATGACCACTGGAAAAACCATAGCTTTGACTATGTAGCATCTCCTTTGATAGACATATGACATTTTTCTCATACCATGTTCTCTGATAGAGTCTTACTACACATAGGTATTTATCCCCAGTCTATCTTAATATTCAAGTGATATATGCATGTGAACTTACATCTCTTACTAGAATCCATACCTTTTCTGCTCCAAATCAAGGACTGTTCTATCTCTGAAATTCCTTCTTAGGAAACCCTGCCCCTAAAATCTGAGAGAATTGTCATAGGAAACCAGAATTAGAGAACTTGTCTTTATCTCTTTGAGAGAAAAAGCGGTCAAATGGGGAACGGATCGTGAGGCAGCATGCCCACTGAGGGTGGATGTGCAGGAAGAATATGGTAGGACATCATGGTTAAAGTGTCGTGTTGGCCTGCCTTGGGCATCCTGCACTCTTGTGAGGACTTTTTAAAATGACTTCTTTTCCCATTAATGCTCATGTGCTTTCCTACTCAAGTAAATTAGCATATCCATCTCAATTGACTCAGCTTTCCTTTCTAAATGAATAACCAGTTTTTTAGTATAGGCACCCCATATTTTAGAAAATCTTTCTTTAATAGGTTATTGTGGTTATTTTTTCCCCTTTTGGGGGGGGGATGTAGTTGCTTTACAACGTTTGTTAGCTTCTACTGTACATCATGCATAAGTCATATGTATGCATATATCCCTTCCCTCTTTGAGCCTCCCTCCCACTCTCCCGCTGCACCCCTCTAGGTCCTCACAGAGCACTGAGCTGAGCTCCTTGCGCTATGCAGCAGCTTCCCACTGGCTGACTGCTTCACACAAGGTAGTGTGTATACATCAGGGCTACTCCATCAGTCCGTCCCCCACGTCCCCATCCGCCCGTGTCCACACAAGTCCATTGTCTTCCCCTGTGCCTGTCTTCCTGCCCTGCAGATAGTTTCATCAGTCCCATTTTTCTAGATTCCATACAGCGTTTTGTGAGTTGAAGTCAGGCCCTAATGTCTGACCAACAGCCAGTACCAGTAGGCGCCAGGGTTCTGTTTGGTATAATTGTCCAGTGTGGGCTCTGTGTTGTGAAAGGAACTTTTAGGAGAACCAGACTTGAGTCCTGCCTCAAGTGATTAGACAAAAGCAGAGGTCAGGAGAAAAAGAACGTGGATATGAACATTTAATCAGGGTTTGAGTCCTGAAACACCACCTGTATACCCTCTGGATCCTTATAAGCTTGACATACAGCAAACTTTTAATACATATTAGCCATTATTACTGATAATGAAATAAGATACTTGGAAAAATTTGCTAAAGTGCATGCTACCGGAACACAAGATCCCAGTTTGATTTTTTTTTGAAAATTGCAGTGCCCAGCACAGTATCCTATCATAGGCACTGTAAACATTCCCAGAGTATGAAACTGTCACTGGAAGGTGGCTGCCCCACTGGGAAATACACTTCACATCCATCTCACATCTAGGGGTGACTGTGTGATTTGTTCATTTCAATAATGTGTGAGCAGAAGGTGTTAGAAGCAGGGGACCCTTCACGAGCATTTTTTTTCTCTTATCTGGGATAAATGTAGAAGACTTTGAGGCTCTAGAAAGTGCAAGAAACACAGGGAAAAGGGATTCTGACTTTGAATCTAAGTCACTCTCATTGTACTACTTCTGTCAATGACAAGTAAATCTTTATGGGACTAAAATTTGCCCGTTGAAATGTGAGGGTTTACTTAATATGTCCATTTGCATTGCCTTAACTAATACTACTGTTAAGCATATTTGCTGAAGGAGTAAGTGGGCTGTATAACTAAACCACTCCTAGCACAATGCCCTTTTATACCTAAATATGGGTATATGATACACCTGTCCATCTTATTTCATCAATCTGTCTGTGGTCTCAAATAAAAATAGTGATAGTCAATCAGAATTTGAAGTGGGGGCAGTGAGACGGAGTAGATTTGAGGCAATATAACGGCTTTTCTTTTTTATTTTTAAAAAATGCATTAGCCCCATGCTATAAAAAAGAGAAGTTGAAGAACCCCTGAGTGAGGAGGCAGTGGGGAAACTCTTATACATACATTGTGGGTGTGTTTCCATCTTAGTAGTCAGCTGATGAATGAAATAGAAAGCATTTGTCTGTATGTTTTCTATTCAATCTGTTGTATATTTTTGTCTTTTTATATAGAAAATATAGTCAACAATTCCCTTACTAAACTGAAAGAGAATTAGAAAAGGCTGCTAATAGCTTTTGTGTTTAGAAGTATAATATCTTCCCAGGAGTTATTTTATGGGTGAAGTGCCTGGAATTGCTTATAAATACTGGGTTATAGATTTTTTTCTTTCCTTTTCCTTTTCTCTCTCTCTCTGTTTTTAACTAAGAGAACTTAAACTTGATATTAAAGAAACATTTTATCTTGTGGTAGAAATGTCAGTCCCATTTCAATTCACTCTAAGGCATCCCCTAAAAGGAATGACTTTTACATGTAACAATAGTCATGTTTTTATAAGTGGCTGGTAATATCTGCAAATGTGTAAGGCATTCATTTTCCAGGAGCTCTTTTCTCCCTGGTAACACTCCAGGAAATACAGAGTGTTGTTATTTGAATTCTTTCTCATGCTCTGTCTCCCAGATGAATTGAAATTCAACTTCACAGTCAAATGAGTAGCCATTTAAAGCTCAGGTGTGTATTTCCTAAGATTTTCTCAAAGGATATATAGCTGCATATGTCTTTCCTAAAGACAGTGAACTGAATTTTAATTGGACCTTGCCACTCCCAAGAGATCATTATACCTCTACTCCAAGGCCATATGAAGCTTCAGTATGAGTTAGAACATGGAGTCTGGGTTTGGGCTTAATATTTAAAAGTGCAGTTATAGTAGCTGACACTTGGGTCATTTTGTCCACTCCCCAACCAAAATTTTGCTTAATTTGAGTCCCTCAGAAGGTGAATGAACACACACACACACACACACACACACACACACACACAAACTTGCCTGTCAAAATTCCATAAATTTTTAGATTATGAAAAGCAATTTGTTTTCTCAGGAAATAAGTCTCAAATAAGACTCGTTCCAAACTTTCCTTATCTCAACCTCATCTTGACCTTATCAGATAGATTTTTTAAAAAATGATATAGTGTTTTTATATATATATAGGACTTCCCTTGTGGCTCAGACGGTAAAGTGTCTGCATACAATGCAGAAGACCTGGGTTCGATCCCTGGTGGTTTTATATATATATATAAACCACTAGTTTAGTTTATATATATAGTAAAGATGGGTCAGAACCAGGCCTGGGGGAACTTTGTGTGGCCCAGCATGGCTGGTAGAGATACAACCAAAGACCATCTAAGGCATCAGCACAGCTACCACTAGTCTTCTTCTGATCTAAGAAGTAAATAAGACATCTGAAAGGAAACCCAAAGACGTGTGTGGTTAGTTCACCAACACTAAAAAGCACAGCTATATGGCTTCTCTTTTCTTTAGGAATCCATGTAATTTTCTTGATGTCCATAAGACTATGAAGACCAAGGTTGAAAATACTGTAAAAATATGCCAGAGCATGCTAAAGAGTGGAATTCATACTTTAAAACTCTTAAGGGGCAGTGTTATGGTCTTGCCTTATACCATAACAAAGTGGATCTTTGTGTATTATATGTAGTTAAGATTAGCTTTTCTCCCCCTGGAAAACTCAAGTGGTATCTTTATTCCAGATTTGAATGCTTTAGAAATCTGGATTTTGTTTCCCCTTAAATTTGTAGACATAGAGTTGGATTGGCAATCAGGGTACTGTGATAGAGAGTATGTCTCTTAGTTTTTTCTAAGATGTGGTTTCTTCAGTTATAACATTAGGGGACTGAGGTAAGTGATCTATAGACCAGTTGGAGTTACAACATTTCATGATTCTAAATTTTGAGTAATTTTTCTCTATTTATATATATATCTTTAATTTCAGTGTTTTTCTGCCATGAAGTAAAAGACTATTTGGGATACATACTCAGCACTGGAGTCTTAGACAGGCTTCAGTCTGTCCATTGATTTCTACTTAATTATCTGCCTCTGATAATAGACTTTTTGCTTCACCCTCTTTTTATCTGTCAATAGTATCAGCAGCTTCTCAGTTACTAGGCTCAAAATGTTGAAGTTTTCCTGAATTTGTTCATTCTCCTCTGTCCCTAACATTAAATCAATCATGCAGTTTTGTGGGGTACACCTCTGTGAAGGGTCAGACTAGTTTTACAAAACAGAATAATAGAATTGCAGAATTATAGGGGACTCCATTTTTTGGTTCAGATTTTATAGAATTGCTTTGAGGATCTGAAGAAATATATGCACCATCTCTCTGGGAGGGGGATGGTGAACACACACACACACATACACACATGCTTTTGAACTGTGGTGTTGAAGAAGATTCTTGAGAGACCCTTGGACTGCAAGGAGATCAAAGCAGTCAATCCTAAAGAAAATCAGCCCTGAATATTCATTGGAAGGACTGATGCTGAAGCTGAAATTATAATACTTTAGTCACCTGATACGAAGAACTGACTTGTTGGAAAAGACCCTGTTGCTGGGAAAGATTGAAGGCGGGAGGAGAAGGGGACGACAGAGGATGAGATGGTTGGATGGCATCACTGACTTGATGGGCATGAGTTTGAGGCAGCTCTGGGAGTTGGTGATAGATAGGGAAGCCTGGAGTGCTTCAGTCCATGGGGTCAAAGAGTCAGACGTAACTGAGTGGCTGAACTGATACATACATATGAATTATGCTTATAATTTCCAGAGATTCAAGACTTCATGAAGGTCACTATGGAACTCAAATTAGGAAACCCTCAACTAGGCTAAATGTCTCTGAAAGCAGAATTTCACTCTGAAACAACCCTGGTGGAAAGGTCTCTACATCTGCTGAGTACTTCTGGTGATGGCAGTGCTCAGTCCTTTTGGAGCTTTCTCTTCCCTTGTGTGTAATGAAACTTTTATTGTTGGAAAATTTTTTAGGATTCAAATCTGCCTGTAGCTTCCAGTTTACCCATTAGGTCTTAAGTTTTTGAAGATATCTTCCATATCCATTTTTCATGTTATATGTTTACTATCTCTTCAACTATGCCTTTTATTGCATGACTTCCAGATTCCTTACCATCCCAGTCATCTTTCTCTAGACGCTCATTCAGTTCAGTTCAGTTCAGTTCAGTTCGCTCAGTCGTATCTGACTCTTTGCGACCCCATGAATCACAGCACGCCAGGCCTCGCTGTCCATCACCAACTCCCGGAGCTCACTCAGATTCACATCTATCAAGTCAGTGATGCCATCCAGCCATCTCATCCTCTGTTGTCCCCTTCTCCTCCCGCCCCCAATCCCTCCCAGCATCAAAGTCTTTTCCAATGAGTCAACTCTTCGCATGAGGTGGCCAAAGTACTGGAGCTTCAGCTTTAGCATCATTCCCTCCAAAGAAATCCCAGGGCTGATCTCCTTCAGAATGGACTGGTTGGATCTCCTTGCAGTCCAAGAGACTCTCAAGAGCAATGTATGGCAAAACCAATACAGTATTGTAAAGTAAAATAAACTAAAAATAAAAATTAAAAAAAAAAGAAAGAGTAAAAAAAAAAAAGAGTCTTTTCCAACACCACAGTTCAAAAGCATCAATTCTTCGGCACTCAGCTTTCTTCACAGTCCAACTCTCATATGTATACATGACTACTGGAAAAACCATAGCCTTTACTAGATGGACCTTAGTCGGCAAAGTAATGTCTCTGCTTTTAAATATACTATCTAGGTTGGTCATAACTTTTCTTCCAAGGAGTAAGCATCTTTTAATTTCATGGCTGCAGTCACCATCTGCAGTGATTTTGGAGCCCCCCAAAATAAAGTCTGACACTGTTTCCACTGTTTCCCCATCTATTTCCCATGAAGTGATGGGACCGGATGCCATGATCTTCGTTTTCTGAATGTTGAGCTTTAAGCCAACTTTTTCACTCTCCTCTTTCACTTTCATCAAGAGGCTTTTGAGTTCCTCTTCACTTTCTGCCATAAGGGTGGTGTCATCTGCATATCTGAGGTTATTGATATTTCTTCTGGCCATCTTGATTCCAGCTTGTGTTTCTTCCAGCCCAGCGTTTCTCATGATGTACTCTGCATATAAGTTAAATAAGCAGGGTGACAATATACAGCCTTGACGTACTCCTTTTCCTATTTGGAACCAGTCTGTTGTTCCATGTCCAGTTCTAACTGGTGCTTCCTGACCTGCATACACATTTCTCAAGAGGCAGGTCAGGTGGTCTGGTATTCCCATCTCTTTCAGAATTTTCCAGTTGATTGTGATCCACACAGTCAAAGCCTTTGGCATAGTGTTTTCATTTAATTTTGTTTCCTTAAGATAAATAACATTTTTTCAAGGTGATATGAGTAGCTAATGCAAAGTTCTTAAAAAAATTTTTTTCATGAATGGCATCCAGCCTTGACTGAAGTCTTGGCTGTGCTATTTGTTAGCCATTTTGACCTACTGCTGGTTACTCACTCTCCTCCATTTCTCATCTGTAAAATGGGAATAGTTACACCATCATTATGGGTTTGTTCCCTTACCACAGAGAGCTATTCAGTAAATGCCAGATGTTATTTTTACTGTTAAATCCATTTAAGATTTCTTGGGATATTTTGGAGGTTACATCACATCTGATGGTGGACAATAGCAATCTCCAAACTATTTTTAACCAGTATTAAGTTTGGTTTCTCCTTCCCCAAAACGATATTACTTTTTGAACTTAAATGCAGAATTTCATAATTAGTATTGCTAAATTTTATCATCTTGTGTTTGGTCCACATGCTGTGCTCTTATGCTGTTACTGAATCCTGATCCAGTCATTCAGATATGTTACCTGCCCTTCCTGGTTCTGTGATCTCCAATCAGGTATAGGGCCAAGGACCAAGCTCAGCAGCACACATTAGCCACTTCCCCACATGAACTTTGAGTAAAACACTCTCTGTTAGGAGCATCAAGACCAGAGTTTGTCATAATGCCTTGCTGACATATGATATAGTATTTATTTGGGATTCCCCTGATCTAACTACCAAAAAAAAAAAAAGAAAGAAAGAAAGAAAATGACGTTAGTGTGAAATGAGGTGTCCTGGGTGAACTCACCATGACTCAGTTGTTTGAGTTTTTTTCCAAGTCCCCTGAGTCAGAACTAAACTATATGAAGAAGGCAGAGCATGCACCTTAGTTATACAGAGACTAACATATCTTGCAGTACTTCCCTAAATGTATAATAGATTGCTTCTTTGACTCTCAGAGTGAAGACAGTTTCAAGGGCAAGTGAAGGAAGAAGGCCTGGGTCTTCAATGCATGGTCCAGTTATCTCACAAATAGAGTGTCTCTCAGTTCTTCCAAAGCATGGCCAGGGACCATGATGAGGGAGATCATCAGCATCTCTAAGGAAAAGTGTGGCTAGCCAGCTGTAAGTCAGTCTTCTGTCCTCCCCAAGCTCAGAAACAGGAGATGGAGAAATAATAAACCGGGCATTCATACCTTCCAAAAGATCTGCTAAACTGAAACTCTGAGAAATCCTTCAACAATCTTTATGAATGAAATTTTTTGAAAAAGTTCCTTAGATGAATATTCCAAACATCCTTTAGTGCTGGGGGGAAAAAAATGAGGGCTCAATGCTAATACACTTCTTATGGAGCTCAGTCTGTTTTGTTCTTGCCTCCAGCTGTTGCATGAGTTAGGGTCATATTTGGAAGGACAGCCTATTTGGCTGGGAAGGTCATGGAAGGGAGTGTGGAAGAGGAGGGGCACAGAGATGCCAGACAGATGGGCGAGCCAGCAGACGCACGTGGACAGACTCAGTGAGCTCCTCTTACTGTTGAAGTGTGGCTGCCTGAAACGGAATCTGCAGATCCACCCCGGGAGTGCAGGAGAACCATGGCCTCTCTGCGAACCTGACAGTGAACTCTCCTAGAGAGGGCCTTTTCTCAAGGTCCCTGACTCTCAGGGGGGCTTCGCTTTGAATTTAAATTAATTGAGAGCTCTGTTAATATAATTGAATACGTCTTTCCATCCCTGCCATCTACAAGGAAAAGGACATTCAAAAAAAATTTCCTCTCATTAAGACCCATCCTGAAGTTTTAAGGTATGATAAAATGTAAGATCCGTAAAGTTTCACTTTCTCCAGAGGAAGATGCAATAGCCAATCAATATATCTCGCTTATCTTAACCTAGGCTTTTACTTCAAGCAAATAAGAAATGTTCAAAAACATCTGGCTTTCATTTCCTGGGTAAAATTCAGGAATGAATTGAATTCCCCCAATATATAAACTTCTCCCCATAAATTAGCACATGGAATAAGGCAGTGATCCTTTCGGATAAGTATTTAGTATATGAAATGAATGCCCCTCAAAAGAACACATAAATGGCATCCTAGGACAAAGCAAGGAATTAATTTAGCTCTCCTCAAACCCTTACTTTTCAGGAATACATTAAGCTATGGATGAAACTGGCACTAAGTTCTATGTGACTCCTTTGAAAAGGTGACTCTTTTATATCCTCTATGATATTTTTAAAAAATGATATTTATCTCTTCTTTGTAAAATAGATAACTAATGAGAATCTACTGTAGAGCACAGGGAACTCTACTCAGTGCTCTGTGGTGACCTAAATGGGAAGGAAATCTCAAAAAAGAGGGCTTATATGTACATGTATAGCTGATTCACTTCACTGTATAGTAGAAACTAACATGACATTGTAAAGCAACTATACTCCAAAAAAAAAATTTTTTTTTAATGATATTTATCAAATTGTGTGGCCTAGGACCACATTTTTATGACTCAAGTTCCTAATCTGAAAACAAATGCACCTCATTCCTACCTGGCAGACTTGTGAGTATTAAAAATACCACATATCAGCGCAGTTCTGGAGGGTGCCCTCAGCAAATGACAGCTTATCATTCTTCTAATGGGAGACTGAGAAGCGATGACCTGAGGAACTAGCCTTGTAATGCCTGCAGTTCCGCTGCAGAGACCCACTGGGGTTCCCTCTTGCCTGTCCTGTCTTATAGTAAGCGCTGTTGGTACTTCAGTCATAAATTCCTCTTGAGTTGATCCCATGCTGAACCTCTCATCTGATGTCCGTTAATTTTAAGAAATACTGTTTATTTGAATTTCAGAGATCATGGAAATCTTCTATTCAAAGTGGTTTTCCTCCTGATGCATCTGGGATTTATAAGGACTTGAGCCGTTCCTGAGCATCATAAGATGGTATGACAGTGAGTGTTTTTAGAGAGATCTTTGACTCAGGAAAGGCTACCAGAGTCCAGGAGACGGTTGGAAGGATGGACCCATAGGAGAATATGTGTTTGTCTTCCTTGATGGTGAATGCCTTTGCTGATAATGTTTCCTGGGACTCTGGGGCAGTGAGTCACTACTGACTGAACCCAATTTACTTAAGAGATAGGAACTGAATTTAAAACCCAGATATTTGAGGAAGGCCATTATCATGTTCCTTCACACAGCAGCAACAATAAAACGTGATGATAATACAGAGAGGTAGAATAAGAGACCTAGAAAACAATATTCCTTAACTTGGGTTTTCATTTATAGATGTGAAAAAAAAAAAGATGAAGGATATATTTCAAATTTTATCTTCCTCCTTTGACTCCTGTATCTGTCTCTTTGAGATCATAAAAATTAGCAGATTCTATTGGGGGAATAAATGTTTTGAAGAAGTAATCCATTGATCATTTCTTCTGACTTGACATGTTTAACTAGACAAAATCAATACTTAGAGTAGCAATGGCTTTGTTTAAAAAAAAAAAAAAGCACAAATTGGGTGACATGAAGCATAAGAGGATTAAAGAATCCCGTAGACAAAGTCTTTCTTTATTCCTTATCCTATCTGTGAATATCTTTGACTAAAAAGCATATGTGTATGTATATACTGGATATATTAAGTTACCAAATTTATGGAGTCAGGGCACAAAAGAATTATTTTTCTTCCAGTGCATTTACTTGCCAACCAAGCTGCCTTAAGTGGCACACATGAAAACAAAGAATTTTAATTGTAAACCAAGCCAAAGAGATTGAAAATATAACTCTGTTAAACATCAAAAGTCCCATTTTAAAAAGAAGTTGCTTAATTTTAGAGTATTTAGAAAACAGTGCCCCTGCTTAACACACTTATTCAATACATCAGACCACAGGCTTTATTCCCTGCCATTCAAGGAGTACAGTATTTCAACTGGAGAACTTGAAACAAACAGAAACAAAGGCTTTCAAAAATGTTTAATCCCTTCAGAGAAAACATTAAGGGACAATCACTGCTTCATTTTGATTGTCACCTGGATTCAAAAGTGTGCAACCAAAGACGGTTGCATATGGACAGATGGCCCTGGCAGTTAAGAGGGATGGGGGGTGGGAAAAGAAATAAATGAATACTCTGTTTTCTGTATAAGCAAATAAAAGGGAAGAGGAAACAAAAGAAATGAGCCAGCCATGGCTGAATCAGAGAATTCCTCTAAACATACCTTGACTTTCCTATAAGAGATCTACTGCCCCAGCACAGTTTGCAAAAGCTCCTGCCGCTGAACCTGAGAACGCTTGCCCGTCAGAGATTGACGCTGCGTGTTTGCCCCGTGCCCACAGAGGTTGCTGAAACTTGACAACGCTGTGTGCGATAACCAGTAATGGAATGCTGATCGAGTCAGGGGACTTGAATCACACTCCTTTGATTGGAGTGAATTGCACATCGTGGGCAGCGTTTGGTCGAGGGAACGCTGCATGCAAAGACCCCGATTTCCCCGGCGCGCTGTGGGGGGGACTGAGCCTAGGGGGATTTGAATGACGTCGACATTCGCGGTGGGGAAAATGCATTTGAAATGTTGGCTGCTGAATGGTACTGGGCATCAGCGCTTTTGTTTACTTCATCCTTCATGTGAAGCTCGCAGCTGTTTCTTTCAGTAAAAAAAGAGTAGAAGAATGCAGCAACATACCTCATATTTTCCCCCTCCTCCAAATGTTTGTGGAGCCCAACAGCTGTCTTTGCAAATCCTGCCACTCAGGATTGGAATGGCTGTACATAATCAAGAATGGAGTGATGAAGCTAAGATTGTTGGCTGGCTCCAGGCGGCAGGTGGGAATAAACTGTTCTCTTAATGGGCTCACATGGTTGGCTCCTGCAGGGATTGACTCAAAAAAGAAAAGAAAAAAAAAAAGCATTTAAAGGAGGCTATGAAGAGTTGAATACATGCGTCTTGTATTTCATACTTATAGATCTCAATGGCTGTAAGGCATGAATTCACTGGTTGTTAGAGCTGGAAGGGATTTGAAAGGTCCTCTTGTTTAGGAGTCTTCAAATTATTTTTAGCAGCAAACTTTTTTTCTGCCCAAATACATCTTGGACCTGGAGTGTGGGTTTCCCTAGAGTATCATGTCATAAATGAAAATACCCATATAGAACAAGCAGGAACATTAATGGTGGAAAAGTGATGAAATATAAGAAACACAGCTCCAATAATGAATGAACCCAGTGTTGGAAACACAGTGGGAATGGTGGGGACTGTGGCAAACTGGATAACCAGAGGGAGCAACTGCTGTTCCCTGCTAGTATATTGTCATCTTTGCCAGGTGAGGATTCATCCATCCATTCATTCAACTAATATTTATTAAATGCTTACTACATACTGGGTACAGTTTTAAGCACACACAAAACAGACAAGATCCCTGCTCTTATAGTGCTTTTGTTCAAGGGAAGGAGATATCAAACAAAAAAGGGAATATATAAAAACATATGTTTGTACTAAGTAATGATAAATGCCAAGAAGCATGAAGGAGGGTAAGGGATATGGAAGAGGAGGTATTAGAGAGAGGTATCCCGGAGGGACTTTATGTGTGTGCTACTTAAAAAAAAAAAAAAATTATTGGAGTACAGTTGATTTAAAATGTGTTTTTTCTACAGTACAGCAAAGTGGATCAGCTATACACATACATATATCCGCTCTTTTTAGATTATTTCCCGATATAGTCATCACAGAGTACTGAGTAGAGTTCCCTGCGCTAAACAGTAGTGGGAGGGACTTGTAAGGGAGTGCGTGCTCAGCCACTTCGATCATGTCTGACTCTGTGACCCTGTGGACTGTAGCCCACCAGGCTCCAACGTCCTCAGGATTCTCTAGGCAAGAATACTGAGGTGGGTTGTCGTTTCCTTCTCCGTTTAAGGGAGTGCATGATAGCAGAGAATCACATGATGGGAAAGAATGAGCTGTGCACAGATCTAGGGGTAGGGTCGGAGTGAGGGGGGTAAAGTTGGGGGTGATGAACATTCTAGGGAGTGGAAAAGAGAGTATGAATATCCTGAGGCAGGCTTTGCTCTTCCCAACCACCCCACTAACGGAGCACAATTTGCATTTCTATCTCAATTCAATCTTTTCTGTTTACCCTAGATAGACCAGAGAGGTAAAGATGCTTATCCAAGGTCACACAGGGATGTGCAGGGACTGGAACTCAGGTCTTGCAAATTCTACCCAGTCCACTTCCCTTTTGCTTAAAAATACCTCTGCAGTCAACATTTTCTCCCATGGTCCAAGGGAGGGATAGTCTTAATAAATACTACACGACCAAGGCTGGAATGACTAATGAACGGCAATCATATAGTAGCAGTTTCCAATTAGAAATTCAAGGAAGACATTTAAATTTTTATAGAGTTCTGTCCCAATTTGCCTAGCCAGATTCTACCTCAGGGTATAATTCTATGTTGTTTACAGCCTTAACATCTTTTCTGTGCTTTTTTGTAAATATGATTACAGTTTAAGTCATTTACTCTTACCCAATAGATTAAATCCCCCAGCAACAGAGGTGTCTGGAATATAGAAAAAAAATCCAAATTACTGATAAAGAAAACAAAACATATCAGCTAAGTCTGACCAATTTCAAGAGGCACACTGATATTTTTTTAAATATGCTCAAATGATCTGGCTATCTCACATTCTTAGTTCATTTTTCACTCTCCTGTTAGGTCAGCCAGGAGATGAAATAACAGTCTTTGATTATCTCTGGGTTTAAAGAACAGAATACAACAGATTGCTTCTGCTCAGTCAACCAAGGTCTTGCTTTCCAGTCACCCTAACATCAGCTTCAGATGGAGAAAGAATATTGCATATCAGAACAAATAAAACTTGATGCCAGTGGTAAGACCCCTCTTCCTCACCCTTTCCTATCCACATGGACTATAGCCAGAACCAAGGATAGACTTTGCCTGTTTTGAAAGAACTTGACTTAGTAACTGACTCCAAGACAAAAATGTATATTCTTCTTCTGGAACAGGGCAAAATATTCCTTGATGTTATCAACCTACAACTCTTCTCTTCTTATTTCTTAAATATGAATAAAATTTGTCTTTCATTCACACTGTAACTTTTTAAAAAACATATAGGGTTGAAGACTTACAAAGAGTATCTTTTTCTGTGTTTAGTTTTTCTCTCTAGACAGGAGATGTGAAAGGTAGAATTATGCCCTACTCATTGAAATCTTTTGTAATGTCTAAAATAGACTTTCCCGAATCTTCCAGATAACACTAAAGGAAATTGTTAGCCATCTTCCTGGGTGAAAGGTGTTTGATGATCTACAAAATGATCCACTCATTTTGTTTAACCTATTAGAAGGTAGTCAGTTGTTAAATATTTGCTATAATTCATTCTTGGGTGTTTATAGAGGCTTCAGTGGTATATTTTACTTATCAATAACAATGGCAATGCTAAAGGGGGAAAAACAAACTATGAAATTCAAGGTTTCCCTTTTATTAAAAGTACAGTGGAAAATTATTTTGAGATAAGCGTAGACTATGAATTGGACATATCTCAGAAACATGTTTGGTTTTTTATATCTGTGCTGCTGCTGCTGCTGCTAAGTCGCTTCAGTCATGTTTGTATCTGTACTTTGGGCTTATTTCAATTTAATTAAGTCTATGAATTATTTTATGAAGAATTTAATTTAGTGGATTTTACAGTGGGGGAGGTCGAGAAATGTGGGTGCAGCTTTTATGATTGCCAGTATTCTCCACAGAGACTGGACTAACCCATAAAATGTTAATAATACAAGTATCATCAAGTATGACAAAATTTGTACTATGAAAATTCTTACGGCTGAAATTACTAGAGAAGAAAGAATTCATGGAAAATTAAGGTTGGGTTGGATCTGAGATCATGAGTAGAGTCTGGGTCTGTGGAGAGAAGTGAAACAGCAGACAGACAAGCAATGACCAAGACACCGAGCAGCTCAATAGATGAAGGGTTGTGGAGAGGATACATAATAGATACTGCTAGGGCATTCCATGTTCTGGAGAAGCCTGAATCTCACCTTGTTTTGAGAGTCACTGGAGAAGTGTTGCTGGAGGCTTTGCGATTACACTGACAGTGATATACAGAAAAAATTGGAGGGAGGTAGGATCAAAATTTCAAAATCACTTGGAAACATTACAGCATTCCTGCATAAGTGGCCCAAAAATAGTGGTCACAAAAAGAAAAGAGAGCTAAAGAAAAAGTAGTTTGTAGAGTGATGCTTGACTCCAGGATACTTTTATTCACATGATTTGGATACCTCCCTGTGTTGTAGGTATAAATACCCAGTACTGCCCCTGCCCTCTTAGGGCATAAGCTCTAGGAGACCATAACCAGGATTGACTTTAAGACCTACATGTGGATTTTTAACAAAATGTTATGTCAAATGACTCTTGCAAAAGGTGTGACAGAGCCCAGAAAAATAATGAAAGCACATTCCAAGTGCTTAGGCTGGCCTTTATCCTTAGAGAGCTTGGTCAGCATGTAGGAAAAACACCAAGGAACAAGATGTGCTTGGTGATCCCGCATCTCCATCAGCCTCGGCAATGGATTGAGGGTTGACCTCTGAACCTCCAAAGCGCTATTTCAAAATCCCAGTCATCTTTTTGGTATCAAAACTGATGAGGAAAGCTCTGGAGCAGCAAGTCTCCTGATTTGAGTTTTAACTTTGCTACTTGCTTAGTAGTGTGGTCTTGGCAAGTTATTTATATTCTGAGTCTCATTCAACTTCCTCATGTACTGGGTTGGCCAAAATGTTTGTTTGGGTTTTTCCATATGGTGTAATGGAAAAACGCAGATGAACTTTTTGGGCAACCTAATATAAAATGAGACTAATGCCACCTGCCTGGCAAACTCGGAGGGTTATCAGGAAGATCAAAGGAGAAAACATACTGATGCCGTTGGGCATAATGATGATGATGAGGGAGTGGAGGAGATTGAAGAACTCTCTTTGGTAACTCTGTCGTGTCCTAATTGTCAGGGTGTGATTTTTTTAAAAGGTACATAAGAATCATTCTCATACTAGTGATTTCAAGCCTTGGTCTTAAAAAAAAAAAAAATCATTACTCTAAAAAAACAGACTGCTCAAGTTAAATGTTTTTGTTGGGGAATGCCTTTTTTAGCTCCAAAGGAAACCTTACATGAAACTTCAATATTTAAAACAGAAAACAAAACAAAACAGTGAGTCATTTTTGGTATAAAGGTTTTTTTAAGTAAATTATAATATGTACTTATTATAAAGTCAGTTATTGAGAATAATTAAGTTTTTCCAATTAACACAAAATTAGAAATGAGAATTTTAAATCCATGTCAACTTCTAACTTTCTACTTTTTTTTTTTACTTTGGTTGCACAATGGCAAGACCATTCTGATTCACATAGATAAGTAGTTAAAAATGGTCTTACCTTGAATTCACTGCAGAATCTTTAAATAAACAGGAAGAACAGGAAAAGCTTTGCTCTAATATCTGAGCACAAAAAAGCTAACAGTACAAGTTAAAACACAGAGGGAGAAAATAGATTAAGTTTGGTATGCATTTCTTTTTATGCAAGTGTTTTAAATAGTGAAAAACAACATTGTTTGGGTCAAATATTTGTGGAAATTTTGAGAGAACTCTCTGGAGCCTTAAGTGTCTACAGAATTGTTTTTGTAGCTGGCCACACGCATTGAGCACAGGATAGTGTTCCAGACACTGTTTGTGGCTTATTAATCCTTGCGACCACTGTCTGAAGCATGTGAAGACACTGAGACACACAAAGGTCGAGTCATTTTCCATAAAGCACACAATTGATAAACAGCTGAGGCAAGATGCAAGCCCAGGTTGTTCAACTCCATGGTCTTAAGTCCTAGAGGAGAGTGAATTCATGGTCTCACTATACAACTTAGTAGCTAGGTAATTTCAGTTTCACATCTGAAACCAAATATGGATCAGTTGTAAAGTTTAGTTATGACACTCTCTGAAACCCTTGACATTTAGTAGGTGTTTAATAGATGTTTGTGGACCTGGAATTTACCCTATGGCTAACTCCCTTTCACAAAGCCATCTATGTCGTGATCATTTCATGCAGGGGTTGGCAAACTACAGCTGCAGGCTAAATCCAGCCCATAACCTGTCCTTGTAAATAAAGTTTTATTTTAACACTCCTGCTCGTATCCTTTTACGTGTAGTCCATGTAGTTGTGGCAGAGACTGCGTGACTCACAAAGTCTCAAGTACTATCTGGCCTTTTATAGGGAAAGTTTGTCACCCCTAGATCTAATATAAGGACTGTATTTTCTGTCATCTCCCCATAACACAGAACCATCTAAGATAGCAATTCAGGTGTGTGTAGCTGAAGATGGCAAGGTTGAGGCCTCGTGAATGAGCTTGCATGAAACCAGAATTGAAATTATTTTGGGTGCAGTAAATATTCTCCTTGCCACCACCCTGACCCTGCTCAGTCTACTGATACATTTTGGTTTGCATTAAAAAACTTTTAGCTGGTCTTGTACATCATAAAACGTGGCTATGTTTATTAGGATTTTTTTTAAAAACTTGGGATTAAGAAACTTGAGCTACTGATGACTCAGAAATGAGTTAATAGTTTAATAATGTTTCTAAAATTGAAGAATGGATTTTTTTTAAGGAAAAAATGTGGGCTATTCTCTATCGTGAATGAAAACCAAACAAAAGAAATAGTATTAAATAGATTGTTTCTAAGTTAAAGTATTTCATTTGAGTTTAAATTTTATGAAATTTAATGAAAGTTTATGAAATTTCTGTAACTTAAGGAATAAATAATTTGAGGGAAAATGTAGTACAGAAGCGCTACATTCCATGCTACTAAGTGAACAGGTCCTTTTCAGTCCCAAAATTTCATCATTATATTTATTAATAATATCACATTGATAGCTTCAAGCCTCATACTCCCTTTTGGTAACATATTTGAAAAGTATTAGTAAGTGAATATTGACAGAATGTTTTATCATTCCAGTGCTTACATGCCTAGAGAAATGTTTCTGTGGGTGATGACTCCCCTACCTATGGAAATATATGTGCATTTAGAATATAGGGGATGCTATTAAGGTATAGCAGAAGGCAATAGCACCCCACTCCAGTACCCTTGCCTGGAAAATCCCACGGATGGAGGAACCTGGTAGGCTGCAGTCCATGGGGTTGCGAAGTTCGGACACAACTGAGTGACTTCACTTTCACTTTTCACTTTCATGCATTGGAGAAGGAAATGGCAACCCACTCCAGCGTTCTTGCCTGGAGAATCCCAGGGACGGGGGAGCCTGGTGGGCTGCCGTCTATGGGATCGCACAGAGTCGGACACAACTGAAGCGACTTAGCAGTAGCATTAAGTTGTAAGCGTACAGGCATCAACTAAAAATTTGAATAGAAATTCCTGTAATTCATTCATTCAGTAAATATATATAGAATACCAATGATGTACAGTACTAACCACTGGCTAGAGATGTTATCTGGCCTAACGGAGTTGAAGAAGACAGATAAGACGTAACACTTAAAAATATTTTTTTTGCAGATTTTTATAAGCACTATAAGGAAAATAAACAAGGGAAGTGACAGAGGAAAAAAAAATGTTAGAAACCGTTTAAAAATGAATTGTGGTGGTTGGGGTGGGGGCAGGAAAAATTACCTGGATGTGCAAAGGCCCCAAGGCACAATGAATAAGCTTGAGGTGTTCAGTGAACTGAAAAGATGACACCATGGTTGGAGAAAGTGGAAGGAGGTAAGGCTGGAGAATGAACAAAGGGCCTCCTGGGTCATGTCAAAAATGAGGAGCAGTTAAGGTTTTATATATGAAAGGTTGAAGGCAGGAGGAGAAGGGGACGACAGAGGATGAGATGGTTGGATGGCATCACCTACTCAATGGACATTTGGGTGACCTCCGGGAGTTGGTGATGGACAGGGAGGCCTGGCATGCTGCAGTCCATGGGGTCGCAAAGAGTCGGACACAACTGAGCAACTGAACTGAACTGAACTGGTATTTAAATGAAAATGTATAGCTTCATTTATTCAATGAGACCAGTTCAAGGAAGCTTGTGTGAATGAATTTTTGATATCTCTTTTGAGTGACACCGTTTCTCATCTCTTTATCTTTGAAATGTCCAGCTAAGGGAAAGAAAGGTAGTGATGGTGTAACATGACACACCCTTTTGTGGATAATTATATAATGCCACTAGGGTAAAAGCATTTAAAGAGAGGAGGAGGTAATTTTACTCTTTTCAGCCTGGAATTTTTAGTAGATAAAGATAAAACATTTCAAGCTGTCTCTAATACAGTGCCATCTCTTCAGAGAATCAAATTATTCTCCTTTCTCTCTTTTCCAAAAGACTCATGTCTTAATTTATCACATGAAATAAAACATTTACGCAAACCCTGAAAATTGCATCCCTGAGAAACCACAAAAATCAGGAGAAAGTAATTAAGGCAGGATTAATCAAATATATGGTATATTTTTAACTTTCTAAAAAGGCACGTGGTTTGGCAATTTATGATGCTACAATAGTGAACTTGCTAGGGAATTACAACTTCTGAGATATTCATGTTTAGCAGCTGGTAATTTATGATAGTATCATTTAGTACATAGGAGAATATGATCTCAGTAGGTATTCCTGACCACATTAAAATTTAGGGGATTCTTGATAAACTGATAAAATAATGATGATAATTATTAGAATGAAAGCCAGTTCTTTTCAGCAGCTGAACAGAAAAGAGAGGTCAAGATGAATGATCCTTTAGAGCCAAGAAAGAAGCTTAGCGCCTTCTGTGTTGTGGGTACTCTGCTTTCTAGGGCTTGGCTGTGAAACACTAGATGTAGGATGTATCCCCTTAATATCACGAACCATCAAGTAGGATCAATACAGAAATGTGAAAGGTAGAGTTTCAAGTTCTATAGTTTCCACCTGCAATTTCACTGCTAAGTGAAAAGCCTGGGTTGATTACTTCGAAGATTAAATTGCTATTACTGTTAAACTGGTATGGGGAGCAGATTATATTTCCTTTGTAAGTGTGCTCTGCTTGGAGAACCTGTGTGATATATTGGAAAGAGCTGAGTTGAAAGTCATAAGACTTACTCTTGCTCACAGTAGACTAAATATGACCTTGGCCAAGTCACTTAATCTCTATTTGTCTGATTCCTCATCAGTAAAATGAAAACCAGAAAATATTGTTTCTTTTGTCCACTTCACTAGATTTTTGAGGTTAAAACAAAACACCTGGTTATCTGTGAAGCAATATACTTCTGCCCTGATCACTATATTTTGTTACACAGCAGAGATCAGGAGACTGCTGTGTAGTCACTATAGTATGGTTAGTGTTCATGCCATGTCATACTGAGTCACCCACCCACGTTTTTGGAGTCCAAAGGACAGCTGTACCTTACGAGATATTACATTGTGGAAGAGGCGTTGTGCATGTTTTGGGGTCGGTCAAAAAGTTTGTTCAGGTTTTTCTGTAACATCTTATGGAAAAACCCAAGCAAAGTTTTTGCCTAATCCAATACTATGTCTTTTTGATCTCTTACGGAAGCAACTGTAGCATACTTCCTTTTGCTTATGATTCTATGGTGTGATTAGAAGAGTAGAAGAAGGCAATGGCACCCCACTCCAGTACCCTTGCCTGGAAAATCCCATGGCGTAGGAGCCTGGTGGGCTGCAGTCCACGGGGTCGCGAAGAGTCGGACACGACTGAGCAACTTGACTTTCACTTTTCACTTTCATGCATTGGAGAAGGCAATGGCAACCCACTCCAGTGTTCTTGCCTGGAGAATCCCAGGGATGTGGCAGCCTGGTGGGCTGCCGTCTATGGGGTCACACAGAGTCAGACACGACTGAAGCGACTTAGCAGCAGCAGCAGAATAGAATTCTTTGAAAGAGAACAAGGCAGCAAGGTGGGTCTCTACCAATGGAAACTTTCATCAACCCCATTATACACTCTCACTGGTGGTTACAAAAACTGTAAACAGAGCAAACTGCCTAGTGGATGTCTTTTCTCATGTCTCACTCAACATGACTGCAACTGAATTTGTTTATCTTCCTTCTCATAATGAATAATAACATTGTCATCTCTTTCATTGCCAAACCCAGAAACCTGAGATTTGCTCTAGGTTTTTCTTCTTGTTCAACTCCCACGTCTACACCCAATATCAGTCCTGTAGCTTCAGTTTCCTTAATTCATTGCACAGTCATACATTCCATTCTGTTTGTGTTGTCTCTGACTTGGTTCTGGTTCTTATGTTTTCACAGCAGAGTTACTCCAGTACAGTAACTTCCTAATTGGGCTCCTCTGTCCAGAACCAGCTGTTATAAGTCATCCTCTTCAGTGATGACTAAGTTCCTAACTTAGAGAGTTGACCGAATCACTCTCTTGCTAAGAATTTGTTAATGCTCCCTAGAACTCAAGTTACAGCTTCTTAGCATGTATGGCTTTTTAGCTCCTCTCTCCATCAAGCCTGATTATCGCATTCCTCTCAGAGTATCCTTTACTCTGTCCATATCATGCTTTTCCATGCTT
Organism: Ovis canadensis; assembly: GCF_042477335.2. Lineage (NCBI taxonomy): Eukaryota > Metazoa > Chordata > Mammalia > Artiodactyla > Bovidae > Ovis > Ovis canadensis. The sequence goes on along the minus strand of NC_091247.1, from coordinate 134,529,433 downwards.
CTGTACTTTCTCACATGATGCTAACACAGCCTAGAAAATTCTCTTCCCCATTATAATGCCTACTAACTGTTCTTCAAGCTTCAGCTCTGCTGCCATCTCTCTCCAGAAGCTTGGTGTCTGTTCATTTGACTGCTCCTTCGCTGGGCTCTGCCACTGCCTTGTTTATACTGGTGCTGTAGTCATTAGTCCTCAGCAGTCCTCATCTTTAGGTTTTCCTGAATATCCCTGGACACTAACCGTGACTGGCTTATGACCTGGTATTCAATGCACTTCTTTTAAATGGAGAAGTCAGCACAGTCTACATTTGGCAGCCACACCAGAGTGAAGATGAACGCTCTACACTGACTAGGTTGAATGAAAGAAGGGAAATCAAACTGTAAAGACATTACCTGTGAAGGCTTTAGAGTGAAGGCTTAAAGGGAATAAACTGAGCATGAGAGAGAAGCAAGGAGATGAAAAGTGGCTTAGGATGAATCTTAACAGTAACCCTAGCCAGGGCTGACATGTCCATTAAGTTACAGCCACATCCTTAAAGTTACAGGATTGCAACAGACATTACTGTATTTTGCAGTATTTGAGAGATAAGGAATAGACAATGCAAAGGCAAGTCGTATGTTTGAATAACGTGTGAAAGGCCCATTGGGCTGGGGCAGAGTGAGGGAGGATACTGCGGGCTGAACTGTATCCCCTCAGATTTCATGTTGAAAGCTTAACCTATGGTACGTGAGAACATGACTGTGTTAGGAGACAACTAAGTCAAATCGAGGACATTAGAGTGGGCCCCCAGGCTATCTGCTCGACGTCCTTATTAAAACAGGAAAGACCGTGGGAGGACAGAACAAGGAGGTGGCCGTTTTTAAGCCAAGGAGAGAGACCTCAGAAGAAACCAAACCTGGTGAAACTTTGGTTTTGGACTGTGAGAAAATAAATTTCTGTTGTTTAAGTCACCATTCTGTGGTATTTTGTTATGGCAGCTCTAGCAAACTAGTGCCGAAGAGAAGAGTAACAGCAAAATGATTGGAGTTTGGGCAGAGGCAAAGGGGGAGAAAGTTGCGGGGCTTAACAGGTTGTTGTAAAGACTTGAGATTTTATTCTAGTGAAATGGGAAGACATTGGAGGATTTGGAGCAGGTGAACATTATGATCTGACTTTTACTTTTGTGGAGAATGGGAACTGATCATCAGAGTAATGCTGATCAGATAGTTAACATTGTCAGTTGTGTAGAGGAGAAGAGGGGAAACAGTCAACAGGGAGAGAGCATGGGAAATGTTTCCTCCCTTCCATTAAACAACTGAAAAAACTAAAGATCCAAGGAGGATCCCAAAGTGACTTGCCCAAGTTGACAGAATAATTTAATAGTGGTCCTGGGAATAAGAATCAGGCAGCCAGTTCTCTTTACTACTTGTGCTGGAAGGGAGGGGCATTTGGCTTCTCCTGTAAGGAACACTTAAGTTTGGTTGCCTGGTATTTGGGGGAGGCTGGGCGTATCCTTGTGAGCAGCTATTAACACTTGAGTGAATTATAGTGGTCATGGCATATGCTGGGATGCTTTCAGCTACCTGTCCATGCCTCTACGACTCAAGGACACATAGTGTAAGAGACTGCAGGAACAAGGGGAAATTATTCAGAGGCTCTAGTCACAGACTGTGTTTCCACAGATGTCCTTCATGGTGGATCATTTCATTGACAGAATAATTTTCAGCGATGATAATAGCAATGGCTGATCTCTAAACTGTCCACCAACATGCCAGGAGCCTTACATGCTAGGAATGGGAGCTTTTGGTTCTAGGCTGATAAAGAATTTGTATCTGTGTCTGTGTTTATACATATACACATATATATTGTGTATACATCAATTATATATTGTATACACATATATACAATATACTCATGTTTGTATGTATGTGAAATACATATGTATACATGCATATTATGTTGTGTTATATACTGTATCATACATATGTATTATATAATAGAAATATCAAATTTGAACATAAAATATTCTTAATAGTATAAATTTGCTCAATTAAATCTGCAGGATGTTACATAGAGATCTAAGTTTAAATCACAATTCTGGCTCTCAACTCACTAGATGAACTTGGGAAAGTTATCCAACCTTCAGTTCAGTTCAGTTCAGTTCAGTCGCTCAGTCGTGTCCGACTCTTTGCGACCCCATGAATCACAGCACGCCAGGCCTCCCTGTCATTCACCAACTCCCGGAGTTCACTCAGACTCGTGTCCATCGAGTTGGTGATGCCATCCAGCCATCTCATCTTCTGTCGTCCCCTTCTCCTCCTGCCCCCAATCCCTCCCAGCATCAGAGTCTTTTCCAATGAGTCAACTCTTCGCATGAGATGGCCAAAGTATTGGAGTTTCAGCTTCAGCATCAGTCCTTCCAAAGAACACCCAGGACCGATCTCCTTTAGAATGGGCTGGTTGGATCTCCTTGCAGTCCAAGGGACTCTCAAGAGTCTTCTTCAACACCACAGATGAAAAAGGATCAATTCTTCTGCGCTCAGCCTTCTTCACAGTCCAACTCTCAGATTCATACATGACTACTGGAAAAACCATAGCCTTGACTAGATGGACCTTTGTTGGCAAAGTAATCTCTCTGCTTTTTAATATGCTTTCTAGGTTGGTCATAACTTTCCTTCCAAGGAGTAAGCGTCTTTTAATTTCATGGCTGCAATCACCATCTGCAGTGATTTTGGAGCCCAAAACAATAAAGTCTGACACTGTTTCCATTGTTTCCCCATCTATTTCCCATGAAGTGATGGAACTAGATGCCATGATCTTTGTTTTCTGAATGTTGAGTTTTAAGCTGACTTTTTCACTCTCTTCTTTCACTTTCATCAAGAGGCTCTTTAGTTATTCTTCACTTTCTGCCATAAGGGTGGTGTCATCTACATATCTGAGGTTAATGATATTTCTCCTGGCAATCTTGATTCCAGCTTGTGCTTCTTCTAGTCCAGCGTTTCTCATGATGTACTCTGCATATAAGTTAAATAAGCAGGGTGACAATATACAGCCTTGACATACTCCTTTTCCTATTTGGAACCAGTCTATTGTTCCATGTCCAGTTCTAACTGCTGCTTCCTGACCTGCATATGGGTTTCTCAAGAGGCAGGTCAAGTGGTCTGGTATTCCCATCTCTTCCAGGATTTTCCACAGTTTGTTGTAATCCACACAGTCAAAGGCTTTGGCATAGTCAATAAAGCAGAAATCGATGTTTTTTCTGGAACTCTCTTGCTTTTTCAATGGTCCAGCAGATGTTGGCAATTTGGTCTCTGATTCCTCTGCCTTTTTAAAAACCAGCTTGAACATCTGGAAGTTCATGGTTCACATATTGCTGAAGCCTGGCTTGGAGAATTTTGAGCATCACTTTACTAGCGTGTGAGATGAGTACAATTGTGCCGTAGTTTGAGCATTCTTTTGCATTGCCTTTCTTTGGGATTGGAATGAAAACTGACTTTTTCCAGTCCTGTGGCCGCTGCTGAGTTTTCCAAATTTGCTGGCACATTGAGTGCAGCACTTTCACAGCATCAAGGCTCAATTTCCTCATCTGAAAAACATAATAATGATGACTAAGTTTAGAAAAGATACTTGGACTTAAAGCACTTAAGACAATGCCTGGGTCATAGTATGTGCTGAACTAGGGTAGCTTTTATTATTGTTTTTCATTCTGCTAGCTCAGACGGTAAAGAATCCACCTGCAATGCAGGAGATATGGGTTCAGTCCCTGGGTCAGAAAGATCCCCTGGAGAAGGAAATGGCAGCCCTCTCCAGTATTCTTGCCTGGGAAATCCCATGGACAGAGGGGCCTGGTGGGCTATGGTTCATGGGGTTCCAAAGAGTTAGATGTGACTTAGTGATTAACAACAACAAACTTTGGGTTTAATTTCCTCTTCTTTTTCTAGTTTCCTAAGTTGGAAGCTAAGATCACTGATTTATCTTGCCTTTTTTCTAATGGAAACATTTCGTGCTATAAATTTCTATATAAGCACTGTTTTTGTTGCATTCCACAGATTTTGGTATATTGTGTTTTTATTTTCATTTAGATCAAGACATTTAAAAATATCTTTTGTGATTTCTTTTTTGATGCATGAGTTAATTTCAAAATATTTGAAGAGTTTTTTTAGGTATATTTCTGTTATCAAATTCTGGTTGAATTATCTTATGATCAGAGAACATAATATCAGTCCCCTTCAATTTATTGAGAGTTGTTTCATAGCTCAAAATAATATCTGCTTTATTTTATTGAATGCATCTGGGTATCTTACTTCACCTGCAAGGAGAACAGAACCTTGGATTTTGCCCTATTTTAAGGGAAGGTCTGTGTGAGTGTGTGTGTATGCCTGTGCACATATACCTGTGAACATGTCTGAGTGTACATGTGTGTTCGACTGAGGAAGAAGAAAGTTAAGTGCCCAAAACCGTCCAGGAATATTCACCAACATATAACTAAAAGCTCTGTGGAAATGCCTCACAGGAAGTCCTAAGAAATTCAAAAACTGCTATCAGATCTTTTCTGAGTGAACAGAGGAAGAAACGTGGGGGTGTGATGTCTGATACATAGGAAGGCGTCAGGCCCAAGAAAAAGAGAAGTGGACATTTTTGTGACTTTATCAAAGTTTCCATCCTAACTAAAACTGACCAAAGATAGAAAAGGAAACCGAAGCATTTGTGTCATACTTGATTGTGAATGTATGTTTATTCCCTTTTACAAAAATGTGTCTCTTCTGTTTGCATATACATGTATATTTTCTTTTTCAAATTCTTTTCCCATTTTATATTGTTACATAATATTGAGCAAAGTTCCCTGTGCTATACACTAGGTCCTTGGTGGCTATCCATTTTAAATATAGCAGTGTGCGCATATCAATCCCAAACTCCCTAACGATCCCTTTCCCACATCTTTCCCTGCTGGTAACCGTTAAGTTCATTCTCTAAGTCTGTGTGAATCTGTTTCTGTTTTGTAAATTAGGTCATTTGTATCATTTTTTAAAAATGATTCTGCATATAAGAGATATCATGATATTTCTTTCTCTGTAAAAAAAATGATCTTTCTTACAAGGCAGTTTCGTTCTCAGGTGATTTGTATATTTGTGTTAACAAATAGTTTTCAGTGGCAGAAATCTTGAAATGGCATAGGGCATGTCTCTTTTAAGAGAATTCTACAGAAGAAGATACTCAGCTAAGCAATCTGTTAGAATATCATGCCTTTTAGGGAAGGGATGATGTCTAATGTATTCAGTTAATCCCCAACTCCCATGCTTGCACATAGTAGGCATTCAGGAAATATTTATTGAATGAAAACCTGGAATTTGAAGAATAAGAACATTTAATGAACAAATGAATATGAAACTGCTATATCTTAAACCCCATTTTATAGATTTCACAATGTGTATTAAACTATTAGAGTACCTACAGCAAGAAAAATCTATTTATCTTTTGAGAAAACTAGTTTTCTGCCAGTATCTTTGACCATGGAACTCTTCATAGAAGCTACCTATTACCATTCGCAGAAATTCTGTCATAACTCAATGTATCTTTGAGGTAGCAAAGTGAAAGTGAAGTCACTCAGTTGTGTCTGACTCTTGTGACCCCATGGACTGTAGTCTACCAGGCTTCTCTGTCCATGGGATTCTCCAGGCAAGGATATTGGAGTGGGTTGCCATTTCCTTCTCCAGGGGATCTTCCTGACCCAGGGATTGAACCCGGGTCTCCTACATTGAAGGCAGATACTCTACCTTCTGACCTACCTTTAAGGTAGCAAAGCTGATGACAAAGATGAGAATTTGAGCAGATGGTTGTGATATCACATCCCACCTTTGCTAAATTGACTCCACACCACAAAGACTTTTTCAGTGTTCAAGTTAAGCTGGCTTCTTATATGAGTTGGACTTGGTTGGTCACACACAGAAAGCAATTTTAACTTTGCTTCTGTCCCTTCGAAGCTGCTGTTTTGACTGTTCACTCTGAACCCCTAGATTCCACTAACCAGTACAACTCTGGGTAGCTGTCCACTGGCGTTTCTGACTAGCAACAGGTAGTGCTGCTGCTGCTGCTGCTAAGTCGCTTCAGTCGTGTCCGACTCTGTGCGACCCCATAGATGGCAGCCCACCAGGCTCCCCCGTCCCTGGGATTCTCCAGGGAAGAACACTGGAGTGGGCTGCCATTTCCTTCTCCAATACATGAAAGTGAAAAGTGAAAGTGAAGTCGCTCAGTCATGTCCGACTCTTAGAGACCCCATGGACTGCAGCCCACCAGGGTCCTCCGTCCATGGGATTTTCCAGGCAAGAGTGCTGGCGTGGGTGCCGTTGTCTTCTCCGACCAACAGATAGTGAGGGTAAAATGTCTCGTGCAGTAGAAAGTCCAGTCCAGGTACACGGTAGCTCTGTTTTCTCTCACAGCTATTATCATCAGGCTGGAGACCCAGGCAGAGGAGGGGGGCGGCTGGGTCCCCTCTCTTTCCCCTCTTGCTGTCTTCTCCCCCTTTTCTAGCTGCGCTTTCTGACCATCCGGCAATAGGAGAGGCGAGGGGAAAGCAAGGCTCAGGTGGAAAGGAGGAGTGAGCTTGACCGGCCACTAGAATCTGCCGCTGTGAACCTCTATGCGTAGTGGAGCCCCAGTTGACTTTTCCCTCGGGGGCTTTGGTGAGTTTTTGTGACAGTATCTTCTTTTGCCTGTGTTACAGGGCATGTTTCAGGAGCTGTTCTGCTGACTCTAGCTATGCTTTCTCAGGCCACTGGTTATTTCTTCATTCTCTTGGCTTCTAGTGGTACATCCTTCCTAAGGAGGTCATGTCAGCCATCCAGGCAATCTCTTCCAAGATGACCCACTCTGTTTTTTCTTGAGTAGATCCTTAGTTGCCCCACCACATTCTGGAAATGCTGCTTATTCCCCATGTAGCTCAGTCCTGAATACCAGAAAAGGCTAATTCAGGCCACAGTCCCCTGTGTTTTTAAGTGTGAGTCAGGCATCAGTCCCTATGACTCTTAAAGACTGGAACACATGTAGCAAGCTGAGTGGCTCCATTGATATGCCTCTCTTTTGGTTTGTGTTAAAGCAGCAGCATGTCTCTCTAGAGTGGAGGGTGAGGATGGGAATACTTGCTGAACTGATAACATCCCCCAAAGAAATCCTTATGCCAACTTCTTTAAAGTCACTTTCTATAGGCTGGAATTTGCCAGTGTGATTACCTGGGTAGAACCACTTCCATATTATGGGGTCCCTGAAGCTACCATCTCGTTACAGAATGTGGGCTTTTTGGCATAAACTCTATTGGGCCTGTTCTGAGACCTCTAGAAAAGAGGAACTTCCCATTGCACATGACTTAATGTATTTAATCCACATTAATACCTTTTATGAGAAATATAGCAAGAGAAACCAAAGCTGAAATAAAAACTAGCCAGAGATCTAACCACTGACAATCATGTTTTTTTAATAATACATAAAACCTACAAAATAAGGAAGAAAAAGATGGAAAATACTAGTTTTATATATCAATTAACTGTGCATTTTATCAAGTTAAAACTCACACACCTTTCTGAAATTCTTCCACTTTTTTGAAAATAACGCCCTAACACTGCTGCTGTTGCTAAGTCACTTCAGTCGTGTCCGACTCTGTGCGACCCCATGGACTGCAGCCCACCAGGCTCCTCTGTCCATGGGATTTCTCAGGCAAGAGTACTGGCGTGGGTTGCCATTGCCTTCTCCAACACTCTAACACATGCCTCTCAATTGGAATTGCATACTAGAATCACCTGGGAGTAATTGAAAATTCTAGTACTCAGACTGCAGCCCTCTGTAATTAAATCAGAACCTTCGTGTGGGGGCCCAGATATCAGTGTTTTTAAAATTTCTTGGTATTCTAATGTGCAGCCGAGTTTGAACAACACTGCTAATACCTTTTGCCTGTTGTGTAGCTTCTATCCATTCATAGCAGAGCACATAATTAAAATTCTTATGAAACTCTATTCCACCTTTAGGTGGAAGGGATGGGGAGTGTATAGCTTAGTCTGTGGTAAGTTCAGTTTGTCTGTTCAATGCCTCTTTAAATGTTGATTAGACTCCATCATTTAAAATCAGGTTCTAATGACAAAATTTTTAATTGTTTAGTTTCCCTTGAAAACACAGTTATTCAAGCCACAGTGGCCTGCTTCTCCCCATGACAAGCAGCTGGCGCTGGGTTGCAGCAGATGGCTTTAGAGGGGGCCGGTACTTCCCCCTTTGCCCACAAGCCTCACTCACTGGCATCTCCTGCCTGGCCCCTATAGGCCCCTATAGGTAGAGTTCTGGACGCCTGCCATTGTCCAAGTTTGGAGAAGTCTTTCAAATCTTAGCCCCTTCTGTGTTAAAACACAGGCAACTCCAACTTACTCCAAAGAGCCCTCTTTGATCTAAATGGCTCAAACAGTCCCTTAACCCCTGGATTGTTTAAAAGGTTATGTGTTTTCTCTATTCCATTCTCTGCCAGCTCATTTTGTACCCACCCTCCCCCGGCCCCAGGAGAGAATTTGTTCTGTTCTTTTGCTTTAAAAAGGAAAACAAAGTGTGACTACACATCTATTCTCCAAAGGCCATAGCTTCTCAAGGCTGAGAGCCAGATGCCTGATTTGTTTTCCATCCAGAGCTGTACATACAGAGAAAGTCGGCAGCGCAAGGCCATTCTGCTTTTGACCTTCCTAGGGCTGAATGCACGGCTGGTCAACAGGGGAGCTGAAAATAGAACCCAGGACTTTCAAATCATTGTTCTGTTCACTGGGCTGTGCTTCCTCCCATAAGTGCTTGGTTAAACAACGTCCTGTTTTGCAAAAGTAGAAATCATAATATACGTATGAGAAGTTGGATGCAGAAGAACTACAGGCCTCATCCTCAGGAGAGATGGCACTGTAACATCAAGGAGAGTGAATTCATTTCTAGCCCTGAAGCATAGAGGTTGGGCACACTCAACAATGTGTGTTGAGTCATCATCTGTGTAACATCATCTGTGATGTTTTGAACAAGAAGCTTTCACTGGGTTCCAGGATGTATTTGCCTGATAACCCACAGAAAGGAAATTTAGAATATTAGAAAGGTTGTCATGAAAATGATAGGATCTGTGTATAGAGATGGCTGGGGACCTGGAATCTGGAAGTGGCTTTTCAAGATAGGGTGGCAAGTGTTGTGGGGAGGGACCAGAGGTTGGTAATGCTGTGGTTCTCAGCTCAGGGTATGTGTGTGGCCCACAGAAACCAGAGAAAGCAGTTCTGAACGATAGACGGATTAGGAGTAGCTGACACTTGCCCAAGCTCCAGGGAAGAGCTTGGAACTATCTCTGTTGTGTGCAGAGAGCTTACCTCTCTTTTAGGGAGAATGCACTGGTTTTCAGTGAGCTCTCTCAGGGCTTCCCACATCATGCTAGTGGTGAAGAATCCCCCTGCCAGTGCAGGAGATGTAAGAGACGTGGGTTTAGTCTTTGGGTCAGGAAGATCCCCTAGAGAAGGGAATGCAACCCACTTCGGTATTCTTGCCTGGAAAATCCCATGGACAGAGGAGCCTGGAGGGCTACAGTTCATAGGGTTGCAAAGAACCAGGCACAAGTGAGCACGCACTACTACTGAGAGGGCAGGAACCATCTGGTTCTCAGTGCCATTGCCCCCGTGCCTGGCACACGTAGGGAGGCGAAAGCAGAGCTCAGAACCATTTTCTCAGTTTGAGTCCCAGCTCTACAGCCTCCCATCCTCGGGACTTTGGACAAGTGTTTTATCTCTGTATTTCAATTTTCTCATTTGCAAAACAGACATAGTAGTAATGGTTCTCACCTCAAATGGTCATTGTGAAAATTGAGTTACTACTTGTGAGGTTCTTAGGATGCTGTGTGTATGTGTGTGTGTGTATAGGGTACACGCGCACACATGCATATTAAGTCGCTTCAGTCGTGTCTGACTCTTTTTGACCCTATGGAGTGTAGCCCCCCAGGCTCCTCTGTCCACTGGAGGCAGAATACCGGAGTGAATACTGGGATGGGTTGCCGTGCCCTCCTCCAGGGGATTTTCCCTACCCACGGATGGAACCTGGGTCTCCTGCATTGCAGGTGGATTCTTTACCACTGAGCCACCAGGGAAGCCCTCTTAGAAGGGTGTGTGTGTGTGTTAGTTGCTCAGTCATGTCAAGTCTTTGTGACCCCATGGAATTCTCCAGGCAAGAATACAGGAGTGGGTTGCCATCTTACACTTTGGTACGTAATAAACATTTACTAAGTGTTAGCTGTTCAGTTCAGTTCAGTCACTCAGTCATGTCCAACTCTTTGCGACCCCATGAATCGCAGCACACCAGGCCTCCCTGTCCATCACCAACTCCCGGAGTTTACTCAGACTCATGTCCATTGAGTCGGTGATGCCATCCAGCCATCTCATCCTCTGTCGTCCCCTTCTCCTCCTGCCCCCAGTCCCTCCCAGCATCAGAGTTTTTCCCAATGAGTCAACTCTTCGCATGAGGTGGCCAAAGTACTGGAGTTTCAGCTGTAGCATCAGTCCTTCCAAAGAACACCCAGGACTGATCTCCTTTAGGATGGACTGGTTGGATCCCCTTGCAGTCCAAGGGACTCTCAAGAATCTTCTCCAACACCACAGTTCAAAAGCATCAATTCTTCGGTGCTCAGCTTTCTTTATAGTCCAACTCTCACATCCATACATGACTACTGGAAAAACCATAGCCTTGACTAGACGGACCTTTGTTGGTAAAGTAATGTCTCTGCTTTTGAATATGCTATCTAGGTTGGTCATAACTTTCCTTCCAAGGAGTAAGCGTCTTTTAATTATTAGAGGCCATCAATACATTAGTAATGAAGGATAAATAGTCTAGCAAACGATATAGAAGAGTTAGACCAGGCCAAGTGACTTGATAAGCACTTTTCATGGATTACTTTATTTAATTTTAAAAACAAGTACACAAAACAATACTCCTATTGCTCCATGTTACAAGCACAGAGGGGTTAAATCAGTTACCTAAGGTCACACAGCTGGTGACAGGAGAATGATTTGAAACAATGTGGATTAATACCACATCTTTCACCACTCTTCTGCCAATTAAGCATTTCCTAGGAGAATCCCCACTCCAGTACTCTTGCCTGGAAAATCCCATGGATGGAGGAGGCTGTTGGGCTGCAGTCCATGGGGTCACTAAGAGTCAGACATGACTGAACGACTTCATTTTCACTTTTCACTTTCATGCATTAGAGAAGGAAATGGCAACCCACTCCAGTGTTCTTGCCTGGAGAATCCCAGGGATGGGGGAGCCTGGTGGGCTGCTATCTATGGGGTCGCACAGAGTCGGATACGACTGAAGTGACTTAGCAGCAGCAGCAGCAGGAGAAATACTGAGGTAATAGCTGCTTTATGCAGAGAAGGCAGTGGCACCCACTCCAGTACTCTTGCCTGGAAAATCCCATGGACGGAGGAGCCTGGTGGGCTGCAGTCCATGGGTTCGCTAAGAGTCAGACACGACTGAGTGACTTCACTCTCACTTTTCACTTTCATGCATTGGAGAAGGAAATGGCAGCCCACTCCAGTGTTCTTGCTTGGAGAATCTCAGGGACGGTGGAGCCTGGTGGGCTGCCGTCTATGGGGTCACACAGAGTTGGACACGACTGAAGTGACTTAGCAGCAGCAGCTGCTTTATGTCATTTGTGGCTTAAATATAACTTATTGACACTTTAAAAGTAGTAAAAATATGTACACATATATAAGATGATGGTGATGACTAATAAACAGGCAAGAAAACTGCCTTTATTAGCCTCACTTAGCATATCAAAGGGTGTTAAAAATAATAATTGGCTTTAGGAACCAAAAAACAAGTAAAACCAGTCATTTTGACACATCAAAATGCCATTTTATATGTGGGTGTCACCTACTCAAGATAACAGCCATTGAATAAATTAACAGTTCTTGTTGAGAACTGAAGTGCCATGATCCTTTCCTTGTTTTTTTGCTAAAATACTTAGTTATGATATACTTTACTTACTTACATGCTTTATCTCTGAATAGTTTCCCCAGCCATAAATATGAGGAGAAATGATGAAATTTTTTTCATTGCAGGAATTATTTGGAGTGTTGTGGTATCATGGAAAGCAAACCAAATTTGAGGATGGGAGATGAGGTTTCTGGCTCTGGCTTCATTATCATATAATTCCCTCTAGAACCTGAAGCAAATCTCTTTGCTTTCCTAGGCCTCAGATTTCTCTGTTGGAAAACAGAACTTTGGATGCCACCGATTCTAAATTTCCTAGTCCCTTTAGAAATCTTTGATTTCTCTCCTGGAAATTTTTAGGATAGAGCATACCTTTTCCTGGGTTTCCCTAGTGGCTCAGACAGTAAAGAATTTGCCTGCAATGCAGAAGACCCGGATTCAACCCCTGGGTTGAGAAGATTGCCTGGAGAAGTGAATGGCTCCCCACTCCAATATTCTTGCCTAGAGAATCCCATGGACAGAGGAGCCTGGCAGGCTACAGTCCATGGGTTTGCAAAGAGTCAGACACGAGTGAACAACGAACGCTTCACAGCTTTTTCAGCTTTTTCTATCCCCACCCCCATATGTATATTTCAGTATTTTTGAAATGAGGTTATTTCACAAATAAAACATACATTAAATTTAATTTTTATCTTCTCCTTCTTCTTCCCCTAAAATATTAGCATTAAATTAATAGTGTATCTTAGAATTAAGGCCATGAAGTGAATCTAAACATAAACAAACAACATAACATCTACCACCATAAACAATAGCTGAAGCTGTTCCAGAGGCTTGGCTGATGTGTGAATGGACTTGTGTCCTAAAAATTAGAGAGAGAGAGCGCTTAACACATCCCTACTGCTTAATTTCTTCAGAGTTCAGGCCCTGTTCCAAGGAATGAATTATATTTTCTCTGCAGCAGCTAAGATCCGGGGGGTATCCTCTGTCTGTGTCAACTGCACCCTATCACAGACAAATACTTGTAAAAACTAAAATGTCTCAGTACATTGACAATAAAATGTCATCAGTGTGTCCCTGTGACTGATCTGTGCAAAGTCAAGTCATTTCTTTGAAGTCAGCTGAGAATACCAGGGGCCCTTCTTTCCTCCAGACACATGGAAGTGGGAGAACAGCTGTTCTTTGTTTCAGGAAAGGACAGGGCGAAGGTTAGTTCATGGGTAGAGTTTCCTGTTTGTAATGTCTGAATCCAAGGGAGATGCCAAGAATTTTGGAGGTTTTATTCAAGGGAAGATAGTTTCTTATTGGGACAGAATTGCAATGAAAGTACAATTTCCTCCCCAGTTGATGTCTTGGTCCTTCAGAAGTACCTACGATTAATCATACAATTGTCTTGCTAATGGCCATTTGATGGTTGTCCTTTATCTACCAGAGAATGTCCAAACACTTTAGCCCTCTCCAAACTCTACCAAGAATTATTTGCAATTCTATGAACTCTTCTTGTTCCCCTGTGCTGGGAATGGCTTTTCTACAGCTTCACCTGGACAACTCACCTGTTAAGATTCAGCAAAGGTGTCATCTTTGCTTAGTAGCCTTTTAGTAATTATCAGTTAGTATTCACACCTCTTCTTTGTGGTCTCAAAGCATCCCATGCTTTCCTCTGTCTAGAGTGTTCTCCAACCTGCCTGCAGAATGGAATCACCTGGAAATTTATCAAAACACAACAACACCCAGACCCTACTGAGAGACTTTGTTTCCACTGGTCTAGGTTGGAGTCAAACTGAAACCGGGCAATTCTAATGTGCAGCCAGTGTTGAGAACCACTGATTTATTGTAGACCTTATGACATATTATATTAAAAGCTTTGTGTTTATCTTCTCCCAGGTTAAGTTTCTTGAGGACTGGAATTATTTTATATTAAGAGACATGTCTTCTGATATTTAAAAACGCCAAATACTAGGAGGTGCCCAATAAGTCATTTGTGAAGAATGAATGAATAATTAGTATATACATATCTCAACCTCCCTTTCACTTATGTTTAGAAGCTCATTTATGCGCAGTGCAGTTGCTCAGAGTAAGAAACTGCGGAAAATAGAATTGATATGGGTCCCAGGTGTTTGGGGACAAAAGATACATTCTAAGAGAGGTGTCTGAGGAAACACAATAAGGGCTGAAAGAAAACCTGGGAAATTTTGAATTAATTAATAGCAGGTGCTAAAAGACAAAACCAACCATGCAATCTGACCTGAATAGAATTTGGGAAGAGAGGCTAATGCAAGAGATTCTGGGCTGGAAATCAGAAGGGAACAACCAACTTAACATGTAGGAGACTGAGAAGCAATTAAATTCTCCCTACACAGGATAGAAATACAAGACACATGGACTCTCTCCAGAAGAGACTTAGCTTTCCCTTAAGTCCAGGGTCCAGAGGCTATAAGTCAAGGTACCCTAGTAGCTTGAAGGCGAGCCTGCACAGCAAGATGTTGAGCATCCCTGGACATGTTTTGTGGCTCATAGTATGTGCTTAGTGCTTTATATATTTTCCCACATAATATGCAGGATTAGGCTTATGAAGGAGCCTTTATCTTAACAAATTTTATAGATGAGGACACTGACGTTTAGGAGAACTAAGTCCCAAGCCACCTATATTACAATGGGTAAATGTCACCTCTTACATGGCCAGTGAACCTTCCTGATCAGATGATTCTCTGTGGAGGGGAGTTACTTGAAAATATGGAAGGATGGACAAGAGCTCCAGAGTCTCAATCCAAGAAGAGAGGTTTCTCCTTCAGGTCTTGCCAGTGGACCAGGAGACGGCAGGTAGAAGGAACCTTCTGTGGATGGTTGGTGTGTGTTTTGATTTTAAAGAAACGCCTATTTTTGTGTGCCCAGCACCATGAAGTGGCCTTGGACAGTGAGAACACAATGCTGTCCACTTCTGGACTCGTAGTGCACGTATTTGTGAAAGTGTGTGCCCTTTTTCAGAAGAGGGAAGATGAAAGAGAACACTTGGAATCTTTCAGTGATTCTACAAGATGGAAGAGTGTTTGGGTATAAAGTTTGGACTGTTTTTATTTTAAAGAATGACCTATGAATTCATTACTTTCATAACATGGGATTTTGGTTTTACTTTCTATAATAAGTCATCAAAATTTTAGTCTTGTAATATTTGGTTTCCCATTTTAAGCGGAATTCCCTCTCCCACAGTCTCCCTCTTGACTATTGACAGTCTGTGTTTCAGGAAGCTTCTTCTCTCTCATCTTAATAAACTTTTAAGTTCCAAAACAAAGTCTGATCTTAACTATTAGTTTAACCAGTCAGTTTAGTCTGTCTACATAATGGTGCAATGAAGATGCTTGCAGATATTGATTCCCTAAAGTCAACTTCCCTTACCAGTCAGCTGTGATGACTAGTTCGTCTGGAATAGTTCCTGCAGTTCCAGCCTTTGTGCCAAGCACGTTGCAGCTGCTGGCCTTCCCCTCAGCCCTGTACACAATTCCCGTCTGTGGAAACTATAATCACCTGCTGGAAGAGATACTTGCTTGTCCACACTCCAGGAGGAGGCTGGAGTTGGGACATTTCTTTGGCTTGCTGGGAAATAACCTGGACTTTAAACTTAGCTGAACCTAGGTTCAAATACTGACCTTGCTGTTTGTAAGCACTTTCAGGGCTAAGGGAAGCTCAACAAATGTTGCTTTCCTCCCTGTCTGCCTTTGAGAAACAGTGCAACCTTCTTTCCAGTGGATCATTTCTGTGATCCAACCACATGGACATTCCGTCCAGCACATCTACACCAAGAGCACGTGGTTATGGATTGTGCTCTCTGTTGCCTTTGGTTCTTTCTCACAAAGCCTGCATTTCAGAAACAGCTCGTGAACAGTCTGTATTTCACAGTGATTTTTTTATCTCACCTTTCTCTAGATGTGGATGTTCTATGACTCCTGGCTTCCTGACATGTGAAAAAATATGTTCCTTCTCTCAGTCTGTGTCTCCTGATAACAAGTTCAGATGAGCCTTTTCTAAATAATGAAAGAAAAGGTGGCCACCACAGGCTTTTATAACTGACCTTATTTCAGAATTCGGTTGGTAACTCTTAACTCACTTTCCAGAGAGAGGCAGTGTGTGTGTGTGTGTGTGTGTGTGTGTGTGTGTGTGTGTGTGTTAGTCACTCAGTCATGTCTGACTCTTTGCAACCCCATGGACTGTAGCCTGCCAGGCTCCTCTGTCCATGGAATTCTCCAGGCAAGAATACAAGAGTGGGTTGCCATTTCCCTCTCTAAGGGATCTTCCTGACCCAGGATTGAACCCAGGCCTTCTGCATTGCAGGAAGATTCTTTCCCATCTGAGCCACCAGGGAAGCTAAGAATCTCTCTAGAGGTAGTCAAAACAAATGGCAGTGCCTAACCTTGGCATGTTCCCTGGCCCTCTGTGGTCCTGTGTTTGATCCTCTTTGTGAAAGGCAGATAGTGTTATGTGACATCTAAGGTTCCTTCCTCCTCTAAACCTTCCAGCCTCTAACCCCAGGCTACTGCTTGCTGATTTATAAGACAATATATTGACTTGCCTGAAGATATTAAATGGCAAATATTTAAGAACTCTGGTCCTTCTCCACTTCTTTATGTCTAGGTTATAAAATTATGGTAATGATTACTTTTTCATTACTCACCTCATCCCATAAAACACCTCTCACTACATAAATGCACATAGGCTTTTTTCAACAACTACTACTCATTTTGTTGAAGGGAATCAGGTCCTTGCTAAAGGCCAGTAAGAGAGCACCAGCTTTCTGCTAGTAGACTTTACATTCTCTCTGGGCAAAAGGTTTACTGTGGCTGAGACCAATACAGCGTCATCCAGTGGTCCTCTCCTAAGGGAGAGTTACCAACTACTCATTGCTGCTGCTGCTGCTGCTGCTAAGTCACTTCAGTCGTGTCTGACTCTGTGCGACCCCATAGATGGCAGCCCACCAGGCTTCCCCATCCCTGGGATTTTCCAGGCAAGAACACTGGAGTGGGTTGCCATTTCCTTCTCCAATGCATGAAAGTGAAAAGTGAAAGTGAAGTCGCTCAGTCGTGTCCAACTCTTTGCGACCCCGTGGACTGCAGCCTACCAGGCTCCTCCATCCATGGGATTTTCCAGGCAAGAGTACTGGAGTGGGGTGTCATGGCCTTCCCCAGACTACTCATTAGTTGCCCCAAATGCTGGTAACGTGTGCCACGAGGTTGAGGAGAATAGAAGGAACATTTACCAGAAAGAAAATTTAGACATAATAGGTTCTTCCTTCTGGGTCTCCCCCTCTATTGCTACTGTTAAACTGAAACCTTTTACATTGAAATCTTGTTTTCCTTTTTTTATACTCATGACCACGCTTCAAAGCAAGTCTTATACCTCCTTTACAGCTGAGAATATGGAGGCTCTGAGATGTTAATGAATATCCCAAGCTCACCCAGGTCTCTGGCTATAAAACCTGTGTTTATTTAATGTCATTAACATGACCCCTGCCAGGAATTCCTAAATGTGTCTAAAATGGATTAAAAACAAACTGGGATGTTTAGGATATGGAGAAACCCTGAAATGATCACATCTCTAAGGCAGGCCTACCATAATGTTGTTTTCCACATTTGCAAAGTTTCAAGGAGGTACTCTGTGAACTGGAAGCAAATACTGAGCTATTTAACACCCCTATATCAAGAGGGTTTTGAATCCTTTTCCCCAGTAGATTCACAGAAGTCAGGCATTATTTGAGATGTAATAGTAATGGATGCCATTGATTGAACTCATTATGCTCCCAGCTCTGTGCTAACCACTTGATAAGCATCATCTCATTTACACAGACTTTGTTCCATGAGATGGTTCAGTTCAGTTCAGTTCAGTCGCTTAGTCATGTCCGACTCTTTGCGACCCCATGAATCGCAGCACGCCAGGCCTCCCTGTCCATCACCAACTCCCGGAGTTCACTCAGATCCACGTCCATCGAGTCAGTGATGCCATCCAGCCATCTCATCCTCTGTCATCCCCTTCTCCTCCTGCCCTCAATCCCTCCCAGCATCAGAGTCTTTTCCAATGAGTCAACTCTTTGCATGAGGTGGCCAAAGTACTGGAGTTTCAGCTTTAGCATCATTCCTTCCAAAGAAATCCCAGGGCTGATCTCCTTCAGATGGTTACCACTGTCTTATGCAGACATGGGCACTGAGACTTATAAAGAAGTGTCACTTACCCAAGTATCATGGATTGAAAGATTGGGAATCCAGGTAATGTCTGAATCTAAAGCAACTTGCTTCTGTTGATTACTCTATAATGCCTCGGCACTGCAGGGCAGAATGAGACAGGGGAACCTCGTTCTCTCTCCCCATTGGATCTGCACTTCCATATGGTAACCTGAAAGCCTGCATAAATCACTATTGTGACTAATGTCCACACCTAGCAATAGCAATTATGACAACCAGCCCTGTAAGTTCTCACCCTACTTTCATTCATTAGAAATAGAAATTAAAGGGAAGGAAGGCAGACAGGAAAACCCCTGTCCCAAATGGTCATTTGAGCAATAGAACAATCTCTGTAATTATTTAAAGGGAAAAAAAAACTGATTATTTATCAGAAATAGAACTATGAAAAATCCACCTTCAGAAGCACCTCCCCTGCAGCATTTCCCAGAAAGATCATTTATTGTTTAGTTTAATAGTTTCAAAAATATTAAGGAATAACAAGATCTGCCAAACTAGATTGACTAGAAGACAAAAGATTCCCAATAAAGGAATGTTTTCAGTTGATTACATCATAGTCAAGCCAAAGCTAGCAAGTCATCATTAAGGAAGAGTATGTAAATTCTGACCTTGGATTTTGAGTGACAACATTTGCACAATCATAGCTTAATCCAAGTTTGTCGCGGGATGCTAGACTTTTCACATCATGGCTTTCACTCCTCAGCTGAAATCTGATTATGACAGCAGGCCTTTTCCTGGGAATTGAATAAGATTAAAATATATAGTGACCTGATATTTGTGGATTAAAGAAATGAGGTCAGAGATAGGAAGTGGATCAGGGTTGGTAAACAACTGTGGCCACCTGTGTTGCAACTGTGCAGGAGGAAAGGCGGCCAGTGCACTCCCTGGAATCCTGCAGACTGGACTGGCTTCCAGGCATCTGCAAAGCCTTTCTCCTCTGATCTCCAGCACTCACATGACTTTCTCAAAATGGCAGAAACAAGAACTTCTTTGTTTGTATCCAGTTCAGAAACATCATCATCCCGAACTTCTAACTCAGGTTTGATGTCTATTGGTGTATTAGAAGGTGATGGGAAAACAAATTCATTTCTTTTTCAAATATTTATTGACTACCTACAAATACACTGGGCATTGTGGAGCACGTGGTATATAGATGTAGGAGCTGGAGAAAGCCCCTGAAAAACAAACAGCACTGCAAAATGGTTCAGGCTCAGTACCAAGGGAGGCCTGGGCCAGAGTGTAAACACAGGAAACAGCCGCTCTGGGCAGACACCTGATGCTCTCCAAGAATTACAGACCAGATACACTCAGGGAAGGGAAAACTTCCTTGAAATTGGAATGTGCCAGACAGCATTGTTTTTCTGAAATGATCTATTTATTAAATTATGATTTAGACATAAAAGAACCTCAAAAGAAGTCTTTCAGACTTCTTGAAAGAAAGACATTCATCCATTTGATCCCACAACAGTAGCATTGTGAAAGGACTTAAAAGAAACATTAGTGCAAAGATATTTTTCTGGTTTTAATTCACTTCTTATCCAAGACACATACAGCATAGATGTCATTTCTAGTAGAAGAAAACATCCACTTAGCGCTTCTACACAGAACAGGAAAGCGAGGCTCAGAGACACCACATCTGGCGGAGCAGGAATAAAGTAGCAAAATTCAGGTGTTCCCGGTCTGTATTGCCTCCTTAGTCTTATTAGGACTCTGAACTTGGCTACTCCTGTACAAAAGGTATGGGATTCTCAAAGAAAAGATAAATAAATGTTAATTATAATAGTAAAACAACTGAATCCCTGATTGACTGCTATCTAGGACAAAAATAAATGCGGCAGAAAAAATAATAAGTCCTGTAACTTTCTGAAAGGCATCAGGAGTTTAGAGCAAGCTTTCTATTTGCATTTGCAGGACAGGGCATGAAAATATTGATTGCTGTGAAGCAGGGAATTGCCTGCCTGAGTTCAATAAAACACATTCTGCAAGTCTGATACTCTTGGAACACAGAGTTACACCTTGGAATTTCCCTAAATCTGAAAAGAGAGAGTGGTTTTCAACTTTTTCTGTTCTAAATAGTATGTTGTTGTTGTTGTTGTTGTTGTTGTTCAGTTGTCCAGTTGTGTCCAACTCTTTGTGACCCCATGGACTGCAGCACGCCAGGTTTCTCTGGCCTTTACCATCTCCTGGGGTTTGCACAAACTCATATCCTTTGAGTTGGTGATGCCATCCAACCATCTCATCCTCTGTCGTCCCCTTCTCCTCCTGCCTTCAATCTTTCCCAGCATCAGGGTCTTTTCCAATGAGTTGGTTCTTTGCATTAGATGGCCAAAGTATTGGAGCTTCAGCTTCAGCATTCCTTCCAAAGAATATTCAGGGTTGATTTCCTTTAGGATTGACTGGTTTGGTCTCCTTGCAGTCTAAAGCACTCTCAAGAGTGTTCTCCAGCACCAGAGTTGGAAAGCATTAATTCTTCAGCATTCAGCCTTCTTTATTGCCCAAGTCTCATATCCGTGCATGACTACTGGAAAAACCATACCTCTGACTATACACACATTTATTGGCAAACTGTTGTCTCTGGTTTTTAATATGCTGTCTAGGTTGGTCATGGCTTTTCTCCCAAGGAGCAAGTGTCTTAATTTCATGGCTGCAGTCACCATCTACAGTGATCTGGGAGCCCAAGAAAATTAAGTCTGTCATGGTTTCCATTGTTTCCCCATCTATTTGCCATGAAGTGATGGGACCAGATGCCATGATCTTAGCTGTTTGAATGTTGAGTTTTAAGCCAGCTTTTTTCACTCTCCTCTTTCACTTTCATTAAGAGGCTCTTTGGTTCCTCTTCACTTTCTGCCATAAGGGTCGTGTCATCTGCATATCTGAGATTCTTGATATTTCTCCTGGCAATCTTAATTCCAGCTTGAGCTTCATCCAGTCCAGCATTTTGCAAGATGTACTCTGCATATAAATTAAATAAGCAGAGTGACAATATAGAGCCTTGATGTACTCCTTTCCCAATTTTGAACCAGTCCATTGTTCCATGGCTGGTTCTAACTGTTGCTGCTTTCCCTTCAAGAAACATAAAGAGACATTCTAACGTCCTTAAAAGGATGGATCTATGTGTGTTAAGAATTTGATGTCTTCATTTCCTCTGGATCCCAGTTTTCTCTCCAAATGCATATCCTCATATGGTTTATATCATCACCTTCTTTGAAAAGACTACATCTCTCTCTCCTGACCATCCGCAGTGGTCAGCTGCTTCATACATAAGATGTTTCTAACATCATTGGTAGAAACCAGTTGCATCATCAGAAGTTTAGATCGCCTTTCCTGCTAAAATTAATCATCCTTCAAGCATATCTAAAGTAGTGTTAATATATATGTCTAGGAATTTTTTTTACAAAGGAGAAATCAAGAAAGGGAGTCAATGTCCCAACCCGCTCCTTGAATCTGGCAGGTCTTTGTGACTGCCTTGATGATAGAATGCCAAGGAGGAGATCTGGGTGACTTCTGGGTCTGAGTTGGAGAAGTCCTTTGGCTCTGCCAGTGTCTCTTGGGACAGTCACTTTGGGAGCTTTTGCCCCATGTAAGAAGTTCATCTCTCCTGTGTCCACCACGTGGAAAGATCATGTGGAAATAAAGTGGCACCTTAGAGGCCTCCCAGCCTAGATGTCAGATGTGAGTGATTGAGATTTGGTGATAACTCCTGTCCCAGGCACCATGCCAGCCTCGTAAGATCCTGAGTGTGAACCATCCATCCAAGCCCAGTCAAACCCAGAATTTGTGATAAAAATAAGTGGTATTATTGTTTGAAGCCACTGTTTGAAATGTTTTGTACATGATAGTAGATAATTAGAACAGATTGTGAGAACTGGAAGTCGGGTGCTAGTGTAATGAAGCCTAAAACATGGGACACTGACTCTGGGACAGAATGGTGGGAGAAATTAGGAGGGGTTTTGAGGGATTTGAGTAAAAGCCTGATGGCGCTTGAGGAGAATAGTAGAAAAGTTAGCAAAACTGTCACCTGCAGTGACATGAAAAATGCAAAAGATAACTAATGAACTGGTAGATTTGGCTAAAAAGAATTCCAGCTAGAATGTTGAGACTGCCCAATAGCTTCTTTTAGTCACATAAAAGTATGAGAGAGAAGAGTTTAAAAAAGGAACTGTTTCATTTTCAAGAAAACTTAAAGAAAATATATGAAAGATCCAGTACTTGCTACTTTCAAATATAAAATTATTTCTCATTCCCCATTTCTCCATAGAGAAGAAGATTTTCAGATTAAAAAATGGTATCAGGCCAAAGATCAAATCCCAAAGCCAAAGAACCTTTGTTCATAGCTTAGAAAGAGGGTAATGGCTCAAAGACGCTTTGAAACAAAGTTCCTCTAAGGATCTTGAGGGAATGCCCAGCAGACTCTCTTAGTTAAACAATAAGGCTTCTAAAAATCTTAAAGAAATGGTCCCATCACAGCTTTACAGAAACCCCCAAGGTAGAGAAGGACTTAAAGAGATTTCTAGGGAGGTTTTTGTCTAGTGGAGTAAATGACAATAAGAATGATAATAAACCCACAGACAGCTTTTTTTTTTTTTGGTGTGTTTTTTATTGAAATATGATTAACATGTAACATTATTTTTATTTCAGATATATCACATGATTCAATATTTGTGTATATTGTGAAATGATCACTTCAATAAGTCTAGTTAAGGTTTATCACCACAATAATTATAATTTTCAAAAAGTACAATGATAAGATTGTATTGATTAACATTTTGCCATGGACTGAAGCAGTTTGAAAGCAAAAGGAAGTCTTTAGATTTCAGATTTCCATGGGCAGGAGACAAGCTGATAAAACTATTCGGCTTCAGATACAGGGCACGTTTTACATAAAAGGAAAGATAATTTTAAAGGTGGGACCCAGAACTTAAAGGGGAGCCCTAGAACTTCCAGATGTTCAAGTTGGATTTAGAAAAGGCAGAGGAACCAAAGATCAAATTGCTAACATCTGTTGGGTCATCAAAAAAGCAAGAGAGTTCCAGAAAAATATCTATTTCTGCTTTATTGACTATGCCAAAACTTTTGATTGTGTGGATCACAACACATTGTGGAAAATTCTTAAAGAGGTGGGAATCCAGACCACCTGACCTGCCTCTTGAGAAGCCTGTATGCAGGTCAGGAAGCAACAGTTAGAACTGGACATGGAACAACAGACTGGTTCCAAATAGGGAAAGGAGTACATCAAGGCTATATATTGTCACCCTGCTTATTTAACTTATATGCAGGGTGCATCATGAGAAACGCTGGGCTGGATGAAGCACAAGCTGGAATCAAGATTGCTGGGAGAAATATCAATAACCTCAGATATGCAGATGATACCACCTTTAAGGCAGAAAGTGAAGAATAACTAAAGAGCCTCTTGATGAAAGTGAAAGAGGAGAGTGAAAAAGTTGGCTTAAAGTTCAACATTCAGAAAACTAAGATCATGGCATCTGGTCCCATCACTTCATGGCAAATAGATGTAGAAACAGTGGAAACAGTGTCAGACTTTATTGTTTTGGGCTCCAAAATCACTGCAGAAATGACTGCAGCCATGAAATTAAAAGACGCTTACTCCTTGGAAGGAAAGTTAGGACCAACCTAGACAACATATTAAAAAGCAGAGACATAACTTTGTCAACAAAGGTCCGTCTAGTCAAAGCTATGGTTTTTCCAGTAGTCATGTATGGATGTGAGAGTTGGACTATAAAGAAAGCTGAGCACTGAAGAATTGATGCTTTTGAACTGTGGTGTTAGAGAAGACTCTAAGAATCTCTTGGACTGTGAGGAGATCCAACCAGTCCATCCTAAAAGAAATCAGTCCTGAATATTCATTGGAAGGACTGTTGCTGAAGCTGAAACGCCAATACTTTGGCCACCTGATGTGAAGAACTGACTCATTTGAAAAGACCTTTATGCTGGGAAAGATTAAAGGCAGGAGGAGAAGGGGAAGACAGAGGATGAGATGGTTGGATGGCATCACTGACTCAGTGGACCTGAGTGTGAGTAAACTCTGGGAGTTAGTGCTGGACAGGGAAGCCTGGCGTGCTGTAGTTCATGGGGTCTCACAGAGTCAGCCACAACTGAGAGACTGAACTGAACTGAACTGAAAAGCAATGGAAAAATCCTTCCTAGAAGTAGGACTGAGACCTGAAGAAGAAACACGCTGTGATTTCCTGGCTAGACTTCAAAGTTGCAGTGAACCAGTGACTATTGTATACTCCCATTTTCCCTTATTTTTCAGCAAGAATGTCTATAGTGATTTTTCCAGTGTATAGCACACCATTTATGTTGCCTATATAGGTCTTTGTTCACAGGTCTTAGGACTGAGAGGAACAATACACAAGAAACTTAACCCAAGGGGCTTCATTTGTACCTAGATCTGATTTAAATGATAAGATTCTGAACCTAGACCCTAAGCCTGGTGACATATTGAGGTGTCCTGGAAATGAGGAATTTATGCTTTTTTTTTTTTTTTTTTTGCATGTGGGAGAAATAGAAATCATTTGTGGCAGTAGATACACTTTTGAATTTTAAAATATATTCACAATTTTTTGACAGTCTTCTTGTCAAGAGATGGAGTCTAGAGGGTGGAATAAATTGAGAGTAGCATTGACAGATATATAATACCATGTGTAAAATAGATGGCTAGTGGGAAGCTGCCCTATGGCACAGGGAGCTCATTCTTGGTGCTCCTGATGACCTAGAGGTGTGCGATGGGGGTGGGTTGGAGGGAAGCTCAAGAGGGAGGGGATATATGGATATGTATAGCTGATTCATATCATCGTACAGGAGAAACTAACACAACATTGCAAAGCAACAATACACCAATTAAAAAAAAAGAAATTAAATGGGAAAATATATAAATGTGGAAAAAAGAGAGAGATGGAGTCTTCTTCCTATCCCCTTGCATATGGACTGGACTCACTAACTCATTTCTAAAAAATAGAGTAGGATGGAACTGGTGCTATGTTAATTCCATGCCTAAGTCTTTAAAGATGATGCAGCTTCTTCCTGACTCCCTCTTGGGACATTCACACTTGCAACCACCTCTTCCCTGAAACCTATAAGAAAGCCCAGGCCAAAGGGAGAGTCCAGGAAATGAGCCAAAGCCCCAAGCCCCCAGCCCCAGCTGAACTCCCAACTTCTCAGCCATAAGGGAGCCACTTTGGATGGAGATTCTCCAGTTCTCCATCAAGCCAGTGCCTGAAAGTCGCTCAGTTGTGTCCGACTCTTTGTGACTCCATGGATTATACAGTCCATCGAATTCTCTAGGCCAGAATACTGGAGTGAGTAGCCTTTCCCTTCTCCAGGGGATCTTCCCAACCCAGGGATCGAACCCAGGTCTCCCGCATTGCAGGCAGATTCTTTACCAGCTGAGCCACAAGGGAAGCCCAAACAAACAGCATTCCCAGACAAATGCTGTCCAAATTGCAGATTTGCTTGTAAAATAAATGACTGTCATTTCTTTGAGCCATTAAATTTAGAATAGAAATTCTAATCCTATATCAATAGAAACAGGAACAATTTCTCTTATCAGGTACATAGACAGTTGAATTAGTGGTGCTGACCCTCAGTGGCATTGAAAATTCACATACAACTTTACAGTCAGTAAAGCCTCAGATTCAACCAACCACAGATTGTGTAGTATTATGGTATTTGTTATTGAAAAAAAAATCTGCCTGCAAGTGGACATGCACAATTAAATCCTGTGTTGTTCAAGGAAGGTTAACTGTGTATATCTCTGATGTTTATTAAGAAGTAAATATTGGTGAGGCCCTATTTTAAATGCATTACATATGTTAACTCATTTCATTCTAATAACAACTCTATGAGGAAAATATTTTAATATCCCCATTTAATAGATAAGAAACAGTAGAATAAGTCATGAAGAAGTTGACCAAGTAACTCGATTGAGGGCATATAGCCAGAGGGCCCAAGCCATTGACCTAGCTGATCCAGAGTCCAGAACCATTATGCTTCTCTGAATCTTATAAGAGCATTGTTTACTTCAATTTTTCCACTTACCATTAACACAAGGAAGCCTCTTCTCCATAGCTCTAGCCTTTACCTTTAGTTGAGGGAACTTTTTGCTAAAGGCAAACCACAGTTTAAATTTTGTCCCTAAATGCCAGTTTTGCGGAGATCAGCCAGCTGTGGCCCATGGGCCAGACCTGGTGCACTACTGCTTTTGTAAATAAACATTTTTTTTTAACACAGCCATGCTTACTCATTCATGTTTTGTCATGGTTGCTTCTGTACTACATTGCAAAGCTGAGTGGTTGTGACAGTGGCTATGCCCCACAAAGCCTAAAATTTTACTTTACAGAAAAGGTTTCCTGACTGCTGACTTAGATCACTGAAGTTCCCTTTCTCGATGAATTCATAATATGTCATAAACAGAATGCATGAGAATTTTAGACAGACTGGTCTGGACTAAAACCCACTTCTATTTTCTGTGTGTGACCTTTGGAGAATCTCTTAACTTCTCTGAATTTTAGTTTTACAAAAATTGAAGAGAATAGTAAGACCTTTGTCTTAATTGATAAGTGATAAGACACTGAGATAGCAAATATTATTACTATGTTAAAAGTTTTACCAATCTTTTATGAGCAGAGCCAAATTTAGGGGATCATATAATTAGAGATAAAAGAAAAAAATGCTTAATGTTTTATTTTCATGTTTATTCATGTTATGCATAACTGTTAGGGCACACAAAGAAAAGAGTGGCAACAACTTCTGTTAGGTGTAAGACACAGGTGGGAATCAATGGTTTGTGAAAGTCCAAGTTGTGAATTTCCTTCTATGGTCCAGATTTTTTAAGAAAAATCCTGCAGGAAGAGGTGACTTCACAGGAAGCAATTTTCCAACACCAATTTCTGATTGATTAAATATCAAAATTTGGAGAAAGAACACTTGTTTGCTTATTGAGCTAAAAATATCATATTTTCCCCCACTATAACTGGATATTTTTCTTTGAGAATATGAGTAAATTTAGAATCCTGAGGACAGAGGGAGTTGGGATTTTAATAAATGATCTGGGTGGCCTGATGAACTGTTTCTGTCCTGAGAGGTGACGGTCACAACCTGATTTCCTGGAGAACAATGGGAACCAGATTCTAGCAGAGTGATGTCAGGGGCATCCATTTTCTTTTGTTGCTGACTGTTCTCTGTCCTCGGTGTGTGAGCTGTGGAGTCAGAGCTTATCTCAGCTCCCAAGTGACGCAGGTCGGCTTTATAGATTTTGATGGCATATCTGTCTAGATGGGGGTGACATTGGAGTGTGAGAGAGGCTCTGCTCTGTGTGAGGAGCTGGGGCCTGTCACACATGAGGGGTGAGAGAGGAGCAGAGATGCTTCAGGGGGCCTGATGAGGGAGGTTGAGTGGGAACCAGATGAACGCTGCTTTCAGTCTGCTGTGAGGATTCTGGTTTTCTTCACTCGAATTCCCACCCCACCCCACCCCCCACCCCCTCCCCTTTTCACTTGTCACACACATAAAGGGCAGTGAAATGCTAACCTGGCCCAACTGAAAATCTGGAGATATGAAGCTGTAAAAAAGATAACGATTAGACACTTGTGGAGTTGACTAGAGACCCTTGGTAGCACGCTTTATGTTCCTGGTTAACCTTTTAACTACAAAAACAAATCTCATTTAATAGACATGGGCTCCTTGAAAGAAATAAAGGAAGGAAGAAAGAAAGGAAATGAGGGGAGAACGAGGGAGGGAAGGAGAAAGGGAAGGAGGGAGGAAGAGAGGAAGGAAGGAAGCGAAAGTAAAAATAGATATACTTTTCTCTCAAACTGTCACATTTTTAGTATTGTACCATTCCAACGTATTAGTTCATTGAAGAAATCATAGAACCTAAAGGTAGAAAATTACATAGAGGTTAGTTTGTCCAAATTTGGACACCTGCAGAACTCTGCTGAGTAACTACCATGGTAGGTGCATTAAATCTTTCTGTAATGTTTTCTGAACCTGGTCTGTCCCAGGTATTTTTTTTTCTTTTTAATTTGTTTTTTATTGAAGGATAATTGCTTTACAGAATTTCATTGTTTTCTGCCAAACCTCAACATGAATCAGCCATAGGTATACATATATCCCTTTTGAAACTCCCTCCCGTCTCCCTCCCCATCCCACTCCACTAGGTTGATACAGAGTCCCTGTTTGAGTTTCCTGAGCCATACAGCAAATTCCTGTTGACTAGAAAAAGCAAGAGAATTCCAGAAAAACATCTATTTCTGCTTTATTGACTATGCCAAAGCCTTTGACAGTGTGGATCACAATAAACTGTGGAAAATTCTGAAAGATATGGGAATACCATACCACCTGACCTGCCTCTTGAGAAGCCTGTATGCAGGTCAGGAAGCAACAGTTAGAACTGGACATGGAACAACAGACTGGTTCCAAATAGGAAAAGGAGTACGTCAAGGCTGTATATTGTCACCCTGCTTATTTAACTTATATGCAGAGTACATCATGAGAAATGCGGGGCTGGATGAAGCACAAGCTGGGATCAAGATTGCTGGGAGAAATATCAATCACCTCAGATATGTAGATAACACCACCCTTATGGCAGAAAGTGAAGAATAACTAAAGAGCCTCTTGATGAAAGTGAAAGAGAGTGAAAAAGTTGGCTTGAAGCTCAACATTCAGAAAACAAAGATCATGGCAATCAGTCCCATCACTTCATGGCAAATAGATGGGTAAACAGTGGAAACAGTGGCTGATTTTATTTTTCTGGGCTCCAAAATCACTGCAGATGGTGATTGTAGCCGTGAAATTAAAAGACGCTTACTCCTTGGAAGGAAAGTTATGACCAACCTAGACAGCATATTAAAAAGCAGAGACATTACTTTGTCAACAAAGGTCCATCTAGTCAAGGCTATGGTTTTTCCAGTAGTCATGTATGGATGTGAGAGTTGGACTGTGAAGAAAGCTGAGTGCCAAAGAATTGATGCTTTTGAACTATGGTGTTGGAGAAGACTCTTGAGAGTCCCTTGGACTGCAAGGAGATCCAACCAGTCCATCCTAAAGGAGATCAGTCCTGAGAGTTCATTGGAAGGACTGATGCTGAAGCTGAAACTCCAATACTTTGGCCACTTGATGCAAAGAACTGACTTATTTGAAAAGACCCTGATGCTGGGAAAGATTAAAGGCAGGAGAAGAAGGGGAAGACAGAGGATGAGATGGTTGGATGGCATCACTGACTCAATGGACATGAGTTTGGTTAAACTCCTGGAGTTGGTGATGGACAGGGAGGCCTGGCATACTGCGGTCCATGAGGTTGCAAAGTGTCAGACATAACTTAGCCACTGAACTGAACTGAACTGAATTGTGTTTGTTTATTCTTACATACAGAGACCATTCTCTGTATGTTTATTCTTTAACTCTTTTAGGTCTTTGTTAATTGATTCTTGTATTTTCTCCATTTTGTTTTCAAGGTTTTTGATCATCTTTACTATCATTATTCTGAATTGTTTTTTCAGGGTGTTTGCCTATTTCTTCTTCATTTATTTGGACTTCTGTGTCTCTAGTTTGTTCCTTCATTTGTGTAGTATTTCTCTGCCTTTTCATTATTTTTTTTAACTTATAGTGTATGAGGTCTCAAATTCCCAGGCTCCAAGGTTGAATTCTTTCTTCCTTTTGGTTTCTGCCCTCATACGGTTGGTCCAGTGGTTTGTGTTAGCTTCATATAGGGTGAGATTTGTGCTGAGTTTTTGTTTGTTTGTTTTTCCTCTGATGGGCAAGGCTGTGTGAGGTTGTAATTCTGTCTGCTGATGATTGGATTTGTATTTTTGTTTTGTTTGGTTTTTAGATGAGGCATCCTGCGCAGGGTGTTACTGGGGGTTGGGTGATGTCCCATCTTGTATTCATGTGGTTTCCTTTGTGTGAGTTCTCACTTTTTGATACTCTCTAGGGTTAGTTCTCTAGTAGTCTAATGTCTCGGAGTCAGTGCTCCCACTCCAAAGGCTCAGGGCTTGATCTCTGGTCAGGAACAACGATTCTACAAGTGACTTGTTACGGCATTAGGTGAGATTAAAACAAATATCCAGAAACGAGAAACCAAAGATGAACCCCAGACAAATGGCAGTTACAAAGTCAGGCAAATAATAATTAAAATAATGGAATATACACATATACGTACATACCCAGGAGCAAAGTTAAAACAGTCCAACAAAAATAAAGTATAATAGATTGACCTGGCGAACAAAAGAAATCAAAAATCATATTTACCAGTTATGCACAAAACTAACTAAAGCACAAAAAACAAAGCTAAAGCAAGGTGCTAAGTGGGGAATAAAACAATGAAAACAAAACTAACAAATATGTTGAGAGGAAAGGAAAGAAAGAAAGAATAGATATGCAAAGTTAAATAGAGGCAGATAAAGAAGATTTATATACGTTAAAAATGAACTGCAAGGGGGAAAGAACAATAGGAAAAGCAAGCAAAGGAATACGTGTAGAAATAATGATAATAGGTTTAAAAAATTAAAATTAAAAAAAAAAGAGAGAAAAGGAAAAAGGAAAACTTCCCAGAACTGGAAAATCCCAACATAGAGGCAGAGGTTTATAATAGTAAAAAATGTGACTAAGAAAAAAAAGCTTAAAAGCTTAAGTTGATTTCATAGTTTTCAATAAAATCAACAACTACAACAAAGGAGGAAAAAGAAGGAAAAAAAGAAAAAATAAAAGAATCTATAGAACAAGTCAAAACATAAGACTAATAAGTGTTTTTCTTGAGTCACTGCTGTAAGAATCCTTTCCCTAGCTGGGGGTCACAGTCCACCTCACCTCCCTAGGATACCCTCTGACACTGTGCTGATCTTTGGACCTGTTTGTGGGGCCAGCTCAGATTCTAATCTGATTCTAGTCATCTGTGTTCTTGCCTCCAGTGTCCACAGCTATCAGAACTAGTGCGTTTTCTTTTGTGGCAGCTCTCAATGACCTTTTATATATTCCATAGGCACAGAGTCTGCCTAGTTGATTGTGTGGATTTAATCTGCAGCTTGTACAGCTGGTGGGAGGGTTTTGGGTCTTCTTCCTGAGCCACACTGCCCCTGGGTTTCAATTGTGGTTTTATTTCCACCTCTGCATGTGGGTTGTCCACTGGGGTTTAGCTCCTGCAGCTGCCCTGGAGGGCTTGGGTTAGCCCCTATGAGGGCCAGGTGTGGAGGTGGTGCAGCTGCTTGCATCACAGGCGTTCTGGCAGCACCAGGTACTCAGGGGAGTTGGCGGCTAGGGCAGCAGGAAATACAGTGCTTTAGAAGGGTATGGCAACCAGTATTGGCCAATACGCTCCAGGAATCTTGCCTGGAAACCCCCCCCCCCCCGCCTGACAGAGAAGCCTGGCAGGCCACAGTCTACAGGGTTGCAAAGAGTTGGACACTACCGAAGCGACCCTCCATGCATAGACACAAGAATTTTTTTGCCTGTGGCAGCTCTGCCCCAGTGAGAGTTGAGTGTGCGCAGCTGCTTGGCTTGCGGGGACCCTGGCGGCACCAAGAGTGCAGGGACACGGACTGCCTCCACCGCAGGAGTTATGGCGGTGTCTTTTTTTGAGCCTCTTGTATCTGGCAATCAGAAAGCCTCTTTGACCAGTCTTTGTCCTTAGCTCCGCCCGTTCAGGCACATAGAGGGGCGCCCACTGGCTGGGGTCTTACTCTGTAGTTTGGCATATCCAGTCACTTAAAGGAGCCCCTGGAGTGGGGGCCTACTCTATAGTTCAGTGTGTCAGGCATTTGATGGGCCAGCCTCTCTATTGTTCAGCTGCCAATGCTGGCATGTGGCGGGAGAGAGGCTATGGTGATGGCTCCACACCGTATGTGTGACTCAGCTGTATCGCCTTGCTTCCATGGGTGCCCTGCTTTCCTCCATAGGCATTTCCCACCACAATCTCCTCCCTCACATTCCCCCGGATCCATCTCTCTGCAGTCAACAACAGCCCTCGCCCTGGGATTGCTCCACAATCTCTAAACTCCAGCTCCCAGCCTGTGCACCTTCCAGGCGATTTATGTCCCTGTCCAGGGTGTGTATGGCTGTGGCAAGGACTGTCTGATTTTCATTCCATTTAGGCTGCCACAGACCATCTGTCTCACTCTCAGCCTTAAATGTTTCTCCTCTGACTCAGCCAATTGCCCCGATGTGGGGATTGGACCCGTGCTTCAGTTCCTCCCGCCCCTCCCGCTGAGGGCAGATCCAGTCTAACACTCCTGTTTTTCCCCCTAGTTCCTTCATCCTACTGAGTTTTGTGTGGGCCCATATGTTCTTTTCCGCTCATCAGGTACTCCTGTCTGCACTCAGCTGGTGTTCTGCATGCACTTCTGTGTTTGAAGGTGTATTCCTGATGTATCCATGGAGAGAGATGTACTCCATGTCCGCCTATTCCTCTGCCATCTTATTCTCTCTCCTATCCCAGGTATTGATCTTGGTAAAGGCCTGAACAAAAGAGACAAACATCTTTGCCTTCATGGAGTCAGATTACATTGCAGAACCGGTGCTTGAACATTTCCAGTGACCAAAAGCTGTCAGTTTAGAAGGGAATAAATAAATTCTTGAGATTTTTATTTATTAACAAACTCTTATGAAACTGAGTTTTAAGAACTTTACAGATATTGACTCATCTAGTGCTCTTTTTAAAAAACATTTGTTTTAATTAATCTATTTTTTAATTGAAGGATAATTGCTTTGCATAATTTAGTTGTTTTCTGTCAAACATCAATATGAATCAGCCATAGGTGGACATATGTCCTCTACCCCCTGAACCTCCCTCCTGTCTCCCCCACATCCCACCGCTCTAGGTTGATACAGAGCCCCTGTTTGAGTCCCTGAGACATACAGCAAACTCCCATTGGCTATCTATTTTCCACATGGTAATGTAAGTTTCCATGTTGCTCTCTCCACACATCTCACCCTCTCCTCCCCTCTCCCCATGTCCGTAAGTCTGTTCTCTATGTCTGTTTCTCCATTGCTGCCTTGCAAATAAATTCATCAGTACCATCTTTCTAGATTCTATATGTATGCATTAGTATATGAGATTTATCTTTCTCTTTCTGACGTACTTCACTCTGTATAATAGGCTCTAGGGTCATCCACCTCATTGGAACTGACTCAAATTCATTCCTTTTTATGGCTGTTAACTCATCTAATGCTCTTAATATTGCAGATGCTATCGCCATCATCCCTCTTCTACAGATGACCAAACTGAGGCACAAAGAGTTTAAGGAATATCCCAGGGATTTGAGCCCAGCTGTCTAGGTTTGTAGTTTGGGTTCATATACTAGGCTACACTGCCAGTATTTGGATAGTTTATGTTTATAACTTGGTTCTTTTTCCCGATGTTGCTCTTACCCTAAAATGTTTAGCCCGTTGGTATCTTAATGTTTAGCCCTTGGGATCTCCCACTGTAAATGCTCATCTACTGGGTACAACCAAAGACAATGCCTGACTCTCTAGCATTATGTGATTATACAGGATGAGACAGACAGCCCACAAGAGGTGGGCCCCACTTATCTCACCACTCTCCCTGCTCATATGAAAGGGCACTGCCTGCACATTTTGTTGTTGTTCAGTTGCTAAGTCATGTCTGACTCTTTGCAACCGTGTGGACTGCAGCATGCCAGGCTTCCCTGTCCTTCACTCTCTCCAAGAGTTTGCTCAAATTCATGCCCATTGAGTTGGTGATACCACCCAACCATCTCATCCTCTGTCACCCCCTTCTCCTGTACTCAGTCTTTCCCAGCATTACCAATGAGTTGGCTCTTCGCATCAGGTGGCCAAAGTATTAGAGCTTTAACTTCAGCATCAGTCTTTCCAATGAGTCTTCAAGGTTGATGTCCTTTGGAATCAACTGTTTTGGTCTCCTTGCAGTCCAAGTGACTCTCAAGAGTCTTCTCTAGCACCACAGTTTGAAAGCATCAGTTCTTCAGCACTCAGCCTTCTTTATCCAACTCTCACAACCATACATGGCTACTGGAAAAACCATAGCTTTGTCTATAAAGTCCTTGGTCAGCAAAGTGATGTCTCTGCTTTTTAATACATTTTAATACGTTGTCTGGGTTTGTCATTGCTTTTCTTCCAAGGAGTAATCGTCTTAATTTCATGGCTGCAGTCACTGTTCAAAGTAATGTTGGACCCCAAGAACATAAAATATGCCACTGTTTCCACTTTTCCCCCTTCTATTTGCCATGAAGTGATGGGACCGGATGCCATGGTCTTAGTTTTTGGATGTTCAGTCTTAAGCCAGCCTTTTTACTCTCCTCTTTCACCTTCATCAGTTAAGAGACTCTTTACTGTCTCTTCACTTTCTGCCATTACGGTGGTGTCATCTGCATATCTGAGGTTATTGATATTTCTCCTGACAATCTTGATTCCAGCTTGACCTTCATCCAGCCCAGCATTTAGCATGATTTACTCTGCATATAAGTTAAATAAGCAGGGTGGCAATATACAGCTTTGGCATACTTCTTTCCCAATTTTGAACCAGTTTGTTGTTCCATGTACAGTTCTAACTGTTGCTTCTTGACCTGCATATAGGTTTCTTAGGAGGTAGGTAATGTGGTCTGATAGTCCCATCTCTTTCAGAATTTTCTAGTTTGTTGTGATCCACACAGTCAAAGGCTTTAGCATAGTCAATGAAGCAGAAGTAGATGTTTTTCTGGAATTCCTTTGTTTTTTCTATGATCCAACAGATTTTGGCAATTTGATCACTGGTTCCTCTGCCTTTTCTAAATCTAGATTGTACATCTGGAAGTTTTTGATTCATGTACTGTTGAAGCCTGCACATAGTAGGTGTAATAGCTCTTGCTAGTAATTCATGTTTCTGGCTCACTGATGCCTGAAATTTCCCAGTTTAGTTTCCTTCTTCTAGCACAAGGCTATTCTGTAGGAGAAGAAGCCAATTAGACTTTATTGGACATGTTTTCAAAGTTTTCTCTGAAAGCAGGTTTTAATAATGGGAGAGGACCTCATTTGGTTGATAGGAGAGAGATTGTCATCATCAAGAATTGAAAAAGGAGAGGATGAGGAAGTCAGGAACGTGGAAGAATTCATGTGGTGTCTTCTTAAAGACTGCCTTCCACCAGAGCCCAAGCAATTAACCAGTCCTTCACCAGAACATAAAACAGGTCTATCAAAATAGGTTTGTTGCCTTGGGTCTGAAAAAAAAAACAAAAAACAAAAAACAGCTGTTCCATCATGAAATAGGAAGTAAGAAGGAGCTAGACAGAAGTTTGAATAGGGCTTACAATACTTTGGAAATTTTTCTGAGTTAACTCATCTGTTGATTTAATCCTTTGTTTGAAAGAAATAAAAAAATGTCAGATGCATTCTCCTTTTAAGTGGAATTGCCTCAAAATACCTTCTAACATCAAAGCCCCATGATTTCTGGATTATCACTCATGACTCTTCTTCCTGTCATTGATAAGATTAATGCAGTCAACTTTCTTTAACTAGTTTACTGGTCTCAGAGATCTCTGCCAATGAGGCTCAGCCAAGATGACATCCTTTCTCCTACCCAGTCTTCCTACCTGCAAATTTGGGCTATAGAAAGTAAAATTCCTCTTCCATTCCCTTTTATGCTCTGTCATTCCAAACAAGAGGCTATTTTGTTCACGTAAATCCTGCCTTAAAGTTTGTCTTCTTTTGCAGATACTTCCAGGCTGCTGTTCTGAACACAATTTGCTCCCCTGTCTATTGCTCCCCATTTCAGTCCTAGATGTATAACCACTTCTTATCTAGTAAACCAGTGGACTCAGTGAATATTTCCATGTAGAGTGCTGGTCATAGCTATTGCTCTTTTTCTTTCTTCTTCTTTTTCTGGCTTCACCATGTGGCATGCAGGCTCTTAGTTTCCTGGCCAGGGATCGAACCCAGGCCCCCTGCATTGGGAGCACATGGAAGATTTTAGTTTCCTGATAAGGGATTGAACCCAGGCCCTCTGCATTAGGAGCATGGAATCTTAACCACTGGACCATCAAGGAAGTCCCCATAACTGTTTCAAAACCAAAATAATTATCATAGCCAATGTGTAGGTATCTGGAAAGCAAAACCAACAGCTACTTAATGTGGACATTTCCAAAGATTATTTCTATGAGTTTGTGAAAGACAGTACCCTTTAAAAATTTTTCACATTACATGATCCTTAATTTTTATTCAACAAAACCTTGAAAGAGTCATACACATCTGCAAGAAGGATTTTTGAAATTAATAAATTTTAGATTCCTCGACACCCATCCGTGAAACATTACTTTTTCTAAGTAAAGAGTAGTTGGCAAAAATAATCTGAGACGTTTCCCATAATCTCTCAAAGAATCTGGCTCAGAATCTGAATCATGGGACCAAATACAGATACTAACAAGTCAGGTGGGTTCCTATTTCATCCAGATGAGTTGTTTTTTTTTTTTTTTTTTCTGGATGGATATTTTTTAAGTGCCTGCTGGTTATTAGTCAGGGAAGAAGGGTGTTATAGGCCATTAACTTTAAAAAAAAAAAAAAAGGACATTTCTTCTCTTGAATTTTTCCCAAATGCTTTGGATGGATTTCTGTTGCTTTGGATGGATTATTGGCTGTGTACATCCTTACGTGGTAACCTACTTTTAGTCGCTTCCCTTACATTAGCTATGACTCTGGGGAGCCGTAGTGACAGGCCACTGAATTAATCGAGAGGAATTGCTCTTGAAAGTAATCATTGTGAATGAATTTTCATCACTTGGTCTCATCATTTCATGCTGTTTCATCTTTGTTTTTCGCCCCTGACAAAAGTTAAGCACAAAGAGTCCTTTGTTATTATCCCATTTTCCTCAGAAAACTTAATCTTATTAATATAGCAGTCGATTTACACAAACACCTGAAGAGTATCACATATACACACACACTCACCCCTGCAGAGTTTTTGAAATGAGTTTCATCTTCTTGTGGTGAGCGCTGTTTTTATTTTACTTTACTCTACAATAGCTCATGTAAATTTGGTTTCATATAACCTAATCAGTGCAATGTTATGTTTTAGGTACTGGGGCTTGTTTTAAGCAGGAGAATTGGACTTATTTCAACAAAAAAAAAGTTGAAATGTTAAACTCTTGGGAAGAAAACCTAGAATATAGAAGAAATAATATTCAAAAAGTATTTAACAAGCACTTAATGTCAGGTGCTATTTTAAAAGATTCTTAAAGGGGATTTTTGTTACTGTTTATTTATTAGTTTTACACACTTTTATTTGCCCCCATGAATTTGATGCTACAAATTTTGTTATTTTCCTTATTTTTCAGGTGAGTAAACGGGATTTCAGCAGATAAATAACTTGCCTAAACTCACACAGTTATCAAACAGTGGATCCAGGGTTACAGCCCCAAAAGTCTGATTTCTCAATCTTTCTACTACATTCCTTTATATGGTATCTGCTAAGGAACACTAAAGTGAGTGGAAAAAAGAGAAATTAAAATTCTAGTTAGTTACTACTTATATGAGATTGTAAAGCTACAGATTATGACTGACCTAATTGCTGAACTGTTGAAAAGGTTTCTCCCAAAATATAATTTGCCATTTAATCAGAATGAAATTAAGTTTCTACACGGTACCTAAAAACTGGAAGTTCTGGATTTTTTTGTTTCTTGTATTTCTTTTAAAATATCTAAAGAATGGGCCAACGATGAGTAACCACTGGGGAAAACAGACACCAACAGCTGTTTTCTTCACCAAAATACACTTGTGTTCAGGGTCACAGGCAGCTGTACAAAGTCAGAGTTTCGTATGTTAAGAAACTGCTAGAAATTTCGACCAGACTCAATTTTTTAAAATAGAAACTTAAAGTAATAAAAAGTGATTACAAACGCTACTGTTTTTAATTGTTGAGTTGAGTTATCAGTACCGTTTCCGGGTGTCTGCTCTGTATTTACTCCTTTCAGCAGACGGCCATTGACACCTGCTCTGTGCCTGATTCAGCCGAGGCCCCAGGAAGACAGTGGTAAACAGAACAGAAACCCGGCTTTCAGAGATTCTGCTCCGCTGAGGGAAGCACTAATTGACAAACTAAAAAGAATAAGCATGTACTATAACATCAGGAAATGGAAAAAATAAAACTGGGCAAAGCAATAGAGACAGGCTAAATAGTGAAGCTTTCTCAGATACAGTGACATTTGAAGGCCTTCTCTGAGGGCTTCCCTGGTGACTCAGATGGTAAAGAATCTGCCTGCAATGCAGGAGACTCTGGTTTGATCCCTGGGTCAGGAAGATCCCCTGGAGAAGGGAATGCCTACGCACTTCAGTATTCTTGCCTGGAGAATTCCATGGACAGAGAGGAGCCTGGCAGGCTACAGTCCCTAGGGTCACAAAGAGTCGGACAAGACCAAGCGGCTAACACTTGCACTTTCTGAGAAGGTCACAGAATCTATACAAAAGGGTAATGGTTCACTTAACAAGGTGAGGCGCGGGAGAGGCCTTTCTGCAAGTTTTTAAGATTTGAATGTAAATGCATTGGGTTTTTAACTCTCTGCCACTACCAGCCTCTCCCCTCAGATAGTCTTTTTAAAGCTCCATTCAGAGTGTAAGTTAATAGTTGCTTTGCAAAGGGCTGGCTCTTTAAGTTTTATTAATGTTTGGTTCTTTTATTTCCCACATGTGGAAAAAGAAACATGATTGAACCAAATATTTGTGAATTCTTTTTCATCTTACAAATATTGTTAAAATTCCAGTGTGCTTTGATGCAACATTTGATATTTTCATTTCCCCAAACATTTGCTAATCATCCATTTTGAGAGGAGACAAGGTTTTTCTTCATGGTTTTCAGAAATGGGGTGCTTTGACAAATGTCTTGCTATTCGATATGAATAAACTTAGTTTGGCTTCAAATTTAATGATAAAATAAGCTCTGGCCTGTGTTTATAAACACACACCTTAAAAGCTAGTCATTTGTAAAAACGAGTAGGGGTCCCAAACTTCATCTTCCACCCAGGTCTCCTTTCTTGAGCCCTCGTTTAGTCAGCTGTTCTTGTTTCCTTGGGATTTCTGACCCTGCATTTGGTTCTCTCCAGTCTAACCGCATTGGGAGAGCTCATAAAGCAGCAGT
Source organism: Ovis canadensis (assembly GCF_042477335.2). Lineage (NCBI taxonomy): Eukaryota > Metazoa > Chordata > Mammalia > Artiodactyla > Bovidae > Ovis > Ovis canadensis. Next base: position 134,490,169 of record NC_091247.1, on the reverse strand, counting down.
GTATTATGTCATGGATTCCACAGAGCTTCTGCAGCCTTCTCTCCCAACAAAAGTGGTTGGAGCAGCTCTGAGGTCCTCCGTAGCTGTTTTTCAAAGATTCTCCTGTGTGTCAAAGAAGGGCAGCACTTACAATGGAAGGATACAGAGCTGGGACCCAGGCATCCAGAGGTTGAAAGAAAGGTAGGTTTGAGGGTTAAGGAGTTACAGCCCCACTAAATGGATTAACCCAATGGAATCATAATGGAAATCAGGTGCTCCGCACATCTGAGTGGCCTGTACAAGGAAATCTTGCTTCTCTCCTTTCTCTCAGGTTGAGTGAGACTTCCCAGGGTGACCAGATAGCCAGAACTGGTCAGTTCAGAGCATTTGAGACCCCTGCCTCAGGATGGGTGCCTCCTAACCCAGGTCTGTGCTGTGAAACATACCCCCGGGCCTTCAGCTGGGCCATGGGGAGAGAAAGTTGTCCTTTGGGAATACTAAGATGGTATTGTATGTATCCAGGGCTACCAGAGGCTATTTTGCCACCTCACTGGGGATAGCCTGTCTGAAAAAGAATCCAGTAGAGTGAAAAGCATGTAAGAGGTTAGGGATGCTGGATCATGTTCTATCACATTATCTGGTCTTGGATCTAGCTAGTTCTTTTTCTTTCTTGAAATATTTATTTATTTATTTATTTTAGCTGCACTAGGTCTTAGTTGTAGCATGCAAGATTTTTAGTTGCAGCATGAAACTCATAGTTGCCTTGTGTGGGATATAATTCCTTGACCAGGGATTCAATCAGAGCCGCCTGCACTGGGAACATAGAGTCTCAGCCACTGGACCACCAGGGAAATCCCTGGATCCAACTAGTTCTAAAGGCAGTTTTACTCATGGACTTCTTGGTTCTCCAAGCTCATAAATTTTTGCAATTTGATCTGGGTTTATGTCACTTACAGCTAAAGGACTCCTAATCAGATACTAACTAAAGGAAGACCAAAGACTGGTAGGCAAGCAATCTGTCAAAGCAGAATGAAACAAAAAGGTCTAGGTGACCAGTGGCTTGGGATTCACATGACTGCGTGTTTTGAGATGATCATAACCAGGCAACAAAAACGCCAACCTAATCCTCATCCTAGGGTAGGGGCTACTTACCCTCTGGCCTGCATGATGGCTCTGAGGTTACAGAAATCTAGGATTCAGCTGGAGCTGGAGAGAGAATCTACAGAGGTAGACGTGATCTAGTCTTGGCTGGGGCCAGACAAGGACAATTGAAATTATTAGGTGGTTCTTCCTATTCCTTTGCCTAGAGTTTGCTTAAACTCATGTCCATTGAGTCAAAAAGATGAAGAGCTAGCCAGCCTCAATTAGGGCTGTTCCAGGCAGATCAGGACCTATGGGACCTCCTTTCTGAGTCATTTCTCCTGATTCTTTTCCAACTGGGTTTTTCACACCTATCTTCTCCCTTCAATTTTTTTTTTTTTCCAGAAAAAGCATTCTAGGTGATTTCTCTTTTTTGCTGTGTATACAGCTGGCTATATCATGGTGCTACTGTGAGTCAGATCCTGTTTTATATTTACTTTGTCTCATTGCATCTTCCCAGCATTGCTGTGAGGTAAGAATAATTTAGACTTGAGAAACAATCCCAGAGAAGTTGAATACATGCCCTCTGCACTGCCAGGCAGCGGTGGACCTGCCCTACAGAGCAGGCAATCAGAAGCCAGAACCTTTGTTCTGCTCACAGTGCCTGGTTGCCGCTTTGTCATTCCGACGTGCAGATGAGAACAGTCAGCCTCATTTTCCTCTGTATCATTTTAAAGCCTGGGGGTTCAATAAAAAGAACTGAAATCTTGCTATTGGCAACAACGTGAATGGACCTAGAGTGTATTATGCTAAGTGAAACACGACAGACAGATAAATGCTGTATGATTTCACTTACATGGGGAATCTAGAAAAAGCAAAGCAAATGAACAAGCATAACTAGGCAGAAACAGGGTCATAGATAAAGAGAACAAACAGGTGGTTGCCAGAGGGGAGGGGGTGTGTGAAGGAGAGAAACAGGTGAGGGAGATTAAGAGGTATGAACATCCACTTGCAAAATAAATGAGTCAAGAGTATGAAGTTTACAATGTGGGCAATACAGTCAGTAATTATGCAATATCTTAGTATGGGGGTGGATGCTAACTAGACTTATCATGGTAATCATTTGGAAATGCATAGAAATACCAAATCACTAAGTCATGTAACAGGGACTAACATAGTGATGCATGTTAGTCAATTATACTTCAAATATAAACAAGCAAATAAAACCATAGGAAAGTAGATTAGGTTTCTGGGTACCAGAGGTGGGAGGTGGGGGGAGAGAGAATTGAATGAAGGTGGTCAAAATATACAAACTTCCAGTTATAAGTTCTAGGGATGTAATGTACAGCATGGTGAATATAATCAACATTGCTGTCTGTTATATATGAAAGTTGTTAGAGAGTAAATCTTAAGAGTGCTCATCACAGGAAAGCATTTTCCCCTCTTTCTTTAATTTTGTATCTGTATGAGATGATGAATGTTCACTAAACTTATTGTGCTATCATTTCATGATGTAAGTGAAATCACTGTGCTGTACACCTTAAACGTATACAGTTCTTAGTGTTTAACCACTAGGTTGTGTCCAACTCTTTTGCAACCCCATGGGCTATAGCCCACCAGGTTCGTCTGTCCATGGGGTTTCCTAGGCAAGAATACGGGAGTCAGTTGCCATATCCTTCTCTAGGAGATCTTCCTGACCCAAGGATCGAACCCATGTCTGCACCAGGGAAGCCCCAAACTTACAGTGCTACATGTCCATTATATCTCTATAAAACTGGAAGAAAAAATGTCTGAGAGCTCATAATTTTCAAAGATAGAGGTAATATTTTTTAAAATCAGAGGTCTCCCTCAAAGTGTTTCCACTGTGGCTGCTGAAGGCTGGTGCATATAAGGAAAAAGAGGAGGTTCCTCTTGAAGTGTTGATGGAAGCTGGTTCTCTGGGCTCCAAGTGGTGATCTTTCCCTAGGTCTCCTGTGGCCTTCTAGGAGGGTGACAATGAGAGTGAGTTCCTAGTTCCATCCTAAGCGTTCCCTGGAGGCAATAATGTGCTTGTGTGTTTGACACACAAATGAAGAATTTTCTATACCCTCTTCCTCTATTCCCCGAATTTGTTTTCAGTAATAATCCTATAATAATCAGTGAAAATTATTCTGTTTCTGATTCGTTCTTTAGTTTTTAAGTTCAGTTCAGTTGCTCAGTCGTGGCCAACTCTTTGTGACCCTGTGGACGGCAGCACGTCAGGCTTTCCCTGTCCATCAACCAACTCTGAGAGCTTGCTCAAACCCATGTCCATCGAGTTGGTGATGCCATCCAACCATTTCATCCTCTGTCGTCCCATTCTCCTCCTGCCTTCAATCTTTCCCAGCATCAGGGTCTTTTCCAATGAGTCAGTCCTTGGCATCAGGTGGCCAAAGTTTGTTGGACCTTCAGCTTTAGCATCAGTCCTTCCAATAAATATTCTGGACTGATTTCTTTTAGGTGTGATCTCTTTGCAGTCCAAGGAACTCTCAAAAATCATCTCCAACACCACAGTTCAAAAGCATCAATTCTTTGACACTCAGCTTTCTTTATGTTCCAACTTTCACATCCATACATGACTACTGGAAAAACCATAGCCTTGACTAGATGGACCTTTATCAGCAAAGTAATGTCTCTGCTTTTTAACATGCTGCTTAGGTTGGTAATAACTTTTCTTCCAAGGAGCAAGCGTCTTTTAATTTCATGGCTGCAGTCACCATCTGCAGTGACTTTGGAGCCCCAAAACAAAAGTCTGTCACTGTTTCCACTGTTTCCCCATCTATTTCCCATGAAGTGATGGGACTGGATGCCATGATCTTAGTTTTCTGAATGTTGAGTTTTAAGCCAGCTTTTTCACTCTCCTCTTTCACTTTCATCAAGAGGCTCTTCAGTTCCTCTTCACTTTCTGCCATAAGGGTGGTGTCATCTGCACATCTGAGGTTTTTATATTTCTCCCAGCAATCTTTAGTTTTAAAGCAAATGTAAAGCAAATCTTTAGTTGAAAAACCAATGTCAATTCTATAAAGAAAGGAAATTATACTTTTAATGATACTGTGGAAGCTTGGAAAAATATTTCAGGTATTAAAAATTTATGCTTAAAAACCAAAAATATTACACCTTACACTTCATGCTGCTTCCCTGTTTGAAACTGTAAATACAAATAAAAATTTCAAGCCATCCCACCAAATGACACATTTAATGCAACTCCAGTGTCTCTGTCTTTACAGTTACTGTATTATTTTTGCTGATTTTGAATCCATGCTTTGAAATCAGAAATACATGGTACCAAAGTACCACACAGACTAGGGCCATGAATTTGCTCCTGAGTCTGTGTAAGTTGAAGGCTGACTGTATGCCTGGATGAGTTCCATAATCATTTTTATGTCAGAGTCAGTTAAATGATAAGTAATGAAACTGTGCTAATTTGAAACTTATCCATCTAATATACCGGAGAAGGCGATGGCATCCCACTCCAGTACTCTTGCCTGGAAAATCCCATGGACGGAAAAGCCTGGTAAGCTACAGTCCATGGCGTCATGAAGAGTCAGACATGACTGAGCGACCTCACTTTCACTTTTCATTTTCATGCATTGGAGAAGGAAATGGCAACCCACTCCAGCGTTCTTGCCTGGAGAATCCCAGGGATGGCGGAGCCTGGTGGGCTGTCGTCTATGGGGTCACACAGAGTCGGCCACGACTGAAGCGACTTAGCATCAGTAGCATCTAATATACAACACAATGGAAACCACAACAATTACTTAAACTATAGACCAAGAAAAGATTTCTTTCAGCAAGGAGTATTTCAGCATTGACATTGTTTGGAATTGTGATGTATGGCAATAATGATAGACTGGATTATTTTTGCTTTCAAATGCTCTACAGACAGTGTAATCTGATATTGCTTGGATCAGAAATTCCTGTGGCCTTGAACTTGGAACTTGACTGCCTAGAAGGAATGAAGATCAGTGTTCGAAGGTATTTTAGTTCAGTTCAGTTGCTCAATCGTGTCTAACTCTATGTGACCCCATGAATCACAGCACGCCAGGTCTCCTTATCCATAATCAACTCCAGAGTTTACTCAAACTCTGTCCATTGAGTCGGTGATGCCATCCAACCATCTCATCCTCTGTCGTCCCCCTCTCCTGCTGCCTTCAATCTTTGCCAGCATCAGGGTATTTTCCGATGAGTCAGCTCTTCACATCAGGTGGCCAAAGTATTGGAATTTCAGCTTCAGCATCAGTCCTTCCAATGAATATTCAGGACTGATTTCCTTTAGGATGGACTGGTTGGATCTCCTTGCAGTCCAAGGGACTCTCAAGCGTCTTCTCCAACACCACAGCTCAAAAGCATCAATTCTTCAGTGCTCAGCTTTCTTTATAGTCCAACTCCCACATCCATACATGACTACTGGAAAAACCATAGCCTTGACTAGACAGACCTTTGTTGGAAAAGTTATGTCTCTGCTTTTTAATATGCCGTCTAGGTTGGTCCTTACTTTCCTTCCAAGGAGTAACATCTTTTAATTTCATAGCTGCAGGCACCATCTACAGTGATTTTGGAGCCCAAAATAGTGAACTCTGCCACTGTTTCCCCATCTATTTGCCATGAAGTGATGGGACCGGATGCCATGATCTTTGTTTTCTGAATGTTGAGTTTCAAGCCAACTTTTTCACTCTCCTCTTTCGCTTTCATCAAGAGGCTTTTTTAGTTCCTCTTCACTTTCTGCCATAAGGGTGGTGTCATCTGCATATCTGAGGTTATTGATATTTCTCCCAGAAACCTTGATTCCAGCTTGTGCTTCATCCAGCCCAGCATTTCTCATGATGTACTCTGCATATAAGTTCAATAAGCAGGGTGACAGTATATAGCCTTGATGTACTCCTTTCCCTATTTGGAACCAGTCTGTTGTTCCATGTACAGTTCTAACTGTTGCTTCTTGATCTGCATACAGATTTCTCAAGAGGCAGGTCAGGTGGTCTGGTAGTCCCATCTCTTTCAGAATTTTCCACAGTTTATTGTGATCCACATAGTCAAAGGCTTTTCATAGTCAATAAAGCAGAAATTGATGTTTTTCTGGAACTCTCTTGCTTTTTCCATGATCCAGCGGATGTTGGCAGTTTGATCTCTGGTTCCTCTGCCTTTTCTAAAACCAGCTTGAACATCTGGAAGTTCGCAGTTCACGTATTGCTGAAGCCTGGCTTGGAGAATTTTGAGCATTACTTTACTAGCGTGTGAGATGAGTCAGTTGTGCGGTAGTTTGAGCATTCTTTGGCATTGCCTTTCTTTGGAATTGGAATGAAAACTGACCTTTTCCAGTCCTGTGGCCACTGCTGAGTTTTCCAAATGTGCTGGCATATTGAGTGCAGCACTTTCACAGCATCATCTTTCAGGATTTGAAATAGCTCAACTGGAATTCCATCACCTACACTAGCTTTGTTCATAGTGATGGTTTCTAAGGTCCACTTGACTTCACATTCCAGGCTCTAGGTGAGTGATCACACCATCGTGATTATCTGGGTCATGAATATGTTTTTTGTACAGTTCATCTGTGTATTCTTGCCACCTCTTCTTAATATATTCTGCTTCTGTCAGGTCCATACCATTTCTGTCCTTTATTGAGCCCATATTTGCATGAAATATTCCCTTGGTATCTCTAATTTTCTTGAAGAGATCTCTAGTCTTTCCCATTCTATTGTTTTCCTCTATTTCTTTGCACTGATCACTGAGGAAGGCTTTCTTATCTCTCCTTGCTATTCTTTGGAATTCTGCATTCAAATGGGTATATCTTTCCTTTTCTCTTTTGCTTTCGGCATATTTAATCCTGCTTATTCCAACTTTGTCCATTAAATGTCATCTGTAGTAAAGCAATGGTACTGGGAAATTTTTTCACAACTCCTGTGAGATCTTCCGAGTGCTTTGTTATAAAGCACAGTTGTTGAACCCCTCACATGCATAGGCTAATGGCCTGGGATTCTCTCAAATGATAACTGCACCCCCATCAGCAGGACAATTATCCCCATTCACATGCCTCCCCTTCTTCACATACATTTAATCAAAACCCTGAATTTTGAACTATAGTCAACATACACACTAACTGATTAGTGACTCCTTATTATGTAATTGGCAGTGAAGACTTGTAGATAAACTGTGTACTTGATGTTATAGTGACCCAAAGGTTTTAATCAGTACTCAGAACTCAATTTTGTTCACCCCAGCTCAGCCTGAACTTTAACTTCAGTTCAAAGCGATGAGGCAGTAGCAACATGGATCCACTTGGAGGGTATTATGCTCAATGAAATAAGTCGGACAGAGAAATATAAATATGCATTGGCCAAAAATTTTGTTTGGATTTTTCCTTAAGACGTTATAGAAAAACCTGAACAAACTTTTTTGGCCAACCCAATAATATATGATTATCACTTATACATGGAGCCTAAAAAATATAACAAACTAGTTAATATTACATAAAGAAAACAGACTCACGGTTGTAAAGACTAAACTAGTGGTTACCACTGGGGAAGGGGAAGCCTAGGGGTGGGGCCATGGGAGGCCCAAACTCTTGGGTGCAAGACAGGCTCAGGGATGTATTGTACAACATGGGAATGGAGCCAATATTTTGTAGTAACTATAAAGGGAAAGTAACCTTGAATATAAAGTTTTTAAAAAAATTTAAAACCTAGAAGGAAAAAAAAGTGATTGATTCAGTGAGTTCTTGGATCTTGTTCCTGGGAACTAGGAAATGAGAGAGGTTGTAACGTTTCCTTTTGATGGAATTCTCTTCTCAGTGTCCTTGCTAAAAAGTTTGCCTTCCAAGCAATGTGATTTCAGGGGAAAAGCAAAGAACTACCTATGTGTACATTGTTATTGTTCAGTCACTAAGTTGTGTCCAGCTCTTTGCAACCCCATGAACTGCAGCACGCCAGGTTCCTTTGTCCTTCACTATCTCCCAGAGTTTGCTCAAACTCAGGTCCATTGAGTCGATGATCCCATCTCATCCTCTGTCATCCCCTTCTCCTCCTGCCTTCAATCTTTCCAAGCTTTAGGGTCTTTTCCAGTGAGTCAGTCCTTGGCATCAGGTGGCCAAAGTATTGGAGTTTTAGCTTCAGTATCAATCTTTCCAATGAACATACTGGGTTGATTTCCCGTAGGATTGATCTCCTTGCTTTCCAAGGGACTCTTCTCCAGCATCACAGTTCGAAAGCATCAGTTCTTTGGCACTCAGCCTTCTTTAGGGTTCAACTCTCACATCCATACATGACTACTGGGAAAAGCATAGCTTTGACTATCTGGACCTTTGTTGGCAAAGTGATGTCTCTGCTTTTTAATACGATGTCTAGGCTTGTCATAGCTTTTCTTCCAAGGAGCAAGTGTCTGTGTACACGGTGGCAGGGAAAGGAAATGTGCAGACAGAGAGGAGGCTATCTGGCCGTGTTTCCAGGGTGACGGCCGCACAGGAGGAAAAGTGAAATGCGCAGGTGAGAGCAGTAGAAAGCTGTATTGTGTGGGAAAGCAGCCATCATAACAACAGCAACACTGATTTGGAAACTAGAACCAGTGCACACAGTGTACAGATAAAGCCAATGAAGCCTGAGAGCAAAAACCACCCAACAAGAGAAAGCACAGCTACAGCTGATGTTTCACATGACAACTCAGAACCAGGTGACTGACCCCGGCAGCAGAACAGGCGCAAGGTGAGAAACGGCCCAGACCTGCACATTTTGACTCCTGAACTTGGGTCCAGACCTGTGGCAGAAGAATTAGTGACCAAAGGAAACTATCTTTCATTTATTATATAAATAAGAATATAACTAATTTTATATTTAGCCACATATGTTTAAGATCTTAATTTGTCTTTAGTTAAATCATAATATATTAGATTCAATCCTTTGAAATTGCAAATACGCACTTTTTTTTTTAAACTTAGAAAAACTACAGTTTTGCATGGTTCAACCTCATAGATCTGAAGATATTCTTTTTTTTTTTTTATTGGAGGATAATTGCTTTACAATGCTGTGGTGGTCTCTGCCATACAGCATTGTGAATCAGTCATAATCACATATATGCCCCGTCCCTCTTGTGCCTCTCACATGCCATTCTACCCTTGGAGGTCGTCACAGAGCACCAGGCTGGGCTCCCTGTGTTACACAGCAGCTTCCGTCTAGTTATATATTTTCCACATGATAGTGTATATATGTCAAGGCTACTTTTTAATTTGTCTTACCCTCTCCTTCCCATGTTTTGTCTACCAGACCATTCTCTATGACTGTGTCTCCATTTCTTCTCTATAAATAGGTTCATCAGTACTATTTTCTAGATCCCGTATATATGCACTAATATGTGATTTTTGATTTTCTGACTTACTTCACTTTGTATAACAGGCTTTAGGCTCATCTACCTCACTAAAACTGACTCAAATTTGTTCCTTTATATGGCTGAGTAATATTCCATTATGCACCACAAGTTCAGTTCATTTCAGTTCAGTTCAGTCGCTCAGTCATGTCCGACTCTTTGCGACCCTGAATCGCAGCACACCAGGCCTCCCTGTCCATCACCAAATCCCGGAGTTCACTCAGACTCACGTCCATCGAGTCCGTGATGCCATCCAGCCATCTCATCCTCAGTCATCCCCTTCTCCTCCTGCCCCCAATCCCTCCCAGCATCAGAGTCTTTTGCAATGAGTCAACTCTTTGCATGAGATGGCCAAAGTACTGGAGTTTCAGCTTTAGCATCATTCCTTCCAAAGAAATCCCAGGGCTGATCTCCTTCAGAATGGACTGGTTGGATCTCCTTGCAGTCCAAGGGACTCTCAAGAGTCTTCTCCAACAAGTTATTTATCCATTTATCTGTCCATGGATATATAGGTTGCTTCTAGTCCCAGCTATTGTAAATGGTGCTATAATGAACACTAGGGTGCATGTGTCTTTCTGAATTGTAATTTTTCCAGGGTATATGCCCAATAGTGGGATTGCTAGATCATATGGTAATTTTACCCCTAATTTGTTAAGGAATCTCCATAATGTTCTCTATAGTGGCTGTACCAGTGCAGATATTTTGGTTTTCTTTTGAAGTCCATGTTGGAAACCCAAGGAGAACTTTAGCCTTTACTAAGATTCCTCCCTTCTCCTGGAGTTTGTAATTTATGAATTTGATGCCATCTGGGGAAGTGACAAACCCATGGTGTCCACCCTGCCTCTGCCCTGGATGTGAAATGAAGTTGGGGAGAAATAAAAGTTCCATCACTGGATAAGCTGAAGGAGGTGGTTGTAGCTTCTGTACATGTTTATTTCTTCTTATTGCTTTGTTTTTTTATTTCTAACTCATTTGACGTGGGGCTCCAGATTTGTTTTTCTCTTTGTAAACTAGATTTTGAAATTATTATCTGACCCATCTGTTTGCTTCTCTTAAATGAAACATAAATTGGCTTGTTTTAAATTTCAGGTACTTTAGATTTGATTCTACAGTTCATCCTCTTTCAGCCTTGGCAATAAATTTTTTGCTGCCAAGAAGAGAGAAGCTTTGCTGTTTAGAATCCTTTTCTTTAAAAGAATGGGCATTTGAATATTAAAAAGAATTCTCAGTTTTCAATAGTTTGATTTCTTTCTTCTGATCTTATGTCTTCTTTCTTTATTCTCATTCTTTTCTGTCTATGACTCCACATTTATGCTACCTTTTATTTCTTTATATATTCTCTGCTTCCACAAGGAACTCAAGATGAGATATTATCTGTTCCTGTCTCAAAAGTTAAAAGAAAAAATGTGGGATCAGGCTAATTCCTGTGGGTCTCTGGCAGAAATGATCATGGTGCATTAGATAATGACGCTTCATTGGCCAATCAATAATTATTGAGTGTCTAGTTTGTGCACAATCCTGTACACACAATAGTATGGGTAATAATGGGAACACATTTCATGGGAGACATTGAAATATTCATGGACATGGACTTCCTTGCTACAATTGCTTTCGAGATCCATTTATAATGGACTCATATTTGAAATGGAAGGAAGCTTGAGACTCTCCGAAAGGTCTGATGCAGTGCCTTTTTAACGAATCTAACCATTACAAAGCTAGGCATTATCTGTATGTCCATCACTGTGTACCACTGGTGGTGCCATGCTGTTTAAGGCATTCAGGTTAATAGGCAGACAGTTGTTCTGAGGGTGGGGAAGGTTCTGCATTACAGAATATTCTCTCCTCGCCACACCTCTGTCATACTACTAAAATGCCTTCTTCTCGAGGATTATCTTAAAGGTACATTCTTCTACATAGTATTTTATTACCTAGAAGAGGTGCTTCTCAGCTCACCACACATTAAACAGAGCAAGTGATCTGTTTCACATGGCAGGGAACAAGGCCATGAGCAACTAGGACCAAGGATGATTTGACTTTTTTTTTTTGTATTTAGCATGTAATTTTATTTTGGAACCATGCACATGCTTTACATAGTTTAACAAATGAAATAGAAGTAAGACTTTGACCTCATAGAAGTCTCTTGGGAAAGAGCTTAAAGAAAGGTCACCTTTAACTGCTCTTGGGAAGGAAAAAAAAAATGTCAAGACCTTCAACAAACAAGAGTAGTGAGAAGGAGGAACAGATGCCAAAAAAGGGAACTGAAGCAACACCACCGAAGCATCCACTCTTGTTGCAATTTAGCTTTGGGCCAACCTGAGCAGGGAAGTTGTGTGAACAGTGCAATAACTTGCTGGAGTGCCTGGGGACGCTTTGATTGGCCATCTAGATGGGGAGATGCACACGCAGACACCAGCTTATCCAGGTTTGCCTAGGACTTCCCTGGTTTCAACACCAAGAGACCCACATCCCCAGGACCCCTCAGTCCCCACGTGCCCCTACCTCGTGCCCCTACCTCGTGCCCCTACCTCATACCCCATATACTGAGAATACCACCATCTTTCTCACAAATGATTTTGCCAGGAAATCTGTGTGAAAGTCATCGTTATATGAGCTATGTGAAATAATATGATTCAAACTCAAATCTTTTCTATTTTTCCTGAGGTTTGGGACTGTCCTTGTAGGTTATACTGTCTTTTGTTTTGGATAGCATTAGCCTTTCCTTCTGGTAGAATGTTATCTCACCCCTCCTCACTCCCCATAATTGTTTTCCTTTTTAATTTTAGAAACTGATTCATTCTAGGAATATCACCTCTTAAAGATATTGTTTGTCGCTATGTGAGCAGATTCTCAGAGGGCTCTGACAGGGATTGTGAAGCTGAGATATTTCAGAGGTGTCGTTCTCACTAGAATCCAACAGTGGCCACCTATTTCCACGTGGAGATGAGTGTGAAGTGTGCTGTGACTTCAGGGACGTCAGGTCCTTGGTCCCAGGAGATAAGCAGTTAGTGATTTTCTCCCAAGAAGCATAGACTGTTTCAAGAAACACAGCATTTATAAAATATGTGCTTGCCTTTGTCCTGACAAGTCTTTAAGTTATAGTTTACAGAAAGACATTAAATCCCGGTTATAATCTTATATGTTTACATGAATCTGTGGCGATATCATAAAATCATTTATACATCTCATAACTAGAGACTGTTTTTAGAAAATTTAAGCCAGATTAAATAATTCACTAAAAAATCATCTGGGTGAAATCGAATACATTCTACTATCTGAAAATATTTATAATAAAATTCCATCTCATGCAAATTGTTTGCTACAAGATAGTCAAGTACTAATGTCCTTAACAGGAAAGACAATGAAAACACTCATAAATTAGGATTTTGCTCATAAAGTCAACTTTCATTAATTCAATTAACAGTGGAAAGAAAATGCATTGTTTTGTTTTAAGCTGAATTATAGTTAAAAGTTGACAAAAAGTGGTACAAAACTCAGTTAAAAATGTATCCCGTATTTAGAAACACAATTACTATTGAATAGAGATTATCCCACAGTAGAAAATTAATATAAGTCACTAAGTTTAGCAACATTAGACATTACATAAACTCTTGGTGAGGGGAATATGTGTGAAGTGGGGACACTAGCTGTAAGGTTTTGATCTGTCAAAATAATCTACTATTGTTGGTGTTTCTTAGCTGAGCAGCAGTTTTTTATTCAAATATTTGAATAGTAAGAATCCTAGTAACTACAAGCATATTGATTTCTGTGTGGAACATATAAAGTTTACCGGGTTTGCTGGGTTTTACTTACGTATAAAATCTCGTTTAAATCACGGAACAATCATATGAGGTAGGTACAGCTATAATTCCTTCACATTTACATCTTGAAGTTTAGATGGTACCTACAAGGGTGCATATTGTGTGGCGCACACCTTCTGAATTAGTGTCTCTGAAAGTAAGCTCAGGAATCCTCATTAACAAGTGCCCAGATAATCTGGATGCCCTCAAAATGAAGTGTGTGTGTGTGTGTGTGTGTGTGTGTGTGTGTGTGTATAGCTCAGTCATGCCCGTCTCTTTGCGACCTCATGGACTGTAGCCCACCAGGCTCCTCTGTCCATGGAATTCTCCAGGCAAGAATACTGGAGTGAGTAGCCATTCCCTTCTCCAGAGCATCTTCCTGATTCAAGGATCGAACCCAGGTCTTCTGCATTTCAGGTAGATTCTTTACTGTCTGAGTCACCAGGGAAGCCCTAGCAATTAAAGGTGTGTTATAACCATTGTTGTTGCTGTTTTTCAGTCACCCAGTCATATCCGACTCTTGTGACCCCATGAACTGCAGCATATCGGGCTTCCCTGTCCTTCACCATCTCCTGGAGCTTGCTCAAACCCATGTCTACTGAGTCAGTGATGCCACCCAACCCTCTCATCCTGTCATCCTCTTCTCCTGGCCTTCAGGCTTTCCCACCATCCAGGTATTTTCCAGTGAGTCGGCTCTTATCATTACTCTCTAGTGACTTCCCAGAATGAGGCAGTGCCTTGTTCTCATTTTCAGCCAAAGCAGATACACTCATTTCTCAAATTAGTCCACGGTGTAGAAGAGTTCTGAACACGAGAGGGAACTTTTCTTAACAGAACTCGTACAAAATTTGGACGTAGGAAGTATGAGAGAGACGGAGAGGTCATTTTTGATTCTTGATCTCCTCCTACAAATGCCATTCCTGGTAAAGTTTATGAAGAAGTTGACACTGAATTGCTTGAATATCTTAGTAAGAATATCATCTAGGAGGTTTATTTAAAGACAAGAAACACATGGAGCTAAAGAGAGCTCAAGAGCAGACTCAGTGGAGAGACTGGTTAATGTAAGGTCAGAGAGTTTTGGCAGAAAAGCATGTTCCTTTATGTGGCTTGGAGAAGTGGAACAAGTGTTTTGAAACCAGGGTTTTGAGAAATATTTCATAGTGTGGAATAGCTTTCTTTTAAAAAAAAAAACTGAAGTAAATATTTACTGGCCTTCCCCACCCCCACCATCCCCCACAAACACATATTTACTGTCATATAAACTTGAACTTCCAAACTTGAATTTCTGGATATACCAACAAGGGTGAAAGTGCATTTTGTTCAACATGGTCTTTTAGGAATTGCTACCTCTCATTTTGTTGCCTTCTGTAGTGCAAAATCCACTGCTTGCCAGCCTGCCTCTCCTTCCTCATTCCTCCTGCCAACCTGTTTTTCCTCATTTCTTTTTTTCCCTATTCTTTCTCCCCTCTTTCCCCACCCCCCTCACATTTTTTTGTTTGGTTCTTCTCTCTGAATCTCACTCTTTCTCCAGTCACATTGCACCTCCTCATCTCATCTTGCCAGCCTACTCCAGCCTGTAGTAATGTCTCCTTTTCCTGATTCGTCATATTACTAAAATGTCTGCACCAAAGACTTTGGCTCATGGTTATTCTAACACACAGTGTTGTCCAATTGTATTTTATGTATAAATCCAGTTCCCTCAACTAAATCCTAAATGTTTGAGGCCCAGAATGAGAACATACATTAATTTTACATTTTCAACAAGAGTACCTAACCAATGTTCAGGAAATATACAGTATTTTGAATCACATGAAATTTTTTCCCACTTTCAAAGTCAGATGTATTGCTTTCCTTGTTCTTATCCTGCCATGCTAATTTTAACTTGTAACTCCTTTGACAGGCTGAGGGAGGAAAAAGGAGTTAATAATCACAATCAAGTTATTCATTTGTGGAAAGAAAAGTGTTAAAGAATATTACTATTTATTTATTTATTAAAGAATATATATTCCTCTTCAAGGAATAAAAAAATAACTAATGAATTTAAATTAGACTAAAAATTTGTTCTCAGTTCACACAAGGAAAGTGAAGACAGTTATATTTCAATTAATATTTAAAAGTTGTATGACAATAGACAGCAGTCAGTAGATAGATCCCAGATACTACCTACAGAAGCTACAGATTGGCAAGTTAAGTTTCAGCTTAATGAAGTAGCCATGTGAAATGAAGAAAGAACTTTAATTTATAAAAATGCCTTTCCTACTAAATTTGATCATTGCTTACATTTGATATGAAGACTTTTTGTGTAATTATTAGATGTTGCATACTGAGATTAGCCACATTGTGGAACATGTCTGTATGATTTTCCTCTTTATAGTCAAATAATTCTTTTAAATAACAATAAAGCATTACCAAAGGAGAGTAGAGCCCCAAGGGAGAGTAGACAGTGATAAGAGCCAAAGGACAAGAAGTGAGCAGGCTTCCAGTGAACTTACTGAGTGAGTTAGAACTTACTGAGTGTTTTAGAAAACACATATTCAATAAGCACTGGAAATATATGAGATCGTATTTGTCCATGATTCATTTCCCAGTGTTATGAGATGAGCACAAGCTGGGCTGTAGGAGAACTTCAGTTCAAGCCCCATTTATCTGCTTTCTGGCTGTGAGACCTTGAGCCCAATACTTAATGCATTTGAATATTAATTTCCTCATCTGCAAAACATGTAAAAGTATTTCAGTGGGTTTTTGAAGGTTACATTAGAAAAATCTGTAAGTACTTGGTGAGAAAAAAAAAAATTGCAGGTGCTTTTTGAATGATGTCATCCATACCTCAATTTCTCCATATTGCATGGGATCAGACTGACAAAGGATGCTATAAAACAGAGATAATCAAAATTTACAGTGCAACTCAAAGATCAAGAGAGATAACTTAAAGGACTGAGAACTGATCTATGAATTGAATCTGAAAAATTGTGCTTCTCTATGTGTCTGTCATCAAGGAAACTAACATTCGCTATTTTCTCTGTGAAAAATGGCCACGATTTACATGGAGGTCTACAACACAGACCCACAATAAGGCAGGCTGGGGGCCACTGATAGCCCAGTGTACTCAAGTGCAGGAAGCCTGATGGAAAGCACAGTGGGCAGCTACCCACAGTGTGCAGCAGTGGCACAGAATCCCCCAAACCAGCGGTGGCATGGCACACGCAGCTCTGAAGTCAGGATTGCCCCAGACAACCCTGTGGACTGACCTCTAGCCACAGTTCACGTCTTCTTTAGCATTTCCTGCCTGCACTGGCTTCCCTGGTGGCTCAGATGGTAAAGAATCTGCCTGCTAATGCAGGAGACACAAGAAAGGAGAGATCAGTTTCTGGGCTGGGAAGATCCCCTAGAGAAGGAAACGGCAACCCACTCCAGTATTCTTGCCTGGAGAACCCCATTAGCAGAGGAGCCTGGCGGGCTACAGTCCATGGGGTTGCGAAGAGTGGGACACGACTGTGCGACTGACACTTTCACTATTGCACGCAGGAATCGTGCTTTACATCTCTTTCCTCACTTAATCTGCTAAAGAGCCCCATGATGTAGGTATGCCTGGGATCTTCAACTTACCGACGAGTAAACTGAGCACAGAGAGGTTGTGAAGGTTAAGGCACACGCCTAGGAAATCAGCAGTGAGAGTCGAGCCCAGGCCGTCTGCATCCACAGGCTGCTCTCTCAAATCCTTCAGAAAGGAAAACACTTCTGGTACCTTTACAGGAACACCAAGAGAGGTGCCTCCAGGATCGGGGACGGGGGGGGGGATGGATGTATGAAGGGAAGGGCCGTTTGCTCAGGTGGCCCTGTGTGGTTCTGTCAGTCCGGTGTGCTGCCTACTCGGCAGAGAATCTGCTTCCAGACGGATGCTAGGTGAGAGCGTCTGGCGCTGGGTGAGAGCGTCTGGCGATAAGAAGGGCTGTACCTATTGTGTGTCCCAGCCACTGGGTGGGTTGTCTATTTCCAGAGCCTGGGGGCAGCTCTCCTTGACTTGACCCAGATAAGTGCCAGACATGGGAGCACAGTTGCGAGATCAACTGGTCTGCTTCTTGTGTGGAATTTTCCTGTTCAAAAAAAAAAAGGAAGGTGCAGGAAAACAACAGCTTCCTATGACCTCATTCTGCTTAAAATTCCTGGATATGTCTCTGTTTCCCTTCTGGTTCCAGACTTTTTCTTACTTACTTTCATACTAAATTCAGCTTCTCTTAAAAGGAAACAAATATCAACTTTATAAAGAAGTGGCATTAATTTTTTTTTCCAGAACATTTTGAACTGTAGAGCCCAGTTATCTTATTTAATTGATCTCTGATTAAATTTTTTCCCCTGATGGGCAACCTTTTATGACAAGGTGATTCATATACTTTCTGCATTAGATTCAGAGGACATGTTCACTAAATTCAGCCATTGATTTATCAAAGCTATTTACTGACTGTATACTATGGGACAGGTATTATGTTAGATATTGATTGGTGGTCCTCTCCCCACACCTTCTGAATTAATATCTCTGGAGGAAATTTTAGGAATCCTCTTTTTTTTTTAACTTTATTTTTTTATTCAAGGATAACTGCTTTACAGAATTTTGTTGTTTTCTGTCAAACCTCAGCATGAATCAGCCATAAGTGTACACATATCCCCGCCCTTTTGAACCTCCCTCCCATCTCCCGCCCCATCCCACCCCTCTAGGTTGATGCAGAGCCCCTGTTTGAGTTCAGGAATCCTCATGTTTTAACAAATTTCCAGAGAAATGTTATGCCCTCAGTGCTTTGAAAACCACTATCCTTTATTACAAAATCTTCAAATATAAAGCTTGGGGTTTTATGTAACTTTGTTTCTAGCCTCTAACAGATTGCATGGCAGGATAGTGTTGATGTGTTCAGTTCAGTTCAGTTGCTCAGTCATGTCTGATTCTTTGTGACCCCATGAATTGCAGCACGCCAGGCCTCCCTGTTCATCACCAACTCCCGGAGTTCACTCAGACTCATGTCCATTGAGTCAGTGATGCCATCCAGCCATCTCATCCTCTGTCATCCCCTTCTTCTCCTGCCCCCAATCCCTCCCAGCATCAGAGTCTTTTCCAATGAGTCAACTCTTCGCATGAGGTGGCCAAAGTACTGGAGTTTCCGCTTTAGCATCATTCTTTCCAAAGAAATCCCGGGGCTGATCTCCTTCAGAATGGACTGGTTGGATCTCCTTGCAGTCCAAGGGACTCTCAAGAGTCTTCCCCAACACCACAGTTCAAAAGCATCAATTCTTCAGCACTCAGCCTTCTTCGCAGTCCAACTCTCACATCCATACATGACTACTGGAAAAACCATAGCCTTGACTAGACAGACCTTAGTCGGCAAAGTAATATGAATATGCTGTCTAGGTTGGTCATAACTTTTCTTCCAAGGAGTAAGCTTCTTTTAATTTCATGGCTGCAATCACCATCTGCAGTGATTTTGGAGCCCCCAAAAATAAAGTCTGACACTGTTTCCACTGTTTCCCCATCTATTTCCCATGAAGTGATGGGACCGGATGCCATGATCTTCGTTTTCTGAATGTTGAGTTTTAAGCTGACTTTTTCACTCTCCTCTTTCACTTTCATCAAGAAGCTTTTTAGTTCCTCTTCACTTTCTGCCATAAGGGTGGTGTCATCTGCATGTCTGAGGTTATTGATATTTCTCCCAGCAATCTTGATTCCAGCTTGTGCTTCATCCAGCCCAGTGTTTCTCATGATGTACTCTGCATAGAAGTTAAATAAGCAGGGTGACAATATACAGCCTTGACATACTCCTTTTCCTATTTGGAACCAGTCTGTTGTTCCATGTCCAGTTCTAACTGGTGCTTCCTGACCTGCATACAGGTTTCTCAAGAGGCATGTCAGGTGGTCTGGTATTCCCATCTCTCCCAGAATTTTACACAGTTTATTGTGATCCACACAGTCAAAGGCTTTGGCATAGTCAATAAAGCAGAAATAGATGTTTTTCTGGAACTCTCTTGCTTTTTCGATGATCCAGCGGATGTTGACAATTTGATCTCTGGTTCCTCTGCCTTTTCTAAAACCAGCTTGAACATTAGGAAGTTCATGGTTCACGTATTGCTGAAGTCTGGCTTGGAGAATTTTGAGCATTACTTTACTAGCATGTGAGATGAGTGCAATTGTGTGGTAGTCTGAGCATGCTTTGGCATTGCCTTTCTTTGGGATTGGAATGAAAACTGACCTTTTCCAGTCCTGTTGATGTGTGGTTGGTTACAGTTCAGGGAGGAAACAAATTTCCAAACTCTCTGCTTAGAGTGATAAAGGAAGATCAAACCTATCATTTATTAAAAAAAAATAAAACTTGTTTAGCTGGACTGAATCTTAGTCGTGGCACTCCAGATCTTTAGTTATGGCATGCCAGACAGTTAGTTGCAGCGTGCAGGGTATTTTAGTTGCGGCATTCAAACTCTTAGTTGCAGCATATGGGATCTAGTTTCCTGACCAGGGACTGAACCTGGGCCCCTTGCATTGGGAGCAGAGTCTTACCCACTGGACCACCAGGCAAGTCCCTGTCATTTATTCTTATTCATGTGTTTATACTTTTTAATTTGCTGGTCCTGGACCTAATTTAGAGAAGAAAATGGCAACCCATTCCAGTACTCTTGCCTGGAAAATCTCACAGAGAGAGAGCCTGATGGGCTACAGTCCAAGGGGTTGCAGAGTCATTCACAACTGGAGAACATAGATATTCTAACACCTGTAAGTCAAAATCTGTCTATTTCAGAGTATTTTTATTTTGTCTAGGAGGATATTGATCATCAGATTGTGATTTTCTTTATTGGGGGATTCTCAAAATCCACCTTGCTTTATTATTCACAAATCGAAGAGTAATCAAACTTGGGTAGACTTTAAAAGAGAAGAATGCCAACCTCTCATCAAGTTCTTAAATTCTCCCCACAGTACTCTCTTTGTATCAGTCAGAACAGGGTTACTGCTTTAACAAATAACCTTAAAATTTCACTGGCTTCATCACAATGGAATTTATTTCTCACTCACAACTTATTCCAAGGCAGATAGCAGGAGGAGGCAGTGTCCTTCAGGGACCCAGGCTCCTTCTATCTTGTGGCTCTGTTCTCAGTTAGAAAACCAGGGTCTTCCCTGCTTGAGCCAGCAATGGTGTAAGGGGGTAAGGATCACACGGTGATTGAAAGGGCAGCCCAGGATGATGCGTAGCACATCCACTCACATTTCATCAGCCAGAACTCACCCACTGGCCTGTACCTGACTGCAGAGGATACTGGCACATGCAGTCGGAGTGGATGATCAGATGCCCCCTGTCTTAGCCTCCAGGTAGCTATATGGCCTCCCTAGTGACAGAGAACTCACTGCTTTTTGAGGAAGATAATATAGTCTTTAAACATCCCAGACAGTTAGAGTTCTTTCACTGAATTAACATCAATTTTGCTGCATTGGCAAGATTGCATAGTACTTAAGAGTGTGGCCTCTAAAACCAGATGGCTTCAGTTTGTATCCAAACTGACCAACTTTGGCCAGTTACTCATTTCTTGGAGTCTGTTCCTCATAAATTAACCCATGTTTTGTGCCTGGGCTTGTGCCTGATAAGTAACAAATTCTCAATATATGTGAGTTGTGAATGCTTGATATTGGCCCTTGTTCCACCTCTGTGCTCACAAAATCTTTGTCCTTGGATATTTAAAGGTATCCCTGCCCCCTATTCTGAGTATCTTTCAGAATCTTCAGCTGCTCCTTATATGACCTTATTTAACATTCCTTCTTCATCCTGGTCACTGTTCTCAGGTTGTGGTCCAGTGTATCTATGGCCCTTTGAAGAGAGTAGCCCTCTTACCAGAATATAAGGTTCTAGTATGCTCTGATCAAGGAAAAGAGCAGCAAAACAATAACCTCCTTACTTTTAGCTGCTATACATCTATGTGTGTAGCCTAAGATCACGTCACTTTTTCTAGCTACCATGTCACCCAATTGATACCTATTGATCTTATTTTTTACTAAAATTTTAAAAATGTATGTAAATGTAATTGTTCAGCCAAGTCTCTTTTATTGTTGTAGACTTCTTTGGTTTCAAGAGAAGGTTCTTATATTGCTAGCTATACATTTCTGGCATATTCTATTTGATCTTCTATTTTCAATGTTTTCAATCTGAGAGGAGGAGTCGCTGCACCCTTAGGGCTCTTCTGTTCTCTAACCGTGGTTAATACAGGTTAACTCAACATCCAAGGAGAGTGACTAAGACTCACCTGTTAGTGTGCATTTCTTTTGGTCCAGCGCTTGCGAGCTCGCGCCCAGTCACGTCTTTGCAACCCACCAGGGTCCTCTGTCCATGGAATTTTCCAGGCAAGAAAACTGGCGTGGGGTGCCATTTCCCTCTCCAGGGGATCTTCCCAACTCAGGGATTGAACTCTCCTCTCTTGCATCTCCTGCATTGGCAGGCAGACTCTTTACCACTAAGCCACTTGGGAAGCCCTTTTGGCCCAGAGTACTTGAGAAAAGACCACTAATGCCAGGGATATTTATTAAGCTGGTGTTTGGGACTTTTTTCCCCTCTATTTTTGAAAAGCTGAAAAAAAAAAAAAAAGACAAAACACCAGCTCATTTTCTTGACATGTAACTTGAATCACTGTCTTAACCCAAATTTCTTTAGCCTTTTCTTCTTTATGGGCAGGATTTCTGTGTGTGTTGCCACATCATGTGGGTTTAGGGAAGGATAAGAAGAAAGGAAAAGATGGGATGGGATAAGCTGGCAGATACTGCAGATGCTACTTCGGGCAAGCTGCACCCAGCAGGCTCCTTGGTGGCCCTGATGACTTCTTGGAAACCTATGATTCTAAGACTCTGTATCATAAATAAGTGGAGGCCAGCTCCAGAAGATTCAGTGTCAGTTCAGTTCAGTTCAGTCGCTTAGTCTTGTCCGACTCTGCAATCTCAGCACACCAGGCCTCCCTGTCCATCACCATCTCCCAGAGTTCACTCAGACTCACGTCCATCGAGTCAGTGATGCCATCCAGCCATCTCACCCTCTGTTGTCCCCTTCTCCTCCTGCCCCCAATCCCTCCCAGCATCAGAGTCTTTTCCAATGAGTCAACTCTTCGCATGAGGTGGCCAAAGTATTGGAGTTTCAGCTTTAGCATCATTCCTTCCAAAGAAATCCCAGGGTTGATCCCAGGGAAGATTCAGTGTACCAACCTGGAAAATAGGAACATTCTGATTTTTTTAAATCCTTCTAAGTACTCTCTTAAGAATGATCTACTTTCTTTTGAATAATTCCTCTGTGATCACTCTTCTACAGTCACCCTCTTCATTCTTGTGAAAACTTAAACTTGGAGCTTAGTCTATCAAGCTTCCTGGTCTTCTTTACTAAAATCCGTCTTTGGTAATGATTTATTTGAGACTGGTACACTAGCCTTTTCTGTAACAATAGCAGAGAAAATAATAGTAATACAATAGCTAATACTGATTGAGCACATACTCTGTATGAGGAACATGCTATGGGGTAGGTATTATATTATTAGCCATATGTCATAGAAGAGGAAATTGATAGATAGGAAATATAATTTGTTCAGGGTTATATAGTGGGAGAGCCAGTTAAATAGACTTTCCATCTGTAGAATGCAAATTACCACTCACAAATGAACAAAGGCCCCGCCACTCACCCCCAGATGGCTCAGCTGCCAGCCTGCCACAGTCAAGTCTCAGACCATATAACATGCCCTTTTGTGGACACTCTTCACTAACTTACTTGACTTTGATATATCATGCTTCAAAGTAGAACCTATTAACCCAGTGGTTGATAAGAAGCTAAAATGGTACTTTGGTATAATTTCCAAATTATCAGCATCGAGTCCTGGACAACACTTGAATCAGGGGCACTTCAAGGAACACAGGGAGAGATTTTATAGCATATTAATGTGATGACTTAAAAAAAAAAATTCCTTACAGGACTGAGGCTACTAATCCCTTGCATTCCCCTGAGCTGAGGGTGGGGAATCCCCAAGAAACAGAATGATCCAATCATCTTCTCCTGTAGCCCACATGCACAGCTGACTTCTGAGAAATGAATTTAACTTTTAGAGGTTTCATGATCAGCTGCGGGACAACATCCGGCACCAACCTAACCGCTAATCTCAGATCTCATAGCAACACAGATTGTCTGGAACCCAGAATAGTCCTGCCTAGAG
Source organism: Ovis canadensis (assembly GCF_042477335.2). NCBI lineage: Eukaryota > Metazoa > Chordata > Mammalia > Artiodactyla > Bovidae > Ovis > Ovis canadensis. Next base: position 134,466,740 of record NC_091247.1, on the reverse strand, counting down.
CTCTTTTCACTTCTTATCACTTGAGCAAGAGCATGTGTAAGAAAGGTGTCTGTTAGCCGACAGCTGCTGATTCTCAGAGAAATGAATGGATGTGTGGCTGCTTCCATTTAATCAGTCACCATCTATCTCAGCAGTATGAACGCTTCTATTTTATACCAGACACATCCCTGAACGTGTATTTCTTTTTATCCGAGAGTCCACTGGACTTTTTCAAATTCACTCACACGTGATATTTTCATAGGGCTTGATATTGAATGAAATCCCCTTTAATCCCAATCCTTCTCCACTTTATTTTGTTTCTTAACATTTTCCTTTTGTAGAAACACTAGGAAGTCTGACTTTGCTAGAGGATCTTTAACCTGCCTGGAGCTTTGATATCTTCTGATTACAGCTCCTCCTTTTTTCATCCTTTGGCCTCAATTAGAGACTTCACCGCCATAAAATGGATTTTTTCTGAATAAGGGCATAGTGCCCACTGTGATAAAGTTGCTTTCATGCTGACTGGCAGCCTAAGAACACTTCGCTTGATAGTAGGTACCATTTAGTTTTGACTAGAATTCTTATCTAAACAAAACTCTCTGGGCTTACTCAAGGACAATTTACGTCAGCAAGAGAAGTCAATAAAGAAATACGAACGGAGAATATTGTGAGAGTTTGTTGCAAAGGTGTATTGTTTTATGATGAAAAACCAATAAAGATTTTTTAATTGCATATTTCTAGATCACCTAAATAATTAGCTCCTACACTAAATGTAATATAAGGAGACAATATGAAAAAAATTGTCATTTTTCCTTAACTTCTGCCCCTCCCCTCTAGTTACATGCAGACTCCATGTTCTTTGCCATCCTTTTCTGTCCACCTGAAACTATTACAACATTGTTAATCGGCCACACAATACAATATAAGCATTTAATAAAATAAAACAAAAAGAATTTAATTTAAAAACCAAATAAAGGCAAATAAAGAATACAAAATTTCTACAAGAGAAAGCAGTTGGATAGTTATATTTGTTCTCTACAATTCCCATATATTCTTGCTTTAAGGTAAAACCAAGGATACTTTGTTGTTTGCTCCATAGGAGCCAAAGACTCAGAGTTGAATTTAAATTAAACAAAAAGAGATCATCAAGCTCCAAACAAATCCTGGTATGTAAGGGTATGTTTATAAAGATCAAGAAGAACTGCTATATTGCAGAGATACCAAGGGTTTGGTAGAATACAGTTCAATCCTTAGGCAGTTGTTAATCATTTATGATGAATAAACCATTTTTTCAGTAAAGACTAATCCATTCTGCCTTTAAAGCACATTTAAAGGAGAAGAAAAAAGGAGGAGAAGAAGGCAGGAAAAGAACACAGTGGTGATGACACCCCCTTGTTAAAGAATCAAAAAGTGGACCTGTTCATCCTCTCCCCAACCCAGCCACCCAATCCCTGGTGATGTCCCAGGGATTTGATATTTGATATTCACTAGGGTAGAGGAACAGAGGCCAGCAGGACCCTCCTAAATGCCTGCCTTGGCAATATTACCAAGTACCATCCCTTCTTGAGGTTTTAGAAGGGAATTAGTGTTTACTGGGCTCTTTGGCAACCCACTCCAGTATTCTTGCCTGGAGAATCCCATGGACTGAGGAGCCAGGTGGGCTGCAGTCCACGGGGTCACAAAGAGTTGGACACGACTGAGTGACTTTACTTACTTGGCACTTTATGTGCCTTAGATATATGGTTTTGTTTAATTCTCAGACAAGCTTGTGAAGGAACGATGTTTTCCCATTTGTATAGATTTAGTGCAAGAGGTTGAAAAACGTGCCCCAGATCATATAGCTAACAAGCCAGGAGCTGGCATCCAAATTTGCATTGAGAATGCTATACCTGGGCTTGTCCCGTCATCTCATATGCACTTCATCTCTGCTCTACCAAGAAATTAATCTAGCATCTCCTTTCCAACCTGGTGGCCCTGGCTCTCTGGCATAGCTTGCCCTAAACAATGTTTCCTGCACTGCACCATGTCCCTATACCTCACTGGCAAGACCCTGCCCAAGCATGTGCGCTCTGCTTTGGCCAATCAATTCTCCCAATGTGGCTATGCATTTGTGTTTCTCACCACTGAAGACAGACCCTCCCTGAGACGTAAACACTGACAACACAGTGGATACACTGGCAGTCACCACACAGGTCAGACAACTCTCAGTGGAAAGGAAAATGCTGGGGAAAACATGGGAAATGGATAAAGACAGATTTTGTGTGATTTAATAATACACACAATATTAATAAAATATTTTTTATAAATTTTAATAAAATATATCTCCTTTCTTTACTTCTGATCACATCAGAAAACGCTGTCATGCATATTGCTATTTTGAGCTGTGAGTTTGAGTCTATTTTATGAAATAAGGGCTTTTTTCAGGGTATGCCAGGGCACTTTGACTGAGATGGAAGAAATCCTCCCCCAAGATTGTTGAATTTGACATAATATTTTTCAAAGGAAGAATGTCAGGGGAAAGATATACCATCATAATCCATACTAAGGAGAGGGGAACATGAGTTGAATGCAAGAGGACTTTAAATTTATCAAATGCTCACTCTGTGCCTCGGTTTCACATGGAGCCAACTTTATTTTCTTTGTTCCTCTCAACAATTCTGGGAGATATAAATATTCTACATACACTGCCATCACTGCCACCACCAAGACTCAAGCAGCAACACTTGGTCCAGGCTCCAACAGCTGTTGAATGGTAGAGCTGGGGTTTGAACCCATGTCTTCCTGGGGTAAAAGCACTGCACTGTGCAATTTCTTAATGAGCAGGGCTCTCTTTAAGGTCTGGGGAATAAAAGAGCCACAAAACATACACCCTGTGCTCAAGAGGCTTACAATTCAGTAAGGAGACAAACAGATTTAAAAGATCAATAACTATGTATACTTGCCAAAAAATATGGCTAAGGAGAAGCACAGGAAAGGTATAGGACCTTAATGGAGACATTGATTATGGAGATCCTGAGTGGTGAAAGAGTCCTGGTGAAGGACAGAGATTTGAATGAGATTTAGAGGGAAAATGGAGAACTTGGAAATGGAGAAGAAGCTAGCAGTTGTCTAAAAATGGGGATCATCCTGAGCTAAGAATGTGCCTGCTGGATTCAGGAAATAAGTGGGAAGTGGTGGTGGTTTTCTTTGTTGTTTCCAGAAGTGAACATAGAGGAGGAGCTGAGAAATGACTCTTTGGAAGGTGCATTAGGCCTTTTCTCCTCAAAGTGTGGCACCAATGTCGTCTCCATCATCTGGGAACATGTTTGAGATTCGGAATCTCAGGGCCTGGGCCAGGTCCCTGGAGCCAGAATCTGCATTTTCAGAGGATTCCACATGTGATCCAGGGGCACATTAATGCCTAAGAAGGACCACCTTAGAGGAGTAGATCTGCTCCTCTTATTTTCCTTCTCATAAATCCCAAAACAAGACTGAAAAGAGGGCAGGAAAGTTCTCTTTTCTGCCCTTCTGCCCTCTTCTTTTCTTTCTTTTTCTGTAGAAGCCCAGGTGGCTATTGGTGAACTCAGGGACTTGAATGGTGCTTCCTTTCTGCTGCTTTGCCTGAAATTCAACATCCTCTTTCTGTAACTTCTGTGCGTCATTCTCCTCTTCCTTTTCACTAGCATTCACCGATCTGTGATTGTCACACTGAAGAATGTGGAGCAGATGTATTTTGTACACAAATGTCTACAAAATGGAGCAACTCAATTGCCTTTCCGGGAGGCAATCCTGAACAACTGGCCTATCTGTGAAACTGGTTGATCTCCACACAATAGAACGTCCTGTGTGAACATTGCCCATTTTAAGCAGTGGAGTTTAAAAGGTCAGTCTTCCCTTAGTGAGACTGTTTTGGAAACAGAGCACCTCAAGAAGACAGAGGCAGCTTCAAGTTGTGAGCTCTGCCTTGTGATTCACCCAATTTATTTAATTCAGACTCTTTATTCCTGTTAATTTTATTGACCTTCTCACTTGGGACCACCGCTACCATTCTGGGAAGAGATCAGGTTTAGGAGAAACTTGAGAAAAGGAACATTGTTTTTGTAAACTGGGGGCACTTCTAGTTTCTGGGCTGACACGTAAAGAACTTGGAAGTCTTCACTCCTATCCACACAACAAGAACAAAACTGAACACATTGGACACCAAGAGCTCTTCTTAGATCTTTCAGATAATTAAAGTCACAGGACAAACCATTGTCCCCAAAACTGGACAGACAGATAGATACGGAGAATTACAGCTTTTCAGAATCAATACCAGAGAAGGACAACCTAAACTATAATTGACGACTTGCCAGAAGCTGTGTGTAGAGAAGTCTGAGAATTAAAAGCTCCTAGGAGGGCCGCAGTTCTATGAGCTTCACCTGCAGGAGCTCCATCAGGTTCCCACTGTGAAGATGAAGGTGGTAGGGGGTTGGGGCAGGGGTCATTCTCTCCTGTTTTGTGCAGGGGTAGGACAACAGTGGCCACTTACTACACCTTAAAGTACCCCCCAGAGCCCTCCAATCTCCTTAACAAGACCTGCCCTCAAGGAAAACTACTTTATCAGAGCCTGATCCACTGGAGTTGCACCAAAGGACTTGAAGGAGGGAATTGTCCAACTCAGAGTCAGGGAAAAACAGACCTAAGCGTAGGACTTTAGAATGCTTCCCCACCCCACATCTTACCAACCTGTCTATAATGCTCCTGAATAATAACAAGAGATTATAACTGAAAGAACTGGATGGGAGGGGAGCTTGGGAGAGAATGGATACATGTATATGCATGGCTGAGTCCCTTTGCTGTTCACTTGAAAACTATCCCACCATTATTAATTGGCTATATGCCAATACAAAATAAAAAGATTTTTTTAAAAAAAAAGAACTGCAAGCCTCAGACTCTAATTAAGGTCTCTGTGGGAAAACTCAAAGACAACCTGGGTGACTAAAATGACATGAGAAGAAATTTTAGCCTCTGATACCACATAGCATGAACACAGTCTAACTTAACATAACAGTTAAATAATAACTTAACAGCCAAATAAATATAAAACATCACACCAAATACTTATCTACAATCAACTGGAGAAAGTTTGTAATGTAGGTATGCACTTAACCAGATGTAGCCTCTGCTCATGTAGCAGAGTGTTCTAGATTTTCTGCTTGGAAAGGAAACAAAGGACAGAGAGAAGCAGTCAGATGAATTTCGGATTTAGACAGAAGAGAGAATCACCTTCCTGCCTACAGACTCTGCCCTCTTTGAACTGACAGCTGTCATCTAGCCACAGGAAATTATTGACCTGCCGTTCCTGCCATCAGTGAAATAACTTCAGCTGATAGTTTAGAGATTACAGAATCCAGGGGGTTTATCTGTTGCAAGTCATCAAGATTTCTATGAAAGTTTTGTAGTTGATTATAGTAATGAGTTAGGCAATTAAAAATGCTGAATATTTGTAGGGATAACTTTATCTTGACAAACCTTATGTGTTCAAGTGTTTCTCCAGCCCCTTTGTCAGACCTGCTTGCCAGTGTGTGGGTGTCATGGGAAAAAAACAGATTCCTGAGAACTAAGGACGTCTAGCTTCTAGTTCTGATTTTGCCAGGCATTTGTTGTATAATCAAGGGGAAGTTGCATGTCCTTTCTGGGGCTCAGTTTTCCTAGCTGTAATATAGAATAATAGTAGGTAGACTATTTCAGCCCCAAAGACAGAATCCAGTAAAGTACTAAGATGTCATTTCAATGCACAGTTATTCATGCCTGTAAGCTTGTAAGTATGCATGTGCACAATATGGTGGCAGTAAAAAAGAATTATGAAGATTAAACCTAATTCAGATGCAACTTAAAAGCATGTCCTTAGAAAATATGGATATTTTTGTAGAAATCACAAGTTTCTCTAAGTTTCACTGTATTTTTCGAATTTCTGCACCTTCTCCTCATGCAACTCTCTGTTCCATCTCTTTTTAAACCTCTCTTCACAGCTCTACTTATGTTTTGAAGGTATTTGGGGAGAAATAGAGTTTTGAGATTTGCAAACATCTTTGAGGCATGCCAGTCAGCTTAAATTTGGCTGTATGTGGATTTTCTCTAACAGGAAACCAAATAAACCACTCCTGACATGACAAACAAACAGTCATCCTGAGAGCAATATTTTTAGGAGCTAAGTGTAAATGAAAAAAAAAAATTGATGGTGATTTGTTTTCCCTGAAACATAAAAGGAAGCTAAAAAATAAACATCTCATCCCAAATGCAATTTGGATCTTATTGAATTGAAAACAATTGTGCAAAGTATTGAGGCCATCTGAGGATCACATCAGGCAGTTGGATCCCACATCCGCCTAAAAATCTTACCTCTTATATGTAACACACAATTACGGATTCGCTGAGCAAGAATAAGTCATTCCAGTGATCCAGGAGAGGACAAAATTGGAAAAACACAGCATTAGTCACCTCTCCCCAAGGATGCTCATGAAGGCAGACCTGTGAAGGGAAGACACCAGGCATGGGATTGGTCCTGGCTGTTTGTGTGTTAATGGGAGGTGGTAGATGAGGCCCGGACTGAGAGCCCACTGGTGGGCGAGGATCTGGAACTTGAGGTGAGTTCCATGCAAAACTGACTGATGATGAAAATGAAGGAAATGGATCAATGCCAGGACTGTTCATGTCTTCAAAATAATGTAAGCTGACATGCAAGTTCAAACAGGGCTGTGAGCAGTGAGTCAAGCATTAAAGTAATCAGTTTACCAATGGGTTTTTGTCCATACACCCACTTTTTGGAAGTCAGGAGAGCACAGATGTTAATTAAGAAAGTGGGTTCTGGAGTCAGATAGTAAACTCCTAAGCACCCCTGCCTCAGTGTCCTTGTCCATAAAAGAGTGATCGTGATAATGATAGTGCCCAACCCACTGGGTTGTTGTGAACACTGTAAGAAAAGAATTTGAGCAAAACAAAGCACCTGGACTTGTGTCCTGTCCATGGTGGTTATTGTTACACCTTCCTCTTTATCTGTTCTGTCCCAACACTTCCCAGGTGCCCTTCTTCCCTCTTCACAGCCTTATCCGGCCTTAGGATTCCTTCTACTAGCCTGTGCTCGAAGCATATCCCAACGAAGGCCCCTTTATCACGCGTGCTTGCTAAGTTGTTCAGTCGTGTCTGATTCTTTGCAACCCTATGGACTATTGTCCGCCAAGCTCCTCTGTCCATGGGATTTTCAAGGCAAGAATACTGGAGTGGGTTGCCATGCCCTTCCCCAGGGGCTCTTCCCTACCCAGGGATGGACCGTGCATCTCTTATGTCTCCTGCATTGGCAGGCAGGTTCTTTACCACTAGCACCACCTTCATACCTACCTCCAATTCAGCTTTACAAAGGTTTTGTCAGACTGGCATTTTTCAACTCCAGTGTGCATATAGAGCTTCTTGGGGAATCCAGATAAAATGCAGATCCTTATTCAATAGATTTGAGTATATCTTTGGGACATTCTGCCTTTCTAACAGGCTTCAATGCTTTGGGTCTTTGGGCCACTCTTTCTGTTGCAAGTCACTAGGTATCCAAATTAACCAGCATGTTCTTTTTCTGATCCACTGAACGACTGAGTTCTTCAGTCAGATACTAGGCTACTGTCTGTAATCTACAAGTAGTCTGACCCTCTTTCAGTCATGGAATCCAGTTACCGCATAGATTCCTCACATGGCTTCATTTCTCTGTATGCCAAATTTAAAATTAACCATGTTAATTTAAACTAAGGTATTTGTGAGGAATGACACCTTAATGTGTGGACCAGCCAGCAAGTAATTTTGCATCTAAGGAAGCTTGGTCTAAGGCTCAAATATGAGACTAGGAATTTTAGGAACACATATGTAGGGGCAAAGCTACTCTGTTAGCCATCCTGAAATTACTAGACAGGTATTTAGGTATTTACAATGTCAAGCCATCCCATAGTGGTTGGGAAAAATAAATGGTGAACACAGACAAATATTTTTTTCCTGTAAATATTTCCATTATTTCCACACAGTTCAGTTTAGTTCAGTTAGTTCCATTTAGTTCAGTTTTGTTGAGTTCAGTCACTCAGTCACGTCCAGCTCTTTGTGACCTCATGGACTGCAGTACACCAGGCCTCCCTGTCCATCAGCAACTCCCGGAGCTTGCTTGAACTCATGTGCATTGAGTCGGTGATGCCATCCAACATTCAGGACCTTATTTAGAAATAAGGTCTTTGCAGATGTGTTTAGTTGAAATGAGTCCATTTTGGATTAAGTGGGCCCTAACACTGGAGTTTTCCCAAGTGACACACGGAGTTGAGGGTGATAAGACCCACAGGGAGGACAGCATGTGACCGTGGAGGCAGAGACTGGGGTTCGCTGCCTTAAGCCAAAGAATGCTGACGGTTACCAGTGGTCACCAGAAGCTGAGGAAGAGGCAGGGGGCAGACCCCTCCCCCGGGCCCACAAGAAGGAGCCAACCCTCAGACACCTGCATTGTGAACTTCTGGCCTCGTGAGCTGTGAGAGAATGAGCTTCCGTCATTGAAGCCATCTTGTCTGTGGTCATTTGTTACATCAGCCGTAGGAAATGAATAGACCATCCATGAAGGGACAAGCTCAGTCCAGGTGCCGGCTGAACCCTTGGTGTTCAATGCTCAAAGGCCGTCTGCCCTTTTGATCTCTGGCAGCTGAGCTGGCAGTGGAGAATTAGGGGACACTGCCGACACGGACACCCTAGTCCTCTTTAGTAACAGGGGAGAAGGGGAAACTTTTTTCTCTTTAGTTTGAAGAGGAACCCTTTCAAAGAAAAGATAATTGAACACCCATGAAAGAGAGTTCAAGCGGTCCCTCAGCTTTCACATCTGGCCAAATTGCTTGACCACAAACCTCTCCGTGTGGTCAAGTCTAAGGTAAGGCAGGTAACGAAGGAGAGGCCGTGGTAGAGGAAGCGCTGAATGAAACCTCCTGGGGATGATACCCCTGGACACAAGCTAACGGAGGATCGTCAACGATGTCCGAGAGGTGAGGGATGATGGCAGTGAGTGGGTGAGATGGCAGCAGTCTAATCCATCGGTGCTGTTTAACTCCCCCCACCCCTGCATCGGCAGGCACTCTGGTTTGTGCTTCTTGCCTCTGCCTGGGTACCAAGGCTTGCCTCCTAGGCTTTCACAATCTCAGACAACTTGGAAACTTTTGCTTTGACTAGTGAGGAGCCTGAGATCCACATTTATCTCAAGAAAACATACTCAATTAAGGAAAACAGACTCCTTACCCATGATTATTCTATATTCAGTAACGCTGGTTAAACATAGGCCTCCTGCCAAAAAGAGTCGTCAGTCTGTTCAAACAGAATGAGAAAAAGGCCTCAAATTATTCTTTCCCCATTTTCAGCCCAGTGTACTCATGTTGTCTTTATTCTACTGTGTGGTTTAAGGAAGAACAAGGCATTCAGAAAGGACCTTTTATCTATAGAAATTAAAACCCCCTGTTGAAGTGCTCTAAACACACTTTTAATTTGCTAAGCTTGACTGAAAATGTTATCACCAAGTGTTTGAGGGGACTGCCAAAGTAAATATGTGCATCTGAGGAAATTCAAGTCCCATCCTCTGTCTTGAGTGGATCTGGGACTTGAGCAGCAGATTTGGAGTTGAAAGGACTCTCTGAGCTCAAGATCTGCCAGTTACTAAGGTACCTGAGAACATTTCTTCGAAGTCTCTGAGCCTCAGTTTATTGTACATAAAGCATTGACTACTAAGTTTGCAGAGAAGACTTTATAGCAGATTTATAAGGTCAGCTTATATAGATCAGCTAACCAATAAATCATTCACACTCATCATCTGAGTGCAAAGATGAAGAAAGAACTTCACTTGAGTACTTTCGTCATTTTCATCATTTAGGAAACCATCCTCCCTTCTGTTGAAAGTTCTTCTTTCTCTGATTTTTTTTAAATGTGGCTTGAACTATATTTACAATGGCATCAGCCCACTTCACTTTTTTTTTTTTTTTTACCAAATATGGCCTCATTCACAATATACACTCTATCTTTAGTCTGGGTTTAGAGACATATCTCTAGAGTTCTCTGCCCACCTTTTCCTCTAACCATTTAGATAATCAGGAAACGTATGCGTATTAGTTCTAGAAGCTTCTGGTGTTGGTGGAGTTTGAACTGCAGTCTCAGCCTTCTTTGGTGACTCAAATTCACCTTTCTCAACCATCGTCATGGAGAACAAAAGCAATAAAATAGTTTGATTGTTATACACATAAAATGAGATGTTATATTTAAACATCCATTTAAAACTTTTAAAGGCCTCTGCTGCTGCTGCTGCTAAATCGCCTCAGTCGTGTCCGACTCTGTGTGACCCCATAGATGGCAGCCTACCAGGCTTCCCCATCCCTGGGATTCTCCAGTCCCCTCTAGAAGTGTATCAAAAATTAAATGCCTTTTTCATTCAGTAAAAACTTTTTGAGCAAGGGAACCTGGCTGAGTTCTCCCATGTCACACTTTTCAGCTGTCTAGCTTACTTCTAGCCTTTTGGTTGTATGGAAAACTATCCTGAGGGTATTAAGGATGTGTATATTTATTCCTTCAACAAATATTTTCTGGGCACTTATTAAATAACCAGTACTTCTCTAAGCTTTGTGATAGCACAGAGAGAAAGAAGTAAGTCATAATTTCTGCCCTTATGAAACCTATATTCTAGCAGTGGAGACCAGTGGTAAGTACACAAACTAATATAATCATTCCAACTAGATTTTGTATGATGAAGAAGATGAAAACAGAAGCTAGCAAACCAGGAAAGAAAACCTTTATATGGTCCATCTGAGATGGCATCTCTGAAGAGGGATGTTTAAGCTGAGACCAAAGGACAAGAGATAGACCTGTGTGAGTGACTTCCAAGGGAAGGATGTTCTCAAAAGACAGATTTGCCTGAAATAGCAACTGAACAGAGAGATATGCAGCTGCAGGGTGGTGAGCTGTAGAAGGAAGCTCATGGGGAGGTTAGAGAGAGGCCAAGGGTCAGATCCTACAAGACTCTTCAAGGGCCATGTGTTGGATTTTATTTCAAAGTCGATAGAAGGCCGTTAAAGAACATTAAGCACAAGTGTAATGTAATTTGGTTTATATGTCAGTAAGATCATTCAGAGTTCTGTGAAGAAAATGAGCTGGAGCAGGGACAAGAATAAAAACAGAGAACCAGTTAAGGAATGGTTGCAGTGCTCCAGGCAAAAGGTTCTGTTGGCCTGTATTCTTTTTAATGCACAAAGACTTTATTGGAAGAAACTCCTATGAGAGGTAATGGGGAGGGAGCTGAGAAAGGCTGGAGAAGCTGTCAGAGCACCATGGAGCCTGACACTGAGTGATGGTTGGAGGGAAGGAAGTTGGTACCATGCTGGCTTGTATTGACCTGGCTGCAGAAGAAAATGTAGAAAAGCAGATACAATTGAAAAATTTTGGAAATGAGCTGAACAGGACTCACCAAGGGATTAACTGATGGCAGAAGTGGGGATGAAAAGAGGGAAGAATTAGGACTTGTCTATTTAGGACGAGGCCTAGCACATAGTAGATGCTCAATAAACATATTCAGGATTTGTTTTTCTCCCATAAAAGCAAGATCTCCCCAACTGATAATCAAGGAAAGAACAGAGGATTATAGAAAATAGATAGATAGGGTGAGTGAGAACCTAGAGGATGAATAAAAGACTCAAATTTCCTTTTGGTGAAGCTAGATAATGACTTTACTGTCAGTGGATCAAGGTTAAAATCTTTTTCCATGTGTCTCGCTCCTGACAGCTTTTCAATAAATGTCAAAAGACATCCTCCCAGGCCAGCAGAGGCAGAATTGAATATTGCATGGTGAATAAGCGGCAGGACTGTATAGAGAAAAGACATTTTTAAAGTTATCTTGTGATCTAGGAAATAATTTTTCATCATTTCCCTTGGTTGACTTTGAAGAGAGAGCTTAAGAATAAAGAAAAGACTATGAAGCATATAGTCTGAGAATGATGGAACCGAGCGATTCTGTCTTGGTCCATCGATTCGTATCTTACAGAGGCATTTGTTAGCACTCCACTTTAGCATAAATAGTGCATACATGCACAGCCACATTTCTTTTGAACAAGACCACTAAAACAAAAAAGCCCTGAAATAGACAACATAAGCCTTGCAAAGATTTTAAATAGGAAGCACAAATATTCCCACACTTCAGACTGGCAAGGTTAGAAAAAAAATAGATGAGGGTCATACATATTAAATACTAATATAAGTGATTGCAAACACCCATGCTTTAATTGGCACCCGTGGTTTAATTCAGGACATTTTAGAAATTCTGATAATCTTAGAAAGGAGTTTCAGACATTTATATTTGTCCTCAGTCTTTCTTCCAAGATTCAATTTATGGACCATTTTTAAAAATCCTGCTAGCTCCTGACATAGTGCCTTCTAAATTTCCTCTAAGTGAACTTAAAAATAAAATGTTCTTGCCTTCATGCTAATACCATTTGGAGTCTGAAAATGGTGTTCAGGACTTTAGTCCTGCTCTTTCTCCTCTGGCTGTGGTTTTTAGTCTCCTGGATGTGACTGATACACAGAAGGGACCGCATCACACACATCTTCATTCTACTCAGAACAGTGATGCTCAAGGGGTCTGCTTATTCTCTAAGTATAGCTCCTTCACTACCCTTTCAGCCAAAAGTTATCTGGAATATTGATAGCTTTGAAAAAAGTTATGTTTAAAAAAGAGTGACCCAGCCATTACAGGGATTAAAGGAAATTGTTATTATCAGTCATGTGGGACTCTTTTGCAACCGTATGGACTGTAGCCCACCAGGCTCCTCTGTCCGTGGGATTTCCAAAGCAAAAGCACTGTAGTGGGTTGCCATTTCCTTCTCCAGGGGATCTTGCTGACCCAGGGATCCAACCTGCATCTCCTGCTTTGGAAGGCGAATTCTTCACCACCGAGCCACCAGGGAAGCCCAAAAGGAGATAATAAAGGTTTTTAAAGGGAAAGGAAGAATACTTCTAAGCATCGGGAAGTGGCATCAATACACACTGACTTAAAGGCTGAAAGGTCCTTGGAAGGGTCCCTCACATTAAGTATCTGACTTGTTCTCTTTATGCTGTGGTCAGCTCTGATACTAAGACCTTCTCCAGAGGTGCACTGTGTGCATAGACAGGCACAGTGTGGGGCCAGTGTCCTCCATGTGATATATCAAAGGCCACCCACGTTGACTTGTAGCAGGATTTCTCAAAATGCACTGGGTAGTCGGACCTCACTTTGCAACTGCCTTTTTTTTCCCCCCCCAGCCTGGAGTGATAGGAATGAAGATTTTAGAAAATGTGTGTAATTGATGAGTAGTCCATAGCAGATATTTCTTCTTCATTTTTTCTTGGAGTATAATCGCTTTACAATGTTGTGTTACTTTCTGCTGTACAACAATGTGAATCAGCTATAAATATACATACATCCCCTCCCTCTTGGACCTTCCTTCTACCCCCCTGTCCCAACCCTCTAAGTCATCACAGAGCACTGAGTTAAGTGTCCTCTGTTGGCAGCTTCCTGCTAGCTAGCTATTTTCCTATGGTAGTAGTGTATACATGTCAATACTAATGTCTCAGTTTGTCCCACCCTCTTTCCCTCCCTGTGTCCGCATGCCCATTCTCTATGTCTGCGACCCGATTCCTGCCCTATCTTTTCTGACCTCTACTCCCTCCTTAAGTGACATAGATGATCCCATCCTTTGGATCATTTCGTACCTGGGCTTACTCCCCTACCCTCCTACACACAATACTTTATTGTATTTATTCATACACAGTGTTGTCTCTTTCCCCCACTAGTCTCCTTAGCAGAAGGGACTGAGCTTTATTTGTACTTTCATCCCCAAATGCAAGATGTAGAGGTCTCACCCAGGTGAAAGGATCAGGAAGCATTCTCCACTGTATGAAACCCTGTAAAAGCCTGCTCCCTTGGGACCTTGTAAAGTAGAGATTCACGTAGTAGAAAGAGACAAACACATTAATTTTTCCCTGTTCCAAATCATCACTAGTGTGGAAGCTTTAATGGAACTACACGTACCACACAGCATTTTTATCTATCCCTTGTCCTAATGATGAAGCAAAAAGGAGAAATATAGGGGGTCCTGACTCCTCCAGGCTGAAATTGGGGGAGCTTGCTTCTGGCCTGAGAGAACCAGTGTTGAAATTCCACAGGGTCAGCCCGCCTCACAGCTCTGCGGAAGTGTAGGCTTGCTTCCTTATTGTTATCGTCAGCCAACAGCTTATCTTAGCAGAGGTGGGGATGTTCTGCAGCTACAGAGGAGTCAGTGGCTTTCATTTATCTTAAATGAACTTTCCTGAGTTCAGCCAACACTTCTGATGAATTTTAAGCCACAAACTCAGAAACCCAGAAGTCAGTGCCACCATTTCCAAAGGACAACCTTAGTCACTTTAACTCATTACCCTTGACTATGCAATCCCTGAAAATGCAGCATTTAAACCTTCACTTCAGAATACTTTACTGAATGACAAGGGCTGCTAAGGCAATCATCTGATTTAATCAGCACTACAGTCTCTGGTCAGGAGCAAAGTGACCCTTTCAAAAGAGAAATTCCCGGTGTCACTGGAGGTGATGCCCAGTCATGTTTGGTGAAGGAATGAATGCACCGATGAATGACGTCTCAGTTCAGCTTTCGCTCAGCACTCTGCATAATCACCTCTCCCGACAGCAGGTGCTCATGTGTACTCAGCATCACTGTCTGATTTTAGTTCTAGAAGACAGTAAATGGAAAGAAAAAACTTGGCTGCTGGTATCACAAAAGATGCATCCCATGAACCTAGAGCCTATTATAGAGAGTAAGTCAAAAGGAGAAAAACAAATGTTGTACATTAATGCATGTGCATAGAATCTAGAAAGATGGTACTGATGAACCTGTTTGCAGGGTAGAGAGGGGGACTCATAAAGGAGAGACTTATGGACATGACAGGGGTGGGGGAAGGAGAGGGTGGGATGAACAGAGACAGCAAGTAGCATGGAAACATATATACTACCATATGTAAAACAGATAGCCAGAGGGAATTTGCCCTATGATTCAGGCAACTCAAACAGGGGCTCTGTGACAACCTAGAAGGGTGGGAGGGAAGTTCGAGAGGGAAGAGACATAAGTGTACCTGTGACTGGTTCATGGTGTATGGCAGAAACCAACACAACATTGTAAAGCAATTATCCTTCAATTAAAAATAAATACTTTAAAAAAACAGTGCATCCTAAAGATTTTAGATGACTCCCAGAAGGTGACTTTTTGAAATTACCATTTTTCAGTCAACAGAAGAGTTGGAGAAATTTTTCAGCCCTTCAAAAGATTAAGGGTTGATAGGTTTATCGTATCTGTCCCTTGGGAATATCAAAGTATTATACACATGAAGAAAGTTGCAACACCAAATAATTTTTTTTTAAGTACTGAATATCTTTCTCCATAATTTCAGAATATGACGTTAGGAGAAACCGCCGAGTGATTCCGCAACGGATCGCCCCACTCGTGGTTCCGTCTGTATCTTCTGTGACTTGTGTCATTAATTCTCTTCCCTGCCTTCTTCCCTTCTTTTCCCCTCCCTTCCTCTCTTATTCTTCCTTTCTTTCTCTCCCTCTCATTTCCTTCTTTTCCCTCCCTTCCTCTCTTATTCTTCCTTTCTTTCTCTCCCTCTCATTTCCTTCTTTTCCCCTCCCTTCCTCTCTTACTCTACCTTTATTTCTCTCCCTCTCATTTCCTTTTTACTAGTTACTAGGTTTAGATGGATTCTTAAACGTTATATAGTCCTCCCAACGATGAAATATAAGTATCAGTGTAATTATTTTTGCAATTTGAGAAACTGAGTCTCAGAGACATCTTTTCACTGGGCCACACAGTACACCCGGAATTCAAAACCAAGACTGAAGGACTCCAAGGTCCATGACCAGTCCATTTTATCAGTTTGTTTCTGATATTGTTCTTGGAGTGATTGTTGAAAAACAGTAATGTGTTTTGGGGTTTATTAAAAGCTAATGAAAAAGGAAAAAAAAAGTTGAAAATATAAGATAAATCAGGAACATAGCATATTTTTAGAGCCCTAAGCCAAAGACAGAGAAAAGCAGAATTAAACAAAAATTAAAAGCTATTTCCTTCAAGACTTTTCTTAATATATTATAAAACTTGATCATGTGCCCTTAAAAGCCATAATACAATTATCTGGATATAATCGTTTGACAATGAAATGCAATTCTTTGAGTCTATTTTGATATTCAAAGACAGCCACAATGGCCTCTAGGGATAGAAAATAAAAATACAGATAGAGACACGTGAAAGGACGTCATTTACAGAGAAGTCTCAGATATTTTACTGCCTTTTTTTTTTTTTTCGCTGTTGTTGTTTAGTCACCAAGTCATGCCCAACTCTTTGCTACCCCATGGACCATAGCCCACCAGGCTCCTTTGTCCATGGGATTTCCCATGCAAAAATACTGGAGTGGGTTTCCATTCCCTTCTCCAGGAGATCTTCCCAACCCAGGGATCAAGCCTGTGTCTCCTGTGTTGGCTCCTGTTTATCACTGAGCCACCAGGGAAGCCCTCTTCCTGCCACTCACCATGTTTTTTTTTTTTTTTTCCAGAGTACCATGTCCGTGTTCCTTCCATTTCAGAATCTGCACATTTTCATTATGTTTCCTTTGCCCATCCCCACCCTCCATTCCTGTTCTCCCCTATCTTCTCACCTCTTTTCACCCCTTCTTATTTATCCTTCATGTCTCAGCTTACCCTTTCCTTAAAGAGTCCCCCCCACAGCACCGGCTAAGTGTGTCTCCCCACCCCAAGATGAGCACTTGCTAGTTCCGGGCACTGTTCTAAATATTTCCCATGTGCTGCCCTTTATTCCTCACAACAACCTTTAGAGGGAGGTGCTAGAGATGGAAATGGCAACCCACTCCAGTGTTCCTGCCTGGAGAATCCCTTGGGACGGGGGAGCCTGGTGGGCTGCCATCTATGGGGTCACACAGAGTCAGACACGACTGAAGCAACTTAGCAGCAGCAGCAGCTATTATAGCCCCTTGACATACCTGGGGAAACTGAGGCACAGAGCAGTTAAACAACTGGCCCCTGTCTCAGGGCTGCTGTGAGGAAGGACAAAACTGGAGCTTCCTTGTTATAATCCAGAGCCCATCATTCTCTCAATGACGCGGCTACACTTCCTCTCTTAGGAAACCCTGTCTGCTCACTCATACATGAAGAACTGATCCTCACAATTGTTTGTGAAATTGTCTTTTTTCAATCTTTCCCACTATAATCTTTATGGAAGCAAGGTCCAATTATAGATCATAGTCCCTACATCTAGCATTTGTGCCTGGACTATAGGAGAGAGCTAATAAATATTTGAAGAGTAAATAAATAAATAGATGATCAAATGGAAGGACAGATGGATGGGCAGATGAATGACTTGGCTGGCTTATGTCTTTAAAAAATGGTGCCAGTGAATCTTGGATTTTAAGCTTTATCCCTGTCCCTGGCATAGCAATATCATCATCTTATATGAAGAGCAGGGTGTTTTGGACAGACTGGGTCTTGGTTCATCTTGATTTTCTTTTTCATGGGAAACATTGATGTAGAGTGTAGAATGTCCTACATCCAGCTAAACTTTTAAGAGGTCAACAATAAAATTGGGATGAGGTTGAGAAGAAGTCAGATAAAATGGCATAGTATTTTTTAGCTAAAAGAGACCATAAAGATCACCAGATTCAGTTTCCTTGTGTTACAGGAGCTGCTGTAGTAATGATTCTTAGGTACTTAGGCCAGATTGCTTCAATCTCATCTTAACCTGTTTTCAGCAGAGGTGGCAGAATTCAGAACCGTTCTGCCAGTGCCGTGCTGTCTGGCATGCTCAGATACTGTCAGATAAAGATAAGACATGGGCATTTTAGACAAGTCATATGACTCTGATATGACCCTTTCATCTAGCTATGGAACACACAGTGACTGATAATGACTTCAGAAACATCACCTACTTACCAGGTGTCTGAACATAAATCAACAATGTGAAGGGATAAAGCAATTATTTCATTGAAGTGTGAGGTTTGAACACAGGTTTCTGAAGGAAAAGGATTTAACAAAGGTATTTCATTTGAAAATAGTATAGCAATTTTTGTTAAGATCAAAGGCTGATATCAAAGGAAAGACCTCTCTGAATATTTTCATTATTCGGGTGTCTGACCTGCATAGAAATACAACTGCAAACCCAAGTTTGCCTAGAAAAAACTGCACAGAGAGCAGTATTTGATGCCCCAAAATTGTCCTTTTTCTAGCTGTGACCTTGGGAAACCACTTGGCCTGAGTCTCAGTGTTCTTATCTTCAAATTGGAGTTAGTTCATCAACAATTACCTCTATGGTGTTTTCTTGGGTGAAGTTTACAAAAGATGGCGATTGCTACCATTTCTCAAGTGCATACCATGTTTTGGAACTTTACCTACATGACCTCACCCTGTCCACAACAAAACCCTGTTATTGAGACATTGGAATTGCAGCTTGGAGAGTTATCAACACAGTGAGTGGGAAAGCCAGGATTCAAACCCAAGTTCATTGACCCCAAATCATTGCTTCTTCCACTCAGCTTCATATCCAGGCTCTGGTAAGAGAAAGGGCTTTGAAAACTGTGAAGGGCTAAGTATGTGATTACTATTGTGTTTGTAGGTGGCCTTAACTAGATTTATGCTCCCTCCTAAATCTGTTTTTTTCTCTTTATTCTCCCATTTTTATCTCAAAGGGAAATCCTTACAGAAATTTTCTTTACCCTCTGCAGCTCCCTGGAGGATACCTGGAATGGAGCTTGCAATAGCTTTACCTGCCTGCCTGCCTGTCCTGTGGCTCTGCCCAGCTTCCATCTTTCCAAGAGGAGAAGAATAGTTGTGAGGGCTTCTTCACACCCCACAGGCTGGGACAACAAGCCAAGCCCTCCTTCTCTTTCTCTCTTCCCAAGTGTCAGAGCATCCTCAGGCAAGAGCCCCTCATTTCCTAGCAAAATCCTACACTTTGGGGAGCACTTATTCTCTTGAAGATAATCTACCATTAAAGGTCTTGAATGTTTAAAGCATTGATTATTTTAATTTTTCCAGCTTCATTGAGGTATAATTGACAAAATTGTATATATTTAAAGAGTACAACAGGATGATTTGATATAAGTATACATTGTGAAATGATTGTCACAATCAAGTTAATTAACATATCCATCACCTCATATAGTTACTTTTTTTTTCTTTTTTTTCTTTTTGGTGAGAATGCTTAAAATCTACTCTCTTAGCAAGTTTCAAGTATACACTATAGTATTATTAACTATGATCACCATATTGTACTTTAGATACTCAGAACATAGTCATCTTATAACTATAAATTTGTATCCTGTGACCAGTATTTTCCCATTCCGCCCCCCCCCATGCCAACCCCTAGCAACCATCATTCTACTCTACTATGTTTCTATGAAGTGAAGTGAAGTGAAGTGAAGTCGCTCAGTTGTGTCCAACTCTTTGCAGCCCCATAGACTGCGCAGCCTACCAGGCTCCTCTGTCCCTGGGATTCTCCAGGCAGGAATACTGGAGTGGGTTGCCATTTCCTTCTCCAGGAGATCTTCCCAACCAAGGAATCGAACCTGGGTCTTCCGTATTGCAGGCGGACGCTTTACCATCTGAGCCACCAGGGAAGTCTGAGTTTGACTTTTTTTTAGATTTCACATATAAGTGATAATGATACAATATTTGTCTTCCTCTATATGGCTTATTTCGCTTAGCATAATATGCTCTAGTTTTATCCATGGTGTTGCAAATGACAGGATTTCTCTCCTTCTTATGGTTGAATAATATTCCCTTATGGGCTTCCCATTTTACCTTTCCTCAACTCTGCTCCCAGACAGGCTTTTTTTTTTTTTTTTCTCAAATAGAGATAGTCTTTACTTGGATTCTTCAATTAAACAGACCTGAATTTTTATTCTAGTTTTCCAGTTACTAGCTGTGGCAGTATTTAGGCAAGTTGCTTAAATATCCCTGATTCTCTGATTTCTCACCTGTGAGGTAGGGATAATAATAGTACTTACATCATACAGTATTGTGAGAGTGAAATGAAGTGGGTAAAGTGATTGACAGTGCCTGGCACAGAGCTGTGTTCAATACACGTCTGCTCTGTGTGTGTGTGTGTGTGTGTGTGTGTATGTTCAGTCACTCAGTCATGTCTGACTCTTCGCAACTCCATGGATGATAGCCCACCAGGCTCCTCTGTCCATGGAATTTTCCAGGCAAGAATATTGGAATGGGTTGCCATTTCCTACTCCAAGGGATCTTCCTGACCCAGGGATCAAACTTGTGTCTCTCGCATCTCTTGCATTGGCAGGCAAATTCCTTACCACTAGCGACATTTGCTATAATTACTAGCTATTGTTCAGTGCTGACAAAAAGGCAGGGATTATATTACCCCTCATATTTTACCCTGGAAGACCAATAAATATCTAGAACAACATCACTCAGTGCTCCCAGTAAATTGATCCCTTTTCCTGTTTGACTTGTACTCTCACACTCCTAGTAATGTCTATAGTCTTTTATGCCCAACTGGACTTGTATCTATTTCCTCTCATTCTTTTCTTCTTCCTATCACTGATACCTAGGACTGCCTCACCCATGGAACATGTTCAGTAATTCAAATTCCACCAAGAATGAGTTATGAAAGACTGTCCAAATTCTTTGCAACTCAGTGAGTAAATGCATTACTTTGTCCCATGTCTTTGAAACTACCCCCATTGGCTCCTTCGGACTGGTAAGTACACAGCTGAAGTACCCACCAGAATAGAGGTCTGGCCTTGGGCTGAGTAGGGCCATAGTCTGTTGTGCTGGGCACAACGTGTGAACTGGCAGCAACCACGTGAACTGAAGTGGAAAGAACGGGAGTGTGGGAGACAAACCACCTGGAGTGTTTCCTAGCACTTCTACCAGCTTTGAGACTTTGGCAAACTTTATAACACTCTTTGAGCCTTGCCTTCTTCAGCTGAGAAGTGGAAATGATAACTATATCTTTAGTTAATCTGAGATCAGAAATGATATCAAGTATGTGACCTGTTAGTGGGAGTGTAGTAAATGGTAACTACTGCTCTCCTGGACTTAAGAGAGGAGGTAAGAATCCCAGCAAGCTTAAGATCAATTTACAAGTTCAGTCACAAAGCAACTTAGCGGGAGTTATCAACACGCTGAAAGCGGAAAACAAGAGAAAGCTTGTGTTGAAAGTTGACCAGAGGGTGGGGAGGTAGGGGGGCGGGGGGGCGGTTCAGAATGGGAGTGGGGAACACATGTATACCTGTGGCTGATTCATGTTGATGTGTGGCAAAAACCATCATGCTATTGTAGTTAAAATTAATTAATTAATTAGAAAAAATAAGTCTAAGACTGACCCAAGATTGAAAAGATTTTTAAAAAAAAGAAAATTGATCAGGTTTCAGACCAAGGGTCAGACAAAATTATTTAATTAAAAAAAATAAATCTATGAATGACCCAAGATTGCAACAACAATAACAACAAAAAAGAAAGTTGACCAGGTGACCAGGTTTCAGAGCAAGGGTCAGACTTCTGCCATAAAATAAACCCAAATCCCCAGCTCGACATGGGCACCCAAATCATGTTAACCAAGGCATTTTGCTTGTACATCAATTTTAGGATAAATGCTACCTTTTAAACTCTAGCCTTACTACCCAGAGTGCAGTCCAGGGACCTGTAGCTGCAACATCACCTGGAAGCTACTTTTAGAAATGCAGGTCCTCAGGCCTTACCTCAGACCCCTAAGTCAGAATCTGAATTGCATGATGATCCCCTAGTGATTCACATGGACTGTTCCATAGGTCTCACAGATCAACCCCAGTGCAGACTGGGGGGAGGGGGAGGACGCAAGGGTGTGAATGCCCTCGAGGAAGGTGGGGAGGTGGGACTAATGGAAGGCCATCATAAAGTCTGGGTCCCACACGTGTGTACCTTATGAAGCACTTAAACAGTGCCCTGCACATCCCAGCATTTTGGCCGATATCATGACCATTATTTGGTGCCTCAAGCATCTGGGGAAAAGTTTATTTATATCTCTTGAGCATCAGGATGTCTCAGTGAAATCAGTTTTAGTTGAGAGGAGAGAAGAAGACAGGGAGAAGAGATATACCCTTCAATAAACCAAAAGATGGTAAAAGGACTCAGCCTGCCAAGAACAGAACGAGGCAGTGAGAGCCCCGGCCAAAGAAAGGGGAGAATTTGACAAATGGTGGAAGGAAATAGAGTTAAGGGGTGCCACGCTGGCAGATAGGGGTATTTGAGCACACTTACTGATTGTAACGACCCACCCTGCCTTGGTCTCCTCTTCCTTCTCAGACTGAAATGTTTTGAAAAGCTCTGCAGGCTCATTCTTCTTGCATCCTGGAATGACCTTCCCTAGTTCCAAGACTGACAACACTCCCGCCTCTCAGCAGTGTCTCTCTCTGCTCTCACAGTGCACCCTTTGTACCTGTGACCTGACTCTTATTTTGTTCTGTTTGATTTGATTGCCAGTTGTTTACCCCCATATGTAACATTACATTTGAGCTTCCTGAGCCCAAGGACTGTGTCTTATCTAGTTTGAGACTTTCCGAAGTGTCTGACACATAGTAGATCCTCTATATATGTTGGTGGAAGTGACATGTGACTGCGATTCAAGTTCTGTGTTCTCTAATCTAAAGTGTACAAAGCTTCACAGTCTTCTTATTAACCACCAAATTAGTCAGCCTCCAACAGAAAATAATGATTCCCTCTCCTCACACACACATTCCCTTTTTGGAGCCTGTGACTGCAGAATTAAATCGGGGAGTATTTATGACTTTAGCTATGATGGTGACAATTGATGTTGAAATTTAAAAGAAAACTATAAAGTACTCTTTCTTATAACTTTTAAAAAACTTTTTATTTTGTATTGGAGTAGAGCCGATTAAAACTACACTTGATTAAGAATTAAAGATATTAAAATTTAAAAAATAAAAAACTAAAAAAAAAAAAAAAAACTGGCATTGTACAACAACAACAACAACAAAAAAGAATAAAACTACACTTGATCTTAGCCAAAAGGCCGAGAAGGCTTCCCTGGTGGCTCAGACGGTAAAGTGTCTGCCTGCAATGCAGGAGACCTGGGTTCGATTCCTGGGTCGGGAAGATCCCCTGGAGAAGGAAATGGCAATCCACTCCAGCACTCTTGCCTGGAAAATCCCGTGGACGGAGGAGCTTGATAGGCTACAGTCTATGGGGTTGCAAAGAGTCGAACACGACTGAGCGACTTCACTTCACTTCACTTCAGAGCCAATTAACAATATTGTGATAGCTTAAGTTCAGTTCAGTTCAGTTCAGTCACTCAGTCCTGTCCAACTCTTTGTGACTCCATGAATTGCAGCATGCCAGGCCTCGCTGTCCATCACCAACTCCCAGAGTTCACTCAGACTCATGTCCATCAAGTCAGTGATGCCATCCAGCCATCTCATCCTCTGTCATCCCCTTCTTCTCCTGCCCCCAATCCGTCCCAGCATCAGAGTCTTTTCCAGTGAGTCAACTCTTCTCATGAGGTGGCCAAAGTACTGGAGTTTTAGCTTTAGCATCATTCCTTCCAAAGAAATCCCAGGGCTGATCTCCTTCAGAATGGACTGGTTAGATCTCCTTGCAGTCCAAGGGACTCTCAAGAGTCTTCTCTAACACCACAGTTCAAAAGCATCAATTCTTCAGCCCTCAGCCTTCTTCACAGTCCAACTCTGTCTTCCATACATGACCACTGGGAAAACCATAGCCTTGGCTAGACGGACCTTAGTCGGCAAAGTAATGTCTCTGCTTTTGAATATGCTATCTAGGTTGGTCATAACTTTTCTTCCAAGGAGTAAGCGTCTTTTAATTTCATGGCTGCAGTCACCATCTGCAGTGATTTTGGAGCCCAAAAAATAAAGTCTGACACTGTTTCCACTGTTTCCCCATCTATTTCCCATGAAGTGATGGGACCGGATGCCATGATCTTCGTTTTCTGAATGTTGAGCTTTAAGACAACTTTTTCACTCTCCTCTTTCACTTTCACAAGAGGCTTTTTAGCTCCTCTTCACTTTCTGCCATAAGGGTGGTGTCATCTGCATATCTGAGGTTATTGATATGTCTCCCGGCAATCTTGATTCCGGCTTGTGTTTCCTCCAGTCCGGCGTTTCTCATGATGTACTCTGCATAGAAGTTAAATAAGCAGGGTGACAATATACAGCCTTGACGTACTCCTTTTCCTATTTGGAATCAGTCTGTTGTTCCATGTCCAGTTCTAACTGTTGCTTCCTGACCTGCATACAGATTTCTCAAGAGGCAGGTCAGGTGGTCTGGTATTCCCATCTCTTTCAGAATTTTCCACAGTTGATTGTGATCCACACAGTCAAAGGCTTTGGCATAGTCAATAAAGCAGAAATAGATGTTTTTCTGGAACTCTCTTGCTTTTGCCATGATCCAGTGGATGTTGGCAATTTGATCTCTGGTTTCTCTGCCTTTTCTAAAACCAGCTTGAACATCAGAAAGTTCATGGTTCATGTATTGCTGAAGCCTGGCTTGGAGAATTTTGAGCATTACTTTGCTAGTGCGTGAGATGAGTGCAATTGTGTGGTAGTTTGAGCTTTCTTTGGCATTGCCTTTCTTTGGGATTGGAATGAAAACTGACCTTTTCCAGTCCTGTAGCCACTGCTGAGTTTTCCAAATTTGCTGACATATTGAGTGCAGCACTTTCACAGCATCATCTTTCAGGATTTGAAATAGCTCAACTGGAATTCCATCACCTCCACTAGCTTTGTTCATAGTGATAACTTAAGGTGGGCTGCAAAGGGACTCAGCCATACATATATACATGTGTTTATTCTCCTCTAAACTCCTCTCCTGTCCAGGCTACCAGATCACATTGAGCAGAGTTCCATGTGCTATAGTAGCTCCTTGTTGGTTATCCATTTTAAATATAGCAGTATAGTTTTCTATGTAAAAGTCTTCCTTTATAGGATTCATTCCTGTGTTAATGATGATTTTTCTTGGTATTGTGTCATTTTTAATATTCATTTTCTAATTATTCTCATATGGAAATATGATTTGTGCATATTAACCTTGAAAAAAAAAAGAAATTAAAAAGGACACAGAGGGACAGATTACCTCTAGACAATGAGGAAGCCTGGTTTAAAAAGAGACTATTTCAGACAGCTGTGGGCCAGTCAGGAACTGAAGCAAACATTTCACTGAGTTTTGCTTATAGTTGCCAGTTCTTGTACTTTTTCCCTTTTATGTATCTAAAGCCATGAACTTATAATATTCCTTAAGCACCCTTTTCATCATTATCTGCTTTTACTTTTCTTTACCTGCTCCTGGTAATTCCCTAATTAAAAATCCATCATAATACCCAACTTTCTTTTTTTGACTTGAAGGAAGTTTTTATTTACAGTAGATGGAATTCTATTATACCTTTGCCATTTTGGCTACATGGTATCCTTTTCTTCTCCTAGGACCCTGAGTCCCAAGTACTTTGTAAGGTCTGTTCATGGACAGGCACCCTGGGGCATAGCTTCAAGGGCTTTCCAGGTTGGGAGAAAAAAAAAATCACAATGATCTCACTCTTGGAAGCACAATTAGGCCAAGTGTCCCAGGACAGACCCTGTCAACAACACAGAATTCAGAACATGTGTCCTTAATCTGCCCCATCGTTGAAGTCCTTGTCCTGAGACTCCAACTCAAACCTTGTGAGTCAGTCTTGACTAGGTTGAAAGTACGGAGCTATGAGCCCCACCCGTGGGTGGACTCCAGAATTAATTAGTCTTGGTTGCCAGTCCTGCCATCTGCGTATGCCTTTCCCCATAACCTGCAGGGCATTTACAGGCATCAGTCAACATGAGTAAGGGCTGAGTATTAGGATGGGACTTTGTGTTTCTCTTTCCTTACCTAGTCCTTTAGTTGGGTCCAGGGTGAGAGATACACTTAATAGAAAGAACCACCAACATAGAGTCAAGCTAATCTAGTCCCTCTCACTTCCATCTCTTATTATTGTTTGGTCTTGGACATATTATAATCTCTTTTCTTACTTGGAAAATGGGAAGAATAATACTTGCATTATTATTCATTACAGTAGTTAAATGACCAGAGGGATGTGCAGATGGTATTATTTTTATTTCTATCTTCCCTTAGACTGGAGTTCTGTCCTTCCAACCCAGGGGGTCCAATGAGAGTAGCACCCCAGATCCTATCCTCTGTGGCAGTGTCCACACGCCAGCTCCTTCCATTGATAACTTGACTTCCACTTGAGTCCACTTCCGTAACTCCTTGGAAGTGACAGCGGCCCAAATAAACACAAGGTCATTGTGTCCTCTGGACTTGTTATTCTGGATTGGTGGTTGCTTTCCCTGGGGCACAGTTTGGCTGTTGATTCAGTTTTCCCTCTTAGCCTTAGCTGGTTCAGGACCCTCCCATCCCTCTGCTCAAGGCCAGTAAGACACAGGCAAGCAGAGTGGAATAGTGAGTGTTCAAGTTTACAGGCTTTGGGGTTGCACAGCTTCAGCTTAATTCCCATTGCCACTACTTCCTTGCTGTGAGACTTTAGGCAAGCCTCTCAACTCTCCTAAAGCCTCAGTCCTTCCATCTTTAAAGAGAGCTTCAGAGCATTATGTAACTCTAAGACAGTGGGGAGAGTCACATGAAAAAATACACATGAAGCTCTTAGCAAAGTTGGTGTTGTTCAGTCACTAAGTCGTGTCCGACTCTTTGTGACCCTGTGGAGAACAGCATGCCAGGCTTCCATGTCCTTCACTGTCTCCTGGAGTTTGCTCAAACTCATGTCCATTGTGTCAGTGATTAGCATAATGAATGCTCAATTAATATTGGCTACTATTTTATGCTTTGTGGCTGAGCCCAGCTGTGTACTGATAGTAAGCACTAATCATGAAGCGGTATTTCTGTCTTGAATTCTGCTTACCTGTCAGTATTGGAATCAGGCCACTACTGTTGCGGTCAAGTTAGGCAGTTTCAATTTTGTGTGATGTATTTTGGGTGAAGGGATGAGTGATTCGTTGGCCACATGTACACTGGAACATGGTTTTTATTTGCTTTGCCTCCTCTAGTCACAACTGACCTCAGAGTTTAGGTTTGAGGTAAGGAAAGAGTAATCAGTCAAGATTCTTACTTTATCTCCATTAGTATGTTCAGTTGCTAAGTTGTGTCCAACTCTTTGCAGCTCCAGGAGCTACAGCATGCCAGGCTTCCCTGTCCTTCACTATCTCTCAGAGTTTTCTCAAACTCATGTCCATTGACTCAATGATGCCATCCAACCATCTCATCCTCTGTTGCCCTCTTTTCCTGTTGCCTTCAATCTTTTGCGGCATCAGGGTCTTTTCCAATGAGTCAGCTCTTCACATCAGGTGGCTAAAGTATTGGAGCTTCAGCATCAGTCCTTCCAATAAATATTCAGGTTCATGAGGCAAAAGGAAAATTTTGAATCTAGAAGAAAAGTGATCTGTAAGTAGTCTATTGCGATAATCTCAGTGAAAATCTCTCAAGGCCTCAGCTAAACAGAAGGGTATGAGAGTAAAAGTCCCCATGAATTCTGGGCTTTAGAGCACCCTGCATGTCAAACTACATTGATGAAAGAATACCTGGGAGCCTCTGTGACTTGGAATCCTGCACTCAGGGCCAGCAACCGCATGACTGGAACCCAAGACACCATTCTTTTGCTAACACCATTGGAGCCCTAGGAAAATACTTCTCCAAGTCTGTTGACTTATGTCCTCAGAAGAAACGACAACTGCATCCATATGCCATAAAGGTTTGTGGATTGTGCTGCTGCTCAAGTGGAAGTCAGAAACTGTTTAGAAAGACAGGGAGCGAATTTGGCTGGCAGGAGCACCCAGATAAAAAAAATAAAAACCAGTTGTTTAACTTGTCAAATTCTTCCTCTATGAATCAAGATATTGGTTCCTTATATTGGCAGCTAAATGTAGAGTTGTGTTTGTTTTATAAAAGCATTTAATAATCTTGTGTTACTTTTTAAAGAAAATAAATAAAACAGAAATTTTATTTAATAATTTTGATTTCTATTTTGATACTTCATAGTTATAACTTGTGTTTGTCTTTTAATTTTAATAATTTGATGTTTGAGAGAAAAAAGGACTTTTGAAAGCACATGAAAAATACTTTTCTACATTTTAAGTTTGCTTTATTCTGTATTTATTAAAATAGATTCAAATTTGGCATGCTTTGGACATAATTACACTCTCATTTGTAATGCCTTAGATAACTATTATTAATGGAATGAAACTCTATGAAAATTTTGAGAAGAATAATATAATTAATAATGTTGCTGAAAGGAAGGCAAAAACGTGAATTTCATGAAATAAATATGCAATAATTTTTTATTATGTACGCTTAAATTATGTATGCTAACAGAAGCAGAAGATATTGGGAAGAGGTGGCAAGAATACATAGAACTGTACAAAGAAGATCTTCCTGACCCAGATAACCATGATGGTGTGATCACGCACATAGAGCCAGACATCCTGGAATGTGAAGTCAAGTGGGCCTTAGGAAGTGTCACTGCAAACAAAGCTAGTGAAGGTGATGGAATTCCAGTTGAGCAATTTCAAATCCTAAAAGATGATGCTGTGAAAGAGCTGCACTCAATATGTCAGCAAATCTGGAAAACACAGCAGTGGCCACAGGACTGGAAAAGGTCAGTTTTCAATCCCTAAGAAAAGCAGTGCCAATGCCAAAGAATGCTCAAACTACAGCACAATTACACTCATCTCACACACTAGTAAAGTACTGCTCAAAATTCTCCAAGCCAGGCTTCAACAATAAGTGAACCGTGAACTTCCACATATTCAAGATGGATTTAGAAAACGCAAGGGAACCAGAAATCAAATTGCCAACATCCATTGGATCACTGAAAAAGCAAGACAGTTCCAGAAAAACATCTACTTTTGCTTTAGTGACTATGCCAAAGCCTTTGACTGTGTGGATCACAACAAACTGTGGAAAATTCTTAAAGATAAAAATACCAGACCACCTGACCTGCCTCCGGAGAAATCTGTATGCAGATCAAGAAGCAACAGTTAGAACTGGACATGGAACAACAGACTGGTTCCAAATCGGGAAAAGAGTATGTCAAGGCTGTATATTATCACCCTGCTTATTTAACCTATATGCAGAGTACATCATGAGAAATGCTGGGCTGGATGAAGCACAAGCTGGAATCAAGATTGGCAGGAGAAATATCAATAACCTCAAATGTGCAGATGACACCACCCTTAATGGCAGAAAGTGAAGAAGAACTAAAGAGTCTCTTGATCAAAGTGAAAGAGGGGAGTGGAAAGGTTGGCTTAAAACTCAACATTCAAAAACTAAGATCATGGCATCTGGTCCCATCACTTCATGGCAAATAGATGGCAAAACAATGGAAAAAATGACAGAGTTTATTTTGGGGGGGGCTCCAGAATCACTGCAGATGGTGATTGCAGCCATGAAATTAAAAGATACTTGCTCCTTGGAAGAAAAGCTATGACTAACCTAGACAGCATATTAAAAAGCAGAGACATTACTTTGCCAACAAAGGTCCATCTAGTCAAGGCTATGGTTTTTCCAGTAGTCATGTATGAATGTGATAACTGGACTATAAAGAAAGCTGAGCACTGAAGAATTAATGCTTTTGAATTGTGGTGCTGGAGAAGACTCTTGAGAGTCCCTTGGACAGCAAGGAGATCCACCCAGTCCATCCTGAAGGAAATCAGTGCTGAATATTCGTTGGAAGCCCTGATGCTGAAGCTGAAACTCCATTATTTGGCCATCTGATGTGAAGAACCAACTCATTGGAAAAGACCTTGATGCTAGGAAAGATTGAAGGCAGAAGGAGAAGGGAATGACAGAAGATGAGATGGTTGGACAGCATCATCAACTCGATGGACGTGAGTTTCAGCAAGCTCCGGGAGTTGGTGATGGACAGGGAAACCTGGGGTGCTGCAGTCCATGGGGTCACAAGGAATGGACACGACTGAGTGGCTAAACTGAACTGATGCTTTTATTTGGGCTTTCCAGGCGGTGCTTTGTGCTTTGCTGCAGTAGCTGTGAAGAGATACCTCACGTCCAAGATAAGAGAAACCCATGTAAGACGGTAGGTGTTGTGAGAGGGCATCAGCGAGCAAACACTCTGAAATCATAATCACAGAAAACTAGTCAATCTGATCACATGGACCACAGCCTTGTCTGGCTCAATGAAACTAAGCCATGCCGTGTGGGGCCACCCAAGACGGCCAGGTCATGGTGGAGAGGTCTGACAGAATGTGGTCTACTGGAGAAGAGAATGGCAAACCACTTCAGTATTCTTTCCTTGAAAACCCCATGAACAGTATGAAAAGGCAAAATGATAGGATGCTGAAAGAGGAACTCCCCAGGTCGGTAGGTGCCCAATATGCTACTGGAGATCAGTGGAGAAATACCTCCAGAAAGAATGAAGGGATGGAGCCAAAGCGAAAACAATACCCAGTTGTGGATGTGACTGGTGATAGAAGCAAGGTCCAATGCTGTAAGAGCAATACTGCATAGGAACCTGGAATGTCAGATCCATGAATCAAGGCAAATTGGAACTGGTCAAACAGGAGATGGCAAGAGTGAATGTCAACATTCTAGGAATCAGCGAACTAAAATGGACTGGAATGGGTGAATTTAACTCAGATGACCATTATATCTACTACTGTGGGCAGGAATCCCTTAGAAGAAATGGAGTAGCCATCATGGTCAACAAAAGAGTCCAAAATGCAGTACTGGGATGCAATCTCAAAAATGACAGAATGATCTCTGTTCATTTCCAAGGCAAACCATTCAATATTACAGTAATCCAAGTCTATGCCCCAACCAGTAACGCTGAAAAAGCTGAAGCTGAACAGTTCTATGAAGACTTACAAGACCTTTTAGAACTAACACCCCAAAAAGATGTCCTTTTCATTAAAGGGGACTGGAATGTAAAAGTAGGAAGTCAAGAAACACCTGGGGTAACAGGCAAATTTGGCCTTGGAATACGGAATGAAGCAGGGCAAAGGCTAATAGGGTTTTGCCAGGAAAATGCACTTGTCATAGCAAACACCCTCTCCCAACAACACAAGAGAAGACTCTACACATGGACATCACCAGATGGTCAACACCGAAATCAGATTGATTATATTCTTTGCAGCCAAAGATGGAGAAGCTCTATACAGTCAGCAAAAAACAAGACTGGGAGCTGACTGTGGCTCAGATCATGAATTCCTTATTGCTAAATTCAGACTTAAAGTGAAGAAGGTAGCAAAAACCACTAGACCATTCAGGTATGACCTAAATGAAATCCCTTATGATTATACAGTGGAAGTGAGAAATAGATTTAAGGGACTAGATCTGATAAATAGAGTGCCTGATGAACTATGGACTGAGGTTTGTGACATTGAATAGGAGACGGGGATCAAGACCATCCCCATGGAAAAGAAATGCAAAAAAGCAAGATGGCTGTCTGGGGAGGCCTTACAAATAGCTGTGAAGAGAAGCGAAAAGCAAAGGAGCAAAGGAAAGATATAAGCATCTGAATGCAGAGTTCCAAAGAATAGCAAGGAGAGATAAGAAAGCCTTCTTCAGCGATCAATGCAAAGAAATAGAGGAAAACAACAGAATGGGAAAGACTAGAGATCTCTTCAAGAAAATTAGAGATACCAAGGGAACATTTCATGCAAAGATGGGCTCGATAAAGGGCAGAAATGGTATGGACCTAACAGAAGCAGAAGATATTAAGAAGAGGTGGCAAGAATACACAGAAGAACTATACAAAAAGATCTTCACTACCCAGATAATCACAATGGTGTGATCACTCACCTAGAGCCAGACATCCTGGAATGTAAAGTCAAGTGGGCCTTAGAAAAGTATCACTGTGAACAAAGCTAGTGGAGGTGATGGGCATTCCAGTTGAGCTATTTCAAATCCTGAAAGATGATGCTGTGAAAGTGCTGCACTCAATATGCCAGCAAATTTGGAAAACTCAGCAGTGGCCACAGGACTGGAAAAGGTCAGTTTTCATTCCAATTCCAAAGAAAGGCAATGCCAAAGAATGCTCAAACTACCGCACAATTGCACTCATCTCACATGCTAGTAAAGTAATGCTCAAAATTCTCCAAGCCAGGCTTCAGCAATACGTGAACCGCGAACTTCCAGATGTTCAAGCTGGTTTTAGAAAAGGCAGAGGAACCAGAGATCAAATTGCCAACATCTGCTGGATCATGGAAAAAGCAAGAGAGTTCCAGAAAAACATCAATTTCTGCTTTATTGACTATGCCAAAGGCTTTGACTGTGTGGATCACAATAAACTGTGGAAAATTCTAAGAGAGGTGGGAATACCAGACCACTGACCTGCCTCCTGAGAAACCTGTATGCAGGTCAGGAAGCAACAGTTAGAACTGCACATGGAACAACAGACTGGTTCCAAATAGAAAAAGGAGTACGTGAGCGCTGTATATTGTTACCCTGCTTATTTAACTTATATGCTGAGTACATCATGAGAAACGCTGAGCTGGATGAAGCACAAGCTGGAATCAAGATTTCTGGGAGAAATATCAATCACCTCAGATACGCAGATGACACCACCCTTATGGCAGAAAGTGAAGAGGAACTAAAAAGCCTCTTGTGAAAGTGAAAGAGGAGAATGAAAAAGTTGGCTTAAAGCTCAACATTCAGAAATCGAAGATCATGGCATCCGGTCCCATCACTTAATGGGAAATAGATGGAAAAACAGTGGAAACAGTGTCAGACTTTATTTTTGGGGCCTCCAAAATCATTGCAGATGGTGATTGTAGCCATGAAATTAAAAGACGCTTACTCCCTGGAAGGAAAGTTATGACCAACCTAGATAGCATATTGAAAAGCAGAGACATTACTTTGCCAACTAAGGTCTGTCTAGTCAAGGCTATGGTTTTTCCAGTGGTCATGTATGGATGTGAGAGCTGGACTGTGAAGAAAGCTAAGTGCCAAAGAATTGATGCTTTTGAACTGTGGTGTTGGAGAAGACTCCTGAGAGTCCCTTGGACTGCAAGGAGATCCAACCAGTCCATTCTGAAGGAGATCAGCCCTGGGTGTTCTTTGGAAGGACTGATGCTAAAGCTGAAACTCCAGTACTTTGGCCACCTCATGCGAAGAGTTGACTCATTGGAAAAGACTATGATGCTGGGAGGGATTAGGGGCAGGAAGAAAAGGGGTCGACAGAGGATGAGTTGGCTAGGTGGCATCACCAACTCGATGGACATGAGTCTGAGTGAACTCCGGGAGTTGGTGATGAACAGGGAGGCCTGGCGTGCTGTGATTCATGGGGTCGTAAAGAGTCAGACACGACTGAGCGACTCAACTAAACCGAATTGAGGTGGTGCTAGGGGTAAAGAACCTGCCTA
The DNA here is from genome assembly GCF_042477335.2 of Ovis canadensis. Lineage (NCBI taxonomy): Eukaryota > Metazoa > Chordata > Mammalia > Artiodactyla > Bovidae > Ovis > Ovis canadensis. The sequence goes on along the minus strand of NC_091247.1, from coordinate 134,433,293 downwards.
CCTGGGCAGGAGATGAAAAAGACCTGCATTTGACCCCTAGGTTGGGAAGATCCTCTGGAGAGAAGGGCATGGCATCCCACTCCAGTATACTTGCCTGCAGAATTCCATGGAGAGAGGAGCTGGGCAGGCTATAGTCCAGAGAATCCCAAAGAGTGGGACATGATTGAAGCGACTTAGCCTGCACATACACATGCTTTTATTTAGTTACTCACCTTAACTTTGGCAGCCCATCAACTGACTCTTTAGACGTGTAAATATTTTTAATTAAATTCAGTCATCCTTGATAGTTTTTAGACTTTCAAGTGTATAAAAACCGTAGCTTATATAGTTTTAACAAATTTGTCATTAAAAAGATAGACTCTTATTAAGATAGGTGATAGAATCAAGAAGATAGTATCAAGTGGTCTGTATGCTTGAGTTGTGCTTTACTCCATTCGTACTCCTGAAGTGAGAGCAAGGTTGGGATCTGGTGGTTTATAAGTCTTCTCATCCAAGATTGTTGAGACTGAAACAGGAAAATGAAGGCAGTGATGCCAATTTGAAAACCAACCAACTAGCCAAAGACAGAACAGAGAACAGCAAAAAGCAGCCACGGAACCTGTTTCCACCTGCCCACATAATGGACTTCAGATCCTAAACATAGTCACTCTGAACTCCAAGTGCATAGCCCATAAATTTTAGGCAAATTTGTCCTTTATTATTATTTTTTTTTTCTCTTTACAAAAAAAGGTAGGCACAACCTACAGAATGTTTCATTCCTGACTTGCTCATGTTTGACTGCTTGCTAACAGTGGAATTCAGTTGTAATGCACTTAATTCAGAAAGCCAATATCCAGGTATTTTGATATTCTTAGAATAAGGATGCAATGATAGATAATGATTAAAGGTGACCAGGGACACAGAGCTCCAGTTAAGAGAGACTGACCAGACAAATTTTCTGGTTTAAAATTTTCAGAGATTAAAGGACAAATTTCTCATCTTGTGTTCCTCACTGACTCATTTCAACATTTTTTCAAATAAAGAGGAAAATGAAAAAGTTGGCTTAAAAGTCAGCATTCAAAATACTAAGATCGTGGCATCCAGTTCCATCGCTTCACTGCAAATAGATGGGGAAAAAGTGGAAACAGTGACAGATTTTATTTTCCTGGGCTCCAAAATCACTGTGGACAGTGACTGCAGCCATGAAATTAAAAGATGCTTGTTCCCTGGAAGAAAAGCTATGACAGACCTGGAGAGCATATTAAAAAGCAGAAACGTCACTTTGTCAACAAAGATCCATATAGTCAAAGCTATGTTTTTTCTAGTAGTCATGTATGGATGTGAGAGCTGGACCCTAAAGAAGGCTGAGTGCCAAAAAATGTATGCTTTTGAACTGTGGTGCTGGAGAAGACTCTTGAGAGTCCCATGGACAGCAAGGAAATTAAACCAGTCAATCCTAAAAGAAATAACCCTGAATATTCATTGGAAGGACTGATGCTGAAGCTGAAGGTCCAATACTTTGAGCACCTGATGCAAAGAGCTGACTCACTGGAAAAGACCCTGATGCTGGGAAGATTGAGGACAGGATGGGAAGGGGGAGACAGAGGACGAGATGGTTGGATGGCATCACCAATTCAATGGACGTGAGTTTGAGCAAACTCTGGGTGATGGTGAGGGACAGGGAGGCCTGGCATGCTGCAATCCATGGGATCACAATGATTCAGACATGACTTAGTGACTGAACAACAACTTGGTTACTATTCAGATGTCAAATGGCATTACCTTCTGTACCACCAAGGACAGCACTGCCTTTCTAGAACAATTAGGTAGCCATCAAGGTAGAAGACACCTAAAATGTACAACAAGCAAGACCCACCCCCCGACACACACACAGATATATGCATAGTTACAAATGAAAAATACCATATCATCAGTTCAGGGTTCTGAGTTCAGAAAGATCTATGCCAACACACTTTGTAATTTTAATGTTCTACAGGGCAATGGATAGAGAGCAAATTTATTCTTCCTGAAAGTGGGTGTTTAAGAAATTAGCAAGGATTGGGAAAGCCTTTTGTAAATATCTCTTTGGACTTATTTTACAAGGTTCTGTGAAACAGTGAAATCAGTGTTCTGCATCAAAGTCTTATCTCCTTGAGTATAACATTTTACTATCTGGTTCCATTGCTTTGTAGTTGAGTGTGTTCAGTCTGAGGTCTATGTAGAAGGCACAGGGACAAATGGGCTCCTCCCATATTCCTCACTGCCACATTCTATATTTGTGATCAGACAATCAATATGTCTAACTCATGCCAACTTCCCTGGAGGAGAGTGAGTGATCGTGTTAGAGATCCGTGATACTAGAGAAATAATGTGAAGAAGCCGTGTGAATTTTAAATGTTCTCATTTTTCGTAACATTTTATGGAGAGCCCTTAAAAGGCCTATACTGACAGAGGTACTCATTAAATGTCAATTTTAAAAGAGGTGTTGTTGATGTAGTGTAATATAATCTGCTTTTGCATAAGGCTTTTCATCCCAGTGTTTGAGGAGTACTTTGCCAAACCAATCCTATCACCAAAATCCCAGACGTAATTCATAGACGCTAAGAAAACTGCCTTCTAGATTTAAACTCAGATGCATGGGACATTTGTTAGATCTAGTACCCAAAAACTACTAGCATAAATTTAGTATGTCACTTTCTATCTCTGTGATAATTAGACATCACATTCAGATATCATTTATTGAGAACCCACCATATACCAGGTGCAGTGCTGGGCAGAGATTTTTTAAAAATCTAGTATTTTTACCTTATGATGACAGGAATAGACTTGTGGGTACATTGATAACAATGTGGAGTGGCACCTGCAATTAAGTGCAGTTTAAGTAATGTAAGTGCAATGTGGGAACCTATGCAAGTTGGCGAGTTTAAACAGAGCATGTGTGTGTGCGAAATCGCTTCAGTCGTGTCTGACTCTTTACGACCCTACAGACTGTAGCCCGCCAGGGTCCTCTGCCCATGGGATTCTCCAGCCAAGCATAACTGGAGTGGATTGCGTGCCCTCTTCCAAGGGATCTTCCCCACCCAGGGATCAAACCCGCTTCTCCTGAGGTTCGTGCATTGCAGGTGGATTTTCTACCCCTGAGCCACCGGGGAAGCCCATACGTAGAGCACTGATTCTCAAAACGTGGTCCCAGGCCCAGAAGAGTCAGCATCATCTGGAAACTTATGAGAAATACAAATTCTCAGGCCTCAGAACTACTGAATTCTAAATTCAGAGAGTAAACCCTGCAATCTCTGCTTGAACAAACCCTCTAGTGGATCCTGATCCTTGCTCAGGTTTGAAAACCACTGACCTAGAGCAGTGAGTCTCAAAACTCTGGTGCATATTAGTGTCACCTGGAGAGTCCTTAAAACTCCCAAGGTTCAGGCCACAACCCAAACCAATTAAATCAATCAGTGGGTGTGGATAAAGCAGTGTCGATGCCAGGGTTTAAAAGTCAAACAAGATAGTTCCAGGAAGACAGCGGGTCTTCCCTGTGGCTCAGTCAGTAAAGAGTCTGCCTGCAATGCAGGAGACCCAGGTTCAGTCCCTGTGTTGGGAAGAACCCCTGGAGAAGGAAATGGCAACCCACTCCAGTGTTCTTGCCTAGAAAACCCCATTAACAGAGGAGCCTGGTGGGCTATAGTCCTTGGAATCACAAAGAATGGGACACGGACTAAGCGACTAACACACGCACACAGGAAGACAGTGAGGTGTTTCATGCAGAGGGGAGGTTCCCCAAAGACTCAGAAGCAGGACATGACTCTGGATATTGGAGGTAAAATCAACACTGTTACTGTAGTATAAAGTTTGAAAGGAAATATAAGGGGAAAATGAGCTGGAACAGTAGGCAAGGGTCAGGTCACAGAGAGCTATGACTTGGAGGATGAATTGAATCTTGGTTACAGGTTTTTTTCTGTTCTTTATTGGGAAATTGCTTTGGGTTCCATCTTACTACCTACACCCATTTTGCTTCCTGGGTTTGGCTTTCCTGGCATTAACAAAATCCTTTCTCTCAGCTGAGGCTGTTTATAATTAAGACCAGTGATTACTCAGCGCTCAGTAGGACTCGGCCACTGGAGAAGGAAATGGCGACCCATTCCAGTATGCTTGCCTGGGAAATCCCATGGACGGAAGAGCCAGGTGGGCTATACAGTCCATGAGGTCGCAAAGAGTCAGACACAACTGAGTGGCTACTACTGCTAGAACTCAGCCACATGCTGCTCTGAGTGGAAGGAGAGAGAGGACTAGAAGAAGATAACAGAAAAGAGAGTCTGGGACAAAGTAAAGGAGCTTCGGAAAAGAAAAGGGTTGCTTCAGATTTCTGGTTGCAGTTGCTGTTGCTGGTTGCCGCTGAATCAGGGAGAGACTCTGGAATATGTGCATTGGCCCTCTAAGAAATCAAAGCCAGACACAGGAAGTGGCTGGAAGAGCCTCAGCTGCCACACGCCTTCCGTCTGCTGTGGACGCAGCAGCTGCACAGACCCCTCTTGTTGGGAGACAAGACAGGACCCTTTCAGTCCCATGACCTCAACCTCCTCTCCAGGGGGAGAGAAGAGGGAAATTGAAATTCTTCCCTGTGACTGAGTGTATGAGAATATGACAGTTATTTAGGGTAATAGGTTTCCTGAGGGCCATGGCAGCAAGGGTGATTGCATGGAATAAGCACCCCCCGGCTTGTGTCAGGAGAGGGGACAAGGAGAAGGAGGAGGCAGGCGTGCTCCATTCCTGGATTTGCAGAATAGGGGTGAGGGGAAATCGCTCAGTGGTGTTCGACTCTGAATATTTCTGAAAGAGAAGACGATTTTCAGAGTGTCCAAATCTCTGCCGTTTGCATTGGATTCAAGGCCAACTCTAATGAGGTGTTCACATTTGCTGCAAATGGACGAGGTCAGAGTGACTGTGAATCAGCTGCAAAGATAAAGGCTAACAGCCAAGCCAGTACTAACGCTCTTAGACCCAAGTTGCCACCATTGAAATAGATACGGAAGGAAAGAAGACATGTGAAACGGAAGGAAGTGGGGATGCATACGCTTTGGACAGGATGCATCAACTAACTGAGCCTGAGATTGTGATGAACAGTTTAGGCTCATTTGAGCTTATTCCCAATAAGCTCATCATTTGATGTTGAATTGGGCTCTGTCAGCTATTTCAGCATCATCTCACATCTCCGTACATAATACCACAGCACCTATTTGGAATACAGGGCCAAGTTGGTTTCCTTCTGGCAGGTTATTTGGTTTTCTTCCTCAGTTAATTTTGAATGTATCTCTTTTGACGGACTTTATTGAAGCCTTACTCTGTGCCAAGGTATGATAAGCACTTTATATGGCAATATGATATCAGTTCTTAAACCACAGGCTTTAGAATCATTCTGCTCAGTTCAGATCTCACCTTTCTCTCTTTGGCAAGTCACCTAATCTAGTCTAGCTTCAGCTTTCTCAAATGTTAAATAGGAAAACAATAATAACACTTGCCTCATTGGACTAATATGAGAGTTAATCAACTTATTCATGTGACATTCTTACTGTAGTGCCTGACGCATAGTAAAGTGCTCAGTGAATGCTACTACTGTCATGAACCACTGTTTTCACTAAGTACGTATTGTTTGCAAAGCAGAGAGAGGAATGAGGCTGAGAAAGCTTAAGTTCTAGTTCAAAGTAACATGATTTGTAAGTGGAAGGGAGGTTGAAGATTCAAACTCCACACTGGAGGTGGAGTCTGTCTTGTTCAACACTACACTTGACGGTCTCTACCAGTCACTTTTTAAAAAAATTTGATTATTTAAATCTGCATCTCCTTCTCAAAATGATTACCAGTTTGTCCTATGCATGATTTATTATCAAATCTTACACTTTTCTGCCCCGATTTGATTCCTCTTCTCAGTCTGCAATTTTACTGTTGTGTTTCTGCCTTGTACTCACAACAGTTTTAATGCCGTCTGTTAGAAACTAGTCATCTTGCTTCCACGCATTCCTAAAGATAAGACTATTTCTTAAGAAAAAATAGAATAAAGCAGGAACAGATTCTCAGATGTAATCATCACGATGTGCAGTGAATATCTGGGCGCTTACGGGCTCATTACACTTTCAAATATTCCTTTTCTGGTCTGCATGGCAAAGACTCAGTAACGCTTTCTAAAGACAGCTGGCTATTGTAGTCTGAGTGAAAAGCTTCACTAATAGATCTGTGCTCGGTTTAACAATGCGAGAACAAACATGGTGTGAGTCTTAGATGTGCATGCTAAGTCACTTCAGTTGTGTTTGACTCTGTGCGACCCAATGGACTGCAGCCCACCAGGCTCCTCCGTCCATGGGATTCTCTAAGCAAGAATACTGGAGTGGGTTGCCGTGCCCTCCCTCCAGGGGATCTTCCTGACTCAGGGATCAAACCCGAGTCTGTAACATCTCTTGTGTTAGCAGGCAGGTTCTATACCACTAGAGCCACTTGGGAAGTGTACACGTATGTATATACATTTATATATATATGTACATATGCATTCATGTATGTGTACACAGCTGTATAATCATTTTGAACTGTTAGAGAAGTTACAGCTGGGCTCCACCAATAGATCTGTGCTCAGTTTAACTGAGAGAATGTATGAGATGTGAGTTTCAGATATACATGTACACATATGTATATAAATATATATACATATACACCTGTATAGTCATTTTGGACTATAAAGAAGATAGAGTTGGGCTCTTATAGGCTATGTCCACCAACCCCACCATAAGCTGAAAAACAATTCAGTCATTCACCAACTTATTAAATTGAAACAATTGAAACTGGACAGTTTCTCTGGGACTATTAAGATGTTGATAATTTGAGAAGTCAGTTACTGGAAATCAATTGTTGTTACATGTATATGATATCAAACAGATTCATTTTGGACTTTTGGTATCAAATAGGTTCTTCACCGTTATGGCAAAACATGTTTTATAACGTCTGATGCTAATGAATGCATCATATTTGTAGAAATGTTACTCCTTACATCTTTTTCTTTTTGAGTTTCCAGTGAGCCATTTAGCTGTGGTTTCATGGAGACAGGAGCTATACTTTGCTTGTATTTTTTACACCCCCTCCAGGATGTAGTACTTGGCATATGATTTTTCACTCAGGAAAGATGTACAATTAACTGAAACTCATTAGCTCTCTTTTTTTCAACCTACTGTTTAACTGGTTAAGAAACAAGTTAAAATTTTTTTTCCTTAGCCCTTTAAAATGAGTTAAAACACACACACACAACTAGTCAACATTTATTGATCATTCACTGTTTGCAGATGTGCTTTAGAGAAATGCAAAGTGTTAGACAGAAAACAAGTAAGCCCATCCCTACATTTAGTTAGCTCCCAGACCAATGGCACTATAGGCCTGATTGAAATCATTATCAAGCTGCAGATCTTATCACTGGGCTGTGAACCTCTCTCCACATTCTAGAAACAGACATAGCATTATTTCCTGTGTTAGGCTTCACAAACAGAAGAAATCGTGTATACCCTGTTCTTTCGCTTTTCCTTAAGTTAGCTCTTTCAGGTTGCAGAACTCAGGAAAACCGCATAAGAGGAAGCACAACTTCTTTTTGGTTTTCAATGTATGAACATACTAGATAACATGAATTATTAAAAAACAGCTCTCTGTTGACGTGGGCTGTGGGCCACATGCTCACCCTGGGCCTCATGCTCACCCTTTCTCTAGTGACCTTGCAGAACTTTGTACTTTATCCACTGAGATAATTGTCACAAAGTTAGGAGATCCCAGAAAGGGCATGTCCACTGACAACAGCACCGTCACCATTCAGTAATCACAGTGACCGCTTCTGGAGGATAAATAGAGGGAAAATGGAGGTTCCAGGTAACTTGGGGCTCAAAATGATCATTTTCTGGACATGACATCTCTGGACTATTTCATCAGCGATATGCCTCTTCTGTTATTTATTCTATACACGTTTATTTCACTGTCCCAGGTTTTGTTTCCATGTCAAGGACCCATGCATGAAAAGATGTAGATCCTGTTCATTAGGAATGTATATGTCTGGCTAGACTATTTGAAGGCCCCAGATGTGTGGCACCCACTCCTAACCATTCTGAAGGAACAACTGTTAGGTTCTGAAACTAGATACAGTATTTGCTTTAAGAGACTATAGCACAGGAAGTCCTGAAAACTAACCACGGAGTATGAGTAGCTTGTGAATGGTATTATGCTGTGGCTTAATGCACACTGTAGCCAAGGGCAAGATATCTCATAACTAATTGTATTCATTTTGCATTTAACAGAGACATTCAAAATACAGATCTTAAAATGTGTAAGTTGAACTTCTGTTAAAATTACACTCTCCCTGAGGAAAATAGCTCTCTTCCCTTGCTATATATTAGGCTACATTTACAGGCTGCCAAAACACTTCATTTAATTTGGAGGAGAAGTCTGTCCAACTGCTGTCAAGGATCACGTAACCACCAGTTGTTTTGCTGATTTTTTTTTTTTTAACTTTGTAACTGTATGTTTGCATTTTGGTGGCCTAGCTTTAGGCTACTTGAGAGAGATGGAATTGAAAGAGTCTATTCAAATAGGCAATGAAAAAGAGAATGTATATCCTTAAAGAGATCTGGAGTTTATAACACTTCCACATGTATTATCTCATTTCACGATCCCAAAGGCTCTGCAGACAGAGGTACTATTATTGTCCCAAATTTTTAGATGGGTTATTATTTTAAGAAAAGAGAAAGAGGTAGAATATATGGAGGTTACTTGCCTCAAAAGCCTGTTTCCCTCCACATCATATTTCTAATGTCCAGTACGTGTTGGGATGAATCTTTGCTGGAACCATGTTTTCAATCTGATTGCTGATGCCATAATGCCAGTGTTGCTTAGTTTTCTCAACTAAGGATCTTTTCTCGCGGGGCACAGACTCTCTAGTTGTGGTGCGTGGGCTCTGGGGTGTGTGGACTCTACAGTGTGGGAGTTCAGAAGCTGCAGTGTGTGGGTTAGTTGCTCCACGGCATGTGGGATCTCAGTTCCCCAACAAGGGATCAAACCCATGCCCCTCACATTGCAAGGTGGATTCTTTTTTTTTTTCCCTTTGTTTTATCGAAATTGTGCAGTTTATTACAATAAGCTTGTGCTATTCAGGTAATCAAAATAACACAATAAATTTGTATTTATTCTGGATAAGGAAAATCACAATTATTAGTTTTATGTGCTATTTATTTATTTTTTTTTTTGGTGCCCAGTTTTCTTTCTTTTTTTAATTTATTTTTTTTAATTTTTATTTTTACTTTATTTTGCTTTACAATATTGGTTTTGCCATACATTGACATGAATCAGCCACGGATGTACATGAGTTCCCACTCCTGAACCCCCCTCCCACCTCCCACTCCATATCATCTCTCTGGATCATCCCCGTGTACCAGCCCCAAGCCTGCAAGGTGGATTCTTAACCACTGGACCACTCTATGTCACTTTTAAGAGCAATGATGAGAGTTATCCAAAATGTTGAGAATATATGAAATATACCGTAGGGTAGAGAACCTGTGATTCAGATTTCATTCTCCATTGAGGAAGATCTATTTTGTTCTCATTCTTGGCTGGACCACACTAGACAACATGAAGCATTTTATCAACAAAGGAAACTGCAGAGTATTGATAGTGTCTTGGTTGAGGATCTGTATTTCTCTGATTCTGTTCTTATTTCCTCCTCTTCAGACTGATGCGGGCATTCATGTGATGCTTAGGAAGTGTGATGCTTCTGAAACAAGAACACATTCTGCAAAAATGGCCCTTAAAAACACTTTCCCTTCTCTATTCTTGCAATGAAGGTGCATTTTGGTGTTAAAAATATAAATCCTAGGCTGGTTTCTCCTGTGAACAGTCTTTCTCTGATTATTTAAAGGCTCTGCTCTGTGGTTACTTCCTGTATTGGGCCATTAAATCTCCTACGCATAGGGTCCTGTCCCCATCTTCCATCTATTTCACAGCTGTTTTGGAAGAAATTCTTTGCTGCCTCACTAAGGTATTTATTTTTAAGACTTTAATGTCTGCTTACACAAGAATTATGCTAGGTCCTGAGAGTGATAAGAAAGAAACAGTAAATAATGGCTTCTAACCTTAAAAGAGTGGCCACACATTATAATTTGCTTGAACAGTTCAGTTTCGTGCTGGAACTAAACTATAATTGTTGATAATATCTCTTTTTAGTCTCAAAAGTGTCCCAATTTGGATAATACATTATATGATCCCCTAGACCTAAGAGGCCTTAAATTCAGTTAGGGAGACTGGAGACACAAACAAGAAAAGGTCACTAATGCAACAAAGCAATGTGCGATGCATGCCAGGTATATGACCTGTACCACCAGTGATGGAAGCACATTTTAGAAGCAGAAATTGCAAGGGCTTGAGGACTGACATTGGATCTTAAAGAACATGTCAAATTCAAATAGGCAGTGAAGAAAGAAGTTCACGCAATAAACCCTTGAGACTGTGCTAAAATCAAAGCAAAACATGATTTTTTCAATTTGAATAAGTGCTTGTAAAAATGATTCCCTCTGCTCTTCAAAGCAAGCTGATGTCATGGGCAAACCAGCTTGGTGTCTTGAGCAGAAGCCATTTTAGTCTATTTAAATATGTGAGTGTTTTCCAAATGTTCACTCTGGTTTCCAACTACATGAATGAGCCATTTGCTTTGCTAACATAATCACTACCCCATGGTTACGGATGGACCAGAGCATGGGCCCAGGGAGCCCCAGAAGGTAGCCTGGGCTTCAGTGGCAGTTCCAAGATGTGGAATTGTACACATCATGCATTTTCTATTTGACTCATGTTTCAACTATCTCTTGATCCAAATGGGTACAGGGACACAATGAGAAAGAAGTGACAAGTAGGAACATATACATAAGGCTGCAGTTCAATTTTCAAAGGCTTCTAAAGGAAGTGGTGAAATGTATACACCAGTGTTATTTATTATTCAAAATATCCACAATGAACAGAGTTAAGTTTTAGGCTTTTGAACCTAAGGTGTGAATATCACAGTCATCCTGCTGTTTTTGAGTATCATTCTGTTAAATTAAGCACATGTGGCCGTTCTATTCTTAGAGTTTGAGTACATCAGTGGTTTTTACATTTTTTCCTTTAAGGTTTAAAACCTTTTATTCAAACAAAATATTGGAGACAATGATAATTTGTATGTTATAGAACCGGCTAGTTACTAGTCCAAAAGCCATGCTCTTTTTTTCTTATTAACAAAGCTCCAATTTTTATTGGAGACAGCAATATGCCCAACTTAAATCAATAAAAACTGAATTACCTAGTTTTCATTTTACATAACATAGCCAAAAGAAGACACAATATGATGTGTCCAAACAAACTCTTCAAAGAGGAGTAAATCCTCTGGTATATACCCTTTGGCTCTTTCCCTCTAGTCTTAATGAATAGTGGATATGATGGCTGGAGCTCTGACAGCCTTCTTGAGGACATGAAGATGGGGCCACATTCTGAAGATATGAGAATAGAAAGCTGTAAGAATCTTGGTTATCTAATGATAACCATGGAACTATCATTCCAACCTCTAAATGTCATACTCTGGGCTTATCTGAGAGAGAAAAATTTCTCTGAGTTACTTCTTTGTGTTGCTCAGTCACTCAGTCGTGTCTGACTTTGTGGTCCCATGGACTGTAGCCCTCCAGACTCCTCTGTCCTTGGATTTTTCCAGGCAAGAATACTGGAGTGGAGTGCCATTTCCTACTCCAGGCAATCTTCCCAACCCAGGGGTAGAACCAACATCTCCTGCCTTCTTTATGTTATAATTTAAAAGTTTCTGCATTAGCAAAAAAGGGCCAGTTTTAATATTAAACTGTTAAACTAATCCATGTTAATCTGTTGAATGTTAAACTACAAGTAGGAACATTATCTGATTAAAGGTGAATGGAGACCAGAGTTCTACCTAACATAATACTTGGATTCTAAGATATTTAGTAAGCAACTTTGAGTTAATATGGAATTTGTGGAGGCACTTAATAATATAAAGAACATATGTAACTTACTTAATCTTACTAGGATCATAGCCCTCTGAATTGACGGAAGATTTCTCTTTGAGGTGCAAATATGAAAAGAAAATAAAATTTGTTTCTCTTATTTCAGAGCAAGTGCTAGTAAATCTGGAGGGCTTTAATTCAGACCTTCATCACTATTGAATTAACTGATTGGCCTTCCCTTGGTTTAAGTGGCGGGTGGAGAGGTACAAGAGAATAAAGAGAAAAGACTGTTTTTGAGTATCAGTTGCTGGTCATTTAATCTATATTATACCATTTAATCCTCACTACAAACCTATAAGGGAGAGAGACTTTATACTTTGTCCAGATCTAACAGACACCATTCACAGAGAATACAATGAAGACCGGGCCTGCGGCAGCTGTGTCACACAACACCCCTAAATTAGAGGGCACAGCCACATTTGTTTGTCTAGTGTTCCTCTTTTGGAGAACCTGCCTCCATTCTGTAGCAATCCTGCGCCATCCGTGTTATTCAGTGAGCCTCTTTTCCTTGCCACAGGCCTCAGTTTGGTCATTTGACAGAGACTTGGCCTGACTCTCCTTCTGTTAGCCACAGATGATTCAAAAATGTTCTTAACAGAAGACAGACCAATGAGAGTACCTCCTGAGACATTTTCGGGAGCTTTTCTTCCTCTTGGATCCTGAGTTGTAAAGAACATGGGATACTTTAATCTTATAGTGGCCATCTCATTACTCAGTAGCAAGAGCCTCCCTACAAATGAAGCTGTATCATTATTTGGGAATGCAGATCCAGTAATGTTGAAGACACTGGGCTTTTTCAGTTACATGAGTCCATTAATATTTTTTTCTGATAAAGCTAGTTTGATTTCTCTTTCTGTCACTTGATATCAAAAAGTTTCAACTAATGCAGGTAGCTATTACCATCTCGATGAGGCTGAGAAATTAAGTAACTTGGCCATGCTGAGTCAGTAATTGATGGAAACAGGATTCTAATATAGGGCAATCTGGTACTCACATCCATCTTCTTTTCACTGTGCTATGTTGCCTCCCCAAGCCGATGAAAATCAATCACAATTTATGAAAGTCATGTTGATTTATCATTACGCTTTCTAAAATAGAACATCATTTCTACAAATATAGTTTCCATGTCTCAAATTTTATGCCAATTCTAGCTGGTAAGTTTGTGAAGCAGGGCTATTACTCTTTGTTATGGAAATATTTCCATTTTTACAAAGCTTTAGAGAATGTTTCAATGAGACCTGTTAACAAATCCTTTTCAAACACCTACTATGCACATGACATTGGATTAGTTACTAACAAGGAAACAAAAGAATGAGCAAGTGGTCTAGTACACAACACATATTTAAGTCAATGTATATCTAGATGGAAAGTGGTAAGTGCCACAATACCAACACATATAAAATGCTATCACATAACGGGGTGGGGGACTTCCCTGGTGCTCCAGCAGCCAAGACTCCATGCTTCTAATGCAAGTGGTGTGGGTTCAGTCCCTAGTTGGAGAACTAAGATGCCACATGCTACAAGGCATGGCCAAAAAAAAGGAGGGGGCATCAAAAAGAGGTGTTATTTGAGCTAGGCAGTAAAGATCATATAGGATTAAATGTGAGGCAAGGTGAACAGCATATTCTAGGCCAGCACCATTCAACAGAACTTTCTGCAATGATGAAAATGTTCTGTATCTTCCCTGTATAACATGGTAGATATGGGCCACATATGGCTACTGAGCATGTGAGACGTTAACTCAGCAACTGCATGTCTCACGTCTACATATTGGCCACTGCAATACTAGACCAAGAAACAAGCATTTAGCACAAGCAGAAGTATAGGATGGGAAGAATGGAATGTACAGGGTTTGCATGAAAGGTAAAACAAGTCGTCTATTTTAGCTGAAATTGAGCTCATAAGAAAATAGGTAAGAAATGATATTTGGTAAAGTTGAGTAGGTCCAGATCATGAAAGATTTGAATCTGAGCCTTTAGTTTTGGTTAATAAGGAGGTGGTGGTGGCTCCCAAGCTAGGAAGTGGAATGATCAGCCCTTTGCTATGGGAAGATTAAACTGGCAGCTGTGGATATGTGGAACTAGAAAGGATACTACATGCAAGCAGAGAGGCCACATACAGTGAGAATCTAGACAAGTTAATGAAAACCTGAACACTTGTTAAGGAAAGACAGTGATAAAGGAAATGTAGTTAAAAAAAAGCGAGAGAGAGATGTGAAATACATCATGAAAGTAGAAACAACAGAACTAAGAGCTAATTAAAAGAGCTGGAGAGCAAGGAAGAAGAGTACATTTTGGGGAATAAAGAATAGAAGGGACTTCCCTGGTGGCACAGTAGGTAAGAATCCACCTGCCAATGCAGAGGGCACAGATTCGATTCCTTGTCCAGGAAGATTCCACACGCCACAGAGCGGTTAAGCCCGTGTGCCACAACTATGGCGCCCATGCTCTAAAGCCTGTGAGCTTCAACTGCTGAGCCCATGTGCTACAACTACTGAAGTCTGGAGGCCTAGATGCTATCTCTGAAACAAGAGAGGCCACTGCAATGAGAAGGCCCGCATACCCCGGTGAAAAGTAGCCCCTGCTCACCACAACTAGAGAAAGCCTGGGCAAAGCAACAAAGAGGCAGGCCAGCCAAAATAAATAAATAAATAAAATGAAAATGAAAAGAATGGAAGAAAAATTATAAGAGGAATAGATGTGGTGGTGTAGTCATATGATCTATATAGACATTCTGAGTTTTATTTTTGATATTTTTGATTTTAGGTACTAGTGTTAGAAATATATTTACAGGGAAATGTTAGAATTAAAGAGAAATATTTTAAAATGTAGTAGAAATTTGGATTGGAACCTGTATGCAAATAGATCAGAAATCAGCTATCTACAGCCTTACAAACTGTAAGACTCTTCTGGCCCAAATTAGCCTTATAGTTTATCTGGCCTTCCACAAATTTTTTTAGTAAAATTTTATTGGAATGCAGCTACTCTCATTTACTTACATATTATCTGCAGCTGCTTTGCAGTATAAATGTCAAGTAGTTTCAACAAACTGTTATGCCCACAAAGCCAACATTATTTACTACCTATCCCTTTATCAAATACATTTACTGGTCCTGATATAGATGATTGGAATCACCAGAATGCATGAGATTCTAATAACTTTGCTAAAGGAAATTCTATTATTCATTAGAATTCAAAAATACTTTATTGACTATTATTATTATTATATTGACATATCTATAACAGTATTCAGAATGAAAATATACAGGCTTCCACAATCCTAAACAATCTCTTGGATAATCAAGAAAATAGTAAAAGATTCTCTCTATTAAAATTCTGTTCATTGTATTGTATTTTTGTCTAGATATTTTGAAACTGGTACTCCTTTCATGGCTTATATTTGACTAACTGTTAATCATATTATTTTATTAAGCAGAGCACTTCATTCTCTGTCTGTGACACACATTATATATTTTAAGCCATGTGAAGTTCTTACCTCATTAAAGTTTCCTCAATTCATGGAAAGTAAAATCAGAAGTACAAGTTTTAGGATCAAACTTGTGGGCCAGAGGAGTATGGGCAGCTATTTATATCTTACAGGGAGAATATATTTAAGTATTAGCATAATAAACAAATAAAAGAAGGAAGGGAAGGAAGGAAAAGGAAGGAAAGGGGGGAAAATACAAGGACTTGCCTGCTGGTCCAGTGGTTAAGACTTCTCTCTCCAAAGCAGCGGATACAACTTCAAGATCCCACATGCCTCATGGCCAAAAAAACCAAAACATAAAACAGAAACAATATGGTAACAGATTCAATGAAGACTTAAAAAGAAAAGAGGAGGAAATACAGGGATAAACTAGAAAAGGCAGATTAATCTATGGTATAAAGTTGACCAGTTAAAAGCCTCTGTCACACACCTTGTACATCAGGGTAGCTATTGAATGCCTTAGATTCAGTTCAGTTCAGTTCAGTCACTCAGTCGTGTCCGACTCTTTGCGACCCCATGAATCGCAGCACGCCAGGCCTCCCTGTTCATCACCGCCTCCCTGTTCATCACCATCTCCCGGAGTTCACTCAGACTCACGTCCATCGAGTCCATGATGCCATCCAGCCATCTCATCCTCTGTCGTCCCCTTCTCCTCCTGCCCCCAATCCCTCCCAGCATCAGAGTCTTTTCCAATGAGTCAACTCTTCGCATGAGGTGGCCAAAGTACTGGAGTTTTAGCTTTAGCATCATTCCTTCCAAAGAAATCCCAGGGTTGATCTCCTTCAGAATGGACTGGTTGGATCTCCTTGCAGTCCAAGGGACTCTCAAGAGTCTTCTCCAACACCACAGTTCAAAAGCATCAACTCTTCGGCACTCAGCCTTCTTCACAGTCCAACTCTCACATCCATACATGACCACTGGGAAAACCATAGCCTTGACTAGACGGACCTTAGTCGGCAAAGTAATGTCTCTGCTTTTGAATATACTATCTAGGTTGGTCATAACTTTTCTTCCAAGGAGTAAGCATCTTTTAATTTCATGGCTGCAATCACCATCTGCAGTGATTTTGGAGCCCCAAAAAATAAAGTCTGACACTGTCCAAATACCTCCAGAGTATAAGAAAAAATATAAGGAACAAAACCAAACAACAACAAAAAAGAAAATCATAGGGTATTGAAATGGTACAGAAAGTAGAAAGAAACTTCAAAATGTTACAATTAGTATCCCCAGAGGGATAAAATGTTTAATAAAATGAAACGATTAGGATAAGAATGAATAATGGAAATTTAAAGCCTGCCAGCTGAATTAAAATATCTAACTAAAAGTTTGGAGAATAATATTTGGAAAATTTCCCCAAAAGTAAGCTTGTGACCTTTGACCAGCATCTCATTTCCCTCACTGCCAGACCCTGACAACCACCATCTACTGTTTCTATTAGGTTGATGCCAAAGTAATTGCTATTTTTGACTGTGAATTTTAAATCATATAGCTAGGCCCCAGCACATCTTTATTAATTAACATAGGAACCATTACAATCAACACATTTTTGCTGATAAGAAATAAGTTTGCTTATTCTTGTAGCATAAAAGTCCATGCTTTGGGATTCTGTGGATACTTGGAAAGCATTTTCTGCATCCTGCTGGTGGTTGTGGAAGCATATTCCTGGCAAAAAAGTTCTCAAGATACTTGAAGAAGAGGTGGTTGGTTGGTGAGAGGTGAGGTGAATATGGAGGATGAGGCAGAACTTCGTAGCCCAATTCATTTGCCTTTTGAAGCCTTGGTTGTGCGATGTGTGGCTGGGCGTTATGGTAGAGAATTGGGTCCATTCCATTGACCAATGCTGGCTGCAGGTATTTCATTTTTCAGGGCATCTCCTTGATTGCTGAGCATAATTCTCAGATGTAATACTTTTGCCTGGATTCAGAAAACTGGAGTGGATCATACAGGGAGCAGACCACCAAACAGTTACCATGATCTCTTTTTGGTGCAGGTTTGGCTTTGAAAAGTGTGTTGGAGCTTCTTCTCAGTCCAACCACTGAGCTTGTTGTTTCTAGTTGTTATATACAATCCACTTTCATCATGCATCACAATCCAATCCAGAAATGGTTCATTGTTGTTGTGTACGAGAAAAGATGACACTTCAAAATTACAGTTGGTTTTTTTTTTTAATTTTCAGTCAGTTCATGGAGCATCCACTTATCAAGCTTCTTTACCTTTCCAATTTGCCTAAAATGCTGAATGACTGTAGAATAGTCAACACTGAGTTCTTCAGTGTCTTCTTGTGTAGTTGCAAGAGGATCAGCTCCAGCTCTGATGATTGCACTCAATCAGTCATTGTCAACTTCCAATCAAAGGCCACTATGTTCCTCATCATCTTCAAGGCTCTCATCTCCTTTTGCAAAAATTCTTGAACCACTGCTGCACTGTATGTTTGTTAGCAGTTCCTGGGCCAAATGCATTGTTGATATTGTGAGTTGTCTCTGCTGCTTTACAACCCATTTTAAACTCGAATAAGAAAATTCCTTTAATTTGCTTTTTGTGCAGCATCATTTCCATAGTCTAAAATAAATATGAAATAAATAGCAAGTAGTCATTCCAAAGAATAGCAAGGAGAGATAAGAAAGCCTTCCTCAGTGATCAGTGCAAAGAAATAGAGGAAAATAATAGAATGGGACAGACTAGAGATCTCTCCAAGAAAATGAGAGATACCAAGGGAACATTTCATGCAAAGATGGGCTCAGTAAAGGACAGAAATGGTATGGACCTCACAGAAGCAGAAGATATTAAGAAGAGGTGGCAAGAATACACAGAAGAACTGTACAAAAAGATCTTCATGACCCAGATAATCACGATGGTGTGATCACTCACCTAGAGCCAGACATCCTGGAATGTGAAGTCAAGTGGGCCTTAGGAAGCATCAGTATGAACAAAGCTAGTGGAGGTGATGGAATTCCAGTTGAGGTATTTCAAGTCCTAAAAAAAAAAAAAGAAAAAGCTGTAAAAGTGCTGCAGTCAATATGCCAGCAAATTTGGAAAACTCAGCAGTGGCCACAGGACTGGAAAAAGTCAGTTTTCATTCAAATCCCAAAGAAAGGCAATGCCAAAGAATGCTCAAACTACTGCACAATTGCACTCATCTCCCACACTAGTAAAGTAATGCTCAAAATTCTCCAAGCCAGGCTTCAGCAGTACGTGAACCATGAGCTCCCAGATGTTCAAGTTGGTATTAGAGAAGACAGAGGAACCAGAGATCAAATTGCCAGCATCTGCTAGATCATGGAAAAAGCAAGAGAGTTCCAGAAAAACATCAATTTCTGCTTTATTGACTATGCCAAAGCCTTTGATTGTGTGGATCACAATAAACTGTGGAAAATTCTGAGAGAGATGGGAATACCAGACCACCTGACCTGCCTCTTGAGAAATCTGTATGCAGCTCAGGAAGCAACAGTTAGAACTGGACATGGAACAACAGACTGGTTCCAAATAGGAAAAGGAGTACGTTAAGGCTGTATATTGTCACTCTGCTTATTTAACTTATATGCTGAATACATCATGAGAAACGCTGGGCTGGATGAAGCACAAGCTGGAATCAAGATTGCCAGGAGATATATCAATAACCTCAGATATGCAGATGACACCAAATATGGCAGAAAGTGAAGGAGAACTAAAGAGCCTCTTGATGAAAATGATAGAGGAGAGTGAAAAAAATGGCTTAAAGCTCAACATTCAGAAAACTAAGATCATGGCATCCGTTCCCATCACTTCATGGCAAATAGATGGGGAAACAGTGGAAACAGTGTCAGACTTTATTTTGGGGGGCTCCAAAATCACTGCAGATGGTGACTGCAGCCATGAAATTAAAAGATGCTTCCTCCTTGGAGGGAAAGTTATGACCAACCTAGACAGCATGTTAAAAAGCAGAGACATTACTTTGCCAACAAAGGCCCATCTAGTCAAGGCTATGGTTTTTCCAGTAGTCATGTATGGATGTGAGAGTTGGACTATGAAGAAAGCTGAGCACCAAAGAATTGATGCCTTTGAAGTGTGGTGTTGGAGAAGACTCTTGAGAATCCCTTGGACTGCAAGGAGATCCAACCAGTCCATCCTAAAGGAGATCAATCCTGAGTGTTCATTGGAACGTTGATGTTGAAGCTGAACTTCAATACTTTGGCCACCTGATGAGAAGAGCTGACTCATTTGAAAAGACCCTGTTGCTGGGAAAGATTGAAGGCAGGAGGAGAGGGGGATGACACAGAATAATATGGTTGGATGGCATCACTGACTCAATAGACATGAGTTTGAGTAAGCTATGAGAGTTGGTGATGGACAGGAAGGCCTAGCGTGCTGCGGTCCATGGGGTTGCAAAGAGTCGGACAAGAGTGAGCAACTGAACTGAACTGAACTGAATAAGTCATTAGCAAAAAGCATAAAGTGAAAAATGTGCATTAAAATGATGTATAATATAACCACATTTATTAAGAATGTATTTCAATATCAAATGCAAATTTCAATAATGCAAAATCTGAAATTACATTTGCAGCAATCTATATGAGTTGAGCTTTTTTAAAGATTCTGCATATAAGTGAGATCATGCAATATTCATCTTTTTTGGTCTGGCGTTCACTGGCATAATACCCTCAAGGTCCATCCATGTTGTCACAAATAGCAGGATTTTCTTTTTATGGCTAAATAATAAGGTGGCACTAGTGGTAAAGCACCCACGTGCCAATGAAGGAGACATAAGAGACACAGGTTTGAGACCTGGGTCAGGAAGATCCCCTGGAGAAAGGAATGGCAACCCACTCCAGTATTCTTGCCTGGAGAATCCCATGGAGAGAGGAGCCTGGTGGGCTGTGGTTCCTAGGGGGACAATGTCGGACACAGCTAAAGCAACTTAGCACAATGTTTCATTTGTATATACACTAGCAGTACTGTAGTATAACATTGTGCTACGTCGCTTTAGTCATGTCTGACTCTGCCCCCCTAGGGGACCTAGTCCATGGGGTCGCAAAGAATCAGACAGGACTGAGCACTTCACTTTACTCTATGTATACACACACACACACACACACACACACACACACACACATACACACACAGACTACTTTTTGTACCATTGTAAATATTCTGCCTCGGCATTAAGCTTCTGTTCTGAAAATGAGAATTCTAGATTATGTTCAGAGATAGTTGGAAAACTTTTATTAAAATCTTAAAAAGTAAAGGAGCTTCCAACTGACTTGAAACTTTTGGTAATTATAGTTCTTAAGAATAAACTCTGCCAATGAAAATACATTATAATTTATTTCCACAAAAGTAAGGAAGGAATTGAACATATTAGATGATGGTAGCATGGTAAACAGACTTTAAGTCTGAAATTCTGTAGTTGTGTTTTGAAATATTTCAACTTGTGAGCAGAACCTTTTTATGGACTTCTTCTTCAGAATGGAATGCAATAAAATTAAGAAGACCTGTGACACTGCAGCATCTAAATGTGGCAAAGGATTAAAATAATTGCAAAAATAGAGAAAACTTATTTGATGTGTCGGGATTCCTAAAAATAGTTGAAAAAAGAAGCACTCTGAATGAAGGGTAGAAGGCAGTATGTTTAAAATAGTTAGAGTAAAATATTTATAAAATTCAATAAACTCCCTAAACACTATCCTTCATTCAGCAGAATTTACTCTGAAATTACAAAATATCTCAGCAGCTTTAGAGAGAGTATTTTCTCAGTAAAAACTTTATGGTCAACAGAGAAAAGTCAATTAAGGTTTTCAAAATGTCAAACTTATTAACCACTAAAACATGCAACTTTAAGGAAGACTGCAGGCAATTTTGTGGACAAAAACTAAAATAATAAGACCATTAAAAATTACACTCTTCATAAAGTTTCCAGTGTCTTGATATTAGATCTAGGTATAACTTTAAATGATAAAACTACAGAACTAGGTACCAAGAATAATTATTCTCATACTATTTTTAATATTTAATCATAAAAGAGTTTTTAAGCTTTACATGAATACTTATTATTTTGAATTTTTAGACAAAATTTTAAAAATATCTTTTGAATAGAATTATTTTATAGAACAAGCAATATATATATGTATATAAAATAATTGTGTAGGCCTGGAGTACTGACATGGAGCTTCCAAGGTAGCACTAGGGGTAAAAGAACCTGCTTGCAAATGCAGGTAGACATAAGAGTTGTGGGTTTGATCCCTGGGTTGAGAAGATCCCCTGGAGTAGGGCACGGCAACCCACTCCAGTATTCTTGCCTAGAGAATCCCCATGGACAGAAGAGCCTGGCAGGCTGCCATCCTTAGGGTCCCAGAGAATCAGACATGATTGAAGTGAGAGTGCTAACATAGCCCCAATGCCCACCGCCATCACCAAAGGCAAGCTCAACAGCTATGACCTTCATGTCCTGCTTCATCTGACCTGGAGGAGTCTGGACACTGTGTCGACAATTGAAACCTTGAACTCAGTCTGTACTTCAGAGAGAAACAAAGAGAGGCCCGGAAGACCAGCTGTCCATAGAATTGTAGCTTGATGCTTAGGTACATATTTTGCATTTCTAATTGCTGCTTATACAGTAATTTCAAGCAAAAATGAGTAGCCAATTTTTTAAAAAACATCATTCCATTCAATTCCCCCCCCCCTTTTTTTCAGTCTTTTGATCTGTCCTCACGTTCTTGGTTTAATAAAATTTGAACAGAATCATATTAGGTCTATGGAGGAAGGGGTTGAGCTAAGAGAGAGAATCCTCATTTTCCATACAGAAAATCATTATTCAGTAGGCAATGTCTAAAAGTTTTAAAAATAATCAAAAAGCATTATAAATGTATTGTGAGTGAGTGAGTGAAGTCCCTCAGTTATGTCCAACTCTTTGCGACCCCATGGACTGTAGCCTACCAGGCTCCTCTGTCCATGGGATTTTCCAGGCAATAGTACTGGAGTGGATTGCCATTTCCTTCTCCAGGGGATCTTCCCGACCCAGGGATTAAACCTGGGTCTCCCGCATTGTAGATAGACGCTTTACCGTCTGAGCCACCAGGGAAGTCCAATGTATGTATTAATATGGAAATAAGAGATAGTTCTAAAATGGTTGAAAGTGGGAATGGATTTGGGACTGAGGGAGAGATAAGTTGGTAGTAAAAGTTTTGTTACTGTATCTGTGTTTTAAAATTTTGAACATGTATTTCCTTGATTTTTAAAAAGCAAACAAGGTTAAGTTTTTAATGAAGTGCCTGATATACATAGTAAGAAATTGAATTTTTCTTTTCCTATCATTCCCAATTTTCACAAATCTCTACTTATGCATCTAATTTCCTCCTGTTTTCTGGCAATTTCTTTATAAGAAGTTACTAATTCACCATGATCTTGAGGCCATGCAGTCTGACCTAGATAATCTTAGAATTGCTAAACCATTATGAAAGATTATCTATTGGGTAAGTTTCAAACACTTTTCCACTCAAAATTTTGTTAACTCAGAGCACTTTTACAAATACACAGTTGATTGGAATCTGGAAAGTAATAATGAGCTTTTTGATGTTCTTATTTGGCATTTTCAATGTCATACATTATAATTAATTAATTTGAAAGGTTACTTCCTGCTCCCAGATATTCTTGTCACCATGTTAAAAGAAAACAGAGAGCACCCTCCTCTAGTTTCTCTTGCTGGAAATGAGACTTATGGATGCATTATTACACATCAAGGTCAGCGGTGGGTGGAAATTCTAGGATTCAGAAAAAGAAGTTGTACCCAAGACTAAGCTTGTTCATGAAACGTTTGTTTTACTAATCACTGACTTCTCCTTCCTCTAGTTTCTGGGTAAACAAGTTAAGAATGCTAAGTGTTGTGGGCTGGTCCCTTGGTTTCCCTGCAATAGCTTGTCTGGACTCTAATTACTGAAATGCATGTCATTGTCTATATGATTGTCCAGAGGCCTGCTGGAGCTGTTGTGACTTGCTCATTCCCAGTATTCAAATCTGCCAGCTGTCGTGTCAACACTTTAAGGTCAAGTCTCTGATCACGGCTGGCCAGGCTCACTGTTTATTATTGGCAATAGAATCTCTTTCACTGTGATCAGACCTCAGATCAGCCTTTGTCCCAAACAGACTTGATCAGCGGTGAATAGTAGAACACTTCAGGTTGAAATTGGCAGCAGAGTAGATATAGGGTCACTTTAGGATCTGGATAGAGTTTCACAACAGGTTGAAAATGGTGTCAAGTAAAAAATGTGAGTTGATATTGAGGGTGCTTTCCATTACCAGCCTACTCCAGCCTCTCCTGTAAGAGTAAGAAAGTAACTGATCATAATCACAATACATTCACCAAGGATTATAGGGGGTCCAGACAGGCTGGGTTTAAGTGCTTTTTCTGTCTTATCTCATTTAGTCCTCATCATATCCGTAGGTGGTATTTCCTTTTCATGAGATTAAACAAAAGAAGGCCCTAAACACTTAACACAATGTCTGAAAATGCTTAAGGACAGTTTACTGTCTTCACTAGGCATCAATACAGATGCATCGATGTGTTGTGATTATAAAGCTGAGTCTTTCAAAATCCTGCCATTCAAGGCAGACCTTTTCCGCTGAGGAAAGAAGGCAAGTGGTAGAATGACAAACTCTCATGCAAGTTTACATTTCCCTACTTTGGTGGTCAGTAATCTAAACAAGCGAGGGCAAGACAAAAGAAGTTTTTCAATACCGGTCCTTGTTCCTGAAGTACATCCTGTATCCAGGAATTGATTACATGTGACTTCCCTGGGCCACTGCCTCCCCTGTCTAACACCGACATTTTTGCTCAGGGACCAGACCTTAAATCTCAAAGCCTCAAGTGTCCAAGGAGGGGATGGGATGCTGGGGCAGACAGTGGGAACACTTTGTTCAAAAAGAGGTGAAGCTTGATAGCAAAGATGTTACAGAGGAAATTCCGGCATCAGACTAAATGCCCTTCGATACCATGTTTTACTCTGAGAGTTTATGATGTTAAGAATACATGTTGATAACGTTATTAAAGGATTAAAGTAAAGACTCTATTTCTAAGTGTACATTTTGGAAGTAAATTTTAATGAAACCCTATATTTAACTAAAACCTTTAACTTTGAAAATGATTGCCTTAAAAATAGACACTAAAAAGTTCAGCATTATAGTCCTGAGTGGCTAGAGTTGGGGCGGACAAGGGGCTTGATAGAAGAGTGTGATTAAATCATGGCTTTGGTACAGGCAAATAGGACAAAGATGAGTCCAGCTAGTGGTGTGATCTTGAGAAAGAGGTGAAATCATCCCCTTACATGTGTGCTTTTGAGTCAGTAGAATGAGATACTTCAAAGAATCTTTATGGGGATTACATGAGACTACATGTATAAAACACTCCGCAGATATTAGATACTAAATAAGTGACAGTCTTAATGAAAAAATAAAGGAGGATGAGGAGACCCAGAAAGTACCTTAAACTTCATAAATTCTGAATAACAGAGGAGAAAATTTCAAGTCACTTACCATAAACAGTTTTCTCATTTTGCCAAAATTTCAAGCATGTCTAACCTCTCCTATCCTCACTAAACAGCTCAGAAAAATGCTATCCCATACAAGAAAGAGCTTCCCAGGTGGTAAAGAGCTTTTCAGAAGTAAAGAATCTGCCTGTAATGTAGGAGATACAGGCTTGATCCCTGGGTCGGGAAGATCCCCTGGAGAAGGCAATGGCAACCCACTCCAGTATTCTTGCCTGGAGACTCCCATGGAGAGAAGAGCTTGGCAGGCTGAAGTCCATGGGGTCACAGAGTCAGACGCAACTGAGTGACTACACTACAACAACAACCAAAGAAAAATAGAGAGGTACATTAAGCATTCCTCATGTAAGCAATACCTCAATAAACAGAACAGCAGAATGGGAACCACATGTAGCATTAACAGCATTCCCTGTAGGAAATAATCAGTGTTTCTAAGTTTCCCAGAGGACAACAGGGATGTGAAAGTCACTGATGCAAATTCCATGGAATTTGGAAATTATCCCTAGTTAATGTGCAAAGGGAAACTAACCATTTCAATGAGTCTGGATGATTACCAGAAACACAGATGACAAACATTCAGTTCAGTTCAGTTGAGTCGCTCAGTCGTGTCTGACTCTTTGCGACCCCATGAATCGCAGCACGCCAGGCCTCCCTGTCCATCACCAACTCCCTGAGTTCACTCAGACTCATGACCATTGAGTCAGTGATGCCATCCAGCCATCTCATCTGTCGGCCCCTTTTCCTCCTGCCCCTAATCCCTCCCAGCATCAGAGTCTTTTCCAATGAGTCAACTCTTCGCATGAGGTGGCCAAAGTACTGGAGTTTCAGCTTTAGCATCATTTCTTTCAATGAATACCCAGGACTGATCTCCTTCAGAATGGACTGGTTGGATCTCCTTGCAGTCTAAGGGACTCTCAAGAGTCTTCTCCAACACCACAGTTCAAAAGCATCAATTCTTTGGTGCTCAGCTTTCTTCACAGTCCAACTCTTACATCCATACATAACCACTGGAAAAACCATAGCCTTGACTAGACGGACCTTAGTCGGCAAAGTAATGGCTCTGCTTTTGAATATACTATCTAGGTGGGTCATAACTTTCCTTCCAAGGAGTAAGCGTCTTTTAATTTCATGGCTGCAATCATTGTCTGCAGTGATTTTGGAGCACCCCAAAATAAAGTCAGCCACTGTTTCCCTATCTATTTCACATAAAGTGATGGGACCAGATGCCATGATCTTCGTTTTCTGAATGTTGAGCTTTAAGCCAACCTTTTCACTCTCCTCTTTCACTTTCATAAGAGGCTTTTTAGTTCCTCTTCACTTTCTGCCACAAGGGTGGTATCATCTGCATGTCTGAGGTCATTGATATTTCTCCCGGCAATCTTGATTCCAGCTTGTGCTTCATCCAGCCCAGCGTTTCTCATGGTGTACTCTGCATAGAAGTTAAATAAGCAGGGTGACAATATACAGCCTTGACGTACTCCTTTTCCTATTTGGAATCAGTCTGTTGTTCCATGTCCAGTTCTAACTGTGTTAGGAGACACAAAATCTGGAGATGGACAGATAAGGGATCCCAGACCACATGAGGCAGAGAAATGACCGAATCCCCAAAGAGGAGGAACTGGATGTTAATACTACGTCCAACCTTTCATCATGTGTTACACCATTAACTTACAGTGAGTTCTCATATTGTAGTACAGTCATCCTCAATGATTCCTTTCATTAAAAAGCCCCTTCTGTTACTGTTAATGACACCTGGAATAGCTGAACCCCCCAAATGACATTTTAATGTCAGTCTTAGGATGGACAGTCCAAGCTCAGTAGACTCCCCATTTTAGTAAAACGTTGTTTTCATAGGGTTTAATCAAATCTGGGTGTGCTAAGTTATATTTCATACCAATTTGTGTCTTCAATCTCAATATTACCTTTGTAAGTACGTAAGGAAACCGATGACTCAGCAGGTAAAGAATTTGCCAGCAGTGCAGGAGACACAGGAGACGCGGGTTTGATCCCTGGGTTGGGAAGATCCCCTGGAGAAGGAAATGGCAACCCACTCCAGTATTCTTGCCTGGAGAATCCCATGGAGAGGAGCCTGGCAAGCTACAGTCTGTGGGGTCGTAAAACAGTGGAACATGACCTAGCGACTAAACAGCAAGGACAACAAATGTGCTGAATAGTTAATCTCTGAACTGTGAAAAGCCTTGTGATATCCTAAGACAAAAATCATTTAGAAAGGAAATGACGAATGAGTTGTATCTATAAAATATTCATTTCACATAAGGAGATGTTTTAGAATTAGACTCTACACTAATATACTACAGAAAATATTGATAGCAGTAACTCTTCAGGATGGAATTAAGGCTGAAATTTAAACCCAGCCTAGCCCTAAAATTTCTATGAGTAACATTTATTGCATCAGACATACTCAGTCACATTCTGAAACTTATGACTTGTTAAATTGGAGTGTGTGTGTATCTATCCAGACAGGCTAAGAAATGGAAGTGTAATATAGTTTTCACATGTTATGTGAGAAAATGTTCTCCTTTTGGTTGGTTGGTTGGTTATGGAGATTTTGAATTCACAGACCCTGACACCTGCAGATATATGCACATTTGCAGATGGTAATTGGAGCCTTACCCCCCCACCACCTCTCTCAGTATCTTCCTCTTTTGCTTATCTTTGCAGAGCTCACAGGGAGGAAGAAGAGGCTGCTGTACTGGCACATTCTCAGGTCTGACTCTGTCTCCCCTGTTGTTTGGAATCAGCTGCCTTTGGGTTCAGAAAAGTTAGAGTGGGTCTCATCTCCCCTCCCCGAAAGATGTGAAGACGTCAGCCCTGAGGGAGTCAGCTGGGTGGTCGAGGATGAGTCAGTCATTTTGTGTAAGGAGCAGTAGGTGCATGGCATCAGGTCAAGTTCTTAGACACCCTTCATCAATTCCATCCTTTCCGAGTTGCCTTTTAATGATGCTGGTAGAACAACTGCTTTAAACGACTTATTGAATTTTCCAGCCTGGGACGAGCTTAGGGATTATTGAATGTCATCTCTATCATTTTATGGAAATGAAAGGCCCAGAGATGTGACATGCTTTTCCCAAGGCCGCATAACTAGTAGTGACGACTGAGCCGGGAAGTGTTTATTGCCACCCTTTTGCTTTAAACTCCGCCTTCCATGTCCAGGCAAATGAGTGACTGAGCTGAGGTGGTCAGCAGTTGTTTTGATTGAAATGGTATAATCAATTAAAATTCCTGCAACTAGGGTTTATTTTTCAGTTGAACTACAATGCTGGTGAACAGACTTGAAGCTGATTAAGCATTTTTTATTCAATTCTTTATGGATTCCTTGGGCCATTCTCTCATCTGAGCCCCAGAACATTTTATTCCTTAAAAAATGCAATTAGGCATGCCATGTAAAATGTATAGTCTTGTGTGATTATAGGAATTTTGCCATTATATCCTCTCAGCAAAAGATGATTTTATTATGTAGAACTGAATTGGAGTCATGTAAATGGAAAACAGTTTTTTAAAAACATCAAGAAAGAACCACCACTGTAAAGAATGTGATAACATCTACATCACATAAATATTGGGTTTTGACTAAGAGTGTTCTTTGGAACTCAGAATAAGGAATCCGTGAAGGAAATAATCCAGTACCACCTTAAAATTTTTCTCAAGCGTATCTCAGGGAAAAATGCAGTTAACAAGCATTCTGATAATCATCCTAAAATAATAGATTTCTTTCAGTTGTAAGACAAAGAAATTTGTGTCAACAAAGATGGGATATTGGATATAAAGACTGATACTTTTTTCTGTAGCTTCTGGCCTGGTGTTTTAAAAGTCAAGAAGTGTATTTTTCATTCACAGCCATAGCAAGGTATAATGGAATCAATCATAAAATTGTTTAAACAAAGGCATTTATGAACGCATGCAAAATTGATGCAAAGAGAGAAAGTGAGATCATCAGTGTGTCTACCATAAACATTTATTGCATCTACGTACATGTACATATGTTTCAATTATAGCCATATTGATAGAGTTTTTGTTTAATCTTCTATTTTCAGCAGCAAGTTCATACTTTGTTTCATGACAAGTGCCTTTTAGGATTTCCACGTGACATGTATTAACATTTTTGGCTTCAAAAGTACCTCTAATGAACCATTTACAATTTTTTTAAGAGTGCTTCAAAAATTAGGCTGTGACAGTTATCCAAAACATAATTTGATACGCTGTTTAATTATTTACTATGTTATTTAAAAATTGAAGTGTGGCCTCTGGTTGGTTGGTTGATACAGTACCATTAAGGTGGTGAAGCCCCTTCAAGACTATAATTATCAGCTGAGTCCTTCATGGTTGGGATTTAGAAATTAGATTGTGTTCTAATAAAATTCAAAATAAAATTCAAAAATGTCAACTTCAGTGTTTTAAAAAAAAACATGTCCTTAAAATATTACAAAACAGCTACATCTTTGAAAAATAATTACTAAGCTAAGGAAATAAAGTATTCTAAATAAAATATTCTATAAAATATTCTATTAAAGTGAAAATGGACTAATCCATATATTGCTTCTTATTATATTTATGTGCACTCACATTGATAGCCCATTTTCATATTCTCAAGAAAAATACATGATTCTGTTTTACAAAAATATTTGTTTACCTAACATGGTTCAAATCTGCAATAATGGTGGGTCTTGAAGCAAACTTCATGATAGCTCAGTCTCTTCTAACAAATGATCGAACATCATGACAAAACACAAATCTCTTTACAGGAGAAAAATGAAAGTGATGAATAGCTCTCTCTGCAGCAGGTTATCAAATTGTGCTTGTTTTTGTGAAACAACAAACTGCATTTTTTTTCTGGGAGTAACACAAATGGAAATATAAAGCAGCTTAGTTAAATATCTTTTTTAAAAATTGGAGTATAATTGCTTTACGATGTTGTGTTAGTTTCTGCTGTGAACGAAGTGAATCAGCTACAAGTATACATATATCCCTTCCCTCTTCAGCCTCCCTCCTACCCGTATCCCACCTCTCCAGGTCGTCACAGAGCACCAATCTGAACTCCCTCTGCCATACAGCAGCTTCCCACTAGCTAGCTATTTTACAAACATTAGTGCAGATATGTCGATCCTAATCTCCCAATTTGACCCACCTTCCCCTCCCCCTCCATGTCCACATGTATGTATCTATGTTAAATATCTTTTGAAGAGTACTCTGAAGACCTCTACATTAGACTTACCTATCATTTAAGAATGCAAATTATTGGCTAGTCTCAGACCTATGGAATCAGAGGGTTCTCTAAAATTTGAAAACCAGTGATTGAGATGCTTAACTATATCTTTATTAAAAAAAAAAAAAATAGATGTGTGTGTATGTGTGTGTGTGTGCTGCTAATTAAATTTACACGTTGCTACTGCTGCTAAGTCGCTTCAGTCGTGTCCGACTCTGTGTAACCCCATAGAAGGCAGCCCACCAGGCTCCCCTGCCCCTGGGATTCTCCAGGCGAGAATACTGGAGTGGGTTGCCATTTCTTTCTCCAATGCATTAAAGTGAAAAGTGAAAGTGAAGTCGCTCAGTTGTGTCCGACTCTTCAAGACCCCATGGACCGCAGCCTACCAGGCTCCTCCATCCATGGGATTTTCCAGGCAAGAGTACTGGAGTGGGGTGCCATTGCCTCCTCCTATATATATATATATATATATATATATATATATACACATACACACATATATGTATATGCACATAACTGAATCACTGTGCTGTACAACTAAAACTAACATGACATTGTAAATTAACAATACTTCAATTTTTTAAAAATAAATTTTAAAAGTCTTCCCTAATCCTCAAAATCAGGTAACTGTATTTTTCTTTCACTTTATAATATTTACATCATCATTACTGCTGAGACAGCAAGGGCTGTGTCTTCTCTGCTGTGTTCTCAAAGCTTAGCACAGTAACTGACACATGGTAAATAAGAAACTCTTTGTTGAATAAGTAAATGACTAATTAATATAATATAGAATGCTGGCCACAGTGAAGCAGAACTCTTGATGATAATTCCATTTCCCAAGTCACAGACAAAAATGATTTTAAATAAGTAGTGATTCCTTCCCTCTCCCACCACTTATGTCACCAGCCCTTTGGAGAGGAGAGTGTTCTTTTAACTATAATTTTCCAACCCGCCACCTTTAAAACTGAACTGTCATGTCAGCTTCAGATATTGAAGCATGTCTACATCTCTACAGTCATTCATGCCAAATGTTTTTGCTAATTCGGGTTTAAAACAGAAAGTTTCCTACACCATTGGCATTGAAATCAAGAATGCTCTTAAGAGAAGGAGTTAAAAGTGCAAGACAAGAGAAGTTCCATACAGTGACGTCCTTGATTAAGGGTTAAGGGAAATGGAAGAAGCCGCAGACACTAGGGGACTTCCCTTTTGGCTCAGCTGGTAAAGAATCAACCTGCAATGCGGGAGACCTGGGTTCAATTGCTGGGTTGGGAAGATCCCCTGGAGAAGGGAAAGGCAACCCACTCCAGTATTCTGGCCTGGAGAATTCCATGGGCTATACAGTCCATGAGGTCACAAAGAGTCAGACACAACTGAGTGACTTTGTTTTAATTTTGTTTCACAGACACTAGAAACATTGTATAAATTATTTGAGGTTAAGTCTGGAAATCAGTTAGAAAACCATAGAGAGAGTTTTGAAAATTTTTGGCCAAGCCATCAAGATTAAGGGGCATATTTTATTTGCTTGAATATAGAGTAAAGTTTGTGTTAAAAGCATCATCCCTTAAAGTGAGAGCATGAAGGGACTTGCCTCGTGATCCAGGGGTTAAGACACTGGGTTCCGTTGCAGGGTGCAGGTTCCAACCATGGTCAGGGAACTAAGATCCCACATGCCATGCAGCATGAACAAAAAAATAGAAGGAAAACAAAACAAAAATGGAATGGAGGGCTGATCTGGGAAAATGACCCTAGTGCACCTGCCCTTACATTTATACATAAACCACCCTTCTGGGATAGGAAAGAGTCCAGAGAGGGAGATGCCTAGAACACTTCTTAATTTAAATGATACATTTAGTAACAATGTTCCAGGCTCAGAAGCCTAGAGCATGGCTGTCTGGAAGTCAGTGACCATAGCATCTCTACCTTAGCGCCCCCTCCCCACCCCCAAGAGCTCTTGCTCATTCAAGGCAGGAGCTACTTGGTCAAGGTCTGTTGAATATTGAATACAAACAAAAAGAAAACTCACATAGAACAAAGAATAGAGAATTTTAAGTAGCTGATCTTTCTATCATTGAAATTTCCTCTTGACTATTATACTAAATTCTAGACTGACACTAAAATTGCCTATACTAAACTACAGACCCAGATGGGGTGAGAAAGGTGAACATGGACAAGCCCAGGCAGGGTCTGAAGCTGCCAGAGTGTAGGGTGGGAGACTGGCCACTGGGAAGACAAGTACAGTTGCTGAGATCAGAAACAAGTAGAGTTGCCTCTGAGATAATGGCCCGAGACTTCACTTCCTCGCCTAAGGGACTGGCTGAGTTGAAGATTTTTAAGTGGGATTTGAATCCTTGCTGAAGAAGGTTGGCAAGTGTTTAAAGGGACTAAGACATAAGAGAGCTTACAGTTTGACTTGTAGAACATTCCTCTTTCCACACCCAGATTAATAATTCCCAGGAAGGGCCAGATTCATGGGCATACAACCTTATACAGCTTGAGGGGCTCTCTACTTGCTTCAGTGCTCTGCTATTGCCATCTTGAAATTCTCCAGAATTTTATTTTAGAACTTTTATTTTATAAGCAAGGCTCTGTGGGACAATGGAGTATGCACATGAGCAGAGAGGATACCCACAAGCAGCATGTCTGTCACCTCATTTGCATACAGTGTTTAACGTGCCCCATAAGCATAGACTTCTGAGGGACCCATGACACAGGCAAGTTCAGCAAGACTGAAAGTGAGTACAGGTAACATTAAAACTGAGTAATCCAAGGGTGCTGACAGCCCCAGTCTACACTTTCAGCCTGAACCAGAACATGCTTTGAACAGAAAAAAAAAAAAAAAAAGCAATGGGATTCTAAAAGAAGCATTAGCAATTTAAGAATCCCATCGTTTTTCACTCATGTTATTCTCCTGCTCTAGCCAAACACTTTCACCAAAAATGATGACTTAGGAGGAAAGGGAGAGATAAGCAACACATAGTTCCTTCTTTCAGTTCCTCTTTACTCAGCTGAAAGGTAGAGAGTGCGGGTACAATGTGTATATATCCAGACATGATGTAAACACAGCGCAGCATTTCCATTCTTCTGATAAGAGCAAAATATATAAGTGTGTGCGTGCGCGCTGAGTCGCTTCAGTCATGTCCAACTGTGACCCTATGGGCTGTAGCTCACCAGGCTCCTCTGTCCATGGGGATTCTCCAGGCAACAATATCAGAGTGGGTTGTCCTGCCTTCCTCCAGATATATGCATGTACAATCTACAGATTATAAATTGTGCCATTCCAATGATTCTGAATATGCTCTTGTATTTATGCTTAAAACTGACATTGCATGATATAAAAATGAATGATAAAATTCATGCAAATAATTTAAAAATTTAATATCTTTCTACTTAGAATGACATTAAATAAAAACTTAGAAAAGGCATAACAAATCAAGAAAAAAGCCACAGAAGGAAAAAAAAATGTCTTTTAATACCTTTAATAGCATTTTACCCCTGCTCTTTCTTGCTTTCTTTTTTTTTTTAGTTGAAGTATAGTTGACTGACAATGTAGTGTTAGTTTCAGGTATATAGCAGTTATATATATATATTTATACACTTTTTCAATTTTTTCCCCTTATTGGTTATTACAAAATATTGAGTATAGTTCTCCCCACTGCTTTTTCTTCTTCTTTTTTTAAAATTTATTTTAACTGGAGGCTAAT
This sequence comes from Ovis canadensis, assembly GCF_042477335.2. Classification (NCBI taxonomy): domain Eukaryota; kingdom Metazoa; phylum Chordata; class Mammalia; order Artiodactyla; family Bovidae; genus Ovis; species Ovis canadensis. The sequence goes on along the minus strand of NC_091247.1, from coordinate 134,399,326 downwards.
TACTTTACAATACTGTAGTGGTTTGTGCCATACGTTGACATGAATCTGCCACGGGTGTACATGTGTTCCCTATCCTGAACTCCCCTCCCAACTCCCTCCCCATCCCATCCTTCAGGGTCATTCCAGTGCACCAGCCCTGAGCACCCTGTCTCATGCATTGAACCTGGACTGGCGATCTGTTTCACATATGCTATTATACATGTTTCAGTGCTATTCTCCCAAATCATCCCACCCTCACCTTCTCCCAGAGAGTCCAAAAGTCTGTTCTTTACATCTGTATCTCTTTTGCTATCTCGCATCGTATAGGGTCATTGTTACCATCTTTCTAAATTCCATATATATGTGTTAATATACTGTATTAGTTTTTTTCTTTCTGACTTACTTCACTCTGTATAATAGGCTCCAGTTTCAGCCACTTCATTAGAACTGATTCAAATGCTTTCTTTTTAATAGCTGAGTAATATTCCATTGTGTATATGTACCACAAATTTCTTATCCATTTATCTTCCGATGGACATCTAGGTTGCTTCCATGTCCTGGCTATTATAAACAGTGCTGCGATTAACATTGGGGTACACATGTCTCTTTCTCTTTTTTTTAATTTAATTTTTTTACTTTACAATACTGTTTCCTCAGTGTGTATGCCCAGCAGTGGGATTTCTGGGTCATATGGCAGTTCTATTTCCAGTTTTTAAAGGAATCTCCACACTGTTCTTCATAGTGGCTGTACTAGTTTGCCTTCCCACCAACAGTGTAAGAGGGTTCCCTTTTCTCTGCACCCTCTCCAGCATTTGTTGTTTGTAGACTTTTGGATAGCAACCATTCCAACTGGCATGATATGGTACCTCATTGTGGTTTTGATTTGCATTTCTCTGATAATGAGTTAGGTTGAGCATCTTTTCATGTGTTTGTTAGCCATCCGTATGTCTTCTTTGGAGAAATGTCTGTTTAGTTCTTTGGCCCATTTTTTGATTGGGTCGCTTATTTTTCTGGAATTGAGCTGCAGGAGTTACTCGTATATTTTTGAGATTAATTCTTTGTTATTTGCTTCATTTGCTATTATTTTCTCCCATTCTGAAGGCTGTCTTTTCACCTTGCTTATAGTTTCCTTCATTGTACAAAAGCTTTTAAGTTTAACTAGGCCCCATTTGCTTATTTTTGCTTTTATTTCCATTACTCTGGGAGCTGGGTCATAGAGGATCCTGCTATGATTTATGTCAGAGAGGGTTTTGCCTATGTTTTCCTCTAGGAGTTTTATAGTTTCTGGTCTTACATTTAGATGTTTAATCCATTTTGCATTTATTTTTGTGTATGGTGTTAGAAAGTGTTCTAGTTTCATTCTTTTACACATGGTTGACCAGTTTTCCCAACACCACTTGTTAAAAAGATTAAAGTCTTTTCTCCATTGTATATTCTTGCCTCCTTTGTCAAAGATAAGGTGTCCATAGGCGTATGGATTTATCTCTGGGCTTTCTATTTTGTTCCATTGATCTATGTTTCTGTCTTTGCGCTAGTACCATACTGTCTTGATGACTGTTGCTCTGTAGTATAGACTGAAGTCAGGCAGGTTGATTCCTCCAGTTCCATTCTTCTTTCTCAAGATTGCTTTGGCTATTTGAGGTTTTCTGTATTTCCATACAAATTATGAAATTATTTGTTCTGGTTCTCTGAAAAATACCATTGGTAGCTTGATAGGGATTGCATTGAATCTACAGATACTTTGGGTAGTATACTCATTTTCACTATATTGATTCTTCCAATCCATGAACATGGTATATTTCTCCATATATTTGTGTCATCTTTGATTTCTTTCATCAGTGTTTTATAGTTTTCTATATATAGGTCTTTTGTTTCTTTAGGTAGATTTATTCCTAAGTATTTTTCAACAAAGAGTTGTGCATTTTCATTTTGCACTGGGCCTGCATATTATATAGCTAGCCTTGCTCTCAGGCAAGTTTTCCAAGGATCATCATCTTGGAAAATTTTGGAAAGGAGGAATGTACAGCCGGGAACTGGAGCCTGGAAAATTTATCTAACACCCTTCCCAATCGCCGGGCACTTAGAGGGCATTGTCAGGAACTCTGATGAAATAGGCAGATCTGGGCTCTGCTCCTTAGCTATGTGGTCTTCTGAAAGTTGCTTAAACTTTCTGAGCCTCCATTTCTCCATCTGTGAAAGTGGAAAGTAACATGCATGGGTGCTTGAGGGCTAGACGTAACTCATGCAAAGTGTCTACTACATGGTAAGCTCTTAATATATAATAGTTATTAACACAGCTATAAAGGTTCTGTTATTTCTGGAACCCATAGGATGGTCCTTATATATGGCAGATTAAGGATTGCTTTAGAGAAAGGATTTGAAGACATACTGATTTTCTCCTGATGCCCGAAATCCCACCACCAATCCACTCCTGATTATTCTAACTCTCTTTTCTATGTGCCTACCCAGAAAAGGTATAACACAAAACCTGAGCATCTCAGTGTGAATGTAACAACAGACAGAGGAAGTATCTGCAGTGGAAGGTGGAGTGGAGGATGTTCCTGAAAGAGAAAAGTGTCCTGGATTGAACACATGAGGGAAGAGTAGAGGAAAGGACAAAAACAAATCCCACCTTCTTGGAAGCTGGCTATGTGTTAGACTTGTGGTCATCAAAGTGGACAAGCTTGAGCAAATCGAACATCTAACTCATCAGTCTCAATTTCATGTAAAACAATAGGTTGATTATTCTAAAGAAAACCTTCACAGTCTAAGATTCAAAAATTCAACAAGCATTCATCAGTGACTTGTTCTATGTGTGACATGGTGCTAGGCACTTTGGGAGACACAAAAAGGAATAAAGAAGTATCTCTGCCCTCAAATATCCCTGCCCATTTGGAAGAAAGGATGAGATCAACACCTGCCACATATAAGGCAGGAAAGAAAAAGTGCTCTGGGAAGAACAGAGACTAAGATACAGAGAAAAGAGCAGGCATCTTTGTATTTTGAGCTGAGGTATGTCTTTCTCTAGGGCTTCCCAGTGGCAAAGAATTTGCCTGGAGACTCAGGAGACATGAGTTCAATCCCTGGGTCAAGAAGATCCCTTGGAGTAGGAAATGGCAACCTACTCTAGTATTCTTGCCTGGAAAATCCCATGGACAAAGGAGCCTGGTGGACTATAGTCCGTGGGATTGCAAAGAGTCAGATGTGACAGAGTAACTGAGCACGCACATGTCTTTCTCTTTACCCTTCCTGTCCTATTCTCTCCTACAGAAACACTTTCATTTTGCTACATCCTAGGAACTATGTTTTTGGGGGGCACATAAACTGCATCAAACGATGCCAGAAACTTTCACCTATATCACATCAGTTGATTTATGTAAATACTGCTAGGATTAAAAAAATGGACTATTAGAAGCTAAGGACCTACTCAAAGTTGTACAACTAGTGAGTATCAGAGTCAGAATTCAAACCTAGGTTAATCTGAGTGCATAGACCAATTAGTCTCTTTCCATTTGTTTCTGTAAGAGCCTTCCCAAGTTTCCCCAAAGAGACCATGAGGTTATGTTCCTCTACACCTTTGCATCTGTTCTTCCTCTGTCTAGAACAACTTTAATCTCTTGTCTCCAGGGTAAACTCCTATACATAATTTCAAATCCAACTCAGCTATTAACTCTTTTTAACCTACCTCTTCAGCCCTCCAAGAGATTAATAATTATCTATTCTCTGCTTCCAGATATGTCCTGTATATGCTGTTACCCACTTATCATATTGTAGAAGAATTCACTTATAAATTTGTCATCAATTTTAGACAGCAAAATCTTTGAGGGATGGTTCATATCTTTTGCATTTATATATTTAGCACATGGTAGGAACTCAACAAATTTTTGCTAAAACACATTGAATTGGATATTCAGTTAAGGGAATTAGTATTGGGGATTAGAATTATAATTTTTTTAAAGGACCAGAAAATAAATATTTTAAGCTTTGCAGGCTATAAGGTCTCTGTCACAATTACTCTACACTGCTGTTTCAGTGCAAAAACAGCCTTAGAAAGCATTCTGAAATGAATGAGCTGTGAAATCAATGTGACTATGTTCCAATAAGACTTTATCAATAAAAGCAATCTGGTAGCCCAGATTTGGCATTCAGGCTGTAGTTTGCTAACCCTTGATGTACTGTATGCCATCAAACTGATATTAGGAGTGGGAATAGACAAGGCCTTCCCAAGTGGGATAAGTAGCATGTGCAAATGCCCTGTGGCAGTATCCATTCAGGGAGAAACAAAGACCAGTAAGGCTAGTTTATGGTGTGCAAAGAAGGGAGTCATAATAGATACATGTGGGCAAGTGGGGTAAAACTATGGAGAGCTTCAAAAGCTAGAGTAAAGTCTATTCTAAATCCAGTAGGTATGGGAATGCCATTGAAGTTTTTGAACAGATTGATGACCTGCAGTGACTAAACATTAGAAATTAAACTGCCCACACATGTACTAGACACACATAGATCGAGACATTTGTAAAACACTCTAAGCAAAGGACTAGCAACAGTGAAAATGGAAAAATATGGGCGAATGTGAGAGTGGCAGAGGCAAAGTCTGCAGGAATTGGTGACTGATTTCACATCAGCTTGAAGAGAATAAAAGATGCCTTTTCTAGCCTGGTGCCTGGGAACACAGTAGACTCAGTAATAAAACAAGGAAGGGCAAGAGGAAGAACAGACTTCAGAAAAAAAAGAAATAATCAATTTGTTTCAGACATGTTAAGTCTGAGTTCAATACTTGTTTTGCCTGGTCAAAGCCCAAGTTTAAATTCTGTGAATTACAACAGCATTCCTTTCCAAAACTGGATTAAAATATTTCTGCCCTTTGGCAGGGAAAAGACTTATAAGTTTTTTCCAAAATATACCTTTCCATGATGTTTAATCTCTGTTTAATTTTTATTTTAAGCTCCACTTCTCCTAACAACTAAAGAATACTTAGAGTTTTCTCTCCTACCCCGTGTCTTCTAATTTTCCAGTAATGTGCTATGTAACTCAGACCATTCACTTTAGGTTCACATTTTCTCCATATAATGGGATAAATTAATGGAGACATGAATTCAATCCCTGGGTCAGGAAGATCCCCTGAAAAGGAAATGGCAACCCACTCCAGTATTCTTGCCTGAAAAAATCTCATGGACAGAGGAACCAGGCAGGGTACCATCCTTAAGGTAGAAAAGAGTCAGACACGACTTAGCAACTGAGCACCCACACATGCTTGGTGGGGATTTAGGTCTTTCTGTATGCACTGTGATTATTGAGATAAGCAGAGTCACAGTACAGCCCAATAAGAACACAAAAACCTAAATGTCAAGCTTGAGAGACAATTGAAATTGAATTCCAGTCAATTTGGAACATGTCCCGAAGGATAATTGTTGTGGCACGTAGAAACTGAGGTCAGCAACTTGCACATTCTGAGTCGGGTTGCAAAATCTTGGTAAGAAGCATCTGAGAGCAGAGTCAGAATGACTAAGTCAAGTCACACGGTTGAGATTCACACATAGAAACCAGGTGAGGCTGAAAGTGGAGAAGAGCAGCAGAAGGGAGAATGTCTGGATCTTAACTGACCATGAGCAGCCAGGAGGTGTATACTCAGCCCAGTGCCACAGTATTCGGAGCCCTTGATGTCAGGCAACAGCAGTGGTGGTGAAGTATACAACTTCAAATGGAAAACTACTTTCAACTCCCTATAACATTTAAAAATATATAGATAGATCCACCACTATACAACTAATAGAAAGGCCAAAACCTCGAACAGTGACAACACCAAGTGTTGGCAACAGGAACTCTCATCCATTGCTGATAAGAATGCAAAATGGTACAGCCACTTTGGAGGACAGTGTGGTAGTCTTATAAAAGTAAACATATTCTTACCATATGATTCAGCAATTGTGCTTCTTGGTGTTTACCCAAAGGTGTTGAAAATTTTGTCCACCCTGAAATCTGCATGTGGATGTTTAGAGCAAATTTGGAAGCAACCAAGATGTTCCTCCTTAGAAGAATGGATAAATGCTATGTGGGGTGGTACATCCAGACCATGAAATATGATTCACCACTAAAATCAAATGAGCTGTTAAGCTATGAAAAGACATGGGAGAACTTTAAACACATGTTTAATTTTCTTAAAAGTGAAAGAAGCGAATCTGAAAAGGCTACATACTATGTGATTCCAACTATATGACATTCTGGAAAAAGCAAAACTATGGCGATAGCAAGAAATATCCGTGGTTGCCAGGGGTTGGCAGGGAGAGCTGGGGTTAAATAGGAAGAGCACAGAGGAATTTCAAGGAAGTGTAACTATTTTATGTGATAATACAGTGGGGGATACGTGACATTACACATTTGTCCAAACTCATAGAATATACAGCACCAAGAGTGAATCCTAATATAAACTAGGGACTTTGGGTGATGACGTGTCAAAATAGATTCATCAACTATAACTAATGTACCATTGTGTTAATGATTGCTGATAATGGGTGAGGCTATTCATGTGAGGCAACAGAGAGTATATGGGAAATCACCGTACCTTCCTCTCAGTTTTGTTGTGAACCTGAAACTCCTCTAAAAAACCAAAGCCTTAATAAATTTTTTAAAAAAATCAAATTTACTAAAAGAAGAACAACAAAAAAGATCCTAAAAAGGATGATAAAATCAAAAGTTACAAGAAAAACTTATAAATAAAAATTATACTACAATCTGAACAAAGTCTGTAGTTTAGTTATTAGTATTGTAAAAAAGGTACTTTCTTAGTTCTGACAAATACAGTATGGTTAGGTAAGATATTAACATTAGAAGAAGCCGAATGAAGGTAGACAGGAGCACTCTGTTGCTGTCTTTGTAACTTCTCTGTAAAATCTAAAATAATTCCAAAATTAAAAAGGAAAAAAAAAATCTCCACATAGCTTCCTGGATCCACCATTTACAGAGCTGAAAGATTAGTCACTGCTTAGGCTGGTTTTTCTTCCAAAAGCCCTTACTGCAATGAGTCAGTCAGTTGCTCAGGGCACATAAGTAGAGACTGACGGACCTCAGTTCCAAGCCTGGCTCTGTTATTTACTAGCTGTGTGAGTTGGAGCAAGTTTCCTTAACTTCCGTAAGTCTCTATTTATTTCACCTATAAAGTGAGTACACTAATACCTGCCTGTTACAAAATAATCCAGGGTGCTTTGCACATTGCCTGACACATGGATAGTGCTCTTCATGTGACAGTTAGTAGTACTGATTGATATCTGTATATCATATGTGTGTATGTCAGAATTTAACCTCTCCATGGACAGAGCTGCCTACACGGCACTCGGCGTATCTCATCAGCACCCCAGATGAAACACTACACTTGTTTTGCTGTGCTTTGGGTTCACAAACAGAAGGTTCGTCCAGCCTTCTCTCAGAAATATGATTTTCAGCTCAGCCCCTCTTTTATATTAAAGTAAGCACCATGACCAGATGGTCCCTGTTCTGGAGTTCCAGAATGACATTAAAAATGAGTGGCAGAGGGATTTTATTAGTCATTTGTTGGCATCAGAGCAGCCATTTCCATGAAATTATAGGACAATGACAAAATTAAAGCAGCTTAGGCTGGGCTTCAGAAAGCTGGTCTCTGTCTGCAAATACTCACAGGTCAGGAATGTGAAACAGGGGCAATAAATTGAAGAATTACTGCCTGACGATCCCAGGTCTTTTTGGCTGAGAAGCCAAGACCTCTCTCGAGCTGGGCCCTGAGGAAAATATTCTAATGACAGGAAATACTGCCATGCTGGAGGATGCCTGCAACACCTCAGCTTTATGGTGAGCATGACGCCACCAGTGGAAGGAGATAGGTCTTAATGGGCTGTGGGAAACTGCCCATGAGCTGGATTTAGTAGGTGAAGAGAAGCTAAAATCAAACCTGGGACTTGAAGCTAGCACATCCAGGTAGAGGGTCCTGTTCAAGTGTTCCCTAGCTGGCCAGGGTCCTGCCTTACACGTCATCACCTTGGACCCCACCTCCTCTCTGTCCTATCATTCCTCAATGAAGCTGCCTTCCCACCACTTACATCCCCCTCCTCTAGACTATATCCTCCCCCCACCCCCACCCCCTGCCCAACTTAGGATCTCAGAAGCTAATGACAGATACAGTGGAACAAATAAACACTGAGCTTAGAGACTCCAGACCTGAGTTCTGATCCTAACTCCACCACTTGCTTATGCAAAAAAAGGGAATGAACATCTCTCACCATTCCAGTTTTTTCACATTGAATAGCTTCCTTTGCATTAAAAATAACAAATTCCTCTCTTGGTCTGTAATTTCCATATGTGATTGTTGTGGGGTTTAAATGAAACAACATGAAAAGCATCTAGTACCTTGCAGGCATTCAATCAACATTAATTCAGTTCAGTTCAATTCAGTCACTCAGTTGCGTCCAACTCTTTACAACCCCGTGGACTGCAGCACTCCAGGCTTCCCTATCCATCACCAACTCCTGGAACCTACTCAAACTCATTTCCATTGTGTCAGTGACGCCATCCAACCAACTCATCCTGTGTTGTCCCCTTCTCCTCTTGCCTTCAATCTTTCCCAGCAACAGGGTCTTTTCCAATGAGTCAGTTCTTTGCATCAGGTGGCCAAAGTATTGGAGTTTCAGCTTCAGCATCAGTCCTTCCAATGACTATATACGACTGATTTCTTTTAGGATAGACTGGTTGGATCTCCTTGCAGTCCAAGGGACTCTCAAGAGTCTTCTCCAACACCACAGTTCAAAAGCATCAATTCTTCGGTGCTCAGCTTTCTTTATAGTCCAACTCTCACATCCATACATGACTACTGGAAAAACCATAGCTTTGACTAGACAGAACTTTGTTGGTAAAGTAATGTCTCTAGTTTTTAATATACTGTCTAGGTTGGTCATAGCTTTTCCTCCAGGGAGCAAGCATCTTTTAATTTCATGGATGCAGTCACCATCTGCAGTGATTTTGGAGCCCCCCCCCCCCAAATAAAGTCTGTCACTGTTTCCATTGTTTCCCCATCTACTTGCCATGAAGTGATGGGACTGGATGGCATGACCTTAGTTTTCTGAATGTTGAGTTTTAAGCCAACCTTTTCACTCTCCTTTTTCACTTTCATCAAAGGGCTCTTTAGTTCTTCTTCACTTTCTGCCATAAGGGTGGTATCATCTGTGTATCTGAGGTTATTGATACTACTTACATTCCCCTTATTATCCACTGGGGAACTTTAGGAAAATACCCAGGGATGGGTAACATAATTTTCACTGTCATTGGCCTAAATTTTGGCCTTGCTCATAGCACAGTGGAAAAAGTGAAATGTCTTAGAATTCCAAGAAACATTGCCTTTTGAGATTTTTTTAAAAATTCAAGTGAATATCAAATTTGAATTGTCTGCTCTCTGAGCTCAGACTTTTTTGACAGCAACTGATTTTGATTTTTATATCAGGGTATATAGGAAGTAATTAGTGAATTGAAGGAACTTCTTTCTTTGATATTTGCTTGAATAATTTTTCAACTTTTCCATGTATAGTTTCACTCTAAATCCACTGAAAAGAGAATAGTAAATGCATCTTGGTTGAGATCTTATGTCTCCTGAAAAGCTTTTTATGATTATCTTCAAGATATGCATCTTCTTTTCCAAAAGAAAGAAATAAAGATGATTAGAATCCGCTTCTCCTAAATATTATCCATTTCTTTAGCAGCTCCTAAAATTTCTAAAGGAGATAGAAAGTCTGCTTTTGTATATTTTGGAGAATGACAGGGAGACAGAAACCATTTACAAATGACAAAATGATTGTATTAACTTTTCAGACTGCCTTTTCTTTAAAATTTCATGTTTTATTGATTCTTAAGTACCTTGGTTCCAAGGCAGACAAGGGTCAGAAGCTGTTGTTCTTCTCGGACAGCATGTTAGTGGCATCATTTTTTTGTGTGATAACTTTACCATGGAGCTCCTGTCTGTTCTCTTCAAATTTCTGAACTGAACAGCAATTGATGAAATGCTAACTAGACTTATTATAGTGATTGTTTTACAGTTTTTACAAATATCAAATCATCATGCTATACACCTGAAGCTATATTTAAATTATACTTAAAGAAAAACTTATAATGTATTTTTTACAAATATCAAATCATCATGCTATACACCTGAAGTTATATTTAAATTATACTTAAAGAAAAAAATTATAATGTATTTTATATTGTACTCTGGTCTCTATTCAGCTTATAGAATAAATCATATTTTAATGTGTTTGAAAATTTTTGTTAGAATAATGATTAGGTTTTTTTTTTTTTGGTTCCATATGAATTTTATTTTATTTATTTATTTTTTTTCTCTTTTTATTCCCAAACATGAACCCCCCTCCCACCTCCCTCCCCATAACATCTTTCTGGGTCATCCCCATGCACCAGCCCCAAGCATGCTGCATCCTGCGTCAGACATAGACTGGCGATTCAATTCACATGATAGTATACATGTTAGAATGTGATTCTCCCAAATCATCCCACCCTCTCCCTCTCCCTCTGAATCCAAAAGTCCGTTATACACATCTGTGTCTCTTTCCCTGTCTTGCATACAGGGTCGTCATTGCCATCTTCCTAAATTCCATATATATGTGTTAGTATACTGTATTGGTGTTTTTCTTTCTGGCTTACTTCACTCTGTATAATCGGCTCCAGTTTCATCCATCTCATCAGAACTGATTCAAATGAATTCTTTTTAACCGCTGAGTAATACTCCATTGTGTATATGTACCACAGCTTTCTTATCCATTCATCTGCTGATGGACATCTAGGTTGTTTCCATGTCCTGGCTATTATAAACAGTGCTGCGATGAACATTGGGGTACATGTGTCTCTTTCAATTCTGGTGATTAGGTTTTGAATGAAGGAAAAACATAGTAAAATTTTTAAAAAATGAAAAGGCAGGTAATGAGACATAGCAGGTAAAAGTTAAATTCAATATGTGGTAAAAGGGAAATTGTTTTAGGATGAAGAAGAGGAAGAGAAGAATGTCATAAAAGTAAAAAAAAATACAGAATAAAAAACAAATATTGTGTATTAACACATATATATGGAATCTAAAAAATGGTTCTGATGAACCTATTTGCAGGGCAGGAATGGAGATGCAGAAGTAGAGAATGGACTGTAGACACAGTGGGGAAAGAGAGGGTGGGACAGCTTGAGAGAGTAGCATGGAAACATATACAGAACCACACAGAAAATAGACGATGGAAAGTTGCTGCATAACACAGGGAACTCAACCTGGTGCACTGTGACGTCCTAGAAGGGTGGGATGGGGTGGGTGGAGGGAGGCACATGAGGGAGGAGATATATATACATACATACTTTATAGTTGATTCACATTTTTGTTTTTTTAATTTAAATTTATTTATTTTAATTGGAGGCTAATTACAATATTGTATTGGTTTTGCCATACATCAACATGAATCCACCACGGGTGTACACGTGTTCCCCATCCTGAACCCCCCTCCCTCCTCCCTCCCTTTACCATCCCTCTGGGTCATCCCAGTGCACCAGCCCCAAGCATCCTGTATCCTGCATCAAACCTGGACTGGCGATTCTTTTCTTATATGATATTATACATGTTTCAATGCCATTCTCCCAAATCAGCCCATCCTCTCCCTCTCCCACAGAGTCCAAAAGACTGTTCTATACATCTGCATCTGATTCACATTTTTGTATGGTAGAAACCAACACAACATTGTAAAGCAATTATCTTCCAATTAAAAAAATTTTTTTTAATAATTATAACACCCGAAAGGTATTAGAGTGGTGGATGCCCTAGGTTCTCAGTGGAGATCTACCCATGTTAGCTGTGTGATTTTTAAAGAAATTACTTAGCCTTTCTATCTTAATTTTGTTACCTATACCAGAGATGATGTGCTAATAGCATCTAATAAGGTTATAAAAGAAGTAAATAAGTTAGTGCCTATCACATAGTAAGTACCATATACATCTTTGTTAAAGTAGAGATAACAATGGCATAGTAGGTATTTGACACAATGCATTTGTCAAAGTCATACAAATTTATGGCACAAAGAGTAAAATTTATGAACCACTCATTACATGATAGGTACTTTCTACTCATTAACTTCATAACTCCAAAATAACAGGTACCAGAATAAGATGCCACTTATAATGAATCAACCAAAACTAAGGTCTTAAGTTTCATAATGAGGAGTAAAACCCTTTTGAAAAACAAAACTAAAATTATGAAATTAACTTTATTAAAATGCACTTTTAAAAAATGCATAGTATGCATGTATATTCATATGGGAGTTCTTTGAATAAACAAGTAACAAATCAACTTGGGTTTGTTTTAGCATCGTTTTTGCAACCAAAATGTATGATGTCATGAAATGGCATCGTAAAAGCTTGGTCTTCAAGAGGATATTTTTACAAAAACAATTTATGACTTGCTTAATTTTCCCAATATTTCCCTTGTCTTCTGATGTTCAAGTCATTCTCTTCTGAAGAAACTGTCCTGTCCCCATCCTTGTCCCTCATGAAATCCAACTTAGATCACCTCACTTATTCTTTTTCTGCCTTTGACTTCCAGGGCGTTTTTTTTCCCTCCCTGCTTCTCTGATTAACTTCATTTCATTATGTTGGGTATTATAGTTAGTTGTTTAAATGCCTTTCCTTTTCCAGAAAATGATATTAAGAACTGCAACAATGTCTAGGCAAGCTTTACGTTCTCTACAGCACCTAGAGCAGTGCCTTGTGTTCAGCCAGCCTCAGTTTCCCCCTTTATAGACTAGAGGAGGGTCTTCCCTGGCGGCCCAGTGGCTGAGACTGTGCTCCAGTGCAGGGGGCCCAGGCTTCATGCCTGGCTCCGGGAACTGGATTCCGCGTGCTGCAACTAGCAGTCTGTACACCTCAGCTAAAGATCCCTCATGCTACCACGGAGATCAAAAATGCCATGTGCCACAACCAAGACCCAGAGCAGCCAAGTAACATTAAAAAAAAAAAAAAAAAATAGAGGAGAGTAACAAAACCTGAAATTCCTTCTTCGCAGATTATTGTGAGAGCTGGTGAGACTGTCCTGTCCCCCAGGCGGGGCCAGGAGACCACTGGCACTTTCCCTAATTTTCCCTGAGAATGTCAATCCCTCTGCTTCATAAGCCATGGCAGGGAGAGTTTAGAACTTTCTCTTTTCCCAGTAGAGCAGGTTTAGTCAATACATTTCAACCTGCATGCTCATTCCAATATCCTGACCTCTGACCTCTGAGGTACAGCACCGAGAACAATTCTAGGACCAAGGGGAGAGACTGCCATGATGAGATAGAAATGTCTGCCATGACTTTAGGATTGGGAACTGATGGTGCGTGATCTGTAATCTCAAAACATTGCCACCAGCGGTTACTCAGGCCCTGAGCACGTATGCTACTTCTCACATCAGGGAGAAGAATTGATTTCCTCGCCCCTTGAATCTGGGCTCACCTTGTAACTTGCTTTGACTGACTTTGGAAATAGTGATATGGGACTTCAGAAGCTAAGCCTTGAAAGAGATGAACAGTTTTTGCTTCCTCTCTTTTAGAAGCCAGATGCCGTCTAAGAAGTCTGACTAACCTGAGGCCACCATGTTATAAGGAAGCCCAAGATAGCCCTGGGGCGAGAGAGGGGCCATGCTGAAGATCACTGAGGTGCCTGTCATGTGAGTGAAGCGTTATTGGACCTTCGGGCCCATTGAATGCAGCTGAATGACTCTAGGTGACACTCTGTGGGACTGAAGAGCCAGCCAGATGTGCCTTGCCCGGATTTCTGCCCCACAGAGTTACCAAAAAATGGCAAAGAATCTGTCTGCAATGCAGGAGACCCAGGTTCCATCCCTGGGTTGGGAAGATCCCCTGGAGCAAGGAATGGCATCCACTCTATTATTCTTGCCTGGAGAATTCCATGGACAGAAAAGCCTGGTGGGCTACAGTCCATGGAAGCAAAAAAGTCAAGACACTACTGAGCAACTAACACTTTTTTTTTTCACTTTTAAGTTATTTACATATTGGGATGGTTTATTGCATATCAGTAGGTAAATGAAATGCCGTAGTTTGGACCAGAGTTTTACCATTTCTAAATTAAAGGGTACTGGTTAGCTCCCAGACCCCTAATCCAGGTAATCTAATTCAATTGCTTAGACACTGGTATATTTTAAACCTCTCCATCAGACTCTCATGTAGAATTAGAGTTCAGAATCACTGGTCCAGGTATTGTAAGTGGATACCCTGAATTAGAAAGTCAAACTGAGCTGAAACAGAGGGGTAAAATTCAGAAGCCATGAACATCTAGGATTAGCTAGATAAACAAAATAAAACAAAAACTCCTTAGTCATTGACAACAAGCCTCATTATGTTGGGGAAGCTGCAAAGGTACAAACTGAGAAGAACACAGCAATTAGAGATAAAGGAGGAAAGAGAAAGATAAAAGAACATTCCTCTTTTTTTTCTGAACAAATATAATTTTTCTATTTTTTTTCTATCTCATTTTTTTTCTGTGTCTGTACTAAATGAAACTTACCTGGAGTTGGGTGACAAAAGTCTGCATTGCATTCCCGTTAATGTCATCTTAAGCTAAGTTTGCAGTGTGTTCAGGGGTCCTCTAGGTCCTTATCCTCAAACTCAGGCCCAGTATCACCTGAATTGCAACAAAATTAGCCACACAAGCAAGATATATAGATGAGAGACAGACAGATATATTTTTTGCCAAGATTTTCAGGATTTCATATCACATTGTCAACTGAGACTTGTATAGCAAAAAGGTTTGAGAGTTTTTGGTGAAAACACGAGAGGAAGGAGCTTAAGGCCCTCCGATGTGTGGAGTGCTATTAGGTATATTTGAATTACACTGGCAAGTCATTAAGGAAGTACGTATGCCAGACCACACCATCAATTTCGAGATATTGACTCTAACAGAGATGTCAATATTCTGGTCACATCAGCAGAGTTTAACCTCAACTAATGTCTACTGACATATGACACTTTGCCTGCCCTTTAAACCATTTATATCTTTGCTTTAGGCCAAATGCATTCTGTCCCTATTGATAGATAATTAGCAAGTACTTGAATCTAAAACTGTAAACATAGAAGAAAGAAGGAAAGCAAGAAAAGAAAGTGCTGTTTGCATTGGAGGCCTGTCTGCCTTTGAAGCTTCCTATTTCAGAAGCTGAAATAAGAGTCTCCCGTGGTTTTGATTATAACCGTTGCTATGTGTCCTCCAGCTTTCCAGGGCACCTCTTGTAAGACCACGTGTCCATTGGCTGAATAGCGCTGATTAGTGAATGAATATGACAGAGGAAAGCCTAGAGGTCTTTCAGCCCCCGGCCACTTTCCAGGAGGGGAAGAACATGCTCTGGGCCAGGCACATTCAGTCTTTGGATGTGTTAATATGAAATACTTTCATCGCTCCAATTTCCACTCATGTGGATTTTTCCTGGCTCCAGCTCAGTGACCTGATTCTCTCATTTTCCCCCCTCTGAGAACATACTTTTTCTTAAGTTATTTTTTCTCTGAAATCCACACCACCTCTCCTCCCTTCCCTTTTGATTTCTTATTCAGCCTGGAAACTACCTCACCAGTTGTAATTAGCCTCAATACTGGAGGAAGGAGGGGAGGGCTCTCCATGGGAAATAGCTGAAATAAAGCAAGATTCCTTCTTCTAAGATTCAAGAAGAGAAATGCAGACCTATGGAAGCTGATTAAACTGCTCTTTGCTTTTTTTATCTATTGTAAAGCACCAAACTCTGATGAGGGCCTATTGTCTCTGTTACTTTATAACATTAAATGATCCACACCACCCATTCTTAACTTGCTAGGAAAGATATACCTTCTAAAATACTTTTCTGGACAAAGTAAAGAGCAGAAATGTACAATTCTCAAGTGAAAACAGCTTTCTGTTTTTTTTCTATCTGTCTTTCCTGTGTGTCTATTCTAAATGAAGCTTGCCTAGAGTTTGGTGACAAAGCTCTTCATTTAATTCCCACTAATGTCATCTGGCACTAATTTTGCAGTGTGTTCGTGGGCCCATTCCGTTCAGTTCAGTCACTCAGTCGTGTCCGACTCTTTGCGACCCTATGAATTGCAGCACGCCAGGCCTCCCTGTCCATCACCAACTCCTGCAGTTCACTCAGACTCACGTCCAGCGACGCAGTGATGCCATCCAGCCATCTCATCCTCAGTTGTCCCCTTCTCCTCCTGCCCCCAATCCCTCCCGGCATCAGAGTCTTTTCCAATGAGTCAACTCTTCTCATGAGTTGCCCAAAGTACTGGAGTTTCAGCTTTAGCATCATTCCTTCCAAAGAAATCCCAGGGCTCATCTCCTTCAGAATGGACTGGTTGGATCTCCTTGCAGTCCAAGGGACTCTCAAGAGTCTTCTCCAACACCACATTTCAAAAGCATCAATTTTTCGGCGCTCAGCCTTCTTCACAGTCCAACTATCACATCCATACATGACCACTGGAAAACCCATAGCTTTGACTAGACGGACCTTAGTCAGCAAAGTAATGTCTCTGCTTTTGAATATACTGTCTAAGTTGGTCATAATTTTCCTTCCAAGGAGTAAGTGTCTTTTAATTTCATGGCTGCAATCACCATCTGCAGTGATTTTGGAGCCCAACAAAATAAAATCTGACACTGTTTCCACTGTTTCCCCATCTATTTCCCATGAAGTTATGGGACTGGATGCCATGATCTTCCTTTTCTGAATGTTGAGCTTTAGGCCAAGTATTTTACTCTCCACTTTCACTTTCATCAAGAGGCTTTTGAGTTCCTCTTCACTTTCTGCCATAAGGGTGGTGTCATCTGCATATCTGAGGTTATTGATATGTCTCCCGGCAATCTTGATTCCAGCCTGTGCTTCTTCCAGTCCAGCATTTCTCATAATGTACTCTGCATAGAAGTTAAATAAGCAGGATGACAATATACAGCCTTGACGTACTCCTTTTCCTATTTGAAACCAGTCTGTTGTTCCATGTCCAATTCTAACTGTTGCTTCCTGACCTGCATACAGATTTCTCAAGAGGCAGGTCAGGTGGTCTGGTATTCCCATCTCTCTCAGGATTTTCCACAGTTTGTTGTGATCCACACAGTCAAAGGCTTTGGCATAGTCAATAAAGCAGAAACAGATGTTTTTCTGTAAAAAAATTATCTTTCCTATGTTTTCACAAGTCAGTTTGTCATATTTTAAAAATCATAATAGCTATGATTTCTGCATGCTGTGCTCTGTTCAGCTTTGAACTACTTTTTCTCGAACAGTCACCCCAATAACTGTGAAAGTAGTTATCAATATCCCCATTTTACAGATGAAGGTCTGAAGCTTAGAGCTAAGTATATAATAATTTGCCAAAGGGGCACAGTTAGTGTCAGACCTGAGTTTCAAACCCAGGACTCTTTAGCTCCAAACCTTTATACTAACCACTACGTTCAACTGCCTTTCAAATACCTGCATGACCAGCTTGAAAATTGTTGAAGAAGAAGAGAAAAATAATTTTCATTGTAAGAATAGGAAAGAAAGTAAAAGAAATGAAAAAGTTCCCTGTTTGAGCATAGTAGGAGGGTAATAGTAGGGAGAACGAAGGAGTGGCTGTTTAAACCCAGAATAGGGCAGGGCAGAAACACTTTGGTTTACACAAAGCTGATTTAATACAAGAAAGCATGTTATCTAGGTACCCAGTTTCCAAGAATAGTTACCGGCAATGCCTGTAAAACTGTGTTGAAAAACCGGTTGCTGAATTTGATGCTAACTCCACCTAACTCTAATAAACAAAAAAATCACTGAACTGAAGTATAATCTCCTTTATCAATTGGTAGTCTTTAGAGAAGATATTGTCTTCTCCCTCTTAATAAAGAAAGCATAAGATTATAGTCTACTAGCATAAAATTTCATACACTTTCTCTTGACCCTTTAATAAGGATAAAAACAAGAAATGTAAAGATAGAGGCCTACTTCATCATGTTTACGCATTCCCCACTGCATGCTAAGACCATCATATTTTATTCTTTTATATATATTTCAAATTCTATTATATTCTATAATATCTGTATAATTATTAGATACTGATTTTAAACATCTCTGGTGATTTGTATTAGTTTATCTAAATTGATGATGACAATAATGGGCACTGGCTATTATTGCATTATTGTCAGGTACTCTCTTTAGTCAGACATGACTGAAGCGACTTAGCACATGACTCTCTTTAGATCAAGGACTCCTGGTTGAACAGCCCATTACACTGACACCAAGAGTACCAGGAACTTGCTCCCTGAAGTGCATACGGTAATTATTTTGAGTGTTCAAAAGACATTTATGGTTGCAACCTCCTGGCTTTATCATTGATTTAGCTCCTGCTATTTTCCAGAGCTGAGTTTCCAGAGCACCTAGAGCTGAGAGTTAGCTAGCTGGCTGGAACAGAATCCCTAAGAGGTACGTGAATGAAATCACGGGAGACCATGGTTACTGATCAAGGGACACACAGAAACCTAAGGGAAACGTAATTTTGTTTTACTTTTGAGGTTCATGTCAAGAAGATCTTTCACTTTGTGACCAGGGCACTGAGACTTTTTTTTTTTTTTTCAATTACCTGTAGCTTAAGGGGTTTTCATGCTGCATTAAGTATCTGTGGTGTTTAAATAGCATTATAGCCTATTAAATCCACAACCCAGAAAATAAGGAGCTAGATAGACACAAAAGAGTAATTCGTAAGAACAGTTTTTTATAAAGTTATTTCTCTATAAAATAGAAAAAAGAAAGCCTTTATGTAAAGTCGGAATTTGGGTCTTTGAGCCATTGATAAGTGGAATATAAAGGGGAAATTTTTTCAACTGTTTCTACC
Source organism: Ovis canadensis (assembly GCF_042477335.2). Taxonomy (NCBI): domain Eukaryota; kingdom Metazoa; phylum Chordata; class Mammalia; order Artiodactyla; family Bovidae; genus Ovis; species Ovis canadensis. The sequence continues at coordinate 134,380,484 of NC_091247.1, read as the reverse complement.
TAATTTCCTCTGTCACATGTTTTTGGCTTCTTATAGCAAATGTGTCTGTGGCATTACATATTCAAAGCATTCGTAATCGTTGCCTTAGAATTCATGACTTCTTACTTTCCATGCTGAAGTTTGACCACACCTGTGTACCTAGGGTGCAGTGAGAAACCTTCTCATTGTGATAAAAATAGCTTCAACCAGGGGCTGCTCTAATTTTGCTTGGCTTTGGTCTTATGAAATGACTCACTTAACACTTTTTAAAACTTCTCCCCACATATTGAATAAATAAAATGTAACTGAATCACTAATTTGTAGTAACTAACTGTACTAACTAGCTCTCACTTGGAAATATAAAGATTGCAAAATTTTATGCTCTAAAATGAATCTATTTTTTTTAATGGGCCCTTGGAAAGTCACCATTTGACTTCTGGACACAGTGTTTCAGATTCCAGTGTTAATTTTATTAAGCAGTATAATCAGAAAGTCACTTGAATCATCATGTAATAATTTGTGCTTCTGGACCTTAATAGTTGTTATGGCTCTAAGAACTCAATGTTCAGATAATTATTCCAACAAAAAGAGAAATAACAAACTCAGTGTTATTCAGACCCCAAAGTAACTCACTTTAGTGATTCTTATTTTTTTTAAATGTAATCTTAAAGAGAGAAAATAAGGAACTAGGCATTTTTGGAGACTTCCTACAACAATGGTGAGTTGGTAACTTTGAAAATTTGAAAGGAGGTAAGAGACATTTTACTTACTCTTACAAGTACATAAACTTTACAGGAAGAGGATAAAGCTCCTAATTTCTATAGATCTTCACTCTACTCTTTAACAAAATTGAATTAGTTGAGGGATCTCACCATACACTACAGAGAATAATTTATGTATAATGTAAACACAAAAATAGTAAAGAATATTCAGGGAATAAACCCAAATATCTACAGTGTCACAACACCATGTATAATATACAGCATCCATCACCTTTCCTTTTAAAAACCCATTTATTAGTGTTACTTTTTCTGGTCTAAATGGCATGCTTGCATGATCAGTCGCTTCAGTCATGTCCAACTCTTTGTGACCCCATGGACTGTAGCCCACTAGGCTCCTCTCCATGGGATTCTCCAGGCAAGAATACTGGAGTGGGTTGCTGTGCCCTCCTATAGGGGATCTTCCCGACCTAGGGATCGAACCCACATCTCCTGAATCTCCTGCATTGCACGTGGATTCTTTACCCACTCAGCAACCAGGAAAGTCCAGTCTAAATGGGTCTCATATTCATCTATATGAAAGCTTTCTTAGATTACAGTTTCACATTCTTTTGACAAATAGTTAATGAGTACCTCTTGCTGGGTTGTGTAGAGGATGATGAACATGGCTCAGCATTCAGATTGCTCACTGAGTAGTTGCAGAGATAGAAATATAAGCTAATAATTGTAACTGTGAAAAAATGTTATGAGAGAATGCAGTGTTATGGGGTCCCAGGATAAGGAAGGTACTATTTGGGCCTCTCCCATTCTCTGTTGACTCGCTCCTCACAAGCTTTCATACTCACCAGGCCTCACACTGTTCTTATCCAGGACAACAGTGACTCCCACATTGCTGAATCTGGGTCGTGTCTTAGTCTTCATCTTGCTCAATATGTCAGTGATATTTCACACAGTTGCTCATTTCCTCCTTATTGGAAGGCTTTCTTCACTTGGCTCCTGGGAGGCCACTCTTGCTTCACTTCCTGTCTCACGGTCACTGCTTTTAAGTCCTCTGTGCTGACTCTTCTTTATCTTCCCAAACTTTGAACATGGTGTACTTCAGAACTCCGTCCTTGAACTGTTCTTTTCTCCCTTTTCTCTAAGTGTTCCTACCTCATTTCAGGGCTTTAAATATCATCTACTTCAGATAACTCCCCAATACCCACCCCTACCATGATGTTCCCATTGAATTCCAAAGCAGTTATGTCCTATAACAGGCTACCTGAAATTTCCACTTACAGGTTTAGCAGGTATCTTGCACATAACATAATTTTTTTAAAATCTTGATTATTCCCACCCAATCTGTTCCTTCTATAGTCTTTGCCATCTCGATAAATGGAAACTTCATCCTTCCAGTTCCTCAGGTCAAAAGTTCTTGGCATCATCCCTGACTATTTCCTTCACATTTTACCTTGCAGCTTAAAATATATGCAAAACCTAAAAACTCTTAACACGTCCCCTCTTGTCACCCTGGGAAACTTATGTCACCTGGATTATTGTAAAATGCTCTTATCAGGTCTTTCTGCTTTTATTCTGGCCTCCCTGTACTCTATCCTACACGTGGCTATGGGAGAGATCTTGTTAAAATACAAGGCAGATTATTGCAGTCTTCCGGTCTCTACCCTTCAGTGGATTCTAGCCTTATTCTAAATGAAAATTATAATCCTTTCCATGGCCCCACGAGGCCCTACAAAATTTTGCCCATCGCCGCCTCTCTGAGCTCATCCCCCCCTCATTCACCTCACTCCAATCACACTGGCCTCCTATCACTTCCTCTAAGACACCAAGAAGGCTCTGCCTTGAGCCCTGTACTTGCTATTCCCTCTGCCTGAAATGCTTTTCCTACCACTACCCCACCCCCCTTCTATATCCACATTAACTGAATTCATGCTTTATTTTCATCTCTGCTCTCATGTTACTTCATCCGAGTGGCCTTCCTCAACCACTATTTAAAATAACATCCTCAGGACTTACCGGGTGGTCCAGTGGCTAAGACTCCACACTCCCAGTGCAGCGGGCCCAGGTTCAATCCGTGGTCAGGGAACTGGATCTCACATGCCACAGCTAAAGATCCCACATACTGCAACTAAGACCCAGCACAGCCAAATAAATAAATATTAAAAAAATAAATTAACGTACTCACTCACCTACCCGCCCTTATTTTTCTTTATCCTGGTTCCACCTGGCGTGAATGCTGTTGTTTGCTACTTGTTTATTGTTCGTTTGCTTCCACTAGAATTTAACGTCTATCACTGTTGAAAATGTCTGTTTTTTCACGGTTGCATCTCTAGATCTTAGAACAGTCTCTGGCATCTAATAATCTTGCAATAAAGAAGGAATTTTGATGAATTAACATATTGGAGCTGAGATAAAAGGACAAAGGATCCCAGGCAGAAGAACCAGCACCTACAAAGGAATAAGTTGGGTCTATTTAAAACAAAAGTGAGCAAACTGACAGCTTGGGGACCAAATCGAGCCTGCCACCTGTATTTGTCAGTAAAGTTTTGTTGAGGACATCCCTGGTGGTTCAGGGGTTAAGGATCCACCTGCCAATGCGGCGGACATGGGTTCAAGCCCTGGTCCAGGAAGATTCTGTGTGCCACAGGGCAACTAAGCCCATGTGCCACAAATCCTGAGCTCGCGCTCTAGAGGATGTGCTCTGCAGCAGGAGAAATCACCGCAGCAAGAGGCCCACGCACCACAACTAGAGAAAGCCCTCAAGCAGCAGCAAGACCCAGCACAGCCATAGATAAATAGGTGTATTTTAAAGAGTTTTTGAAATATAGCCAGACTCATCCATTTACATTACTCCTTACAAATGATTTTGTTCTACAATAGCAGAGTTGAATAATTATGAAAGAGACCATAGAGCCCAAAACCTTGAAATATTTACTCTATGACTCTTCACAGAAAATGGTTGCCAGTCATCAGTCTAAAGGGTAAGAATGTATGGCGGACATGGTGGGAAGATGGACGAGTCCATGAGGACAAGCCGGAAGGGGTTTACATGAGTTTGGGTGTCACATATAGGTCAAGAGAGAGTGAGATAATGGGTGCTTTTAGGCAAGGGAGTGGCTCAGACGGTAAAGAATCCACCTGCAATGCAGGAGACCTGGGTGTGAACCCTGGGTCGGGAAGATGCCCTGGAGAAGGGAATGGCTACCCACTCCAGTATTCTTGCCTGAAGAATCCCATGGACAGAGGAGACTGGCGGGCTACAGTCCATGGGGTTGCAAAGAGTCAGACACGACTGAGTGACTGACGTTTACTTACTTACTTGAGGCAAGGGAGTCCCTGAAAGGCAGGAACTCTGTCTGATAAAATCTGTGCATTAAAGACTGCTTGCAATTTAAACCTGTTGACCCAGTGGCAGCTGCTGCCAGGACTCCTGCCTTAACGTCATTGCCATGTCTGGGATTAGCTCTTGACGCAGGAACCAAAAAGTGGTGAAAATCCGTGTGCTTCCCCCACCCTCCTACACTTGATGCTTGTTTGGAAATGATCTATCTCTTGGGGTAAGTCTAGTGCAGACGGCTCCAGCAGAATCCATTATCGCCTCTAGATAACTGGCCTGGGCTGATCTCCAGAGTCCCAGACACATGAGGATAGTTCTTTAGGGTCATAAGAGACTTATGTCTCCTCAAACTTGTTGGTCCTGCTTTAGGAAGCTTCTGGAATTTGAGAAACTGTGGAATCATTTCTATAGAGGGTGACAAACAAAGCTTTAAATTTTCAGTGGTTTGACAGCTCATCAGACCTTTTCCAAGCTCTCTAAACCATGTGGATCAGTCAGACTGTGCCTCTAGGTGAGGTCAAAAGATTGCTGATCCATTTTGCTTTTACTCAGATTGGATTTCACAATAAAGCAGCCTCTCCCCTGCTGTCTTTGGCTCTTATGATTTTAGCTCCAGCCAGACCCTAATTGAGGGCAAGAGTAAATTTTAGGAAAAAAGAATTAAATATGTTCTGAATTTCACAGAACAAAGTGGAGCTCTGGCTTGTGGTGGAGCTTGTGAGTGGATGCCCTTCCTCCCCTCTTCCCTCTGAGAATGCAGTGGTGAAATCAGGTCTGCTCCAGTGAAACTGTGGCATTTGGCTTTAATTTGATAGATCCCAATGTGCCTACTTTGGTAGGAGACTCGATTCTGTTCTGACTTTTTTTTTTTTTTTTTTTTTGGTCCATCCCTCAAAGTGTGCCTAAGCAGGGAAAGCCAAGTTTCCACTTGTATACACTGATCATTCAATTAGAAGTGTATAGCCCTTACAATAGCTAATGGTGTTGTCTTTTAAAATAGCTGGCTTGTCTTTAGAAATTCAAAGCATGGATTATCTGAAAATTGATAGGTTATCATTTGAAGGAGGAGGTGGAAAGTGCCAAATAGACACCAGTCTAGCCCTAAGCAAAAGAAACAGAACTTTGATTTCTACTGTAGCCTTTCATGCAAAGATGGGCTCGATAAAGGACAGAAATGGTATGGACCTAACAGAAGCAGAAGATATTAAGAAGAGGTGGCAAGAATACACAGAAGAACTGTACAAAAAAGATCCTCATGACCCGGATAATCATGATAGTGTGATCACTCATCTAGAGCCAGACATCAAAGCATCATTACAAACAAAGCTAGTGGAGGTGATGGAATTCCAGTTGAGCTATTTGAAATCCTGAAAGATGATGCTATGAAAGTGCTGCACTCAATATGCCAGCAAATTTGGAAAACTCAGCAGTGGCCACAGGATTGGAAAAGGTCAGTTTTCATTCCAATCCCAAAGAAAGGCAATGCAAAAGAATGCTCAAACTACCGCACAATTGCACTCAGCTCACATGCTAGTAAAGTAATGCTCAAAATTCTCCAAGCCAGGCTTCAGCAATATGTGAACTGTGAACTTCCTGATGTTCAAGCTGGTTTTAGAAAAGGCAGAGGAACCAGAGAGCAAATTGCCAACATCTGCTGGATCATGGAAAAAGCAAGAGAGTTCCAGAAAAACATCAATTTCTGCTTTGTTGACTATGCCAAAGCATTTGATTGTGTGGATCACACTAAACTGTGGAAAATTCTGAAAGAGATGGGAATACCAGACCACCTGACCTACCTCTTGAGAAATGTGTATGCAGGTCAGGAAGCAACAGTTAAAACTGGACATGGAGCAACAGACTGGTTCCAAATAGGAAAAGGAGTATATCAAGGCTGTATATTGTCACCCTGCTTATTTAACTTCTATGCAGAGTGCATCATGAGAAACGCTGGACTGGAAGAAACACAAGCTGGAATCAAGATTGCCGGGAGACATATCAATAACCTCAGATATGCAGATGACACCACCCTTATGGCAGAAAGTGAAGAGGAACTCAAAAGCCTCTTGATGAAAGCGAAAGTGGAGAGTGAAAAACTTGGCTTGAAGTTCAACATTCAGAAAACGAAGATCATGGCATCTGGTCTCATCACTTCATGGGAAATAGATGGGGAAACAGTGGCTGACTTTATTTTGGGGGGCTCCAAAATCACTGCAGATGGTGACTGCAGCCATGAAATTAAAAGACGCTTACTCCTTGGAAGAAAAGTTATGACCAACCTAGATAGCATATTCAAAAGCAGAGACATTACTTTGCCGACTAAGGTCTGTCTAGTTAAGGCTATGGTTTTTCCTGTGGTCATGTATGGATGTGAGAGTTGGACTGTGAAGAAGGCTGAGCGCCAAAGAATTGATGCTTTTGAACTGTGGTGTTGGAGAAGACTCTTGAGAGTCCCTTGGACTGCAAGGAGATCTAACCAGTCCATTCTGAAGGAGATCAACCCTGGGATTTCCTTGGAAGGAATGATGCTAAAGCTGAAGCTCCAGTACTTTGGCCACCTCATGCGAAGAGTTGACTCACTGGAAAGACTCTGATGCTGGGAGGGATTGGGGGCAGGAGGAGAAGGGGATGACTGAGGATGAGATGGCTGGATGGCATCACAGACTTGATGGACGTGAGTCTGAGTGAACTCCGGGAGTTGGTGATGGACAGGGAGGCCTGGCATGCTGCAATTCATGGGGTCACAAAGAGTCGGACACGACTGAGCGACTGAACTGGACTGTAGCCTTTGGAGCCCACCCTTCCTTTTGGCTTTACAGTAGATCACAACCTTTTTTTTGGGGGGGGGTAGTGGTATTAATTTAATATTTCAATTTCCAGGAAGGAGCCAGATCAAGCTTTCTAGGCATGATCCACCTGGGATGTGCTGAATTAGTTGCAGGCTTCATTTTGTAGGAGTCGGTATCAATGGATGGGGTGCTAGCTCAGCCCTTTGAAAGTAACAGACAGAGGTGGCTCCAATAATTACATTAAGACCGTGGATGTACACTTGCCTTGGGGATTTGGAGTTGGGCTTAATCAAATCTGGATTTGCCATTTCACAGCCCACATGAAGGATTTCTACAAAGGAACATCAGAGCATTGCCAGCTATGCTCTTGCTCGGACTTAGTGCCTCCTCCTGGGTAATCGAGCAGGCCTTGTGCTAATCTTCTTCATGTTTTGGCCGCATCTTTGCCCTGCTGCACAGCACTCAGAGCTTCTTCAGGCCATAGTTTCGTTCCATCTATGAAAAAGTGTTTATTTAGTGTCTATCACGTCCTGGGGCCCTGGGTGAGGATAGGTGCAATAGTAAACAAGACTAACTTGTACTCTGAGTTGCATTCATAAACACGACAGAGAGTAGGAGCTACAGAAGCTCCACCTGTGGCAGAAGAGCAATCAACTCTTTTTAGTCATTCATCACCAACCATGTCCTTAATAGACGATGCCTGCCCTTGCAGAGTTTAAAGTCAAGTCCAAGTGGTTCGCAGCTTAAGTCACCTAAGCAGCCCTGGGCAGGCCTATTTCAAATGGAAACGAGCCTTCTGCATTTCTCAGAGGCAGATATTTTTATTTATTTGATTACGGCCATTCTGGATCTTTGTTGTTGTGGTTTGTGGCTTTGTTGCTTGGCCTTTTCTCAAGCAGGGGCAATTCTTCCTTGTTTTGCATGGGTGTCTCACTGAGATGGGTTCTCTGGTTGTGCATCACGGGCTTCAGTAGTTGCAGCTCCTGGGCTCTGGAGCACAGGCTCAATTAATTGCTCCGAGGCGTGTGGGAACTTCCCATATTAGGGATCAAACCCGTGTCTCCTGCGTTGGCATGCAGATTATTTTACCACTGAGCCACCAGGGAAGCCTCAGAGGCAAATATTTTTGAGGCACTTGTTCTTCAGGCCATACATAGAAAAATACTGATAGAAGAGATGTAAAAAAAAAAAAACAAAAAAAAAACAATGTGAAAATAGAGTAGTAAATGCTGCATCTGTCACAGTGGAGGCTACAAGATGGGAGAGCACAGCCCTGGTTGGTAGGGAGGCCAGAGAAGGCTTCGAAGATGAAGATCTAGGTCTTACAGCATGACGGAGGGGCTTATCAGGCAGACGATGCCACAGGTGGGGACAGGTGGGAGCAAGAGAGGATTCCAGGTAGAGAGGAGAGCAGGTGAAGCATACCAAGGTGGAGAGGGTAGACCCTTTTAGGTGCTTTGTGAGCACAGAACTGGCAGGGAGAGTGAGGGACTGTGGTGCCAGAAAGTAGGCTGGAGGCAGGTCATGCAAGATCTTGAAAGCCAGTGTTAGGTTGAGAAACCGTGAGTGAGAAACAGTTCTGTTATAGGGAAATAACATGATCAAATTTGCATATCAGACAGAGTAGTCAGGGGGCAGTGTGGTGTTGGATGGGGAACAATGTAGGAGACGGGGAGCAGTTAGGCGCTCTCCTGAAGGAAATCAGTCCTGAATATTCACTGGAACTACTGAGGCTGAAGCTGAAGCTCCAGTACTTTGAGCACCTGATGCGAAGAGCCAACTCAACGGAAAAGACCCCGATGCTGGGAAAGATTGAAGGCAGGAGGAGGAGGGGACGACAGAGGATGAGATGGCTGGATGGCATCACCGACTCAATGGACTTAATGGACATAAGTTTGAGCAAACTCCAGGAGATAGTGAAGGACAGGGAAGCCCGGTGTACTGCAGTCCAAGGGGTCTCAAAGAGTAGGACATGACTTAGTGACTCAACAACAATGTGAGTGTAAAAACAATAGGGCTGTTGTCAGGACATACACACAAAGTATTCTTTGGCAGTAAAGACATATATGTAAAGAAGCAACCCACCAGCCACAGGAAGAGCAGGAATCACAGAGGAGCCGACTGCCAGAACCTTCCCTTGGGAGCTGTGCTGTTAGCATTAGGCAGGCACTGTCCTGGTACCTGCTCACCTTTCTCTCCTGTCACTGGCTTCCTCTGTGTGGTATCTGGCTCAGACCTTCTTCTGACTCCTCATTTTTGCTAGTTTAGGAGTAAAGGGGAAAGATGCAGATTGAACACAGTGACAGATAGGGTGACTGTAGGAGGATCCTTGGAATCTCCCCAAGTTGCCCCTTCGCTTAGCAGGTGGCTTTGACAAAGCCTTTCACACACCAGTGATCCATTTGTTAGTGGACCCTGAATTCATTCATACAATGACAATCATTTGCTTTTTTTAATTATATTTTTTCCTAGTGGAAAAAACTATGTGTTGAATTAATGCCAAGTAATTGATTTTGTGAGCCACAGCTGCAAAGGCGCATGAAGATGCATAAATGTGGGTTTTTTTTTTTTTAATTTTTCTTGCAAGACGTTGCTAATTCAAAATGATTGGGAGAAAACAATTACTGGCATAAATATATTCTAAATTGTGAATCATTATAAAGCAGTCAGTTTTATTTTCAAGTGTAAGAATTTAAACTTAGTTCCTGTTACAATTACACCTTTGAGGGCCTCCTTAAATAAATTATTTAGAGTGATTCATAATGTACATATCAATTGCTTTTTATGTAAACAGATTTTCCACATTTTTAAATGGTATGTTATTTTGCACAACTTTAATATATTCTCCTTGCTAAAGGTGAACGCATCACTCATTTCTTTAGAAAAATCCACTGCCCCATGAAGTGAAAGATAAATTTAAAACTCTGACATACCACCAACAGTTACAGATTAAAAACCCGTCTCACTATCTAAGATGGAGAGGAGCATACTTAGGCAACCAAAGTTTGGAAATGTCAGAATAAGTAAGATATTTCTGCGTTAGCCACAGCAGCTTTCCAGAGGTCATTATCCTGGTCTCCAAGACTCTAGGTCAGCCTTGGATTCTGACTTCAAAAGCCTTCAGTTCTACAAACATCCAAAAGTCATGAAAAAGTCTTATTAGCCCATTGGCAGTGTTCCTTGTAAACAGCGACTTCCACTTCTTCCCACAAGGCTGGGCTAAGAGAACTTACTGCCCGAAGTAAATATATACCCGGCCTCCTCACCACACACAAGTTCCCATGAAAAACAAGCAAAAACAGGACCAACAGGAGAGGCAAACCCAGATAACTATCTATTCCCTGTGCTTCTTTGGTTCATACCTGATTTCGCTGAGGCTAGTGCTGATTTGCAAGCCTTGGAAGGAATGTGTTATGAAGGTTTTTGTCAATTAGAGGGAAGCCAAGCCTCCCTGTCTCTGCCGCTCCAGTGGAGCTGGTTGCCCTGTGGTTCTGGATATTCTTTGGACTTCCCTGGTGGTTCAGATGGTAAAGAATCCGCCTGCAATGCCAGAGACCTGTGATCAATGCCTAGGTAGAGAAGATCCCCTGGAGAAGGGCATGGCAACCCACTCCAGTACTCTTGCCTGGAGAATTCCATGGACAGAGGAGCCTGGAGGGCTACAGTCCATGAGGTCGCTAAGAGCTGGACACGACTGAACAACTAACGTCACTTCACTTTCTGGATATTCTTTACCTCTCTCTCCATGGTGGCCTCTGGGGTGGTGACCCACGTCTCTGTGCAGCTGACACGAGGCAGAGAGAAAGCATCTAATTATCTACAAGCAGAAGGTGTTTCAGTTCTCTTAAACAATCTCTGATAAGCTTCAAGTGAGGTCCCATCCTTGGCATGTGTATCAGTTTAAGGGACTCAGTCCACATCCTCCAGGACTTTAGAAACTTTGATCTTAGCACCTCTTGATAGGAATCTCTCAAGGCCTGTCTTGATTATTCTATTCTGTCTTCACAGGGTTCTCTCTTAATCCACTCCATCAATTTAACAGCCTTTTCTTAGATTTTGGAGCTCTGAACTGTTTCTTTTGAAAATTCAATTCAGGGAGCAACCTAGCATAACACGGCACTAGTGGTAAAGAACCACCTGCCAATGCAGGAGGCCTAAGAGCCATGGGTTTGATCCTTGGGTCGGGAAGATCCCCTGGAGGAAGCTACGGCAACCCACTCCAGAGTCGGACACAACCGAAGCGATTTAGCGTGCACACATGACCCTTGGCATTTGCAATTCACAGATCAAGCACAGGCTCTGCTACTGAATTGCTCTGAAATCTGGGATGAAGTGCTTAACTTTCTTGAGTTTGTCTTCTTATTAGTAAACCCAGAAGAGCAATAGCACACTCTTTATCAAGTTTTTATAAAGATGAAATTAACAGATGTACTAATACCTATTAGAGTATTTGGTCTGGAAATAATACGTACATAACTAGATGACTGAGTTCTCTTCTTTGCATGAATGTTTGATCAACTACAATCTACATATTTGGTAGGAATACAATCCTAGAATTTTTCTGACCCTGAATAAAGTGCATTCAACGCCATCTAACTGTAAAGTTATACATCCCACACATAGGACCACATGTTGCATCCCACATGTATTATTTATCATTTGTGCTATGCCTACCCTTGTCCAAGCACTGTGTTAGGCAGTGAAATATCAAAGAGGAACAAACCAAAGCCTTTACCCTTAGAAACCTTAGAGTGCCGCTCATTGTATGTCCACACACCCTGCTGTATTAGTCAGTGTTTAAATACTGTAACAAACAATCCCAGTGGCTCAGTGAACGTTTACTTCTTACCCACATTGTATTAGTTATTTACTGCTTGGCAGCAAATGACTCTAAAACGTAACAGTTCACAACAACAAACACATTAACTCTACTTCAGTTTATAAAAGGAGGAATTTTCTCATACAGTTTTTGAGATTTGAGACTCCAGGAGCAGCTTCACGGTGATGGTAGCTCAGCGTCTGTCACAACACCGTATTCAGACTATCTCCTGGAGTTGCCCTCATTTGAAGGATCATCTGGAGTTAGAATTCTTTTCCCAACTCACTCACCTGATTACTGGCAAGCCTCAACTCCTTGCTGTTTGGTAGAGGAGGTTTTCGTTCATTACTAAGTGGGCATCTTCACAGATGTAGCCCTTTGGTGTCCCCGAGATAGAATGAAAACAATCGAGAAATTGCCCAAGGCAGAAGTTACAGTCCTTCATAATCTGATCTCAGAAGTGGCACACCATCACTTCTGCCATACACTATTGGAGATGAATACACAAGGGTATGAATACCGGAAGATGCGGCCAGTGGGGCCTGGCTACCACACAATGAAGGTGTGTCCTAGTCGTTTGTGAGTCTCTGGTCAAGGGAGATGGACAGGCGCAGAGTTTGCTCCCCACGGTTTTATTCGAGGACCCCCACCTCCTTCCATTCTGAGGCTCCTCCTTATGCCCTTAGTGTTCTCCACCTGATCCTCTGCATCTTGCCAGGAGATCCAGATAAGGAATACACGCTAGTGTAAAGGTTGCACAGTAGATCCTAGTGGCCAGACTTGGACATTGTGTAAATCACGTTGGCCCACAGTCCTTCAGCCAGAAATCACCTAATTGCAGGGGAGACTGGGAAATGTGTTCTCTCTGTGACCCTGGGTTAAAGGAAATGGGATTTGGCAAATGCCTAGCCGGCACTCTGCCACACCCTTTATTTGAAAATAGATTATACATTTAAACAGCTTAATTTAAAAAAAAAAACCAGTCTGTTTAGTTTTAACACAAGGACAAAAAAATATGATTGCCTGCCACTCTGCGACAAAGCAGCTGATTGATTGCATATTTTCACCTTTTCAATGCATTGTAAACGCAGCCCCTCTTTAAGGGGCCTGAAAGCAGGTGGTGGAGAGCGGTTCCTCAACCATTAAGTTTGCTGCTTTTTCAGGAATACTATTAGGATGCTGGCAGAAACAAGTCTTGCCTTGTTTCCCAAGTGGGGAAAGAAGAAAGTCTTTGTTCCCAAGCAAATGAAAATACAAATCACAAGACTAAAATTATGGATGCAAAACAATATATTAAAATGTGGCTTGTGTGTGGTATTTGCATGCATTTTAATATGCATCTGTCATTCCCTTTGCTAAATTCAGTAGGCACTGAAAATATTAAGCAACTGAGTATACTTAATAATTAGAGGAATTGTTTTGAAATATATTTCAACCTGTTTATGTTCCTGTTGCCAAGCCTCTTGGTCTTTAATGGCTCTGAGATGTCAAATCAGATCATCTTATTGGTCAGATCACTGTGACCTAAGAACTACTCGCCGAAGTATTTTCCATAAACTGACGTGATAACACTCAGATAATCATTGGCACGGCGACTAAAATCAGTCCTACGGTAGAAAATTTTCATATCCAAATTTGAAAGCTGGAAAAGGCTGTAGAGAGCCTGGGGATTCGTTTATTCCCATTTCTCCTACTCATTCAGAGATCTGACCATATCGATTTTCAAAGAACTGATGAGACATTTAAGAGCACTTTTTCCAAAACCCCAATTTGCTGAGCCTTCTGCTCCAGTTATCTCTGCAGTTGACGTTGTCAGAATTGGTTTTCCCCTTTTCTGGGGTTCATTTACCTGGTTTCCTAAGTTGAGCAAACCCCAGAAAGAGAAATCACTTTTAGGGCCATAGCAAAAAATGAACCAAATTTCAACCACATGTAGAATCTTTGCTCTCTTGCACATCGAGGCTTCTGGGCTAGAAAAGAAGAATGTATTTCTCGAGAACCCAGCTCTAAGTCATAAACTTGAAATACATCAAGCTCTTTGTTGTTAATTGGCACTTACCTCACCTGAAGGCTTTTGCCAAGAAGAGCAGAGGGTTTTAATGGAAAGGAAGAAAGGAAAGAGCCTGGAGCTCTGGAAAACAGCCCCAGCCACATGTGATTTTTAGCTGATTTTTAGCGTCCTGGGGGCTTCCCACCCCCCAGGATGCTAGATCAACAAAGTAGCCTATGTGCTTTCTCAAACCCCCGGCTGTTTGTTTGGGGGGTAGTGCTCAGACTGGGGCATGAGTGATAACTGCTTCGTGTAATTACGAAGACAGCTCGAAAACTATGCCCCTCTTTGTTTCGGACTCCAGATGACGGCTGTCTAACCGCTGTTTGTGCCAGTTTTATTTCAAAGCGCTTTTCTTTCCATATTTCAAAGGTCAGTGTGTTTACTGGTGGCCAAAAAGAGCCTGTGTGTGAGAGAAAGAAACACATGTGGTTGAGGGGTAGGACTGGATGAGGGGTCAGAACTGGATTCCCATCCTAGACTGGCTTCTAGATCAGTGAGAGAACTGAAATTATTTGACCTTCACTTCTTCATTACCAGAGAAAGGAGAGGAAATAAAATGGTATCCGTGGTCTCTTCTAAGTGAAAAAAAATTTTTTTAATTCTGAAAGTCTGATTCAGGAAGAAAAAATGGAGATATTTCCAGTAAAGAAACATCATCAAATACATAGTCAAAAAAATGCTCATTTCATCTCTTCAAAATGGAAATATTTCTTCCTTCAAAGAAAGCAGGCTGGGGAGCGTGGCTACCCTTAGAAACCTTGAGATTGTTTTTGGTCAAGGAATATTAGCACAGGGAAATAAAGCAGATACCAAACACTTTCTCAGGAGTCTCCACTGGCTTTCTGACGTCATTACTTAGAACATTAAAGCTGAGCAGATAGAGATACCTGCCCTTTTATAAAATGTTAGTGCTTCTATTATGAATATTCGGAAACAGCATCAAATTTTAATTACATAAGCTCAATACCTATTTCAAATGTCCTTCATGATTCATTTTCTTCTAATCTCTGTTTTCCACATCCATCTTCCCTCAGTTTTCTATATATTGAGCTGCCGTCTATGGGGTCGCACAGAGTCGGACACGACTGAAGCGACTTAGCAGCAGCAGCAGCAGCAGCAGCAGGGAAAGGAGATGAATAAGCTTCAGAAATGGTAGAGAGCATGTATTCTGACAGTACGTTTGTCGTTGTTGCTGTTTAGTCACTAAATCGGGTCTGTCTCTTTTGCGCCCCATGGACTGTAGCCCTTGCCACCCCATGGACTGTGGCCCATCAGGCTCCTCTGTCCTTGGGATTTCCCAGGCAAGAATACTGTAGTGGGTTGCCATTTCCTTCTCCAGGGCATCTTCCCGACCCAGGAATCAAACCCTGTCTCCTGCATTGGCAGGCAGATTCCTTACCATCTGAGCCACCAGGGAAGCCCGACAGGACGTTTACCTGGGTCCAAATCCATCGTCATGTATTAGTTGTGTGATTCTTGCATAATTTACTTAACCTCTCTCCGCCTCAGTTTCCTTGCCTACTAATCCAAGTTCTCACTTCCTGGTGTTGTGAGGATGAAGGTGATTGATGCATGGAGTGGTGCCTGGCACTTAGCAGGCATTCACATATCAGCTAATCGTGAAAAACACTCCCCCTTTTGAAATGAATTCTGCACCTGGAAAAAAATCTTTTTTGTATCACCATTTCTCTTCTTGAATCAATCCACCTACACCTGTAGAAATAAAAAAGTAAATTTGCAAATGCCAAGGGAACAGTGCCCATGTTGTAAAAGGGAGGAAAAGTAAAATTGAAAAAAAAAAGAGCAAACAAAACATCTAAAGCCTAAGCTTCCAGTGAGTGTGAATTTCCACCTTCCTTTGAAGTGAGGGTACGCTTTACCTTGAGTTTGTACAAGACAAACCAAATTCTCACTACTTGACTTGGAAAAGGCATGGCACTTCTTGGCTATGACCCAAGAAGGAAGGAGAGGGGAAGGGAGGAAGCATGAAAAAAGAGGAACTACAGTGTATTGAAGACCTTGGCTAGGCTGTGCATTTTCATTGCATTTAATTCATTAGTTGAATATTATTACTTCCATTTTACAGTAAAAGAAAACAGGGTTTAGGAAAGTTAAGTGACTTTTCAAAGTCTATTTATATTCAGCCAGTCATTGATGTTGCTGGGATTTAGTGCTGGAGAAGACTCTTGAGAGTCCCTTGGACAGCAAGGAAATCAAACCAGTCAATCCTAAAGGACATCAACCCCGAATGTTCACTGGAAGGGAGGACTGGTGCTGAGGCTGAAGTTTCAATACTTTGGCCACCTGATGCAAAGAACTGACTCATTGGAAAAGACCCTGATGCTGGGTAAGATTGAAGTCAGGAGAAGGGGATGACACAGGATAAGATGGTTGGATGGCATCACCGACTCAATGGACATGCATTTGAGCAAATTTGGGGAGATGATGAAGGACAGGGAAGCTTGGCATGCTGCAGTCCATGGGGTTGCAGTCAGACATGACTTAGTGACTGAACTGAATTGAACTGAAACCCACTTGCAAGACCCCTGCTTTTGTGTCCTTTCTGTATGGCCTTCTTAGGAAGGATTCAGCTAGGACAGGGCTCGGAGGGGCCATCAGCAGTGTAGGGTGAACCGGTACTCCAGATGATCTCTTACCTATGCACAATATTAGCAGGAGGCTAATATTTCTATGCCCTCTCTACCTTATGACCAACTAGACAGCATATTAAAAAGCAGAGATGATACTTTGCCAACAAAGGTCCGTCTAGTCAAACTATGGTTTTTCTAGTAGTCATGTATGGATGTGAGAGTTGGATTATAAAGAAAGCTGAACACCAAAGAATTGATGCTTTTGAACTGTGGTATTGGAGAAGACTCTTGAAAGTCCCCTGGACTTCAAGGAGATCCAACCAGTCCATCCTAAAGAAAATCAGTCCTGAATATTCATTGGAAGGACTAATGCTGAAGCTGAAACTCCAATACTTTGGCCACCTGATGCAAAGAACTGACTCCCTGGAAAAGACCCTGTTGCTGGGAAAGATTGAAGGCGAGAGGATAAGGGGACAACAGAGGATGAGATGGTTGGATGGTATCCCTGATTCAATGGACATGAGCTTGAGTAAGCTCTGGGAGTTGTTGATGGACAGGGAAGCCTGGCATGCTGCAATCCATGGGTTCACAAAAAGTTGGGCATGACTAAGTGACTGAACTGAACTGAACTCTCTTTCAAATGAAGTAGACTCATGAGAGTCTTCACTGCGAGCCACATAATTTTAGGCCTCAAAGACAGGGGAAACTTTGGAGAGTAATACCGTTTCATCGCTAAAGCCAGAAATTCCTCTTCTGTCACAGCCTTTCCGACAGTAGTCCACACCTGCTTTTCAAGGTCTTCAGCATCTCTGCAGAGTAGAGATCAGGTGCTCATGGGAGCTGGTGCCATGTCTGCCACAGCAGAGCCACGAAGGGAGCTCCCTGCTTGTGGCTCAGGGGTGGCGATGTCCACGCAGCACAGAGGAGAGTCGCTGAGACACAGTGACGGCAGGCGGGTTAGCAGAAGACGACTCCCACATCAGCCCTGGGTCAGTCACCAGGGCAAGTCTCAGCTCTGGGAAGGCAGCCTGGATTGGGTCAGGGAAGTTTCCAGAAGAGAAGCGGCCAGCAATAGGAGTGACTCCAGTGGCAGCAGCAAACTTCAGCACAGATTGCTGGCCAGTATCCCTGGAGGGCAAGACACTGACATCAGCCTAGTTTCCAGTGGCAACAATGGCTCGAGCTGCCAGTGGAGGCTTCTCCCAGGCTCTCCGTAGGTGTAGGAGGTAACGCCACCACTTTTCCTTTCACAGATGTACTGTTGCATTTGGTAGTCAAGTTTGGTGCCACCTTAATGGGTTCCTCCTGCAAGGATTTTGGGACATTCTCCTCCTTCATTTGCAGGACATCAAAGACTTCAGACATTATAAACACTTCTGTTTAAGTTTCAAGGGGAACCCAGAACAATGCATTATGGACCCCTCTCTAGGTAGTAGTGGAAAGTGCAGAACTTTTTCATGAAGATGAAGAGAGCTTGGACACACAAATTTCCTTCCTGGTCATGACTTGACACCGCCCTACCCCATTTATTGCCTTAGACCAAGGATGGTCCTTGTTGATAAACATATAGCAAAGAAGCCTGGGGTGTTTTTTTTTTTTTTCATACCTAATGATTTCATTGAATTCAACCGGGTTTTCTAAACCTGTTTGTGTGTGTTTAGACATATGGCGTAAGTAATTTGTGAGCATTTACTGAGAAGCCTTATCCAAATTCCTTTTAAGAAAGATGCCAAGACCTCATTCTCAATTCTGTTACTGAAGCTGTGATTTTTCCATTTTAGAGTTGAGATACTAAAGCTAAACACGAATATGGATTTCACTTTCAATAAAATCACTGGCTGGTAAGACCCAAATTAAAGCAGAGCATTGGAAATCAAGCTGCCTTTTTCTATTAGAACTAACAAAAGCTGTTTCACTTTCCAAATCCAAAGTTCTAGATGCTAAAATCCTATTTGTTGGAAATGCTAGGCATTATTAAAAATGCAGATAGTTATCACAAGCTGGCATGTTTTCTTGTGGTTGCCAGGATGTTTTAACGACAAAGCTAAGGACAGGTGCACGTGATAATACATCAGCATTTTAATCAAAGAACAAAGAAAAGGGAGAAGATGTGAACGGCTTCAAAGCTTGCAGGAAAAATAAGGCTTCCTCTGGACACTTGGCTGTGACTCATTGTCAGGAAAAGGCTGTCTAAAACACATCTATTTCTTTATTATCTCTTCTTGAAGTGAAGTTTGACTTAAGTCAAACTCAGTCATGTCTGACTCTATGTGACCCCATGGACTGTAGCCTACTGGTCCTCTCTCCATGGACTTCTCCAGGCCAGAGTACTGGAGTGGGTAAGCTAGTCCCTTCTCCAGGGGATCTTCCCAACCCTGGTCTCCTGCAATGCAGGCCGATTCTTTACCATCTGAGCCACCAAGGAAGCCCGTGAATACTAGAGTGGGTAGACTATCCCTTTTCCAGGGGATCTCCCTGACCGAGGAATCAAACCAAGGTCTCCTGCATTACAGGTGGACTCTCTTCCAGCTGAGCTACCTGGGAAGCCCTATCTCTTCTCCTCTATTGATATTTCTCTTCTACCCATAGTTCTTCATCATAAAATAGCAACTATAATCATAATAATAACAACAACAAAACTTTGTTTGGCCTGGTGAGCCCTTTCGTCCGTATCTAAAAAAAACATATTTTTAACCTGGGCTCCATATTAACTTCTATATATATATTCTTTTAATGGTACTTTTCCCCCTGGAAATTAGGTTCATAGCTTTTGCAAACATGCAAAGTACTTGCATCCCTCCCAAAGAAGTTAAGACGAAAAAAAAAAAAAAAAGGCAAACACTGAAGAAATACAGGGTTCCCTTCTCTTAGTGCATCTCTCTTGTACTGCCAGTTGTTTCAGCTGGACTTTTGATAAAGTCAAATCGAAGTTAAATTTTCTGGTCAGAAAAGACGTGGTGCTGCTCATTACTTGGAGTATTGTAGAAAGATAGAATTGCGCAGATACCCTGCTAACCACTTCAGTTCAAATTTATCTTCCTTCCAAAAGCATTTCCACTTTAACAGGGTACCGCAACCTGCTCCTCTTGAGCACCATTGCTTGAGATCAAAGCTTCCTGGGAATCCTTCCTGATCTTTCTCTCTCTGTCTAATCACTTGTCAACCCTTTCAGGTCACCTTCAGAAGTCTCTTATGCACACCTCTTCCTTGTGTTGTTAAAAACCAGCGTAGTCTAACCTCAGTGATTTTTACCACTGACTAAACCTGAGGATTACATAGAAAGCTTTTTACTTTATACTGAAGCTTAGACCCTAGACCCAGAGTGTTCCATATGACTCCTTAGGGATAGCACCTGGGCATTTGAAATTTTTGAAAACTCCTTAAGGTGCAGCCAGTGCTGAGATCCATTTGCCTAACCTATCTTATTTGACTCTGTGCGTGCTCAGTTGCCTCCAACTCTTTGTGACCCCATGGACTATAGCCCGCCAGGCTTCTCTGTCCATGGAATTCTCCAGGCCAGAATTTTGGAATGGGTTGCCGTCTCTGGTCCAGGGATCTTATTTGACTACACACACACACACACACACACACACACACACACACACACACACGTGTGTTTTAACTATTCTAGCTATTTGACCTAGCTGGTGATCCTGTCCAATCTTGCTACTGTCTGTCTTACTACACATTACTTTCCTCTCCCCCAGATTAATCATCTCAGCATCTTAATTTCCTTATGATTTTTTAAAATGCTTTGATTTTAATTATTTATTTGGCTGCTTTGGATCTTAGTTGCAGCATGTGGAATCTTTTGATGTGGCATGTGGGATCTAGTCCCCCAACCAGAATTAGACACTTCCCCCCTGGCCTTGGGAGCATGGAGTCCTAGCCACTGGACCATCAGGGAAGTCCTAGGTGTTTTTTTGTTTGTTTTAATCAGGAAACCTGTTTACCTTCCATTGCATGTCTGTAGTGAAGTCACTCAGTCGTGCCCGACTCTTTGCGACCCCAAGGACACCAGGCTCCTCCGTCCATGGGATTTTCTAGGCAAGAGTACTGGAGTGGGTTGCCTTTTCCTTCTCCAGGGAACTTCCCAACCCAGAGATTGAACCCAGGTCTCCCGCGTTGTAGACAGACGCTTTACCATCTGAGCCACCAGGGAAGAGGCACTTAAACTGCTCTGCAGGACATTAAGAGTTCTTTGACTGGGGGAGGATGAAAGGAAAGTGTCCTGGAATCTCTCTCTTTCCTAGTTTTGCTACTGCACCCTCCAAGGTAGAGTGACTCAACTTGTTTACAGGCACAATCAGTTAATGGCCAAGATGGATCTCGACCTTAGATCCCCTTACCCTTGGCCCCTTTTTTGAATTCAGAAAACTGCCTATCCCAGGGCTGTAATAATTGGTGATAGAAGCCAGTGCTGGGCTGTTGCCATTTTCCTCCATCTGCTAGCTCTGTTCTGCAATCTTGGCTTTCCTCTGTTTGGAACATCTTCAACAGGTATATCTGCGTCTTCTGTAAAATCAAATATGACTGAAAAATTTGGCTAGTCCTATTTGTCATGATTTGTTGACAGCAACCCTGGGAGCTGTGGGACAGTAATGCTGGGACCTCAGTGCCATGCCTGTCAACTTTAGAATGCTGTGTTTAAACACATGTTCTGCTTTTGCCTCAGAGTCAGTCTGTGATGCTTTATATTAAGCAGGTTAACTTTAGGACAAGCTCTGAAGGTTATCTAAATAGCAGCTTATTTGTGATTCAAAGAAAACCAATGGTCAACCTGCCCCAAATTTTTGTCCTTACCTCCCTCTCACAATACCTGAAGTTCTTGGTTTTGGTCTCTCCTCCTAGTGATAAGGCAAAATTCATTGCCTTATCAATGAAGGCAATCAATTTTAAAAATGTAATCAATTTTACATTTGTAAAATGTAAATGTGACATCTTGAAAGCATAATGTTTACTTATCAGCATTCGTTAAGATCTTAAACCAGGTTTGATTTTTTTCTTCTTATATTATCACCTGGTTCAGCGTGAAGTCCTAAAGAAATAGAACCAGTGTGAATAAAAGTTGATTGAGGAAGGGTGGATATAGAGCAGGGCAGAGCAAACAACCTAGAGCTTGGGTGCAGTGCTATAGAAGGAACCAGGACATTGACATTACTAATAGGAGAGACAGAATTGGAGACAGTGCCAAAGAATAAGTTCTGCTTAATTCCCAATTTTGCCGAATACAACATTTTCGCCAATGTTTTCCTTGGTTAGCTCACTTTCTTTATTGATTTTGCCTGGCATTGGCTAAAATGCTGAAAATTTGGGAATAATAATAATATCAAGTTATTTCATCCTCCCCCACAACAGTTGGAGGTGCCATTAACAGTCCATTTCACAAATAAGGACACTGAGGCCAAAGGCTTGGAGAACTACTTTAAGATCATCCAGCAAGTAAATAGTGGAATCAAGGTGCCAACCCAAGTAGTCTGCCCCCAAGGCCTATATTCTTAACCCCTGTGATCCACTCTCTCCAAATTCACTGCATTTCTTTTATTGTTAATTTTTATGGTTTTTTTTTTTTTTTTTTTTGGCCGCATCACATGTCTTGTGGCATCTTAATTCCCTGACCAGAGATTGAACCAGGTAATGAAAGCACCAGTTCTAATCACTGGACTGCCAGGGAATGCCTGAAAATCACAGCATTTGTAAGCAAATGGTAGAGTGAATCTTCAAATAATCTTCGATGAGGGAAGGGATAGTTAGGGAATTTGGACTGTGAAGAAAGCTGAGCGCCAAAGAATTGATGCTTTTGAACTGTGGTGTTGGAGAAGACTCTTGAGAGTCCCTTGGACTGCAAGGAGATCCAACCAGTCCATTCGGAAGGAGATCAGTCCTAGGTGTTCTTTGGAAGGAATGATGCTAAAGCTGAAACTCCAGTACTTTGGCCACCTCATGCGAAGAGTTGACTCGTTGGAAGAGACTCTGATGCTGGGAGGGACTGGGGGCAGGAGGAGAAGGGGACGACAGAGGATGAGATGGCTGGATGGCATCACGGACTCGATGGACGTGAGTTTGAGTGAACTCTGGGAGATGGTGATGAACAGGGAGGCCTGGCATGCTGCGATTCATGGGGTCGCAAAGAGTCGGACACGACTGAGCAACTCAACTGAACTGAACTGAACTGATAGACACACTGCTGTGTTTAAAATTGATAACCAACAAGGACCAACATAGCATATGGAACTCTGCTCAATGATATGTGGCAGCCTGGATGAGAGGGGAGAGAATGGATACATGCATATGTATGGCTGAGTCCCTTGCTGTTCACATGAAACTATTGCAACATTGTTTGCTAATCAGCTATATCCCAATACAAAATTAAAAGTTTTAAAAAATCTGCAAATACAGTCTGATTCCAGATCTTTCTACTATAATACCCCCTGGACTATAATAGATTTTTTCAGTCAGACTTTTACAGTCATAGAGACTCTTGTGGTCCAGAGAAAATTTCTTGGTTTAGGATCTTCCTGAAGTTGTGGCAGTCTGGTGTCTTAATAACAGAGCTCTATTGTTTTAATATAAAATGCCCATTTGACAAAGGTGATTGAGTGTAAACCTCACAAGTTTTGGGCAAAGTCCCTGCCCAGCTGTTTCTGTCCTAGACTGAAATGGAGAATTCAAGCAAAATTACTTCTTGTCTCTATAAAAGGTCAGCTGAAATAAAAATTGGTTAATATTTCTCCTTCCTCTATATAGCCAAACACTGCTAAGTATCCAGGGAACATCAAAAGTAAACCTAAAATCTCGGGTTTAGGAAATCAAGGAACCAGCTTTGGTTGTATTTAGCAAGGTTCTCTGAAGGGCTTTTTGGATATTATCTAATGAATTCTCGCAGACATTCAGCCAAGTGTTTATCTGTTTACCCCTTGGAGGGCCACCTTCCCACTAAGAAGAACTTCCTGGAAGTAAAGCAGATGGCAGGTGTTGGATTCATACAAAAATGTGGTTATAGTTTGGAGAAAGACTTGCTCAACTTATTTTCTCCCCTCTAATGATAGAAGGAGTTCTGGGATGATGGTCCATTTGGGGGCTGGATAAAGAATGAAATGTGCTTTAGAAGTGCTACTAGAACTCAGCTTCTCGAGGGTTCTCTGGGAGCTGAGAGAATGGAAAAAAGAATTGCTGAAGGGAGGTGGGAAGGGCTGAGGGAAGGGGCAGCAAGCTTACAAGACTGTGTAGACTATGGGGCATCATCTTTGAAATTCTCCCTTCTTCTTCTAATAGCTAGTTACTTTCATACTCAGATTATTTCTCCCTATTGTTCAGTAAATAAATGTGAAACAAAATCAAATAAGGAAACCAAAATATTCATTTTGTCTGAAAAGATTATTTTCTGTTTTTTTCCAGGTTTCAGGAGGAAAATGCCCGGCCCACTCTCTTAATATATTTGACCTGTCTTTGCTTGTGAACATCTTTCATCTTTGTTTCATGGCTTAAGGTAACAGTAAGACATGGCAGCAGGGATTCCCAACCTTTTTGTTAAGAGAAGCAGTTTTTCATTTCCCTGAAAGCTTTATAGCTCAGTTGATAAAGAATCTGCCTGCAATGCAGGAGACCCTGGTTCTATTCCTGGGTCAGGAAGATCCACTGGAGAAGAGATAGGTTACCCACTCCAGTATTCTTGGGCTTCCCTGTGGCTCAGCTGGTAAAGAATCTGCCTGCAGTACGGGAGATCTGGATTCAATCCCTGGGTTCAGAAGATCCCCTGGAGAAGAGAAAGGCTACCCACTCCAGTATTCTGGCCTGGAGAATTCCCTGGATTTTATAGTCCATGGGGTCGCAAAGAGTCAGACACGACTGAGTGACTTTCAGTTTCATTTTCAAAGCTTTAATGTCAAGCAGTGGGGGTGGGGAGATTTCTGCAAATGTTTTACTCCTTTCTGGGCAAGCTGTCAACCCCCAGGCCACTGTCTTAAGCTCTATCGGATCAGACTTCAAGATCTACTAGCAGATTCTCATTGACTGGTTGAGAACTCACGTACAAGGATTCTTCCACTGGATGAGACATGGAAAACTCTTTTTAAAAAACTGGCGGGGTAGGGGGGTGGGGCATATAACTTGTTCTTTCACTTTCCCAGAGCATGTTCTGAGAACCAGCTAAACTCATTTCCTTCCAGATTGTTGAAGTTGATACAGTTTGGCTTCTATAATTTCTTAGCTTCGTACCATCCTTGTGTGTATCCCAGACCAAGTTTCAAGTTTCATTCTCTTGTTGCCCTAAATTGAATTCCAGGCTTACCATCCTGGTTGAATGGGACCTTCAGCCAGATTTTCACCCACTGTGGTGTCGTCTTCCTTCTAAAGTCTTACAGTAAGAACTTCCTTGGAAATGGATCTCTGACTATAGGTGCTCACAATCCCCACTGATTACCCTTAAACCATTCATATTTCTTGAGGTTTTGGGTACAAACTATGCTTCTATTCTGAGTTGGAGGACATGTACTATGGACATGGAGAAACTGAATTGTCCAAGTAGCCATGCTAGGATGATTCCCTAGGAATACCTTATGGAGGAGAGTACGGGCATCAGAATTCAACCCACAGAATTTTGAATTTTATAGTTAGAAGGAATTTCAGTAGATCCTTTGATCCAGTCTGAATATTTTATATACAGTGGCCTTATTTTACAGATGACATAGAGGCCTGGAGAGAACTAGGCGTCATATCTGAAGTTACCTGGTTATCTTCTAAGAGTGCTGAGGGCCCTTATCTTCTGCCTCCTACTTTATGCTACTTTATAGATATTTAAATGGGCCTGTGATGCCAACATGTAATGACTTAGGTACATGTGTTGTTTGCATTGGAGAGAAAAGGAATGGAATACTTAATAAAGCTGTTAGGTAGTTAGAATAGGAAAACGGAGTCCAAAATGGTGGTGGCTAAAAGACAAAGAAAGGGAAAAGTCCATGGAAAGGGGACAAAGCAAAAATCTTCGGACCAGAGCAAGAACCTCAGGTGAAACAAACATGCCCCCTTCCTGTCTAGCCCTAATTTGCACAGGGCAGGTGTTGGCGGGGGAGGAGACAAAACATATAAAAAGAGGGAGCCAAGAAGTGTTGAGACCTCCCTTTTGGGGTCAGCCCACCCTCACACCTCCTGGTGTACTATCCTTTGTTTGCCGAAGACAACTCTGAGCTGTAACCGAGCTGTAACACTGGTCTGCCATTTCAAATCCTTGCTGTGGTGAGACAGAACTGAGGAAATGACACACTCTTCCAACAATGCAATATAGGAGGTCTTATAATATCAGTCCCTTCTGATTCCTAGTCTAGTTTGACTCCTTTAAGAATCTGGTCCAAACTCAATCAAAGTAGTGCCCTGTTGCATAGTCAGTGTTTATGGATTAATGCTTTAGGTACCTGACTTAATAGTATCACATGTTGTTTCTTATTCTATTTTTGTTAACTTTATTCCATACTGGTCCTGTTAAAGTCTCCTCCTATCCTTCCCCCATTTGCCTCATGACTTGCCACTTCTACTTGGTTTTTTGCTTTTTCTTAGGTCTTTCCTCAATAGCTGAGTGATTCTTCAAAAGTCAGATAGGTAACACTATTCCTGTGTCAACCAGGTTCCCAGGTCTTACCTCCTATATGCTGCTGTGGACAGTCCCCACCCAGTCTATAAGAGACATTGGTGAGTGGTGAAGACCTTTTCTGGTGATCGTTATTGTAATTACTAACTCCAGAACTACATACAAATTGCTTTTGTAAGCACTCTGGTAAAGATAGACAGAACTTAAGAAGAATGAGAGAGAGAAGAGAACAGATAGTGGGGGTTAGTTCACGGAGTTCCCAGTTAGTGTGTGTCTTTGCAATAACAAAGTAGTATCTGCAGTGCTAGATATAGAGTTGAAATACAGATTCTGTACTTGAACTATGCATTTTGAATTACTGTAGACAGAGACCAAGAATGTTCTTCAGTTGATATAAAAATACCCATTCCCACACAGACAAATGTGGCAGAGGGATCCATATGGAACCTGAGAAGGAATGGCCATATTGCAAATGAAATGCAAAGAAAAGATACAAATGGCATCAGGATATAGACATTTTCTTAACCCCAGTAGCTTTGGGTTAAGCTTTGTAGAAAACCTTTCCCCCTACCCCCCACCCCCGTTTGCTTTGTAGAAAGAAGTAGAAGCTTGTTTTAGATTATTATTATCATCTAATAGTATTGTGAATTTATCTCATTCAATATTGTCCTAAATTTGTATATATGTAGTTATGTGTTTGCTCAGTCACTCAGGTGTGTCCGACTCTGTGGCCTCATGGACTGTAGCCCACCAAGTTCTTCTGTCCATGGAATTTTCCAGGCAAGAATCCTGAAATGGGTTACCATTTCCTACTCCAGGAGATCTTCCTGACCCAGGTATCAAACCCACATCTCTAGCTTGTCCTGCTTTGGCAGGCAGGTTCTTTATGACTATGCCACTGGGGAAGCTCATATGTAGTTATACTATATTCAATATCTATTGCCATATAATGAGTTACCCCAAGATTTGGTGGCTTAAAACAACCATCTTTTATTATCTCACAGCTTCTGAGAGTCAGGAATCCCAGAGCGACTTAGCTGGGTAGTTCTGGCTCAGGGTCTCTTATGAGGTCAAGATACCAGCCAGGGCTGCATCATCTCTAGACTTGGATAGGCTGGAGGATCTGCTTCCAAGAAGGCTCACTCTTTGGAGTCACCAGTTCCTCACTAGTATGTCCAGAAGTCTTACAAATTTGCCATGTGGGCATCTGCACAGAGCTGCTTTGGTGGCCTCAAGACATAGTAGCTGGCTCCCCTAGAGTGAAATGGTCCAAGCGACAGAAGGAGAGAGAGACAGAACACTCAGCATGGAAGGTGCAGTCTTTTGGGAGAACATTTTTTATTTTGGTAAAAAACATATAACATAGATTTATCATTTTAACCATTTTTAAGTGTATAATTCAGTGGCATTAAGGACATTCAGTTGTTGTGTGGCCATGACCACTATCCATTTCCAGATCTACTCATCATCTCAAACAGAAGCTTTATATACCCATTAACAACAATTCTCTGTCCACCTACGCCCAGCCTCTGGTCAGCTCTATTCTACTTTCTTTCTCTACGAATTTGCCTATCCTAGGCACCTCATATAAGTGGATTCATATAGTATTTATCTCTTCGTGTCTGGCTTATTTCACTTAACACAGTGTTTTCAAGATTCATCCATATTGTATCATGTATCAGAATTTCACTTCTTTTTCTGCTGAATAATATTCCACTGTGTGTATATACACATTTTCTTTATCCATTCATGTGTAGAGGGACATTTGGGTTGTCTCCACCTTTGCTGCATCTTTTAAAAATCTCATATGGCAGTGACACACCATCACTTCCATTGTGATCTAGTCCCTGGAAGCAAGTCACTGAATTGAGCCCATTCTCAAGTGAAAGGGTAGGAGAGGAATATCAAAGAATTTGTAGGTGTATTTCTAAAAGAATAAAAGAAAAATACTTAAGTTAATTTTACTGATTGCACATGATGTTTTTCATGGAGTTTGGTCATTGTTCTTAATTCTCTTGTTGGTTTTGTAAAATGCTGAGTTTGAGAATCTTTCCAAGGGCTGTACCTGGAGTAGCCCCAACAGAGCAAAGTGCTGAAAATGGACAAACCAGAAGAATGACATGCCGTATATAAATTGCCCTAATAAGGTACATTTTGATACATGAGATACCGAACAAATACAGACCTAATTTCTGTGCTGCTCTTAGGCCTGGATAAACCAGCAGGAGGAATCAAAGTAGGTCTGCCTCATGTTTCATTTTATTTCATGCGAGTGGGAACCATTTAAGTAGTAGTGACCGTGGCATATGTTTTTTGAGCACGTTCAGAGTTATTCCTGTTTGAGTCTGTCTTTGTATGTGGTTGAAAGAAGTAAAAAGAGCAACAAAGAAATGATCCCTCCACCCCCCCCCATAATTATCCTTTGTATTAATCCTGTAAATGCTTTTATTTCTTTGTTTTAAGACTGGTACCACAAAGCTGAGCTCTTTTGCCTTTTTAATTTATTACACTACTTCAATTGTCTATTTTGTGATGCATGTAAAGAATTTGGAAGTAGTTTGCAAAGATGAAGGCGGGGAGGATAAAAAAAGCAATTACCTCGTGCCAATTACACTGGGAAATAGTGGAGGTGCCATTCCTGCAGCCTTTCTGTCCATTTTTCTTCATTACTGTAATGGTGGACACTCTTCTCATTAGCTGACACATTTCTCTTCATTACCAGCTGTGGTGATGGGGGTGATGATGAGTGCTATTTACAGCTGGAATTCTGTGAAAGGCCAAGCAGATGAATAATAATTATTCAAACAGATATATAGAGGCCAAAAGAAGGCGAGTGGTTAAAGGGAGGCTATTATGTCCCAGAAAGGCAGAGAGGTAATTTCTTTTGAAGAGGGTTTGGTTCATGTTCCTCAATCAGGGGCTGTCCTACAGTGCTGGGATGGAATGGCTTATCTGAAGTATTCAGTGTGTTCTTATAAGAACTGAAGGGAAAACAATGAATTAAGTATATCATAAGACAAATGTCTATTCCCATGGAACCCTAGCTTTATCTGTCAGGGAGGGAGCTAGGCTTTCATTGAGTCTGTGCTCAAAAAATAACCAACCTCAAACTTTCCATTCCATCCCCCAACCCCTATAACATGCTATCTATCTATCTATAGTATCTACCTATCTGAGACAACTTGGTTATATAAAGCATGTTAACTATCAACTATTTGTGTATCTAGGTATGTATATATGTGTATATCTATCTGGGGAAATTTTGTTACAGCAATACTTTAAAAGCATATTAACAGTCATCTCTCTGTACATGCATGTGTGTATGTACGTATCTGTAAATCTAGCCAGCCAACAATTTTTTTGTGTAGTCAGAGTTCTCCAGAGAAACCGAACCAGCAGGATTTGTATAGAGAAAGAGAAAAAGAGATTTATCTTAGTGAATTGGCTCATGTGATTGTGGATGCTTGGAGCGTTCAAAATCTAATGGAGTGAGCCAGCAGGCTGGAGACTCAGGAAAGAGCTGCAGTTCTAGTTCAAAGGCAGTCTGCTGGCTTCTTGTTCAAGGGACGATAGTCTTTGTTCCATTAAGGCTCTCAACTGGTTAGATAAGGACTACCTACATCGTGGAGGGTGATCTGCTTTAACCAAAGTCCACTGACAGACTAATCTCTGGCTAATCTCATTAAGGCTAATTTCATTCGAAAAAGTATCTTCACAGAAACATACAGAGTAATGTTTGACCAAATATCTGGGCATCATGGCCCAGCCAAGTTGACATGTAAACGTAAACATTATTCTATCTATCATCTTCAAATCTAGACTGAGGTACAAAGAATTTGTGACTCACAAATAAAGGTGGTGATTGGGTTTTTACCTAATGAAGAGTGTTTGAATTGGACCATGAAGAGTCTTTTGGAGGTGGGGCCAGTTAAGAATCCAGCATCTCTAGGCAGGAATGGAGCTCTGCTTTCCATCCAGCCTCCTTCCAGACATTTGAATTGAGGGGAATAATTGCTCTAAGGGCAGGAGAGGATCTGTAAGTGAGTTTGAAAGAGGGGCGGAGTGTACATATCATTGGGAACTGTGGTAAATGGTTTCATAAAGAACATCTTTCAATTTAATCATCTAATTGCTCCTCTTGCTTTGACTTTCTCCCTAGCAATGACCCTCACAGTTACCCCATGAATCTCGCTCAATCAAACATGGCTTTGTTGAAACAGGCTGCAGAAGTTCCAAGCCAGACAAGCAGGAACACGTTGGCTTCCCAGAGAAGGGCTCATGGGCAGGACTCTAGTTAACCCCTGCTGGCCTGGAACATTTGGGGATGAGGCCCTGGGAAGAGATTTCCACTAGCAGGGCATTGCCATTTGCAGACTCTGATGGTGTGTGCAGCCAGTTAAGAATGATAGAGGCGGTGTTCCAACACAGCAGGCTTTCAGTATGAGACAGAGGCATGAAAGGAGTACAATATGAAAACAGCAGGCGAGAATGGATATATCACACAGGGAAAGGATGTTAGAAGAATACTGAGGGTTATTAATTCTCCCCAGGTCCCCTCAAATTCAGTAGCTTTGGCGAAAGCAAAGATAGCCTCTTGAATAAGGCCCAGCGTCCTAACAAGTGGCATAGCACCATCTGCTTAGTAGCAAAAGGCATAGGAGGTGGGAAAAACAGACCTGCATGCCAACCGGTGATATTTTCTTCAATAACCTTGATTTCCTTAGGGGCCTTCACAAGCTGTCATGTGTGCACAAGCTCAGGGAATTTGATGTTTCCTAAGTGATGCTTCTCCAGAGCTACTCCTACAGGCAAGATGGCATTTGCCCAGTGGCTTTGGGATAATTTGCACTTTTCTGAGGGCTTGAAACAAACAACAGAAGCAGCACCTGTTTGGCACCTGGAAAGTCCTTTCTAATGATCTATGTCTGTAGAGGCTTCTCAGTTTACTGTCTGTGGGCAAGTTGTTAGACACTGTCCAAGACAAATGGTTCACCATTGAGAAAGAGCTTGATATTGTACCTTCCCACCTATCTTGTTATAACTTTAATGGAACAAGGACCCTACCATGTAGGGGTACAAATCAACTATATCTCTGATAGATAGAACTCAGGGATTTCCTGAAATAATGCAGTCTTTTGGACTAAGTATTTGACTTATTTTCCTTAGGGTTTGAGCAACTTGTCATTTTCCTAAACCAATGTCCTGAGCCTCTGAGATTATTATAATTATTATTGTAACAATTATTATAACAATCTCCCCTAGGTAGACCCAGCTGGCTTAAGTCCATTATGACTCTGCTCCAATTTGGCATCAGATATCCATTTGGAAAATGTGGGTGCACTAATTTCACCAGGCCTCTCCCCACTGTCCCTGGGTAACCTTCAATCTCAAGGATTCAGCTACCACTTATAGTTGATGACTTGTAAACCATATCCCTCTTCTGAGCTCTGCAATGGTTCAGACACCTGAACCATATTTGAAACTCACCCCAAACCTGCTCCTCTCGTTTATTTCTTGGCTCTGTTATTGGTATCACACTTGACCATTTACTAGAATTAGTTACCCTTAACTTTTCCATCTCTACCCACTCTCACACATGCACATTTATTACCAAATTATGCTGATTTCATATTCTGAAGAGCATTTTTTTTCAGTGTATCTCTCTTTCCATTCGTACTACTATTGCCGTAGTCCAAGCTCTTAGAGCCATCCTGATTTGCTCATAACTAGTCCCTTTGCCTCTTGCCTCAACTCATTTAAGGCTACATAGCAGCTTGAATAATCTATCTAAAATACTTAAAAATGTTTAAAATTTTCCCATCATTTACAGAACTAAACACTAAATTACTTATTCAGGTCCTCTTTGACTTCTTTCCCGGTGCTATCTCCCAATAACTCCTCCAGTCCCTTTCTCCTCTTGTAATATCCTTTTAATTCCCCACATGTGCCCTGCTGCTTCCAGCTCCATGCCTCTGCGGGAGTTATTTCTTCAATTTGGAACACTCATCCCACCCTTCTTCACAGGCTAATTACGTCTGACTCATCTTTAATACTCTGCTAAAGCATTATCTCTTCCAGGAAACCTCTTGTGAACTCCCAGATGGAACAAGGACCATTCCTCTCCACTGTTTCCTCTAAGACTCTGTGGCTGTCTTTGTCATTATCTGCCATGTCTGTCTTTCTCACTGGATTTTTAGAACATGTCTTTTTTAATTCTTACCTTCAAAATTCCTAGAATAGGACTGCAGTGGCCACTGAAAATTTTAATAAATAAATATAAATAAATTTTTATTTATTCCTATATCTTTGCATTTTTAGACCCTCAATCATGGAATGTTATTAATTCTACCAATACCTTTATCTGGTTCACTAAGACATCCTAATATCAGTTTACTGTACATGGAACATCCCTATCTGAAAATCCCCAAGGATTTTGAATATCTCCATTCTCAAAAGCTATACTTCTTTTCTATAACCCACATCTACTTCTCCAGTGACACCGATCTCCTTGAGACGAGACTGTTGGATCGAGTGTCTCTGTGATGTATGTTTCCGGTATGACTGACATTGTGGACTTACTCTCTGGGCTACGGCTCTGGGACACCACAATCATCAGAGCTTGAAACAGGCCAAAGCAACCTAGCACACTCGTGTATCTGTGCATGTTGCTTCGTTCCACAGGTGATTCTGATACATACTCAGATGTAAGAATCGTTGCCCTTAGTTTCTCTTTCCATGCAGAATAAAACTCCATTCGAATTTTGAAATCCCATATATGCTGTCCCAAACTGATCAAAAAGTTAGGTTAAAATCTACTTTTTCCTTGTGAACTCAGCTAAACCAGGTCTCTCTCAATCTGTATGAGACTTTCTTCTATGAGACTTTCTTAAGTTCGTAACTTTGTGTTTCTATTCTTTTATATTTTATGTGCTAATTTTGGAAGCTGCTTCAGGACTGCTCATTTCATTGTGAATCAATAACCTACCACAGAAGACCTTAGCTAAGATGTATGTACAAATATGGTCATGAAATCTTATGTCTCTGCAGACTTTTCATCTAAATTTCTAATAAAGATGGCGAGTCCTGAATCAAGAACAGAGTCCTTTATCCACCCCCCAATATAATCCATTTCCCCATATGAAACTCTATGATCTTTTACAATCATAAATCAGATCACATCATGCTTCAAATTAAAATGCTCCGGTGAATTTCCTTACACTCGCTATGCTTCAAGACTGCCCTGAGGAACTTCCCTGGTTATCCAGTGGTTAAGACTCTGCTTCCAATACAGGGGGCACAGGTTCAATTCCTGGCTGGGGAACTAAGATCCCATATGCCTCACAGTGCAGCAAAAAAAACACCTCTCCATTCAAGAGTGCATTGACCTTTCCTGTCAGACTTCATCTGCCTCATTCCTCCAACATGCCAGGCTCATGGCCAGTCCCAGGCCTTCATATATTGCTAGTCTCTTGGTCTAGAGTGCTCTTACATAGGTCCCCTTGTAGCTGCTTCCCTCTCAATAGTCAGGTCTTGGGTCAAATGTCAACACCTAAGAAATGTCCTCTCCTCACTGTAACTAATGTGCATGATTTATGCTTTATTTGACATCTGTAATTATCTTTATGCATTTAGTTGTTTTATGAGAGCAGAATATTGTCTTGTTCATCAGTGTATCCCCAGCACCTGGAAGAACATTAGACTACAGGGATGCTCAATAAACATTCTTTGAATGAATGAAAGAATAATACCTTTTTGCTTATTTACAATGATCTGTTAATCAACCCCCTTTGGATATAGTTATTCAGTTAGCTACCAGCTCTGCTTGTATGTCCATGTTATCAACAGGCATAGCAAGAAAGCCTCTACCAGCACTTCCCTGAAGGTCCAGTGGTTGACTTTGCTCCCACTGCAGGGGGCATAGGTTTGATCCCTGGTTGGGGAAATAAGATCCCACATGCCATGTAGGTGGCCAAAAAAAATGACTTTCCCGAAATTCATTATTGATACTGACATTCATGTGTGACACAGCTGTGGTGTTTTCCTGATATCCATGTGTCCATCCAAAAGGAAACACAGGTTGATTTTACAGAACATTTTCTTAGTGACCCCACACTGATTCCTTGAGATCATCCTTTAGCTTTCTAATTTAAATTTTCCAGAAACTTTTGTCAGTTGCACTGGAGTTTATTCTGTTGATTCCCCTTCCCTCAAACAATCTTTTTGAAAACCATGGAGTTTGTTCATCATCTCTCTCCTTCTACCCCTCTCATACTTCATGACTTCTGAAGGGTCATTTACAGAGTCCTACACTCACATTTATCTGGTCTTCAGCATGAAGGAAATAGCAAACTGTATGACTGAGTGACAGAGTATGGGCTTTGAAGCAGTAATTCTGATTGTAATGTGCAATGCAGTGTGACTCTGGAGGAAAGCACAGCAACCCACTCCAGTATTCTTGCCTGGAGAATCCCATGGACAGAAGAGCCTGGTGGGCTACAGGCCATACGGTTGCAAAGAGTCAGACATGACTGAAGTGACTTAGCATAGCATGGCACAGCGCAATGCAGTGTGTGTAAGAATTACCTGGAGATCTTATTAAAGTGCAGATTTTGATTCCATAGGTCTGAGATTCCACACATCTAACACGCATCTGGGTAATAAAAAGGCTCCTGATTTGTGAACTGTATGCTGACTGGAAGGCTCTAGAATCGGACTGACTGGGTTCAAATTCCAGGCCTGCTGTGAACAAGCTATTTAACTTCCCTGGGCCTCAGTTTTTACATCTGAAAAGTGGTAATATACTACCATCTACCTTTTAGGTTTTTGTGAGGATTAAGTTATGGGATATACATCAGGCACTTAGAGCAGAACTGTAAATCTGATAATCAGTATTTTCCATGATTATCACTACCTTAGAATGCAGTTCATCCAGACTTGAGTTCATATAATTGTGATATGCTTTCTTATCTATCTTGGGCTTTGATTCTCCTTTGAACAGAATTTCTGTTTTCCAGTTTACTACTTTTTGATGGCAAAGATGAAAGCACAAAGGAATGGAGAACTTTAACTTGTTTTTGCCACATATTAATCATGTACTCTCTACCCCAAGTCAGCTTATCCTTATGTTTTCCTTCTTGTTTCCCGTACACTTTGAAATATTCTATTTAATATTCTTGGCATTTTGGCAAACTCTAATTCATTCTGACATCATTCAATGTCAAGAGTCTGTTTACCAATAAAAACAGAAGCATTTTATATTAGTTATTGAGGATAGCTAAGTGATTTATTCAAACCTATTTTTGTGGCATAAATGAATAAGAGCTTCTCATAGTCAGTATCTTGCTTCCCAGGTAAGGAAGCCAGATAATAACAGGTAAAGCTTTCAGTTACCTCTGTTGTGGGCCAGATAGAACAGGTTGTGGAGGTTATTGTCAGTTTTCCAAGAACTCACCACACCCTTGTTTAAAGACAATTTAGAAAATGGGGATAGTGATGAATGGGATCATTCCTAGGTGTACATTATATCAATTTTTACCAAGTTGTTGTCAAATTTCAGTTTATTTGGATAAAAACTGACTTAGGGTTGTAATGTCACATACATGCCTTATAAATCATGGCTGTGGTAAGTGTTATAAAAATTGAAGTGATAAGCCTGCAATTCTCATAAGACAGCAATCATCATATTATATGATAAATTGAAGATCATCCACATCAAGGCCAGGGCCTGAGAGCAGGCAGAGTCCAAGGCAAACAATGCTGTGTGAACTATAAATAATAAGGACAACTTGCATTTGCATTCAATTTAAGAGATTATAAAATCTTTCTGCATATATTATTTTCTTTGAGCGCCCCAGTGGAATCTCAAGTAATTCCTCAGAAGCACTTATTTCTTTCCACTACTTATGGCGGGGTAGTCAATAGCTCGGGCTCTTAAATCAGATTACCCGATTGTGGTAATTTAGGCCCTCCAGAGAACAGATGCCAAAATGGATTCAACACACAAGAGTTTTCTTAAGGGAAATGCCTGAATTGGAGAAAACAAGAGAGGGAGCTGGGATAGGCTGGGCGAGCCATTATCAGTGATGCATGTCTGACCCTGAATGAAGAGAGAGGGAGGGAAGTTGGATGGAAGCACCTTAATCTGCTGTGAAGTCCAAGAAAGTCATGGCAAGGATCTTAAGGAGTTCTTAAGGCAAAGTGAGCTGTCAGAGAAACCATGTCATCCAGGAATGGCCCCGCACAGCGTGCCTGCAATAGATTTCAGTGAGCTGTAGCTGGGCACCCTGGTCAGTGACGCATCCTGTACTTGGAGATCATAGGTGCCCCATGGTTCAAACTGTAGCTCCATCATTAATTAGCTGTGTTATTTTGGCCAATTACTCTACCTCTCTCAAAGCCTCATCTTTCTCATTTGCAAAATGGTAATAATAGTGGTACTTCCTCTGTTGTGTGGCTTAAACCCTCACTGTACCAACAGCTTCAATAAAATGGGGAATCCAAGCCCATCCTACTGCTTGGCATGTGATCGGGCTGAAATTCATAGCCATCCTAGGCTAAAGGGCTTTCTAATCTCATCAGGAAGCATTTGAAATATTTTACCTTTTGACTTTTGAATATAATTCTCTCTTTAGAAAAATAAATGTATAAAAAACAAAGAGATGATATACTGGGAACAAATGAGTAAAAATCTCGGAAACATGTAAAACTAATATCAAAAGATCTAATATTGTGTCCTTGGAGTCCTGGAGTCTCTGGAAGGAGAGGGGAAACACATGGGGCTGAAGAAGTGCTCAAATACCATGGCTGAAACTTCCAAAATTTGGCAAAAGACATAACCTACAGGTTCAAGAAACTGAGCTAACCACAAACACAGAAATACAGAAATCTGCATTAAAGGCACAGCTTAGTCAAATTACTAAATATTAAAGACAAAGAACAATCTTGAAAGCAGTGAGAGAGAAACAATACCTACAGGGGAAAGACAAGTTGAATAAAAGTGGATTTCACATCAGAAATATGACAAAAGGAAGCAGTACATCATTTTTCAAAAGGTAAAAGAACTGGCACTGCAAAATCCTATATCCAGTGAAAATACCTTTTAGAAATTAGAGAGAAGTCAAGAAATTATCAGATGAAGAAAACCAAAGAGAATTTATCACCAGCAGAACTTCCTAAAAGAAGGATGGGGAACCCGTACACCCACGGCTGATTTGTGTCACTGTATGGCAAAAACCACTACAATATTGTAATTAGCCTCTAATTAAAATAAATAAATTTTTTAAAAAAAGAATGGCTAGAGAAAATTCTCTAAGGGAAGGAAATGATAAAAGATGGACTTTAGAATGTTAGGGAAAAAGAAAGAACATGAGTAGCAACAATCAGATTAAATACAATAAACTTTTCAGTTTTCTAAATTATGTTTGATGATTGGAGCAAAAATTATAACAACATCTCATGTGGTTCTAAATGTTTACTGAGGAAATATTTAAGCTAATTACATTTTAAACAGGTAATAAAGGGCATACAAATTAGAAAGAAAGAAATAAAACTTCCCCTATTTCCAGATGATGTGATTTTCTGCAAAGGAAAAAAAGACCTCCTAGATCTAATACATGAGTTTTTCAAGGTGCAGGATTTAAAAAGCATAAAAAATCCAGTTGTATTTCTGTACATTAGCAATTAACACATAAACACTAAACTAAAAATAAAATATTATATGCACATGTGTGTGTTAGTCTCTCAGTCATGTGTGACTCTTTGTGACCCCATGGACTATAGTTCTCCAGGCTTCTCTGTGCATGGGATTCTCCAGGCAAGAATACTAGAGGGGGTGGCCATTCCCTTCTCTAGGGGATCTTCCCACCCTAGGGATTGAACCTGGGTCTCCTGCATTGCAAATGGATTTTTTACCATCTGAATCATCAGGGAAGCACAGTCAATCAAAAATGATGCACTTTGGTACAAATCTAATAGAATGTGCATGAAACTTACATGCTAAAAATTACAAAGTGCTGACAGAAGAAATCAAAGAAGGCCTAATCAAATGGAGAGGCCTACCATATTCATGTATTAAAAGATTCAACCTAAGAAAGATGTCAGTTCTCCCCAAATTGATATACAGCTTTTAACCCAATTCCTATCAAAATCCCAGCAAGAGTTTTGTAGATGTAGCCGAGACTATTTCCTTTTTTTTTTTTTTAAGGCATGGGAGTTAAGAGAGAGAAACTAATTGTGAAGAAGAATAAAGTGGGAGGAGGCGGGGGGATTCCCTGGCAGTCCGATTGTTAGGACTTGGAGTTTTGCTGCTGGAGCCTGAGTTTAATCCCTGGTTGGGGAACTAAGCTCTCACAAACTGTATAGCACGGCCTAAACAAACAAAGTAAGAGGAATCATGTACTTGATTTCAAGACATATCATAAAACTTCAATAATCAGAATATTTGGTCGTGGCAGAGGAATAGACACATAAATGTGTCACTGGGACAGTGAGAAGGAACCCAGAAGTAAATTCACACAAATATGCTCAACCAATTTTTGAGAAAGATGCAAAAGCGGTTCAAAGAAGGAAAGACAGCATTTTCAATAGTGCTGGACCGATTGGAGATACACAGACAAAAACTGAACCTCAACCTGTCTGACACCTTATCCAAATGTTAACTCCAAATAGACCATAGACTTAAATGTAAAAAATAAAATGTAAAAGCTTTTAGAAAAGCAATGAGAGAATTTTCAGGATCTAGAGCTAGGCAAAAAATGCTTAGTTTTGACATCAAAGGCAAAAATTATAAAAGGAAAAAAATTTATTATGTAAACTTAATTAGACATGATTAAAATCATATCTTTTGCTCTGTGAAAAATCCTATTAAAAGGATGAAAAGACAGGATACAGACTGGCAAAAAATATTTGCAAACCACCTATCCAAAGGACAAGTATACGGAATATGCAAACAACTTTCAAAATTCAATAATAAAAAAACAACAATCCAGTTAGAAAATGAGCAAATGACATGGAGAGACATTTCACAGAGCATACAGAAAGGAATTAATACATGAAAAGGTGTTCGACATCATTAGCCTTCGAATGAAATGAAAACCTCGGTGAGATAGTACTACACAATTACCTACTTAAATGTCACATGTAACCTATGGGCTTAATATTGAAACCAAAGTATGAAAATTTATAAAATATACAGCATAATCTAAGGGAGAAATGCATGAGGCACCCCTGCCCTTTATACTATTTGTCAGATACGCTCACAACACTTTGCAACAGTAATTTAGAAAGCACATAATCAATGTTTTCTAGTTAAATGATTAAATTGTCAGATGACTGAATAGTTGAATGAATAAATGAATGTATGAATGGATGGAGCAGGCAGACGCTTTAACCTCTGCCCCACCAGGGAAGCCGTGAATAGATGGATGGTGTCCTAGACCGAATGTCTGTGTCCCCCCAACATTCATATGTTGGAAACTAATCCCTAATGTGATGGTATTTGCAGGTGTTTGGGAGACACATAGTCTTGAGGTAGAGTCCTCATGATGGTATTAGTGTTCTTATAAAAGAGACCCAGACAGCTCCCTTGACCCTTCCGCCAGGTGAAGACATATCAAGAAAGCAGCCTTCTATGAACTAGGAAACAGGCCCTCCGTCACCAAACATGGAATCTGTCAGCCACCAGAGCTACAAGAAATAAATGTTTGTTGTTTAAACCATCCAGTCTGTGGTATATATTTTATTATAGAAGCCCAATGGACTAAGGCAGATGGATGGATAGATGAATGTGTAGGTGGATAGATGGTTGGTTGTTTGAAATCAGTGAAGTATGGAACAATATAAAACATGTTAAGACATAAGACATTTACGAGCATGACATTAAAGAGCTTCTTTTAACTGAGTTCTGTTCACAATACCCATTTAAAGGCACCGGGCCAGGGCAGGAGGATATAGGAAGTTCAAAGAATATTAGAAAAAGTTGTCACACCTTGTAACTAAGAAATCAAGTTATAGACATCTTTGGGGAAAAGTACATGACTTCTTGGAATAAGTACGTAATACAGATGTTTTGTATAGAACTTTTCCTGTTATCTGCTGCATAATCTAGGCATTTGTGGGAATGATATCTTTGATCTCTCAGACTTTTGGCTGACCACACCTTGGAAGTCTTATCTGTATTTAGCATGGCGGGAAATGCAATGGCAAGCTTCCTGACAAGGAAGGCCGGTAACAGAGCAACATGTGGGCTGGCACAACCGTGTACCTGTCTTTGACTCTTGACAGGACTTGACCTCCACTTCGGAGCATTCTTTTTCCTAGCTTTGGATCAGAGGTCACCACACTTGACCTCTGACCCTCCCAACTCCGTTTTGATTGTTCTGCATAATCTATAGTTCCCCAGGGCCCAGAAGAGCTCTTCCACTAGCTCCCACCAGCTGTTGCCACCTTGGTGCTCTCTCCCCTGGTCCCCCCTGACTGAAATCCACAGCCCCTAACAATGGCAGGGTCCCTCCTAGTTGCCTTGTGTGCTGACTTTGACTGAATGCTAATAATTATTATTAGGAGTGCCCCTTTTCTGAAATGCTAACCATGCTACTACATTCAGCATCTCATTTAGCATTCAAGGATCCCACGAGAAAGATATCATTTACCCCTGTCTTTGGCAATCAGGAAACTGAGGCTCAGCAAAATAGAATGTAACTGGTCTAAGTTCATACTGCCAGAAAGTGTCAGATTTAGGGCCTGTCATATTTTCCTCTAAATCCATTTCCCATGCTTCCTATTTATTAAAGATTCTCCTTTCAGGGTTCCATTGTTCCCTGGGTACTGAAAATATGCACTGTGAAAAAGTTTTGTTTTAGTTTTAAAAAGATGTTCAATTTGTAATGCACCAGACATCTCTCATGTGAATTTGAAGTCCTTTCAATTCCCCCTCTTATCTAACCTCAGATGTAATAACTAGTTCCATGAAGCTTTGACCAGCTTGAGCAGGTGCACGCTGGCAGTATGTCACCTTAGTTCTCTGATACTTAGGACATTTGTGGGAAACCGTGGCACTCCTGCTTGCACAATCCAGAAGTGTCTGGGGGCTAATGCCCATGAGTTCACCCTTGACCAGTGTGGGATGGGAGCCAATCCTCCTTACATCACCCAGGGCCAGCCCCCAGATGCCTCTGTTAAACCTCCTCCGAAGATTCTGTAGCAGCAAGCACCAGTTAACCCTAGCAATGGTGAACTGGAAAAGCCATTTTTTGTGTCAAGTTCCCCCCTTCCTTGTTTCAATTCTCTTGTCTCTCACTCCTGCTCCCTGGAACCACCTCTCTAAAATAACTACACACACACAAGGTTAACTTAGGATCAGATTCTGGAGGTTTCCAGGCTGGCTCTTCCTATTAATGAGTCTGAATTAGCTAATCCTTTTTAAAATCTGTACATGATCGTTTTGCATCTTACATGTCTGTATGACTGTACACAAGGAAGAATCCAGTTTATCTGACTTAGTTCATTTGGCTTTGACAGTGGTTTTATAACAATGTGAATAGATACCTATATGGAAGGTATTACCAACATATTTGTGTAAACATTTCTTTGGCATTCATAAGGGAACTTTAGTGAACTGCTAAGTAAGAGGACTCAAGTGGTTCAGAAGTTTCCCGGCTGGCTGTTCATGGTTCTTATGTAAATGACAACTAAAACCTTTCCTTGATGACAAAAATCCACACTAACAAATTAATAGCTATTCTTTCACATTCCTCTGCCCCCTGTAAGTACGCTTCTGCACAAAATGTATAATGTCTGTACCTGAATGATTTACGGCTCTTTGCTCCCTGTAGGAACATACTCCCTGGCCATTTTAGCTCATTTGATCACTGGTTCTGCAACTGGTTGAGGTTGAGCAGGGAGGTGAAGAGGGATGTGCACTTTAGAAAAGTTTCCTGATGGTTCTGATACTCACCCAGTCCAGACCTTCCCACCACCCTCTGCTCCTCCACACCACGCGTGGTCTCACACACCTGTGGTGCAGGGCAAGCCCAGATGCAAACAATGTGATGATATGATAAAATCGTTTCCTTAGATCACTGCCTTCCGAATCTCTGTGGATTAAAAAAGTAAAACCAGGTGAGTGAAGTCGGTGGAGGGAAGAAAACTGAAAATTGAATGCTTTTCTTTCATTATATATATATATATATATATATATATATATATATATATATATATATATATCTCCTTAAGAGAGCCAGAGTTAAATTGCTTTTTATGAAATCTCCTTAGCAGATAAATTTGTATAAAAGCAGATAAGCTTAGAAATTCTCACATCTTTCAGAGAATCAAATATTCCAGGTAATTATGATCTAGGAGGCTGGGGAATTGATGGTTGTGGTTTATTCTGAATGTCAAGGCATAAAAATATATGAAGAGAGATTATATACAGATTAGACACCACAGCTAATTCTCTGTTTTCTTTTTCCTTTGCCTTGAACAGCAGTCCTCTAAGCTGTATGAATTAACTAGTACAGTTAACACAGAGCTGCATTATTTGACCACATAGCAGGATTAGTCATATCAGAATAGTATTTGAAAGAAAGGATTCCATTAGCTCTTTTACTGTCTTTTGTGACTGATGCAAAAGCTAGCATCACTATTCTTGTGGGAGTTAAGTCAGTGAGCACTGAGCTTTCAGAAAGACTTTATGAACTATCCAAGGTAAAAAACAAATTATAAAAATGAAAATACACACACGTACATTTACATGCATGCATGTACACATACATACAGGAATAGCAGGCTGATTCCATGATTTTGTTGTTCAGTTGCTAAGTCGTCTGACTTTTTGAGACCGCATGGAATGCAGCACGTCAGGCTCCCTGTCCTTCACTATCTCCTGGAGTTTGCTCGGATTCATGTCCTTTGAGTCAGTGATGCTATCTACTTAACCATTACATCCTCTGCCCCTTGTTTATCCTTTTGCCTTCAATCTTTCCCAGCATCAGAGTCTTTTCCAATGAGTCAGCTCTTCTCACCAGGTGGCCAAAGTATCGGAGCTTTAGCAATAGTCCTTCCAATGAATATTCGGGATTGACTGATTTGATCTAAGAGTCTTCAGCATCAGTTCTTCAATTTGATAGCATCAGTTCTTCAGCACTCAGCCTTCTTTATGGTCCATCTCTCACATCCATACATAACTAATGGAAAAACCATGATAGATGAATCTATTTTTAAAATTGCAAATGAAAGCATTTATTAAATTATTAAGTATCAGCTTCTATGTGACACTTCCCAAAATGATACAAATTTCTTCTTCATATGCTTCATTCCAACCTCTACTGTAGCCTTTATGACATTTTAATCAAAGTTCGTTACATATCACCCTTCTTCCAAAAGAGATTGTAAAGGGATAGAGGACAGATGCTGGCCTGGTCAGCCCCACCAGGTGCATTGCACAGGGTAGACAACAAGTATGTGCTTTGGGGAGTGAATTAGTGAATGATTAAAAATTATTTGGTAGTTGATCTATCCTAAGTGGTATCCAAGCTTTCCTTTTGCTCTAAGGACACACCTTGGCTCATCACTCAGAAGATTCAGTATTCTGACTATATCATAGTTCTCTTTGTAGTTCATCTACAAACTGTTAATACAGAAAACAAACTATGCAAAATTTTATGAAATACAGAGCACACACCATAAAAAACAAGTGCTTGGACCATCTCTGAGCCCTTTTTTGAGTGTGTATTATTTACCAGATACTTTAATGCACCTGCTCTAATTTTACCCTCACAGCCCTTTGAAGTG
This sequence comes from Ovis canadensis, assembly GCF_042477335.2. Classification (NCBI taxonomy): domain Eukaryota; kingdom Metazoa; phylum Chordata; class Mammalia; order Artiodactyla; family Bovidae; genus Ovis; species Ovis canadensis. Next base: position 134,336,833 of record NC_091247.1, on the reverse strand, counting down.
GTCATGTCCTCCATTTCCAGTTCAGGAAATGCGTAATTCAAGCAAGTTGCCCAGAAGTACACAGCTAGGCACGTGGACCCAAGCTTTCAGAATCTATGCTCAGGGCTCATTTTACTGAAATGCAGCTGCTTTCTTCCTTTAAGAGTATTTGTTTAGACAAATATTCCAAGGGGGAAAATAGCCAGACTAACTGCTTGGCATTGCATTGGTTCAACACGAAACAACCTGTTGATGAGATGAATTATTCACTCTTCACTCGATTATTTTGTCATTTTGTACACACAAGCATACTCTAGTTAAGAATGAAAAATGTCTTTCATAAGACTGTTCAGCTCTGCCCCTGGCATGTTCTATTCAGTACAATGTTGTTATTTTTCTTTTAAATCTTCATGCTTCTTATTCCAAATGCAAAATAATCCAAGCTCCTTTGTGTTCTCATTCTATAATTTATTCTTAAAGTTATTCCTCATGTTTTGTTTAAAATTTTTAGGTTTTTCTTTTTAAATGCAGGTGTGAGGCATATATAAGTTTTAATAAGGAGGGTTGATTTTTCCCACCTGACAAACATACCTTTAATTTTACAGATATCAATAGACAGCTATGATTTGCTATATTGAAATTCACCTTACAGACAACTTTTTAAAAAGCATGCTATTCTGCAAAATGCAACACCTGTTCAGACCAAGGGACTAAAAGGAGCAAAGGTATAAAAATTCCTCTCGTAGCACTATGAATGCTCTGATTAGTTGTCACTTTTCTAAATGTGATTTCCCCCCAATCATTACATTTCCAAGCGTCCAAATTGAGAATTATAATTCTGGACAGTGATGGAATGAATTGGGCTCTACAGATGCTGAGGCAGCCAGTTCACTATTAGATTTCAAAGGTAACATTCCCAAACCGATGCCTGAGGAGATGTGTTTTTATTTGGATAACAGAGAACTCGAGATGAATAAAATGATAGCTTTACAAGTACTATTCAGCACTACTATGTAAATAAGTAGCTTACACAGCCAGACTTACTGATAAACAAAGGAACATGTCAACTGACATTCAAACCCCATTACTGCATTAATGTAATCTTCCTAGGTATGGGGTGAAATAATTTCTATAAATGTGTAGAGAGGCACAGAATAAAAAAATCACCACATACAAATTTTCAATAATTTATCCTGCAACAATAGAATCCTCGAAAACACATGCTAACAGCATCTTACTCTTCTTGCAACGTTTTAGCTGTGTCCTTTATTTGAGCAGCTAGAGATTTCTAATGACCTCTCATCACATCAGTCAGTGGTGGGACTGACCTCATTCAGCACAACCAGTTGTTCATAACTGAGTTTTGTGAACTGTGCTGAGCGCTAGGTGCTTTCCATTGAAAGTGTCTTCTACATGATTCCCCAGCGAGTCCCATCTGTTTCAGTTTTTCCATTCTTCCAGTAATTTGGTCACGCTCAAAGCTTCAGAATCTTTACAATATGATAAACGGTGGAGTGTTGCCATTATCTTGTATGACAGCATGTCTCTGTTCTGGGTGGGAATTTGTCTGCTCTGAGATGCAGGGGTTACATGGCCTCCCTAACTAAGGATTAATGTTTGTGAATTTAAACCAATCACAGAGGTCAGTTATTATTTAAAGTAGTTGATTCTACTTACTGGTACCCATAGTGATTTCATTCTGTGGTCAAATTCTTACCCATCCGTTGTGAAATGAAGAAAAATAAGGTTAAGTCAGGGAGGTTCAATAACTGTAAGCTATTTTAATTCTGAAATTCCACTCCTTGGAGTCATTCTATGAAAGAGTGGAGGCTGTAGATGCTAACATGTTGGTGTTCAAATCCCTACTTGGATAAGCTAAGGATTCACAATTTAAGTCTGAAATATTCATTCCAATCCCAAAGAAAGGCAGTGCCAAACAATGGTCAAACTACCGCACAATTGCACTCATCTCACACGCTAGCAAGGTAATGCTCAAAATTCCCCTAAACCAGGCTTCAATAGTACGTGAACTGTGAACTCCCAGATGTTCAAGCTGAATTTAGAAAAGGCAGAGGAACCAGAGATCAAATTGCCAGCGTCCACTGGATCATTGAAAAAGCAAGAGAGTTCCAGAAAAACATCTCCCTCTGCTTCATTAACTATGCCAAAGCCTTTGACTGTGTGGATCACAGCAAACTGTGGAAAATTCTTAAAGAGATAAGAATACCAGACCACCTAACCTGCCTCCTGAGAAATCTGTATGCAGGTCAAGAAGCAACAATTAGAACTGGACATGGAACAACAGACTGGTTCCAAATCAGGAAAAGAGTATGTCAAGGCTGTATATTGTCACCCTGCTTATTTAACTTATATGTAGAGTACATCATGAGAAATGCTGGGCTGGATGAAGCACAAGCTGAAATCAAGATTGCCAGGAAAAATATCAATAACCTCAGATGTGCAGATGACACCATCCTTACGGCAGAAAGCAAAGAAGAACTAAAGAGCTTCTTGATGAAAGTGAAAGAGGAGAGTGAAAAAGTTGGCTTAAAGCTCAACATTCAGAAAATAAGATCATGGCATCCGATCCCATCACTTTATGGCAAATAGATGGAAAAACAATGGAAACAGTGACAGACTCTATTTTCTTGGGCTCCAAAATCACTGCAGATGGTGACTTCAGCCATGAAATTAAAAGACGCTTACTCCTTGGAAGGAAAGTTATGACCAACCTAGACAGCATATTAAAAAGCAGAGATGTTACTTTGCCAACAAAGGTCCATCTAGTCAAAGCTATGGTTTTTCCAGTAGTCATGTATGGATGTGAGAGTTGGACTACAAAGAAAGCTGAGTGCTGAAGAATTAATGCATTTGAACTGTGGTATTGGAGAAGACTCTTGTGAGTCCCTTGGACTACAAGGAGATCCAACCAGTCCAACCTAAAGGAAATCAGTCCTGAATATTCATTGGAAGGACTGATGCTGAAGCTGAAACTCCAATACTTTGGCCACCTGATGTGAAGAGCTGACTAATTGGGAAAACCCTGAAGCTGGGAAAGATTGAAGGCAGGAGAAGGGGGATGGCAGAGGATGAGATGGTTAGATGACATCACCAACTCAATGGACATGAGTTTGAGTAAACTCCGGGAGTTGGTGATGGACAGGGCGGCCTGGTGTGCTTCAGTCCATGGGGTAGCAGAGTCAGACATGACTGGGATACTGAACTGAACTGAAGGATTAACATCTATGTGTCAACTCCACAACTATCTAGACTTTGCTGGTCTATAAAATTCAAAATTTACTATCAAAAATGCTATTCAAAAATGTGTTGAGAAAATTATTCTTTGAATAAAATGTAAAAAATAATAAAGTTTCATAGGTATTTCACAGTTAAATCCCAGATGGGGTAAATATCTAATTGTGAAAGCCATTGGAAAAACTAAGTAGTAAAATATTATCATCAGACTGAGGAAAACGTCTAAGTAAGACAGGAAACCCAGAAACCATAATGGAAAAATAAATGTGAAAGTACAGCTTTGACCTTAAGAGTTTTAGTTCTCAGGAAGTTTATTACCCAAGTCCCTTCAGTTTCAGCAGAAGTCAAAATTTTCACAATACAAAAATGTTTATTAAATATTAACACCCCTGCTCCTTCCCTGAATAGTATTCATGTTCTGTTGCTTCAGTCATGGCCGACTCTTTGAGACCCCATAGACCATAGCCCACCAGGCCCCTCTGTCCATGGGATTTTCCCCAGCAAGAATACTGGAGTGGATTGCCACGTCCTTCTCCATGTGATTGATCTTCCCCATCTGGGGATCGAAACTTCCCGACCCAGGAATTGAACCCATGTCCCCTGTGTCTCCTGCACTGCAGGCAGATTCTTTACTGCTACGCCACCTGGGAAGCCCTTCCCTAACTAGCATACTAATACCTATTTCTACCCATTATGTCGGTGAACTAGTTATTGTCTGATGTTGCAAACAGTGAATAAACAATTCAAAACAAACTGATTGCTAAGTGAAGTTACGAATCTTATAAATGTTTTAGGATTTTCACTTAAGTGATTATAGTGATGTTGGAGAATTATTTGAATCATAAGCAATGTTGCTGACAAATGATGATCCAGAAGATTCAGGGCAGTTAACAGCTACTTTAGAGGTTCTTAGGCAAAAGAATAAAACCCTCTAATATTTCTAAAAAATAGATCCTCTTTATGATCATAGTGGGAAAGCACTTATTCTGTGGAGGGCTTTTTAAACGGCTAGAGTACAATCTGACTTACACCTAACCTACTATCAAGATAAAATAATTGTCTTTGGATGTTTTAAAATTAGCTAATTGGGAGACTTCCCTGGTGGTCCAGTGATTAAGATCGTACTTCCTCTTGCAGGGGGCGAGGGTTTGATCCCTGGTCGGGGAACTAAGATCCCACTTGCCTCATGGTGTGGTGAAACAATAATTTTTTTTTGTAATTGGCTAATTTTTAGAATTGAACTTAATATAAGAAAAATATCACCTTAATTCCTTGTCATCATTTTATTTTAAGGTTAAGATTAAATCAACTTAAAAATGTATTTCACATGACATTTTGTTCTATTTTTAAAGTGAAGTCACTTAATTTAGACTTATTGTATCAGATCTCCTTGAGACCACCTATTCATAAATGTACATGCTTATATATGGAGAGAGAAAGATAAAAAAAGACTGGGGAAAATATCAGAAGCACCCACTACTGGTAAAAAATTATTGTCTTTAATACAAAAAGAGCATCTACAAATTGATATGTATAGGATAGACACCTCATATAAAATACCCATGAAGAGCATGAATTCAGAGACCAAATTATGAATTCAGAAGAAGAAATATAAATAAAGCTATGAAGAGATAGCTAACTTCACTAGTGTTCAAGAAACAATAAATAAACTGAAGCAGCAAGCTAAGTTTCACCCATCAAATTGACAAAAATGACAAAAACACTTTCATCACGTTTTGGCAAGAGTGTGAAAAAATAACAATTTTATTGGAGTGTGAAAATTTAGATTTCTTTTTGCTGACTCATTTGTAATCTCTCCTAAAATCTAAAATAAGTATATTACTTAATCTAACAATCCCACATCTAGTACCTATTTTATATAATATCTTCCCAATCCAGGGTCGAACCCAGGTCTCCTACATCTCCTGCACTGAAGTCAGGTTCTCTACCTCTCTAGCCACTGGGGCTTCCCTAATATTAGACAAAATATATACAAATATGTATGCATTGTAGCATTATTTGCAATGACAAATAAAAGAACTTACTAGAAAACTTCAGTAAATATGGTGTATTCATACAATGGAATTTCAAAGTCTCATTAAGTCAATGAAAGATGATTTTTTTTTTTAATGTGAAAAAAAAAGTCCAGGAGCAAACAAATTTGTTCAGGATTATTCCACTTCTGTGAATATATAGGTTTAGCACACATGTACACACACACTTAATTTTTAATGTTAAAAATTAAGCATGGTACTCACTGAATTCTTAACAGTGATTATCTTTGGGAGATAGAATTGGTAGAGAAGGGGGTGATTCTCACTTCTTGCTTTGTATTTATATTTTAATGGTGTAATAACAGGTGAGTATGCTTTTCATGTGTTTTTCAGTATTTTTAAATAAAAGTTCATAAATAAGTGCAGTTGCTGAAAAAAGGCCTAGGACCTTATTTAAGGCTGCAGATGTTATCCAAGGTGACTTCCATGGCTGAGAATACACTCACAGCCAAGATTCACATGCATGCCCTCCTGAGCGCATGCCGTTTCTCATCGTCTCATTCCATTATCTTCATTTGGGGCCCAGGGATCTGCAAAGATCGGTGTGTAAAAGTAAGGGAGTCTGTGAACTTGAAAGGGAAAAAAAAATCACATCTATACTTTTTCTAACCTCTAATCAAAATGTAGCCATTTCTAAATTTAAGGTGGGACAAATCTCAGAATTGTTAGCAACTTCATTACCAGTAGAAATCATAGCTGTTTCCATATCTCACTGCAATTGTTAGAGACATCTCAAAACATTATTTATGAATGTCTCCGTCCTCAAAATAAATCATTTCAGACTCTCCATTATTAAAGATGTTGCTCTTTAGCACAGTGATAAAGAAGCACGTCCATTTGTGTACTGTGTGTGCTCAGTTGCTCAATCTTGTCCAACTCTTTGTGACCCCATGGACTGTAGCCCGCCAGGCTCCTCCACCCATGGAGTTCTCCAGACAAGAACACTGGAGTAAGTTGCCATTCCCTTCTATGGGAGATCTTCCCAACCCAGGGACTGAACCCACGTTTCTTGCGTCTCTGGCATTGGCAGGTGGATTCTTTACCATTGCACCACCTGGGAAGCCATTACTATTTCATAAATACAATGTTTTTAAATACTGTTTTGATAACTATATATAGCATAACTGGCTTCCTTTGTAATCTGTGTGTGTGTGTGTGCATTTAAACATTATTCAGAAAAGGAATCCATAGGACTCATCAGTCATCTCCCCCTACCCCCCACCCCAGGGGCTATGGCTCAAATGTGAAATGTTTAAGAATCCCTCTAAGTGTATGGGATCTTTTGGAGAATGACACTGGAGTGTGGCAAATATGACACTAGACTGTAATTTTGAAGTTTGCTGCTCACTCTTTACATTCTGCCCAAGGATGGATTTTAAGCCTTTTGAAAGCCTCTGCTCTGTGCCAGGTACTTTACCAAGTGCTGAGATGATGATTTCAGTGAACAGATAAGGAGCAGTTCAATGAGCTCGCATGGAGCTTTTGTCCAGAGGAATGAGGAGGGCAGAAGGCAGATAGGAAGTTCAGTTGCTCAGTCGTGTCCAACTCTTTGCAACCCCATGGACTGCAGCACCTCAGGCTTCCTTGTCCATCACCAACTCCCAGAGCTTGCTTAAATTCATGTCCATTGGGTCGGTGATGCCCTCCAACCATCTCATCCTCTGTTGTCCCCTTCTCCTCCTGCCCTCAATCTTTCCCAGCATCAGGGTCTTTTCAAATGAGTCAGCTCTTTGCATCAGGTGGCCAAAGTATTGGAGTTTCAGCTTCAGCATCAGACCTTCCAATGTACACCCAGGACTGATCTCCTTTAGGATGGACTGGTTAGATCTCCTTGCAGTCCAAGGGACTCTCAAGAGTCTTCTCCAACACCACACTTCAAAAGCATCAATTCTTCAGTGTGAAGCTTTCTTTCTAGTCCAGCTCTCACATCCATACATGACTACTGGAAGAACCATAGCTTTGACTAGATGAACTTTTGTCAGCAAAGTAATGTCTCTGCTTTTTAATATGCTGTCTAGGTTTGTCATAGCTTTTCTTCCAAGGAGCAAGCATCTTTTAATTTCATGGCTGCAGTTATCATCTGCAGTGATTTTGGAGCCCAAGAAAATAATTTAAATAGGAAATCAAATAAGTAATTACAGATAGAAATAAGATCTATGAGGAAAATAAAAGAGCATGGATGGGCATTTAGATTCTGTTGTAAGTGCATCAGGAAGCTATTGTATGTTTTAAACCAGGTGGAAAATTGATTGTGGGAGGATGAAACATGATGGTTTGTAATATAGAGACGGAGACGTGAAAATGGAGAAAACTAGGACGAACTGGATTACATTTGGTTGCTGACCAACAGTTTCCTCATTCCACTTAAGGAGTAGAACATCCATTCTAGAGACTGTAAAACCAATCCTCTCAAATCACTAGTATATTCTGTAGACGGTAAGATGCCTGAAGAGCAGCATTAAAACATGAATTCAAACGGGTCATTTGACATGATAGAGAGAGGCAAGAGGGTGGCTGAGTATAAGCTTAGGCTGACAGAATTCCTACAGAAGATGGCCTCACATCTCCTTTGTAGATCCAAGGAAAACGAAAACATATTCTGTGAGAACAAACACGTTGACAAAGCATGCCATTCCAAACCACCGGAAAAAATTAGGGATCGTATCACATTCAAAAAATTAAGGACAGAATGTCTTGGGATAGAGCCATATTTTCAACAAAGGCGCACATGACCACACTTGCAAGATGGAAGCCTGCTAACCAGTTCCTAGCAATGCTGGGCATCTTTCATAACAAGGAGGCTCTCAGCTCCATGACACACAGCCCTCATCAGCAACAGCTGTGTGATCATTGTTAAGGCCTGGCAGCCTCAGCGTGTTGGCAAAGCGCCTTGTGCACTGATAGTGCCAGAATCATCTACCAGGGATGTGATACAACACCAATTATGCTGCTGCTTCTGTTGCCGTTAATGCTGCTGTTCCTATCGCTCCACTTATTGAGCGCCTACTCCATGCCTTCCAGTTTACTGGGAACTTGATGCATATTGTCATGTTTAATCCTCAGACAAGTCTCAGACTCATCATGTTACTGTCTGATGAGTTCAATGTGTGTGTTGTTTGTGTTACATATATAACGGATGCATTGTATGAGTGAAAATCGGTCTATTAGACATGTAGGACATTTCCATCGTTGTAGAAAGTTCTGTCTGACAGTACTGGATGTTAGATGCTTAGCCAAATGTTCTATGTGTCCAATTCAGTAACTGCATTATTTATTGAGCTTTTGAAATGTGGCAAAGCCAATGAGGAACTAAATTCTGATGTTTATTTATTTAAATTATATTTAAATGTTTAAATTGTTTTGGACTTTCCTGGTGGTCCGGTGGTTAAGAATCTGCCTGAAAACGTAGGGGACATGGGTTCCACCCCTGGTCGGGGAAGATTCCACATACTGTGGAGCAACTGAGCTCAGGCACCCATAACTACTCAGCCTATGCTCTATAGCCTGTGTTTCTGAACAAAAGAACCCACTGCAATGAGAAGCCCTCACACCGCAACCAGAGAGTAGTCCCCACTTGCCACGACTAGAGAAAGCCCGAGTGCAGCAGCAAAGACCCAGCACAGCCAAATAAATAAATACAATTAATTTTTTTTAATTTTATGTAAATATACATTTAAATAGCCAATGTGGTTAGTGGCTGCCATACTGGACAGCACAGTTCTAATACCAAGTTCATGTAGCTAGCAAATATCAGAAGTAGGGATTCAATCCTGGGATTATCTGGTTGCAAAGTCATGCTTTAAAAATGAGTAGTAATTCTTGCTGATGTTTGACAGAAAACAACAAAATTCTGTAAAGCAATTATCTTTCAGTTAAAATAAATAAATTTTAAAAAATGAATAATAAGTGGGCACCCTAAAGGATGCTATCATTTTACACCATGAGAGCATTTCAGTGAGTGCTTAAACAGCTGCTTTCTGCTCTGGGAGCCTAAATTCTGGTGCCTTGGTAATCCATCCTGAATATGCTGTACTCACAGGCAGTTTCATCTGCTATGGACACTTTGGTATTGTTAATAGAGCCCCCTGGTTATATCCATCAAGCTAATCAAATGTGAAGGTAGGAAGTAAAGCTAAAAGAGAAACTATTGGTACTGGATATTTTCTATTTGTCCCCCTGATCTGCACCCTGCTGTTCTCCCCTTGGCTCTGGGCCAGAGGCCTGACAGTCTATGGGCTGTTTAACAGGGCTTCCTTGTTCTGTGGCTTCTGGTTGCATTGAGCCAATGGAAGCCTCTACTCAGAACCTGAAGGGTAGGGAGAGAAAGAGATCCAAGTCTGTATTCCTCTCAGCTTTCTCTGCCAGGCCATTGTTCAGCAGTGGCTATATAATTTTACTTGAGGGCACAGCTCCTAGTGAGTGCATCTCTGCTCAGATGCAGGTGTCATTGGGATCCAGTAATCACTCCTATTTCCCCTTCAGTTAAAACTCATAACAGCTTCCCACTGATGCTAGCCCTCTGGTGCTTCACTGAATCTTGTTGGTTTTCCTTAACCCTGCCCACACTTTTGCAAACAATTTCCTTACTAAACTCCTTTCTGCCAACCCTTTTGAATGTCAGGTTCCTCTGTCCTCCACCATCTCCTGGAGTTTGCTCAAATTCATGGCCCTTGAATTAGTGATACTATCTAACCATCTCATCCTCTGCTGCCCTTTTATCCTTTTGCTTTCAATCTTTCCCAGCATCACGGTCTTTTCCAGTGAGTTGGTTCTTTGCATCAGGTGGCCAAAGTATTGGAGCTTCAGCTTTAGCGGCAGTCCTTCCAATGAATTCAGTTCAGTTCAGTTCAGTCACTCAGTCGTGTCCGACTCTTTGTGACCCCATGAATCGCAGCACACCAGGCCTCCCTGTCCATCACCAAATCCCGGAGCTCACTCAGACTCATGTCCATCGAGTCAGTGATACCATCCAGCCATCTCATCCTCTGTTGTCCCCTTCTCCTCCTGCCCCCAATTCCTCCCAGCATCAGAGTCTTTTCCAATGAGTCAACTCTTCGCATGAGGTGGCCAAAGTACTGGAGCTTCAGCTTTAGCATCATTCCTTCCAAGGAAATCCCAGGGCTGACCTCCTTCAGAATGGACTGGTTGGATCTCCTTGCAGTCCAAGGGACTCTCAAGAGTCTTCTCCAACATCACAGTTCAAAAGCATCAATTCTTTGGGGCTCAGCTTTCTTCACAGTCCAACTCTCACATCCATACATGACCGCAGGAAAAACCATAGCCTTGACTAGATGGACCTTAGTCGGCAAAGTAATGTCTCTGCTTTTGAATATACTATCTAAGTTGGTCATAACTTTTCTTCCAATGAATATTCAGAGTTAATTTCCTTTAGAATAGACTGGCTTGATCTCAGTGTTGCCCAAGGGACTCCAAAGAGTCTTCAACAGCACCATAATTAAAAAGCATCAATCTTTCGGCACTCAATCTTCATTATGGTCCAAATCTCACATCTGCATGTAACTACTGGAAAAACCATAACTTTGATTATAATGGACCTTTTCTTGGCAGTGATGTGTCTGCTTTTTAATATGCTGTCTAGGTTTGTCATAGCGTTCCTTCCAAGGAGCAAGCATCTTTTAATTTCATGGCTTCAGTCACCATCTGCAGCTATTTTGGAGCCCAAGAAGGTAATATGTCACTGCTTCCACTTTTTCCCTTCCATTTGCCATGAAGTGTTGGGACCAGATGCCATGATCTTAGTCTTAGAATGTTGAGATTTAAGCCAGCTTTTTTCTCTCTCTTCTTTTACCCTCATCAAGAGGCTCTTTAGTTCCTCTTCACTTTCTACCATTAGAGTGTTATCATCTACATATCTGGGAGAAGGAAATGGCAACCCACTCCAATATTCTTGCCTGGAGAATCCTGTGGACAGAGGAGCTTGGAGGACTGCTGTCCATACGGCCGCACAAAGTCAGACACGACTGAAGTTAACTTAGCATGCATGCATGCATTGGAGAAGGAAAATGGCAACCCACTCCAGTATTCTTGCCTGGAGAATCCCAGGGACAGAGGAGCCTGGTGGGCTGCCGTCTATGAGGTCCCAGAGTCAGACAAGACTGAAGCAACTTAGCAGCAGCAGCAGCAGCATCTACATATCTGAGGTTGTTGATATTTCTCCTGGAAATTTTGATTCCTGAATTTTTGATAGAAAAAGCAAGAGAGTTCCAAAAAAACATCTATTTCTGCTTTATTAACTATGCCAAAGCCTTTGACTGTGTGGATCACAATAAACTGTAGAATATTCTGAAAGAGATGGGAATACCAGACCACCTGACCTGCCTCTTGAGAAACCTATATGCAGGTCAGGAAACAACAGTTAGAACTGGACATGGAACAACAGACTGGTTCCAAATAGGAAAAGGAGTATGTCAAGGCTGTATATTGTCACCCTGCTTATTTAACTTATATGCAGAGTACATCATGAGAAACTCTGGGCTGGAAGAAACACAAGCTGGAATCAAGATTGCCAGGAGAAATATCAATAACCTCAGATATGCAGATGACACCACCCTTATGGCAGAAAGTGAAGAGGAACTAAAAAGCCTCTTGATGAAAGTGAAAGTGGAGAGTGAAAAAGTTGGCTTAAAGTTCAACATTCAGAAAACAAAGATCATGGCATCTGGTCCCATCACGTCATGGGAAATAGATGGTGAAACAGTGGAAACAGTGTCAGACTTTATTTGGGGGGGCTCCAAAATCACTGCAGATGGTGATTGCAGCCATGAAATTAAAAGACTCTTACTCCTTGGAAGAAAAGTTATGACCAACCTAGATAGCATATTCAAAAGCAGAGACATTACTTTGCCAAGGCTAGTCAAGGCTATGGTTTTTCCTGTGGTCATGTATGGATGTGAGAGTTGGACTGTGAAGAAAGCTGAGCCCCAAAGAACTGATGCTTTTGAACTGTGGTGTTGGAGAAGACTCTTGAGAGTCCCTTGGACTGCAAGGAGATCCAACCAGTCCATTCTGAAGGAGGTCAGCCCTGGGACTTCTTTGGAAGGAATGATGCTAAAGCTGAAACTCCAGTACTTTGGCCACCTCATGCGAACAGTTGACTCATTGGAAAAGACTCTGATGCTGGGAGGAATTGGGGGCAGGAGGAGAAGGGGACAACAGAGGATGAGATGGGTGGATGGCATCACTGACTCGATGGACATGAGTCTGAGTGAACTCCGAGATTTGGGGATGGACAGGGAGGCCTGGTGTGCTGCGATTCATGGGGTCGCAAAGAGTGAGACACGACTGAGCTACTGAACTGAGCTGCGCTTCATCTAGCCTGGCATTGTACATGATGTACTCTGCATGTAAGTTAAATAAGCAGAGTGATGATATATAGTCTTGTCATATTCCTTTCCCAATTTTGAACCCGGCTGTTGTTCAATGTCCAGTTCTAACTTTTGCTTCTTGACCCACATACAGGTTTCTCAGGAGACAGGAAAGGTGGTCTGGTATTCCCATCTCTTGAAGAATTTTTCAGTTTGCTGTGATCCATACAGTCATAGACTTTAAAGTAGTCAATGAAGCAGAAGTAGATGTTTTCCTGAAACTCCCTCGCTTTCTTCATGATCCAAGAATGTTGATAGTTTACTCTCTGGTTCCTCTGCCTTTTCTAAATCCAGGTTGTACATCTGTAAGTTCTCAGTTCACATACTATTAAAGCCTATCTTGAATGATTTTGAGCATTACCTTGCCAGCATGAGAAATGAGTGCAATTGTCCAGTAGTTTGAACATTCTTTGGCATTGCCCTTCTTTGGGATGAATGAGAACTGACCTTTTCCAGTCCTGTGACCGCTGCTGAGTTTTCCAAATTTGCTGACATATTGAGCACAGCACTTTAATAGCATCATCTTTTAGGATTTTTAAATAGCTCTTGGAATTCCATCACCTCCTCTAGCTTTGTTCACAGTAATTCTTCCTAAGGCCCACTTGACTTCATACTCCAGGATGTCTGGCTCTAGGTGAGTGATCACACCATCATGGTTTTCCAAGTCATTAAGACCTTTCTTGTATATGTCCATCAAAAGACATATGATTAGATTAGAGTACTTGTTTTATTAGGAAAACTATATAGTCATTAAAAAGAATGAAGACTCTCTTGAAATACCAAAATGGAAAGATATCTGTGACATACCTTTGAGTGGAAAAAAAAAAAGTGTCAAACTGTACATAACATAAATTGCAATATTTCTAAAAATAAATGAGAATTCATGTGTGTAGGTACAAATATATTGAGTACCTACTATGTGTCAGGCATTGTTCTATGCTCTAGGGATTTAGCAGGAGTCAAAACAGACAAAAATCCCTGTCCTTGTGGGGCTTGCCCTCCGTTGGAGGGAAGGCAGACAATGAAGGAAATTAGTCAAACATATAGTATGTTAAGAGTGTAAAGAGCGTTAAGTATGCAGAAAAGGGGGTAGAGAGTGTTGGAGAGTGTGGTTAAGGAAAGGCTCACTGAGCGGTGACATGTAAGTAATGACCTGATGTGGATGAGAGGACATAACTGGGAAAAGACTATTCTGTAGAGGAAATAGGAAGTGCAAAGGCCCAGGGGTCAGGGCTAGGGTTAGGAGCACACTTCAGTGTGCCTGAGGTCTTAGAGAAGGGGTTGAGGAGGGCAGAGTGGCCGAAGCAGAGTGAGTTGAGGAGGAGATTTGTAGGAAAAGAACTTAGATATTTATTTAACTATATGTGTTTATATGTGGCTCTTAGAAGGTCTAAAAGTACCCACCAAACTGAACAGTAGTTGTTTCTGGGGAATGGGGGAAAAATTACTTCTTTTTGGAAAAGCAGTCAGATTGTTTTTTAATTGAATTATAGTCGATTTACAGTTTTGTGCTAGTTTCAGGGGTATAGCAAAGTGATTCAGTTAGTTTTTCTATCTATATTTATATATTTTTTCAGATTCTTTTCCCTTATAAGTTATTACAAAATATTGAATTTATTTCCCTATGTTATACAGTAGGTCCTAGAGATTTCAGTTTTAATTTTATATGCTGATGTATTTTTTAAAATCTTAACATAGATAGGGCTGGCTTTTAACATTTTAAACCCATTTGATTTTTGAAAGAAGAATCAGAAAACAAAAGACTGTATAGAGACTTCATATTTGCCAACAAATTAAAAATAACTCTCCAAAAGCAATAGTATTTCCACAGAAAGTGACTCAAGACATTTTTGATCAAAATTACACATTGATATTTCAGGATTATTCTGAGTGTTAACCTCAGTGCAGAGAGTTCCATTTTAAGTGCCTGCTATGCCAATGACAGCCCCACAGCAATTACTTACATCCCTTGTCTTCCTAAATGCTGTAGCCTCTACAGTGGATTTGCATTTATTTCTACTGAATTTAGGGAATTTGTATATGAGAATATTATGAGATGTCACCATTGTGATTCATTAAGCAAACTAATAGCCTTAATAAAAGCTAAGGATGCCCTGAAGCAAGTTGTTAGAAGAAATTGGCCAAAACAACTTGTTAGAGTCTTCATTCAGTGTGTAATTGCATATTCAACAGAAGTCCTTCCGGGTTCCCACTGAGACAAAACGGCAAAGCTCACTTCAACTGACCTCCATAAGATTAAATCGAGATTTCATTCCCTTACTCTTTGCTCTTTTTTATGAGAATAGATATTTTTTTTCAGGAACTGTAGGATCTCTTCCTTCTTCCCTCACTGCCTTTTTTTTTCCTTTTTCCGTCTTTACCCTCATTTTTCCCCTTTGCCGCATATGTGGCACATTTCTCTCCTTCCTTCCAATCCCAGATGGCACCTCTCTCATGTTTGGGCCCTCTCCTGTCTCCCTCTGTTTCCTTTCTCCCATGTATCTTTTTGTTTAATTCATATCAAATGTTCATAACTTCATCTTCTTTCTTTAAAAAAAAAAAGATTGGGAAAACACTGTAAAATACAAATAAAGTGCTTTTCGCTTATTATTATTTTTTAACATGAAGGAATATGAAGGTTTGCCCAGATGGGTTTCTATCACTGTAACTGAGGGCAAGATGTGCAGTGGACAAGGATGAAACTGTGGCTACCTCACCAGGGTGTTTGTTCTGCTGACTAACAGGAAGGCACTAATTAAGAGAGAACTTTTAGAAGAAAACTGATATTGGATACCTGTGGTGCTGATTTCCATTCCTGTGCCCTTAAAAGGTACTGCCAACCAATCACTGTCTTGCCCCTTCAGGGGTGCAATTTCAAGCTCCTTCTCAACACAGCACTTCAGGCAGCCATTCATTGGCATTAAGGGTGAAGGCTTCCCTGGTGGCTCAAATGGCAAAGCGTCTGCCTGCAATGTGGAAGACCCAGGTTCGATTCCTGGGTTGGGAAGATCCCCTGGAGAAGGAAATGGCAATCCACTCCAGCACTCTTGCCTGGAAAATCCCATGGACGGAGGAGCCTGATAGGCTACAGTCCATGGGGTCGCAAACAGTCGGACACGACTGAGCGACTTCACTTTCACTTTAGTTATCATTCTGCCTTGGAAGCATCTCTTTGACGGTCATCTGACCCTGAGCCTGGGCTGTACCACTTCTCCAGAACCACAAGGTTAAGAAGGAAGCAGTAGGTCTCCTTGGCCTTGGGGAATTGCATCAGAGTTCTCTCTTGGATGAGCTGGTCAGGGCTTTGACTCAAGACACCAAAATTTAATGAATACAATTTTTAAAGATTCTGTAGTTTTTCCTTTTCTATTACTGACTCCATAGCTATAGGGAAGAGATTCTTTTGGCCATATACAGACCCTTCAGTAGCTGATGTACTGCATGGAAGGAACCAGAGAGCAGAAGTCAAGGACAGGTTGTCCATGGCTCAAGTTCCCTGTCTCCTCCTCTGCTTGCCCCCTCCCATCCACAGTCTGCTTTGAAATACCCCAGGTTACTCCAGACTATGTTTGCGTTGCCCCAGATCAAGATTCCTGGGAGAAATACAGAAAGTGAAGAGGAACTAAAGAGCCTCTTGATGAAGGTGAAAGCAGAGCGTGAAAAGGCTGGCTTAAAACTCAACATTCAAAAAACTAAGATCATGATATCTGGTCCCATCACTTCATGGCAAATAGATGGGGGGAAAAATGGAAACAGTGACAGACTTTACTTGCTTGGTCTCCAAAATCTCACTGTGGATATTGACTGTAGCCGTGAAATTAGAAGACTCTTGCTCCCTGGGAGAAAAACTATGACAAACCTAGACAACATATTAAAAAGCAGAAACATCACCTTGCTGACAAAGGTCCCTATAGTCAAAGCTATTGTTTTTTCCAGTAGTCATGTATGAATGTGAGAGTTGGACCATAAGGAAGGTTAAGCGCTGAACAATTGATGCTTTTGAATCGTGGTGCTGGAGAAGAAGTCCCTTGGACAGCAAGGAGATCAAACTAGTCAATCCTAAAGGAAATCAGTCCTGAATATTCATTGGAAAGACTGATGCTGAAGTTGAAGTTCCAATACTTTGGCCACCTGATGCGAAGAGCTGACTCATTTGAAAAGACCCCGATGCTGGGAAAGACTGAGGTCAGGAGAAGAAGGGAGCAAGATGATGACATGGTTGGATGGCATCACTGACTCAATGGCCATGAATTTGAGCAAACTTCAGGAGATAGTGAAGGACAGGGAAGCCTGGTGTGCTGTAGTCCGTGACATCACAAAGAGTCAGACATGACTGAGCAACTGAGCAACAAGATCCCAGTTATTGCTAAATGCATCTCTAGAGTTGCTTGGTCTTTTTTCTTTTTCTTTTTCCCCTACTAGATAATGGAACTAGTCTCACTACATTGCATGCATGCTAAGTCACTTCAGTTGTGTCCGACTCTGTGCAACACTATGGACTGAAGCCTGCTAGGCTCCCCTGTCCATGGGATTCTCCAGGCAAGAATACTGAAGTGGATTGCCATGCCCTACTCCATGGGATCTTCCCAACCCAGGGATTGAACCTGCGTCTGTTGCGTCTCCTGCACTGGCAGGTGGCTTCTTTCCCACTAGCGCCACCTCGCTACATTAGTACCTCTTTTCAGTGTGACTTGGGGATGTCTGAGAGGTAAAGCACAGTTTGAAAATATGAATTAGAAGCCCTAAAAATACGTCTCTCTTTAACCTAGTGCTTCCAATTCTATAACCAATTAAAGAAACAAAATTTTAACCACACACACACAAGTTATTCATCTGAGCATTGTTTACAACAGAGAAAATAGGAAGCAATCTAAATCTTGATTATTAATGAATATTTCCTGTGGAGTACCACAGGAAAACTTAACCCCATGACCTATTTATTATCCTTGTACTATACTGTGAAGCTTTAAAACTTAGAGTAAAATTGCAAACAGTAAAAATTCTGTCATCTGTTTTCAAAAGCACTGAATAGGAAACAACTAAAAACATTGATACATAGCATCAAAATATTACCAGTGGTATTTCTGAGGGGTGAGCTTATGTATTGCTTTTATTTTCTCTCTTTTGCTTGTCGATAAGTGGGTTCTATATTTTTCAAAATGAATCTAAAACATTTGCAATATAAATAAAATATAATAAAAATGTTATTCATTTTAATGAAAACCTTTTCATCGGTGATTACATTAAGTGGGGCAGAATACTGAGAATGCTCAGAGTGTCATGGTGCAATATTAATACATTTATTTCATCTTTGAGTTCTGTAGTTCTCACCACGGTACTTGGGAAGGAGGAGGAACACTGGAGTTGCCCCTTATTAATAAAGGGTTGCTTGTTTCAACTCTTTATCTTTGATTGATTTATGAAATAGGGATGGTTCTGTTTATTCTTATTGCTACCAAATATAACAATATTGCAACACCCATTGAACAGGTGGTTTTGAGGAAGGAATGAACCTGAAATTAGAAAGTCCTTTTTGGACAGTGTGATTCTGTACAGACACACAGTGCTGCTAAGGTACCATCATATAGTCTAACCTCTTCACTGGTGGGATATTTAAACTGGTCCTTTTGTAATCATGGATGCCCAACGCCATCTGAGTAAGGAATAGAACAACCACTTCAGATACACATTACTAACTGTTTCTTGTGCTCCGCGTCTCCTCTCGAACTTAAATTAGCATGTTCAATTGACTGTGTCTTTCTTCTGAGTAGAAACAGCACAGGGTCAAAACAGTTCAGAATAAAAAGTGGAATGCTAACAAATCCCAAAAGATCTGTTAGTTTAGTGCAGTTGTTTCAATGTGTTTCCTACCAGCTACCGCAGCAGCACTCAGGGCCACCTTGTGACTTTTGAGGGCAAGGGACCCTATTGCCCTCATATGCCCATCCCTTCATTAAATTAATACTTAGATAAATAGGACTTTCTTGGTGATCCAGTGGTTGGGAATCCGCTTGCCAATTCAGGGGACACAGGTTCGATTCCTCTTCCAGGAAGGTTGCACATGCCTCTGAGTAACTAATCTCCTGTGCCCCAACTACCGAGCCCACACCTAGAGCCTGTGCTCCGCAACAGAAGCCACCGCAATGAGAAGGCTGCACACCACAGCTAAAGAGTAGCCCCCGCCCTCGCTGCACCTAGAGGAAGCCCACCTGTCTCAAGGAAGATGCAGCACAGCCGAAAATAAATAACAATTTTTAATAAATAAATAATTTTTTAATAAACTCTTAAGAGTCCCTTGGACAGCAAGGAGATCAAACTAGTCCATCCTAAAGGAAATCAGTTCTGAATATTCATTGGAAGGACTGATGCTAAAGCTGAAGCCCCAATACTTTGGTCACCTGGTGCAAAGAACTGACTCACTGGAAAAGATCCTGATGCTGGGAAAGATTGAAGGCAGGAGGAGAAGGGGGCAACAGAAGATATGACTGGATGGCATCAGTGACTCAATGGACATGAGTTTGAGCAAGCTCCGGGACTTGGTGATGGACAGGGAAGCTTGGTGTGCTGCAGTCCATGGGGTTGCAAAGAGTCGAACACAACTGAGCGACTGAACTGACTCCACTGAATAAATAAACACAATTTTTTTAAAAAAGATACATAAATAAGAGGGAATATTTTCAGACTTCATTGATGTAAAGATGAATATAGCCCAGCTTGGATTCATCATTGTATATTGTTATTTTCTTTTTAAGAGTGGAGTTTGGGGGAGAATGGATATACATGTTTGGCTGAGTTCCTTTCCTGTTCACCTGAAACTATCACAACATTGTTAATCAGCTATACTCCAATACAAAATGAAAAGCTTTTAAAAAATGAATTTTAAAAAGTGCTTTTCATGGGCCTCTGAAAAGTAAAGTGAGCCACAGGCCCTCTGCCTAGAGAAGAAGTTGGTCCTGGCATCATCTGGAAACATGTAAATGAAAATTCTTGGTCTTACCCTAGAGTTAATGACCAGAAACTCAGCAGCGTATGTTTTGACATGACTTCCAGGATATTCCAAACTACACTCAAGTTTGAGAACACCTGGTTTAGACAATTGAAAGCAGGATAGCTTGAACCTTACTCTGTAGAAGCTAAAAATTCCCCTTATCAGGTCCAATTTTACTGCCAGGCGAAGCAAATGATCTTCACCATCACAGGTCTGTTTTTAGAGGTCAGGATGGACAGTCATCATTTGACTATTTGTCAGATTCGGCTTTATCACATAGACAATGTTTAAAGCCTTGAAAAGCAACATCTTAAAAAGGACCAAACCAGTCAGACTTTAAATGGTTTTATACTTATGAATTTTATCTTGGGAAGAAAAAGTCATATGCCTTCTTGTGACTATATATGTATTATTATCTATATACTGTGATACATGCTTTTAAAAAATCACTACACTACTCCAAGCCATGCAATAAAAATCACAGGCAATAAGAAGTTGGACTCGTTGTCAGTGACACATTATAAAAAGAGAGAATTCCCTGACAATCCAGTGGTAAGGACTTGGTACTTTCACTGCTGGGCCTGGGTTCTATCCCTGGTCAGAGAACGAAGATCCCACGAGCCACACGGCATGGCCCAATAAAGAGAGAGAGAGAAAAGGACCTAATAAAAGCAGTAATACATTTTCCCCCCCCATCCAAAATAGTTAATAAATGCACAAATACTACAGCACTAAAGGCATTTTGTCTTGAAAGGGGTTGAAGTTTGAAGTGATCATCAAAAGAATTGTAGCTTGTGAGTTATTGTGAAGTAGTGGAGAGTGATCTGAAATGTGACAGCAAGTGGTAACACTAGGTTTGGATGGCTGTAGCTCACAAGTGGATAGTAATAGCTGGTAAATGTTGGAGGTGTGTGCGTGCACTTTATGTATTCGTATGTAGCTTAGTCCACCTGGGTACAGTTTTCTGCATTCACGTAGTGTTTCTCTCGTGTGAAACTACCTAAGCAAATGCAAAATTTGCATTATGCTCAAATTGTTCCCTAATGGAACAAATTCATATTCTCAAACACGCATTATAGCAGATTGTTGTCAGTGACACACTATGAAAAGAGGGAGTTTTGACCCTGTATGTGTGTATCATGTTTTAGTTCCACATATGAATTTCATATGCGAGTGTTATTCCTGCATCTGAGAGCTGACTTTGTATGTCCTATGAGTTTAGTGTTATTGTTGTCTATACAACATTAAGCATGAATGGACAAGTAAGAGACAGTGTGTGTGTGTATGTTTATTTATGCTAATGTACAATGAATCATTTTTGGAGTAATAGTGCATTACTCAAATGTGATTCCAGGAAAATTAATTTGTGTATCAATCCAAAACATTTTGATTGTGAGTTTGATCGATATTTATATTTATTAATTCTAAGGAGTGACTGGCCATTAGATTAGCTTTTTTCTTAATCGTCCACACTGGAAAAAAATGGGGAATGAAATCACACTTTTACTTGTGATTAAAAATCGAGACATAAGCTTTGTGATACACAAAAATATATGTTTCTAGGTTTTCAGATTCTGATACCAACCATGGCACTTAAATTTTCCCACAACAATTGTGTTAAAGAATTAAATACAGGCAGCCCTTACTTTCCATGGTTTTGATACGCACATATTTCAGTTACCATGGTCTACTTAAATAACACCAGTCCCCCAACGCTTTGGTTCAAATTTTAGTTACCACGGTATTCTAGCCGTGAGTAATTGTATAAAGTTCAAACTTCACCAGTAGCTCCTCAGTCTGAAAATCACTGTGTGAATAACAGATTCATATCACGATCAGTGACTAAGCCTGTCACTTTTTCTAATTGATCATATTATTGACCCTCAAACACTTGTTATTTAGTTCTCATCTAGACAGCAAAGCACGTAGTAGTGTTACCTCCTTCTCTCCCAGTGATAAACCCAAACGAGCATTTTACAAAAACAAACGATTGAAAGAGGGAATTGGCCAACGAGGTGATGGAGATGTAACAAAGAAACAGTTTTATTCACTGGATGTGAACTTTGACCTTATTTAGGAAATAGAGTTAAAGAAGAAATTAGCTGACTCTGAGAAGGTTGATACCACTGCAGTGGAAGAGTCTCTAAAGATCTAGGTAGGATTTGGTGAAGGCTTCCCCAGTGGCTCAGTGGTAAAGAATCCACCTGCAAGGCAGGAGAAGCAGGTTTGGTCCCTGGGTCAGGAATATTTCCTGGAAGAGGGCATGGCAACCCACTCCAGTATTATTGACGGGAGAATCCCATGGACAGGGGAGCCAGGTAGGCTGCAGTCTATGGAGTCACAAAGAGTCAGACAGGACTGAAGCAACTAAGCACAGCACAGCCCAGAATTTAGTGTAGCTAATTTATCGACATAAATTGGAAAAGGGGTTGGGACAGAAGAATGAAGATGTCCCAGAGGACGAAACACCAGCAAACATCTTCACATTACAGAAACTATCAGAGATATTTCACTACGAAAGATAAAATATTGGAAGCTAAGGAGAACTTCAAAAGGTGTGTAACAATTTTTTATTTGTAGCATACCAGGCTCTTCTGTCCATGGGATTTCCCAGGCAAGACTACTGGAGTGGGTTGCCATTTCCTCCTCCAGAGACTCTTCCCAACCCAGGGATCAAACCCGAGTCTCCTACTCGGCAGGCAGATTCTTTACACTGAGCCACCTGGAAAGTCCCAATTAGCTAAGGCATAGAAATGATGTTTGCTCCGTATAATAAGTTATCTGAAGAGAATAAGAGAAGTACTGCTCAAACGACTCTTGATATGTTGTTTTTACAAAGAAATAAAATACCTTAGTTCCAACATTTCTAATGTTTTAAATTATACTATAAATATTAACTTTACTGTTTTTTAAATTATCTTTTACATTTATAACCAGTAAACTTCAGTTCAGTTGAGTTCAGTAGCTCAGTCATGCCCAACTCTGCCACCCCATGGACCGTAGCACACCAGGCCTCCCTGTCCATCACCAACTCCCGGAGTTCACCCAAACTCACGTCCATCGAGTCAGTGATGCCATCCAGCCATCTCACCCTCTCTCATCCCCTTCTCCTCCTGCCCCCAATCCCTCCCAGCATCAGAGTCTTTTCCAATGAGTCAACTCTTCACATGAGGTGGCCAAAGTATGGAGTTTCAGCTTCAGCATCAGTCCTTCCAATGAACACCCAGGACTAATTTCCTTTAGGATGGACTGGTTGGATCTCCTTGCAGTCCAAGGGACTCTCAAGAGTCTTCTCCAACACCACACTTCAAAAGCATCAATTCTTCGGTGCTCAGCTTTCTTCACAGTCCAGCTTTCACATCCATACATGACCACTGGAAAAACCATAGCCTTGACTTAGAAAGCTTAATGTTATGTTACTAGTAACATTAGCAATAATGTTAATATTTCAACAAACAACTTTAAAGGTCACATAACAATAATAATTTCTTAGTTGATTTTTATGATAGCTTTGCACATTTCAGCTTGCCTTTAATTTTTACCATCCGGCAGTGTGTGAAATGAGGAGTGACTGTATAACGCATGGAAGATGTGAACTTGCAGTTATCTCTGGACTATCGACAAGAACAATAAATGTGTGTTAAGAAGAGGTTGTTTTTAGAACACTAGGTAATTTTGTGTTGTCTATTGCCAAAAAAAAAATCCATCCAGATTTAGTGGTCTCAGACTTCCCTGATGGACCAGTGGCAAAAAATCCCCCTGCAAATGCAGGGGACACAGGTTTCATCCCTAGTCTAGGAAGATCCCACGTGCTGTAGAGCAACTAAGCCTGTGCGCCACAGCTATTGAACCCGAGTGCTCTAGAACCCGGGAGTCACAACTGCTGAGCCCGAGTGCCCTAGAGCCCCGGGTCCACAGCAAGAGAAGCTCCTGCAATGAGAAACCCGAGCCCCGCAACCAGAGAAGAGCCCCTGCTTGCTGCACCGTGGAAAGCTCGTGCACGACAATGAAGACCCAGTGCAGCCAATCAGTCAATCTATCAATAAAAGATTCTCTCTCAGTGCACAGCTGTACCGATAACAAAATTACTGATATCATTGGCATACAATTACTTGTTTAACCCATACCTGAGGTAACAATTAAACATGAGTTCTGATCCCATCTGAAGTCCTCTAAGGCAATCAGTTGTTTTGGTGGAACAGGAGAGAGCAAGTGAAGGAAGAAAGATGTCTAGTTTCTGAATTCTGTCCCATCAGCTATGAGACGTCTTAGCACCAAGCTAACCAATGTTTGCTGAATTTTAGGCTAAAAACCTGTATTTCAAATAAATATCTTAGTAACATGTTCCACAATTTATAGATCATTCTTACCACTTGTGAATAATCATGTCTCATATAGATAAGAGAGAAATGTTTAACATCTCCTTTGCAATAGGATACTGTATCGTAATTGCCGAAAGGAAAAAGAATTAAGGAAAAATAATGGCTTTGGGGTAGTAATTCTTTATGGTTGTTTTGTAAATCATTACTAATTTACCTTGGGCTGAGCTCATTTCAAGAAAAGTACTACCAATAGGTGCTTTACGCATTATCTTCTTAATAACTACCTTCTCTGCCTATGTGTATAATTTAGAGATAAAAGTGTTTCCCTTTAATCAGATGACCAGCTTCATCTTTAATCAGTTGTATTAAGTAGGATTTTTAAATAAGTTATTAATTAGATTTACACACAACTGCCATCCTGGGTATTTCACATTATAGGATCAGTTCAGTTCAGTTCAATCACTCAGTTGTGTCCGATTCTTTGCCACCCCATGGACCACAGCACGCCAGGCCTTCTTGTCCATCAACAACTAACTCATGTCCATTGCATCGGTGATGCCATCCAACCATCTCATCCTCTGTCGTCCCCTTCTCCTCCCGCCTTAGTTCTTTCCCAGCATCAGGGTCTTTTCAAATAAGTCATCTCTTTGCAATAGGTGGCCAAAGTATTGGAGTTTCAGCTTCAGCATCAGTGCTTCCAATGAACACTCAGGACTGATCTCCTTTAGGATGGGATGGTTGGATCTCCCTGCAGTCCAAGGGACTCTCAAGAGTCTTCTCCAACACCACACTTCAAAAGCATCAATTCTTCGGCGCTCAGCCTTCTTCACAGTCCAACTCACATCCACACATGACTACTGGAAAAACCATAGCCTTGACTAGACGGACCTTAGTCAGCAAAGTAATGTCTCTGCTTTTGAATATGCTATCTAGGTTGGTCATAACTTTCCTTCCAAAGAGTGTCTTTAAATTTCATGGCTGCAATCACCATCTGCAGTGATTTTGAAGCCCCCAAAAATAAAGTCAGCCATTGTTTCCATTGTTTCCCCATCTATTTGCCATGAAGTGATGGGACCAGATGCCATGATCTTCGTTTTCTGAATGTTGAGTTTTAAGCCAACTTTCTCACTCTCCTCTTTCACTTTCATCAAGAGGCTCTTTAGTTCCTCTTCACTTTCTGCCATAAAGGTGGTGTCATCTGCATATCTGAGTTTATTGATATTTCTCCCGGCAATCTTGATTCCAGCTTGTGCTCATCCAGCCCAACATCTCTCATGATGTACTCTGAATATACGTTAAATAAGCAGGGTGACAATATACAGCCTTGACGTACTCCTTTTCCTATTTGGAACCGGTCTGTTGTTCCATGTCCAATTCTAACTGTTGCTTCCTGACCTGCATACAGATTTCTCAAGAGGCAGGTCAGGTGGCCTGTTATTCCCATCTGTTTAAGAATTTTCCACAGTTGATTGTGATCCACACAGTCAAAGGCTTTGGCATAGTCAATAAAGCAGAAATAGATGTTTTTCTGGAACTCTCATGCTTTTTCCATGATCCAGCAGATGTTGGCAATTTGATCTCTGGTTCCTCTGCCTTTTCTAAGTCCAACTTGAACATCTAGCAGTTCACAGTTCATGTATTGCTGAAGCCTGGCTTGGAGAATTTTGAGCATTCATTACTTTGCTAGCGTGTGAGATGAGTGCAGTCGTGCAGTAGTTTGAGCATTCTTTGGCATTGCCTTTCTTTGGGATTGGAGTGAAAACTGACCTTTTCCAGTCCTGTGGCCACTGCTGAGTTTTCCAAATTTACTGACATATTGAGTGCAACACTTTCACGGCATCATCGTTTAGGATTTGAAATAGCTCAACTGGAATTCCATCACTTCCAGTAGCTTTTTTCATAGTGATGCTTCCTAAGGCCCACTTGACTTCACATTCTAGGACGTCTGGCTCTAGGTGAGTGATCACACCATCATGATTATCTGGGTCATGAAGATCTTTTTTGAACAGTTCTTCTGTATATTCTTGCCACCTCTTCTTAATATCTTCTGCTTCTGTTCGGTCTATACCATTTCTGTCCTTTACTGAGCCCATCTTTGCATGAAATGTTCCCTCGGTATCTCTAATTTTCTTGAAGAGATCGCTAGTCTTTCCCTTTCTATTATTTTCCTCTATTTCTTTGCACTGATCACTGAGGAAGGCTTTCTTTAATCTCCTTGCTACTCTTTGAAACTCTGCATTCAAATGGGTGTATCTTTCCTTTTCTCGCTAGGTGCTGGCTTTTACTTGGAGGTCAAGTTCACTTAGGAAATAATACCTTTGAAGTACAACTTCTATTCCTCCCACCAAAATTTACTGTCAGTATGTGATTCAACTTGTTTTGCTATATTGATATTATAAAAATTTCTCTTTTTTAATGCTATTTATTGCAAATAAATGTTTGTGTTCTCCACAATTGTGCCTACATTTACACAACAAATAAATAATCTGGAGAAAAGCAAAATATTTCATTCATAAATCAGTTGCTTACTCTGTACAAAACTCAAAAATCAGTTTGATTCCCCCACCCTGCCTGTATTTCCCTTGCAAAACGACAGCAGTTTGTACTGAAATGGTTGAATTACCACCTGTTTTGACATTGTGTAGACATCCCTTCAGCCAACAGACCAAATGTTATAGAAGAAACCTTAAAACTCAGACAAATTATTCAAAGACTTCTAAACTACCACATTTTTATAGCGTGAATGATTGATTGAAATTTGTTGCGATTCCAGAAAAACTAAAAGCATTTCAATGAAAGTAGTGCATGATTTGAATAATTTATAAGGCAACTGGCAATTCTGCAATATGTTTGCTTTAGCAGAAGCAATTAAAATAACAAAAATAGAGAATTGTACACAAGCGTGTTGAAAGAATAGACTGAGGAAAAATAGAAGTGAAATATATTAAATTGCACTCCTGTTTGTTTATTTTTCTACATTGTCATCAGAGATGATTCACATGGACTCTTCAGAGTGTTCCATATATATAACATGCCCTTGTATGATGCTCTTATAATTTCCATAGTCAGATATCTAACTCTGATTTTGAAAAGCAGAAGAAAATTATGACTACCATAGCTATGTAAAGCAGCATGCTTAGGCTGGGTCCTCTCAGGAAACATTAGATGTTAATGCTTATCATCAACCTGGCTGTCCTTTGTGGGACCGTTTTGAGCTCAATGGGAATGTTTAGTGGCCGACTGTAATATGAACATGATAGCTGAGCAAGCCAAGTGGCTGCTTCCTCTGATTGTCAGATGTAGGACAACTGTTCCATGAGGAATGAAAAGGAAATGGCATTCTCTTAAGTGCGTACCACGTGCCAGACACTCTGCCACTCATAGCCTATGTTATTTTTAAAATATTTTTGATTGAAGTATAGTTGATGAACAATAGAAGTCACAGCTGCACAATATAGTAATTCACAGTTTTTAAAGCTTATACAAGATTTATAATTATTGTAAAATCTTGTCCAGATCCCCGGTATTGTACAGTATATCCTAGTAGCTTCTTTTGTGTATATAGTTTATGCCTCTTAATCCTGTACTCCTATTTTCCCCTACCCCATTTCCTCTCCCTAATGGTAGCCACTAGTTTGTTTTCTGTAAGTCTATGAGTTGGCTTCTTTCTTGTTATATTCATTAGTTGGTTATATTGTTTAGATTCCACATATAAGTGATCTCATGCAGTATTTGTCTTTCTCTGTCTAAACTATTTCACTTCACATAATACCCACCAAGTCCACCCACGTTGTTACAAATGGCAAAATTTCGTTCTTTTGGATGGCTGAATAGTAGTCCATTGTTTGTCTATACCACATCTTCTTAATCCCTTCATCTGTTCGAGTTAATTTTTTTTTTATTTAGCTATAATTGATTTACAATATTTTGTTAGTTTCAGGTGTATATCTTCAGATTCTTTTTTCATTATAGGACATTACAAGATATTGAATGTAGTTCCGTGTGCTATATAGTAAATCTTTGGTTTTTTATTTTAATTTTTATTTTACTAAGATCTCATGGCAACCTTATGCAATATGTCTACTGTGCTCATTGTATAGAGGAAGAAACTAAGATTCAAAGAGTTTAGATGATAAATAAATCTTTCAAACAGAAAGTTGAATTAAAAAAGCAAATACAGGGGCTTCCCTGCTGGCTTGATGGTAAAGCATCAATCCACTAATGCAGGAGACTTGTGTTTGATCCCTGATCCAGGAAGATCCCACTTGCCGCCGAGCAACTCAGCCTGTTGGCCACAACTATTGAGCCTAGGCTCTAGAGCCTGGGAACTGCAACAGCTGAGCCTGCATGCCACAACTGCTGAAGCTCGGTGCTCTTGAACCTGTGCGCCACGACAAAAGAAGCCACTGCAGTGTGAAGCCTGCACGATACAATGAAGAGTAGCCCCCGCTTGCTGCAGCTAGACAAAAGCCTGAGCAGCAACAAGACCCAGCATAGCCAAATATAAATAAAATTGTTATTTTTTTTAAAAAAAGCAATTACAGAGGATATCCCCAAGAAAACATAACCTAAGTATTTTATTTCAAATCCTGCCAAACAATATACATACACCCTAGACACAAATGCAGATATAGTGAATGTTTAAGAATATGAGTAGAAATAACAAGCACCAAATGTAAAATGATTCTTGGACTTCCTGGATTGTACAGTGGATAAGAATCCACCTGCCAGTGTAGGGGACATGGGTTCAAGCCCTGGTCTGGGAAGCTTCCTCATGCTGTGGAACAACTAAGCCCATGTGCCCAGCTACTGAACCAGAGCTCTCAAGCCCGTGTGGCGCAAGTACTGAGGCCTTAGGGCCTAGAGTCCGTGCTCGGAAACGAGAGCCACTGCCGTGAGACGCCCATGTACCGCAACCAAGAGTAGCCCCCGCTTGCTACAACTAGAGAAAGCCCGTGCGCAGCAAGGAAGACCCCGAGCCATCAAACAAACAAATAAATAAATAAACTAGCATGATTCTCTTCTAGTGGAGTTGAAAATGGGGTGAAAGTACACAGAAGGGCTTTCATTTCATTGCCATGCTTTATTTTTCATCTAAGAATTGAGTATATGGGTAATCATTATATCATTCCCTGCACATTTTGGGAGGGGGGTCAGCTGAAATATGTTGTAAGGATTTTAAAATAAAAGTTCAACAATATTGAAAGTTAACAGCTATTAAAGAGGAAGCAGAACTGGATTCAACCCCAAGTCTGTTGATCCCAGAAACGGCATTCTCTCTGCTCTGTCTTACCCTTTGCACCAGCTCGGCGATGCTGAAATGTTCATGGGGAAATACAGTTTGTCTAGGAATGCAGAAAGCGATAGTGTCTCCCTAGGACCACTGTGCTCAGTCCTGTCCAACTCTCTGCAACCCCATAGACTGCAGCCCGCCAGGCTCCTCTGTCCGTGGAATTTTCCAGGCAAGAATACTGGAGGAGGTTGCCATTTCCTCCTCCAGGGGAAATTCCCGACCCAGGGTTCAAACCTGGGTCTTTCCTGCATTGGCAGGCGGATTCCCACTGTGCCACCTGCAAAGCCCCCTCCGTAGGACTCTACGCACCATTAAAAGGACTATGCACCATTGAATAGGCGTGGAGTAAAAAGGAGGAAACGAAGTGGGCCTGTGTTTTATGGCGAAGAAACCCATGCTGCTTAGAAGGATGATTAAAGAAACTCACTGGAGTCTCTTTCTTTGCTGCTGCTACATTCAAGTTTCCCCAGACAAGGGAACGAGATGTTATTAAAAGAAAAAAAATTAGCTACCTTATTAACCACTTCAATACAGTAATAAAGCAAAACAAATAAGCTGTAAAATTCCATCAACTTATAATTCTTCTGAGAGATAATGTCTAGGAGTAACTGGATGCTGGCTGTAAAATTAATTTGTGATGCACTTTTAAACGGCTGCTACATTAAAGTTCTTAAAATTGCCTTCACAGAATGTACCTTTCCTCCCCATTCCTCCCTCCCAGTCACTTCCATAGTTCACAGAGAACTATGATTGGAATTGAGCCTAGAAAATATACATATCTTTGCATATTTTATAGATTTATTATCTCTGAGTCAACTGATCGGTATATTCGTAGCTTTGAGCATAGATCCTGGTACTTGGTAGGCAGTCAACAAATATTTGTTGAACTGAATGTGAGAAATATTATCTGTTATTTGCATTATTTACTTCTATACGGGAGGCAGTGTGGTATGGTGATTAACTCTTAGCAAGGAGTCAGCAGTTGGGAAGGAGGCCAGGGGAGTCATTGGAACTTTCTGAAATCCTTGCTCATTACTTACAGTGCTTTGGTCTAACTGCTTAACCCCTCTAAATCTCAGTTCAGTTTCAGAAAAATTGGGATAATATTAGTGTCTTTTACTTAAAGTTTGTTGTGAGAACTAAATGAGATAATGCCTCTAACTTGCTTAGAACAGTGCTAGGTACAATAACTAGCACTATGATGTGAAAGTGTTAGTCACTCAGTCATGTCCAACTCTTTGTGACTCCATGGATAGCCCGCTAGGTTCCTAGTTCATGGAATTCTCCAGGCAAGAATACTGGAGTGGATTGCCATTTCCTTCTCCAGGGGATCTTCCTGCCCCTGGGATTGAACCTGTGTCTCCTGCATTGACAGGCAGATTCTTTACTATCTCAGCCACCAGGGAAGCCCAACATTATGGTAAGTGCATATAAATGTTAGCTGTTATTGATATCATTTTTGGTTCCTACTCTAACTTTTGTTTCCATGAGAGAGGTAAACAACATGTATGTCTCATTGCTCTCTGCATTTGTTTTTAAAATGCCTTATGGAGCCCATCTTTTTTTTTTTCCATAGCAAAATTGCTCTTTCTTAACAGCAAAGTCACCATTCAACTACTATTGCAGAAGAAAAATGACTTTACTCTCAAAGGCAACATTAAAAATAAAGAAAAGGAAAATAAATCAATAAAGGCAAAGGTCATAGAAACAGATGATTCGAACATACACCAATATTCCTGAGTGTTTGGGTTGTATATACAGGTTTAAAAAGAAATACATAAATAAGCAGGACATCTGGAAGAAAACTACATGACTTGGATGCCAATGTCCAAACAATTTTACATGTCAAACTTTTTAAAGAGGACATGTAACTGAAAAGTCTTAAAATAGAAGACTCTATCCAAGGATTTCATTCTCTAGTAGTGTGTTTTCCTCTCCATGGGAGCCAGATTAAATAGTCTTACACACACACACATGCCATGCCCCAAATCACTTTCATTCTCCACCGTGTAGAAATGGACAGCTTAGAGGTTGCTTTAAGGAAGAAGAAAAAAAAAAACCAAGATAGTAAGGCTGAGGTTAGGGTAAGTTTGTAATTTCCTATTGCTCCCATTCATCATCAGATATGGCCAATGTTAGTCATTATAAAATATTTGCTTTAATCATGTCTTCAGGATTTTTTCAGTGATCATATTATATACAGGAAGAAGTTACAGAGATTTATCACTTACGGCAGCAGCTTTGAAACATTTTTTACCATGATCCCAGTAAGGAATGCATTTCACTGCAACCTAAGGGTTCTATTTTATTTCATTTATAAAATGTTATTTGTGACCCACTACATTTATTTTCACAATCCACTAGTGGGTCATGACCCACTCTTTGGCAAACACTATCTTAGAATGTTCTGTTCAGACTTCCCCATTGAAGTACCCAGGGCAGCAGGGGAGAGGGAAAGTTTTGGAGGTGGGGGTTGGGAGAGAAATTTAAGAGAAGGAATATGACGGCCTCACCCAAGAGCAAAATTTTGTTTAAGTTTCCTTATTTCACCTGTAAGATTTATCCAACTTTGGCATCAGACACCAAACACTATTAGTTTTCTTTAAAAGGCTTTAAATCTCCCAGTATAATAAAACAGATGCTCCAGGGACACAGACTGTGTTCTCCTGGGGCTACGTCTCCTGCTAAGGGTATGCACACATTACAGTCTGCAAAGCAGGCAGTCTTTGATGATAAATGTACCCCCAGATAGTTGGTGAATTTACCACCGGCTCAGGGCCTTTTGACTGTCTGACAACCATTCAGCACAGGTCTTGTGATGATCTCAGTGAGAAGATGAGGCCATTCCCCTTTTGCCCGTGGACACATGTCTAAGTGTGAGCCCTTTGCCTTCCTCCAGGGCTTCCGGGCCTGATGGTGGGGAAGGTGAGCATCTAACTGGATGACTCAGACCCTCATTAGCCCGCACCACACATACAGAGCCTCCAGGCAGCTGCTGTGGGAGCAAGGGCACAGCCGTGCTAACAAGGTCACCTTGCAATGGGCTGAGAAGAGCTGGCCATGATGAGCCAGATGATGAATGTGGAGCCGTGGAATCAATCATTTTGAAGGGAGAACATGTTAATTCTTCTCTGTCTAGGCAATTGGCTTGACAGCAGCTTGACATCATCCTTGCCCTGAATCAGCCATCACCAAAATCACAGTGGGGCCAGAAAGAAAATGGAGAGAAAAAGTAAATAAACCGAGGGAGGGAGAGCCTTGGGCATTTTTAAAGCATTTCCTTTTCTTACTTGCTATCAAAGGACCCCAGTGGCAGTGTAGGATCCAAAGATGAGATGAATGATGTAAGTACTGTGTTTTCTCGAAGAGAAACTTTGTGAAAGCTCAAACTTTTCCTTTGTGAACTCATACCCAGAAAGCTGGTTTTAGGTATATATAAATATGCATACATTTATTTAAAAAAAAAAGAACTTCAATAGAAACCCAAGAAGATCTCTTTGACTGATGGTTATAGATACAAATACACATAGACATTAGCAACAGAGCTTAAGCAAAAAACTTTTTTCATAAACCCAAATTGAAAGATTGCTGCAATAAACCATTTAAATGTGAGTATAAACTGTGTCTCTCTTGCTTTCTTTTTGCTTCTACTATGCTGGTTATTATTCTCAACCATAAACCAGGCCCTATAACTAAGGTAGATTTCAGCAGAATGCCTTAATGTAGCCATAAAAAGGACCCTGCAATTTAAAAGCCCAAGCTTCTTCTGTTTAAAAGTACAAAGGGTTTTATTTCTTTCATCATTAAAAGAATAAAGTACATATGTGGAAATCTGGGCTTTGGGGAACTTGAACCCTCTGTTTCTCTAGCTGAATTCATAGTAAATGAATTCCAAGTTTAAGAAATTATTTTAGGCAGAAGTAG
Organism: Ovis canadensis; assembly: GCF_042477335.2. NCBI lineage: Eukaryota > Metazoa > Chordata > Mammalia > Artiodactyla > Bovidae > Ovis > Ovis canadensis. The sequence continues at coordinate 134,303,633 of NC_091247.1, read as the reverse complement.
CCACTGTAATAATATTTAATTACCCTCAAGAAAAAAATACTTATATTGGCTACAGAACTTGAACATGAGGTTGTAAAATATAGGGACATGAATCTTGTTGCCTTCTGGGACATTTCTGACTGCCAGACCTGTTAAAATCCTGAATTCAAAATGTATAATCAAAGATGTTTCATCAGAGAATGTTTTTTAAAATACATATATATACTTTTAAATTTTATTTGTATAAAATTTGAAAGGGCTTCCCGGGTGGCTCAGTGGTAAAGAATCTGCCTGTCAACGCAGCAGACATAGGTTCAATCCCAGGGGTGGGAAGATCCCCTGGAGAAGGAAATGGCAACCCACTCCAGTGTTCTTGCCTGGAAAATTCCACGGACAGAGGAGCCTGGCAGGCTACAGTCCATGGGGTTGCAGAGTCGAACACGACTGAGCATGCATGCACATAATTAAAAAGTGAAATCAAATAGAAAAACTGTCTGGTTAAAAGATTTAAAAGATTGGGACTTCCCTGGCAGTAGAGTAGTTAAGACATCGAGCTTCCACTGCAGGGGGTGTGGGTTCAATTCCTGGTTGAGGATCTAAGATCATGCATGTTTCTCGGAGTGGTGAAAACACATTTTTTTAAATTAATTTTTAAAAAGATTTAAAAAAATTATTGGATGACGTGTAAGTATGCTGTTGGATGACTTATGAAATACAATTAGATGACATGAATATAGTTATAAAATGCAAGTTTTTTTTTTCAAGCAATGTGGATTCAGGTATAGAAAGGAAAAGACTATCATTTTTACCTTTTTATTCCAACTTCTTTCCTATATAGAGCTTCTCCTCTAACCAGAAAGCCTAATAGCCATTATCAGCCACCTACCAAGATTTTTAGTATCTAGAAAGTAACAAACCTGTGCAGATTACTGGTGTATGGTAAAGTCAGATTTGAAGCAGATTATCAGGGACGTTAGCATTTCCTAGAAATTGTGCTAATTTTTTAAAAAGTATGTACTTTTAATTTTTATATCTCATTTTCACTCATATATTCACTCATTGTATCACAACAATTCACAACAATTAGGTGAAGCAGGAAATATCCTTCCCATGTTTTAAGTGAAGAAATTGAGATGCAGAGCTGTGTCATTTTCCAGGCTAGGCGATGTCCCCTTTCATAAATTTTCATAGCACTGAATGTTTCCTTCACAGCACTAACCAAAGTCAAATTAAGTAAAAATATTTATCTTGCTGCTTCCTGAGAGCGGGAACCTGCCCTGCTTGCTTATCACTAAATCTCAGTCACCTAGCACAATACCTGCCACAGAAGGGTTCTAGAAAAAGATGTGAAGGGGGACTTCCCTGGGTCGAGTAGTTAGGACTCCACACTCCCAATGCTGGAGGCCTGGTTTTGATCCCCAGTCAGGGAACTAAGATCCCACAAGCCATGTAGCCAAATAAATAAATATTTAAAAATAAAAAAAAAAAAAAACACAAAACCCTTAAGAATAGGGTTTTCTTCACTGTCAATATGTGAAAATAACTTTGAATTTTTTTCAGTGTCCTGAGTACAACCTGAGGATTCAGAAACATGATTGTTATCTCTTGGTGGTCATTCAGTCACGCAATCATGTCCAACTCTTGTGATCCCATGGACTGTAGCCAGCCAGGCTCCTCCGTCCATGGGATTTTCCAGGCAAGAATACTGGAGTGGGATGCCACTTCCTTCTCCAGGGAATCTTCCCAACCCAGGGATTGAACCCTGATCTCCTGCATGGCAGGTGGATTCTTAATTGATTGAACTACTCTAGAAGAAACCTAGGCTTTTCTGAGTCATCCCAAACTGACTGAGAAAGATTCTCAGGCAATGAGTTCCCCAGGTGTTCCCATGTACAATAAAGTTTCAGCCAGTTTAGCTTCAGGGAGAAATTGAACTGCTGTCACAGGAGTTCAGGATCAGTTGCCCAACTGCCCATTCACAGAAGTTTACCAGTGACTGAAGATTTCAGCCAGGGCAACTGGGATCCATCACAGAGAAACCAGAACTGAATAGATTGTCCCACTGCTTTTCTGATGAAGTTAATTCAGTTTGGGCATTAATCCAGTTTAAGTGAATGAATCAGGAGATGGAGAAGGTTGACTGCCTCCTCTGTCATGTCTTCATAGGTCTAACATGCTGCGATCCATCTCCTCTTCCTCTATTCCTATAGGATTTACTGCTAGGACTCTAGGACTCCAGCATCTGTTCTCATTGCACATTGTCTCTCATTGCTGTTATTTTAAGAGCTTTCCCCATCATATTAAAATATTAATATGATACTTCATTGGCTGATCCTTCTTTGTCTTCCATAGAAGGTATACTAAACATGCAATAACATGCAAAGTACATCTTGTAGATTATTTCTCAGATAACAAAGCCTGGTGCCTCAAAAACCTATGGTTAAAATGGGGAGGGAGATGGCAAGGAGGTTCAAAAGGGAGTGGATATATGTATACCTATTGTGGGGGATCCAAAATCACTGCAGACGGTGACTTCAGCCATGAAATTAAAAGATGCTGACTCCTTGGAAGGAAAGTTATGACCAACCTAGACAGCATATTAAAAACCAGAGACATTACTTTGCCAACAAAGGTGTGACTAGTCAAGGCTATGGTTTTTCCAGTGGTCATGTATGGATGTGAGAGTTGGATTATAAAGAAAGCTGAGTGCTGAAGAATTGATGCTTTTGAACTGTGGTGTTGGAGAAGACTCTTGAGAGTTCCTTGGACTGCAAGGAGATCCAACCAGTCCATCCTAAAGGAGATCAGTCCTGAGTGTATATTGGAAGGATTAATGTTGAAGCTGAAATTCCAATACGTTGGCCACCTGTTGTAAAGAGCTGACTCATATGAAAAGACCCTGATGCTGGGAAAGGTTGAAGGCAGGAGGAGAAGGGGACGATAGAGGATGAGATGGTTGTATGGCATCACCGACTCAATGGACATGAGTTTGGGTAAACTCTGGGAGTTGTTGATGGACAGGGAGGCCTGGCGTGCTGCAGTCCCTGGGGTGGCAAACAGTCAGACATGACTGACCTGCTGAACTGAACTGAACTGAACTGATGGCTGATTCATGTTGAGGTTTGACAGGAAACAACAAAATTCTGTAATGCAATTATCCTTCAATTAATAAATAATTTTTTTAAAAAAAGAGGCATTTTTAAGAGTTCAAATTCTAGATTTACACTATTGAAGTTCAAATCCCACTCTTCCTCCTTAGGGCTCTACACTCCATACCAAGCCACTTGGTCTATTTATTTAGTTTCCTTATCTGTAGAACTGAGGATCATAATAATATCTAGCTTAGAGGATTACCAACAGGATTGGACAAAGTACACTGTGCAAAGCACAGTCCCAGAAATTTAATGACTTCTATCCAACAACACAAGAGAAGACTGTATACATGGCCATCATCAAATGGTCAATACTGAAATTAGATTGATTATATTCTTTGCAGCCAAAGATGGAGAAGCTCTATACAGTCAGCAAAAACAAGACTGGGAGCTGACTGTGGCTCATCATGAACTCCTTATTACCAAATTCAGACTTAAATTGAAGAAACTAGGGAAAACCATTAGACCATTCAGGTATGACCTAAATCAAATCCCTTATGATTATACAGTGGTAGTGACAAATAGATTCAAGGGATTAGACTGATAGACAGAGTGCCTGAAGAACTATGGAAAGAGGTTCGTAACATTGTACAGGAGGCAGTGATCAAGACCATCCCCAAGAAAAAGAAATGCAAAAAGGCAAAATGGTTGTCTGATGAGGCCTTACAAATAGCTGAGGAAAGAAGAGAAGGGAAAGGCAAAGGAAAAAAGGAAAGATATACCCATTTGAATGCAGAGTTCCAAAAAATAGGAAGGAGAGATAAGAAAGCCTTCCTCAGTGATCAATGCAAAGAAATAGAGGAAAACAATAGAATGGGAAAGACTAGAGATCTCTTCAAGAAAATTAGAGATACCAAGGGAACATTTCATGCAAAGATGGGCACAGTAAAGGGCAGAAATGGTATGGACCGAACAGAAGCAGCAGATATTAAGAAGAGGTGGCAAGAATACACAAAGAAGAACTGTACAAAAAAGATCTCGACAACCATGATGGTGTGATCACTCACCTAGAGCCAGACATCCTGGAATGTGAAGTCAAGTGGGCCTTAGAAAGCATCACTACGAACAAAGCTAGTGGAGGTGATGGAATGCCAGTTCAGCTATTTCAAATCCTAAAAGATGATGCCATGAAAGTGTTGCACTCAATATGCCAGCAAATTTGGAAAACTCAACAGTGGCCACAGAACTGGAAATGGTCAGTTTTCATTCCAATTCCAAAGAAAGGTAATGCCAAAGAATGCTCAAACTACCACACAATTGCACTCATCTCACTGGCTAGTAAAGTAATGCTCAAAATTCTCCAAGCCAGGCTTCAGCAATATGTGAACCATGAACTTTCAGTGTGAATCATGTTCACACTGGATTTAGAAAAGGCAGAGGAACCAGAGATCAAATTTCCAACATCCACTGGATCATCAAAAAAGCAAGAGAGTTCAAGAGAAACATCTACTTTTGCTTTACTGACTACGCCAAGGCCTTTGACTGTGTGGATCATAACCGACTGTGGCAAATTCTTAAAGAGATGGGATACCAGACCACCTGACTGCCTCTTGAGAAATCTGTATGCAGGTCAAGAAGCAACAATTAGAACTGGACATGGAACAACAGACTGTTTCCAAATCAGGGAAAGGAGTACGTCAAGGCTGTATATTGTCACCCTGCTTATTTAACTTACATGAAAAGTACATCACGTGAAATGCCAGGCTGTATGAAGTACAAGCTGGAATCAAGATTGCTGGGAGAAATATCAATAACCTCAGATATGCAGATGACACCACCTTTATGGCACAAAATGAAGAAGAACTAAAGAGCCTCTTGATGAAAGTAAAAAAGGAGAGTGAAAAAGCTTGCTTAAAACTCAGCTTTCAGAAAGCTAAGATCATGGCCTCTGGTCCCATCACTTCATGGCAAATGGATGGGGAAACAATGGAAACAGTGACAGACTATTTTCTTGGGCTCCAAAATCACCGCAGATGGTAACCGCAGCCATGAAATTAAAAGACGCTTACTCCTTGGAAGAATAGCTATGACCAACCTAGACAGCATATTAAAAAGCAGAGACATTATTAACAAAGGTCTGTCTAGTCAAAGCTATGGTTTTTCCAGTGGTCATGTATGGATGTGAGAGTTGGACTATGAAGAAGGCTGAGCACCGAAGAATTGATGCTTTTGAACTGTGGCGTTGGAGAAGACTCTTGAGAGTCCCTTGGACTGCAAGGAGATCCAGCCAGTTCATCCTAAAGGAAATCAGTCCTGAATATTCATTGGAAGGACTGATGCTGAAGCTGAAATTCCAATACTTTGGCCACCTGATGTGAAGAGCTGACTCATATGAAAAGACCCTGATGCTGGGAAAGATTGAAAGCAGGAGGAGAAGGGGACGACAGAGGATGAGATAGTTAGATGGCATCATTGATATGATGGACATGAGTTTGAGTAGACTCCAGGAGTTGGTGATGGACAGGGAAGCCTGGCCTGCTGTAGTCCTTGGGGTTGCAAAAAGTCAGACACGACTGAGCAACTGAAGTGAACTGATCCATGCTAGACATCAATTAATTTAGTTATTATTGTTGCTAATATTTTAAAACTATTATTCTAAGGAATTTAAAATTATTATTAAGTTACTTAAATCATTATCATCAGTACAGCTTAATGATGGAGAGTACAGATTCTAGTTGCCTGAGTGGGAGTCCTCGTTCTACTGGACTAGCTATGTGACTTGAGCAGTTACTCATTCTTTCCTTATTATTCCTTCCTGAGAAATGGGGATAGTTGTGCCTACTTCATAATGTTATGAGGGTCATGACAATATACATGCAGCCTCCATATGATAAGCACTGTGTGTGTGAGCTAGTACTACTGCTACAAGTATTACTGCCATTACTACTGTTCAGTGCAGTTCAGTTCAGTCGCTCAGTCCGACTCCTTGGGACCCCATGAATCGCAGCACGCCAGGCCTCCCTGTCCATCACCAACTCCCGGAGTTCACCCAAACTCATGTCCATGGAGTTGGTGATGCCATCCAGCCATCTCATCCTCTGTCGTCCCCTTCTCCTCCTGCCCCCAATCGCTCCCAGCATCAGAGTCTTTTCCAATGAGTCAACTCTTCGCATGAGGTGGCCAAAGTACTGGAGTTTCAGCTTCAGCATCAGTCCTTCCAAGGAAATCCCAGGGCTGATCTCCTTATTACTGTAATATTAATAGTAATAGCAGCTTTCAAAACACAAACTTGATTCAGGTTGGTCTAGGCCAGATCTAATTCTTTTTCTTTTTTCTTTTGGTTGAACTGAGTCTTTGTTGCTACGTGCGGGCCATCTCCAGCTGCAGCAAGCTGTTCTATTCACTAGTTGTGACTAGTTGCGGTGTGCGGGCTTCTCATTGCAGTAGCTTCTCTTGTTGGAGAGCACAGGCTCTAGACACACGGGCTTCAGTAGTTGTAGCACCTAGGCTCAGTAGTTGTGGTCTATGGGTTTAGTTGCTCCACAGCATATGGCATCTTCCCAGACCAGGGATTGAACTCATGTCCCCTGCACTAGCAGGCAGATTCTCAACCAGTGGACCACTAGGTCCAGGCCAAACTTAATTCTTAAATGCTAAATAGTCTTTTTTTTTTTTTACTTAATTGAAGGCTAATTGCTTTATAATAGTGTGTTGGTTTCTGCCATACATCAACATGAATCAGCATACGTAGGTATACGTATGTTCCCTCCGTCCTGAAACTCCCTCCCACCTCCTATCCCATCCCACCCCTCTAGGTTGTCACAGAGTCCCAGTCTGAGTTCCTTGAGTCATACACCAAATCCCCACGGCTATCTATTTTACATATAGCAGTGTATGTGTTTCTATCTACTCTCTCCATTCATCCCCCCTCCTCCTTCCTCCCCACCGTGTGCACAAGTCTGTTCTCTATGTCCACGTCTCCATCGCTGCCCTGCAAATGGGTTCATTAGTACCATCTTTCTAAATTTTATATATATGTATTAATATATGATATTTGCTTTTCTCTTTCTTAATTACTTCACTCTATATAATTAGCTCTAGATTCATCCACCTCATTGGAACAGACTCAAATGTGTTCCTTTTTATGGCTGAGTAATATGCAGAGTACATCATGAGAAACGCTGGACTGGAAGAAACACAAGCTGGAATCAAGATTGCTGGGAGAAATATCAATAACCTCAGATATGCAGATGATACCACCCTTATGGCAGAAAGTGAAGAGGAATGAAAAAACCTCTTGATGAAAGTGAAAGAGGAGCGTGAAAAAGTTGGCTTAAAGCTCAACATTCAGAAAACAAAGATCATGGCATCTGGTCCCATCACTTCATGCGAAATAGATGGAGAAACAGTGGGAACATTGTCAGACTTTATTTTTGGGGGCTCCAAAATCACTGCAGATGGTGACTGCAGCCATGAAATTAAAAGATGCTTACTCCTTGGAAGAAAAGTTATGACCAACCTCGATAGTATATTCAAAAGCAGAGACATTACTTTGCCAACTAAGGTCCGTCTAGTCAAGGCTATGGTTTTTCCAGTAGTCATGTATGGATGTGAGAGTTAGACTGTGAAGAAGTCTGAGCACCGAAGAATTGATGCGTTTGAACTGTGGTGTTGGAGAAGACTCTTGAGAGTCCCTTGGACTGCAAGGAGATCCAACCAGTCCATTCTGAAGGAGATCAACCGTGGGATTTCTTTGGAAGGAATGATGCTAAAGCTGAAACTCCAGTACTTTGGCCACCTCATGCGAAGAGTTGACTCATTGGAAAAGACTCTGATGCTGGGAGGGATTGGGGGCAGGAGGAGAAGGGGACGACAGAGGATGAGATGGCTAGATGGCATCACGGACTCGATGGACGTGAGTCTGAGTGAACTCCGGGAGTTGGTGATGGACAGGGAGGCCTGGTGATGGACAGGGAGGCCTGGGGTCGCAAAGAGTCAGACACGACTGAGCGACTGAACTGAACTGAATATGCCATCGTGCGTATGTACCACAGCTTCTTTATACATTCATCTGTCCGTAGACATCTAGGTTGCTTCCAGGTCCTAACTATTGTAAATAGTGCTTCAATGAACATTGGGGTACATATGTCCTTTTCAATTATGTTTTTCTCAGGGTTTATACCCATTGGTGGGATTTGAGTCATATGGTAGTTTTATTCCTAGTATTTTGAGGAATATTCATACTCTCTTCTATCAGTATGTATGTCTTCCATCAATAAACTGGCTGCATCAATTTACATTCCCATCAACAGTGCAGGGGTTCTCCTTTTCTCCATGCTCTTTCCAGCATTTATTATTGGTAGATTTTTTGATAATGGCCATTTTGACCAGTGTGAGGTGATACCTCATTGCAGTTTTGATTTTCATTTCTCTAATAATGAATGATGTTGAACATCTTTTCATTTGTTTATTAGCCTTCTGTATGTCTTCTTTGGAGAACTGTCTGTTTAGGTCTTCATACCACTTTTTGATTGGGTTATTTGTTTTTCTGGTATTGAGTTGCATGAGCTGCTTGTATATTTTGGAAAGTAATCCTTTATCAGTTGTTTCATTCGCTATTATTTTCTCCCACTCTGAGGGTTTTAAATGTAATATATTCTTAAGCAAGCAATATTTGTTAAATTATGTTTCTTGACATTCAGTTTCTGGGCTCATGTGCAAGAGAGCTTTCAGAGTTATATCTGAGTGTAGCTCAGATTCCAAGAGCAGCAGAGGTGGGAGAAGATTTGAGCCAGCAAGTACATTTATCCCAAGTTGAGACCTGAACACTCCCTGGATTGTAACTCATCCCTTAATCTGCCTGAGTGCTCCCAAGTTGGCCCTGTTGGGAGTTACCTTCTGGCTCTGACATGCTTCCTGAGACTTGGCAAACAGAGAGCCATCCTTCCCAGTCACCCTGACCATGTGCATTTCACAGCCTCTGTTTTTACTGAATCCCAGGGCAGGAATGGGACAAGGAGAGGCAGTTCCGTCAGAGAGCAGATAGGAGAGGCACCCAGCTCAGCTAGGAAAGTGTCCTGGGTTGGAACCTCCAGTTCTCAAATTATCATCTCTTTAATCTTGAGTGAGTCCCCTAACCTCTCTGAGACTCAGTTTCCTAATCTGTAAACCTGTTTGAGTTGATATGTACCTCATGGGATTATTACAAAAATTTCATGAGTTCGTTGAGCTATTTGAAAACCTGTTGCAAGATGTCTGCTGCTGCTGCTGCTGCTAAGTCACTTCAGTCGTGTCCGACTCTGTGATCCCATAGACAGCAGCCCACCAGGCTCCTGGTCCCTGGGATTCTCCAGGCAAGAACACTGGAGTGGGTTGCCATTTCCTTTCCCAATGCATGAAAGTGAAGTGTGAAAGGGAAGTCACTCAGTCGTGTCTGACTCTTTGCAAACTCACGGACTGCAGCCCACCAGGCTCCTCTATCCATGGGATTTTCCAGGCAAGAGTACTGGAGTGGGGTACCATTGTCTTCTCAATAAACATCAGCTGAACCTGAATCCTAAATCTAAGCCCTTTGCTAACCAGACTCCAGGAAACTTTTCTTTTGCTCTCTGGAAGCACCTCTAGAAGAGGAACCTGCTCCATTGCCCACAAACATGCTCTCATCTGCCAGGGTGGATTTGGATCCATACATACTTACATTTTTCATCCTATTCAATCCCTTCTCCAAAGAGACCTACCCACTTCATACTCCCCCTCTGCTACCTACCAGTGATCTGTCTTCTAAATTTCTAGCTTCTTCTAGCCCTGCTGTGCAAATCTGTATTTTCAGCCAAGATCTCTGCCCTTCCTCATCCTACCCCCATCCTCACAGGTCTTCTAATTTTTCCTTTCTTGCTTCTTCCCTGTAGCATAACCGCATTCTACTGTAAGCTCCATTATGTAGGTACCACGCGGAATGTCAAAGTCCCCACTGCTGCCTACTGCAGCTGTCTAAGTTCTTTTCACTCTTTTCAATTCCTGATCTCATAATGCCAGTCTTGGCACATGACTACATCTCTCTTTCTGCTGTGCAGTATAGGATTATCTCTGTGTAATTTTCCACAAACACAGTTCAGCTTTATTCCAAAAGAGAGAAAAACTTATTTTTTCTTACCCATAGGACTCCCTTGACACTATTATAAAATGCTTCTAACTATGAATGTTTCTGTTAAAAAGCTGGCAGTAAGAAATAATTGGCTTATCATTAAATCTATGAGAAGTTAGTGTGGAGGTGAAAGATGATGCACAAACAGTTTCTTGCCATTCCTAGGGCTTCTTGGCTAGGATTTAGAATAAGAATGGACTTTTCCCTAAGATGAAAGCCCATTCATCTTTTTTTTCTTTTAGCTCAGGAAATAATGGCTTCCTTTAGCTAGATAAATAACTTTAAAGAGAAATGAGAAGGGGTGTGTATAGCTTAGTTGCATTAAATGGCATGAGGGTGTCATTACTTAGGACAGAATTTAATATTGAATAATGTATTAATCCACCTCTTAAACAGTGTTAGATGATTCTGAAGTTCCCCAACCTGAAATTATAATCTCTGAGGGCCTGAGATGGTCCCTTCACAGAGTTACTAACAACAAGGCTTGGTTTGTCATACAGCTCTTCAGGCACGTCTTATTCTTTCATTTCAACTTTTCGTACGAAGTCATCTGTCTGATTCTCTTTTCTCACATGTGAAGACACCTATATTGTTTGTTAACACATACTGAAAGTGGTGTTTTGGGTGATGAGGAAATGAATCTAATACATAATGTTGATTCCACTGTAAATACTAGCTTGCGAAGGATCATCTTAGTTGCTGTTATTCAGGTGTTCAGTCGTGTCCAACTCTTTGCAACCCCATGAACTTCAGCACGCCAAGCTTCCCTGTCCTTCACAGTCTCCTGGAGTTTGCTCAAACTCATGTCCATTGAGTCAGTGATGCCATTTAGCCATCTCATCCTCTGTTGCCCCCTTCTCCTCTTGCTTTCAATCTTTCCCAGTATCACAGTCCTTTCTAATGAATTGGCTCTTCGCATCAGGCGGCCAAAGTACTGGAGCTTCAGCATCAGCATCAGTCCTATGAAAAAGATCGTGTGTAGCCCATAAATGCAGAAAATTATGCCAAGCCTAGACTTGGCATCTGGCATAACTGACCTCTCCATACTCCAGGATCACTGCTGATACTGTCCTTAAACATCAAAGACCATGTCACTGTGTCATTTTAGAATCCTTTATGAGTATCAGCAGTGGAAAGCACATATATACCAGCATCTCACCCACGACCTTTCCTAAGCACTTGCTGACCTCCCTTTACCATTCCAGTTTCCCCTTCCTACCACCTCTGACCTTGAATGTGGTGTCCCAGCCCAACTACAATATTCATGGTGCTGTAAACACACCAAGTCCTTAGGTTTCCATGCCTTTTCATCATTTTCCAATCATGGAATGTACCCCCATGATTATACACCCACAACCAGCCACCACCTTTTGATCAGTACTTGACTATCCTTCAGTTAAAGAAAAGCCTCTACCTTTAAAAGAAGGCATCTCTAAGTGATGGCAATGAGAAACCCATTCACCTTGACTAGAGAGTAACCCCTGCTTGCTGCAACTAGGGGGAAACCCATGCAGCAGTGGAGACCCAGCACAGCCAAAAATAAACAAATAAATAAAATTTAAAAAAAAATTTAAAAGCACCTCTTCTCTAAACCCTGTTTTGAGTCTTCTGTCCTTGAATAGATTATGTCCCTTCCCTTCCCTCTCTCCTTTGTGCTACTCTAATCCCTAAGAGCTGTGTCTGGACCTCAGCATGTTGCACACTGAGCTGGAACCATTAGTTTGAGTCATAGGCTGTGCTTATTCATCACTGTCTCGCCAGTGAAAGATCAGTGAGCACCAGGTAGTCATCAAAAACTATTTGATAAATTAATGGTCTGTATTTTTGTCATCAAAGCTAACAAACTAGGAGCATTTTTACAAAACTGGAACTGGAGATATGTGACATCAAAAACAGCAAATGAATGAAAGCAGATGCCCCAAGGGTAACCAACTTCTTCATCTGTTAAAGGAGAGCCACCAATTGATTATTCATTTTCACTAGGAATTATATTTAAGTGTTCTGACTGTTAGATTCAAAATAATGTTAACATTTAGTTTGATTTCAAGAATACTATATGTTAAAGATATCTCAATAAAGTTGTTAAAAAAAACTTTTAAACCTCAGCAACAAAACTATAATCCATTAGAAGCCTATAAGTGTATTGAGAGGATCCCCTGGAGAAGGGAATGGCCACCCTCTCCAGTATTCTTGCCTGGAAAACTCCATGGACAGAGGAGCCTGGTGGGCTATAGTCCAAGGGGTCACAGAGAGATATGATTGAACACACACACACACACACACACACACTTATCATAGCCTATATGGGACTGGACTATAAACTTGAATAAGAAGAACCAAAAGCTTAGAGTTGGCCAACAAAAAGAAAAAAGAAAAAGTCTGAAGCAAATTAACGGTAGATAGACCTGTTGTTTACTAGTTATTATTGACTTTTAATCAAGTATGGAGCCATGTGCTTTCATATATAGGAGATATTGTGATATTATATCTAAGAGCTTAACTCTGGAGTCATCCTGCCTGGGTTCAAAATGCAACCCAGCCACTTTGCATAAATTTTAAATCTTAGCTAAGATAATCAACCATCCATGTCTCAATTTTCCTCATCAGCAAAATGGAGCTGATAATAGTACTTCATAGAGTTAGGGTGAGGATTAAATTAGGAAATCCACCTAAAGAATTCAGCAAGCAGTCAATTTTCAGTAGTTATCAGGTGTTATTATAATTTGCCTACTTAAAAGAAGCAAGAAGAGTTTACTTAAACAAAGGAAGAAGGAGAAGGGCTCAGTGTGTTAGAATACAATAGAGTGAGCACAGCTGAAACAGGGATTCTCAGAACCTGCTTAAAAGTTTAGTCCTTAAAGAAGGGTTGGGAGGAAAGGACTAGAATTCTTTTAGAATTCCAGAATGACTTGGCTAATTGCCCTCGTAAGGTAGGAGAGGAACCACAGTGAACAGCTGTACTTTGAATGCAGAATGGTAGCCTAACCTTGCATCAGCTTCAGAGTTAGTCCTTCCTGCTTGGATGCTTTCCTTTTGCTCTGCAGAAAAGGGGAAAATGGGGGTGGTTTCCAGAGGTGGGGGGTTGAAGGGGGGCAAAATGGGTGACGGAAACCAAAAGGTACAAACTTCAGTTATAAAATAAGTCCTGCGGATGTGCTGTACAGCCTGGTAACTGTAGTTGCTAATTCTGTATAGTATATTTGAAAGTTGGTAAGAGAGTGGATTTTAAAGGTTCTTATTACAAGAAGAAAAAAAAAAAGTAACTATGTGTGGTGATGGATGTTTACTAGACATATTGTGGGATCATTTTGCAGTGTATACAAATGTCAAATTATTATATTGTATACCTGAAGCTAATATAATGTTATGTCAATTATATTTCAGTTTTAAAATTTGGAGGATAAGAATGAGAAAGGAAGTGTATTTCTAACATTGTGTTAGTCGCTCAGTCGTGTCTGAATCATTGTGACCCCATGGACTGTAGTCCACCAGCCTTCTCTGTTCATGGAATTCTCCAGACAAGAATACTGGATTGGGTTGCCATATCCGTCTCCAGGATTTCTACCATTAGCAACCACAAATTATTTGTTGCAGAGATCATCTAAGTGGAATTTCCCCTAAATATTAGCAAATCTAGGAGTCCTAGGCACATTTCCATTTCCAAAGTGGAAGGTCTTTTCTTTCTTTCTTTAAAAATAGCAGGTCCTTGAGGATTTACTATACTTTTCTCTCTTCTTTTGCATATGTTTGATGATTTTTAAAAGTCAGTGTCAAATGTAAATAGCACCACAACAGAATTTTTTTTATTACAAAAAGCTTTCTGCTTCTGAACTTTGCTTATAGTCAGATGGACTAGATGGAATTTGATTTTCCTTGTGTAAATAAAATCTTCCCTTCTGTTTTTCTGCTTGGTCTTTTCATTCTGATGTTACATTGAAAGTTCCTTCTTGCACTTATGTCAGTTTTCCTTTATCTAGTTGATGCTTGTCTCTCTTCCCATTTTTCTTTTTTTAAAATTTTAATTGTTGTTGCTTCTACTCCTGAGAAAATGGGACCTCTAGGGTGCATTTTGGAACCCTCTCCCATCGGAGCTGACTCTGAAAAGCCCTCCCCCCCTGTGGCAGACAAGTTCCAGAGGTTCTGAGGCTAGCAGTGTGGGACAGGTGACTTCTCACTCTGTTCTCCAGAGCACCTTAAGAATAGTCTCAGGCCTTCCCTGGTGGCTCAGCTGGTAAAGAATTCGCCTGCAATGTGGGCAACCTGGGTTTGATCCCTGGGTAGAAAAGGTCCCCTGGAGATGGGAAAGGCTACCCTCTCCAGTATTCTGGCCTAGAGAATTTTATGGACTGTAGAGTCCGTGGGGTTGCAAAGAGTAGGACACGACTGAGCAACTTTCAGTCACTTAAGAGTAGTCTCAAGGTCTCTCTCCATGCAGAACAAAGGTAAAAAATGAAACCCTACTAAAGAGTTGATGGCAGATCCAAAAATAGGCCTAGTAGCAAACAGCAAACACAGAGGTCATGGCATGGGCTTCCCCTTAGTTCCCCTTAGTTCTTCCTTTGGGCTCTAAGCCTCCTGTGCATGCGTGCTAAGTTGCTTCAGCTGGATCTGACTCTGCGACCCTATGGACTGTAGCCTGCTAGCCTCCTCTGTCCATGGGATTTTCCAAGAAAGAATACTGGAGTGGGTTGCCACGCCATGCTCCAGGAGATCTTCCCAAGCTAGGGACTGAACCCACATCTCTTATGTCTCCTGCATTGGCAGGTGGGTTCTTTACCACTAGTGCCACCTGGGAAGCCCTCTAAGCCTAATAGTTTGGTCTAAATGGTAAAGAATCTGCCTGCAATGCAGGTGACCTGGGTTCAATCCCTGGGTCAGAAAAATCCCCTGGAGGAAAGAATGGCAATCCTTTCCAGTATTCTTGCCTAGAGAATTCCATGGACAGAGGAGCCTGGCAGACTGCAGTCCATGGGGTAGCAAAGAGTCAAACAGGGCTGAGTGACTAACACTTTGTAGAAACTTTAGCTGCGGTATATGTAATCTAGTTCCCTGATCAGGGATCGAACCCAGGCTCCCTGCAATGGGAGCTCAGATCTTAGTCACTGGACTGCCAGGGAAGTCCCATCACAGTCTTACACGTCCAAAGTTATACTCCTGATTTTCCACCCTACAGAGCTATTTCTCTGCCAATTTTTCCATTTCAACAAATGGCAGCTCCTTCCTCCAAATGCTCAAGGCAAAAACATGCAGATCATCCTTGGCTCCTCTCTTACTTTCTTAACACATCTAAATCCTCAGAAAATCCTGTTACTGTGCTAAATATATGTAGAATCTGAGCACTCCTCATTGGCTTCACCTCTCACAACTTTATCCAAGGGAAAATGACCTACCATTTAGTTTAGGTAATATCTGATGGTACATCGGAATATCTCAGAAATTTAACACCAAAGATGCTTGTTTTGCACTCCTGATCAATGGGCAGCTGTCACTGGAGTGATTCTGGGTTCCAGCCTCCTTCACCCTTGTGACTCTGACCTTCAACATTGGCATCAAAGCTGCAGAGGCAAAAGAGCATGGAGGTTTTGTGAGTCAGGCCTGGAAGTGGTATACATCTCTATTATTTACATTTCATTAGTCCTAGGGAGGGTCATCCTTAACTACAAGAGAGGTGGGAAAACTACAGAAGAGAAAACAATTTGGTAAGTAGGTAGGTAATCTCTGACTTTCAATCTAGACTTTAATTAACAAACCTTTTGTAATTAGTTTTCCTGTTTTTACTTCTGTGTTTCTACAGTCTTTTCTCAATGTATCTCAACCTAATGATCCTTTTAAACTTAACTCAGATTGTGTCCATCCTTTGCTCAAAGCCTTCCAATGGCTTTCCTGCTTTCTTGTTTATTCCAAAGTGCTTATCAAGGCTTATATGATCTACCTTCCACCAACTTCCTTGATTCATTTCTTAGCACTCTCCGTCCTCTTCACTCCCTTACAACCGCGCTGGCTGCCGTACCAGCTCTCCAATATGCAGGCACTCTCCCATTTCCTCTTCCCTTCGCCTAGAACACTTGTCCCCTTAGATATTCTCAGGGCTCCGTCTCTTACTGCCTTAGATCTACTTTCAAACTCCAGTTTGTTAAACATCCTGTGTTGAATGACCTAAACAAGAAGATGCTCTTAACCATCCTTTCTCTCTACTCCCTTTTATATCTCACTTAACTCATTGTATATTTGTCTCTAAGCTTACTGTCTCTCTTCCAAGATTCAAATGTCTTGGAAATTCCCTGGTGGCCTGGTGGTTGGACTCCACGCTTTCACTGTGGAGGGCATGGGTTTGATCTCTGACTGGGGCACTGAGATCCTGCAAGCTTTGAAGGATGGCCAAAAATGAGTAAATAAATTAAATTAATGATTTTTTGTTTAAAGCCACTAAGTTTAAAGAAAAAGTCTTCTCTTATGAGAGATGAAACTTTGTTTCATCCCCAGCTCCTTGGTAGTAAGAATAATGCATGGAACAGGGGCTTAACAAATATTTTTCTAATTACTGAAAAGGTGAATGAATGAGGGAGCAGATGAACTGCTTAGCACATCACCTGGCAAAAAGTAATCAAAAAATGGTAATGTTGCTGAGATAAAGAAGTTTTTCTCTTAGATTGGAAAGAATGTTGATTTTTTTCCCCCTATTTTATTCTCTATTTTGTTTTCATGATTAAAAAAAATGCAGATACAAGACTAAGTTCTTCCTTATGCTCTCATCATCTGTAACATGACCTCTCTATTCTTTCAACTTTTCATCTTTATATTTCTACTTCAATGCATGAATGTGTCCTATACCTACAGAATGAGGTGAGAGGGATCCAGATAAAGAAGAGAGTAAACTTACCATTCAACATGCTGCTGCAAGTAAAAAAAATTTTTTTAAAGTTAAATGACCACATTTTAAAAAGTATACATTTATTTGCTTTTGACTGTGCTGGGTCTTCGTTGCTCTAGTGGTGGAGAGCAGGGCATTGTGGTGCATTGTGGTGCCTGGGCCTCTCACTGGGATGGCTTCTCTTGCTGTAGACAACAGGCTCTAGGTGCACAGGCTTCGGTTGTTGTGGCACAGAGATTCATCGGTCATCACTTCTAGGCCCCAGACCATGCAAGCTCCTGTAGTTGCAGCTCCAAGGTTTAGAGGTTGTGGCACACAGGCTTCGTTGCTTCACGGTTTGTCCACTGCACCACCAGGGAAGTCCTAAATGACCACATCTTATGCTAAAAAGGGATAATATAAAAATCGCAGCCAGATATCATTTTTGCTTCATTAAGAAATTGAAAACTAATTTGTATCTATATTCAGGGCCACATTTTC
Organism: Ovis canadensis; assembly: GCF_042477335.2. Lineage (NCBI taxonomy): Eukaryota > Metazoa > Chordata > Mammalia > Artiodactyla > Bovidae > Ovis > Ovis canadensis. The sequence continues at coordinate 134,286,067 of NC_091247.1, read as the reverse complement.
TCAAACTAAAGCAACAACCATCTCTATGACTGGAAATAAAGTGAAATAAATATGACTTTTTCTTTTACTTTATGAGAAAAAAAAAAAAACCTCCCAAAGCATTTCCAAAATTTCTCAGACTTTCACTAAGCAAAGTATTCCACCTGATATAGTTTGTAGATGAGGGGATAAAAAAATCACATCCTGAGAATAGTCTAACCAGGGGTCAAAGGTAAATTGAGAATAGAATTTCTGAACTGTAAAAAAGATATTAAAATATGACTTTCAATTAGCTCAGAAATGAGCTCTAACACTCTTTAACTATATCTTCAGAAGTGACTCCTTTTGTTCTTCCAGTAATTGAGATGTCAAAGGGTAATTCGAGGCTACTCAGAAAGATTGTGTCTGATTTTGTTAAAAAGTCTAAGCTAATTACTGGTACATAATGAAAAATTACCAGATTGCCCTGAATTCTTGACAGGTAAAAACATTCTTAAAAATTAGCACTTACTGATTTTCTACTATTGCCAGACAACAAAATTGCAAACTAAATGTGTTCTTTACAAATAGTACCTCAAATTCTTATAAGAAACATACAATAAATATTATTTTATTCCCTTGAATAAAAAAAAAAGAAATTGTGATAAATAAGACTTCTAATATTCATTTCATAACTTTCTTCAGAAATATTAAAATCTGTTCAAATTAGTGAACCTTTATCCTTTTTGTGTGTGAGATCTAAGTGGAGGCGAAGGAGGCAGTTGAGAAACCTGCCAAGTCCACTGTTAAATTAGTGAATATATGTTTTACGGTAGGATAGGAATAACACTGATTTTCAAAACGCTTTCAATATGCTACTTCCAGGGTCAAGTACTTTCAAAGGAAGAGACTGGAAATGACAATAATCTTCTTAGATCCCTATGGACCTGATGTTCAGTTGCTCCATCAACCGTTTTCAGGCAATGACAATAGGAACCACTCACCCATTCTCAGTAGTCCCTACCAATTCCTCCAACTAAATGATGGTCAAGTCTCAGCTAAGAAATTAGTCACAACCAGGTTGAATTTGCAGAGCACTGTGTTAAGAGAGTCAAGGAGAACTTCCCCGATAGTCCAGTGGCTAAGACTCAGTGCTTCCAAGGCAGGACCCCATTTCAGTCCTTGGTCAGGAAACCAGATCCCACATGGTGCAACTAAGAGTTCACATGCTTCAATTAAAGATCCTTCATGCTGCAACTAAGACTTGGCAAAGCCAAATAAATAATAATTAAAAAAAAAAAAAGAGTCAAGAGAGGGCAAGAACAGATAAAATTATAATCATCTAAAAGAAGTTCTGAGCATGAAGTGAGTAAAAGGTCCATTCCAGAGAGTGAGTGATAAGTTAGACACAAAAGTCTAAAGCTGGAACTGTGGGCACAAGTGGCAGAGCAAACTTGGCTGTAAGGGCTGGTTGATTTAGAGCTCCTGGAGTCATAGGAGATGAAGGGCAGCACTTCGCTTGCCTGCGCAAGACCAAGAAATGAGAAGAGGGAGGAGGGGAAGGAGGAAAAATGAGGGGAGTGGTCAGGAGCATGCGGTGAACACAAGAAGTTGCTGGATGTTCTCCTCCAAGTGTGGCTTTATGAATCACTTGCCTGAGAATCCCCTGGGAAGCGTGTTTCAAACACATATTCCCAGGCCCCACCCTAGACTTCCAGAATCAAAGCAATGGAAGAGGAGCCTAGGAATTTAGACTTTTAACAGTCTCCCCAGGTATTGTAGGCACACTTACATTTGTATGCTAAATTCTTTACCTGAATTGTTTTGCTTAATCTTTCAAAAGCTTTTGTGAAACCAGTACTATTATTATTATCCCCTCCCTAAACAGGAAACTGACTCTGAGAAAGTGGCCCAAGGCAGAAAGTTTATGTAAGGCAAAGCCAGAATGCAAACTCATTCATCTTGATTCCAGATTCTGTCATTTTTAATCAAGCTAAACCAGGGGTCCTCAAACTTTTTCTGTAAAACGGTCAGGTAATAAACATTTTAGGGGTGGTCGCCTAAATGGTCTCCATTGCAACGGCTCAACTCTGCTGGAGACAGCAGGTAAGGACATGGGCGTGGCTGAGTGTCCAATAAAATGACAAAATCAAGTGGTAGACTTGATGACACTCTAGACTCAGAATTGCTTTTCAAAGTGTTCAGAACAGCAGCGTCTTGGAAGCTTGTTAGAAATATAGAATCTCAGCCTGCTCCAGACTTACTGAATCAGAATCTCCTTTTCACAAGGTCCTCAGGCATTTTTATGCACATGATAGCATGAGAGCCCTGCTGCAGGACATTTCTGAAGAGCTTCCCCTCAAAGCTCTGCCCTTGGCCTTTGACGTCCATCCTTTCTGGCGTGTGAACTCAATTTCTGATAGTGAGTATGCCGGTCACCTCCCAAAAAACTTTAAATAAATAAAAATCTTTAGTCAAGGGGCTTCCCTAAAATGGCTCAGTGATAAAGAATCTACCCGCCAATGCAGGAGACACTGGTTCAATCCCTGGTCCAAGAAGATCTCACATGGCCACAGAGCAACTAAGCCGTTGTACCACAACTACTGAGCCTGTAGTCCTGAGACCATGCTCCACAACAGAAGTCAGCTCAATGAGGAACCTGCGCCTGCAAGCAAGAGTAGCCCCTGCTCGCCACAACTAGAGAAAAGCCTGAGAAGCAACAAAGACCCAGCACAGCCAAAAATAAATACATAGATAAAATTATTATTTTTTTAAATCTTTAATCAGGAAAAAAAACTTTCAGCTAAACTCTATCAATTACTCTCCCTAGTCTCTTTTTGTCTTTATTCTTTCCAGGACCTACAGAGGCAGTATTCATCTCCTGAAAATGAGGGAAGAGTGGGAATCAGGTTATTATTTAACTTTTTATTTGATATCTACTTAAAGTTTCAACCCTGGGTCGGGAAGATCCCCTGGAGAAGGCAATGGCACCCCAATCCAGTACTCTTGCTTGAAGAATCCCATGGATGGAGGAGCCTGGTGGGCTACAGTCCACGGGGTCGCAAAGAGTTGGACACGACTGAGTGGCTTCACTTTCACTTTAAAGTTTCAAGGCCAGTATAAGCAACGCCTCTCTGCCCAGATTAATTAATTTTTACATTTTGGCATCATTTGCTTCATTATAGTATCTCCATCTAGGTAAAAAGAAGATGATGAAGAGAGAGAGAACTTTTTTCTTTCTCAAGACTGTTTGAGTAGCTTGAGGAAATCATATCCCTTCACCCCTACATACTTTGGTATGACTTTCTTAAGAATAAGATAATTCTGTTACATAGCTACACTTTCCTGATCAAAATCAGGAAATTTAATATTAATACACTACTATATATTATCTAATCCACAAAGTCTATTCACATTTTGTCATTTGTCCTATCCAAGGTCATACATTGTGTTTAGTTTTCATGTCTCTTTAATCTGGAAGACTTCCTTAGTTTTCATTGTGTTTCTTGACCTTGATATTTTTCGAGGATATATTTTAGTTTCTTTGCTTCCCTCGTAGCTCAGTTGGTAAAGAATCCATCTGCAATGCAGGAGACCCCAGTTCAATTCCTGGGTTGGGAAGATCTGCTGGAAAAGGGATAGGCTACCCACTCCAGTATTTTTGGGCTTCCCTTGTGGCTCAGCTGGTAAAGAATGTGCCTGCAGTGTGGAAGACCTGGGTTTGATCCCTGGGTTGGGAAGGTGCCCTGGAGAAGGGAAAGGCTACCCACTCCAGTCTTCTGGCCTGGAGAAATCCATGGACCGTATAGTCCATAGGGTCACAAAGTTGGACACAACTAAGTGACCCTCACTTTTCGTTATTTAGTAGAATGTCCTTCAGTGTGGGTTTGTCTGATGATTTCTTAGTCAAGTTCAGGTTGTACGTTTTGCGAGGAATATCACCCAAGCACCAGTGTGTTTTTCTTGATGCATCCTGTCAGGAGGCACATGATGTCGCTTCATCCTGATTTTGGTGATACTAGCTTTGGTCACTCAGCTAAGTTGGTGTCTGCCAGATTTTATTTACTACAGAGTTACTATTTTTTCCTTTGTAATGAATAAATAATTTGAAAGTATATAAATATCCCATTCTTCATCAAATCTTTACCACTAGTTTCAGCACTTATTGATGATTTTATTACTCTAATAATCTCAGGTCAGCAAAGATTTGAAACGGCAGACCAGTGTTACAGCTCAGTTGCAGCTCAGAGTTTTATTCCACAAACAAAGGATAGTACACCCTCGAGGCGTGAGGGCTGGCTGACCCCAAAGGAGAAGCCCCAATTCTGCTTGGCTCCCTCTTTTTATAAGTTTTGTCTCCTCTCCCCTTAAGCCTGTCCTATGCAAATTGAGCTAGCTAGGAAAGGGGTGTGTTTGTTCCACCTGAGGTTCTCACTCGTCTGTGGATTTTCTTTTGTTCCGTTTTCACAGGCTTTTCCCTTTCTTTGTCTTTTAGCCTGGAGAAGGCAATGGCACCCCACTCCAGTACTCTTGCCTGGAAAATCCCATGGACGGAGGAGCCTGGTAGGCTGCAGTCCATGGGGTCACTGAGGGTCGGACACGACTGAGTGACTTCACTTTCACTTTTCACTTTCATGCATTGGAGAAGGAAATGGCCACCCACTCTAGTGTTCTTCCCTGGAGAGTCCCAGGGATGGGGGAGCCTGTTGGGCTGCTGTCTATGGGGTCGAGCAGAGTCGGACACGACTGAAGCGACTTAGCAGCAGCAGCAGTCTTTTAGCCACTGCCATTTTGGACTCCTTTTTCCTCTTCTAACTACCTAAACCACCGTTCCTTCCATATGTAGTAGCTGGCATTCTACTGTAAGGTAGAGCTGTTTCTTCTCTCCCACTTATTTATTCATCTATTAATTTATGTCATTATAGACTCATGGATTTTCGGAGATAATATTTGCACCAGTCAAGTTGATCTCAATGCATACAGAAGTTTGAGAACCACTTTTGAATGAAGAAAGTAATTTCCAGAGAGGTTAATTAGATTACCCAAGATGAGAGTATTAGTGGAAGACTAAAACTCTCTCTCCAAACCTAGTGTTTTATTCTTATTTTCTTATTACTCCAAGTCTGAAGAGTGAACAACTACTGGATCATTGAAAGGCGAATCACTTGAAAAGCCTGTTAAAGTGTTGCTTCCAGGGATTCTGATCCAATACATCTTGCATGCTGCTACTGCTGCTAAGTCGTTTCAGTCATGTCTGCCTCTGTGCAACCCCATAGACAGCAGCCCACCAGGCTCCGCCGCCCCTGGGATTCCCCAGGCAAGAACACTGGAGTGGGTTGCCATTTCCTTCTCCAAAGCGAAAAGTGAAAGTGAAGTCGCTCAGTCGTGTCCAACTCCCAGCGACCCCATGGACTGCAGCCCACTAGGCTCCTCCGTCCATGGGATTTCCCAGGCAAGAGTACTGGAGTGGGGTGCCATTGCATAAGGCCTTCCAATTTGTACCAAAAAAAGAACTTAGTACTTTCTATCTATCCACTTTAGTGCTTTTTAGAAGGAAAATATAAGCAATGATAATATGTCTTTGATTCTAAGATAACATACATTTTAAGAAGCATGATCAATTTAGTAATGAGTCAGTGCCACATTGAATGCAAACTTTAAATGTATACATTAAATACATTATAAAGGTTTCAGAAAGACTGAAATATGAAAAATACTCATTTTAAGCTTGTAGAGGGCTTTCCTGGTGGCTCAGTTGGTAAAAAAATCCACCTGCAATGGGGGAGATCAGGGTTCAATCCTGGGTTGGGAAGACCCCTGGAGAAGGGAAAGGCTACCCACTCCAGTATTCTGGCCTGGAGGAAAATTCCATGAACTGTATAGTTGATGGGTTCACAAAGAGTCAGATACAACTGAGTGACTTTCACTTTTTCACTTTAAGCTTGTGGTAATAAGTATATAAAAGATCTTTGAGAGCTATACATAAAATAATTAGGTGACTATTCTGCTTCATAGTGCTTATGTTAGTGCAATTTTTTTTATTACATTATGTCATAATGACTCCCCTCAGTGATAGAGAGCCAGTTCTGTAACGTCAGTCTCAGTATTTAGTTAGTACTTATTTTAGTCAATATCAGTCAGGTTGGTTTGTCACCACAAGGGTCATAGGTGTAAAGCTGGATTTCGCAACCATTCATGATGCTGTTGTTTAGTCACTAGGCTGAACCATAAGGCTGACTCTTTTGTGACCACATGAACTGTAATCTGCCAGGCTCCTCTGTCCATGGGATTTCCCAGGCAAGAATACTGGAGTGGTTGCCATTTCCTTCTCCAGGGGATCTTGGCTACTCAAGGATCAAACTCATGTCTCCTGCATTGACAAGCAGATTCTTTACCACTAAGCTACTCGGCAAGCTCTCTTGTGACGTTAGGAACTAGATAATTCTTTGTTGTAAGGGACTGTCCTGTGCATTTTAGGATGCTGAGTAGCATTCCTGACTATGGCCAGGAATGTCTCCCATATTCCGTACAACCACCCACACAAGTAGAGTGGATCAGAAATGTTTCCAGACAGAATGACCCTGGAGGGAAAAATTACCCTTGCTTTGAGAACCAATTGTATTGAGTTGAATAGTGATTTCTCAAACCATAGTTTCACCAGGAAGTGACCTATAAATGTGATCTTACTTGGAAAAAAGACTCTTTACAAATGTAGGTAAGGGTCACAAGATACGATAATCCTGGATTTAAGTGGGCCCTAAATTCAATGACTGGTGTCCTTCTAAGAGAGAGACAGGTGAGTCACAGGAACTTAGATAGAGCGATACTAATAACACAGGCAGAAACATGTAAACCACCACAAAGTAAGGAAAGCCTTCAGCTGCTGGAAGCAGGAAGAGACAAGAAAGAATTCTTCCTTTCATGGCTTTATTTTGGACTTCCGGCCCCTAGAATTGTGAGAGAATAAGTTTTTGGCTTTAAGTCACTACGTGTATGGTTATTCGGTATTGCAGCCCTAAGATACTAACACACCAGTGGTCTCAGGTAAAAAGAAACTTCAGTTTATATTGTATGTATATTTATTTAGATGTAACTGCTATTTAATCACCGATGATAGGAATACAATTTGAATTGGCAGCAAAATGTATTCATGGGAAGAATACTGAGCTATTTGAAGTAATCAAATAAAAGCTGATTGGTCAAACTTTGCAAAAGTTAGGGATTGATTTAAGCTTTAGAAAAAATCAGAAATAGGTGTTTATACGTCGCCCACTCTTTTTCTCCATCCCCATCTATTGTTTTCTCTCGTCTCTCCTTCTCTGTGCACAAAGGCACGCTCTACAGCAGTGGCCCGTCCCCAACCTGTGTGGCACCAGAGCCCGGTTTCGTGGAAGATGATTTTTCCATAGAGCCAGGTGGGGTGGAGTAGGGCAGGAGTGGGTGGGATGTGGTTTCAGGGTGATTCTTATAAGGAGCACACAACCTAGACCACTCACACGTGCAGTTCATAGTGAGGCTCTCGCTCCTATGAGAATCTAACGTCACTGCCCACTGCCGATCTGACAAAAAGCGGAGCTGGAGCTCGGGTGGTGATGCAAGTGGTCGGAGCAGCTGGAAATGCAGATGAAGCTCTGCTCACTCACCTGCCGCTCACCTCCTGCTATGCGGCTTGATTTCAAACAGACCGTAGACCATGGCTGGGGGGTTGGGGACCTCTGCCTTATAGGACAGGAACCAAGCCATCTATGGCCCCCAAGGTTTATATCTGGAGGGTCCTACAGCCAATGAGAGTCTGACTTCTCTGCCCTCAACCCAGTATTTTTGATTCTGGAATGAGGAAACATTTTGATCCTACCTTGCTTGCTAAGATGCTTATACTGAAAACAGTCAACCACAGCACAGGCAGGGCATGGTTGTGTAAAAACTTTGTATTCCTTATACAACCATATGGATGAGATTAGAAGGCCAGTAATTTCCAGGAGAAAAAAATAAATAAAATTCTGGGCATCTAAGCCTACAGATATCGACCATAGTACATAAATCAATATGGTTAGCTTAAAAGTCTAATTTTCTTATTGACACAGTTTTTGGAAAGCATGATGTCAACTTAATGTTTCTTCCTACTCTAAACTTAGTTATTTGACCAGTTGTTTAGATAGGCGCAGTGGTAGAAAAAAAAAAAAAGTCTTGGAAAACATAAATAGAAGTACCCAATGACTTTTTAGTGTCATAGAGACCCAATAAGTGGAAGAATAATTGAATCTTCAACAAAATCCTGGGTATGGAAATCCCACAACATATAGGGGTAAATGCCTCAGCTTTGGGATCCAAATAAAGCCTGTAATGAATCATTCAAATGTCCTCAAAAAAGATCTATTTCCAGCTTGATTAGAAATGATGAAGCATGTTGTCGTCGTTTGTTGAATGAGATAAAAAATAAAGTAGGGTAAATTTTTAAATTCTCCTCTATTTAGTTCTCTGTTTTTTATTAATCCATTACATCCAGTCTTTAAAGGCTCTGAATTTCATGCCTCATCCATTTTAGTACATCAAATCCTTTCCCAACCTGTGCTGACAAACACAGGTCTCTTGTCTCAGTGCCCTATTGGATTACAGAGATTACTGATACATATCCTGGGGTCTGTCTGTTTAGAGATTTAAAATGCACCATCCTAAAATGGAAGTGATGGCCTCAACACATGGATTTTAGCACCTCATTTGGACAGTGGAAGTGAGACTATAATTGGTAAATCTTACAATCACATTTTGCCAAAAAGAATATTTTCCATGTAGTGGACTATGACTAAGAATCTTTTCCAAGCCATAGGAGCCAGTGGACACTCTGAGATTAAAGGAGCAAAGGGAAATGTTTTAAAAATATGCTATTTGTATGTTTTCACAATTGACTTCTCTATTGCATAAGCAGCCCTTTGGTCAATATTTAGTTGTTGTTTAGTCTCTAAGTCATATTCAACCCTTTTGCAACCCCATGAACTCCACTCCACCTCAGGCTCCACTGTCCATGGGATTCATGGGATTTTCCAGGCAAGAATACTGGAGTGGGTTGCCATTTCCTTCTCCAGGGGATCTTCTGACACAGGGATTGAATCTGCATCTCCTGCATTGGCAGGTGGATTCTTTACCCCTGAGCCACCAGGGAGGCCCAGTTAATACAGTGATGGATTGAAAGACAGACTCCTGACTCAAAGAGTGGTGGATGCTGTGAGGCTCAGATCAGGTATACCCTTTCAGACCCAGGAACCCATTCTTTCAGTTGCTAAGAATGCTGGCTGCTGACTTTAAACGGCCCTGCGTTGCCCCAGGTTACATACTCTTCTGAATGCAGTCTGCAGCCTGGATTCATCCTGGATGGTAGGGCACAAAGGCTGCACTGCCAGATTGCTCAGTGGTAAAGAATCTGCCTCCAATGCAGGAGACCTGGGTTCGATCCCGGGATCAGGAAGATCCCCTGGAGAAGGAAATGGCAACCCATTCCAGTATTCTTGCCTGGGAAATCCCATGGACAGAAAAGCCCAGAGAGCTACAGTCCATGGGGTCATGGAGTTGGGGATGACTGGATGACTTAGTACACAGGCACGCATGCCTTGCCTCTACTTTGGACAACTCTGAAGGGCCATCCTGGCACTAGAGCTTCTCGGGTGGAGGATGGATAGAGGCCCCAATGGCACCTGGGTCACAGGTCAGAGCCTCCCTCTGCCCCATCCTGTTGCTCATGCACGCACAGGTATTGTTCCCACAGCACTCCCCAGGTTACCGCTGGTATGTACATCACTGCCTCGGACTCCTTGAGTACCCCAACCAAATACAGAGGATTATATTGAAAATATTGGACCCAGAAGCCGTGGATCTGAAACAGGTGAGAAAATTATTCTGGCAAGAAGGTGCTTTCAAAGAGAGCTCTACACTAACTCTCTAGCTACTTCCCAGCAACCAAATGAGTGAACGCTTGAAATTTTGCACAATCTCTGGTTCTCTCAAAGGGAAATAAATTGAAAAGAAAAGAGGAAAGGGATATAAGCAGGAAAGGAGACAAGTTGTTGCTGTTGTTCAGTCACTCAGTTGTATTGGACTCTGTGACCCCATGGACTGCAGCACGCCAGGCCTCCCTGTCCTTCACCATGTCCCAGAGCTTGCTCAAACTCATGTCCACCGAATCAGTGATGCCATCCAACCATCTTGTCCTCTGTCGTCCCCTTCTCCTCCTGCCTTTACTCTTTCCCAGCATCAGGGTCTTTTCTAATGAGTCAGGTCTTCGTGTCAGGTGGCCAGAGTACTGGAGTTTCAGCTTCAGCATCAGTCTTTCCAATGAATACTCAGGACTGATTTCCTTTAGAATTGACTGCTTTGATCTCCTTGCAGTCCAAGGGACTCTCAAGCTCAGATCATGAACTCCTTATTGCAAGGAGGCAAGGGGGAAGAAGAAATATGTGAGCTGAATAAACAAAGTCTGCTTTGCAGTTTTACACTTTTAAGAATTCTTTTTAAGTAGTTGCAATAGTTATTTTTAGAGTATAGTTACCATTCATTGGATACCAATTATAGACTTACTACTTTACATGTGCTATTTCTGAACCTTAAAAAAAAAAAATACTGCAAGAGAGATAATATTATCAGAGAACTTAAGTGATTTACCCAAGGCACAGAGCTAGACAAAAGACAAAACAAGAATTTAAAATAAGCTTTAGCACTAAATCTTGTTGTCTTTTCTTTAAGTAAGGTGCTGCCTCTCTTCTCAGTGAGGAACCAGACCCACATCAGCAACAAAGTTTGGCTTTCTTTTGAAAGATAGCTACTGTAATACTTGGGACTCTTTTCCCAGCAAGGGACAGAGACTCAATTGAAACTAGCTTAGACGATAATTTATTATGAATGAGGATACTGAGATGTTTCATGGAGTCTAAGAAAAGATATTACTTGATCTCAGAGAAAAACTGCAACCACGGACAACGAAACTTTAAGAATTCACTTTCTCTTTGCCACATGTGGAAAACATTATAGCCAACATCTTTGGAACTTTACAGCTCTGAGTAGAAAGACCAGCTTATTTTCTTTGTCCCAAGGGGAAAAAAATATCCCACTTCATTAGCCAACCCCAAACCAGTCACCTCTGACCTGGGATCAGAATTACAATGTAATATGTTTGTCTTTACTATACCCTGTGGATAGAAGCAGGAAGAAGAGAGTAAAGATTCTAGAAAAATATCACCATATAGATTCATTATATCTGTGAAACATATCACTGTACAATTTGTCAATTCAGTGAAAGAAGGGAGGCAGGTTTAGCTTGGAAAGCAGCTCTAAGATTATAACCTTATTGTGACAGAGAAAGTGTGTGTGTGTGTGCATGTGTGCGCAACCCAAAGGAAAAGGATGGAAAAGATAAAGCAGGAAGTAAAGTCTGGTTCATTGGGGAAGCTAAAACTTGCCTCACGTAAGCCGGAAATTAATTTCTTCTTGATGATGATGACTGAAGGAGATTGAATAGAAAGAGTAGGTGATGAAAAAGCTTAAGATACATTTTTCTGATGGTATTGTGCATGAAATTCTAAGAGAAATTAAGAAATGAGCTTATGCCTCCCTTGGAAGTGAGTTAATAATCAGATATATACTTTATTAACATAGGCCATTTCCACTCCAGCCTGGCCAACGGGGCTCCCCAGAGGAGCAGGGTTTCTCTCCAGGCCCTGGTTGCAGACTGAGTTGCACACCCACCTTCGCAGTGAGCAAAAGAACAAAAGGGCCTTTCATTCTATCCTCCCTAGAAGGACTCGAGGTTGAAAATGGCTATTTGTTCCCTCTGCGACATATATGTCTGATAATATGCGTGGGCATGCATAACTGACTGCCTGCATTATGTATGAATCAGACCCCACTCCTGTTCAGCAACAGCTGGAGAGATTTTTCTCCTCCAGATAGCCAGCTGCAGTATAGCCCCTCCCCCACACACGCGCCTGTGCCACACACACACCCTATACATGGGCACTGGGGACAATTGCCCTAATTTACCAGAACCTAAGGACCACTAGAGCCGGGGCATTGTGTTTTTGAGTTGCTTTCCTTTTATTAAAATGTGTTTTTCTTCCATAGTGACTGCTGCCATTTTATTCATGGAACAAAGACTCTGGCCAAACAAGCACCCTAGTAATCACCTCAATTCGTCCTCACAACCAAAGGCTTCTAAAAAACAGTTTTTTTTTTTTCAAGCTATTGGTTGGATGAGCCCCCTGGGGAAATGCTTGCCACTTTTAAAGATGTTTTGAGCCAAGAGAAACTAGGATAAAGGCACTATTGCGTAGTTTTTTTGTTGCTGTGTCTTTGTTTTCACAATCCATTATCACCAAGTTCCTGATCTCTTTTACTGAAAACAAGATGTTGTTAAAAAAAAATAGAATTATAATACCACTTACCCAACCCTAAGTTGAAGCACCATCTGAATGATATTGTTTTTAGAATGAAAGCTGCAAAACCACCGCAAAAAACAGCGGTCTCTCAAAAATTCAAACTATCTGTCCATTTGCAAAATATTTTAATGAAATGAATATTAAAATATTTGGGGGTTAGAAGATCTGAGTAAATTGCTTAAATTTTGCAATTCCTGCTGGATGTGTGCCATCCTACAAAATAGTTTGTATGTCAAAGAAAGAAACAGTATATGTTAGAAAATGTTATGGGGAGTGATGTAAGTTTGTTTCACTCTATTTAACAGAAGGGAATGTGTTTGTGGGCTTATAAACAACCTAATCTATGGGCTGAAAATATCCTGCCAAAACTGACCCCTGGCCATCTTCTCTCCCCAAGAAAGCCTCCTAGAGTAAGCTCCTTGTAAAATGTTTCCCAAATAGACCAGACTTTATACCGCAGCCTCCTGAAGATTCAAAGGAAAACATAATAATCTTTGATAAACTTGGCTGCCTAGTTGAAAAAGCTATATGAAGAGTCTAATGACCGTTTTCTTGCTGGAATGTCCTCTATAGCAGAGGTCAATCATCCATCCACTTTCTCCATCAGACAGCTCGAAAAAATAAGAACATAAAGGTAATCTCCTCTATCTCACCAGACTTCTGAGGTCAAAGCATTTATGCAGTGAGGTCTTTCGGTACCATTAACTGTGAAAATAGCCAATATCAAAATAATTCTGAATTTCAAAACCAATTTGAGTTTTAATCTGAGTATTCAGGCTATTCACCCTTGATATTGACGCATCCAGCCATTGGTTCACCTTAAATTGGTCAAATTGATGAGGTCAGTGACATTCAATAAGAGACTGCAATGCACTGCCACCATTGTTTGTGTGACTGTGCTTTGCTTTTCTCATTCTTCCCTCAGTACAGAGCTTTGAGACGGGGAATTGGGAATATATGAGAAAATTTGGAGGCTTCTGTCTGTTTTGTGCTCTGGGCCTTCCTCCCTTTCAGCAGCGGTGTGAGGGTTGTGGAGAAGGTGAGCCTCTTGGAGAAGGAAATGGGGTCAGAGGGTTATTTAATGTTAGCGGGAACATGGAATAGCGCTCATCAACATGATGTTGAGCCAGATCATCCTTGGAATTAAAAAAGACATGAGTTTTAATGTTTAGCTTCACTCATAACAGATTTTTCTCTGAGCCTCATTTCTTTTCTTTTTTTTCCCCCCACTGCAATGGGTCTTCATTAGAGCACATGGGTTCTTTGTTACTCAGTAGTTGCCCGGTGGCATGTGGGATCTCAGTTCCCTGACCAAGGATCAAACCCAGGTCCTTCAACGTTGGAAGGTGGCCTCTAATCCGCTGGACCACCGGGGAAGTCCTTGCACCTTGTTTCTAAAACAGAGATAATATCTTCTTTTTTAAGTATTAAATCTGATCTTGGAAGGGAAGTGCCTAGTATGGTGCTTGGCACAGAGTAAACACTCAATAAATCTAAGTTTATTTACTTTCTCCGCTGCTGATCAGCTGTCTGCTGTCACCACCTAGAACTCCGGTCTATTTGTCTAGGGCCTTGTAAATCACCATTTTTATATATCGTCTATTTTAATTCTTACAGGAATCAAAAGAAACAATTATTATATCACCATATTAGAAATTAAGATGCTGAAACTTAAGTAACTTGCCAAACTTGAGTCCAGACGTTTCTCTCCAGAGTCAGGATTCTTTGATACTGTAAAAATTTTACAAGATAGATTTCACCACTTCTACTTGCCATTATAACCCTTTCCTTCCATGTTTTCTAATAGTGGATGTATAATGCTTTTGAATACAAATGGATAAAAGGCTACAATTCATTGTATATATTGTAAAAAGGTCTCCCTGGATAACTATGCAGGGGACCAGTTAAATTCATTTACTAGTCTATTGAGGCCAACTTCTCCATTCTCAAGCTCAAAACACATTGTATTCTAAGCCCATGCTTTGAAGAAATCTAGCAATAAAGAGTTGTCTGTGGGAGGTCTGTTCCTTGTTGTTTCCGAATTATCATTAAGTGGACATATGGTAAGTTGAATTCATACCAACGTTTCTGAACCTATTCAATTTCTTTAAGTGAATTAAAGGGTAACATCAGTTTGTAAGCATTTTCAGAACTATTCCACTGAAATTAAGTTTTACTGATCCCAGTTCTTCTCATGATATGAATTAAGAGTTGAGTATAAAAGAAAATGGATCTTTTCAAAAAGACAGCCAAATGAAACATGCCAGGTATAGGATTTGGGATTATGTATGTTGCTCCTAAATTAAATGCTTTCAATGGTGAGCTGTCATTAAAAATTACAGTTTTAGCATTGCTTTTCCAGCATTTGCAAATCACGAAGATGACTTATGGAAAACAATTTTCTTCAGTGGCTGGGCTCTCCAGCTGCCTGTAATTTGATTATAAATTTCAAATATACTTTGTGTGGCAGAGGGTATGTGCTGAGAAAGGAGTGTTAGTGGGGAAGGAGGCAGGGACTATAGTTTTTCCTGAGTAGCTGAGTAACAGAAGTGAGCATTAGATATTTACATTTAGCATTTCAAAGCCTATAGATCAAGGGCGAATTTTCACCATCTTGATGACATTAGTCTCAGTAAATACTATTCCCTTTGTGCCCCAGAGGAAAAGATCAAATTACCCCAAGAAACTTATACAGTTGAGAGATTTTAGTAATTTTCCCATCCTATTTTCTTTCTCTCCCTCTCTTTCTCTCTCTCTCTCTCATAGACAACATAAATTGCTCTTAAGGAAAGTTATAATGTGATGAAATTAGATTACTCTTCAATAATAAATGATTATTCAAACCTTTTGAAGACATGTCATTCTAGTGTACACAATAGTAGATCTCCTTTGTGTTTTTGGAAAATGAGAAAGGGCTTCTGAAAGAGACATGGAGTTCCACCCATTAATGGGCTTTGAAAAATACCAGACTTGAGGGTAGTAAGTTGATGCCATTAGGAAAATTCAATAATATTCTTATTTTCCTATTATCATAGAGGCATCTGCTGCTTGGGGGGGAAATAATGAGATAAAGGTTTCTTTCCTACACATCAGTGCCATTCAGAGATCTCATGGAAACCTGTTTCTGCAGCAAAGAAAGTGTAATTCTGCAAGTCAAGAGCAGATGGTGTCCTGTGTGACCAGACACACTGACTCCTGCTTGCCTAATATTTAAGGGGAAAGTTGACACTTGGCTCTCTGACACAAATTCTGACCTGACAAAGCAATATAATCTTCTCAAATAAGGTTAGAATAGCTAGAAAAACTCAGCTATTTACTATTGAGCTGATTTTCAGAGCCAAAGAGCCTGTTTGTTTTAAAACAACATACTCCCATCAACCTTGCCTTAAAAAATCAATAAACTTGGAGAATGCCTGAGATTTTTTTCCAAATTATGAACATCCTTTTGATTTTATTCTCTAATTTGTACAGCACAATAAATATAAGTGTAAATGCATCTCTTTTCAAAATAGAATCTCAACCCAACCAGAATTCACTGTTTTCAATTATGATTTCCAATGGACCTCTTTTCTGGGGATCAGGTTTTAGAAAGCAGAATAAATTAATGGCAGATACTAGTCAAAATTTTGTGTTCCTTCAGGACCCAGTTTCTGCAAACTCTTCTTGGTAAAAAAAATAAAGTTCTTTACAGTAAAGGGAACATATCAGTAAAAATCCCTGCTCAGGGCATTTCATTAATATGTTTGGAATTGTAAGAGAGAGGGGATTTTCTCTTCAAACTCCAGCCTCACATACCTTGGAGCTGATGAATTCTGCACATCCCTGGGATTTGCAGGAGGTTACAGAACAAGATTACGCACCCTGGTGATATATTTACTGCAAGGACAACCCGGGCACAGCTGCAGCTTGAAACCAGAAATGTGTGGAACGAGTCTAACCGTGAAATACTTAAGGCTATTATTTCTTCGGAGCATCCTCCCGTACCCAGGAAATGAAGCCGATCAATTCTGCTTTTCTTTTTCATTGTTGTTGTTAGTTTAATGCAATTTAGTCTGAGAGGATGAAAACGGGTACCTGACTTTATTATTTACTTATGTAAAATCAGGGCCGAGGAAAAGTTGGGTCCAGTTGATAGAGATGATATGTAGTTAACTGATTTGCAAAGGATAAGAAGGAGGCAAAACTCTCCGTTTGTGGTGCAAGAATGGATGGTTTGCCTCTCCTTTCAGGATTAAATTGCAAATATCATTTAATGTTGAAAGGCTTTTTGGAAATAATATCACACTGAATTTCTCAAGTGGACTCCCCAGATTTTTTTATTTCCCGGTTCCTAAATAATTATGCCGAAGGCACCACAGATAGAGCAGCTAACAAAGCCAGACAATGCCCTCATGGAGTCCATAACCTTGCAAGGAAAACAGACTTGAGAAGGAGAAGAAGGACATAGATAATAATAGACTTACAAGCCTTGATAAAGCTAGAAAGACTAAGCACTCCAAGAGAGTGCATTACAAGCCTTGCGTATACGTGTTAATTTGTCTGCTTTCTCTTATCAGTCTATGAGATTCTTGACCAAAACAATGTGTTATTTAAAGTAATTGCTTAAAAACTTCTGTTTGTTAACAATCTGTTCCCAGAGCCTTGCACTGCACATGGCAGACAGTAAATTTGGTTAGTTGTGTTTGTTGAGGAAAAGGAAACGGCAACCCACTCCAGTACTCTTGCCTAGAAAATCCCATGGATGGAGGAGCCTGGTGGGCTACAGTCCATGGGGTTGCAAAGAGTCGGATACGACTGAACAACTTCAGGGGTAGAGCATTACTCATGGAATCCTTACAGAAATCCCAGGAACTAAATTTCAGGTACTGAAAGCGAAAGTGTTAGTTACTCAGTCGTGTCTGAGTCTTTGAGACTGCATTGAGCCCACCAGGCTCCTCTGTCCATAGAATTCTCCAGGCAATAATACTGGAGTGGACTGCCATGCCCTCCTCCAAGGGGTCTTCCAGACCTAGGGAATGAATCTGGGTCTCCTGCCTTGAAGGCAGATTCTTTACCATCTGAGCCACCAGGGAAGCCCTTTTCAGGTATTAATAATCTTATTTTGTTGTTGTTCAGTCCCTTGTGCCAGACTGTTTGTGACCCCATGGACTGTAGCCCATCGGGCTCCTCTGTCCATGGGATTTCCCAAGCAAGAATACTAGAGTGGGTTGCCATTTCCTTCTCCAGGGGAACTTCCTGACTCAAGGATGGAACCCATATCACCTACAGGCAGATTCTTTACCACTAAGCCACTGGGGAAGCTGGTCTCATTTTACTGATAAGAAAACAAAGGAAAAATGAAATGATTTGCTCAAACTATCTCAGCTAATAAAACAGAATGAAACCAGGTCTTTGAATTCTGAAACCGCTGGACTAGAAGAAACACAAGCTGGAATCAAGATTGCCGGGAGAAATATCAATAACCTCAGATATGCAGATGACACCACCCTTATGGCAGACAGTGAAGAGGAACTAAAAAGCCTCTTGATGAAAGTGAAAGTGAAGAGCGAAAAACTTGGCTTACAGCTCAACATTCAGAAAACGAAGATCATGGCATCCAGTCCCATCACTTCATGGGAAATAATAGATGGGGAAACAGCAGAAACAGGGTCAGACTTTATTTTTTTGGGCTCCAAAATCACTGCAGATGGTGACTGCAGCCATGAAATTAAAAGACGCTTACTCCTTGGAAGGAAAGTTATGACCAACCTAGATAGCATATTCAAAAGCAGAGACATTACTTTGCCGACTAAGGTCTGTCTAGTCAAGGCTATGGTTTTTCCTGTGGTCATGTATGGATGTGAGAGTTGGACTGTGAAGAAGGCTGAGCACCGAAGAATTGATGCTTTTGAACTGTGGTGTTGGAGAAGACTCTTGAGAGTCCCTTGGACTGCAAGGAGATCCAACCAGTCCATTCTGAAGGAGATCAACCGTGGGATTTCTTTGGAAGGAATGATGCTAAAGCTGAAGCTCCAGTACTTTGGCCATCTCATGTGAATAGCTGACTCATTGGAAAAGACTCTGATGCTGGGAGGGATTGGGGGCAGGAGGAGAAGGGGATGACCGAGAATGAGATGGCTGGATGGCATCACGGACTCAACGGACGTGAGTCTGAGTGAACTCCGGGAGATGGTGATGGACAGGGAGGCCTGGTGTGCTGCGATTCATGGGGTCGCAGAGAGTTGGACACCACTGAGCGACTGAACTGAACTGAACTGAACTGAAGTCGCTTGGTCAGTCGTGTCCCACTCTTTGCGACCCCATGGACTGTAGCCCATCAGGCTCCTCCGTCCATGGGATTCTCCATGCAAGAATACTGGAGTGGGTTGCCATTTCCTTCTCCAGGGGATCTTCCTGACCCAGGGATCGAACCCAGGTCTCCCGCATTGCAGGCAGACGCTTTAACCTCTGAGCCACCAGGGAAGCCCAACCTATAGTTGTAATTCTTTTTAAACAGCCCTTCTATTCAAACTTTTCAAAGAGACGACTTGCCTTTTAGTGGGAAATCTCTTTTCTATCATAGAGGTGAGGTAAAATAAAACTTCACAAGTTTGGTTATTTGTTGTCAATTTTAGCAGACTTTTTCCCCCCTAAACTACTAAACTTAGTATATAAAAGAAAAAAACAGTGCAGACTACAATATATTTGAGGCCAGACTGGAAATGTCCATAGGAGGTGTCTTCATCAACTTGAGCTTGCCATGACCAAGAACCAGAGACTTGGTAGCTTAAAAAACAGCAATTTATTTCGCACAGTTCTAGAGACTGGTGAGTCCAAGCTCAAAGTGTCGGCTGGTGGGAGTTCTTTGCCTGGTTTGCAAAGCTGCCTCTCTTGCTGTGTCATTATGCTGCAGAGAGTTGTCTTTCTCTTATTCATCTAAAGCCACTAATCTTATCATTAGGGCCTTACACTCGTGATCTACTCTAACTCTAATTACCTCCCAAAGGCCATCGTTCAGTTTCTCAGTCCTGTCTGACTCTTTGCCACCTCATGGACTGCAGCACGCCAGGCTTCCCTGTCCTTCACCATCTGGAGTTTGCTCAAACTCATGTCCATTAAGTGGGTGATGCCATCCTCTGTCACCCCCTTCTCCTCCTGCCTCTTTGCATCTGGTGCCCAAAGTATTGGAGCTTCAGCTTCAGCATCAGTCCTTCCAATGAATATTCAAGGTTAATTTCCTTTAGGATGGACTGGTTGGATCTTCTTGCTGTCCAAGGGACTCTCAAGAGTCTTCTCCAGCACCACAGTTCGAACTCATCAGTTCTTCGGTGCTCAGCCTTTTTTACTGTTCAGCTCTCACATCCATATATGACTCCTGGAAACACCATAGCTTTGACTAGACAGACCTTTGTAGGTGCCTCCCTGGACTGCTGTTGCCAGAGCCTCTGTCCTCCCTGTAGGACACTGCTGGCTCATGCTCTGCCTCAACACTTAAAGGCAGGTCGGCCTCAGTCTCTTGTGGGGGTCACTGCTCCTTTCCCTGGGTCCTGGTGCGCACGAGGTTTTGTTTGTGCCCTCCAGGCGTCTCTGGGGGATATGAGGTTTGATTTTAACGCAGTTGCGCCCCTCGTACCATCTTGTTGTGGCTTCTCCTTTGCCTTGGTTATGGGGTATCTCTTTTCGGTGGGTTCCAGCATTCTTGTGTTCATGGTTGTTTAACAGCTAGTTGCAGCTTGGGTGTTCTCACAAGAGAAGATCAGCACGCATCCTTCCACTCTGTCATCTCCTATCCCAGATTTGCCTACAAAGGTCCCAGAATCTACATCTCCAAATATTATCCCATTGGGAGTTAGCGCTTCAAGGTAGGAATTGGAAGTCGGCCACAGCGGAGGGCAGGGGAGGCAGAGGGGAGACAAAAAAATTCAGTTCATAATAGGAGGTATAACTAAAAGAAATAAAACCAGTTCTATTTTACAAACACCCACACTACATACTAGACTTTGTCATACTCCACACCTTTGACAAGAAAAGTCAGGGATGAGATTGTGCCTAATCTTGAGGAACTACATCTGAATAATTGAAATAACAGTCCACAATGGAAGACCAAAGAAAGCTAAACTGGAATGAATCATGCATTTAACATTATTTTTAAAGAAATCAGAAATATTCAGACATAAATAAGTCAGCAAGAAAGTCAAACACTGATATAACTGGCCCAGAAGAGCCTTTTGAATTTAACTTGAGTATCTTGGAGCTATAAGAACTGAACCATCTTTATTTTAAAAGGGTATAGTATTCATAAGAAATAGATAATGTTTGAAATTTAAAACTACTGTCTTGACTATTACCAAAGTGGGAAAAAATAAGCACGTTTTACATTTTGCTGTCTTCTACCTAACTAACAAAATCCAAACAAAGAGGGACTTTCCTGGTGGTCCAGTGGTTAAGAATCTGCCTGCCAATGCAGGGGACTTGGGTTCAACCCCTGAACTGGGAAGATTCCTCATGCAGCAGGGCAACTAACCCCATGCGCCACAACTACTGAAGCCTGGGGCCCCTCGGGCTCGTGCTCTGCAACAAGAGAAGCCCTGCAATGAGAAGCCCATCCACCACAACTAGAGAGTCGTCCCCGTCCACCACAACTAGAGAAAGCCCACACGCAGCAACAAAGACCCAGCACAGACCAAAATAATAATAACAACCAAAGAAAGCATATACTGTAATGCTGCTTTATTTTGGGCCTTGTAAACAAATGTTGATGACCAATATAACCGCCAGATAATCAAAAACTTGTCTTGGTTAATTGTGATATTAAGGATAAAACCTTGCATATAGTGTGTATTTATTTTGATTTGTGTCCTGCCTGCTTTCAACTAGAATTTGTGGTGGTAAAATAAAATAAAATAAAATAAATCACTATATTTGTCAGCACATATTGGATTACATGATCCAGAAAACCCCAACCCCAATGCTTTAAGCATAAAAGGGAATTTATTGGCCCATGTAGTTGAAGTCTTGAGGTAGAACCCATATATAACACAAGAATTCAAAGAGGTCAACTGTCCTTGGTTTCCCTATCTTCATATTTCAGATCTGTTTTCCTTTGGGCTGGCCCCATTCTCAGGCATTCTACTGAGGAATAAGATGGGGGTCAGAAGCTCTGGTTTTTTCATCCCATCTTGTTGGCCATTCTACTGGAAAATCAACACCTCCTTTACAGGGATGCCGATAAAAACATTTGAATGAGCTCTAATAGGCCTGATTTGTGTCATGTCATGGCTTCATTCTTGATCCAATTACTGAGGCCAGGGCAATAGAGCACGGTGAATGGCCTGGCCTGGGTTATGTTTCCACCCTCAGCTCTAAACCAGAATGAATTCCCTCTAAGCCACAAGGACTGAGATTGAGATAAAGACAATAAGCAAGAAGCACTGAGATTCTACTATCACAAAAGAGGGAAATGTTCTTAATGTAGTTGAACACTATGGATGTCTACCACAATCCAAGCACAATAAACTGAATCATTGACAAACACTAGAAAGCAGAAGTCATGTATAAATGAGGCAGTCTTGAGAATAAGGGGAAGGCAGGGGAGATGGTATGTCATAGAAATATGGATTGAGAAAATGCAGAATGATCAAGTACAAAACTTTGCTCTGAGTTTCTTAGAAGCCAAGGCAGAGTGACATTCAATGGAAAGAAAACACCTCATCTAAACAAAGGAAGTTCCCAGCTTGCTGGATGATATAGATACTTTTCTGGCTCTGAATTCTCAAAAGAACTTGTCTCCAAGACCTTTAAATAAGACTGAGCAACATAATGTGGTACTTTTTTTTTTTTTTTTTAAGCAAGTTTTTGAAAAGAGCTGATACACATTCTGCTCAATGAAAGCCAAGGACATAGCATTACACAGTGGCTCTGGAAAGTCAATTATTCAAAAGGCTGTAGTGACTCTGTCCAAGTATGTAACCTAATGAAGGACTCAAAGGTAGAAAACCTGCAATGAAATACTAGCTCTGTCACTTATTAGCAGAGCCACCATAGCTTAGTTCCTCTCATTCCCTGAGCTTATGTTTTTTTAAGTGTAAAGAAGTGGTAATAATACCAATACTTGCTTTGTGTAAGAATTAAATTAATATATAAAAGTACTTTTAACTCTTTGATATGTATGCAAATAGGTAACATTTTCGTCAGACAAACGATACTCTGGGATCATCTAGATAAAGGATAAAGTCAGATCAGATTATACATACTTTATAATTAATTGCATAAAATGTTCAACCAATGAGTCATTAAATAGTAAAAGGTTAAGTTTTCATTGCAACTCTAATAAAAACCTATTTTTACTCCTCCGTATTTATTATTATTTTATTATTTCCCATGTTTCAAATAAGTGAGATGTCATCCACCCAGAAAACAGTTGTTCGAGGACATTATTACCAATGTGATCCTTACCACCACCATTACTTCTACCAATTGCTACAATTTATTGAGCATTTACTATGGGTGAGGCAGGAAATGAAATGCTTCATTATACATTTAAAACACAATCCCTGAACTAGGAGTGAGAAGGGTGAATTTTATAATGCCCCTCAAGAGCAGTAAAACATTAGACTAATTACTCATCTCTGGTCCTGCTTTTCTCTAGGCTTGGATCAATATTGATTGCACATCTTAAAAGTTTCCTTCCAGACTTCAGTATTCTATTATTTTGTTAGGGTCAACTCCATGGTACAAATTCTCACATTCATGACATTTTATATATTTATTTATTTTTGCCATAAAGCAAGGCATATGGGATCTTAGTTCCCCAGCTAGGGATCAAACCTGAGCCTGTGCAATGGAAGTGCAGTGTCTTAAACACTGGACTGCAAGGGAAGTCCCTGTGTTATATTAAAAGTGCTTTTACCTCAATTATGAATTTATACTTTTCTTAGAGTGTTCTCTTTGGTAGTATATCAAAAGCAGCACCATCATTTTACTTCAATGAACCTGATGGGATATTCTTCCCGAAGAGTGAAGGGCATGTTTACTACAATTTGTGGAATTTTGTGGAATGTGTTCCCTGAAAGAAAATAGCAAGGAGTCAATAAGTTTGCGTTATTGCCTTAAATTAGTGAGTGGACATTGTATTTCAAGAAAAAAAATGATTTTTTTGCCTTTATTTAAATTTAAAAATTTGAGATATGATTGGCATAACATGATTTCTTAAACCCCCTAGCAGTTCAGCGGCTTTCATCAGTTAAGATCACAGTTATCAGTAGTATAAATACTCACATGCTATGCAAAACAGGCAGTATAGAAAATGTTTGCTTTTTAAGAAGGATTTTTTACTTATGTATGTTACTTGGGAAGCTCATTGACTGAGTGGAGAAGAAACGTCAGTGGGAGCCTGTGTACTTTTTCTCTTTTTCTACTGGTTTTAATTTTTAATCCAGAGGTTAAGAAACTGCCTTCCAATACAAGGGACACTGGTCTGATCCCTGGTCAGGGAACTAAGGTTCCACGTGTCACAGGGCAGCTAAGCCTGAGCACCACAACTCGTGAGCCCTATGGGCTCTGGAGCGTCTGTGTTGTAACTAAGGCCTGGTGCAGTCAAATAAATAGATAAATATGTATTTTTAAAAAGACTTTAAAAAAAAGCCAGAGGGGGCACCTGGGTAGGGTAATTTTTATTTACCGCATTCTCCTGACCCTCTAACCCTTATTGGGCATCAAATTTCTTTTTCTAATTCCAAGGTTTTTTGGACATGGTTTATAATATCATTGTATCCTGCAAGCTCTATTTTAATTGACAGAACCAATAGACACAAGAAATCATGACCAAAATAAGAAACCAACTTGAGTAATCCCTTAGGGATTGCTTTGCTTTCTTAAGTAAAATCCAGCACATGGTCCGGCTCAGGCATGTTTGGGAAATTACGCCCATTATGTCTTTTTGTTTGCTTTTAAAACCTGCTTCTTTCATTTCTTGCAAATTTTTCTGTCCAAAGCTAAATTGATTCTGCACAGCAAAGATAAACTCCAATCCAGAAACTGGAAAGAAAATGTTTATGTGGTTGAGGTGCACATTTATAGAATTCCTGATTGGGTGGTGAGACCCAGAAGATCAGCAGTCCAGCTTCTGGTGGATACAATAGCCCTTTTTCAGTTCATTGACATGAGAGGTTTTCATCTCCACCATGAAGCTTGTCAGGTCTGGTCTACGGATGGCTGATATTTTTGATCTTTCTTATATCTGCTTGTGACTTCTTAGATGAAATTTTGAGGTTACATGTATAAATAATATGGAAGGAAGTGAATGCTTGAGGTTAATGTTCACAGGAAAAACCAGGGAGGGGACTTTTTGCTAAAGGTTTTTTTTTGAAAAGCTGCTCTATTTTCTACAGACTGAGGTAGTAACCCCAAGATAAGGGGTTTTCACAAATTTTTTTTTCAATTTATATAATGAACACAAAACTATATCCCATAATCTGAAGCTGAAATATTCAAATTAGTCACAGTGTTCTACAAATTTTTTGTCTTTCCATTTTACAATATTAGAGAAAACAAAGATGTTTCAAAGAGCAAAAGCAAAATAAATAAATAACTGCCCTTCATTTAGGGGTTAAAAAAAAAGTCACTAATAATAAATACCGACTACTTGAAGATTTCAGAGTTTTTATTTTCTTATATTGATTTTCCCATTGGTAAGAGTCCTTAATAATTTTCTCATGTCTCAGACTTTATCACTATTAAATAATCTGTTAGATGTGTGTGTGTGTGTGTGTGTGTGTGTGTGTGTATGTGGTGTGGGGGACTAACATAGTGCTGTAGGTTGACTGTACTTCAAAAAGCAAATAAACAGATTTGTAGAAAAAGAGATCAGAGGACCTTCCCTGGTGGTCCAGTGCTTAAGTTGCTGAATTTCCTTTGCAGGAGACAAACGTTCAATCCCTGGTCGTTCAATCCCTGGTCGGGGAACTAACATCCTGCGTGCTACACAGTGTGGCTGGAAAACAGAAAAAAATTAAAATATTTATAAAAATGTAAAAAACAAAAAACAAGAGATCAGACTTATGGTTACCAGAGATGACGGTGGGGGAGAAAAAACTCGATAAAGGCAGTCAAAAGCTACACATCTTCAATTACAAAATAAATAGGGATGTAACGTACAATATGATCAATAGAACTCGTACCGCTGTGTATTATGTATGAAAGTCGTTAAGAGAGTAAATCCTGAGTTCTCATCACAAAGAGAATGTTTTTCCTTTGTATCTATATGAGATGATGGATGTTCACTAAATTTTTGTGGTAATCATTTTGTACTGTATGTAAGTCAAATCATTACGTTGTACATCTTAAATTTATACAGTGCTGTATGCCAGTTACTTCTCAAAAAAACTGGAAGAAAAAAAGTTTGGGCTGTAAATAATAGAAACCAATTTTTGGTTAGTTTAAGCAAAAAATTAAGCTTCGTTGCAGAGTAACTGGGATTATTTCATGGTACGTAAGAGCTAAGATACGTCAGTGTTTTAGGGTGCTTTTAAAATGGTCTCAGTGATCCCTGACTTCTGATATCTACACCGTGCATTATCTCCTCCCCATGAGTGTAGACTGGAAATGGTGACTTCTAACAAATAGAGTACAGCAAAGTGATGGGATGTCTTTTCTAAGATCAAGTTATAAAATTCTGTAGCTTCCACCTTGTTCTTACTCTTTCCACTCTGATGAAGGCAGGTGCTGTGATGTGAGCTGCCCTCTGAAAAGCTTATATAGCAAGGAGTTGATGACAGCCTCTACCCACAACTTAGAGGAGCTCAGATTCTTGATGTAACAGTCTGCGAGGAACGGAATCCTGCCAACAACCATGTGAAAGCTTGGAAAGCATCCTTTCCGAGGTGAGAATTCAGATGAAGCCACAGCCTTGGTCAGCACCTTGACTGTAGCCTTGTGAGAGATCCTGAGATGGGGGGTCCAATTAAGCCCTGTCTAGATTCCTGACTCACAGAAATTGCGGGGTAATACATGCTGTTGTTTTAGGTCACTTCGTTTTGAGATAACGTGTTACATGACAATAGGTAATACAGTCAGCAACAGAATGCAGGAACACAGGGGGAATCTATAAAATACTTTTTTCTGCTCCTTGATTCTCTTTTCTGCTGGTTGTCTGTCTCACTGAGCTCTTGTTACCAAACCACTTTGCTTGCTCCTCAGTGCAAAATATACCAATAGTTCCCACATTTACCTGCTCTCTGTTTCTATCATATAGAGAGAAATCAATGTCTTTTCAGGTACATTTTCAAAACTCTCATGGCAGGAATCAGACTGGCTGATCTAGGCTCAGAAGCCCATCTCTGAACCCATCATCTCTCTCAGGAGGGAAACATACAAGGAAGAGATTGTGATTGATCTTGCTTGGATCAAGTGTACTAATGCAGCAGTGTTTATAGTAGGTATGAAGACTGGAAAAGGTAGATTTGTAATTTGCTTCACAGTTTTGCTCACTTTGGCCTATTGTTTAAATAATTTGAATTGCCAATATGTGTTATATTTGAATGAATAATCTAACAGGCACCATTACTCTAAAAAGTAAATATAAGAGGGAAAAAAGATCTTTAAAACATTTCCCACCTAGAAAATGCATCATATGAAACTTGGCATTTGTGCAAGGTACATGCCAAGAAGTAGAAAGTAATAGACACTGACATACTTGATTATTCGGGATGGATATGGTTTGACATTTACGCCATCTGAAGGTTCTTACTCCCATTGTATCACAGGCTCCTTTGGGCCTCCACTCTATGCCTATTGTCCTACATGTGTAGAAAAACTGATAAAATTCCAGCAAAGTGGGGTTGGGGGAGGGGGGATGTACGATGAGTTGTTAAACCAGGATGGTGAGCACTTACCAAGCTACAGTGTTTCTCTGGTTACAGTTGTGTAATTGTGACACATGAAAAGATCCCTTCAGAACTGCCAGTACGTAAAAGAGCAGAACACTGACTATGATCAAGCAATGCAGACAAAACAAAGTGGCTCTGCTGCTTTCTCAGTGGGATCCAAACAAAACAAACGACGCAAGGTTGTATCATATACTTACTTTTTCTTTTTTGGAGGGGACACCCAGATGGGTTATATTTTGACCATCACACTTGCTTTGTATATCAATACACCCGTGGCAGATTCATGTTGATGTATGGCAAAACCAATACAATATTGTAAAGTAATTAGCCTCCAATTAAAATAAAATTTATATTAAAAAGTGTTTTATAAAAACTAGCTCTGAAATCAGAGAAAATCAGCACATTTTTCTGCACTTTCGGTGTACTAGGAGTAACAGTGAGAGGTTTCCAGAAAAACAAAACGCATCCTGTTGGAAATGGCCGAGGTTATATAATCATGCGTTCATGATGCTGAAGGGCAGTTAGTTTGTGCCTGAGCTGCCTTTGGAATCAGAGGTAGGTATGGTGGGGTGATGAGCACACAGCATCCGTATACAACACAGCGAACATCTGAGGCACCTGGGCTGTAGAACCACTTGGGTTCAAGTCCTGCTTTTGCCAAGTACTAGACTTCAGACACATAGTTTATATTCTGTGCCTTGGTTTCTTCATCTTTGAAGTAGGGAAAGTTTTCAGAGTACCTACCTTTACTCTTGTTGTTAAGATGAGGTAAGATAATTGATACAGAGAGTCTGGCACAATGCCTAATTATACACCAAGCACTCAAATGTTAGCTAATGTTATTACTTACTTTTTGAGGATATCAGTTATTTAAACTCCCTCAACCCTAATGTCCTCATTTGTCAAACAGGGAACTGATTGTAGCAATGGCACACACAAAGTTACGTGTAGACTCAGCATATGATATTATGCACACATTTCATATGGTTTCTTAATTCTCTGAAAGTGAGACGAGAAACTGAGCTGAGAGTTGCTTTGCAATGATCTAGGGTCACAGCTACAGTCAACATGGTGGTGAATTAGTTTTCATGACAAAGAACCACAAACCAGATGGCTTGAAACAACAGAAGTGTATTCTTGCTCAATTCTGGAGGCCAGGAGTCCAAAGCCAAGGTTAGGTTATAGCAGGGCCATGTTCCTTCTGGAGGCCTTTGGGGAGAATCCGTCCTCGATTCTTCCAGCTTCTGGTGGTTTCCTGGAGTTCTTTGGTCTCTGGCTGAATAACTCATCTCTGTTGCTGTCTTCACATGGCCATTTTCTCTGTATGTTGTAGTGATGGTTTAGTCGCTAAGTCATGTCTGACTCGTGTGACCCTATGGACTGTCAGTTGCCAGGCTCCTCTGTCCCTACAATTTCCCAGGCAAGAATACTGGAGTGGGTTGCTATTTCCTTCTGGGGATCTTCCCAACCCTGGGATTGAACCTGCATCTCCTGAATTGCAGGCAGATTCTTTACTGCTGAGCCACCAGGGATGCCTCTTCCCTGTGTCCTGTCTCCAACCTCCAATCTGTCCACTAGTGTCTTATAAAAACACTGCTGCTGCTAAGTCACTTCAGTCGTGTTCGACTCTGTGTGACCCCATAGACGGCAGCCTACCAGGCTTCCCCGTCCCTGGGATTCTCCAGGCAAGAACACTGGAGTGGGTTGCCGTTTCCTTCTCCAATGCCACCCCAAATCGAGTATGGGATTCTTTGGTGGCTCAGAGGTTAAAGCGTCTGCCTGAAAGTGTGGGAGACCTGGATTCGATCCCTGGGTTGGGAAGATCCCCTGGAGAAGGAAATGGCAACCCACTGCAGTATTCTTGCCTGGAGAGTTCCATGGACGGAGGAGCCTGGTGGGCTACAGTCCTTGGGGTCGCAGAGTCAGACACGACATCGAGTATAGTTTCATCTGGAGATCCTAAACTGACTACATCTGTTAAGACTTTATTTTCAAATTAAGTCACATTCTGAAGTTCTGGGTGGAAATTAATTTGGGGGAGGGCAGTGTAGTATCCAGCTCACTCAGTTCAGTTCAGTTCAGTCTCTCAGTCATGTCTGACTCTTTGCGATCCCATGAATTGCAGCAAGGCAGGCCTCCCTGTGCATCATCAACTCCCGGGGTTCACTCATTTCCAGACAGCTCTGACTCTTTGCCATTTATCTTACTTTTACTTCAACCCATTTACTGAACACACATTTGGGGAGTATCTACTGTGCGTCAGATCCAGGGACACAAGGTAGTTCCTTAAAAGAGTTCATAATATTTTGAGAAAGATGCACTAAACAAGTCTGTAGTGAAAGAGAGAGAAAAGTGGTGTTTTATCTCCAAGTGGTTAGAGAGAGCTTCCTGAAGGAAGTGAAACCTACAGCTGTCACAGGTTCTTTGCTCATCTATACTCGAAGTACACATGTCAGATGAAGGTATATGAAAGGAAAGAAAAAAATGGACTTGATCAGACAGGCCGTGCTTTCCCTCTGGATAATACAAAACTAGGCAACAACTAGTACCCAACCAACTTATGTCACATAGATTGCATCCAAAATTCCAGGCAAATCAATATCAACGAAGAGCAAATTAGAACGCTGCATTGTGACATTTAATTTAAAATAGAGCATTGATGTTGAATCTTTGAAGCATGAGAAATACATATTTATTTAAAAAGGGGAAAGTATAATGCAAAATGTATCTATTTCTGATTATTACTTCACTGGGACAGAATGTCACTGATGTCTGAGTTATTTAATTGATTACAGATTGCCATAATACACAGTGATATTCAAACTCTCTTTATGGTTATGTTTCTTTTTTTTTTTATAAATATCATTTCATAAATATGATAGTTTAAAATACGCCCCTGCAGCTAAGTGGTAACTTAGATGTTAACTTGTCATTGCACCTCAATTTTGTGAGAATAACTTTGGAGGTGCAAGAACACTTATTTTCAGTGCTTGGAATGTGCCAAATGTGTTCTCTCTAGACTTTGTGAAGTTCACCCCCACTTCCTTCATGCCACCTAGATTCTCAGTGTAGGTGTTATGTTTTTTATGATAGAGGATGTGTCCTCAGACAAAATCACATGTGCGATGTGTGATTGCACAAGGATTCTATTATATTTCTGCAATGACTGCTTCACAGCTGCCTTAGTCTATGGCGCTCCAAAACCAAGCTTTGGAGCCATACTGAAGATGCTCTTTGCTTTGGCATCTACTGAGGGATTTTTTAATTAATTAACTGACTTGGCTGGGCTGGGTCTTCATTGCTGTGCACGGGCTTTCACTAGTTGCAGCAAGCGGGGGTTCCTGGTCGTTGTGGTGCAAGGGCTTCTCATTGAGGTGGTTCCTCCTGTCGAGGAGCACAGGGTCTAGGCGCATGGGCTTCAGTAGTTGTGGGCTCTAGGGTTTGCAGACTTCAGTAGTTGCCGCACATAGGCTCAGTAGTTACGGCTCACAGGCCCTAGGGTGAGGGCTCAGTAACTGTGGCTCATGGGCTTACTTGCTACATGGCCTGTGGCATCTTCCTGGACCAGGGATTGAACCTGTGTCCCTGAATTGGCAGGTGGATTCTTATCCACTGCGTCACTAGGGAAGTTCTAAACAGTAATTTTTTAATCTGAGGTGGTTAAACAGAGAGGACAGACACTGAATGAAATTGTGAAGTATATAAAATTTTTCATCATCTTCTTGCTTCCCATTGCTCTACACTCAGTACCTGAATAGGCAAATGGAACACCAAGATTTTCAAAGATAGTTGATAAGCCTTGAATATACTTAAAGTTGCAATTAACCTTTTGTTTTAAGAATTTAAAAAATGGTAAGGAACCAATATGGCTGCCATAAAAAATAAATGCAACAATGACATCTTATTGCTTCCAAGAGCAAGCAGAGTTTTTCACAACTGTCCTTCAAGGCCAATTTTTACCTATCCAACCTCTAGTCATGGCCATCTTTACTATTTCTTTCAAATATGATAGAAGATATGGACTTTTTCATCAAAATAATGCATAAGTACAATTTTAAAATATTTTCAGTGGATTTTTAATAGATCCCTATCTCCCCGCTCTAGGGATCAAGCCCATTCTCCTACCACTTTAGGACTCAAACACACCAGGGGATTGGGGCTGGGGTGGCAGGAACATCAATCCTTCTCCTCTCCCAGTTCAGACTAGCTTCTGAGTGTCTTCTTCCAAGCTGTCACTGCAGACAGACCCACTGATCCTTCTTATTTTAGAGGTTTGCCTGTCAATCCTATGGAAAAGCACTGTGCAGAAATAATAGCAGGAGGATTCCAAAAACAATAATAGGGCCGTTAAAAAGCTTAGCCCTTAAAAGGCCCTCACTCCTTGCTGAGAGGCTTATAGGAACGCTGCTGCCTGATTTTTTTTCTTTCAAGATAGATCTCTTCTGATGAACTTGTTGGTTGAATTCTTTCTCCTTCATCCTAGGAAAAACTCAAGAGTGTTTTGGAAGTACTCCTGGGAGAAGATTTATCTCAAGTAGATACATGGCATCCCTGAGCTCCTATGGGCTGGGTGACCACTACTTAATGGCTCTGGGGACTTTTTCAGAACACAGATTCCTTGATCTTCCCCCTAAGGAACAGATAAGTGTCTTGAAAGTGAAAGTCACTCAGTCATGTCGGACTCTGCGACCCCAAGGACTATACAGTACATGGAATTCTCTACGCCAAAATACTGGAGTAGGTAGCCTTTCCCTTCTCCAGGGGATCTTCCCAACCCAGGGATCAAATCCAGGTCTCCTGCATGCAGGTGGATTCTTTACCAGCTGAGCCACAAGGGAAGCCCAAGGGTACTGGAGTGGGTAGCCTATCCCTTCTCCAGCGGATCTTCCTGACCCAGGAATCGAACCGTGGTCTCCTGCATTGCAGGCGGATTCTTTACCAACTGAGCTATCAGGGAAGCCCATGAATTCCTTATAAAAGAAAGCCAATGGTTTTTAAGAACCTTGTAAGTCCCCTGGGGTAGGAAATGGCAACCCACTCTAGTGGGTTCCACGGACTTCCACGGACAAAGGAACCTGGTGGGCTGCAGTTCATGAGGCCGCAAAGAATCGGACATGACTGAGCATGCACGGGCTGGCGAACACACACACACACACACACACACACACACATGAGGGCACTGGAAAGAGACATATCTTTAAAGAAAGAATTCATTCAGTCAAAATACAACTTAATGTTCATGTTGCAGCCTGGAAATAAAAAGAAAACTACCCTTAAGGAGCTCACAATCAAAATTTTCATTGTTTTCCTATCTTTTTTAAAGAGCAACTTATTTTAAATAATATTTTATCATCTTATTGTTATTCATATATTTTCATTTTTTGGCCATGCTGCATGGCATGTGGGATCTTAGTTCCCTGGAATCAAACCTGCACCCACTACATCAAAGCACAGAATCTTCAGCGCTGAACCACCAGGGGAGTCCACTATTTTCTGTCTTACATTCTTCACCCACTCAACTTCATTGTGTTTCGACTGGAGTATTTCTTCAGCATTTTTGGATTATTTTGAGTTCTAAAAGAAGATGCTTCCCACTCTAAATTTCCTACCTTTTTAAGTAAAAATCACTGTTTAGATTCTTTTCCTTCATAACTCCCCTGTCTCTGGTTGCCTGATTTAGGGATTTAAAAAAAAAAAAACAACCCACAGAACACACAGTTCAATTTGAATTTTAGATAAACAGCAAGCAATTTTTTAGTATGAATACGCCCCAAATGTTGTATGGCACACACTTATACTAAAAAAAAAAAAAAAAATGGTGTTTATCTCATTCTGACTTACCTGGGCACCTTGTATTTTACTTAGCAACCTTACCCTTACCCCAGCCCACCTCTACAGAATAAACTGGCAT
Organism: Ovis canadensis; assembly: GCF_042477335.2. Classification (NCBI taxonomy): domain Eukaryota; kingdom Metazoa; phylum Chordata; class Mammalia; order Artiodactyla; family Bovidae; genus Ovis; species Ovis canadensis. The sequence goes on along the minus strand of NC_091247.1, from coordinate 134,252,912 downwards.
TCGAGTTTAGTGACATCAACACACTTAGAGCATCTTCTTTATTCTGTAATCCTGATCACAGAGGAACATGGTAAACTCCCTACACCCCCTGCCAGACTGCACTCACTCACTCCCCTCTGACAAAGACCCTCTCTGCTGAATGGGACACTTGAGCCACTGCAACCGCACATAATACTGTTAGTGACCGGAGGACATATTATTTCTTCCCTTTATCTCACAGATGTGACTTTTTAACTTCATTTTTTCTATAAAACAAATCCTGTGGGTCTAGTTCACCTATCACCTATCCTAGTTTGTCTTTTACATTCTGAAAGGAAACTAAATGAGGATAATGTTGGTAATTACCAAGCACAGATCTTCAGAGCCTCTGTGTGACAACAATACAGGAAAGACTGAAGTCTGTAAATAAATTAAAGCTACATTTTAATCTTCTTCTCTAAAAAGCCAAGAAGAAATTATTGGGCAGGACAACGGATTTGAATGTCATTTCTATTGTTTCACCTGCTCACTTACAATCTGGTAAGCTTTAGAAGGTTTCAAATGAAGCCTGGGCTCCTCTCTGACAGAGCTGGCTGTTTTGAGCACAACAGATACCATAGTTATCACGCAGAGAGGTGAACACCAAATACGTAATTTATTTAAAGCAGCACTTTTACAGGTAGAGTACCATGCCAACAGATATGATTTCTTCAATTGAATCCTAACCGTAATTGAAATATGTGATCACTAATATCTGCAATCAGCCGTTTCTAAGGTAGTTTAATATGCAGCTGCTTTGAAATGTGCTTGCAGATTAGCAAAATGTCAGGCCCCACTTTCAAAGAAAGCTGTCTTCTGGGACATCATTTACTCTTGCTCATAACTTTAACACGATTACCTCCCACTGTAGCAAACCAATTTTTTTTTATAACATTCTAAAGAGATGTTATGCACAGAAGAGCCTGGGATATTTCCAGGTAGGACAGCCATCTCTGAGACAGGTAATAGAGGCTGAAAAATGCCATGACACCCATATCCTGGGTCCTCGTTAGATTAATTAAACAAGGAGGCCATCAGATGAGGTGGTTCTCACACCTTAATAGCCTACATGAACAAACCAAAACCTAAGACTATAAATGCCTCATGATTAAGAAATAGAAACCTCAGGACAACCAATCACAAACAGCCAGCTAGGATCATCCCAAATCATGTTTAAGCTGTAATCAAAGAACTTCCTTGCTTTGCTCCTTCCTTTTCTCTCTGTTTTTCCCCTGGCTCCTGTAGTTGGAGCACTTCTAACCACTTTCAGTTTGTTACTGCCTGGTTTTCATACATTTTTGATCAAATAAACTCGACATTTGTAATATGCCTAAGTTATTCTTCTAACACCATAGAGAAGTCATTTATGGACCTGGCTTTGGATGCTCTGAGAAATGGGGTGTAGGTCCAGATAGTTATTCCCCAAGAGCAGAGTCTAAAATAAGAGGGCTGTTTGTACCACTGGTATGTAAACCTCACTTTTTAGGGAAACATACAAGGGCTCTATAGTTCTGAAATCTGCATGTGACTTTTTAGGGGTTAAGGAAAAGTTCAAAGACTTTGCAAACAGCGTAAAACTTGCAAATAAGGCTGTTCAAACCCATGAGTAAATCAGAATGCACAGGCTCTCAGGGCAGTCAAAGAGAGTTTTAAGGCCTGAGACTTGAGGCATTAAGGACCTTGCCTTGTAACCTGATTAAGAAATGCCCCTGCCTGCCTATCTTATCTGTTTCTCAGGATAAGTCACAATGCCTTTAGCTATTTCTGATTTAGGCCTGGCTGGGTGTGGATCTGTACTATTTTGATTATATCTGCTGGTTCTGATGATCTCATTACTTTGTTAATTAAATTTTTAGCTTATTTTAATCTCCCTTTAACAGTGCACTTTTAACCATGGGGAAGAGGAAGTAGCTCCTCAGAGAATAGTGTCTGCCCCAAAGGTGGTTCTGCAGCCTTCCTTCCTGTGCTTCAAATTATAGCCTCCTGTCAGGTCTGCCAGAGAACCCCAAAGGCCCAGGTTAAACATTCATTCAGGGGATTTCCCTGGTGGTCCAGTGGTTAAGAAACCACACTTCCACTGCAGGGATACAGATATGATCCCTGGTAGGGGAACTGAGATCCTGCATGTTGCAAAAAATAATTATCCAGGGACTTCCTGGTGGTCCATTGGGTTAAAAATCTAACTCCCATTGCAAGGGATGAGGGTTCCATCCCTGGTTGGGGAAACTAAGAACCCACAGGTCGCCAGGCACCTAAGGCTGGGTGCCACAGCTGGAGAGCCTGGGCGCTGCAATGCAAAATCCCACATGCCCCAACGAATATTTCGCTTACTCCAGCTAAGATCCAACACAGCCAATAAATGAGTAAAATAAGTAAATATTTTTTAAAAATTCATCCAGGTAATTTAGGAAGACCACAAATTACACGTCTGGGGAGAAGTGCAAATAGCCCTAAAACTCTCGAAACTGCCAGAATGAAATGCCCCAGAGGCTGTACAGGGACCAAAAGCAAGGCCTCCAGCAAGTGTCACTGACCCTACTGTTCTTCTCTTTCTGCTTATTCCTCTCTCCCTCACCATTCGATTTTGTTTGGGAATTATCTGTTCGTATCCTCTGCCCATTTCGTGGATGTACACTGCATGTGTTAAATTGGCTTTTCTGTGTGGTTTATCATTTGCAATGCAATGCTAGCTCCCTGATTGATCTCTTCAGGCCGAAGACAGACTCCGAAAGGACTTTTTTCAGGTGCACTTATCCACTAGCACCTATTCTTGCCACTTTACGTAATGCTAATGCAGAATATACGCCCCTGGACACCGGCTCTTTTAGATGAATAGGAAAAAAAATGTCAGCTCTTTGTTCATTCTGTCTAGGCCAACACATTAAGAATATCAACTCTGTTAAAGCTTAAAAAATATTTTTGCTTTGTTGTCATTAGTCCTTCCTTTTGCTCCTTGTGGGGTTTGCTGGCTAGAGGTTTTAAAGTTTCATGCAGTCAAATCTATGCTTCTCATTAGAGTGTATTTCCACATCAAGAGTTTCTTGTAGTTCCTGCTTTGAACACCATTGTGAATATAAATCTTGAAATATACAATTAATAAGTTTAAATATTATAACTATATATTATCTGTACATGATTGTATGTATACCTAATTATAACATATAGCTGTAATAGCCCAAACCAGCACCATGGTTCCTAGTGTTTAGCAGTATGACAGTGGGCTAACAGAATCAGGGACTTGCTTGCCTGATCTCTAACCGCGTGCCGCCTATTGTGTGTTCTTGATGTTCTATAGGAAACTCTTAAGAACCCTCCTTTTCTCTTCCTTTTTCCTCAAAAAAGTCAGTGCTAAAGAAGTAGAATTGAGCAAAGTAGGTATGGGCTTCAGGGCAGGATCGTGGGCGCTGGGGAGCTGGAGTGCTCCAGAGGTACTGTCAGCACAAGTGGAAAGGGGACGTCCCCGTCTGTCCAGTGGTAAAGACTCTGCCCTTCCAAGGCAGGGGTTGTGGTTCAATCCCTGGTCTGGGAACTAAGGTAATATTATTAATCTTTTTAATATTCATCAATCTGATAGGTATTAAATGCAACTTGTTTTGTTTTACATTTTCCTGATTGCTAGTAAGATTATCTTCTACTTTATTAATTATCCACTTTCCCTGTTACTTAATAAATTTCTGTTCCTGTATTTTGGCTATTTTTCTCTTGTTGGTTTTTGTCAACTTGTAGGAGTTCATTGTGCAAAGATATTATTTTATTAAATTTTTACTATATATTTAATATTAATAATAATTTCTTGGGGTAAAACTCCCTGGTGGGTCCTGTGGTTAGGGCTCCATGCTCCCACCTCTGGGCACACTGGGTCAAGCCCTTGTTGGGGAAGTAAGATCACAAGTGCCCTGTGGCATGGCCGAAAGATAAATTAACTTTAAAAAATCTCTTGTTTTTCGCATGTCACCAAAGATCTGCTGGAGAAGGGATAGGCTACCCACTCCAATATTCTTGGGCTTCCCTTGTGGCTCTGCTGGTAAAGAATCTGCCTGCAATGTGGGAGACCTGGGTTCGATCCCTGGTTTGGGAAAATCCCCTAAAGAAGGGAAAGGCTACCCACTCCAGTATTCTGGCCTGGAGAATTCCATGTACTGTCTAGTCCATGGGGTCGCAGAGTCGGACACAACTGAGTGACTTTCACTTTCTTTGTAGATGCTTATCTTCCAGACTTGAGAAAAATTTCCCACCCATCTCTACTCTTGTGGATCTATCTGCACATTTTAAAACTTTTCTTCTACTGGTTTTTATTTCAGTGATGTAGTCCAAGTGGATTCTATTTTGTATATAATATAGCAGTCTAACTTGCAACCGGAAACCCATTATTCAGGACTATATAAAATAAATCAATCTCCACCTTTCCGCAGTGTTTGCTGTTAACCTTAGACTTTTTCCTATGCATGTATAATCCTTTGATATGTGTATGTGTCTATGTTTACATGTACACACATACATACACAAATATACACGCTTACCATGATGGTTTTATTCTTCAGTTTGCTTTCTTTGCTTAAAATGCTGAGAAGGAACTCCAGTGTAGGGCTCCACCTCATTCTTTTAAAAGCATGCTGTCTTAAGAATTGACAAAGCTGACTCATTAAGCCATAGCCAATTAACTGTTCCCAGATGAAGAAGTCCCCACGGTAACATTTTCAGCTGCCCCAGCTTTCTAGGTCCTGCTCTGAATTGCTGTCGTTAAGTCTCGAAGTTGTGTTCAACTCTTTTGAAACCCCACGGACCAGGTTCCTCTGTCCATGGGATTTCCCAGGTGAGAATACTGGATCGGGTTGCAATTTCCTTCTCCAGGGGATCTTCCCGACCCAGAGATCAAACCTACATCTCTTGCATTGCAGGCAGCTTCTTTACCACTGAGCCAACAGGGATGCCTGCTCTGAGTTGTGAGCCCAAATCTCTACAGGGTTCTTTACTCAATTCCCCAAGGAGGGAATCACAGTACCTGCCCCCTACAAAAAAGGACAGCCTGCTATTGGGTCACCTTCCATCAGTCAGTTCCACAGTCTCTCAACATTCTGTGCGTGGCGGCTTTCTTAATGAGTTGCAGATCTGACTTCTCCCTGCATGAAAAAGGAGAATTTAAAGCACCACTGTTCTACTGCTGACCTTTTTTGGTGCTTTTTAATCTATGGGAGGTTTGGGGGTAGATATAGTTTAAAATAACTGAAGACTCCTGCAATATTTATTGATCTCTCATCAATCTTTGATTCCATAGACAGGTACCACTTAGCCAAGCCATATGATTTTGATATTGATTCAAGGTTTTTAATCTTCCCTCAGAGCTTTTACTGCCACAGAATTGCAAGCAGGGTTCATTCATTCCTCAAATATGTATTGATGCCACTGTTTACCAAGCCCTGTGTTAAGTATTGTGTATATACTGGTGAGCAGAATCATCACAATGCTGGGTAGTTATGGATTGCTTTGAACAAATTCTAATCCCAAATGTGATTAAAAACATACTTTGTCCTCAACTCTCCTTTGAAGTATCTATTTAAATATTTGATGCAGATTTAGCCTCCCTTATGTCTTCCTGCCACAAGAAACAACAAGCTCAGCATCTTTTCCTATTGAAAAGAGAAGGTATTTAATGCTGTAGGCACCACCACTACGGCACTTTCCAAATGATTTTTGTCTGCATAGTTTAGTGTCTTTTTAACAGAACTAATACTGTTGATATGGGTTAAAGATCATTTGGTGTTCAAAAAATATTTATTGAGTCCTTATTATATGTTAGACACACTATTCTAGGATCTAGACCCAGAGGCTGTTTTTCTTTTTTTTTTTCTGCCATGGACTCCTTTAGCTTAAATATATGAACTCCTTCTCAGAACAATATTTTTATAAATTCATAAGTTAAAATACATTCTGCTGCAAAGAAAACCAATGGTTTAACAATGTTAACTCGTTTATTTAAGCCCTGATATTGTCTTTAAATTTAAAAAAAACTATTAATTTTAATGGGAAATTTTACTATGTATTACATCTTACATCTTAACCTAAGACATTCAAATAATTTTCAAAGATTTAAATAAATATGGGATATTTATACAGATATATATCCTATATAACCAGACATACAAATGTAATAAAACTTTGTATAAGCAATAACAACAAATTTGAAAGTAAGCTAACAAATAACCCAATGAAGGCTTATTGTACTCACCCAAAGAAGGAGTGAAGACTGGATAATGGATGATGTACGTACAGGGAAAGATGAGGGCGTTTGACATTAGAAATCTCATTATTCTTTGTACATTATTTTCTTCATAGACTTTTCAATCTTCTGGAGGTTCATTGTTACTGAGGTCAAATTTTGCTTAAAATAAGCTTAACATTTTATCTCTACAGCAAAAATAAAAGCAAAACACAACAGACCAAAGGGTTGTCAGAAATGAAGATGCTATGTCTTCATCTCTAGCTTGGTTGTTGTCGTGTCCAACTCTGCGACCCCATGGACTGCAGCACGCCAGGCTCCTATGACCTCTACTATCTCCTGGAGTTTGCTCAAGTTCATGTCCATTCACAGGCAAAGCAAACACGTTTGTGTTCATCAGAACAGGGCAATTTGTTCTGATATAAATTTGTTTCCCAAGATATTCTGACTACAAAAACCTCTTTTGAGTGACTTGATGAGTGTGTCTTTGCCTGCAATCATAATGTTGACACAGTTTCTCATACTGTATATATTTCGTGCGTTTTGGGTAAAGTTTTCTTTATATTGGGCATAAAACGAAGTTTGCCAAAGACTTTTTTACGAATTATATTGCTGAAAAGTCGTTAACGGAACATTCATTTGGTGAAATACATCTTTTATTAGCCATTAGCATATGATACTATAGACAAAACTTGAGGGTCCATGGATTCAGCTAGGGGTTAAAAAGAAAAACTGAACAAAACAGACACAAATACTTGCCTCTAAGGAACTCATATTCCTCACAATCTACACAGATGATAATTCTGTTCACAAGGTCAATCTGTTCAGCTCATAGGAGGTGCAATTTGTTTGTTCCTGTTTTATAGTCCCAAGTCCCAACACGGTCCTCCTCAAAATCAAAGTCCCAAGGAAGTACAATTATTCTGTTAAAGGTTTGTTTACTTAGATGTTTACCATAGCCTCCAGAATCTTCCATCCAGATCATGTCTTTGATGCTACTTGATCTAGGTTAAGGATAGGCAAAGTATTGCCCCAGGGCTAAACCCATTACCTCCTGTGTTTTCAAACAAAATTTCAAGGGATCACAGCCAAGCTCATATAGCTGATGGCTACCTCTACACTATACTAGCAAAGAGTTGAATACATGTGACAAAGATCCTCTAGCCCACAAAGTCACAAGGTACATTCTGACTCTCTATTTCAACAAGTTTGCCCATCTGACCTAAATTTCTAGAGTTGCAAGTGTTATTGAATATTTGAGCAGATCTAAAGAAGCTTCTTTAAAGACGCTTCTAAAGAAGTGTCTGTGTACAGTGCAGGAGACCTGGGTTTGATTCCTGGGTTGGGAAGATCCCCTGGAGAAGGAAATGGCAACCCACTCCAGTATTCTTGCCTGGAAAATTCCATGGACAGAGTAAGCTACAATCCATGGGGTCGCAAAAGAGTCAGACATGACTGACCAACTTCACTCACTCATTAAAGAAGCTTCTTAAGAGAAGCGGCCTTGGTTACAGATTTTCCTATAGCTCTCTTACAAAGCAAATAAGAAATAAAACCTCAAGAATGAATTGTCACTTTCTAATTATCTAATACCAGACTTCTCATTGCTCTGGTGTTTAATGGGTATAATAATACACTTAGAACTCTTGGGTGATTTCTTCCTTATTCTTTGGATAAGATTAACATCTTAAATGCACCTTAAATGCAATTTACAAGGTGCCTCCGGTTCTAGCCTCACATACTTTGGTCTGTTTCTTCTCACTCCCCCGTTAGGACCACATGATTCTGCTTTGGGCAAACCTGTGTCCTCTTTGTAAATTTGTTTCCTTAGTCCAGAGAGCAATTTTCACCCCCCAGGTCTTATATGGGTTAATTCCTACTCATTTTCAGATTTCTGACTTCTTGTTGCTGTGGGAAAGATTTTTTTGATTGTTTTTTTTTCTGTCCCGTCTCTCTAAAAGTTAGACATTCAGAGCACCTGTATGGCTCAGCAGTAATAAATCCACCTGCAATGCAAGAGGTGCAGTTTTGATCCCTGGGTTGGGAAGATCCTCTGGAGAAGGAAATGGCAAGCCATTCCAGTATTCTTGCCTGGAGAATCCCATGGACAGAGTTGCCTGTGGTGGTCACAAAAAGAGTTGGACAGGACTTAGTGCCTAAAAACAACAACAAATTTCTCTTTTACAGTAATTTTAAGAGTATGCTATAAAAATGTCACACTTACACTATTTAATTTCTGTCTTCCTATCAGATTCCATATGTGCGGGACCAGTCTGTTCTGTTTATGGCTGGATCTTCCATGCTTAGCTAGTACCTTCAATGCTTAATCAAATCTGTGAAATGAACTTACGACCACCACAGGACACTCATACATCAGATATTTAACAGTGAACTTATTCTCAGCTCTTGATAGGAGGGTTAAAGTAAGAATGTACCACCTAAATGTTTTCCTGAATTTCTTATAAAATTATGTAAAATTGTTCCATATTGTAAATTGATAAATGTATCAGAATTTAATGCTAATATAGTTTGGAGGGAATAGTGTCTTTTAAGTTAGCAAAAGAAAAATAGTCTGTTGTGTTTCTCTTTCTCCTGGACGCCAAGAAGTTCAAAAGTAAATGCATTTCTTATTTACAAGAATGTTCTCCAAATCCAGATTCCTGGTAAAAATTCTTTCTTCTTTCTTTACATGTTGTGTTAGGCTTTTATTCACTTAAAAAAATCTGTTAGATATTTGCTTCATGTCAAGTTGCCTCATTTTGAGTAATTATAACTTGATCCTGTTTAAGACTCATAACTTTTCTCATTAGATCAAGTCCAGATCTGAAAAAATGCTAAGAATAAAAGCTACAACTGGTGGTTCTGAGTGTCCTGAATTAAATTATATGACTGCCTTCAATGTGGGAAAGAGGGGTTGGGGAGGGATGGTGTCCTTGAAGTCACTTGTTTTTTCTTTTTTTAAAGCAGCAAACTAAACTGGAGTCAGTTATCCACTCCTCATGGAATGCGAACAACTTATTAGTATTGATTAGTACATTGCGGAAGCAATTCAGTAAAAACTCGGAGCTTCTTGAGCTGTTAAGTGTGGGACATAGCCTTGCCTCTGTGTATCTAGTCTGAAACTAGGACCTGCTGGGTCACTTCTTGCTTCTATGATAGGCTGGTTTTCAAATTACTTCTCTTGCCTCCTTAAATAGAGCCAAGGGGTGGGGGTGGATGGGAGAGGAGGGGACTTAAAAGAGCTCATCCCTTTAGGAGGTGGGGGAACTTAATCACAAGTCTGCACTTGCTTCAGATGATTAAACAATGAGTGTTTATGAAATCAAGAAAAATATTTTCCCCCCAGAGTTTTCTTTTCAAAGAGTTCTCTGTGCGCTCTGGCTAATTTAAAAAGAGCCCCATAGGGTGCTTATTTTTTTTACACATATATTGCCAGAGTAGTTCCTGTTTTGCTTTAAATGTGTTCCTTCTTTTTAGTCAGATGAAAGAGAACTTTCTTTAAAAAGAACTTGTCTGCTGATCCTGTTTGTTAGAATAAGCTTAAATAAAGCTTCTGTTAAGAGTTTAACTGTTGAGCTAAGTCCTCTCAGCTAAATTATCTGAAAATTTTCATTCTTAGTTGGGTTATGTAACTGGAGTGCCCTTATTATCCTCTTTCCGACCTGCAATGTCTGCCTCCCCTGAGGACTCCTCTGAGGTAAATATCTTGAGGAAAGGGCTTTTTCTCTCAATTCATTTGGCTTATTCTGCGTGGAGTGTGATGTTGCGGTGTGGGTGTGGGGAATATGCCAGGCACCTTAAGTGAATAAGTCATTAATTCTGGAGCAGGCAATGACCTAAGAGAGGAGTGGCTCATCTACCCATGAAAAAATGACATCTCGAAGGCTTTAGAGGTGGTAGACAAATGTCTAAAGGGGAGGTGAGTTCAGTTCAGTCGCTCAGTCGTGTCCGACTCTTTGCGACCCCATGAATCGCAGCACGCCAGGCCTCCCTGTCCATCACCATCTCCTGGAGTTCACTCAGACTCATGTCCATCGAGTCCGTGATGCCATCCAGCCATCTCATCCTCTGTCGTCCCCTTCTCCTCCTGCCCCCAATCCCTCCCAGTATCAGAGTCTTTTCCGATGAGTCAACTCTTCGCATGAGGTGGCCGAAGTACTGGAGTTTCAGCTTTAGCATCATACCTTCCAAAGAGATCCCAGGGTTGATCTCCTTGCAGTCCAAGGGACCCTCAAGAGTCTTCTCCAACACCACAGTTCAAACGCATCAATTCTTTGGCACTCAGCTTTCTTCACAGTCCAACTCTCACATCCATACATGACCACAGGAAAAACCATAGCCTTGACTAGTCGGACCTTAGTCGGCAAAGTAATGTCTCTGCTTTTGAATATACTATCTAGGTTGGTCATAACTTTTCTTCCAAGGAGTAAGCGTCTTTTAATTTCATGGCTGCAGTCACCATCTGCAGTGATTTTGGAGCCCCCCAAAATAAAGTCTGACACTGTTTCCACTGTTTCCCCATGTATTTCCCATGAAGTGATGGGACCAGATGCCATGATCTTCATTTTTTGAATGTTAAGCTTTAAGCCAACTTTTTCACTCTCCTCTTTCACTTTCATCAAGAGGGTTTTTAGTTCCTCTTCACTTTCTGCCATAAGGGTCATGTCATCTGCATATCTGAGGTTCTTGATATTTCTCCCGGTGATCTTGATTCCAGCTTGTGTTTCTTCCAGTCCAGAGTTTCTCCCGATGTACTCTGCATATAAGTTAAATAAGCAGGGTGACAATATACAGCCTTGACGTCCTTCATTTCCTATTTGGAACCAGTCTGTTGTTCCATGTCCAGTTCTAACTGGTGCTCCCTGACCTGCATACAGATTTCTCAAGAGGCAGGTCAGGTGGTCTGGTATTCCCATCTCTTTCAGATTTTTCCAGTTGATTGTGATCCACACAGTCAAAGGCTTTGGCATAGTCAATAAAGCAGAAATCGATGTTTTCCTGGAACTCTCTTGCTTTTTCGATGATCCAGCGGATGTTGGCAATTTAATCTCTGGTTCCTCTGCCTTTTCTAAAACCAGCTGGAACATCAGGGAGTTCACGTATTGCTGAAGCCTGGCTTGGAGAATTTTGAGCATTACTTTACTAGCATGTGAGATGAGTGCAATTGTGCGGTAGTTTGAGCATTCTTTGGCATTGCCTTTGGAAGGGCCATGGAAAGGGGATGTGGAACCCCCCCACCGCCACTGGCCCGCATCAGCCTAGCAGGCGGCTATAACAATGTAGCATATAATGTAGCATTTCAGTCAAGAGGAAGTTCTGGTGTGATACAACAGGAAAAATAATTAAGCAAGCAAACAGAGAAACAACATGCTGAATGTGGATCAAACGCAAGACTTTATGCCAAGTGGAAGAAGTCTGATACAAGTCTGAGACAGAGGGCAAGAGGACAGGGCACATCCATTAAAAGAAAGACATAGCTGTTAAGGACGCAACATAAACTGGTTAGAACCTACTAGGTACAAGATGGCAGAAGATTCGACTTCCTGTGGACCTTGAGCCTCATTATATGCGCATTGCAATATACCAGCATGCTGAATGACACAGCCACAGGCACCATGACAGTTCCAAGGCCAACCATAAAAAGCCAAAAAGTGGCCAAATTCTTTGAAATCACTGCTCCTTGTTCAAAATAGTTGGGATAATCCTGCCATTTGTTAGCCTATGAAATTACCCAGCCCATAAAAATTAACCACCCCATATTTGGTGGCCACTCTTGCCTTCTGAAACTCCAACACTTTGGCCACCTGATGCAAAGAACTGACTCATTGAAAAAGACCCTGATGCTGGGGAAGATTGAAGGCAAGAGGAGAAGGGGATGACAGAGGATGAGATGGTTGGCTGCCATCATCGACTTGATGGACATGAGTTTGAGCAAGCTTTGGGAGTTGGTGATAGACAGGGAAGCCTGGAGTGCTGCAGTCCGTGGGGTCGCAGAGTCAGACATGACTGAGTGAATGAATGACTGACTGACTTGCCTTCTGAGGAGCCTCCCAGGTGGTGCTAGTGCTAAAGAACCCGCCTGTCAATGCAGTAGACGTAAGAGACGCGGTTTTGATCCCTGGGTCAGGAAGATGCCCTGGAGAAGGAAATGGCAACCCACTCCAGTATTCTTGTCTGGAGAATCCCATGGAGAGAGGAGCCTGGTGGGCTATAGTCCATGGGATCGCAAAGAGTTGGACACAACTGAATGACTAAGCACTTGCCTTCTGCGATGGACCACATTCTGCCTATGGAATGTGTATCTCTCTAAGTAAATCCTTATGGTTTCCTTTTGAATTCTTTCCTGAGGGAAACCAAGGAACCTCGCTTGGTGGCCTGTCCCAGGGCCTCGCCTGAGACCTGGGACATGACCATCCTCTCTGTGTTCTATTTTCCCACAACAAGGCCATGGATTCTATGATTTCCATACATAAAACGTCCAGAATGAGCAAATCTATAGACAGAAAGTAGGTTATTGGTTTCCTGGGACTGGGAGTGCTGGGGTTAAGACTGAGATTTTGTTGAGGGAGATGAAAATGTTCTGAAACTGATTATGGTGATGGTTGCACAAGTTGATCAGTTATCTCAAAATTACTGAAAGGTACACTTGAAATGGATGAATTTTATTTTATGTAAAATATATCTCAATAAAGCTCTTTTTCAGAAAGGTGAGATCATCCATTCAAGGGGGACTAAGGATAGAATTTTCAAGGATAAAGATAAAAGTGCTCATTTTAACTCTCACAGCTCCTACCATCTAAAGATTGTACAGAGAAGTTTGTTTCTACAGGGAGATCCATTCCTGAGTGCTGTATCTCTTACTACAGTTTCAGTGTGTGAAATCTACTTGTGCAACAAAGAGTAAGGTCAGACATTAAAAACAACAGGGAGACAGACCATTTCTTGAGTTTGATGGCAGTCATCACAAACTTCAAATCAGTTTTCAGATGATGTTTCCTATATTTTGTTGAAAATGATGGAAAGATTTAAAGAGACTTCTATTAAAACACATGCAAATATAGAAAGTTTTCAGCACATGCAGTAATGCTAATGATGGACCCTTTGCTTTCACATTTGACTACATCAAACTGTATTATAAATATTATCTAGGCTGAAGATTGGTTTTGCTTCATTTATAAGAATTTACTAGCCAAGTGGATAAGAACATAAGATAATAGGAAGTTTCTTACTTTATTCCCTTTAGAAAATATAATGCAATTTGACATGCTAATCACAGCCTGCCCATTCCATTTTTTTCTTTAGAGGATTTCTCTATAGCTAGACTATAGTCTTTTTCAGGAATTTGTATCTAATTTGCTATGCCTTAGAGATGAATACATCCTAAATTGCATTTTCCAATGGGATTTCAACCCTTGAATTCCTGCTAAAGTATATCCAAATGCATGATGATGGTTTTCACAATCACGTTGGATATCTACATATATATAGGGCTTCATATTTATTTATCACACTTACTTTTGCAACTTGGATGCTCCTTTGTTTTAGCTGGACATTTCATTTGAAAGGGATGAGGCGACATTACTTAATGCATGTAAACCTTTTTGGCCCTATCGAGTGGCATGTAGGGTCTGCACGTGGGCCAGGCCAGGGGTCAAACCCATCCTCCCTGCAGTGGAAGCCTGGAGTCTTAACTACTGGACCTCCAGGGAAGTCCCTACTTATTTTAAATTCAAGTTCCTTAAAAAGGACAAGTTGCTGCTTTTCCTAAAAGTGAAAATAAAGGCAGGCACTATACCAACATTTGATTAGATGTTTATCTTATCAAGCTTCCTGAGTATTAGCTTCTCTTTTGAGGGTAACATAGGGACATCACTGTATACTCTCACTTGCCTATTGTTTCAGAAGCTGAGAAAAATGCATTTTACCCAGACTGCAGAACCTCAGAAAAGCAAATAACCACTCACTTAGAACATATTTGATACTTAAAAGGCAGCTTTTACATATTAAATTAGTATGCTACTTTTTTTCTTTTAAGAGATAAGATTTCTATTTGAGGCAGTATATGCCTGGCTATGAAGTTTGTTTGCTGGTTTTATTTACTTTAGTGAGAAGAGAGATTTTATTTATTTACTTAGTTTTGGGCTGACCTGGGTCTCCATTGTTGCATGTGGGATTTCTCCAGCTGCAGTGATGGGAGGCTACTTTGTGTTGCAGTGCGCAGGCGTCTCATTGCTGTGGGGCACAGGCTCTAGGCATACGGGCTTCAGCAGTTGTGATGGCACACGGGCTCAGTTGCTCCAAGGCATGTGGAATCTTCCTGGACCAGGGATCAAATCCATGTCCCTTGCATTGGCAGATGGATTCTACATTCACTGTGCCATGGGGGAAGTAAGTCCCATTTGCTGAATTTAAATTGTAGAAATGTTGCCATTACTTTTTAAAGCAGTTGTCCTGGAACATTAGTGCTAAACTGTTGAACCCCACCCTTCGAGTTTCTCTATTAGTAGGTCTAGAGCCAAAAGTTTGCATTTCTATCAGTTTCCTGGGGTGATGTTGAGATGGCTAGCCTGGGTTCACACTTTGAAACCTGGCTGCCCTATGGGTTTGGCAGGAAAGGGAGGTCCGTGTCTTCCATATTCAGAAAGTTATAACTACTCTAGTTAGGCCAGGGCCATAACTTATAAGAACTTTGTATGATTCCTTAAGGCTTTTAATTTTCCAAAGTTGATTCTTATCATCTGTCTCTTTCCTCACACTGTTGTTAAACCGTAAAACTGAAGAAGACTGTTGGTGCTGAGAAGATGCAGATAAACATCCAATAAGCCTGAACAGTGGGGGATTGCCCCAGGAGACAGAGTAGATGGTGGCAGCTTTAAAAAGAAAAAAAGTAAGTAAAATCATAGGGTCTGCTAAAAGGAAGAATGAGAAGGAGAAGCATGTTACACCCTCAGTCATGTCTGACTCTTTGCAACTCTATTGACTGTAGCCCACCAGGCTCCTTTGTCCATGGGATTTTCCAGGCCAGATTACTGGAGTGGGTTGCCATGCCCTCCTCCAGGGGATCTTCCCCACCCAGGGATGGAACCTCTGTCTCTTGCATCTCCTGCATTGCAAGAGGATTCTTTACCACTGAGCCACCAGGGAAGCTGGCGAGAAAGAGATAGACACAAAAGCAACACTTCTTGCTGCTCTCCAGCTCTTTCACTGACGCCCTCAAAGCTCACTGGACTCCACTTAATTGTCGGAGAAGGACTGTGGGGCCGACCCACTTCCTAGTTCCTTCTGCCAATTTAAGTCAAAGGAGAAGCAAGATGCTAAATAGTCTAAAATAGAAGGTATTTTTTTTTTCTGCTTTCTCTTATCTGCCCCTAGGGATAGTTTTCATTCCAGTGAACTT
The DNA here is from genome assembly GCF_042477335.2 of Ovis canadensis. NCBI lineage: Eukaryota > Metazoa > Chordata > Mammalia > Artiodactyla > Bovidae > Ovis > Ovis canadensis. The sequence goes on along the minus strand of NC_091247.1, from coordinate 134,237,280 downwards.
ATTTTATTTGGCAGATTAATGTTTTAATATGTCCTTTGATTCATTTTTCAGTGAGCCTTTTAAGAAATATAGCTGTATTTTCCAGGATATGTCAGCCATGAGAACGCTTCTAAGCTGCCTTGGTTTTTTTTTTTTTTTCCTTTCTACCATCTCTACTAACTTCCAAAATGTTTTATACCTTTATAAGATTTTATTTCTCATGATCCCTTTAGAAAAGGTAGTATCAGGAATTCACCTCCAAGTTTTATAGTGTAGACTTGAGGGTTTAAATCTGGTTGTAAGACCTCGAGTAAATTACTTATTTTCTTTAGGATTGAAACCTCACATGTTAAATGCAGATAATTATACTTACCTGGTGGTATTTCTGGGAGAATTAAATGGGATGCCTCTAAAATACTTAGTACACGGGAATTCTCTGGTGGTACACTGGTTAGGACAATATGGTCTTACTGCTGAGGGCCCAGGTTCATTCCCTGGTTGGGGAATTAAAATCCCACAAGTGGAGTGGCATGGCCAAAAATAAATAGATACATAAATAAATGAAAAGTAAAAATAAAATGGGCTTCCCAGGTGGTGCTAATGGTAAAGAACCTGCCTGCCAATGCAAGAGATATAAGAGATGCAGGTTCGATCCCTGGGTGGAGAAGATCCCCTGGAGAAGGGCATGGCAACCCACTCTAGCATTCTTGCCTGTAAAATCCTACGGACAGAGGAGCTTGGCAGGCTTCAGTTCATAGGGTCACAGATAGTCAGACATGACTGAATTGACTTTGCAAATGCAAAAAAATAAAATAAAATACTTACAGTGTCTGGTTCACCTTCAATGATGTTAATTTGTATGATCATTGTTACTACTACTCAGAAGCAACTCTTTAATCCTTTTTCCCAATTGCTTTAACAAGAAAAACAGTTTTGCCCCAAATCTATACTTGTCACTGTCTGATTTCTAGTTCTCTTATGTTTCTTGATCTAAACCTAGTACAAGGGTCTTAGTTTGTGCCCTTGAATTCATATCTAAGCAAAGCAAAACAGGTTGGCAGGTGGGGAGGCTCCTAAAAGTGGTCTGCTTCCCATGGATAATCAAGGAAAGAATAAACAAAAGGCATTAAGTCTCTAGCTGAAGAGATGAAAGCTAAATTATTTAAAGATTTAAATAAGAATTAGAGACAAAAATAGAAGTCACTTCAAATGAGCCCAATTTAATTCATCATCCATAGGACTCCAAAAAATAAATCTGATAATTTCACTTCCCTGCCCAGAACACTCAACTCTCCCCCTCACTGCCAGGTAACTATGGCCCTATTTACTCACCAGTTTTTTCAGCAATATTTATCTTCCTCATAGTGGTTTAAGTCTTTAAAATACTTCCAGATCAGGTCCCCTCTTTTTCTTCCTTCCAGAGACCTATCTATGGGCCAACTTCACTGATCAGAGAGATCACTCACTTTGGGCAGTGGCTTCCTTATCTCCTTCTGCCCCCATACACACCCCAAAATAAATACCCTGTCTCTATTTGCTATTAACACTCTGTAAAGAACTCTCCTGCTTGAACCAGCTGTCAGTTTTCTAAAGCTAGCACCAAGGACACCTAGGACTCTCGAAGTAAATTCACAACAGAGGACACAATAGATAATAACTTTAGTGAATGCCTTCAGCAACAAGGAGGCTCATCCAGCTCAGCAGGGGAGTCTCTGGGCCTAAAGGTGCCTTTGGGGAGGGAGGGGCCAGATAAGGAGTAAAACCTTTGCAATAATGCAGGAAGCCAGGATCACAGGGATGAAGTGGAAGCCTGGAGTTTAGGAAGGGCTCCTTGTGAACAACTTCAGGATAGAAGGGCAATGTGAGAGTGGCAAATGACACCCCTGTGTAATCTGATATATAAAAATACTAAAATGTGTCTACATAACACGTGGAGAAATAAGATAAGAAGCCTTAAATGGGAGCGATGTGGAGACTTCCACAGTATTTCTTAAGCAGCATATCCAAGTGACTTTGGTCTCCATTTCATTTGCTTTGGAAATGCAGCCTATCCCAAAACAACATTTATCTAAAACACTATGGAGTAATCTAACACTCACGGGAGCCAGAAAGACAGTGCCACAGAGGTGAGTTACTTATCTTCTCAAATATTGACTGTCCGATTTTAAGCAAGACAGCTTGCTCTGTGTGATCTGTCAGCTGACAAACTGCAAGTCACGTTGTTTTTTGTTACTGTTTTTTTTTGTGGGGTGTGTGTGTGTGTGTGTGTTTGCAAGTCATGGTTTTGATGGACTCATTTTATTTAGATGTCTATTTAACATCAGTCAACAGCATTTACTATGTGTTTGTGTGTTTCTTAGGCATTCACAATAGTGAATGATGGAAGATGCTTGCCCTGTGAGAATTTACAGACCAGAAAGGAAAAGGGATTAGTAAACATAGTAAATCTAGTTATGTCTGATCAGTACCAGGGTGAGGGCAAGGGGAAGCAGAATACTGTAGACACTTACACAAGTCCAGAGAGTCAGGGAAGTCTTCTTGGACGATAAGCAGATATTAGCCAGGAAAAAAAAAAGGGGGGAGGGGATATTCCAGGCAGCGGGAATAGCATATCCAATGAATAGCATAAAAAATTAATTTAGTGCTCTCTTATTCATAGATTAATAGTTTTGATGAGTTCCCAAACGCTGAAATGCAAAAGGTGACATTTAGTGACTTAAAAATTTATTCATTTAAAAAGACCATGCTTTATTTTCTGATATGGATACCTTTCTTACTTTTGGGGGTGTTAAAACGTCATCTTTACCCCAAAATGATAGTGACAGCAGGTGATAATGTAATTCTTTAAATAACATCTTTGGCAAAATAAGATTTTCAAACTTGTGTTGATTCCTAAATTTTACTAGTCTATGAAATAGAGAAAGAAGCTCATTCCCTCACCCTATATAAAATTTTCTTTTTTTTAATCTCTCCCTTTTTTGGTTAACACAATTACTCAAAAAGTCTACAGGGAGCTGTGATTTGTTAGTTCAGAGCAAACTGTTCAGGTAACAATTGAACTAAGGGATGGGAATATAATCCAGCCCTTTGAGGATTCTAGTTGCCTGATAGCTTCCTCTATAGAATTCTGAATTCTTAAGCACTCCAAAGACCTGACGTTTGTCACTTGCAGATTTATTTTGAAACCAGGTTTTTGGATTGTTTTGACTTATCCCTTAAGGTTTTTTTTTTTTAATACTGCTTTGAAAATTTTATAGGTTTTAGAAATTAATTTGATAATTATATATATTATCACAGGCAATTTAATATACCTATCTATCTATCTAAGAACTTTCCTGGTGGCTCAGACAGTGAAGAATCTGTCTGCAATGTGGGAGACCCAGGTTCGATCCTTGGGTGGGGAAGAGCTCCTGGAGAAGGGAAAGGCAATCCTCTCCAGTATTCTTGCCTAGAGAATTACATGGATAGAAGCTACAGGCCATGGGGTCGCAAAGAGTCAGATGCGCCTGAGTGATATTTTCAGAAGGCAGGAGAAAGAACAGTTCTCACTCCTTGTCCCACTCTGTCTGTTTTCTGTCTATATATGTGGCTTCCCTGCTGACTCAGATAGTAAAGAATCCACCTGCCAAGTGGGAGACCTGGGTTTGATCCCTGGGTTGGGAGGATCCCCTGAAGGAGGACATGGCAACCCACTCCAGTATTCTTGCCTGGGAAATCCCAAGGACTGAAGAGCCTGCCAGTCCATGGGGTCAAAAACAGTCAGACCTGACTGAGCGACTAAACAACAGTTATTCCACTTAGTCCTCATAACGACCTTTCCGTTTTTTGGAGATTACAATGCAGAGAAGTAAATAACTTGCCTAAAGACACAGAATGAAGAGTTGGGTTTGTAAGTAGTTGGGAGTACCCTGTAGTTTAGCATATTAACAAGATGAGAAAGTGCCTTTACAAATTCAAAATGTCAAGAAATACCTCCTAGTTTCTTGGATGGGAACAGCCTTACCAAACTTCTGGAAAAATATTATTAAACATATATATGTCCCGATTTGAAAACCATTAGCTATTAACATTGTCTACTATCCAAAGCTTGCATTTAGGACCAACATTTACCTCCTTTTTTCCCTCCTGAGTACTCCCTAGATCACCCTAGTGTAAAAGAGTAATTTCTTAAATCCATTTATCTCTTAAAGGAACGATTTAAAGTGGGAAACACACACATACAATAGAAAACAGTGGGAGGAAAACCCCTTCTAGAATATGAGTTCAACTTTCTGTTAACTCTATTCTACTGATTTTAAGAAGCATTCAGAAAGGGTCCAGCTGCTGTCTGGGAAGGCAGTAAAAAGTAGTGGTCATTTCGTAATGTATGCAAATATTAAATCATTATGTAGTACACTTGAACCTAGCATGATATTCTACCTCAAATACATTTCAATGAAAGAAAAAAAAAGTAGTGGAGAAAACATGGGCTGGGAGACAGGAATTAATTCGGATCCTAATATTTTGTTAATTTCATTATTTCTATTTTGTAGATGAGTCAGTTTAAGCTCAAAATTTTTGAAGAAGAAAAACCCACCTGATTTCTAATCTAATGCTCCAATGACTGATGGTGTACGGGAAATGAACAGAGCAGATGAGTAAGGGTGGTGGGGGTTAGAAGGATATCAGAAAATCTAGATCTAGGGCTATGGTAATTTTAAGGATTACTTGTTTCCCTATCTCCATTTTGAGTAGTGCAGGAGGTTTCACATCCCTAGGGAAGTAATTACCATGACATTTACTTTTAAGCACAGTTCTATCTGTAGAGTCCTAGAAGGAAACGAATGTATCTATTTACCATTATTTTTGATGCACTGATGTATTTATTCAAAGAAAACACTTTCATGTCAATGCTTTTAAATAATTCAGTTTTACTATCTTTTAAAGTATTTATTTCACATGTAACTACCTATAATTATTGTATACAAATGAAAAAATAACCTAGAAGCTATTCTTTCAAGCCCAGTTTTACATATTTCATTCAAACAACAAATATTTTTCTCCTACTGCTTTATGGTGAATTGTACTTTTCCCTTCATTTCTATACCCTTTAGCTCAGCAGTGTTTTGCAATATTGATGACCAGCTAAGTTCAGGATATTTATTTCCATCTGGTAGAGTTCAACTTCTGCCTCTTGTTTGCTTTCTCCATCTGCCCAGCTCACCATCTTCCCCCCCCCCCCCTTTAATAGAGTTCGGGTTAACCCTTTCGCAGGCCTAATCGTTTTTAGCAGGCTCCTGCCTTCGTATTCCCGCGTCCCCTCCGGCCCCCCACCCCCACCCCCAGCCTGGCAAGTAGGACTTCAAGTAACCTTAAATGTCTGCCCTAGTACTTTCACAGCCTTCACATTTTATCTTTATTTTCTTGTTTTATAAAGAACAGCAAAAGGCGAAGGCTGAGACAGTTACTTAGTTTAGAAAAAGAAACAACCTTCGGTTTTGTGCGTAAACGGTGTAAAACGCATTATATAGTTTTTTTCTGTTTATAGATTAAACGTTACGGTTACCATACTTATCTGCAATTACAGGCTTTCTTATCAGTTTTAAGATGGGTTCAGTAAGGACTCCATTCTTCTCTCCTTTTGACTCTTGACGCCACTGAACAGCAACCCTAACAGGCTGACTAACCCTCGAAAGCCGGTTCGCTCCGCTCTTCTCCACACTCCCCGTATCCTCAGCACTGGTACCCACACCCCGCTGCTCATCCTGCCCCTGGAGCCAGCCACGTAGACTCGGCGTCGGGGACAGGATGTAAACACCGAGTACAGTCAGCGGGCCACTGCCATGCAGACGTATTCGTGCCGCTGGCGCGGGCGTACACAGCCTAAGCCGGGCCGCTTTTATCTGCACAGCATTAAGCCTCCTTGCAGGCTAGCCCGGGCAGAGTACTCTTGCAGAGGATGCGCTGGCGCGGTGCCTGGAGTTGCTGGAGCGGGAAGGAGGAGCTAGGGCTGGGGAGGCGGGGCTTTCACACGCGCACCCCTAGTTTCCTCCTTCCCCCGCCTCTTGCTCCCCCTTCTCCCGCTGCCACTCCAGGGTTTATTTGTTTACAAGCGGATTACGTCAGCTCCTCCCTCTCTTCCTAGTCTTTGGACCCGCCCCTTGGCCCCTTTTTCCCGCCCCCTCCGACTCCGAATCTGCTTGCGTCACAATGGTGCGATCTCTGGATTGGCTGGACTGGGCCGTCACGCTCCAGCTACGCCACTTCCTTTCCGTGGCTCTATAAAAAGTGCTGCACCACCCCTTTATCTCTTAGCCCGTCGGAGCTGGAAATGCAACTGTTGGGACCTTCGGAGGCTGCGGAGCTGGAGGCGGAGGCGGCTGGGGAGGTCCGAGCGATGTGACCAGGCCGCCGTCGCTCGTCTCTTCCTCTTTCCTGCCGCCTCCTGTGTCGAAAATAACTTTTTTTACTATAAAGAAAGGAGAAAAAAAAGTAGCCTTACGCCGCTCACGCCCTCTCTCCCTCTCAGCCCTCTGACTTGTGAGGGAGCCCGGGGTGGCCGCTCCTCCGTCGGGGCCGCGCCGCCGAGCCCCGGCCGCCCCGGGCCGCCCCCGCCCGCCGCCCCCATGCATCCCTTCTACAGTCGGGCCGCCACCATGATAGGCGAGATCGCCGCCGCCGTGTCCTTCATCTCTAAGTTCCTCCGCACCAAGGGGCTCACGAGCGAGCGACAACTGCAGACCTTCAGTCAGAGCCTGCAGGAGCTGCTGGCAGGTGAGCGGGCCGTGGTGGCAGGAGGGCGAGGGACGCCGGGGGCGGGGGGCGACGCGGCCGCACTTGTAGGGGCCGGGCCGTCGGGGCCGCGGGAGTGTCCGCAGCGCCCCGGGCGACCGCGCTCGAGTCCGACCGCGGGATGGTGGCTGGCGCGCCGGGCGGCCGCTAACGGCGGGTCCCGGGGAGGGTTTGGGGCTTGGGTCGAGGGCGCTCCCTGTCCCCCCGCGGTTGGCCAACGGAGGGGAGAAGAAAACTGACGCACAACAAAGAAACTAAAGCCGACCGAGGCGGGAGCTGCGGTCTTCGGACGTTCCGCGGATTTGGGGGGACAAAGGACCCGCGGGCTGGGGTGGGTTCGACGCTCCCTCCCCCCACTCCGGTCCAACGGTTGCGGGCTCGGCGGTCGGGCCCGGGGGTAAAACGGCGCGGCTGCCCCGAAGCTCACTCGGGACAGACGTGCGGTCCCCCCACGCCTCCTAACCCTGCCCATTAATCATCGGATTTGTCAGCGGCACAATTACAGCCCTGCCCAGAGCGTGGTTTAGGGTGGCTTGTTTTCCTTCCCTTCGGGGTTAACACTCCGGTGGCGCTTCTCCTTCAAAGTCATAAACCCTATTGTGTGCGGCCAGGGTGGGGTGGAGAAAGTAAACAGGTTCCCGCCTGGCCGCCGGTGCCGTCCGGCTGGCGCAGGCTGCGCGCCTGATTCCCGTTTTGGCGGCTCAGCCGGTTGGTTCCCGGAGATTGTTTTGTGCAACTGTTGTTTCTAAAACCCTGCCCTGCTCGTTTTCCATCCGCGCACATCCGCGAATGCGTTGCGGGGCTTTTTAAAAAAAAGTTGATATTCGGCATTTTCACTTAAAGGAGCCAACAGAAGAAGGAGACTAAGGCGGGAGCCGGCAGTAACGGCGTCTAAGCATTGTTTTCTCTCTTCTTTTCTTGTGTAGAACATTATAAACATCACTGGTTCCCAGAGAAGCCCTGCAAGGGATCAGGTTACCGTTGTATTCGCATCAACCATAAAATGGATCCTCTGATTGGACAGGCAGCGCAGCGGATTGGACTGAGCAGTCAGGAGCTGTTCAGGCTTCTCCCAAGTGAACTCACGCTCTGGGTTGACCCGTACGAAGTGTCCTACAGAATTGGCGAGGATGGCTCCATCTGTGTGCTGTACGAAGCCTCACCAGCAGGAGGTAGCACCCAAAACAGCACCAACGTGCAAATGGTAGACAGCAGAATCAGCTGTAAGGAGGAACTTCTCTTGGGCAGAACAAGCCCTTCCAAAAACTACAATATGATGACTGTATCAGGTTAAGATATAGTCTGTGGATGGATCATCTTATAATGGATGGATAAATTTGATTTTTGCTTTGGGTGGGCTCCCCTTGGGGATGGATTATGGAATTTAAACCATGTCACAGCTGTGAAGATCTGGCACAAGATAGAGTGGTAAAAAAAATTTTTTTTAAGTGACAGTGCCATAGTTTGGACAGTACCTTTCAATGATTTTAATAGCCTGTGAGTCCAAGTAAATGATCATCTTATTTGCTAGGAGTGAAGTCCTAGGATGGTTTCAGTTTCTCCCAGACATGATACCTAAATTTTTCCGTCAGTCCCTTTAATGAAAATTTGTATTTCTCTGCAGTAGAGCTTGCAGAGAAAATTTGCACTATTACACTTAAAAGTTGTTATCCTTTTTGGCAGCTCAATAGGAAAGCTCAACATTTTAAACATGGTAGTACTGGAAATTTTATGACAAGACTTTTACCTAGCACTTAAATATGTATAAATGTATATAAGACAAACTAGTAAGCATGACCTGGGGAAATGGTCAGACCTTGTATTGTGTTTTTGGCCTTGAAAGTAGCAAGTGACCAGAATCTGCCTTGGCAACAGGCTTTAAAAAAAAAAAAAAGACCCTTAAAAAGACACTGTCTCAACTGTGGTGTTAGCACCAGCCAGCTCTCTGTACATTTGCTAGCTTGTAGTTTTCTAAGACTGAGTAAACTTCTTATTTTTAGAAAGTGGAGGTCTGGTTTGTAACTCTCCTTGTACTTAATTGGGTAAAAGTCTTTTCCACAAACCACCATCTATTTTGTGAACTTTGTTAGTCATCTTTTATTTGGTAAATTATGAACTGGTGTAAATTTGTACAGTTCATGTATATTGATTGTGGCAAAGTTGTACAGATTTCTATATTTTGGATGAGAAATTTTTCTTCTCTCTATAATAAATTGTTTCTTATCTTGGCATTTTAATCAATCTCTTGTCATGATTATAGAGGTTCAGCTAAAAGAAATACATTTCTCAAAAGACTTAGGTTTTGTAAGCCATGTGAATGTCAGTTGCACACTGGTCATGCTGAAAAACACTTGTTAAGGAGTAAAGATGATTTTTGTATACAAATTTAGGTGTTAGAGGGGTAACATACTTTTCTAAGAAAAGTTCTAAAGTTGAAGCATTGGACACAGTCCCAAGCTAATCCAATTGCATGAAATGAGGATGAGACAAAGGTAACATCAACCAAAGAGTTACTCAAAGGATTACATTTCACTGCTTCCCTGTTGAAGTGAAGAAATAAACTTTCCGTTCTGGCCCACCTTTGAAAATGTTATTTTGCCCCATGGATTCCTTGTTCATTTAGAAAATCCTGGGGCAGGTGACCCATAGTCTTAAAGACGACTAATCACTGCAGAGATTGGTTGCTTTTTGCCTTTCGTCAGCTGCAAGATTTACATAAAAAATCACTTAAGCTGGAATTCAACAAAAGGTATGTTTGAATTTTTATTCTCAAGTTGAAATGCTGAGTTCTTGATGCATCATTTTCAGACTTCAGATAAATACTAAGAACCTAAATGAAACAAATGAATACTTTTTGCTGGAGTGTAGATTGCTCCACTAACCCGTATGATAAAGCTCTTTCATAATTCTTTGGCTGTAGGAAGAATAACATGGTTTTTCAGCAAGTTGAAAATGAAAAATTTCTGAGTTTTTCTCTACGCAAGTATGTTATTAACATAGTGTCTTTTGGGTGGTATTCATGTAAACATGTTCAAACTGGAAATAACACAATCTAGGTTATTTGGAAATCGGTAGTCCGAAATAAGTTTGGAGTTTCATTTCTCCCTGTACCTTCTGATTTTTGTAGAGACAAAGGAATACCCGACTAAACAAGCAGGTATTTAAAATACAAAGGATGTTTGTGTACTTTACCAGAAGCCTGTCCTTGAGAGTTTGAATTAAAACCATAACACATGGACTACCTTTGCCACTTATTAATGGTATTATTTTTCAGTCTGTTCTTCGGAATCCTATCCGCACCCCTTCTAGTTTTTCAAACAAATTCACAATAAAATAGCTGGTAGTATGGTTTTTACACAGATCTTACCCCCAGTGCTGGCTGCTACTGTTTACCAGCTACATTTCATCCGGTAACTCATTTGAAGTTGGGTGTGCTTGTGTTCAGAAGCCTGTAACTGGTAAAGCTTTGCACACTGGCATCTGGGGCGAAGGATGACTTTTCGGGCAGTTTAGGGGGATATATTTTAGTACCTGAAACTTCTGTCAAGCCTTTTCTCAGATGGGGAATCATGCTTGAAGATACTGACATCAGACTTTTTGGTACTTTAAAGAGAGTTGATGCAAGGAGAAGTTAATGAAAACAATTCAGGTGATGCCAGGCATGTAAGGAACTGGTACAAGTTCCTCTTTAAAAGGCTTGCAAACATCACTAAGACCTAGCTGTTCCCTGTGACTTTAACCTTAACATTCCCCGGACAATTGTCTCCAGTTTAGTAACTGTTTAATACATCTTTTTCGTTGCTTCTGAGAATGTTTTACCGAGCCATTTTGATAAAAGCATTTGAGTCTCTTGTATGCATGTGCAGGTGTGTGTCAGGCCTATACACAGACATTTGTAACAGTGTGTTGTGTACTTTTTAAAAAAACTTTAATTGTGATAGAATTTAAAGGGCATTTTACACTGCTTAAGAGTTTCTTAGGGATTCTTTCTTAAAAGGATCTGCTTTTTTTCTCTTTAACTACTTTCAATATTGTTAGTTGCCACTGGCCCCAAGATTCACATTTATTGGCACTAAGTTTAGAAATAATTACTTTGAATTTTAACAGGTAGTGTTTAAATCACTTTCTTTTTTTCAAATGTAAATACTGTCTTGTTCTATAATGCAAGAATGAAGAAGGCTTAAAGTGGATTGTATGGAGAGAGTTACCCTATTTCCTGTAGGATAATGGGGCTGTTTACTTTCCCCCTGCAATCTGGAATGACAGTCACATGTTAATCACCCTTAATTTCCAATATTTTTGTAATGATAGACTGGGTAGGCCACTAGAAAATTGCTTTCTGGTACAATTGCACAAATGATTTCTCGCACATTGTAGGCAGACGCTTTTCTGAACCACCAGGGAAGTCTGTCCTTAAGTCACTATAACTCAAATTGCAAGTAATGTTGTTTTGTATAGATAGGTGTTACACATCACAGAATTGGCCTTCAAATTAAAAATAAGCAGTATTCTTGACTTCTTGAGTTTCATGACCAAAGGTTTCAAACTCCCTTTAATCTTAGAAACAAATATATCTACTATTGACATTTTCTTTGGCGATTTTTAACATATCTGATAACAGCCCTTCCTCTTTGCAGAAGAGAAATAAGGTAACTGCAACAGTCTTCTTCAGTATATTGAAGTTTAAAGATACTGCCTCTCTTTGCATCCTTATTTCAGGTGATACGATAAGAGGCTATTGATAAGCTTTGTGGGGAGATTTTGTCCATAGTTTTATATATATATATATATTTCAAAAAGTGTATTTTGGATTGTCTGAAATGCTGAATTTTGTACTTATCTGAAGGTATGCAAATAATTTTGTCTCTCGTCTCTCAGTCTCTGCAATCAAACTGTTGTATATGACTGCTGCCAAAAGTATAGCAGTGGTTTCTTTTTCATGTTTGAAACGTAAGTTTGAAAAAAATCTTTTGTAGTGAAATGGTTAGTAGTTTGTGCTACTAACCAAATCCAAACCAAGCTGCCTCACTGAGTCCTTAGTTCATTTACATGAATACAAAGGGGTCAGAGGAATTTCATAGCTTGAATTACTTCTTGTTATTTCTATAAATCTTTGTTTTCTTCTGAAAGTGAAGGAAAGTCATTAAGCAAGATGTTAAGTTTGGTAATTTTGAGATGCTCCTGAGCAAGTAAGCCTTAGATTGTATTAATAGTGAGGGTTGACACCATTTCCTCAACAGTTTGTGGAATATAGTTGACAGTTATTTTGACTGCCATCTTGACTTGCTATACCAGTTTTTTTTGGCATTGATCAGTGTGTCAAACAGGAGTGGAAAAATGGTAAGGCTTCTGTCATAGGATACTCAATTTTCTTTTTTTTTTTCCCCTCAATGCTTTGTCATCTCATAGTTGAATAATCTTACAGGGAACATTTGGAAGTTCAATTTCTGACTTTTATATGAGTCTTTTCATGTTAATTTGTTGTTTTAGTGTGGATGATGCAGTGATCTTTTGGGAATTCTGTAATTATAGATTATTAATATTGAGAGAACTGATTCAAGTCCAGGGTTGGATAAAAAGGGAAAGAATGGAGAGAATGAAAAGTAGGAAACTTAGCTGAAATGGAGGAATTTAAAGGTTTAGTAATAAAAATGAATTTGCTGTGGTCATAGGTGTTCATCAAGAGAGGTTTGTGCCCCTTGGTCTTTGGCAGAGAGTTTGGGAAATACTACTGTAGGGATTCTGTAATTCATGAATCTAGGACAAAGTCTACGTTCAGTTTGTTTGTGAACAAGCAAGTCGAAGTGAGTGAGGTTTATGGCCTGTATTAGGTAGGAACTGAGCTCGTGGTAAGAGTGACGAGAAGCATAAATAAAGCATATTCCTACAGGCATTTTTAAAGAAGGTCAAATATAGTGCTCAATGCCTTTGTCCCAGTGTTTTATAAAGGGAAAAGATTTAAGCTGTGTACTAGACTTTGATGATGATAGCCTGTTCCTGGTACCTTTAAATTGTGAAGGCATTTGTGACTGCATTCCTGATGATAGAAGGATAATTGAGTGTTGGCCAGACACCTATCATAACAGGGGCCACAAAACGGAGAAAAACTGTCATTAACTGCATTCCTGTTTGGAGAATATTCCATCAAACACTAATTATTTCAAACTGTACATTGATAAAGACATGTTTATTCATTGGTATACTGTAGTAATTAGATAGGCCATCCCCGAAGTTATGTCATTCTTTTAAAATATTGTTGCTTGTGTTTTCATGGAAAAGCACATGGTACGTTTTATAAACGCATGTATATTGGGGATTACTAAAAAATTTTATTGATGGGGTGCATGAACAAAAAATTGAAAGTTTCTCTAGATTATCACTAAAGTAGACAAGTGTTTTTTCTCTCTAGAGTAAGTTGATTATTATGTTCTTTAAGTGATGATATTGTCTTAAAAGAAGAAGCTGTTTAGCAATCCAGAGAAAGTTGTTTAATTTTCGTTAATCTGCTTGACTGCTTAGTTGTAAAATTAAGACATCTTTTAACACCCAACAGGTACCCCAAATTAAGTGCTAATACCAATTCAAAGTCCATGTGCACCTATATATTATGTATTGATACGTTTTAAAATTCACATTTTATGTTCTTAGAAATTTTCTTTTCGAACGTTAGGGTTCTTGTAACATTTCATTTATTTGCGTGGTTGTAAAGGAACAGACTTAATGTAGTAGTAGGTCAGTGTTTATTTAGTTTTTGCAATTATGATTTAGCCAGAAATCTTGTTTCTTTTCCCTCTTGTTCTGAGCAATCCCTAAATTTTTAGGAAAGAAAAATGACTAACCAACTGGACTTTATTTGAGAAGATTCTATATATGGGCATAAACCTAAAATGGTCATATGTAACAATTATGCTGTAAGTTAGACTGAGTGCATTTTTCCGTCTTGATTTACGGCAGTTTGTCCCCTCAAGTCAGTAGACTAAATGGAGTTGTATTTTCTGTAAGTTGCACTTGTAAGCCTTCAGGTTACCAATGTACATTTTTATTTGACCACCCAACAACTGGGTGAGATTGGCAGGTAGGTAGGTCAGTATTTTTAGTCTTTATTTTATGGATAGAAAACTTGAGTTTTAGGGAGTTAAATTTGCACCAAAGATAAATAGCTAGTAAATGGTTAATTCATAATTTGAACTCAGGCCTTACTGAACCCAGAATCCAAGTTGGTAACTCTTAGTATATTGTGATATAGATTGATTTACCTTGTTTTGACATTGTTAGAACATGCATGCCTTAACTTCTCACGGTTAATTAGTCATCTTTGGTCATTTTCAGCCTTGAAATCATAATCTTTTTACTCTCTATGCCCAGGAAGCATAAAACTGTCTTAAACTAGGCTTCTTTCTTTGGGAGGCAGTTAGAATTCAGTATAAAGAACACTTGTCTTGGACTTACCTGGTGGCTTAGATGGTAAAGAATCGACCTACAAATGTGGGAGACCTGGGTTCAGTCCCTGAGCTGGGAAGAGGAGGGCACAGCAACCCACTCCAGTATTCTCGCCTGGAGAATCCCCATGGACAGAGGAGCCTGGGGTTGCAGAGAGTCAGACATGATTGACCAACTAGGCACAGCACGCGGTCTTGGACTTCAAAGAATGAATAGGAATCCAAGCCTGTACTGCTTGCACCTTGTGGCTTTGGACAAATTGCTTAGTCTCTCTGGGCCTGTTCACTTCATATGTGAAACTGTAGATAAAAAGCAGTCTTGTTAAGGTCAAACACCTAGGAAAACACCAAGCACCGAATGGCTGGATTCCTAGAAGTGGGATGGATGCTCTCTTATCATGGGAGCAGATGAACTACGGTGGGATGGATGCTCTATATCATGGGAGCAGATGAACTATGGAAGATGGTTTTCTTGCTTTCTTGAAAATTAGATGGTGTCACCTGACAGTGCTTGGAGTTTCTTGAAAGTCTTGCTTTTCCAATAGCTGTATGCTTGTGTTTTTGAAATAATATAGAGTGCTTGGAGTTTCTTGAAAGTCTTGCTTTTCCAATAGCTGTATGTGTTTTTGAAATAATATAGGAAGGAAAATGAACTATCCCTCTGCACTCCTCCGTCTTTTAAGGGTGAAGATACAGATAACCTAGGACTTGCATATTTATTTTACAGACTTTCCCTTAACATTGCAGTTTTCAGAGCTATATTCTCAGTAAAGTTGGGGGCGGGGGGGGGGGAGACATTTTTCAGATCTTCTATTTATATTGAAGACACTTTAAGTTGGGACAGGGAGTGAAATTGTCAGTTACCACTAGCTGTGTATAGTGTATAGCAGTGGAACCCACAGCTGCACATTTGCATCCATTATCTTGTTTAATCCTTACAGCTCTTTGCTATATAAAATCAATTGACTTTTCCCAGGGTTTGCAGTCCTTTGAGCCATATGTATTTGGCCGTGTTTTTGCAAGAGATTTTCAAACAGAGCTCAGTGGTTCTCAATCGCCATAATCTAGAGTGGCTTGAGTACCTCCTTTACTTCAAAGAAAAGCAGTCTTTTTAAATAAGCCATCAGTTTAGGTTTGAGTTTCTTCTTGTGATGTAACCTGATGAAACGTTTGCTCGAATCACTAACAGTCTAATTGATTTTTTTCTAGTCAGCCATTGGTGACTCACTGACCGAGTTCCTTCTGGTTGAATCTCAAGTCCCTTTTTCTGTGAAGATGTCTTCATTGAGCTAGGTAGTGTAACACTGCTCTATGAAGGAGGCACACTGAGCCAGCAGAGCTGCTTGCTAATTTATTTTGCAATAGTATATATTGGAAACTATTGGAAATATATATATATATATATATGTGTGTGTGTGTGTGTGTGTGTGTATATATATATATATGAAACAAAAGGCTTCAAGAGACTTAGAGGCAAAATTCCTTAAACCTTTTCAGAAGTCTTGCATCTTAAAGTCCCTGTGTGGTTCAGACCTTGCTTGGAGTTGTGTGTAGCTTTGTAAATTAGTCATTGTGTTCCTGTCATGTGTAAGATTGTAATGTAAGAGTGGGGAACTAACAAACAAGGTTTGGTGGCTAGTGTTGTCAGAACAGTTATCCCATGAGATAGCAGTTATGGTTGTGGAGTTAGAGATGGGGTACTTGTGTAATGTTGAAATAATAGATGTCTGCTGTCTTCTAGTTCCCAGATTCTTGCATTTCCTCATTTCCCTGACCTTTTAAGTCTGCTGGGATCCTTTCTAGTGGTTAACAAATGATCAGTGTTTTGTCCTGTATCTGTTATATTTATTGAACAAATACTTACTGAGCCCTTCTATGTGCTAAGTACTGTGTTATAAGCACTGAGGATACAAAAATAGTCACTGTCTCTGCTCTCAAGGGGCTTGGAGTCTAGTGGCAGAGAGAGTTACCTAACAAATGTAAAAATTGGACCTGAGAGATACTCAGGGAAGGAACATGGTGGAGTGGTGTTCTGAGAGACAGGACTACCGTAGAAAGCCTTCTCAGAGAAAGGGTTACTTGAGCTGAGACCTGAAGGATGAGTAGGGGTTTTCAGTGAAGAAGGCAGGGAAGAGTTAAGTGTGTGGCTGAATTCCAAGGTGGTTCAGTTCAGTTCAGTTCAGTCATTCAGTTGTGTCCAGCTTTTTGCGACCTCGTGGACTACAGCATGCCAGGCCTCCCTGTCCATCACCAACTCCCAGAGTTTACTCAAATTCATGTCCATTGAGTTGGTGATACCATCCAACCATCTCAATGTTTGTCGTCCCCTTCTCCTCCCGCCTTCAATCTTTCCCAGCATCAGGGTCTTTTCAAATGAATCACGTTCTTCACATCAGTTGGCCAAAGTATTGGAGTTTCAGCTTCACCATCATTCCTTCCAATGAATATTCAGGACTGATTTCCTTAGGATGGACTGGTTGGGTTTCCTTGCAGTCCAAGGGACTTGCAAGAGTTTTCTCCCAATCACAGTTCAAAAGCATCAATTCTTCAGTGCTCAGCTTTCTTTATAGTCCAACTCACATCCATACATGACTACTGGAAAAACCATAGCTTTGGCTAGATGGACCTTTATTGGCAAAGTAATGTCTCTGCTTTTTAATATGCTGTCTAGGTTGGGCATAACTTTTCTTCCAAGGAATAAGTGTCTTTCAATTTTGTGGCTGTGGTCACCATCTTCAATGATTTTGGAGCCCCAAATAAAGTCTGTCACTGATTCCATTGTTTCCCCATCTATTTGCCATGAAGTGATGGGACCAGATGCCATGATCTTCGTTTCCTGAATGTTGAGCTTTAAGCCAACTTTTTCACTCTCACTTTCATCAAGAGGCTTTTTAGTTCTTCTTTGCTTTCTGCCATAAGGGTGGTATCATCTGCGTATCTGAGGTTATTGATATTTCTCCCGGCAATCTTGATTCCAGCTTGTGCTTCTTCCAGCCCAGCATTTCTCATGATGGACTCTGCATAGAAGTTAAATAAGCAGGGTGACAATATACAGCTTTTGATGTGCTCCTTTCCTGATTTGGAACCAGTCTGTTGTTCCATGTCCAGTTCTAACCGTTGCTTCCTGACCTGCATATAGGTTTCTCAAGAGGCAGGTCAGGTGGTCTGGTATTCCCATCTTTTAGAATTTTCCACAGTTTGTTGTGATCCACACAGTCAAAGGCTTTGGCATAGTCAATAAAGCAGAAATAGATGTTTTTCTGAAACTCTTGCTTTTCCGATGATCCAGCGGATGTTGGCAATTTGATCTCTGGTTCCTCTGCCTTTCCTAAATCCAGCCTGAACATCAGGGAGTTCACGGTTCACGTACTTTACCAGGTGATGCTTTAGTGGTAGAGAACCCGCCTCCCAGTGTGGGACACCCAAGAGATACAGGTTCGATCCCTGGGTCACGAAGATCCCCTGGAGGAGGAAATGGCTACCCACTCCAGTACTCTTGCTGGGAGAATCCCATGGACAGAGGAGCCTGGTGGGCTACAGTCCGTAGCGTCTCACAGAGTCGGACATGACTGAGG
Source organism: Ovis canadensis (assembly GCF_042477335.2). Lineage (NCBI taxonomy): Eukaryota > Metazoa > Chordata > Mammalia > Artiodactyla > Bovidae > Ovis > Ovis canadensis. The sequence continues at coordinate 134,219,516 of NC_091247.1, read as the reverse complement.
GCAACTTAGCACAGGTATGCGGAGGAAGACCAGTGTGTCCGGACAGGAGAGGAAATAAGCAATGAGGCCAAATCATGTGGGGTTTTCTAGGTAGAGGAGTAACCATGTAATTTGATCAATAAGTTTATCAACCAGACTGTGACTAGAATAAAACAGGGTGCTGTTAATAATTAAACCCAGACTATGAGCATCGGCCAGAACATACTCACTTTTATGAGCCATGTTGATAGCGTCTCTTTGAATAAGGGCTGGGCAACCAACAGTGCCTCTTATTTCCTAGTGAACAGGTCAGAGAATTAGAACACCTTATCCAGTCCAAAAGGAACTCAAATAGAATTCAGAGGAGTGTTTTTCAGAACAGCTAGATTTATGATTTGCTTTAGTACGGACATAAGTAACTTTCATGTTATAAACATTTAGCATGGAAAGTTGGGTTTTCGAGTGAGGTACTTCCATGGTATATGATTCAAACATTTCTCAAGTATTTTCCACATTTTTTTTGTTGTTACTATAGCACTTGTCATTTGCAATGAGTGTTTATTTAAATGAACTTTTTTTTTAAGTTTCATTCTGGGTTTACATTTTGAGTATAAGTGAGCCGCTTACATTTTTTTCCTTTAAATTGCTGTAAAAACGTTATATACAGTTAAATGCATTGAGTCCAGTGAATTTTGCACACCCATGTAATCCACACTCAGATCCAGAGATGTAACATCTCTCTTTTACCCCAGAATACTCCCTTTTGAGGCACTTAAAATTTGATTAAGAAATATGGTTGTGGAGCCAGGCCTCAAATTAGAAATGAGTTGTTTTCTCTCTCCTTTTATAATGTTATTTTTGCTTCCTAAACATGTGGTAGTGGTTTCTTTAAACATGAAGGAAATTGTCCCCAGAAGAAACCGTTGCCTTTCAACTAGTTATGATTTAGTGGTTACTAATATGGTTCATCCCTGCCCAACTGGCTATGGCTTTTTAGTCTTTTAAAGTGAGTAGTAACATTTGAGTCATATCTCTGTCAGTGACTCACACACTTACTAAGGGTTGCCTAGTGTTTATTATTAGACTGAAATTTTAGAATCTTGAGCAACAGAAAAAGATTGTGATAATGCCAAATTTACATAATATTCTCCCCTGGTCCCCACCTTTTTTGTTTGGCCCAGTGATGTCAGTCTATAGTAGACTGCAGATAAGGAGAGGAGACAAGCCGACGTTAAACCTGTGTGTAGAGCTGAATCCTAGCCTTTAGTACTTCCATCTCAGTGTTCTCAGCTCCAGTTGCCAAGGAGCAGTTAGACTATCGACCTGAGTTATAGCACAATCAGTTGTGAAATTGATTGAACCCAAGAGCTGTATGTCACTGTCTTTAAAGATTCTTAAATGTGGAGATAGAAAGACTTGTTCTGAAGAGACTGTTAATGAGTTTGGGATCTATGGGGGGACGGGGAAAGGGGGTATTCATCAGTGATTGAAAAGGGAGTTTTTACTCCCTTTTTTCCCATAGCTTTAATGTTCTAATTTGTAGCCTGATCTGGAACCAGACCTTTTTTTTTTTTCTCCAACTGTACTGAGTCTTTGTTGCATCCTGTGGGCTCTGCAGTTTGCGGTACGCAGGCTCTCTAGTTGGGGCACGTGGGTTCTTAGTTCCCTGACCAGGGATTGAACCCACATCCCCTCCATTGCAAGGCAGATTCTTAACGGTTGGACTACAAGGGAAGTCCCTGAAAGCAGATCTTGAATTAACTATTTTTATTTTTCCTGAGGAAGATAATGTGTTTTCTTAGCAAGCCCTCTGCTGCCAAAGTAGTGCTGTGTCGTGATGGTGATGGTGGTTAGTGGCTTAGACATGTCTTTCTCAGGGCAGTACTACCTAATATTTCAGTACTAGTTGGTCTCCCCCCCCCCGCCCCCCACCTATACTGCATTTTAAATGGAGTGAGTTTAGATGTATGGAAGGCTAAAGCCAAATTGGGTTAGGATGAGGCTTGTCAATAACACTTCCAGTTGGAGAGGCTGCTACTCTGATCACATATTACTAGCAGCTTCATTCCTCATTTTCAAAAACTTCTGTGCATTAAGCACAGGAAAATTGAATACAGCATTTCCATTGTATGTACATTGAGGAATTTTCCTTCCTTCTTACTGCAATCCTCTTACTGGCAGGCCTTCTGGGAGCACCAGACAGCTTTAGACTTCCTGCTCTGCTTCTCTGCTTCCATAAAAGTCAGACCTGAAGCTTCAGGCACTTCCTGTAGACTTCCTGAGTGCCAGGACTGTGCACCTATGTGCGTCCCTTCACTGACTCCTCATCACTGGCCTGTAAGATAGACAAATTGTTACTGTCATCATCTCTGATTCTGGTGGTATAACAATGTTATAAAACTTGCCCAGGTTCACAGAGCTGTGGGACAATTTGAGGCTGGAATCCAGGTTTGTTTGAGGTCAAGCACCCCAGAGAATGAATTGGCAACCCACTGTAATATTCTTGCCTGGAAAATTCCATGGACAGAGGAGCCTGGTGGGCTGCAGTTCATGGGGTTGTGAAGAGTTGGACACAACTGAGAAAGCACACACCAGCTCCTGACTGATACCGCATCCCAGTGTCTTGCTGTCTGAGCCCATAGTATTGTAATGGTTTGTTTTCATGTCTGATTTTCCCATTAGATGGAAAATCTTAAGGTCAGGAAACTCAGCCAGAGCTTTAGAAGAGGCTACAATTGGTTAATGTGCTGATTCCTAAGTATTTATTGAGCACCTACTCTGTGCTCAGCCTTGTTCTAGGCACTTGGAGTTATAGCAGCGAACCAAAGCAAAATCGTACCCTTAGAGCCGGAGGGAAGGAGGCCAGTAAAATGTATGGTATCTCAGACTGCTGGTGCTTAGGAATAGGGCTGCTGTGTTGGTATGTGGATATTGCTCTGTGGGGGCCCAGCAGAAAAGGGTCTGCTAGGGTCCCTGATCTAGGGAAGGGGTGCTTGGGGAGGGGAGGCTGCAAATTGCTATTTTAAGTAATGTAGTCAGGAAAGGCCTTACTGATAAGGTGACATTTGAGCAGAAACTTGAAGGAGACCAGAGAAACAGCCTAGGAGTTATCTGGGAAAAGAACATTCCATTCAAATAATTGAATGAATTCCCAAATCCTTCTAGGCTCATTTCTCCCCAAGTACATAATCGTAATTTGGCATTCTTGGACGCCGTTCTAATGTCAGCTCACCTGGTGTATGGTAGTGTTTTCCTGATCACTTGTTAACTTAGTTTTCTGGTTGGTGTATGCCCCCAGGAGTCAGCACAACTTTGATTACTGGAAAACTCAGCTGGTTGTTTTTTTTTTTTTTTTCCTTCTCTCCATCTTAGAGAGAATTATAAATCATCATAAACAGGCTGATAAGAAGACTTGAACTTTTACAAAAAGGGTCTGGTTTCTTTAAACTCTGTATCTACAGTAAATATGAAATGGGAACTGATGCTCGATATGATACAGCAAGGTGCTCAGGGTTTTGTTAGGATGTTTAGCTAGGCAAGCTAATACACAAGCCCTGAATACACAAAGGTTTTTCTTGCTGGCGTTTGGATAACTGGAAAATTGGGTTATCCAAAATGGCTAGTTCTTACAGAATGTGAGATTACAGAGACTTGTTATCATTTAGAGCCCCAGGTCTTTCATCTATGAGATGTGATAAAAGCAAGGGTAACATTACCTTCATCATACAATCACTTAAAAATCATGGAATACTTACTCTTTAAGATTCTGGAGGGGAATCTGGTCTATTCTTGAGTTACGGAAAGTCCCTGGTTTTAGGATATGAATATGTATGTTTCTTTGGTTCCACTTGCCTTATCAAAGATGAATGAAATGTACTTTCTCAAATATGTTCCCCATGAATTTTTCCCCATCCTTGATCCCAGCCCAAGAAGTAATACATTCTTTCAGTTTGAAACTTGCTATATCCATCCAGTGAAGGTGGTCTTCCTTTTGCTGTATAAAAATTGGAGTGCTTTAGGCATTGTTGAGTCCAGATAAATACAAGATAATTCTGGCTATTTGATTAAATATGGTGGGGTGGAATTGTGGGGAAAAGGGAAGAGAAGGAATTTAAAAAGGGAAGTACACTTTAAAGAAAAGCAATGGCGATCTTATGTAGGATTTCATGCAGAACTTTATAAACTTTTTATCCAAAGCATTGTGTTAAGTGTAAGTCATTTCAGTTGCATCCAATTCTTTGCGATCCTATGGACTGCTGCCCACCAGCCTCTCCCCTGTCCATGGGGTTCTCCAGGCAAGAATACCGGAGTGAGTTGCTGTGCCTTCCTCCAAGGGATCTTTCCTACCCAGGAGTCGAAACCCACGTCTCTTAAGTCTCCTGCATAGGTTCTTGACCACTAGTGCCACCTGGGAAGCCCTGTCCAAAGCAAATATTTACCAAAAGCGCCATGAGGCCTTTTTGGGGGTCAAATAAGTAGACTCCCCCAGACTTGTTGTTCTTGCAAATGCTAACTTATCTTGTACTATCTAATTATCTCAGTTCTGTGTAGTGGCCTGATGATGACAGGCCCACAACCAAAGTTCCCTTATATTGCATTTGGGGACAGAAGTGAAATAGCCATGTTATCTGAAACTTGGTATGTATACAGGTAGTGATTAGAGCCTGTGAATCTTGTGATAATAATTATTGCAGTAATCTATGACTTCTCTCCTGAAAGATTTCCCAGATTCGTCTGTGCGGATTAACATTCATTGTCTTATCAAGATGCTGGCTCTGAGTCTCTGGCTATGAAAGGTATATTTTTACCCTTCTGTTTCCATGAGAAAAACCCTGCCTTCATTTCTTAATGAGCGTCTCCTTTGTTTTTCTTCCTTCCACCTACTCACGCTGAACTTGTCAATTTAGACAGGAAGACACACTACCGTGTAGAATAAAATGAAAACATTTAAAAGTGTGGTTGGACAAACTTATTTTTAAACCTTTTGGTGTAATACTTTGTGTTAGTCAGTAACTAAAGTTCTGATAAAGCTAACAGACGGAGTTCCTTAGTTGAGTCTTTCATAGTTAAAAGGCTTTAGGGCGTTGTTAGAGTAAAACTATATTTCAGTATCTTGAGTATACCTCTCTGACCTAGTGTATTTTTTTTTGTGTGAAAACTCTCATTTCATTAGAAATTTATTTTGGGGGAATAAAACCCAGCAAGTTTGTGTGAGTGGGTGTGTTACATATGTTCGCTGGAGGTTTGCGGTGGGTAGAGAGTAAGCATTGGAAAGAGAGGGTAAAATTCAAGAAGTAGTACAAAAGGAACATTTCTACATCCTCTGGGTGTCATGTGTATGACTATGTATGGTCTTAAAGCAATGCAGGGAAAGAAATGTGCTGATACGCTTCAATTTTTTTTTAATAGGGTTTATACTGATGCCTGGCGACTGATTTTGATAAAAGCAAGTAACAGAGAAAGAAAAATATTTCTTTCACCCTAGTCTGTCATCACACCAGGAAAGTATGCCCCTGGATCCATACCACTTAAAACCTTGTCCTGTTCGGTTGAGACTGGAGCGCCTGACAGTGTATGAACCAGGAGGACAGAACTCTCATAAGCTTTTCAAACCACCAACCTTTAGGAAGTGCCTACTATAGCGGGGACTCTCCTTCTTAGAACTGAGTTTTCCATGTTGGAAACAACTTGGCAAACTCAAAAGGTCCTAATCAATGCTGGCAGTCAAAGACCAAAAGCTATAGCATTAAAAGGGACAGACTAGCAAGTGGAACCTCCCATTACAGAAAGAAGAGGTGAAGTTAGAACTGCCCTTTTATCCTTACACCTAGATGAAATGTCCATCTATGAACTCAACTCCCAAGATAGTAACGTGGGAATCGGATTATAAGATGGGCTGCTCCAATTGCAAGGACAGAAGGCTGCTGTGCCCATGCAAGCCTCTGATTCTGTGGGCTTGGGTTTATTTTGTTTGTTTGTTTGTTTTTTTTTTTGGACTTAGTTTGGCCACCAAGCTCAAGTTTTGCTATTAGGATTTTCAAATTTAAAATGCCAATGATAGGTCTCAACCCTTTTCTTCTTTTCTAGGCCCTGGCAAAGAGCAATCACAGACCACATGTTCCCATGATCATTTCAGGGTTGTGTGTAATTTTGGATACACTCCGTTCTCTCCTGGGAGAAACATATTAGAACGTAGGAGGGAAGAGTAATGGTGTTGTAAGTAGCCTATCTCTGTATGTAAAGAAGTTAACTCTCCACACACCACGGTACCTACTATAGCCTTGATGCCACCCAGGGTCACCTGAGAGCTCAAGAGCTGGACCGAGCAGACCGCCATTCTTCTCGTGTGACAAAGTCCAGAGTCATTCTCAAGTCTTCTCACGTCCCTAGGCAGCACACCCTCTCCTCTGAGCTCTGCCCTTGAACCCTACCTCTGTTGGATGAGGCCTACTGGGTTAGCATTGTAGTAGCCTGCGTGGACTGTGCCACCCAGCCCTGGAGCTGGGCCTTATCTGCATTTTGGCATCTTCTCTCATAGAAGTAGAAGCATCTCTTTGTACATCTGGCTTTAGCAAAGGAACAAGAAGATGCAGGAGACTGACATTGCAGCAGCCAAGACATTGTGAATTCTTAGGAATTTTCTTTTTTTTTTTTTTAATGCTTTGGTCACTTCTGGATCCCAAGCCCTGCTGCTAGTGCCAAAGGACAAGGCACATTTCATCCTCACCGGGTTCCTGGCCTGGAAAATGGAGTTGAGAATACATCCAACCTTTTAGCTCTGAAATTCAACCTCTGAAAGTAGATTTGGGGTTTTCTTCCATCCAGGTTTGGCAAAAACATTTTTGGCAGTCAAACCTGACCTGATGTGAAGAAGCAGCCTTCTTCTTTCTGTGTCTGTCCACACATGGTACTGCAGGAATGTTCACGCGGTTGAGTTCCAGTCCCCAGGAAAGGCATTCATACCATGTGATACATGATCCGTATAGACTCTCCAACATCTGAAAAGTGCTGAATTGCAGAAACTCAAGTGGCCCTTAGGTGTGGAATAGAGTTATCCAACTCAGAAGGTATTGTTGTTTATCGCTAGGTCACGTCCAACTCTTTGCGACCCCTTGGACTGCAGCCCGCCAGGCTCCTCTGTCCATGCAATTTCCCAGGCAAGAATACTGGAGTGGGTTGCTATTTCCTTCTCCAGGGGATCTTCCTGACCCAGGCATCGAACCTATGTCTTCTGCACCGGTAGGTGGATTCTTTACCTCTGAGCCCACCAGGGAAACCCTCAGAGGGCATTAGGAGGGATAGCTAATAGCTGTGAGGGGGTTAGATGATGGTCATTTAGTGCTGGCCACTTTTGCCATCACACTGTGCTCTTGAATGACAGTGGGAGGCTATGTTTAGCTCAAGGAATAGCTACAAAATTTTGTTTCAGGAAGTACCTGCAAGCTTGTAGTTTATACATTGGCTTATTTTATTTCTGTTGTTTACATTTATCCTGAGTGTTGAATTTTTATTTTATTTTAAATTTATTTTTAATTGGGTATAATTGCTTTACAATGTTGTGTTAGTTTCTGCTGTAGAACAACATGAATCAGCTCTAAGTATATATATATAAGTATAATCTATAAGCCTCTTGAGCCTCCATCCCACCCCTTTAGGTCGTCACAGAGCACCGAGCTGAGCTCCCTATATTATGCAGCAGCTCCCCACTAGCTATCCCACTAGCTGGCCATCTTACCATGATAGTGTATGTATGTCAGCGCTCCTGCATGTTGAATTTGCTTGTGATTTTCTTTGAGGGTGGCTTCTCAGTGCTTCCTAACTCCAATTTTTTTTATGAGGAAAAATAGCATTTTCTCTTTTCCCCCCCTTTCTCTCTCTCTAGCACTTAAATGCCCTTTCTTCCTGATCATAGGGAACCAGAAAGCTGATTACTGGTGATGCTGCAGAGCCTTTCTCTGACAGTGGTGATGAATGGCCAAGAGATGCTAAATGTGAAACAGTAATTCAGAAAAGCTCTCAGGACATTTTTCCCCGAGGCAGGTGCTAAGAACTTCTCAACAGGGACAAATTAGTGGGGGAAACAGAAAATGAACACGCAGGATGTAAACCTTTGACTGTAAATATAAGCTGATTGCGGGAGAGACTTGGTATTTTGTTTGATGTTTTCTCTATGGTATAGTCTGTTGCCTGAGGTAGCTAAAATTCTTTTCCCTGCACGTAAACCTAGGAGCTTGAGTATGAGGGAGAATAAAGAGAGCTAAGGTGGAAGAGCTTGCTTGATTGAAATAAAAAATTAAGCACTTTTTGTCCCATGGTGATAAGATAATCAAAATATCCTTCCATTGTGAGAAATGTTGGTGTTTAGTAAAAAACAAAAGGAAAAACAGGCAGAGAGTAGTGGATTCATTTTGCCTGTTGAAACCTGTGTCCCAAACTTACTGAATGGAGACTGTTTTCTGAAAATGCATTCTACCAAATATTTCAAGTTGTTAAAAGTATTTTTGTTTTTGTTGTGTTTTGTTAAGATTTTGGATTCTCAGATTCTAAGATCTGAATTTCTATGTTGTCTTCATCACAAACAAAACAAGAAATGTAAATGAGCAAAATAAATCATAGTAAGTGGAAAGGAGATTTAAACAGCAATGAGAACTTAAAATTTTAATAATGTTTTATGTTTACATGCTTACAAGTCTTTTCATGCCGACAGCTATTTTAGAGGCCAAAGAAATAAATTTGTCTTGAGCACAGTTGCTATGAATTTTTCATAGAATCCATATTTTTTCTCTTTAATTGTCATGGCTTTCTGAGTTCTGAATGGCATACAGCTCCCCCACTTCCCTAGGTTATATTGCCTCGAGACAAATAGAGAATTTGTTGGAAATTAAAGCACTCACAATTGGTGTTAAGGAAAAGGAGAAAATCACCAGAGCTCTCTCCTTTTCCTGTAACGGAAGAGCATAGGTAACCATGTTTTGGTTGGCCTTCTCTAAGGGTGCGCACAGACCATGGAATCGACTTGAAAATAAATCAGTATTACCCACTCCCCCAGCCCCCACCCAAAGTGATCAGGGCTGCAGTTATATTCGGTCCTCAGTTATGGTCCCACACCAGACAAAGTCTGATCTTCCCCTCAAACACAATAGAATTTAATCTGTTATTTCTTAAATGCCTTTTAAGATTTTTGAGTCTCTGTTTCTTAATTTTCTTTTTCATTCAATGACTGTTTTTAATTTTTATTTTTGATAAAAGGTAAAATCTACCTCCCAGTGTCCTCCTCCTTCTGTACTGAAGACACATCCATGATAACTTTCCAAAGAATAAGGAGAAAATGGCTCATTCTTGAGTGGTGTGTTCAGTAGAAGAAGAAGTTAGGATCTGCACTGTTTCTAATATATATGAAAGGATCTGCACAGTCTCTTGAGAGAGGACTTTGAGTTAAAGTCAAAGTTGGAATGACTAACCCTGATCACTTTGGGTGGGGGCTGGGGGAGTGGGTAATACTGATTTATTTTCAAGTCGATTCCATGGTCTGTGCGCACCCTTAGAGAAGGCCAACCAAAACATGGTTACCTATGCTCTTCCGTTACAGGAAAAGGAGAGAGCTCTGGTGATTTTCTCCTTTTCCTTAACACCAATTGTGAGTGCTTTAATTTCCAACTTTGAGGTTTGTTTCAAGCTGTTGTTGGGTCCACTTTAACCAGTCCAGGCCTACTCATTGTATCTAAACCTCTTTTCCTTTCCTTTAAATTTTTTTTAATTAAATTTTTTAATTTTTTAATTTTAATTTTAATTTTAATTAAATTAAATTAAATTTTAATTTTAATTTTTTAATTTTTTTTAATTAAAAAATTATTTATTTATTTGGTTGTGCTGGGTCTTCATGGCAGCACCGGGATCTTTAGTTTTGGCATGTGGGATCTATTTCCCTGATCAGGGATTGAACCCAGGCCCCTTGCATTGGGAGCTCAGAGTCTTAAGCCACCAGGGAAGTCCTTCCTTTCTCTGTAAATATGTGTTCAATATGCGATTTTATGAGCAGCAGCCAACAACGCAGGATTCCACTCAGTTGAATTCAAAGGTCATGACGACATGGTTTATAATCTAATGCAGAAAAGGGATGTGACAGAATCTCACAGTAAGAGTATTTTGTGTCATGATAAAGGTTTCATAAGGGAAGTGCCATTTAAAGAAACCTGATGGGTTGAGGGAAGCTGATAGTGAAAAGGGAATGATGTCAAGACTGAAGCGGCTTGAGTTCAGTGAACAGAGTATTCCAGTGTACCTAGAGCTCAAGGTATGTGTTTAAGACCTTGTCCTTAAAAAAAAAAAAAATCACAGTCTGGTGAGGGAGAAATGTAAATAAACGTATGAATGAAAGTACATTTTGCACTCTGAGTTATGCACAAAGACCTTTGGAACATCGAAGAAGAAACCCTAACTGTGATGGAGACTGGGGGTTGGTTGGAAAGCTTCACTGAGATTTGAAACTTGAAGGAGTAGTACTTTGTCCACAGAAATATTAAAAAGGGGAAAGTGCATACAAGTTCCCCTTGTCCTTTGAACTTGTAACAGACACAACTTTTCTGGGACTTTCTAAGGACATTTTATTCCCAGATTCTGCTAGGCAGTAGTTCTCCCTTCTCTGAATTGAAGTGCAAGGATGCCAAGTTCTGCTTTTTCTTTTCTTACCGATTTGTCTCAGTTTTTTCTCTCACTGTTATTTTTGGTATTTATCTCTGTTTTTCCTCAGCAAAGGTCCGTTTGCTTCTCAGCCTGGACCCTGTAGGCAGCAGCCATGCTGTCTTACCTTCCAGGGGAGACTCTCAGGTCCTCTTCCCCAACATCCCTTCAGTTTCATGAAGCAAGAAACCTAGTTATTACAGAAGCGTGGCGGGACCCTTGCTTTTGGTGGTAGAGTGGTATAAGAGACATTCTTAGGCTTACACCCAGAGATGGTGTTTGAAGTTGAGGCTCTGAAGTCAGATTGCTCAGTTCTGCCACTTACTATATCTTTAATCTCAAACTAGTGCTCAACCGTCAGCGCCTCAGTTTCCTCTTCTGTAAAATGGAAACAATATAGTACCTACCTTACAGGGTTATTGTGAAAATTAAATGAGATAATCCATGGAGAGCATTTAGAACTGTGTAGAACTTAGGATGTAGTCACATTTTAAGAAATACTGGCTATTATTTAAATTTTTCGATGAGCCTTGTGGCACTTTCTTGCTTTGTGTGTGGCATAATGCCAACCTTTGATGAACCTTAGATGTTTTCTGTGTCACCTTGACTGGGCCATGGGATGCTCAAATATATGGTTAAACATTGTTTTTGGTTGTATCCACGAGGGTGACTCTGGAAGAGATTAGCATTTGAATAGGTGCCCACAAAGACACGACTGAGCCACTGAACAATGTGGACTGAATAACGCAATGGCCTCTCCAGTGTGGGTGGGTATCGTCCTATCTGTTGAGGACCTGAATTGAACAGAAAGGCTGAGGAAGCTTGTTCTGCTGACTGAGCTGAGGATCAACCAAGCTTCTGCCCTTGAGGGTGATCAAACCTGTAAACTACATCCTAGGCTTTCTTGAGTCTCCAGCTTTCAGATAGCCCACGTGGGGCTTCTCAGCCTCCATAATTGTGCAAGCTGATTCTTCACAGCAAATCTCTTTATAGATATGTATTCCTATTGGCTCTTCTCTCTGGAGAACCCTGACTAGTCCACAGCATTTCTAATCAAAGTGTGGTCTGCAGCAAACAGCCTCAGCATCAGCTCGCTAGTTCATTAGGAATACCAATTCTCAGGTTCCACCTTGCAGGTTTAACAAGATCCCTGAGTGATTCCCATCCACATTAGAGCACACAGTTCCTTGTTCCCCATGGAAACTTCCTGGTTGTATCAATGCTCCAACTATGGAATAGCCACAGCCTCATATCCCAAATTGAGGATCAGCCAATTAAAGACAATTTCAGTAAAGACACAGAATTAACAAAAATCTAGCCCTATTTCAGATGGTACAGTTCTTGTGGAAAAAACTACATGGTTTTAAAGGCCTAACAAGTCCAGAAAGATGAGAACAGGAGGAATGGATCCACACTTTGAACACAGTTGCATACCACAGAGGAATAGAGGAGCAGGAGGGGGAGAGAAAGCTAGTGACCAGGAGCAGTGTTCTTTACCCTGCCCTTACAGCGGCAACCTATGGACCTTCTCTGGTGGTCCAGTGGTTAAGAATCTGCCTCCCCAGCTTGGATGGGAGGAGAGTTGGGGGAGAACGGATACATGTACATGTGTGGCTGAGACCCTTCACTACTTACCTGAAACTATCGCAACATTGTTAATCGGCTATACCCCAATAAAAAATAAAAAGTTAAAAAAAGGGATCTGCCTCCCAATGCAGGAGATGCTGGTTCCATTTCTGGTTGGGGAGCTAAGATCTGACATGCCTCGGGGCTTCCTGAGCCTGCACACTGCAACTACCCAGCCCAGCAATGAGACATCACAAGTGAAGCTAGGAAGACCCCATGTGCCACAGCTAAGACCCAACACAGCCAAATTAGTAAATGAATAAATGATCTTTTTTTTTTTTTTTTTAAGGGGCAACCTAGAAAAGAATCACGGGGTCTGAGAAGAGGATTACCTAAGAGTCAAACATCTACTGAGGAAAGTTGACCAGAGATAAGAACTAACAAAAGGCCTTTGAGCCAAGAGCTCTTTCACTGACCTGGTTTCCTGTCAGTTAACTTTTTGCTAAGAAGGGGGAGAATGACAAGAACTTAGGAGGTATTTTTCTTAATGGGATTGACTGGGATGGGAATCAAGACATTGGTTGGAGAGGTACCTATGTCTACCTTCCCTTCTCTCCTCAGTTTTCTGAATGACTGAAAATAAACCACTTTACATTCTCTCAGATGTTCAGATTTCCAGCCGGAGTCCTCAAGAACTATTCAAGAGGACCAGGAAAACATTGAACGGATATAATGGTAATCCTCAAAGCTATTGGGCAATATCAGGACCAGATGAAACTGTGTCCAATAAAAGGTGAATAAGTAGGAAAAGTGGAATTTCCTTACAAATCATAAAAAAAAAAAAATGGAAAAAGAGTGCAACATGTGAAAGGAAGGTGAGATATAATACATGGTAAAGTAGAGCTTACTTCAGGGAATTGCAAACAACAGGTAAATTTCCTCCATCTTCTCGGAGGAATTTGAGTGCTGGTGAATGGATAGGCGAGCTGGCATACTGAAGAAGGACACTGAAGGGAAGAAGGCGATCGGTTTTGAAATGAAAACGGCTTTAGAAGCAGAATCAACATTGAAAGAAGATCAGAGTTATGGAGGGTAGGCATGAGAAAAACCACACAGAAGGCAGTGGAAAAATAGAAGGCAATGAAATAAATTAACTTGGAGCTCATAGAAGTGGAGACCCAACACAGGGCTGATGAAAATCTAGAATGAGCTGTTTTTAAAGCTTAAGAAGATACTTCTATATGTATAGCATGTTGTGAAAATATAAAGCAATGGGTGGAAATAATGACTCTTAATTTGAAAGAGTGACTACCTCGAGGGATTGGGAGATGGAACCTGAACTGTACACAGGGTGATGGCGCTGGTCACGTCTTATCTTTCAGGTAAGGTAGTGGGAGGGTGGGTATTCACTGTATTATTATTTATAGCTCTTTGTTTTATACTCATGAAGATGTGGTAGACCAGACCTCCTCATACTTTATAGATTAAGAGTTAAGTTCTAGTAAATTATTTCTAGAACTCAGCATTTTCAAAATTCATATTCAAAAATTTCTTTATTCAGAATTTCTTCTATTTTTATCTTAAACATTTTTCTATTATAAAATGTTTATAAAGTCTATCACCAGGTTTAAAGAAAACCTTTTGAAATTATAGTTGCATTAATTTTATATTCTCTTTGAAAGGATTAACATTTTAATGACATTAAATCTTTCCATCTAGGACATGAAAAATACAGCAATATCTGATCATATTTGGTTTCTAAAGTCTGGATGAGAAAGCCAAATAATCTGTTCTTAAAAGTTGAGAGACTGAAGAATTTGTTAAAGTTTTCTGAATATATTCAGCTCCTAAATTGCATAGTGAGAGCTGAGGTTAGTAAAGAGAACTATCTGAACTTTTACTTGTTATTTTGCCAGTTAAATTCTGCAGTAAAATGAACTTTCTAATGGTAAATTGTTCATGAGTTTCCAATTTCTTCTTTGGTAAAGAAGAGAGGGAAAGTGTTATTTTTGTTTTACATTTTCTCTTTTGTATTATTATTATCTCCATGTCTTTGCTTTTTTTTTTTTTTTTTTTGGCTTCACTGGGTCTTCATTGCTGCATGCAACTTTCTCTAAGTTGCAGCCAGCGGGGGCTTCTTCTCCAGTTGTGGTGTGCAGGCTTCTCATTGTGGACATGTGGGCTCAGTAGCTGTGTCACACAGGCGTGGTTACCACATGGAATGCAGGATCCTCCTGGCCCAAGGATCAAACCCACATATCCTGCATTGGCAAGTGGGTTCTTAACCCCTGGACCACCAGGGATGTCCACTTTGCTTATTTCTATTTGCTTGATTCATCAAATTCTCATGCAAAATTCCCCACTCTGGCTTTGGTTTCTCTGATGGTTAAACCTGATTTTGTCAGAGTTTTGCTTTATATATTTTGCTGCTGTAGTATTTGGTGTACAGGAATTCATTCATTATACTTGTAGACATCATAATATGCCTCTTTTTCCTGCTTAATGGTCTTAAATTCTTCTTATCTGATCTTGATTCTGCCATTTCTGCTTGCTGTTTGCGTACATTTGCCTGGTATGATTTTCCACGAGCTTTTGTTTTCAAGCTTTTTTCATCAGTCTGTTTCAGGTGTGTTTCTTGAATACCACACAGGGCTGGTATATCTGTTAGGGTAATTTGGGTTGCAAATAAGGTGCACTGGTTTCAAAAGATAGAGGAGGATATATTTGGTCCTATATAGTTGCAAGATAGGTTTCATTTCAAGCCTGGCTTGTTTCGGTTTTGCTGCTTGATTTCTGAGTTCTTTCAGCTCAGCTCTGTGTTCCTTTGTGTATTGAACTGTTTGTTTCATGGGAGCAAAATGGCCAGAGAGGTCCCAGGTCCCCCATGTCTTTATACCTCACAGTTCAGAGGAGAAAACTCTTCTGAAAACCTTGACAACTCTTCAATCATGTGTCAAACCCTTTTTTAAAAAAAAAAAAACAAAACAAACCCCACCATGACCAATGGTGTGCCATGCCCGATTAAGTCTGGGCCTGTATTACTCATCCTTGAACCAATCACTTTGGTGAAGAGATTGGTATTATGTTAAGTGGTTAGTTAGTTAGTTAAGTCGCTCAGTCATGTCCGACTCTTTGCTACCCCATGGACTGTAGCCCACCAGGCTCCTCCGTCCATGGGATTCTCCAGGCAAGAGTACTGGAGTGGAAGCTTCAAACCTATGGGACTTCCCTGGTGGTTCCATGGTTAAGACTCTGAGCTTCCACTGCAGGTGGCACGGGTTTGATCCCTGGTTGTCTGCCACATGACATGGTCAGAAAAAAATCTCAACCCTAAAATTGAAATTTGAGACTAATTCCCAGCCAAACTAATGTGCCATTATTCAAGAGAACAGAGTAAGTAAGTATTGTATAGAAAGAAGTTAGTACAGTTCTCACTAACAAATAGCAAAATCATTGTATATCTTCAGAAGCCAAAAGGTCAACTGAAAAAACATCCCAGAAATAATTAAAAATAATAAACAAAATTGTTGTTGCAATATTATTAACATTCACAAGGAAAAAAATAATAGTTTTCATATTAGAAAGAATAACCAGTTAGAAAATATAATTGAAGAACGTATTTCATTTATAAAAGTATAAAAATATATTGGAATATATTTATTTAGAAATATGCAGTATTTATATCAAACCATATGAGCTTTTAGATTTAAGCTGTTTCTACCTTGAGAAACTTAATTTTATAAAGTTGTCTGTCCTCTTTAAAATACTCTTTTTTGGGTGTGTGTTTGATGGCGGGGAGAGCAGCTGAGATAAGAGATTTAAAAGTGCATCGGATAAAATGGATTGTTATACTATCCAGAAAATTTCTAAAAACAAAACCAAAACATGTAATGGGCCTGGGTGGAAGAAGAAAGCCTTTTGTCACCAGATACATAAACATGGTATAAAACTAGAATAATTAAAAACAATGGTGTGCTGGTGTAAAAGCAAATAAAGAAAATAGCTAGACACAAAAGAAAAATCCAGAGAAAGACTAAAGTAATGTAAAGATGGCTTAGAACATTAACACATTAAGTATGTATGTATATGTGGTGTATATAAATCCAAAAGTTATGAATTATTCAATATATAATTAGATGATAGTTAAAATACAGAGCCAGATCCTTATCTCACAGCTCATACTAAAATCAGTAACAAATGTAATTAAACTGTAAATTGAAGTAGAGTAGGTCTTTCTATGAACCAATCAAGAAATATGACTATATAGGTTTTAATTTTTATATGTGAAAAGAAATATATTATCAAACAATCCTTTCCCTCTAGCTAAGAAAACTATAAAATCTGAACAAAATTTTAAGAGGAAAAAACCATTTAAATCACCAGTGAGCTAAGAAGTCAAAGAAAAAAAGGGGTGAAAAAAAAGAAAGAAAGAAAAAGGAAACCCAGAGAACTGAGAAGAGCCCATGGAGGAGGAAATGGCAACCCACTCCAGTATTCTTGCCTGGAAAATCCCATGGACAGAGGAGCCTGGTGGGCTATAGTCCATGGGGCCACGAACAGTTGGCCACGACTGAGCAACTGAACCTGCACACTCCAGACAACTGAGCTTTGCATTTGGGACTGCTTTACCCTAGGGGTATCTACCAATTTTTAGAAATTGGTAATTAAGCAGGAGGCTGATAAGGTGAACTGAAACTTTAAAGTCTAGTGAACTAAACTTTAAGATCTAGGGGAGGAAAAGAAGTTCAATGCTGTCAAGGAGGGAAACCTAAACTCATAGGTTTTAGGTTGGGACTCCAAACTAAAGAGCTACATTCCATGAATAAGGGTGGTCCTAAATAGATCTTCCCCAGAAGGGACTGATTTTGTTATATTATGATTGAATTAGCATTATTTAGGATTGTCAGTGTCCCTAGCCACCTGTCAGAAACAAATAAAGTCTTCTCTGAAGGAAGGTAACATTTCATGTTCAGTTCAGTTCAGTCGCTCAGTTGTGTCCAACTGTTTGCAACCCCATGGACTGCAGCACGCCAGGCTTCCCTGTCCATTACCAACTCCCGGAGCTTACTCAAACTCATGTCCATCTAGTTGGTGACACCATCCAACCATCTCATCCTCTGTCGTCCCCTTCTCCTCCTGCCTTCAATCTTTCCCAGCATCAGGGTCTTTTCCAATGAGTTAGCTCTTTGAATCAAGTGGCCAAAGTATTGGAGTTTCAGCTTCAGCATCAGTCTTTCCAGTGAATATTCAGGACTGATTTATTTTAGGATTGCTTAGTTGGATCTACTTTCAGTCCAAGGGACTCTCAAGAGTCTTCTCCAAAACCACAGTTTAAGAGTCAATTCTTTGGCACTCAGCTTTCTTTATAGTCCAACTCTCACATCCATACATGACTACTGGAAAAACCATAGCTTTGACTAGATGGACCTTTGTCGGCAACATTACCTCTTACTAGCTTTTATATAGAAATTACTTCTTACTCTTTTTCAGATACAACACATCTGACACTCATTCAAAAATAACCAGACATACAAGGCATCAAGAGAGTGTAATGGAAAATCAAAAGAAACAGCAGTTGGTGTAAGGAGCCCACCAGGTATCTTAAAATTGGAGTTTTCATGCAATGGATTTTAAATTAAATATAATGAATATATCTGATACAATAAAACATGAGATTGGTAATTTCAACAGATAACGGTAAATTATAAAAAATACACAATGGAAATTCCAGAACAGGAAAAATGGAAATCAAGTCTTCAATGAATAGGTTTAACATGAAGCTAGACAAACAGAAGAGAGAATTAGTGAGCTGAAGATAAACGTGAAAAAATATACAGAATGAAGTATGAAAAGGTTAACACACAGAGACAACAATGTAAGAAGCATAGGGGAACTAGGGAAAAGTTTTAACCTATTTGTTAAGATTCCCAAAAGGAGAAGAGAGAGACAATAAGGGAAAAACAATATTTAAAGAGACAATGAATGATAATTTTCTTAAAAAAATCTCTGAACCCAAGCCCGATGAATATGTCATACAAGCTATGACTGTAATAACAGTGATGAAAATAATAGCATGAGGAATAATAGTGCCATCTAACATTGATTGGCAGCATTTTGTGCATCAGGAATCACTGCAGAATCTTTTAATTCTATTAGCATATTTAGTCCTCACTTTGAGACAGATGCTATTGTTATGTATATCCGAAAACACTTTATAAGCCAGTGAAAACACTAAACCAGCAGTAATGGTAGGTTATGTTATTTTCTTTATATGCACGGTATAGACCTCACCTGCCTCTTATTTTCCTTATACACATCTTTTCTCTAGTTTTGTGCCATAGGCTAAAGAGAGGAAGAGAGACAAAAACACAGAAGGAGAGGGAGAGGGAAAGAGGCAAAGACAAGGAGAGAGAAGAGAGAAATGGGGAAAAGGAAGATCTTTGTGAAGTTATTATCCCTAAGTTTTGTTTTTCTTTTTAAAAGTCATTTAGAGAGAGAGAGAAAACAAAAAGGCAATGCTATCATATAAGAGTATTGTTCTGTCTTGCTGATTTTGCCTAGGTTGAGATAGCTAGGTGCTGAATTAGAGATTCTGGAAGACACATGGGGTTTAAAGCTGATGGAGAGTTTGTCTTCTATACTTGCCTATCAAGCTAGACTCAAAGTAAGTGCTATAATGCAATATTCTCCTCCCCACTCACTGCATTTGCACAAAATCAGGGTCTTAAGTGCCAACTCAAGACAGTCACTAACTTTCCACACAGAACTTTTACCTGGTTATGGGAAAAATTAGAAATGGACTTTTGAGGTTCTCAAAGTACTTTTAGGAAGACATTAATGGACAGCCCCTTAAGATTGTAATTAATTCTGCAGAGAAATTATGATGGAATTGTCCATTTAGAAATTTAAATTTTGGACTTAGATTAAAAATTTTTAAGAGAAGAAAAAAAACAACCTTGCATAAGCAGAGATTCACGTAAAGTTCTTTTTAATCCCTAACAACTGTGGGTTTAAGAGTTTTACAAAACGAGAGGAACAAAATGATGTGTACTTTTCTCATCTTCACCCGTCTCTTTTTGCCCAGTCCTTCCCAAATTTCAGCTGCTTGGCATGTCAGCCAAATCCTGCAGTGCATGTCACTTTAGAACAATCTAAATGGGGAAACCACAGAGCTCCACTTCTTTAAAATTATGCACCAACAAACTGAGAATAATCAGAGGAAACACAAAACAGATAGATTTTCATCTAAAGTGGAATTTAAGACTGGTCACAAGTAATAGATTCTCTTTCGAGGATAATCTGAGGTTATTTGACTTCAACAAAACAATGGGTCACTATTTTAACATTAGTGTCAAGCTAGAACCATGAAGACCTTTCCGTTTCGCCACCGCTGTACCACCCCTCTGTCTCAGTACCTGCCACCCTCTGTTGCAAATCCCCGTTTGTGTATGCCTGTCTCCACTGTTAGGTTTTGAGTTCCTTGAAAGCAGGAATCTCTTCTTCACGCTTTTATTTGTTTGTTTTTGGCCATGTTGGGCTTTTCTCTAGTTGCGCTGAGCAGCGGCTACTCTCTCTCTTGCTGTGGAGCGCGGGCTTTAGAACGTGGGTCCAGTAATTGGGTCACACAGGCTTAGTTGCCCCACAGCAGGTGGGATCTTAATTCTCAGACCAGGGATCAAACCCTTGTCCCTTGCATTGCAAGGTGAATTCTTAACCACCGGACCACCAGAGACATCCCTAGTGTACTGTTTTGTTTTTTTTTTCCCCTCTTATTTTGGCAAAGATTTCAATTACTCTCCTTTCTGGCTCATTTTCTTTCTTTCCCACAGATTCTTAGGGTAAGAAAAGAAGTGAGGAAAACAGTCATTGTATTGAAGATATCAAAGGTCAGGAAAGTTTAGTTTTTTCTTTCTTTTTTTTTTGGAAAAAAGTAGTTCTTAATACTGGCTTCATTTCTCTGGGTTGTCTCCATAGCAGCCTAAAGTAGCAACCTGGTCACTTACGTGTGCTGTAATTCTACAGTTTATGACAGTGAAAGAAGACACAGTGGGAGAAGGTAGATCACATTGGATTTTCTGAGAAAATTTCAAACCACAGGTTGGTTATTGGGTGATATCTCCTTTTTAAAATCGTCTGGATTCTGGGGTTTCCCTGGGTGGCTCAGTGAGTAAAGAATCCACCTATAATACAGGAGACGCAGGAGATGCAGGTTCGATACCTGAGTCGGGAAGATCCCCTGGAGAAGGAAATGGCAACCCACTCCAGTGTTCTTGCCTGGAGAATCCTATGGACAGAGGAGCCCGGTGGGCTACAGTCCATGGGGTTGCACAAGAGCCGGACACGACTGAAGCGACAGCATGCACGCGCAGTCATGCACACATGAATTCTATGTATAGGCAACAATTGCCCTAGAAAGTTTCCATGCTTTGGGAAAGCTTGCATAATTGCTTATGCGGACTGCAAAACCATCCCTTGATGTGAACTTAACCCAAAGAAGGAAAACTCCTACTTGAAATTTCAGGCTTTCCCTCCTGCAGAGATGGAAGCAGGGATGGGGGATATTTGTAAGGGTGGAAGAAGGGAGGGTTTTGTGTAATGAGTGGAAAAAGCATTGAAGAGTTTATAAACAGTCACAGTGCATTGAGGCCACTGCATCTGAGATTTTCCGGTGGGGGTTGGGGGGACACAAAACCATAAACTCAATCATTTGTCCTCATTTCAGCAGAGAAGGAGATTGTCCACTTTGTGTCTTGTTCTTTTTTGTGTGTGTGTGTGTGTCTTCTTCTTTTATGTTTTGAAGATTGATGTCAAAATGAAAGCACTGAGCTATTCCTGGGCTTTTCTTTCCTAATTTGTCAATTGAAAATCCACTTCTGAGGTGGCGGGATTTTGTGCGTGCTACAGATGAGTTTTATTCAGAACCTTTGCAAGTTGTGACTTCAGAAAATTCTTTATCTTTTTAATTTTAAGAGAGCAATGGAAGTCTCATGGAGAAGCTTGTTACTGGAAATCAGTTTAGGAATCTCTGATATGGGAGAGGGTGGGTGGTTTATAATATCAAATCCAAGGTGGGAGGGATTTTTCAAAATTATCAAAAGCAGGGCAGGTGCAGAAGATATTAAATTCTTAACTATTAATAGGGGGTTTCAAGACCAGGTACTTTGTTTTCCCAGACAGTCTTGTAGCTTGGAAAGGAGAGCATCTCTAAATCCTGGTCTCCTCCTTGTGTGTACGTGTGTGTGTGTTTGCTAAACAAAAAGACAACGTTCTTTCCCCAGATCTCCTGGATTTTACAGGTTCAGGGCGGCTTGCCCTGTGTAAGACAATAAATATGCAAGATAGCAACAGGGCAGTTACTCTAAGGCCTTGGCCTTTGTTAGGATTAACTGTTAAACCAAGAGGCAAAACAGGGCGGCCGGGTTTTTTTCACCACTGGCCTTGGCTGTTCCTGGGTGCCAGATGGCATTATATCCATGAAAAAAAAAATGCTGCAAGTTATAATGTTGACCAGGCACTGTTACTTCCACTTGATCACACTGTTTGGGACACGCTTTGATGTACAAAACACTCTTAAGATAATGAAATGCGTTGGCAGCTGGCTAATGGCTGGGAAAGTGCAAACCCTGCATTGAACTCTTCCTCCAGACTATTCAATGGCAAGGTAACGGCAGACCGGGGCTGGACAAGGAGTAAAGAGGCTCATTGCCAGGCAGGCCCGGGACTCCTGGGCGAGCGGCTGTGGAGTGGCTGGTATTTTTCTCCCTTCAATAGATGTGGTCTGTGCCGGCAGCAAATGAGAAATAAATCCATCAAGGCCAAGTTCAGGCTGATTTTGAAGCAGCTGCTGGAATTTGCATAAGAGTCTGGTGCACACAGGTAAACAAAGTTGGACCAAAGTGGAGGTGACCTGAGAATGTTAGCTTTTGTTTCTCTACAAAGTTGGGCCTCATCTTTATGCAAAAAAAAAAAAGTCTTTTGAATTAAATTTGACTTTGCTGCCGCTAATCTTTTCACTGGCCTGATTCACTGGGAAAGTAGAGCATGCATAATTGGACAGGGAGGCATTTGCTCACCCCTCTCTCCCCTGATGCTACAGGCCAGCTCCACAGAGGTACACCTCGGGTGGGTAGCAGCCCCGTTGGGAAATCCTCCTGTACCCTTGGTCCCACAACGCCCCCCCCCCCGCCCCCCGCCTCCACTCATTTGCTGGCCACCAAAATTTCTTCTACCACCCAGACTTCCCCCAGCTAAACAGAAACCCTATTTCAAATGGCTCCTGATTCTCCAGTCTGTGCTCTTATCTATGTTGTTAGAACATAAACTCAGGGCAGAAACTCTCCTTTTAGACCAAAGGTCAGGAAATGACAGGCCAGTCGTGGAACCAGCTCCAGCTGGCCACCTGTTTTTGTACAGCTCAGAGAGCTAGAAAGAGTTTTTATATTTTTAAAAGATTGGGAAAAGTCAGAGGAATAATATTTGATGGCACAAGATCATTCTATGAAATTCAAATGTTCATGTCGAGAAGTAAAGTTTGATTGGCACCCTGCCACACCTCTCACTCACTGTATGTATGAGCTGTGGCCGCTTTTCACCACAGCTGCAAGGCTGAGCAGTTGCTTCAGAGACACTAGAATGGGCCGCCAAGCCTAACATCTTTACTATCTGATCCTTCACAGAGAAAACTGGATTCCTGCCTTAAGCTTTCTGCAGAGCCACAGAGGGGGTGCTTAATACACCTTTCCGATCCTTTCTGAAGTCTGAGAGTAAGTTTAGCTGGGTGAAAAGTTCTCCAGAATCCCAGTGTTTGCATCACCTTTATCTGCAAAGGTTGTTAGTATCACCAATTGAGACACTTTCCTTCCTTTCTAGCTTCAAATGGAACCAGTTTTTGAAGCTCTTGCTAAAGCTTCCTTTCTGTACTCTTGTTTCTCTGCTGTCAAACTGTGTGGCCTTTAAACAAATACTTCAGGTCTGAAATGTCCCCAGGGTGTCTGTTCAGCTGAAGTGGAAATCTGTGGGGGAAAGTTGGTGTGGGGGGAATCTGACGATAAAGCTTCTTCTTGTGGCATTTACGCTTTGCAGACGCCTCCTGCCAATCTACAACCTTGGGTTCGCAGCTCAAGGCTGGAAGCTTATCTGAGCCAACAGAAATGGATCTGCCCATCCCATCACTAATGTCTGTTTCTGCTCGGAGCTCTGCCTGTCTTAGTTTCAAAAGTGTCTTCTTCAAAAAAAGTCACTGACCATGTTTTTGTTTCCTCCTCATCCTGTTTGTCAGAGGGTTCTGGGCATGCGGTCTGTAACTTCCTACCTACTCCACTTTATCTTACAACGCTGGGACCTTCTTCTTGAACCCTGGCTTTGCAAGATTGTGGGCCACAGCTGTTCTATGTATAATACATAGAATCTTTCTTCATGAAAAGATATAGCAGTTGGCTCTATATGGTAGATTATGGATAACTATTTCTTTCTTGTGTTTTTCTGTGTTTCTTAAAGGGGAACATGTATTTCTTTTATATAAAACAGGAGAAAAAAAGGTTTTAAAAGGAAAAAAAGGGAAAAGGTTTTAAAAATACTATTTGGTAACAATTGCCACTTACTGATGAGTGTCTCAATTTCTTCCTTCCACCTCTTCTTGAAGTGTGCTCAGATGTGTACGAATAGTATTTAAACCCATAAAACTAAATGGATCAACTTTGTATATTATGATTTCATAAAAAAATTATGTGTGAGAGAGACAGAATATTTGAGACTGTCGTATTTGCGTTATAAACCAAACAAACGTGGACTTCTAGTTTCCAAGGACAATAAGTAAAAAGCTGGAAAAAGAGACTTGTAATGATTCTCATAGAATTAGCAACAGCAAGTATCTCTGTCTGAGAAGGCAATGGCACCCCACTCCAGTACTCTTACCTGGAAAATCCTATGGACAGAGGAGCCTGGAAGGCTGCAGTCCATGGGTCGCTGAGGGTCGGACACGACTGAGTGGCTTCACTTTCTCGTTCATGCATTAGAGAAGGAAATGGTAACCCACTCCAGTGTTCTTGCCTGGAGAATCCCAGGGACGGAGGAGCCTGGTGGGCTGCTGTCTATGGGGTCACACAGAGTCAGACACGACTGAAGTGACTTAGCAGCAGCAAGTATCTCTGTACATAGGTTTACGGGGGATGGGTACTTTTAGTTTATGCTAAACTTGTTGAATTATTTTAACTTTCAGTTGTGATAAAGTATTGCATTTGGAATGGTAAACAATATTTGAAAATCATTTTAAAACTCCAATCCTACATATATTTTGCACAGAGCCTTTGAATGTCTGTTGTCCCCACCTACATCTGTTATTAATCAGTCCCTCCCTCCCACCCTCCCACCCCAACTCTTAGACCCCTCAATCACCCTCCATGGAACATTTGAAAACTGCTAGTGTTATAGCTCATCTGGGAAGGGAAAGGGAATCAGACTTCCTTTATGGCTTCAGATTTTTGAGTTATGTATAGAAAACTCTCTTCACTCCAAGGTTATATTATGTATATATAGTCAGTTATATTTTCCTTTGTTATTTGTGCTATTGTACAATTTCTGACCCATCTGGAATTTGTTTAATAAGTGTATAAATTGTGAAGTAGGAATCTGATGTAGGATGTTTCGATCCCACCATTTTGTAATCAACACAAATTAAAGCTGACAGTTACAAGAGCACATGGTAAAATCAGGTACTAGCTAGTTGCTTCCAGAAGAATAAATCTTCTTGACAAATTTATATCTGCAGTTATTTGACTTGGGGAAAATTGGACTTGATAGAAATAGCAGTCATAGAGAAAAGCTAAGAGTGGCAGAAGTTTTAATTAGTAAGATCTGGTAAAGATAACGAAGGCAATGGCACCCCACTCCAGTACTCTTGCCTGGAAAATCCCCATGGACAGAGGAGCCTGGTAGGCTGCAGTCCATGGGGTCTCAAAGAGTCGGACATGACTGAGCGACTTCACTTTCACTTTTCACTTTCATGCACTGGAGAAGGAAATGGCAACCCACTCCAGTGTTCTTGCCTGGAGAATCGCAGGGATGGGGGAGACTGGTGGGCTGCCGTCTACGGGGTTGCACGTTGTGTAAGCCATTTATAAGATTCACATGACATAAATTTTCGGTCTCAATGAAAATCATTTTTGATAAGAAAAATGGAAATGATAATTAGAGAAATGTTTTAAGTATGTTGTATAGCAAATTCATCAAGGAAAATTAAAATTATTTGATTCCAGGAAATTTTCCAAGGGAAATTCATTCAATGTTGGTAAAATCATTATTTAATAAAAACATAATTTTGTTTATTTGTATATTTATTTTTGGCTTTGCTGGGCCTTGGTGCATTGAAGGCTTTTCTCTATTTGTGGTGAGCAGGGGCTAGTCTTCACTGCAGTCTGCAGGCTTCACATTGTGGTGCCTTCTCTTGCCGTGGAGCATGGGCTCTAGGGCACGCAGCCTTCAGTGGTTGAGGCTCATGGGCTCAACAGTTCCAGGCTCGAGAGCACAGTTGTGGTGCTCTAGAGCTCAACAGTTGTGGTGCACAGGCTTAGTTGCTCTGTAACATGTGGGATCTTCACACACCAGGGTCACACCTGTGTCCCTTTCACTGGCAGGCGAATTCTTCACCACTGAGCCACCAGGGAAGCCCTAAAATCATTATTTTTTAAAAAAAGTTATTTCTATTGATAAAACCAGAGTGAAAAGGCTCTTGTGGTCATATCAATGGTGTTAAGATGCTCCTTTTTGTGGAGATCATCCTTTATTTTTCTAAATGAATTTCTTACTTTTCTGATACCATTTATGTAGGCACTGATCAGTCTTTAGAACTGCTTTGAAATGAAATTTTTGCATTCACTGAATTCCCATACCTGGGTCTAGATCTGAACTCTTTAATTTCATCAGTCTGCTTGCCTAATCTGCACTGTTTAATTATTGTAGATTTAAAGTACTGTTAAGAACTAGTGAGTAAGCTTCCTCTGCACCTCTAATAGAATTAGTTTTCAACATGTTCTTAACTGCTGTCTCACTTTAATTGTTCTAAGGAACTTTAGCATCAGTTAATTAAATAGACCGTTTTTTTTTTTTTTTTTTTTTTAATGTATTTATCTGGCTCTGTCAGGTCTTGGTTACAGCACTTGGGACCTTTGCGTAGCGTGCGGGATCCTTCCCTGTGGTGCACTGACTCTTTAGGTGTGTTGGTTATCTGGCTCTGTCAGATCTTGGTTACAGCACTTGGGATCTTCACATATCATGCGGGATCTTTCCCTGTGGAGCATTGACTCCTTAGATGTGTCTGTTATCTGGCCCTGTCGGGTCTTGGCTGCAGCACTTGGGACCTTTGCATATCATGCGGGATCTTTCCGTGTGGAGCACTGACTCTTTAGGTGTGCCATGTGGGGTCAGCAGTTGTGGAGTGTGGGCTTAGTTGCTCTGTAACATGGGAGATCTTAGTTCCCTCACCAGGAATTGAACCTGTGTCTCCTGCATTGCGAGGTGAATTCTTAACCACTGGACCACCAGGGAAGGTTCTCAATAAGCCAGATTTTTAATAACTCGACAAGCTGCATGTTGTTGTTTAGGCAATAAGTCGCATCCAACTCTTTGGTGACCCTATGGACTGGGGCCCACCAGGCTCCTCCTCCTGGAGTGTGTTGTTTCCTTCTCCAGGGGCTCTTCCCGACCCAGAGGTTGAACCTGCATCTTCTGCTTGGCAGGTGGATTCTTCACCTCGGAGCCACGAGGAAATCCCTTGACAAGCTGCACGATACAGATATTTTAGCTTTAATCTCCTACTTGGATTAATTTTATAGGTATTTAGATCTATTTAATCTTTGGGCTTCCCAAGTGGCGTAATGGTAAAGAAGCCCCTTACCAATGCAGGAGACTCAGGTTTGACCCTTGGGTCAGGAAGATCCTCTGGAGCAGCAAATGACAACCCACTCCAGTATTCTTGCCTGGAAAATTCCACAGACAGAGCAGGGCACAATCTATGGGGTTGCAAAGAGTCAGACAGAACTGAGCAGACACGTCTAATCTTTATATATCTTTACATCTACAGAGATATATCTAATCTTTATATATCTTTACATCTGCATACAGAGATATATGGGCTTCCCTGGTGGCTTAGAGGGTAAAGTGTCCACCTGCAATGCAGGAGACCTGGGTTCAATCCCCGAGTCAGGAAGATCTGGAGAAGGAAATGGCAACCCACTCTAGTACTCTTGCCTGGAAAATCCCATGGACGGAGGAGCCTGGGAGGCTGCAGTCCATGAGGTCACAAAGAGTCGGACACGACTGAGCGACTTCACTTCACTTCACTTCATAGAGATATATATATGTAGATAGAAATGTGTGTGTGTATATGTTTGGTTTTTAGCTCTTAAATTAATCAAATATATTTATTCTATTTTAATTTCAGACTTGTTTTCTTTTCTATATATATTATGTATTTATTGGAGTATAGTTGATTTACAGTGTGTTAATTTCAAATGCACAGTGAAGTGATTTAGTTATCCATATACAGCTATTCTTTTTTGATTCTTTTCCCTTATAGGTTATTACAAAGTATTGAGTATAGTTCCCCAGGCTTGTTTTCACATTTTGAGCCTTTAATGATCCTTTGTTGTTCATTTCATTTGAAGATAATTTTTGGTACTATATTATATTTTGTCCAGTATCTGTTTATTTCCAAAAATGATAAGGCCTGAGAGCCCTAGGATCTTCAATATGATATAATTTTGGCATCTGCTTGGAAGTAAAAGTGGCAAAGGTTTATTTTTTTCTCTGAAATTCAGGACGTCCTGAATGTTGATGAAGGGCTAAAATGTGTAAGTGTCCTTGCTAGTGGAGTGGGATTTCCCTCTCTTCTTTCTCCTTTCCAAAGAAGAAGAATCGATTATTTATCCTGTCCTTTGCTGTGTCCTCTAAATTCTTGGATGAAATTCACAAGTAGCTTTTGAAGTCTACCTCCCCTTTGATGAGAGCTGGTGACTTGAATTTGCATTCTAATGTCTCTCCTAAGAGGAGAGCCTTAACCTTCACAGTGCTCTACCTTACAGATGTGATACTAGATAACGGACAATTCTTTGAACTGTCGTTTCACTTATATATCGCTTGTTTATGGTTTATTAGGGGGTTCATCATGTGACCTTTGGGTTTCTGTGGGGTTTTTTTTTTCTGTTTGTTTTTTTGCAAAACCTCTTTCATATACAAGTCGTATTCCATGAAGGCAGAAATTAGTTCTAATTCTTAGTTCTATTCAGTGTATGAAATACACTCCCTGGTATATAGTAGGTACCCAGAAAATATTGTTGGTTGACTGACCTGTGTTCTTTTATTTCCAAATACAACTTTTGAAAAGAGCCAGCTTATCACATTTAGCTATTTGTCTGCCCCAGATGTCATGATGGCATATCTGAAATGAATCTGACACCCCCAAGCCTTTGACTCTTCTTATTCCCAAATTCTGATGTGCCCTCCTCGCAGAGTTGAAGCTCATCCTTTTCAGTTGTTGTGATCCCCCTCTCTTCCCCACCTGCGTTCACATCCACAGAAGATGTCAATTCTACATTACAGTATCTCTACACCTGTTCCGTTCTTATGAGGCCCACTGCCCTAGTTCAAGACATTGCTTTGTTTCTCTTGCCTGCTCATATTTCCCTCTAATCATTATCCCTTCCTTCTCTCCTCCCTCTCATTTCACCAAAATCCGCTTAAATATTGCTTCTAGAACAACCACCCTTAAACAAGTATGAACCCATCCCTCTATGCCTGTGATTTCTTGTTGCCTCTAGAATGCAGTTCAAACCCTCCAACCCGCTTTGCATATTCTTCGACAATGTGAAGGACCCCAATTATTGTTTCCAGTTTTACTCTGTCTCCTGCCATGCACATTTCTCTCTAGCCTGGGTAGGGTACTGTTGGGGCTTCCCTGGCGGCTCAGTGGTAAAGAATCCATCTACCATGCAGGAAAAAGAGGTTTGATCCCTGGGCCAGGAAGATCCCCTCGAGTAGAAAATTGCAAACCAGTCCAGTATTCTTAGCTGGGAAATCCCATGGACAGAGGAGCCTGGCAGGCTACAGTGCATGAGACTGCCAAAGACTCGGACACAACTTAGTGGCTAAATAACAACAGTGTACTGCCTTTCCGTGGACAAACCCGACCATCTCTACTGCTGATCTTTGTTCCATCTCTGTGAGCTCTTTTCAGCTAATTGCCTCCAAGGCCTCTCCCACTGTAGACTTGGCCAGCTGTGCCCTCCCTGGCTGGTCTGCCAGTTTCACTTGGTTGTTTAACTGTCATTCATTCCCCAGATCTCACTCCAAAATCACTTCACAGGACAGCCTTCCATGATCCCTTCTCAGAGAGCCTTCCCTGATTCCCGTTCTTAATCTAAGTCAGATGAAATAGGTCTAGGTCAGATCATAGCTCTAGTATTAAAAAGTACGCACTATTATACGCACATTCATGGGATTATTTGACTAAGAACTGGCTCCCTCACATTACTTTAAACTCTGGATGAAGAGATCTGGACCACTCTGCTCACCACTGAATCACCCCTTATACCTTGCACAGGAGTACACACTAAATTCTTAGTGAAT
The DNA here is from genome assembly GCF_042477335.2 of Ovis canadensis. Lineage (NCBI taxonomy): Eukaryota > Metazoa > Chordata > Mammalia > Artiodactyla > Bovidae > Ovis > Ovis canadensis. The sequence goes on along the minus strand of NC_091247.1, from coordinate 134,189,672 downwards.
GAATCTGACACTGTCTATACAAGTCTTGGCCTGCTACTTAACCCATCTCAGAAACAATCTGAGAGCCCTCATTTAGAATTCATCTCTCATCTCTTTCTAAAAAAAAAATAATTTTTTTTGATGGCACAGTTTGTGGGATCTTAGTTCCCCAACCAGAGATGGAACCCTCGCCCTCTGCAGTGGAAGGTAGGAGTCTTAACTGCTGGACTGCCAGGGAAGTCCCAGAGTTCATCTCTTTCTCTCTCATTACCTCTTCTCCAGTAGGTGGTAGTTTCTAGAGAATAGTTATCTGTCTTATCTCCACCATAGACCCTGCTAGGAAGACAGAAGAGTGATCAAGTTTGTGTTTAAGGAAGAACACTAACACAAGGTTTTGTTCAAGGGAATGTGCCATAAAGGTTTGCAAATGTTGAAATATTGGTTCCATCTGAAATGTTCTGAGTATTACGTCATGCTTCTAATGACATCAAGTTAGGGTCAGAAGTCTGTCTGATCCAGTGTCCTCCACTTATACCTCGATCTTAGGAGTCAATTCACAGATGTGTGAGGATATTGATTAGAGTGGAATGGAATATGTGATGAGTTCAGTGGGGATCCATTCCTGCGAGTAGAAACCTATGCCCTGGTGCTGGTGGGTTAAGAATATCTTCTTACATTTTTATTTGGTCTTCTTTTGCATACCTCACTTGATAATCTTGTTAACAAATTCTAGTGGGTAATGATAATCAGGAAATGGTAGGAAATGATGGTTAACCAATCTGTGTTTATGCTATCAACTTCGCCCTAGCTGAGGACCTAAACATTCATGGGAAAATTTGGCCTTTGTCTATTTAAGTCTGTTTTCACAAAAGAAAGGTGGTCCTGGAGTTTAACCAAAATGAAAGTGAAAGCTGCACAGTCATGTCCGACTCTTTGTGACCCCACGAACTATACACAGTCCATTGAATTCTCTAGGCCAGAATACTGAGGTGGGTAGCCTTTCTCTTCTCTAGGGATCAAACCCAGGTCTCCCGCATTGCAGATGGATTCTTTACCAGCTGAGCCACAAGGGAAACCCCACGCTGCAGGGTTATTGCTCTTAATTCTACTCACAGCAAAATGAATTGTCCTTCAGTCTGCTTTCACCAACTAGGTCATTTTGGACTATAGGATGATGTATTTTAAAAAGCCATCAAGAAATGTTCAGAAAATTGTGTAACAGCATTGGTTTTGGATTGCCACAGAGAGTTTGGCGACTTTCCTGGGGCCTACGCATTAGTTTGAAGTCACAGTAAAGAAAATGGGAAGGGACAGGAAAAGTTATTCTCTAACCTGCAGCTGCAATGGAGGTAGATAGCAATGGTGTGTTGCGAAGTTGCATTCTATTTTTTTTCTTTTTGAACTTTTAATTTTGTATTGGGGTATAGCCGGTTAACAATGTTGTGATAGTTTCAGGTGAACAGTGAAGGGACTCAGCCATACATATACATGTATCCACAAACAGAGATGTCACTTTGCCAACACAGATCCATCTAATCAGAGCTATGGTTTTTCCAGTAGTCACGTACGGATGTGAGAGTTGGACCATAAAGAAGACTGAGCGCTGAAGAATTGATGCTTTCGAACTATGGTGCTAGAGAAGACTGGAGTCCCATGGACAGTAAGATCAAACCAGTCAATCCTAAAGGAAATCAACCCTGAATATTCATTGGAAGGACTGATACTGAAGCTGAAGTTCCAATACTTTGGCCACCTGATGCGAAGAGCCAACTCATTGGAAAAGACTCTGAGGCTGGGAAAGATTGAGGACAAGAGGTGAAGAGGGCAACAGAGGATAAGATGGTTGGATGGCATCATTGACTCAATGGACATAAGTCTGAGCAAACTCCAGGAGATAGTGAAGGACAAGGAAGCCTGGTGTGCTGTAGTCCATAGGGTTGCAAAGAGTCTGACATGACTTAGTGACTGAACGAAAAACAATTCTCCCCCAAACCCTTCTCCCATCCAGGCTGCCACATAACAATGAGAAGAGTTCCATATGCTATACAGTAGGTCCTTACTTATATTCATTTAAAATATAACAGCATGTACATGACCATCCCAAACTGCCTAACTATTCCTTCCCCCTGGCAACCATAGTTCATTCTCTTTCTAAGTTCATCTATATCATCTCTTTTCAGATTTCACATATAAGGGATGTAATAAGATATTTCTCCTTCTCTGACTTTCTTCACTCAGTATGGCATTCTGTCTTTTTCTTATCTTAACCATTAGAAAGGTAGGGTGTGTGTGTGTGTGTATGTGTGTGTGTGTGTGTGTGTGTAGGTTTTAATAACAGAAAATGTACTCATTTATCTTTCTTGCTCTTGTGAGAAAAATTCCTAGAGATATCTTTCTGAAAGTCAGAAAAGGTATTTTCCAATCTCCATGGGTGTTGGGGATGCAAATTCCTCAATTTTGATCATAGCACCTCGTGTGTTTCTTAATTGTTTCCTTGATAAAGGGAGGGCTTTCCTGGAAGATAAGGGCCAGGAGAGGGAGAAGACAGATTTCAGTGCTCTAAAAGAAAAAGCTGAGATCACTGGGATTTCAGGTAACCTGCTCAATGAGGGTGGGGGTGAGGTCAGATTCTACAGGTCAGAAAGAAGAACAATGAGATCATTGTCAGGTTCTGAGACTTTTGTCACCTCCAGGTTTGCCATGGTGGTCCTTTTCCATCCCCATTTGGGCCACCAGGAAAATGCTTAAAATGAAAATTATTCATGGGCAATATGTTAATATCTCCCATCAGGAAGCTTCCATAAGCCTCTTATCCTTCTCCATCAGAGGGCAGACAGAATGAAAACCACAGTCACGGAAAACCAACCAATCTGATCACATGGACCACAGCCTTGTCTGACTCAGTGAAACTATGATCATGCTGTGTAGGGCCACCCAAGACGGATGGGTCATGATGGAGAGTTCTGACAAAACGTGGTCCCCTGGAGAAGGGAATGGCAAACCACTTCAGTATTCTTCCCTTGAGAACCCTGTGAATAGTATGAAAAGGCAAAAAGATAGGATGCTGAAAGATGAACTCCCCAGGTCAGTAGGTGCCCAATATGCTGCTGAAGAAGAGTGGAGGAATAACTCCAGAAAGAATGAAGAGATGGAGCCAAAGAAAAACAACACCCAGCTGTGGGTGTGATGGGTGATGGAAGTGAAGTCCAGTGCTGTAAAGAGCAATACTGCATAGGAACCGGGGATGTTAGGTCCATGAATCAAGGCAAATTAGAGGTGGTCAAACAGGAGATGGCAAGAGTGAACACTGACATTTTAGGAATCAGCGAACTAAAATGGACTGGAATGGGTGAATTTAACTTAGATGACCATTGTATCTACTACTGTGGGCAAGAATCCCTTAGAAGAAATGGAGTAGCCATCATGGTCAACAAAAGAGTCCAAAATGCAGTTCTTGGATGCAATCACAAAAACAGAATGATCTCTGTTCATTTCCAAGGCAAACCATTCAATGTCATGGTAATCTAAGTTTATGCCCCAACCAGTAATGCTGAAGAAGCTGAAGTTGAATGGTTCTCTGAAGACCTACAAGACTTTCTAGAACTAACACACACAAAAATGTCCTCTTCATTATAGGGGACTGGAATGCAAAAATAGGAAGTCAAGAAACACCTGGAGTAACAGGCAAATTTGGCCTTGGAGTACAGAATGAAGCAGGTCAAAGGCTAACAGAGTTTTGCCAAGAGAGTGCACTGGTCATAGCAAACACCCTCTTTCAACAACACAAGAGAAGACTCTACACATGGACATCACCAGATGGTCAGTACCAAAATCAGGTTGATTATATTCTTTGCAGCCAAAGATGGAGAGACTCTATACACTCATTAAAAAAAGACCGGGAGCTGACTGTGGCTTGGATCATGAACTCCTTATTGCCAAATTCAGACTTAAATTGAAGAAACTAGGGAAAACCATTAGACCATTCAGGTATGACCTAAATCAAATCCCTTATGATTATACAGTGGAAGTGAGAAATAGATTCAAGGGATTAGATCTGAGAGACAGAGTGCCTGAAGAACTATGGATGGAGGTTCATGACATTTACAGGAGGCAATGATCAAGACCATCCCCAAGAAAAATGCAAAAAGGCAAAATAGTTGTCTGACAAGGGCTTACAAATAGTTGAGAAAAGAAGAGAAGCTAAAGGCAAAGGATAAAAGCAAAGATATACCCATTTGAATGCAGAGTTCCAAAGAATAACAAGGAGAGATAAGAAAGCCTTCCTCAGTGATCAATGCAAAGAAATAGAGGAAAACAATAGAATGGGAAAGACTAGAGAACTCTTCAAGAAAATTAGAGATACCAAGGGAACACTTCATGCAAAGATGAGCCCAATAAAGGACAGAAATGGTATGGACCTTTCAGAAGCAGAAGATATTAAGAAGTGGCAAGAATACACAGAATAACTATACAAAGAAGATCTTCATGACCCAGATAATCATGATGGTGTGATCACTCACCTAACCAGACATCCTGAAATATGAAATCAAGTGGGCCTTACAAACAAAACTAGTGGAAGTGTTGGAATTGAGCTGTTTCAAATCCTAAAAGATGATGCTGTAAAAGTGCTGCACTCAGTTTGCCAGCAAATCTGGGGAACTCAGTCATGGCCACAGGACTGGAAAAGGTCAGTTTTCATTCCAATCCCAAGGAAAGGCAATGCCAAAGAATACTCAAACTATCACACAATTGCACTCATCTCACACACTAGCAAAGTAATGCTCAAAATTCTCCAAGTCAAGCTTCAGCAATACGTGAACTGTGAACTTCCTAATGTTCAAGCTGGTTTCAGAAAGTGCAGAGGAACCAGAGATCAAATTGCCATCATCCGTTGGATCACCAAAAAAGCAAGAGCATTCCAAAAAAACATCTGTTTCTGCTTTATTGACTATGCCAAAGCCTTTGACTGTGTGGATCACAACAAACTGTGGAAATTTCTGAAAGAGATGGGAATACCAGACCACCTGACCTGTCTCCTGAGAAGTCTGTATGCAGGTCAAGAAGCAACAGTTAGAACTGGACATGGAACAACAGACTGGTTCCAAATAGGAAGAGGAGTACATCAAGGCTGTATATTGTCACTCTGCTTATTTAACTTATATGCAAGGTACATCATGAGAAATGCTGGGCTGGAAGCACAAGCTGGAATCAAGATGGCCGGGAGAAATATCAATAACCTCAGATATGCAGATGACACCACCCTTATGGCAGAAAGTGAAGAGGAACTAAAAGAGCCTCCTGATGAAAGTGAAAGAGCAGAGTAACAAAGCTGGCTTAAAGCTCAACATTCAGGAAACGAAGATCATGGCATCCGGTCCCATCACTTCATGGCAAAAAGATGGGGAAACAAAAGACACAGTGAGAGACTTTATTTTGGGGGGGCTCCAAAATCAATGCAGATGGTGACTGCAGCTATGAAATTAAAAACATTTTCTCCTTGGAAGAAAAGTTATGACCAACCTAGACAGTATATTAAAAAGCAGAGACATTACCAACAAAGTCCATCTATTCAAAGCTTTGGTTTTTCCATTAGTCATGTATGGATGTGAGAATTGGACTGTGAAGAAAGCTGAGCGCCGAAGAGTTGATGCTTTTGAACTGTGGTGTTAGAGAAGACTCTTGAGAGTCCCTTGGACTGCAGGGTGATCAAACCAGTCAATCCTAAAAGAAATCAGCCCTTAATATTCATTGGAAGGAATGATGCTAAAGCTGAAACTCAAATGCTTTGGCCACCTGAGGCAAAGAACTGACTCATTGGAAAAGACCCTGACTTGGGGAAAGATTGAAGGTAGGAGGAGAAGGGATTGACAGAGGATGAGATGGTTGGATGGCATCACCGACGTGATGGACATGAGTTTGAGTGAACTGCAGGAGTTGGTGATGGACAGAGAGGCCTGGTGTGCTGTAGTCCACGGAGTCACAAAGAATCAGACACGACTGAGTGACTGAACTGAACTGACTGAACTGTTAAATATGGTGAATTAATTCAATCAATTTTTTTTTAATGCCTCTCTGTACCAGGGGTTCTTCCAGAGCCTGGTATTGAACACAGTGATGATCTGTGCCTTTGCTGAGCTAGCATTTTAGTGGCAAAACACACAGTGAAGTAAATAAATAAAATCTATAATTTTTTAGATGCTGTTAAGTGCTACATGGGTGGTGAGGGGCGGGGAAGGAAGGAGAATGAACATGTTGAAGAGGAGGGTTGCAGTTTTAAATATGATCAACAAGAAATATTTCATTGTCTTGGTGACATTTAAGTAAAGATCTGAAGGAAGCCTTACCTGTGTGGTTATTTGGAGGAAGGGTGTTTCGGGAGGAAGAATGCAAGGTTCAAAGATGAATTCTAAGTTAGAAAAGCAATTTATTGACTCATGGTATCTGAAAACTCAAGAGTTCAGGCATGCCTTGATAAAGAGATTGGGAAAACATATTCTTTTTCTATGCTCTAGTTGCTGGTTTCATTCTTACATAGATTGGTCTTTTATAGTGGCAAGAGAGTTGTGTCTCCTGTTCGTACATCCTTGTACTTCAACTCTATGGGAAGAGTAAAGGACTTTGTGTCAGCATCACCAGCAAAAATCTTATACTGCCTCTTGCTCTGATTGGCGCATTGCTGATTTCTGAATCAGTTTTTGTGATCAGAGTAAATGCTGTGTGCTGATTGTTTTATACTTGTTTTACTTGTCCCACTGGAATGGCAGGGACTGCAAAAGTAAACATGTGTCTTTTTTAATTTTTTTAAGGAGAGTGTCTGGGGTGTTCCCCTAGGGAAAACGGGAACGAAGAGAACGGTGAGTGGATTTAGAAGAGCGAAAGCAGAAGGAGTCCATTATACCTTGTCTTGAAGCTTTAATGAATTTTTTTTTTTAATTTTTGGCTGCACCCCTTGGTGGGAGAATCAAACCCACATTGCTTGCCTTGGGAGGTGGAGTTGTAACCACTGGATTCCTGGGGAAGTCTCCTTAAATGAAATCGTTAATAGAGCTGTGTCTATCACAGACTTGCTGGGGAAAGTGACTTCTTCTCTGTTATATCTCATTTCTCTTTCTCAAAAATTAAAAGATTAGACCCTGAACTTTGTCATATATAATTTGTATTAAGTGTATTTCTTAAAGTCTTAAATTATATTATTATAGTATGATATTACAAATATAATGTGTTGAAGAAAAAGTAAAAATAGAGAATTTAGTCTTTATTATGGCTGTTGATATTTGCCATAAGGGCCAACATGAATTTTTTTTTTTTTTGGCCATGTGGCATGTGGGATCTTAGTTCCCCAACCAGGGATAAAACTCACGACCCTTACAGTGAAAGCTCAGAGTCTTAACCACTGGACCAACAGAGAAATCCCATGAATTTTTGAGGACAGGATTAAAATGCAAGTTTCTTAAAAGTTGGTGTGATCAGTCCCAGATGACTTTGTACTCTGATTTCCTGTTCCTCTGCTTGATAAGCTATTGAAAGAAAGAGACAAAGAAAGGGTATTATATCAGAATTCTCTGCTGGGTGAATTTCCAGCCTGGAGTTGGGGAACTCTGTTGAAAGACCAGTTCCAGGAGCATATTTCACACAGCTTTCTATATTTGAAACTGAGAATGGAGAGTCTATGCACTTATTTGTATTGGCCTTTGTGGCATTATGATAATGCGAGCATAAGATCCCCGAAAGAAAGGAAAGCCCTGTGACTCATTTCCTGAACTTTCAGGATTGCACAGCCCTTCCTTAGTGCTTGACTGCAGGCAGAACGGGCCAAAGAAGTGGCCTGTCCCCCATGAGGCATCTTGAGACCTAGACTCTCCTAAAAGTTGGTATTTCCAATAAGAGGTCTTCATAGCTGTTTTGCCTATGAGAGGGGTATCAGAGCCCAGCATTTTATATTAAATTTGTGAATGTATGTGTCTGACATATGGCATTGCATCATAGAGACTAGTATCTCCTTCAAGCTTTCTGCACGATTTGGGCAACACCTAAAATACCTCCGTGTACAATTTCCATGTGTCACACACAATGCACTTAGGTAACCTGAGACCTGCCTCTGGGAATATTTTCTTGGAAATTTCCATGCGCTTGAGCACAGTGCACAAAGACGATATCAGACCGAGCATATCCTTCTTCCTCTATGACAGATTCAGGGATTTATGGCCTTCTTGGCTTCCTTAGCCAAATCAAGATAAATTCCTATCTGGTTTCATGAGGTCTTTAGGGTTCCATGACGACTATTTGCTTTATTGCCGCCAGGCTTTGTTTCAACTTGGAAGGACAGTACTTCAGAAGGAAGTGGGGTCCTGCAAACTCACTCCCCACCCATCCAAAATATTCTTCTTATTGTGGTTTTTATGTGATTGACTCATCAGAATGATATTTGTCTGTGACATATTTTCCTACAGTAAAATATATATAATAATTTATTACAGTACAGCATGAACACATATTGCTGACCCAGCAAACTAGACTATGTGTGTTTGATCAATGGTTACTATTCTGTGCTTGCTGAGTGCGTCTGCAGTGCGTGTTGTTTCTTTTCTTGTGGTCTCCCTTTCTGTCATTTCTTTTTTTGCGTGTGTTATTTTCATGGCTTACAGAAAAAGGAATAGCAATAGGCTGGCTGGAAAGAAAAATTGCAATAGATGTGAAAAATGTAAGTTTTATCAAGAGATGAGAAGAGAAACCAGACTGCAGAGAAAATATTTGCAAGAAGCATGTCTGATAAAGACGGTTATTTAGCATATGCAAAGAACCCCTAAAACTCAACAATAAGAAAATTTAAAAAACCTGGTTAAACAGTGGGAAAAAGACCCAGATAGATACCTCAGCAAAGAAGATATACAAATGGTAAATAAGCATATGGAAGGATGCTCAACACCATATTCATCAGGGAACTGAAAATCGAAACAACAATGAGATGTCACTACATGCCTATTAGAATGGCCAAAATCTTGAACACTGACATCAAATGCTGGTGAGGATGGAAACAACAAGAACTCATTCATTGCTGATAGGAATACAAAGTGGTTTAGCCCCTTTGGAAGACAGTTTGACAATTTCTTACAAAAGTAAGCGTACTCTTACCAAATAGTCCAGCAATGGCACTCCTTGGTAACTACCTAAATGAGCTGAAAAATCATGTCCATGCAAAAGTCTCAACAAGAATGTTTGTAGAAGCTTTATTCCTAATTACCAAAACTTGGAAACAACCAAGATATCCTTCAGGAGGTGAACTGATAAATAATCTGTAGTATGCCTAGATGCTATGGAATATTATTTATTCAGTGCTAAAAAAAAAAGAGCTGTCAAGTCCTAAAATAGACTTGGAGGAAACATAAATGCATATTCCTAAGTGAAAGAAGCCAAACTAAAAAGGCTACATACTGTATGATTCCAACTATACGACGTTCTGGGAAAGGCAAAATCATCGACAAGATAAAAAGGATCAGAGAGGAGGGAGGGGTGTGTGGTCCTGAGCACCAAGCATTTGAGGGCACAGTAAAACTATTTTGTGTGACACGAAAATGGTGGATGTGTATTGTTATACATTTGTTCAGACCCATAGGACGTCCACCACCAAGAATGAACCCTACTGTAAACGGTGGGCTTTGAGTGATAATGATGTATTAGTGTAGGTTTGTGGATAGGAACAGTCATGGGCGATGACAGTGGAGGAAGCCGTGCCTGTCTTTGTTAGGACAGGGAGTATATGGGAAATCTCTATACTTTGCACTCTATTTGCTGAGACCCTAAAATTGCTCTAAAAATAAAGTCTATTAAAAATGCAAGTTGTGGGCCAGTGGTTAAGAATCCACCTGCCAATGCCGGAGACACAGGTTCGATCCCTGGTCTAGGAAGGTCCCACATGCCGCAGGGCAACTGAGTCCATGTGCCACAACCACTAAGGCCACACTCTAGAGCCCAGGAGCCACAGCTGCTGAGCCCGTGTGTTGCAACTAATGATACCTGCACACCTAGAGCCTGCGGTCCACAGCAAAAGAAGCCACCACAATGAGAAGCTGGCCATCCGCACGCAGAGGAAGCCTGTGCACAGCAGCGAAGACCCAGCACAGCCAACAATAAAGAAGAATTTAAAAAATTGTAAAGATATGCCATTTGTATGGATTGTTATGGTGACTTCCTGTGGAAATTCTTTGATATAATAAAGGGGGTCATCACCACATCCTAGAAAGGCTAACACTCAGCTCCACGGGAAAGGAAAGGAGAAGGAAAGAGGAAAGCAGCTATGGTGACGAGGCCTGACTGTGGAGACTGACAGTGCTTCTCGTAAGGACTGTGCAGTGTCCACCTGTTGAGAGCCATTCGGATAGCAGGTTAAGCTTTCCCAGCCTCTCCCTATTCCTGAGTGTCTCCTTCCAACAGGACCAAGGAAGGAGTGTGGAGATGTATGCTTCTCACTCTGAGTTTCCAAAAGGCTTTCATGGGAGATAGCTCCCCTCCCTTATCAGAGCTGGGCTCTATCGAGTCCTGCCTTATCTGGGAGGACAGCTCAATTGCAACTGAATCTGTTTTCCCAGCACAGCTGCTGTAGCCGCAAGGGCCCACTCCCCTGCTCTTCCCTCGCGGCCTCTTGCTAGCTGGACAAGAAGGAGGACGTACTGAGTGACTTCAGCTAATAATTATGGTGACGGCCAGCATATAACGATTGCACGTGTTGTGCCGGGCCTAACTCTAAGTGTTTTATATGGATTGTCTCAATCTGAGAAGAATAACAGCCAGTAGCACTTAGTAAATGTCAGGCACTGTTCAGACATATTATCCTGATTTACTTTTATGAGAACCCTAAAGAGGAGGCTCCCTTATCTTTCCTGTTTGACAGATGAGGAAACTAAAGCTTAGAGAAGCTGTGTCACTTGCCCAGTGTCACACAGCCGCCGAGTGATCAAATTTGAGGGCTCTAAAACAGTCTTTTAATTTATAATTGTGCAGAGTTGTTCCACTACAATTTTGTTCTCTCTAAAATATTTTCTAAAAATAAAGGGTCTCTAAGAATCCCTGATATGACCATGGGCACATGTGTTTTTCCCCTGCTTTTGATGTTCTGCATGATCATGGCTAGTGCGAGCTAGTGTAACAAACTCTACCGCACACGCTTAATTAATCAGCCCAGGTGACTGTGTCCCACTCTGATTGTGAAAGTCCAGAAGAGAAGCAAAACCAAAATTCGATACACAACCAGGATCCCTATTAGTTTGCCACGCACCGTTTAGATCTATTTCTGCTTGTTCCTCCGTGTTTATTCCTCCCAGGTGTTAGGGTGTCTTCTTTAGCCTCATTCTTATGTGCTTTATGCTGTAGTCGCTTCTCTTTTCATTTTCCATCTGAGCTAGTTTGAACTTGCCGGCCTCTAATTTTAGGCCTTTCACCCTCCCATCCAAATCACTTCTGCCAGAAATGCACTACTGCCAGAATGTTCCTTCTAAAGGACCGGAACTTCTGGATAATAATCTTCACAGTTGGACCCAGGTTTCCCTTCCCAGCCAGACCTTCTACCGCTCCCCAACTTGTCCCCTAAGACCAGCCACACACAATCACTTGCTGTCCCCCCACGTCACCCTTCCTAACTGTGCCCCTGCTCAGATTTCCCCTCTGCCCAAAGCCTTCGGGTCCCACAGGGAGCTCCTTTCCATCCTCAGTGCTAAAGTCAAGCTGTGCTATTCCAATTTCTCCGACCTCTTTTCTTTGAAGCCATGGAACCTTGGACACACCTTCATCTTAGCGCAGTAGGTACACATTTCAGCTGACAGTTTTTGTTTAGTTTTTTTTCTACTGACCAATTTAACTTACATTTTGAACTCTGCCTTTTGTTGGATACATGGTAAAGCGGTGTACTTCTCCCATCTCTTCTCTGGGCTTATGTCTAAACCCATATGAGTTCATATGGCTCATGTAAACCAAAGCCCTTAGGTTGGGGAGTGTGGTCTTGGCCATCACCTCTTCCTGCTGGCCTCCTCTTGATGCCCGATGTCCTTTGGCTATCAGCCCAGACAGGTGGCTATGATATCACTCTCCCTCCCATCTTTGAAGGCCTCTCAGGTTTAGCAAATGCCCTGTTTTGATGCCCTTTTTCTTGGGCATTCAGACATGTATGTTCCTAGGCTGTGCCGGGAAATGGGAAAGTTTAGGGTGCCAAGGCCTGCATCTTTTTGGATCACTCAGAAACATAAGCCCATTCTGTTAACTCAGTGAGGCTTTCCTAGCTACAGCTTGCATTTCTTCAGTGGGGTCTGAATGCTCCTCCTGGGCTTCCTGAGACACTGAAGCACAAATTGTTGCATTCCGGGAGCTCTCAGTTGTGTGTGGGAGCCCTGTCATTTGGTCTTTCCCTGTCCACGGGCCCTTTTTGCAGTCCTGGTTGCATGTAAGTTCTCCTGTGTTTATTTTGACTCTTCTTCCTCCCCACATGCTGAGGAAATGTTATTCACCAGTCGGTGAGTTGGGTGGAGGGTTGGGGGAGGGTGTGGGAAGTCTCGCTCTAACCCCATCCTGTCTCTATGTCCTCAGGCCTAGCCTTTTGAAACTCAAAAACTTTTACCCTGGTTTTTGCTATCACAGCCTTTTGCAATGAATCCCGTAATGCTAAAGTGGGGCAAAACCTAGGGGTTCTGGAGATACATCTTTATCTCACTGTCATGGTATCCATCTTATTTGGATAATAGTATCCGTTACATTAAAGGGAAACTTCTACCTTTCCTTTATGATACCTTCTAAGTCAGGGCAGAACCCCAGAGAAAAGATGCAGGAAGTACCTGGATTTGCCTAAGCTTAGTATCTATCAACGGGCAGAAGGAAGGTTCAAAATGTAAAAAAAATTTTTGTACTTAATTTTAGTTTATTCTATTTTCTTCCAGTTATATAGAGATAGACCTGCCATACAACACTGTGTAAGTTTAAGGTGTATAGCATAATGACTCAACGTAGGTATACATTGCAAAATGATAGGACATACTCTCTTAATAACTTTCAAATATTCAAAGTATAAATTGAGCAATAGAAAAAAAAATATGTCAGTTGAAATGTATACCTAGTACACTAAGACCAAGGTATGTCTGGGGTCCCCTGAAGGGTAGGGAAGGAGAGAGTAGGAACTCAGTGTCTGGTGAATGAACTAAGCAATTAAATGATTAATGCTAACAGATTTTGTTTCTCCAGTGCCCACCACACGCCAGGTACAACTAGCCTTCTCAACAATCTTATAACATTTCCCTTATTTATACTTAAGGAAAGCAATATAGCTCAGAAAGGCAACATATTTCATCCTGGAATGAACAGCTAATGAGCAGTAAATACAGAATTCTGACCCAAATCTATTTGATCCCAACTCCCAAATCCTGAATTCTTTCTGCTGGGTACACTATGTAATCAAATTTATTTAACCTTTGAGGTGCTTACAGGTGCTAAATCCCATATGAAATGTGTGTATATATATATATATATATATATATATATATATATATATATATATATATATGCGCATGTATATACAGATGCATATATCATATATATGTATATATGATGACGTCTCTTGCTTTCTAAAAATTAAATGCACTTTCCAACCACTGGAAAGGATTGTTTAAAAATATTCTCTTGCTCTGCTATTCTTAGAAATTTTTTGTGTGATTATTTTCTGGGAAGCTTATTGATCCTGCTAATATTTACTGCCTCACTTATCAATAACAGTAGGATGCAATGTCACCAGTTTACACTTGGAATCTTGGCATTTGCAACTGTGGTATATTTCCATCAAATGATGTATTTATCATTTACACCATTTAGACATTGGTGAGGATGAAGGAAAAAATGTTTGTGTGAGTTACATGGGGATAAATGTTTTCTTTTTACACTGCCTGGCAAGATGGTGGCTGTATTTTTTACAAATAAGATATGTAATTGTGTGTCTATTCCAAGCAGCTTGTTTATATTTTCCCTCAGGGTTTGACTTTCTTAGATGTCTAAAACACTCTGAGGGGAGGGAGGGAATGCCATAAATTTTTACAAACAGACATTGTCCTTGTTTCCCAGGCAAATTCAATGCACCTTCTGTTGGGTAATTGGAATCCAAGAAGTAACATGGAGTGTTTTAACAAAATGTGAATGAGCTGTATTTATAATGAAACGACAGAGATTTGGAAACCCAAACTATTTATGTGAGAGAAAGTGATTAAAAAGACACAGTGAGAGATCAGAGTGTACTGACTCAGTTGTAGAATTTGGCATTAAACATAGGAAACATAGGTGACTGTGAGTAAATATTTCCAGAAGATGGGTCCCACAGCCTTTCTATTTCTAGGGTAGCATCCCACTGCATTTTCCTGGTGTTGCATTCTCTCTTGGGGGTGGTGGTGGTTATAAACTGTACTGTTAAAAATGGGCTGTAAATAAAAAGTGCATCTCAGAGTGGTTCTTTTTCTCTCTCTATTTTGGGTTAAATTGATCAGAAAGAGATCTTAGGGGAGCTGTGAATAAGCTTCATATTACTTTTTTGGTGCAGTAATGGCCCCTTTTGCAAAGAGCCATGTGTCCATGTATCTGTAATTGTGTCTTTAGAACATCTGAGCTTCTACTGCCTTATAAATGCAGTCCCTTCATATTTGAGACCACTGTCCCAAGCAGTGCCAAGAACTGAAGGCAAAGGCCAGATGCCACATTGCTAGGAGAACCAGGTGACAGGGTTGGGCTGTGCAGTGTGGTGGGAGGAGGAGAGAAATGCAGCTGGTGATGTCAAAAGCTCGGTGAGATTTCCATTTCCTTTGCTGTTCATTTTAGAAACAATTGTTTGCTGACTGTTTACTCATAGGAAGATATAAATAAGACTGCCGCCCTCCCTCTCTTCTTCCGAGTCATTCGTTCCAATTCTCAGTTTTACTGATTGGTTGTCATCTCTCTCAAAATTCTCAGGTTACTGTTTCTTCCATGTGAGAAGAGTGGGTTTGAACCTTTGGGGAGTCACATACCTCGGAGAATCCTGTGAATGGTAGGACCTTGCTCCTAAGTCACACATAGAATATTGTTCAGAGAGCCTCAGAAGTTCACCAGTGGACCCCCTGGTTGAAACCACCATCCCCGTGACCTCCTCTCCCCATTTGTTTGTAGTACCACACCCTGGCTTCTCGTCCTTTTTTATTTTGTAAATATTTGTTTACTTATATACGGCTGCATCAGGTTTCAGTGTGGCAGGCTGGGCCTTTGGTTGGGGTGCGCCAGCTCTCTAGCTGAGGTGCCCAGGCTTAGCTGCTCTGCGGCATGTGGGGTCTTAGTTCTCCATTTAGGGAGCGGACCTGGATCCCCTGCATTGGCAGGGACATCCCTTCTTGTCCTTTTATAGCGCCTCTCATTTGCAGCGTGGCGAATTGCCGTTTCTAGTGTTGGTTGAACAAAGGTGTGCTGTTTCTTTTGTATCATAGGAGAGCAGGTGGTGTAAGTTTCTCCAGTTCTCCACGCCCTTAGTATGAGCCTTTTCCCCATGTTATTCTGGAAATGGAGTCTAATGCATTCTTTCTACCTGGTGGTGATGATACATACGCACAACAGTAGAAAATGATTATTGAGTTGAAATGGTAAGACATCTTGTATATGACTATCTGTACTTCTGAACATGGACTGTCTTGAATTCAAAGGATTTACACGTATTTACAACATGACATGCCCATCTGATGGAGTCTTTGATGGTAGAGGTAAATAGAGTTAACTGGTTCCCATGGGAATCCAGTCTCTGATTAGACAATAGGTCTTGAACTGCTGGAGAAAAGCTAAATGGGTTTCTGAAACTACAATATATCTGGAAAATAATGTAGATTTTCAGGATTATATGTCCATCCACTCCAATTTGAAAAGTGCTGATTTATCAGGCTAAAATCTTATTCTAAGAAATTGTTTTTTAGTTGCTAATTATAAATGAAAAAGAATTCTAGTGTTAGGCAGAATATTGCCTCTCCTCCCCACCCCCCACCCAAGAAGACATCCGTACCTTAATCTCCCAAACCTGTAAATATGATCAAAGGGACTTTGCAAATGTGATTAAGTTTAAAGACTTTGAAGTAGGGGGATTTCCAGTTGGGCCCAGTCTAATTACCTGAATTCCTTATACTTGGAGAATCTTTCCAGGCTATGATTAGGGAAAGAGATGTGGTAGCAGAAGCAAGGTTACAAAGATGCTACATCACTGGCTCTGAAGATGGACGAAAGAGGCCACAAGCCAAAGAATGTGGATGCCCTCTCAAAGCTGAAAGGGCAAGAAAATGGATTCTTTCCTAAAGCCCTCAGGAAGGAGCCCAACCTGGTTGACATCCTGACTTTAGCCCAATGAGACCTGTGCCAAACTTCTGACCTTCCAAACTAGAAGATGATGAATTTATGATGGGGGAGCCTGGTGGGCTGCTGTCTATGGGGTCGCACAGAGTTGGACACGACTAAAGTGACTTAGCAGCAGCAGCAGCAATAAGATCTTAGTAATGCATTCTATATTCACCAGAAGCTCTACATTCCTTTTTTTTGCATGATTCACATTTACTCTATTTAGGATGAAATAGCAGTTTGGTTCATCTGCAGTGATATATTTTTTAAATCTAATACAGATATAACTAGTTGTTTTTCGTAATATCTTGAAATGTAATTGTGTTATCTCTAGGAATAACTCATTTGTCCAAGAGGGAAAATGTGCACCTCTTGCAGATAATATTGTTGTCTCATCTCTGTCAAAATTTATTGATAAATTGATTTTAAGGAAGAGGAGAAAGAGAAAGAAGGAGAGAAGGAGAGGGAGAGACAGAGAATAAGAAAGGATCTTGACAGGCCATCTCTTTCTTCAGGCAGAAATGTATTTAAGAGACTCTGAACAGATAAATATCTATCCTAGGGATGGAAATGGAATTTTTTTCCCCCCTAAGGGAGCCCTAAATATATTTCAGCTGGTTCGTTTGCATGAGTCATTTACGTTGATTTCCATGAACCGTTCCTGGGTCTCTATTCTCCATATAACCCTTGACTTAACAAGATATCTCTCTCTCTGCCCTGTTCCCCCTTCCCTCTCTCTTCCCCCTATTTATCATTTATTCCATTCATATTGGATGTCTACTCTGGGAATGACTCTGTGAAGGCATCATGGGAATCTCTGAGAAATAAATGCAGAGTCTCACCCACAACAATTTACCGTCTTCTGGGGGAGAGCATGGGCCTAAGGAAAGGTAAAATGACAAGAGGTGTTTATAAAGTGCCATGCAGGGCAGTGTCAGTGAAGGATAATAATAGCTGGAAGTGTGGGTCATGGTGGTGGCAGTAGCAGCATCCGAGTACCCCACCAATGTCAGGCTCCCTGTGTATGTTTTCCCTCTTTATCCTCAACAAACTTTTGAAAGAGATTATCCCCATTTACTTAATTCTGGAACATTGAACTCAGTATTCCCACTGACTCAGGTTCACTTGAGTTGAAAATTCAGCTTCATCTCATTGGGACGTACTGTCACTGGTGTGCCAGCATAGACGTGTTCCCTATGGATCTCGTCTTCCTGGAGGACGTGACCCATTTATCAAGCATCTGCTACTTGCCAGGCACTTGCTAGATCTATTCTGTCATTTGAAGAATGAGAAAAGTGGGCCCTAGACAGGTTCAGTAACTTGCCCAAAGGCACATCGTAGGTGAGTGATAAAGCCAGGATGTGGACCCAAGTGGGCTGATTCCCAGCACGACGCTGTCTGCTCTGCACCGGGCTGGGTTTTATAACCTATTGCTGGGCAGGACGGGAGGTCTTTTCACTCCTTTCAGCATGACATGGAAAGAAAACACATTCAACAAGTTGTTTCATGAAGTGTGATAAGTATTTTGATAGGGGAAGTAGAAATGCTGCGGGGACACAGGAGGAAAGAGTTTCTAACCTGAACAAGAAAAACAAAATAAATTCTTCCTCAAGGAAATCATAGTTAAGCTGAACCGTGAGGGAGGAGTAGAAGATAACCAGATGAGGGAGATGGGAGCACGTCCACAGAGTCATAGCCGCCAGCCTTCAATCAGCAGTGGCTTCAGAAATAAGTCAGCTGCGTGCACCACCCTCTTCACGTAGGTCGCCACTAGGTCCAGGCCCCAGCTGCATTCAGATGTTGACTCAGATGTCACGTCTCCTTAAGGTCTTTCCTAACCACCCTACTTAAAATGTTACCACAGCCCCCAGCCTTCCCAGCCTCTTTCCATGGCATCTGGTTTCCTCAGTGGCCTCCATATAACTTACCACATCTTATTTATTCATTGCTTTTGATTGTCCATTTCTTCCCATTGGGATACATGCTTTATGCAGGCAGATTTTTTTTTTTTCTCACTGTGTTTTGTTCATGGGTGAGTCTTAAGAACTGAGAACAGTGTTTATAGCATGGTGGGCTCTCCATAAATACTTACTGGATGCACGTCGAGATATTCACTTGTTCCTGATTTCATGACCACTGTGTCCTGTGAATCAGAGAAGCTCACTCAGGCGATCTTGCTGAAATCTTCCTGATGCCCTTAGTGTGCCGTGCTGTATTCTAGATAGCTTGGGAGCCGCCAGGCAGTGCGGTGGGCGGGCACCTTTCAGCAGGGTACTCCTTGCTCCACAAAGTCTACATACAGATCACTCACAGAATTTTCTCTAACTTTGTGTGGAGCCAAGAATCTTAGTGTTCATTTCCACCCATCACCTGAGCACTCTCCTTTCCAGTTTCTTCCTCTGCAGAAACATGTTTCTAGATCTCTGCTTAGTCCCCTGAAGCTCACCCCTGGGAAATATTTCTGTGCCATGATATTTATTATACCAAAATTTAACTTTTCCCTTTCTTATTTTCACTTATCTGGTAAGACCTTTGAGTTTTTGGTGACTGAAAATGTTTATATTTAAAAGAGTGTACTATCAACAATATTTGGCATAGCAGAGTTACCAGATAGATCCTGTTTTGTCTAAGTTTACAGCTTCTTTTATTCTCTTAGATAGGCTAGCTTACTTTACAAACATGGGCTGACAGTTTCTTGCTCTTTTCTGTCCAGGTGGAGGAATTCAAGCAGAGAGCCCAAAGCCTGTGTGCAAAGAGCTCATGATTGCAAAGGAATCCAAGGACCTTAGAGATGAGAGTTACTCATTTTATGAGAGAGAAAAACAGAGAGAGAGAGAGACATAGAAAGTATCCAAATGTAACAAGTACTGTATAGTCGTTGTCTGACCAGGAAACTGCAGAGCAAAGCTATTACTCCTTTACCATTCCTGCATGGAAGTTTCACGGAGGTTTGAAATTCTGTTGCTCTGGTGATGTACTGCTGCTGCTGCTGCTAAGTCACATCAGTCGTGTCCGACTCTGTGTGACCCCACAGACGGCAGCCCACCAGGCTCCCGTCCCTGGGATTCTCCAGGCAAGAACACTGGAGTGGGGTGCCATTTCCTCCTCCAGTGCATGAAAGGTGATGTACTAACTAATGTGAAAAGATTTTGCTTACAGTTTACTGTGTGACCTTTGGGGATAGTTTGTAGAGTCACTGGTTAACTAGGTCAACTCTATCCATATGGTATCATTGTGGTCATTATGCCCGGAGAGGAATAGCAAACTAGAAATCAAAGCTAGAAAGAAAAGTATTGAGGTAACATTTAGTCTCTGCCTGCCTGAGGTGACCTGAGCTTCTGCACAGTGGCAGCCATACCTAGAATAGGCAAGGAAGGCCAAGGTCAGAACAGCAAACTGCTCCCTGCTACTACTTCCCTACTAACCTCACTCGAGATCTTAGATATAAAACAAGCTTGGTTTTCAATTTTCCCAGCTGCAGAAGCATCAACTTAAGCCTCCTTTTAGATGGTCTGCGTCTTGTTTCTCCAATATTAATTCAGAAAAAAAGCAGATCATTTATAAGTCTTTTAATCAACCCATTAGATGTTTTCCTTGGTATCTGAACAGACAATTACCATGAATTCCCGAAGGCCAAATACATAATTCTGAACAAAATATTGAAGACAGTTTCAGGTTTCATAACTTGAATTTGGGGATAATTGTTTCCATGTGTTTCCTGCTGATGAATCAACCTATAGTCTTTTAATAGGTTGATTTAAAACATTTTTTT
This sequence comes from Ovis canadensis, assembly GCF_042477335.2. Lineage (NCBI taxonomy): Eukaryota > Metazoa > Chordata > Mammalia > Artiodactyla > Bovidae > Ovis > Ovis canadensis. Next base: position 134,169,559 of record NC_091247.1, on the reverse strand, counting down.
TTCTTTTCACAGTTTTTTTTTTCTATTACATACGTGTTTCTCTTTATCCCACATGAAATATTCCGTTCTCCAAGAGAATTCATGAATGGGAAAGAAGAGAGGACAAAGCAATGAAGTGCTGAGCAAGGAGTCAGTCGGGGCAAATTCTAAGGCTGTTCACACAGGAAGGAACAACAGGGGTGGAGTGTGGGCCTGGGGGGAGCACATGGTGGCTGAGTCATGTGGGGACTAGGGTTCCACACTGGGATCAGAAGCTCTTGGCAGATTAGCGAGAGTTTATCTGTGTTTTCTGAAGTCATTGGGATGCCTAAACCACGCCCTCTAATCACACAACAATATCACATCCCATGACTCAACTGTTAAGACTCTTTTTGATTCATGATCATTATTGCCCCATAAAGATCATTTCCTGAACTGTTTATAGTTTAGAAAAAGGCTTGCAAGAAGGTTGAATAGTACAAGGTAGCTTCTAGAGTTAGTTACTTCATTCAGCATCCACGTATGGAATACCTGATATGTATTGGCCCTGTTTGTTTTTTTTTTCCTAGGAACTAGAGATAGTAATGGGTCCCCTATCCATGAAGCTTACGTCCTAGTGGTGGGTGGGGAGTGGCGCAGATGGACAGGCGGCAGATAAGCCAATAAGCAAATATGGTGATTTCTGATGGTAATGTTTACCGAGGAAATAGACCTTGGAGTTATGATTGCAAGTGATGAGAATGAGGTGGAGGTGGGGGAATTCCAGGCAGAGGGAACCGAATATGCAAAAACCCAACAGCAGACAACAGTGACTTCCATCCTTGATTCATCAGACTCAAAGGGTTTCTGGGAACAGTGGGAGAAGTTCGGACACCGCCAGGGCCCTCCTGTGAGTCATTTCACATCAAGGGAAGTACAAGTGCCCCAGGCAGCCTGGCCTCAACTAAGTACAAAGACCATGGAAAGAGGTCAATGGAAATTCACCCATGTCCACTTCTTCATTTTACCACTTCACCTCTCCTTTTAGCTCTAGCCACTTCAGGAAAAAAAAAAAAAATCTCTTCTTTAGGGCAGCTGCATACACAGTCCCCAGGGAAATGCCGAATAAAAGTGTTTGAGGAACTTGTGTAAATAATTGTGTGAAGTGATACCGTAATTACACTGGGTTTAGATAAAATGCTTCATTAGGGGATGGTGCAGAGAAGGCAATGGCACCCCACTCCAGTACTCTTGCCTGGAAAATCCCATGGGCGGAGGAGCCTGGTGGGCTGTTGTCTATGGGGTCGTACAGAGTTGGACACGACTGAAGCGACTTAGCAGCAGCAGCAGCAGCAGGGGATGGTGAGCTAGAGTCCATTAAGCCAATGATCTCAATGGGGGTGATCCTTCCTCACCCAGAGGGGACATCTAGCAAAAACTGAAGATAATTTTAACTCATAACTTGAGATATCAGGTATCTAGTGAGTAGAGGCCAGAGAGGTTTCTGAACATGCAACAGTGCACTGGACACGCCCCACACGATTACCTGATCCAACACTAAGTGCTGAACTGGGGTTGTTCTAGTTCTTCTTGCTACCGTGAATTTAATCCTCCACACCAGTCTTCCAGGGTTTCAGGGTACAGAGGAGGTTAGGCACTTCTGAAAATTGCTAATCTTCTAGGTCTATCATGTATGCGTGCTTAGTTGCTCCAGTCAAGTCTGCCTCTTTGCAATCTTATGGACCGTAGCCTGCCAGACTTCTCTGTCCATGGGGTTCTCCAGGCAAGAATACTGGAGTGGGTTGCTGTACCCTCCTCCAGGGGATCTTCCCGACCCAGGGACAGAACCCACATCTCTTACGTCTCCTGAATTGGCAGGTGGGTTCTTCACCACTAATGCCACCTAAGAAGCCATCATTGGGGTTCCAGTCCCAGCTCTGCATCTTACTGGATGTGTAACTAAATGCGTACATGAGACCTTGGCAAGTCACTGAATTTCTGCCTTTCCGTTTCTTTTAGTTGTAGGATGGAGATAATGCGAGTCATAAAGTGACTTTGAGGAAAAAGTAAAGTGATGTATTTGATTATTAATGAAGTCTGGCATACAGTGATTGCTCAATACACATTAAATATTGTGTGTGTGTGTGTGTGTGTGTGTGTGTTGCAGTTGCCTGGTTTCTGGGAATGTGATTGGTAAATATCAGGAGAGTAGTGTGGGGATCATTTACTCAATATGTACCATCCCCCAATTCAATTCCATCCCTTCATTGATTAGCTGCTTCATGCCAGGCATTCTGCTGGGGATTTAGGGGTGGATGACAAATATGAAGTAGATAGACATTGTGAACGTGTTCTCCCTGGGTACAGCTACGTGACGACCCTGGAGAAAATCATTAGACATATTTGTCTTTCCCTTGAAAAGAGAACGGATGTTTTCAAGCCTCGCTAAAACATCTTGTCTATTTGACCAGAGATCAAATTGCCAACATCCGCAGGATCATGGAAAAAGCAAGAGAGTTCCAGAAAAACATCTACTTCTGCTTTATTGACTATGCCAAAGCCTTTGACTGTGTGGATCACAATAAACGGTGGAAAATTCTGAAAGAGATGGGAATACCAGACCACCTTACCTGCCTCTTGAGAAATGAGTATGCAGGTCAGGAAGCAACAGTTAGAACTGGACATGGGACAACAGACTGGTTCCAAATAGGAAAAGGAGTACGTCAAGGCTGTATATTGTCACCCTGCATATTTAACTTATATGCAGAGTACATCGGGAGAAACTCTGGGCTGGAACAAGCACAAGCTGGAATCAAGATTGCTGGGAGAAATATCAATAACCTCAGATATGCAGATGACACCACCCTTATGGCAGAAAGTGAAGAGGAACTAAAAACCCTCTTGATGAAAGTGGAAGAAGAGAGTGAAAAAGTTGGCTTAAAGCTCAACATTCAGAAAACGAAGATCATGGCATCCGGTCCCATCACTTCATGGGAAATAGATGGGAAAACAGTGGAAGCAGTGTCAGACTTTATCTTTTTGGGCTCCAAAATCACTGCAGATGGTGACTGCAGCGATGAAATTAAAAGACGCTTACTCCTTGGAAGAAAAGTTATGACCAACCTAGATAGCATATTCAAAAGCAGAGACATTACTTTGCCAACAAAGTTCCATCTAGTCAAGGCTATGGTTTTTCCAGTAGTCATGTATGGATGTGAGAGTTGGACTGTGAGGAAGGCTGAACACTGAAGAATTGATTCTTTTGAACTGTGGTGTTGGAGAAGACTCTTCAGAGTCCCTTGGACTGCAAGGAGATCCAACCAGTCCATCCTGAAGGAGATCAGCCCTGGGATTTCTTTGGAAGGAATGATGCTAAAGCTGAAACCCCAGTATTCTGGCCACCTCATGCGAGGAGTTGACTCATTGGAAAAGACTCTGATGCTGGGAGGGATTGGGGGCAGGAGGAGAAGGGGACGACAGAGGATGAGATGGCTGGATGGCATCACGGACTCGATGGACGTGAGTCTGAGTGAACTCCGGGAGTAGGTGATGGACAGGGAGGCCTGGCGTGCTGTGATTCATGGGGTTGCAGAGAGTTGGACACGACTAAACGACGTAACTGAACTGAACTGTGTCGTTGTACCACTAGCTAAGCCTGAAGCATTATTCAAACTGAACTTAAATTATCTTTGGTACCTGCCAGAAGGTTTATTAGACAGTTTCTGGGGACTAATCCCTAAATCCTCCAGAGAAAAAAGAACTAACAGGATGTGCATACATGTAGAAAGAGATTTATTTCAAGGAATTGACTCCCGTGGTTATGGAGGTTAGCCAGTCTAAAGTCAGCAGAGTAAGTTGGCAGGCTGGAGATTAAGGAAGGGACACTGTTGCAGATGAGGTCCAAAGGCTACCTGTTGTCAGAAATTCTTCTTCTTTGGAGAGGGTCAGTCTTTTGTTCGGAGAAGGCAATGGCAACCCACTCTAGTACTCTTGCCTGGAAAATCCCATGGATGGAGGAGCCTGGTGGGCTGCAGTCCATGGGGTCCCGAAGAGTCGGACACGAATGAGTGACTTCACTTTTCACTTTCATGCATTGGAGAAGGAAATGGCAACCCACTCCAGTGTTCTTGCCTGAAGAATCCCAGGGACGGGGGAGCCTGGTGGGCTGCCGTCTATGGGGTCGCACAGAGTCGGACACGACTAAAGCGACTTAGCAGCAGCAGCAGCAATCTTTTGTTCTAGTTGGGCCTTCACCTGATTAGATGAGGCCCACCAACACTATAATGGTCTGTTTCACTTAAAACCCATCACTGAAAATGACCATCTCTTTCAAAGACACCTTTACAGAAAAGTCCAAAATAATTTTTGACCACATATTTGGTCATCATGGCCCAGCCAAACTGACACAAAGAATTAACTCTCACAGTCAAGAAGGCAATGTGGTCCAATACTGGTCCAGGAAGTGTTTGAAACTGCCTAGGTTTCAAAAGCACTGCTACCTCTAAAGTGTCTCTGTCAGATGTATGCTTGGAGGAATAGGCCAAGTAGCAACACTGACTTTTCAATTGCACATGTTATCTGGCAGAAGAAACATCACAAAAGGAGCCAGCTCCCTTTTTCTAGAACACTGGAGAGCCTCTGGTTTTCTCATGGGCAGATCAAGGTCCCACCTTTTATTAATGTCATTCTATACGGCATTTTTTTCTGTGATTTTGTCATAGCTGGAAAGGAACAAATCTTCTTTGTGTTTGGATAGTTTTCTTAGATTCTGCCATCTTTTCGAAGCTTATTGATATGGATAAGTTGAAACCTCATTGTCATATTTGTATCTCTTACTCTCTTAGAATAGTGATTTAAGAGGCTCAACCCTTAACAGGAAATTTCTCCGAGGAAATTGAGCAGAGATATGAAAAATAAATTGTCGTTTGTTTATCATCAAATTCATTCCCCTTTAATAAATTTTGCATTAGAAGCTGCCAAATCCAGTCTCAGCTTCCTGTTTCTCCTGCAACCTGGATACAAAAGTGTTTTATTCAACCACCCCTCCTAGTGATTGACTCCTTGCCAGGAACTCCCAGCATGCACTGCCATCTGTTCACCTCTCAGCTGCTTGAATCCACTCCCCTTTCTAAATTAATTCTAATATCTTTTCTTCCAAATGCCAGTCCTTTGCCTAGGTTTTTTTTTTTAGGCAACAGTTTACTCCAACCTGAGACAAAGTATCGGCTCCATCCACTACTCTCTAGGAGGAAACAACAGCAACGCAACAAAGAAACCCAACTTGTCTCAATGGATGTATAGCTCAAATAAGTTACTTAAAAGCAGTGCTGCAATCTTGAAGTGTGTACCCCAACAGAATATCTGAGTCTAGTTAGGTTCTTTGATACCAGGCTTGAATTGAAGGACCCTTTAGAGCCAAATTCTGTTTTTCTCTTCTTCAACTGCTGCTGGATCATCCAGGCATAAAAGTCCTTAGTGCAAGCCTTTGGGGGAGAAACGCTCCTAGGTCAATAGTTATTCTTGTAGAAACTAACTCAACATTGTAGAGCAACTATACTCCAACAAAATTAATCAAAAAATAAGGTTATTCTTTATTTTTAAATAGTTAAAATAGTTCTTCTTTAACTTTCTTCCTACTTGGCTCTTGGGTAGAATTAGCCACTTACTGTTATGTTGGAAGTTTCTTGTGAACACCTCTTTGGAAATTAGGAAAGACTGGATTCAAGGATGGAGAAGGAAATGGCAACCCACTCCAGTATTCTTGCCTGGAGAATCCCAGGGATGGGGGGAGCCTGGTGGGCTGCCGTTTTTGCGGTCGCACAGGGTCGGACATGACTGAAGCGACTTAGCAGCAGCAGCAGGGTTCAAGGAGGAGGAGAAGATGGAGGGAAAACCTATTCTCAAATATTTCTCTATCCTTTGAAGATGCCATGTGAATTAAGGAGTGAGAGGAAAGATGTGTGGTTGCAGGAGGTGACCTTGAGAAAATCCAAGTGTATTTATTTGCTAGGACTGCCATAAAAAAGTAGTTGGTTTAAACAACAGACCTGGAGACTAGAGTCCAAGGTGAAGGTGCCAACAGGGTTGACTTCTTCTAAGGGTGGTGGGGCTTCTCCGGTGGCTCAGTAAAGAATCTGCCTGCCAATGCAGGAGATGCCGGTTTGATCCTTGGGTTGGGAAGATCCCCTGGAGAAGGAAATGACAACTCACTCCAGTATTCTTGCCTAATAAATCCCATGGACAGAAGAGCCTGGCGGGCCACAGTCCATGGGGTCACAGAGTTGGACATGATTTAGCAACTAAACAACAACAGCAGCAAAGGCTGTGTGAGAGAATCTGTTCCCCTCCTGCCTCCTGGTTTCTGAGGATTTGCTGGTCATATATAGTCTTCCTGGGCTTAGGCATGCTTCATCCTGAATTCTGCTGTCATAGTCATGTAGCTGTCGCCCTGTGGGCCTCCTTGTCTCTGTATCCACATTTCTCCTCTTTCACGAGGGCACAGTCATACTGGAGTAGGGCCCCACCTCATGACCTCACCTTAACGTGATCATCTGCGGACCCATGTTTCCAAATAAGGTTACATTCACAGGTATTGGAGGTTAGGACCTCAACATCTTTGGGAGAGAACCATTCAGCTTATAACACTTGGATTGACTGGAGGTGGAAAAATCCATTTTCTTCTTCTGTACCGAACTTCGATACGGAAGTTTCGGGGCTGTGCGTGAACGTTGCCTGTTGCTCACCGTCACAACTCACCAGTGCAAAGGCTGTTCTTTTCCACCTGTCTTGTGTTTATGTTCTCCTAAATAAGATTGCATATTGCTTTGTTACTATCAGTGTAACTTTCTCCAAGGGAACGACTGTGTATGGTTTTGGAAAAGATGAATGGAATGAAATTTTCCATTTCAAGTATGAGAAATTGATCCAAACCATATAGTACTTCAGCAAGTAAGAACTGCTTTTAGGTTCTTGCTAGCTGTTCTTTCACTCTCAATTCCCCATCTCCATCCCATGCAGGCATTCACATAATTCTAAAGCACACGCATGCATCTGCGTGCAGACAGACAGACAGACACACACAGAAAGTATGGTTTCCCAAAAGAAGACCTTGCTTTGGTCTGAAACAAGGCTACCCAAACAAGGTATTCATTTTCATTCCTCTGATGTAAAAGATTTCTTTTATCTTTTTTTTTTCTGTTGTCTGTTTGGTTTTGTGTGTACGTGCGCGTGTGCACGTGTGTTTTATTACCCTCCACTGGTAGGTGATCGTCTCTTAGATGCCCAACCAGCTGTCTGCCGGCAGTAGAGGAAAAAGATAAACCCCTACTGGTTTCCCCCAGAGAAAACCTGCTTTATCTCAAGGAGCCGAGCTGCCAGGTGGGGTTGAGTAAACTCTGGGGTTACGATACAGTTGAGGCACAAAGTTCACCACCAACGTAAACCAGCCAGCCCAGTTCTGCTTTTTAATGTGCTCTAAACTGACAGAACTGAGCAATGTAAACAAGGGTGAAGCAATAGGAGCAAAAGGGGCCGAGATCTATTGACGACTAGTGGGTGAATTGGCTGCTTTAGCATCCTTATGCTTGGAATACCATTTTGTTAACTTGCCCACAAAACTTACTAGGAAATTAAGGCTGAGAGGGGAGAAGGTATGTGGAAATTTTAAGAGAGAAATTGTCCGTTGCCTGCTGGGCTTACAGAGTTAGAAGGACTTTATTATTAGAGCAACCACTTCAACCGTCTTGCCTTACTTAGGCGAGGAAACTGACACTCGGGTAAATTAAATGCATGGGGCTGTATGCTTTAATGCAAAGTTTCGGGACCTTGGGTCGGTGTCTCTAACTTTGTAAATGGAGATACTAATAGGTGAACACTGTAGGTGATGGGTTGTTATGGGCCTTTAATGAGAGAGCACGGTCTGCATTCCTAATGTGTCACCTTGTGAGCTACCTTTCCTCCTTAGGCCGGGATTACTCAGCTAATTAGTCCCAGAAGAGGGACTTGACATCATTTCTTAGCTGGATGTTTTACCTTTGCCTGTGTTACCTCAGCTAAGAAGCACATGATTTTGGAAATCCCCAGAAGAATGAGCTCTACGGTTAAATGAAAAAGCTCTTTCCAAATAGTTGTTTCCAGCGGCTCCACCAGCAACTTTCGCCAGAGCTGTTAATAATTAACCAAGGGGAGTGACTGGATGGAAACTTATCCAGGCCTCTCCAACGTGTTGTTTGCCAGAAACGGCGTGAGAGGCAGCCAAAAGAAGGATGAGAGGAGAAAGCCAGGGGCCTGTGAAAACACGTGTGTGATCGAACGTCCTGGCTCTTGGACAGATGGAGCCGTGAGACACAGAAGCACTTTTTCCATTTGTGTGTTTACGGGTTCAGGACCTCATTTCAGATCCAGAAGAGTGGACCAAGGCTCTCGGTTTTCTCAGTGGTGTTTACTTACTCGATAGATAAAACTGATTAGTGACTTTCTGCAGCTTTATCTGAATCCAAGTCACTGTTTTGATGCTGTGATCTTAGTAAGGGATCACATACAGTGGGTTTTGGAAGAGAATGGGGACGAATGGAGGGAGCAGGAGAGAAGGAGTGTGTTTGAGCATCAGGCATTGTTGTCCATGCTCCGGTGCTTGGCAATGCTGCATCGAGACCGGAGGTCAAAGAATGCTTAAGCTAGATACAAAAATAGAAGAAGAACCGAGGACCCCTGACTTCTCTCTAAAACACCAGTGAAGAAATTGTTCAGTGCCAGTGGTGGGCTGCCAGGTGAAGCCTGTGTCCCTAACTTTGTTCACTTTCACTGCTTAGTTCCACTGAGCAGTTGGTAACATGGCTATGTCACTGGAAGCTGTCTTTTCTCAGGAATGATCAGACGCTTGTCCAACAATGTCAAAGTAAGGCCAGATCGTTTTCCCACCCAGTTTCAGAAAGAGAGGTCAAAGTGCTCCAGGTGATGTGAATTGATAGCCACCCCAAGTTATCAAACACTCAGAGGCTGTCCGGGCCACCACCGTGCAACAGTTGCTCAATGGTTCCTTGTTGAGCAAATAAGTGACGGAAGAGGCTAATGATGAAGGCCGTTGCCCTTGATTTAGATGACTCACACCAACCTTGACTTGTTGGGCAACTATCCTTTTATTGATGGTAACTTGTTGAATTCCACTTTTAAATCCAGACACTAAAGAAAACAAAGCACTATCACTAAGAAGCAAATGAGATGGATGATTTCATTTGAATTTTTCAAACGTTCAGCTCTCAAGTTACAGAAGTTTAAGTGGGACTCCTCTCTTGTTGAAAATAAAGATATTAATATCGTCACTGTAGGGTTGCTGTAAGGATTAATAAGTCAATACATGCTTAGGACACTGTCAATAGTGAGGGCTCAGTAAGCATTAGGTTTTATATTACCATGTTTTATCTTGCTTTTGAAATAGTTTTTCTTTTCTGGTTATAATTTTTCATGTGCACACATTGTGTAGTTTTGCATAAATACATCCATTATTTCACACATATATTTATCTGTTACTTAGAGAAGTCTTGTTTCTTTCTTTTTTAATTGAAATACAGTTGATTCACAAAGTTGTGTTCATTTCAGATCTACAACAAAATGTTTCAGTTATATATAACTGAATCATTACATACTTTTTCAAATTGTTTTCTTTTATAGGCTATTACAAAATATATATTGAGTATAGTTAGTTTTGTTTTATTCTTGATGTTTAGCCTCGTCTTCCGTCTCTTTTCTCCTTTGCATCCCCTCTGCACCCCTCTCTGGCGTGTAGCTATTGTTAGTGACCTGATGCATGCTTCACATTTTCCCCCTCGCCCATACGATCACATCTATGCATATTATACTTACACGTGTTTGTGGGGGTGATCTGTCTATTTTTTGTTTCATGACCATTGAATAATGCACATTTTCTTTCTCTTGCTATTTTTTACTATTTCTTTGGCTGCTCTGAGTCTTAGTTGTGGCACACGGGATCTTTGATCTTTGTTGTGGAATGTGGGACCTAGATCCCTGACCAGAGATTGAAACCAGCCCCCCCACCCCGCTGCATTGAGAGCACAGATTCTTAGCCACTGGACCATCCTGTTAGTATCATTTTTCTCATTTATGATGTATGTGTAGAAATCCCTCCAAAGTGACTCTTCAGTTGTAACTCTTTTTTTTTGGGAGTGGCTACGTAATAACTCATGGTATGGATGAGCTGTAATCTATTTCGATGTTCTCACTGCTGAACATTTACTGGGATCCCTGTCCCCCTCTCCTTTTCTTGCTATGAATAGTATAAGTGTCTTCTTACATTTGCCCCTGTGCTCTGATAATCTTGAAGTGTCAAGAGGAGATTGCAGTGTTGAATGGCACATATAGGTATGTGTTTAATTTTTTATATATGCTGCTAAATGGCTTGTCAAAAAGTTATAACGTAAATTTTTCACAGCAATGTATAAGCAGCAATTTTTCCATATAGCTATCACAAGTAGAGCTTATTGATCATTTCATTTTTTGCCAGTCTGATGGGTATAAATACACATTGTTGGTATTTTAATGTGCATTTCCCTGACTAATTTAATGGGAGCATGTTTTCGTTTTCCATGTGGGTTTATTCCTCTGTGAATGTCTTATTTCTTTATTCATTTTCCTATGAGTTTGTCTACTTTTGTCAATTTGTAAAAACAAAACAAGAACTGTTGTCATCTGTGGTACAAATATTTCCGAAACTATCCTTTGTCTATTTATCTGGTAAGGGAAACTTTCTTTTGTCAAAAAAAGATTTTAAATCCTTATATGATCAAATTTGTTGTTGTTATGTTGCTAAGCTGTGTCCGACTCTTTTACGACCCCATAGGCTGTCAATGGGATTTTCCAGGCAAGAATACTGAAGTGGGTTACTATTTCCTTCCCCAAGGGAACTTCCTGATCTTTTCTTTATAGCTTCTGTATTAGATCAAGAAATGCGTCAGTCAAGAAAGTTGGCTTTCACTGGTGGTTTGTACATATAAGCACATATAATGTGCTAGATTCTCTTGAAAGTATTTTTTTGTACAGTTGTCTTTAATTTGGTCATTTATTTTTGGAGTTGATATAAGACTGGGGTTCAATTTTTTTTAAATGCAGTTGAATAGCTGTGCCATAACCAGTTAAATGCATATATGAATGCATTTGCACACATATATATATATATATATATATTCATATACAAATGGTCCTGACTTACAAGAGTTTGATTTTATGATGGTGCAAAAGTGATATGCATTCAATAGACTCTGGACTTCGAATTTTGATCTTTTCTTGGGCTAGTGATATGTGATCTGATATTTTCTCAAGATGCTGGGCAGTGACGGCAGCTCCCAGTCAGCTCTGTGAACACAGCTGTGAACAATCGATACACTTACAGCCATTCTGGACCCACACAACCATTCTGTTTTTCACTTTCAGTACAGTATTCAATAAATCACATGAGATATCCAACACCTTATTACAAAACAGGCTTTGTGTTAGATGGTTTTGCCAACTGAAGGCTAATGTAAGTGTTCTGAGCACGTTTAAGGTTGGTTAGGCTTAACTGTGATGTTTGGTAGATTTAGTGCATTAAATGCATCTCTGACTTTTATGGCATTTTCAACTAATGATGGGTTTTTCAGGATGTAATCCAATCATAAATTGAGGAAAATCATTATGTATGTGTGTACATATATATATATATATATTTATGTCCATATATGTATAAGTATGTATTGTGTGTGTGTATCTCCATATAGGTATATCAATAGATATATATCCATGGTGTGTGGGTGTGTGTGCTCAGTGGTGTCCTCTGTCCATGGGATTTTCCAGGCAAGAATACTGGAGTGGGGTATTACTCCAGGGAATGTTCCCGACCCAGGGATAGAACCCATATCTCTTGCATCTCCTGCATTGGCAGATGGATTCTTTACCACTATACCTCCTGAGAAGCCCATTATCCATATATACTATATCTCAAAATATACGTGTGTAAATGTATACACATATTGGTATGTATACGTATACAAAAATGTTTTGATTCTCTGTATAGTTTCACTGAATTCTACTACTACCTGTAGGCCTCATAAAACATTTGATTAAGGATTTGAAGAGAAATCTGAATTAGTTTGAAAAGGAAGAAAGCTACGTTTAAGCCCCCCAGAACCCCAACATTTCCTTTTAAATCTTTTGACCCTGTGACACTATAATTCATCCTCTCTTTTTTCATGAATGTCATTCTTGTACTACTTACCTCTCTGCATTGGAAGCAGACGCTTTAACCTCTGAGACACCAGGGAAGCCCACTGCTTACCTCTGTTAGCCATCAAATGAGTTTGTTCATGTCCAGTTAGACTCAAAAGAGCCAACACAACCCCTGTCCTCTCATTCTTTCTATAGAAAGCAGCTAGAGAAGCAATAGACTCTCAGATTGGTTGTTAGAGAAGAAATAGTTAATGTATAGTTTTCCTCCTTAACATCTTTCATCACATAACCTATTTTGGTGTTTTGGTACCTGAAACCTCATTTTGCTTATAGCTACATTAAAATGTGAATATTCATTTTGGAGATTTGCTGGCGACAGTTATGCCAGTAAAATCAAAGAGCTACATCCAAGCATTTCAGAAAAGCACAATTAGATGTACTTAGAAATATTTCCTAATAATCTAGGTTTATTTCAACATGAATTCTATATAAAGTCACAGGGGAAAGAAAAGACATGGCAATTTAATTATTTAACCTAAAATGTAACACGCTGTAACAGTTCTCCTTTATCCAAGGACAACGCGTCTCATACTTGAAAGTGACTAAAGGGCAATGATTCTTTATGAGTTTTCCCTTCGGTGACCTTTATAAAAAGTCTAAGGTGAAGTTCTAAGTCAGGGCATTCCTCCTCCCCCTCACTTCTCTCAAACAAGTATTAGAGAAGTGTCACTTCTACAAATCAAGTCTGGACTCAATGCCAAAGCAATTTTAAGGAACAGGATTTTGTATGCAGATTGTCTAACCCAAGACAACTTTATAGTTCCTAGAACATGCTTTTTCAGTGTTGTTCCTTGTTAAATTTTATTACGTAAAGCAGTCCTTTTCCTCTTTCTTTTTTGTACTTAAATGAGAAAATAGATTTGCTTCTTCTCATCCCAGAAATGTACAGAATCATAGGGTGTTAGAGTTGTCAGGGATATTATAAGCCAGGCAACCTTAGAAATTGTCTTCTTTAAACTCTTGCTAAATGATTCTTTTCCTTTTTTTTTTTTTTTTAAAGCCCCCAGTTGATTCAAGGAAAGGCAAGATTCTGTGAATGCCTGGACTCTGTTTCATGTCCTACTTCTGTCTTCCTCTGATCTTTGTTTAAATGGCTCTGCCAGGAGGACTTTCCAGGGGGTGGGGTTGTGTGCTCAAACACATGTGAGAATCCACTTGTGCCCTGCGTTTTCTGGAAAGGTGATTTTTGGAAGGGGATTTTTGCTCCATGGAGGGAGAGTGTATGAGCACTTTTTTTTTTTCCCTACTCAGCACAACGGTAGTTCCCTGCTGACTGGTTTCTGTTTTGAAGTCACATGGCAAAGGGGATTTCTGTCAATGTTTATTCATTGCACATTCAAATATGACATTCTGATGACCATTCACAGGATCACGTCAGTGTTAGTATACAATTTTTCTGCCAGCAATGGGAAGTTTATTCCCAGAGCTAAAGTTGCTTTATTTGAAAATGCAGGAGGTTTCATGCACATAGGCATATTTTAGAACTTATTTTTTAAAATATTAAATTTATTTAGTTATTTTATTTTAAAATTTTATAAGATGACTTCTTGGCTGAGCCTTAATCGGTACTGTATCGATTAGTGAATACCTTCATGGTACAAGAAGATGATGGATAAAATGACTTTATCTATCACTACCCTAACATAAATTGGAACATTTTTACTCCTGATTGGGGCCCCACCCTGTGGAAAGAGAAACCATCTCTGCTCTATTATATGGGATAAGTGCATGTGACTTGATTTGGCCAATGAACGGAGACTGATGGCCACTTTCTATCAGAGGTTTTCCCAGCTAGCGTGAGGTCCATTACTCTTGCTGTTCACTCTGCCCATAACTGCCTGTGTTCCACGTAGAGGCTGCTCTGTCATCTGGACCCACCTGTAAACAAAAAGTAGACCAAAGCCCCAGGTGACATGGGACATGAGCAAGAAACCAAGCCATAATACTGTGAGCCCTTGAGATCTTCCATTTATTTCTTCCTGCAACGTAATCTTGGTCCTCCTGACTCACGCAGACTGCATACCAGAAAGAGTGAAGAGAACCTAGGTTCAAATCCTGGTTCTGCCTTTAAATAGTGAGGTGAACTGAACATTTCTAAAACCCCGGTGACCTTCATAACGTGAACGTCAGTTTCCTCAGGAGTGGGTACAATGACCATCACCTTGTGGATCTCACAGGAGATTGATATGAAGCTAAAATGACACTGTTCATGTTATCATACACTGAAAAGAATGATGCCCTTTGTAAATGCAAGGCACTCGGAGTGCTGGATTTTCCATGTTTTCGTGAGTGGCATGTACTAATCTTTGCTGCTTTGTTTATTTACGGCTACAGTGGGTCTTCAATGCTGTGTGCAGGCTTTCTCTAGTTTGAGCTGGGATGGCTCTTCATTGCAATTCAAGGGCTTCTCGCTGCTGTAGCTTTTCTTGTGAAGCAAGGGCCCTATGGCACTCGGGCTTCAGTAGTTGTGGTGCGTGACTTTAGTTGCTCCAAAGCACGTGGGATCTTCCTGGACCAGGGGTCAAACCTGTGTCTCCTGCACTAGCTGGCAGATTCTTAACCACTGGACCACCAGAGAAGTCCATTATCTTAGCTTTTTTCCAACTTTGAAATAAGTAAACATTCTCAAATGTATCATCCGCCCAAGGCTTTATAAACCATCAAGTGCAGACACTTCCATATACCTGTCTGAGAAAGGCACTTCTGACTATAGAAGACCATTCTTTTTAAGCACCCAGCTTTGAAAAGAGCGCACTTGAAGTAATGTTGAGCCATGGGGATACTTGCTTGGCCAAGATGATCAGCCTGATTACAAGGCCAAACTGCTTCACTTTTGGAGAAAACATTATTAATGATAAGAACACTATTATATTTATTTTACTAGGAAGAATTGGTGGAAAGAACATTAGCTTTAGAAACATAGACCTGGCACTTGGTAGTCATTCAGTAAATATTTATTGACTAAATGACCAAATCAGTTCAAATCTCATCAGCAATTTCTGGCTATGTGATTTTATGCAAGACATTTAACCTCTCTGAGTTTCCAATTGTTCACTTGCAACCTACAAAATAATAATCTCCTTATAGGGCTTTTTTTTTTTAAAGGATTAATGAAGTGGTTGACGTATGAGATCTCTCAAAGTGCTCAGTAAAAATTTAATAAGCATGAAAGTTAAGTTGATTAGCTATGCTATGTCCTAGAGTGCGTAGCCAGCTTGTAGAAAAAAGAGTGGGCTTTTGATATTGTTTGCTATGTTCCATTAACGAAGTCTTGAGATTCCTTTTGAAAAAATCAATTCCATTTTGATAAGGCCACGCTTTCTTTGCCACAGAAGCAGTACCATATGTGTGCACCTGAGGAAAGCATTTAAAATGCTTTTGACATGCAAAGGCTTCCAGGGCACTGCTTTGGAAAAGCTCTCCTAACAAAAGGAACCACACTGCCTCCTATTGCCTGGTTTCTGGATTGGTTTTCCATCTCTTTATGGCACCGCCTTTATCTCTCAGGGCCTGGTATCTGCCTCTTTAACACACTTGCATGTCCCTGAAGGGCCCTTCTGTAGATGTCCTTAGGAACTTCCATCGGCAAACATAGGGTGCGAGGCAAACTTTTAAAGGATCCGCATCAACCAAAAGGGAGGAGAGGAGGAGCCAACGACACACATGATGACTTCCTAGGTATTTAGCACTCATGTAATCCTGGTAGCAGCTCTTTGCAGTCAATGGCTTTATTTATGTATTTCAATGGTGATTTAAAAGCAAGGACCTCAAAGTACAAAGAGGTTCAGGAATCTGCCCAAAGTCATACAGTCGGTAAGTGGTATGGCTCAAAATTGAACACAAATCTGTTTAGTTCCAAAATCATGTTCTTTCCTGGCCATTACCTTGCCTCACTCTTTACTGACATCTCCCTACCTCTATGCATGGTGCAACGAAGACGTTCAGAAAGCACGGTGTGTTGTGGAGAGAGCCATCTGAGCTAGAGAACCTGGCTTCTCACGCTGATAAAGTCATTTACTACCTATGAACTCTTGAGCAGTTTACTTATCAACTCTGTGTCTCAAGGGCTTCATTGCTCAAGAGAGAAAAGTCATCCCTTTCTGGCAATGTCAGCGAGAAAACTAGACACAGTGTAAGCAGACCGAGTGCCTGGCATAGAGGCCCTTCCGTCAATGAAAGCTACTGGTGCCATTATTGTCCTTAAACGAAGCCCTGAATAGGATGATTCACTCTACAAAGCTGTACTGGGTGAGTGTTCAGCGGGTGGTATAGATACGATGCAGATTTGAAAGGTTGTGCAAGAGAGATTATTTCTTGCTTGAAGAACTGTCCAAGAGTGAAGCCTAGACAGTCACAGGAGTGCAGATTCCACAATGGTAGAAATTGTGCCTGCCTTTCTTTTCCTTCGCAGTATTTCTCTAGGGCTGAGGACAACAGGTTTGAGCACTAAGTGGATACTCCTTTAAAATGTATTGAATGATTGAATGAAAGTTGATCCTTGATAATGGATTTTGAAGGGGCAGTGAAGTGAAAGTCACTCAGTTGTGTCCGACTCTTCGAGACCCCATGGACTATACAGTCCATGGAATTCTACAGGCCGGAATACTGGAATAGGTAGCCTTTCCCTTCTCCAGGGGATTTTCCCAACCCAGGAATCAAATTGGAGTCTCCTGCATTGCAGGCGGATTCTTTACCAACTGAGCTACCAGGGAAGCCTGAAAGAAACTGGAGGGGAAAGCAAAAGGTGATTTTAAAAGGTAGGTGGGTCAGAAAACCTTCAGCATTTATCGAAGACAAAAAAGGAAGGTGATACAGCTGGAGGAGAGGTGGTTGGGTGGATAAAACAAGAGATCGCAAAAACCTGGAGTTTGAAATATAACATGATACTCAGTAGGATCGAATCCTGCAGAGAGTTTGAAGAAAGGCTAATTTAGTCATCGGGCAATGAAGAGACCGATCATTGTCCCTATTTGAGGATAATTAGAGTACTAATTCATCTGAGTGTTGTGAAGATTAAATGAAGTATTACTTGTAAGGAGCTTGGCCTGGTGCCTGGCCCATATCAGGCACTCAGTTCATTAGTTGTTATTCACATCAAATTGTTGTTTTTAACTTTGTGATGTTTCAGCTAGTGATGCTAACAGAGGCCACTGTGGAGGTGGAGGCCACAGGCCATAGGGAGTGTGGAGAACCTGTAAGTGTAAAGCATGAGCCAGGCCTGCTGGGCACACAGAGAAAAAACCTTCCTCCTGCTGATTCTCGAAACACTGAAACGTCCCTCAAGGACTTTACTGCCAGGTGTAGAGTTTATGTCTGCATAACAGGTATATTGTCACAAGCCAGTTTTGTAAGCTGATCTTTGGGACCCCTTCCTGTGACTTCTCCCAAACACAGTTAGTTTCTCTCCTGCACCCAAATGCCATCCTGGGGAAAAGA
This sequence comes from Ovis canadensis, assembly GCF_042477335.2. Classification (NCBI taxonomy): domain Eukaryota; kingdom Metazoa; phylum Chordata; class Mammalia; order Artiodactyla; family Bovidae; genus Ovis; species Ovis canadensis. The sequence goes on along the minus strand of NC_091247.1, from coordinate 134,151,889 downwards.
AAGAAAAGGAGTCGGGAGATCTAAGGTCTGGCCTTTATCCAAATGTTCCTGACGTATCTAAGGCAAGTGTTTCAATTCTGTGATCAATCTGAGATAACAAGATTGGACTAGAATTTACTTTGATTTTTTCCCACTGCGTGCAGCAGCATAGAGTCTAAGTTGTAGACAAAATAAAGATCAGTTTTAGAACAAATGTTCTCTGCATAGCTGAGCGTTATGTTAGCAGTTTTATGACCCACTATGTGAGTACTTAAATAATATAATGCAAGGTAGAAACTGATACACATAGAGTACATAAGTGCTCTGGGAATTTGGAGGAATTATTTCAGCGAATTCAGGGAAGGCTTTGTGGAGGAGATAGAATTGGAGTTGTTTTTCACTCCAAAATTGGATCTTGAAAACTTTAAAACAGGCAGAAAAAGGGAAAGAATTGTAAAATGAATAGCTGTATACCCTTCAGGGAGATTCAACATTTAGTCTTGCTTTGATATGTTTGCTGTCTCTCTATATACATACGTATAATATACATATTACATATTTTTCAGAAGCATTTGAGAGTAAGTTGCAGCTAACATTCCTGAATAATCACTGTGCGTCTCTTAAAAACAAGGACCTTCTCTGGTATAACCACAACATCACTATCACTGAAGAAAGGGATGAGTCATGATGGAGCTGGATTTTGGAGGAAAGATAGAGTTGGGTTTTTGATGACCAGTGGTAGGTCTTCTTGGGTAGGAAATGCCGCGTGAGTCCAAGCCTGGATGTAGTGACCTTGGACCAGTGTATTTTAATCCCTTCATCTGATGAGAAACTGCTCCTAGACCAGAAAGCCCAAGTGATTTGCCACAAAGGTAGTTCGGAAAGAGCTGGAGCCAGCAGCTGCATTTCCTGATTCCTTTTGCCTCGCTCCCCACCACACTCCTCTTGCTGGCTAAATTTAGAACACAAGGCTCTTGGTTCTTACACAGGCCCACTTTGAAATCAGTCTCAGTTTAAAAAGTTTTTTTGGATGGCACCTTTCTGTGTGGGTTTCCAAGATGTTGCCAAGCTGAATCTTGCCAGTTCTCCTGGAAGATCAAGGTTGAAACAGGTGGAGAAACAGAAATAGGGATGACTAACTGCACAATAAGTCATAGAAAAAGCCGGTAGGGATGTCTCGAGTTCCTGCAAAACAAACAAACAAACAAACATTGCTGAAGCCTGTACCAGCCTCGAGTCCTGTTCTAACTCACTGCACCCCTCCACCCCTCTCTCTACCCCTGCTTCCCACGGCCAAAGAGGATTCAGCAGGTATGGGGGGCCGGGGGCATTGCTGAGCTGTGAATTAGGACTCCTGAGTGCTGTCGTGCCTTTGCTTCTGATTATTGGTGTGACTTTACACAGTGGTTCTCAATCAGGGGTGACTTTGTCCTCCAGGGAATGTTTGTCCATGTCTGGAAATGGTTGGGGACACTCCTAAACGTCCCAGAGTGCACAGGACAGCCCCCCAGCAACAAAGGGCTACTCAATCCAAAATGCCAGTGCCGCTGATGGGATAGAGGAAGAGGCTTGTGAGGGAGGAGCTACATGCACAGCTGATTTATTTCATTGACAGAAGAAAGTAACACAACCTCATAAAGCAATTATATTCCAATGAAATAAAGTCAGTAAAGAAAAGATACCATTTTGGACAAATTAGTGATTTTCTTCAGTTCTCAATATCCTCACTTTGAAATGGGAACAAGTGGTTTTCCATCGTGAGACTGCTGAAGAATCCCCTGAGATGCTTGTTTAAAAAGGCAGGTTTCTGTCCCTGTCTTCAGGGATTCCTAGTCAGTGCACATGGCACGCCTTGAGCAAAGCTGCTCTGAATGGTTCCTAAGGTCGTGCTCTGCCCTCCCCTTTTCCAGTTCTAAGAATGTAGATGAGCAACAACTGTATGTCAGAGCTCCTGCCTGAGCACAGGATGAATATGGGAACAGGAAGTGCTAATCTTCCTTCAGACCTCCTCACGCACGCGTGTTCCTCCGTGCCCATGGGCCACACAGAGTGGTCGAGCGTGTGCATGGTGAGGTTTGAGGCCTGCCCATCGCTCCAGCTGGTTGCACACTCCAGACATGGAGCTGCCTTTCACTTCCTCTCAGGTGCTGTGCTTCCTCCTGCATTTGGCTGTTTCCCATTTGCTGGGTTCTGTCTGCCTCTTCCTCCTCCTACTTCCAAAACATGCACTTCGGCTAAAGCTTACTCATCCTCAGGTTACAAGTTACCCATCACTTCCTCGGGGAAGCCCCCATTGCTTCCCAACAATCTTACTCATTACACGTCATTGCAATTGCTTATGTTTAACCAGATCTGTCAGGGGATTTCCCTGGTGGTCCAGTGGCTGAGACTCTGCTCCCAATGAAGAGGGCCTCGGTTCAATCCCTGGTTGGAGAACTAGATCCCACATGCCTCGACTAAAGATCATGCATGCCGCAATGAAGATCAATGATCCCGAGGACCATAACTAAGACCCAGCACAGCCAAATAAAATAAATAAATAAACAGATCTGTCAGCCCTGCTAGACTATAAGCTTTGCCAGGGTGCAGACGCTGTCCTTCTGATGTGTTACTAACCACCAGCCCCTACACGGTGCCTGAAATTTTAGAAGGGCTCAATAAATACTTGTTGAATGATGAAATGATTGACTGACTGAATGACTAACAGCAGATAAATAAGGGTGAGTGGGATAGTGATTACAAAAAGAGGAAGATGCAACACATGGGATCCAGCTTGCACAGAAACTGGCTTTGGCCTGGGTTGGGGGGATGTTGAGAGCCGCCATGTAAAATACTGATTCTCACTGAACCTTCTCTCTTTCCAATGTGACAACACCTGACTTTTTTTTTTTTTTTTAATTTTTTGGCCACATGGCATATGGGATCTTGGTTCCCGACCAGGGGTTGAATCAATATCCGCCCCCGCTTTGGAAGTGCAGAGTCTAAATCGCTGGACTGCCAGGGAAGTCTACACCTGAATTATCTGAATAAAAGTGAAATCTTGGACTTCCCTGGTGGTCCAGCGGTTAAGAGTCCTCCTGCCAGTGCAGGAGACACAGGTTTGATCCCTGGTCTGGGAGGATCCCATGTGCTGCCAGGCAGCTAACCTCGAGTGCCACAGCTACTGAGCCCGTGTGTCCCAGAGCCTCTGGGACAAGAGAAGCCACCACAATGAGAAGCCCGCACATCACAATGAGAGAGCAGCCCCTGCTCACTGCAACTAGAGAAAGCCTTCACGCAGCAACAAAGACCCGGTGCAGCCAAAAATAACACAAGCAAATCAAATTCAACATCTTTGTAAACAGTGAGATCTTTCCTTGTTAGGGGTCCATGGGGACTTTCTGTTATGTGTGTGGTAGGGTCTGAAGACCTCAGCATGACATACGAGTCCATGGAGATCTGACTCCCACTTTGCTTCTTTCCCCACCACCTCCTCCATCCATCCCAGACATACTCTGCTTTAATCATATGAGATGTCTCATCCTCTCTGAAATATACCTGAAGCTCCCATCCTGCCAGCTGGCCGACTCTTACTTGTATTTTAAAACTCAGGTTAAAATGTCACCTCCTCTGTAAAGCCTGTTTTCAGTCCCACTGGGTTGGACACTCAGGATTTTGAACTTCAATAATGCTGTGTCTTTATGTAGCACTTAGAGCATAATTATTTTTTTTTCAAACTTTAAACTTTTTATTTTGTGTTGGGGTATAGCCAATTAACAATGTTGTGGTAGTTTCAGATGAACAGTGAAGGGACTCGGCAAGAATATGCATGAATCCATTCTTTCCCTAAACTCCACTCCTATCCAAGCTGGCATATATCACTGAGTAGAGTTCCATGTGCTATTCAGTAGGTCCTTGTTGGTTATCCATTTGAATATAGAAATGTGTCCATGACCTTCCCAAATAGAACATAATCATTTGTTTACCTGTGTGCCACTCTCACGAACAGATGAGCAGCTCTTAGTGGGGGCTCTGTGTAACTCACTTATCTTTTACTTCCTACTATACCGCCTAGTCACCCCACTCCAGTACTCTTGCCTGGAAAACCCCATGGATGGAGGAGCCTGGTAGGCTGCAGTCCATGGGGTTGCTAAGAGTCGGACACGACTGAGTGACTTCACTTTCACTTTTCACTTTCATGCACTGGAGAAGGAAATGGCAACCCACCCCAGTGTTCTTGCCTGGAGAATCCCAGGGACGGGGGAGCCTGGTGGGCTGCCGTCTATGGCGTCGCACAGAGTCAGATACGACTGAAGCAACTTAGCAGCAGCAGCAGCAGCAGCAGCAGCAGCAGCAGCAGCATAGTGCCTAGTCAGAAGGGAAGCGCTGTGAATGCTTGTGGAGTGAATGAATGAGCTAGTGAATGAACAGAAAGAAAGCTAGAATATGACAGTGGATGCGATTTCTAGGTTTGCTCTTTGTTTTAAAATATTTCCTTTTCCTGAATGAAAATACCTAGAGGAATGGAGGTTACATAGAGGGAAAATAGCTTCTTTAAAAAAATCCAGTTTTCCACTTTTACATTTTTTCTTAGGATCAATTAGAATTCAAAGTGCTATATAATATGGACAGCATGCTTAATACTTCATGGCTATTTAGGGCTTAGTAGCAAAATTTTTATTCAGAATGCACATACCTTTGATTTCTGACAAATAGAAAATAGCTTTTCCTAATTACCTTAAAATTAATACTTTGCATAAATTTTAAAATATGAGCTTTTCTTTTGAAAGTTTCCTTTCTGGGACACATAAATGTAACATTTTTCCTAGGTTGAGGGTGGGAGTAGTTTGATTTACATCTATCTTTTCTTCCAATTTTAAGTGTTTTAAATTATTATTTGTTAATTCTTTTGAGTTATTCATCCCTGAGCCCTGGGAAAATCTCGTTTGCCCTTCACCATCCGGGATATTATTGTGAAAATTTATTAGTTTTGACAACTCTCCGAGATAGTGTCACTGGCCCATGATACTAGATTGATAGAAAAAAAAAATTCACATATCTCAGTGGACTGACTTTTTTGTTTTGACTGTACTGCACAGAATGTGGGATCTCAGTTCCTTGATCAGAGATCAAACCCACGCCCCCTGTATTGGAAAGGCAGAATCTTAACCACTGCACTGCCAGGGAAGTCCATGGATTGACTTATTAAGAACCTATTGAAATGATTCCCTAAACACCCAATGCTGGGTCTGGTTTTGCTCAGACCACAGGACTGCCTCATACCCCTATTGACTGGCCCCACCTCTCCCCACCCCAAAGAAGATGGGGAGGTTTTGAAAAGTAGCTGCTCAAGCATTGGGGCAGACACTTTAGGAATAAATAACACTTGGAGGAACATCGTGTGTAGCTCAGGATCTCCAGCTGGGTGAAGGGGCCTGAGATTTGAAGGATAGAGATTCTTACTCTTTTCAGATCAGTGTAGAGTTTTAGCAAAATCACACACAAAAAAGGAGTGGGAGGTGGCAGATTTCAGCTATATGTGGTCTAGACTTTCAGACCTGACATATTCCACTTCAACCTGGCTAAAAGATTCCCAGTGGCATCTCCGGGACTGTCAAGAACAATTTGTGTGCGTGTGTGTGTGTGTGTGTGTGTGCGTGTGTGTGTGTGTGTATGTGCCTGTGTGCTTGTGGGTTCATACATGTCCACCCTGCAGGGACAATTGCGTTTTAGCTTACAGGTATAAAGCTCTGTTTCCCTCTGTCAGGTGACCATGGATTTTGTCGTATTCAGCAGGCCTTTTGTCTAATACATTGACATCTTAATGAAAAACAAAAGGTATATTCATCAAAAGAGACAAGATTACTCGAATCATAAATGGAGAGCATTGGGGAGGCTAGCAACAATAATAATAAAAAATTGCAGCTATTGTCCACAGAAACTTGCTTTTCTAAGGTGCTTTTGATAATTACCTGTCAGTGTTCCTGTTTCAACTCCCGCTCCTTGAATTGATAGAGCCTATTTATATCACATGAAATTCTTGTATTTGCTTCTTGAAGTGAATTCCATTCTCAGGCATGAGGAGGGTGGGGGTTATTTCATTTTTTTTCCAGCAAGGGGATCTGCCATTATTGAATCTGACACATGTAAGCTTTGCTTTCTGGATGGAAGGAAGCAAAACAAAGCAAAAAATGAACATCAGCCTTAATAAGGAAGTGAAAGGCGGGAGCTGTAGCTCAGATGGTTTGGGGGGCAGTCTGTTTGTGTCTCCGGCAGAGTGGCACCTGGTCCTTTCCATGAGGTTGTCTGACTCAGGTAATGTCTCCCTCATTATCTCTGTCAGGTGATGGAGTGAAGCTTCAGAGAAATGCCAGCACAAGGGAAGATGGGTAAGAATGGCATCAGTGAAGATCTATGTTAAGAATGTAGGAACTCCAGGGATTATAGTTTGTCTTTATTTAAAGACTGTCTTAGTATGAATGACTAAATTGAGTGAAACTATGAGCATCTAAACAAACTCTGGGAGATGGTGAAGGGCAGAGGGACCTGACCTGCTGACCGTCCATGGAGTCACAAAGAATCGAACGTGACAGCAGTTAAGCAACAAGCATCTACAGAGAAGCGATGTCTCATTGATCCAGTTCTTTCTGGTTTAATTCATGGAAATAGAAGTGGGGGAACTGGTTACACAGGACAGTGTGGCAGGGGACCTCCACATTTCCATCAGAGGAGAGGAAAGCCCAGATCAGGAGACATGTGTCTCGACATCAATTTTGCTACTGTGTGACTTGGGACAACTGGTTTTTCTTCTCTCAGGCTCATGTTCCTTATTCCTTAAATGAGAAAGTTGGGTCAGATCCTATCCAGCTCTAAAATCCATTTTAAAAAATCTTAGTGTCCTTAATTGTTCACACAGTGTCTGACATGACCCTAGGGATCAACCTGTGTTTATTAAGTGACTGAAAAAAACAAATGCGTGTTTCTCCTAGGTATAATTGCCTATGCAAGTCTCTTGTTCAGTTAGTTGGATGGCTGGATTTAAGAATGACAAGGGTTATCAGTAAGGATAACCCATATTTAATAAACACACATTTCCCTGATTTCTTGCTATGTGTGGAAACAGCTTCTAAGACGGACTCTGGAGACCCCCTACCTTCTAGGGTCCAAGTCCTGTGTCATTCCTTCCTCTGGCAGAGGCTGGATATATTGACTTGCCTTTAACAAGCAGAATACAGCAGAAGTGATGGGTGCTCACTTCTGAAGTTAGGTTACAAAAAACCCCCTAACTTCTGTTTTGTTTTCTCTCTCTCTGAGAATCTCTGCTCTGGGGGAAAATCAGCTGCCAAATTGTGAGCTATCCTTTGGAGAGGCCCACGTGGCAGAGAACAAGTGTTGCCAGATAACCCCCAGCAGACCTGGGACTCCGAGAGTCATATGTGTGAACTTGGAAGTGGATCCCTCCCTAATTGAGCCCTAAAAGGGCTGCAGCCCTGGCAAATGTCTCAGCTGCATTCCTTGCCAGAGACTCTGAGCCATGCCCAGACTTCTGACTCACAGAAACTGAGATAATAAATGCTTGTTATTTTAAATGGATAAGTTTTGAGGTAGTTTGTTACACAGCCATTGATGACTAATACACTATGCTGCAAAAAGAATCTCAGATATTTTAAAGTGCATTAATCCAAATAAGGGATATAGCAAATACACCTTTAAGTTTTATGTACAATTGTAATACTCAGTCAGTTCAGTTCAGTCGCTCAGTCGTGTCCAAGTCTTTGTGACCCCATGAATCACAGCACACCAGGCCTCCCTGTCCATCACTCCCGGAGTTCACCCAAACTCATGTCCATCGAGTCAGTGATGCCATCCAGCCGTCTCATCCTCTGTCATCCCCTTCTCCTCCTGCCCCCAGTCCCTCCCAGCATCAGAGTCTTTTCCAATGAGTCAACTCTTTGCATGAGGTGGCCAAAGTACTGGAGTTTCAGGTTTAGCATCAGTCCTTTCAGTGAACACCCAGGACTGATCTCCTTTAGGATGGACTGGTTGGATCTCCTTGCAGTCCAAGGGACTCTGAAGAGTCTTCTCCAACACCACAGTTCAAAAGCATCAATTCTTTGGCACTCAGCTTTCTTCACAGTCCAACTGTCACATCCCACATGACCACAGGAAAAACCATAGCCTTGACTAGATGGACCGTAGTTGACAAAGTAATGTCTCTGCTTTTGAATATGCTATCTAGGGTGGCCATAACTTTTCTTCCAAGGAGTAAGCGTCTTTTAATTTCATGGCTGCAGTCACCATCTGCAGTGATTTTGGAGCCCAAAACAATAAAGTCTGACACTGTTTCCACTGTTTTCCCATCTATTTCCCATGAAGTGATGGGACCGGATGCCATGATCTTTGTTTTCTGAATGTTGAGCTTTAAGCCAGCTTTTTCACTCTCCTCTTCCACTTTCATCCAGAGGCTTTTGAGTTCCTCTTCACTTTCTGCCATAAGGGTGGTGTCATCTGCATATCTGAGGTTATTGATATTTCTCCCGGCAATCTTGATTCCAGCTTGTGCTTTTTCCAGCCCAGCATTTCTCATGATGTACTCTGCATGTAAGTTAAATAAGCAGGGTGACAATATACAGCCTTGACATACTCCTTTTCCTATTTGGAACCAGTCTGTTGTCCCATGTCCAGTTCTAACTATTGTTTCCTGACCTGCATCTAGGTTTCTCAAGAGGCAGGTCAGGTGGTCTGGTATTCCCATCTCTTTCAGAATTTTCCACAGTTGATTGTGATCCACACAGTCAAAGGCTTTGGCATAGTCAATAAAGCAGAAATAGATGTTTTTCTGGAACTCTCTTGCTTTTTCCATGATCCAGCGGATGTTGGCAATTTGATCTCTGGTTCCTCTGCCTTTTCTAAAACCAGCTTGAACATCAGGAAATTCACAGTTCACATATTGCTGAAGCCTGGCTTGGAGAATTTTGAGCATTACTTTGCTAGTGTGTGAAATGAGTGTAATTGTGCAGTAGTTTCAGCATTCTTTGGCATTGCCTTTCTTTGGGATTGGAATGAAAACTGACCTCTTCCAGTCCTCTGGCCACTGCTGAGTTTTTCAAACGTGCTGGCATATTGAGTGCAGCACTTTCACAGCATCATCTTTCAGGATTTGAAACAGCTCAACTGGAATTCCATCACCTCCACTAGCTTTGTTTGTAGTGATGCTTTCTAAGGCTCACTTGACTTCATATTCCAGGATGTCTGGCTCTAGGTGAGTGATCACACCATTGTGATTATCTGGGTCATGAAGATCTTTTTTGTATAGTTCTGTGTATTCTTGCCACCTCTTCTTAATATCTTCTGCTTCTGAAAGTTCCATACCATTTCTGCCCTTTATTGAGCCCATCTTTGCATGAAATGTTCCCTTGATATCTCTAATATTTTTGAAGAGATCTCTAGTCTTTCCCATTCTGTTGTTTTCCTCTATTTCTTTGCATTGATCGCTGAAGAAGGCCTTCTTATCTCTTCTTGCTATTCTTTGGAACTCTGCATTCAGATGCTTATATCTTTCCTTTTCTCCTTTGCTTTTTGGTTCTCTTCTTTTCACAGCTATTTGTAAGGCCTCCTCAGACAGCCATTTTGCTTTTTTGCATTTCTTTTCCATGGAGATGGTCTTGATCTCTGTCTCCTGTACAATGTCACGGACCTCCGTCCATAGTTCATCAGGTATTCTGTCTATCAGATCTAAGTCCTTAAATCTATTTCTCACTTCCACTGTGTAATCCTAAGGGATTTGATTTAGGTCATACCTGAATGGTCTAGTGGTTTTCCCTACTTTCTTCAATTTAAGTTTGAATTTGGCAATAGGAAGTTCATGATCTGAGCCACAGTCAGCTCCCAGTCTTGTTTTTGCTAACTCTATAGAGCTTCTCCATCTTTGGCTGCAAAGAATATAATCAATCTGATTTCGGTGTTGACCATCTGGTGATGTCCATGTGTAGAGTCTTCTCTTGTGTTGTTGGAAGAGGGTGTTTGCTATGACCAGTGCATTCTCTTGGCAAAACTCTTTTTGCCTTTGCCCTGCTTCATTCCGTATTCCACGGCCAAATTTGCCTGTTACTCCAGGTGTTTCTTGACTTCTTATTTTTGCATTCCAGTCCCCTATAATGAAAAGGACATCTTTTTGGGTGTTAGTTCTAAAAGGTCTTGTAAGTCTTCATAGAACCATTCAGCTTCAGCTTTTTCAGTGTTACTGGTTGGGGCATAGGCTTGGATTACCGTGATATCGAATGGTTTGCCTTGGAGATGAACAGAGATCATTCTATCTTTTTTGAGATTGCATCCAAGTACTGCATTTTGGACTCGTTTGTTGACCCTGATGGCTACTCCATTTCTTCTGAGGGATTCCTGCCCACAGTAGTAGATATAATGGTCATCTGAGTTAAGCTCACCCATTCCAGTCCATTTTAGTTTGCTGATTCCTAGAATGTTTATGTTCACTCTTGCTGTCGCCTGTTTGACCACTTCCAATTTGCCTTGATTAATGGACCTGGCATTCCAGGTTCCTATGCAATATTGTTCTTTACAGCATCGGACCTTGCTTCTATCACCAGTCACATCCACAGCTGGGTATTGTTTTTGATTTGGCTCCATCCCTTCATTCTTTCTAGAATTATTTCTCCACTGATCTCCAGTAGCATATTGGGTGCCTACTGACCTGGGGAATTCCTCTTTCAGTATCCTATCATTTTGCCTTTTCATACTGTTCATGGGGTTCTCAAGGCAAGAATACTGAAGGGGTTTTCCATTCTCTTCTCCAGTGGACCGCATTCTGTCAGACCTCTCCACCATGACCCACCTGTCTTGGGTGGCTCCCCAGGCATGGCTTAGTTTCAGTGAGTTAGACAAGGCTGTGGTCCGTGTGATCAGATGGGTAGGTATCTGTGATTATGGTTCAGTGTGTCTGCCCTTGATGCCCTCCGGCAATACCTACCATCTTACTTCAGTTTCTCTTACCTTGGATGTGGGGTATCTTCACAGCTGCTCCATCAAAGCGCAACCGCTGCTCCTTACCTTGGATGAGGGGTATCTCCTCATGGCCTCCCCTCCTGACCTTGAACTTGGAGTAGCTCCTCTTGGCCCTCCTGTGCCCGGGCAGCCACCGCTTCTTGGTCCAAATCCGTCTGCACTCCTCGAGGAGGCAGATGGGCACAAGGGGCCGCTGCTGTTACCAAAGCTCCGGTTCCTCGTGGGGTCCAGTGGCAGGAAGGAAGTCCACACTGGGTTGCTTCGTTGGTCACCATAACTTTCGACTAAAAAAGATGTACAGTTTGAGAGTTGTGAGTTAAGTTTTATTTGGGGAAAAATGAGGACTGCAGCCCTGGAAGCATCTCAGAGAGCTCTTGCTGCTGACATTCATTCATTTTTTAAATAATGATTTATTTTTTCACTTGTGCCAGTGATGTGGACACATTCTCTAGTATTCAGTTCAAGAGCACAAATGTAAAGTCAGCCTGCAAAGGAAGAGTAGGCTGCAGCTTCCCATTTTCCTGCTTGCTGTGGGCTGCCTGCCAGAAGGTTTCAAGGCTCCCATTCCACACCACAATCTGGGGTCTCGAGAGTTCAACTCAGTTGCAGAGTCTCATTTTCAAAGGTGTTACATTTGCATAATTTTACATCTGGGGATATCAGTAGCTCAGGTAAATCAAATAAGTTTGTGCCTCTGCACAAATAAAAACTAGCTCCCTTTCCCCAGGCCCCCATCATCCTCTTATAACCATTCCTTCGGTTCTGGCTCTTTCTCAAACCTCCTCACATTGCATCTCATGCTCAGAAACGACTGGGGCTCTGTAGCCATTTCACTCTGCCCTGCCCTGCGTGCCTCCCTTAAAAACACAAAGCTTTGCTGTGGTGGTGGAAAAGGGCAGGAGCCTCAGTCTTAGGAGACAAGATTCAAATTCTATTTCTGTACCATCAGAAGCCTAGTGATCAATGTCTCCTGCCTGGTCAGTTGCAGTAGCTTCTTAGTTTGTCCCCTTGTACTATCTCCCACCTTCAATGTCTCTTTCTATTCAATGGACAGACTAATAACTCAGAACAATTTGCTTTTTTTAAAAAGTTAAATACAGTGTATAAAAGTAGATAAGAAAACATAGAGAAAAATTCAAATTTGCGTTCATTCATAGTCTCTCTACTCCATTAGCTTCCTAAGAAGCAATCACACTCATCAACTTACTGTTTATTTTGCAGAGATAGTCTATGCATATACACATATGTATAAGATATATAGGGATATATTTTTGATGATTTTTTCTTTTACACATGAATATTTTTTATATGTAAATTTTTTCATGACAGACACCAGAAACTCTACATTAACTTTAGGAAAATGTTCAAAATTTTTAACATGGTCTTCAAGTCCCTGCATGATCTGGCCCTTCCTGATTGTGCAGCCTTGTCTCATGCCATTGTCTTTTTCATTTAGAGGACTGTAAATCATGTAAAATCTGGGCTATGTCTGTCTCATTACTGCTTGCAGTTCCAGGTCCTAGCATGTACCCGAGCTTTATTAACTGTTCAGTAAATATTTGTTGCAAAAGTAAATGAATAATATAATTTATTATAGATAACTTGATCATTCACAATGATTTTGAAATTGAAGTTAGTAATAGTCCCATAAATTGAACTATATATATATATGTATATATATATATATATATATATATTTTTAATCTTTGATCCAACTCAGGCAAAATATTCTGAGTCCCCAGGATATTTTACTAGCTGTAATCTGATTCCCATCACTGAATCTCTGCAGAGAGGATGTGTAGGTGATAGTAAAGAGTTCCATTCTAGTGCAGATAGGAATCTTGGATTAGAAACCTGGGTCTTTCATACACTAGTTTCTGGTCTTGGACAAGTTACTGAACTTCCTTAAGTCTTAGTTTACCTTTAATATGAAGATTATTATGGTATCTGCCTCACAGAGTTATTGTGAAGATTCAGTGACAAATCTAGACAGCATATTAAAAAGCAGAGACATTGCTTTGCTGACAAAGGTCTGAATAGTCAAAGCTACGGTTTTTCTAGTAGTCATGGATGGATGTGAGAGCTGGACCATAGAGAAGGCTGATCAGCAGAGAATTGATGCTTCCAAACTGTGGTACTGGAGAAGACTCTTGAGAGTCCCTCGGACAGCAAGAAGATCAAGCCAGGCAATCCTAAAAATAATCAAGTCTGAATCTTCATTGAAAGGACTGATGCTGAAGCTGAAACTCTGATACTTTTGCCACCTGGTGCGAAGAACCAACTCATTGGAAAAGACCCCGATTTGGGAAAAGATTGAGGGCAAGAGGAGAAGGGGGTGACAGAGGATGAGATGGTTGGATGATATCACCGACTCAGTGGACATGAGTTTGAGCAAACTCTGGGAGATAGTGAAAGACAGGGAAGCCTGGTGTCCTGCAGTCCATGGGGTTGTTAAAAGTTGGACACAACTGAGTGACTGAACAACAAGAATAAGTAGGCACACACAGTATTTTCCATCATGTAGTAAATACTTATAAACATATTACATGATAACTGTAGCTACTTGTAGTTATTGTTATTACTTAGAGTTGAATCTTAATTTCTAGGGCCTCAAAATGAAATTACTTTGAACTCTATGCCAGGGCTTTGAGATGCTTTACTTATGAATGATTTAATATACATAGGATTGGCCAAATGCTGGATATTTTATTATTTCTGCTTGATTCAGATTCTTGTTTAACCCCGTGATTCTGAACAGCCATTGTTGTTCAAAAAAGAAAATGGATTTGAAGGAGTATTCATATTGATTTATTGTTGGTTGTCTGCAGAAATGTAAATAGCCCTGAATGTGTCACTCACTGGGACAGGATAGTGCTTTTCATAATGGACAAAATCGCCTTGTTTCACTGTAATAACCTGCTTGTGGTGAAACCAGTCATGGGGTTCCTTCAACACAGCAGAATGCCTGCTATTGTCATCTGCGTTATCAATGAGCAGACGTCTCTCTGCTGTAGCTATTACGCAGCACTGCCGTTTCCCTAACTTGGGAACTGCACTGAGGGATTTAAACGTGAAATGCACACGTCTGTCTCTTTCATACAGATGTGCATCCACTAAGCACAGGCAGCAGCTGCCAAGGAGTTAACACAACTAATCTATTGTGTGTGTGTAGAAGTTGTAAGGGTTAGAAATAGATAGCCCATCCCCACTGTCTTATGGACATGCGTGTGTACATTTCTTTTATAGAAGTATGCTCAGAATAAGCACTGGGGGCTTTTTAAGTTGTTTACATTAGATGAGGTAGGTTTACATAATTTTTTTTAAAATACTCGCTATTTACACAGGAAACTCTCTGACTTTAAAACTCAGTGGGGGGGGGGAAACCCCAAACTTGTTTCCTTTGCTTATCACCCTGTTCCTGCCTAAGCATTTTCCCAGAGTTGGAAAGAATCCTTCCATTTTACCCATTTGGAAATAAATGGGCACATCAGTCTCCTGCCTAAGGGTCACTGTGGGCGATGCGGTTGGATACAGTTTCCTGATTCTAGATGGATGCCCAGAAAGTGAGGACCACCAAGTAATTAAGTGATCATCTCTAACCCTCTTTGACAAGCCCTGGCAAACTGTTTGTGTATGTGTGTGTGTGTGAAATTTATTGCTTTTATTTTTGGCTGCATGGCATGTGGGTGCTTAGCTCCCCACCAGAAATCTAACCTGCCCTCCTCACAGTAGAAGTGCAGAGTCTAAGCCACTGGACTGCCAGGGAAGCCCCCCTAGCATAATGCATTATATATATATTTCAGTGACCTTAATCATCACAGCAGCATTAAACAGCAGTTTCAAACCAGAGCTACACTTTGAATGAGGACGTATTACTCAGACCAGTTCTGTGAGAATGCCAAGCTGAAGATACAGAGCCTGCCTAACATTATCAGAATAGTTGCAACTGCACTTTATACAATGAAAGAATCAAGTATGGGAAATATCCATGTGATAGTAGATTTTTTTAAAATTGAAAGTGGGTTATCAACATCATCCTCATCTCTAGAAAAACGTGAGATGCACACGTGAAATAATACTCATATTTATCATATGCTTGACACAGTTCTAACTCCTTCCCTGGTGGCTCAGATGGTAAAGAATCTGTCTGGAATGCAGGAGACCCAGGTTTGAACCCTGGGTTGGGAAGATCCCCTCGAGAAGGGAAAGGTTATGCACTTCAGAATTCTTGCCTGGAGAATTCCATGGACAGAGGAGCCCGATGGGCTGCAATCCATGCAGTCACAAAGAGTGACTAACACTGTTCCAGACCTGTTTGAACAGTAACTCATCAAACTTCTTTCCTCATCAACACAATGAGACATATATTGTTATTGTTCATGTATTCTGTTGAGCAGCTGAGGCAGGAGGAGGTCTATGGCAGGTGTATAGAGGTAAAATCACACATCTATCACTTTCATGTGACATACAGATCTGATCTGGAGGCCACCACGGTAGTTGGTTAATTTCTCTATTGTGTATTTATAGACGTTGTAACGGTAGGAAATAAACTGCTCATTCCCAATATCTTATACTACACCAAGAGTACATCATAGAGATGTTAATGAAAACAATAATAACAACCATGAAATGAGTATTTCCTGGGTTAAGCCAGGCACTTTTCTAAGGGCTTTATTATATATATAATTTAATTCCTACAACAGCCCAAGGAGAGAGTTCTTATGTTCATTTCAGAGCAACAAAAGTTAAGGACTTTATTCTAAATCTTGGGAATAAGAGAGTACGGGTTTGACCTCCCAAGCTTATGTGATAACCATTGATCAGTAGTGTCTCTGCCTGGACAAACTCTTCAGCTTGGTGGCCAGGAGAATGCTGTGGGCCTCTGGCTCTGCTGGTTGCAAAGACACTGGGCTACTGGGCTTATCTGTTGGGTTTCTTCTCCCTCTACCGAACCTCAGGACCATTCCAGCCCCTTGTTCTCACATCTCATTGCCACAATCACCCACTTTCCTTCCTGATGTTCTATGTCTCTAAGCGCATCCTCTGGCTTGTTAGCCTGTGGCCCATTTGAGAATCTGCTTCATAACTACATATATGGTGGTCTCTCCTGTATCCAGATTCACTTTCTACAGTGTGAGTTACCTGTGGTCAACCGCAGTTTAAACACGGCGTGCGTGCGTGCTCAGGTGCGTCAGTTGTGTCGACTCTTTGCGACCTCATGGACTGTACCCTGCCAGGCTCCTCTGCCCATGGGGTTCTCCAGGCAAGAGTACTGGAGTGGGTTGCCATGCCCTCGTCCAGGGAGTCTTCCTCACCCCGGGATTGAACCTGCATCTTCTGTATCTCCTGCATTGCAAGCGGATAGATTCTTTGCCCACTCAGCCACCTGGAAAACTCCATAGTTTGAACACATTAATTGGAAGTTTCCAGAAATAAACCATGAGTTTTAAATTGCATGCCATCATTCTCAGTGGCATGATGCAACCTCATATCTCGGCTTGCTCCATCCTGCCCAGGATGAGAATCATCCCTTTGTCCAGCCCATCCCACAGCTTAGTCACTTAGTAGGCATCTTGGTTATCAGATCTACTGTTGTGTTCAAGTCACTTTTATTCCACTTAATAACAGCCCCAAAGCACAAGACCAGTGATGTCATTCAGATATGCCAAAGAAAAGCGGGTAAAGTGCTTCCATTAAGAAAAAGGGTGAAAGTTCTCCACTTAATAAGGAAAGAAAAAAAAATCCTATGCCAAGGTTGCTCAGATCTATCTTCTTTCTGTGCAATCATGACAAAGAGAAAGAAATTTGTGTTGGTTTTGCTGTAGCATCTTAAACTGCAAAAGCCACGGCCACAGTGTGATAAGTGCTTAGTTAAGATGGAAAAAGGCCTTATATTAGTCCAATAAGATATTCTGAGAAAGAGACCACATTTACATAAATTTTATCGCAGTATATTGTTATCATTGTTCCATTTATCATTGTTGTTGTTAACCTCTCACTGTGCTTGATTTGTAAATTGAACTTTGAGTATGTAAAGGAAAAAACATAAAACATAATATGGAGAAGATTCAGTACCATCCACGGTTGTATGCATTCACGGCGGGTCTTGGGAATGGATGCCCTGGGGTAAAGGGGAGACCGCGGTAGTGGGAGCAAATGAGTTAATACGTTTCAGAGACTCACATATATTTGGCATAGAATCTAACCAATATAATCACAGCTTATTATCCTTTGCAGGCAACAATCATTCTTCTATTCGTCCATAAACACTGAGTGACTGAGATGGTCTGGGCACTGTGTGAGACCTACATTAGTATTTGTGACAGGAGCATTTTGGAAATGCAATGCCCCATTCATTGGGGTGACTTTAATGGTGGAAGCCTTAGGCACCTTGGCAGCCAAGTTTTTTTGGCTCCTCTCAAGTCGCATTAACTCAATGGCCATGGACTCTGCTTATCTGAAAGGCTGGTCTCACTGGCACCACGTTAGAAAAAAAAACGATGGATTTGATTCCATGGCGAAGAAAAGAAGAAAATGGCTCATTTGAGGTGAGCTGAACTCTTTCAGATGTAGAAGGTGCCATTTCTCTGACCTGGGAATATAACACATGTGAAATGGAACTTAGCTGACGTGAAATTCAGCTCCGGAAGAGAAGCTTAGTTTCCATGACAGGACAGTGTCTTTGTGATTTTTTGTTATTATTGTGCGTTCATTTAAATGGCTGGGTTTTCCTCTCCCCATCTCCAGGCCAGTTGGGAGGCCCTTTCTTTGGACCGGCCTTGCCATTGCTGCACTGTCTTTCCCCACTCCCACCCCCTTTGGAACTTGAGCTTTTTATGTCATCCAGGATGACTGTCATCTGCAAGCACTTGGTGGAGAGCTCTCCCTGACTCTAGAACAGTCATAATATGAACAAGTTGGGAGACTCGGAGCTACAACAGACAGGATTTTTGGGTCTAATGAAGCCTCTCTGTCAGGCCCGATTTGGATCCAGTTAATGAGGGTCTGATTGAATCTGCCATCCTCACAGAACATCGTGAGGTCTTTTGGGGCCAGTAAACGATACCCCTTATTTTTCTGCACAGACCCAAGGGAGAGGTTGAGTTGCCAGTGGAAGCCTTTGTCTGTCACAAGCCATCAGGAGTCATGCGTTTGGTGGATGACTTGCTAGGTCATCTTAGATAGGCCGTTTAATCTTTTTGTGTTTTCGCTTCTCCCATCTGTGAAAGCATGATAACGCACAGTGGGCTTCTAAAGATAGAGCTCTTAGGAAGGATATAGAAGGTGTGTTACTTGAGAGGCTTTTACAAAAACTCTGGATCACTGTTTACCAGTGATTGTAATCTGGAGGTGGCACAGTAGCTTTATGGCAAGTTTGAGCCAAAGTCTTTGCCAAGGAAATTTCAGATCTGAAGGAAGGGAGGGGGCACTCCTGGTAATTCCTTAGAGAAGGTCATTAGAAAGTCTTTGACAGGGGCTTTGACGAGGGCTTGCTTGCTCATGCTGTTGTTTTGTTGTGAGGATACCATTTGAGAGGCTGAACTAAACCTTTCCACAATGAGAAAAGGCAGATTCCTGTGTGCTCAGCTTCAGATTATAAACCACCACTAACATCTGGGCAGTTTCACTGCTTTGGAGGGACTTTTCCATGCTTAGGAGCACTGCTTTGGAGGGACTTTTCCATGCTTAGGAGCACTGCTTTGGAGGGACTTTTCCATGCTTAGGAGCACTGCTTTGGAGGGACTTTTCCATGCTTAGGAGCAAACTCAGCAGAAACCCTGATTTTCTGTCACCATCTTGTTCACCTGCTCTCCGCCTCCTCCCTCCTCCCCGCCTCCTCCCTCCTCCCCGCCTCTGAAACTACTAGGAGCGAGGTTCCTGTGGCTCCCTTCTGTGTGAATTTTCCATTGGCGGTGACCCAACTCTTAGAATCATTCTATTTTCCCCAAAGGGGATCACCAGACGCTGCAGTCTGTGATCAATGAGCAGTATGCTATTTGGCTTTGCCTGGGCTTGCCCACGTGTCCTCGCAAAAAAATGTAAACAGAGCTGCTGCAGCTCTGCCCTGGGGTGAGGGGAAGGACTTCAAGTCAAGAAACAAAGTGAGACAAAGACAGGAAACGTTCCTTTCCCCGAGTAGCTGGTACTTGCAGGAAGATGGCTTTTCTCTGTAAGAGTTCTGGGGCATTGGGTGGTGGTGGTCTAGCAGTGACGGGTCCCTAAGGTAGACAGTCATCTCTTAAGAGCTCTGACAATTTGTCCATCTGTGTTACTCCACACTTAACAAATTCTCAGCCATTTCATATCTTGCAGTCTTACAGGAAAAATACAGAGTTATGCGGTTAAACTTTAAAGCAATAGTTGCATTCACTGTGTATTGTTTATATCAGCCAAAACCTGAAATGGACCTAAATGTCTTACAAGAATAATTGGGTTAAACAGATCACAATATCTATGTGTATATTTCCCTGCAGATATTTTTGTTTTTACCATATAAAATGAAGATGTAAAAGAGTGGGTTTTTAATTTTAAATTTCTGATGAGCTTGGAGAGCTTGATAAAAGTGATCAACCACCTCCTCAGACAACAATGTCTATATGCTCAATATTTTCAGGGGATTTCAGCATAAACTTCTCTATCTCGAAGGTTAAGAGCACTCAATATGAAGAATTTAGTAGAAGTAATATTCATATATGGAGTCATGGAACAAGCAGCTTATAAAAGACTAAAATGTCATTAAAAAAAAAAAACTCACCTACATATGTGTTGGGAGAAACAAGTTTTTCTCAGCGCTCTTAGGATCCCTTGCTGGGCCTGAAAATTCAACTGACAAAGAGTAACAGAAGAAAAGCAAACGCATTATTTAACACACTTATTAATACATTTATTAAAAATAAACACATTTATTTAACATAAGCTTTACATGTTACGGCAGCCTTTATAAGGAAATGAACACCCAAGCAAAAAACAAACTTGAATATTTTATCCTAGCTTCAATAAGGAGGACAAGATTAGTTAGCGAGTATGAGGTACCTGCAATGAAGTAGGGAAACTTAGCAAAGCCAGTTTGCTAGGATTCTTCATGGTGTTCCCTTGCCTCCAGAGATAAGGATGCTCCCTCCCTTTGGGTGTCGGGGGAGCCCTTTCACTAGAGGGTTTTATGGCCTCTTTGGGGAAGAAAAGTGAAGGAGGAAGAGGTCAGGGTGACCTTCCAGTTTCTGCTATTTGTTTGCAAACTCCTTCAGCTTAAAGTATTCCAGAAGCCAAGGTGTCATCACAGAGGCTTTGACAGGCTAAACAGAAAGATGCTTAACCACAGCTTCTCTGGAGGATGATAATACGGTCTCTGTGCGCTTATTCGTAACTTCTGCCTTTCTAGAATTATCCACAGAATTGCTTTCATAAGAAGAAATATGTTGCGTGAAAGTGAAAGTGAAATTTGCTCAGTCTTGTCTGACTCTTTGTGACTCCGTGGACTATACGGTTCATGAAATTCTCCAGGCCAGAATACTGGAGTGTGTAGCCTTTCCTTTCCCCTGGGGATCTTCCCAACCTAGGGATCAAACCCAAGTCTCCCACATTGTGGGCGTAATAAGTTTGTTTAAATTTTCTTTAAGAAGCTGTAATCTTTTTTGGCAAGTGTGTTAAAAACCTGGGGACATTTTTAGCACTGCTCTTTATTCAGCAAATGATGAAATGCTAGAATGAAGGGACATTAGGATGAAGGGACACAATTTCCAAGTGACATTTAATTAGGGCCAAATAAGAAGATACCACATTGACAAATTTCTTTTCAGGACGAAATCCACAGATAAAACAAATTTAAATCGGAACCAATTAAAAAATTCCAATCTTACACAGAGTGCGCAAGAAAAGCCAGTTTATAGGTAACCTTTAACTTGTCATCAACAGCATTTCCACTCCCAGAGTAGCCTTTGGGGACCTGTTCTGGGTCTGTGCTTAGTCACTGAGTCATATCTGACTCTGCGACCCCATGGACTGTAGCCCGCCAGGCTCCTCTGTCCACAGGATTCTCCAGGCAAGAATGCTGGAGTGAGTTGCCATTCCCTTCTCCAGGGGATTTTCCCAACCCAGGGATCGAACCCTGGTCTCCCTCATTGCAGGCAGATTCTTTATCATCTTCGCTACCAGGGAAGCCCCCAAATGAAGGATCTGCCCTCCCTGAGGACCTAGGACAAGTCAATATCTTGAGAGATTACGGGTCTGATGTTCTTGTCTTGCATCTTAGAAGGCAGCTGAGAGAACTTGTTCTACTACCTCTGACCTTGCTGTCACAATTTGAAGGTTAAGTTCACACATCCCCTCTTCACAGGCTAGAGTCTTTAATGAAAGAGAAATTAGTCTGGGGACTGCAGTGGTATCTACTCGGCATCCATGCCCCTTTTCTTTCATCCATCTTCCTTCCGAGAAGCACCTTCTCCCAGCCTCAATGGCTGCAGATTCTGTGAGGCTGGAGGGTGGGTATCACCCTCCTCTCCTAGACAAGCATGTGACCCAGGCCTGAGTAATTAGCGCATTCTCTGTCTCTCAGGCTGATGGCTTCAAGGATGCGCAAACGATCCATCCCGTCAATGAGATTACAAATTAGCAGCTCTTGATGGAGATTTCTACACTGTGGCTTCTTTATGGAAACCTGGAATCCTGGAATGATCCTGCAGAAGAGTCAAGGCCAAAGAGCAGGGCAGATAGAAGGCAGGGAGGGGTCAGGGTAGGAAATCAAGTCTTAGGGCTTCATTAGATCAGCGTGTACTTGAACCAAAGAGGCCACTGTGTGTGGGAATTATTTTGTTTTGTTTTTTCTTTGTTTAAGTCAGCTTGTATTAGAGCTATTTCGCTTGCAGCCTCTTGTGAATTCATATACTAGTGTGATCGGAGAAGGCAATGGCACCCCACTCCAGTACTCTTGCCTGGAAAATCCCATGGATGGAGGAGCCTGGTAGGCTGCAGTCCATGAGGTCGCTAAGAGTCAGACCGACTGAACAACTTCACTTTCCCTTTTCACTTTCATGCATTGGAGAAGGAAATGGCAACCCACTCCAGTGTTCTTGCCTGGAGAATCCCAGGGACAGGGGGGCCTGGTGGGCTGCCATCTCTGGGGTCACACAGAGTCGGACATGACTGAAGCGACTTAGCAGCAGCAGCAGCATACTAGTGTGATAATACTAATACCTATCGACTGTGTGTGTGTTCAGTTGTGTCTGACTCTTTGTGACTCAGTGGACTGTAGCCCACCAGTCTCTTCTGTGCATGGGATTTTCCAGGGAAGAATACTCGAGTGGGTTGCCATTTCCTACTCCAGGAGATCTTCCCAACCCAGGGATTGAACCTGTGTCTCTTGCATTGCCCAGCAGATTCTTTACCACTATGCCATCTGGGAAGCAATAATTCCTGTTGAGAACTCCCCAAAGAGCAGATCTCATGTAAATCCTTTATATAGATTCTCCTATTTAATTCTTATGATAGATTTTTGTCTTTTTAAGAAAAGAAACTGAGGCTCAGAAAGGTTATGTAACTAGCACAAGATCCCTCAGCAAGTAGTAGAGGGATTCAAACCCAGATTCCTCTAAAGCCTTGCATTCCTAACGAGCATACTCTGAACTTCGCAGGGACACTGGATGAGTTAGGCCTGACAGCTAGTGGGCTGTTCAATTTTTACAAAGGGAGGTACCGAGGAGAGCAAATGAGTATTTAATCAGCACGGCCAGTTGTGGGGGGGTTAACCTTTCTTCACCTTCAGTGGGGTGGTCAGTGCCCCCTTGCTATCACTTCGTTTTGTTTTCTGAAACCGAACAATGTTTAACGGAAGGCTCTTAGCTGTCTTCATGTTTTAGTCAAAGAGTGTGGCAGAAACGAACTGACCTGCAGGTGCGTCTGCAAAAAGGGCTTTGGGGCTCCTTGGGCCGCAGACAAGTGACCTGGACACGAAGTCCTTTAAGAGTCACGGAGGAGCTACCGGCCACTTTGGTGCTACGGCGTTATGAAGCAGAGTGGGCTTTCTTTTCAATCATGACACGAAAACAAGGAGATGGATCAGTTGTGCACTGCCCCATTCCCCGGGTACCGTTTTCTTACACTTTTACAGAACGGAAGAGTTTTCTCTTGAAGTTTGAAGAAAACAAGGGAAACATGTGCCTGGGAAGCGCCGACTATGGTTTTGACTCTGGCTGTGAGGTTCACGCTGTACTCATAACATCCTGTTCTTCTCTGCTGGCTGTGATGTGGTAGATAGCAGTCCCTCCCTGGGCTGTTAACAGCTGAGCTCATTTTTCATAAAGATGCTGCCCTGTGAGACCGAGGAAGTGGGCCACAGCCACCTCCTCCTCCGTTACTCTTACGGTTAAGGATGGGTTTTCCCAGTGGCCCTTGCCATCTTCTCTAAAATTAGGTCTTTAATGCCTCTGGGATATGTGGCAATCTTAAAATTTTACTGGAAGCCCACAGAGTATTAGTGAGTGGGAAATGTGCCTCAAAAAAGTCATTTGTTTAGCATAGGAGAAGTCTGCTCTGTCAAAACCTGCAGCTATGGAGTCAGGAGAGGAAGAGAGGCTGCTGGGGAAAGGTGTGATGCCACCTGATACTGAGAAAAAGCAGAGTAAGAGCAATCATCCTAGGGACTGGGATTTCTGCCTTTGGATCCATCCCTTCGGTAGGGGACTGGAGGGCTTAGAGCTGACTTTTTTTTTACACGATATACTTATCAGTTTCCAAATGACTTTGGGCCTAAAAATCACATCTATTACAAAGACACAAATGGAATAAGGAATAGAATCTCACTTCTGCGGTCAGGGAGCTGACCCAAAATTCATTCATTGTATTTGGAGATTCTGAAGGCATAACTAGAATAGAAATGACTTCTGCTAGTCAGTTACAAACGAAATTGTTCCCCTTCTGTCTTCACTGAGTTGCAGAGTCACTGCTTTGCCATCCAGGAGATGGACAACACAGTGGGTGTGTTTTCTGAATGGCTTTTATTAGAGAGCAAGATGGTATCCATTCTTGTGATTGTGCTTCTCTTGGGGCAGTTCAAAAATTCGCCTCATCACTGGAATCAGGAAGATGCTTTAAAAAGGACAGAGAGATCCCTTGTCAAACTGAGACCTACTGAATAGCACCAGGTAAGAACAAAGCCATTCATAATTTCTTCTGGGTGATTCTTTTAATCAGCCAGGGAGCCACCGTTCTGGTCTTCCCTCCTTGGGATAGATAAATTAATCAGATTAGAAACTTGCCATTTGAGATCTGTAGGCATCACCTATTGGACAGGCCAGCTTTCAGTTAGGGGTGGAGGGCAGGGTATGAAAAGTGAAGATGAGAGGGACATGGCAGAAGCAAGACTGGACTGATGTTAGCAGCATGGTAGAATCACATATGAAGGCCCCAGATGGACATAAAGGATTCTTGAGATGGTTGGCTGTCTGGCCACCCACTCCAGTATTCTGGCCTGGAGAATTCCATGGACTATACAGTCCATGGGGTCACAAAGAGTCAGACAAGACTGAGTGACTTTCACTTTCACTTTAGCAACTAAACAATAAAACAAAGGACATCACATGCCCATTTACTCATTCAGTCATTTAACTCAGCATCTTTTATTGAGCAGAACCCATGGGTATGGGGGCAGGGGTTGGGGAACTTAATAAACAAAACACAGTCTCTTCTTCCCTCTAAATGGCCCCAGTTCAAAGGGCATGTAAGAAATTAAGAGGAAATGATCAGCTGTCCCTGGGCAGGAGAAAAGGGTATGCCAGAGAAATCTTAGAGAAGGAAGTGCCTGACGAAGGTGTATAAGAATGAAAGGGAGAGTCACCTGGGAAATAGACCCAGTCTTCCCAGAGCTTGAACAAAGGCAAAATGGCCTGTGGGTCTACAGAAGTCTACGAATCAATAACGTGCCATTATAGTGTGAGATGGAAAGTGGACGTCTGGTGATTTGGCGGCATCCAGATCACGCAGGGTCTTCAATGTCCACACTTCTGTTCAAGGAAAGACCTTGGCACAACTCAAACACGTGACTGCATGAACACACAACAGAAGAGAACAGAGGCTGTTCAAAGACACAGGGGAGTATTCGTGAACTCTTGCTTTTACTATGTATGTACCTTGGGATCAGGGTTGTTTAAGATTCTACTTCTCAGAGAAGCTGGATATATTAGTATAGCAACTCTCAACTTTTAGAAAATTAGTATATTTTTTCCTTAGCTGCAGGATATTTTTTTTTAAAAAATGAAAACCACTTCTTGCTTTGATTTTAAAATACCTTAATTTGAGAGACTGTTAGTCATGAAGGTGTTTCCATAGCAAACGTGTGTGGGACATCCTAGCTTTGCTGGCAGTGGTTCAGGGGAACTTATCTTCTTAAATTGGGACAAGGCCTGGCTTGATGGAGGATAAGGTCATGGCACTTTTCCCATAGCATGGGGCCTCCATTTAAGGGCAAGATAAAGGAAAGGCAAAGAGCAAGAAGAGAAAGTGCTGGAATGAAAACAAGTAACAAAAGGAAGATAAAAATGGAAATCCCAGCTCAATGTGAATAATAGGCATGCAAATGGTGCTGCTAAAATAGGAAGGAACATTACTTTTCAAAAAGGCAAAGCAAAGGAAAATTGTAGTAGCAGAAGCATTTTACATGGTAAAATAGTACACTGTGTATGCCTCTCAGAAGCAAAACCACCTACTCTAATTTTTCCCAGCACGATGCTGTGAATCTGGTGAGTCATTTTTTAAAGGTTTACTACAAAGCTCCAAAAATCTGCATATATATATACTTTTAAGCATTTGGATTAAATCTTCTTTTTCCCAGCAGCTGGCCACTAATGCTCCTATTTTATAGCCAAACTTTTCACGTGGGCTACAAAATAACACACTTTTCAAAAATTAGTAAGCTTATGGAATGATCTCTACGATTTATTGTTAATTAAAAAAAATCATGGTGCAAGAAGTGTTTATGGTATGCTGCTCTGAGAATAAGGTAGTCTGAATATAAATTTGCTTATATTAAAAAAAAAAGACTCAGGAAGAAGATACTTTGAGGGAGTGAGAGAGGAAATGAGGTCGGAGGGGACAGGGTTAAAAGTTAAATGTGTGACTATATTTTTGTTTCTGATTTAAATTTAAAAAACACACAAGCATTTTACAAAGCTAATCTCAAGAAAAAGCAATCTTAAAATTGAAAGCAAAATGGCGCAAATGAACACGAGTCTCAAATTAATACCATAAACTCAGAGAGAAAGTACTTCAAGTGGCTAACTCATCTGTAGAAATACCTTAAGGGGGGAAAATGTCAAAACATTTTAAACTGTGTTTTCTAATTTTATTGTTGATGATAGTATTGTTGCTGTTTTAGATTCTCTCTCTCCTTCTCTCCCTCCCTCTGTCACTGTGTATAGTGTGTTAGTTGCTCAGTTGTGTCTGACTCTTTGTGACCCCATGGATTGCAGCCAACCAGGCTCCTCTGTCCGTGGAATTTTCCAGCAAGGATACTGGAGTGGTTTGCCATTTTCTTCTTCATGGGATCTTCCCGACCCAGGGATTGAACCCCAGTCTCCTGCACTGGAGACAGATTCTTTACCAACTGGGCTACCAGGGAATACTATGTGTATCCTATGGAATAAAAAAATGAGAAATTTTGTTGGTGTTGGGAATTAGATTTTTGGCACGGAAGAAGGTCGTTCAAATATAAGATCAAAGAGGTTAAGTAAAAACCCTGTGGTCTTGAATTTGTATTGTAATTGTCAGTCGAAGTTGTGATGTATTTTAATACGAGAAAATGTAGATTCTCTATCTCTACTATCTTTTTTAGATGTGTAAGAGGTACTCACCTAGTTGTTGGTATAGGGGAGGACTTTGGGGGTCTGACTGCTCCTTATTTAGACTTTTTTTGAAGAGTCCTTTCTCTAGTTTCACCCTCTCATCTCTATCTTCAGAGATACTTGGAACCGTCAGTTCCTAAAGTATTCTGGGTTTCTTCTGCACAAATTATCTTATTTCCTATTAGCATTCCTCTCTTTAGGCATAAGATTTAGCTTTATCTAATCTATCAAATACGTTACCACATATTCAACTGTTTTCCTTTCCTCTCTTTGTTTTGCATACCCTTTGCTATCATTTCCTCTGTTCTTTGCTATTAGTATTATTGATTTAGAGTGTGAGTGGGTGCATGTATGTACTTAATTTCCTTTAAAGTTTTTAGAAGCATTTCAAAAGAAATAAAATGGACATGAGTATTTAATTCACTAAGTTTAATCAGTAGATTTACCTTTAAATTTATTTATTTATTTATTTATTTTTATTTTATTTTTCTGGCCATACCACATGGCTGGTGAGATCTTAGTTCCCCAAGCAGGGATCTAAACTTGGCCCTTGGCAGTGAAAACATAGAGTCTGAACCATTGGACTGCCAGTGAGTTTCCTAAATTCTTCAGAGATAGCTTTAAACATAATTAGTTTTGGATAACAAATAGAGCTCATCAGCATTATATGCTCCCAGAAAACAAAATAAGAATGTTAATACCGTTTCATTTCCTTGTGTTTCATCACTTCCAGATTTGGGATCATTTGAAATTTTAGTAAAAATTTTTTTCTATTAAGCATAAAAAATTTAAGCTTAACAATATACTTTTAATTGCTTCTTTTGTTCTTTTTTTAACCATGCTTTCTTGTATCCCACATTTTTCCTAATCTCAGCTTCTTAGTTTCAGTGGTATATAAGATTGAATAACTTGTTCACATTTTATAGAAATTGGCTCAGATTATAGAGCTCATCTCGGCAACTGTGGAGGCAGAAGAAGACACCCTGCAAGGAGGACATGTGAATATCACTAGCTGCTTGTGACAAAGAACTGCCCCAGCCCTTTGGTCTCAGAGCCCACAGTCCTGTATTTTAGCCTGTGGGCAATCCCTGCTCTGTCTTGCGCCACGTATTCAGGAGGTGGGGGGCTGGCTGACAAGCCCAGTTCCTTTGAATGCACTGCCCCAATTAATCACTGTGACAATTGCTCCCTGACCTCCTTCTGCCTGAGGTTCCCTGTAATCACTCTCATCACTGCTTCTCTCCTGTATGCTATTCTCTGGGCTTGTTTCCCTGAGAATTCAAACCTCTCTGCTCTGTATCTCATACGATGATCGTCCTCTTTGGTGTTGACACTGCTCTTGTTCTCCAGCGCTGTTATGAATATACGTCTTTGATCATATCGCCGACAGAGTGGGAGAGAGTGTGTGTTCATTCAACCATTTTCTTCCTATTTCTGGATTACATATATGACATGTAACAATGCTGCTAACATATATAACATATGAAACAATGTCCCTGCTAACCAGCTCCTCTACTCTTGCTGTGTTGTTTCAAAAAGAAATTTTAATGTTTTAATTTGTTCTTCCTTTCCTTGTCTTGTCTTTTTTTTTTCCTTAGCTGTTTCTCCTTATTTTTGTTCAGTATAATCCAACATGATGGTAAAAGTCTGTCTTTTCAGCCAGCCACACATAAAAACCAACAATAAAATCTTAACTCTGTTACTTATTTACTATGTGTACTCTGCCAAATGGCAAAAAAAAAAAAAAAGAATTTCCAGTATGGATTCCCCTACTGGTACTAAGAGCATCTGTAAAATCACAGTCATGTGAAAGAAAGCCAAAAAAGTACAATGGAGGTAGTGTTGTCCAAAATGCTTTTCTTTAAATGTACTTATCTTAAAAGGACTCTGCATGTTCCTTCAGCGAAATGGATACCTTCTCTTCCCACATATTCAATTGGCAATCACCTTATTTTCTGGAACTGCACTGTCAACTTTTCTTGTTTGCTACTGGAATCATGAAAAGAATATTAATATTTTATCAGGGAGTTACTCTTTTATAAAAACTATTATAAAGTTTTCATTAAGCTAAAAAATATATATTTCTGTATTTATTTTAAAGTAAATTGTTCTCATTAAGAGAAATTGTTCTCATTTATTGGTTCCAGTTATTGCTTTTGCCCTGCAATTCCATCTCTGAAATTATAATGTAAAACCTTAGAATAAAAGTTAATTTATATTATTTCATCTAAGGCTTTTTTGGCATGAGTGTTAAGGTTAGTGATAATGTTATTATATTGTATGTGATAAATGGATACCAGGAAGTGTGGTTTACCTAAATTAAAGCAATTCTCATAGAGCAAAGGAATGATATTCTCCTTTCAAATTCTCCAAACATACTTGAAGTTCCAATATTATTCATGTAAATTCAAGAAAACTGATCAGTGCACAAACAACAGTAGTTCATAAAAAAAAAAATCTGTAGATATTTAATGCTTTTAACACCTTGAAATCTGTATTTTGGGAGTACAGTTTTACCAGCATCTTGAGATATATTTAACTTCTGAGTATCACTTATATCATTTCTCTCTTATTGGAATATAATTGTTTTACAATGTTGTGCTAGTTTCTGCTGTACAACAACTATGAAACAGCTGTAAGTATACGTATATCCCCTCCCTCTTGAGTTTCCCTTCCACCCACCCCCATCCCATACATCTAGGTCATCACAGAGTCCCGAGCCTTTTTTCCCTAGTACCTGCGATTCATGTGTACCTTCAGACTCTTCCCTGAAGCCTCCTTTGCTTTGTGCTTTTTCTTATGCCAGTTCTCTCTGTTCCTGGGACATATGTTGAGTCTTATTTAGATTTTGGAGCAAATAATAAAAGTGAGAATTAAAAAGAACAGGCTATTCTGATGCTACAAGGAACTAACAAGGTAATTTATCCCACTGTTCATTGTTTCCATGAGAAAACTTAAGCCTAGAAAAAACAGTGCTTGGTGAAATTTTCATGACAGGCTCACGCTAATGAGAAAGGGTGTACATCCGTGGTAGGTAGATTAGGTTTTCTGGCATCTCTTACTCCTGTCCCTGCTTTGAGCAGATGATTCAAGTTAAGATGATGCCAAATTTCAGGAGATTTAAAAATGTCTTTAGCTCTAGAATGTGGATAATACATACTAAACTCCTACCGTGATTTTGAAGAAATCTATACTTAAATTTTGGTTTTTGCATTGTCTTTTTTTCCTTAATCATCTAAGCTTATGCTATTTGAATATGTAAAATAATTTAAGTTGCTAAGGCAAATTCTGAATAACCACAGTATGGAAAGTACATGAATGTCACCTTGGGAAAAAATTTTGCTTGTCAAAGGCTGATTATATTTTGAGTCTTTGAAAAAGTTCCCATCTGTTCCACATGGGCTTTTATGTGGAACTAACTAAACCATTTTCTGTATAAAATCAAACAAACCCACAAGTAGACAGCAAAGAATCTGGGGTAATTGACTGGACTTTGTCTGAAAGCTTCATTTAGGGGTTGAATTAACAAAGAACACATATTTTTTTTCTGTTTGTTGTGTAATTCTAGCAGTGGAAAGCTAGATTACTATTTAGTTGATAGCTTTTGCCTTAAGCATATTCTTTTATTTCCCTCTCTCTCTCTGAGTATGTGTGTGTGTGTATGAGGGAGAGAGGTGGGGGGCGGGGATGGATTTTAAAAGCAAACTCTGACCTGTTGGGTAATTAACACCCTTACAAAAAAATAAAGGGTTTATTGTAACTTGGTTTGGAGGAAAGAAGCCTGAATGAGGAAACCCAAGTTTCACTTCCAGCTCTTACACACATGCTTGTGTGATGTTGAGTAAGTCACTTGCTTTTTCTGGATCTTAGTTTCCTCATCTGTGAAACTATAAAGGGGGATAGGATTTACTTTCAAAACCTTTTCCCAACTTTAAAGTTTTGTAATTCTCTGAAATAAAGTATTTGTACTTCACTGATCCTCACAAAATAAATAGATAACATTTAGTAGCCATAAATATCAGAATGATTTTTTTACATCACTTTCTTCTTGGAAAGAAATAAAGTACATGAGAAAATAGCCTTTCTTACTGGACAAACTTACACTTAAGAATAATTTTATCTTCATCAACCCAGCAAGTTCTATCTTTTGGGGTAGTTTTTTGGTTGTTATAACCAAAATTTCAATTATACTTCTTTCTTAAAAATTCGCTCATTATATATTTTTTAAAATTAATTATTTTTTTCAAGAGGAATATGATCGTTTGTTCAGTTCAGTTCAGTTGCTCAGTCGTGTCTGACTCTTTGTGACCCCATGAACTGCAGCATGCCAGGCCTCCCTGTCCATCACCAACTCCCGGAGTTTACCCAAACTCATGTCCATTGAGTTGGTGATGCCATCTAACCATCTCATCCACTGTCGGCCCCTTCTCCTCCTGCCATCAATCTGTCCCAGCATCAGGGTCTGTTCAAATGAGTCAGCTCTTCACATCAGGTGGCCAAAGTATTGATAGTTTGTGCTCATCTATATATTTCTGTGATTATTTGACTACCTGTTTTCATTCTAGACTATATGGCCCAGGAGGGCAGATATCATTTTTGTATAGTTAACAATTGTAGAGTTCCATGTAGTGCCTGGCGTCTAGTATGTGTTCAATGAAGGAAGAAGTATGGTTGTATAGGTCTGATCGAGATGGTTACCCTTGAATCCTCCAAGAACATTTCTGAAAGAAAGTCCGAGACTCACCTTTCTTTTGAGTTCTCTAGCATGTATTGTTGATGGGGAAGCATTTTCTTAGGGGTTTTCTCTTTTGGAAGGCGAATAAAGATGGCATTGATCTGGCCTGATAAATTTCCCGCAGCCACTAGGTGTTAGACAGTTTAGATCTTATCTTTTTTTCCTGTGTCATCTGTGTAGAAAGGCTGTTTGTAAACCAGATGTAAGCAGCTAATTGATGAGGCCTCCTTCTCTACCTCCCCACAAACGTTTATGACTTTTCATATAGATCCTTAATCTCAGTTTGCTAAAGCACTTGACTGAGCATTCTGACTCACCATCCTCCACAAGAATGAGGGGATCAACACCAGCAAGCCAGAGAGATCTCCCCAGAGCCAGGATAAAGATAACAGATTCGGAACACACCCATCAATGACGCTGTGGCAAGAAGGGTCTGTGTGGTTAGAGCTTGACGCTGGCTATGATACCCAAGCAATGTCACAGCTCAATGAGATCAGGGATTTTGATCATCATTATAATATTCCTTCATAAACCATAACTGACAGGTGGAGCTGGGTCCTATATGGAAAGTGATGCAATGATGTTGCTTGAGGAATTTTGCAAGGATAAGGTTTATACAGGTTTAAAAGAAAAATCCTCTCAATGCTCTTTGCTTTCTTCTTTCTTTATGTTTCTCCTCCCTCTCTTCTCCCTTCCCTCCTGTCTTCCTTCCTGCCTTCCTCCTTCCCTCCCTCCCTTTCATTTCATAAACAGACTGTATTCTATAGTGAAAGATCTTGGATTTTAGAGTGAAGCAGTTATTATTTAGCATCTTGACAATGCCATTTTCTATCAAGCACTTTAACCTTTCTCAGGCCATTTCCCCCGGAAAAGGCAATGGCACCCCACTCCAGTACTCTTGCCTGGAAAATCCCATGGACAGAGGAGCCTGGTAGGCTGCAGTCCATGGGGTCGCGAAGAGTCGGGCATGACTGAGTGACTTCACTTTCACTTTTCACTTCCATGCATTGGAGAGGGAAATGGCAACCCACTCCAGTGTTCTTGCCTGGAGAATCCCAGAGACAGAGGAGCCTAGTGGGCTGCCGTCTATGGGATCGCACAGAGTCGGACACGACTGAAGCGACTTAGCAGCAGCAGAAGCAGCAGGCTGTTTTCTCAAGTATTAAAAGGCAGCTCATAAATGCTTACTTACATCATAAGGTTATAGGGAAACTACATTAGCTACTATTTATTAAACATCAAATATGTGCATTATCTAATTTAATACTCACAATAACTTTGCAAGTAAAATGTGTGGTACATGGTAGGTGACATATAAGTAACAAGGTAACAGAAATATTGGGTGCTCTCTATACCATGTTTTTTTCGAGTAAGTGCTTCCTTAATTGTCAAGTGTCATTATTCATGTGTTAGGCTGCACAGTTCCTGCCACCAGAGTGAAACTGATAATTCATTCATTCAAAATATGTTCTTTGAGTATCTGCTACATACCAGGTGTTGTGTGTGTTACTTGGGAGAAAACAGAACAAGGAGCAAGACACGATTCCTAACTTCAAATGGGTTATAATTGAGGAGAGGTTATAGACAAATAAAGAGACGATTATAATCAAATGTGTTAAGTCCATTGATAGCAGGAAATACAAAATGGATGTTTTAGAAGGAGAGATCTGTGATTCCAATTTGGTGGGTTTCAGTGAGAGTTCCTGGGAGGATATCATATCTACGCTGAGACTAGAAAGATGAGTAAAATACAGATTAGAGGCTATGGTGTGTTCTAAAGAACTCCGTATTCCAAGGCACTACGAGAGGCAAGCTCCAGGAGTTGGTGATGGACAGGGAAGCCTGGTGTGCTGCAGTCCAAAGAATCGGACACGACTGAGCGACTGAACTGAGCTGAAGAAGAGATTCACCGTGATGGATCTGAGAAACTGAAAGCAGTTCATTCTGGAATTTGAGGGGATCAGTGGTGAGAGTTGTAACTGGGGTTAAGCAGGACTGCTGGTCCTGGAAATGTTGGGTACCCTCGTAGCAGACATTGTTGAATTCCCAGCTACCTTTTAGCTGTTCCCAAGCTCTCAGTTCCTCTCTGCCTCATGGGACGCTGATCTGAGTGGGCTTACAGTTAGAGTGCTAACTCCTGATTCGCATGTAACCTTTAGGCTGTGTTCTTGGTGCTGAAGAGGAAAGGCTTATCTTACGAGTAACATGGCGGGATATTCTCAGTCAGTTGGCTGGCTGTGAATATCAGCCCTCCTCTTATCTAAGGGGGGTTTGGCTCCAGGGCAAGGAGGCTGTTATCAAGGGGCTCTTCTAGCCAGCACCTGGCAGTCTGGGGCCCTTTTAACAGGCCAAGGAATCTGAGGCCAAGGCTGGTGAGGGTCAAGTTTCACTGAACTTGGCCTTGACTCTAAGTGCCTTCTGGGAATCCTGAGCAATCAGGATCGGGGACATGATCACCTAATTGCCAGACTCTGGGATGTGACCATCTAATTACCATTTCACTCTTCCTGGGACTAGAGAGATAAGTGACACATAGATCAATAAGCTGGGAGGACTGATTCATTTATTGACTCCCAGATAGTTGATCTTTGAGCTTGTGTTACAGAAAGTTCTCTTCCAGGAGCTAGGCTGCCAGGGTGCGGAGAAAAATCTGAGGTGTGGTTGGGATCCAGAGATAGGAAAACAGATGGCCAGTTCTCAGCGTTGCCTTTCTTTTGTGCATGAGTTAAATGTTCACAGATCCAACCAGTCCATTCTGAAGGAGATCAGCCCTGGGATTTCTTTGGAAAGAATGATGCTAAAGCTGAAGCTCCAGTACTTTGGCCACCTCATGAGAAGAGTTGACTCATTGGAAAAGACTCTGATGCTGGGAGGGATTGAGGGCAGGAGGAGAAGGGGATGACAGAGGATGAGATGGCTGGATGGCATCACGGACTCGATGGACGTGATTCTGAGTGAACTCCGGGAGATGGTGATGGACAGGGAGGCCTGGCGTGCTGTGATTCACGGGGTCGCAAAGAGTCGGACACGACTGAGCGACTGAACTGAACTGAACTGAACTCAGTGTAAATGTGAATCTATATGTCATATCCAGACCCAGACATTTTGAAAATGGAAGAGGCTGTTAGTCATGAGTGTCCTGGGACAGGCATCAGCTGGGACTGCTTCAGGCAGACTCAGACGTGTGTGCATTCATGTTCAGGTGCTTTATTGTGTCTGACTCTGTGACCCAGTGGATTATAGCCCGTCGAGCTCCTCTGTCCATGGGATTCTCCAGGCAAGACTACTGGAGCGAGTTGCCATGCCCTCCTCCGGGGGATCTTCCCGACCCAGGCACAGACATAGGGGTGCCGTAACCATGAGCTCCCTGTTGGTCTAACACTGCTCCCCAGTTCATGCTGCGTGTACTTAAGGGGGAAGAACCTGTGGCCAAGGCATTCCTGGGTCTTTTTATGGCATCGTGTGTTTATGCTCCCCAAAGCAATTTTTGGAACATTCCCCATTTTGTGTAATCCTCATGTTTCTGTAAGGCCACTCAGTTAGCCATTTGAGTACAAGACAGTCGGTCTCTATTCAAAGTAAAGGAATGGGATGGTAAAACGGAAAATCTGAAGGGCGAGATCATCCCGGAAGGGAAAGCTTGAGCTGTGTATTCTGACTTTTCATAATCTTTTATTAGTTAGAATGTGGAGGTGGAGACATCACTCTCTTTAAAGGGTTGGCTTTTAAATTGTGTCTCATCCGTGATTAACTTTGACGATACCCGACTAAGTGGGCAGGGAAAATTATTTGTGTTATTACTGTTTATCCAGAGAGGTGACAAGGAAGAAAATACGTCACATGCAACTAACAGATGAGAGACTAAGGAGGCGCTTTCTCGGTTTATGAACTGTTTTCTCCTGAACAAGTTTCTTGGTAAAATAACCAAAATGACAGTGTGCTGCGAAGCCAATACCCATCTCAGCAGCAGCATTTTTCTCCACTTCAAGTCAAACAGGTTGTGGGAGAATTTGGTGGCCGAGTGCTTCTTTCATTTCTTATTCTGTCGTCCTTTCTAACAATGTTAATAATAACTCTAACAATATGAAAGAGTAGCACTTAAGGCGCTGACTCCCAAAGCAGATGTTCTCACCTTGGAACTTTTGCCAGTCAAGGGGTATTTGACGTTGTTGGGCATATTTTGGCTTGTCTCAGCTGGGCTGGGGTGTGATTGGCATCTAATGATTAGAGGCCAGTGATACTGCCAAACATTCCGCAAAGCCTAGGACAGGCCCCCAAACCAATTATCTGGCTCCAAATATCAGCAGTGTTAACGCTGAGAAACTGCTCTGCAGCATTCCAATCATTCATTCATTTATTCATTCAATAATTATTTATGGAGCATCTACTATGTGTAGGTACTGCCCTGCTAAGGATATAGCAGTGGTTAAAATTCACACTCTGGTTTGTTGCCTTCTAATAGGAGAAAAAGATAATAAGCAAGAGAAATAAAAAGTTGTAAGTATTAGTGAGGAAACAAAAAATAAGCTGGGAAAAGGTAGGGAATGGTGAGATGGAAGTGCTCACATGACGCATTGAGGTAGGGATATTTGTCACCATTTATGATAAGGAAACTGCATCTTAGAGAGGTGAAACATGTCGGCAGCGCTAACGCTGCTCCCAGGAGACGTAGCTGAGATTTGGTGGTGGATGTGTCTGATGCTTTAGAGTCTAAACGGTTATTTCCACTTGTTCTCTGAGGTATGTTATTCCCAGGGGTTTCCTTGCTTCTTTTGAGGAAATTGCCCTTTTTAATTCTCCCCTTTTAAATTACAGATAACCATCTCCTGCCCCACCCAAATTCTTCAGTTCTAGCATCTGTATTTCTGTTGGTTCCCTGATTACATCCTTTCCCCAGACTCCTTACCCTTGTGACTTAGCAGGTTCCAAGCTCTCTGCCGTTTAAAAACTAAAGTGAAAAAGTCCCCGTTTTCATTCTACAAACTCTTCCATCTGTAGCTGTAGCCCCTCCCTCTCCTTTTTCATAACTTAAATGTCTTTTAAAGACGTCATTTATGCTGTCTCTTTCCCTTCACATTCCCCCAATTTACTTGTAAAATGACCTCTGTACTCGTTGCTCCACACCCACTGTTTTTGTCCAGGTCCAGCAGTGACCCCATGGGCTCCGTTTCAGTAGACTTTCCGTGTTTGCGTGCCCTCTCTCACGCGGCCCCCTCCCTGCACTCGGTGCTCATGACCCTTTTTCCCCTGTGTCTGACATCCTCCTTCTCTCTTGACTTCCATTTTTTTAGCTCTGCAAATTCCTCCTCGCTCTTTGGCTTTTCCTTCTAGCTAGCCTTCACGGGTTCGTCTTCTTTTTAACCCCTTCTCAAATTGGCAGGCTTTTGTCTCTCTAGCTTTACTTCCAACTATGGCTTCTATTGATTTGTTGCTTAGAGTAATGCCAAAGGTATATAACACATCTGGAATCTGCTGAGATGCGAACGTGGCTTAACGTGATGAGCAGATGATGCGCGAGAGTGAGGAACACCTCTGATGGTGGCCAACCTACCCAGAGTCTACACTCTTGAACTACATTGACTGAGCATCACAGCAGAGATCCCCCTGCACCCCCCCAAGTGTTGATGAGGCCTCCCTAGCTGATCCCTCTATTGCCAGCTTCAGCTCCATTCTTTCCTCTCACCATATTCAGCTTTCCAAAGGGCAAAATCAGGATCTAGTTACTACCCCCTTGTATCAGTCTGTTCAGTCTGCTGTAACAAAATGCCATGGACTGGGTGGCTTATAAACAGCAGACTTTTATTTCTCACAGTCTGGAGGCTGGGGAATCCTAGATAAAGGTGCCGGCGTGGTTGAATGAGGGCCTTCTTCCCAGCTCTTCGATGTCTGTCTTCTCATTGTGTCCTGACATGATGAGAAGGGCAAGTGACTTATGTCTTTTGTCTTGATTGATGTCATCTAACTGGAAGCTTGTACCTCGTCATTCCTTTCATTTATTTTGTCCACTCCCTAGCCTCCCCCACCCCTGGCAAGCCTAGTTTGGGTATATGACTCTTTCTGTTACTGAAAGAGTGTGTGGTGGGGTTTGGCTGCTCTCGGCTCAAAAGTCAATAAACAGGCCAGGTTTGTGGAAAGGAACATTTGCTTTATTTCAGATGCTGGCAACTGGCGGGGAGGTAGGGGAGAGGGTGGCAGACATCTTTCCAAAAGTCAACTGCCTCGCCCCCCTCCCCCCATGACCCAACAAGCGGGGGATGTGAGCTTTCATAGACAGAGAGTGTGTGGGGGGGCACTACATGCAGAAACAGCAGTCATCTCTATCAGTCATCTTCAGATTGGCCATGGGTGGTCTGAGCAGCATCATCTTGGTTGTTTTAGGTGCAGTTAACCTTCAGTTCCGTTTGTTCCCATTTCTCTGAGGCTAAGTCTCGGGATTGTTGCAGCTCATGTCCTGGGTACAGTCTGGTCATCATATAGTTAACTTCTCCATCAGGGAGTTTTAGTATCTACAAGACAGATCACAGGGTATGGCTCAGAATATTATCCGTAGCCCTTGAGAAAGAATGAAAGGTCCTTGAGGATGCTTAATGACTACCGTATTACTGTTTAGTCGTCTGTGATTGTTTTCCTTTGTTTCAGCATTTCTCACTTCTCTGATTAAATTTATCCTTTGACTAAAGTTTTCCACAAACAAAAGGCAGGCAGCAGACATGGTGGTGTGGGGGTGGGGGGAGCAAGGCCCATAGGGTCCTGCTCCGTTCTTGCTCTGTTTCATTTGTTTTATGCTTGTTCTTTCAGCTTTTAGATTCTCTGTATCAGTGAAGTCACACAGTTTGTCTTTTTCTATTTGACTTATTTTACTTAGAATACGTTCTCTAGGTCCATCATGTTGCCCCAAACAAGATTTCATTCATTTTTATGACTCAGTAATATTTCACTGGACATATATACCACATCTCTTATACAGGCACAAATGATCTAATCACTCCCAAAGTTCCCTCCTCCAAATATCATCATATTGGGGTTTAGGTTTTAATATATAAATTTGGGGGCCATAAACACTCTGTCTACAGGCCCCCTTCAACTTTCACAACACAGCTCATTTACACTCATGGTTTCATGCTCCTGCACAACTCTCCCATCTGCTTGGAACAAGCCTTTCCTCCCCACGCCTACTCCAGGCATGGACCATGGGGGTCTTACTCTTCTATCAAAGCTCACCTTGCATGTTACTTTTGTACCCCTTATCAGCTTTCCAGGTGAAGTACTATCTCACATATGCCCCATCGTGCACCCTTTTTCCAATGAGATTGTGCTTTCCTTTAGGGTATGGAGAGGAGGGTTCAGAGCAAAGTTTTGTCCTCAAGCAAACAGAGTTTCTGTCCACAGCAACTTACCTCTGATTTCTCACTGTGAAGTTTCTGCACTCTTTTAATTTCAGAGTATCGAATTTCTGTCACTAACATGCTGTGTGACCCTGTATATTTCACTTAGCCTCTCTGAATTGTCATTTTATCAACTTCAGTTCAGTTCAGTCGCTCAGTTGTGTCCAACTCTCTGCGACCCCATGAATCGCAGCACGCCAGGCCTCCCTGTTCATCACCATCTCCCAGAGTTCACTCAGATTCATGTTCGTCGAGTCAGTGATGCCATCCAGCCATCTCATCCTCTGTCGTCCCCTTCTCCTCCTGCCCCCAATCCCTCCCAGCATCAGAGTCTTTTCCAATGAGTCAACTCTTTGCACGAGGTGGCCAGAGTACTGGAGTTTCAGCTTTAGCATCATTCCTTCCAAAGAAATCCCAGGGCTGATCTCCTTCAGAATGGACTGGTTGGATCTCCTTGCAGTCCAAGGGACTCTCAAGAGCCTTCTCCAACACCACAGTTCAGAATCAAATTCTGTCAAATAATGCTCTTGTTATACCTCAAGGATGTGTATCAGGTTCTCTGAGTTCTCCAGAGGAAAAGATGTCATAAGTCAAAGATGACATAACTTGTCATTCATTAAAATAATAATTTTTATCAAACATTTCATTCAGACCCCAACAAAGTGAAATTATATATATATAATTTATATATCTTTAAAGCTTGAAACCACTTATAGCTGGGCTTTGCCATGTAGTTTTTTTCTTGTTCACAAGATTATCAATCATTTTTTTCTTCGAGTTCTCTTTAAATTTGTGAAAAACTAAAGATTCAACTTTTGCTATTTTACCCTCAAAAGGAGAGTTTCATGTCAGAGACGTGAGCAGATAGAAGTTTAAGATTTTGTGTCCTTGATCTTGATCTGAAGCTTTCTTATATTATCAGCAGCATTTACTGTCACAACCTGGGGAGAAGAAGCAAAGAAACAAAAAAGGGGGAATTGGAAGAAAAGAAATGTCAAGATGAATGCCAAGTACCTTTATTCACTTCATGACTGTTAATTTTAGTATTAAAATCATCTTTTAAAAATCTCATTTTGGTGAGATGGCTAAATGTGTGTGAAACGAATAATGGTAAGGGAAAATAATGGAAGAAGGGTTTTAATCAGGACATCTTTCAGTCATAACACTTCTGTGTCCCATTGACATTTCCCTGGAATATCTCCGTGAGTGGAAAACCGATGCTTGGATAATAGGGGTGGGATAGTTATGAAGAGAGAGAAATAGAATGCATTGATTATATCTCCTGTGCTATGTGTTTATATAATTAATTTCATTTAACCTTTAACCCTTTGTAGTATATTTACCTACTTCTGAGTTAAACCAACTGGAACTCACTATACAGTTAGTAGTACATAGAGTCAAAATGGAAACCTCAGATTTTCTGACTCAAACACCATACCACACTGATTCTACTGATTCTACAAGTAGAAATAAATGTCCTGACCTCAATATTTATGGCTGAATATTATTCAGTCATAAAAAGGGATGAAATAGGTTCAGGACATTTAAACATTAAAACTGCTTTTAAAAAACAATTTAAAAAATTGGAATGTAATTGCTTTACAACATTGTGTCAGCTTCTGGTATAAATGAAGGGCCTCAGCTATAGGTACTGGTTTATCCCCACCCTCTTGGACCTCCCTCCCACCTCTCCCCCAGTCCCACCCATCTAGGTTATCACGGAGCACCGGGCTGAGCCTCCTGTGCTTAATAGCAGGTTCCCACTAGTTATCTCTTTTACCCTTGGTAGTGCGTATATGTCAATGCTACCCTCTCGATTTGCTCTACCCTCCCCTTCTGCCCCGTGCCCACATGCCCATCCTCTACAGATGCATCTCTATTCCTGAGCTAGAACTAGGTTCATTGGTACCATTTTCTAGGAAGATGTGGTACATGTATACAATGGAATACTGCTCAGCCATAAAAAGGGAAAAATTGGGTCATTTGTAGTGATACGGATGGACCTAGAGCCTGTCATACAGAGTGAAGTCAGAAAGAGAAAAACAAATATTGCATATTAATGCCTCAAGCAGTTTACAACCCAGAAAAGACAATCAAATGTCTCCCTAAAAAGCAAAATCAGCAGACCACATATTTATCATATTGTAAGTACTATAAAAATAATTTCATCTGCAATGATGATGAAGGTTCAGCCTCACTGTCAAGAAAACCCATTTTGAGTTGTTGTTTTTTCCTCGACAGTAATGCAGAAACATAGAGGTACTATTTTTGCTAATTTTTTCCAGCAAATAATGTTAACATGCCACATGAACTTTGAAGTTACCCAGATTTAACTTCACTTGCTATGCAAATTTGGTAGAGTAATCTCTATCAGACTCGGTTTCCACCTGTTAAATTGGGAAGATGATATTAATAGAGTTGGTGCTGGTGGTAAAGACCCTGCCCATCATTGCAGGAGATGTAAGAGACACAGGTTCGATCCCTGAGTCAGGAAGATCCCCTGGAGAAGGGAATGGCACCCCACTCCAATACTCTTGCCTAGGAAATCCCATGGACAGAGGAGCCTGGCTGGCTACAGTACGTGGGGTTGCAAAGAGTCGGACACAAACTGATCAACTGAGCACACAGCACATAAAAATTAAAGAGCTGCCTGATTTATGCTTAGTTTTCAAAAGTGATGGTTGTGAGAATTTGCAGCAGCCTTTAATGTCGGCATGTGTTTTGATACATTTTAATGTATTTTTAAGACCTTTGGTGATAGGTGGAAGGAATGTGGTTCGAGATGAAGCCTCTGGACTCCTGACCAGTGGTTACAGTCAGTCTACTATTTGCACCAGAATGCTCAGGAATGGGGTATGCAGAGGAGAGATGCTAGACTCAGGGAGATATCCAAAAGATGGAATCAAGAGTTTCCCTAAAAAGTAGTTTTCAAAATTGAGTCGAGGAACTGGCAGCAATCTCAGGGAAGAAAGCAGGAAGGGGGCCGGAGTGGAAGATAAACATGAACATTTGTTTTTCCTAAACTGATCACCGCAGTTCTTGGGCCAATTATCACACAATTTTCCTCTCTTTCGAAGGACTAACCTTACAAAGTACAAAATCACAAAGTGATGTCACCCCGTATTTTCCTCTCCCTTATTTCATTCTTTAATATCAGACATTGAAAGGAGAAGTTATTTCATGTAAACCTAAAGAGAGTCATAATGCATCCAAATCACTTAAATGAAGGGAAAAGAAATAATCAGGCTCCCATTATGCAAAATGGTGCTCAGTTAATTTATTGCACTGCACTGAATAATAAGCTGTTCGACTCCACATTACGTTTTTCACGTTAGATCAAATAGCCTACTGCTGCTGGAGCTTATTTCATATCGCATAAAATTTGGATATATTACAATGGAGTAGATATGAGTCCATTATAAGAGACAGACTTAAGTACTTCATTGATACGATCTCTCCATTTGGAAAATGGCATGGGAGAAGAAGAGACGCAAACAAGGAAATGGACAGAGGGGGATTTATGTGCGTTGCCTGTCAACCTGCT
Organism: Ovis canadensis; assembly: GCF_042477335.2. Taxonomy (NCBI): domain Eukaryota; kingdom Metazoa; phylum Chordata; class Mammalia; order Artiodactyla; family Bovidae; genus Ovis; species Ovis canadensis. The sequence goes on along the minus strand of NC_091247.1, from coordinate 134,109,418 downwards.
CTGCTGTGGGTGACTGCTGTTTACCACACATGGGGCTGGTGCCTTGGAGAAAAGCAGCATTTCCAGTGGGAAGAAAATCCAAAGAGAGTTTATGTTCCTTTTCAGGGAAGTGTTGACATTTTAATTACTTTCTGTTTTCTTTGGAGCTAAACTTGAGAATTGGAAGCAAGTTAGAAAAATAAAAATTGGCTTTATTAGAAATCAGATGAATTGACACGCAGCCATGACCTGGAGAAAGTCCAGATTCAGCCCTTGACAAACTCAAATCTCCAGCAGGACTCAGAAAGCCAAAAAATCCAGCCATTGAAAAATGAACCAGATGAATTCCTGCTTGGGGCGTGTCATCTGTGAGAGCAGACTGCTTTTTTTCTGAGCAGTTTCATCTTTTCTGCCCTGTGGGCCCCTGTTCTTCACTTTCGTCTACTTTTTCCTTTAAACTGGTCTCTCAGGGATTTGTGAGGATAAGTAGAACCGGGGTGCAAAGAGAATGATCTTGAAGAGTTGGTATGAGTTGTGAAAACTGGTGGGTGGGTTTAGCATTAGTTTTTAAGATAATCAGATAACTCTTGGTATTTCATCAAAGAAAAGTGCCTGTCTTGGTGTAGGTGGAGCTGGAGTAAATGGCTTAGGGAGATGTGGTTTATTTGCACCCTCTCCTTACAAGGGAATCAAACCATTCGATCCTAAAATAAATCAGTCCTGAGTACTGACTGGAAGGACAGATGCTGAAGCTGAGGCTCCAATACTTTGGCCACCTGATGTGATGAACTGACTTAGAAAAGACCCCAATGCTGGGAAAGAGTGAAGGCAGGAGGAGAAAGGGATGACAGAGGATGAGTTGGTTGGATGGCATCACCGACTCAATGGACATGAGTTTGAGCAAGTTCTGGAGTTGGTGATGGACAGGGAAACCTAGCATGCTGCAGTCCATGTGGCTGCAAAGAGTTAGACACAACTGAGCGACTGAACTGAACTGAACTGGCATCTGCCTAAAATGTAAGAAATCAGGGTTTGATCCCTGGATCAGAAAGATCCCCTGGAGAATGGAATGGCTACCCACTCCGGTATTCTTACCTGGAGAATCCCATGGACAGAAGAGCCTGGAGGGCTATGGTCCGTGAGGTTACAAAGAGTCAGACATGACTGAGTGATTAACACTTGCACCTGTGGTTGCCGAGAACTGAATAAATATTTAACAAAACCGGTGTACCTACATGGGCTCCAGGATCAGCAAAACTAAAAATTGTAACTCGGGACAAGATTGAAGCTGAAAAAAACAAAACAAAACAAAAAACTCCAACTGGCATGTTCATGGTTCCCAAAAGGGTAGCAAATGAGGAAATAAGCTCTTGTCCCCTCCTAAGCCTTCCTACACTTCAGACTAAGTCTTACTACACTTCAGAGACAGTGTGGAAACTCTGCTAAGCTTAGATTAGTTAATTCAGTAATAAGTGATAAACCTGAGCCCCTAAAAAATAATTTTTAAATTATCTACAGCATTCCAAGTGTTTAAATCCATATTTTAAATTTTTCAAAAATCCTGTAAGGAGATGCTATTCCTGCTCTAGATAATATTATTTCTGTTTTACAAATGAAAACTAAGGTTGGGCAGGTTAAGTAAATTTATAAGTTATCAAACTTGTATTATAAAACATTTCAAATACATGCAAAAAAAAAAAAACAGAGAGAGAGATAAAATAGTAAAATGAACATCTGGGCTTATTTCACTTGATCCACTCAGGATTGACACTTACCCCACTCCATTATTTTGAAACAAATCCCCCAAAATATAGGTCATTTCTTCTATGTATCTTCCAATAAGAGTCTTGAAGAGATATGGATTCTTTAAAATAAAATAACCATAATACCTTTATCACATCTAAAACATTAACGATAATACAACATATAGTAATATCAACAATTATGCAGTTAGCACTCACCTATCCCCAACTGTCTTACAATATATATATTTTTTAATGTTCATTTGAATCCAGATCCAAAAAAGGTCCATGCACTGTGCTTGTTTGTGAGTCTCTTCAGTTCAGTTCAGTCGCTCAGTTGTGTCCAACTCTTTGCAACCCCATGAATCGCAGCACGCCAGGCCTCCCTGTCCATCACCAACTCCCGGAGTTCACTCAGATTCATGTTCATTGAGTCAGTGATGCCATCCAGCCGTCTCATCCTCTGTCATCCCCTTCTCCTCCTGCCCCCAATCCCTCCCAGCCTCAGAGTCTTTTCCAATGAGTCAACTCTTCTCATGAGGTGGCCAAATTACTGGAGCTTCAGCTTTAGCATCATTCCTTCCAAAGAAATCCCAGGGCTGATATCCTTTAGAATGGACTGGGTGGATCTCCTTGCAGTCCAAGGGACTCTCAAGAGTCTTCTCCAATACCACAGTGCAAAAGCATCAATTCTTTGGCGCTCAGCCTTCCTCACAGTCCAACTCTCACATCCATACATGACCACTGGAAAAACCATAGCCTTGACTAGATGGACCTTTGTTGGCAAAGTAATTTCTCTGCTTTTGAATATACAATCTAGGTTGGTCATAACTTTTTTTCCAAGGAGTAAGCATCTTTTAATTTCACAGCTGCAGTCACCATCTGCAGTGATTTTGGAGCCCCCCAAAATAAAGTTTGACCCTGTTTCCACTGGGTTTCGTTAAAATCTGTGAGTTCCTCATTTAACTCCATTATTTTTTTCCTTAGGATTCTTGGCTGAAAAAAATGAGAGTGTTTTTCCTGAAATTTTCTAATATTCTGAATTGTTTTCCCCTGAAATTTCCTAACAGTCTGAATTTTCTTGATTCTGTTCCTTGAGGTTTTCTCAAATATATTTACTGCCTTGTTACTTTGTACTTCTTATACATTTGTAGGTAAAGACAGAGATTTTGTTAGATTCTGGTTCCATATTTTTAGCAAGACTAAGTCATTAATTGTGGTATATATTTTCATCTGTAGAAATGTATTTGTGTGTGTGTGTAATCTTATCAATTATTGAGCCTTGTTGCTTGGATCCATTATTTCATTAGCTACTGTAAAGTTGTGACGTCCTAATTTTATGATTTAAAAAAATAGACTATTTTTAAGGGTAGTTTTAGATTCATGGTAAACCTGGGTGAAAAGTACATGTACACTCTTTCTTCCCCCACTCCCATTCCCCCCCATCCTCTTTCACTTTCAACATCCAACACCAAAGTGGTACAAGTGGCAAGGAGTGAACCTGCGCTGACGCATCGTTGTCACTCAAAGTCCGTAGTTAACATTCCATCATTCTCTGTGTTGTATGTTCTGTAGGCTTTGATAAATATATAATGGCATGTATCCATCAGTGATTTTATTTTATTAGCCAGAGTCCTACACTGAGAAACTTCCTTCTCATTCCCTATTTGGTTATATGAAGTAAAGTTCATATACATATACATACAGGACAAATGCTTTGTCCTTTGCCTTTAGCTACTAGAATAATGAGCTGCTTCTCTTTGGTATTCTCTGAAGTGAGCAAAGCTGCTGCTTTTGTTGTTACTGCTACTATCACGGTCACTAAGAGATCATGCATTTAAGCATATCTGATGTTTCAATATTTTATTCTCTATGTGAATATACATATACATGACAACTTGTTGGTAAACTTCTAGGTTACCTGTGTCTATAAACCTACACTATTTTTGGTGTTTTGATTTGGAGAAAATAATTCTTGTGGTGACTTTACATTTTATCTTACAATCCTTTTCCACTTACTGATTCTTAAAAAGATTCCTCTGAGCCTCTGAGGATGGTAGAAAACCTTCCTCTGTTGCTAGAAAAACAAAAGCAGCTGTGTTTATCGACAAAAGAGCAGGAAAGAAAGAAGGAAGGAAGGAAGGAGGAAAGGAAGAAGAAATAAAAACCAGAGCAAGCAAATAAGTATTAAAATATAAGCCCCATTAGGGACTTCCCTGATGGTACCGTGGATGGGAATCCGCCTGCCAGTGCAGGGGACATGGGTTTGTTCCTGATCCGGGAAGATTCCACATGCTGCAGAGCAACTAAGCTCATGTACCACAACTGCTGAAGCCTGGGAGCTCTAGGGCCCAGGAGCTGCATCTGCTAAGCTCACACACCTAGAGCACATGCTCTGCGCCAAGAGAAAGTCCAATACAGCAGTGAAAACCCAGTGCAATCAAAAATGAATACATTGTAAAAAATATAAGCTGATTAATTAATAGGCTACTGCACAGTCGGGGGAAATTGTTGCAGTTAACTGATTTACATAGGGTCATGTGACATTACAGTGAGGTGGTTAAGCTCAAAGCCTTGATATTCAGCACTTGGGTCAAATCTCTAGCTCTGGTCCTTCCTAGTTGTGTCAACTCGCCCACTGTCACTTCTCTGTGGCTCAGTTTCCTTGCCAGTGAAATAGGAATAAAATAGCACAGATATGTAAGGATAAAGTAAATGCTAGTTGGTCTTGTTGTCATAGTGATGTTGACAATGATGTATAAATATGTGAATATTTACAACGTAGTGTCTCTTTCTCGACACAGAAGAGAAGAATAGTAGAAACCGATACTTGTTGAATAGCTACTACAGGCAGGTACCAAAAAGCGTCTGTCTTATATTATGCAATTTATTATCAACTTTAATATTTTTAAAATCTATCACCATTACTCATTATTTATCCTAGCACATATCTGGCATAGAGAGGAGATACAATATACCTTTTCTGTCAATTGAGCAATTAGATGTATTTGACCCATATTAGGTTTTGCAAACATCTGTAAAGAACTTTTACAAAACAAAGGAGGCTATGATATTAGCAAAGAACAGAACCTGAAAAATCTGTTAAAAAACCTTAACAGTGAGTCCCAGTAAAGATGTTGAAGCATTAAAGTGAGCAGTGAGAGCCTAGTGAACCACACAATTCCAGTGTTGTCCAAGGCAAATCGATATCAGTATTCACCAGAGTTTTATCTTGCACAGGAAAAGAAAGAAAGCAAAGAGGAACAATTTTGGAATCACTCCTCCAGCCACGGAAATGATTTTAATTACCAGTTCATCTGTTGGCAGACTCTTCTGGCAGATGTACCTGCAACTTGGAAAGATAACAAATGAACCAGCTCCTTGCTCCAGAGTTGACACTGATAGTGCTTGCTGAATTTGTTCTCAGAAAAGAATCCCAGGCAACAATACATCTGGCACTCTGTTCGAGGAATTTGTCATGTCATTGACATGTTCAGCCTCCATTGTCCACACCACCCTGACAGCAGGTCCTTTATATTTCAAAGAAATTGCAGTCTGAATTAATATAATTAGAATGTAACTGCTATTCACTGCACAAACTCCTCATTTCCAGGAGTACAGATCTGATAGCATGTCTGTGTTCAGAATCTTTCCAGTGATGGCTGGAGGGGAGCAAGCAGATGATAAAATGATAGAATATACCCTCTTTCCCCAGCCTCTTTAAGTACCAGCTAATAGAAATATAAGAAGAGGAGAAAACGGTTCTGTCTCTGGCATATCTAAGTAGAAGTACTTCTCAAGTTTATCAGCCTGTATAACACTTTTATAAAATCAGCAGTATAGAGTGTCTGATGTAAGAGAAGAAAATGAAACAGGAAAGACAGTTTTATGAAGTAGGATGGATAATTTATGGATAGAATTAAAGAATTAAAAGGTGGTTAGATAACTGGTGGCTCAGACGGTAAAGCATCTGTCTACAATGTGGGAGACCTGGGTTTGATTCCTGGGTCGGGAAGTTCCCTGGAGAAGGAAATGGCAACCCACTCCAGTACTCTTTCTTGCCTAGAAAATCCCATGGACAGAAGGGCCTAGTGTCCATGGGATCGCAAAGAGTCGGACACGACTGAGCGACTTCACTTTCACTTAGATAACTACAGTTGTTCTTTACTACTTCATTTTGAGCCGTCAGTGCCACCAGCCAAGCAATCACCACCAAGTAAACAACTAGACTCTTGAATTTCACTCTTTGTTATTGTTATGTTTCCACAAACGTTTGACTATCAATGTGGTAAAAACTGAATACCAGCATCTTTTTTAGGGGGGAATATAAGATTGATTTACATTCTCTCAAGTATGTTAACTTTCTCACCTCAAAGAACTCATTTGAAGGGAGCAAAGACTGACAATCGATGTGGAGCCTCTCATCAGGAGTGTAAAGTTTATCCTTGAGTATGCTAGGGACTGAATGTCTGTGCTCCTCCGAAATTCACATGTTAAAGTCCTAACCCCCGGTGTTCTGATAGTTAGAGGTGAGGAGGGGAAGCCTTTGGGAAGTGATAGGTCTAGAAGCAGTCATGAGGTTGGGGCCCCCGTGATAGGATTAGTGACTTTATAAGAAGAGGAAGAGATGCCAGAGTTCTCTCCACCCCTGCTGCTTCACTCTCCTCCCTGGCTCTATCTCTTTCTCTCCTTCCCTCTCTCTCTCTCCCTCTCTGCCAGGTAAGGACATAGCGAGAAGGCAGCTATCTGCAAGCCAGGAAGAGAGTCCAGGAACCACATGAGCTGGTGGCTTGGTCTTGAACTGCCCAGCCTCCAGAACTGTGAGAAATGAATGGACTGTTGCTTAAGCCACCCATGCTTATGTTAGGTCCAGCTGACTGACAGTGCACAGGAATCATTTGTTAATGAGCGTTAAGAACAGATAATGGTTTTCATTTTCTTGTTTTTCTTAGAGGTATCTCTTGATCTTCACCAGGGAAATTCTGTATCAGAATTGCAGGGACTTCCCTGGGAGTCCAAGGTTAGGTTAAGACTCTACACTCCTTAGTGTGATTAGATTGACTAGTTTTCTGTGAGTATGGTTTCAGTGTGTCTGCCCTCTGATGCCCTCTTGCAACACCTACCATCTTACTTGGGTTTCTCTTACCTTGAGTGTGGGGTATCTCTTCACGGCTGCTCCGGCAAAGCACAGCTGCTGCTCATTACCTTGGATGAATGGGTATCTCCTCACTGCCGCCCTTCCTGACCTTCAACGTGGGATAGCTCCTCTAGGCCCTCCTGTGCCCGCTAGGACCACAGCCTTGTCTAACTCAATGAAACTAAGACATGCCCGTGGGCAACCCAAGACGGGCGGGACATGGTGGAGAGGTCTGACAGAATGTAATCCAGTGGAGAAGGGAATGGCAAACCACTTCAGTATTCTTGCCTTGAGAACCCCATGAACAGTATGAAAAGGCAAAATGATAGGATACTGAATGAGGAACTCCCCAGGTCAGTAGGTGCCCAACATGCTACTGGAGATCAATGGAGAAATAACTCCAGAAAGAATGGAGGGATGGAGCCAAAGCAAAAACAGTACCCAGCTGTGGATGTGACTGGTGATAGAAGCAAGATCCGATGCTGTAAAGAGCAATATTGCATAGGAACCTGGAATGTCAGGTCCATTAATCAAGGTAAATTGGAAGTGGTCAAACAAGAGATGGCAAGGGTGAACGTCGACATTCTAGGAATCAGCGAACTAAAATGGACTGGAATGGGTGAGTTTAACTCAGATGACCATTATATCTACTACTGTGGGCAGGAATCCCTCAGAAGAAATGGAGTAGCCATCATGGTCAACAAAAGAGTCCGAAATGCGTACTTGGATGCAATCTCAAAAAAAGATAGAATGATCTCTGTTCATCTCCAAGGAAAACCATTCAATATCACAGTAATCCAAGTCTATGCCCCAACCAGTAATGCTGAAGAAGCTGAAGTTGAATGGTTCTATGAAGACCTACAAGAACTTTTAGAACTAACACCCCAAAAAGACATCCTTTTCATTATAGGGGACTGGAATGCAAAAATAGGAAGTCAAGAAACACCTGGAGTAACAGGCAAATTTGGCCTTAGAACGCGGAATGAAGCAGGGCAAAGACTAATAGAGTTTTGTCAAGAAAATGCACTGGTCATAGCAAACACACTCTCCCAACAACACAAGAGAAGACTCTACACATGGACATCACCAGATGGTCAACACAGAAATCAGATTGATTATATTCTTTGCAGCCAAAGATGGAGAAGCTCTATACAGTCAACAAAAACCAGACCAGGAGCTGACTGTGGCTCAGATCATGAACTCCTTATTACCAAATTCAGACTTAAATTGAAGAAAGTAGGGAAAACCACTAGACCATTCAGGTATGGCCTAAATCAAATCCCTTAGGATTATAGAGTGGAAATGAGAAATAGATTTAAGGGCCTAGATCTGATAGATAGAGTGCCTGATGAACTATGGAATGAGGCTCGTGACATTGTACAGGAGGCAGGGATCAAGACCTTCCCCATGGAAAAGAAATGCAAAAAAAGCAAAATGGCTGTCTGAGGCGGCCTTACAAATAGCTGTGAAAAGAAGAGAGTTTAAAAGCAAAGGAGAAAAGGAAAGATATGAGCATCTGAATGCAGAGTTCCAAAGAATAGCAAGAAGAGATAAGAAAGCTTTCTTCAGTGATCAATGCAAAAAAATAGAGGAAAAGAACAGAATGGGAAAGACTAGAGATCTCTTCAAGAAAATTAGAGATACCAAGGGAATATTTCATGCAAAGATGGGCTCGATAAAAGACAGAAATGGTATGGACCTAACAGAAGCAGAAGATATTAAGAAGAGGTGGCAAGAATACACAGAAGAACTGTTCAAAAAAGATCTTCATGACCCGGATAATCACGATGGTGTGATCACTCACCTAGAGCCAGACATTCTGGAATATGAAGTCAAGTGGGCCTTAGAAAGCATCACTACAAACAAAGCTAGTGGAGGTGATGGCATTCTAGTTGAGCTATTTCAAATCCTGAAAGATGATGCTGTGAAAGTGTTGCACTCAATATGCCAGCAAATTTGGAAAACTCAGCAGTGGCCACAGGACTGGAAGAGGTCAGTTTTCATTCCAATCCCAAAGAAAGGCAATGCCAAAAAATGCTCAAACTACCACACAATTGCACTCATCTCACATGCTAGTAAAATAATGCTCAAAATTCTCCAAGCCAGGCTTCAGCAATATGTGAACCGCAAACTTCCTGATGTCCAAGCTGGTTTTAGAAAGCACAGAGGAACCAGAGATCAAATTGCCAACATCTGCTAGATCATGGAAAAAGCAAGAGAGTTCCAGAAAAACATCAATTTCTGCTTTATTGACTATGCCAAAGCCTTTGACTGTGTGGATCACAATAAATTGTGGAATATTCTGAAAGAGAGATGAATACCAGACCATCTGACCTGCCTCTTGAGAAATCTGTATGCAGGTCAGGAAGCAACAGTTAGAAGTGGACATGGAACAACAGACTGGTTCCAAATAGGAAAAGGAGTACGTCAAGGCTGTATATTGTTCCCCTCTTATTTAACTTCTATGCAGAGTACATCATGAAAAACGCTGGACTGGAAGAAACACAAGCTGGAATCAAGATTGCCAGGAGAAATATCAATAACCTCAGATATGCAGATGACACCACCCTTATGGCAGAAAGTGAAGAGGAACTAAAAAAGCCTCTTGATGAAAGTGAAAGTGGAGAGTGAAAAAGTTGTCTTAAAGCTCAACATTCAGAAAACGAAGATCATGGCATCTGGTCCCATCACTTCATGGGAAATAGATGGGGAAACAGTGGAAACAGTGTCAGACTTTATTTTTGGGGGCTCCAAAATCACTGCAGATGGTGATTGTAGCCATGAAATTAAAAGACGCTTACTCCTTGGAAGAAAAGTTGTGACCAACTTAGCATATTCAAAAGCAGAGACATTACTTTGCCTACTAAGGTCCGTCTAGTCAAGGCTCTGGTTTTTCCTGTGATCATGTATCGATGTGAGAGTTGGACTGTGAAGAAGGCTGAGCGCCGAAAAATTGATGCTTTTGAACTGTGGTGTTGGAGAAGACTCTTGAGAGTCCCTTGGACTGCAAAGAGATCCAACCAGTCCATTCTGAAGGAGATCAGTCCTGGGTGTTCTTTGGAAGGAATGATGCTAAAGCTGAAACTCCAGTATTTTGGCCACCTCATGTGAAGTGTTGACTCATTGAAAAAGACTTTGATGCTGGGAGGGATTGGTGGCAGGAGGAGAAGGGGACAACTGAGGATGAGATGGCTGGATGGCATCACGGACTCGATGGACGTGAGTCTGAGTGAACTCCGGGAGTTGGTGATGGACAGGGAGGCCTGGCGTGCTGTGATTCATGGGGTCGCAAAGAGTTGGGCACGACTGAGCGACTGAACTGAACTGCACTCCCACCGCAGTGGGCGTGGTTCCATTCCTTGTTGGGGAACCAAAAAAAAAAAAAGAATCGCAATATTAGAAATATGGAGAATGGGTAAGGTATTTCAAAATAAGGCCAAGGTTTGTTATGAGAGAAGGTTTCAACAGAAGAATACCAATTTCCCTTTTAATTTTAAACCAAATATATGATATGAACCCAAAACGTTATTTTAAAGAGCCAAGTAGCCTGGCGGATGGATCCATGGGAACGACTTGTTCTGGATTGAATCTGGATCCCTTTAGATTCACTGAATCAAAGTTTTCAGCTGTGGGCTCAGATGGCACAAGCTGAAGACCACTCCAAGTGCTTCTGATGGATGCCAAACCTGAAATCCACAGATCCATCTTCTCTTTCACGGATACAAATACTCAAATTTACTACCGGGGTGGATCTTCCTATAGATGATATATGTGATTTTACAAATGGATATGTTTAATTTCTCTGTGTGTGTGTGTGTGTGTGTGTGTGTGTGTGTGTGTGTATTAGTCACTCAGTCATGTCTGACTCTTTGTGACCCCATGGACTGTAGCCCACCAAGCTTCTGTGTCTGTGGAATTCTCCAGGCAAGAATACTAGAGTGGATTGCCATTCCCTTCTCCAGAAATTCTTCCCAAGGCAGGGACTGAACCCTGGTCTCCTGCATTGCAGGCAGACCATTTGAGCTACAGGGAAAAATGAGATCTATTCAGGATGTTTGGGGCTGGTCATTTTTAGAGGGACTCCTCAGAACACCTGTGTGTACACTCCTCTTCCCCTTTGCCATAGTTGTCTTGGTTTATGTTCTCAGTCTCTGTGTTCTGTCTTGGTTTAGGAAAAGAAATCTGGCACCTCAGAGTTTCAGGCAATTTGCTTTGCAAAGAATGCAATAGGGATTTATAATTTCATGTGAAAATCCTTTAATAGAGTAAATAAACACCCCTCCCTCCAATGCATTTGTCTCATTTCTCTAGATGTTTAATAATAGGATTGTATGTTATAAACACATGTTTAGACATCCAAATATATGCACAGATGGAAAATATCAAGCTTGCAAGAAAGCCCAGCCTCTGAACACGAGCATTCAATGGAACTCGTCTCTCCTTTCTCTATGGGATATGAATGTCAGACTTCAGTTCTGCGGGCTTAGGGAATTCTTGTCCCCAGTCTCCTGATTTCTACCAGCTGTTGACTCTGACATTGTCTTGTTGATTTTTAGTGGTCTTAAGAGAAATCTCAAGGGGGTGGGTAGGAAGTGGATTGGGAGTGGGCAATTCCTATTCCTTGCTTGATTGTGGATGTGGATTGTGGTATAGACTTGTCAAGTGGAAAAAGCTTGATTTATCTAAGAGAGGTAATAGTGACTCCCAGGACCTAGCCTGCCACATCACATCCCAAAGGACTTTGTTCTGAGGTTTACAAAGACACTTGGTAATTATGAATTTGATCAGAACAAACTGATGGGTGATCAGCTAAGTGTAATGTATGTATTATACAACAATTATTTTCCAAAAGGGATTTTTTAAAAATTGTACATATCCATGAAAGATTATGGGGAAAAATAGAGGAAAATAAAAAGAATAAAAAGGGGGAAAGTTTAGTTTAAGATGCCGATTTTAGAAAAAGTTATATGGGGATTAGAATCCACTCTTACTGGTTGCGTACCCTCCTTAAGTTAATGCTATTAAGAAATAGATTTGTTATGTCTGTTTTCATAATTTATAAGCTGAAATTCCCTAACTTTTGCCTTAAGCCTAAAAGCATTCTTCTTAGTATGTAAGAATTCTGAAAAAAAAAATATACCCTTGGAAACAATGTTCACAGGAAAGTACGAAGTCTTTGTGGTGATGTTTCATTTTATTATCATATTTTTCTCTTTCCTGAAAAATCAATGAAGAATGGCAGTTTTATATGTAAAACAGTAGTTAGCCTTTATATGGATGACATTTTCCTAAAAGCCTAGAAGTATTTCACATTTAGAGAAGCACTCTGTTCCCAAGTTGGATCTGATTAAAATTCAAATCTATATTAACATCTCGTTACGTCTTGAAAAAAGTGCATGCTTCGCTTAATGGAAAATGCCTGGTGTCTGCCAGCTCTGTTTCTGTGGGTTCCTTAACAAGGCTGTCTGGGGACCCAGGAGGGCTGGGTCACAGCTACATCCTTGTTAAAACAGTCAGCCGGCGTGAATGCTGGCCCTTAGTTTTTCCTTCCTTTCCCCTCTCCCATCCCTACATTGTTTGGGCTGCCAACTGCTCATTTTTCTCTGAAGCAAGGGAAAGGGAAGGGCAAAAATGAGTTTGAAAGAATAACATTTCTTTCTATGGACTTAAATAGAACGCTCAACACAAAACATCCTGTGTTTTCTTTGAACTGATGACACTCTGACTATAATAATGGGCGAGCTAAAATCTAAGGCTTGCTGTTGGCATAGGTTTTGTTTTTGTGGCATTCTACCTGATCAAGGGACAGTTGCTTGCTACTTAAAATGACACCCTGGCCCCTGCCCCCAGGCCTTCCTTGTCTCCTTCTCTGCAGTTTCTTCTCTCCATTGTACTTATTCCGGCCTTCTAACATATGTTTATTTTATTTTTGTTTATTCTCTGACTCCTCTGGCCATAACGGAAACCCATGATCGCAAGAATCTGTGTATTTTGCTCATTGTTGGATTCTTTGTTCTAAAAACATTACACAAAGTAGGCATTTAATAAATATTTGCAGTATGAATGAATATACTCATTTCTTCCTTGGTGTCCTTTCCCACACAACTATGGGGGAAATAGCTGATAAAAATATGTGACAAAAATCCTGTAAGTATAATGTGTTTACATCCAGTAGGTGTACTTGAAATTATAGATCTCTTTGGAGTTTACATATCTTAGTGGGTAAAGAAAAGATGCAAGAGTTAGATACTCTCTGTCCTCTTATTTTGCTTTCTTTTTCTTCCAAGCCTGACTTCTTTACATGATATCCCTACATGATATATATTTCTTTACATGTTTATTGTCTGAGTGACTGAACAACAACAATAACCCCTTACTAGAATGTAAAGGGTAGGGACTTGTATATTTCATTCACTCTTATGGCCCCATTATTGAGAATGGTGTCTGGCACAGAGGAAACTCGCAACATATATTTGGTGAGTACTTAAGTGTTTCAGTGAGCGTGGAGACTGTCCAGGCCTGGCCCTGATGCTGTAGGGACTCTACAGGGTGATTGAACACTAAGACATTGGTTGTTGCTGTTGTTCAGTTGCTAAATCATGTCCAGTCTTTTGTGACACCACAGACTGCAGCATGCTGGGCTTCCCTGTCCCTCCCTATCTCCTGGTGTTTGCTCACATTCATGTCCTTTGAGTCAATGATGCCATCCAACCATCTCATCCTCTATCGCCCCCTTCTCCTCCTGCCCTCAATCTCTCCCAGCATCAAGGTCTCTTCCAGTAAGTTGGCTCTTTGCATCAGGTGGCCTGAGTATTGGAGCTTCAGCATCAGTCCTTCAGTGAATATTCAGGGTTGATTTCCTTTAGGGTTGACTGGTTTGATCTCCTAGCAGTCCAAGAGACTCAAGAGTTTTCTCCAGCATCATAGTTTGAAAGCATTAATTCTTTGGTGCTCAGCCTTCTTCATGGTCCAACTCTCACATCTGGACATGACCATTGGAAAAATCATAGCTTTGACTATATGGACCTTTACTTTTACTTACTTATTTATTTGTGTTTGTCTGTGCTGGGTCTTGGTTGCTATGCATGGGCTTTTTCTAGTTGTGGCTATCAGGATGCTTTTCCTTGTGTTCCTTGGGCTTCTCATTGTGGTGGCTTCTCTTGTTGCCAAGCACAGGCTGTAGGCGAATGGTCTTTAGTACTTGGCTTTGGTACCTGGGCTTAGTCACGCCACAGCACGTGCAATCTTCCAAGACCAGGGATTGAACCCATGTCCCCTGCATTTGAAGGTGTATTCTGATCCACTGTACCACCAGGGAATTCCAATACCTTGTTACTGCTTGAGGTGGATTGTGGGTAGGGAGATGAAAAAAGGGAAAAAGATGACTAAGATGACACTGATCTCAAGTTTTCCATCCATAGTGAAAAAGACATCCTGCTCATTGTGCATATGTGGTATATAGTATGAGCCTAGGGACTGTGATTTGGATCCTGAAACAGCCACCTATTTTCAGAATAAGCTGAAATAATTTCTTCATTTATTAATACCACAGTTTCATTGTTTGTAAAATTAAGACAATGTTACATAATTCATGGCTATGGTGGGAAGATAGAAAAAGGTTGACACCTAAGAGTTGCCTAGTAAATGTATGCTATCATCGTCATCATTCAGGGGTTGGCAGACTACAGCAAGTGGGCCAAACCCAGCCTGTGACTGGCTTTTGTGAATACAGTTTTCTTGGAATACTGCCATGACCATTCATTTTCTTTTGTCCGTGGCTGCCCCCACTCACTAGAACAGCAGAATCGAGGAGTTAGGGAGTCTGTGCAGGCTTCAAAGCCTACAATTTTACTTTCTGGCCCTTTACATAAAAAGTTGGTGACCTTTTATCTAAAAGATGGTCTGTCAGCAATATAACAAAGCCCACAGTCCAGCAAAGTGTGGTCCAGGGGCCAGTGTGATTCACAAACCATCTGTTACTGATCTGTGAGAAGCAGAGTGCAGAAGCTAAAAGCAGCTTTTGCACAGTAGCAGTATCATAACCAAGGAGGTTTATTCTAAGCGTGGTTATTGCTAATTGAAAACTTTCCCCAGAAATGAACAGTCTTTAGAAACATCTATAACAATCTGATGTGTGGTTTTTGGTATATATAAAAGCCTTGGTTTATGACAGATTGGAAATTAAAAAAAAAAAAATCCTTGGCCTTTCCCACTGGGAGAGAGTTTGGTGTTTTGTAGGGGGATTTTGTTGTATTGATAACATTGTAAGACACATTCACGTGGTTTTACATGAGAACATCTGGGGGCCCATCAGGTGGGAGTGAAGAACGGTTTCTGGGATTGCAACTGACCTGGAAAGGTTGATGAGTGAGCCCATTAATAACGTCATGCAAATGGGTTTCTTATGCAGATGCAGGGGCAGCCACAGTTCACTCACCTGCTAATATAGTCGTAATGTGTTGCTTCATATCTGAGACAAGGAGACCAGCTCAGGATATTATGTGTAACTCCTGCACATATACAAAGGAATTCCTTTTGAGGTAAATGAATTTTAAGTTGACAATTCATCTTCTCTGAGCAGTAGTAGGCCCACAACTTTCCTGGAAATCTAGCAAAACAACAGTTCTGTGACCAGCCCTATGCTTTGTTGCATGTGCACTTAAAAAAAGGCAGACTGACTTTTCCTTTTTCTCTTTTAGAATCGGTTCCAAATGGTAAAGTCTGCCAGAAAAAACAGACACACTCTCAGGAACAACAATGCCCATTATGTGTGGGGTGGAAGCTGCCAGACTTTGATTTCTGGCCAGACATTAACCCCTTTGGTGTCTTAGGAGGGAAATGACAAGTCTGTATCCAGACGCTTCCAGGATTTTACAGTCACTAGGTGTGAGACCAGGCGATTTATAATGACTTGTGCAAAAAAAGGACTATTGCGAGAAGGAAGTACAAGTTCAAGGCTGCATCTCCGTGTTTCTTAAATTCTGCCATGACTCATTCTAGCAAGCGGACACCGAGTTGATCTCCTGTGCGTTTCCCTTTGCAGATCTGCTGCTGGTAAGAGGCAAGGTGCTCTTACCACCTGCTTCACCTGTGTTTCCAGCTGGATGTCACAAGGGCCAATTCGGCACTTTCAGAGAAAAATATGCGGATTCCTTGAGGTCACCATTTACAGTAAAGCTGCTAGAAAAGAGAATTCCTGCAAACTCTTTTGTGATCCCTTTCTTTCCCTTGTCACATACCCGACAGGTCAACATCCCATTTTGAGAGCTCAGACAAGCAGAGAACAATGCAATTTATAGTAGGTGGATGATGGTTTCGTGTACGTTCTGTGTACATATGTGCGTGTTTCATCTGTTCCTTTACTCTTTAATAAATATTTATTGATAGTCTACTATGGGGGGATGACTGGGGATACTAAGTTAATTGCACTCATAATAATAGCTACCATTTATCTAGAGCTTATTGCGTGTTGCTATTATGTTAAACATCTTACATACATGTACTTTAATTCACTTAATTCTTTAGCAACAACTTTATGAAACAGCCCCATCTGACATTTTAGTAAAATGAGTTCAGAAAAGTCAAGGACACATGGCTGATTGATAACAGAGCTAGGATTCACATCCACACCTACCTGATGTAAAACCATTTCCCCATTCATTTGCCTAAGCTGCCTTCCTAAAAATGCATACAAATATGAAAAGGCATTTTACTCAATTTTTTGGAATTCACATTCCAAGAAAATAGAGAAAGGCATGTGATATAGAATGGAAAAGGGTATCTTCCAGCAATGTGCACAGCTATATACATGATTAACTGAGTCTGCTGAAGAAGGAGGGAGAGGGTTAGAGTGAGGCCCCAGAGAGAAAGTAGTATTTGAGTTACTCCTTTATGGAGTGGGATATGAGAGAGAGAGAGAGATCCGGTAGGGTGTGCTTTGTTGTGTAGGAAGCATGCTCAGTTGCTCAGTCATGTCCAACTCTTTGCGACTCCAGGGACTGCAGCCCACCTGGCTCCTCTGTCATGGAATTTTCCAGGCAAGAATACTAGAGTGGGTTGCCATTTTCTACTCCAGGGAATCTTCCCTCCCCAGAGATTGAACCTGCGTCTCCTGAATTGGCAGGTGGATTCTTTACCACTGAGCCATGTGGGAAGCCTGTGTAGAAAGAGACTGGACTTACCAGAGGCAAAGAGACATGACTTACATAGAGTGAGTCTATGCACAAAATAGTGGCAGCAGCAGTGGGAGATTCTTCAAGGTTGCTTCTCTATTTATTGACCCTGAAGGGCATGGTTGCCTGATTCTTTCACCAAAGACATGGGGATGGATAAAGAACAAAAATAGCATCCACAGATAACCCTGTGTGAAGATGACTGTGTTAAAGGCAAGAGTCTAGCTGGACACTGGGAAATAAAGTGATCACCTATTCAGTCCCAGCCAAGGGAGCAATCCCTCTCAAAGAAAAGGAGGACAATGGTGTTTCAGCCAGGATGCTTCTGTTTAGGACATATAAAAACAATCAACATGGATGGAGCCCACATGGTTGGCAATCACAATATCACAATTCTTTGGGGTTTCACTCTGAGAAGCTGAGACTTTGCAGTTTGCAAGTGTTAAGATTTCAGACTGGAATGGTCACTGGACTATTCAGTTTTTTTTTTTTTTTCCGGATATTTTAAAAGGGATACTGGGCTGTCCCATATTTATTGCCAAGTACTCCCAGCCTCCAAATCTTCCCATAAAATGCTTCTTCTCTAGCCTTTAACTATGTTCTGTGACTGAATATGATTATGGGATATTTACATGCATTCTTGTCTATTGTATCAAAAGATCGTGAAACAAAATGCCCATCATTAAAGCTCCAAAGTGATTGGATTGGCATGGGGACCAGGAATGGGGCTGGCATGGGAGAGAGGATCTGACTCTGAGATTTCATGAAATCTGAAACAATAGGACAGCTGCTTTTCCATAAACAGATTATTATTATTATTTCCACCTAGACAGCTTGATAGCAGCCATTATCTTCTTCCTGGGTGTCTTATCAAGTTCTGGATGCATGCAGCATGGGCGATAAGGAACGAGAAATGTCACCCATGGGATTGCCAAGGATTATTTCTATGCACTGCTGTTCAGCAACGGCCAACCCCTTATAACTGAAAGTAGTCCTATTGTTCACGCCGGGCAGTTGCTATTCTGACAACACCAAGAGAGCAGAAAGAAGATGTAGCTGCCATTGTGTGAAAGATTGAAATTTCATTACTCTCAGCTCAAGTTCAAGCAGTCTTGATTTTGAAAAGCAAAATCATCATGGAATATCTTTGAAGAGGGAGCAGACAAGGAACGGAAAGAATAAAATGAGCTCAGGGCTTTTCAGGACTATGAGGGAGTATTGAAAAGAAAAGACACACGGAGAAAGAAGTACAATATTTTTAATCACCAGAACTTAAAATGCCAGGCATATAAGCCTCAAAGGGATTGAATATCATCATACAAGCATTACCTGTGATCCAGTTATCTAACATAAAGACACCATCTTACATACTACACCATCTTACATATTACTCACCGGAAAATAGTTAATTTACTGGATTTCTGTTTAATTGTCTCTGTTTCACACTAAGCTCTTGAATGAAATTAATCTGTTGATATTGAAAAATTTTCCTTTGCATCTCGATGATATGCTGGATTAAAATATTTGAGGGAAAAATACAATCTTTTTGTATTTTTGTGATAAGATCTCAGCTTCCCAGACTTTCATCTTCTTTGAGAAAAAGACTGCATTAGAAAAAGACAAAAGCAATAACTAATGTGTATGATTAACCTGTACCATGTTTATACAGAATTTCCTCCCGGAATGTTCAGAGTACTTCAGTCATTTTCATACACAGTTTTAGGGTCATGCTGATATTATAATGTAAGCCACTTGGAAATGAGCCAAATAAAAATTGTCCAACATTTTAAATCACTATTCTGAAATTGGAATTTCAAATGAATTAAGTGCTTTGCTCTTAAACCAACAACTTCAGAAATTAGATCTCGGTGGTGGATTCATTAAAAATGAGAAGTGGGAGAAGGTTGGGAAGGTAAAGAGCAAAGAGAGGGCGCA
This sequence comes from Ovis canadensis, assembly GCF_042477335.2. Classification (NCBI taxonomy): domain Eukaryota; kingdom Metazoa; phylum Chordata; class Mammalia; order Artiodactyla; family Bovidae; genus Ovis; species Ovis canadensis. The sequence continues at coordinate 134,090,453 of NC_091247.1, read as the reverse complement.
GAGGAAGGAAGGAAGATGTGGGACAGGGGGAAGGGGCCTGTCTCCCTTGGGACTAGTAAACTCTAGAAGGGCAAAACCTTCTCTTGAACAAATTCATACAACACTTCAGACAGACTCTCAGGAGGCATTTGTTAAATAAATTAGTGAGAGGTGTGCAAAAATATGGTGTCTGTGTTAATGTATCCAAAGGAACAGGCTTCTACCTAGACACTTCAGTTTTTTAGCCATTAAACATTTATTAGGAAGCCTAGAGCATCTCCAGCTTGAACACATGCACGAATTACCTGGGGATCTTGTTAAAATCGAGATTCCAATTCAGGAAGACTGGGAGAGGGTCTGAGATTCTGCATTTCTATCAGACTCCCATATGCTGATGCTGTTGGCTCATGGAAGCACTCTGAGTGGCAATGTACTGGAATAACGTGAGGGGAAGATGAGCTGGGAGTCAGGAACTCAGAGCTCTAGTTTCTGATGTCAACCCCCTGTATTTTTAAGCCAATTGATTCATTAGTCAATAGTATAATAAGTGGGTTGCATCTACATAATTTCTAAGGTTCTTACAGACTTAATATTTTAAAATGAAAGGAAGAAAGAGGGGAGGGAAGAAAGAAAAGAAGGAAGGAAGAAGGGAAGGAAGGAAAGAATAATTTAGAGAATGGCCAGTCTGTCTCTAGAAATCCCAGGGAGGCTGAATTATTTCCCTCCAGAGTTGCACAGGTAATCTGGCATAGCTGAATTATGATTCAGCTGACTCCTAATTTCTAAGAGACTAATTTTCCATTATCATTTCTGTTGTCTTGTATTTACCCTTGGTTTATTCAAATGTATTTATATTCTTTTTTCTCAATTTTTAATTTTTTTGCAGAACAAAGTTATATTCTACTTTATCTTACAATTATTTTAAATTGATAAATTAATATTTTTAGTTGCAGTTTCAATATCAAACTCTCAAAATTCAATAGAATGAGTAGACAGAAGGGTAGAATGATATAGTAGACCTGAAAAGCACTATGAATCAATTCAACATAGTTAAGATTTACACAATTTTCACACAACACCAAGATACAAATTCTAACCTAGTTCCCATAGGTTATAAACCAGGAGACACTGGAATGCATCCAGGGACATAAAACAAAGTAAAAAATTGCATGATCTAAAGGTATTGAAAGCATACAGAGTTTGTTCTCTTATCACTGTGGAGTTATGTTAGAAATCAATATCAAAAGATATTTGAAAATAAGTGTCATTTTTTTCAGGTGCAGTGTGACATTTACCAAGAGAGATCATTTATCATTATTAATAACTTTTGTGGAATGCCTACAATCTGCCTGATGAGATGCAAAGTGTTGGGAATACAAAGATGAGTAAATTATATTTTATGACCAAATCCCTTGCCTGATGAACTGAGAGATTTCTATCCTGCAAACTGATCAATGCAAATGTCTAATATGTGTGTTAATATGCTAGGCCCCCATCCTCTTTGATATACTGAAAACATATCACTGGCTACAGTAGAATGCTTGCAGAGATGGCCATTCAACTCTCCCCGTGCATTCTGTTTGTTGTGTGATTTTCCAGCTGAATGTATCCAAAAGTGGAATTTCTTTCTCCACTTCCTGATTTGGGGTTGGCTTTTGTGACTTGCTTTTTGGCTAATAGAATACAGTCGAAGGAACAAAGCTCTATTTCTACCTCCTGGCCTCAACAGGCTGTGGGTGAGTGTGTGCTAAGTGGCTTCAATCGGGTCTGACTCTCTGCAACCTTATGGACCATAGCCCACCAGGCTCCTCTGTCCATGGGATTCTCCAGGCAAGATTACTGGAGTGTGTTGCCATTCCTTTTTCCAGGGGATCTTCCCGACTCAGGGATTGAACCCACATCTCCTGTGTCTTTTGCATTGGCAGGCAGGTTCTTTACCACTAGTACCACTTGGGAAACCTTCAAGATGACGTGCCCACGTTTATTTCCTCTCTCAGATGGCTGCCGCCACCATGAAGACCAAGCCTGGGATAGCCTGCTGGATGATGAAGCAGCACCAGGGTGATGAGCTGTCCCAACTACATTAGCTGAGGCCAGTCTAGGCTAGCCCACGGCAAGTCATCCCATAGACTTGTGTGGAAGCACTAGCAAGAGAGGCAGAGTTTCTCACTCAACCCGTCGCTGACCACAGATGTACCCGTAAACTCAGCTGAGACTGGGACAACTATCCAGTTCAGCCATACACTTCTCACCAATAATACGTGCCCCTGGTGACTCAGTGGTAAAGAATCTGCCTGCCAATGCAGGAGATGCAGGTTCAAGCCCTGGGTCAGGAAGACCCCCTGAAGAAGGAAATGGAAAACCACTCCAGTATTTTTGTCTGGGAAATCCCATGGACAGAGAAGCCTGGCAGGCGACAGTCCATGGGGTTGCAAAGAGTCGATCATGACTCAGAGACTGTGACAACAACAACAAAGCTACTTAGTTTTAGAAAAGTTTTTCAGCATTTATTACAAGGTGCATTAACTCTGATGCACAAATCAGAGGATGTGGTGAGATGCTTACAGTCTGGATTTATTTTAATGGTGGTTCTGATAGGGATTATAGGCAAAATGGGGTGAGATTTGAGAGAGATAGGAGTCTAGGATGATGACTACAAGATATTTAACCTAAGTAACTAATAGGTAATCAGAATTCCTTTTTTTTTTTTTTTTGGGAGGAGGAAGTAAATCAGGAATTTTTTTTTTGTATAAGCATTAAACCGTAATTAGGGATTTATTGTGGAGAAGGCAATGGCACCCCACTCCAGTACTCTTGCTTGGAAAATCCCACGGACAGAGGAGCCTGGTGGGCTGCAGTCCATGGGGTCGCTAAGAGTTGGGCACGACTGAGTGACTTCACTTTCGCTTTTCGCTTTCATGCATTGGAGAAGGAAATGGCAACCCACTCCAGTGTTCTTGCCTGGAGAATCCCAGGGACAGGGGAGCCTGATGGGCTGCCGTCTATGGTGTCACACAGAGTCGGATACGACTGAAGTGACTTAGCAGCAGCAGCAGAGATTTATTGTAAATGCTGTAACAAATTTCTCAACAATGTCATGAATTAACACAATAAAATTCCTTTCTCACTAAAAAAAAATGACTACTTAGTTTTGGGGTGCTCTGTTATTCAGCATAGGTATATATTGTAATGGTCTTCTGGACACCAAGCTTTGATTCAGATAAATTTTTCTAGTTTAAGTTCTCCCTGGAAGATATTAGGTAAGATATTAAGGAGAGGTATGTATATCACTATATCTTCATCTTTGAGTTTCCTGTCACTAAAAGGGAGGGGCTTAGCTTGAATTATGCTTTATTTTAGTGATAAAAGAAAGATGTGCACAGTGATGACAAGAAATGCTGTTGAGAGACTGAGGCACAAGGTAACCCACATGCATATTCCTTTTCTAAAGGAAGCATAAGGGGCAGAGCCAAGACCAGGCATCAGAAAAGGGATGTTCAAATCCTGCTTTTGCTGTGTGGGTATGGTAGCTTGAGCTTCTGTCTTCTTTGTGGTAACCAGTCAAACTACAATGTTTCTTCAAACATAGTCATATGTTACTCAACTTATTTTACTCTGTTTTCATATAACGTGCTGTGCTGTGCTTAGTCACTCAGTCATGTCCGACTCTTTGTGACCCCATGGTCTGTAGCCCGCCAGGTTCCTCTGTCCATGGGGATTCTCCAGGCAAGAATACTGGAGTGGGTTGCCATGCCCTTCTCCAGGGGATCTTCCCTATTTTCTGAGCCTCCAGGGAAGCCCAAGGATACTGAAGTGGGTAGCCTATCCCTTTTCTAGGGGAAATTTCTGACCTAGGAATTGATTTGGGGTCTCTTGCAATGCAGGCAGATTCTCTACTAGCTGAGCTACTTAGGAAGCCCATTTTCATATAATGCTGTCACTTCAGTTGTGTCCGACTCTGTGCAACCCCATAGACAGCAGCTCACCAGGCTCCCCCATCCCCAGGATTCTCCAGGCAAGAACACTGAAGTGGGTTGCCATTTCCTTCTCCAATGCATGAAAGGGAAAAGCGAAAGTGAAGTCATATAGTAGTGTCTAGTGATTATTGAGCAGTCATAATTCTAACTAGCATATGTACATTTTGGCTTTCTTGGTGGCTCAGCGGTAAAGAATCCACTTGCCAATGCAGGAGATGTAGGTTCAATCCCTGGGTCCGGAAGATCCCCTGGCGAAGGGCATGGCAATCCCCTCCAGTATTCTTGCCTGGAGAATCTCATGGACAGAGGAGCCTGACGGTCTAGAGTCCATTGGGTCACAAAGAATCAGACATGACTAAGCAACAACAATATGTACATTTTATAGTTTTCAAATTGCCTTTATGGAAATCATCTCACGTTGATTCTTCAGTGATGCCTTGAAATATTTATTGGTAGACGAAGAACCTCTCTTGTCTTCTAAATGGTGGTGTTTCTGAGGAATGTCTGAGCTCATGACAGACTTACTAAGACAAGAACCTCACCATTTGTTTATTATTTTTTTAAAAAATTAAACCTGGTGAGTATATCAGATCTTTGACTTTTATTATCAAGTTGATACCTCACTTCCCTTTACAAGATTTTTTCGTAATGGCTCTTGTCTATGAGGTGCATTCTTTTCTCCCCCAGACATTTTTTAAGTGCAAGGAAGGTAACGGTTACTTTGAAATTGCATCTTGGTGCCTGGGATTTATATTCTTAAACCATCAGAGAGTGAGTGAAGTTGCTCAGTTGTGTCTGACTCTTTCTGACCCCACGAACTGTAGCCTACCAGACTCCACTGTCCATGGGATTTTTCAGGCAAGTGCAATGGAGTGGGTTGCCATTTCCTTCTCCAGGGGATCTTCCCAACCCAGGGATCGAACCCAGGTCTACATGCACTGGGGGCAGACGCTTTACCATCTGAACTACTAAGGAAGCCATCAGATTGTCTATTTAATGATGTTGGTAGACTAAACAAATAATTAAATTATTATCATCTGTGCTTGAGCCCTGAATTTTTATTTTGATTACGTAGTTGAGTTGGCTGATAATGTAGATTCTGGGCTTGGCAGTTTCTATATGAAATATGTATAATGGCCTAAGTATCTGGTGATTACCACCTGGTCCCTGACCAATGATTTAAGTTTTACCTGTGATTATGCAAAGATGGGCTCGATAAAGGACAGAAATGGTATGGACCTAACAGAAGCAGAAGATATTAAGAAGAAGTGGCAAGAATATACAGAAGAACTGTACAAAAAAGATCTTCACAACACAGATAATCACAATGGTGTGATCACTCACCTAGAGCCAGACGTCCTGGAATGTGAAGTCAAGCGGGCCTTAGGAAGCATCACTACGAACAAAGCTAGTGGAGGTGATGCAATTCCAGTTGAGCTACTTCAAATCCTGAAAGATGATGCTGTGAAAGTGCTGCACTCAATATGCCAACAAATTTGGAAAACTCAGCAGTGGCCACAGGACTGGAAGAGGTCAGTTTTCATTCCAATCCCAAAGAAAGGCAATGCTAAACAATGCTCAAACTACCACATAATTGCACTCATCTCACATGCTAGTAAAGTAATGCTCAAAATTCTCCAAGCCAGGCTTCAGCAATATGTGAACCGTGAACTTCCTGATGTTCAAGCTGGTTTTAGAAAAGGCAGAGGAACCAGAGATCAAATTGCCAACATCTGCTGGATCATGGAAAAAGCCAGAGAGTTCCAGAAAAACATCAATTTCTGCTTTATTGACTATGCCAAAGCCTTTGACTGTGTGGATCACAATAAATTGTGGAAAATTCTGAAAGAGATGGGAATACCAGACCACCTGACCTGCCTCTTGAGAAACCTAGATGCAGATCAGGAAGCAACAATTAGAACTGGACATGGAACAACAGACTGGTTCCAAATAGGAAAAGGAGTACGTCAAGGCTGTATATTGTCCCCCTCTTATTTAACTTATATGCAGAGTACATCATGAGAAATGCTGGGCTGGAAGAAGCACAAGCTGGAAACAAGATTGCTGGGAGAAATATCAATAACCTCAGATATGCAGATGACACCACCCTTATAGCAGAAAGTGAAGAGGAACTAAAAAGCCTCTTGATGAAAGTGAAAGTGGAGAGTGAAAAAGTTGTCTTAAAGCTCAACATTCAGAAAACAAAGATCATGGCATCTGGTCCCATCACTTCATGGGAAATAGATGGGGAAACAGTGGAAACAGTGTCAGACTTTATTTTTGGGGGCTCCAAAATCACTGCAGATGGTGATTGCAGCCATGAAATTAAAAGACGCTTACTCCTTGGAAGAAAAGTTATGACCAACCTAGATAGCATATTCAAAAGCAGAGACATTACTTTACCAAGTCTGTCTAGTCAAGGCTATGGGTTTTCCAGTGGTTATGTATGGATGTGAGAGTTGGACTGTGAAGAAAGCTGAGCGCTGAAGAATTGATGCTTTTGAACTGTGGTGTTGGAGAAGACTCTTGAGAGTCCCTTAGACTGCAAGAAGATCCAACCAGTCCATTCTGAAAGAGATCAGCCCTGGGATTTCTTTGGAAGGAATGATGCTAAAGCTGAAACTCCAGTCCTTTGGTCACCTGATGCGAAGAGTTGACTCATTGGAAAAGACTCTGATGCTAGGAGGGATTGAGGGGAGGAGGAGAAGGGGATGGCAGAGGGTGAGATGGCTGGATGGCATCACGGACTGGCTGGATGGCATCACGGACTGGCTGGATGGCATCACGGACTCGATGGATATGAGTCTGAGTGAACTGCAGGAGTTGGTGATGGACAGGGAGGCCTGGCGTGCTGTGATTCATGGGGTCGCAAAGAGTCAGACACGACTGAGCGACTGAACTGAACCGAACTGTGGTTATGAGTCTTACAGCACAGAGCTATTTCCTCTCTTCTACTTAATTTTAAGTGTGATCCTTAATTTTATCATCTCTTGTAACTGTTCCAGTACCACATTTTGATAGAGTGAGGGAGAGTGGCTATTGTGACATTATAATAGCCTCCATTTATTGAGAGCTTACTATGTGAGAGCCAACACGCTATGTGTTTTACTTACGTAGTTCTCACAACAGCCCATTGAGATAGATATATTGCTATCCTCATTTTACCAACAAGGGAACTGAAGTACAGGAAGATTAAGTAAATTGCCCAAAGGCACACAGCAACTAGTGATAGAGCTGGATTTTTAGCTCAGACCATTTAAGTAGGAAATTCCTATTTCATAAACTACCATATTTCTTATATATATATATACTATATTTTTTGTACTATAAGATTTTCTTTAAATCAGAGACTAAGAAAAATGATGTATATCAATCTAGCCATCAACCTATCAGTCTATATCAATCCAGTATCATCAAAAATCGCATGTGTTCACAAGCCGTCTAGGTACTATGACCTCCCTTGAAGACATCGTGTAGTAATCAGCCTGTGGTAGGATGTTTCCCTGTGCTAGTCATGCAGAAGACATAAAAGAAATAGAAATTCTCCCTCTAATAGGCCTGAAGATTTGTAGAAGTAGATGATTATTTTGGAGAGTTGGAAACATAGAGTTGGTTCTGTAGAGTCTGAGGGTCATAGTTGGGGAGGCAATGGATAGTCATCCTTGCAGTGACTTCAATTCCAGATATTTTCATCAGATTTTAGGTGGGTCTGCCAGTCCTTGGGCTTCCCAGGTGGCACTGGTGGTAAAGAACCCACCTGCCAATGCAGGAGATGTAAGAGACATGGGTTCAGTCCCTGGGGTGGGAAGATCCCCTGGAGGAGGGCATGGCAACCCACTCCAGTATTCTTCCCTGGAGAATCACATGGACAGAGCAGCCTGGTGGGCTACAGTCCATGGGGTCACAAAGAGTCAGACACAACTGAAGCAACTTAGCATGCATGCATGCCAGTCCATCAGAAGTGGGCAGGCTTGTCTCTAATCCCAATTCCTCAAATTGAGAAAGCACTAGGCCACTTCAGAATTTCTTCTCACAGTCCTATTGATCAGATTTATTGGTTTCCATGTCAACCCAGATGTAGAAGTCACATTTTTTACAGGTTTCCACCAGGAAGCCAATCCATACCAGTAATGGCTTGAATTGTATACTGCAAAAACTCATGTGCTAAAATCCTGACCCCTGTACCTCAGAATGTGGCCTTATCTGGAAGTAGAGGTGTTGCAAATGCAGTTATTATAAAAGAAGATGAAGTCATAAAGGAATGGGGTGAGCTTCTACTCAAGTATAACTGGTGTCCTTCTAAACAGGAGAAATTTGGAACAGAGGCAGACACAGGGAGGACTTTTTGTGAAGATGAAGGCAGAGATTAGGGTGAGGTTTCTACACACCAAGGAACTCCAATGATCACCAGCAGACCACCAGAAGCTGAGGAAGAGGCATGGGAGCAATCTTCTCTGCACAGCCAGAAGGAATCAACCTTGCTGATATCTTGGTTTTAGACATTTGGCCTCCAGAATCGTGACAATAAATTTCTGTTCTTTATCTAGTCAGCTGTGGTACTTTGCTACAGCAGCTCTGGTAAAGCAATACTCCACCAAACATGTCCTGGGTTGGGAAGATTTTACTGAAAATATTTGGCTGGAGCAATGTCATGGGGAGGGATCGCATCACACAACCCACAGCATTCCCCCTAATTATTTTGCCTCCTCTCTCCCTCCACCCTCTTTCCTTCTCATCTCCTCCATTCTGGGTTAATCTCTGAATACTTAGCTACAAGTTTGTCTCACTATTTTTTTCAGAGTAGCTTTTTTCTTCCTTCGAAGTAATGGCAACAACCCTCGTCTAGCTCCTAGGGCTCAGCTTTTAGCCCAACCATTAATCAAAATACGCATCAAACACAAGCAGTCCATTCACTTAGAGAAATTCCTGGGCCAAATATTGCAGTAAGAACATTTTCTTGATGGCATGGCTTCAAATCTTGGCTCTGCTACTTGGATGTGTGAACTTGAACAAGTTACTTCATCTCTCTAAAATAAGAATAATAATAATAATTCACTGGGTCTGTCTTAAGTTTGGTGACCCCTCAAACAGACTCTGAGGCAGGTATTTGTGAAAGATGATGCAGGGAAGAAGGCTCCCAGGAGTAACATGAAAGCGAGTGCGCGGCGCAGGAAGGGGTTGAGTGAGAAGTTGATATGTGAATCAGGTACCCTTGGGGCCTCAGCCCTTCCCACGGGGAGCTGTGGAACTAAATGGCCCTTCACAGTGGTCTCATATTAAGGCAAAGGGGCTAAGACTTTGTCCCCTCTCACGGCAACTAGTCATTAAAAGTGGGTTACCCCCAGTCAAGGGGTGGTTGGTGAGGTAGTTCCCTTTGGCTGAAGGCAGTTTCTTGTTTCAAATCTTATTTATTCATTTTTGGCTGTGCTTGGCCTTTGTGGCTGTGCAGGCTTTCTATAGTTGCAGCGAAAGGGGCTGCTCTTCATTGTGGCGCATGTGCTTCTTATCGTGGTGACTTCTCTTGTTGCGGGGCAGCAAGACTTCAGTAGTTTCAGCACGTGGGCTCAGTAGTTGGGGTTTCCAGGCTCTAGAGCCCCGGACTCAGTAGTTGTGGTGCATGGCTTAGTTGCTCCTTGGCATGAAAGAAGTTCCTTGACTAGGGATCGAACCCATGTCCCTTTCATTGGCTGGTGGATTCTTAACCACTGAACCACCAGTGAAGTCCAGAAAGCAATTTTTTGAGAGCAACTTGGCTCTGAGTGGTCAGGCATCATGACTGCTGTGGTAGCTGGGAAATGAGTGTCTCAGTTGCCTGACTGTCCTGCAGGCATTTTTTAGGTGACACATCACAGCATTAACTACAGGGTGATTGTGAGGATGAAATAAATTAACATGGAAAACGCTTGGAACATTACCTGGTGTGAGGTAAGTGCTGGGTAAATGAGAGACATCATATATTGAGGGTTCACGTTAGCATTTTTTTTTAGCTTTATGTAATTACACACAGTTCACAGAATGATTTTGCATGGATTTTGCCTCTCTATAAGAAGTGCTTATAGATGTGAGTGAAGCAGACATTCCATCTAAAATGCTTTCTGTTAGGAAACTGAAGCTCAGAGCAGTTACATGACTTGTCTGGTGCCACAGCTAACAGGAACCTGGTCCTTCTGTTTCCAGTTTCTTCCTCCCTATCTGCAACCACAGCTAATTTTTGAAGCCACAAGCACCCACGTGTAGGCTCAGTCTCACCAGCCCCAACCTGAGGGCAGACTGAAGGATTTACAATTCCCTAGGATTCCACCAGGATTCAGCAGCAATGATCTGGTGGTTGACTTTGTCCTACCTAGAGCCGCAATGACGTTACAAAGGTGGTCAATGGGATGAACACATCTCACCCGGGAAGGCTGACCAGCTTACTGTAAGAGCCCTTGTGTGATAGCCTTTACCTTAGTGGATTCTGTGTATAATTGCCTATGTCTGGCCTCCCACTTCAAAGACTTGTTTTGTGTTGACTGATGGCGGAGAAAACTTTTAGGGCAAGAGTACACTAAATAAATACAGCAAATACTGATATTTAAGCAAGAATATTGTTGTTGGTTTTTTTTTTAAAGTTACCCAAAGTACTCGAATCCCCACAGCAACACATTTTCCCCCCATAGGCAAACAAATCAAACATTTGCTCGGTGAGCATAACATCAGAGCAAAGACAGCTGGTTGATCTTAAGAATACCTGAGCTAAGATAACTAGGGCATCTTTTTGTCTTCGGTAGGAGTATGGGCCTTAGTATTTTTGTCTGGTGACCAGAGCTCCCCGACCCCTAGTTGGAGTTGTACATACACCACTAGTCTTTGTCTCCAGGAGCCTCATTTTTCTGTGTTCCACGGTTGACCAACTCCCCTTTTAAGATCACCACATTAATAACTCTAATGAGTTTACAGGAAAGGCTGACTCTAGCCAGATGGTGATTCTGACTCCTTGGAGAGAGATTTTGTACATTTCTGTGTTTATTTCATAGCTTAACATTCAGAGGGCAGCTCTATACCCCTTACTTAGAGGGGCAGCAGAGTTTTAGAACTCAGGCTTTGAAATTGGTTTGCCTGGGCTATGCCTCAGTTTGCCTTTTGCTAATAGTGTGACCCGGGACCAGTTGCTCTCATTGGATGTGCCTCAGTTTCCCTATCTGCTCAGCGGAGATTATAATAATGCAGATTTCACAGGGTTGTTTGAGGATTTAATGAAGAAATCTATATAAAGGACTTAGAACAGCTGGCAAAAAATAATTTCTAATTAAATCTTAATTAACGATGGTGGCGTAGTTTGTAAAGAATCTGCCTGCCAATGCAGGAGATGCTGGAGATGTGGGTTCAGTCCTTGGGCTGGGAAGATCCCTTGGAGAGGGAAATGGCAACCCACTCCAGTATGCTTGCTGGGGAAATCCCATGGACAGAGGAGCCTGGTGGGCTACGGTCCAGGGGATCTCAAAATAGTTGGACATGACTGAGTACATAGGCATGCATGCAGAGGGCATTCTGGTTTTCTGGTCTCTTTATCTTATAAACTAATAATCAAAGTGAACATTTATCAAGTGCTTATATAATCCATACACTGTTATAAGATTTTAACTTGAATGTCATTGTATTCCTTCCAAAATTCAGCCAAATGGAAAACATTTTGAGTCTATTTTATAGATGAGGAAATGGAGATTGAGAAGTGAAAAACCACAAAAACAGAGATGAAGCAGATGAGCTGCAGGAAATCAAGATTTTCATCTCTAGATCAGCTATACACTCCAGTAAATAAACTTCAATATTGTCCCCTGTGCAGGAGTCCTTCCCTTGTTCCTTGGTTATATTGTGACTCAAACTAGTGGTCTACTGTGCTTCTTCCAGTATTACAAGGAAACAGCTAGAACTTTCAGGTCACCAGGAAGCTGGAGTTGCCTACTGCTCCATGCCCCTGCTTACCCAGCTTGTACTGAGCAGTACTGTGTGTATGGTCCCTGTGATTTCAGCCAGCCAGTGTTTCTTTAACCCTGTGTCACAGTCCTCCAGTAGCAATCACTATGGAAGTCTTTACCTACCTCCCACTGCAGTTCCTCAAGATACCATGCTCCACCTGGACATTCTTCCAGCATAGGCAGTCAGGGGCCCCTGTCTGAGCCTTGATGCCTACCTCTTCTGCCCTCCAAGTGGGAGAATGGTCACAGCTCTTGGTCTCCTTTGCATTGCCTGATGGGTATCCTTAACCAGAGAAATCCCGTATTGGTCTTGGAGTATAATTATAAGAGGTATAATTAGAATTGAACCCATGTCTCCTGACCCTACAATCTTCATTGTAGGTGAAGTTGAAAGATGATGGCTAGGGCTAGTTGTTTAGGTGCAGACTTCATGGATGGAGGTAAGGTCTGGCATCAAAGGCTTAAGTTTCCAGTAAGATGCTTCTGCCCAATGTAGTAAAGGATCCTGGGAGCCAAAAGATTAAGCCCCCTTATAACAGAAGAAGCCAAAACTCCAGTGGTGGCATATAAGACTGCATGGTCAGAGAAACAAGAGGTAGGGAACGTGACTGAATTACTTAGGAAGAATTCAGAGGTAGCTGAAAACAGGCCAGAGGGCAAGGAGGTCAAGCTAGGTGAGAGGGAGTTCCAGATGACTCTTTCAATGATCATTGCTGTTTGTAACTCACATTTTTCAGATTGGTGGTGCATGGGGTGGGGAGGTTGGAGCAACTTTAAAGGGCCTGTGGCCAGTGGGGTAGGCTCATATTCTTTGTCCTTTACCATCTTGCATCTCCTCATCATAAGTCTTAGGAACACATATGGTTTTGATTAGAGAAAAGGCTCTTCTAGAGGTTCTCATTTTATTAAATTATTGCTGAGTCCTATCACTGAAGAGAGAAGATAGGATTTCCTTTCTGTGACTGATGAAAGCATGTTATGAGGCTCTGGGCCAGCCAGGATTGTGATATCGTTCTTGGGCAGCTTTGGATAGTTGGGGCATTCTATATTACTATCTTAGCTTCTTCATTGCATTGCCCTTAAAAGCTTCGAATTGTTTCATGTCCCCGTATTTTTTTCTACGCCGTCCCTTCTGGAGGTTGTACCCTCCATGCCTTTAAGACACAGCTGAAGTGTTCTCTGACTTTGTGCTTTCTTGTGTTGTGTTCATGCCTCTATTACAATAATAATGTCTGATATTTATTGAATGTTAATTAGCACATTTTTTCTTTTTCTTTTTCCTTCAGTGTGCTCAGTCGTGTCCAACTCTTTGGGGCCCTATGGACTGTAGCCTGCCAGACTCCTCTGTCCATGGAATTCTCCAGGCAAGAATATTGGAGTGGGTTGCGATGATTTCCTATTCCAGGGGAACTTGCTGACCCAGGGATTGAACCCTCGTCTCCTGCATCTCCTGTACTGACAGGCGGATTCTTTACCACTGCGCCTCCTGGGAAACCCACGCTTACACATTAGGCACAAGTAATTCATGAGCTAAGTATTATTGTTATCTTCATATAACAGAAAAGTGAAAATTGAGACTTTAGGTGAGTTAATAATTCTCCCAAGGTAATGTGTGTAAACAAAATTCAAACCCAGATGTCTGACTTCAGAATACAAGTTTTAACCACCATGTGAGCTGTCTGCAGCCCATGCACCCATTCATGCTTGAGCTTCCTGTATGCAAAAATTCTCTTGGATCCGAAAATTCAGCCATTTACAACACAGATACAATGATAAAATCTCTACCTTCATGGAATTTGCATTCTATTGGAGGAGACTGACAATAAACAAATGTAATTCCAGGAAGTTATGAGGGCAGTGGGAAAAAAAAACATAGAAGAAAATAGAGGACACCAGGGAGTTGCTATTTTAAGTGGCAGAGTGATGGAAAGCTGCTCTGAGGAGGGAATCTATGAGCAGAGACCTGGCTAAATGACATTATTTTCTGCACCACAAAATATGTGATCTCTTTTTTAAAGGCAGGGCTTGGTTTATTTATGTCTCCCCAACATGCCTCTAGATTTACAGTCCCCAAAAGATGTTTGTATGATGAAAAGAGGAATATGATTATGAACATGAAATGAGGGGCTAGAAAGTCATGTCTGAAGTAGCAAGTGATTGATGAGAGCATTTTCCTGGGGGTTTAATTGGCAGAGGCTGCAGTGAGCAAAGTTTCCTCTTAACTCCTTGTATTTCCAGACCTGGTGACCTCCTGGCCAAGAGTTACACGTTCTCCCTCTCCACGGTGTTTTCCATGGCTTGTGTTTTCATTGGCTAAATATATTTCAATCTGCAATCCACAGCAGGGAACCTTGGTCTGCTCTCTTTTCTTACAGGAACTTTATAAACAGGAATGATTGTATCTGTCTATTGAATATTCCTGTAACTACCTCCAGCACCAAAGATCTTGAAAGCTGAAATGATCAAACGGGGACTGAGTTCTGAGACTGTACTTTGCTTGTCAAGCTGGCACATTTGAGATTTAAGTCAGGGATACCTTGGTGATTTTATCACCTCACACCAACTCTTGAAAAGAATCTGCTTTTATTTATGAACACCAAATATAGGAGACACAGAGGCACTTGTATTTTCTTGGTAATTGGAAAGGAAGGGAAGGCCTGGATATTCCTTCAAGTTTTCATTTATATTCTTTGTCTTCTGGATGTTCAGACACTGCAAACAAATAACCAGCTCTCTATCCAAACCCATAGAAAAGTTAAAGGGCAACTCTGCAAATGTAGACAGTTTCAGAAAAGTAAACCAACCTTGGACAGACCTAATGAAATCACACTAGGAGAAAAATAAGAGAATGATTTACAATTTTTATTTAATTAAACTGTTTCGCATTTCAGCATCAGTGTGTGAACTTCATGCTGAGCCTCTGTGGGTTAAAACAGGGTCACAAATGACCTGGGAAGAGTCCAGGGGCAGAAGGCAAGGGCGAAGGTAGGAAGGAGAGCGACATGTGACTTGCTAGACACTTGGACTGAATTCTTGTGTTGAACTTTGATGTGGTAGCCCTCATGTCAGATGTTGCCGGTATTTAGCAAGCACACTTCTAAATATCCTGCTCCGTCTTGAAGAACACTCTTTTCCCTTCCTTTTTCTCTTTTCCAACATCGCTGCTTTACTGCCCCACATACTGAAATACGCCCGGTCAGATGTCGGCCTGAAGCTATTCTCAGGCTGTAAAATTAACCAATGTGCCATTGATTAAAACCATCACTTGGAGTCCATCCTGAAGTCGACCTCAGGGAGTTCAAAATAAGTATGCGATTCTCTTTATAGACTGACATGTAAATTATGAATTTGCCTTTTAATGAAAGACACTTAATATTTTATTTCTTAGTCTGGCAAGATAGAAAACCTTCAGGATGAGAAGTGTCACTCCCCACTCCTGAAGCCATGACAGACATTCTTAATCAATCTCTTCACTCCTTTTCCTGGGTCCTGGTCTTGGGCTCAGATGAATTTACAAAACACTGCTTCAGGCAGCAGCTATCAATTGGTTGGAGTAGGATTGTAATGGAAATCTTTTTACCATCTTTGCACTACATGGCATTCTGTTTTACCTTACTGCCGTGCATATGTTACAGCAGATTTGCTCACATGTGTGTGCTTTACCTAAAAAATCATATATTTTAAATTAATAAAGGCATTAATTAAGATAATGAGTGAAGTGAGACTGCATAGTTGTTGTTGCTTGGGTGAACCAATCTTAAAATGCACCATTTAATTTACACCAGAGACCCATGTATTAGAATAGGTATCAGCAAAACCTCTCTAACGTTGAGAGCTACTATTATATGGATTTTAGAAAATGATAGCAAACCAGCATTGGAATTTGGTAAGGGAAATGGATAACTCTAAGATACAAAAATGGTTAAAAAAAAAAAAAGCATGTGGGAGGGGGTAGTGCAGAGAGAGGCATGCATGCGTGCGTGCTAAATTGCTTCCCTCAAGTCCAACTCTGTGCAACCCTATGGATTGTGGCTCACCAGGCTCCTTTGTCCATGGGATTCTCCAGGCAAGAATACTGGAGTGGGTTGCCATGCCCTCCTCCAGAGAATCTTCCTGACCCAGGGATCGAACCCATGTCTCTTATATCTCCTGCATTGGCAGGTAGGTTCTTTACCACTAGCATCACTGCAGAGAAAGGCATAAGTGACTAAATGAGAGTTCTTGCCCTTCCCTGAGAGCTGCCCTTCTCTTTCTTTCACACACACACACACACGCACACACACACACACACACACACAGAGTTTTATTTAGTATTTATGATCATGAAATATGCCTTGTTTCATTTGTGCCAACTTGTCTCCAGGTTTTACTGGAAAAGGCAGAATGGGAAACTTGAAAGTGATTTTGGAATCAAAATCCTTTTGTGCCAATCTTGGTGTGCCCCTGGTGCTTGCCTGTAGAAAGTTGGGAAATTAGTTTACCAGGCAAGAAAGATAAAGTTTACCAAGCAAGAAAGTCTTGCTTTCTTCAGGAATATGGCTGGCATGGTCTTAGGGTTTTTATGAGGATTACATGAGTGAACTTTTCTGACCACACTTTAAAATTGTCATGTACTGAGAAATATGAGCTATCTTTGATAAGTGGTAAGTGGAGTACTTATAAATTGTGAAACATCCAGTTGGTATCTATTGTTATGCATCAATACAATTATGATCACTTATTTTCAATTTTGAATTGAAGTTTTAAAATACAGAGCTTTCTATGCACTGTCAATATCACTTGTATGCAGTGTTGCTTAACTTGGGTAATACTTGAGAATATTTCTACTTCCTTTTAATTTTTGGTCTTTGATAGCTTTATGTACAAATCAATGTAGATTCAGCAGCGGCTTTTGTTAGAACTCTACCCACAAGTGTGAGACGCATCACGGTCACCACTGGTTGGCCATGTGCGGGGCAGTTGTAGGTGATACTCAGTGTACTTCAGGAAATTAAGCACAGTCCTGTCTTCATGCTTGTCTAAAATTAAATTTGGATTCCAGCTCACTGGATTCCAGTGCTTTTGTGGTTTAGCAATAGCCAAATAAACTGAAATCAGTTTATTTAATGTTTAGTCTATGTGAGTGGGCTACATTGACTAAACACTCAAGATCTTCCCACAGAAAACTGAGTCCCTTACTGGGCTCTATCTTCTTTATTTCATTTTTTCTTTAGAATATTTGTTAACACAACCAGCTTTCACTGTGCTAATGAAAGCAAAGTTTAGGTGCAGATTACTTTAAAGTGAATGAGATCAGCTGTGAAATGTTACTTTAAAATACAAAGCAAGAGAATTGAGAGTTTTCTCAGGCTTGAAACATGTATACTATCATGTAAGAAACGAATCACTAGTCTATGTTCGATACAGGATACAGGATGCTTGGGGCTGGTGCACGGGGATGATCCAGAGAGATGACATGGGGTGGGAGTTGGGAGGGGAGTTCAGGATTGGGAACTCATGTACACCCGTGGCGGATTCATGTCAATGTATTGCAAAACCAATACAGTATTGTAAAGTAAAATAAAGTAAAAATAAAAATTAAAAAAAAAAAGGATACAAAAAAAAAAAAAGAATTCTCATCAAAATATTCTTTCCCTGGGAACTAAACAGGATTGCTCCCTGAATCTCTACCTGGTTCTTCAATTTTTTTTTTCTGATAGTTTTTTTATTTTCTCACTCTACTTATATGATGGTAACATTTGTTTCTAATGGTTTGTCTGCTCACCCCCTGTTTGTACTACTTAACCACCCTGGACCCTGATCCATCAGACTTTACCTTGGTGCTTCCCAGAAATGACTCCCAAACTTCTTGGGGTTGCATTCTACCCTGTTCCAGTATGTGGTCAGAGAGCAATACAGTGTTCATGTGGCCTGTGCTCGTAGCAGAAGATAAGGAAGCCCCTCTAGTTGTCCTCCCCTGTCCTCCCCTTCTGGAAGGAAACTTTTTATCAGCAGAAATAGATTGTGTGAGAGAAGTTACAGGTTGCCATCACGTCTGTGTTCAGAGTCTTAGTGTTGCCTTTTTTTTTTTTTAAGACAATTCTGGGTCATTCTCTCTTTTTTAATATTACTTTTGTTATTATTATTTAAAATTTGTTTATTTTTGGCTTCACTGTGTGGCATGCAGGATCTTAGTTCCCCAGCCAGGGGTGGAACCCATGCTCTCTGTCTCCCGAGGAAGGGCAGGGTCTGAACCCCTGAACTGCCAGGCAAGTCACTTAGCATCACTTTTAAAGGGGCTCAATGTCCTGGCTGGCCTCAACCCTGAGGTTCACTGCTCCTCCAGGGTTGTGCAGTGCTTGTTTCACTGGGCCCCACCCAGACGACAGAAGCCCTAGTGCAGAGCTTGCTGTGGGATTGTGTGCTTTTCATTCTTAAGACACAGGGGACAATCAGAACATGAAGTGCTGGAACTGTCTGCATGTCCGCTTCTGTCTTCCATCACCATCTTCTGGGTTCCCTGCTCCCAGGTGCATCATGGGAATGGACAACATCATTTCCCATGATGACAAATGGCACCCTTGAGTTAAACTCTTCCTCCTCAAGCTGAGAGTGTGATTTACATCTTTCTTCAATAAACAGGCAACTGATTTGGACCAGTATCTATGAAAGACAGAGGATGAGATAGTTGGATGGCATCTCTTGACTCAGTGGACATGAATTTGAGCCAATTCCAGGAGATAGTGAAGGACAGGGAAGCCTGGCACGTTGCAGCTCATGGGATTGTAAAGAGCTGGACATGGCTTAGTGACAGAACAATGACAAATAAACGGTTACTATTTGTAAACTGTACATAGATAAAGAAACTGTTTCCTCCTAGCGCCAAAGCCATTAGCTGATAGGTACAATAACAATAATTATTTGATGTGAAAATTTGTGTCTATGGGACAAACCCAAGTACAAATAGTAGAGAGGTAAACTTCAGTGTTCTGAACAGTTGGTGTATTTCACGTAGCATCACACTGCCCAGTCATGAAAACAACACACGCAGGCCCACAGGTCAGCTTGCTGATCCTCAGATGGGTCAAACAGACTTCTTCATCAGAGCCCCTTGCCTGCGCTTTCCTCTGTCTTCAATACTTTCCACCCAGCTACTTTTCTGCATAACTCTGCTCCATCTTCCCCCAAGTTTCTGTCCAAATATTATATCAGTAGATCACCTACTTTTAAGCACCCTGTGTAAAACGGCATCTTCCTATCACCCCCAGTCATTCTCTGTCCCTCTTACTCGGTTTATTTCTCTTCTTGGCACAGATCGCCACCTGACATATTTTGGCCTATTGATTTTAAGTCTTTCTTTTGTTCTTTGTTGACTTCTAAGAGACTAGAACAATGCCTTGCACAGCAGAGACACTAAGTATTATTCACGGAATGAGTGAATACAGGCAGTCTGAAGGCTTTATCTTTCAACCTCACAAGGCAAGACTTATTTTTGGTACTGCTTCAGGTCTGGGATGTTCTTTTTAAGAAATTAATAGTAGTCATGGAAACAATTTATTAAGTACCTGTCAATTTCTGGCCACTTTTTGTATCACATTATTTTGTCTCTCTTTTTTTCTTTTGGGATTCAGGCCCCCAGGGCCTTTTTTCCTTAGCTTGCAAGGCCTGTTTTGCCCATAGCCATTTCCCAGTCCTTTTCCAAAATGGCTGTAGGTCTGTTTCATACCTACCTTCAAATATTACATGCATACATACTTCCAGATGGACACGACTAGAGACTTCATAGCTTTCATTTAAAAAGTTTGGTCAGTTATGCATCAGATAGTCCCTATATTATTTTATCTTTATGGGAATTCTATGATAACAATTTTATCTCCGATTAAAAAGTGAGTAAAAGGTAGCTCAGAGAGGTCTAACAATCCAGCCAGGGCCGCACAACAAGTAAGAAGGGAAAGCCATGACATCAAACCGTATCCTCGGCCCAAAGCCAAGACTTATGCCATTTCATTTAATGAGCTCTCAGAAAAAGAGCCAGCAGGGCAGGATGTTTCCCTGCTTACTGAGCAAAGCTCAGCCTCCTGAGCAGTAGCTAAGTGCTAGTTTAGCTAACTAGCTAGCAAAGACCTGGCTTGGAATCCTCGCTCTGCCCCTGAAAAGAGTAAGGCATCAAGCTGTCTCTCTCTTTGCCTCTCTAGCTTTAGTTTTAAAATCAATTTAAGTGAGGTATAGTTAATATACAATAAAATATACCCATTTTAAGTATGCGGTTCTAATGAGTTTTGACAAATTTTTGTACTTTGTAACCACTGGCGCAATTAAGATAGAAAACATTTTATAAAAGATATAAAATATTTCCACCACTCCAAAAAGCTCCTTTGTGCCCCTTCACAGTCAAATTCTCACTCCCTACCTCTCTCCCCTCAAGGAATCAGGCAACTAATCCTATGCTTTGGGTCTTTAGAGATTAGTTTGTGTTTTCTAGAGCTTCAGATAAATAGAATCAGGCAGTATACATGCCTTTGTACTGCTGCTTCGACTCGGCAAGATGTGTTTAGATTCATCCATGTTGTCGCGTGCACCAGAAGTTCATTTTTTAAATTGCGGAATATGCTCTGTTGTATGAAATTTATTTATTCATTCTTCTGCTGATGGACATTTGATTGTTTCCAGTTTAGGTTGCTATGAATAAAGCTGCTGTAACTATTTATGTGCAAGGCTTTGTGTAAACATAAGATTTTATTTCTCTCGGGTAGAGCTTTAGGAATGGACTTACTAGGTTGTCCTTGTAAACATGGGAAGTTCATGTTGAATTTTAGACAAAACTGCCAAACTCTTTTCAAGCATAGTAGTACCACTGAGACGTTTCCAAGCGCTGCGCTGGTCACTTGTAAAATGAAGGTGTTTGGTTAGATGATCTCCAAATTCCCTTCTGTTTTGTGATTCTAGGACCTGTGGTGCTAGAATTTTTGCCTTTTCCTGTCTCAGGGTAGTATAATTTGTTATTCCTTCTTTTTCTTAATGTGTCTTTTTTGCTTGTTTGGGGGCACTGTGTGGCTTCCAGGGTCTTAGTTTCTCAACTAGGGATTGAACCTGTGTCCCCAGCAGTGAAAGCACAGAGACTAGGTGAAAGCACTGGGCCACCAGGGAATTCCCTTCTTTCACATATCTTAATTTCTATAGATTTGTCTTGTTCCTGTTAGTGTTGTTGATGCTGATAATGATAAGAGAAAGTCATCATTTTTTTGATAAATTTATGTGTCAAGCATACTGCTAAGTGTTTTAAATTTTTCTATCTAATCCTCATACTAAGCATTTTCAGTAGATATCATTTTTATAATCTATCTTTGTGTTGAAGCAACTAAAGATCAGAGAAGTTAAGTAATTTCCCCAAATCAACAGCATCATTAAGTAGCAGAGTTGGGAAGCAAAATTAGGTCTGTCTTGATCACTTCTAAATTACTAATTTCTTAGCTTTTGCTCCGATGTCCTGGCTGATACTTCATCTTTTTATATGACCCTAAGATCTGCCTTTTCATACTCAAAAGCGGAGACATTACTTTGCCGACTAAGGTCCATCTAGTCAGGGCTATGGTTTTTCCAGTGGTCATGTATGGATGTGAGAGTTGGACTGTGAAGAGGGCTGAGCACCAAAGAATTGATGCTTTTGAACTGTGGTGTTGGAGAAGACTCTTGAGAGTCCCTTGGACTGCAAGGAGATCCAACCAGTCCATTCTGAAGGAGTACAGCCCTGGGATTTCTTTGGAAGGAATGATGCTAAAGCTGAAACTCCAGTACTTTGGCCACCTCATGCGAAGAGTTGACTCACTGGAAAAGACTCTGATGCTGGGAGGGATTGGGGGCAGGAGGAGAAGGGGACGACCGAGGATGAGATGGCTGGATGGCATCACTGACTCGATGGACGTGAGTCTGAGTGAACTGTGGGAGTTGGTGATGGACAGGGGGGCCTGGCCCTGGCGTGCTGTGATTCATGAGGTCTCAAAGAGTCGGACACGACTGAGCGACTGAACTGAACTGAACTGAACTGAAGATCTGCCTGGTCCAATTCTGGACCTCCTTCACCTTCTCAGTGTAGTTTACCAGTTTTTCTTCCACACCCTGGCATGACATCAGTGTTCAATGATCCAGCAACTTTCCAGAAGGCAACAACAACAAAAAAAGCAGTTTAGAGTGAGGCAAACTTAATATCATCTTATTTATGTCAGCTCCATTAAGTTTTCATTAACACTCAGAATGGGGTTTCTTAAATCAGCATAATGCCAGTAAGCATTACTTTGAAAAAAGAAATGCTTAACTAATAAGATATCTTGTCTACATTTTGTCTGAATCTAGAAAGCCCAGGCACTTCAAAGCATCATAGAGGTCACTGCTATTTTGCACTGGACAATTAGCATCCTCCTTCTCATCAAGTGGTGAAATTACCATGTTAGCTCTTTGCAGATCAGAACGTATTAGTGGCTCTTCATGCTTTTCTATGCAGCCATCATTAGGCATAACATGGACTCAGATACTGAATATTATCATTTAGATTAGTGAAGAATTGTGTGAATATACTAAGCATTTCCCTCTCGATTGTTTTTTTCAGTGTATGTAGGGCAAAAGCCAAAACTGTGAAGCCATTCTTCACATGACCATATAATGCTTAAGCTTTGCTATGTGGCTTGTGAATAAACCATTTCTGGCTTTTGCATTATTTGTAGTGCTTATCAAGCAATACCATTAAAAAAAATAAAAAACATTTATTGACTTTAAAGAGTCCTGATGGGACTTCTAAAATTGTTTTTCCTGAAGTGACCTCTGCTCTACTGTGCACTAGAGACTTGAGGAGTTGACTCAGATTCCCACTCCCTCATGAGTCTGTTCTGACTATTTTCACTTTTCTCAGTTTTTGAATTTCTAAATCATTTATGGTCACCAGGACTTCCCTGGCGGCTCAGATGGTAAAGCCTCTGTCTACAATGCAGGAGACCCGGGTTCCATCCCTGGGTTGGGAAGATCCTCTGGAGAAGGAAATGGCAATCCACTCCAGTACTATTGCCTAGAAAAATCCCATGGACAGAGGAGCCTGGCAGGCTGCAATCTACGGGGTCGCAAAGAGTCAGACACGACTGAGTGACTTCACTTCACTTCTGGTTATTTTAAAATTTAATTATGTGTTGTGTTTTATCACTTGTGTTTCACTTGTAGAGAGATATTGTGGAATCCAAGACAGAGTATGAACACTGAATTCAGACAAATATGGGCTTTTCCATTTAAAAATGATGTGACTCTGGGCAAACTCCATGTCTTCTATAGGACTCAACTGCCTCACCTTGAGAAGCAGATAGCACTGCTTACAAATTATGGTACTAATAGCTGTCTCATGAGGTCTGTGCAAACCTTAAATGACTTAATACATGGAAACGAGCATGTGGAAAAAGCCAAACAAGTGGGAGCCCCTCACTCTTTCTCCAGTGGAGATTTTAAATTCCCTGAGGTGGAACCAGGTCTTGTGCCTCTGAACGTATTGCTTCCACGTATTCATTTAATACAAACTTATTTAGCACCTGCTTTGTACTAAGCAAAGAACTCAGGACTGTGAATAGTCATGAACAAACCAACCTTCCCTTTCCTTGTGGACTTACGGTCTAGTAGATTGTGTTCGCTCATAGCTCAGTTGGTAAAGAATCTGCCTGCAGTGCAGCAGACCTGGGTTCGATCCCCGGGTGGGGAAGATCCCCTGGAGAAGGAAATGGCAACCCACTCCAGTATTCTTGCCTGGAGAATCCCATGGATAGAGGAGCCTGGCAGGCTACAGTTCATGGGGTCGCAAGACTCGGACACGACTTAGTGACTAAATCACATCAGATTGTAGACATATACAATGTCTTGCCTGACTTATGGTTCAATGTAAGATTTTGTTGTTTTGAGTTTTAAAAATTTATTTGTTATTTTTTACTGTAGGATGATGTGAAAGCAAAATGCATTCAGTAGAAATGGCACTTTGAATTTTGATCTTTCCCCAGCCTAGCAATATTTGGTACAAGGCTCTCTTGTAGCACTGGGCAGGAACAGGCTGCAGCTCCCAGTCAGCCACATGATCATGAGGGTGAATAGCCGATACACCGACAACCATCCTGGATCCTGATACCAAGTCTGTTTTACTCTTTCAGTACAGTATCCAATAAATTACATGAGCTATTCAACACTTTATTCTAAAATAGACTTCGTGTTAGATGATTCTGCCCAACTGAAGGCACATGAAAGTGGTATGAGCACATAGGCTAAGCTCTGATATTCAGAAGCTGAAGTGCATTAAATGTGATTTCGGTACATGATATTTCCAACTTAGGGTGGCTTTAGCAGGATATAACCTCCAACTCTTGCTGGAGTAGAGAAAAAACATATTTATGATGGTGCCTCTTCTCACTCACTTCTTGTTTGTATTTCCTTTTTTTTTTTTTTTAAGCTGTTGTGGTGATTATATTTTGGCAAAAGAGCGGGTGTCTTGTCCATTCACATTCAATCTTTTCTAGACAGAGTCTTCTCAGATTGTGGGATGTCAAAGGGATCAGTTGTACCCCAGCAAGTAGATCATATTCAGGGGTCAGAGTCCCTCATTTTCTGGAGGGTTTCTGAAAGGGGAAGGTTACAAGTCTAGAAGGGGAGTGTTACAAATCTGATGCCCTCCCAGCACCACCCATACCCTTCCTGGGGTCGGAAGGGCAAATGTTAAAGTGTTTACCATGGGTTAGGCATTAGGTACCAAGAGAACTTCCCCGAAAGCTCAGTTAGTAAAGAATTCACCTGCAATGCAGGAGACCCTGGTTCGATTCCTAGGTTGGGAAGATCCCCTAGAGAAGAGAAAGGCTACCCACTCCAGTATTCTGGCCTGGAGAATTCCATGGACTATAAGAGTTGGACACAACTGAGCAACTTTCACTTTAGGTACCAAGAATAATTTTGCATTGAAGAAATGTATGATTTAGATAGGAAATCAACTCACATGCACTTAATTGAACAGGTAAATTGTAACACAGAGCAAGACCATTTCAAGTAAGAGGAGGCCCAGAGTAACTAAAATTACTAGATAAAATACAAAATGCTTTCATAAAAGCATTGAAGATGTAACATGGGATGGCAAGGAATTATTTAAGAGCTATGGTTTAGAGAGGTGAGCAGATCACTGCTTCAGCTCTGGGGATGTTTGCTGATATAGTTTAAATTAAGCTGTCAAACACAGCTGTGGGTTTGAAAGGCTCAGTATAAAGGGGAACCGAAGTGATAGTCCAGAACCTCCCAAAACAGGCCAAGTTTATCGTCAGATCTGGTCACGGTCATTGGCGATGTTGGACAGATGGGTCAGTAGAAGCTGAGTGAAGTCTGAGACTTAAGTTCAACCTAAGTAGAACAGCTAGGTGCTTGTTGTAGGCAGAGAACAAAATCTCAGAGTAAAGCCATGGACTAGACCAAGTGCTCAGACCAGAGCCAACAGATTCAGAATGGAGAGGTGGAGGCAAAACTTGGACTTTTAGTTGGGGTTTGGGTTTGAGCGGCTAGATCTTTTAAAGCCAATGGGCCAGGCTGAACATCTCCAGGCATTCCTTATTTGACTGTGCTTTGATTCATCGCACTTTAAAGATACTGCATTTTTTTTTTTCATAAGTGGACAGTTTGTGGCAACCCTGCATTGGGCAAGCTATCAGCACCATTTTTTTTTTTTTTTTTCCCAAGAGCGTTTGCTTACTTTGTGTCTCTGTTACATTTTGGTAATTCTTCCAATATTTCAAGCTTTTTATTTTTAAGTCTTCAAGACTCCTCCATGTTTTAGCAGGTGTCAGAATTTCATTTCTTTCTAATGCTGAATTTTAAATATCTATATCTATTCTATCTATCTCTCTCTCTATATATGGATGACACTTGCATTGCATTGCTTTCATCTTTTGGCTGTGTATAATGTTACTATGAAGGGTACAAATAGAATATACAAATATCTGTTTGAGTGTCTACTTCAGATTCTTTGAAGCATATATTCAGGAGTGGAATTTTTGGATCATATGGTAATTCTGGGGCTTCCTTGGTGGCTCAGAGGTAATGAATCTACCTGCAATGAGGGAGACCTGGGTTCGATCCCTGGGTCGGGAAGATCCTCTGGAGAAGGCCATAGCAACCCACTCCAATGTTCTTGCTTGAAGAATCCCATGAGCAGAGGAGTCTGGCAGGCTACAGGCCATAAGGTTGCAGAGTTGGACGTGACTAAAGCAACTGAGCATGCAGCACTCATGGTAATTGTAGGTTTAATTTTTTGTTCAGTTTAGTTCAATTGCTCAGTCATGTCTGACTCTTTGTGACCGCATGAACTGCAGCATGCCAGGCCTCCCTGTCCATCACCAACTCCCGGAGTTTACCCAAACTCGTATCCATCGAGTCGGTGATGCCATCCAGCCATCTCATCCTTGGTCATCCCTTTCTCCTCCTGCCCCCAATCCCTCCCAGCATCAGGGTCTTTTCCAATGAGTCAACTCTTCACATGAGGTGGCCAAAGTACTGGAGCTTCAGCTTTAGCATCATTCCTTCCAAGGAAATCCCAGGGTTGATCTCCTTCAGAATGGACTGGCTTCAGCGATCAATGCAAAGAAATCGAGGAAAACAACAGAATGGGAAAGACTAGAGATCTCTTCAAGAAAATTAGAGATACCAAGGGAACATTTCATGCAAAGATGGGCTCGATAAAGGACAGAAATGGTCTGGACCTAACAGAAGCAGAAGATATTAAGAAGAGGTGGCAAGAATACACTGAAGAACCAAGGGTTAGTATTTTAAAACAAAAAGAATATACTAAATCTAAATTAAAATGCCAAGGTCCCAATAGGTAGTAAACATGAAGAGATATTAATAAAAAACAAACATAACTAGATAAACTAAAGGATATGTTAACACTGATATTTGTTGTTGTTATGTCCGACTCTTTGCAATCCCATGAACTGCAGCATACCAGACTTCCCTGTCCTTCACTATCTCCCAGAGTTTGCTCAAACTCATGCCCATTGAGTCAGTGATGCCATCCAACCATTTTCTCCTCGGTCACCCCCTTCTCCTCTTGCCCTCAATCTTTCCCAGCATCAGGGTCTTTTCTGATGAGTCAACTCTTTGCATCAGTATTGGAGCTTCAGCATCAGTCCCTCCAATGAATATTCAGAGTTGATTTCCTTTAGGATTGACTGGCAGTCCAAGGGAATCTTAAGAGTCTTCTCCAACACCACCATTTGAAAGCATCAGTTCTTCAGTGCTCAGCCTTCTTTATGGTCCAACTCTTACATCTGTACATGACTACTGGAAAAACCATGTGTGTGCTTAGTAGCTCATTTGTGTCCGACTCTTTGCAACCCCATGGATTATAGCCCACCAGGCTCCTGTGTCCATGGAATTCTCCAGGCAAGAATATTGGAGTGGGTTGCTATTCCCATCTCCAGAGGATCTTCCCCACCCAGGGACTGACCTGGGTCTCCTGCATTGCAGGCAGATTCCTTACTATTTGACTCACCAGGAAAAACCATAGCTTTGACTATAATGGACCTTTGTCAGCAAAGTGATATCTCTGTTTTTTAATATGCTGTCTAGATTTGTCATAAGTATTATCTAATATCTAATATTATAATAGTAGATAATATTTATTGAATATTTATTATATGCTAGATGCCATGTTATGTACTTTGCACATATAATTTTATTTAATCCCCACAAACCTTTAAACTAGGTTCTATTAAGACCCTAGTTTATAGATGAGTAATAGCAGGAGAGGTTAGGTGGCTTTGTGGCTGAGTTTTCTCTCTCAATTCTTTTTGTATTTATCATATTTGTGTGTGTGCTCAGTTGCTAAGTCATGTCCAACTCTTTGAGACCCTGTGGACTGTAGCCTGCCAAGCTCCTCTGTCCATGGGATTTCCCAGATAAGAATACTGGAGTGGTTGCCATTTCGTTTTCCAGATCTTCCTGACCCAGGGATTGAACCTGAGTCTCTTGCTTGGCAGGCGGATTCTTTACCACTGAGTCACCAGGGAAGCCCTTATTGGAATTAGCCTGTTATTATTCTCATTATCTTTATCAAGGTAAGAATCAATAAGCATTTATCATTTATTATACACGCATGCATGCTAAGTTGCTTCAGTCGTGTCCAACTCTTTGCGACTCTGTGGACTATAACACCAGGTTCCTCTGTGCATGGGATTCTCCAGGCAAGAATACTGGAGTGGGTTGCCATGTCCTCCTCCTACCAGGCAGGTTCCTGGTAGGCTACAGTTCATGGGATTGCAAGAGTTGGAGACAACTTAGTGCTGTCTTTCTTTTCTTTCTTTACCACTTGCAAAACCTGGAAAGCCCTGTTGTTTATTATAACCTATAGAAATAGTGTCAGACTCATTTCAATTTACAGTATTACCTTTAGCAGATTCTAGCACATTAGAGTTATCTAATCTAGGGATACTATGAACCAATAAAGTAGGTACTTCAAATCATTGAATTAGAATACAGTATTATATAAAAGTCAAGCTTTTCTATGTAATTTATAGGATCTGATTTTAAAAAGCTATGTGATTTTAGGATTACAATCTTAAATTTCTTTTGGGACCTTAGGCAAAAAGCTTGGGAAAATTTTTTTAGAGAGGTAGTGACAAGCGACGATTCTCTTTTTGCTCTGTATAGGGTATTCTTGTTTGTCTAATTGTTTTGTTTTGCTTTGCTTTTGGTATATTCTTGCCAATTTTAAAGCATTCCCCCTTTAAAAAATTACCTTTTTTTTTTTAACTCCTAAAGGCCAAGAGTTTAATTTTCAATTAACTTTATAGAAGTCCATATGTATTGCATAGATTTGGTAAATATACTTGACAGATGATAATTTCAGATTTTGTTTATTGAAGCTGATGGGAAAAAAGACTTGCAAACCAACTGATTCTAACATCTGTCATGTTTGGACAGAGTGTTTAAACCACAGTTTGAATGTAAATTGAGTTTTGGATGGCAAACAGGTTCATATTTCAGAAACGGTTTACCTCAAGAACATTTTGAGGGTAAATGTTTTTTACCTTTTCCAAACGTTTATGCTAATTCAAGCATGGGCGAGTTTAAAGGCAGAGGAGAAAGCTCTTGGCAAGGGAGGGATTAAAGACAGTGGGGAGAAGATTGTGCCACTGTTATCCCAGCATGAAGACGTGCATATCTGATTTCTCTTTTCCCTTCTTAACTCTTAGCAAATCAGTCAACCAGTCTTGTAAATTCGCTGCCTACAGTGTCTCTCCAGTGGTTCCTTTCTTCCTTCATTCGCATTGCTGGTATCCCAGTTTAGGCCCCAACCCCCTTGCTCCAAGGCTATTATAATAACTTAATGTTTCATTTCCTTGATTCTGGTTTCTCCTACCTCCTTCATTCTATCTCACCCAGGCCACCAGACACGTTTTCTTAAAGGGCAGCCTTCCCCACCTCACTCTCCTGCACAGGATTTGTACTGCTTTCTCTAAGTTTGAGCTCCTTAGCTGATACTGCAAATTTCTACACCTAATTGGTGACACCACACATTTGGTCTAATTTGCCTGCTTTTCAGGTATTTCCAGCAGTCTGGGATGGTGAGACATTCCCACTTCCTGCCTCTTACTATTCTCTAAGCATATTTTACACAATCCTGGCTGCATGGTTTTTGTTCAGGTAATTATCCACTTTCTCAAATTTGGTTTTCTATTTTAATAAAATATTTTAGGAAGGCATAGAGGTTGTATAAAGTTTGTCTAGATTCCTGGGCCTAGGTGTTTTCCTCCTTTTTAAATAGACTCTATTTTTCAGGAAAGTTTTATGTTCAAAATTGAATGGAAAGTACACAGAGTTCCCACATAGCCCTTCCTCCCACACAGGCACAACCTTTCCTACTATAAACACCCCAAATCAGAACCGTGCACTTGTCACAGCTGATAAACCTCTATCAGAATTATCCAAAACCATCGTTTACATCAGGGTTCATTCACTCTTAGTGTTGAACATTCTATGGGTTGGGACCCATGTATAACAGGATCTATCTTCCATTTTAATATCACACAGAATAATTTCACTGCCCTAAGATTCCTTTGTGCTCTTTTTTTTTAATAACTTTGACTTCTAGCCCCTTCTTTAAAATAAGTTATTTATATATTTATTATATATATTATATATTATTATATATTAATATATAATATAATATAATATAATATAATATATGTAATAATATATTAATATATTATAATATATAATATTATATATTATTTAATATATATTTATATATTTATTGATTGTGATTATTTGTTGCTGTGCGCAGGCTTCTCATTGCACTGAAAACTACATTATTAACTGTGTTAGAGAATACACAAGGCAAAGAAACTGCTTTACACATGAAACTTGAAAAAATGACAATGCCAGGGGGAAAACATCTTTGCATTATTCCTCTCTTATGAGCACATGTACAAATCTGATTTGTAATATAAGCAGCAGAGTTTTTGAATGAGGAAAAAAATTAATATGTGCAAATGTGTGATATATGATACAAAAAAGAATGGAAAAGCCACATGCTTATTCTAATAAAGTAAAGAACCAACATAAAATAAGAGGTGTTTTTGATAATCTCAGTCCAGAAAGAGACAAGAGCGATTCTCAAATAAGGTTTCATTTAGCCTTTCTACATCCATATGCATTGTACCTCAATTTTTATAAAGCACACATAAAGAGTAGAGCAAAAAATTGGCAATCAGATATCCAACGTTTACTTGTTTGTTCATCTGGGTTGCTTTATAATGGCCTATTGTTTTGATGCCTGATAAAAAGCCTCTAAGTTTAGCGAAACTTGGCAAATACAAGATTGGGAGTTAGACTGGATTTGAATGTAGGCTTGGGAATTGATATTGTTGAGCCTCATCTTCAAATGATGGAAATATTTAGAGATATTGGCCGGATTCATTAGTAAATAGAGGTAGAAAACTAGCACAGAGCTCAACATTCAATAGTGGATGGGGATAAATCTTATCGCGAGGACAGTGTGGTGGAAATAACCTAGATTGGGGATCTGGATGAATTTTATCTGGTCCTGATTGGAGGATTGACTTTTGAGGGATATTTGTGTCATCTTTCCTGCCTTCAACTTCCTCACCTCTAAAATGAGAAAATTGGACTAGATCAGCTGGCTAAACATTTTTATAGTAACCCAACCCTTTGTGTAAATGAAATCTTAAACAAAAAGTCAGTGTTTGGAAAATGATAAAAGCAGAGCTGCTAGGGGTAAATCTAGCAAGTGGAGCAGGAGCCAACCCCTCGACCTCCCCTCTCACCACCTCCCAGGACTGCCCAAGCACCTCCTGTGATGTCTTGGACTCAGCAGAGCCTGGGAATAGATGATTGCCGAGATGCTCTGGACAGGTCTTTCTGCTCTGTGGGTGTTTCTGCAGTGTAACGGCTTGATGATTTTTTATTAAACCAATAGTTTATTGTGTCTCTCTCAGAAGGAGCCCAGACAGTATTCTTTATGACAAGAATGATAGAATGATGCAGTCTGTTTTAACAATTACATATGTTTAGTGACCATTGCTCAAAACTCATTAAAAGAATGAACCAATATGCCATAAGAGCTTGACTTGGTGACTCAGACAGTAAAGAATCTGCCTGCAATGTAGGAGACTTGGTTTGTGGGAGACCTGGGTTGGGAAGATCCCCTGGAGAAAGAAATGGCTAATTCTCCAGTATTCTTGCCTGGAGAACTGCATGGACAGAGGAGCCTGGTGGGCTACAGTCTGTGAGGTCACAAAGAGTTGGATACAACTAACACTTTCACTTCACTTTCATATCTCCAATTAGTTCCATACAACCATAGCTATCATGACTGGCAAAGTGGAGACAGTGTATATGTTTTTGACCTGTCTCTTGATTTCCACCAGAAAGATGTCATCGATTCCATACAGGTCAAAGCAGAATTCCCAGAGTGAATAAGGTTAATTATTAAAGTTTTTGTGGAATATCCTCAATTCTAATCAGATTTAATTAACTGGATACTAGAGAGTGAAAAAGTTGGCTTAAAACTCAACATTCAGAAAACTAAGATCATGGCATCTGGTCCCATCACTTTGTGGCAAATAGATGGGGAAACAATGGAAACAGTAAGAGACTTTATTTTCTTGGGCTCCAAAATCACTGCAGATGGTGACTGCAGCCATGAAATTAAAAGACACTTGCTCCTTGGAAGAAAAGCTATGACAAACCTAGACAGCATATTAAGAAGCAGAGACATTACTTTGCCAACAAATGTCCGTCTAGTCAAAACTATGATTTTTCCAGTAGTCATGTATGGATGTGAGATTTGGACTCTAAAGTAAGCTGAATGCTGAAGAATTGATGCTTTCAAACTGTGGTGTTGGAGAAGACTCATGAGAGTCTCTTGGATTGCTAGGAGATCCAACCAGTCTATCCTAAAGGAAATCAGTCCTGAATATTCTTTGGAAGGACTGATGTTGAAGCTGAAACTCCAATACTTTGGCCACCTGATGCAAAGAACCGACTCATTGAAAAGACCTTGATGCTGGGAAAGATTGAAGGCAGGAGGAGAAGGGGACGACAGAGGATGAGATGGTTGGATGGCATCACCAACACGATGGACATGAGTTTGAGTAAGCCCTGGGAGTTGGTGATGGACAGGGAATCCTGGGGTGCTGCAGTCCATGGGGTTGTAAAGAGTCAGACATGACCAAGTGACTGAACTGAGCTGAGGCTCTACTCTCACTTTATCTTCAAATTACCCTTTATAGGAGGGGCCGTTATGGTCATTTTACAGATGTAGAAAATGTGACTTCATCTTTAAAGAGATCTGAAATCACATTGGCTATTAAGTGGCAAGGCCGATATGCAAGCCCAGTTTTCTCGATATCATGTTCAGTCCTCTTTTTATAAGTAATAAAAGCCAGGGAAGATACAGACAGAACAATGTACACGCTTTCCTTTACCAAGAGTGTATTTTTCCTAACATGCTTGAGAATTGTAAGTATTTCAGAGACCCTCTCTGAATCATCTGATGACACAGAGTTCATAAGGATTCAGGGTGATCTGAATTTTTCAAAGGCATGATGGGTAAATAGTCTTTATGTTTCAAATTATAGTGCAAGTATTTCCATCCTGATGTTAATATTTATGGATTTTTTTGAGTTTGAATGAATAGTTCTCATGATAATTCCCAAATCTTCAGAAAAACCTTGCTTTCATAAGTAACAAATTGTGTTATTATCCACATCTGTTCTCATTTTCTATAGGCTTAAAAAGTCCCTATTTATTATGGGAGCCAAAAAAAATCACTCTTCACCAGTGTCTATCGAATTCTGGCTCATTTTCTCACTTAATTCTTTATTTGCCAATGAAATGCTTATCCAAAATAAATAAGGGACCTGCTAAACTGCAGCGATTAACATGCAATGAGTCTCAGATTCCGTTCAGTTATGGAAATGGAGTAAAATCCAACACTTTAGTTATACTGTTGTGATGTCAGTGGCCCAATTAGGCTGTTAGAACTGCAGGAGTTACTACTTTAATATCACATTAGCACATCATTAACTTGAACCATACCAAAGCAGTATGAAAATGAACAATTTTCATTTTTTAAAAGAGACAATATGAACTTTTCCTGCTGCTTAAATTTGTTTCATGTGTCTATTGGGATGGAGGTGGTAACAGAGGCTATATGGAGTACAGTTACATTTTAAATTAATAACAAGTTGTTCTTGAAAAGGGTGTGTATATTTAGAAATTAAATCTGGGGTATATTTTTAAAATGAAAAATTAGATGAATCCTTATATATAAAATTTTTTTGTATACCTTTGTCTGTATAATTTTGTATACCTTTGTTAGCTGCCTGAAAATCTTTTCTGGATCAAGATGGGTTAGAAATAAGCAAGTAAGCAAACAAATACATGAAACGTTATCTTTTCTATTTCCAAATTATACTTACTGACTGAAGCTCTAAAGAAATATTTTGAATGGATGATTTTAAAATGCTATTATCTATGTGGCCAAATTATTATTATTTTTTAATTTGACACACATATCCCATTTTATTTTTATTATAATTTCAAATTGTAAAGTACTTTACAATTTCTAGGTGATGCAGTGGTAAAGAATCCATCTACCAATGCAGGAGACCCAGGTTCAGTCCCTGGGTTGGGAAGATCCCCTGGAGGAGGAAATGGCAACCCACTCCAGTATTCTTGCCTGGAAAATTCCATGGACAGAGGATCCTGGTGGGCTACAGTCCATGGTTCGGAAAGAGTCAGACACGACTGAGCACACGTGCACTTACAATTTCTAAAGCACTTGAATAGATAATAGCATTATTTCATCTTCATGTAACCTTGTAATATGGTCAGAGCAAATACCACCTCTTCATCACACAGATAAGGAAATTGGGTTTTGACACTTTAATGCTAAATGACATCCTAGGTCAACACAAATCCATTTCCATTGTTTGTTTCTGCATGACTTTGGAAAAATTACTACTCTGTGCCTCAGTTTTGACATCTGTAAAATGGGAACAAGCAGATAAGTGTTGCAAAATTGTTGTGGGGGAATAAATGAGATAGTCCATAAAAATCTTAGTATAGCACCTGAGACATGACAAATATCTATAACAATTAACTGCTGTTATTATCATAGTTTTTGAAAGAAAACTGCTAAAGATAATTATACTACAGAATGGAATTATAATAAGTATGAAACTGTTCTCACACTGTTGCTACGATGCTTGTATAACATTACTCGTATAATGTTAATTGTCCACATATTTCCTGTAGATTGATTTGCTCATAATTACTTCTGGTCCCTTTACTCCTGGGGTTCATTTTCTTTCTTGCTGATGTGTGTCCTTCTGTACTTTCATGAGGGCCTGTGAGGAGTAAAGATGTTTATATTTTGTACATCTGAGAAAAGTCACAATTTTTGCCTTCATTCCTAAATGACGGTTTAGCAGAGGGGAGACTCTGGTTGTTGCCAGTGAGAAAGCTGGTGTCCCTCTGACTGTCATTCCTCAGCTGGCCATCTGTCCATTCTCTCTGGTAACTTTTAGGACTAGGTGAAGAATCTGGTTATCCTTCTTGCTCTGCACTTGCACTATTATGCACTGATGGAGGAACTTGCCTTTATTGATTATGTTTGATGATAAGCTATCACTTTGAATTAGATGCTCGTGGACATATTGAAGTTAGCATCACTTAAAATAAAATATTCTTTTCCACCACTTCCTGTATTATTTTCTCCTGGAATACCTATTAAAGCATATGCTAGAACTTCTCGTTCCATACTTCCTGTCTCTAAATTTTCAATAGTATTTTCTCATCACTTAATTTTTCAGTTGAATAGTTCACCTGTATTCTGGGTGATTTTCTCAGATCTATTTGTATTCTCTCTTTAGCTGTGCTTAGTCTGATTTTTTGTTTATAGAATTTCTATTTAGATGTTTAAAATCTGCTTTTTTCTTTTTAAAAATAATCATTTACTCTTCTTTGCCTTATTTTCTCTTCCTTTATCCCTTAAATAATTAAACATACTATTTCTAAGACTGCGTTCTGTTTGCTCTATCCTGAAACTCCTCGGGTATAATTTCTCTTGTACTTTCTCCTTCTGATATTCTTCCATTTTGGCACGGCAGGCTATGGCCTGTGCGCAGATATGGCATGACAGTGCTATGTGGGCACCCTGTGCATGCCCCAGTGGTTGTAGAGTTTTTGTAAGGACAATGTCATACATACCTTTCTGGAACCCTGGAGAGGATAACAGTTTCATGCTGATGTTTACTCCAACTCTGGGCTTGAAATGTCCAAACTCTTCAGGCCATGTAGGAGTTCAAGTGCCATGGGCAGTACAGATTCAAGGCTGCAGAGTCTGGCAGCATAATCTGCTTTTTATCCATGGCCTTGATGTGGACCTTGGTCCTGCTTGCTGTGGTGTGGTGATTCAATGCTGGCAAAGCATCTCACACAAAATACATACCAAATAAATGCTTATTGAATGAAAATTTGCAGAACCAGCCTTCATAAACACCACTTTTACAAGGCTAGAAACTCCTCTGAACTTACTGGCTTTAGTTGTTTCTTATGGTTGTTTACATTCTACGTGTCCTTAAAGAATTGTGTTTGTTTTTATGAAAGTTGCTTGATAGTGCAGTTTTGCGTGCTAAGTCTCTTCAGTTGTGTCCGACTCTTCATGACCCCATCCATGGACTGTAGCCCACAAGGCTCTTCTGTCCGTGGGATTCTCCAAGCAAGAATACTGGAGTGGGTTGCTGTGCCCTCCTCCAGGGGATCTTCCAGACCTGGGGATCGTATCTGTGTCTCTTATGTCTCCTGCATTGGCAGGTGGGTCCTTTACCACTAGCACCACCTGGGAAGTTTTATCCTTCATTAAATTATCATTTTTTTTTCTTTTTCCATTGGAAGATACTTGCTTTACAATATTGAGCTAGTTTCTGCCATATGTCAACATGAATTAGCCACAGAGATACATATGTCCCCTCCCTCTTGAACCTCCCTCCCATCTCCCACCCCGTCCCACCCCTCTAGGTTTAACAGAGCACTGGGCTGAGTTCCCTGTGTCACACGGCAAATCCCCACTGGCTATCATTTCACATAGGGTAATGCATATGTTTCGATTCTACTCTGTGAATTTCTGTCACCCTCTCCCTCCCATACTGTGTGCGCGAGTTTCTTCTCTATGTCTTTGGTCTCCATTGCTGCCCTGCAGATAGGTTCATCAGTATCGTCTTTCTAGATTCCATATACATTCATCAAATTATCTTTATATTAAAAAAATTGAAGCTGAAACTGGACAGTCTAGAAATTAGGGTCTGAAGACCCCTCTATCAGCTCTTCTTACCCATCCTACCTCTTTAGTAACAATTTGCAAGTTTCCAGAAAGATGATGTTTGCTGTTCTTAAACTATGTGGTTATATAGTTCAAATATGTAGCTTTTTTAAAAAAATTGGATTACTAAAAATCAGGCCCAACCTTAATAAACAGTCTTGAAAAATAGCCTGAATATCTTGACCACTTTTTGATAATGGTTTCCTGAAATTTATGAAGGACCAGAAAAAAGAAGTTGGCTTTGCAAAGGAAACTTCCACATGGAAACTTATTTTAATTGAGAGCAACTAAAAAGAGAAATTTTCATGAATTGAGGTATGGAGAAGTCATTTTGACTTATACATGAGTTAAGTTGAATTTCATGCTAACTGAAACAGCCTATTTTCTTGCCTATCACACAGACACTGCACATCTGCTTTAAGCACTAAAGAAAATGACACATCAACCTGAAGTAAAGGATGTCCATGTTAAAACGAAGGATTAAATGTTCCCCTTCCCGGAACACCAATGCTTGTGATCCTCCCCTTCCAGGCACCAAGGTCATACTGACCCACTGTGGACATGTTGGTTTTTTTTTTTTTTTCTTTTTTTGAAATCTTGAAGATATGTATCCCTGACTTGTTTAAACTTTGTTCTGACAAGATAGAAAACTGTGCTGAAAACCAGGCTTCTTGGGAGCAGTTTCTCAAAGTAACCTGGGAAGTCGATTGCCAGGCTATATAGTCTTCAGTTTGGCTCAAATAAAACTCTTCTTTATTCTTATTATTGACTGATTACTGATTATTTTCATTGACACAATATTAACGCCGTCCTAACGTAATTATGATTGCTGGTAGAAGATAGAGGGAAAAAGTTGCTGAAAAGAAAAAGAAGCCAGCAAAACTACAGGGAATTTAATTCGTCTATTAATGTAGCTGTCCCAGTGCTCTCTTTAGGTTTGTAGCACTTGCGTTCTGATATAAAAGCACATGAAACTAATAAGGAAATAGCTTTGAATCCCACCCTTAGCAGTATAAAAGTATAACAGCCATTGTCCCTAAAAAGTATAACAATATTTCCATTAACTGTGTTATAATGGAACAAGTGGAATTAGTAATGTGCTATTAACTATTTTCACCAAGTTCTGGTAGATATTGGTCATTAACCCCATCAAACAACTAAGGGGTAGAGAGGAAAATGGAATTTGGCAATATAAGAACCAGATTCCCGTCTTTTTGCTGGTAAGAAGCTGTAAGAGTTTGGGTGTTGAAATTCTTTATTCCTTTGCTTCCTTTCCCCCAAAATGAGGATAATGAGACCTCGTCCATGGAGTTATGGCAAGGATTAAATAACATAATCCCTGTAAAGACGCTTCACAACCTTGAAGCAGTGGCTATCAAAGCGAGGCCCTTGGCTCTGCCATGTGGACCTCACCTGGGAACTTATAAGAAATGCAGATTCTTGACTTATTCTGATTCCTGGTCCTAGTTCCTTCCCAAGTTCTTTCCCAAAGTCCTACTTCTTAGGACACCCTTATGGCCCTACAAAATTCCCTTTTTCATTTAAGCTAGGCTGAATGCTTTTGAATTAGCTGCAGGGAATCATCTCACTGAGTGAAGGAAAACATCCACAGGAAACTCAGCTCCTCTCCCATAGGACTGTTGGGTCTATGACCTTTTTTTTCTGGCTGCCCGAGATCCTTTTATAGTCCATCAACTTCCTTTCTTTTCTTTATCCTTTCCTCTGCAGTAAACTTGGTTGTTTGGATGCTGGATTAGATATGTGCGTACTTTTTCACGCTTCTCTCTCCATCTCTACACATCTGCACAGCCCTCCCCTGCCCCGACACCTCCACCTTCATGCACTTTTTTTTTTTTTTAACATTTTGTAAATGTCCAAGTCTTGATAAAGTTCCAGTCATCATCCTCAAACATCCTTACCACAGGTTGAAATTCTCTGAATTTCATTGCTCTAAAATAGTAAATTACTTGCTCCTGCAGTTAAAAAAAAAAAAAAACCATAAAAATTCTTTGCCAAATCCCTATTGTGTAGACCTTAAACATTCCAGTTTTATCTGCTTTCCTGTCCCACCAGATACCAAGACTGATACGCTCCATATCTCATCCCATAACTTCTCAAGGATGAGTGAACAATGTTCAAAAATAGAATTATGGAAATTCAGAGTTGGGAGATATCCAACTTTTTCCCCTTGCAGGGGTCCCTGTTACAACCTTCCTGCTGTTTTTGGCCATCTAATCTCTTATATACTCTCAGTCATGGAGAGCTGTGTGGCTTTCATAATGAGTGCTTCCTTCCATTAAGATAAAACCTACCTCTTTGTCACATCCAAACTCGGCCCCCATAGAACGCTTTAGAGCAAATATATTCCCTGTGCTCTACAACAGCATCCTCTCTCAATTTTTCTTTCTTAGGGTAAACAATGGAGAAGGCAATGGCACCCCACTCCAGCACTCTTGCCTGGAAAATCCCATGGATGGAGGAGCCTGGTAGGCTGCAGTCCATGGGGTCGCTAAGAGTCGGGCACGACTGAGCGACTTCACTTTCACTTTTCACTTTCATGCATTGGAGAAGGAAATGGCAACCCACTCCAGTGTTCTTGCCTGGAGAATCCCAGGGACGGGGGAGCCTAGTAGGCTGCTGTCTGTGGGGTTGCACAGAGTCGGACACGACTGAAGCAACTCAGCAGGGTAAATAATATCGACCACCTTTAAAAAAAAATTTAGATTTATTTTTTTTATTGAGGCAACATTTGTTTATATCATTATACACACCTCATGTGTACAACATTATATTTCTATTCCTGTATACCCTATGGTATTCTCACCACTAGAAGTAATCTCGATGCAAAAAGACCTTCTCTAAGACACGTTAAAGTAAAATCATCAAAAATCCTTTAAGTGTTTTTTGTGGAGTAGGGTTTATGGGGTCATATTCCTTAACATTTTCTTGCAACTATGATGATATTTCACAGCACCTTTTTAAAATGTGGCCCTTGAAAATTGAACATAATAATTGGAATGTGATCTGAATGTCCATCTCTCTGGAAGTATATAAGGACTATATTTTGCAAAGACTTTTATCATCTTGTTGGCTCCTAAGATCTTTCTCATTTTATCTTGTCAAGTTAAGACTTCTGAATTCTATAATAGGAGTTTGAAACAAGAAATGTAGGACTTATGTAACTACCATCACAACAGTAGCATATAATTGAGAAAATTAGTCACCTTACACTTTCTCTATACCCACTGGCTTAGCTTCACCTTACCCTCATCTCCTCTCTATTTTTATAGGCTAAGTTGACCCTCTTGTTTAATCAAAACTAACCTCTCCACCCATGTAATTCACTCTTTTCTTTCTCTCTGGGAGCTTGCCTTAATTCTTTTTTTTTTTCTCTTTTTCTGGCTTTGCCGCTTTTACTTCTAAACCGTTTCAAATCTCTTCCATCACAAATGAAACAATCTGTCTTATAGCAACTACCTTATCTCTTTCCTTTCTTTTATCACCAGTGTCTTTAAAAAAAGTGCATGCTACCCTTACTCACTTATCATTTATTTTTTAAAATATACTTTAATTTGTCTTCCCTCTCAACCACTCTACCGAAATTGTTCCTATTAAGCCTCACAATTGGTCTGATTGTGAAATTTGAAGGTCATTTTAAAGTCCTCATCTTATATGTGATATTGGAAACATAAATCACTCTTCTTTCTTATAACTCTGTTTCCATGGCTTTCACGGCCCAAGATCCTTAGAGTTTTTCCCCTGTTTCTCTAACCATCTTTTCCAGTTTATCTATGGATTTCTGTTCCTCTTAATGGCTCTTGAAACCTGGAGTACCCACGGTAACACTAGACTAACTGTTGATAAAATCTTTGGCTCCTCCCACCTGGGTCTGGGCTCCAGTTTTTTCCTCTTTGTCTTTTCCTCCTTCTTTGCCTATCACAATCGCCCTCCATGTTGCTTCCTGAATGATCATGTGAAATGCAAGTCTGAACTTTCTGCTCCCTGGCTGAAGTTCTGCTTCAGCTGTTCGTGCTTGAGTGATGAAATCCCATTCCTTTATATGACAGTGTCCCCATGGTTCACTCTACTTCTCCAGTACCATCTCTCATTTCCTGCACTGCATTTTAGTGCCTACATTTTTCTGCAAACACTATATTGGTTTTCAATGCATGTCTCTGTCAGATCGTGTCCTTTGGCTGGAAAAAACCCCCGCTCAGCTTGAGAGCCTATTTCACTGGGACACCTTCCTTTATCCCTTCACTTGCCATTGGATGGTCTTCCCCGGTGGCTCAGCTGGTAAAGAATCCTCCGACAATGTGGGAGACCTGGGTGTGATCTCTGGGTTGGGAAAATTCCCTGGAGAAAGGAAAGTATTGCAGTATTCTGGCCTGGAGCATTCCATAGACTATGTAGTCCATGGGGTTGCAAACAGCTGGACACGACGGTGCAACTTTCACTTTCCCCATTGGGTGAGTTAGATGTTACTTCTCTGTGCTTGTGTGAATACACCTATCCCTGCACTTTTTATGATTCTCTCTCCTCAGTTATTGGAGGAGGAAATGACCACCTATTCCAGTATTCTTGCCTGGAAAATTCCATGGAGAGAGGAACCTGTAAGTTCCCCGGCTATAGCTCACGGATCCCATGGGCTACAGTCCATGGGGTTGCAAAGAGCTGGATTCGACTGAGTGACTAAGAACACACACTCCTCAATTAAACTGAGTATTATGAGGAACCGGGATAAAATGTTTTTCATTTTTTTGTATCTATATCTCCTAACAAAGGGCTTAGATGAATGATTAACCACTATACGGTGATCTGCTACTTACATCATTCTACATTTTTATAAATATCATTCTACATTCATCTTTTCTTATAGCTAGTTTTGATTTAGTCCGACATTCCAGGCTGTCCTGCTTTTTTAGTTCTCCAGTTGACCATCAATGCTATTCATTATCTTCCATTCTTTGTGGTACTGGCAAATTAGGCATGCATGCCATCTTAGTCTCGATCCAAATCATTAACGGCAAATGTTGAATAGGATGAATCCTAGGCTAGAATTCTAGAGCTAATGAGTAGTATCCAGCACCTAATGTCTCATTCTTTTTTTTTTAATTGCAAAAATTAAGTATCTTTGCAAATAGCTTAATTTCAGATGGAACTTATGCATTTGATTCCACCTACTGTCTTATATCTCCTCTTTTGCCAATGTCTTACCTAATGTCTTCATTAAAAGACAGTGTAAAACTAATCTTTAATGAAATCTTGTGCTACTACATGAATCTCATTCTTTCACCACTGAATACTCACCAAAGAATTAAGTGGACTGAATACATTTTATTTGTTAATGGAGGAATAAAATATAAGAGCACTGCCACTTTCCATTGGTTACACCAGAGCTCCTTTATTAATAACTGTAACACACAATTTCTCTTTATCATTGCTCCAAGGAAAAATATTTCATTATTTGTCAAGCAAATATACAATCATATCTCCTCAGTTCAGTTCAGTCGCTCAGTTGTGTCTGACTCTTTGCGACCCTATGAATCACAGCACGCCAGGCCTCCCTATCCATCACCAACTCTCGGAGTTCATTCAGACTCACGTCCACCAAGTCAGTGATGCTATCCAGCCATCTCATCCTCTGTTGTCCCCTTTTCCTCCTGCCTCCAGTTCCTCCCAGCATCAGAGTCTTTTCCAATCAGTCAACTCTTCACATGAGGTGGCCAAAGTACTGGAGTTTCAGCTTTAGCATCATTCCCTCCAAAGAAATCCCAGGGCTGATCTCCTTCAGAATGGACTGGTTGGATCTCCTTGCAGTCCAAGGGACTCTCAAGAGTCTTCTCCAACACCACATTTCAAAAGCATCAATTCTTCGGTGCTCAGCCTTCTTCACCGTCCAACTCTCACATCCATACATGACCACTGGAAAACCCATAGTCCTGACTGGACGGACCTTAGTCAGCAAAGTAATGTTTCTACTTTTGAATATACCTAGAAACTCATAAAACATCATTTAAATTTGGATTGTAGAAATCTTTAAATTGATAAATAATATATACACATGCACATACCTTACAAATGCCAGACTTATCGAGGTGTCATATAAATATATTATACAAATATATATATTCCTTAAAGAACTTTATGAAGGAGGTATTATTCTTTATCTGTTTTACAGCTAAGACAAAGAATAATACTTTAATAACTTGTTAATAACTTGTGTAAGGTTGTACAGTTAGTAAGTGATACGGGCTTCCCTGGTGGCTCAGATGGTAAAGAGTCTGCGTGCAATATAGGAGACCTCGGTTCAATCTCTGGGTTGGGAAGACCCCCTGGAGAAGGAACCGGCTACTCACTCCAGTATTCTTGCCTACAGAATTCCATGGACAAAGGAACCTGGGGTTGCAAAGAGTCGGACACCACTGAGTGACTTTCACTTTCACTTCTAATGTTTATCAGGCTTGGTAGAAAATTCTCAAGTGTATAGTTAGCACAAATTCTAACCATCACTGTCCTACCTAACATATAGCCATATCTTTCTCAGAAATGATCATCATCTCCCTTCATACAACACACTCAATCCTCTGCATGTGTATCTGTTAGTGGGTGGGCAGAGTTCCTGGGCTTAGAGTACCAGTGATGGAAACTGCGGTGGGTGGAGAAGAAAAAAAAATTCCCATAACCTAATTTGTTTTTTTTTTTTTTTGATGAATGCATACATTTATTTTACCTTACTTGGGATATCAAAGAATATATTATTCCATAATTCATGCACATA
Organism: Ovis canadensis; assembly: GCF_042477335.2. Taxonomy (NCBI): domain Eukaryota; kingdom Metazoa; phylum Chordata; class Mammalia; order Artiodactyla; family Bovidae; genus Ovis; species Ovis canadensis. Next base: position 134,046,881 of record NC_091247.1, on the reverse strand, counting down.
AAAAGAGAATAATCAAAATTATAAAACTAAGGCTCACTGAACAAGAGGTTTTCAGATCACAATCTAATTTGTTTCTGATAGGCTTCAGAGGGAATTGGGGATGGAAAAAGGCTCATCATTGTCTTCTTTATTATTGTAGTCATAACTGTTATCTTCATTGTGGTAGGAAATGTTCTTTCCCTTTCCCAGTATTTCTCTCTTGGCCCACAAAAAGGAACTTGGCCCTCCTGACTATATTAAGAAGAAAACACGGGAGTTCCCCACCCCCAGCTTCACTCCTCCTTGCCTGGGGAGGAGTGAATCATCTGCCTGTAGAATGGCTGGACCCAGTGGGGAGTCCCACGGGGCCTGCCCGTCCTTAATTTGAGATCTTGTCCACTCTGTATCCTAAGCTTGTTGCCATGCAATTGGTGAATGACTTCAATTAGTCGTGGCTTCTCCATCCTGCCACTGGGTAGGTAACACTATTTTAGGGTGAGAGGGACACAGAATCCTTTCGTTCATGGGCCTAAGCTGAATTTCTATATTCACAATTAAGGGTAGTACTGTGACCCAACTGACTCATTTTTCATAATGAATATGTATTTCATAGCCGGCTGTGAGCCATACAGTATCCGAGGTGCTGGGGATTCCACAGGAAACACAACTGTGACCCTGCTCCTAAGGAACTTGCAGTCTAGCCAGAGGAGGCAAAAAAAGCACACAACATGTCCAATGATGAAGGACAGGAAGAAAGAGCAGGTGAAAGGGAACAGAGCGTGCATGGTGTTGGTGGGATGGTTCCTATGGGTGTCAAGGAAAGTTTCTCTGCTCATGTGACACGTGAGCAGAGATTGAGGAAGTCTTCTGTTCCTTTTTTTTTTTTTTTTTTGAGTGATAGCAGGGAGGTTATTGCGGCTGAAGCCGAGTGAATGAAAGTGGAGAATGTAGGAGATGAGTCAAAGTGCATGCATGAAAACAAATTCACTGAGGACTTCTCTGGTAGCTCAGTGGTTAAGAATCTGCCTGCCAATGCAGGGGACATGGGTCCAATCCTTGGTCTAGGAAGACTCCACATGCTGCAGGGCAACTAAGCTTGTGTGCTGCAGCTACTAAAGCCCAGGTGCCCTCTCAGAGCACATGATCTGCAGCAAGAGAAAGCGCTGCAATGGAGAAGCCGTCGCATGGCAGCTAGAGGGTAGCCCTCCTCCCCACTCACCACAGCTAGAGAAAGCCTTTATGTACAAGACCGAGCACAGCCATAAATAAGTAAACAAATAAATTTTTTTTTTTAAGTTCACTGAGGTGCTTCAAAGACAAGGTTAAGAGATTCGACTTGCACTTTTCAAGAGATGAGAAATCAGAGGATTTTGAGCACCAGAGTAACATGTGAATTATAACTTATTTATTGAAAAGATGGTTCTGAATTTTGAGTGAAATTGTGAATGTAGGGAGGATGCTTAAAAGGCTTCTGTAATAGTTCTGCTGAGAGATGAAGGTGGCTTCATTCAGGGAGGCAGCAATGGAAGTGATAAGATTTGATGTATTGTGGATGTATTTTCAAGTTAAAGGCAACAAAATTTGTTGTAGGTTGGGTACAGAGTTTGATATTATCTATGTCATTATTAATTTTTTTTTTTGCTAACTAGTTCTTGTAAAACCTATTTTGAAAATTTAAACATACACATAGACTGAGTAGTAAAATGAATCCCCATATACCCTTCACTCAGATTCCTACTTATCAATCTTTGGACACATGTGCTTTGAGGTGAGGTGAGGTGAGGTGAAGTCGCTCAGTCGTATCTGACTCTTTGTGACCCCCTGGACTGTAACCTACTAGGCTGCTCTGTCCATGGGATTCTCCAGGCAAGAATAATGGAGTGGATTGCCATTTCCTTCTCCAGGGGATCTTCCCGACCCAGGGATCGAACCTGGGTCTCCCATACTGGAGGCAGACGCTTTAATTGCCTCCTTTTGAATCATTTTTGTATTTTCTGAATTATTCTAAAGCAATCTAGACATATCACTTCACCCACATATTGTTCTGTAAATATCTCTCAATATTATGAATATGTTCTTACATAGTGATATCATCATACTTTAATAAAAATTAATAAGATTAATTCTTTGGTATCAACTAAATACTGATCACACGGACCACAGCCTTATCTAATTCAATGAAACTAAGCCATGCTGTGTGGGGCCACCCAAGATGGGAGGGTCATGGTGGAAATGTCTGACAGAATGTGATCCACTGGAGAAGGAAATAGCAAACCACTTCAGTATTCTTGCCTTGAGAACCCCATGAACAGTATGAAAAGGCAAAATGATAGGATACTGAAAGGGGAACTCCCCAGGTCAGTAGGTGCCCAATATGCTACTGGAGATCAGTGGAGAAATAACTCCGGAAAGAATGAAAGGATGGAACCAAAGCAAAAACAATACCCAGTTGTGGATGTGACTGGTGATAGAAGCAAGGTCCAATGCTGTAGGGAGCAATATTGCATAGGAACCTGGAATGTCAGATCCATGAATCAAGGCAAATTGGAAGTGGTCAAACAGGAGATGGCAAGAGTGAATGTCAACATTCTAGGAATCAGCAAACTAAAATGGACTGGAATGGGTGAATTTAACTCAGATGACGATTATATCTACTACTGTGGGCAGGAATCCCTTAGAAGAATTGGAGTAGCCGTCATGGTCAACAAGGAGTCCGAAATGCAGTACTTGGATGCAATCTCAAAAATGACAGAATGATCTCTGTTCGTTTCCACGGCAAACCATTCAATATCACGGTAATCCATGTGCCCCAACCACTAATGCTGAAGAAGCTGAAGTTGAATGGTTCTATGAAGACCTACAAGACCTTTTAGAACTAACACCCAAAAAAGATGTCCTTTTCATTATAAGGGACTGGAATGCAAAAGTAGGAAGTCAAGAAACACCTGGAGTAATAGGTAAATTTGGCTTTGGAGTATGGAATGAAGCAGGGCAAAGGCTAATAGAGTTTTGCCAAGAGAATGCACTGGTCATAGCAAACACCCTCTTTCAACAACACAAGAGAAGACTCTACACATGGACATCACCAGATGGTCAACACCGAAATCAGACTGATTATATTCTTTGTAGCCAAAGATGGAGAAGCTCTATACAGTTAGCAAAAACAAGACCGGGAGCTGACTATGGCTCAGATCATGAGCTTCTTATTGCCAAATTCAGACTTAAATAGAAGAAAGTAGGGAAAACCACTAGACCATTCAGGTATGACCTAAATCAAATCCCTTAGGATTATACAGTGGAAATGAGAAATAGATTTAAGGGACTAGATCTGATAGAGTGTCCGATGAACTGTGGAATGAGGTTCGTGACATTGTACAGGAGACAGAGATCAAGACCATCCCCATGGAAAAGAAATGCAAAAAAGCAACATGGCTGTCTGGGGAGGCCTTACAAATAGCTGTGAAAAGAAGAGAAGTGAAAAGCAAAGGAGCAAAGGAAAGATATAAGCATCTGAATGCAGAGTTCCAAAAATAGCAAGGAGAGATAAGAAAGCCTTCCTTAGTGATCAATAAAAAAGAAACAGAGGAAAAGAATAGAATGGGAAAGACTAGAGATCTCTTCAAGAAAATTAGAGATACCAAGGGAACATTTCATGCAAAGATGGGCTCAATAAAGGACAGAAATGATATGGACCTAACAGAAGCAGAAGATATTAAGAAGAGGTGGCAAGAATACACAGAAGAGCTGTACATAAAAGATCTTCATGACCCAGATAATCACGATGGTGTGGTCACTCACCTAGAGCCAGACATCCTGGAAGGTGAAGTCAAATGGGCCTTAGAAAGCATCACTACTAACAAAGCTAGTGGAGGTGATGGAATTCCAGTTGAGCTATTTCAAATCCTGAAAGATGATGCTGTGAAAGTACTGCACTCAATATGCCAGTTAATTTGGAAAACTCAGCAGTGGCCACAGGACTGGAAAAGGTCAGTTTTCATTCCAATCTCAAAGAAAGGCAATGCCAAAGAATGCTCAAACTACCACACAATTGCACTCATCTCACACGCTAGTAAAGTAATGCTCAAAATTCTCCAAGCCAGGCTTCAGCAGTAAGTGAACCATGAACTCCTACATGTTCAAGCTGGTTTTAGAAAAGGCAGAGGAACCAGAAATCAAATAGCCAACATCCGCTGGATCATGGAAAAAGCAAGAGAGTTCCAGAAAAACATCAATTTCTGTTTTATTGACTATGCAAAGCCTTTGACTGTGTGGATCACAATACACTGTGGAAAATTATGAAAGAGATGGGAATACCAGACCACCTGACCTGCCTCTTGAGAAACCTGTATGCAGGTCAGGAAACAACAGTTAGAACTGTACCTGGAACAATAGAGTGGTCCAAATAAGAAAAGGAGTACGTCAAGGCTGTATGTTGTCACCCTGCTTATTTAACTTCTATGCAGAGTACATCATGAGAAACCCTGGACTGGAAGAAACACAAGCTGGAATCAAGATTGCCGGGAGAAATATCAATAACCTCAGATATGCAGATGACACCACCCTTATAGCAGAAAGTGAAGAGGAACTAAAAAGCCTGTTGATGAAATTGAAAGAGGAGAGTGAAAAAGTTGGCCTAAAGCTCAACATTCAGAAAACTAAGATCACGGTATCCAGTCCAATCATTTCATAGATGGGGAAACAATGGAAACAGTGAGAGACTTTATTTTCCTGGCTCCAAAATCACTGCATTGGTGACTTCATGAATTTAAAAGCTGCTTGCTCCTTGGAAGGAAAGCTATGACCAACTTAGATAGCATATTAAAAAGCAGAGACATTACTTTGCCAACAAAGGTCCATCTAGTCAAAGCTATAGTTTTTCCAGTAGCCATGTACAGATGTGAGAGTTGGACTATAAAGAAAGCTGAGCACCGAAGAATTGATGTTTTTGAACTGTGGTGTTGGAGAAGACTCTTGAGAGTCCCTTGGACTGCAAGGAAATCCAACCAGTCCGTTCTAAAGGAGATCAGTCCTTCAAAGGACTAATGCTGAAGCTGAGATTCCAATAATTTAGTCACCTGATGCAAAGTACTGACCCACTGGAAAAGACACTGAAGCTGGGAAAGATTGAAGTCAGGAGGAGAAGGGGACGACAGAGGATGAGATGGTTAGATGGCATCACTGACTCGATGGACATGAGTTTGAGAAAGCTCCGGGGGTTGGTGATGGACAGTGAAGCCTGGCGTGCTGCAGTCCATGGGGTTGCAAAGAGTCAGACATGACTGAGCGACTGAACTGAACTGAACTAACCAATCTGTTGAATCACCTCCTGTCTTCTGTTTTCTGAAGACCTCCTGTCTTTGGTTTTCATTACCACTTCCTCAGTTCAAGCCCCTTTACCTCGTTTCCTCTCACCCACACAACTGCAACCGACTTTCCACTGCTTTGCCTGGCTTCTTCTCTCTCTCCGTCCTAATTGCCTGTAGACACTGCCATTAGAACTATCTTTGCCAAACTTCAAACTGATTGTGCTGTATCCCTGCTTAGAACGCTGATTATAGAATAGGATTTACATTCCTCTGTCTGTTCCTCAGGCCTTTCAGCATTTCTGCCCTCTTTCTACCCCAAAGTCTGGCCTTATGTTCTCCGAGTCACCATGTATTTTACCTGTAATAAACAACTGTGCTCCTTAAATATGCCTTACTTTTCTCCTGACTCTGCATCTTTGTTGAAATTACCAATCCCAGCCTTCAAGGTTTCTCCTCTGTTCTTTGTGCTTAATTGATTCTCTGAGGCCAAATTCAGGTTACTTCCTTCTGGGAAGCTTTTCTCAACCCTTACTCCAGTCAAAATTAATCACTCTTTAGACATGCATTTTCCATGTAGACCACACATTGTATCATAATGATTTATATTCACTCCTACTGAACTGTAACCTCCTTGGAAAAAAAAGACCATGTTTTGGTTACTCGTGGCCTAGCAGATCGCCCTTTCCATGTCTGGCCTTCATTATTATTGCATAAAATCATCCTCTCTTACTTATAAGGTATATAGTTTTCTAGAAGCAAACCTCAGTAAATTTTAAACTATCCTTGTCATGACATATAGTCTGACATTGTGCTGAAAATCACCAAACATGGCTAATGATAAGATGAATTATAAAAATTAGACCCTAGCATGCCCCAGAAGGTAGCTAGTTTATCATTTGGGAGATTCATAGCCTTGACTTACTTGGAGACATGAGGGATTTTTTTTCTTTTCTTTTTTTTTTGGCTACACCTATTTTTGAAAATGTTTTCCTTCATAACTTGAGGGAAGCATATCATACTTAAGAATAAATTATCTGACTCAAGCAAAAATACCAGATTAGGCTAAAGATATTTTCAGCATTCAGAAATAGGACACACTAAGGGCCTGGGAACTATAACACTAAATTGAAGTAGAGATATACTAAATAGGCTAAAAAATAATAACTCATGATTGAATGCATAGCTAGTATCTGGTCCTCTGAAATATTTATATGGAATTAAGATTTTCATTATAGTTTAACTGAAATAATGAACTGCATATTGGATTAGGGATAGGTAAGTAAATCATCATGGCCCCAGTTTTGACCTGATTCATTCAGTTCTTGAGAGATTTCCCCTGTGTCATTAAGAGAAAATAAAAATTAAACATTATATAGATGGGGAATGAGATTAATAATGAAATGATTATCTATTTCAGTCATGTGATATTATGCGGTAAATGACTTTTTAAAAACATACTTTGTTGTAACTCATGATGTGAAATATATAATATATTTAAATAAGCACTGGCACTGATATCAGATTCAGGTTTGTGCTTTAAAATCATACGAATTTCAACAGATGAAGATTCTAATCCTTTTCTATATTTATGCTATGAAGAAATACTTATAGAATTTTCATGTACACTTCCATCTTTCCTTCCCACCCAGCCCCCTAAATTCACTAGTCACATGAGACAAAAGACATTAAACAATGTAGAAGACATATTTATTTCCTTTGAAGGAATATGTGTACATATTTAGACTATATATCTTCGGTCACTAAAAGTTACTTTGAATAAATAAATACTTAAAGGCATAGAAAGATATCAACAGAGGCATTCTACTCAAAAGTCAGAACGACTTGGATTTTGTGAAAACAATGTGATTTGTTTTCATTAATAGTAGAACCCCTAGGGGTTTCCCAGGTGGTGCTAGTGGTAAAGAACTCTTTAATAATGTTTTATTAAAGAGTATTTTATTAAACACTCTTTATTAAAGAACTAATTTCTTTAATATTAAGAATAAAGAGTTTTTCTTGGAAGAAATGCTCAATTTTTTTTTCTTGAAATAATAGCTATGTAAATTAAACTAATTTTTAAACTAATTTATTAATTTTAACTGGAGGATTTCTTTACAATATTATGGTGGCTTTTGCCGTACATTGACATGAATCCCCCATGGAACCTCCCTTCCGCCTCTCTCCCCACCCCATCCCTCTGGGTTGTCCCAGAGCACTGGTTTTGAGTGCCCTTCTTCATGCATTGAACTTGATCTGGTCATCTGTCTTACAGATGGTAATATACATGTTTCAGTGCTATTCTCTCAAATCGTCCCACCCTCACCTTCTCCCACATAGTACAAAAGTCTGTTCTTTATATCTGTGTCTCTTTTGCTGTCTTGCTTATAGGGTCATCGTTACTGTCTTTCTAAATTCCATATATATGTGCTGATATACTGTATTGGTGTTTCTCTTTCTAATTTTTATAGAAAGAATACACATATGAATGGGAAGTGGTAAAGAGCTGCCAATGCAGGAGACATAAGAGAAACAGGTTTGAACCCTGGGTCAGGAATATCTCCAAGAGGAGGGCATGGCAGCCCACACCAGTATTCTTGCTTGGAGAATCCTGGGGACAGAGGAGCCTGGAGGGCTACAGTCCACGGGGTCGCAAAGAGTTGGACACAACTTAGGGACTGAACACCACCACCAACAAATAAATTGTGGAGAATCTCAGATAAAGTAATCAGTCCATATTGTATAAAAAGGAATTACTTTGTAATCCATTACTTTGTGTTCTCTATAAAGCAATGCTCTTGAAAATGTATATGATCCTAATTTTTAAAATTTTCTCTTGTTTATGTATATGTGATAAAATTTTCTTCACTGTTTACTTGGAATAACAAACATATATTAAAAGCAATATATTAAAAATAAAGAGTTTTTTTGGAAGAAATGCTCAATTTTTTTAGTTCCAAAATAATAGCTATGTAAATTAAATGAGTTTTTATAGAAAGAATACACATTAAAGGAAAGCAAAGAAAAGGCAAGGTATTTTGCTTTAAAAATTAAATTTAGTTCAGTTCAATTTAGTTGCTCAGTCGTGTCCGACTTTGCGACCCATTAGACCGCAGCACGCCAGGCCTCCCTGTCCATCACCAACTCCTGGAGTTTACCCAGACCCATGTCCATTGAGGCAGTGATGCCATCCAGCCACCTCATTTTCTGTCGTCCCCTTCTCCTCCTGCCCTCAATCTTTCCCAGCAGCAGGGTCTTTTCCAATGAGTCAGCTCTTCCCATCAGGAGGCCAAAGTATTGGAGTTTCAGCTTCAACATCAGTCCTTCCAATGAACATCCAGGACTGATCTCCTTTAGGATGGACTTGGTTGGATCTCCTCGCAGTCCAAGGGACTCTTAAGAGTCTTCTCCAACACCACAGTTCAAAAGCATCAATTCTTCAGTGCTTAGCTTTCTTTATAGTCCAACTCTTACATCCATCCATAAAACCATAGCCTTGACTAAATGGACCTTTGCTGGCAAAGAAATGTCTCTGCTTTTTAATATGCTGTCTAGGTTGGTCATAACTTTCCTTCCAAGGAGTAAGTGTCTTTTAATTTCATGGCTGCAGTCACCCTCTGCAGTGATTTTGGAGCCCCAGAAAATGAAGTCTGCCACTGTTTACACTGATTCCCCATCTATTTGCCATGAAGTGATGGAACTGGATGCCATGATCTTCGTTTTCTGAATGTTGAGCTTTAAACCAATTTTTTCACTCTCCTCTTTCACTTTCATTGAGTTATATAAAAATGAGAAGCCAGGAGGTATTATTTCTAGAAATATTGTTAGACAAGGACAAGTTAAAGGAAATGGAAATTTTGTCCTGAAAAAGAGAGGACTAGAGAGACAAAATTTTTGATTATTTAAAATCTTCCCTGGAAAAGGACAAACAGGGCTGTTGGATGACATAGTCTGGTTCCTGAATGTTGCAGTTACTTAAGTCTGCCTCTTTCTGCTAACATCAAGATTGGCTGCACAAAAAGACACCAAGTCTGGGGGAAGAAGCTCGAGGAACCAGGCAGGTGGCCGAGGGCTGTGAAATTACATTAAGAGCGTTAATGATGGCCTTGTTCTCTATGCCAATGTTTCTACAGAATCTTACCACCAGCAGTGATGAAAACAATATTAACAGGGTATGTGTGTGTGTGTGTGTGTGTGTGTGTGTGTGTGTGTGTGTGTGTGTGTGTGTGTGATGAGTCGCTTGAGTCATGCTGGACTCTTTGTGATCCCATGGACTGTAGCCTGCCAGGCTCCTCTGTCCATGGAATTCTCTAGGCAGGAATACTGAATTGGGTAGCCATTCCTTCTTTGATCCCTGACCTAGGGATCAAACCCCAGTCTCCTGCATTGCAGGCAGATTGTTTACCATTTGAGCCACCAGGGAAGCCCTAAGTAGTAGGATAGTAATCCTTTTATTCTAAGTACTTTATGCATTTTAAAATAAATGCACTATGGCAATTAAGCAACAGCCATTCTTCGATTATTTTTACTTAGCCACTTAAAAATATCTTACCTACAAACACAAATATATTTTCATATGAAAAGAGAGACAGTTCTAAGATACTGATGTACCTGGAATGATTCAGTCTTCAAAATAAAGGTATGATTTCAGAGAATAAATGGGGCTCTATTAAGACAGGTATACACTGAGTTTCACAAATAAGTTGAGATTTTAATGGGCTTCATTATCTTGTTCAACTGAAACTAAAAATCTGAGCAGTTCTTTGAATCTCTTGCCCTAATTTTCTCCCCATCCCGTTTTATCTATTAGAATTGTTATTTTGCCATGCCGTTCCCTCTTTCATCAATGGTTTAGTTTTGTGATACAAGAAACTACAACATTCTTGCCTGAATTTTGTTTGACAACACAAGAAGTACCAAAGCTATAATGCATGTGTAGAAACTAGAAGTTATGTATACATAAATAATTTTCCAGAGCAAAAGTTCAACAGTGGCAATGATAATAAAATGATTCACAATACTAATCTCATAGATATTTGCTGTAAAAAGAAAGTGAAAATGTTAGTTTTATCTGACTCTTTGCAACCCCATAGACTATAGCCCACCAAGCTCCCTTGTCTGTGGAATTCTCCAGGCAAGAATACTAGAGTGGGTAGCTATTCCCTTCTCCATGGGATCTTCCCAACCCAAGGGTCAAACCCAGGTCTCCCGCATTGCAGGAAGTTTTTTTTTTTTTTTTTTTTTTAACCATCTGAGCCACAGGAAAGCTGTATAAATAGAATTATATAGGAAAATATTTTAATACATACAATGTATAGATTTCCTACAGCTTTGCTTATTGCAACCAAAAATCCAGGTGCTACAGCCTTTCTTTTGATCTAGAAGTCATTCTTGACTCCTTCCTTTCTGTTTCCCTCCACACATTCTATTCCATCACCATGTCCTATAGATTCTACTTGTAAATATATTCTGAATCCACTCACCTCCCTGGATCTCTACTGTTAGCCCCTTGGTCCAAGCCACCATCATTGAACTTTTGTCCTGGCAACAATTCCTGCTCTTGGCAATCCATCCATCCTCCACAGAACCAGAGTATGATGTTTTGTTAATGTAAATTATATGATGCCAATTTCCCTGCTTAAAACTCTGCAATGTCTTTTAATTGAACTTAGAAGAAATCCCAGACTTCAAGGTTTTACATTATCTGGCTCCTTCCTACCTCTTCATACATATATATATATATATATATATATATATATATATATATATATATACACACACACACACACACATTTTTTTTTTTCCTGCTGACTACTGGCCAAATTCTTATAGGCTAGCATTTGTAACTATCATTTTGAGGGTAAAGGAAGCTATAGTTTCTCTTGGAACCTGAATATTGGTTCTCAGATTAACATTATGGCACATTGTTCTGACCAGTTGTCACCAGATGGATCAAAGAGTCTTTTCTTTTGAAATCCGAAAGTTTTGAATTCTTTGATCAATTCCTGTGAGCTTCTGATCTATCTTTAGCTATCTCTCCTGAGATATTGAGAGATATCCTTACCCAACTGACTCTGCTTTCAGAGAAGTCACTATTTTGTCAATTTTGAAATTTAGGACAAGCCCTAATTCTAGGTCTCTGCCTTGTGTTCATGGAACACCTCAAGCTAAATTTATATTTTCGTGACTTTGCTTCCTTTTCTGGACTCTGTCTCGTCTCCAAATTGTTAGTGGTTTTTGCTGTTCTCATTTGAGTAGCCACATGATTATGGGAACCTACAAACTGGGAAGAGAACTAGTTATTAAGATGGGGCATGTAGAGTTCGGAACAACTTATTAGCTGCTGGGTGTGGTTCCCCGTGAACCTAGCAAGTTCAGACTCTTAGTGCTTCTCCCCAAATTGACCCTGGGGAAGAGGCTTAGCGAGCAGTTCTGTAAAGAGCCCAGGATTTGGTGCCAGGTGTTTTCCTTGTAAAACAGCTGAACAACTTTATTCAGCGCAATCAGAGTCTTGGGTTGCCTCCAACAAGGAAAAGCTGGTGAGCCACTTCAGTTAGAACTGCAGGAAACTTTCCTTGGGATCTAAAATGGTTTTGGGAGAATAAGGAAAGTCTCTGTTAACTGAGTTTTGGAGAATTATTTTTGTGTTTGTGGTAAAATACACATAACATAAAATTTACCAGCTGAATCATTTTAAAATGCACAATTCAGGGCCTGAAGTGTAGCCATGATATACGTGATCACCTACCACTGTCTAGTTCCACGGCATTCTCACCCTCTCCTCATTAGAAGTCACTCCCCTTTCTCCCCTGGAAAATGTAAATCTACTTTCTGTGTCTTTGGGTGTAAATATTCTGGATATTTCAAACAAGTGGAATCATCCACCGTGAGGCCTTTTGTGTCTGGCTTCTTTCACTTGACATGTTTTCAAGTTTCATCTGGGTTGTAGCATAAATCAATGCTTCATTCCTTTTTGGGGTTGAAAAATATTCCACTGTATGGGTACACCACATTTTATTTACCCATTCTTCTGCTGATGGGTATTTGGGTTGTCCCAACTTTAGGCTATCATTAGTGGTGCTACACTGGTATTTGTGCTAAGTTTTTGTTTGCCTATTTGTTATCAATTCTTTGGAGTATACATAAGAACGGTATTGCTGGATCATATGGTAAATCTATGTTTAACTTATTGAAAAAGCACAAAACCATCTTACATAGTGGGTGAATGACTTTACAATCCCATCAGTAATGTATGAGGATGAGAATTGGAGAATTTTAATGTTTTTTTTGGGGGGGGAGGAATAAATTAAGAGTTTGGGATTAAAATATATACCTTACTATATATAAAATAGATAACCAACAAGAACCTACTGTATAGCACAGAGAACTATACTATATATATATACTATAACTATACTATATATATATATACTATAACTATATATATATATATATATATATATAACTGAATCACTTTGTTGTATGCCTGGAGCTAACACAATATTGTGAAACAACTATATTTCCATAAAAATTTTGAAAAAAAGGGTTTTGTAAAGGTGTCTATGCCTATAAATGAATCATTAAATGACATTTGGATGGCTGGAAAGAAAGCTGGTCCATATTTTTAAAATGAGATTAATTTATCTCCTCCTTCTTGATTAAATTTTCTCTCCTGCAGGGAGGGGAAAGGATCATGATGGCTAATTTTCATTTGGTTCTCTTCCCTTGTGGCTCAGCTGGTAAAGACTCTGCCTCCAGTGCCGGAGACCTGGGTTCAATCCCTGGGTTGGGCAGATCCCCTGGAAAAGGGAAAGACTACCCACTCCAATATTCTTGCCTGGAGAATTCCATGGGGTTACAAAGAGTCAGACATGACTGTGTGACTTTCACTTTCACCAGGAAGTTCTGAAAGCTGTTGTCAGGGCACCCTTATATAAGAAGAGTGTATGTGTAGCATTTTGAAATAGTCACAGCTTAGGTGTGTGGAAATGTAACTTTACCTTTTCTACTAATGAGCTCAACTTAGCTTTGGTGCCTCCATTTTTGCCGATGTTAAAAATTTCCTAATTTTGCCACTGAAGAATAATATGATCTCTCTGGTTTAAATAGTAACAGGTAATGAAAATTTGTTCATTTTATTTGGGATTTCAACTAATTAATTCAGAGGTCAAGCCACCCTCTAGAGTTGTTCTGGGCCTGGCTCTCCCCACTGCTTCCTTCCATCCCAGGAAGGTATAAGCATCATGACACTGGGAAGGTGTGGTTTGTCTCCACATTCTTCTCAGGTCCCGGCTACCTCTGCTTTGTCTTTTGACATGAAACTTGCTATTGCTATATCTTCCCAAACTGCATAGCCGAGCCTTTGGGAATGTACCAGAATTTTCTACTGATATCCACAGCCTTGCCCATGTCTTGCGGTAACAAGATGTAGACTCCTTAAATCTTTTCTTCTTTGACCTTAAGTCTCCTCTCATCCCCTGGTCCACTCAGAATTCATATACTCTCAGGCTTGTAGCTAGTGGGTCTCATAGTATTTGCCCATTGTGCCATAGTATTTGTCATAAAGTGGGCTCATTGATCTGATGTAATGCTGTGAGGGAATCCCATTTGGGTGGCTTGAATTTTGTATGCCTGCAAATAATAGTGCTGTCTGAGACTCTGTGGATGAAAAGTCAAACTCACACCTGGAATATGAGCTGTAGAGTCAAAATGAATTTATATTCCTTCTAGAATAGCAAAGATCAATGGAGGCAAATTCTACCACTAAGTGGACTGTTGGTATTCTTGACAGATGTTCTTGTGTAAGTGGACAAGTATTAGTCAGTGCTGCCTACAGGCTGGACTTTAGTAGGTAGAAACCCGTGACTGTGGGTCCATGTATAGCCTTTCTCTGCCACCATTTACAAACCCATCATGCTAGCCCTGGGAAAGCGGATGACACAGGCTGTTTGACATCAGCTGGCCAAGTCATTCTCTCCATTTGATTGTTTAGTGCCTCTTCCTCAGGTGATATTCTGTGATTGTGGCAATGTGTAAAGCAAATGCAAAGACCTTCTCTCTTTAAGCCCTAAAGTCTATTCATATACGCCTATTCCAGAACTTCTTGTCTCTGATCTTTTAATATCTTTTTCTTCCAGGCCTCTGACCAAACCAACTATTTGTAGAATCCATGTGCATTTAATATTAGGGTATTTCTCTTTCCACATAAAGATCAGGTATGTTGCCTAAATATCTGTCTATGGTGGGAATTTTACCTCACAGACCTTATCTTCCAGATCATCACTGGATGGAGATACAGTGTGGCCCAAGTCCATTTTCAGCAGTTCCCACATACCAACCCACATTCAAGGTCAAGAGATAGGCCATCTGTGAACCAAGCTTGCCAATGGAAGAGGGCTAATGAGATCATGATGGTTGACATGGCTCTACCTCCTTGTGTTTCTGGCTATGTCTTGGCTTTGATCCTAGTATTTCACTTTCAGAAATGATCCATTTCTTGTGGGTTTGCCTGATTTGGCGTGTTGGGCAGAACCCAGCTCCTAATGGGAAATTTTGATTCATAGTTGTTTTTGCTTTATGGTCATGCACTTAGTCTTTACCAGGGCCAAGTAGCACACTTTAGCAAGTTTTGGAAAGGGGGCTTCCCCGGTGGCTCAGCGGTAATGGCTACCTGCCATTGTAGGAGATGTAAGAGACTTGGGTTCGATCCCTAGGTTGGGAAAATCCCCTGGAGGAGAAAATGGCAACCCACTCCAATACTCTTGGCTGGAAAATTCCATGGACAGAAAAGACTGGCAGGCTGCTGTCCAAGGGGTCACAAGGAGTTGGATATGACTGAGCAACTATATGCAGTGGCATAACCCATGCTACACTTTGCATTGCCTTGTTTCAGAATTCTGAAGGTGATTCTCCTATTTCGCTTGCTTTAACCTTCCACCTCTACACCTTTTGTTAACTTTGATACATCTAATAACTTAAGGTCTACTGAGTCAAATGGCCCAAATGGCAAGACCACATGTATCACAGCCATTTCCTATACTGGCCCCAAGTCAAAGCTGCCATCTTTTATGTCACCTGATTCATGGGTCAGAGGGCTATTTAGATAGTGAAAGTCTTCAAAAACAAGACATGAGCCTTGTTGAGGATGGGTCTATTGAGTTGAGAGCAATTTCCAGCAAGATTGACAGCCACGGATTCTCAGCAGGTAGCACTCTCAGCATCTGTAAAATTCCTTCCATCCCAAAGGGATTCTGATAACACAGAAGAGAGTTCACTCTGGCTTAAAAAGCAATGAGGGATGGCTGACTTATCAACAGCTGCAGTGGGTAGTCAGAGACAGTGGGTAATATCAGAAATGTGCTGAGAAAGTAATTCCCAAATTGCTATTCTACATTCATCTGTTGTACTTCATGAATCAAAGTGAAATAAAAACATTTTAAATCTAAAGAACAAACAAACAAACAAAACAAAAAAAAAAAAACAGGAGAGAGAGAGAGAATTTGCCTCCAGCATCCTCTCACTAAGGCAACTAATTCTTAAGGATGTATTTTAGGTAAAAGGAAAATGTTCGAGATGAAGACAGGAAGTAATGAGAAACAAATATGGTTATCATGTGGGTAAATCTATGTGAACATTGCTATACAAAATAACAATAATAATGTCTTACAGGTTTTATTTTAAAATCCCTGGAAGTATTGTAAATATCTGAACTATATAAAGCACTTAAAATAAAATTTGACACCTCCTAGAAAAGCCAAAGTAAAGAGTAACATGGATATAAATTTGGACAAAAAGCCATGCTTCAGGTACACATATTATTTCTTCTTTAAAAAAATTGTAAGAACACACAAATAAAAATTACCAAATGGCTTTAAATACACACCACTGCATAGAATTTCATATCCCAACATGTGGTTTCCGTGGTAGTTACTTAATAACAGATGCTTTAAAAATAAATAAATAAGACACCATGGTTAAATTGCATTTTTCTTTTTTCTCTCTTAAGAGATAATTCTCAACCACATGTCTAGTATACACTGATTGAAAATCATTTGGAAATTACTCCATCTGTCAATGAAATGCAAACACCTCTGGAGTGAAACCAAGCAGCTGTTTAAATGCTCAAAGCTTCACTAGACAAAGAAATCCTCTTCCTTAACACTGACTCCGTTTATACTATTCCAAAACAACGGCTCCTTTAGGGAAAAATCCGGTATTTCCAGGTGTGTAAACACAACCATTATTTATAAGGAGATTTATAAGGAGATCAAGACTAACCACTTCCCATTTGAGGAATTGCTAAGCACTAGAGTAAGTTGAGTTAGACTCCTGTCTGTGTGTTTGTGTGTGTGTGTGTGTGTGTTTGGTGAATTCAGAATTATTTGTATTTGTGGGCTACACTTAAAATTCACAATAGCTCTGGCAACCTTTATTGCACAAAATCCACAAACAGGCTTGGAATAAATAGAAGTCTTACAAGCAGTAGTATAATTTATAATTTTACACAGTCTAATTATACTATACAGGGATTTGCAAATATTTTTCATTTGGACAAAACGTACCTTTGTCATATTTTCTGAATTATTTCCTTATTAACTAAGGAGGAAACTGAGAAGCGAGTAGACTCTGGATTCTAATAGTGTGGGTCTGAATACTAGCTCCATCAGTGGCTCCCTATGTAGCACTGGGCAAGTTATCTCTCCTCCCTAAGCCTCAGTTTCCACAACTGTCAAAATGGCAAAAATAACATACCTCACAGAATAATTGTAAGGGCCGAAAGAATTGAAAATTTGTAAAACTGAATTTGTAAGAATCTAAAAATGTAAATCATCTGATGCAATGCTTGTCACATAGCCCTTAATACAAGTTACCTATTATTTTAAATCATGAAGCCTTTTGCTGGGTTTAATACTGGTATTAATATTGATAGGATCCTCAGTTAATTATTATTTACCTCTTGTCACTTTGGCAATGAAGGATTGATTGTTCATGTAGATCTCAAAATGAAAACTGCCGCCGATCACTGTTTCATTCAGATAACAACTAGGTTATCCAGTAGCCTCTTACTTTTAATTCCTGGTGATTATAACTTACACTGGGCTTCCCTTGTGGCTCAGCTGGTAAAGAATCTGCCTGCAATGCGGGAGACCTGGGTTTGATCCCTGGGTTGGGAAGATCCCCTGGAGAAGGGAAAGGCTACCCACTCCAGTATTTTGGTCTGGAGAATTTCATGGACTGTGTAATCCACGGGGTCACAAAGAGTCGGACACAACTGAGTGACTTTCACTTTCATACTTCACAGTTAAATGTATGCCTGTAGGAAGCTTGAGAAGCTGAACTGTTTAAAAACCAGTCAGTTCACAAAAGGTACAAACTTTCTTTGGGGGAGAATTGTTGCTGATCTCTCAGTCCTGTTTGACTCTTTGCGACCCCATGGACTGCACCAGGTCAGGCTTTCTTGTGCTTCACCATTTCCCAGAATGGATACACGTACATGTATGGCTGAATCCCTTCTCTGTTTATCTCAAATTATCACAACATTGTTAACTGGTTATACCTCAATACAAAATAATTTTTTTTTAAAGGCAAACTCCTAGTTATACGATAAATAAGTACTAGGGATATAAGGTAGTACTAGGAGGTAATGTACCATGATAAATATACTTAACACTACTGTATGTTATTCAGGGAAGATGTAGAGTAAGTTCTAAGAGTTCTCATCACAAGGAAAAAATTTTCTATTTCCTTAATTTTTTATTTACACGAGGTGATGGATGTTTACTAAACACTGTGGTGATCATTTCATGACATATAAGACAAATCATTATGCTGTACAGCTTACACTTAACCAATGAGGTGTGTCAATTACATCTCAATAAAACCAGAAGATAGATAGATAGGTAGGTAGGTAGATAGATAGATAATCAAACCAGCCACTTCCCAGTAGCTATCAGTTGGGTCCTGGCAGGAAACAGGTGACATAGTCCAACTGAGTATGGAGAACAGTTTAATAAAAGACAATTTACAAAGTTGTAGGCAGGTTTAGTGATGAAGAAGTACCCTGGAGTTAATAAATATAGCACAGTTATCAAATGAGCAGGGGGGAGAACATGGCTTCAGAAACCTGGCATGGGGAGCTGTTCAGAGAAGACTTCCTGACACAGACTGTCATCTTTGGTGTTGAGACATAGCTAATGCTGCTCCAGGAAGGAGTTGGGGGTGAATAACCCAACCTCACTATCTTCCTGCCCTTTTAACCCTCCTCCCAGGGCTTCCAACTGGCCAGACCTTACTTGAGAAGCCTGTGATCAAGATAGCCTGCTCATGAAGTCCATTCAGGTCAGTCTTCTAGAGCCCAGAACCTTGAAGAATAGATTTGGAAGAACAAACAGAAAGCAGCCAGTATCAGAATTACTGAGGTTTTCCCAGATAAGGAAACTGTTAAAACTGACTTTGAATATGTTGCAAGCCCAGCCCACCTCTGCTCAACTCTAGCAGAACTCTGCACCTACAAGGCATGCATGTGAATTATTTCCTGAGAAAAATCCTGGCTTGCCAGCAAGTCATTTTCCTATGGAGACAAGAGTAGACTTTCACCATGCAAAATTACAATTAGGCTTTGTGAACCTCAAATCCTTAAGTCCCCAAACTAGAAAAACCATTTGATCCAAATCTAAGGATTTCTTGTCTAGGTGAGAAGAGCCAGAACGTAAACCCACAGTGAGTGAATCAATAAGTACCCACCCCATTGACCACAATTTGGGATCACATGGTTGACAGTTGCTGAGACGAGTTTTATTGTAGATACTGTATTTTGTATCTTTCAGTTCCATAGAGCCTTGAAATGCCCTGAAGCCCCAGCCTTGGGAAGGACCCTGAGTCAGAATCACACAGCTAAGATGACTCCTGGCTTCCTGACTCTCAGAAACTGTATGAGGTGATAGAGTTTGTTGTTACTCAGCAATGAACAACTCCTACAATAACATACAAAACTTTTCATGATGGCAAAGACATTGGGGCTTCCCTAGTGGCTCAGAAGACAAAAAAATCTGCCTGCTATGCGGGAGACTCGGGTTCAATCCCTGGGTTGGGAAGATCCCATGGAGAAGGGAATGGCTATCAATTCCAGTATTCTTGCCTGGAGAATCCTATGGACAGAGGAGCCAGGCGGGCTACAGTCCATGGTGTTGCAAAGAATCGGACATGGCTGAGTGAATAACAGTTTCAAAGACATTCATTGTAAACTGACCAAAGGGTGGTCTTAAACAAAGTGAGCATGAAATCTGGGAGAAAGAAGCATGCTTGGCTGGGAAAAGCAGATTAAGCTCTAACAGACAGCTCCAGTAAGGCAGATTGACTGTATCTTCAGGTAACATACAGTGACAAAAAGAGAAGAGAGTAATTTTCTGAGCATTTACCCTGTATGCTATTTATTTTTTGCCAAAATTCTGTGGCTCTGTGATACAAACATTGCTTTATTGTCACAGGTTAAGACATTTAGGATCAAAAGTTAGAAACACACGCTGAAGAATCACAGAGGCAAGAGTTTAAAAGAGCATGGATTAGAACCCAAGCCAGTCTGACTCCAAAGTTCACTTTCTCTCTGTACTGTGTGCGAGAGGCAAGAAATGGAATAGTGAACAAGAGAGGTCATATTGGGAGATGAAGCAAGATAACAAAACCATCAGGGGAAAATTCTTCAGTCTTTTGGAAGGAGGGTGGGGGAAATCGCCTGTGGTGAAAACAAAACCAAACCCAGCAAAAACATATGGCTGATTAAAAGAAGGAAGCTCACTAGAGAACGGAAGATATTTTGGGTGATAATAGAGCTTAGCGTGGAAGAAGCCCCATCTGTAGTCATCTCTTCAAGGCCAGATCTAAATATGCAGAATGTGGGTGGCTCTGACCTCCTGCAGATTGATTCTTCTGTCCTGCCCCTAAGGGGTACATCAGGGAAAAGTACAACTCCTAGAGTAACATGTAAACACACGAGCACAGCGCAGACAACCCTTCCCGGCTGCAAGCAGATGGGGAGGAGAGCAGGTCTTGGGAAGTCCTCCAGCAGGAAAGCGAAAGAAGGTAGAGAAGAATTTTGCCAAGAATGTGCCACATGGTGTCATCATTTTCTGTTTCTGAGTGTGTGTTGACACTGTTCGGTACAGTTTAACAGAACATGTTCTTGTTTTACTGGGGGTCAGGGGTGGTGAAAGAGGATGTTATGGGACCTTCAGTCTGAGGGGAAATGGTTAAGCTACCTGATGTTGCGGGTAAAGTGGTTAAATGGGAAAATCTCAGAGTTAATTCTACTAGAATACCAGTGGGGTTTTACACAGCAAGGGTGATGACTCCACGCTTCGACCCAAAGGCGAACCTGTTTTAGAGCCCAGTAGAAGTGGAGCGTCAGGTACCCACTGAACAGAGAGGCACGTCAGCTTCTCTACCACTTTAGCGGAACAGAAAGCAGAGGGAGAAAATATACACCAGTCGTCTTAGAGAAACACAGGTCATGCTCTTGCAAAAGCCAGCCTGTGGTTTGTAAACGCAAGCACTAAGCGATTGTGCTTTATTTGTTTGGCCTTAGTGACACTGTCTTTGCCTGGGTTCCCATGAGAAACCAGAGTGTGAGACTCATCTTTCATGAAGGTAGTTTACTAGAGAATGTCATCTCAGGGAGTCATGAGTAAAGGCTGGGAAGAATGAAATGGGGCAGAAGGGACTGCCAAAATAAGGATGCATCTTGGGGCAGGTCATAGCTGTGGGCGGCGGAGGCTTGGCCTTGCTGTCACTCTCTGAATTGTCAGGAGGATGGGGCAGAAGAGCAGGCATTTACCCACTGTGTCCAATCCTGCACTGACTCAAGGTTTACTCTGTAGGATGCTGATCTTCCAGCTCTACGCATGCATGGGTACCAGTTGGAGCTCCACAGGCATCAGAGGTCAAGTGTCAGACAAGTCCAAGCCCAGAAGGCATGATGTAGCTGAAGCAAAGGGCTAATAGGTTTTATCTTCCCAAAGGGGACTGTAGCCACAGTGATGGAGTAAAATCTTTGAGGTATAGCTCAAGAAATGCTTAATATAAATACCTTAAAAATTTGCTGAACTTCCCTGGTGGCACAGTGGATAAGAATCTGCATGCCAATGCAGGGGACACAGGTTTGGTCTCTGGTCCGGGAAGATTCTACATGCTGTGGAGTAACTAGGCCCGCAAACTGCAACTCCTGAAGCCAGTGTGCCTAGAGCGTGTGCTCTGCAACAAGACACCGCAATGAGAAATCTGTGTGCTGCAGCTGAGTAGCCCCTGCTGGCCACAACTAGAGAAAGCCTGCGTGCTACAACAAAGACCCAGTGCAACCAAAAAAAAAAAAAAGAAAAGAAATTGCTTAAGATAAAAATTTGAAAACAATGCGGAGGCTCTAATTCAATAAAACATCGCCTTGCTTATGCAGGGCATGGATGCAGTGCACAGAAAATACTGAGTAGCGTATGAAACAAGACATTTTTTAATTGAACTATTTATTTGATTATCACCATAGTTTTATTAATTTCTCTGCTAGAGCAAAAGCAAAAATTACTCTGAATTACTCAAATTATTTGTCACCTGTTTTATGTGCATGCATGCGTGCTCCAGTCTTGTCTGACTCTTCGAGACCCCATGGACCATAGGTCACCAGGCCCCTCTGTCCATGGGATTCTCAAGGCAAGATTACTGGAATGGGTTGCCATGCGCTCCTGCAGGGGATCTTCCTGATTCAGGGATGGAAGTTGAGTCTCTTACACCTCCTGCACCGGCAGCAGGGTTCTTTACCACTAGCACCACCTGGGAAGCCCTTGTTTTATGTAAGTGCATTTAAATAAATTGTTGAATTATTTTTATGCAGCTCTCACCCTGTTCAGTGAATTCAGCAGTTTCATCAGTTTTGGGGGGGGGGAGAGTTCTTTTAAGTACGATGTCTCCCTCCAAAACCACAATGCATACATACACACACATAGATTTTTTAAAAAAATAGATAATTGGAAGGCTGAGCTCAAGCAGATCATCAGAGTCATGATTTCAGTGCCTTGAGAGAGCCAACTCAGATAAGCATCATTCTTTCGCAGACTGTGTTTTCTTGTCTGTGGGTTTCAAGTTATAACAACCACCATGACATAGTCCTGCAAAAGAACTGCTGACCTGCGATTACATTAAATCATATCAGGCAACCTCCTCAATTCAGAACAAATGCTATTCAGGAGGAAGCTTAGGAGAAATCCTGTTGTTTTTTTTTTAAAATATAGAAATTCTTAAAAAGCAAATCTTTCACTGTGAATCCTTTATTTACCCTTTGCTTTATACATATATTGCTCAAGTTTTCCATAAGAACACAAAGGAAATATCTCCATTCTTGTAGAGAATAGGCTGTGGAGGCTAAACAAGCCAAGCTGCTGAAGTTCACATGATCAGAAGGAGGCAGAGCCAAGCTTTAAATCCAGGCATGTCTGGCTCTGAAGCTGGGGCCCTGCCACATGCACTGTGCTGGTCTTCCTGGAAACTGAACATACCCAACCCACTGCACCTCACCTTCTTATGTAACAACCTGCAGGGTACGGAGAGCCATCTGTTTCAAGAGCAACAGATTTGAGTCCATAAGGCAAATAAGTTGGCAGAAAACAGAAGGATTGTGACATCGCCACTTGGCATTCCTGACGTATTCTGCATTTATAAAATAGAAATATGTAGTCCAACATGTTGATTTCACAAGCCTATCATTATCATTCATTCTGAAATAAACATAGTCAGGGACATCATGTACAAAATAAGGAATCCTTGTTTTGGGAGATGATGTCAGACAGTAGAAGTCTTTTTTTTTTTTTAAATCTTCTACCTCCTAAAGCACTAGTTTACAAATGACTTTATGAAATATGCTTCAATACTGAGGCCAATGAAGAAAAAAAACAAGCGATGGAGAAAACTTGGGATTAAATTTAAGAACACATGATCACAGGATTATTTTAAAGGTAATATTGATGGCAAAGTAGTGCTTTCAAAACAAGGATGGTCAGTCAAACTCACCTGAAGAGCTGTTATATTATACATATATATATATATATATATGTATGTATGTATATATATATATAATGTGCTCAGTTACTTAGTCATATCTAGTTCTTGGCAACCCCATGAACTGTATGTAGCCTGCCAGGCTCCTCTGTTCATGGAAGTGTCCAGGGAAGCATACTGGCCGCTGCTGCTGCTAAGTTGCTTCAGTCATGTCTGACCCCATAGACGGCAGCCCACCAGGCTCTACCGTCTCTGGGATTCTCCAGGCAAGAACACTGGAGTGGGTTGCCATTTCCTTCTCCAGTGCATGAAAGTGAAAAGTGAAAGGGAAGTCGCTCAGTCATGTCTGACTCTTTGCGACCCCATGGACTGCAGCCTACCAGGCTCCCCCGTCCATGGGATTTTCCAGGCAAGAGTACTGGAGTGGGGTGCCATTGCCTTCTCCGAAGCATACTGGCGTGGGTTGCTGTTTTCTCCTCCAGGGGATCCTTTTGACCCAGGGATCAAACCTGAGTCTCCTGTGCCTCACACATTACAGGTGGATTCTTTACCACTGTGCCACCTGGGAAGCCCCATGTATATATAAACCTGAAGCCAATTTCAGGCAGAGCTTCCAGGAATAAGGCTCAAGCATCTGACTATTAAAAATTTCCCATGGTTATTCTGCTGATCAATTTCACTTTAGAGCTGCTGCTTAAGAATTTATAAGTTCATACAGGGGGAGCCTATTTGTGTATTTTAATTTGTATGTGTAATCTTGAAAAAAACGAGCTCATAATTTTTTATTTAATATGACTTCTAAATTCTTATACGTCTATATATTCAGTACACTTTCTTGTCAATAGCCATTTAGAAATTCCTTCACTAATAACGACTTCCCTGGTGGCTCAGAGGGTAAAGCATCTGCCTACAAAGCGGGAGACCTGGGTTCGATCCCTGGGTTGGGAAGATCCTCTGGAGAAAGAAATGGCAACCCACTCTAGTACTCTTGCTTGGAAAATCCCATGGATGGAGGAGCCTGGTAGGCTACAGTCCAAGGGGTTGCAAAGAGTTGGACATGACTGAGCGACTTCACTTTCTTTCTTTCGATAATAACAAGTCAATTAGTAGAGATGTCAATCAGTTTATCTCAATATGGTTATATTTAAATGGGAAACAAAAATGACCCTAAAGAAATAGTCTTGTCTTGCTCTGTGTTAGTCACTCAGTCATGTCTGACTTTTTGACCCCATGACTATAGCCTACCAGGCTGCTCTGTCCATGGAATTCTCCAGGCAAGAATACTGGACTGGGTAGCCATTCCCTTCTCCAAGGGATCTTCCTGACTCAGGGATCAAACTCAAGTTTCCTGCATTGCAGGCCAATTCTTTACCATCTGAACCACCACGGAAGCCCAAAGAAATAGTAAATATGGCCTGAGAATGAGCCAGAGTATTTTGATAAAAGAAAAAGAAACCCACACATGTACTCTTACATTTGATTCCTCTTACAGTTGATTCTCAGGTGCTTTTCCAGAAGCCCCAAATAATTAAAAAAAAAAAAAAAAAAAACAACCCTCCAGGATGCCCCTGTTGATTATTTCAGCATGATGAAGCACAGGAACAGCCTAGTGCACCCAGAAGTTATTGTGAATGCTTTTGAACTGTGGTGTTGGAGAAGACTCTTGAGAGTCCCTTGGACTGCAAGGAGATCCAAATAGTCCATTCTGAAGGAGATCAGCCCTGGGTGTTCTTTGGAGGGAATGATGCTAAAGCTGAAACTCCAGTATTTTGGCCACCTCATGCAAAGAGTTGACTCATTGGAAAAGACTCTGATGCTGGGAGGGATTGGGGGCAGGAGGAGAAGGGGACAACCGAGGATGAGATGGCTGGATGGTTTCACGGACTCGATGGACGTGAGTCTGAGTGAACTGCGGGAGTTGGTGATGGACAGGGAGGCCTGGCGTGCTTTGATTCATGGGGTCGCAAAGAGTCGGACATGACTGAGTGGCTGAACTGAACTGAACTGATATGCCCATGCTTCTAGCAATAGCCTCTCTTTTTCTTAAAGAAGAAAACTCTAATCCACACTTGCATACAGAACATTTGGATAAGATTATCCTGGGAGATATAGTTCCCAGATTCTCCTCTGCTATACAGGTATAGCAAGGAAGGGGTTGCAACAGAGAATTTCTAGTATAATCTTTAAATGTTTAGAATAAGAAAAGGTACGAAAATAAATAAATGGAACATTGTTTGGGGTTCATTCAGGGAAACAAATTACTCTTAAGTGTTTCAACAGAAAGAACTTAACAGAGGGAATTTGCTAATCAAGGGCTAGAAGACTGAAAGAGGAAAATGAGAAAAGTTGGAGGAATCATTACAAAAAGCTGCTCTCACTCTTAGGGGTGGAGAGGTCAAAAGAAGAGGCTGCGATTATCAGAATCTAGAAGCTTCATGGTAGGAACCTATGAAGTTAGGACTCAAGATTGCAAGGGAGGGTGCCACCTTGCTGGCTGCTGCTGGTATCTTAGGGGCTTAAAGGAAGGAACAGGGGCTGCTCTGAGCAGATGCTGCCCAACCTGTGCTGGTCCTTGAGCAGATCAAAAGAGGTCTTGTGTTGTTCTGACGTCACGGGTAGGCACTGTCCAGCTGCTATTGTAAACTTTTATCCTTCTGCTGCTGGGATAAAAGGCAAGTAGGGTGACATGATGGGATAATTCAGCAACCACGAATAGACAAATCCCTTTTTCCTTCCTGCCATCCAGTGTCCCCATTAGTTCCTCCTATTGAAGGAAACAGTAGCGTTTCCAGTAGAGTCCACTGCCTGTTGTTTGCAGAACTGTCATCACAAAGCAGACAGTAAAATTTGGAACCTAGTACCTGGCACAGTATTCAGTGGAAAATTTCAGAAAATAGCAACAGAATAAGTCAAAAGAAAGTATAGGGTAGAAATAGGAGAGGGAAGAGAATAAACATATAGAATAGAATGGGAACATTTGTTGAAGAGGACCAGCAAAACTAAATTTTTATTCTTTGAAAAAACTAATACAATAAAACTTCAGCAAGTTTGAGGCAGAAAAGAGAGGAAAAACCAAACAATATTAGAAATGAAAAACATCTAGCTGAAGATGCAACAAAGATAACAAATGTAATGAAATGTGAGCAACTTCATAAGTTTGGAAGCACACATCACAGAAAAATATAATTATTAAAGTTGACACATAAAGATATAGAAACTTGAATGTTCCTCAAGGAGCAATGAAACCAGAACCGCAGAAAAAAATATTCTCACACACAAAAAGGATGAAAAATGCTAGGCTCAGATCGTTTAAAACACAGATAATTCTTGTTTCTCTGTTTAATTTTTGTGTCCTTGATTTCAAGAAGCGTTTCATCCATGTTTGTTTTTATTTCATACCTAATAATCCCAGTATTTCCAATCTTTGAATGGGGAGGCATTCCTAACTATTGTTTACATTTCTGTTAATAGTCTTTGTAGCTTTGTCTTCTAGTGTACTTGGTGCTGTGATTTTGAACTTACTTCATTTTAATATGTGTGACGTCCATACACTGAGATGAAGGCATCTTTCTTCCGAAGAGGGTTTGCTTCTATTTCTGCTTCTGTTTTCACAAGCAGCCAGGAAGACACCATTGTAGCCTTAAGGTTTTAGGCTCAAATTAGGCTTCATCCCCTTTGTTCTGGCCCCATGCTCAGTGTCCCAACAGCTGTGTACTGTGGAATCCAGGCTTCAGGCCGGCTGCCACATCCTAGTCTCCACTGTTCCAGTGGAAGCTCCTCTCTAGTTCTGCAACCTTTTTTTTGGAGGGGGGGACCTCAGAAAACTCTCCCTTCACTTTGAAAATCAACAATACCTGAAAGAGTTTGTCTTGGATAAAATTTAATTGCAAATGTGGGAGCCAAAGAAGAGGTTTAGGAATGTAGGGGGAGCTTCAAAGCTATGGAAAAGTGTTGTTTTTCAAACTAAATTGTGGGTACAGGAGCCTTATTTTATTTATTAGTATTATTATTTAAGAATAATTATAAATAATACTTTTTGGTAATAGTCATATATTTTATAAAGAAGCTAAAAAACAAACAAACAAACTTCAATCCCCCTAATGTTAATTTCACTGAAATCTCTCTAGGACCTTGAGCAAGCACTCAGACATCAGCAGCAACACTGTGTACAGGGCCACACTGACTAAAGGCAGTGCACTCCGCACAGATGTGTGTACTGTAGAAGACAGCGCTAGACCAGCAGGAGACAGGCCTGGACTGATCTGGGAGAAGGGAGGAAAATAGTGAAGGGCAGATGGTAGTCTTGCAAGTTTGTTCACAGGGTCCCAAAGAGAGGACTCCTGGGAACTTCAATATGAATTTGACAGGGACTTGGGGTGAAGTTTTCATACATATAGTGGGACCAGATCGGAGAAATACTGTACATTGTGTGTCTGCAAACCACTATGGCCCTGGGTTCATGGATTATGTAAATTACACAAAAATGGCAGTCCTGACTCTCCTTCTGGCCTTGAGTAAAGTAAAGTAAAGTAAATAAAGTCGCTCAGTCGTGTCCGACTCTTTGCGACCCCATGGACTGTAGCCTACCAGGCTCCTCCCTCCATGGGATTCTCCAGGCAAGAGTACTGGAGTGGGGTGCCATTTCCTTCTCCAGGGGATCTTCCCAACCCAGGGTCTCCCGCATTCCAGGCAGACGCTTTAACCTCTGAGCCACCAGAAGTAGTGGTCTGGCCTTGAGGGCAACCTTAAAATCTTTGCCTCTGTCTAGTATCACCTCCAGTTGTCTCCTTTCTTGTGTTCCAATTCTATACACTTCTCTTTGGTTGCCCAGTAATGTACCACGTAGAAGCAATTTACAAAATAGAGCCATGCTGCTTAGAAACATTAATGCCACTCTTACAGGGAACAATTTGCTCTCAGGGTGAGATTTTCTTCTCATCACAGGCTCAGGACCATTGAGATAGCAGCATAGAAAAGATCTCTGTTAAATTCTTATCTATGGGTCAGGATATTAAAATGCCATGTAATTGGAACTCCTGTTTAGAAATATTAATGACTATTGTATTGAAAACAAAGCTAGCAAAAAATGAGAAAACAGCAAGCAAGGGGGGGGGGTTTGTATAATTTCACTCAATTTTATGTTCTACACAATTTACCAGAGGAAAAAAATAAATTATGTTTGAAAATCAGTCATGCAATAGTCTGGCCACTTTTCATGAAAATGGATTATCTCTCACAGTTCTCCGAGGCTTTAACCCCATGTGACATAGTAACATTTTAGGACAGAGCTGTGAGCCAGGTTTATGCAGGCATTAGCTAGCCAGGCATGATGTGAGGCGTTCCAATGCCTGCCCATTGCAAAATGTTAACTCTACCCATGGTCTTGTTTCTGAAAGTTGAATTTACTCCCTAAATGTCTTCTGGAGTTGAAAGGGTTTTAATCTCTGTTTGCTTATTGATAATTTGTTCTTTTTTGTTATCAGTGAGATATATCCAGTTTACAAACCAGAAGAGAATATTTTCTGGTTATCTATCACTTGCTGTTTTCACCTGGAAGACAGTGTAATTCAGAATGACTTTGCTGCATGGGAGAGTAGTAATAATAGCAGTGGTGCTTGTTATTATTGCTTGAATTGAAACTTAACTTGCATGAAGTGAAGCAGTGTTCAGTGTTCAGCTCAATAAATTTTTACATGTATATCTAGCCAAGTAACCACCACCCAGAGGCTTTCCTTTCCCCTTCCCGTCAATACACAGCTCTGTGTCCTCTCCCTGACACACCAAAAGGTAAACACTCTTCTGGCTTTTATCGCCACAGCCTGGTTTTGCTTATTTTAGAATTTCTTATAAATAGAATTGTTCAGTATGTACTCTTTGGTGTCTGGCTTTTTCAGCTTCATATTATATGTGTGAGATCCATTCACGCTGTTGCGTTTATCAGTGGCTTGTTCTTTTTCATTGCTGTATACTCTTTTATGACTATGCTACAATTTAACCATTCTACTGTGGGTAGACATTTGGGTTGTTTCTAGTTTTTGATTATTTAAAATATGAACATTTATGTCCATGTAGCTTGGTGGACATAGGCACACATTTTTCACACACACACACACACACACACACACTCACATTTATACAAAGGAGTGAGTGGAATTGCTGGACCATAGGGTATACATCGGTTTAGCTTTAGTAGAAAGTGCCCAGGCTATCTACTGAGAGGGTAGTTTTGATGGCAGGTGTACTGGTGGTTCACTGTTTGCCCCTATGGATTGATGCTCTGTTTTTCTCTGTCCTACTCTGTGTCCTGAATCATCCTAGTTTCCAATTTCCTTAACTTTGCCTCCTGATTGGATTTAGTCAACAGGATCCGCAGCGTTTGATTGGACAATGGGGCAACAGAGAGAAAGAGCTCAGAGTATTTATTCCTTCTGTTGCCTCCCTACTTCACCACCACTGAGAGAGAGGTCCCAAGCTTTGACAGACACAGCTCCTACTGGGCAGTCACTCTTCCAAGACCTTGGCTCTCACTGGCTCTACAAACAGCATTCTTAACCCCTGCATTTTTAGGTTCAGAGGGTGATTACGCAGAACTGCTGATGCTCGTGTTGCACTTCTCCGTCCAGCTTGGCACTCTTAGCCACACTCACGTTTCTGGAAAAAAAAAAAAAAGTCATTCTATAAAAATCTAAAATCTTTGAGTGTTTTTTTCCCTTATAGGAATTTTAACTGATATAGGGGTGAAGAAAAGATTTTGAGAGATGTCAAAATGTGTTGAAACACATAAGAGTTTCCTACTTGACATGAAAGAATTGGCACAGGAAAGAGATTGTTCTGAATGTAGCTATTTAGGGTAATTTAAGTTGGCAAATATATTGGGTGTGAACCAGAGCTCTGAGTAACATAAAGATGAGGTTCTCTACTTGTAGTTTTGTTGACAAGTAGACCTCAGCTTTGATCTAGGCTGCACATCACTCTGCTGCTGCTGCTAAGTCGCTTCAGTCGTGTCTGACTCTGTGCGACCCCATAAACGGCAGCCCACCAGGCTCCGCCATCCCTGGGATTCTCCAGGCAAGAACACTGGAGCAGGTTGCCATTTCCTTCTCCAGTGCATGAAAGTGAAAAGTGAAAGTGAAGTCACTGAGGCGTGTCCAACTCTCAGCGACCCCATGGACTGCAGCCTTCCAGGCTCCTCCATCCATAGGATTTTCCTACTAAGCCTCAGTTGTTTTGTCTATGAAATGGAAAAATGACTGTGTCTGTTTCAGGTTGATCAGTAGCTCAACTACTACCATGCCTCCAGAGCAGTCAGATAGCAAAGAAAATCAAGGAAGCCGCACACTAAGGTGACACAGTTTGGTAGCAGTCGTGGTAGTCACTTAGTTGTGACCAGCTCTTTGTGACCCCATGGACTGTAGCCCGCCAGGCTCCTCTGTCCATGCAATTGTCTAGGCAAGAAACTGGAGTGGGTTGCCAGTCTCTTCTCCAGGGGATCTTCCTGACCTAGGGATCAAACTTGGGTCTCTTCACTGTGGGCAGATTCTTTATTGTCTGAGCCACCAGGAAAGCCCCAGAAGTTTTGTGGTTTCTTTAAAGGAATGCATCCAGCAGTGGTAGGGTTATCAAGGAGGCATTTCTGAACTACTCAGAATCTTGGGGGCAAGGCCCCATATATCTTCTAACTTCAGTGAAGCTACAACCACCAAGCATAAAGAGGCTTGCTTCTGGTATAGCGGCTAAAACGAAGCAAGATTTGGGAGCCAGAACCAAGTAGGAATCTAGACTTTGTCTCTTATTGGCTTTATAACCTTGAGCTAGAGATGTACATTCGTCAGTTCTCACCACTGTAAAGTGATTCTTCTATCTTTTATAATAACTATTACTATGGTACATAAGCCTATTTATGAAAATGACTCTTCCTATCCAAGCTGAGTGCTAGTATAAGCTGTTGGGACATACAAAGCTGCTAGTAGAGTTGTGAGTACACTGCTATGGGGGTAATATTGAGAGTAGATGTGCCAGGGATAGATATGAAGAGTACACGTGTCAGGGGCAGTGATGAAGCTGTGTTGGAAGATAAGATACCCAAGCTGAATAGACCCGAAGTCTAGGAATGGTGTTACTGAGGTCTGACATGTGTGTATCCTGAAGTCTATTCTGGTTCTGGGATAGAAAATTAAAATCTGTTATGCCTAGGCAGAAGAAATATGAGAGGCAGACCATTAAAGTATGTAACCTACACTGGATTTGTCTGCAGGGATTTTGGGGTTTTACACTAGTCGTTTGAATGAGCTCTCTTTTTGCAAATCTAGCACTGTGTTCCTATAATCTTCATTTTATTCATTTTTAGAGACATAAAGTCAAGGTTAATCTCTGTGTTTGTATGTGTGTGTGTCTTTCTTATGCACACACTGACATATTTCAAAGCAAGCACTGACTTAATTAGCCAGAATGGAAGCAAGGATAAATAAAGGGATTTCTGAGAAAACAAATTCCAGTTTGTTTGTGGGCATGCATACCAAAGCAAAGAAGTTTTGAAGGCAGCTAAGGCTTTGGGCAAATTCTACCAGTACTGAAGGCTGAGGAAATAGGCAAGGAAGCAAACAATGTGATTCTGGCTTCCTGCTGGTGATTCAGAAAATTCTGATTCGAAAACAAGAATTATTTTCAAAGGTCTTTTGACAGAGCCGACAGCTCCTTAGCTGTCAGCCACTCTCCAGAGACCCTAATGAGCTCTTCCTTGTCAGGTCTTTCTGTCTAAACAAGAAATTGCTAGTCTCTCCATCTGCCACCCTACCGTGAATGCACCTACCTTTGCTTTGCACAGTATAAATTATTATTTAATGCAAACACTTGTTCAGGTTGATCAGTAGGTTGTTTTTGTCAACCTACATCAATGTGGTCTTTAATGTGTCAATGACTCAACAGCAGAGCATGCATGTAAATAGCTGGTCAGAAAGAGCTTTTCTGTTGATAAACTAATAGGTATTTCTAAAGAAGTTGCTGTAACTGTCTTTAGGAATCAAGATTCCTGAAGTTTTTATAGATGTTCAAAATATTTATTTTCCACAATAACAGCAAATCATAATAAAGGGCAATAAAGATGATACCCCAGAGGAAGAATGCTTCTTTAAATATATTTAATAAATCTCATTGCTCTTTTTCTGCCATATTCAAGATCCTTGCCCAATTCTATGCAAAGAACTTGTGATTTCAGTTTTAGAATTCAGAAACCCACTTTTAAACTGGCTTTTGTTATTAGGTAATACAAACAGCATTATTTCCTAAAATAATTTTTTGCTGATTTCTTGATAGTCTTTGGGGAAAAAAAAAAAAAAAGATTCGCTGGCTTTTCTCTCCTCTTCCATGTTAAATGGTGTTTTCCCATCTTCAGTTTTAATATGCCTTCCCAGTATAGCGTGGTTGGTCAAGAGAATGCTCCTTGGAGCCAAATTCTTCTTGGTTCACTTTCCATATTTATCACTTCTCTGTTAACTGATGTGTCATCAGTGTATTTGGAGTTAACTCCTACTCTGCTCTGTTGTGATGCTTCCTTTTCTTTGATTACAATCTCTTCAAACACATTAATTTTCATAGCAAATTCACTTTATATATTTGAGAAGAAGAGAACCTACCCATTTCATTAAAAAGAGATGAAAAACTAAAATAACAACCCACCTCCCCACCAAATCATTAAACTATGCTCTTTAAAGTTTCTTTCTACAATCAAATAAAGCAATTTGTTGTGTGTGTGTGTGTGTGTGTGTGTTTAAGGGAAAAAGAGGAGGAGAAAGAAAGAAATAATAAAAGCAAGCAGTCTCTACACTGTATAACCTTGGGTTTGGTCTCTGGTATGACTGAGCAATCTCTTACTGATCTAACCCTCTTATAGACAGTAACTCTGGACAAAATTTTAAGAATAATTTTTACTATACTGGAGAATAGAGAATGTTGAGCAAATTCTGGGCAGGAGTTGACCCTTGGATGAATAGAATGACATGGGTAAGTGTTCCATTTTTACATGCGAAATCAGTCTATCTGGCCTGAAAAATGAGAGGGCAGAGATGAAGGGAAGCACAGCTGTAGGGAAGGGAGAGGGAATCCAGGAAAGAAGAGAGCTAGAGAGGAGAGGTTCCAGATTCTGCGCATACATTCTACCCAAACCTTAGACTGACTCCTAAACTACACATTTGTGGGGCAGACTTAAAGCAGTCCAACTGAGGATGAAAGAATACAACTGATGTTTTAGTTGCCACTCAAAAAACATAAGTTCCAGTGTGAGAGTAAGAAAATTAACTGCTTGCTAAAATAAGAACAAGAAAGATCGTTATTGGATCATTCACTATGTTTAGGACACAATTCAAGATAATTTGAAGTCCACAGATTTGGGAAAGTATGGGTCAACCTCAAGAGAAAAGACAGTCAACCAAGACCAATGTAAAGAATAAATCAGATGTTGGAATTAGCAGACTAGGGAACTTAAATCAGCTGTTATGACTAAGCATGATAAAATAAAGGAAAATATACACATAAGAAATGAAAACTAGAAAACTCAGCAGAGAAATTAAAAATATACCAGAGAGCCATATGCAAATTCTATAAATGAAAACTTCCAATTTAAAATGAAAATACACTGGATAGGCTAATTGCAGAATAAAAATGATAGAGAAATAAATTGGTAAAAATTGACATTGAGAGATATGTTAATTATTTTGAGAAACAAAACAAAACAATACAAAATAGAGTTCCAAGGGCCCAAGGAACAGTATAAAAGGGTATAATATGACATATATGTAATTGGAATTCCTGAAGGAGAAGGAAGAATAAGGCAGTAAATATATTTTAAGAAATAATGGCCAAATCATTAATCAGTTTGGTAAAAGACAAATTTTCAGATGTAAGAAGCTCAGTGATCTTGAAAGGGCAAATGCAAATCAAACTATACCTATGTATATCAGAGTCGTTCTGCTAGAAAGTCAAAGTTGAGAAAAAAATCTTGAGAGTAGCCAAAGGAAAATGACACATATACATAGTGGAACAATGATCAATTTTTGCTAATTTGTTAGTAAAAACTATGAAGGCCAGGAGACAGTGCAACAACATACTTAAGAGTATTGGAAGATTGAGACTTCAACCCATAATTCTATATCCAGGAAAAGAAACACAAATAGCTTTTAAGAAATAGAACAAAATAAAGACCTTCTTACATAAAATAAAAATAATCAGTTACCAAGCAGACTTGTGCTACCAAAATAGCTAAAGGAAATTCTTCAGAATTAAGAGAAATAAAAGCAGATAGAAACTCAGATACCCAGGAAGCAAGTAAGTGCATTAGAAAAGGTCTAGATAAGCATAAAGACTATTTTATTTTTAATTTCTTTAAAATATATGTGACTATTTAAAGGAAAAGCTGCAATATTGTCTATGAGGTATTTACTCTATGAAGATGTAATGAATATGACAATTATAATACACAGGACAGGGAAAGGGGTGAATGGACCTATATGGTTGAAAATTTCTGCACAATATTAACTCGAAGAAGACTATGAAAAGTTTACAGGTGTATATTGTAACTCCAAAGCAATCATTAAAACATGATGCAAAGAAGCATAGCTAACAGCCAATGCCCTGCATGCATGCTGAGTCGCTTCTGTCGTGTCCCACTCTTTGCAGTCCTATGAACTGAGTCCACCAGGCTCCTCTGTCCATGGGATTCTCCAGGCAAGAACACTAGAACGGGTTGCCACGCCCTCCTCTAGGGGATCTTCCCAACTCAGGGATCGAATCCCTATCTGCACTGCAGGCGGACTCTTCACCACTGAGCCACCGAGGAAGCCCAATTAACAGCCAATAAACCCATTCAAATTCTCTTCAAATTTGTATTATAAAATACTTAAAAATAGTTTATGTGATACAGTTTAATTATGTTTTCCAATTCTGAATCTGCACAGTAGCCTAGAGGGGGAAATGTACATTTGAAGAAGGCTTAGGATGAATGCTGTTTACTTTGGTTTAAAGCCAAACAGAGTATTCATAATGAAGGCTTCTGCGGTAGGGTTAGAAGAATTTGTGTTTCAGGATTTTGGTTTTTAACTTCTAAACCCCAAACCATCTGCTCTTTCCCTTGAAATTCTCTTTGCCCTTGTTCCTCTTGTCCCATATTCAGTGTGCACCTTGGGAGAGGTTCTGTCTCCTCTGTATTCCCAGTCATATTCCAGGAGAAAATCTAGAAGCCTGTGGGAGGGAAGTGTACGGAAAATAAACAAGATGGGCCTGAATTTCCTGGAACACCCATATACTGATATTTTTCTTCTTAAAAGAATAGGTGAAATAATACATTATTACCATTATTTTAAGCAAAGTATGACTATTAAGATCACAGATATCCTATCAGTAAGATATCTGCTTATTTCATTTAGAAATGATAAAAATATGCAAATTCCTTTTTTGTTCAGAATATTTTTGATATAACTATCTTTCTTTTTATTTTAAACTTTTTTTTTTTTTTACTATTCTGGTCCTTTTATTTTTATTTTAAAGGATCACTTTATTTTATTTTTAAACTTTTAATTTTGTATTGGAGCATAGCCAATTAACAATGCTGTGATAATTTCAGGTGGACAGCAAAGGGACTCGGCCATACATATACAGGTATCCATTCTCCCCCAAACTCCCCTCCCATCTAGGCTGCCACATACCATTGGGAAGAGTTCCCTTAGCTATACAATATGTCCTTGTTGGTTGTCCATTTTAAATGATATATCTGTACCTTTTAAGTGAAGTGGAGTGAAAGTTACTTAGTCATGTCTGACTCTTTGCGACCCCATGGACTATACAGTCCATGGAATTCTCCAGGCCAGAATACTGGAATGGGTAGCCTTTCCCTTCTCCAGGGCATCTTCCCAACCCAGGGATTGAACCCAGGTCTCCTGCATTGCAGGCAGATTCTTTACCAGCTGAGTCACCAGGGAAGCCCCTGTATCTCTACAGAGCCATATTCATATTCATTTACATGTTGGTCTTCTATATCCACAAGTTCTGCCTCTGCAGATCCAACCAATCTTATATTAAAACTATTTTTAAAAAATCCCAGAAAGTTGCAAAAAGGAAAACTTAAATTTATGTGTACTGTTAACTATTTATCATTTACATTGTATTAGGAATTATAAGAAATCTTGAGATGGTTTAAAGTGTAGTCATCCATCTGAATCTCTCAGGGGTTGGTTCTAGCCACTGTGGACACCAAAATCCACAGATGTTCCCATCTCTTTTATAAATTGGCACAGAACAATGAGTACAGCCAGCCTTCCATATCCACAGATGTGAAATCTGTAGCTATGGAGGGCTGTTGGTATGGGGGAGGATGTGCCTAGATTATATGCAAATGCTGCGCCATTTCAGAAAAGGGACTTGAGCACCCTTGGATTTTGGTGTCCTGGGGGCTCCTAGAACAATCCCCTGTGGATACTGAGTGACACCTGTACATACATAGGTTAAGGATAAGGAGCCCCATTTCAACGTAAAATAAAGCAAAAGAAAGTTTTACTATGATTTCACCATGGATGGATGTCATAGTTGGACTTCATTACGAAGGTTGGAGGTTGTGAGTAAATTTGCATCTGCATTTACAACCTACCCAGAACTTTCTTCTTCTTTATGGAGTAAGAGAGGAAGATGTTTCCCCCTCTTGTGGAATAGTTTCTGGGTGTTTCCCGTGTAGAATTAATTCCAGTCTTGGCATAACCCCTCTATCAGCCTCTCCCTGCTGCTTCTCTCCCTATATGGGAATGAGAATTCCAGCTTCAGGCCTCAGAAAAATGGAAATGGCTGAAGTACAAGTAATATCCAAAAGCTGTTTGTGTATTATATTAACCAAGGAATAAGTACACATGAAACTTTTTCAACTGTTTTATTTTGGAGATTTTTCTCCCCTAAATTCTTTCTTAAATTAAAAAAAAAACTTTTAATTTTATATCAGAGTGTAGCTGATGAACAATATTGTGATAGTTTCAGGGGGACAGCAAAGGGACTCAATCATACATATACATGTATCCATTCTCCTTGTTCTGGGGATTTTTAAAAGTGGTTTTAGTTGTATCTGTATTCAGCATCGGGCTTCCCTGGTGGCTCAGACGGTAAAACGAATGCCTGCAATGTGGGAGACCCGGGTTCGATTCCTGGGTTGGGAAGATCCCCAGGAGAAAGAAATGGCAGTCCACTCCAGCACTCTTGCCTGGAAAATCCCATGGACGGAGGAGCCTGATAGGCTACAGTCCATGGGATCGCAGAGTCGGACACGACTGAGCGACTTCACTTTCAATTTTTCAGCATCATTTATGTTACAGCCCTCTCCTCATCTCATGCTTAAGAAAATCAAGAAATAGTTTAGCCCAGAGAGAGAAATTTTAGCCCCAGGACTTGCATGATTTGTTGGCTTTGCCAGGAACTTAATTTTCAACTTGAAGGATGCAGTAAAGCTATACATTAAGATCTATAGGAGAATGATTGTTCTTAAGCTATATTACCTGAGATGAAATTGCAGTTCCACCTTTTTCTTAGCTGCTGTAATCTTGCATAGCTACTCAGCTTCTTTAAGCCTTGATTTTCTAACCTTTAAAATGGGGTAATGATAGTATCCATGCCATAGGCTAATTGTACATATTAAAGCAAATGAATCATTTGAAGTACTCAACACAATGCCTGACACAACATAAGCAATCTATAACTGTTCATTGTTATTATCATCACATTTCTGCCCATTTGACTTTTTCCATTTCAGTAAATTTCCTCTCAGTGTCTTTGTAAAGAAACCAAAATCACTGTTAGCTCATCCCATCAAGCATCCATTAATAATGCAGATAGACAGATTCATGTTTTATTGCCAGAGGCCCAAATTAGCCATAACCATCTTATCCAAAAGAAAGGATAAAAGTCAGCAGGTTGAATTTTTTCCAAACTTCAGCCTGTAGCCTAGAGCATCTTGGATCCTCAGCTGCTTGAGAACAAACCAACCAACGTTCAGCTGATTAAAAAAGAAAAAAAAAAAAATATATATATATATACACACACATATATAAACTACTCTCATTCAATAACTAAGGAAAGTCAAAAATGTACTCTGAAGTGGATTATTGTGCTACTCTTGATTTATAAATGTACTAGAATAGAAAATGTAAAAGTATTTATAAGCCGATTTCATCTTTCCTAAGTTACCTTGCTTATTTAACTTATATGCAGAGTACATCATGAGAAACTCTGGGCTGGAAGAAACACAAGCTGGAATCAAGATTGCCAGGAGAAATATCAATAACCTCAGATATGCAGATGACACCACCCTTATGGCAGAAGGTGAAGAGGAACTAAAGAGCCTCTTGATGAAAGTGAAAGAGGAGAGTGAAACAGTTGACTTAATGCTCAACATTCAGAAAATGAAGATCATGGCATCTGGTCCCATCACTCCATGGGAAATAGATGGGGCAAGAGTGGAAACAGTGTCAGACTTTATTTGGGGGGGCTCCAAAATCACTGAAGATGGTGACTGCAGCCATGAAATTAAAAGACGCTTACTTCTTGGAAGAAAAGTTATGACCAACCTAGATAGCATATTCAAAAGCAGAGACATAACTTTGCCAACAAAGGTCCATCTAGTCAAGGCTATGGTTTTGCCAGTGGTCATGTATGGATGTGAGAGTTGGACTGTGAAGAAAGCTTAGCGCCAAAGAATTGATGCTTTTGAGCTGTGGTGTTGGAGAAGACTCTTGAGAGTCCCTTGGACTGCAAGGAGATCCAACCAGTCCATTCTAAAGATCAGCCCTGGGATTTCTTTGGAGGGAATGATGCTGAAGTTGAAACTCCAGTATTTTGGCTACCTCATGTGAAGAGTTGACTCATTGGAAAAGACTCTGATGCTGGGAGGGATTGGGGGCAGGAGGAGGAGGGGACGACCGAGGATGAGATGGCTGGATGGCATCACTGTTTCCATGGACGTGAGTCTGAGTGAACTCTGGGAGTTGGTGATGGACAGGGTGGCCTGGCATGCTGCAATTCATGGGGTCTCAAAGAGTCAGACACGACTGAGCGACTGAACTGAACTGAACTGAACCTAGACAACATATTAAAAAGCAGAGACATTACTTTGCCAACAAAGGTCTGTCTAGTCAAAGCTATGATTTTTCCAGTAGTCGTGTATGGATGTGAGAGTTGGACCATAAAGAAAGCTGAGCACCAAAGCATTGATGCTTTTGAGCTGTGGTGTTGGAGAAGACTCTTGAGAGTCCCTTGGACTGCAAGGAGATCCAACCAGTCCATTCTGAAGGAGATCAACCCTGGGTGTTCTTTGGAAGGAATGATGCTAAAGGTGAAACTCCAATACTTTGGCTACCTCATGCGAAGAGTTGACTCATTGGAAAAGACTCTGATGCTGGGAGGGATTGGGGGCAGGAGGAGAAGGGGACAACAGAGGATGAGAAGGCTGGATGGCATCACTGACTCGATGGACGTGAATCTTGAGTGAACTCTGGGAGTTGGTGATGGACAGGAGGCCTGGTGTGCTGCAATTCATGGGGTCGCAAAGAGTTGGACACGACTGAGCGACAGAACTGAACTGAACTGAATGCTTGTGTAAGTATATATTATGTATATACATTTGACAACAAATCACTTATATATCATACTAAGATAAGTATAATAGAATTTCTAAAATACAATTAATTTAAAACACATTTTTGGCAAAACTTGCAGTTCATTTAGGACTATGAGCAGAGAGATGACATTCTCAATTAGGAATGATTGCTCTGTGATATTGACTCCAAATCTCATTCTTCCATTTTGATTCAATCATCATTTTCTCATCTTTCCTTTGCATCTT
This sequence comes from Ovis canadensis, assembly GCF_042477335.2. Lineage (NCBI taxonomy): Eukaryota > Metazoa > Chordata > Mammalia > Artiodactyla > Bovidae > Ovis > Ovis canadensis. The sequence continues at coordinate 134,006,699 of NC_091247.1, read as the reverse complement.
GTCCTGATGTCCTTTCATTTATTTATCTTTCAGTAAAATTTAACTTTACTCCTCACAATCAATCATCAGAAGAGGTCATTTGGTTATCTGCTCAACTGAAGACAATTCTTTTTCCTCTGGAAACTGGTCTTTCATTTATGTAGATACTTTACACAGGAGCTATGATTTTCATGTGCAAACCCATTGTCCTGATGAAGGTCAGCTGGAATCTGGGTAGCACTTGCTTTAAGCTGAACCAATCATATCATCCCAGAGTTTTAGAACTGGAAACAAGAAATAATCTCTGAATGATAGATAAATAATAATATGTTGACATGTTAAAAGAGTTAAACTCAGGAGCACTAGGAAGCCCATAGGAACAGAGGGCCAGAGAAAGCCAGGTAGTGGAGAACAATGAAGCTGAAATAATGGCTTCATTGAAAATATATGGGCATGAGTTCCTGGCAACCTTTTAAGACATAGTTTGTTTCCTTGTTAACCAGGTGCATTCTTATTCTAACTATGATATATTTATTTATTCATTTAATAACTTATTCATGACACTTTTTTTTTGAGTGTCTACCAGACATTGTGCTAATCATTTTACATAGTGAGATAAGGTTATCTCACTGATTTTTAGTTAGAAGCCGAAACCACAACCAATCAACCAAATAGCAAAGCAATGGGCAATATTTAATATACTTTGACAACATCTCAGGAAATTTTGGAGACTTGATTCTGGCTATCATGCAGACCTTCAAGTGAAATCCCAATCGTATTATGACTACTGTCAGCCAGGTGAGCTTAAAAAAAAAGTTTCTATTTATAAAACTCAGAGCTATCTTCTAAGACTGCACTGGTAAGCAGATGATAATCTCTGGCCCTTATTATGACCTATTTAAGGTTTCACATAGCCACCTGAGAATTTTGATGTGGGAAAGAACAGTCACAAGGCAGTACAACTATGATTTTTAGTTTTCACTTACGAAGCACATTTCCAAATGGCAACCCACTCCAGTACTCTTGCCTGGAGAATTCCGTGGATGGAGGAGCTTAGTGGGCTACAGTCCATGGGTCCCAAAGAGTCGGACACTACTGAGCGACTTCACTTTCACTTACGAAGCACAATGACTAGGGGTGTAAAGTTAATGGCACCTAATGACTAAAGACAAGAGAAAATTAGATCTTCTGACCTACAGCTTCCTAAATTCTATATCTATTTAGCATAATGGTGCAAGTCCATAAATATCTGTCTCTAGGGAAAATATTTTTAGGTTATTCTAAATGTAAGTAAGACGTGGAGAAATTATAATTTGCTCTGCAAGTAGTCAGCTTTATAAGAGTAAGAAACGTGCTTGCTTTGGTTGTAGGTGCTGCCATTTGTCAGGGTGCTGCTGCTGCTTTTATTCACTGAGGAAGCAGAATTGTTTATATCAGATCAAGGCATTAACCTTTTACTGAATTTCTCAGACTAAATACTAACTGGTGTGATGTGGGTTATTGTTAGAGGAAAGACATAGGTAGTTTCATGGTCACCTGGGTTCCCTGAGTTCATGTTCTTACCACCCATTTAGATTTTTCTAATCCGCTGCATGTGTGGCTGACATCATTGCCTATCGAAATTGCTCAAATCTTGTTTTCTCAAAGGAATTTGGCTATACTGCTGAGTTCCATATCCCTCCTCTGTCTAAATCCCACTTAGAATTAAGTGCTAATTCCTTTTCCTACCTGTAAGACTATATCTGATATTGGCTCAGTCCTTCTTTCAGTGTTAACTCTTCTCCATGTTTCCCCTTGGCCTCAAATAGGTGCTAAAACTTGGTTAGAGAAAAATATTTGTATTCGTTTGTTGGAGCTTCCAGAACAAAATACCATAGACTCAGAGGCTTCAGCAGCAGAAATGTGTTTTCTCTTGGTTTTGAGGGCGAGCAATCTGAGATGGAGGTTTGGGCAGGGTTTCCTTTGAGGCCTCTCTGCGTGACTTGTAGACGGCCAACTCCTCTCTAGGATTTCTCGTGGTCTTCCTTCTGTGCATACCTGTTGTCTTACTGTATCTCCTCTTCTTTTAGGACACCAGTCACGTTGGATTAGGCATGTGTGTGTGCTAAGTCACTTCAGTCTTGTCCGACTCTTTGTGACCTTATGGACCATAGGCCACCAGGCCCCTCTGTCCATGGGATTCTCCAGGCAAGAATACTGGAGTGGACTGCCATGCCCTCCTCCAGGGGATCTTCCTGACCCAGGGATTGAACCCATGACTCTTATGTCTCCTGCATTGGCAGGTGGGTTCTTTACCACTGATGCCACCTGGGAAGCCCATTGGATTAGGACCCACTTGAATAGCTTAATTACCTCTTTAAAGACCTTATCTCCAAACACACTCATATTCTGAGGTACTGGGGAATAGGACTTCAACACACAAATTTGGGGAGAATATAACTAAGTCCATACCAAAAATGCTCTTTAGACATTGATGAATATGCTGTGGGAAGTTTGGACAGGCCATATTAGTCATAAGGTGCTTGGGAAGAGGTAACAGAAGTACAATGACTCACAGAAGCTTTGGGTGTGACAGAATGTTGAGCACTTGTGCTCTTGGCTGCATAGACTCGAATGGGTGGTTTTATGATTATTTTTTCCAGAAGATGGTCTCTGGGGAGTCGAAGTGGGAGAGGAGTCTAACAGAGGAGGACAGATCAGTATATAAGATCAGCTGGCTGCCAGCACAGCCCCGAATCTCTTTAGAAAGTTGAAACTCACTTCAGGGGTTTTGGAAGGAAACTGCCTCTCACATTCTAATCAGAAAGCAGGCCTTGTGAAAAATGATGGTGTAAGAAAATCCTTTCACTTCCATTTATCATAAACTATTCAATGAAATGACTATGCAAATATCGAGCAACATGATGGATTAGGATAATATTATTAAGGAATTTAGAAACTTTTTTAGGTAGTTCTTGGGAAATGTTTTTGATTAGATAAATGCCACATTGTCTAGCCCAGGCAAAGATCCACAGGATTTATCATATTATGGAAAGGAAAAAAAAAAAATGGAGAATTTAATGTTTGAAAGATTTAATGAGGCTGCCCTAACTACCAGTAAGTAGCTCATTTTTAAGTTAACTATTTGCTCATGTGGGAAAACAATGAGCAAAAACAAATATAAACGAAACAATGAGTTTTTAAAACAAAACAATAGCAAGATAATGACTTCTGTCAGGGCAGTGACTAAAATGTCCTTATTTAAAGAGAAGGAAACTGTGAGGACTTACTGCTTACAGCTGGAACCTAGCTTTATTTATATTGTTCATGGAGAAGTTTGAAAAGTTCATTAGGATTGATGTTTTCTCTGAAAAAACAAATAAACAAAAAGCAGCGGCAGATCAAAGACATTTCCCATATCTTTATTTTATCTTATTTTATTTTTTATTTTTACTTTATTTTACTTTACAATACTGTATTGGTTTTGCCATACATTGACATGAATCCACCATGGGTGTACATGCGTTCCCAAACATGAACCCCCGCTCCCACCTCCCTCCCCATAACATCTCTCTGGGTCATCACCGTGCACCGGCCCCAAGCATGCTGTATCCTGTGTCGGACATAGACTGGCGATTCGATTCTTACATGATTCCTATATCTTTAGAATGGCTGATTCATACCTGTTGGGACAAGGCACAGAAGTGAATTTTCCAATTTCTATGGACATAAGTTTGCTATGATTCCACTATGGAACTTTCTTCCTTTCTTGCCTTATACCCTGTGTCCTAGCTTGAGCCATGTTTGGATTAAGAGATATTTGATGAAATATATCCCAAAGAGTGAACTGTTTCTAAAAGGGTTATTGAGTCTTTCCTCTAAAGATTCTCTCTTATTCAACTGAGAGTATTGGTTATGACACAGACTTCGTGAGGCAGGGATCTGAGCTCTTGAGGCTGGGACTACTACAGGAGAAATTGTATAATTTTGCCTGAAAACTGTCAATAGTGATGCCGAAAGCTCGGCCTCTTTGCACAGGTGCCAAGTTGAATTTCGGGGACAGAATTTTGGATGAAGCAGAAAAGATGATCCTCATTTGTTTTCCAGACAAAGGGGGGCACAGTAGGCTCCTGCCTTCAAAAACTACGGGTCCCAACCCAGAAGGATCTGGAAAGGAGTTTTATAGCAATAGTTCAAGGGTGAGGTGCTGATAGGACTAGGGTGTGTGCAGAGCCTGCACTCCCTTAATCTCCTCTCAGGTGGTCCTCTCCTAATCTCCAGGAGTCTCTCTGTTCTCTAATCTTGCCTCTGGTGGTTTCCTGGCTGCTCCTCCCTTGATTAGCAACTGTTCAGGGAAGGTCAGGGTGGCTGAGTCTTGCTGTATGAAATGTGGAACAAAAGGGCTTTTGTGCCCAGGAGCCCCACAGGGTACTTCTTGGTTTCAGTAGTAAACTCTGGTTCCCCAAATTCTTTGAGGGGAAAGCAGAACAGCTATGATTTCTGAGCTGTGCAACAAAGTTGTGTGGATGTCTGGGAGAGGTCCTTTTACTTTTAGTATGAGAACTTGAATTCAAATTCTTCACTGTGTAAGGGGTTGAGATACGAACATTTCTGAGAGAAAAATGGCTTCTTAAAAATATCCATAATAACTAGGCATGCCCTGGGGTTTGTTGGCAGAACAACTCAAAACTTAAGACTTGTGCATTAATTCCTGGGGGAATTTGATTAATTTTAGATGGTTTTCTAGATTTAAACATATGGGGATGATTTTAAAAATTACATCTGACCTAATTTATGCTGAGCTATAAAAAGAGTAACATAGGTTCTTATAATATTCTTTTATTAAGGCATTTACACCTACTGTTGAGACTTCATATTGATGAGTTTGATGGGCTGATGAGTTATGATGCAAGCCATTAGGGCAATTAAACTCTTCTAGAGACAAGGTTCTCAGAAATTATTTACTTACAATCAGGCAACATAAAATCTATTTTTCTAATATTGGACTGACATGAGCTAGTGTCATCAATAACAGTAATATTTAAGCAGTGCATACCCTAGAGTAGAAAAGTATATCTTCTGATTTTCTAATTTTAATAAAAAGTTTATGCTTAATTCTAGTATCTATATTATTCATTGCCATGCATCCTAGACAAGCAAATAAAATCTGGTTATTAACACATCCTCCAACTGGCACCTCAATGACCTTTGGGACCTTTGGCAAGTCATTCCTCCTCTCTGCTACTCAGAGTCTTTATCTTTCAGATAAGTTTCCAAAATAGACTTTGTTTTGGTTAGTCTAGGGATGGCCCAAGTGTTTCCATGCTTTCAAAGCTCCTCAGGTGTTTCTATCATGCAGTGTAGGTTGAGTACCACCCACCTGGATAATGTTCATTTTCTAGCTCACTTATTTTATGATCCAGCAGTGGTTCTTATATAATGGTAGATCATCCACCTTTACAACCGGAGATAAAATTTGCAGAGTTTTGTCATGGTGAGAGTTTGGAAGTGAGGGTTGGAATTTCACCCTGCTTTCTGTATGAGACTCCATAAAAGCTTGCATGTGACTTTGGTAGAGGGGCTTATGGTAGAGGGATCTATGAAAGAATGGAGCAGGGATGAGAGAGTTGAACTGAGACAATTCTATGAATTCCAGGGAGTAAAAAATCACTGAGAGAAAGTAGCAAGATTTGTGCTGAATGGTCAACGTTGCACTTTTCAGGTATGATGACACTTACCTAGGAGAATCTGCAAATTCTGGGATTTTGCAGACAAGAAGTAAACTAAAATATCTGAGTATATTCATTGACATTAGTGAATAGTGGGATCACACAGGCCTATGGATACAAAGGAAATACACAGTGGAGTAAGAAAAGAAACTAAGAGTCCCCTGTCTCTGCAAACTCAACCTGCTGCTTTCCACAAGTAGGCACTGCTTACATTTTGTTGTGAATCCTAGCCAATGTTTTCTTTGCATTAACAATTCTGTAAAATATTCATGAAACCTATCCACTGATAATGCTTTAAAAAATAAGATTAGAATCATCATATTACGCTATTCTGTAGCCTTTTCCCTTTGCCCATCCCCCATCTAATATATTGAAAAGATATGTAATATATGCTGAACCATGTTGTAGCTCATTCTGTTAGGGGAAACACACTGATTGAAACTGCCCACCCTGGCCAGGCACCAAACTAACCATTTGCACGTGTTGTTTTATGACAGGAGATCCTGATAAGGAATACGGAACTAATAAGCCACCACCAACCGAAAGAGTTTGGGAAAGGTCGGAAGGAGACACCGCATGTCCGTCCACTTCCCAGAATCCCTCTCGCTAGCATCTATCTTGGCTGAGCAATGCGTGCACCACCAGGAAAGACTCTGAATTAGAATGATCGGCCAAAGACCACTCAGAAACTAATCCCATCACCATAAAACCCAGACTGTGAGCCATGCGGCAGAGCAGTTCTTCTGGGTTCCCTTACCCTACTGCTCTCCACCCCGGTGCTCTTTCCCAATAAAATCTCTTGCTTTGTCAGCAGATGTGTCTCCTCGGACAGTTCATTTTCGAGTGTTAGACAAGAGCCCAGTTTCAGGCCCTGGAAGGGGTTCCCCTTCCTGCAACAATTCCTTTAAATGCTGTTTAGAATTTTGGGTGAAGGTGGTGGGCAGGGGGCGGGGGGGGGGGGTGGTGGGTAACATAATGCTATAAACTAGTTCTTTCATGGTGAATGTTTTAATCATTTCTAGTTCTTTGCACCCATGAAATATTCAGTAGTGAATATTATTCATATGCATGATCAATTGGGCAAATTAATATTTCTGTAGACTAAATCCAGTGATGTAGATTTCTTGGGAGAAATGGATTTATTTAGAGGGTAGGTAAATTTCCAAATTGTCATTCCAAATTGTGATATTTGATAAGGCCATCAAGACGGTTTGGAGTTTCTGTTTTGTCACAGCTATACCAGTCTGGAGAATTATCAGTGTTTTGGATCTTCACCATTTTGATAGGGGAATTGTTACTTTGCAACCTCAGTTTGCATTTCATTAATTATCAGTGTAATGGTTTTTAAATAGGAACATTTACAAAGCGACTCCCACTCACCTACCAACAACAACAGAAAAGATGATGTAAGTTTTCTAGTTAGATGGTAATGAAAGAAAACAACTGAAAGGATATATCGGAGGAATTTAGGCAGAATGCAGGCATTAATTTGCATTTTCTAATCAGAAATGCATTTATTTTTCTCTTTGTCCTCTGTGGCTCTCCAATTTGAATATTCAGCAGGAGAAGAAGGCTGACTGAATACTTAGCTTTAACAACAATAGTTAAACATATTCCTTTTCTCATGATTCTGCTGCAGCTTTCTAAAGGTGAAACATTTCAAACAAAGTAAATCTTAATTTTGAATTCAGATGGCTCACTGCCGAAGTCATTACCAACGCAGCAGAAATGAGAAACTTTAGTATGTCTTACCTCTACAGTCAAATGGGCATTTTTAAAGAATATTAGCATGATGTGGGCCCCGGGCATCAGTTCCATCGTCTCTTTTCCAGCCTTGTCAAAGCCAAGGTGAATGGCTACCCTGTACAGAAAATGGTCCTCAACATGAACTTCCTGGCTGGCTGGCAGGCACCATGTTTTCCAAAATGATTTGTCCTGGAACATTTGCTCTCTCTCCAGGCTCTCCTTTTCCCATCTTCCTGTCCTCCTCTCTCTTATCCTTCTAAGTTTCTCACTAGCACAAAGCCCCCTCCCCCTTCAGGGAGCAAGCTTCCTCGACCAGCGCAGTCACACATCTGTCTCCTAGGACTCCCATTAGGAGGAGCCCCAATTCTCCTTGCGCTGCAGCCTCACTCCCCACCCTCTCTCTCCCCCTCCTCTGTCTCAGCCTCAGGCTCTATGCAATCAGGCTCTTTCCCTTTGTCCTACATTAGTTTATCAAAAATCTGGTCCCTTTAGTCAACCGTGAATGTCTGAGAGCATGCACTTGGAACAGGCCACTGCTCTTGGAGCCAAGCCGAGTGGTATGCACGATGAATTATGAAACCTTTTCCGGACAAGTTCAGAATCTCTGGTTCTGCCAGGGCACTGGACCAATGAATGGGAACATGTGTGACAAATCAGAAAGTCTTTCTTGGGAAATGCTTGGGAGGAGAAATCTACAATCTGCTACTGTGGCAAACTGAAGGCCTGATGAAAATCCTTCAGGGATGACCTGGAAACAAGACACTTCTTACTTATGGTTTAAATTTAGGGACTGCTTAAGGTTTAGCTAATATAGTCTAGGTTTGATTTTTAAAATACCCACGACAAACTCTGTTTCTGTGTTTGGTTTTATATCTTATCTCTGTGTGTGAGTTAAATTATCCACTGATACCTATAAACATAAATACTAGGTTGATGAGATACATTCATAAATACCACATGACCTTTTGCATGCTCTCTATCTCTAGGGACTGGCTGTGCAAGACTCAAGGTCACGCTGCTCGGAGGGTTTCCATTCTGCCCATCTGAACACTCTGGGTCTAAGTTTTAAACGTATGTGACAAGTTCAGCCACCATGAGATTTTCTCACCTCAATTCTTTTTTCTTGTTATCACAAGACTACAATCCCAGATTTGTTAAGCCAGGTGTTTTCAGTATGAGACATATACTTGCACACACGAGCACTCCTCACATTTCTCAGCACTCATGAATTATTCAACTGGGTTTTTTTCTCTATGCACTGTGTACAAGTTTCTCTTTTCTCTCTCCTACCAGAAAGGAGGAAAGAGTTCTCTCTTCCTCTTCCTCCTCTTCTTTTTTTTCTTTAATATTTCCTCTTTTTACTAGTACTTTTTAAAATGGAATATTTGTTAGCATCATTTTAAAAATAGCTTGACACATACATCTACTGGCTGTGTCCTTGTGGATCAAACCCAGGTCTCCTGCACTGCAGGCAGATTCTTTACCAGCTGAGCCACAAGGGAGGCCCAGGAGTACTAGAGTTGGTAGCTTATCCCTTCTTCAGAGGATCTTCCTGACCCAGGAATTGAATCAGGCTCTCCTGCATTGCAGGCAAATTCTTTACCAACTGAGCTAACAGGGAAGCCCTACAATCCATCAATCACCTCTCTCTATCACTACCCTCTGTCTCCTTGATAATGGGGTAAAGACATCCTAAGTGCATTGAATTTTGGCCCTCTCCTGATGCCCAATGAGAAAAGAGGATCATATTACAGCCCTTGGCTTCATTCATAGTAGCTATTTCAGCTTAGTGTATATTTGTTGAATTTAACTGGGCATCCTATATTTAGTTTGATAACTCCAGTTGGTACCCTTTCCCATGCCTATTACTGAGTCATAATACTTGTCTGTATCCTTTAACAAACATAGAAGAAAAAATAGTTGGACAATAAAGCCTTAGAAAATTGTGAGCCTTGTTACGCATCAACTCTATGGGTTCTGTTCCCTGTTGTACCCTCAGGGCCTCCCACCCCGGAAGTGCTTCACGAACATTTGTCAGATGAACTCAAATGTGGCAGATACTGAGCAAATTGTTTCCCATGTATGTCTCTGCTTTATCTTGGTGGTGGTGGTTTGCCAATGCGTATGGCTGTGTTGCAATTAAACTTTGTACCCTGCCCTCTACATCTATGGGTTCTGCATCTGTAGATTCAACCAACTGCATACCAAAAATATTAGAAAAAAAAAATTCAGAAAGTTCCAAAAACAAACATTGGATTTGCTTCACACTAGCAATTATTTACCATACTATTTACATTGTATTTGCAACTATTTATATAGAAATTACATTGTATTAGGTATTATTATAGGTGGAGATGATTTAAAGTATTTGGGAGGATATGCAAATATGAGTAATATTTTGAGAATAATCAAAATGTTCACTTAAGAAGGCTTTCTTATCTTTCCTTGCTATTCTTTGGAATTATGCATTCAGATATGCATGACTTTCCTTTTCTCCTTTGCTTTCACATCTCTTCTTTTTTCAGGTATTTGTAAGGCCTCCCCAGACAGCCATTTTGTCTTTTTGCATTTCTTTTTCTTGGGGATGGTTTTGATCACCACCTCCTGTAAAGTGTTACAAACCTTTATCCATAGTTCTTCTGGCATTCTGTCTACCAGATCTAATCCCTTGAATCTATTGGTCACTTCCACTGTACAGTGATAAGGGATTTGATTTAGGTCATACCTGAATGGCCTAGTGGTTTTCCCTACTTTCTTCAATTTGAGTCTGAATTTGGTAATAAGGAGTTCATGATCTGAGCCACAGCCAGCTCCTGGTCTTTTTTTTTGCTGACGTTATAGAGCTTCTCCACATCTTTGGCTACCAAGAGTATAACCAATCTGATTTCAGTATTGACCATCTGGTGATGTCCATGTGTAGAGTAGTCTCTTGTGTTGTTGGAAAGCATATTTGCTATGACCAATGCATTCTCTTGGCAGAACTCTGCTAGCCTTTGCCCTGCCTCATTTTCTACTCCAAGGCCAAGCTTGCCTGTTATTCCAGGTATCTCTTGACTTCCTACTTTTGCATTCCAGTCCCAGATAATGAAAAGGAAACCTTTTTTTGGTGTTAGTTCTAGAAGGTCTTGTAGGTCTTCACAGAACCATTCAACTTCAGTTTATTCATCATTAGTGGTTGGGGCATAGACTGATTACTGTGATACTGAATGGTTTGCCTTGAAAATGAACCGAGATCATTCCGTTGTTTTTGAGATTGCATCCAAGTACTGCATTTCAGGTTCTTTTGTTGATTATGAGGGCTACTCCATTTCTTCTAAGGGATTCTTGCCCACAGCAGAAGATAAAATGGTCATCTGAATTAAATTTACCCATTCCCGTCCATTTTAGTTCACTGATTTCTAAAATGTCGATGTTCACTCTTGCCATCTCCTCTTGACCATGTCCAGTTTATCTTGACTCATAGACCTAACATTCCAGGTTCCTATGGAATGATGTTCTCTACAGCATTAGACTTGACTTCCACCAGCAGACACACCCACCACTGGCTGATGCTTCCTCTATGGCTCAGGCTCTTCATTCCTTCTGGAGTTATTTCCCCACTCTTCTCCAGTAGTATATTGAATGCCTGTTGACCTGGGAGGGTCCTCTTTCAGTGTCATATCTTCTTGCTTTTTCATACTGTTCATGGGATTCTCAAGGCACAAATGCTGAAATGTTTTTCCATTCCCTTCTCCAATGGACCATGTTTTGTCAGAACTTTCCACCATGAGCTGTCCATCTTGGGTGGCCCTACACCGCACGGCTCATAGTTTCATTAAGTTACACAAAACAGAAAATTAGAGATACAAAGGGAACATTTCATGCAAAGATGGGCACAATTAAGGACAGAAGTGGTGTGGACCAGAGGCAGAAGATATCAAAAAGAGGTGGCAGGAATACACAGAAGAACTGTTTAAAGAAAAAAACAAAACAAAACAAAAACAAAAGATCTTAATGACCTGGATAACCACATTGGTGTGATTACTCACCTAGAGCCAGATATCCTGGAGTGTGAAGTCAAGTGAGCCTTAGGAAGCATCACTATGCACAAAGCTAGTGGAGGAGATTGAATTCCAGCAGAGTTATTTCAAACCCAAATTATGATGCTGTTAAAATGCTGCACTCAATATGCCAGGAAATTTGGAAAATACAGCAGTGGCCACAGGACTGGAAAAGGTCAGTTTTCATTCCAATCCCAAAGAAGGGCAATGTCAAAGAATGTTTAAACTAATGTATAATTGCAATCATTTCATATCCTAGCAAGATAATGCTCAAAATCCTTCAAGCTAGGCTTTGACATGTACAAGCTGGATTTAGAAAAGACAGAGGAACCAGGGATAAAATTGCCAACATCTGTTGGATCATAGAAAAAGAAAGGGAACTCCATAAAAACATCTACTTCTGTTTCATTGGCTATGCAAAAATCTTTGACTATGTGGATTACAACAAACTGTGGAAAATTCTTAAAGAGATGGGAATATGATGCCACCTTACCTGCCTTCTGAGAAACCTGTAAACAGGTCAAGAAGCAACAGTGACAATCAGACATGGAAAAATGGACTGGTTCAAAATTGAGAAAGGATTATGTCAAGGTGGTATACTCTCACCCTGCTTATTTAACTTACATGTAGAGAGCATCATGCAAAAAGCTGGGCTGGATGAAGCATAAGCTGGGATCAAGATTGCTGGGAGAAATATCAATAACCTTAGATACCACCCTACGATACTACCAGATGATACCACCCTTATGGCAGACAGTGAAGAGGAACTAAAGAGCCTCTTGATGATAGTGAAAGAGGAGAGTGAAAAAGTTGGCTTAAAACTCAACATTCAGAAAGCTAAGATTGTGGCATCTTGTCTCATCATTTCATGGCAAATAGATGGGGAAACAATGGAAACAGTGACAAACCTTATTTTCTTGGGCTCCAAAATCACTGTGGACAGTGACTACAGCCATAAAATTAAAAGATGTTTGCTTCTTGGGAGAAAAGCTGTGATAAACCTAGGCAACGTATGAAAAAGCACTTTCCTGATAAAGGTCTGTATAGTCAAAGCTATATTTTTTTTTCTAGTCCATGTATAGATGTGAGAACCATAAAGATGGTTTTGGGCTGAAGAATTAATAGTGTTTTTGAGCTATGGTGCTGGTGAAGACTCTTAAGAGTCTCTTGGACTGCAAGGAGAGCAAACCAGTCAATCCTAAAGGAAATCAATCCTGAATATTCATTAGAAAGACTGATGCTGAAGCTGAAGCTCCAATACTTTGGCCATCTGATGGTAAGAACCGAATCATTGGAAAAGACCCTGATCCTGGGAAGGATTGAAGGCAAGAGGAGAAGGGAGTGACAGGGGATGAGATGGTTGAAGGGTATCACTGATTCAATGGACCTGAGTTTGAGTTAACTCTGGGAGATACTGAAGGACAGAGAGGCCTGGTGTGCTGCAGTTCATGGGGTCACAAAGAGTCAGACATGACTGAGAGATTGAACAAATGAATGAAGTCAAAATGTGATGGAAAGACATGCAGTGAACAAAGTTGTGGGGAAAATGGTGCAGGTAGACTTGCTTGATGCAGGGTTGCCGCAAACCTTCAATTTGTAGAAAATGTAATATCTTCAAAGCGCAGTAAGAGAAGCACAACCAAATGAGGTATGCCTGTATCCTCCCATTTTATATAAGGCACTTGAGCACTCATGGAGTTTGGTATCTTTCAGGGCATTGCGGAACCAATTCCTAGTAAACACCAAGGGATGATGTATTTATTAAAAAAAAAAAGTGACAGAAAATACAAATCAAAACTACAATGAGTTACCACTTCACACTGATCAGAATGGCCATCATTACAAAATCTGCAAACAATTAATGCTAGAGAGGGTATGGAGAAAAAGGAACCCTCTTGCCCTGTTGGTGGGAATGTAAACTGATACAATCACTGTGGAGAACAATGTGGAAGTTCCTTAAAAATCTAAAAATTGAACTACTGTGTGACCCAGCAATCCCACTCCTGGACAGACCCCCAGAGAAAACCATAATTCAGGAAGACACGTGCACCAACCACCGCGTCCACTGCAGCACTGCGTACAATCGCCAGGATATGGAAACAAGCTAAACAACAGGGGAATGGGCAAGGAAGATGCGGCCCATATATAAGATGGAACATTCCTCAGCCACAAGAAGGGATAAGACTGAGTCATCTGTAGAGATGTGGACAGACCTGGAGACTGTCATGTAGAGTGAAGTAAGTCAGAAAGGGAAAAACAAATCCTGTATATCAATGCATATATGTGTAATCTGAAAAAAAACAAAACCAAAAACAAAACCAACCTGGTAGAGACAATTCTATTTCCAAAGCAGAAATAGAGACACAGACCTAGAGAATTAAATGTATGGATACCAAGGGTGAAAGGAGGGGTGGGTGGGATGTGAGATTGGGATTAGCACATACACACTATTGATCCTGTATATAAAATATGCAGCTAATGAGAATGTACATTCAATGCCCTGTGGTGTCCTAAATAAGAAGGAAATCCAAAAAAGAGGGGATAGATGTGTAAGTATGATGATTCATTTTGCTTTACAGTAGTAACTAACACAACATTGTAAAGCAGCTAGAGTCCTATAACAATTAAAAAAACCAAAACTCCCCCCACAAAAAACAGGTGATGGACTGGATTTGGCCTGCAGACTGAAGTTTACTGACATTTGCCAGTGGCCCAAGTTCCATCCCCAAATGTGAATGTGATGCTGATCTGTCTCTCCTGCTTCTGGATGGCAGAAGTGGCAGGGAGGAGAGTAAAGAGAGCTCTGAGGATGAATACAGACCATCTCTCTCCACCACTCCCTATCCACCAACAATCCTAGAGAGAATATGAATATCTTCCTTTTAATTTCACATCCTCAAGAAGTCTCAGTTTAAAGGTGATTGTTTAAGTGTCACAAATAATCAACAGCAAATAGTGTCAGAAATGAGTTAGTGTTTCTCAGTTTTGTTTTGTTTGGTTTGGTTTGTTGTCATTGTTAATAAAAAAATAAATTGAGATCACCAAGTGGGACAGCTCTCCATGAGAGTGCGTCATTCTTTGCTTCCAGAGAAACATTTCCTGTGGGAAATGGGTCAATGACTCACATGGAGTCTCTTTAGGGGTCAATCAGTGAGTTGCTAGTCTCTGAACATTACCCAGGGACCCTGTGGTTCCAAATAATACATGTCTAGACACCGAAAACTCATGAGGCCTCATGAGACATCTGGAGTCTGAAGGAGGTGAATAGTGAGGGTGTAGATTCTGATTATCATTGAAATCTAAAGGCATCCAAGAGAAGCTCCTTGCTCGATAATCTGCGCTGGCCATAAGAGAGAGGTCAATCAGCCTTCATTTTGAGAGCAATGAGAGAGGGATTCACAGTGCAGGTGAGATGGGGTCACACAGGCGAGGTGGTGAGAAGCTGTGTGTGTGTGGGGGGGGGGGGGGTGGATGGGGGAAGGGGCTGCTGCTGCTGGGCTCTGAAAGAGGCGGGCCTGCCTAGTTTTGTCTGTTATCAGAAATTCTCTGGTGCAACCTGTCCCACCAGAAAGAAGGAGTTTCTATGAACACAGCTGCTAAATGGCCTTGTGTAGCTGCAAATAAATCCCCAAAGCGGAAGCAGAATGTAAAGAAAGAAAAGGCTTTTCTCTGTGCCAAAGGAATTTATTTGGGATCGCCAGTTCTTCCTTTTTTTTTCTTTCCTTTTTAAACAAATTTTGCCCCCAGTTTCTTTAATTCTTCACATGTTCAGGCATGAAGTGTTTTTCTGCTTTATAAATGGCTCTCTTTTTTCATACCAGAGAAGGAAATTTTTTTGGGGGGGGTATATATGTTTGTCCATTCTGTGCTCACCCTCTTTCCTCTGTGAGCTACCTATTCCTTCTTCAACCTCTGTTCATCCTTAATAACTTAGCTCAGATACCACTTCCTCTACCACAAAGTCTTTTGAGACTGTGCCTATGCTGGTCATCACATGCATGGAATGATAGGGTGATTATCTAATTGTGTGAGCTCTTTGTATTCCTTTCTGTTTTACCATGGTTTTGTTTTTGTTTTTTACTAGGTTAGCCTTCAGTAGAACAAATAAGATTTGAAACTAAGGCTCAGAGAGGTTAAATGTGGCCAAAGCCAGGGAGATACAAAGTGGCAGATGGAACATTCTGGCCTGAACGCTTTCCTGTTCCCCAAACTACTGCCTCTTCAGATTAACCTACTTTAAAAGTTCAGGAATGCCTGGCCATCTGTGACAGACAGTTCAGTAACAACAGTATTCTGTGTTTTCTATGGAGGTTTTCATCTTTCTGCCTATTTTCACTCTTCCAGCCAAGGCAACCATCTGGTTCCTTAGAGAGAAACCCCAGGTAGAGCTGATGGAGCATATTCCCTGGATACTGCTTGTACTCTGCTGGCTTTTTTTCCTGAGCCTTTCTCACGAGAAGGATCTTTCTCCCTGGTGCATGCCCCAAACAACCCATCTCCGAAGGCTAATCCCTCTTATTTGTTCTCCCTCTCCAGAAAACCTCAGAAATTGGAGGTTCTCTGTTCAGCATCAGGGTGTTCTATCACACAAGCTGTTAATGTAAAAATGTGTGTGTGTGTACACACACATATACAATGTATCACTGAAATGGTCTTAAGGGTTGACTGCTATTAACAGATGTTCAAGCTGGTTTTAGAAAAGGCAGAGGAAGCAACATTGCCAATATCCGTTGCATCATCGAAAAAGCAAGAGAGTTCCAGAAAAACAACATGTATTTCTGCTTTATTGACTATGCCAAAGCCTTTGACTGTGTGGATCGCAATAAACTGTGGAAAATTCTGAAAGAAATGGGAATACCAGACCACCTGACCTGCCTCCTGAGAAATCTGTATGCAGATCAGGAAGCAACAGTTAGAACTGGACATGGAACAATAGACTGGTTCCAAATCAGGAAAGGAGTATGCCAACGTTGTATATCATCACCCTGCTTATTTAACTTACGTGCGCAGTACATCATGAGAAACACTGGGCTGAATGAAGCACAAGCTGGAATCAAGACTGTCAGGAGAATATATCAATAACCTCAGATATGCAGATGACACCACCCTCATGACAGAAAGCAAAGAAGAACTAAAGAGCCTCTTGATGAAAGTGAAAGAGGAGAGTGAAAGAGCTGGCTTAAAGCTCAACATTCAGAAAACGAAGATCATGGCATCTGGTCCCATCACTTCATGGCGAATAGATGGGGAAGCAGACTTTATTTTGGGGGGCTCCAAAATCACTGCAGATTGTGGCTGCAGCCATGAAACTAAAAGACGTTTGCTCCTTGAAAGAAAAGCTGTGACCAACCTAGACAGCATATTAAAAAGCAGAGACCTTACTTTGCCAACAAAATCTGTCTAGTCAAAGCTATGGTTTTTCTACTAGTCATGTATGGATGTGAGAGTTGTACTATAAAGAAAGCTGAGCACTGAAGAATTGATGCTTTTGAACTGTGGTGTTGGAGAAGACTCTTGAGAGTCCCTTGGACTGCAGGGAGATCCAACAAGTCTTTCCTAAAGGAAATCAGTCCTATATATTCATTGGAAGGACTGATACTAAGCTGAAACTCCAATACTTTGGCCTCCTGATGTAAAGAACTGACTCATTTGAAAAAACCCTGAT
Source organism: Ovis canadensis (assembly GCF_042477335.2). NCBI lineage: Eukaryota > Metazoa > Chordata > Mammalia > Artiodactyla > Bovidae > Ovis > Ovis canadensis. The sequence continues at coordinate 133,989,561 of NC_091247.1, read as the reverse complement.
GCTGGGAAAGATTGAAGGTGGGAGGAGAAGGGGACGGCAGACGATTAGATGGTTGGATGGCATCACCAACTCAATGGACATGAGTTTGAGTAAACTCCGGGAGTTGGGATGGACAGAGAGGCTTAGTATGCTGCAGTCCATCGGGTCGCAAAAAGTCAGACACAACTGAGTGACTGAACTGAACTGACTGATAGCAAGAAAAAGATTTTAGTTTCTTCCCACATAAAGGGAAGCCACATAAAAAGCCCATATTTATTTCTGACTTGCTGGTTTTCCTAGTGTTGTTTGGGAGAGTAGAATGGTTCATTTTATACACACACACCCCCTTTTGATGTTATTCAGTTTGGAGGACGGCATCACTGAGTTAGAGTTGCTTGAGTAGGCTGATACTCGTCATAGCTAGAATTTAGACCAACACTGTCCCACCGGACTTTTTGCAATGAGAGAAATGTTCTATATTTGTGGTGTGCAAAACAGTAGTCACTAGCCCCTTGTGGCTACAAAATCCTTGAAATATAGTTAGTGTGATGGAGGGACTGCTATTTTTATGTCTTTTAACTTATTAAAATTAATTTGTTTTAATAACCACATAAGGTTAATGGATACTGTTTTGGACAGAGCAGATTTGCAGCATCTGCTCTCATTATTTCCATACAGAGATTTATATCACTCTTATTCTTGAATGTTTGAATGAAAACAGACAGAAGACATAAGCTTCATTTTGTTCTGTTAATATGGACTTCCCTCGTGGCTCAGACAGTAAAGCATCTGTCTACAATGTGGGAGACCTGGGTTCCATCCCTGGGTTGGGAAGATCCCCTGGAGATGGAAATGGCAATCCACTCCAGTACTATTGCCTGGAAAATCTCATGGACTTTGTTAATATACTGCTCCATAAATTGCCCACTTGAGAACAACCTTGACAATAATTTTTGGGGGTATCGTAAAAGATTGATAAGCTTTTTGAGAGGAAAATAACTTAAAAAATACAGGCATTTTCTAGTGTAATTTATATATTACAAATATATTTTTTAGAAACTTTCTAAAGTTGGGTTGTATATATGAGGGGAGGGAATTTATCTTTTATGCAGAAGCTCATCGGAAGCTTAGAAGGCTTAGATCCAGGAACAGAGTCCCAAGTGACGACTGTGACATGTGACCTTGGGTAAGTTACTTAGCCCTTCAAACTTCTGGTTCTTTTTTTTAGGGATGACAGCAACACCTACCCAAACTATCCCATGGGGTTTCTGGGATTAAATGCTATAAAACAGAAGCAATCATTCTGTAAGATAGGAGATATTTGTTGAAATTTGAATTATTATTAACATTGCTTCGTGGTCCTTCCAAAGTAATTCAGACTGGGTATCGTCACAGGAAGGAGAAACTACCTGTCTTCACCTTCTCTTATAAAGTAATTCTGAAAAGGACGACATTGTACTACTTAGCATGGTAGGGCTTGCTTTCACATTAACTCATAGAGATATCCGTGTCTGTGTTACTGGATTCTATAGTTACACAAAGCAATCTTGTCTGGAAAATGGAACCTTAACATATATTCCTTTCTTTGCCGACTAAGGCTTTTCAATGTACAGATTTCCTTTCTCTGCTTTCACAGTAAAGGAATAATCCAGAAAAGGATGATAAGCTCTTTGCTTCGTTTCTCATGACTCACCCACTATACTGTTTTGTAATCTCCCATCCTTTGGCCAAAGTCTCCATGGCAAGTGACATCTGCAATCTGGAAAAGTTAAAGACTGAGGGAGCTTTATTGTTCTCACATATGGAGACAGTAATAATTTCAGACACTTAAATATTGCTTTGCATTTTATTTTTTGAGTTGCTGTGTAAACTGCTCTATCAAGTCAACCCCAAATGACAGCAAATTATCCCAGACAGTACAGTGATATTCAGCTTCCTTGGTGGTTCATATAGTAAAGAATCTGCTTGCAGTGTAGGAGAACTGGGTTCTATCCCTGGGTCAGGAAGATCCCCTGGAGATGGGAATGGCTACCCACTCCAGTACTCTTGCCTGGAGAATTCCATGGACAGAGGAGCCTGGTGGCTACAGTCCTTGGGATCTCTAAAAGTTGGACATGACTGACTGAAAGACTAGTGATCTCTTCAAGAAAATTAGAGATGCCAAGGGAACACTTCATGTAGAGATGGGCACAATTAAGGACAGAAACGGTATGGACCTAACAGAAGCAGACAATATTAAGAGGAGGTATCAAGAATACACAGAAGAACTATACAAAAAAGATCTTAATGACCCAGATAGCCATGAGGGTATGATCATTTACCTAGAGACAGACATCGTGGAGTGTGAAATCAAGTGGGCTTTAGGAAGCATCACTATGAAAAAGCTAGCAGAGGAGATGGAATTCCAGTTGAGCTATTTCAAATCCTAAAATATGATGCATTTAAACTGCTGCACTCAGAATGTCAGCAAATTTGGAAAACACAGCAGTGGCCCCAGGACTGGAAAAAGTCAGTTTTCATTCCAAACCCAAAGAAAGACAATGCCAAAAACGTTCAAACTATTTAGAAAAAGTAGAGGAACCAGAGATCAAATTGCCAACATCTGTTGGATCATAGAAAAAGCAAGATAATTCCAGAAAAACATCTACTTCTGCTTCATTGACTACCCTAAGCCCTTTTACTGTGTATATCACAACAGACTTAAAGAGTTGGGAATACCATGTGACTTTACCTGCCTTCTGAGACAGCTGTATGCAGGTCAAAGCAACAGTTAGAACTGGACATGGAACAATGGACTGTTTCCAAATTGGGAAAGGAGTATATCAAGGCTGTATATTGTCACCCTGCTTATTTAACTTATATGCAGAGTACATCATGAGAAATGCTGCATTGAATGAAGCACAGGCTGGAATCAAGATTGCCAGGAGAAATATCAATAACCTCAGATATACAAATGACACCACTCTTATGGCAGAAAGTGAAGAGGAGCTAAAGAGCCACTTGATGAAAGTGAAAGAGGAGAGTGAAAGCTGGCTTAAGATTCAACATTCAGAAACCAAGATCATGGTATGTGGTCCTATCACTACATGGGAAATAGATGGGGGAAAACTGGAAGCAGTAGAAGATTTTATTTTGGGGGTGCTCCAAAATCACTGCAGATGGTGACGGCAGCCATGAAATTAAAAGACGCTTGCTCCTTAGGAGAAAAGCTATGGCAAACCTAAACAGTGTATTACAAAGCAAAGATATCATTTTGCCAACAGAGATCTGTATAGTCAAAGCTATGCTTTTTCTAGCAGTGAGGTATGGATGTGAGAGTTGAACTATAAAGAAAGCTGAGTGCTGAAGAATTGATGCTTTTGAACTGTGGTGTTGGAGAAGACTCTTGAGAGTCCCTTGGACTGCAAGGAGATCCAATCAGTCATTCCTAAAGGAAATCAGTCCTGAATATTCATTGGAAGGACTGATGCTGAAGCTGAAGCTCCAAAACTTTGGCCACCTGATGAGAACTGACTCATTAGAAAAGACCCTGATGCTGAGAAAGATTGAAGGCGGGAGGAGAAGGGGAAGACAGAGGATGAGATAATTGGATGGCATTAGCAACTCAATGGACACAAGTTTGAGCAAGCTCCAGAAGTTGGTGAAGGACAGGGAAGGTGGCTGCAGTCCATGGGATTGCAAAGTGTCGGACAAGAGTGAGCAACTGAACTGGACTGTGACTAACACTTATTTTTAATACTTGGAGGATATTGAAGTGAATTTTCAGTTTCTTTTATTCAACCCAAAATACTTTCAATAAAAAAGAAAAATTAAACATGGTCAGTTATTGAAGATTTTTAAATTTAAATTTCCCACTTACATCTAAGTTTGTTTTATATTTTCTAATTTCTAGGCCAAAATCTAAATACTCTTTAACAAATAAATGTAATAGTTTTCAAAGCAACTTATTTTGGTTTATATACTTTAATGCATATGAAACAATTGATATAGGCCTTATGTTTGTAAGCATTTAATAATGAAAGTGCTATTTCCTTCTGAGCAATGAATTAGAGAATCTCTTGGCAATTTGATTTCTGCCATTTTGAGATGATATATTTCATACTTTAACAGTTTAACAAAGCCTGGAGTCTAGGAGTTTTATGAGTTTATCTGTAAATATAGATTTAGAATATTATGCCATCCTGTCAAATGAAAGCTGAAAGCATTTCACTGTCACTTCTCTGAAATGTAGCATCATGGATGAATATTCCAATACGGAATGTTTTACTCTTTAGCATGTATGTAGTAGATGTAAAGTAGAACTCACATGTAAGACTCTTGAGAGCGCAAAACAAGGTTCTGTCTCCTTTGCAGTTGATTTTCTGCACTTCAGATATTATGCAAACATGACTGAATGCATATTGATAAACATTTTTTGGCAAAAACTCTAGAAACCAGGAAACAAATCTACAGCCCACTCGCTAGACTGAGAAAAGGCAAAATGTAAGGACACTGGTATTATACATGAAGATTTTAACAATTAGCTCCTGTATGACTAGAGAAAAATTTGCTACAAGTAGCAAATTTCCTTTGGCAACTGTAGTTCCTTCTATATACACACACAGTTCCAGGAGCACCCTGTTATGCATTTGCTTCTTGGAACCACGTAAAATCAGGGAATAATGTGTTGAGTCTACTGGGTAATAGGAATTAAAGTTAGGTAAAATTTGGAAAATTTTGAATTCCAATTCTCAAGCAAGACTGAGCACAGACCTTTCTATTGTAAAGGCCATGTGTTGACCTTCCTCTGGTTCAGTAAAATCAAAGATGGGAACTGCGGATGCAGCTTGTCTAAGCACAGACCCAGGTGGCATTTAGATTATGGGCTCAATGTCCTAAATTGTACTTTAGAACATGAATGAGTCAGCATGCCTCTGAAAATACCCCATACCCGGGGACTGGCTAAGTAAACATTAGCAATAGCAGATGATTACAAAAAATATTCAAACTCTCAACAATCTCATCAACAATCCAGGCCAGGACACTTGGGAGGGATTGGTTCACAGGTTGCAGGGTTGGTGAGGGAATGAGTTGGCATTAGTCTTCAACTCTGAGAGGATGAATCTTATTTTCTTTACACAAGAGACATGTGCCAAATTATACCCTTCTGGGGTCATCTAGGGTTTAACCTAGGAGAGGTCACCCATTTGTCTCTGGCTTATTTAGAGGCTGGGGTGCCAGTTATTCAAAGGTCTCTGTTTTATGATGGATTCTGATTGACACTATTTCTTTGTTTGACTATTATCTGAGATGACAGCTCAAAAAAAAAAAAAAGTTAACTCTTAGATTCAGCCCTGATGACTCAACATTCCAAATGTTAGGAGTGTAATTTGAGAAAAATAGAATATATAATTAAGTTGAAAGAAATTTGATTAAAAAAAAATCAATATGAGATTGCCAGATGCTGCTACTGCTGCTAAGTCACTTCAGTCATGTTTGACTCTGTGCGACCCCATAGATGGCAGCCCACCAGGCTCCCCTGTCCCTGGGATTCTCCAGGCAGGAACACTGGAGTGGATTGCCATTTCCTTCTCCAATGTATGAAAGTGAAAAGTGAAAACAAAGTCATGTCTGACTCTTAGTGACCCTATGGACTGCAGCCTACCAGGCTCCTCTGTCCATGGGATTTTCCAGGCATGAGTACTGGAGTGGAGTGCCATTGCCTTCTCCAATTGCCAGATGAAATAAATGCAAAAATGCAAATACTGTCCTGCTGAATGAAAAGCTTTAATATAAATATGACCAGTTTTTTCCAAAGTCCTCATTCTAGGAAGCTTTCATAAAAGAAGTCCATCTGTCATTATGTGAATTCTAAAACATCTGTTCCATGCAACAGTCGAGGGGTGCCTGAGATCTGTGCTATATCAGGGTAAACTTCACTTTGATTAAAGTGAAAAAAGCATAGGAATCTCAGAACTCAGAGAGGCCCTATCAAACAATTAATACCACCCTTTTTTTCAAATATATTGCTAAACGCTATGAAAGGATTTGTTGGGAAAGGGTACAATTCATTTTGCACTTCTAGTACTTACTGTATTTCTGAATAATTTCTCAACTATTGATGAAGGTTTAAATATTACATTTCTTTTTCAGAAACTGAGCTGTTAAAATATACATTCAAATATAAGACATTCAATAAAATATTTTTAAAGTATTTAAAAAGTATATTCTGGAAGCAAGCTTTAAATGTTACTATAGTTATTCCTTTTGAACAGATTTGTGTAAGTTAAGTTTTTCCAAAAAAAGTCGAATTGCTCATTCTTTAGAATTAGATAAGGATGCTTTTTAAAAAAATCTATAAAAAGCATAAGGTAAAATTATAAAACAATCTCTTGTCAGCCAATCTAACACTTTGCAGCAAACAGCATGGCTTGATTAAATTCTTTTTCATTTGCTCTGTGTGTGTGCTTGAATATCAATGATCTTAGTTTTTTAACATGTTTTCCTTTTATAATGCTTTATTTAAATGGAAAAAAAAAACCAACAACAATAAGCACCCAGTGACTTTAGAGATTAACTCTGCAAAGTGAGAGGGTTGACACGAAAAAGATAAAAGCTTGAAACGGAAGAAAGGAAGGGCCCCAAGTACGTGGTGGAGAGTGTTGCACTTTTCATTAGGAGGAAACATGTGTGACACGCCATGCATTTCATGTCAAACTGGGCAAAGGCATTGTTTCAAAATGGCATGTGGTTCATTGGGAATCACTTGACTCCCATTCTTATGCTCAAATTAAGATTTTTATTTTAAATTTTGTTAAAGTGGGGGGAAATATAGCATCCCTTTATAGACCTCCAGGGAAAGGCATGGAGGTTTGAGGCTCGAGGACGCTAAACAACCAAATTATATTGTAGGCACAGATTCCATTGTTCGACAGTGACCTACATGTCTAGTGTTCTGTGGGAAGTACCTCCCCAGCACCGTACTGTCTGGCCTATTGTTCTGTTCTGATTCAAAAATCTGTTCAACTGTGAGATTTCCCTTCTAGACACAGCGAATGGTGATGGCCTATACCTGCAGAGGTTGCAACGGGAAGACAGGTCATCACTTACATCATGGATGGGCTTTTCAAAGCACAGTTCTGTGGTTTACTATTCCTAGGAAACTTGTCCAAATATATATTGGAAAGGTTAACTGTCAGGATTCCTGCTTGGTTTGCCAGAGCTGTTTTTCACCTTATGCAAAATCATGTGTGTGTTTGTGTGCTGTTGCTTAGTTATGTTATGATTCTTTGCGAGTCCATGGACTGTAGCCCACCAGGCTCCTCTGTCCATGGGATCTTCCAGACAAGAATATTGGAGTGGGTTGCCATGCCCTCCTCCAGGGGATCTTCCTAACCCAAGGATTGAACCTATATCCTGCATTGGCAGGTGGATTCTTTACCACTGAGCCACTTGGGAAGCCCATGCAAAATCACAGATGGATGTTAATGTTTCAGGGAATAAGATAATCCACTGTGTGAAATAATGAGCTTCTAGCTTTTATGATATAATACCACTCCAGGATCAAGTCATTTCATGTTTTACTAATAATGACCATAGGCCTGATAACTGTAAGAGTTAATTAATCAAGATGCATAATTTCTTGAGGTCTCAGTTTCTCCATCTGTACAACGAGGATACTAATGCACTCCTAAAATGTTATGAGGATCAAAGGAGAAAATAGGACTACAGACCCATAGTAGGTACTTATTAATAATAAATGGTAGTTACTCTCATTGGTATTAAGCCTTTACCTTGTATAGGACTTTGTCTTTTTGAGAGAGATACAGATGTGAGTGAGTGGAACTCCTTCCCCAGGGAGTCAGGCCTACAAAGAAGCAAACAATACTCTTTGCAGAATGACTCTCCACTGGGATGGCAATAAATACAGCTCGGCTGCTCTGGATGAAATGCTCCCCATGATAATCATGCTCTTATTTTTCTCTGTCAAAAGAAGTAAGATAATAGCCCTGGGTCAGTTTGACTTAAACCCAGGTTCTGGTCATCAGGGCCCAATGCAAAGTACCTTTTATAAATCAGAATTCTCCATAAGATGGGAATTTTTAATATGGTAGCATTTTTAAAAAAGCTATTTTCATGTACAATTTTAAGCTGTAAAATTGTAACAGTATTGACTACTATGCAATTTAATTAATATTTTCTTCTGATTTGTGCTTATGCCTGGGGATAGTACTGAGAAAGAAAGTACTTTAAAATTATTTTAAAGATCGAATGAATAAATAACCCAACACAAATGAACTATCCTTCCTCAGACTGTGATACTTGGAACAAAATTGAAAGAGTGGATTTTTAACATTATAAGTGATTCAATTTTTTTTCTTCTATTTTTTCCCCCCCGGAGTTATGTTAGTCAAATTCCCATCTTCTCAATTTTCAAATAAAACTGACGTAAGTTTCTCTAAATTTTTGAGAGCTGTGCTTTATTGACTTACATGTAAGGTACAGAAATTTCCCAAGTGAACTGGCCAAAATATAAAATAAATTATTTGCACTGAAGGCTAATACTTAACTGTCACCATATGACTTCCTTGGAAGTCATCAGCTGTCGGTGATTGTAACTTGTTCCCAAGGATCAACCAGTCACTCCCCAGGGTTCAATAGTTCATCACTGCTAAGCGTCTACAGCTAGATCTGCTTTTCAAACTTGTCAGGAAAATCTTAAAAGCATCATTTTATTACTAATTTTCTCATTATTTCCCATTGTGGCAATTAAGTGTTGGAAGAGTTCAAAACAGTATATCCAGAAAGGAGGGAAAAAAGGCCCATGTTTTAATCTAAGCGTGGAGTGGAAATAGTTGATTAGGTCTTGCTTCATGATCCTCGTACACCAGGGATCCGGGCTCAGGCTTGACACCAAAGCTCAAACAGAACTTCCCAGCTTTCAGCTATCCTTTCTAGAATAATGCAGAGTAAAAGGAAACTGAGAAATTAGTCTTCACCTCTTTAAGGTTCTCTGTCCTTTTATCTATATGCTTCACATTCTCTCCTCCATCAGCCCCAAAGCTATGTTCATAATAGGCTTCTAATCTCCCTATCTGGGTCTGGCATTCCACTGAAGTGAACAATTTCTCTATTGCTCTCCCAGCTACTGTCTCCCTTTAGAGAAGAAAACATTGATGGTAGGACAGACATCTTGTATGTGTCTAGCATTTTAGGGAACTTTGCATTTGCTTCGCCTCAGTGTCATCTTCTACAAAATGAGCCAGTGGGTTCTTCAAGTCCTCACCTTGAAGATGGGGGAAGTTGGTGCCTGGACTGCTGCAACCTGAATGCCTGACTGGAAGCCTTTTTCTAGCACCTACTACTGTTGTGACCTTGTCCAGTGCCTTATCTTTAAAAGCTTCAGTTTTCTCATCTGTGGTATGCATGCATGAACGCTCAGTCGTGTCCAACTCTTTGTGACCCCTCAGACTGTAGCCCACCAGGCTCCACTATTCATGGGATTTTCCAGGCAAGAATACTGGAGTGGGTTGCCATGTCCTTCTCCAGGGAATCTTTCCGACCCAGGGATCAAAACCGGCAGGTGGATTCTTTTCCACTTAGCCACCTGGGAATCCCCATCTGTGGGGCACCCCATGGACCATAGCCCACCAGGCTCTTCTGTCCATGGGATTCTCCAGGCAAGAATACTGGAGTGAGTTGCCATTTCCTCCTCCAGGGGATCTTCCTGACCCAGGGATTGAACCCACATCCCTTATGTCTCCTGCATTGCAGGTGAGTTCTTCACCACTAGTGCCACCTGGGAAGCCCTCCCGTGTGTGCTATGAACCTAATAATAATTCCTTGTTCAGAGTGTTGTTATGAAAATTAAATCACACACACACATTACTAGAAAAGTATCTGGCATATACTAAACGCTCAGTAGCTGATGTTAAACTACCTGGTTATTAAGGCTAATCATAATTTCTCCTCTGAACTACCTGGTCTAGGAGCAATGTCCACATTCATATATAATTATAGTAAACTTGGGAAAAGTCTGAGGTCAATCATTTTGTACTGTCACTCATACTTTCCTTGGAGAAGGCAATGGCACCCCACTCCACTACTCTTACCCAGAAAATCCCATGGATGGAGGGGCCTGGTAGGCTGCATGCAGTCCATGGGGTTGCTAAGAGTCAGACACGACTGAGTGACTTCACTTTCACTTTTCACTTTCATGCATTAGAGAAGGAAATGGCAACCCACTCCAGTGTTCTTGCCTGGAGAATCCCAGGGACGGGGGAGCCTGGTGGGCTGCCGTCTATGAGGTCGCACAGAGTCGGACGACTGAAGTGACTTAGCAGCAGCGGCAGCATACCTTCCTGACGATGTAGGTTGGGATAGAGAATGGATTGTTGCAAAGTTAATTTGAGGATTAGCACACAAATGAAACTGCTACTCTCCATTTGGGTAAAAACATGCCATTGCTAGGATATTCTGTAACACTGGTGTGAACTGTGATTGTGTGTTTGTGTGCATACTGGTGGGTCTAATTGTAAGGAAATGAAGAGAGCGATCTGCTTTTGAAAGTCACACTATTACATTTCTGTCTGAACACATTCATCAACATTCCCACCTCAACACTTTATTTGGAGGGGAATAAGTTCAAGTGCAGGGTTAACTTGTTTGGCCTCCTTAGTGATAAAGAAATCATGATTAATTTTTGTGTTTACAAGGAGAGAAGTGCAGAAAGTTTTTCCTTACCTTTGTTATCCCTGTGACATCTACTGACCTACACCTTGCAATTCTCTGGAACAAAAATGTGTAGAAGAGAATAGCAATGAGCAGATAGACATGAAGGAAAAGGTACAGGAAGACAGATTGGGTGGGAAGTGCATTTTACAAAGTATGAAATGGAGTGTTTTATTTATTTTATTTTTACAACAACAAAAAAGGCATTACTTAGAGGAACTATAATTTGTGATTGGTCCAGGAGCCAAGTAAGACAGAATCATCAGAAGATCTTCAGATCTCGTCTCCTTTTAACCAAACTTCTTGTTTTGTCTTCACCAGGAAAAGATGCTACTCATTATTGAATGTGTAATGTATGCTGGGTATAGTTCTAAACACATCACCTGCATCATGATTTAACTTTTTTCTTGAAATAATTCTAACAATCCTTTTCTGTAGGCATTCAGTTCCTGTTTTACAGATAAGGTTTAGAAAATTCACAGAATTTTCACAGAACTGATAAATTGAAGATTCAAAGTTTGTACACATTTCTACCTGGCTCTGAAGCTTATAATCTTAACTGTTGAGGATGATATCCACGGAATGGGTGATGGTTAATTTATGTGTCAGCTTAACAAGGCTGTAGTACCCAGATATTTGGTCAAACATTTCTGTAGCTCTTTCTGTGAAGATGTTTCTGTATTTTGAGATGAGATGAACGTTTGATTCAGTAGATACTGAATAAAGCAGATTGCCTTCTGTAAAGTAAGTGGGCCTCATCCAGTCAGTTCAAGGCCTTAATAGACAGGCTCTGACTTGGACTGCAACTTGGCTTTCCCCTGGCTCTCCAGCTTGCTCGCCCACCTGCAGCGTTCAGTTTTGCAGCTTCCATAATCATGTGAGCCAATTCCTTAAAATAAAACCTCCCTGTTTGTACACATCCTATTGGTTCTGTTTCTCTGGAGGTCTCTAAGTCCATGGGGTCTCTAAGAGTCAGACGCGACTGAGCGACTGATGCTTCCTCTTTTTGTCTGGGTGAGCTGGCTGAGAGATGAGCCAGAGTATGCTTGCCTGGTGTGTCTTTGTAGGTCAGGGGACCCAGGCGGACAGGAAGAGGCTCCATGAGCTTTCTCAAGGTGTTGGCACAGTGGCTAAGAGCAAATGAATCTTATTTTCTCCAGTGCATGACAATACTTCTTATTCCCTGGTTTACTGGCATAAAATGGGCTCTGCTATTTATTTAGTATTTAGTAAATCCATTCCAGTTTATCTTGGGAATATATTCAGAAATTAGTCTGCAGTTAGTACATATGTAAAATAAATACAAACACATATATGATCTCTCTCTCTCTCTCTCTCTCTATATATATATATATATATATATATACATATACATGCTAAGTACCATAATAGGTCTATGTCCAAAAATATGTTATTTTTTCCATTCAAAAACAACTCTAAGAAACAAATTTGGTGATCTTTTTCAGATGAGGATACTAAGACTCAATGGTAATTAATAACTTGCATTGGGTAAATGGAGGAGCTGGTTTTTAACTCAGATTTCTTCTGATTTCTAACCATATCTTTTAAACAAATATAATAAACACCTCTTTTACACATTATGTGCCTCTGAAAGTAAGTACAACAATCTAAAGTATGAAAACTGAATAAATACTAGTTTATTTTAAGAGCTTAAAGTAAATATGATATTCCTAAATAAGTCCCTGCTATTAGAATAATCTTTTGTGACTTACTCTTCTTAAACAGTTGACCTGATTTAGTACAATAGCTATCTAATGCTATTTTAGCATAATGATCTTATGCCTATTAAATCATACTGGATTTACAAAGTTTACATTTCATAATGTTATTTTTTTTATTAACTTTCAGAGGGATATGAAAAACAAACTCAGCTATACAAAAATCAATTCCAAACCTAGAATGTTTGATGAGTGAAAAAGTATCCCTCCATTGGAAAATCAAAAATGGTTTTTATTTATCAGTTGATATACCTACTTCCAAAAGGGATGTTACTATAAAGTATGATGATTTTTTTGTGTGTGAGACTAATTTATGAAAGTGAAGGATTATCTGGTTTGCATAATATCCGTTTTATTTGTTCTGTGTCCCATCGCCAGTGATCTTTGAGGCTCTGGAATTTAGTTTAGCCAGTCGTTGTTTCATCACAAAAGTCCACTGACCAAAGTTAAAACTAGCAAAGGAGCAGAAGCAAAATGTAGGACCTTTTGTAAGGACTCCTTGGTGCCTTCCAAATAATGAGAGTATATTTTCATAAGCTGTGTTTCATGTGCCATTTTGTGAGAAAACTAATGCTAGCCTCAGAAGCATCTACCAACATAAGTGAGACCACCAGGTTTGAAAATGTATGGCTTAACACAGTATAGGAGAAGGCGATGGCACCCCACTCCAGTGTTCTTGCCTGGAGAATCCCAGGGAGCCTGGTGGGCTGCCGTCTATGGGGTCACATAGAGTCGGACACGTCTGAAGCGGCTTAGCAGCAGCAGCAGCAGCAAGACAGTATAGTCACTAATACTTAACTCCAACTCTGGAAGGCAATATTATCTCTCTATCCTATGAAATTAGTATGGCTGACCAAACTAAGTCCGAAAAAATCAGATGAGGTTTAAAAAAGTCAGACTGCGGTGGGCAGATAACTTTAGTACAAGTCTAAAATAGAATCAAGAACATTGGAGCTGTTCTACTTCTGAACATGGAGATGTTTTGCCAAGACATGTTTCATCATCGCTATAATGAGTACGTTAGAAACTGGGGAAAGTGTTGGAAGGTTCCCCAGTGAGGTGGCTGATAAGGTGGGTTCTTCTCTGTGACACTCACCCCAGGTAACCAGGGTACTATCAAATTTAGCTCATAAGTGATTCAAAGAAGTTTGAACAGAGGAAATACTCCCAAACCCCATGGAACATGACCCCCAGCATAAGTTTTAGTACAGTCTTAGTTTATTTCCAATAAGTCTTGACTTCTTTTTCCATCCTCCCTTCCCCTCCAGAGCTAAAAAAATTCAATTCAAAATAAAGAGCTCACTATGAGCACCTACACTGATCCAATTATCTGCTAACTGTTTGAGCCTAGTTAATTCAGTGGCTAAGGTTTAAGAAACATGGAGTTGAGTTAAACATAATGGCAACTTTATATTCACAACATTTTGTAAGCTCAGAGAAACAACTGGATCAAAATATTTTAATTCATTTAAAGTTTAAGTGGATTTTAATATTACAGATGTTCTTTGTAATTCTCGGCAAGTTTATTTGAATGGTACAAAATAACTAGAGGAGAGTTTTTGGAAGAAGAATGTGCTTAAGTGATATCAAATGATTAAGCCTGTTGAGTTACCAGTTGGCGTGTGGCACAGGCTTTGGAGCTTTATGGGGGAAATAAGCCTGGCCCACATTTGGTGTATTTCTGCAGAACTTACCCGCATATTCTTTCTGCTAAAATATAAGATGACTATTGGAAAAAATGAAAAAAGACATATCCTCTTCGCTACATCATTCAAAGAATAAAATGAATGTGACTGTAAGGTAACAGGATGTGGGTGTCTGACTCACAATGCAAGCAGGCCGCATGATGCGATGCTGACATCAGCAGCTGCGGGGACATGTTCTTGGGTTTCACACCAGCAGCAGCTGAGCCCGCTCCCTCGAGTCGCACCGCATAGTGCATCCTGCACGTCTCTGGGGCTCCGCGTCGCTCTCAGGGCCCTGCTGTCCACAGTGTCTTAGGGCAAAGCTGACATTGCCCAACACCCCTCCCTCTCTCCCTCTGTGCCCTGCCTCTTTTGCTACGCCTTTTCACAGTGGTCCTGCTCCAGCCTGCCCGGAAGAACAGCAGGTGGTGGGGCGAGCAGAACTCACCAGCCATCTATTACACCTGAGAGATAAGAGCAGCCTTTTTCCCCTTCCTTGTTCCAACCTGTTTCATAATGATGGAAAGATGTTGCTCCCTAAAGCACAGATGAGGCTGGGAGATGGACTCTGTGCTCGCTTCCATCCTGCGGAACCCGTGCAGATTCAATTCTTTAGGCGACAGAGGTCATGTTCTGCGTCTTATAATTACTGTTTGTGTGCAAACCTTATGCCTCCTCCTTGAAATTGGGAACATGACCCCCTAATCTTTTTATTGTCCATGACAGCTATAAGAGGCCCTCAAAATAAATATTTGTTAAACTAAAAAAAAACTTTAGAAGCATTTGAACAGGAAATAATAGGTGCATTAACTCAATAACCATGTACTGAGTGTCTTCTATGTTCGAAGCACTGTCCTAGTTCTAAGTGTCATGAATGTGAATAATGTAAGTTCTTGGTCTCAGTTAAATCGCATATGAGAGAGAGAGAAAGAGAGAAACAGAGGGGGTTAGGGGAGAGAGGGAAGGAGGGAGGAGACACAGAAAGACAGAGAGAGAGAGAGGGAGCTCACAAGGGGTGGTGGAGTACAGAACAGAAAGGTATGAAGTCTGCCCGGGACAATCAGTCAAGGCTTCCAGGAAGGGACTAGTTGATCCGGGTGCTGAAGGGTGGGTGATGTTCAACAAGAATAAAGAGGCAAAGTGCTCATTCCTTGCAAAACCACAGTCAATAAGAAACTGAGGAAAAGTTCAGAGTGACTGAAGCATTGAGAAGAGTAGGGAAGAAAGGGAGAGAGAGGAGGGGATATTTATTTCCTATTGCTGCATCGCAAATAACCCCCAACTTAGTGACTTAAAACAGCACATGTTTATTGTCTCAAGGTTTCTGTGGGTTAAACTGAGTTCTCTGCTCAGGGTCTTACCAGGCTGAAATTGCAAAGTTACCTAGGTCTATGATCTCTTCCGAGGCTGTTTCCAGTTTGGGGCTGTTGCAAATAAAAGCCGCTATGTACATTCTTAAATATGCCCATCTTGATGTGTACATATAGTTTTCTTGGATAAACATATAGAAGTGAGATTGCTGAGTCAAAGGGCAAGTGTCTATTTAAATTTGCTAGAAACTGCCAAACTTCTTCCAAAGTGCTCAGAGCATTTTATATGCTCATCAGCAACTTATGGGTTACAGTGGCACTACATCCTTTCCAGCACTTGGTGTTGCCAGTCTTAATTTCAGCCATTCTGAT
Source organism: Ovis canadensis (assembly GCF_042477335.2). NCBI lineage: Eukaryota > Metazoa > Chordata > Mammalia > Artiodactyla > Bovidae > Ovis > Ovis canadensis. The sequence continues at coordinate 133,973,766 of NC_091247.1, read as the reverse complement.
GAGCGTGTACTAGCGACTCACTCTGGGTTTCATTTGTATTTCCTGGATGACTAATGACATTGGGTAATAATATTTAGATGTGGAATAACATTGCTTAAGTGAACAGGCTGAACTGACCCGGGTTCCAATCCTTGCTCTACTCTTCCCTGGCAAGATTCTTATTTTATTTTTTAAATCGAAAGATAGTTGATTTACAATGTTGTGTTTGTTTCTGGTGCACAGCAAAGAGATTCGGTTACACACACACACACACACACACACACACACACATATTTCATATTCTTTTCCATTATAGATTATTAACAATACTGAATATAGTGCCCTGTGCGGTACAGTCAGACCTTGTTGTTTATCTGTTTTACATATAGTACCTTGTACCTGCTAATTTCAAACTTCTAGTTTTATCCATTCCTACCCCACTCACCTTTGGTAACTATAAGTTTGTTTTCTATGTCTGTGAGTCTGTTTCTGTTTTGTAAATAAATTCATTTGTGTTATATTTCAGATTCCACATATAAGTGATTTAATATGATATTTGTCTTTGTCTGACTTACTTCAGTATGGTAATCCCTAGGTCCACCCATATTACAAATAGCATTACTTCACTATTTTATATGGCTGAGTATATATATGTATCATGTTCTCTTTATCCAGTCTTATGGCAACGGATCTTCAAGTTGTTCCCATGTCTTGGCTGTTGTAAATAGTGCTGCTATGAACACCGGGGTGCATACATCTTTTCAAATTAGTTTTCTCTCTGGATAAATGTGCCCGGCAAGATTCTTGACTTCTTTGCAAAAGAAATAAAATTATAGTATCTTCTTCATGGAGTTGTTGGATAGATTAAGTGAGATAATACCCACAGAGTTCCTAGCAAAATACATGGCCCAATAAAGAGTAGTTTTACTATTCATAAAGATGATTTAATGAACTAGGCTCACTGACACACAACTAGTCAAGTAGGTGATTTACCATTATTTTTAAGGGAAGGGAATTAAGGCAGGGAATCGCTTGTACACACGAAGGCTGAAATTTCAAATACTCCTTTCTCATCTCAACAGATGGCATAACCCAGCCCCTCCCCATACCAGAACATCCTGGACTGATCCAACTTTATTACATGTCTCAGCCCACTTCTCTGTGATGAACAGATGTGGATTGCAGGGCTACAGCTCCCTTCATATATTTACCCTAATGTTGTTCTGCAGAAACACACTGCTGGAGCCATCCATTGCTCTCCTTTCTCTTTTCCATCTCTACTTCCCTCTTTCCATTATTTTCAACATGCACAAAGTAAAAGATTTTTAAAACTGAGGGAAAGGAAAGCGAACATGATTCTTGGTAGCATCTATTTTGGAGGTGGGAGTGAGGGAGGTGTAACTTTTTTTGCGGGGGGAGGAAAGGAAGAAAGATGAGCTCTTTTTTCCAAATGTCTACTTGGTTAAAATCAGTGGCATTTCCAGAGGGGTGACATACATCTCCCTGCCTCCACTCCCCAACAGAATGTAGGATGTATCAGACCACCCAGGATCTTGGAAGAGGGAATGAATAATTTAAAAAATCCCCCTGATGATTTTGATGTCCTCCTGTTCCCACATCTTATGTCTTACTGAGACCCACTTGTAACTAGAAGAGAGGAGGTGAAGGACAGAGCCAGAAACTGTCCAAAAATGTGAAAAGAGCATTGAAAGCAAGTGGCCAGTGGAACGGGAGCAAAGCCAAGCAGAGGCTCCTGTGCATTTAAAGGAAGTAGGAGTAGCAACATTATGAAATGCTTCAGAGAAGTGAAACAGGATGAGGAATAAAAACAGATCACTAGAGCTGGAAGTCGAGGTCCATAGGCGATGCTTCTCAAAGGTCCCTTTGTGTATATTGTTGGGGGCAAGTGGAAGGGATGAAAGCTAAATTTTATTGGATTAAAGAGTAAGAGGAAGGTAAGTAAATTCCTATTTCTCCTTCAAGAAATGGTCGAAAAAATAGGAGGTGAGACGAGAAAAAAAAAAGACTACAGAAAAAAAAAAAGCTGATATAATTGTAAGCAAGTTATTCCTCTGGGACTCAATTTCTTTCTCTATAAAATGGGGATAATAACAGTACATATCACTCGGGATTCTGTGAGAATTAAATGAAAAGATAGCATATGCCTACAACAGTTTTGGGAACATGGAAATACTCAAAAAGTGTCAACTAACTCATTGTATTATTGAAGGAGAAATAGAGCAACTCTTTTCTTCTTATCCCAAAGTCTTGGGATGATCAAATCTGCCCTTTTCCATGGTCATGGCCTGCTGTTCCATTTAGGTGTCTCCACCAGACGTCTTCACTTCTTGGTGGCTCTGACGCTAAAGCGTCTGCCTACAATGCGGGAGACCTGGGTTCAATCCCTGAGTCAGGAGGATCTCCTGGAGAAGAAAATTGCAACCCACTCCAGTATTCTTGCCTGGAAAATCCCATGGATGGAGGAGCCTGGTGGGCTACAGTCCATGGGGTTGCAAGGAGTCGAACACAACTGAGCGACTTCACTTTCACTTTCACCAGCTGTCAGACACACTATACCCCTAATTCAATTTCCAATTGCTTCTCAGCTCAGCAGAGCCACAGGAAAATTCTTTAATCTTTGAAAGGACTTTTTTTTCTCCCGTCAAGTAGGTACAAGACTAGGATAACAAAAAACACAACCAGTGGGGAAGTTACAAGAGATCAGAAAAGAAATGGTATTAGTTCTCATTGACCTTCATTTCAAAATAAATTGAAACCAGCCCTCAGCATTTCAAGTTTTTCCCTTTTCTCTCCTCTTCATCCCTTGTCTCCCTGACTCTCTCTCTCCTTCTTGTTTTACAAGGTTTCCCAGTAACTCTACTTTATTACCTTTTTTTTTTTTTTTTTAAATCTAGGGGCTTAGCTTCTTTGGCACTCCCTGCCCTTTAAAAATACCACATCCATAGTCTGGTTTACCCTATATTTGATGCGGGGGACTGGGGGAGTGAGAGAAGCACAAGTAAACACAGGTATTATTATGAAAGAGGGCTTCCCTGGTGGCTCAGCAGTAAAGAATCCGCCGACCAGTGTAGAAGATGCAAGAGATGCAGGTTCGATCCCTGGTCTGGCAGGATCTCCTGGAGGAGAAAGTGGCAACCCACTCCAGTATTCTTGCCTGGAGAAGCCCAGGGACAGAGGAGCCTAGCAGGCTACAGTCCATGGGGTCAGAAGGAGTCAGACACGACTGAAGCGACTCAGCACACACACACGCATAATGGAAGAAGGCAGTGAGGTGTCCTGAAAGGAGCACTGGTTTTCCTAACAGGAGAGCTGAACCCCCAGCTGCAATACTTGCCAGATGAGGACATGACTTTGCTTGTGCTTTCATTTCTTAATGATTAAACGTTATTAAAATGAGACACGTAACATGACGTACCTCATGGGGTTTAGTGAGATATACATGAAATCACATGAAAGAGCCCCCGGTAGGGTGAGACCTGTATGTACATACCAGCCACTTTCCTCCCCAGGACTAAATAAGTGTAATTTACACATTAGAGAATAACTTGGCTGCTTCGATCCCAAAGTGGCTCCTGCCTCATGAAGAAACAAAAAAAAAAAAGAAAGAAAAAAGCACTAGTATTTTTTTCTGGCAAGAGTCATTGAAGGGGAATAAATCTATTTCAAATAATGGTGAATAGAACCTTTGAGACTGCTATAACATCCTGTTGTAAAGTGTGCATTTATATAAATGAAAGTCGAGTTTACCAATGCTGAAACGTAAATGAAACATAAAGGAAGCAAGCACTCACCTAGGAATGGAAGGCCAGGGGCGGGTGTTAAATCTTAAATGGTAGTCCCCTTGGGTTCATATACTGTGAATTCTATATGCTATATAGTTGAAGTGGGAATTTTTCTGTATTTCTTAGAGGGCCATAACATGGGCTAGTTGACTGCTTTTATTTTGTTTCACCCTGAGTGTGCAAAAGCTGTCATGTGTACAGTAAACAGTGCTTTTGCTGTGCCAATATTGTTGTATCAACACCTTTGCTCTGACACCTGCTGACTTGCCTCAGAGGTGGGGCATTCCACCCCCATTTGGAAACAGGAGGGGGATGAGCTTTCACAACAGAGCTACCTGCTCCGGCTGGTCCTCTTACCACGACATGAGTCTGCCTGAAGGATTGCTTGCTTACTGTGTCTTTTGAATGATGGGGCTTCCAAAACGGGAAGTGACAGGGCTGGACATGAAGACTGACTTCAGACTCCCTGCCCAGGCCTCTGCAGCCACTAATTCTGAAAACGCCATGGTCACATCCATTGTGGACAAACACCCATGCCAGCCTTCATCAGGAAAGCTTTTTTTCCAAAGGCATACCTGCCCCTAGCTGGCCATGCCTTTCTACTCAAGGGCATAGCTATAGGATTCATTAACTAAAACCAATTAATTAATACTGATTTTGGTCATTAGGTTAGGCTATGTTGGCTTGTTTTTATACTTGCATGGACTTTTAAGACATAGGCAAAGCGGATAAATGTTCTTGCTGCTCTATTCTATGATGTGGAAACAAGAAATGTCACTTTTTTTTTATCATAGCAAAAATCAGATTGTAGACCATCTGTCCACAGTAAACCCAGAATCCTTACAAGCTAGAGGAATGTTTCAATGAGAAATTGATTATGCTTGGGCCTAGGTGACCAAAGGCAGTTAGTTCCTATTTTGTTGTTTGGTTGCTAAGTCGTGTCGGACTCCCTGTGACACCATGGACTGCAGCAGGTCAGGCTGCCCTGTCCTCCGCTATCTCCCGGAGTTTGTGCAAGTTCACGTTCATTGAGTCTCTGATGCCATTCAACCATCTCATCCTGTCACCCTCTTCTCCTCTTTCCCTCAATCTTTCCCAGCATCAAGGTCTTTCCCAATGAGTTGGCTCTTCGCATCAGGTGACCCAAGTATTGAGCTTCAGCTTTAGCATCAGTCTTTCCAATGAATATAATCCATTGTTCCTATGGAGATGAATTACAGTCCTACAGTTCCTAGAGAGATGAATTTTCACCATGAAGGAATCTTGAGCTCAGGATGACAGCTCTGAGTAATTCCACTGGTTATGTGAAATGAGTGTGTACATTTTCTGTTGATCAGGCAACTTCTAGCCCATGTGAGAATTCACATTCAAAAAATAAAAGATTTTAGGTGTCAACTTGATTGGGCTAAAGGATGCTGAGATATCTGGCACAACATTATTTCTAAGTCATCATTTAGCACTTCACTTGTGGGGGATTTCTCTTCATTTTCATCTGCAAACATTGGCCTCTAAACTGCAGTGTGTGAAACATCAGCTTATTTGCTTTCCTTGATACTGATCTGACCATTGTTCATGAAATTCTCCTGTCAGTACAGTTAAAGAATATCTTGATATTTTTTTAAAAATAAAATATTTTCTGTAGGTGCTTCTGGAGGGTGTTTCTGGAAGATATTAGCATATGAATCAGTAGACTGAATAGAGAGGATCACCCTCACCACTGTGGTTAGGCATCATCCAAACCACTGAGGGCCTGACTAGAACAAAAAGGCAGAGAAAGGGAAAATGTGCCCTCTACCTGACCTGGGATATCCACTGTCTAATGCCCTTGGACATTAGTGCCCCTGGTTCTCGGGTCATGGGACGCAGACAGGGGTTTCACCTTGGCTCCAGTTCTTAGGCCTTTGGGTTTGGATGGGAATGAAACGACTGGCTTTCCTTGGCCTCCAGCTTGCAGAAAGCAAATTGCGGGACTTTTCAGCCTACTGAATCATGTGAGCCAAATCTCTACACACCTATATACTTTTTCTATATATTGGTATATTCCATTGGTGCTGTTTCTTTGAAAAACCTAATATACTCTGCAAGTGAAAGCTTTGCTCCCTCTGCACTGAGGCATTAAGGGTTGTCCTGGAAAGAATCCCTGGTACCTGAATGGTGATCAGCTTCCCAGGTCAGTCAATAGCTCAGTTCAGTAGCTCAGTCATATCTGACTCTTTGTGACCCCATGGACTGCAGCACTCCAGGCTTCCCTGTCTACCACCAACTCTCAGAACTTGCTCAAACTCATGTTCATTGAGTTGATGATGCCATCCAATCATCTCATCCTCTGTTGTCCCCCTCTCCTCCTGCCTTCAATCTTTCCCAGCATCAGGGTCTTTCCCAATAAGTCAGTTCTTCACATAAGGTGGCCAGAATATTGGAGTTTTAGCTTCAATATCAGTCCTTCCAATGAATATTCAAGACTGATTTCCTTTAAGATTGACTGGTTGGATCTCCTTGCAGTCCAAGGGACTCTCAAGAGTCTTCTCCAACACCACAGTTCAAAAGCATCAATTCTTCAGTGCTCAGCTTTCTTTATGGTCCAACTCTCACATCCATACATGACTACTGGAAAAAACATAGCTTTGACTAGACAGACCTTAGTTGGCAAAGTAATGTCTCTGCTTTTTAATATGCTGTCTAGGTTGGTCATAGCTTTTCTTCCAAGGAGCAAGCATCTTTTAATTTCATGGCTGCAGCCACCATCTGAAGTGATTTTGGAGCCCAAGGAAATGAAGTCTCTCACTGGTTCTATTGTTTCCCCATCTATTTGCCAAGAAGTGATGGGACCAGATGACATGATCTTCGTTTTTTGAATGTTGAAGTTAAGCCAGCTTTTTTACTCTCCTCTTTCACTTTCATCAAGAGGCTCTTTAGTTCCTCTTTACTTAAGGGTGGCATCATCTGCAATCTGAGGTTATTGATATTTCTCCTGTCAGTCTTGATTCCAGCTTGTCTTTTATCCAGCCTGGCATCTGGTATGATGTACTCTGCATGTAAGTTAAAGAAGCAGGGTGACAATATAAAGCCTTGATGTACTCCTTTCCCAATTTGGAACTAGTCTGTTGTTCCATGTTTGGTCCTAACTGTTGCTTCTTGACCCACATACAGATTTCTCAGAAGGCAGGTAAGATGATCATGTCTTTAAGAATTTTCCACAGTTTGTTGGATCCACATAGTAAAAGGCTTTGGTGTAATCAATAAAGCAGAAGTATATGTTTTTCTGAAATTCTCTTCTTTTTCTATGATCCAGTGGAGTTGGCAATTTGATCTCTGGTTTCTCTGCCTTTTCTAAATCCAGCTTGGACATCTGGTAGTTCATGGTTCATGTACTGTTGGAGCCTGGGTTGGAGAATTTGAGCATTACTTTGCTAGGGTGTGAGATGAGTGCAATTGTGCAGTAATCTGAACATTCTTTGGCATTGCTTTTCTTTGGGATTGGAATGAAAACTGACCTTTTCCAGTCCTGTGGCCACTGATGAGTTTTCTAAATTGGCTGGCATATTGAGTGCAGCACTTTCACAGCATCATCTTTCAGGATTTGAAATAGCTCAGCTGGAATTCCATCACCTCCACTAGATTTGTTCATAGTGATGCTTCCTAGGGCCCATTTGACTTCACATTCCAGCATGTCTCGCTCTAGGTCAGTTATCATACCTCGTGATTATCTGGGTCATGAAGATCTTTTCTGTATAGTTCTGTGTATTCTTGCCACCTCTTCTTAATCTCTCCTACTTCTGTTAGGTCTGTACCACTTCTGTCCTTTATTGTGCCCATCTTTGCATGAAATGTTCCCTTGGTATCTCTAATTTCCTTGAAGAGAAAGAACCTGCCTGGTAATGTAGGAGACGTAGGAGACTTGGGTTTGATCCCTACGTCAGGAAGGTCCCCTGGAGTAGGAAACGGCAAGTATGCTTGCCCATTTCAGTATGCTTGCCTGGAGAATCCCATGGGCAGAGGAGCCTGGTGGGCTATAGTCAAGTGGGCCTTGGGAAGCATCACTATGAACAAAGCTAGTAGAGGTGATGGAATTGCAGTTGAGCTATTTCAAATCCTAAAAGATGACGCTGTAAAAGTGCTGCACTCAATAGGCCAGCAAATCTGTGAAACTCAGCAGTGGCCACAAGACTGGAAAGGGTCAGTTTTCATTCCAATGCCAAAGAAGGGGAATGCCAAAGAATGTTCACACTATCGCATACTTGCACTCATCTCATACACTAGCAAAGTAATGCTCAAAATTCTCCAAGTGAGGCTCCAACAGTACATGAACCATGAAATCCAGATGTCCAAGCTGGATTTAGAAAAGGCAGAGGAACCAGAGATCAAATTGCCAACATCTGTTGGATCATAGAGAAAGAAGAGAGTTCCAGAAAAACATCTACTTCTGCTTTATTGACTATGCCAAAGCCCTTGACTGTGTAGATCACAACAAAATGTGGGAAATTCTTAAAGACATGATCACCTTACCTGCCTCCTGAGAAATCTGTATGCAGGTCAGGAAGCAACAGTTAGGACGGACATGGAAAAAGAGACTGGCTCCAAATTGGGAAAAGAGTACAGCAAGGCTGTATATTGTCACCCTGCTTATTTAACTTACATGCAGAATACATCATACAAAATACTGGGCTGGATGAAGCACAAGCTGGAATCAAGACTGACAGGAGAAATATCAATAACCTCAGATGACACCACCCTTATGGCAGAAAGTGAAGAGGAACTAAAGAGCTTTTTGATGAAAGTGAAAGAGGAGAGTAAAAAAGCTGGCTCAAAACTCAACACCCAAAAAATGAAGATCATGTCATCTGGTCCCATCACTTCTTGGCAAATAGATGGGGAAACAATAGAACCAGTGAGAGACTTCATTTCCTTGGGCTCCAAAATCACTTCAGATGGTGGCTGCAGCCATGAAATTAAAAGATGCTTGCTCCTTGGAAGAAAAGCTATGACCAACCTAGACAGCATATTAAAAAGCAGAGACATTACTTTGCCAACTAAGGTCTGTCTAGTCAAAGCTATGTTTTTTCCAGTAGTCATGTATGGATGTGAGAGTTGGACCATAAAGAAAGCTGAGCACTGAAGAATTGATCCTTTTGAACTGTGGTGTTGGAGAAGACTCTTGAGAGTCCCTTGGACTGCAAGGAGATCCAACCAGTCAATCTTAAAGGAAATCAGTCCTGAATATTCATTGGAAGGACTGATACTGAAGCTGAAACTCCAGTACTCTGGCCACCTTATGTGAGGAACTGACTTATTGGAAAAGACCCTGATGCTGGGAAAGATTGAAGGCAGGAGGAGGCAATGACAGAGGATGAGATGATTGGATGGCATCACCGACTCAATGAACACGAGTTTGAGCAAGTTCTGGGAACTGGTATTGGAAAGGGAAGACTGGCATGCTGCAGTCATGGGGTCGCAAAGAACTGGACATGACTATGTGAACTGAACCGAGGGTTAGCTAATTTTATAAATAAATATGTAAGTATATGCTTATATATACATATTTATTTATGTGTATTTACATATATATATATAATGTATATGTGTAAAATACAAACATGTATAATATATCTACCAAATACAAAATACATAAATATATGTATGTACAAAATGAAAGGCTTGTAAATTCCCTGTTAACAAGAGTTAAGTTCTAAAAGAAGTAAGTGTTTATAACTCAGAATGTTAGTAGTTATTTTCGTAATCTATTGTTAGTTGGTAACAATCCATTATGCTTTAGGGTAAGGTAATGACCCTGAACTAATCACGGAAACTATTACAGAAACTACCCATTTCAGTGTTTTCCTTTCCATTTATTTCCCTGCTCACCTCTCCCATTTAATCTTTAGCTAATGCCTCTCCCAGCCCCCTGGACTTCCAGTCCAGAACCAGCACTTACAAAAGGATCCTGTTTGTGTGATATTTGGGATTTTGCAAATCCAGTTACAAAGTGAGTGGGAAGCTGGGTCTAGTGAGTGGAGAAGCTTCCTTCTCCAACTCAGTGGCTTCCCCTGTGGTTGATCGCTCCAGGGAGCAATGGACAACGGAGCCTAAATGCAGATCTTCTGCTGGTGACTCAGAGGCAGTGAACCCCTTGAGTTACATGAATAGCTTTTCAGTAAGTTTCATGCTTTTTTCTATTCTGTTTTAGTATTTGCTCTATCATCCTGAATTTAGAGTAGAAAATGTACATTAGGCTGCTTTTCAGTTTTACAGAAAGGTGAATTCATCCTCTCTTTCAGCTTGAGAGTCAGGACACATCTGTCTTCAGAGGCAAGCATCAGTAGTGGAAAGGACATGTGACTTAGTTTAAATTTTCCATCTGGCTTTTCATGGCTGTGTGACCTCAAGGATGGTATTTAACCCCACTACCTCTTTTTTGCTCAGCCAATAATAACTGCTTGTAAAGGTTATTTTGAATTGCTGAAGAAGTATTAAAAAGTGCTTGGCATGGTATTGGCTTATGCTGTGCTGCTGCTAAGTCGCTTAAGTCGTGTCCAACTCTGTCCGACCCCATAGATGGCAGCCCACCAGGCTCCCTCGTCCCTAGGATTCCCCAGGCAAGAACACTGGAGTGGGGTGCCATTGCCTTCTCCAGGTATTGGCTTAGAGTTAGTCACATTTCTCTCCACATCCTAGTTTCCATTCCTTCCTGACCCTCCTTTTAATTCTGAAAATGTTTGTCAAGGGGAAGAAGTCATTTTCCATAGTCAAGCTTTTGAAGACGGTTCTTAGGCTGGCAACGATTGTGAAGCATTATGAAATGTTGTGGTTAGTGGCATGATTAATTAATTACCTAATCCTAAGACCTCATGGGATATAGTGAAGGACAGGGAAGCCTGGCTTTTTGTAGTCCATGGGGTCGCAAAGAGTCTGACATGACTTAGCAACTAAACAACAACACCTTCTTCCACCGGAGCGCTTAGAACACTGCCTTCTAACTGCGTGGATAATTCATCTGGTTTCCCTGTTAGACTTAACACATCTTGAGAGAAATTCTGTGTCTATAGCAAATAGAATGGTCCAAGAACATGATAGGCATAGAAGAAATAATTCAAACAAATGGACAACTTAGATGAGGTCAGTTCCTATGCCTTTTGTATTATTGTTACTTCTGATAAAGTAACAATCATGGTGTGGTGTTAGATGAGAATATGGACTGCTCTTCATCATTTAGGATGTATGAAGTTGGCACAGAGGAATCTAGTACATACAGTAAGGTCTTCACTGAGACAGTGGAAAAAGATGAAAACAACATGCTCTGAATTGTAATAATTAGAAGAGGGAAGAGGCTAGGGAATTAACTGGAGACCTTCAGAGATTCTTTAGAGAGTCTTCCCTATTTATTTATAGAAATATCAGGGACATTTCCTTATGGAAGGTTTGGTTTCATTAATACAATTCAAGGCAAAATTAGCTTTATTTTAAACATTGAAACTATATTTTAAATACTGGAATCATATCATTTATAGTGAGGTATGATGTCATCCTTGCTGAGTCCAGCTGTAATTCATGATGCTTTTGGATCTTTGACAGACCCATGACGATGCTTCCTCCCCACTGGCTGTTACATGTAGTCTCAGTCTCATAACACAAAGAGCTAAAATCTTTTCACATTTCATAGTAGGTTAATCACTTGGATTCTGATGCAATATATTGTATAAACTACTGAGAGGAATCGGGTGTAATTTAACTTTGCAAATTAAAATTCAGATACAACTAGGTATCCTTATAAAAACGTGTAGGAGGGAATGGTATCAGATCCTATTTTCAGTTTATCATAACAGTCCTAAAAGTTCATCTCTTTGAGTGGATCAAAAGCAAATGCTAAGAGAGAGAAAGGGGAAAGTTGGCATGTTTGACAGAGTTGGAATTATTATCCTGTGATCCTATAAAAGAGGGCTGGAAGCTGACCAAGAGTTGAGAGACAGAGCAAGGAGACCTGCCTGCAAAGCTGACAGGTTCCTTTGCCTGCATGATACAATTTAAATCCTTTCATTTTATGATTATGATTATTTTTTATTTTTAGCAGGCTTTGTTCAGTGCCCTAAAACCTTATGATAGCTCCTTATTCTTATTCAACAAAAGGCACATTTCCTCACTTGATTCTATTCTTGCCTGCCTCCTGGAGAAATTAACGGAGCAAACAGCACTTTTTTATCAAACAATATGCCAATTTTCAAAAGCACATGCCATCCGCCAAACCTTACTGAATAACAAAGACTCCTGTCGAACAGTTTGCACTGTCATTCTTTTGCATCCACACTGCACACAATGCTCTGATTGAGGGCAGGGCAACTGGACATGATGATCACCTGAGAGTGCTATTCAGGGTATGCAAATTCTCTCCCAGTATTCTGAGTAAAGCCCATTGGGAGGGTAGTACTGTGACAAAGCATATTTGAAAGAGGATGGTCAACCATGGATATTACCGTGCACATATGGCCACACAAGTCTTGACTATATAATGCTTTTTCCTGAAAAACAAGTTGGCAGCCATATAGAATTTGTTGTTAATATTTGGTGCAGGAAGGGGCTGCTATCCAATCTGGACTGAGTGAGGAGTGAGTCCGGGCACAGTTTTTGCTCTTTTTCATGGCTAGTGTCCTGTCTGTAGCCAAGGCGGAGCTGACGTTCAGGAGATGTAGCAGTAGACGCTCCCCAGTAGCAGCCAGGGGAAGCTTGGTCCATTCTTCACTGACTGCACAGCAGACACTATTAAAGGCAGGGGAAGCCATTTGTTCATGAATATACATTTGATACGTATAAATGCTTTGTGCCATGAATATTTATCTCTTTCATGGATTGCAGCTGCTGTGTATTGAAAACTATTAACAGGTTGGAAACCATCCTTTAGAAACCTATGCCTGCCATTTGTGTGCAAAATCATGTCTGGAAATTTATCTTTTCCCACTCTCTCTTTTGTGGGAAAGATAGAATACCACTGGGGCTTAAAGTGAAGTTGGTCCCTTAGTAGACAGAGAATTTGATAAAAATGGATGACTGCTTTCGTGAGTGAAAGTGAGTGAGTTGTGTCTGACTCTTTGCAACCCCATGGACTATACAGTCCACGGAATTCTCCAGGCCAAAATACTGGAGTGGGTAGCCTTTCCCTTCTCCAGGGGATCTTCCCAACCGAGGGATTGAACCCAGGTCTTCCGCATTGCAGGCGGATTCTTTACCAGCTGATCCATATATATATATATCTTTTTCCAACTTAAATTATTTTTGTAATTTTATAACCAAGGGAGATTTTATTTATCAACTGGCATTTGGGTTTTGAGGAATATTCCATTGGTAACAGAGCTGAAATCATCAGATGTTAAATAGTGTACAACTGTGAGGGTGAGGAGTGTCACTTAATTTTATTACCAAGATGGGATTCTTAGGCCTGTGGAACTTGGGGAATTTAGTGTGGGATGTACAGTTTTTCAGATTCTGATATTTTATATTCCCTCATGAGTTCTATAATCTAGTCACTCTTCTTTTTTTTTTTAATTTTTTTAAATTGGAGGATAATTGCTTTATAGTGTTGTGTTGATTTCTGCCCTACAACAAGGAGAATAAGATCTAGCCACACCTAACTCTTCTACACTTCTCAAACAACAAACCAAGCTCTCTCATGCCTCAGGGCATTTGTTAATTCCATTCCCATTGTCTGAAACATTTTTCTTTCCTATAATTCTGATTCTTACTGGATCTCCTCTTAGCCTCTTTCTCTTCAAGAATCAGCTGAAGCACTTGTATTTTGTGATACAAATCTTCTATGACCTGAAGTTGCTGTTATTTGTTGCTAAGTCTTGTCTGACTCTTTGTAAACTCATGGATTGTAGCACACCAGGCTTCCCTGTCTTCTGTCTCATGGAGTTTGCTCAAATTCATGTCCATTCAGTCAGTAATGTTTTCGAACCATCTCATCCTCTGATGCCCCCTTCTCCTTTTGCCTTCAAGTTTTACTAGCATCAGGGTCTTTTACAATGAACTGGTTCTTTGCATCAAGTGACCAAAGTATTGGAGCTTCTGCTTCAGCATCAGTCCTTCCAGTGAATATTTAGGGTTGATTTCCTTTAGGATAGACTAGTATGATATAGAAGTCCAAGTCAAGAGTCTTCTCCAGCACCACAGTTTGAAAGCATCAGTTCTTTGGTGCTCAACCTTCTTTACAGTCCAACTCTCACGTTTGTACATGACTACTGGAAAAATCATAGGTTTGACATGGACCTTTCTTGGCAAAGTGATGTCTCTGCTTTTAAATATGTTGTCTAGGTTTATCATAGCCTTCCTTCCAAGGAATAAGCGTCTTTTAATTTCATGGCTGCAGTCACCATCTGCAGTGATTTTGGAGCCCAAGAAAATAAAATCTACCACTGCTTCTACTTTTCCCCCTTCTATTTGCCATAAAGTGATGGGGCCAGATGCCATAATCTTAGGTTTATGAATGTTGAGTTTCAACACAGTTTTTTCATTCTCTTCTTTTACTCTCATCAAGAGGCTCTTTAGTTCCTCACTTTCGGCCATTAGAGTAGTATATCTGCATATTTGAGATTTTTGACATTTCTCCTGGCAATCTTGATTCCAGCTTGTAATTCATCCAGCCTGCCATTTTGCATGATGTACTCTGTACACAGGATCACCAGGTGGATCAGTGGCAAAGAATCTGCCTGCCAGTGCAGGATATGCAGGAAACAAGAGTTCAATTTTTTGGTCAGGAAGATCCCCTGGAGGAGGAAATGGCAACTGACTCCAGTATTCTTGCCAGGAAACTCCTGTGGACAGAAGAGCCTGGTGGGCTGTAGTCTATAGGGGTCACAAAGAGTCAGGCAGGGGTGAGGATGCAAGTAAACACTCTGCATATGAGTTTAATAAGCAGGTGACAATATACAGCTTTGTCATACTACTTTCCCAATTTTGAACCAGTTGTTCCATGTTCAGTTCTAACTGCTCTTTCTTGACCTGGGTACAGGTTTCTCAGGAGACAGGTAAGGTGGTCTGGTATTCCCATCTCTTAAAGAATTTTCCACAGTTTGTTGTAATTCACCTAGTCAAAGGCTTTAGCATAGTCAATGAAGCAGAAATAGATGTTTTTCTGGAACTCCATTGCTTTCTCCATGATCCAGTGAATGTTGGAAATTTGATATCTGATTCCTCTGCCCCTTTGAGACCCATCTTGTGTATCTGGAAGTTCTTAGTTTATGTACTGCTGAAGCTTAGCTTGAAAGATTTTCAGCATAATGTTGCTAGCATGTGAAATGAGTACAATTGTGCAATATTTGGAACATTCTTTGGCATTGTTCTTCTTTGTGATTGGAATGAAAACTGACCTTTTCCAGTCCTGTGGCCACGGCTGAGTTTTCCAAATTTTCTGGCATACTGAGTGCAACACTTTAACAGCATCATCTTTTAGGATTTGAAATAGTTCTAGAATTCTGTCACCTCCAATAACTTTGTTCATAGTAATGCTTCACAAGGCCTACTTGACTTCACACTCCAGGATGTCTGGCTCTAGGTGTATGACCACACCATCATAGTTATCTGGGTCATTACAACTCTTTTTGTATTGTTCTATGTATTCTCATCACCTCTTTTTAATCTCTTCTGCTTCTCTTAGGTCCATACCATTTCTGTCCTATATCATGCCTGTTCTTGCATGAGATGTTCCTTTGATATCTACAATTGTTTTGAAGAGATCTCTGGTCTTTTCCCATACTATTACTTTCCTCTATTTCTTTACATAGTTCATTTAAGAAGGCCTTCTTATCTCTCCTTTCTATTCTCTGGAACTCTGCATTCAGTTGGGTACATCTTTCCCTTTCTACCTTGCCTTTCACTTTTCTTCTTTCCTCAGCTATTTGTGAAACCTCCTCAGACAACTACTTTGCCTTCTTGCATTTTTTTTTCTTTGAGATGATTTTGGTTACAGCTTTCTGTGCAATGTTATGAACCTCCATCCATAGTTCTTTAGGCATTCTATCTACTGTATCTAATCTCTTAAATCTATTGGTCACCTCCACTGTATAATCTTTAAGGATGTGATTTACATCATACCTGAATGGAAAATTCTGAAAGAGATGGGAATACCAGACCACTTGACCTGCCTCTTGAGAAACCTATATGCAGGTCAGGAAGCAACAGTTAGAACTGGACATGGGACAACAGACTGGTTCCAAATAGGAAAAGGAGTACGTCAAGGCTGTATATTGTCACCTTGCTTATTTAACTTATATGCAGAGTACATCATGAGAAACACTGGGCTTGAAGAAGTACAAGCTGGAATCAAGATTGCTGGGAGAAATATCAATAACCTCAGATATGCAGATGACACCACTCTTATGGCAGAAAGTGAAGAGGAGCTAAAAAGCCTCTTGATGAAAGTGAAAGAGGAGAGTGAAAAAGTTGGCTTAAAGCTCAGCATTCAGAAAACTAAGATCATGGCATCTGGTCCCATCACTTCATGGGAAATAGATGGGGAAACAGTGGAAACAATGTCAGACTTTATTCTTGGGGGCTCCAAAATCACTGCAGATGGTGAGTGCAGCCATGGAATTAAGACGCTTACTCCTTGGAAGGAAAGTTATGACCAACCTAGATAGCATATTGAAAAGCAGAGATTGCTTTGCCAACAAAGGTCCATCTAGTCAAGGCTATGGTTTTTCCAGTGGTCATGTATGGATGTGAGAGTTGGACTGTGAAGAAAGCTGAGCGCCGAAGAATTGATGCTTTTGAACTGTGGTGTTGGAGAAGATTCTTGAGAGTCCCTTGGACTGCAAGGAGATCCAACCTGTCCATTCTGAAGGAGATCAGTCCTGGGTGTTTATTGAAGGACTGATGCTGAAGCTGAAACTCCAATACTTTGGCCACCTCATGTAAAGAGTTGAGTCATTGGAAAAGACCCTGATGCTGGGAGGGATTTGGGGCAGAAGGAGAAGGGGACAACAGAGGATGAGATGGTTGGATGGCATCGCTGACTTGATGGACATGAATTTGAGTGAACTCCAGAAGTTGGTGATGGACAGGGAGGCCTGGCGTGCTGTAATTCATGGGGTCGCAGAGTCAGACACGACTGAGCGACTGAACTGAACTGAACTGAAATGAAATGAATGGCCTAGTAGTTTTCCCTACTTTCTTCACATTAAGCCTGAATTTTTAAATAAGGAGCTCATGATATGAGCCACAGTCAGCTCCAGGTCTTGTTTTTACTGACTGTATAGAGCTTATTCATCTTTGGCTGCAAAGAACATAATCAATTTGATTTTGGTATTGACCATCTGTAGAGTTGTCTCTTGTGTCATTGGAAGAGGATATTTGCTATGACCAATGTATTCTCTTGGAAAAATTCTGTTAACCTCTGCCCTGCTTCATTTTGTACCCTAAGGCCAAACTTGCCTGTTACTCCAGGTATCTTTTGACTTTCCACTTTGCATTCCAATTCCTTATGATGAAAAGGGTACCATTTTGGTGTTAGTTTCAGAAGGTCTTGTAGGTCTTCATGGAACCATTCAACTTCAGCTTCTTCAGCATCCATGGTTGAGGCATAGACTTGGATTACTATGATGTTGAATGGTTTACCTTGGAAATGAACTGAGTTCATTCTGTTGTGTATGAAATTGCAACCAAAATTGCATTTGGATTCTTTTGTTGATTATGAGGGCTACTCCATTTCTTCTAAGGAATTCTTGCCTACAGTAGTAGATATAATGGTCATCTAAGTTAAATTCACTCATTCCTGTCGTTTTAGTTCGCTAAGATTTCAATGTTCACTCTTGCTATCTTCTGCCTGACCATGTCCAATTTACCTTGATTTATGGACCTAACATTCCAGGTTCTTATGAAATAATGATCTTTACAACACTGGGCTTTGCTTTCACCACCAAACACACCCACAACTGTGCATCATTTCTGCTTTGGCCCATCCACTTCAGTTTTTCTGGAGCCATTAGTAATTGCCCTTTGTTCTTCCCCAGTAGCATATGGGACACCTTCTGACCTTGTGGGCTCGTCTTCCAATGTCCTGAGTTTTTGCCTTTTCATACTGTCCATGGGTTTCTCTACATAAGAATACTGGAGTGGGTTGCCATTTTCTCCTCCAGGGGACCATATTTTGTTGGAATTGTTCACTATGAGTTGTCCATCTTGGGTGGCCCTGCACAGCATGGCTTATGGTTTCATTGAGGCTTATGCAAGCCTCTTTGCCACAACAAGGCTATGATCCATGAAGGGGCTTCTATGACCTACATTTCATCTTTAGGCTTCATTCTTGTTCCTTGAACATCCCTTAAATAGACCCTACCTTAAACAAAACAATATGCTACTTAAATGAATAGATGATAAATGTATCACACATTAAAATGAATAGATAAATGTATCACGTGTTAGTGATGAAGCTTTTTTAGTTATCTGGTACACCATTCAGGAATCACAAGGTTGTATCTCAGGAATGTAATATGTTCAATTTTGTTTAAAATAGATTCAGTGTTAACATATTACTTGGGAAAACTCTTTTACTAACCAGTGGTTTAGATCTCTACATGTTCTGGTCTTACTCACTTCCCATTATTCAGGCTAAAAATCAAGCTTTTTCAGAGAATCCATTTGTACTAGGCTAACCAATTCCATGCTACTTTTGGGCTCATGAATTAAATTATATTTAGGGTTACATCTTTCCCTAACTATTTGTATTTGGCCTTAAAATTTCTTCATTTAGTTTCTCAGTCAAGATTATTACTCTTGTCTGGATTTTATCCAAGACTGCTGTCCTCTTTCTAACCATAGAACTTACATTTGAATTGAGAATTCAAGTGTTGTTTGAGGAAAATTCTTAATTCCAGTCAATAATTTTAATCAGTAAAATAAAAATTATTATGTGCTTCTAATTATAATAAATTATTAATATAAAGAGTTCCTATGTGCTATTAATATAAAGAGTTCCTAACAAGATTTTTTTGGACACTTCTCTCTCTATATATATATGTATATATAGACTCTGTCTAGACTACAGATCTTTGCATGTCATTTACTTCTATGTCTATCTATCATCAACATCATCATCACCACCAAAATCATTTGTCTTAGTTCTTTCAGGTTGCTATAAGTGGCTTATAAACAGCACTTATCTTTTATAATTCTAGCGGCTGGGAAGTTCAAGATCACAATGCCAGCAGATTTGATGTCTGGTAATGATCCATTCTTGGTTTATAGACAATGACTTCTTGCCGTGTTCTTACATGGCAAGCTAGGCAAGTGATCTCTCTGGGGCCTCTTTTATAAGAACACTAATCCCATGCAGGAAGGCAGAACACTCATGCCCTAGTTATTTCCCAAAGGTCTCACTTCCTAATATCGTCACCGTAGGCATCGAATTTTTAACATGAACTTTGTGGGGGAGGGGGGGCGGGGAGGGACACAAATATTCAATCTATAGCATTGTCCTCTCTCTCTATTCAGTTTGTGTGTATCAATAGATCTCTTTATATATTTAAATAACTTATGACCACCACTCTCAAAAGAGAAATGAGGAAAGTCAGGAAGCTCTTTACTTGGGGACCAATTATTATTCCTTTATTTCTCTAGCCTTTCCTCTTTCATGTCTAGTTTTTAGCTATTTCATTGTTCATTAAAATGTCCTCCAGGGGAAAGAAGATGAGTTCTTAGCATCAAGTACGACGGGCTGTGCTCTAGGGATACTCATTAAGTGTCTGTTGACAATGCCGGTGATGATGATAAAATCCAAAGCAGTTAATTGGCTCTGTACCTGTTAGTAATCTCAGTGAAACTTAGCACTAGACATAGGTTAAAACAGCTGGAGGATTTTCTGTGAATAGGGATGCTCTTCTTATGGATAGGGATACCCATGTAGAGGGCTTTTATCTCTCAATTTCTCTCAACTTGGAATGGAATAACAGAGCAAGGCTAGATCTGGTAAAGGCAGAGCAGACAAGTGTGTCTGTAGTATTGCAGGATTGTGAGAAGGCACTATCTGCTCACACTCTTCCTTCACCCACAAAGGTTAAACCTACAGCTTATCCTTGAGCTAAGACATCCCTTCTATTTCCCCCTATTTGGGTATGCACAGGACCCTGTAGAAATAGCAGGTTTTCAACCTAGAGAGAAGGAAACCTTTCAGCTAATTCTTGAAGGATGTGTAGAAATAAGTGAAATGGACTGGAATGTCTGGGGGAAAGCTCTCTGTCTCTCGTCTCAGCTAAGATAGGCCAAGTTCAAAGTCCTGAAAGAGTGAAAGCATGAAATTATAAAATATCTACAGAGAAGAACCCAAAGCTAAGAGACAAGCTTCACCCACTAGACAATTTCCTCTGGGGCCACTCTGTGTAGCCTGAGATGTGCTCTTCATTTTCATATTTCAGAGCTTCCCCCTTTGTTTCTCAAAGGTTTTGAATTGTTTTCTGTACTTAATCGCTGTAACAATTTTAGATGTTTATTGATGCTAATGGTGAATACAAGTAAAAGTAGAACTTTATTCCCTAGAGTACACACATTTCCCTTGTACAATTTTTTCATTATGTTTTTGAACCCCAGTATAGTCTGGGGTTACAGGAAAACCTACCAACTTATTTACTAAGTAATGATACTATAAGTATGCCCATTTTATTTAAAAGTTAAGTTTTAGAGATTCAAACCAGTTTTCTAAATCTGAGATCAGTTTCACACACATAAAAATATATATGGTTGTGCTGTGAGATTTTGAGAGGAAATTTATTTAAAAGAATGTTATTTTATATTACCCACAGAGTACATGTTAAAATATGTCATATTTATTTCAAATGTCTTTCCTGCATGAAATAAGCCTATTCTTGGTAAACACATGTCTCCTGCCCTACCTACTTCAGGTTCTTGTCACTTTTCATCTCTCTCTCTTTTTTTTTTCCCTTCAAATTTTGTGAAGCCTATGGCTTTTAATTTCTATAAGACCTCCAAAATGCTAACTGTATCCCAAATTTGTGATTTTATTTTCTTTGCCTAAAAAAAGAGCCCAAATACACACAATGAGCCTACTTATTGGAAAAGACTTGAGGCTAGGAAAGATTGAAGGCAAAAAGATAAGGATGTGGAAGAAAATGAGATGGTTAGATAGCATCACTGACTCCATGGACATGAGTTTGAGCAAACTCTAGGCAATAGTGAAGGACAGAGGAGCCTGGTGTAATGTGGTCAATGGGATTGCAAAGAGTCTGACATGACTTAGCGACTGGACAAAAACAAACAAGACACACACACACACACACACACATACACACACACACACCCCATAAATAAATTTCAGAGGTTTCCACTAAAGGAAATACAGAAAAGAGGAAAAAGTGGGGTGTATGTTGGAATTTAGACAATAAATGACATTCTTCTCTTTCCTGCCTGAGTTTGAAACTATCTAGCAAACAGGACTAAGGATAATAATCAAAATATCAACTTTATCTGATACAAAAATCTGGATCGGAGAATGGCTTACATCTGCGACAAAGAGACATTAATTTTATACACCAGGCAGAGCTAGAAAACTCACAGTGTTCCTGACATGAAAATAGTGACAGGAGTGGTGTGTGTGTGTGTGTGTGTGTGTGTGTGTGTGAATCACTCAGTTGTGTCTAACTCTGTGCTATCTGCCAGGCTCTGCTGTCCATGGAATTCTCCAGGCAAGAATACTGAGTGGGTTGCCATTTCCTTCTCAGGGGATCTTCCGGACTCAGGGATCGAACCTGGTTCATTTGTGTCTCCTACATCGGCAAGCAAGTTCTTTACTAGTTGAGCCACCAGGGAAGCCAGGAGTGATATGTGCCCCTGTAACTTTTATAGCAACAAGAAGCACAGATAGCACCTTCCTGGAGGGAAAATTTGCTTCTGAAAGTTACAAGAGGGAGCTACGTGGAGGATTCCTGTTCCTTCTTTCAATTTATCAATCACATAAAGAAGAGTGAGAGAGGGCATGGGACTGTTTCTTCAGCAGTGGTCCCTCCATAGGGAAACCTTAAGACAGGAAACAGGAAGAGCCCCTCCTTTTGACATGTAAGGGCTCCTATTAGCCTCACTGTCTGAATTCAATTAGGCCATTTGGATTTTCTTTAAGCCTTTGGCAAGCTTCATGGCCACCCTGAACTATTCTTGGTTTGCTTATGCCTTTCAAAATTATCCTTAGGAGAGTTCTGAGAGCCTGGCTCTTGGGAAAGAGTACATTTTGTTCCAAATCTGTTCTTAGCTAAGCCAGAATGGAGCCAGATCTGGGTGCTTTCAAAACAGAACCTCTATATTAGTCACAAAAATTAGAGGCAATAAAACCTATCAGATCATCTGCTCCCTCCTCATGTCAAGCCCAGGGAAGGCGGGCTGCTAATCATCTTGAATTTACACTGTTTATCGGAAGAGTAACTAAATCAAGCTTCCTCAGTAACAGACGCTGAGGGGCTCACTATGTGTCAGCATACATATTCAGAAATGTATCCAGAGCACACGGAGAAGAATATACTCCAACAAAAGAAAAGTGCACTGACTCATTTTCACCACTCCGTCAATTTAATGTCTTAGTCAGCTTCCTACCTAGCACTCAAATCATACCCGCTTTTTTAATGTTCACTTTTATTTTGTTGAAATTATTCTCATCAGAGTCATTATCTTCCAGGTAAGATTTTCAATGAAAACCAGTTCTTGCTAATCAAGTGTTTTATTCATATCAACAATTGGAAATTTTGTTTTATGGATGTCCTACCAAGTCCACTTATTCTCAGTCAAATTCTGCACAGAGAAATTTTATAAAAATGTTTTGCTTTTGTCAATTTTAACAACCAATTTTACCATATGTAGTTTTTGTTTTGCTTTGTATGCTTATTTTTATCATTAATATTCATTATAAATAGGATAGAGCAAAACAGTTTGTAATTATTTCTTAGCCAATTTGTGAGAAAATACTAAACAATTCACCAGTTATTGCAAGATTACTGTATGATATAGGATTGGACTACTGTATTGCTAACCCAACTCTACTAGATGTTTCTCCATCACTCTGAGTATTTTAAAGCGCTTCTTCTCCTGGTGTAGCCAAGAGCATATGAAAAGGCCAAAGGTCTTGCTTTGTTCCATATTTATCAATATTTGGGAGAAAAGAAAGCTAGGAGTGTTAAAAAGAAAAAAAAAATTCTTTGTTCTCTTTTTTCTTTCTGTTTGTTGTAGCTTTGTCCTGTTTTTCTTCTTTATTCAGCCTTATCAAAGTTTCTCTGATTTATCCTTTTATGCTTCTGTCGCTAGTCTATCCTTTTTGTCTCCTGTTTGGTACTCTGCCTGCTGTTGGCTGTATTCTTTCTTTCTTGCATCTTCTGAATCTCACTCAGTATCTTGAACATTCTCCTCTGAAGCATTTAGCTGGGCATCTATCATCCTACCTCCATGTCTCACCAAGAGCTGCTTTTCTGAGCACTGGATGTTGTGTTGACAAAGGCATAGGGAAGAACTTCTTGCCTTTGCCACTTAGCATCCCACTTGGATCCAGCCACCATGCCAAAAGAGGCTGTGAAACTGTTTTTTGGTATGGCTCTAAAAGCAGCACTGAAAATGATCTTTCCATCTGGGCTTGGTTTTATGGGGCACAGGGATGGAAGTTCTGATCTCAGGATGACTTTGCCAGATCAAGGAACTTGGAATCACCATAGATTTATTGGAGAATAAATCTGCATGCTTGGACCTGCATCAGTTGATTTCATCCTTCATGCATTGAGATACAATTTGTGCCTTTTCTCAACTGTTTAAAGTGTTGTGGTATTGGGTCGAGATTTTGCAAGCATTTGTTATTGTCTCTGTTGTTATTTACTACTAACTGGGTTTGCATGTTTGCTTGTCTTGTAGTTCAGTGTATAACCATCACCACAGTCTATTTTCAGAACATTTACAAACTCCCTAAAAGAAACTCCAAACCATATTCATTAGCCATCTTTCCTCATTCCCCAACTGAGGAACTACTAATATTCAGTCTTCTGCCTCCATGGATTTGCTTATTTAGGGCATTTCAAAGAAATGGAATTACACAATGTGTGGCCTTCTGTAAGTGATTTCTTTCATTTAGCATCATATGTTCAACGCTCATTCATTTTAAAGCATGTATCTGTACTTCATTTTTTTATTGCCAAGAAACATTCTATTGCATGAATATGCCACATTTTGAATATCCATTCATTAGTTTATGGTTATTTAGCTTGTTTCCACTTTTTAGTCATTATAAATAATCATTATCCATAGTAATGAACATTCATGAGTATGCTTTTGTGTGGATATATGTTTTAATTTCTCTTGGGTATCTATCTAATGTTGGTATAGATAGGTCTTATGATAATTCCACAGCCATCATTTTGAGGAACTTTCAAACTATTTTCTAAAATGCCTGCCCTGTTTTACACAAATTCATTCTTTTGATTGTGGGCATCTTGTTTTCCCAACACCATTTGCTGAAAAGACTGTCCTTTGTTCATTGAATTGTCACGGTGCTCTTGTTGCAAATAAATTGGGCATAAAGGCAAAGATTTCTTTTCTGGACTGTCAGTTTAACTACATATGTCTAATCTCATGCCAGCACCACATTGTCTCGATTACTGTAAATAAATTTGAAAATGAGAAATATGAGTCCTCATTTTGCTCTTTTTCAAGATTCTTTTGGTTTCTGAGTCCCTTGACTTTTTGTATGAATTTTAGAATCATTTTGTCAATTATTGCAAGAAAATCAGTTATATTTTGAAAAAGACTACACTTTTGGTAGATTGATTGATGAATTGGTAGATTAATTTGCTGAGTAGTAATACATCTTAAAAATGTTAAGTCTTCTCATCCATGAAGGTAGGATGTTGTTCCATTTATTTAGATCTTTAATTTCTTTCAGTAATGTTTTATACTTTTCAGTGTACAAGCATTACACTTTAAAATGTTATTTCTATTTATTTGATATATTTTGCCATTATTGTAAGCAGAATTTTTTCTTATTTTAATTTTTGGATTGTTTGTGGCTTGTTATTTTTGTACTTTGAGCTTATATCCAGGTGCAAAGTTGAATTTGATTATTAGTACTAATAATGAATTTCTTTGGATTTTCTATATACAAGATCAAGTCACTTGCAAATAGAAATAGTTTCAATTCTTCCTCAAGGTAGGCTGGAAGTGAGTGACTGGTATTGTATTTTTTCTTACATATTTTCTGCTCGTGCACCCAGATTTGCTTGTGCATATGGCCTTTTGGATCCTCAGAAATATGTCAAACTCCTCTGTGGCCATCTACTTCTTTAACAGTTCCTTTAAAATTTCAGGTGAGGTCCAGGTTTTCCATTGCTGAAATCATAAGCATAAGCAGTTGCTTCTAGAAGTTTGTTATTGTGTTAGAAGTGCCCTGGAGATAGGCCTAGGTAAACTGAGCTCTGAGTCAAATCAAACAGCCAACATACTCTGGGAACAGTGATTTTCTAGGGCACTGCAATTTTGAACAGGCTATTGACCTTTTTCTTGGATAATGCTTTTATTGGAATTCCACAAGAGG
The DNA here is from genome assembly GCF_042477335.2 of Ovis canadensis. Classification (NCBI taxonomy): domain Eukaryota; kingdom Metazoa; phylum Chordata; class Mammalia; order Artiodactyla; family Bovidae; genus Ovis; species Ovis canadensis. The sequence continues at coordinate 133,948,437 of NC_091247.1, read as the reverse complement.
TCAGATTTCTCCATTGTCAGCAATGTCAACTTTTGTCTAGGATGTCACTGAGCTGGGGAGTGAAAGTGTAAGTATAATCTAAGTCAGAATGGCAGATAACCCATTGTCTCACTGAGGTTCAGTAATTTTTTTTCTATATAGATGGTTTTTAGTTTGTTGCTGTCACTAAGTCATGTCTGACTCCTGAGACCCTCATGGACTGTAGCCCACCAGGTTCCTCTGTCCATCGAATTTCCCAGGCAAGAATACTGGAGTGGGTTGCCATTTCTTATTCCAGCAAATCTTCCCGACTCCAGGGATCAAATCTATGTCTCCTGCATTGACAGGTGGATTCTCTACCACTGAGCCATCTGGGAACATATATGTAGAGTATGTCAGGTGAAATGATGGGCTGGATGAATCACAGGCTGGAATTAATATTTCCAGGAGAAATATTAACAACCCCAGATATGCAGATGATACCACTCTAACGGAAGAAAGTGAAAAGGAACTAAACTGTCCCTTGATGGATGTGAAAGAGAAGAGTGAAAAAGCTGGTTTGAAATTCCATGTTCAGAAACTAAGCTTGTGGTATCTTGTCCCATCACTTCATGGCACGTAGAAGGGGGAAAAGTGAAGCAGTGACAGATTTTATTTTGGGGGGCTCCAAGATCACTGCAGTTGGTGACTGCAGCCATGACATTAAAATAAGCTTGCTCCTTAGAAGAAAAGCTATGACAAACCTAGACAGTATATTATAAAGCAGAGACATCACTTTGCCAACAAATGTCTGTGTAGTCAAAGCTATGGTTTTTCCAGTAGTCATGTACGGATGTGAAAGTTGGATCATAAAGAAGGCTGGACTGGAATCATATGGAAACTTATTCAGAAACATGACTGGTGCCCAGGCTATAATGACTCAAAAGGAAGGCATGCCTTGCATGGTGAGTAGAGCCTATATGTGTAAGTTCTTCGGTTTCTCATAGAATGAGACTAGTTCCAAGAGGAAGCATCCAAGTCACTGTAGAGAGTTCCATTATACTGTATTGATCAAAGGAATCAAAAGCTCATCCAGATTCCAAAAGAGGGTTCACAAACTCAGCCTCTTTATGGACTGTAGGAAGGTGCTATTGCAAAAGAGCATGTGGGTGGCAGATATTGTGTGGATATCTATTGAAAGCACAATTGTCCACATTCGTTGCAATGTAGCTGCTTTTTTAACTCTATCATCTCATCTGAAACTCAAGTTCAAGGAAGTTCACTTAGGTCTCTCTATATCCCCAATGCCAAGCACTCAGTAAATGTTTGAACTGAAGGCTTGAAGGCTTAAAGCCTGGAGAGATGTAAAGAAGAAATGTGAGAAGAAAAAGGAACTTGAAATTGACTAATTGTATCAGCTTTATAATGAGTGAGGATTTCTTCTTGATGTAAAAACAGCTTGGTGTGCGGGTCTATGTTTCTTTAACCTACTTTTCCTTTCTGCGTTCAGTTTCTTTTTCATTCAGCCAAGATGGGAATATTCATCATTTCCAAGGCTCTGTGCCATTACCCTCAATTACCATTTTGTTTTTAGCTTTATTCTGGCAAAACTGTGCCCCTGGCCAACCTAACCATTCATCTTTCTATATTCTACAATGAATTATTGATCACTGCCAGATAAAATTCACCCAGGCTTCTAGGATGCTGCTGTGAGCTCACAGTTGATGCTTGTATTAGTTTGGACGGGTTTATAGATTGATCAGGCTTCCCTCCCGGCTATAGTTCTCTCATTTCTCTTCCTAAGGCCCAGGCTGAAGGGGCAGCAACTACCTGAAGCATGTTCTTCTCCTGATGGGGGTCAGAAACACCAGAGACACCATGAGTAGAAATAAACACCGTATTTACTACTTAGAATCGAAACTGGCACACTCTCCTTTCAGATGTGCTCTACCGTCCAAAGAAAGACTAAGCCAAACAATGTGAAGCAAGTATATTCCTTATGTAGACAGAGGAAAACAATGGTACAAACAATGGTACAAACAATGGTATATAGATTTCAGATTTTTACTGGATCCTCTCAGCTGTCCCTCATCCTTTCTGTGTATCTCCAATTAGTGATTTTTATAATTTTCCTCCAAAGTCATTTACAATTTCATTCAGGATCTCAATCTCTCCATTAACCTACCTTATTCTGAGTAAAAGAGTCACTCTCCAACTTCAAATATAAATTAGAGATTTTTCAGCTGGAACTTTCTTAACTTTCAGTGGATCCCTTATATTAGTCATTTCTCTGTATGGTCCCCTCCAAGCTTAGCGGAAATCATATCCATGGTTCAGTTCAATGTTAATCCTTTCACCTCTTTTCTGGAACCTAGCCCTTCTGATCTTCTTTGGTTTGACACTGTTAATTATATCCTCTTATAATTTGAAATTGTTCTTCTCGTCTTATTAATAGAGTAGTTATGAGACAGTATAAACTATGAAAGCTATAAAAAATTCAGCCGTATTGTTTTATCATATGAATATTGGAAATATCATTTTAATATAGGAAAGGCATGAAAGTAATTCAGTATAGAATGAAGCAGTAGATTGAATGAATAAACCAAGTGGTATAGACACCTATGTGGGAGGATTTAAACTGACAGGGGACATGAATTCTTTAAATTTTATTTTCTGTGGCACAGCAATTATAAGAGACTCCAAATGATAGCTATGGTAGTTAGTGAATTTTCTTGGATGCCTTCATCTCTAGGCTTTAAGACAATTGAAATCTCTGGTTGCCAATGCTGTGAGCTGATGATGAGTTTTCTGTTGCAGAGTAACAAATTACCATCATATATTTATGGGCTTAATACATATTTTTATTACCTCAGTTTCTATAGTCTCAGTGCTCTTTAATGGAGCCCTTGTCTCGGAATTTTATTTTATTAATTAATTAATTTCTTTTAATTGGAGAATAATTACTTTACAATATTGTGATTTTTTTGCCATGCATCAACATGCATCAACATGCATGAACATGATGATAGGTATACATGTGTCTCCCTCATTCTGAATCCCCCTCCCACCTCCCTCCCCACCCTATCCCTCTGAGCTGTCCCAGAGCACTGACTTTGGGCACCCTGCTTCATGCATTGACCTTGCACTGATCATCTGTTACACATATGTTAATATACATGTTTCAGTGGTATTCTCTCAAATCATCCCACTTTTGCCGCCTTCTGCTCTGTCCAAAAGTCTGTTCTTTACCTCTCTGTCTCCTTTGCTGCCCTGCATGTAGGATCGATGGTACTATTTTTCTAAATTCATATATATGTGTTAATATACAGTATTCGTCTTTGTCTTTCTAACTTACTTCACTCCGTATAATAGGCTCCAGGTTCATCTACCTCATTAGAACTGACTCAAATGCATTCATTTTTATAGCTGAGTAATACGATATGTACCACAACTTCGTTATCCATTCATCTGCCAATGGATATTTAGGTTGCTTCCATGTCTTAGCTATTCTAAATGGTGCTGCAATGAACATTGGAGTACAAGTGTCTCTTTCAATTCTGCTTTTCTCTGGGTATATGGCCAGCAGTGGGATTGCTGGGTTGTATGGCACTTCTATTCCCAGGTTTAGAAAATGTAGGTCAGAACTTTGATCTCCTCTGAGCCTTGGGATCACTTTCATAGCTTACACTGATTGTTGGCAGAGTTCAATTCCTTGTTGTTGTAAGACTGAAGTCCTTGTTTTCTTTCTGGCTGTGGTCTGGGGACTGCTCTTAGTCCCTAAAGGCTGCCCTCAGGTCCTTGCCGCACGGTCCTTTAGACAGGCAGCTCACAACATGATTGTTTGCTTCTTTATGCTGCAGGAGAATCTATCTTGTTGTGAAGCTCTCTTTTAAGAAAAGCTTAGATTCTTTTTTTTAAAATTTACTTTTGTTTTTAAAGACTGTTTAGTTTCTTTTATGTCTACAATTGTGTGTGTGTGTGTGTGTGTGTGAGCCATGCAGCATGTGGGATCTTGGTTCCCCAACCAGGGATCAAACCTATGCCCTCTGCATTGGAGCGTGGAGTCTTAACCACTGGGTGCCAGGGAAGTTCCTAGATTCTAATTTAAAGACCCACTCAGGCAAAGTTCTCTTTTGTTTATCTCAGTTTGGTACCTCAATTATATCTACAAAATTCCTTCTCTATTGCCATGTAATATAAAGTAAACACAAGAATGAAATCTTATATTCATGAATTTCATCCACACTCAAGAGAAGATTATAGAGGTTGCATATGGCAAGGGTAAATCTTGATCACCAACTTAAAATTATTTCTATCACAAATAAAAACCTCCAAATTACCTTTCAAATGAAATTCAGAATTCTTAAGACTGACGTAATTGTTTATTTAATGAATATTTGCCTTTTCTTCTGACAGAGGAAGGTAAATAAAAGCTTTAAATTTGTTTTCACTTTTGTGCTTTGTGACTTTTTTTTAAGTAAAAAAAGATCTTTTATTTATTTTTTTTACCTGTTACTCTGGAAAATTCCTTTGCTTCTCTTGTGTTAGATCTTTTCTTCTTGGGTCATGTCTTAATTTATTTTGTTTTAGTCATTCCGTTTGGTTTTATACATCTTCTGCTGCTGCTGCTAAGTTGCTTCAGTTGTGTCTGACTCTGTGTGACCCCATAGACGGCAGCCCACTAGGCTCCTCTGTCCCTGGGATTTTCCAGGCAAGAATACTGCAGTGGGTTGCCGTTTCCTTCTCCAATGCATGAAAGTGCCTCTAGTAGCCTCCTAAAAGTAAGTTAAGGAAAGATACACATTTTAAATTCATATTCATCTAAAAATCTTTATCCTGTTTTTATGCTCCACCTAGCCTGGCTGGATATAAAATTCCAGATTGAAATACTTTTTTCCTTGGAATTTTGAAGTCATTGCTCCATCCTTTAAAAAAAATTCCAATGTGGTTATTAAATCCTGTGTCATCCTGATCTTATTCCTGAGTTTGTAACATATTTTAATCTTTCTGGAAGCTTATACAGCCAGATCTTTGTCTTTAGTGCTCTAAATTTTCACAATGACCTGTCTCACTGGAAGTCTTTTAAAAACTCATAGATCTGACAGGCTGTAGTTTATAAGAATCACTTGGGTTGATTGATTTAAAAATAATAGATTTGAATATTCAAAATTGGAAGTGTGAGAACTTTATGGTTTAGACTCTTTATGGTGGCTTAGACCAAGGCAACTATGGTATCATAGGGAGGTGGATATATTTAAGTTATGTTTATGTATTGAATAGACATAATACAAGACATAATACAAAGACAAAGCTTTTGACTATGTGGATCATTATAAACTGTGGAAAATTCTGAAAGAGATGGGAATACCAGACCACCTGACCTGCCTCTTGAGAAACCTATATGCAGGTCAGGAAGCAACAGTTAGAACTGGACTTGGAACAACAGACTGGTTCCAAATAGGAAAAGGAGTACATCAAGGCTGTATATTGTCACCCTGCTTATTTAACTTCTATGCAGAGTACATCATGAGAAATGCTGGGCTGGAAGAAGCACAAGCTACAGTCAAGATTGCTGGGAGAAATATCAATAACCTCAGATATGTAGATGACACCACCCTTAAGGGAGAAAGTGAAGAAAACTAAAGAGCCTCTTGATGAAAGTGAAAGAGGAGAGTGAAAAAGTTGGCTTAAAGCTCAGCATTCAGAAAACTAAGATCATGGCATCTGGTCCCATCACTTCATGGGAAATAGATGGGGAAACAGTGGAAACAGTGGCTAACTTTATTTTTTTTTTTGGCTCCAACATCACTGCAGATGGTGGCTGCAGCCATGAAATTAAAAGATGCTTACTCCTTGGAAGAAAAGTTATGACCAACCTAGACAGCATATTGAAAAGCAGAGACATTACTTTGCCAACAAAGGTCCATCTAGTCAAGACTATGGTTTTTCCAGTAGTCATGTATGGATGTTGGACCATACAGTTGGACCATTAAGAAAGCTGAGTGCTGAGGAACTGATGCTTTTGAACTGTGGTGTTGGAGAAGACTCTTGAGAGTCCCTTGGACTACAAGGAGATCCAACCAGTTCATCCTAAAGGAGATCAGTCCTGAGTGTTCACTGGAAGGACTGATGCTGAAGCTGAAACTCCAATACTTTGGCCACCTGATGCAAAGAACTGACTCATTTGAAAAGACACTGATGCTGGGAAACATTGAGGGCAGGAGGAGGAGGGGACGACAGAGGATGAGATAGTTGGATGGCATCACCTACTCAATGGACATGAGTTTGGGTGGATTCCGGGGGTTGGTAATGGACAGGAAGGCCTGGTGTGCTGTGGTTCATGGGGTTGCAAAGAGCTGGATTTGACTGAGTGACTGAACTGAACTGAATAGACATAAACCAGCACATAGAGTGTTTTTATAGATGACATCCTGACTTTTGGAACATGAAGCAAAGGGGGAAGGGAAGCACATTGAAAAGGAGAGCAAAGATATAGTTGTGTGTGAGACTGCAGTTGAGTATATAGGTCTGGACTTAAAATAGAGGTCTAGAAAAGGCATACATTTGGAATCCATTGGTATTGATATAATATTTAAAATCATAAGAGTAAAAAAGTCAAGAATTTAGCAAATGTAGATGAGTGAAAAGAATGCCCAGGTAGAGCTGTAGAGAAGTCTAACAATGAGGGGTAAGTAGCAAAGGATGTGGAGAAGGCAATGGCAACCCACTCCAGTGCTCTTGCCTGGAGAATCCCAGGGATGGCGGAGCCTGGTGGGCTGCCGTCTACGGGGTCGCACAGAGTCGGACACGACTAAAGCGACTTAACTGCAGCAGCAGTGAACGATGAGCCAAGAAAAGTATCTTGAGAAGGAGAGAGTAAAGAAATAGGAAGGAAACTAGGAAAGAAGGAATTCTAAATGTCTAGAGAAGAGATTTTTCAGAGGAAGGAATAATCAGTGTGTTGAATTTTGCTGAGAGGTCTAAACAGTTTGAGAAGTATCCATTATGTTTAGCCAGAGGTTGGTCATTGTGATCTTGGTAAGAGAAGCTTTAGTAGTGTGCTGAGTGAAGATAGAATGGGATGTAAAAAGAAGCAATTCTTTAAGTTACTTGGTTCTGAAAAATAATTAAGAAAAAGAATGTAATTAGAGTGAGTTATATGGTCAAAGTGGAGAAGGCAATGGCACCCCACTCCAGTACTCTTGCCTGGAAAATCTCATGGACAGAGGAGCTTGGTGGGCTGCAGTCCATGGGGTCGCTAAGGAGTCGGACACGACTGAGCAACTTCACTTTCACTTTTCCCTTTCATGCATTGGAGAAGGAAATGGCAACCCACTCCAGTGTTCTTGCCTGGAGAATCCCAGGGACGGGGGAGCCTGGTGGGCTGCCGTCTATGGGGTCGCACAGAGTCGGACATGACTGAAGTGACTTAGCAGGAGCAGCAGCAGCATATGGTCAAAGGACTTCTTCAAGGTGCTAGTGGAAAAAAGAGAGATAGAATCAAGAAGAGTCAACCATGAGGAATTATTACCAAAGAAAAAGTGTTCCTAAAAGAATGGAAGGGAATGGCATCTACAACACAGGCAGAGAGTTGAGTTTTAGAGAGGGAAGGCATGCTAATTCTGTAGTTACAGGCGGAAGAGTGGGAAAGGATATATCCAGACATGTTTTGTGAATTTCATTGGGGGAAAATGAGAAAGTCTGTATTTGGTGGCTACAACTCATACAGAGTGAGGAGGGTAAAAGCTATTTGGAGAGATCTGGAGAGATTGCTAAGTGGTGCTGAGAACCCTATTGAAGTGGGTAATCACGAATTTTTAATTATGTCAATTATATTAGTTATATAATTTTCGCTTAAAACCCAAACTCCTTTGCCTAATGATTCTCAAATGAAGATCTGCTTTAGAATTACATAAGAACCTTTTCCTTCCACTTTTTCCGAAGTTGAACTTCAGCTGAGACCAAACGATTCCAAATGTCTGGGTATGAAAAATAACATGTCTTTTAAAACCTCCAAACATTTATTATTTGATTATTATGCACAGAATCACTTTTTTGGCATGATATACATGGGTTTTCATGATTAGGCTGCTTTTGATGTGTTCATCTTTACTTCCTGCTATTCTTTGGTTTGAATTCCTAAACTCCATAATAAACCACATGTTATGGGGGTCCCTAATTGTCCCATGATTTTGCATCATTTTATCAATACTGACCCAGAATAGAAAGCCAAACAAGCAGCACCTCTTAATTAATCATCGAGAAGACTTAATTCTACATCACTAGTTACAGAACACACATCAGTCCCTCCATTCTTTTCTGTATCTCTCTCCCTGATAGGGGTCTGGTCTGCATTGTCTGGATTCCTTTGTTAAAGGCAGTAGTTCAGAAAATAACAGTTGTGATGGAAAAAATGTTGAATGCATGGCAGCTCTGGTGCAAGTACAAAACCAAACTCATGAGTCTCTTCCATACATTTTGGAACCAGGTCACCGGTCAAACCAAGATGAGAGGAGAAAATCAAGTCCCATGAAAACGAAGAGGGCCTGATATCTACAAAGAGACGAAGCACCAAAAAGGCATGGTATTTCAGAGACATAGAGAGGACAGAGGTTTTAGAACAGGGAGAGACTAACCAAATGGGTCAAATGCTGCAGACAGTCATGTCAGATAAGAACTGAGAATCACTCATCGTCGTGGGAAATATAAAAGCCCTTGGAGACCTTTGTGAGAGCAATTCCAATGGGCACAAGAAACAAGAGCCAGATCACAGCAGGGTGAGGGATAAAGTGGTTATTAGGAAATAGAGACGTCTTGCAGCATGAAATTCTTTAAAGAGTCTGATAGCAAAAAAGCAGAGTAGTATGGGGTCACAGAGAAGCATTTCTTTATTCAAGACTGGAGAAACTTAAATCTCTATATACACATAAACATGTATATGAATTTTAGGGAAAGAAACAGGAAAGAGAAGAAAAGAAAATGGAGAGGGTGAAGGAGAAGATGACAGGAGGAAAGAGCACGAGGAAGATGAGGAGGAACAGGAAGAGAGAGAAGAAGAGGAAGAGACTGGGTGACGGCGGGGAGGTGGTAGGGTCACTGGGGAGACAAGATTCCTGCGGAGAAATTGGAATTTGCAGGAGAGAGAACTTCAGAAAGAAGACATCTTCTTTCACTAAGAAAATGAGGGAATGCTGAAGATGCAAATAGATGAAACACACTCTAGGCTCTAGCAGACCAAGGTGGAAAGAGCTGTTGTTTGCAGTCTCTCACCTTGACCAAGTTAAAGAAAACTGTCATAAGTAAGAATGGGGGAAGAGGAATCAAATCTGGGTTTTGAGGAGGAAGAACACTTTGTAACATGTCCTCTGAGGGAAAAGTGAAAGGGAATGGTGGATGGCACAAGGAGATATAGCTTAGAAATAGCTGAGGTTGGAGACCATGAATGCGAATTATCTCTGATGACGTGATTTTACTCTAGCAGCTCTCAGTGTCAAGAACTATGCTTGTATATTATAGATATTTATATGATATTGTTATGTTAATTTCAATGATGCACAGTAATATCATCTCATGAGATAGGGTGGTTTTTTTTTTTTCAAAACTCTAATAAATGCCAGTTTCATTCAACCAGAGACACTACTAGAAGGATTTATCATGAACTCCACATATGAAATGATCATGAAATATGTCATTTAAGAAATGTTGCAAATTGTGCTATGGAAACAGCACAGCTTTGCAATATAAGCAGCAATGCCCTCACCAGCTGTTGATTTTGCCTGCAAGATTTAAATCACTGCATAATGGCTGCTGATGCTGGTATGAAGTGTATCTAATATAATCTCACAAGTTCTATGAATGATTAAGTATCCTAGGTTTAAGAGAGGTTGGGGTAAATAGGTGCTTTATTATTGCACATGTTTGAATCACACAAACTTTCATAAAACATCAGACTTATGTTTGGATTGCTTCAAAGTAGGGGGAAAAAAAAAAGCTCATTCAGTAGTATGTAGGAAGGAGGCTGACTGTATAAATGTCTTCTTTTTTGCGCTAAAGCCCCTGTCTTCATCTTGGCATCTGTGATATTTTACCATCCTTGAGAGCTCCAGGTCGGTTTTCTTCTTCATGTTTAATTTTTTTTCTTTAATTATCCCGGAAATGTAGAGGATCTCCAAAGTTATACCCTTGTTTTTTTTCCTTCTATACTCTATTAATGGTTTAATCACTCCTCTTTGTCTTTTCCCATTGCCTGTACGTTGTATGTTTCCTTCTGTGGCCTGTATGCTGTCATCCAGAGAAATGGGCCATAAAAAGTCGAGACTATAGATCTGAGATTTAGGAGAGAAGTGGAGGCTGTAAAAGGACACTGAGTTAAGAATATTTACTATCTTTCCTTTTGACAAACTCCTACAAATCTCTGTAGATCCAGCTCTAATAATACTAGCAGAATACTAATAGTAAATTAATTAATGAGTTTTTCTATATATAAGCATTTTTCTGAGTCTTTTATTCTTTAATTTCATATTAAACTGTCATTTTGCTTATTTAAATGTTATTTTTTCCAGCTTTATTGAGATATAAGTTTAAGATGCACAGCATAATGACTTATATATAGTATGAAATGATTACCACAATAAGTTTGGTTAACATCCATCATCTTCAGTTCAGTTCAGTTCAGTCACTCAGTCATGTCGGACTCTTTGCGGCCCCATGAATCGCAGCACGCCAGGCCTCCCTGTCCATCATCAACTCCCGGAGTTCACTCAAACTCGTGTCCATCGAGTCGGTGATGCCTCCAGCCATCTCGTCCTCTTCGTCCCCTTCTCCTCCTGCTCCCAACCTCTCCCAGCATCAGAGTCTTTTCCAATGAGTCAACTCTTCGCATGAGGTGGCCAAAGTACTGGAGTTTCAGCTTTAGCATCATTCCTTCCAAAGAACACCCAGGGCTGATCTCCTTCAGAATGGACTTGTTGGATCTCCTTGCAGTCCAAGGGACTCTCAAGAGTCTTCTCCAACATCACAGTTCAAAAGCATCAATCCTTTGGCGCTCAGCTTTTTTCATAGTCCAACTCTCACATCCATACATGACCACAGGAAAAACCATAGCCTTGACTAGATGGACCTTCGTTGGCAAAGTAGTGTCTCTGCTTTTGAATATGCTATCTAGGTTGGTCATAACTTTCCTTCCAAGGAGTAAGCATCTTTTAATTTCATGGCTGCAGTCACCATCTGCAGTGATTTTGGAGCCCCCAAAAATAAAGTCTCTCACTGTTTCCACTGTTTCCCCATGTATTTCCATCATCTTATAAAGATACAAAAAAAAGAGAGAAAAAAATGATTTTTTTCCTTGTGATGAGAACTCTAAGGATCTACTCTCAACAACTTTCCCATCATGTGTGTGCGCTAAGTCGCTTCAGTTGTGTGTGACTCTGTGCAACCCTACGGGCTGTAGTCCCGCAGGGTCCTCTGTCCATGGGGATTCTCCAGGCAAGAATACTGGAGTGGGTTGCCATGCCTGGATCTTCCCAATCCAGGGATTGAACCCATATCTCTTATGTCTCCTGCATTGGTAGGAAGATTCTTTACTAGCACCATCTGGGAAGCCTTCCGTATATCACATAGTGTCAAATATGGTCATGTTGTACATCACATCTCAGGCACTTATTTATCTTATAACTGAAAGTTTGTAGCTTTTGACTATCTTCATTCAATTCTCCCTTCTCCTACCTTCCACTTCTGCATTCTGAGTATGTTCACTTTATCAGCTCATCTGATCCAACCCCAAACTTGATGGTATTATTTTAAAATGTATTTTTAATTGAGGATAATTACAATACTGTGTTGGTTTCTGCCATACATTAACATGGATCAACCATAGGTATACATCTGTCCCGACCTCTTGAGCTTCCTTCCCACTTCCCACCCCATCCCATCCCTCTAGATTGTCACAGAGCCCCAGTTTGAGTTCCCTGAGTCATACAGCAAATTCCTACTGGCTATTTATTTTACATATGTTAGTATATTTGTTTCCATGCTACTCTCTCCATTCATCCCAACCTCTCCTTCCCACCCATTCATCCCCATGTCCATAAGTCTGTTCTCCATGTCTGTGTCTCCACTGATGCCCTGCAAATAGGTTCATCAGTACCATCTTTCTAGAGTCTATATATGTGTTAATATACGATATTTGTTTTTCTCATTTTGACTTACTTCACTCTGTATAATAGGCTCTAGGCTCATCCACCTCACTAGCACTGACTCAAATGCTTTTTTTTATTGCTGAGTAATATTCCACTGTATATATGTGCCACAGTTTCTTTATCCATTCATTTGTCAATGGATATCTAGATTGCTTCCATCCCCTAGCTATTGTAAATAGTGCTGCAATGAACACTGTGGTACAATGTGTCTTTTTCAAGGTATTATTGTGTTTACTCATATGCATATATCTAACTTCCCTAGACTTTAAACTTTTAAGAAGAGGGACATAATATCATTTATATTTTTATCCCCTACAGGGCTTCTTCATACTTCTTGCCTGTTGTTCAGTTGCTAAGTCGTGTCTAACTCTTTGTGACCCCGTGGACTCAGCACATCCAGCTTCCCTGTCCTTCACTATCTTCTGGAGTTTGCTCAAATTCATGTCCATTGAGTTGGCAATGCTTTCCAACCATCTCGTTCTGCCACCTTCTTCACCTTTTGCTTTCAGTCTTTCTCATCATCAGGGTCTTTTCAATTGAGTTAGCTCTTGGCATCAGATGGCCAAAGTATTGAGGTTTCAGCTTCAGCATCAGTCTTTTCAGTGAATATTCAGGGTTGATTTCCTATAGGATTGACTGGTTTGATCTCCTTGCTGTTCAAGAGACTCTTAAGAGTCTTCTCCAACACCACAATTTGAAAGCATCAATTCTTCGGCACTCAGCCTTCTTTACAGTCCAACTCTCACATCCATACAATACTACTGGAAAAATCATAGCTTTGACTATATGGACTTTTGTTGTCAAAGTGAAATCTTTGCTTCTTAATACACTGTTTATGTTCATGGCTGCTTGCATTAAATATGTGATAAACACATATTTGTTGAAGAACTGAATGAATAAGAGAAAAGGAAAAGAATGCACATAATAAAAATTTGAAAACCATTAATTCTATCCTTAAAAAATAATTCTTTTTCATGTAAATTGTGAGTTGTTTAAAGATAGAATTTATTTGATTGTTTCTGTCAAAGTGCTAGCACATGTAGTTCAGTTCAGTTCATTTCAGTCCCTCAGTCGTGTCCAACTCTTTGTAACCCCATGGACTACAGCACGCCAGGTCTCCCTGTCCATCACCAACTCCTGGACTTTACTCAAACTCAGGCCCACTGAGTCAGTGATGACATCCAACCATCTCATCCTCTGTCATCCCCTTCTCCTCCCGCCTTCAGTCTTTCCTAACATCAGGGTCTTTTCAATAAGTCAGTTCTTCACATCAGGTGGCCAAAGTATTGGAGTTACAGTTTCAGCATCAGTCCTTCCAATGAATATTCAGGACTGATTTCCTTTAGGATTGATTGGTTTGATCTCCTTGCAGTCCAAGGGACTCTCAAGAGTCTTCTCCAACACCACAGTTCAAAAGCATCAATTCCTCAGCACTCAGCTCTACTTATAGTCCAACTCTCACATTCAAACATGACTACTGGAAAAACTAAAGCTTTGTCTAGATGGACCTTTGTCAACAAAGTAATGTCTCTGCTTTTTAATATGCTATCTAGGTTGGTCATAACTTTTCTTCCAAGGAGCAAGTGTCTTTAATTTCATGGCAGCAGTCACAATCCACAGTGATTTTGGAGCCCCCCAAAATAAAGTCTGTCACTGTTTCTGCTGTCTCCCCATCTATTTGCCAAGAAGTGATGGGACCAGATGCCATGATCTTCGTTTTTTGAATGTTCGGTTTTAAGCTAGTTTTTTCTCTCTCCTCTTTCACTTTCATCAAGAGGCTCTTTAGTTCTTCTTTGCTTTCTTCCATAAGGGTAGTGTCATTTGCATATTTGAGGTTATTGATATTTCTCCTGGAAATCTTGATTCCAGCTTGTGCTTCTTCCAGCCTAGCGTTTCTCATGATGTACTCTGCACATAGGTTAGATAAGCAGGGTGACAATATACAGCCTCGACATACTCCTTTCCCTATTTGGAACCAGTCTGTTGTTCCATGTCCAGTTCTAACCATTGCTTCTTGACCTGCATACAGATTTCTCAAGAGGCAGGTCAGGTGGTCTGGTATTCCCATCTCTTTCAGAATTTTCCACAGTTTGTGGTGATCCATACAGTCAAAGGCTTTGGTATAGTCAATAAAGAAGAATTATGTTTTTCTGAAACTCTTTTGCTCTTTTGGTGATCAGTGGATGTTGGCAATTTGATCTCTGGTTCCTCTGCCTTTTCTAAATCCAGCTTTGACATCTGGAAGTTCATGGTTCATGTACTGTTGAAGCCTGGCTTGGAGAATTTTGAGTATTACTTTGCTAGCGTGTGAGATGAGTGCAATTGTGTGGTAGTTTGAGCATTCTTTGGCATTGCCTTTCTTTGGAATTGGAATGAAAACTGACCTTTTCTAGTCCTGCAGCCATTGCTGAGTTTTTCAAATTTGCTGGCATATTGACTGCAGCACTTTTATAGCAATCATAGATACTCAGTAAATACTTATTGATTTATTGGTTAAAATCTGTATTTTACCCTGAAGAGTGGAAAGCTAAAGAATGTATCTTCTAACTCAAAGTTAGAATTCACTGAGTACCTACTGCCTATCTTCACATTAATTGTGTCAAGAATTTGATTCTTTGGATGTGTGTTTGAGGAATGTTTGCTGAGTTTGAATGAGTATGCTGAGTATACTACTGAGTATATGAGTATACTGCTCCATTGCTAAAGGTGCATGTGCCATGAGGACTAACCACTTATATTTCAATCTGTTTCTCTTCTGTTCCAGTCATCTACCAACCTGGCACTATTGTGCAATATTTTTTGCATTGACTGAAGACAGTTTGTTATAAATATAACAGGTGCCTTGAGCCAAGTTGCACATTAACAGCAGACACTTTTGAGTCAAAATATATACTATAACCAATTTGTTGAAGAGACTCAATTTATTTAATGGTTAATTTGTTTATGGAAAAATCATGAAAATTTACACTGGTTAAAATGGAGAAATAAGACATTCAACTAAATGATAATATTTTTGTTTGTTATAAAACCATACAATAAAAAAAGTAAGAAATCTAAGAATTATTGTTCAAACTGACAAAGTAAATTTGTGAGAGGATATTATTTGCAAGTGAAATATCCTTTTTTCCTGAAAAGCAACCAAACAATTCTATGTTGATTAGTACATAACAAAAATACGTTTGGAATGAGTTTCAAAAACAAATCAATTGTTAATTTTTGCCAAAATTGATAGCAAATTGTCATTACAAAAGGAAATCTCTTTATTTTGAGAAGATAGTAATTGAGTTTTGACTATATAATTACATTTCCCCCAGTAAGGCCATATAGTCACTTAAGATATGAATATGTTATCATTTTGCTTGAAGAGATGCAGGGGGCCCTCACACAAGGTAGTACCCCTAGAATTGGGGTGGCGACTACATGTATCTCATGACCCTGTGATTCTTTTAAATTCTCTTCTCAACTTCCTACTCTCGCTTTCCTGATACATAACAAAGATGAGAATATTTGTTGATACTGGATAACCAAGTTGGTAAATATGCAACATATAAGATCATCTCCTACAACCTTTTGGATATGATGCTATTTAATTAATGTTTTCATGATGGAGTACATGAAATGAATTGTAGATGTTGTCTTATCCACCTACGCATGATGATGCCAGTAGAAAACTGATTTGTAGATTCCTTAGAAAATTTTAGACTACTTTGATTCTTTTATAAATGACATCTTTTAGGAATCAAATAAACCCCTGTATCATAGGAAAGGAAAATATAGCTTTTTTGCCTGGTCTCTAATGTTAATCTGTGTATTTTGGTCCCCAAATAAGCACATACATATTTGAAGACATAGGAAAAAACTTTGTACTCAACTAAGAACAGATCTTAGATCTAACATAATTCAATTCCATAATTCACATAAACTTCCAAGAAGTTGCAACTAACTTCCACATATGAATGAGAGGATCAGTAACACTGAGAAATCATTCCTTGTGTGTGCACTTTAACTCTGGAGTTTCTGGAGTTGTCACATAGTCAAAGTGTAAGTAAACAGCAGAGGCAAATATGATAGACCTACCCTACAGGTCGTGGCTCAGAGGTTAAAGTATCTGCCTGCAGTGCAGGAGGCCCGAGTTCAATCCCTGGCTTGGGAAGATCCCCTAGAGAAGGAAATGGCAACCCACTCCAGTATTCTTGCCTGGAGAATCCCATGGAGGGAGGAGCCTGATAGGCTGCAGTCCACAGGGTCACAAAGAGTCAGACATAACTGAGTGACTTCACGTCACTCACAGGTCAAACAATATGGATAGAAAGCCTATAAATTTATTATTTATGAAAAAGCTAATATTCTAGAAACTGAATTAGGAAGTGTTTGGTCAGAAATACTTTCTTACCCAGTATCAATTATTCTTTGTTAGGATAATTGCTTCAAACAGATAACTGCTTCATACAGTTGTCTAATGAATCTATGGAAAAGCCATTAAACAATAAGCATGTGTAAAGATAGCTACCTTAATCAGTAATCAACTTGTCATAAATCATGACTTCAAGAAAATGCCATTTTACATTCATCTGATTAAAATAGTGAAAAGTTTAACAATGCCAATTAATGGAGAGATGTAGATCAATAATGTATCATACATGGTTAATAAGAGGATAAAATGATAAAAACCAGTTTGGAAATCAATTGGCCACTGTCTTGTGAAAGCGAACATTTACCAGGAGACATGTATAAAAATGTTTATAGCAGCACTGCTCACAATAAGGAAAAGAAAGATAATTTAAATATCTGTGTAAAATCCAAATAGCCATCTAGAGCAGAATGGATACAAAGAATCATTCAAGAATGTGATATGGCATAGGAGGAAAATTAATGAATCACAACTATATACAACACGGGTGAAGCATACCTATTGATGAATGACAAGAAAATCTCTGAAGTCATATATAGCATAATAGACTTTTTTAAAAAGGAAAAAGATAACTCAATATAAAAAAATGCTTAACCATCTGCTGTTCATAATAAAAACCATTTCTTTTACAAAAAGCTATAATCACCGCAGTAAGTCCAGTTAACATGTTAATTACATCGCAAAACAAGAGGAAAAAAGTACAAAAAGCAGTATGATAGATAACTTGGATTGGAGCTATAGACAAGAGGACAGAATGGGGAGGAATGAAGAGATACATGTAAAAAATCATCAGTGTTCTAGTTCTTGCCCTGGGTGTTGAGTTCACAAATATTTATTATTTGTTGAATGAATGAATGAATGAACTAAGTAAAATAAAAGAGGGTCATGCATGGATCAGTGTTGATAGTGTATCATGACTCATGAATTAATTCAAATCTGTATAACACAGGTTTGTTTAAAAATAAAGCATGAGAACAAAAACATTTTTAAAGCTATTGCTGATTTCATGTTTAATTTTTAATTTTTCCAGTTGAAGAAATAAAAGGCAGAAGGAATCTGATTGTATATACTTATAATACATGTAAACAGCAATTGAATGGATATTCATTTTTGGAAGACTTACAATCTCATGTCATTATGAACAATCACAGAATGTGCAGCACACAGGTAGGTACTTGAAAATCCAGGCACTTCTAAATCCAGATTCTATTAGGATTTTGTTTGGAATAAGAGGATGGGCAGGAATGGTCCCTCAGAGAAATGACATTTCATTAAAATAATATCTAGAGCATTCTGTCAGTAAGGATTGTGTCTGCTATGTGATATTATTCGGTTTTTATCTTTTAATGATGATTTTGTTTCTTACAACCTCGTGTCAGTTTCATTCAGTTCAGTTCAGTTCAGTCACTCAGTCGTGTCTGATTCTTTGCTACCCCATGAACTGCAGCATGCCATTCTTTTTTTCTCCATCTCTATTTTTTTCTTTCGTCCTGTTAAGAAGTGACTGCAATCTGTGTAAAGCTAATATTATAACTATTACCTATATTAAGCAATCAGGATCCATGGCTACCTGGACTGAATGAAATGGAAAAACTGGTCAGTCATTTACTTTCTGTGATTTATATCAACTTTATCTGAACAACTTAAGCCTCTGAACTCTAAGCTTACAGCTATATCTCAATAGGGAGTTGTATTCTTCATAAATAAAATTCAGACTCTCTGGTCTCCCATGTTGAATGATTAAATGTCCAGAACAGTCAAAACGTATAGCTGGAGCAGACTGTACATGACATGTCATGAGGATTAGGCTGTGGTGTGTGTGTATTAGGAGTTTTTTTGTGGGGAGGGCATGCACAGAGATAGATCTGAATATCTTTGTATACTTTACCCAAGTGACCCTATGAATAGAAGCAGAACAGCACCTTCTGTTTGCTTGTTTCTTTCAGGCCTTTATTACAAATTGTAGGTTTAAAAAAAAATCTCTTTATGTTCCTTTTGTTGTTGTTAGTGTCCTATTTAAAAATTTTGGTGCCCCAGGACAGGGGTTGTTGCTTACCATTGCATAGCATGTAATAGTGTCAGCTCCAAGGCCGGGTGGCAAATATGTGTTGTATGATTGATGAGCCCTCTCCCATTAGGCAATGAGACTGCTTTTGCAATTGGTCTCCTTAAATAGCACTACTTACTTGTTAAAAACGTGCTTTCCACATTGGCTTAGATCTTTCATTGGCATAAGCCCTTGGCCACTCTGCTCTGACACAGATCACTTTCTGATCACTCGGCAGTTTTCTGACCTCCTTCTCACAGGGAGACATGTTGACAATTGCATCCATTTTCATTCAACAGCACTGTTGTGCCCAACCCCTACCTCTAAATAGCAGTTCTTTGATTCTTTATTACCCATCTAACGTGCCCCAGCCTGGTCTGGGATTCCACAAAGTCCTTGGCTTTAGATTATAAATAGGGTTGCAACTCAAGTGGAGTCTTGTCAGCCTGTTTACTAGGCTGCTTTCAAGATTGCTCAAACCCAAATAGCCAGGGGAGAGATGGAAACTTAATTTGTTTCAGGCTTCTATGCCTGGAGGCAAGGCAGACTCTGATTCCCATGAGCAGACTACTAAATGTTTTCACTCTGGGTGAGCAGCAAAGACTTCGTGCACAGGACATACAGAGACTTCTCAGCAGGTACAGTTCATGCTCAAATAATAGGCTTACCTGTCACACATGGAACAAGACCCATGTACCCAGGAGGTTGAGCAATTCTTTGCTTGTTCAATATGTTAATCCTTAACTCAGTTAAACAGAGGCACTGGCACACACTGCAGAAAGTACAGCAAACACTCCATGTGCCAAACACGATGGGACTTTTTCCTGCTCTCCTCTGTCTTCACCTCCACCAGTCTCTACTGGAATAACGAGTTTTAAAGTCCTTTCTGCTATCCTGGAAGCTGTTATTGTGGAGACAAAACCCTGCCATCAGGGCAAACAAAACTTATGCAATATTGAAGCCAGTGTTCGGAAGAAAGACTCTTAGGCAAGAATTAAGTTTGAAATTGTAATGTGTTAAGTGACATAATATGAAAGAATTACTGTTTTGTGATCCATGTAGAAAAAGGGATGGTACACTGAATGTGTCCCAATGATTTAATTTAATTCAGTTCAGAAATTGTTTATGAACACCAATCATGATGCCTTGAATTAGACTATATGTTAGACACTGAACGGGAAGAGAACAGATTCTGCTTAGGAAGCCCACAGTTTGGATGCTGACTGAGTCACACAGGCCAGTGCAACACCTGTGACGAACACAGAGAACAGCCTGTAGTAAGCATTTAATAACCAGTGTGCTTTTGTGTTATTTTTGCATTATTATTATTAATATGACAAGTATCCTATTTCTGCTAAGTGTCAATTACAGAACTGGCTGAATATTTTTTATTACACCTATGGGAGGCTTACTATAGAAAGTAATATATGAACTGATTCTTGAATAGTGATCCTGCTAGTAGGAAGAAGGGAAGGACATTTCGATGTAGGGGATGGCATGTACAAAACATCCCTGGCATAAAGGAACAGCCACTTACTTCAGTGGCAAGAAGTGTCTAGATCCCTCCTGGCAGGCGAGGGCTCACATGGCAAGAGAACAGTCCACCCTACTCTAGTCCAGACTTATGGTCCTTGTCCAGGATAGACCAGACCAGGATAACGTGAGACAGTGTAGACAGAGGGAGGTTTCGAAACACAGCAAACGAACGCATCCAGAGTAAGCAGAAAGCAATGCCAGCGGTCAAGCTTGAAGAGCCAGCTGAATCTGTGGGTGGGATAATGAGTAATTCAGTGAAACGTCAATAGGGATTGGAAG
This sequence comes from Ovis canadensis, assembly GCF_042477335.2. Classification (NCBI taxonomy): domain Eukaryota; kingdom Metazoa; phylum Chordata; class Mammalia; order Artiodactyla; family Bovidae; genus Ovis; species Ovis canadensis. The sequence continues at coordinate 133,928,009 of NC_091247.1, read as the reverse complement.
GATGACAAATGAAGATCTGGAAGTAAGTTGGAAGCGAGGGTATTTCATTTGGATTACGATTGCCACCACTGAAAATAGATGAGACAAGATGGAAAAGCACCACCTAGGAAGCAGTGCAAAATTCAGGTAGGTGATAATGACCTGAAATCAGGCAGTAGTACTGGGTTCAAGTGTGAGAAAAGGTTAGGAAGCAAAATGCATCACTCTTGATAAACAATGGAATGTGAGGCTGAAAGGATAGGTGTAGAAAATGCTGCTGTGGTGCTCAGGGTCAACACTTTGCAGAGAGTGGGATATAGACTGAACAAATAACTGATTTATGTTGACCCAATAGGTAGAATACATGAGTCTGGAAACCAAAGAGAAGGACCATTGGCCTCTCTTCATCATCATTCTTTAGGCAAACCCTTCTGTGGATTTATGTTTCCCATCACTTTTGGTTCTGCCAAATCTGAGGTCCAAATTCTTAGTGGGGAGTTAGTGGATATATAAGTGATCCATTCATTAGTGGACTGAACTTGTACCTCTGACTTGAAATTACCACATTACTTTGTGATCCTCAGGCTAGTGGCCCTGCAGGTAAAAATTCAGGGGGAAATGGCCCCGACAGTAAATAAATATGAAATCTGTTCAGTTAACAAAGAGAAAAATATAAAAGAATGTCGTGAAAATCTAGAAGATGGAGAAATTTGGTATGATTCAGAAATGAAAGATGAAAGACCAAAAGATGGCAATGCATAAATCTTGATAAGAACAAATAATAGTATCAGAGAGCTACTTATTATTTTATTGCAAGACAATATTAAAAATAGCCTTTAGAAAGTGTCCTTGTTGGATAAAGAAATGTACATCTGTATTTTTGTTGTTGCTGTTCAGTTGCTAAGTCATGTCCAACTCTTTGCAAACCCATGGACTGTACACGTCAGGCTCCTTTGTCCTCCACTATCTCCTGGAGTTTACTCAAATTCATGTCCATTGAGTCAGTGATGCTATCTAACCATCTCATCCTCTGCCGGCCCCTTCTCCTTTTGTCTTCAATCTTTCCCATCATCAGAGTCTTTTCCAATGAGCTGACTCTTTGCATCAGGTGGCCAAAGCATTGGAGCTTCAACTTCAGCAACAGTTGCTGTCGTTGTTCAGTCACTCAGTCCTGTCTGACTCTGCAACCCCATGGACTGCAGCACGCCAGGCTTCCCTATCCTTCACCATCTCCCAGAGCTTGCTCAAACTCTTGTCCATTGAGTCAGTGATGTCATCCAACCATCTCATCGTCTGTTGTCCCCTTCTCCTCCTGGCTTTAATCTTTCCCAGCATTAGGGTCTTTTCTAATGAGTCTGCTCTTCGCATCAGGTGACCAAAGTACTGGAGCTTCAGTTTCAGCATCAGTGCTTCTAATGAGTATTCAGGATTGATTTCCTTTAGGATTGACTGGTTTGACCTCCTTGCAGTCCAAGGGACTCTCAAGAGTCTCCTCCAACACCATAGCTCAAAAGCATCAATTCGTCGGCACTCAGCCTTTTTTAATGGTCCAGCTCTCACATCTGTACATGACTACTGGAAAAATCATAGATTTGACTATATGGACATTTGTTGACAAAGTAATGTCTCTCCTTTTTGATATGCTGTCTAGGTTTGTCATAGCTTTCCTTCCAAGGAGCGAGCATCTCCCCCAGCCCCGCGCCCCGCCTCCCCCCCCCGCCCCCCCCGCCCCGGCTGCAGTCACCATCTGCAGTGATTTTAGAACCTAAGAAAATAAAGTGTCTCACTGTCTAGTTATATTGTATTGGATTTGGTGATATTGTCTCACCATTATTTTTAATAATGAAGAAGGAAATAACCCCTGGTAGCAAAATTCTAACACAGTGTTTTCTAATGCCACGTGGAAAATATTTTTCTTGCATATTTTCACCTTATTGTTTCGAGTCATGATACCTTCAGTTCAGTTCAGTTCAGTTGCTCAATCATGTCCGACTCTTTGCAACTCCATGAGCTGCAGCACGCCAGGTCTCCCTGTCCAACACCAACTCCCAGAGCCCAACCAGACTCATGTCCATTGAGTCGGTGATGCCATCCAAACATCTCATCCTCTGTTGTGCCCTTCTCCTCCTGCCCTCAATCTTTCCCAGCATCAGGGTCTTTTCAAATGAGTTAGCTCTTCTCATCCGGTGGCCAAAGAACTGGAAATTCAGCTTCAACTTCAGACCTTCCAATGAACACCCAGGGCTGATCTCCTTTAGGATGGATTGGATGCATCTCCTTGCAGTCCAAGGGACTCTCAAGAGTCTTCTCCAAGACCACAGTTCAAAAGCATCAATTCTTCAGTGCTCAGCTTTCTTTATAGTCCAACTCTCACGTCCGTACATGACCACTGGAAAAACCATAGCCTTGACTAGATGGACCTTTGTTGGCAAAGTGATGTCTCTGCTTTTCAATATGCTATCTAGTTTGGTCATAACTTTCCTTCCAAGGAGTAAGCGTCTTTTTATTTTATGGCTGCAATCACCATCTGCAGTGATTTTGGAGTCCCCCAAAATAAAGTCTGACACTGTTTCCACTGTTTCCCCATCTATTTGTCATGAAGTGATGGGACCAGATGTCATGACTTTAGTTTTCTGAATGTTGAGCTTTAAGCCAGGTTTTTCACTCTCCTCTTCCACTTTCATCAAGAGGCTTTTTAGTTCCTCTTCACTTTCTGCCATAAGGGTGGTGTCATCTGCATATCTGAAGTTATTGATATTTCTCCTGACAATCTTAATTCCAGCTTGTGCTTCTTCCAGCCCAGCGTTTCTCATAATGTACTCTGCATATAAGTTAAATAAGTAGCTTGACAATATACAGCCTTGATGTATTCCTTTTCCTATTTGGAACCAGTCTATTGTTCAATATCCAGTTCTAACTGTTGCTTCCTGATCTGCATACACGTTTTTCAAGAGGCAGGTCAAGTGGTCTGGTATTCCTATCTCTTACATAATTTTCCACAGTTTATTGTGATCCACACTTAGGTATTCGACATTATTTTTAATACAATGGTGGAGACAATTTAGAAAGCATTTGCTTCAATGCCTAATGAGGAAAATGAGATTGAAAGTGGTTAAATGACTTGTCCAAGGACAATCATCTAATAAATAGCAAAAACATGGAACTAGAATCCATGTTTGTTTGATGCTAGGGCCAGAGTTTCCAGCACCTTGAATAATTTACACATTGTGTTCTTTGTGATCTTTTTCAGGATTTAACATGTAGTAATGTTTACATCACACATGTTAAAGAGTTAAATTTGGAAGAGTTAAATAGATTTGGAAGAGTTAAATAGATTTAATGCTATTGTCTTGACCTTGTGCTGATTTTCCCCTTTCCCTGACAAGATTAAATTTCATATTTCAGGCACAATTAAAAGACAATCATATAATAAACTGATACAAAACATCAGCTTAGCTTGAGTTATCCTTTTTTTTCTATACAGTTGGTATTTATGGTTCCATTCTCCAGCAGAGAGAACATTTTAGCTTATGACAGTGTATGTTATGATTACAAGCATGAGTTCTGGAGTCAGATACAACTGGGCATCAAGATCTAGCAATGACATCACCTGTGTTACCAGGTACAAGTGAATTAAACTCTCTGAGCCTCAGGTTCTTTGTTTGAAAAGGAGGGTTAATAATAAGATTCACCTACTTTTAGGATTTTTGTGAGGATGACATCAGTTAGTGCAAATAAAACATTAGCCTGCTTTGAAAACTATAGTGAACTCCTGAAGACATGCATGCATGCTAACTCACTTCAGTCATGTCTGACTCTGTGTGATTCCAGGCTTCTTTATCCATGGGAGTCTCCAGGCAAGAATGTTGGAGTGGGTTGCTGTGCCCTCCTCTCTGATGACACAAAACCTCAGCAAATTCAGTAGCACTGGTATCTCTGTTAGTAGAAATCATAATAGTGCTAGTAACAGTTGTAATTAAAAGATGATTTTCAAAAAACAAGTAACTCATGACTTTCATAAAAATGTACAAATGAACATATATTAAATTTTATTTAACTTGTTAATATGAGTGAAGGGATCAAGCAAATGCTATAACCAGTTCAAAAGACAATCCAAAGACTATAGATATTTATCAATAAGAAATATCAAAATGGATGGGAAAATGGAGACAAAATCGACCTCTTCCATAGAGTGGAGGGAGATCAGTTGGACGGCCAGTAGATAAAACTTACATATCTGAAAACCAGATTAATCTTTGCATTACTCTCAGTTATCTACAGCTTACAGAGTTGTAAAAGAGCTTCCACAGAACCAACATTTTTAAATGGAGAGGGATGTGCTATAGACAGTGTGTGCTTTTCCACTGAAATACAACTTTTCTACACATAGTGTGGTAGTGGTAACATTTTGGGGTCAAAAGTAACATGTGTGATGTAAACATTACTAAAAACAGGTTAAATCATGAAAAAGCCCACAAAGAACACAGTGTGTAAATTATTCAAAAGGTGCTGGAAACTCTGGTCCTAGCATCAAACAAACCTGGATTCTGGTTCCATGTTTTTACTATTTATTAGATGATTGACCTTGGACAAGTCATTTAACCATTTTCAGTCTCATTTTCCTCATTAGGCATTGGAGCAAATGCTTTCTAAAGCATCCACTCCCTTTGCCTGCCCTCTGGTCCTGGACTCACATTTATAGACAAAAAGCAGGGACTGTTGACGTGAATTATCATACAATGTCTCTTATGGATAGTCTACAAGTGGATAATTGAGACTTGGCTACAAATGAGCAGTATGATTAGAATTACTGACCTAAGCAATCCCTGCAAATGGCAAGTCTTCAGGGCCTTTGAAATGTCACCCATTTTACTGTGTATATTTAATGAAATGCTAATGTAATTTTGCTAAACATGCAGTACTTGTCATTACACATGACAGATTGAAAATATGAGTTTCTGATGGTAGTAAACTGTCATAGAAATAGTGATTAAGTACTACAATTATGGTAACACCTACCTTTTATATTAGAAAGTCATTTTTTTTCCCGCAGATTGTGTCAATTAAAATTGTAAGGGACTATGAATATGAGGCAAAGGATGTGTGTTGAAAGTATGGTTGAAGAACATTCAACCCAGACTTTGCTTGCATGGTGTCATCTGTAAGGGCAATGTCTACGCTATGGCACCATGGCTACCTCGTATGACTTTTGTGTCATTCCCTCAATTTTGTGTGTGAGATCATCTGAGATATCTGAACAAACATTGGGCAATGAGTGGCTTGCTTTTATAAAATGATTTTTTATTATGGAATAAAACCTTTAATACAATGTTTGCTATGAGATTTAAAAAATAATCTATTGTAAAAACAGACAGGAAGCTGCATAAGACGATGTCTCAAGCTTAATTCAGATTAAGAAATGGAGTTTGGATCCTCCAGGTACCTGGTCTCAATCATAACATTCTTCCTTCTTCCTAAAGGAAATTTTTCTCCTGTATGATAATCACTTTCTTTTATTTCTTCACAGTTTTATAAATATGCTGCTAAACATGGCCAAATATCCCCACGTGGGAGGGATCTTCCTTGGTTAGAAGCACTATTCTAAGTCCTTAAGACATAAATACACTTGGAGGAAAGAAGGAATTTGCCTGTAGTTTGCGTATTAAACATCTAACCTATCATTAAATTCCAGCAGTGGTTTGACATGACCACACTCTCTAGCATAACAGAGTAACGGATGTAGGCAAATAAACATATATTCACCTTTACATAATTTTTAATGGTTTAAATATTCATTTTTTGAACACTTTGTGTATCTAGTGTCTTTCTGGTTTTATTAAAGATCTGTAATTATGTCCTACAAATCTAGCTATTATTTACAGTTGAGGTTTGTCATGAGATTTTCATTTCTTTCCATCCATCTACATATGCCATTTAAATATAAAGCCATATTACGTAAATAGACCTATGAGATATAAAATATCTTGTGTTGTTTGGATATTATATGATGCACATGGCCATGTTTCTTGAATCTATTTTCCTATATACTTTTCTCTTTTTGAAATAAATAGTTAAAAAATATTTTTAAAGGCTAAGGACTTACAAAGAAAACTATCCACAATACCATTTATCTCAACAAAAATGAATAATAACTTTTTAAAATGATAAAATATCGTGTCACTGTTGAAGGGAAATTACCATTTGAATTAAGTTAGTGAATGAAATATATTGAATCTGAATCTGGGACTGCACTGTATTTTACCAAGAGTGACTTTTGCAGCTAAAGCAGTCATCCGAACAAAGACTGCAGTTTCTGCAAGGGACTATTTTTCATGTTTTAGTAATCCACAGCACTGTTTTCCGTTGACAGAATGGCGGGGATACCAGTTTAGATGCCAGTTTCTTACAGGACTGTCGGGTCTCATGGTGGCCCCCTAGTGGTCGGATGGACTTTGCACGTGCTTCTTGCCTGAGGGTTTTAAAAACTGTGTGTAATTTTGAGAGGAGAGAAGGGGAAAGACTTTCAGAGAGTATGATGGAATAAATGCTAATGTATTCCTTTCTTCACAGACATAAGTACTCTTAAGTCCACTGAAAGCTGTTCTATCAGTTATGGTCTCAGTTGTAATGAAACCAGGTGTCTTGATTCAGTGTAGCTGTGTTACGGAAACCAGAAGACTATGGCCTGAACCCTTGATAGTCCAGCCTCTAGGTCAATTTGGATTTTAATTTCCTATTTTATAAAGCTGGAAATCATAATAAATGAACTGTCCAGGCCCTTTATAATCCTCCTGACTGCATGTAAAGTGTAAGGTGTTAGTCGTTCAGTTATGTCCAGCTCTTTCCCATTAGGGCCCTCTGTCCATGGAATTCTCCAGGCAATACTGGAATGGGTTGACATGTCCTTCTCCAAGGAATCTTCCTGACCCAGGGACTGAACCCAGGTCTCCTACATTGCAGGCAGATTCTTTACCATCTGAGCCATATAGTACTATAAAATAAACTCTCCCATCAGTAGCTCCCTCAGAAGGCAAATGCTTACATAAATAATCCAGTTAAAGGATTTTGATTTTGAAATGGTTGAAGAAATGAGCAAGTTCTACTCTCTTCTAATGAAATACTTGCAGTACTTTTTTTCCAAAATTAAATTTTACTTTATTTTTTTAATATAAATTTATTTATTTTAATTGGAGGTTAATTACTTTACAATATTGTATTGGTTTTGCCATACATCAACATGAATCCACCACGGGTATACACATGTTCCCCATCCTGAACCCCCCCTCCCTCTTCCCTACCTGTACCATCCCTCTGGGTCATCCCAGTGTACCAGCCCCAACCATCTAGTATCATGCATCAAACCTGGACTGGCAATTTGTTTCATATATGATATTATACTTGTTTCAATGCCATTCTCCCAAATCATCCCACCCTCTCCCTGTCCCACAGAGTCCAAAAGACTGTTCTATACATCTGTGTCTCTTTTGCTGTCTTGCATACAGGGTTATCATTACCATCTCTCTAAATTCCATATATATGCATTAGTATTCTGTATTGGTGGTTTTCTTTCTGGCTTACTTCACTCTGTATAATAGGCTCCAGTTTCATCCACCTCATTAGAACTGATTCAAATATATTCTTTTCAATGGCTGAGTAGTACTCCATTGTGTATATGTATCACAGCTTTCTTATCCATTCATCTGCTGATGGACTTCTAGGTTGCTTTCATGTCCTGGCTATTATAAACAGTGCTGCGATGAACATTGGGGTACATGTGTCTCTTTCTATTCTGGTTTCCTCAGTGTGTATGCCCAGCAGTGGGATTTCTGGGTCATAAGGCAATTCTATTTCCAGTTTTTTAAGGAATCTCCACACTGTTCTCCATAGTGGCTGTACTAGTTCGCATTCCCACCAACAGTGTAAGAGGGTTCCCTTTTCTCCACACCCTCTCCAGCATTTACTGCTTGTAGACTTTTGGATCCCAGCCATTCTGACTGGCATGAATTGGAAGAAGCAATATAGTGAAAATGAGTATACTACCCAAAGCAATCAATAGATTCAATGCAATCCCTATCAAGCTACCAACAGTATTTTTCACAGAGCTAGAACAAATATTTTCACAATTTTTATGAAAATACAAAAAACCTCGAATAGCCAAAGCAATCTTGAGAAAGAAGAATGGAACTGGAGGAATCAACTTGCCTGACTTCAGGCTCTACCACAAAGCCACAGTCACCAAGACAGTATGGTACTGGCACAAAGACAGAAATATAGATCAATGGAACAAAACAGAAAGCCCAGAGATAAATCCATACACCTATGGACACCTTATCTTTGACAAAGGAGGCAAGAATATACAATGGATTAAAGACAATCTCTTTAACAAGTGGTGCTGGGAAAACTGGTCAACCATTTGTAAAAGAATGAAATTAGAATACTTTCTAACACCATACACAAAAATAAACTCAAAATGGATTAAAGATCTAAATGTAAGACCAGAAACTATAAAAATCCTAGAGGAGAACATAGGCAAAACACTCTCCGACATAAACCACAGCAGGATCCTCTATGACCCACCTCCCAGAAATTTGGAAATAAAAGCAAAAATAAACAAATGGGACCTAATTAAACTTAAAAGCTTCTGCACAACAAAGGAAACTGTAAGCAAGGTGAAAAGACAACCTTCAGAATGGGAGAAAATAATAGCAAATGAAGGAACTGACAACTAATCTCAAAAGTATACAAGCAACTCCTGCAGCTCAGTTCCAGAAAAATAAATGACCCAATCAAAAAATGGGCCAAAGAACTAAACAGACATTTCTCCAAAGAAGACATACAGATGGCTAACAAACACATGAAAAGATGCTCAACATCACTCATTATCAGAGAAATGCAAATCAAAACCACAATGAGGTACCAAAATTAAATTTTAAAATGTTAATTCAGTTTTCAAAATGTTGCTGAGTCTACAGTAGACAATCTACTTTGTTAGACACTGGGGTGGAGATAAGAAGACAAAAAACATACATAATCTGTCATAAATAAGTCTGCAGTTTGTAGATGAAGATTAAAGTGACCCACTTTGAAAAAACATTTGAACTTGACAAGATAAATATATCATGAAATAGTTATTTGGACTGTAACAGAAATGTTAAAGGTCATGCTTTCATGCAGTTCACTTATATAAAACAAGCCAATTACATGTACATGCACATATACATATAATCATTTGCAACCTGAGTTCTTTATTTACTGTGAGTACAAATTAAAAGTAATAGTTATTTTGCCTAAGTTGAGCATTTTAGGTGTATATCTCACTTAACTGTTATAATAATGCTGCAAGAGAAACATTATTATGATTTTTATGTCTGAGTAAGTGAAGCACCAAATCCCAGGTAATTTCCTCAAATGACAAAGCCAGCCAGAGTTGAGACTGGGATTTGTCTCCTTAGCTTATGCCCTTAATCATTTAACTATGTATGGCTTTACTTTTGGTGCCCTTCCTGGTTGAACTGTTGTAACACTTAGGTCAAACAGCACTGTTCTAGAGGTAAGTACTGGTCAGAGGGCAGGAATGTTAAGGACTTAACTGAAGCAGAAGAGATTAAGAGGAAGTGATAGGAATATACAGAAAAACTATACAAAAAGAGATATGACAGCAGAAGATGAGCCCCTCAGGTTGGTAGGTGTCCAATATTGCTACTGGGGAAGAGCAGAGAAATAGCTCCAGAAAGAATGAAGAGGCTGAGCCAAAGTGGAAATGATGCTCACTTGTGGATGTGCCTGGTGGTGAAATTAAAGTCTGATACTCTAAAGAACAATATTGCATAGGAACCTGGAATATTAGGTCCATGAATCAAGATAAACTGGACATGGTCAAGCAGGAGATGGCAAGAGTAAACATCAGCATTTTAGGAATCGATGAATTAAGATAGACAGGAATGGATGAATTTAATTTAGATGACCATTATATCTACTACTGTAGCAAGAATCCCTTAGAAGAAATGGAGTATCCCTCATTGTTAACAAAAGAGTCTGAAATGCAGCACTTGGGTGCAGTCTCAAAAACGACAGAATGATCTCGGATTGTTTCCAAGGCAAACCATTCAATATGACAGTAATCCAAGTAAATGTCCCAACAACACAATGCCAAATAAGCTGATTCTGAATGGTTCTTTGAAGACTTACAAGACTTTCTAGAACTAACACCAAGAAAAATTTCCTTTTCATGATAGGGGATTGGAATGTGAAAGTAGAAAATTGAGAGATACCTAGAATAACAGGGAAGTTTGGCCTTAGAGTACAAAATGAAGCAGGGCAAAGGCTAACAGAGTTTTGCCAAGAGAACACACTGGTCATAGCAAACACTCTTTTCCAACAACACAAGAGATGACTCTACAAAGGGATATCAGCAGATGGTCAATACTGAAATCAGACTGATTATATTCTTTGTAGCCGAAGATGGAAGAGCTCTATACAGTCTTAGATCATGAGCTCCTTATTGCAAAATTCAGGCTTAAATTGAAGAAAGTAGGGAAAATCACTAGACCATTCAGGTATGACCTAAATCAAATCCTTTATGATTATACAGTGGCAGTGACAAATAGATTCAAGGGATTAGATCTGGTAGACAGAGTGCCTGAAGATATATGGACAGAGGTTCATAACACTGTACAGGAAGTGGTGACCAAAAGCATCCCCAAGAAAAGAAATGCAAGAAGGCAAATTGGTTGTCCAATGAAGCCTTAGAAATAACTGAGAAAAGAAGAGAAGTGAAGGGCAAAGGAGAAGGGGAAAAATGTACTCACCTGAATGCAGAATTTCAGAGAAAAGCAAGAAGTAACAAAGCCTTCTTAAGTGAACAATGCAAAGAAATAGAGGAAAACAATAGAATGGGAAGGACTAGAGATCTATTTAAGGAAACTGGAGATACCAAGGGAACATTTCATGCAATGATGGGCACAATAAAGGACAGAAACAGCAAGGACCTCATAGAAGCAGAAGAGATTAAGAAGAGGTGGCAAGAATACACAGAACTATACAAAAAAGGTCTTAATGGCCCAGATAACCATGATAGTGTGGTCATTCACCTAGAGCCAGACATCCTGGAGTGTGAAGCGGGCCTTAGGAAGCATTACTATGAACAAAGCTAGTGGAGGTGACGAAATTCCAGCTGAGTTATTTTAAATCCTAAAAGATGATACTGTTAAAGAGTTGCACTCAATATGATGGCAAATTTGAAAAACTCAGGAGTGGCCACAGGACTGAAAAAAGATAGTTTTCATTCCAATCCCAAAGAAAAGCAATACCAGAAATTCAGATGATACCTCTCTAATGGCAGAAATTGAAAAGGAACTAAAGAACCTCTTGATGAAAGTGCAAGAGGAGAGTGAAAAGCTGACTTGAAACTCAACATTCAAAAAACTAAGATCATGGCATGTGGTACCATCATGTCATGGTAAACAGAAGGGGAAAAAGTGAAAACAGTGGCAGAGTTTATTTTCTTGCACTTCAAAATCACTGTGGATAGTGACTGAAGCCATGAAATTAAAAGATGCTTGCTCCTTGGAAGGAAAGCCATGACAATCCTAGACAGTGTATTAAAAAGCAGAGACGTTACTTTCCTGACAAAGGTGCATGCATGCTAAATCATTTCAGTTGTGTCCAAGTTTTTGTGGCCCTATAAACTGTAACCTGCCAGGCTCTGTCTGACAAAGGTCCATGTGGTAAAGTCATGTACAAGTGTTGAGTTGAGTCATGAGTTGATCCATAAAGAAAGCTGAGCATTGAATTAATGCTCTCAAATTGTGGTGTTGGAGAAAACTTGAGAGTCCCTTGGACTGCAAGGAGATCAAACCAGTCAATCTTAAAAGAAATCAATCCTGACTATTCACGGGAAGGACTGATGCTGAAGCTGAAGCTCCAATACTTTGACCAACTGGTGTGAAGAGCCAGCTCATTGGAAAAGACCCTGATCCTGGGAAAGACTGAAGGTAAAAGGAGAAGTGGGTGGTGGCAGAGGATGAGATAAATAGTACCACCAACTCAATGGACATGAATTTGAGCAAACTCTGGGAAATAGTGGAGGACAGAGGAGACTTGCAGTTTGTACTCATGGAGTTACAGAGTCAGACACAACTTAGCAATCAAACAACAAAAAGCTGATCAGACAATACATTTTGTCTTTCTTTAATCCTAGGGTTTAAGGTAGCAGGACACTAAAAATATTTCCATTCCTTCAAAATTTTTTAAAGAAAGTATTAAATGTAAGAAGATTTATAAGCAAATAGGATTAGCAACAGATTACTACTACTACTAATTATTATTGTGGAAAGAACACATAACATGAAATCTACCTTCCTAACAATTTTTCAAGTGTACAGTGTAGTGCATCATTGTACACGGATCTCTAGAACTCACTCATCTCACACGACTAAAACTCTACACCCATTTCAAGAGCAAGTCTCTGTTTCCTTCTCCCCATTCCCTGGCAATCACCAATCTACTTTCTGCTTCTATGAGCTTGATTACTTCAGATACACCAAATAAATGGAATTGTGTAGTAATTGTCCTTATGAGTGGATTACTTCACTTAACATGATTATCTTCAAGATTCATCAAGTTGCAGCATATGATAGGACTTCCTTTTTTTTAAGATTGTAATATTCCATATATGTATAAGCTGCATTTTCTTTATTCATTCATCCGTCAACAGACATTTAGCTTGTCTCCATTTCTTGGCTACTGTAAAGAATGCTGCAATGAGCATTGGAGTGTAAATACTTCTTGGAGATCTTGTTTCCAATTCTTTTGGATGAATACCCAGAACATGTAGTAGCTCTAATTTTAATTTTTAAGGAACCGCCATACTCTTTCCATAATGGCTACACTGATTTACATTCCCACAAACAGGGCACAAGGGTTCCAATGTCTCTATATTTTGACAACACTTGCTGTTTCCTTTTCTTCTTTTAAAAATATAATAGCCATTCTAATGCAAGTGAGGTAATTTCCCTGTGATTTTTGATTTGCATTTCCCTGATAATCTGTGCTGTTGAGCACTTTTTAATACAACTTTATCTATGTGTATGTCTTCTTTGGAGAAAAGTCTATACTAATGATTATCTACTTTGCCTTTTGAAGCAAGTTCATTCCTCTTCCATGAATCAAAATTATTTAACTCCTTGCAAAGAGCATGCACTGAACATATGCTGCAGAAGGTAAACTTAGAGAAATGCACAGAGATGCATCTCCCACAGAGATGCATATCTCCCCTTTTTGAAAAGCACTTTGCATCACACAGGAGAAGTAAGTCCTGTGTATTAAAATCTTGTTATAAGACAAGGTCTGAATTGTGTTAACAACAATACTGGTTTCAGTGGGGTTGCTGTGAGGGGAAGGGAGCTAGCATTTATTCATCAAGTGCCATCACATACAAATCTGATTTGGTGAGTATGGATCACCACCAGAGCTATCTGAGGTTCAGAGAGGTTAGCTCATGGTCCCAGGGTCACTAGCACATAGATCAAAGAGTCAACAGCTGAACTGAACCCAAAATCCATACTCTTCCCTACTGTAGGCTTTTGTATCCTTTTCTTGGTAATTGAGGGAAACTTCAGAGAGCTTTGACTCTGGAGTTGAAACTCAGAGTGGATCACTGTCAAAATTAGAGAAAAAAAAATAATAGTCTCATTGATTCTTCTGCTGTCTCTGTCACCTGCCTTAGAAATGAAGTGATAAACACCAAGATAACTCCTTTCTCCCTGAACAGAAAAGGGGTAAAGGGGGCGAGTTTCTGAAGGTTTTGTTAAAAGCCCTACTGACCCCAAGGGCACTGTTTAGTTTCCAAGGGCCTACTTGTTTTAAAGACTGAGGTTTCTAATTAGTCAGTTAAGCATAACCCTTAATCTGACTGTTCTGAACTCTTCCTACATCCTAGGGACCTTAGACCCTTGCTTCCATCTGGAGTAATTGCTCTAAAGTGAGCTTTCTCACAGCTACTATGTTTTCTCTCTCTGGAGCATCAGTTATTTCCTAATTGCTAAATGCAAATGGCAGTTTGTAGATTCTGAGGACAATTCTGGGGACTGCACAGCTATTAGGCAAATCAGGATTTGAATTCTGGTCCAAAGGCAAAATCTGGTCCAGCATCACCAAGGACCCAGTGCCTAAGGATATGTTGTAATCAAGATTTGGAGCTCTGCAAAGAAACTGTTCTTGCCCAAGGGAGGCTAGTCTTGAGTGGTGGAGGGGCTCTGCGGATCCTTGTGGCATCCTTGGTGTTTTTTTTACCATCTGGAGTTGTTAGTTGAAATGTGTTTCTCATTAGAGTCAACTGTGGGAATCCGAAGTTTTATGTGTGTGTGCATGCTCAGTTGCTCAGTTATGTTCAACTCTTGGCAGCCTCATGGACTGTAGCCCACCAGGCTCCTCTGTCCATGGAATTTTCCAGGAGAGAATATTGGAATTCCTACTCCAGGGGATCTTTCTGATCAGAGATCAAACCTGCATCCCTTGTGCCTCATGCATTGCAGGCAGATTCTTTACCACTGTGCCACCTGGGAAGCCCGAGTTTTATACTCTGTTCATTTTTAGCCAACAGATACCTAGAGGCTGCAGAGAATTACTAGGACATCATAAAGTCTGAGTGATATTCAGAAAGGAGAACAGATGAGGATTGTGGGGCTACTTCTGAACCCCTTGCCAGGCCACACAGTCTCCTACAGGGGTCTCAGAACTGACCCTACCCTGAAGATGGCCAGTCTCATTATTGGAACAGGGGAAAGATACAGTCAGGTGGGCACCCCTGTGAAAATGCCCAATCACTGGCCTTGATGTTTTGTTTCACTTTTAATAAACTGAATGTAAAACTGACAGATTGTCACCACCTGTCAGTTAATGAGCTGCTCTTAGGAAAGCAGTATTGATGGTGTGAGGTGCAGAGAGGGGACAAGCAGATGCCATTCTGAAACCTGACTTTGTCACAGGCTGTGTATTTTGGGGCAGGTGACTTTACCCCTGGAGTCTTAATTTCGTTTGTAACATGGACATACTAATGCATGGGTTTTGCAAGCAGTACATGGGATGTATTTTGTGAATGCTGTTATTATATTAATTAACATTTGATATGTGCCTAGTGAACAGCATCTCCCTTTTCCATGAAGTACAAGAGCAAAGGAAATCTTAGAAAAAGTACAATGTGTTGAAGTATATGTTAAAGAATTGCCCCATATGAGGATATATCTTTACATTTAGGCAATGTTGAAAAACGTATCATGAAATTTGGATTGTCGTCAGCAAATAATAATATTCTACATATTTGGCAAGAAAGTGAATTTAAAAAATTTACTAGTGTGTGCATTCTGCAAATGTTCTTGAGATTCTTATTAGGTTTATGTAACTAAACTGAAAGAGAAGGTGAGGGTGATTAAGGCAAAATAAGAACCTGGGGGTTTAAAAAAGAAGAAATTGGTAGAATTAAGCCAAACTTTATAGAGAAAGAAATAGAATGCCATATCCCTAGGTTCAAAGGACAGAAATTAGGGACAATGTTCTTGGAGGACTCGAGAAAGAGGGATGTGTTGGCAAGGATATGAAAAAAGGGAAACCTTCAAACGTGAGTGGTAGGATTGTAAATTGGCAGAACCACTATGGGAAACAGTATGCCAGTTCCTCAAAGGATTAAAAATAGAACTACCATAAATCCATTAATTCCAGTCCTGGGTATTTAATCAAAGAAAAAGAAAGCACTAAGTCAAAAAGATAGAGACACCCCTATGGTCACTGCAGTAGGATTTACAATAGTCAAGATAGAGAAGCAACCTCAGTGCCCATCCGTAGATGAATGAATAGAGAAGGTGAGATATATATATATATGTGTGTGTGTATAAGTATGTGTGTGTGTATGTATACACACACATATATACTGGGCTTCCTCGATGGCTCAGCAGGTAAAGAATCCATCTGCAATGCAAGACACTGGAGACACTAGCTCGATCCCTGGGTCGGGAAGATCCCCTGGAGCAGGAAATGGCAGCCCACTCCAGTATTCCTGCCTGAAGAATCCCATGGACAGAGGAGCCTGGCAGGCTACAGTCCATCGCGGGCGGGGTGGGGCTGGGGAGGGTCACAAGAATCGGAAACAACTGAGCGACTAAGCACATAAATGAAGAATGAAATCTTCCCATATGCAACAACACGGGGGGGACCTAGAAGGTATTACGCTAAGTGAAATATGTCAGAAAGAGAAAGACAAACGCTGTATGATTTCAGTTATGTTTGGAATCTGAAACACGGTTGAGCAAACCTAACTTAACAGAAGCACAGTCACAGACACGGAACAAACAGGCAGTTGCCGGAGGGGAGGGAGGGTCAGGCGAGGAGAGAAACAGAGGAGGGCAGTTAAGAGGTACAAATTTCCCCCCAAATTATGCAGCTGGTCTGGACTAGAGAAACTCATTGAAATAAAAATCCTGAAATAGAGCAGGATTTTAAGTGCTAGCATAAAGAACCCAAATTTTATTGTGTCTGGGAATGAATGGACAAGTGAGATGACTAGGGTTATGCGTTAACCATGAAAACCATATGAAAATTATTTTACTGAAAATTTATACATGTTGGGTATAAAGAGAGAGGACAGGTAGGGAAGGAAGTCATTTCTGCTGGGATCACACAATTCTCGGTTTGCTTAGGGCTGCCCTGGTTTACCATAGCTATCGTGATGTAATTATTAATAGTGGCCTCTCTCAGATGATTAATTGTATGATCACCCAAGTTGTTTTCATCATCTAGGGGAATTAAGCCTTGGAATTGAATGAGGACAAAGTTATGGTGAATAGAGAACCAAGAAGGAGGATAAATGGCAAGTCTTACTAAACTTTGAGTCTGAATTTCCCTTTTAACATCAATAAATTCTGCAAATGCCCATGTTCTAGTAGTTAAACTTTTGGTATCTGTGACTTGAGAAAATGCATGATGACTAAAATTACTTGGAATTTAGTGTACTGTTAGATAAAGTTATTTTATTAGTCACTAGACATTTGAAGATTTATATTTTGTGTCTGAATGAGACATTATTCATCCCATTTAAAGTCACTGCTTTCTGTGCTTCTATATTGGTGGAACTCCAGCAAAATTCTAGTCCTCCCTCCATAACAAAGTATCCAGCCGTGGCCCAAAAGAGAAGACTCACTGACTTGGATGCAAAGCTTAAATTTTTAGCACAACATTGAAGATACCAGTCCGTACAGAATTTAAAGTGGAGTCTGCGTATTACAATTTGAAGAATTCACTAATGGATGGCTCATGAGAAAAGGCGACAGTGTGTGTATGGAGATGTGGGGGGTGGGTAGAGTTTTATAGAAGTTGTATTCCCACATAAGAAAAAAATAATAATTTTCATATGAAAATAATACAAAGTAATCAATACTTGATTTTTACCAAATTTTTACATTGCATATCCACATATTTCCTTTGAGATATATTTGAAATCTATGGATGTGGTGAAAAGAGCATTATGAAATTGCAGATTTAAATCCTAGTGCAACAATGTATCAGTTCCGTGAAATTAAGCAAATCCTTGAGATTTTCTGAGCCTCCCTTTCTCCATTTATAAAGTTGGGTTAGTGAAACCATTGTGCAGGCTGTCACGAGGAGCAAAACAGACATAGTGTGTAAAATGCTTTAACAACTCTGAATCAGTGGTTCTCGAACTTTAGCATACATTAGAATTACTTAGAAGGCTTATTAAGACACATTGCTGGGTCCCACCCTACCCCCTTGAATTTCTCATTTAGCAGAGTCTGCATTTTAGCAAGACCACCTGTGTTATGGACTGAATGTTTGCTGCTGCTGCTGCTGCTGCTGCTGCTGCTAAGTTACGTCAGTCATGTCCGACTCTGTGTGACCCCGTAGACAGCAGCCCACCAGGCTCCTGTCCCTGGGATTCTCCAGGCAAGAACACTGGAGTGGGTTGCCATTTCCTTCTCCAGTGCATGAAAGTGAAAAGTGAAAGTGAAGTCGCTCGTGTCTGACACTTCGTGACCCCATGGACTGCAGCCCACCAGGCTCCTCCGTCCATGGAATTTCCCAGGCGAGAGTACTGGAGTGGGTTGCCGTTGCCTTCTCCGGGACTGAATACTTATGTCCCCCTAAAATTCATACTTTGAAACTCTAACCCCCAATGGGATGAATTAAGAGGTGAGACCTTTGGGAGGTAATTAGTTCATGAGGGTGGCATCTTCATGAATGGGATTAGTACCTTTATGAAAGAGACCCTCATGAGCTCTCTCACCCTCTTCCTACCATGTTGATGATACATGGAGAAGAGAGGTTGTTAGTCTGCAACCGAGAGGAAGGCATTCATCTGATCATGCCAATACCTTGATTTTGGTCTTCCAGTCACCAATAATGTGAGAAATAAATTTCTGCTCTTTATAGGCCACCCAATCTATGCAATTTTTTTTAGTACTTGAACTGACTGAGAGTCCATGTCACTTTATTTATTTATTTTTTAAGGGTTTTGAATCTCTGATTTATTAGACAGCATGGAAATAACAGGTTTAGGTTATTTTACAGAAAGAGCTCAAGCTGCTCATACACAGCAACTGGGCTTGCTGAGGGAAAAACAATTCTTCAGACTACTGCACAAAGACACAAAGACTCCTCATCCTACAGTCAGGAGGAAAGGGCACACCAACAAGAGAACAGAGAAATTCACATACTAAATAATGTGTCCACAATGACTAAAATGCATCCCTTAAGGGACAATCATGTATTGGTAGGAAGCAAAACAAAGCTTTCCATAGAGAAACCACTTTCACGAGATGGTTAGGTGGACTTGGGTTTTGTTTCTGCATCTGTCACTTGGCGAATGAAGATACCATCTTCGGGATGTTCCGTGTCATCCATTCCATACATATACGATGATGCTACTGCAAGCGTGGTCCCATCATTACTGAAGGCGAGTGAGGCGATGCTGGTGGGGTACCGATGGAACTGGCACAGTCGCTTTTTGTTAAATGGATCCCAAATATTTACAAATCCATCAGAACCACCTGTGGCAAAAGTATTGTGGATGTTGTGAAAGGAAATGGCGTTGAGTGGGTAAATCTACTCAATATTGTTTTCTTTCAGTCTGTGACACTTGAAGGCATACTTCTTCTGCACCTCGGGGCTTGGGTCCAAGTACTCAACTGCCACTCGACCTTCAATAGAACTTAATACATAACCCTGCTTGTTGGGGAATGCTCGGATGCAGCGCGTCTGGTACTTGAGGCTGGACTCGCGGCGCTGCTGCACGTAGCCCATGTTCCGCAAGTCCCACACCAGCACTCTGCGGCCTGTGGTGCCCACGATCAGCCGGTCTCCCGACACCGACAGGGTATACACCTTTTCAGGCTGAGAGAAGGTCCCAGCATTACAAGGGGTTCTGGGATCCCACAATTTAACCGTCTGATCCCAGCTTCCAGTAACCATCACATTCACTTCGGGACAGTATTCAACACATCTGATAGGGGCATCATGGGTTCCAACAAGATTTTCTTGATCGGTGTTCAAATCATGCATTTTCAATTGATGGTCTAATCCCCCACTCCAGGCATGTGTTGGATCGTAGAAGGCGCAGTCCAGGACGGCGCCGGTGTGCTGGTACTTGAGACGCATGGAGTTCGCCGGCACATCGTAGAGGCGCACGGACGTGTCCCAGGAGCAGACCAGCAGGAACTGCGATGTGTTGGGGCTGAACTTCACCGAGGAGATGCCGTCCTCGGGGGGTTGGTTCAGCTTGAACTCGTTAGAACCGGTCATCTCGGGCTCCCTGCAGAAGCAACTCAGCCACAGCGCCCGCCGCCACTCGCCGCCGCCTAGCTCCCCTCGCCGCTCTCCATGTCACTTTAATGCTGCTCTTCTGGGTACCACACTTTGACATCCATGGATCTTAGCGGAGTTAAAAGCATAACTCCCATCTTCTTAAGGGATAGATGTTTTTGGGGGCGTGGAGTGGGGGAGGTTGCACATTATAAAAGAGACTTTAACAAAGAAATACATGTAACTAAATATTTTACTAGAGAAGGAAAATCTTGGCTATGTGAAGAAAATAATAAAGATTGCTATGAATCTGTCTATTGGTCTCATGCAAACTAAAACCAAGGATTATACATTCAGCTTAATTTCAACTTTATAATGATTTCCTTTAATTACTGTAAAGGACCAAACATGAAGATGCGGTAGTGTGAAATTAATACTGACAACACTGAGCTTGCCTGGGCTCTGCAGATTAACCAGCATTTTACTGCATCAATAAAGGAATGAGGAAATAAAATTAAAAACTGATAGTGAATGGAATTACTTATTTGAAGCTAGCGATTATGTCAAGCTGTCACTCCCACAGATGGATTAGGCATAGAAAGACAACCAGATAAATTATAAACCACTCTACGAAGCTCATATCCATCTAGTCCACAAGCGTGGTGACAATGGAAGTCTGAAATCGACTTGGTCATGGCAGATTTGGGTTGCGTGTTTAGCATTTCATAGACCTCTAGTATCTTGAAGAGTAGAGATCAAAAAGACCCTAGAGGTCATGTGAGATTAGATTTCATTTTTGAGGCATTACACTGAATTATTTAATCTAAATGGAAAAAAAGAGTTTTTTCTTCCTTTTTAAAAAATCACTGAGATACAGTTTAGAGAAAAAGGAACAGTGCCAAATAGTATACCAAAACCATATGAAACATAGAAATTACCTTAAGAAATAGCTAGGTTAGTTCTCTGCACTGGAATAGATTGTGTTTATTCAGGCGATAGATTTGATTTGTTTCCCTTTCCTTTTATTGCATTATTTTCCTTTCCCCTCTCTCTGTTCTTCTCATTACCACAGCTACTTTATAATCTAGACTCTTAGATCACCCAACAGTTTCCTTAAATTTGACTGGAGCACTGATTTCTGGGCAACTTACGCCTGTATGATTACAGAGAATCCTGGCTTTAGCTGAAACAAGACTGTGGGTTTTTGTTTTTGTACAGATGGAAGTAAAGAATTTTAGAATTGAACGTGATCTTAAAGAAGCACTCCTGTGTCTGTCAAATTATGACGAGTTGTGGTTCTATCTTGCCTTTGCTCCTTACACCGTCACTGTTGCAATGGAGAGAGGCAAGCATTAGGATTTTGCTAGAAGGGA
The DNA here is from genome assembly GCF_042477335.2 of Ovis canadensis. Lineage (NCBI taxonomy): Eukaryota > Metazoa > Chordata > Mammalia > Artiodactyla > Bovidae > Ovis > Ovis canadensis. The sequence continues at coordinate 133,906,851 of NC_091247.1, read as the reverse complement.
CATATGATTAGTAATGAGATTTTGTTTTGTAGCTGATCCCTTCTGAAGAGTATAAGGATCCTTTTAGGTTGGGACTTTGATACAACTTATGCAAGCAGGCTGGAATCTGGATGCTGAAGAAAAAACACAAAAGGGGAAAAAAAAGAGAAGGAGATTAAAGGGCTCCGGGCATACAGGTAAGATGGACTCTCTGTGGCCTGAGAGACCCTGTGTGGTCATGTCGAGGAAAAATTGATTTCTTTCAGGTAATGGACAGAATTTGACTACCTCTCCTGTCACTGGGGGGTTTAATGGTAGAAACCCAAATATGGTAGACCTCAAAATTTTACTAGACACATTTGTAAGCCTGCTGTCACAGAGTCAACCCTTTCAGTTTAGTTAGGATTCCCACTGGAAAAAAAAGAACGTCACAATTGGAATTTTCCTTTAAAAATTTGCTATCAAATAATTCCCCCATATGCCAATCTATCCTAGGGGTCATCTGATTTTTCCCTTCATGAATCTCAAAACCTGGGGACAACCATCAAATCTTCCAGTTAGAGGGGTTCCCTTGTCATGTATCTCTTCATTATCCATGATAAAAGCTTCGCTGAAGCACTTCAGTAATGGAAAGTGATGGAACTTTCAGTGATGGAACTCTGGCTGTGTTCCATTTTTCTCATGGTTTTATTGTTGGAGCATTATTTCAAATGAAAACCCTCCCACCAGCTCTGAGAGAGTGGAGTTAATCCAAGCTCCTAATGGACTAAGTCTGACTTTTCTAAATGTTCTGTATACTCATCCTGTATAGAAGATAATGCTCCTTAGTACTGACTGTTCAAGAACACTTTAGTAAAACCTCACAGTAATTCCAGATACTATTATTATACCCATTTTATAGTTGAGGAAATCAAGGAATATAAAGATTAAGCATATCACCCAAAGTTACATAGGATTTAAACAAAAGAGCTGGTATATGCAACCAGGTGGTCTCATTGCCAGAGCCCATGGCCTTAACTACTAGGTAAACAACCTTTGATATACTGATGGGAAATCAGTATATCAGCTTTTTGTATTCCTCTCTCTCCTCTGGATATTTATATTCTAACAGAAGAGTGTCACTGGTTCTCCGATTAGACACAGGACCTTTGAATCATACAAAAAGCAATCTTAATATTTAGATGCATTTCTCAGTGTCATTCAATAAATTAATTTTAATACAACTAAATGCACTTCTTAATAGGGTAAAGGATACATGAAAGTCAATGGGAGATATATTGTGCAGAATAGAGCTTTGTGCAGCTTTAGAGCTTACAAGTGGTACTTTAACAGGTTTCCATTCAATGTCATAAGAAATTGATCTCAGATGCTAGAAAATGGAACTGCTTATGGAAATCTCAGACTCATCCATACCAAGCATGTATTTTTCACATTTCTTTCCAGCTTGCCTCCCACTTACTGTCAGAGCAGTAAGAAAACCTGCAAATGGAGAAGAAATGTTGTAAGCTCTTCAAAAAGCATTCAAATACAACTGAGGGAGACAGATTTTGTTTTTTAAAGCTTTAACCTGTCCTTTTTGGGTGATCTGATGATAAACTCAAAAGACTAAAAAAACTCAGTATGCAAAGGACCTACTTGCTTTCTGTGGAAAGCTACTGCTTTTCTTCCACTCTCTCTCATTCTCCTTCGCTTTCCCTCCCTCCTGCTCTTGTATATAACTCACTATTATCACCCAAGCTTGCTTCCAAAATTCTGAAAATTATTCAAAAGAAGCAATTAGTACAAAATATTAAAAATACAAGGAAAATAAAAATGGAGGCAGCCACTGGATGAAACAAATCAAATCAGGGGGTAAGTCTTAAAAACAATAGTAACAATTTTTCTTCAAAACTAAAGGAATTACAATGATAAAAGTAACATCAGAACCCTGAAGTCCAATTCAAGCCTGATTACTGTCATGAATATTGGCAGTAAATATATGCCTTAAACTCAAGAGTTTCTCAAAAAACTAAATGATAGAGGGAAATGTAGCTGGTTCCTTCTTATATGTTGATAATTACCAGAAGCCCACTGAACAAGAGATGAAAATATTATAGAGTGTGTTCAGTATGCATGGAATTTCCCTTGCAAAGAGTTGTCAATTTAGGTGGTACAGGCAACCTTTTCTGTCTTGAGATTACTGTTGAATCTGGTGGAGATGTCTGAGGACTACTCTTTATTTCTCATCCACTGATGGACCATCTCTAAGACAGAAGTCTAATATACAAAAAAGAATGACAAAGTCTTTAAGACTCTGAGACTAAATACAGCCTTTAAGTGTATAACCAAAAGAGTGGATCATTCCAGTTACTAAAAACAAAAGTATATCTCAGAGTTTAATTGTTTATCATATAGCAATCTTTGCAGATAAAGAGCGCTGAATTGGTCCTGGTGTGTGTGGCTCATTATCATTAATTAACTGTTCATTTGAAGTTAGAGGTTGATAAACGATGTCACTATTGGATGTAAACATCATATTAGATACATTAATGTTAGATATTTATATAAAAGGTTTTCCAGAGGAGGGGGAAATAAATGAAAACCCACAATATGAAATTGAGCAGACATCTGTTACGGTGGCCAAACCTCCAGCAGGCTGGATTGATGATTATGAACCTATTACTGTTGATATATTACATAGAGCTGTGAGAATAGAAAGCTTTTCAAATTACACGGAAAGTAATCAACGGCCAGCAGCAATAGCCCCATGCTCTCTCACCTGCTGCGTGCCTCCCATAGGAATACATGCATCTCCAAGCCTGGAATTACTGGCAAGACAGAAGGAGCTTTCTTTTGCCTTTAGTTGGACTTTCAAATTACAAAATAAACCATTTTGGCTAGCCAGTCCCACAGTGGGGGTGACAGGAACCACGCTGTCAAAGCACTGCTAGTAGAGGCAGCCTCTGCCTCCTTTTCTCAGCATCTCAAGCCCCGTTACTGAAGCTTGTTCCCTTATGATCTCTTTCTTTGGTCTGTCTCCACTGCACAAATCACATTTTTAAGAAAAATCAAAGCTCTAAAAACTCACAGTGTATCTCAAGGAAAGGGAGAAGCAGAGGGAGAGGGAGAGAGGGAGGGAGGGAAGAGGAGAGAGACCAAGAGGGAAGGAGGGGGAGAGAGAGAGGATGAAAGGAGTATGGAGGATTTCTTTAGGGATTCGAATAAAATTCTGAAACAGGAACATTTTTAAATTATGAGAATAGAAATTTCCACTATTGTGAATGAGACAGTAGGCGCAGAATCTACCTAACCAAAGTCATAAGCTACCAAGTGCTGGTTACTAAAGCCAGATGGATAACTGGCTGGTTGTGGACAAATGTCCAATTTCATGCCTACCATATAATGTGTTGTGCACTCTTGAAAGTACAGCTAACATTGATTTGAGGTTAAGCTAACTGGGTTTCCTTTATAATTGTTAGTCTTCTTTGTGTATTTTCTGTATAAAAACAATAGTTGGCACTACTTTAGCCTCTATAGCAGCTTCATGTGAATTTGAAAATGGCATGCCTTCCTCAAGGTATGTTCTCATTATGTTATAAATTTGTAATAAATATAAAAATATATTGCAACTATTCTGTGAAGCGCGCACCTCCCCCCACCCAGGAGTATGCCACTTGTACAACCACATACAATACTTTTGGTACTTTGTATATGATTGATTCCCCATAATTCCAATCCATTGCTTCTTGGCCATCCCATGCTATGCTGTGTTTGCCCAGATACAGCTCGATTTTGTATTTTGATCTAACCTGTCATCTCCAGACACACTAATTTGCACATTGGATGGCAGCTCTTACACCAGCAGAATACATGGCACCCAACTTTGGCCATTTTCACTTATTTATTTTATTTTTCTAGTTGTCCTAGATTATTCATGCGGGCTTTCTCTAGTTGCGGTTTACAGGGCTTCTCTCTTATTGCGGCACAAGGGTTTCTCCTGTTGAGGAGCTGGGGCTTTAGGGTGCATGGGCTCACTAGTTGTGGTGCAAGGGCCTAGTTGCCCCACGGCATATGAGATCTTAGTTCCCTGACCAGGGCTCGAACCTCCATCCCCTGCACTGGAAGTCAGATTCTTAACCACTGGATCCCCAGGGAAGTCCCCACATTCACTAATTTTTACACTTGCACTTTGATTCTGATACCATCTTTCTCCTGACTCTTGACTATATTTCTTATTCAGGTTCTTTGTTTACAGAATATTCATGATAGGACTCAAGCTATATTTCATATGTCATATACATACACACATATACATACACAAAAAAGGTCACTTTCTGATGTAAAACTAGTAGCAATCAGAATAAAAATGATACCTTCAAGAATTAAATACTTTGAAAGATGTTTACAAACACTTTATTGAAGAAAAGCTCATCTGGTAAAGAATCTGCCTGCAATGCAGGAGACCCAGTTTGATTCCTGGGTCAGGAAGATCCCCTGGAGAAGGGATAGACTACGCACTCCAGTATTCTTGGGCTTCCATTGTGGCTCAGCTGGTAAAGAATCTGCTGCAGTGTGGGAGACCCGGCTCTAATCCCTGGGTTGGTAAGACCCCCTGCGAAAGGGAAGGACTACCCACTTCAGTATTCTTGCCTGGAGAATCCCCATGGATAGAGGAGCCTTGCAGGCTACAGCCTGTGGGGTCCCAAAGAGTCAGACACGACTGAACAACTAAGTATATGAAATACTCCATCACAATGGCATCCTTAGATTTAGAATGGAACTAAACCAATTGTTATTCAGAAGGTAGACTGCATACAAAACAGGGAAACACAAGAATTTTCAGTGTTTATCCTCTACTACCTGGTGGAAACGTCTCCCTTATCCGAGCAGTGTGCCCTACTTATTTAGACAGAAGTGTTCTTTCCTTAGAGAAAGGACAATTCACCTGCCAGTGAGTATCTGATATGATTGTGCCAGATTTTAACAAGCAGCTGATCTATAACTTAGTCTCCTGAGAGGTCTTACATACAGGATCAGTCATGATTCTTGATTTAGGCCTATTTTTTTCACTGTATTAAATTGGGGCTAAAGTGTTTTTTTAAGTGTCTCCTATGAGTAAGTTTAACATGAATTCCCTAGGATTTGAAATACTATATATAGATAAGTCGATCAAGTGTAGTTTCTGTTCATAAAACCTGACAATCTGACCCAGATACATCTGCATGACACCACAACACTACAGATCTGCCTGGGAGACCTGTGGAGCAACTAGCAAGACTTTCCCTTGAATATTTGACCTCTGAATGCCTCACTCTTAAGTTAGGTGCCTATTAGGGTATTTATCTGAAATTGGGGATGCAGTCACTCTGCGTGGTCACAGGCGTAGCTCCCAGCGACCATCTTGGTTCTGCATGGCTTCTATTCATGGTAAATAGCTGAGGGTAGAAGGTGGACAGAATCACACAGCTGCACACTGTTGATGGGAATAAGAAACAGGAGTTGTCATTTGATTCACCCTGGAAAATTCAAGGTACTTCGCCAGGAATCTGAAATTTGAACTGAGAATTTTAGTTGTTCCTTGCGGCTGGAATTATAACACATTAGTTTGAAAGCCATGGATTGTCACATGTACTGGGGAGCAGAGAAAGAGAAATGCCACAGTTGAGCAGAGAGGCAAATACGAGAAACAGAAAAGATCCTGTGATGCTCCTGACAGATTTCCTATTTTTGATTCTGGTCCTTTCAGCATTCCTGGATATCATCTGAACCTTGGGGTCTGCAATACATCTCCAGGAGCATCACTGCATTTTTGTTTGTTTGTTTGTTTGCTTAGGTTAATTTATGTTTCTAGTACTTACAGCAAAGTACTAACTATGACAAGTCTATAATTCTGAACTTTATCAAAACACCTGATCTTCTTATTCATTAGTTTAGTTAATAGAATCTTTATACTCATGAGTTACAAAGTTATCTGTGGGCTTCCCAGGTGGCACAGTGGTAAAGAATTTGCCCTACGGCAGAAGCGGTGGGTTCAGTCTGTGGGTTGGGAATATCCCCTAGAGGAGGGCACAACAACCCACTCCATTGTTCTTGCCTAGGAAATCCCATGGACAGAGAAGCCTGGTGGGCCACAGTCATGGGGGTCACAAAGAGCTGGACACAACTGAGCAACTGAGCACACACACACTCATGCAAAGTCATCTGTATCCTATCATTTAACAAGATCCTGAGCTTCTAAAATGGTACAATCCATCATAGAGTTATTGTGAGGATGAAATTATTTAATATAGATATGCAGTCTGAATAACAGTACCAGGCTCATGTGCTAAGTCTCTTCAGTCATGTCCAGCTTTTTGCAATCTCACGGACTGTAGCCTGCCAGGCTCCTCTGTCCATGGGTTTCTCCAAAGCAAGAAGACTATAGCCCACCAGGCTCCTCTGCCCATGGGATTCTCCAAAGTAAGAAGACTATAGCCCACCAGGCTCCTCTGTCCGTGGGATTCTCCAGACAAGACGATTGGAGTGGGTTGTCATGCCCTCCTCCAGGGGAGTAGGGAATCTCCCTCCTGACCTAGGGATCGAATCCACATCTCTTTATATCTACATGCATTGGCAGGTAGGTTCTTTACTGCTAGTGCTACCTGGGAAGCCCACCAGGCACACAAGTGTATTTAAATTTAAATATACCAAGTATACCAAGAATATTTAAATTTAATAATTTTATAATTATCTGCATTAACATGATTAATGAGGGTCTTTTCATAATCTTTCTATAATAAGAAAGCATATTGGGAATGTTATTTATGTTTTAGCCTAACTCATAAGTCCAAAATGGAGTTTTATTTTATTTTCATTTTTTGGCCACAATGTGTGGCATGCAGGATCTAAGTTCCCTGACCTGGGATTGAACCTACGTCCCCTGCAATGGAAGCTCAGAGTCTTAACCACTGGACTGCCGGGGAAGTCCTCAAAATGGAGTTTTACTTAGAACGTAGTAATACTCTATTGATTAATTCATTCATTCAGGCAACAAGTTACGGGTACTTCATATGTTCATGTGTACTGTATAAAAATTACATTACATTACTATTTAGAGACAATCTTATGTTCAATTTAGGATTTTAATTAATGAGACACTTTCTCTCAAGTTATGTCATATCTGGATTAATCATTCTTTGGCTTCAGAGAAAAAAAAGAACTGATCTTTGAAGATAATTCTGTAATATATAGCTAGATGTGAATGTTTGTTTACTAAGCAAAAGAGGTACAAAGGTGAGCATATTTTAAGTTTTATGATTACTCAGGTGATTTAATTATTAAGAAGCTAGGCAGAATCCCACTAGGGATAGTTACATCCCTTCATTCTGAGGCTTCTCTAAAAAGAGGGTTCTTTTGATGCTGAGGAATACTTGTTTCAACAGGCCCACTCAGTATTTGAAGCTTATTCAAAAGGTCACATATTCAGGCAAGACTTCAGTCATATAGTCCAGATGGGCTAAAATATAAAGGATTTTAAGTACTTCGAAGTTTGAGCTGTTAATACAAGGATTCGTGGACTGACTTCTTAGATGTTGCTTTAACTGAGGAGAGTTCCATTTGGAAATGTTACAAGGAATTCTCAAGAGGGGTTAAAAGTGACATGAAACCACCTCTACCACCAACATATAACAACTTGGCATGGACAAATATCAACGAAAACTTTTTCTCTGGACAGTTTGAAAAGGTACTCTTAGAAACTATTGAAAAAATACCACTTAAATCAATACTTGACTCTGTGATTCACTAACAGATTTGAGAAGGTCAAGCTACCAAACCAAACCTGGACACTATAACATATCAGCAAATTTTATCCCTCATAAGTTGTCATCATAACATTTCTTTGGACATTTTCTAGTTTAGGAGTTTCCTAGCCTTCTTCATATCTTACCCTGTAGATCTCAGCTCTGTGAGATAATAAAATATTTTTATAACAAATATTTTCACTTTTCTGAAATGAAATGAATAGATGACAAATCTACCAATAATGTAATTTTAAGTCAATATAATATCCCAGCTTTAACAATTTTAAGAAATAAAAGGAAAGTATTTATATTAAAATAATATGTACAACTAGAGAGGAACATAATGATTCCATCTGATGCCTCTTCTTGACTATCTGGGAAAATATTTAGAAACTGAATAAGACAACTCTGCATCTGCAGGATACTTAGCAGTCATTGTTTCCACTCACTGACTGTCTCAGCACACTCATCACTGATATAACAAAAAAGTCTTCCATGAAATTCTAAAACTCCCCCTAGTAACAGAGCTATCTCATTATTCTAACCATTATCACTGCCATTTCTAAAAGAAAATTAAACTATAATTCCAATGATAATCATTAGTCCCTAATAAAACAATTTTACTTATCTATATTTATTATGTATATTGTTTATTAATACCATATAACTATCTTTTAAAATTTTATTGGTAATTCCTAGCACTCCAAAATGCAGAGACAGTGATATCTAAAGAGTTGTTCATTTGTTATTTTTTATTTTAAAAATTGGCACTAGTTTCAGGCACAGAAACAATGTAATATAAGTACTGTTATTTTGGGAAATGCTTAAACTTTATTACAAGACTTTGAGGGATTATGAAAGTTTTGATGTATGGGTACAAGTTATGTAAGTTTTTAAAGGGCAAGAGCTATTACTAAAGGGAAACACTGGTTTCCAGCGAGAGCTTCTATGCATTGGTCTAGTCTTGTTACCAGATAACCCTGATATCAGAGCACCAGGGCAGTCCACACATGAAGAAAAATAATCCTGATAAAATATAGGATCTGAAGGTTAGCTAAAGCAGGCTTGTTCAAAGGTGTCCAAACAGTTGCTGTACATTATAACCTGAAATAATATAGTATGAGCAGTTTTAATTGTAAGTTTGAGAGATGTGCATTCGGACCGTTTTCAGAGTCTGATTTGGTTATGATTGCAAAAAAAGCAGATTTTCCCATCTTCTCACTTAGATGGCTGTCCTAGAATCTGTGTTTACATCCATATCTTCATATATATATTCATCTGTATATATATATATATATATGTATATATATATATATATTTAATTTTGGTGCACGGGGTCTGTGTTGCCGCACACAGGCTGTCTCTAGCTGTGGTGAGCGGATGCTACTCCACAGGTGCAGAGCGCAGGCTTCTCATCGTGGTGGTTTCTCTTTTCATGCAGCACCACCTCTAGAGTGTGCAGGCTCAGTGGTTGTGGTGCCTGGGCTTAGTTGCTCCACAGCACGTAGAATCTTCCCAGACCAGGTATTGGACATGTGTCTCCTGCACTGGCAGGCAGATTCTCGACCATGGGACCACAAGGGAAGTCTCCACCTATATTTATAACTATTTATTCTTTTTTTTTGTGGCAGCACAAGGAATATTTTGGTTCTTGGAGTCAACAAAAAGACCCAACCATCAGAAGAGATATAGCAACTGACTTCAGTCATATAGCCTTAACTGCTTGAATAGAAATTATGAAGAATCTGTGCACATCCAGATTCTTCATAATTTTATATATAAAATTTAAATATTATACTTTTTCATATATATCTATCTAAGTTTATAAATGAAAATGTAGTTAAAGTCAAAGATTTAGAAGGCCCTAGACAATTGTTTCTATCAGTCAACCAACAAGATAGCCCAAGATAAATAACAAAAGGAAGCATATAAAGGCAGTACAATTACTGATTAAGCATTAATTTTGGCCCTAGCCTGCCTATCTCTTAGCTGTGGTGTGCTGTGCTGACTATGCTTATTCAGTTAGTCGTATCTGACTCTTTGCCACCCCATGGACTGCAACTTGCCAGGCTCCTTTGTCCATGGGGAATCTGCCAGCAAGAACATTGGAGTGGCTTTCCATGCACTCCTCCAGGGGATCTTCTCAACCCAGGGATCGAACCCAGGTTTTCCTCATTGCAGACAGATTCTTTACTGTCTGAGCCACCAGAGAATCCCCTTAGCTGTGCTAACATGGGTTAAATATGAATCTAGCTGAGCTTTATTTTATAGTATCTTCCTTGTAAATGATGTAGAATTTTAAGGGGATTCACATCTAAAGAACTCAGATGGTGCCTGACACAGGACACACATTCAGTAAATATTACTGATATTATCAGTTGGCTCTTCAGTTCCAGCAGTTTTTAATTTCTAGGTAAACTCCTCAGTGAAAAAAAGGGCTAAGATCTGAATAGAATACCATTTAAGTCATTTTGTGACCACTCTGGTTGAAGTTCAGTTCAGTTCAGTCGCTCAGTCGTGTCCGACTCTTTGCGACCCCATGAATCACAGCACGCCAGGCCTCCCTCCCTGTCCATCACCAGCTCCCGGAGTTTACTCAGACTCACGTCCATCGAGTCAGTGATGCCATCTAACCATCTCATCCTCTGTCGTCCCCTTCTCCTCCTGCCCCCAATCCCTCCCAGCATCAGAGTCTTTTCCAATGAGTCAACTCTTCGCATCAGGTGGCCAAAGTACTGGAGTTTCAGCTTTAGCATCAGTCTTTCCAAAGAAATCCCAGGGCTGATCTCCTTCAGAATGGACTGGTTGGATCTCCTTGCAGTCCGAGGGATTCTCAAGAATCTTCTCCAGCACCACAGTTCAAAAGCATCAATTCTTCAGTGCTCAGCTTTCTTCACAGTCCAACTCTCACATCCATACATGACTACTGGAAAAACCATAGCCTTGACTAGACGGACCTTAGTCGGCAAAGTAATGTCTCTGCTTTTGAATATGCTATCTAGGTTGGTCATAACTTTTCTTCCAAGGAGTAAGTGTCATTTAATTTCATGGCTGCAATCACCATCTTCAGTGATTTTTGGAGCCCCCCAAAATAAAGTCTGACACTGTTTCCACTGTTTCCCCATCTATTTCCCATGAAGTGATGGGACCAGATGCCATGATCTTCGTTTTCTGAACGTTGAGCTTTAGGCCAACTTTTTCACTCTCCTCTTTCACTTTCATCAAGAGGCTTTTTAGTTCCTCTTCACTTTCTGCCATAAGGGTGGTGTCATCTGCATATCTGAGGTGATTAATATTTCTCCTGGCCATCTTTATTCCAGCTTGTGTTTCTTCCAGTCCAGCATTTCACATGATGTACTCTGCGTATAAGTTAAATAAGCAGGGTGACAATATACAGCCTTGACGAAGTACCATATGATTGTATAAACTGACTATTTCAGATTTGGATCAACATGGCATGTAAGCATAAAACAAAATAAAGGGGATCTGAAAAGCAGTCTGTTGGCAAGTCTATTTTTCAAAAAGATTCAGGGGGTTCCTCTAGTGATTTTTGGTAGAAGTAAAGTCTAATGGGCCCATTTCCAAGTTAGTCCTAAAAAAGTGACACAGACTAAATCTATGGTCCATTGGGTAATGCTGGTGTCTGATATCATGTGGTAAAAATAGCTCACCCACCCAAGATTGTAACACCTATAACCTTAGTTTCCTTACCTCAGATCCTGTGTACCAAGTAGGTACTTGGAAAACACGTGCCACTTGTAAAACATGTTCCTGCAAATTAATTATTGTAAAACAAGGTCATATAATAAAAGATGAACAATTTTAAGTTTCAGCTAAGTTAAAGCATGTAGTTCTTTATCGCTTTGTACTTTAATGGTGTGAGTTTTATGGATTTTTACTTGGAGAAATTATTTATTGGTGGTCATGGAATTATTTGAAGTCAATATAAAAATAAGCAACAAAAGTATTTTGCTTTTCAACTTGAACAAAATGAGTTTAATTTGCATGCGACCAAAGTTCTGAAGACCGCACTACAAGTAGCAACTTCGCCTGACTTCAAAGACACTCTGGAGATCAAAACAAAATCAAGTTCTGAGGAGTGATTCTCTTATTTTCCTTCCTAACAAGCGTGATTTTGTTTTCTTTGTTGGTGCTGGTCATTTCAAGGCAATGTTAGAGTCTGTGGTGCCGTTGATGTTTGAGTGACTCCATCTTAACCTCAGAGGTAAGCATGGCAGTTAATGAAAACAGGGAAAGTCTGACATCTGAGGAAGAGCCTGCGATTGGAATCTGAGAACCTGAAGCCAGGACCTTTGTACTATTTCAGTCTCCCTCTTGCACAGAAGTGCAAGTGCTCTCACCAGATTGGATTTATGTTGTGACATTTCCACTTCCCTTTCAATTTTTTTGTATGTGATCATACAACATGAAGATCATTGACTGTCCCTGTTAAGCCTGCTCGGACCAAAGGACAGTGACCTTTTCCGCATTCTGTCATCGGCTGGGTATGTTTGTCCCAGTCTCCTTCCTTTGTTTTCTCAGGGAAGGAAATTCAGAGCCAATCAAACTGTAAAATCCTGAGCGGGTTAAAACCAGGCCAGGGCTGCTTAAGCAGTGCTAACATTTTTGGAGATCATTTTTGTGACAGAGATTGAAAGGCGTATAGAAAATAGCACGACAGGATTCAATTCACGTGACAAAAGAAAATTGTACAAAGTTTAATCCATCCCCATTGCCGTCTCCAGACTGTAATCTCCTTGCATGCTGACCCTAGGGAAGATGGTTTTTCCCTACAATATGCTTCATCAAGTTGCTTTAGAAGTGGTGCTGTTGGCTGGAGGGAGGCGGCACGAGTTATATAACACGCAATTTAAGATAATGGAATTTGAAAAGGAGAAATTAATATAAACAGACGAGGCCAACAAAGCTTCAGTCATCTAGAAGGTAGTTTCAATCATCACTGACATTAAACAATATCACCCCCACTGAGTCTACACCATGTTTATTATCATTTAATTTCTTGCCCAAATTGTTGCTTTCTTATCGTGATGTTGCAGGGATTGCAAGCTCTGTTATGACTACAATTGGTAAAAAAAAAAAAAATTGCATTCATCTAAGTGAGTAACAAGATACAGAGACTGAGCTCTCTATCTTAACCTTTTGTGGCTTTAAATATTCCACTGAAAACATTAGCAAAAATGGAAGCTATAGCATTTCCATAATTATCACAGCACTGTCTTTGTTCTTATAATGATAGAATCCATACTTTCAATTTGGAGTGCTTAATAATAGCAGCTGTCTTGTCTGCTCAACTGTGGGGTTTTAGGGCTCCCATAATTATTCATTTTCACTCACTTGACAGTGGGTGTTTCCTTGAAATATTACAGGCCACATCAGAAGACACAATTTTAAAATCCTTTTAAGCATTCTGCTATATACAACAATATTGAATTATGCATGAATAAACCAAATTTAATTGACTTGGAGGCACATAAGTCCTTATTAATATATCTTAGTACTAAAAACTGATTGCTACAAATTGTCAGCCAAATACAAATGCAGGCATGATCATACTTTTAATGTATGAAGGTCCTCTGTCTCTTGGTCCTTAAAATCCCATTTCACTTGTTTTCACCTTCTCCCTTGTTCTCTGCTTCCTCATGTTCTTGCTTCGGGTTTTCCTTCTCCTCCTCTTATTAGTAAAAATATTTTATTTTGAAATAGTTTTAGCACACTGTTGTTGGTAGTAGTACACATATGCATGTATGTTATAATCTCTCACTATGAAACATTTATACTAAATAATAATGGGAAATAATTGATCTGGTTTATTCCCAATATTCATATTTTATTTATTATCGTAATTAGCTTGATGCATATCAGAAAGATGGAGGGCCATTTTTCACTTTCTATGGGTAGGTTTCTGTTTGAGCTTTTCCCCTTTCAACTACCCATTAATAAGTTTTAGTAAATGATAAGAGGAGGGCTAGGTAAAAGGCAGACTGTCTATCCATGCAACAGTGTTCTTTACCATGATGGATGAAAATTATATGCTTCTGAGTGTGTTTACATGTGCCTAAGAAGAGAGGTTCAAAAGATGAGGAAGGTAGTTTTATGAGTATGCTGTGGAGATGCTAAAGAGGATAATTGAGGGAGACAGGTTTTTATGAGACATTAGGGCAGAGACAGAGGGTATGTGTATGGGAGGTTGGGGAGGGAGTAAGGACAGTGTATAAGCAGTTATAGAATTTATGCATATAGCACTCATATTTAATCTAAACAATTCATCCTAATATTTTTTTAAAAAACAAAGCACTGTACATTGTATTCAATTATAAAATTAATGCACACCTTAATTGTATAATTGAAAGTGACTAAAAGAAGCTGTATTAAATTTTGAAAGTCCTTGCCACTATAAATAATTTTGAAAATTTATAATAGTAAGAAAGATCTATCATAGATAACCACTCTGAACAATTTAGTGAATTTTATTTTTTAAATTTTATTCATTTTTCCCTTAAATTTTATGAAACAATGCTTCTAAATCCTGTTTCGTTGTTGTTTTGCTTAATTTTCTCTTTAGTCCATTGATTTTCACATCCAAATATGAAACTGGGGCTCCAGACAGCTCATAGAAAATACCATATCTTTTTCTAAATCATATAAATGTATTTCAGGAAATGCTCTCACCAGGCAGAGGCAATCATATAGCTATAACCACTAGAAAGCATTAAAGATTCAGTTCCAAAGATGGAAAGTTTCTAGTGACTCTCAAGTTTCTACTGCACTGCTGTGTTCATTACTAAATGACGGGTATCATTTTATAATTCAATGTAACAACTCTTGCTGCCAAATATAATCTCTCTTCTCATCTATGCCATTTTAATTTATAGCCACAGCATTTCTTTTTTCACAATATCTATATCCATATTTCTCAGAAATTATCAACCTTTACTCAAACACTTACTAACAATAAATAAGTCGATCTATGAAGAGGCTGTACTAGTGTTTTCCAGAGAAACAGAACCAATAGGGGATAGATAGATAGATAGAAAAGTCTTATTATGAGGTGTTGGCTCACTCAGCTAGGGAGGCTAAAAAGTCCCATGATCTGCCCTCTGCAAATTGGAGGCCCAAGATAAACAGAGTGTGGTTTTTGTCCAAGGCCAAAGGGTTGAGAACCAGGGATTCAATGGTCTAAGTCCTAGGCTGCATCTGAAGACTTAAGAAACAGGAGAGCCAATGTCTGAGGACAGGAGAAGATGGATATCCCAGAATTGACAGAGACCAAATTTTCCCTTTCTCCACCCTTATGTGCTATCCAGGCCCTCAATCTACCAAACCAAATGCTAATCTTGCCTGGAAACACCCTTGCAGTCATACCCAGAAATAATATCTCACCAGCTATCTGGGTATCTCTTAACCTTGTCGAGATGACACATAAAATTAACCATCACAGAGGTTCAGTATTAAACATTTTCCAGAGAAACTGAAGTACTGCGACAGACTGTTGAAAGATGTCAGAGTTTTCTACTTATTCCAAGAACAAAGACTGGTCAGGACATTAGTCGTGATATTACTCCATAGCAGTAACATTAAAATATTTAAGACATATCAGTTATCTAGATATACTTCTTGTTGGCTGTGTCTTCAGAGAGTCAAGGCTTACTTTCCCTGGATATTAGAAATAGAGTAAGAATCACGAACCAGGCTCAAGCCTGCTTGATGCTTGAAAACATTCCATTGGACATCTCAGTAGTTTAATGGCACCCCACTCCAGCACTCTTGCCTGGAAAATCCCATGGACGGAGGAGCTTGGTAGGCTGCAGTCCATGGGATTGCTAGGAGTTGGACACGACTGAGCGACTTCACTTTCACTTTTCACTTTCATGCATTGGAGAAGGAAATGGCAACACACTCCAGTATTCTTGCCTGGAGAATCCCAGGGACAGGGGAGCCTGGTGGGCTGCCATGTATGGGGTTGCACAGAGTTGGACACGACTGAAGCGACTTAGCAGCAGCAGCAGCAGCAGCATAGTGCATAAACGGGGCCCAGATGGTAAAGATTCTGCCTGCAGTGTGGGAGACCCAAGTTTGACCCCTGGGTTGGTAAGATCCCCCAAGAAAGGAATGGCAACTCACTCCAATATTCTAGCCTGGAGAATTCAATGGACACAGGAGCCTGACAAGTTCCAGTCAATGGGGTCGCCAGGAGTCGGACATGACTGAGCAACTGAGCGGCTGAGCACAGCACACATAGTGTATAAACATGTCCATATAAACTTATCTAAAAATAAATGTGAACTATGTGGCTTTTATTAGGGAGAAATGAGCATATTATGAAATTATGCCAAGCAAAGCAAGGTGTTACAGTTCTTAAAGTCTAGAAACCTCTGGCTTTAGCTGGTAAACTATGGACTTCCCTGGTAAACTATACTGGGACCTCAAGATATGTGTGTGTGTGTGTGTTAGTTGCTTAGTCGTGTCCAGCTCTTTGCAACCCCATAGACCGCAGCCCAGCAGGCCCCTCTGTCCATGGGATTCTCCAGGCAAGAACACTAGAATGGGTTGCCATTTAGGCATATACATAAAATAAAATTAAAAGATTAAAAGATAAAGCAAAAAATAAAGTAAAATAAAATGAAGCAATTTATATAGCCCAATGTAATCCTCTCAGGTCAAAAAGTATAACAGTTTACTGCAAATCTGTGGCTTTGTTAATCTCAAAGCCTCAAGAACATTTCTATAAACCAGTGGCTCAAGATATTCATTTTAGTTTAATAATTATCTATTTAGTATTTAAGATGTGCCAAGAACCATGTGAGATGCTGCGGCTAAAATATTGAATAAGACAACAGAGCATGCAGGTCTGTGGAGGTTAACATCCAACAGGAAAGCAATATCATTAAACACGCAATTACAACTAAAGGTGTTTGCAGTTATGAAGAGATGTGGGATTAAGCGGACAAACAGCATGCTGTTTGTAATTGGGGCTTTAGGAAAAGCTTCCCAGGAAAAATTACAGCTAAGCTGTGACCCAGACTACAGGTAAGGTTTATCCCATTAACACTGGAATAGCAATAATAATAAAGGGGAAAAAAAGGTTTAAGGAAAATAAAACAAAATATAGGTAAAAAGAACAGCATGTGTAAAAACTGTGGAGATGGAGAGATGTGAGTCTACGACCAAATTTTAAGGTTTGGAATGGCAAGAGATGAGTCTGGGGAGCCAGTGTGGTCTTATTTTCAGTGTATTCTGTGGGAAGTTAGTTGGAGGTTGAAAAATATTTGAATACATTTAGGAAATATGGGCCATTCCCACAAGACCTCTCAGAGCCTTTACTATGTTCGTATTCACCACAGAAATCTCCAACGTTTAGAACTTCCGAATTAAGTTATTGTCTCGCTACAGTGTTTTTTTTTTTTTTTTAAAGCTGTCTATAGAAAGTTGACTCTATGACCACTTCACTATTTCTCTCTAAAGTGAAAGTGAAAGTCGCTTAGTCCTTATCCACTCTTTGCGACCCCATGGACTATACAGTCCATGGAATTCTCCAGGCCATAATACAGGAATGGGTAGCCTTTCCCTTCTCCAGGGGATCTTCCCAACCCAAGAATTGAACCAGGGTTTCCTGCATTGCAAGCGGATTCTTTACAACTGAGTTATTTTAACTGGGAGGAAAAAAAAATAGTATAAGAAGATAAGCTCAAATGGGATTTAGATAGCAGTGTATGATTTCTTGGTACATTTCCACTGCCCTGAACCTAGAGTATTTCATCTACTGTGGAATCCTGCCTAATTCCAAAAACTTAATTTTTTTAGTGAGTTATAGGTATGCATATTCACCTCCATGCAAAGCTCACAGTAGACAAGAATCATCTACCACCCATAATATTTTTTCCTTACTCCTAAAGGAGTGTTTTCCTATACTAGGTGCACATTTTAGAGGCATTGATATATTCTACTACTCCAGAAATTTATTTTATTTGGCAGCCACAGCCACCCCACCGCAAAATGAATGAATGAGTAAATAAATATATAAATAAGTAAGAATACAGGCAGCATGTTCCAAGAACTGTACATCTTCTTGATGGAAAATCAATATATAGTGGATCTGGAAATTGAGACTGTTGAGCTAAGTTTTTGTTTACATTCCAGATAATTCCAGTTTCTGCTGTCATCAGGACTGTAGAAAGAGGGCTTTCCTGCATTCCCATTTCATTAAACCCTTTATGGATCATAAGAAGCTATTTGCAATTATGTTAATTCAAATTCTGAATTCTGCCTAAATGAAGTTGACAGACTGCAGACAGCTAAGTGATGGGAATGGATACAAATAAATTCTGTGAATGGTAATTATTTATTGACCTGCAAAGGGCATTTGATTTGGATCAGTACTAGAACAAAGGCTCGAATGTGGCGGAAGCTCATACAATTCTATTGAAGACATGGACAAGAACATCTTCCTAGCGTGGACAGAGCTGAAATGTTCCTGAGAGAAGAGTAAGAATTCCTTCTGTTTCAATTTCTTTTAACACATGAATGTTTAAAGCTTAGTGGTTTCTGTTTCCATACCCAAATCCTGATTTAAGAAGCTGCTTTCAAAATATTTATTACCACTCCAGCCATTGCGCCACAACCCTGTTATTGGTGTTTAAAATGTATACATTTATAAATTATGACTAGAAATTAATAGTAAAAAATCAGTGTTTTTCTTTTAATTTAAATTAGCAAAAGTTCTATGACAGTGAAAAATCTCAATTCTTCCATTCATTCTGGAAATGGAGATCTTACTTTTGTTTTAAGCAAAGTTGTCTTTGTGCAGTCATTGAAATAGTCCTGCCCCAAACACACAACTGAATGGTGCCAGTATGGGCCAGTCAGTTAAGCAGAACTCTAGCAGGGGTCTCATAGTTCTCATAAGGCAGGTACAACAGCCTGCCTTTACATCTACAGGAAGGAGTCAAAATAACCTTGTGTCCTTATCTACCATGAGATCAATCCAAACATAAAGATGACCAAGTCTTAGTTGACTAGCTTGTTCTAGGTGCTCATGCCTAGACATTCTCTTCCAATAAATCTGAATTTGATTCGAGGAATTTCTTATTTTTTAGCAGCACTCTGAGTGGTTATAATGAAAGAGCTCCTTCAGAATAGAAATTTTCCATCTTGTATTCCTGGTACCCAATACGGTGCCTGGTACATATCAGACTCTTAAAAATTAATCTTTTAAACTAAGCTAAATTAAAGAAACTGAAATATGATTGGACATGAGTATGGCTATGTTAGTAAAAACAGGCTGTATTTGCAGCAGGAAGAAATACCACTGAAGTCTCAGTTGTTAGAACATAGGCCTGTTGACTATGCTCATAGTCCTGGCCACTTTCCAAGGGCAGCAAGTGTCCATGAAGCCACTCAGGGGTCCAGGCTGACAGAGATATTACCAGGATGCACTTCACCTTGCAGTTGTGTTACTCCCTCTGTGGTGGCTTTCGGAATCACCATGGGAGGGAAAAGGTGTGTGGGAAGGGTTTTCTCTATCAATCAAGGGTTTTAGCTTGGGATTAATACACATTAGTTTATTTCCCATCCTTTGGCCAGAATTAGCCTGTGACCCCACCCAAATGCAAGGTGGCTGGAATGTGTGACACTCTATGCCCTCAGGAGGGAACTGATGGTGATGAACATCAGAGGTGTTAATCGCTGAAGGTGACATATCAGAGTCTTTTTTCTCATATGCTTCTTTAAGACATTTTAGGTAGTGCTCAAATACCATTCACGGACTCCTCCACGTCAGCTCTCCTGTCATGCTTCCCCATCGCAGCTCAACCGATGCACATGCATTCTTTTCATGGAAAAGCTAATGAATGACAAGATCACCAAATAGGCACACTATCTTTCGTAGAGTGTGTTAGTTGCTCAGTTGTGTCCGACTCTTTGCATCCCATGGACTATAGTCCACCAGGCTCCTCTATCCATAGGCTAGAAATTCCCAGGCAAGAAAACTGGAGTGGGTTGCTATTTCCTTCTCCAGGAGATCTTCCTTACGCAGGAATCGAACCTAGGTCTCCTGCACTGTAGGCAGATTCTTCACTGTCTGAGCTACCAGAGAACCCCTAGCCCTTCGCACAAAGATTTACATCAGTAAAACATGATATAAATTGCACTCAAACATTTATCTCTGAGTTTTAGAGAGTTAAAAAAATACACTTGTGAGAATTGAACACAGCCGAAAAGTTCTCCAAGAGCATGTGGTTGGTGGTTAGATATTGAACAAAACACTTTGGAACTTAACCCAAATAACTATTAATTCTTCCAGATTGATGTCAGTATTTTGTCTACCAAATAACACTGCGGATTGAAACTACTTGATATGTCTGCCCTATACCCGAAGAAGAGAGAGAAGAGGGTTTCATGTGTAATCACTGTTACATGGGAATAGAATAGAGACATAGTTTTAAATATTGTCTTAAATACAAAAAGATAGTTAAACTGGCTGGTGTGTGTGTGCTGTCTCTCAGTCATGCCCAACTTTTTGAGAGCCTGGTAGCCCACCAGGCTTCTCTGTCCATGGGATTCTTCAGGCGAGAATACTGGAGTAGGTTGCCGTTTCCTATTCCAGGGGATCTTCCCGATCCAGGGATTGAGCCTGAGTCTCCTACATTGGCAGACAGATTCTTTTATCACTGTGTCACCCGGGAAGCCCAAACTGGCTGTTATAATAAGTCAAAATTTTATTAAAAAAATGAAACTTATAAGTTGTTTTGTTACTATATGAGGACTCTGATGGTTAGCTATATACTCAGCTTAAAAACAATGCTTTCCCCCAGAGTGAATTTTAAGTAAATGGTTAAAAACATTTAAGTGTTACAAAAGAAATAGATGCTTTTAAGTAAATTCAAAGTAAGAAAAATTGAACATCTCTTACCTTTTTTCAAATCCCTGATAATAAAATCATTTTTCTTGATTCATTTTGTTCCAAACTTTCGATAAGTATATGAAAATACACACATGCAAGAAAACATTAGCACTTATATCTTTATCCACATATTATAAATACACATTGATCTCATCTAGACCTTAAGTGAAATGAAACTAGAAAAGGGTATTTCCTTACTTTTATCCCTCAAACACAGTGTCGAGCACATCATGGATTCTTAATTGATCACCTAAAGAACAGAAGGCCCTTAAGTTAATGAGATATCTTAGACAGTTTTTGATATGAGCCTTATAATTTTTTTCTTCAAACTTTTTATTTTATACTAGTGTATAGTTGATAGTTGATTAACAGTGTTGTGGTAGTTTTAGGCATAAAGTAAAGTGACCAGTCATATATGTACATGTCTGCGTTCTCCCCCAGGAACCTCATTATTGTTGTTGGCAGTATAGTGTTCCCAATGGCTTCCCAAATAGCTTAGTGGGTAAAGAATCTGCCTGCAATGCAAGAGGCTCAGGGGACATGGTTTTGATCCCTGGATCAGGAAGATCCCATGAAGGAGAAAATGACAACCCACTTCAGTATTCTTGCCTGAAAAATCCCAAGGACAGAGGAGCGTGGCATGCTACAGTCCAAAGGGTCAGAAAAAGTCAGACATGACTGAGAGACTAAGCATGCACATATAGTATTCCGTAATATAAATGTGCTATAATATTTTGAACTATTTTCTATTGATGAATACTTTAAGGTTTTTTCCTCTTTTTTCACTATTACAAACAACTTAGAAATTGTTCATTAGTATGATTCCTGGAAATGGAATGTTTAGCTCAATGTTACAAACATTTATTTTGAGAGATACAAGTGAGATGGTTCTTCACCTTTTTGGGAAAATTACAAAACCATCTGACAATCTGATGAAAGTTAATATACCCTCTCCCAGTAAACTGTACAAATGCTCTATGTAATTGCTGAAGCTTCTGGTAATAATTCCAACTTTAAGAATCCCTGCTTTAGAGTGTTACATTGACTGTTGTGGTTGATTTTGTCACAGAGGATCCCAACTTTCAGATGCAACATGATTGGCCAGTGTTCCTTCAGGAAACAGATATACTGAAAGGAGAATTATGAGATCTTGAGATACTACGTGCTAATTTGTCCCTCTGAAAACTTTAAGCTCAGTTTATCTAATTTCAAAGGCAAATACTTCAATGTCAGTGCACTTGTGTGACTATAAGAAGCTCCACACTCTGTCACATTAAAATCCCCAGTTAAGCCATGATTTTCTTATTGTCTTCTCGAAGTTCCCCTAATGGCTCCAGCCACAATGATATTACCAAAAAAATTTTTTTTAAGATACAAGGGAACACAGTCTGTTTCCACTCAGATTGCATCAGGTTGGATTAAGTAAGAACTTGAATATTGCCTAACCCAAACAATAGTAGCACTGAATCATAAAAGAGAACTCCAAGTGAAGACAGTTACAAACAGCTAGGAGAATGCTTGGTCAGCAGACCTTCTCTCCCAGTGACCAACGGGGGACTCAGAACAGCCCCCTTCCCCCGAGGCAGTTAGGTCAAAGAAGGGACTGGTTCATAAATCCGACTCAAACCAAGGAACTGTGAGGTGCCTGGGACACCGGCATTAGGGTCTCTCTTCCACATACACACCACAATTCTTCTGTTTTCTAAGCTAGTTCATTTTCCTGAAGAGAATAAAGGCAAATTAATTTCAATAGTCCTCCTCTCCAATGTCTGAGAAAACAAAGCCTGAGCTAGAAGAAAAGATGCAAGTTCCAGCTGCCTTCAGGAGAGGAAGAATGCATTTCTTTAAGGAATTGTGACTGATTTACATGAAAAAAAGCGCTCTTGGTTTACTCGGCTACAGGAAGACTGAGGCCCTTCCCCCTTCATCTCTGAAAGGGACGTTTGGACATCTCAGAGAAGGGACTCTGGCATCTTTAGAGTGGAATCGCTTGGCTGGGCTCCTTTCCTGGCTCCTGTGTTTCCACAGCACAGAGTTTCAAAGACACGTCAAGTCTTTAACACACATTCGAAATTCTCAGTCTCTATCAAAACAAATCTGCCATTTCCGGCTTCGCTTTTCAGCGAGGCTCATTACAATCTTAAATTTGAACATTGTTAGAGAATAAAATCTACACCTGTCTTTAGATTGTTCTTAAAAACTAATCTTCTCCTGGTTTTTGGTAAGTGCTATTGTACACGAATCTGAAATTCATGGTTAATATTACTAAGTAAAAATGTTGCCAGACAATTTTAAACTATGAAAGAAAAAGTGTATGCTTTCTCCTTGTTGCCCTTTAAGAAATCAAACTGAAGTTAAATTCAGGTAGGAAACAGGTTAATTGACAATTAAAAAAGTTTAACCTAGATCCCTGTTAGGCAAGGGATATTTATTGCATCGACAGTGTCAATATCACCTGGTCTTTGATT
Organism: Ovis canadensis; assembly: GCF_042477335.2. Lineage (NCBI taxonomy): Eukaryota > Metazoa > Chordata > Mammalia > Artiodactyla > Bovidae > Ovis > Ovis canadensis. Next base: position 133,883,725 of record NC_091247.1, on the reverse strand, counting down.
AGAGATGAAAATCTAGAGCCCTACTGGAGGTCTATCTACTCTCGATATGCATTTTTACAAGACCCCCAGCTAATTTCCATACACAAAAAGTTTGCATGCTCAGTTGCATGACTCTTTGTGAACAGGCTCCTCTGTCCATGGGATTCTCCAGGCAAGAAATCCAGAGTGGGTTGCCATCCCTTCTTCAGGGGATCTTCCTGACCTAGGGTCAAACCTGTGTCTCTTTTGTTTTCTGCATGGGCATGTGGGGGTTTCTTTACCTCTGCGCCAACTGGGAGCCCTGGGAAAAAATTAAGAAACACTAATTGAGGCCACCTTTGTGATGTTACCTACAAACACAAAATGTTTCCAGCTACCAGGTGTATTTACTGTCCTCAAGATTATGGCACTCCATGTAAATTCTCTGAGCAGGACAGGTATGGGGGAACATGTCCTTGAGGAAATCTAATCCAAAAGCTGAAAGTCAAAAAGACACTCAAAACTCTGTTAAGATCCTTGTGCAGAAAACATTACTGCAGAATGACCAAATAAAGACAGGAGTATTCAACTAAAACCAGAAGTTTTTGCTGCAAAAAAGAAAATTAAGGGCTCAAAATAATGAATAAAAACAGACTTGCTTTGTTTTACCTTATAATTTATATTGCTAATTTATTAATTAAAATTAGTATATAATAACTTTTGTAACTTTAGTTCCCAAATAATAGTAAATTATATATAGATAGATAGATAGAGGGTCTGAAAAGCAATAGTAAAACTTTGTTCATATAATCAATAAATGTCATTCAATGCCAGGTACTGCTTTAGGTATTTAAGATACAATCGGTAAAGAAAAAAAAAAATCTACCTTTGTGGTGCTTACATCCTTGTGTGGAAACACCAGAAATAAACACCCCAAAGAAGTAAATTGCATAGTAGGTTGGAAGTGACTAGTGTCATAAAGTGCAGGGTTGGGAGCAGGTAGATGGCTGCCATGTTAAGTAGGGCTATCAGTTGTGAAGGCACCATTTGGGCAAGACTTGAAGGAAGCAAGAAAGGTCATAGAAGGTAGTGGAAAGCCTAATTGTTTCAGCTTGTGAATGATACACGTGAATCTTCTCCATGTATTTACTATTTTTCTTTTTTTCTTTCAGTTTTATTGAGATATAATTGGAGGAGAAGGGGATGACAGAGGATGAGATGGTTGGATGGCATCACCAACTCAATGGACATGAGTCTGAGTAAGCTCTAGGAGTTGGTGATGAACAGGGAGGCCTGGTGTGCTGCAGTCCATGGGGTCGCAAAGAGTCAGACACGACTGAGTGACTGAACTGAACTGGCATGCAGCATTTTGGCTCAGCTGGTAAAGGATCTGCCTGCAACGTGGGAGACCTGGGTTCGATCCCTGGGTTGGGAAGATCCCCTGGAGAAGGGAAAGGCTTACCCACTCCAGTATTCTGGCCTGGAGAATTCCATGGACTAATTCCATGGGATCACAAAGAGCTGGACATGACTGAGTGATTTTCACTTCACTCTGTAGGTTTATAGAATAGAACATAATGATTTGTTTTACATGCACCATGAAATGATTACCATAATAAGACTACTGAATCCATCATCTCATAGGGACGTGTAGTAAAAAGAAAAAAAAATTCTTTCCTTACGATGAAAACTCTTAGGATTTACTCTCTTAATAACTTTAAAATGTAATATAAGCAGTGTTCATTACATTAATCATGTTTACATTGCATCTCTTGTACTTATTTATTTCATAACTAGAAGTTTGTACCTTTGGATGACTTTCATACAATCCCCCTTCCTCTCACCCACTGCCTTTGGTAGCCACAAATCTGATCTTTTTTCTATGAGTTTGTTTATAAAGTATAATTAACTTACAATAGCATGAAATGAAAGATGAAATCATAGGGTATATGTCTTTCTCTGTCTGATTTATTTCACTTAGCATAATACCCTCTAGGTTCACTCATGTTTTTGTAAATGACAAGATCTCATTCTTAATTATGGCTGGGCTATATTCCATTTCATATAGACCATATATATTCTTTATTCATTCACCTACAGATGGACATTTAGGTAACTTTCATGTCTTGACTATTGTAAATACTGCTGCAGTGAACATGTGTGTGCTCAGTCATGTCTGACTCTCAGACTCCATGGACTGTAGTCTGCCAGGCTCCTCTGTCCATGGAATTTTCCAGGCAAGAACACTGGGTGGATTGCAATTTCCTACTCCATGGTAGGGGTGCACATATCTTTTCAAAATAACGTTTTTGTTTTTGTTTTGGAAAAGTACCCAGAAGTGGAATAGCTGAATTGCATAGTAGTTCTGTTTTTAATTTCTTTGAGGAACCTCCATACTCTTTTCCTTAGTGGCTGCCCCAATTTACATTTTAATCAACAGTATATGAGGATTTCCTTTTATCCACATCCTTGCCAATGCTTGTTATGTGTTGTCTTTTGCTTAATAGCCATTCTCACAGGTGTGTAGTACCTTTCATTGTGATCTAATTAGCATTGCTCTGAAGATTAGTAATGTTGAGCATCTTTCTCCCAGCTGACAATTTGTGTGAAAAATGTCTATTCACATTATCTGCCCATTTTAATCATGCTTTTCAATGTTGAATTGTATGTGTTCTTAGTATATTTTGGTTATTAACTCCTTATGAGATAATATCATTTGTTATTATCTTCTTCCATTTAATAGGTAGCCTTTTCATTTTGTTGATCATTTCCTTCACCGTGAAAAAGCTTCTTAGTTTGATATAATCCTATTTGTTTAATTTGAAAAGGTATTGTTCAGACAAAGAGTATACCGCCTACGTTTTCTTCTAGGAGTTTATGGTTTTGGGTCTTATGTAAGTCTTTCACTCATTTTGAGTTCATTTTTACATATAGTATGAGAAAATAGTCCAGTTTGGTTGTTTTGCATGGAGCTACCCAATTTTCCCAACACCATTTGTTGAAGAGGCTCTCTTCCCTCACTGCATGTTCTTGATTCCTTTGTCATAGATTATTGACCTTACAAATATGGATTCATTTATGGGTTCTCTATTCTGTTCCGTTGATCTATGTGCCTTTATTATCTTCCCTGGTGGCTCAGATGGTAAAGCGTCTGCCTACAATGCCTACCATGTGGGAGACCTGGGTTCAATCCCTGGGTCAGGAAGATCTCCTGGAGTAGGAAGTGGCAACCCACTCCAGTATTCTTGCCTGGAAAATCCCATGGATGGTGGAACCTGGTAGGCTACGGTCCATGGGGTTGCAAAGAGTTAGACACAACTGAGCAACTTCACTACTCACTATGTGTCTTTATTAGTGCTAGTACCATACTGTTTTGATTACAGCAACTTCATAGTGTAGTTTGAAATCAGGAAGCATGGTACTTCAGCTTTGTTCTCTCTCGAGATTATTTAGGTTATTCAGGGTCTTTTGTGTTTTCATATAAATTTTAGAATTATTTGTTCTATTTCTGTGAAAAATACCATTAGTATTTTGATGGAGAATGCTTTCTATCTGTAGACTTCCTTGGGTAGTTGGTCATTTTAACAATATTTATTCTTTCAAAGGTATATCTTTTCATTTGTTTGTGTTGCCTTCAATTTCTTTCAAGGGCGTCTTTTAGTTTTCTGACTACAGGTCTTTTTCCTCTATAGTTAATTTATTCCTGGATGTTTTGGGTATTTTATTCTTTTTGATGCAATTATAAATGGACTGTTTTTAACACTTAAGGAAGAGCAAGGGAGGGAAATGTTCTCCTAACGTGTAATATGATTGTTGATCCACTGCTTTAGTGATAGTGTAAAATCCCACTCTATAAATTACATATTATCCTTTCTGGTGAGCCATACATTCAGCTGGGAGTGAATTCAGATTTCATTTTTCAGTTGCTCTTATTTTATATGTAATTACATCTAGAAATTAAACACAATAATAACTTTATTATGTACTTACTATGTACAAAGTTTATCTTTTTCTAATCTTGGAAGAAAGTACTTGATGCTTTAGAGATAAGGAAATGGAGGGTCTAAGATGATGAGATGCCTTCTCTCATTCTCTCAGAAGCCAAAGTCCCATTTTTTTTTTTTTGTTAAACTACCCCCACAATTTGAACTCAGTACATTATGTTAGACACTTGTAATCTCTAATTTCATTACAAGTTTACTTATGGGATGGAGTACACAAGTGTCTTATTACAGACTTTATACAGTAGTAACAATCACAGAAAGAGACCACACAGACAAGTAAATGCTGTTTGATGGCAGGTCAATATTTAAATCATACTACAACTTCAAGTTCCCAAAACAGTCTATGATACTACCATTTATCAGTTGTGGTGCTTTGTTTGTGTTTTTACATACAATCACCATCATATTCCATACATATAGTTGCTTTCAGACTGAACTCTTACTATGAGCTGAAGACTATACTATGTACTCCAAATATATAATTGAATTTTATCTTAAAACATCATTTTAGAGATGAGAAAACTGGCCCAAGGAGGTTAAGCAGGCCTGTGTCCTTAAGTTTCACAATGAATGATGAGTCTTAGCCCCTTGTTTGGAGCCCTAGAAACTTCAGTGTAAGGAACTGCTTAAGGTATGCAGTGCAGAGGTAAGAAAAAGCCCATCAGAATATGATATATCTAGAAATTGGCAAGGAGTAATTATATTGGACTAGGGGCAGGAAGTTAGGGCAAAATACCAATTGTGCCTCTAGAAAGATGGTTCTGGAACCAATGGCATTGCATATTAGTGATGAATCTGTTATTTCTGCCCCTGAAGACTTCAGCAAAGGACCTAGATGCCCTAGGTGATATATCTTTATAGATCTATCTTGGCTGGGAGGTGGGAGGACAAAAACCCTTTCAGAGTCTGAAATGATTCTTAGTGTCCCTGGCCATCATAAACTGCTGGCAAACTGAACTGGAAAAGAAGACTGAAAAACCAAACAGCACTGTGTGCAGCTCTAAGCACAATAAGCCATTGATAACAGAGATCCTGAGTCATCAAAAACACATTGAAGGAAACAGAGATGTGTGCAGTATATGATAGAAAGCTTTTCATTTAAAACTGTTAAACTGAAAGACTAGGCACTTGATCTGGCAAGTTTTATGAGCCCTACTGGAGGATTCACTTTATGTGGAATTCTCATTTCCTGACAGCCCTGGAAAGATCAGGCCAAACTGTGATAATGCTCATCTCCGTGCATTATAATGAAGCTGCCATGGTAACTCTAGAAGTCACTTTTAAAATGTGCAATTTTAAAAGTTCATTTCCCAGAAAAAAAAAAGATTAGTATAGCTGTAACACTCATAATAATCTAATGAGACTTGAAAGGAACATTCAAGCAAAAAAAAAAAAAGAAAGGCATACAGACTGCTTGGATTTCACAATTGCACTGTCCTTCTGAGAATGACATGGTCCACTCATGACTTCCCTAATCGATAAAACAAGGGGAGCATTAGATCAGAAACTTAATTAAATTTTGGTGCGTAGAACCCAGCGGTAGAATTCATTCAGTTTCTACTTAGCTCAGTATGCTTGCTAATTCAGTCACAGAAGTGCTTGCATAGAAAATTTCACGTACTTGTCATCTTCATAATTTAAGGAGCTAGGGATAATCAATGTTCCTGGCATTAGTTATCTAGGAAAGGTGATAACTTTTATGACTGGTCACAGAAGTCAGACTGGGAAGAAACAAATGTGACGCAGTGGAACTGGGTCCATGGCCGAAATAAAATCCTCTATCCTCAGCTCCACCCACCCCCAGCTTTTTGATAGGAAAAAGGTGTAAATCAACACCCAAGGTCTCTATGCCTTCTTATGGAAAGTATTTATCTATTTTTCTAACAGAGTTTGTAACTTTTAAAAGTTCATTGTGTTTTGGAGACTGAATCAGTGCCAGTCTAGAGATACAGCATGCTCAGGGTGCTCTTGTTGTCTCAGGGACCTCATAAGCACCAGATGCATACATTCCTGGAGGCATGATGTGAGTCATTTCTTCAAGTGGCATGTTTCATTAGAATGCCTTTTCTAGGATTTTCCTTGAAGGCTTACAATTTAGGATCAGGGCCCTGGCTGCAAAATTCAAATAAGTAAAATTTAATAAATCTTTACTAGCAGAAGGCTTTTATGGCCTATCTGCTAATAGAAGAACCTTAATTTATATACAGCATTTCACATTGTTCAGAAAACTGTCCTACAAGTTTCAAGTAGTTATTAACCTCACTTGCTTGTTTGCTTGCTTCGTCACTTCGGTCGTGTCTGACTCTTATTGAATCTATGGACCGCAGCCCTCCAGGCTCCTCTATCCGTGGAATTCTCCAGGCAAGAATACTGGAGTGGGTGGCCATTTCCTTCTCCAGGGAATCTTCCTGAACCAGGGATGCCTTTTAAAGAAACTAAGCTACTTTGTCCAGAAATCATAAAATTTCATTTCTCCACTTTGTGTGACTTTGAAAATACCCAACAGTGACTTGATCAACAATTTCACCAATTTAGTTAAAGAAAAGGATAACAAAACTCTTTGATTATCCCGCTGGCCCTCCCTGCTCACATACACACTCACGCACACACGTTAATTCCTGCCCCAGTCAGGTGAATTGATCATTTGACATCATATGGAGAAAACAGGAGAAATACACTGAGCCATCTGTTTTGGTTTCATGTCAAACCAGCTTTGCCATCAAAACATTATTTTGGCCCTTTCAATAATGTCTAAACATGTTGGTGGCAGTAGAATCAGAGCTGCACAAGTTTCCTCAAAACTGATTATATTACATACACAATGGGAAAGAAGTAGAAAATCAAATTAGGCCAGTAAGCCTGCTTAGTAGACTTTCATAATATTTGATTGTCAAAGGACAAGAAATGCTAGCTCAGCCTTGTCCCCTGAGAACAGTGGCAGGGCTCATTCTACCTCACACATGTTTAACTTGAATCTTTTCTAATCTTTTATAAATTTCTTGGGGGCACTTCACAACTCTCACAACTTGAATATTTAGTTCATGGAAAGTTCTATTCAGCAGGTGGGAGCAAACACCAGTCAACTCAGAGTCCCTGCCAGTTCTGTGCCCCATTTTAGCCATAAACTGATAATGGTTAGACAAACTTCACCCTCAGCTTTTATAATTAATAGTAGCTACCTTGTCCTGAATTGTATTTAACGCATTGGGCCACAGAGTGGAAAAGACAGAATCCCTTCTTTTAGGAAGTTTGCTCCAAAGTAAACAAGCCACCAGCGCACGGGGAAGAATAGACCCTCTTTCCACTCAGCCATTCACATTCATCTGTCCCCAGGCACCTCGCTTCCCCTTTTTATCTGAAGGTTTTCCGAAGGTTTTCCAAAGGTTTCAGTATTTAACTTCAACCACACCACTGCCTTTTTGATTTTATCAGGAGATCTTACAACTTATTTTATTCATTATAAAAGACATGTGAGATAACAAAGTTTTTCAACTTTTGTCCCTTCTATCTCAAAATTCATGTCTAAAATGAACTGTGCTCAGGTCCTTTCCTTTGATGCTGTCTTTATCCCCTGCAAACCTACCACTCATTTTCTAAATATGCTCCCTCATGCTTCTGCTGTCTTGTCCTCGTAATCCACAGGCACAGCCGGCTGCTTCATATCCCCGTAACTCCCTTCCACTCAGCCTAGAACATTCTTCCACATTTGCCCTGCAGGAATACGACTGCTCAACTCTTGAAACGTAAAGATGAAACCCAAATTTCCATACCAAATACTATGACTTATGCAGTCATTCCTATCTCTTCCCATCATGAATGTCACACTCCAATCTCACTAGATTTCCTACAAATCCTTAAACCCCATCTCTATGTTTTTGTCTTCATATCTGTCTTCTTAGACTTTCTCCTCCTGGTTGAGTCCTCTTCCTCTCCAATGGGGCTCAAGTGTCTCCTCTTTGAAATCCAGCTCACACCCTGGGGTGGGCATGATCGAGTCCATAACTCTTTCTCCCATCAGAACTCATCACAACCTCTTCATTAAAACAGTTATTTGTATACAGTCTATCTGTCTCTCTTTGAACTGTCCCATCCAGATTATGGAAATTGGTAAACTTGGAATGTTCTTTATAGTGTGATAGCCAGGAAATAGGTGCTCAGTAAGTACTGTTTCAGAGTTGGATAAATTCTTCTTCCTCATTAAGGGTTTTGCTAATTTGTTTTCAACCATAACATATAAATACACAAACACATACAAGTGTACAGTTGTGATGGTTAATTTTATATATCAACATAAAAGCCACAGTACCCAGTTAGAAGTCTCTGTGAAGAGATACTTAACGATGAGATTATCATTTAAATGGACAGACTTTGAATAAAGAAGATTACCCTTCCTAATGTGGGTGAGCCTCATCCAAACAGTAGAGGGTCTTAATAGGAAAGAGACTGATGTTGCCTGAAGAAGAGGAAATTCTGTCAGAAGACATCTTTGAACACAAACTGAAAGTCTTCCCTGGATCCCCAGCCTGCCGACCTACTCAAGATTTTGGACTTGGCATCCTTCACAATCTCATGAGCCAATTCCTAAAACAATCTCTATTTGTACACCCTATGGGTTCTATTTCTCTGGAGAACCCTGATGAATACAATAGTCAACACATGCTTTTTATCAACTGAAATATTTCAATGGTTTTCCCTCCACACACAAGTTTCTAAAACAAAATAATGCAAAAAACAGTTGTAAGTAAACTTCATGAGTTTAGGTTTGGACATGTTTATTTGGGAAGGTGTGTTTGTGACCCAGCAACCCTGAAGTCACCCTGAATGTGAGTTAGAGTTCTGGCTCCAGCAGTTGGGTGACCGTGGTCAAGTTACTTAGCCTCTTGGTTTTCTTTGACTTTACTTTAGAATGAGGTCAAACTATCTGACTGCTGTTATATGATTGCTGTTGTGAGGATTACATTTTAAGATGAAAACATGTAAAGTGTTTAAAACAGTGCCTGACACATAATCTGTGCTCGTGAGTGTGTGCTAAGTCACTTTAGTCCTGTCTGACTCTTTGCAACGCTATGGACTAGGCCTGCCAAGTTCCTCTGTCCCTGGGATTCTCCAGGCAAGAACACTGGAGTGGGTTGCCATGCCCTCCTCCAGGGAATCTTCTCTACCCAGGGACTGAACCTATATCTCTTATGTCTGCTGCACTGGCAAGCAGGTTCTTTACCATTGCTGCCACCTGAGAAGCCCAGTCTGTGCTCAGTGAATGTTAACCGTCATGTTTACAAAGCCTGCTCGGTCTGCCTAACTGCTTCAGTTTATTCACTTCCCCTTGTTAATTTACCGAAAAAATAGGAATTATCCTTTTTTGCAGTTCCTACAGTCTAAAAATTAACGCACAATAATATATTTGTTATTATGAAATTCAATTACTAAGAATTTTTTTGATGGCTTATGTATCTTGATGTAGTTATATTATATATGTATTCCTAAGGTGATATTTTTTGATTGCTTATCATTTAAAAAAAATCTGTCTACTTTGATTCTAGGATATAGGAAATGTGGAAAGTTCAAATATATAGGTAAACATGAAAGACATTTTCATTTAGTAAAGCTATGATCAAGACAGAAAGCATTAATTAAGTAATTACTTATGGGAATAAAAATATTGTTTTTGAGTTTGCTAACTATTCTTCCTTGCAGAGGGGTTGCTACCATTCTGGTTTGAGCTATAACATATGCAAATACATACATAATTACAGCCAACTCTGGGATTCCTTATTATGAAAGAAAGCAGTAGCTCAAAAAGAAAGATCTCAAAAGACATTTTGTTTGGCTGGGTACTGGACCACATGATTTAGGGGGAATTAGTAGATTTATTTTGGAATATGTGTGTGTGTTTTAAGCCTTAATCTAAAACAAGACCTAAATCAACCTTTATGTCTTAGCACAGTCCTGCTTGTTATTTAATGATTTGTTTCAGAATTGTGTTAATAAAATAGGAAAGTCAACCAGGAAGAAAGGAAAGAACTTGTGTGTGTATGCTTCACACATCAATCCTGCAAGACTTTGCTTTTTCCTCATTACTTTCTGTTTTCCACTGATGGAACTGAATTCCTCTTGCCCTTTCTTGATAAAGCATTATGTCCCTAAGGCATTTACTAAATGTTGAAAGAAAACATTCTTTTTTCTCTCGCTTTGAGTATGTGAAAGATTGATGATGAAGACATTTTCTATCTTCTCTCATTCAGTTCTGTCTTTAGATCACTACTAATAATTTGGCAATCAAAGGCACTTGAAAGATGTAGATGAAATAATCTTCATTCTTTTATCAGTGGCAAAAGAATTTCTTATTTACAAGTGGATCAAGAAACAGACACTTTTCACTGAATTATATTATAATAATAAAAGACCTATAAGCATAAATGATAAACTGAGCATAATGCAATATAAGTTAAAAGGACCTATATTCCTGAAGTCATTTAAGTCATTTCCCATCTTCCAATCAGGCTTCATTAAGTCAATACAGACTGATGAGTGTTGATCTCTTTCTTGTAAATTTCCAGGAAGAAGGATGCCTCATTTAAGGAGTCATTACCTATATATGTACATATGTGTGTGTTTTTGTGTGTGTGTGTGATATGCTATTAAAAAAAATTCAAATTAAGTTTTACCATGTGACTTTGCATCAAGTATTTACTTCTTTTTGACTTCTGACAGGACAACCTCACTATAGTCTTATGAAATCAGAATTGCTATCCTATTTTGTAGAAACGAATGAGGCACAGACATGCCTTCATTCCACAGATCATTACCTTTTTAAAAAAGGGTTTTGCTTTCTTATAAAAAAATTAATTTTTTTTAAAAAGTCTAAACCATTTCCCACAAAACTAGCATGAATGGAGGGAAATCCTCAGTTGGCATCATTTTTCTCTCTCACATCTTTTCTGTCAAAACTTTCTTTCATGTTTAAATAAAAACTGCTTAGAATTATACTCCATTGGTACATTATGGTAAACAGAGATTAAAGCAGGCCCTTATTGCCAGTATTTCTGTGTGTAAAAATCAGTTGAGCTACAAACCCAGAAACCCTTTGAAAGACATGCCCGCTAGATCCCCACTAGGTAGTTGTTTGATACCCATGGCCAGCCTAGTTTGGCTGCTTTCCGTAGCTGGGAAAAGAAATGTTTCCTGATGGTTCCATTAAGTTCTTACAAATGATCCGTGTTGTATGTTTAACTGGACACTTCATTGTTCATATCCCTGCTTTTTTATCCCCACCCCGACTTTTCAGTCTTTTCTTCCAAACTAATATTAACAACGTGGGAGCTGAAATGGTGTAATGTTATCAAACCCATTTTCCTTTGACTGATATGCCGAACGTTATTTCTATGTCTCCTAATGCTTAATTTCCAACCAGGCTGTCCCTCCCTTCTCTCTTTCTCTTCAGTTTTTCCTTCAGTGCACGAGTTTTCCTTAATGCATTCAACAGATGCCTCTTCCCAATGCCATCTTTTCAGAGCGCTGAAAAGTGCTCTATTGTGGAGCCTAGCGGATATGCTTGAATATACAAACACAGCAATGCTTCTTTTCTTTATTGACTTGCACAGAAATCTGTGCCTTTACTAAATAAAACACTTCACCATCCTAGTATCAGGCCGCCCATGTGCTGAGACATTTGTGTCTTCTTTAAATTCATCAAAACTTCCCAGGTTTGCCTCCAACAATATTTTAACAGATAACACACTGCCAAAACCCGATCAAACGCTTTCCAAATCTTCTCGACAGCATTATTGATGACAGATGGTTAGCCTCCACACTTCACCAAACCGTGGGACAGTATTAGAAATAACATTGCCTCTATATGATTATGTAGGAGGACAGCATATGTAATTCCTGTTCAACTCTTAAACCTTGCAAGAACATAAACATTTAGAAGAGTTCCAAAGTACTAGAAGGACTATAATTGCACATGATTTTATGTGAACTGTTTACTTACTGGCCCCTTTAGCTGAAGGGGAATTATTTATTTGCTTTTCTTTTCATAGGAATCTTAAGTGTCATTCTACTATATTTATAAGGCCCATTCTCACAGCTTACTAAAGAAAGGCAGCTAATTTTTCATGAGTGAAAAAGTTCTGAAAATAAATGTACTCAGGGCTTAAAAAATGCTGTTTTTCAGAAGTCTGTTGTTCTTTCCAGTTAGGAATTTCTAAACCAGAAATGAAATGATATATTGTTTTTTTCTAATTAATCTTTGGTTCTCTGCAAATGTTGATCTTTTGATGGGTAAGTGTCAAAAAGGCCACTAATATTGCATAAAATGTGTTACTAATGTAGCTGCTTAGGCAAAAATTTTAAAATTTGTAGGATAGTTATAATTTAAATAAGTCTCTTGGGCACCAAAATATGCTAGCATAATAAATGGCTTACCATGGATGCATGGAATGGTTGTCATGTTCCCAGCTTCTTAAATACTCTGAAGTATTTCCTTCCTAAATTATAAACTCCCTGAAGATGGGAATTATGTCTGTCCTGTTCACTTTTGTATACCTACTGACAAGTATAGAATCTGTTCCATAATAGCTACTCAGTAAATATACTAAGACTATCCAGATGAATAAACAGATGGATAAATGGATGGATGCATTTATCTAGGTGCAGCATATTATAACTTCTATCTTTTACTTTGAAAGAATATCATAGTGAAAGTTAGTATACATTATGGGCAAAATCCTGGCTTTAGCTCTGATTGCGCTTATTCACTTTATAGAAATGGAAGGTTCTTAAAATCTAGTGCAATCTTTAAAGTGGGAGGAGTAATAATTTCTACAACATATGAATACAAACAATATTGTGATGGTGCTAAGCACATTGATTCTGGGTATGGATTGTCTGTGTTTGAATCTATGTTCTACATGTGATAGTTATGTGTCCTTGGCTTTTATGAGAATTTGGTAAGTTGATACTTATAAAGTTATAGCACCGAGGGCTTAGTAAACACTTAAAATAAATGTTAGTTATTTTCATTGTACAATACTATTTCTTCTTTCTTGAACCAATGTAGAATCTATGTTCTACATGTGATAGTTATGTGTCCCTGGCTTTTATGAGAATTTGGTAAGTTGATACTTATAAAGTTATAGCACTGAGGGCTTAGTAAACACTTAAAATGAATGTTAGTTATTTTCATTGTACAATACTATTTTTTCTTTCTTGAACCAAGAAAACAAGGTTTTCTGTTTGTTTCTCATTGTGATTAGTTTAAAAGAAAAAAATCAGCAATTATAATTTAGGAGCTATAAATATGAATTCATCAATCAAGTTGCAAATGTGAAATAAAAGGGCTGAAGGACTAAGAGTAGTGATAGAAAAATACCCTTTTGATGTAATAATGTTTTATAGAAAAAGATTGACTTGTTTTCACTGTCCATCTCTTCATCAACTTCATTTATTCATTCAATCACTTAGTTATTCAGCAGTATGTATTGAGCCTTGGCTCTGTGAAAGACACTACTCTAGGTGTAGTAAATACAGTTGTCAAAGAAACAGAAATAAACAGAGCCTCCAACAGTCCTTAGGAACATATATGTGTTGTGGGATGTGTGCATGTGGAAAAATATAATCAGCAAGAGAAGTAAATACATATTTTATCTAGTCCTAAAGTGAAGTTAAATTCATATAGGTAATTCATGTCAAGGCGAAACTTGCTCAGACAGAGAGAATTTGAAGTTTTGGCAGTATAATTTTTCCAAGGAAGACAGAAGAATCTTCATTTACATGGTAGATTTTAGAATAAAGATCTAACATAGGTGAGGGAGTGAATCATGCTGGTATCTTTGGAAAGGACAGCCAGACAGACTGAGAAGCAGTGGGAAAGACCCCGAAGAGGAACCCTAGCTAGTACATTCCCGAAATATCAAGGAGGCCAGTCTTTTTGCCATCAAGCTCCATAAGAAGGAGAGTGGTAGCAGCTGAAGTTGAAGAGGTAGGTGGGAAGGACTGGATTGTATAGGGCCTTGTATGTCAGTGGGATGATCTGAACTTTCATTTGTGAATTTCACTGTTTTTAGCAGGAGGAAGAAATTCTCTGATCACCATTTTAACAGGATCATTTTAATTACTGTCTTGAGAATATACATAGGGGGTGTGTGCTGTCTCTTCACTTGGGTCCAACTCTTTGCGACCCCGTGAACTGTAGCCTGCCAAGCTCCTCTGTCTATGGGATTTCCCAGGCAAGAATATTGGAGTGGTTTGCCATTTCCTTCTCCAGGGGATCTTCCCAACCCAGGAATCAAACATGAGTGTCCTGGGTCTTTGTCATTGGCAACAAATTCTTTACAACTGAGCCACACATATATGTAGCATTTAAGCATAAATGGTTTTTACTGTACATAGTGTTCTCCCACATGATTATTTTTTCATTGAAAATATATGTCGGAGACTCATATATATAGAAATTCTTGGTACTTTTAATTGTTGCATGATATTTTATATGATATCCTCTTGATGAAACTTAGATAATTCTCAATTTTATCACCATTATCAAAAATTATGTAACCAACATCCTAGGGATGCCTTTTTGGGCATATAGTTGAGTAGGACTCTAGAGTTAACATTTATAATCAAAGTTGTTGTATATGTGCAATGAAAGTTTAACTGATACTTCAAGTTTTCCTGTATTAAGATTCTTCCAGTTTATACTTTCACTAGGAAAATAAAAGCTAAAATAAAATTTGTTTGTTTGCTTTTTTAAAAACTAAGAAAATATTTGCAAAAGATAATTTCCTAGTGCTCTTTTCACATCAATAAAACACTGGCAAGATGTTATGGGTTGGTTGACTACATGAAAAATCATTTATTTTTCCAAGCATACTTCCATGTAGTGAGGATATCAGTTCAGTTCAGTTCAGTTCAGTTGCTCAGTCATGTCCAACTCTTTGCGACCCCATGAACTGCAGCACGCCAGGCTTCCCTGTCCATCACCAACTCCCAGAGTTCACTCAAACTCATGTCCATTGAGTTGGTGATGCCATCCAGCCATCTCATCCCCTGTCGTCTGCTTCTCCTCCTGCCCTCAACCTTTCCTAGCATCAAGGTATTTTCCAATGAGTCAGTTCTTCACACCAAGTGACCAAATTATTGGAGTTTCAGCTTCAGCATCAGTCCTTCCAATGAATATTCAGGACTGATTTCCCTTAG
This sequence comes from Ovis canadensis, assembly GCF_042477335.2. Taxonomy (NCBI): domain Eukaryota; kingdom Metazoa; phylum Chordata; class Mammalia; order Artiodactyla; family Bovidae; genus Ovis; species Ovis canadensis. The sequence goes on along the minus strand of NC_091247.1, from coordinate 133,868,570 downwards.
GATTGACTGGTTTGATTTCCGTGCTGTCCAAGGACTCTCAGGAGTCTTCTCCAACACCGTAGTTCAAAAGCATCGATTCTTTGGCACTCAGCTTTCCTTACAGTCCAACTCTCACATCCATACATAACTACTGGAAAAACCATAGCTCTGACTAGATGGACCTTTGTTGGCAAAGTAATGCCTCTGCTTTTTAATATGCTATCTAGGTTGGCCATAGCTTTTCTTCCAAGGAGCAAGCGTCTTTTAATTTCAGGGCTGCAGTCACCATCTGCAGTGATTTTGGAGCCCCCCAAAATAGAATCTGCCATTGTTTCCACTGTTTTCCCATCTATTTGCCATGAAGTGATGGGACTGGATGTCATGATCTTAGTTTTCTGAATGTTGAGCTTTAAGTCAATTTTTTTCACTTTCCTCTTTCACTTTCAAGATGCTCTTTTGTTTCTTCCTCACTTTCTGCAATAAGGGTGGTGTCATCTGCACATCTGAGGTTATTGATATTTCTCCCGGCAATCTTGATTCCAGCTTGTGCTTCATCTAGCCCATGTTTCTCATGATGTACTCTGCAGAGAAGTTAAATAAGCAAGGTGACAATACACAGCCTTGACGTACTCCTTTTCCTATTTGGAACCAGTCTGTTGTTCCATGTCCAGTTCTAACTGTTGCTTCCTGACCTGCACATAGATTTCTCAAGAGGCAGGTCAGGTGGTCTGGTATTCCCAGCTCTTTAAGAATTTCCACAGTTTGTTATGATCCACACAGAGGCTCTGGGATAGTCAATAAAGAAGAACTAGATATTTTTCTGGAACTCTCTTCCTTTTTCAATGATCCAGCAGATGTTGGCAATTTGATCTCTGGTTTCTCTGCCTTTTCTAAAACCAGCTTAAACATCTGGAAGTACAAGGTTCATGTACTGTTAAAGCCTGACTGTGAGAATTTTTAGCATTACTTTGCTAGCATGTGAGATGAGTGCAGTTGTGTGGTAGTTTGAGCATTCTTTGGCATTGCCTTTCTTTGGGATTGGAATGAAAACTGACCTTTTCTAGTGCAGCCACGGCTGAGTTTTCCAAACTTACTTGCAGTACTTTCACAACATCATCTTTTAGAATTTGAAATAGCTCAGTCTCCACTAGCTTTGTTTATAGTGATGTTCCCTAAGACCCATTTGACTTTGCATTCCAGGATGTCTGGCTGTAGGTGAGTGATCACACCACTGTGGTTATCTGGGTCATGAAGATCTTTTTTTTATAGTTCTTCTGTGTATTCTTGCCACCTCTTCTTTATATCTTCTGCTTCTATTAGGTCCATACCATTTCTGTCCTTTATTGTGCCCATCTTTGCATGAAATGTTCCCTTGGTATCTCTAATTTTCTTGAAGAGCCCTCTAGTCTTTCCCATTCTATTGTTTTCCTCTATTTCTTTGCACTGATCACTGGGGAAGTGAGGATATATCATCAGGATGCTGACAAAGTTGTGTTGAAGACAACATTCTAGGAGGTATAAATTTTGTGGACTCAGAGCTTTGCTTGGATTGCCTAATATATTAAAGAATATTTTATTTCTTTCATATTCTCTAGTTGCCATATTTCTCTCAGAGAAATTGAAAATGTATACCAAAACAGTGTGAAAAAAACCTTTTGCATAAAAATACATAATATGCAATAATTAACGACCAATCAGGAAAATAGTTTTCAATGTATAACAAAAATTAAAATTCTTTATAATTTTTTTTTAAAATGAGAAAAAATACTAACAGTGAACAACTCAATGAAAATAATGCAAATAGCCTCAAAATACATAGATGCCTGCATTCTCTTTATGACAGATTTACAAATTAAAACCACAGTGAGATAGTACTTTTCACTTTTTAGACTGGCAAATACCAAGGACTTTGACCATTAACTTTTTGACAAGGCTCTGGGGAAACAGGCACTTTCATTTATCGGTAGTGGAAATGCAAAATGCCATTCTAAGGGAATTTGAAATAACCAGCAAAATACATGTCTTTATCCTTGTATCTTGTAATTCCTTCCAGGAATCTACCTGAAGATCCCCTTGCAAAAATACAAAATGATATACATACAAGGGTATTGATTCTGACAATATTTAAAATAGTGAAAGCCTGGAAACAACATATGTCCATCCACAGTGAACTGGTTTCGTAAACAATATGTCCACATAATACAGTATTAATCCTCTGTAAAATATGATGAGGAAATCTCTTGTACTGATATTAGGTGACTCTTGAGTTTTTAGTTAAGTGAAAGAAAAAAAAACACACACACACACAGAAAATGCAGGTGTAAAGGTGAAGGAACCAGGTTGAAAATAAGATTTCTTTGGATATATACTGCAAGTATGATTTAATACTTGATAGGGTTAGTAGCAATAATATCCCTATTATTTTTTATAATTTTCCAATATGTTTTACTTTTAAATTTTTGAATCACCTTTCTCAGCATCCCCCACTAAAAAATAAATCCTAAATGGGAAGGACATGGCTTATCTTTCCCTTTATGAAGCATACTTTTGTGTCTTTCAGAACTGTTTTAAAATTTTCCTTGCAAAGAATTTGGACATTTCCTATTAAGCACTTCTAATAGTTATTAAGGCTGCAAAACCACCCCAACTTAGTGGTGTAAACCAACCATTTTATTATGCTTACAGAATCTATGGTTCAAGAATTGGAAAAATAAAAGAATGTTGACACCTCACTCCCTCTTCTCTATGATGTCAACTGAAAAGAACCAAAGGCTGAGGTATCTCAGCTGCTGGGGACAGGAATCATCTGGAGGGAAAGTCTTTACTCATAAACCTAGGAGTTTAGTCTGATTGTTGTCAGGAATCTCAGCTGGTGCTGTAATGTGGAAACCTGTATTGGCCTCTTTATATCATCGGCATGACAGCCTTGGACATCTTACATGATGTTCAGGGCTCCAAAGGCAAGTGTCTCAAGAGAACCGGATGGAAACTGTATCACCTTTGATCATCTATCTTTAGAAGCCACATTGTACCATTTCTGCCACAGTCACAAGGCCATCCAGTTTCAGGGGGAGAGGCATGGGTCCCACCTCTTTTGATAAGAGGGATGTCTAAGTCATAATATAGGAGTATGTGGGATGAAGGATACTGCTGAAGTCATGTTTTGAGAATACAGTGAGCCAGAGGATTTTTCTTTAACTTTTTTTTCTGTTGCCATAAAGGCAATAAAAGATGGGGCCTTTTCTTTCATTTTATATCCTGCTTGTTTTCATTTAATGAATGTTCAGTTCAGTTCAGTTCAGTCGCTCAGTCATGTCCGACTCTTTGCAACCCCATGAATCGCAGCACGCCAGGCCTCCCTGTCCATCACCAACTCCTGGAGTTCACTCAGATTCACGTCCATTGAGTCAGTGATGCCATCCAGCCATCTCATCCTCTGTCGTCCCCTTCTCCTCCTGCCCCCAATCCCTCCCAGCAACTAAGTCTTTTCCAATGAGTCAACTCTTCTCATGAGGTGGCCAAAGTACTGGAGTTTCAGCTTTAGCATCAGTCTTTCCAAAGAAATCCCAGGGCTGATCTCCTTTAGAATGGACTGGTTGGATCTCCTTGCAGTCCAAGGGACTCTCAAGAGTCTTCTCCAACACCACAGTTCAAAAGCATCAATTCTTCGGTGCTCAGCCTTCTTCACAGTCCAACTCTCACATCCATACATGACTACTGATTTCTATATATGACTTCTATATCCTGCAACCTTATTAAACTCTGTCCATTTCTTTTTTGTGTGTCTGATTCTTTTGGGTAATTGGTTATATAACCAGATGATCAGTATAAAGAGTTTTACCTCTTTCTTTTAAAATTTTGAGGTCTTTTCACTCTAAACTTTTACTCTTGCAAATTGTGGTGGCTATGAGCCTCAACATGCTATCAAAATGTAATGGTGACCATGGGTCCTTGTCTTTTTCCTCATTGTAGAAGGCATGCCTTTTTGTTTCCATTAACTAAAATGCTACAACTGAAAAGAATATTTTCTCTATTATCATCATCTTTTTAAAAGTTGTGCTATGGTATTTGGTACAGAAATAATCATTACTATCAAATTTTCATTTCGAATCACAATCTTAACTATTATAAAGTGCCTGTCTTTTTCTTACGTTCTTTTCCTTAATATTTTTTGGTCTTATTTCTACCTGATTCGATATTAAGATTGCCAACTCTGGTTTTCTTTTACGGCTTATACTTTTCTTAAACGGTCTTCTGGCATTAAGAGGTACTGTTTGAAAAGTTCGTCATTGTCTTAGCCTGTTTGGGCTGTTATAGCAAAACATCAGAGACTGCTGCTGCTGCTGCTGCTGCTGCTAAGTCGCTTCAGTCGTGACCGACTGTGTGACCCCATAGATGGCAGCCCACCAGGCTCCCCCGTCCCTGGGATTCTCCAGGCAAGAACACTGGAGTGGGTTGCCATTTCCTTCTCCAATACCAGAGACTGCAGTAGCCTATAAATAACAAGAAATTTATTTCTCACAGTTCTGAAGAATGGAAAGCTAAGATTAGGGTGCCAGCATAGTTGGATGAGGACGTTTTACTGACTGCAGACTTCCTTGTATCCTCACATGGAGAATAGACTAGAAATCGCTCCAGAGCTGCTTTTTAAAGTATGTTAACTCCATCTATGAGGACTCTGCCGTTATGACCTGATCACCTCTAGGTCCTACCTTCTAATACTATCATACTGGGCATTAGGATTTAACATATAAATTTTTAGGGAGACACAAGCATTCAGCCCATAGCATACACCAGCCTTATTTTTTTCCCTTTATAAGAGCGTTGATGTTTTCGTCTATCCAATGAAAATTTCTCTATCTTTAAAGCCCAATACATTTATTAGGATATGTCTTGAGACCAATTTGTCTTGGTTCACAGATTCAGTGTACAGATTCACATCTTTAGTTCAGTTTTTAAATTATGCTTTACAGTATTAATTCTCTCCCATTGCTTTTCTTCTTTGGAAGCTTCAGCTATGTGCTTACTAAATTTCCTTCATCTGTCTTCTACATCCACCATTTAATATTTGTTTGCTTCCATCTCGTTTGCTCGTCTCCCTTACTTTGATTTGCCAGACCCTTTACCAAAGCGTCCGTGTCACCATTAGTTTTCTTTTCCTGAGTTCTGTCAATTCCTTTTTTGCTTCCTTGATTTTCTAGCCATCACTTCTGCTAGTTCAGAACACCTGTATTTCAGTTTTGTAATCTTTCTTCATAGTTGCAAATAATTCACTGTTATTTACAAATTAGTACTGAAATACTGGATTATAATTTTTATCTGCTATATGTGTGTATGTGTGTGCTCAGTCACTTAGTTGTGTCTGACTCTTTGTGGCCCCATGGACTGTAGCACGCCAGGTTCCTCTGCCCATGGAATCTTCTAGAATACTGAACTTGGGTGCCATTTCCTACCCCAGGAGATCTTCCTGACTCGGGGATCAGACCTGTGTCTCTGCATCTCCTGCATTGGCAGGTGGTTTCTTTGCCATTAGTGCTACCTGGGAAGCCCCTGTATGCTATACAGTATAGAAGTATTTTAGTGAGTGTTCATTTGTGTTGGAAGAGCTCTGTATAATTTTTTTTTTTACTTTGTTCTTACACTATTTTCCTTTTTGTCTTTTTTTTGGTTGTTGTATATAAATTAGAGCAAAATGTCCCTGGATGTGAGCATGGACTAGAGTGGAGTAAGAACAGGAATAGCTTCCCCAGTTCCCAACTCCTGCTAGAAAGATATGGACACTGGGATAATAAGTAAATTGATCAGTAAGAACAGCTATCTCAGGGAGAATTTCCTGGAGGTTCAGTGATCAGGACTCAGTGCTTTCACTGCCATGGCCCAGGTTCAGTTCCTGGCTGGGGAACTAATATATATTAAAAAAAAGAGCGGATACATTAGCTAACCATTTCAGTTTATATGGACTTCCCTGGTGGCTCAGACGGTAAAAGCGTCTGCCTACAATGCGGGAGGCCCAGGTTCGATCTGTGGGTCAGGAAGATCCCCTGGAGAAGGAAATGGCAACCCACTCCAGTACTCTTGCCTGGAAAATCCCATGCACGGAGGAGCCTGGTGGGCTGCAGTCCGTGGGGTCGCAAAGAGTCCGACACGACTGAGCGACTTCACTTTCACTTTCTTCTCATATATATGGAGAAGGAAATGGCCATCCACTCCAGTACTGTTGCCTGGAAAGTCCCATGGACAGAGGAGCCTGGTAGGCTACAGTCCATGGGGTCGCTAAGAGTCGGACTGGGCTCAAAACTCTTTCCTTACACTGTGCTGCTTCTGTGTTGGCATCCTTCCTGTGTTGCTGGAATCTAAGTTGGCTCTGGGGGGTTTTTCCTCCAGCCCTGTGTCTCCTCTGCCTATTTTGTTGGCTGCTGCTACCATGGGACACAGGTCCACTCACTTTTAGAAAGTAGATTTTTACTGACATTTAAAAAATATACTCTCCTCCATGCTCATTTCTGGGCAATTTTCAGTCTTCCTTCTGTCCCCAGTGCGCATGTCCAGCTGTCTCTCAGTGCTCCTCAAAGCACTTGCCTACAGTTTGGGGCCCTCACCTTACGGGGAGTAGATTTGTACTTTTCTGCTGGTGTCCGGGACGGGCCTCTGCAGTATCAGCACTCTCTAATCCCCCTAACCGCTGCATCATGGCTTCCCTGGGGCCTTCCTGTCTGGCTCTGCTGGTCTCAGTTGCTTTTGGCAGCATGCACACATAATCTGAAGTTTATAGGCTTTCTTTGTCTCCTATTTTTAAGTGAAACTGGAGCTTGTGATTTTTTTTTCTGTTCTTTTTCTTTTCATTATCTTGTTGCTGTATTTCCAAGACAAGCAAAAAGATTCAGAATTGAGCTGCCGCCATGCTCTTTGAGAATCATAATTAATATAATTATTTTTGTTATAGTGAAGATATGAAGGACATTTCCATTTAAGTCAGGTGAAGAATGGACTTTTCATGTGGAAATATGAGATTCCTTAAAACATGGTCCCTGGGCAAAATATATTCCCCACTGGTGACTTTTTAAGATGTGCTCTGGACATAATTGAGGGAGGGTAGCTTGATAAACTTATTAGGTAAGCAAATCTATGCAGAGAGTCTGTCACTCCTGGAGAAATAAAACTGGTAGAGGAAAAAGAATCAGATTTACATGTTACAAAAATGCTGTTCTTTATTTTAATCGACAGAATTGGATTAGACTCCAGCATCAGCATGCATTTCCCATTGTTTTCTTTTTATATTAACTGCAGGAGACTCATTAGAATTTCATGGATGTAATTGTTTCTGGGTTACATCCTCAATTAATGACTATAATTGAAAGATCGGATAGGACTGGGATAACGTGACTGTAATTTAAGTGTAAGACAGACGTCTGGGCCTCTATTTACAATGCATGTGTAATTTTTTTTTTTTCTTCCACTGTGGAGGAGTATTTACGAGAGGCAGAAATAAATGCATTTCAAACAGCAATGTCTCAATCAAAACAATGTGCATATTGTGTGCTGGTTGTTGCCTTTCCTGGGCTGTTTTGTGACTCTGCAGCCCTCAGCAGGATGCATGTGCATAAAAAGAGCTTGTGCTCAGATCTTCTGGGAGGACTTGGGGGAGCAGAACAAGCTTCAACAAAGGGGAGGTGGAAGAGAAGGCTATCTCTGTCCTTCCTCATGTTCTGTTAGAACACTCTTCAAAACCAAGCATTTCAGCCTGCACTTGCCCAAGATTCCTTAATCAATGTTAGATTATGTCATGGGGAAAGAAAAGAGGACCAATCCCAAGCTGCTAATTATGGCTCTTCTCTGCTTTCCTCTCCTTATACTTTCCCCTAGAAGCAGATATTAATCTTATTAACTTTTTTGAGCCATGCATCTCTGATTATCTATACACAGGCTTTGAGGCAGCTGCAAGGGGTAGCTGAACAATTATCCAGGGTGAGCTGGATTTGTTCCAGACTCGGGAAACATGGATCTATAGACCAAAGCTTTTGGGTTCAAGGCTGACTGCTATTTCTTCACCCAAGGTCAGATGTAGACTATGTAGTTCATTATGTGTCTTTTACAGCAATTGTGACCTTTCTTTTTCTTGTGGATCTATTGATTTGGAAGGAATGGTAAAGACAATATCAGGATTGAAGATGAGCTGGACGGGTCAAGATGTGTGGCTGGACTAAACCATATGGAAAGAAAAAAGAAAGTGGGCCAATACAACAGTTAGGAACAGAATGAGAGCTAGGAGACAGAGAGGATGGGAACGGATTGGAGACTGATTCAGAGATGATCAAACAATATGATAATTTGACACCATTTATTACAGACCTCATGCTAGTACTGTAGCTGAGGAAGATATCTTAATATGTCACCTCTGCTTCAGAAACACAAAGGTGGGTGCTTGCTACTATGTAATTATCAGACCTGACCACAGTCCTATGGGAATTAGAATTTCTGGGTATGATTCCAGGATGCTTCACCTTTCCAAAGTCTTTCACCTTTCCAAGACCCCAGGTGATTCTGATAAGATGTTGGAGTTTGAGAGCAAATGGAGAGGAGGCAGTGGAAAGCAGAAGGGATAAAATGGCAGTGATGGGCTGCGAGAGTATAGACTGAGGTCAGACTCAACAGGCATATATTCAGCCTTTACAGATGAGGGGGTGGTAATTAGAGGACTCCAGTGTCTTCTTGTATGTTATCCATCTATGCATCTGATAAGTGGCAGAGCCATTAAGTTCGATTATACCTCTATTAAGTTGAACTTCTACTCAGTTCAAGGTTCTTTCTTTGTACCAAACTTGTCAATAGTGATAGGAAAGTGTTAGAATTTGGATGGCAGGTTACAGGAAGAAGGTAGCATGCCTTGGATCCAGGTCTCGATTTTATCTGTTGAGATAGGGACACACTTTAGGAAAATAGTGTAGAGATAAATTATATTCTAATTTCTTTAACCTTGTATCCTAAATTCTGTTTTTGCCTCTTTCGTGAATATTTTTGGTCATGGTTGCATATTAACTGTAAAGTTATATACTCAACTTATTCCTTTGTTAAACTGATGCTTTCTGAAACCTCATATGGTTCTAACTCATAATATTGTAAAACCATCATTTTGATATATGAATTAAGGTGTTCACCAACCTAGATAGCATATTAAAAAGCAGAGACATTACTTTGCCAACAAAGGTCTGTCTAGTCAAGGCTATGGTTTTTCCAGTGGTCATGTATGGATGTGAGAGTTGGACTGTAAGGAAAGCTGAGTGCCAAAGAATCGATGCTTTTGAACTACGGTGTTGGAGAAGACTCCTGAGAGTCCTTGGACAGCACGGAAATCAAACCAGTCAATCCTGAGGGAAATCAGTCCTGAATATTCATTGGAAGGACTGATGCTGAAGCTGAAACTCCAATAATTTGGTCACTTGGTGTGAAGAACTGACTCATTGGAAAATACCTTGATGCTAGGAAAGGTTGAGGGCAGGAGGAGAAGCAGATGACAGAGGATGAGATGGCTGGATGGCATCACCGACTCAATGGACATGAGTTTGAGTGAACTCTGGGAGTTGATGGTGTACAGGGAGGCCTGGCGTGCTGCAATTCATGGTGTCGCAGAGTTGGACATGACTGAGCAACTGAACTGAACTGAACTGAGTACATATTAGTAAATACCCAACTAATAATTTCTTTAAAAATCTATCTGTATATTAACTTCAAATCACTTTGCCAGTGGTACTACACACACTGAACTTTTTTAAAAAATTATTTTTAATTGGAGGACAACTGCTTAACAGCGTTGTGCCAATTTCTGCCATACACGTTGCTTGTGCCACACTGAACTTTGGATGTAATGCTTTTACCAATTTTAATCTTCTGCTCCAGTCAGATGCCTCTTCCTAGTGCCTCCCCATCTAGTATGTCTGCACGATCTCAAATCACTATGTTTAGCAGATCGACGACCCAGGGGCAGCCTGGGTCACCCTCTCTCTTCTGTATCTTTTCTTGTCCCTCTCTCCATTTGCCACTGAGCTTCTTCCCCAGCTTTCATTTCTGGGTGAACTTTACCTGCAGAATTTGGAACCCTGCCTTTAGTGGTCCTGACAAGCTCTCCTCCCTCTTTCCCTACTGAATGTGACCATCTTTATGAACAGCCTTCAGTCATAATGCCCTTTATAGATGTGGTATCAGTAAAATGTTTGACTGATAGATAAATTAATAAATGATTTCAGACTACTGCATAATATATTTCAGGTGGCTTTTAAGTGCTCAAATGATAGCATTAAAAATTAGCAAATAAATATAACACCAATATGGATTCCTTCTATGGAGAAAATAAAACACTTAAAGTATTACACAGAGAAAGAGAGATGAGAAGATTTTTATTCTCTGTGTAGGATGGATGGGAAAATCTTGAGAGAAGAAGACTTGAATAACGAGAAAAACCCAAAAATGAGCTGATCTCATTTAATGGTAGAAGAAAGTACAAGGGAAAGGTGTGCAAACACTCTGGGATTTGGCTGAATTTGAAGCTCTGGGGGGAACAGAGAACAAGCCCCCACAGAGCAAATAGGAGAGGTTAGACAGCTAGGCAGAGGGAAGATTCTATTCACTCTTCTAGACCACAGCAAGAGGTATGATGGATACTCTAAGTGTAATGGAAGCCACTGGAGTGGGCTTCCAAGGGAAAATTTTGATCTAACTGCCTCATCCAGGTTCTGGGGAGACTGAACTCCTGCAACTCCCCTTACTCTACATGCTTGCTCTTGCATGTCACACCCTCCTGCCAGGATTACTACCCCTACCTAACCCCCAGTTTGCCTAGACCATCTTGTTCCTTTTTGACTATAGACTCCTACTGCAAAGAAAACATGATTAATTTTCTTTCGTTCCAGATTTTATCAAACTTGTTTGGCCACAAACTTTTTACATGAAATGCCTATTACCTTCTTCAGGGAAGCATACTAGACATTTAAGCTACCCTAGTGCTTCTTTTTACAGTTGTAAAATAGTCATTCTCTCATGTTGTATTAGAGTTTTGATTGTATTAGGGTTCTTCAGAGAAACAGGTCCAACAGGATGTGTGTGTGCGTGTGTGTGTGTGTGTGTGTGTGTGTGTGTGTGAAAGAGAGAGAGAGAGAGAAAGAGAGAGATCTTTAGGAATTGGCTCAGGCTATTAGGAAGGCTCACAGGCCTAAAATTTGTAGGGTAAGCTATTAGGCTGGAGACCCACACAGTAGCCAAGCCTGCAGTTCAAGTCCAAAGGCCATCTGTTGCAGAATACCTTCTTATTTTGGGGGAGATCAGTATTTTGTTCTATTCAGGTTTTCATCTGATTGAATAAAGTCCACCCACATTAGGGAAGGCAAACTGACTTTACTCAAAGTCCACTGGTTTAAATGTTGATCTCATTCAATACACCCTCATAGAAACAGCCAGAATAATATTTGGCTACTTTTCTGGGCACTATGGTCCAGTCAAATTGGTATATAAAATTAACCATCACACTTTTATTACAGGAAAAGACAAAGGAAAAAGCCAATTTTTCCATCTTAAGGAGCAGTTCTGTATTTCATCAAGGGTGGATTTATGTGTTCGCATTTTTGTTGTTACTGGTAAATAAAAAACCATAGAACTAACAATCTCTTCCCAATAATAGTCATATATATTAAAAGCTGTTGTGAAATAAATGTTAAAAGTATAGTAATCAGACGGGAAGAGTGAAATAAAGAACAATAGAACATAGACTAGGTCAGGATAAGAACAGAAAGGAAAAGATTTGTAGGAATTTACGAATGAGATTCCTTAGTAAAAGAGGGTACAGACAGCTAGTTGGCCTAAGTTCTGTTGATGCAGGATGGGATGACGAATTTTTTTCCTAGAGAAGCTTTAATTGATCAGCATTTCATGCAAATGAATAATGTAGGTACGCGTTAGTGTGCTGGAAGCTGCCAATTACTCAAATTACGCAAGGCCATAAAATATGTGAAAATCAAAACAACAGAAAGAACCATTAATTCCCATTCTGTTCCCTAGCATTCTAGGGTTTTACCCACATTTGTGATAGAAGGATACTTCAACCTTGAAATTAAACAGAGAACACAGAGTGGTAATTTAGTCACACAGTCCCTATTTAATTGTTTTAAAGGTGATCTAGGCAAATGCACAGAATTGAAGTCTGCATGTTTTTAGTGAGCAGTCCAATTCAATTCATGTCTTGCATGGTGGATTTGGAATTTAAGATCATCCTAGTTAATAGAAAGTGCGTTAATTAAGATCAGCTTAATAATGGCATTATTTTGAGAATTTTAAAAAATGTTTTTTTCAAGCACATTTCCATTCTGAAAAGCTACAGTGCTTTGAAAATGAATATATTAGACATGAAATATGTCCTGAACAAATCACTCTTTCCAAATGAGATTTCTGTATTTTCCAAGTTTTAATCCATCTGTCAATCCACAAAGGACCCTTCCCTTTCCTCTCTCCCAGGCGTCCCCTGCCTCTCCATACACCTGTGACATCAATAGCTTGAGACAGTGGTTGCCAACCAGAGTCCTGGGGTACCATTGGGGAGAGAAGCCCTAGAGAATGTTGGATTTTTGCTGAACTGGAGAAGAAATTCACAGCAGAAGGGACGCTTTGTTAGTTCCCATCGAGCCGAGTTCCAGTTATAAAGTGACCACAGGGACCACTTTCTGTGTGCCCCAACAATATCTCTTTTAAAGATATCAGGAAAATGGTCTTAATGGTAAATTCCATAACAGCAGAAACATTAAACTAAGGGGACCTGATAGCCTGGAAAATCCACTGACAAGCAAGCCAGTTCTGGGGCAAGTTATCAGTTTTGATGGGCCCATATTCTTCCATCTGTAAAACAAATACAACTATTGTTTATTGAAGTTATTATTTGGTATGTACTTTCATACTTAATTTCTCTTAAACTTCATGATAATATTAGGAAGTAGGCATACTTACACATTTACTCCTTCCTTTGTAGAAGGGATAACAGATGCTTAGAGATGTCAGGTACTGATCAGGGTTGTGCAAGCACGGAGAAAGGATTTGAAAGCAAGCCCTCCATAGTGCTTGACCTTAATTATTGCACTGATTTCCAGCATGCTATTTAGCACCTACCTTATAGGTTGTTTCAGGGATGAAATTATTTAATGCATGTAAAACACACAGGACAAATAGCTGAAAACAAATGCTAGCTTTAGCATATGGATATAATAGCATTGACAAGTCTTCTTAAGTACTCTTTTTATTAATCCCCTTCTAACATCCCCCTCACTTTTCTCCAGTGCTATGAATTCAGTTAGTAGTATCTAATGGGTATCTGTCCATGTAATCAAAATCTTTTCATTATTTGCCAATTATTTTATGAAGAATATGTTTCTCTGCAGTGAAGTTGTTTTATGTAGGAAGAGTCAAAGAGTAACAGGCTGTTGGTCAGAATATTAGCATGGATCTTGGCTCTTCCACTGGACTTTGAGGAAAGAAGTCTCAGAAGTTTAGTTCTCTAATTTCTGAAAAGGGAATAATGATACTGTTCTCTGCCTCTGTCAGCTCTAGAATAAAATTCAAATTAAAGCATGCATATGAAAGGCTTTCTAAATGCCAATGTGCCATAGAAATGTAGAGGTGGTATTAGCAAGGGTTAGGACATCCTCTGCTTCCCTTTCATTCATCCATTTTTATGTGTCCATCAACATAAAAAGCAATAAGCTTTGACTTGCAAATTTTACCGTTAGATTGAACTGTTGAATGATACAATGAAAGGTAGATGCATTCACATTTTATTTTTATGTGAATAAATTATGGACAATTGTTTTTGCCTTTTACCTTTTTCCCCCTGTGGTAAATGAGCTCATCTTATTCATATTTAGAGCCAATGAACCTGTAAGAAGTTGGTCGGTTTGTTTCAGGTGGCATCAGAGGTTGGTTTTCCCCTGAAGAAGACTTTGATACAGAGATTTGAATATAAGAAGGCTATTAGGAATTACTAGAATTCAACATCTGAGGGGAAATAGAAGGGAACAGGACTGGGGAAAGGGGAAAAGAGTCACTTTAATTGAACTCAGCTTCTCCCATGAGTAACTCTACTATGGGATGATCCTTCAGAGTTGTCCTGAACTGGGGAGGAGGGACTGAGTCTTTGCATTCTCACAATAGCCAATCTTGCATTCAGTCTTCCCCATGGAATAGGACATGGCTTTAGGTGAGTAGGCTTTCTTCAGACAAAAGCAGTTCCCAGAAGGGAGTGACAACCAGAAGCACTTGCAGGCTCTGGGGAATTGCGTCCTTCGGTTCTGAAAGGGGCCCTGTGCAGCATATTACAGTATCCACTACATAGGGGGATGTACCTACTTTACCAGATCTGTTTACGAATTTCATACACATTCTCCTGATGGATTATCATGCAGACTCAAGTAAGCCATCACCGTATGAGTATTTCTATCTAAGTTTAGACAGAAAACAGTTATTATTATGCTGAATCTTATAGTAAGCTGAAATCTGACACCAGATACTTTAATCCTCGTGAAGAAAAGATTATGAAGAAATTTTATTAAAGAGCTCAATTTGGCATTGGAAAAAGTGAGAACAGTATAATATTTGGACTCATAAATGTTTTCTGGAGGAATAAATTGTTGAGTGAAATGGAGAATTTATGTAGCTAATGGCTATAGTGCCAATCTTTACCCACAGTCACAGTTTATAGTCCCTGAGTAAGAATAATGGCTAATACATTTTGAATATTGACTATTCAATATTCACTGTTATAAGTTCATTAGGACACTGTTGTAAGGACACTGCTGTAAGTTCATTATATAAGTTAACTATATTAATATCACAATAACAGTATGGGACGGATATTATAAACCACATTTTAGAAATGAGAAAACAGTCTCAGAGAGATTAACATGTATATATATCTAAAATCACATAATTAGTAAATAACAAAAACCAGGACACTCATATCTCATAAATGGAATGATAGTAAAGAAAATTTGCATCTCACATTTTAATCCTGACTCACCTTGTATTGGAGAAGGAAATGACAACCCACTCCAGTGTTCTTGCCTGCAGAATCCCAGGGACAGGGAAGCCTGGTGGGCTGCTGTCTATGGAGTTGCACAGAGTCGGACACGACTGATGCGACTTAGCAGCAGCAGCACCTTCCTAACCTTTTCTTTTTCTCTTTGACATATACATTAGTTTCCTGCTGCTGCTGCTGCTAAGTCACTTCAGTCGTGTCTGACTCTGTGCGACCCACAGATGGCAACCCACCAGGCTCCTCTGTCCCTGGGATACTCTAGGCAAGAATACTAGAGTGGGTTGCCATTTCCTTCTCCAATGCATGCATGCTAAGTAGCGTCCAACTCTGAGACCCTATGGACAGCAGCCTACCAGCTCCTCTGTCCATGGGATTCTCTAGGCAAGAATACTGGAGTGGGTTGCCATTTCCTTCTCCAATTAGTTTCCTAGTGTTTCCCTAACAAAGTGTCACAAGTCGTGTGGCTAAAAACAACAGAAATTTATTCTCTCACTCTTCTGGAAGCCAGAAGTCTGAAATCAAGGTGCTAGCAAAGCTGTCTCTTTCTAGATAACTGAGGGAAAGTCTGCCTCATGCTCCTAGCTTCTGTTGTTACCAACAATCCTTGGCATGAAGACATATCACTCCAGTCTCTGCCTCCATCATTACATGATGTTTTCCCTTTGTGTCTGTCTCTTTATCTCTTGTTATAATACTAAGTTCAGTTCAGTTCAGCCATTCAGTCATGTCTGACTCTGCCACCACATGGACTGCAGCATGCTAGGCCTCCCTGTCCATCACCATCTCCTGGGAGGTTACTCAAACTCACGTCCATTGAGTTGGTGATGCCATCCAACCATCTCATCCTCTGTCATCCCTTTCTCTTCGTGCCTTCAATCTTTCCCAGCATCAGGGTCTTTTTAAATGAGTCAGTTCTTCACATCAGGTGGCCAAAGTATTGGAGTTGCAACTTCAGTGTCAGTCCTTCCAATGAATATTCAGGATTGATTTCCTTTAGGATGGACTGGTTGGATCTCCTTGCAGTCCAAGGGACTCTCAAGAGGCTTCTCCAACACACAGCTCAAAAGCATCTATTCTTCGGTGCTCAGCTTTCTTTATAGTTCAATTCTCATATCCATACATGACTACTGGAAAAACCAGAGCTTTGACTAGACAGACTTTTGTTGACAAAATAATAATGTCTCTGTTTTTTAATATGTTGTCTAGGTTGATCATAGCTTTTCTTCCAAGGAGCAAGCGTCTTTTAATTTCAGGGCTGCAGTTACCATCTGCAGTGTTTTTGGAGCCCCCCAAAATAAAATTTCTCATACTGAATTAAAGCCATCTTAATAAAGAATGAATTCATCTTAGCTTAATTAATTAGAAAAGACTTAGCTCCCAAATAAGATCACATTCACAGGTACTGGGGGTTAGGAATTCACTGGGGGATGCAATTCAACCCATAAAACCACATATTGTCAAGAATATTAGTTAATTCTCAGAAAACACTTTAATTCAACAAATGAGCATTTCTTATGTGTCTAGAAAGTGTCTGGTATTGTCCTAGCCACTGGAAGTAAAGTGGTTAACAAGCAAACTCTGCCATTAAGTCAAAATATTTATTAAGCATCTACTACTTATCAGGCACAGGTTCAAGAAGTGAGAATACAGTAATTAACAGGATAAAGTTTCTATTTTCAAGAAGTCTCTATTTTCAAAGTTTATTTTCTTTGACATGAGATAGACAATAAACACATTAACAAATATGTAATTTATGACACCAAAATGTGCTATAAAAAAATTAAAGTAGGAAAATATGAGAAAGAGTGACTGGGGAACAGTGGGCAACTGTATCTAAAGAATCAAGGAAGATCTCCCTGGGAGGGTAACATTTGAGATGAGAGCTGAATGACTAGAAGACAGTGGCCAAGCAAAGGTCTTGGAGCAGAAAATCTAAGCAGAAGGGCGGCCGGGGACAAACACCCTAGTTGGGAATAATGTAGAAAGTTCAAGAAAAAAAATGAAAGCTATTTCCCTAAAGTGTATGAACTAAGGGAAAAATGAAAGAAACATTTTAGAGAAGTAAGTGGGTAAGGAGCTGGGCTTTTAACATTCTTTTCATAGGAAGTTACCTAGGGATTTTTTAAAAGGAATAATAACTTAAATATAAGTTTTAGAAACATAGCTCTGGCTGCATTCTGTAGGGTAGATTACAGAGGGATCAGAACAGAATCAGGAAGGCTACTTAGGTGGCTTCTAATAGATGAATCCAAACAAAGATGATTGGGGGGACGGGGCGTACCTTGGAGTAGGGTTGTCCTGGTGAAGCTGGTGAGAAAGAATTAGAACAGAGATATATTCCACAACTGGAGAGGATGGAAACTTCTCAAGAATTAGATGCAGGATTTGAATAAAATCATAAATCAAGGATGACATTTCTTTATCAAAGAGCTTATGATCTAATGCGAGGCATCACAGAAAGGGACGATTTTAATTCATTGTGATAATTGTGAGCGCAAGCCCAGATGGAATTCCCTAAACCATTTGGGAGCACATAAAGGAAGGCTAGAATTCCCTCTAGGGCTGTGGACATGTATCTTGCAAAGCTGATATTTTGTCCTATTCGCATTACAAAGGCCAGCTTGCCTTGAGAAATAGGTTACAGATGGTTATCTTCACAGAGCGAACCCATATTGAGACACCAGATTTTGACAAAGAACTCCCATTTCATGCCTTCTGAAATGTAAGTGAGTGTGTTTTACCGCACTAGGGAGCCAAGGGATGAGTGCAGGAAGATCTAAAACCAGACCATGAGACTGACTCTAGTCATCTCTCTCTGATTCTAGAGGAGCAAGACGAGGCAATAGGTTGCTATTCTTGAAAAGACCCCCATGTAAGCCAATCTCTGAAGATAGTGTGGTTCTTTACCCAGTTAAGTTCCTCTCAAAATGTATACTGGGCTCTCTCGACTAGAATTTGCATAACTTCATAAGCTTCCAAATCCCATTTCCCTAGATAGCATCATCTGTATCAGTATCAGTTCAGTTTAGTCACTTGGTCGTGTCCGACTCTTTGCGAAGCCATGAACCGCAGTACGCCAGGCCTCCCTGTCCATCACCAACTTCCGGAGTTGCCCCAAACCCATGTCCATTGTGTTGGTGATGCCATCCAACCATCTCACCCTCTGTCGTCCCCTTCCCCTCCTGCCCTCAATCTTTCCCAGCATCAGGGTCTTTTCAAATGAGTCAGCTCTTCGCATCAGGTGGCCAGAGTATTGGAGTTTCAGCTTCAACATCAGTCCTTCCAATAAACACCCAGGACTGATCTCCTTTAGGATGGACTGATTGGTTCTTCTTGGTGTTGACTCTTGGATAAGAGTCTTATCCAACACCACAGTTCAAAAGCATCAATTCCTCAGCACTCAGATTTCTTTATAGTCCAACTCTCACATCAATAAAACCATAGCCTTGACTAGATAGACCTTTGTTGGCAAAGTAATATCTCTGCTTTTTAATATCTGTTTTTTAATGTCTAGGTTGCTCATAACTTTCCTTCCAAGGAGCAAGGGTCTTTTAATTTCATGGCTGCAATCACCATCCGCAGTGATTTTGGAGCCCAGAAAAATAAAGTCTGACACTATTTCCACTGTTTTCCCATCTATTTGCCATGAAATGATGGGACTGGATGCCATGATCTTAGTTTTCTGAATATTGGGCTTTAAGTCAACTTTTTCACTCTCCTCTTTCACTTTCATCAAGAGGCTTTTTAGTTCATCTTCACTTTCTTCCATAAGGGTGGTGTCATCTGCATATCTGAGGTTATTGATACTGATCAGTCTCAGTATATAACAAATATATACTAATATAATGTATCAGCATATAACAAAGCTATCACTAGCATAGCCTTAATAATTATAATTGCTGTATATTAATCACATTGAGAGAAATCTACTATTGCCAAATGGGTATGGAACTTCCTACGATGCCTAAGCAGTTTGTAACTTTACACATGCATTGCCTCGTGCTTAGCTCACTTTATCTTTCCAATATTAGAAGTTTAGTTTGACTTTGCCCCAGGGTATTAGCTTATCTTGCTGCTCTCCTAGGCTTCCGACCACTCACTTATGGGTTGTTTCTTTTGGGGATCTTCCCTCTTTACCACCACTGGCCATCCTGTTGATTTGCTGCTGAGGTCCTATTTATTTCAACTCATGTGCATGGTAAGCGATTCCCATGTACATTTTGTTAGTCTCTGATTTGGAGGGTGGTTTCTGTGATATATCCGTCTGAAAATATATTGTCTTTCAAACAAGCCATGACCTCTAGACCCCTGCTTGAAACACAAATCGTTACTACCATATGGGATAGTGCATTAACCTCATTATTCATCTGCCTAGTCATAGATTGGGAAGCAGGACATAAAATCAATATTTTTATAATCAAGTGTGTTTTTCTATAAACATAAAACTTCTAAATAAAATATTCAGTGTAAATGTTGACTAAAATAAACTGTAAAGGAAAGGTCTAAGGGAAAAAAAAACAAAATGGAGCAAAATTTAAGCAATTACAATTGGGTAAGCACAGATTAAGCATTTACTCTACTCTCAACCACATATGTGTATGTACATATATATCTGCATATGTATATATATGCATATATATGTAAATATATAAAATCAAACTTCTGATATTCTCTCACAACTAATTTCCATAGCCTGACTTTTACTCTTTAACTTCATAAATCTTTCACTGTTGTGCCAGGAGCTAGTGGTATTTGAAAACTTAATGCATATCTACTTTTGGTAGGCTTTTATACAGATACTCAATCCTTAATTGAGTAAAAAGTAGTTCGCATTTTTACCATCTTAGTTCTTTCATTAAGCTTTTCAACTGACTACCTAAGGCCATCCTATTTTCATTTGATAAGGGAAATAGAACCAAATCATTTTGTATCATTTTCTTTTAAGGCATACTGAGAAGAGGAAATTAATATGTATTGATTCTCCTTTCTTAGGACTGATTTAAGAAAACTCTGTGAATTCCCATATTTGCCCATTTTGCTAATTTCTACTTTTACACTCTACTTCTGAAAAGTGGTCATCAACTTTTCCAAATTATGCTTAAACTGCTGCCGCTTAATTTTAAAGATGCTGAATTCTATTGCTGTGAAAGTTTTAACACATCCTAAGCAAATCATGCTGCAACTATATTAAGTGAAACCAGAGAATGGCTTACCCGCAAACAGTAACTAGTTTTCCCAGTGGAAATAATTGATCCTTTCAGTACAGTTCAGAGTAAAAATCAAGACCATCAGTTTAGAATATAAATAGAAATACATTCTAGGTTCTCTAGGTTGTCCTAAGAAAAACATCTATTTCTGCCTTATTGACTATGCCAAAGCCTTTGACTGTGTGGACCACAATAAACTGTGGAAAATTCTGAAAGAAATGGGAATACCAGACCATCTGATCTGCCTCTTGAGAAACCTAGATGCAGGTCAGGAAGCAACAGTTAGAACTGGACATGGAACAACAGACTGGTTCCAAATAGGAAAAGGAGTACGTCAATGCTGTATATTGTCATCCCACTTATTTAACTTATATGCAGAGTACATCATGAGAAACACTGGGCTGGAAGAAGCACAAGCTGGAATCAAGATTGCCGGGAGAAATATCAATAACCTCAGATATGCAGATGACACCACCCTTATGGCAGAAAGTGAAGAAGAACTAAAAAGCCTCTTGATGAAAGTGAAAGAGAAGAGTGTAAAAGTTGGCTTAAAGCTCAACATTCAGAAAAGGAAGATCATGGCATCTGGTCCCATCACTTCATGGCAGATAGATGGAGCAACAGTGGAAACAGCGTCAGACTTTATTTTTGGGGGCTCCGAAATCACTGCAGATGGTGATTGCAGCCATGAAATTGAAAGACGCTTATTCCTTGGAAGGAAATTTATGACCAACCTAGATAACATATTCAAAAGCAGAGATATTACTTTGCCATCAAAGTTCTGTCTAGTCAAGGCTATAGTTTTTCTAGTGGTCATGTATGGATGTGAGAGTTGGACTGTGAAGAAAGCTGAGCACTGAAGAATTGACTCTTGAGAGTCCCTTGGACTGCAAGGAGATCCAATAAGTTCATCTTAAAGGAGATCAGTCCTGGGTGTTCATTGGAGGGACTGATGCTGAAGCTGAAACTCCAATATTTTCGCCACCTGATGCGAAGAGTTGACTCATTGGAAAAGACCCTGATGCTGGGAGGGATTGGGGGCAGGAGGAGAAGGGCACGACAGAGGATGAGATGGCTGGATGGCATCACGGACTTAATGGATTGAATTTGAGTGAACAAGAGTTGGTGATGGACAGGGACGCCTCGTGTGCTGTGATTCACGGGGTCGCAAAGAGTCGGACATGACTGAGCGACTGAATTGAACTGAACCAAAGCCTTCGTGAGTGCAAGGAAGAAAAAACAGGCAAAATTAAGTGAAAAGAAATTATAGGCAACATATTTTTTTAAGATGTGATATGAAAAAACCTGAAAACCCACTCTGAGACCTTACAATTTCTGTAGGTGAAAGGAATGTCACAACAGTCCATATAGGTATAGGATTTTTAAAAATATCTGAATTTTCAAGACTTACCTCAGTGAAACAGCTTCTGACTTGTAGAATCTTGGAGAGGAGGGTAGCCAATCAGTATAACCAAATTTTTCTGGAATATCAGATTCCAACCATGATACATAACCAAAATCAAAGGCAGGCATCAGCGGTCATGCCTCACAACTTTCCTGAAAAGCAAAAGATACGGACAGAAAGGATGACAACATGTTAGCATGGAGAGATCATCTAAAGAAATCATAACTAATTAAGTAATCACCATTAAAAATAAACTGTTGTATTGTCACTGTGCATTTTCTTGTTATATTAGCTCCCAGATAGTCTATTACTTCTAATCTCTTCCTGCATGTACTGGTGCTTGATGCTTTTTGATAGTACAAGAGAGAAAACCAAGAAAAAATGCTCATTGTGCATTTTCATCTCATGAGTCTTTCCAGAACACTGAGAAATGTTTATTTCCACATTGGTATACCCACTGGCATACTGCTGCTGCTGCTGCTGCTGCTAAGTCGCTTCAGTCGTGTCCGACTCTGTGCGACCCCATAGACGGCAGCTCACCAGGCTCCCCCATCCCTGGGATTCTCCAGGCAAGAACACTGGAATGGGTTGCCATTTCCTTCTCCAAAGCATGAAAGTGAAAAGTGAAAGTGAAGTCGCTTAGTCGTGTCCGACTCTTAGCGACCCCACGGACTGCAGCCTACCAGGCTCTTCCGTCCATGGGATTTTCCAGGCAAGAGTACTGGAGTGGGGTGCCATCGCCTTCTCTGCACTGGCATACTGCTGTGTAGTAAAACTAGTGAGTAGCATACAAAATAAAAACCAACATTCTAAGTTCGAATTTTGATATTAATGACAACTAATGAGGACTAACACTGTGGTCTTTTATATAGATATGTCTTGGAAAATGTCTCTCTATATATCATTAGTGTATAATTGCATCATTTAGAAGTTTTTTGGAAAATATAGCAATTTTATCTTAATTAAAATATTCTTCTGAAGGAATTCACTTTCAGTAAGTCAATGGTCCTAAGTGCTGGGCAACATTATCTTTTCAATAATAATTAGACAAAAATGCAATCATTGTGACTGTACCATGGAAAAATTTATCATAAGTTTCATATAAAATCATTTTCTCCTGTTGCAGATTTTGTCTTTCCTTTGGAATGATTCTGAGGTGAACCATTACAAATGATTATTGAGGAGCATAATTAAAGTTGTGCTGCCTTCTGATGTTTTGGGGCATAAAATATCACTTGTTCTTTTGATGTTTTTTTGTAATTTGTATTTTTTTCAATGTCTAGGTAGCTTAGTTTATTATTATGGCTAGGTGACAGTGTATGATAATACTCCTACTCATGATGATACTCAGATATAGAGAAGTGTTAGATAAAATGTAGAGTAATTGGGGAAAAGATTTGTCTTGTGCTAGCCACATGAATTTTAAGAATAGCTTTACTTTTCGACATTGAATAGGAGAATTTTTAATAGCTAGTTTTTTTCTTATATTTGCCTGTATACATCAGTAAATGTCTGCATTCATTAAATTAAATGTGGGCTTTTATTTTTTAAATCAATAAAATATAATTGAAGCAGTTCTTTTGGAGTAGAGAGGAAAATGAATGGAGGGGGCCAGCATAGCTTTTGTTTCTTTAGACTCTCTGCTTTCGTTATTGTTTTTCATCACTTAAAGTTAGAGAAGCTATTTTGATGACAGACTTGGAAATTTATGTATAGAACATTTTGTTTTGGGATCCAGATGACAAAAGCTGGCAAAAATTTTGGAGACGGCGATTCTAACCACCTGTACTGAAAATTCTATAATATCATGGCTTCAGTAACATTGATAGACAGCCTTCTTTGTGCAAAAGTTCTTTGAAGAGGTGGCGGCAATGGAAAGGCTCCTCAAGTGACTTGTTGGGTAGCATACTTCAAAAGGAAGATCCGGAGCCGAAACAGAACGTGATGGGTATCACATATGTACTGGAGCTGATAGTCTGGGTTGCAAACTTTTGCTGGGGAGATGTCCTGGGAAACATGTGGAAATCATAAAGAGCCTGGTGGTTCTGTGTGAATAACTGAGAGTATTTTATAGGGATATTGATTTATTGAGTTTATGTGTGGGTTTATTTGTACTCAGCAGAGAAAATGGTTTAAATATTTGGGGGTTGTATATTTTAGCCTATCTAAGTTGCAGTCTCTAGATTAAGTCAGAATAAAGCCTGGATCCCCAAATGTCGTGTCACAATACTTGATGTTACTTGTTTCACTGATGCGTCATGCAAAGCTTTGTTTCTCGCTCAGGTGTCTTCCGTTTTGAGTTATGCTGCATGGAGATCATGATTTCCCTGTTCACTGGCAACAGGGGGAGGGAGGGGTGGAGGAGGAATCTGACTCCTGGTATCAAAATCTGTATTAGTAAGTCTTCTTCAGAGAAACAGAATCAGTGGGACATAGATTAATGGATTGATCATCTATCTATTTATCCATCATTAAGAAATTTATTATTAATATAAGTTACAGAATCGGCTCTCACGATTATGGGGGTGAGCAGGCCCCAAGATTCACAGGATACATTAGCAAACTGGAGACTGGGAGAGCCAGTAGTTTAGCTCTAGCCCAAAGACGATGGCACCCACTCCAGTACTCTCGCCTGGAAAATCCCATGGATGGAGGAGCCTGGTAGGCTGCAGTCCATGGGGTCGTGAAGAGTCAGACACGACTGAGCGACTTCACTTTCACTTTTCACTTTCATGCATCGGAGAAGGAAATGGCAACCCACTCCAGTGTTCTTGCCTGGAGAATCCCAGGGACGGGGGAGCCTGGTGGGCGGCCGTCTATGGGGTTGCACAGAGTCGGACACGATTGAAGCGACGCAGCAGCAGCAGCAGCAGCCCAAAGCCAAAAAAAAAAGTGTCCAAGTTTGAAGGCAGTTAAGCAGGAAGAATTCTCTCTCACTCGGGGGAGGACCAGTCTTTTTGTTCTATTCAAGCTTTCAACTGATTAAATAAGGCTCATTCACATCAGGGACAGCAATCTGCTTTACTCATCATCTACCAATTTAAATGCTAATCTCATTCAAAACATTCTCACAGAAATACCCAGAATAATACTTGACCAAATGTCTGGGCACCTCATTGCCTAGTCAAGTTGTCACATAAAATTAACTATTACTAGTCTATACCTTGCAACTGGGCACTGATACAAATCTCCTTAAGCCATTCTATCCTTCAAATAAAGACAATACCTAAGTCATCATTCTACATAAAATGGTATAACTATTCTGTGTATAACAGGGAACTAACTTCTTTCCCAAGAAAGGATATAAAATTCTTGAGTGATGTTTACTCTTCTTGATGTCCCATATTTAAATCCTATGATGTAAAGTTAACAATACTTACATACTATAACATGAAATCAAGCTATCAACATCTTGCGTTACATAATAAGGAAATAAGAAATAGGAGAAAAAGAAACATTTGCTTAAAATTATACACACAAAAACTATTTGCTATAGTCTTAACAATATAAGGTGGAAATATATAATGACAATTATAGTCCTTTGTGAGCCCTAAACATCTCCAGGATGACAACTGAAGTTTGAAAAGTAAAAAGCACATATACATGTCAGTTACACCACACCTTGAAAGTCAAACAGACATTTGTACTGTTGGAGCATGTGAGGCAGGTTTTACTTGAGTATCAATTCTCCTTTTTTTGCCTAAGTGGAAAAAAAAAAAAAGACATTTTTATGCCTCAGTTCTGGATGCCTCTCCTATTGATTTTTTGCTCCCCAAACTGATGATCTATCCACATTGGCTATTTCCTTAGAGAATCTCAGACATTTTCACAGTAGAGTCTGCATTAGTCAAATATGAAGTGAGCCAGTTTATTCATTAAGCAATGAAAAAGTCCACAGTAGTCTGTACCGTCTCGTAGTCATTTTTGAGATGTAGACAAGCCTCGTCACCTCTTCTAATACGTTTCTGGGGATTAAAAAAAGATAACAAAATAAATTCACCACATTTATTCCACTTATTGGACTTATTCCACAGTATGGTGCTGCTATGTCATCTTCCCATCCAAAGCATCCATTGTACAGAAATAAAATAAGAAACAGGCCTGCTTCTATCCTTGAAGACTCTTTCTTCCATGAGTCATGTTCTCTATCCAAGATTAAACTAAACACTAGGTATACTTGAAGATTTCTTGTTTATCTTCTTCTCAAACAACTATATAAAAATAAATATTATAATTTTAGTAATACTAAATTTACTAAAAAGCCACAGTTGAGAGAGAATAGGTAAAAACCCAGAAGAAAGGAGAAAGGAAAGAGAACAATAAGGAAACATGTTGCCACAGGAACTTCTGCCAAAGAAACAAAAATTAAGGAGGTAATTTTACTACCAAATACTCAAGTGATTTCCTAGGCCTTTTAAACTTTTTTATTTTCCGGCAGTTTGATTGCAGCAGTTACCTTCTAGTTTGGATCTGTTTACATGATATTTAAAAACTTGATAGATTCATCCACTAATGAGAATATTACATTTATATTTGGAATCAAAGACACATGGCTTGACCCAATTAATATGCAGAATAAGGTTCTCTTCATCACAGCTTATCTCAGTAGATGTGTCCAGTGGGGGTGCTAAGCAAGCCATCTAGTTCTTATTTACATAATATTCTTCATTTAAGCAAAGTCATGGTTATACAATTTATTAGATTGCTTCAGCATGTAGAAAGGTGTACAGAATATGTGTGTGTGTGTTATATGTGTGTGTGTGTTGTTATATGTGTGTGTGTTGTTATATGTGTTTGTGTATATGGATTCTGATGCAAAACAATTGAAAACTAATTTGAGATTGGAGACAATCAAATCTCCTATTCAGTTTTGTAGGTTTTCCTGCTCAGCCTCTATTTTTTATTTTTATTTTTTGACTCACAGCCTTACCTTTAGACTTTGTTCTGAAAGAATGTGGTCACTATCACCACTTTGTGACAAGACAGAGTTTCAGTCAACATGTTTGCAGTATGAACATTTCTTCTCATACTGTACTTATCTGCTTTGATGTCTCTGACTCCATCCTTAGATAGGATTTCTTGTGTTATTTTCTTCTCCCAGATCAAAGAAATGTCACAAAGCCCAGGGATTTCATATCTTAGTGTACAAAAAATTCAAGGGTATAAAGTTTAGCAAGATTTAAAAGAAACATTTGAGTAATACAACTCTGATAGCCAGGTGTTCCTTGCAGCTTTACACATGGGAATGACAGAAATGAGACCAGGTCCAGAAATCACAATACATTTTTTTTTTTTCTGGGTACAAAATGCAGTTTACAAAGAACATTCATATATATATCAGCTAATAGCATATTTATAGCAACCCTAAAGAAAGATGGAGCAGATCTTATCCTAATTTTGCCAACCATAAAATCAGGAGCCAAAGAATTTTAAATAAGTAATATTTTAGCAGTGGGACAATGATTAGAAATTATCTAGTGTATGTCAAACAATGCTAGTCCAAGTTCATACAGCTGATAAGGGGTAGAACCAGGACTCTGGTTCTTGAGTTAGAACTGAATTCTTGAGTAAGAATTTAGATTCAAAAACTGGGTAAATCACATATGTAGATGAGATCTAAAAGACCAGAGTCAGACCACACATAAGCAACAGAGCCAGTGGTCCGAGTGACTGAGTAATAAGGCTAGAGTGCTTCAAACAAGCAGAAGACTCCGGGTCCTTATGGAAAAGTGCTGGAGAGGGGCTGTGAATTGGGAGTGTACTCAGGGGTTAAAGCGTCTGCCTCCAATGCGGGAGACCTGGGTTCGATCCCTGGGTCAGGAAGATCCCCTAGAGAAGTAAATGGCAACCCACTCCAGTATTCTGGCCTGGAGAATCCCATGGACAGAGAAGCCTGGTAGGCTACAGTCCACGGGGTCGCAAAGAGTCGGACACGACTGAGCGACTTCCCTCACTCTAAGTCAATTATCATGTTGATATTAAGGTAGAGTCAGAAGAGACCTTGGTGTCTGTGCAGAATTATCTGGACTGCGAAAGGAAGAGCTCGGTCATCAGATTTGCTAGTCAAATTGACGCTGGAGCCAGCCTGACTCTCAAACTCTTAAAGACAAAAATTTGTATAGCCTTTGTGCAGAGTCACAGACACTGCTGAATCACAGACAAGCTTTAGTACCGATCTGGCAGCAGGCATTGACACAGTGCTGGAACACTGGTCCCTTGGGTGTGGCCTCAGGGAGTCAGCTTTTATTACACAGGATGGTTTTAAGATAAAGTGAGGATGTTACACTAGGGAGGGAGGGCTTTAAAAAAATACTTTGAGCTGCAAAGCCCTTTCTTCAAAAGCTATCATCTGTGGCTACCCAGTCTGTAAGAGTGGTACATGTTGAGGAAGGTTGGTGGGGGACGCGGACTCCTGTCTTCTCCAACTCACCCCACAGTTAGCCCCTGAGGTACACTTCCAAGTCCCTTATGATCTATAGAGCATTATTTAAAAATCACTAGATTCAATGATTTTTCATCTAATCTTTCACTGCTAAAAATACTAGGTGACTGTGGTTCTAGATGCAGCTTTTTACATTTTATAACAAAGGTAAAAGGAGTGTGTGTTTGCTCTAGTTTACAATATTTGCCTATGGTTGAGTTGCATTACTCTTATAGGGAAGAAGATCCTCAACCCCATCTGACTTTTACAGGACTCTTCAGTTTGGGGATATGATAGAGAATGAGGATTAAAGAGGGGAAAAAAATACATGTCAAGGTTATAACTCCCTTTTCCCAGGGCCAGGGGATTCATTGCTTTCCAGGGTGGGGCGGTCAATCCCTCCAGATGGCCTGAGGGATCACACATCAGCAATATAAGCAACAATCTGCTGTCACATCAGATATGCTTTTCTGAAAACGGCAAAGCAGAGCAGAGCGGACAGTACTGCTTCGTTGTTACTCCCAGTTTGGCTATTCTCTGACTTTGGAATTTTGGGTGTATATTACTTGACACAGCACTTAGCATGGTATTTAGCGTGCTACCTGGAGAGTCAAGAGACCTAGAATCGACAGCCCTGGTTTGCCAATTCTTAGTTTTCTGACTTTGGGCATATTAGGGTGTTTGGAGGAGTAAATGAGCTAAGTGGAGCACTAAACCATATAGCCAAGGAATATAATGGCATCTATAAATGGTAAGGTACCACTAACCCATCAGCAATCATAGTACTAATATACAATTTATTTGCTGTGACTAGTCTTTTCAGCAGCAAAACTATAATAGCAAAGTATCTGATAAACATGTTTCTGGGGGTGAAGCTTCTTATATTTCTATCCAGGAAGCTTTGTGATCTTTCTAGAGGTGGAGTCAGGTTTTAGTAGGGGGATATAGCACTAGAGTTTCACTGCTTCTGTTAGGCCCAGTCTCAAAGGGTTCTGCGGGGGTAATTCTGTCACCAGTTTTATGTAGGTAGAGTAAAGGAAAGAGAGGTAGGATTACCTGGTATGGGATCTAGGGCAGGTGTGGGAGAGCACCCTAACATTCTTAGAGACAAAAGATACTCCTACCTGAAGTGACAATACTTACTATCAAGGAAGTGTAGAGATCTTTTCTTTGCTGCTGTTATAATAAGCCGATGACATCAGGCCACAGGGGACATCCATTTTCATAGTACATCAATGTTTCCTTGATTTTGCTGTTAGTGATTGGAGATATATAATTGACCTCTGCTCATTTGTGAAGGCTTATCATTTGTATGATTTCAGATTTCAATAATAAGATAATTTGACTGACAAGGGGAAAACTAGACTTCGAGAGACTCACATAATGGACCATCCATGATGTGGGATCTTCCAATATTTTCTAGCAAAATGTGATGGAATCTTTCTGAATAAGTTCAAACTGGGGAGAAACAATATTAAATAATATCAAATACTGCCATGGAGTTTGGGACACTAAGGTTGACTGGGCTATTTGTTTAGTGATGTTCCCCAGGGTTATTTTGTTGAGAGTTTGCCATTAAGTGGTCTAATTGTGTCAGTGGATGGGGGCCTTTTCAATCTGCATAATTTCCTCAGGGGACCGAAGTTGCTAATTTGGTGATTAATTATCCATATTATGCATTGTTTATTTGACCATGCCTAGATTAATTTCTTTTTCCCAGCAAATCACATTTAGATAAAATTTGCATATCTTGATTACATTTTAATGCCTTGGCTATCATTGTCTCTTCCCTGGCCACCTCATCAGATTACAGAAGAGTGCTCAAGCAAAGAATGATGGAATGTCTTAAATGACATTGCACATCAGTGGACAGAAAATGCACATGGCTTATTTTTAATGAAGAATGTGTTCTTTCATAATCAAGTGAGTTATGACATCTAATGTACAATACATTTTGTGTTTTGACCATTTCCATTCCACCATTTTCAACCAATTAAAATAAAATAGCCTTAATTAACATTTTGAATACTGCTATATGTTTATCTCTTTATATGTCAAAATATTTTATTTCCATTTATTTGTAATCTTATATTTTGCTGTCTGCATGCTGGGTTAGTATTCAAAGTCTCTGATTAGTTAATCTTCCATCCAATTTTTTCCAAGATTGAAAACCACCAGGATTCTGGTGGCACTGCACCATTGGTTTCTTGTAGTCAAGGACTGTGTCTCAACTGCTCTTTTATTTAATTTATTTAATAGAGTGTCTTCACTGTTATCCTTATTGCAAAAATATATAATAATTGATATTTGTAGCTACACTTAATCTTGAGCACTGTTTGGGTTCAAACAGTGTTAACGGCTTTACTTGCATCATCTCCTTTAGTTGTCAAAACATCTTATGAGGAAAGCATTATTTTGTTTGCTTTACAGGGAGACAATGAGTTTCAGAGACATACAGAAAGGCATCTGTTCAAGGTAAGATAACTAGGAAATCACGTGGCTAAAATTAGAAGCTGTCTTCCTTCCTCCCTCCTTCTCTCCTTTCTTTGTTTCCATGCTCTCTTCACAAAGTATGACCATATGTCACAACCAATCTCTTACTATTGACGGCCTCTTATTTAACATTTGCCTACCATTTTTACTTCACATCTCTAAAAAATAGTTGGTTTATCTTTCAAACACCTTTTAACCATTCTCAGGCTGCAACCTGTTAGTCTCTCAAATATTCTCATCGTTTATATTGACTTTTATTCACCCTATAGGCACCCTATAGGCTCAGCTGCCTTATGTCAGCTCTGCCAGTTCTTACCTTCCAGTACTCAGAGCTGACCAGCAGAGCTGAGGGCATCACAAAACTTTGTTATATCCTCTATGATTATCTCACTTTGTAATGTACCTAAGGTTCATAGCTACTTAGAAATTTTTGTATACTCCTTGTTGCCAGAGTCACCTGACTGTTTTAATTACTTCACAACTTATTTATGACATTTGTGTGGCATTTAATATATTCTGCTTTATGTTGTGTATATGTGTGTGTGTGTGTGTGTGTGTGTGTGTGTGTGTGTGTGTAGTTCTTGACTATATCTCTTAGAGGTCAGTCCTAATTTTTAATCAATTCTGTAGCATCTGTTATTGTGGCTCAGTGATAAAGAATCTGCCTGCAATGCAGGAGATGCAGGATTTGCGGGAGATGTGGGTTTGATTCCTGGATTGGGAAAATTTGCTGGAGGAGGAAACAGCAACCCTCTGCAGTATTCTTGCATGGGAAATGCCATGGACAGAGGACCCTGGAGGGCTACAACCCGTAGGGTCACAAAGAGTCAGGCACGACTGAGCACAAGCACACACATTATATCTATTAAACTTTTATTTATATGTTAACAAATATTTATTGAATGAATTCTATGTGTTAGAAAGCTCTAAGCACAGAGAATTCTGCGGTATCCCAAATGAGAACATATTCTATCAAGAGACAAACAAACATAAGCAGATAAATAATTAAAATAATAGTAGATAATAATTAAGGTACTTATCCCCTCAAGACTATGAGAAATGGTAAAAAAAAAAAAAAAAAAAAGCTCTTTCTTGTCTGCTTTTTGAAGTTGTTTTAGGGATGATATATTAGGCAACACCTATATGCCTCCCAAGTAGAAGGAATCCTTGGCTAGATGTCAAGGCACCTCGGATCTACTCACAAATTAGACATGAATCTCTTCATGTCCTCTCCTGTAAAATGAAGGAGCAGGCCTGGATAATCATAATTCCTTCTAGCTTGGTACAGTATGTTTCCAAGGTCTGTGATGCTTCTATTCATATCTAGAGGCCCCAGTTGAGTAGTCAAAGTATGCAGATATCTTTGAAAAGATACTGTAAATGTCTCCTGGGAAGAGTTTCATTTTAATACTATTATTGTAACAAGAACACTGTGTCTTTTATTAAATTTGTCTGTTCCCCGGTGCTGATAGCATCTTCAGAATATAAAGTACACAATACAATGTAATGAAGCACAGTTTAGAATTGTTTTCATAATAGTGCATGCCATGGTACTCAGCCATAAAATATGAGCCTAAAGTACATCTTGTTCTGTAAACTCATAATTTTCAACTGTCTAAAAACTGAGTGTAAAAAAGGAAATTAATAAGAGAAAAACATTTCACGGCATGCATGAACAGCTTTAAAAAAAATTATGTTTGTTGTAGGAAAAAAAAGCACAAAGGTCATTCTTCTGGAATTTGATAACCTAAAAGATTTTTATATTTTTTGTTTTTTGTTTCTGCTAATAATTATCATTGTCACATGTATTTATTCATTGACTTATTCTGTGATTCTCTTAACAAGCATTGGTTTAGCAGTTAGCATGTACTCAGTTCCTCTTTAACATCAGCTAATGAACAGATTCATTAGATATTAAAAGAAAAGGTGGCCCCAGAAACTTGGAAGCCATGAGGTTTTACATTAAGGGTAAGTGAATATATTATCCAGATGATGAATATCAGCTGAAGTTGAATGCCTTTGAGTTTTGCTAACCTGTAGTATTAACTTAAAGTGACTTTTCCTAGTAGTATTGCTCAGTTGACTTTGGGAGATCACTAGTTAACATGAGCATTTGGTAAATAAAAGTCCAGATTGGATGCAAAGCTTATGGTGGTAATGCAGCTTTGTTAATCAACTTTCTTGCCATTGGGAACAAATTATGGGTTTGCTTTTTGTGGATCAAGATAATAACGTCATTAATGATATGATTATTTATTATATATTATACACGACATATGCCGTGGCCTTTATTTTTTCATTGTATAGGTGCCATTTCACCATATTATTGGGAGAAAATGGAAAAAAATAGCAAAGTTATTGTCTTCGAAATGTTAATCAGGAGGCTCATAGTTACAGTGGTGTGTAATAAATACTTAGGAGGGTATGGAAGCAGGTACTAATGGTAACTAGCCTAGCCTTAGAAGGGTTAAATGGACAATTTACACACTGTGTGTTTTGACTGTTTAAAATCTTAAGGTAAATATGACAATCTATATTATACAGATAAAGAAATTAAGGCCAGAAATGGTAAGTGACCAGACCAAGGTCATACAGATAGAAATTGTGACAGCTGACATTTTAACCCTTAGTTCCAAAGCACTTTCTCTATTTGCTACAACAGAGGTTATAGTTCCTGTTTCTTTCCCAAAACTTGCCTGCTTGCTGATGGCCATGGGGAAAACGACTAAGAGAATGTGAGCAGATCAATAAAAAGCCAGACAAACAATAATAACTATATTCATGACATACAATACACACACTATATACACAAATATTAACATATATAAAAACTATTATATGCCCATATTCACATATACACATGCATATTCTACTTTTTTTGAGTCAAAAGACTCATTGTTATGCAAAATCATCATGATGTAAGAGGAAAAAACTGACTTGTGGAGCCAGATGATGGTATTTAAATTTTATTTTCAACACATGCAAAGTGAAACTGCCTTCTTTAAAGGCTCTTGTTCCATATTTGTAAAATGACATTAATAATAATAATATTTACTAGTTCCATATGTTGTATATTACACATTCAATAATACACTTGTATGCCACCGTAAACATTAAATGTTCTACATATATCGTTAGTTTATTTTAAAGGTGGTGATTTGTATGAAATTGTCAGATGCCACAGTAAATCTACAAGCATCTCTGCTCAGAATCCAGTGGAGGTGAATTTGAGGCAGCAGCAGACATAATGAAAAATTACATGAATAATTGCATTCCTCTTTTCATTGTATTTTTGATGATTCATTTTGATACAAATATGAGGAGTCATCTGGATAAATAACATTTTTTATGCAGAAGAAAAACTCTGTGTTGCTAGATTCAGTGGCCAGTTCCCAGGTGTCAGTTTACTCATCCGGAACTGTAACACAGTGATGACTCTTGCTCGTTTTTTCCCTTTATGGTGGTGGTGGTGGTTTAGTCGCTAAGTTGTGTCCAATCCTTTGCAACTCCATTGACTGTAGCCCTCCAGGCTCCTCTGTCCATGGGATTTCCCAGGCAAGAATAAGGCAGTGGGTTGCCGGTTCCTTCTCCAGGGGATCTTCCCAACCCAGGCATCGAACCCAGGTCTCCTGCAATGCAGGCAGATTCTTTACCGCAGAGCCAGGGTAAGCCCTTCTACCCTTATAGATACTAGTCAAATCTCTTTTGGTGATTCTTCATAATTTACTGTCCTCTTGAGCCTACAGTGTCCTTGTGATTAGGACATGAACTTCTTTCCTTCCCAATCTATTCACCACCTTGGTGATCTCATCCTTTCTGATGACTTTTAATGTTATTTAGATCTCGAACGTTTATTTATCCACACATTTATTTTTCCATTTATTTTTCCAACACAAGCTGAGCTCCAAACTCATAAATCCAACAGCCTATTGACAGTTTCACTTGGATGTCAAAAACACATCTCAAATTTAACATGATCCACACTGGACGAATATTACTACTGTTCACTCTTAACTTGTCCTTCAACTTTCCTTCATTTAACTTAACAAAATGTTATTTCTTTAGTTGCTCAGATAACTTTTTATATAATAATTGAACAATTTCTTACCCTCAAATGCCACATGTGGTCTATCACCATATTTGTTTGACTCTACTATCATACTTTGACCAGTTGTAGATTTCAGTGTTGCCATTAAACTATCCTCACCTTGCATCTGAATTGGACAAGAGCATACGTATTGTTCTTGCTTCTTCCCTTGTCCTATTTTGTGGGCTGTTTTAATAGAGCTGCCAGAGTGAGCAGCTTTTAAAATATAAGTTTGAGCACATCGCATCTTTGCTAGAAACTTTACAATGATTTCCCATTTCACTTAAAAGTTCAAGTCCGCAGGAACCTAGGTGACCATCATTTGTAGACCTTCCCCCACTCTCTGACCTCTTTTCTTGTCTCAGTTTGCCCCAGCCCCACTAATCCCTGCTGCTCCTTGAAGCCTTAGGCACCTTCTTTTGGTCCTTGACCATCACTATTTATTTACTTGTAGCTTCAAGTGTAGTTTGCTCAGTAGTCAAATATGCAGCAGTTTGGGCAAAAATGTGGCATATTCTTTGTGTAGCAATCAAAGTCTGCATTTCTAAGTTGAAGCTAATAAAATGGATCAAGTTGCATTTTCACCCGGAAGTTAGTACCATCTTGAGCTGGTACTATCCTCATAAAAGGAAATCAGGAACTATTAAGTTAACCTAGAAATATATTTAAGACAATTGAATAATGGGAAAGTCACCAGAGTAAGTGAGAAAGCACTTAAGAACTTTTAAAATATATATTGGAAGGTCTTATTATTTGTTATCTAATTCTATAGTATCATGCTGTACCTAAGTTGATTTGCTTTCTTTATTATCAGTTTATAGAGGGTAAAAACAATAAAAGCAGGGCATTGGTTACTTAGAGTCCACACTTAGTCACCTAACATATTAGAGTAGCAAGTAGGGAAGAAATAAGCCAGAGCTAGAATAAAATTCCAGCAGCATGGTCTTCACAAAATTATGTGGTGGCCTGAGGATTTGCCCAGGGGTCCCCACTAAGGTGCTATAAAAGCCATCTGGTAATTCTGGGATAACCAGATTTACAGTGCATTTCTGGACTAATGTATTTATTCAACAAATATTTTCTGAATCTCTAGCATGTTCCTGACTTTATTTCAGGTGTTGGGGATGCTGGGGTGAACAAAAAAATTTCCTTTCCTTATGAAACATAATATAGAGAAATGAGTAGTCAAATAATAATAATAACACTGCATAGTATTAAGTACATACTACTTTAAGGTAGTGCTTAGTCACTCAGTCATGTCCAACTCTTTGGGACCCTGGTAGACTACAGTCCATGGGGATTCTCTAGGCAAGAAAACTGGAGTGGGTTGCCCTCCCCTCCTCCAGGTGATCTTCCCAACCCAGGGATCGAACCCAGGTCTCCCGGATTGTAGGCAGGTTCTTTACTGTCTGAACCACTAGGGAAGCCCACTTTAAGTTTAGGTAGAAAACAATAAAGCAGAGATAGAGCAAAATGGAGAGGTGATTCCCCCCCCCCCCGCCTTTTTTCTTTTATGACTTGGAAAGAAATAAGTGTCTCTGAAGAGGAGACTAGGGAGATCATATGATGGGATTGTCCTTGGGACTCTTTGGGAAAGAATTATTCTCCAGGGTGGAGGAAACAACACGATTCCAGGAGTGGTGAGGGAGGGAGAGTGTGTTTGGTGTGTTTGAAGAACACCAGGAAGCTGATGTGGTCAGTGCCTAGAGAGTTACATCATGTAGAGTTTGGTAGGCCATGGTCAAATCTTTGGACTAAGTTCTGAATGATACAGAAAGCCATGGGGGCTATGGTGGACAACAGGTTGTCTGTATATGATTCATGTTTTAAACGATCATTTTGGCTATTGTGTGGACAAATGCATAATAAATGATGCAAAACTGAATTGGGAAACCATAATGAGGCTATTCCAGTGGGGCAGAGGAGATAGGATCGTGGCTTACATATGCACAGTGAAGAACTGGGAGCAGTTTTAATAGAACATAAAGATCGAGCTTCTGCAATTCAATAACTGATTGAATATAGAGAGAGAAAGCAGAGATCAAGAATGCCACCTTGATTTGTGTCATTTACTGAGGTAGAAAACACACAAGGAGGGTAAAATTTGGGGGACATTGAAGCTCAGAGTTCATTTCATGCATGTTAATCTTGATGTTTCCAGGGAGTAATGCTGAATGTGAACTTGTACAGATGATAGTGATATTCAGAGGAGGAGTGGACTGCAGATTAAAACAAAAAAATTTGAAGATATAAGTACATGGAGCAGAGAACTGTGAGATGAACCTACCAGACACCAGATCCATCCAGAAAGTATAGCAAAAGCAAGAGCAGATCTGTTGGGCATGGTGGATGTTAGGCTGGACACAATTTAATCCCCTTGAAGGTTCATTGCATGAAGTCCTTATCAACACACACACTCAGACACAATGCAGCAAGCTGGTTTCAGATCTCTCTCTTCACACTTCACAACACCTGTGGCCCTTGATTTAGGACCATGGATTTTTGCTAACAACACAACAGCCATGGAGCAATCCGGTCTTTACACAGCACTGTGCATGTGTGGAGAAGGCAGTGGCACCCCACTCCAGCACTCTTGCTTGGAAAATCCCATGGATGGAGGAGCCTGGTAGGCTGCAGTGCATGGGGTCGCTGTCGGGCACTACTGAGCGACTGCACTTTCATGCATTGGAGAAGGAAATGGCAACCCACTCCAGTATTCTTGCCTGAGAATCCCAGGGACAGAGGAGTCTGGTGGGCTGCCGTCTATGGGGTCGCACAGAGTTGGACACAACTGAAATGACTTAGCAGCAGTAACAGTGCATGTGTGGGGTAAGAACTTTTCCCCCTCAGAACTAAGATTCAGTATTTTTAATGTCTTCTGAGTATTTGAAATCACTAAGTCAAATAAGAAGGCCTGGGACTTGCAACCTAAATGGCTCCTGGCCAGTAGATGCAAGTCCAACTGCAATGAGTGAAGGCACAGGACTCTTTGGTGCCTGCAGTTTATGTTGAAATCTTATCTGATGCCAACCCATTTCTTTTCTTAAGAAAACAAAATAATTTTGTCTTGAAAATCATTTCCTTTGATGTCTCACTGTGTTATTGAACCAAACTTGGATTCACTCGCTTGATGCAGAGCAAAGCTAATTTACTGACACCAGGCTGTGGTAAAGTATAGCACGTACTGCAGGGCCAAGGAAGGAGAGTGGGCAGCTCATGCGCAAGAGACAAACTCCCTGTTGGCTTTCAGGGAAGGGTTTTAAAGACAGTGTGAGGGAGAGGATTGCAAGGTATGCATTTAGCTCATGCACAATTCTCTGACTGGTTGATGGAGAAGCAACAGGGGGATGTTTCAGGAATCTCAATCATTAACCCTTTGGTTTCCACCAGTCTGGAGTCTATGTGCTGGTGGTCAGTATGCAGTTAACTTCTACCTGGTAGGGTTTTAGTATCTGCAAAACAACTCAAAGATATGGCTCAGGATATTATCTATGGCCCTTGAAGAGGAATCAGAGGTCCCTGACTTTGTTTAACAGCTAAACTATTATTTTAACTTGTTTCACTGCTTTTTTTTTGTTTCTGCATATTCTCACTTCTCTGATTAAATTTTCTCTTTGAAATTCAGAGATGGCCTAGAAGGCTAAAGCTTTTCTATAAATAAAGGTGGGGGACAAGGTAGGGAGCAGGTGGTCTGCCCCCTGGAAAGGTCCTGAAGGGTTCTGATCTATTTCAACTGGTCCTTTTCTCTGATATGTAAAATGTTTTTACAGATTTACATCCACACAAATTCAATAGGTCTTATTTTGCATTTATGTAATCAAAAGTTTCTCCAGCGTATGAATCACTGTCTCTCATTCTCATCACCTCTGGTTACTTTGACCCACTGACTGCTGGGTGATGTCAATGTCAATTGGACTTCACTGTTATGGTGAGATTATGAGTTTTGATCATTATTGTAAGGGAATCCTGTTTATGATAAGAAATATTTTAAAAATGTGAAGTCACAAATGGAGATATGATAAAGATATCAGAGGTTGGCTTGACATTATATAACTGTTAGTTATTGTTATTTTCTCTATATTAGAAGCTTATGTTTAGCATATAATTTATTCATTCAACAACTAGTAAGCAGGTTTTAATTAGACTCTGGGTATACAGTGGCGAAGAAAGAGACCCTAGATTTACTAGTAAGCTTCCAGGTAGACAATAAACCAAGTAAGCACCCCATCCCCCAGTGCAGCAAATTATAGCTTATGAGCAAAACAAAACAAAACATGGGGTGAAAAAAAGGGACTTTTCTTAAAGAGACCAGTAACAGCATTTCGGAGGAAGTGACAATTATATAAAGCTTGAAGGATTAAAAAGAGTCAACTGCGTAAACACGGGGGAAGTTGGGAACGGTGTGTCAAATTATTGAGACAGGTGTGTCAGGGAAAGAGTAAGACCTTTGTGTGAAAGAGGGAAGATACAAGCAAGGGAAGGAACAAATATTAATAGAGGAGGTGAGGTTAGAAGGCAAACAAGTTCTTCATTTTGGAAACAGAGCAAATAGCAGCAAACACTGGCCTACATGTATCAGTGGTTGCCTCTTCAGATCAGAGTCCTTTTACCCTTTAAAACTCCACAGCCATTGATATGATATATAATAGCATATTACTTCTAATGGTTCAATTTATCCTGGAGATTATTAATTTACTCCTGATTTCTATCATATTAAAAATATTGAACCATAATAAGTACTTGATGTAGGTGTCAGAATCAAAGAAACCTGGTAAGTAAGCACTGTTAAGTAGTTAGCTGTGTGTGTGCGCGTGCCTGCTTAGTCACTTCAGCTGTGTCTGAGTCTTTGTGATCCCATGATCTGTAGCCCACCATGGTCCTCTGTCTATGGGATTTTGCAGGCAAGAATACTGGAGTGGGTTGCCATTTCCTCCTCCAGGGGATCCTCCGAACCCAGGGATCTAAACTGTATCCTCTGAGGCTCTTGCTTTGGCAGGCCGATTCTTTACCACCTGTTAGCTGTGTGATCTTTGGCAATTAATCTCTCTGGGTCTTAATTTTCCTTAGCAGTAAATTTGGGATAAAACTGTTTAATTAATCAAGTTGTTGTAAGAATTAATTGAGATGGTACATGTAATGTGCAAGGTCTCAATAATTAGAAGGCCATTATTATTATCACAACTATTATTCTTATCACCTTCTTTCTTGCTTTAAAATAAAAATCTTAAATATTTACCTTAGAAAATGTTAAATTCTGAGCAAAATTTATTTTATATACTATTTCAAGGGAATAACAGAATATAAATCAAGTACCCTTGCCAGAGGGATGGCCCAAGTGTATGAGTTATGAAGGTAGCTGTGGGTTCCTCCTGGATGAGAAATAGTAATCCAAAGATTTACAGCTTACTACACACCTATGTTGGAGAAGGCAATGGCACCCCACTTCAGTACTCTTGCCTGGAAAATCCCATGGATGGAGGAGCCTGGTAGGCTACAGTCCATGGGGTCACTAAGAGTCGGACATGACTGAGCGACTTCACTTTCAATTTTCACTTTCATGCATTGGAGAAAGAAATGGCAACCCACTCCAGTGTTCTTGCCTAGAGAATCCCAGGGATGGGGGAGCCTGGTGGGCTGCCATCTGTGGGGTCGCACAGAGTCGGACACAACTGAAGTGGCTTAGCAGCAGCACACACCTATGTACATGATTTTTTTATTCTTTACATTTTTTTTTGTACTGTATATTGGAGGAAATAAAATAGCAGAAAAATTACAAGGTACTATGCGGCAATGCTTTCAATTAAGTTTTATAAGCAGATTGCAAAACTCTTGCTAGAGAAGGAGAGAAGAAGCAGAGACCTTGTCTCTAAAGGTTTGTCCTTACACTGGAGGGAGCTTGGGAAACGCAGCTGGCAATGTAAAGGGTATGGTGGACTTCCTTGGGATGTGAATGGAAGAATGACTGAATAATGTTATTTTGAAGAATTCTATTTTGGTTAGTGGTAATTTTTTAAATTTATTTATTTTTTATTTGAAGGATAATTGTTTTACAGAATTTTGTTGGCTTCCTCTAAACATCGACATGAATCAGCAATAGGTATGCTAGTGGTATTTTTAATTGGTGGATAAATTAAAAATTGATATTCAGTGGTAAAGAATTTGAGCAAACTCTGGGAGACAGTGAAGGACAGGGAAGTC
The DNA here is from genome assembly GCF_042477335.2 of Ovis canadensis. Classification (NCBI taxonomy): domain Eukaryota; kingdom Metazoa; phylum Chordata; class Mammalia; order Artiodactyla; family Bovidae; genus Ovis; species Ovis canadensis. The sequence goes on along the minus strand of NC_091247.1, from coordinate 133,827,716 downwards.
TGGCATATTGCAGTCCATAGCGTTGCAGAGTTGGACACAACTTAATGACCAAACAACAACCACAACATTTAGGGATAAAGAGTTAATCCTAACAGCTTAGTTTGGGAAAAACAAATTCATGAGTTGAGTATGTCAAAATATCTTAAGAACTGTCTAGACAGGACCCAGTCATTCTAACTAGAGAGGGCAGCCAGATCACCTTATATGTGAGAAATCATACAAGGAAAGTGATCCTGAGGAAGCTGCATACGTAAAAGGTTCAGTTTGACAGTTAACTCCCGAAGGCAAAGGTGTCCAAAAATGTAAGCGGAATGGATACTGTAGGATTTCCTATCTAAAACATTTCTAAATTCTATTTCACTATTGTCAAATTTAGTGAAATTTGTTATGGACACACTACTTGCTAAGCCAGGGCTTCCCAGGGGGCACAGTGGTAAATAATCCACCTGTTAATGCAGGAGATGCAGGAGACCATGGTCTCTTCCATCTTTGTGCTTTCAAAGGTCCTAGTATCACCCTGGCAAACAGTGTGGGCCCATCAGTCTAGTGGAAGGCATCAGACACCAAGAAGAGTCCAGGAATACTCAGACGTGCAGGACTAGAAAAGTGAGGCGCAGACACAGGCAGAGATCATGGTTAACAGGCATCCACCAGAATGCAATGCAGTGGCCTGAATAGTATACCATCGACCAACCCTGGGTTGGGAAGATCCCCTGGAGCAGGAAATGGCAACCTGCTCCAGGATTCTCTTGCCTGGAAAATTCCATGGGGAGAGGAGCAAGGCAAACTACAGTTCCTGGGGTTGCAGACAGTCAGACATGACTGAGCAATAGAGACGGAGCAACTGAGCACGTGTGCATGAGCACACACAGACACACACCTACACACACACACAGTTGCTAAGCCAGAAGTATACACAGATGAAAAAACACTGTACCTGTCCAGGAGAGATGACGCATAATGAGCGTGCTACAGGGAGAAGTAGGGTGTGTACCTTCGCATCCTCAGATGGCATTCTAGAAAATATCAATGGCTTAGCATTCTGAATTTTCACACATACCTGGATATAATTCTTTGTCACACTGCATACATAGGTATGCACATATGTGCAGTAAACACGCATGTGTTTACATTTATGTGCAGTATATTATGGGGTTATGATGTTTAGTGATAATCAAGAAAGCCCCTCTAGAAATAGGACATCTGTGACTCTATAACCTTTTTCTAACAGCTACTGGGAAAATTAAACTCTCTAACCTTTCATTTCCTCACCTGTGAAGCAAGAGTACTTGTATCTATTCCATAGTCTTATGAAGATGACACTGGTTCAGTACTGCCTCAGTGCCTGATACGGGATATTCAAGAAATAGTAGCTATTCTTCTCATGTCGCTTTTTTGTCATTGTTGCTCTTAGTAACATTTTCTCAGTGGCTATTACCCCATCTATCCTAGAAAATGCATATTGAGAAGATCTTTCCCAAACTTGCATTGTATCAAGAACCGAAACATTTCTGTGACATTTACTAACAGCCCAGTAGTGATCTAAACGCTATACAAGTATTAATTCATTTAATCAGCATGATAATGAGATAGCAATGATGATTATTTTACTGTGTTACATTGTACTAACAGGGAAGCTTCTCTCCTAACCACTGAATGGGAGGAAAGGCTATTTCCAGAAAATTGGTGCTGACAGGATCCCCTTCAACACACATTCTCTCTCTCTCTCTTATTGGAAAATTCTAACAATATACCGTGGACGTATTTCTACCTTATTACCTATAGCTCCATCTCACCATTTTTTAAGTTTATAGAGTTTCAGTTTTGCAAGATGAAGAGTCCTTGGCATGAATGGTGTACTTGCTGCAAAACAATATGCATGCTCTTAATTCCACTGAACTGTACACTTTCAAATGGTTAAGTAGTAAATTTGGTGTTTTGTGTATTTTATCTCAACAAAACACTGGAGAAAAAGAAAACAAAACCTACAGAATGCCAAGTCTATACTAGATTTTGCTCAAATTACCCCTTATTGAAAGATATACAGATTACTTGAAAACATTTACTTTTAAAAGCAATGCTGTAATAAATAACATAATAAATTTCTTCAAACACTGATTTTCTGTAGAGTTTGATAAACAATGATAGCTATCATTTACTGAGAGTTTACTGTGTGCCAAACACTACACCAAGCACTTTATACAAATAATCTCCTTTGAATCTCACAACAACCCTACAAAGCTGACACTCCTTGCTTACTCTCCCCAGGTGATGCAGTATATTCCTTGTACAGGGGTGCTTTGTATGAGGTTGCATTGAATATGCTGAGATTCTTCCAAAAAGACTTACATATTTGCTTTCCAATAGTAATTTCTGAGAATGTCTATTTCCTCACATCCTAGGTAATCTTCAGAGAAGGCAATGGCAACTCACTCCAGTGTTCTTGCCTGGAAAATCCCATGGACAGGGGAGCCTGGTGGGCTACCGTCTGTGGGGTCGCACAGTCAGACACGACTGAAGCGATTTAGCAGCAGCAGCAGCAGTAGGTAATCTTGGGTATCACAATTTCTTTTTTTAATTTGTTAGGTTTTTATTATCATATTACAAAATGTTGCCAGACACTGCTGTATTTTTCTCCTGGGAAACGTCATTGTTATTATTTTAACCATTCTTTGATAGTTGCTACTTTTATTTCACTTTTTGTCCTAAAAGTAAAAGGAGACATTTTAAAATCTTGGAAACTGACGTTATGATGGCATTAATTTTGCTGCCTGGGCAACTTGACTTGACATACAAACATATCATAGTTCTGTTGACACACTTGATAAAGATTTGGCTACACAAAGTCACAGACTTATTTTGGATGACATTTTGTAATTTTTGAAAGCAGACAGAGTAAAATGCTTTACTGTGTTTTTAAAGGCCATTTAATCCACCGCAAAGCCATTTCCCTTGGTATGAACAAAATCAATTTTATTAGAATATTTGCCAACCATAAGCTATGTTTATAGACAACGTATGTGCTTTATATTAAGCTACTTCAAAGCCTGTATTAATAGAATCATCAGGGCCCTCCAGTCCAGGCATACTTATAAATTGCTGGTGTGTACTTTTATCTTTTAAGATCTTCCCATGTAGAGAGTGGATAAAAATTTGGAACCGTTTTGAAAGACTCATTTAATATTTCATCCATGCCAATGTAGATCTTAATTATGGTTTCTTTTATTCAAATGTGTTTTCTATTAGATTAGTACAAACTTTATCTCTCATTTTAATCCAGCCCCATGCACTTCTGTTTACCATCTTTTCATGCTCAGTAATTATGTTGCTTCAAATAATTAGGTCTCACTCTCAGTCCAACCGAATGACTAAGAAGAGTCTCTTGTAGCACATGTACTTGGTTTGGCATTTCTTTAAAACAGATATCATCATGGAAACCAAAATTTTAAAATTCAACAGTAAAAGCGGACTATATGAAATGTCTCAGCGTCTAAGACTTTTATTCTGCCTCTTCTTTAGAGTTCTTTTAATACACCTGAGTTCTTCTTGAGCCTCAGGCGTAAGGACAGTTGCTTCTTTTCTAATACTCTGCTAAGGTGAGTATTAGGGTTAGGTGTATATAGTTGCCGGGGTTCAGCCCCAGTGGATCCAGGGTAATTGGAAGCAGGGACGGAGTCAGCGTCCTAGGAATTAATTGCTTAATTAAAGATATAGAGGGAGATTAGAAAGAAATAGCGTAGTAGGAAAATTAGTGGAGAAAAAGAGACTGAATAACTTGGTCTACGTGGGATACCAATAAAGCTTCGAGACAAGAAGCTTGCACCACCTACGTAGGCCACCGGCGCCCACTTGAATATTGGAGGGTGCCCCGCCTTGGGCTCCCTCTTGTGTGGAACTTAAATGCCAGGGCAAAATTAGCAGGCTTGGCGAGCACCCATGCTCCAGGTGGGAATTCAGCGAGAAAAACGGAGAACAAGAAAGAACGACACGGCAGAATCAGTCTTTCCAGAAACTGATCCGTTTTCTTTATTTTCAGGTTTGCTTATATACCTTTTGTTACACATAGAGACAAATGGAAATTTTAAAGTCACAAGGGGGTCAGCAGTCCTGACCTTTATCAAAATCAGGTGCTTCATATAAAAGTATACATAAAGGTCTTAGGGGTTTTACATCATCTTCTGGCCATGAGGCCTGCTGACATTTTATGATCCTTTCTTTTCTGATAACGGTCAGTCAACCAGAAACTTATTTTCCAGGGGTGATTTTTCTTAAACCAGGCACCACCCTCCTAAGGTACCAGATAAAGTTGCATACCTATAGGGTGAGGATGTAGTGGGTTACAACTAAGAAAGGAATTTACTTAGCCTAAGGTTAACATGATTAATCTAAAGGTTAATACTTATTTATCCTATATGCTAGTTATATATTCATTAACATGTATAAGGGCAAGGGATTTAGCAGCAAACATTGGCCCAATAAATGAAAAACACTTCACCAATATAATTCCTAATCAACCCACTATACTAATAATTTCTAACTTCCTAAAATAATCTGCCTTTAGTAAGTCTAAAACATCTTGTGCCTCTCACGGGTGGGAGGCTGTAAACAATCACATGTGGCTGGACGAACCAGTACAGGCAGGCTAGGTAGCCTTCAGAGGAGTTCGTAAGTTGAAACACTCTTGTCACACCCAGGAATTTTTATTAACTGGAGCTGTAGGTTAACTCCTTCTCTGAGAGAGGTGATGGGGGAGAGCCCCCTGTAAAGTCAGAGTTGTAGGTGGGAGCATAAAACAGTAAAGTGGGCAGACTCTGGTTTTGGGGGTAGATGCTCGGGAACAGGGGGTTTCCTGAGGTTCGATCCCGACTTTGCGTATGCCCGAAGCCTCCTCCCTTGTGACCTTTGCCATGGGCGGAGTTCCTCATGCTGGCTCCCAGCATATAGTAACCATAAATAATTTTTGCTAACAAGTGAAAGTTTTATGCCAACTCTTGCTTTTTGAAACATAAGATCAAGCAAATGAAACAGCAGACAAATGAAGAGTGTCAGATCAATTCTTATTGGGAATAATGTCATTCCTGGCCACACACAACAGTGCGGTTCAGGTTGCATCTTGATTCAAACCCAGAGATAATAGTGATGGGTTAGACCCCAATGACTGCAAGCAACAGAAACGAGTTCTAGCTAACTCATACAGAAGAAAATGGAGATCAGTTAGCTGGGTGATGAGAGAGCAATGGGAAGGTAGTCAGATGAGTGATGAGAAGGCTAATGAATCAAGTTCCTAGAAAGATAAAGCTTGGAAGAGCTGTGAGTTTAGAGGTGGCACCAGTGCTAAAAAGAAAAAAAAAAAAAAAAACAACCTGCTTACCAGTATAGGAGATATCAGAGACATGGGTTCAATCCCTGGGTTGGGAAGATCCCCTAGAGTAGGAAATGGCAACTCACTCTAGTATTCTTGCCTGGAGAATCCCATGGACAGAGGAGCCTGGTGGGCTACAGTCAATAGGGTCACAAAGAGTAGGACATGACTGAAGTGACTTAGAGGCATGTATGCAACTTCAAATGAACATGTTTTTCCTGATATTTTTTTTTGTACCAGCATCAAGTTTTTCAAGATTTAAAGTCTTGAAAGAGAATCTGATTAAACTTGCTTGAGTTAGGGGGTAGGCAGTAATACACTGAAAGACCATGTATAATGGAGGCAAGATAATGCCTTAAAGCACCAAAAGAAGAAGATTAAGCGGCTGTTAAGCAAACACAAATCAGAAAAAAGTATATTATGGCAGAAAATGAATCATTCCTGGCAATGAGTCCATTATTGGGAAAAATACTTTTATTAAAACATGATACACATTTATAGTAAGTTTTTTAAAGTATTATTCAGATTTAATGTAGAAAGATATAATACAACTTACTGAATAAGCATTGTTTTTTAGCTACTTTTGGCCATGGCAAAATAAACATTTATTTCCTGATTCTGGCCTTGCCACCAACCAGTTGTGTGACTTTGGGTCAATAATATTATTTTTTTTGGATAGCCAATGTTTTACCTACTTATAATGAATAAATTGGGCAGAAATCTCTCTAAGGTATCAAGTATAGCATCAGCATGATTCTTGAAGCTCACTTACATTACCAACCCTAATCCAAACTGGTAAGGTGAGTAGTTTATGGTCATGTTTTCAAGCTTTGGCCATAATGAGCTGGATTAGCTTTTCTTGATTAACTTGTCATCTTCCAATAAAAAATAAAAGAAGCTCCATAATTATTCTCGGCAAGCATCCAAAAATATGCCTCACTATCCAGTTCCAATTAATAATGTGTGACTTGTTAAAACAGATTTTGTTCATTTGAAGGTTTTAATAGCACCCAGTTTCAACTTAGTTCTCTTGGGAAAATATTTAGCATGCATTTAGCTAGCTTGACACACACAACTAATTAATTTGTCTAAAGCAAACTATTATATGAATCATAAACAAAGAACTGAAAACTGAAATAGCACCAGATTTAAAGGTGGAGGTATTTTATGCTTAATTAGTCTCAAGTTGTTTTCTTGGTCCCTATTTCTAATAAATAAGCCATATAGATCAATATTATATTGTTTTTTCAGCTAGAAAATTAAAAATCACATACAGCAATGGGTGCTTTTTTGTATTTTGAGAAATTGAAAGAAGCTTTCAGAAATCAGATTTTTTAAGAAATATGTCTAAATGACACTGATCAAATGATGATGGACAGGTGACAAATTAACACGAGCTGTTACACCTCATTCCCTAGCTTAATCCTAGAGATATAGAGAAGTGGGGAGGAGGTTGATGGATTTAAGCAGAATAATTGCATTATACACATTAAATGTTTAATACTTTTCACTTTTGGTAGGAATATTCGTTTACCACAAAAACTCTTGGGAAACAGAAATTGGTTATATTCTAGTGTAAGAGGGAAACAGTCCTCCAAAGTAGGAGAGAGCCAGGTTTACATAAATGAGAGGGAGAGAGGTTCAAAGACAAACTCCTAGCTGTGATGTTTCCCTGATCCATTGGTATTGCTTTGAAAAAAAACCACTCCCCAGCCAGTAACTAATGCAAGACAGAGAAATAGCAGTGCCACTTTAGCTGGGGGCTGGGGGTAGGATCATATTATAATATAATCTAGCTGAGATGGGATGTAGATAATAAGAAATAGTAGATTGGCTGGCCATTGCCATTTATTATTTCTTATCTCCACCTCTTTTTATGAAACTGACGGTGAGAAAATTATATCCCAGTTAAGATAATAATGGTGGAGGTACAGAATTTCTTTGTAAGATACATTTGCCTGAGGTGGAACAGTGTGGAACAGGACTCTCTACCTTGAGACATTTCTATTCCCAAGTACTAAATTTATGGTTGTCTGCTAAGGAGGGCCTGGGCTGATTTAGCTTACTTCTCCCCACACTCATTAACAGCCCAGTGGTTGATATGTCCAGGGGAAAGCTTACCCAAGAGAAGTACAGAAATTTATCTGAGGAAGACAACTGCTACAGAAGACAGATATTCAACATCTTGCATAAAAAGGAGCAGAATTTCTTGACCAGATGGAGGAAGGATTTAAAAGGAAGAAATTATCCTCTAAAGATAAAAAGATACTGGTGTAACAGGAATAAGTGGTTGTAAAAAAGAATTAATTCAAAATATTGGGCATGAAATATATAGTAATTTGAATAGACAAACTTAATGAATGGGATGAACAGCAGGAAAAGATTAAGGAATGAATTAGTAAATTTAAAGATCAGATTTAGAAACTCTTTTCAGATATCTTAGCAAAGGATCAATAAGGGATAGAAAGATGGAAAATTAAGTTACGACATATGGAGGCTAGAGGAATTCTCAGTAGATACATAAATTACCTTAATTGTTCAGATTTAAAAAAAGAAACTGTCATTTTAAAAGAGCACATGGAATGCCAAACAAAAAGTAATGAATAGAACAAAGTAAAACCACACCCCCCAAAAACCCTTCAAAACATTAAACTGAAGCTTAAGAATATCAATAAAAGACAGGGAAGGAGAAGTTCTAAAAGGTTATATATAGAGAAATAGATGACTTTCGTAGGTACAATATTTGAATTGGTATCAGACTTCTCAGAAGCGTTAATATGAAAGATACAATGAAATAATATTTTCGAAGAAAAGAAACTCTAATATAAAATTTTATATTTGTCTAACTCAATACAAATGTGAGTGTAACATTCAATCATTCTCAGGCATATAAGACCTCAGAAATTATACCAATTCAGTTTACTCATTTTAAAAGGAATCTCACTTGAAGTATTTCATTAAAAAACAAGAGGTGGATTCATGCTGATGTATGGCAAAACCAATACAATATTGTAAAGTAATTAACATCCAATCAAAATAAATAAATTTATATTAAAAAAAGAGGAAGCTCTAGGTCCATGGTGATAACTTGTCTGCCAACAAACCCCTTATAAACTGCCCCCTCTCCTGCATCCCATGTCCTCAATCTATCACCAGTTTCCTGGACTCACCTCCAAAATAAACTACTTGCATTTGGTTAAAAAAAAAAAAAAAAAACAAGAGGAAGGATTCTGGTAGGATGAAACAAGATCTATGAGAACTAAGGACAATTAAATAATATAGCAGAATTTAATCTTGTCTTTAAAAATGTAGCCTAAAAATGTGTATACAGGGCAATCCAGAAGTAAACTTCTATGGCACAAACATGAAGCAGGAGTGGCACACACTGCCTAGCACTTTTCCACGAAGAAGAAATAACAATACATTTTGACAACTGGAATGAAATATGAAAACATAAACGAGTCTTAAATCAAGCCCAGTTTTAAATAGTATACAAATGTAATGTATAACTTTCTAGCATCTCTGCTAGTTTGGGTGACACTGACATCCATGTGAGATCTGCGTCCCTAGCTCAGGCTATGGCTGTTACTTTTCATTCACTTTTGAGATTCATTAGGGCGGCACCAAGAAATGCCACCATGGATAACTGTCACATGCAGTCTCTCTGCCTCCAGGTGTAACAGCAGCCCTACCTCCCTGTGATAATCAGGGTCAAATATCTCCAACAAGATGGTATCTCCTGGTCTGCTCATTTCTAACTTGAAGAGCTTGAAGTGATTAGAGGGTAGTGGTGGCTTACAACTTCACAGAAGTGAAAGTGTTCCGGTCTGGGATTCGGAACCTCTGGATCCATAGTGCCTGGAGTTGCAGGAATGGAAATCATATGTTTCCCAGGTGGATCACTGAATATGATGATAAATATCCCATTTCTATCCCTTGGTTCTTGGATTCTTATACTCTACTTGTTTAGACTCACAGCACCCCAACATACATTGTTGACTTAGAGTAAATTCTGTAACCGGAAGATGAGACCCTATTCTTTATGGTTCTCACCTCCAAGCTGGTGCCTCAGTGGTGCAGCATGTGGTCAGACCAGTGGATTCCATGATCATCCATCACTGCTAGAGCTCCTCTTCTGCAAAAGGAATCCCTCGGACTGAAGTGATACTTTGTGGGATTCCTTGCTGAAGCAACAAAGTTTGAAAACCTTCAGACAGTGATGTGAGCCAAGGCCCCATGAGCTGTAGAGTCAAACTCATTCTGAAAATATATGTCAACAACTTGGATGAGTTGCTGCCTCTTCCATGGTAGAAACGGTCCACCTAATGAATCAACTTGCCACCAATATGCCGCTTGGTCTCACTGAGGCATTGTGCCATATCAGAAGCTCAGTTGCTGGAAAAGTAGATGTTCTGCAGTATCAGTACCTAGATCAGATTTGGTGAGACCTATACTTTTGGTGGCTCAGGGATAAAGAATATACCTGCAATGCAGGAGATGCTGGTTTGATCCCTGGGTCAGGAAGATCCCTGGAGGAGGACAAGGAGACTCGCTCCAGTATTCTTGCCTGGAGAATCCCATGAACAGAGGAGCCGGGTGGGCTACAGTCCATAGTGTCACAAAAAGCCAGACATGACCTGCACACACACATGCTTTTGATCTTTGATGCCCTCCATCCTTATCACCACGTTGCCATTGTGCCAATACTAGAGTAGTTGATCCAAGGACTGATTGACCTCAAGTGGCCAAGTTGTTTAGTTGATTAATGCCTTGTCCATGATGGACAGTTTACAGTAGGCATTAACAAATCAGAAAAAAATAACTCATGTTTTCTGACAACTTCTATGTGTCCATCTGTATGCCTCTTCTCAAGTCCTCCTTGTTCTAGTTACGACAATATTTCTTATAATTTCAGCTCCCTGATGGAGCTTCTAGGCTAGTTACCACATGCCCATAATTCTAAATGACTTACACAAAGTGAATAGTTAGACACTTTGCCCAGAGCTCTTCGCAATGGCAGGATTTCTCCTCACTTCTGTCTCTCAGGGCTATCAAGGAGTGGGGTTGTACTATACGTACAGTATATTCTTTGGTTTTGATCAACATATTGAGCCAAGTTAGCTATGAATCAAGTTTAACTTTCTCAATCAACTGATAACAAAGGTCTCCTTTCCCGTGTGGAATTAGTTCCAGCAGAGAGAGACAGAGAGCTTTATAGATAGCAGTGGAGGATGATGTGTTTCTGGGATGCCTGCTCCTGTGGTTCACGTGTGCTCTCTGTTATAGCCAGTCCTCGATCTCAGATGTATACACCACTTTCATCTGACAATGGATTGCTGTCAGGACCACATGGTCTTGTAATTTGGTTCTGACAGAGCCCATCTCATAATGGGAGGTATGAATGCATGGTCCTTTGATGTCTCATGGCTAGGTGTTCCTGCTCTGTTGGAACACAACAGCATGCCAGGAGCTGTTTTTCAAATGATATATAATTTTATGCCACAGATGAATTGACCTTGTTTCAGAATACTTTGTGAAACTCCTTCTGATGCTTGCCATAAGCTCTACAAGGCATCTCTTTCATCCCAGATATCTCTAATACCATAGATTTTGCCAGTATGGATGGCCCAGGAGACAGGAATGCTTGCACTTGCTGCAAACCCCATTTCTATTCTGAGCCCAATTCAAACTTGATAGTCTTGCATATTGCTGGTAGATCTCCATAGCTCTCCTTAGGTCAGCTCCACCCCCATTTTTTGGCTGCTATTCAGATCTTGTTGTTTATTTCTATAATTGCAGCCACCTGCCTTCTCAGTTAAACACCACCAATTGGTCTCTATTCTTTTGAGATCTTATCATGTCCCATTGTTATCAATCTGTAATAGCATCTTCTACCATCAGATGCAGGCTTCTCAGTGATGGTGGTGCCCCTTTCAAGAGTAGGTTCCTTAGAACTTTGGAAAACCAAGTGTCTCTGGGCTTTCTTGTGGAACACTATTAGATGGTACATTTCCTATCTGTTCTGGTCATCATTGACAGAAGCTATAAGCCAAAGGGAACTTGTCATGGGTATAGGTTGAGAAGGAGCCAAGGGATTTTAGTGGATGAAAACAACAATCTAGGTAGAACTCTTGAGAAACAGTAGACTAATTTTGCTCAATAAATCAGTTGTTTATCTTTCTTTATTTTATTAAACCAATGTACAGCTGATTTTAGCCCTATGATGCTAACAAAAAATTGAGGAAATTTTAAAAAATCATTCAACCTTTGTTCAGAATTCTTATTAATTCTAAGCTGAAATATACCCAGTGACTTATTTCTGTGAGTTATTAAAATCCATAAATATATTCTCTTAGGGAAGAACTTACTAGGCACATTTTAAACTTTACTAAAAAGAACCACAGATGCTGAAAAGTTTTCCATATTGTTTATTTAACATAAAGCCACAAAGAATTTTTCCTATATTTTCTTCTAGAGGTTTTACAATTTTTAGTTTTATATCTAGGTCTATTATAAATTTTGAGTTAAATTTTATATGTGATTTGAGGTATAGATCAAATGCCTTTCTGTTTTTCCCTATGTATATGGAAATCCAATCATTCCAGTATCATCTACTGAAATGACAATCCTTTTTTTTTTTTGTTCTACTGAATAGGCTTCTCTCCTTTGTTAAGTGACTATATAAATGTGGGTCTATTTCAGGACTTTACTTTTACACATTGATTTATTCGCCTATCTTCACATCAATATCATATTGTCTTAAAGCTTTTTGCTGTAGGGTGCTTTTAATTCTTTTTCTTACCTTATTGCTCTAGTTAGAACCTCCAGTACCATTGTGAACAGAGGTGGTTGTGAGTGGATATCCTTGCCTTGTTCTTGATCTTAGGAAGTAAGTTCAGTCTTCCACAATTAAGAATAACGTTAGATGTAAGTTTATTATAGATCCCCTTTATTAAATGTTTTTAAAAAGAGTATACTCCTAGTTTGCTGACAGTTTTTTTTTTTTTAAATAGGTAGTGGGTATTAGCTTTTTTCAAATGATGTTTCTATGTCTAGTGAGTTGAGGATATATTTTTTTCAATCTGTTAATATAGTGAATTGCATTGGTTTGTTTTAAGGTGTTAAACTAGCCTCGCATTTAAGATAAATTCCAATTTGTCACAGTGTATTATTCTTTTAATATATTGCTGGATTCAATTTGTTAACATTTTACTAGAAATATTTGTATCCTTCTTTATGAGAAATATTAGTCTATAGCTTTCTTTTCCTATAATACTTATCCATGATTTTGATATTAGAATAATACTTGCCCCACAGATGAGTTGGAAAGATTATACCCTGCCATTTTCTGGCAGAATCTGCATTGACTTGCTCCTTTTTTTTCCTTCTTAAATGTTTGGTGTTAGTGAATCTATCAAGGACTGGAACACACACACACACACATACACACATACACATACACACACACATATATATACACATATATTTTGAAATTTTTAACTTGAAATTTAACTTCTTCAATAAATATAGGACTATTCAGATTATCTGAGAAGAACCAAACTCCTCTGTAATACTACTTAACTGATAGTATTGCTTCTGAATAAAACTGGAAAAAAGGAGGATTCTCTAGCATTAGAGACTTACAAAGATTAGAGAAAAAGAAGGTAAAGAAAAATAGAATAAAAATTGCAAAAAAATTCTGTTTTTTTTTAATTGATATGAATTATGACAGTGGGAAAAAAGTATGTCAAGGGGTCTTCTTAATCTGTGTACATCTAAGTTTATAAGATTGGTTCTTATCAGATGTCATAAATTTATATATGCCATATAAAGTTTATGGAGATGAATAGCTTATGATTAGTAAGACATACTCTTTGATATTAGTACTGATATAATCAAAATAATGTAAATGTCAAGAAATAAAATTCATTTATTCATGCATTTACTCACAAATGGATTTATATATTCATTGACTCAGTATCTTAACACCTTCATGAACATATTTATTCCCAAATATCAATTGCTGAAGGTCTTTTAGTGCCAGACACTACCCGAGGCCCTGGAAATTTAGCTGTGAATATTAAAGACCAGCATAAGTAAACAAATGGGAAAATTTCTGATGACCATAAATACTGGGATGAAAATAAAGCTAAATGATGCAAAAGAGAATGATCTAGGGGGTGCTTTAGATTGAGAGATCAGAAGGGTATTAATAAAGAGATGGAATTTAAGCTGACCCCTCAATGACAAAAAGGAACTTGTCAAGAATGTATTTAGAGGACAAATAATTTATGCAAAGGAAATGACTCATGAATAAAAGAACACGATGGAATGAGCTGGGCCTATCTGAGGATCTCTGAGGCCAGGGAGCTGGAGGAGACCAAGGGAAATGCAGGCATGGGAGCTAAAGAAAAGTGGAGAGGATCTACATACAAGGCACTTTAGGACAAAGTGTAGTGTACTTTACTGCAGGAGAAATGGAAATTTCATGGACACAGTCAAGAAGAAAAGTGACAACATGCAATTTATATCTTTTAAAGATCACTCAGATGATATGTAGAAAATAGGCTGGGGCAAGAGTGAAAATGAGATCAGATGAAAAAGTGATGGTGGCCTGAACCAGGGTGCTGGTAACTGGTATGTAAATAAGTAAAAGCATATGTGTTACGCTTTGGACATAGACAGGACATGCTGCTGGACACGATTAAGGAGTTGGGGAACATTCCCCACCCACTGTTGACTTGCACATTTTTGGCCTTAGTGGCTGCTGGTGGTGCTATCAGTTCCTGAAATAAAAAGTACTGAATAAGAAGATTTGAAGGAATGCATATTAATATATTTGGGGGGGACATCTTGAAGTTTGAGGTATCTAATAGATATTCTAGTGAAAATGTCAAATAGGCATTTGAATATATAAATTCAGAGTTTAGGGTGATGTAGCTCACTAACTCATTCACTTATTACACAAAAATTTACTAAAAGCCTATTGTATGTGAGGTAATTGCACCAGCAATGGGGATGTTAATATAGAGAAAAAGTAAGGTCATCTCTTACTCCAAAAAATTCACCTTCCAGAGAGAAAGAGGCAGACATATAAATACATAATTACTATACGGTATGGTAAGTGCTATAATAAAGGAAGAACAGAGCGCTTTAAATATCAGCTGATGGCACAATCATTTCTGCTTGAGGGAATTGGTAAAGATGCTAACATTTTGAAGTTGATAGTATTTTATTTTTAGTGTAAAAATGATGCCAAATTACTAGAGTAAAATTTCTGGAAAAAAATCTTATAAATGTGTATGAGATCTTTGGAAGTTAAACTGGATACCTTCAGAAAGGCTCCATAGATATGATACACATTTACAAGATTATTTCCAGGAGTTTTACAGACAAATAGAAGAATCAATGCACCACATGTGCTGAAAGTAGAGCATTTCTCACATCCTGCATGTGTTCCAATCCGTTTTACCACCTTTTTTGAATAATGTATTATCCAACGAGTAATTCACTGGGCCTCAATTTGCTTTCCATCTTCTTTAATATTTTATAGGCAAGTGAGAATTTGTCAATGTATATTTAAAATATAGCAATAAGTGCCTGCATCCTCCAGGCAGTGTTTTTTTGGCAATCCATATACACAAAATTTTATTTTCAAATGCTTACTGCTGCTATCACCTACTTTACTTAATTAAGAACCTTGTGGACTTCATTGTCCTGCTTGGGCAATTGGACTTCTTGCCCTACTTCTGCCTGTTTTTGCTTCACATATAGCTTTGAAAGCAGCAAGCAAACTGCTTGAAACCAAAAGTTTAATTCCTTCTTGCACCCTCCTGAAAACTGTGAGTGCTGGGGGAGAGATGAGTGATTAGGTAGATAATTTGTCTCAGTTAGGTTATATATTCCTGGAGGAGTTAAGAAACAAGGATGCTCTAAATGGAGGAAGGAGGAGCAGTATGTCTGCAGGCTTCAGGTGTGTTAGTGTGTGCGGCTAAAATTGAGGCTTGATAGTATGCGCTGTCTTAACATCTGCTGAAACCAGGAGGACCTCAAATAGCCTAACCACAAGCTTCCCTCCCTGTTCTGCTTCCATGGATAAGGTCTGCTAGCCAAGCAACCCTTCTAATCAAGACGACCACGACCAGCTGAAGTTTCTGCTTCTGCCTGAGAAGTCAGTTTCAGTTCCCTTCCAGGCTATGGGATGATTATGCAAACAAGCCAATTACATCCTCCCACAGAAACAGGTGGGAGGTCAGTCCCCCCTTTGGTACTACAAAGCCTGCCGACCCCAGGCCCTGGCTATTCAGTCTGAGTGCAACCTTCATGCAGCCCTGAAGTGGTTGCAGTATTTTCCTCCTCTGGGCTGTGAGCATATGTGACTAATAAACTGTTAACAAGCACATTTGTTTGATGTCAGGTGCTGTATGTTTGGCCATCCCCATAATACTAGGGCAAGGATTTCTCCCTTATGAATGGGGTGATTAGGGGGTGACTGAAACAACTTGGTACTAGGAGACACACAGCGTTTTACCCTGGACAGAAGCAGGACCCTTTAAGAACAGGAAGGATATGCCTTTACCCCAAGAAGTGCGGGTTGATAGCAGCTAATTTTCAATGTAACCAAAATTTGCTTTTTTGGCCTACGTAATTTATCCTGTTTGCTGAAATGACACTATACATACTCAACACTGCTTTCTTCCTGCCTCCTTGCCTTCTGATATGACCCTCTACCTGTCTTAATTTTCACTTCTGCATAGATTAGCCTCTTTCTCTTTTCTAGTTATATTTTCCTTTCTTGGGGCCTTTCCAAGATATTCATCAGACCTTCTCACATTGTGCTACAAGGGGTGTTCAGAAGCAGGGGTTCAGAGAAAGCAAATGCTTCCCAGCCTCTCTTGGCCCTTGACTTCTACAATTATGACCCTTTGGATTCTGATTGGAGTCTATTCTTTGCTCATGAACTCTTGCCAAATGCAGTTGTTAGGATGCTTGCATGTGGTCTCATTATTTTTATTATCCACTTTTAGATCACTAGGTGATGTTCCTTCCAAAAGTGTAAAAACACCACCACAAATGACAGGTATTAGGGTTTTCCTCCTGCTCCCTGGGTTAGCACAGTGAATTCAAGTTGACTAACATCTATTACCCGCATGTCTGTGAACATTTAACACAGTAAGCTGTGACCCAGTTGCAGTTGTCTTCAGTCTCCAAGCACATCGTTTTCAGGAATAAACGCTGATGGCATCAGCTCTCCAGTTATTTTCATACACATGGGTAGCCAGTCTGTGGTCACACATGTGCACAAACACTCACGGATACTCCGTTTTCAAACATACAATAGATTACTTGCTTGTTCCCCATTCTCTCTCCTTTGCTGCAAAAATACTCCATTTCTGTTTGATTCTAATGGAAACCGTTCTCCAGAGTGAAAGAGGGCATTTGATTATCCAATAAACTGGAGCTGCAGTGATAACACAGAGTTGTCAAGGAGGAAGCGACTGATTTCTGCAAATGGAATCAGATGGCAACCAAAAGTGATAGCTTCAAAACTATCTCCCCCTTCTGTTTGACATCGATCTTTTCTACATGTGCCAGCTCATTATCTGGTGTGCAAAGGGGGATTGTGACTTGACGTCACCCATGGCAGTTTTACAAGGGAGACAGGAAGGACGGACTGTCTGGTACTGATTGACAGAGGTTTGTAGCCCACAGATGATGGCATGATACACTCATTTGGGAAGAAAATTATTTATCTGTAGATTAAAGTTACATTTAAATAGCTGAAGATTATGCTGTAAATGGTAAGAAAACCACAATATGCAATTTCAGTTTAGGCTAGTTTTAAAAAAATAGGCTTCTATTAATATGGCATTTCCCAGCTCATACTTTAGTCTGTTCTGCAAATTGAAGGCAATTTAATTTTACTTTAAGTCTTTGGAGCACTTTGTACATTTCCAAGGGCAGATTAAAGACAATTCATGCTCACAGTTACCCAAGTAGGACCTGGTAATTGATTATGAATGAATGAATCCGTCTAATGTAGAATGGTTCTGAGATCAAACAGGTCTAATGAAATAGTTTTAAATGGATTCTTCACCTTATTTAAAAGAGAGTGTCTGTAACCCATCAGTCTGTCTTGAAAGGTCTTTTTGGCCTTCTGGGAGAGATCAGTATATACATTTATTTTTGATAATCAGTATATACATTGATTTTGAGTGGATGCTGCCCTCTGTTACACGTGCGTCTATCACAGCGTGCTCTCAGGGTCTGGGAATTGTGCGTCACAGACATTTTGCATTGACACTGAAGATAATACAGCTTTAATGAAACTGAAATCCTGTGGCACATGGAACAAACAACTCCCTGCTTCCAGTTTGAGTGCACTAACAGTACATGAAAATACATAGCAGCAGAGACATTGAGTCCACAGATTCAATTTTTAAGAAATAAACGGAGTAATTCTCTCATCGTCTTGATGGAAATCTTACTTACCTTTTTAAATTATAGCTCACATCCTCCCTTTGGTTCTCAGCTATTCTCTGACTTCTATACCCCACCTTCATGATCCTTATTTTCAACAGAAACCTTTGCCTCTATTGCATAAAAAAGATAAAGACCAGAATTAGCAGAAATCTTCATAAATCATCTCTCTCTCTCTCAACAAAAGCTTGTTAAAGAGAGGTTCATACCAATTCCACTTTCTCATCCTCTGCTTGTTTTCTGTCTATTGCTTCTAGCCACATTTTTTTATTAATATAGTGTTAATCACTCAGTCATGTCTGACTCTTTGCAACCTCATGGACTGTAACTCACCAGGCTCCTCTATGCATGGAATTCTCCAGGCAAGAATACTGAAGTGGGTTGCCACTCCCTTCTCTAGCGGATCTTCCTAACCCAAGGGACTAAACCTGGGTTTCCCGCATTGCACACAGAGTCTTTACAGTCTGAGCCACCAGGGAAATCTATTAATATATGCTCCCACTAAAATCAAGGAAGACCATCTAACTGGTAAATGAGAGCACTGTTTCCCTGCCTCACTCCACATGATCTCTGTGACATCTGACATTACAGTTCAATCTTCTGATTTCCTTTTTCCTTCCTCTTCTTCCTTCTCATCCAGAAATACCATTTTCCCTTGCTTTAACATTGTCTCCTAATCTCTCAGATTGCTCCATTTCTAATTTTCTGAGGGACCTCTTTGCCTATGCTTGATTGGAGCAGAGATGAGGAAGGCTCATGTTTGGCTGCAAGTATTTTAATAGTTACATGGCACATGGGGCTGGAGGGCTCATGCCTACTCACTTAACATTGACTGGCTCCTCTGCTTTGCCTTCTGTTATGCCTGGTATCCCCTCTGTGACAATTTCACCTCCAATTTCCTAGCCAAGCTTGGGGATATAAAGTGCTCAAGTCATAATCTCGTATACAGTAGGTGCTTAATTAAAGCCAGCTAATTATGGTTGAAATGATTTAATAGAAATATTTAAATATTTTCTATAGTTTGCATTTGACATTAATTTTCAATAATGCTTTTTCCTCTCTAAAATAATTTAATTTAAATCCAAATTAAAGCTATCCACGAATTATCCTATGTCACTTTCTTCTCTTCTCTATATTAATCATTTATTAAACCTGGCTCAGTAGTTCTTTTTCATCAGTGTTCCAATAAAGTCTTTTGACAATTTCCTGTATAATTTAAAAAATATGATTTACGTAGCTTGAATTACAGAGTTGAAGGCATTTCTGAAATAGGATGGACATCACACATTTGCTTTGGAAGAGAATGTACTTGGACTAAAGTTAGCAATTAACAATAGAAATCACCACGCAAATAGAAATAGTTATTGACTTTAGCTTTTATCTCAGAGTTAGAATCTACCACCAGTCTTTGAAATCACTAACAGGCCAAAGTGCCACAACCTCTGACTGGCATAAAGGGGCGATGAACGTGAGGGAAAAACAGGGAAATGAGGCAGTGAGGTTTAGTAGAAAACTTATAGAGGACCAAGATTCAGGTTATACCTCTAGTTCTCATAGCTCCGTGATAACTCTAACTCTCTAAATGGGACCCTCTACACTGGGAAGCATTCCATTTACCTATTTTCTAGTGCTGGAAATTTCTTTACACATGCTACGGCCATGCCCATGTAAAGGATAATTAGACTATGCTGCAGTGTTCTTGCCTGGAGAATCCCAGGGACAGGGGAGCCTGGTGGGCTGCCGTCTATGGGGTCGCACAGAGTCAGACACGACTGAAGCGACTTAGCAGCAGCAGCAGCAGCATGCCGTAGCAAGGTAATGATTAAAATCCTTCAAGCTAGGTTTCAGCAGTACGTGAACCAATAACTTCCAGATGTACAAGCTGGGTTTCAAAGAAGCAGAAGAACCAGAGATAAAGTTACCAAAATCTGTTGGATCATGGAGAAAGCAAGATAATTCCAGAAAAACATCTACTTCTGCTTCATTAACTATGCTAAAGTCCTTGACTGTATGGATCACAATAAACTGTGGAAAATTCTTAAAGAGGTGGGAGTACCACACTGTCTTACTATCTCCTAGGAAACCTGTAATGCAGGTCAAGAAGCAACAGTTACTACTGGACATGGAACAACAGACTGGTTCAAAATTGGGAAAGGAGTATGTCAAGGCTGTATATAGTCACCTTACTTAACATATATGCAGAGTACATCATATGAAATACTGGGTGGGGTGAATCACAGATGGAATCAAGACTGGTGCGAGAAATATGATAACCTCAAATATGCAGATGATACCAGTCTAATGGCAGAAAGCAAAGAGGAACTCAAGAGGCTGTTGGTAAGAATGAAAGAGGAGAGTGAAAAAACAGGCTGAACTCAACATTCTAAAAACGAAGATCATGGCATCGCTCCCATCAGTTCAGTTCAGTTGCTCAATCATGTCTGACTCTTTGCCACCCCATGGACTGCAGCATACCAGGCTTCCCTGTCCACCACCAACTCCTGGACCTTGCTCAAACTCATGTTCATCAAGTTGGCGATGCCATCCAACCATCTCATCCTGTCATCCCTTTTCCTTCTGCCTTCAATCTTTCCAAGCATCAGGGTTTGTTTTTTTTTTTTTTTTTCCCAATGAGTCCATTCTTCGAATCAGACAGCCAAAGTATTGGAGTCTCAGCTTCAGCATCAGTCCTTCCAATGAATATATAGGACTGATCTCCTTCAGAATGGACTGGTTGGATCTCCTTGCAGTCCAAGGGACTCTCAAGAGTCTTCTCCAACATCACAGTTCAAAAGTATCTATTCTTTAGCACTCAGCTTTCTTTGTAGTCCAACTCTCATATCCATATATGACTATTGGAAAAACCATAGTTTTGACTAGGCAGACCTTTGTTGATAAAGTAATGTCTGCTTTTTAATATGCTTTCTAGGTAGGTCACAGCTTTTCTTCCAAGGAGCAAGCATCTTTTAATTTCATGGCTGCAGTCACCATCTGCAGTGTTTGGGAGCCCCCCCCCCCCCCCCCCCGGAATAAAGTCTCTGTTTCCATTGTTTTCCCATGTATTTGCCATGAAGTGATGGGACCGGATACCATGAGCTTCATGTTTTTGTGTTGAGTTTCAAGCCGGCTTTTTCACGCTCCTCTTTCACTTTCATTAAGAGGGTCTTCAGTTCCTCTTTGCTTTCTACCCTAAGGGTGGTATTACTTCGTTCAGCTATAAAATGGGAACATTAATTACACTTCTTTCATGGGAAAGTTGTAACAATTAACTGAGATGACACATGTAGCCAGTTGGCAAATAGTGAGCACTCAACATCTCTGCCCACCGTTCTGGTCTCATTTTCAACAATCCTTTCTCATGTACCTTAAGAACTCTTCGTATTGCCCTGTGTTCATGTTCTGAAATGCCATCCTGTCTCACCTCTGCCAGGAACACTGTTCCACCATCCTCCTCCTTGCCTTTCTTCTTCCCATTAAAATAAACAGACCTCTGTAAAGACAATTCACCTCTCCTTCTGATAGTTGTCACTTCTGACCAGCCAAGTTTTAAATCATTCTCTAGAATAATAACTTCCATTTCAAGATAGCATCTCACTGTATAAAGCAGTGTTTTCACTATGGCTTTAAAAATGATAGGCAAAGAGCACTAGGCTGAGCTCCCCGTGCTATGTGACAATTTCCCATTAGCTATTTGACACATGGTGATGTATATATTTCAATATTACTCCAGAGGGGTGGGGCAGGGTGGGAGGTTCAAGAGGGAGGGGGCACGTGTAGACCTATGGCTGATTCATGTTGATGTATGGCAGAAACCAACACGACATTGCAAAGCAATTATCCTCTGATTAAAAATAAACAATTTTTTTTAATGACAGGCAAAGTAGTACATCACATAACCTCTGCAACTACTTCCCCAACCCTCCCAAACATTCTAGAACACTTTTTATAATGCTAATATTTGAAAAACACATAGAAAAGTGTTGTCAGCAAATAGTGGAACGCATGTAAGAATTAAAGATTTTAAAACTAAAAAAATAAATAAATTAAAAAAAATAAAAATAAATAAAAATCATGGTTCAGTTCAGTCGCTCAGTCATGTCCGACTCTGCAACCCCATGAATTGCAGCACGCCAGGCCTCCCTGTCCATCACCAACTCCTGGAGTTCACCCAAACTCATGTGCATTGAGTCGGTGATGCCATCTAGCCATCTCATCCTCTGTCATCCCCTTCTCCTCCTGCCCCCAGTCCCTCCATACACTATTACAAAAGTCCTAGGAACACAAAACTCTAGAAATAAACAGAAGCCTATTACCATGTGAGGCATTCAACTTTTAATTGCCTTTTAATTTTTACCATATTAGTAATTTTTAAAGTGTGCAGTTCAATAGTGTTGAGTACATCTGTACTGCTATGCACTAACCCTTCAGAACTCTTTTCACCTTGCAAAACTACATCTCTGTACTCATTAAACAACAATATCCCGTTTCACTCTCCCCCTATCCCTAGGCAAACACCATTCTATTTTCTGTCCCTATAAATTTGACTACTCCAGGTACCTAGGATAAGTGGAATTATCAATATTTCTCTTCTCATGACTGACTCGTTTCCTTTAGCGTAGCCTACTCAAATTTCACTCATCATGTAGCAGGCATCTAAATTTCCTTTCCTCCTAAGGCTGAATAACATTCCATTTTGTTTATCTATTTATCTGGTATTCAGCTTAGGTTGTTTATATCTTTTCTCTACTGTGAATAATGCTGCTAAAAACATGGATATATAAATATTTCTTTGAGACTCTACTTTCAATTCCTTTGAGTGTATAACCAGAAGTGGAATTGCTATATCATACTGTAATTTATTTTGAATGTTTTTAGGAAATGCCATATTGTTTTCACAGCAATTGCACCATGTTACATTTCCACAAACGCTGGACGAAGGTTCCAATTTCTCCAGATCCTCACCAGCCCTTGATGTTTATTTGTTTTTATGGTATCCAGCCTAGAGGGTGTATTCCACTGCTCTTGCTAGGGTCTGCCATTGATCCTCTCCGTAGACTCTCTCTTCTAGCACTGGCTCCCTAGCCATACAGAGTAGATCCAAAACCACAGAGGGAGCTTCCTTGGCATCATATAAGTTTCTAGCCCACCCTCTCCTCATCCCACTCCCCAAAAAACCCAGAGATTAACAAATGTCTTTGAATTTTAGGTTATCAAACTCAAATTTACAGACACAGACTTTGCCTCCTCAATATTTTTGTTCTGTCTTAATTTAGGTTTACATTGAGTTAATCCCTTAGACTCAACACTATTCAATTTTCCTGCCATTTGTAAAACACTAGTTAATTTTTCAGTCAGAATTAATGTATCCTTCCACCTTTTCCCCTAAGACATTCTATAAATTGCTTAAGTTAATACATTACAGCAAAATTATTTGCTCATGTTTTTGGCTCTGGAGCAGATCCAAAACACCCAATTATCACCACCCTCCCCCACTTTGTTTTTACCAAAATAACTTTGTTCTTCTTTTGAATAGTTTGTAACCAGCTAAAAACCTATATTATACAGACTCTTTTGCAGCCACAGCTATCCATATGACATAGTTCTGATCAAGAGAATAACTGGAACATTGTTGGTGATTTCTGGATAGATTTTGGGGCTTCCTTGGTGGCTCAGAGGTTAAAGCATCTGCCTCCAATGCGGGAGACCTGGGTTTGATCTTGGATCCCCTGAAGAAGGAAATGGTAACCCACTCCAGTATTCTTGCCTGGAGAATCCCATGGACAGAGAGGCCTGGTAGGCTACAGTCCACGTGGTTGCAAACAGTCGGAAAAGACTGAGAGACTCTTCACTTTCACTTCTTTTCAATGTAGGTATAACCTCCCTGTTTATAACTGGAATACAGATGAGAGAAAGAGCCAACTCATTGGAAAATACTCTGATGCTGGGCAAGATTGAGAGCAGGAGGAGAAGGGGGGTGAAGAGGATGAGATGGTTGGATGGCATCACTGACTCAATGGACATGAATTTGAGCAAACTTTGGGAGATAGTGAAGGACTGGGCACCTTGAGTGCTGCAGTCCATGGGGTCGTGGAGAGTCGGACACAACTTAGTGACTGAACAACAGCAACAAAGACATGAAACAGCCATTTTGAAGCTATATGGCAACCATGAAAATAAAAACTGTATTTGGAGGATGATGAAACAAAAACATAAAAAGAAGCCATAATGATGTAATACCTGTACTGCGCTTAGCTGTGTACTATGGATTTTTTTAAAAAAAAATTATGATAAAATACCAACCAATTTGATAAAGTTCGTTTCCTGGTATTTTTCACATCACAAAATATATAGAAAATGATAACATTTGCTACTTGTAAGGAAAAGGCCACTCATAGACAAAGAAGAATATTCAGAATATTCAGAATTTGCTGTCAAGTAGAAGTACATTATCTTGTCACACCTGTAACACACTGGCAAAATAGTAATGTACTGTGTAGCATACCTGTTGGGAATCTTGGACTAAACCACAACAGTCATATTGTTTTTTCAAGGAGCCGAACATGATTTCTCACTAACAGAGTTTCTTTCTCTAGCTAGTCAATGAGATTATTGAGAGCAAAACTAGGCATTATTTATCTTATTTCTCTCTGACTCAGTATGCTGCTAGAAACTTCATAATTACTCAGCAAATATCTACTTAATAAATGAAAAGGAAAAATAATTTCATTGTTTTAGACTGACTGGTTTTCTCAGAGTTCTGGATTGTGCTCCTTTCTGACTAAAAGGTTTTATTCATTTTTCTCCCTGCCTGGAAAAACTCCCTGATCCTCTCCACGTAGCCAAATCCTACTCATTCTTCAGAATCCTTCTTAAGTCTCACCTCTTCCATGAAACTCTTCTTAACATTTTGGCTCAGGTCATACCATTTTATTCCTTTCTCTGTACTCCTATAATTCATGCTGAAGGAAAGGTTCACTGTGACCTTAAAAATACAGGTGCTCTCCAACTAATGACCCAGCTCTTCCTGGTTGTCAAATGCTAACCATATTTTCTAATGACAAAAGGCTGTACTTTGTGTATTCTTTTTCTAAAAACACACTTCATGTCATGAAAATAGAAACAATTGATGAGAAAATAAAAAACTAAGCAAGCAATCAAACAATATAAGAATCACACTTTAAATGTTCTCTTTGGGGAAATGCTCTGAGATGAATCAGCTGCGGTTTCTTAAAGTATAAATCTAGTAAAGTTGGGCTAAGCACACCAAATTAGTCAGAATCTCCCTAGGTTAAACACTGAGACTTTTCAGGACACAAAGCTCTTAGAACTGGATCTAAAGATATTATCATCTGTCCCCAAAGTTCTACTAAAAATTTCATATACGGTAGTCTTATAACGGTCTTTGGATGGCAAACTAGAGTTGGGCCTTTTATTTCCTTCAACAATTCTCTCCTGCCTGATTCATCACCTTCAAAACTGTGAAGGAAATTCACGTTTCTGGACATACTTAGATGCTTTTGGTCCATCTTAGAGCTTTCCCTTGAGCACTAGGAATTCACTAGTAGTATTCTTGCTACAATCAAATTAATTCTTTGCTCACTCTAAAAAGTATTTCTTTGATTTTTCTTTTTTCTCCTTCTTCAGCATTTTGGAGAGAGAATATTTTACCAGAATTTTTGTTAAGGTGTAGTTGTACATTCACATCATCAACAGTTATTGCATTTGTATCCACGTACTTAGCAAACTGGACACTTGATTAAACAGTCTGATACATTACCTCTTAACTGCTTTCTTTTAGCTGGCTTTAAAGAATTACTCAGGCTTCAGTTTGAGTCTACCATGAGGAATATTGCCATCTAGTATATCCAAAAAGGTACTATAATATTTTTTAATTTGTTACACTTGATGTTTTTAGAATTTGAAGCCTATTAAGACCTTTATTCTTTGGTGGAACATTATATGTAGGCAACCCCTTTAAAATTTCTACTGATTAATATAGTAAAATTGGGGGAAATGTTGAAAAAGGAGCAAAGGTTGAGAAATGGACATTAGGCTTAGACCAAAGGCTTCTACTTTGCCTCTTAGAATTTGTGACTTTGGACAACAACTAAGTCAATAATTAATAATAAGTCTTTGCTTTCTCATCTGGAAAGTGACAATGGTTCAAAACCTACCTACTGCATAGAGTTGTTATAAAAAGACATTTAACATGTTTTTCAAGTTGAAAGCATAATTTTGAAAATAATATTAGTATCCAACATTCACACACTGACCCACATTTTCCCTATGAAAGGGAATACTTTTTCTTCATATTATAGGACTATTTTACCATTTTGGGTTGTATTAATATTCTTAATCATTTGTTTAATGTATCCCTTGGATATTTCTGCATTGGTTTACTCTCAGTTTGCTACCAAACTGAAATATTTCTGTCATATTCTCTCACTCAGTGAGGGAAGAAATGCTTACCTGCTTGCTTAAAGTGATTTAAATTTGACATAATGGCTTGAAACTTTGACCTTCACCTTCAACTTTTTGTATTCCTTGAATAACTAGATGGATTGATAAGTGTTCTGTTTGTTGAGCATTAAACACTCATGGCTTATAAACAGACTTTATTTGGGGTTGTACTGTTTGATTATCCGTTGGGCTTTCGTATCAGATGCCTTTCAATCATGAAGAAGAAGCATATATATGCTAAAATATCTTAGAGGAAACTCCAGGTGATCTAGCTGTTAGGGCTCTGTGCTTCCACTGCGGGGACATAGGTTTGATTCCCCAGTTGGGGAATTAAGATCCTGCATGCTGTGTGGTGTGGCCAAAAATAAAATAAAATATATTAGAACCGAGTGGTCACTTATCAGTGGTTAGACATAATGAATGGCCCTATAAAATTTGCTGCTGGCTGATTCCAGTAGTTTATTCTGGAAGATCAGCTCTCAGTACCAAAGAAGCCCCTTAACAGGAAGCTCATAGGGCCTGTTTACCAGGTAATTCTGCCACATGCATTCAACTTGCAACTGTTTTTAAATTCAGAGCCATAAGGCTTTCTGCAGGTATGGCTTTCAGTAGGTTGTAAAGTGCTTAAACA
The DNA here is from genome assembly GCF_042477335.2 of Ovis canadensis. Taxonomy (NCBI): domain Eukaryota; kingdom Metazoa; phylum Chordata; class Mammalia; order Artiodactyla; family Bovidae; genus Ovis; species Ovis canadensis. The sequence goes on along the minus strand of NC_091247.1, from coordinate 133,800,783 downwards.
GATGGGACATTGTTATTAGCATGGATAATATATTTTCATTGTATTAGGGTTGAAAGTGATTTTCCAGATAATGGCTTAGACAAATGTTTGTGGAATCTGTCTAGCTAATCCACCAAAAATGCAGCCCGGCTTTCAGGAGCAATTCTACTTTTATTGAATGTTTTTGATTAAAAATTTAACTCCTGTGAATTTCTTACCACATTGTTAAAGAAACTCTATTACTTTGTTTTCTTCTTGGAGTCATTATTATTACATTATTTAACCTAATAGTGACTTGTGACTAAACCAGAAATGCATTTTAAACTAAATAGCTACACATTTTATTGTATATTAATTGATTCATTAAAAAGAATCTTAACAAAGGTCTTTTTGTATTTCCACAGGTATCATGGAGTGCAGTCAAAGTGTTGTTGGAACTTATCAGATGAGATGCTATAGCAGGGATCCAAACCCAGTGAATTGTTTTCAACCTAAGAATTAATCACAGAATAGCTACATCATCTATTTATTTCACCAGCAAATTAAGTGTCTCATATGTAGCAGGGGTCACAAAAATTTCTTTTAAAAAGTATCTTTTTTCCCAAAGACAAGGAAATGACTGACATTTTAAAAGTACAATTTCAACTTGCTGTAATTAGGGCTCTAGTGGGAACTTAGTACTTATGAGCTGTGTGGCTAAGTTACATAACTTGTTTTGTCTCAGCCCCAATTTCCCCATTAGGATGGAGAATATTAACCACATACATTTCCAGAGTTGCTGGAAGAGTTAAATGGGAAATGATTGGCCTGGTATAAATGGAAGCGGTATATAGTTAAAAAAAAAAAAAATTAAGATTTGAATAACTTAGAGTTCACAGTATTTACACACCATTTACCTCCTTCCCTAAATTTCTCAGCTGATAATATTTTAGCAACTATTTCAGTATGGCTTTTATTAATTTTGAGGTTCTTTGAGTCTCTAAATTGCCAACTTCCTGCTCACTGTTATAACCTATGTGGGAAATAGAGAAGCCCTGAGAGCTGCTCTTGGTTTGGTTGACTGACATTTTCTTTGTTTTTGGTTTCCTGACTCAATGATAAAACCTATACCACCAACACCAACACCCCTCCACCAACAAGTACAAAATAACTCATAAAAATAGCTGTGTTAGTTTCCTATTGCTGCTGTGATAAATTACCAAAAATTTAGTGGCTTAAAGCATGTCAACTGATTCACTTAAAGTTCTAGAGGGAGGAAAATGGGTCAGCAGAGATGCACTCCTTCTGGAGGTGCTGGAGCAAATCCATTTCTTTGCCTTTTCCAGCTTCTAGGAGCTGCCCACATTCCTTTGCTCTTGGCTCCACATGACTCCAATCTCTGCCACTGTTGCCCCACTGCTTCTCTAGTTGGACTCTCCTGCACCCTATTGGAGGAGGCAATGGCACCCCCTCCAGTACTCTTTCCTGGAAAATCCCATGGACGGAGGAGCCTGGAAGGCTGCAGTCCATGGGGTCGCTGAGGGTTGGACACAACTGAGCGACTTCACTTTCACTTTTCCCTTTCATGCATTGGAGAAGGAAATGGCAACCCACTCCAGTGTTCTTGCCTGGAGGATCCCAGGGACGGGGGAGCCTGGTGGGCTGCCATCTATGGGGTTGCAGAGTTGGGCACGACGGAAGTGACTTAGCAGCAGCAGCCTCCGTATTACAAGGCCCCTGTAAGTCACAATGAACTCACTTGCATAGTCCAGGATAGTCTCACCATGTCAAGTAGCTTAACTTAGTCACATCTACAAGGCGCTTCTTGCCATGTAAAGTAACCTGTTCACAGCTTCCAGGGATTAAGCGAGGGGCATCTTTGGAAGGCTATTATTTTTTTCCTACCACGAAGTATAAGAAAAAGAAAAGAAGTCTAAAACATGTTTTATTTTTCAGGAATTAGCTGGGATGGCAGGAAACAGACAAAGCACCCGTGATGAAGAAATGTGAGACTCTTTTTCAAAGGACGTAATCAATTCTATTAGGGCTAATTGGGGGAAAAGTCAATGGTGCTGTGAATTATATAGCTGTGCTCATCAAAGCAGTAGCTTTGCATTGACAATCAAAAGAATAACTAGGACTAAGTTAGCTGAAAATGACCTAATAGTCATTGTTGATAAATTTGTTGGGGGAAAAGATTGGAAGAGTTTGAAGTTGGCATATGGATTCATCATGAAATAGTCATAGTTTGTTATTTTTTTATGGTAAAATAGAGATCATAAAGAAATTTCTTGGATATTATTTTCTTTTTTAAAAAATATTTTTGTTTATGTATTTATTTTGCTGTGCCAGGTCTCAGCTGCTGCACATGGGATCTTCAATCTTCACTGCAGCATGGGGGGTCCTTTTTAGTTGCAGCATTTGGGATCCAGTTCCATGACCAGGGGTTGAATCCAGGCCCCTAGCATTGGGAGCAAAGAATCCCAGCCACTGGACCACCAGGGAAGTCCCTATTTCTTTTTAACAGTGTGAGCACCTCTGTAAGGAATATGTGTTTTGAGCCCTGTATCACTGATGAAGCAATGAGGCTCAGAGATATTAAATAGCTAGTTCAGGGTTCCAGCTGGAATGCTGGGTGAGGGGCTAGCTGGCAAAAATCAAATCTGTGAATTCTGATGCCTCTGTGTACCTAAAATCCAACAGATCCCAAAAGCAGCTGACAAATTCCCTTTCAAGCCTTGTTTACACTATGATTTCCCCTTGATGTGCAAAGTGATCACAGCCTAAGACTATAGGAAAGTCTCTCAATTAACAAATAACACTCTTTTCTCGTCTTTCTTTATTTCCAGCATTGCCGTTAATGTAATTCATTACATCTCTGAGGGGAGCTACTACTACATTCCGTAGTGCACTCTATCTTACCTGCTTTCGTGAAGAAGGTACGTTACCAACAGAACCAGCTGTTGTCTTTTATTTTCTGAACCATTTCTAATAAAAGACCAAACGTTTTATCACTCTCAAAGATGGCCTACCTACAACTGCTTTGACAAATCATTAATCCCTGTTTAGTAATGAACCGCTTGGAGCTGCTCAACATTAGAGTATATTTCCTAGAAGCAGCTCATGTGAGAAGCAGCGACACTGCAAATAAAACCTACAAATGAGAGCAACAGCTTTTGTGACTCTCAGTGTGAGACTCACAGTGGACATTCCGTGTCCCCCAGGTGGGTTTCTTGTAAGGTTCCTACTGTAGTTCCTCTGGTGAGGACAGTTACCCATGTTTTGGTGCCTCTCATTCTGCGAAATGCATTTTGTGCTGACCAAGGAGCCAATATTTTATTTTAACTTTATTTTTATGTATTTATTTTTGGCTGCTGGGTCTTCGTAGCTGCACATGGGCTTTCTCTGGTTGTGGCAAGCAGGGGCTACTCTAGCTGCAATGTGCGGGTTTCTCATTGTATCTGTTTACCTTGTGGAGCAGGGGCTCTAAAACGTGTGGGCTTCAGAAGTTGCAGCTTGTGGGCTCCAGAGTGCACACTCAGGAGTTGTGGCTCAAGGGCTTAGTTGCTCCTCAGTATATGGAATCTTCCTGGACCAGGGATCGAACCTGTGTCCCCTTCATTGGCAGGTGGATTCATTACCACTGGACCACCAGGAAAGTCTGGGAGCCAACATTTTAAGTCAAACACAAGCATATTCTTAAAATTTGGTGCAAAATCTGTCCTCTGTTTTAACTAAAGGATAACAACTTATCTCTTTGAACTACCCCCAAAGGATCCCAAAGTGACATTCCATCATTCTAAAATTTATTCTCTAAACATAGGCAGTTACCATCCAGCTGTTTTTCCTGGGGTGAAACAAAATCTTGATTTTATGTAAAGGCAAGAGGTACTATTTATCTAAAGATATGGAAAGAACAACAAAAATGTACCAAATGACTCTCTGGGCTCTCTACTTTATAGACCCCATGATTCAAATTTAGGTCTCAGCAGAAGGCACCACTGTATATTATAGGTCATCAGTTTCATTCTCACTTGGTCCACCAGTGCATTTTTCCAAACATCTTCTGAATTGATTTACTTAGCTAACTTCATATGTGTCCATCAGCAGGACCACAAATGGCTTACAGTGCAGTGAATGATGCCAAGAAACCTTCAATCTAGCCTCTGTGTGAATTACCAGAGAATCTTCCTACTGCAATTAATGAAGTGCCCATCAGAGATACTCCTTACATATTGAACTTCTGTACACGCCTCACCCTTCACTGCTTCCACAGTCCTCACGCTTTCATTTTCTCACATCTACTTTAAAATATCTTTTATCCGTTACATCTATTTAAAAATATTTTTTTTTCTTAATAAATTCCTTGGTGTATGTTATTGCCCAGTGAGGCTCACAGAAGACGAAGAAAAAAGCCAACCAAACAAAACAGCAGGTACTCGATCATTTTGAAAGGTTCCAATTGCATAAGGCTTTATGATACAGACTTGGTGCTATATTTTGTATCAACAGCTTGTCACATGGGTCCCAGTTCATAATATGGGTCATTATTTTCCAAATTGAATTTGCTTATCTGCTCTTTCCTTTATGGGTAACACTACCAAGGAAACCAAGCTCACACTGCTTTTAAGATTGCTCATTTGAAATCTTTTTCTCTCCTTTTTGGACACTCTGCACTGGAATTAATAATATAACATAAGTATTTGGTAAAATGGCTCATTTTAACCAGCCTCTCCAGTTCCTAAGGTGTCTCAGACTTAAGGAAAAAGCTTTGGCTTTTGATTATTTTCTTACATTTCACTTTGCAAACACTGATTTTACCGAGTTCTGCCAAAAGACAATTTTTTTTTTTTTAAAAGCACCACTATTTGGTTTCTTGATCATTTAAAAAACCTGTGGTCTGATTCTCCTTCCCACCCAGCCCCCACACTAAAGCAAGTGACCTTGTTTCAAGCTGAATATTGTTCTTTGCTTTGATGCCCCCTACCATCTTGTACACTCCTATTACTATTGTTGGCTCTTATTGGTGTTGACAGAGCCATCCCCAGGATAAAGCCAACCAGAGCAATTTCTTTACGCCCAAAGCGCTAGGTAGCTCACACTTTTGTTACTAGGCTGCATGTCAGAGACCTGGGGTAAGGGGCAGGCAAGGTAGGGAGACGGTGGTGGGAAAGTCTTTGACAGAGAATACAACAAAGAACCAGAGCTAACATTTTTCAATAATTTATCAACCTCCCTTTCTGCTTCATATCCCTACCCTCCTCATTTCCTCTCACACTGCACCATCAACCACTCCTCCTCAAAACAAACAACAACAACAACAAAACCCAAACAAACAGGTAATACTACCTCATCCATGCATTTGCACATCCTCTGTATCAGTCTTGGTTTTAAGCCATCATCTTCTACTCTGGCTTCTTTACCCAAACTGAAATTTGGGTATGCGGCCTCACAATATTAATGGGAGGCAAGTGTAGAGAAATGATAAGATCCCAGAATATTTGAGGGCTGGGCAGCAGAAATTACATCAAAAGTGATGCTGTAGAATCTGTCTGATCCACAATCTGCTACAGCTGAGGTGCATACGAGGGCATTTTTAGATGCAAAGCCGCAGGAGGAAGATCTGAATGACCACAACTTCTTTTAGTTCAAACTGGACTTTTGTGTGAATTAGAATATGGCATCACCTCCAGGGAGAGGCGGTCCTACAGGTGCTAGGCTTGGCAAGCAGACCCCCGCTGATTTTCAGTCCCCATCGACCTTCCTGGCAGGGTGTTCTTATGAATAGGGTACAACCTGCATGATCTTTCCCAGAATTCTGAGGTTGGGAATGTGCTTGATTGAAACAGGAAAGGGAAGAGGAAGAAGATCTGATTCATTTGATATTTTTGGTGGGAAGTGTGCACTGTGTATGGTGGAGCATTCCACAAATGGGAAAATGGAAGAAGACAATTAAAAAGAAGTTTAAATATTGGAAAATATTGAGAAAGACACATTGCATGCCCAGGGATCTAAAGACATCCATTGTTGCATCATTCCACTTTCATTTTTCCTTGAATGGAAAGACAGACTCGGAGGTAAGCCAAGGGTGAAAGGGTTTCTCCTCTTTATGATGTGTGTGGGCTCCAACATCCCTAAATTCAGCTTTCTTAGACTTTCATAAGATCTCATGTTAAATGATATTATAGGAAAAGGATATATTGTCAATGTTAGACAAAGGAAATCATTCTTCCTTTATTTACTATAGCACTTTTAGGGATAGAGAATTATACAAATTATACAGTTTAGGAAATGTGGTGTTTAATAACATGAATGTTCAGACCAAATTTTGGTTTTTCTTAAATTAAGTGTATGTCTAGGTTAGTGATCATATGTCCTTAGTGTATCTGGAATAACATAGTGAGCTATCTTTAAAATTTTTATTTTGTATGTTTGTAATGATTCCAGTAGCTTTCTGATTATACAAAGATTAAACACATGGTTTTCATTTCAGTTTTCTCCTCAAGACTCATTTAAATAAAAGTAAAGGAGTAAAAAATAGTAAAAAACACAAGCAAAAGAATGCAAGCTGAGACAATAATAGACTGAAATGATAACTACTTGCAGTAAATGGAAAATGAATGGAGGAGTTAGTACTGCTGAGAAAGCTGGGTAAAAGCATTGGCTGGAGAGAAAGACAGTGAGAACTGCTTAGATCTTTCTCCAGGACTCTGCACAGATTCTGGGAGTGGGCATTAGACCAAGCAGGGAAGGTACGGTGCTATAGTCAGGAAGGTGTTGCCTCTCTAGAGACAGGTAAAATCTTCTTTTCTGGTGTGTACAGTCAACAGATTCACTCGTCTTAAGTTTAATAAAGAGACCGTAGGTTTACCCTCCATCAGAATAAGAGGCCCTCATGTGCAACATGAATAGACCTCGAGGGCATTATGCTAAGTAAAATGACCAGTCAGAGAAAAACAAATACTGTAACATATCACTCACATGTCCACTCTAAAAAACTTTATAGAAAGAAGAATTGCCCAGCCTGGTGCTCGGTGATGACTTAGAAGGGCAGAATGGGGGTGGCGGGAGGAAGACTCAAGAGGGAAAGGATTTACATATAGCTGCCATTGATTCATGTCAATTCATGTTGTTCTGTTGTGTGGCAGAAACCAACACAGCATTGAAAAGCAACTATCTCCAATTAAAAAATAAATTTAAAGAAAAGAGTAGAACGGGCTGGAAGGTGGGAAAATGAGATGTCGATCAAAGGGCACACTTCCAGTTATAAGATGAATAAGTACAGCATAGTAGCTGTAGTTAACAGTACTGTATAATATATTTGAAAGCTCTTAAAAGAGTAAATCTTAAATGTTCTCATAATATATATACACAAAAAGGTATGAGGTGATAGGATTGCTTTGTGGCTCAGAGGGTAAAGAGTCTGCCTGTAATGTGGGAGACCTGAGTTCAATCCCTGGGAAAGGAACATCCCCTTGGAGAAGAAAATGGCAACCCACTCTGTATTCTTGCCTGGAAAATCCCATGGACAGAGGAGCCTGATGGGCAATAGTCATAGGGTTACAAAGAGTCAGACACCCCTGAGCGACTTCACTTTCACTTTCAAGAGATGATAAATGTATTAACTAATCTTATTATGATAATCATTTCACAATACACAAGTATCAAATCATTACATCGTACACCTTAAATTTATACAATGTTATTTGTCAGTTATATGTCAACAAAGCTGGAAAAAATTTAAATAAAAAATCAACTGCATTTCTGTATGCTAGCAGTGGACACGTGGAAACCAAGATAAATTAGTTCCCTAGGTGTAACTCTAGCAAAACATTTATAAGACTTATAAGGTAAAAATTACCTGTTAACAGAAGAAATCAAAGAAAAGTTATATAAAAGGAGAGATATTCTACTAAAAAAAGAGAGAGAATAAGAGGCACAGAGCCTAGAGAGATGAGGCAGAGCAGAAGGCAGAAGAGAAGAACCAAATTGAAAATAGATGCTTAAATAAAAGTTTACATATTGAATTATGCAACTGTTACCCTCTAATAATGCTTGGCATATACTACCTGGGAGACTGAAGGGTTATTTGGGGGGGTGGGTGGAAATGGAGTGGCTTGTGTTGTGGGGTGGGGTTCTCAATATGAAATGAAAGCATTCTTAATATTTCATTCTCAAGGAGTCTCTCAGCTGGAAGATGTCATATCCTCGTGTGTGTGTGCATGCCCAGTTGTGTCCAACTCTCTGTGACCCTATGGACTATAGCCCACCAGGTTCCTCTGTCCATAGTGCTTTCCTGGCAAGAACACTGCAGTGGGTTGCCATTTTCTTCTCCAAGGGACATTCCTGACCCAAGGATTGAACCAGTATCTCCCACATCCTCTGCACTGCAGGCAGATTCTTCGCCATTGAGCCACTAGGGTGGGCTTCCCAGGTGGTGCTAGTGGTAAAGAACCTGCCTGCCAATGCAGGAGACATGAGATGCAGGTTTGATCTCTGGGTTGGGAAGATCCCCTGGAGGAAGGAATGGAAACCCACTCTAGTATTCTTGCCTGGAGAATCCCATGGACAGAGGAGCCTGGTGGGTTACAGTCATTGGGGTCACAAAGAGTCAGACATGACTGAAGTGACTTAGCATGCCTGCACAAGCCACTGGGGCAGCCCTCATAGAGATCTTCAATTCAAGCTCTGATGCCCAACCTTAAAAGTGAACAGGTAACAAAAATCCCTGGTTATTGAAGAAAGTCCCACCAAAAAGTAAAGATATCAAAAAGGGAAAAAGAGCCCATAGAAAACAGGAATGCAGAGAACAGATGGAGACTATAATTACAGCTGTTATTATGTTTTCAGATAAATAAATCATTTCATCCAACAGGATACTATAAAAATTAAGCTGTCAACCTAGATAGCACTCCTTGAGACTAGAAATATAAATATAGAAACAAAAAACTCGTCCCAAGAGCAGGTAATAAAACCAAGGTATCATAGAAAGCAGAAAAATATTAAATGGAAAATATGATAGACATCAAAAGATAAGATTACTAGTAGATCAGTTGAGGAAGTCCAAAGGCTGACCAAAAAAGAGTTCCTGAAACAAGATAAAAGAAGAGAGGAAATTAGTAAAGAATAATCAAACTTTTGATTAACAAAGAATAATCAAAAGTTCCAAAACTAAAGCACCTATGTTTCCAAATAAGAAGAGCCTAAAAAACATCTAGTAGAACTATCAAAAACATGATCTCACTAAGGCCCATTGTGACGTTAAAATACTGGCAATACTGAACATGAGCAGAAATTTTCAAATAGCAAAGTTAAAAAGTTCATACTTGAAAGAAAACATATTTATGATCAAATTGAACTTCTCAAGAGAAATGCTGAAAACATGAAATCGAGGGAAAAATCGGGGCAAAATTCTGGATTCTCCAAAACCAGAAGTAATTACAAGAAGGAAAAATTAGATATTATTTATGAGCATAGATACAACAGCTTCAGCAAAATATATTAGCAAATCAAACCCAACAATATATTTAAAAAATTATACAACACAACGATGTGAAATTTTTTCTAGATATATAAGGCTAGTTCAATATTTGAAAAATCAAATAATGTAATAAATCAAATAATGTAATAAATCACATTTACCGGATAAACCAACCTAGACAGCATACTAAAAAGCAGAGACACTACTTTGCCAACAAAGGTCCATCTAGTCAAGGCTATGGTTTTTCCAGGGGTCATGTATGGATGTGAGAGTTGGACTATAAAGAAAGCTGAGCACCAAAGAATTGATGCTTTTGAACTGTGATGTTGGAGAAGACTCTTGAGAGTCCCTGGATTGCAAGGAGGTCCAACCAGTCCATCCTAAAGGAGATCAGTCCTGGGTGTTCATTGGAAGGACTGATGCTGAAGCTGAAACTCCAATACTTTGCCCACCTCATGCAAACAGTTGACTCATTGGAAAAGACCCTGCTGCTGGGAAAGACTGAGGGCAGGAGGAGGAGGGGATGACAGAGGATGAGATGGTTGGATGGCATCACCAACTCAATGGAGATGGGTTTGGGTGGACTCCAGGAGTTGGTGATGGACGAGGCCTGGTTTGCTGTGGTTCATGGGGTCACAAAGAGTCAGACATGACTGAGTGACTGAACTGAACTGAACAGGATAAAGAATATCATATGATCATTCAATATATGCTGAAAAAGTATTTGGCACTAGATCAACCAGTCCATTCTGAAGGATATCAGCCCTGTGTGTTCTTTGGAAGGAATGATGCTAAAGCTGAAACTCCAGTACTTTGGCCACCTCATGTGAAGAGTTGACTCATTGGAAAAGACTCTGATGCTGGGAGGGATTGGGGGCAGGAGGAGAAGGGGACGACAGAGGATGAAATGGCTGGATGGCATCACTGACTCAATGGATGTGAATCTGAGTGAACTCTGGGAGTTGGTGATGGACAGGGAGGCCTGGCGTGCTGCAGTTCATGGGGTCACAAAGAGTCGGACATGACTGAGTGACTGAACTGAACTGAACATTTATTCATGAGTAAAAAAAAAAAAAAACTAAAAACCTCAAACAAAACACTCAGCAATCTAAGAATAGAATTATCTCTACTTGATATAGAACCTTCACAAAAAATCTCAGCCAACATTGTACTTAATGCTGAGAAATGAGGCTTTTTTTCCCCTAAGAGCCTTGAGTCAAGAAGATCCCCTGGAGTAGGGCGTGGCAACCCACTCTAGTAATTTTGCCTGGAGACTCCCTTGGACAGAGAAGCCTGTCAGACTGCACTCCATAGTTTTGCAAGAGTCAGACAGGCAACTGAAGTGACTTAGCACACAAGATCAAGAACCAGTCAAGTGTGCCCTCTTACCACTCACACCTACACATTGCAGTAGCTGTGCTAGCTTTTGCAGTAATATAAGAAAATAAAACAAAAAGTACACAGATAGGGAAGGAAAACAAAATAATACTCTGTTCATGGCTGAGATGGCTGTCTATACAAAAATCCCAAAGAATTAACAATAATGAAAACAATAAAAAAATTTACACTATCAAATGCTGATGAGGATGTAGAAAAATAAGAACTGTTATTCATTCATTGTGGGGATGAAGCATGCTACTGCCACTTTGGGAAAGAGCCAACTCATTGGAAAAAACCCTGATGCTGGGAAAGACTGGAGGCAAAAGGAGAATAGGGCAACAGGAGATGTGATGGTTAGATAGCATCACTGACTCAGTAGACATGAATCTCAGCAAACTCCAGGAGATACTGAAGGACGGGGGAGCCTGGCATGCTATAGTCCATGGAGTTGCAAAGAGTTGGACATGACTTAGTGACTGAACAACAACAACAAATAGTTGATTTACAATGTTGTGTTAATTTCTACTGTATACCAAAGTGATTCAGTTATGTAATATATATATATATACATTTCTTTGCAAATTATTTTCCATTATGGTTTATCATAGGATATTGAATATAGATGCTTCTGTATATTTAGATTCCCATCCCATCATGAAATATTCAATAATAGAATAACAATAAAAATAATAACTAATAAAGTATTGTCTATGGCAAAATTTTACCTCTTATTGAAATGGATGCTGAATTTATTATAGGCAATTTGTAGTCCAGTTGATGTTAGGCTAGCAGATAAACAAAATCACATTTCCATTTTTCTATAAACACCCTTTTCCACCATCCTGCGTTCTTATAAAACTGAAAGAAAATGCTAGTATGTTGGGATTATTTCCCAGTTTGTCTTTTTTTTTCTGTCCTTGGGAAATCTACACACACAACCATATATTCATTTCCAGGGACAGTATTAGCCCAGGGCTCCTTACTTTAATTCCCTGCACTAAACACTTTATATAATAGTCAATCCTTATGGCAAAACTGCAAGGGAGATATTACAGCAGGGTTTGACAAATGTTTTCTGTAAAGGGCCACAGATTAATTATCTTGGGCTCCATTGGCTATACAGTCCCTACTGTAACTTTCTGCCTGGTTGCAAGAAAGCAACATAGAAAGCAGTCCATATGTAAACAGATGAGTTTGGCTATGTCCCAATAAAACTTTATTTATGGATCATGAAAGTTAAATTTCACACTGTGTTCATATGTCATGAAACATCATTCTTCCTTTAGTTTTAATACTTAAAAATATTTTTTAAAATTAGCTTGCAAGTCAAGTCAAAACAAGTGGCAAGCCAGATTTGGCCCATAGATTCTAGTTTGCTGATTCCTGTAATATACAGACTAGGAAATATGGTTCAGAGAGGTCACAAAACTTTCCCAAAGTGACACTACCAGTGAGTAGGGGAAACCCAGATGCAAAAGTAGGGATCCTGATTCTTAACTCATGTGGCACATTGCCTCTTTGACAGTGATCTTAAGGCTAGTTTAAATAAGCTAGAAATTTCAGATCACTTTTGTTTTTGCCTGGAAACCTGACCACTGCTTACAACATTAAATACATCAATCAAAAGACAGTTCCGTTTCTAGGTCACATCATTACTTTGGGATTGTTTTCTGTTCCGTGGACTACCTATAGGTACATACATACTTACATATGAAAATATCTGTTCCTTTCATCTACATGCATTTAAACAATAGTGTTATAATTTAATATATGATAATTAATTTTCACAAATGTATAAACAAATGCATGTTCAGCTAAAATTAAGCTTCCCTTGTGATCTATCCACAGTGCCAACAATTGCAGAACCCCCGCCCTCCACTCCTCCACCTCCCAGTCGGGGATAGAAAGAAGTTGGCTCAACAGCCAAACAGGAGACCAGATTTCTCTTGGGTGATTCGGGATGATCATAATATTTACACAAAGCTCTGCTCTGCCTCATGTTAGTATAACTATAACTCTATAGTTGACTGAGCATCTGGGACAGTGCAGGATACAAAAAGATTTTCCCAGTTCTGGAAAAAAAAAAAAGTCATGTGTCTGTACAAATGCTTATGTTTATGCTTTCTGTCCCCCATGCTTTAACCCCTCAAATCTTTCCTCTGTGGGGGAGCTTTGGGTCCAGTCTGTTTGCTGAGGGGTTCCTTATTATCTTGGGCTCTAAAATTCTAACCTTTTGTATTTTAATTCAAAGGGGAGCTTTGTTCCAAATCATCCATTATTTTCAACAAGGGCAAAATAATACAGGCTGTCAAGGGCCCCCAACACAGGTAATTTATTGCTCAGAAATGCTGGGTTGAATGTATTCTTCAGGCAAGCATTCTTCAAAACCAAATAACAGGCACCACCGTGTAGGAATCAGACTGTAAATGATTAAAAACACGATGGATTGCTGGTCAGTCGTTTGGTCTGTCTAGAATCATTACGCTTGGAAGAGAAGTTAAGAAGCTAGGAAAGGAAACCCTTTGAGGTCTGTTCTCTATAAAGAAAGAGGATTAAAAAGAAATCCCAGTCCTCCTCCCCCAACATCATAGACAGTGTATGTGTATACACATAGACACAGACAAACACAGACACAGCCATAGATTGCTCTAATAGCCCAGGGCTAAAGGTTAAGCATTATAAGGGAAAGATTTAAAAATGCAAGTTAGGGCAATGATTTAAAACAGACAAGGAAGAAGTCAAAGTAAAGAGCATTATTTAATCCTATAAAAGTGCTAGTGTATAGTGTACTTAAAGATGTAGGTAAAAGGTATTTGTTTTCTCACTGTTGTGGCTAGAAGCCCAGGAAAATAAATTTATTCAGGCATGCCAGTCTGTCTGCAAAGACTTCCATTTTGTCTTTTATGGGAATTTTGAACAAAGAAGACTATCTTTGCTTCTGTCAGGAAAGCGGTTTCAATCAGACTGATGAATAAAAAGCACAGCTGCCAAAAATGATCCATGGAAGGGTAAAGTTTAGATGCCCAACTGACCATTATTCTATTAAGATGTGTCATTTACGTTGGCCTGGGCTAACAGATCAGGACAATGCAACACGCTAAATTGCTTCCCAATTTTAAAATATCAATTCAGGAAGCATTACCTAGGATAAAATATAGATCCTCAGTGTTACAAAACAGAGGCTGCTCAGTGAGACAAAGGTTTGGTTTTGCAGCCACCAAAGATAGGGTCATGCCATTTACATATTTGGTAATTCTCTCGTTATGCCTGTTTCCTGAGAACTGTGTTTGATAAATGATTATTCTAGGACAATCACATCTTTTAACTGAATTTAGTGAGGCTAATATCTTATTGGTAAGAAGCAACATACATGGCACTTCCAATTTTCTAAGATAGTTCTGAGACCTTAGGAAGCGCCAGGAAGCTAAAACAGCATCTGCATTACCCTCTCATTTTACAAATGAAAACACTTAGGACAGAAGAATTTGAAATTCTCTCACACCAAATGTCCTGAAGTGGCAAAACAGAAGCCAGGATCTTTCATTTCAAATCTACATTCTTTCTGCCCAAATTCTCAGCGGACAACTTCAAGTCTGTGATTCCTAAAGGGACAGAAAGGGACAGCTGATATGTTGATGATTACAAACAACAAAGAAACTAAAGAGCCACAACCAAATGATGACCAGTGGAGAGAAGCACAACCTTATTGCTAATCCTTCCTGCTACGGGCATGTCTTCACTGGCATGTCCTATCAAAGGTGTTCTTGGTGTATTCAAATGGCATTGATTCTAACCTCCTCCTAGTTTACCATGCTTTCTTCTGTTACATGGCATATTGCTGTATCAGAAAAGTAGCAAAAACCTAATTTCTAAACATATATGATTGCGGATAGTCATAAAACAGAGAGACTAGGAAAGAAAGAAAAAAACCGTGCTACATTTCTCTTCAAGCTACTGCCAGAATGTCCTTTGTTTTTTGTCTATTTTTGAACTGCTGGTTTTATGCTTCAGTTTCCTAGACAAATGTTTATTGCTTATTTGTCAAAAACCGTTGTATTCGTAATCTATTGCCACATAAAAATTACCCCATAGCTCAGTGCCTTAAGACAACAGCATTTACTATTATTTCGCAGTTTCTTTAGGCCAAGATTTCTGACATGGCTTAGTTGGCTCAGGGTCTCTCTTGAGGTTGCAGATAAGGCATAGGAAGGGGCGGCATCATCTGAAGACTGTGTGGGCCTGTTTTCAGGGAGGCTCTGCTTTCACGAAGGCTCACTCACATACTCCTGGAAGTTGGCAAAAAACTTCAGTTTTTCCCTAAATAGTGTCCTCTCCATGGCCTGCTCCTATGTCACCACAATACACTGGCTGACTTCTTCCACGATGATCACTCCAGGCTAGCAAGGCAAGTCAGAATGTCCCCTTTGAATCTTTCTCGCCTTATTTTTCCTCCCTATTTTTTTTCTTCCTCTTATATTACTTCCATCATGGCAATAGAGAAATACGATGTATATTTAAGGAGTGGAGTCTGGATAGTGGAAATACTGGAGTCTTTAAAATACATATTTTTTTAGCTTTAATTTTTGTTTCCATAAGGATTTTTAAAATCTGTTTTAACTTTATATTAGAGTATAGCCAATTACCAATGTGATAGTTTCAGGAGCACAGCAGAGTGACTCAGCCATACACATACATGTATACATTCTCCCCCAAGCTGCCCTTCCATCCAGGCTGCCACATAACATTAAGCAGAGTTCCCTGTGCTCTACAGTAGGTCCTTGTTGGTTATCCATTTTAAATATAGCAGTGTGCACATGTGGATCCCACATTCCTTGTCTATCCCTTCCCCCACCCTTCCCCTGCTGCTGCTGCTAAGTCGTTTCAGTCGGTCTGACTCTGTGCAACCCCATAGACAGCAGCCCAACAGGCTCCTCCATCCCTGGGATTCTCCAGGCAAGACAATGGAGTGGGTTGCCATTTCCTTCTCCAGTGCAGGAAAGTGAATAGTGAAAGGGAAGTCGCTCAGTGGTGTCCGACTCCTAGGGTCTCCACGGACTGCAGCCCACCAGGCTCCTCCGTCCATGGGATTTTCCAGACAAGAGTACTGGAGTGGATTGCCACTGCCTTCTCTGACCCTTCCCCTGGTAACCATAAATTCATTCTCTAAGCCTGTGAGTCTGTTTTTATAAGGACTTGGATATTTGGAATGGGATATACCAAGAGATTTCCTTCACCAAGTGTGTGACATAGTAATTCTTCATTCACCATTTCAACAAATACTTATCATTATGATGTATCAGGATCAATTCTAGATGCTGGGATACAGTGGTGAACAAAACAGCTAAAAAGTTCTATTTTCATGGAGATCCTTATCTAATGTGGAAGAAAAATTAATGCAAAATTCAATATGAGGGGGGTGGTGGGAGAGAGGCTCATGACGGAGGGGTTATAAATGTATACTTACATATTACATATTACTGAATCACATTGTTGTATGGTAGAAACCAATGCAACATTGTAAAGCAATTATCCTCCAATTAAAAATCTAAAAAGAAACAAAAAATACAATCAAATAATTAAATAAGGAAGTGTATGGCATAGGAAGGCTGGGTTTCTTAGAAAAATAGCAATGCCAGTGTCAAAATGAAAGAATGTTTCTAAAATATTCACCAGCACTTGAAAATACACATTGGATTCTTTAAATTATTTGTATCTTAAAAATGTAATTTTTTATCTTCCTCTATTACTGCAGCTTAAAAGAATACTTCTTTTATTTTTCTTAACAACAGAATTTGATGATATTTTCACATTCATCCTAAACTTACTTTCTATTGATAAGCAATTGTCTTTTCAGACCATAAAGGTACACATTTTGTCATCTTTTTTTCCTATGATCAACCTCACTGAATTTCCAAAAGAATGTTGTTTTTTCAGAAGGTCAGATAAATAGTTATTTAAAGGAGAAAGTACAAAGCAATATAGAGCCTCATGTACACAAACTGACAATGATAAGAAAAAGCAGGCAAGTAAGGGGAGAAGGAATAAGTTTATCAGAGATTGATTCTTGAGGGTGAAGAATGTTCAATTTTGTTTTCAAAGGAGTGACAGCTAACAAAGAAAGGTCCAAGAACAGAAGAGGGCCCATTCATAAAATTGCTTTGCCTGCATGCACCAGGGAAGTTCATATGTGTATTTTCTGAAGGCAATTGTAGACTTTCTCTCTCGTTTTCTATTTTTCAAAAAACACAATATTTTGAAGAGGATCTTCCTACTTAACTCTCATGTGGTTTATTTTATTTTATTTTTTTTTACTTATTTTTTTTTTAGTTTTTTATTTTTAAAATTTTAAAATCTTTAATTCTTACATGCGTTCCCAAACGTGAACCCCCCTCCCACCTCCCTCCCCATAACATCTCTCTGGGTCATCCCCATGCACCAGCCCCAAGCATGCTGCATCCTGCGTCAGACATAGACATAGACTGGCGATTCAAAAATCTAACCTAGACATGTGTTGTTAAAGTTTTATATGTCAGGAGCCTGGAGGGTAGAAACAATTTTAAACTCAACTTTTTAATTTTGGTTTATGACGACGTCTTTTTCTCTCAGCCTGAAGAATTTTGCAATGTCAAAAGTTATGAATATTTCCAGATTTAAGCCAATAACTTGGGTGACACAAAGCAAATGATTGATTACAAACAAAATGATGGAAAACAGAAAAGTGTTCCCATTTCTTAACATATTTTTATATTTGTCATCATATAGAAAAAGCTGATTACATGAGATAACTAATTAAAATAAGAGAGTAAATAATTTAAAAACACTACCAATAGAAAAAACAAGAAGCGCAAGAAGTCTACTATAGAAAGTTAGTCTTTCCTCCCCACAAAAGAACCTAAGCTTTTGAGAAGAGGCAGCATGTAATTCCTAACAGAGGTAAGTCATGGGGCTAGAAGCTCAATAAGTGCATTTAAATGGAATCATTATGACTTAATTTTTAAAATTTTTTTAAAATTTAATTCTGTAGTGTGAAAAAAGATCAACTGTATTTCTCTCATTTGTGAGTATTTTCAGATGACTGTTAAAAGAGGTTTTCTTTTTTTTTTTTTAATTCAACTGCTGGGGAGTAACTAGAAACAAATCTGTTGCTTGGGAGTAAATGTTCAGCCCATATGTTATCTTTCATGGTAACGGATGGAAGTGTGAAGTCCCCCTCAGTAAATTCTGCCTGAGGTCTCACTGTCCCTTCCCCCACTACCATATGTAACACATTTTGAGAGTGGGGAGAATACTTCCTTCATCTGACTTTGTTGCTTGCATTTTTCCTTGAGTAACGTAAAATTTTCAAAGAGAATCAGTGTTACTAATACGAACAGTGGACAAACTAAGTGAGCTATTCTGAAAGGCATTTAAGAGAAATGTGGGGAAATGGGAACAAACAGGAAGGAAAAAAAGAAGACAGATGAAAGTAAGCATATTCTCCAATTCTCTGCACAGTAGGGGACAGAAAAGACAAAAGAATCATCGAGGACTTTGGAGGCAAAGAGATTTGGGTTTGTTTCCAGCACCACCATCTACCTAGCAGATCTGGGCAAATTTCTTAATCTGAATCTAAATTTTCCCATCTGGAGAACAGTGGTATGTGATACCTGCCTCACAGAGTTGATGGAAGAACTTAAAGAGATAATCCAAGAAAAGTGACTGGAACATCTTAGGTGTTTAACAAATATTAGTTTCCTTCTTCTGACCCCTCCACCTCACTGTTGCTCTTGTTAACAATAATGAAACATTTTTGTGTTTCAGTGATTTATGAGCATTCACCCAAGATCATAAGTGTGATGAAGTACAAGTTTTACGTGAAAGATTTACCTCAATTTTTTTTTTCTTCTATACTAGAGAGCTCACTTGGCAACACTTTTGGTGTTGCTGGAAGATTTGGGAGTTTCGATACAGACCAACACTTCAGGAGAATTTAACCCCAGGCCAAATGCTTTATGCTGAAAAAAAATAGTCTTTGATGTTTGAATGGGTCTGAGCATCGCTGAGGCCAAATGTTTTGGGTAGGACCCCTTGTGAACTGAAACATCAAAAATGATTTGCAATAGTTTCCTTCAAACCAAACATACAACGTTTCATGCAGCTCTAATTGAAATGTAATAACTGTTTACAGGTTTGATTGCACTATCAGTATGGAGTAATTGCTTGTCTGCACCAAGCAAGTGGGAGATAAAGTAAATGTGCATGGAAGGGTTTTGTAAAGTCAATAAAATGTTTCTAAAATATACTGTTTTGAGAAGTGTCTTTCTTGTCTCAAAATTCAATCAGAGCTTGACCTCCAGAGAGTCTAGTTACTGCTGGCCTTGGGTGTCTAGAAGACACCTTTATTACTCCAGCTTGGGTTCATTAAAACATGAAACTTCATTATTGCCCCCCCCCCAAAAAAAAAACTGCATTAAGAAAGCTACTATTGTTGGTTTTTCATATGTTCTGCATAGTACTAGGCTCAACAAATCAGAAGCCTCTTGGCTCTTTATGCAAGCTAAGTATGTTGGCATCTCTGCAGAGGGCAGAAAGAAAGATTGTGCAGAAAAGTAGCAAACTTGAAAATTCCTAACGAACCCCACTGCAATTGGTTCTTTGTGAAAATGCTCAAGAATCATTACAAAGCAACAATGACCAGCCTGGCTCAGAGCAACTGAAGATATAGTTTAAAACATATATAGGAACAAGATGGTATTTGGGAAATTATTTACTCAAGGCAGTAAATGAAAAAGTGGTTTCCTCCATCCCCAATCCCAAAGGCTTTAGAATATCTTTATAAGAGGCAAAATAATCAGGGAAAGGGGGAAAGTTCTGCCTTTTGAGAATGTTAGATAAACAATAACCCATTAGAGAAGGAATTTAGCTTTACTGAGATCTTAAATAACAATCTCATGAGACCTATATTATTTCCCCATTTTAAATATAAGGAATCTAAAGCTTTGGGAAGTTAATTATTTTTCACATACATAAAAAACTGCAAAATACAAACTCAAATCCAATTAATGCTTTTTCCAAAACCAGTGCTTTGTCCAGAATAATAAGTGACCAATTTCACAATTAAATATATATAATATATATAATATATCATATATTTATATTATATATTTATTTAAATAAATATATAACATATATTTATTATATTATAAATAACTATATAATATATAGTTAAATTGTAAATAAATATATATATATAAATATATATAATATTAAGTGTATATTATATATTTAATATTATAATAATATTGTATATATTATTTTCTATATATAAATATAATATATATATCACAAGGGAAAGCCACATTTTCATATTAAGATCTGATGTGAAGTTTATTTTCAGGCATTATGTGCTACTATTTCGGGCTTCCCTGCTGGCTCAGTGGTAAAGAATCTGCCTGTCAATACAGCAGATGCAGGCTTGATCCCTGGGTTGGGAAGATTCACCAGAGAAGGAAATGGCAACCCATTTCAGTATACTTGCCTGGGAAATCCCATTGACGAAGGAGCCTGGCGGGCTACAAAGAGTCAGACACAACTTAACGACTAAACAAACAAGCATGCTACTACTCAGAAAGTTAAAAAATGGAATAGTGATTGAAATACAGTTACTTAGCTTCTTCCTCTAAAAGATGGGTTATATAATATAAAGTTTCCTGGGATAGTGTGAAGGATAAATGAAAAACAATATCTTCAGGGTGGTTCAGAAATGTTAATGTGTTTTAAGAGTTGACTCATTGGAAAAGACTCTGATGCTGGGAGGGATTGGGGGCAGGAGGAGAAGGGGACGACAGAGGATGAGATGGCTGGATGGCATTACGGACTCGATGGACGTGAGTCTGAGTGAACTCTGGGAGATGGTGATGGACAGGGGGGCCTGGCGTGCTGCGATTCATGGGGTCGCAAAGAGTTGGACACGACTGAGCGGCTGAACTGAACTGATGATGAAAAAGTTAGTGGTAACTGAAACCATCTTGTCGCATCACTTAATTATGAGCAGACTTGAGTTGGAATGCCAGTTCCAATTGTGTAATAATGGGACAGAACTCTTGCTTTTCTAAAACTCAAGTTTCTGCATTGGTAAAATGGAATCATAATAGTGCCATATTCCACATAATCAGAAAATGCATGTAAAGGGTGTGGTGCAGCAGTTAGTGCAAAAGACCCTGACGCTGGGAACGACTGAGGGCAGGGGGAGAAGCGAGCAGGGGAGGATGAGATGGCTGGATGGCATCATGGACTCAGTGGACATGAGTTGGGGCAAACTCTGGGAGATAGTGAGAGGCAGAGAAGCCTGGTATTCTGCAGTCCACAAGATCGCAAAGAGCTGGACCCGACTGACCGCCTGAACAGCAACACAACGAGAAAATGCATGTAGAGGGTGTACATAGTAAAAATAATAGTAAAAACCCATCAGTTAATTTGTTATTAATACATCAACTCAAGAAACATGGATACCCAACAGCTCAGAGCACAATCATACTTTTCCCAAATAAGAAGAATCTTCTAATTTATTTTAATTCTTGGCTGACACATCTCACATCAATATTCAATATTTTAAGAACTTCCCTTTGGAAAGGTGTAAATATCAGCAAGGTACTTTTATAATGACCTTAAGAGATTAGAGGGTTACAATAAACTGCAATATGGTAGCTTTTCTAAGAACAATGACAGTTTTCACAAAAAAATTTTTTAAAGGACAAGAATTTACATATTAATTTTCTTCATCAGCATATTTAAAGTTTTCATATGGCCCCATTTAACATGAACTACACATCATATGTGTTCAAATTCTACCTGCCTAAACCCATAAAAACTAGAGCATACTAGGGCCGGTGTGCTGTGATTGACAAAGCAATGCCCGTCATCCAAGATGTCCACCTCTTGTCAATATATTATCTTACATGACACTTTGCTGATGTGATTAAGTTAAGGATCTTGAGATGGGAAGATTACATTGGATTCCCTGGTCCAATCAGATCACAGGACTTGTTGTAAGAGTGAGTTAGAAGGATCAGAGTCAGAAAAGGAGGTGTGATCAGGGAAGCAAAGATATGACACTGCTGGAAAGAACCATGAACCAAATAATGGAGGTAGTTTTCTGAAGCTGCAAAAGGCAATGAATGGATTTTTCTTCAGGGTCTCCAGAGTAAACACAGCCCTCCCAACACCTACCTTGCTTTTAGACCAATAGGATCCATTACTGAACTTCTGACCTCCAGAGATATAACATGATAAACTTGTGTTGTTTTAATTCACTAGTTTCTGGCAATTTGTTACAGCAGCAACAGGAAATGAATACAGGTGTCTTTTTCATATATAGTACCTGTAATATTAGAGAACTGGAAAGTTATTATCAAGAAAAATACATTTTGTAAAATACCAAATCTCTCTATATATGTCTAAAGGTATATGCCATCATGGGGCTTCCCAGCTGATGCTAGTGGTAAAGAACCTGCCTGCCAATTCAGAAGATGCAAGAGACATGGGTTTGATCCCTGGGTTGGGAAGATTCCCTAAAGAAGGAAATGTCAACCCACTTCAATACTCTTCACTGGAAAATTCCATGGACAGAGGAGCCTGAGGGCTATAGTCCATGGAGTTGCAAAAAGTCAGACACAACTGAACGACTGAGCACCACGTATGCCATAGTAAAGTTGCTTTACTTGCTATTTTACTTCAAAGAACTGGGTATACAATTATCTTAGAAAATGAAATGGGGATATACGTGATAGCATTAATCAAGATTTAAATGAAAGTTCCTCTTTTATTTTTATAAAAATCTTTACCATGGGTTGTTCAAGAAATTTGACTGCAATATAAATATACTTGAGAAGCCCAGTTCACATTTTTTAAAAGGGAAGTATTTTCCTACAGAATTTTCTACAGATTTAGAGTTCTGCTACTATATGATATATTTTGTTTATTAGCCTTTATTCAAATATAAGTTTTCAGTGCATAAACGGAGACCTGACAGAATTAGAGAGTTTTAACTACTCTTTTTATTCTTTGGATGAGTCTCTAAAAATGGTACATGGAGAATTTTAAATTTAATTTGTCTAAAGAAGATATTAAAAATAAGTAAATTGATTTGTTTCATATTTTCTTTTCTTAGAGTGATTCAGTTCAGTTCAGTTCAGTTGCTCAGTCACGTCTGACTCTTTGTGACCCCATGAACTGCAGCACACCAGGCCTCCCTGCCCATCACCAACTCCCGGATTTACCCAAACTCATGTCCATCGAGTCGGTGATGCCATCCAGCCATCTCATCCTCTGTCGTCCCCTTCTCCTCCTGCCCCCAATCCCTCCCAGCATCAGAGTCTTTTCCAATGAGTTAATTCTTCGAATGAGGTGGCCAGAGTACTGGAGTTTCAGCTTTAGCCTCACTCCTTCCAAAGAAATCCCAGGGCAGATCTCCTTTAGAATGGACTGGTTGGATCTCCTTGCAGTTCAAGGGACTCTCAAGAGTCTTCTCCAACACCACACTTCAAAAGCATCAATTCTTCAGTGCTCAGCTTTCTTCACAGTCCAACTCTCACATCCATACATGACCACTGGAAAAACCATAGCCTTGACTAGATAGACCTTTGTTGGCAAAGTAATGTCTCTGCTTTTCAATATGCTGTCTAGGTTGGTCAAAACTTTCCTTCCAAGGAGCAAGCAGCTTTTAATTTCATGGCTGCAATCACCATCTGCAGTGATTTTGGAGCCCCCAAAAATAAAGTCTGACACTGTTTCCACTGTTTCCCCATCTATTTCCCATGAAGTGATGGGACCGGATGCCATGATCTTCGTTTTCTGAATGTTGAGCTTTAAGCCAACTTTTTCACTCTCCTCTTTCACTTTCATCCAAAGCCTTTTTAGTTCCTCTTCACTTTCTGCCATAAGGGTGGTGTCATCTGCATATCTGAGGTTATTGATATTTCTCCCGGCAATCTTGATTCCAGCTTGTTCTTCTTCCAGCCCAGTGTTTCTCATGATGTACTCTGCATATAAGTTCAATAAGCAGGGTGACAATATACAGCCTTGACATACTCCTTTTCCTATTTGGAACCAGTCTGTTGTTCCACATCCAGTTCTAACTGTTGCTTCCTGACCTGCGTCTAGGTTTCTCAAGAGGCAGGTCAGGTGGTCTGGTATTCCCATCTCTTTCAGAATTTTCCACAGTTTATTGTGATCCACACAGTCAAAGGCTTTGGCATAGTCAAGAAAGCAGAAATAGATGTTTTTCTGGAACTCTCTTGCTTTTCCCATGATCCAGAGGATGTTGGCAATTTGATCTCTGGTTCCTTTGCCTTTTCTAAAACCAGCTTGAACATCTGGAAGTTCATAGTTCACATATTGCTAAAGTCTGGCTTGGAGAATTTTGAGCATTACTTTACTAGTGTGTGAGATGAGTGCAATTGTGTGGTATTTTGAGCATTCTTTGGCATTGCCTTTCTTTGGGATTGGAATGAAAACTGACCTTTTCCAGTCCTGTGGACACTGCTGAGTTTTCCAAATTTGCTGGCATATTGAGTGCAGCACTTTCACAGCATCATCTTTCAGGATTTGAAATAGCTCAACTGGAATTCCATCACCTCCACTAGCTTTGTTCATAGCGGTGCTTTCTAAGGCCCAACTTGACTTCACATTCCAGAATATCTGGCTCTAGCTGAGTGATCACACCATCATGATTATCTTGGTCTTGAAGATCTTTTTTGTGCATTTCTTTTGTGTATTCTTGCCACCTCTTCTTAATATCTTTTGCTTCTGTTATAGTGATTATGATTATAATAAACTTTAGCGGGCTAAACAAAATGGATTTAAACTGGAAAACCAATTGATTTTAAGGCTGGATAAAATGAAATCTAGAGAATAAATTTTTTTTCTCCTATTGTTATTGGTAAAATGACCATTGAAATGTGCCTGCTTATTTGATTTCATTGTTCCCACTATTCTGTCAGTCGACCTCATGCTAGTCATTGAGGTTCTCATTCCTCTGTTGTTTCTGCAAACAAAACATAGGAGGGTATCAAACTGCTTATAAAAATAGCTTATAGGACTGTGCTAAAATATTCCGTATACATAAACTGCTCCACAGACTATATACATATCTCTAGAAGTCACTGAAATTAACAAGTGGTCATTAACTATATATCCTCAAACCATATGTTCTTATTGTCCACAGAAGAAGATTGATGAATGGTCACAGAAGGGTTTTCAAATCTTTAAACTATAAAACAAATTCTTCAAAATGATAAATCCTAAAACTGACTCCAACAATGACTTGTTTATTTAATTTCAGATAAATATTTTGGGATAATTTAGATAAGTATGCTTCATAATCATAAAATTCATAGATTCATAGAATGTTAAAACTGGAATAGATCTTAGATATTATTTAGTTCAGCCCTCTAAATTTACACTGCAAGACAGATGCCTACATATTCTCAGTTATTGAGTTAGGTAAGAGTGGGGCCCAAATTAAAACTCAATTTAAAGATTTATGAAGTTTCACTTCTCTTCACTACTACTTCCTTATGCTGCTGCTGCTGCTGCTAAGTCACTTCAGTCGTGTCCGACTCTGTGAGATGCCATAGATGGCAGCCCACCAGGCTCCCCCGTCCCTGGGATTCTCCAGGCAAGAACACTGGAGTGGGTTGCCATTTCCTTCTCCAATGCATGAAAGGGAAAAGGGAAAGTGAAGTCACTCAGTCGTGTCCGACTCCTAGCAACCCCATGGAATTTAGCCCACCAGGCTCCTCCGTCCATGGGGTTTTCCAGGCAAGAGTACTGGAGTGGGGTGCCATCGCCTTCTCCAACTTCCTTATGAGCAAGAAGCAAATTTCACTACTCTTCCTTATGAGGGTTTCCAGTAAATATTCTTCCCAACATTACCACTCATCCCACTAGTATAAGACAATTCTTATAGAGCTGTGACAGTTGTTCGTTACTTATAAGTTCTTCATTGAGAGGCAAACACTGCTAGTGGGGAATGATACTATTAACCTCCTTTCTGCTCATGGTTGAGCCACCAGATAGCAGCCACTCAGGGGTGCAGTAGCAGATAGGCTGGGGCTGGACAATGACCAAGAAGATAGCTATGTTGAGGAAAAAGTTTGGAGAGTGAAGAAAGTAAGAGAGACCAGCTATGATCTACAGGATAACTCCATTGTTACTCTTTCTTCAAACACCAACAACTTCCTCTAACTTTTGCTATGATGAGAAATTTTTGATGAGAAATTTAAGATCAAGAATCAAGGCTTTTTTTACTTTTTCGTTTTTAATCTTCCTTCTTCATATTCTATGTGTCAAACTCTTATGAAATTTTCCCAAGTGAATGAATGATTATAGCTCTCCTCTACAAAGCGCACTGATCATCTATGTCTAAATTTGAGTTCCAAGAGATAATAACTCATTATTCACAATAGCCAAGGTATGGAAACAATCTTAGTATTCATTGACAGAAAAATGGATAAAGAGAATGTGGTACATGTGTACAATAGAATATTATTCAGCCTTAAAAAGAAGAAAATTCTGTTCTTTGGGACAACATGGGTGAAACTGGAGGGCATTATGCTAAGTGAAATAAGCCGAACAGAAGACAAATGCTGCATGGTATCAATTATAAGGCTTGGGAGTGGAGAAATAGAGCTTGATCAAAGGGTAAAAAATTTCAGTCTAGAAATGAGTATGGTCTGAGGATCTAATTACAACATGGTAACTAAAGTTGATGACACTGTATTGTGTAGTTGAGGGGCTTCCCAGGTGGTTCAGTGGTAAAGAATCCCCCTGCCAATGCAGGAGATGCAAGAGTCATGCATTTGATCCCTGGATTGGGAAGATCCTCTGGAGTAGGAAATCGCAACCCACTCCAGTATTCCTGCCTGGAAAATTCCATGGATAGGGGAGCATGGTGGTCTGCAGTCCATGGGGTCGCAGAAATTTTCCCAGAGGGTAGTAATAAAATGTTCTCACTGACAAAAATGATTAAAAAAATGAGATGATACATGTGTTAACTTGATAAGGAAAATTGTTTCACAATATTGTATTAAATCATCATGTTGCACACAAAAAATAATTCAATTATATGCTAAAAAGAATGCTTCAGAGATTTAAGAATATTTATTTTAAAATATTTTCATCACACTTCATGAGAAAAATAAAATGTGATTCAAAAGCCAAAATAAAAAAAATGACACTTGATAGCTGTGAAACTTCAGGGACTTCACATTATCTGTGCCATAATTTTCACATTGATAACAAGGGGTTAATAACAATATTTACATTTAAGTTTGTTTTCAAGATTAAATAAATTTATACTTGTAAAATGCCTAAGCATTGCTTAGCATATAGAAGGTGCTCAGTAGAGATCAGCTATGATTGGTGGGTTCTCCAGTGGGGAAGGGGGTTAATTTTGTGCCTCAGAGGACATTGGTTGTTGCCTGGAGGTGGTTTTGGTTGTCACAACTGGTATAATGCTACTGGAATCTAATGAGTAGAGGCTAGACACACTGATAGACAGTGTGTTGAAAAGCAGAGACATTACTCTCCTGACAAAGGTCTGTACAGTCAAGGCTATGATCTTCCCAGTGGTCAGTACGGCTGTAAGAGCTGGACCGTAAAGAAGGCAGAGCGCCAAAGAATTGATGCCTTTGAACTGTGGTGCTGGAGAAGACTCTTGAGAGTCCCCTAGACAGCAAGTAGATAAAACCAGTCAATCTCAAGGAAAATCAACCCTGAACACTTGTTGGAAGGACTAAAGCTGACGCTGAAACTCCAGTAGTTTGGTCATCTGATGTGAACAGCTGACTCATTGGAAAAGTCCCTGATCCTGGGAAAGACTGAGGGCAGAAGGAGAAGAGGGAGTCAGAGGATGAGATGGCTGGATAGCATCACCAGTGCAATGGACATGAACTTGGGCAAACTTTGGGAGACGGTAAGAGACAGAGAGGCCTGGCACACTGCAGTCCATGGGGTTGCAAAGAGTTGGGCATGACTGGGCGACTAAACAACAACACTGCTAAAGACCCCTTAATGCACAGGGCAGCCCCACAACAAAGAATTAGCTCAGCAAGTCAATAATGCTAAAGTAGAAAAACTAAACTCTTACTACTGCTGTTACTACTACTGCTACTACCACTACCATTGCTGCTAGTACTCGGCCTCCTCCTCCACAGTAATGGGATGTAGGTATCCGTGTGTGCTTAGTAGTTGCTCAGTCATGTCCAAGTCTTTGCAACCCTATGGACTGTAGCCCGCAGGGCTCCTCTGTCCATGGGATTATTCAGGCAAGAATACTGGAGTGGGTTACCATTTTCTCTTCCAGGTGATGTTCCCCAGCAAGGGATCCAACCTGTGTCTCCTGAATTGACAGGTGGATTCTTTACCATTGAGTCACCTGGAAGCCATATCATGTAGGTATAATCTTTCCTTTTTCATCATTATTATTGTTGTTGCTTATTTTTGTCTATTTTTATTTGTTTATGTGTGATTCCTTCTCAGATAATTACAAAAGCAACTCTCTGGAGTAAGGAGAATTTAATCAATGTCTACTACTTTAATATAAAAAATTGCCCTGGTGGCTCAGATGGTAAAGCATCTGTCTACAATGTGGGAGACCCGGGTTCGATCCCTGGGTCAGGAAGATCCCCTGTAGAAGGAAATGGCAACCCCCTCCAGTAATCTTGCCTGGAAAATACCATGGACAGAGGAGCCTGGTAGGCTATAGTCCATGGGGTCACAAAGAGTCGGACACGACTGAGCGACTTCACTTTCTTTTCTTTCTTTCTTATGCATAATATATTTATTAAACTAATCCTCAATTCAGAACAGGGCAAAGTTAACTCTGTTAAGAACACCACCAAAGCAGGTCACAATCTTAGGTATTGAAAACAAAAGTGCTATTCAATGGCCAATTCAGCATTAACATTCCCAAAGATCAGGGGATCCCATGTTTGTGACTCTAAACAGAAGCAAACATGTTCACTAGCTGGTAAATTAAAGATGATTTATTTGTGTAAAATTCAACTTCTTTGACATTATTGGCATCATGGATGTCCTGAATAAGAGACTATATGGTTTTTTCTGATTTTTTAATTCAGTTTGTATATCTGTCTTCTCTGGCTGTTGCAACAAAATTCCAGAGGCTGTTGGGCTTAAACAACATAAGTCAATTTTATCACAGTCCCAGAGGCTAGAAATCTAAGATCAAAGTATTGTTAGGGTTGGTTTCTGTTGGGAACTCTTTTCTAATACTATGTCTTCACATGGCCTTTCCCCTTAAAAGGACACAAGTCCTATCAGTTTAGGGCCCCACTCTTATGACCTTATTTAACCTTAATTACCTCCCTAGAGCTTCCCAGGTGGTCCTGTCTCAAAGCATAGTCACATTGAAAGAGCTTCTGCATAAATTTTGGAGGATCACAATTCAGTCTATAAGTGTGCTCAAGGGATGAAATAGATAAAGATAGATGAAAGCAAGGAGTGAGAGGAGAAAACTGTATTCCACTCCATTGTAATCTCTTTTTCTCTTTGGGACTAATTAAAGCTGGGAATTTTATTGGAAAGCTGTTTAAAATTGTGCATGCTGCAGTTAATTAACTCTGGAGAAAATTCCTTAGGTTTACTTTTCCGTGCATAGAGTTATTCTTTTATATTAGTCTTGAGAGTTAGACATGTAGAGAAAAATGCTCACATTTAAAAATGTGTGCAAATATATACTGTGCTTACTTTTTTCATTGCATAGCATTGTGTATGTTATTAGCATGTGTATGTTCATAGCATGTGTATGAAGAAGTTTCTAGTATTTTGAAAGTCTAACACTTATTCTGATTTTAACTTTATTCTGAACAAAGAAGCATTCACTATATAGTTTGGACATTTATGTCCTTAGCCAAAGAAAGAATGTTAACTGAATTCCTATAATCTGTTACTAGGAAATAATATTGTTAGGCTTTGACTGTGACTTTGGATAATCTTGAGGAATATTCTAAGCATGTAAACATTTAAAGTCCAGTTTCCTTAGATCTACTAATTTGTTGAAAAACATTAGGTCATTTTTTTTGCTTTATAACTAGGGTTACTAAAATTTCTGCCTTCATCTTTCTTTCCCCTTTGTGCCTCCCTCCCATTCTTATTAGGATAAAGGTCTGTATTATCTGAATTTGGAAATACCCTAGGGGAAAAATTACTTTGCCAATAAAGGTCCGTCTAGTCAAGGCTATGGCTTTTCCAGTGGTCATGTATGGATGTGAGAGTTGGACTGTGAAGAAAGCTGAGCGCTGAAGAATTGATGCTTTTGAAGTGTGGTGTTGGAGAAGACTCTTGAGAGTCCCTTGGACTGCAAGGAGATCCAACCAGTCCATTCTAAAGGAGATCAGCCCTGGGATTTCTTTGGAGGGAATGTTGCTGAAGCTGAAACTCCAGTACTTTGGCCACCTCATGCGAAGATTTGACTCATTGGAAAAGACTCTGATGCTGGGAGGGATTAGGGGCAGGAGGAGAAGGGGACGACAGAGGATGAGATGGCTGGATGGCATCACTGACTCAATGGACGTGAGTCTGAGTGAACTCCGGGAGTTGGTGATGGACAGGGAGGCCTGGCGTGCTGCGATTCATGGGATCGCAAAGAGTCGGACACGACTGAGTGACTGAATTGAACTAAACTGAACTGAGGGGAAAATTCTTATTTATTACAAATTATGGGAGAAAAGTTCTACACTATGTGATTCATGACAACACTATGGGAACACCCTCTTTCAAGCCCAAGGATTATCACTCCAGTCTGATCCTGCATGATCTTTCATGGTTGATAACAATTATCTTTGTAATGAACAAGATTTCTCTTAAATACAAGTCCACTGTTGGCTCCCTACTCCCACACCCTTTAGTTCATTCTCCACTGAGATATTTTCTTGAAGAGTAACTCAGATAAACACCTCCCCATGCCTAAAACTCTTCAAAAGATTTAGAATAAGATCCAAACTCCTGTCTTCATATGGTGCCTCTTTTCCATCACATTGACTGTGACACCACTCTCATCTCTCCTGACAGTTGTTCCCTCACCATCCTGTTAAAGTACCACCTCAGTCTCCATCAGGTCAATGTCTAACTCTTGCCCTATTTTAGTTTTCTTCATAGAACATGCCTTTCTTGAGAATCTGTATATACATTTATTCTATTTTAATGTGTATATTTTCATATTGTCATTTTTTACCCCATTATAATCCTAGGTCCATTAGGGCAGAGATTCTTGCCTGTCAAGTACACTGTTTTACCCACATGCATGGTTCAGCACTGGCACATTGGAGCTGCTTGCATTAGTTTTTTTTTTTTTAATTCCTGTGCAAGAAAGACACATAGACAAATTGCCATGGGCATTACAATGACTCAAATTTAGTATCTCATGGTTTTGTTGGTCAGAAGTCCAGGCCTGGCTAAGACATTCTCTCCTTAGGCTCTCATCAGGGTGCAATCAAGCTATCAACTGGATTATGTTATTTTCTGAAGCTGTGGATCTTTTGAAAAATTTACTTCACTGCAGGTAGAATTAAGTTGGATATGGTTTTAACACTGAGGCCCCTGTTTTTTTGTGACTATTGACCAGAGGCTGCTCTCGGCTTGTAGAGCCTCTACATAGTCTCTGGTGCCATGGCCTTCTCTATGAAGTGAAGAAGAGAAGAGAAGTCACTCAGTCGTGTCTGACTCTTTGCGACTCCACAGACTGTAGCCCACCAGGCTTCTCGGTCCATGGGATTTTCCAGGCATGAATGCTGGAGTGGGTTGCCATTTCCTTCTCCAGGGGATCTTCCTGACCCAGGGATCGAACCCGGGTCTCCCACATTGTAGGCAGACACTTTACCATCCAAGCTACCAGGGAAGCCCTTCTCTGTAGGATCTGTCATCTTTGAACTTCTCTGACTTCTTCTGTTGCTGACCATCATCACCTGGTTAGGTCAGGCCCACCCACACTCAAGGGAAAGGGATTAATGCAGGGTGTGCACTTCAGAAGGTGGGTATCTTGAGGATTATATACTTAATAGATTCTGAATTTATAAACTGATGCCACTCCATCTTTGTAACAAATTTTAAAATTGTGAAAATGAATACATTAAAGAAGTATTTACTTAGCTTGTACTAAGGAACAGGCTTCCCTTATGGCTCAGCTGGAAAAGAATCTGCCCACAATGTGGAAGACCTGGGTTTAATCCTGGGTTGGGAAGATCCCCTGAAGAAAGGAAAGGCTAGCCACTCCAGTATTCTGGCCTGGAGAATTCCATGAACTACAGTCCATGGGGTCGTAAAGAGTTGGACACGACTGAGTGACTTTCCTTTTCAAGGAACATTGTTTGCTGTGGTTTGTTTGTTTTAATCCACAAACATATAGTGAAGGACAGGGAAGTCTGGTGTGCTGCAGTTCATGGGGTCACAAAGAGTTGGACATGACTTAGCCATTGATCAACAACATGCATACTTTTCTGTAAGTAAATTGTGAGCAGCCAATTCTGTTAAACCCATGAATGTGATTAACCAGAATTTGATCACCAGTGTATGGGCATGAGTGTTCATAAGTAGCCTTCAATTAGAAAATGTAATTTGGCTTCTCCTCCTAAACTATTTTCTTAGTCAAATGTCTATTTTTTATTTCCAATGGTTCATGATTTTTCTGATGAGAATTTAGAAGATGTTAAATAGGTTCTCATCTTCTTGACATTTCATTTTACCTAATGTTTTTTCTCCAAAATGGGAAGAAAAAAAACTGTAGTAGTATTGATTATGAATGTGTCTTTATCATAAGAATTAGAAAAGTAAATAGGAAAGAACTGGGTCTTTGGTCTGACCAGTCTCTGAATTTTGACTTCATTTTTATATGCTATATCATCATGAGTTATGTATTTTTCTTTCACTTCAGTCAATAAAAATGGTAACAATAGTTAACTCAAAAGACTGGTGTAAAGAGTAAAGAGATAAATTATCTATAAAAGAGGCACATAGTAGGCATTCAATCAAAGTGAGATTTTTTTTCCACAGGTAGAAAATAAAGATATGGGTAATATTCCATAAATACTTGTCTATAAAGCAGAATAGACAAGTGCTTTCCCCCAGACCTACTAGATTAGATACTCAAGAACAGGGACCCAGGAATCTACAATTTAAACAAACACCTCAAGTCATCAGTAGTAAACTAAAGTCTGAAAACCAAAGATAGGGAATTACACAAAGAATTCATTAAGCAGAGAAAAATAAAATGTATTTTCATATATAAATTACTGAAAAATATTTTTCTCCTTTTAAAGATATAATCATTACTAAAAAGTCAAGCTTATTTCCTGTCTTGTTAAATTCTGTATACTCTATGTTAGCTTACATTGTATTAAAATATGTATTGTATTGTTTAAGAATCTTATTTTTGCTTTTTCTCCTCATATGCTGCAAACTGAAATTATCCCTTCTTCCCTCCAAAGTCTTAGAATCCTGTCTTTGTTTTCAACTAACAATATTCAGGAAGGCAAATAATATTCACATTTTGCTTTATTTCACATTGCAAACATAAGCTTATTTGTATATATTTATGTTTGGTCTTTCAACTAGAAGCCAAATGGTGATGTTCACAAACCAAGTATGTCTCATAGAAATACTTTTGGGACAAAAATTCAAGATGTGGTTAAAATATATGGGAGACAATTGGAAAGAAAATTTGACTATTTAAAAGCAGTGTGTCCTGAAAAATCAGCCAAAGTCCTGAGGTTCACTAACCATCCACATGCATAATTACACTCTTAGATAAAGATAAAGGTTTTAGAGTTTTCTCTTTTAGAGTTTCACATTTCAACCATTATCAGTTAAATTCAGAAAATTGTCTTTCTTCTCTTCTGGAACCCCCACCCTGCTCTGACCTTGAACTATCTCCAGATCTTATTTTTGATTAGAACTGTATGCAGTGACCGTCTTTACTGGCATGGAGGCAGATCATTGTAGCGCAGCATAACTGAAGCTCATAAAGAGCTTTATTGCCGTCGTCCTTTGAAACTGGAAGAGAATGTGTCCAGTCTTCCCACTGTGTCTCATCAGCCCAGCAAATTATATCTTTTCCCCTCATGAGGAGCTGCATCACCTCCAGATGCATTCTGAAACACAAGTTGAAGATAATGAGACAAATACTGGACACGTCATGCTTCTGACAGAGGCCACTGAGTATAAGCTTATGGAAGAGAATTAATTTGGCCAGAGGCTGCAGCTCTGGTTTAGCTTCCTTCACTTCATGACCCGGATCACTGTGTCTCTCAGATGTAGCAGATGTCAATACACAGACCAAAAATCATATTCCAAAATGAAAACAGCCCTTTAAGAACTCTGAGGGGCATGTGGCTTTGTTCACGGATGGCGGAAGGACTGAGGGAGGCTAGTTACTTACATAGGTTAAAGTGTTCACAGGCTTGCCAAGGTTTTGGATTTTAAACTCTTCCCCCTCTCATTGTTCCCCACGCACAAAGGATTTCTTCTTTGTAGTTTTAAATAACTAAAGGACTTCAAACAGTTCTTCAGATGCTGCACTTTTACACTTAACATTTTGTTGTGATATTAGAAAAAAATCTTGCTTGGTGACAAATATGACAAAAGCTCTGCAAAAAGCTCATGCTACTAATAAAAGTAATCTAAATTAGTTAAAAAGGCATAGAAAGCATGTAAAACTGATTAATATTTACCATAGGCCAGGCTCTATTTTAAAAGTACAGACTTTGGAGACAGAATTTCTGGGCTCAAATTCTAGCTCCAGCAAGCTGAACTTTAGAAAAGTTACTTAAAAGTTTCTGGGCCTAGGTTTCTTAATCCAGTATAAAACCAACCTCTTAGAACTGTTGTGAAGACTTAATATGTGTACAGTACTTAGAATATTGTCTACACACTTTTAAGTACTTAAAGATATCTATTATCATCAGTGTCAGTGTTAACAATGCTATTAATAGCTATTATCATTATTAATAACTCATAGCATTAATATTTTAATTATTAATAACTTTTATCATTAGTGATAACATAATTACTGATAACTATATCAAATGGTAATACATTATTTTTATTACTTTAAGCATTATCTCTTCTAATTTCACAAAAATCTTAACTCTGGTTCTAGTTTCCCTTTATACAGATGTTTGATTGCACAAAGTTCAAAAGAAAAAAAACAATGCCTGATACTATATGATCAGTAATTGCCAGTACTGGACAGGAGTTGTCCAATTCTAAAGTGTGAGGCATCACGTGTTTCTACCTTTGTATGTAAGCAGGTACATTAAAAAACAAATGAAAAAGGCAACTAACAGTCATTGAACTCCTTCCTGCGCTATAGACAGCTCTGTCCAGTGATGGGACCATGTTTCCCCACTGAGCCACCCTAGAGCAGACTTTTACCTGGTTTCCTTTAGTATCACTTAATACATATACCTGTGTGTGGGCAAGAGCGGGGAATGTTTCTTCCAAACCTCCACCACCCCTCCAACATTACTTTTTGCGAGTACTTGTGAGCAACCCAGGAATTAAAAATGGTAAGCCGGATAGGATCCAAGTAAGTTCAAAGACATCCATTCATTCATCCACTCATTATCAAACTTAGCAGCTATTAGGTACCAGACATTGCTCCAGATGAAAGGAACAGTACTGAAAAAGAGAAAAATGGTTTTCTGTTCTCATGGAGCTTACTACAAAATGGAGAAGAGAGACAGCAATCAAGCAAACAAATATATCATAAATATTTACTAGTACGAAGAGCTAGATTGTGTGTGATGGAGAAAACCTGGGAGAGTACTTTAAATCTAGTTCCAGGAAAGACCATTTTGAATATCTAAGTTGAGATCTGAATGACAAAAAGAAGTAGTTATGGAAAGATGAGAAGAAAGTGCATTCTGGGTAGAGAGGAGAGTTAGGGTAGAGAGGAGAGTTAACATGGCAAGGACTTGGAATTTTCAAGGAACTGAGGGGAAAAAAAAGAACAACACTGCACAATATGGTAGGGGGTAGTAGACCAGGAGGACAGAGGTAGACAATAAGGTCAGAGAAGTAGGAGGGGGTCGGATTTAAGAGACAGGATAAGATAGATATCACTGACAGAATGAAATGATCTGATGTACTTTTCAATTTTTTTCAATTAAAAAAAATGGATTAAAAAAAAATGCTATGTGAAACATGGATTTCAGAAGGATAAGAGGAAAAACAGGTCCCTGGAAGATGAATTAGGAAGCTTTTTATAGGATTTCAGGTGAGATGTGAGGGTCGACTAGACAAAAGTAATTGTGCTCTAATGTGGAGAAAGGGACAAAAGTGGAGACGGGCTTGAGAGAGTTAGAGCTGAGCGGTTGTGTGTTGAGGTTCAGGGAAAGAGCAGACTCAGTGGTAGACAGAAGTCCCAATGATGAAGTCCACAGTTGAATCAGGATGTTAATGTGAAGCGCAGGAAAGGTGGATCCGGAGCCCAAACACTTTTGCGCATTGGGAATTTGGGGCACTTCCTCCACGGGGCAGCTGGGATATGAGGGTGAGAGAGATGGTGCTCGCTCCACCTCTGGATGCTGATTCTCCTGGTCATGTGGCCCCAACAGTTCCTGGTGCTGCATCTTGGGCAGGAGCTACAATTATATATCTGTTCCTTTACTGGTAATGCTCAAAATTCTCCAAGCCAGGCTTCAACAGTACGTGAACCGTGAACTTCCAGATGTTCAAGCTGGATTTAGAGAGGAATCAGGGATCAAATTGCTAACATCTATTGGATCATCGAAAAAGCAAGAGAGTTCCAGAAAAACATCTACTTCTGCTTTATTGACTATGCCAAAGCCTTTGACTGTGTAGATCACTACAGACTGTAGAAAATTCTTAAGGAGATGGGAATACCTTTTCACCTGACCTGCCTCTTAAGAAATCTGTATGCAGGTCAAGAAGCAACAGTTAGAACTGGACATGAAACAACAGACTGGTTTCAAATAGGAAAAGGAGTATGTCAAGGCTGTATACTGTCACTCTGCTTATTCAACTTATATGCAGTATATCACGAGAAATGCTGGGCTGGATGAAGCACAAGCTGGAATCAAGACTGCTGGCAGAAATATAAATAACCTTAGATATGCAGATGACACCACCCTTATGGCAGAAAGAGAAGAACTGAAGAGCCTCTTGATGAAAGTGAAAGAGGAGAGTGAAAAAGTTGGCTTAAAACTTAACACTCAGGAAACTAAGATCATGGCATCCAGTCCCATCACCTCATGGTAAATAGATAGGGAAACAGTGACAGACTTAATTTGGGGGGGGGGGGGGGGGCTCCAAAATCACTGCAGAGGGTGACTGCAGCCATGAAATTAAAAGACGCTTACTCTTTGGAAGAAAAGTTATGACCAACCTAGACAGCATATTAAAAGGCAGAGACATTACTTTGCCAACAAAGGTCCATCTAGTCAAAGCTATGGTTCTTCCAGTAGTCATGTATGGATGTGAGAGTTGGACTATAAAGAAAGCTGAGTGTGGCAGAATTGATGCTTTTAAACTGTGGTGTTGGAGAAGACTCTTGAGAGTCCCTTGGACAGCAAGGACATCCAACTAGTCCTGAAGGAAATCAGTCCTGAATATTCATTGGAAGGACTGATGTTGAAGCTGAAACTCTAATACTTTGGCCACCTGATGCGAAGAACTGACTCATTGAAAAATACCCTAATTCTGGTAAAGATTGAAGGCAGGAGGAGAAGGGGACGATAGAGGATGAGATGATTGGATGGAATCACTGACTCAGTGGACATGAGCTTGAGTAAACTCTGGGAGTTGGTGAAGGTCAGGGAGGCCCGGCATGCTGCAGTCCATGGGCTCGCAAAGAGTTGGACATGACTGAGTGACTGAACTGAACTGATTTCTGCTATGTAATTCTGTCCCTTGTTGTTCCAATAAAGGAATAGACTTATAGCTCTTGTGTTTAGAAGCCTAAAGTTTAGGCCTAGGACATGGGAGACGTGCGAGAATGTACATACGCATCATGGAAAAAAAAAAAAAAGGCACAAAAAACCCACAAGTGAAGGGATAGGAGGTGAGAAGAGGCTAATAGGATTAGATACCATGCAACAGAAGCTGGGGAACAGAGTTTGCACTTCAAACCTTTTATTCCAGAAACTGAAGTTTTTAAATGTTACAGGGTTTTATATATGTAACTAGGAA
Organism: Ovis canadensis; assembly: GCF_042477335.2. Lineage (NCBI taxonomy): Eukaryota > Metazoa > Chordata > Mammalia > Artiodactyla > Bovidae > Ovis > Ovis canadensis. The sequence continues at coordinate 133,762,760 of NC_091247.1, read as the reverse complement.
AAGTAGAAAGGGTATTAATTCATAATTCTAAACCTTTGTATACATCCCCACTTTTTCTTTAATTAATATGCCATTGTTATTGTTCAGTCACTAAGTCATATCCGACTATGATCCCAAGAATTGCAGCTCACCAGGCTTCCTTGTCCTTCACCATCTCCTGAAGCTTGCTCAAATTCATGTCCATTGAGTTGGTGATGCCATCCAGCTAGTCTGGGTTCAATCCCTGGGTAGGAAAGATCTCCTGGAGAAGGAAATGGCAACCCACTCAAGTATTCTTGCCTGGAAAATTCCATGGATGGAAGAGTCTGGCAGGCTACAGGGGTCACAAAGAGTTGGACACAATGAGTGACCTCACTTATTATATGTATTGACCACTATTTTAGTCATGTGTTAGCCAACTTTTTAGACTCTGAGAATGTAACTGCTGTACTAGGTATCTCCAGGGGAAGTTATCCTAAGAGCTGACCTCAGGTAATATGGCTGACCCCATATAATATATATGGAGCTAAAAGTGAACAAATAGATATATTGTAATATATTGTATAGGAAATGATAATAGATACCAAAAAGGAAAAAAAAAAATCAGAGTTAGCAAATCATGGGACAAATCATGCAATTTTCTTTTTTTTTTCTTTTATTTTTTTAAGAATAAATCATGCAATTTTATATCAAGGAAGTTCTCAGTGTTGAAAGGGACTTTTAGGTTTATCTAACCAAAATCTGAGTAAGTGTGAAGTGTGGTTGGAGGAGACTTGCTCCTTCAGTGTCTGAGAATAGCCTGTGTTTTTTACATATTTATGATTCCAAAGACAATGTAACCTTTCTACTACCACATTGCCTTAGCCATGATATTCTCAGCAAAACATGTAAAGTAATTTAAGTTGTGCATAAGATCAGGAAGAAAATTCTTTTCTACATATTAAACTTCTAAATCACATAATTCTTCTTCCTACTTGAGTTGAATTATACTACCAAACTTAATATTATAGAGGCCAGACAATAAGAAAAAACATTTAAGAACACAATATCAGAGGTAATCTAGAAACCTGGGATAGGTGTTTGAAAGATAAGAAACAGCTTACGTCTGCTGTTTAATCAGAGACATTCTGGTGCCAAAATCTGTTACTGACATTTCGTTTTCCCAAACACTAGAGGAGTCTCTTCAAGTGTTATGTTTAAAATACTAATTCTGGCTCTAGTTCTTCTTGAACTGATTTAAAAAAATCTTGTTTGAATTTGCTTTAACCTTGCAAGTCAAAATATCAACTGTGTTTTCATCCCAAAAAAGGAAAACAGAGAGAAAGTGTATCACTAGCTTTAGGAAACTGCTCATGTAATTGTCTCCTTGAAAACTTTTTATTACTCAGCCGTTAAAAAGAATTCATTTGAATCAGTTCTGATGAGATGGATGAAACTGGAGCCAATTATACAGAGTGAAGTAAGCCAGAAAGAAAAACACCAATACAGTATACTAACACATATGGAATTTAGGAAGATGGCAATGACGACCCTGTATGCAAGACAGGGAAAGAGACACAGATGTGTATAACGGACTTTTGGACTCAGAGGGAGAGGGAGAGGGTGGGATGATTTGGGAGAATGACATTCTAACATGTATACTATCATGTGAAATGAATCGCCAGTCTATGTCTGACGCAGGATGCAGCATGCTTGGGGCTGGTGCATGGGGATGACCCAGAAAGCGGTTATGGGGAGGGAGGTGGGAGGGGGGTTCATGTTTGGGAAAGCATGTAAGAATTAAAGATTTTAAAATTAAAAAAATAAAAAACTAAAAAAAAAAAAAAAATGGAAGCCCAAGGGATTTGAGATTTCGTTAGATAAACAATGACCTGATGCTGGAATATTAGCAGGGAAACTGGTAATTGCCAACCTCAAACGTTTTGATGGGGCATTTTTCATGTCATTACCACCCTTACCTGTAATTCAACCCATTATCACCTTCTGTCCTGATTACACAAAAGCTGAGTCTCAAAGTACCCAGTATATACGAATTATATTTAATCATGTTAGACCTGAGATGCTAATTTCCTACGATGAACCTTCTAGTTCCTGCTGTGCCACGGCCTATCTTTGAAATCTTGAATGTATCTTCGCTAGACTATTATTTCTTCATCCTAAAAAATTCTGTTTTGAAAGTTATATATTTACATATTTAAAAAATCTCTTTAAGCTCTAATAGTCTTAGGTATTCACACAAACTGTAAGAGGTTTGCCATGTTGGGAGATGTTTAAACACTTTCTGAGTCAGACAAATATGCATTTGGACCCTGATTCATCAACTTACTGGTTATCTTGGGTTAATAACATAGACTGTGTCTCATATTTTTTTTCTTTAAAGTGGAGGTTAAAAATAAGACATTTTTGAAGGGTAAATGACGTAATGCAGGGGAAGTACTTAGCTCAATGCCCAGCACTTAATAAAAAATTCAATCAACATTCCCTCGTGTTCCCATGTGTTATGCTTCGTATTTTCCCAAAGATTCCTGGTAGAATTTGACTGCTCATCACATTGCCAAGTAAGGTATGGTTTCTGCAGTTTTGTTAGGGGAAAAAAACAAACAGAGAAGCAATTACAGTATTGGAAGAACAAGCTGTGCGAATATGTCAATATTTTTAAGCTTAAAACAAACTTCCCCTTCGGGTAGAATTGTTAGCTCTACCAGTATTGGCTAGGCATTTGGAAATTTTCTAAAAATATTGTATTTGTTAGCTTTTACTGTGTAACAAACTATTTCTAAACTTAGTGGCATAAAACAGCAATCACTTTATGAAGCCCACAGTTTCATGGGAAGTTTTTCTGAGCAGGCTGGGCTGAGCTCTGTGAGGCTGCAATTACTGTTGAACATATATATATATATATGTATATTTATAATATTGTACAATTGTATACATCTATTTTTCAAATTAGGACATTTCTATTACTTACCCATTAATTGACATTCCAATCTATTTGGAATTTAATTTGGGGAACTCCATTCATTTAATCTCCAAACCCTGTGATGCTTGATCTCCTCTCAGGACAACTTTAGTTCCAACCTGTCGCTCTACCATGTTGCTAAAATGGTACCCCATGAGTGACGAGCGCCACTATGGTTCGAACTGTTATTGTGTGCTAGACTTTGCGCCAAGTGCCTCGCCTATTTTATTTCATTGAATTCTCACAGCAGATTATTCACTTTTTCAGACAAGAAGACAGAAAGTTAAGCATCAGTAACAGTTAAAAAGGCAGTGTATAAACCAGAGGTGTCTAATTGTAAACATAGACAACTGAATTAAAGTGCTTCTGTTCCCTTTCTGTTCCAGTACAATCCTTTTGGATAGTTACAATCCATCTTCACCACTATAGTGAGGTTATTTCCTCAAATTCCATTTTGTTCTTAGAGCATTACAACAAGCAACCAACAGTCTCAATGGCTTAAGCAACACAGATTTATTTCCTGTTCATGCTACATGATCTCAGCTGATTAGCTAAGGATTCTGCTCCACAACGTTCATACTCCATGATGAAAGGCCCTTCTCTGGTTAATCAACATAACATGGGCATGTTCCATAGCATAAAATAATATGTTATGCCTTCTATTATATGCCATAATTTTCTTAAGAAAGCCCTGGTCATTGCATCTAAGATGGTTTCATCATTTCAGTTAGCTGGTATTCCCATCCTCATGAGAAGGAGTATTCTCATGAGAATAAGAGCACAATTCCCAGAAATCAGACCTCCTGTGTGTCAATAGCTGTGGTAAGCTACCTGAACTTTCCATGTCTTAGTTTATTTCCTGTGAAATGTATTGTGACCATTTCATAGAGTTGCTTGAGAATTAACTGAGGTTTTACTACAAAGAAGAAACGTAGATGGTCAACAGGCACATGAAAAGATGCTCAACACCGCTAATCATCAGGGAAAGACAACTCAAAACCACAGTGAGATGTCACTTCATACCCGTCAGAATGACTACCAGCAAAAGAACACAAATAACCAATGTCTGCAAGCATATGACAAGAGAGAACACTTGTACACTGTTGACAGGAATGTAAATTGATGTAGCCACTGCAGAAAACAACATGGAGGTTTCTCAAAAAGCTAAAAGTAGAATTATCATACTATCCAACAGTTTCACTTCTGGGGATATATCTGAAGAAAACAAAAACACTAATGCAAAAAGATACGTGTCCTCAGTGTTCACAGCAGCCTTATTTACAACTGTCAAGGTATGGAGGCAACCTAAGTGCCCATTAACAGATGAATGGATAAAGAAGATAAGATATCTATTTGCAATGCAGTATTACTTAGCCATAAAAAAAGAACAAAATTTGCCAATTGCAGCAGCATGAATGGACTTGTAGGGCATTATGCTAAGTAAACTAAGTCAGATAAGACAAATACTGTATGACATCACTTATATGTGGAATCGAAAACTACAACAAGCTAGTGAATATCATAAAGAAAGAAACAGACTCATAGATATAAAGAACAAACTAATGGTTGCCAGTGTGGGGAATGAGGTGGGGAGGGACAAAATAGGAGAATAAGGGGCACAAACTATTAGGAATAAAATAAGATACAAGAATATACTGTACAACACAGGGAATATAGCCAATATTTTATAATAATCATAAATGCAGTATGACCTTTAAAAATTGTGAATCACTATATTGTATATCCACTCCAATATTCTTGCCTGGAAAATTCTATGGATAGAGAGGAAACTTGTGGGCTACAGTCCATGGGGTCACAAAGAGTCAGACAAAACTGAGCACGCGTGCATATTGTATACATATGTAATGGTACGTCAATATATTTTTTAAAGAGAATTAACTGAGGTTGGGTGTGCTAAGTCACTTCAGTCACGTCCGACTCTTTACGACCCGATGAACATGTAGCCCGCCAGGCTTCTTTGTCCATGGGATTTTTCCAGGCATGAATACTGAAGCGGGTTGCCATGCCCTTCTCCAGGCATAATAAGGACACATTCTTGAGGTTGTAGATGTGTATAAAGTATGCAGACCTTGACTGACTCATGGTAAATAATATATACATGTTAGTTAATAATTTATTAATAAAATTATAATCACTAGGAGTAGAATTTTTGAGAGAAAGGTCATATAAACACTAAAGCTTTAAATATACAAAGCAAAGATGAAATGTGTTTTTAAAATTTAGGGCCCTACAAATATTACAAAGGATTCTTGAGAAGAACTACCGCTACTCTGCGGAATAGACTACGCACAGCTACTAATGAAGCGCAGAGAATAGATGAAGCTCTAAGCTACGTGTAGACAGGTTAGAATCTTTTCAATAATATGTTCTTCCTAAATAGCCCCAAATCTACATTCTCTATAAATCAACTTCCCCTTACACTCTGGCCTATGTCCCACGTTAAACCCTAGGAACATTTGTTCTTTGTTAAAAGCTTATTTCTGAACCTCATGCTATCCTTAATACAAGGCAGTCCTGCCTGCCAGTTCTATCCTTCAGACTTTTCATGAGTTTACTGTATAAAGTTAAGTAAGAATGATTCAGCTTAACAATCATCCATGACACATGCATGTCCAGGTTCCCCGGTTCCTATACAGTAACTGTCTCCTCTCCTCTCCGTTTCTGAGCTCTCAGAAACATTTTCTTCCCTTAATATGACTATATGTATATATATCTTTTCCATTTTTATACATTTTTTTTACATTTTTCATACATAAGGCTATATCATCTATCTAATTTTTACAAGAGGCAGTGGAGTTTCCAAAAATAAAAAATGTTATTACAGTGCATTCTGTATGTTGCTAAGATTATCATTGTGCTTATTATTTGACTTTTTTTCCTGAAGAATTTTAAAACCTCGTTTTATTTCTTGCAACTCCATGTACTTTCTGTGATTTCTTTTTACTGAAAGGATATGCACATTACAGAGAAACAAACATAAAATTTTGCTCTGAAATTTGCTAAACAAGTAGATGAGTTGGCTACTATAGTTTTACTAAAAAAACACGAATCATATCACTGTAACTTGAGAAAGCAGCAATCCCCATACTGAGGGATGAAAAGACTCAGATACCATTGACTTACAAGCTCAAAGTCCATTGAAAATACAGAGTCGAGACTTGGCTCTCTGTTCCTTGACACATATGACTAGCATTTGGTTAATGTGAGTGTCTTGCTAATACATTCAGTGCAATCTTTTCCCCAGCATGATTAACGGTAGTAGGGCTGCTGCTGAAAAGGTGTGCTTAATGTATTGTAAAGGGTCACAGATGGGGAGTATTAAGTCCAAGATGCCCAGCTAGCTAGACTATGAAAGATATAATCCATATTTAATATCCTTTCCCATTAACAGTAACAATCACATGTAAGTGATTTCAGTTAAGAACTAATCTAAGGCAGTAACAAAGTTAGATGGCATCTCTAATTACAGAAGGTAGGGCCCCATTAGTCTCACCCACTATTGGCTGTTCACCAGTGTTGGTAGAATTTAATATGGGTTTTATGACAATAGGTAATGAAAGCAGATATTTGGTATACAGTTACTCAAGAAAAAAAAATTAAGAGAATCAAGTTTATTCCACATCTTTAAACCATTTCTTTTGAAAAACATGATTAAAAACCATCTAACTTAATATGAACTCATGGGGCTTTTATTTTTCTTCTGTTGCTAAAATTAGAGAACATTGACAGGGCAATTTACTCATTCAGCATAAATGAAACCTGTTTCAGACTATGGCTGTTTCTGGATCACCTGATTTTATTTAGTGGGATTAATTAAATTTGTTCTATTTCCACATAACAGACTGTCTTTGGATAATACACTCTAAAACTAACATAATGAACTTACTAGCTTGCAACTAGACCAGTTAACATAAACTCACAGTCTGCGATTCTGAAACTGTGATCATATTTTAAAGAAGTAATAGCATAGTTAAGCTATATTGAAACCATCAAGGTGCCCAAAGCAGAAAGGTAGCCAGGCTTGACTATCTTATTATTTCATATTTAATAGAAATTTTCTGTATGTGTTGAGACTTTGTTCCCACAACCTCTGACAATTTTCCATTCCTCCTCCACATGAGATTATTAGCCCACTACACATTTGCAACTGATATTCATTCATTCAATCAGTATTTACTTTTCATTGTATCAGTCAATGTACTAAGCACTAGAAGATACAGTTGTAAACAAAACAGACATAAACTTTAAGCCTGTAATGCTAACCTTAATAATCTAGTAGGGAACTAAGTTGTTCAACAAACATAAGAATGTATATAAATGTTCATGAATTTATATAAGCATAGTGCATATAAGTATCTAATCAGTATTTTCTGTTGTAAAGTCAGCAGTACACTGGTTTAAAGTGGGGAAAATGGAGAAAATCTTTTAAAAGAAGTGTACTGAGTGTGGTGCATAAAAGATGAAGAAGAGTTAAGCAGATAGGTGTGGGAATGCTCCAGCACAGAAAAGAGAGTGTGTAAGCTCTTGGGTGATTATGAGCTTGGTGTCATAGAGAAACTGAAAAACGGTCTGCGTGAGTTAAAAGTTTGCATTATCAATCTTGGGGCACAAATTACAAACAGGTGATAAAGGATAAGTGCACACCTCTTGTCAAAGAATTTAGCTTGTTCTGGCTTAACATAGGAGTCTTATTTCATAGCTTTAGCTGGATTTGTGCCCAATAATGGCTCTTCTTCTCAGCCCCAGGGCTTGGAAAAGAACAATGTCCAATCTACCCACTACAGTCTGGATCCAAATGGATTGATTCCACAGAAATTGCTTCTCATTGAGCTATTTGCTGCTCTACTACAAATCTCTTGCCCAGAAGCTCTTTAAGCACACTCTCTCTGTCTTAGTCAAATTGGACTTACTGCTAGATTTCTAGTCTTCTTACCCCTAAAGAATGTATAGATCCCTGAACACTTCTCTTAATTTTCTGCAGGCATTTTCTGCTTCTTTTTCAGCCATCTTTCCACCTCCAGAGACAATTACTAACCTTTCCAACTCCTTATTGCTATGTCCTGTCAACCAAATATCTTATATCCCTAAAACCATTTTGCAAAGATTATAGTTAAGACAGGCAAGATCTTTTTCAATAGCATCTCTTATGGTTCATGTATTATATAAAACACATTAAGTTATAATGAAGAATAAAACAGATCAAGATTTATAGCTAAGTAGTCAATGAAATACATACATAGATATAAATAATAAACATATGCCCAAACATAATTATAAATTATAAGAAATAATTTAAACCTGAAAGATAGGTGGCTGTTAACCTGACAAAAAATGGGAAAGAAATCATTCCAGAAGCAATGAAAATGTATGTCAAGCCCTGGAATGAGAAAATACTACATAGTCACTTAGGACCAGATTATGTGTTGAGAAATAGACAATGATGATGAACATAACAAACGTATTAAGATAAAGATATTAATAAATATGGATTTTTTTCAAATACAGGTATTTTTCAAGCTTTCAGGCAATAAATCTTTGTTTTACAACCTCCTATAAACGTTTATGAAATTTTTTCTAAAAAACACTGAGACAAACGGAAGCAAATCAGCAGATGGTGATTAAGAGTATACATCAGAAAAGGCTAGATGGTATGGAAAGGATTTCTTTGTGGGGCACCCTGTAGCTATAACACCTACTAATTTGTGATATTAAGAAATTTTTTTATTCCTTGACGTGTGACTCCTAATAAACACTTCCCCATATTGGTACTATTTATGTAAGATGTTTTTCTGTTTTGTTTTTAGAGTCTAAGAGTGTTGTACACTTGAAGCTTCTATTGTTCTCAAGTCACTTTACTCTCCTACTTTCAATATTTGACAGTATGCAAAGAGTATTGTTAATCTGGGAACCTCATTCAAGCTTTGGTGTTCAGAATTTTTATTGACGCTTCCTTACATAGCCACCTTCCCTGGTGGCTCAGAGGTTAAAGCGTCTGCTGCAATGTGGGAGACCTGGGTTCGATCCCTGGGTTGGGAAGATCCCCTGGAGAAGGAAATGGCAACCCACTCCAGTATTCTTGCCTGGAAAATCCCATGGATGGAGGAGCCTGGGTGGGCTGCAGTCCATGGGGTTGCAAAGAGTCGGACACGACTGAGCGACTTCACTTTCGCTACATAGGCATAATTGATTGATAGATTGTCCATGTGATTGCGCTTGGTTTCCAGCCATCCGGCCATCCCTTTCTTCAGTGGTCAGGCTGATATCAGCTGGCCAGAGTGCTTTACCATGGGTCACTTCATTAGCAGAAACTACCAAATATCCTTAGAGGAGCTAATCATGAATAACAAAGAGGCTCCAATCACCGAGAGAATTTTAAGGATTAAAGATTTTCTCCTTAGGGCTGGGGAAATATGCTAGACCTCTTTGGTGAAGCCAAGTTCTTTATTCCCCTTCGTGGGTCACAGCCTTGTCATGGTGTAGTGGTTTGCAGCAATAAATGAAGCTATGAGTCATGCTGTGCAGGGCCACCCAAGAGGGAGGGTCATAGCGAAGAGATCTGATAAAACATAGTCCACTGGAGGAGGAAATTGTGACCCGTTCCAGTATTCTTGCCTAGAGAAATCCATGGATATTATGAAAAGACAAAAAGACATGACACCACAAGATGAGCACCCCAGGTGAGAAGGTGTTCAGCATGCTATGGGGAAAGAGCAGAGGGCATTTACTAATAGCTCCAGAAAGAATGAAGCAGCTAGGCCAAGCAGAAATGACGCTAGTTCTGGATGTGTCTGGTGGTGACAATAAAGTCCTATGCATAGGAACCTGGAATGTTAGGGCCATGAATCAAGGTAAATTGTATGTAGTCAAGCAGGAGATGGCAAGAGTGAACATCAACGTCTTAGGAATCAGTGAACTAAAATGGAATGGAATGGGTAAATTTAATTCAGATGACAATTTTATCTACTACTGTGGGCAAGAATCCCTTAGAAGAAATGGAGTAGCCTTCATAGTCAACAAAAGAATTGAAATGCAGTACTTGGGTGCCATGTCAAAAACAATAGAATTATCTCAATTCATTTTCAAGGTAAACCATTCAATATCACAGTAATCCAAGTCTATGCTCCAACCACTAACTCCAAAGATGCTGAAGTTGAATGGTTCTTTGGAGACCAACAAGACCTTCTAGAACTAACACCAGAAAAAAAAAAAAAAAAAGTCCTTTTCATCATAGAGGACTGGAATGCAAAAGTGGGAAGTCAAGAGAAACCTGGAATAACAGGTAAGTTTGGCCTGGGAGTACAAAATGAAGCAGGGCAAAGGGTAAAATATTTTTGCCAAGAGAACATGCTGGTCATAGCAAACACCCTCTTGCCACAACCCAAGAGAAAGCTCTACACATGAACATCACCAGATGGTCAATATCAAAATCAGAGCATGTTCTTAGCAGCCAAAGATGGAGAAACTCTGTGCAGTCAGCAAAAACAAGACCAGGAGCTGACTGTGGCTCAGATGATGACCGCTCTATTGAAAACTTCAGGCTTAAATTGAAGAAAGTAGGAAAAACTAGACCATTCAGATATGATTTAAATCAAATACCCCATGATTATACACTGGAGGTGATGAACAGATTCAAGGGATTAGATCTGGTAGACAGAGTGAAGACTTTACAAATAACAGAGAAGCCAAAGGCAAGGGAGAAAGGGAAAGACACACCCAACTGAATGCAGAGTTCCATAGAGCAGCAAGGAGAGATAAGAAGGCCTTCTTAAATGAACAATAAAACAAAATAGAGGAAAACAACAGAATGGGAAAGACTAGAGATATCTTACAGAAAACTAGACATATCAAGGGAATATTTCATGAAACAATGGGTAGGATACAGGGCAGAAATGGCAAGAACCTAACAGAAGCAGAAAACATTAAGAAAAGAAGGCAAGAATACACAGAAGAACTATACAAGAAATGTCTTAATGACCTCAGATAACCATAAAGGTGTGGTCACTCACTTAGAGCCAGACATCATGGAGTTTGAAGTCAAGTGGGCCTTAGGAAGCATTACTATAAACAAGCTAGTGAGGATGATGGAATTCCAGCTGAGCTATTTCGAATCCTAAAAGATGATGCTGTGAATGTGCTGCACTCAATATGTCAGCAAATTTGGAAAACACAGTGGCCACAGGACAGGAAAAGGTCAGTTTTCATTCCAATCCCAAAGAAGGATAATGCCAAAGAATGTTGAAACCACTACACAATTGTACTCATTTCACCTGCTAGTAGGGTTATGCTCAAAATCCTTCAAGCTAGGCTTTAGCAGTATGTGAACCGAGAACTTCCAGATGTACAAGTTGGATTTCAAAGAGGTAGAGGAACCAGAGATCAAGTTGCCACCATTTGTTGGATCATGGAAAGCAATAGAGTTCCATAAAAACATCTCCTTCTGCTTCTCTGACTACACCAAAGTCTTTGACTGTGTGGATCACAATAAACTGTGGAAAATTCTAAAAGAAATGGAAATAAAAGACCACCTTATCTGTCTTCTGAGAAACATGTATGCAGGTCAAAGAGCAACAGTTAGAGCTGGACATGGAACAACTGACTGGTTCCAAATTGGGAAAGAAGTATGACAAGGCTGTATATTGTCATCTTGCTTATTTAACTTCTATGTGGAGTACATCATGCAAAATGCCAGGGAGGATGAATCATAAGCTGGAATCAAGATTTCTGCAAGAAATACCAACAACCCCAGATATGAAGATGATACCATTCTAATGACAGAAAGTGAAGAGGGAATCAAGAGACCCTTGATGAGTTTGAAAGAAGAAAAAGCTGGCTTCAAACTCAACATTCAGAAAACTTAGATCATGGCACCTGGTTCCATCACTTCATGGCAAATAGGAGAGAAAAAAGTGGAAACAGTGACAGATTTTATTTTATTGGGCTCCAAAATCACTGCAGATGGTGATTGCAACTATGAAATTAAAAGATGCTTACTCCTTGGAAGCAAAGCTATGACAAACCTGCATGCTCAGTAACCTTAGCTGTGTCCTACTCCTTGTGACCCCATGGCCTGTAGACCTCAAGGCTCCTCTGATCATGGGATTCTCCGGGCAAAAACACTGGAGTAGGTTGTCATTTCTTCCTCCAAAGACAAACCTGGACATCACATTAAAAAGCAGAGACATTACTTGCTGACAAAGGTCAGTATAGTCAAAGCTATAGTTTTTCCAGCAGTCATGTACGTATGTGAGAGTTGGACCATAAAGAAGATTGAGCGCCAAAGAATTCATGCTTTCAAATTGTGGTGCTGGAGAAGACTCTTGAGAGTCCCTTGGACTGCAAGGAGATCACACCAGTCAATCCTAAAGGAAATCAACCCTGAGTATTCACTTGAAGGACTGATGCTGAAGCTGAAGCTTCAATACTTTGGGCCACTTGATGCAAAGGGCTAACTCACTGGAAAAATACCCTGATTGACTGAAGGCAAAAGTGATAGCTTACAGTGAATGATGTCAGATTTGTGATCTCTGAAAAAGAAGATTTAGCTGCAGGACCAGGGACCAGGCTTGACCACTCAGGGCTCTTGTGTGGCAGAAGTTTTATTACAGTGAAAAAAGACAGAGAAAACTTCTGACATAGACATCAGAAGAGGGTAGACATCTGCCCAGAGAGTGCCCCACTTGCTAGTCTTTAGCAAGGGAATTACATACTTTTTAAATTAGTTATTACAAAAAATCAAAAGAATGTCTCAAGGTTGTAAAAATTTTACCAGACCCACTCCTACAATTTACGTTTTAGGATAACAGTATCAGAACTTAACAGTAGAAAGATCCTACCAGACTCACTCCCATAATATACACTTTAAAATATCAGGATTAGTCAGAAGGTTTTTAGGAAGGAGAAACTGTCCTCAAGCAGGATACATTGTTGTTATGTAATCCCTAGCACAGAGTTTGGAGAAGGCAATGGCACTCCAGTACTCTTGCCTGGAAAATCCCATGGATGGAGGAACCTGGTGGGCTGCAGTCCATGGGGTCACTAAGAGTCCGACACAACTGAGCGACTTCACTTTCAATTTTCACTTTCATGCATTGGAGAAGGACATGGCAACCCATTCCAGTGTTCTTGCCTGGAGAATCCCAGGGACGGGGGAGCCTGGCGGGCTGCCGTCTATGGGGTCGCACAGAGTCGGACACGACTGACGCGACTTAGCAGCAGCAGCAGCAGCACAGAGTTTAAACTGAGTTGTTTATTGTGTAATCATCAGTTCCGGGCTTAAAGAAGAAGAAGAAAAAAAAACCAAAACGTTTTATGGGACTAAGACTAAGGAATGTAGAGAGAAAAAAAAAAAAAGTTTGTCTTTTCCTCCTCCTTGAAAATTTCAGACCCCTATCACATACTCGACAACCCCAGACTCCTCTCTCCTCAGGGACTCCACGACTTCTTATCAATCTGCCAAGGAATTCATTCTCTCAAAACGAGGAAGGGGGTGGTAGAGGATCAGATGGTTAGATAGCATTACTGACTCAATGAACATGAATTTGAGCAAAGTCTGAGGGATAGTGATCAAGACCATTCCCAAGAAAAAGAAATGCAAAAATGCAAAATGGTTGTCTGGGGAAGCCTTACAAATAGCTGAGAAAAGGAAAGAAGTGAAAGGCAAAGGAGAAAAGGAAAGTTATGCCCATTTGAATGCCGAGTTCCAAAGAATAGCAAGGAGAGATAAGAAAGCATTCTTCAGTGATCAATAAAAAGAAATAGAGGAAAACAATACAAACGGAAATACTAGAGATCTCTTCAAGAAAATTAGCATTACCAAGGGAACATTTCATGCAAAAATGGGCATAATAAAGGACAGGAATGGTATGGAACTAACAGAAGCAGAAGATATTAAGAAGAGGTGGCAAGAATACACAGAACTGTACAAAAAAGATCTTGACCCAGATAACCACGATGGTGTGATCATTCACCTAGAGCCAGACATCCTGGAATGCAAAGTCAAGTGGGCCCAAAGAAGCATCATTACGAACAAAGCTAGTAGAGGTGATGGCATTCCAGTTGAACTATTTCAAATCCTAAAAGATGATGCTGTGAAAGTGCTATACTCGATATGACAGCAAATTTGGAAAATTCAGCAGTGGCCACAGGATTGGAAAAGGTCAGTTTTCATCCCAGTCCCAAAGAAAGGCAATGCCAAATAATGCTCAAACTACCGCAGAGTTGCACTCATCTCACACACTAGTAAGTAATGCTCAAAATTCTCTAAGCCAGGCTTCAACAGCACATGAACTGTGAACTTCCAGATGTTCAAGCTGGTTTTAGAAAAGGCAGAGGAACCAGAAATCAAATTGCCAACATCTGCTGGATCATGGAAAAAGCAAGAGAGTTCCAGAAAAATATCTAGCTCTGCTTTATTGACTATGCCAAAGCCTTTGTGTGGATCACAACAAACTGTGGAAATTCTTGAAGATATGGGAATACCAGACCACCTGACCTGCCTCTTGAGAAATCTGTATGCAGGTCAGGAAGCAACAGTTAGAACTGGACATGGAAAAACAGACTGGTTCCAAATAGGAAAAGGAGTACGTCAAGGCTGTATATTGTCACCCTGCTTATTTAACTTGTATGCAGAGTACATCATGTGAAATGCTGGGCTTGATGATGCACAAGCTGGAATCAAGATTACCAGGGGAAATATCAATAACTTCAGATATGCAGATGACACCACCCTTATGGCAGAAAGCTAAGAGGAACTTAAGAACCTCTTGATGAAAGTGAAAGAGGAGAGTGAGAAAGTTGGCTTAAAACTCAACATTCAGAAAACGAAGATCATGGCATCTGGTCCCATCACTTCGTGGCAAATAGATGGTGAAGCAATGGAAACAGTGACAGACATTATTTTTGGGGGGGGGCTCCAAAATCACTGCAAATGGTGGCTGCAGCCATGAAATTAAAAGACACTTGCTCCTTGGAAGAAAAGCTGTGACCAACCTAGACAGCATATTAAAAAGCAGAGACATTACTTTGCCAACAAAAGTCTGCCTAGTCAAAGCTATGGTTTTTCCAGTAGTCATGTATGGATATGAGAGTTGGACTATAAAGAAAGCTGAGCGCCAAAGAATTGATACTTTTGAACTGTGGTGTTGGAGAAGACTCTTGAGAATCCCTTGGACTGCAAGGAGATCCAACCACTCAGTCCTAAAGGACATCAGTCCTGAATATTCAATGGAAGGACTGATACTGAAGTTGAAACACCAATACTTTGGCCACCTGATGCAAAGAACTGATTCACTGGGAAAGTCCCTGATGCTGAGCATGATTGAAGGCAGGAGGACAAGGGAAGAGAGGGTGAGATGGCTGGATGGCGTCACGGACTCGATGGACGTGAGTCTGAGCAGGCTCCGGGAGTTGGTGAGGGACAGGGAGGCCTGGCCTGCTGCAGTCCATGGGGTCACAAAGAGTCGGACACGACTGAACGACTGACCTGCCTAACTGACTGAGGGGTAGTGGAGGACAGAGGAGCTGGCACACTCAGAAGTTCGCGACTGAACAAGTTCTTTCATATGCGATATTTAGATGTATTTAGAAGTATTTCCAACGTAACTGTTCTCAATGGTAATAACTAGAAAAAGATGCAAGTCATGGCATTAGTAATTTGTCAGGCTCAACTGTAGGAATAAATTACTAAATAATTGAGAGAGGAGAATAAATATAGATGTCTTTATCCTGCTATTTCTTTGCTGTGATCAGTGAATAATTTCTACCCATCACCTTGTAATAAGGTGTTTTTAGAGTTGGGATAGAGGTCAGTCATATCACTTTAAAGGTTTCCAGCCTTGAAAAACAACTGACCATGGTGTCAATTGTCATACAGGTGAAATGAAAACTAAAGCCCCTAGAGGAATTTTTCAAAATGCTGTGTAAGCATAACACTGTGGTTAGATTTCATATACGTCAGACAAGAGAAGTCCTGGAAAGCATTGTTTGGTTAATAGGTATGGTAGAATTTCAGGGTTATATCCCATGTTGTATTACCTAATTGAGCAGACTATGTGCCTCTTATTTGTCAGGAAGAGAAAGATGGGGAAGTTTCGCAACTAGAACATCTAGGAAGATACTATTTGTGATGGTTAATTTTACATTTCGACTTGAATTGCCCAGGTTGTTGGTTAAACATTATTTCTGGGTGTGTTTTGTGAGGACGTCTCTGGATGAAATTAGCATTTTAATTGTTAGTCTGAGTAAAGAAGATGGTCCTCCTCTACGTGGACGGATACCATTGATGGCCTGAATAGAGCAAAAAGGTAGAGTAAGGAAGAATTTGCTCTCTCTCAGCCTGTCTTTGAGCTGGGACTATGGTCTTTTCTTGACCATACTGCACGGACACTCCTTGAACTCCAGGGTTTTCATCTTGCCTACCCCAGATTGTGGAGATTTCTCTATAATTGTGTGTGCCTATTTCCTACAATAAACTGTATAAATCTATTTATTTGTGTATTACCCACCTAGATATCTATATAAATATAGATATGATATATACAGATATGATAGATATATCTATATAGATATATGTTGTGATTGTGTGTTAGTCGGTCAGTTGTGTCCAACTCTTTGCGACCCCAGGGACTGTAGCCTGCCAGACTCCTCTGTGGATGGGGATTCTCCAGGCAAGAATACTGGAGAGGGTTGCCATGCCCTCCTCCAGGCGATCTTCCCAACCCAGGGATCGAACCTGGGTCTCCCACATTGCAGGCAGATTCTTTACCATCTGAGCCACCAGGGAAGACCCCAGATAAATATCATATGGTTATGCTTTTCTGGAGAACAATAATGGACTATTTTAATTTCAACACATGAAAACTTGTTGCTTTGCAGTTAGTAATATTTTGATTTATGAATTACACTTGTATAAAGACAACACTCAAAAAATTTCTAATTCAGCCCTATCCAAGATAATAGGAAGAGGATTTGTAAATGCCTTGGTCTTCAAAATGAATAGGCAGGAAGACAATACAGACAGGGAAACAAAGGCAACATTCATAGTTCAACATTTATGAGTAAGTCACAAACGAAATGAGATCGTGATTGATAATCAAAGGAAATAATTATGTCTTTTATGTCCTTTGAGATGGGAAATAAGAAAGACCCACAGGTGCATACTAGACATCTGGTTCAGGCGGCAGAAGTGGCTCATTGAGAAAGACAGATAAAACTCATCTAAACGTTCAGTAGGAAATGTGGAAAAAAACATACTTTAGACTTTGCATATAGCAGGATGTAGGTAATAAAAAAAAGTACTCCTCCCTTTTTTTTCATGATCATTACATTCTATCATCTCTTTCTGGTATCTCTGAGAAGTCTTTTCTTTATAAATACAAAACTGAAACGAAAACAACAACAAATAGAAAACATGGCATTCTGAGTATAAACTTGGAATCTCATGAGGTTGCACATAGCAAGTAATCCATCTATACTTGTTAGGTCCATTTTGATTATGTTTAGTGACATGTTAAAGACTGTGAAGCACAGAGAATAAAGAGAGATTGATGGAGTCATTCATTCAATCTGTATTTATTTAGCATTTAGTAAGTGTAAGGCACAGTGATAGACACGGGATAGAGCGATAAACAAGAAGAAAGGAATACCTGCTTTCTTCAGGTAGCTAATATTCTAGAAATACATACAACACGCATATCATTATAAAGATAATCAATTATAGTTCTGATATATCTGTGAAGGAGAATTGGAGTGGGCATGCCCAGTAGCTCAGGCGTGTCTGACTCTTTTCAACCCCATGGACTGTAGCCTGCCAGCTTCTTCTGTCCATGGAATTGTTCAGGGAAGAATACTGCAGTGGGTTGCCATTTCCTCTCCAGGAGATCTTCCCTACCCAGGGATTGAACCCACATTTCCTGTGCCAGCAGGTGGATTCTTTACCACTGTGCCCCGGGGGAAGGAGAATTGCAAGATGCCACAGAACACTCTAGTGGAAGAATACGAAACAAGAATGTCTGTGCTGTGTGCGTGCATGAATGTACTTTGGAGGAAAGTTAACAGTTACGAAAGAAACCCTCAAGGAGGTAATACTATGAGTCAAGACTAAGAACCTGAGTAGAAACCAACTAAAAAAGAAGGAAGTGGTGCAAGAACAGCTGGTGAGCAGATCCTTGGTTGTATGAGGCCTCTATAGCTGCAACTCAGAAAGCACGTGACATCAAGGCATGAAGTCAGGCTACTAAGGTTGGCCTGGACCAGATAATGCAGACACCGATAATAATGTGGGTGATTTTTGTTATCAATATCTGGAAAGACATTGAAAGTAAATCTGAGATAGTCATGTTTTTAAAAGATCACTCTGCCTATAAGATAGAAAATGGCTAGGGCAGGATCAAAATGGGGTACACAAAGGTCAGTTAGGAGTCTCTTCCTCTATAGCACCCACCAACAATGGTAGCTTGGACAGGAGGCATAGAGTGGATAGAGAAAGCAGCAGACGATTTGGGAAATGTTTCAGGAACTGACATTGGCACACTTTTATTAATACTTAACAATAAAAGTGTCAGAAGGGGGAGTGTCAAAAATTCCCCCTACATTTCTTGTCTCCCACTTTGGAACTTAAGATTTTGAAAAAAAAAATAAGAATTGATTGCAATTTCTTTAAGATTCCTGAATCTCTTTTACAGAAATTTACCTCTTCATTTTGATATTTGTGAAGATGCCCTTTAGTAGAAGTAGGTAGACATAATTTTGGTACATAGGATTCTGATGTTTATAAGTGCTCCATCAGATTCTTCTCTTAAAATGGGTCATGGTGAGTAATGGTTCCTTAGAGGCAAAAAAAAAAAAAAAAAAAAAAAAAAAGGAAAAGGAATGGCTGGGTGGCAGTGATAAAATGTGTTAGCAGAGTCTATACACTTGTCAGTTGGCAGTGACCTGTATAGTGGAGCTGTGCTACCATTCCTGACAGTTTCATTACGTTAAGTCAAGTTCAGAGTTGTCAGGAAAGCTAAATTCCCTTCTCCTTACTCTTAAAAACTGGTCCCAAAATTTATCTTGGTACATGTGCAGAAGAGAGCCTGAGACTGCTATCCTTAGAAAGTTCTGGTTGCAGAATTGTTCCTGGGCTGGTGTCTAGCAACTTGACTGGCAAATAGCTCCCTACAATGACATAAAACTTTCTCTAAATGGTAAGTGAGGCTCACTGTGGGTTCATGCTAAGCACCTGCTTTCCTCTCAGAAGTCTGCAATTTTGGCACATGCTATGCAAAGGGTGCCCATGTGACCAGTCTCCAGGAAAATCCCAGGCACTAAGTCTCTAACAAGCTTTCTTAGTAGATAACATTTCACACACATTGTTGCAGCTCTTTGAAGGATGAAATTAAGCACTTGCATTCTTTGTGGCTCTGCTGGGAGATGGCTCTTGGTATAATAGCTTGTGTCTTGTTTCCTCTGAACTTTACCCTGTGTGCTGGTCCTTTTAGCTGAGTTTGGCTTTCTATCCTTTCACTATAATAAATCTTTGCCGTGAGTGTGACTATAGGCTGAGTCTTATGAGTCCTTATAGGGAATCATCAAACCTGGGGACCCCTGACACAGTAAATTATTGGGAAATTATCTTCCTATTACCTACATAATTCCTATGAAGAGGCATTGGGCATGGATTACTGATATAGTAACGCATGAGAGTAATGATTTTGTCACGTAATTTTGGTGAGGATTACTTAGAACAATTTCAAGAATACAGTAGTATTTTAGTGTTAGTGTGTCTTAATGTATCTTAATATACTTAGCATAAATTGCCAGAGTCACCTGAAGATGAAAAGACATTATAATTTTGCATGTGACCATCTTCCAGAAGTACAAAAAAAAATCACTATCTTAAGTCCTACCCTGTTTTCATTAAGTTTTCTTTGTTACTTGCATTCATATTCTTCACATTATATTTGGACCACAAAGCTTTTCCATGTGGAAGCTCTAGTATTTAAAATGTTTTAAATACGAGGCTAAAACATGTTATGGAAATGATGGTGAAATGAACACAATACAGGAAACTGCTATAAGTTGTTTCATGTTAAAAGCTCTTAGCTAGATGGAATAGCATCAATGACGTTATCGACCATAACTGACTCCCAGATTTGAATTGTGATTATGGAAATGGCAGCATCCTTTCATTTAAGTAATTACTAAGCCTCTTAGAGTATCTTATGTGTGCAGGGTCCAAAATTCTTATTACCTTCTGAAGTCTTTATTACCCTGTACAAATTTAGCACTCACTCTCTAATGCTCTGCCTTATCAAATTCTCATAAAATATCAATAGCATGCCCTGAAGGAAGGCCTACTTTTACTTTTCCTCTGGAGTCATAACTGCATTCTTTAATCTCTGGTTATTGTTTTTAGGTTGAAACACACCAGGCTACTCCTTAAGTGTATTCTTCACACCACCTCACTTATTCCTCATGATTGGATAGACTGTGTGTGTGTGTATCCCTACTAAGAATGTCCTTGAGTAAGGATAAAGACTGTGAATATCACTTCAAACTTTACCTCGCATACTTTTCTAATTCATTCCTACAGCACTTCTGAGTTTTTAAAATGAAAACTACATATTTACTAAGGGCTCATTACTTGCCTGGTACAGTTTTAAATCAGTTTAACACACTAACTCATTTAACTCTCACAGTAGCCTGTGAGGTAGGGCCTACTACTATCCTATTACATTGGTGGGGAATCAAGAGACTGAGGTGTTAAGCTACTGGCCCAAGGTCACACAGCTACTCAGAGGCAGAGCCGGGGAGGGGTGGGCAATCTGGTCCCAACGCCCGGGCTCTTAGTTTCTGCTACGCATTGCTGCTGAGTATAGCTTGGTGATTTTTATATT
The DNA here is from genome assembly GCF_042477335.2 of Ovis canadensis. Taxonomy (NCBI): domain Eukaryota; kingdom Metazoa; phylum Chordata; class Mammalia; order Artiodactyla; family Bovidae; genus Ovis; species Ovis canadensis. Next base: position 133,741,925 of record NC_091247.1, on the reverse strand, counting down.
CAGCCCCACAGTCATGACTGGCTCCTTCCAGCCACGCTTGGTTCCTTTCTGCAGCTGAATGTTGTTCTAGTTTCGTCCTTGATGTGACTTCTTCTATGTGTACTCATCGGGCAATGCTCTTCACTTATGCTCTCTCTTCTGGAAAAGCTTTCACAGTCTGATAGGCAGCCTGGGAAATGCTACGCAGGCAGCATGGGAACAGTTTTTGCCCATGGGGCTCAGGCTGGGAACAAACTGAAAGATCGTTTCTGATATCATTACTTCCAATGCTTTAGACTCCTTGCCCTAATGTGAAGAAGGGGAACTACAAGAAACATTTAGGTTTCTACCACCAAACAACGCAGTTCGGGAAGAAATCTGACAAAACTGGACCTGGCTTTGCCTGCTTAGTATTATATTCAGACTTTAGGACGTGTCAGACAGTCTTAAATAAAAGCCGTCAATTTTGAGTGGATGGATTTAGAGCATTTTCCCTTCCAGTGAAATCATGTAATCCTCATTAAAATGTTATCTTATGGTTCAAATGATTTGCAAGCATTATATTCTCTGAATCCAGAAAGCCTGAAATTGTGTAGATGAATAAAATTCCTCCAGCGACTACATGTTTTCTCAACAAAAATCTCCCCAGCTTATCAGTATAGAAACCTATTAATCTTTCTGTAGTTGTCACCTTCTGCTTATTTCTCAGTCATTTCACACTTGCTCATTCCCAGCCTCCCGTTCTCGATCTCAGAAATAGAAGGTATTTCAAAGTGCCGAGTGTTTGTTGTTCATGACCATCGATTTTTTCATTCTCTCTCTTTCTATATATGTACATCTAGACGGCGAACCTGATGACAAATTGTCTTTAGGTTTTTCAATCATAGTTTTTTCTTCTTGTAAATTACCACTATTTTAAAATTTTTTCTCTCATCTTTCCTAAGTAGGTCTCCATGTTTCTTTTCCAATATGTTAATCCTAAAAATAAATTAAAGAAAGCCTGACAGAAAGAAACAAATTTAAGCTAATGATTAGACCACTAACGCTATACATTCTTTACCCAGGTGGCACCAGGGATAAAGAATCCACCTACCGCTTTAAGAGACACAAGAGATGGGAGTTTGATTCCTGGGTCGGGAAAATACCCTGCAGTAGGAAGCGGCACCACACTCCAGTATTTTTGCCTGGAAAATTCCATGGGCAGAGAAGCAGTGCGGGCTACAGTTCAAGGGGCTGCAAAGAGCTGGGCACAACTGAGTGGCAGGACAGCGAGACCACTAACCCTGTACATCCTGCAGGTAAATTACTTTTTAAAAATGAAGTTCAGTTATAGCTATTTCCCAGTTGCTGTTCAAATACAGATTCTCTCGGAAGTATTTAGAAAGATTTATACCTTATGTGGTTGACTAAAGTTTTTATAAGGTTGAAAGATTACATGTAAAAAAAAAGGTGGAATCTGTATTTCATACAATTTTTGTGATTCAGATTCCACTCACATTTACTGAATATCTATAACAACAAATAATTATATAGATGGGGGTGAGAAGATAAATACTTAGAAAATACGATAGACAGATCGCTGGCTGGCTGGACTTGGCACTTGTTATGTGTATATCAGGGGCTATTTATTTCTAATTCTCATTTCTTACCCTGAGCTTTACCACTTCTCACTCTTTTCATGGCATTACTTTCAGTTCCCTGGGTAATCTATATTGGGACAAAAGCACACTAATTTGTTTCTCAGTTTCCACTCTCCTTTTCTACAACCAATTGTAAAGTGGCAGAAAACACGATCTTAATATTTCAATCTTATTATTTTCCTTACTGAAATCTTTCAGTGGTTTTCTATCATGATCAGAATAAAATCCAAATTTCTCATTATCCTTCAGTGTCTGGTTTCCGCTTACCTCTCCCTCATTATTGCTCATTGTCTTGCCCATCCTGCTCGAGGCAAATAATCTTGCAATATGTCAAGCCCTTTCTCCTAAGCTTTTCACTAGCCCTTTTTTTCTGCCCAGAAAACAGTCCCCCTAGCCCTTTCCCTGACCAGCATCTTCCCATCATTTATGTCTCTACCCAAATGTTATCTACTGAGAGATGTCTTCTTTAACTATCCTATTTAAATTAGGTATCATCACCCCTTTCCTGTATTCTGTCTTATTTTCATAAAGTAACCCATTATCTGAAATTATCCTATTTATATTTATATGTTTAATGTTTCTTCTCTTAATAAAATGTAAGCTTCATGAGACAAGATCTGTCTGTTTTACTTACTTCCATGTTCCCAGTGCCTAGCATGGGATTGCTGCTTAGTGAAAGGCAATGCCACAGAATGCTCAAACTACCGCACAATTGCACTCATCTCACATGCTAGTAAAGTAATGCTCAAAATTCTCCAAGCCAGGCTTCCGCAATACGTGAACTGTGGACTTCCAGATGTTCAAGCTGGTTTTAGAAAAGGCAGAGGAACCAGAGATCAAATTGCTAACATCCGCTGGATCATGGAAAAAGCAAAAGAGTTCCAGAAAAACATCTATTTCTGTTTTATTGACTATGCCAAAGCCTTTGACTGTGTGGATCACAATAAACTGTGGAAAATTCTGAAAGAAATGGGAATACCAGATCACCTGACCTGCCTCTTGAGAAACCTAAATACAGGTCAGGAAGCAACAGTTAGAAGTGGAAATGGAACAACAGACTGGTTCCAAATAGGAAAAGGAGTACATCAAGGCTGTATATTGTCACCCTGCTTATTTAACTTATATGCAGAGTACATCATGAGAAATGCTGGGCTGGAAGAAGAACAAGCTGGAATCAAGATTGCCGGGAGAAATATCAATAACCTCAGATATGCAGATGACACCATCCTTATGGCAGAAAGTGAAGAGGAACTAAAAAGGATATGGATGAAAGTGAAAGAGGAGAGTGAAAAAGCTGGCTTGGAGCTCAACATTCAGAAAATGAAGATCATGGCATCCGGTCCCATCACCTCATGGGAAATAGATGGGGAAACAGTGGAAACAGTGTCAGACTTTATTTTAGGGGGTTCCAAAATCACTGCAGATGGTGACTGCAGCCATGAAATTAAAAGACACTTACTCCTTGGAAGAAAAGTTATGACCAACTTAGATAGCATATTGAAAAGCAGAGACATTACTTTGCCAACAAAGGTCCGTCTAGTCAAGGCTATGGTTTTTCCAGTGGTCATGTATGGATGTGAGAGTTGGACTGTGAAGAAAGCTGAGCATCAAAGAATTGATGCTTTTGAAGTGTGGTGTTGGAGAAGACTCTTGAGAGTCCCTTGGACTGCAAGGAGATCCAACCAGTCCATTCTGAAGGAGATTAGCCCTGGGATTTCTTTGGAGGGAATGATGCTGAAGCTCAAACTCCAGTACTTTGGCCACCTCATTCGAAGAGTTGACTCATTGGAAAATACTCTGATGCTGGGAGGGATTGGGGGCAGGAGGAGAAGGGGATGACAGAGGATGAGATGTCTGGATGGCATCACTGACTGGATGGATGTGAGTCTGATTGAACTCTGGGAATTGGTGATGGACAGGGAAGCCTGTTATGCTGTGATTCATGGGGTTGCAAAGAGTTGGATATGACTGAGTGACTGAACTGAACTGAACTGAACTGAGGAGCTTGAATGGGGCTTCCTAGGTGAGTCAGGGCTAAAGAACCCACCTGCCAACGCAGGAGACACAGGAGACATGAGTTGGATCCCTGGGTTGGGAAGATCCCCTGGAGGAGAAAATGACAACCCACTCTAGTATTCTTGCATGGAGAATCCCATGAGCAGAGGAGCCTGGGGAACACAACAGTCCATAGGTTTGCAAAGAGTCATATACAACTGAGCATGCACACACTAGGAGCCTGAATAATAATGTGTTGAATAAGTGAATAAATCATATCAGGTAATCTGCATGATCACCTTGTAAGATGAGTGGCCCATCACTGAAATTTCAGGGCTGTAAAATTCTCTCTAAAGTTATATCTGATTAAATCCTTGACTCTTGACACAATTTCTTGGTTCATACCTCTCAAAAGTCTTCACAACAAGGTGACAGTTGGATTGATGTTCAAATTAAACTAAATCAATCAATACAGCCCTAACTCACCTTAAAACAAAGTTACCGTTCTACATGCCTCTGAGATCAAACTGCATGAGGACAAAGACTCAAAGATTTATTACTGCTAATGCAGAATAAGGACAACACGAGAACTGTATACTAATTGGACATAATTTCAGTTGTGCTGTTCTCTAGAGTCCTTTCCTAAAGAAAAAAATAAATGAGAAGAAAATGTAAGTGAAAAGGAGACGCCTTCATCTGGGACACAAAGCAAGTGTAATAAAAAATGTAGGCAGGTGCCAATTACTTCTGGAGAATTTCAAAGCCTGGAGAATACAGGCACTCAGGGAAGAAGGTGGGTTGTTGCTACAAGAATAGAGAACTAGGTTGCCTAGAGAAAGGATGCTGTTACATGTTATGCTTCTGGATTTATGCATGTTACTGGTTATTCACTTCAGAAGTTTTGATGAAATTTTGTATCAAGTCTCTAAGTTAAAATCAGGGCTTCCCAGGTGGTTCAGTGGTAAAGAATCCGCCTGCCAATGCAGCAGACACAGAAGTGGGTTCGATCCCTGGGTTGGGAAGGTCCCTTGGAGTAGAAAATGGAAACCCACTATCGTATTCTTGTCTGGAAAATTCCATGATCAGAGGAGCCTGGTGGTCTACAGTCCATGGGGTCACAAAGGGTCAGACACAACTGAGTGATTGAGCACACACACCAAGTTAAAATTGCAGACAGACATTCATTTAATTCACTATTCTTATAAATATCTGTGATGAAAATCTTGGTTTTAATTGACTTATTCCTACGGTTGTGAGAAAGCAACAGTTCTCAGTTCTCTTCATAATAATTGTTACTTGGTAGTATCACTCTCATAAAGAAAGTAGCGACTTCCTGAAAGAGAGGTTATATGACATACCACAGACATCCAAAATCCCAATTCTGGTGAAAAACTGCACTTAATGGTTTATTCTTAAGAAATCTTGATCATTATTAATATCAATAACTATTCAGCACCAATTCTGTGGAGTGATTGAGGATGGAAAGAATCTATAACACAATTTGTCAGGAATATTGTACTCTCTGAAAAAGCAGAATACATATGATTAACCAATCATTCATTCTCACTTCCTAACAGATCCTGATTTCTTTCTATTGGTGAGATGACATATCCAGCTGCTTTCTAACTCAGTGAGCTGCCTGTCTGTCATTATTTCTAATGGTTTGCTGTTCAGTTTTGTTTTTGTTAGATTCCTGAATTTCTTTCTAGCTTATGCTACCTAAAGTCAGTTTCTGTTGTTTACAATTAAAGAATCCTAACTGATTTTTAAACTAAGTCTTCCAAAGGCTCAGAATTAGAGCATGCTTATCTTTAATCTGTGGAGATAAATTTCACATTAAGAAATACTTACAGGTACAGAATAATGAAAAGATCTCTTCAGTATTTTTATTCAGAAAAGAAAGGTGTGTTAACCGAGTCTTAGCATTATTAAAGATATGTAACTTCCTTGGTAGCTTAAAGAATCCTCCTACACAAGACCTGGGTTCAATCCATGGTTTGGGAAGAAACCCTGGAGGAGGGCATGACAACCCACTCCAGTATTCTTGCCTGGAGAATCCCATGGACAGAGGAGCCTGGTGGTCATACAGCTGGACATGACTGAGTGACTAAGCACAGCACACAGTAAGCAACACAGTGTAACTTCCAGTCTTCATTTGAGATTTCTGAAGATGCCAAGTGAATTTAAGAGCTTCCAGAAAGCGAAAAAGTCCTGTAAAAGAACTTGGCTCTTTACATATCCATGAAAAAGAATGGATGGAGAAAACAGCTATGGAATCTCACTCTCAACAAAGAAAGCTCTGCCTTTTTCCATGGTTCTGAGGCCTTGGTGGGAAGCTTTGCAGATGGGGGAGGAGCCAGATCTTTGCTGCAAGAATGCAAGATCCACTGCAAATACTGAAGTTGGTGTGGCTTATGGTAAGATGAAGATTCTCCCTTCCTATGAGGCTGCCACAGAAGAAAAACTTGAGCAGAGAAGGCTGGCCACTTGACACTGTAATGAGGGAAAAGCTGGCAATAGTTTTTGTTTACACTGGTTAAGTTGGGGTCAGAAGTTAATGTATTTGCTATAATTGCTCATTTAGTTAAGTGGACAATGATTTCTGTCCCACATATAGCTGTTAGAGTAGTTCAGTACTACAAGTAAACAGCAACATGGAGTAGCCACTATCTCAGACCTTAAGGAAACATCAGACATCTGCCCACTAATAATAATTCAAAGACAATTATTTACTGTCTTGCCTTGAGGCAACTAAAATTCTCGATTCTTTAGACCCTGGAAAGACCGTAATTTTATTATTTCAATCTCAAGGACTATGAGGAACTGAAGCTTCACTTTGTATCATTTAGAGCTTGGCAAGCACTCATGTTCATCTACACTGGGAAATCACTTCTTTGGACCTTCTCTGATGCAGGTGATGAGCCCTGTGTGATTAATACTTAGTGAACTAAACTTAACCTTCAACATTGGCAATGGCTCAGGCCCACCATGTTCCCAATGAACCTTCTCTTATTTGCTTCACCACAAATCCTGATAAGCAGACCTTTACTTGATAACTGAAGTTCACATCATAGATTTTAATTATACAATAATATATTTTAAGTAACAAATAGAGATTTGAGGAACAACACAACCCTGATATATTTTCTTTTCCCTTTGTCTCATTGCATGAAACAAGTGGAAACTAATTATTCTGCTTCAGTATTAAGACATTCAATTCCATTTGAGATATGAAATATTTTGGGAAAAAAATGAATCTTATATCTATCTTCTTATTTGAAAAATATCAAGCTATCATCAGACTTTCCTCTCTTATCCATAATTTCCCTAAACTTTTTAGTTTGTCTCATTATTAGGACTTAGGTCACTGAAGGTGGGCTTCCCAGGTGGGGCTAATGGTAAAGAACCCACCTGTAATGCAGGAGACCCGGGTTCAATTCCTGGGTTGGGAAGATCCCCCGGAAAAGGGCATGGTGATCCACTCCAGTACTCTTGCCTAGAGAATCACATGGTCAAAGGAGCCTGGCTGGCTACAGTTCATAGAATCACAAAGAGATGGACATGACTGAAGCAACTTAGCATGCGTGCACACAGGGCATTGAAGGAGAGAGCAAGATCAGTTATAAGTGAGTTTGAGAAAAAGTGAATATTGAGAACCAATGAGTCCTTTACTAGCATATCCTTATAGTCATAATTATAATTACACTTAATTGTATCCTGACTTACAATTCACCAGGAACTCTGATCCTATTTCATCCTATACTCCATTTGGAAAAGGAGTGAATGCAGTCCTTTCATTTTTAAAAAAATTTTTCATAATCAATACAAAAATGGTTAAAAATAGCAAGAGAGTAAAAATATACCAACATATGGAAAATGGGTAGGTTTGTTTGTTTTGTTTCCTTAAATTACAGTTTATAAGCATTTCAGATTCACCACACATACACTCACATTTGTTAGTTGTTATTACAGTAGCTATTATGCTAATGGATAAACAGATGGGAACATAACACGGGGCTTTCTAAAACCTGCTTTCTTTGGTTGTTCCTTCTGTGATTCTGGCTGTGCTGAGTTTAAGCAATGAGAATGTTAGGGAACTATTTATTTCACTGATACTGGGAAGAAGTAGCTAACATTTATTGAGTGCCTATTTGGTAGCAAACAGTGCCTGAAATTTTTCCATTTGCTGCTTGATTTTATCTTTACCAGAAATGTTGAGGTAGACATTATTTCTGTGTTATCTCCAAGGGAACTGAGCCACAGAGGTTACCTAGCTTAATGAAGACTACCCAGCTCTTCTCAATGGCACCAGGCCCCAAATTCAAATATGTTTGACTCTGTGCTCTTTCGACCGCTTGCTAAACATCTTTTTAAAAATAAAGTATCCCTGAAGGCAGAAGAGAATGAATAAACACCCCTAGGGAGTCTGCGAGTATAGTTCAAAGGGAATCACAGCAAGTGTGAAATTTCTTTGAAGTTTCATCTTTTATCTTTAACATGCATACAGTCTACTCCATAATATATCTATATTTGTCTTAATACAAAATATGTTTGTTTTCCCAAATCTTTAAGTGAAACTCAAGCCCCAGATATGCATTGTGTTTATCCTGTGGCTTTCTATATGCCTCCTGGGTATTCTGGTTTAAGAAGCATGGCCGTTCATGACAAGACCTCTAAAAAATTAAGCACACAGTTTTATCCCTATTGATTTTAATGTGAAATCTCAGTTTCCCACATTGGTTCTTCACAGGAAGCTGCCTTTTAAAATGCCCTTTTGACACTTCCAGAGTACTCTGTACCTCCCTTTCAGAGCATTCATTATATTTTTAATTATTTGCTCAAAGTCTGCCTCATAAACTATAAATTCCAAGAAGTAGGGAATCTTGGTGTTGGTTATTTCTATATCCCCAGCATCTACTCCATACTTAGGGAACAGTGGCACCAAATATACTTTAGCTAAATAAATAATTGGAACATTTTACGAGCACAGTCTTTACATATAGAGTCCAAGTAAGGAATGGGAGAGGTGAGATAACCCTGCCTCATTGCTCTAGGACTCAGTGGATTTGATACTAAGGCACGTGCTGGAGGTTCAAGAGTGGTGACTTCTAACTCTGATCACAGATTTGATTTATTCAGTGGTTCTAAATATAGGACACAATTAAAAAATTAAATAGCAATGAGAAGGTGGTAAACTTCTCACAGTTTTCACATCCTCACCTGGAATGCACATATGACCAGGAGTTTCAAAGCACAGGCATTCACCCCTGGGTATATGTGCAAGCAACTCCCCTCTGAAGAAGAAACTCCTGGCTTCCCACACAACCCAAATTACAACAGTCTAGACCCAGTGTATATGCCATGAACCAGTGTACATGCCAAACAGGTTTAGCAGATGACTGACTAGACTCAATTCAGTTCAGCTCAGTCGCTCAGTCATGTCCGACTCTTTGCAACCCCATGGACTGCAACATACCAGGCCTCCTTGTCCATCACCCACTTCTGGAGCTTACTCAAACTCATGTCCATCGGGTTGATGAAGCCATCCAGCCACTTTATCCTCTGTCATCCCCTTCTTTTCCCACCCCCAATCTCTCCCAGCATCAAGGTCTTTTCCAATGAGTCAACTCTTCACATGAGGTGGCCAAAGTACTGGAGTTTCAGCTTCAGCATCAGTCCTTCCAGTGAACACCCAGGACTGATCTCCTTTAGGATGGACTGGTTGGATCTCCTTGCAGTCCAAGGGATGCTCAAGATTCATCTCCAACACCACAGTTTGAAAGCATCAATTCGTTGGTGCTCAGCTTTCTTTATAGTTCAATTCTCACATCGATACATGACCACTGGAAAAACCATAGCTTTGACTAGACGGACCCTTGTTGGCAAAATAATGTCTCTGCTTTTAATATGCTGTCTAGGTTGGTCTGTGGAAAATTCTGAAAGAAATGGGAATACCAGACCACCTACCCTGCCTCTTGAGAAATCTGTATGCAGGTCAGGAAGCAACAGTTAGAACTGGACATGGAACAATAGACTGGTTCCAAATAGGAAAAGGAGTATGTCAAGGCTGTATATTGTCACCCTGCTTATTTAACTTCTATGCAGAGTACATCATGAGAAACGCTGGACTGGAAGAAACACAAGCTGGAATCAAGATTGCTGGGAGAAATATCAAGAACCTCAGATATGCAGATGACACCACCCTTATAGCAGAAAGTGAAGAGGAACTAAAAAGCCTCTTGATGAAAGTGAAAGAGGAGAGTGAAGAAGTTGGCTTAAAGCTCAACATTCAGAAAATGAAGATCATGGCATCTGGTCCCATCACTTCATGGCAAATAGATGGGGAAACAGTAGAAACAGTGTCAGACTTTATTTTTTAGGCTCCAAAATCACTGCAGATGGTAACTGCAGCCATGAAATTAAAAGACGCTTACTCCTTGGAAGAAAAGTTATGACCAACCTAGATATTATATTCAAAAGCAGAGACATTACTTTGCCGACTAAGGTCTGCCTAGTCAAGGCTATGGTTTTTCCTGTGGTCATGTATGGATGTGATAGTTGGACTGTGAAGAAGGTTGAGCGCTGAAGAATTGATGCATTTGAACTGTGGTGTTGGAGAAGACTCTTGAGAATCTCTTGGACTGCAAGGAGATCCAACCAGTCCATTCTGAAGGAGATCAGCCCTGGGACTTCTCTAGAAGGAATGATGCTAAAGCTGAAGCTCCAGTACTTTGGACACCTCATGCGAAGAGTTGAGTCATTGGAAAAGACTCTGATGCTGGGAGAGATTGGGGGCAGGAGGAAAAGGGGATGACCGAGGATGAGATGGCTGGATGGCATCACAGACTCAATGGACGTGAGTCTGAGTGAACTCCGGGAGATGGTGATGGAAAGGGAGGCCTGGCGTGCTGTGATTCATGGGGTCACAAAGAGTCGGACACGACTGAGTGACTGAACTGAACTGAACTAGGTTGGTCACAGCTTTTCTTCCAAGGAGCAAGCGTCTTAATTTCAGGGCTGCAGTTACCGTCTGCAGTGATTCTGGAGCCCCCCAAAATAAAATCACTGTTTCCCCATCTATTTTCCATGAAATGACGGGACCAAATGCTATGATCTTCATTTTCTGAATGTTGAGCTTTAAGCCAACTTTTTCACTCTCCTCTTTCACTTTCATCAAGAGGCTCTTTAGTTCTTCATTTCCTGCTATTAGGGTGGTGTCCTCTGCTTATCTGAGGTTATTGATATTTATCCTGGCAATCTTGATTCCAGTTTGTGCTTCATACAGCCCAGCATTTCTCATGATGTACTCTGCATATAAGTTGAATAAGCAGGGTGACAATACACAGCCTTGATGTACTCCTTGACATACTGATTTGGAACCAGTCTGTTGTTCCATGTAGTGTTCTAACTGTTGCTTGCTGACCTGCATACAGATTTCTCAAGAGGCAGGTCAGGTGGTCTGGTATTCCCATCTCTTTCAGAATTTCCAGTTTATTGTGATCCACACAGTCAAAGGCTTTGGCGTAGTCACTAAAGCAGAAGTAGATGTTTTCTGGAACTCTCTTGCTTTTTCTATGATCCAGCAGATGTTGGTAATTTGATCTCTGATTCTCCTTCTTTTTCTAAAGCCAGCTTGAATATGTGCAAGTTCACAGTTCACGTACTGTTGCAGCCTAGCTTGGAGAATTTTGAGCATTGCTTTACTAGCATGTGAGATGAGTTGCGCGTTCTTCGGCATTGCCTTTCTTTGGGATTGGAATGAAAACTGACCTTTTCCAGTACCGTGGCCACGGCTGAGTTTTTCAAATTTGCTGGCATACTGAGTGCAGCACTTTCACAGCATCATCTTTCAGGATTTGAAATAACTCAACTGGAATTCCATCACCTCTACTAGCTTTGTTCGAAGTGATGCTTCTTAAGACCGACTTGACTTTACATTCCAGGATGTCTGGCTCTAAGTGAGTGATCACAGCATCATGATTATCTGGGTCGTGAAGATCTTTTTTGTACAGTTCTATGTATTGTTGCCACCTCTTCTTAATATCTTCTGCTTCTGTTAGGTCCATACCATTTTGTTGTTTATTGAGCCCATCTTTGGATGAAATGTTCCCTTGGTACCTCTAATTTTCTTGAATAGATCTCCAGTCTTTCCCATTCTATTATTTTCCTGTATTTCTTTGCACTGTTCACTGAGTAACGCTTTCTTATCTCTCCTTGCTATTCTTTGGAACTCTGTATTCAAATGGGAATATCTTTCCTTTTCTCCTTTGTCTTTCACTTCTCTTCTTTTCACAGCTATTTGTAAGGCCACCTCAGACAGTCATTTTGCTTTTTTGCATTCTTTTCCATGGGGATGGTCTTAATCCTTGTCTCCTGAACAATGTCACGAACCTCTGTCCATAGTTCATCTGGCACTCTGTCTATCAGATCTAGTCCCTTAAATCTATTTCTCACTTCCACTGTATAATCATAAGGGTTTTGATTTAGGTCATACCTGAATGGTCTAGTGGTTTTCCCTACTTTCTTCAATTTAAGTCTGAATTTGGCAGTAAATAATTCATGATCTAGGCCAGAGTCAGCTCCTGGTCTTATTTTTGCTGACTGTATAGAGCTTCTCCATCTTTGGCTGCAAAGAATATAATCAATCTGATTTCAGTGTGACCGTCTGGTGATGTCCCTGTGCAGAGTGTTCTCTCGTGTTGTTGGAAGAGGGTGTTTGCTATGACCAGTGGGTTCTCTTGGCAAAACTCTGTTTGCCTTTGCCCTGCTTCATTCTGTACTCTAAAGCCAAATTTTCCCATTACTCCAGCTATTTTTTGACTTCCTACTTTTGCATTCCAGTCCCCTATAATCAAAAGGACATTTTTTTGGGAGGGTGGTTAATTCTAGAAGGTCTTGTAGGTCTTCATAGAACTGTTCAACTTCAGCTTCTTCAGCATTACTGGTCAGGGCATAAGACTTGGATTACCATGATATTGAATGGTTTGCCTTGGAAAAAGAAATAATTCCTTTGTTTTTGACATCGCATCTAAGTACTTCATTTCAGATTCTATTTTTGACTATGATGGCTACTCCATTTCTTCTAAGGGATTCTTGCCCATGGTGATAGATATAATGGTCATCTGAGTTAAATTCACCCATTCCAGTCCATTTTAGTTTGCTGATTCCTAAAATGTTGATGGTCACTCTTGCCATCTCCTATTTGCCACTTCCAATTTGCCTTGATTCATAGACCTAACATTCCAGGCTCCCATGCAATATACCTCTTACAGCGTTGGACCTTACTTCCATCACCAGTCATATCCACAACTGGGTGTTGTTTTTGCTTTGACTGCATCTCTTCATTCTTTCTGGAGTTATTTTTCCAGTAGCATTTTGGGCACCTACCAACCTGGGGAGTTCCTCTTTCAGTATCCTATCATTTTGCCTTTTCATACTGTTCATGGGATTCTCAAGACAAGAATACTGAATTGGTTTGCCATTCCCTTCTCCAGTGGACCATATTTTGTCAGACCTCTCCACCATGACCCATCTGTCTTGGGTGGCCCTACACAGCATGGCTCATAGTTTCATTGAGTTAGACAAGGCTGTGATTGTGGTTAGATTGGTTAGTTTTCTGTGATTTTGGTTTTCAGTCTGTCTGCCCTATGATGTAGTAGGATAAGAGGCTTATGGAAGCTTCCTGATGGGAGAGACTGACTGAGGGGGAAACTGGGTCTTGTTCTGATGGGTGGGGCCATGCTTGGTAAATCTTTCATCCAATTTCCTATTGATGGGTGGAGCTGTGTTCCCTCCGTGTTATTTACCTGGGGCCAAACTGTGGTGGAGGTGATGAAGATAATGGTGACCTCCCTAAAAAGATCCCATGCATGCACTGCTACACTCAGTGCCCCCAACCCGGCAGCAGGCCACCACTGACCCATGCCTCTGCTGGAGACTCCTGGACACCCACAGGCAAATCTGGGTCAGTCTCTTGTGGGGTCACTGCTCCTTTCTCCTGGGTCCTGGTGCACAAGGTCCTGTTTGTGCCCTCCAAGAGTCTATTTCCCAGCCCTGTGTAAGTTCTGGCAGCTCTATGGTGGGGTTAATGGCGATCTCTGCAGTGGGCTTATGCCATACTCACATCTGCAGCACCCAGAGCCCCGTCCCTGTGGCAGTCTACTGCTGACCCATTCCTCCACGGAAGACACTCAAACATAGAGGGGTGAGCAGTGGCTGCACGGTGCTGGAGAGGTGAGCGGCAGAGAGGAGATACCGCACATCCAAGGTCACGAGCAGTGGCTGCACTTCCCTGGACTGGCCATAAGGAGATACCCCATGTATCTCCTCACAGCTGCTCCAATGCCTACCATCTTATTGGGGTGTCTCTGACCTTGGATGTGAGGTATCTCCTTATGGCCGGTCCAGTGAAGTGACTAGACTCAGGCAGTACCAGATCAGGTTCTTTAGATTTTTTTTTTTTTTGGTCTGTAAACACAGGAAGAGTCTTGTGTAGAGGTCTGGGAGTAGTTGTTAGTAAAAAGCTTGCTGAGAGTCTAGAAACTTGTGATCTTCACGGTGTGCCATATTATCAGATGATGTGTCTCTGAGAATTCTTTGTATGTTCCCCTGGTAAGTCAGAAGCTCCATTCTTTACATTCTGTTAGGACTTTGTACAAGCCCTATGAATGCACTTAATTATTTAAGACTCTGTTTATCCCACTTACACTTCTTTCAGTGAAGATATCTTGAAGACAAGTACTTAATCTTAATTACTTCTGTTTCCATAGCCTAGAGACTTGTACAGAAAATTGTTCAATGAATGTTTTTTGACTAACTGAACACATAAGTAATATCACCATTTTCTAGGGCTTTTTGGTTCTCATAAAGGTTATTGGGAGTGAGTATATATGCTCAGTTTCACTAAATCATTGCACAAATGAGTTAACTAACAATGGCATCCCACACGGCTAGAGCTACTGAAAGGCGTTTGGTGTTTAATACCCTTAAATATTTGAGTTTATGAGCCTCATGATATTGGTAGTACACCAGTTTTATTGAACGCAGAAGATTTTCTCTTTTTGATAAAAATGTCTTCTCTCTGCTGAAGCTCATAGATGATATAAGGACAGACCTGAGACAGCATGGAGAAAAAAGAAATGCAATGAAATTGGTGAGGTGGTACAAGCTTCTGGCTATCCATAGAAGCCAGCTCTGAAAGCTGTTTGAGATGGTACCTTTTGAAGGTATTGGTGGAAGATGAGAGACAATGGCAAAAGTGGAGGAGGAGAAGGCAGTTTCGGGCCACAGATAAACCTCTGATTGGAGGATCTGCTTTTGCCTCTTGGTGTCTGGCACAAGACACCTGTCATGATTATTGACTAAATCATAATCTCATATCCCCATGGACCACTCTGCTGCTGGTGGTGTCCACAGGGTATATGGGTACTGTAAATCACTCCAAGGCAAGGAGTTGGTTAAAAAAAGAAGTTGCAAAATTAAAAACTGCCTGGGCATTTCCTTTTATATTCCCTGTCTTCCAAACCTCCTAGGCTGATAGGTTATAACCTAGGGAGGTTTCATCTCACCACACTACTTCTCCTGAAGCCTTTAAAGGTAAAGCTGAGGCTTGAGGATTTCCCTGGGAGAGAGGGTATGTGGTGCTAGGAGTTCTTTGCATTAGGCTTCATCATCTCTCAACTTTCTAAACTGACTGCTACCATCACAGACTAAAAAGTTTGCTTAGTATTAGGCTTAGGTCCCTCCCCAACATTAAGGATACAAAAAGAAGAGCTAAATGTGAAGTCTTAAGACAAAATAAATTGAGTCTTGATAAATAATACTATTATAAAAGAAAGGCAAAACATGAATAACATGTATTTCTATACCATCTAAAGTAGAATTAACATACTTTCTGAAGCAGTTATGGAAAGAGATAGACCAAAAATTTAGTCATTATGACAAATATATTAAAGAATATAAAGGATGATAATAGCAATAATAAACAAGTCAAAAAATCACAAAAAAGTAAGTACAACAGTTGTATATGAACACTGTAATAGTTGAAATAGAGACACCAGTAGATGAGACTTTAAGAAGAATGTAAACTTAACTGGAAAAGGAAATGATGAATTGGAAGATTGAAACACAGCAGGAAAGGATCAATGAAAGCTAAAAATATGGCTAGAAGGAATAGCAGTACCAACATCAGAAAAATAGGAACTGAAGAAGAGAAAAACTAAAATGAGATATTTTGAAAATATTTGGAAATTCTGGAGATAAATTCAGAATTAATAAGATTAAAGATGTTCATTGAGAGAGTTTCTGGAGTGCCAGAAAGGACAAATGACAAAACCTAAATCTGAATACATTAGAGAGACATTAGAAAATATCAAAGTCCAAAGAAAGTCTATCAGCTTTCAAAAGAAAAGCAGACTACCTTTGAAAGAAAAAGAATTATTGGAGTCAATCAGATCTCTCTTCAGAAGCAATGAAATCTAGACAATAATGGAACAACAGTTTAGTTTTAAAGGAAAAGAAGTCAGGAACCAAATTTGTTACCATCAAAATTATCCTTTTGTTTCAAAGTGAAGGTACGCTGAAAATAGTCTTAGGTATATAAGATCTCATAGGCTTTGCCAAAAACACTCAAAACACATTCCAGGAAAAGAGTTCAGGAGATTATTTTAGAAGTGTATAAAGTTGTGGTGGTACAACTATTGCTAATTAAAATTTCAGGTAATATTAATATAATAGAAGAGGTGAAACCAAATTTGTATTGCAGTACGCTAAAATACTTGTAAGGAACATGCATATACTGGTAGCATTAAGAAATAGAGTTAAATAATTATAAGTGTAAACAGTAAGAGAAACCATTAAAAGGATGAAAATAGAATATGTCATTTTTAAGCAAACAAAAGGGTGCTCAAGCTGCCTACTAAAAAATAAATGAGTTTAAAAAGAGACAAGAAAGTATTATAAATGAATAATTTAAAATATAATAACAGAAATAATTTGATGCAATTCTAGATACAGTAAATTCAAATTTTTGAAACTATTCCTTAATGACAGAAATGATCAGATTATGTCTGAAAAACAGCCAGTGGTGTGTACATAAAAAGAGACATACTCTTAATAAAAAATAAACACAGAAAGATTTGTGTATTTGCTTTCTATGGCTTCATAGCAAATTACCTCAAATGTAGAGGCTTAAAACATCACACATCTTTTTTTTACTTTATTTTACTTTACAATACTGTATTGGTTTTGCCATACAGCAACATGAATCCACCACAGGTGTACATGAGTTCCCAATCCTGAACCCCCCCTCCCACCTCCTGCCCCATACCATCTTTCTGGGTCATCCCAGTGCACCAGTTCCAGGCATCCTGTGTCCTGCATGGAACCTAGCCTGGCGATTCATTTCTTACATGATATTATACATGTTTTAATGCCATTCTCCCAAATCATCCCACCCTTTCCCTCTCCCACAGAGTCCATAAGTCTGTTCTATGCATCTGTGTCTCTTTTGCTGTCTCGAATACAGGGTTATCATTACCATCTTTCTAAATTCCATACATATGTGTTAGTATACTGTATTGGTGTTTTTCTTTCTGGCTTACTTCATTCTGTATAATCGGCTCCAGTTTCATCCACCTCATTAGAACTGATTCAAATGTATTCTTTTTAATGGCTGAGTAATACTCCATTGTGTATATGTACCACAGCTGTCTTATCCATTCATCTGCTGATGGACATCTAGGTTGCTTCCATGTCCTGGCTATTATAAACAGTGCTGCGATGAATATTGGGATACACGTGTCTCTTTCAATTCTGGTTTCCTCGGTGTGTATGCCCAGTAGTGGGATTGCTGGGTCATGTGGCAGTTCTATTTGCAGTTTTTTAAGGAATCTCCACACTGTTCTCCATAGTGGCTGTACTAGTTTGCATTCCCACCAACAGTGTAAGAGGGTTCCCTTTTCTCCACACCGTCTCCAGTATTTATTGCTTGTAGACTTTTGGATCGCTGCCATTCTGATTGGTGTGAAATGGTACCTCATTGTGGTCTTGATTTGCATTTCTCTGATAATGAGTGATGTTGAGCATCTTTTCATGTGCTTGTTAGCCATCTGTATGTCTTCTTTGGAGAAATGTCTGTTTAGTTCTTTGGCCCATTTTTTGATTTGGTCGTTTATTTTTCTGGAATTGAGCTGCATGAGTTGCTTGTATATTTTTGAGATTAGTTGTTTGTCAGTTGCTTCATTTGCTATTATTTTCTCCCATTCTGAAGGCTGTCTTTTCACCTTGCTTATAGTTTCCTTTGTTGTGCAGAGGCTTTTCATTTTAATTAGATCCCATTTTTTAATTTTTGCTTTTATTTCCAATATTCTGGGAGCTGGGTCACAGAGGATCCTGCTGTGGTTTATGTCGGAGAGTGTTTTGCCTATGTTCTCCTCTAGAAGTTTTATAGTTTCTGGTCTTATGCTTAGATCTTTAATCCATTTTGAGTTTATTTTTGTGTGTGGTGTTAGAAAATGTTCTAGTTTCATTCTTTTACAAGTGGTTGACCAGTTTTCCCAGCACCACTTGTTAAAGAGATTGTCTTTAATCCATTGTATATTCTTGCCTCCTTTGTCAAAGATAAGGTGTCCATAGGTGTGTGGATTTATCTCTGGGCTTTCTATTTTGTTCCATTGATCTATATTTCTTTCTTTGTGCCAGTACCATACTGTCTTGATGACTGTGGCTTTGTAGTAGAGCCTGAAGTCAGGCAGGTTGATTCCTCCAGTTCCATTCTTCTTTCTCAAGATTGCTTTGGCTATTCGAGGTTTTTTGTATTTCCATACAAATCTTGAAATTATTTGTTCTAGCTCTGTGAAAAATACCGCTGGTAGCTTGATAGGGAGTGCATTGAATCTGTAGATTGCTTTGGGTAGTATACTCATTTTCACTATATTGATTCTTCCAATCACCATGAACATGGTCCATTTTGTTAGTGTCCTCTTTGATTTCTTTCACCAGTGTTTTATAGTTTTCTATATATAGGTCTTTAGTTTCTTTAGGTAGATATATTCCTAAGTATTTTATTCTTTTCATTTCAATGGTGAATGGAATTGTTTCCTTAATTTCTTTTTCTACTTTCTCATTATTAGTGTATAGGAATGCAAGGGATTTCTGTGTGTTGATTTTATATCCTGCAACTTTACTATATTCATTGATTAGCTCTAGTAATTTTCTGGTGGAGTCTTTAGGGTTTTCTATGTAGAGGATCATGTCATCTGCAAACAGTGAGAGTTTTACTTCTTCTTTTCCAGTTTGAATTCCTTTTATTTCTTTTTCTGCTTTGATTGCTGTGGCCAAAACTTCCAGAACTATGTTGAATAGTAGCGGTGAAAGTGGGCACCCTTATCTTGTTCCTGACTTTAGGGGACATGCTTTCAATTTTTCACCATTGAGGATAATGTTTGCTGTGGGTTTGTCATATATAGCTTTTATTATGTTGAGGTATGTTCCTTCTATTCCTGCTTTATGGAGAGTTTTTATGATAAATGGATGTTGAATTTTGTCAAAGGCCTTCTCTGCATCTATTGAGATAATCGTGTGGCTTTTATTTTTCAATTTGTTAATGTGGTGAATTACATTGATTGATTTGTGGATATTGAAGAATCCTTGTATCCCTGCGATAAAGCCCACTTGGTCATGGTGTATGATCTTTTTAATGTGTTGTTGGATTCTGATTGCTAGAATTTTATTAAGGATTTTTGCATCTATCTATGTTCATCAGTGATATTGGCCTGTCGTTTTCTTTTTTTGTAGCATCTTTGTCAGGTCTTGGTGTTAGGTTGATGGTGGCCTCATAGAATGAGTTTGGAAGTTTACCTTCCTCTGCAATTTTCTGGAACAGTTTGAGTAGGATAGGTGTTAGCTCTTCTTGAATTTTTTGGTAGAATTCAACTGTGAAGCTGTCTGGACCTGGGCTTTTGTTTGCTGGAAGATTTCTGATTACAGTTTCAATTTCCGTGCTTGTGATGGGTCCGTTAAGATTTTCTATTTCTTCCTGGTTCAGTTTTGGAAAGTTGTACTTTTCTAAGAATTTGTCCATTTCTTCCACGTTGTCCATTTTATTGGCATATAATTGCTGATAGTAGTCTCATGATCCTTTGTATTTCCGTGTTGTCTGTTGTGATCTCTCCATTTTCATTTCTAATTTTATTGATTTGATTTTTCTCTCTTTGTTTCTTGATGAGTCTGGCTAATGGTTTGTCAATTTTATTTATCCTTTCAAAGAACCAGCTTTTGGCTTTGTTGATTTTTGCTATGGTCTCTCTCTCTCTCTCTTTCTTTCTTTTTTTTTCTTTTTTTGCATTTATTTCTGCCCTAATTTCTAAGATTTCTTTCCTTCTACTAACCCTGGGGTTCTCCATTTCTTCCTTTTTTAGTTGCTTTAGGTGTAGAGTTAGGTTATTTATTTGACTTTTCTTGTTTCTTGAGGTATGCCTGTACTGCTATGACCTTTCCCCTTCAGTTCAGTTCAGTTCAGTCGTTTATTTGTGTCCGACTCTTTGCGACTCCATGAATCGCAGCACACCAGGCCTCCCTGTCCATCACCAACTCCCAGAGTTCACTCAGATTCACATCCATCAAGTCAGTGATGTCATCCAGCCATCTCATCCTCTGTCATCCCCTTCTCCTCCTGCCCTCAATCCCTCCCAGCATCAAAGTCTTTTCCAATGAGTCAGTTCTTCGCATTAGCAGTGCTTTTATAGTGTCCCACAGGTTTGGGGTTGTTGTGTTTTCATTTTCATTCATTTCTATGCATATTTTGATTTCTATTTTGATTTCTTCTGTGATTGGTTGGTTATTCAGAAGCATGTTGTTCAGCCTCCATATGTTGGAATTTTTAGTACTTTTTCTCCCGTAATTGAGATCTAATCTTACTGCATTATGGTCAGAAAAGATGCTTGGAATGATTTCATTTTTTAAAAATTTATCAAGGCTAGATTTATGGCCCAGGATGTGATCTATCCTGGAGAAGGTTCTGTGAGCACTTGAGAAAAAGTTGAAATTCATTGTTTTGGGCTGAAATGTCCTATAGATATCAGTTAGGTCTAACTGGTCTATTGTATCATTTAAAGTTTGTGTTTCCTTGTTAATTTTCTGTTTAGTTGATCTATCCATGCGTGTGAGGGGGGTATTAAAGTCTCCCACTATTATTGTGTTATTGTTAATTTCCCCTTTCATACTTGTTAGCATTTGTCTTACATATTGTGGTGCTCCTATGTTGGGTGCATATATATTTATAATTGTTATATCTTCTTCTTGGATTGATCCTTTGATCATTATGTAGTGGCCTTCTTTGTCTCTTTTCACAGCCTTTGTTTTAAAGTCTGTTTTATCTGATATGAGTATTGCTACTCCTGCTTTCTTTTGGTCGCTATTTGCGTGGAATATCTTTTTCCAGCCCTTCACTTTCAGTCTGTATGTGTCCGTTGTTTTGAGGTGGGTCTCTTGTAGACAACATATATAGGGGCCTTGTTTTTATATCCATTCAGTCAGTCTTTGTCTTTTGGTTGGGGCATTCGACCCATTTACGTTTAATGTAATTATTGATAAGTATGATCCCATTGCCATTTACTTTATTGTTTTGGGTTCGGGTTTATACACCCTTTTTGTGTTTCCTGTCTAGAGAATATCCTTTGGCATTTGTTGGAGAGCTGGTTTGGTGGCGCTGAATTCTCTCAGCTTTTGCTTGTCTGTAAAGCTTTTGATTTCTCCTTCATATTTGAATGAGATCCTTGCTGGGTACAGTAATCTGAGCTGTAGGTTATCTTCTTTCATCACTTTAAGTATGTCTTGCCATTCCCTCCTGGCCTGAAGAGTTTCTATTGAAAGATCAGCTGTTATCCTTATGGGAATCCCCTTGTGTGTTATTTGTTGTTTTTCCCTTGCTGCTTTTAATATTTGTTCTTTGTGTTTGATCTTTGTTAATTTGATTAATATGTGTCTTGGGGTGTTTTGCCTTGGGTTTATCTTGTTTGGGACTCTCTGGGTTTCTTGGACTTGGGTGATTATTTCTTCCCCATTTTAGGGAAGTTTTCAACTATTATCTCCTCAAGTATTTTCTCATGGTCTTTCTTTTCATCTGCTTCTTTTGGGACTCCTATAATTCGAATGTTGGAGCGTTTCATATTGTCCTGGATGTCTCTGAGATTGTCCTCATTTCTTTTAATTCGTTTTTATTTTTTCCTTTCTGATTCATTTATTTCTACCATTCTATCTTCTATTTCACTAATTCTACCTTCTGCCTCTGTTATTCTACTATTTGTTGCCTCCAGAGTGTTTTGATCTCATTTATTGCATTATTCATTATATATTGACTCTTTTATTTCTTCTAGGCCCTTGTTAAACCTTTCTTGCATCTTCTCAATCCTTGTCTTCAGGCTATTTATCTGTGATTCCATTTTGATTTCAAGATTTTGGATCATTTTCACTATCATTATTTGGAATTCTTTATCAGGTAGATCCCCTATCTCTTCCTCTTTGGTTTGATTTGGTGGGCATTTATCCTGTTCCTTTACCTGCTGGGTATTCCTCTGTCTCTTCATCTTGTTTATATTGCTGTGTTTGGGGTGACCTTTATGTATTCTGGCAGTTTGTGGAGTTCTCATTATTGTGGAGTTTCCTCTGTGTGGGTGGGGTTGTATCAGTGGCTTGTCAAGGTTTCTTGGTTTGGGAGGCTTGTGTTGGAGTTCTGGTGGGTGGAGCTGGATTTCTTCTCTCTGGAGTGCAATGAAGTGACCAGTAATGGGTTATGAGACGTCAGTGGTTTTGGAGTAACTTTGAACTGCCTCTATATTGAAGCTCAGGGGTGTGTTCCTGTGTTGCTGGAGAATTTGCGTGGTATGTCTTTCTCTGGAACTTGCTGGCCCTTGGGTGGTGCTTGGTTTCAGTGTAGGTATGGAGGCATTTGATGAGCTCCTATCAATTAATGTTCCCTGGATTCAGGAGTTCTCTGATGTTCCCAGGATTTGGACTTAAGCCTCCTGCTTCTGGTTTTCAGTTTTATTTTTACAGTAGCCTCAAGACTTCTCCATCTATACAGCACTGATGATAAAACATCTAGGTTAAAGATGAAAAGTTTCTCCACATTGAAGGACACCCAGAGAGGCTCACTGAGTTACATGAAGAAGAGAAGAGGGAGGGGGGTAGTTAGAGGTGACTGGAATGAGATGAAGTGGGATCAAAAGAGGAGAGAGCAAGCTAGCCAGGAATCATTTCCTTATGTGCACTCCACAGTCTGGACTGCTTAGAGATGTTCACAGAGTTATACAGAGAAGAGGAGAGGGAGGAAGGAAACAGAAGTGGCCAGGAGGATAAAAGAGGGCAATGAAAAGGAGAGAGACAGATCCAGCCAGTAACCAGTTCCCTAAGTGTTCTCTACTGTCTGGAACACACAGAGATTCACAGAGTTGGGCAGAGAATAGAAGGGGGAGGGAGGAGACAGAGGCGACCTGGTGGAGAAAAAGGAGAGTCCAAAGGAGGAGAGAGCAGTCAAGCCAGTAATCTCACTCTCAAGTAAAAATGGGTACTGAAGATTGGGATTTTGAAGGTACAAAATTGATAACAAATACCAAAAAACAAAGATTAAATATTTAGAGTAGAGGTTGGGTTTTCAAAAATGCAATTTTAAAGAAAAGAAGAAAAAAAGTCTCAAGAATTATTAAAAAAAAATATATGAAGTTTGCTTTAAAAATAGGATCTTTTTTAAAAGTGATAGTAGGTTATAAAAATGAAAATTAAAGGAGAAATAGAGGACTTAAAAATTTAAAAATGTTTAAAAAAAGAAGAAAAAGAAAAGAAGAAAAAAAACGAACAAAAAAGAGAGTGATCTTAAAAATAGTAAAGATATATCTAGGACTTTCTCTGGTGTTGTTGTGGGCAGTGTGGGGTCAGTTCATTTTCAGATAGTTCCTTGGTCCGGCTTATATTTCTCAAGATCTATAGGCCCCTTCCTATGTAGTCGGTACTAACGACAGGGTTTTAATCTATTGCACCTGTCACTTCCAAGGCGGTTCCCTCTGTTTTAGCTTCTTCTGTTTGCTGGTCTCTTCAGTGTCTGATTTCTGCCCTGACATGGTGGGGGTGGGGTGGGCAGTGGTGGACACTTTTTTTTAGGCTCACTTGTTCAGTCGCGCTGTGGGGAGGGAGGGATGCTGCAATCAAGTAACACTGGCGTGTGCTCACAGTGTCTCAGCCACACTGGGCCCACCCCTGCTCGCAGCGCACACAGTTCAGGCTCTAGGTTGCTCCACCAGGAACTGTCTGAGGCTGGCCCTGGGCTCCATGCACCTCCCAGGTCTAAGCCGCTCAGGCTCAGGCACTCAGGTAGTCCTCAGAGGCACAGACTGAGTTGGGCCTGAGTTTTGTGTCCTTCCCAGGTCTGAGTAGCTCAGGTGTTTGGCGAGTGCAGTAGCTGCAACTTATTGCCTCTCCCATCCCTGCTGCTCAGTTTTCTGAGTGTACAACTGGCGCACCTTCTCAGACAGATGATGACTGTCCAGAACCCCAAGAAGTCTTAGTTAGCAAAGAAGCCTGTTTGCAGTCTGGTAGGTAATGTCTCTCTGGGGCTGCTTCCCCCTTCCAGCCCTTCTGGCTCTGGCTGCCTGTCACTGGAGGGGGATGGTCTGCAGCCGCCTAATTCTGTTCTGTCCTTTGTTCTGTGTGTGGTCCTGGCGGTGTCTTATGTTAGAGCTTTTCGCATGGTAGCTATCCCACAGTCTGGTTTGCTAGCCCAAGTTAGCTCACTCTGGTTACACTCCGGGCATTCAGGCCCAATCCTTAAAAAGCAATGCAGCCCGCACCTCCCTGCCCAGCCCCCGCTTGCTAGTGGCGGATGCAGGCGTCTGCGCTGCTTCTCTGCTGAGGTAGTTACCATTGGGCTCCTAATCTGTGGGTTTTAATTATTTATTTATTTCCTCCCTGTTATGCTGTCCTCTGTGCTTCCAAGTCTCGCCAGACTTGGCAGTGAGAGTGTTTCCTGGTGTTTGGAAACTTCTCTCTTTTTAAGACTCCCTTCCCAGGACGGAGCTCCCTCCCTACCTCTTTTGTCTCTTTTTTTTCTCTTTTATATTTTTTCCTACCTGTTTTTGAAGACAATAAGCTGCTTTTCTGGGTGCCTGATGTCCTCTGCCGGCATTCAGAAGTTGTTTTGTGGAATTTACTCAGCGTTTAAATGTTCTTTTGATGAATTTGTCGGGGATAAAGTGGTCTCCGCATCCTATTCCCCTGCCATCTTCCATCACACATCTTTTCTCTCACAGTTTCTGCAGGAAAGTCTGGACATGTTTTAGTTGGTTCCTCATATCATGGTCTCACAAGCATGTCTGATCAAGGAAGATCCACTTCCAAGCTCAATTTGGTCATTGACAGAATTCATTTCCTTGTGACTGTGCAACTGAGGGCTCTGGCTTCTTTCCGCCTATGGCTGGAGCCACTCTCAGATGCTAGGAGCCACCCGCAGTTCCTTGCCCTGTGGACCTCTCCACAGCCAGTTCACATCATGGCTACTGGCTTATTCAAGGGCATCAGGAGAATCTTTCTAGTCAGACAGCAACAATCACAGGCATGACAGCCTATCACTTTTGTCATACTTTACTGAATAGAAGCAAGTCACAAGTTTCTCTGGCACCTGAGGGGAAAGAATCACACACCACTGTAGATCATTGGGGGTCACCTTCAGATGTCTCTGCCACACTTGGAAATAAAAAGTCATAAAGTCACAAGAATTACATGCAGACCATAGCAAGCCATACGGAGGGAAACTCATGATTTATCAGAGAGCATATGAATGGAAGTGCTTCCCAGGTGGTGCTAGTGGTAAAGAGCCTGCCTGCCAATGCAGGAGATGTAAGAGACATGGGTTTGACCCCTGGGTCAGGAAGATCCCCTGGAGGAAAGCATGGCAACCCACTCCAGTATTGTCCCTTGGAGATTCCCATGGACAGAAGAGCCTTGCTGGCTACAATCCATAGGGTCACAAAGAATTGGACACGACTGAAGTGACTCAGCATACATGCACATATAAATGGAAAATAAAAATAATAGGTTATAAGCTTGATGAAGATGCAGTATTTAGTTTAACATCTGCCTAATATCCAAAGTGATAAGAATTATCGAGTAAATTAAAAACAAAAATGGAAAAAAGTGGCAATTACTGTAAAAAATGACCATTTTAATTCGAAAGGGGGAAAATAATTGAAAGAGATAGACTGAAGCCTCCAAATATTAAAAAATTAGATTTTAAAAGAGCCAGAGATACAGCTAAGGAGTTTACTTATTTTTATATAGAGGAGAAACTGGAAATCAAAACCAAAACCAAAAATGTAATTTTCTATCAGGCAAATATGTATATTTAGAAAGCTGCTTAGTAAACTATATATAGTTCACATTCCATAATGTGGGTTTGTTTGGTTGTTTTCAGTTAACCTTTTTGCTTTTTTTTTTTTTTTTTAATATCCAAACACATTCTAGGTGGTGTTGGATATACACACAAACTTACACTCGTAGAACAGAGTGTGCATTTTACAGCATGGTAATGCCCTGGGAACCCCCAGTGGGCTTTATTTTTATCTGGAAAGTGAAGTGAAGTGAAGTCGCTCAATTGTGTCCCACTCTTTGCGACCCCATGGACTGTAACCTATCAGGCTCCTCTGTCCATGGGATTTTCCAGGCAAGAGTACTGGAGTGGATTGCCATTTCCTTCTCCAGCGGATCTTCCCAACCCAGGGATCGAACCCAGGTCTCCCGCATTGTAGACAGACGCTTTACTGTCTGAGCCACCAGGGAAATCCTTTTATCTGGAGCTGACCCCAAACAATATGCCCCTCCTCATTTTCCCTTCAGAGCTAAGTTCCCTGAAGTCTTGTCTATGTCTGCTTTGGCCAAAGCTTACCTCATTCTTTGTTGAGCCCACTTCAGCCTTTACTCCATGAATGCAGGCAAACCGTTTGGTCCAAGATGCTAATGACAACCTCCATTTTGCTAATCTAATGTCAGTCTTCAACTCATCTTACTAGATCTATCAGCAGTATTCAATACCCTTGATCACTCCCTTCTTCTCAAAACCGGAGTCACTTGGGGTCTAGGACACACACAGGGGTTTTCTTACCGGCTACCTTACTGGTCACTCATCCTCACTCTCCTCTGCTGGACCCTCCTCTCCCTTTAATCAAACTTGCCCTGTCCATGTGCCACCCAGGACTTAATCCCTTGACATTTCCTTTATCTGTATGCACTACCTTGATGAGCTCATTCGTTCTGACAAGCTGGTGACTCTTGAATTGAGACCTCTGGGCCGCAACAATGGCCTCATTCTCTGATTCACATTTCAAATGACACTGATGCTCATCATTTAATTTCTTGCTCCCATATGTGCTTGCACTGTCCCCTCTAACTGAAAGGTTCTAGCCATTTCCCTGACTAATGTGTAGGACTAATGTATGTTTAGAAAGTTGTTTAGTAAACTACATATAGTTTATATTTCAAAATGTGGGTTTGTTCAGTTTTCAGTGAACCTTTTTGCTTTTTTTTTTAATTTTTAATATCCAAACACATTCTAGATGGTGTTAGACATAAACAAAAACTTACACTTGCAGAAGAGAGTGTGGATTTAGAGCAGGGACATGTTTTGGAAAGCCCCAAGGGGCTTTATTTCTATCTGGAGCTGATTCCCAAAGAGGTCAGAAAAGAGCTGACCTCTTTTCTCCATGGTGTCTATCGTCTCCTTCTGCCTTAGGTGCCTTGTTATGGTCTGAACTGTGTTCCTCTAAAATTCTTTTGTTGAAACCCTGTCTCCCACTAGGTTTATAAGGAGGGGGATAGGGTTTATAAGGAGGGACTGAGGTCATAGGGTGAAGCTCTAACCCAACAGACTGTAGTGTTAAGAAGAGGAAGAAAGACCTGAAGTCTCTCTCTCTCTCTCTCTCTCTCTCTCTCTCTCTCTCTATCATGTGAGGACACACAGACAAGTCAGCAGGCTGCAAGTCAGGAAGAGAATCTGATCTCTGCCAGAACCTGGATCTCGGATTTTTCCAGCCTCTAGAGCTGTGACAAAATTAGTTTTTGTTGTTTAATCCATCCAGTCTATAGTACTTTGTTTGTGGTGGTTTGAGTTGACTAATACACACATTTCCAGGGCTCTGATGGCATTCTTTCTTTTATTCTATCAAAACCTTTAGCCCAGTGCATTATAACTGCTTGTTTACTTTTCAGTCTTCCCCAAACAAACTTTGATGTATTTGAGTTCAAGACACATTTTATTCATTTTTGTTTTCCAGCAGTCAGAGTAGCTACATACTTTTGCCAATGAATTGACTTAAATACCAGACCTAGGAGAGGGATAGTTTTGTGAAAGTTTATGCCTGACTTAAAGTCTTACCCAGATAGAAAGTTAATTCCTACACAGAAGTAGGCCTTAGCAAAACCAATGAACAGGATGTTTTCTCCTTCTGCTTTTGTTTTTTGTATTTGCTGATAATTTCAATTAACTCCCACTTAAGAACCCAGAGTTTTGGCCTGAAAAGAACACGGAAGGAAATTTTCTCTGGAAGAAAGGTAAAGGGCAATTCTTACCTATTAAGCTTGTTAAAGATATGATTTTGAATATGTAGGTATCCTAATGACCCCTTTCAGAATTAGGAGTTATAAATTATTGTCTCATAGAGAAGAATTCAGATATTTATTTTTCTGCCATTCATGAATTTAACACATAAGCACCATGTCCCAGACAATAAGCTAAATTTTGAAAATGCAGTATTGAATAACATGGACACAGCACCTATTCTCAAGGAACTCGCTGTAGTTGTTGAGTACTTATCTTTTATTTTGTTCACGTAAGTTTTGGAGAATATTCAACAAATGTGACTTTGATTGTTAGCACAACTGCTATCAGAATGTCATCCTGGGAATAGCTAGCCAGCAGAGTTAGCTGTTCCCTAAAGTGAGTTTAGGATAATAAACCATTACAAGCGCCAGGATGAAGGCGCATCTGCTGCATTCCTTAGTAGAGACGTGTCTTTTGATCTTTGTATTGCTACTGCATATCGCAGCGGCTGGCATACAGGCAGTGTTGACACACTGTTTGTTGAACTGTCATCCTGTTTCTCATAGCTAGAGAATACACATTCAATTTACAGAACAGTGATGGTAATTTATTTATATATAAGTTGGAAAGCAATAGTTTTCAGACATAATCATATTTCATATCTAGAAAAAGTACCAATCAGAATACATATTCTAGATTTAAGTTAAAACATTTTCGAAGAGGTCAGTTACTGATGTGACTATTCCACACCTGTTTTAGCTGGAGTTAATGAGGGCTTCCATAGTCTTGCTGTATCTACTATAATAACTATTTGTGGATTGACAAATTAGTGATTTTAGCTCAGTGATTTTTCAGTATCATAGTTATTTAATTATAGGCCTTTGACACTCAACAAGCTTCTTGCTAACCTATGATATTTCAAGACTGAAAGTGTCTTGAATATTTCTTGAACCCATTCCCTTCCTTCTCACATCATTCTTCCTCGATCTAAGCCAGTATTTTTCTGCCAGAGACTAGTGAGCTTCCCTCCTCTGCCTTGATTCTTCTGCATCTTCAACAACATAGACAAGGTGACCTTCCAAATGAGCACATATGATCTGAACACTCATCTCCA
This sequence comes from Ovis canadensis, assembly GCF_042477335.2. NCBI lineage: Eukaryota > Metazoa > Chordata > Mammalia > Artiodactyla > Bovidae > Ovis > Ovis canadensis. The sequence goes on along the minus strand of NC_091247.1, from coordinate 133,712,617 downwards.
TAAAATCCTTATGGATTTCCACTGCTTAAAAGACAGCATCTCAAATGCATAATATTGTCCACAAAATCATCCCTAAGAAAAAGAAATACAAAAAGGCAAAATGGTTGTCTGAGGAGGCCTTACAAATAGCTATGAAAAGAAGAGAAGCAAAAGGCAAAGGAGAAAAGGAAAGATATACCCATTTGAATGAAGAGTTCCAAAAGAATAGCAAGAAGAGATAAGAAAGCCTTCCTCGGTGGTTAATGCAAAGAAATAGAGTGGAATTCCAGTTGAGTTGTTTCAAATCCTGAAAGAAGATGCTGTGAAAGTGCTGCACTCAATATGCCAGCAAATTTGGAAAACTCAGCAGTGGCCATGGGACTGGAAAAGGTCATTTTTCATTCCAATTCCACAGAAAGGCAATGCCAAAGAGTGCTCAAACTACTGCACAATTGCACTCATCTCACATGCTAGTAAAGTAATGCTCAAAATTCTCCAAGCCAGGCTTCAGCAATATGTGAACCATGAACTCCCTGATGTTCAAGCTGGTTTTAGAAATGGCAGAGGAACCAGAGATCAAATTGCCAACATCCGCTGGATCATGGAAAAAGCAAGAGAGTTCCAGAAAAACATCTATTTCTGCTTGATTGACTATGCCAAAGCCTTTGACTGTGTGGATCACAATCAACTGTGGAAAATTCTGAAAGAGATAGGAATACCAGACCACCAGACCTGCCACTTGAGAAATCTGTATGCAGGTCAGGAAGCAACAGTTAGAACTGGACATGGAACAACAGACTGGTTCCAAATAGGAAAAGGAGTATGTCAAGGCTGTATATTGTCACCCTGCTTATTTAACTTATATGCAGAGTACATCATGAGAAACGCTGGGCTGGAAGAAACACAAGCTGTAATCAAGATTGCCAGGAGAAATATCAATAACCTCAGATATGCAGATGACACCACCCTTATAGCAGAAAGTGAAGAGGAACTAAAAAGCCTTTTGATGAAAGTGAAAGAGGAGAGTGAAAAAGTTGGCCTAAAGCTCAACATTCAGAAAACAAAGATCATGGCATCCGGTCCCATCACTTCATGGGAAATAGATGGCAAAACAGTGGAAACAGTGTCAGACTTTATTTTTTTGGGCGCCAAAATCACTGAAGATGGTGATTGCAGCCATGAAATTAAAAGACGCTTATTCCTTGGAAGAAAAGTTATGACCAACCAAGATAGTATATTCAAAAGCAGAGACATTACTTTGCCGACTAAGGTCCGTCTAGTCAAGGCTATGGTTTTTCCTGTGGTCATGTATGGATGTGAGAGTTGGACTGTGAAGAAGGCTGAGCACCGAAGAATTGATGCTTTTGAACTGTGGTGTTGGAGAAGACTCTTGAAAGTCCCTTGGACTGCAAGGAGATCCAACCAGTCCATTCTGAAGGAGATCAGCCCTGGGATTTCTTTGGAGGGAATGACGCTGAAGCTGAAACTTTAGTACTTTGGCCACCTCATGCGAAGAGTTGACTCATTGGAAAAGACTCTGATGCTGGGAGGGATTGGGGGCAGGAGGAGAAGGGGACGACCGAGGATGAGATGGCTGGATGGCATCACTGACTCGATGGATGTGAGTCTGAGTAAATTCCGGGAGCTGGTGATAAACAGGGAGGCCTGGCATGCTGCGATTCATGGGATCGCAAAGAGTCAGACATGACTGAGCAACCGAACTGAATTGAAAGCAATAGAATGGGAAAGATTAGAGATCACAGCAAGAAAATTAGAGATACCAAGGGGATATTTCATGCAAAGATGGGCTCTATAAAGGACAGAAATGACATGGATCTAACAGAAGCAGAAGATACTAAGAAGAGGTGGCAAGAATACACAGAAGAACTGTACAAAAATGATCTTCATGACCCAGATGAATGGTGTGATCATGATGGTGTGATCACTCACCTAGAGCCAGACATCCTGGAATGTGAAGTCAAGTGGGCCTTAGGAAGCATCACTATGAACAACGTTAGTGGAGGTAATGGATTTCAGTTGAGCTATTTCAAATCCTGAAAGATGATGCTGTGAAAGTGTTGCACTCAATATGCCAACAAATTTGGAAAACTTGGCAGTGGCCACAGGACTGGAAAAGGTCAGTTTTCATTCCAGTCCCAAAGAAAGGCAATGCCAAAGGATGCTCAAACCACTGCACAGTTGCACTCAACTCACACACTAGTAAAGTAACGCTCAAAATTCTCCAAGCCAGGCTTCAACAGTACATGAACTGAGAACGTCAGATGTTCAAGCTAGATTTTAAAAAGGCAAAGGAACCAGAGATCAAATTGCCAACATCTGCTGGATCATTGAGAAAGCAAGAGAGTTCCAGAAAAACATTTAGTTCTTCTTTATTGACTATCCCAAAGCCTTTGTGTGGATCATAACAAACTGTGGAAATTCTGAAAGAGATGGGAACACCAGACCACCTGACCTGCCTCTTGAGAAATCTGTATGCAGGTCAAGAAGCAGCAGTTAGAACTGGACATGGAACAACCGACTGGTTCCAAATAGGAAAAGGAGTATGTCAAGGCTATATATTATCACCCTGCTTATTTAATTTATATGCAGAGTACATCATGTGAAATGCCAGGCTGGATGATGCACAAGCTGGAATCAAGATTGCTGGGAGAAATATCAATAACTTCAGATATGCAGATGACACCACTCCTATGGCAGAAGGCTAAGAGGAACTAAAGAACCTCTTAATGAAAGTGAAAGTGGAGAGTGAAAAATTGGCCTAAAACTCAACATTCAGAAAACGAAGATCATGGCATCTGATCCTATCACTTCATGGCAAATAGACGGGGACACAGTGGAAACAGTGACAGACCTTATTTTTGGGGGCTCCAAAAGCACTGCAAATCGTTGCTGGAGCCATGAAATTAAAACACGCTTGCTCCTTGGAAGAAAAGCTGTGACCACCTAGACAGCATCTTAAAAAACAGAGACATTACTTTGCCAACAAAGGTCCGTCTAGTCAAGGCTATGGTTTTTCCAGTAGTCATGTATGGATGTGAGAGTTGGAGTATAAAGAAAGCTGAGCACCAAAGAATTGATGCTTTTGAACTGAGGTGTTGGAGAAGACTCTTGAGAGTCCCTTGGACAGCAAGGAGATCCAACCAGTCCACCCTAAAAGAGATCAGTCCTGAGTAATCATTGGAAGGACTGATGTTGAAGCTGAAACTCCAATCCTTTGGCCACCTGATTCGAAGAACTGACTCTTTGAAAAGACCCTGATCCTAGGAAAGATTGAAGGTGAGTGGAGAAGGGGATGACAGAAGATGAGATGGTTGGATGGCATCACTGACTCAATGAACATGAGTTTGAGTAAGCTCCCAGGAGTTGGTGATGGACAGGGAGGCCTGGAGTGCTGCAGTCTATGGGGTCACAAAGAGTTGGACACGACTGAGTGACTGAACTGAACTGCCCATAAAATACTCAGAACTTGGGCTCAGTCGTCTCTATAACCTCTTCCCTAACCCTCTGCTCCCACTTCATTATAGTACCATCAAATATTTTTCTTTTCCTTTAAATTTTTAATTCTTTTATTTCTTAGACTAGGCCAAGCGTGTGTGCTCAGTTGAGTCTGACTCTGCGACCCTATGTACTGTAGCCCACCAGGCTCCTCTGTCCATGGGATTCTCCAGGCAAGGATATTGGAATGGGTTGCCATATCCTTCTCTAGGGGATCTTCCCAACCCAAGAATCGAACCAGTGTCTTCTGGGTCTTCTGCATTGGCAGGAGGATTCTGTTACCACTGAGCCACCTGGAAAATGTACTTTATTTCTTAGGAACTTTGCAAATTTCCTTTTCTATATAACATAGTCCATTCTGGTTTCTGTTCAGCTAACATGTACTTTGTCTTTCATTTCAGTTCTATTACCATTTCTTTCCTATTACCTAAATTGGATCTTGCTATGATATACCTTCATAGTCCCTTCATGTTTCCTTCACAGAACTTAATCTTAGATTGCAATTATATAATTTCTTAATGTGTAAACACAAATATTCATCTCCTCTTAAATAGCTTGGGATCATATCTCTAGTTTCTAGCACAATACTACTCCATGGAATAATTTACATATTTGGTATATGAATGGAGCAGCAAGAATCATTGGCACAAAAACAGGAAAGTTACATCCAAGAAGTGGATGAGCCCCTCTAGAATATGACAGTTGTCAAGAGAAAAGAGGATGGTAGTATGTTTGCCTGGAGAAGGCAATGGCACCCCACTCCAGTACTCTTGCCTGGAAAATCCCATGGATGGAGGAGCCTGGTGGGCTGCAGTCCATGGGGTCGTGAGGGTCAGACACGACTGAGCGACTTCACTTTCACTTTTCACTTTTCACCTTCATGTATAGGAGAAGGAAATGGCAACCCACTCCAGTGTTCTCTCGCCTGGAGAATCCCAGGGACGGGGGAGCCTGGTGGGTTGCTGTCTATGGGGTCGCACAGAGTCGGACACAATTGAAGCGACTTAGCAGCAGCAGCAGCAGTATGTTTGCCATTCCTAGGATAAACCAAACATGAATTGATAATAGTAAAAAGCATGCTCATTCTCACAGGAGAATCTTAACAATTTTATTTAAGATTTGTGTATAATAAAATTTTTAAAACAACAAGACTTTGTGACACAAAAGAAATACATAATCATAGATGATATTAACTTTACAGCTTATTATACATTAGTACTTAACATTCATGATTGCAGGAAATCTTTTCAATGACCCTGTGAGATAGGTATTGTCTGGCAGATGAACATAATAAAGAACAGTTTAAATGGTAGAGCTAGAGTCTGAAAACCTACACACTCTAATTACAGAGTAGGTGGAGCCATCAAGCTATTGTGCTCATTTGAACACACAGAAAACTGCAATTTAAATCCCTCATATTTTATTAATTGCACCACTATAGTTTGAGAATATACTATGAACCAGCTAGTCCAACAGGCCCTGAGGTTTAGGCACTGATCAAAAGAGACACCTTTACTGCTCTCAAATTGTTTATATTTTATTAAGGCAGGCAGATGAGAAACTTAGAAACAAATAAATAAGATGATTTCAAATATTAATTTTTGTAACTAAGAGTTTTCCCTGTGTTTGAATGGAGCAGCATACTGAGTTTATTAGACTGGATGATCAAGGTAGGGATCTCTGAGGCAAAGGTGTTTGAGCCAAGACTGGAATGATAAGAAGGGTCATACAAGTAAAAGTCTTGTATGACTTTAGATGATCTATGATCTACGATCAGCTGTTGAGGAGACACGCCACGTCCAAGGTAAGGAGCAGTGGCTGTGCTTTGCTGGAGCAGCCATGAAGAGATACCCCACGTCCAAGGTAAGAGAAACCCCAGTAAGACAGTAGGGGCTGAGAGAGGGCATCAGACAGCAGACAGACTGAAACCACAATCACAGAAAACTAGCCAATCTGATTACACGGACCACAGCCTTGTCTAACTCAATGAAACTAAGCCATGCCGTGTGGAGCCACCCAAGACAGACCAGTCATGGTGGAGAGTTCTGACAAAATGTGGTCCACTGGAGAAGGGAATGGCAAACCACTTCAGGATTCTTGCTTGCGAATCACATGAACAGTAAAAAAGAAAAAAGAAAAGGCAAAAATATAGGACACTGAAAGATGAACTCCCCAGGTCGGTAGGTGCCCAATATGCTAAGGGAGATCAGTGGAGAAATAACATCAGAAAGAATAAAGAGACAAAGCCAAAGCAAAAACAACATCCAATTGTGGATGTGACTGGTGATAGAAGCAAGGTCCAATGCTGTAGGAGCAATATTGCATAGGAACCCGGAATGTCAGGTCCATGAATCAAGGCAAATTGGAAGTGGTCAAACAGGAGATGGCAAAAGTGAACGTTGACATTCTATGAATCAGCGAACTAAAATGGACTGGAATGGGTGAATTTAAATCAGATGACCATTATATCTACTACTGTGGGTAGGAATCCCTTAGAAGAAATGGAGTAGCCATCATAGTCAACAAAAGAGTGCTGTACTTGGATGTAATCTCAAAAATGACAGAACGATCTCTGTTCGTTTCCAAGGAAAACCATTCAATATCACAATAATCCAAGTCTATGCCCCGACCAGTAATGCTGAAGAAGCTGAAGTTGAACGATTCTATAAACACCTACAAAACCTTTTAAAACTAACACCCAGAAAAGATGTCCTTTTCATTATAGGGGACTGGAATGCAAAAGTAGGAAGTCAAGAAACACCTGGAGTAACAGGCAGATTTGGCCTTGGAGTACAGAATGAAGCAGAGCAAAGGCTAACAGAGTATTGCCAAGAGAAAGTACTGGTCATAACAAACACCCTCTTCCAACAACACAAGAGAAGATTCTACACACGGACATCAGCAGATGGCCAACACCAAAATCAGATTGATTATATTCTTTGCAGCCAAAGATGGAGAAGCTCTATACAGTCAGCAAAAACAAGACCAGGAGCTGACTGTGGCTCAGGTAATGAACTCCTTATTACCAAATTCAGACTTAAATTGAAGAAAGTAGGGAAAACCACTCAGCCATTCACGTATGACCTAAATCAAATCCCTTATGATTATACAGTGGAAGTGAGAAATAGATTTAAGGGACTAGATTTGATAGACAGTGCCTGATGACAGAGATTCCTATGGACAGTGCCTATGGACAGAGGTTTGTGACACTGTGCAGGAGACAAGACCAACCCCAAGAAAAAGAAATGCAAAAAGGCAAAATGGCTGTCTGAGGAAGCCTTTCAAATAGCTGTGAAAAGAAGAGAAGCCAAAAGCAAAGGAGAAAAGGAAAGATATACCTATTTGAATGCAGAGTTCCAAAGATAGCAAGGAGAGATACAAAGCCTTCCTCAGTGATCAGTGCCAAGAAATAGAGCAAAATAATAGCATGGGAAAGACTAGAGATCTCTTCAAGAGATTAGAGATACCAAGGGGACATTTTACGCAAAGATGGGTACAATAAAGGCCAGAAATGGTATGGACCTAACAGAACCAGAAGATATTAAGAAGAGGTGGCAAGAATACACAGAAGAACTATACAAAAAAGATCTTCATGACCCAGATAATCATGATTGTGTGATCAGTCACCTAGAGCCAGACATCCCGGAATGTGAAGTCAAATGAGCCTTAGGAAGCATTACTACGAACAAAGCTAGTGGAGGTGATGGAATTCCAGTGGAGTTATTTCAAATCCTGAAAGATGATGCTGTGAAAGTGCTGTACTCAATATGCCAGCAAATTTGAAAAACTCAGCCGTGGCCATGGGACTGGAAAAGGTCAGTTTTCATTCCAATTCCAAAGAAAGGCAATACCAAAGAATGGTCAAACTACTGCACAACTGCAATGATGTATTGCTAGATCAAAGAGATCTAAGTAATCAAAATAATGCCAAAAATTCTCCAAGACAGGCTTCAGAAAAATGTGAAACGTGAACTTCTGGATGTTCAAGCTGGAATTAGAAAAGACAGAGGAACCAGAGATCAAATTGCCAACATCTGCTGGATCATGGAAAAAGCAAAAGAGTTCCAGAAAAACATCTATTTCTCCTTTATTGACTATGTCAAAGCCTTTGACTGTGTGATCACAATAAACTGTGGAAAATTCTGAGAGAGATGGGAATACCAGACCACCAGACCTGCCACTTGAGAAATCTGTATGCAGGCCAGGAAGCAACAGTTAGAACTGGACATGGAACAACAGACTGGTTCCAAATAGGAAAAGGAGTACATCGAGGCCGTATATTGTCACCCTGCTTATTTAACTTTTATGCAGAATACATTATGAGAAACGCGGGGCTGGATGAAGCACAAGCTGGAATCAAGATTGCTGGGAAAAATATCAATAACCTCAGATATGCAGATGATAACACCCTTATTGCAGAAAGTGAACAACTAAAAAGCCTCTTGATGAAAGTGAAAGAGGAGAGTGAAAAAGTTGGCCTAAAAATCAACATTTGGAAAGCAAAGATCATGGCATCTGGTCCCATCATTTCATGGCAAATAGATGGGGAAATAGTGGTAACAGTGGCTGACTTTATTTTGGGGGGCTCCCAAATCACTGCAGATTGTGACTGCAGCCTTGAAATTAAAAGACGCTTACTCATTGGAAGAAAAGTTATGACCAACCTAGACAGCATATTAAAAAGCAGGGACATTACTTTGCCAACAAAGGTCTGTCTAGTCAAAGCTATGGTTTTACCAGTAGTCATGTATGGATGTCAGAGTTGGACTGTAAAAAAAGCTGAGTGTTGAGGAATTGATGCTTTTGAACTGTGGTGCTGGAGAAGACTCTTGAGAGTCCCTTGGGTTGCAAGGAGATCAACCAATCCATTCTAAAGGAGATCAGTCCTGGGTGTTCATTGGAGGGCTGATGTTGAAGCTGAAACTCTAATGCTTTAGCCACCTGATGCGAAGAGGTGACTCATTGGAAAAGACCCTGATGCTGGGAAAAATTGAGGGCAGGAGGAGAAGGGGACGACAGAGGATGAGATGGTTGGATGGTATCACCAACTCAACAGACATGAGTTTGAGTAAACTCTGCGAGTTGGTGATGAACAGGGAAGCCTGGTGTGCTGCAGTTCATGGGGTTGGGAAGAGTTGGACAAGATTGAACATGACTGAGCTACTAAAGTGAATGGAACTGAATCAGGTTTAATGCAGAAAAGTTACTGGATATGGTTTAATTTTGACCACACTATCCAATGATATAGTTTCCATGAATAAAACTGTGTTGTGTTATAACTTAAAAAACATTAAATATGATTATATAAATTTTCTACTTGAATGAAACTTGTCTAAGAATTGATCATTTCTAGGGTCCTTGGTCTTGGAGAAAAGAAAGAAAGAAAGAAAGTGAAGTCACTCAGTTGTGTCCGACTCTTTGTGACACCATGAACTGTAACTTACCAGGCTCCTCTGTTCATGGAATTTTCCAGGCAAGAATTCTGGAGTGGGTTTCCATTTCCTTCTCCGGGGATCTTCCCAGCCCAGGGATCGAACCCTGGTTGCCTGCATCGTGGTCAGATACTTTACCGTCTGAGTCACAAGAAGGAAATGGCAATCGACTCTAGTATTCTTGCCTGGAGAATCCTGTGGACGGAGGAGCCTGGTGGGCTGCTGTCCGTAGGGTCTCACAGAGTCGGACACCACTGATGCGACTTAGCATGCATGCATGCATTGGAGAAGGAAATTGCAACCCACTCCAGTATTCTTGCCTGGAGAATCCCAGGGATGGAGGAGCCTGGTGGGCTGCCGTCTATGGGCTCGCTCAGAGTTGGACACGATTGAAGCGACTCAGCAGCTGCAGCAGCAGCAGTAGCAGCAGGGTCCTTTGTCCTTTGTGCCTGGAAAGACTTCTCTGGGAGAGATAAATCCTTGGAAACCTGAAAACATTCTGAGGATTGTGCCTAACAATGTTAACAATTAACAGTGCTGCAAATAGTGTGAAAAATAAATGAGTACTAAAAGCTAAGTAAATAATAACTTCATTTTGAACAAAATTATTTCCTTTACATGTACTAATGACTCTGCATTGATAAACGTTCTCTCCCAGGCTCTTAGTTACATACTCTGCTAAATTTGACCCTAAATTATATTTGTTCTCCAGTCATAGAAACTGACATTGTTAGAGACATTTTGATGGACTTTGTAATACAAGATAAATGTTCTGCCATGGAAGGAAAAGTACCCTTTAATTTAGAAATAGTAGGAAAAAAAGTATTCTCTAGATTTCTTATTTTACAATTTCATTCAGTTAATGAAAAAAATGACAAATTCCCCAAGAAGTTTTGAAACAGCTAAAAGCGGAAAGCAACATTAGCTAATGCAATAAAATATAATATATGAGTAATTATTGAGCATACATTCCTGAATTAGACACTACTGAAGGTTAGGGACACGAGCAACTTCACTGAGGGAGAAAATTGAATTTACTAGGCATAAGTTTCCTCCGGTGTCATGACTCAAACTTGACTATAATAATAATATAATAGCCATCATTTATTAAGTGCATACTATGTGTCTGGCACTGGGAAGTGATTTGCATACATTATTGCATTTGTTCTTGGTAAGAGTCCTTTGAAGGAGATATTATTACCTTCATTTCACAGACAAAGACACTGAGCTTCCCCAGGGTCGGTCATCTGCCCACAGCCTCACTTCTGGTGAGTAGCAGAGTTGAATTCAAACCTAGACTGTAGGATTTGAAAGCCTACCACTGCACCCACTGTTTCCTTTCTATGACTGAATTTCTATTTCTAATGCAACTTTTCTTTTGTCTATAGGTATTATTGATTCTGCATATTCCCGAATTTTTATGTTTTTACCTATTTTGAGAATAAACTCAAGCAAACTTGGCCCTGTATAGATTGGTTATATAATTATCCATATGTCATTTACTTCAAAACTGAACTTGTTGGTTTTGAATATCAGTTTCATTGATAATTTGTTCTGTGATCTTGAGCAACTTAGTTAACTGCTCCAGGGTAACCCCAGGCCTCTGTTTCCTTATCTTCAAAAATGGAGGTATTAATAATACACTATCTATATTACATGATTTTTGTGAAACAAAATAATGTAATTCACTGAAGCCCTCATAGTTACTGCTTTACAATGAGCTTCTATAAATGTTAGCTATTTATATAATTTACTGATGTAATTTTTTAGTGGTCTGAAATCTAGACACTAATCAAGTATTTCAAATATTTACTATGAAAATCCTGAAACTTCACTGGATATTTCATTAATGAAAACAACTACCTGAATTCACACTGGCATGTATTTTTAGCTTTTTCTGATATTTCTTTTTTCATTTTTAACTTCCCCCTAATTTTTCCACTACATTTTTCTAAATTTAGATTCTTTTTTTTTAAACAAGCTGACTCTAAAAGAAACTAATTGGAATTGGAACTAACTAGCCCCAATAAAGAATTAATCTAATTGGAATGGGTATAATATTAACATCATGTCCATAAGGCAAAGAATCTTCACTCTCTTCTCTCTTTCTCCATCTCTTTCTCAGAGATGGGAAATCTATGAGTTGCAAATGTGAAAAATAATTAAAGGTTGTATATGCTTGTCTGTTCTATACAAATTAGCAGCCTGATCCTCTTGTCATAAAGATAATCTATTTTATTCTATGTTAATAGGATGATGCTCAGCAATGTAATAATTCCTGTCTACTTTCTGCTAGTCAATATGCCCTGGAAAAATATTCTATCAAAAACACTGACAAACTGGAGTGGAGCACCCTGAAAATTATCTGTTATGCAGGTGGGAAAAAAGCAAAACAAAACTGAAATCTTGTATGAGAGAGAGAGAATCTTGGAGAGTATGACATAGAAAGAGAAAGTCTGAAGAGCTGTCATAATCAAGAGGGATCAATTAGAACTTTCATGGTGGCTCCATGGCGCTAACTGGACAAATGTATGGAGAGTGTAAGGAGAGCATATTTGAGACAAACTTTCTAGCATGAAACCTGCCTTAATCCATGAGGGACTGCTTCGAGAAAATCACTTCATGGAACGTTCATTGTCACTGAAGTTTTTCAAGGAGTCTCTGTGGGAGGTGTAACACAAGAGACTTCAGCATGTGACTGCAGATTGGGCTCTGTAAAATAGGAGAATAGAACTAACCATATATGCCACTCTAAAGATGGAAAGACATGATGCCCTCAAAATCTTCTGCAGACTGCTTAGGACACAGTAAGTGATCATTAAATAGCTTCTCCAGTAAAAAATATTGCCTTTAAGAAATGATAGCAGAAAGAACTTTACAAAGTTTATTCATTTAATTATTGAAGATATTGTGCACTTATGTGATCCAAGGTTCAAAAACATTCCAAAAGGTCCCACCCTTGCTACCAGTTGCCACCAATTTCTCTTCCATGAAAGCATCCAAATAGGTATGTATAATTCTACTTCTTCTCTTGGTTTCATACAATATCCACTGTTCTAGAATGTCTTTTTAAAATAATATATACTGCTTGTTATCACATAATAGTATATGAAGAGATTCATCATTGTTTGCATTTTATTGAATTCTAGGTACTGCATTCTATTGATATCAAGTTACACTGACTTATTAAATCCCTTGGATCTTTAGGTTTCCTTGTGTATTTTGCTACAAAAATCAAGGTGCAGTAACCAACTTTGTACATAGGTCATATTATACTTATGTGATATTTATAGAAACTTTTCCAGAAGTTGAATTTCTGAATAAATAGGTATCAGTGTGTTTAACTTTGATAGATTTTGCCATGTTGCCTCTGTAGATGTCTTATCACTTATAACTCCTCACAATATATCCAAGTTCTGGTACCCCTCTTCTTCATCACTATATTATACTATTTGATATTTGTTTATGCAGTAGTGAAAAATGGTAGCTCAGTATATGTTTAATTTATATGTTCCTTATGAGTGAAATCCAGTGAATTTTTGTTATGTAAGTATGTTAGGTAGAACTCTAAAGATGTCTCCCTAAAATTCTCATTCGTGTCATAAAGATATCCTATTTAAACACTATTTTTAGGTACTGTTGTGGATAGACTTTGCAGAAATAATTAAAGTTACTAATCAATTGACTTTAAAAAGAGAGACTGTTATGGATTACCTGGGTAGGCCCAATTTAATCAAATAACTCCTTGGAAAAAAGATGAGGAAGGCAGGCAGAAGAGTCAGCCAGAGAAATGCAGCAAAAGAGGCAGGATAAATGAGGTAAAAGAGGAGGTCAGAGAGAATCAAAGCACAAGGAGGACTCAACCCACCACTTCTGGCCATGAGAGGGAGATGGCATGAGTCAAGGAGTGCAGACAGACTTTAGAAGCTGAGAACAACCCCTAGTTCACAGACAGTGCGGAAATGAGGACCTCAGTAGTACAACCACAAGCAGGTAAACTCTGACACCTACCTGAAGGCATCTGGAAGCTTCAGAACCACACACTGAAGAGTGAGTTTTACCTCAATAAAAACAAAACAAGGGAAAATACCTGTTTAGGTTAAGAAAGCAACAGAATATTTTTTATAACAATCAAGGAAAGAAATATGAGATAAACTTTTATATCCTTCAAAGATAAGGCCATTGATAACCAATCAAATCAAGTTAGGAACAAGCTAGACATCTGGGAATATCATTCCCATGAGCTCTTCCTCAGGAACCTACTAGTGAATGAACTTCTACCACAACAAAATGACTGGGGATACTCCATTGTAAGGTTCATGGGGATTCAAACGGAATATTTTTAACTATACAATAAAAATCATTAACTATACAATAAAAACCAAAAAAAAAAATCTTGACAGAATACTATATAAATGTAATACACTCTAAGAAAAGAGATATTCCACAACTGAAAAAATATAAGAAGGCAAGGAATTAACAGAAAGTAGAATTAGTTTCCTGGTATTTTCATAACTATTAATAGGGAGTTTAATAGTATACAAACAGAAGGAGGGAAAAATGATCTAGGGAAAAGGCTAACAGTTTTTCCAAGAGAATGCATTGGTCATAGCAAACACCCTCTTCCAAAAACACAAGAGACAACTCCATACATGGACATCACTAGATAGTCAACACCGAAATCAGATTGATATAGCCTTTGCAGCCAAAGATGGTGAAGCTCTATATAGTCAACAAAAATAAGAGCAAGAGCTCACTGTGGCCCAGATCATGAACTCCTTATTGCCAAATTCAGACTTAAATTGAAGAAAATAGGGAAAACCACTGGACCATTCAGTTATGACCTACATCAAATCCCTTAGGATTATAGTGTAGAAGTGACAAATAGATTCAAGGGATTAGATCTGATACACAGAGTGCCTGAAATGAAGTATAGAGGTTTGTGACATTGTACAGGAGGCAATTATCAAAACCATCCTCAAGAAAAAGAAATGCAAAAAGGCAAAATCGTTGTCTGAGGAGGCCTTACAAATATCTGTGAAAAACAGAGATGCTAAAGGCAAAGGAGAAGGGAGTGGCAAACCACTTCACTACTCTTGCCTTGAGAACCCCATGAACAGTACGAAAAGGCAAAATGACAGGATACTGAAAGAGGAACTCCCCAGGTCAGTAGGTGCCCAATATGCTACTGGAGATCAGTGGAGAAATAACTCCAGAAAGAATGAAGGGACGGAGCCAAAGCAAAAACAATACCCAGTTGTGGATGTGACTGGTGATAGAAGCAAGCTTCGATGCTGTAGGAGCAATATTGCATAGGAACCTGGAATGTCAGGTCCATGAATCAAGGCAAATTGGAAGTGGTCAAACAAGAGATGGCAAGAGTGAACATCGACATTCTAAGAATCAGTGAACTAAAATGGATGGAATGGGTGAATTTAACTCAGATGATCATTATATTTATTACTGTGGGCAGGAATGCCTTAGAAGAAATGGAGTAGCCATCATGGTCAACGAAAGAGTCTGAAATGAAGTACTTGGATGCAATCTCAAAAACTACAGAATGATCTCTGTTCATTTCCAAGGCAAACCATTCGGTATCACAGTAATCCAAGTCTATACCCCAACCAGTAATGCTGAAGAAGCTGAAGTTGAATGATTCTATGAAGACCTATAAACCTTTTAGAACTAACACCCAGAAAATATGTCCTTTTCATTATAGGGGACTGGAATGCAAAATCAGGAAGTCAAGAAACACCTGGAGTAACAGGCAGATTTGGCCTTGGAATGAAGCAGGGCAAAAACTAATAGAGTTTTGCCAAGAAAATGCACTGGTCTTAGCAAACACCCTCTTCCAACAACACGAGAGAAGACTCTACACATAGACATCACCAGGTGGTCAACACTGAAATCAGAGTGATTATATTCTTTGCAGCCAAAGATGGAAAAGTTCTATACAGTCAGCAAAAACAAGACTATGAGCTGACCATGGCTCAGGTCATGAACTCCTTATTGACAAATTCAGACTTAAATTGAAGAAAGTAAGGAAAACCACCCAGCCATTCAGGTATGACCTAAATCAAATCCCTTATGATTATACAGTGGAAGTGAGAAATAGATTTAAGGGACTAGATCTGATAGAGTGCCTGATGAACTATGGACAGAGGTTCGTGACACTGTATAGGAGACAGGGATCAAGACCATCCTCATGGAAAGAAATGCAAAAAAACAACATGGCTGTCTGGGGAGGCCTTACAAATAGCTGTGAAAAGAAGAGAAGTGAAAAGCAAAGGAGACAAGGAAAGATATAAGCATCTGAATGCAGAGTTTCAAAGAATAGCAAGAAGAGATAAGAAAGCCTTCCTCAGCGATCAATGCAAAGAAATAGAGGAAAACAACAGAATGGGAAAGGCTAGAGATCTCTTCAAGAAAATGAGAGATACCAAGGGAACATTTCATGCAAAGATGGGCTCAATAAAGGACAGAAAGGGTATGGACCTAACAGAAGCAGAAGATATGAAGAAGAGGTGGCAAGAATACACAGAAGAGTTGTACAGAAAAGATCTTCAAGATAATCATGATGAAGATAATCACGATGGTGAGATCACTCACCTAGAGCCAGACATCCTGGAATGTGAAGCCAAGTGGGCCTTAGAAAGCATCACTATGAACAAAGCTACTGGAGGTGATGGAAATCCAGTTGAGCTACTCAAAATCGTGAAAGATGATGCTGTGGAAATGTTGCAGTCAATATGCCAGCAAATTTGGAAAACTCAGCAGTGGCCACAGGACTGGAAGAGGTCAGTTTTCATTCCAATCCCAAAGAAAGGCAATGCCAAAGAATGTTCAAACTACCACACAATTGCACTCATCTCACATGCTAGTAAAGTAATGCTCAAAATTCTTCAAGCCAGGCTTTAGCAATATGTGAACCGTGAACTTCCAAATGTTCAAGCTGGTTTTAGAAAAGGCAGAGGAGCCAGAGATCAAATTGCCAACATCCGCTGGATCATGGAAAAAGCAAAAGAGTTCCAGAAAAACATCTATTTCTGCTTTATTAACTATGCCAAAGCCTTTGACTGTGTGGATCACAAGAAACTGTGGAAAATTCTGAAAGAGATGGAAATACCAGACCACCTTTTGCCTCTTGAGAAATCTGTATGCAGGTCAAGAAGCAACAGTTAGAACTGGACATGGAACAACAGACTGGTTCCAAATAGGAAAAGGAGTACGTCGAGGCTGTATATTGTCACCCTCCTTATTTAACTTAAATGCAGAGTACATCATGAGAAATGCTGGGCTGGAAGAAGCACAAGCTGGAATCAAGATTGCCGGGAGAAATATCAATAACCTCAGATATGCAGATGACACCACCCTTATGGCAGAAAGTGAAGAGGAACTAAAAAGCCTCTTGATGAAAGTGAAAGAGGAGAGTGAAAAAGTTGGCTTAAAGCTCAACATTCAGAAAACGAAGATCATGGCATCTGGCCCCATCACTTCATGAGAAATAGATGGGGCAACAGTGGAAATAGTGTCAGACTTTATATTTGGGGGCTCCAAAATCACTGCAGATGGTGATTGCAGCCATGAAATTAAAAGACGCTTACTCCTTGGAAGAAAATTATGACCAACCTAAATAGCATATTCAAAAGCAGAGACATTACTTTGCCGACTAAGGTCCATCAAGTCAAGGCTATGGTTTTTCCAGTAGTCATGTATGGATATGAGAGTTGGATTGTGAAGAAAGCTGAGTGCCAAAGAATTGATGCTTTTGAACTGTGGTGTTTGAGAAGACCCTTGAGAGTCCCTTGGACTGCAAGGAGATCCAACCAGTCCATTCTGAAGGAGATCAGCCCTGGGTGTTCTTTGGAAGGAATGATGCTAAAGCTGAAACTCCAGTACTTTGGCCACCTCATGTGAAGAGTTGACTCATTGGAAAAGACTCTGATGCTGGGAGGGATTGGGGGTAGGAGGAGAAGGGGATGACCGAGGATGAGATGGCTGGATGGCATCACAGACTCAATGGATGTGAGTCTGAGTGAACTCTGGGAGTTGGTGATGGACAGGGAGGCCTGGTGTGCTGCAATTCATGGGGTCACAAAGAGTCGGAAATGACTCAGCAACTGAACTGAACTGAAAGGCAAAGGAGAAAAGGAAAGATATACCCATTTGAATGTAGAGTTCCAGAGAATATTAAGGAGATAAGAAAGCCTTTCTTAATGATCACTGCAAAAAAAAAATAAAATAAAATACAGGAAAACAATAATAGTATGAGAAAGACTAGAGATATATTAAGAAAATTAGAGATATCAAGGGAAAATTTAATGCAAAGATGGGCACAATTAAGGACAGGAATGGTAGGGACCTAAATGAAGCAGAAGATATTAAGAAGAGGTTGCAAGAATATAGAGAACTATCCAAAAAAGGTCTTAATGACCCAGATAACCACAATGGTGTGGTCACTCACCTAGAGCCAGACATCCTGCAATGCAATGTCAAGTGAGCCTTAGGAAGCATCATTATGAGCAAAGCTAGTGGAGGTGATAGATTTCCAACTGAGTTATTTCAATTCCTAAGAGTTGATGCTGTGAAAGTGCTGCACTCAATATGCCACCAAATTGGAAAACTCAGCAGTGGCTACAGGACTCAAAAGGTCAGTTTTCATTCTAATCCCAAAGAAAGGCAATGCCAAAGAATGCTCAAACTACTGCACAATTGCACTCATCTCACACACTAGCAAAGTAATGCTTAAAATTCTCTCAGCCAGGCTTCAACAGTACATGAACTGTGAACTTCCAGATGTTCAAGTTTGATTTAGAAAAAGCAGAGGAACCAGAGATAAAATTGCTAACAACCACTGGATCATAGAAAAAGCAAGAAATCACAGAAAAACATCTCTTCAGCCTTATTGACTAAGCCAAAGCCTTTGTGGATAACCACAAACTGTGGAAAATTCTTCAAGATATGGCAATACCAGACCACCTGACCTGCCTTCTGAGAAATCTGTATGCAGGTCAAGAAGCAACAGTTAGAACTGGACATGGAACAACAGACTGGTTCCAAACAGGAAAAGGAGCACGTCAAGGCTGTATATTGTCACTCTGCTTATTTCTAATATTCTCAAGACATCATGTGAAATGCCAGGCTGGATGAAGCCAAGTTCAAATCAAGACTGCCAGGAGAAATATCTTTAACCTCAGATGACACCATCCTTATGGCAAAAAGCAGTGAGGAACTAAAAAGCCTCTTGATGAAAGTGAAAGAGGACAGTGGAAAAGTTGGCTTAAATCTCAACATTCAAAAGGCCAAGATCATGGCTTCCTGTCCCAACACTTCATGGAAAGTAGATGGGGAAACAATGGAAACAGGGACAGACTTTATTTTCTTGGGCTCCAAAATCACTGCAGATGGAAACTGCAGCCATGAATTTAAAAGACACTTGCTCCTTGGAAGAAAAGCTATGACCAACCTAGACAGCATATTAAAAAGCAGAGACGTTACTTTACCAACAAAGGTCCATCTAGTCAAAGCTACGGTTTTTCTAGTAGTCATGTATGGATGTGACAGTTGGACTATAAAGAAAGCTGTGCACCAAAGAATTAATGCTTTTGAACTGTGGTGTTGGAGAAGACTCTTGAGAGTCCCTTGGACTGCAAGGAGATCCAACCTGTCAAGTCTAAAGGAAATCAGTCCTGTGAGTATTCATTGGCAGAACTGATGCTAAAGCTGAAATTCCAATACTTTGGCCACCTAATGTGAAGCACTGACTCATTGGAAAAGGCCCTGTTGCTGAGAAAGATTGAAGGCAGGAGGTGAAGGGGATGACAGAAGATAAGATGGTTGGTGGCATCACTGATTCAATGGACATCAGTTTGAGCAAGTTCCAGGAGCTGGTGATGGACAGTGAAGCCTGACGTGCTGCAGTCCATGGGGTCACAAAGAGTTGCACATGACTGAATGACTGAACTGGACTGATAATAGTATATAACTTGAGATTCACAAAGCAAGTAGAAGTTAATACATTTAGGGATAAAATATCAAAACTAAAACTTTACCAGTGATTAAAACTGAAGAAAGAGAACAAACAGAGAAATGGGGAAAGAAGATGGTATAATCTAATTTTAGTATTTCTCATAGTAAAAACTAAGTTTCCTAAGAAACAGGTGAGTAAGTGTATTATAAAATTATTGTATAAAGGTAAGTACTAGAGCAAAAGTATATACCTTCTAGGCATCAATAGAAATAAAAAATATGAATAAACTGGCAAAGTAAAAGACATTAAAAGTAACAACTATACTCCAATATAAAATAAAGAAAAAAGAAATCAATATTGTAGAACGAAGACAATCTATCAGTCACATCAGTAATGTGAGCTTATAACATGTTACACGAAAAATTTTTTTAGTTTGGCTAACAAAGCAAAATGGTCCAACTCAAGACCATGTAAAGAAATATACTTAAAGAAATTTAGATGGTTAAAATGAAAATAATTGGCAAAGAAATAACATGCAAATATAAGAACAAAGGAAATATGACTCATGATTTTAATAACAGATAAAATAGAATTCAGGCCAAAAAAAGCATTTTTCTTTATTTTCAAAATTCTATATTTTGAATGAAGTTATTCCTTATTTTAGAGTTTCAACTATTTGGGAAGAATTCAAGTCAATATAAAGAAAGCAAATGATTGAATGAATTTTCTTGCAGCTATCTCTCAGCTTCAATAATTAATGACATTCCATCATTTTTATTTTTTCTGTCCTTATACCCACTCTCCAAATTCCACTTCATTATTCATTACTATTGAATGCATTTTTTAGTTAATGCATATATGTAATAAATTTAAATCCACAAACTATGACTATTTAATTTTGACAAGTGGATGCACTTCTTTAACTCACATCACATCAAGATACAAAATATTTCTATCATCTTGGAAAATTCTCCTATGTCTTTTTAAATCTATATTCCCCTGCCCCCACAGACAACTACTATTTCAATTAAAATATGTATATAGTTAGGTTTGCCTGTTCTAGAACTCATATACATTAAATCACAGAGTATGTGCTATCTTACATCCAGATTCTTTGACTCAGCACATTATCTGTCATATTTCATTTATGACACTGGAAATGCTAGTAGTTATCCCTTTTGATGACTTAGTATTATTCACAGAATAAATATTCCTTATAATCTTTTTTTTTTCTTGTAAAGGTATATTTGGATTGTTTCCAGCCTCTGGTTACTATGAATAAAGCTGGCATAAATATTCTTCAACAAAAATCATTTTAATGGACGCTTGTTTTCATTTCTATTGGATCAGTATCCAGTAGTAGAATTTCTCTGTGTTAGGAACACACATATTTATCTTTCTAGGAAACTACTGAACCCTGTTCCAAAGTGGTTGGGTCATTTACATTTATATCAGCAATGTATGAGAGTCAGGATGCTCAGTATTTGGGGTTGTCTGTCTTTTAATCATAGCCATCCTAATGTGTATAGAAGTAGCTGATTGAGACTTGAACTTATTTTTCCTGATACCTAATAATTATGGGTACTTTTTCATGTGCCAGATTAAAATTATTTTTCATATTTGCTTTGTTGACAACTATAGTTTTTCAGTGTTTAATCATGTATATATCAGATCTTCCAAATTCATCTTTATTCTTGCCTCCATTTTTTTTAACTTCAGTTCTTTCTGAAGTTATACTAACTCATATTTTACATCCACATCTTTTATTGGCATATTCCTGTTAGGCTATTGCATCCCTTTTTTGTATCGTTACTTTGCAAGAAGAAATATTAATACTTCGGTATCTTTTTAAACGATGGTCATACCTAGTCTCAATTTTAGAAAAATTTATTGAAGTATAGTTAATTTATAATATCATGTAAGTTTCACGTGTACAGCAGAGAACACTGTGCTGTACACGTGAAACTTACATGATATATATGAGTCTATGTGTGTATAATCTTTTTCAGATTATTTTCCTTAGGTTATTACATAATATTGAGTTGAGAGTTCCCTGTGCTATACAATAGGTCTTTGAAAAGTGAAAGGATTAGTCACTTCATCTTGTCCAACTCTTTGAATCCCATTGACTGTAGCCTTGCCAGGCTCCTCTACCCATGTAATTCTCCAGGCAACAATACTGGAGTGGGTAGCCAATCCCTTCTCCAGGGGATCTTCCCAACCCAGGTCTCTTGCATTTCAGGCAAATTCTTTACCATCTGAGCCACCAGGAAAGCCCAATAAGGACAGTAGGTCCTTATTGGTTATCTATTTTATATATAGTAATGTGTATATGTTAATTCCAGCCTCACCCTTTTGCCCTCTTAGTCTCAACTTTAACATACTCCATGAAAATAATTTTCTTGTGAGAGAAATTTAACCTGTTTTTCTGTTACTTTCTTTTGATTCTTGAAGCATACTTTTATCAATCATTTCTGGGTTATATTATATTTTGAGTACTTAATTTTGAAATTATTGTGTATTTTCTGTACCATTTACTTGTATAGGTGTTCATAATGACAAGCTGGAATTTGCCTAAATTTTCCCAAGACTCAGGATTTGGGGAGAAAGTTTGTTTATACTTGAGCCAATGAGGATAACTGTAATATTTCCCTCCCTTCCCCCATCTTCTATTTTGTTTCATGAGACAGACTATTTTCAACTGGAGCATATCATTGAGCCTGCCTCTACCTCTTAAAACAAAACTGAGATATGCAAGGTAGCACTGTTGATACATACACCCACTCTGATGATGCAAAGATCAGAAAATGACTTCAGAAAAACATTCTGATATTGTGAGATCTGCAGATTCTGTGTTCTCTGTCACACTGCTGTTCCATTACCAATGCTAATGGAAACTCCTCACCTACTCCAAAATTTGGGGCTCTAGCTGTCTCCTGGTTTTACGAAAGGCATATTATATGCTATTGTTTCCTAGTTTCCTTTCTGCTTTCAATGAGCTCTAAGAAAAAAGAGGGAGATGCTAATCTAAGCTGTCATCTTCAAACTGGCAGGGGTATTTTTAAAAACTTTTTTTCAAAAAAAAAAGTCCTATGTCAGTATCTGCCCTCTTTCTCCCTATTTTGTCTTCTAAAAAATTTATTTATATTTTTTAAACACTTCTGGTTCATGAGATTCAAAAATTTGAAAAGTACTGTGTGAGACAATCTATAGGATTCTTTCCAGTTTTAATTTTTAATTTTCCAGTGGTGAGGATGATCTGTTTTCCTTCCCACCAGTAGTGGGGGATAAACGAATACAAGTTGTCATTTGTCATAACAAAGATGCTTTCTGGGGGCTGAGCCATGGCTTGGTGAAGATTTTCTTCTGCTTGGCTCCTAAAAGCTTAAGGCCTGGCAGAGTCTATAGTCAAGAGACAGTATTGCTATTACTTGTCTGCTACAATCCCTGGCAGGTGTTTCGTTGTGTTTATTTGAAGTAGCAGAGCAAATTTCTTCACCAGTGGCCACATAAACTGTTTGAGCTTTAAATTCATTCATTAGGTCAATTGCTAGTGGATATTTTTGGGAGACTGAATGAGTGTGTGTGCGTGTGTGTGTGTGTGTGTGTGTGCATGCATACTGATGGTCACTAGGGAGCCGCTCTTCCTCTGATATTAGATTTTATAGGTTCACATGAAGCATCAGTTATATATTTTAGAAAAACCAATATTTTAAAAAATCAATATTTACAATCATCATTTGACAAAGGGGTATTTTTGTGGGTGGCTTCAAATGATGAACTACCCTAGTGCATTTCAAGAATTGATGTATCACACACAACCCCCCCTCAATTTCACTAAGAAAAATTTAAGTATACATCAGCTGTGTATTGTACACGTACACATGTATATCTGGATACCTCTAGTACTTAAGAGACCCTGCAATATTGCTTACAACTAAGGAACTTCTATTTGATAGAAGCCAAGTACTCTCACTTGAGCTAAAAACAGTCAGAATATACACAACAGCACTGCCTTTCCTAGCTTTCAAGTGATCTCATCAGTGGTTGAAATTAACAAACGATCCAGGAGTATGAATGCCTCTTGGTACATGGATAGTGTCATTTTAAAATGTGTTTAAGGTGGCTCTGTGGTTCAATGGGCAGTGCATTGGACTTTTAGAATATGTTTAAAGAAGGGTATAACCTTGCTGCTTGCTTGATGTGCAACACCTTTTTGCAACCACAAAAGACGAGGGATGATCTTAGTTGTACTTAACATCTAGAAATTAATTGTTCAGACTATATTACAAAGCTTCAGTAATTAAAACAGTTTGGTACTGGAACAAAAATAGAAATATAGATTAATGGAATGGGATAGAATGTTCAGAGATAAACCCATGCATCTATGGTCAACTAATCTATGACACAGGAGGCAAGAATATACAACGGAGAAAAGACAGTCTCTTTAATAAGTGGTGCTGGGAAAACTGGACAGTTAAATGTAAAAGAATGAAATCAGAACCCTCTCTAACACTGCGCATAAAATTAAACTCAAACTGGAATTAAAGACCCAAATGTAAGGCTGGATACTATAAAACTCTTAGAGGGAAACATAGGAAGAACACTTTCTGAGATAAACTGCAATAGTGTCTTTTTTGATCCACCTTCTAAAGTAACAAAAATAAAAAGCAAATAAACAAATGAGACTAATTACATTTAAAAGCAAAGGAAACCATAAACAAAATAAAAAGACGATCCACAGAATGTGAGAAAATATTTGCAATCAAAGCAACCAACAAGGTATTAATCTCCGAAATACATGAACAGTTCATGCAATTCAGTATAAAAGCAAAAACAAACCCAATCAAAATATAGCCAAAAGACCTAAACAGACATTTCTCCAAAGAAAACATACAGATAGTGAAAAAGAACATGAAAAAGTGCTCAATATCACCATTTACTAGAGAAATACAAATCAAAACTATAATTAGGTATCAACTCACACCAGTCAGAATGGCCATCATCGATAATCCACAAACAAGAAATGCTGGAGAAAGTGAAAGTCGCTCAGTCGTGTCCAACCCTTTAGAACTCCATGGACTGTAGCCTGCCAGGCTCCTCTGCCCATGGAATTTTCCAGACAAGAAATACTGGAGTGGGTTGCCATGCCTTTCTACAGGAAATCTTCCCAACCCAAGAATTGAACCCAGGTCTCCTGTATTGTAGGCAGATTCTTTACTGTTTGAGCTACCCAGCAAGACAAATGCTGGAGAGGATATAGATAAAACAGGGAACCTTCCTACACTGTTGGTGGCAGTGTGAAATTGATAAAGCCAGTATAGAGAACAATATGGAGGTTCCTTAAATTAAAAAAAAAAAAAAAGAACTATCATATGATCCAGAATCCCACTCCAGGGCACACATCCAGAGAAAACCATAATTCAAACAAAGACATGCACCCTAAAGTTAATTGCAGCACTGCTTATAATAGCCAAGACATGGAAGCAACCTAAACGTCCATCAACAGAAGAATGAATAAAGGAGATATGGTACATATACACAATATTACTCAGCCATAAAATTAACAAAATAATGCTATTTGCAGCAACATAGATGGATTTGGAGACTGTCATACTGAGTGATGTAAGTTAGACAGAGGAAGACAAATACAATATAAGAGTGATGTATGATATAAATACCATATATAAGTAATAGTATGGAATCTAAAAAAACTAATACAATGGAACTTATTCACAAAATGAGTTCACTTATATACGGAATCTAAAAAAATGGATACAGTTGAGCTTATTCACAAAACAGAAGTAGAGTTACATATATAAAAATTAAATTTATAGTTACTAGAGGAGAAAGTAAGGTAGGGAAGGATAAATTGGGAGCTTGGGATTGACATATGCAGGCTACTATATATAAAATAGGTAACTAATAAGGACCTACTGTATAGCACAGGGAACTCTACAGAGTACTTTGTTATGACCTATATAGACAAAGAATTTTAAAAAGAGTAGATATATATGTATATATAACATTCACTTTATACCTGAAACTAACACAATATTATAAATCAACTGTACTCTAGTAAATTTTTTTAAAAAAGAAATTAATTCCTCAGATATTCTGTAAGACTGATCCATAGTAAGAAAATTCTGGAAAGATTTCCCTATAAACTTACTCCCAAATTTGCTAGTATGCAATAATAATGTACCTCTCCAGGCACAGAATATTAACATCTGTTCTCTTAGGCATCTCTTTCACAGTACCAGGGGAAAGTCAAGGAAAAGAAAATGTTATTAATACATGCTGAGAGCCAGTGCTATCTCCAGAATTTTTCATTTGTTATCTCACTGAGTCCTAAAGCAACCAATACAATGCAGAGTAGAATTCCCTTAGTATGTGTTAAAAGGCCCTTTTTGTTTCTATGCTATTATTGTCTCAAGAGAGACAGAATTAGTCACTTGAAGTTTTGAGGTCCACATATGAGTAGTGCAAAGAGATCCTGAAGATCTTGAGGGGGTGATGCTACCAAGAAGTCTGTAAAAAATCCCTCTGGCTTGCACTGTGTCTTAAGATGCTGTCCACATAAGCATAACTGAGTCAGAAACTTTTTGTTGACTAAATCCCAAATTGATTCAAAACCTCTGATACATCTTGTGCCTTTCTTTTACCTCTACCTTACATTCAGGGACTGAAGTTTTATTTTCCTCATTAAACACTTTTCTATCCTTTGCATATGTTCCCCACTCAAGAATGCCTATGGAGTAAGTTGTGATCAATTCAGAATCTCTCTATTCATTTGTGACTTGAAGACTGATACATGAGCATTTTCATTTTCACTCTGAGTGGGAAAGTGGGGCTGAGGGGTGGGGTCAGGTGCTGTTCCTTTCTAACTGGTTTTGCAACGCACCCAGCTATCTACCACTTCTCTCAGGCTTCCCAGATATAATACAGGATTGTGCTAGGCAAATGTACATTCTTTTTTGTTCTTTAAAATCAAATCTTACCCCTTAGAATCTAAGCCATTTTGACCCTGTTTACAATTTCTCACCTATGCAACCATCCCCAATAACCAAAGTTAGCTCCAAGGTGACTGTGACCTCCTTCTATAGACGTAGAGCGAAGCGAGTTCTTTCTCCCAAGAACTTAAAATCCTGAATGGAAAAGCAACAACTAATTCATCTTTATGTCAGTTCTCTAGACGGAAGTTTCACAACCTTCCATTATTAGACTTCTTCAACTATATTAGTTCATACTATGCCAGTGCTTTAGTTCAATATTTGTGTAAATTCCATGAGTTATCCAAACTTGCTTCCCATATATTCCTTTTGGTGGTTTCACTTAGTCATCATCTATTTTAATTATTTGTAAACAAACATGTCTAAAATAGTGCATCCACTGATTCTTGATATGGTTTCCTATCCTGCTAAGTGGAACCAAGCAACAGAAAGGCAACCTCCTTTCTCTTCTACTGTCTCCTTTAGAGCCCCCGGTCTACAGTAAATCCTAAACCTCAGTTACATGATAGATTCACCCTGGCTTCTGTTGCGTCTCCAAGACCACGTCCCTCCTAAGGAGAAGGCTCCAAACCCCCATGGCAGTTTTGATAATGCTGCCTCTTTAACACTGCCCACAACTGGAGAGGTCCGAGGGCAAGAAGGGGCTTTGATGATCCCTCCCTGCATCCTCCTGGGAGATTCAGTTTCCTCAGGCTCTGTTATAGCTTAGACAGGAAGAACGTGAAACTGTATCACTGTTCTGAGCTTTTACTGACAGCTTTATTATGTGACATTAAAGGGGCCTTACCTGGGGAGGAGGGTTTAGGATAGACACAATACTACTCAATTATTTCCAAGTGCCTTAAAAAAATCAGTTACCTCGTCATTATGTCATACTCACTATGCATTAAGATATATATTGACAAACCCAGTCAAGTGATACAGTTCTAAACCATCTTTTACCAATAGCATGTAAATGATCCATACTATTCACATTGTATTGGTTGGACAACATTATATTTCAAATTTAGACTTCTCCCCTCACTTATCTGTGGGCATCCACTCTGAAGTCTACACTGGCCCCTGGGATCTCTCCAGCCCTTGGCTCGGCTTTTCCCTAAACTGATGCCATTTCCAGTTTCTTTCCTTGTGAAGGCAAAATGGCTTATAATATCAACACTTAGACCTAAGTCTTGGGCTTGAAATTCACTGTCCCAAGTGGAATTCTAGGTCCATATTTGAGCCAATCACCATTGCTAACAAGACAGACTATGTCTTATGTCATATTCCCAGAAGTTGGGATTTGGGTCAGTTCAGTCCAATCACATATCAGAAGAGGGAAAATATATGCTAACAGGCCAATAAATGAATAAATAAAAAGCAAGTGGTGATAGTATGCTAATTAGATAAAATTATTAGGAAAAAATATTTTCGATGCACTAAATTGAAATTCCAAGGATAGAAGTTTTGTTTGCCATAATTGCTAAAATTGCTTTTATTAATAACATGCCTCTGTGTGCATACACACACAGACACATGCATGATATGCATGCTAAGTCGCGTCAGTCGTGTCCTACTCTGTGTGACCCCATAGATGGCAGCCCACCAGGCTCCTCTGTCCCTGGGGTTCTCCAGGCAAGATACTGGAGTGGGTTACCATTTCCTTCTCCAATGCACACATGCATGAATGCTAAGTCACTTCAGTCGTGTCCGACTCTGTGTGACCCTATAGATGGCAGCCCACCAGGCTCCTCTGTCCCTGGGGTTCTCCAGGCAAGATACTGGAGTGGGATACCATTTCCTTCTCCAATGCATGCATGCATGAATGCTGAGTCACTTCAGTCGTGTCTGACTCTGTGTGACCCTATGGACAGCAGCCCACCAGGCTCCCCTGTCCATGGGATTCTCCAGGCAAGAATACTCTAGAGGGTTGCCATTTCCTTCTCCACAGATATACATGTATAACCAGTTTTATGTATGTGTGTTATATGTACACATACATACATTATATGTACACATGTACATTATATGCAAACATAGAAACATTAATAATATCTATGACTTATTAAGTGATTAATTTATATCCTACCTATTTCTCCAGTGTAAGACTTGTACACTTCTCAGGCAAAAGAGTAAATTTTTAGCCTGTTTTTGTAACTCACATAACTCAGCGAGGCCACAGTGTTGTACAGAAGAAGCCAATTCTGACTCCCTGTTGGAACTGTTTCTTTGACTTGCTTTTGGTTGCTTTTGTTATTATAATCATACAGAAGGCCTGCCTCAGAATTCTGCCCCTCTGCATGACTGTTAAACTAAAGTGCCTTTGTTCAGAACCCTGTCCACCTGTAGATAGCAGAAAGGAAGAAATTAACACATCCCCTTTGGAGGCTTGCCATTCTGGGAGATGTTTGCAAGATTAATGACCTTTTTACTTTGCTTCCTCAACCCCCCCTATCTCTGATCTATAAAAGAACTTGGCATCCAAACTCCAATAAGATGATTATTTTGAGGCACTAGCCTGACATCATCTTGGTCAGCCAACTCCCCAAATAAAGTCTCTTCCTTGCCTCAACCCCTCAACTCTCAGATTCATTAACCTGTTGTATGGCTAACAGAGTGAGCTTGGACTTGGTAACAACAGGACTGGAAAAAGTCAGTTTCATACCAATACCAAAGAAAAGCAATGACAAAGGGTGTTTAAACTACTGAACATTTACACTCATTCCACATGCTCACCAGGTTATGCTCACAATCTTTCAAGCCACGCTTCAGCAGTACATGCACCAAGAAATTCCAGATGTACAAGTTGGGTTTAGAAAAGACAGAACAACCAGAGATCAAATTGACAACATTCATTGCATCATAGACAAAGCAAAGGAACTCCAAAAAAAAAAAAAAATCTACTTCCGTTTTATCGACTATGCTAAGGCCTTTGACTATGTGGATCACAACAAACTGGAAAATTCTTAAAGGGGTGGGCATAGCAGACCACTTTACCTGTCTCCTGAGAAACTTGTATGTGGGTCAACAAGTAACAGTTAGAGTAGGACATGGAACAATAGGCTGGTTCCAAATTGGGAAAGGAGTATGACAAGGCTGTATTTTGTCACCTTACTTATTTAATTTATATGCAGAGTACATCATGCAAAATGCTGGGCAGGATGAATCACAACCTGGAATCAAGATTGCTGGGAAAAATATAAACCACTTCAGATAAGCAGATGATACCACTCTAATGGCAGAAAGTGAGGAAGAACTCAAGAGTCTCTTTGATGGGTGGAAGAAAAGAGTGAAAAGGCTGGCTTGAAATTCAACATTCAAAAAACTAAGATCATGGAATTCAGTCCTATCACTTAATGGCAAATAGATAGGGAAAAAATGGAAACAGTGACAAATTTTATTCTCCAGGCCTCCTAAATCACCGTGGATGGTGACATGAAATTAAAAGACACTCGCTCCTTGGAAGAAAAGCTATGACAAAGCTAGGCAGTATATTAAAAAGCAGAGACATCACTTCACAGATAAAGGTCTCTACAGTCAAAGCTATGATTTTTCCAGCAGTCAGGTATGGTTGTGAGAGCTATACCAAAAAGAAGGCTGAGCACTGAAGAATTGATGCTTTTGAACCGTGGCAGTGGAGAAGACTCTTGATTGCCCTTTGAACTCTAAAGAGATCAAACCCAACAATCCTAAAGGAAATCAACTGAATATTCATTGGAAGGACTGAAGCTGAAGCTAAAGCTCCGGTATTTTGGCCACCTGATGTGAAGAGCCAACTCATTGGAAAAGATCCCAATGATGGGAAAGATTAAAGGCAAAAGAAGGGGGCGGCAGAGGATGAGATGGTTAGATAGCATTAGTGACTCTATGGACATGAATTTGAGCAGACTCTGGGAGATAGCAGAAGACAGAGGAGCCTGGTGTACAGTCAGAAATGACTTAGCAACTGAACAACAAATAACTCAGATACACGGTGAGGTAAATGCTATTTTACCCACTCTAAGAAATCATAATCATATATAGTAGTATTGCATTGGTTACATGATCTGTATTTAAAATATCTACAAAAGACGTACAGTCAAGTATGTAATAAACACAAATGTACATATGTATATACATACATACTACATAACGTACATGTGTATAGATACACATACATGTGTGTATATATGTCCTTTTTGTGTGTATGTAGCCAAAAATATCAAATTATAAGACAGTTACCAGAGGAAAATATTTGGTATTTTCTTTCCATATGGGAAGCATTTGCAAACCATCACCTTCTTAATTTCATCTCTGAACATTTTGTTTACTTGATGTTAAGAATCTATCAGACATAGATGCTACATGCTCTAGCTAATTTGGTTCTCAATCATTCATTTACCAACATGTCAAGCAATCCTGAGATTATTTCTGGGATCACCACTTACGACAAACCAAACTTTATTTCAGCTTCTGTGTCATTTATTCCTACGAATTAAACAGAATATTTTCCCCAGAGATAAGGAAAGATGGTTTCATATTTTCCCTCCATTTTTGGGAAGATTTATACGTACTCCTCTTTTCATAAAGCTATGTAGCTATTGAATTGTAACCCCTTCCCCCCACCTTCAAAGCTGATTCCCCAATCTTTTTTAGAGGAAGCTTCCTTTGAGAAGGAACTGTAACACCAGACACAATCAGACTTTGTCCAGTTCACAAAGGCAGCAGTTTATAGCTCTCTGAGTTCAATCAGTGGCCTTGGAGCCAATAGATTAGGAATTTCTTGAGGGCCTAATTGTTCTTCTTCTGGTTAGTACTTCTCAAACACGAAATCATGCTGCCTAATGGATATTCATGAAAAAAGGGTTTAAGTCAAAAGACGAAGAGGTGAGGTTTTGTAATCTTACTACCCTTGGAGTCTTTTTCAGCCTATTCAATTAACCCTTAGAATTGCTACCTTCTTTGATTCTCAAAATTTTGTTTTCTGATAAGGGATAGTGTAGCAGACTAATTCTTGATGCTGAGCCAATGTACAGTACTTTGAAGGTGAAGGATGCCATATAGGTCATTCTCCCCTCTCTGGAGCATAAACATATATCTTTCTCATTTTGCCTTCCCCAGCCTTCTGAGTCAAAGAGAGAGTGTGAGGCAAACTTTTGCCAAGTTCCATGAGGGCTCCCTCAGAGTTGATTTCAATCTTAATCTTTCACAGGAGATGATTTTTACTCAGTCCAAATATTACTCTCAACTGCAAGCCTTCATCCCAGCTTGTCATGTGTGCATGGGCTCTTCTGCTTACCAGAAGAGTCCCATAAAGTTGAGTCATGCTGCTGACGCAGACCCCACATTTCCTTGAGCACTTGCATGCATACAACATGTCTTTCTGCTTTGATCCTACAGAAAGTGGTTTTAACACTTTCTTTAGCCCCTGCAACCAAAAAAAGAACAGTTGGTAAGGAATCTGTAGGGTTTTTAACCATCAGCTTTAAGTCTAGTCTTTCAAAATTCAGAAAAGGAAGGAAAAATGGCAATAATCATGAGCCTTCCAGATTAATGAATAGAATGAATCTAAATGAAAAGTTAAGATACATGGAATTGACGATTTGATTAACTCCTCCCCAAACTATTTTGAGTTCAGTTTTCCCTCACATGGTTAGTTTAGAAATTTTGGAATAAGGACAGAGTGGGGAAGAATTGATAGAATTATCCAGATAAGTTATCTTCTACATTTTCTTATCATCATAGAGATAAAAAAACTAATATTTTACTAACCATCACTCCAAGCTATGACTTGCTTCTCAATAGTTTACACTTGAAATATTTATATTCTTTATTTTAGCTGAATTTTTAAAAAGGCAAATATATTTGTATTGTGTATTAATATGTTTGTACCCCTAGAAGGGGACGAAAGAGGATGAGATGGTTAGACAGTATCACCAACTCAATGGATACGAGTTTGAGCAAGCTCTGGGAGATAGCGAAGGACAGGGAAGCCTGCGCACTACAGTCTGTGAGATTGCAAACAGCTGGACACGACTATCGACTGAACAACAACAAAACATAGATATACACATTTAATATATTCTCTATAGATATATTTTAATATTCAAATTCAATAAATATAAGATCATGGCATCCGGTCCAATCACTTCATGGCAAATAGATGAGGAAACAGTGGAAACATGGCAAATAGATGGCTAACTTTATTTTTCTGGGCTCCAAAATCACTGCAGATGGTGATTGTAGCCATGAAATTAAGAGATGCTTACTCCTTGGAAGGACAGTTATGACCAACCTAGATAGCATATTAAAAAGCAGAGACTTTGTAGTAGAGCCTGAAGTCAGGCTACAAAGCCACAGTCATCAAGACAGTATGGTACTGGCACAAAGACAGACATATAGATCAATGCAACAAAATAGAAAGCCCAGAGATAAATCCACACACATATGGACACCTTATCTTTGACAAAGGAGGCAAGAATATACAATGGAGTAAAGACAATCTCTTTAACAAGTGGTGCTGGGAAAACTGGTCAACCACTTGTAAAAGAATGAAACTAGATCACTTTCTAACACCGTACACAAAAATAAACTCAAAATGGATTAAAGATCTAAATGTAAGATCAGAAACTATAAAACTCCTAGAGGAGAATATAGGCAAAACACTCTCCGACATAAATCACAGCAGGATCCTCTATGATCCACCTCCCAGAATTCTGGAAATAAAAGCAAAAATAAACAAATGGGATCTAATTAAAATTAAAAGCTTCTGCACAACAAAGGAAAATATAAGCAAGGTGAAAAGACAGCCTTCTGAATGGGAGAAAATAATAGCAAATGAAGCAACTGACAAACAACTAATCTCAAAAATATACAAGCAACTTATGCAGCTCAACTCCAGAAAAATAAACGACCCAATCAAAAAATGGGCCAAAGAACTAAATAGACATTTCTCCAAAGAAGACATACGGATGGCTAACAAACACATGAAAAGATGCTCAACATCACTCATTATCAGAGAAATGCAAGTCAAAACCACAGCGAGGTACCACTTCACACCAGTCAGAATGGCTGCGATCCAAAAATCTGCAAGCAATAAATGCTGGAGAGGGTGTGGAGAAAAGGGAACCCTCCTACACTGTTGGTGGGAATGCAAACTAGTACAGCCACTATGGAGAACAGTGTGGAGATTCCTTAAAAAATTGCAAATAGAACTACCTTATGACCCAGCAATCCGACTGCTGGGCATACACACCGAGGAAACCAGAATTGAAAGAGACACATGTACCCCAATGTTCATCGCAGCACTGTTTATAATAGCCAGGACATGGAAACAACCTAGATGTCCATCAGCAGATGAATGGATAAGAAAGCTGTGGTACATATACACAATGGAGTATTACTCAGCCATTAAAAAGAATTCATTTGAATCAGTTCTGATGAGATGGATGAAACTGGAGCCGATTATACAGAGTGAAGTAAGCCAGAAAGAAAAACACCAATACAGTATACTAACACATATATATGGAATTTAGGAAGATGGAAATGACGACCCTGTATGCAAGACAGGGAAAGAGACACAGATGTGTATAACGGACTTTTGGACTCAGAGGGAGAGGGAGAGGGTGGGATGATTTGGGAGAATGGGAATTCTAACATGTATACTATCATGTAAGAATTGAATCGCCAGTCCATGTCTGACGTGGGGTGCAGCATGCTTGGGGCTGGTGCATGGGGATGACCCAGAGAGATGTTATGGGGAGGGAGGTGGGAGGGGGGTTCATGTTTGGGAACGCATGTAAGAATTAAAGATTTTAAAATTAAAAAAAAAAAAAGCAGAGACTTTACTTTGACAACAAAGGTCTGTCTAGTCAAGGCTATGGTTTTTCCAGTAGTCATGTATGGATGTCAGAGTTGGACTATAAAGAATGCTGAGCACTGAAGAATTAATGCTTTTGAACTGTAGTGTTGGAGAAGACTCTTGAGAGTCCATTGGACTTCAAGGAGATCCAACCAGTCCATCCTAAAGGAGATCAGTTCTGGGTGTTCATTGGAAGGACTGATGTTGAAGCTGAAACTCCCAATACTTTGGCCACCTGATGCGAAGAGGTAACTCACTGGAAAAGACCCTGATGCTGGGAAAGATTGAGGGCAGGAGGAGAAGGGCATTACAGAGGATGAGATGGTTGGATGGCATCCCCAACTCGATGGACATGGGTTTGGGTGGACTCCAGGAGTTGTTGATGGACAGGGAGGCCTGGTGTGCTGCAGTTCGTGGGGTTGCAAAGAGTCAGACATGACTCAGTGACTGAACTGAACTGAACTGAAAACGTGCTTTGTGCATGGGGCTGTTGGTGGTACAATGCACAAATCAACATGACCTTATTATCAAAAATGATAAGCAAATGATATCATACTGGGAACAACAGAAACATTTATGACTTCTATTACCACCATTATTTGTACTGGGTTTTACAACATTCACAGTCACACACATTAAACTTTAGAAAAACTCAGTGGAATAAATAGTCTTGGTACTATTTTTAACTCCATTTTACAGATGTAGTTACTTTGGCCACCTGATGCAAAGAACTGACTCATTGGAAAAGACCCTGATGCTGGGAAAGATTGAAGGCAGGGGAGAAGGAGACGACAGAGGATGTGATGGCTGGATGGCATCACCGATGCGGTGGACATGAGTTTGAGCAGGCTCCAGAAGCTGGTGATGGACAGGGAAGCCTGATGTGCTGCAGCCCATGGGGTCACAAAGAGTCAGCCACGACTGAGTGACTGAACTGAACTGAACAGATGTAGAAACCAGAGTGATTTTCCCAAGGTCATGTGGTTAGGAAGTGGTGGAGCCAACAGGCAAAAGCACATTTTCTGAATGAAAAAAAATTTTTTTTCTATGACACCATACCACTGATCAAATATCAGTACAAGTTTAAGGTCTTCAAGTGTCTGCAAAGACACTCATATGTGCAACAGCTGTTTAGAGAAAATAACCACTGTCCAATAGAACTTTCTACTATGACAGAAATATTCTATATCTGCACTGTGTAATATGGTAGCCCTTAGTCACACCTGACTACTGTGCACTTGAAATTGTGGTTACTAATGCAACTGAGGAACTTAATTAATTGTACTTAAGTTTAATCAATTTAAATAGTCACCTGTGACCAATGGCTTCCATATTAGAGGGCACAGGTTGTAAATTATTCTCAGAGAGCAGTCACTAAGCTCTTTTCCATTTGGAGTGGTCAAATGAAGACTGTGTTTTAGGATATTAGAGAGATTATACTATAATTTTCTCCCCAGATACGTAGTTAGTAGTTTGGTTGAGATTATTCATATCTATCAGATTTGAATGGGCAAAGACCTCAAACAGGAGGGATAACAGTAAAAGTGGAAAGAGAAGAAATGATGAAACAGCAGTTGCTAGGACTTGAGTACTCATTAACTGTGAGACACCAATTTTCCTTCTTCAGTGCCTGAGAGACAGTGAAATAATTGAAAAAGAAAATAGGTTAATAAGTACAGGCAGCTGGTTCTGAGGTAAAGACAATTTGATCTTTTTAAAGCATCCTCATAGGATGTAGGGATGAATTCATTAAATGTCAATGAAAAGAGTGCATCAACTCTTTTATCTTGCTTTAGAAACGCAAGATATTGAATTTAAAGTATCTAGTTGGAACTGTCAGGTCCTGGTCAGGAACAAAGCTAACATCCAATACAGACTTTCCTTACTTTAAGTTAAGTGCTTATTTAATTGTACCATCATTGTCTATACTCTAAAAAACATGGGGAGAAAAAATAAGGAAAAGGAAAGGAGAGCCTTCACTAAAGAAGTAAGGGCTCAGTTCACAGTCAATGACTGATATAAATCCAGTCTTGAAACTAATGGCTTTATATCTTGAACTTCATTAAATTACTTTTGAAGTCTGGGACTGAGTGATGTTTAGCTTTATTTCTTGTGATGTGAAATTCAGGTAGCATTGGTTGGACAATGGCTTTGTACTAGGCACTGTGGCAGAATCCTCTGCGCTAAAGAAATCTACAGTCTTACTGAGGTTTAAGGCAGGAAGACAAATCACCACTCTACAAGGAATGTGTTGAACTATGTTGTTCTGTTTGAGTTTAAAGAAAGAAGGGACACATGGCCACTCATGAAGGACATCAGAAATGGATTTTTGGAGAAAACTGTAATTTCATAAGTTGACATATAAAGATAGTTACAGGACTTTCAAACCCAGACAAAATGTCAAGGATATTCTAAGGACCAGAGTAATTATGAGTCACATTATTATAGTAGAACTCTGAAGTGGGTTTGAGAAAACTTACCCAGTTTTAGTCTTTTGAAAAACTAAACTGGTAACGGAGGTTTAGGGTGATACTGTGGGGAATCCTGAAGTTTAGGCACATTCGTCCAACAAGTATTCAGTGAACATCTACTGAATACCGGCTATTCTCTTGGATTGTAAGGGCAACAGTGAATGGATAAAGTGGACCGATTCTCTACCACTTATTTTCAGTGGAAAAGAAACAATAAGTCAAAAAATTACACAAGTAATTAGTTTTAGTTGTGAGACATTCTTTTAGGAAAATAAAAAATGATGTGAAAGTGGATAATAGAGAAGCCACAGTCCATGGGGTCACAAAGAGTTGGACACCACGGAGCGACTATCATAATATGTCCTCTAAGGAGTCAAGGAAGACACTTCTGAGGAAGTTACATTTAAGCTGAGGCCCAAAAGAGCTGCAGGGCTTCCCAGGTGGCACTAGTAGTAAAGATCCCACCTGCCAATTCAGGAGACGGAAGAGATAAGTAGTATGTTCAAAGGTCCTGGGGTAGGTATAATCTTAATTAATTCAAGGACCTGAAAGAAAGTCTATTTGGCAGATGACTGATAGTGAAGAGGGTGAACAGAAAGAAAGAAAATCAAGGAAGTAGGTGAGTGGTAATGAAGAGGGTGAATAGAAAAAGATAAAATCCGGGGCCAGGTTAGGATCAGATCATGCATGGTCCTGGGATCTACTGAAAGCATTTTGACCTTTACTCTAAGAGCAATAAAAAGCCATTGAATGATTCTAAAAGGGGATGTCAGCAGGGTAGAGATACTATATCAGTAGGGTTTTCAACTGCAAACACTGAAATCTACTTTATCTAGTTTAACTAGAAAAATTTCTAAAGATATAACTAAATTTTAACAGAAAA
Organism: Ovis canadensis; assembly: GCF_042477335.2. Classification (NCBI taxonomy): domain Eukaryota; kingdom Metazoa; phylum Chordata; class Mammalia; order Artiodactyla; family Bovidae; genus Ovis; species Ovis canadensis. Next base: position 133,675,534 of record NC_091247.1, on the reverse strand, counting down.
ACAGAATAAAAATATGAAGTACTTTAAACAGAAAGTAAAATTACTGAAGGATACGAGGATAAGAGAATTAGAATACACAGCCAGATGCTAGAAGGCTGCCGTACGACAGACCCTACTGCCATCCTTGCTGCTATGAAAAGAGCTCAGACTTCATCACCGATGTTGGCTACAGGATGCTGTTAGTAGACCACAACAGGAGCTGTCTCTGAAATGAGAGTGCTGCCTACCCTGCTCTTCCTTCTCTTCAGAATGAATGCTCCCTCTTTATGTCACTACCTTCTAAATTGAAATCTCCAGGGGTGTGTCAGACTGCTCACATATCTTAGAGAAACATGAATTTTTAAGATGGGAAATTCCTCAAATATAAACTAAGCATTTGAAGTTCTTGGATAAGCAAAAAGAAGTAAAAGTCCATTAAAATGTCTATATTCAATTTTGCAGAAGTCATTAAAATTTGCAAGTGAAAGAGACCCATGAGCTATATTTTAGGAAGATAAAATTTGGTAATTATATGCAGGCTAATGGGTATGCAGGACAAATCTGATAGGAGGCTTTTGCAAAGTTTTAATGAGGCACTAAATATCAAAACTAGAGAATTGGAAGTAGAAAAAACATGACTATATGAGAAATAGTTTGAGCAAGAGTATCTACATCACATTTTTTAAAATGAGAAGGATCATAGTTGGCTCTCAGTTTCCAAGCTTGGATGACTATGAGAATGGGGGAACCAGTAGGAGAAATTCTGACCATCTTTTGAGATGCTCTTGGGATGTGCAAATGAAGATATCCACTGAGTAGTTGAGGTTAAGAGGACATAAGGCCTAGGGAAATAGACATGGCTACTGTTTTAAAGGGTGGGGACCCACTTCTTAAATGATGTTTTTCCCATATGATGGGAGCTCAAATACTATAATACAGGCTCTGAAACCCTTTCACTCACTCAATGCCAAGGGATATGAGTAGTTTATCCAATTATTAAATGTGTAAGGAAGAAACATGGCTGTGTTTTGCCCTTTTTCATCCCTGTTAGTCAGTGCATGCTTTCCATTATTTCCCATATCCTGGAACTTGTGCTGGGGTAGGCTCTGTGCTGCAGAGTGAGGGACTGAGGACTGTAGCTTTTGAAGGAACGACATTAAGATCCTGCATCTTTTTTCATGCTAAATGGAAACACTGGAAAATAAAACAAGAGCAATTCGGGGGAGTAAAACATACATGAGAAGTGATGGAGTGTCTAATGTGGCCAGGCATATGGTTCTAGGCTTTGAATTTGATGTGCTAGTTAAACATTTTAACCTTAGTCACTTTCAGAAGCTTATATTGAGCCAGATTTTAACAAAAGCTTAAAACTCTGAGTCAAAGGTATTTTGACTTTGGTGTGGTACCTCAGCCTATGTCAGCTTTGGCCACAGGTGGGTTTCTATAAAGCGTTTCCAAAGAGGCAGGGATCTGAGGAAATGTGGGCCTTGAAAAAATGCACTCAGACCACAGAAAAGGCACTCGGGTCCTGGTAGAAGTGCTCAGGTGGTAAAGGTGCAGCCAGGAGGGCCAGTAAAGGTCTGAGGACTGTTTAGATCGTGTCAGAGAACTCCAGACCAGCGGACTGCAGCAAACTGCTGGCTGTTCTCAGAGTTGCAAGCAGTTTCAGGGTGTGAGACACTGCAGAGTATAACCTGCCCCTGCAGGCTAGGTCGAGGGAGCCAGAGATGCTTCTCAGTCTCAGCCCATTTTCTCTTCTTCCAGCGAGCAACTAGATCTCATTTTCCAGTCTTCCTTGCAGTCCTATGCCCAGGTTTTAGTTAACAGACTATGAGGGGAAGTGATGGTGTACATTTTTATACTTGGCTCTTGCAAACCTTTCTCATATCATCTTCTCTGCTTTCTTTCCCTTCCTTAGTTTGGCCAGATCAACAAGGAACCTTGGGATCCACCCGGTGAAGATGATGGGACTAAAAAGTAAAATTAAAATTAAGATGTAACATATGTGTAGCTCTCGCCTCCCCAGAAACAGTAAATGCTTAGGATTTAATTTAGCTTCTTGAAGGTAGATTTCTTCCAGTTGAGATTAAATCGATAGGTTATGGGTTATGAGTGGATTAGATTGACTAACATCCTAACAAGTTTAAAAACAAGCAGAATTTCTTTTCTTTTTTTTTTTTAGTTTTTTATTTTTTAAATTTTAAAATCTTTAATTCTTACATGTGTTCCCAAACATGAACCCCCCTCCCACCTCCCTCCCCATAACATCTCTCTGGGTCATCCCCATGCACCAGCCCCAAGCATGCTGTATCCTGCGTCAGACATAGACTGGCGATTCAATTCTTACATGATAGTATACATGTTAGAATTCCCATTCTCCCAAATCATCCCACCCTCTTCCTCTCCCTCTGAGTCCAAAAGTCCGTTATACACATCTGTGTCTTTTTTCCTGTCTTGCATACAGGGTCATCATTGCCATCTTCCTAAATTCCGTATATATGTGTTAGTATACTGTATTGGTGTTTTTCTTTCTGGCTTACTTCACTCTGTATAATCGGCTCCAGTTTCATCCACCTCATTAGAACTGATTCAAATGAATTCTTTTTAACGGCTGAGTAATACTCCATTGTGTATATGTACCACAGCTTTCTTATCCATTCATCTGCTGATGGACATCTAGGTTGTTTCCATGTCCTGGCTATTATAAACAGTGCTGCGATGAACATTGGGGTACATGTGTCTCTTTCAATTCTGGTTTCCTCGGTGTGTATGCCCAGCAGTCGGATTGCTGGGTCATACGGTAGTTCTATTTGCAATTTTTTAAGGAATCTCCACACTGTTCTCCATAGTGGCTGTACTAGTTTGCATTCCCACCAACAGTGTAGGAGGGTTCCCTTTTCTCCACACCCTCTCCAGCATTTATTGCTTGCAGATTTTTGGATCGCAGCCATTCTGACTGGTGTGAAGTGGTACCTCGTTGTGGTTTTGACTTGCATTTCTCTAATAATGAGTGATGTTGAGCATCTTTTCATGTGTTTGTTAGCCATCCGTATGTCTTCTTTGGAGAAATGTCTGTTTAGTTCTTTGGCCCATTTTTTGATTGGGTCGTTTATTTTTCTGGAATTGAGCTGCATAAGTTGCTTGTATATTTTTGAGATTAGTTGTTTGTCAGTTGCTTCATTTGCTATTATTTTCTCCCATTCAGAAGGCTGTCTTTTCACCTTGCTTATATTTTCCTTTGTCGTGCAGAAGCTTTTAATTTTAATTAGATCCCATTTGTTTATTTTTGCTTTTATTTCCAGAATTCTGGGGAAAAACAAGCAGAATTTCTACATCTACTCTTTGTTTCACTCAAATACCAAAGAGCTTTTGCTATTTTTTAAATATTGCTGAATACTGTGTTTATAATTTTTCCTAGGAGCAAAACTGTGGCTATGGACTGAATTATCTGAAGAAAAAATTGGTGTGAGGCCAGTACTGTAATAATCTTGGATGTCTGGATTCCATTACTGTGAGGCAAAAAATTAAAACCATAATACAACACCTAAAAACAGATAAAATGAAAAAAAAAAAGCTGTCTAATGTTGTCAGGGATATGGAGCAATCAGGACTCTCAAATACTGTCATGGAGTTATAAAATGATATATCTTACTTTGGAAAAAACTTGGTAGTTTTTAATAAAATTAAATATTCTTCTATCCTATGGCCTAGGAATTCTCCTAGGTATTTATTCAGGAAAAATGAAGATATAGACACAAAGCTCTTTGTGCAATAATGTCCATGATGACTTTACTCACAACATCCCCAAAGCTGGAAATAGCTCAGGTATCCATCAACAGGAGAACAGACTTAAAAAAAATTACTGTGGCATCTTCCTACATTTAACGCTCCCTCCACATTCCTTCCTACTCAGTAGCAATAACTAATCCACTGCTGACACATGACAGCATAGATGGATTTCAAAAACATCCTTTTTTTAAGTGAAAGAAGCCAGAGGCTAGAGTACTTTATGATGCTATGTACACGCATTTGTAAATTAGAGGAAACTGGTGTATGGTGAGAACGCAGAGCAACTGCTTCTTGAGGGACAGAAATTTACTGGGAGGCAGCACTAGGGCACTTCCTGGAGTGACAAGAAATGTCCATTTCTTGATGGATGTATGATGTATATGCTTGTCAAAACTAATTGAACTGTCCACTTTAAATTTGTACATTTCATTATTTGCCCAGCACTATTGTCTGGAAAATCCCATGGACAGAGGAGCCTGGTAGCCTACAGTCCATGGGGTCGCAAAGAGTTGGACACGATTGAGCGACTTTACTTATGCATCAATAAAAACATAAATTACAAAACTTCTGCTTTAAAAAATGAGGCAAAGAACTCAGCTTCAAAAGAACTATCAGCATTCTAGCAAACAATAGCCTAGCTTTGAGCTGCTGAAGGAGGCTCAACTCTGCCCAGGTATGGAGAACCTCTCTGGACAATTATTGGCAAGGTTAGGAGATGCTGTAAATGGATTTTTGACTCTTCTTTCTGTAAACTTGTAATTAATGTGGGATTTTACTTTGAATTCAAGGCCATTGATGGGTAGAATTCAACTTGAAAGCCCATTTAATTTTTCACTCCTATCTGAAAATTTGATACTGTTGGGGAGCTTATATCCACATTTGGGACCTCTCTCTATTGTGATTTTTTTTTAAAGAACTGGAGAATCTTTATACCTTTTATTATATGATAATTCTAATGTTGTACTAGAAGTCTTATCTCTGACATGCTATGTTGGACTATGTGGCTGGACAAAATCTGGGATGGAAAAAGAATAGGGAGCAAAAGTTCAGGCTTATGGATAGAACTTTCTGATCAAACTTCTCACTGTCTACGAAAGTACCAGGAGGATAATCAAAGTGCAGAAGGTTCCCATGGTCTACAGCTGTGGAGAGTGGCATTAGGATGATTTCAGGCTAAAGACACTTGAGAAACAGCAGGTGCAAAAAGAATTATCTAACCTCCCCTTTTTTTCCTGAAAGCAGGAGAGAGAGAGAGAGAGAGAGAGAGAGAGAGAGAGAGAGAGAGAGAGATAAAACTCCCAAGGGAAAGACGCTTTCCCTCCACCAGGAAGAAACAATTTCATCACCAGAGGCGGGATGTCAGGCCACGAGAATGCTGTACACACAGAGCTTATAAGAAAAGACACAGATGTGTATAACGGACTTTTGGACTCAGAGGGAGAGGGAGAGGGTGGGATGATTTGGGAGAATGGGAATTCTAACATGTATACTATCATGTAAGAATTGAATCGCCAGTCCATGTCTGACGTAGGGTGCAGCATGCTTGGGGCTGGTGCATGGGGATGACCCAGAGAGATGTTGTGGGGAGGGAGGTGGGAGGGGGGGGTCATGTTTGGGAACACATGTAAGAATTAAAGATTTTAAAATTTAAAAATAAATAAATAAATAAATAAATAAATAAAAATGTAAAAAAAAATTAAAAAAAAAATAAATAAAGACTTACCTCAAAAAAAAAAAAAAAAAAAGAATAACTCTTACTCTCCTTCGCTGTTGTTGTCCAGTCACTAAGTTGTCTTAATCTTCCCATTTATTTTAGCTATTTTCCACTATTGTCTCTGTTCAACTTAGTGTATGAGCATTTAGGCTTTTGCCACTTCTTTCAGTCTTCATTTTCCTATGGGGAACCCCCATGCATCTATAAAAACTGGTGTGCTTTTTTTCCCTATTAATACACCTATGTCAATTCTAATTTTCAGGACCAGTAGAGATCCTAAGAGGGTAGAAGTAAAGTTTTGCCTCTTCTACTGGCAAGGAATTATGAGGTTCAGTTAGCCAGCCCACTGGCTTCACATGCAAAGCTGCATCTCTCTTTTTTTTTTTTTTTTTAAGCCTTAACCATGAAAAATTATTCTCCATCTGTAGACTGCTGTCTTTTATCTCAGTCCATAACTTGGCTTCCAAGATGGCTCAGTGAATAAAGAGCCATTGTCTTCTGCAATGTAAAAGATACAGGAGACACAGGTTCAATCCTTAGGTTGGGAAGATACCCTGGAGGAGGAAAGGGCAACCCACTCCAGTATTCTTGCCTGGAGAATTCCATGGACAGAGGAGCCTGGTGGGCTACAGTCCAAAGAGTCACAAAGAGTCGAACACCACTGAGCGCCTAAACACAGAACAGATAATTTGGATAAGACAGACAGGTAGGTATTTCTTTAGAGGTGATATTTAAATCAGTAATACTTGTCCATGACAAGAATGACTAGACAAAAACATAGAGGACTAAGAAAGAATTCTTAAAAGCATATTATTTATAAAGGATCTGAAAAAAGAAAACAAATCAGTGAATTAAATAGCAAATGGGTGAATGAGAGGTAGGAGAAGGCTATAGAGACACAGCAAAGGAGAAGCTTCAGCAAGATGGATGATGCTGAGGTCTAAAAGGGTAACACATGGAAAAGGCAATTCTGCTTTTCAATATCTATTCAATTACAACATACATGGCAGTCTCCAGAAAGCCTTGAAATACGCTGTCATTGTTCACTGCTATAACGTAATCATTATTAGAATGCAGGTTCCTCAAGATTAGGTGGTGTTCATTCCGAGTACCTAGCTCCCAGTTGCCACTGAACAACGTATCTGTGAAATAAATGGTCTTATTTTTCCTGTGTAGATATAGTCCCTATGTTTACCTTATAGGTAAAGAAGCAAAATACTTGGCCATGATCATGAAGTTAAATAACTGGCAGAGTCCGATTCCCAATAATTGGTACTGTGCTCTGTTCTATGATAGGAAGGCACTCAAATCTTTCCCTTGCCTCGTTCACATCTTTGTTCAAATGGCAGCTTCTCAATAAGGCCAACGCTGACCACTCCATTCAAAACTGCACTTCCTTCTCCGAATATCTCTGTTCTATTGCTTTGCACAGCACTTATTTCCATCTAATATGTTATATAATTAATATATTTGTTTTAATTTAATTTACTGTTGATTCAGAATATTAGCTACTATAGAGATGCTTTTTTTCTGCTTTGTTCACAGATAAATTCCAGATGCTTTTCAGAGTGACTGACAGTAAGTAGATGTTTAAAAAATTATATGTTGAATGTATTAAAAGTTACAGTTCTTTGGAAACATAAAAAAATAAAACACAGTACACTTTTTTAGTCACCAAGTTTGAGTTTTGGAAAATAAGTAACTTTAGCTCCTTTCACTTTTCAACATTATAAATATAATCCCTGCATCCAGTCAATGAGTAAAAAGAAAATAATGATACCACTACTCCATTCTAAGTTATGTAGCACACTGAGCTATTTGGCAGAAAATGGCTCTAAAGCATAATATATGTTAACATATGTAAAGTGGATAGTAACTGATTTTCAAAACATTATTCATACATGTGTGACTTTAATTAGGAAGCTATAATAGACACATTATGAATTTTCATGAAGAAAAAAGCCAGCATCTGGACTTGAGATTCTACACAAAGGAAAGCTAGGTTTCCTTGTCCTTTTCTAGGGCCCATGAAACCTAAATTTTCTTCAGCTAAAATGTCCTCAGAAACAGCAAAATAAAACCTTAAACTCTAAAGTCAATAAGCTTTCACCACCAACTTTTTACATTCATGATCCAAAGCTTATAGAGAAGGCCACAATGCCACAGTTTTTTTTTAAAAAAAATATCTAACATAGCTAGAACATGACAATATTTCTATAAATCTCAAGTTTTTGTTTTGTACATGTATTTTTAAAAGACATATACTTGTTATGAGTCTATTTAACTGAGACATTTTGAAAATTTTAAAGTATCATTAGCAGTAAATCATCCTAGATTTGAATTCTTTGACACTGGCTAAAAACACTACTTGGAGAAATACTTTTTCCCCAAAAACTCATGAAGCTATATCAAGAGATCATAATTCTGTATCAAAACCTTGTGAAGAATTCTTTTCCACATGTAAAGAAAGAGATTTTGCCATCTTTGAAATGCATATGGATGCAGTAACTGTTTCTAATTCACTAAAATATACACTTAGCTTCTAGAGCACTTATATCTTAAGTAATATTAAGATAATAATTATTTAATATCTTGTAATTGTTTCTTTATCATGTCCTTGAGAGCTCTGAAATCTCCTGGAAGACAATAAACTACTGAAAAAAATATTGCTACTCTCTTCTATTAGTAAACATTAAAACAGGCATTCAAACTACATTTGATTGGTTCAACAATAATAAATTAATTTAAATGCTACTCATTAATGTCAATCACTCTACATACTTGCACAAAAAGTATGAGCCATTATCATTCTTTAAGTAAATAATTACTCTAGTCAGAAACCTTTTTTTTCATTTCTTGGTAAATATGAAATAATTTGATCTTGTTTCTTTGTGAAAATACTGAATACCGATTTTGGTCATTCATATGATATGTACATATTTGTGTATCTTTGATCATTCAAAGATACATACATATGTATATTCAATTTGCTATGAACTGCTTAGGATATTTCAGTACATTTTCTTCTTTATTCCTTATAACAACACTTAGAACTGGACATGGAACAGCAGACTGGTTCCAAATCGGGAAAGGAGCACATCAAGTCTATATATTGTCACCCTGCTTATGTAACTTATATGTAGAGTACTGGATTGGATGAAGCATAAGTTAGAATCAAGATTGCCAGGAGAAATACCAATAACCTCAGAGATGAAGATGACACCACCCTTATGGCAGAAAGTGAAAAAGAACCAAAGAGCCTCTTGATCAAAGTGAAAGAGGAGAGTGAAAAGTTGGCTTAAAGCTCAACATTCAGAAAACTAAGATCATGGCATCTGGTCCCATCACTTCATGGCAAATAGATAGGGAAACCATGGAAACAGTGACAGACTTTATTTTTTGGGCTCCAAAATCACTGCAGATGGTGACTGCAGCCATGAAATTAAAAGACACTTGCTCCTTGGAAGGCCTTTCCCTGGTGGACCAGACGGTAAAGCGTCTGCCTACAATGTGGGAGACTGGGTTCAATCCCCGGGTCAGGAAGATCTCCTGGAGAAGGAAATGGCAACCCACTCCAGTATTCTTGCCTGGAAAATCCCATGGATGGAAGAGCCTGGAAGGCTACAGTCCATGGGGTCGCAAAGAGTCAGACACGACTGAGTGAATTCACTGCTCCTTGGAAGAAAAGCTATGACCAACCTAGACAGCATATTAAAAAGCAGAGACATTACTTTGCCAACAAAGGTCCATCTAGTCAAGGCTATGATTTTTCCAGTAGTCATGTATGGATGTGAGAGTTGGACTGTAAAGATAGCTGAGTGTTGAAGAATTGATGCTTTTGAACTGTGGTGTTGGAGAAGACTCTTGAGAATCCCTTGGACAGCAAGGAGATCCAACCAGTCCATCCTAAAGGAAATCAGTCCTGAATGTTCATTGGAAGGACTGATGTTGAAGCTGAAATTCCAATATTTTGTTTACCCGATGGGAAGAACTGACTTATTTGAAAAGACCCTGATGCTGGGAAAGATTGAAGGCAGAAGGAGAAGGGTATGACAGAGGATGAGATGGTTGGATAATGGACATGAGTTTGAGTAAACTCCAGGAGTTGGTGATGGACAGGAAGCCTGGCATGCTGTATGTAGTCCATGGGGTCTCAAAGAGTCAGACATGTCTGAGCAACTGAGCTGAACTGAAAAACATCAATGTCTTCACATTTTAGTGAGAAAGCTGAGGATTAGAAAAGTAAAATTAATTGTCTAAGATCTTACTGACAATAAAAATCAAAGTTGATATTTAATTGTAAATCTTTAAAATACAAAGTTATCTTTCCCAAGTAACACAGTTGACTTATTATTAATACCTACATATTCTCCATTCAAACAAGCAAATATTACTAATGTATATTGTGTATACACTGAAAAGTAAGTGAAAGTGTCAGTCACTCAGTTGTGTCCAACTCTCTGCAACCCCATGGACTGCAGCTTGCCAGGTTTCTCTCTCCATGTAACTCTAGGCAAGAATACTGGAATGGGTAGCCATTCCCTACTCCAGGGGATCTTCCCAACCCAGGGACTGAACCTGTGTCTCCTGAATTGCAGGTAGATTCTCTATAGTCTGAGCCACCAGAAAAGCCTATAGATGACCGAATAGCCTCTAAGCATAGATTATTGTTGTTCAGTTGCTGAATTGTGTTCAACTCTTTGCAAACCCATTGACTGCAGCACTCTAGGCTCTAAAGCATAGGCAAACACATCTAAATGGATACACAGGCGAACACATCTAAATGGATACACAGTAATTCCCACACAGGTATGGGGCTTGCTTTCTTGATTTGACATTTGATACCTACATTGAGTAAGACAGTTTCATTTTTGGCTCTTTTAAAGTGGTTTATACTTATGATCGAGGAACAGTAACAGGAAGGATCAGATAATCTTAGTTCATTATCTACTCTTTTACTTTCTCTTTAAATGTTTTTCCTCCCTTGAACTACATTTAAAAAAAAAAAGGAACTTATTGTCTAAATTCAACTCCATACTGTTCCTGTTATTCAACATTTGTCCTGTGTTAATTATATGATAGATACTCAAATATTTACTGAGCAAAGACAACTTGATTTTTTTTTTAAACTAAGACCACTAGATCAGTTGACAGGGTCATGTATATATTTCCTTTACCTGTTTGGCATCTCTGATTTTTTTGTACTTTCAGGAATTAGGAAAATCAAGTTGAATGCTCAGTTTACGATAGTCACTCCAAAAGTAGTCTCCACAATAAATGCCAAAGCTTACAAATTCATAAACCATTCCTTACCAAACAGGACTTGTGACAGAAAACTCCAAGATTTGTGTAAATTATTACAAATTACAATGGAAAATTCTTCCTGCTGGGTTTGCTCTTTTTATGAGTATAAAGAAGGTAGGGATTCATCTAGTTGGTTAGGCTCATAATCTTTGACTCATCTTCAATTTTGAGAAAACACACCCCGAGGAGGATCTGATTTACATCAGTGGAATAAGACAAGCACTCTAATCTGCAACCTTCAATTTTGTTGCAACTATTTGAAGACTAACTTTAATTTTAATTTTCCTGTTTTTCCTTCTCTCAGTACAGAGATGTTCTGATTACAAGAGGGGTGGAGGTGAGGGAGATGATGATACTGTGGTGGTGGTGGTGGTGGTGATGTAGGTGGTAATGATGTGTGTGTGTGTGTGTGTGTGTGTGTGTACGTGTGTGAAAAAGGTAAGTGGAGCAGAAAGCAGCATACGGGACTGTATTTGTTAATCTTCTCATAAACCTAACAGATTTTTTAGCTGAAATTTCACCAGTGTTAATTGTACAGAATTCACATGAAGAATTCATGCTGCGAAAATCTTCTTGGGGAAAAAAACAAAAAAAAACAAAAACCAAGTGCACAGCCGGCCTGTTATGTAAGATGTTTATTTTCATCCAATCCAACCCACCATAGGCAGAACAGAAAACAGGCCAGCACTTCTGACCAGTGACATCACCTCATCATCAGGAGAGAGCAGGAAAGGCTGATCACCATATTGTTAGCAAAGAGGATAATTTTCTTCCACAATTGTTTCTCTTGTGGAAACTTTTTTTTTTGAAGATAGTGATCTCATTTCCCTTTGATGGTTGTTTCTTCAGATTCTGTAATAACAGTGAAGCTACCTGGATTTCAGGTCTTGTACAATGCACATGAACACTTATTTCAGTACTTTTTCTATGGGTATCCAAACTTTAAAAGATTGAATCATTTTAGCAGAATACTGACATGCTAGGGAAATTGTTAAAAGAGGAGGGAGAAGCATATGATATTTAATTTTATGCAGCATTTTATACAGCACTGGGTAATTTGCTTTGCAGAAAGCCTTCTTTCACAGACTGCTCTGCTTTTTAATATTTAAGTAGATGAATTTGTATTTATTTCATGAACACTAGCCTTAAATGAAGTTTTAAACAATGTATTTTAAGTATCTTTACATCTTTTTTAGAATGTAGACATTGTTGTAACTTATAAAGAGTGAAGTGGGTGAAATTATGTGTGTACGTGTGTGTAATTATGTGTGTACATGTGTGTGTGCATATAGATTTTTCTATTAATTCACAATTTTAAAAAAACTAAAAGTATGATACTTTTTATTTTAGAAAATTCAGCTAAACTTAGAAAATACATCACAATAAAACCAATCACTCTGGTTTTGCTTATGATAGCCCTGGCAAAATGTCTTCTCTCTTTTCAAGGGGCAATCTTCGGGATCATTCTATATTATCCACTTTTGAATACTTCTGTCTAGTCTTGTTTCATTCTCCCTCTAGAGGAAATCAGTGGTATTACAATTCAAACTTTAAAATTTATTAAGATACTGGAAGGCCTTAACTGAAACACAATCATGAGAATAATTCCTTGATTTCATTTATATTCAACTTAGTCCTAGAAGCCATTATCTTAAAGCTCTAAGCTTTCAGCATCTTTCTCTTTAAGGCAGAAAGTCACTATCTTAAGGTTTTTTGGGTTTGGTTTATTTGCTTGCTTTCTAATAGCAAAACCAAAATATTAACTCCAATGAAGAGCAGTTTCATTAAGAAAGGTGGATGTACTGAAAAGGTTGGAATTTAAGTCTAATACAGTGAGTGTTGTGCATTTGTGATTCCATCAGTCTGATTCTTGTATTCAAGGATCATATTATATCTGCTATGTAGTATTTGAGGGCACTGGCTGCCATTTAGTGTTGTATAAATTGAAAGCTATAATAAAAAATATATAAATTGAATATAACAATAAAAAGTGTCCTAATACCCTGAAAACAGGAAAGTCAAATATTAGGACTTGGACAAAAATATCCATCTTCTTTCAAGTGAACATGAATATATAGGAAAGGGCTCCCTTCTCTTCCTTCTAGAGACATGAATAGTTTGATTTGGGAAACCTATTTTTTCTATCTGTAAACTGGGAGCAATTTTATCTATCTACAGTAGTGTCAGGATCAAAAAATATATGTTGATTGCCTAGTAGGTGGCTGACTCCAAGAAAATGCCTTTGCTCTTTACTCTTTACTTTACTTTTTTTTTTTTCTAATAAAAATTCTCTGACTCAGGCTGCAAAGTAAAAACATAAAAATTTGTAAAACTTTTCAGGAAAGTGTCCTCATTTTTTGATATACCTGCTCTTATTTTCTGCTCTTATTTTAAGTTTCTCTCCTCTTCTTTTAAATTTCAGACTGACAGCATGATTTTGTGTTCAAAATGTTGCTGCTGTGTCCTTACAGAAATTTCATTTGTGGGAGAGCAGACTGGAAATACAGAAATCTGTAATGTATGTATTTCATATGGGACTGTGTTTGTGATAGGACATAGAAGGGAAAGGAGAAACAGGTAATTCTATATGTTTTGACCTAGAAAGAAGTTCAACACATAAAGTTTAAAAAAGCAAGATATAGTAGAATATGATCATGTGTATTAATATTTGCATTTTAAAATCCTAGAAAATTATTTATGAAAATATTTTCAGGAAGATGAGATTATCCAGAACTTTGGGGACCTTTTTATTCCTTCTGTACCACATGCATAAAAATAATTCAATAAATAATATACACTATAAAAGGGCAGTAAGTCTTTTTCCCACTTCTAAACTCCAGTATCTTAGTTTCACTCCCCCAAACAACCACTATATACAGTTTATTTTATCATCTTAAGACTTGTCTATGCATGATACATAAATAAGCATACATATGCACAATAAATATGTATATAATTGACTAAGTAGTCCTGTTTCATAGTGTCTGTGTGAATACTGAATTAGCAACTATTGTATCATTACTCCTAGGGAAAATACAGAGTTAGGTTCCTGTGAGCCTCTGGTTACAATGCTGTCATCAACTGATCAATATGTAACTTTGCCTTAAGTGTGTTTCTGTTTGAAGACATCTTACTTACTATTCATTAACACTGAACTTACAACCAGCAATACTGCAACTCATGCCTGAACAAAAGTTATCTAACATATTTTCTCTATAAAGCACATCACAGCATATTTCTATTTAGGAATATTAGACAGAACCTCAGTTTACAGTCATTTTAAAGAGCAATGTGTTAGTTGCTCAGTCGTGTCTGACTCCTTGCAACTCCATGGACTGTAGCCCACCAGGCTTCTCTGTCTATGGGATTCCCCGGGCAAGAATACTGAAGTGGATTGCCATTCCCTTCTCCAGCAAAATCACCAACAAAAGTCACAAAAATGAGAAAAACCATGCATTTAAATAGAGTGAAAAAGGGACATTTGTTTACAGCATGGGAGCAGAAGCAAGAAAGCAGAGCATTGTCTTGTTTAACCTAGGAAGTTCTGTGACTATTGATTTTGGGGCTATAAATAAATTTAGCAAGTAGACAAGACCTTGATGTTGGGAAAGACTGAGGGCACGAGTAGAACGGTGTGTCAAAGGATGAGAAGCTTAGATAGCATCCCTGACACAACAGACATGAGTCTGTGCAAACTCCGGGAAATAGTGAAGCCTGGTGTGCTACAATTCATGGGGTTGCAAAGAGTCAGACATGACTTAGCAACTGAATAGCAACAAAGATAAATCTCCAAATAATGAGTCTTGGCTGTTATACGTGTGTGTGTGCTGTGTATGCATATATATGAATATGTGCATTCATCTCCTCTATCACACACTAGCAATATATTATAATGTATTTCTGAACATGACTCATATCCTGATATTTACTAGCTTTAACTAGTTAATATGTGTGACCTTGAGCAGGCTACCTAAACATCCTGTGTCTGTTAAACTAATCTATAATATGGGGATTATAAGGAGTCCTATTTGAGGGGGTAGCAGTGAGGATCAGATAAGTTAATATGCAAAAACACTTTTAACAGGTGAAGTCGCTCTTTGCAACCCATCTTTGTCTGACTCTTTGCAACCACATGGACTGTAGCCTACCAGGCTCCTCCATCCATGGGATTTTTCCAAGCAAGAGTACTGGAGGGGGTGCCATTTCCTTTACCCGGGGATCTTCCTGAGCCAGGGATTGCACCCAGGTCTCCTGCATTGCAGGCAGATGCTGTCTGAGCCACCAGGGAAGTGCCCCTCCCCACCCCCCCACCCCCCCGCAAATGCGCTTAGGACATGCCTATTTGCTCTGTCATCATTTGAGTGTATTTGTGGGATTATTCCCTATTGGTCTGTATAGTGAGCCCTCACTCTTTTAAAAAACAAAATAGTGATCCATTGCATGGCTAATACCGTGATTTTTAACCTCCTGCCCAAAGAATACTTTTGGGTAACTTCCTATCTTGTGATTCAGTAAGAATCTTGGAACACATTTCCATGTGTACATGTGGAAATCTATCTCTAGGCAAAGGAATCATGCTTTTAAAATTTTGATATATATTACCACATTTCTCTCCAGGATTCATTATATTAATCATAAATAGCCAGGAGGGGCAAAGCTACTTTCTTTCCATAAAGAGAGAGAAAATAATGACTCTTAGTTCTTACCTTTTGCTCAAATGCCAAGAAAAATTTCTTTTTCCTACAATAGTATGAATAAATGATCCCTTCACTGTTTACTATGTCAGTGTAAGTGACATTAGAAAGACTTTTCATACCAGTCAGTGTTTAGGTTTACAAAGCACTAAAAGGTTTGCAAATATTTTGCAGATTATATGAATTCTTTCAAGATCACCAATATAGAACGTTTTATCAGCCCAATAAGATTTTTCCCTCTCAGTTAAGTAGGAATAAAACTACCATTGCCTCTACTCAATGCTCCGCTTTACATTAGTCAGCGTCCAATAAAGTCACCTGATTATTCCATTATTTAGGAAATGAAATAGGAAAAGCAGAATAATTGATACATATTGTGCTTTAAAGGCACTAGTACTGGCAGCAGAAACTTAGGGAAAAAATTAAATCCTGTTTAAAAGGATTTTTTTAAGGCAGAGAGCATTAAGAGGTTCCACAAAAATAATTCTAATATGAAGTAGTCCTCTGGTTTCTTCAGTGTTTCCACCTCATTGCTGCCTGCCTATCCTGCCTCCCAAATCATTATCAGACAAACATGATTGAATTTTTGCTTGCTTTTACAACTTCTTTAGAACAGACTGTGTTTCACTTTTTAATTTATTTTTAAAAGAACATTCATTAATCTCTTTATAAGCAATCACAAAGATATCTGGAATTCTGATTAGGGACTGTGGAGACAATAACCACAAAGAACTGAACTGAAGTACTGAACTGAAGTACATTTTTGACAAGGGGAGGATATCACTGGAAGCTCTCTACGGGGACTGGGAAAAGGTTCTAGAAAATAGTTCGAGTCACTCTTATGAGAAGAGCCAGGGAGGAGAGCAGCTGTGCAAAATTAGTACCAGTATCTTCTTACCCTCCATTTTTAACTTTGCAGAAGATTTTTTTTTTCTGGTCAATTCTTCCTGAGAGGGGCAACCTAATCAGACATAATCTTTGCTTTTAGAGGTTACCATGGTGACCGTCCAGGACAGCCGAGCTTCTCTCAGCATCACAAACACACTGTGTATGGCGCTAAATAAGCCTTGTATACCATCAGAGTTTTTCTTTGAACGATAAAACAAATAGGAAACATTGAAATTGTTCACAGCAATCAGAAATGATATTTCCCTGTATTGATTTTTTCCCTTTCTTTTGCCCTTTCTTATCTGTCTCATATCTCTTTGAAGTATACATCAAGGCTTCATGCTTATTACAGGAAGCAAAAATACAGTGAATCTTAAAAAGAAAAAAATATATATATATGGAGCAGGATAGTGAAAGAGTCAGCTACCACTTATATTGTGTTCAGTGAAAGACAGTTTCACTCACTATCACTGGCAAACAATGAGACTAGTACAATCAGAAGACACCTCCATGGCTAAATGAACAGTCCTTAATTGATGGGATAGAGGAGACCATGCACACTATTTTTTTAAGGGCTTTAATGTTTTGGAGCAGTTTTAGGTTCATAGCAAAAACTAGTAGAAAGTACAGAGGATTACTATATATTCCCAGGCTCCACAAATGCAGACACTCCTCCCCTATCAGTATCCCCTACCAGAGTGATATATTTGTAACTGATGAACTCACACTGACACATCCTTATCACCCAAAGTCCATAGTTTACAGTAGTGTTTACTCTCAGTGTTGTATTGAATACATTCAATGGGTTTGGACAAATGCATAATGGTTTATACCCACCACTGTACTATCATACAGAGTATTTTCACTGCTCTAAAATTCCTCTGTGTTCTGCCTATTCATCCCTTCCCACTCATCCTCCCAACCTCTAGCAACCACAGATCTTTTTACTGTCTCCGTAGTTTTGCTTTTCCAGAATGTCACATTGCTGGAATCATACAGTATGCAGCATTTCCAGATTAACTTCTTTCACTTACTAATATGCTTTTTAAATTTTTAGCATTTTTTTTTAAAAACAATAGATTCCATTTTTCTCTCCTGCCATATTGATCACTGCGTTTCCCTAAAGCTTCTGACTCTTTGGGGCTTATGAACAAGGTTTAGCTAGATAGAAAATGCCAAGCACAAAGAAGTTCAGAATTTGAAATCAATTTCTCAGGTGAAAAAGAGAGAAAGGAAATATTATACAGAGAGAGTGGAGAACTCACAAACACTACCACCACTGCCTCCACCACCACCAAAAGACAAGGAGGCAAGAGAATCATTGACCAGCAACGCATGAGCTTCAGAAAAGTAGATAAAGGCAGAGAGGGGCTCTGGCAGTGAGTGAGGACGGGTATGAAGACTCCCTTAACAGGAAGTTCTGGACCCTTCAAGGCACACAAATGTGCTTGTTCAGGGGTTGAAGAAGTTGTGAGTAATCCTCTGCACCCCACCCCAAATTGCCCAGAGAGTTGTTAATATTCTGTTTACTGGTAGGCTATGAGTCAGTGCTAGGTCTGAAGTTTTCTCCAATACCCCGATTAAAATTAATCGCCTTCTCACTACTCCCAAAGCTCTTTGTTTATGACTCATGGCAGGCAGATTAATCATTTCAGATTTTGCATTGCTGTTATTTATGTTCTAGTCTTCCTTCTTCACTAGAGTACAAATTTCTCTAGGACAGGAATCTTGTTTTCGACTTTGTGTTATGCAAAGTACCTTGCAAACAGCAAATGTGCAGTAAACACTGGTTAATAAAACTGACCTTGAATCCATAGGTGTTTGGTATGATTTTCTTCCTCCCCTACCAAAAGGATATTTATGGATAACAAAGCCCAACTTTGCTAATTTCACTGTTCTAACAGAAAAAACAGCTACAATATATAAAAACATGGTGGGCAAACATTTTTCCCTTTCTATGACATCCCAACAAGTCTTTCTGGGTTTTGGTTTACAAAACATCTAATACAAAAGGAATTTGAAAGGATAGATGGGTTATCTTGAATTAAACTTGCACACAAAAAGCAACTCCCACCATCCTTATTAAAAGACCTCTGGATTAGGGTAGAGGAGAAAGGATAAGCTAAATAGAGAGGTCTATGTGTTCCCAAAGCAGAGGGAAAGGTATACACTCTACTGCTGCTCGGAAGGCCATGGACCCAAGAAGAAAACAGCTGTGGGCCACACAGGGCAGATGGCCCCATATGTGATCTGGAAAAGGAAAAAAAAAATCATGCCAGAGTCACGGCTCAGAATAGCAGAGCATCCCTAGATCTGAAAGGAACCAGGCAGATGGGGATAACGCCTGTTCTGGTGAAAACAAGTGTGGGCAAATGACTGAAAAGTCGGTTGCTTCTTCCCTGCCTCTGCTTTTTTCCACCCTTACAAACTACCCGATCTGTGTGATACTGGATTTAAAGAAGTAGTATGATCACAAGAAAGATATCCTAATAGTTTAGGAGGCTAAGGTTCCCATCAGTGGTGTAATAGGGGTTCTGTGTAAGAAATTAAATTGTAGAAGAGAAGTCACAGATTGTTACTTAGACAATTGTATCTTTCGACTGAGATTCATACATGTTTCAGAAATTCCACCGTTAAATCAAAATATCTATAAATAAATATAAGGAATAAGGAAGTAGTTGAGCCAACAGTTTACTGGGAAATGAAAAGAGAAAAACAATTCAACACCATTTACTAAATTTCTTGTTTCTCAACCTAAAACTAAAGTCAATAGAATTTAACCTTAGATTATCAATCTCAAAATATATCCTCACTTGGAGTTGAGTGAAATTTTCTAAGATAAAAAATGAATTCTAGATACTATTATTTGCACATTCATGTTCACTCATGAGGATCGTTTGTAGGAAACAATTTCCAATTCAGTGAAAGGGTTGAAGCTATTTATCATAAAAGCCTGAAGTTTAGAGAGGGTGTTGGGATATTGCTTTGTCAGGCAGTAGCCATGTCACTCCCTTCATGATGAGACACCATGATAAAGACATTTGGGGTTGACATTTTTGGTACCACCCCTTCAGGACTCATGAAAATCATATAATAAATACAGTAATAACAAATCCTCTCTATTCTCTTCAAGCACCCTAACTCATGCTATTGCCACATTTATTTATTGGTGGAGAACCCTTCTCCTATCTCCTGTTTCACTATTTCACAGAAAAAGTATAACCAACAATCTTGGTCCCCACATACACAATCAGAAAAATACTCTTTTACCTCTGAGAGCCCTACTCCTGTGCTCTCTCTGATCTCCTTAAATCCAATTTAAATGTGTTATAATGGCAAAAGATGCTATTTCCTGTTACCTTTCTTGATTTATTTCCACACCCAGCCATCTCTTTTTACTATGTACAGCAATGGTTTTGATAACACCCATTCCTTAATCATGCCATATGTTGCCCACATTTTCAAATATATATTTTGCTTTGTCTGAAACTTCCTGCATCTATTCTGGTATGTATAAAGAAAGCACTTCCAGTATATATCCCTTTCTTTCTCACTTCCTACTTTCTCTGCGTATCCTACTGAACCACAGGCATCATTCATTAATTTGTTCATTGAACATTATTAAATAATACTTATTATGTGCTAGACCTAATAATCAGATTTAATAATCAAATAATCACAATAGTATGATCACTCACCTAGAGCCTGACATCCTGGAATGCGAAGTCAAGTGGGCCTTAGGAAGTATCACTACGAACAAAGCTGGTGGAGGTGATGGAATTCCAGTTGAGTTATTTCAAATCCTAGAAGATGATGCGTGAAAGTGCTGTACTCAATATGCCAGCAAATTTGGAAAACTCAGCCGTGGCCATAGGACTCGAAAAGGTCAGTTTTCATTCTAATTCCAAAGAAAGGCAATGCCAAAGAATGTTCAAACTACCGTACAATTGCGCTTATCTCACATGCTAACAAAGCAATGCTTAAAATTCTCCAAGGCAGGCTTCAATAGTACATGAACTGTGAACTTCCAGATCTTCAAGCTGGGATTTAAAAAAGGCAGAGGAACCAGAGATCAATATTCATTGCCAACATCTATTTGGATCATCAAAAAAGCAAGAGAGTTCCAGAAAAACATCTATTTCTGCCTTATTGACTATGCCAAAGCCTTTGACTGTGTTGATCACAACAAACTGTGGAAAATTCTTAGAGAGAGAGGAATACCGGACCACCTGACCTGCCTCTTGAGAAATCTTGCATGCAGGTTAAGAAGCAATAGTTAGAACTGGACATGGAACAACAGACTGGTTCCAAATTGGGAAAAGACTATGTCAAGGCTGTAAATTATCACCCTGCTTATTTAACTTCTATGCAGAGTACATCATGAGAGATGCCAGCTTAGATGAAGCAGAAGTTGGAATCAATAACCTCAGATATGCAGATGATACCACCCTTACGGCAGAAAGTGTAGAAGAACTAGAGTCTCTTGATGAAAGTGAAAGTGAAAGAGGAGAGTGAAAAAGTTGGCTTAGAACTCAACATTCAGAAAACTAAGATCATGGCATCTGGTTCCATCACTTCATGGCAAATAGATGGGGAAACGAGAAACAGTGAGAGACTTTATTTGCGGGGGCTCCAAAATCACTGCATATGACTACAGCCATGAAATTAAGATACTTGTTCCTTGGAAGAAAAGTTATGACCAACCTAGACAGCATATTAAAAAGTAGAGACATTACTTTGCCCACAAAAGTCCATACTGTCAAAGCTATGGTTTTTCCAGTAGTCATGTATGGATGTGAGAGTTGGACTATAAAGAAATCTGACCGCCAAAGAATTGATGCGTTTTAACTGTGGTGTTGGATAAGACTCTTGAGAGTCCCTTGGACTGCAAGGAGATCCAACCAGTCCATCCTAAAGGATATCAGTCCTGAATATTCATTGGAAGGATTGATGTGGAAGCTGAAACTCCAATAATTTGGCCACCTGATGCGAAGAACTGACTTATTTGAAAAGACCCTGATGCTGGGAAAGATTGAAGGCAGGAGAAGGGGATGACAGAGGATGAGATGGTTGAATGGCATCACTGACTCAGTGGACATGACCTTGAGTAAGCTCTGGGAGTTGGTGATGGACAGTAAAGCCTGGAGTGCTGCAGTCCATTGGGTTGCAAAGAATCAGTTACAACTGAGTGACTGAACTGAACTGAAGCTCTAATAAAGGAGGAGATTCATGCTCTCAATGACCATGCATACTAATTACATCTGTAGTCTGGACATGAACTTAATTCCCTACTTTCCTTCTCACTCAGTTATATTAAGAATCATTTAGACTGATACCATATTTGTGTTTTGCTCATTCATTTTTGGGTCACCATACCACACATGGAGGCTGGGCCTAGTATGTATGAAACAGATCTGCTGATTTCAAGTTTTTCTCTTGCCATAAGTAACAAAGTAGAGTACCTCCAATGTTTCTGTTTTATTAAAGTTACATTTTTAAATTGAAAAATAAAAACTAATGTATACTGTAAAATTTAAGCAAAAGAGAGATGAAAAACTCAGTTATTTCCTCACTACAGTAATCTCCCCACCTTAAACAAGTTAACAATATTTTTCTGCTTTCTTCTTTATCCTTCATACAAAGCTATATATATATGCTTCCCAGGTGGCTCAGTGGTGAACAATCCGCCTGCCAATGTAGAAGACATGGGTTCATGAGTAAGGAAGATCCCCTGAAGGGGGAAATATTGTAACCCACTTCAGTAATCATGCCTGGAGAAACCCATGGACAGAGGAGCTTGGCAGGCTACAGTCCATACAGTCTCAAAAAGTCAGACATGACTGAGCACACACATGCATGCGTGTGGACACATACATACACACACATGGCTTTTATTTACATGTTTCATAAAAATGCAGGACTTATTTTTATAAGGGAAATCTATCTGCAGTATTTTTGTGATATCTTTTCAAAGTTTAAAACTGCAGACTTAGTTTCTTTAATATAAAGTTATTTATGTTATCTTTTTTTACATAGAAAGATATTCATAATGTACACATTTATTTATTTTAATTGGAGATTAACAACTTTACAATATTGTATCAGTTTTGCCATACATCAACATGAATATGCCACAGGTATACACATGTTCCCCATCCTGAACCCCCCTCCTACCTCCCTCCCCATACCATCCCTCTGGGTCATCCCAGTGCACCAGCCCCAAGCAACCTGTATCATGCTTCGAACCTGGACTGGCGATTCATTTCATATATGATATTATACATGTTTCAATGTCATCCTCCCAAATCATCCCACCCTCTCGATCTCCCACAGAGTCCAAAACTGTTCTTTACATCTGTGTCTCTTTTGCTGTCTCGCATACAGGGTTATCATTACCATCTTTCTAAATTCCATATATATGCGTTAGTATACTGTATTGGTGTTTTTCTTTCTGGCTTACTTCACTCTGTATAATTGGCTCCAGTTTCATCCACCTCATTAGAACTGATTCAAATGTATTCGTTTTAATGGCTGAGTAATACTCCATTGTGTATATGTACCACAGCTTTCTTATCCATTCTTCTGCTGATGGACATCTAGGTTGCTTCCATGTCCTGGCTATTATAAACAGTGCTGTGATGGACATTGGGGTACATGTGTCTCTTTCAATTCTGGTTTCCTCGGTGTGTATGCCCAGAAGTGGGATTGCTGGGTCATATGGCAGTTCTATTTCCAGTTTTTTAAGGAATCTCCACACCGTTCTCCATAGTGGCTGTACTAGTTTGCATTCCCACCAACAGTGTAGGAGGGTTCCCTTTGCTCCACACCCTCTCCAGCATTTATTGCTTGTAGACTTTTGGATCACTGCCATTCTGACTGGTGTGAAATGGTACCTCACTGTGGTCTTGATTTGCATTTCTCTGATAATGAGTGATGTTGAGCATTTTTTCATGTGTTTGTTAGCCATCTGTATGTCCTCTTTGGAGAAATGTCTAATTAGTTCTTTGGCCCATTGTTTGATTGGATCGCTTATTTTTCTGGAATTGAGCTGCAGGAGTTGCTTGTATATTTTTGAGATTAGTCTTTTGTCAGTTGCTTCATTTGCTATTTTCTCCCATTCAGAAGGCTGTCTTTTCACCTTGCTTATATTTTCCTTTGTTGTGCAGAAGCTTTTAATTTTAATTAGATCCCATTTGTTTATTTTTGCTTTTATTTCCAATATTCTGGGAGATGGGTCATAGAGGATACTGCTGTGATTTATGTCAGAGAGTGTTATGCCTATGTTCTCCTCTAGGAGTTTTATAGTTTCTGGTCTTACATTTAGATCTTTAATGCATTTTGAGTTTATTTTTGTGTGCGGTGTTAGAAAATGTTCTAGTTTCCTTCTTTTACAAGTGGTAGACCAGTTTTCCCAGCACCACTTGTTAAAAAGATTGTCTTTAAGCCATTGTATATTCTTGCCTCCTTTGTCGAAGATAAGGTGTCCATAGGTGTGTGGATTTATCTCTGGGCTTTCTATTTTGTTGCATTGATCTATATTTCTGTCTTTGTGCCAGTACCATACTGTCTTGATGACTGTGGCTTTGTAGTAGAGCCTGAAGTCAGGCAGGTTGATTCCTCCAGTTCCATTCTTCTTTCTCAAGATTGCTTTGGCCATTTGAGGTTTTTTTTTTGTATTTCCATACAAATTGTGAAATTATTTGTTCTAGCTCTGTGAAAAATACCGCTGGTAGATTGATAGGGATTGCATTGAATCTATAGATTGCTTTGGGTAGTATACTTATTTTCACTACATTGATTCTTCCGATCCATGAACATGGTATATTTCTCCATCTATTAGTGTCCTCTTTGATTTCTTTCACCAGTGTTTTATAGTTTTCTATATATAGGTTTTTAGTTTCTTTAGGTAAATATATTCCTAAGTATTTTATTCTTTTCATTGCAATGGTGAATGGAATTGTTTCCTTAATTTCTCTTTCTATTTTCTCATTATTAGTGTATAGGAATGCAAGGGTTTTCTGTGTCTTGATTTTATATCCTGCAACTTTACTACATTCATTGTAGTTTTAGTAATTTTCTGGTGGAGTCTTTAGGGTTTTCTATGTAGAGGATCATGTCATCTGCAAAGAGTGAGAGTTTGATTCTTCTTTTCCAATTTGGATTCCTTTTATTTCTTTTTCTGCTCTGATTGCTGTGGCCAAAACTTCCAAAACTATGTTGAATAATAGTGGTGAGAGTGGGCACCCTTGTCTTGTTCCTGACTTTAGGGGAACTGCTTTCAATTTTTCACCATTGAGGATAATGTTTGCTATGTGTTTGTCATATATAGCTTTTATTATGTTGAGGAATGTTCCTTCTTTTCCTGCTTTCTGGAGAGTTTTTATGATAAATGGATGTTGAATTTTGTCAAAGGCTTTCTCTGCATCTATTGAGATAATAATATGGCTTTTATTTTTCAATTTGTTAATGCGGTATATTACATCATTTTTAAATGAGTTTCGGTAGCTTGTATCTTTTAAAAATTCTTACCATTTCACTTAGATATTGAATTTATTACCACAAGATTGTTTTTCACATTTTCACATAGCTCCTAGCTTATGACAGTTTTGATTCTGTTCCGCAAAAGATTAACAACAGAATTACTGTATGATCAAGCAATTCCACTTCTAGGTATATACCCAAAAGAATTGAAAGTAGGATTTTGAAGAGATATTTACACCCATGTTTATAACAGCATTATTCCTAATAGCTAAACCATGAAAGCAACCTAAGTGTTTATCAACAGATGAATAGTTAAGGAAAATGTGGTATATACTTACAATGGAATATTACTCAGCCTTCAACAGGAAGAAAATTCTGCAATCTGCTACAATATGGATGTCCCTTGAGGGCATTATGTTAAGTAAAAAGCAAGACAGTCACAAAAAGACAAATACTGTATGAGTCTACTTATATGAGGTACTGACAACAGTCAAAATCATAAAGACAGAAAGCAGAATGGTAGCTACCAGGGGCTGGGAAAAGGGGAGAAGGGGGCAGTTAATATTTAATGGATACAGGGTTTCAGTATTACAAGTTGAAAAAGTTATAGGGATAGGTAGTGATAATGGTTGCTTAATTATGTGAATGGCTTAAATACCTATACAGTTAAAAATGTACATTTAAAATGGTTTATATCCTGCAACTTTACTATATTCATTGATGAGCTCTAGTAATTTTCTGGTGGAGTCTTTAGGGTTTTCTATGTAGAGTATCATGTCATCTGCAAACAGTGAGAGTTTTACTTCTTCTTTTCCAATTTGGATTCCTTTTATTTCTTTTTCTGCTCTGATTGCTGTGGCCAAAACTTCCAGAACTATGTTGAATAGTAGCGGTGAAAGTGGACACCCTTGTCTTGTTCCTGACTTAAGGGGAAATGTTTTCAATTTTTCACCATTGAGGATAATGTTTGCTGTGGGTTTGTCATATATAGCTTTTATTATGTTGAGGTATGTTCCTTCTATTCCTGCTTTCTGGAGAGTTTTTTATCATAAATGGATGTTGAATTTTGTCAAAGGCCTTCTCTGCATCTATTGAGATAATCATATGGTTTTTATTTTTCAATTTGTTAATGTGGTGAATTACATTGATTGATTTGCGGATATTGAAGAATCCTTGCATCCCTGGGATAAAGCCCACTTGGTCATGGTGTATGATCTTTTTAATGTGTTGTTGGATTCTGATTGCTAGAATTTTGTTGAGGATTTTTGCATCTATGTTCATCAGTGATATTGGCCTGTAGTTTTCTTTTTTTGTGACATCTTTGTCAGGTTTTGGTATTAGGGTGATGGTGGCCTCATAGAATTAGTTTGGAAGTTTACCTTCCTCTGCAATTTTCTGGAAGAGTTTGAGGAGGATAGGTGTTAGCTCTTCTCAAAATTTTTGGTAGAATTCAGCTGTGAAGCCGTCTGGACCTGGGCTTTTGTTTGCTGGAAGATTTCTGATTACAGTTTCAATTTCCATGCTTGTGATGGGTCTGTGAAGATTTTCTATTTCTTCCTGGTTCAGTTTTGGAAAATTGTACTTTTCTAAGAATTTGTCCATTTCTTCCACGTTGTCCATTTTATTGGCATACAACTGCTGATAGTAGTCTCTTATGATCCTTTGTATTTCTGTATTGTCTGTTGTGATCTCTCCATTTTCATTTCTAATTTTATTGAGGATTTAAAATCAACACACAGAAATCCCTTGCATTCCTATTCACTAATAATGAGAAAGTAGAAAAAGAAATTAAGGAAACAATTCCATTCACCATTGCAACGAAAAGAATAAAATACTTAGGAATATATCTACCTAAAGAAACTAAAGACCTATGTATAGAAAACTATAAAACACTGATGAAAGAAATCAAAGAGGACACTAATAGATGGAGAAATTTACCATGTTCATGGATCGGAAGAATCAATGTAGTGAAAATGAGTATACTACCCAAAGCAATTTACAAATTCAATGCAATCCCTATCAAGCTACCAGCCATATTTTTCACAGAACTAGAACAAGTAATTTCAAGATTTGTATGGAAATACAAAAAACCTCAAATAGCCAAAGCAATCTTGAGAAAGAAGAATGGAACTGGAGGAATCAACCTGCCTGACTTCAGGCTCTACTACAAAGCCACAGTCATCAAGACAGTATGGTACTGGCACAAAGACAGACATATAGATCAATGCAACAAAATAGAAAGCCCAGAGATAAATCCACACACATATGGACACCTTATCTTTGACAAAGGAGGCAAGAATATACAATGGAGTAAAGACAATCTCTTTAACAAGTGGTGCTGGGAAAACTGGTCAACCACTTGTAAAAGAATGAAACTAGATCACTTTCTAACACCGCACACAAAAATAAACTCAAAATGGATTAAAGATCTAAATGTAAGACCAGAAACTATAAAACTCCTAGAGGAGAACATAGGCAAAACACTCTCCGACATAAATCACAGCAGGATCCTCTATGATCCACCTCCCAGAGTTCTGGAAATAAAAGCAAAAATAAGCAAATGGGATCTAATTAAAATTAAAAGCTTCTGCACAACAAAGGAAACTATAAGTAAGGTGAAAAGACAGCCTTCTGAATGGGAGAAAATAATAGCAAATGAAGCAACTGACAAACAACTAATCTCAAATATATACAAGCAACTTATGCAGCTCAATTCCAGTAAAATAAACGACCCAATCAAAAAATGGACCAAAGAACTAAATAGACATTTCTCCAAAGAAGACATATGGATGGCTAACAAACACATGAAAAGATGCTCAACATCACTCATTATCAGAGAAATGCAAATCAAAACCACAATGAGGTACCATTTCACACCAGTCAGAATGTCTGCTATCCAAAAATCTGCAAGCAATAAATGCTGGAGAGGGTGTGGAGAAAAGGGAACCCTCCTACACTGTTGGTGGGAATGCAAACTAGTACAGCCACTATGGAGAACAGTGTGGAGATTCCTTAAAAAATTGCAAATAGAACTACCGTATGACCCAGCAATCCGACTGCTGGGCATACACACCGAGGAAACCAGAATTGAAAGAGACACATGTACCCCAATGTTCATCGCAGCACTGTTTATAATAGCCAGGACATGGAAACAACCTAGATGTCCATCAGCAGATGAATGGATAAGAAAGCTGTGGTACATATACACAATGGAGTATTACTCAGCCATTAAAAAGAATTCATTTGAATCAGTTCTGATGAGATGGATGAACCTGGAGCCGATTATACAGAGTGAAGTAAGCCAGAAAGAAAAACACCAATACAGTATACTAACACATATATATGGAATTTAGGAAGATGGCAATGACGACCCTGTATGCAAGACAGGAAAAAAGACACAGATGTGTATAACGGACTTTTGGACTCAGAGGGAGAGGGAGAGGGTGGGATGATTTGGGAGAATGGCATTCTAACATGTATACTGTCATGTAAGAATTGAGTCGCCAGTCTATGTCTGACGCAGGATACAGCATGCTTGGGGCTGGTGCATGGGGATGACCCAGAGAGATGTTATGGGGAGGGAGGTGGGAGGGGGGTTCATGTTTGGGAACACATGTAAGAATTAAAGATTTTAAAATTAAAAAAAAAAGTGATGAAAGGAAAAAAATTTTAAAAAATAAAATAAAATAAAATGGTTTAGATGATATATTTTATGATCCTTAAAAAGAATAGTACAATTAAAAATGGCCAAGATAGTAAACTTTATGTTATATATATTTTATCACCATAATTTTTTTTAATTGTCAACATCTAATAAACAAACAAACAAACAAACAAAAAATAGACATCTAATTCTGGGAGCCTAGGAACTGTCTTTGTTGAGCCTTGTATCCTCAAACCTAGAAAAATATCTAGAGCAATACGGTATCTAGAAAAGCACCACTAGACACAAAGAGTCAAATATCTTCAAGATACCAATAGATATTTTGTTTATCAAAAGCCAAATTACAGTCTTAAATCAGAAAAGGTGGGGGTGAGGAGGAAGCAGTAGAAATGAACTGAGCAGAAGATGTCTGTGAAAATAGTGACCTGTACTCTTTCACATGACAAGTTTAAATTTTTAATTTACTCTTATCTATGTGGAAGATCCTACATCATTACCAAGGGGAAATACTATTCTTTTTAGTAAGAAAGGAAGTAGGAACATCAGAAGAATCCCTTTTAGGCCAACAAACATGCCTCACATCAAAGTCTAAAATATCAGAGAGTATCTGGTGCCTGGAGATCAAACAGCACCCAAGTTATGATAGAAAGAAGCATTCTCACAGTGTCAGGTGGCCCATGAAGGCAACCAAGAAGAATCCACCCACTATTTTATGGGCAAACATCAGAACTAAACAGATTTCTTTTCAGGAGAATACAGGGAAAAAAAGAAAAAATCTACTAAAAAAGACCGTAAACATAACACTCAATAATGCAGGAAAGAGGACTTCCCTGGCAATCCAGGGTATAAGACTCTGCCTTCCAATATAGGGAACATGGATTCAACCCAATAGAGGAACTAAGGTCTCACATGTCATGGGATGCAGCCAATTTTATTTTTTTTTAATGCAGAAGAGGAACTATTTATGTGTGTGTACATATATACACAGGAACATAAATATGTATGTGTGGTAACTTCTGGAGAAGGCATTGGCACCCCACTCCAGTACTCTCGCCTGGAAAATCCCATGGATGGAGGAGCCTGGTGGGCCTCAGTCCATGGTGTCGCTAAGAGTCGCACACAACTGAGTGACTTCACTTTCTCTTTTCCCTTTCATGCATTGGAGAAGGAAATGGCAACCCAGTCCAGTGTGCTTGCCTGGAGAATCCCAGGGATGGGGGAGCATGGTGGGCTGTCGTCTATGGGGTCTCACAGAGTCAGACACGACTGAAGCGACTTAGCAGCAGCAGCAGCAGCAGCAGCAGCAACAGCATGGTAACTTCAGCCATGAAATTTAAAGATGCTTGCCTCTTGGAAGAAAAGCTATGACAAACCTAGACAGAGTATTAAAAAGCAGAGACATCACTTTGCTGACAAAGGTCCATATAGTCGAAGGTATGGTTTCTCCAGTAGTCATGTACGGATGTGAGAGTTGAACCATAAAGAAGGTTGAGGGCTGAAGAATTGATGCTTTTGAATTGAAGTGGTGGAGAAGACTCTTGAGAACCCCTTGGACTGCAAGGAGATCAAAGCAGTCAATCCTAAAGGAAATCAACCCTGAATAATCATTGGAAGGGTTGATGCTGAAGTTGAAGCTCCAATACTTTGGCCGCATGATGCAAAGAGCTGACTCATTGGAAAAGACCCTCATGATGGGAAAGAATGAAGGCAAAAGGAGAAAGGAGTAGCAGAGGATCAGATGGTTAGATAGCATCACTGGCTCAATCAACATGAATTTGAGCAAACTCCAAAAAAGATTGGAGGACAGAAGAGCCTGGCATGCTGCAGTCCATGGGGTCACAAAGAGTTGGACATGACTTAGCGACTGAACAACAACGTAAATGTATTTGTCTATCAAACATATAGATATTTACAATGAAGAGAAGAACCAATTTCAGAAATGATAGTTACTTATTGAGACTATTTTAAAACAGAGTTTAATGTACATTGCTTCCTAAAAGTCACATAAAATTATGATATTCCCATTTTACAAAAGGTTAGCAGCATGCTTCCAGGCATGTGGCTTTGTAAATAGTAAAGCTGGAGTTCAACTCAGGTAGCCTGATTCCAGAATCCGGCTTTTAGCAAAGTTAAAAACAACTGCTGCATGTTTGCAATTAAATTCAAAGATAATGAATTATAATAAAAGAACTAAAATGAGATAATATAAAAGGAGTCAGTGGAAAAAAGTTAGCTGAAAATTTGTCAGACTCATAAAAATCCTAAAAGTTTTGTGAGGTAGGAAAACGTTACAAGGACTTTTTAAAATAGTAGAATTAAAATTAGCATTAGAAACAATGAAATAAATGGAAGAAACTCAGAAATATGCGTGGTATAGGAAAAAACAAAAGGAAAAAAGTTCTGAGTGTAAAATAAAAGATGAAAACTATATGAGAGAATTTGTTAGCTGTGAAGTCTGGAAAATGGAGATACACACAACACCAAATACGTAACATTCACCTCTAAACTGGTTGAATTGCATGCATGCAATCAGAGCTTGTACTGTCTCAGCATAATTTCAGGTCTCAAGCATAACATTTGTGAGATGCACTGAGAATTTTGTGAAAGAAGTTGTTAGTAAATATCTATCTTTCAGCAAAGGAATTTAAGCCCAGGAATAGCTGTGAACAGTTAAAATGAGAATCTAAACAGGCATATAGTTTGTGTCTTCATATTTGCAGAAACCATTTTTATAGAGATACCCATATGTGAACTTTCTATACATTAAATATGTGCTAGACACCATTCTAAAAACTTTTAATGTATTGTCTCATTAATTTCACACACACCCCTCCAATGATGGATGAGGAAAATACAAGTAGGAAGGTTAAAGAACTTGTTGAGGACTATGTTAGTAAGTGGTAAAGTCGGAATTCCAAAAAAGACTAGGTAGTGAGAATCTAAAGTGTGCCTTATGAACAGTAAAGTCAGTACTTTCATCCTAGCTCTGCTTGACAAGTAATAAACACGTAATATAAGCAAAGAGCACGTTAATAGAACTTTCACATATTTTATCTCAATTAATACTCAGACTATTTTTTAATATGAACTATTGCTACCACTATTCTGTAAATAAATAAATTGAGACCCAGAGAAGTTTATATGACTTTTCTACATTTCAGTATCTAGTGGAAGGAGAGGATTCAAGCCTAGGTCTTCTTATATTCCAAACAGCATCATATTCTTTATGCCACCAGTGTCTTTTGTCTTAACTGGAGAAGGAAATGGCAACCCACTCCAGTGTTCTTGCCTGGAGAATCCCAGGGACGGGGGAGCCTGGTGGGCTGCCGTCTATGGGGTTGCACAGAGTCAGACATGACTGAAGTGACTTAGCAGCAGCAGTCTTTTGTCATAATCTGCCCAGAGCTTTCCTAGAAGTCTAAATCAGATCAGCAAACCATGTGAGAAAAAAGTACTCGAATTGATTCCAGGAGGGTATTGGGTTGACAATGATCTGATTGGTATGGCTGCCCTGCCACATTTTCAGCTCATTGTATAGCCACACAACAGTTTTAGAAATTGAATCTTGGGACCGTGATCAGGAAATTCAATTTGGAGAACTTTAAGAGCAGTCTTTTCTGTAAACTCTGTTGATTTGAACCAGCTGTTACCACCATGAACCAAATTGACACCAATGTATGAGTCATCCAGAACTTTTCCCCATTAGGTCCAATGATACAGGGAGAAATACACTATTTTTTAATGTGATGCCTTTAGTCAGTGGAGTTATTTTTAAGCTTTAAAGCTGTGGAGAAAGGAAAGAAGGGAAGAAGGAAGGGAGGGAGGGAAGAAGAAGGAAGAAAGGAAGAGAGACAGGGAGAAAAGAAGGAAAGAAGGAAGAAAGGGAAGGAGGGATGAAGGGAAGCAAGAAGGAAATAAGTAAGGCAGGAAGGAAGGAAGGAAGGCAGGGTTGAAGGAAGGAAAATAAGGGAAAGAAGGAAAAAAGGAAGGAAAGATAAGGAAAGCTAAAATAAAGAAAACCAATATCCTACCCTGATGTGACCCCTAGAGAACTGATTTTTAAAACATTTCTCCATGCTCTTTCTCTGGAAGGAAAAGCATACATAAGACAGTAAAAAATCTGCCTGCAATGCAGGAGACCCAGGTTTGATCCCTGGGTGAGGAAGATCCTCTGGATAAGGGAATGGCAACCCACTCCAGCATTCTTGCCTGGAGAATTTCATGGACAGAGAAGCCTGGCAGGTTACAGTCCATGGGGGTCACAAAGAGTCACAGATGACTTGAGTGAGCAATGTTTTCACTTTCAAGGGAGCTTTTAAGTAGAAGCAACTGACTATTCCCGTTAGGCCATCACTATAGGAACGCTTCCCTTATTCCAGAAGAACTCTCTCATTTTTCAGTTCAATATTATTTTTTTTTAATTCTATTGGAGAATTTGAAATGTTAGGTTTGTTTTCCAATAAACTATTTTGTATGCTTATATCCTCTCTGAGGTCTGTGTTGGTCAGCCAACGTTTGCACACTTTTGGTCTACTGAAGCTTTCTTGCGTACTTCATTCCTTGGTTTACTTGAAGTCTGCTTTGTGTTCACTGCTGAACATACAGAGTTGTATGTTATTAATTCCGCAGCTTATTTTGAAACTTGCCCCTGAGACCATCTCTTCAACTGCCCTTTAGATTGAGACATGAAGATTTTAGTCTCCAATATTTCTCTATCAAAATGGTTTATATTATCACTATATTTCCACTTTCCTTCCAGAACAATATCATCTATTTGAGTTTTTATTAGACTTGTGTGGTCAAAGGAATCTGGGCCAGAGTAATTAAATGAAGCAAATGAAACATTTATTGACAGCAATATGTTATTGAGTGAAGGGGAGCATTTTAGAAGCAAAATAGAAAATTTCCCCACAAGTGACGCATTGCCATCTGTTCTTATTTCACACAAATCAGTACTGAGGGAGCAACATGAAAGAGGAAACTGGGTCAACATTTACATTTCAAGTCAAGTTAGATCTTGCTTTGTCAATTTCTTTGGACTGGAAATATAAAGGTTAAAAGATTATTGCAGGCATAGGGGAAACCAGCCAATAAATGGATCCTTCTGAATAGCCCCATGAAAATGTGAGTCTTAAATACAGGAAAAAAAAAATATACAGGGAAGAGCTAATGTTTTGTGTGATCTAAGTATGCCTTTAAATTTATGAGACCAAAATATGAGAAAATCCACTTGAACTTATCATTGTCAAATCTCTGTGTTCAGTCTTTATTTTCTAACTGTACTTGGTCCAAACATGTGCCTCTAGGTTAGGCAGTGACCTGTGAGGTTACCCATCTAACTGTTGGCCTAGGAATATAGAATTCTTAAAAAGAGAAATCTTAAAGCAAATGCAATGTCTGATAAACTGTCTCTACATTCTTTTACTCTAACAATGACTAAAATTTCACAAAATTATAATGAGACTGAATTGAGGAGTTTGTGGCCAAAGGACACTCCCCAAATCAGAAAACTTTATCTGTCCTATCTTTGACCCAAGGCAGGATAAATTCTTCCTGCTGACTCAGCTGTGTGCATGCACGTGTGTGCAGCAGCATGCCTAAACATGTGTGCTTTGGGAATGGCACTAAGCTAGAATCTCTTTCCTTACTACACATTCATTATTAGGCCTAATGAATACCTAAACATTATCAAAAATTCTCATGATGTGAATTTCACTTTAACCTGCTAAAAGTCATTTGGTATTGACAACCTACTTTTTGTTTCATTTTGTTTTTCAAACCTTCTTTATGTCTCAAATCTATCTAAAGGTTTTGCTTATTCCTCACATGATGATATTTGGGGACAATGTGGGTGATTATACAATATATAATTTGTTTACATCATGTATATCCCTGTTAAAATTCTTCAATGCCTTCTCACTGCTCTTTGGCTTAAATACAAGTACTTTATCTTGATGTAAACTACATGTTCAGTCTCTTAAGACTTTCCCCATCTGAAGGTTTCTTCCACACTTATCACTTGCAATCATGTATTCTTTAGTTAAGTGATGTGTTCTCAAAATGTCTATAAGGCAAGTTTTTAATTGTTTTATATTTTTGTTGATCTTTTTTCCTAAAATTATTTATAAAGGGTTATTATAACTGTGGTTTTTATACTCTTCTGATACTTCTGTCAATTTTTGCACCATCTATTTTGAAGCTCTTATCAGGTGCATATATATTTAGAGTTTTTGTAACTTCTTGAATAATTTACCCTTTTATCATTATGAGATATCTCATCATCTCTGCCATACTTTTGTCTAATATTTATTTATCTACATTAGCTTTCTTGTGCTTATTATTACATCATTTTCAATTCAACTTATACTATGTTATGTTTAAATTGTGTTTCTGGCAAGCAGCACATAATTGGGGCTGGTTCTTTTATACAGCTTTATCCAATCATTACATAATTGTACCTAGGACCATTTCTCCTTCTAAGCAAAGTAAGAAATCAGATACTCTGCCCACTGGGAAGATTCTGCTTCACCACTGTCCACCAGGGACAGCCCCAAGAAGGGGCTGTAGTGCCCTTGAACTTGTCATTGTCCACTCTTGGGTAGTGCCTACATATTGGACAAGATCATCTGTAAACAGGATTTGAGACTTCTCTTCCTCTGCTAGTTGATTACAGGGAACTCCCCATGAAGCCACGGTTGCAGGCTGAGAGAGAAAAGGGAATGAAGCAGGAGCAGGGACCATGGGCACTTAGGCCACCTCTTTATTTAACTTACATGTGCCTTCGGGGCCCGCTCAGGCCACTTCCATTTAATGATGGAGTGTTTGCTGTACATACCCATGGTTCAGGAAATCAGATAACATGCAGTGCATGATGATGGCAGCTCATGCCATAACTTGGTGGCATGTGGTTAAGCATTCGGTTGGTTTCTACTAAGGTACAGCAGTAAGCCAAAAGTTATTTCTTAAGAAAAAAGCAGCTATCTGCAGATGATGGCAGGTATCTTGTGGAAGGGAAAGGTGATCAATATTCTTGCAAAGTAAATTATGATGTATGGCTGGAGAGTTGATATACCCTATGGTAGAAAAAGGAAGGTATATTACTGAAAGCAAACTGTTTCCTATGGGCTTTAGGGGCAAGATATATGTTTCTGGAAATACTCTCACAGACACACCCAGAAATAATGTCTAATATGAGCATCCCATGGCCATTAAAGTTATCACATAAAATTAACCATCACAACAGATTCTAGGGAGTAGGAAATAGACATCTTCAGAGGAGGGTAGCTGTCACAATGGGATTGACATATAATCTATAAATGACTTTGCTTTGCTTGCTATAATACATCACACAGCACAACAATCCAAGGGCTCAGAGTATCTTATCCTTTGACATGGATAAGTAACCACCTTATAGACAAAGAAGAGTGAGAATGGGCATACAAACATAGGATTCACTCATCCTACCATATGTTGCACTAGCCAGAAGCAGAAGCTACTGGCCTGATAGATGAAATGACCCTCTGAAGGAGCAGCTGAAAGTTTCATTTTGGAGATTATGTAGTGCAGAGATGGGGCTCTATGCTTCAAAGAGTTGTACACATTTTTGTTGCTGTTCAGTTGCTAAGTAGTGTCTGATTCTTTGCAACCCCATGAACTGCAGCATGCCAGGCTTCCCTATCCTTCACTATCTTCCAGTCTTCACTCAAAATCAATCAACACTATACTGCTGTATCATCAGTAGATAGAATATACAGGTCTGGAGGTAAGGAAATAGTACGAACACTCACTTCTTCACTCTGTTATTTTTAGCTCTGTGAGTCTAGAATTTTTTGACTCCCAATGAAAATAGAGATCCACCAGGTGACACAGACTCATAGTAAACAAAAGAATTTTGACTATTAACTGATTCCTTTGGTATCTTTGTGCCAGCAGACTGGGAAGAAAGAAAATAGCTGCTATATCAGCATGGGTAATTGATTATGATCATCATGGAGAAATGGAAGTGTTCTTCATAAAGAGGGCAAAGATAAGTATCTACAACACTGGTGGGTTCATGGTATTCTCTGGCCCACAATAATTAAAAACATACAAACACATCAACAATGTGTGTTGGGGTGCAGTACGTAGGAACTCAGGACTCTCGGGGATGAGGATCTAAGTAAACCCAACAGGTAAAGTGTCCAAACCAACAGGAGTGCTAGACGATGAGGAAGACAATCTGCTGCTGCTGCTGCTGCTGCTGCTGCTGCTGCTGCTGCTGCTGCTGCTGCTAAGTCACTTCAGTCGTGTCTGACTCTGTGTGACCCCATAGATGGCAGCCCACCAGGCTCCGCCGTCCCTGGGATTCTCCAGGCAAGAACACTGGAGTGGGTTGCCATGTCCTTCTCCAATGCATGAAAGTGAAAAGTGAAAGTGAAGTCACTCAGTCATGTCCGACTCTTTGCAACTCCATGGACTGCAGCCTACCAGGCTCCTCCATCCATGGGATTTTCCAGGCAAGAGTACTGGAGTGGGTCGCCAGTGCCTTCTCTGGGACAATCTAGAGTGGGTGATAAAAGACAGATATATTAATGAGTAGTACTCATTATGGCCTAAGGATCAACTGTAGCAGTACAGTTTGGAATCTATCCCAGTAAATCTCTTGAAAATTTTCCCAGACCTGTGACCAACAAATAGCTCAAAGAAGCTGTGCCTGAATGGTGTGAACTTCCTATGAAAGGTAGTGAAGCTGAGTGGTGGAAGTGGTGGACTAGAACTGACGCTCTAGGTGCCCCATTCTGATCCCCCATTAACAGCCAGTACACCGTTCCCTGTTGTTGAGTTAACTGATGACAACTCACAGCTCTCCCCTTTGCTAGGAATTTGCCTTCAGCCAAATGAAGATACCTTGCCAAGGAGGTCCCATTGCCCACTTCTATCAATAAATTCCTGGAGTCAAATTATGGCCTATGATTGATTGGCATGAAATACAAAACTTTGATCCCCTTCTCTCAAAGTGGACACAATGCTATAGTGCAATCTTTTACCAAAACTTGCCCAAGTGATCAGACTGAAACTAGTCTCCATCTGAGATTACCTCCTTGCTTTTTTCCCCCATTGTTCTATGCTGCTTCTGTCACCTTTCTCCTGAGAGAAGTTCTCAGTAAATTACATAAATAAAAATCCACATATTAGCTTCTGGTTCTAGGGAACCTGAACTAATATATTCACCATCACATTAACTATTAAATAACATACATATGTTTATATCTAACTACATGTATGTTAAGTAAGATATGTTTATATATCTTGCATTTCCCACTTAGCAATCCTGGCAACCAAGCTATGGTCTTCCTTATCTTGGTACTCTTTTTATAATCATCTGCATTATACTGTGAACATAGTAGGCCTTCAATAAACACTTCCGGATGTAAAGATAGAAACAAGCCAACCATGTGATGATCTTTCCTCAGAAGGGCACCTAATTTATAACTGTTTTGAGCTATATTCTTCATGGATAAAATTTTAATGTATTTTATAGGGGAAAGCTGGCTAATAAAAGACAAGCTCAAAGATATAACACTAAACTCTCATGGTCTCAATTTATCACCAAACAGCATCATTTTTATTGTTGTTTCCAAAATGAGATCATCTTTCTCTTCTACTTTCACATTCGCTAGATTTGTTCAAAGATTTGACGTTAATGTCATCAGTCTGGCCTACTGCACGAGTTCTGCTGAGTTTTAAAATATAGCCATTAGCATGTTATGGAGGAAGATTTGATCTCATCATGCTATAAATCACTTGTTTTTCTGAGAAGATTGGAAATATGACAGGCAGCTGTGCTTTGTCAATGTTTTCATTTATACATTATATCTTTCCCACTTCAAAGTTTGCAGAAAAGTGAGATAATGTGATTAGGTAGCCAAGCATATTCAGTGTTCTGAAAACTGGGTCATTTTTGAGATTAACTGATGGATTAAAAGGATTTAGAAAGGTGGTAAATTTTTGATTTGCATATTTCTCTAAAGAGTCTTGTCAACTCCCCCTCCCACCTCTTTCAGAGCAGCAAGCACCACATCCAGCAGTTTAGTAGTTGCAAATTACTCTTGCCTGGTTTTTTTTTTTTTTTGACCTTGAGCAAATTATCAGTATTTCCACACTAGATTTATTTTCCATAATCCATCAACTGCATTGCTTTGGGGGCACTGGAAATGAGACAGAGGAGTGCTAATGTGACAGATGAGGACTGAAATAATTAAATAGTGCTCATTGTAAGGCTCCTATACATCTCTTTGACCAAGCATCTTTTGAAAATGCCCAAAATGCCAATTAAATAAAGACTGCTTAGTGGGGAGCATTGTTCAATGCCACTCTTCCTTTTGGCATTTTCAGCCATATCAGTGGCCAAAAAGATAAATTAAAAGCCTTCTACCAGATGGTGAACATAATTTATTCTATTTGGTTCTGTAGTTTACCAACTAGCATTTTATTGTTTGAATAGTATACGTTATATACATGTAAAAGATTTGAAAACCAGACCTTTTTAAGAATTTGAAATGTGCAAGAAGTGGAAATATTCTTTTACTCACTTACTCACTCATTCATTTATTCAGCAAATCAGAGGTACATAAATGACTCCAATAGAATGAGTACATGTAATAATAGATATAAGTTTAAGATGCACACAAGAGAGCATAAACAATGGACGCCTAACTCAAGGGACTGGTATCAGGAAAATCTCCCCAGCAGAGATGATGCTACCAGTTATAGCTTAGTGAATAAATTAGAGCCAGCCAGGCAAAGGGTAAAATGAAGAAAAGTCTGGGTAGGCTGAGACACGGTGAGAGAGATTAAGAAAATGCACTTTAAGACTAGAAGTAAAACTGGTGGGACAGGACTAGATAAAGATTTTTAGCAAGAAATTAAAATTAAATTCTATTTAAAAAAATGATACAAGATTTACAAGCATACGGAGATTAAAACAGTTTTCTAGATTTTCTGATGGCAGAATTCTGTATTTACTTATTCAAATTCATCTTTTATCATTTGGGAGATGTGAAAGGATGTGAAAGGGGATGGGTATAGGTTTCTTTTTTTTTCTCTGAGACCCTATGGGAAACAGGGATAAAACAGCAATGCAGTAGGGCAGAAGGCAGATAGCATGACATGGATGTGAAGTGAGCCCACATCACATAATGGGAGGTCCACACTATGAATCCACTCTAGTTGATATGCCAAAGATTTTGAAATGTATAGATGATAGGGGGAAGTCAATGAAAATTAAGAAGCTATAAACAGAAAAGAAATATAAGACACTGATGATATAAAATCCTGAAGTACTACTTCTTCAGTGTTTTTTTGAGCTCTAACTAGTACGTATGAGAGATCAGTTGAGGGCAGAATACATCATTATTTTCATAATCTCGTGTTAACACAGGCAGAGGTTTACATTTTTATTATTTTGAACATAATTCTTTTTCTAGCGAAGAAGGTTTTCATTAATACAAAGAATGCCAAAAGGCAATTTTCTATTGATGGTCAATAAAAATGAATCAATCAACAAATATTCATTCAGATCTACAATGTGTCTGGTACTATGCTCTGTTTGGGGTAAATGCCAGTGAATATATCATGAAACATCTATTATAAAGAATGAGGCTTCCTTGACGCTCAGGTGGGCCTGTATGAATGAGACTTACGTTCAATCCCTGTGTAAGGAAGATACCCTGGAGAAGGGATAAGTTACCCACTCCATTTTTCTTCTCTGGAGAATTCAATGAAGAGAGAAGGGCCTGGAGGGCCACAGTCCATGGGTCACAAAGAGTTGGACACAACTGAGCAACTAAACTTTCGTATGATGAAACTTCTGTTATAAAGAACTTAATGCAAATATTTTATAAGATAAAACTAAAGCCTGAACCCATGTGGCTTATTTCACTAAATAATTGCCTGTCAGTTCAGCTCAGTCACTCTGTCATGTCTGAAACTTTGTGACCCCAGCACTTTGAACTGCAGCATGTTAGGCCTCCCTGTCCATCACCAACTCCCAGAGTTTACTCAAGCTCATGTCCATTGAGTCAATGATGCCATCCAACCATCCCATCCTCCGTCATCCCCTTCTCCTCCTGCCTTCAATCTTTCCCAGCATCAGGGCCTTTTCAAATGAGTCAGTTCTTTGCATCAGGTGGCCAAAGTACTGGAATTTCAGCTTCAGCATCAGTCCTTCCAATGAATATTCAAGACTGATTTCCTTTAGGATGGACTGATTGGATCTCCTTGCAGTCCAAGGGACTCTCAAGAGTCTTCCCCAACACCACAGTTCAAAAGCATAAATTTTTCGGTGCTCAGCCTTCTTCACAGTCCAACTCTCATATCCATACATGACCACAGGAAAAACCATAGCCTTGACTAGGCTTTGTTAGCAAAGTAATGTCTCTGATTTAAATATGATGTCTAGGTTGGTCATAATTTTTCTTCCAAGGAGCAAACATCTTTTAATTTCATGGCTGCAGCCACCATTTGCAGTGATATTGGAGGCCCCCAAAATAAAATCTGTCACTGTTTCCACTGTTTCCCCATCTATTTGCCATGAAGTGATGGGACCAGATGCCATGATCTTCGTTTTCTGAATGTTGAGCTTTAAGCCAACTTTTTCACTCTCCTCTTTCACTTTCATCAAGAGGCTTTTTAGTTCCTCTTCACTTTCTGCCATAAGGGTGGTGTCATCTGCATATCTGAGGTTATTGATATATCTCCCAGCCATCTTGATTCCAGCTTGTGCTTCATCCAGCCCACCATTTCTCATGATGTACCCTGCATAGAAGTTAAATAAGCAGGGTGACAATATACAGCCTTGACATACTCCTTTCCAGATTTGGAACCAGTCTGTTTTTCCATGCCCAGAAAACAGTCTTTTTTTTTCCCGTTGCTTCCTGACCTGCATACAGATTTCTCAAGAGGCAGGTCAGGTGGTCTGGTATTCCCACCTCTTTAAGAATTTTCTATAGTTTGTTGTGATCCACACAGTCAAAGGCTTTGGCGTAGTCAGTAAAACAGAAGTAGATGTTTTTCTGGAACTCTCTTGCTTTTTCAATGATCCAACAGATGTTGGCAATTTGATCTCTGGTTCCTCTGCCTTTTCTAAACCCAGCTTCAACATCTGAAGTTCGCAGTTCATGTACTGTTGAAGCCTGGCTTGGAGAATTTTGAGCATTACTTTACTAGTGTGGGAGATGAGTGCAACTGTGAGGTAGTTTGAACATTCTTTTCCATTGCCTTTCTTTGGCACTGGAATGAACACTGACCTTTTCCAATCATGTGGCCACTGCTGAGTTTTCCATATTTGCTGACATATTGAGTGCAGCATCACTCAACTGTGCAGCACTTTCACAACATCATCTTTTAGGATTTGAAATAGCTCAACTGGAATTCCATCACCTCCACTAGCTTTGTAGTGATACTTCCTAAGGCCCACTTGACTTCACATTCCAGGATGTCTGGCTCTAGGTGAGTGATCACACCATCATGATTATCCGGGTCGTGAAGATCTTTTTTTGTATAGTTCTGTGTAGTCTTGCCACCTCTTCTTAATATCTCTTGCTTCTGTTAGGTCCATACCATTTCTGTCCTTAATTGTGCCCATCTTTGCATGGAATGTTCCCTTGGTATCTCTAATTTTCTTGAAGAGCTCTCTAGTCTCTCCCATTCTGTTGTTTTCCTCTATTTCTTTGCATTGATCACTGAGAAAGGCTTTCTTATCTCTTTGTGCTATTCTTTGGAACTCTGCATTCAAACTGGTATATTTTTCCTTTTCTCCTTTGCCTTTTGCTTCTCTTCTTTTCACAGCTATTTGTAAAGCCTCCTCAGACAACCATTTTGCCTTTTTGCATTTCTTTTTCTTGGGGATGGTCTTGATCCCTGCTTCCTGTACAATGTCATGAACCTCCATCCATAGTTTTTCAGGCACTCTGTCTATCAAATCTAATCCCTGCTTGACCTTACATTAAAGGACAATTTCATAATTTAAAAAAATTCTTCTTCAAGTAATTATAAATTTGATAATCTTCAAAAGTATTATTTTACTTATAATTTTAAATTTTGAAACATCTATAGCTACCTGAAAGCAAAGTCTACATGTGGTTTGTTTGAATCTGACTTTTGAGGAAGGATTATCAATCAAAATCAACCACTTCACTTGAAAGAAAGAAAAATTGCATAACTGACTAGATAAATTAGTTTTTCATATAAATTGTGGCTGAGGAAGGAGAGTAAAACAGCTCAGGGACATTAC
Source organism: Ovis canadensis (assembly GCF_042477335.2). Lineage (NCBI taxonomy): Eukaryota > Metazoa > Chordata > Mammalia > Artiodactyla > Bovidae > Ovis > Ovis canadensis. Next base: position 133,632,749 of record NC_091247.1, on the reverse strand, counting down.
TTATGTTGAAACATCAGTACTTAATTACAAAGCCAGAAGAAATCAATCACACGATCCTATTAAATATATAAACTTTAACATTTACAATTGACTTCCCTGGTGGCTTAGACGGTAAAGCGTCTCTCTACAATGCGGGAGACCTGGGTTCGATTCCTGGGTCAGGAAGATCCCCTGGAGAAGGAAATAGCAATCCACTCCAGTACTATTGCCTGGAAAATCCCATGGACTGAGGAGCCTGGTAGGCTCCTACCAAATCAATCACATGATCTTATTAAATATATAAACTTTAACATTCACAATTAGAAACTATGTATAGAAACAATATACAAAATTGTAAACATATTTTATATTACAAAAGCATACATCCTAGTTCTAAAAAGTCAAATGGTATTGGAGTACATAATTTGAATAGTAAAATTCTTCACTTTCCTTTCTCTCCTTCCCAAGTCCCACATCAGATATGACCACTGTGTCCTGCTTAGAGCAAGTCTTGTTGTTTTCATTCTCTATATTTGCAAATCAATGCAGTTGCAATATTTTAAGTACATGAGATCACACTATGCAATCTTTTCTGTGTCTTGCTTTTGTGTTAACCTGTACTTGAGAAATTTTTCATATCAGCAACGATGTGTGTGTGTACTTAATCTCTCAGTCACGTTCGATTGTTTGCAACCCCATAGACTGTAGCCCTCCAGGCTCCTCTGTTCATGGAATTTTTAAGGCAAGAATACTTGAGGTGGTTGCCAGTCCTACTCCAAGGGATCTTCCTGACCCAGGGATTGAATCCACATCTCTTGTACCTCTTGCATTGGCAGGTTGGCAGGTGGATTCCTTACCACTGTGTCCCTTGAGAAGCCCAATAGGTGTTCCTTTTCCCTTATGATGACTGCAAAGTATCTCAGTCTTTATGATTGTAAGGCATTTACTCATATAAATAAAGGATAACTTTAAAAAATTTGCTCTTTTGATAAATTTTTACCTCAAATAGTTTTACAAGTTATAAACAGTTCTGTAATGACCTCCCTTATATGTATTAGTTCACAACTTCAAACCGTTCCCTAGGTAAAACTGTTGATAAACCCATACATCCTTTTAATATTTTTAATGTTAACTTGAAAAAATATTATTGCCAACATTATATGATGCATCACTGTTCATTTCCCCACAACATTGCCAAGGCTAAGTTTTAAAAATCTTAAAAATTTTACCTAATCTTATGAAGAAAATATAGTATTTTTTTCTAAGAATTGCCTGTTGGCTAATTCCTTACTTTTACAGCTAACATTTCTGTTATTCGTTGAGATTAAGTGAGCAAAGGCAGGGCAAATAGCAGTTTATGGTATTTTGCTAACCCTTCTGCCTCTAATATTAGATATAGTTACATACAAAAGACTCCGCTATTACATGGAGACCTATCTCTTTCCAAATTATAACACATATGTATTAGTTGCTCAGTCGTGTCTGACTCTGTAACCCCACAGACTATAGCCCACCAGGCTCCTCTGTCCATGGAATTCTCCAGGCAAGAATACTGGAGTGGGTTACAATGCCATTCTCCAGGGGATCTTCCCGACCCAGGAAGTGAACCTGGGTTTCCTGCATTGTAGGAAGATTCTTTACCATCAGAGCCACCAGGGAAGCCCTTCTTCCAAATTATAGAACATAGACTATGATAACTATACCCATAAATCACATATTTGTTTTATACTAAAATTTAACTTGAAAAGAATATTTTGTTATTCTATAAAGTCCTTATTTTGCAAAGAAAATTATCATACTGTAAATTTATATACATCTTCTTGATTAACAGAGTTTTACAAGAAATCTTGCTGATTCAGACAAAAACAAGAGTAGAGATACAGATCTGCCTCCTCTGTAAAGAGTTGTTACTGTGAATGTTAGTTCTACATATGCTATTGAGTAACACAGAAGTTAGATGGTCAACGAAAGAGTCAGAAATGCAATACTTGGATGCAGTCTCAAAAACGACAGAATGATCTCTGTTCGTCTCCAAGGCAATTCATTCAATATCACAGTTATCCAAGTCTATGCCCCAACCAGTAACGCTGAAGAAACTGAAGTTGAATGGTTTTATGAAGACCTACAAGACCTTTTAGAACTAACACCCAAAAAAGATGTCCTTTTCATTGTAGGGGACTGGATTGCAAGAGTAGGAAGTCAAGAAACACCTGGAGTAACAGGCAAATTTGGCCTTGGAATACGGAATGAAGCAGGGCAAAGACTAATAGAGTTTTGCCAAGAAAATGCACTGGTCATAGCAAACACCCTCTTCCAACAACACAAGGGAAGACTCTACACATGGACATCACCAGATGGTCAACACTGAAATCAGATTGATTATATTCTTTGCAGCCAAAGATGGAGAAGCTCTATACAGTCAACAAAAACAAGACCAGGAGCTGACTGTGGCTCAGATCATGAACTCCTTATTACCAAATCCAGACTCAAATTGAAGAAATTAGGGAAAACTGCTAGACCATTCAGGTATGACCTAAATCAAATCCCTTAGGATTATACAGTGGAAGTGAGAAATAGATTTAAGGGCCTAGATCTGATAGATAGAGTGCCTGATGAACTACGGAAGGAGGTTCGTGACATTGTACAGGAGACAGGGATCAAAACCATCCCCATGGAGAAGAAATGGAAAAAAGCAAAATGGCTGTCTGGGGAGGCCTTACAAATAGCTGTGAAAAGAAGAGAGGTGAAAAGCAAAGGAGACAAGGAAAGATATAAGCATCTGAATGCAGAGTTCTAAAGAATAGCAAGAAGAGATAAGAAAGCCTTCCTCAGCGATCAGTGCAAAGAAACAGAGGAAAACAACAGAATGGGAAAGACTAGAGATCTCTTCAAGAAAATTAGAGATACCAAGGGAACATTTCATGCAAAGATGGGCTCAATAAAGGACAGAAAGGGTATGGACCTAACAGAAGCAGAAGATATTAAGAAGAGGTGGCAAGAATACACAGAAGAACTGTACAAAAAAGATCTTCACGACCCAGATAATCATGATGATGTGATCACTAATCTAGAGCCAGACATCTTGGAATGTGAAGTCAAGTGGGCCTTAGAAAGCATCACTACGAACAAAGCTAGTGGAGGTGATGGAATTCCAGTTGAGCTGTTTCAAATCCTGAAAGATGATGCTGTGAAAGTGCTGCACTCAATATGCCAGCAAGTTTGGAAAACTCAGCAGTGGCCACAGGACTGAAAAAGGTCAGTTTTCATTCCAATCCCAAAGAAAGGCAATGCAAAAGAATGCTCAAACTACCGCACAATTGCACTCATCTCACATGCTAGTAAAGTAATGCTCAAAATTCTCCAAGCCAGGCTTCAGCAATACGTGAACCGTGAACTCCCTGATGTTCAAGCTGGTTTTAGAAAAGGCAGAGGAACCAGAGATCAAATTGCGAATATCTGCAGGATCATGGAAAAAGCAAGAGAGTTCCAGAAAAATATCTATTTCTGCTTTATTGACTATGCCAAAGCCTTTGACGGTGTGGATCACAATCAACTGTGGAAAATTCTGACAGAGATGGGAATACCAGACCATCAGACCTGCCGCTTGAGAAATCTGTATGAGGTCAGGAAGCAACAGTTAGAACTGGACATGGAACAACAGACTGGTTCCAAATAGGAAAAGGAGTACGTCGAGGCTGTATATTGTCACCCTGCTTATTTAACTTATACGCAGAGTACATCACGAGAAACGCTGGACTGGAAGAAACACAAGCTGGAATCAAGATTGTCGGGAGAAATATCAAGAACCTCAGATATGCAGATGACACCACCCTTATGGCAGAAAGTGAAGAGGAGCTAAAAAGCCTCTTGATGCAAGTGAAAGAGGACAGTGAAAAAGCTGGCTTGAAGCTCAACATTCAGAAAACGAAGATCATGGCATCCGGTCCCATCACCTCATGGGAAATAGATAGGGAAACAGTAGAAACAGTGTCAGACTTTATTTTGGGGGGCCCCAAAATTACTGCAGATGGTGATTGTAGCCATGAAATCAAAAGACGCTTACTCCTTGTAAGAAAAGTTATGACCAACCTAGATCGTATATTCAAAAGCAGAGACATTACTTTGCTGACTAAGGTGCGACTAGTCAAGGCGATGGTTTTTCCTGCGGTCGTGTATGGATGTGAGATTTGGACTGTGAAGAAGGCTGAGCACTGAAGAATTGATGCTTTTGAAGTGTGGTGTTGAAGAAGACTCTTGAGAGTCCCTTGGACTGCAAGGAGATCCAACCAGTCCATTCTGAAGGAGATCAGTCCTGGGATTTCTTCGGAAGGAATGATGCTAAAGCTGAAGCTCCAGTACTTTGGCCACCTCATGCAAAGTGTTGACTCATTGGAAAAGACTCTGATGCTGGGAGGGATTGGGGGCAGGAGGAGAAGGGGACGACAGAGGATGAGATGGCTGGATGGCATCACTGACTGGATGGATGTGAGTCTGAGTGAACTCCAGGAGATGGTTATGGACAGGGAGGCCTGGCGTGCTGCGATTCATGGGGTCACAAAGAGTCGGACACGTCTGAGTGACTGAACTGAACTGAACTGAACATAGAAGTTATACTTTATTCTACAATTGGGTTTTTGCTTAAAACAATAAACTGAACTTAGAATATTTTATTGTAGTTGGAAACAAAAAAAACAATGTAAAAATGGAGATCACTTAAGTTCCATGATTTTACCTCCTTGTTAAATCTATCCTATCTGTAGGACTGCATGCTAATGTCCACAGGAAGCTAGACAAGCAATGTCGTGTAGAAGACAAAGTTTTGTCTTACCATCAAAAACACAATAATTTGTTGAGCTGAAGTCAGTTCAGTTCATTTCAGTCACTCAGTTGTGTCTGACTCTTTGCGTCCCCATGAACCACAGCATGCCAGGCCCCTCTGTCTATCACCAACTCCCGGAGTCCACACAAACTCATGTCCATCGAGTTGGTGATGCCATCCAACCATCTCATCCTGTGTTATCCCCTTCTGCTTCTGCCCTCAATCTTTCCCAGCATCAGGGTCTTTTCCAATGAGTCAGCTCTTTGCATCAGGTGGCCAAAATATTGGAGTTTCAGCTTCAACATCAATCCTGCCAATGAACACCCAGGACTGATCTCACCCAGAATGCTCAAACTACTGCACAGTTGCACTCATCTCACACTCTAGTAAAGTAATGCTCAAAATTCTCCAAGCCAGGCTTCAACAGTATGTGAACCGTGAACTTCAGATGTTCAAGCTGGGTTTAGAAGAGGCAGAGGAACCAGAGATTAAATTGCCAACATCTGTTGGATCATTGAAAAAGCAAGAATTTCAGAAAACATCTACTTCTGTTTTATTGACTATGCCAAAGCCTTTAGGATGGACTGGTTGGATCTCCTTGCAGTCCAAGTGACTCTCAAGAGTCTTCTCCAACACTACAGTTCAAAAGCATCTGAGGGAGTTACCTAAATCTTCCCTGGACTAAAATGGTAAAATAATAATATCATGATCCTGATCATCAGAGGCCCATGACTGAAGCAGGAGGCCAAATTCTAACTGTCATACTTTAGGCCAGACTAACTGAATTTTGAACTTCTAAATGACACATGCTACAAGATAATTACAGACTTATACAATATATGAATTTTACCATTTATGAATATTTTTTCCTATTCCTTGAGTGAGTGCTCATTTGCTCAGTCATATCTGACTCTGTGACTCCCCGGACTTGGCTTCTCTCAAGCCTTGGCCATCTCAGGACTCCTCTGTCCATGGGATTCTCCAGGCACGAATACTGGAGTGGGTTGCCATACCCTCCTCCAGGAGATCTTCCAGATCCAGGGATCGAATCCACATGTCCTGTGTCTCCTGTACTGCAGTAGATCCTTTATTGCTGAGCCACTGAGGAAGCCCAGCAGCTCAGGAATATTCTTGTTCCTTAAGTTTCCCATTCGTTTTCATTACTGGGTTATACATGAGCAAGCTAATGTAGAGAAAAATTACATTTAAAATAGAATCTGAAAGACAAATATACATATGAAAATTCATACATGAGAGTTTCATGAAAGATATAAGTATTCTCAGTAGAAGGAGACAATATATTTCCTTTAAAATAGAAAAGGTGGTTTATACTAATCATGACTCACGAAGTCAGATACTAGTTCTTAATGGTTGTAGTATTTAGTTTTCTGGTGCGATCCAAATAGCCACAGTCAAAACACTAACTCACTACAGAAATGTGGATGCATACCATTCATCCAAAAATTTTACTCAACACCAGTTTGTCAATGTGTTGACTTTCTTTAAGTATATCCAAAGTTATTTTAAACAATTTGTTCTTGGATTAAACTACTCAAAATTTCCAAATCTGAATTTACCCTTCAATGACTTTTCTGGGTTTAACAACCCTCGTGACATTATTTTTATAAACATTTTACTGTTAAAAAGAACAAATAATTTCACAATTGTATGGAAATACAAAAAACAAACAAAACAAAAAACAAAAAACCTTGAATAGCCAAAGCAATCTTGAGAAAGAAGAATGGAACTGGAGGAATCAACTTGCCTGACTTCAGGCTCTACTACAAAGCTACCATCATCAAGACACTATAGTACTGGCACAAAGACAGAAATAGAGACCAATGGAACAAAATAGAAAGCCCAGAGATAAATCCACGCACCTATGGACACCTTATATTTGACAAAGGAGGCAAGAATATACAATGGAGAAAAGACAATCTCTTTAACAAGTCGTGCTGGGAAAACTGGTAAACCACCTGTAAAAGAATGAAACTAGAACACTTTCTAACACCATACACAAAAATAAACTCAAAATGGATTAAACATCTAAATGTAAGACCAGAAACTATAAAACTCCTACAGGAAAACATAGTCAAAACACTCTCTGACAGAAATCACAACAGGATCCTCTATGATACACCTCCCAGAGTAATGGAAATAAAAGCAAAAATAAGCAAATGGGACCTAATTAAACTTAAAAGCTTTTGCACAATGAAGGAAACTATTAGCAAGGTGAAAAGACAGCCTTCAGAATGGGAGGAAAATAACAGCAAACAAAGCAATCAACAGAGAATTAATCTCAAAAGTATACAAGCAGCTCATGCAGCTCAATACCAGAAACATAAATGACCCAATCAAAAAATGGGCCAAAGAACTAAACAGACATTTCTCCAAAGAAGACATACAGATGGCTAACAAACACATGAGAAGATAGGTGCTCAACATCACTCATTATCAGTAAATGCAAATCAAAACCACAATGAAGTACCATCTCACACCAGTCAGAATGGCTGCTATCCAAAAGTCTATAAACAATAAATAATTTATTGTTTATTATTTATTATTTATCCACAAACAATATATGCTGGAGAGGGTGTGGAGAAAAGGGAATCCTCTTACACTGTTGAGGGGAATGCAAACTAGTACAGCCACTATGGAGAACAGTGTGGAGATTCCTTAAAAAACTGGAAATAGAACTGCCTTATGACCCAGCACTCCCACTGCTGGTCATACACACCGAGGAAACCAGAATTGAAAGAGACACGTGTACCCCAATGTTCATCGCAGCACTGTTTACAATGACATGGAAGCAACCTAGGTGTCCATCAGCAGACGAATGGATAAGAAAGCTGTAGTACATATACACAATGGAATATTGCTCAGCTATTAAAAGGAATGCATTTGAATCAGTTCTAATGAGGTGGATGAAACTGGAGCCTATTATACAGAGTGAAGTAAGTCAGAAAGAAAAACATATTAATAGCATATTAATGCATATATATGGAATTTAGAAAGATGGTAATAATGACCCTATATGTGAGACAGCAGAAGAGACACAGAGTTAAAGAACAGACTTTTGGACTCTGAGCAGGAAGGCGAGGGTGGGATGATTTGAGAGAATAGCACTGTACATGTATATTACCATATGTGAAATAGATCACCTGTCCAGGTTTGATGCATGAGACAGGGCGCTCAGGGCCGGTCCACTGAGATGACCCTAAGGAATGGGGTGAAGAGGGAGGTGGGAGGGGGGTTCAGGATGGGGGGAACATGTACACTCGTGGCTGATTCATGTCAGCGTATGGCAAAAACCACTACAATATTGTAAAGTAATTAACCTCCAATTAAAATAAATAAATAAAAATTTTAAAAAAGAATCCTCATTATCTACATCTTCATTAATCTTTCCTGCCCCCAAAAGACCCCAAGTGCAATCTGGATCTCTTCTAGGACTCTTCACAATTTACACAGATTGTTTCCAACTCTTCAAATCTTCCTTCATATTCACCATTCTCTTTGCATGACATTCAACTGTCATAGAGACTAATTGCTGTGCCCCTTGCTTGCAGGGTGCTCTAATCTTATCTGAAGGAACAATTCTCAAATGTTGATTACTCTATAGGGATGGGTGAGTGGGAGGTAAAAATTACTGGTGTAAGATAGGTTATAAGAATGTATTATATAGCAGGAGGAATATAGTCAATATTTTGCAAGAACTATAATTGGAGTGTAACCTTTAAAACTGTATAAAAAATTTTTTTAAATAGGTGAAAGGGACTAAAATTATAAACTTCCAGTTATAAAGTTAATATGTCATGAAGATGTAATATACAGCATAAAAAATATAGTCAATAATATTATACTAACTTTGGTGACAGATGGTTACTAGACTTATCACAATGATCATTTTGTCATGTATTTAAATAAATCACTATGCTGTATACCTGAAATTAACATGATATTGTACAGCAGTTGAGCACCAAACAACTGGTGGTTTTGAACTGTGGTGTTGGAGAAAACTCTTGAGAGTCCCTTGCACTGCAAGGAGACCCAACCAGTCCATCCTAAAGGAAATCAGTCCTGAATATTCATTGGAAAGACTGATGCTAAAGCTGAAATTCTAATACTTTGGCCACCTGATGTGAAGAACTGACTCATTTGAAAAGATCCTGATGCTGAGAAAGATTGAGGGCAGGAGGAGAAGGGGACAACAGAGGATGAGATAGTTGGATGGCATCACCAACTCAATGGACAAGTTGGTGATGCACAGGGAGGCCTGGCATGCTGTGGTTCATGGGGTCACAAAGAATCAGATACGACTGAGTGACTGAACTGAACTGAACTCTACATCAACTATATTTCAATTTTCAAAAGGGCGATATGTTTAAAACTTTAAAATAAATGAATTCATTTTGGGAAATGTTGATTACTCTAGAAAGAGAGTTTTTTGTTGTAAGATCTGAAATATACTGTACTTAGTAAGAGAGTAGCCATAAAACAAACCCAAAATATTTTGAAAAATTAAAAAAAATGTGGTACGTGCAGTGTTGACTGAGAAGCCTAAGATGTTTTCACTAAAAACAAATGATGACTGCCATATCCAGTTAGGTGATTTTAGTTTTCCTTCTGTTTTAGACCTTCATGTTTTTAATTGGGTATTCTTAAATATTAGAAGAGTTCTGAATTCAGATATAAATAATTTCCATGGTGCCACTTACTACTTTGGGCAAACTTCCAAACATTTCTAATCTCAGTTTTTAATTTTTTACACCAGAATGATAATATTTTTATGGTTTTAGAGAGGAAAGCTTTGGGCACAGTCTGTGGTACATAATAGTGGTCATTCAGCAACAGCTGTTATATATAGTACCTAGACCAACAACTGGGAAGTACCAACAACCCCAAAGTACTGAGCAGTCTTCTCAGAGTCCAAGGAGTAATGAATCCAATTTCTGATGTAACAGAGAAAACATTTTTAAATTCAGGAGAATATTTATAAGTATGCTTTGTTATTTTATAAATGCTTAACTGTTTGTTAGACAAAAAATTCTTACATTAGCAACTCTTTGCAGATACACCCTAAGAAATGTTAAAGATATATAGTGAACACAGAAATATATATAGACATATTTCTAATTTGTCTGGATTTTTTTGTTGTTCTTTCATGTAAATCTTACAGTTCTGGAGTAATATATTTTTGTATCATTATTAAGATAATTGCACTTATCACATATTGCTTTCCTTTTCAAATTTATTACTTTTGAGCTGTCAACTATTTCTGGCTATTTACTCTTTTCCAGCACATTTAACAATGAGTCAAGATGGTGTCATTTCACATGCAAGCTCCAACACCATTTCAAGCCCTTTGACCTTTCTTCAAATAGCTAATTCCCTGGTGTGCAGAGGTGGTGGCAGAGAAGGCAGCAAATGACAAGGTGATGAAAATTCTGTTGCATGAATTAGCTCTTAGCTGTCATATTTCTATATGAGAATGCTAAAGCTAGCATGATTTAAATACATTGAAAATTAGTTTATTTAAAAAAAAATTAAAAGAAGTTGATTCTTCCAGGAGGCCAGCACCAGCCCTGGTTACCCCCCACCCAGATATTGCAGGTAGCTGCCTCACAATTAGTCCCACCCACCAGTGGGCTAGAATCAACCTTGCCCTCAACCCCTGCTGCACAGTTAGTATAACTGCAACCTGGCTCCATCCACCAATGGACTGGCAGCCACTGCACATGACATTCTAGGCTACAAAACAAGTCTCCATAAATTCAAGAAGATTATAATCACACAAGAATCATTTATGACCACAAAGGTACAAGACTAGAAGCCAACTACAAGAAAAAAAAGCTCAAAACTAATAAACACCTGTATGCTAAATAATATGCCACTAACCAAACCAACCAATGTGTCAGTGAAGAAATCAAAGAGGAAACAAAAACTATCCAGAGATAAATAAAAATGAAAAATCTATGTGATGCAAAAAAGGCAGTTTAAGAGCAATGTTCATAGAGCTACAGGCCTACTTCAGGAAATAAGAAAAATCTTTTAAAAATATATAAACAAAAAAGTAATCTAACTTTACACCTCAAGGAACTGAAAAAAGAACAATCAAAACTGCAAAATAGTAGAAGAAAACACATAACAAATATCAGAGCAGAAATAAATTGAAACTAAAATTATAATAAGACTGATGAAACTAAAGGCTGGTTCTTTGAAAAGATAACAAAAATTTAAAAACTTTAGCCAATAAAGAAAAGAGAGGAGCCCACATAAAATCAGAAACAAAATAGAAGTTACAATTGATCCCAGAGATACACAAAGGATCATAAGGGATTGCTATGAACAATTATATACCAATAAAATGGACACCCTACTAATAGAAGATATGGACAAATTCCTAGAAAAGTACAATCTCCCAAGACTGAATTAGGAAGAACTAAAAGGAAAAAAAAAAAAAAAGAACAGACCAATACCAGCAGTGAAACTGAATCAGTAATCAAAAAACTTCTCACAAACAAAAATCCATAACCAGACAGCTTCACTAGTGAATTCTACCAAACATTTAAAAAAGAATTAACACTTATCCTTCTCAAACTATTCCAAAAATTGCAGAGCAAAAGATGCTTCTGAACTCTTTCTACAAGGCCAGTCTCATCTTTCTACCAAAACTAAACCAAGCCACCACACAAAAAACTTACAGGCCAACATCACTGATGAACATAGATGCAAAATGTTCAACAAAATGTTAGTAAAGTGAATCCTACAATATATTAAAAGGATCATATATCACTATTGAATGGGACATATCCCAGGGATGCAAGCATGGTTCGATACTTACAAATCAATCAATGTGATGCACTATATTAACAAATTAAAGAAAAACATGTGATCATCTCAATAGATGTGGAAAAGCTTTCGACAAAATTCAACATCTTTTTATTACAAAAAAAACCCTCTCAACAAAGTGGATATAGAAGCAACATCCCTCAACATAATAAAGGCCATGTATGACAAACATACAACCAATAAACTCAACTTTACTCAACTGTGAAAACTTGAAAGTGTGTTTTCTAAGATCAGGAATAAGACAAGATGCCCACTCTGACCAATTTTATTCAATATGACATTGGAAGTCCTGGCTATAGTAATCAGACAAGAAAAAGAAAATTCAAACTAGAAAAGAAGTAGAATTGTCACTATTTGTAGGGTACATGGTACTATAACTTAAAGGTGACAAAAAACTCTTAAAACTTATCAATGAATTCAGTAAAATGGGCAGAATACAAAATTAATATATATAAATCTGCTGCATTTCCATACATAACAATGAACCATCAGAAGGAGGAATTAAGACAATAATTCCACTTGCAACTCCATCAAAAAGGTAAAATACCTAGAAATAAATCTAGCTAAGGAGGTAAAAGATGTGTGCTTGGTAAACTATAAGACACTGATGAAAGATACAGAAGATGACACAAACAAATGGAAAGCTATTCTGTGGGATAATTAATTTTGCTAAAATGAGCATAATACTCAAGGAATCTACGAATTAAATACAATCTGTATTAAAATACTAATGGCATTTTTCATAGAATTGGAAAAAATCATTCTAAAATTTGTATGGAAACACAACAGATCCCAAATAACCAAAACAACTTTGAGAAAGAATAAAGCTGGAGTTATCATGCTCCCTGATTTAAAACTATACTACAAGGCTACAGTAATCAAAACAGTACAGCACTGGCACAAAAGCAGACATAAAGATCAATGGAACAGACTAGAGAACCAGGAAATGAATCCACATTTCTATGCCCAATTAATCTACAAAAAAGAAGATAAGAATACGCAATAGGTAGAAGACAGTTTCTTCAATAGTGTTGGAAAAAATTGGACAGATATTGGCAAAAAATCAAACTGGACTACTTTTCCATACCACATAACCAAATGAGCCCAACTGATTAAAAAGCTACATGTAAGACCTCAAACCATAAAACTCAAAGAAGAAAACATAGGCAGTACACTCTTTGCCATCAATCTTAGAAATAACTTTTAGAATACACTTCCTCGGAGAAGGGAAACAAGAGCAAAAATAAACAAATGGGATTTAATCAAACTAAAAGGTTTTTACACAAAGGAAGGAAGCTATCGACAAAATGAAAAGGTAGCCTACTGAATGGGAAAAGATATTTGCAAATGATATATCTGATAAGGAGCTAATATGTAAAATACACAAGGAACACATATAACTCAACCCAACCAAAAAATGGGTGGAGGACTTGAACAGTCATTTTACCAGACATACAGATAGCTAACAAAACAAAATGAAAATAGACTTCTAGATACATACAATGAAAAGATGCTCAACTTCACTAATAATCAGTCGAATATAAATCGAACCACAATGAGATACCACCTCACATCTCTCAGAATGTTTATTATCAAAAAGACAACAAATAACAAATGCACTATCTATTGGAATGAATTGGCACAGCCATGATAAAACAGTATGGTAGTTTCTGAAAGTATTAAAAATACAATTACCATTCCATCCAGTAATTTCTATTCTGGGTATTCATCTTAAGAAAACAAAAACACTAATTCAAAAAGATGTATGCATGCCAATGTTCTATGCAACTTTATTTATAGTAGCCAAAATATGGAAGCAAATTAAATGTTTATCAATAGATGAATGGATAAAAAAGATATGGTGTATAAATATACACACACAGAGTGAAATATCACTGAGACATTAAAAAAAAAGCCTGTTTGCAACAACATAGATGGAGCTATAGGGTATATTTTGCTAAGTGAAATAAATCAGACAAAGACAAATACTATATGACCTCATATGTGGAATCTAAAAAAACAAAACAAAATGAAAATAGACATCTAGATACATACAATAAACAGGCAGTCACCAGAAGGGAGGGATTTGACAAGGTGGGTGACATAGGTGAAGGGGAATAAGAGGTCTAAACCCTCAGTTATATACTAACTAAATCATAGGGATTTAATATAAAGCATGAGAAATATGATCAATTATATTATAATAACTTTGTATTGGAACAAATAGTTGCTTAACTTATTGTGATAATCATTTTATATTGTATGCAAATATCAAGTCATTATGTAATATACCTAAAACTAATGTAATATTTATGTATCACCTGCATTTCAATTAAGAAGGAAATTCTGTATACCCACTTTGCACATTCAGCTCAGTTCAGTTGCTCAGTCGTGTCTGACTCTTTGCAACACCATGAATCGTGGACACCAGGCCTCTCTGTCCATCACCATCTCCCGGAGTTCACTCAGACTCACATCCATCCAGTCAGTGATGCCATCCAGCCATCTCATCCTCTGTCGTCCCCTTCTCCTCCTGTCCCCAATCCCTCCCAGCATCAGAGTCTTTTCCAATGAGTCAGCTCTTCGCATGAGGTGGCCAAAGTACTGGAGTTTCAGCTTTAGCATCATTCCTTCCAAAGAAATCCCAGGGCTGATCTCCTTCAGAACGGACTGGTTGGATCTCCTTGCAGTCCAAGGGACTCTCAAGAGTCTTCTCCAACACTACACTTCAAAAGCATCAATTTTTCAGCGTGCAGGTTTCTTCACAGTCCAACTCTCACATCCATACATGACCACTGGAAAAACCATAGCCTTGACTAGACGGACCTTAGTCGGCAAAGTAATGTCTCTGCTTTTTAATATGCTATCTAGGTTGGTCATAACTTTTCTTCCAAGGAGTAAGCGTCTTTTAATTTCATGGCTGCAATCACCATCTGCAGTGATTTTGGAGCCAAAAAAATAAAGTCTGACACTGTTTCCACTCTTGCCCCATCTATTTCCCATGAAGTGATGGGACCGGATGTCATGACCTTCGTTTTCTGAATGTTGAGCTTTAAGCCAACTTTTTCACTCTCCACTTTCAATTTCATTCAAGAGGCATTTTAGTTCCTCTTCACTTTCTGCCATAGGGTGGTGTCATCTGCATATCTGAGGTTATTGATATTTCTCCCAGCAATCTTGATTCCAGCTTGTGCTTCTTCCAGCCCAGCGTTTCTCATGATGTAATCTGCTGCTAAGTCGCTTCAGTCGTGTCCAACTCTGTGTGACCCCATAGATGGCAGCCCACCAGGCTCCTGCATCCCTGGGATTCTCCAGACAAGAACACTGGAGTGGGGTGCCATCGCCCTCTCTGCATATAAGTTAAATAAGCAGAGTGACAATATACAGCCTTGACGCACTCCTTTTCCTATTTGGAACCAGTCTGTTGTTCCATGTCCAGTTCTAACTGTTGCTTCCTGACCTGCATACAGGTTTCTCAAGAGGCAAGCCAGGTGGTCTGGTATTCCCATCTCTTTCAGAATTTTCCACAGTTTATTGTGATCCACACAGTCAAAGGCTTTGGCATAGTCAAGAAAGCAGAAATAGATGTTTTTCTGGAACTCTGTTGCTTTTTCCATGATCCAGCGGATGTTGGCAATTTGATCTCTGGTTCCTCTGCCTTTTCTAAAACCAACTTGAACATCTGGAAGTTCACAGTTCATGTACTGCTGAAGCCTGGCTTGGAGAATTTTGAGCATTACTTTACTAGCGTGTGAGATGAGTGCAATTGTGCGGTAGTTTGAGCATTCTTTGGCATTGCCTTTCTTTGGGATTGGAATGAAAAATGACCTTTTCCAGTTCTGTGGCCACTGCTGAGTTTTCCATATTTGCTGGCATATTGAGTGCAGCACTTTCACAGCCTCATCTTTCAGGATTTGAAACAGCTCAACTGGAATTCCATCACCTCCACTAGCTTTGTTCATAGTGATGCTTTCTAAGGCCCACTTGACTTCACATTCCAGGATGTTTTACCCATTAGCTCCCATTTACTCCCATTTTACCCATTTACTCCCATTTGTCTTCCTCCAGCCCCTGGCATCCCAATAATCTGCCTTCTGTCTTTTCTGGATATTTTATATCAATGGAATCACACAATAAAAAAATTAAAATAAATAGATAATAAAATAAAATAAGTTGATTCTTGAGACCATTTTGGCAACACATCTATGCATATTTTTGTGAATTTGATTTTTACTCCAACTATATTAAAAAATAAAACTAAAATTTCTCCTTAGTATTCAATAGCCATGTAAATTTCTGTACTATCCAATAATGCTTTTTTATTAAATAATCACTCTGGCATTGTCTAAAAAAAATCTAATTAAAAAGGGAAACTATTTCAGACTTCATCAGATTCATACATTGTCCCCTGCTGCTGCTGCTGCTGCTGCTAAGTCGCTTCAGTTGTGTCCAACTCTGTGCGACCCCATAGACGGCAGCCCACCAGGCTCCTCTCTCCCTGGGATTCTCCAGGCAAGAATACTGGAGTGGGTTGCCATTTCCTTCTCCAGTGCATGAAAGTGAAAAGTGAAAGTGAAGTCAGTCGTGCCTGACTCTTAGCAACCCCATGGACTGCAGCCTACCAGGCTCCTCCATCCATGGGATTTTCCAGGCAAGAGTACTGGAGTGGGTTGCCATTGCAGTAGGCAGAATTCTGAGATGGCTTCCAATGAAGCTAGATTCTGTACAATCTTTCCTTGAGCATTGGTAGAATTTGTGATTATGAACAGATATCATTCCCATAGTTATATGGCAAATGGGATTCTGCGGATGTAATTAAGTTCCCCAATCAGTTGATCTCAAGATAGCAAGATTATCTAAGCGGACTCTATCTGATCACATTAGCCTTTTAAATCTGGGTCTCAAGGACAGAGATGGAGGAAGTCAGAGTCTTAAAGCACAAGAAGAATTCAACATGCAATTGCTGATTTGAAGACAGAGGGGACCACATAGCAAAGAATGAATGTGGAAGGCCTTTAAGAGCTGAAAACCATCCTCGGATGACAGCCAGCAGGGAAGCGTGGACCTCAGTCATAGAAATGGAAGAAACTGAACTCTGTCAACAGTAAGAATGAACCAGAAGACACATTTTCCTGCAAAGCATCTACACAAGAAATCAGCCCTGTAAATCATGACTTTAACTTTGTGATACCCTGAAAGAACTAGCTATATCATGTCATACATCTGACCTACAGAGACGTGGGGTATTGTTTTACACTGCTAAATTTGCAGTACTTCATTACATGGCAATAGAAAACTAATATACCCCATGTCCTCAAAAACAAACAAAAAAAAATGATTGAGCTAATTAGCACTGAATATTCTAAATTAACAGCTTGTTTTGTTTGTTAAAACTGTCTTCTAATTTTTGAGTATCATCAATTTTGAGAAGTATTTTCATTTTTATACCAGCTTTAACTTTTAGCTAACATGGGAAACTATTCTGAATGTTCTTACACTATCCTGTTTTACATATTTACATATTCAAACCAGGTTTGAAATGTTCATTGATGAGGATGAAGGTAGGAAGAAATATGAGCCATGAAAATTTCTCTTCATTAAAAAATTATTCTAGCTTGCAAAAGTAATAAAGCTACATAGCTTGCTGGGACCTATAATATTAATACTAAATTTAATTCAGAAGATGAGACAAAAAGCAAACAGGAATGTAATTAAAAGCAATTTTAAGCAGTGAGAAATCACAGAGATTTTTTCAGATTGCAAAAGGAATTTCATGGAGGATGATGCTTTTGAAGACACTATCATCTTCTAAACAGAGGAGTTTCCAGAAAGAGGCTTCAGGGGGAAACACTGTTTAATTGACAATAGAAGTTTTCATATTTTTTAAATATAAGAAAAAAATACTAGTATCGGAAACCAGAGTGCTTTGCTTTTTTGATTTCAGATGAACTGAAATGAAAGATGAATTCCTCTTTATCACTAAGTGGCTAGGACAAGCCCAGGCAACCTGCCAGGCAATGATATAAGAGACTGACTTACATTTTCTTGGTAGGTTAGTCTTCTCCCAGTTCAACAGCATATGCTTCTATTTTGTAAAAAAGGGAGTAGTGAAAGCATAATAGAAACTTTGCAACTTCTTTCATCTAAGAAGTTTCAAGTTAAAATACACAGCAATTGACTAAATGAGGTCAAGGTTTACTTTCTGCAGATCTCAGCTTTGGGAAAAATTGCAGCATCTTACAGGGGAGCAGAAGGAGCTAAAAGGAGCATCTTAATATATAATGCAGAGAAGTTGTTCACTGTATGCTACTTATATCTTGGAGCATGCATCAGAAAAGTTGTTTTAGGAGATTCTCAACAGACTCTTGCCTGAGACTATGTCATTCTAACTTTTATACCTATTGCTCTGAATGCCAACAATGCATTTATTCAGATACTTACAATGCTACATTTTTAAGAAAATTATTGCTTAATCTACTTCTCACAGAGAACAAAAGCTATGGGGAGTAATATTAATAAACATAATGACCAAGCAATCTCTAGTAATAAGAAAAACTATATTATACATATTCTGGTTGTCAACTAGGATTCAACACAAAAAGAATACTGCGTATAAATTTTACAAAAGTGCTAATACACTGCAATATTTCTTCCGTGAGTATGTTGTACCTATAGGAGGAGTCAATACTCCTCTTATTCTACCATCTCATTTCTTTCAAATCTATAAAACAAAATATTTATCTATTATTTCATTCATTAAATAGCATCTCCACACAGCAATGAATAGGACAAAGGTTCTATTTTTATGTGGCTTATATTTTAGTCAGAGGAAAATATCAGCATGACCTTAAAGACAAATGACAAATTTAAATCTAGAAAAAGAAGGCATATATACACAGGACTTTTAGATATAAGTAAATTTTATTCATAAAAATTGCAGTAATGGATGTGGGATGGGTCTCTCGGATACTCAACCAAAGACCTGGCTAATTTTATGGGTAACTGATGAATTTATCAGAGATTCTGAAGTTGATGCTAAGATGCTAAATGACAGCAACTCCAATTCAGAGGTGATCCAAACTAAATGAAGTTGAAATTAAAGAAATTCCTCTAGAATAATATACCACACGCAACACAAGGATTTATCACGCTTGGCCATCATGCACTTGTATTCTCTTAGGGAGTCCAGCTCACTTATCACCATAACCTGGAGATCCACATGGGTAAGGGAAGCACTGCCATGCAGAGAGGAGGTGGGAGACTCTCCAAGTAAAATTCGACAGAAGCCAGGAGGATTCTGAGATGGCTATGACCATGTCATGGCATTTAACTGGTGAAAGCAAATTGGGCATGTTTCCTGTAATAATCAACAAAGCCTATGTAGTAGTCTGAATATAGTCCTCAGACAGATTTCTTGATGATTAATGATGATGACATTCCTAGGAGCTGAATATGCAGGCAGCCTGCTAAGGTCTTGCTTGGCACAGAAAAAGGACAACCACATTGCCTTGAAGAGAGGCTTTTTTGTGTCATAGTTTTAGAGAGTCGTGGCCCTTACCCAAATCTAAGACTTGAGTCCCAAAATAAAGTATGAATGGGCATCCTCTCTGAAGGGTCTTTGGAATAACATCATGAGTATGTCTCTGGAAATGGCCTTATCCAAAGGAAATGTGCTAATACTCATTTAGAAAACTACACTCTAGGAAAGGAGAGCCATACAGACCTTGTGGGGCTGTTAGACATCAGCTCCAGACAATAATTATAATAAATAAATTATAACCACTGGGGTCCACAGTCAGAGGGGATTCCTGAGGGTATTAAATGATGGTTTTTAAAAATGATTGTTTCCAGTTTAGATAAATTGATTTCAAGACTGAACTTTAATTTGGGGCTAAAGATGTGAAATATCAACTTGCCTACCTCTCTCTTTTACAGGTAGAAGTTCAGGAAGTTAAATCACTGCTTTTAAATGCAAAATAAGAATCTAAGTATTTTCAGTTCTTACCAGGTTTCGATACCACCCCAGATGCCTGGGCCCCCTGATTAGGGAATGGGATGGAAGAAACTGGAGGTTATTCAGCTTCCAAGAAACAAGTGAGAAGGGAAGGGTCATATTTTCCTCACTCTTCACTTTGTTTTAAAATTTTTATTTTATTTAAATTGGAAGGAAAAAAAACACACACAAATTCTTGCTCCTTTTCACAGTGGCAGGGGTTGGGAGTGGGGGAGTCTGACAGGAAACATTTGTGAAAAGATAATAGATGAAAATTTCCCCCAAATGGTGAAAACTATGAAGCCATAGTTACTAGCAGCACAAGAAATATGAAGAATAAACATCAAAGCATAAAATAAAATTGCTTACAATAGTAAGAAAGAGCAAAACTTTTAAAAGCCTGAAGAAAAAAGACATTATTATATACTTTAAAGTACTGAAAGATAGAAGTTATGAAACTAGAATTCTTAACCCAGAAAAAAATTACTTTCAAACATAAAACTGAAATAAAGAGATTTTCCAGATGTGCAAAAGCTTAAAGAATTCAGTGCTAGAAGATGTGAGTTAGTTAGCTAGTTCAGTCGCTCAGTCGTGTCTAACTCCTTGCGACCCATGAATCACAACACGCCAGGCCTTCTTGTCCACCACCATCTCCCAGAGTTCACTCAGACTCACGTCCATCGAGTCAGTGATGCCATCCAGCCATCTCATCCTGGGTCGTCCCCTTCTCCTCCTGCCCCTAATCCCTCCCAGCATCAGAGTCTTTTCCAGTGAGTCAACTCTTCGCATGAGGTGGCCAAAGTACTGGAGTTTCAGCTTTAGCATCATTCCCTCCAAAGAAATCCCAGGGCTCATCTCCTTCAGAATGGACTGGTTGGATCTCCTTGCAGTCCAAGGGACTCTCAAGAGTCTTCTCCAACACCACAGTTCAAACGCGTCAATTCTTCAGCCCTCAGCCTTCTTCACAGTCCAACTCTCACATCCATACATGACCACAGGAAAAACCATAGCCTTGACTAGACGGACCTTAGTCGGCAAAGTAATGTCTCTGCTTTTGAATATGCTATCTAGGTTGGTCATAACTTTTCTTCCAGGGAGTAAGCGTCTTTTAATTTCATGGCTGCAGTCACCATCTGCAGTGATTTTGGAGCCCAAAAAAATAAAGTCTGACACTGTTTCCACTGTTTCCCCATCTATTTCCCATGAAGTGATAGGACCAGATGCCATAATCTTCGTTTTCTGAATGTTGAGCTTTAAGCCAACTTTTTCACTCTCCTCTTTCACTTTCATCAAGAGGCTTTTTAGCTCCTTTTCACAAAATATTAAAAGGAAGCCCTTCAAATGAAGTCACTATTTTAAAGGTATTACATCCTTGTATTTATTGTTGCATTATTCATAATAGCTAAGATGTGGAAACAACAGACAGATGAATGTGTGCTGTGTGTGCTAAGTTGCTTCAGTCATGTCCAACTCTTTGTGACCCTACGGACTGCAACCAGTCAGGCTCCTCTGTCCATGGGCTTTTCCAGGCAAGAGTACCGGAGTGGTTTGCCGTTTCCTTCTCCAGGGGATCTTCCAGTCCCAGGGATGGAACCTGTGTCTCTTATGTCTTCTGGCAGGCAGGTTCTTTACCACTAGCACCACCAGAGAAGCCTATAGATAGATGAATGGGTAGAGAAAACGCAGAATATGTATATTCAATAGAATATTATTCAGCCATTAAAAAACAGAAATCTGATCATTTGTGAGAACGTGGTTGAAACTTGAAGGCATTATGCTAAGTGAAATAAGTCAGACAAATTCTATATAATCTCACTTATATGTAGAATCTAAATAAAATCAAACTCACTGAAAAAGTGGATTGGTAGTTGCTAGGGGTTATGATGTGGCAGAAAGAGAGATATTGATTAAAGGGTACCAGCTTCCTGGTATCAGATGATAAGTTCTGGGGATCTAATGTACAGTGTGGTGACTCAAATGTCTCCAGCCTCAAGAGACAATGTAAAAGATTTGCTCAGTGCTGCCCTTGGTTCACTTGCAACTTAGGAGCTGGGCCTTGAGGGGAAAAGGCCAGGAGACTACTGAGTTCAACTGAAAGCATTTTACTTCCTCGAAGATCTTGGCTTGGTAACTCCCTGCAGCTTTAGTTTTTCACTGATGCTTTCAATCTGCTCTTTGAAGCTCTTAATCTAACATATGTAGTCATTCTCTGGGTATGTGAGTTTAAATCTGGCACTTTCCCATGGTCATTCATAGTTGTAAGATACACACTTACACATGTTAAGTAAACACCGTATTTTCCTACCTGACTCTCCAAGTATAGTGCATAGGACATGTTGATGTTAGTGAATATATTAATAATTTTACTGAGTCTGGAATAGCACTGTGAATCACATTTGAAAATTTTAAATTTCAAGTATGCACATTAAACAAGTAAAAAAAAAGCAGGCAAAATCACAATAAATAATATACTTTACTTAAAGTTAAATATATTTAAAATATTACCATTTCAACATACATGAATTCAAAATCCATTGTGAAGTTTATAGCGTATCTCAGCATGTACTAGTTTCATTTCAAATAATTAAGAGTTAGTTAGTCTCATGTGACTAGTGGTTACCATGTTAGAAAATGCAGGTCTAGAGGTTTCAGAATACTCAGAAGAGATGTGAAAGATTAAGGACAAACATATATTGTGTGTTAATACTGACTTGAAGTCTTGGATTGTCTCTCTTGAGGAACAAATGGGCCTCTAGCTATACGAATAGTATTTTCTTCATGTAGAGTAGAAAAACTGAAGATTGTTTTTAACTGCCCAGCATCAGATGCTCCTTCCTATTTTAGAGAAATAATACAAATTATATGATTCAGTAGAAGGTAGGATCCAGCTTCCTAGTAATGAATCCCAAAGGATGAAAAACTTTATGCACCCTGAAAGCCAAGGATCAGATGTATAACTCGGGCTCAGATAATCATATATGTACTCCAAGGACTAAATAGGTTGCACACAAAAATGTAGAGGAGTCTTTCAAATGTTTCCAGAAGTGGCTTGAGAGAGGCAGAAAGAAGTCCTAGCAGTGAACTTTGGTCTTGTAGGTCATTTTACTAGGACATTTTCCTGTTTACCACAGTCACTGTATTGTTGTTTCCTAGGCTTCCTTTGCTCCTGCACATGTTCAGGCCATTAAATGATGAATCCTTGATCTCCAGGATTCTGTAGATCCATGATTTGACTTTTCAGTACAATTCAGTTGCTAAGTGGGACTTCCTGGGGTTCAGTGGTAAAGAATCCACCTGCCAATGCAGAAACACAAGAGATGCAGGTTTGATCCCTGGGTCAGGAGGGTTCCCTGGAGTAGGAAATGGCAAACCACTCTAGTATTCTAGCCTGGAAAAATTCCACGAACAGAGGATCCTGGCGGGCTATAGTACACGGGGTCACAAAGAGTCAGCGACTCTTTGTGCGACTGAGCACAGGCACACACTGAGCGTGCATGTGCACACACACACACACACACACACACACAATGCACAGTTGCTAAGTGCATAAATTTAGAGGTCAAATGACCTGAATTTGAATCCTGCTTTTCTCACTCATTAGATATCTGGACTTCGACATATTATTTTACCCTTTCTCCCCCTCAATTTCTTCATCTCTTAAGTAGTGATGATAACTGTACCTATCTCATGGGTTGTTATAAAAATTCAATGAGACAGTTCAAACACAGGAAGTATACTTAAATGTCCTTATTATGTACTGAATATTTACCTCCTGATAACTAAACTTTCACTATTATTTCAAAAGTTTACAGAAAGTCTACCATGTACTAGGGGCACATAAAACAATACCCCTCATTTTTTTCTCCTAAAATTATCCTAACAAGAAAGGATATTTATTCCATATTCCTAAAGTTTTGGGAAGGGGTTATGTGTAGGCTGGCAAGATCCCTGCAAGCCTAATCTTTGTACTCTCAGGCTTTATCTTGAATACTACTCAAACCACATATGCTTCAAGTATGTTTCAAATTATTTACCACTGAATAATGTGTCATGTTTATTAGGTGGCTTTAAGCAATGCCAAGTATACAGCATACAACCCTACTTTAAGAATTGTAGACAAAATAAATTAATACTAGCAGTGAGCCCATGATATAGACTTTACCACTTCTGTTTCTAGATGAGGAAATTGATTCACAGAAGTTAGGTATTTTGCTTACAATTACGTAGCTGGTGTGTGCCCAGTTACACATTTTATTTTGATCATGAGTTCCATTTTTACCAGACAAGGACTTCAATAAAATATTCGAAGGTGTTTAATTACTTGGCCTACAGTTCATGAGTTCTCCCATTCTGGAGCCTCCATGATATTTTTAGAAAGGTAAGCCAAGCCTCAAGGAACACATGCCTCATAAATTTATTTCACTTCACTGACATTACCACTTTCTTAATCTTTCATCTTCTCCATTTTTTTCCATTTCTTTTCTCAAGTCTAGTATCATAAATATTTCTTTAGCTGTAAACAGCCCATTATTTAAATAGCTTTCATCTAAAAGAATTCTGGAAATTTAATCTAGGTGAAATTTCAAAGGGAAAATTATGATTAATAATTTGTGAGAATGACATTCTAAGTTCTCACACTTGCTGTGCCAGCTAAACCAAATAAGATAGGCTTTGGGTGGGATGATTTGGGAGAGTGACATTCTAACATGTATACTATCATGTAAGAATTGAATCGCCAGTCTATGTCTGACGCAGGGTGCAGTATGCTTGGGGCTGGTGCATGGGGATGACCCAGAGAGATGTTATGGGGAGGGAGGTGGGAGGGGGGTTCATGTTTGGGAACGCATGTAAGAATTAAAGATATTAAAATTTAAAAAATTAAAAAAAAAAGATAGGCTTTGATATAAGGCCCTTATTCTAAGTGCCACTCTTAAACTTTTCCAGGGGGCTCACTGATGGAACCAGTTCAATGGTATTGATAACTACATGAGAGTGGAAAAAAATTCTCCCAGGAATTACAATCAAAGTCTATATGTCCAAATTTCTGTTTCTGCTAATCCAGTATATGACTTTTTTTCTAGTGTTTTTAGAACTGGCAGAGGGACTGAAATAATTATGCAACCTTACTGTCCACTAATGTCTAACCATGAACATGTGTGAATTTTTTCTCCCTTCTCTAAATCATCCTAGAGGCGTCTCATTTCACCTCTACTTATATGTTACTCTTTGCCATTTATTTTGGAAATAATTCATTTTAAACACAAGGAATGAACTTCTTTATTTTCCTTGCTAATGAAAAGCGTCTCTATGCTGCAGATATGTCTTAGTCAGCCAATTTTCTTCACCTGCAGTTTGTGTTTGCATAATGATCTCATCATGAAAAACAGTCAGCTTGATTGTAGTGAAGCTTCTGTTATTGAAAAACACACCTCATATCTTTTAAGTAGGGCTGATAACCTTCCATCTGCATCGTCTGTAATGTTACTCCAAATTGGTTCAAATACTGGTGGATTAATAATGATGAACAAGAAGTTTTGCCAGTTGAAAATCAACTTGCTCAAAGAGTTCATTCCCCCATTATTGAAAACACATCAAGTTTAAGAATTTTAAAATAAGGAATCAAGGTTGGGGGGAGGGGGGAGAATTAGTTTGAAAAATGTCCACATGTATTCTGATTCTGAGAGAAATACACAGGTTAAATAAAAGATAAACTATCAATACATAACAGCTGAAAATCTGATATGGAGGCTGTGGTTGTAAGTGAGGTTCACAGGCTTTGGATTACCCAATTCATGAAAGAAGAGGAAAAGTTAATTTGAATATCCAGATACTTGGACTCTCTAATGCCAATGTTAAAATAAATTATCACCAAAAGAAAACATCTGGGTAACTGAGTAAATATTTTCCATCTCCAGTGGCCAAATCTCTCCCCAAAAGCCAGGTCACTGCAATCAATTGCATGCAGGACACCTACACTTAGATTCAAAGTAGTCATCATATCCTGGACACCCATTTCTCTTCTATTGTATCTATATTCACTGTCTTGTGAAATGACATCACTATTTGTGTAGTTGCTTAAGCCTGAAATCTGATTTTTTTTTCTATTTTATGTCTCATATCTCCTTAATCAACAACTTATATGGTGTCTGCACTATAAGTAACTCACTCACTAATCCATCCACCTCCTAGTTTCTCCACTCAGTGCCTTAGAGGGAGCCCTTGTGTAGGTCCCACACCTAGGTCCTCAGGGCAGATTCTTAGCAGGGCTCCCAATCCCCACGGTTTTGTTTTACTTCTCCTCCAAACCATTCTCCAACCCCAACCCAGAGTGATAACTTAAAGATATACATACACACACACACACACACACACACACACACACATATGTTCAAAATCCATTAGGAGGTCCAGATAAAGAGAGGGCTGCATGATTAGGTTTATAGGCTTTTTATGATTTAGTCTTCAGAGATCTCTGCAATTGTTTCTTTGGCCATAGAGATTTTCCTTCTCCATCTGCATATCAGATGTGCTATACTTCCTTGCCTCTGGTTGTTTTTTGTACATTTCCTTTTCAGCACATCCAATAGGTTCTCTTCTTTGCTTGGCTCTTAGTCACCCTTTACCTCTCACATGGGTTATCACTTTCCCTGAGTCCCATGTTGGAGTTATATGCCTTTCTTTTGTGCTTCAATAGCAAGATATAGTTCCCCTATTGGAATACTTGTAACACTGCATAATAATTTCCTATTCATTCCTCTGTTTTCTTAACTAAAGTAAAAATTCTCATATGACAGGAACCACATCTTTCTTATTCACTGATGTATTTCTAAATCTACCTAGTGAACAGGAATATAAGAAGCATTTAACACGTATTTGTTAGATGAGTCATCCAAGAATAAATAAATATTAAGATTGCAGATAAGTATATTCCCAAAAGGGAAAAATCTAAAAATGTGAAAGCATAAGAAAAGTAAAATATAAAAATATTTATTAAAAATTAGAAATGGAGGAAAGGCAATAAACTAAACTGTTTCTAATCCCTTTTCCCCAGGTTTTCACATCAGTGTATATAAGGCTAGGACAAATCATCAATGGATGTTTCATATCCCTTCCCAAGTGACTTAGTGGTAAAGAATCAGCCTGCCTGTATAGGAGACCAGGAGATGCTAGTTCAATCTCTGCATCAGGAAGATCCCCTGCAATAGGAAATGGAAACCCACTCCAATATTACTGCATGGAAAATTCCATGGACAGAGGAGTCCTATGGGCTGCAGTCCGTGGGGTTGCAAAGAGTCAGACACAACTAAGCATGCACACACACTACAGATCCATCTGGTAATTTTCTAGCCTTTTCCAATGTTAACAGAAAATACATTTCTTTTGCTATATTCTTAGGGAAAGGAAGAATACCCCATTAACAGATCTACCCCTCTGAATTGCTCTGATAGGATCATCAGTGGGTTTACCACTATGCATCCCCACGTTTGTCCACTTCTAATAGCCCAGAAATGGACTCTTCTGATCCTGACTTGATGTTTGATACCATATGACCCTATTCTTGGGAGCAAATCATTGTCTGTAAACCAATAATTGCTGGTGTGCATTAAGCATTAATAGGCTTCCCTGGTGGCTCAGACAGCAAAGAATCTGCCTGCAGTGCAACAGACATGGGTTCGATCCCTGGGTTGGGAAGATCCCCTGTAGAAGGGAATGGCTACACACTCCAGTATTCTAGCCTAGAGAACCCCGTGGACAGAGGAGCCTGGTAGGCTGTAGTCCGCAGGTCACAAAGAGTCAGACACCACTAAGAGACAAAGCACAGCACATTAAGCATTACTATATGCCAGGAATCATCTTATTTTTTCTTCACATCCTGAGGACAAATATTGTTACAGAGATGAGAAAACTGAAACTCAGAGAAGTTAAATAATGTTTTCAATATCAAGCAATTGTTTGAAGTCAAATTATCGTGTCCAATAGTTCTGTGTTGTCTGAAAACTGCCAGAGTCCCTCTTTCTAGATGGTAAGTCTGAGCTTCTCAACAAGATTTTAACAACTGGCGGTCGCATGTCACTTCTGGTGCGGAATTCCTGTTCTCTCTGGACTCTTATTTTCACGTGTCTCGCATCCCCTATATGTTCATGGCTCTGGCCTGCGTTAACCTAAAAGTGGAATCAGTTCAGTTCAGTTCAGTCGTGTCCGACTCTTTGCAACCCCATGAATCGCAGCACGCCAGCCCCATCACCAACTCCCGGAGTTCACTCAGACTCCAGTTGGTGATGCCATCCAACCATCTCATCCTCTGCCGTCCCCTTCTCCTCCTGCCCCCAATCCCTCCCAGCATCAGAGTCTTTTCCAGTAAGTCAACTCTTTGCATGAGGTGGCCAAAGTACTGGAGCTTCAGCTTTAGGATCATTCCTTCTAAAGAACACCCAGGGCTAATCTCCTTTAGAATGGACTTGTTGGACCTTCTTGCAGTCCAAGGGACTCCACCTCTAATTTCTCCAAAATGCCATCCACATGAGACATTTCTAGGTTCAGCAGATTTTACCAAGAATTAAGGCAAAAGAAGAGGGCTACATACCAGCAAAAATTCACTAACTCTTTAATACTGAATATTAGACAGACCTATTTTTTAGAGTCTTGGGTTACCAGCCATTGGAAGGACTGATGCTGAAGCTGAAACTCCAATACTTTGGCCACCTGATGTGAAGAACTGACTCATTTGAAAAGACCCTGATGCTGGGAAAGATTGAAGGCAGGAGGAGAAAGGGACGACAGCAGATGAGATGGTTGGATGGCATCACCGACTCAATAGACACGAACTTGAGTAAACTCTGGGAGTTGGTGACGGAGAGGGAGGCCTGTATGCTGCGGTCCATGGGGTCACAAAGGGTCAGACATGACTGAGCAACTGAACTGAACTGAACTGATGCTGGGAAAGATTGAAGGCAGGAGGAGAAGGGGACGACAGAGGATGAGACAGCTGGATGGCATCACTGACTCAGTGGACATAAGTTTGAGTAAACTCTGGGAGTTGGTGATGGACAGGGAAGCCTGGAGTGCTGCAGTCCATGGGGTCGCAAAGGGTCAGACATGACTGAGCAACTGAACTGAACGGGGCTACCAGCTATCTACCAGGAAT
The DNA here is from genome assembly GCF_042477335.2 of Ovis canadensis. Lineage (NCBI taxonomy): Eukaryota > Metazoa > Chordata > Mammalia > Artiodactyla > Bovidae > Ovis > Ovis canadensis. The sequence continues at coordinate 133,603,961 of NC_091247.1, read as the reverse complement.
TCCTCAATAACAACAGAGAACATCTCTAGCTCCCTACCTTGTTACTGTGTGTGCTGTCTCTCTCTCTCTCTCTCTCTTTCTGCCTCAGAGGAATATGGTCTGCTTTTCTGCCCTCCTGTTTCTTCTAAAATTTTATTACATTTTTAGATGGAGAAATTTATCTTTTCTTTTTTTCTTCTGGGATCTTTCCAGAACATGTCCTCAGGGCACACACATCCAAAGCAGAATATCAAGGTGTTTTCCTAAGCAAAGATAGCTTTCTCCCCAGTGGCAACTCTGAGCCAGCTGTTAACATTACAATCCTACTTATCCTGCCACCTTTACTTAAAGAATAAATCAATGAAGGTGCTTGGGGAATTAACTTCTCCAGGGAAAGGTATATGTAGCATGACAGAAAGATGATCATAATATAATTTTTTTCTTAAAGGCTTTGATTATATTGATATATGTAATTCAGTGGTCCCAGTGCATAGCACCTCATTAGAGAAAACTCGACTGACTTGAAGTGGTAACACATATTTATTTCTACTCATTGTATATTCATGCTGTATTTCACAAACACTCTGCTCCCTCCGAACCTGGATCATTTCTCAAAGCAAGCTTTCACATCTCTTCTTTCCCCCTTAGAGTAGGTAGGTTCTTTACTTATTGTCCTAAATGTATTTATTTGCTTCCACAAACCCGTTGGGTGATCCTCTGAGTATGGACTAATGAATAGGAAATGAGATGATGACAGGAAGATCCACCCAAGTCCTTGACTCCTTATAGATGTCTTGCTAATTGTTTAAGTGTGTTTGTTTCTCCAATCAAGAACTGTCTGATTTATCAATTTGTTGTGCCTCCGCATGTCAACTGCATTGTTGCTCCCAAAGTTGAAATCGAAAATGTTTGAAAACACTTCGGTCACAGTGTGAGTAAACATATCTTGATGCAGAGCCCAGTGTGGGCAAAGCATTATGCAAGGAGCTTGAAAGAAATGCCAAAGAGTGAGTAAATCAAGTAGTTCTTTTGTTTGAAGAGACATGGATACAAGGGAAAGCAAGAAAACAAAAATAAAGATTTATGGGAGCTATGTTTACCAGGATATGAACACATATGTCAGTCTCTTATATGTATAGATACGTATCCATGCATTTTTGTAACTATACATATGATAGCTAATCAGACTTCTGACTCTCAATTTCTTGCCACATCCAGGCAGTAACGTTGAACTGCCTTTTGCTCTATTTCCTGCCTATGTGATGCATGTACCATTGACTCTACCTCCAGAGTCCTTCACAATGACCCGTTCTTAGAGCAATTCTCTCCTATCCTTTAATACTCTTCCCTGGACTCAAATCCTCCTAGAAGCCTGACTGAGAAAATACACTGACACACAGGCACATTAGTCTTGAGTTTTACTTTGTTTCTCCCTTCACTGTGAGCTAGTCGTATCGAGATGTCAGATTAGATTTTTTAAGATGATCTTCAGTTTGCTGAACTGGTTAGTGAAGATCTACATGTTTTCCTAATAAAGCCACCTTTGTTAGCTTCCACAGTAAGCATCTGTGAAAATGTCTCTTCTGCAATTCTTTCCCAGAGTCTCTCTTGCTGATGACAGCTCCCTCTAGAACTCACCCTCTGGGGATACTCCCCTGCAATTACTAAACGGGTTCCAAGAAGGAAATGGAGAGGCAGGGTTACACACTCCTGTGAAAGCAATGGTGGAATGCAAGACTGAAATAATGTGTTTCTCATTTTCTCCGTGACGTGTGACACTGACACACAGTCCCAATGAACAGCACCTCATTAGAGAAAACTCGACTGACTGAAGTGGCAACACATATTCACTTCTACTCATCATATATTCATGCCGTATTCACAACCACTCTGCTCCCTCCAAACCTGGATCACCTCTCAAAGCAAGCTTTCACATCTTTTCTTTCCCCCTTTAGAGTATGGAGAATGTCACACACATGAATGTCAATTGCTTGGGGAGTTTCAAAGACTGTAGGTTTTTATTTTTTCCCTCTCTGCCATGTACCAAAAGGAGAACCGCACACTATGGACTCATGGTATCGTCCCTCAACTTAGCTATTGCCGGAAGTTTGCAGTAAGAGATAAACATGTCCTGATTTCTTCCCAATACATGGCACTCCTTATTTTTTGCTTCGTTTTAGGTTCTTAAGATCTAGTCTTGAAAAATCTTCTTTTGGTATATCAGCTTCTTCCAATGAGAGCCATATCATAAACTAACATAAATAATCCATAATTTGAGGATGTAAATCCACCTAAGCACACAGCTTACTTTCAGCTTAGTCTGTTTTTGATGGCCATCAGGTTTGATATTTATGAAAAATGATATGCATGCAGGTACTGTACAAACAAATGCTGAGAGGCTTCCTGAACTACTGAAGTTTCTAAAGCAATGTAATAGCTCAAAAGCACACTTCCCACAATGTCTCCTGTACACATACACACACACAGACACCCACACCAAAACCAGAGTTCAAATAACAAAGCTGGCATTGTATGTATCTGCCTTATTCAAATACTATCTGCAGCCCAGTTTCTCAAATTACTCTGCTTCCTACAGAACTAATTTTAAAATGAATCCCCCACTGACTTCAAGGGACTGGGCTTTCATCTCTTTAGGATGGTGATGAAGGCTAAAAATGTGTGCTTCGTACCCCAGAACATCGAAGAATGAATTCTGTGTCAGCCAAGCCCAGAAGTGCTGAAACAGACACGATTCTTCCCCAGGTGTTGACTATTAATCCCTGTGAAATCTTTCAAAAGGTCTTAAGCAATAAGCTAAGAGAAAATGAGCCCTCGGAAAAACACCCTTCTTTGGACTGACTTCATATCAGAATTCCATAGTCATATCAGAAATGAGACTGCTCAATATACAGTTTCTTTTGTGCTATGAATAAAGAATGGTTTTTCCTTGTTTTTTTTTTTTTTAAATCTCAAATTCATTTTGTACAAGGAATGCAATTCAACTGCAGCATTACAGGAAACAACAAAGGAAGCTGCTCTCAACAGCATTTCAGCATCCTGGAATATAATAAACCCTAAACAACGTCCAGGAAATTAAGGTTCTTTTAAATGCTGAATAAAATGGAGAAAAAAATCCTGAGGAGAACACACACACACACACACACACACGCACATACATATATACATGCACAAAGGAAATTAATTATGTTATAACTACTGCACAGCTGCTCCGGAAACTTGAAGGTACGCTGCTTCCTTCTTTGTTGATCAGATATAATCTGATTATGCTCCTTGCTTGAAGTATCTCTGGTCCCTCCATCTCCAAAAATAAATTCTCATTGAAGTATGACATTTCCACATCTACTGGCTAATTACTTTAAGAATGGGATTTGTCTTGTACAGTTGGCCTAATCCTTTTACTCATGTAGATAAGATCACAGTTGGGGGGTATCGACAGAATAAATTTCTGCCAGAGAATAATCTATCAGGATTCTTTACTGTGCCAGTCTTCCCTCTCTCATGCTAATATTCTGATGAGGCATCAGTGGAAAAAGCTTTATTCATTTGCTCAAATATCATTCCTTATTCACGCTACTCCATTCTTACTTCATCGGCTTTTTCTCAAATTTGCATCTCCATTCATCTCTTCTATTTCTCTCCAGAAATTTGTCGTTTCCTCTTTTCTGCCATTGACTCAAGCTTTTTTTTTTTCATATCATTCCTCATAACTCTAAGAAAATTAACTCAAAGATAGTCACTTAGGTCAGATTCTAACCTAAAGATTAAAGTCTAACTGAAAGATTAATTCTAACTAAAAGACTAAAGCCTTTAGTTTACTTTACCTCCTTTTGTTCCAATCTGGCCATATCACACTAATTAATATTAACTTGGACTTTAAAATATTTGAATTATTTTCACATCAGTAATTACAATCTTTAACATTCTTTAAAGACATGCTATTAATTATTTTTTCAATTTTATAGAGATATACCCAAGCAGACATAAATAACAAAGAGTAAAGGAGAGATTTGAATGAACCCTTGTGCATTTTGGTTTCAAAGTTTATTGGTACATTGCATCACAGTGCCCCATTCAATCAAAAGCTTCTTAAACCACTACCCCTACAGAAATATTAGTGAGTATAATAATCCTGAGCAATAGAAAAGTTCTACCCTATCAGTAGGGAGACATCAGTGGAGTAGACAGAGGATTCAAAAATTGTGGTTCTGAATGTCATTGTCTATCAAATCATATAAGGAATCAGAATTTAACCAGGACAGATGATCCTATTCATAATTTTAATTTCATAAAAAATTCATTGTTTATTAAAATCAATTAGGTAGTCTGTCCTTCTTGCCAAAAGCAGATAATTCAGATGATACAACACTTCTTTTAGGGTGGCTTGTCATATCAGCAGGAAGTCCTTTCATATTAGATGTTAAAACACAGACACTTCCTTGAGATAGCTGCGGAATGAATTGCTTTCCAAAGGGTTTTGCATAATTTTAATTTGCCTTTTTATTGCTATTAATGGACCATCTGCACCTGTGGTTTTCTATGAAATTTAAAAAGAACATACTGAGCAAATCTTGCAATTTATAATGCTGAAATGTAATTAAATAAGCCATGTCAAGTAGAATGAGAATTATATTAATAAGTTCTAGAAATCAGTAAACACAAAGATTTAATATTTAGAGTATACATTCAAAAATTTGAACTAGCAAAAACTAATTTGGGTCTGCTTTCTAATTGTTAAGCTTTTTTTAAAAGTTTATGCTCAATTTCTGAAGCATGAAGAAATAAGAATAAAAATGTTTAATTCCAAATGAAATGTTTTTCCTTCCAACTGGATTAAAGTTACTAATCAGGAATAATTCAAATTATACGAATTAATCTAAATTATCAACTGATTGTTAGTTCACTGAGAGATCTGATGGCATTTTAGAGAGAATTTTATGGTATAATTGAAATCTTAAGTGAGGATCTGTGATTCTTTGCATTATATCATAATTCTAATTCATACTTTTTTTTTTAGTTTTAGCATATTTCCCCTGTATTTAGGGACAGTTTTCAACATTCATATATTCATCCACATCTAACATTCATTCATAATCTATTGCCCGAACTTAATCACATGGCCACCCTAGATGCTCGCACTGTCAGGAAAGCTGATCTCTTTCTGTGTATCATTTTGTCTAGCCTTGTGCCTTCAACATTCATGGACTGCTAAAGGAGATAAAAGCAGGAGAGAGAGTGGGGGGTTGCCAACAAAATTCTGCCCCTTGGCATATCCTTTCGCTGGACACACAGAACATACTCATCATCATTGGTAGAGTCACCTATGGCTCACGGATTTTACACATTTAGTTTGAAGCCCATAATCTAAGTGCCATCCTCTTCTTGTGATCCCTAATCTATAAATAAACTAAGAGACAAGTTATTTTCCTCACTTAGCCTTGTCTTCTAAGACTCAATAATGGAGTAAAAAATCATTCATTCATGAAGATCAAAACAGAAAACATAAAGCACTTTAGTGGTCAATAACTGCTAGATCCTAGTGTGTAGGAATTTTGAAACATATTGCTTAGCTCTCCCTGCTTCTTTTTGGATCACTCTCTTGGTCATTTTCTTTCATAACATCTGGTCCCTCTTGAAGTCCTCCCTTGAATGTTATACACTGTGATTTTGGCCAAAACCAAAGTGAGTTTTGGAGGGTATGCTTTCTTTGTAGGCTATATAATTTACATCTTTGGCTGATGCACACTTGGGAACCTAAGGTCTTGCTTGTTGGACAATCTTGTGGCTTTTTTTTAAAGCTATATTCATTCCCCTCAAATTTAGTGAAGCTTCTATTTGTTTTCCAATCAGATTCCATATAAAAATTATAATACTTGATGATCTTCCTGAATAGTCCTAGAGCTGAAGATTCTCACTCTGGTTTCTGTTCTAAGGACTATCTTTCTGAGATAGTTTATAGGTTATAGTGAAACGCTACTGTGGTTTTATCTGACCTATGCAAGTGGTCAGAGCTCCTATTATCTGGCTATGAAATACAAATGGGAGGTTATTGAGAAGAGCTCTGAGCAAGTCTTAGTCTGCTTAGGTTTGCATAACAAAAACACCATAGATTAGGGGGGCTTAAACTAAAAAACATCTATTTCTCACAGTTCTGGAAGGTGAGAAATTAAAAATCAAGGAACCAGCAGATTTGGTGTCTTGTAAGAGCATACTGGTTTATAGACAGCGATCTTCTTAAGTCATCATATGACAGAGGGAGAAAAGGGGCTCTCTGATGGTCCCTTTTTTCATTGTCTAGGGCGCCATTCTCTACGCAATGATTTTGGCAATCATTTCTCAAAGACCTCCTTCCCCTCTCACAATCCTATTACACTAAGGATTAGGTTTCAACATACAGATTTTGGAGGGACCCAAACATTCCATCTATTGCAAAGTCTTAACTTCTGCTATGTAGCTTCTTTTACATACAAACAAGGGATTCGCCTTTTTAAAAAGGACATCTATATGTGGTCAAGTTAATGTTTAGAGTTCTGCCAGAGACTCTCTTAGCAAGGTCTATTCCTTTTCATCTCTACTTGAACACTGGCAATCCTTATTCAAGTTTTTCTTTCTGTATTTCTTGATAGTTTTAAGTATCAAAAGGCAGCTAATATAGACAAATATTTAGCCTTTTCCTAATCTCCCTTATTGCAACCAAATTTGAAGGTATGACCTTTATTCTTTACTAAAATTGATATTTACTAAATAGGCCGCCATGCCATCACAAAAGTCATTAGCTTTCCAAGCTGCAAGATTTGCGTCCTTGTAGTCTTCAACTCAAAGGCTAAAACAATGCTACATTATTTTTTTGTATGGCAGCACACTTCTTTTTTTTTCAATTTGTTCTTTTTTTTGCTTTGTTTTGTTTTATTATTTTTTTTAATATTTTTTATATTTTTACTTTACAATACTATAATGGTTTTGCCATACATTTACATGAATCCGCCACGGGTGTACATGAGTTCCCAACCCTGAACCCCTCTCCCACCTCCCTCCCCATATCATCTCTCTGGGTCATCCCAGTGCACCAGCCCCAAGCATCCTGTATCCTGCATCAAACCTAGACTAGCGATTCATTTCTTACATGATAGTATACATGTTTCAAGGCCATTCTCCCATGTCATCCCACCCTCTCCCTCTCCAACAGAGTCCAAAAGACTGTTCTTTACATCTGTGTCTCTTTTCCTATCTTGCATAAAGGGTTATCATTACCATCTTTCTAAATTCCATATATATGTGTTAGTATACTGTATTAGTGTTTTTCTTTCTGGCTTACTTCACTCTGTATAATCGGCTCCAGTTTCATCCACCTCATTAGAACTGATTCAAATGTATTCATTTTAATGGCTGAGTAATACTCCATTGTGTATATGTACCACAGCTTTCTTATCCATTCATCTGCTGATGGACATCTAGGTTGCTTCCATGTCCTGGCTATTATAAACAGTGCTGCGATGAACATTGGGGTACATGTGTCTCTTTCAATTCTGGTTTCCTCGGTGTGTATGCCCAGCAGTTGGATTGCTGGGTCATAAGGCAGTTCTATTTCCAGGTTTTTAAGGAATCTCCACACTGTTCTTCATAGTGGCTGTACTAGTTTGCATTCCCACCAACAGTGTAGGAGGGTTCCCTTTTCTCCACACCCTCTCCAGCATTTATTGCTTGTAGACTTTTGGATCACAGCCATTCTGACTGGTGTGAAATGGTACCTCATTGTGGTTTTGATTTGCATTTCTCTGATAATCAGTGATGTTGAGCATTTTTTCATGTGTTTGTTAGCCATCTGTATGTCCTCTTTGGAGAAATGTCTAATTAGTTCTTTGGCCCATTTTTTGATTGGGTCATTTATTTTTCTGGAATTGAGCTGCAAAGTTGCTTGTATATTTTTGAGATTAGTTGTTTGTCAGTTGCTTCATTTGCTATTATTTTCTCCCATTCAGAAGGCTGTCTTTTCACCTTGCTTATATTTTCCTTTGTCGTGCAGAAGATTTTAATTTTAATTAGATCCCATTTGTTTATTTTTGCTTTTATTTCCAATATTCTGGGAAGTGGATCATAGAGGATCCTGCTGTGATTTATGTCGGAGAGTGTTTTGCCTATGTTCTCCTCTAGGAGTTTTATAGTTTCTGGTTTTACATTTAGATCTTTAATCCATTTTGAGTTTATTCTTGTGAATGGTGTTAGAAAGTGTTCTAGTTTCATTCTTTTACAAGTGGTTGACCAGTTTTCCCAGCACCACTTGTTAAAGAGATTGTCTTTAATCCATTGTATATTCTTGCCTCCTTTGTCGAAGATAAGGTGTTCATAGGTGTGTGGATTTATCTCTGGGCTTTCTATTTTGTTCCATTGATCTACATTTCTGTCTTTGTGCCAGTACCATACTGTCCTGACGACTGTGGCTTTGTAGTAGAGCCTGAAGTCAGGCAAGTTGATTCCACCAGTTCCATTCTTCTTTCTCAAGATTGCCTTGGCTATTCAAGGTTTTTTGTACTTCCATTCAAATTGTGAAATTATTTGTTCTAGCTCTGTGAAAAATACCGCCGGTAGCTTGATAGGGATTGCATTGAATCTGTAGATTGCTTTGGGTAGTATACTCATTTTCACTATATTGATCCTTCTGATCCATGAACATGGTATATTTCTCCATCTATTAATGTCCTCTTTGATTTCTTTCATCAGTGTTTCATAGTTTTCTATATATAGGTCTTTAGTTTCTTTAGGTAGATATATTTCCAAGTATTTTATTCTTTTCATTGCAATGGTGAATGGAATTGTTTCCTTAATTTCTTTTTCTACTTTCTCATTATTAGTGTATAGGAATGTGTTGATTTTATATCCTGCAACTTTACCATATTCATTGATTAGCTCTAGTAATTTTCTGGTGGAGTCTTTAGGGTTTTCTATGTAGAGGATCATGTCATCTGCAAACAGTGTGAGTTTTACTTCTTCTTTTCCAATTTGGATTCCTTTTATTTCTTTTTCTGCTCTGATTGCTGTGGCCAAAACTTCCAGAACTATGTTGAATAGTAGTGGTGAAAGTGGGCACCCTTGTCTTGTTCCTGACTTTAGGGGAAATGCTTTCATTTTTTCACCATTGAGGATAATATTTGCTGTGGGTTTGTCATATATAGCTTTTATTATGTTGAGGTATGTTCCTTCTATTCCCACTTTCTGGAGAGTTTTTATCATAAATGGATGTTGAATTTTGTCAAAGCCTTTCTCTGCATCTATTGAGATAATCATATTTCAGCACACTTCTTATGACATCAGTTTCTTTATTAGCTAAAGCATAGGCTGAAGATTTATTACAAAGAAACCTCAAAATACAAGATCTTGAATTAGATAGAAGAATAGACTCTCTTATCAATCTCTGATCAGGTGGCTATACCATCATCAAAATATGGCTTCCATATTTGGGTCTAAGATCTGCTCTAGGGGATGTTCTTGGTCAAGAACAGGAAAAATAAGGATGTATTGGGACAGCAACTTTATGTTCAAGGAAATAATCTTGAAATTGCACATATGTTTTTCAGTTCCCCCCATTACCCCAAACACAGTTGCTAACTGCAAGGGAGAATAAAAAATACAGTCTTTAGTTAAATGGCCACATGTCCTGCTCACCAAATTAAATTTTTTAAGACTTAGAAAAATGGGGAATGGATACTAAGGAACATAGCTTCTCTTCCACCATTTTTTTTTTTTGAGAAAAGTAACATAACACAGATCTTTCTAAGACCTAACCAATATTCTCATCAAATCTAGTAAATACATTAAGAGTTTCCGTTAATATATGAAGTGGCATGACCATGAGGTGTCAGGCAGTAGTACTGCTGCTTCCGCTCAGTCATGTTCGACTCTGCAACCACATGGATGGTAGCCTGCCAGGCTTTGCTGTCCACGAGAATTTTCCAGGCAAGAATACTGGAGTGGGTTGCTATTTCCTTCTCCAGAGGATCTTCCTGACCCTGGGACTGAACCTGGGTCTCTTGTGTCTCCTGCATTGGTGCTACCTGGGAAGCCCCAATTAATATAACTCATTCCTAATGTGGAAAAGATGTTCATTTCCTTTTTAATGAGGAAAGACTGTATATTCCAATCAATTATTTAATATAGATATTAAGATTGATTCTTCATTGACACATATTATTTTTAGTTTTATAGTTTGGCATTTTTTTGGTCTACATATAAGTATTTGCAAAATGTTTGCCACTATTAAGAACTTAGGCTTTGGTGTTTGTTTGTTTGTTTGTTTGTTTGTTTTTCCATCCTGTCCAATTATTTGCAGACACAGAAAATTCCAGGCAAATAATCTTCAAAAAGATCTATATTATTTGACTACAGAGGAACATCTTATTGAACAACTGTTAAAGTAGCTAGTGATTCCTATTCTCATTAACCATTCTTTCTAAATTTAATGTAACCATGATATGCACTAATTCATTTAGAATGTTTCTTTTAAGTTCATTCTCATTTCTAGGTTTAGTCAAAAGCTTTAAGCCATTTGAACTCACATTTCTATCTCTATGCATCAGGTTTCCTGAGGACTTGTTTCTCTCACATAAACAATTTTTATTAGCCTCTCAAAGAAGTGACACTTGTAGACTGTGTCCTTTACTTATTCGCTTAGTCTTTTGTATGATTCTCACCCACACTTTTAAAGATGCATTCTGTACAGCCCTGGGATTCTGCCAAGGTGCCAATGCTGGACAGAGGCAGAAATTAGATTTTCCTGGGCTCTGATCTCTCCCAATCCATTTTAGAGATAAAAGTTCAACACTTACCTTTGTTGTATATCAGAGCTATGCTTAAGATTTTCTTTGGGAAAAAGTTCTCCAGCTTAAAAGGCATTTATAAATCAGAAAACTCTAAAGTTCTGTGCTATTTTATTTTCAATTTCCTACAATTATAGCCATCTCATGAAAAAGATTAGAAGAAAATTAAAAAGCCAAATGGAAAATAAAAAAGCCAAATGTTAAGGGCTCCAATTATTCCCTGCTAGTCTTCTCCAAACAAAAACATAGTTGATTTTCCATTTTATTCTTTGAGAGTGAAATATAAAAACAAATGAGTAATATCCCATATCTCTCTTTCTGAAAACTTTTTGTATAAATAAGCCATTGTTACTTGATCAGATAGGTAATAAGACCAGAGGAGACAGGGTAATATTTGTATTGGCATCATGACCACTGATAAATGTCTAATTGCAATAGAAAAGACTTATTAATTACAATGGAATAGTTAATAGCCACTAAGTAATTTCCTAGGTCCTTTACTAAGTAGGTTACCTTGATTTATTTCTTATCTAGAGTTTCCTAAAAGCATTGTTTAAATATTACAGTTTCCCATATAACAATTTTATATTTTTCTAGCCTTGTAATATCAATGTAATGCATCCCATTGAGGAGCTTTTTATGGGAATGTCACCATTTTGACCTTTATTATTTTAGTGTATCACTGTAATGAATAAAGAGTTAAAAGCAGATCAGTGCCTTACTGAGTTTTGTCTTGAGCTCAAATCCTGAAAAGAAACAATGCACATTTTATTCACATTTGATCTATAGCATGCTTCTCTCATGAGCATGCATTGTGACATTTTCTTCTTGGCTCATATCTTCTGGGCAAGGAGAGAGGTGTTAAGGAAATAAAAAGCTTACCCTTTTGAAGTTTTAGAGCATTTACTTTAAGAGAAAGGGAGTCAAGTTAAATAAATAATATTTTCTTTAGTATTTATGTGTAGGTGGAGGCAGTGTGTGAGGGGGAAAGAGTACTAGGCAGAGAGGCAGGACCTTGGTGTCACATTCTCAGATTTGTCAATGATGGAGCCTCAGTTTAATCACATCTTAAGTGTCAGGTTAGACTAGGATAATCCATTTTGGATTTCCAAGTCCAAATCATTCCCACACATAATTTTACTGGGAAAGATTATCAAATTTATTCATATATTTATAGTCAGTTCTCAAATGAATATATTTTAAATCTAATTTTAAAAACTGTTATGAAAGTACAAAATTGGGAAAAAGTCTGAGTACCTTAAGGTAACTCATCTTTGATATATACTGAGCATTTAAAATTTTAGTTATGTTTATCTTTAAATACTAAAATATTACCATTTGTACTTAGCCAAGTGTCCAAAATTCCACCAAAGGAAAGCAACATTTCTACAGCTTTTCTTTCTAAACTGCAGCTTTAGAAAAAGAAGTTAGTTTAAGTCACAGTTGGTTGAGAGTGGTCACATTTTGCTTTGTTTTGTTCTACTGAAAGAATTTTAAAGGAGAACTGGATACTTAATTTTACCTATTAATAATGCTATTTGTGCCAAATTATATTTTTTAAGTAATGTGTAAATGCTTTTAAATCTATAAGCGTCATTTTATGTTTTAGAATGGGTCTTGCTGATTAAATAACTTTAAATTTATTTTTCTTTAATCTTCAGAGGAGGATTATTTAAGATTGTTCAATCATGGTTTTTCTAGATGTTCACAATAAAGAGATATATTTTCAAACTCAACCAATGCATCTTTCCATAATGCTCTGAAGAGCACTTGTTCTTTAAAAATTTTAATTCCCAAAACATTCTTAAAGATAATAGGTCAATTTGTATGATCAAAACCTTTAATCCCTGTTTTATTTAATTCTTTGATCTCTGAAGATTTCAATACTTGTCCAAATTCCAACTAGATTTAGGAAATACAATATGAGACATACAAAAAAAAAAAAATCTTAGGAGTGATGAAGACACCAGAAGTAACTCTTCTTGGCAAGCTGTAGAATCTCATTCACTTCTGTTTCCAAAGAGCCTTTTAAAAAAACATGGTTTAGATTGTATTTGAAGGCAGAATTTTTCAAATTTTATCCATAGCCACAATATTTTAAATTGTCCCCTTTGCTAAGATGTCATGGAGAAGTGATACATAAAAATAGACAACATTCTATGCAAAGTTCAAGAATGTTACGATTCTTCCATCAGATTTTTATGATTTGTTCTTTCTTCTATCTTATAATCTTCTAATATAATTGCAGTCTTGCTATTTGCACTGTTCCTTTGGAGTTTCCTTTAACATTCAGGCCTCCAAACTTTCTTGAGTGGGACTTTGGTTCCTCGGAAATCCATGTTAAGAATATCCTTTGTGAACGCCAATTAAAATATGAGCAAGAACAGACTGACTAAAAGAAGCTTAAATTACAGCTGGTAGGAATTAGATGAAACAAAGAAAATATCTTTAAAGTTAAGTTTGGTTAGTCTTTGTAATAGGGTTTAAAGGATATGTCACTTTTTAAATAGTATTTCAGCAAATCTTGGGAAAATGGCCCAGATATTCCACATTTCTGTCAGGAAATAATAAATATTAATGAATGAATGCCCCAATTACTTTCATTTATTCAAAGTCCACTTTAATTTGCACCCAGTTAATGTGAATGCTATTTCAAACTGTCATTGCATCACTACTGGGAGCAGTAACATGTCTGGACCCATGACAAGACGGTCTGTATAAATCTTGCTCATTCTGCCTTTGAAAGTTACAATCAATTTCTATGGTAGCTACATCTTGAAGGCTTTATTCTTAGCAAATTACATATCTAACACTCAGTATACTATGCAATGTCATTTTGTATATTACACAGTTATAAATAAACAACTCAGTACATTAGATATCCATAAGTAAAGATATTTGAGATTTTAAAAACATACTAAGAGAATTTCAGGTTCATTGGGTGAAGGAAGAAGACCAATAATCAGAAAAATAAATCATGATGTCAGACCCAGAAAAATGTAAAGACTATATACTTCATATGAAATTGGTCAAGTAAGTAGCTCAAAAATAAATCTCTAAGTAACACAAAGTTATAAGATGCATTTCTATGGTGCTGAAAGTTAAATACTTACAAAACAATGTATACAGTAATATAGTAGAACATGTTTTTAAATTCTTCTCATGCCTCATGTAAGAAAGACTATATAGTATTATGATTTAAAGTTTGTGAAACTTATTTCTCTCCTTAAATTGTGAACCCTCTTTTGTAGATCACAAGCCACAGAAATGTCTACTATATAATTAATATGTATCAGCTAACCTTATGAAATGGCCATTATTTGACTACTTTTGATTTAAAAAGTAGCATTTAATATGGATCCACCTAATCAAGGAAGTCTTGACAGGGTTATTGTATTAATATCCTAGGACTGCTGCAACAAAGTACTCCTGGAAGACAAGTAGGACAGAAAATGTGAAAGGACCTGTGTATGTGCATGTTAATTTGAATACTTTAAACAATGATACATGAAAAAAAAGTCCTCATTAAAAATGTCATTATTGTCAGAAACATTTTCTAATTACTTGGAACATTCCAGAATAAGCTGAGAACTTTAAATTGTTATCATCCCTGATTTTTGGAATACTTCAATCAGGAAAACATACACCTTGGGAACTGCTAAGGGATCATTGGCAGATCCTCATTATTCAGTACGTGTCCCTGATGGTAAAAGGATCAATGACAAAAGTCTTCAGCCTGGCAGGGGCTTCTCCACTAAAGGAGAAACAGTGTGACTAATATGTAGATATCTTGTCAAAGCTTTTCTGTGCAGAGTACCAGGAGGAAACAAACTACAAGTAAACTATAATTTGTTGTGTCTATATGCGTTGATGGGTACTAACTAAACATACCTATATGCAGGTCAAGAAACAACAGTTAGAACTGGACATGGAACAACAGACTGGTTCCAAATAGGAAAAGGAGTAAGTCAAGGCTGTATATTGTCACCCTGCTTATTTAACTTACATGCAGAGTACATCATGAGAAACGCTGGGCTGGAAGAAGCACAAGCTGGAATCAAGATTGCCGGGAGAAGTATCAGTAACCTCAGATATGCAGATGACACCATCCTTATGGCAGAAAGTGAAGAGGAACTAAAAAGCCTCTTGATGAAAGTGAAAGAGGAGAGTGAAAAAGTTGGCTTAAAGCTCAACATTCAGAAAACGAAGATCATGGCATCTGGTCCCATCACTTCATGGCAGATAGATGGGGAAATAGTGGAAACAGTGTCAGATTTTATTTTGGGGGTCTCCAAAATCACTGCAGATGGTGACTGCAGCCATGAAATAAAAGATGCTTACTCCTTGGAAGGAAAGTTATGACCAACCTAGATAGCATATTCAAAATCAGAGACATTACTTTGCCAACAAAGGTCTGTCTAGTCAAGGCTATGGTTTTTCCAGTGGTCATGTATGGATGTGAGAATTGGACTGTGAAGAAAGCTGAGCACCAAAGAATTGATGCTTTTGAACTGTGGTGTTGGAGAAGACTCTTCAGAGTCTCTTGGACTGCAAGGAGATCCAAGCAGTCCACCCTAAAGGAGATCAGTCCTGGATGTTCATTGGAAGGAATGATGCTAAAGCTGAAGCTCCAGTACTTTGGCCACCTCATGCGAAGAGTTGACTCACTGGAAAAGACCCTGATGCTGGGAGGGATTGGGGGCAGGAGAAGAAGGGGATGACAGAGGATGAGACGGCTGGATGGCATCACTGACTCGATGGACATGAGTTTGAGTGAACTCTGAGAGTTGGTGATGGACAGGGAGGCCTGGCATGCTGTGATTCATGGGGCATCAAAGAGTTGGACATGACTGAGCGACTGAACTGAACTGAACTAAACATACTGCAGTAATACTTTCATAATACATGTAAGTCAAACCACCATGCTATACACTTTATACAGTGATGTATGTCAATTATATATTCATGAAAATGAGAAAAATAAATCTCACATATGATCACATGACTCATCTATCCAGTCATTTAAGCAAATGCTCAGCAGTGAACAAGGCCATGGACTTTGGTTTGAATTTGAATCTTGGCCTTGGGATTCATTAGTTTGGTTAAGTTACTTAACTTCTCTAAGTTTCATTTCACGTACTTTTAAAAGGGGCATAAGAAATGCAAATGAAATGATTCTTAAGCAATTAAGTCATCTTATAAGATGTAAAACATCTAGTTCAGTTCTTGGCACATAAAATATATTCAGTATGAGGCAACTCTTATTATAAAATACAGAAAAGCTTTCATCCGAAAATCCAAACTTTAACATAGTATTTATCTATTAGAGCTGTTTCCCAAAATATGTATTAGAATAATACTAATTTTGAAAGATAAAAGGTATGAGGTTAAATAAACTTGAGAAAGTACTGAATCACATTTTCCCCTTCTGGAGGTTTCCTCTAGTCCATCAGAAGTTCTGGGAATTTATGAAATAAGGGGTTAACTTTATTTAACCCAGAATTTCCAAACATATTCAAATACAAAACCCCTTATTGGTATAGCTCCCATCGCTTTTTTTAACTTTCCTTGTGTTCTGCCAAACACGTTTTGGAACATATTGCCTAAAACAAAAGAGCTTATAGAATAAAATCAAAACAATAATATGGGAATTGTATCCTTTCTTACTGTCTCATGCTATTTCATTTGAACTTTACTATTAATACAGTTAGAAAGATGGGCTAGGAAGGTATCGTTATGGATATTTCACAGTAAGGAAGCAGGCTGATGTTTTGTAACTGGACGAAATGAAACAACTAATATGTGATGGAACCAAGACTTACAAGTAGTTGTTCAGATACTCGGGCCACCTTCCTTATATGTTTGATACACACTCTGAATATTTTTAAAGACTTTCCTGGTGGCTCAGACGGTAAAGTTTCTCCCTACCATGCGGGAGACCTGGGTTCAATTCCTAGGTCAGGAAGATCTCCTGGAGAAGGAAATGGCAACCCACTCCAGTACTCTTGCCTGGAAAATCCTATGGACAGAGGAGCCTGGTAGGCTACAGTCCATGGGGTCACAAAGAGTTGGACACAACTGAGCGACTTCACTCACTCACTCACTCACTCTGAATATTTTCTATATATTCAGAACTTTACATTTTTATTTTCCCCCAGAGGTAACCTGCACTACTGTTCTCTCACTCTGTTCTACATCTATCACACACAGCATCTCTGCTAGGCCAGAGTGAATGAATGTGCAGGCAAGCAGGCATGGTGAAGAGGTGTGCCTAGGCCTCAAGCACTCTTTTAAAAACCTTTTTATTTTGTACTGGGGTATACCCAATTAACAAGCAACGCTTTGATAGTTTCAGGTGAACAGGGAAGGTACTCAGCCATACATTCTCCCACAAACTCCCCTCTCACCCAGGCCACCACGTAACATTGAGCAGATTTTCTATGTACTATACAGTAGGGCTTTGTTAGTTATCCATTTAAAAAATAGCAATGTGTACATGCCCATCTCACTGAGCACTTTAAATTATGATAAGCTCAAAATCCAAAGGACATTACATGCCTTTTATGTAAATTTTTAAAAAAAATTCTACAATTTACCCAACGTACAGGTAGAAGGGCAACTATGAGGACTGTTAGCACACCATATTCAGAGAGAGAGTCCCTGTTCTATTCACCTCACATTTGGAGAAACTGAACTGGCCGTGTAGATAAGGAATCACATGGCACTTCCCATGGCAAACAATCACAGTGCTGAAACAATTAAGGTAAGAAGATCAAGGTCAGAGACCACTGAGAATCATCTCTTGATCCAGGGTTGCTGGGAATTGGTCTGAAGCTTCAGCAACTGTGCAACAGCAAAACAGACTCTCATAGTTTTGATCGAGGCCCCTAAAGATCCCATTCAATACTATTCACTCTGACAGTTATTAGTTGTGTGGCTTTGACACCTTTGAACTTCACTATAAGCTGGGGATGTTAATACAACTTTACAGGAAGTTTAAATGAAAACTATAGATAAATGTATATTGGTAGGCACTAGTAAGTCTTTTAAGAAGAACTCCATGAGGTCATTTCTATATAACACATAAAGGCAAGTAAAGCTCAGAGAGGTAAAAAATGTATTGATACTTAAAGTAGTCATGTAGCTATTAAGAAACTGACATTGAGATTCAACTAGATCTGGACTCTTACATAGATACGGCTTCACCATGCTGCTTTCCCTTATTTATTTTCAAACCATAAGGGATTGGGCTCAACTGAAGAGTTTCTCAGCTCAGCTTCATTCATGACATTTTTTTAAAACTTCACAGATCTAAATATACCTAATGATTCACCACTATGAAACATGGTGCTAGAGCTATATTATTATCGCTCCTGTCTCTAAAGGAGCTCTTGTACCAGCACGGCTGATGTGGCTTGAAAACTGGAGCATGCCCATTAAATTGGGCATCTTACTTTAGTCTGAGCACAATGGCTCCACAGTACAATAAAACTCAGGAGCAGAGGGACGCCAGGTATTGATTAGTTCTTATGTGCTGACTGCTATGAGAATTTCTGAGTTTCACACAAATGAAAGTACAAATTGCTTTTTGGAAATCATTGCAAGAGCTTATCACAGATGATTTTTCTACGTATGCATGTATCTATCTATCTAATGTATCTCATATACAAATGCATGTACATACACACATGCCTTATACAAACAAAAATAAAAATGAATCTGAAACATCAGGACAACTTTATCCTCAGCTATGTACAAGAATACTTTCCCATCACAGGTAACCAAGGTGGGAAGTAAGTATAAACAGAAAAGGGAGCAGCCTGTCCTTATGTGTTCTACACACTGAGTGAAAGTGTTATTTGAACATAAACTGTCATTTCCCTTCTACCATGGATTTCATATAGTGAGTTTAACATGATCATGAAAATAAATATTATGCAATGATTTTTAGCATCTGGATTTACCTGAAGGAATAGATGGATTAATTTACATGTAAGTTGAGAATTGTATGGCGTCTCTGCCATTGAGAGACTAAATGTTTACTTCTTTACTTAATAAATATTTATAAATTGCCTATTAAATGCAAGCCTGTCATTAGGTATTAGGGATAAAATAATGGAAAAAAAATGTGGACTTATTCTTAAGGAATTTATTACTTTGTAGGAGAAACAGGCGTTAATAAGCATAAAAATAAGTGCTAGCAAGAAACACATCGGACACTGTGAGAGAATAGGAGCATCCAGCCAAATTTGGAGGAATATGGATAGTTTCAATAAAGAAGAGACTGAGATAAAATGAGAATAAGTCAGAGTTAGTGAGGTAAAGCATGGGAGGAAGGTCATGGCAGACAGAGTGCTCAAAGTTTCTGGAAAACAAAGAGTATAGAACACAAACAGTGGAGGCCATTACGGCTGGAATAAGAGAGAAAAGGTGAGAGTGATGTGTGACGACAATTAGGGAAGTACAGAGATGCGACCCAATGGGATCCTGTGGGTCACAATCAGAATTCCATGCAGGTGGAATGCAATGGGTTAATGCTATGGGTCAAGGTATTTCATTCATACCTTGTTTTCTCTGAAATGTATAATTAATATGGTAACCAATTCAATTAGCTTTAATGAAGTTCTGTCATTGTTGTTCTTATTGATACTATTACTGTAAATTTCTCTACAATCTGCTGGATTGTCTTTGCAGTTAATTCTGTTGTTAGTGGTTATCAAGATCACTTGTTCTACTGATTTTCATCTTGGGACATACTGCTTAACATATGGTCTGTTTTTTAAAAAAATGCAACTTTAGCAAACATACATTTTCAAAATATGATGCTTTCCTTCATATTCAGGATCTGTTGAAATGTAAATTTTCAACTTTAAGTGTTAATATGATTTTAAAGTTTCATGTGAGAAGTCAAAAATTAAATACTTCTCAGATTTAAAAATATATATATTTATAGATCCCTTTTTAATTATATTCTGGCTCAAGAATTAGGACATTTCATCTGTGATTTGCCTTTGGATGTCTGGTGTAAACACTTTTCCTGACTTTTCCTTTCTCTTCTTTCCAGTCTCTTTAACAGGATCAATGTTTGTTAACTGTTATAGGCAACACCAGTTATAGTATATTATCTAAGATTTGGCTTATTGAATGCTCTCGGGCTTTGCTGTAGACATCCTACAATTTGTCCATCTCACTAAATACAGTTTGTAGGAAAAGAAATACTATGAATGATATCAATAAGTAATGTTTTATCTCATATTTTGACTGAAGGAAAAAATCATAAAACATGTGATTAGAGTAATTAGTAACTCTAATATAGTGTCATTATTTCCATTTTATAGTCCAGAATATTGAAGGTCAGAGGCAAAGCTCTTTGCTAAAGGACCTCCAATAGTTGACCTATGGTAAAATCCTTTTTCTTCTGTTCCATTTCTCATTTTCCTCCCATCACTCTCCTACTCTTAATATATACATTAAGCCTGTAATACTGAATTTGTAGAAGAGTATATTATATATTTAATCACACAGGTAATTACATATTTGGCAAATTGGAGACATTATCCCCCAACTTTCAGTATCAGGTTCTGTGGCAGCAGCAAGTATCCAAGGAACTGAGCTCACCATTTCCAAGTAATACCTTTCCCCTTTGACATCTCTCCCTGTGTTTTCAATTATCTTCTCAATTTATGGATATTCTGAGCCTCAGTACTCATGATTTTTTTTTCAAAAACTGAAATTATATTATTTTTCTCCAAACATCCTTTCTTCTTTATTCCATCTTAGTGTTAATAATGGACCTATTCTTTGTGTCACTGAAGATGTCAGCCTCAGTGTGATTTTGAGATTCTTTCTTAATTATCTTTGACATACAGAATGGATTAATCCAATCTCTCTTTTTCTTTTTCCTGACAAAGTTTCCTGATGCTGTCTCTACCTCTTTCCTTTCTGAAGAGCTGTCTGGAGACAGATATTCAGCTTGCATATACTTATGTTCTCAGGAAAAGACAGCATCAGTGTAATCTCCAACACGCTGTTAGTTTGCCTTGTAACGGTCACACCTTCCCACCTCATTGAAAGGTTGGGATGAATTAATTGAAACATTTAACCAATTGAATTTATGGTCAGAATGTTGTCATAAAATGAGAAATTTTATGTAAGGGGATTTTTCTGGCTACTTTGAATATATTCCTTTTACACCAGCATTTTTTTATTAGTCTAAAGTTACCCAAGACGATGAGATATCTGAGTTTTACAGACTCCTTTATCCCCTTCTGCTAATGTCCTATAGTTCTAACCACCCATTCTGTAGTTTTTGACATGAAATTCTAGAAACATTTAACATAGTTTTGATGCTGCTCTAGCGGAGCATATACTGCCAAGTGATCAGCACAATAGTCTAATTAACATCAGTCACCATTCAGAGTTACAATTTTTTTTCTTGGGATGAGAACATGTAAGATCTACTCTCCTAGGAACCTTCAAGTAGGCAATACAGTATTATAAATTGTAGTCATCATTTTGTACATTACATTCCCAGGACTTATTTAATTTATAATTGGAAATTTGTACCTTTTGATTCTAGTTTTTTTAAATTACTGATTCTCAAATCAGTTTCAGTTAGTTGAGGTCATATAACAATTGTTCTTTGAAATAACTGTAATTATGTTAAACTTTAAAAAATGTTCAATAAGTCAAAAGACCAACATTTTTGAGGTACTGAGTATAAAAAGCCTTCAGGGAGGACATCAGAATTATTTTTTCTCATCCTGGGTTTTCCCATTTATAACATAAAATATTTACCTTAGATTATCTTTTAGTCCCTTCTTCCTCAGCTATGTGATGTTGCTTCTACATCTCTATGTCAAAAGCTTTTAATTTTTTATTGACACCTAAATTTAAACATTTATGAACATGTTTAAAATATCCAGACACCTAACTTTTAGTTTTATAGCTAAAATATCCAAATAAGTTGGTATCTAGGGTCTACTTGGGTGGGGGGAAGTAAGTATTTTAGGAAGAAAAATTGTTTTTACAGAGCACACAGCTGAACGCATTTTAATGTACAAGCAAAAAATATTTTAAGATAATACTTGTTTACCTATTTGGGAAACACTACTAATTCCATATTCTTAGAATTATAAATCATTTCAAATAGTGGTCCTTTTCAAAGTCTCAGTAGTGTGTTTCTATCTCAAAATGCATTTTTTTTTAACAATTTCAAATCAGGCATCAGGAGACCAGCTAAAGTCAAAGGTACTATATGAAGCCAAAATGTTTTATTTTTATTTATTTAAAAAAAATTTTTATTTTTATTTTACGTTATAATACTGTATTGGTTTTGCCATTCATTGACACGAATCTGCCACGGGTGTACTTGAGTTCCCAATCCTGACCCCTCGTCCCACCTCCCACCCCATATCATCTCTCTGGATCATCCCTGTGCACCAGCCCCAAGCATCCTGTATCCTGTATCGAACACAGACCGGCGATTCGTTTCTTACATGATAGTATACATGTTTCAATGCAATTCTCCCACATCATCCCACCCTCTCCCTTTCCCTCAGAGTTCAAAAGTCCGTTCTATACATCTGTGTCTCTTTTGCTGTCTCAGAATGTTTTATTTTTAAAAGTGCATCTTCCCTTGTTTAACCTCATATGGGGTGGTGCTCAGCGGAGGACCAAGGTAATATGATATTAGTCAGGAGCAGCTGATTGAATTAGCTCAGATCTGACAATAGTGTGTGGGTCATTTGTGCACCTTTCTGAGTCCTGAGAATGGGGAAGAACTGGTGCCAATGACAACCAAACAGGTATACAATATGGCTTTCAAGGTGAAAAGTGTGCTAGCAATAGAGGTCTGTTCTGACCTTTAAGGGATAAACAAGGATTCATAATGGACTAAGGAATTTAACCAAAGCCAAAGAATTAGAAAGAAAGGCAATGCCAAAGAATGTTCAAACTACCGCACAATTGCACTCATCTCATATGCTAGTAAAGTAATGCTCAAAATTCTCCAAGCCAGGCTTCAGCAATACGTGAACTGTGAACTCCCTGACGTTCAAGCTGGTTTTAGAAAAGGCAGAGGAACCAGAGATCAAATTGCCAACATCCATTGGATCATGGAAAAAGCAAGAGAGTTCCAGAAAAACATCTATTTCTGCTTTATTGACTATGCCAAAGCCTTTGATGGTGTGGATCACAATAAACTGTGGAAAATTCTGAAAGAGATGGGAATACCAGACCACCTGCTTCTTGAGAAATCTGTATGCAGGTCAGGAAGCAACAGTTAGAACTGGACATGGAACAACAGACTGGTTCCAAATAGGAAAAGGAGTACGTCAAGGCTGTATATTGTCACCCTGCTTATTTAACTTCTGTGCAGAGTACATCATGAGAAACGCTGGACTGGAGGAAACAAGCTGGAATCAAGATTGCTGGGAGAAATATCAATAACCTCAGATATGCAGATGACACCATCCTTATGGCAGAAAGTGAAGAGGAACTTTGAAAAAAACTTTGAACTTTGAAAAAGCCTCTTGATGAAAGTGAAAGTGGAGAGCGAAAAAGTTGGCCTAAATCTCAACATTCAGAAAACGAAGATCATGGCATCCAGTCCTATCACTTTACGGGAAATAGATGGCAAAACAGTGGAAAGAGTGTCAGACTTTATTTTTTGGGGCTCCAAAATCACTGCAGATGGTGACTGCAGCCATGAAATTAAAAGACGCTTACTCCTTGGAAGAAAAGTTATGACCAACCTAGACAGCATATTCAAAAGCAGAGACATTACTTTGCCGACTAAGGTCCATCAAGTCAAGGCTATGGTTTTTCCAGTAGTCATGTATGGATGTGAGAGTTGGACTGTGAAGAAGGCTGAGCGCCGAAGAATTGATGCATTTGAACTGTGGTGTTGGAGAAGACTCTTGAGAGTCCCTTGGACTGCAAGGAGATCCAACCAGTCCATTCTGAAGGAGATGAGCCCTGGGATTTCTTTGGAAGGAATGATGCTAAAGCTGAAGCTCCAGTACTTTGGCCACCTCATGCAAAGAGTTGACTCATTGGAAAAGACTCTGATGCTGGGAGGGATTCGGGGCAGGAGGAGAAGGGGACGACCCAGGAGGAGATGGCTGGATGGCATCACGGACTCGATGGACGTGAGTCTGAGTGAACTCCAGGAGTTGGTGATGGACAGGGAGGCCTGGCGTGCTGTGATTCATGGGTCGTAAGGAGTCGGACATGACTGAGCGACTGAACTGAACTGAACTGAAAGAATTAGTTAGAGATAAGCCAAGACTAGAACTCATATTTTGCTTTCCTCTCAGAGTTTCTTTCTCCACAACACACTCCCTCTGGGTTATATCTTATATAACTTTTCTTTTTGACTTTTTGGAATAATTTTATATTTGCTGCTTCTTCAGACTCATTCCAAAACAGTCGTCGTCGTCGTTGTTGTTGTTTAACCTATATTCATCTAAAATGAATTCAGAAAGAAAGAAGCCTCATTTAGACAGAATTCTTTAAGGGGCATTGTTTAACACCACTCATACTAATATTGACTAGAAATTTCCATAGCTCTAGTCTGTTATATATTTATGATAATAACCAGAGGTGTTTGTTAACTGTTATGTATTTATAATAATAAGGAATGGTGTTTGTCACCTTAGGGCTTTAGGCAGGCAACAAAAGGATTCATTAAGAAAAATGAACTCTATATGAGGGACACTATATGAGGATCTAAATGAACATTATAATGAGTAACATATGTAGTTTACAATATGTTGCTGTTGTTCAGTTGCTCAGGCGTGTCTGACCCTGCGACTGCATGGACTACAGCACGCCAGGCTTCTCTGTCCTTCATCATCTTCCAGAGCTTGCCCAGACTCATGTTCATTGAGGTAGTGATGCCATCCATCCATCTCATCCTCTGTCAACCCCTTCTCCTCGTCTACAATATGGAATGTTAAAATACATGCCTGGTTTTCTGAGACCATTCTCCAATTCTTCTTCAATAAACAGAGGAGGATAACATGTGACCAGACTGGCCATCAATATTTTCATTTAAGTTGAGAGGATCTTCCATGTAAACGAAGCTTCTTTTGTCCCAACTCAGAGTAACTCTTACCAAGTCTAATTTTTCTTTTTAATGCCTAGTCTCAAAGTACCTACTTTAAATGCAAAAGTTGTATGTTTTGCTGTCTGCTGGAAGTTTCACTTCTTTCCAATATATTCTGCAAAATGTTGCAAAGACTGTGAGGCTTCAGCTTTCTGTTTCCCTGAGAATCCTGAGTCTGTCTCCTTTGCTGGCTGCATTCTCTTGTAGGTTTACTACTTCTGATGAGAATGCAATTTTAAAGCTAATTTGCTTGGAAGAGTTCCCATCAAAAATGAATCCCCTCATTGTGCAAAATATAGCCACCATAATACTTCCTCTGTAGTACAGCAACAGTAGTTCAGAAGCAGCTCCAGGGAACTGATGGTTTAATCATTCCTTATCCAATATCAAGTGAGTTACAGTAATATAATTGTTTTTCTTTCAGATGGACTCATAACATAATACTGTGTTTCAGTATCTGCTTTTAAGGCAGTGTCTATGTAACATACATTTGATTAAAGAGTAGAAAAATTATCATAAAACAAAAAGTCATCAGCTTTATGTTTTGGAATTATGTAGGAGTTTATATACTTTCAGAAGTAATAAGAGGTTATATAAAGAATATACATAGTGATGATTAATTTAAGATAATTGGATTTAGTGAGCATAATATGGCCAAAGGACTCAACTCAACAATCATTCTTCAAGTGTGTACTGTGTGCAAGGCATCCCTGTAGATACAGTGATGAACTAAATCCAATTTTTTTTTCTAATGAATCTCAAGCTAGAAAGGATAAAAAGTTATGTATGTAAAAACAAACAAACAAAGGTACTAGCTATGGCCAAGCCTCTGCTTACTGCTGTGTTTTGAACTTCCTTGGACAGTTAGAATGAATCAACAGAAATTTTTTTGCACCACTTCACTTGAGGAATTGGGACTGAAGGCACAGGAAGGAGCCAACTAGGGTTCTCACATTGTATTAGGTGGGGATGAAGGAGGCTGGGCTGGCAAAGAAACCTGCAACTACTTCAAAGATTCATCTCCCTGACTGGTCCCTTGGACTTTAAGATAAAATCTCATACATGACCATTTTACTTTATTAAGTGTCTACTATATTCAAATAATTTCATACACAGTCTACTGAATCCTCTCAACACAGGGTAGCCTTTCAGAGTTTGGTTCTACAGTGGTGCTCAAACTATGTAAGAAAAATGAAATAAGTTGTCTGACAGACTAACAGACTAGATTTAAAAGATGAACAGACCACTTGTAACCAAAACACAATAACTTTAAATATCTCTAATATTGTTCAAATATATATGCTTTTTTCTTGTGAAAGTATCTTCATTACTTACTGTTAAAAAGTTATCACTTCAGCTATATGGAGACAGGAACTATATTATGAAGGATTCTATGAGATGTGTGTTGCTAAGTCACCTACTTTCATGCTCACATGCAAAAGTGTGACCTGAGAACAGGGATATTTTCCTGTTTGAACCACAAATGATTTGGGAAAATCAATGCTGTTTTGGCATGTGAATAATTTAAAGCTTTGGAGGACTCAACAATGGATCCAAAAAAAGAATATGGCCAAGACCACATGATAGTGAAAATGACAATGTGTGAGTCAGAAAATCTTCTGGAATTCCTCAGATAAAACTAGAGAAGAAAAGGGGACAAGATGGCAGAGGAGTAAGTGGATATGGAGTACATCTCTCTCCACAGATACATCATAAATACACCTTCAGACACAGAAGTGTGTGCAGGACACCATGCAAGAGCAGACGGGAGTATCTGACTAGTGGAAAAGAATATATAGAATCACGCAAAACTCGAGATCAAGCCCTGAGTCTTTGGAGTGGGAGCACTGACTCCAAGATCCTAGACTATCAGAGAACTAACCCTGCTGCTGCTGCTAAGTTGCTTCAATCGTGTCCGACTCTGTGCGACCCCATAGACGGCAATCCACCAGGCTCCCCCATCTCTGGGATTCTCCAGGCGAGAACACTGGAGTGGGTTGCCATTTCCTTCTCCAATGCCCTAGGGAGTATCAAATAGTGAGAACTCACACAAAGGAAACCACTTAAATACAAAACCTGGTATCACCTAACCACCAGTAGCACCCTGTGCAGGAGGCCTCATCTAAACAACAAACAAAACAAAAATACGAACCAAATCATCAGCAGACAGGATTACCACCCCACTCAGCCTTGCTCATAAGAGGAAAAACAAACAAATCAAAACTCAGCACAAATCTCACCCTATAAGAAGCTGACATAAACCACTGGACCAACCTTGCTGCTGCTGCTGCTGCTAAGTCACCTCAGTTGTGTCTGACTCTGTGCGACCCCACAGACAGCAGCCCACCAGGCTTTGCCGTCCCTAGGATTCTCCAGGCGAGAACACTGGAATGGGTTGCCATTTTCTTCTCTAATGCATGAAAGTGAAAAGTGAAAGTGAAGTCGCTCAGTAAGTGTCTGACTCTTCGTGACCCCATGGACTACAGCCTACCAGGCTCCTCCATCCATGGGATTTTCCAGGCAAGAGTACCGGAGTAGGGTGCCATTGCCTTCTCTGGGACCAAGCTTAGGAGGGCAGAAACCAAAAGGAAGAAAGAATTCAACCTTGAAGCTTGGGAAAAGGAGACCTAAAACAAAATAAGTTAAAAAAATAATGAAAAGGCAGAGAAATACTACACAAATGAAGGAACAAACTAGCAACACAGAGGTCCAAATAAATGAAGAGGAAATAGGCAAACTACCTGAAAAAGAATTAAGAATAATGATAGTAAAGATGATAAAAAAAAAACCTTGAAAACAAAATAGAGAAAAATGCAAGAATCAATTAACAAAGACCTAGAAGAATTAATGTATAAACATACAGAGACAAGCAATACAATTACTGAAATTAAAAATACTCTAGAAGGAATCAACAGAAGAATATCTGAAGCAGAAGAACAAATTGGTGAGCTAGAAGATAAAATGGTGGAAATAACTTCTGAATAGCAGAATAAAGTAAAAAGAATGAAAAGAACTGAGGATAGTCTCAGAGACCTCTGGGACAATATCAAACACCAACATTCAAATTATAGGGGTCCCAGAAGAGGAAGAGAAAAAGAAAGTGTATGAGAAAATTTTTGAAGAGATTAGAGTTGAAAATTTCCCCAACATGGAAAAGGAAATAGTCAATCAAGTCCAAGAGACTCAAAGAGTCCCATATAGGATAAACCCAAGAAGAAACACACCAAGACACATGCTAATCAAACTAACAGAGACTAAACACAAAGAAAGAATATTAAAAGCAGCAAGGGAAAAACAACAAGTAACATACAAGGGAAATGCCATAGGCTTAACAGGTGATCTTTCAGCAGAAACTCTGCAGGCCAGAAGGGAATGGCAGGATATATTTAGAGTACTGAAAGGGAAAAATCTACAACCAAGATTACTGTACCCGGCAAGCATCTCATTCAAAATTGATGGAGAAAGAAAAAGAGTTTTTCAGACAAGCAAAAGTTAAGAGAATTCAGTACCATCAAACCAACTTTACACCAAATGTTAAAGGGAATTATATAATCAAGAAATACAAGAGAAGAAAAGAGATCTACAAAATCAAACCCAAACAATTAAGAAAATTGCAATAGGAAGATATATATCAATAATTACTTTAAATGTAAATGGATTAAATGCTCCAACCAAAAGACACAGACTGGTTTAATGGATACAAAAACAAGACTCATATATATGCTGTCTACAAGAACCCACTTCAGATCTCAAGACACATATAGACTGAAAGTGAGAGGATGGAAAAATATATTCCATGCAAATGGGAACCAAAAGAGAGCTGGAGTGGCAATCCTCATATCAGACAAAATAGACCTTAAAATAAAGAAGACTACAAGAGATAAGGAAGGGCACTACATAATGATCAAAGGATCAATCCAAGAGGAAGATATAACAATTTTAAATATGTATGCACCCAGCAAAGGAGAACCTCAATACATAAGACAAACACTAACATCATAAAAGGAAAAATTGACAGTAACACAGTAATAGTAGGAGACTTTATCAACCCACTCACATCAATGGACAGATCATCAAAACAGAAAATTAATAAGGAAACACAAGTCTTAAATGATACATTAGATGAGATGAATCTCATTGATACCTTTAGGACATTCCATCATAATATAGATGAAAACACCTTTTCATCAAGTGCACATGGAACATTCTCCAGAATAGACCACATCAAACCTCAGGAAACTTAAGAAAATTGAAATCATATCAAGCATCTTCTCTGACCACAATACTATGAAACTAGACATCACAAGAAAAAAAACTGTAAGAAACACAAACACTTGGAGATTAAACAACATATTTCTAAATAACCAACAGGTTACTGAAGAAATCAAAAGGGAAATAAAAAAAATTGCTAGAAACAAATGACAATGAAAACATGACAGCTCAAAATTTATGGGATACAGCAAAAGCAGTTCTAAGAGGGAAGTTTATAGCAATACAATCCTACATTAAGAAACAAGAAAAACATCAAATAGACAACTTAACTTCACACCTAAAACAACTGGAAAAAAAAAAACAAAGTTAGTAGAAGGAAAGAAATCATAAAGATCCAAGTAGAAATAAATGAAAAAGAAATGAAAGAAATAATAGTAAAGATTAATAAAACTAAAAGCTGGTTTTTGAGAAGATAAACAAAATTGACAAGCCTTTAGCCAGACTCATCAAGGAAAAAAGATAGAAGAATCAGATGAACAAAATTAGGAATGAAAAAGGAGAGGTTACAACAGACAATGCAGAAATACAAAGGATTGTAACAGACTATTATGAACAACTATGAGTGAACTCTGGGAGTTGGTGTTGGACAGGGAGGCCTGGCATCGGACGCGACTGAGCGACTGAACTGAACTGATATGGCAATAAAATGGATAACCTGGAAGAAATGCACAGATCCTTAGAAAAGTTCAATCTTCCAAGACTGAACCAGGAAGAAATAGAAATTATGAACAACCTAATGACAAGCACTGAAATTGAAGCTATGATCAAAAATCTCCCAAAAAACAAAAGTCCAGGGCCAGATGGCTTCATAGGAGAATTCTATCAAACATTTAGAGATGAGCTAACTCCTATCCTTCTAAAACTCTCCTAAAAAAACTGCAGAGGAAGGAACACTTCCAAACTCATTCTATGAAGCCACCCTTACCCTGATACCAAAACCAGACAAAGACAACACACAAAAAGAAAACTACAGGCCAATACCACCGATGAACATAGATGCAAAAATGCTCAACAAAATTTTAGCAAACAAAATTCAGCAACACATCAAAAAGCTCATACACCATGATCAAGTTGGGTTTATTCCAGGAATTCAAGGATTCTTCAATATACACAAGTCAATCAATGTGATATACTATATTAACAAATTGAAAGATAAAACCATATGACAATAGATGCAGAAAAAGCCTTTGACAAAATTCAGCACCCATTTATGATTCAGTTCAGTTCAGTCGCTCAGTCATGTCGGACTCTTTGTGACCCCATGAATCCCAGCACACCAGGCCTCCCTGTCCATCACCAACTCCCAGAGTTCACTCAGACTCACATCCATCGAGTCCGTGATGCCATCCAGCCATCTCATCCTCAGTCATCCCCATCCCCTCCTGCCCCCAATCCCTCCCAGCATCAAAGTCTTTTCCAATGAGTCAACTCTTTGCATGAGGTGGCCAAAGTACTGGAGCTTCAGCTTTAGCATCATTCCTTCCAAAGAAATCCCAGGGCTCATCTCCTTCAGAATGGACTGGTTGGATCTCCTTGCAGTCCAAGGGACTCTCAAGAGTCTTCTCCAACACCACAGTTCAAATGCATCAATTCTTCGGCGCTCAGCCTTCTTCACAGTCCAACTCTCACATCCATACATGACCACTGGAAAAACCATAGCCTTGACTAGATGGACCTTAATCAGGAAAGTAAGTCTCTGCTTTTGAATATGCTATCTAGGCTGGTCATAACTTTTCTTCCAAGGAGTAAGCATCTTTTAATTTCATGGCCGCAGTCACCATCTGCAGTGATTTTGGAGCCCCAAAAAATAAAGTCTGACACTCTTTCCACTGTTTCCCCATCTATTTCCCATGAAGTGATGGGACCGGCAGCCATGATCTTTGTTTTCTGAATGTTGAGCTTTGAGCCAACTTTTTCACTCTCCACTTTCACTTTCATCAAGAGGCTTTTTAGCTCCTCTTCACTTTCTGCCATAAGGGTGGTGTCATCTGCATATCTGAGGTTATTGATATTTCTCCCGGCAATCTTGATTCCAGCTTCTGTGATTAAAACTCTTCAAATAATGGGTATACAAGGAACCTACCTCAACATAGTAAAGGCCATATGTGATAAGCCTACAGCAAACATTATTCTCAATGGTTAAAATCTGAAAGCATTCCCCCTCAGATCAGGACTAAGACAAGGGTGTCCACTTTCACCACTATAATTCATCATAGTTCTGGAAGTCGTAGTTACAGCAATCAGAGAAGACAAACAAAAGGAATTCCAATTGGAAAAGAAGAAGTAAAGCTCTCACTGCTTGCAGATGACATGATACTGTACATATAAAACCCTAAATATAGTATCAGGAAATTACTAGAGCCAATCAGTGAATTTATTAAAGTTGCAGGATAGAAAATCAATACACTGAAATCACTTGCATTTCTATATATTAAAAATGAAAAATCAGAAAAAGAATTAAGGAATCAATCCCATTCACCATTGAAACAAAAAGAATTAAATATCTAGGAATAAACTTACCTAAGGAGACAAAAGAACTGTACACAGAAAATTATAAGAGACTAATGAAAGAAATCAAAGATGACATAAACTGATGGAGAGATGTTCCATGTTTCTGGGTAAGAAGAATCAATATTGTGAAAAAGACTATTTTACCAAATGCAAACCACAGATTCAATGTGATCCCTATGAAATTACCAATGGCATTTTTCATAGAATTAGAACAAAAAATTTCACAATTCAGGAATACAAAAGACCCTAAATAGCCAAAGCAGTCTTGAGAAAGAATGGAACTGGAGGCGTCAACCTTCCAGACTTCAGACTATGCTACAAAGCCACAGTCATCAAGACAGTATGGTACTGGCACAAAAACATAAAATAGACCAATGGAACAAGATAGAAAGCCCAGAAATAAACCCATACACCTATGGGTACCTTATCTTTGACAATGGAGGCAAGAATATACAATGGAGAAAAGATTTCCTTATGTGTAATATCCAGAGAAGGCAATGGCACCCCACTCCAGTACTCTTGCCTGGAAAATCCCATGGACAGAGGAGCCTGGTAGGCTGCAGTCCATTGGGTTGCTAAGAGTCAGACGCGACTGAGTGACTTCACTTTCACTTTTCACTTTCATGCATTGGAGAAGGAAATGGCAACCCACTCCAGTGTTCTTGCCTGGAGAATCCCAGGGAAGAGGGAGCCTGGTGAGCTGCCATCTATGGGGTCGCACAGAGTCGGACATGACTGAAGCTACTTAGCAGTAGCAGAGAAGACTGAAGGCATCACAACTGTCTGCTAGCTAGAAGAATCGGTAATGTGACTATTATCACAACTAGAGTGGTACCTTTTATATGCATAGGCTGTGAAGCCTTGTAAGAACTGCTTTATGTATCCACAAGATTAAAGGTAAGCTCCATAAGAGTAAGGTCCCAGCCATTCATGTTTATAACCACTTACCCAAAAGATACAACGATATTTAGGGAAAGAAATATTTCCATTTAGGTTCTGTACTAAGTATGTGGAAAACTGTAGTGGGGATAATATTAGAATGAACAGATGAAGACAGAACATGGAGAACAGTCAATGTCAGTGTAAGGAGTTGAGGTTTATTCTGAAGTAACCAGTCATCCTTGAAGGTGTTGAACTGGAAGGTGATGGTGGAGAGCTGGTTTCCTTCCACCCACCACTTCTAGAGAATAAGTCTTGTTTCATTCTGCATTGAAATGTAAATAAATGCACAGAAGGAACTATTTCAGTTATTATGTATATACTACCTTGAGGGACTTTTTTTTTTAACCTTAGTCATAGGTATAGGAAGAGCTAATGTCAATTATCTTACTTCATCCTGGTAAATAGAATGGAGCTTTTAAAAGAGAACCAAGCTATATCCTCTACAGTCCAAAGAACAATGAATTCCCACATACTTTCTAGGTATGTGGCCCTGAAATCTGGAATTTGCTAAATGACAGAATGTCCATAAACTCTTTGTGACTCTGTGGACTGTAGCCCACCAGGATCTTCTGTCTATGGAATTCCCCAGACAAGAATACTGGAGTGGAGTGCCATGCCCTTCTCCAGGGGATATTCCCAATCCAGGGAGTGAACCCACAGTTCCTGCCTTGGCAGGTGAGTTCTTTATCACTAGTGCCACTTGAGAAGCCCCAAAGAAGGCTGAGCACCAAAGAATTGATGCTTTTGAACTGCAGCATTAGAAAAGATTCTTGAGAGTCCCTTGGACTGCATGGAGATCAAACTTTGTCAGTCCTAAAGGAAATCAACTCTGAATATTCATTGGAAGGACTGATGCTAACGCTGGAGTTTCAATACTTTGGCCACCTGATGCGAAGAGACAACTCATCTGAAAAGACCCTGATGCTGGGAAGAGGAGAAGGGGTCGACCGAGGTTGAGATGGTTGGATGGCGTATCACCAACTCAATGGACATGAGCCTGAGAAAACTCCAGGACATAGTGAAGGACTGGGAAGCCTTGTGTGCTACAGTTCCTGGGGTAGCAAGGAGCTGAACAACGACTTAGAGACCGAACAACAACAAATGTAGCCAATCAACAACTGCAGAGAACAATCACAAAGCAGCCTTGATAGGTACAGAAACTGTTCCTTTGCAGCTTCCAGTCTCAAAACGATTTGTTTTGAAAGTTTTCAAATATTGAAATATTAAATACAACCATCATCCAAGTTTCCATTTTGCATCAGTTGACTTTGTTGACAAATTGTATCTATATTCAACACTCCTGTGTTGAAAACAAAAATGGATTGCCTATTCTAGATTTTTTCCTCCTAGTTTGTTTTATGTATTTATTTAAAATCTGAATGTGTATTAATTATACTACATTTCTATGAAAGTGCATCAACTTTGTGTCAGAACAATTGGCTTAACTGTGAAAAGTAGGCATGTTAATCACTAGGTTATGTTGGTTAAAGCTCATTAACATGGAAAGAAAATGAATGTTAAAGTTCAGCCTTTCAATCTGAATTTGAGCTGTGGCTCTCTGGAAAACTTTTTTAATTTAATCTAGGCTCTAAAATGTCTCTTATAAGATTGAGATAAAAATGTGAGAAAAACAGATTTTCATGAAGAATAAATAAAATGCTGAAACCCCACATATAGCCTCTAGACAAATTTAGTTGTCATTTTGTTCCCTTTCTATTCTACATCAGATAGTTGTTTTAAATAATATTTTAAAAATGAATGTTATTGGAGTCTTTTTCTTATGAACATTTGCACATTGTGTTGCTTACATTTTGCTATCATCAAAACGAGAGGCAATTTAAATCATTTAAAATTTAAATTTAAAATCAGGAAACACAACTACTAGACATTTTCTAAATTAACATATGGAATACATTTCATCAGAAAGATAAGAAAATGAATGGTATGAATTAATAACTGAAATTCTTCACCATAGCTTTCATAACCATACACTAAGTAAAGAAAAAGCTACTTGTCCATGTTTAGTTCACATTTTATAATATCAAGCATTTTTGCTCCAACCAAATAAGACCACTTAACAATTCCTATATAATTCATTTATTTATTTATTTTCTCTATCTGAACCACTTTTTCCTCTTCTCCAAATCTTCAATAGAAGCCAAGGTAAAATGCTAATCTTATTCATACATACTGCACAGTCTCAGGTCTAGATATTTTATTTTCTTCCTGGCCCTCCTCTTAAGTCAGTCTTTAAGAACCACTAGCAATATTTTCCTACTCAACCCTATTTGTTCACCTGTCTTAGCCTCTCTTTTCCCCAACAGTGTCTAACACACTGATTGGGCCACCAACTCTGACTCCTTTGAAACACCCAGAATAGTTTCTTCCCTTTTTCAATGTTCATCATGTATTAGCAAAGTTGTACTAAATGGAAATATGATACAAAATTATTTTCTTAAATTTCTTGAAACTAAAAGGAAAAATAAGGTTAAATAATTTAACTGTCTATTAAATAAGGCTCATAAAGTTATTTGGAATAATTATACATTTTACTCTGATTTCTAGGATAAATGTATCTCATAAGTCATAATATAAAGTTTTCCACATGATAATTGGACAAGTGAAAACAGCTTTCCAACAGATTTTTTAAAATTTTTGTTAAAACTAGACATCCACAAGCAAAAAAAATAAATCTAGACACAGACCTTATTCTCTTCACAAAATCTATGAATTCATGAACTGCAGACCTAAATGTAAAATGAAAAACTATAAAACTCCTAGAAGATAACATAGGAGAAAATCTAGATGGCCATGTGTATAAAGTGATGACTTTTTAGATACAATGCCAAAGTCATGATCCCAGAAAGAAATAATTAATAAGCTGGACTTCATTAATATTAAAAACTTCTGTTCTACTAAAGATATTGTCACGAGAATGAGAAAAAAATCACAGATTGAAAGCAAATATTTACAAAAGATACAATTGATACAAGACTATGATCCAAAATATATAAAGAACTCTTAGAACTCAACTATAACAAGCAACCCTGATTGAAAAAGGGGCCAAAGATCTTAACAAACACCTCGCCAAGATATACAGATGGCAAATACACGTAAAGATGCTCCAAACCATATGTCATCATATGTGTATACTGAAGTCATGTGTATACTGAAGTGAAGTAAAAGTACCTCAGTCATGTCCAACTCTTTGCGACCCCATGGACTGTAGCCCACCAGGTTCCTCTATCCATGGGATTTCCCAAGCAAGAATACTGGAATGGGTTGCCATTTCTTCCTACAACATGTCAACAAGGAAATTCAAATAAAAACGATGATATATCACTATGCATCTATCAGAATGGTTAAAATACAGAACACTGACAGCACCAAAAGCTGGTGAGGATTTAAGGCAGCAGGAGCTCTCATTCATCACTGGTGAGAATGCAAAATCATATAGCCATTTTGGAAGACAGTTGGGTGTTTTCTTATCAAACTAAATATTCACTTACTGTGTGATCCAATGAACAGAATTTCTTGATATTACCCAAAGGAGTTGAAAACTTATGTTCATACAAAAACTTGCATGTGGATATTTATAGCAAATTTATTATTAATTGCCAAAACTTGGAAGCTACTGTTTTCCACTAGCCAAATAAATAAATCAACTGGTATATCCAGACAATGGCATATCATTCAGCGCTTAAAAAAAAAAATGACCAAGTCACAATAGGACATGGAGGAACCTTAAATGCCTAAGTGCAAGAAGTCAGTTTGAAAAAGTTACATATTATTACAAATGTACCACTCATGCATGGGATGTTGAAAATAGAGGAGGATATGCATGTGTGAGGGGAGGGAAATATAGGGAATCTCTGTACATTATCCTCAATTGTTATAAACCTAAACAACACATATACATATGGGGAAGCTACTGACAATAGCAAAGAATCTTTGCTAAGATAATTTTTTTTAATATTACTCATACTCTAATTTTAACTTCAGGAAAACGAATGACATTATTCAGCAATATTGTGTGCTGATTTTAGTCCTTAACATAGGTCAGAACTTGGAGAATATTTAAGAGTAACTGGTTATCTTGTCTCTTTAAATCATCCCATGTTCAAGTAAATTTTGACAAGACCTGGTGATTTGCAGACAATTTGTGGTGTGACTCTGACAAGTGCCCAGAGCACAGATATCTGCGTTGCTGATTAAAGAGCACTACAGGCGTCTTACATACCAGATGTGCAGATGGCAGAGTTTATAAAATCTTCTGGAATGTCTGGAGTCTGTTTTGCATTCTCACCCAGATAGAAAGCCGTATAATTTCCAGAAAGCATAATGATGGGACGCAGGAAGAAAGGTATGTGTTTGTGTGTGGGCAGGGTAAGAGGATATGGGGAGAAAGCAGGAAAAGGGGAGTAAAAGGGGACATTCAAGTCTGCTCAAATAATTTGTAAAACACTCATTAGCTAGCTGAGCATTTTATGCTTCAAAGCGTGGAAGCGAAGATTATGTTCTGAAATACTGCTTTTATGATACAATGAAAAAGAGTACAAATTAGCAATTTATTGCTTTGACTTAACACTACCACAGAGTAACTCTGATGTAACAGGATAGCTGCTTTTGAAACAAATGAAAACAACAACAAAAATATTTTATTAGTAATAGGCAAATGCATTTAATTGGACTGAATACTTTAGCAAGAATGAAGACCTGCAATTCATGGATTCTCTTTTCTTTTCTCCTTTCCCAGTAATAAATGTTATACCAGATGCCTTCAAATTAGTGGAACCCCTGAAGACACAAATCTTCCTTTGCTACCTCCTTTCTTCTTTCCTTCTTACCCATTACACTGGGCATGATGCAGTTCTTTTGTGAGCAAAGTCTGACACAACCCTTCTTCTCTTATTGGAGCTTATCATTTAACTTCTTTTATAGTACTTATCCGTTTGCATTATTGTTAAGAGGTTTGTCCTAGCCCACTAGCTTGGCAAAGAATAATAGAGCAGATGTGGGTATCCTTTTCATGGCAACAAAATCAATACATATGACTGAGCCCTCCTCACCCCTAATCCCTTCCATTCCCACCAGCTACTTATAAACATCTAGAGGACCACGGGATTCTCTAACGTTCTTTGTTACTCCAGTTTCTTAGCCCTCCCACCCGCTATGATCCATTCTCTTATGCTAACCCCCAACTGTTGAGGAAATCAGTAGCATTGAAACACAAACACCTTTAGGAAGATTATTTTATTTATTGCTGTATTTAAACATAAGTTTCCTGAGGAATTCCCTGGCAGTCCAGTGGTTAGGACTCTGCACCATCACTTCTGTACTATTTCCGCTGAAGTTTCCTAACTAATCAGAAAAGCCGTTAGCTTAACCACTCAGTTCTCAGACACAAGCAGAATTTGATTACACATCTCAGCAGTTCACTATCACTGCCTGTCCTCCCCACAAAACATGCCAGGTGCACAGCAAAGTTAGTCTCTTCTGCCCTTGAGAAGGCAAAAGATATTATATCTTGGTATATTAAATTGTTACAGTTCTTCCTGATTCTTGTTCTGATACGCCAGCCTCTTCCGATGAATTGCATGATCTAGGCCATCACCTCAGACCTTTTAGAGGACCTATATTCTGCTGCCTTCTCTGAAAGGCCACCTACATATCCCAAATTTTGTACATGTTCCCTGCTGTAGGCATCATAAAGTTTCTAAATAGTTCAAAATCTCTCACATAATCTTAAGAAAGAAGCTAGCAGGAGATGAACTCAGAAACTGGTGTATCTCAATCAGGGGCTTTCTATCTAATGAGGGGAAAGTATTTGTTAACACCTGCACTCATAACACACCACTCCAGTGCTCTTGCCGGGAAAATCCAATGGACGGAGGAGCCTGGTAGCCTGCAGTCCATGGGGTTACAAAGAGTCAGACACGACTGAGCGACTTCACTTTCACTTTCATGCATTGTAGAAGGAAATGGAAACCCACTCCAGTGTTCTTGCCTGGAGAATCCCAGGGATTGGGGGAGCCCGGTGGGCTGCCATCTATGGGGTCGCACGGAGTCGGACACGACTGAAGGGCTTAGCAGCAGCAGCAGCAGCAGCACTCATAACAACATTATTCTCAGGGAGAAACTTGGTTTGATGGGAAAAATAACTTTTAAGCCCTTGAGATAAACGTATTTCCAGTAATTACTGAATAATTCAAAACAATCCTTCGGTTGAGGAAACACTAGAAAACCTGGGGGTTGGGGAAATGAACAAAATAATCTATGTGAAGGTTTAGAAGAACTAAACAGTTATTGATAGGTGGAGAGAGAGGGTTCCACAACCAGCAAGCATCTAAAAGTGAATTCAGGAGTCTTGAGTCAAAAATTTAATTCTTACACATGCTTTTTGCCTGCCAGTCTGAAAGGAAAGAACAACGTGATGTTTTCCCTTCTTCTCTCAACCAGGCAGCACAGATAGAGACGTAAGAGGGTTGACTTTGATAAGAATTCTTACCGTTTGCTGGCGTCTGTCAGTCTCCCCAGAATTCTGCGGGCTCTGGAGCCAGTAGGGTGTGCCAGTGGGTCTCATTCTGGTCATGAGAAATAGAAGAGGAGGAAAAATTTTTTTCCTCTACGCTTTACCGTGAGCGCTCAGGTGAGACCCCTTTTCTTTGACGCGTCCCCTGAATGGATAAACTAACCTACGTGAAAAGATCTCCGTTGTGGCCGCTGTAATTCAGGATTATCTTTGGTAAAGTTAACATGCTTGTTGGCCTTAAAAAAAAAAAAAAAAAAAACCTGTATGCACCTCTTGCTGGGCCTAGACTGGCTTAAGTCGGACCCGGAACCAATCTGGTTTCTAACCCGTGCGTGGTCCGAGCCTCCACCCGGTCGGCTTTCTAAGTAGGACCCCATAAAACCTCAGACTCTGGCGGGTTTCTAAGGTGGACCAAAGCTAACTCCAGTCGTTTCCAGACCCAGTGAGGAAAACAAATTCCCAAAGCCTGAAAGCTCTTCAGATAACAGGCGCAGAGCCTCTGACTGACCCAGCGGTTCTTCAGGCTGCAGAGGCCCCAAGTTCAGGGCTCCGCAGGTACCATGTCTGGTTGCTGGTCACTCATAGGCATGTCAAGTTCTCCATCCATTCCTGCTTCTTACTGTTACTAACAAAACTGTTAAAAGATTAACTGAGACATACTATGATTCTTAAGAGTTTATTTGAACAAAGATCGATTTCCGATCGGCCATCATCTAGCCGAGCAGATAGAAAGGAGCTTTGGGGAGCGGTTCAAAATGAAAGACTTTTATAGACAGAAGGGAGCAGGAAAGAAAAAAATAAACTAGGCTGAGAAGCGGTGAGTTAATGAGAAGTTACTTTCCTTCAGGGACTGACAGGGGTCTGTCAGGCAGATGACCCCGCTAGTGCTGATCAGGAGATTCTGACTAGTTTAAGGTTCCA
Organism: Ovis canadensis; assembly: GCF_042477335.2. Taxonomy (NCBI): domain Eukaryota; kingdom Metazoa; phylum Chordata; class Mammalia; order Artiodactyla; family Bovidae; genus Ovis; species Ovis canadensis. The sequence goes on along the minus strand of NC_091247.1, from coordinate 133,563,865 downwards.
TTTCTGAGAGAACCGGAACTGTAATTAAGTTAAATCTACTCTGGTGACATAGTGCTTAGCCTAAGTAACTCCATTTTGGGCCTATTTTCTTACTTTTAACAAGATTTGTAAAACTTAACACTGTATGATATTGGTCCCAAAATTACAATTGACCAAAGTAAGAAAAAAAAAAAAAAAATCCAGAAACACAGTCACACATTTTTAGGCACTTGATTTGTTACACTAACATACCTATCTCTTTTCATTCAACGTTGCTGAAACCTTTACATATCTCTGTTTTTAAAAATTAGCACTTATAGTATTCACAAAAATTTATTTTAGGTATATTTAGATTTCTGAATATGAAAGGCACAATTATGATGCTTCTAGAAAAAAAGACACAAGGTATTAATTTAAAGGCCTTAAATATAAAATTTCTTAAACAAGATACTATGATATTGTGATTCATAATAAATATATATTTGGTCTTCCTCTAGTTCCTGGCACGTAGGTCCTCAAACCTGGTGCCATAGAATTGTCTGGTATGAGAACCCCTATCCCTGCCCCCACACATACATCTGGTGACCAAAGTACAGCAGCATTCAAAGTATTGTGTACAGTGTAAAGAAAAACAATACTGTGTGTTTTTACAGATATAAAAAGAATAACAAGAAAATATTTTCAGTTGTTCATCAAAATAAGGGTTTCAGCTTAGTAAAGATACTATACTTAGTAAAGACACTAAAGAAAGCAAAACAGTTAACTCGAGAGCAGGAAACGGTATTGCAAAATATATAACTTTCAAAGATCATAAATGTATTTGGGAATCACAAAGAACTCCTACACAGGAATGTGAGAAAGATAACCAATATTCAAGTCTACAAGTCTTGAACAAATACTTTAGGAGAGAAGATAGTAAAATAAACAGATAAAAGGGAGCTCAATTTCTTCAGTAATCAAGCAGTTGTAAATTAAAATCATAATGAAATATTGCTACAAACTCACCAGAAAGACTAAATTTGAAGTATGACAATTCTAAATGTTAACAAAAGTCGAGCTACTTAGAACAAGCATAAATTTGAGAGATATGTTCTTTGTTACCTCTTGCCAAAGGCAAAAATGATACTGGCTCCAGAATATCAATTTGTTTTTGAGTTTAATGGCTAAGCTGTAATCTTTTAAGAGTTTTCTAACAGATATCTTTTCCAATGGGCAGGTTGTTAACACAGGCTATTCCATAACCATAATTGACGTTTTCAAACTGGTGCTGGAGAAGACTCGAGAGTTCCTTGGACAGCAAGGATATCAAACCCCATTGGAAGGATTGATGCTGAAGCTGAAGCTCCAATACTTTGGCCACCTCATTAGAAGAGCTGACTCATTGGAAAAGATCCTGATGCTGGGAAAGATTGAAGGCAGGAGGAGAAGGGGATGACAGAGGATGAGATGGTTGGATGGCATTGTTGATTCAATGGACATCTACTCAGCGATTAAAGCTATTTCTAGTTTTCTAAAGCATCACTGATGATGTGGCTAGCAGTTACTTCCAGTGTCAAATATCAGTGATATCAGAGACCAACAGTAGAGTCTCTGCTGAGAGATGTCAGCAGTAGTGTTTGAGCAAACTCTTGGAGATAGTGAAGGAGAGGGAAGCCTGGCATGCTGCGGTCCATGGGGTTTCAAAGAGTTGACATGACTTAGCAACTGAGCAACAGTAGTGATTTCATCTAAATTCTGTACAAGTCATATGAAAACTGTAGGGTTTTTGTTGTTGTTGTTCATTTGCTTCTTTCTAGTTCCCATCAAACTTTACAAAACTAGGGGCAGGGTTTCCAGATTGCTCCATAATGGTTTAAGTCTGACAATTTGTTGTTATATAGTTAGATAAAAGGCATATCCCTAAAACAGTTTGTACAGAGTAGAGAAATTTTGACTTAACCTTCTTATCTCCACAATCTCATCAGTCAACAGTATTCAACAATCAGAATATTGAATGTTCCATTTCCTTTCTTCCTTAATATGAGTGCAAGTAAAGGAAGGTGAATTATTCAATAATCAATGATATTAATTTTTGATTAGGGACATAAATGAGGTTTCCCCTAGACTTATCCTACAGATGGACATTTAGCATTGTTATTACATATCTACTAGTTCAGCTTGATAAATTTACTGATTGGCTGTTTGTGTGGCTTTAAAGATAATGAAGAGGGCAATGCCATCCTTTTCTTCTAGGAAGCCAAGTAAAAATATAAGGAGAATAAGGGATAGAAATATAAATGATATCTCAAAAGAAACTAGAGAGAGATCTGACTTAATCATTAATTATATAACATGTTAAATAAAATCTTACTAAAATGATTATTGAGTGACTTATATGCTCCAAATACTAACTAGGATATGCAGAAGTAAACAAGAAAAAATTGCAAAGTATGTGAAAGGGCTGCTAAATTTAGTAACTATCATAAAGAAAAATAGAAGGCTATCAAGAGGTAATGTACACGGCTGAAGACTTCAGAAAAAGCTGCCCCATTCACTGAATTAAATAGCCTAAATCTAGACTTGGGGGAATCTGGCAACTCGTGGTTTGGACCCAGCTTAACATGAAAATTTAAGGAACAAAGGAAGATTGAGCTAAACCCAGGATTATGCACAGACAAATTATATCTGCCAGAAACCACGTTTCAGAAAGGCAAAATGGAGGAGAGGAATGATGCATGCTGAGCATCTTTGCAGCACCAGTCTTAGTTGGCTCAGAAAATCAAAAACTAAATAATTTACACATGCAATCCTATGGGGAACTATTGATGGCCCACAGACATGATGCTGGCTATCCCATTACAGAAACTATCTGAAAGTAGTTGGTTTTGGAAGGTAGTACCTATTAGAAGAAAGCGAGTCATAGTTATTAAGCACAATGTAGAATATCTCAGGAATGGTTTGCCACAGTGGTTAAAGCTGTTTCTAGTTTTCTAAAGCAGCACAATGGTGACCCACTCCAGTACTCTTGCCTGGAAAATCCCATGGACGGAAGAGCCTGGTGGGCTGCAGTCCATGGAGTTGCTAAGAGTCGGACATGATTGAGCAACTTCACTTTCACTTTTCACTTTCATGCACTGGAGAAGGCAATGGCAAGCCACTCCTGTGTTCTGGCCTGGAGAATCCCAGGGACGAAGGAGCCTGGTGGGCTGCTGTCTATGGGATCACACAGAGTCGGACACGACTGAAGCGACTTAGCAGCAGCAGCAGCAAAGCAGCACTGATGATGTGGCTAGCAGTTATTTCTAGTGTCAAATATCAGTGATGTCAAGGAGACCAGCATTGGTATCTCTGCTGAGAGATGTCAGCAGTGGTATCTTCGTGAAGGAGTTCTACACGTGGGTTTTGAAGCTGTTCCTAGCAGTATATCCCCCCTGTCCGACCAGGTTCTGTGAGCCATCCATGGGCTTTAACACATTCTGTTTCTCTTAAATTAGACAGAAATAGGCCTTGGCTGGGGTTTTGGAGTAAGTATGGTCAGGTGAAGTCCAACTCTTAACCTATTTATGTTCGTACTTGTGGAGTAAATGTGACCAGAAGAAGATCCACACACATAAAAACTGCTTGGTCACACTTGAAATTTATCACCTCAGTTATCCCACTAATTGTGGGAACAATTCTGATTGTTTTATAGCAGATAAATTATAGTTTATTTAAATAATTTCACATTGTTGGATCTATAGAGCATTTGGTTTTTTTACTGATAGAAAAATTGCTGTTATAGATTATCCAGGTAGCCAAATCTCAGTCACATTCATAATTATTTCCTTTGAACAACTTATTTTCTAGAAGTAGAGTTCTGATTCCAATCATGAAGGAGTGACTTGTATTGGACTAACTTTTCTGCTGTTACAATTATTAATGCTGAACAAGATGTAAAATACAACTGTTTGAAGGCACTGGAATACAACCAAAGTAGCTAGAGACAGGAGGGGCTACAATCATATTAAGATGGAAAGAACATAAGGTTTCCATGTTTAGCTGGCTTGATTTCTGAGGGTAGTTAGAAATTTTCTGCCATAAGAGGCAATGGAGCCAAAGCAGGAAGCAAAAAATCTTCTACTGGTTCTCTTCAGGATGTTGATGGATTCCTAATTATACATGCTGGAAAACCTAAGGAAAACACTAGCTGGAAGAAAAAAAACAGATGTCCATATCTGCCTACTTCTGAGGAATAAGATTGAATTTCAAGTTCCACCAAATCAGAAGAACTTACTAAATACCCAGGGCTTTTTTTTCTCTGAGTTACCAGAAAAGCCTTGACAGAATAACAAGAACGAAAATCTTAAAAAAAAAAAAAAAAAAAAACACCTAAAATCAGCTCGTGAAGGGATGAAAGTCATCTTCATATAATCTATTTGCCTTCTATCAAAAAAAAATTGTCTTTGGAAGAAGACATGTTATTCATACACTGTATAATTTTAATGTACTATTTCCAATAAGAAATTAAAATTTAAAAGCATGTTAAAATAGCACCAATTAAAAAGACAAGAAAAAAAATTGAAATAGACTCATGGGTGAATCAGATACTGAAATTATCAGGTATTTTAAAATAACATAAGTGATATAATTCAAGAAAATAGAGGGAAGAATGGGAAACTTCAGTAAACACCTAGAGTACTCCCCATACACATACAATCTGTCAAATGGAAATCTATATCTGAAAAATATAATGACTAAGATGAAAATTTTACTGGAGTAGTTTATTAGCATTAAAAATAGCTCCCCTCACCCAAAAAGAAAAAAAAAAACAGAAAAGAATGAGTATATCAGATCATAGGGAGGTAGAAAATATTCAGAGCAATGCACAGGGGGAAAAAAAAACAACACAGCAAACGTATTTGAGACATGTAAGACAGAGGGAAAATGTTTAACAGGTCTAATCAGAGAGACAGTAATTGAAGAAATAGTGGCTTAGAATGTCCTAGACATGCCTAGATATCAAGTCACGGATTTAAGAAGGTCTACAAGCCCCACAGAGTATAAACAGAAAGAAAATTACACTTAAAGACTTCCTAGTTAAACTACTGAGAACCAAAGATAAAGTGAAATCTTTAGAGTGGAAAAGTATAAACTTCCAGTGAAAAGATCAGTAATTACTAAGAATGTAATATACAACATGATAATTAACACGGCTGTATGTTATATATGAAAGTTGTTAAGGAAGTAAATCCTAAAAGTTCTCATCACACTTTTTTATATTTCTTTAAATTTGTATCTGTATGAGATGATGAATGGTCACTAAAATTATTATGATAATCATTTCATGGTACATGTGAGTCAGATTATGTGGCATACCTTATACAGTGCTGTATGTCAATTACATCTCAATACTAGAAGAAACAAAAAACAAGAGTTAAATCTTAAGAGGTGTCAAGAGGGAGAAAGTTTAAGAAGTAAAATTATAGAGTTGAACATTTTGAGATTTTTAAATAATTAGATGTGAACTCTCAATTTATTCTCCAGAAAATTTGCACCTTTCCTCCACAGCCTTGTAATTACTGTCACAAATCTTGATTTGGCTTTGGCATTCCAAGTAGTGGAATATTTAAACCTCTTTAATCTGTTGTGGTTTCTGAATGGTGAATGAAGCTGCTGGACATTTTGGAGAGAGTCAGCCTTTCTCAAACTATTCATGAACTTTGGTCTGTTTTTATTTTGGATTAAAATACAGTTTTTAATTTGGATATGACTAAGATAGTGTTCCCATGCATATTTGTGCCAAATTTTGCCTACACATATGTACATAAGGTTGATATTTTATAGGTTTTATACTTTGTCAAATATTCACTCTCTTCCATCTCTGATAACAAAATCACAATTCTTCTTAGTGTTTGCCTTACTTATATATATATATATTTTTTTTTTAATTTGAGTTACACTCACTCATAGAATAGTTTATACATTACAGCTAGTTTCCTAAGTAATTTTGATTTTATTGTAGTTCTTGGTTTCATAACATGCGTTCAGGTGTCCTTGAAAGAAGTACTTTCATCTCTGTGGGTTTAAATGCCCTCCCTTGGCCTCCATGGGCAGCAATTATGGTGTCTCCTATCATCTGGTCTCTTTCTATGGTGATCCCTATGAAGCTGAGATGCAAAGATTCTACCCCAGTGATTTAGGTCTGGCCTCATTCCAAACCTTAATTGATGGAGACTTTGTCCTGCATTTAGTATTCAGCATAGAGCAAAGCATTTCTCACAAAATGGTTACAGGCAATGAAAATGCCTAGTTATTGTGAGCCTCACAGCAAAGCGGAATTACCTTCTAGACCAGACCTGAGGCTCAGTGCCATGCCCACCACTGTCTCTTACCAAGTAATTTCCTAAAATACAAACTAGACTGCTTTAGAAAATATGAAACTACATTGCAAATATATGAAGTGAAAAGACAGGCAAAATATTATGTGCACACATTAGAATTGTAAACAAAAAATTAAAAGCATATGAAGAAAGCCTGGAAGGAACTCCACCAAAATAATAGTAATGGTAGTTTGAGTACAGTAATAATAGGTAATTGTTTTACTTTTTACCATTTTACATATTTCCTAGATTGTAGTTATATTACTTTTATAATTAAACAATAACTTTCCTTTAAAAATGATGTTAAAATAGCTCCTCTGATAAAGATTTTGACAACCTAAGTTTATAATCTCCTCTTTTTAGCAATAGACCTAGGATTATAATACTAGAATGTCATAATTAAGATCATAACATGTTAATAACCCAACTGGAGTTCTTAACATTATGGTTTGCTTATTTTGTAATACACTTCTTTTTAGCACCTGTACAATTCAAACCTTCTAATTACATTTTGCATCACTGTCAGGCAAAGTAATTGCAAGCAAGGTTTTGTATATGCATTTTTCTTAAGCTTCACTTATAATAGCAATCCTGGGAGCACTGCATTTAACCAAGTAGAAAGACAAAGAAATAATTGTGATTTCAAACTTAGCCATCAAGAATGAAATTTTCCAGTCACTTTTTTTTTTAACCTTCTAGATACCTTAACTGCCAAAATTAAGATTAATTTATCAAAACTATGTAAAGATCTCACATACTCTCTAGCAAATCTTCTAGACTGCAAATTGGACTGAAAATCAAAAATTTTGACAGAAAATCAAAAATTTTGACTGAAAATAAAAAATTAATATGAAATGTTCTTCTTGCACATGTCTTCTTCACAGGTGGCACTGGTGGTAAAGAACCTGCCTGCCAGTGCAAGAAACATAAGAGCCTCGGATTCGATCCCTGGGTCAGGAAGATCCCCTGGAGGAGGGCATGGCAGCTCACTCCAGTATTCTTGCCTGGGAAATCCCATGGGCAGAGGAGCCTGGTGGGCTGCAGTCCATGGGGTCGCAAAGAATCAGACACAACTGAGGTGACTTGATACATGAAATATTTCTCTTGCGCATGTCTTATTTGAGTACAAAACAGGTGTATAAATAGAATTAAAGATTTTGTATGCATTTAATCTTTGTTCTTCCAAATATTCTCCTCTTATATTAACTCTATTTAATTTGAATTACTATAGATGATATCCATAGCACTTTGTTAGCATGACTTTTGTTTTTACCCACATTACTAAAAATAACCCAGTTATCTTTAAGCTAAAATAAATTTATTGAGGAATAAATTGCACATTAATGTTCCTTTCTTAAAGGTGCTGAGATCAGGAACCATGGAAGTGGCTCCCGTTGAAACACGACAGCTGTATGATTCCCTCACGGCTGACTTCTTTCCATGTCTTCCTGTGGTAAGGTCTGTTTGCCTATGTGGCAACTTTATACCAATTTTCATGTTTGGGAACGCATGTACACCCATGGTGGATTCATGTCAATGTATGGCAAAACCAATACAGTATTGTAAAGTAAAATAAAGTAAAAATTAAAAAAAAATTTTAAATAAATAAATTTAAAAAAAAAAAGCTGACTTTGAATCCATGATATGCATTTCAAATGAAGATTTTTCTTGCCTGCATGACTATGGCAAAGGAGCATCCTGTTTTGTGCTATTTGCTCACTGTCACAAATGTTGTGACACTTCACTAAACAAAGTTGAGCAGGTGATATCAAGCTGAGTATCAGAGCAGCTTCATGTGACTCCAACCCCATGTTATGCCTTGGAAGAGAATGTGAATTAACTTTTGCTGTTCTAGGTTTTTACAATCATGAACTATTTCATGTAGAGTCAGAAGGAAATGCCAATCCAGTGGCTTTAGAATTGAATTCCCTTTTCAAATATCAATCTTATGTAGCTGCCCAAAACATAAAATGATATAAGTAGAACTCCTGCACTGATTGAGTGAAAGGCTCCTGTGAAGCACCTACAATTCGCTTGTCTTATCCCTTCTTTCTCTGTGGGAGCTGTTGAACATCTCAACAGAACACAAGAGTCCTCAGAACAGATTGCCAACCACAAATCTAATTCCAGTCTCTCTCAAGTTACCCACAAGTCAACAAAAGCCTAAAGAGATGAAGTTACTTATCCAAAGCTATAGAACACAAAGTCTTGCACACATTAGGTCTTAAAATATAAATTACATGTTAGTTGTTATATTAGCAAAAGAGGCAGACCTAAAATATCTGGAGCATTTTTTTCTCAGCAAAATTACTGTTGTTTAATAGGTTTGGCTTTTTTTGTTGTTGTTTTTTCATTTGTCTGGAAGTTCTTCATTTGTCTGGAAGTGTTCAAAAGAAAGTATAAAAGAAAAATCTTCATCATGAAAATCAACCCCAAAAAGTCTAGGGGTAGGTCAAGGAATGTATTAAAAAATATGGAAGAGATCTCAGCATTTTATCCTGAGGGAAGGACAAAATATTCAGTTCAAGTACCACTATTGCACAGATCTGGTGGGACCCAGCTGTTACTAGAACCATGAATGCTTCATTTTGTACAGAGAGGTATTTACAGGGAAGTAATTTCCTAAGAGCAAGAGCTCTGGTCAACTCGGATTGGGTTGAAGGCATACTGTATCTTCAGTGTAGAGGATCTGTTCAATAAAACACAGAGTACAGTTGAGCTTCATAATGTCACAGAAATCATAAGGCACGGGTTGCTCTAGGACTCCTAGATATTCTGATTGCTTAAAGTGTGTGCTGTGATGTAATATTCTTACTATATATTAGGTAAAATATTTGATTTAATCAAAGGGCTGATATTTTGCATCAAAAGAAAGCACTTTCCCCCACTACACTTTATTCAGGTGCCCCATAACTCAAGAGTTATATCAGCATTTCAAGAACTACAAAATAAATTATCACAGTGTCAAACAGTTATGTTTATTACAACAGTCATGAGAGGTCTGTACAGAATGCAATGAGACTTTTGCTGGATCTCTGAATTTCATCTGAAGTCTGAAAGCTGAAACAGTGAAGGGCAGGTTTTGTTACTTACCTAAAAAAAAGCAACAGATTCATCTCCACTTGTCCAGACTGGTCCAGCTGTCGTCATTCCAAACAGTTAGTGCAAGGAAAGTTTATGGAGACTTGCTGAAGAGCAAAATCAATGAAGAGATTAAATAGGTATATATACGACTATCACATTCCCTCTTCCCTCGAGTCAAGTAAAGTAACCTCCCAATAACCACTCAGAGATTGAAATGTCTGTCGAAGAGACACACTAACACAATCCCAATTCCTAGCCAAATGCTTGTTAGCTGCACAAAATGCATAGGTTTTCTCATGCTGTTATGGAACAGACACCTCCCGCTTGTCAAGTGTTCCCTGCAGTTTCTGCACACAGAGAATGGTGCTTGTCTCTTGCCCAGAGAATTCCAAATACTGGAGATTGCCTTGAGCAGGTTTCATTGCAGAGCAAGAATAAAGCATGTAGCAAACTGGCATCACTCATGGAGCATGTCAGGGCCAGGTGGCATGTGTTTTCACGTCAGTCACTTGGATACCTAGAAAAGTAACCAGTCTTGAATATTTTTGAAAGGGCTCAGGTGTCTGCCAAGAGGAAAAATTGACCATTTCGCTTTACTGCTATGGGAGTGGAAGGCCAGTTGTAGTCATCCAAAGGGTTTAGAAGCTGTGCCATGAGATCGTGTGGTGCAGAAACTTCGTCATTTTTCTGTGCATCCCTCCCCAGTTCCTGACCACAGAATAGTTAGAAGCAAAGTGAGGAGGAGGTAAAAGAAAGTTCTATTTGAAGTCAGCCAGGAGGGAAAAGAATAGAGTGATTTACTCTATTTAAGATAGATTGTTTAGTAGACCAGTAATATCTTTCTAAATTTGTTTTACAGTAGAGGAAACCGAAAACCACAAAATTAATTGGCCTATAGACGCAGAGGTTGAAAGTGACAAAACGGTAGCCTTTAATGCCTTGAGAGAATACCACCTTCCTTTTCTAGAGAGTTTGCAAAGAAATCGAGCATAATATTTACATAATACTCTGTGCTACCTTTGTCTTTGGCATTTTCAAATTAAATCCTAGAAAGATTAGATTGAAAAACTGTGAATGAGTATTCTGGGACTACCTAGTGGTAGCGGAGCTTCCCTGGTGGCTCAGCTGGTAAAGAATCTGCCTGCAATGTGGGAAATCTGGGTTCAATCTCTGGGTCAGGAACATCCCCTGGGGAAGGGAATAGCAACTGACTCCAGTATTCTTGCCTGGAGAGTTCCATGGACAGAGGAGCCTGACAAGCTACAGTTCATGGAGTCAGAAAGAGTCGGACATGACTGAAGGACTAACACACACACACACACACACACACACACACACACACACACACACACACACACGTGAATAAGTTGCTTCATTTACCTAAGCTTCCTTTTTCTCATCTACAAAACACAGAGTTTGGACCTCTTAGCTCTAAATTCCCTTTTAGGTTTTATAACACAATCATAGCTCAAAAAGACAGAGAGGAGGAAAGAGGAGAGGAGAAGAAGGGAGGGGAAAGGAGGAAAGAAGCATGATGTGAAAGAGTAAGATTCTGTATTAGTTATATTAGACAAAATTTTCTACTTTAAATTTGTGTTTTTCAGAAGAGTCAGAGAATTCAATTAGAAATTAAAAAGTGATGTTATATTCTCCCCCTCCTCTTTCCCATCACTTCTTTTAGAAGAATTTCTAAGATGATTTCAAAATAAAAAAGAAAACATAGTTTTAAGAGATGGAAGCATTTTATGCTCTCTGAAATGCTTTCAGTTGTAGATAGTAAAGAAAATTCTGCAACCTCTAAAAGCCACCCTGTAACTGAATTCTCAGGAGAAATGGCAGTATGGAGGTTTGTTTTGTTTGTTTGTTTCTTAAACATGACGGGAATGAAACTGGGGAATTGTAACTTCAGATGGGTTTGTTGCTGCAGCTTTCAATCCTGTCACAATTGGTGTCATGAAGATGAATAAAGTTGGTGCCATCTTCTGTTTTCATTATCATCCAAGGGGCTGGGATCGGAAAGGATTCATTTTGTGCCACTGTCATTTCTCATTACTATCTTTGTCATGAGAGTGAATTATAACAGCCCTCCGATGCCAGCTATGGCTTTGCTCTCATTACAGACTTTCATTCTTGGGACAAAGATGGTAATAAGAATGGAATGTCGTGTGAAAACAGAGCTCACTTTCATGACAGTTGGAAATTGGTGATGAAAATAGGAAATGGCAGAAAAAAATTAAGCCTTTTTTTGTGTGTGGCAAAAAATGGTCCTGCAAACAACATTGTGCACCAAAGGTATCCCTCACTGTGGCAATGACAAAGCAAAGGAGAGGCAAACAGTTAACAGCTTTTGGAGCAAATGAGGGATTCTGAGGCATCCATCTTGCTTGGTGCTTTGGAAATATCTCTCCTAATCCTGGATAATGTAATATCCATTTAGCTCCAAAAGTAACGTGATAGGCAATTAGGAGCCTCTCTGTTCTCCCTTCAGTGATGTGGGTATCTCTATTATATACTGCCAGAAAAGCACTACCAAGTTTACGGGAGACATTACAATTTCTATATAGGATACTGTACACACACACAAACTTACACTCACACACACGCAAATATATGTCTCTGTGTATGTGTTCATATATATGCAATTCTAGAAAAGTATTTAGCGGACTCAAAAATAGTGGTGATGAAAGGAAAAACTTCCATTTTCTATTTTATAAATTCCAATATTGATTGATTTTTTTTAAGCCAAGAGCATTTACCACTGAAAATTGCAGAAATGCTAGCCCTTTCTCTCCCACCAAAATAAAGGTAATACCTCTGAATTACCTTTACTGCTGGAGTCTAATGTCACCTCTTGATCCATATTCTCTAATTTTAAAATGGCAAGGGGGAAAATACTATTTATATATACACTTTAAAGGGGATTAATTGCTTTCTTTATAGATTCATTTTCCCGCCATACTCCAACTATGATGTTTCTGTTTTATACTCAGAGGTTGTGTCTTTACAGAATGAGGCTTAGAGCAAGCTGATGGTGGTGAGAAGTTGTGAAATGATCCTTTCATTAGATTTTATTTAAAGCATTCTATCTAGTTTATCATTTGCCAATATACATAACATATTCAATATTTATCCATTTTCAACACATGGCATTGTTGGGAGAGAAAATAGGCATTTTAATATGCACATTGAGCACAGACCCTTTTAAAAGTTGGTTACTGAGTACAGAAACATTTATTCTGTGCATATTAGTGCCTAGCATAATTGAAGGTTGCTAAATGTTGACAGAGTTGCCTATAGTATATGTACTAGCCAGGAAAAGTCAACATGAGAGACCACTTGTATTGACAGGAAAAGAAGGCAATTATGCTGTAAAACATCACCGGAGTTCACTTGATTTCTTTTACTTTGAAGTGGTTCTTGGCAAAGGCACATTTTAAAGCCTGAAAGGTTGTACAGATTAACAGGCAGAAGAGAAGCGAATAAAATGGTAATTGTTAGGGAAAAGGGGGGGGGGAGATTCTTCTAAACTAGTAGAATTTTTACATAGAAAATATGCTGGAATAAGTTTATATAGCTCTCCCAAGTCATTGACAGAGTATTCTCAATTAAAAAATCTAAAAACCAGATTACCCTAAAGCTTTCTCTGGAGTGTTTTGGGTAACTGAAAAGATTGAAAATAGAGAACTCTTCAAACCGTAATAAGGAAAGCCCATTTTAGAGCAAGGTTACTAACCATCATAGAAAACCCATGAGGCATTTGTCCTGTTTTGTTTCTGGTTTTTATGCTTTTGACTTCTCTACTGTATTTTTTTTAAATTGAAGTATAATTGACTTACAGTGTTATTTTAGTTTCAGGTGTACAAAATAGTGATATGTAAAGTTATTATAAAATATTGGCTATATTCTCTGTGCTGTATATTATACCCTTGTATCCAGGAGAGATATCTTCACTGCAGCATGCTCATTGCAGCATTTTTCACAACAAGCAAAGAATGGAGACAACCTAAGTGTCTGTTGACAGATGGCTAGATAAAGAAATGTATACACAGTTGACCCTTGAACAACATGCATTGGAACTGTGCAGGTTCACTTATACAATGTTGTTTTTTTTTTTCCCCCCAATTAATACCACAGTACAACAGCATCCATGGTTTGTGGAATCCACTGATGTGGAACCACAGATATGAAGGACTGGCAGTAATGTTACACTGTGATTTTCTACTGCACGGAGTTGGTGCCTCTATGCCAGAATTGTTCAACTGTCAATTGTATATACAATAAAATACTTTAAGCCTTAAAAAGGAAGGAAATCCTGTCCTTTGCAACAACATGGATGAACCTGAGGCTTCCCTGGTGATTTAGACATTAAAGACTCTGCCTGTGATGTGGGAGACCCGGGTTTGATCCCTGGGTGGGGAAGATCCCCTGGAGGAGGGCATGGCAATTCACTCCAGTATTCTTGCCTGGTGAATCTGCATGGACAGAGGAGTCTGGTGGGCTGCAGTCCATAGAGTCGCAAAGAGTCGGACACAACTGAGGAGCTAAGCGCTGCACTGCGCCGCACTGGATGAACCTGTAGAGCACTGTGCTAACTCACATATGCCAGACGAAAGCAAATATTGCACGGAATCACTTACATGTGGAATCTGAAAAATAGTTGAACTAGAAACAGTAGAATTATGGTTGCCCGGAACAGAAGGGAGGTAGGGAGAGACTGGAAAAGGGTTTCAAGTTTCAGTTACAAGATAAATAAGGTCTGAGGTCTAACGTATAGCATGGTGACTATAGTTGAGAATTTATTTTTGTTTAGTCCCTAAGTCATATCTGACTCTTCTGTGACCCCCCTACCCTGCCCCGGACTGTAGCCCACCAGGCTCCTCTGTGCATGGGATTCTCTACGCAAGAATACTGGAGTGGATTGTTTCCTTCTCCAGGTGATTTTCCTGACCCGCAGATAGAATCTGTGTCTCCTGCATTGATTGGCAGGCAGTTCTTTACCACTGGGCCACCAGGGTAGCCTGTAACCGAGAATACTGTAGTATAATTAAAACTTGCTGAAAGTGGAACTTAAGCGTTCTCACTAAAAGAAAAAAAAGTTAATTAGCTCAATTTTAGGACTTCCTTCAGAACATATATAATATATCAAATGATAATGCTGTACACTCTAAGTATCTTACAATTCTATTGGTTATTTATACCTCAATAAAGCTGAAAAGAAAAGCAATTGGTTTAGAATCCTAAATGCTTTTTGGTAATCTGATTATTTAATCCTAAAAATACAATGTTTACAACAAAAAGACAACTTTTCCCTTGAAAATCATCTCTTTATATTTAAGCTCAAAATGACATCTAAATTGCATGTATACATACTTACTACATCAACAATTTTTAGTCATTTTTAATCATCAGTAACTGATCAATTTATATCAAATCAGTGCTGCAATCAATGCACAATCAGATAGATATTTTTATTCATGATAAAATTGCTTTTAATGCAATGGGAGTGCTTTTGTGTTTATTGTGTGTTGGCTAATTTTTTTGTATGGTTCATTTGTATAGCCTTAGACTTATTATTTAACCTTAGACTTACTATTTAAATTCACAACAGAAAAAAAGAGCTGAGGAAAATATTTCACCCAGGTGACTTGGCGACTAAAACTCAGTTCATGGAATGTTGGTTTGTGAATGGATACCTCAGATGCAGAACAGACATTGAGAGTAGGTTGAAGCACAAAAAGGAATCAATAAAAATGGGAGACCATTTACATAAGATTTTATTTCTAATTCCATACTTTCAACGATAGCAGCTATAGGGGATGGGAAGTACATATATATTTGGTCAGCCGTTATTTAACAGAAGAACTTAAATAAAATTGAGTATGATTTCCCAATTTCTTTAATTTATATTGTATCATGACTTTTTAACTGTCATTGGCAAGCTTCACATTTATTTGAAGTCTGAATCAAGATGTTGACTAAGTCTTAATTACTCACTGGTTATTAGATCTTTAAGTTAACATACGCTATCACCATTTAAATAATGATGTAGTAAACATCTTTATGGGTATAATTTTTTACTATCTTAGATTATTTTCTTTGGATGCTAGAATGGATTTGTATGGGTGAAATATAGGCACATATTTAAAACTATTGATACATAATGCCAAATTATTTCCCCAAAAGTTTCTGGCAATCATAACTGAAATCTGTGAACTCAACAGCATTATAATGTTGATTTCCCTTTTTTTTGTTTATCTTTTTCATTACTGTTAATTGAAACATAGTTGATATACAGGAAAATTTGCTTTTTGTAGTTGTACAGTTTGATGACTTTGACAAATGTATACTATGTGTATCCACAACAGCAATAAATTATATAACCGATATTTCTGTCACTCTATGAAGTTATGTTGTAAATTTCTGTAGGAAGGTAGGTTTCATCTTTCTTCAGCCCCTACAAACCACTAATTTGATTTGCTGCTATAGTTTTGCTTTTTCCAGTATATCATATAGATGGAAATATAGGGTATGTGACCTTTTTGGACTGACTTCTCACTGAGTTTAATCCTAAGAACATCATGTTGTTGATGTGTCATTAGTCTGTTCCTTTTTTGCTTAGTAGTGTTCTGTTCCAGAGAAGGCGATGACACCCCACTCCAGTACTCTTGCCTGGAAAATCCCACGGACAGAGGAGCCTGGTAGGCTGCAGTCCATGGGGTCACGAAGAGATGGACCCGACTGAGTGACTTCCCTTTTACTTTTCCCTTTCATGCATTGGAGAAGGAAATGGCAACCCACTCCAGTGTTCTTGCCTGGAGAATCCCAGGGACAGGGGTGGACTGCCGTCTATGGGGTCGCACAGAGTCGGACACGACTGAAGTGACTTAGCAGCAGCAGCAGCAGTGTTCTATTCTATGAGAGGATGAACCACAATCTGTGCATCCATTCACCAGCTAATAGAATTTAAATTGTTTGCAATTTTTGGTAATTATTAACGTTCAGATACGAGTATTTGTGTGGAGATATTTTCAACACATATAAAAAATACCATGGAATGGGGCAGTTGGTTCAGATAGTAAGTATATATGTAACTGTGTACCTCAGTGCCAAATTGTTTATTAAATGGGCTATACCATTTTCCATTTCCTTTGCGTCCTCACCAGTTATATATATATATATAGTGGTGAGGTTGGTAGGGTGAAGATTTTAGCCAATCTGGTAGTACAATGTAGCAATATCTTGTTGTGATTTTAATTTTCCCAATGATTAATAATACCAAGCATTTTTGATATGTTTAATATATAAAATTTCTTTGTGTGTGTATGAAGCTTCTCTTTAAAACTTTCATCCACTTATATTGAATTGTGTGTCATATGAATATTGTGCTTTAAGAGTTCTTTTGAGAGTAGAAAGTTTTAGTTTTGAAGTATAAATTCTCAACTTTTGTTTCATGGTTTGTACTTTTGTGTGCTAGATAAGAATATTTGCCTACCCCAGATCACAAAGATTTTCTCTTATATTTTTTCCTATGTTTATATTTCTGAGTTTCACATATAGGTTCCATGATCCATTTATGTTAATCTTTTCTTTGTTAACACATGTATGGAAAGAAGAAATGAAATCTTTTTTCTCCCACTAGCACACAATTTGTTGAAAAGTGTGGACTTTCTAAAATTCCTTTGGAACACTACATTGGTCAAAACTAAATTGACTATAGAAATATGGGTCTATTTTTAGACTCTCTGTTTTGTTCCATCAGTCAATATCACTAAAACCACATTCTCTTGATTACTGAATATTTATAGTAAGCCTTTAAATCAGGCTTACTATAGCCTGATTTGTGTGTCTTTCAGATTTGTTCTTCTGCCTCAAATTTTGTTGGACTATGTACGCCATTGCCTTTCCACATGAATTATAGAATCATTTTCCCAATTTCCAAAACTAAGTTTTCTTAGATTGTGATTAGTATTTTTTGAACCTATATATCAATTTAGGAGAAACTGACAACAATGCTGAGATTTCCAATCCAAAAACATAATATATCTCTCAATTTATTGGATTGTTTTGTTTCTCTTGTCAGTATTTTTATTCTCAGCATAAAATTATTGCACATATTAGGTTAGTTGGCTCTAGATGTTGCATGTTTCCTTTTTGGTGCTATTATAAATAATGAAGTTTTTAAAAATGTGTATCAATATCCAAATTTTAAGTATTAGTATATAAAAATATAATTGATTCTTATAAGTTGACTGTGCATCCAGTGACATTTCTAAACTCATTTACAGGACGGCGGAGACTGGTGGGCTGCCATCTATGAGGTCGCACAGAGTCAGACACGACTGAAGCGACTTAGCAGCAGCAGCAGCATGAAGTATTTTGTAGATTCTTTGAAACTGTATTCATAAATGACTGTGATTTTCTGAAGGTAATTATAGTCATGTTTATTCCTTGCAAGACTGTAATGCACTGGTTGTGACCTCCTCTACAATGTTGCATAGAAGTGGTGAGATTGGAGTCTTATTATTCACTACATTATAGAAAAAGTACTATTATTTTTCTTTTAAATATGCTGTCAGTTATGAGTTTTGTTAAGTGTACTCTACCAAGTTAAGGAAGCTCCCTTCTATTGTTAGACTGCTGAGAGATTTTTAAATTTTAAATAGATGTGACTTTTTTATTTTAAGTAGATGTCACTGATTCTTATATCATTCTTTTTTGATATTGTTTCTAAACTAGACTTGCTGGGAATTTCTTAAAGAATTTTGCATCTGTTTAAAGATGAAAATAATGGATAATGCTGTTTGTTTTTAATACTGTTGTTGTATTGGTCTGTTTTTGCTTTTCTCAGGTTTTGGTACCAACAGGTCTCATAAAATGAGTTGGAAAATGTTTTCTCACTTCTTTATTCCAAAGGAATTTATTCTAAAAGAATAATTATTTAAATGTTTCATAAAACTTATACATGCTGCCACCTGGGCTTGAAATTTAGTTTGGGGGAAGATTTTAAGTTCCAAATTAAGATTACTGTATAGATACCAGGCTGTTTTAATTGTCTCCTTCTTCATGAGTAATATTCAATTGTTTATTTCCAGAAAATCATCTACTTTATCTAAGTTTTAAGATGAATCGGCATAATGTTGTTCGTAATATTCTATCGTCATCCTTTTAAGATCTGTAGTTATGTTTTCTTTTATTCTTGATATTTGTAATTTTACCTACTTTCTTTTTTCTTCAGCGCTCTAGGTAAAACTTTATCAATTTGATTGAACTTCTGAAAGAACCAGTTTTTAGATTCATTGATTTTATTTTCAATGGAAATATAGTTGCTGTTCAACACTAGACAAGTTACATGTATACAGCACAGTGATTCACGAACTATAGGTTATACTCCACTTACGTGTGCTGTGTATGCGCGCTCATTCGCTTCAGTTGTCTGATTGCGACCCCATGGACTGTAGCTCACCAGGCTCCCCTGTCCATGGGATTCTCCAGGAAAAATACTGGAGTGGATTGCCATGCCCTCCTTCAGGGGATATTCCCCATCCGGGTGTCGAACGTGCATCTCCTGCATTTCCGGTGGATTCTTTACTGCTGAGCCACCGGGTAAGCCCCAGTTTGCTCATCCTTATTATAAAATATTGACTATAGTCTTCTTGTTGTACAACACTTCCATGTAGCTTACTTATACATAGCAGTTTGTACCTCCTTCTCCTTGGTAACCACCAGTTTGTTCTCCATATCTGTGAGTCTGTTTCTTTTTTGTTATATTCACTAGTTGTATCTTTTAGATTCCATGTGTAAATAATGCCATACAGCATTTATCTTCCTTTATCTGACTCATTTCACTCAGTATAATATTTCTGAATCCTTCCATGTTGCTACAAATGACAGCATTTTATATTTCTTTGTGACTGAGTAGTGTTCCATTATGTAGGTATGCATCACATCTTCTTTATCTATTCATCTGTTGATGGACACTTGGGTGGCTTTCTTACCTTAGAAATTGGAAATAATGCTGCCGTAGATATTGGGATGCATCTATCTTTTTGAGTTAGTGTTTTTGTTTTTTTTGTATATATACACAGCAGTGGAATTGCTGGGTCAAAGGGCAGTTCTATTTTCAGTGTTTTGAGAGACTTCTATGCCATTTTCCACAGTGGCTATACAAATTTACATTCCCACCAACAAAGTACAAGGATTCCCATTTCTCCACGTTCTCACCAGTGTTGTTATTTGTGTTCTTTTGATGACAGCTATTTTGACAGGTGTGAGCTGATATCTCATTGTGGTTTTGGTTTTCATTTCCCTGGTGATTAGGGATATTGAGCATCTTTTCATGTGCCTGTTGCCCTCCTGCATTTCCTGCCTCAAAAAAGTCTATTGAGTTCCGCTGCCGATTTTTTAATCAGATTGTGCTTTTGATATTGAGTTGTATGAGCAGTTTATATATATTAAATATTAATCCCTTATCAGTCATATCATTTGAAAATCTTTTCTCTTGTTCAGTAGCTTGCCTTTTCATTTTGTTGATGGTTTTATTTGCTGTGTAAAACCTTTTAAGTTTAATTAGGTCTCATTTGTTTATTTTGTTTTTGTTTCCTGTGCTATGGAAGATAGATCCCCCAAAATATTGCTGCAATTTATGTCAATGATTATTCTGCCTATGCTTCCCTCTAGGAATTTTATAGTACCTGGTCTTACATTTAGGTCTTTAGTTCGTTTGATTTTATTTAGCTATATGATGTTAGAGAATGTTCTAATTTTATTCTTTTTTAATGTAGTTGTCCAGTTTTCCCATCACGATTTATTGAAAGGACTGTCCTATTCTCATGATATATTCTTATAGCGTTTGTCTTAGATTAATTGACCATAAGTGTGTGGATTTATTTCTGGGCTTTCTGTCCTATTCTATTGATCTATGATCTATTTATGTACCAGTACTATACTGTTTTGTAATACAGTCTGAAGTCAAGGAGCATGATTCCTTCAGCTCTGTTCTTCTTTCTTGAGATTGTTTTGGCTATTCAGGGTCTTAAGTGTTTTCATACAAATTTAACTTTTTTTTTCTAGTTCATGAAAAATGCCATCGGTATTTTGGTAGGTATTGCATTAAATTTACTTATATTCTTTATTATTTTCTTCTATTTGCATTGGTTTTAATTTTTATCTTCTTTTTGTATTTTTAAAGTAATGGCTTAATTTACTAATTTGAGATATTTTTACTATAATTTTTCTTATAAATGTTTCCAGGTACTCTTCAGCTTTGTCCCCAAAATTCAGTATATTGTATTTTCATTTTATTCCATTGCAAGATATTTTATCATTCCCCTTTGAATAACTTTGAATCACTAGTTATTTTGAATTATATTCTTTACATCTAAATATTTCAGGGTTTTCCACATTTTTTATACTATCAATATCTATTTTGACTCCATTGTACCTGGATAAATAATTTTGTTTAATTTATGTACATGTTTGTTTTTATGAATCATAGTATGATCTATATTGGTGAATATTCTCTGCATATATTAAAATACTGTATGTTCTGTTGCTTTGGGGTTCAATGTTCTATAAAAGAAATTAGAAAAAAGTGTTTGATAGTGCTTTTCTTTTACATCCTCTATATCCTTAATTTTTTTCTATCTTCTTGTTTCATTGTTAGAAAGAAATTTTATAGTCTCTAATTATAATGGTTGGTTTGTCTCCTTCTCCTTTTAGATCTGTCAGTTTCTGTTTCGTGTGTGTGTAGTTGGCACACTAAATCACCTCAGTTGTGTCCAACTCTTTGCGATCCTATGGACTGTAGACCACCGTGTTCCTCTCTCCATGGGATTCTCCAGGCGAGAATACTGGAGTGGGTTGCCATGCCCTCCTCCAGGGGATCATCCTGGCCCAGGGATCAAACCCGCATATGTCTCCTGCATTGGCAGGCGGTTCTTTACCACTACTGCCACCTGGGAAGCTGTTCTGTTTTATATATTTTGATAATCTGCAAGTGAATATATGGTTAGGACTGTTATATCTTCTTGACAAATTGATTCGTTTATCAGCAGAAGGCAGTAATTTCATAGATTCTGGCAGAAGACACAAGAATTCACAGCACAGGAAATAGTATCAGCTCTTCCTTTCCCCTAACTCTTATGAGTGCAAGACAAAGTGTAAACCCAGGCAGATGCTGAACCCACAGGGGGTTTGTGTCCAGTTGAGAAACCCTGACCTTGAGAAATCCCAATCCTATAAAGAAGGCTGCTAGGAGACCTGCCCAACATTTTCCCTGAAGGACATTATCTTTATTATCCTAGACAGCAAACAAATCTACCTTATTCCCTGGAGATGAAGGCAGACACAATTCTTAAAAGGATTATCCATAATAAATGAAATCACAAGATGTGAGGATATATTACAGACACATGGAGAATTGTTTTCCAGCTATATCTCTTCTTATGTTTGAAGATCTTTCTATATTCTATTTTGCGTATTATATAGTCACTTGCCTTTCCTTTCAATCAGTATTTGCTTGGTGTATATTTTTCCATATTATACTTTTAACCTATCAATATTTTTATATTTAAGATGGGCTTTATTCCTAAGTATTTTATTCTTTTCGTTGCAATGGTGAATGGAATTGTTTCCTTAATTTCTTTTTCTACTTTCTCATTATTCGTGTATAGGAATGCAAGGGATTTCTGTGTGTTGATTTTATATCCTGCAACTTTACTATATTCATTGATGAGCTCTAGTAATTTTCTGGTGGAGTCTTTAGGGTTTTCCATGTAGAGGATCATGTCATCTGCAAACAGTGAGAGTTTTACTTCTCTTTTCCAATTTGGATTCCTTTTATTTCTTTTTCTGCTCTGATTGCTGTGGCCAAAACTTCCAGAACTATGTTGAATAGTAGCGGTGAAAGTGGACACCCTTGTCTTGTTCCTGACTTTAGGGGAAATGCTTTCAATTTTTCACCATTGAGGATAATGTTTGCTGTGGGTTTGTCATAGATAGCTTTTATTATGTTGAGGTATGTTCCTTCTATTCCTGCTTTCTGGAGAGTTTTTATCATAAATGGATGTTGAATTTTGTCAAAGGCCTTCTCTGCATCTATTGAGATAATCATATGGTTTTTATTTTTCAATTTGTTAATGTGGTGAATTACATATCTACCTAAAGAAACTAAAGACCTATATATAGAAAACTATAAAACACTGATGAAAGAAATCAAAGAGGACACTAATAGATGGAGAAATATACCATGTTCATGGATTGGAAGAATCAATATAGTGAAAATGAGTATACGACCCAAAGCAATTTACAAATTCAATGCAATCCCTATCAAGCTACCGGCCACATTTTTCACAGAACTAGAACAAATAATTTCAAGATTTGTATGGAAATACAAAAAACCTCGAATAGCCAAAGCAATCTTGAGAAAGAAGAATGGAACTGGAGGAATCAACTTGCCTGACTTCAGGCTCTACTACAAAGCCACAGTCATCAAGACAGTATGGTACTGGCACAAAGACAGACATATAGATCAATGGAACAAAATAGAAAGCCCAGAGATAAATCCACACACATATGGACACCTTATCTTTGACAAAGGAGGCAAGAATATACAATGGACTAAAGACAATCTCTTTAACAAGTGGTGCTGGGAAAACTGGTCAACCACTTGTAAAAGAATGAAACTAGATCACTTTCTAACACCGCACACAAAAATAAACTCAAAATGGATTAAAGATCTAAATGTAAGATCAGAAACTATAAAACTCCTAGAGGAGAACATAGGCAAAACACTCTCAGACATAAATCACAGCAGGATCCTCTATGATCCACCTCCCAGAATTCTGGAAATAAAAGCAAAAATAAACAAATCGGATCTAATTAAAATTAAAAGCTTCTGCACAACAAAGGAAAATATAAGCAAGGTGAAAAGACAGCCTTCTGAATGGGAGAAAATAATAGCAAATGAAGCAACTGACAAACAACTAATCTCAAAAATATACAAGCAACTTATGCAGCTCAATTCCAGAAAAATAAACGACCCAATCAAAAAATGGGCCAAAGAACTAAATAGACATTTCTCCAAAGAAGACATACGGATGGCTAACAAACACATGAAAAGATGCTCAACATCACTCATTATTAGAGAAATGCAAATCAAAACCACAATGAGGTACCACTTCACACCAGTCAGAGTGGCTGCGATCCAAAAATCTGCAAGCAATAAATGCTGGAGAGGGTGTGGAGAAAAGGGAACCCTCCTACACTGTTGGTGGGAATGCAAACTAGTACAGCCACTATGGAGAACAGTGTGGAGATTCCTTAAAAAATTGCAAATAGAACTGCCTTATGACCCAGCAATCCCACTTCTGGGCATACACACCGAGGAAACCAGAATTGAAAGAGACACATGTACCCCAATGTTCATCGCAGCACTGTTTATAATAGCCAGGACATGGAAACAACCTAGATGTCCATCAGCAGATGAATGGATAAGAAAGCTGTGGTACATATACACAATGGAGTATTACTCAGCCATTAAAAAGAATTCATTTGAATCAGTTCTGATGAGATGGATGAAACTGGAGCCAATTATACAGAGTGAAGTAAGCCAGAAAGAAAAACACCAATACAGTATACTAACACATGTATATGGAATTTAGGAAGATGGCAATGACGACCCTGTATGCAAGACAGGGAAAGAGACACAGATGTGTATAACGGACTTTTGGACTCAGAGGGAGAGGGAGAGGGTGGGATGATTTGGGAGAATGACATTCTAACATGTATACTATCATGTGAATTGAATCACCAGTCTATGTCTGACGCAGGATGCAGCATGCTTGGGGCTGGTGCATGGGGATGACCCAGAAAGATGTTATGGGGAGGGAGGTGGGAGGGGGGTTCATGTTTGGGAATGCATGTAAGAATTAAAGATTTTAAAATTAAAAAAAAAAATAATAAGATGGGCTTTATGTGGGAGGCATTTGATCTTAATTTTTTTATCCAAACTGACACTCTCTACCTTTTACTTGAGGGGTTTAGGCCATATTTTAAATGTAACTGCTAAATAAATTTAAATCTACTGACTTGTTATTATTTTATATTATACTATCTCTTCTGTTACTTTTTCCTCTATTCTGTTATTTTCTGTGGTTTAGGATATATTCTACCTTTAAATTATATTCTATCACTTATATTATTCCATTTCACTTTGTTTTGCAACTGTATACTTTCACATCTTTCCACTTCCTCACTTCCATCCATTTTGCTATGTTTGTGCTATATTTTGCTTCCATATATGTTAAACAACCCATAATATTTTCCTACTGTTTTTTTTTCAGAGATATTTAGCTCTTTAATAGAATAAGAAAAAAAAACTTGCGCAGTTTAGTTTATATGATTTCTAGGATTAATTATACAAGTTCAAATTTTCAAATGTATTCTAATTTTGCCTGACGTACATGCTTTAACATTTTCTGTAGTATAGGTATGCTGGCAATGAGTTCTATGAGCTTTTGTTTGTTTGACAAAGTCTTTGTCTATATGATTGCTTTTCTTCTGCTTACCTTAAGTTTAATTTACTCTTCTCTTTACCCCACCCCCCCCCCCCACACACAGACTAAACTCAAAACCTGTGCACAATACACTAGTGAAACGTTTTTTTAACACTTCATGCATAATGTGGTAGGAGCAGTGGGAGGCATAAAATAGAAGTGTGTAGCAGCATTCTGAAATTGAAATCAGCAGCAGAGTGATCCTATGTAATTACAATGTGGTTTAAAAACCAAGCATCAGTAGTTTTAATTTCCACATAGACTCTGTCAAGAAATGCTGCACCAACATTCTTTTGGTATAGAGGATATCATGTGGGAAAACATGGACAATGATGGCTCTGTTCGGAAAGTGATTAAAAAGATTCTGAATGGAAGGACATTTTAGGAATACTTTAATGAGTATCATTTGCTGATTTATTTCATGTAGATAAAAGATAAATCGGGTCAAAATTATGTTTAAATGTCTAAAAATGCTCTTTTATTACTTGAAGTTTAAAAGTCTAAGCAATAAGAAGGCATTGTGTCACTTGATTGGCTGAATTTTTTCTTTCTTTTATGTACAGAAAATAAGGTGGCAATAATAAGCAATGGTATGAGAATCACTAAAATATGATCATTGATAAATGTTTTGTTTATTTGAAATAATTTTAACAATTAGCTTTTAAACTCACTTTTATTTTTCTTTTGTGAATTCTTTTTCTTCTAAACTGTTTATTACAATTTTAAAATGTGTTAATTCCCTCATCATATAGATATTTATTTGAGTTTTTGAACATGTTATTTAACCTATAATCATCTAGGTATTTTGCCTATGTAACAAAACAAAATTCCTTCATTAACTCCAACAAACATTTAACAAATCAGAGATCAGCAAAGCAGGAAAAAAGAAAGAAAGAAAGAGTAAGACAGGCTGACATTTCTTCTTTAGAGCAGATTTCATTATTTTGACATTGCTATAGAAATTATATTTATCAATTATTCAAAACTTTGATATCTAGGTATAAAAATTATAAGAATAGATTATTATGGCTTTAACAGAAAAAGTAACTTCATAGATAAACTTCTGATGTAAGCATCATTGCATTGTGCTCCCAAACTGCGATAAAGACTTTTATGGTCAGGATTAAAACTTTGGACATTATTTATTTTCATTTAGAAATTTGTTCCCTCTTTACCTTTTTTTTTTTTTTTTTAAGAAAAATACTTCTTTCTCTAACTTGTCACAGTTATTCTTTGATTATTTTATTGCCACTCTTGTCCAGAACCTTGGAGGCAGAAAGGCAGTATTGGAATGGCCTTGTCTATGGAGCCAGAATTGGGAGTTTGCCGGGGTCCAGCCCTGGTGTATCCAGGGTGATTCGAAGGTGGGGACGGAGTCGGTGTCCTTGGAAAAATACATATGTAATTACAGATATATAGAGAGATTAGAAACGGATAGTGTAGTAGGAAAATTAGTGGAGAAAAAGAGGCTGAATAACTTGGTTTACTTGGAATTGCATCCATGCTCCAGATGGGAATTCAGCCAGAAAAACGGGGAGCAAGAAATAAACGACATGGAATCAGTCTTTCCGGAAACTGATCCAATTTCTTTATTTTGGGGTTTGCTTATATACCTTTTGTTACACATAGGGATGAATACAGAGTCACGCAGGGGTCAGCATTCCTGACCTTTATCAAAATCAGGTGCTTCACATAAAAAGGTCTTAGGGATTTTACATCATCTTCTGGCCATGAGTGAGACCTGCTGACATTTTATGATCCTTTCTTTCTGATAACCAAAAAACTTATTTCTTCCAAGGGTGTTTTTTCTTAAACCAGGCACCACCCTCCAAATAAAGTTACATTCCTATAGGGTGAGGGTGTAGTGAGTTACAATCAAGAAAGGAATTTATTTAACCCAAGGTTAACATGATTAATCTTAAAGGTTAATGCTTATTTCTCCTATATGCTTAAAGGTTAATACTTATTTCTCCTATATGCTAGTTATATTCATTATAAGGGCAGGAAACATGGAGATTTAGCAGCAAACATCAACCCAACAAATGAAAATCCTTTCACCAATGTTCCCCTTAAGATCTATTTAGTCTTAAGATAGTGATAAAGTTACATTTTTACATAGCAAGGACCCAGTGGTTTATAACAAAATACAGTGATCTATTACAAAAGAGAAAATTCATGAACTCAAAAAGTCTAGTATTGCTAACCTTAAAAACTACTATATTCCCTTTTCTATATTCCAAATACATTGATTTATATATTCCCAGGTGCCTAAGGATATGGAGGCCTGGCAGCAAACATTGACTCAACAATGAGAAAAGCCCTATGCTAATTAAGACTCTCAAAATACTCCAAAACTCTCTGTGCTGTTTATTGTTGAGAGATAGTAAACAATCATGTGCATAGTGGCAGGAGTATGGATAATCCTGTCACACAAGCTAGTCTGTCAGCAGAGGTTTGACCTAAGACACCCTTGTCACACCCAGGGCAGGGAATTAGCAGCAATTATTGGCACAACAAATGAAAAACCCTTCACCAATATAATTCCTAACCAACCCACTATACTAATAATTTCCAACTGCCCAAAAGAATTTGCCTTTAGTAAGTCTAAAACATCTCGTGCCTCTCAGATTGGGAGGCTGTAAACAATCACCTGTGGCTGGATGAACCTATACAGGCGGGCTAGATAACCTTCAGAGGAGTCCCTAAGCTGAAACACTCTTGTCACGCCCAGGAATTTTTATTGACTTGGAGCTGCAAGTTAACTCCTTCTCTGAGAGAAATGGTTATGGGGGAGAGCCCCCCGTAAAGTCAGAGGTGTAGGTGAGAGCATAAAACAGACTCTGGTTTTGGGGTAGGTGCTCGGGAACAGGGGGTTTCCTGAGGCTTAATCATGCCTTTGCGTATGCCAAGCCTCCTTCCTCATGACCTTTTCCATGGGCGGAGTTTGTTTCTAATTTCTGTCACTTACCAGCTGAGTGACCTTTGGCAATCACCTAACTTCTATGTTCCTATGTCTTCAGGTGTAAGATAGGGATTAAAATAATCATTATATCTATAGCTAACACATAGAATATTTCTTATTCAAGTAATTTATTAGGAACTTTATACATACCATTCCACATAATCTTCCCAAGAAACCTCTGGAGAAGATATTATTATTATCTCCATTTTATACTAACAAGGCCACAATGGAGTAAAATGAAACAGTACTTACTAAGTATGGAAAGTAGGCACTCAATATGGTATGACGATGACAATGTCAAAGATGATGACAAGTGGTAACTGTGACAACAATAACAAAGGTAAAATTTCTATGTATTAGCATTATGCCACCATCTTAAATAAATATGCTTTTAACTATTGGAAATTGTATCACAGTTTATTTCATAGATATTTATTGACACCCTTTTATGGCCAGACCCTGAAAAATATAAAGGTATGTAGTGCTATTTTCAAGGAGTCTCTAGATTAGCAGAAAAGGGAAAAATATGATCAAAAGAGGAAAATATTAAAGGAAGGAATGACAAGGGGCAAAGGAAAGAAAGAAGGAAATAGGAGAAAGTGAAGGGATGATAAAATGAGAAAAGAAAGGAAGGCAGGGCAATCTTATAGGAAATGCAGTTTGCTTTATTTGGATTGCACAATAGGGGGTATAGTCCAGTCTCTAATAATGCCATGCATCAGCGCCCAAATTCAGAAATCAGCTGCTGGGAAGACACTTGTAAACACAGCAGAGCATTTTTCTCTAGGATGTGTGGTGATGCATACCGCCTGTCAAACTGGAATCTGGTTTTATGCAAAGACGGCAGCCGGATCACCGGTCCTAATTCAGTGTGCCATCCATTGAAAAAAAAGAAAACACTGTAGCCCATGTATGTACAATTGATATTACAAAATCATGTTAAATTATAAAATCCTGTGAGAACAAGATGGATTTCTTTTTCATTCATGCTGTGATCAGTTTTTCTTTTTTTCAAGCATGCATATCTAAGGATTATGGAAAGGGTGGAGAAGGATATGGAGAGACAGACAAGTGGGAGGGGGGGAAAAGGGCAGAAACATTATAGTAGTTTCCAGCTGCTTCAAAACTCTTGGAAAGAGGTTTGGTATAAATTATATCAAGAAAATAGGTGCGTTCAATAGCTTTAGATATATTTTTTTCTGCCCATCCAGTTAATATGTCAAAATGTTCTGCTTTAAGCAAGAAGACAGAAAAGCTTTGCCACACCACAAAAGGGCATCTTAATCCCATCACTCCCTGGTCATCCTCCAAGAAAGGAGCATTATGTAAGCATCTGATTTGCATCAGGGGGGCAGCCTTAATTTCAGAGAAAGCTGTTTGCAATTCAGTAAGCTTCATGCACTATGCGGCCTTTTCTCTGATTCCTCACGGTGTGGTTGATCATGATCGTAATATTTTTTTTTCCCTTAATGTAGAACACCGAGGCAGTGCTGCAAAATCACTCTTGGTCTCTGAAAGTCAGAGGATATATGAAGATTGAGAGAAATGAGCCTTCATATTTTATAACCTCTGACCTGGATTAAGATAGTTTGCAAAAGGCACTAGGTTAGGTAGAGGAGAGCCTGGATTGATGGCCTAGAAATAAAGACTGGACAGTGTGAAAAGTGAGGGAGGGAGAAAAATAGAAAGATAGAAAGTGAGAGGAAGAGAGACAGAAAAAGAGACAGAGAAAGAGAGAGAAGACAAAGAAAAATGGAAGTTGCTTGGGAGACTGTATCACAGGGTAGGAAAGACATTTTGCAACCCTTGTAAAGGTCAAAAGTTCATATGAATTTCATCAAATGCTCTGCTCATTTCCCTAATTCATTCCTCTTAGCTTTTTGAGTGTTCTGGTTATGCCACAGCATCTTACAAAACCTAAGATTTTCTTTCCATTTCCCACTTTGAATAGTTAAATAACAACCATCCTCTTTATTGTCTTTTAAATCTTAATTCTATTTTCAACACAGCTGAGTTGTTAAACAGTTAATCATTTAGCGATATTTCCTGTTTTGCCTGAATTCTTGACAGAAAACATTTGAGATAACCTATGTCTTAATGTGATAGACATGGCTATGGGTCACTAACTTGGACTTTCCAAATGAGATGGCCATGGTGTTGGAAGCAATCTTAATACACAGATATCCCTGTGAATGTGATAAAAATGAGTTGAGCTATTGCTCATATTGAGGGAGAATAAAGAAGCAGAAGTAGCAAAAATAATGACTGTCAATAACAAGGACCTCAGGAACAGGGTCCATGGATTTTGTAGCAACCACCAGAGAGTCTGGTACATAAAACTGCACAGAAAAGATGGTTCATGTTATTGTTATTCATCCAAGACCATGAACTGATTGCCCTGGTGCCTGTAATGAAAACAAGAACAGAACAAGATTTCTGATCTCAGATTGCTTCAAGTCAAGCAGGGGTGACACCAGGAAATCAGTAAAAGAAACATGAGTATCTCGAACACATTATCCTCACATAACTTCTGTGTTCCTGATTTGTCCAAAATGGCATGCAATATTTTGAAGATACAAGGATTATTCTATGTAGTGAAGTTTCTCAACTTGACATTGACATTTTGAGCCAGATAATTTTCTCTGTGATGTAGGCTGTTCTCTTATGTATTGTGGGATGATTAGTAGCATCCTTGACCTCTTATGTGCTAAATGCCAGTAGCAACCCGCCCCCATTTGTAACAACTGAAAATATCCCTTGACGTTGTCTAATGTTCCCTGGAGAGACAAATTGTCCTTAGTTGAGAAACACTGCCAGAGAGCATTCAGGGTTTTTTTTGTTTGTTTTTTATTTTCTTCTCAATTACTCTTTGGATTCTTTTTTTCCATTTTATGTGGTATATATAGTAAATGTGGCAAATTTATGGACTTCCCCTGAAAACCTTTCTATCCTTTCTCCATGGTAATGGGTGTACACGGCCACTCCATTAGAGACTACATATACCAAATTCCATTGGAGATTGATGTGCACTTGTGACAAAGCTTAGTAATGAACTTACTGGAGTAATGAGTGGTACCTCAAAAGCACTGCATTAAAATAAAGAGCGAATTCTTTTGTATTTTTCCTTTGCATTCTGCTGTGAGCTAGATCACAGAGATGACCTAGCTCCAGCAGTACAAGAAAGGCAACATCCTGCAGGACAGGAAAACCAGAGGATGGAATAACTTGGTCAGTGACAATTTCCCTGAATTTCTTTGTCTTTGTGGAACAAAACAATATCAATGCACATTAATATTTTATACACATGCTCACACACATACGATCAATGTGCAACATTTTGGTCAGGCAAAACATTTATGAAGAGGGAATATGTAAGTAGGTGCATGTACCAATGAGAATACAGGTATAAAAAGCTATAGGACCTTAATTAATGGTGTAATTAAGTCTGCCAATGTAGCCTCTGGGCCTTAAATGATGAATAAGAGTTTGTCAGAAGGATTAATGAACCAGTGAACAACTGTTCTCTAGTTTCACAACTTGAAAGTCTCTCTCCAGAAAGAGCTAGTGGTAGCTCTACAGAAAGCAGCAGTGATCAGCCACGTCACTGATGGATATTCTGTTTTAGTCAGATCACTTAGCTGCACTCCCACATCACACCAGGAAGACCACCAGACTTCTAGAAGTGACAAGTGCTTTAGCACAGACAACTGACTCACCTGTACACTGTATGTTTTGATTAAAAGAACTTTAGGTTTTTTTTTTCTTTTTTCTTTCCTGCATACAGTCTGTGAAAAAATACTTGAACAGAATTTGATGCTGCTTTTAATGGTTCATCTAAGTGTTCGTCCTCTGTTTTCTAATGATTGCGATTATATAGCACATGGATTGCCCTCTCCTCTGAATTTAATGCTGCCTTCTAAAATTGCCAATCAGGAGACAAAGTTACATGTGATTATATACTTATGAAAAAGGACATGATGATTCCGTTTTCTTAAGTTAAACTTACACTGTCTCATGAAATCAGTATGCAAGATGTCAGCTTATTTGCATTACTGAAAAAATTAACTATCTGAAAAAGCAATTGAATCTGGATATCAACTTTTCCTATTTATTTGTTTCTTTATTTTACTATTTTACACTACAGGGTCTCTTTTTCAAAAAAAAATTGTGAGAAGTTTGATTGTCCCCCTCTTTAAAAACATTGTTCTCCGTCCTTTTCTCGTTCGATAGTTGCAAAGATACTCTCTTCGTTTAATCTTCTCTTCTAGCAGCAATTCAATACTGTTCACTTTTTCTTTTCAAGAGACTATGTACTTCTGTTGAATTCACATTTAACTCTTTCATGGATATTGTAATGAAGCATTTGCACTCCAGAGAGTTTTAATTGTAAAAATATATCTAAATTTTTTAAAAATAAATTTAAAAATCTGCCAAAATATCCCATAAGCCCTAATAATACAGTTTTGATGCTAACTATCCAAATCTAGCACAGAATTCTCAGATTAAAGAAACAGTCCCCATGGAACTCCCCTTATGTCAAATATCAGCCAAGTTTAGGGGTACCCAGGCCCTCTTCCCTGGTGGCTCAGATGGTAAAGTGTTTGCCTACAATGCAGGAGACCTGGGTTCAATCCCTGGGTCGGGAAGATCTCCTGGAGAAGGAAATGGCAACCCACTCCAGTATTCCTACCTGGAAAATCCCATGGGCGGAGGAACCTGGTTAGGCTACAGTCCATGAGGTCGCAAAGAGTCGGACACGACTGAGCGACTTCACTCACTCACTCACTCACTCAGGCCCTCTTATACTTCTGATCAACTGGCTACCAATTTGGAGATTTCCACTAACACCTCAGATTCAGTAATTCATTGAAATAATTCACAGAACTTAGGAAAATGCTATATATTTTCACACATGATTACACTTTTATTATAGCAAATAGACACAAATCCGCACCAGCCAAAGAGAGAGACACATAAGGTGAGGCCTGAGAAGATCTCACATGTGAAGCTTCTGTACTGAAAGTGGAAAACAAAGTGGTGATAAAGGTATAGATTGTTTATCTTTGTGATCACACGGCTGACTGGGAGCTCCAGCTTGATGCTGCTGCCCAGCAACATGAAAGAATATTGTACCGCACATGGCTAGCCTAAGATCAAAATTCAAAGTACAATTTCTATGGGATGTGTATTGCTTTCAAACTACCGTAAAATTGAAAAATCTAAGTCGAACCACCATAAGTCAGGGAGTTGAACATTTGAATATTAGACCTTGAAGGGATTTCAGATATTCTCTACTCCTATGTTACTTTTCTTGAGAAACAAACAAGTTAAGAGAATTAAGTGCTTTTCCCAAGGTAGAAAAGAAAATTAACTCTCAAATGGGAATGAAAATTCAAAAGTCCCAGCTTTTCCCATCATGCGCCTTGAGTATTCCTTTGGAGCCTGCCCCAACTCATCATTTAGGGCCCACCCCCTGGAGGTTCTCCAGCCTGCCCTCTTCTTTTCTCCATCACTTGGGAGACTTCATGATATTAAACTCTCTTCTTTCCCAGCCGTTCCCCTCTACCTCTCCCTCCTCATCACTGGGGCAAAAACTGAGCTGCAGATTCTCTTGCTTACACATTCAGGTCTCTGTGAATGGCAGAAATGTGCTAATAATTCATTTTTGGCTTTTCTAGATATCATGATAGCTTAATTCTGTTTCTTAAAATTAACCTTCTCCGTTGGTATGAATGAAGGGGATTTCAGAAAGGAGACACTTGGCTATTCCGTGTACATAGGTGGATTTTTCTGCCACAGAGGGCAGAATCTGAACAAATACAAAGAAACTCTCCTTTGCAGATCAAGTGTGCTGCTTAATGTGATAGAAGAATCAGGAAAACAGAAGTGCCTGCTGACTGATCCTCTTATGGTGTGTCTCCTATTCTCCTCCCAGGATAACCTTTCTAAAATGCAAACCTTCCCTGAAACACAGGGCTGACAATGTGTCAGTGCTCTCCACAGCCTTCAGTCCCCTTAGTCAGGTAATGGCTTCCTTCGTCTGGCTTCAGCCTGTCTTTCAGTCTAATTTCCAGCCTTTCAGCCAATATCCTATTGTACCGCCCCCACCGTGATGCTATTCCATGCTATTCCATTCCTTCCACATGCTGTTCCCTCTGGCTGAAATGCACGCCTGCTAATCCTTCTGGGCCTCTTTAATGCATATGGGTAAATCCTTGAAAAACCAGCCTAAAAATGACCTTTCTTTGAATATTTAATACTCAGATTTGATTAAAGTGTCCCTGTTCTAGTCTCTTTTAACAATCTTGTGCTAACAATTGTGCTAACAATCGAGTTAGCACTTCTCATGCAGTAATCTTTATAATGAGTAATCTGTCTTTCTCTCAAATGGATTATGAATTCCCAAAAGGCAAGGACTATGTGTGCTTGATTTTGTATCCTCAGATTGTGGCATATAGCATGAGCTAAATTAAGGTTTGATGAATGAATGAATACATGAATGAACAATATATATCATTGTAATCCCTATCCACCTTCAGCTTTCCTAGAGCACATTGTTTTTAAAATGTGAAATAATATCCATATCAAGTTTTGGAAGAATCAGTATCTTCAATAAAATTGTGTGTGTGTGTAAACTCTCTCTCCCTTCCCCTCATCTTTGCTTTAAATTCCTCAGTGTTCACAGGATGCTATTTCAAAATTATATTTCACATCATGAATTTTTTTCCAAGAGAATATGTTATGATCTTTGTTTCCAATATAAATAGTAGCATTTCAGGGCTGTGGTGAAAGGTAAATGTTAGAAATCTTTATTCTTTGCAGTGCTAAATATTTCAAAAGAACTGAAAGAATGATATCCCCAGCTGCATCCACAATTGCCACAGCCACTATTCTATTTTGACACAACACACATGGAATTTGGCAGTGTCTTTTACAAATATCACAAGATTATTTTTCCCAACTTAAAGGCCAGTGCTCTCTCCCGGCTTCTGCTGTCAAGGCATTGCCTTCTGCCCATAACCCATTTCATAATTTACTCAATCTCATACAATTCACAGAATGCGTAAACAAAAGTCAAAGTTCATAACACTGTAAATTCTCCAAAATCAAAGATAAGCATCTATTGACAAAACTGTGGGAGAGCTTACAGGTCGCTTATGTCCTAAAAGTCACCATTGTTACTTAGTCCTCACTTCCACAATTATAGAGCTCTTTGCTTGGAATTTTATTTAAAAGAATATAAATAATGGATGAGTTAGTTGAAATGAGTAAGGTATTATGTAATATCTAGCTCTTCCAAAAGTGACATTTCAAAGGCAAGAGCTTATACTCAGAATTTTTCATGGCATAAAATATTTCTACATGTGCATGGATTGATTTTTAAAGTATAGATCATAAAACTTGGCATTTAATAGTACAGCAGAATGCAATTATTTGTATCCACTATTCCTGTTTTGCTTACCAGATATTGGCATCAAAAAAGATGAATGATTTTTAAATTGTTTATCTTTAGATTGATATTTATACTGTTTTTGGAAAGTTTGGGCTTCCATTTTTGTATACACATATGCATGTTCTCTGATTTTGCTTCTCTAGCAGACTTCTGGGGCTCCTATAATGATGCTGACAAAATTTGCTTAGGCTCTTGTAAAATTAGCACAATGGGAAAAATAAAGTAAGATGCAAATAAGTTGCATGAAACATTCCATGTCATAAATGAGAGCTGAGAAAGAGTGCTAGTTTCCCTCAGGTAGCTCTATGGATCTAAGAACTGTTCTATTTTCCTTGATTAATTAAGTAGAATTGAACCTTTTTGGGGGGTTGAGGAGAGGGAAGCAGACTAAAAGCAGGCTCAGTACTACAATTATTAGGTAGTTAAAATATTAAGCAACAATAAATAAAATAAATAAAAATCTTAAAACAACAGTAAAAATATTTTCTCTGTTAAAATTAAGAACCCTAATTTTAAAATAGTGTACCTAATAGTCTTTGGCTTAAATATATGTACAAGCATGATAGCTAAGTGGTAAATGTATCATGCTTATGTAGAGTATCCGTATCTTGGGAAAAGTTGCCAAAGCAAAATAGTATATATTTTTAGATTTGTATTCTGTTTTGCTGTATGGCCTAAAAAAAAATGATACAGTTTGTGAGGTGATTTCAAAGCTCACTATGAAAGTTTGTAAATTTTAATTACAACCCTGACCCCTTACTCTTGGGACTCATCTCTATAAATGGCTGAGGATTCATCATTTTCTATTAAATTCATTTTTTCTTGATAACTAAATCATTACTATTTACATAGTCTATTTGAACAATTAGGTAATATAAGACCAAGTATGACAGCAATTTATTATTAACATCACTGTTATTTTGCTGGACGTATTGCATTCTTATTTTCTTCCTCATTAGGTCTTTTTGTTTTCTTTCATTCTTTAAACTCTACTCTGACAACTCCATTGAATTAAAGGAAGGGAAGAGAATGTGTTCAAAGGATACTTGAACAAAGTCTTTTCCTGTGTATATTTATTCCTAAAAGGCATTTAGAAGAGGTGTTGGCTAATTTGCAGAATTTGCAGTAACTTAATTCAAATATCTTATTGATCCTAAGGGTGGACTCAAAAAAGGTTATAAATGGCAATAAGCACTAAAACAAGCTCTGTAGTTTACTGTTGATAGAGTGTTTTGGTAAAAATGTCTCCTCTTCCTGTGAATGTTCTGACGTAAAATGTTACAGACCGCAGTGAGACTGTAGAGGTCAATGAGGTTAGGAACACAGTTCTGCCAGTGATTTCCTGTGTGGTCTCCAGGAAAGATATTTAAACTCTCAGGGCTTCCACCGTTCCATGTATGGAAGAGAAATAATAACACTTAAATATTTCTTAGTGCATTACTGTAATTAATTCTTCTGAAATGCTTTGAAATAAGCATCAAAGGGATTCACTTTTGTGCTTCAGCTTTGATTTTATTTGTCTGTGAGGGAGAACACAGTTTGCATGGAAGGAAAAAAATTCTTGATAATAAACATGGTAAAATTTTATTCATTATATTAAGTTCATTCTACATGATTTCATTAAGATGATTACAGAACCTGGAAAGTTCTTTTCTGTTCCATGTGAACGTCCACAGAGATGGAGTCCTCCCTTCTGGAAGTGACAACTACCCCAAACTAAGCTTTTGGGCATTACACACACAAGATTATATAATGATGTGTCTTCTGGAAGTTTTCAGGCTAAAGGACTTTTCTGCTATCACCGAGGGTTAACAATATTATTCAATTGACTAAAATGGGTTTGTCAGTTAAGGTATTTTCAATACAGAATAACAACAACAACAACCCATACTGGCTACAACAATGAGGACATGATTGGCTTTTTCAATGGCAAAGATCAGACATGACAGATAGTAGTAATCACTTTTCACCAGGTTATGCTATAGAAAGAATTCCAAAATCCCAGTACTTTGTTGTAAATGTTTCTCTGAAGGAAGCTAGTGCTCTACAAAATTCTACTTTACCTTCATAAGCAGGCTGAAGGAGCAACCCCCACCTAGGATATCTCATGGAATAATACAAAGAAATGGTGGAACTATCTATTGGCTTCTAAAGCTTCTTCTCAAAAATCACATGCTCTTTTCAACTCATAGAGAAGGTTGCATGGTAATAACTGATGTCAAGGCAGTGGTAAGTATAGTTCTTAGAGGGATAGGCAATGAATACTCTGAAATACTAATGCTACCTGCCACTTGGAATACAGGTCAGATACAGTTTAATCAGGGGCCAACTCCATTTCCCTGAGTCCCTACCCTCCTTCATTTACTACCTCATAGTAGTAAACTGATGATCACTCTTGTCCCATGTCCAGAAATTATCCATCAAAACAAGAGAATGTCTCTTTTTCTAATCATCATAAAAAAAGTTTGGAGTTTCATTTTCACTGGGCCTACTTGAGTCACATGCTCAACCAAGGAGACATCACTGTGGCCAGGAGAGGCCAAATATTGATTGTCTGAGACCTAGGGTCGTGATGAGCCCTTGACTAACCCTAACCCTTAGACTAACAGACTGCTCCCCGAGTCAGAGTTGAATGTTGATCCTATTCAAACCAGTGTGGCAGGGGCAGAAGAAATGCAAGGAGCCAATCCTAGATCTACAGCTCCCAATCCATCTCTTTACCAGTTAACTTTCATGTCACGCCTTCATAAAGTTCCATTGCCCTTTCTGCCTTTGAATTCTGTGATACAACCCCATATATGGTACTATTGTAACAGCTTAAGTTTAATTTAGTTTGAAAAGGATTTCTGTTGCTTGCATCTCAAAATGTTTTACATGGTAAAAATATATATATATATATATATATATTCACGAGAAGTTGTTACATAAAAGAGGGTTCAATAAAACTTTTTATAGAATTAACTTTGGTTTTGAATCCAAATCTTTCATTTCCTAACTATGAGACTTTAAATAAGTTATTAAATTTGCTAGGCATATTTTCCTATCTTTAAAAAGAGAATAATAGATGTATAAGTCTTTGGGCAAAAATTCAGTGAACTCAGGTACATATGTAAAGGTCTTGCCTAGTGTAGATCAATGACTAATTCATGTGAGTTGTTTTATAAAGTGTTATAAGAATTTAGAGATGGTAGAGAGCATAGCTTGAAGG
Source organism: Ovis canadensis (assembly GCF_042477335.2). Classification (NCBI taxonomy): domain Eukaryota; kingdom Metazoa; phylum Chordata; class Mammalia; order Artiodactyla; family Bovidae; genus Ovis; species Ovis canadensis. The sequence goes on along the minus strand of NC_091247.1, from coordinate 133,525,287 downwards.
ATTAGAAAATCTCTGTGGGGCTTGTGGCATTTAAGCTGGATTTTAACATCTGTATAGAATTTCCACATGAGAAATCTTGAGAAGATAATTGATAAACATCCAAGGCCCACTGACTTGTGTCCAGCAAAGGCGCAGAGGCAATATATACAAAGTGTGCTCAGAAAATGGGAAATAGGCAAGCAAAGTTCTCATTCAAAACTCACTCCTTCATTCACCTCTGTTTCCATTGCCAAACCTGAAACAGTCCTTTTGCCCATTTCAGCCAGGTTTTCACACTTGTGATCCGGTTCAGCTCCAGCATTCTCCTCCAGTGGTATTTCCTGCCTTTGTGTTCCCACTGTTCATAAATGGTTGCTTATTCATGCAGGGCATTTTCAGTATTTTTATACATACTTTCATGCTGTTATTCATCTTACTTTTACATAAACATTTTATAATTTCTAACATACTCCAGGCATAAATAAATATATACCTTTATTTAAAATGTGCATAATTATACTTTCTGCTGACCTCAGGGGAAAAAAAAACTTTCCAAATGGAAGTAATTTTATCCCAAAATGAGCAATTAATAATGTATATTATGTACATTACGTAGAATAGCCCTCATTTAGAGAATGACACAAAATTCATTTTTTTCCTAATTAAATTGTGCTTTGTTCAAAAGTGTGTGCATTATTTATTGCTGGGCCTGATTTCAAGAAGGAAAAATTAAATACTCTCAGTACCGCAGAACTGGTTTTGGTTTTCTTTACTAGGTTCTGTCCTTATACTTAACATGAGCTGAAAACATTAGGGAGCTACCTAATTCCACAGGCTCCTTCATCATCAAAATATCAAAATTCAATGCTTCTGAACTCCCCAATATAGAATATGTCATTTCAGTTGCCTATTCTCAGAGTCTCCTTTTTTTCTGACCTTTATAATAAATTTTTTATTTTTGTTTGAAATATTGAAATACTTTTCTCATGGCTTGCTAGTGATCTGAGAGGCTTTGAATAGTGAATAAAATATGTTGAGCTTCTAATGAGGAAAACTGGGTCATAATTTTTGAAAATAGGCATGATAATGACACATAAAAATAAGGGGAAATAGAGGCAAAACAAATGAAAGAGATAAATTTCTTTGATTAAAAATATTGCATCTGACATTCTTAAGTTGGATTTTGTTGTCTCTGTTCTTTGTGTGTTTGTGTGCTTACTGGCACTTTTTAACCACCATTATCACTGCAGATGGTGATTGCAGCCATGAAACTAAAAGACGCTTACTCCTTGGAAGGAAAGTTATGACCAACCTAGATAGCATATTCGAAAGCAGAGACATTACTTTGCCGACTAAGGTCCATCTAGTCAAGGCTATGGTTTTTCCAGTGGTCATGTATGGATGTGAGAGTTGGACTGTAAAGAAAGCTGAGCGCCGAAGAATTGATGCTTTTGAACTGTGGTGTTGGACAAGACCCTTGAAAGTCCCTTAGACTGCAAGGAGATCCAACCAGTCCATTCTAAAGGAGAACAGTCCTGGGTGTTCTTTGGAAGGAATGATGCTAAAGCTGAAATTCCAGTACTTTGGCCACCTCATGAGAAGAGTTGACTCATTGGAAAAGACCCTGATGCTGGGAGGGATTGGGGGCAGGAGGAGAAGGGGAAGACAGAGGATGAGATGGCTGGATGGCATCACTGACTCAATGGACGTGAGTTTGAGTGAACTCTGGGAGTTGGTGATGGACAGGGAGGCCTGGCGTGCTGCGATTCATGGGGTCGCAAAGAGTCGGACACGACTGAGCAACTGAACTGAACTGAACTGAAGCATCATTTTGTTACAATTGCTACACCAGTCAGTGGAGAACAAAGAGAATTTCTGGTCCAATTCTAGTAAAATTGAGAGGAGGACTTAGAAAGGCAGTCCCCAGAGAGAGGGATATATTTAAGTCTCATGTTTACATAGATGAATACTTCAAACATCCCCGTGTCCTGATAAAAAAACATTCCTGGAGTTATTTTATGCCAAGGAATATCCATTTTTTGTCCTCAGAGTATGACAATTTTGAATAAAAATCAAAGGTTTTTAATCAGACTACTTAGTTCCACTATACCAATCTGATATAAAATAATGTCCAGAGACCATTTAAATCCAAATAAACAAGAAGTTCAGGCCACCTGCCCAGTCTTGGAAAGTTCTGTTTTGCATTGCAATGACCTCAAGGTTAATTGGTTTTAATCTCAGTTTGGATCCCACTCGGAATCACCAAAAACAAAATATCAAAATGAATGGATGTGAAGAAAACTTTTAGTACTGGGTATGCTGAAAGATCTTTGACTATATAAAGAAATGGAAGACCACAGATTTATGGCTTTTTATTTGTTTAGCTTAAGATTGGAATGGGAGAGGGTGATAACAATGTTTGGTTCCAAATACAAATTTCAATCCCCTCCCAAGAAATAGCTGAAAAAATAAGTAATCATATACAATAAGTTAATTTATATTTGTACTTAACAAACTAAAAGTAAAATATCTACGGAATCCCACAATGATACGGGCTTGGGAGAAAAATATTCTTTAATAAAGCCTTGTAAAATCACTAAAGGAACTCAAAGATTTATGTATAAAAAATACTTTCTTGTCTTAGAGTCCTTTGTTCCTCCACAGAATATTATCGTTATTGTTGCTGTTCCACACTATAAGGGGCTGAGAATACACAAAATCCTCCCTGCCAGCTAGTTTTTCACCTCACCTGGAGCTCTTCTGAACTCTTTTGAGGACAAAATGGGGTAGCAGGTAAATAATTGCTTTGTGAATAGTCATGGGCTAGGAGTATGTCACTTGTTTTGCTTCATGGCATGTAGGTCACTGCTAGGTATTTCCTGAAAGCCATCTTGAAGCAAGTTCTGATGATTTTGCCTCCAGACAGCTCTTGTGACGATTTTAAGAATTTCAGTTTTACAGTCAAGTAAATATCCCCTTAAGCGCATAATTATTTTAGTAGTCAGTTTGTATTTGTTTGCATTTTTTTTTTCCTTATTGAATTGGTCAGTTTTGCAAATGCTGTCCTAGATGTAGATACACCATAGTTTTGAATATAGGTAAAAGTAAATTCTTTGGTTGGATGTCCAGAAACCTTATTGTGGATGTCTAACACTTAATTGTCAGCAGCATTGAAAACTCATTTCATGGGGGAAACTCCCATTTTAGCCACCTCTCCGCTCTGTTTTGTGAGGGGCTGCTTAGAAGAGTCATTTCTTGGACAGCCTATGGTGCATGTTTTTCCCTTTCAACAGGTTACCTTTTTCCCTGGGACTCATCCAAACTCTTTTCACCCACTCACAGTAATACTATGCATCCCCCTCCACCCCACTGTCTGGCATTTCACTACTCAGAGAAAGCTTAATGCCATCTGCAAACTGGGAAATTCAATTTAGAGAAGTTGAGAAAATGTGAAATATAATTGATCTTAGGATATTTCCAGCAGAACCAAGCTCTTAACCATTTTATATCTATTTGAATAAATGCTGTGCAAAACCAAATTAATACAGCTTTTGTGTTTGCTTTTTTTTTTCACATTACAGCATCAAGCTTTATGCATTTTGAATTGCTTAGTTTTTCAAAATAATTTCAGTGCATTTAATTCTTTCATTCCATATGTTAAAGACTTATTATGAGCTAGGAACAATGTTAAATGTTCTATTTTAACCCTACAACAACCACAGAGGTAGCTATTATTAACTATATTTTACTATTGAGGAAGTAGCTAAGAAATACTCCTGTTTCTTCCCCCGGTACACAAAGCTAATGAAAGAGATACAACAGCAATATAAATCAGTTGCCTGAATATTTATCAATTACAAATTGGCATGGCTGTAAGTACATTTTAGCCGTTAAAAAGGATTCATTTGAATCAGTTCTGATGAGATGGATGAAACTGGAGCCGATTATACAGAGTGAAGTAAGCCAGAAAGAAAAACACCAATACAGTATACTAACACATATATATGGAATTTAGGAAGATGGCAATGACGACCCTGTATGCAAGACAGGGAAAGAGACACAGATGTGTATAACGGACTTTTGGACTCAGAGGGAGAGGGAGAGGGTGGGATGATTTGGGAGAATGACATTCTAACATGTATACTATCATGTGAAAAAAAAATTAAAAAATAAAGTAACAATAATTTCAGAAAAAAAAATAAATAAACAACAGAAATTAGTTTAAAAAAAAATAAAATAAAATCAGTTCATCTAAAGTAATCTTTTCAAAGGTTTTAGCAGTGAAATATTAAAAAAATAAATCTAATGCAAAAGAGACTGCATTTTATCATGCAATATTTATTCTTCTTTTGACAATAATAATGCATATATATTGTAAACATTCAAATAGCATGGAAACATACAACATAGAAACCAGCGGAGATTCTCTTTGACAACCATAAAACTTTTTGATAGTAATTTAGGTGATTGCTGAAGTCCGATCAGCCTTGACATTAAACTTATTTTTGAAATTTACTCAGTTGTTTAGGAATAGAACATCTTGACTCTTACAGACCAGGAGGGTATGACCTTGTATTTGTGTGTGTGTGTGTGTATGTACATGTGTGTGTATCCAGGCATACATATATATCAGTTACAAAAAAAAAAAAAAAACAGCACCAGTATAACCATCTTAATCAAGGACGCATGTCTACAAGTTCAAATATAGTTCCAGAGACAATAAGCAAGAAGCATGCACGAACATGAACTCACCTGGCAACAAAAGTCAGTATGCTGGTGGTCTGCAATGTGTTGAAATTCAGTATATGACACATTTAATGTGTGTCTTAACAATTTATTACAGTCAAAATGTTAAATTAGAATCAAATGTCAATAAACCTTTCAAGACACCTTTAAGAACTAAGGTTCGATAGAAAACAGTGTGAAAATCACCTCTCAAAACAGCACATCCACAGCTAACCCCCTTTATTTAAGAACTGTAATCCTTTTGAAACTCTGCCTAAGCTGTAGATCTTCACATCAGATAGCTGGCAAGCATCAGGGAGTTAAATACACAAAAACACACTCTCACACTCACACTTCTCTAAGCAATCTGTAGCCAATACATACCCTAAAGAATGTCTATGTGGCACACATCAAAAATATTTTGATCCTGGAGTTGTAGAGGAATAATGAAAATTCCTAAGCCAATGGCTCATAATGGTTCATACCAAAGGTAAAAATATCATTTGGAACAGACAATTTATATGAAAAAAAAAAGAATATTGTTAAAACTGGAAGTAAATAACGCATAACACTTGTGGTGAGGTTATAGTTGGTGTTCAACATTTTAATCCTTGGTTATGGTACCTAAGGATGTCAATCTTTTAACTTTTCCTTGAATATATTTTCTTAGCGGAAGAAAATGCTCAATTAGCGATATTCAACCTTCATCTGTATGCAAATTAGTCATTTTAAGGGGGGTCCAGTCATGAAAATCATAAACTTAGATTCAGTGGCAAGAAGATTTTCCTGTAAATTTGATTGTTTGTTTTATTCTTCATGTGGCTTGAATTCAAAACTATGACTAAGCCCTTGAACTAAGCCTCTAAGTCTTTTGCCATTTGATTAAGTAAGTTCTGGCTAAGAAGCTACATTTGTGCAGATGATAGAAGACGCATGCTAAAATATAAAAGAGAGACCAATTTCTTCATATTTTTTAATATTGGCCTTACAGCAGTTGAGGGATTTAATTATCTTCTCTTGAATCCTGTTGTGTGTGTGTGTTTTTCTTGTTAGACTTAGCTTTTATTATAAATCTCTATGACTGCACAAGATGAACTAAAAAACTAAAAAACACCAGGCACATAAGGAAATAATTTAACATGGGTCCCAGTTGAGAGTGAAGGAAGGTCTTGGTTCTGTGCCACATACAAAATTGAGGGGCAGCAACACAAAATTGCTTTTGTACTATTTAATACACCATCTAAAATAGTCCCTTCCAATGGTGGTTTTTAATGTGGGTCCTCTGACTCCATAAAAGTCTTCCATAGCGATCTGCGTAACAATACCCAATACAAGTAACAAAGGGGAAAAAATGGGTGAAAAGAGGACTCTCACTATAGAAAAAGTAACATTAAAAAAAATCAAACATTTTAAAACACTATAATGAGGTTTTCTTTTTTCTGTGTATTTCTTTTAGCATTATTAAGTTAGCTGTGTAGGAAGTCTGTAGATTCTTTACTGTTTAAAATTGTCTATAAAACAAAGGATTTGGGGTAAATGCTAGTAGTTTTATTTACACAGCTAATTTTGCATCCCAAAATGTTTAATAACATTGGAAGAGGGAAATATAGATCCATAAACACTTAGATAAAATTTTCAATTTCAGATTGTTTCAGAATTGAGAATTTTTCATATTTTGATGAGGTAATAACAACAAAACGTGACATATATCATGTCAATCACTAGGAGTCTTATCTGGGTTAATGCCCAGTAATTAAACATGCTAGCATCTACACAGCAAAATGTATGAACTTTCCTGTTAAATAGAATGAGATCATAAATAACTTCATTTCCATAATTTCAAGGCAAGTCTTGGCAGCAAATCTGTTTTTCAGTGTTATCTGCATTTCAGAATTGTAGTTAAGGGATTATGCACCTCTATTGCCTAAATAGAGTTAGAACTGGACATGGAACAACAGAGTGGTTCCAAATAGGAAAAGGAGTCCATCAAGGCTGTATATTGTCACCCTGCTTATTTAACTTATATGCAAAGTACATCATGAGAAATGCTGGATTGGATGAAACACAAGCTGGAATCAAGATTGCAGGAGAAATATCAGTAACCTCAGATAAGCAGAGGACACCACCCTTATGACAGAAAGTGGAAAGGAACTAAAGACCCTCTTGATGAAAGTGAAAGAGGAAAGTGAAAAGTTGGCTTAAAACTCAACATCCAGAAAACTAAGATCATGGCATCTGGTCCCATAACTTCATGGCAAATAGATGGGGAAATAATGGAAACAGCAAGAGACTTTATTTTGGGTGATTCCAAAATCACTGCAGATGGTGACTGCAACAGTGAAATTAAAAGATACTTGCTCCTTGGGAGATAAGTTATGACCAACCTAGACAGCATATTAAAAAGCAAAGACATTAATTTGCCAACAAAAGTCCATCTAGTCAAAGCTATTGCTTTCTAGTAGTCATGTATGGATGTGAGAATTGGACCATAAAGACAGCTGAGCACCAAAGAATAGATGCTTTTGAACTGTGGTGTTGGAGAAGATTCTTGAGAGTCCCATGGACAGCAAGGAGATCCAACCTGTCTATCCTAAAAGAAATCAGTCCTGAATATTCATTGGAAGGACTGATGCTGAAGCTGAACCTCCAATACTTTGGCCCCCTGATGGGAAGAACTGACTCTTTGGAAAAGACCGTGATGCTGGGAAAGATTGAAGGCAGGAGGAGAAGGGGATGACAGAGGATGAGATGGTTGGATGGCATCATTGCCTCGATGGACATGAGGTTGAGTAAGCTCCAGGAGTTGGTGCTGGACAGGGAGGTACACTGCAGTCCATGGGATCACAAAGAGTTGGACATGACTGAGTGACTGAACTGAACTGAACTGATTGCCTAATAGCTCTAAGGTGACACGGCAGTTCACTCTCCCACCAACATTTATTGACGATTTCTTGGCAGGTCTTAATCATCCTTGAATTAGTGTCCAGCATGACATCTAACTCATAGTGAGTATTAATTTTTTAATTGAATTATTTAAGCAAAATATCACCTTCAAGAAGTAGAGAAAACAATCTCTGGAGAATGTTCAGTGAGCAATCATTTGGAAATAAATTGAAAAAGTAAAAATATGAGGTTTCCTCACATGCTGTAATTTGGTTTGGGTTTGAGTAGAAGGCTAAACTTTAGCAAGATCTGCATTTCCCAAGGCATTGGGACCCCCAAATATTTAAATATTTAAATGACCAAGCTCTCTGCAATGAGTTATAAGTTAATCATAAAGTTAGTCCAATTTAGGGGTTTAAAGAGCCAAAAAGAAAGCATTTTTCCTATCTTCACAGTGACCATGCTGGGAGCTTAGTGACAGTTCAGGATACAGGATTCTTCTAGCAGAGAGCTTTGCAAAGTTTCACCATAAATATAAATCTCATCAGCTGAAATCTGGTTATTATTATTTTCCCTAAAGAATACCACGGTGTTTTTCCTATCCCATATCATCATTAAACAACAGCACCCCTTTCTAATTAGCTTTTAAAGATATTTATCCAAACAGTATCAGATCTGAAACATGCCAAAAGTTATCATAATATATAATACAGTTCCACCCAGAAAAAGTAATTCTTGGAACGCATCTCAGAGAGGAAGTCTTTCTTGGTCCAACACAAAACAGTTTAGACGTCTAGAATATTCACCAGTTACTTGTGAAAACAATTATGTTGCCCTGCTCTTTGACTGACTCGAAAGATGCCACTTTTGTCGGTCCTTGGCTACCAGCACGCAAACCCCAAAGCTGCCAGAATTATTCCTTTAGAAAGTGATATTCCAGAAGCATTTATCAGCAGTTCTGGATCTAAAAAATGCTTCATGAATTTCCTCCAAACATCAAACCTCTTATATTTTAGAAATTATAAATATTTGGGAGAGAAAATGTCAATTCAGAGATTTGCTTTTTTTTGTCTCCTACTGTTTACCGCTCCTTCCAGGCTACCTGTCACTCTACTGTTGTAATATGTCTATGTTCTTTACCTGTTTAATCATGTTTGTCTTTTCCTTAGAAGCCACCTTTAGTTCCCTTTTACCTTTAATGTGGAGAAGGAAATGGCAATCCACTTCAGTGCTCTTGCCTGGAAAATCCCATAGACAGAGGAGAGTGGTAGGCTACAGTCCATGGGGTTGCAAAGAGTCGGACATGACTGAGCGACTTCACTTTCACTTTTCACCTTTAATGTAAAGAAAGTTCTTTTGTCTGTTTTTTACTATTATTCTGAGGCTATCTTTCTGGCTTCATGTGTCTTTCTTCCCCACCTGCCCCACTATACCATTGGCAAACTTTAGTTTCAACTTTTGTTTAACTTTAGTAAAATCCATGCTGTTTTAAAAACACCAAAACCATGATCATGTATTGTTCCATTGAATATTTCTTGTCTTTTTGTTTTTGATCCATGACATTATTCGGGTGAATTTGTATTTATCCTCCAGGAAGTAGTTTAAATGTCATTTGGGGGAAACTCCCTAAGGATCTGTTCTGTGCTCTTATAATACTCTTTACATCCTTCTATTATAGAACTTCTTTGTCAATATCATTTTAAATATTCTGTGATATTTCTGTCTCTTCTTAACCTCTCTGTGTCTTTTCCAGAACATCTCATATTGCCATGCATATTTTTGGTGCTCTATAAATGTACCTTGATTAAATAAAAATGGGTGAATATTTCATGGATTCGTTAACAAATTTCTCTTGAGGAGGGGTCAGTTCACGACATACCTAACCTGAAAACTCCACTCCAATAATACAGAACTTCATGGAATTTTTAACTGAAAGACTAAATACTTTTTGTTTTCCACCCAACTTATGCTATGAATGATGCAAAACATCATGCAACCCCTGTGAAAATAATATCATCTGTCTTTATGAGAATATTTACAGATCTTTGTCAGCAGTAAAGATTCTAAAAATCCTGATACATGATAAAGAACGGTGATGAAGAGTGATCAAAGTTGCAGTGAATGTCAATGATTAGGATTATGAGAATACCAAGCACGGGTGCTAAATTGAGTTCCTCCAATATTGCACACAATTTTTAGAACAGATGATGTCTTAAAAACCAGTGACATAGAAGCCACCCAGGCCTTGTTTCCATAGAAGGGCTGAGCCTAATTTTTTTATGGTACATTGATACTGGAGCCAAGGCTCTCTCTCTAGGCTATTTTCTGTTCTCAAGACAGTAGAATGCAAGATTTCCCTGAACTGCCATCCCTCCCTGCCCAGTTTCACTGCTCTCTGCCAATATCACCAAGCAAAGCCCAAGGGAATCCAGCACCTAAAAACAAACCATTTATTTGGTTGCATTTCCTTACAAGGTGATAAGAAGTATTCATCTAACTTAGGCTTTACAACAGCTGAGCAAAATAGGGTGTCACAAATGAAACACATGGTGGCTACTCCAAGTAACTGGAGGAACTGATTTGTCTCTCTTCCCATGATGACATTACCGGAAGATGTCCTTTCTCTAAATTTCCATGTTAACATTCTTTCTTAAAACTGGGGACATTATACTCTTCTACTGAAATTGATATCACCCAGCATGAAATCCTCTATTAAGTCTTCCCCTTTTTGCTTGGAGAAATGGGGTACATAGCACATCCCCATTTCTCTACATCATTAACCCTTTATTTTTTTCTTCTGAAACCCTGAAAGCAATGGAGTTTTTATAATTTTTGGACTTCTGTTTTTCTTTTGAATAACCCCACTTCCTAATAGGATTTATAGAAAACATATAGGAAATTTTAGAACACCAAGATTATTGACAAATAGGAATTAAGATCTGGATGTTGTGCTCAGTTATTAGGAATTGGGGTTGAAATATTCTAAAATTTTTGAATTTTTAAATAAGTGTAGATTGTGCTGAATATTCAGGGAGATTTCTCAATATAAAGACTCAAATTCCTTACTATCTCTGGAATAGTGAGATATTGACTTAATTCCTTATTATGATACCTGATCAATACTGTCTTGCTCCCTGTACCTTTATAGTAAGTCCAGAAATCCAGTGAAGTGAAGCAGTGAGGTCACTCAGTCGTGTCCGACTCTTTGCGACCCCATGGGGTGTAGCCTATCTGGCTCCTCTGTCCATGGGATTTTCCAGGAAAGAGTGCTGGAGTGGATTGCCATTTCCTTCTCCAGGGGACCTTCCTGACCCAGGAATCAAACCCAGGTCTCCCGCATTGCAGGCAGACGCTTTACCGTCTGAGCCACCAGGGAAGCCCAGAAATCCAACTTTTTCATTTTTCAAAATTTTCTACACCATTCTAGGTTCTCTGCATTTCCATAGGAATTTTAAAATCAGCCTGCCAATTTCTATAAAGTTGCCCACTGGAATTTTGATGAGGATTGCTTTGAATCTATAGACCAGTCTGAGAATAACTGACACCTCAACAATAATGAATCTCCCAAGCCCAGTCTTAGTGATATTGGGTTTTGGAAGGGAAAGAAGAGAAACTCATGTGCTTTTATCTGATCTCTTTACTGGAAGCTTTGTTTCTGATCTTTAATTTTTATTTTCCCACAATCAGTCTGATCTCCAATAGCATATTGGGCATCTCCCAACCTGGAGAGTTCATCTTTCAGTGTCCTATATTTTGCCTTTTCATACTGTTCATGGGGTTCTTAAGGCAAGAATATTGAAGTGTTTTGCCATTCCCTTCTCCTGTGGAACATGTTTTATGAGAACTCTCCACCATGACCTGTCCATCTTGGGTGGCCCTACACGGCATGGCCCATAGTTTCATTGAGTTACACAAGGCTGTGGTCCATGTGATTAGATTGGTCAGTTTTCTGTGATTGTGGTTTTCATTCTGTCTGCCCTCTGATGGAGAAGGATAAGAAGCTTATGGAAGCTTCCTGATGGGAGAGACTGATTGAGGCGGAAACTGGGTCTTGTTCTGATGGTCAGGACATTGCTCAGTAAATCTTTAATCCAATATTCTGTTGATGAGCGGGGTTGTGTGCCCTCCTTGTTGTTTGACCTGAGGCCAAACTATGGTGGAGGTAATGAAGATAATGGCAACCTCCTTGAAAAGGTTCCATGCAGACACTGCTGCATTCAGTGCCCCCAACCCTGCAGCAGGCCACTGCTGACCCACGCCTCTGCCAGAGACTCCTGGACACTCATGGGTAAGTCGGTGTCAGTCTCTTGTGGGGTCACTGCTCCTTTCTCCTGGGTCCTGGTTCACACAAGAGTCTGCTTCCCCAGTCCTGTGTAAGTTCTAGAGGCCTTATGGTGGGGTTAATGGCAACTTCCTCTAAGAGAGCTTATGCCATACCCAGATCTACTGCACCCAGAGCCCCTGCCCATGCAGCAGTCCATGCCCATACCACTGCAGGAGACACAAACACCATTCTGGCTCAGTCTTTGTGGGGTTCTGGGTCCTGGTGTGCACGAGGATTGTTTGAGTCCTTCGAGCATCCCTGACACTTTATTGACTACACCAAAACCTTTGACTATGTGCATCACAACAAACTGTGGAAAATTCTTTTTTTTTTTTATTTTTTATTTTTTATTTTTTTTTATTTTTTATTTTTTTTTTTAGTTTTTTATTTTTTAAATTTTAAAATCTTTAATTCTTACATGCATTCCCAAACATGAACCCCCCTCCCACCTCCCTCCCCATAAGAGAGGAATACCAAACCACCTGACCTGCCTCCTGAGAAATCTTTACTCAGGTCAACAAACAACAGTTAGAACTGGACATGGAGCAATAGACTAGTTCCAAATCAGAAAAGGAGTATGTCAAGACTGTATATTGTCACCCTGCTTATTTAGTTTACATGCAGAGCATATCATGAGAAATGTTGGACTGGATGAAGCACAAGCTGGAATCAAGATTGCCGGGAGAAATATCAATAACCTCAGATATACCGATGATACTACCCTTATGGCAGAAAGCAAAGAACTAAAGAGCCTTTTGATGAAAGTGAAAGAGGAGAGTGAACAAGTTGGCTTAAAACTCGGCATCCAGAAAATTAAGATCATGGTGTCTGGTCCCATCACTTCATGGCAAATTGACGGGGAAATAGTGGAAACAGTGACAGACTTTATTTGGGGGGCTACAAAATCACTGTAGATGGTGACTGCAGCCATGAGATTAAAAGACATTTGCTCCTTGGAAGAAAAGTAATGACCAACCTAGACAGCATATTAAAAAGCAGAGGCATTAATTTGCCAACAAAAGTTCATCTAATCAAAGCTATGGCTTTTCCAGTAGTCATGTATGGATGTGAGAGTTGGACTATAAAGGAATCTGAGTGCCAAAGAATTGATGCCTTTGAATTGTGGTGTTGGAGAAGACTCTTGAGAGTTCCTTGGATTGCAAGGAAACCCAATCAGTCCATCCTAAAGGAAATCAGTCCTGAATATTCATTGGAAGGACAATGCTGAAACTGAAACTCCAATAGTTTGGCCACCTGATGAGAAGAACTGACTCATTTGAAAAGCCCCTGATGCTGGGAAAGATTGAAGGCAGGAGGAGAAGGGGATGACAGAGGATGAGATATCCATCACTGACTTGATGGACATGAGTTTGAGTAAGCTCTGGGAGTTGGTTATGGACAGGGAAGTCTGGCGTGCTGCAGTCCATGGGGTCACAAAGAGTCAGACACAACTGAATGACTGAACTGAACAATCAGCCTTCCCTTTCTAACTTCTAACATAGCAAGCTTCAACTGTTGCTAAATAAGCAATACTTAATACACTTAACACACTTAGTTTTTCTAACTAGTTCTTTATTTTCTTTCACAACTAAATCAATGGAGTTGAATTGTTCTTTATACATTTTGTCATTTAACATTTCTGAGATCTAGTTTGGCCTGCAACTTAACACCACTAGTCACTAGTGTTCCCGTCCTGATCAAAACCTAATGTTCTTTTCCTTGGTTCTTTTCTTCTTGATCTTTTGATTGTTTTTATTTTTCCATTGCTTCTCTCTCTCTAACCTCTGTTTCCTCATTGAATCCTGGGAACAAATATTTCTGGTTCTAATTCCTAAATCTTTGACTATATTTTACACCACCCATGAGATCTAACATAATATCTTCTAAAACATATTCCAGAAAGCCACAGCACCTCAGGAAAGAAAAAGAAAAAAGAAGAAAAATATTATTAGATACAATCAGCCATCCATATACAATGGCTCCACATCTGTGGATTCAGACAATCACAGATAGAAAATATTTTTTAAAAACTCCAGAAAGTTCCAAAAAGCAAAAATTGAACTTGTCTCTTGCATGGAACCACTTATACAGCATTTACCTTGCATTAGGTATTATAAGGAGTTGGTTATGGACAGGGAAGCCTGGCATGCTGCAGTCCATGGGGTCACAAAGAGTCAGACACAACTGAATGACTGAACTGAAATTCAGTCATTAGAAATTATTTAAAGTATATGGAAGGATATGTGTAAGTTATATACAAATACTATGTCTCATTATACAAGGGACTTGAGCATCAAATTTTGGTTATCGGTGGAGTGGAAGCAATCCCCCAGGGATACCAAGGAAAAGTTGTAAATTTAGGCAACACACGCTCAGAGTCCTTCACTTTGAAGCCTTTAATATGCTAATATGCATCATATATAACAGGGAAGAAATTACAACATATGGCATTTACCAGACCTGCAAGTCTCATGGTATAAGCGCTGAGCAGGTAATAAGGCATTAAAAATTGGCGTGCCTAGCATGGGGACTCCAGTAATTCAGATATCTTCCCCTTACTTAGTTTCCTCATCTGTTTTATTTCTGTATAGTTTTCCACTCTCATCTTTGAAATTTAGCACAGATTTTGCTACTCTATAAAATATCAATTCATTTCATATCCATCATTGTAACAGTTATACAAGTGCTGGCTCAGTCGCTCAGTGGTGTCCGACTCTCTGCAGCCCCATAAACTGCAGTCAATCAGGTTACTCTGTCCTTGGAATTTCCCGGGCGAGGATTTTGACATGTATAGCCACGTCAATATCCTACCCCAGGGGATCTTCCCTACCCAGGGACTGAACCCGCAATTCTGGCTTCTCCTGCACTAACAGGCGTATTCATTACCACTCAGTTCAGTTCAGCACCACCAAAATTTCAACACGATATGCCTTAACTTGAGAGGCAGCTTTCTCCTAGAAGCAAGAGGAATTACTTTTAGTGTAACATGTATTTTTAACAATAATTTTGAGAGAGAACAGGGGTGAAAATAGTGTTAAAAAAACCCAAAATCATCTTGGAGGGGAGCATAGCTCTGAATTATAGAAATATTCCAATCTTCCATTCTGTGGTCAGAGGGGAAAGCTGGATCTCAAAGTACCAATTATGGGTTATAGCTAGTATGTTCAAGATGACTAGAAGTACTCTGCATTAGATACAGAACACTGTGGTCAGACTAGGAGGAAGGTAGGCACTTTAAAAAGTTTCAACAGTTAGATTAAACCAAGCTCCCTTCGTACCCAAAGGAAGAATGTCTTCAAACTCTAGTGAAAGCATAAATTTCCAGTCAATGTGACAGAATGGCATAATCAATAACAAATTGCAATGAGTCTAGGAGCTATTTTATTAATTCTTTCTTTAGTTAATTTGGTTATCTATCATCTTTCTGGAGCTATGCCAAAAGTGATGTTCCCTGATTTCCAGGGGAGAAGTTGGCAAGAAGTACCAAGGTCTGTCCACATTTATGAAACCAAGAACTTAAGAGTATACTGTTTGCAATTCAAGAACCAAGAAAGGAAAAAAGGTAAACAAGCATCCATTACTTTAAAATTACTTTTTCATGTAAAGAAAAGAAAACACACACACACAAGAGCATTCATGCCTGATAAATGAAAAGGTATAAGGGTATACATATTTCTAGTTCATTTTACATGATTTATTTTAACAAACTTTCTATACCAATTTTTAACTTGGATTTTCCAACTCATATGTTGTATAATATTAACTTGCAAAATAAATGTGCTTTCAATTTTGTTTTAATATGAAAGTCATGGGTATTTGATCAATACTAAATGAATATTAAAAACATATTTCTCTAAAATCAAAAATATGAAGTACCATAAGGAAGGAAGCATAGCTTTTTTGCCATTAATCATTTAAAGATATTTGATAGTTGTGCTGCCTGCTGGATCTTTTGGAGCAGTGAAATCTTTCTACTATTTTTTTCATATTTAAAAATAATGAGCATTTTGGAATTCAACCTGTTCAGCTGTCATGGTATAGAATCTTACAACAGGGAAGATGTTGTTTCAGTTCATTAAATGAAACATATGTCTTTTCAAAATCCTTATTTATGGTGATTTGATATGAGAGATGGTTGAAAAGCCTTGGGAGAATGATTTTCATTGGAAAGGTGACTATACATCCAGGTCCTCCAAAGTATACTTTAAGTCATTTGTGGCAAAAAAAACAAAAAATTAGAATCTTAGATCATGTGATGAATTAATTTCATAACAGCTTAGATAACCTAGAGTACCCAGCTATTCCAATAAACAAACATTAATTTTGGTGATGGTGTGAAGATTTTTTGGTAAGTGTGATTAACTCTACAATCAATTGATTTTAAGTAAAGAATGTTATCTTTGATAATTTAGATGGGTCTGATCCAATCAGTTGAAAATCTCAGGAAAAAAAAAAAAACAAAACCAAAACTAAAATTTCATTGAAAAAGAAGAAATTCCACCTGTGACTGCAGGATCAGCTTCTGCTCTAGAGTTTCCAGCCTGAAATAATGGGTTTGGGATTTGCCATGCTAGCCAATCTCATAAGCTAGATCCTTGCAATAAATCATCTAGACTATATATGAATATACATATATTCATATAAGCATACTTTCATACACTTACACAGTATATATGTATGTTTTCAGAGTATTTTGTGTCTAATTGTAAATAATGTCTATTTCTTTTTTGGTGAGTCTAGTTGCACAATATAATTGTGTGTGTGTATGTGTCTCCCACTGGTTAACCCTGATTGATTCAGAGCACATACTATGCACTGTTCAGTTGTTCCCCCAAAGACATGTTTTCTGGTCACCTTAAATATCATACTTCATTTCCCATCATCATCTAGCACAATACTATGTCTATTTTCTTCATAAAATTTATAACAATCTACAAAATTTTAATTGTTTAATTTTTTATTGCCTTTCTGCACTATTGTAAAATTTTCTGAGGTTAGGCACCCTCTCTCTTCCAATGTTGTATCCTTTAGACTAAACACAGTGTTTGACTCATAGCAAGTGCTCATTTTGTTGGATGAATGAAAATAAATGAATTAGCTCATTTAATCTATAAAGCCTCTGTAATGCGTAGTCTATTAGGCTCATCTTACAAATCTCAGAGAAACTAAGTGATTTACCTCAAGTCATACAACTACTAAGTGAGGGAACTAAGATATAAATCCAAATTGTTCTATTTCCAAATCCATGCTGTTTCTTTTCACAAGTTTTTATCATGAATGGGTGCTGGATTTTGTCAAATGCTTTTTCTATGTCTATTAATACGACCATGAGATTTTTCTTTTTTTAGCCCTTTGCTGTGATAGACTAGATGAAGTGATTCTCTTCTTTTAAGTCCAGTGCTTTTTGAGCTCATATGCTTTAACTTGTAAATTCCTACACTAACAATCACTTTTTGCTCTATTTTTTGCCCCATGATTTCATACAGATACTGTTTTCAGGGTTAATGTTATAGACATAGGGAAAAAGAAGATAACTGGGAAGACCTTAAGGTCAATTACATGAGTTTAAAAATATAAATTTGACGAACAAACAAACAAAAACTTGTCAAAGTTTTGTTCTCAAAACTTTTTGGTCTCAAAAAGCCAAGGGTCTCTAGCTTTCATATTTTGCAATGTATCTCTAAAAAATAAGATCTCATTAAAGAATATAACCACTATATCATTATCACTCTCAAAAATAAATATAGTAGTTCTGATTAGTGTTAGTTGCTAATCCTATCCAACTTGTTGCGACCCCACAGGCTGTATCCTGCCTGGCTCCTCTGTCCATGGAATTTTCCAGGCAAGGATACTGGAGTGGGTTGCCATTCCCTTCTCCAGGGGATCTTTCTGACCCAGGGATCGAACCCAGGTCTCCTGCATTGCAGGCAGATTCTCTATTGTCTGAGCCAGCAGGGAAGCCCTTAATATCATCTAATATCCAGTCTTCATTCACATGTCTTTGATATTATCATATTATTAAATACATTATTTACTGAATCTTTCTCCAACATTTTATTATAAACATTTTCATACAGCAAAGTCAGAATTATTTTATAGTGAACACTTATTTACAGATGCTCTGTCTGAAATTAATATAGTTTTTCTTTTGATTAGTGCTGGCCTGGCATGTTTTCTTCCATCCATTTACTTTTAATCTATAGTTGTATATCTATTGGAAGTGGGGTTTCTTGTACACAGTATATAGTTGGGTATTTTTATTTTTTTAATTTATTCATTTTTTTACTGAAGGATAACTGCTTTACAGATTTTTTTGGTTTTCTGTCAAACCTCAACATGAATCAGTCATAGGTTTAGAACCAACAATTTCTGTCGTTTAATTGGCACTTTTACACCATTGACATTCAACATGATTGTTGACATAGATTCAGTTCAGTTCAGTTCAGTCCAGTCACTCAGTCATGTCCAATTCTTTGCATCCCCATGAATCACAGCACGCCAGGCCTCCCTGTCCATCACCATCTCCCGGAGTTCACTGAAACTCACGTCCATCGAGTCGGTGATGCCATCCAGCCATCTCATCCTCTGCCATCTCCTTTTCCTCCTGCCCCAAATCCCTCATCACCATATTTGTTGCCCTCATTTTTTGTTCTTATTTCTACTTTCTCTACTTTTGTGGTTTTATGTATTTTCTTTTCTTTTTGGGCGGGCAGGGAAGAGTGGATGGGAAAGGAGGCTAGGAAATTGTTGCCAGCTATAAAAGTCTTAGCAATTGTTTTTAGATGTTTGTTTGTAGACTGACATTATTCTTACTCTGTCTTTAAATAAGTTTGGGTGTGAGTTCTTGCTTTCTCAGTACAAAACCATAAAAAGATGTGGAGGAAAGTAAAAGGAAGCCCCATCTGCCCCTCAAGCATGCTAACTTATTTTGTGACTTTAATTGAGTATTTTATGATTCCATTTTGTTCTTTCCTAGCATATTAATTATACTTGTTATTATCTGAGGTTTCACTGGCAACTCAGCTGGTAAACAATCCACCTGCAATGCAGAAGACCCCAGTTCGATTCCTGGGCCTGGAAGATTCACTGGAGAAGGGATAGGCCACCTACTCCAGTATTGGTGCCTGGAGAATCCCCATGAACAGAGAAGCCTGCCAGGCTACAGTTCATGGGGTTGCAAAGAGTTCAACAAGACTGAGCAACTAAGCTTAGCACATTATTATTTTACTGTTTTTAGAGGCTAGTCTAAAGTGTGCACTAGACATTTGCCAACCAGTCAATCCTAAAGGAAGTCAACACTGAATATTCAGTGGAAGGACTGATGCTGAAGCTGAAGCTCCAATACTTTGGCCAACTGAAGCAAAGAGATAACTCATTGGAAAAGACCCTGATTCTGGAAAAGACTGAAGGTGAAAGAGACGGGGGCAGCAGAGGATGACATGGTTAGATAGCATTACCAACTCAATGTACATGAATTTGAGCAAATTCCAGGAGACAGTGAAGGATAAGGGAATCCAGGTGTGCTCAGTCCATGGGTCACAAAGAGCTGAACATGACTTAGTGACTGAACACACAGACATTTACATCTAATCTAATTTCACCTTAAAATAACACTATACCACTTAGCGTGGGCGGCTGCAACTGGAGCACTTAGTGCGGCCAAGAGGAGCTACCCCAGTCCGAGGTCAGGGGCAGCTGCCGGGAGGAGCTACCCCACGCCTCAGGCCAGGGGCAGTGGCCGGGAGGAGCAACCCCACGTCCAAGAAGCGGTGGCTGCGCGGGTGCAGGAGGGCCTAGAGGAGCCACACACTTTCAAAGTCAGGAGGGGTGGTGGTAATGAGATACCCCTCCAAGGTAAGCAGAAGCGGCTGTGCTTTGCTGGAGCAGCAGTGAAGAGATACCCCACATCCAAGGAAAGAGAAACCCAAGTAAGACTGTAGGTGTTGCAAGAGGGCATCAGAGGGCAGACACACTGGAACAATACTCACAGAAACAAGTCAATCTAATCACACTAGGACCAGAGCCTTGTCTAACTCAATGAAACTAAGCCATGCCTGCAGGGCAACCCAAGATGGGCGGGTCATGGTGGAGAGGTCTGACAGAATGTGGTCCACTGGAGAAGGGAATGGCAAATCACTTCAGTATTCTTGCCTTGAGAACCCCATGAACAGTATGAAAAGGCCAAATGATAGGATACTGAAAGAGGAACTCCCCAGGTCGGTAGGTGCCCAATATGCTACTGGAGGTCAGTGGAGAAATAACTCCAGAAAGAATGAAGGGACAGAGCCAAAGCAAAAACAATACCCAGTTGTGGATGTGACTGGTGACAGAAGCAAGGTCCGATGCTGTAAAGAGCAATATTGCATAGGAACCTGGAATGTCAGGTCCATGAATCAAGGCAAATTGGAAGTGGTCAAACAAGAGATGGCAAGAGTGAACGTTGACATTCTAGGAATCAGCAAACTAAAATGGACTGGAATGGGTGAATTTAACTCAGATGACCATTATATCTACTGCTGCAGGCAGTAATCCCTCAGAAGATATGGAGTAGCCATCATGGTCAACAAAACAGTATGAAATGCAGCACTTGGATGCAACCTCAAAAACGACAGAATGATCTCTGTTCATTTCCAAGGAAAACCATTTGATATCACAGTAACCCAAGTCTATGCCCCAACCAGTAACACAGAAGAAGCTGAAGTTGAATGGTTCTATGAAGACCTCCAAGACCTTTTAGAACTAACACCCAAAAAAGATGTCCTTATCATTCTAGGGGACTGGAATGCAAAAGTAGGAAGTCAAAAAACACCTGGAGTAACAGGCAAATTTGGCCTTAGAATAGAGAATGAAGCAGGGCAAAGACTAATAGAGTTTTGCCAAGAAAATGCACTGGTCATAGCAAACACCCTCTTCCAACAACACAAGAGAAGACTCTACACATGGACATCGATGGTTAACACCAAAATCAGATTGATTATATTCTTTGCAGCCAAAGATGGAGAAGCTCTGTACAGTCAACAAAAGCAAGATCAGGAGCTGACTGTGGCTCAGATCATGAACTCCTTATTGCCAAATTCAGACTTAAATTGAAGAAAGTAGGGAAAACCACTAGACCATTCATTCAGGTATGACCTAAATCAAATCCCTTATGATTATACAGCAGAAGTAAGAAATAGATTTAAGGGACTAGATCTGATAGATAGAGTGCCTGATGAACTATGAACGGAGGTTCGTGACATTGTACAGGAGACAGGGATCAAGACCATCCCCATGGAAAAGAAATGCAAAAAAGCAAAATGGCTGTCTGGGGAGGCCTTACAAATAGCTGTGAAAAGAAGAGAAGCAAAAAGCAAAGGAGACAAGGAAAGATATAAGCATCTGAGTGCAGAGTTCCAAAGAATAGCAGGAAGAGATAAGAAAGCCTTCTTCAGCAATCAATGCAAAGAAATAGAGGAAAACAATAGAATGGGAAAGACTAGAGATCTCTTCAAGAAAATTAGAGACACCAAGGGAATATTTCATGCAAAGATGGGCTTGATAAAGGACAGAAATGGTATGGACCAAACAGAAGCAAAATATATTAAGAAGAGGTGGCAAGAATACACAGAAGAACTGTACAAAAAAGATCTTCATGACCCAGATAATCATGATGGTATGATCACTCACCTAGAGCCAAACAGCCTGGAAAGTGAAGTCAAATGGGCCTTAGAAAGCACCACTACGAACAAAGTTAGTGGAGGTGATGGAATTCCAGTGGAGCTATTTCAAATCCTGAAAGATGATACTGTGAAAGTGCTGCACTCAATATGCCAGCAAATTTGGAAAACTCAGCAGTGGCCACAGGACTGGAAAAGGGCAGTTTTCATTCCAATCCCAAAGAAAGGCAATGCCAAAGAATGCTCAAACTACCGCACAATTGCACTCATCTCACACGCTAGTAAAGTAATGCTCAAAATTCTCCAAGCCAGGCTTCAGCAATATGTGAACCGTAAACTTACAGATGTTTAAGCTGGTTTTAGAAAAGGCAGAGGAACCAGAGATCAAGTTGCCAACATCCACTGGATCATCGAAAAAGCAAGAGAGTTCCAGAAAAATATCTATTTCTGCTTTATTGACTATGCCAAAGCCTTTGACTGTATGGATCACAATAAACTCTGGAAAATTCTGAAAGAGATGGGAATACCAGACCACCTAACCTGCCTCTTGAGAAATTTGTATGCAGGTCAGGAAACAACAGTTAGAACTGGACATGACAACAGACTGGTTCCAAATAGGAAAAGGAGTACGTTGAGGCTGTATATTGTCAGCCTGCTTATTTAATTTATATGCATGGTACATCATGAGAAACGCTGGGGTGGAAGCCAAGGCTGGAATTGAGGTTGCCGGGAGAAATATCAATAACCTCAGATATGCAGATGACACCACCCTTATGGCAGAAAGTGAAGAGGAACTAAAAAGCCTCTTGATATAAGTGAAAGAGAAGAGTGAAAAAGTTGGCTTAAAGCCCAACATTCAGAAAACAAAGATCATGGCATCTGGTCCCATCATTTCATGGGAAATAGATGGGGAAACAGTGGAAATAGTGTCAGACTTTATTTTGGGGGCTCCAAAATCACTGCAGATGGTGACTGCAGCCAGAAAATTAAAGGATGCTTACTCCTTGGAAGAAAAGTTATGACCAACCTAGATAGCATATTGAAAAGTAGAGACATTACTTTGCCAACAAAGGTCCGTTTAGTCAAGGCTATGGTTTTTCCAGTGGTCATGTATGGATGTGAGAGTTGGACTATGAAGAAGGCTGAGTGCCGAAGAATTGATGCTTTTGAACTGTGGTGTTGGAGAAGACTCTTGAGAGTCCCTTGGACTGCAAGGAGTTCCAACCAGTCCATTCTGATGGAGATCAGCCCTGAGATTTCTTTGGAAGGAATGATGCTAAAGCTGAAACTCCAGTACTTTGGCCACCTCATGTGAAGGGTTGACTCATTGGAAAAGACTCTGATGCTGGGAGGGATTGGGGGCAGGAGGAGAAGGGGACGACAGAGGATGAGATGGCTGGATGGCATCAGACTCAATGGACTTGAGTTTGAATGAACTCCGGGAGTTGGTGATGGACAGGGAGGCCTGGCGTGCTGCGATTCATGGGGTCGCAAAGAGTCGGACACGACTGAGCGACTGAACTGACTGATACCTCTTTATGGGTAGTGTGAATACCTTATAATTACAAAATTATTTTATTTCCTCCTCCTGTACCTTTTATCATTGCTGCTATTCATTTCACTTATATATAAGCATATACGTGTATGTGCATGCTCAGTCACTTAGTCGTGTCTGATTCTTTGCCTTCCCGTGGTCTGTAGCCCCCAGGCTCCTCTTGTCCATGCGATCTTCCAGGCAAGAATACTGGAGCTGGTTGCCATTTCTTGCTGCAGGAGATCTTTCAACCCAGGGATCAAACCCTTGTCTGTTACATCTCTCACATTCGCAGGTGGATTCTTTACCACTGTGCCACCTGTGAAACTATAAGCATGCATAAGTATGTATTTATATATAAAATGTATACACAAGCATTCATACTCAAATGTATTGTTGGTATTTTACTTTTAACAAACAAGTACCTTCATGCACTCTCAGTCACATAACACGTCTTAATCTTTGTGACCCTATGGACAGTAGCCCACTTGGTTTCTTTCTGCATAGGATTCTGCAGGCAATACTGGAGTGGCTTGCTGTGCCCGCCTCCGGGGGATATTCCCCATCTAGGAATGGCACCCCACTCCAGTACTCTTGCCTGGAAAATCCCATGGGCAGAGGAGCCTGGAGGGCTGCAGTCCATGGGGTCGCAAAGAGTTGGACATGATTGAGCGACTTCACTTTCACTTTTCATTTTCATGGATTGGAGAAGGAAATGGCAACCCACTCCAGTGTTCTTGCCTGGAGAATCCCAGGGAAGGGGGAGCCTGGTGGGCTGTTGTCTATGGGGTCGCACAGAGTCGGACACGACTGACACGACTTAGCAGCAGCAGCAGCTCCTGTGTCTCCTGCATTGCAGGTGGATTCTTTACTCACTTAGCCACCTGGGAAACCTCTACAAACTAGTTCAGTTCAGTTCAGTCATTCAGTCGAGTCTGACTCTGCAACCCCATAGACTGCAGTACCTCTGGTTTTCCTGTGCATCACCAACTCTGGGAGTTTAATCAAACTCATGTCAATCAAGTCTGTGATGCCATCTAACCATCTCATCCTCTGTCGACCCCTTCTCTTCCTGCCTTCAGTCTTTTCCAGCATCAAGGTCTTTTCCAGTGAGTCATTTCTTCTCAATCGGTGGCCAAAGAATTGGAGTTTCAGCTTCTGCATCAGTCCTTCCAATGAATATTCAGGACTGATTTCCTTAGGATGAATGAGTTGGCTCTCCTTGCAGTCCAAGGGACTCTCAAGAGTCTTCTCCAACACCGCAGTTCAAACAAATCAATTCTTTGGTACTCAGCTTTCTTCATAGTCCAACTTTCACATCCATACATGACCACTGGAAAAATCATAGGTTTGGCTAGACGGGCCTTTGTTGGCAAAGTAATGTCTCTGCCTTTTAATATGCTGTCTAGGTTAGTCATAACTTTTCTTCCAAGGAGCGAGTGTCTTTTAATTTCATGGCTTCAGTCACAATCTGCAGTGATTTTGGAGCCCAAAAAAATAAAGTCTGTCACTCTTTCCATTATTTTCGTATCTATTTGCCATGAAATGATGGGACCAGATGCCACGATCTTAGTTTTCTGAATGTTGAGCTTTAAGCCAGCTTTTCACTCTCCTCTTTCACTTGTATCAAGAGGCTCTTTAGTTCCTCTTCACTTCTGCCATAAGGGTGGTGTCATCTGAGAAGTTATTGATATTTCTGAGATTATTCAATATCTGAGGTTATTGATATTTCTCCTGGCAATCTTGATTCCAGCTTGTGCTTCCTCCAGTCCAGCATTTTTCATGATGTGCTCTGCATAGAAATTAAATAAGCAGAATGACAATATACAGCCTTGACATACTCCTTTTCCTATTTAGAACCAGTCTGTTGTTCCACGTCCTGTTCTAACTGTTGCTTCTTGATCTGAGTAAAGATTTCTCAGGAGGCAGGTCAGGTGGTCTGGTATTCCCATCTCTTTCAGAATTTTCCACAGTTTATTGTGATCCACACAGTCAAAGGCTTTGGCATAGTCAATAAAGCAGAAATCGATGTTTTTCTGGAACTCTCTTGCTTTTTTGATGATCCAGCGGATGTTGGCAATTTGATCTCTGGTTCCTCTGTCTTTTCTAAAACCAGCTTGAACATCAGGGAGTTCACTGTTCACATATTGCTGAAGCCTGGCTTAGAGAATTTTGAGCATTACTTTACTAGAGCATTATTTGAGTGCAATTGTGAGTTAGTTTGAGCATTCTTTGGCATTGTCTTTCTTTGGGGTTGGAATGAAAACTGACTTTTTCCAGTCCTGTGGCCACTGCTGAGTTTTCCAAATTTGCTGGCATATTGAGTGCAGCACTTTAACAGCATCATCTAGGATTTGAAATAGCTCAACTGGAATTCCATCACCTCCACTAGCTTTGTTTGTAGTGGTGCTTTCTAAGGCCCACTTTACTTCACATTCCAGGCTGTCTGCCTCTAGGTGAGTGAGCACACCATCATGATTACCTGGGTCGTGAAGATCTTTTCTGTATAGTTCTTCTGTGTATCCTCTACCTCTTCTTAATATCTTCTGCTTCTGTTAGGTCCATACCATTTCTGTCCTTTATCGAGCCCATCTTCACATGAAATGTTCCCTCGGTATCTCTAATTCTCTTGAAGAGATTTCTAACCTTTCCCATTCTATTGTTTCCCTCTATTTCTTTGCATTGATCACTGAGGAAGGATTTCTTATCTCTTCTTGCTATTCTTTGGAACTCTGCATTCAGATGCTTATATCCTTCTTTTCTCCTTTGTCTTTCACTTCTCTTTTTTCACAGGTATTTGTAAGGGCTCCCCAGACAGCCATTTTGTCTTTTTGCATTTCTTTTTCTCAGGGGTGGTCTTGATCCCTGTCTCCTGTACAGTTTCAAGAATCTCCGTCCATAGTTCTTCAGGCACTCTATCAGATCTAATCCCTTGAATCCATTCATCACTTCCACTGTATAATTGAAAGGGATTTGATTTAGGTCATACCTGAATGGTCTAGTGGTTTTCCCTACTTTCTTCAATTTAAGTCTGAACTTGGCAATAAGGAGTTCATGATCTGAGCCACAGTCAGCTCCCAGTCTTATTTTTGCTGACTATATAGAGCTTCTCCATCTTTGGCTGCAAAGACTATAATCAACCTGATTTCAGTGTTGACCATCTGGTGATGTCCATGTGTAGAGTCTTCTCTTGTGTTGTTGGAAGAAGGTGTTTGCTATGACCAGTGCCTTCTCTTGATAAAACTCTATTTGCCTTTGCCCTGCTTCATTCTGTACTCCAAGGCCAAATTTGCCTGTTACTCCAGGTATTTCTTGACTTCCTACTTTTGCATTCCATTCCCCTATAATGAAAAAGACATATTTTGGGGGTGTTAGTTCTAGAAGTTCTTATAGGTTTTCATAGAACCATTCAACTTCAACTTCTTCAGCATTACTGGTTGGAGCATAGACTTGGATTACCGTGATATCAAATGGTTTGCCTTGAACAAGAACAGAGATCATTCTGTCATTTTTGAGATTGCATCCAACAAACTAGTACCTGGTATCAATTAAGAAAAAGAAAAATTTCACCTCATTTTTCACTTATTCTTTCTCTAATGCTCTTTCTTACTTTTTTAGACTTGAGTTCTGACTGATATTATTTTCCACCTTGCCAGAAAAACCTCTTTCATCATGTCTTCCAGTTCAGATCAACTGACAAAAATTCTCTCAGTTTTTGTTTGCTTGAAAAAGTCTTTATCTCTCCTTCGCTTAGAAGGATAAATTTGCAAGGTACAGAATTCTACATTGATATCTTTTTCTCCTGAAACTTTAAATATTTCACTTGATTCTCTTCTTGCTTGAATCATTTCTCAAGATAAGTCAGATGTAATCTTATCTTTGTTTCTCTATAGATAAGGTGTCCCCTGCCTGACCCCAGCTTCTTTCAGAATTTTTTCTTTATTTTTTATGTAATTTGAAAATGAATGCCTACATACAGTTCTTTTTCTCCTGTATTTATAATGCTTGGTGTTTCTGAACTCTCTGGATCTGCTTTTTTGGTAACAGCCATTAATTTGAAGAAAATTTCAGTGATTTTTTTTTCCAAATATTTCTTCTGTTCCTTTCTATCTTTCTTTGCCTTCTGGTGTTAGCCTTATACACGTTACACCTTTTGTAGTTGTCCCAGTTCTTAAATATTGTGTTCTTCCTTCTTTTTTTTTTTTTTTCATTTTGTGTGTTTTCTTTTTTTCCAGTTTTTGAGATTTCTATTGATGTGTCCCCAGAGATTCTCTCCTCAGGTGGGTTCAACACAAAAATAAGCCCATCAAAGGAATTCTCCACTTCTCTTGCAGTGTTTATCTCTAGCATTTCTTTTTGCTTCCTTCTTAGGATTTCCATCTCTGATTACATTCCTCATCCATTTGTGCATGTTGTTTATACATTAAATCCCTTAGAAGAATTGTTTTACATTCCTAGTCTGATAATTCCAGCATCCCTTCTATGTCTGACATTATGCTTGCTTCGTGTCTTCAGACTGGTTAGTGGACATGATGCACTGCTGTAAATGCATCATGCGTGCATCACACAATGCATGATGGACTGCTCTAAATAAGTCTTTAGTGATATACTAGTGATATGTGGAATGGGAGAAAAATTCTGTAGTCCTATGATGAAATTTCAGTCTTATAGTCAGTCTTTGCTACTGATCTATGAACTTTACAAGAGTTTCTTAGGTATTTTTCCTCTCTTTGCTAGGTGAGCAGGGTGGTGAGAGTGAGCACCTGTCTTTCCATTTGCCACTTATTCACTGGACAGGTTCTTACTACTAATTTCCTATGTAGCAGGTACTATGCTGGTGGCTGGGAATACTGCAGTAAGTAGGCCAGATATAGCCCCTACCTTCACGGACTCTGCTTCTAAGTTGCACTTGCAAATGCTGTAGTAGCCTGTATGCATGTTCAGAGAATCCTAACAAGATCCCCTGTTACTGAACAGGGTCTCCCATCTCTCCTGACTGTTACATGGCTGTGGTAAAGAACCTGCCTGCCAATGCAGAACACACAAGAAACACAGGTCCAATCCCTGGGTCAGGAAGATCCCCTGGAAGAGAGCACAGCAACCCACTCCAGTATTCTTGACTGGAGAGTCCCATGGACAGAGGAGCCTGGTGGGCTGCAGTCTACAGGGTTGCAAAGAGTTGGACACAAGTGAAGTGACTTAGCATTAAAAATTATCCCCCACCTATCAGAATTCTTTCTCACTGCATCTGGCTTTAGAAATAGTACATAACTGCCCATTAATTCCAAATTCCATAGCATGACATAGTAAGTAAATACATGAAAGTCACTTAGTCATGTCCAACTCTTTGCCACCCCTTGGACTATACAGTCCATGGAATTCTCCAGGCCACAATACTGGAGTGGGTAGCCTTTCCCTTCTCCAGGGGATCTTCCCAAGCCAGGGATTGAACCCGGGTCTCTCGCATTGAGGGAGGATTCTCTACCAGCAGAGCCACCAGGGAAGCCCAAGAATACTGGAGTGGGTAGCCTATCCCTTCTCCAGCAGATCTTCCTGACCCAAGAATCGAACTGAGGTCTCCTGTATTGAAGGCAGATTCTTTACCAGCTGAGCTACTAGGGAAGCCATAGCGTGACATGCATAGTCTTTTTCTATGTGGTTTAGCCATGACATTCCAGCTTTATCTCCGACCATTCCCCACCCACCTGTGCAGGTATCTTGTTTTATAGCACTTGGCACAGATACCATGTTGTTTTCTTTTGTTTTACAAATTGGACATTTGTGGCCGTCCTAGCAAATCTGTTTACACAATTTTCCCCATGACATTTGCTCATTTTGTGCCTCTGGGTCACATTTTGATAATTCTTGCAGTGTTTCAAACTTTTTCATCATTATCTTTCTTATGGTGACCTGTGATTAGTGATCTTTGATATTGCCATTGCAAAAAGATAACAATTTGCTGAAGACCCAGATGATGTTAGCATTTGTAGCAGTAAGGTATTTTTAATTAAGGTATGTACATTGTTTTTCTAGACACAGTGCTATCACACACTTGCTAGACTACAGAATAGTGTTAACATAATTTTTACATACCCTGGGAAACCCAAACAATTTGTGTGACCCACTTTGTTATGATACACACTTTACCGTGGTGATCAGGAACCAAATCCACAATATCTTTGTTATGCCTGTATTCCAACCACACAGAGACGCTCCAGGTTCTCCCAAAGTATCTTACTTTCTGTATGTTCTACTTCCTGTACATGGAATGTTTCACTTCCTTTTTTTCCATCAGGCAAACTCTTATTGACCTGTCATTGCCCATTTAAATGTCCCTTCATGTAAGATGTCTTTACCTTTTTTCTCTCCAGTAAACTGGTCAACTCTCCTCTGGAGTCATAATAATTTATATTTACATGTGTTACAAAGAATATCACATTGTCTTGTAATAATTTGCCTGACTACATTTCACCTTTTGTTTCTCTGATATACTATGTCTTCCTGTTTTGGAACCTTCAGTGCATAGCAAAGGTCCTGCAACATAGATAGGAATAAACTGATGGTTATTTGAATTGATTTCATTGGAACTAAGACTGTGGTTGAGAAAACTCAGTTTTGGTTATTTGTGATGCGCACTAATTCCTATCCAGAAATGTCATTTAATTAAGAGTACCAGGTTCTCATTTTTTGATGACTAAATATCTAGGCATACAGATTTAATCAGAGTAAGTGACCTTATGAGAATCAAGTGTAGGTCTTTCTCAACATTTTATTAATTCTGATTTAGAGCAAAGGCTGGACATTTGAAAATAAAATATGATGAGTCACAAGTGCTTAACATTTTAGCTTTTCAAATACTATAATGTGATTTACCTCAAATCCAGGATTTGGGCAGAGGTTACTCTAGAGATATATGAAAATCCCCATACTCTTCTGAAATAACTGAATGTAGGCCACTCCTGAGGCTGTTTATTTTTACATGATATACAATGAAAACACTATAATTAAGAATGGGTAAACCTAGCTGTGCTTTGGGTTTATCAAATTTCTCAATGTTGTTTTTGAATATTTGGAGTCTGTGAAGACTAAAGCCTACTTTTTCCAAGAATTTTTCCTCAATTTTTAAATCAGTGTTTATTTTTAAAGAAGTACAATCCATATGGTTTTGATTCCTTTACACTTAACTCATCCAAATGTAGTTTTGCAAGAACTATTTGAAGTGAAAAGCCTTTTGAAATTTTTATGAGCCTTTTTGTCCTTTTTCTCCCCTCAGAAAAGGAAGCAATACTTTGCCAAGTGTAAACAAAGCTAATCACCATACACTTTTATATTCTAAAATAATGGAACCAGATTGGGTGCTGAATTTCACAAAATAGTTCGTTTATCCCTAGTGAAGTTGTCTAAGCTCCCACAGAGACTGCTTTCTCTAAAGCCTAGCCTGGGTGACGCCAGTGTTGTACTATTCAGCCTTTCAGATCTCACATAAAACGGCAGCCAACTGCGTTGTTTCTCAGCCAGGGTTTACTTATGATATCTTTATTTTGTCACAGAAGCCATCAAAGTATAACGACAACCCAGAAAAGTTAGTGATGAAGTATGTGAACAGAGAACTAATGCTGTATCCCTGAGTACGTGCTTTCCAGGGTTGTCAGACAGGAGGAGGAAATCAAGGAAACCAAATAGCACAGTGCTTCATTTGTTTGTTTGCAAAGTTGCTTCAGTTGTGTCTGACTCTGTGATCCATGGACTGTAGCCTGCCAGGCTCCTCCATCCCTGGGATTCTCCAGGCAAGAATAATGGATTGAGTTGCCATGCCCTCCTCCAGGGGATCTTCCCTACCCAAGGATGGAACCTGCGTCTCTAACATCTCCTGCACTGGCAGGCGAGTTCTTTACCACTAGTGCCACCTGGGAAGCCCCATGCTTTCAAAGTCCCACCAGAAGAGTGGTAGACAAGCATGGTCCACAGACTAAAAAGAGCCCGCCGTTTTCCTAAATAAAGTTTTATTAGAACACACCCACATCCACTCCTCCATATAAAACTAAGGCTTGCTTTTGTGCGACTGTGGCAACTTTGAGTAATTGTGACAGAGACCAGAGGGAGGGCAATTTACTACCTGGATTTTTACAGAAAAAAACATTGCTGACTCCTGATCTAGATGGTATGTAGCTAATAACCATTAGTTTCTCAGCTCTGGCCATAAAACAAAAGCTTGCTGAGTGTCACCTTCTCTCTCTAGATCAAGGATTAGGAGAATATTTTTTTAAAAAAGAAGATGTTATTACCAAACAAACACATATTATGGATATGTGTTATTTTTCTTATGACAGTCAAAAATGAATACTTGATGAAACACTTGGGGTATTTGAAAAATGTATACAATTCTCCCAACACTAAAGTATTCATGGTAGAGATCTCTTGGCTGACTTGCTTATTTTTTTCTTTTATATTATTAATATAACAGAAAAATAATACTTATATTTCATAAACCTTGCTTAGTGCTAGTACTTCTGCTGTACTTTTTTCTGCATTTTTATATTTAATCCTCAAAAGGTACTTACCTAAGTTGTTTAAACTGTAGAGATCTGTTTCTTAATTTGCAAAATGTGGATAATAATCCTATTATTACCTTTCTCATAGGGCTATTTTGAAGATTAAAGAATTTAATACATATATGGTATTTAGGAGAAGGCCTAAGCTATCTGTCAGCCCCAATAAGGAGCCCCCCAAAGCCAGCTGAGCCAGCAGAACTCAATTTATTAAACCTACTGTAGTAAAGCTATGCCAAACCTAGACAGAGTATTAAAAAGCAGAGACATCACTTTGATGACAAAGGCCTGTATAGTCAAAGCTATGATTTTTCCAGTAGTCATGTATGGATGTGAGAACTGGACCATAAAGAAACCTGAGTGCTGAGGAATTGATGCTTTAAAATTGTGGTGCAGAAGACTTTTGAGAGTCCCTTGGACTGCAAGGAGATCAAACTAGTCAATCCTAAAAGAAAGTAACCGTGAATATTCTTTGGAAGGACTGATGTTAAAGCTGAAGCTCCGATATTTTGGTCACCTGATGGGAAGAACCGACTGTTTGGAAAAGACCCTGATGCTGGAAAAGATTGAAGGCAAAAGGAGAAGGGGATGGCAGAGGATGAGATGGTTGGATAGCATCACCAACTCAATGGACATGAATCTGAGCAAACTCTGGGAGGCAGTAAAGGACAGGGAAGCCTGGCTTGCAGTCCATGGGGTCACAAAGAGTCAGACACTACTTAGCAACTGAACAACTGCAGTAAGAGGGAGTACCATAGTCTTAGGAGAGTCTCAGAGGAAGTCAAGAGGAAGAAGAAATATACATATAGCATATAAATATATATATATATATATTACCATATATGTGTATTTTATGTGTATATATGTATGTTTATGTGTGTATTGTATTAGAATTTGGACTAGTGATTTTGGGAGGAGTCTTTAGGAGCAGGTGACTGACAGGGATTAGGCCATATTTGTTGTGAGAGTTATGGACTGGTGGGCACAGTGAGGCAAGGGGCTTGGTATGAGTATCGATCCAGAAGCAGTTAGTCTTGCTAAATGAGTTGCTTTAGTTGTTGTGTCTTCCAGGAACAATTGTAGTTGTTCAGCAACATGTAGTTGTTAATTGTTTACCCAGCCCAAGAATTATTTAGCACAACAGAAAAGTGTGTTGAGTTCATTTTCGTATCAGACATCGTAAGGGCTAAATCAGTTCAGTTCAGTTCAGTTGCTCAGTCGTGTCCGACTCTTTGAGACTCCATGAACCGCAGCACTCCAGGCCTCCCTGTCCATCACCAACTCCCGGAGTCCACCCAAACCCATGTCTATTGAGTTGGTGATGCCATCCAACCATCTCATCCTCTGTCATCCCCTTCTCCTCCTGCCCTCAATCTTTCCCAGCATCAGGGTCTTTTCCAATGAAAAGATGTTCTTTGCATCAGGTGACCAAAGTATATATGTATTAGCAATTTCCACTATTATTTTAAAATTATCATTATTTTACAGATGATACTTGGGTCAGATAACTTTTCCAAGGTCACATAGTCCAGTCATCATTATTGCCCACATTTCGTTCATATCCAAACACGTTCATATTTGTTCATATCCAAACACATTCTAACTGTAGAATTAGCAAGATATGTATACTTTAAGCATCTCCTTGCCTAAATCAGCCTCATTCTCTTATAGAATAATTTTTCTTTTCTTAATTTTAGTGTGTGTGCTTCTGTATTTTGTATGTTTTGTATTAGTTCAACTGAAATCAGTTAATTTTGATTGAGTTGATGGTGGTACATGAATGGTGTTGGTAGCAGTGGAGGAAAGGGAAGGGGTGATAGGTTAATTTCATCAACTCCCTCTCAAAACTCACAAAAAATATGTCAGTTAGACAAAGGTGCATATCAGACCTATTGTAGTAAGAAGGAACACTACCTGGACAGTTTTAGTTAGGTCTCTGAAAGGCAAAGTCAGAGAGGGATAGCTATCAGGTTTGAGATCCGGTCACAGTTGGCTTAAAGTGGCTCTTTCAAGATGGAAAACTAATTGAGATTGGACACAGTTGGTGGCATAAAACTGGTGGATGCAGTTTTATACAAGAGCTTTGAAGCAGCTCTAGTAAGTAAAATATTGTTTGAGAAGTGATTAGCTGGCCAGGTGAGCAATCTATTGTCCTGATGGGAGAGCTGTTTACCTACTTGAGCAAACTATTTGCCCAAATTGGTTTACACAAATTTCCCAAAGCCAAGAGTGAAGTTATTTATTTATTTGTATTCTTATCTTCCTCGGTGAGAACTTTTCTGGAACAAACACTTAAGTCATGTTGACATAGGTGGGCTCAGTTCTCATTCCTAATAATTAAGCTACAACGATGTAGGTGGGTTCAATTCTCACATCAGACATTGATGGATTATGCTTGTGCTTATTCTCATTCTCAAGACTATTTCTTTTCTCTCTCTCTTTTTTTTAAAAAAAACCTTCTTTTGTATGTTAATTTTCTA
Organism: Ovis canadensis; assembly: GCF_042477335.2. NCBI lineage: Eukaryota > Metazoa > Chordata > Mammalia > Artiodactyla > Bovidae > Ovis > Ovis canadensis. Next base: position 133,491,157 of record NC_091247.1, on the reverse strand, counting down.
ATCAAGTGAGTTGTCTGCAGATTGAAAATATTTTTAAAAATTATTAAACAATGTTACTTGAGCCAACAAATTGACTTATCATTGATTAACTTTATCTGCAGTATTTGTATAGGATAGTTAATTTGTGACAAATTTATTAACACCTCTATCTCATAAAGTGCAAGTGTTTATTCACCTATTCACCAAGATTTTACTGTCTTGTAACATTGTGCCAACTGGGCTACATCACTTTCCAAAGCTAAATGTCCCCTAGTCTTCTTCAGTTTGGATATATCTGTGCCTTTTATTTGCTAATTATTTTTTTCAGTTTTCTACCACTTCAGGCTAAATTAGTGGGAGATAATCCTGTTTCTCTTATGCTGCTGATGATCTACTTCTTAGGGTTTCACTTTTATTTACTAAATAAAGAAAATGAGAAGAAAACACTTAATTATATCATTGTATCTGAGCAAGGAGATAAAGCTCTGAGATGAATGGCTGTAAGGCTCCACTGAGCTACACGTCAAAGAAAAAAGAACAGAAGCATTCTAGGCAGAAGCTCAGTAAATATTGATGGGAGGGAGGAAGGAACGGAAGGCAAAAGATAAGTAAATGTTAAAAACTATTAAAAAAGAAACTCAATCTTTAAGCAGATGTGTTGAAACATGATCAAAAAATACTTTAAATAAAAGTGGGATATCCTACTTTTGGGATATTTAGGATATCCCAAATTTTAAAGATAGATATCCAGGTTCATAAACTAAGATACCATAGTCATTTTAAAATAAGAAACAACTGGGAAATGGTCAATAGTCAACATTGAATAGAAGTCTAATATAACCAGTATGCAAAGGGACAGAGTATATATCAGGTCTATGAGGAGTCTAAGCAAAATGCAGAAATATTTCTCTCCAAATTATTATTTTTGTTAATTTCATCTCCTTTGATTAATCAACGAAGTTCTACAGGTGAAAGTTACAATTAAATGTGCATTTCCTGTCTATTACAGAGTGTACAAAAAGAACTATAAAATGAAATGCAAATGAATTATTCTTTCTTGGGGTGGGGGGAAACATTAACAAGGAAGCTGCATGCTAACATGAATCATAGACATCTGACAAGCCACTACCAATTATGTTTTGCTAAGTTTGCTAAGTCACTTCAGTCGTGTCCAACTCTGTGCAACCCCATAGATGGCAGCCCACCAGGCTCCCCCATCGCTGGGATTCTCCAGGCAAGAACACTGGAGTGGGTTGCCACTTCCTTCTCCAATTCATGAAAGTGAAAAGTGAAAAGTGAAAGTGAAGTTGCTCAGTCGTATCCAACCCTTTGTGACCCCATGGACTGCAGCCTACCAGGCTCCTCTGTCCATGGGGTTTTCCAGGCAAGAGTACTGGAGTGGGGTGCCATCGCCTTCTCCGACCAATTATGTTAAGCCACTACTAATTCATGTTGATGATAGATTAGCCTGTTTTTCCAACTTTACATGTATTCATGCACTTTGTATCAAGTAGAGAGAAAACAAAGCCAGTGACCAGCAGCTAAGGCAGGTACTACCCACATGGCAGCCAGTGATGGTTAATTGCACCCTTGTGACAAGTGCTTCCTTGAAGGCAAGTCTGACCAGAGCTCTTCCATAGCTATCACAGCCTCACCCTGTGCCACTTCTCCCCATATTTGGGGGAGCAGCTCCTTAATGGTCTTTGTGGGCCTCTCTTCCTGAGAGAAGAATTAAAACAAAGCTAATGGAAGGATGCAAGTCCCATCGCCACCGTTGTTCTCAGCCAGTGGATACTCATCCAGTGTCTCCTTCACCATCCATTCCAGATTCTAGCCGTTCCAGGTATCTTACCTGACGGCTTGAGCTAAACCTTCATTCCTGCTGGATCGGAGCCCTAGGCTACCATTCTTAGCAGGACTTGTTGCTCCTATCCAACCATAACTAGAGTGGAACAAGGGAGTGTAAGAAAGCACCCAAGTTCCGCACATGCTCCTCTTCCTACCATTGAGGGTCAGTTTCTACTGTATGACAGCAACTGTTTTTCTTGACACAAGGAATCCTAAGTGCCCTGGTAACACAGCAGTGTGTAGTTCATTACTGCACTTGCTGTTTCCCTAATAAATGTGCATCCTTAAGGCAGGCTTTCTCAGCTTCAGCACTTTTACCATTTGGGGCTGGATAAAACTTTGTAGTAGGAGGACTGTCCTTCACCTTGTAGGATGTTTAGCAGCGTCACTGGCTTCTACACAGTAGATGCCAGGATTCCCCTTCCCAATTGTGATGGTAAGTGGGACCACCCTTGTTTCCATCCGTTGGATTTTGTATCCCATACAGTCTTCCTCTTTGGGACACAAAGCAGTATACAGACCTCTGATTTAAGGTCTATACCACATTACGAAGAGTGGCACGTCTTTCTTTCAGATTGCTTATGCTGAGGCAGTACTTTAACTGGTCTTTAGAAGCATTTTCCAGCTCTCTGTTCCTAGTTACTTTTAGATCTTGTGATATAGGATGCCGTCCATTGCTACACCTTCTTTGCGGTAAAGTGGGCTCATTGGTTGGGTGTTTATTGTTTGGGACTTAGTGTTTGTGGGTCAGGCACTCCTGGCAGTCAAACTGACAGCTGGAGGGTTGAGCTGACTGAAGCACAAAAGGTAATCAATACATGTAATAGGTATCTATCCCTATCAAGATCAGCCATAAAAAAAGGTGTGATGTAGTCAACTTGCAACTAGCAGATAGGTTAGAAGATTGAAGAGCCGGATCCTGCGCTCAGAGTTGGTCTCTGCTGGCCACAGAAAGGCGGTAGTCGGTAGAATGGGCTTCGTAGGTTGAAGTCCATGCCTTTGGTACCATGTATAGTCTCCATCTCTCCCACCATGTTTGTTGCATTCTTTTGTCCATCAGGCCAGTTCCAGGGAAGCCAACGATGGAGACCATCTATGCCAACTGGCTGAATCACTATGGTTACGTGGTATTCAGTGCCTTTTCCATGTTGGATGTTTTCTAGTAGCCATTACCGTATGATACAAAATTCTTCACATTTAGTTTCCACTCCAGTATGTCCAGCCACTTGCTTCTGTGCCAGACGTCCTTGATTTCAATCTTCTAACCCCTTTCCTTCCAGGACCTTGACCAGATGGCTAGGTAACTGGCTGCTGCACAAATCTCTCTCTCTTTATCTCTCTCTTCCTAAATATAGTGTTGTCACCAAAACCCTAATAGGTCTCTCAGACACGGTGCTATGTTCTTTGCTGTAGGAGATGCAAACTTCAACAATATGTCTTTCAATTTTGAGGTACTATCCCAGCACACCCATGACCAATAAACCCCTAAATCAATACTTAAGTAGCAGATTCAAGATTCTTCTTAGGTTTTATCTCCTATTCTATGACATGCACATTGTTTTGCCAAGATTTCCAGTATGGTAGCCACATCTCTCTTCCTGTCCAAATGTCCCTGTGGTTCAGAGCTCTTCACTCTATATTATGTCAGGGTAGGGAGTGTGGTTCATATAGCCCTGATGCAAAACTGTGAATGAATACTGTTGCATGTGAAAGCAAACTGTTCGTGATCCTCGTTTCCAACGCGAATATAAAAGAACACACTTGACAAATCAGTGACTTTATGCCATAAACCTGAGGCCTTCTTAATTTGCTCTAGCAATGATCCCACGTTACACACCCCAACTGTGATCAGTACGAGTAATTGGTTGAGCTTGGGTATCTCTAGCATCCATCTTCTTTCTGCTGGGACCAGCAGCAGAAAAGGAAATACGATAGTGATCATTGTTCTAGCTATCTGTGTTTTGTTATGACCTGTTTCTTTAACAAAAATGCCAATTTCTGTTCGATAAAGCTTAGACAATTATAATGCCTTTTATAAGACTTCCATAAAATGATAAATAAAAAACAGTTTGGGTATTGAAGACATATTATCATACTCTGTCAGAAATAAAAGATTACATGATATTTATGTATTCATCTATGCTTTCCCCTGAGAGGAAAAATCATATAAGCTTGGGGAAAATCTGTCTTGAAAGCCACGTACTTTATGGCTTCAGTGTCTTTTTAGTGACTTTATGACTTTCAGTGTCTTCAGATTCACGGGCAAGTGGTAATCTCCAGCAAATGCTTCCTTTAGGTCATTAGTTAACTAGGATAGTTCTTGGAAGTTGCTCAGCCATGAATCCTTGGCAATTGTTAGGAATTTAAACTGGTCACCATGGTTAAAGAAAGACTCTGACACACTGAGTCGAGTTCCCATAATAGCAAGTTACTGTCCCAAATGCCAGGGACACAAAGATTGATAAAACAAGGTCAGTCTCCAGGATTTCCCCTTTGACCCAAAAGAGCATGTCAGCAAATACATGTCATTCAAAGTTATAACTTTTTACCGGTGGTGCTAATCTTCACTACCTTATCCTTATTCCACAATGTGATTTGGTTTTTAATTTCCTATCTGGACCAGTGGAGTCAGTTTCAGAAGTTTCCAGTTGGCTTTTACCACAATAATAGCTTTACCCTATCAGTCAAGAACCCAGTATGGTGTTTACTCTAATACCCACTGTCTCAGTTCCAATTCTATTCTCAGAATCTGAGGAAATGATGATGATGTTGATCTACAGGCCCAGCGGTCCACTGTGAGCTGAGCTTTAGTCAGGACTTCTCATCAGGCTTCCGCAAGATCCTGCTCTAACAGAAGGGCCATGAGAATGATTAGAACCTCTGGCTATCCGCATCAGCTCAGACCTGTGTCCAGTACTTCTTGATTCTCTTCCCCACTTGTGTAGGTGGTCATGAGTCCTTTTAGGAGAGGACTGAGGGGACCATTACATTATTTAGTTGTCTTAATGTCACAGAGTCCTTCATGCTAGAGACCTAGTTATGTTTTCAGTCAGTAGATTCTAGATCTGAAAATCAGTTTAGCAGCTAAACAGGGAATTGTGGCTTTTTATCTAGAAGACTATTGTCAACTTCCTAGTTCTCCATTCTTGACTATTTCTGGTTGTAGATATTAATCAGCCATCTTTTGGCTGCCTGTGTATTCTGCTTTTAGGGATACCATGCTCAGTTAACCATACCCATTACCTACTAGAGGTCCCATCCCCTTCACTGCCCTTCTGACCTTGCTGGTATTAAGGATGATTGTGGTCCCCAGGCTTCTGGTGGTTAAGAACTGTTGTTTGACCTCCATTTCTTTGCAGTCCCATTGTTCCCAATGACATTACATGCTCAGAGCTGGTCTGCAGAGAAGAACCTATACTGACCTTACAAGTCTCGCTGGAGCCAAAATCACCAGTACGTTTCTGACAGTCATGGCACATGGTATTCTCTGGGACCTTCCGTAAAATATAATCTTCTGGCTGGCCTTCTGACCTCACAGCAGGCCCACTTTCCTCAGTCTCTTTATCCCTTCCTCTGCTCTCTGTGAAGGCATCAAGAAATCCACTTGGCTCAGTGTTGGCCATCATTTTCCATGTTTCTTACCTCAGGATTCATTGGCAAGGTTTCCCACTCTTTGTCCTAAAGAGAGAGTCTCTACATCAATGAATTCTTGCCCTGCTTGGTCAAACACCCTCAAAATGCAAAGTTAAGTCCAAGCCCAGATGGATTCACTATGATTTCTACCAAACGCTTAGGGGAAAAAAAAAAGATAAATCTTAATTCTACATAAAATCTTCAGGACAATTGAAGATTAAGGAATACTTAACAACACATTACTGTGATGAAGTAATTCTAAAATCCATAGAGAAATGAAAAAAATTAAATAGTTTAAAAGAACCTTATAAAATAGTAATAGGATAGAAAAATGTATACTGTATGACTTTAAGACTTATCATAGATCTGTAGTTATTGAGACAGTGTGAGATTTACAAAAAGGTAGACACATAGATCAATATAATAATAGAAAAGAATCTAGAAATGGCTCTACATACATATTCTCAATTTATCTTTAGCTAAAGTTCAAAAGCAATTCAGTGAAGAAAAGATAATCTTTTCAACAAATGGTGCTAGGGCAACAGATATCCATAAGCGTAGTAAGTATTGTCTATACCTTGCAACTTACACAAAAATTAACACAAAATAAACCATAGATCTAAGTATAAAATCTAGAACCATTAAAGTTCTATTAGGTAAAGGATACAATGTGTGATTAATTTAAACAAACCATATTTTGGACTTTATACCAAAATTTGAAAAAAAAAAAAAAAGTAAACACGTTTTGCTCTATGAAAGTCACAGAAGTAACTTTTTTTTCCTTGCAGATGATACCCAAGGAATTGAGGTCCAGTCTCTTAAGAAAATGAAAAGACAAACTATGCACTGGAAGAAAGTACTTGTGAATCACATACTTAATAAAGTACTTGTATCCATAATATATAAAGAACTTTCAAAATTCAATGATTAGAGAACAATTTGTGTGTTTTTTTTAAAGCAAAAGGTTTGAACAGACTCTTCTCTGAAAATAGATGGTAGACAAATAAGCAGAAGAAGAAAATTATAATTATGATAAAGATAAAATAATGAACTTAGAAAACAAAGCCTGTAAGGCAATTCTTACTGAGTAAGGATTAGTTAACTTGGCAATTTGAATTGGCTCTTCTAAGCTGGAACAGAACTAAACTGTGGGCCTCTGTCAAATTAATATAGATGAGCCCTTTCTGCTACCATCTTTGGTTATCTTTATTCATGGTTTTGCCTTGGTGGTAGCAAAATGAAAAGTCAGGAATTATTTGGTTTAGCTAAGCATTAAGACTGATTTAACATTTGCTCTGAGAAGTTATAAATTTTCTCTGCTGCTGTTGCAGGGTTTGTTTATAATGCTTCTAAGTTGTAAAACTTCAAAGGCCATTCCCATGGTAGAGATGGAGGCAATGGGATGGAGAGGAGTGTTTCTTGAATAACAGATTAGAGGGAAGGTCGAGAAATATGTTGAGCTATTAAACTCAAATGGAAATGGTCTGATTATACGTTGAGACCATTTACCTTGGAAGTGTCAAGCAGCCCAGGGCTTAAAAGGAACTGACCAAGGATTAGATCCAGAGAGAAACCTGTGAATTGGTTTCCACAATATTCTGAAAGCCCCATCAGTAAAAGCAAAGGGCCCAACTGGCATCCAGCTGAGTTGAAAACTTAATACCTTGATTAGGCATAAAATCCAACCAGAAAAGGGCCAAGGTCCATTTATTCATTCAAAGCCTCCTCTGTCCTTGGCATCAGCAGACAGGGGAGTACAGTGCTCTACAGAACAGACATGGTCTGTGAACTCTGAATTTATAGTCTGTAGCCAGCATTTGGACTGACTGATAGAAGGCTAAGGTTTCTATCCTTAGACACTTTCTTACTCTAAATCAGGTCAGCTTGCAGGATCTTAAGTTCACATAAACCACTATTAACATTAGGCCATGTCATAAAAATTGAAACCGATTCTGCAAGTGATCCAGGTACACTGAGGGATCATCCTGATCTTCAGGGACAAAAACTTTGTAAGCAGATAATAAGGCCTAATTCTTTCCCAAAGTTCTTCTCTAGGCCCAAAACAAGACCCCTTGGTATCAAGTAAATAACCATGTTTTTTTGTTGTTGTTTAGTTGCTAAGTTGTGGCTGTCTCTTTGGACCCCATGGACTGTAGATCGCCAGGCTCCTCTGTCCATGGGATTTCCCAGGCAAGAATACTGGAGTGGGTTGCCATTTCCTTCTCCAGAGGATCTTCCCGACCCAGGGATCAAACTGTGTCTCCCATTTTGGAAGGGAATTCTTTACCACTGAGTCATCTGGGAAGCCAAGTAACTGTGTTACCAAGCAAGAATTGACTGTTTAGAGTGAGCAGACTAACTCACCCACACACCCTATATTTATCTTTTAACTGGCCTCTACTCCAAAACATTTTAAACAAAGTATGTGTGCCATGATTTTCAAACTTGTAAAGTTTCTCATGTACATGTTCACATAGAAAAATTAAGAGATAAAAAGATATTCAAGTGGTTCCAGGACTTTGGGGAGTTGTCTTCTCATTTCCTTTCACTCCATGCAATAATGTAGAAACACCTTTATTCCATTTGGCTGACCTTAATGTTATTTAATTATTATTTTATTTGTTACCAAATGGGCCCTAAGAATCTAACATAAATTTATTTGAGCAAATTTATAGTAAGTGATGTATTTCTAATAACTTGCCTATAACAGAATTTGATATATTTTGGTAGAATATTAAAAGCGAGAGTTCACTTGTTGCCAAATTATTTTGTGTTAATAAGTGTAATATTCTGGAGATGTATGTTATACTGATAATGGTTAATAACAATTTACTAAGCATTTATTGTATGCAGAGCAATGTGTCAGTGCTGACATAACTTAATTTGATCTTTAGAACAACTCCATAACAAAGGTATTATTGATCCTTTGAACAGATTAGGAAGTTGAAGTTCAGAAGAGTTAAATAAACTCTACAAAGCCCCACTGTCAATATGACCCCAAAAGTCCTACATCTTAAACTCTGCTTTGTATCACCTCACCATATTTAAAATTTCTTTGTTCTCAAGAAGCCAACATTCCAAACAAATGTTATTACTTTTTCTTGCTATTTCCACTCATTGTTTGGCTTAATTTGGGGGTCATGTCTAGCTTCAATTGCATACAAAATTGGCCAAAGAATAACACAAATAAATGGAAGCGATTCTGATGAAGTTTCCACTGACCTTATTGATCATCTCAGGGCTTTAATAGAAGTTTATTCCACATTTCAAAGGGAAGGCAAGTTCACTGTGAATAGATTTTATTAAGCAGTGTTCTAGACAGCAGTCAAACTGGAGGACCAACATAATTGCACGTGTTCCCAACTAAAGCACATTAGTCATACTCTATTTTAGAAAAGAGCCAGGTTTGGGGTAGGCGAGAAAAACAAGAGGAGTAGTTAAACCACTAACTTGTTCTTTGTGATATACCTAAAACAATGGTGCAAAATGCAACCTATTAAAAAAAAATGAAGTGAATGAATGTGTTTTCAAAGGAACATGTCTTCGGTTTTTGCATTTTTCATGACCAGCCATATATATGATAGCCACTGACTTAGTTCAAAATTGATTGTTCATTTGCATTCTGGAACATCAGCAATTTGAGTTGTGTTGTTATCTTCTTCTTAGAAAGGCTGAATGAGTGGTATCTGCTGCATATTTTGGGAACATAGGCCCAGGTTATTTTTTAGTGTATAAATTTCAGAGTATTTAGCTCACTGTTTGGCATAAATAACTAAACAAATATATAAGTACAAAAACGAATGCATTTCATGATTTAGAGTCATTGCATGTTTGAATAAGAGCATTATTTTGTTAGGAAGCAAGTTGGGGGTCCCTAAAATAGCATCATCCACCCAGAAGTATTTTTTGGGTATTCATTTAAAAATTTTAAAAGCGTACACACTTGGAATCACTTTCTCAAAAGTGTTTAATAACTTCTGATTAAGTTTGTCTCAGAATGTTATGATGTGGTCATTGAATTTTGTACTTTGAGATGAGCTATAGAGTTAAGGCTGTAGAAAAGATAAATTTCACCCTGAAAAAAATTATTTATCGCTAAAGAGAAGCAGGAAGCCAGTTAGTAATATGGATAAGAAAACTTTTCCTAATTAGGCAAGAGACTAGCTTTCATGAAGATCAACATCCTCATGTCCTAGCAAATTAATCTCTCTTAGCAGGAAGTGGAAAAAGGATACTGTCTTTATCTTCCACAAAGGGCAATGTTATTTTTATGATATGAGAGATGGAGGGGAGCAAAGATAGCATAACTCTACCCTTTGATTAGCTAACTGTGGGCTTTTGGAGTAAGACACCAAATAAGAAATTTCCTTTATTTCCTATAACTCAATGTTCTATAGAAGTTAGAGGTGTATGTGTGTGTGTGCATGCTAAACCTTCTTTTCATATTGGCTGTTAGGTTTTGCACCTCAAAAAGCACAGATTTTACATAAAAACATTATCACAGCTATGAGAAGAAAAGGAATATAATGACAGGTTTTACTTCAAGGAAATATAAAGATGGAAGGCACATTTTTGTCACAACAGGGGATAAAACGAGGAGGATATTAAGAGACAATGAGTAGAGGAAGAGTGAAAAAGTAGCAAATAGTGTGAAGGAGTTTATTGCAAAACAGGTATTCATGGTTTTCTTTAATCTCATACTTTTTGGAGCTATTTTGTGTTGTGATGAAAGTTTTAGCTGTTTGAATAAATTGTTGAAATGACTCTGTGTTAGTCAGAAGTCTTCAGGGCAGCCATGGAGATATGATGCACAGACTTCCTTCCAAAAAAAACAAAAAAACAAAAAACAAAACAAAACAAAAAAAGAACTGACAGACAGAAGTACAGTCAATACACAGCTTCCTGGTCCAGGTGCCTTCAGGCTATCCCAGTCCCAATAGGAGCCAGGGCTTCAAGTTTCCAACACAATGCTCCGCCCTGGAAAATGGCAGTGGAAGAGAACCTCAACTTGGAGGCAGAACAGGACTCCCGCAAAAGCAGCTTTCCAAAGAAGCTTCCCCGGAGATCAGTAGAGATGTTCTGAGCTGCGCTGCTGTGTGAGGCTCACCCTACCCAATCCTCTGGCTTTCCTTTCTCTCTGTGACCAGAGCCAGAAATTCATCACAGTTGGATGGCTTTCGTTGGATATTCTTGCCCCCTTTGCCTTTTTATGCTTTGCGGATTTTTTTTCCCAATACATTTTTTGGGCGTTTGGTTTTGTTATGCAATTTTAATGGCTTCTGCTTTCCAAAAGAACTAAACTGGCATGGCTCACACTGGAAGCAGTTTATGGTTTCAGTGAATAAGGTGGAGTTTGGCAACTGGATCATTTGCCACCTACCAGAAAATGAGGATCCCTCCCCAAGAGGTATATGGATCATGAATAGTTTCTGGCTCAGAGCAGCAGTTCCGTTGACAAACATTTCGTCAGTGGTGACTTTGGAGAATGTCTCATTGAATGTGAACTGCCTAGCTGGGACAATATTCAAGGATTTGAAAAACGTGGTGCAAAGAACCGGTATAAAGACAGTGGAATGGCTGATTATTAGTAAGTTATATTGTAGATCTATAGAGAGTTAATAAGAAACTGAACATGGTTAAGAAGTAGCTCAAATGTCAGTGTGAAAGCATGAAGGCTTCTTGGGTAGCTTATAAACAGTTTCTTTTCTTTTGCAAAAGGAGAGTACACATAGCTGAAGAGAAAATTCAGAATCCAATATTTAGGGTCACTGAACTGCAAAGATGATTCCATGTGTTCTATTGAGGAACATTCTTATGATAAGGCCAGAGGTCTGCTTAGGAAAAGTTGGAGCATGGGTACATGTGATGAGTGCCTCTAGGTGAATTCTCCCAAAAGGCTACAGTCCAGCTACCTGCAGAGTTGGTCCAAACACCTCTGTGAAGAGCTAGACAGTTTCCCTTGCAGGAGGATAATTCAGAGGTTGCTCCTACATAGGTACATCCCTCAGGATTTGCCTACCTTCTCTCCTGGCTTCTAGGCTGAAAAGTATGGTTAAATTCCAGTACTACCAAGCAGTGAGATGGAAATGTACTGGAACTACTAAACAAGAAAAGAAATAATTACCCTGTGAATCCTCAAGAATTAGCCTGTCAGGAAAGGATCCTTGGGATTGGATTTTCAGAGTATGTGGTCAACAGCTCAGGAAGTTCACGACTGAAAAAGAAAGAATTTATTGACATGGAGCCATTCCCTTGAAAAATGGGATTTAATGTTCTGGTAAAAATCTCAGAAAGTCTTGATAATATTAGAATTCCTGAATTGCCAAGCAAGATGGCAGAGGCGTGAAAAGGAGTGAAAGACTCTGGGAATGATCTGCTGAAGGCTGAAGCTGAAGCACCAACTTGGAGACAATGCTCTGCAAAGAATGTGTGCAGGCTGAATGGACCACCAGTGCAGCAGAGAAAGTCCAGAGACAGAAAGGCTGAGGGCCATATGTCTAGTGCGTCAGAAGTGGGCTTTGAGAAACAGAAATATATATATATATATATATATATATATATATATATATATTAGTCTCTGCCCTCAGTTCCTGGCACAATTCTTTAAATTTCCTAAGTAATAAAAATGCACCCAGGAACATCTTTTGTTTTAATATTTTGCCTTTGACCATAGTTCCTAATACAGAGTTCCTATGGGGTCACAAAGAGTTGGACACAACTGAGCGACTGAAATGAACCGAACTGAAATCCCTTGAAATTTGCCAGGTGATATTTGCATCTTTTGTTCTAAAGTGAAAGTGCTAGTTGCTAAGTCGTGTCCAACTCTTTGCAACCCTGTGAACTGTAGCCTGAAGGGCTCCTCTGTCCATGGCATTCTCCAGGAAAGAATACTGGAGTGGGTTGCCATTCTTCTCCAGGGCATCTTCCCAACCCAGGGATTGCCCACATTGTGGGCAGATTCTTAACTCTCTGAGCCACCAGGGAAGCCCATGTTTTAACAGAAGACTCTTAGGAGGCTCCTGAATGGGAGCTGGTCACCAGAAAGGCCAAATCATGATTAGAAGCTTGAAATCTTCAGACTCATTCCTCATTCTCTACAGGAGAGAGAGGGGTTAGAAATGGAGTTAATGATCAATTATGCCTATGTGATCAAGCTGCCATAAAAATCCCCAAAGTACTGTGCAGGGTCTAGAGAGCTTCAGGGAGGTTCAGGGAGCTCACTGCCTCTCTTTCCACACCTTGTCTTATGTATCTTTTCCATCTGGGTGATCCTCTGCACGTTTTGCCAAGTCCTTACATAATAAACGCAAACAGTAACTGTTTTCCTGAATTCTGCGAGCAGCTCTAGCAAAGTAACTGAATGTGAGGAGGGAGTGGTGGGAGCCTGATTTAGTGCCTATCAGTTAGAAGCGCAGGTGACAACCTGGACTTGCAATCGTCTGAAGGGGTGGGGGCAGTCTTGTGAGACGGAGCCCTTAAGCCGTGGACCCTATTCTAAAGGTAGATGCTGTCAGAACTGAGTCAAATTGTAGAACACCTAACTCAGAATCGCTTGGTGGGTGGAAACTCCCCACCCATCTGTTGTCAAAAATGTGTGAGTGTGGTAATAATGTGAGAATAAAGAATAAACTCAGGAGTTGTGTGGGTTTGTTTTTTTTTACATAGGTTAGGGAGATATAATATGTGACCCCAGGTTTTTGCATCAAACTCAGTTCACACTTGGGTTCCTCCCCTCTGCCATGAAAATAGCAAGTCCCAGAGAGCAGCTGCTTTTTCAGTCTTGAATGATAAGATGTGCAGTAACAAGACCCAGTTGAGCCCTAGTACTCCCTGGTGGCTCAGAGGTTAAAGCGTCTGCCTCCAATGCAGGAGACCCAGGTTCAATCCCTGGGTGGGGGAGATCCCCTGGAGGAGGAAATGGTAACCCACTCCAGTATTCTTGCCTGGAGAATCCCATGGATGGAGAAGCCTAGTGGGCTACAGTCCACAGGGTCGCAAAGAGTTGGACACGACTGAGCAACTTCATTTCACTTCACTTCACTCATGTAACATAAACAGAAACTAAATGTTTATGTCATGTCACTGATATTTTTAAATTGTTATTTCACCCAAAATTGACTGATATATTAACCAAGGTTTGAATTGAGGGTGTTGCAAAGATTTTTTTTTAATCTTATTCATTTTTTTCTTTTTAGTGACAAAAGGGAGAAAATAATAGAAGGTTCACCTTTGTTATTCAAAATGTTATAGAATTTTCATTATAAAAATCTTGAGTAATGAGCATTTTACATTTCTGTTTAACTAGACAGACTGCATTACTCTGCCATGATATTTCCAACTTAAAAAGTATTTCATGAAGAGTAGTCTAGGAAGTTTATCTATCTGAAACATGCAATCTCAAAAAAATTAAAATATATAATATGGGCCTTTGAACAATCAATAAAGCATGTCAAAGGTTATTATTTTTGCAGACTTGGGAATTTCTTTCATTGTAAACCTCTTCAAAATTCATTTTCATGAAAGATAGCCCTCATTTAGGTCAAAAATGCAAAACAATTTCCATTCATTTAATAATATTTTGAAATACTAAAAAATAAACTCTCAACCAATTATATTTTTAGGAAGATAAGGACAGTAATTCAAGTGATAGCTAATAAAGGTGTACTTTAAGGTAAACTAGAACATAGTAGATAGCATAGAATTTTACAGTTTCTTAACAAGATATAACTTAATAATCATCACAGAAACTATTTATGTATGGAACTTAAGTGAATAGCAATGTTGCTTATTCCTTCAATCACTAAATAAGAAAAACAACAAAAGAATGCCATTGAGTAATCTGAATATTTCTTTCCTGTAGGGACAAGGAAACTTTTAACAGAGTTGTTTTTCCAGTTGCTTTCATCAGATTAAAGCTGGTTCCCACTCTGCCCTATACTCTTTCAAAACCTTGTGACCTAAGTTGAAGCCAAATTTAACATGTCTAAATACTACTTAAGAACTTTTGCTTAATGTTCCCAATGCACTTTGAGTTTAAAACTTGAAACTCAACTGCTTGAAGTTCAGCTCATAGCAATTTCCCATGGTCACTCCTGCGGAATTCTTTTTGGTCCTTATTTTGCTCCTCCTTGTTTCTCTATAGAGTCTTCTTCCTGTCATACACACACTGTTACCAGCCTAGTCCTAGTTTGCCAGGGAATTTCCTGGTTTCAGACTAAAAATCTGGTGTCTTCAGAAACTGCTGAGGCATGGGCACACCAAAACAGGGGGTCAGCCTTATCCATCCAAATCCAGCTCTGCCTGTAATAGTAGATAGAATCTGCAGTAGTGTAAGAATGAAAGGAGGGAGACAATAAGCAAGGATCAGTTCAGTTCAGTCGCTCAGTCGTGTCTGACTATTTGCAACCCCATGGATTGCAGCACGCCAGGCCTCCCTGTCCATCACCAACTCCCAGAGTTTACTCAGACTCATGTTCCTTGAGTCAGTGATGCCATCCAACCATCTCATCCTCTGTTGTCCCCTTCTCCTCCTGCCTTCAGTCTTTCCCAACATCAGGGTATTTTCAAGAGTCAGTTCTTTGCATCAGTATGAAAATAATAGTAAAAATTAAAAAAGAATTAGGAATAGGAAGAATGAGGAATAGAAGAAGAAGAATAGAAAAATTAAAAAGGAGTTAGGGATAGGAAAAAAGAATGAAGGAAAACTTCTACCCTGTTAAAAAATGAGTACCCTTCCCTAGGCAGCCAGCTGTTCTCAACTCTTTGTCCCCACTGTCTTCTCCCCTCACTTACACATTTGGTCTAGCAGCTTCTTCTGCCCACCCTACCCATCTTCCAACCCTTTCTGGAAGAAGTGGTTGAGAATATTAGCCCTGAAGCCAGAATACTTGGGTCTAAATCCTGCCTCTATCAACTGAGTCTACGTGTAGGTGACTTGATCTCTTTGTTCTCATAAACTCGGCATGAAAGTAAAACCTATCTAAGAGTTGTTGCTAAAGGAGGTAATATATGTAGAGTTGAATAATCCACTACATTATTACTCTTCTCCAACTCAGAGATCAAGGCAGAAGGTAATCAGAAGCTTTTGCACTCACTCCATGCCAGGCTCTGATGCTAGGTGCCTCACCACCCTGTGGCACTGTTTCATTGGGGACCTGATTCTGAGTTCTAAGCAACTTACACATGAACTCTTGGGAAAGAACCTGCTCATAAGCATGAGATTGCCTATGGATCAGGAGCAATTTATACTGCACTTGTCATTCTCATGCTTTGTTGCTGAAGCTGATTATATCTGAGAGTAAAAATCTGGCATAAGCCATTTGCTCATGCATTTTTAATTTATGGACTCAAGAGTTTGGAATAACATTCAAAGTCACAGATGCTTATCTGAACCAAACCCAAAATATTTTGAGGTTTTCATATCAGTCATAACCATCAGAGCACTATAAAAAAGAAAAAAAACAACAACCTTCTACAAAAAAAAGACTATAATTTACTTTTAATATTTATGTTGAGAAAAACTACCTTTAAATCTACAATCTGTACT
Source organism: Ovis canadensis (assembly GCF_042477335.2). Lineage (NCBI taxonomy): Eukaryota > Metazoa > Chordata > Mammalia > Artiodactyla > Bovidae > Ovis > Ovis canadensis. Next base: position 133,475,151 of record NC_091247.1, on the reverse strand, counting down.
ATATCACATGTATAGATAGGTTTATAAATTACTGTGCATCGATGAAACTTGGGCAGAATAATGAATAGTCCCCTTAAAGGGGTTCACTCAGTTATTTTGGGATATTTATAATCTACAAAATTTTTTAAATTTCTTAAGAAGACATAACCTTTAGGTAACAAAGACAAAACCCCAGGATACTTGGGATGGAACTGAGGATGTTGGAAATAAACAGAGGTTTTCCAGGTGCTCTAAAAGATAATTTTGAGTAATTCTGGTGGTAGACCAGAGCAATGGGTAGCATAGAACCCAAAGCTAGCTGTATAAGAATGATTGATACACATTGTGACAAATATGTGTTAAAATTAGTGGCAATCCAGTCCACAAAGCTAAATAAATTTTACTGGATAAAGCAAGCACAACTAGAGAGTCCAAAGAATGGAGCTTGATTAAGTATTCTGAAGATTGGTCTGGAAGGCCTGTGGGCTTACGGACAGGTTGTTGTTATTTAGTCACTAAGTCAAGTCCTACGACCCCCACTGACTGTAGCCTGCCAGGTTACATCTCCAATAATATTTGGAGGTTAGTTTTGGATACAGGTATTACTTTCCCTTAGAAGGGAATCTGAGGCTCTGAGTCTGTACAGACAGGATAGGTATGCATAAGACAATTGCTGTCTCCATCGTATCAAATACTCAGGGAGTCGGCTTTCTTCACTGATTTGATTTTACACAACCTGAAGATTACATGATCAGTCAGAAGTAGGATTTAGATGCTTTGATATTTGCCCAATAGAGGGACCATATAATTTGTAGTTCATACTGGAACACTTTTGAGGGTGAATGGAATGACATTAATAAGTACACTGCAACAAGACATATAAACCAGAACCATTCTGCGAAATCTGGGATGTATAGTTACCCTACCCTTTAGAACCATGATTCTCATTCTCCAATAGGATATACTGACTTATTTGCTCTATAAAGACCTAAAATTGTACTTTGCAATGGATTACCTGTGGTTTCATGGGGCACTGTTGAGAAGCTTCTCAGGCTGCTTCTGGGCCTCACAGAAAAGGATGCTCAGATCCACCGGTAACCAAGATGCATCCTGCTAACCATGTAGCCTCCCCTGTGATTCTCTGGACTTCAGAGTCGTTACCTACTGCTTCCAGTTCTTAGAGGAGGAAATGGCAACCCATTCCAGTATTCTTGCCTGGAAAATCCAATGGACAGAGGACACTGGCGGGCTACTTACAGTCCATGGGGTTGCACAGAGTTGAACATGACCAAGTGACTGAGGACACACACACACACACACACACACACACACACACACACACACTTCCCGTTCTAGCTGTGCTTCTTAGTATCCAGATTCTTTGTCTACCCATAATGTCATAATTGTGGACTTCTCTGTTGAGTTGCTTACATGATTTTGTAGCAGCAATTCTACTAATTGCAGAGAAGGAACTTGGTTAACTGCAGAATGGCTAGGGCTTTGGTCTTGGCGACCAGGCAGTGCACAGCCACGGTTTCTTGTCTTTTACATCCTTTAACCTTCACCTCCTGGTGTCCCAACCATGACCAGTTTCTCCCTGACAGCTATAACTGACTAAATCCTAAGAACTTATGTAACAATTAATCTCAAAATCTAACTTCCAAGTCAGTGCTCCCTCTAGAGCCTGTGGTTCTGTTTCCAAAAATGAACAATAAAACATAAGTGCTACAGGTAATTCTGAAAAGAGGAGAACTTGAAAATAAAAACTACCGAGAAGAATACCTCAAATATCAATTTTGTTCTGGCATAGAAGAGAGAGCCTGAATGATCACCAAATCCCTCAACTTAGTGTTTGTAAACCTGTTGAAATGTTTATTAAATAGAGATTAAGACAATGAAAAATCCTTGTGAATGTTTTGAAGAATAGCACAAAAATGAAAATGACTTGCTTTATTAATGCTAAATGATAAACACCTAACTCCTTTATAGGACTGCACTGAAGATCAGATGAAGTAACCAGTAATATCGTTAGAAGATATGAAGTATGGTTTCTGTATGATTTAAATCTCAGGTATGCAAGAAATGACTTTTGTGTTATTTTTCTTAAATTAACCCACTTTTAACTCCAAGACCCAATTCCAACATAATGTCAAGGATTTTTGTAGCCTTCTCAAAGTAGTATCAGAGACTGGGGAAGCTTAAATTTCCCTGAAAACAGGGAAGAGATTGTCACATCCTAGGTAACATGGTCCATTTTGATTTTTCTTACTACCCAAGAGATCCCCGTGAGGTCTGGTGTCTCTCACACACTGTCTAATCTTCTCCGGTGGGACTCTCTAAAGAGGTGGGACCCAGGGTGTAGTCACATTCCCTGTATCCACCTTACTCTTGGGGGCTTCCAGTATCTAGTGTTGAACTCTGGAGTCATCCTGCCTCTCCAACATTCCTCCAGGGACCAGGGCTCTGGTTTCACTGCCCTGAGGCCCATCGTCAATAAGAGTCTCTTCTTAATTATTGGAATAGGCCTGGGAACCAAAGCCAGAGAGGCTTTCCACCTTCTGCTTCTTGCCTTACCACACTCCTCTCTGAAGGGACAAACCTGAGCCACAGAATCTGTTACTCCTTAGAATGGAAGGCAGAGGTGCAAAACAGAAGGGAAACAAGGGAGGGAAATAACATTTTTAAAGCACATTTTATGCAGACGTTCATATAAGGCTTCATATTGATAATACGTTGAGGAAAGAAAGCAGCTTTACTTTCTGTGAGGGGTACTTTCGGCCTGTAAGAAGAGGAGGGAAAAGGCATTTACTCTGTGCGTTTGACCCCAGCGTCAGAGTTGCCGTGGCAGACAGGAGAGGATTTTTTGCTTTCCTTCTTTTCTCTTCTCCTCTTACAGAGCACCCCGACACTGGGACAGCTGTCAGGGCTGGGGCTTGAGCAACTCAGCAGCTGATAGGCACAGGGGGACGAGGCACAGACTGCTCGCCAGCCTCTTCCACTGCAACCACCCACTCGAAACTACGTGATGGACACTCCCTCTTGGGTAGTGTAACTACACAGTTGGGGCTGAATTTCTTTAACAGGCTCTGAGCCTGTTAAAACCAAGACTATAGACCTCACAAAAGTACTGCAAGGGAACAGTAATTTCTAGACATGGAATGCTAAAAACTACATATACACAGCTCTCTGGGGATTTCGTTGTTCAGGAACATAATTTCTAGGTTGATCTTCACCCATAGGAAACTGTTTTAAAGTGACTGCAAAAATGGTATATTACCTCTCTAGTTTTTGCTGTATTTGTTAGGAGAAGAAGATATGCCTCTCTGTAAGCCTCCTTTCTCCCATCCAGGTTTTATGGCAAAAGATTTATTTAGGCTCCTAAACGCAGTTGGAACCAACAATTAGCAAATGCAATATTTTAAAACTATGCATTTCCTTAAACAGGTAACTTTTAAAGAAATATTGCTCTCTGATTACACCTAATCACATAATAAAAGTGTAATTCCATTTTACTGTGATGTTTGATTTATTTAGGTCTTTTGTGTCACACCAAGAATAAAGGTTAAGGCTTCATTCAATAATCATTTATCAGAAAAGCTATACTGAAGACAAAAATGCATTGAACCTGTGGTTTCTTGGAAAGAGAACAAATGCACAAATAATGTGTCTGCAATCTGTGTTTCCTTGTCAACAATGTTCTGGGCTTAATAAACTGTACAGGTTTTCTATTCAAGAAGTTAAAGCGTGCATCCTTGTGTATTTCCGACAGCTTGGAGCCTATGGAGCATCACGCTATCTTTGAATTATCTGCTCAATAAAGCCAGTTTAGAACCTTGAAATGGCTTATGGGTTCCTATATGTTATGTAACATTTCCAGTGGTTACTGTAGCAACACTTTGTCCTGTACATTTCAGTTCCATGTGAAGTAATCTGTATTGCTACAGGATACATGTCCCATGCTGATGATCATAAACCATCCTTAAGGGTTTCAAACACTAACTCCCCACTCCCTTTTGTCCGACCTGAAAGGCACTTACGAAGCCTATTTTTTCCTTTCATTTAAGATTAAACAGAGGAGACACGAAAGAGGTTCGTCAGCTGTGCAACAGCGACCCCTAGAGGCGAAATGCCTTGCCAGTGGCCAAAACCTCTCGAAGATCAGAGCTTCTGCCTCAAATCGAGTCTTGCTTTATTGTGTTTATCCCAAGAGCTATCACAGTATTAATCCAGAACTGCCTTTATTTTGTGAACAAGAGGTATTTTTGCTGCCTAGAAACCCAAGTCCAAAGTTTCGAGAGCTTTACTACCTACTGTCCATGGCATATAAATTTTTATCTTCTCTTTGTGCGATCTAAAGGTATCATGAATGAATTACTTTCTATTTATCAGAAAATCAGCGTAATGACACGTTTGTGCATAGTCAGAACACAACTCCTTTGATTCGCTTTTTCCTTGGGCAGAAAAAAAAGCTTGGAAAATAATGTAAAATATCAGAAAAAAAGAAAGGGGGGGGGGGAAGAATCCTAGTACTCTTGCTTTTCTGGGTTTGCAAATGTGTGTTGCTCATGCTCCGGGATGATTCATCTCCTGAAAGCCTGAGCGCTCCATTTGTTTTGTAGATTTCACTACCCCCTTTGTTCTGCTTCAAACCTTTCAGAGAGCTGCAATGCATTATTACCTTGTTAAATCTCAACCAAAATCATTTCTGCAGCCTGAAGCTGTTTTGACGTGGGTTGAGCATCTCACACACAAAAGAATTGCTTTTGTTCCCAGAAGCTCTCATTGGCTGAGTGGCCTTTTCACCGAGCCAATCACAAGCTAGTTGTTAGGCTTGACTGGCTATTTTTAGCCTCACTCTCAAAAATACTTGGTCTCGGAGAGGGTAGGCTGCAGAATGAAAGTAGCATAGTTAAAGCTAACAGCTAAGTACATTTTGCCTGTCGCAACGTGTTTGGCATTTTTCCTTTAATTACTCATACGCTGTTACATTAGCATGTGTTTTGGTAAACAATAAATTTAGGAATAGAACTGCATTTTCTAGTTCCAAATTATCCTTTTAGTAAAGAGGCAGGAAGTCAAAGAAATAGTCACTATTCCTTTTTTTTTTTTAATCCAAAAGCATCTATTTCACAAATACACAAAAATGCCAGTTATCATACACAGAACACTAACGCTTTTTTTTCCTTTGAAGAATTTCTATAAATTATCATTTCGAGTTAATAGAAAATTTAAAGGGCTTGCTCATCATGAGTTTAAAAAGGCATAAAGTCATCCTTTTCCTTTGACCTTTAGAGATGTATATAATTGTCCGAACGAGTATGCACATGGTGTGTAGCAATTAAAATCATAAATATTCAGTGTGTTTTATGCGTGGCAATTAAGCGTTCTTTTGATCGTGTTCTTTCATTTGAGCCATTATTCAGTAGGCACAAGAGTATTTTTTTCCCAAATGCACTTGAAGTGATGAAGCATTAGAACACAGATCTTCCTGACCCAGAAATTGAGCTGGGGTCTCCTGCATTGCAGGCAGATTCTTTACCAACTGACCTATCAGGGAAGCCCACATAAGTTGTTAATTATGTAATATTATCAGGAAATGAAAATTGTCAAATGAGAAAATTCAGGTCTGAAACCGGTTTTCCATCAGCCATCTATCTAACTAGGCAAGAAGGAAGCAGAGCTAGACTGAACCAAAATTTCATAGCATAAAGTAATTTTATTAATAGGAAAGGAGACTTCCTGAGGGGAGAGGGAGAGCAAATCTATGTCTAATTCTTAAAAATATGCTGAGGTTGTAGATTTCCCAATATTTATTACTCAGGCTTGGACTGTGAACTCATTTGCTGTTGCTTGCTTGTTTTAAGAAAATCCCCTTTTACTTCTGGTTGCTAGAAATCAGAATGCCATTAAGACATATAATAACAGGGAATCTGTAATATGACTATATTTATCTGGAAAACTGGAAGACTTGAAGAAGGAGAAAAGATTTAAGATCCAACCCTGGGATTGTATAAGTGGTTTGTGATGGTCTTCTATGAGCAAGGATGGCCAAGTACACAGCAGGTATAGGCCAAGAGATGCAAAAAAAAACTACCATAATGAATGGAACACAAGGAAGTTTCAAAAGTAAACTTTCCTTACTTTAAGTGGTACAGAATATGGTATTGAGGGGATATGTCTCCTGGGTTTATGAAGATGAAACTCAACTAAGGCACTTTGGGAAGGGTTATCTTCTTTTTTTTCAACATCAATTTGGTGCACACTGGGACAGATTTTAAGAAAGCAGCTATACAATGGCTCCCAGGAGTTTAGCTAGGTTTTTGTAGACAACCAGCTGCTAATAGTTTAATATGCAGTCTTAGTAAATTAAAGCAATCTGATGAATTGAGACCCAGTGAGATTCTTATTTGTGTGTCATGGCATAGCATGTTGAAGCCTAGCAGAAATTAAACCACTGTATTGAGAGTTGGACCATAAAGAAAGCCGAGTGCTGAAGAACTGATGCTTTTGAACTGTGTTGGAAAGGACTCTTGGGAGTTCCTTGGACAGCAAGGAGATCAAACCAGTCAATCCAAAAGGAAATCAGTCCTGAATATTCATTGGAAGGACTGATTGCTAAAGCTGAAGCTCCAATACCTTGGCCACCTGATGTGAGGAACTGACTCCTCAGAAAAGATCCTGATGCTGGGAATGATTGAAGGCAAGAGGAGAAAGGTACGACAGAGGATGAGATGGTTGGGTGGCATCACTGACTGGACAGACATGAGTTTGAGCAAACCCTGGGAGTTGTTAATGGACAGGGAAACCTGGCGTGCGGGGTCGCAAAGAGTCAGACACAACTGAGCGACTGAACTGAACTGATTTTTCCATTTAAGGCCTACATTTTATTTTCTCACTTTCTTGTGCCAGGTGTTTTGGCTCCAGACGTGGTCATCTGAGCAATTCCTTAGTTTTATACTTGTCTGCTTAAAAAATAAATACATAAATAAATGTAATAATAATGTTATAATTCTGTTTATCTCTAATTTTCTCTATGCATTTGTATTTAAACTCCTTTAAAGCAAATTAAATAAAACAAGAATTTGTTACTCCTTTTGTATCATAACCTTCCTACCTAGCATTTGGTTAGTTGGATGGTATGCATTTTGTTTTCTGTGGGAACTGAGGCACTTGTGGGACTTCCCTCATAGCCCAGTTTGTAAAGAAGTGAAGTGAAGTCACTCAGTCGTGTCCGACTCTTTGCAACCCCGTGGACTGTAGCCCACTCAGGCTCCTCTGTCCATGGGATTCTCCAGGCAAGAATGCTAGAGTGGGTTGCCATTTCCTTCTCCAAGGGATCTTCCCAACCCAGGGATCGAACCTGGGTCTCCTGCATTGCAGGCAGACGCTTTAACTTCTGAGCCACCAAGAATCTGCCTGCAATTCAGAAGACCCAGGTTCGATTCCTGCTTCAGGAAGATCCCCTGGAGAAGGAAATGGCAACCCAGTCTAGTATTTTTGCCTGGAGAATCCCAGGGACAGAAGAGTCTGGCAGGCTACAGTCCATGGGGTCTCAAGAGACGGACATAACTTAGCAGCTAAACCACCATTGTTCCTTGTGGGAGGAGAAACATGCAAGTTTGCATTTAACCGCTTCTCCATAGGAGTTGTGAGCAGAAAAGCGAAAGGGTCTTGATAGATACCTAAAGAACAGAGGAACTATGGGCTGACTGAAGGTGAAGTCCCTCAGTCGTGTCCGACTCTTTGCGACCCCATGGATTGTAGCCTACTAGGTTCCTCTGTCCATGGGATTTTTCAGGGAAGAATACTGGAGTGGGTTACCAAAATGTAAAATATTGCTTGTTTTACTTTTCTGTACCTACATGTGATCCTGTTACCTGGGACCGTAGTTGTAAGAAGTGAATGGTTACTCTGTGTGCGTGTGTGTGTGTGTGTGTGTGTGTGCGCGCGCACACACGCGCTCAGTTGTGTTTGACTCTTTGTGACCCCATAGACTATAGACCACCAGGCTCCGCTGTCCATGAAATTTTCCAGCCAAGAATACTGGAGTAGGTTGCTATTTCCTACTCTAGGGCATCTTCCAGACCCAGGGATCGGAACTGTATCTCTAGCAATGCAACAATGCGTTCTGCATTGGCAGGAGGATTCTTTACCCCTGAGCTGCTGGGCTGCTAATTGATAGATAATTGTTGCAATGTTAATTGTGAAAAGCTGAAATAACTGGATTTTACAACTCATGGCTACAAATGTACAGATCCCATAATCCAGGCACACACAACTATAACAGGTCAAACTCTAGGTTCACCTACAATGAAGTAGATATTTTCTTAGAGTACAGAGTTTCCTGTGTTTTGATGAAACTGTGAAGTAAGCCAAGTTCCTCACGGGTACTTCTGGCATCTTCTTTCTTCTCACCTCATGAATGCAGTGCTTTCAAGTCTTGTTTTAATTCCCCCTTCTGTGTAGCCTTACCACAGGCCAAGCCACCCCACGGCCCCAAACACTCCTTCCCCATCTTCCAAGTTTGCAGGTAGAAGTGAATAGAAAAGCCTTCTTTTTCTCTCGTTTAGATTCAATTGAAAATGTGGTAGCTGTTTCTAAAGTTGTTCTTTTTCAGTTGCATATGTGTGTCTGTTACTGTGCCATTGAACACAAGTTTGTGGAACACAAATGTGTGTGTGTGTGTGTGTGTGTGCATGCGTGCATGCATGCCACAGAAAACATTCCTTGTGTTCCTGGGTTGTCATCCTTTCAATCTGATTAATTTGTGGTCTCACAGAAAATCTGTGTGAATTATGTTGGCTGTGTTGAGTCCATTGTGCAGGAAGCCAGTCTATATAAATATACTTTCAGGCTTAACAGTTTCACCCTAATAGGCTTAATAGTTGCCTGTCACTTGTCTCTTGATCTTGAAAAAAATCTGGTTCACTATTGGGCAGACAATTTGTGCAATATTAATATGAAAACCATAAAACATGAGAAGAAAATTAGAATCATATGTGTGATTTAGTAGATTAATTGTGAGTGAGGTAACTTTCCACAAAATTTTGAGTATGTTATAGGAAACAGGAATCTTCAATGACATGAGGGCATCCTAGGTTGGCATCAGGGGAAGTTTGGGGAAACGGTTTAAATTAAAGTGCAAGGCTGTGCAAGGATGACTCACATTTGAAAATGTTAGAAACTGACAGTGCAACACAGACTACAAATTGAAACAACAACAATTTTAAAACAAACTGTCTAAATCAACCTTTTAACTTGAATGAGGTAAATTCTATGGGGAAAATGACGATTTTATTGTGACAAGTGATTTAGGAGCAAATAGATGTCATTCAAATTTTTGCAACTCTGAACTGAAGAAAAAGAAAAAAAACACTAATCATGGAAACAAGCAAAATATCAAGTTTAAAGTAAAAATAGGACATGTAATTGGAATTTGCTCTGCCTTAACCTTTTGGATTTTATAAAAAGATACATTGTATATTGCTAACATTTACTCAAAATTATATTTCCCAAATGAAAAAATAATTGTATTTACATTACATTGCATATTAGATTTCAAAGGTGGATGTTGAAGAGTGGAAAAACAGACCTCAGAGCAACAGAAAAAAAAATCCCAATATTTCTTATGGTTTTTAATAAAACAGAGCTTATCTTTATGGCTTTTACACTAAGGAAAAATACTGGAAGAACATAAATACAGAAGGAGGAAAAACTTAGGTGGGGCAAAATCATATCAACAATTTTTTTTTGTATATGATTTTCTTTTTCTTTTTTTTGCTCTTTTTATTTTTTAATATAAATTTATTTATTTTAATTGGAAGTTAATTACTTTACAATATTATATTGGTTTTGTCATACATCAACATGAATCTGCCACAGGTATACACGTGTTCCCCATCCAATTTTGAAGTAACAATAATTTGGAAGAATCTGTAAATAGTAGTTAAATATTCTTTTTCAACAGCATCTAAGATCCTTAATCATGTGAAGATTCATCATAGAATTAGATGTGATCAATTCAGAAGGTATGTGACTGGGTGTTGGTCACCCATAAGTATGAATTTGATGAGCCTCAAAGATTATAGAGCTCCTAGGTGAGGTCTTCCTGCCCCTTTAGAAATTGTTTAGAAAGCAGCAGCATGAATTGGCACCATGAATAGTCTTCATGGTAGCTGTGTGCCTAAGAGTCTTATTTACAGCTGACCCTTCCAAGGGTAGTTCTTTCCCTTCTTGCATTTTGAAAGGCTTTGTAATTTCTAAGTGAGGTTTGTTGGTAACTACTGACAGAGCTAGCTAACAAAAAAATGCTTTTAAAAGCCTGTGCCAAACACAGACTGTTGGGAAAATGCTGTGAAAATCACTTAAACTTTTTTTCTTTTGTTTTTTTGTTTTGACTGGAACACCTCTGTCCTTCTGTGGAGTCCCTAAAAATAGAGCGACAACTGTAGCTTGTCTTGACACATAATGACTTAGGTTTGTTTAGAAAAGGGCTTCTGTTAATCTGTTTTCCATTTGGGTATGAGTACTAACGTCCATGTCAAGGTCCTGCTTTGTTCCTGTGTTTACTTACTGGAATGTCAATGGTCTGCTTCCTTTGATTAAAATAATAAAATGCATGATTGAATATTTTATAAGACCCATCACACTAGGACTGGTGCCTGTGGCGCCAGAATGCAGGCTTCAGATGAGCGCATGAGCTATTCAGCAAATTATTCCTGGAAGGAGACGTATGCATAGGCTTCTCGAAAACGTCACAGCTGTAGTGTCCAGATGTTGGCTGACATATGCCCCTGGGGTCAGCTTGGGAAAAGGAGTCATGATACTTTGTGACAGACTCTATATTACACTTTACATCAGTAGCAAAACACAATTTAAATTGATGATGGATGAGGTGGCTTGAAAGCTGCTGAAAATCACTTTTGTCACCATTGAAAGGAGTTACTCTTTACACAATGGAGAACCCCCATTAACCTTTGGGACTAAATCTCCTTCATTAAAATCATCCCAGGCTTTGTGTAAATTTTGCTTTAAATGTACCCATTGGTATTAAAAGGCAATGAGACAGCATGGGAAACTGGACATTGAAGTATTTAATGTTGCCTGGCAGAAAATATACAAGGTGTGGTCACTCCACATGCTAAAGGCTGAGAAATGCAAGAAATTAATCTCTAACCTCTCACCTTATGCTAGAATTTGCTGAGCACACTTAGAACTAAGGAAGCTGAAAGAAAAATCATAAGCTTCTAATCCAACCCATTTTAGAATTCCCCTCTTGCCAGTTTATCTTTCTTCATTTAATATAATTGCTCAGGACTCTCGGGAGTCAGGTAGTATATTCACAATTTGGATTTCGTATATTATATTCTCACCAAACAGTATAGTCATAACCCAAGGCTAACAACTTGAAGAACAAGCGAGGAAGGCTGCTCAGAGAGTTATCCCTAATACTTAGAATGAATTTGTTTGGCAGTGGTGGGGTGGTGGTTTCTAGGAGGAAGTAAAAGGTAGGTCCATCAGACCACTGGTATGGCTCCTGATAAGGTTAAGTTAGCTAACTTGGGCAGTAAGAAAGATGGCGAATTACCAAGACCATGTAAGGAAATGATCACAGAGCTTTCCCTGCTTAGGAAGGATATCCAATTTCATGCAAGAGATGGACATATGAAGATGTTTCTAAACAGAGCCCAAGGCGCATGTGTTGCTCCAGATTGGTTTAAGCACTTGAACTAAAAGGGGGACTTGGAGAACACTCAGAACTAAATATTCCTTCCAGACTATTTCTGACTTCCCTTAGCTTATTTTTGGAACATTCTTTATATTCATTCATTCATTCAACAATGAGGTATCATGTAAAGATGAAAAGGCATAACTGCTATCCTTGAGAATTACCTATGATTGGGATATAGATTATTGTGGAAATATTTATAAAATAAAGTATCCAGTACTTTAATAAACATGTGTTTGCTCTACACTATGGGCATTAAACAGGAATACTTACATGAGAGAAGATCTCGCGAAGGCTTTAAACTAAGACCAGGAAGACAAGTGGGTATTTCACAGAGGATAGTTTGGTTGAATGAGGACAGAAAGGACATCCTGGCAAAGGGAACTCCTTGGGCAAAGGCATTGATGAAATATATTCAGAGAAAATAATGTATTAGGAATAGCTGGTGACCTAGGCTTAGAAGTGGCTCCACATCCTAAGAAGTCCGCTGTATCGTGCTATATTTAGGGTAACCAGGTAACTTACAATCTAAACTAGGATGCTTTTGTGAGACATAGAGAGGTGCTATTAGTGTTTCCCCTGATGAGAATGTAAACCAGGAATGTCTTTGTCGAACTGAGACCCATGGTTACCCTAGCTTTAGGCAAACGGTACCACTGAAGGATTCTGAAGAGGAAAATGTTGATGTGAGTTGTAATTTTTAGATTGACAACACTCTGATACCAGCGTGAAGGCTGGATTAAATATCTTGACATTGAGAACTAGCATTTAGAAGGAACTTTTTGCTAGTGACGTGAACCCAAGGGCCCACCTTTTCCTGGATGGCTAAAGAAAAACTCAATTGGGTTAGTGAATCCATGAGGCCAGACTTTTCACCCCTTCAGATGCTCAAGAAGTGATATGACTTTGCTCTTTTACGTCCCTCAAAATATAATTTGCTGGTGAGCTAGCTAGTCAGCAAAACAAGGCTTCTTGTCATGATATTTTACTCAAAGAAAAATATTGGGGAAAGGGCTGAGGAGCTGGCAAATCACTGCTCCTTTTTCTCACTGGTCTCAGACCACTAATACTTGCGCAGTTCAGCTGATTCAGCGATGTGAGGCCTGCTGAAGCCCTGCACGATGCTCTCTGCCTTACTGGGCTGGTGGGGCCACGAAAGGAGATTGAAAGGGAGGAAGGGGGGCTGCAGGGCACATTAAAATGTCCAGAAAATCACTCTTGTAAAAATGACTGGGCCTCAAGCAAGTGCAGCTGTTTCTGCTTTGGCATATAATGTTTTCACAGTCAAACTTTCTGCTTTATTTCCTTTATCTTCTGGACTCTAATTTGCAATTTGAAATTTTACCAGTGGAGGAATCCTGGGTCATGGAGGCTCGTCCATTAGCTTGTGAGCTCCATTCCATGTTCCTTAGACTGTTTTCCTAATGACTCATTTTCACATCATCTTTCACATTTCTTTTTTTTGAGCTATACATTTTACATTTCCTTGAGGCAAAATAACCCTAGTCAAAGTTCTTATAAAACAGTTTTGTGTACATACCAGACCAGTATAAATAACATTAAGCTTTTAGACCCTTAGTCCTTTCTAAATGTGTACTGATTTTCTTGTTTGTGTATTTTAAATTAGCCTTGGTACAACAAGAATTTTTGAGCACACTGTTACTCTAAAACATGTGAAGAATTCTCATTTCCATTCATTTATGTATTAAAAGTTATTTGTTGAATATTTATCATGCCCTTGGCACTGTGCAAAATCCTGGGCTCACAGCTATTTGAAAGACAAAATCCTTACTCTTAAAGGGTGTACAATTTATCATAGGTAAATGGGGGAGGTTAATGGAAGGAATCATAAACACAGGCTATTTGTCTGTAGCAGTCATTCTCCGAGGGTGGTCTCAGTTCCAGCAGCATCTGTATCACCAGGGAACTTGCTAAAAAATGCAGATTATTGAGCCTGTCCCAAATCTGTAAAGCCAGAAGCTCTGGGTTGGGGCCCAATGGTCCTCGCTTTACCAAGCCTATGCTTGACTCTGAGGCCCGCTCATCTGAGAATCACCAAACTACAATATAAAAAGATACAAGTGTTGGGTGGTATGGGAGAACATGTGCAAAGGGGCTAACTCAATTGTGGAGTCACGGGAAGTTTCCCAAAGAAGTCATTTCTAAATGAAGAATTGATGGATTAGTAGAAAGTGGGCAAGCAAGGGGAAGGTGGGAGAGGGCCGAAATCAAGTCCAAGGAGATATATCCTGAAACAGGCTAGAAGTGAAAAATAGCAGAGCTTATTCAGAATTCAGGAGGAATTCAGAGAGGCGGGCACTTCAAATAGTAATGGGTTAGGACTGTTTACATCTCTTATCCAAAGGCAGGCAATGCCTACAATCACATCCACAAAAAACAGTATAATGAAAACCACAGCTGCTATCAGAGGTAACGGGTTGGTTTTACACATCAGGAAAGTAAGTCAAAATAAAACCAATGAGGAAAGAGGCACAGCTGGGAGCATCGAGTTAGGGAGCCTTTGGGATCTCTCTAGTCAGACAGGAGGAAGGTCAGAAGGAAGGATGATCCAGAAAATATTTGTGAGCTCCAATTAGGACTCCTCCAATGGATGGCATCTTAGACCCCAGCGGCTCAGTGGTGAAGAATCTGGCTGCAGTGCAAGAGCCACAGGAGACATGGGTTCAGTCCCTGGGCCGGGAAGATTCCCTGGAGGGGAAAATGGCAACGCACTCCAGTACTCTTGCCTGGAGACTCCCATGGACAGAGGAGCCTGGTGCAGTATAGTCCATAGCGTCGCAGAGTCCGACAGAACTGAAGCAACTACATGCACACACGCCACAAGGTGCAAAACGCCACAAGGTGGCTTAACTAACAGAAAATAATGTTCCGCAATTCCATGGGCTAGACGTCCAAGATCATGGCACTGGCAGGGCTGATTTCTTTGAGGTCTCCCTCCTTGGCTTGCAGAAGGTCGCCTTCTTTCTATGTCCTCACAAGATCCTGCCTTGGCACAGACATCCAAGTGTCCTTTTATGCATCTTAATCACCTCTTCTTATAAGGACACCAGTCATGTTGGAAGCCCTAATGGCCTTATTTTAACTGCATTATGTCTTTAAAGACCAATATCTAAATATAGCCACATTCTGACTTACTAGAGATCAGGGCTGCAACATAAGCATCTTGGAAGAACACAGTTCAGCCTATAAGAGCCATCAATAACAAGCAAGACTCAAAGTTCAGGAGAAATAGAGTCCTTTGGAAGTTAATTAAGACATGGATCCAAGAAGGCAGTGTTTGCCAAGAAAATTCAGGAGCCTTGTGCCTAGAGTAACGGGTCCATGTAAGAAAACATCCTGGTTTGTCACAACACACTCAAAGTTCCCGAGACTGAAAGGGATTTATTCTGTACCTGGGGCAACATAAACTCACAGGTGTGGAAAATGAAACTGTGATAATATGACATAATAAGTGTGCAGAGAGATGCAAACTGGTTGCCACAGAGGGAAATTGTATAGTAAAATGTCACCAGATTTGGAAATCAGAATAGCTGAATCTGAATATGAGATTTGCTGCCTTTCTCTTGTGTGATCTTGTTTGAGAAGATCAGGTAACCACTCAATCTTAATTTTCTCAATAGTGAAGGAGGTCTGCTAATACCTACTTCATGGGAGTCAATGAGATAATATGTATTAAAACAACCAAAAAACCAACAGTTTTACAAATGTAAGCTACTGTTATCAACTCCAAATATAACCATAGTTACTTTTTTATTGAGAGTTCTCCATAAATCATATATTTAAATTAATGTCTTCATATACATGATTTCATTTGGGAAGATCCCCTGCAGCAGGAAATGGCAACCCACTCCAGTATTCTTGCCTGGGAAATCCCATGGGCAGAGGAGCCTGGTGGGCTACAGTCCATGGGATCGCAAGAGTCAGACATGACTTAGCAACTAAACTATCAACATTTAACTGTTATCTGTAAATAAAATCATTCAAACAAACCTAAATTTGTAACTTCAAGAGAATTCACAAAAACAAGTGTATTTATCCAAAATAATCCTTTCTAAGAAATAGTTTATCAGTATTAGTTAGCAGGGTGTTTTCTAAGTTCAACATAAGTGATCAGAATTATCCACAGGAACCATGACTGAAGACACAGTATTTAAATGGAAAGGAGGCAATATTCCCTTTACAGAAAATTGTCTTATTTCAAATAATGCAGTGACATAGCGATTAAGTTCCAATGATAATTAGAACAAAGATGGCGGGCCAGAGGTGAAGAAGGGGTTGTAATCATTTGATACGGTTATTCAACTTTCTCTGGCTAACCCACCTACACAGTGGCAGTGACTGGATCAGGATGTCAGAGCTGGGAGCATTGTCCGGGAAGGTTGTTCTACAAGGTCCGTAGTTTTCTGCACTCCCAAACCATAGTATGTGACTTCTCAGGTGGATATTTCGACAAAGAGAGAGAGAACAAACCAGCAATAAATGCTGTCTTTTTGTCAATGAAAACCAAATGCCAGTCTAATCTATCAGACCCATCCCCTCAATTAATTCAACCAAAAACCTGAAGGACACATTGACATAGATTAGTCAAAATATGAGAGATTCAAAAATAATTTAAGTATGGGCCTAAAATGTGATGTGAAAAGAGCAACTGTAAAAGGTGGTTCTTAGACTTGCTACTGCATGCGTAGGCTAGAGGCAAAGACATTACAGAACAGAAGACATCTGAGTTGGGTTATTCAGCTAAATAGGAAGCATTTGTATGAATGAAATAAGAAACGTTTAAAGAAGAAGATTCAGATCAAATTATGTAAGTTTGAAACCACTGGGAAAGAGTGAGGTCTTCAGGCAGGTTAATCACATGTTTGTCCTGCAGCATCCCTATATATCTTGCTTTGTGTCCCCCACCAGGAGACTGGCACAAAGTAGGCATTGCCTCATCCTAGCCTTCTGTCTCCTGTTTGGCATCAGTCTACAGGAAACAGTAGACATCAAGAGCACACTGGGAGAAGGGAGGCAATTAAGCCAGGACTGCAGTCCCCTGAGCTTCCCCCTGCTACTTTTACTACAGGTTGGCTTTATCCCTCTACTAAAGGCCACACTTCTTACCAGACAACCTCAAATCTCTAGATGCTGGTAATGGTCCCTTCTCCATGCTTTACAGAGCCATTGATTTGGGGGTTCCCTTCCCATTGCCCACATTTGAGTAGAGAGTCCCTTTGCAAAACTTCCCACAATTATCCCACTTAAGCACAACTATATTCTGATGATATCCTGATTGGTACACTTATATAACAACCTAACTGAGGAAAAATTAGAAGTTTATTGTGTCCAGAGTTGCCAGGCTTAATTGATTTTATTTTCCCTTTGTTTTCTTGTCTCTCAATTCTCATTGAGATGAGTGGCTATTTAATATTACCAAGGATATGCAGAATGATTCTGAAGTTGCCATTTGAAGAATTGGCAACCTTGAAGTGAGGAAATTATTTTACATCAGAATTTTCTTTTCTCATAGAATATATTTAATATTCATAAGTCTATGAAAATCCTCATAGCTTATCTAATATTGTCCAGTGGTGCCTGAAACTAGTTCATGATCAAAGTCATCAAGACAGCTCTCTATATTTTTATTTCTCTTTAAATATATTTACTTCTATTTATTTTCCAAGCTGACCAGGGTCTCCTACATCAGAATCTCTAGGGGCAGCATCTGGATTTCTACTTTATTTTTATCTTTTTTACTATGAGCTTTCTGGGCCTATGATATCCATGTAAGGGGTGGTAAAATTAAGGACTATTGGCATCTTATAACTTTCTCAAGCTTGGATAATGAGACAGAGGCACAACCAGAATGAGACCCACTATTCTTCATCCTTAGTTATTAAGAGCAAGGGAATTAAGAGATGGGGAAAATCAACAGGAACTTCAGAGAGAGAATTAATGCCCTAATTTGGACAAAAGTGTAACACAGCATAAATTAAAGGAAAAAAAGCTTGTTCCCCAATCTCCAAAATTTTATGTTTACTAATTATTCAGGTGAACCTCATGTGGCTTTTAGGATTCCCACCATTTTGGTATGGACCTTTCAGAAGTGGTGTTTCTGATAATGACTGTGATAACCAAAAGTTCCCCCATTCTATTTACATGCTAGGATTGTAGTTCCACGGGAAGGACTCAGTGTGCTGATAAGTGATGGAAATAGTCATTTCATAAATCAGAAGATAACCCTGAGCTTTCCTTTGAAGTCTCGCTGTTGTTTCCTGACTCATTTCCTAAGGATAGAAAACCTGCCAAAGTCTTCCAAAAAGATAAACAATATTTAGCCAGCAGAAATACGGAGGCTGATGACAACTGATCAGATATTTTCTACCAGAAAATCATACAAAAATCCTTCAGTTTATAAAAGAGTTTCTCCTCCCACAACTCTTTTCAGCAATAATCCAGTCTCTTCACTGAAGAAGTAAGAACAGACTGGAAAAAGAGAAGCCAACCATTCATTTCACTTTGGATGAACTTTTTTGCCCTCTGATGTCTTACAAAAGATATTTGTTGAATTCTTCAACTATCAAAAACCAGAGAAGGAAGATTTTCCCACAGCAAAATTAGGAACGAGCCAGTTTATCTTATCTTCCGCTGCTTTTCTCTTCATCAGTTTAGGCTGTCTGAGCACTGCTGACAATGTTGGAGACACATTCCAGGGACTTTCCAGAGCACACAGGGCGGTATGGTTACCCTTTGGCAAGTGTCTTAAGACCTGAGGTGTCCTTCATCGGTATTGACCAACCTCGCTGTGCCCACTTAGGGCTAATGCTGTTATTCACACTCACAGCCTTTTATGAGTTTGGGGTTGGTTTCTTCTTAGACATGATTTTCAGGTTCACTGGCAACTTCACAACTTATTTGTACAAATGTCTGTCTGAATTTGTCGAAGAACTGTGACAACAGATCTTATGAGAACATTAGTTGCAGTTGCAAAATACTGTGGTTAAAAGAACATAGGAAAATAGAGCATTTTAGGTCAGTGTTTAGCAATGAGCTATTCTGAATATTTGGTTATAGTGTAGCATTTTTTTTAAACTTAGTTTTACCTACTTATGAAAGAACATAGAAGTTGGAAATCATGTACGTTAGTAAACTAAGACCTTAATTTCCTCTTATTTAATTTTCTGAATTTTTACAGTTTTGAAATCCTATACCTCTTTGGAATTATCTCAGATATTCATTCTTAAAGACTTTGGGTGGCTTTCTAAGCAATTTTTAATTTTAGTCTTTCAATAAAAGAGATATTTGAGTGCTGAAATCTTATACAGTATATCAGCAGAGGCTGACATAATGTGTAAATCACATATACTCCCCAAAACAGAAAACTTGTGTACATCAGGATGGCAGATATACCTGTCACTTTTATTTAAGAGTTTGATCAAAAGTTCCCTTGCTGGCCACTTAAAGTCACTAATGTGTTCTCAAAACTTGGGAAATTTGAGGCTTCAGTCTTTGCGATTGATAGGGAGGAGATATATAAAGTATTTTCCCTAAACCATAAAAACACTGAGAAATTTAATGGGCTATTTTAGATGGCAAATTCCAATTTTATGCCATTATGGATCTGGGATAAATGTAATGGGAATGCTTTAACATTTTGCATTCATGGTTTTTTACAACTTGTCTATTCAAACGACAAGAAGATTTTAAACTTGTTCTAGGATTCCCAGTTTTAAATGCTTTTTCTCTGGCATTGAAACTGAATCCTAATTTTTATTCTTTGAATCCATTTCTTTCAAATATAAAATTAATCATTAATAAACTCCTTTCTTCAGTGTTTTAAACTGGGTTTCCTAGGAGCAGAACTGGAGACAGGAATTCAGATGGGGGTATTTAATCAACAAACAGCCTTCAAGAGAAGGGAGTGAGAGAAGCAGGACAGGCCAGAGGAGGAGGTAAACTAGGACAGACACTCAGCTGGAGATACTCCAGCCAGATCCTACTGGATCTCTGAAGCATAAATCTCACCTCACATTGAGGCAAGCGCTCTATCATTTTTATCCCTGGTTGGTCTCAGACGCGGGTTCGATCCCTGAGTCAGGAAGTTCCCCTGGAGAAGGAAATGGCAACCCACTCCAGTATTCTTGCCTGGGAAACCCCATGGGCAGAGGAGCCTGGCAGGCTGCAGTACACAGGGTCGCAAAGAGGCAGACATGACTTGGCGACAAAATAAAAACAGTCTGTCATTGGCCATGGGTTGTAAAAGGGTAGCGTGGGGTGGCATAGCGTCTCAGGCTAGGCAGTACGGGATTAAAGAGAGAAATTCTCCAGAGAAGGGGACAACTGTGAGCAGCTATCATCTCAGGAACTGAGGCTGAGATAGAGGTGCCGCTGCTGGCAAGGCGATCAGGATGTGGCAACACGCCACTCAGACACACAGAACTCTTATTTGTTCTGGGCTGAACAAAAAGTAACTGTTTTATCAGTTTAACAGAGTATTAATGGCAAAGCTATTTTTCTCTTTAGTTAATTATTACTCAGATTAAAAGAAGAGCTCAGTTTTGCTTGACAGGATGGAGCTGAATTTGACTCCTAGCTCTTTCTACAATGCCCCCAAATCAGTAACTTGACTTTCCTAGGTTTCATTCTTCTAATATACGAGTAAAATGATGTCAATTTTCAAAAGTATAAGAATTAGTGGTTTGTTTCAGATATACGGAGAAGGCAATGGCACCCCACTCCAGTACTCTTGCCTGGAAAATCCCATGGGCAGAGGAGCCTGGTAGGCTGCAGTCCATGGGGTCTTGTACAACAGGGTGATTTGATGTTTTCATATACTGCAAAATGGTCACCACAGTAAGTCTAATTACCATCCAATTAGCTTACAAAGAGGGCTTCCCTGATAGCTCAGTTGGTAAAGAATCTGCCTGCAATGAAGAAGACCCCAGTTCAATTCCTGAGTCAGGAAGATCCCCTGGAGAAGGGCTAGGTTACCCACTCCAGTATTCTTGGACTTCTCTTGTGGCTCAGATGGTGAAGAATCTGCCTGTAATGTGGGAGACCTGGGTTCGATCCCTGTGTTGGGAAGATCCCCTGGAGAAGGGAAAGGCTACGCACTGTAGTATTCTGGCCTAGAGCATCCCATGGACTGAAGAGTTGGTGGGGTCTCAAAGAGTTGGACACGACTTTCAATTACCATATAAAGTTAATATACAATATTATTGACTGTATTTCTCAAACTGTACATTATATCTGAACACCTTACTTATTTTATAACTAGAATTTCGAGACCTAGAAAAAAAAGAATTAATTTGATCTCCTTAAATATTAAGAAATAATAACACGAGAAAAGACCGTGATGCTTGGAAAGCCTGAAGGCAAAAGGAGAAGAGGGTGGCAGAAGATGAGATGGTTAGATAGCATCACTGACTCAATGAACATAAATTTGAGCAAACTCCAGGAGATTGTGATGGACATGGGAAGACTGGCCCGCTGCAGTCCATGAGGTCGCAGAGTCAGGCTTAACTTTGCAACTGATCAACAACAGCAATTAACGCTGCAGGAATTACCAGTTCTGTAAATAGTACTGAGATAGTCTCCATTTTATTTGTAGTACAGAAATTAAAAACTACTGGGGCAGACCTGACTGGAGTATTTGCATTTTGCAAGATGCACTCTTGGCTCTTTACACTTGAAATCACTTTTAACACTCTCAACATATCTGCTAGGTAGAGATTGTGATCCCACGTTCTAAAAGGCAAATTGAGGCTCAGAAATTTTGAGTGACTCACCTGAAATTGCTCAACTAGCAGGAAGAGCCAAGATTTGAACACAAAGCTGAAACTTCCCACTTGAATCAGACATCTTGCTCTTTTTCAGCATTCTAATCAGTAAACTACCTTCCTAATTTAGATAAATTGTTTACAATTAGAAGACTTTCTGGGCACATTCATCTTGGTAACAAGACAGGTTGTCACGTGCCTGAACGTATGGTCTTAGAGAAAGTGTCAAGGAGTATAATGGTAAATGTCCTTTCAGATGTTCAGAGAATACTTCTGGTTAATAATTGGGTATCATTGGCCCGAATCCTAGTACTCTCTAGAAATTCAATTCCTCTGATGTTGTGTTTTTGTTTTTGTTTTTTTTGTAAGACTGCACAGGACCCTAAAAAATCATACTTTCAGATACATGGAGAAGAAACTTGCGTCTCTACTCATGTCCTCCTTCACTGAATTTTTGTTTGTTTGTTTTTCATCCTTTTATTTCCCAGGTGGTTGATGATCTCTTCACCTTCTCTCTGGGTTCTCAATGTCAGGGGCTAAAAATGAGACCTCATTTCACTTAGTGCGTGTGCCCAGCATGAATGGAAAAAGACGCAGGTACAATAGCCTAAAAAGGAAGGATTCTGCTTGAAATGCAAACAGTGCCTCATGCTGCCATTTACTTTATGACTCATTAAGAACACCAGCTCTGTCATTTTCCACATTTCATTACCAGTGTTTCTCCTACTGCTTGTCTTCTTTGTATGCATTTTTCAATTGCTATATTTTACTTCTTCATGCCTTCCTCAGGCCTCTTTAATTACTCTTGCCGGGATTATGCTGAGGAAGAGGGTTAGGGTGATGAAACGGAGTGCAGAGAGGGTTTGGCCATCTCTTTAAATGCCCTGTCAGAGGTACTGGGCCCCACTTGTGGATACCTAGTTACCTGATGTTCTCTGTTAGTGTGGGATACATAATACCTCTTGCTCCTCAGCTTTGGTTTCTAGCAATCAACTCCAGAGCAACAGAAAACATCACAAAATTTTGTCATAAACATATTATCATATTTAACTTCCCCAAAATCTATTTTTCATTGGAAAACTGTAGCTCAGAAAGTTTAAGCAGTTTGTTTAAAGGCACACAGATGGTGCTGGTAGATTTAGTATTCAGGTTTAGACCTGACTGACTCTAGGCAACAAACACGTTCAACAACTCTGACTCCAGAGAGGCATACGATTTCCCGGGGCTGCATCTTGGGAAAACTTCTTGTGGATTTTAGTACAATTGGTTAGGTGAGACACTAGAATATAAAATATGCAATGGCATCCAGGCCTGCCCCTATATTTCAGGAGACAGAACTAAGATCACATAGGGACCTTTGACCATGCCCTGTCCCCCTTTCCTTCCAAACCTGGCGCTTGAGGTTGCACCATAAGGGATCACTGGCCATTTCTTAGGCTAGTGATCTGGCCTCGCACTCATGCTCAGCTGCGCCCAGCTCTTTGCAACCTCATGGACTCTACCCCCGCCAGGCTCCTCTG
This sequence comes from Ovis canadensis, assembly GCF_042477335.2. Lineage (NCBI taxonomy): Eukaryota > Metazoa > Chordata > Mammalia > Artiodactyla > Bovidae > Ovis > Ovis canadensis. The sequence continues at coordinate 133,452,142 of NC_091247.1, read as the reverse complement.
TCCACTGAGTTTTCTAGGCAAGAATACTGGAGTGGGTTGACATTTCCTCCTCCAGGGGATCTTCCTGACCCAAGGATCAAACGTCTGCTGCATTGACAGGCAGATTCTTTGCCACTAAGCCACCTGGGAAGCCCTTCTTAGGTCTGGGGTCCTCTCAATAGGATGGATCTGGGAAAGGGGTTTATGCAAACCCCATAAGCAATGTCAGGGAATTCAAGCGGGGAAATTCAGGGTGTTCAGTAACTGGAGAAAAGCCTAGAAAGATAGGGGATGTGGGTAACAGGTGTCCAATGCACCCTTGCTGCATAAACTCCCATCTGATAGAGAGAAGTGCAGCTAGCAGAGCAGCAGGGCAAGCCAGGCAGGCAGCTCCAGGGCCTGGGCTCCCGGGCGGTACTGAGTCTGGAGCTACAGGCCGCCTGCCAGTGATCACAGAGCAGCACAGTTTGTGTACTTAGTGAGCCATCAAAAACACAATGCGACAACGAATTAGCTTTCATGAAGCACACCTGACTGTACGAACTATCCTTCCTCTGTTTGCTGCTGCAGATGTGTGGCCAGGACAGGATGGCCTCATCAGTGGGTTGGCATTCTAAGAAAGTGCACAGTTAATTAAAAAGGAAAAAAAAAATGTTCAGAGCGTTCTTTTCAGCTGCTAGCTATTACGTGTCTTTAAACGTTTACTCAGCCACTTTGTGCTAGAAACTGGAGTTACGTTGGAAACAATAATAAAGAGGGTGATATTAATAGCAACGTAAAGAAGATAATGTGCTCTGTGTTGTGTACCAGGTACCAGGTACACTTGCAGATACCAAGGTTATCAAATATAACTGATTCCTGCCCTTACAGAAACCTTCAGCCTACAAGTATGTAGGAGACATTTAGGATGAATTCCACATGTAAATAATTACAGTTATGGTAAGTGCAATTGAGAAATTTTGGGGTGCTGGGAAGATTTATGTTATGAGCCGAACTATGTCTCTTCAAAATTCACATGTTGAGGTCCTTACTCTCTGTACCTCAGAATGTGACTGTATTTGGGGATAAAGTCTTTCAAGAAGCAAATAGGTTAAATGGAAGTCATTAGTGTGGAATCTAATCCAGTATGACTGGTGTTCTTATAAGAAGAGAACATTTGGATACAGACACGTACAGAGAAAAGACGATGTGATGATACAGGGAGAAGATGGCCATCTATTAGTCAAGGAGAGAGGTCTGGAAAAACCAACCCTTCAGATACCTTGTTCTTGAAGTTGCATTAATAGTTTCCAGAGAGCCTGTGATCCTTTGTTATGGCTGCTGTAGCAAATTAATATAGCATGTAACACAGAAGCCTTATCTAGGCTAAAATCAGACATTGTTGAGGATGCCTTCTAAATACAGAGCCAAAGAAGAGAGAAGTCTTTACCCAGATGTAAATAGAAGAAAATGGAAGAAATCTGAATCATGGATGAACTGGGGGAAAACATCAAGGAAGTTGAACCACAATAAGAAATAGGTGGAGTGACCTTTAAACAGTTATTGGAGTTGGTGCAAACTGAAGGCAGTTGAGACAGAGTGGAAAGTTCACAGTCTTAGCCCAGTCCTTGGCCAGCTCTAGAGCTTTAGCTTCCTTGTTTATGCATGGGCGTGAAGACTCTTGAGAGTCCCTCGGATTACAAGGAGAGCAAAGCAGTCAGTCCTAAAGGAAATCAACCCTGAATATTCATTGGAAGGGCTGATGCTGAAGCTCTAATACTTTGGCTACCTGATGTGAAGAGCCGACTCATTGGAAAAGACCCTGATGCTGGGAAAGATTGAAGGCAAAAGGAGAAGGGGATGAGATGGTTAGATAGCATCACTGACTCAATGGACATGAGTTTGAGCAAACTCTGGAAGACAGTGAAGGGCAGGGTAGCCTGGCGTGCTGCAGTCCATGGGACTGCAAAGAGTCGGATGTGACTTAGCAACTGAACAACAACAATGCCTTATAAAGTTATAGTGAGAATTCAGGTAAAAGTTTTGTTCTTTGTTTCCTAATATGAAGGAAGAAGGAAAGAGGGGAGAGAGAGAGGTCAGTTAGGGAGAAAAGAAAAGAAATAAGGGAGGGAGAAAGAAAGAGAAAGATTGTGAATATATGATTTACTTGATAGATAACTGTTAGATAGTTGAGAACTTTTGAATAACTGACTGAGCACATTACTTTGTTTACATAAATATTTGTCATGCCTTAATATTACTTTTACAAAAAAATTTTACATCAGTTATCAGAATCTAGGAATCTGAGGCCTTGTTTTTTCAGTGTCTATTTATTGACCCCTAGCGGCAGGATTCTGCATTGTTCTAGGAAACTTGAAAAATAAATTGCTCATACAATAGAGATTTCCAGTCATTCTAAACATGAATTTATTCACTTGTTTATCCTATTTATTGAATCCATTTTATGTATCCAGCACTGTTTTGTGGGCAACTCAGCTAAACTGACCTCTATATCCTAATTTACACTAATTTAATCATTTCAATAGCCATGATTTCTTGAGCACTTAGTATATATTAATACTAATCACCAGCCTGGGCAGTTTTTGTACATTATTTCATTTGACATTGACAAGCAATGTTCAGAGTTGTTATTCTTTCTCTCAGGTCAGTAAACTGAGGCTCAAAATTATAAGATATTTTCCCCAAACTTAGTCAGTTAGTTGAAGAACTGCAGTTCAACCCTAACTTGCTTGGTTGAAAAGTTCATGTTTATTTTATTTTATCACACAGCATCTTAAACAAATCATTCATGAATTTATTTATTTAACATATCTTAACCTGCACTTTTCACTTTCATGCATTGGAGAAGGAAACGGCAATCCACTCCAGTGTTCTTGCCTGGAGAATCCCAGGGACGGGGGAGCCTAGTGGGCTGCCATCTACGGGGTCGCACAGAGTCGGACATGACTGAAGTGACTTAGCAGCAGCAAGATGTATATGCACATATATTTTTATATAAATGTGTGTGCATTATATACATGCCAGGGACATTATTAGATAAAGATGCATCTATTCATCCATGGACTATTTATTGAGCAGCTACAGTTTTGCCACACATTATGTAGTGTGCTGGCGATACAGTGTTTGCCAAAAAGATGTGATCCCTGTTCTCAGTGTGTTTAGGGCCAAATAGGACAGAGGGACTTGAATCACACAATTATACTAATAATAATGTATGCACAATTATAATCTAGGCTTCCCTCTGTTAAGAATGACAGTTCTAGTATATGTATATGTACATAAGAATCTAAATGCTCTTAAAAGTTACTAAAATGATTTTCCCCAAGGATACACCATTCAGCTGAGATCTGAAGGATAAACGTCTTGAACATGTATATGTTTAGAGGAGAAAGTGGCAGGGGCAAGTGGATAGGTGACAGGAGAGCTCCAGACTCCGGGACAGCATTTGTAAATGGCCTGTGATAGAAAAGGAGAATGCGCAGTTCGAGAAACGTAGTGTGGAGTCAGGTGTAACTGGGGAAGTGCAGGAGGAGGTAGATAAGAGAGGTGACCACTCTGTTTATGATGCTGTGTCTTTTCACCAGCATGATGACGCAGGAACTCTTCATCTGTATATGGCTATTGTAAAGGGAATCCGCCTGCAGAAGTTAGTATGGACCCAGGGCAGCCTCTGTGTATGGTCCCTACTGGGGATGAGGCTGGGCAGTTGGCCATATGCTGAATCAGTTTCCCTACAACCCCTGGGAATACAAACAGTGTCTTTCATGGGTAGCTCTATACCATGGCTCTTTACATTCTTGCCAATGTGGCCCCTTCACATGCAATCCCATAAACAGAACCCCAACATTATCACTCTTTTTATCTCTGCCCTCTTTGTCTTTCCTTTTCTTCTACTATCTGGGAAAATGTTTTCTAAACAAGTGCTCTCCCAATGATAGAAAGAAATGCTTGGTATCTTTCTTACGTTAAAGATACTTCTTTTTTCCTCTAGTTTCTGCCCGATCATACTTTTCTCTAGAAACACTGGATTCAACTCCACATGGAGGAGAGAAGAGCAGGAAAATGAATTACTAAGGGAAATAAACAAATAGTATGAGATATTTAAAAATATTATCCCTGCATATCTCCTGGAAAACCTGCACCCCTGCAAAATATTACAGAGTTCTCTAGATGTTCAACTTTCATTGACAGTAGGAAAATGTCTTGAATTGGTTTCTCCCAGACAAGGGGGCTTCCCTGATGGCTCAGTTGGTAAAGAATTGCCTGCCATGCAGATGTGGGTTCGATCCCTGGGTTGGGAAGATTCCCTGGAGAAGGAAATGTCAACTCACTCCAGTATTCTTGCCTGGAAAATCCCATGGACAGAGGTGCCTGGCAGGGTATAGTCTATGCATTCACAAGAGTCAGACATGACTTAGAGACTAAACCACCACTCCAAGACAATAAATTCCTCTCTTAGAGAAATTTCAGACAGTGTGAGCCCTGTTTCCCCTCTGTTCTCCCAGAATCAGGTGATTGAATGTGAATTGCTCCTTTGAGGTTAACTGCTTATTTCTCCAGGCACATTCCTGGGGTAGAGCACCCTCTCCCAAAGTGTTTGTTTTGTTCTGATTTTTTTTCCTGCCTTGTCTTTCAGATCAGGGCTCTGCAGTGGGATTTGAGATCTGGCCCATAGGCAGGCCTGTGGCACCTCCTTACAGATAATGCCCCATCTTCCACTACTTCACTTGCTTTACTAATTCCTTGGTGCAGAAGAGTCAAAGGTTCCCATTTTCTTTCCAGCAAGCTTCCTTTCAACTCTCTCAGTGAGAATAGTTTATCGTCTAAATAATTTTATTCAGGAAAATACACCCCCACTCCAGTGAAATTCCTTTGCTTGATCAGGTCTATTTTTCTCCTGCACTTTGACCCTTGGTTAGAAAATAAAAAGGAGGTGGGATTCCCACCGGCAGCTCTTTTTCTCTGATCCAGAAGTCCTCAGCGTAGAGCAATACTCTGCCCCCTCCTTGCAGAACTGGACACTTTACCCTGCCATCATAGTATTGACTGATTTGGTCTGCATTGCATTAAACTGTGTTAGACCTTAGACGCTTCCCTTGTGGCTCAGAGGTTAAAGCATCTGCCTCCAATGCGGGAAACACGGGTTCGATCCCTGGGTAAAGAAGATCCCCTGGAGAAGGAAATGGCAACCCACTCCAGTGTTCTTGCCTGGAGAATCCCTTAGACAGAGGAGCTTGGTAGGCTACAGTCCACGGGGTCGCAAAGAGTGGGACACGACTGAGTGACTTCACTTTCCTTCCGTTTCTGTAGTATATTCTTGAAGCAAACTGAACACTGCAAAGGATGCTCACATATCACTCTTCTGTCACCCACCTCGAAGCAGAAATCGAAAGCAAACCACCTGAATGGTAACATATAAGATTTTCTTGCATGGCACAATTGAAGAAGGAAATCTTGAGGCCTAATTCCTGGGCTCCTTATGAAAATGTGCTGAGAGAGCCAAGTGCCCAGAGGAAAATCCCACAGACAGAGGAGCCCGACGGGTTACACTCCACGGGGTCTCAAAGAGTTGGACATGACCAAAGCAACTTAGCACAAACACACTCTATCATTGCCATTTGGAAAATTAAACATTGGTATTTTTGCATGCATATGAATTGTTGTTATGCTATAATTCAAGAGCTCCACCAACATAATTTTCTGTAATGGTAAGATTTTAGGCTAGACATATTAACCTGAAAAGAGGATAGTATGTCTTGATGCTAAAAAAAAAAAAATTCCAGATGGTGAAGGTTGTTGGCATGCCCACGCTTCTCCTCTGAACTGAAAGCTGCCGCTGCTGCTAAGTCGCTTCGGTCTGACTCTTTGCCACTGTAGCCTGCCAGGCTCCTCTATCCATGGGATTCTCCTGGCAAGAATACTGGAGTGGGTTGCCATGCCCTCCTCCAGGGGATCTTCCTGACCCAGCGACTGAACCTGCGTCTCTAGTGTCAGCAGGCAGGTTCTTTACCCCTGGGGCCACCTGGGAAGCCAGAGACTGAAAGCAACTGAAGAACGTAGGATTAGTACAGAGGCTTCAGGGAAGAGGGGAGAGAAGGAGAAATGAGCTCCAGCTGGACCTCACCTTTCTTCTACTGTGAACCCCATGCCCCAGCTTGACTCTGATAATTGAGAAAAGTCTGAAACCTCCTATAGGAGCCACAACCCCTCTCCCCAGATGGAAAACATTTTGTTCCCTTTGATTCATGGGACCAAGCACATTGCTGGACACTGATTTTTTTTTTTCCTGATGTAGTGATTTCTCCTTGTTGGAATATTAGATGTACAGTGTTCTTCACAGAGCTTTGCCAGAATTGTCAGTCACCAAGGGACAATTTTAAGCCTTCAATTCCAAGGCAGCTGGCATCTTGAGGTGTGGTCACGTGTGTCCTTTCAGAGTTCTGCCAAGACCAATTATGGCACTAAATAGACTAACACGACAAAGTAATTCATATTCCCCAGTAATCTTTTCTGTTAATTAATGAACACTGACAGTGATCAAACAGCTCACTATGAGCATCCTTTTAAGACTGAGAGAATCCCGCAGGGTATATATGTAAACAATTTTCTTGCTGTTGTTCTCCCCTCATTAGTCATACATATTTGATAATATCCAGTTTTCAGGATCAGCCTGACAACCAGTTGGTTTGAAAGACCCTGTCCAAGGCCATTTGGCCTCAGGGTACAGTTCGTGGTCAATGTCAGTGAAATTATTCAGTGTAGGAAGATCTCAAATATGTTTGCATTTTGTCATCTTTTTTATGAACTACCATGATGGAGATGCCTGAGAGCTACTGGGTGAAAAACCCAGGCAGTGAATCAGTGTCTGCTGATCAAATCTCACAAATCCTTGATTCCACGCAACACAATCTTTCTGAGATCTAGCTGGGAACTGGCAAATTATTCCTCTGCATTCTGCTGACTAGAGAAAGTCACAAAGCTAACCCAGATTCAAAGGATGGGGAAATGGACTCAATGGGAAGTGGTCCAAAGTTTCACTTTAAGGAACACGAAAGAGGGTGGCATGAACAGCTGGGGCCATGCCTGCAATCAGTTCACCACAGTGAGACCACGCAAGGTGCCAAGCGAGTGGAAAGAATGTGAATATATCTAGGGAAAAGAAGTCAGGGGATATTTCCCAGAGGATGTGATTTCCAGGATTCATTTGGAATGAGAGTTGTCACTGAAAAAGTGGAGAGTCAGGGGAGAGGATGGCATTTCAAGGCAGAAAGATTGACCTAAGAAAGCATGAAATCAGGACACAACACCTTGTTGGAAATGATGCTGTTTGTGGCAGGCAAATGAAGAAGAGAGGTTCAAAACCAGTTTTTATTTTTTATTTTGTTTCCACACTTTATTTTATTTTTTTAATCTTTATGTTTTATTTTTTAAATTTCATTCTTTTACTTTATAATGCTGTATTAGTTTTGCCATACACTGACATGAATCCACCACAGGTGTACATGAGTTACCAACCCTGAACCCCCTTCCCACCACCCTCCCCATATCATCTCTCTGGGTCATCCCAGTGCACCAAAAACAGTTTTTTTGTGTGCAATTTGGAAATGTCCTATTTCCTTCTCTGTGTGTGTGTGTGTGTGTGTGTGTGTGTGTGTGTGTGTGGTGGGGGGGGGGGGCGTGGTATATGCTCAGTCATATCCGACTCTTTGCAACCCCCTGACTGTAGCCCTCCAAGATCCTCTGTCCACGGGATTTTCCAGGCAAGAATACTGGAGTGGGTCACAATTTCCTAATCCAGGGGATCTTCCTGACCCAGGGATTGAAACCTCATCTCTTGCGTCTCCTACATTGGCAGACAGATTCTTTACCAACTGTGCCACCTAGGAAGCCCCTATTTCTTTAATCAAAGGAAATTACTTTCCTTCTCTTTTGGTCATTTGTCTCATTATTGTTTATTTGATTTAAAAAATCATTTTTTTTTTCTGGTTCTCTTTGACATGCAGAATTGTAGGAAAACCCACCTCTGAAGAATGCAATTGTAGACTTTCACTGTACATGGAAATGTCTTTTTGACAGACTTGTCCTTACTGATAAGTTTTGAAGGACTAATGAACACTTCTTACCCTGAAATGGCCCAGAAGGGAGGCATTTGGAATGAATGATGTGTAGATAGATGACTGTCAATCAATCTGTCTAGAAAGCAATTCTCTGAATGGGAGAGGGTGATAAGGAAGATCTAGGCGAGATTTGAAAAGAGAAAGTATGACTCCTAGGCCATTGAGATTTTTTTTTTCCAAATATTCAGCATGATGAGAGAGAGGGAGGAAAAAAATTCCCAACAGCCATGAACACAAAGAACTGAAGAGCAGATATATAATATAGAAGCCAATGAATGATTAGTCTAGATGAGCTTTCATGAAATCATGCCGTTCTCATAATTTTCTGTTGGTCCTTTAGATTATACACTATTTCACAATTAAAAATAATCTTTGTTTTCATAACTGCAAACAAAGTATCAAATTTTGTTATGTTATGAAATATTGGCTCCAAACCAGATTAATTTGTCATTTGTTTGGATCCCGCCTGTGAGTTATGAAGACATATGTACCAGAACGGGAATGTTTTCATAGCTGTAGGATGATATTGTTCTTTCTAAATTTTTTTTTCAGGGTGTTCATATTCCACATCTAGGATTTCTACCTCTCACCTATCCCATCTATTTCTCTGGAATACCACTAGTGTTTCTCTTACTTTTTCCTATATAAAATGTTTTCTGTCTCTGCAGCCGCTCTCTACCCCAACTTAGCTGGACTGAGTATTCTCATTTTATGAGCAATCACTGAAGTTAGTACCGGTCTCTACTCCAATATCTGTTATGACAACACATTGCATGTATTGATGTCTGTCTTCACTATTAGACTGTGGTTTCCCTCAAGGGGGAAGTCTGTGTTTTCTTGGTCCTTGTGTCCTCTTTCCCTGTGATGAGGCCATAGCAGCCACCCAATATGTACTTGTGGAAGCAAGCTATGAATACATGAGTGAGTGACTCGCAACTGCAAGAGCAGCTTTGAACGAGATACATCTGTTTCCATACCAAAAAGATAAACATGTATTAATTTATATTTACTTCAAATAAGGCATTATTTATAAAGTCTTTTTATGTCGGCTTCCCTGATGGCTCAGACGGTAAAGAATCTGCCTGCAATGCAGGAGACCCAGGCTCGATCCCTGGATCGGGAAGATCCCTTGAAGGAGAACTTGGCAACCCACTCCAGTGTTCTTGCCTGGAGAGTTCCATGGACAGACGAGCCTGGCAGGCTACAGGCCTTAGGGCTGCAAAGAGTTGGATACGACTGAGCGACTAACACTTTATATATCCTATTATTCGATTAATACTTAGAACAACCACATCATCCCCCTCTTAAAAATAAGAACACTCAGGCTCACAGGAGGTTATACAGCTGCATGAAAGAAAATGCAAATATGCAGCCGCAGTGCCACAACCCCTATTCCACACCGTTGAGGAAAATAGCAGCTAAATGGGATGGCACTTCTGCAGACCATTCTCTGTAACATAAATGTGGGTCATTCCTTTGTTTCGGATTCATTTTTCTTATGTGTAAATAAGGAAAGTAGTCAAGAGTTCCCTTCAACTCTACCTGACTTACGAAACATACTCACATACTTGTTGAGAACTCTGTACCTGGGCACCACAAAATCTAACCACTAGATGGCGACGCAGCTCAACTCAGTGCCCCGGTCTGCACTCCTACTTAATGAAGAAAGCTGTGACCAAGGCAGTTTCCCACAGGCAGAAGGTTTTGAAAGATAGATATGTATTACAGTTGAGAATCCACCACATCCTTTGCCAAGAGAAAATGTCTTAGGTTGGTGGAGAAAGTGTTTTAGGTTGCTAGCCATCCATAAGCAGAAGGCTACTATTATTTATTTATTGCAAGGGACTGTGCCCAGCCCTCTAATACTTAGCTACTTAAATCCTAATGAAAACACTACCTATTAAGGATTATTATCTTTCTTTTACAGAGAATGAAAGGGAGACAGAGAGATTAAGGACATTTGCTAAGGTCACTACCAAGATCACCAATTCTAGTTTTTGCAATAAGAAGGCTAGGAGCATACTGATGAATGAGAGGGACATGCCAACAAATCTGACAGATATAAGTTTAGAGAGTAACTAGATGTGCCCTTTCAGATCACAATATTTGTTCTTGAAAACCACTTCCTTTGGTTCAGAATAGGGAAAAGGTAGAATCTCTGATTATCTCACCATAGCTGTTATCTACCAAGTTCTTCATAGCTGGATGGTCTTAGGCTGGCTCATTTGGTGATCCTAAACCTAGAAAATTGTAATGCCTTAGTTGCAGTGCTTGCTATTGTGCTTGTACCCTGGGAGATACTATTTCCTTGGGAAGACTTATCCAACCTATGCAGAGGCTAGAGAAAAGCCACAGAGGCAAGTTCTCAAGGTGATATGATGAGATTCCCTTATCTCAGGCTTGAGTTGAATCAGTATTTAAACATAGTAATTTTTTAAAGTTTATATTTCTGGGATTTCCCTAATGGTCCAATGGCTAGGACTTTGCGCTTCCAGTGCAGGGGGACTGGGCTCAGTCTTTGATCAGGGAACTAGATCTCACATGCTGCAGCTAAGTGTTCACATACCGTAGCTAAAGATCCTGCATGCTGCCAGCTAAGACCGTGTGCTGCCAAATAAATAAATAAAACAGTATTTTAAAAAGTTTATATTCCTTCTACCAAGTTGCATAGATTACTTATAAGTTTGGCCTCAATTTGAATGCTTTCTTTTGTGTGTATACCGCCCTCCCCCCCCCCCCCCCCCCCCCCACACACACACGGCTTCCCTGACGGCTCAGCACGTAAAGACTCCGCCTGCAAGGCAGGAGACCTGGATTCGATCCCTGGGTTGGGAAGATCCCCTGGAGAAGGGAATAGCTACCCACTGCAGTATTCCAGCCTGGAGAATTCCATGGACTATATAGTCCATGGGGTTGCAAATAATTGGACATGACTAAGCAACTTTCACCTTCTCAGGTGTAGCAAAACATCTCAAATACATATATATATATATATATCAACATATATATGGATATATATATATATATTCACACATACATACATTTTTTTCCTATGTTCCTAGACTGGAGGAAACATTTCTGGAAACAAAGAAGAAAGAAAAAAGAGAGGTCTTTTGCCCTAGTACTCTAATATTGACAGAGTACTAGGACACGAAACATTGAAGAACTGAAAACACATAGCTTTTTGTTGTTGTTTTAGAAAGCTAAAAAGATAGTAGGAATAAATCCGATAAAACAGCCTTCACTCAACAAAGCGGCACTTTTTATGCACACATGGGTAGCAGAGATTGTTCATTAGAATTGTGCCTCTATCTCGCAGGCTAATTCTTTTAAATGACTTCAAAGTAGGGAACACAGACCGAGGGGCAGAGGTTGGGGAGAGCACTCAGCCTGTGTCTAGGAGACAAATATTCTCAAAGATTGTAAATACTCAATTTTAGCTTTGCTTTTGACTTAAAGCCCACTGTGGAAGAGATTGCCAATGATCTTTCAGTATTTCTTCTTTTTAAATTCCTTTTAGTAATGAAATGAAGAAGTGAAAGTCCCTCAGTCGTGTCTGATTCTTTGTGACCCCATGGACTACACAGTCCATGGAATTCTCCAGGCCAGGATACTGAAGTCGGTAACCTTTCCCTTCTCCAGGGGATCTTCCCAACCCAAGGACTGAAGCCAGGTCTCCTGCATTGCAGGTGGATTCTTTACCAGCTGAGCCACGAGGGAAGCCCCAAATAAAAGCCGTTAGTTTTAAGTGAAGCCTTATGACTGAATTCCCCGACCTCCAATGGAACATGAGTGCAAGTAATACACCCAGCTTCCATGTACACTCTTTCCTTGAATGCAAGGACTGGAAAACAAGTGTTAATAGCAGCCACCCCTAGCCCTCCATGACTCATCACTGGTTATGAGAGTGACTTATGGGTTATTGCCTTATAACATCTATTGCATTTAAAAGTACTTTGTTACAACAACTAGCTACTATAGAAATTAGTGTCTGGATGTTTGTCATTTTTATAACAAAAACACATAACTGTTGATTAGCTGTCAAGCACTGAATGGTAAACAAATAACTATTCCAGCTCAGAGACCTGATGATGCCTGAAGTGCTGTGGCAAAGCATCTGGTAAAATCATTGCCTGTGATATTTGAGGCAGAGCTTTCGCCACCAAAGCATGTAGCTAACTCCAAATGAACAGCTGAAGAAAAGAAGAAAAGACTTCAAATTCACATGCTTGGACTAGAACTTAAATCTTGGCTTTATTGTTTATTTAGTTAGAAACCATAAAGTAAATGCTCCTGATGCCCCATGACAAGAAGTATCTCTCATTTATGCTCTTCGGATGGGTGTTCTGCTGCTGCTGCTGCTGCTCAGTCGCTTCAGTCGTGTCCGACTCTGTGCGACCCCATAGACGGCAGCCCAGCAGGCTCCCCCATCCCTGGGATTCTCCAGGCAAGAACACTGGAGTGGGTTGCCATTTCCTTCTCCAGTGCATGAAAGTGAAAAGTGAAAGGGAAGTCACTCAGTCGTGACCGACTCTTCGCGACCCCATGGGCTGCAGCCCACCAGGCTCCTCCGTCCATGGGGTTTTCCAGGCGAGAGTACTGGAGTGGGGTGCCATCAGCTCCCCTTAAAATATGAAAATATTACATCATAGTCTGTTAGATGAACATTGTCTCATTTCATTTGCATCATAAAGATACATTTCTCTAAGGATGTTAATAGACAAAATTAGACTTAACAAGTACCTACTCATTAATAGACATCTTGTTAGTTGTTCACTATTAATGATTTGAAACAGAGCTGGAAAATAAGCATTTTAAGTGCCTTTGCTCCCCTACCCTCCACCAAGGCTTCTCCAATCCCTCTTCCCTTGTCTTTGCCATCAGTCAACAGACATGACTACTTCATCATAGCAATATTTCACACTAAGCCTTCTTTTAGTCTCAAAATCATCCTCAAGCATCCTCTAGGCAGTTTTACTTACTAACAGAGCCAGCACAGAATAGGAGATTAAACCTATTTAACTTGTGGTGAGTCCAGGAGAATTTACATTGAATAGGTACACTACTTAAGGTCGAATTTCCAGCTAAGCAACAATTCCATCATCTTCCCAAAGCCAGCCAAGGACGTCCACTTCTTTGTACTGACAAGGATAGATCTGTTTGATTTCCTGTGAGTACCATTTATTTGAGTTCCAAGAGTCTGAGATCTCATAGCCATTTCCTAGAACCAGAAGGAAAGACTCATTTTAGCAATAAACAGCAGTGTCCACACTCTGAATTGGTAAGTAATAAGATTTGAGAGCAAACATTCAAGACTAAGTGCTACTTAGGATTTTGTAATTGTTCTTCTCAGCAAGCTTTACATATGGCTAGGTATGCATTTCACCCATACAACGCACTTCCAGACTTATTCCCAGGAGCACTGGTCAGCTCATCTTTGGAAAGTAAGGAACCATTACCATTCTTTTCATTTCACCTTGGCATTTGGCATTCACCTGAGAACTTCTTCCCACTATCTTATTCCAGTTTTTCACTGTAACTGTGGACTGTTCATGCCATTATTTTGCTATTTCAAAGGAAAAATGTTCTGTTGCTTTTGGGGGAGTATTCAGCAATCTAAGCCTATCACTAATATCTCTAAGCATATGCCAATTTCTATTTTTCCTTTATATTTTAAATTGGAAGACCCTAAACAGTATTCCAAAATCACTTTTTGTTTTTTTCAAGGTTATTTTGACAGTTTTGTCAAAACGATTTAAATAAATAATCAGAAAAAATTTTTCCTCTAAATAAATCAAAATAGCTAACTTTTGAGATCAAATTTATACTAGCAAATATGTGAAAACTTACAAAGGCTAGAATTATGTAGTTTGAAGAAATATATTTTTTTTAATTTTAATTTTTACTTTATTTTACTTTACAATACTGTATTGGTTTTGCCATACATTGACATGAACCCACCACGGGTGTACATGCGTTTAAGAACTATAGAGTTTTACATTTTTGGATGGATTTAGATACCAGATAGAATATTTGAAACACAATTTTAAATGTCTTTTACTGTAATACTATAGTTTTAGAAACAAGGAAGAAGAAAAGCAAATTAGATTTAATTTAATTTTGTGATTTTGATTAATTCAAGAATTATAAATCATTACCTACATTTTATGGCACCTAAAATGAAAAAAAATGCAAGATATGTACATAAATTGTATGCTTCTGAAACTGATATCCCAGGTGCTAAGGTACTCAGCTAGCAAGATAAGGGACACCAGGAGCCAAGATCCTCTGCCAAGTTCTCCAGGACTGGGCACCACAGAGCTTTTTAGAAGAGCAGCTGCAGGCCACCCTCACGATAAGACATTTGGAGGCAAGGACTCTGTAGGAGAAACTCGTTTGTCTTTTACTAACACAGGTAGCAGTTTTATTAAGAATGCTAAATCTGTATCTGATATGCATTTTAGATGCGTCTTCCACTAGGAAGCCGATGGCTAGCTTTGGTATACTATAAAAAGGGCCAGAAAAGGATTTAAAGTACCTGGATCCGTAACTACTTGCAGTTTTCTGGCATCAGTGGGATTATCTCTCATTACTCGTGTGCATGCTCACTTTGTGTTGAACACTTTGTGACCCTATGGATTGAGGCAGCCAGGCTCCTCTGTCCATGGGATTTTCCAGGCAAGAATACTGGAGTGGGTTGCCATTTCCTATCCCGGAGGATCATCCCGACCCAGGGATGAAACCCATGTCTCCTGTGTCCCCGGCACTGGCAGGCAGATTCTTTACCACTATGCCACCGGGCAAACCCTTTATTGCTCATGTGCAAAATGCAGAAGCTGGGTTATTTTGATGGTCTGAGAGTGGTTTAGAGAAAATCGCAGGGAGCATTGAATTCAGATAGACATATGTTAGAATTTCAGCTTTGCTGCCTTAGTACATGATGCTTCTGTCTTTAGTTTTTGACAAATAAGTTGGGAGTAGAAATATCTACCTCCAAGAATTTGGAGAATTACTCAAGTTAGTAGTGATAAAGCTGCTAGCACACAGGGAGATAGTGGCAGCTAATATCACTAATTTTGAACCTCTCTCTGTAGATACATTCTTTCAGCTCTGTTCTACTACTATCATCATAAGTCTAATTTTTCTGCAGTTGAACATTTCTTCAGTCGACATAGAGCTAGATGAGACCCGTAGATCCATAAGCTAGAGAAAAGCAGAGATTAAAAAAAAAAAAAACACATTGAGGAATAAACTGTAGAATGGCATAGAATTAGATCCCTACTGGGGGGAAGTGCCTCCTATTCTTTATTCACCATGTCTGTGACAATAATCGCTCATTCATAAATCCAATAAACATCAGTTAAACTTTGACTGTGTGCCACGTCCTTGTCCATGGGTTGATCTACCTCTTTCTCAAGCTGGTATAGGCTAAATCTGTTTCCTGAGTCCTAGCGGTGAATATTTTGATGCCAACTGGTATGTGATTATAGCTTTCTCATTTCTAAACACCAAAGCAGCTTTTCTTGATTTACCTCCAGACTATTACATGACATATGGTTTGGTTTTTGGATACTGTCTTCACACTTTGCTAATGAGATCAACTTTGTCTTCAGACTCCTTATTTAGAATATCTTCCAAGACTGTGTTCTGGGTTACTTGTATTCTCAAACATGAAAAGGAGTCAATTCAAGTTTCTGTGATTATTTCTACCAGTCAGATTTTATCTCGTGTTACATTTGCTTTGGATGGTGCTAGAACATAACAGGAATTCAAAAGTTCCCAACACTGGGAGAATTGCCACTTAAAAGCAGGGATCTGTGTAGAAATACTCTATAGGTCATATTTATATGTCATGTGCGTAAGACAGGCTAGCAGTGAAGATGGAAACTTCTGGCTCCTAAGTCATCCGTGAGGTGTTATGAAAAAAGGTGTGACAGCTCTGACCCTCAGTTTCCACATCTTAATAACTGGGGAAAAAATAGTATCTTAGTTCTCAATGGCAGCTTTGAACAATAAGATAGATATTAGAGCTAGATAATTGTAAAGTACTTTGTACCAGTTATCAGGAGTCCTGACATCGTACCTGAACTAGGCTGGAACACTAAAGGTGGTCTGAATTTGAGCATCAGAGAGAATGATGACTTGGAGTACAGTCGGGCCACTGGTGAATCAGCAAACACACAAAGCACAGAGAGAACACATGGTCAAGGATGCCACTGAGTGGACCTGGTCCAGGGTCCCTCTGTTTACCCTCACAGACGAGTGCCCTGTGCAACCAAATCAGACCCAGGATTCCTGTCTTTCATATGCTGTTTTTCCTGGAGGGTTGGGAAGGGGAGGTTATTGACGTCAGCATGCGGTGTGTCAGCTGCTCAGTCATGTCAGACTCTTTGCTACCCCGTAGACTATACGCCACTGGGCTCCTCTGTCCATGGGATTTTCCAGGCAAGGATACTGGAATGGGTTGCCATTTCTTCCTCCAGGGGATCTTCCCGAGCCAGGGATCAATCCCCTGTCTCCTGGTCTCCTGTCTCTCCTGCACTGCAAATGGGTTCATTACCACTGAGCCCTTGGGGTCAGCGCGTGGTGGTAAGCCCTGTTTCCACAGAAGGAAATTCTTGTTGTGCCACTAACATACGCACTCACAAAACATTTCTTTCTGTGTTATTGGGCCTTCTTGAAGTTTTAGTCATCTGGCCGGCTTTATCTGACCGCTGTACTCTCCCTACAGGAACTTCCAAGAAAAAGGAAGACTTTGGCTTTGACTGAGAGAGGTTACCGAATATAATCAATGGACGGAGAGAAGACAACCACCCAGTAACTAAAAGGCATGGTGGAGACAAACACATACAAAACCAGGCCTGACTCGAATAAATCAGACTCTAGGAGAGTTGTTATTTATTTAACTCTCTTAGATTCCCCCACCTCTTCAGTCTTTCTCTGATCTGAGCAGACTCTCCGTACCCCAGTTTTCTACTCTGCCCTGGAAGCGCCGCAGCTGTTTCAGGGACCGTATCAGTCCACAGTTCACACTGCAGGAAACTGCCTATTCTCTTCCTGCCTCCCTTTGGAATGTTAATTAGTCTTTCCTGTCTCATAGGCATCCTGATCCTTGAAATCAGCCTTCAAAGGTACTGAATACAAATATGAAATGCAAAGCAATAGGATTTAAGGAAAAAGGCTGACTTCAGAATCACGTAGACCTGAGCATGAATCTTGGTTCCATCACTTGTTTGCTGGAGGATTTGAGGCAAGGGTTCTAATCTCTCTGTAAACTGTTGTCTCCTTATCCTTGATCAGGCATGGTGAATCCCAGCTCAGAGGCGGGTGTGAGCTCCAAAAGTAAATTTTATGTGAAATGCACATGGGAGGCTGTCAACAATTTACATCTTCCCATTTGTCCCAATCTGCAAAGTTGGCAGTTTCAGAAACAGGGCTATGAGGAATACTTTTGATCTAAGAAATTAAACTCACTTATTGGTTGCCTGGGTTTTTGACAGCCCCTTGCCTAGCCAACTTCAGTTCTCAGCAATTTATGGTCGAGATTCTAAGGAATCAAGATGGAGGGTAAAGTATCTATATGCCACATTTTCCAGACTGTGTTTTAAAAACAACTCAATTGCTATTTATTTCTTATAAAATATACCTCAGATATATTCACCGTTTGCCTGTGAGTAGAACATAGACTATACCTTTTACTTATTTTTTAGTTTATATCTAGGAGTTTCAATTTATGTTAGATCTTTTCGTTTATATTGGATCTTTCTTAAATATGATTCTTTTCTTCCCTTTTTTTTTGAGTGTACCATGTAGGTAGGAATACATTCATGTTGATAAAAAATATTTAGAGTCACATTCTTTGGAATATGATGCCATGAAAGTGCTGCACTCAACATGCCAGCAAATTGGGAAAACTCAGCCATTGCCACAGGACTGGAAAAGTCAGTTTTCATTCCAGTCTCCAAAAGGGGCAATACTGCAGGATGCTCAAACTACCACACAATTGCACTCATCTCGTATGCTAGTAAAGTAATGCTCAAAATTCTCCAAGCCAGTCTTCAACAGTACATGAACCGTGAACTTCTAGATGTTCAAGCTAGATCTAGAAAAGGCAGAGGAATCAGAGATCAAATTGCCAACATCCACTGGACCATCGAAAAAGCAAGAAAGTTCAAGAAGAATATCTATTTCTGCTTTATTGACTATGCCAAAGCCTTTGACGGTGTGGATCACAATAAACTGTAGAAAATTCTGAAAGAGATAGGAATACCAGACCACCTGACCTGCCTCTTGAGAAACCTGTATGCAGGTCAGGAAGCAACAGTTAGAACTAGACATGGAACAACAGACTGGTTCCAAATAGGAAAAGGAGTACATCAAGGCTGTATATTGTCACCCTGCTTATTTAACTTCTATGCAGAGTACATCATGAGAAACGCTGGACTGGAAGAAGCAGAAGCTGGCATCAAGATTGCCGGGAGAAATATCAATAACTTCAGATATGCAGATGACAACACCCTTACGGCAGAAAGTGAAGAAGATCTAAAGAGCCTCTTGATGAAAGTGAAAGAGGAGAATGAAAAAGTTGGCTTAAAGCTCAACATTCAGAAAACGAAGATCATGGCATCTGGTCCCATCACTTCATGGCAAATAGATGGGGAAACATTGTTAGACTTTATTTTTTTGGGCTTCAAAATCACTGCAGATGGTGACTGCAGCCATGAAATTAAAAGATGCTTACTCCTTGGAATAAAAGTTATGATCAACCTAGACAGCATTTTAAAAAGCAGAGACATTCTTTACTAACAAAAGTCCATTTAGTCAAAGCTATGGTTTTTCCAGTAGTCATGTATAGATGTGAGAGTTGGACTATAAAGAAAGCTGAATGCCAAAGAATTGATGCTTTTGAACTGTGGTGTTGGAGAAGACTCTTGAGAGTCCCTTGGACTGAAAGGAGATCCAACCAGTCCATCCTAAAGGAACTTAGTCCTGAATATTCATTGGAAGGACAGATGCTGAACCTGAATCTCCAATACTTTGGCCACCTGAGGTGAAGAACTGATTCTTTGGAAAAGACCCTGATGCTGGGAAAGATTGAAGGTGGGAGGAGAAGGGGAAGACAGAGGAGGAAATGGTTGGATGGCATCACTGACTCATTGGACATGAGTTTGAGTAAAGTCCGGGAGTTGGTGATGGACAGGGAGGCCTGGCATGCTGCAGTCCATGGGATCGAATGAGTTGGACACAACTGTGTGACTGAACTGAACTGACTTTCTCTTTCCTTTTTAACATTTCTATTTTATATACTCACATTGGTCTTTGAGCTGTATTCTGGTCAGAATCAAGCATGATTTATGGTTGCAAACAATTTTTTGGAAAAAATTGAAATTGTTCCTTTACTTAGAAAAAATGTGTGTGTTCTTCCAGACAGATAAAAAACAGAAGCACCTTTAATGTATGTACGTTCAGATTCTCTTCCGGAAACTGAAAGTCTTTAGTCTATTATTATAAATATTATATAAATTATCTTTCACTTTATACCTTACAGGGGGATGTTTCCACTTCTGGGAAATACATAATATTAAGGATCCCACAGGACTCAGAGGGATGGGAAGAGCAAATTGCCCTCCAGAAACCACTCAGGATCTGTGATGATTGACTTCCTGTTGGTTTGTTACTGTTCTAGGCTGTTTCTGATGAGCTAATTTATTATTAAATTGAAGGACTTTTAAAAAATATTTATTAGTTAATAGTAAAGCATAGCTCAGGCACTGAATACACTGTAGTATTCAAGACTGTCTACATAACTCAGTTCTGTGATGCAAGGCTAATAGGACCTGGGAAGTTGATGCACTGGAACATGCCCAGAAATGGGATTAAAAAGGCCCATGCAAAAGGAAGAAGTAACATGTAGATTAAAAATAATGCTGGTGGAGCAATACGAAAAGCTATTTAGCAAAACTGTAAGCAAGGGAAAACAATCGTGACAGCAAAAGGATTGTAGAAAACCCACTGCAGTATTCGGAGAAGGCGATGGCACCCCACTCCAGTACTCTCGCCTGGAAAATCCCATGGATGGAGGAGCCTGGTGGGCTGCAGTCCATGGGGTCGCTAAGTCGGACATGACTGACGACTTCACTTTCACTTTTCACTTTCATGCATAGGAGAAGGAAATGGCAACCCACTCCAGTGTTCTTGCCTGGAGAATCCCAGGGATGGGGGAGCCTGGTGGGCTGCAGTCTATGGGGTCGCACAGAGTCAGACAAGACTGAAGTGACTTAGCAGCAGCAGCAGCACTGCAGTATTATATGCCCCGATGTGAAGATGAAACTTTGATTGCAACATAAAGAAATGATTTATGTTTAAGCAGTTGTTAAAACAGAAAGAAAATTTTTTTGTTTATACTCATGCCAGAAAAACACGGCTAAAGTTTATTCTAATTCTGTGAAACATTAGTATCTTTGACACAATTTCAACACTGTGATTTTTGCCAACTAAACCTCAGAAATATCTCAAAAAATCTGCAAATGTTCCCAACTCCAGTGTTTATTGGGCCTTTTGTAATATAGATGGATGATGCAGAAACTGGCATTAAGTTATACACAATGATAGAAATATTATATAATATGGAAGGAATGTAATACTTTTCTTAATTCATGAATTCCCTAAAAGACCCGAATTATCTGCAGTGAGAAAGCAGAGAAAATGTTGGGGCATGCAGAATCCCAAAGAACTGTTTTTCTTAAGGAAATATATATCCTTGCAACTTGAGAGATGAGAAGACAATTCTAGGTAAGTTTTTTTTTTTGTTGTTGTTATATTCAGAAAACTGAATTCTAACTGAATTGTATTTATTTAAAGATCATGTTGAAATTACTTTGTTTTCAATTTTGTGAGTTAAGCCACATGATTCAATATCCCAAGCTATACCTTCTAAGTGAAGCTAATATAAACATTCAATGCTTTTTAATGTAGAATGGTAAGTGCCGCGTTGACATGAAGGCCATGTATTAGAGCTCTTTTACTGTTTGGGTTAGGAATCCCCAGTGTTTTTTTAATGTGTTTATCCTCCAAATGTGCTTTGAATCCACTGGTTATTATGAGTGCTTTAAACAGCAAGTGCCCCAGAGCACGTTTTCCTCATGAAGAAAGACTCATCCATGTAATTAATCTTAATCTACTCCTTTATGCTGTTGCTGGCTTTATCTTTAAATGGAAATTTGCCTTACTTCCCTTAACCTTTTCTATCATTTCTTTTTACAGCTAAAGAGTTTCCTTTTCAAGAATTTTTTTATTAAAGTATAGATTTATAGATTTATAGTATTGTGTTAGCTTCTAATATACAGCAAAGTGACTCAGTTATGTATAGGTATTATATATATTCCTTTTCATATTCTTTTCCATTATGGTTTGTCACAAGATTTTGCATATAATTCCCTGTGCTATAGAGTAGGACATTATTATTTATCCATCCTATCTATCATAGTTTGCTTCTGTTAATCCCAAACTCCCCGATCCTTCCCACCTGTACCACCCCTTGGCAGCCACAAGTCTGTTCTCTAGATCTGTGAGTTTATTTTTGTTTTGCAGTTACGTTCATTTGTGCCATATTTTAAATTACAGATGTAGGTGATATCATATGGCATTTGTCTTCCTCTTTCTGACTTAACTTCAGTTGGTATGATCATCTCAAGTTCCATCCATGTTGCAGCAAATGGCATTATTTCATTCTTTTTATGGTTGAGTAATGTTCCATTTGAGCTGTATCCAACTCTTTGCAACCCCATGGACTATAGTCCACCAGGCTCCTCTGTCCATGAAATTTCACCAGGCAAGAATACTGGAGTGGGTTGCCATTTCCCTTCTCCAGGAAATCTTCCAACCCAGGGATTGAACCCAGGTTGCCTGCCTTGCAGGCAGCTTCTTTACCATCTGAGTCACCAAGGAAGCTATATATATATATATGCATGTATCTTCTTGAATTATGGTTTTGCCTGAGTACACACCAGGAGTGGGATTGTTGGATCATATGGCAATGCTATTAGCTTTTTGAGGAACCTCCATACTGTTTTTCATGGTGGCTACATCAATTTACATTTCCACCAGCAGTAATAAGAGAGTTTCCTTTTCTTGGCAACGTCTCCAGCATTTGCCCCTAACCCCTTCTTGATCTTTTCTTTTTCTCTGAAAACTTCTGACCAAGAAGAAAGAAACATCATAAAAAAATAAGTCCATGTTACTTATCGTGAAATTGATTGGAATTAAATTACAAGCATTCCTTTACAATTGGAGACATGAAATCACCATGGATTAAAGGCCCGCACAGAGCCAATGAGCTATTTGATATGTTGCAAAAACAGAGTGGAGGAAGTTTAGTTTTTCAGTGTGGTCAAAACCTAATGTTATCAAAATGTTTATAAATTGTCATATCATCTTTGTGCTTGCTGGTTGTTTTACATACACAAATATCTCCCTTGCTTAGCCAATATAAGTAATTTGTATGACGTGTTTGTTTTTTTTCCCTCTCTTCCTTGAAAAACACCTAGAACAAAATATTGCAAGAGCTCTCACAAACAGAAGAAAGCAAAAAGTGTATTAGCTATGTTTTTTACCATTTAGGTTTCAAAGTAAGTTAACAGAAGTAGTTATGGATAGATTTTATTTTTTCCATTTATTCTTTCAATAACAAGCATTGCCAGCAATTCTAAACTGATTCCCAAGAAAAGTTTTCCAAAATAAAGCTATTATCTATCTTTCTTATGTTGAAGTCCAGCTCTTTCCTTTTATCCTTATATTTTTCGGTGGATGATGCAAGTATAAGCCCTTGAAATTTTATGGATTAAATCTGAACATATCAGAGCTCATTTCTATCAGCTGCACCTGTCTTTGCCTTTCCTAGATGGACATGTCCACATAGACATCAAAAAAACAGGAAGAAAAAAAGCCTGTGGCAAATACAAAGGGATTTTTCCTGCGGTATTAAGTATACCCAAAGATTAAAGACATGTCGAAATTCATAAAATACATGTGAAAAGCAACTGATGACAGGAACTTGAAAGAATCAGAATTTTTGAAATAATTTATTCTGCAAGGTGGTTATTGAATTTAAAGAGAGAGAAGGTAAATTTGATGGGAAGTAAAAGGTTGAAGGACACCTCCAATCTAAGTTGAATTTTTGGCATGCTCTACTCCAGCTCACACTGGTCAGTGTGCTATTTCTTGAATATGCCCAAACATGTTACTGCTTTGGATTTTTTGTCATTTGCTATTCTCCATATCTGGAAAATTCTTCCCCCAAATAGTCACAGAGTCCACTCCATCAGTTTACTTAGATGTCTGTTCAAATGCTACCTTATTAGAGATAAATTTTCTACCCTCTTATTTAAACAGCACATCCCTATCAACCTCTAACTTTCTCCTTTGCTTTGCTTTTCTGCATCACATTTATCTCCACCTAATATATAATCTGTTCTCTGCTGTATCCCCAGTGCCTACAACAGTGCCTGGAACTCTACAGGGCTCAATGTATATGTGTTGAATAGAGAAATAATTTAAACAATCTTTTCTATCATCCAGGGAAATCTTGTCAGTGAACCTCAAATATTATGATACCTGCTGAGTATGTCATTAGATTAAATGGAAGAGGGTGGTTTTGCAGGATTTTTGACCCAGGTCTTAAAAAACTCTCCCTGCCCCAATTTTTTTGAAGATTTCTTTCTTCAAAATGGCAGTGGTATCTTTCTGCTTTTTATATAGTTCATTCTTACTGCATAATCCAAAAAGATTTCTGATTTAGAGAATTCTGATGAATTGTCTATAGTGTATTTCATTAGGTGCTAATGATGTGTCCTGATACTCTTATTACAGTTTTCACTTTGTTTCAGAGCATATTGTTTGGGGATTTATTGTGCTTTATAACCAATGAGCATCTCAAAGCAGCTATGCTATCCAGGAGCCCTTCTGCCTGATGCAGCTTTTGACAGATCAACTTTATATTGGTATTCTGATCTTCCTGACACATTTGGTTGTAGGTGACACCAGTTGCCATTTGCAGGGCCTCCCAGTGGTTATGGCTTCCCTGGAGTCACCTATGTAGCATAGTGAAGACTAACAGTGACCTATCTAGAGAGTAAGTCTTGGCAGCTTAATTGACCTCTTGCTGTGTATTCATATCAAGGGAATATGTTCTGGGTCCTAAAGTACAACTTATGGTAGAAAGTTTTCACAAAATTTTAAATGAACTGGATCTTTCCTCACTTTTTAGCCCTTACATAAGTCCTCCTAATCCACACCTATTCCAGCACCATGATAAAACAAAAGCATGGTTTATAGAAAAATAAATTGATAAGTTGAATGTCATTAAAATTAAAAACATCTACTCTGGCCTTGTCTAGTGGTCTGGCAGTTAAGAATCTGCTTGCCAGTGCAAGGGACACGGGTTCAATTCCTGGTCCGGGAAGATTCCACATGACATTGGGCAACTACGCATGTGCGCCACAACCGCTGAAACCTCTGTACCTGAGAATCTGTGCTCAGTAACAAGAGAAGCCATCAAAATGAGCAGGCTTCACACTGCAACTGGAGAGGAGCCCCCACTATAGACAAAGCCCATGGTCAGCAATGAAGACAAGCACAGCCAATAAATAAATAATTATATAATTAAAACATTTTTTCTCTTCATGAGACATTGTTAAAGGAACGAAAATGCAAGTCACATTCTGGGAGAAAATGTTTGCACAACATATATCTATATATGTATGTTACTTGATTTGTGATATTTGATAAAGGTTGTGTCTTCAGAATATAAAGGGTACTTACAACAGAATAATAATGAAAATGAACAATACAACTAAAATTTTGAATAAATAGTTCAGTAAAGGATATATGCTGATGATGAATTTTGGAAGTACAAATTAATCAGATACTGCAATGAGCTAACACTATGTTTCTATTAGAATGGTTATATAAAACAGACCTACTGGACAGAGTGTTGGCAACATTGCTGGGGAGTTAGAACTGCCATGTATTCCTGGGAAGAATGTGAAATGGTACAAACAGTTTGGAAAATAGTTTGGCTGTTCTTAAACAATTAAACATAAACTCAGCTATTTTCCTCCTATTCATTTATTCAAGAGAAATAAAAGCATATGTTTTTACAAAAACTTTTATGTGAATGTTAATTACTAGCCCAACTCGTAATAGGTAAAAAACTGGAAACAATTCAAATGTTCATCAGTAACTCAGTGGATAAATAATCTGTACATTTGTAAAATAAAGTATTAGTTAGTCATTAATAAAAAAGAATTTATCCTACAAGTGAAGTGAAGTCGCTCAGTCGTGTCTAATTCTTTGCGACCCCATAGACCGCAGCCTATCAGGCTCCTCCATCTATGGGATTTTCCAGGCAAGAGTGCTGGAGTGGATCGCCATTTCATTCTCCAACATGGATGTAAATGTTAGTTAGCAAAATAATTATTTTGAGTAAAAGAAGCTATATAAAATAGGACATAGTGTAGGGTTCTATCTAGTCTAGCAAATGAAAATTAATGTACAGTAGTAGAAAGCTGATAAGTGGCTGCCTTCTATGGCAGGAAGGTGAGGAGGAGCAAGAGTGAGGAATTATAAAGGGGCAACAGGAAACTTTTAGAAGTGACAGTTTCATTTAACATCTCTGTTGTGGCAATGGCGTCTTGGAGATGGATACAGATATAGATATAAATATAGAAACATGTGCAACTGTTTTATGCCAGTTATGTCTCAATGATTCTTTTAAAAAAGAACAAACACACAAAACAATATAAACGCCATTATCAGCCTTTTGCTCCCAACCACTGCATAGGTGTCACTGACTATATGGATAGGTTGGCACTGGGTCAAGGGCTCACTGTGAATTTACCAGCTGTGGGTAGGGTGTGGAGATGTAGCATCCATACGTTGTTATCTTGAAGACTTCTCTTTAAGAAAGTTGCCTTAGGTTGAAGGGTTGCAGGCATTCTCAGACTTGGTCTGTTTTTTCTAATATAAAAGAAAATGCAAATGTCACCAAGAATAGACAGAAAATTAGTGAGTTAGGCTTGAAACATTTCTTACCACTCGTTGCCCCTCGGGCTGGTTTGCAGGTCCAGTCTGGTTGTGACCTCATTAAAATTTTTTAGCATTTCCATTTATCCTGGTAATTTCAAATTTCACATTCCACATTCCAAAAAAGTAGATATTGCTGAGACTTTGAACTTTGGTTTGGAATGTAATCCTACACTCTACCAGCCATCTTATTTTATCACAACACTTGACAGCTGTTTAAGGCTGTTATATTGAATTAATGTTCAAAGAAGTTTACAATTACTCATTAGGAATAAAACACAAACCTTCTTTTTAGTGTTGGCCAGCAAAGAGATGCCAGTGTTTTGTTGCTAATGAATTCTTAGATTTCATCTTTCTCTGTCTCACACATTTTGATTTTCCTTTCTTAAAAAGGCTACTCAAGCGAATAATTATATACTTAATATCCCTAGACAGTTGGTGGACAGATTTTAAGAAGGCATTAAGATAATTTCAAAGTCGGAGCATAAGAGTTGAGCAAATCACAGAGTAGGTATTGTACATTATTCCTTTCAAACATATTCATCAAACATTTCCTGTGTGTTGGGCATCATATTGGAGGTCGATGAACAAGAGTGAGGAAAAAATTGATTGGCTTTTTGCCCTTAAATAGCTTATAGTACAGGAAATGCATTCAATCAGATGTGCAGTTTACTCCAAACTCTAGCTTCTAGTTCTTCATTCTGCATTTCCACTCAAATTATCTTAATTCAGTAACTTCACACTTACATTACTGAGGTTATGGAACAGCTCAGAGAGAGAGGATTCTGATATAGATCTTCTGAGAAGGTAAGCCTTTCTCTTCATCTCCCCCCTCTTCTTTCCTCCTAATCTTCCATCTTTTTCTCTTTGCTTTTCTCTCCCACTTCTTTTACCATTTTCAGTGTTTAATTTTGAAATAATTCCAGATGCCTCCCAAATTTTCAAAATTAGTGCAAAGAATTCCCATATGCCCCCACCCAGATTTCTTTTTATCACCGTTGCTTGTATTCACTCTCTCTGTCCCCCTAACACACCACGGATGTGGCTATGGATACAGATGTTCTTGTTTAGTTGCCGAGTCATATCTGACTCTTCTGACTGTAGCCCGCCAGACTCCTCTGTCCATGGGATTTCCCAGGCAAGAATATTGGAGTGAGCTGCCATTTCCTTTCCAGGGGATCTTCCCGACCCAGGGATCACGCTGACATCTCCTGCATTGGCAAGTGGATTCTTTACCACTGAGCCACCAGGGAAGCCCTGGATAAAGATATAAGTATTGGTAATAACATACCTGTATCTAAAAATTTTTTCTGAAATATTTCAAGTAAGTTGTAGACATGATACCCTGTACACTTAAGTTTATTAGTATATATTTTCTACTATGTAATCACATCTCATGTATATAATCAAGAAACTAACAATTCCATCATATATATATATGTATGAATATTGTTTACCCATAAAACTGAGGAAATCCTCAGTTTGCAACAACGTGGATGGACTTAAAGGCATTATGCTAAGGGAAATGTCAGAAAAAGACAAATACTGTATCATCTCACTTGTATATGGAATCTAATTAAAACATAGAAAAAGAGATTAGATTTGTGGGTATCAGAGGAGAAGGAAACAAGACCTTAGAGAAAGAGAATTAAAAGGTACAAACTTCCAGTTTTAAGATAAATAAGTACTAGAGATGTAACAAACAACATGATGCCTATCATTAGCGCTGCTGTGTGATGTTTATGGGTGAAAGTTTGTAGGAGAGTAGAGAGAACTGAAAGTTCCCATCACAAGGGGAATTTTTTTCTTTTTGTAATGTATCCATATGATGTTACCTAAATCTATGGTGATAATTATTTCACAATACATGTAAATCAAACCATCATGCTATATATCTTAAATATATACAGTCATTTATGTCAGTTTTAAAGAAGCTGGAATACTAGTGTCTAATCTGTAAAACATATTCAGATTCAGCAATCTGTACTACTAATGTTTTTAACTAATCCAGGATCACATGTAGTATATTGTCGTCATTTTTCTTTTTCTTCCTTTAATCTGGAACAGATCCTCATTTTGTTAAATTTTGTGTATGGATGGTTTTGTTGGTTTGCTTTTCCACTTTCATGACAAATATTTTTGAGGAATACAGGGCAAGTACTTTGTAAAATGTTCCTTGGTTTGAGTTTGTCTGATGTTTCCTTAATTAGATTCAGGTTGTGCATTTTGGGAAAGAATACCATTGGGATGATGTGTCTTTCTCAGTGCACCATGATATACCATCACTATGATAGGAATCCTTGGTGCACAGGGATAAAGAATCTACCTGCCTGAGCAGGAGACCCAGGAGACACAAGAGATGTGGGCTCCATTCCTGGATCGGGACGATCCCTTGGAGGGAAATGGCAACCCACTCCAGGATTCTTGCCCAGAGAATTCCATGGACAGAGGAGCCTGGTAGGCTAGACTTCACGTAGTTGCGAAGAGTTGGACACAACTGAGCACACACACACATCACGCACAATTTAACTTTGTCCCTTTGATAAGTGTGGTACCTGCAATTTTCTCCAATGTAAAGTTACCACTTCCCCTTTTGTCATTAATAACAATCTTGTTGAGAGTTACTTTGAGATTATATCATCATCCTGCTTCTCACTGTACTTTTATCTGCAAATCCATTGATGCTTTTCATTTGATTTGATTATTATTGGGGTACTAAGGTGGTTTCCAAAGAGTGATTTATATATTTCTGTAGTTCCTTCCACCTTGATTAGTAGGAATTCTACTGTAAGGAAGAGCTATCCTTTCTCCCCCAGTAAACTTCCTTTCTGAGCGCTTCTCATCTGTTAATCATATATTAATCCATCTATCTCTTTAGTTATTTTTAATCCACCCATTGCATCATTCTGTGTAGTACCAAAAAGCTCCCTGCATGCATGCTCTGTCACGTCAGTTGTGTCTGACTCTTTGTGACCTAATGGGCTGTAGCCCGCCAGGCTCCTCTGCCCATGGGATTACCCAGGCAACAATATTGGAGTGGTGGCCATGCCCTCCTCCAGGGGATCTTCCGGACTCAGGGATCAGACCCAGGTCTCCTGCATCTTCTGCATCACAGGTAGGCTCTTTACCGCTGAGCCACTGGGGAAGGCCAAAAAGCCCCATGGTATAGACCTATTTCATTTTTCTCTCCTAATTGAATTTTCACAGAAAACTCACAGTGATGATTCTACTCAAAATATCATTTCCCTAAGGATAACTAAATATTATCCAGAGGTTTCTAAAAATTATCATGAGGTTTTTAAAAATTTCTATTTTTTCATGGGATTACATCAGAAAACAGGATAAAGTCCATTCTTAAAACTCTGTTGGAGGCTCGTCCATAAGTGAGAGATTCGTACTTTCCAAAATGACCTCACATCATCAGATGAATCCAAATCTATTAAGGAACATGAATTTAGATTGTCTGCAATCCTCTCCTAGTCTCCTTGTCAAAAATAATCCCTGACTGGAATTTAGGCTGAAACTGTAAGTCCTGACTATTGTAAATTTGCTATTTTTCTTAGATTGAGTGTCTAATAAGTCCTATGCTTTACACTTGCTCAAAAGCTTAAGACATTTTACGGCCTCTCATGACATTTGTGACATCTGTCCATTAAACTTCCCAAATTTGGTGCTCCATCATATTGCCAAGGTACAGGTTGGAACTCAAGTGATTACAAATGAAATCAACTAAGACAATTTAACCTACGTGCATTGCCATACATTTCAGAAGTTGAAGTGCTAATAAGCTTTTATTTGAAACTACAGAAGACGTATAGTTTTTCATATTTTTAAATACAAAAATTGTGGGAAAATATAGCCAGAGATATCATTTATACTGTGCCTAATATGTATCCCCAGTGCCTTACAAATAACATTTGAAAGTTTAATAAAACCCTACAAAGTCCATGTTGATGTCTCAATGTTTAAAATCTGCAGCAGGGGTTTTGAAAAGCCTACATAATTGAACTGAATTCAAAGCTAACAAGCAGAAGTGCTGGAATACATATCCAAGTTTCTCCTAACTGAAAAGGCCATGTTTTCTCTTGGCATTACAGTGATAATATACCTGCTACCAGTAATAAATATATAGAGGAATAAACTTGTATAGTCTGTGAGATCAGTAAAAGCTGATGAGATTGCGGGGCAGAAAAATCAAATTCTCTCTTATTTTTAGAGTGCAGCAGAGTACTCAAGTTGTGTTTATTTAGTTCACTTGGCTTTACTCATTTTATTCCACTTATCTCTTTCATTCTTCATAATATCAGTATATTTAAAGATCTGCACATATGCTCAAAAAATACATTTGTTAAAAATCTTAATAAGCCAAGCTTTGAGCTCTCCTTTCTGTAAATTGAACTCATTAAGTTGTATTTTCTGTTTTAAACAGAAGGTGGTGGTACTGGGTCATTCTATTAAATTGAAGTCCTTAATTACAAATCTGGCTGTTGATGAAAAATAATATGTAGTATATATTTTGGTTTCTGAACCAGTTACATCATCCTGGTAAAATTTACTTTATAACATAATATACCTTATGAAGTCTTATATTACTTGAAAAATATTGCATATATATAAATCCATCAGAAGAAAGAAAATGACTGTATATTTATAAAGCATATTTTTAAATCATTCTATGTAGCTTGGTATGTTATACAATTATTTAAATGATATTAATTTTTTGGTAATAAATATTATTTAATATTTGGTATTAATTATTATCTAAAATATACTCCAAATTTTAATTATTATAAAAATCATAAAGTTAAAGGGTCCTTTTCACATGGTTAAAGAATGGATGGGAAAATAAAGCTTTGTCTCACTCTTTCAATTAATTTTTAATCGAGTACAGTTATTGCTTTTAATAAATTTTCAACCAACCTTATAATGACTATATACTTTATGTTACTCATCAATCTATATTCCCATTCCACTCTATTTAATGTCTTTAAATAATTCATTTTGGCTATATTTCAGCTCTTTATTGGTTTTTAGTGAAACTTAAAAGTGTTGGTGTTTTTCCAGTCTTCATTCCAGCTGTGCATTTGGTTGGAGTGGGAAGGAGATAAGGAAAAAAGAGAGTATTGTACTTTTTAAAAAGCCATTGCTATTTTTGGTGAAATGATATTTGAATGTTGTAGTTCACTAGGCCATTGATGATAACTATGATGTCAAATTATTTGGGCCAGTCTTTCAAAGGTCCCAGGTCTACAATACAAAGGTAATATTTATAATCTTGAATGATTCATAGGCAATTATTAGGTTCAGTTCAGTTCCGTTCAGTCCCTCAGTCGTGTCCGACTCTTTGCGACCCCATGAATCGCAGCACGCCAGGCCTCCCTGTCCATCACCAACTCTCAGAGTTCACTCAGACTCACTCACGTCCATCGAGTCAGTGATGCCATCCAGCCATCTCATCCTCTGTCGTCCCCTTCTCCTCCGGCCCCCAATCCCTCCCAGCATGGCATCGCTCAAATTTTAATGACTGTTTCACCACAGTGCCTGCTTCATGGCAGATGGGATGGAATTGTGCAGTGGCAGAGGCTGGGAACTGTTGGAATGAAGTAGAGAACCAGGTTGCTGGCAGAAATTAGGGATCCTGTGGAAGGAACAAGGGTTAAAATAAAGACAGCAGTCAAAGCGATATAAGGTGAATAGGACTGAAAGTGCTGTTAAGCAGAGTCTACAAAGTGGAGATGTGGTAACTATTTACATTTTATTTTTAGGTCAATCTATACAACTTCAGCATTTTTATTGTGATTGCTGTGAAATTGCAGCTGGAGTTTTAATGGTGTTCTGAATGATCAGGTGTGTCTGTGACAGAGTTCATATGAGTAGAATCAATATCTCCAAATTAGTGCTCAAGGGCTACTTTTGGAAAGAGTGCTTACAGATTGAACCTTCTGCCCCCTCCCTAGCACCTTACAGTTGTCATTTCCAGATAGCAAGTCACCCAACAGAGCAGCAAAACTTCAGCTTATTTTTAAATGAAAAATGTCAGTAGAAGACAAATTCTAGGGCTCCTTTCAGTTTTAAAATTCTTAGCTTATGTTTGATTCTTAAAACATGTGATCCAAAGATAAGCAGGCTTAGCTGGGGTGCAGATACTTAGGTATCATATATATACGCACAGAAATATATTGCATATAATATGATAATACGATCCTATGTTATACACACAAAATATTGCATATACATCTCATAGGCAATGTCCAACTCTTTGCAACCTCATGGACTGCAGCACACCAGACTTCCCTGTCCTTCACTATCTCCTGGAGTTTGCTCAAACTCAGGTCAATTGAGTTGGTGATGTCATCCAACCATCTCATCCTCTGCCACCCCTTTCTCCTTTTGCCTTCAATCTTTAGAATCAGGGTCTTTTCCAGTGAGTCAGCTCTTTGCATCAGGTGGCCATAGTACTGGAGCTTCAGCATCAGTCCTCCCAATGAATATGTGGGATTGATTTCCTTTAGGATTGGTCAGTTTGATCTCTTCACTGTCCAAGGGGCTCTCAAGAGTCTTCTCCAGCCCACAGTTCAAAAGCATCAATGTTTTGGTGCTCAGCCTTCTTTATGGTTAAACTCTCACATCCATACATGACTGCTGGAAAACCATAGCTTTGACTAGACACATATACATTGCATATATAGCACATCTAATATTTGACATATATATAGATGGTTTTCAACTGATGATGGTTCAACTTGATGATTTTTCAACTTTATGACTGTACAAAGGTGATTTGCATTCAGTAGAAATTGTACTTCAAATTTTGAATTTTGATCCTTTCCCAGGATAAGATACTCTTGTGATGTTGGCTAGAGGCAGTGAGCCACAGTTCCCAGTCAGCCACATGATCATGAGGGTGAGCAAGCAATACACTTACAACCATTCTATACCGAGACAACCGTTAGTTCTCATTTTCAGTGCAAAATGCAATGGGCTCTCCAGGTGGCTCAGTGGTACAGAATCTGCCTGCCAATGCAGGAGACACCAGAGATGCAGGTTCGATCCCTGGTTTGGAAAGATCCCCTGGAGTAGGAAATGGCACTCATTCTAGTATTCTTGCCTGGAAAATTCCATGGGCAGAGAAGCCTGATGGGCTACAGTCAGTGAGGTCTCAAAGAGTCAGTATGCAATACATTTCATGAGATATTCAACACTTTATTCTAAAATAGACTTTGTGTTAGATCATTTTGCCCAACTGTAAGCTAAAGTAACCTTTCTGAGCAAGTTTAAGGTAAGCTAGGCTGAGCTTTAATGTTTGATAGGTTAGGCATATTAAGTGCATTTTCAATTTAGGATATTTCCAGTTGGGAACCCGTCATAAGTTGAGGAAGATCTGTATTCTTAAAACTGCAAACTAGACTACTGAAACAGAAGCTCTTTTAAGGTAAGAACTTTGGAATCATACTTGAACAAATTCTCCAGATAAATATTATGCACAGTATAGCTGAGAACCACTGGTTTGGATATTTTAAATACAGTTTCTAAAAGCATTACTTTCATAACATGAGTGAAAACAACAACAAAAAAAGAAGCAGCACAGGTCTAGCAGAGGCTGATCAGGTTTACATGGCTTGAGACCCACACATACTGGGAGTCTTCTTTATGGGATAGAAAATTAGAAAACCTGTTACAGTGTCTTCAGAGTAAATCAACTTCTGAGGCTTAAGCGTTGAGGCCATATTCACTTACTGTCATCCTGGTGATGTTTCTGGGCCTGTTTGAGTTGAGAATTATGGTCTCATGGGGTTGTCAAGATCAAATAAACCAACATACATGCTCAGTTACTGACTGCAGCCCACCAGTCTTCTCCGTTTGTGGAATTTTCCAGGCAAGAATTCTGGAGTGGGTTGCCATTTCCTACTCCAGGGGATCTTCCTGACCCTGAATCAAACCTGAGTCTCCTGCACTGGCAGACGAATCCTTTACCACTGAGCCACCTGGGAAGCCTCGAATAAGCCAACAACCCTTCATAAACAGTGAAACACCCTACAGTTATGGAGGTATCATCCTCTTCACCTCTGATTACTTACTTCATACAAGGGTATGAAATGAACAGAGGAAAACTCAGAAGATTGTGAGGTACTTACTCAGTAGGTCAACTATGCACTCTTGTGTCCCCTGCTCTTCTTTATCTTTTCTAGAGAAATCCAACACTTCTACACACCCAGATCTTGGTATTTAATGTTTAAATGGCTGATTGAATAATGAAGAAATGAATGAAAGGGTGAGGGAAAAAATGAAAAGAAGGACCTATGGTCCCCCTGTTGCTCATCAGATATGATTGGGCAGAATCTCAGAAGTGATTTATTCTTTTGAAGATTTTAAATTAATTTACTTTTGCTGGGATGAATGACACTAATTGAATTGGGTGGAGTTTATCGATAAGGATCGCCTGGAGGAAGAACCTTTTTGCCAACCTTTGGAAGGAAGGAGCATGGGTTTTCAAAATGCAACAAGAAGGCCTTTCTAAAGGGCTTTTTTTCTCATTTCCATTTCAACATCAGTAGACCAATGATGCTCATTTACCTTATATATCAGGGTGGTTTCACTGAAAAGTATTTAGACTTTTAAAGTAAGCAGAGTTAATATTTACTAAGTATGCCTGGTGGAAAAGGCACAGGAAATTGCACTAAATCCTCACCATAACCCACAAAGTCAGAATTTTCTTACTGAAAATCTGGGGCTTCAGGAGCTTAATAACTGCCCAACATCACAAGATCTTGACTATTACACAAGATATTGCAAATAAGTTTCAAACCCCAGACTTTATGGTTTAATACCCATGATCTCCTATTATATAATTTTAAGTAACAAAATATTACATTTTGCATTTTATAAAAGTATGAGTAGCCAAAGAGCCTCTATTTTAATAATTTTCCTGTTGAGAATGTGAATAATTTTTAATTTTGTGCATTCATTTTATAACATTTTCTACTTTGGTCATAAAAGGCTCTACATTTTCCCCAAACTGAATATATCCCACCCTTCCTACATACAACGTTGTAAAATATGAGGAACTCATATAACATAAACACACACCATACACACCACAGACACACACACACATACATACATACAAATATATACGCATCTATTTCTACACATATGTGAATATGTGCTCTACTTGGTTGCTAAGTCTTGTCTGACTCTTTGCAACCCCACGGACTGCAGCCTGCCAGGCTCCTCTGCCCATGGGGATTCTTCAGGCAGGAATACTGGAGTGGGTTGTCATGCCTTCCTCCAGGGGATCTTCCCCACCCCGGGATCGAACCCAGGTCTCCTGTATTGCAGGCAGATTCTTACTGTCTGAGCTTCCAGGGAAGCCCATATGTAAATATATCTCTCTCTACGTGTGTGTGTATATTTATGTGTGTACGTTTTATTTTTTTTAATTGAGTTTTAAAAAGAAATATTAAACATGATTTTTGACTGTTTACTCAAGTACTGAAATATATGGGCTAAAGTACTTGAAAATTAACTACAAAATAGACCAGTTTCTAAGCTAAGGTGAAAACAATCAGGAACATTCTGAATATTTTGGTTGAAAGTGAAAATCCTTGCTTCTGCTTTATTGCCATGCCCCCTATGAATTTTAATAAAACATATATCAGAAGAAACTAGAATCTGACGGATGCTGCACTTTATGAGAAGGCAATGGCACGTCACTCCAGTACTCCTGCCTGGAAAATCCCGTGGACAGAGGAGCCTGGTGGGCTGCAGTCCAAGGGGTCACGAAGAGTTGGACACGACTGAGCGACTTCCCTTTCACTTTTCACTTTCAGGCATTGGAGAAGGAAATGGCAACCCAATCCAGTGTTCTTGCCTGGAGAATCCCAGGGACAGGGGAGCCTGGTGGGCTGCCGTCTATAGGGGTCGCACAGAGTCGGACACAACTGAAGCGACTGCAGCAGCAGCAGCACTTTATAGAAAATGAATTTATCAAACAGTTATGAGTCAGTTCAGTTCAGTTCAGTTGC
Organism: Ovis canadensis; assembly: GCF_042477335.2. NCBI lineage: Eukaryota > Metazoa > Chordata > Mammalia > Artiodactyla > Bovidae > Ovis > Ovis canadensis. Next base: position 133,415,940 of record NC_091247.1, on the reverse strand, counting down.
TCAGTCGTGTCCGACTTTTTGCGACCCCATGAATCGCAGCACGCCAGACCGCCCTGTCTATCACCAACTTCCGGAGTTCACGCAGACCCACGTCCATCGAGTCAGTGATGCCATCCAGCCATCTCATCCTCTGTCGTCCCCTTCTCCTCCTGCCCCCAATCCCTCCCAGCATCAGAGTCTTTTCCAATGAGTCAACTCTTCGCATGAGGTGGCCAAAGTACTGGAGCTTCAGCTTTAGCATCATTCCTTCCAAAGAAATCCCAGGGCCGATCTCCTTCAGAATGGACTGGTTGGATCTCCTTGCAGTCCAGGGGACTCTCAAGAGTCTTCTCCAACACCACAGTTCAAAAGCATCAATTCTTCGGCGCTCAGCCGTCTTCACCGTCCAACTCTCACATCCATACATGACTACTAGAAAAACCATAGCCTTGACTAGACGGACCTTAGTCGGCAAAATAATGTTTCTGCTTTTCAATATGCTATCTAGGTTGATCATAGCTTTTCCTCCAAAGAGTAAGTGTCTTTTAATTTCATGGCTGCAATCACCAGCTGCAGTGATTCTGGAGCCCCCCAAAATAACGTCTGACACTGTTTCCACTGTTTCCCCATCTATTTGCCATGAAGTGATAGGACCGGATGCCATGATCTTCGTTTTCTGAATGTTGAGCTTTAAGCCAACTTTTTCACTCTCCTCTTTTACTTTTATCAAGAGGTTTTTTAGTTCCTCTTCACTTTCTGCCATAATGGTGGTGTCATCTGCATATCTGAGGTTATTGATATTTCTCCCGGCATTCTTGATTCCAGCTTGTGTTTCTTCCAGTCCAGCGTAGTTTTCTCTTATTTTATTCAGGACATCATCTTAGTCTCGCAGTCCTAAAGAACCCTGTCTTAGACTTGCTTATATAAGCAAATATGCCTCGATGTGTGTTCCAGAGTGTGTGTATATGTCTGAAGAGGTAAAGCACAGACTTTTAAGACCCATCCCCTTTTCTTGATGTCAAAAAAACAAACTTCATCCATCCTGATCTTACTCTTTAAATATTTAAATCTTCATTTCTGACAATTCTTTGGCTTTCCTGATGATGTGACAGAGTCAAAGGACACCGATTTTTGATGCAAGTGCTTTGTGACTGTTTGGGATGCAAAGAGCAAACCCCCAAAAGGCTTATATGTGGCCAAATTACAGAGGTTTATGTACCCCTCAGGGAGAAGGCAATGGCACCCCACTCCAGTAATCTTGCCTGGAAAATCCCATGGACGGAGGAGCCTGGTAGGCTGCAGTCCATGGTGTTGCTAAGAGTCGGACACAACTGAGCGGCTTCACTTTGACTTTTCACTTTCATGCATTGGAGAAGGAAATGGCAACTCACTCCAGCATTCTTGCCTAGAGAATCTCAGGGATGGGGGAGCCCGGTGGTCTGCCGTCTATGGGGTTGCACAGAGTCGGACCCGACTGAAGCCACTTAGCATGTACCCCTCAATGTTGCTGTTTAGTCTCTAAGTCCTGTCTGACTCTTTTGTGACCCAGTAGACTAGCCCACCAAGGTCCTCTGTCCATGAGATTTCCCAGGCAAGAATACTAGAGTGGGTTGCCATTTCCTTCTCTAGGGAACTTTCCAACCCAGGGATTCAATCCCTATCTCCTGCCTTGGCAGGTGGATTCCTCCTTCTGAGCCACCAGAGAAGCCCTTTACTGCAGTAGTAAAGAATCTGCCTGCCAATTCAGGAGATGCAAGAGATGCAAGTTTGATCCCTGGTTTGGGAAGATCCCCTGGAGTAGGAAATGCCAACCCACCCCAGTATTCTCGCCTGGAACATCCCTTGGACAGAGAAGCCTGGCAGGTTACAGTCCATGGTGTCACAAAGAGTCAGACATGACTGAGCAACTGAGCACACACACACACACACACACACACACACACACACAAAACATACACATACACACACCCATTAGGAGAGACCAGATATAAGCATTCTAATTAGGAAAGTGATATATATGTATTGCTCCCAGAAGCTCATTAAAAATATTACATTTCCTTGGAAGGTCTTCATATTGACTTTTAATTTGAAATTGCAAATAATTTTTGCAAAAGTCAGTTGCAAGAGATACTGTTAAATGTTTTCACTTTAATTTTTCAGAGTTTAAGCCTTGTGGATATGTACTACTGATTCAATTCCCAAATTCTGGTAGTTGTCCCAATAGAAAAAAAAAATGGATAAAAAACCCCCAGATCTAAAAGTGCCCATTAGTTAGCTTCGAGCATGCCAAAGTTGTCAAGTGATATTACAGTTATGGTCTTTAAAGCATTTGAAAAAAATTGGATAACACTATGTAAAAAGCTGGATTATATGGCTTTGTCTATGCCAAAGAGACTGTCCAGCAGAAAGCACCCTGGTAAGCCTAATTATTACTCCACATATGGTACGTGGCATTATAAGCTATTTTGAGGTTTTTCAGAAAGGGAGAGATATGAATGACAACCACAACAGGGCGTGCTGTAGAATTTTAACTCCAACTCCTAACAGTCTCATATTGGCAAAGCATAAAACCAAAAATGCTGTTTTAGTAATTTGTTTAGTATTTGTTTTCAGGCCTGACAATTTTGTTAAAATTTACAGGGCAGAGTGGAGAAGGAACTGATATAAAAAATATAGGACATATATTCAGTAATAAATTGCTCTTCACAATATTATGGCTGTTTAGAAGGGCAATTTTCATTTCTTACCTTAAATTCACAGCAGCTTTTTTGATACTTGATTTAGGGAATAACATAGAATCTGATTTGGAGTATGGCTTAAGGTAAACATTAAAAATTTGTATGCATATTAAATTTGTGTGAGTAGGTGGTTACACCAAGCAAATAGTTTGGGAGAATAAACTCAGAAACATGGAAGCCATCAGCCACGTATCAGATTTACCTGTATGCCTTTAAAAGCTTATGTCTGAAAGGTGCTTCATTGACCCCGTGTCTCTTACATCTCCTGCATTGGCATGTGGGTTCTTTACCACTGGTGCCTCCTGGGAAGCCCTCAGAGAAGAAGACATGGAAGGAGGGGTGCTTTATACTGAAGATTTCAATACATCAGTAAAATGAGAATTATTGCTAAGTCAAATTTTTGGATATCTCAACATTGCTTAAAGCAAAATTCAGATATCCCTTTATCTCTGTCTTTGAGTATTTTAAAGGTCAGCCTCATCTGTTTAGTTGCAGAATCTTGTGCTAGACAGTCATTGTACCAATGGAGAGCACGCCCAGATTGCTCAGGCCGTGTGAAATCTGTTTGCACATATTAAACAATAAGTATGCTTACATCCTCTACAAGCTTTGTAGGATTTCAAAAGCTTTCACTGTCCAAGTCCAAGAAACTTAGCAGATTCCTGGCACCAGTTTTTTCTTTTTTTTGGATAAAATAAATAAGAATTTTCTGCTTCTCTAGTTTTCTATTCTAAACACTAAAAGCAAGACACTATGTGAATAACGTTAAGGATTACCTAACCTAGGGCAGAGTCACTGGGTGCAAACAATGAATATTCCCAGTAGATCTCTATCCATGATCAAGCCTAAAAAAAAAATAACATCAGGATTTGGGTTAGCATTTTGTTCTTTTGTGGTTATCTCAAACATTGTTTTGAAATAGAATCTGATATACCTCATTACTATAATTCAAAGATGAAGAAAACCAAAGCCCAAGTTTAACCTAGCTTTTACTTTTATTTTTGAATCAGATGATTTATAAACTCTTAGATAAAACATTATTATAAGATTAAAATGATCTTTACAACTTCATTTTTCCCTTTGAGAGTTAAATAGAATTAATGTTTTAAAATCTGGCATCTGGTGCTATTGCTGTTTTCTCCAAAAGATGGCACTTGTGTAATCTTTTTCTTTCTCAGGGTGCAGAGAACCAGGGGAGCCAGAGGGACCGGAGTGAATTTTCAGAATTGTTTTTCTTTAACAAATTCCAAATAGCCACGTCAGAAACCTGGGTTTTTTGCAACTGCAGCTACTCTGTGCTCTTAAAAACCCTTCAAATAAGAATGAGTCTGATTTTGAGAAAGAAAAACATGCTTCCCATCTTAGTTTGGTTTAAACTTTGGAATTTTTTATCCTAAGTTTGTTTTATAATGTTTTTCTTCTCTTCTGATCTTTGATTAAGTTTCTAATTCTTTTTTAAGATAACCTTGATCCATTTGAAGTTGTCCTTCTTAATTAGAATGCATAAGCAGCACATGAGTATGTCTGGATTCTATCTAAACAAGCCTTTCTGACAGCATAAATCCAGAAGGATAAATCATTCAGACAGGAGAAGTCTTTTGAACTGTGAACAGACAAGAAAGGGTGAGAGGCATAGAGGGAAAGGAAAACATATTGGAGAGGTTCTGATGATGAGACAGAAATTAACAAATGAGACTTAAACTAGCAGATTCTTTCCAACAATTCAAGCAAGTTTGCTCCCTATCCCTAAAGATGAAAAGAATTTTAAATATGATCTAATGAAGTCCAACCACCTCATTTTACAGATGAAGAAAATGAGTCCCAGAAAGCTAAAGAGTAAGTATTCAATGCAATAGAACTGAATTTTGTGTGTTCTTCTGGTGAAAGAATGCAATGACCTGTCAAAGAGATGCGTTGTGTCACAAGCTGCAGAAAACAAAATCTCAGATAGTTTTGAAAATTGGAATCTGTTTAACCATGGTTCTTTTTTTTTTTTTTTCAGGCACATATAATTTTGAGCCACTATGCTGTCTTAGAAGCCTTTTCCTTCTCCAAGAAGGAATCAGTTCAGTACATTCACTCAGTCGTGTCCGACTCTTTGCAATCCCATGAACTGCAGCATGCCAGGCCTCCTTGTCCATCACCAACTCCTGGAGTTCACCCAAACCCGTGTCCATCTAGTCGATGATGCCATCCAGCCATCTCATCCTCTGTTGTCCCCTTTTCCTCCTGCCCCCTATCTTTCCCATCATCAGGGTCCTTCCCAATGAGTCAGCTCTTCGCATCAGGTGGCCAAAGTATTGGAGTTTCAGCTTCAACATCAGTCCTTCCAATGAACATCCAGGACTGATCTCCTTTAGGATGGACTGGTTGTATCTCCTTGCAGTCTAAGGGACTCCCAAGAGTCTTCTCCAACACCAAAAGCAGAGTTCAAAAGCATCAATTCTTCAGCACTCAGCCTTCTTTGTAGTCCAACTCTCACATCCATACATGACCACTGGAAAAACCATAGCCTTGACTAGACGGATCTTTGTTGGCAAAATAATATCTCTGCTTTTTAATATGGTATCCAGGTTGGTCATAACTTTCCTTTCAAGGAGTAAGCGTCTTTTAATTTCATGGCTGCAGTCACCATCTGCAGTGATTTTGGAGCCCAGAAAAATAAAGTCAGCCACTGTTTCCACTGTTTCCCCATCTATTTGCCATGAAGTGATGGGACTGGATGCCATGATCTTAGTTTTCTGAATGTTGAGCTTTAAGCCAACTTTTTCACTCTCCTCTTTCACTTTCATCAAGAGGCTCTTTAGTTCTTCTTCACTTTCTGCCATAAAGGTGGTGTCATCTGCATATCTGAGGTTATGGATATTTCTCCTGGCAATCTTGATTCCAGCTTGTGCTTTCTCCAGCTCAGCATTTCTCATGATTTACTCTGCATATAAGTTAAATAAGCAGGGTGACAATATACAGCCTTGATGTACTCCTTTTCCTGTTTGGAACCGGTCTATTATTTCAAGAAGGAATATGATCATTCATTAACCATATAACTTATTAGATCTGTCATGTCTAATACAGTAGCCACTAGCCACATGTGACTATTTAATTGAATTTTAAAATAATGAAAATCAAGTACAGTTTAAAACTTAGCTCCTCAGTTATACTAGCCACATTTCAAGTGTTCAACAGCTCCAAGTGGCAAGTGGCTACTAACAGGCAGGGTACACATAGAGTTTCATCCTTGCTGAAAGTTCTCTTGGACAACACTTGTACAAATCATTAACTGTAGCACAGTTAATTAACTTGTAGCAAGTATGAAAAGAGTGCAACAGAAAGAAAGTCAGGTACACACTATCATTGGGTAATCCAGTGTCAAAAGGCTAAAGTCATTTGTTACATGGGTTTATAAGCAGATTTATAACCAATTCTGGAAAACTAGCAGGTTTATGTATTTTTAGGTCTTCCAACCCTCCCTTTTCAACTGTCCTTTTGCCTTTACCAATATTCTTCACGTTAGTGTTCAAGAAAACTTTGTTAAGTACTATATTCCCTTTTCTGTGCCTTATTCAATTACATTTCACAATGTTTATTGAGTACCTACTGTGTGACAAACTTTGCACTAGGTAACTAAAAAGGAAGACTTAGATGCTCTGTGATAATGAATCAGGCAGGAGGAAAATATATTTCCAGAACTGATTCAGGATATTGAATGAGCTATTCTAACTATCTGAATTAGCAAAAGGAAGTAATATTAGAGTAATTATGTGGATTAAGAGATGGAAGCTTGGACTTGTCTGGTGGTACAGTGGATTGGAATCCCCCTGCCCGTGCAGGGGACATGGGTTCAATCCTTGATCTGAGGAGATTTCACATGCCTTGCAGCAACCAAGCCCTTGCTTCACAACTACTGAGCCCATGCTCTAGAGCCTGGGAGTCACAATTACTGAGCCTGCATGTTGGAACTACTGAATCCTGTGCGCCTAGAGCCTGTGCTTCTCCACAAGAGAAGCCACTGCGATGAGAAGCCTGTGCAGTGCAATAAAGAGTAACACCAGCTCACAGCAACAAAGACTCAACGCAACCAACAGTAGAGAAATAAATGATTTTAAAAAGAGAGATGGAAGCTCAATATGAAAAGTTTAGTGACTTGCCCAAAATAATACAGGTGGTAATAAAAGTTATCCTTATATTGGAATTCATATCTTTTTAAACCAAGTCTGTGCTTTTTCAAATCTATGACCAACTCAGAGATGGATTTATGCCAGTTCAGTTCAATTCAGTCGCTCAGTCATGTCCAACTCTTTGTGACCCCATGGACTGCAGCATGCCAGGCTTCCCTGTCCATCACCAACCCCCAAAGCCTACTTAAACTCATGTCCATCACATCGGTGATGTCATCCAACCATCTCATCCTGTCATTGCCTTCTCCTCCCACTTTCAGTCTTTCCCAGCACCAGGGTCTTTTCCAATGAGTCAGTTCTTCACATCAGGTGGCCAAAGTATTGGAGTTTCAGCTTCAGCATCAGTCCTTCCAATGAATATTCAGAACTGATTTCCTTTAGGATGTACTGGTTGGATCTCCTTTCAGTCCAAGGGACTCTCAAGAGTCTTCTCCAACATCACAGTTCAAAACGATCAATTCTTTTGTGCTCAGCCCTCTTTATAGCCCAACTCTCATGTCCATACATGGCTACTGGAAAAACCATGGTTTTGACTAGATGGACCTTTGTTGGTCAAGTAATGTCTCTGCTTTTTAATATGCTGTCTAGCTTTTCTTCCAAGGAACAAGTGTCTTTTGATTTCATGGCTGCAGTCACCCTCTGCAGTGATTTGGAGCCCTCCCCCAAAAAAGTGTCTCACTGTTTCCATTATTTCCCCACCTATTTGCAACAAAGTGATGGGACCAGATGCCAACTTCCTAATTTTTTCTGACATCTGCCAATGAATTATCAAATAAGTTGTACCTTCTATACATCAGTATTCTTTTAAGTCCAGTTTTTAGAATTCCTTTGAATAAAGTCAGAATTATATTTGTGTTTTTATATAGGCTTCTTTTGGGAACTCTCAGCTAAGTGCTTGTAGCAGGTCCTTGTGTGGAACTGACCTGTGCTTGATGTTCTATTATCGATAATACTCAGAACTTGTAAGGGTTGAAAGAGCTTAAATATAGATTAAACAAATGTTCTTTCTTAAGGGAAAAACGAGTGTATGTAATTCTTATTAATTGGCAGAGGAAGAAAAATTACACCATTTGCAGGCAATCAGGACAATATCAGTAATATGCAACATTTGAGTTTGGCACTTCCCGTGCCTTTCTGCATAAATGAATGATTCAACCTAAATCCAGATGTTATCCAAAATCTAGGTCTTACATAGACTCTGTCTTTCCAGTAGTCTTTGCTTGGAATGTGATACCACTATCCCATCATTGTAGTGGCTTGGTAGTGGGCTGTAACAGCCCATTACTAACCATCTCCACACCACAGTATTTGCAAGGTTTTACCTACACGTCATGTCACTCTGTATGAACACTAGTATACAGTGTTCATCCATTCAAGTTATCAGCTAAATCTTACTTTTTATGTTTCGATGGATCTCGTGGTACCTTGTGTTACTTGCAATTATTTTAATCACAAATTGTTTGACAGTGAGCTAGTACTGCATTTATTTATGAAAGAAACCTGGCTAGAGATTGTCCTTATCTTCATCAAATAGAAACTTTCAATAGATCTGCCATGTTTTCTTATCCTAGTCATCCAGTTTTCTATACAGAATTTAATTGACTGACACTTTTTCTCAGTCCTTCATGGAGTACTTCCCTCCTTTCATCATCTTTTTCACTTTGTCATACTCTTCTACCAAAAACAAGGCAAACAAAACAAACAACCCAGCAAAAATCATCTTTAAAATGAATTTTCTACATTTCAGCGTGTCATACTCTTTTCTTCCCAACCCATCAATTGATAGAATCTTCCTTTTCTTGTCTACAATTCATTTATTTCTCTCTTTTAGTACTGTCTCTAGTATCTTAGAATTTAAAGGCTTGCATAACCAACAATATTATTCATGCATTTTCAATACACTCTCCTTGCATAAGAAAAGTGTATTCATGTATCAACTAATATATATGCTGCCCCATGTAATGAAGCACCATAACATTTTCAGAGCAAATACTCCCTACCTATGTGGCTTTGGGAAAATGAATTTATTATTTTGGACTATAATGTCCTCATGTAAAAAAATTAATTGGAAAAAACATAATAAAAAGAAAATTTCATTTCTTATATTCTATATTTCTGTTTAATTTTAAGAGAGTCTAAAAAAAAGTAGCTAGTCAATCTTTTTCCTATAGACTGTTTGATAGTATAACTCAAAAAATTTTCTAAAATGTATTATCACTAAAGAAAATAATTTTGGAAAACAAAAGCATTTGGTCAAAGGTAAAATTTGTTATTTTCTTGAGGCCTTTTATGACTCTCTGCTAGAAAACTCGGAGAAGGCAATGGCACCCTATTCGAGGACTCTTGCCTGGGAAATCCCATGGACGGAGGAGCCTGGTAGGCTGTAGTCCATGGGGTTGGGACCTGACTGAGCGACTTCACTTTCACTTTTCACTTTCATGCATTGGAGAAGGAAATGGCAACCCACTCCAGTGTTCTTGCTTGGAGAATCCCAGGGACATGGGAGCCTGGTGGGCTGCCGTCTATGGGGTCGCACAGACGATATGACTGACACGACTTAGCATCATCAGCAGCAGCTAGAAAACTAGAGGTGGGCATTTTGCAAAATAAATATGCTCTGATACTAGCTACAAAAAATAGGGGATAATCCATATATGTTTAGCTGAAGAGTGAATTTGTACCATTAAAATATATTCCAATTTATATTACACAGCATTAGGAAATGCTGAAAAAATATCCTTTAATAATCCACACCCAGAAATTGGATTCATACTTAAAATGGCATTGATGCCTGTCCAGCTGGAATCATTTGATTTATTCTGTGGTTGGGAATCTCTCCATCAGCTATGAGCATGGAGCTGACTATCTCCCAGTCAAGCCTCCAATACGTGTTCCTCTCTCATAGCCACATATTTCAAATAATCAACTTGGCTTTTTGTTTTAAAGTACGTACTTTGACCACATTAAAATATGCAACTTTTCATATTAAAAGAAAAATTTTGTGTACAACAGACAGGTTCTAAATCTGAGTTGTTAAAGTATTTTAGAAACCAAAATAGCCAGACCACCACTTTGTAGGCTTTGCTTCCAAACAAAAGTTACTTCCGTGGGCTATCCACTCAGTCTTGCTGTGATATCAGTTCAAATCTTGAAACTTGTTGAATATTTGGGCTTCCCTTCCTTTATGAGGGGCTTCGCTTGTGTCTCAGCAGTAAAAGAATCCTCCTGCAATGCAGAAGACGGGGATTCTAGCCCTGCATCAGGAAGATCCCCTGAAGAAGGAAATGGCAACTCACCCCAGTGTTCTAGCCTGGGAAATCCCATGGAAAGAGGAGCCTGACGGGAGACAGTCCATGGGGTCACAGGTGTCGAACTCGACTTAGACTTAGTCGGAACACCACCACCTACTCTATGAATATTTAAAGCACCTGTTGGCTGTTATCATACTGCTCTTCCCTGCATTGCTTTTCTCTTTAATATGGCTCTGCTCTTGACAGACAAAATGCTAGATCCTGAAGTGCATGATCTGGTTATGAGGCATCTCTGACGTGAGCAAAGGCCCAACCAGAGGTCAGAAGATCATACCCTTTTCCCAAGACATAAATTTAATGGCATTACATTGCAGAAAAACATAATTTGTACAAACTACTCTTAAGCAAAATTTTTAAAAAAAAAATTAGAAATAAATAGAGAAAAGAAACATATTAACATAAACTGTTTGCTTTTATTAATTTGATTATGTGACTTTTTACTTAGCTTGTCTATAATAATTGCTTACTAATTTGTCATGAAAGACCTTTGTGGCTCTCTGATTCTATTTGGCAAAATGCAGCTTATAATCAGTCACCAGAATGTGATAGTAAGGTATCCACTCAAACAAAAGAACTGTGTAAGAACTGATCTTGTTTGAAAATGACAAAGTAGTGTATGCCAGCTTATTATATGAAAGTAAATAGTGTCCATTACTTTCCAAAGTGTGTTTTACTGGGAAGATGGTGACTTTTTGCATCTATGGGTTATGGTCTGTTCATCTTAAATGTCATAGCAAGAGAGATAGCAAACTTTTTCTGGTATTATTTAAACAGCAAAGATTTTTATGCTTCCCTGTCTCAGATTTAACAGTGTTGAGTCATTATCTTCTGAGGTTCCTTCTCAGCAGAACTCTGGAAATTCAAGGGATACTGGAAACTATAATTTTGCTGTAGCTTGAACTCACCCAGATTAAAGGAGGGACAAAGTTCTGAACAAACTCTCCTCTGGCTAAAGTCCAGTATTACTCTATGCCAAATACCTTTTCTTTTTGGCCTGTAAAATGAAAAAGAAGGGGGTTCTTTATAAAGAAAATTATTGTCACTGAAAAGGATTTTTCATTCATCTTGTCATGATTATAACAAATTTCACTAATCTCACATTTTTAGGTACTTGGACCTCTGAGCCTATTTTCAAAATTTTCTTTCCTTTATATATTAAAAAAAAAACCCTAAATTACCTAGAATGAGTGATGATTAAACACTCCAACACAGCCATAGACAACCATCAACAAGCAGGATGGATAAAATGACATTGGCAAATTCTTTTATTTACAAACGTTGAAAAGTAGGGACATTGTCTTTTGCCTCTCTGAATATTTATATTCTCAACATAAAATGAAGTCATGGAGACATGCCCATCTGTTTACTTTTTAAAATCCATGGTGTCAACAGTTTAGAAGTTTCCAGTAAAAACTAGGAATGAAGGCATTCTTGTGGGATGTCATCAACTCAAGGAATTCTGTCCAAATCTTTGAAACAAACAAAATATTTGGCTTATGCTTCAGAAAAGTTTAGATTAACTTTTCATTTTTATAACTTACATTCTTTCAACTGATGTATATGTGTGTGTGTATAGTTATTAAAGTTAGAAGCAAAGTACTAAGGAGATTCCATATCGTTTGATAGCTATGAAAACCTGGTTGATGTTAAATGCAACTCAGAAGCTGATGGTGCTTTGTTGACCAGCATGGCAGGAAGGTGCTGAGATGTGAAGGACTCACCCTTATTTGGGTATCATTTACTAAGACTTGGCTAGGAACAAAACACAAGAGAATAACAAAGCATGCTTGGTTGTCCTCTCTTTCCCTTCTTAGTCTATGCTCCTTGCTGGGCCTTAGATTTCTGGGCCTTGAAGGCAATATCTGAAGATACTTCCCTGGGCTCCCTTGCCAGCTGACCTCTCCTCAGAATCATCACTGGTCCCAGGGGAATGGGATATGAAGGTGAAAAAAGAGAAAGTTATACTTTTCATCCCCTCTCCCTCCCTTTATCAGCACCCTGTCCTTGGTAATCATCAGATTCCTCTTTCCCACCGAGAACCCACTCTTTTGCAATTCCAGCTCTCTAGTAATGGTGACCTCCAGTAGTACCATTTCTCCCTCTCGTTCCTTGGGTACCCTGGATGGAAAAGACTTTCTATTGTTGCAATTTTCTGAGTACCCTACCAGTCTTTGTTTTCTCCCTTTAGCATGTGCATACATTGTCAAGACTCCAATCAACAGAAATAACTTTATTCTTTGAAGGCAGACGTGCACAATGTGAGAAGGAAGGTGAAATTTGCTCATTGTCTCTCTAGCTATGGGAATAAAATTAATTATTGTCACTCAACCAAGTATTCATTATGGAAATCAAAAGGTAATTCATATTTATTACTGGATGGTGTTTGAAAATACTAAACATGGAAAAAATAAATAGGAAAGAAAATAGTAATTATTCTGAGTGATTGATAGCAATGTATTAGTTTTACCTCCATGAAATAGGCATTGCCATCGCCCCCACTTTAAAATATAAGAACCAGTCTATGTCTGACGCAGGATGCAGCATGCTTGGGGCTGGTGCATGGGGATGACCCACAGAGATGTTATGGGGAGGGAGGTGGGAGGGGGGTTCATGTTTGGGAACGCATGTAAGAATTAAAGATTTTAAAATTTAAAAAATAAAAAACTTTAAAAAATTAATTAATTAATTAATTAAATTAAAAAAATATAAGAACCAAACTATTGAAAGGTAAAATGACTTGCGTGCAAGGTCATACACTTATGGGACAGCAGAGGATGGATTTAAACTTAGGCAGACTGATTCCTAAGCCTATGCTCTTAATTACTAAGCAAGTAAAGGGAATAGTATTTGTTAAGCACCTACCATGTGTCATTAAGTGTACTAGATGCTTTCACAAGCACTGCCTCATTTATTGCCCTTTCGGAAGCACTCGACACTGTCATCCATTCTGTTCTGAAGAGCATTTTCCCTTCTAGGATTCTCTGACACCACACGCTGCTTTGGCTTCTCTCTCATTTTCCTTTACTTATTCTTGTCTATTCAGCCTTTAATTTGGGGATGTTTTGAGTTCACGTCTTGCTTCTATTCTTCCTTGTTAAACTCATCTAATTAAGTTGATTACGCCAACGACCTGCAGATTCTTATATTTTTATTTCTAACTTGCCCCCTCTCCTTAATGTCATACCTGTATGTTCAGCTGTCTCCTGGACATCTCCCTATGGGTATCGAGTAAGAATCTCAGATTTAATGTGACCAGCTGAGAATGCTTGATTCATTTCTTCTTCAACCTGAGTCTCTCTCTCTCTCTCTGTCATCTCTCTTTCACGAAATAGCACTGTTATCTACTGCAGTTGATCAAGCTACCAATTGAGGAATTATCCTAGAGTGTTCATGCTTTCCTTTTCCTGATATCTAATTATCAATATATCCTGTCTGCTCCGTGGGTGGAGATTCAAGTCCCTCCCCACTCACTACCACGATGTTTTGTCTAAGCCGTTGAGAAAACTTCTTAACTGACCATGCTAGTTTCAGTCCTGTTCACCTTCAAGGATTTCTATACATGGCAGCAAAATAATTAATTTAAACATATCATGCCACTTTGCTTAAAAGCCTTTATTGATTTCCAAACAAAATGCAACCCAACTTCTCTTGGATACCTAAAGTGATCTCTTTGAATGAATGAATCTTGTAGTAGAGATGTTTGTGCTTTATAAAAGCTCTTCCAGATATTTATTAGTATGTTCATTTTTTATTAAAGAAGAAATAGAAGCAGAAAACAACATTATCCTCTCCCTCAGCAGGCCTTGAAATCAGTTCTAAAGTGGACTTGACTAATGTAACATATAATAAACTGTTCTAAAGAGGATATATAATAAATACATATATTTATGTTTTATGAATTACTTACAATGTATGAGGTCCACTACTTTGGTAGGCACTTTTCATGTATTATCTTAATAATTTTATATAATAAATGTCTTAAAAATGTGCTGTCATCTGCATTTGATATTTGAGAAACAAGACTCAGAGAGGGTAAGTAACCTACTCAAAACCTCACAGTGCTGGTTAGTGGGAAAAGATTGATTTACTCTAATATCAGGTCTGTGTTCCAAAGTCCACAGCTTTAACCATGTGACTTCTCTACCTCCTTGAAAAGATGGTGTGTACATTTTATTATTCCTAAAAATTATATATACACCCACCTTTTTCCTCTTTCAAAGATTATAAACTACTTTAGACATGCCAGGACTTAATGTTATCACAACTCTATGTTTGTAGATGGAAAGCAAAGATAGCGGTTTTGTTCAAAACCTGGTGACTATTCCATTTCTCCTTGGCTAGTCCCCAAACGATTACCAAATGGCACTTAACTTAAAAGGCAAGGGAGGAGGACATTTAGTGTGAACTTTTTTAAGGAAATCAACTTTTTCCTGACATATTCTTAATTTGACTTCCTTATGTGTAATGTCTAATCAGGGAACTTTTGATTAAAATAATCCATACCAAAAAAATAGAATCATTTACACATGTGATTATGATCAAACCCTCCTCTTATAAGGGAAATATTTTCATGTTGAGTGGTTCTGATTCACACTGGGAGGAAGGAACACAAAAATATTATGTTAATACATAACAAAATGATAGACACACAATGTGATTCCCAAATTCTAAACTGGACATCGGAGTGATATGCCTGTATAGGGATTCCACCTTGTTCATGCTGGGAGACAAACACATTGTAATTTCCATTCTGAAAATGACTCTTTGAAGTTGCCAAAAGTTTAGTTTAGTTTGCTCCTTTGATAATGATGAGTATATTAATATGTTGTTCCGAGTTAATATTTTGCGGAGCTATTTCCTCTTCATGCCTAAAGAAATCACAAAGGGAATACGTCATCCTGTTTATTCCAAAGAAATTGTGAATGGAGTTTATTTTCTTTCTTGCCTTGGAAAACAAATGCCCATAGAAAGCACTGTCAATAAGAAGTAAGGAAATTTGCTCCTCAAAGAGAATTGAGATTGAAAACTATGCTCAGTGTAACTTAGGTTTCTATTCCAACCTGTCACATGGGTCCTTTCACTTATATTCACTCAGATAATTTTCAACAATAGGCATTTTTATTTGTTTGCTTTAAAAAATAAAGATCCAGATGCTATGGTGAATATGCAGGCAATGACTATAATTTTACAGGAATAATTTTCTTATATAACTTATAAAATGGTCCTGATGAAAATTCCCAGAAATTGTTTTAAAAGTGTCTTGAGCAATAGAATCATCATTGTACAATGTCTCTTGTGATGACTATAATGACAGATGCCAGCTAGTTCTATGTGTGTGTTATGCTAAAATTATTATTTTTAAAATTATTTTCAATGTGTGATCATTTTCCCTTTTATCCTTAACATGATAGTCAGTGATTATACCTCTGGTCTACTTTTCTGTGCATTTCAAAGGTTTTGTTTTTTTTTTAATGAGACACATCATAATCAGTAATGATTCATGTGGTTATTTGTTTTTGGATAATTTCCCCTCTCTTCCTCTGATAAATTCTAAAATACATTTAAGAACATTGACTAATGGCAGACTGGATACAGACCAAGTCCAATTAGATGTTTAAAAATTATAGTGCTCTGCTTATTACATAGAACTGATCTTCTTTCCAGGGAGTACATGCAGCTAAAAATATCCTCAAAATGAAGTTATCTGCTTTCTGGTCCTATAATCCCAATGCAGACATCACTTACTTAGACTTACAAACACGTCTGGAAGGAATGAGATAGAAGCTACAATTAAGCATTTAACTCAAATTTATTTATCAAATGCCCAATGAGCTATCTACTAGGACCTGAAGGAAAACTAGAGAAGAGAAAAACCTTGGTATTTTGTTGTCAGAGATGAAAAGTAAAGGTCTTCAAGAAGTGGTGAAGCCAATCAAGTGGAAGGCCAGGAGAGTCTAGGTAGAATATGAGCAGAGTTGAACCTCTGACTGACAGACTCTTTTTGACCAAACTTAAGCCAACCTTCTCTAAGCACTTTTCTCAGTAGACCTTATCCTTGGGCCTTGCCCTTACAACTGCATAACTCAATTTTAGCAAGAATCCTGCTAGTCAATTTAGTGGGAATGGCCAACCCTCATCCTCGGTATCAAATCTTTCTTGATATCTGATTAAAACCCTCATTCTCCCACCCATCAAAGTGGCAGCTGATTTATCCTGGGCTGCCTTCAGCAAGAATCCTGTTAGGTCTAGCCATCAAGAATTCCCCCCAGCCTTGAAATCTCCTCTTAGTCATTTCTCTCCATCCCTCCCCATAATCTGCTTCTTGCTATAAATTTGCACTAATCCTTGTAAAGTCCCTTCTTGCCTTCAAATTCTCACTGCTGTATTTGGAATTGAACCCAGTTCTATATTGACGTCTCATTCCCTCTATTGTAATAGTTCCTGAACAAAATTGTCTTGTTTACCACTTTTACCAGCCAGCTACTCTCTGGCTCTGATTTTTTAAAACAGTCTCAGATATCTTTGGAAAGAAGATGGGGCAACATATTTCTAACAAATGAGTAAGGGTGAGAAGGTAGGAAAAGAACAAAGAGGGAGGAAGCCTATCGGGGCTCATCAAGGGTCAAGAACACTCCAGTGTGTCTTTGTCATAGGCAAGCTTCAACAAACTTCCCAATGTCCTTCAGATGAACAGAATTCTTACTTTTACATCTGCAGATTCTTTTCCTTTACTCTGCTCTCTGTATAATGCTTTCCAACAAGATGGTCATTGGATTTTACTCTTTGCCCCGCCACTTTATTTCAACGTGTTCTTTAATCATGTTGCTCTCTTCAATGTTTTAAAATAATTTCTATTCTTGTGATGCAATCCATTTCCATCAGTCTTTAATTTGGTTAGTTAGAATTTGTCAAAACTTGGGACTGATGTCAGCGTCTCCCTTCTTAATAGGGAATCATAAAACAATCATTTTTTTGTGATTTTAATTTGTAAAGACACCCTTTGAATGTGATTTTTTTTTCTCTTGTGACTTTTTTCATTCTGCATTTATTTCTTGATTCAGGATCTATTCTTGCTCATCTCCTTCACTGACTCCTTTGATCATCTTAGCTTGAAACCCAGCATGGAACATTTCATTTTCCGTAGCCTTTCTCTCTAATTGCTGCTCTAGATGTCTCTTCTTCTTTCTTTTCCAGTGGATTCAGCAGGACTGCCCTCTGCTATTTACTCTTCAAAGAATGGGTTCTGTTTCCCAAGGAGGTGACTTGCAACATCAATCATGAACCTGTTTGCCTTTGCCTTTTTGCCATATCACTGCCTGAAAAGCATCTAAATTTTTCTTTTCTCTTCAAACGCCTCCCCCCGTCCCCATCCTCTGTCCTCTTCTGTTAATGGCTTTAGGTTCTTCCCTACCTGTGGAGATGTTACCACTCAGGGTTGTAGATTCCTCCTTCATTCCGAGACCTTGAGGATGACTCAACTGTATCTGTCTCCATTTATTTTAACTTATTAATAAGAAGTTTGCTCAAATTTGTTCTTCTCTGGTCAAGAACCACCCTCTGCCTTATTGTTTTGTTTGAGTTTGTTTTGTTTTTAAGCAAGTTGCTTTTGTATTCTAGATACTCAGACTTTTCTCCACCATAGATTTCTGGAAGATTTTTCCAGTCTGTTCTTGGATATCCCTTATCCTTTTCAGGTTCTCTCTTGCCATAGTACTACTTCAAATTCATATACCTTTACCCAAAGTCCAAATCAGTCTCATATTGTAATATCCAGTACATCAGAGTGACTTTTGCTTATGTGTCACAGTGCCACTTATTTTCATCACCACTCTAAGTACTTGGGAAACCAAAGAGCCTTCTACCTTGCTGATCAAATGTGGTACCTGGTCCAGGTACTACTAACACTGCTTGGGAGCTACCACAGGCCTGAGGTGAGGGGAGGCAAAAACCCCACATCCAAGGAGCGGCAGCTGCATGGGTGCAGGAGGGCCAAGAGGAGCTACTGCACATTCAAGGTCAGGAGGGGCGGCGGTGAGGAGATAGCCCTCATCCAAGGTAAGGAGCAATGGCTGCGCTTTGCTGGAGCAGCCGTGAAGAGATACCCCATGTCCAGGGTAAGAGAAACCCAAGTAAGACGGCAGGTGTAGCAAGGGGGCATCAGAGGGCAGACACACTGAAACCATAATCACAGAAACTAGCCAATCTGATCACACAGACCACAGCCTTGTCTAACTCAATGAAACTAAGCCATGCCATGTGGGGCCAACCAAGATGAGAGGGTCATGGTGGAGAGGTCTGACAGAATGTGGTCCACTGGAGAAGGGAATGGTAAACCACTTCAGTATTCTTGCCTTGAGAACCCCATGAACAGTATGAAAAGGCAAAATGATAGGATACTGAAAGGGGAAATCCCCAGGTTGGTAGGTGCCCAATATGCTACTGGAGATCAGTGGAGAAATAACTCCAGAAAGAATGAAGGGACAGAGCCAAAGCAAAAACAATACCCAGCTGTGGATGTGACTGGTGATAGAAGCAAGGTCCGATGCTGTAAACAGCAATATTGCATAGGAACCTGGAATGTTAGGTCCATGAATCAAGGCAAATTGGAAGTGGTCGAACAGGAGATGGCAAGAGTGAACATCGATATTCTAGGAGTCAGCGAATTAAAATGGACTAGAATGGGTGAATTTAACTCAGATGACCATTATATCTAATACTGCAGGCAGGAATCCCTTAGAAGAAATGGAATAGCCGTCATGGTCAACAAAAGAGTCTGAAATGCAGTACTTGGATGCAATCTCAAAAAAACAGAATGATCTCTGTTTGTTTCCAAGGCAAACCATTCAATATCACAGTAATTCAAGCCTATGCCCCAACCAGTAACACTGAAGAAGCTGAAGTTGAATGGTTCTATGAAGACCTCCAAGACCTTTTAGAACTAACACCCAAAAAAGATGTCCTTTTCATTCTAGGGGACTGGAATGCAAAAGTAGGAAGTCAAGAAACACATGGAGTAACAGGCAAATTTGGCCTTGGAGTATGGAATGAAGCAGGGCAAAAGCTAATAGAGTTTTGCCAAGAGAATGCATTGGTCATAGCAAACACCCTCTTTCATCAACACAGGAGAAAATGCTACACATGGACATCACCAGATGGTCAACACTGAAATCAGATTGATTATATTCTTTGCAGCTAAAGGTGGAGAAGCTCTATACAGTCAGCAAAAACAAGACCAGGAGCTGACTGTGGCTCAGATCATGAACTCCTTATTGCCAAATTCAGACTTAAATTGAAGAAAGCGTGGAAAACCACCAGGCCATTCAGTTATGACCTAAATCAAATCCCTTATGATTATACAGTGGGAGTGAGAAATAGATTTAAGGGACTAGATCTGATGGACAGAGTGCCTGATGAACTATGGAATGAGGTTCATGACATTGTACAGGAGAGAGGGATCAAGACCATCCCCATGGAAAAGAAATGCAAAAAAGCAAAATGGCTGTCTGAGAAGAGCTTACAAATAGCTGTGAAAAGAAGAGAAGTGAAAAACAAAGAACAAAAGGAAAGATATAAGCATCTGAACATAGAGTTCCAAAGAATAGCAAGGAGAGATAAGAAAACCTTCCTCAGCGATCAATGCAAAGAAATAGAGGAAAACAACAGAATGGAAAAGACTAGAGATCTCTTCAAGAAAATTAGAGATACCAAAGGAACATTTCATGCAAAGATGGGCTCCATAAAGGAAATGTTATGGACCTAACAGAAGCAGAAGATATTAAGAAGAGGTGGCAAGAATACACAGAAGAACTGTACAAAAAAGATCTTCATGATCCGGATAATCACGATGGTGTGATCACTCATCTAGAGCCAGACATCCTGGAATGTGAAGTCAAGTGGGCCTTAGAAAGCATCAATACAAACAAAGCTAGTGGAGGTGATGGAATTCCAGTTGAACTATTTCTAATCCTGAAAGATGATGCTGTCAAAGTGCTGCACTCAATATGCCACAAAATTTGGAAAACTCAGCAGTGGCCACAGGACTGGAAAAGGTCAGTTTTCATTCCCATCCCAAAGAAAGGCAATGCCAAAGAATGCTCAAACTACCACACAATTGCACTCATCTCACACGCTAGTAAAGTGATACTCAAAATTCTCCAAGCCAGGCTTCAGCAGTACCTGAACTGTGAACTTCCAGATGTTCAAGCTGGTTTTAGAAAAGGCAGAGGAACCAGAGATCAAATTGCCAACATCCACTGGATCATGGAAAAAGCAAGAGAGTTCCAGAAAAACATCTATTTCTGCTTTATTGACTATGCCAAAGCCTTTGACTGTGTGGATCACAATCAACTGTGGAAAATTCTGAAAGAGATGGGAATACCAGACCACCTGACCTGCCTCTTGAGAAACCTATATGCAGGTCAGGAAGCAACAGTCAGAACTGGACATGGAACAACAGACTGGTTCCAAGTAGGAAAAGGTGTACGTCAAGGCTGTATATTGTCACCCTGCTTATTTAACTTATATGCAGATTACATCATGAGAAACTCTGGAAGAAGCAGAAGCTGGAATCAAGATTGCAGGGAGAAATGTCAATAACCTCAGATATACAGATGGCACCACCCGTATGGCAGATAGTGAAGAGGAGCTCAAAAGCCTCTTGATGAAAGTGAAAGAGGAGAGTGAAAAAGTTGGTGTAAAGCCCCACATTCAGAAAATGAAGATCATGGCATCTGGTCCCATCACTTCATGGCAAATAGATGGGGAAACAATGGAAACAATGGTTGACTTTATTTTGGGGTGCTCCAAAATCACTGCAGATGGTGATTACAGCCATGAAATTAAAAGACGCTTACCTCTTGGAATGAAAGTTATGAACCTAGATAGCATATTAAAAAGCAGAGATTTTACTTTGACATCAAAGGTCCATCTAGCCAAGGCTATGGTTTTTCCAGTGGTCATGTATGGATGTGAGAGTGGACTGTGAAGAAAGCTGAGTGCCGAAGAATTGATGCTTTGAACTGTGGTGTTGGAAAAGACTCTTGAGAGTCCCTTGGACTGCAAGGAGATCCAACTTGTCCATCCTAAAGGAGATCAGTCCTGGGTGTACATTGGAAGGACTGATGCTAAAGCTGAAACTCCAATACTTTGGCCACCGCATGTGAAGAGTTGATTCATTGGAAAAGATCCTGATGCTGGGATGGATTGGGGGCAGGAGGAGAAGGGGATGACAGAGAATGAGATGGTTGGATGGCATCACCAACTCGATGGACATGAGTTTGGGTGAACTTTGGGAGCTGGTGATGGACAGGGAGGCCTGGCGTGCTGTAATTGATGGGGTCACAAAGAGTCAGACACGACTGAGGGACTGAACTGAATTGAACTGAACTGAACTGGGAGGTTGTTAGAAATGCAAGTGCTCAAGCTTAAACACAGATCTGAATTGTACCCTACATTTTAACAAGATTCTCTAGGTAGTATGCACTCACACTGAAGTTTAAGAAGTGCCAGTGTGCTGCAATAGTCACAAACTTGAAAGTGTCTAAGAATTAACTGAGTGAGCTCAAGTATCCTGTGATTTGTATCCAACCCATCTTGCCTCAAAAACCTCCTAGATTTTCCTTGGGTTTACATATAGGTATTGAAGTCACTATTAATATTATTCTTTTTCCTTATTCAAATTTACCAAACACTCTCCTTCCCAACATACATCATGGTCACATAGATTAACTTCTTTCCATGCCTCTGGGCAAATTTATTCCCCACTCTACTAATAGAAAACTGAAAAGAGAAATTACATGATTTTCTCAGAGTTACCCAGTTAGCTAGTCACAAGTTTTAATAGAATGAAAACAAGTACTCAAAATCCTTAACCCTTGGCTTAAAATTTGTACCATTATCATGCTGTTGTTTGTTTAATGTCCAATGCTATTAACGTTTTCCCCTATTTATCTCAATGTTTTTAATATTAAGATACAAATGTTAGATTATTGTTAAAGACACATTTGGAGAAATAATCATATCTGTAACATTCTATTCAAGTATACCTGGAAAGAAAGTAATCAAATGTAACTGAAGCTTTAGAAATTATATGTAAGAAAAGATGCAGTATTTCCTTAGAAATGCACAGAGGTTGGTGGTCAAATTTCACAGGGAAAAATATATTAAGCTCATATGTCTTTTGCAGAAGATTACTAGAACTACTCTGTGGTACGTGCCATCCTTTTAAACTGTCCCCTCATCCAGTTTGTCTTGATACACTTCCTCATTCCCCATAACACATCGATTAGCTTGCTACCTTTATCTTCAAAACAGTTCAAATGTTACTATTTTGTCTCTTCTTTATGTATTGTAAATGTCTCTAATATTGATATTGGAAACAGAGGCACAAATGAGGGACATTGAATCTTTTTGAACATTCACAAAAAATTATTAAGAACTACTATTTTCACAGTGAAAGTGGAATGAGAGTCTAATTTGAGAGTCTCAACAAGTCCATAAATAATTAGATATGATTTTATAATGTAGCAGCATGCAAAATAAATCTATTAGTTAGTAATTTTGGCAAGTAATTAGAAGATGAACATCTGTAGCTGAAATCAAAGTATGCTAATACTACATAATTTAAAATTCTGTTAAAATACCTCACTAGAATTTTTTCATTTCTCTATTGCTCTTGAAAACCTTAATTATTGACGCCATATGATTTTCAGTGTGGAAATAAATATTATGGATGAAGTCCAAATAGCAGCATGTAAATGGATATGAAATTGGGGAGCATGTGAAGGACTGAATTTGAATTTTGTATCTACAACTTATTGTATGACCTTGAATAAATGACAGAGTGAACTACTCCTGATTTACTTGGGAGTTCCCTGGTTTTAAAATTAAAAGCCCAGTGTCCAAAGAATCCTCTTTATCTTGAGTCAGTTACGATGGTTCTTCACACTGATAAGTGACTTAGGCTTCCTAAGTCTCAGATCCTTTATCTGAAACGTAGACATGTGCTGTGTGTGTTCAGTTTCAGTCGCTCAGTCATGTCTAACTCTTTGCGACCCCATGAATCGCAGCATGCCAGGCCTCCCTGTCCATCACCAACTCCCGGAGTTCACTCAGACTCACGTCCATTGAGTCAGTGATGCCATCCAGCCATCTCATCCTCTATCGTCCCCTTCTCCTCCTGCCCCCAATCCCTCTCAGCATCAGAGTCTTTACCAATGAGTCAACTCTTCGCATGAGGTGGCCAACGTATTGGAGTTTCAGCTTTAGCATCATTCCTTCCAAAGAAATCCCAGGGCTGATCTCCTTCAGAATGGACTGGTTGGATCTCCTTGCAGTCCAAGGGACTCTCCAGAGTCTTCTCCAGCACCATAATTCAAAAGCATCAATTCTTCTGTGCTCAGCCTTCTTCACAGTCCAACTCTCACATCCATACATAACCACTGGAAAAACCATAGCCTTGACTAGATGGACCTTTGATGTCAAAGTAATGTCTCTGCTTTTGAATATGCTATCTAGGTTGGTCATAACTTTTCTTCCAAGGAGTAAACACCTTTTAATTTCATGGCTGCAGTCACCTTCTGCAGTGATTTTGGAACCCAAGAAAATAAAGTCAGCCACTGTTTCCAGTGTTTCCCCATCTATTTGCCATGAAGTGATGGGACCAGATGCCATGATCTTCATTTTCTGAATGTTGGGCTTTAAGCCAACTTTTTCACTCTCCTCTTTCACCTGTATCAAGAGGCTTTTTAGTTCCTCTTCACTTTCTGCCATAAAGGTGGTGTCATCTGCATATCTGAGGTTATTGATATTTCTCCCGGCATTCTTGATTCCAGCTTGTGTTTCTTCCAGCCCAGCGTTTCTCATGATGTACTCTGCATATAAGTTAAATAAGCAGGGTGACAATATACAGCCTTGATGTACTCCTTTTCCTATGTGGAAACAGTCTGTTGTCCAATGTCCAGTTCTAACTGTTGCTTCCTGACCTGCATACAGATTTCTCAAGAGACAGGTCAGGTGGTCTGGTATTTCCTAGAACTGATTGTCATTTCCTCCTCCAGGGGATCTTCCACACCCAGGGACTGAACCTGAGTCTTTGCATTTCCTGCATTGGCAGGCCAATTATTTTTTTTTTACCACTAGTGCAATATGTATACATATGAGATTTAAATCTTTTTTCTCTTTTCAGATATACCTATATTCTACCATGGTGCCTAAAAAAATTCATTCTTTAGCAGGTTATATACTATGATTATAATAGCTAAATCATAGTTATGATGAAGGAGAAAAATATCACAAATTGATCAGCAGGATTTGCACTTTAAATACAAATTCACTAATTTAAATACAAAACCTCTTAGAGAGGTTTCTCTAAGAACCTGCAGTAAAATCAAATGTTGAGTGGAAAACAAAATGCAGCCTTGATTTATTAATAGTTAAAGGAGACAAGGGTTTGAGACATTCTGCAGTCTGGAAACTAAATCTTCAGTTTTTAAAAGTAGATGTTTTAGTAATATTATTTAGTCCACAATTGAAATGATGGAAATTCATGTCATTTTCCACTGAATCTCAACAGAAGTTTATGGGAGGATGTTCTTTAAACAAAATAACAGAGACGTCTTCCTGATTCATTTCCTGATCTTACTTAGTCAAGTTTTAACAAGAGTCTGTGGAATACTGAGACACCTGATTTCTGTGAAAGAACTCTGTTTATTCCATCATTCCTGTAATCCTCAAATAATCACACACTGGACGCCTTCTCCATATTACGAACTGAACCCGATATTGTGGGTATAAGGTTATCATCCCTGCCCTTGAGGAGCTCATGATTTAAGGAGGGAGTCAGGTGAGGTATAGAGTCAGATGGTTAAAGTACAATTTGATACATACTAGAAGAGAATTCTGAATAGTACTATGGAGACAAAAATAAAGAACAGGTATTTGCCCAAAGGAGTTTGGAAGGCTCCAGGGCTTGTGACACTTGAGTAGAGTCTGTAAAGATGAATTAGACACCACCAAGCATAAGAGGGTTAGAAAAACACCCCATAAAGGAAAGAGCATATCCAAATGCAAGAAGGCTTGACAAAGCCTCTCATCTTTGACAGAAAGCTATGATGGCAGAATATATGCGTCAAGATCAGAAAGATGGGCAGAAATGAATTTTCAGAGACTTTAATAACATATTGAGGCCTTTCAGTCTTTTTCTTTTAGGTATTAGGGAAACATGAAAATTCTTTAGGGAGGGAGTCAAAAGTCTGGGTTCTTATCTTTGAAAAAAGTAACTTTGACAGACATATATTACAGGATTTAGTAAGATAGGGAAGATTAGCAGTAAGAAGCTCAGGGAGAAGACTATTATATTGATCAGGAGACTTGAAAAAAAATCCAGGCAAGCTAGTGGTCATTGAACTGGGTTGGGTGGAGAGCAGGGTAGAGATTGGATATTTTCTATCAGACTCTTGGCCCATTGAATGTTGAGAAGGAAGTGATACGAGGCAAATTTGTTTAGACAACAGGCTGGATGGAGCTTTCTAGATGGGATTTTCCTGGGTTAAGCTATCTATAGCATGTTCAGAGTCATAAAAATAGTCTGTTTTTGACCATGAGGATGGTTGGGGCTGCTGTGACTTTGAAGATGTGGAATTAAAAAGAAGAATAAAGCTTATTTTAAACAATGAGAGAAAACTGAATAATCTTAAAGTCTATGAATTCCTGGAGGAAAGAAACTGATCCAGAAAGAATAGGATTCAGGTTGTCACGGTGAGCCCAGGGTACAGAAATCTTATGGTGACAGCGTACACTGGCACAGAACGTGCATTTGAAACTTCAAACAGGCTGCTTTTAACTTAGAGATAGGGCCACTCCTTCACAGAGTATCTAATGCTTTCCAGGACCCCAAGCAATAGTCAACATTTATCTTGGGTTAAATCTAGAGTCTTTGAATTCAGTAAAAGGATTGTCTCTTAGAGAATCAAGCCGGCAAACAGTACTATGGCAACTGGAATGCATGAAGAGAAAAGTGTGCCTTTGGGTGCTGGCAAAGCTTAAAGAACCTAGATGAAATCTTTAAGTAAACAAAAGTAGAGCAATGAACTACAGCAAATTAATAGATAAAAGTGTTGTAAGTGGAAGGGATTTACCAGAATCCCCTTTTAAACCAGGCCACAGAGCCATCTTAACAAGCTATAAATACTTGTAAAATGTAAATAACTATTATAATAAAAGAGAAGCTGGCACAGTTAGGCCAATTTCAAGGGAAGTAGATGAAAATGGGCAAGAAACAACTGGTACTGGGAGCTCTTGGTGGATGAAGTTGAAAGGATGAGGTTACCTGGAAAAGAAAAAGTGCCATGTTGATCAGTGAAAGAAACACTTTTCTTTATAAAATCCTGATTTGAAAAAATACAAATACATGTTCATTATCACAAATGAAACAATAAAAGAATATAAGCAAGAAAAAAAAAATTCCAGTTCACTACCCACCACTACTTCCATACTTCTGGAAGTAGAAGATTAACTCTGTCTTTTACAAATCCTTATACAGATAAGTGGGCATGTGTGGCAATGTTTTTACAGAACCAAGATATGACCACATTTGTTTGCAACTGTCTTTTTTCATTTTGCAACGGATTATGGCAGCTCTTTAGTTGAGCAGGCAAAGATTTATTCAGGCAAAGATTTATTCCATCCACGATGAGCACTCCAATTGTTTCCAGTGTTGCCATTAAAAGCAGCGGTGCAAACAAAGAAAAACATTGTAGGTACTTTTACACACGGCACTATCATTTTGGTAGAGCAAAACAAATGGCTTATAAAATTTTAATTATAATAGATATTTCAAACTATTTTCAAGAAAAGTTTCAGCTAACACCCTCTTACTAGCAATATGATTAAGAAAGTTTGTTTTCTCACATTATTAGACTTGAAAGTTATAGGTCTTTTATTATTGTTGCAACTTGCATTTTCCTGAGTTTTCCTTTGAACGCTCGTTGACACCTTTGAAATACAATTTTAGTCTTTGAATTGTCTCTCCTGTGAATTACCTGTCCATCTCTTTTACCAACTGATGCTTTCCATTTTGATTGTTTTGTATCAATTTGTAGGAAGTCTTTATATATTCTGGAACATAGGTCAGCTCCTAATTTATTCAGGTTTTCTTTTATAGTTTATTTCATATAGGCAACTTACCTATATTACTAATTTTGTCACTAGGTATTTATAGTTCTTTTGTATTTCGATCTTTTGTCGTTTTATTAAGAATTAGAGCACATCTGTACAAAAGTGCAAGAAAATATAAATGTACAATTCAGTGAATCAATACCAAGCACGCATCTAAGTAACCATTTTTGGTGCTTTTAAGTCAGAAAATAGGTTATCACAACCACCCAAACTGCTCTCTGATATGCCACCTCCAAATTGCTAACTCTTCCTTCTCCCAAAAGGTCACTCCTTTCTTAACTTTGAATGCTATATACTTTTGCTTTTTGTGCATTATTTCAATTAAACTATATCCACAAGGAATAATATGATGTCTGTTCTTTTCTGTCTGACTATTTGGGGGCAGAATTATGTATTTCAGGCTTCCCTTGTGGCTCAGCTGGGAAAGAATCCACCTGCAATGAGGGAGACCTGGGTTTTACCCTTGGGTTAGAAGGATCCCCTGGAGAAGGGAAAGGCTACCCACTCCAGTATTCTGGCCTAGAGAATTCCATGGACTATAGTCCATGGGGTAACAAAAAGTCAGTAACACAATGACCGAGTGACTTTCACTTCTGTATTTCAGATCCATGGTGTGCATACTTAGATACTTTATTTTCACTATTCTATATATCCACTCTATTGTTGATAGGCATAAAGATTGTTGTCAGTTTTGGATTACTATATATGCAATTGTTGATTTTTATCTGTGTTTACCTAATGATTAGTGGTGTTGAACATTTTTTGTGTGTGGTTATCGGCCATCCATGTCTTTGGATAAATATTAATTCAAGTCTTTTGCACATTTTTTAATAAGTTTATTTGTTTGTTGTTAAATTTTAAGATGTCTCCAATATTGGATATCAACCTCTTATCAAATTATTTGCAAATATTTTTTCCCATTTCATGGATCACCTTTTTACTATGTTGATAGTATTCTTCAATGTACAAACATTTGTAAATTTTCCAGGCGAGAACACTGGAGTGGGCTGCCATTTCCTTTTCCAATGCATGAAAGTGAAAAGTGAAAGTGAAGTCATTCAGTCGTATCCGACTCTGTGCGACCCCATAGACGGCTGCCCACCAGGCTCCTCTGTTCATGGGATTTTCCAGGCAAGAGTACTGGAGTGGGATGCTATTGCCTTCTCTGAACTTTTATTAAATTCAATTTGTTTAATTTTGCTTTTATTGTCTTGATATTTCTGTCATATCAAAAAAAAAGAATACTGCCAGATCCAATATTGTGAAGTTTGCCTTATGTTATCGTCTAATAGTTTTTATTGTTTTGGGTATTACAAATAGGTATTTGATCCATTTTAAGTCAACTTAAGCATATATGATAGGTAAAGTCCACGTTCATTCTTTTGCACTTGTATATCCAATTTCAAATGATCTTAGAAGCCTTGTTGGAAATAATTTGATTATTTATGTAAGGGTTTATTTCTGGGCTCTCTTTTCTAATCCATTTGTCTATATGTACTTACACCAACATCACACCATTTTGATTATCTTTACAGTAAGGTTGTATCTTTGTAGTAAGTTTTGAAATCTGAAAGTATAGATCCTCCAATTTTGATCTTTTTCAAAATTGTTTTGTCTTTTTGGGATCCCTTGAAATTGCATATGAATTTCAGATGGACTTTTCTATTTCTCAAAAAAATGTCATTAAAATTTTGATTGGGATTTCATTGACTCTGTAGATCATTTTGATAAATGTTGACATCTTAATATTCAATCTTCCAATCTATGAACATGGATTGTATTTACTTTTGATTTTCATTTCTTTCAGCGATGTTTTAGAGGGTTGCTATGTGCATGCCAAGTTGCTTCAGTTGTGTCCCACTTCTTACAACCCCATTTTCTGTAGCCCACCAGGCTCCTCTGTCCATGGGGATTCTCCAGGCAAGAATACTGGAGTAGGTTGCCATGCCCTCCTCCAGGGGATCTTCCTGACCCAGAATCGAACCTGCATCTCTTATGTCGCCTGCATTGACAGACAGGTTATTTACCACTAATGTCACCTAGGAAGCCCATAGCATCCTTATATGCTATTGTAAATTGAATCATTTTCTTAATTTCCCTTTCAGAGTGTTCACTGTTACTGTAGAAAATGCAGCTGACTTTTGTGTGTTGACTTTGACTTGGTACTCCACAACTTAGCTAAATTTGTTTTATTAGCTCAAACAAAAATTTTTTATATATGTAAAAGATCATATGATCTAACAGAGATCATTTTACTTTTTCCTTTTTAATTTGAATACCTTCTTATTTATTTTTTTCTTGCCCAACTGCTATTTAGGACATCCAGTACTATGTAAAATAGAAGTGGTGAAAGAAATCATCCTTGCCTTGCTCCTGATCTTAGAAGTAAAGCTTTCAGTATTTCACTGTTGAGTATAATGTTCACTGTGGATTTTTCATGCATTGATTTTATTATGTTGGGGTATTTTCTTCTATTTCTGTATTTTCTTTATATCATGAAATGTTGAATTGTATCAAATGTTTCTTTCTGCATCAAATGAGGTGATCATGTGTTTTTTTTCTCTTCATCCTGTTAAGTGATGTATTCCATTGATCAACTTTCACATGTTGAATGTTCCTTGGATTCCAGAAATAAATTCTATAAGGTCATGGTTCATAATCCTTTACACTGTTGAATTTAGTTTGCAAGTATTTTTTTAAAGAATTTTTGCTATTTTTCTAGGTACCTTTGCTGTACAACAAATTGAATCAGTTAAACATATACATATATGCATTATTTTTCAGATTTTCTTCCCATTTAGTTTACTACAGAGCATTGAGTAGAGTTTCCTGTGCTGTACAGTAGGTTCTCATTGGTTATACATTTTATATATTGATAATAGTATACACATGTCAATCTCAGTCTCCCAATTCATCATGTGTATCAGCTTAGATCTTGTTATTGAGCATTATAGCAATAAGTAGATAAACACTAGCAGTGCTCTTGGGGCACTGTGTCAGCTCATAAAAAAGTATTATTGTTATGATTTTTTGTTTTTATATAATATTCAGAAACATGGGAATATGTTTTATTTTATCCTAGGATTTATTACCAAGCTCTGATTTTAGAGTTGAATTTTAATAGCAACCATTGGCCAAAGTATTATTAAATCCATTATATTAACCACACTTTATTAGTTTTAAGCTACATCTAACTCATAACTAAAAGTATATGAGTAGTATTTCTGTTGGTTGAATTGATAAATTTGATGTTAAAATTAATTATAATTATTATGATTTTGTAATAGTGGCTAATAGTTGTTACACCAAGGATTAACTGTTGGGAATTTGCAACGATTGACAAGTCCCAGAGTGATGAACACGTCTTACTACTCAGAAACAGAGAAGGCACTAGTGCGTTCCTTTGAAATCACGCAAATGCAAGAGGGAAGGGGTTACTTGACAGTGATGGATTGATTAGAGAATGAATACTTAATCCTTGAATAATTAAAATTTTGTCCAATTTTTGTTTGTTTTAGGTCTTGCCTTCTCAAGAAAGTAAGGCTGATTGTCTCAGAAGAAAACCAAGCGTGTGTCATGCAAGAGTACTGGAGTGGGGTGCCATTGCCTTCTCCACATTCTAAGAGTGTATCTCTTGTCAAAGTCAGTGAAACAGGGCTTTGCTTTGATGGTGTCTCCTCAAGTGGAGAAAAGCTTGGATGTTTTTCTTTTTCTCCAGTATGTTTGATTATGTGGATCCGGGTGATGAGTAGATAAGAAAGGGGATTTAACCAAGGTTATGGGTATAGCTACCCAGGTGAGGACAATGGGAATGAAAATACATGTCAAGTAATGATTGTAATGCGGATAATGAAATCAAAAGTAAATGAGAAGTATGACTATGACTGTAAAGAAAGTTGAGTGCCGAAGAATTGATGCTTTTGAACTGTGGAGTTGGAAAAGACTCTTGAAAGTCTCTTGGACTGCAAGGAGATCCAACCAGTCCATCCTAAAGGAAATCAGTCCTGAATATTCATTGGAAGGACTGATGCTGAAGCTGAAACTCCAGTACTTTGTCCACCTGATGTGAAGAACTGACTCACTGGAAAAGACTCTGATGCTGGGAACGATTGAAGGCAGGAGGAGAAGGCGGTGAGAGAAGATGAGATGGTTGGATGGCATCACTAACTCGATATATATGAGTCTGAGCAAGCTCCAGAAGTTGGTGATGGACAGGGAAGGCTGGCATGCTGCAGTCCATGGGGTCTCTAAAAGTCAGACATGACTGAGTGATTGAACTGAACTGAACAGACTGATGGACATGACAGGAACAGTGAAAAGGTCACAGGGCAAGTAATTATAGGATTGCCAGAGATGGGATACTAGGGAAATACAGATCAAAAGTGGGCCAACTGGGACTTCCCTGCTGGTCCAGGGGCTCAGACTCTGCACTCCCAATGCAGGGGGCCTGGGTTTGATCCCTGATCAGAGAACTAGATCCCACATGCCACAACTAAAGATCCCCCAAGCTGTAATGAAGATCAAAGATTCTGCACATCATGACTAAGACCTGGAGCTGCCAAATAAATAAATAAATACATATATTTTTAAAATGGGCTAACTGAAATTAAGAAAAAGGAGTGGCACTTGTTGATAATGACCAACTCTAAACTATGACTTGGGGCTTCCCTGATAGCTCTACTGGTAAAGAATCGGCCTGCATTCCAGGAGACTGTGGTTCAGTTTCTGGGTCAGGAAGATCTGCTGGAGAAGGGACAGCCTGACTATGAGAATAGCTAACTGGAAGAGAGTGATGGAGAAAGAAAAAGAAAAAAAGTGGATGTGAAGGAACAAATAAGCCAGAAAATTGGAAAGATAATTTATGCGGCTGTTGAGATCATCATTAATGATCAGATAAGAAATATTGAAAAGAATGACTGAGGTAAGAAACTCTTTAAAAAATGAATAGAGTAACCTAGGGCCTAATAGATACCTGGTTGGAGTGATTGGGAGAGGGAAAAAAAAAAGCAGTCTAAGATTATGAAGGATGTGGGAGAAAACACAGTCACAACTTGTGAGGGCTGTCAAGTAAACAGTGACTTCAAGGGGAAGATGTAATTCAACTAAAGCTAAAAAAATAAAGGCAGAGGGTCAAAACTAAAGGTAGCAAATTTTGTTGATGACTGACAGTGAGTCAGTTACAAGATACCCAGTGATTTGTCAACTGCACAAGAAATGGTTGTGGTTTGGCCTCTAAGGTTTTATTTTTAAAACTGCACACACTTATCATTTTTCATATGTATTCACAGATTTGGAGGTAGAGACACAGGGATGCCAAATTTTCATAACTGGTCTGAATATAAAACACACAGAGCCTTGTCTTGGCTCCAATGATAGACATCCCTATTGTAAATATCTTTTTGAATTTGATTTTACTTTTCAGAAGAAAGGTCATAAGCAGGCATAAAAGCAACAATTCAGCAAACTGCCTGGAGGGAAAGATGTGAAAAACAATGATGAAAAACAACCACTTGGACAGGTCAAGAAATGATAACTCAGAGGACATTGAAGAGCTTCCACCCAATTTCCCTAAGTTCCAGGAAGTTTTCTCAGGAGAAATGGTGATTCTTGAAAATCACATCATTCTTAGGATAGTAGAGACTTCTGGTCAGCATATGTGACTTTAGGGAGAAATAAATAATTCACATTTTATTAAAAAAATAACTAAAGATGCATGTGTGCGTACTCAGTCATGTCTGACTCTTTGAAACCCTTTGGACTGTAGCCCATCAGGCTTCTCTGTCCATGGGATTTTTCAGGCAAGAAAACTGAAGTGGGTTGTCATTTCTTCCTCCAGGGGATTCTTTCTGACCCAGGGATCAAACCCACGTCTCTTGTGTCTCTTGCATTGCAGGCAGATTTTACCACTGAGTCATTGGGGAAGCCCAACTAAAAATGACTCTTTAATGAAAAAAAAGTCATAAAGTTAGGAAATCGACATATGTCTTGTCTTCCCAAATTCATTCAGGACTCAGTGAATAAAAAGTGGAGGTAACAACATAATCTTAAGGGGCCTATTTTAGTTCTCCGGTCTTTCCAGACTTGCATTAGTGTCTGAAACAGTTATCTTATTTCATTGTCTATGATGTGTGCCAATGTACTTGTATAAAATTTCCTTAGTAAAGCAAAAGGGAATGCTTCATTCTGGAAACAGAGTGGATATCCCTCATATTATGGAAACAGAGTGGATATTCAAACACTGAATTGATTTGAAAAACATCAATAGTTCTTATTTTCCAAATTTTACATTTTTTACAATATGAGTACTAATACCAGGAAAAGTTTCAGAGAGTAAAAAGAACTTTTAAAAAAGATTAAGCAAAATATTCAAAAATAATATTATTGAAAGTTGTTGAGAGTAGATATCAAATATCATCAGCACCAAAAAAATAAAAAACTAATAATTCTGTGAGGGGACTATAGTCATTGTTTCACAATATACATGTGCATCAAATCACCATATTGTACACCTTAAGCAATAATATCACAGTAAAACTGGAAAACAGAAAAAATAATCTGGAGAACTAAGTAAAAATAAACAAAAATGAATATAGACATGTTTGTCATTAGTGTTTGTAACTCGTCGTTTTTTTTCTTCTTAGCATTACTTGATAGTAGTTATGTGAAAAAATTTCATCTCTGGGCAGTAGACGGTTGAATTTCTTGGGTGTATGATGAATGCACTGATGAATTTTCCACAAAGAAAGTGTCAGCCTTTAAATGTGGCTAAAAACAAGCTTTCTTATTGTCCTTTGCCAGCATCACTTTCTAACAAACAACAGCCTGTCAACAAGGAGTTCAAAGCATATTGCATTTTTATTGAATTCTCTCTCAGAATTACCAAAAATGGGGAAATGGAGAAAATATTCTTAACACTTGGAAAAAACTTCTCATATATGTCCTTTCATCACATCCCTTATTTTAAAGTGTCTCCCAGCAAGAAGTGGCCCTCTCAAATGTCTCTTCTTCTTTCTGATCTTCCCTAAAACTTTCCCTTCACCTTTGCTTGTGTGAACCTTAGATGTCTTTTTCCCTCCATTGCCTTTATTCTACCCCCTCATCTGTTACAATCTTCATTTACATAAAAGTATCCAGAAACCCCTTAGCAAGACTGAATATTCTTTAGCTGAAGTGCGGAGGAAACTAGGCTGTGAAAACTCAAGGTTTAATATCTTTACTCTTGGCCAATTAAATTGTAGAGAGGGCTTGAGTTGAAGGTGGTGAGAAAAATTTTTCACTTGATCTTTAAGATTTTCTACTAAAAAACTAATGAGACGTGTTTACAGTAAGTCAGTGCTCATTCTTTGTTTAGTTCAAATTGGAACACAGATGAAAACTCAAGGCCTTCATTCCATATATGGATTAATTCCTTATCCAGACACTCTTTCGCTCCTGCTCACTAAGATCCCTGGATCTTAGGGATTTTCTCACTGTCATCCCCATGGAAGAGAAAAGAGTACTCAAGGAGACATTTCCAACACAGAGCTCTGTAGAAAGTTGAGGGAAAAAGGAACTACTATTTTCCAGAAGGTCCTTAAAGTGAAACAGACCACAAATTCTCTAATTAGCAAGAGCAGACCCAAGGCAAGCAGGCAGCCTGCTGTTTATCTGAGGACTAGGAAGGAGACCAGCTGGCTTTCCCTCAAAGATAACAAATACTATTTATTGCTCTGTGAAAGAATCTTGCCAGATTAAGCGTATTTGCAAAAAAGAAGAAAAAATAAAGCTCACATTGGTATTTTTTAAACTCTTGAAGAAAATTAGATTGTTATAAGAAGTTGCTCTGGACGTCAAGCTAACTATGTACTGCTCCTTTCCTTCAGTACAAAATGAAAATAGTAATACTGAGCCTACCCAGCCTCTCGAGTTTGTTGTATCACGTAAGATAATTATTCTGATGGCATTAGAATAAATAAGCTCTAGGTTTTTATCTATGTTCTACAAAGTATTGCTCTGTAGCTGATTATTGCCATTATTATTATCAGGCCAGTCTATAAAGTTTGCTTTCCTGAAATAAAATTAATAGGAAGGTTTGAACACCAGGCCCTCATGGAGCATGTAGAGCATTTTAGAAAATATTTGAATATTAAATAATCATTTAAAAATCAGTTGGTTGCAATATGAGCTTTGAGGCTACTAGGTTATAGTGTACATTTAGTATGTATAATGAAGTTTTTTCGATGTTAGCATATGTGATAACAGAGACAAAATTCTGTGAAAAAAAATTAACTAATGAGATGCACATAATACCAAAAGAAAAAAAAAGGAAAAGAAAAATAGAAACAACTGCTTCTATAGCAGAGGATCTTAATGTAAATAAAAGCAAAATGCAAGCTGAGAGATCACCAGAATAAGAAATAGATCTAAACTTATACATGACCTTTCCTATTGAATTAGAAAACAAAGAAAACCATTTTAATGTAAATATACCATTTATGGACTCCCCTTGTAGCTCAGTCAGTAAAGAATCTGCCTGCAATGCAGGAGACCCAGGTTTGATTTATGGGTGGGGAAGATCCCCTGGAGAAAGAAATGACAACCCACTCTAGTATTCTTGCCTGGAGAATCCCATGGACAGAGGAGCCTGGAGGGCTACAGTCCATGGGACTGCGAGAGTCAAACATGACTTAGCAACTGACTAAACCACCAACCCCACTGTCATACCATTTATGATATGTACAAAAATGCAAAAATGTTCTTTGTAAGTCAACAAGTGTTGATGTTGCTTCATATCACCAATAACTGTTCTATGTCAGGTCAGTTAGAAGAGACCCTGGTAATGTCCTAGGTTTTTTTCCTGGGATCAAGGCTACTACTGAGATTCAGACTGAGAGAATTCTTTATTGTGTTTGGAAATGTTTGGCATCCTTGTTCTCAGGGAAACAAACTTGAGGAGGTTCTTCTATTCATTTTGGGAAAATTGCCAAAATATCTTTCTCAACTCTAGTACCCCATAGTATCAAAATATTTTGGCGATTTTCTCAAAATGACTGGGAGAGCCTCCCCAAAGTCAACTTCCCAAGAGCCACTTTGTGTTCCGTGTCAGTAAACAGAGTCCCAAGAAGTTAATTGATTCTCCAAAAGCTACAGAGTGGCAGACCTGGGAAGTGACTTTTCCATTTTGGTGCTTTTCCACTGCCTCAAGCTGCCTCCCTTCCAAGTGCCCTGAAAGTGTAATTGGACCAGCTCTGGAAAACTACACAACAAACTTCTGACAGAGATAATGTTTCTACAGTGGGAATGAAGAGGCAGCAGTGAAGAGAATTTTACCTTCTCTCCATCTTCCTGCAACTTTTTTTTTTTTTTAAGAAGTCACAATAAGTATGCATTAGATTTGTGATTTTTAAAATAAAATAAATTCTATTTGGTGATTTTTGCTGTTGTTGTTATTCCCAAGACAGTTGGAGAGAATATTTTGTAACACTCTGTGGAGTATTTCTTTCCATTTTTATACATTGAAAGAAACGACACATAATACTCTTCTGGAGTATTATTTTTCTCTAGTATGATTTTTCTACATGCTTATCACTTCTACTCTCTCTGTTCGTTTTAAATATAAAGAATTCTGAGTCGGATTTTCCTTCCATTTGATTTTTTCATTTTTTTCTCCTATTATCTTACTGTACAATGTTGACAAATTATTCTACATTTCATATATTAGTGCCTGTGTACTGAAAAAATAAGGCAAAATTGTGGCAGAATAAAATAGGTTGGACCACTGAAAATGCAAAGGGCAAAATAAAAAGGGTTTCAATCACACATTTACAGATGTGTTTTTTCAATAAAGGCAGAGAAGGCAGACTAGATTGAGTCATTTCTAATACTGACAAGATACCCATTTGAGAATCAATAGCATTCCTTACTGATGTAAGGTCACTAGTTTATTTTACCAAATGAAGACCTCCCTCTTAAGTGGTGAACAGATCACACTCTTTGGGTCATTAATAATTTCTTCATATATTTTCTTCACCAAAGACTTTCATCCTGTATAAATTCAGAAGAGAATCGGCTGAACTAAAAAGAAACTCAGTGTACAATCAAGACCTGTCCTCCAGAACTGAGCCAACCTCTCTCTCCTTCTCCCTCCACATGCACACTTGCTGGGACTTAGCGTCTCCTTTGAATTTATTGTTGTCATAGAAACATGTGTTCCTAGTTGACCTTTTGTTTTTCAAGGGGAAAGATAAACATACCACCCACTTCGGGGACCCAGCGAGAAGCTATTCCCAGAGAACTGCACCTTCCCAGCTGCAGAGCCTGACTCGCACAGAGAAGCAGCCATCTCCCAGCCTTGGCAGCAACAGGCAGGGAATGGACACCAGCTGTACTGGGGCTGGAGCTTCGTGAACCCTTTCCTATTAGGACACATCCTGTCTGTCTTTAGGAGGGAAGGCATGCTTCAGGTCAAATAAAGAACAGCCTTATGCAATACAACCCCTTAGGATTCATCTTTTGAAAATAACAGCAGACAGGCCATCGGAGGTAAAGAGTAAATAATAAAATATCTCCCATTGGACATAATGGAAATATACTGCATGTTATAGATGAGAATTTTTAAAGGGAAGACAATTCTAAGGTTTGTAAGTCCTGCATACTGCAAATGGATTTTAGACTTGGAAGATACGTTAGGTACTGAGGATTAGAATCCAGACCCAAATCAAGCCATGATGCATCTACATATCCAGAGTTATTGTGTAGAGTTTTTAAAAAAGTGCCGCCCCTGGGGATGTACCACTGGGTGCTTTTGTGTAATGTATCAGCTGCCTAAGGACCATATGAGAGAGCTCTGCTGGTAGATCTGTCTGTACGCTTGGCATCTTACTTAGCTGTTTCAGAAACATCTCAGACTCAACATAGAACTCTTGGTTTCTTCCACAAACCTGCTTATCCTCCATACCCGTCCCTATTGCAGTAAATGGAAGGCAAGTACATCCAGTTGTTTAAGCCAAACTTGTGACTATTACAGAGCCTCCCCTTTCCCCTTGGGAGCCTCTGACCTGTTTGCCACATTTTAACTGTCAGAAAGCTCATCAGCCTCACCTCTAGTGTGCTTCTGGAATATGCCATCTTCCAATAGCCTCTAGATAATCACCTTTCTCCCATACATTCCACTGGCATATTTCATTTTCCCCACAGCAACCACAGTGTTCTTTGACAGAGTGAACCAGGTTAGGTCATTTTTCCTACTAAAACCCTTAAGTGTCTTCCAGATATTTTGGAGTTAAATTCAGCTGTTTATTGTGACCCAATAGTCATGTACGGATGTGAGAGTTGGGCAGTAAGAAAGCAAAGCACCAAAGGATTGATGCTTTCGAACTATGGTATTGGAGAAGACTCTTGAAAGTCCCTTGGACTGCAAGGAGATCAAACCAGTCAATCCAAAAGGAAATCAACCCTGAATATTCTTTGGAAGGACTGATGCTGAAGCTGAAGCTCCATTACTTTGCCCACCTGATGCAAACAACTGACTTTCCTGATGTTAGGAAAGATTGAAGGCAGAAGGAGAAGAAGGCAGCAGAGGATGAGATGGTTGGATGGAGTCACCAATTCGATGGCTATGAACTTGGGCAAACTCTGGGAGATGGTGAAGGATAGGGAACCCTGGCATGCTGCAGTCCATGGAGTCGGCAGGAAAGAGTTTGACACGACTTGTCAACTGAACAACAATTGTGGCCTAAAAGGTCATGCACGGCCTGACCCCTGTTTAGCTCTCCACCCTCCTTTCACCATTATCTACCTTACTCTTTGCACTTCGTGTTGTGATGTACTCAGTTGTGTCTGACTCTTTGCAACACCATGGACTGTAGCCCGCCTGGCCCCTCTGTCCATGAGGTTTTCAGGCAAGAATACTGAAGTAGGTTGCCATTTCCTCCTCCAGGGGATCTTCCTGACCCAGGGATCGAACCCCCATCTCCTGAGTATCCTCCACTGCAGGTGGACTCTTTACCGCTGAGCCACAGGGGAAGGCCTGTGCACTTCATACCCTCCCCTCAAACATACCAAACAATTTCCTTCTCAGAGATTTACACATGCTGACACTCTGCCTAAACTGTTTTTTTCCCCTAGAACTATCACGTGATACCCAACCTCACTTCACTCAGCTCTGTGCACTAGGGGCACCTCTTCAGAAAGGCTTTCCCTCACAATACTCTTTATAATGAAGATTATTAAGAAAATGAAAACACTTAAAGAAATAAAACCCTTTCCTTGTTACTATTACATCACTCAGTGTATTTTCTCTACACCAGTCATTGCATTTTGAGGTCATCTTTCTGTTTTCCTATTTATTGACCTTCTTACCCTACTAGAAGGTAGGTACTTTGTCCCTAAAACGGTGCTAGGCAACATTCTGAACCATACCTATGCACTTAACCATACCTATTTTCATGGGTGGAAATTATTCCCAACATTGTGG
Organism: Ovis canadensis; assembly: GCF_042477335.2. Taxonomy (NCBI): domain Eukaryota; kingdom Metazoa; phylum Chordata; class Mammalia; order Artiodactyla; family Bovidae; genus Ovis; species Ovis canadensis. The sequence continues at coordinate 133,376,108 of NC_091247.1, read as the reverse complement.
AAAAATTAATTTATTCTGTCTGTCCTCCATGACACTTTAGTTCCCTTTCTTTTTTACTCTTCCATTTTAGTCTTCTTACTTCTTGAAGAGAAGTACAACTGAGGCTTACTGCAAAAGAAAAAAAAAAAATGGGTTAATCTGTAAGTGACTTGGTGTAACTCCTAAGTGGTAAACCAGGACCCTAGATCACCATTCCCTGAAGAATCCTTCTCAGGAAAGCACCTTGATTTAAAGATTTAAAAACATCTTGCCATGCCTGCTTTGGCATAGAAGAGGGTACAAACATGCTTGAACTCACTACATGCTTCGGGGCAAACGTGTATAATTTAATATACCACATTCTGAAAACTTCTTTCTCCGGGAATACAGACACACAACCAACCAAACAGAACACACCCTTTATTGAGTCTAATTAGCTCCTGGGTGGTCTGGCACTAGAATCCTCGCGTTGATAGCTTAAGTGTATTCTTCATACTGTCTCGAACCCAAAGAAATCAAAGATTGACTTATTATATTATTTTATACATTGTTAGCATTAAAAGGATAACTTCAAGCATAATCATCACAGATGATTTTATTATAAAACAATAAATACCTATCTATGCCTATGTTTTTAATTCTTCTATAGCCATTGACAACAAGCTTTTCACAGTTGTGCTGTGCTATGTTTTAAGTTGCTTCAGTCATATCCAGCTCTTTGCAACCCTATGGGTTGTACCCCACCAGGCTCTTCTGTCCATGGGATTCTCTAGGTAAGAATACTGGAGTGGGTTGCCATGCCTTCCTCCAGGGGATCTTCCTGACCCAGGATCAAACCTGCATCTCATGTCTCCTTCTTTGCCAAATAGTTTTTTTTACCACTAGCACCACCTGGGAAGCCCTTTTGGAGTTGCATCTTGGTCTTTATTATCATTATCATTTATTTCCAAAAATGTCTTCATTTCCCAAAATATAAAATATTTTCTCTTTTTCTCATAATTTTATTGAACTCCCATAAACTCTATACATGTAACTTATGTGTTCATTCTCTTTTCTATATCTCAGTATAGATTAGGTGATTCCAGGTGTCTTTGAGACAGTCCATTTAGAAATCAAGCACATGTCAGTGTGATTTCCTCCATCATATCTCCTCCTAAGGCAGTCTCTGGCTTTTTCTATGGAATTCCATTTCTTCATAACCTGGTGGTTTAGAAACTTTAATTCTCCAAATTCTTTGAAGTTCCAAGGTGAAGTATCAAAGAGTATTATATGGTGAGGAGGGGGAGAGGGGCAGAGAGCAAGGCTGTGAGATTCTCCCATGTTTCCATCCACCAGAGAAGATAGTTATTGCTTTTAAATGTTAGGCTTCTGAATAGTATTTTGAAGAAATTATTCCTACCCCCCAAAATATGAAAACTGTCATTTGGCTCATGATTTGTGCAACTCTGAAAAACACAAGGTAAGCATTGGGTTGAGGTGGGTTTAGTACACCTGAAGCTACCCAAGGAACTTGGGTTTACAAGGCACTTGGGTTTACACCTCCTGGAGGCCTGGAAACAGCACCTTTAGAACTCAGGCTTGTGACAGAACCTCAGGCCCTCCATGTGTGTGCCTGGGAACTCTCTTGCTTCTAAAGACGATTAGGCCACCTTGAAGTGGACTATACTTTGAAAGTGGACTCTGTTCCTCAGTACTTGGTTATAGTTGGACTGTAACCAGTAGCCTCCATTGTTGATCCATCACATCTTCTCCTTCCTCTTCTTTGGTTTTGATTATAATGTCCCTTAAGCTTAGCACTCCTCAATAGGAAACCCTACTTTCTTCACTCCAAGCATTTCCATATTGAAAATCCTACTCGTGATTTTAGACTTTATTGAAGATCTGCCTCTTCCACGTTGCCCCCATGCTTCCATCAGTCAGCAATGATTATTACTTCTTCTGTACTGCAAGCCTGTACAGCCTAGGAGCACTACATCCTGCCCCAATATGTGGTTATTTTATGCTTCTTGCCCCTGAGAGCTCACCTGTATCTTACATTTTTGGTGTTCACCTCTACCACACCCACTCAGCCCAGTACATAATGTAGTTCCCTGTGTGTGCAGCAAACGTTCAATAGGAGATTACAGCTCTGGATTTGTGAGGTAGATGATCAGTCAAAGTTCTTCATTTTAGCTATCATAAACCAAATACAATATTGTAAAGTAATTCGCCTCCAATTAAAATAAATAAATTTATATTAAAAAAAGAAAGTTAATTTTGAAAGACTATTTAGAACTTGTGCTTACAGACCAGACCACCAGGAACGATCTCTAAAGTGATATCAGAGAACTGGGTCCAGTCACACAGAGTCGGGCACGACTGAAGTGACTTAGCAGCAGCAGCAGCAGGGCTCCAAAATCACTGCAGGTGGTGACGGCAGCCATGAAATTAAAAGACGCTTACTCCTTGGAAGGAAAGTTATGACCAACCTAGATAGCATATTAAAAAGCAGAGACATCACTTTGAAAAGCAGAGACATCACTTTGTTAACAAAGGTCCATCTAGTCAAGGCTATGATTTTTCCAGTGGTCATGTATGGATGTGAGAGTTGGACTATAAAGAAAGCTGAGCACCAAAGAATTGATGCTTTTGAACTGTGGTGTTGGAGAAGACTCTTGAGAGTCCCTTGGACTACAAAGAGATCCAACCAGTCCATCCTAAAGGAGATCAGTCCTGAGTGCTCATTGGAAGGACTGATGTTGAAGCTGAAACTCCAATACTTTGGCCATCTGATGTGGAGAGCTTAATCATTGGAAAAGACCCTGATGCTGGGAAAGATTGAGGGCAGGAGAAGGGGACTACAGAGCATGAGATGGTTGGATGGCATCACCCACTCAATGGACATGGGTTTGGGTGGACTCCGGGAGTTGGTGATGGATAGGGAGGCATGTCATGCTTCTGTTCATAGGACTGCAAAGAGTCGGACACTACTGAGCAACTGAACTGAACTGAACTGAGACTTCTATGAGGGCTTCCCAGGTGGCACTAGTGGTAAAGAACACACCTGCCTATGCAGGAGATGTAACAGATGCTGGTTCAATCCCTGGGTTGGGAAGATCCCTGGAGAAGGAAATGGCACACCACTCCAGTATTCTTGCCTGAAGAATCCCATGGACAGAGGAGCCTGGTGGCTACAGCTCATGAGATCACAAAAAGTCAGACACGACTGAAGAGACTAAGCATGCACAGACCTCTATGCAATCGTGCACTGGCAGAGCTGTGGTGCTATGGAAATCATGAATGCTAGAACTTGGACAGGTTGACTGAATCACAACCATTGACTGCTCTGAAACTTTATGCATCTTTATTTGATGGCCTACTCTTGCCTACATGGATTTCTCACTAGCCTGCTTCTTTGAATTCAACACTTTTGAACTGAAAAGTTAGAATCTGGTGAGATTGCTGAATGTGCTCTGAATGTGTACTTAGTTGTGTCCAACCTTTTGTAACCCATGGACTGTAGCTGGCCAGGCTCCTCTCCAGGCAAGAATACTGGAGTGAGTTGCCATTTCCTCCTCCAGGGGATCTTCTCTGACCCAGGGATCGAACCTTTGTTTTCTGCATCTCCTGCATTGGCAGGCAGATTCTTTACCACTTCCCAGGTCCTGGGAAGTCTTGGTGAGACTGTCTCGGAAAATGAGTTTTCATTTCCACTGGAGGCCATCTGTGTCTTCACCAAGGCTTACCAGGTGGAGAAATGACCTAAGAGGAAAAGGCTTTAGAGACCAAATGTAGACAATGAACTTGATTATATGTCATTTTTGTTTACAATTGTAATTTTATTTCACAATTTATTGAGATGCCCACAACTTCACTTTCTCCTATTTGCCTCTATGTATATGACTTATTTTCAGTGCTATCAAAGTTCTACCAAGATTTAGTTAAAATTCACTCTCATATTCAATGCTTTTATTGTATAAAGTAAAAATGCCCCATGCTTGACCAGCAGATGCAAACTATATATAGGATGGATAAACAACAAGGTCCTACTTGGGAACTATTGTACTCAATATCCTGTGATAAATGGTAATGAAAAAGAATATGGAAAACAATATATATGTATCAGTATAACTGAATCACTTTGCTATATGCAGGAATTAACATAACATTGTAAATAAATGATACACTTCAATAAAATAAAAGCTACAGAATGACCCATGCTTAACTGATTTTTCATATACTTCTTCAGCCATTTCTTTTGTTTTTTTCAGCCATTTCTATAGAGTATCTTTAGTTAGTTCCTTTTCCTACCAAAATCTCTCACTGTAAATGGATTAAAATAATATCTGGCAGCTAGGCTATATTCATTACCTTGCCCTTACAACAACTCTCTTACCTTCACTTATTCTGCAGCTAAAACTCTTAATCCATCTGTTTCTTTTCCTGAACCATTGATATACCTTGATATCCTTTTACGCAGACCCAGTTGCTCCTTTACAACTGGGAAAATGAGGAACAGAAGTTTTTATTCTTGATATGCTATGTGGAAGAAACCCTAATCCTTTTGTAATTGTACAGTCTCCAAAGTAAATCCATGTTCTCCCATCCTCTGAAGCTTACATAAAAACTTCTTTGGAAGCTTACATAGAATATTCTTTGGACCTTAAATATGACAGAATAATTCAGGTTCTAAATGACCCATTAGTAGCCGTTCCTCTCATTCCTTTACTAACTTGAGTGTATTCATACAGCTTATATTCTCTTTAAAAGTCTTGGATGGATTGAAGTGTAATTCATTTGAACCAGTCTTTGTGGAGATGAAATATGAATCCAACTGTTCTATGTTTATGGAAATAGAAAATAGATAAGACAAAGACTCTATCTTCAAGAGGTTATGGACTAACAGGAGAGAAAGTGAATAAACATTGCAGTATTTTGTGAAAAGTACAAGAATAGAAGTTAAAGATACAATGATAATACAGTGGGGGGGGAGGACAATGGATTTTGTCTAGAGACAGGGGTCAGTGGATGATGTTTAGCTAGATTTCAAAAGATACATAAGAACATTTCAGAGTTGAAAAGAGAAAGAGATGGCCAGTCAGACCAGAGGGAATAGCGTGCATGAAGTTTCAAGAACTTGAAGCAGTAACAAGTAGAGAATTTTAAGCAGTTACCTGGTAAGCTGGATGTGGCTGGACAAGTATATAGGAATCAAGACATGCAGGTTCTTGTATGCCTGTCAAAGACATTTAGCCATTATTTAGCTTTAATCTTGCAGGTGATGGGAAGCTGTTGGGAAATTTTGAACAAGAAAATGACATGATTAGACTTATATTTTACTTGTATCAGAGATATGCTTCTTGGCAGCCTGTAGAGGAAAGGATGGAAGAAGCTGAGATTGAAAGTAAGAAGGCTAGATTAACAGTACGTGAAAGTGAAAGTGAAGTCGCTCAGTCCTGTCCGACTCTTTGCGACCCCCTGGACTGTAGCCTACCAGGCTCCTCTGTCCATGGGATTTTCCAGGCAATAGTACCAGAGTGGATTGCCATTTCCTTCTCCAGGGGATCTTCTCAACCCAGGGATCAAACCCCGGTCTCCTGCATTGTAAATATGTATATGATGGTAAAGCCATAGCAACTAAAGAAGGGTAACTGTTGACTTGATTCCCACGTTTCTTGCTTGGGAGACTATCTGTCCCTAAGTAAGCCAGGGAATAAGATAAGATTTCAGTGATTATTGGAGAAGATATAACTTCTAGTGAGATATGTTAGTGCAAATACCTAGTAGGCAATAGTTTCTCTGGGTCAGACACTTTGCATGAAAGTCTAGAGATGTTAATATAAAGATGAAAGGTACCATCATGTAGGTTTGGGGAATTTAGGATCCCTAGGGAAGAAGATAGAGACTGAGAAGACATATGTGGTCAAAAACATAGATATTTAAAGAGCAGGCAAAATGTTCCCAGCAAATGAATCATATACATGGGAAGAGAACCAAAAGCAAATGTCAGAGAAACAGAGGGCATAGGGTTTCTGCATGGAAGGAGTAATTGAAAAATAAAGCATCATAGTGAGACTACATTTTGGATTTGGTCATCAGATCGTTATCTGACAATGCAGCTATTATAATATTGTATGAGTGGAAGAAGCAAGTGTAAAGTTTTATTTTTTCTAAAAAGTTAGCTGGAAAGCAATATAATGTATTGAAGAAATTTCTCAAAGATGGAGAGGTTAAACACATATCTGAGCTGAAAGGAAGGATTCTGCAGAAAATGAGAGAGTTTGAAGGGGAAACAGATAAACCAAGGTTTAGAAATAAGGTGAAGAGTATGAATGGGTTTTTTAGCCTCAGTAATAGATATACAGGGGCTTTCTGGGTGGCTGAGAAGGTAAAGAATCTGTCTGCAATACAGGAGATGTGGGTTTGATCCCTGGGTCAGGAAGATCCCCTGGAGGAGGGCATGACAACCCACTCCAGTATTCTTGCCTGGAGAATCCCCACAGACAGAGGAACCTGGCAGGCTTGCAGTCCATGGGGTTGCGAAGAGTTGGACACAGCTGAGTGACTGAGCACAAAGATACACAGAACCTTCTTTTTGGCGACTTGAGAGAAGAAAAGCTTCCTGTGTATGGAGATACGTATTGTCATTATCATTAGAATGGCAGCATGCTGAGTCATTTCACCTCTGGTGGTCTCACATTTCTGTGGTAGGAGAAATAATTCAAATGAATAGAGTGGGACATTCAGGGATTAGATGGGGCTTTTGGACAGGGCGCAGATTTGGAATTCAGTTTTACTGGGAAAAAGAGGGAGTGTATCAAAGTGGAGCAGAGTAAGTGTTCTTGCCCTATTCATCATAAATTTGTCATGATAAATTTTCCTTATTTCTTATGTCATTTTCCACCTCTGAAGTATAACTGAATAACTAAGTAGTCTCTTGTCATTTTCTTTCTTAATTGTATTCTTTCTTATTTTTCCCCTCTCCTCTTCCCACTGCATCAATTCTCAGGATTTCCTGTTTTCCATCTTCAAAGTCCTGAGAGGCACCAAAGGGGAACATTCAATCTTGAGAACAGCCAGTTTACAGATTCACACTTGCTGTTTTGTTCTTACAACGTTTTTTTTCTTTTGCTGCTACATCTGCATGACTTGTCTCTACATTGATCTTCCAGTAGTCTCCTCTTTCTTTTTTTTTTCTGAAATTTTGAAATCCTGCTGTAAACCTGTCAAAGTCCAATCTACTTCTTTTCTCATGCTCAGGAGCTTTGATGGAGTTTCACTGGCTTTATAAACAAACACTTGAAAGCTTGGGACACGAAGATATGTGAGACCTATGTCTTCTGTCTGGCTTTCTTCATGGAAGGGAAATGGCATACAGAAATTTCAACCTCATTTCTGCATATCATACCACCAAGAGAAAGACCTTCTTTCCCAGTCAAATAACACTTCTGAATTCAATAAGTTTGGACCAATCTGAACAGATCACTTTGGTCTAGATCTAGGCTTCAGACTATTTGGCCTATACTCAGATTATTGCATGTTTTACTGAGGTGAAGGGGATAAGATTACAATGATTGGTTCATATCAATTAGGATCAACTGGGATCTGAGGGTGGTGTCAATTCCACCTTAACCAAATGGATGGGAAAAAATGGAATTAATGTCAAGGAGTCAATAAAATGCTTAATAGTATAGGTTCAGTAGTGTTTCAGAGAAGAATTCACTATGCAGGAACATATCACGGGTATGTGACCTACATAACTGCACACAATTATCATTCATTATACAGAGTAAACAGCCCGTGTACATTATACGCAGAATTGTTTTTGTTGTTGTGTTGTTTAATCTCTAAGTTGGGTCCAACTTAACTTTTTCATGACCCCATGGACTGTAGCTCGCCAGGCTCCTTTGTCCATAGAAATTTCCAAGCAAGAATACTGCAGTGAGCTGCCATTTCTGTTTCCAGGGATCTTCCTGATCCAGGGAGCAAACCCACATCTCCAGCTTGGCAGGTGGATTCTTTACTGCTGAGCCACCTGGAAGCCCTATGTATAGAATATGTAGAAAGTATATAAAAATAATTACCATATTTTTGGTCTTTCTCAGCAAGTCTAAATTTCAAGAGAAAGGCGATATAATCCTTTTTCTATCCCCCAACTGAGAGCAATAAATGTTTATGAAACAGAGGTTATTTTCCCAGGAGTACAAAGTGCTAACACCTGCCTTGCCAGGTTAGGTGATTTTTGGTTTTTTCTCCTTACGTCCTCATAGTGATGCATCACGACATCAGCTAACATTAAAGAAACTATGTTTCTAATTCAACACCTGGTCCTCTGCAATTCACTTCTTTTTTTTTTTTTGTTTTAAGCCAACCTTTGCACGCTCCTCTTTCACTTTCTTTCTTTTTTTTTTAATTTTTATTTTTACTTTATTTTACTTTACAATACTGTATTGGTTTTGCCCTACATTGACATGAATCCACTACGGGTGTACATGCGTTCCCAAACATGAACCCCCCTTCTACCTCCCTCCCCACAACATCCCTCTGGGTCATCCCCGTGCACCAGCCCCAAGCATGCTGTATCCTGCATCGGACATAGACTGGTGATTCGATTCTTACATGATAGTATACATGTTTCAATGCCATTCTCCCAGATCATCCCACCCTCTCCCTCTCCCTCTGAGTCCAAAAGATGGAAATGGTAATGGTAATAATCTCTGTACCTTGCTGGCATATACAAAAGCCTGGACCTTTCTGTTTCTGTTTGTTTATTGTTGCTTGCTCAATTGCTTTCTAATGCTGTTTGTTTTTGTTTTTTTTTTATTTTTAGTTTTTTATTTTTTACATTTTAAAATCTTTAATTCTTACATGCATTCCCAAACATGAACCCCCCTCCCACCTCCCTCCCCATAACATCTTTCTGGGTCATCCCCATGCACCAGCCCCAAGCATGCTGCATCCTGCGTCAGACATAGACTGGCGATTCAATTCACATGATAGTATACATGTTAGAATGTCATTCTCCCAAATCATCCCACCCTCTCCCTCTCCCTCTGAGTCCAAAAGTCCGTTATACACATCTGTGTCTCTTTCCCTGTCTTGCATACAGGGTCGTCATTGCCATCTTCCTAAATTCCATATATATGTGTTAGTATACTGTATTGGTGTTTTTCTTTCTGGCTTACTTCACTCTGTATAATCGGCTCCAGTTTCATCCATCTCATCAGAACTGATTCAAATGAATTCTTTTTAACCGCTGAGTAATACTCCATTGTGTATATGTACCACAGCTTTCTTATCCATTCATCTGCTGATGGACATCTAGGTTGTTTCCATGTCCTGGCTATTATAAACAGTGCTGCGATGAACATTGGGGTACATGTGTCTCTTTCAATTCTGGTTTCCTCGGTGTGTATGCCCAGAAGTGGGATTGCTGGGTCATAAGGTAGTTCTATTTGCAATTTTTTAAGGAATCTCCACACTGTTCTCCATAGTGGCTGTACTAGTTTGCATTCCCACCAACAGTGTAGGAGGGTTCCCTTTTCTCCACACCCTCTCCAGCATTTATTGCTTGCAGATTTTTGGATCGCAGCCATTCTGACTGGTGTGAAGTGGTACCTCATTGTGGTTTTGATTTGCATTTCTCTAATAATGAGTGATGTTGAGCATCTTTTCATGTGTTTGTTAGCCATCCGTGTGTCTTCTTTGGAGAAATGTCTATTTAGTTCTTTGGCCCATTTTTTGATAGGGTCGTTTATTTTTCTTGGAGTTGAGCTGCAGAAGTTGCTTGTATATTTTTGAGATTAGTTGTTTGTCAGTTGCTTCATTAGCTATTATTTTCTCCCATTCAGAAGGCTGTCTTTTCACCTTGCTTATATTTTCCTTTGTTGTGCAGAAGCTTTTAATTTTAATTAGATCCCATTTGTTTATTTTTGCTTTTATTTCCAGCATTCTGGGAGGTGGATCATAGAGGATCCTGCTGTGATTTATGTCTGAGAGTGTTTTGCCTATGTTCTCCTCTAGGAGTTTTATAGTTTCTGATCTTACATTTAGATCTTTAATCCATTTTGAGTTTATTTTTGTGTGCGGTGTTAGAAAGTGATCTAGTTTCATTCTTTTACAAGTGGTTGACCAGTTTTCCCAGCACCACTTGTTAAAGAGATTGTCTTTACTCCATTGTATATTCTTGCCTCCTTTGTCAAAGATAAGGTGTCCATATGTGTGTGGATTTATCTCTAATGCTGTTTGCTAAAGAACAAAGTAGCGATGTTTTAAAAATTCATTGTACATTTAAAATATTTACATTTACCAAATTAAAACTTTATAGAGCATAACATTATAATAGTGGAGTATATCACCTGATTCGGGTTTACCCAAATGTTAAATTCCAGGGTTTCAAATGTGAGAATGAGGCAAAACATTCCTACTAATTCCTACTCTGGCTGTGTCATGATTGCAAGTAACAGAACTATAGGGCCTTTCTATGCAATTTTTTGACTGTGGGCTGCACAACATAGTGGGTATTAATCATGTCATAGTCCTTGTGATGCAGTGGTGCAGTGGTGCAGTGTTGCATGTAATAACACAAGTCAATATCTACATTATTTTAATCCATTAACTTAAATGTTTTTTTCTCAGTCTTTTTATTCTTTTCATTTTATGTATTTATTTATTTTGCCTGCACTGTGCAGCATGTGGGATCTTAGTTCACTGACCAAGGATTGACCCTCTTCCCATTGCACTGAGAACATGGCGTCTTAAACACTGGACTGTCAGGGAAGTCCCTGATGCAATTTTTTTAAAGGGTCTAAAATTAGAGATACCAAGGGATCATTTCATGCAAAGATGGGCTCAATAAAGGACAGAAATGGTATGGACCTAATAGAAGCAGAAGATATTAAGAGGTGCCGAGAATACACAGAACTATACAAAAAAGATTTTCACAACCCAGATAGTCACGATGGTGTGATCACTCACACTCACCTAGAGCCAGACATCCTGGAATGTGGAGGCAAGTGGGCCTTAGAAAGCATCACTACAAACAAAGCTAGTGGAGGTTATGGAATTCCAGTTGAGCTATTTCAAATCCTGAAAGATGAGGCTGTGAAAGTGCTGCACTCAATATGCCACAAAATTTGGAAAACTCAGCAGTGGCCACAGGACTGGAAAAGGTCAGTTTGCATTCCAATCCCAAAGAAAGGAATAGCCAAAGAATGCTCAAACTACCGCACAATTGCACACATCTCACATGCTAGTAAAGTAATACTCAAAATTATCCAAGCCAGGCTTCAGCAATACATGAACCATGAGCTTCCAGATGTTCAAGCTGGTTTTAGAAAAGGCAAAGGAACCAGAGATCAAATTGCCAGTATCCGCTGGATCATGGAAAAAGCAAGAGAGTTCCAGAAAAACATCTATTTCTGCTTTATTGACTATGCCAAAGCCTTTGACTGTGTGGATCACAATAAACTGTGGAAAATTCTGAAAGAGAAGGGAATACCAGACCACCTGACCTGCCTCTTGAGAAACCTGTATGCAGGTCAGGAAGCAACAGTTAGAACTGGACATGGAACAACAGACTGGTTCCAAATAGGAAAAGGAGTACATCGAAGCTGTGTATTGTCACCCTGCTTATTTAACTTCTATGCAGAAGTTAAATGGCACTCCACTCCAGTATTCTTGCCTGGAAAATCCCATGGACAGAGGAACCTGGTAGGCCACAGTCCATGGGGTTGCAAAGAGTCGGACACGACTGAGCGACTACTTTCACTTTTCACTTTCCTGCACTGGAGAAGGAAATGGCAACCCACTCCAGTGTTCTTGCCTGGAGAATCCCAGGGATGGGGGAGACTGATGGGCTGCCGTCTATGGGGTCGCACAGAGTCGGACACGGTTGAAGCGACTTAGCAGCAGCAGCAGAGTACACTATGAGAAACGCTGGGCTGAAAGAAGCACAAGCTGGAATCAAAATTGCTGGGAGAAATATCAATAACCTCAGATATGCAGATGACCATCCTTATGGCAGAAAGTGAAGAGGAACTAAAGAGCCTCTTGATGAAAGTGAAAGAGGAGAATGAAAAGTTGAATTAAAGTTCAACATTTAGAAAACTAAGATTATGGCATCTGGTCTCATCACTTCATGGCAAATAGATGGGGAAACAGTGGCTGACTTTATTTTTGGGGGCTCCAAAATCACTGCAGATGGTGATTGCAGCCATGAAATTAAAAGACACTTACTCCTTGGAAGGAAAGTTATGACTAACCTAGACAGCATATTAAAAAGCAGAGATATTACTTTGTTAACAAAGATCCATACAGTCAAGGCCATGGGTTTTTCCAATGGTCATGTATGGATGTGAGAGTTGGACTATAAAGAAATCTGAACACAGAAGAATTGATGCTTTTGAAGTATGGTGTTGGAGAGGATGCTTGAGCTCCTTGGACTGCAAGGAGATCCAACCAGTCCATCCTAAAGGAGGTCAGTCCTGGGTGTTCATTGGAAGGACTGATGTTGAAGCTAAAACTCCAATACTTTCACCACCTGAAGCGAAAAACTGACTCATTGGTAAAGACCCTGATGCTGCCAAAGGATGAGATGGTTGGATGCCATCACCGACTCAATGGACATGGGTTTGTGTGGACTCCGGGAGTTGGTGATGGACAGTGAAGCCTGGCGTGCTGGGATTCATGGGGTCACAAAGAGCTGGACACGACTGAGTGACTGAACTGAACTGAGAGCCCTTTTAGAAAATGAATAATAAAATAATTGCATAAGTGAGAACTTAAAACTCCTTTAAAGAAGGTAAACTAATATCATAAGTAAAATATGCTTATATCCATTTAAGTTAACAACAACTATCTTTAAAAACTGTTTCTTAAATTTGATTGCCCTGCCAAGTGAGAAGTTTGGCAAATTTCAGATCTTGTTAACCTTGTACCTGAATTCCTTGTACTAGAGCTCAAGCGTCTAGTACAGAGTCCCCACACAGGCCCTTTGTGTTTTTTGTATGCATGAATGAATCACTGAGGCAAATAGCAAGAGTATCATGAGTTATGATTCCATTTATAGCCAGGATAGTAATTAGCTGTTTGTTATGTCTGCTTTCCCTAAGGGGCTTCCCTCATAGCTCAGTTGGTAAAGAATCTGCCTGCAATGCAGGAGACCTGGGTTCGATTCTTGGGTAAGGAAGATCCTCTGGAGAAGAAAGTGGCAATGCAGTATTCTTGCTTGGAGAATCCCATGTGCAGAGGAGTCTGGCAGGCTACAGTCCATGGGGTTGCAAGAGACAGACACAGCTTAGTGACTAAACCACCAGTTTTATGTCTGCTTTCCATTTTGTCTTTATCTGAAATGGGAACTCCAGCCATTTATTCAGATGTCTGCATATTGGCATAAATACAATGCTTAGATATTTCAAAGACCACTGGACATTTGATTTGAGCCCATACGATACCTGCAAACATGGATCTTTACTGTGACCTATTGGGCCTCAAGCCTATGGAACAAGACCCATGATCTTAAAGGATGCCCTTGTGATGGTTCTCATCATATATCCATTTAGCTTGCTACTCCAGTCTCGATGCAAACTGGCCCAGCTTGAAGAATTGCTGTAGTCTATGAAAACCTGTGATCAGAGCACTGTGCTAAACATGATATGCTTGCAAGAGACAACTAATAGAGTCTCAGGCATATGATATGTGACCATTCATTTGGCAAATGCATTCTTTTCCGTGGAGTTAACAAAGAACAACAGAGAATGCACACTTTCACAGGAGACAAATAGTAATATTCATTTACAATTCTGCCCCAGAAATAGGTTAACTTGGGTAGCCTCTGCCATGATGTAGTCCAAGGAGATGTATACCATGTGAAAGAAAGAAGTACCCCATAGAATATCACATTGATTCATTAGATTGATGACATTCTGTGATTCAATCAGAATGAGTAAGATTTATTAAGATTCTGGAGGCTGGGGTAAGACACGTGTACTTCAGAGGCAATAAGATAACTTGAGCAAAATTTTAAAAGGGTCTATAGTGAAGGCTGGGGTTTCCCTGGTGGCTCAGGTGATAAGGAATCTGCCTGCAATGCAAGAGACCTGGGGTTGATCCCTGGGTTGGGAAGATCCCCTGGAGAAGGGCATGGCAACCCACTCCAGTATTCTTGCCTGGAGAATTCCATGAACAGGAGAGCCTGGCAGGCTACAGCCCATTGGGTTGCAAAGAGTTGGACACGACTAAGAGACTAACATACATACAAACACACACACACACATGGTGAGGGATATGCTGATATAACCCCTACAAAGTAAAAACTAAATTCCTACATGTTGATGCCTTATTACAGAGAAGGAAGTACAATGCTTGAAGGGGTTGTTGGGTTTTAGAAGCAACAGGTTTTACATGCAGGTCTACTTCTCTGACTGATATACCAGGGAACACAAAAGGCTGTCAGAACTGTAGAACCAAAAGCAGTCAAGGGTTCAGCAGAGAATTTAGGCCTCTGTCAAACAGCCCTGCCATTTGGGTCAGATGATCCATCCCAGCTGTGTTTGAAGAGTAAGTGGGTAAAAGAGTTTCAGTGTGGCTTTAGGGCAAGCCCCAGAGGAAGGATCCTAACACAGCCTCCTAGGGTTCTAGACCAGGACCATGCTAACAGCAGAGGGGAATTATACTCCTTTTGAGAAGCAGTCTCTTGTAAGTGACTGAGTCTTGGAAGATGTAGAAGAATCTCCATAGAGTTATCAGGTAACCAGGGCTTCCCAGGTGGGGTTATTAGAAAGAATCCAGCTGTTAACGCAGAAGATGCAAGAGATGTGGGTTCAGTCCCGGGGTTCGGACAATCCCTTGGAGGAGGGCATAGCATACTTCAGTCCAGTATTCTTGCCTGGAGAATCTCCATGGACAGAGGATGCTGGCAGGCTGCAATGTCCATGGGGCTGCAAAGAGTCGAACAACACTGAGCAACTGAGCTTACATGCACACATGCCAAGTAACCATGTCTCTGAAGCTGCTCATCATAAGCTAGGTACTGTCAGACCTGCCAAGCGTAATGTCAGAAGGGCCTCGGATGGTCTATCATAAGAAGAAAATGTAACTGAATTTGAGCAAGATCAGAAGGCCTGAATACGATGCGTGGCCCAGATTCCCATATCACCCACCAGAGTTGCTTCTGAGACTGTCCTTCAGTTTTCATTTTCCCATGGCCATATAAGGGCCTTGTACATCCAGATCAAGGAAGAATAAAAAGCCTAAATTTGGTTTATGGAGGGATCAGCATGATATTCAGGTACGAACCACAGATGAACAGGGCCAGTGTTACAGGCATACTGGAAGGAAACCTACAGGGGGATCAGGGACGAGGATGTCTAGACTGGAGATCTGTGAATGAACGTAATGAAACAGGACTTGTGTGAAGATCTGTGTTATTGCATATCAATATCCACCAGAAAACATTCACCCTGGAGAGGCACGGAACACTAAGTAGGTAAAATGGTGCCACCAGTCTTTGTATTCAGCTCTCCTACAACGGACACGATGGGCACTTGGACAGGGTGGCCGTTTTGGCAAAATTGGAAGCTACGCAGTTGACCCAGTGGACGTCCACTGAGTCAGACGACAGACATTTCTGTAAGTCCAAACCAGCAACCACAGAACCCATTGCTGAGACTCACCAAGACACTGTCCCTCAAGGAGACCAGCTGCGCACTGATGGCAAGTCATCTGTTTCGGTCCCCTTCATTCTAGAAGGGCCAGTGTTTCCCTTCGCAGAAAGGTATGCACATTTCAGATGTAGATTTGCTTTTTATCTCCATAGAGCCTCACACAGTGTGACTGTTCCGGGGCTAATATAGTGTAGATCTACCAACGGGAACTCTCGCACGATAGCCTTTGCCCGAGGCACCCACTTCACAGGAGTGACTGTGGAAGTCACAGGGTATGATCTGCCTGACACACCAGACTGTGTAGAAGCAGCTGTCCTGACGGAGTGTTGGGGTGGATGACGGATGGCACAGTCTGATCCTTGGAGCAAGAGGAAATGATAGTAATTTTGCTGATTTTTCAGAAGGGTTGAAAACCATCGATTAATTCAAGAAACATCAGAGATGCTTATTCCAACCTCATGATTTCGCCTGGTTTCTTGATGTCTTCCAAAATACTGGGTAGAACATTAAGGTACCATCCCACAGGCATGAATATAAACCCCAATAAATAAATAAATGGGCTTTTAGCTGCACAAAAGATCCTTTAGTTTTTAGTTTTCCTGTAGAAAACAATGCCAGATGAGTTCTAATTGTGAAATTTTGTCCTGACCTTCTGTGGGAAAAAAAAAAAAAAAAAGAATAAAAGTCAGATTTAGGAAATTAAATTCTTGAGCTAAATCCTCCTTTTTAATTTCCCCTCAAATAAAACTCTTCATGCAGTTTTGGACAAAGCATAATTTTGAAGTTTATATTCACTAAAACCAGCCTCAAAAGTTTAAAATTTTCAACCCCTTAAACAAGAAATATTTAGATCTCTGAACTTAGAATTTATTCAATTTTTTATCTTTTCCATTTATTTTATTCTATTCTATTTTATTTTATTAAAATGGATAGCAGGAGCCAGAAGACATGAATATCATTTCTGTTTATTTTGAGTTATTAATAAAAAGATTTTAGACCTGGCTTAGGAAATTCATGTTTCTTTTCAAATTATTTATCATTCTAATTTATTATGAGTGGAGATATTCAGAGTATATTTCTTCTGCAACATTAGAGAGTTAATCCTGATATTTAAAATTCAGTTGAATATGCTTTTTTTTTTCCCTTTACACTCAAGGTCTTTTGAATTTCAGTATTACACTAAATTTATAATTAGGGATCCTTTCTAGCCAAAAAGACATACTTGGTTACCTTCTGAACCATAGACAGTTTGTTACTTCATTGTTGCTCTAATATTAGCTATGCCCTTTTTTACTTCTCAACTAGATTTTGCAAACTTCCTAGCTCTCAGGTGGTTTTCTCCCTCAGTTTGCTCAGTACACAACTGATTAAGTGAATGATTCTGTCACAGTTCATGCACTAACCAACGAATTCAGCCAAACTGAAACACTGAGCTTGTACCATTTACCTGGGCCGCTGCTCCTGGGTGTGGGAAGGCCTTGTTATGAATTTCAATCTTTAGAAATCTTTCCTTTCTTTTCACATCTTGTTTCAAAGAAGTACACATTTAGAAAAGGAAAATTCAACTGCAGTCAAGGGCCTTGGATCTTAATCCCAATTTTGTCTCTAACAAAGTGAAAGTGAAAGCCGCTCAGTCGGGTCTGACTTTTAACGACCCCATGGACTATACAGTCCATGGAATTCTCCAGGCCAGAATACTGGAGTGGGTAGCCTTCCTCTTTTCCAGGGGATCTTCCCAAACTAGGAATCAAACCTAGGTCTCCCACATTGCAGACGGATTCTTTTGCCAACTAAGCCACAAGGGAAGCCTCTAATAGGCTATTCACATTTTGACTAGTTTTCGCCTCTCAGGGACTTCCCTGGTGGCTCGGATGGTAAAGAATCCACCTGCAATGCTGGAGACCTGGGTTCAATTCCTGGCCTGGGAAGATCCCCTGGAGAAGGGCATGGCAGCCCACTCCAGTATTCTTCCCTGGAGAATCCCCATGGACAGAGGAGTCTGGCAGGGTTGCAAAGAGTCAGACACGACTGAACAACTTAGCACAGCACACAGTACACCTCTCTCAGACAGTTTTTTCCCCTCTGTAAATTAAGACTATATGAACTAGATCAGTGATCCTTAGAGTGTTGTCCCTGGACCAACAGCATGAGCATCGCCTGGAAATTTGTTAGAAACGCAAATTCTTAGTGCTGACCCCAGATTTAATGAATCAGGAGATGGGTCCAAGTGACCTGTGTTTTAACACAGATTCTAGGTAGTTCTAATTCCTGTTAAAGTTTGAGAACCACTAGACTAGATATCTCCAATGTCCCTACTACATCTAAAAAACCTTTATTCTGTAATAGCTTCCTCTTAGGTTCTTTCATAGCATTTTATATCCCTCATATTACAAACATCACATTATACAGTGTGTTAGATTTTTTTTAAAATTTATCCACCATCTCTTACTAGATGTCCTTTTGTAGATTAATTTCATCTTTTTTACCTTTATATACTGGACAATGTCTAGCTCAGGGTCTTAAACATGTTAGTTGTTTGCTAATCTTTACTAAATTAAATTCTTCATTAATTTTATTGGAAACCAAAACAAATTAGAAAATGATTATTTAATTAAAATTTAATTGAGCTAATTCCAGGCTATAGTAAGGAAATAAGGAGAGGATGTGGAGGCCAACCTTGGATATGCAGGAGAAAGACATCACCAAAATGAGGTGATCGAACTTGCACTCACATAGTTGGCTAGTAAATGAACATGAAGGATTCAAACTAGCTTAACTATAAAGAACCTTTACCCTTCAGAGTCTTCAACTGAGAAAGATTAAGCTTGGAATCTATTTATGTCCTGAAAATGTGCAATACACAGAGACGTAGGAGTAAGCATGATTTGAAATTTCTTCATCTCTTTTAATGATGTTGGGAGGGCTATATACTTTTTCTTTTAATAATTTTATGTATACATGTAGAGAGAGAGGGGGAGAATTAAAATTATCTTTCTTCTTTTTGTCCAGTAGTTTGTGTGCTGCCCTTTCAAACATCTTCACGTCTTGTTTTTGAAGACTAGCAGAAGTGTTTTATCAACAGCTCTAGCTTCTTCTTCTGTCAGCCTCTGAAGGATTTTGTACTCTCTCTTCTCACTTAATTTAGATGGAAGCTGTTAGGAATTACTTTCAGGCCATGACATTCGACCTCCAGAGTAAAATAGTCTTCCCCTCCTGTTGTGCCCCATCCTATTAAGAGGCAATGACATCCCATGAACCTGAGGTCCAACAAGAGTTTTTAGTAAAAGAGGTTTTGACAGTTTTGGTCATGCATCTATGCTAATCTTGCTCCAGGACATAAAATCCTTCAGAACACTAAAAAACCTATTAGAAGACTGGGTGTTGATGAATCATTCTTAATCAATTGATACAGGACTTAATTTGACTTAATTTTTTATCTTAAATACATTTCCCTTCTGGGTTAAGTTGGCCTTAGAAATGTTTCAAATTCAGATACAATAGAGTGAAGAGGTGGAAGTGGTAACTTTTTTTTTTTTTTTAAAGATTTGACTCTTCTTTGTTACGCATTGGTTGATACTTTTACCAATTGACCTTATTTATTAGTTCTTGGTTAAAGAGAATATCTATTGGAGGAAAGATATTTTTCATCACATTTACAATACATTACAGAAGCTTTTACATTAGCTTTTATAAAAAATAATAAAGTGATATAAATCTATACCACTTTTTAAAAACTTATTTATAATTTATGAGTAATAGAATTCACCAACTTTAAATAGGCAATTCAATGTTTTGACAGCTATATTCATTCCTTTTGCAAGCCTCCATAATCATGATATTGAATAACTGCATCTCTACGAAAAGTCCCTTTGTGCCTATTTGTAGTCAAAACCCTTCTTCAGGGGCTCAGCAGTAAAGAATCTTCCTGCCAATTCAGGGGACGCAGGTTCAATCCCTGGGTCAGGAAGATCCCCTGGAGCAGGAAATGGTGACCCACTCCAGTATTCTTGTGTGAAAAATCCCATGGACAGAGGAGGCTGGTGGACTACAGTCCCCTAGGGTTGCAAGAAGTCGGCTGGGACTCAGCACACACACACACACACACACACACACACACACACACACACAGTCACATTCTAGGAACAATGATCTGCTTTCTGTTGAGTAGCTTTGTTTTTTGCAGGATTTCATAAAAATAGAATCAAATAGCATACAGCCCTTTTTGTTGGGCACTTTTCATTTTCATGCAATGGAGATTTATAAATGTTATGTGTATCTCAGTAGTTTATTTTTATTCCTAGATAGTATTCCATTGCATGGATATGAAATATTTAGTCAATATATGTATGGGTTGTTTCAATTTGCGGCTATTGTAAATAAAACTGCTGTAAAATTTAAGTAAAAAAGATATATTTTCAAAACTTAGGTAAACATCTAAAGGTGAAATACTGAAAAACAACAAATTTGAATCCATAAAATTTAGAAATACTTTGCTCTTAAATGATACTATTTAAAAAATGAAAAGACACATCATAAACCGGGAGAAAATGTTAGCAATGCTTATTCTTGATTAAAAAAAAAAACAAAAACAAAAAGAAAAAAACCTTGATCCAAAATATTTGAGGAATTCTTACAGCCTAATAACAAAATTTTTAAGTCAAAAGAATTAAACAAATATATGACAAACAAGACATATAAACAAAAATTAAACCATTAAAATATTCTGAGTCATAAATCATCAGGGAAATACAAATTAAAACACAATGATATAAAACACTAAAGCTAATGATACCAAGTGTTGACAAAGATTTGGGAAAACTGACACTTTTATGCAGTAGGAATGAAAAATAATAAAATTCTGTGGGGAAAAAGACATATGTGGTGGCTTCTTATAAAGTTAAAGATACATTTAGTATATCTATTTTTTTAATTTAGGCAATTTTTCATATCTCCAAGATTCCTTGTAATCATATATGCATTTGTTCATTATTCATTCCTATTAATTATTTATAGAATACTATGTAATCTACAAATACAATCAGTTCAGTTCAGTTCAGTTCAGTCACTCAGTCGTGTCCTACTCTTTGCGACCCCATGAATCACAGCACGCCAGGCCTCCCTGTCCATCACCAACTCCCGGAGTTCACTCAGACTCACGTCCATCAAGTCCGTGATGCCATCCAGCCATCTCATCCTCGGTCATCCCCTTCTCCTCCTGCCCCCAATCCCTCCCAGAATCAGAGTCTTTACCAATGAGTCAACTCTTCACATGAGGTGGCCAAAGTACTGGAGTTTCAGCTTTAGCATCATTCTTTCCAAAGAAATCCCCAGGCTGATCTCCTTCAGAACGGACTGGTTGGATCTCCTTGCAGTCCAAGGGACTCTCAAGAGTCTTCTCCAACATCACATTTCAAACGCATCAATTCTTCAGCGCTCAGCCTTCTTCACAGTCCAACTCTCACATCCATACATGACCACAGGAAAAACCATAGCCTTGACTAGACGGACCTTAGTCAGCAAAGTAATGTCTCTGCTTTTGAATATAATTTCTTCCAAGGAGTAAGCGTCTTTTAATTTACTGGCTGCAATCACCATCTGCAGTGATTTTGGAGCCCCCCAAAATAAAGTCAACCACTGTTTCCACAGTTTCCCCATCTATTTTCCATGAAGTAATGGGACTGGATGCCATGATCTTCATTTTCTGAATGTTGAACTTTAAGCCAACTTTTTCACTCTCCTCTTTCACTTTCATCAAGAGGCTTTTTAGTTCCTCTTCACTTTCTGCCATAATGGTGGTGTCATCTGCATATCTGAGGTTCTTGATATTTCTCCCAGCAATCTTGATTCCAGCTTGTGTTTCTTCAAGTCCAGCGTTTTTCATGATGTACTCTGCATATAAGTTAAATAAGCAGGGTGACAATATACAGCCTTAATGTACTCCTTTTCCTATTTGGAACCAGTCTGTTGTTCCATGTCCAGTTCTAACTGTTGCTTCCTGACCTGCATACAGATTTCTCAAGAGGCAAGTTAGGTGGTCTGGTATTAATTTTGCCAAAGGCATGATTATGAATAAGATTTCTTTCAACCATAAAGAGAAATAACTAGCATAATTACCAAATGTTGTTTTTCTGTCCATTTCTTATGCATTTTAAAGAGGGGGAAAATACTAAAATGTTAAATTTCCTATTTTATGAAAATTTGTTCTCAGTTTTAACTAACTTTGGCTTAATAAATATGCCTCAAAATGAAAAGGTACTAAGCAAAATAAAGGTATAATTTGATGAGATTAGATTAAGCCTTATACATATGTTTTTCAGAAATAAAGCAAGTGTTTTTGATAACAAATTCATTTAATGCCAGATAGTTTTCATTTATTTGCCTTTGACAAAGTTGAGAAATGCCTATTTGAGCCTTTGGTTCATTCAAAATATTTGATGATACATTATTATGTGATTCATGGCATATAAATAGAAAATTTTTTTTAATTGGTTCTTTTTCTCCGTGAACTTCTTTCTGTTTGAAAATATGCATTTATGTAAACAGTGTTTATAAGTGTTAGCTTCTATAAACATAAATTTTTTAAAATCAGAATTAAAATTCACATTGTAATCTGCTTTATTCAAGCAATAATTAATATTCAAGAATGAATATATGAAATACTAAATGAAAACTATTCTTATCCATGTCATTAGTCACATATTTATGTTATTTTATCAGTTGGCAGTAATAAACATTAAAATGAAATAAATAACTCTAGACAAAATGTTTTAGCCCTTACTGCTGTAAGATTCCAGGAAATTGAACATATATATAAATTAAAATTTTTATAATTTATTTATATTCAGTCACCATGGAAGCCCATATTATTATATACATTATTTTATTTAAATATAATTATATTGCATATAATGCACCATGTTTTTAATATAAAATTATACATTAAAATTTACTTAAAATTTATATGATCTATGAAATATTTTGGTTGTAGAAATGATATTAGGACAATCAAGAGAATATTTTTAGGTGTAAGTCTGTATTTGAAAAAATCAGTAGAAGAATTGAAAAGGAAATATGAGTTCAAAAATTTTTTAAAATGATGGAAAATTTCTGACTGTCAAAGAACAGCTTGTTCATGTATATATTAATGGAACGTGGTTGGTGACATACTGCTTTGAAATTTGAATTCCACTGGATATAATATACTTAAAAGGGAGACATAGTTTTATTTCTAAAAATCAATATTTATAATATAAATGAAATCCTTTGTAACTATAATATTGGTGATGAAAAATTTCAGATATCAATTTAAAAGAGACAAGAGAGTACAGGATTTTATAATCTTTTTACAGGGTGAATGAGAAAAAATGCTGTAGGTCAGTGTTTTAACCACCCAATCTCGGTAAGATGTGCTATCTTGGAGTAGCCTGTGCTTTCTCCCATAGGATTTACTACTTTTTTAACAGTCTATTCACTTATCTGCTTCTTCCATTGAGCAGGAAGCTCTTCGTTGTCTCAGGTGTCACGTCTTAATGTAGGCAGCCTTGAGACAGAGGTTGTCAATGAATGTTTTTTGACTGAATGCACAGATGAATGTATGTGTTTTGGAGGCAGATTTCTGTGTGTGTGTGTGTGTGTGTGTGTGTGTGTGTGTGTGACACTATTTGTGCTTTGATCCTTACTTCTGATTAAGATCTTCATGATGAAATCATCATCATACCATAGCAGAAAGAATAATATATTAAGATTTTGGATATAGTCCAGTCCCTGGCAAAGTAACTAAGTAACTTAGGCAAGTCATAAATTCGTAGGTCCCAAATTTCCTTATTTGTAAAATGAGGGCCTTTAAATGGGTGCATTCTTAGGTCCTTTCCTGTCTTAAATTGATTTTATTTTCCTCTGGACTTCCCGGGTGGCTCAGATGGTAAAGCGTTTGTCTACAATGTGGGAGACCCGGGTTTGATCCCTGGGTGTGGAAAATCCCCTGGAGAAGGAAATGGCAATCCACTCCACGACTATTGCCTGGAAAATCCCATGGACAGAGGAGCCTGGTAGGCTACAGTCCACGGGGTCGCAAAGAGTCGGACACGACTGAGCGACTTCACTTCTGTAGTCAGAAGTTACTTATTTCCTAAGTTACTTATTTTCTCTGTATTCACAAGTGAGAGTCAACGGGAATCACTGCAGCCTCATTGCCCTGGTCATGATTTTGCTGTCCTTGGTAGAAAAGAACTGTGCTGTGCTTAGTCACTCAGTCGTGTCAGACTCTTTGTGACTCCATGGACTATAGCCCGCCAGGTTCCTCTGTCCATGGTGATTCCAGGCAAGAATACTGGAATGGGTTGTCATGCCCTCCTCCAAGGGATTTTCCCAACCCAGGAATAGAACCCAGATCTCCCGCATTGTAGGTGGCTTCTTTATCATCTGAGCCACCAGAGAAAAGAAATAATAGTGACTAAAATTAACAACAACAACTATGATCACTGAGTAATTACATTTAACACTAAAAAGGACTTTATACACTAGCTAGTTCTACTTTTATTTTCAAAATCAGAAAGAGGTCAGCGAATTTTAAATCACTTGTCCAAGGTGACACAGAGCTATTAACAAAGCTTAGTATAAAATTTGGTCTCATTCTCAATCCAGTACTAGTTTCATCAATAATGATTCAAGAGTCAAGTTTTAGAGACAAACATCTGAATTCAAATCTCAGCTGGAGAGCTTTAGGAAAGTTGTTTAAAATGTTCAGTTCTGAATTCTTTTCTTGTGAGTACGCATGCTCAGTCTCTCAGTCACGTCTGACGCTGTGACATCAAGCACTGTAGCCCGCCAGGCCTCTTTATCCGTGGAATTTTCCAGGCAAGAATACTGGAGTGGCTTGCCATGCCCTCCTCCAGGGCTCTTCCAGACCCAGGCCTCACACCCACATCTCTTGCATTTCCTGCACTGGCAAATGGGTTCTTTACCACTGAGCCACATAATGAAATAATAATACCGTAACTCATAGCTCGTTTTGAGATTGCTAAAGAATGGCTGCAAAATGCTAAGAACATAGAGTAAAATCCAAATAAGTGATACTTATGATGATTATTATACCACTCAGTATAAGGCTATAATATATCAAGCTGATAATGCTAATTTTATCTTAATATCACATAATTATGCCTATAAATTTAACTTTTGATGCTTTAAATTTTACTAAATATCTTTAGAATGATAATGAACTCACAATCTAAAAGATAATTATTTCTGAATCTATCTTCTTATCTATATATCAATTGTATATAAATTTGATTCAAGAAATAGTTATTGAATATTCTGTGCTGGTCTCTGGGTTAGGCACTGGAAATTCACATAAGAATAAAGCAAAACCCATTCTCTAACTTTAATGAATTTCAAGATGACATTTTGAGTAAAAGGTCCTAATAAGTATACGAATCAATTCTTTCAGGAATTTCACCAGGTGCTACCATACTGAAATTAAGAAATTGGAAAAAAAAAGAAATTAAGAAATTGGCTTTGCAACCTAAGATCCCTGTAGTACAGGACTTGTCCCTTTTTATATTAAATTGCCTCATCTTACATGACATCAACTGACATGTAATGATAATGTCAGATTTCCCTTAAGTGATGAGAAATTCTAACTCCATGAAACCTAAGTTTACTTAACCCATTTGAAAGATATCTTGGACTTGGTGTCTATCTGAAAAGAGAGAAGAAGGATGAGAACACAACAAGACTCAAAATTACAAACAAAGCAAATCAGAATTACAAACTACTCTGTTGCTCAAAACAGTTTGGATTTTGTAATCAGAGCTCTCCCAGATGTTCTCAAAGAGTCCCAGGGCAATTATGAGAAAAATAAGGAGATGAGGCTACAAGAGAAATGTATATCCTGGGGATTTGTTTTGTTATAACAAAACTTTTTAAAAGTCATTTGTCAAAGTCACTGGAGAACTGAGGACATTTAACATGGCTTATAAAACCTCAAACAGTGCTCTCTTTTTAAAAATTGAAAAAGCTGCAGGCTTTTTTGATTAGCCTTTTCCTTGTAATGTCAGATTACCACTTGCCATAAATAGGAGTAAGAGAGGATGAGAAAGAAAATTTGTCACAAGACAACAGTGAGATGGAAGTTGGAAGCAAAATAGAGTTTATACTTGAAGACATATTTAAAAACATAACACATGTATACATGTAAATAAGGCATCGACTACAAGAGCAACCTCCCATTTTTGGTTTTGAACAAAGAGCACATTCTGTGGATTTTAAGTCTGTAAACATCAGGAACTAATCTCTTACATAAGCCATTTCTATTATCTTCTCCTAAGTTGAGGTCATACACTAGGGAGATAGGAGTGGGCTTTTTATTTCACACACACCCATTGCTGGCTGACTCTAATATATAAGTAAATTTATTACTCCATTAATTACATGAGCTGAAAATGATTCTTATTTATATCAGAAGAATGCAAAACAGGCTTTATAATAAGTAAAGGTAGAAATTTAAAATATTTTGAAGACTTTTGTAAAAGAGCAGTTAGGGCAGAGTCTGCTGCCAGCTGTAGGACTGCTTTTAATTAAAACCTTGTTCAACATGCTTACGGCAGAGTTTTCTTATTTTCCTGTTATATAAAGATGTACTGAATCAGCAATTATTAAACTCTCGATACATTATAAAATTTTCTTCTGAGACTATTTATCCAACAAAATCAGATGTGATTCATTAGATAATAGCACTAGCAGGAAGAATGTTCCTGTTTTCCCTTAGTTATAGGTCTTTCGTGACTATGGAAAACAAAGGTCCAAACAAGAAAAGTCTTCTCGTTTCAAATTTACTAGAAGTCTCTATAATGAGATGGTAAAATAGACTTACATATGTAAAGCCATTGAGTCTAGGAAATGCTAGATAAACTGGGTTACACTCACAACTTTGTTAGTGATTGCTTTGTCACATGCCCTAGTGTAACTACTGGTTACTCCGTATTTACTTATTACAAAAAGTCAAGCCAACTTTGCCTATTAAGAAATGCTGTGCAAATTTCACATATACATGCATGTTATACAGGACGAGAAGAGCTACAGAGAACTGACTTCTTCAGCGTATGCTTGGACTTCTAGCCACCAACTGGTTAAAATTTGCTACTTTTTCCAACACCAAGTTGCTGTGTTTGGTCACTAGTTATGTGGAATCTATCAAAATTCTGTTATTTTGTTTCCTTCTACTGTCTGAGTAAGAAATTTGCAGTGGTTAAAGAAGTTTCAAGATTACATTCTTCTGTAGATCTGAAACACGGTATAGAGGTTATGGTCAACAATGCATGCATGCACGCATGCTCAGCTGCTTCAGTCATGCGCCGCTCTTTGCAACCCCACGGACTGTAGCCCACCAGGCTCCTCGGTCATGGTATTTTTCCTGGCAAGAATACTGGAGTGGGTTGCATGCCCTCCTCCAGGGGATCTTCCCAACCCAGGAATTGAACCTGCTTCTCCTGCATCTCCTGCATTGCAGGCAGATTCTTTACTGCTCAGCCACCAGGGAAGCCCAAGGTCAACAATACTGTATTATACACTTCAAAGTCGCCAAGACACTAGATCTTAAATGTTCTCACCACAAAAAAGAAATGATAATTATGTGACATGATAGAGGTGTTAGCTAACTCTAGGTGGTAATCATATTATAACATGTAAATATACCAAATCAATATACTGTATACTTTCAACTTACACAATGTCATATGTCAATTATGCCTCAATTTTTGAAAAAAATCACATTCCGTCATAATTCTAAGAATTGTAAAGTGATTAAGCTTGTATATAAATGCTCTTCAAAAAGTGATAAAAGTCATAATTATAGTTAGGTAATTCAATCAATCCCCCTCTCAGAAACAGGTAGACCTACTAAGGAGAAAGGGCTTCCCTGGTGGCTCAGATGTGGTAAAGAATCTGCCTACAATGTGGGAGACCTGGGTTTGATTCCTGGGTTGGGAAGCTCCCCTGGAGGAGGGCATGACACCCTACTCTAGTATTCTTGCCTGGAGAATGCCCATGGACAGAGGAGCTGATGGGCTATGGTCCATGGGGTTTTAAAGAGTTGGACACGACTGAGTAACTAAGCACACACACACTAAGGAAAAAATTAACAAGGATATAGAAAATCTGAAGAACACAATCAAACAACCAACACAACAGTATAATTGGCGATTATAGGACATAACACCTAGATACATACTTTTACTTAGGGGCTCATGAAACGTTCTTTAAGAAAAATCAAATACTAGGTGATAAAACAAACCTCAACTTTAAAAGAACTGAAATCATAATTGGAAGGCCAGACCCCAGGACCATGATGGGCCGCCCCTTCTCTGCCCCGGCGGCGGGGGATGTCCCTAACGGAAGGCGCCTCCCAGATCCTGGGGACCAATGACAGCACACTTCACCAGCTAAAGCCGTCCCACCCCAGCCACGTAGAAGGACCTAACAGCCCGCGACTCCTCGGCTCTGAACCCCGTCCGTTAACCTGACCATCCCTCGCAACAAACATATATAAGCCGCCTCCAGCAAGGTCCGGGCACGGACTTCCTCGACCTGCCTCGTAGGGGTCCGGGAACCCCCGCCCGGGAGCACTTCGTCATTAAAAAGCCTGTTAGAAGTCCAATGCGCTATCCATTGGCAATGACGACCCTGTATGCAAGACAGGGAAAGAGACACAGATGTGTATAACGGACTTTTGGACTCAGAGGGAGAGGGAGAGGGTGGGATGATTTGGGAGAATGACATTCTAACATGTATACTATCATGTGAATTGAATCGCCAGTCTATGTCTGACGCAGGATGCAGCATGCTTGGGGCTGGTGCATGGGGATGACCCAGAAAGATGTTATGGGGAGGGAGGTGGGAGGGGGGTTCATGTTTGGGAATGCATGTAAGAATTAAAGATTTTAAAATGTAAAAAATAAAAAACTAAAAAAAAAAAAAAAAAAAAGCCTGTTAGACACTCTTTTCGGTGTCCTGGTCATCTTTACCTAACAATAATAAGCATAATGGAATTAAACAAAAACTAAAAATATAGAGACAACAAGATAATCTCCATGCACTTAGCGATTAAACAATATACTTCTTAATAATCATCGTTTGAAGAGAAATTTTCAGAGGAAATAAAATGCACAGAACTGAACAACAAGGAAACTACAAAATATCAAAATATGTAGGATGCAGGAAAAGTTATTCTGAAAGGAAAAGTTATAACACAAAATATTTATGTTGAAAAAAGAGCAAACCTAAATACTAACTCAAGAAATTAGAAAACCAAGAGTAAAATAAATGCAAAGCAGGAAAAGAGTAGAATTATAAAGACAAGAGCAGAAATCAGTAACACCAAAAATCAGAAAATAATAATAGAGAAAAACAATGAAACAAAAGTTCTTTCTTTGAAAATAAAATGAAATTGATGGATTTCTAGCATAACTGACAAAAGTGAGACAAGAAAAAATACAAATTACACGTATATGGGCTCTAAGTACAGTTCCCGCAGTCACTGAAAGGGTAAGAAGGGAATACAGTGAATAACTTGCGCTCACAATTCAATCTAGATTAATGAATGGGCCGATTCATTGTAAGCCAAAAAATATTTTTAAAAACTTAATTAAAGTGATATCGATCCTTTGAATAGTCCTATAACCATTAAAGAAATTGAGTTCATAATTAAACCTTTCGTGAAGAATAAATCTCTGTGACCAAAAACTTCAGTGGTGAATTCTACCAATCATTTAAAGATGAATGAACACCAATTCTACCCAATCTGTTTCAGAAGAAGAAAGGGAGGAGAAATGTCTCTTCATGTTATCATGCCAGAATTACACTGAGAGCAAAACTAGACAAAAACAGTACAAATCAAAACAAAATAAAGTTTAAAATTCAGACCAATATTATTCATGAATAAATGTGTAAAATATAAGGGAAATTTGAATCCAACAATGCATAAAAAGAATTATACACCATGGCCAAATGGTGTTTTCCAAGTAAGGGAGGTTGTCTCCAAATTCAAAAATCAATCAATTTAATCAATCATACTAATAAGTTTAAAGAGAAAAAAGTAAAGTGTTAGTCACTCAGTTGTGTTCGATTCTTTGCAACCCCATGGGCTGTAGCCCATCAGGCTTCTCTGTCTATAAAATTTTCCAGGCAAGAACACTGGGGTGGGTTGCCATTTCCTGCTCCAGGGCATGTTCCCAACCCAGGGATCGAACCCAAGTCTCTTGTGCCTCCTGCATTGACATACAGGATTCTTTACCACTGCCCCACCTGGGAAGCCCTCCTTGCAGTGATAATTTATAGTTATATTTGAAATAGTAAGGAGGAAATAAAGGCAAAAGGGAGATTCTCAAGAGCACTACTGAGGTAACTAGTTGAAGAAATAAAAAATCAAACAAGATATCCTTTTAAACATCAACAGGATTTTGAAGTTGTATAAAAACAGCAAATATTACTATAATATAAATAGCAAAATGAAAGCTTAATAATATAAAGCATTAGATACGTAACTTAAATTTTCAGAAAATACCAACCAGCAATTCTTCTTCTGGGAATGTTTCATGTGGTTAAGCAATGACTTTCAATAGGGCTTCATATTTAGTCAAAAAATTCAGTCTTGTCTTGATGTCAAAATTTCAGAGGATAATGAATCATCTCAGAGCATTTACAAGAAGTTCAGAACATGAGTAAAGAGTTGGAAGAAAAATATCTCTAAGTTAAATCTGGAAGAATCAGCATTGGTTGAGGTAAGAAGGAGAATGACATGGAGAAGTTTCAAGTTTTGCAAAATATTATTTGCCAGTGATAGTAATTGGCTATTGTTGTTTATATGGAGACTGAAGCAGTGATGCAGGTCTCCACTGCTTGAAAAAGTTATAGCCCAATAATAAACCTACTTCAATGAGTGTACAATAAGAACTTTACTTAACCCTCATATTGCAAAATAGATGCTGTGCTTGTAAAAATGGATATATAGAGAGTTTTATTTTGTAATATAAATGGTAGAATTTTCATTATATTCAAGACTAGCTACTTTCAAGACTAAGATTTCTAACCAATGCACCAAGTCAGGGGTCAGCAAACTGCAACCCAGGGGCAAATCCAGCTTCAGCCTGGTTTCTTAATATGGTCCATGAGCTAAGAATAATTTTATATATTTAATCATTTAAAGGTTAAAAAAATAAAAAATAATAATACTTTATGGAAAGTGAAAGTTCTTTGAAGTGCAAATAGGTGACTATGCAGAAAGCTTAATTTTTTCTTTTTTTTTACAGAAAATGTGTACTGGCCACTGCACAAAGCCTGGCTTCCCAGGTGGCACTAATGCTAAAGAACTCTCCTGCCGGTTCAGGAGATGGAAGAGCCCCGGTTCGATCCCTGCATAGAGAAGACCCCCTGGAGGAGGGCTTGGCAACCCATTCCAGTATTTTCGGGTGAAGAATCCCACAGACAGAGGAGGTGGGTGGGCTATAGTCCTTAGGACTGCAAAGAGTTGGACACGACTGAAGTGACTTAGCAAGCATGCATGCACCAAGACACCTCATGTACTAAAGAGAGTTTCTTCTCTGGTGTATCGTAATCCAAGGTATATGCTCTTATGACTTTAGAAAATTCTTGAAAATAAGAAAGCAAACTAAATAGCTTTTCAAAGAATTTCTAAAGTAATTGTTCTTTGTGCTTTTAAGCCCTGAAGCTATATAAGAAAATTGGAATGGAAACCTGGTGTTTCTCAAGTCACAACACAATAGAAACAGCAAGGAGCATGACATTTAAACTGGGTAGAACATATGGTCTGGATCAGTCTGTGCCCAAATCATGTAGCTCACCTTTTATATTCTATAATATTAAGCTCTAAATTCACTTTTTAAAAAAGTCAAACAAAAATATAAACGTCAGGTTGGTATTCCTGAAAAGAATTTAAATACATTTATTACCAGTAATGCTATCAGTGCATTTTCTTAAAATGAAGTACTGAAGAAATGAGTGAAATAAAATAAAAATTCGTATACCTAAGGCTCTATTTCACAACCTGTAATAATATCCTCAGCTGAGTACTTGTAATAGGAATCGCTGAAAGTTACTCAACCCCCCTTCAAGTAGTGAAGCAGACGATTTGGGGGAAGATGGATGGAAAGGTAATTTCTCTTTGCTTTCTTTTCTTGTTTCTTCATTTCAGAGACACCGTTGACTTCTCTTCAGCATATTTGTCTCTTCCCTGAGGGCTCCTACTTTTTAGTTTATATCTATGTAAATTCTTTTGCAAGTAGACATTGTGCAGATTCCTACTATTGTTAATCACTGTGTTAGAAGAAGCATTTAATATTTGAAAAACTCTTGGGACTCCAGCCAGTAGTGTAACATTTAAACAAATATTGCCTTCTGTTTTGATGTCAGTTTTCTTTTCTCATTCATAAAATAAAAAACAACCTCAAACTCCTTTCCATGACCACCCTCAAATAAGCAAATAACTCTGGAGGCTAACTGAGACAAACATGGTAATAGGCTCCCACCTTTTAGAAAAGAATTCATCCTACTCAGTCAATTAACGCTTCCTATTTCATTAGTAATTTTGGCTTAAATAGCTTAGGAGGCAGAGAGGGAACATTTTTAAGAATATCGGCTATTTCATTCTGACAACAAAACTGATTTCCTGTCTCTGATCAAGCATTCTGTAAATCCACACCTTGGCATAATATTACTTATAATGTGGTAAGTAAATAAAGGAAAATGATTGCTGACAGTGGAGACTGGGAGAAGCCGTTGTACGATTCATTAGTGGTTTCAGTAGTTGCAGTTAAAAAAGAACCAAAAAGTTCTGTTTTCCTATGACTAAGAGTGGATGTCTTGAGAGGTTCAGAAAAAGTTCACTTTGCCCTTGAACAAATATGTTTTCCACATTTCATTGCCAGAATGTGGAGGAACAGAAGGCCAGAAATTAGTGAAAAATTCTGACCTCATTTTGTTTCTGGACTATCCTAGAGTAGGAAGTACCAAATCACCCTGGAGAGACTAATGCTTTTTTTCCTGTTGTTTTTGCCAGAAGTGAAAAGTATTTTGCATAACTCTATGCCTAAGCTAACCAGAGACTAAAATTTTAGATTTTTTTTCAAACTTTCAAAGGCTGACACATTTTCATATATTCAGTTAAAAACTCAAATATTAGAAAAAGTAATACATGAAAATTATAAGCTAATGATAAGATATGTTACTCATATTGAAATAAACATGATTTTTCTCCCAAGGAAAATGGTACCCGAAAGGTATACTTTTATTTAGATTTTAAAATATAACACTTTCTTTGATCATTAAACAATGTTTAATTTGCCCTGAAGCAGATTATGTTAAATTTAAACATCTTTGCCTGAGTATAACATAAAATTATGTGGAAAATAATGTATGTATGTATGTATGTATTCATTCATTGTCAGTCATTTATAGCAGCTCTTTTATTTCCCAGAAAATATTTTCAAATTGAATATATACTGGCATTTTTCAACCATGGAGTTCACATTTTACCTAGTTTGTGATTCCAATGCACTAGACATTTTAAAATATTTTCATGACAAATATAAATTTGTACTATTGCTAAGATTTAAGATATAGGTGAAAAAATAATACTGATTGGGCTTCAAATTCTAGGTTTCCTATTAACTAACTAAATAGTTTTTAGCAGGTAACATATCTTCTCACCCTCAGCTTTCTCATCATGAATATGGAATAATAATATATTTTTTGGCTGCTATAGCTCTTAAGTGAAGTAATCTATAAAATGCTCAGCATAGTATCGGGCCTGAAGTATGTGATCCATAAATAGGGACTTCTCTATTTTTCTTTATTTTCCTTTCTTTTCTACACCATCTTTATTCTTGATCTTCAAAATGAATGGTGAAAATA
This sequence comes from Ovis canadensis, assembly GCF_042477335.2. Taxonomy (NCBI): domain Eukaryota; kingdom Metazoa; phylum Chordata; class Mammalia; order Artiodactyla; family Bovidae; genus Ovis; species Ovis canadensis. The sequence continues at coordinate 133,342,560 of NC_091247.1, read as the reverse complement.
ACATTTATCTCATAAGCCATTATGTCTATATTGCAGGGACATCATCTTTTTGTGTTTGCAATAGCTAGCACATGGTCTATCAGGGTCTAATGAACTGTAGAATAAATGCTAAATGATCCTTATGCATGTAGATGCAGCTCAAAATTCCAGGTCCAAACATGGTTTTCAGGATGATTCAATTACATTACATTTATTGTGCACTGTATTTCTAATCTAATGCCACTTGGTTCCAACAGGAGGTACCAGTCCTCAGCCAGTAGGTTGGGGAGACTTACTTTAATAGAGACTCACTGAATAGATGCTTATTTAATGAATAAATAAACTTAGATTAATTAATGACTAAATGAAACACTAAGATATGCTATGGGTATTTGATTTTCACAGTCTATAACTGTGCAAGCTGCTGTGTAATTTTGCTAGAAGTTTTACTTCAACTTTTGCCTACAGTTTCCCTTACTCTGTGGAAATACTATTCAGTTCTCCCCAGGAGATGTACAGTCTGTTAGGTTTGTGCTAAAATACCCATCAGGACAAAATCTCAAGACTATTAGCCAGCATTCAGGCTTGACATTTACCATCCTGTGAAACTCCAAAGTCATATTAATAGAAATTAACAATGGACTTAATATATTAACTGTTTAAGGCCCAGAACCTAGTCCTTTAAAGGATCAGACAGCTTTCTGCAATTATATCTAAGAGTTATGCAGTTATTAGCTAACTACCTGCTGTGAGGCATCCACTTGCTATATGAATTCTTATATTAATATTATCTTATTTAATTTTCAACCCCTTTATTAGTATGTGTAGTATATAAATAGGGTAGGATTCTAACCACCCTTCAAATCATGATAAATCTGACAATAAGGCTCTGTCCCTTAGACGCAGCAAAAACTTAAATTTGAATCATTAACTTATTGCCTATTTCCCATTCAGATTATTTAAGCTCTAAGGGCCTTTTGTTCACACTGAGTTACCCCTTAGACATCCGTTGTCCAAGATCATAAATTACCTTGCTGAGCACCAATGCTCAGGCTATGTCTACGTTTCTTGAGCAAAGCATAATTCGTTTGTGCTGGAAGTCAAGTGACGCCTCCAGTAATACGTTGTTCCTCCCACTTCTCTGGGTGCCTCAAGGCTTTGGTCTGCCCTGTTCACAAGGCAGTGAGCCTCTAGTCCCTGCGTTGGAATGAAGAAAACTTTTCTCCCCTTTGACCATTTCTCCCTCTTTCCTCTCATCCCTATAGTCTTATTTTTAAATAACTTCATTTTCTAAAAAAAAGAAAGGAATATTTGAGGCAGAGTACACTACACAGACTCTTCTGGCGTGAAAGAGTACAAAGTGTCTGCCTGTCTTGTTCAAACAGAGGGAATTCAGAACAAGAACAAAACAGAAATTACTGTTTTAGCGAATTAACCTGTGACTCTACCATGATACTCATTGGTAAGTCAGAGCTAAGCAGAGGGTCTCTTCAGACACTACATCTCTTTCTTAACCTACAAAAGAAGCCCATGGCTGTTCAATCTTAAAGGAAAAGCATTTGTGGCCTCTTGACCTTTCTCATACATGAGGAAAAGTGAGGAAAAGAAGGGAGAAAGGGCTTCTGAGGTGCAAAATAAAAAAGGAAACACACCAGTGACAATTGTAGCCCAGTCTCCTTGATGTGGAAAACATTGGCAATGGAAAGGCAAATTCTTCTTTTTTCTCCCACGTGTCTACAACCAAAGTAGTGTTTCCACATCATTTTCAAGTTTAAACCTCTACTTAGCATAGTTGAGCATATGCTGTTTTGGATAAACCAAACGCCAATAATGTATACTTATCCTAGAGCCAATGACAGCCTCATATTCAGAAAAAGAACAAAAGGAGAGACAGATAAAATGAACTGAATCTGTAGTTGGGGATTCCTGCTGACATGTCAAGAGTTCCACTGACCTCTTGTTAGTGATAAAGTCTGGTTTGGGTAGAAAATTTAATATTTATCTCCCATCCTATAGATATATATCAACCCCCTCAGAAATAAATGAGGGAGAGAAAAATAAAATAGCTTTTTTCTAATGAATATTATAATTGAAATTTTATGTAGCTCTTTAGTGCTGATGGTTCAGATGATAAAGAATTTGCCTGCAATGCAAGAAACCTGGGTTCCATCCCTGGGTCAGGAAGATCCCCTGGAGAAGGGCATGGCAACCCAAAGCAGTATTCTTGCCTAGAATTCCGTGAACAGAAGAGCCTTGATGGGCTACAGTCCATGGGGTCACAAAGACTTGGACATGACTGAGTGACTAACACTTAGTGCTATAATCCGTGCTCATTCACTCCATCCTTTCTGACTGTTTGCAATCCTGTGGACTGTAGCCTGCCAAGCTCCTTTGTCCATGGCATTCTCTAGGTAAAAATACTGGAGTGGGTTGCCATTCCCTTCTCCAGGGGATCTTCCTAACCCAGGATTCGAACCCATGTCTCCTATGTCTTCTTCATTGGCAGGCAGGTTCTTTACCACTGAGCCACCTGGGAAGCCCCTTAGCACTATAATATATGTACTTAAATGTTTAATTTCTTGTTTTTAATCTCATTCATTGTGTGTTCCTCAGATAGTCCCTTAGAATTATATTACTCCTAGAAAAAAATGGTATAAGGGTATGAGGATAATTTTTTAATACTTAAAATCTCTTTGGGTATACATTTTCCCTCTAAACATATAATTCCATTTATTCATATTTGTGTAAGAAGTTTGACAGTATCTTAGCCAGTTCAATCACTCTGATAATTGGACACAGATCTTATAACAACGCATAACATCATCATTATCCTATATTTAGTTCACACTTAGAATAAATGTGGATCTATATTAGTTCTACATTATTTTAATAGAATTAAGTTAGGTAGATCTCTGTCCTCAGACATTTAATAGTGTAATAGATAAATAAGACCAATGAGTACTATGTCAGAGGGGTGAGTATGTGTGTGTGTAGCTTTGAATACATGATTAATTGAATAATAGATTTAGCCTAACTAACAAACTCATTCAAGTTAAATGAATTCAGATGGAATGTTTTGGTGTGTAGTTTTGCATGGTCATACAAAAAATCAAGGAGAATCTATTTATTTATTTTAAAAAAATGTTTATTTTTACTTTATTTTACTTTAAAATACTGTATTGGTTTTGCCATACATTGACATCCTCCACGGGTGTACATGAGTTCCCAAACACAAACCCCACTCCCACCTCCCACCCCATATCATCTCTCCGGATCATCCCCATGCACCAGCCCCAAGCATCCTGTATCCTGCATCAAACATAGACTGGCGATTCATTTCTTACATGATAGTATACATGTTTCAATGCCATTCTCCCAAATCATCCCACCCTTTCCCTCTCCCTCAGAGTCCAAAAGTCCGCTCTACACATCTGTGTCTCTTTTGGTATCTCGCATAGAGGGTCATCATTACCATCTTTCTAAATTCCATATATATGTATTAGTATACTGTATTGGTGTTTTTTCTTTCTGGCTTACTTCACTCTGTATAATCGGCTCCAGTTTCATCCATCTCATTGGAACTGATTCAAATGTATTCTTTTTAATGGCTGAGTAATACTCCATTGTGTATATGCACCACAGCTTTCTTATCCATTCTTCTGCTGATGGATATCTAGGTTGTTTCCATGTCCTGGCTATTATAAACAGTGCTGCGATGAACACTGGGGTACATGTGTCTCTTTCAATTCTGGTTTCCTCGGTGTGTATGCCCAGAAGTGGGATTGCTGGGTCACAAGGCAGTTCTATTTGCAATTTTTAAAGGAATCTCCACACTGTTCTCCATAGTGGCTGTACTAGTTTGCATTCCCACCAACAGTGTAAGAGGGTTCCCTTTTCTCCACACCCTCTCCAGCATTTATTACTTGCAGACTTTTGGATCACAGCCATTCTGACTGGTGTGAATGGTACCTCATTGTGGTCTTGATTTGCATTTCTCTAATAATGAGTGATGTTGAGCATCTTTTCATGTGTTTGTTAGCCATCCATATGTCTTCTTTGGAGAAATGTCTGTTTAGTTCTTTGGCCCATTTTTTGATTGGGTCATTTGTTTTTCTGGAATTGAGCTGCATAAGTTGCTTGTATATTTTTGAGATTAGTTGTTTGTCCGTTGCTTCATTTGCTATTATTTTCTCCCATTCAGAAGGCTGTCTTTTCACCTTGCTTATATTTTCCTTTGTTGTGCAGAAGCTTTTAATTTTAATTAGGTCCCATTTGTTTATTTTTGCTTTTATTTCCAGAATTCTGGGAGGTGGATCATCTATTTAACAGGATAAAATTTCACTAAGACTTAAATGACAAGAAAAATGATTTGGGACCCAAAGTATGATATATTAAAAGTTATTAGAAAAGTTTGTCAATGATAAAGGGAAGTTAGTTTAAGAAAAATAAAACAAAGAAACAACAGGAACACATAAAAAGTCAAATGTTGAGTTCAGTCGTTCAGTTGTGTCTGACTCTTTGCAGCCCCATGGAATGCAGCTTGCCAGGCTTCCCTGTCTATCACCAACTCCGGGAACTTGCTCAAACTCATGTCCATCGAGTCAGTGATGCCATGCAACCATCTCATCCTCTGTCGTCCCCTTCTCCTCCCACCGTCAGTCTTTCCCAGGGTCTTTTCCAATGAGTCAGTTCTTCTCATCAGGTGGCCAAAGAATTGGAGTCTCAGCATCAGCATTAGTCCTTCCAATGAATATTCAGGACTGATTTCCTTTATAATTGACTGGTTGGACCTCCTCACAGCCCAAGGGACCCTAAAGAGCCTTCTCCAACACCACAGTTTAAAAGCATAAATAATAAAAAGAATGGTAAACTGAGTGAAGGGCTTCCCAGGTAGCTCAGTGGTAAAGAATCTGCCTGCCAATGCAGGAGATGTTGGCTCAATCCCTAGGTTCAATCCCTGGACAAAGGAATGGTAAACAACTCCAGTATTCTTGCCTGAAGAACTCCATGGACAAAGGAGCCTGATGGGCTATAGTTCATGGAGTCACAAAGAGTCAGACACAACAGATCAACTGAGCATGTAAGTTGAGTGAAGTTAAGATGATAAAATAGTAAGAACTAAAAGGAGATGTTGAAAGTATTTGGGATTACTTGATTCCTTAAGTAAAATGATTGTCATAGGTTATTATAAGAGATTTATAAAATATTAAAACCAAAAGGGACATGGAGATATGTTTTCAAGTGAAGAAAGAAACCACAGAATTTGAGATGCCAGTGTTTTCGCAAAAAGGAATATGTAGAGGAGATTTCAGAATGCAGACTTCCCAACTCTCAATTACCTGCAAATACTTTCAGTAAGAAAGGATCTGGAAAAGCAAAGCAGAGCTTTCTGGAATGTTGAATAGAAGCTATGTGAATAGCTACTGTGAAGCTGTGAACCACTGTATGTGGAACTTTACTTTTTAGTTATGATAACAGGTAAATTTCCCAAAAAGAAAATTGTTACTTTACTCTGAATAAATGGTCCTTGGGCCATTTATTTACCTCGGGCCAACCAATTTCCCCTTTGACCAGATGGACACGGATTTGCCGACAGCCGTGGCCCATGTGGTGTGGCCCAGTGCCCTTCCTTCCTCCTGTGTCCCTGCTCCTCTCCAGCGGAATTTGGACTGAGATACAAGTAAAATCTTCCAAGTTTTGTGCTTTTCTTCTCTCAGGCAAGAAACCAGGAAAGAATTGTTGAATCAATTATTCAGCGAGTTTTTATTGATTTCCCTGCCTACTTCAATGTTTGTGGTATCCTCTACCATTTTATAGCCTCATTTTTAAACCAACCTTGGAAATTTTGGACTGCTAACTGTCCCATAATTCTTTTGCATTATGTCACAAGTAAAGCTGACCATCAAAACTGGCCATTGAGCTCACATCTCTGACTAAAAATTCAAAGATTTCCACTGGTTATAGCCTAAAGTTCAGACTACCTGGCCCTCATTGACCTGAATCTCTTGTTTTTCTTTAATCCAATATCTAGCTATGGTCTCTTTCTCCTATAATCTATAATCTCCTAAAATTTTCCCAACATTTTTTCAAATCCCTCAAAGCACATATTACCTGTGTCTCTCCCTAATCTCAATATTTATTATATCAGTTATCCTGCCTTTTTTGTTTCTCACTAAGGGCAGGAGATTTACCTTTTTTTTTTTTTGGTGTTGCTTAGTTCTGGGGGCATGGCTACTTATGTACACTGATTATTGTATGTTTTTTTCTGAAAATTTTTTATTTGTCTCACTACATTTTGAATTCTTGCAAAAAGACAGTATTGTTCTGTGTCACTTTTGTTTTCCAAGAAGTTAATCCAATATCAACTACGAGGTTTTAGTCACTAAATTGTGTCCAACTCTTATGACCCCATGGACTGTAGCCTGGCAGGCTCCTCTGTCCATGAGACTTCCCAGGCAAAAATATTGGAGTGGGTTTTCACGCCTTCCCTCAGGGGATCTTCCCAACCCAGGGATCAAATTCATGCCTCTTACATTGCAGGCAGTCTCTGGCATTGCAGGCAGATTCTTCACTGCTCAGCCACCAGGGAAGCCCATATAGAAATGGTATAACTGTTTGCTGAATGTATTAACAGATAATTGAACACTAGACTGACCCACTGCTATTGCTCAAACATTCTTGTAACTACTCAAACTACTCATTTGCTCATTGATTTTTATCCCTTTTTCTTCACCTAGTAAAATTTTCTTCAGCCCAGTGTTAGTCACAATGCAAAGTAATTTTAGCTGCTTGAAAAAATATGTGTTAAATGAATGAATGAAAACTTCTCTCAAGTCAAATTCTACTTTCTCCACATAGATATCTTGATTCCCACCTAGAAGTAGTTTCTCCCTACCCTGAGTCCCCCAAAAACTATTTTTGAGGAGATCTGTTTTCATGAAGTATTAATGGAGTGAGTCAAGATGTTAGTCATCAAAACCCTTTCTTCTCTTGTGTAAGGAAAGACAGATCTCTGCCAAATAGCTTTGGTTTAGGGAATACCCATCCCAGTCCACATCTGCTTGAGTAGCTATTTATGTCAGATGGAAAATGGAAATTTAACAATCTCACTTAGTGACTATGTGCATGGACTGTTAGTACTCAGTGAAAGTTAAAAGCTATCAGAGTTGGAAAAAATTTAGGCTGGCAATGATAGACAAATGTGTATATTTAGTAATACAATGAGGCCATGAAGAATGACAATTTGGAATCTGTAAAAGTCAATCAAGTCAATCAAGTCTCCCTGTGAGGCAGGGAGAAATCATGTGCCAGCTATTCTGTGACAATTCATTGAAACACCCTGACTTCTTCAGATCAAAAATAGCAGTCAGGAGTTCTGTGCCATTATGCAGATGTGCTGAAGTCCCCGGTAAAAAACATTGTACAAAAATGTTTACTTAAGTAAAACATTAAGTAAAAAAATGCAATAACAAAAAATGAAATATCAAGAAAAATCTTGATTATCCTAAGTAAATACGTTTTAACTCAAAAATGGGAGTTAAAACCCAATAGCACATCCATTTCACAAAATTTTGCTAAGTCAGAGAAAAAGAACTTTCAAACTTAAAGTAACTGGCTGTAGAAAGGATGGCCACAAATATACAAAGAATTTTCCTTTCACAAGACCATATTTTTTTTCATATCAGTGCAGTTCAGTTGCTCAGCTATGTCCAACTCTTTGTGACCCTATGGACTGTGGTATACCAGGCTTCCCTGTCCATCACCAACTCTCAGAGCTTGCTCAAATTCATGTCTATTGAGTCAGTGATGCCACCCAACCATCTCATCCTCTGTCGTCCCCTTCTCCTCTTGTGTGGAATCTTTCCCAGCAAAAGGGTATTTTTTAATGAGTCAATTCGTATCTGGTGGCCAAAATATTGGAGTTTCAGCTTAGGCATCAGTCCTTCCAATGAATATTCAGGGCTGATTTACTGAATATGTTTTTCATATTGTATCTCAGTTATTCATACAATTGATTTTATCTCCCCTACCATTTTGCCTATTACTATTTTTAACCCAGTTTATCACGTGCTTTATTTTCAAAGTAAAATAAAAAATACATAACAGATAAAGTTTAGAACTCTGAATTCCTCTATCCTCTTCCTGGTCATAGTGTCTTTTCCTTCTTTCTGGGTATATTTACCATCATAAATATGATATATATGTTTTCTTTCCTTTTAAAATATTGCTGCATACATACCTATATGTAAAGAATGTTTTATATTTCTCTCTACTTTTAACGCCACATTTTAAAATTCAATTATATTTTAAGGTCTATAGTTTGTATTCTTTTTTTATTTTTTTTTTTTAGTTTTTTATTTTTTTAATTTTAAAATCTTTAATTCTTACATGTGTTCCCAAACATGAACCCCCCTCCCACCTCCCTCCCCATAACATCTCTGTGGGTCATCCCCATGCACCAGCCCCAAGCATGCTGTATCCTGCGTCAGACATAGACTGACGATTCGATTCTTACATGATAGTATACATGTTAGAATGTCATTCTCCCAAATCATCCCACCCTCTCCCTCTCCCTCTGAGTCCAAAAGTCCGTTATACACATCTGTGTCTTTTTTCCTGTCTTGCATACAGGGTCGTCATTGCCATCTTTCTAAATTCTATATATATGTGTTAGTATACTGTATTGGTGTTTTTCTTTCTGGCTTACTTCACTCTGTATAATCAGCTCCAGTTTCATCCATCTCATCAGAACTGATTCAGGTCTATAGTTTTTAAAATCAAGTACTATGTACCTTTCAATAGCCGACAGCAAAGTGTCATACAAATATAATACATATCATTTATCCATTCCATTTTCCTCTGGGGAAATTTGGCTTGTTTCCATTTTTTCCAACATTAAAAGTAGCACTGCAGACATCCTAGCATATATCTTATGCAAATGAACCACATATTATTTTCCAAGAACTTTGTTGCCTAATCTAATTTAATCTTCTCACAAAGCCTAGGAGAAATGCTAACATTAACATCTTAAAAATTAATATATCAAAAAAAGTTAGGAAATTATCAAATTCACACAACTAGAAGAAAGCAGATGGGATACATTTTCATTCATTTCTATTGAAATCACCTTGCTTCTTTGTTTACATACTATTGTTGGTCAGACCCAGCAGAGTGTGTCTCATATGGTAACAAGGGGGATTGGTTTCTATGAATAAGTACTTGGTAAATGAATGAATGATTGAACAGATGAATGAATAAATGAATGAATACAATATCTCTCCTGCAGTGGCAGAGATCGAAGAGTAAAAGAATTGTTACCTGCTCTGGGGTCCCTGAATGAGCTGGTCTTAATTTTAAGCAATTTCATGTGCAAAAAAGCCTAGGCATGCTCTTCTGGGTTTGACTCCTCATCAAATGTCTATCCTTGCCCTATGCTTGCTCAAACTGGGAATTTGGGGATGTATACTGGGTGAGCAATCTTTGAATCATTTCAGATGAAATATAGAGAGCTGGCAGTTTGTGGTTGTAAAGAAGAAGTCTGGAAAGTTCAGTGGCTTACTATAATATTTTTGCTCATTTTGAAAACTCTGGAAAAAATAAATTTTCAAAGTTACAGCCACAAGTTTCATGACACACCAGGCTCTTAAGAATGAGTAATTAAAAAAATATGAATTGCGGTATCTTAAGCAACAAGAATAGTCCTGAATCTGGGAAAGAGTTTAGCAATCCACTATCTTTAGAGTCATTGGCAAAAATTTTCCGTTTCTTTATTCTCTGCCATAAACATTAGATAAGCCATGAGGAAAATTTTGTGAGCATTCTCGACACTCAGAGATATTATCAGCAATGCATTTGTTGGAGTTATGCACTTTATCCTATAGAATTAGTACCCTGAAGCTCACTGAATAACCCCAATTCATATAATATAATTAGTTCTCTTTGTAAAATTTTCTAGTTAGCAAAAATATACAAAGGAATCTTTTCCCCCTTTTATCCTTGTTTTAGCAACTTTCTAAAATGTATTTAACATACTTTGTGACCTGAATTCATTTACTGTAACTTCACTCAGTCACGTCACTCTTTGTGACGTCATGGACTATAGCCTGTCAGGCTCCTCTGTTCATGAAATTCCCCAGGGAGGAATACTGAAGTAAGTAGCCATTCCCTTCTCAAGGGAATCATCCTGACCCAGGATCGAAATAGTTCTCCTGCATTGCAGGAAGATTCTTTACTGTCTGAACCACCGGGGAAGCCCTTACTGTAACTACCAACACAATTTTCCTTTAGTAATGTATCTTTATGATTCTTAGGACCATCTTACTTGCAATAAAATCTTGGTGTACCAAGAGGTGTACCAAGTCTGTAGAAATCACAAGACATGTCCTAGAATTTATTTTTCAATGAATATATCTTCTTTATCTATTTGTGATTGTTTTACTCTTGCACAGAAAATTGGACAAGATGTTAATGTAGAGTCCCAATTAGTTGAATCCTGTTGGATTAATGTTTTACTTGGTTGAGTATGAAATGAACCACTATGCTATATAAAATGCCACAAGTATTGACATTTTCGACATCACAGAAACAGCAAGGGCTTCTCTAGTAGCACACAGCTACAAGAATCCACCTGCAATGCAAGAGACCATGGTTCTATCCCTGGGTTGGGAAGATCTCCTAGAGGAGGGCATGGCAACCCACTCCAGTATTCTTGCCTGGAGAATTCCATGGACAGAGGAGACTGAGGGGGCTACAGTCCGTAGTGTTGCAAAGAGTTGGCCTTGGCTGAACAGCTAAGCAGCAGCAGCAGAAACAGCAATTTATCAACAGTACTAAATCCAGTGGACATGAAAACAAAAACAAGTTTCTACCATAGCAGAAAGGATGATTCTATAGCATGCCAATTTCCTAGAACAGCTTCTAGTTTCTTCTTTTTCAAAACATCTATCTACTTACTTATTTGGTTGTGCTGGACCTTGGTTGCAGCACTCAGGATCTTCAACACAGCACGTGGGATCTTTAGTTGTAGCGTGCAAACTCTTAGCTGCAACATGTGAGATCTAGTTCTCTGACCAAGAAGCGGACCCCGGCCACCTGCACTGGGAGTGCACGTGGAGTCTTAGCCACTGGACCACCAGGGAGGTCCCTCTGCTTTCTTCTTTCTAGAATGAGTTTGTTTGGATATGTGCCCCAAAGTGGCAAATATTTTCTAATCTGTACTTATCCTCAAAAATTATGTAATACTCGGTAGCCTCTACATTATAAATTATGATATCATGCTAAATGAGAGATAATCTCTTTCTATTATACTTACTTTTAAATGTCTTCTATAGAAAATTTCTAACACAGGTTGAGATTACCATATTGAACAATGATTCAGAACTAAGACACAGCCAATCTTGCTTCCTCTATGTCTGTCCTAGTATAAACATCCCTAGCATTCCTGGTATAAGCATGAAACATGGCGTACTGGAAACACCACTAAATGGAAGACATAAAATCTGGGATCAGGTCTTTGCTTGATCCTGGGCATCCTCTATTTTCTCCATAAGTCATTTACAACATGAGGCATATATAACCAAATATCTTTAAGCTTTCTTCACCCTCTAGTTTGACACACTAGTCTGTAGTAGTATATGTTGGGTCAGTGTTATCCACTGAATGCATTTTGCATCTTCAGTGATCTCTCTCTTTCTAAATAGACACTTGGATGTAATCTATCTACACCACAAAGGCAAAATTATAACCAACTTAAAAAAAGAAAATAGATCTTACAATGGAGTAGTTCTTTTAAACATGGCTATTTAACCATTATAATGATATCAACTCTTTTAGAAAGCTAATGTACCAAAGCAGAGGCACAGGCTAGATATATTTTGAATAGACACACGCAATCCATGAAATCCAAGACTGATATTGTAAGTGTGCTGTAAAAATAAAACATTCTGAAATAGGCTGATGGCATGTCAAAAATGACTGCAAATTATAAACCAAGCAGTTTCATCTCAGCAGTAGAAGAAAGTGTTCTGAAATTTATTTTAATGAGGTGAGGTTGCTATTAATCTGACAATAAAAATTGACTACACGTGCAGAATTCATGTGACGGTTGTCAGTGAAATAGAGTCTGCTCCATGTTGCCATTGTTTGCTTGTCATGAAATCTGTAAAACCACAGACCTAGTCTGTCTGGTTCACTGCTGTATCTCCAGCACCCAGCAAAGAACACAGCACACACTAAAAAAATGAGTAAATAAATAAATTCCTCATCAGTGTATTATATGAAAGAAATATAAACATAATAATATGAATCACTCACACCTGGTTATTTCATTTACACTTACTGAGATGATTTTTAGATATATTCAAATACATTTTGAAACTGATCAAATTCTAATCATTAATATTTCCTCATCTACACGTGGATAAAGACATCCATGCATTTAGCTATAATTTTGGTAAAATTAACCAAGTTGAAATTAATGGTGAGCTTGTAAGGAAGAGAACAAATATGTCTCTGGACAAATGTGTCTACAAAAAGATGGTGATGGACTGAGGATATAGGAAGTGTTTCAAGGTGAAACTTATCAAAGGTAAATATGAGACTTCCATGCATGTGCAGGCAACAGGATTCACTGGTACAAAATAAGGAAGCCATGACTTGGCAACTTTATGGTTATCAGCACATTCAATATCAAATAAAGGGGTGCTTTTGTCACCAAGAGGATAACAGCATCTCAAACTTTACTAAGGGAAGTGTACTGTAGTTAAAATTGGGGAAGCAACACTTCAGCTCTGTACTGATTAGTCAGTGCTCGGGCCATTTCAGTCAGTTCTGGGCACCTTCATTTAGAAACATTTAGAAGGATTAAAATGCATTTATAGATGAATGACTAAAATGGTATATCCGAAATATTTAGAGGAAGTAGAATAATTTAGCCTAAAGATGTGAAAGCTTATTTAAAGGAACATAAAATTTTTTAAAATCAATGGATATCATCAAGAAGAATTTCTGTTCCTTTTAGTTTCTCATTGGGTCTTATTTTGATCCAACCCTCCCTGAGCCACCATTATGCATTGTCTGGGCCCCAGAGACAATTAATCACTTGTCTTCTCACATCAGTTCTTGATCCCCACTCCCTAATTTCACTATTAATTTAGCAGTTAGAGAATTTCTTCTAAAGGGACATGTGACGTGAGCAGAAATGACAACAGAGCTTATATTAATGTTTGTCTTATCAGGCCCTCAAAGCATTCACAAGAAATAAATGTTACAGCCCAATTCTTCTAACATGCAGAAAGATACTCAAAACTGTCAGGGGACTTGTTCCAGAACACAAGAATAAGAAGTCATGAATTTGTAATCAGAGACCAGGTCTATCTTATTTTAGAATCCCTGTTTTGTAAGTGACAAAGCTGTGGGCCCTGGGATTATTAGAAATAAAGCTCCCCAATCAGTTATCTATTTCTCTGTAACAAATTACCAAAAACATAGTGGCTTAATGCTGCAAAATTTACTATCTTTCACAGTTTCTGTGAAATACATTAGTTTTATTCAATAGTTTACTTCACGTCTAGTGCCTGGTACTAACTTGGTACTCAATTATTATTTAAATAGATATGAATAAATGAAGCAAAGTATGTGTGAGTACACGCATATTTGTTGTAGTTTTAGTCGATAGTTGTGTCTGACTCTTTTGTGACCCCATGGATTATTATAGCCTGCCTGGCTCCTCTGTCCATGGGATTTCCCAGGCAAGAATACCAGAGTGGTCTGCCATTTCCTTCTCCAGGGCATCTTCCAAAAGCAAGGATTAAAACTGTGTCTCCTGCATTGGCAGGAAGATCCTTTACCACTGAGCCACCCGGGAAGCCCATGTATATGCATATACATGTAGATAAATGCCTAAATACATACAAGTGGATGATATTTTTAGATGTGGTTATTTCTTATATGTTTGCTGTTAAATGCATTTTTTTCCTACAAATTTGTTAATAACAGCATTTGGGGTGGTGATATTTGGTGAGTTTGGACTTTTTTCCAATTAACCTTATCTGAAAATAACTTGTCTTTTGCTGGGGGCTCTCCTGCAGGAAGAGAGAGGCAGTGGAACTTCCCTATCAGACCAGGCAGGGGTTCCTTCTAAGCAGTTCCACTTTATTGCCACAAACTCTTGGTTTATATAGGCAAGTAAGGGGGTTTTGCAAGGAACTTTCTATAGTTGCACCAATCACGTTAAAGCTCAAATTGTAATATGCCATAGTCTCACCAATCACGTTAAAGGTCAAATCATCATGTGCCTTCATTATAACAGGGGTCTATGGTGATCACCCGCAGGGAAATCAAGAGAGCCAATCAAAAACTGTAACATAGACCACGCCCCTCTCTCTTCCGCCAGGCGCCATCTTAGTTTCTGACCGCAAAGCTAACCCATCTTTTTTAAGGTTTCCCATTTAGGGCCCCACAGTGTTTTGGTTATCTATTGCCAAATGATGATTGACCCTAACACTTGTGCCTTAGAACACCAATCGTTTTGTCTCACTTCAATTCAGTCGCTCAGTCATGTCCAACTCTTTGCAACTCCATTACTGCAGCACACCAGGCCTCCCTGTCCATTGCCAACTCCCAAACTTTACTCAAACTCATGTCCATTGAGTCGGTGATGCCATCCAGCCATCTCATCCTCTGTCATCCCCTTATCGTCCTCTCTTCAATCTTTTCCAGCATCAGGGTCTTTTCCAGTGAGTCAGTTCTTCCCATCAGGTGGCCAAAGTATTGGAGTTTCAGCTTCAACATCAGTCCTTCCAATGAATATTCAGAACTGATTTCCTTTAGGATGAACTGGTTGGCTCTCCTTTAGGTCAAAGGGACTCTCAAGAGTCTTCTCCAACACCACTTTTCAAAAGCATCAGTTCTTCAGCACTCAGCTTTCTTTATAGTCCAGCTCTCACATCCATACATGACTACTGGAAAAACCATAGCCTTGACTAGACGGACCTTTGTTGGCAAAGTGATGTCTCTACTTTTTAATATGCTATCTAGGCTGGTCATAACTTTTCTTCCAAGGAGCAAGTGTCTTAATTTAATGGCAGCAGTCACCATCTGCAGTGATTTTGGAGCCCATAAAAATAAAGTCTATCACTATTTCTCCATCTATTTGCCATGAAGTGATGGGACCAAATGCCATGATCTCCGTTTTCTGAATGTTGAGTTTTAAGCCAAATTTTTCATTCTCTTTCACTTTCATCAAAAGGCTCTTTAGTTTTTCTTCACTTTCTGCCATAAGGGTGGTATTATCTGAATATCTGAAGCTATTGATATTTCTCCCGGCAATCTTGATTCCAGCTTGTGCTTCTTCCAGTCCAGCATTTCTCAGGATGTACTCTGCATATAAGTTAAATAAACAGGGTGCCAATATACAGCCTTGATGTACTCCTTCCCCTACTTGGAACCAGTCTGTTGTTCCATGTCCATTTCTAACTGTTGCTTCCTGACCTGCATACAGATTTCTCAAGAGGCAAGGTAAGGTGGTCTGGTATTCCCATTTCTTTAATAATTTTCCAGAGTCTGTTGTCGTCCACACAGTCAAAGGCTTTGGCATAGTCAATAAAACAGTAGATGATTTGCTGGGACTCTCTGGCTTTTTCGATGATCCAGTGGATGTTGGCAATTTGATCTCTGGTTCCTCTGTCTTTTCTAAATCCAGCTTGAACATCTGGAAGTTCACGGTTCAGGTATTATTGAAGCCAGGCTTGGAGAATTTTGAGCATTACTTTGCTAGCATGTGAGATGAGTGTGGTAGTTTGAGCATTCTTTGGTATTGCCTTTCTTTAGGATTGGAATGAAAACTGACCTTTTCCAGTCCTGTGGCCACTGCTGAGTTTTCCAAATTTGCTGGCATATTGAGTGCAGCACTTTCACAGCATCATCTTTCAGGACTGAAACAGCTCAACTGGAATTCCATCACCTGCACTAGCTTTGTTCATAGTGATGCTTCCTAAGGTCCACTTGACTTCACATTCCAGGATGTCTGGTTCTAGGTTGGTGATCATACCATTGTGATTATCTGGGTTGTGAAAATCTTTTTTATGTATAGTTCTTCTGTGTTTTCTTACCACCTCTTTTTAATATCTTCTGCTTCTATTAGGTCTATACCATTTCTGTTCTTTATCGTGCCCATCTGTGCGTGAAACGTTTTCTTGGTATCCGTAATTTTCTTGAAGAGATCTCTAGACTTTCCCATTCTATTGTTTTCCTCTATTTCTTTGCACTTATCACTGAGGATCAGCGATCCTTTTTTCTACTTGAACACAATTTGCCCATTTGGGCCAGGGTCAGTGGGGTTTGTTTCTATCAAGGTGATTCCTACAGAAGCTAATCTCAGGAACACCAAATAAGTATCCACTCCCATGATGACTCAAAACTAATATGCTAACATTCTAACCCCCAAAGAGATGATATTGGAAGGTGAGTCTTTGGGAAGTGTTTGGTCATGAGGGTGCCGCCATGGTAAACGTGATTAGTGCCCTTATAAAAGAGGTCCAAGAGAGATTCCTCACTCTTTCCTACATGTGAGGTTAGCAGTGAGAAAGCAGGCTCTCAGCAGACACTAAATATGTCATGATCTTGGATTTTCCTGTCTTCAAAATAAATGTTCATAAGCCACCCAGTTTATGGTATTTTTTTTTGTTGTTTTTGGTAGCCTGGATGAAATGAGAATCACATCCATAAAAATAGCTATTTTCCAAGTAAAAAGATATCAGTAGTATCAATTAGTAAAGTTTAAAAGAAAGAATCCAATCAGGAAAAAAAATACCAAGGAGAACTTATTTCTCTTACATACATGCTAGTTTCTGTACAATTAATATTTCACTAATATAGAGATTAATTATTGGCTAGCTCTTTTTTAAAAAGTTTGAAGGTAGGATCATAAAACTTGTTAGAAATTACTATTCTGTAGAAAAAGGTAAGTGCCATTCTGTGAAAAACATACAATCTTCATACTTAGCAGTGTCCTGCTGGAAAAACTCATTTCAACCATTATGGGTCACACAATAAATCAATAAAGTATATATTTGAGTTTCTGTCAAAATTTTGTTAAATATTTGGACCTTGGGCAAATACTCAAAAATCCAAAATTGGCTGTGATATAGTTACTGTTATGCCTATCATATCATTGTTTGGTTTCACCGGACAGTTGGGTTTTATTAAAATGCAGAAAAAATTCGGAGTATTAATATGCTGAATATATATTTTGCTTGGCAAGTATATTTTCCAACATATTTTCTAGATAAATAATAGTCAACATATTCAAAAATGAAAACACTCAGCTTGCCTTATTGGGTTACTATTCTATATAGGATAATACTATTCTATATAGGATAATACTATTCTATATAGGATAATACTATTCTATATAGGATAATACTATTCTTCTATATAGGATAATACTATTCTTCTATATAGGATAATACTATTCTATATAGGATAATACTATTCTATATAGGATAATACTATTCTATATAGGATAATACTATTCTTCTATATAGGATAATACTATTCTATATAGGATAATACTATTCTATATAGGATAATACTATTCTATACAGGATAACCCTGAACTACTGGCTAGAATATATGGTTAATACAGTATGGGCTTCCCCAGTGGCTCAGCAGGTAAAGAATCCACCAGCAATGCAGGAAGACACAGGCGGTACAGGTTTGATCCTCCAATTGGGAAGATAACCTGGAGGAGGAAAGTGGCAAGCCACTCCAATATTCTTGCCTTAAAGCTTCCGTGGACAGAGAAGCTTGGTGGGCCACAGTCCAAAAGGTCGCAAAGAGTTAGAAACAAGTGAGTGACTACACACACATGACTACTCATTCAATACATAAGCTCATTCAACCATATGTATTGAGAATATTAGTATATTATGTTCCAAGTCTTATTCTATGCTTCAGAATCAATCAGTGGTCAAAATAATAACCACTGTACTCATGGAGTTTGCATTTAATGGGGGAAATGAAAAATGAATAATCATGATAAAAGTACATTATGTTGTATGTGAGAACTTAAGACATGCTATGGAAATAATAATGGTAGAACACCATATGGAGGTCTAGTGTCAAGGTAGAAGGGAGGACTAGGATACACTGTTAAATACAGCACCGTTAGGTATCACAGGGGTAACGCTGTGCAGAGTCGTACAGTATAAGGGAAGAGATTTACAGGCAAATGGAATTATTGGTGCCAAGGCTTTAATGCAAGACACTACCTGTATTATTTGAGCAACAGCAAGGTATTAACAATAGAAGGAGGGGAGTGAATGAGGGAGAGAATTGTTGTTGTTGTTGTTCAGTTGCCTGGTCATGTCCAACTATTTGTGACCCTATGGACTACAACATGCCAGGCCTCCCTGTCCCTCACCATCTCCCAGAATTTGCCCAAGTTCCTGTTCATTGCATCCATGATGCGGTCCAGCCATCTCATCCTCTGACATCCTCTTCTCCTTCTGCCCTCAGTCTTTCCCAGCTTCAGGGGCTTTTTCAATGAGTCGTCTGTCCACATCAGATGACCAAAATACTGGAGCTTCAGCTTCAGCATCAGTCCTTTCAGTGAATATTCAGGGTTGATCTCCCTTAAGATTGACTGATTTGATCTCTTTAAACCAGGGAGAGAATATCACAAGATAAATCTAAGAAGTTATAGTGGAAGTTGGGGGAGAGGGATTGTTTATAAAATTTCATAGGTCTTTTCAAATTTGGGGCTGACTTTTTAATAGAAATACAGAGCCAGTGTACGTGTTTCGTAAAGAGAAGTTGTATGTTATGAATTAGATTTTTTTAACACCTCACTCAGACTGTTACACTGAGAATAGCCTTGAATGGGTTAATCCTGCTCTCCCCCAGCATGCAAGTCTAGAGTTCTTGCCTTATTGCCTCGAATTTGAATTTCTTCATCTGTCATCTTATGATGAAGCTGCTCACATGATTTGAGCAAGTTTTATGGAGCACATGGTTTTTATTTGTTCTCTTTAGTCTGATGCCATGTAAATCAGTCATAATGAAGAGATTTGGACACTTTAATAATCGAGACAGAACAAATGTGATTTTTTTTTACTCCAACATCTGCATTTGTAGTCTTTACATTGGTAAACCTCTAACATTAGAAATATGAATTAATTAAAGAAATATTTATTGTATGTCTACTATGTGTCAGGCACTGTTCTATGACTTGGGGATTTAGTAGGAAACCAAGTAAATCAGGAATCTACTCTCATGAAGCTCATATCAAACAATATGTGCAATTCACAAAGTACATATGGGAGGTTAGCTTCTATACACTTAATCTGAATCTCATTTCAAAGAGGTAGACATGGGGAAAATTATACTTAGGCATACATTTTCTTTCATAGACGCCACAGCATTAATGATCACAAGATATTTTCTGATCCAGTTTCGTGTCTTTGAAAAGAGAAGGTGTAATTGTGTCTATCACAGTAGTTCCTCCTTTTTCTTGGTATCAGTGTGTTAATTTTATCCTACTTTCTTCTCTCTCTGCGCAGCTCATGTGACAGGGGGTAGTGCAGGCAAGTTGAAATAGCCCAAACCCAGCTGTACGTGTGACCCAACTGACCTAAGCCAATAGGCACAACCCATGCTGTTGGACTTCAGGGATAAGCACATGATCCATTTCAGGTCAGTGTGATGGGAGGAAAGGTTTTGAGGGCTTCTGAGAAAGAAGCTTTCATGTTTTCCCCAGAGAGCTTCTTGGACCAACATTCTCTCTGTCTGCTCACAGTAAATGAGTCACTGGTAGCCACTAGCAGACCCTGGCTGGCATCTTGCAACCCCAAGAAAAAGCAGCCTTGAAATAGCACGAGATAAGTGCCAAGAAGGCATGGAAATGAAGAGTCTTTTTGGACATTATCAAGAACATTTGATCAAACCTTGCCTAAATTTGGACATACTTCTGGTGGTCACTTACTTAGCCCGTTAGATTCCTCTGTTTTTTAAGCCTGAGTCTGAGTAAAGTCTTCTGTTACTTCAAGGAAAGGATTCCTAAGTACCTGATACTGGTGATAACAAGGGGGTAACACAGAGTCTGTGATTGCAAGGGATTTACATGTTAATAACAAACAGAAAACAAACAAACTAGATAGAGTGATATTTTAGGATAAAGAGAAAGAGAAGGCTCCATCTAGCAAGGAGAACTCACTCAGATTGTGGTGAGGGTCAATGACAGATTGACAAAGAGGATTTCTTTGAGATGATCCCTGAATGCTTTTTATAAATAAGTGAGGCAGAGAAAAAGGAGAGTCAGTGGAAAGTAACAAGTCCAGCACTTAATGATAGTACTTGCTAACCTTTCTTGTCTGCTATCTCTCTGCTGTGCTCAAATATTTACAGATACTGTCTCATTTAATCCTTAGAACAACTCTATGAAGTAAATACTTTATATCAATGGAGACACTGAGGAAGATAAAGGTTATATGACCATCCATTTTCAAATAGCTAAGAAATTGCAGACCTGGGAACTGAACCAACACTTTGTAGGACCCACGTCTGAATCCACTATATGCTACTGGCTTCCAGAATTTGGGACTACAGCCAACATTTTCTTTTTTTTTAAAGATGTTTTTTAGATGCAAACCATTTTGAAAATCTTTACTGAATTTGTTACAATATTGTTTCTCTTTTGTGCTTTGTTTTGTTTTGGTTGGCCACAAGGCTTGTGGGATCCTAGCTTGGTAGCTCCCTGACCAGGAATCGAATCTGCACCCCTGTATGGGAAGGCAAAGTCCCAACCCCTGAACTGCCAGGACCCATAAAGCAAACATTTTCATGTTGAATAATATTTCTTTGGGCTTCCCTGGTGGTTCAGACGGTAAACAGTCCACCCGCAATGTGGGAGACCTAGGTTCGATTCCTGTGTTGGGAAGATCCCCTGGAGGAGGGCGTGGCAAACCACTCCAGTATTCCTGCCTGGAGAATCCCCATGGACTGGTGGGGTCCAGTCCATGGGGTCACACAGAGTTGGACACGACTGAGCGACTAAGCACAACAAGCACAGCACAATATTTCTTTATATCTGGAATGTTGGACAAGAGCTGGAGTGGAAATAAATGAAAACAAAGAGGAAATCAGGAGCTATACTAAGGGTCTCATGCTCCAAAGCTTATATTCTAGGCCAAAAAATTTAATTTCTTAGACAATGATTTTCTAAATGTTATAATCTGGGATCTCACCAAGATGTGTCTGATCACCAGAAAACATCTGCATCAGGCAGAGGTCAAATACTGAGACTCAATAAAACCCACATGACTTGTGATTATCTCAGAAGTGCTGTAGAAATTCCTGGGACTCATCAGCTGCATATCTAACTTATAGTAATATAAATATACATGAAATGTAATAAACATTATCACATGTAGCTAAAGTGTTCTTAAAGGAGATTATGCAAAAACAGTGTTTTGTATACATGGGATAGTTTAATGGATAGTAAAGTCTGTAAAACAAAGTTATTAAACATACATCAAGCTCTTTTTATCTTGTGTAATCAAGAATTCCTATGATATAAAGTATAAGTTAATTGATATTTATTTACTAAACTATTCACACTCAGGAGCTATTTGTACCAACTTTATATTTATATTTCTTAAAATAAAAGCATTTGTATATAGAAACTCTCGCTCTTTTTTGGTGGGAACACAAAATGAAACAATCACTTTGTAAGACAGTTTGGCACTCTCTTACACGTTAAACGTAGTCTGAAAATACAGCCAGCAATCATGCTCCTAGATATTTACCAAAATGAGTTAAAATTTTATGTCCACACAAAAACCTGCCCACTAATGTTTATAGTTACTTTATTCACAACTGCCAAAAATTGGGAGCAATGAACACACCTTTCAATAGGACAATGGATAAACTAGTAATAAAATTATGTGATGGAATATTTTCAGTGATAAAAAATAAATAAGCCATCAGGCCACAGAAAGACATGGAGGAACTTTAAATGCATGCTGCTAAAAAAAAATAGCCAACCAGAAAAAGCTACACACTGTACGATCCTAACCATATGATATTATGGGAAAGGCAAAACTATAGAGTTAGAGGGGAAAAAAAAAAAAATCAATGGTTTCCCAAGTTCAGGAGGAGGGAAAGAGGAATGAACTGGTGGAGCACAGGGTACTTTTAGGGTTTATGAAAGTATTCTGTGTGATACTATACTGAGATCACAAACCATTATGCATTTGTCAAAACTACAACACAAGGGTATTCCCTCATAGCTCAGTCAGTAAAGAATCTGCCCACAATGCAGGAGACCTGAGTTCAATTCCTGGGTCAGGAAGATCCTCTGGAGAAGGAAATGCAACCCACTCCAGTATTCTTGCCTGGAGAATCAGAGTCTGTCAGGCTACAGTCCATGGTGTTGCAAGAGTTGGACCCAACTTAGCAACTAAACCACCACCACAGCATAAGAGGTGAACCCTAATGCAAACTATGGAATTCAGCTAATGTACTGAATATACTGGTTCATCAGTTGTAACAAATGCACCACACTAATGCAGTATGTCAATAATAAGGGAAACCGTGAGAATGGACCAGAGAGTATATAGGCATTCCTTGTACTTTCTGAATATTGTTTTCCTGAAAACCTAAAATTACTCTTAAAAAAATTAAATATATTAAAATTTAAAGAAAAAAATTATTTAGAGGCCATTTTGGGGCAGCATATGCCACGGATAGTTGAATTCTAAAATTCGAAGCATAAGTTTCAATACATTTCAGAATTTAGAAGGAATCTGGAGATTCTCTAGTAAAGCATTTTCTCACTTACTCAGTCATGTCTGACTATTTGTGGCCCCAAGGGCTGTAGCCTGCCAGGCTTCTCTGCTGATGGAATTTTCCAGGTAAGAATACCGGAGTGGGAGGCCATTTCCTACTTCGGGGGATCTTCCCAACCCAGGGATAGAATCTATGTCTCTTATACCTCCTGCATTGACAGGCAGATTCTTTACCACTAGCTCCACCTGGGAAGCCCAGGTTTAAGCATGACTGTGTTCACTTCAGAATCTTGCACTCAGGAAGTCTAATGCCTGTCCCCATGGCCACAAAACACGCAAATGGGAGAACCTGGCTTTGGACTCAGTTTACTTGACATGTAGTTCATAACACTCTTCAGTACACCAACTGACTGTAGTTGTAAAAGGATCAATGATACAGATCAAAGTTTGAGGTCCTTTGAACAGCAGTGAAAACGTAAGTGTACATTACCCATGTGCTTTTTGGTTTTCCAGTAATGGTCCATATTTTGAAAACGTGCTCACAGGCAAACTACAAATTCTCTCTGTCAGGGGCTTTTGATGTGTCTCCTATAAAGAAATATACTCAGAGCAAGGTAGAACCTGCTTATTTGATTGATTCACTGAAGACTATCTGAGTTGCTATATTGCATTTTGAGGGGGATGAGAGAAGGAGTAGTTATGAAAAATTCCTAACTTGTACAGTCCCTTCTTTTTCAAAATCTAGCATCTGTGTAAATTTTTGTAATTTGGCAGATCCTGTATCTGGACAAGACAAATTTCAGCTGGAAAAATATGTTATGAAAAATCTTTCAGATGTCACATCACAACTGGGGCCTCTGCTAAATCCAAAGTGCAGCTGGACCATATTATTACATAGTTATTTTATTTGCATTCCTGACCCCTAAGGAGTAAGTGGATTTCCATCTGGTATATTATATCATTCTTCTTCTGTGATGAGGGTAAGCATTTTTAAAAAGTTATACTAACAGCATAACTGAATTAAACACTATTAATCAATTATTTGAAATAATATTATTCTCTATTAACTTAGCAAGGAACTGGGAAACCAACTGTATCTCAAAAAAGAATTAATATTTGAATATGATCATTGTTAAATAACTTTGTACAGTTAAAGTTCAGAATTAAAGACAAAATTAAATATATTTTATTCCAAGGTCTTTTTAAAATAATATATCTTTAAAGTATCTGTTATCTGTTTAGCATCATGGGACTTCTTCAGAGTCTCAAAGTTGGTCATTGTCTAACTCTGGAGCAAAACCCGAGGCTTTCCCTGAGTTAGAAGACAGCAGAGTTCATATTACCAGAAAAGAAAGAGAGAGATGGGGACAGAGACAAAGAAAAGAAAAAAGAATTAATTTCTCACATAAATTATGACTTACATAAAGATTCTCATATCTGTTATGTAATTTCTACTCAAGAGCAGGGAAAATATTCATATGCTAATGTCATAGATGAAAGTATGGCCACCCAGTAAGCTTAAGGGAGCTCTCTGAGCTGGTGGAGTCAGAAACTGATCTCAATCTTCTGCTTTAAATTATATCTAGCTACTTGAAAGAAAGAGAGGAAAGACATTCTGAAAACATGCTTTCTGTTTAATCATATGCCATACCAGTATCTTATTCCCCTGAGATACTGTTATGGAACAGTCTGAAATCACCAACTATTTCCCATGAAAGAAGTTCCTAAATTAAACGTACTGGTAGAAACGTACTGGCAACTACTGACAAATATCTTATATTTGATAAATTTACCCTCTTCTATTTGGAAAAAGGTTAAAAACTACTTGTGTTCAAAAGTGTGTGTCTTTCGGAGAGGAAAACGTGGTGGTGGTCTGGGAGCTGATATTGGAAATGACTCAGTACAATCACACAGCTGTGTCTGTACCTTTTCACATCAGAGCACTCTTGGCAATGATTTTCCATTATGAGGCCAGGTTGAGAAGGCTTCCAGTTTAGGGAAGTTCTGTGGACTTCTGACCTCAAGACCTTGGATTTGAAAGAATTCCGCATGGCTGAGAAAGAGAGAGAAACTGGCCTCCAGAGCAGTGGGGGCTCCAAGGAGGCCACAGCTGTATCCTGGATGGGACAGAGCAAATGTTTTGCTTGGCAAGCAGGCCCAAATTGTCACAATTCATGAGGAGACATGGGCCCTCAGGAGATGGTTAAATTTAATATCATGCTGGCTATCCTCTTTTTGCCATCTTTACCCTGTCCTTAGCCCCAGTGGGCTGTCCCCTATGGACTTCCTTATGCTGTTTCCTTCATCTCTGGCTTTCACTGGGTTGGACAAATGAGAGTAACTTGCCAGGCAGATGGAGAATTGAATCCCTTCAACTTTCTCCCCACTAACTGGCTGGTTCAATGGCTGTGTGTCTCTGCTTCTACCGCCATGCTGATTCTGATGATACCAGTCCCTTCCCTTTTCCCTACAGGGTTGGTCATTGCTTGCAACTGTTGCTTGTTAGGGATAATCAATCACTCTCTCTACTTCATCTCCTGAACACAACTCTGTCCGGTTCCTTCGTTATAAAGTCTTTTTCAATTCAATACTTTGGATGTGTTGTTGCTGCTCAAAACTTAATATAAGGTAATAATAATAGCTAGTAAGTATTACTATATACCAAATATTATATTAGAAGTAAAAATGAAATAAAATTTTATAGTAAATGTCTGAGGCTGATATACATTATTCGCAAATAAACACTAGAAAAGTTGATTGGTTCCACCAAGGTCATGCATCTCAAATGGATGAACCAGGATTCAAGCTCTGATTTTCTGACTCCAGAGTTTAGTCTATTTATTATGTGATCTACATTGTAAATCATCGCACCCTCTAGTAAATATCAAAAGAGCCTATGTGTAAAGCTTTAGAAAATTTCATAGTTGAAAAAATCAAATGAGGTCTGGCTTTCCAAATTTTATTTCCAAAAGGGTGAAATTTCCACACTCTGCCTAACTGTTACACCATAAGATGATACAGCAAGTATTCATACTTGCTAAGCCAACAGTATATATTTTCACATGTGGAAATTCTGGTTTTAACATTAGCTACGTGGTAGTAAGATGCCTATATAAATCTGCCCAACAACAAAGTGAATGATACAACATCTGTCACTGTTTTTCCTCAGAAACACCAATAGCTTTGCAGCGTAATCCCAAAGAGACAGACTGATCTCATCCTGCATTTGATGTCCTGAGAAATATCTACTGATCTATAAAACTTTTGCCAGCTGCAACACAGAAAATCTGTCATTAGTTGTTCAGTAAGTGTTGCAGTTGGCTTTGCAATGGGAGCCTAATAATACTGGAGAGTATCCTGTCCACAATTTTTTTAAATCAAGCAAAATTTTGTCTTACTGACATTATTATAGGGGTTATGATATTCAGACAGTCAGAGTTATGCCAAAGTATGTTACTGTCAAAAGATACAAGGATGAATTCATGTTGGGGTTACAGAAGTTAAAGTTATGGCTATACACCTGGGTTGGTATTATTTATTATAAGTTTCAGGCAGTTCATTTTCTTTGGTTACATTATTCTATATCAGGGAAAAATAGAAATATTAGCTTTGAGAGTTACAGGGACACAGCTGAACTCCATTCTTCTATGTTGCTGATTTAAAAACATGAATGTTCTTCTCAAAGCTAAATTTGGTCTTATTCATGTTATGTTATATTTATCTTGAAAAAGTAAAAGCTAATTGAATGTATAAATAAAGGGACCAATTAGTGAATGAAAAAATCAGGCACCTCTTAGACTAAAAATTATTTGCTGAGGGCTGGTTAATATAAAAATTACCTTATGCAATATTTTAAGATTTCTAGTTTATTTGATTCTCATTTTACTCATAAAACAGGAGGAGAAAATTTCACAATTATTGAACATCTTTTATGTGTGGGATATAGCTAATGAAATTATTTAAACTTTAAAATAATTATAGTATGTAGCCAAAGGTGACTGTGGTTAAGAATAAGGAAGGCCTTACCAAGTATCAGATCTATGTTTGAGTCCCAGCTGGTGATATGAATAGATCCAGAACTTCTACATAGAAGCAATATTAAATGTTTATGAGAGTCACAAATAAAACTCAGCTTACATATAGGAGATAAATTGATAGGATGGATATGCCAATTTTATTGCTAGTAAAAACTGTATTGGAAGATGTGGCTTAGGATAATGGACAAATAGGTTTGGGAATGCCTTTTGTTCTTTATATACACCCTCAACCTCTCTTAAGACATTAGCATAGTCCATTGAAAGAAAATTTGAGGTCTACTGAGGCAAACCCCCGTATCAGTACTTGCTGCCACTTGCAGGTCTGGAATAAAAGTGGAAAGAAACAGAATGGATAGAGCAGCACTCCCCAGTGTCTATGAACTGAGAGTCATTTAGTTCCATCTAGTTGAGCACAGGGACTTCCCTCCTGGCTCAGTGGTAAAGAACCTGACTGTCAATGCAGGGGACATGGGTTCAATCCCTGGGTTGGGAAGATTCCCTGGAGAAGAAAAATGGCAACTCACTCCAGTATTCTAGCCTGGGAAATTCTATGGACAGAGGAGCCTGGTGGGCTATATAGTCCACGGTGGTCACAAAAGAGTCAAACCTGACTTAGCGACAACAACATGCAATCAAGCACAATGCCAGACACAGCCTGTGATGTTTAATAAGCCATAGCACTACTAAAAGACACAAATGTTCTGATTTTTCCATTCTAACCTAGGGTCTTCAGAAAGGAATACGGCCCCGCTGGCATCTTCATTTTGGACCAGTGAGACCATTTCAGGTTTCTAACCTCCAGAATGGTAAAATAATAAATTTGTGTTCTTTCAAGCCATTTGATTTGTGGTCATTTGTTACAGCAGCAATAGGGCACTAATCGAGATGTGAAAGGCAAACCCTTCTTGCCCACAACACACTCTTCCTGTACCTAAGTGAGCAAGCACTGAATCAAAGGCTAATATCTAAGGGCTGGATTAGAAGGTGACATGGCATGAATTCCAGTTGTGCAGGAGTGGCAAGAAAGATATCTTGATGTAAATGGGTTGTTTGCCACTAATATACTTTGAGAAATATTATATAGTAGGTTTTGGTGAAAAGACAATGGAAGAGTCAACCCTTTTACCTCAGTGGCATGCCAGCTTTTGGAGACCCTGAATAAAATGACAAAGGCAGAGTATTTCTATAACATTTTTTCATGAACACATTGTGCTTTGTAGGCAATTTTAAACCACACTGTCATTCTGTGGCTCTGTCAGTAAAAACTGGTTACCAAAATACAGATTACTCCAATGTAAAAGAACTCCAAAGCAACGTATCATGTCCATTTAACTCTACCTTTTAATCTAGCACTAAACCAAAGCCTATTGTGAAGAAATCCAACAGTAAGACTAACTTGTTCTATTTTAGAAACTAGTAAAAATGACTATTAATAGTTTAGGCTAATTATAGTCTTTAGGACATAAGCTAACCTTTTGAAGTAGAGCTGCCTTGTGTCCATTCCCCTGAGTAGAAATTGTACCTTTTATTTGGATTCTACCTGGAAGGGAACCAGCACCAACCAGAGAACGTAAAGTATCATGGGCTTCAGGTGGGATAGTGTTAAGAAACTGTAAATTGTATGAATCAAACTTGGTCTCTTCAAAGCAATTTGCAGTGATTCATTAGAACTTTACAGGAGTTTTTCTGTACACAATTCTTTTCACTGCTTCTTTAAAACCAGTTTGTGGGAGATGTTTGGCTATGCATTGATCCAGAATTCTGGATCCTTATGTTTTCTTTTGCTCATTCACCCTTCTCTGGCCACCATTGCCTCTCCTTGCTGTCTGGAAGCTAAAATTTGGAAAGAATTTCAAAGGGCTTCTGCCCTCTAAGACCCCTACTTCTGTTCTCAGACAAAACATGGACTTCTGGGATGGCAATTTAACCTGAGTTTTCTGAGTTTTCTTTCTCTACCAATGTCTCTAGGAGAAGCAACTTATGAAACGCGTCTGGAACACGCTCATCTATGAAATGGAAATTCCCTGTAGTGAGTGAGCGCATGTGATTAGTGATAAATATTTTCTTATGTATTCATTCACAGACTAACTTGCAAAATTTTGAGCAATCATCCAGGAAAAACACATACAGGGTAAATAAAGGTGGTATTAATAAATAGGAGACATTGTTTTCACAAATTCACAGCTATTTTTGAAGAACTGAAAGCTGAATGTGGATGTTCCCCTGACTCCAGGAATATCTCACTCCAGATCATGACCCATGAGTATTTTTAGGCCCTTTAACATGAATTTCATGTTTTAAAAGGCTTACTTTACAAATTTTGTATGTGAAAAAAAATACAGCTGAGTAAATTTACTGTTATCTTCTGGGTTTAAATTTAACTTCAAGCGAAAACATGCATTAATGCATCTGTCCAAATACATAAGGGCTTCCCAGGTGGCTCAGTGGTAAAGAATCTGTTTGCCAGTGCAGGAGATGCAAGTTCAATCCCTGGGTCCAGAAGATCCCCTGGAGGAGGAAATGGCAACCAACTCCAGTGTTCTTGCCTGAAGAATCCCATGGACAGAGGAGCCTGATGGGCTATAGTCCGTAGGGTTGCAAAAGAGGCAGACATGACTCGGTGACTGAGATACACACACACACGCTCCAAATACATAAATTATGTGTCTTCATGATTAATAGCCTCACACAAACATCATGTTCAGTTCACACAAACATCATGGGGAAATGGATTTCTTTTAGAGAACAAGCAGGTTTGGTCAATAATTACTTACAAAATTAAGCAATGAGGGAAAAAGATGACCAATTGGTAAGAAATATGGTACCTCAAGTTAATAATTTAAATAATATATAATGTTATGTTCAAAACAATATTATAAAAATCTTAACCCACCAATTTTTACGTTCCCTCAATAAAACATAAAATTTCAAAAATAAAAATTTTACATATGCATGAATAAATATATTCCTTATCTTTATGCTTTCATATATAAAAAGCAAAACTCATTATGGGAATAAGATGTATGGTAAGATCATTTGGGTATAGATTTGACATTCACAACTTTTCAAATTTTGACTTTTTGTACTATTTCCAAATGTAGTCATAGTCACTGTCATAGAAACACAGTGATGAAATTTAAAGGAAATCACGGTCATGTGTCTTTAAAAACATAGCTGATTTCAAATCCTATTTTCATGTATCTTACTTTTTAAAACAGGGGCTTCCCTGGTTGCTCAGCAGTAAAGACTCTGCCTGCGATGCAGGGGATGGAGACACAGATTTGATCCCTGGCTTGGGCAGATCACTCAGAGGAGGAAATGGTAACCCACTCCAGTAATCTTGCTGGGAAAATCCCATGGACAGAGAAGCCTGGTGGGCTATAAGCCATAGGGTCACAAAGAGTCAGACATGACTGAGCAACTGAACACACACACACACACACACACACACACACACACTTGTTAAAATGTTATCCTATAAAATGAAAGGGATATTGGTCTCTATTAAACAAAGTAAGATAGTAAAGAAACATTCTAGATGAAGGAACAAGACAAACCCCCCCCCAAAAAAAACCACCTAAGTGAACATAGGAAATCTTAGACTGTTTAGTAGTTGAGGAGGAAGTTTTGTCATTTCTTGAGGTAGAAAATATACAGGGAACACTTAAGCAGGTAAATAATGATAAAATCAGTTTTCAGCATGCTGATATTGAGGTACCTATGTACATCCTAGAAGGAATGTTCAGCAGAAAGGGGAATATAAAATTATAGAGTATATACCTGGGTCAAATATCTGGACTCTAATGTAGGGATAGCCAAGCCAGGGTACATGGCTCATCCAGTCCACTTCTTAATTTTTTAAATAAAGTTTTATTAGCATGCAATGATGTTATTCATTTACACATGGCTGTGGCTGCTTTTGCTCTACAATATCAGAGCTGAACAGTTACAACAGGGATTTATGGCCCACAAATCAAAAATATTTAATACCTGGCCCTTTACCTAGAAGAAATTTGCTAACTTCTGTTCTAGAGCAAAAATCTATAATAAATACACATCCCTCAATACAGGTGTGAATGAATGCACTCATTGGATCAATTAGAAAATAGTATTTATTAAATAATAATTCTGAGGGAATATAATGGTAAAGCTGAAATAATTGGATGGGAAATTGAACAAATGTATTAACCTCTATGTGCCAGACATTAGAGTAACAAATGAGATATGGAAATTCTTCAGTAAAAGTAATAATTTAGCATTTTAATAATATTTGCAAGTATAATTGTGATAAGAAAAAAGATAATATTAAAGACATTTTGCTTTCCTTTCAAGGTATTACAAGAAGAATATCTCATCAAGACAAATATTTGACTTCAGCCAGTTTTGACAGTTTTCAAACAATTTTGTTTAGATTCCTGCAAATTTTCTACTGGAATGTTACATGATATTGTCTTCTCTGTCATTTCTCCCATCATTCAACATGAACACATAACTCCAGAAACAAGAAAATGCTTTCAGACCGACACCTATGAAACTCCAAAGGAGCTTCCAGCACAAGCAGACCAATGAGGAGGTGGTTTGAAGAGAAGACTCTTCTTGGCATACCTGTAACAGCAGTCAAGAAAGTAGCCATTCATTCATTCAGCCATTTAGTCATCTACCCATTCACTCAGAACAAATTTTTGAGGTACTTACTATTTACCAAGCACTGTCTTGGCCCTGAATATACTAAAGTGATCAAAGTAATGATTCTAGGAACTAATATACTTATTGACCTAGTTGAGGAAACTATGACTCATGGAGTTCTGAGGGAATATAATGGTAAAGTTGAAATAATTGGGTGGGAAATTGAACAAATGTATTAACCTCTACTTTTCACCAAATCCCATAAAAATGTTAACAAAATGAGTCAACATCAAAAAAGGACAATGAAAAGAAGAACTAAGACTACAGCAATAGAAATTTAGAAACTAGAAAGAAAGACAAAGTTCCCTCACCTAAAAGAACGAAGAGGTTTCCAGTTTTAGCAATAACATGTAAAGAGCTTGGAAATAACCGCTATTACAATTTTTAAAAAGAATATTAATGACTTTTCTTGAACCCATCAGAAAATGCAGGTTTCAGGGAAAATACTATACTGGCTTTGTTGTTATTGTTTAGTTTCTCAGTCATGTCTGCCTCTTTGCAACCCTGTGGACTATACCTGCCAGGTTCCTCTGTTCATGGGATTTCACAAGCAAGAATCCTGGAGTGGGTTGTCCTTTCCTTAGAGAGATGAATTCGGGGATTTGCAGTTGGAATCTGCTAACTAGATCAGAAGCAGAGGTAGCTATAAATTACCTGTTGTTGTTTGTTGTTTAGTCAGTAAGTCATGTCTGACTTTTTGTGATTCCATGGACTACAGCTTCCCTGTCCTTCACTATCTCCCAGAGTTTGCTCATATGTATGTCCATTGAGTTGGTGATGCCATCCAATCATCCCATCTTCTGTCACCTCCTTCTTCTCCTGCCCTCAATCTTTCCCAGCATCAGGGCCAACATTTAAGTAGTAATTTTGTGATTTAGCATGAAAATGAGAAAGTCTTAGGTTTTGAGGTCTTAGGGGACCTTTTGTGGGCTTTACCTCTAGAAACTCTACCAGATTTCAGTTGAAGATCTGGTGAAGATCCCTTCAAGGCTCTGGAATGGGTGGGGCGTGTGTAATCTTTGTTTAATATATGACAAAAAGCAAGAAAAAAATAGTCTAAAGAGATAAAGTAAGCTTCAGAACTAGACTCAAATGTAACACAGATGTTAAAATTATCACAGGAGATTTTTAAAAACTCTTGACCAAACATTATGAGCTCTAATTTTAAAAGTTAGATAATGTGCAAGAACACTTGGGTAAAGTAAGCACAGAGCTACAAACTCTGAGAAAGAATTAAAAGGAAATGCTAGAAATCCCCAACCTTATAACAGATATTAAGAATGCCTATGATAAGTTCATCAATAAACTAGATAAATCTGAGGAAAGAGTCAGTGAGCTTGAAGACAGATCAATATAAATTTCCCAAAATGAAATTCAAAAAGAAGGGAAAAAACCCAAACCCAGAACATCCAAAAACTGTGGAATAATGTCAAAAGATATAACATACACATAACTGGCATACCACAATAAGAAAGGAATATTTGAAGTAATAATGGCTGAGAAGCTCCCAAACTTTATGATAGACACCAAACCACACATCCAGGAAAGTCAGAACAAAAATAAGTACCAAAACACTACTTCCACATACATAATATTTAGAAACCCTCATCCTCCAAATGGAGAAGGCAATGGCAACCCACCCCAGTACTCTTGCCCAGAAAATCCCATGGATGGAGGAGCCTGGTGGGCTGCAGTCCATGGGATCACTCGGGGTCGGACAAGACTGAGCGACTTCACTTTCACTTTTCACTTTCACGCATTGGAGAACGAAATGGCAACCCACTCCAATGTTCTTGCCTGGAGAATCCCAGGGATGTGGGAGCCTGGTGGGCTTCCTTCTATGGGGTCGCACAGAGTTGGACACGACTGAAGCGACTTAGCAATAGCAGCATCCTCCAAAATAAAGAGAGAAAGACAGAAAAAAAAAAATCTTAAAAGAATCTAGAGAAGGGAAAATGCAACTTACCTACAAAGGAACAAAGATACAATGGACTTTTTGTCAGAAATTATGCAAGAAAGAAGGTAGGATAAATCTTCAATGTTAAAAGAAAAATAAAAAGAACCAGTCAAGAATTCTGTATCCAGAAAGATTACTCTCTAAAGTGAAAGAGAAATATAAAAACTTCCTAGGACAAACAAAAACTAAAGGAATTCATCATTAGCATAGTGTGAGTAGCTCAGTCATGTCTGACTCTTTGCAACCCCATGGACTATACAATCCATGGAATTCTTCAGGCCAGAATCCTGGAGCGGGTAGCCTTTCCCTTCTCCAGGGTATCTTCCCAATCCAGGAATCAAACCCAGGTCTCCCACACTGCAGGTGGATTCTTTACCAGCTAAGTCTCAAGGGAAGCCCAAGAATACTGGAGTGGGTAGCCTATCCCTTCTCCAGCGGATCTTCCTGACCTAGGGATTCAACCAGGGTCTCCTGCATTGAAGGCGGATTCTTTACCAACTGAGCTATGAGAGAAACCCCATTATTAGCATACCTGTATGCAAAAAAAAAGTTAAAAGATTTCTTAATCAGAAGGAAGATGATATACACTACAAACTTGAATCTACTTAAAGGAAAAGAGTATATCAGAGAAAATTTTTAAAAAAAATTTTTTTTAATTGTATTTTTCCTATATTTCAAGTAATAATAGTAACAATGTTCTCTGTGAGTAAGCCTATGGATAAATAATGAATGACAGCAATGTCACAGGGAGAAGAAAGAGGGATTGGAAATATTCTGTTGCTACAAGTGAAGTGGTCTAGTATCATTTTAATAACAATTAGATTGATTAAAAATGCATATTGGAAGGCTTCCTTGATGGCTCAGTAGTAAAAAAAAAAAAAAAAAAAAAAAGTCCACCTGCCAAGGCGGGAAACGTGGTAATCCTTGATCCAGGAAGACCATACGTGCCATGGAGCAACTAAGTCCAAGCATCACAACAGTTGAGCCTATGCTCTAAAGCCCAGGAGCTGCAACTACTGAGCCCACATGACCTGGAGCCTGGGCTCAGAAACCAGAGGAGCTACCTTAAAGGGAGGCCCCATGAGTAGTCCCTAACCACCAAAACCAGAGAAAAGCCCAAGCAGCAGCAACCACAAAGAACCATCACAGCCATGAGTAAATAAGTAAATTAAAAAAATTATATATATACATATACATACATATATATATATAAAGACTATCAGACAGGGCAGTTAAAATGTATATTGGAAAATCTAAGGCAAATGCAACATTTTAAAGAACTATTTTTTTGTGCTAAGGTGTGAAGTAAAAGGGAGTCATATTGGATGTTCATTTCGTAGCAGACAAGGCAGAAAAGGGGGAAAAAGAACAAATTGAATGAATAGAACAAAGTTACAAACATGTTAGATATTAATCCAACTGTATTAAGAATAACTCTCAACGTGGATGGTCAGAGCACCAATTTAAATTCAAAGATTGTCAGAATAGGTATAAAAGCAAGACTCAATTTATGTTGTCTGATGGAAGTCAGCTTTAAAAATAAAATCTCCAATTGGTTAAAAAGGATGGAGCAATAGACGTTGTGCTAACAATAATCAAAAGAAAACTAAAGTAACTGTATTGATTCCAAATAAAGCATACTTCAGAAGAAGGAAAGTTATCATGGATAAATGGGCATTATATAATGATAAAGAAGTCAATTTTAATTTCTCTTTAATGTGTATACCTAACAAGAGTGTGTACCAAAAAAAAAAAAAAAAAAAAGAGGCAAAAACTGATAAGATGAAAGGGAAAAACAGACAAATTCATTACTGTAGCTGAAGACTTCAACACTGTTCTTTCAGCAACTGACTGACCATCAGGCAGAAAATCAGAATATCTTTTACCTGAAAAACACTATCAATTAATGTGAACCAATTGACATTTATGGACGACTTCAGCCAACAACAGCAAGGTACACATCCTTCACAAGCTCACATAGAACATTCATCATGACTGACCACACTCTGGGAGGACATAAAATATGTCTTAACAAATTTAAGAGAATAGAAAAACAGAGAGTATGCTTTCAGACCTAAAGGGATTACAGTACAAATCAAACAGAAAGATACATGTCAAGTCCCCAAATATTTGAAGTTAGACAACATACTTCTTGATTACTTTAAGGTTTGAGAAGACAAATGTTTGAGCCAAAGAAGATAATTGTTTAAAATTACTTGAAGAGGATGAAAATATAAAGACAACTTATGAAAATTTGTGGAATGCAGTAAAAAGCAGTGATGGGAAGAAATTTACAGCATTAAGTGCATGTATTTCATCTTAAGAAACTAGACACAATATTTTTAAAATGTTTGTGAAACTTGTAAGCAGCCATTTTTTTGAAAAAATGACATGATAATGTCTAATTTGTATATTCTTGTAACTGTTTTACTTTAGAGCTGTTTGTAAATATGAGAAATTATAATAAAGCCTGTTATAAGTTCAATGGTTGTAGCCCCTCAAAACTCATATATTGAAATCTAATTCCCAAGGTGATGGCATTAAGAGGTGGGACTTTTGAGAGTGATTAGATCATAAGGGTGATTCCCTCATGATGGGGATTAGTGCTCTTATAAATCAAGTGACAGAGAAGGTCCCTTGCCCCTTCTGCCATGTAGGTTATAGCAAAACTGCAATCGTCCATGAACCAGGAAGCAAGTCCTCACCAAATACATGGTCTCTGGGGCCTTGATTTTGGACATCCCAGCCACCAGAAGAGTAAGAAATAAATGTCTGTTGTTTACAAGCCATCCAATCTCTGACATTTGTTAGAGCAGCCTTCACAGGTTAAAGCACTGTGTTTTTTTCCAACAGTTATATGAAATAACTATTGAGGACCATTAGCTCTTTATGGACTTTTTTTCAGTGAAGGGATGATGTGGACATAAAATTTCAGTATTGTTGCAGATGCAGGGGAGGATTAGGGGAGAATCAGCTACCTCTTTCCTCACCCCTTAAGTGTTAGCATGCTTGAAAATCCTTGGGTTAGATTACAGTTCATCACATTTGATAACAAAATGCTATAATATATAAACAGTCATGTATAAGTCTTTTAACTAAATTTGTGATTTTTATATACAGTTGTCCCTTGAACAGAGTGCCAGACATCCTTGAGTGTGAACTCAAGGATAACCATGAACAAAGCTAGTGGAAGTGATGAAATTCAAGCTGAGCTCTTTCAAATCCTATAAGATGATGCTGTGAAAGTACTGCACTCAGTATGCCAGCAAATTTGGAAAACTCAGCAGTGGCCACAGGACTGGAAATGATCAGTTTTCATTCCAATCCCAAAGAAAGGCAATGCCACAGAATGCTTAGACTATCACACAATTGCACTCATCTCACACGCTAGCAAAGTAATGCTCGATCAAAATTCTCCAAGCCAGGCTTCAACAGTACATGAACTGTGAACTTTCAGATATTCAAGCTGGATTTAGAAAAGGCAGAGGAACCAGAGATCAAACTGCCAACATCCACTGAATCATCAAAAAAGCAAGAGAGTTCCAGGAAAACATCTACTTCTGCTTTATTGACTATGCCAAAGCCTTTGACTGTGTTGATCACAACAAACTGTGGAAAATTCTTAAAGCTGTGGGAATACCAGACCACCTGACCTGCCTCTGGAGAAATCTGTATGCAGGTCAAGAAGCAACAGTTAGAAATGGACATAGAACAATGGTCTGGTTCCAAATTGGGAAATGAGTTTGTTAAGACTGTATATGGTCACCCTGTTTATTTCACTTATATGCAGAGTACATCATGCAGAATGCCAGGCTGGAGGAGGAAGCACAAGCTGGAATCAAGATCGCCAGGAGAAATTTCAATAACCTCAGATATGCAGATGACACCACATTTAAGGCAGAAAGAGAAGAGGAACTAAAGAGCCTCTTAATGAAAGTGAAAGAGGAGAGTGAAAAAGTTGGCTTAAAACTCAACATTCAAAAAACAAAGATCATGGCATCCAGTCCCATCACTCATGGCAAATAGGTGGGGAAATAATGGAAACAGTGTAGACTTTATTTTCTTGGGCTCCCAAATCACTGCAGATGGTGACTGCAGCCATGAAATTCCCCGGTGGCTCAGATGGTAAAGCATCTGCCTACGATGCAGGAGACCCAGGTTTGATCCCTGGGTCAGGAAGATCCTCTGGAGAAGGAAATGGCAACCCACTTTAGTATTCTTGCCTGGAAAATCCCATGGATGGAGGAGCCTGGTAGTCTACAGTCCATGGGGTCGCAAAGAACTGGACATGACTGAGCCACTTCACTTGCTTCTTGAAAGAAAAGCTATGACCGACCTAGACAGCATATTAAAAAGCAGAGACATTACTTTGCTGACCAAGATCCGTTTAGTCAAAGCTATGATTTCTCCAGTAGCCATGTATGGATGTGAGAGTTGGACCATAAACAAAGCTGAGCACCGAAGAATTGATGCTTTTGAACTGTGGTGCCGAGGAAGACTCTTGAGAGTCCTTGGACTGCAAGGAGACCCAACCAGTCCATCCTAAAAGAAATCAGTCCTGAATATTCATTGGAAGGACTGATGCTGAAGCTGAAGTTCCAATACTTTGGCCACCTGATGCAAAGAACTTACTCATTTGAAAAGACCTTGATGCTGGGAAAGATTGAAAGCAGGAGGCAAAGAGGATGACAGAGGATAAGATGGTTGGATGGCATCACCAGCTCCATGGACACGAGTCTGAGCATGCTCCAGGACTTAGTGATGAACAGGGAAGCTTGACCTGCTGCAGTCCATGGGGTTGCAAATAGTTGGACACGGCTAAGTGACTGAACTTGCTAAGCTGTCCTGTGAACAATAGAGGTTTGAACTTCAAGGGTCTACTTATGCATTATTTTTTTCAATACATATTACTTAACCACACTATCTGTGATTCATTGAATCTGCAGATATAAAGGAAATTTGGGTACAGAGAACCCAAGTATATGGAGGGCCCAGTAACCCTAATGTTTGCTCAAAGTTCAATTGTATCATTAATCTTTTGTAATTTGCTTAATTATGGACTTGTGTCAAATGTCCAGTTTTTTAATTTCAATATTTTAACAATTTTTGAACTGCTATATACATGCCAGATGTCAGAAATTAAAAGTGGAAAAGTCCTGTCCCTGACCTTCAATCAACTCGTGGTTTAGTGAGATACACAATTACAAAGATGCTTTCAAAATAATGGAAAATGTGAACTTGATTCATATAAAAATTCAGTTTGCATTTTCCTATATTATAGGATAGGAAGCTCTTGTGGTGGATGTTGTGAGTCATTGCTCAGGTCTCCCCTTTAGTACAGAGGCACTGATTTCTGCGCTGCCAGAACTTTTGTCACCGGATGGTCCACAAGGTGGTCCTATGGTGAAGTTACCTTGCACAAGGTCAAGTCACTTCTCAAAGACAACTTACACACTATCTGGCTGCTATTGGGGTACAGGAGTTCAGCTGCTTTGCTGAATTGGAGTCAAGTCTAAAGTTCACTCAGCTCTAGAGCTTTCCATCGGATCTGCCAGTATCGCAGTCGTGACCTCAACACAGTTCAGCTTTTTCTGTCTGCCCTCTCTCCCTTATAAGGGTGTCTTCCCTTTCTCCCTTACAATTCTGCTTCCCTCTCTCCTTTACAAGGGTTGTTTCTGAGATATTTTTCCAATCAACCTCATGCCAGAAAGATGTGTCTTAGGATCTACTTTCTGATGAACCTGACCTAAGAAATTTCTAAGTATACGTATAGGTAAGAGTCTTCACTGTTAAAGAAAATATTAAAGGGCAACCTTGTAAATAAGATAGAGCAATATTAAAGGAATCTATTAGGCAAGTCTAAAGTTGGATTTAAGGCTTCTCTGGAGGCTCAGTTGGTAAAGAATCCACCTGTACTGCAGATGATTCATGTTCGATCCCTGGGTCAGGAAGATACTCTGGAGTTGAAAATCGCAATTCATTCCAGTATTCTTGCCTAGGAAATCCCATGGACAGAGGAGCCTGGCAGACTACAGTCAAACATGACTTAGTGACTAACCAACCACCACCAATGCTGGATTTACAAGGCATTAGAATATAACATTCCAGGTAACTTTATCCAATAAGAGCATTGTAGGTAACTAGCCCAGGATCCATACAGAGTAGATTTAACACAAAGAAAGTAAGACTAGTCTAGTCTTTGCTGCTGCTGCTGCTAAGTTGCTTCAGTCGTGTCCAATTCTGTGCGACCCCATACACGGCAGCCCACCAGGCTCCCCCGTCCCTGGGATTCTCAAGGCAAGAACTCTGGAGTGGGTTGCCATTTCCTTCTCCAATGCATGAAAGTGAAGAGTGAAAGTGAAGTCTCTCAGTCTTGTCCGACCCCTAGCAACCCCATGGACTGCAGCCCACCAGGCTTCTCCGTCCATGGGATTTTCCAGGCGAGAGTACTGGAGTGGGGTGCCATTAGATTGCTGTTATTGGGGATGTCTGTGACACTGAGAAAGAGATTTGAATGACTTCACAAACATGGAAAACTAGGGACATGTTTCTGACCCGGTCCCAACGAACTAATGGGGCCTCACATAGGAAAGCCTCAAATATCTATATGCCCATTATCTGTTATGGATTAACTATTACTAATATCAAATTAAGTATAAAGTATTGAAATTTGGTTTCAAAAGCACTGGATAAGGTTACTAAATATTTTCCAAAAGAGTAAAGCCTTTCTCATTGATAGTAAGCAATGCGAATTTAAGGAGTTAACTATACTAGTGATTTACTTAAACATATTGTTAAGTTGTGTCTGACTCTTTGTGACCCCATGGACTGCAGCACACTAGGTTTCCCTGACCTTCACAATCTCCTGGAGTTTGCTCAAATTCATGACCATTGAGTCAGTGGTACCATCCAAACATCTCATCCTTTGTCACACCCTTCTCTTCCTGCCCTAAATCTTTCCCAGCATCAGAATATTTTCCAGTGAGTCACTCTTCCAATCAGGTGGCCAAAGTATTAGAGCTTCAGCTTTAGCATCAGTCCTTCCAGTGAATATTCAAGGTTGATTTCCTTTAGGATTGACTAGCTTGATCTCCGTGCTGTTTAAGTGTCCCTCAAGAGTCTTCTTCAGCATCACAGTTTGAAAGCATCAATTCTTTGGCCCTCAGCCTTCTTTACAGTCCAACTCTCACATCCATACATGGCTACTGGAAAAACCATAGTTTTGACTATATGAACCTTTGTTGGCAAAATGATGTCTCCGTTTTTTAATATGCTGTTTCTTTAAATATATTAAAAAAATAACTACCATGTGTTTTTTCAGACTTTATTATTATTTGGAATAATAGTCATTAAGTGAATAATTAATAATCAAGTAAAATTAATAATCATTGATTAAAACAGCAAAGATAGAAAGCTATGATGTCCGTAATCAACTTCCTAAATTTTGAAAATCACTGAGTTATAGGGGAAATGACAGTCTTGAAAGAAAGAGGCAGGGTGAAAAAAACTTTGGATAGAGAAATGGAAGTAAAGAAGAACATAAGAAAGTTTAAACAGAAGGGGTTTTGCAATTCTCTGTGTGGGTACCCGGATCATTTGTGGGGCTTTGGAGAGCAACTAGGGATGGTGAAGTCTGAATCCTGGAACATGGCAGGGAAAGCTGAGAGGACTGAAATCTCCAAAATTATCAATCTGAAAGGAACAACTTGAGCTTGATCCTGTGCCAACTATGGGTCTTTACCAGTGAAGACAGATTCTTCTAGATATTTAAGGATGTAGCATGGAAGAACTGAATGTTGTATGCCCTGAAGCTGGGGAACATCAGACCCTACAGGGCCAATACTCAACAACTATTTACTTAGGTCTGCCATGGGCCATGCCTGTGTAAACATGAGAAATATTGCAGTGAGACAAAGGGCAAATATCCCCTCTTTGGTGGAATTTTCATTCTGGCACCCACAGCTAGGATGCCTTGGTATAAATTAAATTCGGAAGGAACTGAGCTATGAGTTTTAAACTGTGAATGAGAGTAACTTCACATTTCCCAAGGTAGATTTTGTCTGGTACTGAGAATTTTTCCTAAAAATCTTTACACATGATTTCTGTTGTTTGGAATTAAATATTTAAGAGGTTTGTGTTTAATTGTAACATATAAAATGTTTTAAAAGCACTTTGCATAAATAGATGCTACTCTTTCAGG
This sequence comes from Ovis canadensis, assembly GCF_042477335.2. NCBI lineage: Eukaryota > Metazoa > Chordata > Mammalia > Artiodactyla > Bovidae > Ovis > Ovis canadensis. The sequence goes on along the minus strand of NC_091247.1, from coordinate 133,300,917 downwards.
AAGATATTATCTTTAGTATTTTCATAAAAATAGCTAGTTTGTGCAGAAAGTATTTCTAGTAAGACCAAGATTAAAGGTTTTATTTGGCTATGCCATGTTAGTTTAAATGTATTTTATACTCACAAAACATACCCTTTTGTTCCTCATTTCACAGAACTGATGTGACAAGACACAGATATCTTCTAAAGCTCAGTTACCAGCACTGAGCAAAGAACTGAAAATAAATGCTTGCTAAGGAGTGTCAGTACCATCATTCCAAATGCATTAACTGGCCTGCAAATTACATTCTCAATGTTTATAAACAAAATTTGGTGATAAGAAAGCTTCCTTGGTGAACTTTTTCTACAGATAATTAATATACCTTAATTGTTATGTTCTTGTTCGGTGCTGATTTTAACTAAAGAAGGCATGTTAGATGCCTTCAAACTACATCAGCTCAGTTCAGTCGCTTGGTCGTGTCCGACTCTTTGCGACCCCATGAATCGCAGCACGCCAGGCCTCCCTGTCCATCAGCAACTCCTGGAGTTTACACAAACTCACGTCCATTGAGTCGGTGATGCCATCCAGCCATCTCATCTCCGTTGTCCACTTCTCCTCCTGCCCCCAATCCCTGCCAGCATCAGGGTCTTTTCCAGTCAATCAGTTCTTCACACAAGGTGGCCAAAGTATTGGAGTTTCAGGTTCAACATCAGTCCTTCCAGTGAATACCCAGGACTGATCTCCTTTAGGAATGACTGGTTGGATCTCCTTGCAGTCCAAGGGATTCTCAAGAGTCTTCTCCAACACCACAGTTCAAAAGCATCAATTCTTGGGCACTCAGCTTTCTTCACAGTCCAACTCTTACATCCATACATGACCACTGGAAAAACCATAGCCTTGACTAGATGGACCTTTGTTGGCAAAGGTCTCTGCTTTTGAATATGCTGTCTAGATTGGTCATAACTTTTCTTCTAAGGAGTAAGCATCTTTTAATTTCATGGCTGCAGTCACCATTTGCAGTGATTTTGGAGCCCAAGAAAATAAAGTCTGAAAATGTTTCAATTGTTTCCCTATCTATTTGCCATGAAGTGATGGGACCAGATGCCATGATCTTCGTTTTCTGAATGTTGAGCTTGAAGCCAACTTTTTCACTCTCTACTTTCACTTTCATCAAGAGGCTTTTTAGTTCCTCTTCACTTTCTGCCATAAGGGTGGTGTCATCTGCATATCTGAGGTTCTTGATATTTCTCCCAGCAATCTTGATTCCAGCTTGTGTTTCTTCCAGTCCAGCGTTTCTTATGATGTACTCTGCATATAAGTTAAATAAGCAGGGTGACAATATACAGCCTTAACCTACTCCTGTTCCTATTTGGAACCAGTCTGTTGTTCCATGTCCAGTTCTAACTGTTGCCTCCTGACCTGCATACAGGTTTCTCAAGAGGCAGGTCAGGTGGTCTGGTATTCCTATCTCTTTCAGAATTTTCCACAGTTTATTGTGATCCACACAGTCAAAGGCTTTAGCATAGTCAATAAAGCAGAAATCAATGTTTTTCTGGAACTCTCTTGCTTTTTCCATGATCCAGGGGATGTTGGCAATTTGACCTCTGGTTCCTCTGCCTTTTCTAAAACCAGCTTGAACATCTGGAAATTCACGGTTCATGTACTGCTGAAGCCTGGCTTGGAGAATTTTGAGCATTACTTTACTAGTGTGTGAGATGCGTACAATTGTGCAGTAGTGTGAACATTCTTAGGCATTGCCTTTCTCTGGGATTGGAATGCAAACTGACCTTTTCCAGTCCTGTGGCCACTGCTGAGTTTTCCAAATTTGTTGGCATATTGAGTGCAGCACTTTGACAGCATCATCTTTCAGGATTTGAAATAGTTCAACTGGAATTCCATCACCTCCACTAATTTTGTTTGTAGTGATGTTTTCTAAGGCCCACTTGACTTCACATTCCAGGGTGTCTGACTCTAGGTGAGTGATCACACCATCGTGATTATCTTGGTCATGAAGATCTTTTTTGTACAGTTCTTCTGTGTATTCTTGCCACTTCTTCTTAATATCTTCTGCTTCTGTTAGGTCCATACCATTTCTGTCCCTGATTGAGCCCATCTTTGCATGAAATTTTCCCTTGGTATCTCTAATTTTCTTGAAGAGATCTCTAGTCTTTCCCATTCTGTTGTTTTCCTCTATTTCTTTGCATTGATTGCTGAGGAAGGCTTTTTTTTATCTCTCCTTGATAGTCTTTGGAATTCTGCATTCAGATGCTTATATCTTTCCTTTTTTCCTTTGTTTTTCACTTCTCTTATTTTCACAGCTATTTGTAAGGCCTCCTCAGACAGCCATTTTGCTTTTTTGCATTTCTATTCCATGGGGATGGTCTTGCTCCCTATCTCCTGTACAATGTCAGAAACCTCCGTCCATAGTTCATCAGGCACTTTGCCTATATCAGGTCTAGTCCCTTAAATCTAATCTCACTTCCACTGTATAATCATAAGGGATTTGATTTAGGTCATACCTGAATGGTCTACTGGTTTTCCCTACTTTCTTCAATTTAAGTCTGAATTTGGCAATAAGGAGTTCATGATCTGAGCCACAGCTCAGCTTCCTGTCTTGTTTTTGCTGACTGTATAGAGCCTCTCCATCTATGGCTGCAAAGAATATAATCAATCTGATTTCAGTGTTGACCATCTGGTGATGTCCACATGTAGAGTCTTCTCTTGTGTTGTTGGAAGAAGGTGTTTGCTATGACCAGTGCATTCTCTTGGCAAAATTCTATTAACCTTTGCCCTGCTTCATTCCATACTCCAAGGCCAAATTTGCCTGTTACTCCAGGTGTTTCTTGACTTCCTACTTTTGTATTCCAGTCCCCTATAATGAAAAGGACATCTTTTTTGGGTGTTAGTTCTAAAAGGTCTTGTAGGTCTTCATAAAACCGTTCAGCTCTTCAGTATTACTGATTGGGGCATAGGCTTGGATTACCGTGATATTGAATGGTTTTCCTTGGAAACGAACAGAGGTCATTCTGTCATTTTTGAGATTGCATCCAAGTAATGCATTTTGGACTCTTGTTGACCATTTCTTCTAAGGGATTTCTGCCCACAGTAGTAGATATAATGGTCATCTGAGTTAAATTCACCCATTCCAGTTCATTTTAGTTCACTGATTCCTAGAATGTTGACATTCACTCTTGCCATCCCCTGTTTGACCACTTTCAATTTGCCTTGATTCATGGACCTGACATTCCAGGTTCCTATGCAATATTACTGTTTGAAGCATTGGATCTTGCTTCTATCACCAGTCACATCCACAACTGGGTATTGTTTTTGCTTTGGCTCCATCCCTTCATTCTTTCTGGAGTTATTTCTCCACTGATCTCCAGTAGCATATTGGGCACCTACTGACCTGGGGAGTTCCTCTTTCAGTATCCTATCATTTTGCCTTTTCATACTGTTCATGAGGTTCTCAAGGCAAGAATACTGAAGTGGTTTGCCATTCCCTTCTCCAGTGGACCACATTCTGTCAGACCTCTCCATCATGACCCTCTCATCTTGGGTGGCCCCACAAGGCATGGCTTAATTTCATTGAGTTAGACAAGGCTGTGGTCTGTGTGATCAGATGGCTAGTTTTCTGTGATTATGGTTTCAGTGTGTCTGCCCTCTGATGCCCTCTCACAACACCTACCATCTTGGGTTTCTCTTACTTTGGACGTGGGGTATCTCTTCACAGCCGCTCCACCAAAGCACAGCCGCTGCTCCTTACCCTGGACGAGTTGCCCCTCCTGACCTTGAGTGTGGGATAGCTCCTCTCAGCCACCATCCCTGACCTCTGACATGGTGTAGTTCCTCTCAGCCACTGCCCCTGACCTCGGATGTTGGGTAGCTCCTATTTGACATAAACATAGCAAGACCCCAGGCCCATTTATCAGGCTTAATGACTGAGGCCAGGGATTTCTTCCTGGAAGAAACCCATCCCTTGAAGCAACATAGTTCCGGCTGTTTCAGTGCCCCTGCTCGTTTCTTCCCATTCTACTCTCCCTCCATTTAAATACACTTTAAAAAAAAAGAAATAAAAAAGAAATAAAAAAGCTTAGTTTTTCCCCTAACTTACAAATTTGTTGTGATTTCACTTTATGTGAGGTATCTAGAACAGGCAGATTCATGGAGACGGTAAAACAGAGATTACTGGGGACAGAAGGGTGAAGGGAATGTGGAGTTATTATTAAATGGACACAGAGTTTCTATTTGAGAAGATGCAAAAGTTCTGGAAATGGAAAGAAGTGACGGTTGCACAACATTGTAGGTGTACTTAATGACATTAAATTGAACACTTAAAATGTAAACATGATAAAATTTATGTTAGGTATATTTTTACGACAGTAAAAACACACCGAAAAAAAAAAAAAAGTTCTTGACACCCCAGATCTGCCATGGCATTGTTAAGTACTTGTTAGTATAATGTTGATGCCATTAGGTTTCAATTGCCAGCTGGCAACCATCAACGTTTGCAACTACATAGAATAAAAACAAACACACAAAAAATCTTCCCAGTATTTACTGTTCTCTCTCAGCAGCTTTCACTATGGTTTTACTCTTCTCAGACAGGCACATAATGTTCTTATCATTTAGTAGGTAGGAAACCGTATAGAAACCAATTTGTATGAATTTTGGCCTATGGGAAGAATTAAGTACTCTGTTTCTATTTAAATTTTGTATTGTCTCAGACCCCTGACTAGTGCCAGAGAAGTTATTGAAACTGGCCTCCAGGAATGAAGCTGTTTCATAAGAAGCCAACCTTTTCATACAGACAGCTCCAAAGAGATTTAAACCTGAAGCACCAAATGTGATTATGCCTCCAATTTTCTGTTTTTTTCCCCATAGACTCATAATCATTTTAAAGTAAGCTCACACATTGGTGATTTATTGCTTTTATCAATAATATGCTCAGACACCATTCTCTAAACAATGGGCACATAAATTACTCTAAACAATAATATTTCTTCAAGAAGTTAAAGTGGGCTTATCCAAAATAAAAAAGAATTGGTTCAAAAAAAAAAAAAAAACCACTCACGAGACTTAAATTGGAGAGCATAGTTCACTTTGTTTTCATGTTAATATCTATCTGCATCAAAGAATTCATCTCATGAATTACTTAAAAATAACCTAAATAAGACAAATTACAAGGGATGAATTATTGCTATTGAAAGGATAACTTGAATCAAGTCAAATAATTCTTAAGAGGCTATAATTATCCCAGAAAAAGTTCCTAAGCAAAGCCATTATTTTACAGTACAGACATTAGAATCGAACTTTTCATTCATTTGCCTACTTAAATTCTAGAGGACTGTATCCTGTGGTGGAGCATTTATTTTTCCTAGGATACAAGGTAAACTCAAAGCAGAATATTTACAGACCAAATAGGTCTGTACACTGCACAGACCTGACCAGCATTTGAATGCTCCAAACTAAACAGGACAGAACTTTCAGGCAAGAGCATGAATAAAAGGCAAGACTAAGGAGAACATTTCTTAAATTCTCACTTTGTTCTGACATTTGCATTGCTCAACAAAAAGTCACAAAGCTTATCCTACAGGACAGGTCCTGTTCTAAACCCTTTGCAAATACAGACTCATTTTATCCTTCTGTGTAATAACGTGCGACCATTACCCTTGTGTGATAACCTGTGGTCCTTAGTGGGGAAATTGCATGAGGTCACACAGATAATCAATGAGATCACAGAGCCAAGGATCAAAACCTGAGCATTCTGGCCCCAGGGCCTGTGTGCTCAACTTGCGATTCAGGCATTACACATTATTGTTGTCTGTCTCATCTTCTACTTGGTTTACTTTTGTCTAGGCAGAATGTTTTTCTTTGCTTGAAAAGAAAGTACAGCATTGCCAAACATTGGTGTGTTTGCAGTAGCAGGTCTTATTTCCAGCAGCACTAGTTAACTAGTAAGTACACAGGCAGGAGCATGGCTAGCGGGTGGTCTTTCTTTTATCTCTTTCTTTGGGGGTGGTCTTTCTTTTATCTCTTTCTTTGGTAGTTCCCGCTCACTTTTGATAGGTACATCTCCAAAGGTGCTCTCAACTGTAAAATGTCACCTTTTTGCCATTACTCTGTGGGACTTTGTGCAACCCAAGGCCGTTTCCCATGTGAGAATTCACAGAGAAAGGTTAGATGTAAATGCTTTCTTTTTTTTTTTTTTCCATACTTCAGATCGCATGATTTCTCCGTAATTACACTAACGTCTCTATCAAGACTACTGATTATCTTAATGTCTTAAAAGTTGTACTCACATAAAATGCTTAATTTCTCATGACTTTTGCAGACATCAAGAGCTTTAGTTAATCATCTCTGCTGGTCTTTTCCATTTAAATAATGTTCTTCCTACAGATAAAGATGCAAGCAAGGAAGTTAACTATTTTCCTGGATTGCTTACATGACAAAGGCCACATACAGAGCTTCTACAAGCCCTTTTCCAGGCTTTTAAAACTGATTATGAAAATTAAAGGAGATCAGCTCTGGGTGTTCTTTGGAAAGAATGATGCTAAAGCTGAAACTCCAGTACTTTGGCCACCTCATGCGAAGAGTTGACTCATTGGAAAAGACTCTGATGCTGGGAGGGATTGAGGGCAGGAGGAAAAGGGGACGACAGAGGATGAGACAGCTGGATGGCATCACCGACTCGATGGACATGAGTTTGAGTGAACTCCGGGAGACGGTGATGGACAGGGAGGCCTGGCTACTGCAATTCATGGGATCGCAAAGAGTTGGACACGACTGAGCGACTGAACTGAACTGAACTGATGAAAATAAACTGTGATAGTTCTTAACTGATAAGGTTATTAAGAATCTCAATTGAGTTAATGAATTTTGAGAACATACCCAGTGCTTGGCACAAAACAGATGGTCTAAACATTTATCTTTAATGTATCATATCAGCTTTGTGACCAGTGGCCTAAGTTTTTGCCAGCTCATTTTCTTGTTGCTTTAGTGTTGAAAACTAAAGCAATAATCATCTAACTAGTTTCTTGATTCCAGTTTCATTGCACTGCATCCACTTGCTAGATTTGATTTGTTACAATAAAATTTTATCATCTTATATCTCATTCAAGTACCTTTGATGACATCCGGCAGCTAGCACAGGAAACTGGCACACAGTAATCATCAAATGAATATTTGCTGAACAAATGAATGAATAAATAAGTGCCCCAAGGGAGACTTTCAAGTCCTATCACAGTCAGACTCTGCACTCATTTCTTTCCTTATCTGCCTTTAGTTATTACCATAAACACGGAACATTCATTTACTGTGTGACATCCACATGTCAGATACCAGACTGGTTGTTGAATATTCAAGGATGAGAAAAGAGCTTAGAGCTTCTTTGAAAAGAGTCCTTTTAAGCCAAATTGACTGATTTATTGTCTCTTGCTTCCCCTTTGCCAAGGTTTTGATAGTGCTGTTCTGCCAGCCTAAAAAGCTGCCTCTCAACTTTCACACTCTTTTTATCCTTCAAGATTCAGCTCGAACTGTTCCTCATTCTGCATAAACACTTACCTAACCACCCATGTGTAAACTGATCTCTCCCCCATTCTTCTGACTTGCTAAGACAATTATTTTTAATTACATCATACTTTACTTTCGCCAGGAGTTATAATTATATAGTACATTATACTTTTTCTGATACTGCAATGCTAAAATGTTATTTTATATATATATATACACATACACATACACATAAATAACTCTAAAATGTTATTATATATATATGTGTTTATGTTTAGTCTCTCAGTCGTGTCTAACTCTGTGACCCTATGGAATGTAGCTCGCCAGGCTCCTCTGTCTACAGGATTCTCCAGGCAAAAATATTGGAGCGGGTTGCCATGCCCTCTCCCAGGGGATCTTCCCAACCCAGGGATTGAAAACATGTCTCTTGCATTGCAGGCAAGTTCTTTACCAGCTGAGATACAAGGGAAGCCCATATATGTGTATATATCACTCTAAAATGATATCATATATACACAAATTGGAATCAAGATTACCGGGAGAAATATCAATAACCTCAGATGTGCAGATGACACCACCCTTATAGCAGAAAGTGAAGAGGAGCTAAAAAGCCTCTTGATGAAAGTGAAAGAGGAGAGTGAAATAGTTGGCTTAAAGCCCAACATTCAGGAAACGAAGATCATGGCATCTGGTCCCATCACTTCATGGGAAATAGATGGGGAAACAGTGGAAACAGTGTCAGACTTTATTTTTTTGGGCTCCAAAATCACTGTGGATGGTGACTGCAGCCATGAAATTAAAAGATGCTTACTCCTTGGAAGAAAAGTTATGACCAACCTAGATAGTATATTCAAAAGCAGAGAAATTACTTTGCTGACTAAGGTCTGTCTAGTCAAGGCTATGGTTTTTCCTGTGGTCATGTATGGATGTGAGAGTTGGACTGTGAAGAAGGCAGAGTGCCGAAGAATTGATGCTTTTGAACTGTGGAGTTGGAGAAGACTCTTGAGAGTCCCTTTGACTGCAAGGAGATCCAACCAGTCCATTCTGAAGGAGATCAACCCTGGGATTTCTTTGGAAGGAATGATGCTAAAGCTGAAACTCCAGTACTTTGGCCACCTCATGTGAAGAGTTGACTCATTGGAAAAGACTCTGATGCTGGGAGAGATTGGGGGCAGGAGGAGAAGGGGACGACCAAGGATGAGATGGCTGGATGGCATCACGGACTCAATGGTCGTGAGTCTGAGTGAACTCCGGGAGATGGTGATGGACAGGGAGGCCTGGCGTGCTGTGATTCATGGGGTCGCGAAGAGTCAGACACTCTGAGTGACTGAACTGAACTGAACTGAACTGAACTGATATATAGGTATATATACATAATATAGTGTATACCCTACCTCCTTACTGCAGTGAAAGTCCTCTGAGGTCATGCCTTTCACTTTTTATTTTCTGTTTATTAATATCCTCTACAGGTCTTAGGATCAACATTTTCTCCTACAGCTGTTCCTCAGTCAATATTTGCTGATTCATTGATTATTTAGTAGGTTACTAGATATTCAGATATTTAATATGTTGGCTTGGTGTCCCAGTACAACTCATTGATCAATACTATGAAAAAAATAATAAATCTCTTGACTGCAATTGATGAAAGAGATGCTCCTGAACATTCAGGCATCAGAAAATAAAGCAACTGAATGCTTCCTTGTCATGAAAGAGAGGCACGTACCTCCATAGCTTTATTTTAATTCATCTCTTGCCCAGTCCTTGTCTCTATTGCCATTTTGCCTTCATTGTTCAGAGTAGAGATTCTTTACCTGGAATCTCTGGATCCTTATACAGTCCTACAAATGGATTTTGTCAAGTTTTGGAAGCTAGCAAAATCTCATGCATCCTAGGATAGAAGAAGAAAACTAGACAGTTTTTTTTCACAAGTAGAGGTTTAAACCCAAGTTTATCTAGCTGAAAAGTCCCTGTTTTTCCAGCTATATCATTTATTATATCATATTGTTTATAGGCTTTCTTGAGTTGCTAGGCAGATAACATCTGTGGGCTAGGACAGGGATGCGATCCAATCACAAAACTGGTATGTCCAAGGAAAGGTTTGTAACAACCATGCCCCCAGGAGTGGCCACAGCAGAAGCAATGATGAACACTTATATATTATTTGAGATATGTCAGATGCAGCTCTAAATGCTTGATGTATTAGCGCGTTTTTTGTTGTTAAACCTCACAACAAACCTATAAGGTAGGTAGTAATGAAGTGAAGTCGCTCAGTTGTATCCAACTCTTTGCGACCCCATGGACTGTAGCCTATCAGGCTCCTCTGTCCAGGGGATTTTCCAGGTAAGAGTGCTGGAGTGGATTGCCATTTCCTTCTCCAGGGGATCTTCCCAAACCAGGAATCAAACCCGGGTCTCCTGCATTGCAGGCAGACGCTTTACTGTCTGAGCCACCAGGCAAGGAAGGAAGGAGGCCCTTAAGTAGTACTAAGGTTAGGTATATTTTATAGATTAAAACTCTAAAACACAGAGAGGTAAAGTTACTCATATGCACAGCCCAGGGACACTAAACACAGTGTTGATAGGGTGGGGGAGTGGAGTAATATGGAGAAGAAAGAAGAAATGTTCCAGTCCATCCTGCATGCTAGGCTAGCCTGAATTCCACCTTAGCTTTCTTTCTTGGCTAAAGAAGAAAAACTGTCTAGGGTAGCTAACAAAGAGCCAGACACCCATTCCAGCTGCTGACCTTACTTTGAAGAGTCAGTCTAAGAATAAACCAGTCACAGTTTTGTGAAGATAATCACTTGCTTCCAGACCTCTTCGAAAATAAAGGGTGTCAGAAGAAGACCTTTCGAAGCTCTGGCATTCTTCACATCTTAGTATGCAGGTACAGTTTAGACCAATTGTGTTTGATGTCGGTGGGAAAGAGTGACTAGCTTGAAATGAACATTGACAACATGCAGAATATAGTTACCCAGTTAACTAGTGAGTTGTCAGTAGAAATCACTGTTTAAGTGGTTTTTACAGCAGATGTGGTATCTGCTCTGAATCTGAATATTTCAAATATCTATAACAGTAGCCAAGGTTTCAGTGAACCCTACCCCCAAACATTCCAAGCCAGGATAAGTTTCAGCCTTTTCCGCTCATGCATGGCTTCTTGCCTCAAAATTGTTTCATTTCCCATTTGATTGCAAGAGACCTAGATTTTGACAGTGGTCCCTATGGCATCTTTATGACTTGCTATGTGTGACTTTTTGTAACTTCATTTCTTCTATCTAAAAATAGGTATGACAACAGATGCAATTTAACATCTGATTAAAGGCACATATTTGAAATAAACTAACATTCAGTAAAGTCCTTAGGATTTTGGAGGTGAGGTTCTTACTAAAACTTAAAAGATAGAAATATTTGTTCCTCCGCAAAGATAAAGTTTCAAAAAAATTGTAAAACTGGTCACAGTTTTTAAACAAGTCTACAAAGACATGTTATTCAAAATTTTTTATTATTAATTTTCTATACCTTAAGAGTTTGAGCTTTCTTAAAATGAAGTATAGTTAACAGTAAAGCAGATTAGGTACTAGAATACTTGGATATTCACTCCTGTTGTGCTTCTTACTGGCTCTGTGAGCTTGGGCAGGTCATTGGACTTCAGTAAAATGATTTCCCTTGCCCAACTTAAAACGATTGCTATGATATATATCAGAAAACAATAAAAGCTAACATTTACAGGAAGCTTAATTTCCTGGGATAACAGCCATGCTCTGAATTACATGCCCTAAACCTTTACCTCATTCCATCTTTATTTCAACATTATGAATTAGGTAATACTTTTAACCTGTTTTACAGATATGGGAACTCAGAGAGGTTGAGTGTGCTGAGTTCATATAGCTTACTATAAGAGGGAAGAAACTGGATATGAAACTTAGCTAACAGAGTTCTGCTTTATAAAATTAAGATGGTCCGCATATCAAGATAACGTGTTTTCTCCTCCTGTTCTAATTGTTCTTCTTTTTCTTTAATACCCTGTTCCCCTTCTCTTTCTCCTTTCACCTCTCTCTCTGGTAACAACTGCTGCTGTTATTCATCATCTACCAGGTAGTACTATAGTAGATTGTTTTTTTGTTCTTTGCTTTAGTTTTCATTTATTTATTTATTTGGGGGCTGTGCTGGGTCTTCCTTGCTGTGCATGGGCATTCTCCAGTTGCGGCGAGTGGCCGGGGGCTACTCTTTGTCCTGGTGTGTGGGCTTCTCACTGTGATAGCTTCTCTTGTTGCCCAGAACAGGCTCCAGGGTACACAGGCTTCAGCAGTTACCGCGCAGGGGCTCAGAAGTTAAGGTTCAGGGATCCAGAGCACAGGCTCAGTAGTTTTAACGTGGACTTAGATGCTTCCGAGCATGTGGGATCACGCAATCCGTGTCTTCTACAGCGGCAAGAGGATTCTTTACCACTGAGCCACCAGGGAAGCCCAGATTGGGTTTTGATAAAGAGTGAACCAGACCTGGGCAAAACAATAATCATCCTCAGTCAATGATCTATCTTCATGTTATAGTCATTCATGAAGTGTTTCTTGAGAATTTACTTTGTGCTGGTAGTGGGGACACAAGCATGAAGAGGATGTGCTTTATTCCTTGAGATGAAAGATGTGCATAAATAACTCTACTATGAACAAATGATTGCATGTTATAAGAATGAGATAAATGTAAGAGAAGGTCAAGAGGAAAAAATTAATTGATTCCAGACTTCCCTGGTGGCTCAGATGGTTGAGCGTCTGTCTACAATGTGGGAGACCCAGGTTCGATCCCTGGATAGGGAAGATCCCCTGGAGAAGGAAATGGCAATCCACTCCAGTACTCTTGCCTGGAAAATCCCATGGGCAGAGGAGCCTGGTAGGCTACAGTCCATGGGGTCGCAAAGGGTCAGACATGACTGAGTGACTTCACTTTCAAGACGATCATAGGGCTTCCCTTGACATTAGGTTGGTAAAGAATCTACCTGCAGTGCAGCAGACCTGGGTTCGATTCCTGGGTCAGGAAGATCCCTTGGAGAAGAAAATGGCAACCCACTCCAGTCTTCTTGCCTGGAGAATCCCATGGACAGAGGAGCCTGGTGGGATATAGTCTATGGGGTTGCAAGAGTAGGATACCACCTTAGTGACTAAACCACCACCAAGGGGATCAGGGATTTTGCACCAACGTCCAGGGAAAATAATTGCCTTCTTTTAAATCATCAGACTAACCAGGCATGGGGTTATTAAATGCCAAGGAGAAGAGTGGGGTAAGGTGTTAACATTATGGAGACTGGGCTTGGAAAATAAGGCAAAATATCATGTGATAACAGCCTTACCCCCTCTTCTTTAGGTAACACACATAAAAATTTAATCCCTTCAAGTTTCATCAAGGCAAAGTATATTTACTGTAGAATTGTGTACTTAGATGGCTAGAGAAGGGAAGAAGGGAGGGTGGATAAAGGAAGGGTTATCCTCTCATGTTTCACAGATGTTGATTTCAAGTTTCCACCTGGTTAACAGCCTACGGGCCAGGGCATAAAGATACAAGTCAAAACATAGAGACACACAGAGAACTGACAGCATCCAGCAAGGGAATTACAAAAGCTCAAAAAAAGCTTTCACTGGCTGAATAAATATCTTTCCTTGTATTTGCACTTTCTTTTTTCTATTTTTCTTTTTTCTATTTACTGAATTTGGAAAGAGCCATAGACTTTATTGCCTTTTCAGAGTTCTGGATTACATAAAAATATAGCCTACGAAAATAACATTTTTCATATACAGGCTAAATTAAATTGTGATCATCTTTTAGTATCTATGTGCTTTATTTTAAAAAACACACATAACTGGTAGACAACAAGGAAGGTTTTAAACTATAAGTAAGGGAAGTAATAAATGGTGTGCTTTTCATATAAAATCATGGCTTTCCTCCAGGGAACTTTAGAAATATGTTCAAGATATATAGAAAACCTCCATATCATAGTACTTGAATTTTTGAATTTGCACAAATAGCCCAAGGCAAGTAAGAATCCGAATGAGTACTCATTTATTTTCATAGCCCACACTTAAAATAATTTCATTCCATTTGCCAGACTTACACATCCTGAAAGCAAAAAAAAAAACAACAACAAACAAACTGTCATTTTCAGAAGTATGATAAATGTGACTCATAAAGAAGACTAGAAAGAGTGGATAAAGGAGTAGGATTGGGGGTGGGGAAATAAACCCTTTAGTTACAATTTCAGGGAAATGAGTCGACACAATGAAACAAATTCCAAGTCAAGTTGCTCCACTACTATATTACAGAAGCAGTTTAGAATTTTAAGCAGATGCAAAAGGAATAAAGCATTTAAATAGGGAGAAAAAAAGGCCGATAAAGTTTCTGGCTACAATACAAGAGACATATCATTACCATATGATCTAATGTGGGTGTCAGCCGGATTGTGTTCATTGAGGGAAACCTTATTTTTTAACTGTGCTATGGAGTAGAAGCAGGAGGTTTTCAACCTAGTGACAGTCACAGAACAGCACCTTCCCCCTCCTCCTTTCCACACCTGCAAACTCTTTTGCTTGGGCTGAATATTTAGTGTAATTACATCTCAGCTTTGAGGGCTCCTGTGGCAAATCCCCGGATTAAAAGGTATGGTTTTCAATAATTGTCCTGAACTCTGCTACAGACTAATAAAACTTTGATCAAGTTAAGAAAAAAGGAATTATTTGGTAAGAGAAAACGAGAAAAAAAAATGTGTACTGAACTTTTAGTAATGTTTCTGCAGTGTTTTAAACAAATATTGCTTGAAAACAGAAACGAAGTATTTGGTAAAATGGTTGTGATGCATTGTTTTAGTTCTTTCTCTCTGTTTTTGCAAAGATGTTTCTTAGAGAAACTATAATCTAACACGGTGACTCTCTTTATTGATGTATTTTGTGTTTTTACTAATTGAATGTTTAGGAAATGTTTATAGAAAAGTATTCTAGACTGGCATGCTATTCATAGTTGGATTGTATATTTAAGAATTTATTCTCCTCCTGGATTCTTGTACATTTTAAGAACTTTTAAACTTCAGAGACGTGAACTTTGGTGATTAGTTATAGAAGTCTAGTGTATATTTCTACAACTTAGAAAATAATAGAAACTGTCACCAGGGAGGTGAAAACAAACACTGGCTCTATTTATGCTGATTATTAAGGACCTAACTAAGATGATCTCACAGTTAGCTACATATTTACTAAAATGTAAAGAAGAGACTGCAGAATTTTTGCTGCCAATGAAATTTTATCACAAGATACATTCACTATAGAATGAAAGTGTGGGTTATTTTTCTTTCTAATTTCAAAACAGGGTAATATGATGACCACTGATTAAGTGGGCTCCCAGTGATATAAATACCTGCGGCTTTTTCTTCAAATTCCTATTTTGACCAGAGAAAGAATCAGATGCCCCCTATAGTACCCCTTATTGATAGATGGATACTGTTTTATGGTTTACTTTTAACTTATTTCTATTATTATTGAGGTTTTTAATTCACCCAGTGCTGGGGGGTTTAATTTGCTCTGCATTTATAGCTTCACTTATCTCCTGAGGTTTAAATTTTGACTTTGAAATTCACACCAAAGGCAGAAATGACATCATACAAATGTTGATCTGAATGGTATAATTTAATGGGATGTCGTTTAAGAAACCTAAAATTATTATTTTTGATAGAACACATTAAATTATGGCAATGAACTTTACTAAAGTAGTGGCATTCTTAGCAATTAGTATTTAGGAAATAGGCATACATTTTGAGAATACTTAAAATGGTTGAAATGAAATTTTAACAGTATATCATCTCAATAACAGTCTCCTTGATGTCCACATGGGCTACTGCTATAGGTTTGTTTGTTTTCCTGATTTATTAAGAGAGGAAGGAAATGATAGAGACTATCACTATCAGTAGCCTAGATTAATTAAGATGCTGTGTTTTAAGTATTATGATACTAATCTAGAAGAAGTTATTTCATTGAGGAATTTGTGCAAAATACCTGGCCATATTATTTTTACCCAGGACATTCAGGGTTAAAATGGACACCCCACCCCCACCCCCCCACTCCCCCCCACACACAAGAAAATGATAAGTAATGGAAGCTAAAAACTGTCTGTCTGAGTTCAGATTCAACCAAAAAGAATATTGTGTAGAGAATTTGTACAATTTTAACAAGAGTAAACAAATGTAAATGATAATATTCCCCTGAGCAAATGTTTAATATTCTTTTTTTTGGATTAGTGAATCAGGCCTTTTTTTTTTTTTTCTGGAGAAAAGATCAGAAACAGACATCTGCATTAATTTCTCATTGCTCTTTATTAAATCTGCAATTAGTTTGCTTCATTTTTTCTCAAAAATTGCAAGACATGAAATATGCAAGGCTAGCAAACTTGTGGTAAACCGTAAACATTGCATTTTAATGTGAAACAGACAGAAAACCACTCCCTGAGATCCAGTCCAAGGGAACCCTGCCAAAACAATAGGGTCTCCTTTAAAAGGCAATGCAGTAACTGAGTGGGAATGGGTTTCCAGAGAGAATCTGATACTGAATTTAAAGGGGCAGTGTGAATAATAATCTTCGTGGTATTATTTTAAAGTCACTAGCCTGTATTGCATATGTGCTGCCTTTGATGTGCTTCAGTAATAAATATAAACTAAGAATAAAAGTGTAAGAAATTTTAAAACATTTGTTTCCCCTTTAGTGGATCTAGGCAAACATTTCCAGAATATATATTAAAATTAGCACATATGAAGACTTTATCTTTTCTGTATTGCTATCATTTGGATAGTGACTGGAAGTAACATAATTAAAGATGATGAGACTAAAGATAATATCTACAATGTGTTTAGGGAATATTTTGAGCAGTTTTAATGGAGTTTGAAAATATAACAACTCAAAATAGACTGTTATCTCCATGATCAACTACTTTTCATTATTCAGATTTATTAAGATTTTGTTATTCAGTTTCATTTAGTTCACTTCAGCCATCTAAACAACCAACTCAATAACAGAGATGTATATATATCTAGCAGGGCTTGTTAAATGAATGGAAAAAATGGTCTAGATGAGTTGAAATCATATTTTTGTTTATCAATTTGTTTACAAAATAATCCTATAAAATTAGATAACATATATCATATAAAATAAAATAAAATCAGATAGGATTTTCCATATGTGTTTCCTGGTTTACACAGTCCTTACAAAGGATACATTTGAGAAACCATCCAAAAGATTTATGTTAAAAACTGAATCATGCTTATATCAAGCTCAGGTTTTCGATTTGATATCTTTCTTATGCTAGAAATTTAATATTTAAACAAAGATAACCATATTTTTAAAAAATCAAATTTGGTTGCTAAGAACAAATTGAATAACTTGTATTATTAATAAATTGACGGTCAACTGAGTCATTTATGGGCAAAATATTGTGCAAGGCCCCGGTACAGAACAAAGGATAATAAGACACGCCCTGAAGGAGTACATCTTCGTGTGGGGGGGCAGACCAAGCACGCAAAACAAATTACAATATAATGTGATAAGTTCTTTAAAAGAGGTAAGCAACGTGCCTTGGGAGCACAGAAGAAGGAGGACGCAGCATCCTGCCTGGATGCGCGAGAATACACAAGGGAAGCCCATTATCTCATTTAGCCTT
Organism: Ovis canadensis; assembly: GCF_042477335.2. Taxonomy (NCBI): domain Eukaryota; kingdom Metazoa; phylum Chordata; class Mammalia; order Artiodactyla; family Bovidae; genus Ovis; species Ovis canadensis. The sequence goes on along the minus strand of NC_091247.1, from coordinate 133,283,749 downwards.
TACAACACTCTCACAAGGTAGGTATTTTAAATGGTGATTAGCTTTGAGCCTCAGGGTTGAAGTGGGGACTGGGAGTAGAGAGAAAATGGAGAGAAATATGGCTTATTATCAGTTGGTGTCAAATCGTGCATGGTCTTATTTGCAACAAAGGGGATGGAGACTTTATTGGCAAGCTGTGAGAAGTCAGCAAAGGATTTGCAGTAGAAAATTAATACAAAGAAATTGAATTTTTAGAAGATGACTTGGGCAGCAGAGTGGAAGATGGCCTGGAGTGGAAGAAATATTCAAGGCTGAGACTAATTGAAAGCTCTTGTTCAGGGAGTGATGAGAAGGGTCTGGACTGGGATAAATAAAGTGGGATGGAGAAGTCAGATTGGCTTCCAGAGATATTTCTGAGCAGGAATTGGAGAACTCTCATGTGTACAGACAAAACTTGTTTAACTGTGGCATGGCTTGTGTTGAGTGAGCATTGAAAATTCCAATGTGATTTATCATCGCAACAGTTTCGCAGGTTGACTATATAATCTGTGGTCTTAATTCAGACCCCAAATTCAACGAAGCGATTCAAATACTATTTAAATTTTTCTTCATAAGTAAACAGTGCAAGTTCATCTCTACTGAACCTTATTACCTTCCAATATATTTCTAATGTTCTGCTCCTAACAGTATATAAAATATTACTTTTTAGTGCTTTTTTTCTATGTGCACTCCACTGACATAACACATACATTAGGCAAGGCTATTCTTCTAAACCTTCCGCTATTTCCCAGGTTCCTCGGTTGTGAAAATAGACGAGAGAAATCATGAAGGCAACTATCATCTTCCTCTTGGTTGCACAAGTTTCCTGGGCTGGACCGTTTCAACAGAAAGGCTTATTTGACTTTATGCTGGAAGATGAGGCTTCTGGGATAGGCCCGGAAGAGCGCTTTCATGAGGTTCCTGAATTAGAGCCTATGGGCCCAGTCTGCCCCTTCCGTTGCCAGTGCCATCTGCGAGTTGTCCAGTGTTCTGATCTGGGTGAGTGGCATGCCGGCTCTCTACCTACCTTGTCTGCTTTATTCATGGGAATGGCTTCCCTGGGAGTGCAGCATTTTCAGTTTTAATTTCTGCAATTCCAAATGTGAGAGACAGTGCCACCTAATGAGGAGTTAGGGAAGCAGAGTAGGAGGGAAAGAAGTAACTTTGAAGTTAGGGGACTTGATTCTTTTTTTTAAGTCAGTGAAGCATCACTCTGCAGTCTTGGACAAATCACTAAAAAATTTTTTTTCTAAGCTTCATGGCTCCCCTTATGTAAAATAAAATTTTGAACAAATAATATATTGTGTTCTATGATTCCAAGGTGATAGATTATTTGAAGTCTGTGATTTGCTCCCATGAAATCTTAGATATTAAGAAAACCTGGGTGATCGCTCTACTCTTGGCTTAGCCCAGATAGCAGGGTTTGAACAAAACTGTAAGTATGCAGTGTTATCAAAAGTAAAACCAGTAAACTTTTAGAACAAAAATTTATCTTTCAAATACCAAAATACTCTCATAATCCCTGGGTCTTAGTTTTGTCTCTGCCTTTGGAATTTTGTAATCTAGCTGTTTATATTCTTTAGAAAGTTTCAAAGAAAATCTTTATAACTAAGTCATGGTATAAATATTCGATATGATCATGAAGCCTATATCTTTAGCCTAACACTGCAAATGCATTTTGATTTATTATCTTTCAAGAAAAATTTGGCCTGGGAATTCCAAGAACCATATACTCAGAAGATAAATCTCCAGAAAGCTTGGAGCCCCAGCAGATGAGCCAAAGGGGAATGAATTTAGCTTACATGGCAGCTGATTCACATTTCTCTTTTCTTTTCGTTCATTTTCTTACTGGAAAGAAAAAAAGAAGGAAAAAACCTCACAGAATGATTCTGCCATGGAGCATTTTCTTATAGAATAAACCCCGTAGCTTTGTAGAGTACTTATTTTAGAAATCCTATACTTATTCAGAATATGCTTTCTAGCGGTATTTTGCAGGAAAATTTGCCACTAACTCCTAGAGCTGGAATAAACACATACAGGAACCCAGGAAAAATGAAGCATGTTAAATAGTAACAGCTGCTGAAATGCAAACACTTTGAGCTAGATTCTTCGATGCTAACATGAACTGTATAGCCATTTAAACCCAAATAAAAAATGTAAAGGGAGATTGTTAAAAGGCTACAGGATAATACCATTAGATTAATTAATTATTCTTTCATTCAGCAGATATTTTGAGATCTTATAATGGGTCAGATCTGTTCTGGGCCCTGCGGAAAAAGCAATGAGGAAGACAGATATGGTCCCAGGACTTGTGGGTCTGTTATTCTACTGGTGATGATTTTCCTGTTTTTGAATTGTATATTCGAGACAAAGGGGATTAGATAGATTACTACCAAATTCTACAGAAACTTTTATAGCATCTAGAGATTATCTCCATAACTGGTTTAGAGAAGATATCTAAAGAAGAGAATAAGCATGTGATGGATATACTAGTAGTAAAATTTTTCAAATGTTGCAAAAATGGCTGGGTTCCTAAGAAGTGTGACAAAAATGGAATCTCACTTTGCCTGAGCACAAGTTTAAAAGGATCCATAATCCCCATGGACTGTAGCCTACTAGGCTCCTCTGTCCATGGGATTTTCCAAGCAATAGTACTGGAGTGGATTGCCATTTCCTTCTCCAGGGGATCTTCCCTACCCAGGGATCGAACCCAGGTCTCCCTCATTGTAGACAGATGCTTTACCATCTGAGCCACCAGGGAATTCCTACATATATTATCAACAATAGAGTTGATATTTTTAAGGAAGATGAGTCCAGTCACTTCACTCAAGTTATATTTTTTTCCATATAGTTTTACTTTGCTTTCTTGATAAATAACTCATAAAGCTTGACTCTGATGAAAGCATTGGGACAGTTTATTAATTGTCTATCATGAATATTTCCTAAGCCTATGGTTCAAAATTAAACAGAAAAATGTAACCTTGGGAAACATCAAGTCATTGATGTGGCTGTTTCGTGATACAGTTTCTTGGTTGTCCTTGAGATTGTTTTGTTTATTTTGTGTTGTTTTCAAATGAGAAAGTTTTCCAAGTTATCTTTTTCTCTAAGATCTCAGAGAGTACAGTATTCCTTTGGGCTTAATGATCTTTTTACAGAAGAAGTAGCTGAGATTGAAATAATGATTCATTTTGGGGAGCCGTGTTTGAAGAGGAGCCCTGAGTTCGAGTGAGCAATGAATGGTCTCATACAAGTTACTTTTATTATTTTTTTTTATTTCACAGATGAGTAGTTAAATACATATTCAAAAAATTGGTATTTCTAAAACAGAAAATACATTTTTTAAAAAAGAAAAGCAATCCACTTGCCTTTAAAGAAAACACTGTATTCACATTTTCAACAAAAACATAGCCTCTGCTCCCTTTATGATCATGGTAAGCTGTTCAGAGTCTTAACATTTTCATCTGCAAAGAAATCACAGTCCTAAAGATCCTATTATCTGTGTGAAGTACCTGGCCCATAGTAGAGGTTCAATAGGTTTTTGCTGTGTGATGATTATATGGAGTAAAAATGAAAGAAGCATAGGAAAAAGCAGAGAAGTGGACAATCTCATTAATAGTAAAAGCAAGCATGCTAAGTCACTTCAGTAGTGTTCAACTCTTTGCAACCCTATGGACTATAGACTGCCAGGCTCGTCTGTCCATGGGATTCTCCAGGCAAGAATACTTGGAGTGGGTCACCATGCCCTCCTCCAGGGGATCTTCCTGACCCAGGGATCTTGCATTGTCTGGTGGGTTCTTTACCACTAGCACCACCTGAGTGAGTGAGTGAAGTCGCTCAGTTGTGTCCGACTCTTTGTGACCCCGTGGACTATAGCCCACCAGGCTTCTCCATCCATGGGATTCTCTAGGCAAGATTACTGGAGTGGATTGCCATTTCCTTCTCCAGGGGATCTTCCCAACCCAGGGATTGAACCCAGGTCTCTTGCATTGCAGGCAGACGCTTTAACCTCTGAGCCACCAGGGAAGACAGCGGGAAGCCTAAAATAAAGGCATTGCAGTTTATTTTTTAAATTCTCTAGTGAGCTGAACATGAAGCTTGAATTATTATCATTTGTTGTTCTTCAGTTGGTAAGCAAAGAAAAAATGCAGTGCACTTTGGGATAAGAAATGTGAATGCTTATCATATAAACAATTAATGTTTTCTTAAGGATCATTTTTACCAGAGCTTTTAATGAACAGGGAGGAGCTTCAGTGTTGAAGGATAATAGTGCTTTGTCATCCTATTGTCCAAACAGTGTTTAATGTAAGCAAACATTTCTTATTAAAATGTCTGATTATTTTGCCGTAAGAAGTATTTCTGACAAAGTTAAACAACATGTCTTTAAACAGTTCTTTCAAAGCTGAGATGTAAAAACTGTGAAGTTAAAAATGAATTATCAGCCCATGGGAAGCTTGAAGTGTTCAAGAAGACTTGTTGACTATTTTAGTTCCTAGTTGCAACTTATCTGAATAGTATCATATGTTTTTCTAGGGCATGGGGACTTGAAAAAGTAAACATATATTTTAGCCTAAGAAAGTTATGAATTCTCCATTGATAAGTAACCAAATTATTTGGCTGAGCTTGTATTTAACTTGTAATTTGAACCATAATTTTATGAGACACATATATTCTTTTCATTATCTATCCTCTTAAGGCATAAAAATACACTCATAATTATAGCATTTATAAAAATATCAATATGAAAATAAATGTAGGGTTAGCAAATTCAGAAACCTATGGATTTCCTTAAAATAATAAACCCACAATGTAACTCATTCTTGTCAGATCTTTTGAAAAGATGCTTTATTTTACATACCTAGTACCTTAAGGGAAGACGGTTCCCTTATTTATGTACTCTTTGGCCCAGCCATTCATCTTTGGATCAAGTGTCACCAAGAAGTATTATTTGGTACTTTCATCTTATTTATTAAAGACAGATCAGCCCTAACTGGTGAAATAAGCATAAGTATTGCTTTTTGACTATTCTTCCAAATTAAAGCAATGTTTATTAAAATTTGTATTATAAACAACTTTCAAAAGATTTGAAATATCCTTGAAAACACTTGATCACAGAAAGATCTTGGGTTATGAAGTTCAACATCTCTGGACTCAAGTCCAGCTTTACCATTTATGGTGGTTCAGACAGAAATGAATCTGCCTGCAATATAGGAGACGTGTGTTTGATCCCTGGGTTGGGAAGATCCCCTGGAGAAGGAAATGGTAACCCACTCCAATATTCTTGCCTGGAGAATCCCATGGACAGAGGAGCCTGGTGAGCTACAGTCCATGGGGGTCGCAAAGAGTTGGACACGATTGAGTGACTAACATGGAGACTGAGACCTATAACTTTGAAACTTTCAAAGCCTGTCTCCTCACTGGATAAATGGAAATATCTCTTACTTCATTAGGTAAGAATAGAAAATATTTGTACAAACTGTTTTTCATAGTAAATGTTGTGTCCAGTTTACTACTTAAGTAAGCTAATAACATGAGGCTATTTCTCATCAGTTCAGTTCAGTCGCTCAGTTGTGTCCGACTCTTTGCTACCCATGAATCGCGGCATGCCAGGCCTCCATGTCCATCACCAACTCCCAGAGTTCACTCAAACTCTCATCCTTCGAGTTGGTGATACCATCCAGCCATCTCATCCTCTGTCGTCCCTTTCTCCTCCTGCCCCAGTCCCTCCCAGCATCAGAGTCTTTTCCAATAAGTCAGCTCTTCACATGAGGTGGCCAAAGTATTGGAGTTTCAGCTTTAGCATCATTCCTTCCAAAGAACACCCAGGACTGATCTCCTTTAGGATGGACTGGTTGTATCTCCTTGAGTCTTCTCCAACACCACAGTTCAAAAGCATCAATTCTTTGGTATTCAGCTTTCTTCACAGTCCAAGTCTCACATCCATACATGACCACTGGAAAAACCATAGCCTTGACTAGATGGACCTTTGTTGGCAAAGTAATGTCTCTGCTTTTGAGTATGCCCTCTATGTTGGTCATAAGTTTCCTTCCAAGGAATAAGCATCTTTTAATTTCATGGCTGCATTGTTTTTATTTTTACATGAAATTAAGAAACACTAAGTATATGGCTTGCCAAGCTGGATACACAGTAGCACCTTTTCTTCCCTCCTCTCCCAAAGAAAGCCATATCACATCCAAATATAAATAGGCAAAAATTAGAAAATTGTATAATTATCAAATTAATATAACTATAAAAATAGTAGTCTCCAAAGACTCTTCCTTTGAACTGAATTGGTTTTGTTTAGTAGAGAAAAATAAAGTGTTTGGTTATTTTATAATCATAAATGATTCACAACATATATAGTTAGCCCTCTAAAGAAGAGGCCAGAAGGTGGAACATTTTATTTTTCCAGGCAAAAGCATTATGAATAACTAATGTTCTTAAAATGTACCTCTTGATGCAAATAATATTTTACTTGTCTAAAATCTCAGGAAAATGTACAGCCCTTTAAATTGCATAGTATTCTTCTTTTTAAAATCATTTTGCTTCAGTTAGGAAAATTTTGTCAGAGGTCACCACTTGGGACTTAGATACCACAACATCTGAGGGGAAGCTGTTTTTTGAGAAGCAAATCTTATGTATGAGGTAAATGAACCATTAGACTTCTTCCATGAAATCATCTTGGAAGAATAAATTAGTCCTCTTTGTCAAGGGTCAGAGAGAATGCTGGAGGCTTAGCTGCTTTCATAGTTTATATCTAGCTTCACATCAGCAGGGATGTGGGATGACCCTCATTCAGAGTTTTAGATGCATCGAAAGGATATCTCTACACAGGAGGCTGTGCGTGGAGCATGCCCATTGGCTGCCTAAAGTAGTTTGGATAGGAGTAGAGTATGACAGATCTCAGATGCAGCAAGAGGAATGCTCAGGTATGATCCAGATAACCAAAGCCTCTGACTCAAGGGGTTAAAGAGAAGGAGGAGGAAGAGAGGAGTCAGAGAAGGCCAAACGAAGCATCTGTCTCCTTGATCTGACTGACAACTAACATATCCCTGGTTTCCTTCTTAGTCCCAGAGGGGAGAAGGAGGCAGCTGTGTGGGATCAAGGCATTTGGTTAGACTGCAGCTGTGATGCATTCTCCTCTGGAAGATCATTCCTGGCTCCAGAGGACAGGATGGGAATAGGTTAGCCAGAATATCAATTTCCTGGATGAAAGAGGAAATGCAGAAGACCATCTAATCTTAATTTTCTCCTTCAAAAGAGTAGTGAGAAAGTTATGTATTTCTTTGAAAATAGGCACAAAGGAGAATTAACTCAGTTTGCAATCCAGTCTTAATAAAAGGAAGAAGCCCTGTAGCAGCTATACTGTAACACTCAAGATTCAATTAACCCTTGACTTAGTCTGGAGATGGTTTTCAGGCAATTTCTTCAGCTTGTCTGCTTCCATGATTTCACTGTAATCTATGTTTGCCTTGATGATGACAATAATTCAATTAATTACATTTAATAGATGATAATTATTCATTACCTTTAATCATCTATTTAAATATCTACTTTCTGGGACTTCCCTGGTGGTCCAGTGGTTAAGACTGTACTTTCAAAGCAGGGGGCAAGAATCCAATCCCTGGTCTGGGAACTAAGATCTCACATGCTACACAGCATGGCACAAAAAATAAAAGAAAAATAAAACCAACCAAACAAAATGTAATTAGATTGTTATATAAAAATAAATCTCGGTTTTCCCAACCAGAAGTAAAGCATGGTGATAATTTATCTTTTGGCCCTCCACTCCAAAAAGTGTCTTATACTTGGTAGGTTCTCAAACATCAGTAAATGCTTGATATGATTAAAATAACATATACATGACTTAGTGCCTGAATGAGTGCTTAATTTTATTTTCTTGACTCTATCAAGCTGGAAACAGGATAGAATATGACTGACTAGAAATTAGGAGTCATGAAACTGTAGTGTATCCTTTCTTATTCTTGTTGAGGATGACTATTGAACCAGGAGTGGGCTTCCCAGGTGGCTCAGGGGGAAAGAATCTGCCCACAATGTGGGAGACCTGAGTTCAATCCCCGGGTCAGGAAGATCCCCTGGGAAAGGGACTGGCAACCCACTCCAGTGTTCTTGCCTGGAGAATTCCCTGGACAGAGGAGCCTGGCAAGCTACAGTGCAAGTAGTTGCAAAGAGTAGAACAGGACTGAGCGACTGACACACACACATAGAACCAGGAGAAGGTTTCCCAGGTGGCCCAGGGGCGGAGCCTGCCTGCCAGTGCAGGAGATGTGAGTTTCATCCCTGGGTCAGGAATATCCCCTAGAGAAGGAAATGGCGACCTATTCCAGTATTCTTACCTTGAAAAACCTCATGGACAGACGAGCCTGGCAGGATACAGTCCACGGGATCCCAAACAGTTGAACACAACTGAGCATACACACACACACACACACACACACACACAGAATCGGGAAGCTCAAACTTTCCTTAAGTTATTTGGAAAGAGAATTAAATTAAAGGGAAGTTTTCGTATTTCTGAATCCGCTGCCATCAGTGTTAAATTGCCATTTTTAAGAGAAGAAGGAAACATGCATGCCTTTAGCAGAAATGTTTTTTGATGGACCTGGGACTCCATTATATTATACTGGTCATGTGTCAAAACCAAGTGTATCACTATTGTCTTGATTATTACATGGGAGACAGAAATATTAAAAAAGTGTTGGAAGTCAATGAGAATAAATCTTGCAGTTTGGACCCCTGCCACAGGGCAGAAAACAACAAAAAAGGCATGGTATTTTAGGACATCCTGGCCTTTGTCCAACATGATGTTTACCAGATTGCTGAAATTTACTAGCACAACAATACCATTCATCACCGAGACAACTAGAAAAAAAAATACACTTCTTGAAAATATACTTCTTATTTGCATTTATTTCAGAAATGATTTCCTGGTAATGTCTTAAATAGAGTTTTATTTATTTTAATTAATAACCCAATTTTAAAGAAGATAAAGTTTCCTTTATTGAATTTGGAAGAGCAGCTAAATAATTCAGTCTAGCCTTGAAAACAATTGCATTTTAACAGAAGATTTAGAATTCTATTAAAGAATGCTCACTGAAAAATAATTGGATTTAGGAAACCACTTTGTTCCTGTTACTATTCTGAATAAATATTACCTCAAAACTTAGTGACTTAAAAATAATTTTATTTGCTCATAATTTAAGCTACAGAAAATGTGAGCAGGTCTTAGAAGGGTTGCTCTCCCTTGCGGTCTCAGGCATTTGCAGTCAGGTGGCCATGTTTTCCCAGATGGCGCTAGTGGTAAAGAACCCACCTGCCAGTGCACGAGATATAAGAGATGAGGTTCCATCCCTGGGGTGGGAAGATGCCCTGGAGGCGGCATGGCAACCCACTCCAGTATTCTTGCCTGGAGAACCCCATGGACAGAGGAGCCTGGCGGGCTACGGTCCATAGCGTCACACAGTCAGATGTGACTTAGCATGCATGCATGTCGGCTGAGGCCATAACCATGGTGAGGCTGACCCAGACTGGGTCAGCTCAAGACAGCTCACTCTAGTGACGGACAGTTGGTGCTGCTGTTGCCTGGGAGCTCAGCTCTTCTGTCATCCGGAGCGTCTTCCGGTGGCCTCACCAGCACAGTGGTCTCAATGTAGACAGACTCAACTTACATGACCCCACACTGTCCCCAGAGCAAGCATGCCGGAAGAATTGGGTAGAAACAGCCTTTTCTGACCTAGTTCCAAAAGCCACACCATGTCACCTTCACCTTTAGTTCTGAGAGACATCATAAGGCCATGCCAAATTTGAAGGGAGAAGAATTTGACTCCATCTTTCAATGGGGTTGGACAAGTGTGTATTGAATAAGAATATGTAGGATCCCGAGTTTTAGAACTAAGACCTGGAGCAGCCAAATAATTACCTTTTTTAAAAAGAAGGTCTATTTTAAATGGAGGCAGGAGCTAGCCTCACAAAGGTGTGTGTGCACATATATATGTGTATCTGATAATTTACATTAAAACTAACCAAATTTCCCTATAGGTTTCTGATTTTGACACAGACTAATAAGATCATCATAGAGTCTACCTGATCAGCATTTAGGAATCAAAGACTAGCTGATATTTAATGGTCCTTCCCTTTGTGACATTGTAAGAATACGTAGCTAGGATTATTCCCCCTTGATATTCTTCCTGTAATTTCTGAGTGAGCTTAGTTAGCACTCTGATGCCATGTCTAGCCCTTTTCAGGATGTTATTGAGTCTGATGTCAGAACAGTTCTTGTTAGGGATACGAATAGGGATGACAGGAAAAAAATAATATACTGTTGGAAACCAAGAAATAGTCTTTTCATCTGCATTTTGTCACTCCAGTTACATGAGCTTGTTCATGTCACCTAACTTTTTCTAAAATCATCTGAAAAAATGAAATTTTCATACTGCCTTACCTATTTCATTTGATTGCTGTGAGATTAATGAGGTAACATATTTTCATTTTTTATAAATTGTAAAGCTATGTAAATATAAAGTTTTAATAATAGAATATAAATTTGTTAAGTCTCTCAAGTGAATATGAATTTTCTAGCAATTCAGAGATTGTAGGGTTATGATTTTAATCATTAAGATGACTCTCTAACAACTAAGCTGCAAAAGCCACAAACCTGATTTTTTTTAATGGTAAATCATCAGGGGAACAATGTATATAATTCACCCCACGTAGTTCTTGTTATTATAAAATTCTAGAATGACAACATAATCAAAATGATCAGCCATCCAGATATATCATTTTTGGTCCACATCTGAAATGAACCTGCACTTTGGCACTGAACAACTGTTAAGGCAACTTTTACACTGAACACTAGAATTCACATTCAACTATGTATAAAAGTAAGCAAAAGTGGAAATTAAGACTTGGACAAAGAAGCCCATGAAATAATAATAAAATGTAGGCAGTAAGTTTTTTCCAAATGAAAGGAAACGTGTCTTTTCTTCGTTAAAGAACATTAATTATCAAAGATTTGGCAGAAGTCTGACACTCCTTAATTGCATGAAATTAGCAAACTGACATTTCTGAAAATGGCAATGATCATGAGTGTATAGTACAATTAAATATCCTCCTACAAGGTAGCTGTTCTGTGGTTTGCTGTTTGTCACTGAAAACACTTCATTTCTGTTATTCCTCTGTGAACTATTTCCGTAGTTAATTCTTAGAATATATTTATGCATGTGCAGAATCACCTGCATTTTGATATTCAAATTTATTACCATAGCTAACCACTGAATTGGAAACTATAGACTTCTTTCCACTATCATTAGATCAGTAATAATGTGAAAATTATTTGGAAAGAAATTAGAAGTTGGTGATTTCAGATACATTTTCTGTAAGTTCCAAGGAAATATGAAGATAGAAATATGGTTACCTTGATAATCTACCTTCATATGCTTATATATAATAAAAATCAAAAAGATATCTTCCCAACCTAGTTACTATATACCCTGTTATAATTTTCCTTTTAATTGAAAACTGTAGATTGAATTCTTTTTTCCATGAGAATTTGGTCGATTTCTATCTTGTGCCTGCCATATCCTCAGGCAGGGCCTACCTAATAAAGTAATGATGTCTAAAAATATTCAATAAGCCTTTATTGAATGAATGAAAGAATGATCTTCAGCACTTCAAGTATCAGGTATGATGAAGAGGTTAAAAACCATTTCTGATTTGTTATACAGTCTTAAAATATTAATATGAAAATGATCATATGAATTTGAGTTAATAAATTATCATCTTATATTAATATGGGACAAAGCCCGTGGAACAAAGTAAGGCAAAAGGCCTCAGTTCAGTTCAGTTCAGTCGCTCAGTCGTGTCCAACTCTTTGCGACCCCATGAATTACAACACGCCAGGCCTCCCGGTCCATCACCAACTCTCAGAGTTCATTCAAACTCACGTCTATCAAGTCGGTGATGCCATCCAGCCATCTCATCCTCTGTAGTTTAATATTATCTCCATTAACATCCATCATGATAATTTATTTTAAATGCTGTACCTTTTGTAGAAAAGCAATTTATCCTTATACATCTAGTGGAATGACTATGAAAATGTTTTTTTAATGCCATAGAACGTTTAGTTTTTCAATGTATTTACATTTATAAACTAAAACCTCAGTTATTTAGATCCAAATTTAAGTCTGAAAGTAATGCTTTGTGTAATACATTTTAGAGAAGTTACAATCACAAATTTTATTCATTTTATTCTGATTGATAGTCATAAAATTGATACTATTTTGTGAGTTAAAACTGAAAGAACCATTCTCCCAAAAGTTTGAATAAATTTTCAAGTTGTTGACACAACAGCATAGTTACATATTCACATAATTTAAATTTTATATGTAGATCTGTGACAGGGCTAAGTTTATCAAAAGAATATTTGATGATTTGGTTAAAGTTCTCTACTGAAAGCATGTTTATATAGAAAGGTATAGATTTACAAATCACTCCCACTTATCAAAGAAATGACTCTCTAAGAACAGTGAGGTGAAACAGACTGTGTACTGAGACATTTGAACCATACCTGGCAAAATATTAATTTTTATTTTATGCGAAAGAATAATTACATGGGTAAATAGTTTGCTCTGTTTATGATTTTTTCTAATAAATCCTTTGACTTTGTTAGAAAAGGCAAAGCAGATATTTTAAACAACAGTTGATATAATTCCTAGAAGAAGACAAATATGATAGTGGAAAACTATCACTGAAATACTAATGTCTTTGTAAACACATTCTTTGTGACTCTGTGGTCATATGTCCCTTTTTAATGACTGCATGTTGCTTTTCCTCTCCTGCTAGGTCTGGAAAAAGTGCCCAAAGACCTTCCTCCTGATACCGCGCTGCTGGACCTGCAAAACAACAAAATAACTGAGATCAAAGATGGAGACTTTAAAAACCTGAAGAACCTTCATGTAAGAATTGCTATTTTCTTGAGCTATAACAAGATCTGCAAAGTATTTTTGAAAACAAAACGTGCATAAGGTCAAGAGTGCTCCATGGTAATAAATAAGCACATAAGTGTTTATTAAATTCTCTTTTTAGGGAGTGATGGAGTAAAGCAGGATATTAACCCCTTAAAAATCAGAGCCAATTTTCTCACATATACCCCTATATAGGCTCCCAGGTGGCTCAGATGGTAAAGAATCTGCCTGCCAATGCAGGAGACTTGGGTTTAATCCCTGGGCCAGGAAGATCCCCTGGCCCACTCCAGTATTCTTGCCTGGGAAATCCCATGGACAGAGGAGCCTGGCAAGCTACGTTTCATGGGGTCACAAAGAGTGAAACATGACTGAGAGCAGCAACTCATATATAGCTTTAGTATTGGCTGTCCAAAAGATACATTATATCTTAATCTTCTCACATTTCATCGATAAAAATCTTTCTCTTTCCAATATCTTTCCAGAACGTATTTCAACAGGGGAACAAAATGGACTGATCTTAGTTTATTTCATTGTTCTGTTTCCTTTAGGAGGCTCAAGAGACATGGGTTTGATCCCTAGGTTGGGAAAATCCCCTGGAGGAGGGCATGGCAACCCACTCCAGTATTCTTGCCTGGAGAATCCCATGGACAAAGAAGCCTGGCAGGCTGACTCTGTCCATGGGGTCACAAAGAGTGGAATACAGCTGAGGGACTGAGCATGCACAAGCTGAATCCTTATCTGTATCTGTGTGTATTCTGATTTTTCACTTCCCTCTAATCTATTATACCGTAACACAGTCTACCAGTTAGGATTCCAGCAGAAAAGGGATGTTATAATCAAAACAGTATCTACTTATCAACCTTCAGACTGCCAAGATAAGAAAAGCAATAAACATTTACCCAGTAGGAGAAAATTTACCAGACTTTCAAAAGGAAGCAAAGAATTTTTCCTTGACATTTTAAGATTGCTTATGAAACAGTTAATAAAAATAATAGCACATAATAAAATATCATCAAATTACTGAAGTAATGTAAGCACATTATGATGTAAGTAGTGAATATTATGGGCACTAATGATGAGAAAAAAAGAGACATGTTCCTACATCAGGTTACCCAGATAGTGTTTTGAGATAATAAGAGACAAAAGGGTCATAGAGGATTAGCAGAATTCTGAAAGGAGAAGAGAGTTTTCTGTGCAAGAGGAAGGAAAGGCAGAAGAAAATGAGTGAGAGACAAGAATAGAAGATGGCTAAAGTGAAAGATACAGGCTCCAAAATAGTGGAAGCTAAGGCCTGAGGTGGAGATGAACCCTGGACAAGTGGGATCCTTCTCCACTGCCAGGACACAGGACATGGGACCCTACTCATCTTCCTCTGTTTTTTCATGTTCTGATTTCATTGGGAGTGAGCTGATGGAGTAACAACAAAGTTTGTTAGTGATTCTTTAAACTAACTATTGAATAAGTTAAAAGAGGCAATAATAAAAAAGTGAATATATTAGCTTCAGTAAACAAAAATATCAAATGCTTCACTTTATTTGCATAAATTTACCCTCAAGCTACTTTGTGAGAAAGGAAAAGTCTCTTGACCTCAACTTCCTGTTTGTTTAAATATTATCTCAAAAGTTTGTTTAAACTCCTCATACCTTAAATAAGAGATACCTAGCTTCTGTGACCTTCTCACTAAATCTGATGTCTGTAATAATGTGTCCTTTCTTTGCTTGATCCCCTCCTAAGTATGTTTTTAGGCAACTTATCATCTTGGCAATCCCTTTCTTTCTAATTTAAAGTATATACTGGAAGAAGAGAGAGAGTTTATTAGAGCTTCTAAACATTTAGAGGATGTTAAACAGCTATTTTTCTCTTACTCTTTCATTCATGATCATTTCTATCCTTGTTATTATGCAAATAAACATCATAATTTTAGCAAAGAAAGCCACCCTTGAATGAGAAGGGAGAGAAATAAAAATTTACTAAGGATTGAAATGGAAAGGATTTAGGAGAAAAACGTAGCTTTTTTCCCTCAGTCAGTTCAGTTGCTCAGTCGTGTCTGATTTTGAATTTTTTCAGTTTACAGCTTCACCTCCCTATGAGTGGTACGTACTGCTTGAGAGTAGCTGTATTCTTATAAATAGCATAAAAATAAATAATTATTCTATAAATAATGGAAAGTTAAACATTTTAATCCAACATTCTGTGTGTTTCCTTTGAGTTAAAGTTTAGTTGCATTCGCACTCAGTTGCGTCTGACTCTTTGCAGTCGCGTGGGCTGTAGCCCACCAGCCTCCTCTGGCCATGGGATTCTCCAGGCAAGAATAGTAGAGGGGTTGCCGTTTCCTCCTTCAGGGGATCTTCCCAACCCAGGGACTGAATCCATGTCTCCTGCGTCTTCTGTGCTGGCAGGTGGATTCTTTACCATTGGGTCACCTGGGAAATAAATCTAGTAAAAAACTTGTTTTAAGTTAAAATGAACAAACATCATCAAGGGTTGAATAATAGCAAACATTTGTTTTTTTTTTTTTTTGGATTTAATAGATACTTTTTTTTTTTAATTGATTGAAAGAGTCTTTAAATTCTATAGTGCTTTAATTTTCAAAAAGCAAAGCACTTGTTTAATCATTACTATGGGACTTGTCTGATGGGTAAGCTGGTAAAGAATCCACCTGCAATGCGGGAGTCCTGAGTTCAGTCCTTGGGTTGGGAAGATCCCCTGGAGAAGGGGATCCGGTGGCTACCCACTCCAGTACTCTGGCCTGGAGAATTCTATGGACTGTATAGTCCATGGGGTCCACAAAGAGTCAGACACAATTGAGCGACTTTCATCCACATACTAAGCACTGTTTCTAATATCTTATATTCATTAACTTATTTAATTCTTATAATTATTCTTATGAAGTAGATACTCTAGACAACACCTTAATACAGATGAGGGCATACAGACATGTGAAGTTATGCTACTTGCTTATTGTCACACAGCAAATGATAGCCAGAGCTTGAGATCTAAGCTCAGGAGCAGTCTGGCTTAAGTCTGTGTATTTATAGTTGCCTGTAAATATGATAATAACAATAAAATTCCTTAAAAAATCCTCTGGTATAGTATGAGCCCTACATTAGTGGCTTTGGGGAAAGTTGAACATACTATTAAGTTGGGTTTCAACATTTTTTCTTTCAATTTTATTGAACTATAATTAATATACAGCACTATATATCTTCACCAGGGATACCATGGTGACTCAGCCAGTAAAGAATCTGCCTGCAATGCAGGAGACTTCAGTTCGATCCCTGGGTTGGGAGGATCCCCTGGAGAAGGAAATAGCAACCCATTTCACTATTCTTGCCTAAGAAATCCATGGACAGAGGAACCTGGTGGGCTGCAGTCCATAGGGTCACAAAGAGTCAACTGAGCGACTAACGCTTAAATTTTCATACAATTTTAAGGAGTACAGCGTAATAACTTGGCATACATATATTGTGATTACCATAGTGTGTTTAATTAATATCTATCATCTCATACAGATATTAAAAAAGAAGAAGAACAAATGTTTTCTTTGTGATGAGAACTTTTAGGATTTAGTCTCTCAGCAATGTTCAGTGTTCACTATAGTCGTCATTTTGTACATTACATTCCCAGTACTTACTGGTCTTAAGACTGGAAGTATGGACCTTTTGACTACTTTCTTTGATGAAGGTGGAGAAAATGCTTTTACTCCTTCTTCCACCCTATTTCTATTGCCACTTTTTCATCTATTCACTTTTTCATCATCTCTCCCCTACCTACCAGGCTACATCACTTTTTCTTTAGCTACAAAGTAGTAGGTAGTTCTGATTTTTAAAGCCTGTGCTTCAGTTTTAAGTTAAACGGCACTCAGGACATTTTCTGATCCTCAAGCAACAGTGTCCCTCCTAATTCGGCTTCTCTCGGCCCGTTATCTAAACAATGATAGTCCATTTCTGCTTGTCTCTCTTCTTTTCATCAGCTGATCTCCTGAACAATATATGTGGTTTACCTTTGACTCTTCCTCTGGTTTATTTGGGCTTTGTCATTACTCAATGTAATTAGTCCACTTTTTTCCATATCAACATTTGCCATATAATTTTATAAACTATGCTTTCTTAAATACCTATCCCTGTGTATAGAACTAATGTTATCCATTCTCAGCAGTACTATGTATACATGAGTAACTTTTTTCACACGTGGATCTGTTTTATATGAAACTCTAATTTATACAGGTCGTGGGAAAGAATCTGCCTACAATGCAAGAAAAGTGAAAGTGAAAGTGAAAGTGAAGTCACTTTGTCGTGTCTGACTCTTTGCGACCCCATGGACTGGAGCCGACAATGCAAGAAACCTGGGTTCATTCCTGGGTCAGGAAGCTTCCCTGGGTAAGGGAATGGCAGCCCACTCCAGTCTTGCTTGAAAAATCCCATGAACAGAAGAGCCTGGAGGGCTATATAGTCCATGGGGTCACAAAGAGTCAGACACAACTGAGCAACTAACACTTCACTTTATATCATGATGATCAAAATTTGTAGTTTATTTATTTTTCAGTGGCGATTCTTTTTGCTGGACTAGACCTTTTATACAGACAATGCTATTTGAAAGTTGCTTTGCAAGAAAGCAGTTTATATACATGATTGATTTTTTTAGTCCTTACAACAAGCCCCTGTAGGTGTTGTTATTATTCCTGCTTTACTGAAGAAAAAACTGGGGACAAATGTCACACCACCTCCAAAATATAGCAGCAATTATTACTATAGCATACTCACCAGTAGAGACATTGTCTAGTTATTATCTAGTAAAAGAAGTAATATTTTATTACCTGAAATGGCAGGTAATACATCAGCAGGTTGACTCTTCATAATAGGTTTAACATTCAACATAAAATAAGACAGATTTTTCAAACCAGGTTTAATGCATTTAATTATATCAGCCTTTCAGAATTTCCTTCCATGGATGGCAATTAAGGACATCCTGTGTTTACATTTAAGCATCCACCATTTTGACGGTTTTTTAATGATGCAAGTCCTCTCTTCTCTCCTCTAGCTCTGGCTTTTACTGATTTTTCTGGACATTTTGCTTATTAATATCAATTTCCTAAGACTTCAACCTTCATGTTTTTTTTTTTTAACTTTCTGTAATAGTTACTGAAATTTCCTAGGATTTCATTTTAATCAAACAATTCACCTGTGAGGATTAGTTAAAAAGATTAACTTATTATTTGTAATAAGTTTTAATTAATCAAATAATGTGAACTACATGAGAATGTACATGGGTTATTAAACTAGCTATTACCTTCTAAAAATAGTCTTGTATTTTTGAGATGGAAAGTTCCCACTGTTCTGTTCCTTTTGTTCTTTTCTTGCCCCTTTGCATTTTCACATGTGCCTAAAAACAAACAATTGAAAATAGAAGTTTCTTAGATCTTGATAAAATTATCCTAAATTCCTCATGATAAGCCAACAAGTTGACATAATGCAGTGTGGTTCTGTATATACATAGATCATTGGACGATAACTGAGGTAGTCCAAAAGTAGGTGTAGCAGTATTTATAGTATAACAATAATGGCTTACAAATAATTTCTTATATTAGGAGAACTTAGAAACACACATTTTAAAATTACAAAAAATTAACATGTTTGACTACATAAAACCATTATATGCAAAATGAGCAGAAACAGAAGAAAAATATAATGTATCCATAAATCATTTATTAAAATACATTAAACATTAAGAAAAATGAGAAGTTTTGTGACCAAGCAATCCTTTTCCTCCAAAAAATAAAGCTAATGGTAGCAAAATAAAAGGAAATTTCTTTAACCTCTCAAAAGACAAGGAAATACAAAGTAAAGCAATGAACTACAACATAATGTGTTGATTTGCAAACTTTTGGAAAATGATTATATTAAATTCCGTGAGGCTGTGAGATAATTTTACTCTCTTGCATTGTTGGTGATGGTATAAATTAGTGCCACCATTTTGTAGTGGATTCCATGACAACAGCCAGTGAAGATAGACTAAGAGGTTGAAAAGCTGACTGGAGAATGGAGGTCTGTGGCACTAGATTCTTTCCAGGTCACTCTAGTAATTTCAATATTTTGGAGCATTTATTGTTTAAAAATTAAATAACTATATCTCTCTATGTATAATCCACTTTTTATCAAATTTCTCTCCCCTTTTCTCCTGAAGTTCAGGTTCTCATGTGCTTTTCAAGTAATCAGATTAGTTTAATTTTTTTCCAATTTCTTCTAATTTTGCAGATTTCTCTGCTAGTCCCATAAATGGAATGAGATTACACACTTGCTTGACATACATATTTTATGAGTGGAAGGTTCTGGAATTAAGATGTTGCTTTTGTTCACTATCTACAGACACTGATTCTCATCAACAACAAAATTAGCAAAATTAGCCCTGGGGCATTTGCTCCTCTGGTGAAATTGGAACGACTTTATCTTTCCAAGAATCAACTGAAGGAATTGCCAGAGAAAATGCCCAAAACTCTTCAGGAGCTGCGTGTCCATGAGAACGAGATCACCAAAGTGCGAAAGTCTGTGTTCAATGGATTGAACCAGATGATCGTCGTAGGTACAGATATTCTTATAGCTCTTAAACCAGGATTCAAGGTTCACCTTAAGAGATTACAAGTAAGCTTTAGCTACAGGAAGGTAAATTAGCTAGAATTTACAGCTCTTAAAGCATGTAGAAATAACAGTAGCTGGGCCAGGAGAAATGGGTATTGAATCTGTGCCTTACAAAAATTTTATTCTTGAACTTGAGGATCTGAAAATGTAGGAAGAAGTCTCTAGGGCTGATGCTTCACTACCTACTGCAGGCCCAAGATGCAGGATGTAATTAAGCTGTGCTTAATTAGAGATATTTGGAGAATACCTTTACATTGTGGGAATTTATTCTAGTCCGAACATCTATAAATCATTGCTTTAAATAATGTCTTCTAATGTTTTTCTCTATATGAGATAAAATATTTGTCATATTATAATTGGCTTACAAAAAGCTAGATTCATATTATTTAACAATATTTTAATATATCTAAATAATTGCCCCATAACAAGTGTGATTTATAAACACTAACTTTTGTTGATTTCTAGGCAAACCTGTGTTTGGACCTTAAATAATTTTTCATATTATTACTTTTTCCTAAATCAATTTTGTTGTTGTTATTGTTTTTGGTTATATTAATAACAGAAACTTTTACCACATTTTGCCATCCCTTTGAGACACAAGCCCTTTAATTTCTCTTTTGTATTTTCAGTCAAGTTGTTATTGATTCAAATTTTTTCTTGTTGAGCAGACACTACTCTGGCTTGCAATTTCCTCAGGTTGTCCTCTAAAAGTTTTGCACTTACTGCATTTATAGAACTTGGCACCAACCCACTGAAGAGCTCAGGCATTGAAAATGGAGCCTTTCAGGGAATGAAGAAGCTCTCCTACATCCGCATTGCTGACACTAATATAACTACCATCCCTCAAGGTGATGAAAATTCTTTTTTTAATATATATTTTGTTCATTTGCTATTTTTAAATTAATTTATTTATTTTAATTGGAAGCTAATTACTTTACAATATTTTAGCGGTTTTTGCCACACATTGACTTGAATCAGCCACGGGTCTTCAAAGCAATTTGAATATCCAAATCCAAAGGCTTTGACACTAAAAAAAGTACGTCTTTGAAAATTTGGATGGTGACTCAAATGGCCAACATTATTTCTAGTAAATTCTCTATCCCTTAAAGTGTTCCAGCAAAACTAGCTGGCCACTGGGCCATCCAGGCTAACTGTAAAGATGGCTAGACTCTTTCAGCTATAAAGATACTTATATCTAATGTAAGATGCAAATTAACAGACAATGATTTTATATTATAGAATTGTGATATCATAAAGAAAAAAATTATAGTTGTTTAAAAAATAGACTGCTTTTGTAGTACTTTGTCTTAAAAAATGATACCATGGAAGAATGTCTGAAATTGAGCCAATTTTTACTGAGTCTCTAATCCCTTAGAGAATTCCATTGCATTTTAGGACATTCTAGTCTCTACTCTCTGAATAACAGGATCTGTAATGGTCACGCTGTAAGACTGGTGGTTATATGTTGTAAAGAGTGTGGATTTTGGAGTCTGCTTGAGTTCAGACTGTCACTAATTGGCTATGATCTTGGACAAGTTATTCAACACCTATGACACATTTGTAAAATCATAAAGTGGTAATAATATTAGTATCCACTTCATTGGATTGTTTTAAAATTAAATAAATGGAAAAATATCTGGCCTGTAAATAAGTAGTGGGTTATTGTTACCTTCTATTATTCATTAAAAATATTTTAAATACTCATTTAGCTTAGGCAAAGTATAAGCATGGAGAAAGGGCAGTGAATAGGATGTAGACATGCCTTCAAGAAGCTTATTGCCTAGAGCAAAGCCGGCAAGTAAACAGCAATCATCACAGTCACAGGGATAAGCTCACCGTTCTAAGGTTTAGTCAGGAGAGGCTTTTAAGCCAACAAATCAACAAAAATAAGTTTCTCTAATTTTCACATTTTTCTGGTCCCAGGTATTCATTTCAGTCACACAAAACCTCCTCCGTACTCTCAAATTTTCTCCTCAATCTGGCCTTTCCTTAGTTTAGATGTCTTGTTCTTGAATTGATACAAAATATAGGTTCTTGCCCAAAGAAAACAGTTATCCTTTATTGTGCTTCTACTGAAATTTCAGGTCTAGAGAGTACTTAGTCCATAGGATGGTTCTTACTACCCCTTGCCCTCTCTATAGTATTTTTGCTACAAAGCGTTTTTGATACCCATTGATAGCAACTACTGGTATAGATGATAGATAGATGATAGATCAATAGACAGATGATAGACTGATAGATAGATGAAGGGAAATTGATTTATAGTTCACAAAGTACTTTCATATTGGGTCTCTGACTTGTTACATGGTAATAGGTAATTTTTACATCACCAGTGCAGGGATTTTATATTTGTAAATATATTTTAATTTACATTTACAATAGTACATTATATATATATATATATATATATATATATATATATATATATATATATATATATATAAAGCCTTAGAGCTATAGGAGGTAAAGTAAAGTAGCTGGAATTTAAAGTCCAGGTATTTTTTATTACTTCATGCTACCAGATGACTTGCATTAAAGCACACTGTTTGATTTTGCTGTCCTTCTAATTACATCTCCTAAATATATCTCAATAACACATTTCATCACTTAGTGATCAGTTTTCCTTGATTTCTTATATCTATTTATTACTATGCTAGGGCTCTTTTCTCATCTTTTCTACTTGCTTTTATTTACTAAACTCTTAATAGTATTAAAATCATAATAACTCAGTTTTATTAAGCACTTATGCCAAATGCTTTTCATTAATTCTATAATATTATGCCAAATGCTTTTCTTGGCCTCTGTTATATGAATCTCAAAATGACCCTTTTAAGTAGTATTATCACACCTGTCTTATAATTGAGGAAAATAAATCTGAAAGGCATAAAGTAAATTGTGACCAAAGCCTCCAAGCTAGGCAGTGGCACAGCTGGGTTGTGTTTGACCATTTCATTCTTCCTGTGCATATCTATACCTGTGTCATGTAAGAGTCTACCTTTCCTAGACTGATGCCCCTATGCCTGAACATAGCCTCTTTCCAGGAGTCTTAATTTCCACATGTTATCTTCGCTCAGAGTGACATCAAAAGGCAGTGGAGTAGAGTAGAGAGATTTTAAGTTCACACTGTGAAGTCAGACCTTCCTGGGTGAGAGGACTGACTCATTCATTTAGTTATCCTGTGACTTTTGGCTTATTATTCCACACTTCCAAAACCTCAGTTTTGCTACCTATAAAATGGTGGTATTAGTGACACCTCTCTTGTAGGATATTTGTGAGGATTAATAGATATAAATAAGACTTGTACATACGCAGTATCTGGCCCAAAGTAAGCTCTCAGTGTATTTTATCTTAAAAATGGAAAAGGAAAAGAAAAAACAGTAACAGGTGTAGAATCTTTGGCTAAATGCTACTGTGGCAGAGGCTAATGATGTTTTTTATAAATTTTGATCTCTCTACCCTCCTATTGCAAACTTCTCTTTCACAGTGAAACTTACCATAACTTTCCTTTTGGGAAACTGATGTCCCCAAAGGGAATACACTTAGAAATGAGGTAAGAATGAGGGATTTGGTGATGATTGTTGTTCCAGAGACACTACATTTTTAAAAACAGCTTTTCATAGTGACAGGGAAGAAAGGATGTACCTTCACTGCTTTGCTATACACTCACTTGCTTTATCTATGGGAGTATTTTAAAAATCCACATTTGTATATTCTGAGACTAAAGTGATTGAAATCCCTTAGTCCTTATTGACTGTGATTTCCTGACATTTATTTGCAAGAATCATGCCATTGTTATTTCATTTTCTTCAGTGAAGAGCATGTTATTCTCTTTGGCCATTTGGGAACATACCACAGTCCCCACTTAGTAGCTAGATAACCTACAAAATGGGTAACTGTGAATCTCTGCTTCTTCATCAGTGAAACAGAATTAATGAAAAATAATTTATATATTGAAAAAACTTACATGAACTAGGTTAGGAAAATGCTAACCTCAGTGTTCAGCACATAACAGACAGTAAAGCAGAAGTTCCTTTCTTTGGTATCTCCCACATAAATCATACTACTGTTGAGAAATTAATAGTCATTTTCGAATAAAATATGGAATAAACTTTTACATTAAATGGAATGTTTTGACTGAGTTCAGTGAGATGTAGTGAAAATTTCAAGCCAAACATAACCTGTGATTTTCCAATTCCATTCATTATAGACAAAGAACCAACCCTATCTGCTAAGCAGATGTTAGTTCTCCATGTAACCAATTTGCTATTTTCTTTGTAGTTGTTGCTGTTCTTGTAAATGGAACAATATGTAGTTTTTAAAAAACTGTATAAAAACATAATAGATCCTCAGATGGCAAGAGGAAATGAAAATATAGTATTGAAACTTTTATACTTACATTACTACATTTTTAGAGGTCATAGCCATTCACGAGGTACTATCCAGAGGTTTAGTTGATGCGTTGGATTTAAAATTATTTCCCCAGGTGCCCTACATATGGCAGGTTGCTTGATTATAGGAGTCTGTATTCCTCTTGTATAAAGAAATAGTCTTAATTTAAAAGGATCAAGTAAGCTGTTTCTACACATCATGTTACAGAAACATTTGATGTTTTTATGGGAAAATTTATTAAAAGTAAAGCCAGCACAGTATATAAGTGTTAGTTATTAATGAATCTCATTAAGGAAATACATGATTAAGGTTGTTTACAGGTTGAACTTATCCATAATTACTTATTTATACTTCAAATGCCAAAAGCTTCATTTTAGTCATTACCCTTTGTCAATGGCAGTGTGAACCCATTAACAAAGGTGTGAGAAACTAATGAGATTCAAAGTTTGACTTCACGTCTACAACTGTATTGACAGTGTCTAGGACACAAATCTACTTCATGATAATCTACTACATAGCAAACACAGTGTGTTAAAATCAGTTTAGGAGAAAAGTAGAAATGGCTTGTACTACTTCCGAAAACATGTATTATTGCAAAAGGGATGAAGGAAAAAGATGAAAAGTAAAACTGATGAATAAGATGCAGAGCAAGTCCT
Source organism: Ovis canadensis (assembly GCF_042477335.2). Lineage (NCBI taxonomy): Eukaryota > Metazoa > Chordata > Mammalia > Artiodactyla > Bovidae > Ovis > Ovis canadensis. The sequence continues at coordinate 133,259,071 of NC_091247.1, read as the reverse complement.
TTGGAACTGAATGTCATTTGGAAAATTGATGACATGTGTCTGCATTGTCTTCATTGTCTCTAATTATATTTCTCTGCTAATTTAACCTCCTGTATTTCCATATTGCAGGTCTTCCTCCTTCCCTTACTGAATTACATCTCGATGGCAACAAAATCACCAAAGTTGATGCAGCTAGCCTGAAAGGACTGAATAATTTGGCTAAGTAATAACGTTATTTCATAATATTCTATCAGTGAAATGGATCAGTATATTAGTGCCTATACGCTCGGAATTAGAAACATGATGATTTTTTTGCCTGTACCACAATTTTTGATTTTGTTACTAATAACCACAAACTTCAGCTTTGTTGAATTATTAAAAAAAAAACTAATGAAATAGTGTACTTATCATAAGTCCGCTAACATCAGCCTTATATTTTATGAATACCATACTGTTTTTAGATTAAGATATATCATATGTACCAAGTATTTGATTAAATCTGTATTCTCATTCAATATATGTTCTAATTTGATTGTATCAAACTGAAGTCTAAGAAATTATAGCATAGTATTCAGAATTTGAAAACATATTAAAATGAAAGCTACCAGGGCATGAAAATATTGGGCATCTTACTGCATGTATTAGAATACATATCATGTGATTTTCTAACTCCTGTTCTCTGAAGAATTTAAAATGTCTCTCTGGACAAATGTACTCTCAAATTTTTTTTCTGAGCCTTCTAAACTTTTTTTTCCTTATAGATGAATATTAATGCCCATTCTGCTTTCTAACCTAATTTCAGTTTTGTTTTGTTTTTTTATATTTGTAATCTGGCGAAGCAGTAAAAAGAGAGTATTGGCAGACCCTTTCAACTGTCTTCACGAACAATCTGCTCCTGATTCACATGTACTTGAATGTCCTTGCTGAGAAGCATAGTGTTATGCCAAATTGGCTCACTCCTTTTTTTGCACATAAATTTCATCATGGATAAATAAATACAAAGTGTATCATTTATCTTTGAGAAATACGTAAAAGCAGATGTCTATGTAATGCAGATTTCCCCTGTGTCTGTGGGTATCCCCCAGTGACCCAGGGGAGCGTGAGGGATGAAGGTGGTATATGCATGTGACTGTAGCTGCAATATATAACCCTGGTGCCTCAAATGATAAGAAACCCATTGTCTAAAGCAATTTTAATTAGTCTCTAATGGAGAAAATAATATTCAAAATAGTGTTACCTACCTTTCTATGTTGATTAAGCCTCTCTAGCTAGAGAGAAATATAGGAAGATAAGTTGCATTTCTCACTGTGTAGAAGTGTCTTTGAAAGAAAGTAAAGTTGCTCAGATCTGTCCGACTCTTTGCAACCCCATGGACTGTAGCCTACCAGGCTCCTCAGTCCATGGGATTTTCCAGGCAAGAATACTGGAGTGGGGTGCCATTTCCTTCTCCAGGGGATCTTCGTGACACCTCTCCAGGGATTGAACCCAGGTCTCCCACACTGTGGGCAGACGCTTTACCGTCTGCGCTACCAGGGAAGCCTTGGATTATTATTAGTAGTATTAGGAGGAGTATAAGTAGTAGGGATTGGCAATAGTATAAGATTCTAAATGTGGTAAATCATTCATAATATTGTGCCATTTTAGAAAAGTAAATTTATTTTGTACTGAAAGTGGTATGGAGACTTTACGATTCCACACTTTAAAATTAACATCACATATTTTTTATCAAACAGAAGCATAAAGAGCTAATAAACTTTGAAAAGGTCAATAGGAATGAAGATTTTTGTTTAAAAAGATTTTTAATTCCAGTCATTAAATAAGAGAAAATTGCCTCACTGGCCAGGCAAAAACTTTCTCAATTCTTGAATTGATTAAATATATTTCTGTCTGGAATCAAGTTCAGAAAAATCTATCTCATAAATTATCAAATCCTTATGTTGTTTGCTCCTCCCTGATTCTGGAACATGAGAGGTACATTGGTGCTAAAAATAAAAACTGTGAAAAGGAGAAAAAAGCAGCCACTAGTCTCAGAATATTATTGCAGGGCAAATATTCCAATTAGTTATTAGGAACAAGTAAGGCCAAAATCCTGTATGTCCCTCTGCAAGAATATAAAGTGGTTTTTCAGGCAAACTGCCCTTTTCTTATTAAGCATATATAACCATATTCTCTCCTAATTTTCTTTGATGGAAAGAATCATGGTTTTTGAGCCACGTCTCCTCTGTCCTCACAAGCCTAGAACAAAAGTCTTTAACATAATAGGTTCTAAAAAACATTTGATGAGTGAATATAAATTGACCATTGAAAATGTAGTTTCCTTCGATTAAGTTATTAGGAGTATTATATTTTAAGAAACGTGTTAGTCCAAATGGGTATGGGACTTGGAGTGCTATAAGAACTAAGAGTCAAGGTTCTGAAATAGAAAAGGAAAGACCAGAAACAGATGAAAGTGTAAGACTGAGGGAAAGACAAAATATTATGGGACAAGGTGCCAGGCTGATAATCAACAAGTAAGGCAAGCCACCTGTGTTATCAATAGCCTAAAGTCAGCACACTTTAATCTCAGTTATTTCAAATACCAAGTCATGATGAAAATTGGAAGACTTTGGTTACCTAAAGTGAAAGTCGCTCAGTTGTGTCCGACTCTTTGCAGATCCCATGGACTATACAGTCCATGGAATTCTCCAGGCCAGAATAGTGGAGGTGGATAACAGTTCCCTTCTCCAGGGGATCTTCCCAATCCAGGGATAGAACCCAGGTCTCCTGCACTGCAGGCAGATTCTTTACCAGCTCAGCCATCAGGGAAGCCCTATATCAACATCTAAATCCCAAAAGGGCTCAAAAATCTCAACTCACTGAAGGCAAGCAGGAATCATTCTTCAAAAAGGGCCAAGTCTTTTTCACTAAATTTGAAGGACTTAAAGGGATTCTTCTGCTTCCTCTCCCTTTGAGCTTTCTGGTTCTCTTCCACTACTTGGTTGCCTCATCTCTCTCTGCCCTTTTGGATTGACAGCACCTTGGTGCTGACAGATACTAATTCTGAGAATGTTGGGTCCTGTGGTTCTGTCTTCAAGTCAGCTTCTTCTGAGTTTTGAATCTGGTTGACTGTGAGGGAGGGCTTCCGTGGTGGCTCAGTGGTAAAGAATCTGCCTGCAAGGCAGGAGCCACGGGTTTGAACCCTGAGTCTTGAAGATCCCCTGGAGAAGGGCATGACAACCCACTCCAGTAGTTTCGCCTGGAGAGTCCCATAGACAGAAGAGCCTGGTGGGCTCCAGTCTATAGGGTCGCAGAGAGTCGAATATGACTGAAGTGACCTAGCACGCACTGTGAGGGAACATCAAAGCTGCAGACTCACACTTGCTAAACATTTAACGAAAAAAATACAACCCAGAACCTTGAGTGGCATTGTATGAGAAATGGAAGAAGGGGCAAGATCAGGGTCAGAGGTCAGGGCTCTAGGCTCATAGCTCAGAGATCAGTGTCAGAAGCCAGGAATATTGATACCAGGCATATTCTGACAGTAACAGATTGTCATTGATAGACTCTTTTAACCATATTTTCTGTTGAGCTTTCTGGCAGGTAGATTTGTTGACATTACAAACTTTCACTTTTTATTTACAACAAATAAATTTGTCTAATACAAATACAATTGCTTGCTTTACAAAGTGACCCAGATAGTAATAGTGTCCCTTTCATTTTGCCTCAGTTGAGTAAACTGCATTCATTATACAATCAACTCTTGATCACATCAAGCTCTGGGTTAGTACCAGATATACAAGACAGTCACTCTTCTCAAAGCAAGACACACAAGTACACAGCCCCTTGAGTGTTACAAGAGGGTGACAACCGGGTGCTCTATGAGCATTCACTAGGGGCAGACTGTATCTGAGATGAAACCTTAAGAACAAATCGGCTCTATCCAAGCTCAGATAGTTTGGGGAAAATCACATTAGGCAGAGGTAATAGTACAAAAACAAAACAACAAAAAAAATGCCTTTCCTATTGTAAGAAGGCATCCATGTGCAGTGATCCATTCATTTCTGTTTTCTGTTGCAGGTTGGGACTGAGTTTCAACAGCATCTCTGCTGTTGACAATGGCTCTTTGGCCAACACTCCTCATTTGAGGGAACTTCATTTGAACAACAACAAGCTTGTCAAAGTGCCCGGTGGGCTGGCCGACCATAAGTACATCCAGGTAATATAAAACCACTAACTATTGTGAGGAATATCTAGGGAGCAAATCATCCCTACTGGGATGCCTGGAGGCAGGAAATTCTGCTTAGAAATGTTTTTGCAGAGAGATATTTTTAATGTTTCTACATGAATTTTCATTCTGGTTCTGTGAGATATATAGGTTTAAATTAATATTAATTTTTTTTAATTAGGACTACTACCTTGAACTTACTATATTACTTGCTTCCAGAATGTAATTTATTTTTTATGAAGCAGGGTAGTTTCAAGTCACAGATCAGTGTTACAAATACATAGTGTTTAGATATCATCTGTAATCTATGCATATGAAATAAAATAGTTTTAACTTTGAGTTTCAACAAACATCTTGTAGGTCAAAAGACAATGTCTACCTAGCTGTGTGACTGAATTAACTTCATATAAATTATCAGTTATCATATATTCTTAAAGATAAGAAGATATGGTTCAGTGGTTCACTATGCTAACAGAGCTTTACAGTTCATAAATCTGTAAATGTAAGTCATGCTTATTACTTTAAGTAGTCATAGTGATTTCATATATAACAATATAAGATTTCCATTGTTATCTTGAGGAAATTAAACAAACATGTTGTTTAAATTGTGTATTTTTAAAAGATTATATATATGAAAAGCTCAATATATAGTGTGTCTTACTGTGGTCACAGAGATAAAATTATCAAACATGCCATTTTGAAATCTTCCTTGAATATCAGCAAATTTCATGGACATTTACACAGGGCCCCGCATTCAGAAGGACCTTGCTCTTAGTTTCCCATTTCCAATTGGCATCCATGTAGTCATATTACCTACATTTCTCGAGGCTCTTAGCGGTTTCACCTACTCTACTTTTTTTTTCTATATCCATATAGTCCAAATATTTTTAAATTATGTAATTATCCAACTATCACCACAATATAGTTTTAGAATATTTTGATTACCTCCCAAATAGGCCTCTTTCATATTTATTTCTAGTTGTTCTCAATCTCGTCCTCAGGCACAGGGAATCATTAATCTGGTTTCTCTATATATGTTTCTTTTCTAGACATTTCTAAATGTAATCATACAAGGTGTGGCTTTTGTGGTTGGCTTCTTTCACTTATCAGAGTAATTTTAAGTCATCCATATCACAGCATGTGTCAATAATTCAATCATTTTTATTGATGAATTGCACATCATTATATGGATATACCACATTTTATTTTGCTAGTACTATACCTTTTGATAACTGTAACTTCTGTTATGTTTAGATTATGTTTAGATTATGTTTAGAAATGAGAAAGGAAGTTCCTCTAACCTTGTTCTTATTTTTTCAAAATTTTGGCTGTTCTTGTTTCTTTGCATTCCATTCAAATTTTAGGGCTGGCTTGTTCATTTCTTCTCAAATTGATTGCTAGGGCTTCAATAGGAATTGTGTTGAATCTACAGATCATTCAGGAAAGAATTTTCCTTGCAATAACTTTGAGTCTTCAAATGCACAAACATGGAATATCTCTCTATTTTGTCTTGAACTTGTAACATAGAATACATTTTTGTTAAAAATTTCTAGGTCTGCTTATTCCAAATACGGTGACATTCAAGTATTTCTTAGAGTTTGTGATTTTTAATTCTGATTCTAATACTCTATACCCTCTCATACTTTACTATATTACTTCCTTATTTTAGGTAATTCTTTAAATAGTCTATAATTTTATCTTTGCCCTGAAGATATTTCATGTGGACACAATTTATGAAATAACCATGAAATCATTCATTTATTCATTCAACACATATTTATTGAACATCTACTCTCTTCTAGCATGAGCTCATAGTAGAAGGATGGCCAGATCAAGTAGGATGTGTCATTGGGAGAACTTTAGATTTTACTCTGCATGAGATGGGAAGCTGCTGGGGTACTGAGGCAGGATGACATAACTTGCTTACTTTTTAAAAGAATAGTTGGAAGGAAGGAAAGTAAGAAAGTAGAGAAGAGAAAGAAAGAACAGACTTCAAGAAGGCAAAAGAGGAAACAGGAAGATCAGAGCAGCTTCAATAATTTAAAAGGAGATAATGGTGGCTTTGCATGAGGTTGTAGGAGTAGATATGGGGAGAAGAACTGGATTACATGCTTTTTTTTTTAAGGTTACACTAGCAGGATTTGTTGATGGTAGGGCAAAAAGTGTAAGACAGGGAGAGTCAAGGATAATGACAATGTTTTTAGCCTGAGTCATCTGGAAAGACTGAAATGCCATATACTGAGATGAGGAAGACTAAGGAAGGGAAAAACAAGATTAAAAGGGAGAGAGAAATCAAACATTTGGTTTGATTAGTATTAAGATATTTAAACTGAGGGATGAGCATGCTAAAAAAGAAGTAAGTGTTTACCTGTACGGTCTCCGTATATTTAGAGAAAAATAACCATGTGGCATTATTTGGGTTGCAGGTTGTCTACCTTCACAACAACAATATCTCTGCAATCGGCTCTAACGACTTCTGCCCACCTGGATACAACACCAAAAAGGCTTCTTATTCAGGAGTGAGCCTTTTCAGCAACCCAGTCCAGTATTGGGAGATCCAGCCATCCACCTTCCGATGTGTCTACGTGCGCGCTGCTGTTCAGCTTGGAAACTACAAGTAGCTCCCAAGAAAACCCTCATTTTTATAACCTGGCAAAATCCCATTAATGTCATTGCTCGGAAAAAATACAAAAAAAAAAAAGAAAGAAAATTAGATACTGGAAATCTATCTGCAATGTGGATGTTTTTCCCACATGACTTATTATGCATAAAGCCAAATATGCAGTTTAAATAATTGCCTACAATAAAAAAATATTTTGCCTGCCATTTTCAGAATCCTTTTTTGAAGCTTATTATTGATGTTAACTGAGCTGTTGCAGATATTATTCTTTTACTAAATGTAAAATTTGGAGTAAACAATTTTAGTAGAGCATTTAATTTCCAGACAGAATCAAATAAAGATGGTATCAATCTTCTGTAACTCACGGCGGGGGATTAGCTCCGTTGACATAGTCTAGCAATGTATTCATCCCCATTAGTATTGATAAAGCTTCATTTGAGTGTGTGAATTCAATCCAGGCTATGTAAAATTTTTGCTAATGTCATTGTTTTGAAAAAAATAAATTCACAAGTACATTAAAAATTACTATTGTATAAAGGCGTAATTTTAAATCTTCCCTAAACTCAATCTGCTGAAGAGAATAGACATTGCTTTCTTGATAAAAACAGCACATCTTTTCAAGTTCTCAGATCTGTATTCTACCCCTGTCCTTTGATGTTTGTGTATTATAACTTACTTAATCTATATTCAGTGTTAAGCTGATAAGGCACAAAACTGACTTTTTCTTATTGGTCTAAAAAAAGAATATTTTCAGTTACTGAATACTAAATCAGTTTTAAAACTTTATGTATAATCAATCTGTTCACATAAACATCTCTGTCCTTACTAGATGTATTAGAAATATTTCGTGCACTTAGCTAATCTTCGGTTTTATAAATTCTTTTGTGTAGAATTTAAAAATAGCTATCAAAGCAGATCATTCAACAAGCCTGGGGAATGGGCTGCTTTACCAAGAGTAAATATTTATCAAAAAGTACGTGTATGATATCAGTGTCTAATAAGCAAACACATGAGAACAATTTATGTCTTGTATAACCTTGTATGTTTTCTGATTGTAAATACTGCGACCCAAACTGGTTTAAACTATGAAGGGGAATACGAAACAGTCTTGTTAGTAGATGAGCCTTTATCAGAGTTTCTCATCAATTCTTTCAGCTTTGCCTTCCTGCATTACGTTTTCAGGCTGGCCTCTCTTATGGCTGTGAAATATGAACTTCCTCCATCATTGACCCCCAGACAAGAGCATATTAACACAAAATTCCAGGAAAAGTCATGAGATTGTCCCTCACTATTACATACAAACTTCACAACCCTGTAGAGTAAATACTATCATTGTCCCCATTTTGTAGAAAAGTCAACTAAAATTAGGAGAAATTTAGTAACTTTCCCATAGTCAAATACCTGGGAAATACCTGGCAACAGAGCTTTCTCTTTTAATCTTTGTACAAGTCAGGGTCTGGTAGAAAACAGAATTCACCCCAGAGAATTTAAATGAAAGCAATTTGATGACAGGGCTGTTCCAGAGTGTGCTCAGAGTTAGCCACAGGAAACAAGGGATGGTGAGGCACCTAGGAATGGACAGTGGAGGAAAGGCCTTCCCACCCATGTGGCTGATGGACAGGAGAAGAACTGAATTCCTGGAGCTAAGTGAGAGGATGCGTCCAGGGAGCCATCCTGGTGGGATGCAGTACCCACCAGAGGTGAAGAACTGAAGTAGGGTAACTACCTTTCCTTCCCACTTCAGGTCCTCCCACTGATCAAACCTAAAGGGAAGACAACCCTTAAAGAAAACCAGAGAGATTAAGCCTCCTCCTGGGCCCAGTGGGGAGGAGAGGGGAATGGATCTCTTCAGGACACTCAGAGAATAACTAGCCCAAACACTGTAGTTGTATCTGTAGGGTCATTGAACACGTTCCACCAGCCTCAGCTAAGCATGAGCTTCCCTGGTGGTGAAGAATTCGCCTGCCAGGGCAGGAACATCAGAGATGTAGGTTTGATCTCTGGGTCAGGAAGATCCCCTGGAGGTGGATACAGCAAACTACTCCAGTGTTCCTGCCTAGAGAATTGCATGGACAGAGGAGCCTGGTGGGCTACAGTTCTTGGGTTGTAAAGAGTGGGACACGACTGAAGCGACTTAGCATTACATTTGCATTGTAGGTCATCCCAGGCAGTTTTTCTGAACCCAATTATTTGAGACTTTTCTGCATTGAGCAGAGGTGCTAATGCAGAAGTGTTAATAAATACAAAAAAATATTTGACAAAACTTTGTCAAATGATTAGCTAAATCTGATTTTCTGTTGTGAAACACTAGACTGCTTTTATAATGGCTTTGACTAAAGCAGTTTACTTATTGAAAGAAATGTGGTTAGTGTCAAAAATCGAAGTGTAAACAGAAAATGCACACTGTCAACATTAATGGGCAGTCAATTATGTATTGTACATAAATATAGCAGAAAACGAAAATAATATTTGCATAATCATGAGGGTTATAAGAATCAAAGCTTGAGCTCTAAGCTGTTTTGGTTAAAATCATATTCTCCTCATACCAGTTATTGCCTGGGATATACAAAGCTCTGTTGGACCAGTTTAATTATGTGGCAGATTCCCATGAAGTGATTATGCTAGTGATTTTTATTCATAATCTGTTATCAGTCCATTACTGGAAGGAGCTATTTACTGCTTTATCATACTCTATTCATTCTTTTGTTCATTCATTTATTCAATCAACTAGCACTGAATGTATTGCAGACATCTTGGCAGAAAGATAAGGACAACAATAACAGTAGCAGAAATAGGCATGTATGTCTGGAGTTTATTCAGTGCATACAACAAATTGCCAGCCTTTGTATTTGGCTCTTTGGGGACCATGTCTACTTATCACAAAAATTCCATAAGTCTGTGTTATTCCATTTCACAGATGATGAAATTGAGATATTGGAAATGCAGAGTCAGAATCATTGTCCTGATCAGGTTAGAATCAGCTTTTGCTTTTGCAAAAATTTATATAGTTCATAGCATGTCAAAACCAAAGGTGACAGTCTTAAAATCTAAGAAGGGAATCTATTCATGGTTCTCAGAAGTTCCTCTGTGTTAATGGGTTAGAGTATTGAGGTGAAGTTTCCATATAAATAATCACTGTAATTTATTGAATATTATAATTTAACTGTATATAAATCATCCTATTTGGAGTTTCCTTGGCGGCTCAGACAGTAAAGAATCTGCATGCAAAGCAGAAGACCCAGGTTTGATCCCTGGGTCAAGAAGATCCCCTGGAAAAGGGAACAGCTACTCATGCCAGTACCCTTGCCTGGGAAATCCCATTGGCAGAGGAGCCTGGTAGATCACAGTTCATAGGGTTGCAAAGAGTTGGACACAACTGAGCGACTAACACACACACACACACAAAGCATCTTATTTAATATTTACAACAGCTCTGTGAACTATCTCTGGTTATTTAATATCCCCTTTACAGATGAGCAAATGGAGCCCCAAAGAAGTCAAGTAATTTTCCCATGGATGCACAGCTTGTAAGTAAGAAAGGCAAATTATCCATCACTTCAATATATTGTCTTCTGATACTTTAAAATAGATCATACCCAACAATGAGGAATCACTGAACATCTCCCATAGAATGTAGGGATATAAAATAATGGACACTCTTCCTAGTTCAAATTTGTGTCTTCACTTTTCAAAAAGGATACATTTGTTCATAAAAAATCGAAAATATTCTTCAACAACACTGTTCAAATTTGAAACTGTTCTATATCAATACTGTTCAGGCCTGTATCCACTAACCAAACATGACTGTGGAGCATGAGAAATGCAAAAGGATTGAAGAACTTACTCTTAAATTTTATGTAATTTTAATGAATTTTAAGTTAATAGCCATATGTTGATATCATAACGGAGATCATATTCTTAATAATCACAATGATTTTAAATATGATTTTCATGGTACAGAGTGAATTTCTATTCTTGGAAAAATATTTACTAGGTCCATGTCAGACACTGGAGATACAAGTAATAAGACACCATCTTTGACTTTAAGGTGATTGGAGTTTAACAAAGGACACAATCTTTTAACCAAACAACAGAAATTCAGAGGGATAAATTTTATCATAGGAATGTATGCAAATTACAGCAATGGCTCACAAGAGGGATGGTCACCTCTTCTAAGAGCAGGAGACTAAGAACAGAGGAGCCTGAAGAACTTCACAGGTAGGGACTGAAATGGGTTTTGATGGTTGTGTGAGCCTTCCACAGGGAGATTCGGGGGCTATTCAAGGCAGAGAGTAAGTTCAACCACTCAGAGGTATACCTAGCACATTGTCTGATCCTCTGGCATAAAGGAAGGCTTTCTGCTACTTCTTTACCTTCTTCTGAAGCAGAGGCAGTGGTTTATAGTTACTTATGGTATACACAGAGCTGAGGATAACGTTAGGGAAAGAGGCTTTTTTTTTTTTTTTTCTTTCCACAGTCTCATCGGTACACAAAATATCAGTTTTCCCAGAATGTTCAATAGGAAGGAAGAAATGTCTTTCTTCTTCTTCTTTTCTCTCATATTTCTCAAGAGGTCCTACTCTCATGACTACAGTGAAAAGTTCATTTCTACTGGAAGGAATTTGGTGTTCAAGGTCCTCTCTGGACATTTTTTTTCAGAGCTGGAATGCTATACTGTCCTCTCAAGTACGCCTCCTTCATGCTGTGACCTTCCTCCTAGAGAAGAAATGTTTGCAGCTACCCTGCTGCTTAACCGACAGCTGGGGGAGGGATGGATAGAAAGAGAACCAGGGACTTTTCTCTGCAAGGCAGATACTCAAACTTACCTTTTCCAGTGGTAAAGCTATTTTTATTTTTTTTCCGGTTCATGGGAAAGAGGCCTGACCCTTCAGAATCCCACTGTTTGGTATCAACACAACTTCTTTTTGAATATCTTTTCTTTGAAATAAGGAAAAATGTAGTTCATTTCCTTGATTTCAACATTTTCTGTTCACAGGACTTAGGAGAGTTATTTAACCTTCTTATTGAGGCAATATAACTCTAATCTCTGTCTCTGTCTCCAACATGGCCTCTTTCTCTTGTGTGTCTGTTTTTACAGTATTAGGTTAAGTCCCATTCCAACTCAGTATGGCCTTATCTTCATTGCATCTGCAAAGACTGTTTCCAAGAAGATTACAGTCACAGGTACTAGGGGTTAGATCTTGAAACTGTCTTTGAGGGGATGTAATTAAACCATTAACACTCGCTTTCTTTTTATCTTTATAAATTTTTTTATTTATTTTTCTTTCTATTAAGACTTTTGTTTGACTGTGTGTGGTTTACCTAAGAGGTTGAAAAGTATGAACTTGCTCCTGACCCTTTGTGGCTGGGTAAACCACACATTCTGCTAGCTTAGGCTGCACACCTTTTTATCCTAAGGGCTGTCATCTCATCATATTCAAGTGCCCCCAAATTTCCAGAACACAGTATTTATGTTCTTTTAATGCACTCCTCATCAATGACCTTGACCTGGCAATGAAAGAACCTATGTCTTTCTCATCACATAAATTAGGAGTAACCTGGATGTCCACTTTTTTTCCTGGGTCACTCATTTTACTGAGTCATGCCTGCACCTTCCTTCTCTTTTGTCCTCCTCCTTCTCCGTAATACAATTCCTCATTCCACGTTTTCTTCTGGCTGCAGCTGCAGGATCTCATTGCCTTGTCTTCCAGGCAAAGAAACGCCTGATCCCTTAAGTAAACTAAAAACTAAAAACACTTATACAACACTTTCTCACTCATCCAGAGTTCCAGTGAGGGCTGTTCCAAGATTGCTCCTCAATGTACACTGTTCACTCTTGACAAGACTTAATCACCCTGCAGACTCTCCTCCTGCAACACACATGTTACAGGTTGTTGAGCTGATATTTCATTGCTGATTTTGCTGCTCATTTTTTAATTCCTATACTCATTGCTAAAAGAATTTCTTTTAGGGGATCTGTTCATGTATTCCAATGCACCATCTATCACAGTTATTTCGAGTCACAGGTCTCTGACAGACTGTCAGTTTCATACTACAAGGTGTAACAGTGGGAAAAAAAAGAAAAATCAAGAGAGGGAAAACACTAAACTTATTAAAAATCAAACATAAACATTCAGGAATGTAAAACAACCTTCCAATAGAGTTAAATTTGAAGAGAAAGTCCATACGTCTGCCACTCCCGCCTCCACAATACAAGATAACCAGAACAGGACTGAATGAGTTGCTTACCAAGTACACGACTCTCAACTATTGATTTAACCATTGACGAACAGACAACTTGCTCCCCAGACACCTTATTCCAATAGGCACTATGAGGGCTAAGTTCATACTCCCAGGCCTTCACAGACAAGCGTAGGAACAGAAATCAATTTTTAAATATACACAGACATCAAATAATCCAACCCTTCTATCCAGGTCTGATATATCTGCCAACACATATCACCTTATTTATTCAACACATATTTATTAAAGACCTACTGTGTGTTTCACATTGCCCTAGTAGTTGACATAGAGCAATGAACGATGTCTCACTCAAAGACAGCAGACGTCACAGTGGGAGGAGACTTTCTGCACATGAAAAATAAAACAGAGGAAAGTCAAGGACCAGGGAATAGGCAGTATGAGAAGGGAAATTGCCATCTTATATAGCATGGTCAGAAGAAGACCTTAAGATAAAGTGACATTTGAGCAGAGCTATGACAAATGGAAGGAAGCAAAGCGAAAAAAAAAAAAAGGAGCCAGAAGTTAGGAAGATGTGTGGTACATTCTAGTAATACCAGAGAGATCAAATGTGAGCAGGTGAAATGAATAAAGAGAGGCAAGATACGGCATGAGGTCAGAGAGGCAACGGGAACCTAAATCTTACAGGACTGTAAGACTATCTTTTCCTCTGAGCAAGACAGGAGGCTGTTGAAAGGTTTTCAGTAGAGAACTGACTTGATTCAACTGTCTATGAAAGGGTATCTCAAGTTGCATGGGCTGTAGAGCAACAGGGATGGACCTAGGAGGGCTATTTGTCAAGAAAGAAGTGATGATGGTTTTGACCTGCTCAGTATCAGACAAGGAAGTGAGAATGGGGTCAAGATATGGAAATGTTTTGAAGCTACAGAGGACTGGATGGCTGAGAGATCAAATGGGGTGTGAGAGAGAAAGAAGAGAGACAGAGATGAGTCCAAGAATTTTGGCCTGAGCCATGGGGAGGATGAAGTCACCCTTGCCTGGGATGGAAAACACTGAGGAGGCTGGGGTGGATGAAATGAAAAGTCTGGTTTGGGACTTGTTCTTTTAAGATGGCTATTCAGTTTTGACGAGGAGGTATAAAAGAAGCTTTTGATCTAGGCATCTGGAGCTCCAGGGAGAGGGTTGGGTTGTAGACATAAATTTGGGAGACGTCAGAATATAGATTACTCTCCTTTATCAGCACAGAAATGACTTGACTTTACCCAAACAAAGCAGTCATACTGTACATCTTAGCAACACATTTTATACGGCCAGTTCTGGCCTCTTGCAATGTTCTTGTAGTTTCTAAGATAAATAAACATATTATATGTTTCCCTCTGGATGCCTTTGCTAAGATCCTGTCAGCATTTCCAAAACAGTCCTTGCTTGAACAACACCATGAAGGAAAAACCTCTTGAGGAGAAAGCATTTTATTTTTTTGAAAAAATTCCTGTGTTCTCTCTTCTGTGTTTAAAATTGTATAAAATCACAGTCTAGTTTCTGTTTCCCTCAAGAGTTCACATTAACACAAATACAGCTTGGTGCCTGCCTTGAATGTGGATTAATAACTTGCTGGTGGTTTGACAGTTATGAGTAAACAGTCCTGTGCCATAAAGAAAGTATATTTTTGAAACTACAGGCGGTCTCAGTGGGCGTCAGGCCTTGTACCAGCACATCTAACTAGAAAACCACAAAAACACAAACCAGTTCCACAACTGGTCATTATTTCATGAAATCCCAGCATAGACGATTCTTTTATAACTTATATTGATCACCGGTTTATGAAGAACACATGAAGTCACTTGTTCTGGCACTGATACGTGAAAAATATAAAACATATCTTGTGAAACAAGTTACTTTTTCTCATCTTTCCGCAACACCAGTTATGTGTGTGTGTGAGTGTGTCTGTCTGTGGAGGGATGGTATCTTCTTTCAATCTTAACATGCTTATTAGAGAGAACGTGGCTTCCCTGCTGACTCAGTGGTAAAGAATCTACCAGCAATCCAGAAGACTGCCTGTAATACAGGAGATGTGGTTGGATCCCTGGGTCAGGAAGAATCGCTGGAGAAGGGAATGGCAACCTACTCTAGTATTCTTGTCTGGAGAATCCCATGGACAGAGGAGCCTGACAAGCTATAGTCCATGGGGTGGCAAGAGTCAGACATGACTTAGTGACTAAATCACCACCAAGAGAGGAAGGAAAATTTTGATTAATTTGCTCATTCATTAATGTATTCACTTAATTCACACATTTATTGAAAACTTAGAATATGACTGGAACTATGCTAGGTCTGGAGAAAATAAAAACAAAAAATGTTTATTTTATTTCCTGCAGTCAAAAACAATGGGATGTGAAAGTGAGATATTATTATTTCAATAAACTTTAAAAGTGAATAAAAGGATAATATCTGAGAAGATTCTGAGAGGAAATGAAAGTCGAAAGTATTGTGTCTCTGTTCATGATTAAAAATTATAATGTTAAACAAATTTCCTGTGGCTGCCTTTGACTTTGGGGAAAAAACATCTGGAACGCTGTGAGAAACACCAGGCCACCTACAACTCACAAAGCTTTTTCTGAGGTCTAGGAAATGATAAACAAAGCTTATGAGACCAGATGTTCATGAATGTTGTTATTTTGATTAAGATCCTTCTCATACCAGCTGGACTGATACATGGATTTTTTTCCCCAGTCTGGTATTTCTTCTCGAGCTTCAGAAACTCTCATTGATAAAGATACTAGCAATCTGTTTACCTAAGATGAAGAAAAATAGTTCATAGATTCTGAAACGGAAAGTTAGTACAGAAAACAACTACTCATTACTGAGCTGTACAACACAGCTGGGATGTCAAAGTTGCTGTCACATCCATAAGGCCTACATTTTCTCAGATATCTAGGGTCCCCCCTTGGACTCCTTTCTGAGAAAGAATGCCTTTGACCCTAGTGGGCAAAAATTAAAAATCAGCTAATAATATAAACACAGCCTTTTTGTAGGTTGCTAGAACTCTTTGACTTTGGTCCTTTTTGACTCTACAGATAGTACACTGATTAGAAGTTGTTTCAGCTTATTTTTTCACCTGGGCAAACATGTATTTTTGCCCTGTTTTATTGATATATTGGAGAAGGAAATGGCAACCCACTCCAGTACTCTTGCCTTGAAAATCCCATGGACGGAGGATATAATTGACGTTATATTTAAAGTGTGCAGTTGACCCTTGAACAACATTAGTTTGAACCATGCAGGTCCACTTACACACAGATTTTTTCAATAAAGACATATAGCATGATCCACAGTTGATTGAATCCATGGGTACAGAATAGCAGATGTAGAGGACTGACTGGGACTTGAGTCTCCACAGGTTTTAGTTTCTGTGGGAGGTCCTGGAATTCATCCCTCATGAAAACCAAGGACAACTGTACAACATAATGATTTGGTGTTTACTATATATATATATATATAGTAAACTATATATACAGTCCACCCCCGTGGACTGTAGCCCTCCAGGCTCCTCTGCCCATGGGATTCTCCAGGCAAGAATACTGGAGTGGGTTGCCATTTCCTTCTCCAGGGGATCTTCCCGACCCAGGGATCGAACCCAGGTCTCCCACATTGCAGGTAGACGCTTTAACCTCTGAGCCACCAGGGAAGCCCGTATATATATATGGGCTGATTCTAAAGTGTACATGAAAATACAAACAACCAAGTAGATATAAAGCTTTTTTTTTTTTTCAAGGAAAGTGTCAGACATTTATACTGATTTATTTTTTTCAAGTTCTATTGATGCTGTGGTGTGGCATTAGTGAAGGGAGAGACATAAAGATCAATTGAACAAAAGAGACCAGCCCAGAAATGAGCCCATGCATATACAGCCAAATGATTTTCACCAACAGTGACAAGGCAATTCAAAGGAGACAGAGGCTTTAACAAACGGTCACGGAACAACTGGATACTGGCATGATGCAACGCAAATTCATATATATATATATGGGCTTCCCTGGTGTTTCAGATGGTAAAGAATCCTGCAATGACGGAGACCTGGGTTTGATCCTGGCAACCCACTCCAGTATTCTTGCCTTGAGAAGCCCCATGGACAGAGAAGCCTGGTTACAGTCCATGGGGTCATAAAGAGTCCGACATGACTGAGCAGCTAAGTATATATAGTGAAACAATAACCACAATAGGTTTAGTTAACATCCATCTATTTATATCCATTCTCTGGGTTTTCTCTCAGTAGCAATAGTAACAATAGCGATAGGAATGCTTCTCTGCACAGATATGACAGTGTTTGGTTGACACTGATATAATCTCATTGCTGTTTTACAACCAGCAATGGAATTGGTTTACATTCTGCTACACAAAAGAGACAAGGAATAAGTGATTTTAAAAGGCTTTGATAGAGAAATAAAATTAAACATAGGTCTAAACATAGGATTATCCATTGGCAGGGGACAAGGGGTTACACTGATAACAGAACCCAGGAAGATCTTTTCTCCCATTCCATCATCTTATTGGTATCTCCTTTACCCCTTCACTGGCTTACTTCTTCATTCTCCCATTTATCTATTGCCTTCCTTTTATGGACTGAATGTTTGTGACATTCCAAAATTCATGTGTTGAAACCCTATCTAAAGTGATCGTATTAAAAGCTGGGATATTTTTCTCTAAGAACAGGAAATATCAAGAATGAAAGTTTTTTACTCTATTAAACACTGTACAGAAAGTCCTAGATAATGTGGTAGACAAAATAAATAAAAAACATGAAGATTAGAAGAAAGCTGTAAATCCATTTTTATTTGAGGATAAAGTGAATATATCCATAGAAAATACTAAGATGACTATTAAAATTAATAAATGAATTTAGCAAGATCACAGAATACAAGGTTAATATACAGAAATCAAGTCTGTGTTTATTAGCACCAAAAATCTGGAAAAAAAACTTTTATTCTGTTTACCTTAGAATTATAAAATGTATGTTTGAAAACTTATGAATAAATTTAACAGGGGACATATAAAAGACCATATACACAGAAAACTATAAAATGTCCCTTATAGAAATCAGAGAAGACACTAACGATGAAGATATATACAGTGTCCATAATTTGACAGTTCAATATTGTAAGATAGTTGACCTATTGATTCATCACTTCCCTGATAGCTCAGACAGTAGAGAATCTGTTTACAGTTCAGGTGACCTGGGTTTGCTTCCTGGGTCAGAAGGACCCCTTGGAGAAGGGAATGACAACCCACTCCAGTATTCTTGCCTGGAGAATCCCATGGACAGAGGAGCCTGGCAAGCTACAGCCCATGGGGTCACAAAGAGTTAGTCATGACTGAGTGACTAACACAATCAATAGATTCATCAGAATTCCAATCATAATTCTAAAAAGACTTAATATAGAAATTGACAAGCTGATTCTAAAGTGTACATGAAAATACAAACAACCAAGTAGATATAAAGCTTTTTTTTTTCTTTTCAAGGAAAGTATCAAACACTTATACTCATTTTTTTTTTCAAGTCTATTGATGCTGTGGTGTGACATTAGTGAAGGGATAGATATAAAGATCAATTGAACAAAAGAGATCAGCCCAGAAATGAGCCCATGCATATACAGCCAAATGATTTTCACCAACAGTGACAAGGCAATTCAAAGGAGACAGAGGCTTTAACAAACGGTCCTGGAACAGCTGGATACTGGTATGAAACACAACGAATACTGACCACTACCTAACACTGTGCGTGCTAAGTCACTTCAGTTGTGTCTGATTCTTTGTAACGCTATGGACTGTGGCCTGACAGTCCCCTCTGTCTATGGGAATCTCCAGACAAGAATATTGAAGTGGGGTATCATGCTCTCCTCCAGGGGATCCTCCCCACCCAGGGACTGAATCCGTGTCTCTTATGTCACCTGCATCGGCAGGCACGTTCTTTACCACTGGGAATACCTGGGAAGCCCACCTGCCACTCTACATAAAACTTAACTCAAAAGGGATCATAAATGTAAAAACTAAAACTACAAAATTCTAGAAGAAATCATAGGATAAAGTCTTTGTGACTTGAGGTAAGCAAAGATTTCCTAGATAAGATACAAAAAACATGAACCATAATAGAAAAAGTTGACAAGCTGAACCTTATCAAAACTAAAATTTTTCCTCTTCAGAAGACATTATAAGAAAAATAAAGAAAGCTACAGAGATAGCTTGAGATAAAACATTTACAATATATATATTTAACAAAGTGCTTTTACCCAGAGTGTGTATATACGTGTGTGTAGGTATGTGTATGGGCTTCCCTGGCGACTCAGTGGTACAGAATCTGCCTATTCAGATTCTTTGCTCATTGTTTTAAACTGGACTGTAGTTTTTGTTTTTAATATGAGTCGTATGAGTTATATATCTTGGATACTAACCCCTTATCAGACATATTATGTACAAATATTTTCTCCCAGTCAGTAGGTATCTTTTAATTTTGTTGATGGTTTCCTTCACTGTGCAAAAGTTGTTACGTGTGATTAGGTTTCTTTTTCTTTTTTTTTTTTTTTACTCTTATTTCCCTTGCCTAAGGGAGATATATCCAAAAAAATATTGCTAAGACCGTTGTCAAAGAGCCAACAGTAGTATTTATCTAGAGTCAATTTCTGAAAGAGGAAGAGCTTTTATAGTCTCTAAACTTTTGCCTTAGTTAATATTTTTTCTTGCATGAACTTGTGGGTTGGAGTTTCAATAAGCTACATGCAAAAATGGTATTCCATGTGCAGCAATGTAAGTTTGGAAATGGAGAGGCAATTCATTTTTATAACATCTTATACAGGCTTTTTGTTTTTGTTTCCTGGTAGAGACACACAAATGATGCACTTTTGAATTTCTAAGTAATTTTTTAAACTTTCCTCTTTTTATTGTACCTGGAAAGATACGATGACCAAATGATGGAACCAGAAATGTCTTCCTTAGCTCAGCAAGTTCATATTCTAAAAATCATTATGAAAGATCAGAATGTTGCATGTCACTTAGTTTCCCTGCTCAATATATAAAAGGATTATTTTTTAAAAAGCCAAAAGAAAGAAAAAGACAAGAGGAAGAATATGAAGTGTTTGTTGATGGGCAAAATGCAAGTCTGAATGGAGAATACTCAAGGATGAAAAAGCATTGTAAAAATAGCTAGAACTTTAGGAAAATATTCTGCAACATACACTGAAAAGGAGAACTGAACTGGCATGGGGGATTACTGCTTTGAAAATCATTTATCAAGAAAATAGAAACTGAAAACTTCTAAATAGATATTGAAAAAGCATGTATGAAACTGGAGATATTATTGCTGTTCAGTCGCTAAGTCACGTCTGACTCTTTGAAACCCCATGGACTGCAGCACTCTAGGCTTCCCTGTCCTTCACTATCTCCTGGACTTCGCTCAAACTCATATCCATTGAGTTGGTGATACCATCCAATCATCTTATCCTCTGCCATCCCCTTCTTACTCTTGCCCTCAAACATTCCCAGCGTCAGCGTCTTTTCCAGTGAGTTGGCGCTTCACATTAGGGGGCTAAAGTATTGGAACTTCAGCTTCAGCATCAGTCCTTCCATGAATATTCAGGGTTGATTTCCTTCAGGATTGACTGGTTTGATCTCCTTGCCAGTCCAAGGGACTCTCATGAGTCTTCTCAGTTGAAAGCAGCAATTCTTCAGTGCTAAGACAAAGAGAAAGAGAGAACTGGGTGGTGGACAGAGCATAAAAAATGAAAATACAGTATGAGAAAAATAAGATTTTTTAGAAACAGTAAAGATGTAAATCAATACTGCAGAAATAAAGGAAAAAGACAAAGATGTGAATAGACCAATAGGACGACAAATAAAAACCGAAAGAGGAAACTATCCCATAGGTAAGTGCTGTTCTTTAAAAATGAACTAAGTCAAACAGTCCAAAATAAATAAAGGCAGAATAGGAGAAACATCTTCTGAGTTGAAGACTGGAATCTGAAGCTTACCAGGGCATGAAATATGAATGGAAAAAAATATTAAATTTTTTAAGACTTTTTAAGAAACCTGGTAATGTACTTGTATATCAAAAATGAACTTAATACCAACCACAAAAATATCACACAGGTATAATGTGGGACAAACAACAAATAAGAGTCTTTCCATAGGTGGAAAACTATTACATGTGCCTTGGATTTCTCTACAGCACCAGACTCCAGAAGAACATGGAGTAAAATTTTTAGTATTTTGAAAATTTTCTGACTATGCCTATGTACTCTTTTGTGTTATTTCCCTGAGGCTTGGCAATTGATAAATATTGTTAACTGCATTCAGAAGGAATAGATAAAAATACGAGTAGAGAAAGCCTTCTAAAATCACTAGGGAACACAGTAGTGTACTGTAATAAACCCACAGAATTTTAAACAAGGAGTATCAGTTTTGCTTACTAAGTAGGAATTAGTGTACCTGTTTTTCAACTAATCATTATTAATATTCTTAACTTCTTGTTGTCCAAAAGAATGAAATATGATTTTCATTCCTTCCACATTATTGAGATAATTAAACATTTCTTGTCAATATGATAGAGAGTCATTGATTAGTTCACCCAAAGTCTGGGAAGCTTTTATGATAATCCATCAATAGTAGTGAAGTTGCTCAGTCATGTCCGACTCTTTGGGACCCCGTGGACTGTAGCCTACCAGGCTCGTCTGTCCATGGGATTTTCCAGGCAAGAATCCAGGAGTAGGTTGCCATTTTCTTCTCCAGGGGATCTTCCTGACCCAGGGACTGAACCCAGGTCTCCCACATTGCAGGCAGATGCTTTTACTGTCTGAGCCACCAGGGAAGTCACAAACATAACATCCGAAGTACCTCTCAGTAAGCCCCCTTTTCGTCAACTCTGCTATCAACCAGTTCAATACCATCATCCCTCATCTGAGATGTGGCATATTCTGAGTGATCTTCATGCTTCTACTTGCCCCCCCATCCCACTTCTACACGATCTATAAGGCTTTACATGAAAACTTTCTTGTCCAAACTTCTTCACTTAACTCTCACTAGTAACACGCCAAGCTGGTCCTACCTCAGGGCATTTATATATGCTCTTTCCTCTGCCTAGGACACTTTTATCCGTGCTCAAATGCTGTTTTCATGCCCATCATCTATAAAACAGGATATATTTTCATCAATTTCCATCTGTCTACCTTATTTTATTTTTCGTAGTACTTACACTATCTTCTGACATTGTCCTGTTTCCTCGTTCACTATCTTTTTCCCCCAAACAAGCTCCTTGAGGGCAGGGACCTTGTCCATCTTGTTCGTTGCTGTATGCCAAGAACAAGGGCTAATTGTAAACACACAGTTGGACATTCCCTATATCTTGAGCAAATGAATGAAAAATTAATTTAATGAATGAATGCTAGAGCAAAGACCATTTGGTTTAATGATATACTCTCACTCACAACTAGCTACTCAGAAAGTTTGAAATTATTATTCAAAACTGTGCAAACTCGTTGTTTTTATTCACCTTCTTTTCCTTAATTTGGTCTTCAGAGTGGAACAGTTAATAGAGATATTTTTTAACCATCTTCCAGAAGAATCTGAGGGAGTAGCCAGGATTCTAGAAGGCAGGGTAAGGAATAGGTTCAAGGTGACACAAGATTAGCATTTAATAAAGCTTTCATCGCTTCTTGTATCTGCTGTATGAAACAAGTGTGTCCTGGTGGGATTTGTGATACTGATAATTCATTTTTTTTTTAACAAGATTACTTCCATTTAGCCATAAGTTTCCAAAGAATAATTGACTGAAGAGAGGGGGCAGGGGAGAGAGGGAGAGAGGAAGGAGGAGGAGGAGGAGGAGAGGAAAAATAAGTAGCAGTAGAAGGACGGGGAAGAGGAAGAGAAGAAAGGAAAGGAAAGGAGGGAGGAAGGAGAAGAGACAAAGAAGAAAGAAAAGAAGTCTCCATTTCAACAGCTGGATTAAATTAGAAAACCAAATGAAATTCTCTGGGTTGGGTTCTGAAACTAGAAAGCTGCAGTTGTGGTGAAACACCACATTATTTTCAGCAAGCAAAATGAGGGGAAATCACATCTGTTGTCCTGGGGTCTATAAATGTTGGTGGGTTAGACAGACAGACACCTTAGGGAACAGTGCTCAGGAATTCTGATCATTACTGATGAAATGGAAAATTAGAGTTAATGAAGTTTAAAAACAGTCACCTAAAAGATTCCATTTTGCAAACTGAGCCAGGATTTGTTTGAGGTTGGCTTCTGTTTACATGAGGCATAATGTCTGAAAAGCTTCCTTTGGTCATCAGATGGTACATCTATTTAAAACAGCATTTTTTTGAGGTGAGGAAATGCTGAGCACCCAGAGTACTTTCTTCAAAATAAACATGGGCCTGAAAATAAGGGAAGATATTCTTGACAAAATGTATCATAATATTTATCATATTATTTGAAAATGGGATATGAAGAAATTCATAGCATTAAAAATTTTAATTATCTTTTCTCAAATTTGAAATACAAAGTATAAATTCATTTTTAGAAACTACTATGATTGTCAAAGTATGAAAATTAAATGAAACGTTTGAAAGTTTTGGGCTCCCCATGTGGTGCTAATGGTAAAGAATCCGCTCGCCAATGCAGGAGGCGCAGGTTTGATCCCTTGGTCAGGAAGATCCCCTGGAGAAGGAAAAGGCAACCCACTCCAGTATTCTTGCTTGGAAAATTCCACAGGCAGAGGAGCCTGGCGGGCTGCAATCTATGGGGCTGCAAAGAGTTGGACACAACTGAGCGACTGAGAACACACACAAGGTTTTATCCAAAATGCCCACATAACTTTAACAGGCACACTTTGCATTTTGTTTCTGGTTGGAATAAAAATACATAAATAAGATAGAGAATTAGATCAAAAGTACAAAAAGAACCCATAGAATAATGGATTCTGTATTTGTATTTAGGAATTTGCCATTATTAAGAATTTTCTTAGATGATTATTTTGATATTAGGTTATGTAAAATTATGTGACTAGAGATAAAGAAATCTTTAGTTCAAGGAGATAATTGTGTCAGTGACTTCACTTTAACACGTCGTTGTTAGGTATGTATTCTGACGCAAGAGCATACAGTTATATCATTGCAAAGAGAGATTATGAATTTTTATATTGCACTTTTACTGAATAAAAATGTTTCTTCTTTTTTCTTTGTTTTTTAAAAAATTATTTATTAATTTTTAATCTTTTAAATTAACACTGAAAACATTTTGTATTGGGGTATGGGTATAATTTTAGCAATATGTTATATTCCATTATATGAACTTATCTACCATAGTCACTTAAACATGTTTTTTTTCCTTTAAATTAGAATTTCTTCTAACTTTCTTTTATTTTTTTATGGAAGAACTTTTCAATTTTTAGTTTTGCTCACAAAATTTTAAAAATATTCTTCCTTTGAATTGGCTCACACGCTCTTCCAACTTTCTATTACCATAAAATAATATATAATGTTTAAAAATTATATATTATATAAAAATTTATTGTCCTGATTATAAATCACTTATTTTGATATCTAGACATGGAGATCACTGGATCAAAGGCTTTGAACATTCCACTACATTTTGCCAAAGAAAAGATTTTTCTTAAATGGTATTTCATAGGTCTAAAATGGTAACTTCTTTTTCCTGCTTACTATTACTTTTGTTGTTTTTTCTTTTTTTTAAGCTTGTTACACTTTACTGACTTCATTATAATGATAAAGATTATAAAATTCAAAGAAGTTAAAAAAAAAAAAACTGCTAGAAAAGAGGAAAAACCCAGCAAATTAATGAAGGAAATAATCCTGCCACCAGTTTTCAAGTCCTATATTCTTTATCATTTACATGCAAATTTATGGTAATATCATGTTTTAAACTGGCAATAAGAAACTTAAATCTGTGAGATTCGTAGTAAGAATATTTTTGAAACACAAATTGGTTGAGAAGTAGAAGTTTAATACTGCTGTGAGGCAAAAGAACCCAACTTAAATGCTTTCATGACAGAGCCTAAGAAGTATGGGGAAATTCGGATTATCACAGAGCCTTTTGGAAAACCTCACATAACCCCAGGACTAATTACCTCCATTATGGTTTAATTTTTAAAAGATATTCATCAGACTCAGAATCAAATTCAGAATCCTTTGGCATATATAATATTTTAGCTGTGAGTGGGTTAAACCATGATGTTCATGTACTTGTTCATTCATTCAACAAATATTAAACTCCTACTCTGTGCAGAACATTGTGATAGACGCTGGAGGTATTACAGTGAAAATAACAGCATAAAAAGCAAGTAGGATCACACTCCATTGAGGAATACACACACACACACACACACACACACACACACACACAGAGTAAGCAGCTGCTGCTGCTGCTGCTAAGTCGCTTCATATGTGTCTGACTCTGTGTGACCCCATAGAAGGCAGCCCACCAGGCTCCCCCGTCCCTGGGATTCTCCAGGCAAGAACACTGGAGTGGGTTGCCACTTCCTTCTCCTAGAGTAAGCAGAGAAATAAATAAAAGGCAAATTGTAATAGGTGCTATTGAAATGGAGCAGCACCCTATAGTCAGTCCCTCCATGTCCTCCACCTGCCTTTTGTCTGTAGAAAAACTTTAATAAGTCTAATCAGAGAAGTGACAAAATGCAGAAGCAAAGGAAAGCAGTCAAATAAGACCAAATAACAATAGCTTGGTCATTAAGCAGTCAAGAACCCTTAGCGCCTCCTCAAGGGCTATCGATAATATTCTGAGTTATATCCCTTGAGCTGTTTCACAAGTTCTGAAACCCCATCAGGTAGAAGAAGTTAACTACGTGATGACCAGACTGTAGCCATAACAAGTTGCCACAGTTCCGAGAGCTGGCCTCTAAGAAAGCGGAACAAATCAACCCTGAAACTGAAGATTAACTGCACTTAACAGTCAAGATGACGCTGATCTGATCTCTACGTGACCAATTTCAAGATGACTGTCAGAGCTGACTGTGCTGTTTCTACATGTAGACCCTCCCTCTGCCTATAAACCCTCCTGCCCACTGATTGTTAGGGGGTGGGGTTAGTGGGGTGGGGAGAGTTGGCCTTTGGATGGGAGTCTGCCCCTGCCCCATCATTGCTGGCCTCTGAAGTAATCAACCTTTTCTTTCCACTAACCTTGCCTGTTTATTGGCTTTAGAGCAGCAAGCAGCCAGACCCCACTTCTGATAACATTATGACAAAAGCTAAAGAGTAACTGAGACAGACAGCCTGCAGAGAGTAGAGCCACAGGGCTTCCATGTACTGTGAGGCAAAAGGGCCCAACTTAAATGCTTTCATTACACAGCCTAAGAAGTGTGGGGAAGTTTGGATTAACACAGAGTCTTTTGGAAAACTTTACATAATCCCAGGACTAACTACCTACATTATGGTTTAATTCCTAAAAGATATTCACCAGACTCTGAATCAAATTCAGACTTCTTCAGCATACATAATATTTTAGTTGTGAGTGGATCAAACCATTATCTTCATCTACTTGTTCACTCAGTCAACAAATATTTAAACTCCTACTCTGTGCAGAACATTGTGACAGACGCTGGAGGTATTACAGTGAAAACAACAGCATAAAAAGCACATACGTTGGAAGACTTGAGCTGGGCGTGGTGGCAAGGGTTGGTGAGAGAATGAGTATCCAACGGGAAATGGAGAACATGAGAGTATCTCCTCTCTCAGGGATAAGAAGTTAAGGAATTTGGACCCTCATGTATATGAGGTCTGATTTTCTTCATCTTTAACATAGACTTAGTAATTTGTATGTCACTGAGTTTTAATAAGGATCCGTTCAAATAACATACAGAAAGGGCTCTCTAAATTGTAAATCACTAAGACATTAGTGGTCTTGATTAGCTTTGTCGAGAACGGTAAACTGGTGAATTTCTCTAGATATCACTACCACAAAAGACTCTTAAGAAATAAGGCATTAAAATACACTGCTTAGATGAATGGATAAGAAAGCTGTGGTATGTATACACAATAGAATATTACTCAACCATTAAAAAGAATACATTTGAATCAGTTCTAATGAGGTGGATGAAACTGGAGCCTATTATACAGAGTGAAGTAAGCCAGAAAGAAAAACACCAATACAATATACTAACGCATATATATGGAATTTAGAAAGATGGCAACAATAACCCTGTATGTGAGACAGCAAAAGAGACACAGAGGTATAGAACAGTCTTTTGGACTCTGTGGGAGAGGGAGAGGGTGGGATGATTTGGGGGAATGGCATGAAAACATGTATAATATCATATAAGAAATGAATCGCCAGTCCAGGTTCGATATAGGATCCTTGGGGCTGGTGCACTGAGATGACCCAGAGGGATGGTACGGGGAGGGAGGTGGGAGGAGGGTTCAGGATGGGGAACACGTGTATACCCGTGGCAGATTCATGTTGATGTGTGGCAGAACCAATACAATATTGTAAAGTAATTAGCCTCCAATTAAAATAAATAAAATTAAATTTTAAAAAATAAGCTGCTTAAGGAGCTCTGCATATACAGTAAGATGTGTTTACAGAGACTTGGTGCTTTAGAGTGACCATCTGCAAACATGTAATAATGTCTTTAACATATTTCACCACTTCAATTGGTAAGACTCCTGCATTAGAGGAAGAGGGAAACCTTGGAATTTCATTTAAGAAGAAAGTGACATTTGGAATTGAGGAAGGGAGACAGAGGGCTCAAATTTTACCATGGGTTTACTATATCTGAAAAATACTCACTTTATCTTTTTTACTTTTTCTAAGGAATGCCCCCCAAATGTATACTACAACAGTATTCCTTAAGTAAGAGCCATAAATAAGAGCTAAAAAATTGAAGTAGTGAATCTAAAAGTAGTGATATACCCCTTCTTTTGTTCGCTTTTCTGTTCTATTTAGTTTTCTTCTGTGTGGAAAACATATGTACTAAATGTATATATAAAACATATATATACATAATGTGTGTGTGTATATATATTCACTTAATGTATATATATATATATACATTAAATGTGTATATATGTATATATTAAATGTATATACATGTTTTATATGCATTTACATTACATTTTATATTTATATATATAATTACATAATTATAAAATAGGTAGCTATGTATTAATACATTCACATTATATGTATTCACATTATAGATAAAATAATAATAGATATTGCATTTATCACAAAGTAATCATAAGAGCAGTACAGGGAAATATAATTGGAAAGCAAGCAGGAAAAGGGGGAGGAAGGGAGTCGGTGTTAAGAAGGATCTTAATAATATTTATGGACAAAATGATTAGCATTTGAGATTTAGAAATGTGGGATTTGTATTTTCAGTGCTTGTGAGCCATGATCCAGTACAACCACCTACCTGTTTTTCTCTTAGATACTCATCCTATTCTTTTTTCTCAAAGCAGCAAAGTGAGATATGACTCATTTAGGGATTCCACTCTGAGTCATGACCACAGCGATCAGAGAAATAAACGCAGACTTGGGAGCACTCGCTCCCTCCTTCCTGGGACTGGTGGCCAAGTCTAGTGTACAGCATCACTTCTGGGAAGAACAACCCACATGTCCACAAGCAAATGTCTCAGTGTACTTCCTAAGTTACTCCCAAGTCTATTCCCAGAATGGACATTAACCAGACCAGGAACAAATTTATTATGACTTTATTTTTCCTTGATCCCAAAGGAATATTAAATACACAGATTTGGCAATGTAAAACAGCTGAATAATGCTACTAAAGCTCATAGCTCAGCTCACCTTCCTAACTGGATGGAGTGGTGTGTGTGTGCTCAGTCGTGCCCAACACTTTGCAACCCTGTGGACTGTAGCCAGGACAGTCCATGGGATTTTCCAGTCAAGAACACGGGAATGGGTTGCAATTTCTCCTCCGTGGGATCTTCCTGGCTTAGGAACCAAACCTGTGTCTCTTGCACCTCCTGCACTGTCAGGCAGGTTCTTTACCACTGGCCACCTGGGAGGCCCTAATTATCCTAATACTGAATAATAAATGCTAAAAATAGAAAGCCTAGTTCTCTAATGTTCTCTAATGTTAAAGGATAAATTAAGAGATAGCATATGATGTGGCTATAATTGATTTTTTAAAAACTCTATCAAACATATCAGAAGCCATAGATCTGCAGAGAAGAGTATCTTCTAATCAAACATCTTTGGAGATTTTATTTAAATGAACTCATGGGTTTGTAAAATGTTTTGAAACTGTTATAAGCACGATAGTGGCTTCTTAGACGCACATCCTCATTCCCAGAAGTTGTGAACAGGTTATATTATGTGGCAGTAAGGAATTAAAATAGTTGACAAAATTAAGAACTCAGTTGTCCTTAAAATGGGCTTCCCAGGGGCTCAGTGATAAAGAATCTGCCTATTAAGGCAGGAGACTTGGGTTTGATCCCTGCACTGGGAAGATCCCCTGGAGGAAGAAGTGGCCACCCACTCCAGTTCTCTTGCCTGGAAAATTCCACGGACAGAGGAGCCTGGTGGGCTGCAGTCTGTGGGGTCACAGGGAGTCGGACACACTGAGCACATGTCCTTAAAATAGCTGATTACCCTGTGTTATCTGTGTGGGCCTCATGGAATCACAGGGTCATTACAAAAGGAAGAAGGAGTCAGAAGAGCTAACGTCACAGTGATGTGATGTGATGTGATATGATGTAAGACTCAAGTGACCATCGTCAACTCTGGAGACGTGGACATGAGACAAAAAACAAACAAACAAAAACAAAAAACATGGATATCTCTAAAAGTTGGAAAAAGCAAGAAAATGAATTGTCTCTTAGACTTCCCCCTCAAAATGCAGCCCTGTAGATACTTTGATTTTAACCCAGTGAAACTCATTTTGCATTTCTGAGTTTCAGAACTGAAATTCAATCAGCCCAGTTCACTTCAGTCACTCAGTCGTGTCTGACTCTTTGCGACCCCATAAATCGCAGCATGCCAGGCCTCACCAACTCCCGGAGTTCACTCAGACTCACGTCCATCGAGTCCGTGATGCCATCCAGCCATCTCCTCTGTTGTCCCCTTCTCCTCCTGCCGCCAATCCTTCCCAGCATCAGAGTCTTTTCCAATGAGTCAACTCTTCACATGAGGTGGCCAAAGTATTGGAGTTTCAGCTTTAGCATCATTCCCTCCAAAGAAATCTCAGGGCTGATCTCCTTCAGAATGGACTGGTTGGATCTTCTTGCAGTCCAAGGGACTCTCAAGAGTCTTCTCCAACACCACATTTCAAAAGCATCAATTCTTTGGTGCTCAGCTTTCTTCACAGTCCAACTCTCACAACCATACATGACCACTGGGAAACATAATAAATGTATGCTATTTTAAGCCATTAAGCTCATGATCATTTATTATAAGAGGAATGGGAAAACTAATCTTGGAGCCCATCTAAGTCCCTCCTTCTCCTCCCTCTGTCTACTCTGGCCTTGGTTCTGTTACTCTAGTGACTGCAGAGTCAACCACTCAAGTAGGGATTCGTTTGGGAGTCATAGCCAACCATCAGGAAGTTATTCAAAGCCAGCCGGAGATGCTGTGAGATAGCCTTCACGGAGAATTGATGAGTACAGGAACCAACCCAGAGATAAAGAGGACACAGACTCAGGAGCAAAGTTCCCAGTGCAGAGGTTCATCAATGAAGATAGGGAGGAACAAAAGAACCATTATATATTAATCCTTGTAGCTGCTCCTGCCCTACCTAAGCCCCTGGCACCAGGAACATATGTTAAGCTCCACACCCAGATTCCATCCTGGAGTTAAACTCTGGAAGGCTAGAGTGAAGTTGCTCAGTTAGTCCAACTCTTTGTGACCCCATGGACTGTAGCCTACCAGGTTCCACCATCCATGGGATTTTTCAGGCAAGGATACTAGAGTGGGTTGCCATTTCCTTCTCCAGGAGATCTTCCTGACCCAGGGATTGAACCCAGGTCTCCCACATTGTAGGCAGCCGCTTTACCTACCATCTGAGCCACCAGGGAAATCCCTGTGGAAGGCTAAAGGACAATCAAATTGAGAGAGGCCTTTTAAATAGAGATTAACAAAATACTAAGTTCAGATTTCCTACCATCCAGTGTTGGTGGAAGAGAGATTAAACAAAACAAACAAAAAACCCTTCAATTTTCTTTGTTCAACTGAACACAGTGCATTAATTTTCAATCAACATAAAATGAATAAAAAACCTGTGACTAACTAGCTTCTAGGTTAGCCAGAGTCCTGAAGACCCTGAGTCTTTTAACATCCTCTTTCCTCAAATTTGCATTATTTAATAGACTGAATAGATAAGGAAAGCTATGATAAAACCTTCCCCTTGGGGGTCTTCCTGACTCACTAATCCTGAATTTTCTCCATTAATTGCACATTTTTTACCTAAAAAAAAAAAAAAGTCAGACACACTCTTTGCATAAGACAACTGAGAATGCAAAGAATTATGAAGGGACTGTTAATGTACAAGAGACCAGAAGACATAAGGCTTTTGGAATCTAAAGTCCTGAGGAGAAGATCATTTCAATAGTCCAAAGTTGGGTGTTCTCCATACCTGAAATTAGCCTAAGACCTCTAAACTTACAGTGATGTTATCTTCCACTTTACCAAGAAGCAAACAAACAGAAATGAGTAGAATCCAAGTCTTGGATCATCTATTACATAGAAAAGCAAAAAAATAGAGAAATGAATAGAACATAACTTTCATCTGCTTATCATAATCACTTTCAGTGCTTGCTAAAAATGTAAATGTCATAGTCACACACACTCAGTTAGGATCTCCAAGGGAAATCTCTTGGGAATTTGTATTTTTTTAAGTTCCTTGAATGATGTCGATCAATAAACATCTTTGGAGATCATTAACTTATTTTGAAATATGAGTTATGTCCAAAACTAACTAGAGTAGGAAAAAACACAGTTTCTTTTTAATACAGAAATACTTAAATCAATAAATCATTGCCAAGATTATTATAATGGATCTGCCCCATTTTCTCGTTGGAAACTTTAGAAGAACTTTTATTGACATGGTAATTGTATTGTTGTGCAAAGGAAGAAATTGAGTATGGGTTAGAATATAATAGGTCTGGGTGAGTATCCAAAAATATATATTCTGCAGAGGGGAACTCTAGAACACTAGAGTCTTCAATATTGAAATAATTATCATAAAAAAACCCTCTGTGGTTTATGAATAAGTTAACTACAACTTGCATTTTAAAACCCCAGAGCTATTTTCTAAAATTCTTTTCTGAAACTTAGGGGAAACCATATAGCCCCGGAAAATGTGTATTAGAAAGTGTACTAACGACTTTTATCTTATAGGTCAATCATTTTCTTGCACATGTAAGAGGGGGGATATTTGGAATGAAGGGTAGATATTAAATTTCAGGACCAAAGTTTTAAACACTAAAATAATGAGTATTTACACCACTTTCTGTTAGGAATTTATTTGTTTTAGTGGAACTTGTCTTATAATGAGTCTATATTATGTCATTTTCAAAATATTAATATGACTTTGGTACTAACTAAACACTTTAGGATTATTTCAATTTTTATAAACTTTATTTAGTTTCATGATATGGCTGCTGGACTCCTAGGCTGAAACCAAAATATTTTTAATTTTTTTTTCTATTTGTGCATAAAGCCTTGATTAATTTAGTTCCTTTGAAAACAATATGTTCTGAACCATCATAGAGTTAATCAGAAGAAAAAGAGATTTATTTTTTAACTTTTAATGTGTATACAGACCTTCTATTCTTGAACTCAGTCATGGGAAAACAATTAATTCTTAAAAAATAGGTTTCTCCATCCTTTGCCTCTTTCAAAATCTTTCACTCTGCCTCAAATGGTGTGAACGAACTAGTCTGCCCTTGTACTCAGTTGCTTCATCTGTGTTTGATTCTTTGCAACTCTGTAGACTGTAGCCCACCCAGACTCCTCTGTCCATGGGATTCTTCAGGAAGAATTCTGCCCTTCCGTTCAGCTGAGTTGCTCAGTCATGTCTGACTCTTTGTGACCCCATGGACTGCAGCATGGCAGGCTTCCTTGTCCATCACCAATTCCTGGAGCTTGCTCAAACTCATGTCCATTGAGTCAGTGATGCCATCCAATCATCTCATCCTCTGTCATTCCCTTTTCCTCCTGCCCTCAATCTTTCCTAGCACCAGAGTCTTTTCCAGTGAGTCAATTCTTCACATCAGGTGACCAAAGTATTGGAGCTTCAGCTTCAGCATCAGCTTTTCCAATGATTATTCGAGACTGATTTCCTTTAGGATTGACTGGTTTGATCTTGCAGTCCAAAGGACTCTCATGAGTCTTCTCCACCACCACAGTTCGAAAGTATCAGTTCTTTGGTGCTCAGCTTTCTGTGTGGTCCAAATCTCACATCCATACAAGACTACTGGAAAAGCCATAGCTTTGACTATATAGACCTTTTTTGGCACAGTAATTTCTCTGCTTTTTAATATGCTGTCTAGGTTGGTGTAGCTATTCTTCCCTGAAGAATCCCAGTTCAACCTTCACTGCAAAGCTTCATTTTGATTTTTACTTCCTAAGGTAAAATCCTCTTCAATCAGTCAGGCCTGGTTCTGCTGCTGTTACTCTCTCTTATTCTTCCCTCTGTAGAAGAATTTGCCATATAGCATCACAACTACGTGCTTATTTGCAAATTTCCTACCTCACCGACTCTGTGCTTCTTGAGGACATGGGGCTGCTCTCTAGTCCAATATGGTGCCTAAGTCTCTATCGGTATTTATGTGTGGACTGATAAATAAATTTTGGTTTTCTTTCAAGGGGCAAATCAGAACTTTATAACTTTTGCACACTTATTTTATTGCCATGTATTTTTTTTTTAATGTTTTTGGACCGTTTTTAAAGTCTATTGAATTTGTTACAATATTGCTTCTGTTTTGGGTTTTTATTTTTTTGCAAGGCATATGGGATCTTTCAGGCGGTGCTAGTGGTAAAGAACCCACCAGCCAAAGCAGGAGACATAAGAGATGCAGGTTTGATCCCTGGGTCAGGAAGATCCCCTGGAGGAGAGCATGGCAATCCACGCCAGTATTCTTGCTTGGAGAATACCATGGATAGAGGAGCCTGGCCAGCTATAGTCCATAGGGTCGCAAAGGGTTGGACATGACTGAAGCAACTTAGCATGCACGGATGTATGTGGGATCTTAGTGCCCTGACCGAGGATTGAAACCTCAACCACTGGACAGCCAAGAAATTTCCATGGTTTGTACTTACTTTAATTTGAATTGCATATTTGAGAGTAGCTCCATAGTATTGTTTTCAGGGCTTATAGTCTTTAAGGTTCTTAATTAAGCTCCAGCTACAGACATCAGAAGGAAATATTTTTATGCTGTTAACTCATTCTTTGATTATACTGACATTATATGTACCATGTTCTATCCATGTCCATTGCCATCTCTAGTTCAAATCACCATCTTTAATTCTGGCTTCGACTAATGCTGCTGTACTCCATTTTGCCTTTCTGCTTCCTCTTCTCATTCAGTTAGCTACAGTCATTAGCATCCCAAAGCACCTGAATGAAAATTTAAAATGTGTCCCACGCACGGTGATGACCTGTGTAACCTCATCATCCTTACATGTTCAACTGCAATTCCATACTACTTAACCATCCAGCTTTTATCATCAACCCCGCATTCAAAACTTCGGAAACCTCTGCACTGAATACTCTTTGCTCCACCCCTTTACCTTTTCCTACCTTGTTTAAATATTTGTTTACTCAACAAGCAGCCTTTCTCTGCTTTCAATGCTTATATTCTCTTTCACTACATCTTACCAATTTATAATACTAAGATAAGGTGTATTTTTAATTTGTTTTTCCATGTTATATAATGTCAATATTAGTAGAAATATTAGTCACTTACGCCTTTTATATGTCAGCTTATTGAAATAAATCACTGTATGCTTACAGTGTTCTAAGTAATGTACTGACTCAGTTAATGTTAATGTACTCAGTTAATCATCAAAGTTCTCACCAACAATACTGTGTTCTTGTTATTTATCTTTGTTTATACCTACTATCATTTCTCTATGTAGCTGTTGTTCAATAAATAATTATTTTTTAAATCCTCAAATTGTCTGTGACTATAAAAGTGAACAAAAAGAAAATAATTATACTTTGTTGTAACTTTTTTTTCCAAAATACTTCTAAATTTTAAAATTTTGTCTAAAATTATTAGAATTTTGAAATGTTTTATTCTATGATGAAATAAAAAATCAATATATTCTTGTATTTCAGGACTTTATTGTCATTAACAAGGGAGATTAAGACTTTCTTTCTCAAACTCTAGCTGCACTGCACAAAATTAGCATATCAAAGAGCTCTTTAAATGAAGAGAATAAGGAATCCAATCTAAAGGCCTCTAAAAATGGTGAGTGAAAATGGGAATGAGCATCAGAAATGTGATGAAAATCATATTATCTCTTGGCCTTATAGACATTAATAACTTATTTTGTCTTATGCTACAGAATATGTTAGATCATTTTATGATGTCAGTTGTGTTGTGAGATCATTTTAAGAGCAATCGTTCAAAGTTGAAAGAAAAATGAGCTAAGTATTTAACTTAAGACATGAGAGACTCTAAACGTCAAAAGTTGTTTGTTATGTCTTTTCAAACTAGAAATAAAAAGCCACTGAGCATTTTACTGGGAAAAATATACTGCGTAGGCTGAAAAGTATGCACAAAAGCTAAGAGACTAATGTGACATTGGTGAATGCTTGCTGGATGAAATGTCAGTGAAAGAAGTCACAGTAAATCACCCAGATAAGGATTTAGCCAAAACATGAAGACTGAGTCATCACATCTGTATAATTGTACTTTTGCCTTAAAAATGGACAAATCTATAAATGACTGTGGCTGAACCAGCTACTTTTTTATGGAGTACTATTCTTTTTAATTTTTTTTAACACCAAAACCATTTTGTATTGGGGTATAGCCAATTAACAATGTTGTGGTAGTTTCAGGTAAACAGTGAAGGGACTCACCATACATACACATTTACCCATTCTCCCCCAAACCCCTCTCCCTTCCAGACTGGCACATAACATTGAGCAGAGTTTATGGAGTACTATTTTTAATTAAAAAATGTGACTGATAGATGAACTATAGCTTATCAGATTAGAGTATTTCACAAATATACTCTCAAAAAGCAAAACATATCATTCATGTTAAGGAAAAAAAAATAATTGAGAAAATTCAGACTGTCAAGCAAAAAAATTGAATTGTATTTATTTATTCTTAATTTATATTTTATATTGGAGTGGAGTTGGCTGAAAATGTGTTAGTTTCACGTGTACCACAAAGTGATTCAATTATACGTACACGTGTACCTACTCTTTTTCAAGATTTTTTCTCATTTAGGTTATTACAGAGTATTGAGCAGAATTCCCTGTGCTATACAGTTGGTCTCTGTTGGTTATCTATTTTAAATACAGCAGTGTACACATGTCAATCCCAAACTCCCAATCTGTCTCTTCCACCTCCTCCCCATTTCCTGGAACCATAAATTTGTTCTCTAAATCTATGAGTCTATTTGTATTTTGTAAACAAGTTTGTATCATTTTTTTTAAGGTTTTTGAATGTAAGTGATATTATATAATATTTGCCTTTCTCTGTCTGACTTACTTCACTTATCTCCAGGTCCATCTGTGTTGCTGGAAATGGCATTATTTCATTCTTTTTAACATGCTCAGTCGCTCAGTCATGGCCAACTCTTTGCCATTCCAGAGACTGTAGCCCACCAGGCTCCTCTATCCATGGAATTTTCCAGGGAAGAATACTGGAGTAGGCTGCCATTTCCTTCTCCAATTCCATGTAATGGCTGAGTGATATTTCACTGTGAGTGTATATATACATATGTGTGTGTGTATATATGTACACACATATCCCATCTTCCTTGTCTATTCCTATGTCAATGGACATTTAAGTTGCTACCATGTCTTGGTTACTGTAAACTGCATTACAGTGAGCACTGGGGTGAATTGTCCTTTTGAATCATATTTTTCTCTGAATATATGTCCAGGAATGGGATTGCTCTATTTTTAGTTTCTTAAGGAACCTCCATACTGTTGTCCATAGTGGCTGTATCAATTTACATTCCAACCAACAGTGTAGGAGGGTTTTCTTTTCTCTACACTCTTTCTAGCATTTATTGTTTGTAGACTTTTTGATGATGGCTAATCTCTGTTGTTAGGTATTATCTCATTGTAGTTTTGATTTGCATTTCTCTAATGATTAGTGATGCTGACCATCTTTCAGCTGCCTCTTGGACATCTGTGTGTCTTCTTTGAAGAAATATCTATTTAAATCTACTGTGTATTTTTTGATTGGGTTGTTTGTTTTGATGCTGTTAAGCATCATCTGCTATTTCTAAATTTGGAGACTAAAGCCTTGAATTTTAGAAACCAGTGTAAAAAAATGTTCTTTGATATGATTTCAGGTTTTACATTACAACGAACCTTTTTAAAAGCATAAAAGTTTTTAAGGCTTTAAAGGTTTTAAAAACCTTTCAAACATTTTTGAGGTTTGATGTTTATTAAAGATGAATATTTGATATTATCTTTAAAAAACTATTAAACTATTAATATACTTATTTTCTTAGGTTAATATCTGAGACAAGATTTTCTTCATATGCATTAAGCATAGCAACATATCACAACAGATTGAATAAAGAAGGAGCTATAAGAGCCCAGCTCTTGCCTACCAACCCATTTATTAAACATTTTACAAAAATAATATGTATATTTTGGAAAATATGGGGTTTTAATTAAAATATTATTTATGTTACATAATGAATTCACTATTATTATCTTAAGGAATAAAGAGAGGAGACTATAACTACCAAATATTATTTAATAAATAATGCTTGAACAATGAGATTACAAAATGTTACTCTTGATTATATCCAAACTTCATGAATGATTGGTAAAAATACATTCTCATATACCATTGATGGCAGTGATAATCAGACCAATAACTAGATGATAGCTGTAAAGTGTTAAAATGTGCACACACTTCTCATCAGAAATTTCACTTTTGGAATTTTCCTAAAGCTAAATTGCACTAATGCACAAAATTTGATCCACATATTGTGTCATAATGATTAAACTGTGCAAACAACAAACAGCAAACATTGAAAGCACTGAAAAACTCACCATTGAGCAAAAACACAAGTAATATTTGATACAACAGTGTGTTCTGTAACTATATAAAACATGAGGCAGAGATATATATATTAGTTAGATAAAATAAGTAATCTAGATGAAAAGTGC
The DNA here is from genome assembly GCF_042477335.2 of Ovis canadensis. Classification (NCBI taxonomy): domain Eukaryota; kingdom Metazoa; phylum Chordata; class Mammalia; order Artiodactyla; family Bovidae; genus Ovis; species Ovis canadensis. Next base: position 133,220,725 of record NC_091247.1, on the reverse strand, counting down.
AAAGCACAAGGGATAAAAGGGAAAGAAAAAGAAATAGAGAAATGAAATTCTGTTGGGTATATAGAACATGTCTGAAATACCTCACGTAATAAAGATAGAAAACAATGATTATTTCTGGGGAGTACAATTGGAAAGTCAGTTGGGTAAGAGGTTATTTTACATTTAACCTTATATTATATCCTGGTATGTTATTAAATGTTTCAGCATGTTATACCATTCATGTATATTATTTTTACAATGCAAACTATTTAATGCAAAAATACAGTAATCCTTATTACTGATAATTCTAAAAATATTTTTCATGTAAGATGCAAGAGAAATGGAAGCAGTTGTAGAATGAGTTTAAAAATACACACCCATGTGTAAGGACTCTGAAAATGAAGATAGTTCCATGGCTCACGTGTGTGTAAGTTGCTCAGTCGTGTCCAGCTCTTTGTGACCTCATGGACTATAGTCTGTCAGGCTTCTCTGTCCACGGGATTCTCCAGGCAAGAATCCTGGAGTGGGTTGCCATTCGCTTCTCCATCTGTGGCTCATAAGAAATGCTAAAGTTAAGAACGGTAAAAAGATTGACCTGAGGGGAGAAAAAAACTGAAATCCATTCCTTTATTTTCTGATTTGAAAACATTACCTACTAAAATGGCATTTTCATTTAAAATGTGTCTATCGCGATAAGCAGAATAGACAGATTAGGTACAACCAATTTGGTGAAAGAAATTTCAATGCAGGAGACAGTGCTTTACAAATTATAAGAAAAAGCAAGTGTTCATTGTAATATTAAAAAATAACAACTACATTATGATACATTTATATAATAAAATTTAATGCAGTTAGTTAAAATGACATTAGATAATAATATTTAATAACATACAAAAATACCCACAACTTACTTTCATGTGGAAAACACTGCAAAACTATAAGTGTAATGTTGAAATACTTTTGTGAAAATCAATGTCTGTTGGTTTGTGTGTTTACACACTCACACCTTAAGAAAAAACACCAAAATAATACAGTAATCTCTGGGCTAGAATATATATTTTTACTTTTTTCCCTTAAAACTATTCTCTAACCATGTTAAAATTCTTATTTTCCTCTGCATTTTCTAAACATGCTAAAACAAACAACTTTTATGAGAGATAAGAAGAGAGCTGAGTTTGAAATCTCAGTGTATAAAATGGTAAAAATAGAACTTTCTCGTCTATTAGCAGGGAGTTGTCACTGGATTTCATCCTCTTCTGTGCTCTGAGATGACCTCACATCACTGATGCACAGTCATATCTTACTGCCTAGATGGAGCACTGGGAAACATAAGATGCCATTCATCCTGTGCTGTGCTTAGTCGCTCTGTCCTGTGCGATTCTTTGTGACCCCATGGACTGTAGTCCACCAGGTTCCTCTGTCTGTGGGACTCTTCAGGCAGGAATACGGGAGTGGGTAGCCATTCCCTTCTCCAGGATATCTTCTCAACCCAGGAATCGAACCCAGGTCTCCCTCATTGCAGGCGGATTCTTTAACTGAGCTACTAGGGAAGTCAGGCCATCCATCCTACACAAAGGGAAAACAATGTTGCAGTTCTTTGAGTGGAGTACTGGTAACATGTTAGTTTAGCTCTTCACATGAGAAGAAAAAGATCCAGCTGCAGAATTTGGGGAATTGGTTTCATATAACTCATCCTTTAAAGGGTATCTGAGATTCATTCCAAATCTGTGGTTCTATGACTCTATGAATAGCGATGTGTTAGTCGCTCAGCAGTGTCTGACTCTTTGCAACCCCATGGACTGTAGCCTGCCAGGCTCCTCCATCCATGGAATTTTCCAGGCAAGAGTACTGCAGTGGGTCTCCATTTCCTTCTCCAGGGGATCTTCCCAACCCAGGGATCTAACCTGGGTCTCCCGCATTGCAGGCAGACACTTTACCATCTGGGCCTCCATGGGAGCCCATTTGGAATCAGGTGGGTGAAACAATAATGATGTTCTTCACCCCCCTTGCTGGTCTCAAGTAACAGAGAGAGTCCAGCTGATAGGCTGACGTGGCGACTCAATCATTTTAACAGAGATTCTGATGAAATCTCCCACATCCATTACCACAAAGGACCTAATTTCCATTCACCGAGTTGGAAAGCTCAAACCTCACCCAGGAGGTCTAACGTGTGCATATGGGAGAATGTGAGTATGTCAAGTACAAAGAAAGAAAGTATTGCTTAGCTAACCTTGTGCCTTTTAAAAACTTTTGCCTGGCTAATATTTATGCATTTTCTCAACTGTTAATAATGTTGCCTAGAAAATATTTTAAACTGATTAAATACCTTTTCCTAGCTCCATCCTGTCCACCCTCTTTCCAGAGGGTGAAGGTGCTCATGATTTTGTTTTTTCAGTGAATTATTTAGACCTTCTGAGTTCCATTTTTACTTCTCTGAAAACTTGATAATAATATTTACATGGATTTTAAAGCATGAAATTTAAACTTTAGAAATATGTGAACATTGTGAAAATAAAGCATGGAATAAATTAGATACGCCACAAATATTAATTTCATTTCTTTCTAATAAGCCTAAGAAATATGCTTTAAAATGTGCAATAGTATCCAATTATTGGCCTCACATAACTAATTTTATAGAAAAGGTATATAGATAATATCAGCTTCACAATAAGCTAAATTCAACTTAATGCACTTTCTCTGTTACAGACAACATATTATTGCTCAAAAGAAAAATCCTTGGAATATATAGCTGGAATTTTTCAAACAAAATTGCAGGTTATAGAAGTTGACACACAAAAAATTAATGCTTAGAATTGTTTTAGCTATCTTCTTGCAATGAGACATTTAATGATATATGACTGATCAATATAACCTTTTTTTTTCTTGAGTTCTTCTAAGTTTATTTATGTCCTCTGTTGTAACACTGGGTTTGTTGGTGTTGTTTAGGGGCTTAGTCCTGTCTGACCCCATGGACAGACCCAAGCCCACCAAGAACACCACAGTCCATGGAATTTCCGAGGCAGGAATACTGGCGTGGGTTGCCATTTCTTTCTCCAGGGGATCTTTCTGACCCTGGGATCAACCAGCATTTCCTGCACTGCAGACAGATTCTTTACTGCTGAACTACTGGTGAAGACCAATGTAAAACAGAGGTCTTTCTAAAATTTTCTTAAAACATTATGCTACGAATTACTTTACAATTGTATTAGTTACTTCAAAGAAGATTGTTGTGTTTTTAAACTGTTCTCTGACAAAAATGAGGCATTTACACTAATGTGATCATGGAGATTAAATTAATTTTCAAAAGTCTCATAATTTTCAAAAAGTCACATATTTATCTTAAAAGGGAAAATCTTACAAGGTGGCGACTTAAAGTATCTGATTCTAAGAATTCCTATAAACATGAGAAAATGAAAAATTTGGATGGAAAAAATCATATAAAAAAGCTACAAAGCTGATACAATCACAAAATGAAATAGACAAGGAATTGAGTAGATCCTCATTTTCTAGAAGCCTGCATCAGGAAATGATAAGGAAACATATGTCAAACCAGGCCTTTGGGAGAATGCAACTTAGCATAACTTTCAGTTTTGGAAAAAAAAAAAATTGCTATCATGCAATGACAGTGAAAAATGATTACTTTGTGATATCTTTAGTATACATTTATTTTTTTCATCTTCTTTTATGTTTTTTGGCAATAAGCTATAGAATACTATTCCCAAGTAAGGTTTTGGATGAATTCCTAAATTAAATCCACAAAATAAGAAACAGGCAGAATATTACTGATTGGTTCCAGACCTGAAGAGCATAAAATGAGTCTGCTTAACATAAGCAAACTGGAAATGTTGATACTTATCACTTGTATCAAAGTGTAAATGAAGCATTTTAATATTTTAGAAACTAATGTAAGTTTCTCTTTTGGCCAAAAATTAAGTTGATCCAAGTAAGTATAAATTTCAAGAGTAATGAGCAAAAAGGATTCAATTCTTCTGAGTCTTCTCATTTACATTTTCCTGAAATGGTTTATTCAGTTGATGATTTACGTGACCTTTAGAGGAACATGATAGCTGGCTGAGAGAACTGCATTTAATTGTTGTCACAGCTATAGAAGCAAAGGGCTTTGTAAGAGAAACATTCTCACTGTAGATGCCTCATTTGCAGCAGGACTCCATTTGGGGTTAAAAGCTAGGTTATTTGGGCGGGTTTAGCACGCATCTCTCTCTTACTCCATAGGGAGTGAGCTGGGCTGGCCTTGCTCACCAAGTCCACCTGCACCTCGTTAGAGAGTGTTTGCATGCCACACCACAAGATCCCCACAATGACATAACTCCATTCAGAGACTGGCGTGACTGGGCTGGGTTTCCCCCCACCCCCCCCCACCTCAGCTCTTGTATCACTAAGAATCTGGCAGCCAGTTCCGTCTGACAGAGTTTACAGCATATATTGGTGGATTCTTGTCCATAGTGCATCTGCTTTAAGAATTAACGAAAGCAGGGTCAAGACAGTAAGGTAAGTGCTGTTTTAACTATAGCACTGGGGATGCTGATGGTTTGGGACAGTGTTTATTGTAATGAGAACAGAAAAAAAAATTCCAGAGCAACTTTGCCAATTGCTATTCAACAGCAAATCCAGTTTTGAGCATTTACTTTCACATCTTGCAGAATATACTTTCCATGATTTATGAATTTGAGATACATTTTATACAGTCTATAATGCCTTACTTAGCAAAGGATGTTATAAAAAGTTTCAAGATTTCACTAGAAAGTAGACACAGTGAAACAGTATGGCATTTAAAATGTTTGCTATTTTATGCTAAATAGTTCTATATGTTAGTTTTGTTAGAACTTAATTTGGAACAAAGGAAGCCATTTCAATCAATATTCAAAATATTTTGCAACTGGTATGTCGTTATAATTTGTTATGATTTGCTGTAAACACTTCATGCTGTTATAAAACCTGAACAAAAGGATTACTTAATTCTATTAATTTTAAAGATTTGGGTTGTGGATGTATGTCTTAAGAAACAGGAACATGTTTTAAAGAAATTCTGGGAAACATGATTTACTCTTTGGAAAAGAGCCTTTTCTTCATAGCCACAGGTATTTGAAAAAAACTAGGGGAAAGTAAAGTGTGTTTTTGCTTCATAATGGAGTCATTATATGGTTACAAACTCTCTTTGAATTCAGAGCCCTTGTTTTGACTCTGCCAAAAAATATGGAAGCATTTTTCATTACTATTCAATACTCACATTATAGTTCCCATGTCTATTTTAGTGTATACTGAATTAAAATAATTTGGACTTATTAATAAAGTAAGACAAATCTTTACAACATTAATATACTGTAATTTATAAAGAATCCTACAATTACATTAGCACTATGTAATTGTTCTCATGGCCAAGTCCTGTCAACTAAATTTAATGACTCCATCACAATCTTAGGGAATAATTTACTAAGAGTCTGGCTACATGTTACATTATGTCTGTTATGAGAGTGATCCTAACAATCTTTTCGAGTGTTTCATCTGCTAAAATTAAGTATTTTATAATTCCAAGTTAAAGCAAAGATGTTTAAAATTCCTGAGAGCAGAAAACCCTGCTTGTCCTAAACTACCTAGATCCAAAAGCTTGTACCTTGTTTCTCACGGGAAGAGATTTTATTTTATGGTATCCATTGGAATGTGGATGCTGCCTCACAGAAACAGTTTCCCTCCCAGAGTGACCAATTGCTCAGCTATAACTCTTCATTCTACAAAAATCCAGCTCTTATATCCGATTTTCCTTTATCTACATTGCTGACCCTTTACTTCCCAAGCAATTGAAATGTGCTTCACTGATCCTTAGCAACAGGCACATGTGAAGATCACTGATACAAATTGTTTTCAGTGTATATTCCCAAATTGATCCTTTCCTACATGGCTCTTAATGCTCAGTGTTTAATGCAGGCCTTCCTTAGTTCCCACTCTCTTCCATCTTCATTCAGTGCGAGTGCTAAAACCCAGATAAGCAAACCCTACCTTCTCAAATTTTAACATGAAGAAGGCAGACAAATTGTGAGTGACTGAGAGAAAGAAAAGCTTTCATTCAAAACTTTGAAAAGAATATCATTCTCTACCAGTTAGATCTCTTTCTAGGTTTAAAGCTGTTTAGATTTCGTGACATTTCCTTGATTAACAAACAATAATTTTACTGAAACTAATATACTAAATACTAATTTTCAAACAGAGTTTTGTAATGTGCTTAAAAGTATAGAATGTTAGATAAAAGTTGACATAATATGCACACACCCCCACTTAAGAAGTCTGTTTCCTCTCTTCAGAGTCAACAATAAAGATAGTTCTAAAAGAATTTTCCATCCTCCCCAGCACCCTACCACTACTACCACCATCACCGCCCCCCAACCACCCCCAGCAGACACACATAAGAACAATGTTCTTCCAGACAAAATCACAGATTGCCCATGTTCTCAGGAAGGATCTTTTTAATGAGATATTTTAATGATGTTGGATGGTGGGGTAGAGGGTCCAGTTTACAACTGTCTTCTTCCTTTTGTTTCTTCTGGTCTTGAAGGTATTCTGAAGCTGCGTTCTAACATGGTGGTTAAAGGGCCCCTCCCAGAACCTCTTGCAGGAATCCATGTAATTAAGAAAAGGACCTGGAGAGAGGTTGACTGGAACAATTAGGCCTAGCTCGCCCAGAAGGGGGCGCCAGTGTATGCAATCTGTCCTGGAATCTGTTCCCTTCCCCACACATTGTAAATTTACATCCTTATCCTAATCCTTCAAAGCAAATTAACAGACATCATTAGTGCAGTAAAAAAGCACTCTAAAATAATAAAATTTGCATTTTTGAATGCATTTTCTTTCTTCTTAGTATACTTTTCCTGAAAGAATACTATTTTATAATACATATTTTCACTTTATTTAGGATTCAAAGCATTTGCCAAAATGAATCTAGGTGTGTTTCCTCTCCTCTTGGCATTAATTGGCGGTGCCAGCAGCACCTATCCTGATTACTATGATTATTACGATTTCCCCCAATCAATATATGGGAGGTCATCACCAAACTGTGCACCAGAATGTAACTGCCCTGAAAGCTATCCCACAGCCATGTACTGCGATGAGCTGAAACTGAAGAGCGTGCCAATGGTGCCTCCTGGAATCAAGTACCTTTACCTTAGGAATAACCAGATTGACCACATTGATGAGAAGGCCTTTGAAAACGTAACTGATCTGCAGTGGCTCATTCTCGACCACAACCTTCTAGAAAATTCCAAGATAAAAGGAAGGGTTTTCTCTAAACTGAAGCAACTGAAGAAGCTGCACATAAATTACAACAATCTGACAGAATCTGTGGGCCCACTTCCCAAGTCTCTGGTGGACCTGCAGCTCACTCACAACAAGATCTCTAAGCTTGGCTCCTTTGATGGACTGGTTAACCTGACCTTTATCCACCTTCAGCACAATCAGCTGAAAGAGGATGCCGTTTCAGCTGCTTTGAAAGGTCTGAAGTCACTCGAATACCTCGACTTGAGCTTCAATCAGATGACCAAACTACCTTCTGGTCTCCCAGTGTCTCTTCTAACTCTTTACTTAGACAACAACAAGATTAGCAACATCCCTGATGAGTATTTCAAGCGTTTCAGTGCATTGCAGTATCTGCGTTTGTCTCATAATGAACTGGCTGATAGTGGAGTCCCTGGAAATTCTTTTAATGTATCATCTTTGTTGGAGCTGGATCTCTCCTATAATAAGCTGAAAAGCATACCGACAGTCAATGAAAACCTTGAAAACTATTACCTGGAGGTCAATGAACTTGAAAGTAAGTAGAAAACTGTGCCCATGATTGATTGATACTTCCTCAAGGTTTTAAATGCCTAAGTTGTGTGAAACAAATATTAAATTGGCTCCAGTTTAAAAAAAAAAAGCCAACAAAATATTTCTCTACAATATAGAATTCTAGCTTAGCTGTTTATCCATTATCTGGCTTTTCTTTGGAGTGTCCAGATAAGAAATCATTAAGGTCATATAGAATTTAAACACTCATTTCTTCAGATTTAATATTCTGGGCTAATTATTTCTGCTGTGTTAACCCTTGATTTTCATCTGTTATTGTTTGCCTCCTTCATGGCTTCAATTTGTGTGTACGTTCGTTTCTTGACAAGACATAGCTAAGGGGGAAACCAAGACCAGAGGGAACACAGTCATCAGAGACTGTGACATCTCTCTCCTGCTTGTCCCCAGAGCAGCCTGCGTACACTCGTGGTCTCCTCTGACATCTTTACTTGGGGCTCAACATGTTGCTATACTTTCATGACCACCATCTATCTCTGTTTTCCCTGGTGTGGTTGGGGTGTGTAGTCTTCACAGTGTTCTTAGGAGGACCGTGAGAAAGTTTAAGGAGGACTATGGTAAGTGTTTGGAATATAGTTTACTAGAATTACAGAGCCCCTTTTTCTTACATACAACGCTTCACCTCATTTGATTTTCCCATCATTTCTCCTTCCTTTCTTGTATGTCTGTAGTTTGTTTTTCATTTATTTGCTGGGTAGGAGTTTGACCTGATCCACTCGGGCTGTTTATGTACTCTCCTGACCTCCTGGCACATATTTCAATTTAAGCTATAAAGATTTAGATCGTAAATTGACTATTCACCAATATTAACCTTATTTTTTAATGGAAGTTGGCAGAAGAAAAAACCTGTAATTCACAGATGAAATTTTTAAAATGAAAACTCAGGTGGGAAACACTGATTCACACAGCAAATAATTCTACGTGCAAAATAATCTATTGAAATTGAACATGTGTATATTATAAAACTTGGTCCCCTTGTCCTACTGGCTAAGGATATTGACACTCCTATCAGAAAAAATTGCATTGTGCCTTATTAATATGCTACTTTATAATTCTGCAACAGTTTCATGTAACTCCTAGTAGAGTTGGGGTGTTCTCATGAAGGAAATCGTGACTGCCAGCTCTGCAATGCCACATCTTCTTTCTTGCATCTGGAAAGCTTGCCTGTCATGCAATACAGTCAAGCTATTAGAGCTAAACCCTTAGAGTTGTTTCCAGGGGAAAATTCACTATGTGGCAATATATGGTCCCACATTATAAACTTTTGTGGTCAGGAAAAAGGATACTCAGACAAGCCAAAATGCTAATGGAATTTAAGATGGTTGAGGGCTGAAGAAACCCATTAGATTTGGTGGGTGGAGGTTAGCAGGAGAAAGACTACTTCCTACTCTGAGACAAGAAAGGAGAAAGATATAAATGCAAGGGCATTCGAAGGTGGAAAAATTAGTTTTCATTGTATGAGTAAAAAACAAAGAGCCAGTGTAGGAGATGCAACAGATGGACCAGCAGCCTCTCAGTGCCAAGCTGAGACTGAAATTCCAGTGCCCAGCACGTTTAGTCATTTGCAAGTGAATAGTTACGTTTTCTCCCTTCCTTATCTTTGACGCTTAGGTATACACATTTCAGGGATTCTTGTCATGTGACTTTGCCTGTGTGTCTTCAACTTAGTTTATCTTGCTGCATAATATTTACACATACCAGTTGCCCACGTTGTAAGATAAAGAGAGTTCCTTAATGCTTTTCTTATATTAGGAAATGTACAGTCAAAAATGATTTCTTATTTTTCAAACTTGCAACTTTAAGCATTAGACTAGTCACAGATCCTCCTAGTATAAAGCAATTTAGAAAAGAGGGGAAAAAAGGACACCAATAACTTCAGTACATAGTAATGTGCTAGCACTGTGTGAAGTGCTCTACATACCGTAGTTGGTGAAACCTTCATGCCACACAGTGTGATAGATATGCTATACTTAGAATGGGATAAATGTTTCAGAAGGTAAATGGCAGAAACAGAAAACTAATATAGGCCTAGACCCTTGTTTTTTACATTGTTCCATACTTTCTCAGAGGCAGTACTGAAAGCAAAATCCCTGGCATTTGACAGATGAGTAATTTAAGACAACATCTTAGAGGGAAAGACTACAGTGTGTTTGGATTTCAACTGAAGTCCTTGTTAGCTAGAGCTGAAAAATGAAAGAAAAATAACAAGATAAAGGACCAGCATAAGGTTACTCTGAAATAGATTTGTGCCACCATAGGCAGTTTCAATGTAGATACACGGGTCACGCTATCTAGCAACCATCTTGGTGCCCATTAAAGACTAACTCAGATGTTCATTTGTAGCAACTTTTTGACCCCAGCAGAAAAGGACATGGACTGAGATGGTGGATATTCCATGATTTGGTTTTTGCTTTGGAGTTTTGAATCTTTGTCATGAAGTATGGTTGTTGGAAAACTCTCTAGAGTTCATCTATTTAACTCCTTTTAAGATGCAAAAACTCCAAATCCTTACTCTGCTGAGACTGTTCATGTTACAGCACCCCATCTTAGATTTCCTCAGGCTCGACTTAATATTTCAAAATAATGCTGAGATAACATGATAGGCTCACTGCATGCCTTTCTATAATAAAGTATTTCTAAATCAAGAACTCAAATAATACTAAAAAAGATGTTTCATTAAGAACTTAAGTTCTGTTCCTTCAAACATTAATTGAATCTTCTGACTTAACCATAGGTATTCTTTACTAAATATTATTGGGCTTTGGAAGTCTGAAATATGCCTTTAATAGTTCTAAATTCAAAGATACATCAAATAAGTGGGAAGAAGTGCTATTGGATATTATTATGGTCTTAAAGATTTTCCCTTTTTTTTTAAATGATGGTTTCAAGCTCATGTATTGAAAGAAATGATTGAAATGTTTCACTCTAATTTTCCAGAGTTTGATGTGAAGAGCTTCTGTAAGATCCTGGGACCCCTGTCCTACTCCAAGATCAAACATTTGCGTTTGGATGGCAATCACATCACCCAAACTAGTCTGCCACCTGATATGTATGAATGTCTACGTGTCGCGAATGAGATCACTGTTAATTAATGTCTACTGAGTCCAGTTACATTGAGGTGTAGCCTGGAACAGCAGTTTATGGTTATGTTTATTTGTGTGTCAGTTTTTATAGTATTCATTTTTTGTTGCTGTTTATTACTTTCATAAATTTCTAATTCTAAGGGAAAATGTTTTGTAAACATTTTGCTACTTTTTTAAAAGAGAAGATGAAAGGCAGGCCTATTTCATCAGAAGCACACACACACACACACACACACACACACCTTGACAAGAAACTTAATGCTTTATTTGTAAATTTAGTGTTTTTTACATCTCTACTGTCAAATGATGTGAAAGGCTTTTTACTGGTTTCATGAAAGTCAGTCAAGTTTTAAAATTTCTAAATCTGAACTTAATGTGCCAAAAAGCATGGATTACATGCATATGGATGTCTACAGTCCTGAAGTAAATTATCTCAATGCTCAAATGTTCACATTTCAATGTTCAAATCTGTTTAGCTGAAAAATAGATGGTAAATTTTGAGACCAATGATTCTGCAAAATACTAGACAAAATTTGTGAAACTACATATACTTACAGCAGTATTTTTAGTGTTAAGAATATATATATACTTACCTAATGAAACTTTTCTTTTCTAGAATTATGTTTCACCCTAAGTCATGTGTATGTTTCTTTTTGATTATTTGCATGTTATGTTTAACAAGCCAATAGCAAAATAAAACATAGCAAATGGCATCACTGTGTTTGATTTCTTGTGAAATTCATATCTCTCCAGTAAAAATAGATAAAATAATAGATTAGAATTTTAAAAATCTCTAGCCTGAAATATTTTGCTTATGTTAAATAGAATTTTTCATTAACTAGATTATCTGCTTAGAGCATCCACTTGTAAAGAGTCTTTAAATACATCTTACAATATGTACTTGAAACTGTGCAAATCCCAGGTGTGTCCTATAATACAACTCAGCTCTGACACCATGTGCCTAAAGATGGGGTCAGATTGTCCAGGTTCAGTCCTACAGGACTGCCTTCCCTCCCCACTCATATGCCAATTGAAAGCCCAAGTTGTTACATCTTCTTCTGACCAACTGGCTATAAATCAGAGGTTTCCAAGACCCCCTTCTAGACTTGAGAAATATGCTAGAGTGGCTCACAGAACAGGAAAGCTCTTTACTCACTAGATTATTCATTTAATATAAAATGGTACAATTCAGGAACAGCTAGATAGAAGAGGTGCAAGGCAAGGTATGGGGACAGGGTGCTAAGCTTTCACACCTTCTCCAAGCATAGGCTGCTCTCCCCAAATTTCCACAGGTTCACCAATCAGAAAGCTGTCCCAATTTTGTCCTTTTTAGTTTCTATGCAGGCTTCATTTCATAGTCACTGGGCATTGGCAGTTGAACTCAGTCTCTAGCACCTCTGCCCTCCCAGGAGGTGAGGGGGAGGGACTGAAAGTTCAGACTCTCTCAGGATGTTTTTGGGTCTCTTAGCAACCAGTTCCCCCTTCCGCCCCCCCCCCCCCCCCCCCCCGGTTTAGGTTACCTAAGTGCTTTCCAAAATCACTTATTAACATAACAAAAGATAACTTTATTGCTCTTATTCAGGAAATTCCAAAGTCTTTAAGAGTTGTGAGTCAGAAACCTTGGGGGTAAGAACCAAATATATACGAATGACCAAAAAGTATATTTCTTGTTAATCACAGTATTACAATATTTAAATCTCACAACTTCCTTAGATATTTGTCATTATTTCCATTCCTGCTGGTTTTATTGATTTATACACAGTAATACTCTATTAAATAAAAAGCAGCTATAAGATCTCAGCAATCACTCATTGGTTGTAAGCAAAAATGGCCAATCACTCCCAGGACTGAAAATGTTGAATATATATAAATGTTTATGAATATGAGATTTAATAGATCAATTTATCTTGAAACCAATATATTTGTAACATAAAGTTAAGAGTTTATAATGCGGAAAAGGATATCCATGTTTCTATACCATGGGAAACCATAAGGCATATAACTTATAACTTCTACCTTACCTAGTTAACAATAAAGCATATGTTTGGGGCCAAATGTGCAGGCAAAGATCACTCATCCATGGAGAAGCACATATATAGTCTCAAAGGAGTCTAAAACAAAGGCAACATTTCTCTAAAGTATTAATATGTTTGAACAGAACATTTTTAGAGAACTCTATCTTCTGGTAAAATGGCTTATCATCAAAGGACCATTATCAACTATCATTATCTGGCAGACTGATGTATGACATGAATATTGTTTTGTTGTTTAGTAGCTAAGTCCTGGACGATTCTTTACAGCCCCATGGACTGTAGCCCACCAGGCTCCTCTGTCCATGGAATTCTCCAAGCAAGAATACCAGAGTGGGTTGCCATTTCCTTCTCCAGGGTATCTTCCCAACCCAGAGACAGATATATTATGTAATTCTTAAAGTGGTTGACAAGGACAAATTAAACATGAAGTGACATTTCTAGTAGAAGCATCTGAGGACTAGCTAGACCCTGTTTGGGGACAGGCGCCTCCCCTTTCTAGAGGCCAAACCCCATCTCTCCAGGGCAGAGCTGGAGGAGGGAAGATACTGTTTGCTCTTTCATGCATTGTGACAGCCTTAGGGAGGAAAAGATATTGGAGACTCTTCATTTGCTCTTCTCTCTTCCCTTCCTCAGCTCCAACACCAGTTTCTGTAATGCTTTCCAACATCTCAAGTGTATAATCAGCATGTTCAGATGCTTTTCTAAATGCAGATTGCCAGCACAATGCCCCAGATATGCAGACCTGGTAAGTCATGCAACATAGGATTCCACATTTTTAAGGAGCATAAGGATTCTTATACTAGTGGTCAGCAATCTTTAAAAACATCTTTAAAACACATCTTTAAAAATGCTGAGTTACTGTGATCCAGTCATTGAAATCCAAAACAGTTGAAAAGAAGAAACATCCTCTCTAGGGAAGCAAAATAGAAGAAAGCATGTCATTTGCAGCATACATACATGAGTAACATACTATTTTTTCTGTATTTTAATTTATTTAAGCCCTCATCTGTGAGCAAGGAATAAAAATTGTAATTTCATGAACATAATGTACATCACTTCTGACTCAAAACTAACTCGAGTGGCTTCATAGATATTTCTTTCCTGCCTGTGCACCTTTCTCTCTAAGCAAAGGTATTTATCAAGAGAGACGGCTTAGAATTTAGTTTGATTAAACGTTCAGGAAGGTGCCTAGAGGAAGAAGGTACTTAGGGGAAATGGTCAAAACAGGGTGAATTTAAACAAGAACTTCCTTGACTATCTCACTAACAAAAGTGATTCTGATTTTGTCTCCTTCTGGATAAACAACCCTATGTGTGGATTAAAGCAATCATGCATGTGAATTATTATTTTTTACTAAGACTGATTCGTTGGAGAATTAATGATAGACTGTAAATAGGGCGGGTACGAGGGGTCTGGGGGTAAGGAAAATGAGAAAAGTCCTTCAACATCTCCATTTGAAAATCAATGCTAAGTCGTGCCTTTATGGTGAAAGAGAACTATGATGTACTGGGGTTTTGAGGTTTGTGAGGAATTATCGTGCCCTAATAAGTACAAAAATACAGATGGAAGATAGACCACTAAATGAGCCAGAGGAATGTTGATTTCTTAGTTAAAAGTTCTTTTACTGGTAATAGCTGTTTTCAGAAATACTGGAGAGTTTAAAAGACTGGTTTTATAAAGGACTATGAATTTTTTTCCTTGTGATCTTTTAAGGTTTGGGTTCCGGTTTTTTGTAGAGCTGTAATTTTATCATAATGATGGCCTTAGATTTTTTTCTTTGGTTGAATTTTGCAACAATCATGTAAACTTTTTTAACATTGTTCTCACAAGTAAAAGTAAATGCTCATTTGAGTTAAAGTGAACTCTAAAGGAACTTTACTTCCAGGAACTAAATATGTATATAAAATAACAATGTTATCAAATTTAAGGTGGACATGCTATGCATGCAGGCTCAGTTACTAAAGTTGCATCTGACTCTTTGAGTCTCTGTGAACTGTAGCCCACAAGCCTCCTCTGTCCATGCGATTCTCCAGGCAAGAATACTGGAGTGGGTTGCCATGGCTTCCTTCAGGGGACCTTCCCAACCCAGAGATCAAACCGGCATCTCTTAAGGCTCTTGCACTGGCTTTATCACTAGCTCCACCTGGGAAACCCAGACATGCTCTGCTGCTGCTGCTGCTAAGTCGCTTCAGTCGTGTCCGACTCTGTGCGACCCCACAGATGGCAGCCCACCAGGCTCCCCCATCCCTGGGATTCTCCAGGCAAGAACACTGGAGTGGGTGGCCATTTTCTTCTCCAATGCATGAAAGTGAAAAGTGAAAGTGAAGTCGCTCAGTCGTGTCTGACTCTTAGCGACCCCATGGACTGCAGCCCACCAGGCTTCTCCGTCCATGGGATTTTCCAGGCAAGAGTATCGGAGTGGAGTGTCATTGCCTTCTCCAAGACATGCTATAAGTACATGAAATAGACAGAAATGATTTTTTAAAAATATCTTGCTGGATATATTTGTTCACTCACTCATGCATTCAGTAGATTGTGTTTCCTAAAAAGGTATAAAAAACTGAACTGCAACACATGGAAGGAAAAGTAGAAATTTAGACAGTATAAAATGAGTGAGGTCCCATGTATCTTTATTTCACTTTGTTAATCCCTGCTTTCCACTTCTACTATGTAGGTGTAGTTAAAACTACACGGAACTAGCATAAAAGCACATGTACAGCCCAACTGAACAGAATGGACAGCCCAGAAATAAACCCTGGCACTAATGGCAAAATGGTTTTTGACAAGAGTGCCAAGACTGTACAATGGGGGGAAGAAACAACCCCTTCAGAAAAGTTTGCTAGGAAAAAAAAAAATAACTGAATATTAACATGCTAAAGAATGAAGCTGTACTCGTATCTTATACCATACATAAGAGTTTACTCAAAATGGATTAAAGATCTAAATATAAAATATAGAACTGTCAAACTCCTAGGAAAAACAGGGGGAAAGTTTCAAGACAATTAGGTTTGGCAATGATTTTTGATTATGAAAAAAAATTGCAGACATCAAAATTAAAACATAGATCAAAAGGACTACATCTAACTTAAAAGCTTTTGAATGTCTAAAGAAACAAGCAGCAGAGTGAAAAGGCAACCTATGGAATGGAAGAAAATAACTGCCAATCACATATTTGATTAGAAGTTAATATCCAGAATACAATAGGAATTTGTACAACTCAACAGTGACAACAACAAATCTCCAAATAGTCTAATTAAAATAATGGTTGAAATAATAGACGTTTCATCAATGAAGACATGCAAATAACCAATAATCACACTAAAAGATGCTCAACATCACTAGTCAGTAGAGAAATACAAAAGAAAACCTCAATGAGATACTACTTCAGTATTAGGATGGTCATTTTCAAAACAACAGAAAAAAAAAAAAGTCATTGAGGATGCTGAGAAGTTGGAATACTTGTGCAGTGGGAATGTAAATTGGTAAAGCTACTATGGAAAAAACTATGGAGGTTCTTCATACAATAATATTTAATGGTATATATTCTATATACCATTATATATCCAATATATACCATTATATATCCAATATATACCATTATATATACCAAATATATCTAATATATACCATTAGATAGTATTGTATGAAAGACAATTTGAAAAGACCCTGATGCTGGGAAAGATTGAAGGCGGAAGGAGAAGGGGACAACAGAGGATGAGATGGTTGGATGGCATCACCAACTCAATGGACACAAGTTTGAGTAAACTCTGGGAGATGGTGATGGACAGGGAGGCCTGGCGTGCTTTGCATTCCATGGGGTCACAAAGAGTTGGACATGACTGAGTGACTGAACTGACTGAACTGAACTGAATACATATTTTATATCTTAGATTTTATCCTCTCAACATTCCTACATATTTGATATATCATAAAATTACAGTGAAGAAACTGAGGAACAAAGAGTTAAACTAACTTGCTAGGATAATAAACGATATCTAGAGATTTCTCAAGACTGCAAACTAGAGAGCATCCTTTCTTCTTCTCTTACTCTTATACTTCACATTCAGTTCATCAGAAATTTCTAATGAATAAGCCACCAAAGTACATACCAAATCTCTCCATTTCTTCCCACCTCCACTTCTACCTCCCTACTGCAAGCTTTCCTGGTGGCTCAGTCAATAAAAGAATCTGCCTGCAATGCGGGAGACCTGGGTTTGATCCCTGGGTTGGGAAGATCCCTTGGAGGAGGGCATGGCAACCCACTCCAGTATTCTTGCCTGGAGAATCCCCACGGACAGAGGAGCCTGGCAGGATACAGTCCATAGGGTTTCAAAGAGTCAGACATGGCTGAGTGACTAAGAACACAATGCAAGCTTCAGTTGATCTGGCCTGAACAACTGCAGTGTTTCTAACTAATCTTTCAGCTCCCTCTCTTCTGCTATGGGTTGAATTCAGTTCAGTTCAGTTCAGCTCAGTCGCTCAGTCGTGTCCGACTCTTTGCGACCCCATGAATTGCAGCATACCAGGCCTCCCTGTCCATCTCCAACTCCCAGAGTTCACTCAAACTCATGTCCATAGAGTCGGTGATGCCATCCAGCCATCTCATCCTCTGTCGCCCCCTTCTCCTCCTGCCCCCAATCCCTCCCAGCATCAGGGTCTTTTCCAATGAGTCAACTCTTCTCATGAGGTGGCCAAAGTATTGGAGTTTCAGCTTCAGCATCAGTCCTTCCAATGAACACTCAGGGCTGATCTCCTTTAGAATGGACTGGTTGGATCTCCTTGCTGTCCAAGGGACTCTCAAGAGTCTTCTCCAACACCACAGTTCAAAAGCATCAATTCTTTGGTGCTCAGCTTTCTTCATAGTCCAACTCTCACATCCATATATGGCCACTGGAAAAACCATAGCCTTGACTAGACGGACCTTTGTTGACTAAGGTCTCTGCTTTTTAATATGCTGTCTAGGTTGGTCATAACTTTCCTCCCAAGGAGTAAGCATCTTTTAATTTCATGGCTGCAATCACCACCTGCAGTGATTTTGGAGCCCCCCAAAATAAAAGTCTGACACTATTTCCACTATTTCCCCATCTATTTCCCATGAAGTGATGGGACCAGATGCCATGATCTTGGTTTTCTGAATGTTGAGCTTTAAGCCAACTTTTTCACACTCTTTCACTTTCATCAAGAGGCTTTTTAGTTCTTCTTCACTCTGGGTCCCTCCAAATATTCATATAGTGAAATACTAATCCCTAGTACCTCAGAATAACCATATTTGGAGGTCCAGAGCCTATATTTTCAACCACTTCTAGTACTGTTCCTATCAGGTTTCCAGAGTTAGTTCTAGGGTGAGTTTCTTTGCTTCAAGGGTCAAAACATTGCTGAAAGATTTGGGCTGGGTAATACCCAAAGAAACTTTCTTTCTAAAGTCCCTCATAAACTAGTAGATTCCTTGGCTTAAAGTAACCTATTCAGAGATTACCTGGTATTTTTTTCTCTTTTGGGTGTTATATAGATTCTTATTCTACATCAATTCAGTTTAAAATATTACTGTTAAAAGATGAAGGAGAGGACTGGAGAGACCATTTGTTCTGCTAATTATACTTGGCCAGTGTTAATTCTTTTAAAGTAATTCTATTCCCCAGACAAATACACAGTCTGAAAATTGGGACCATTTTTATGGGGCCTGAGCATTTTGTTGATAGGAACATGGCTTTTCTTCTCTTTAGTTAGTAAGACTAAAGCTTTCCAAGATTTTGCAATCACTTTTTCACTTTGTCAACTCACTGGCCAAAAAAAAAAAAAAAAAAAATTCCATCTGACTTCTTTTTTCTAGTTTTTGGCATTTTCCCAGAAAATTCTAGGATGAAGATTCCATTTCAGATTATTTTAATGGCCTTTAATCCTGAGTACAATCATCTTCATTCTAGGTTTATTACTAAAAATTCATTGGTCTAAGAAAATAATGACCTTTATTTGTCTAAGATGGAAATTAAAAGTACTATGACTTCATGGCTATTTGGATGTATGAATAGGTGTTCAAATGTCTTTGCTTTGAAAATGTCAAGACATTGTCCAAATTCTTAACCAAGACTTGCTTTAAAAAAGATTATTTTAAAATTAAAAGAACTGGAAATCGAATGTCATTGCCAAACTTTTTGATCATGGCTTAGATATCACAATTTAGATCATTTCAGTGAGATATATTGCCTGGCGAATAAACATCCAAATTTTAGCAGGAAAGATTGCCATCAATGCAAATAAATCACCACACTCAGAAGCTGATGTGCCCACTTAAATTATTTTCCAGATACGTACTTTGAAAAACCCTTGGGGGAGAGTTTCTTGACTACTATAATCTTGAGAACTACCTCTAACTTCTAGTTAGCACCATTTGCATTGCTCTTTCAGCTATTGCTAAGATTGGGGTTTCCTTGACTATTACTAGCATTGTTTTAGCTGTTCTAGGGTTGCATTTTCCCTCTATCTTATTCCACAATTTTATAATAGCTAAAAAGGTAATACTGTAAACAAACAAACAAAAAACCAAAACCTTAAAAGTAAGCCAAACGAATGCCAGAAAGTAACTCTACAGCAATTTTAGCTTATCTTTTTGTAATAGGAATATTTTTAAATATTCTCAGTTTCAAACAGGGCGACCACTCTAAGTTCACCTTTATCTCTAGTCTTTCTTTATCCTTCCCCAGACATGAGAAACAAGTGGAATTCGATTTCACTTAGAACTTGGTAAAGCAACTGGAGACAGACTTCAGTCTTTTTTGTAACCATGATAGATGTCACAACACTCAGTACCAGAGAAGTCTTTCATTTTTGTACTTTTCCCTAAAGGGTTTCTAATTCTCTCTTCAGAGATGAAGTATCGGGCAGCAGTCAGCCAGGTTCCAAATAATTCTTTTACTGCAAAAGTAAAATGCTTTCTTTGTTTCTCAAGTAAACCCATCTAGCAACTGCTGAACTGAAGTATTAAATGCACAAATTCCAATAGCATGAGTCCAAGATCTCCCTCTTTGAGAGAATGAGAATGTTTAACTTCTGATAAAAGAGTCCTCTCTCACTTGTACCTTTTCCACCTCAAGTTTAGAGTGAGGACAAAGCCGGAAGTTTTGATTATTCTCTTGGAATGAAAGCTGTGATGCTCTCTCCTCTCTCTCTTGCTCCTCCTCTTCTTCTTTTTCTTTCCTTTGTTATTATTATTTACTTATTTAATGTTTTTGGCTGTGCTATACGAAGGCTTTCTCTAGTTGCAGGGTGTGGAAGCTACTCTATGTTAAGGTGCAAGGGCTTCTTATCACAGTGACTTCCCCTGTTGCAGATCACAGACTCTAGGCCCATGTGCTTCAGTAGTTTCCATGTGCGGACTCTAGGGTGGGTGGGTTTCAGTAGCTGCAGCACAAAAAAGCTCAGTAGTTGCAGCTCACAGGCCCTAGAGCACAGGCTCAGTATTTGTGGTACATGAGCTTAGTTGCTCCATGGCATGTGGAATCTTCCAGACCAGGGATCGAACCCATGTCTTCTGCACTGCCAGGCAGATTCTCATCCACTGTGCCACCAGGAAAGTCTTCTTTTTCTTCTTCTTCCTCTCCTTCCTCCTTTCTCCATCCTCGCTCCTCCTTCCTTCCTCTTCCTCCTCCCCTTCTCCTCCTTCTACTTTTCTTCACCAAAAACAATATAATGTAAGAATATAAGCTATGGCAACAAACATAAACAGCATTGATAAAATACATGATTCAATTTATTTTCAACCCAAATAAGCTATTTTAAAAAATCATTAATAGTGTTACTTAAAACCCTCATATAATTTCCTTCTTTAAATATCATAAGATTTCCATGACGTAAATCTTGTCCTTATTTTACACACCAGGAATTGGAGGTTCAGGAAATTTATATTAACTAGCCAAGTTTCATACAGATGGTGAAATCTGCAGCTGAGGTTTAAACACAGATCAGTCTCATCCAAAAGACTATGAACTATTCAGTAGATATTCACACCCATTTTTGAAAGGAAGAAAATGAAGCAAAGTTTCCTGGCTAAGCAGGTGGTTTAATACAGCAGAAAAAACACTCAGTGGGAATGGGTTATAGTCATGGTTATGCCACTAAGTATCTGGTTGGGTGATTACTTCTTTGATCTTTGTTATCTTCATACCTAAATCAAGAAGACTGGAATAAATGACATTGCGTTCTTTGGAGCTCGAAGATTTTGTTATTTTTAACTGATTCAAGGCTACAGAGCTAGACTTTGGGATTTCCAGGTAGCTTGACTATCTCAGTATTCTTCCCACTTATTGTTCCCCTTGATGAGAAGGAACTAGAGACACAGGCAACCCAGGTAATTGCAGGAAGCAGGGCTAGACGTGTGCCAGCCTGCAAAGCAGGTAAAGGTAGACTCTGGCTCATCCTGGGTCGTTATCCCCTTTGCTGTCTCTCTGCAGCTTATGGTTTCCAGACTGTCCATTCAGTCTCCAGGAGTCTTATCCTCCCTGAAGGCTGCTCAGAGGAACTGAGAAGGAAAACGCAGATAGAAAGTAACCCATAGGCTTGTCTCAGTTCTTATACTCGAGAAGAAATGGGTTACTCAGCTTTGTCGATGCAAACAAATTAGTTCCGCTAGATCTCGCATGGCCCCTGCCACAGCCTGAAGCAGGGCTTCGGTTCCTGGTAGTGAAGTCAGATTGGGAAGGTGAGAACACCAAGGCGGAGCCACTAGACCAGAGCTCAGCAACCAGCCCCTGGTTCTTCGACTCTGTAGGAATGAATGCCCACAAAGACAGGAAGCAGTGAAACAAAGCATTTACTAGGAGGAAAAGAGTACAGTGTGTGTGGATAGATACATGGGCAGGCTCAAGAGTCACTGAGTTACCCTCCTGGCAGTTTGAATCACTTTTATGGGGCATTTCTTCCGGGTTTTCTTTTGACAAACTATTCTTATTTGCCTTGTCCTGAGTCCATATTTAGTATTTCTCAGGAACCTCCCATGTGAGCATGTTTGTCTTTTAGCCAAAACAGATTCTAGTAAAGAGGCCTATGGGTAGTGCACAGGACTTATCATGAGGTGACGCCGCGACTCTTCTTGACCTCCAAGGAGCCTTTCTGTGCATGCGTAGTCAGGGAGGTCTCCTTAACCTTGAGAATGAGGAATGTGTGGTCTTTTATCTCTTATCTGGGCAAGGCCCAGCCTCTCTCCATCATCCTGCTTTAATAGTTTCTGCTCTTAAGGAATTTCTGTCCACAGGGGAGGAACTGTTCGGCCCAGGGCCCATCTATCTCCTGCCTCAGTCTTCCCTTAATTCAAATGACCAGTCCATACTATCGTACTTACTCTTTTCCAATGACCTCACCCCTACAGAACTTTCTCACCCATGTAATAAGCATCCTCTGCCTTCTATGGTGATTCCTGATTTTACTATGCCCTGAGATGAGTCTGTAATATTCTTTCCTTTAAATACAAAACTTCCAAAGTTTTGTTTGTTTCTTACATATTTGCTCATTTGTTTTCTCTTCCTTTCCTATGCAAATAACTCTGGTATCCTTTTAAAGAATCTCCTATGTTTAAATTAGCCAGAATTGATTTTGGTAATAACTCAAAGACGCTAAATTGATTCAGGATAGTGTACTTCTTCACATCTTTATAAAATGTATCCTTGCTCAGATTCCCTTAACTAATTTATGAAATCTCTCCACACATCTTATCTTGCTCTTCCACACTTGTACAAGCTAATCTGTACTGTCATTGTTGTTCAGTCACTAAATCCTGTCTGACTCATTGGAATCCCATGGACTGCAGCACGCCAGGCTTCCCTGTCCTTCACCATCTCCTGCTTTGCTCAAACTCATGTCCTTTGAGCTGGTGTTCCATCCAACCATCTCATCCTCTGTTGCCTGTTTTCCTGCCCTCAATCTTTCCCAGCATCAGGGACTTTTCCAGTGTGTCTGCTCTTCGCATCAGGTGGCCAAAGTATTGGAGCTTCAGCTTTAGCATCAGACCTTCCAATGAATATTCAGAGCTGATTTCCTTTAGAATGGACTGGTTGGATCTCCTTGTAGTCCAAGGGACTCTCAAGAGTCTTCTCCAACACCACAGTTCAAAAGCATCATTTCTTTGGCTCTAATATGTATTATTTAATTTATTCGCATTTTCTTCTTACTGTTTTGTCCTTAACAGGATACATGTTTCACAGAGGCAGATATTTCCGTCTTTTTCTTCTAGTGCTCTGTCTCCAGGGCCTACAATACTCCTGGCACATATAAGCCACTTTGTAAATATTTGTTGGATGCATAGACATTTATGGCACCAAAGTACTGGGGAATCATTTATATCCCTTACTTAGGACATTGAATCTCCTAATAATAAGCTGTTCTTCTTTCTCTTCTTTATCTCTCTCTCTCTTTCCTTTTTTCCACAAGGCCAAACTGCTTGTTCGTTCACCTTTGCAAACTGACAGATTTTTAAGATGATACAGAAGAACATTTTCCCCTGCTATACATGTATCTAGGGCTTACCATTCTCACCTATCTAACAATACAGAATAGAAAAATACGATTTAGGTGTGGGCTTGGAGAAAACTCAGGCTGTCTCCAGTGTTGTTAGCCTCTGTTGTCTGATCCTCATCAAGAAAAAAGGTGTCTTCCACTTGGGCCAACATTGTCATGCAGTAATGTAATGTTGGGCTTAAAAACCCATTTCAAAGAAATGTGCATTCGTAAGACCTTGACTTCTGTGCATTTATTCTCCAGATGCCTGAGGTGGAGAAGAGCAGTGGAATGCAGGACACATAGAGACAGGGTGAGCCCTTGGTCTTGGCCATCGTTTAATGTCTTTTTCTCCTTGGATACAGGAAATTGAAAAGTTAAGAGAAAAGATCAATGCTAAGAAAATATAATAAACAGAAACAACTTGATGAAGATTCCTTATTCCACCTGTAATTCATCAGATTTTCTCACATTATTTTTAAAATGCACCAAGACATTCCATTCAAAGAAGTAAGTTCATTGTTAGTTTAAAATAAACATGCACAAATTCTAGATGACACAAAACTTTTTTCTTTTGTTCTGGGAGAGCCTTTATAGTGCTTTTTATCCTTTCTGTCAGAAGCCACAATAGGATCAGTAAATTGTGACATTTAAATCAGTTTTACTGATTATAGGAGAAAAATGGAACATCTGCAAAATCTCTTTAAGAAACCTTTTCAGAGATGAACTGGCCTTGCTTTTTATGTTTTTCACTAGAGAGTAAAGAAAATTTTGTGATCTTGCATCCTATTGATTAGTTAAGAGAAGTATCAGAAATATATTTAGGTGTTACCAAGGGCCCATAGTTTCTTATGAGTTCTTTCTAATCTAAAGGGCATTTCTTTTTATTAGTTTACTCCTTCTGGACTGAAATCTTTGATTCCTTAGCACCACCTCTCCATTCTGTACCCCAGCTCTCTCCCTAGTCTCTGAGGAATGGATCCTTGTAGAATCTTCCTAGAAGGGACAAAATATCATCACTTGAAGCCATCTGAAAAAAATTAAAGCATATGAAATTATCAACTTAAGTTGTAAAATGTGATGTGGTCTAGACATTATCAGATATTATAAAGATTATGTGTTTTTAATAAAAAACCAACATTATTGATATCTCACGAAAAGAATCCTACCATGGCTAAGAAATTTGAGTCCTTATCATCATCTACTCTAAAATGTTAAAGGAGAAAGAGAAGTTCTGAAGTGCTTAATGCAAATCATTTTCGTGCTCTGTAGCTCCCTCTAACCCATATTTCATGCCCTGGAGAACCTCCCTGGCTTAATACTGATTGACTGAATGTAGTATCCAGTGGGCGTTATCAGCAATAATTCTAATGCTTCTTTAAAGACCTAGTTTGACCCCTCAATACTCTTAATTTATTACACTTTCTAAAGCCCATGTCCAGATGCTTTGGTGGAGGTTGGGGGGGGGGTGGATTTAAATACCACTTTTTCTTTAAAGTCTTTATTGCCCACCATCATGAAATCAAATCATAGTCTCTTTCCCTGAAATTCTTTCCTTCCAGCTGTCCCTCTCCCTACACTGCCATTGCTTTCTCTCTTCTTTTCTGTTCTTAATCTGAGTCCTATGACATTCCCCACAATCTCATGCCACATACCCTTTAGAATTTTGCATTGTTTGTTTATTTATCTCTTCTCCACCTCTTTGGAAGATGAGTTCTATGGGAGAGGTGTTTATCTCCATCTATTCAGATGATTACTGAAGGTAACACTTTTACCAAAAAGTGTTCTTGGCTTATGGGCAGATACAAGGTGGCTTCACACCTGCAACTGATATCTGCTAAAAGTGCCAAAGCATCTGTTGTGCTGGATGGTGGGAAAAGAGGAAAGTTTCCTTTCTCTACACCCAGGGAACAAGCTCATGATAACAAAGAAGCCAGCAAAATGAATTAACACTAAAGACCAATTAATATCTTTTGCAAAGATGTTTGTAAGTTTCCCAGGAGACAGATGCAATGCCTAGAAACAGGGATCCTGTCAACGCTGGAGCTGACAGTTTGCCTACAGCGGACCCTCCCAGCCCGAGGGGCTTTTAAAATGGATTGTCATGATAGATTCCATCTGGTGAAAATGGAAAGAAAACCATGCAGGTTTTTCATTACAGTCCCCACATTGGCATAGCAGCCAATTGGCAGAGGGTATATTCAAGGTTTCTCGTTTTTCTCTCCCTTCTCATAAGCTATGGAAAGTTCTAAATTTTAAAGGACAACAAGGCTATATTTCAGAGGTGACAGAGTGAAATTCTATGCTGTTCTCTCTACCTCAAGCTTAAGTAACTCTTTAACAACTGATTATTCTATAGCTAAAGAAAAGCCCTCAGCTTTGACTACTTCTGCCACAGGCCCTGGTCTTTCTGGAAGCATAAAGGGAAAAAAATGTGGTTGATATCAGGGAGCACATTTTAATTTTAAAAAATATAGAACAAAAATTTGCAGAGTGTTTTGCTTGAACAGTCTAAATCAGTGTCACCATGACATCATGATAAAAGTACAGATTTCTAGGCTCCATTTCAAATTTATTAAGTCACAGTCTCTGAAATGGAAGCTTTGGGACGTGAAAATTGGACAAGTTCCCTGGATGATTCTAAATTTTTTAGGTAAGGGTGTGGAAAGAATATTGAAAGTTTCTAGAAAAAATCTTCATTTAAAGATATGCTTCCTTTTAAATTTTTAGATGCTTTATAGAGGATATTATTATTAAAAATTGAATTTAAATCACAGTTCTAAGAATTTAGAGAAGGGTAAACTGTGAATTTAAAATTACTTTGAGATACATTCCCTAATACTCATAGAGTGAATAAGTTAAAACCATTGCAATTAGGTGGTCTTTCAAGGACTTAAAAAGCCAAAAAAAAATCAAACATACTTGCATAAAGTTTATGGATTTGAGTTAAAGTCCTAGAAATGATTGTAGGGAGTAGGTTGTCAACTTATGAAACCAACAGCTTGGAGGCTTTTTGAGTAGTTGAAAATGAATTTAACAGTGAAAATATTTATTATCCTTTGGCTGAAAATATTATCTGAAATTAATTTGTTTGGCTTGGGAGAAATTTGTGAAATGTATAGTGAATTATGTAGCCAGTTCTTTTTTAGATTTATAATATTTCAAATAAAATCTGCAATACCCTACCTGAGGGGAAAAATGCTTAGTGGCAAGTACTCCTAGCCAAGTCACATTAGATTCCAATAACTTTGCTTTACTTTACAAGAATTCTTTTTTTTATAAAATGTGTATGCTTGTTCAATTTTCCCTTGGATTTTTCTTTTTCTCTAACAATTCTCTTTAGCCAAATCCCAAGCAGATGTAAGAACAACTTTGACTATGATGGAAAATATACAGAGGTGAGAATAATAAAATCATGTCATTTGGGTACAGATTAAAAAAAAAATTTTTGAAGTATGGTTGAGTTACAATCCGTTCATTTTTACTTTTTTGAAACTTTATTTTATTGTATACAGATCTCTCTATAAACAAAACAATGCTTGAGCTCACTATAAACTTTCAAGTGAATGTGAAGAAACTATTTTGTAGTTTGAGGTGGCAAGGAAAAATATATTTTGAAACTCAATGTTGAGGGACTTCCCTGGTGGTCCAGTGGTTAAAACTTCACCTTCCAATGAAGGAGATGTGAGTTTGATCCCTGATCAGGAAGCTAATATCCCACATACCTCTTGGCCAAAATTCCAAAGCATAAAACAGAAGTAATATTGTAACAAATTCAATAACGACTTTAAAAAGGATTCATATAAAAAAAAAATCTTGAAGAAAAAAATCTGAAGTCTATCAGTCCTCTTGCTGAGGTGCTAAGTCCAATTTCAGTATGGAAAGACTGCACAGACATTTCTGAAGGAAATGTCATCAGAACCTGTGCTATCTCAGGTGGCCCAGTTGATTATGTTTTCCCAGGTATAATTAGAAAGATAAGTTTTTACAAAATTTTAATTGGATAATGGTCTTTCCTTACTGGTTTAGTAATGTAAACCCATCTTCATTAACAGCAATCTCACACCCAACTCTCTCTCACATGCACAAAAAGACCTTATGCAAGAAATAAGGTCTTCAGAATCAGCTGTGCTCATGTGCTCAGCCACTCAGTCGTGTCTGACTCTCTGAGACCCCATGGACTATAGCTAAGGCTCCTCTGTCCATGGGATTTCCCAGGCAAGAATATTAGTGGGTTGCCATTTTCCTTCTGTAGGGGATCTCCCTGACCCAGGGATCTAACTTGGGTCTCTGGTGTTTCCTTCATTGGCAGAAAAATTCTTTACCACTGAACCACCTGGGAAGCAGTCAAATTCAACAGACACAATTAAAATGACATGGTATATATCATTCCCTAGAATCTTCATAAAGCCAAATTGAGGAAAGATAGCTATTTGAATTAGATTTGAGGAAAAGTTTGTATGCTGTGACATTTCCATTATAAAAGGTAAGAAGTATCTCAGAGAGGATTTATTCCAAGCTTCTCTAATACCCTAGCACACAGTTTGTACTTACTACATATAATTATTTCATAATAGCCTTAAACACAAATTATGGCACAGTGATTTTGAATGGGATTATAACAAATTAGTCTTTGGGAGACTGAATAAATAGCAAATAAATGGATGGGGAAGTAGTTTGACATCTCAGTTCTTATGAAATATGGAGTAGACTATCTCATCTCTATTATTTATATCCTTTATAGCATTTAGCAACATAAATGTTAACCTGAGTTGATATTGATCTAAATCTGAAGTACTGTGACATTTTTGGCTTAAAAACATGATTTAGTGGCCACGGAGTCAAAAACTATCCCCAATATTACTTTCTATTCATAACTTTTACACTTTTTTTTAAATACACAAAACACAGCTTACATTAAGGTCGTTAGATACTGCCAAGAAATTCTAAATTATTTACAAGAAAAGTGGCCAAAGATGATGATCATTTAAAAATCTTTATTCTTCTTGAACTTTCTGTGGCACTGAACATAGATGGAATTTGTAATAAAATTTAAATACATGAAAAATCTTTCTTTTTATTCTTTCCTTTTACACGTTATTTTTCCTGCTTTCTCTTTAGTTCATTTAAATGCTACTTCATTTGTATTCTCACCCTGAAAAGAAACAAAATTACACTACATAAAAATTGTAAAAAACAGCATGATCCTGAGGGGTACAAGATTAGTGATGAGATTTTTTAATGCAAAAAGATAGTTAATAACTTTTCATTTAGACTACTAGCAAGTACCTTTAAAAAAATTGGACGAAGAACAAAAGCTATCTGTTTCAACCTTTCACCGCCCAATTGCAATCACTTTATTTCTGCTTCCTTAATTTAGCAGATAGAGGATGAAGAAAGATTGGGTGTATTACCATCAACACAGTTTATTTCTTCAGATTCGATAAATGAAATTCACAGTGGTTTCTGGAATCTCCATTACTATACACTGGCACCAAACATAGAATAACAAACACATATTTTATTTGGTTTAATTCAAGAAAAGTAGGTTTGTGTTACACTTCTTCAGTACTCCAACTATGGCGGTCATACAATAGTACCAAACTTTTTATTTTCTTTTGAAAATCTTAGATAATTTCTTTTTTGATGCTGTAATTAGGAGTGGCATCCTTTTAGTAGAAAAAACTTTTTATCCAAAATTATGAATATGGAAAATGTGAATGTGGTTTCTAGCCAGGAACATGAATGATTATTCCAAAAAGAACACGAAAAGAACATTGTTATACAACATCCTAGCTGCTTTGAAAAGAAGGTCTGCCAAAGAAAAAGTCAGGCTTTCCAATGTTGGTTGTGGACAAAATGTATACACATTTTAAGGCTGAATCATTAAATGAAATTGCCGTATAAGAAGTAAGTGTGTCATTGCCTCTATTTTACTAATGGAAAGGGCCAAGTGAATGACCCAAAGTCAGAACTAGTTAGGCATCTGACTCTGGAGCCTGGCTTAGTCAGTGTGCTCCAGTTGTCACTGAAATCTTGTGTAATGTTGAAATCAGTGTTTAGGATCTAATAGTTATATACTATCTTTTACAAATGTAACTTGGCCTTCCCTCGTGGTGCTAGTGGTAAAGAATCTGCCTGCCAATGCAGGAGACATAAAAGACTTGAGTCCAATCCCTGGATTGGGAAGATCCCTAGAGGAGGGCAAGACAACCCACTCCAGCGTTCTTGCCTGGAGAATCCCATGGACAGAGGAGCCTGGCAGGCTACAGTCCATGGGGTTGCAAAAGAGTTGGGCGTGACTGAAGTTACTTGGCAGGCACGCACAAATATAATTTACCTCCCAGTGAGGAAACTACTACAGCAATGTTTTTATTTGAAACTATTTTACTTTAATATATTTTAAAATTTGAGGAAAATACAA
The DNA here is from genome assembly GCF_042477335.2 of Ovis canadensis. Classification (NCBI taxonomy): domain Eukaryota; kingdom Metazoa; phylum Chordata; class Mammalia; order Artiodactyla; family Bovidae; genus Ovis; species Ovis canadensis. The sequence continues at coordinate 133,190,870 of NC_091247.1, read as the reverse complement.
AAAGTTAATTTTCATAGATAATTTTTGTCCTAAGAATTTTACTATATGCTGACTATGCCAAAGCCTTTGACTATGTGGATCACAATAAACTGTGGAAAATTCTGAAAGAGATGGGAATACCAGACCACCTGACTTGCTTCTTGAGAAACCTATATGCAGGTCAGGAAGCAACAGTTAGAATTGGACATGGAACAACAGACTGGTTCCCAATAGGGGAAGGAGTACGTCAAGGCTGTATATTGTCACTGTGTTTATTTAACTTCTATGCAGAGTACATCATGAAAAACACTGGGCTGGAAGAAGCACAAGCTGGAATCAAGACTGCCGGGAGAAATATCAATAACCTCAGATATGCAGATGATACAACCCTTATGGCAGAAACTGAAGAGGAACTAAAATGCCTCTTGATGAAAGTGAAAGAGGAGAGTGAAAAAGCTGGCTTAAAGCTCAACATTCAGAAAACGAAGATTATGGCATCTGGTCCCATCACTTCATGGGAAATAGTTGGGGAAACAGTGGAAACAGTGTCAGACTTATTTTTGGGGCTCCAAAATCACTGCAGATGGTGACTGCAGCCTTGAAATTAAAAGATGCTTCCTCCAGGGAAGGAAAGTTATGACCAACCTAGATAGTATATTCAAAAGCAGAGACATTACTTTGCCAACAAAGGTCCGTCTAGTCGAGGCCATGGTTTTTCCAGTGGTCATGTATGGATGTGAGAGTTGGACTGTGAAGAAAGCTGAGTGCCATAGAATTGATGCTTTTGAACTGTGGTGTTGGAGAAGACTCTTGAGAGTCCCTTGGACTGCAAGGAGATCCAACCAGTCCATTCTAGAGATCAGTCCTGGGTGTTCTTTGGAAGGACCGATGCTAAAGCTGAAACTCCAGTACTTTGGCCACCTCATGCGAAGAGTTGACTCATTGGAAAAGACCCTGATGCTGGGAGGGATTAGGGGCAGGAGTAAAAGGGAACGACAGAGGATGAGATGGCTGGATGACATCACCAACTCAATGGACATGAGTTTGAGTGAACTCCGGGAGTTGGTGATGGACAGGGAGGCCTGGCGTGCTGCAGTTCATGGGGTCGCAAAGAATCGGACACAACTGAGCGACTGAACTGAACTGAAAGCATTTAGACAAAAAAAAAAGGAAAAGTCTATACATGGGGAGAAATTAATTGGAATATTCAATCCCAGAGAGTAGTTATACTCAGTAGAACTGAAAATTCCTACTGAGATAAATGATAAATATGCTAATTATTTATATTATTAAATATTTTTAACCAAGTCTCTCAATGGAGAGAAAAGTTAAGAATTAAATGCTTAAATATCAAGGGGACTAGTAGTTGAAAATTATTCTATTAGGGAGTGAAAATTAGACTATAAAGGCTATGAGAACTATTGGCCAAATTTAATTTCTCTTCATCATCACATAAGCATCCATGGAACACCTATGATATATCAGCACAATGAAGTTAGTCAATGGGGGAAAAAGGTGGAAAAGGAATTGCCTGTCATCAAGTAAGGTGGAGGCTAAAAGACAGGGAGAGAAACAACCACTAATTGTTTTGACTGGGATTGAGTCTACAGTGGGTAATTAGCTTCTCACAGGAACATGTACTTATTTCTAAAGGTGTGGTATAGGAAATACTGATGCCTTCATAGAGGAAGTGATGCTGTGTTTGAGTGTGTGTTCTACATATAGATGGGTGGTATGGGGATTTCTGGTTCAGGAAGTATCATGAGCAAAGCTTGGACAGAAGATGTAATAGTAAATTGAGAAAAGTGCAAGTCTGGATAAGACTACAGCAGAGAGCTTGTGGATGCAGGTTTGGGGAACCCATGAAGATAGAGTCCTAGAGTAAGCAAGGGACAATCAATAGAGAAGGTTCCTGTGCAGAAAAATGTCTAGTATTGTACATACTTTTAATCATGCAATTATATTCCTGGCTAAAAGATAGTTACTTTTTAATCTGGAAGACAGTGACCTGCAAAAATGGGACATATCCCCTGTATAGTTACTGAAAATGACACATCACCTGAGGGTACTGCTGCTGCTGCAGCTGCTGCTGCTAAGTCGCTTCAGTCGTGTCCGACTCTGTGCAACCCCATAGATGGCAGCCCACCAGACTCCCCCGTCCCTGGGATTCTCCAGGCAAGGGCACTGGAGTGGGTTGCCATGTCTTTCTCCAATGCATGAAAGTGAAAAGTGAAAGTGAAGTTGCTCAGTCATGTCCGACTCTTAGCCACCTACCAGGTTCTTCCATCCATGGGATTTTCCAGGCAAGAGTACTGGAGTGGGGTGCCATTGCCTTCTCTGCACCTGAGGGTAACGATTTGAAAAAACACATAGCTTTGGAGAAATATCTGTTTAGGTCTTCTGTCCATTTTTTGATGGGGTTTTGTTTTTTGGTATTGAGCGGCATGAACTGCTTTTATATTTCGGAGATTAATCCATTGTCAGTTGCTTCATTTGTAACTATTTGCTCCCATTCTGAAGGCTGTCTGTTCATCCCATTTATAGTTTTTTTGCTATGCAAAAACGGATGCAGAGGACAGACGTGGACATGGCAGGGCAGGGGAGGGGAGGCGGTGGGGTGAATTGGGAGACTGACGTTGACATATATACATTACCATCTGCAAAACAGATAGCCAGTGGGAACCTACTGTATAGTGCCGGGAGCTCAGCTTGGTGTTCTGTGATGACCTAGATGGATGGGATGGTGGGAAGGAAGGTCCAAGAGAGACGGGATATATGTATACATACAGCTGATTCACTTCCTTGTCCAGCAGAAACTAACACAATTGTAAAGCAATTATACTTCAATGAAAAAAAACCACATATAGTTATTGTCATAGGACAGTATGAAGGACATGAAACAGGAAGGGAAAAATGGCTGCTTCTAAAGACCCATAAAATCACTGGACAAGAGACAAATTGCAAGCTCAACTCCCAAAATTCTCAGTTTAAGTTTGGGGCTTGAAATACAAGGGTTTTATAAAATTACTTTTTAATTATTTCTTTCCATTGGAGGATGAGAGGACTCATATATTTTAATGCACTGTTCATCTTGCCTCTTTATAAAGAGTTAGAACACTGATCTGGAAACAAGGCTGCCCAAGAATTGGCATGGGGATTAGACAATGAGATATGGATGAAAATGACTGCTTGGGATTCCCAGCCCCACTGAACTTCCTTTGTTTGCTGAAAGAAGCCCACACTCCTTGATTTGTAAAGCAATTCTTTCCTTTTAGAAGATGCTACTTCTTCCTCAACTCAAAGGAATAACTTTTAAAAGGGATTTAATTCTTTTCATGCCCCATTCCCCTTGGCCTGTATATGATTCCCACCTCTAATAAGGGAGAACAACAGGGTATCAATTAGAAAGTGTAATCTTGGGATGGAAACACTATTCTAAAAGAACCACAGGAATTGCCTAATATTGACTAAATATTGGAAAAGATGAATAGATTCTGAGGGTATTCAACCAAGGAGAATGATAATATTAGATCAAGCTGAATTTAGCAATAAGAGTGTACTTTCAGAGCCTGGATTCATTAACATAGTTTAAGCACCTGGGGGTCTGTTAGTTCGCTGAAATATTTACCACAAAGTGGAACTCAATGGAAGCATATATTGAATGAAATTGATCCCTTGGTATAGTGTAGAAGCACAAAATCAAAATTTTCACAAAGTGGAATTCTTATATGTTAAAATGGATTTTCATCATGAATAATCCACTCATTCATTTTCATCAAGACATATATTAGAGATGGAAATACCAAGGTCTTTAGAAGATTTTAGTGATATCCATGGGTTGATGGTGGAAAGCATAGCAATGAAAATTGATGGCATGATATTAGTGAGGAAGGGTAAATTTGGTGTGGAAGAGATAACGTAGTGTCATTTAACTACCAATGAGTAAAATAAATACATTTTTCATCAATAAATATCAGGATCAGAAATACAAAGTACAAAGTCAGAATGTCTGATCCCAAAAGAACTTAATAGTCAGTTGAAATTTAGTTTTTCAGAAATGAAAGAGATATGATGTCCCCTGGGGAGCTATTTGATTTGTGAAATGTAATGTATGAGTCCCTTCACTGTTCACCTGAAATTATAACAATGTTTTTAATTGGCTATACCCCAATACAATGGAGAAGGAAATGGCAAGCCACTCCAGTACTCTTGCCTGGGAAATCCCAGGGATAAAGGAGCCCGGTGGGCTACAGTACCTGGGGTCACAAAGAGTTGGGCATGACTGAGCGACTAACACACAACATCTCAATACAAAACATTTTTGGGGTTAAAAAAGAAAAAGAAAAAAGAAAACCCCACAGAACTGTTATTCAGAGGCTGGGGTAAGCCATTATGACATATAATATGGAATTTCTGCCCTCCATTGAATTTTTAAAGTTTAGTTAAATCATGGATCTAGAGCTACCAGAATGCTCTCCCTTCTACACAGGATTTCTCCACCAAGGGATCACACTGGAGTCTTCTGCATTACAGATGGGTTCTTTATCATCTGACCTACCAGGGAAGCCTCCTGAGAAAGCGTCTTAAGTAAATACTATAAGTACTTTGCACCGATATCTCAAGTGTGTGCTCCTGTTTTTTTTAATATTTCTTTTTATTTATTGATTTGTCTGCACCAGGTCTTAGTTGCAGCACACAAGATCTTTAGTTCCAGCATGTGAATTCTCAGATGTGGCACTTTGCATCTAGTACCCCAACTAGGAAGCGAACCCAGACCCCCTGCAATGCGAGTGCAGGGTCTTAACCACTGGACCACCAGGGAAGATCCCAACTATTTTTTTTTTTCAACCTAGTATTCCCCTTAAAGAACCAGAGGTCATTACAATGTAACTGTGCCCCACGGAGTAACTGTGCCCCACGGAGCGCATCTCAGTTAGCTCAGTGTAAAGAATCCGCCTGCCAATGCAGGATATGCAGGATACTCAGGTTTAACCCCTGGGTTGGGAAGATCCCCTGGAGGAGGAAATGGAAACCCACTCCAGTATTCTCGCCTGGAGAATCTTCTGGTCAGAGGGGCCTTGCAGGCTATAGTCCATGGGATCTCAAAGAGTCAAATATGATTTAACAACTGGGTATGCACACACACACATGCCCTGTGGAAGACACCATGGTTTTGAAACACATCTAATCCCCCAGGGACGCAGGACACTTTTGCAATCCACTAGGGAGGGTTTTTTGATGTTAAAATGACAAATGGAAAATCTACCCTCCTCCAGCCCATATGCTCCCCATATTTTTTCCCCAGTTCTTATAGAGCTAGAATAGATGAACTCAAAAAGTGAAGGATTTCTCACATTCGTCTGTAACCCATAAAAAAGGAGCATTCTGATTGGAAATACCAAGTTGAAAACTGCAGAGTCTTCTACTTCTACAAAAACATTAAGTTAATAACTGTGATGTTTCAGTGAAAATCAGAAATATCAGTGCCATCTTTAATGACTTAAAAGTGCAGGGTTAATGATTCTCAGCAGATTTTCATTTGTGTTTAGTAGTGGAAGGATAGTTTGAGAAGATAAAAATGGATTTTCCAAAGTTTAATTAGATGGCAACTTCTGTTGCAACTGCTGTTCCATATGGGGTCCAAATCATTATAGTTCTTAGTACTTTGTATAAAGCAACTGATCTGAATCATGTCTTTCTCCTCTTTTCCAATAAACAAAATTACTAGAAGCAGTCTGTTTTCTTTCACCAGGCAAGAACAGTAATAGAATTTTGCCATACTGTTTCTGGATTATGTTAACTCCTTAGCTTTGTACCGCATTATAGTCTACAGAAATACCATCTTACGGAACATTATGTGATACAACCTAGAGGGTAAACTTTATTAGCTAGATACAATAATTAGACATGTGAATGCCGGAGCATTGGAGACAAATATAATGGAAGAGGAGAGAGTTGTCAAGTCACTGATTTATTATAAAGGTGAAGAGGTCTAAGGAATGTTGAGCTATCTCTCTAGAGGGAGGGCAGTTTGCACTATGTCCTCAGTGAGCACTAGGAACATGAACAGTCTCTTTAAATTCTGGAGGCCACATGTTACTGCATGTGAGTCTGGTGCTGAAAACCTGTAAGATTTGAGTTTGTCCCATGATAAGAGAAGGCTCTCCAGACAATTGAGGTCACAGTGATCCTGCTTACTATCACTCATCAAATTAAATGATGTTTAAATGGTGTACAGCAGGTCAGGTTGCTATATGTGGTGTGTGGTAAGGCTTAATAAGAAAATTAACCTCTTAGATTTCCAAAGCAAGGATATGCTTATATTTAGCAAGTAATTATTAATCTTTTGGAGAAGGCAATGGTAACCCACTCCAGTACTTTTGCCTGGAAAACCCCATGGATGGAGGAGCCTGGTAGGCTGCAGTCCATGGGGTCGCTGAGTCGGACACGACTGAGTGACTTCAATTTCACTTTCACTATTAATCTTTTAAGAGCAATAGTCTCTTCTGAAGGGAAGGGAAAACAATAATTGATGTTAACTACTCATAAATCTAGTATTATCCTATCTCTCTAGCCTAAGCTGAATTGCTCTGTAGTGCTGATTCAGCAAATACATGATATAAATGAAAATGGGGCCAAATAGGTCCTAATCTTGTGGCGGGATCTTGCCGTCTCTTCCTGTCAGTCCCACTTATGACCTCACAGGGGCTTTCTCTATGACCGGCTGTCTGAGAAGGGTATAAATATAATTGTAATTGACATCATATGACATGCAGGAACCAATTGAGAGCATGATGCTGCAACAGTATAGGTCTGATTGGGATGCCCTGAAAGGGCAGTATGATAAGAAGCTGAAGAGAACAAGAATACATATGACTCAATTGATCTCAACATGCTGGAGACATTAATGAGTATAGCTCTCACTATTCTGATGCAATGCTTTCTTGTAAGAGATTTCTTCCAAAATGCTTTGGAGGTGAGCTTTAAATGAATTGTCTTTCAAGTTGCTCACTTCCTGTTATCTTAGTATTCTTTGAAGGTCGCTAGTGCTAAGGTGGAACATTGTAGGAACAGAGCAGCTGGAGGAGGACAATTCTAGAACCGAGTGGTGCTGGATAGCCGGTAACAGAGCTCACCCAAGAATCACAGAGATACTTTTATTTTTATTTTTTAAATTAGGTTTTTTAAAGTCTTCTTGTAGAGTCTTGGAAGAACCAGCACCAGAGAGAGTCATAAATCTCAAAGTTGAATCACAACATAAATAGCTTATAAGTGACAGAGTTTGCTACTAGTTTCAGATAAACTTTGGATAGCATAGCCTCAGGATGCTTCATATACAAAGGCTAAACTATACATAGAAGGTTATTTGCTATGTATTCACAACTGAAAAAATGCATATTAGCAGTATTAATAAAAATCAAAGTTATGAAAAGTACACTAAAAATAAGCATTGACTTTTTCAGTTTGTTCCCAACGTGTGTGTTATTGATTCTCATAGATATTCTAATAAGATTATTAGTGCCTCCTCTTAAGTATCAGTTCAGCAAAGCACCATCAAATATGTCAGGGGTGTTTCCAATATGAAATACTGCTATAGGTCAAGATAAGAAAGAAAAAGATATGAAGGGAAATAAAGTTCTTGGAGTGACCAACAACAACAAAAAAATTCACAATGCTATCAAATATCAAAACCTTGTAGTTTTAAATTTTGTTTTGAACAAGATAAGAGAAGATAGTTAAGTGCAGAAGAGAAAAGAATGCTTTAGGAACAACCAGATAAAAAATTTCCAAAGTAAATACATGGCATATGATACAGAAATTTTAAAGAAGGCAAAACTCTGTTAGAAAACATAAAAACTTTTAGAAAATGGAAATATTAATAGAAGAGATCAAAGATAGTAAAAGAGAGACTTAGATAAAATACCTGAGCATTAGCTGTCAAATGCTATTGATTTTCATCGATCTTCTAATAAGATTATTACATTTGAAGCTCCAGTACTCTGGCCAGCCGATACAAAGAGCCAGTTCATTATGAAAAGACCCTGATGTGGGGAAAGACTGAAAGCAAAAGAAGAAGAGGGCAACAGAGGATGAGATGGTTGGATGGCATCAGCAACTCAATGGACATGAACTTGAAAAAACTCTCAGAGATAGTGAAGGACAGGGAAGTCTGGAGTGCTGCAGTCCATGGGGTCACAAAGAGTCAGACATGATTTAGCAACTGAACAACAACAAAAATAAAAGATTTAGACAATGTAACCAGGAATGCACTATCTAAGACTCACAAAGAGAAAATAGGAAAAAAATTGATGGACCATATGAATGTGAATTTCCAGATTGAAAGGGCTCCTTGAGTAACAGTGAATGAGTGAAATACACTCTCTCAAGACATATTGCTGTAAAGTTGTAAAAGTTCAGAAACTGAAGACGAAAGGAAAATCTCAAAAGTTGAAAGCAAAAAAAAAAAAAAAAGAGTCACATTCTGAAGACTGAAAATTACAATTTTATCAACCTCTTCCACCTCAACTCCAGAAGCAACAAGAAAACTGTTTTCTTGAGTATCCTCAAAATTTGTAAGGAACATTATTTCAAATTAAAATTGCATCTAGTCAAAATACCAGTTAAGTGGGGTGGGGTGTGGGAAGGTGGGGGACTGAATAAATACATTTATAAATGTGAATTCACACACACACACACAAAGAGAGTGAGAGAGAAGTAACTCAGGTGCACAAAAAAGTGATCAGAGGCTATGTTCCCTCAATGTTCTGGAGTTAACCACGAAAAGAACAGAACACACGATTCAGAAAGTAACAAGGGATCTAACCCAAGAGATGGGTGAAGGAATTCCAGGACCACAACAATCTCACTATCTCAGAAAAAAGAGTTCTATTATTCAAAAGAGCTTCCCAGGTGACGCTAGTGGTAAAGAACCTGCCTGCCAATTAGGAGACGTAAGACGCGGGTTCGATCTATTTCTTATTCATAAATGTACTTTAAAAGACTGCACTTTGGCAGAGACAGTTAATTTTGGTGTTAGTTTTCTTTCTTTCTTTTTTCAATATTTTTTATTTACAGTGTTGTATTACTTTCAGAAGTACAGCAAAGTGATTCAGTTATACATATATACATGTATCTGTTCTTTTTCAGATTATTTCCCATTATAGGTTATCACTATAGGTTATTACAAGATATTGAATTTGCATTAATTTGACACAGGTTAGCTTGGACTTCTCTGGTGGCTAAGATAGTAAAAAGAATCTGCCTGGAATGCAGGAGACCCAGGTTTGATCCCTGGGTTGGTCAGATCTCCTGGAGAAGGGAATGGCTACCTACTCCAGTATTCTTGTCTGGAGAATTCCATAGACTGAGGAGCCTGATGGGCGTTAGTTTTGACACAGGTTAACTTAGTTAACATTTGAAGATATCTTATAATGGAGACTCATTTCATGAATTTTAAAAATGTTTGGTGCAAAATAAAAGCCTTTATGTAAGACACAATTGAACTGAACTTATTTTCATTAAACTGAATACCTCTTGTAGGTTGTAGTGGAAGACTCCTATAGCCCTCATTAACCATGAGACCACTGAAATGTGCCATAAATAACCTAAAAAATAGTATTTGCCAAATTTGCTTAGGTTGGTTTACAACAGCAAGCAAACTAGATTAAAGTAGGAAGATATGGTATTCCAGGAGAAATATCTCCCAGCAGGAAAAAAGTGAACTTAGTATTTCTGATTTGATTTATGAATACATTTACCATGTTCTAAATGCTTTAAAAACAGTAGCTCTTTCAATTTTCATAGTAACCCTATGAGGGGGTATTTGTACTCTGATTATTTACATTATTATTATTATCCAAAATTTATAGATGAGAAGACCAAGGCAAAGACAAATAGTTGCTCAATTTTTCATAACTAGTAAACAAGAGAGATTCATTTAAATCCAAGTAGATCTGATTTAACCAGCACACTATGTTACCCCCACCCCTTGGGTGCAGAAAACTTCCAAAGTGGTTTTATAATTTGGTTTTGGAAAGTATTATTGAAATAGTTTTATATGTATTGTTGTTTAGTCTCTAAGTTGTATATGACTCTTTTGCAGCCCCGTGGACTGCAGCCCTCCAGCTTCTCTGTCCTGGGATTTCCCTGGCAAGAATACTGGAGTGGATTACCATTTCCTTCTCCAAGAGATCTCCTTGACCTAAGGCTTGAACCCATGTCTCCTGCATTGGCAGGTGGGTTCTTTACCACTGACCACCAGGAAAGCCCTTTGAATGTATAGAGAACACTATAAATATACATACATATATGGCAAATAAAAAATAAGGACTTCCCAGGTGGTGCTAGTGGTAAAGAACCTGCCTGCCAATGTAGCAGACTTAAGAGAGGATCCCTGCATGGAGAAGATCCTCTGGAGAAGGAAATGGCAACCCATTCCAATTGGCTGGACAATTCCATGGACAGAGGAGCCTGGTGGGCTACAGTCCATGGGGTTGGCACAGAGCTGGACATAACTGAACTGACTTAGTATGCATGCATGGATGCATGGCAAATAAGTGCAGTGCAATAAAGAAATTAAAATAATTTTGCATTATTTTTTCAGCAGTAACAATATTTATATTGTGTAATAACATATGTAGCAACTATTTAATCTAAGTTTGCGCTATGCATACACCAGGAATTATTGAAAGGAATCATGACTTCAGGTGGGGTAAGGGTAGGACTAAGTAAATGTACTAAATGTTTATCTAATAAGAAAATAATTGATGTTTAAAATGGATAAGTTAAACAAAAAGTACAAGCAAGAATATTAAAGTAAATATTAAAAGAAATCCATAGTAAAGTTGAAAATAATGGCCTCTTGGGAGAGGGACTTAGACTGAAGTGTGGAGTAGGGGATTGGTTGGTTCATGATCAGCTTTGTAGTAGTTTTGACCTTTTAAATGTGTTGTTGCTATATTTTAAATGTATTATTTGAAAAAAATATACATGTATATATGTGTGTGTCAGCTATATATGTCAGCAGATCCCTTTTATATTTTAAAATTATTTTACAGAATTTAGTTTAATAGCCTAAAATTGATCAATGAAGAGAAAATTATGTCTCTTACCAAACATACCATCAACTGGACTTAAACATAGGTCCTAAGAGTACCTAATAGTTCAACTTTTGCTAAAATAGACACATCAGATATGTATACCAACAGATTTGAAATTCTACTAGAGTTTTATGTGTTTTCTATCCTCATGTATTGCCTTTGTTTTTATCAATTTGTTTTTTCATGTGGACCAAGTCTTTATTGAATTTGATACAACGTTGTTTTTGTTTCATGCTTTGGTTGTTTTTTTTGGCCCTGAGGTATGTGGGATTTTGGCTTCCTGACTAGGGATCAAACCCACATCCCTGTGCTGAAGATGAAGCCTTAACCACTGGCTCACCAGGGAAGTCCCTGCCTTCTCTATTTAAATGTCAATGATCTTTAGGAATGCAACAAGACTAATTTCCTGGCCTAAGACAGTTTAGCAAAGTATGTTTTATCATCATTATTATTGTTATTTATTAATGAGGAGGAGAAGCAAGAGAAGCAAATAGAAAGCATTGAAATGTGCTAACAAAAGGAAAAGCAGTAAACCAACAAGATTTTAACTCCATCTCAAGTTTCTAGGACTTCTCTCAGGTAGGTTAAGTCCTAGACAACAGTGCATGCCAACATAGGTAGTCAAGAGTGTATACCAACCTAGGTAGTCAAGAGTATATGCCAGCCATCATACACTCTGCTGAAAGAAATTTCTGGGCCAACTGATATGTTCACCTTCATTGTTTTCTTTGGTTTTCAATTGACCCTTTATAGTAATCAGAGCAGGTACTTTAAGAGTAGACTTAGGCTTATGATGGTTAAATAGCCTATGCCAGCTTAATAACTAGTAAGATGCAACAGGAAAACTCTGTCATTGTTTTTTTTTTTAACTATATTTCAAAGGCTCTTCACTATGTTTCAATATACATAGCTATATTGATTTAAAAAATCAGTTATCAAAATGACACAGGTGCCTTATGCATTTGTTTGTTCATTTAATAATTTGGTAAATAGTTATTGGAAACCTCCAATGTCCCAAGTTCCATGGACTTTGGACAATAATAGTATTATGATGTGATCACTCACCTAGAGCCAGGCATCCTGGAATGCGAAGTCAAGTGGGCCTTTGGAAGCATCACTACAAACAAAGCTAGTGGAGGTGATGGAATTCCAGTTGAGCTATTTCAAATCCTAAAAGATGATGCTATGAAAGTGCTGCGCTCAATATGCCAACAAATTTGGAAAACTCAGCAGTTACTACAGGACTGGAAAAGATCAGTTTTCATTCCAATCCAAAAGAAAAGCAATGCCCCAAATGCTCAAACTACTGCACAATTGCACTCATCTCATGCTCTAGCAAAGTAATGCTAAAAATTCTCCAAGCCAGACTTCAATAGCACATGAACTGTGAACCTCCAGATGTTCAAGCTGGATTTAGAAAAGGCAGAGGAACCAGAGATCAAATTGCCAACATCTGTTGGATCAAGAGAGTTTCAAAAAAACATTTACTTCTGCTTTATTGACTATGCCAAAGCCTTTGACTGTGTGGCTCATAACAAACTGTGGAAAATTCTGAAAGAGATGGGAATACCAGACCACCTGACCTGCCTCCTGAGAAATCTGTATGCAGGTCAAGAAGCAACAATTATAACTGGACATGGAACAACAGACTGGTTCCAAATCGGGGAAGGAGTATGTCAAGGCTGTATATTGTCACCCTGCTTATTTAACTTATATGCAAAGTTCAGTTCAGTTTAGTTCAGTTGCTCAGTCATGTCCTACTCTTTGCGACCCCATGAACCGCAGCATGCCAGGCCTCCCTGTCCATCACCAACTCCCAGAGTCCACCCAAACCCATGTCCGTCGAGTTGGTGATGCCATCCAACCATCTCATCCTCTGTCGTCCCCTTCTCCTCCTGCCTTCAATCTTTCCCAGTATCAGGGTCTTTTCAAATGAGTCAGCTCTTCGCATCAGGTGGCCAAAATATTGGAGTTTCAGCTTCAACATCAGTCCTTCCAATGAACACCCAGGACTGATCTCCTTTAGAATGGACTGGTTGGATCTCCTTGCAGTCCAAGGGACTCTCAAGAGTCTTCTCCAACATCACAGTTCAAAAGCATCAATTCTTCAGTGCTCAGCTTTCTTTATAGTCCAACTCTCACATCCATACATGACCACTGGAAAAACCATAGCCTTGACTAGACGGACCTTTGTTGTAGAGTACATCATGAGAAATCCTGGACTGAATGAAGCACAAGCTGGAATCAAGATTGCTGGGAGAAATATTAATAACCTCAGATATGCAGATGACACCACACTTATGGCAGAATGCGAAGAAGAACTAAAGAGCCTCTTGATGAAAGTGAAAGAGGAGAGTGAAAAATTTGGCTCAAAACTCAACATTCAGAAAACGAAGATCATGGCATTGGGTCCCATCAATTTATGGCAAATAGATGGGGAAACAGTGAAAACAGCAACAGACTTCATTTTTTGGGTTCCAGAATCACTGCAGATGGTGACTGAAGCCATGAAATTAAAAGATGCTTGCTCCTTGGAAGAAAAGTTATGACCAGCCTAGACAGAATATTAAAAAGCAGAGACATTACTTTGCCAACAAAGGTCTGTCTAGTCAAAGCTATGGTTTTTCCAGTAGTCATGTATGGATGTGAGTTGGACTATAAAGAAAGCTGAGTGCCAAAGAATTGATGCTTTTGAACTGTTGTGTTGGAGAAGACTCTTGAGAGTCTCTTGGACAGGCAAAGAGATCCAACCAGTCCATCCTAAAGGAAATCAGTCCTGAATTTTGATTGGAAGGACTGATGCTGAAGCTGAAACTCCAATACTTTGGCCACCTGACGCGAAGAACCAACTAATTGGAAAAGACCCTGATGCTGGGAAAGATTGAAGGTGGGAGGAGAAAGTGACAACAGGGGATGAGATGGTTGGATGGCATCACTGACTCGGTGGACACGAGTAAACCGAGAGTTAGTGTTGAACAGGGAAGTGCCGCAGTCCACAGGGTAGCAAAGAGTTGGACATGACTGAGGGACTGAACTGAACTGAACTGAATCTCTCATTAGAAAGACAGTTCCAAAGCTTCATCATTAAATACTAGAGTTCTTTTCTCCTTTTAACAGAATGAGGTATGACTCAGCAGTCTTTCATTAATTCTTGTATCAAGTAGCTTGATTCAGATATTCTTACCATTATTTTCATTTAATTTACTGAACTTCCACATAAGTAGTTCTAATGAAGAGTTAGAATCATCTAAGAATCAGCAATCCAAGAAGGGTAGATTGAATTGTTATGGGAAAAACCAAGACATAGGCAGAGAGAGATTACAGTAATGGTGGCAAACACCCTATGTTTTGGTCTGGAAACAATGATACCAAACCTGGCAAGCATTGCTGATGATCCTTTTTATTTATATCACGTCTCCCAGCGTCCTTAAAATGTTATCACATGCTCACAAAATAAGAAGGAAGAGTTGAGAATGATTTCCAGATTTCTAGTTTCGAGACTGAATAAGCTGATAGCGTCGCTCAAAAATATAAAGTGACAAGAGCAGTAAAAGATTCATGGCTGTGAGACCTGCAACAGGAGATGTCTATATAGTGCGTGGATACACACATTGGAGTTCAGGTTTGCTTCCAGAGGCTGGAGTGAAGAAAGAGCCTCACGAGTCATCAAAACGGAGGGAATGGTTAAAACTTTGGAATTGTTTAAAAATTTTGGGATCTTAGACTCTAAAGAGCTTTAAATGCTAGAAACAATTTTTTTTTAAAAATGATACAGGAAACACAGAGCTTCAGTATACAGATAAAGAGAAGTCACAAGGAAAGAGGAGGAATAACCAGGACAGAAACATTTCATTAAAGGGGTGGGTTGGTACTGCTAGAAGTCACAAGTCAAGTAGGCTAAAACTAAAAGACATCAGTAGATTAGTAACCACGAAGATCATTGCTGGTTTTTTTTTTTTTTTCTTTTTTTGTCAGAGAAACATGAGGGAAATGGAGGGGTTAGAAACTCTATTTTGGTGGCTGAATCGTGGATGGGATGGTGGCTAGAAATGGAGATTAGAGGTAGCCAATGCATGACTCTAATTTTCCTACAATGGACACATATGTAGCAACATTTCTGTAATAGAATTAAGAAGTGACTGACATAAGGTTGGCTAAAAAAGAAAATTAAATAAGAGAGTAGCTGAAGGGGGTCATGCAGTTTAGACATTATCTGTTGTCTATGTCATGAGGGTTTAGAAAAAGAAGTAAAAGAAAAGGAAAAATGCAGTAAAGAGAGGAGATCATTGTTGTGAGAAAAAGTTGTGTCGGACTCTTTGTGAACCCACGGACTATACAGTCCATGGAATTCTCCAGGCCAGAATACTGGAGTGGGTAGCCTTTCCCCTCTCCAGGGGATCTTCCCAACCCAGGGATAGCACCCAGGTCTCTCACATTGCAGGTGGATTCTTTATCAGCTGAGTTGCAAGGGAAGCCCTGTGAGAAAAGCAAATAACCCTTAATTTTTTTTTTTTTTTAAGATATAAATGTGCCTGTTGGGCTACTAAGAGATCATGTCTGATTTAGATCTTGGGCTAAAAAAGCCCTTAAATTGAAGGGTATTTTCCATTTGAGAGTGTAGAGTATTGCTACAAAAAGGCTAACGTTTCCTATCCTTTACAACAAACTTGTGAGGGGGTCCAGCCCTGTGTTGTAGCTGACAAGACTGTGTTTAAGAGAAAGGCAGTAAGTGGTTCAGAAGAAGTTTTGTGAGTCCAGTGCTCCCTGATCTTCACTTTGTTCCCTCTCTGATAATACTTGCCTGAGTAGTGTCAAATAAGTCATATCAGTACACATTTCTTTTCTCAGAATGAGATAGATTTAGAAAACACAATGATTATAATCAATCAACAGGATAACATCTGAAAATGAGATTTTCAAAAATTTTTATCTTTCCTTAAGAGGCATAACTTTTTTTTCCCTCAAATACAAGAACTAGAAGAAACATTATCCTAAACTTATATGCTAAAGAAACAAAAGAGTGCAGCATAAGGTCCTATAATGCCCTAAATGCAAAACATCTGTTATAAAGAGAAAAAAATCTCATTTTAATAGCTATTTGGAATAAAGCTCCCAATATGAAAGAGAGACAGAAGAATTACTTCTATAAAACAAAGCATAACAGCATATTTAGTGCCAACATCAGGTAGAGCTTTCCAGATTTCATTTTAAAATTTCTCAAATATATTTTCTATCTCTTTTTCCCTTATCAAAATCAATATATCTAAATAGAATTTCAGCAACTGTTTTATACAAGAAAAAATGAGTAAAAGATTTCCATATAAAGAGGACATTGGCCCTTATTTCTTTGTATCCAATTAAAAAAAAGAAAAATGCTTTAAAATCTCTTTTTTTGTTGTACTTGAAATTAAAACTGCGTTTAGTTTCTTGCTGTTACTCCAGATCACCGCATTACAATATCTTTGGGACTGTGAGCTCAGAGTTTGAAAATGACACTGAATTTTTGTTATGGGTTCTTGAGATTAAAGTTAGAATTTTCTGTGCTGGGCTGCCTGGGTACGGAAGTGCTGTGGTTGTTGGAGGGGTTAAAGCTGGAGCCATGGATGCATATATATTAGGGAGGATTTATAAGAACACCAGTGTGGAGCCTGGGTCAGTCCATTACTATGAGTGAGCAGTGACCAATAGAAAGGGAAGAAGAAGATCCAAGAGCTGAGGTAAGCGGTGTTCTGAGGCTCTGTCAAAGTGGAAACAATAGATCAAAGGTGTTCATGGTGGCCGGTCAGAGGAGGTTGTATTTTTTCCTCACAGGAGGCTTGACAGCATAAAATAAAAACAAATTCCCTTAGTCAAAGTTTTCTTTTTTTTTCCTTAACTGATTTTAGCAAACTTCAGCTCCAGACACAGGACTCAAGCGATACATTCCTGGACAGCAAGGTAAATTATTTTTTACAATTTTCGTAACTCTTAAAGTTAAGAATTCAAAGTTATGATTCATCTGAGGCAGGGTTACAGCGTCAGTAACTAAAGCAAATCCATATTCTGAAAAAAAATAATATTTTAATGTTTCTGGAGGATGACCAGAGGAGCATTCTGCAATCACAAGAAATTTGACAGCTCGAGGAAGCAGCTCTGAGCTTGCCTTGATTTAGTGGCAAAATCAAAAGATCAGCATTTCTAAACGATGCTCATTTTGTCTTTTCCTAAGGAAGCAGTAAAATTTATTTGGTCTTCATTACCAAGGGTTTGAACTAAATGTACCTTGGTCAGAATGTTACTGTTATATAGATACACACACACACATACACACACACACACATATATATTTTTTTCACGTTAGGATAGTTCTATTTTCCCATAGCCTTGCTGATACTCAGCTGGGAGGATTTCTGTCTTTTAAATGTCTCACATATCAGTAAGTGTTAACTTATGCTTGTTAGCAGCCATACTGAAACTATGGAGATCACCTGTGCCCTAAGCATGTTCTTTTGTTTTCTTTCTTACTGACCATAGCAATGCCACTTATATAAGTGTGATTATATCTGTATCTATGTCTATACCTATACCTATCTAGAGAGAGTTTCATAATCCAGATTTCTTGGCTAAACAGCCTGATCTTGTATTAAAATATTAGAAATATTTTCCTAAACCCCCAAAATAAAACTTACCTGAGAAGCTGGGCAACAGAGCAAGCGATTAATCACATACTTTTCTTCAAATCCGAAAACCTTCCTTCACACACACACAAAACTGCTGAAGTGTTCTTTGATCTCGCTATTTCTTTGGTTCAAGGGCCAAAGAGCCTGGGAAATCTCACCCAGATGTTCTGCTCATTTAGGAGCAAAAGTAAAAGCATATGCCTGTTTCTTAGGAACAATGTGGACTCTAAATTCGAGTTATTAAAAGGTCACTTTTTTGTACATGTGTGTTCAACTCTGGGTTTCAGTTAACTTCCTTGTATTAAATAGCTTGAAATGGAAAAGCACTTAGAGTTCCTAAAATTTGCTTTTTCTTACTCAGTTTTCATCATGATTGTGTTAAAACTGGAAAGTTACAAGTTGGTGAGTCAGTTTTACTTTTGGAAAATGCTTTGCAGATAGTGCTCACTAAATAGATGGGTAATGATTGATAACTATGCATCAAATGCTGTCAAGTCTTTCCCTCCCTCCCTCCCCACTCACCGAAGAAGCTATGTTTACCGATCATTTTGGTGCACGCAGTTACTTAAAGGTCAAACTCTTTAAATCTCTTACTCTAGATACTATAATGGCAACCACAATCTGCTTCATCATCTGGGTGTTATTCGTAACAGATACGGTGTGGACTCGAAGTGTGAGACAGGTCTATGAGGCAAGTGATCCAGAGGACTGGACAATGTATGATTTCGATTGTCCCAGGGAATGTTTCTGTCCCCCCAGTTTCCCTACTGCTTTGTACTGTGAAAACCGAGGTCTCAAAGAAATCCCTGCTATACCATCAAGGATCCGGTACCTTTATCTTGAAAACAACCTGATAGAAACCATTCCTGAGAAGCCATTTGAGAATGCCACCCAGCTGAGATGGATAAACCTAAACAAGAACAAAATAACCAACTATGGAATTGAAAAGGGAGCCCTGAGCCAACTGAAGAAGCTGCTTTTCTTGTTTCTGGAAGATAATGAGCTAGAGGAGGTACCTTCTCCATTGCCAAGAAGCTTAGAACAATTACAATTAGCTAGAAACAAGGTGTCCAGAATTCCTCAAGGGACTTTCAGCAATCTGGAGAACCTGACCCTTCTTGACCTGCAGCACAATAAGCTATTAGACAATGCCTTTCAAAGAGACACCTTTAAGGGACTCAAGAACCTCATGCAGCTAAACATGGCTAAGAATGCCCTGAGGAATATGCCACCAAGATTACCGGCCAATACAATGCAGCTGTTCTTAGACAACAATTCCATTGAAGGAATACCAGAAAATTATTTTAATGTGATTCCTAATGTGGCCTTCCTGAGACTCAACCACAACAAATTATCTGATGCTGGCCTTCCTTCTAGTGGTTTTAATGTACCATCAATTCTAGATCTTCAACTGTCTCACAATCAACTCACAAAGGTCCCCAAAATCAGTGCTCATCTGCAGCACCTTCATCTCGATCACAACAAAATTAGAAGTAAGTAACCATCAGGGTGTGTCATTGACTAAGATACTCATTAAGTTAACTCTATATCTTCTTTTGTGGTTGTTGTTGTTTCAATAATGTGGGTGTTTTATTCCAACTCTTGTACTTTTAGATTTTTTTTAAAGCATATTTTCAAGTTTTGTCTATTCATAGTGTCAATGATCCAAGAGGTTGAAATCTTACATTGAAAAGTTGATTTTAGTAATCTACAGAGGTATATTATCTGTTGGATAAACTAAATGTCTCTATCTTATTTTACTGAGTAGATTCTTATATTCCTGCCTCAGTGGGCAGACTTACTGAAGAAAGCGTACCAGGCGCAAACAATCTCATGGATAGTAAGAGACAGAATATGATTTAGGAGGTATCAAGAAGGGACCCCAGTCTTAAAGACTGCAGAGAGCTGATGCCTACAGTCACCCTAATTAGAGTTTCTGCTTTAGATCAGTGGGTTTCTCAAACTTTGGAGTATGTAGATGGGTGGCCTCATTCCAGAGTTTCTGACCTGAGACTTTTCATAGCTAGCAAGTATCCTAGAGATGCTGAGATTACTGTTTCAGGGACCATCCATTGGGAACCAATATTGTGCCTTAAGGTTTTGCTCAATTGAAATTAAAACAATTGTCCCTGGAAGGTGGCAATTCCTTAAGACTAATGGCAATCAACAAGGTAGAATACTCACTCCTTTCCTGAAAATAGCTTTGATAAGAGAGAGATGAGTGCAGTGTGCCTTGGAGGCAGAGATGCTGTGAAGGGAAGAAGCTGGAGACATTAAAGGCAAACTTGGCATCTTCACAATTATGCCTGAGACGAGGCTGACTCTGGTGTAGAAGTGGACAACGTCTTGGTCCAGCCACAGGCTATGCTATCAGCCTGTCAAGTGTCCAGGAATGCTCTATCCTCGAACAGGCCCTTAAGGAAGATAATCTTGAGGGGGGC
Organism: Ovis canadensis; assembly: GCF_042477335.2. Classification (NCBI taxonomy): domain Eukaryota; kingdom Metazoa; phylum Chordata; class Mammalia; order Artiodactyla; family Bovidae; genus Ovis; species Ovis canadensis. The sequence continues at coordinate 133,170,692 of NC_091247.1, read as the reverse complement.
TTCTGAACAACTTTATAAAATACACTCTTAAAGTGAGAATCAGTTGGATGGTTTGTAGGAAAGTAACACAGATAATTGTCAGAAGGTTGTGCCATTTAAGCAAATAATTACATAAATATCCCACTTGTAAGAACAGACCATTTTTGCACTATGAATTCTTCATTTATTTGATATATATATTTTTTTCCTAACAGCACACTTGAGCATAAAATCCAGGAACTAATGAGCAGGCTGCTGCCACAGCAGTGATTTTTTTTTGCCATGGTGATGAGACACATTGTTTAATCTTGTAGTTAAAGCAAAAGATGCAACAGGAAAATATCTTAATAGCTGAATCTGTTGTACTGAACCAAATAGTACCACAGCCAATATCAACCTGTGTATGTGCGTGTGTGTGTGTGTGTGTGTGTTAGTTGCTCAGTCATGTCGACTCTTTGTGACCCCATGGACTGTAGCCCACCAAGTTCCCCGTCTATGGAACTCTCCAGGAAAGAATACTGGAGTGGGTTGCCATGCCCTTCCCTAGGGGATCTTCCTGACCCAGGGATTGAACCCTGATCTCCCGCACTGCAGGCAGATTCTTTACCATGTGACCCACCCGGAAAGCCCAATATCAACCTAAATAAATGTAATTTTTCCTGACAAAAGTTCTATGCTTCTACAGGTGCATTCCTTACCTGACAACAAAAGTCCCATAGACATTTGAGGTAGGAAGTCAGTTTATAAAGGGATTCCACATAGATCCCTGTTTGTGAATTGAGGATTCCCCTGAACTGGGACTATGAGCATGAGAGTGTTCAGGAGTGAGGTAGTAAAATTCAACACATGCTTGGGCACCCATGCAAGGTAATTACATAGCTATACAAGGTTACCCAAAGAAGAGAAGGACTCTGTTCTACTCTGAGTGTTTTTTTCATCGAAGTTGTCTCATGTCTCTGTTTTCCCACATTCCATCTTAATATGCATCAGAATCACCTCGAAGGCTTATAAAAGATTTCTGGGCTCCAGTCTCTGTGTTTCTGACCCAGTAAGTCTGGGTGGGGTATAAGGATTTAGTTCTCAGGTAGTACGGATACTGCTGGTCCACACTTTGAGAAGCACAAATGAGCCCTCAAAGGAATCTTGTGTGCTATTACGAATTTCTGAAGATAGAAAAACTGAGGCTCAACTAGTTGAGGGTATTTTGCCAAGGACAAAGGGTAAGTATAATAGACAGGACCTGAATCCAAGGTTTCCCTTAGGTGATCTTTCTCAGTCCAGCAGTATAATCATAGGACATTTTCTTCAATCTCTAGAGTATAAGGCTTAAGACAGATTTCTAGCAAAAGAGGTAAAAATCATTTTCACAGCTGCAAAGTCTACATAGAGAAATTGATTTACTTGTTTCTTAATGTAGATATCAAGCACAGTCATTTCTATATTCCAAGAAAATAAATGGAAAAGAAGAATTTCCCTGGCAAGAGTTCTTGGCTCATGATTATATCACACTGCGTTATAGTGACTGCTAAAGTACTTAGTTCTTCTTACCACATAATCTACTCTAGTTGTTAATAAATTGGTTTCCCAGAGACATAACTTTTATGTGAAGAGTTTATAGGACAGCAAACATTTATCCAAAATGATAGAAATGTTTATTTCTTCTGAATACTTTAGGGGACTTTAAATGTGGCAATAATGTTACCTATTCAAACAAGTTGCTTCTTGGTACTCTCTCAGAAACATTAAAATTATTTCATGAAAATATAATTACATTTAGAACACTTGTTTTTTACATTCTAGTTATTTAGTCATGCATGGATTATGGGTAATAAGGGTAATAAAGACAAGAGATAACATATCAGAAAGGATATAATCTCCCTAGTAGGCAAGTGACCCTGTGCAGTTGGAAAAGGGTGGGACTCAGCTACTTACTTAATGAAATACCTGGTGCACAAGACCTTACCCACCTGAGTCACTATTTAAGCAATACCCAGGTAGGGAATGTTGCCCAATAAAAGTTGCATCACGATAAGGTGATAATATATGTGAAGAAAAATACCCTGAGGAACACAAATCCGCTATAAAATGCAAGTCATTACTTTTAGCAAGTTAAATTTACAAAATGGTATACAATCAGAGCGAAGCACCTTTGCAGTAAGCATAAAACCCTTCAATACAGTATGAGTCAGTGTGCACCACAGGACACAAAAGGAAGGTCATTGCCAAAGTTAGGCGGGTCTTACCTTCTAAGGGAAGATCTCTTGCTCAACACAATTGCAAAATGGGATAAAGGGAGTATAAGGATTCATTTGAGATCAGTTATTAAGCATACCCATCAGAATTTTGCTGGTTTAACACACCTTTCTCTGCTAAATGCTCCTAAATCTCACTAAAGATGCTGCTGCCAAGGGCTCTGATCCAAGGCAGGTGCGCGATTTCTCACATCCTAACGATGTGAAAAGGCTGACGGGATATTTCCTGGCTTGAATTTTTGTAATTCAATTCTTGGCAAATGTTTTTTCCCAGTTAAATACACCTAAGTATGGAGATTCAAGGTTGTTTTCGGCAAGTATCATGTATACAAAGTTATTTTAATTGTACTTTAAAAGAAAAAAACGTCATCATGTATGATTAGTTTGTGTTTGCATTGTAAATGTAGCTTTCAAGCATTTTCTCTAATAATAGACTGACTCTCTGCCTTCACATCCATCTATTCATCCATCTGCCCCCATACCTACCCATTAATTTAGTACTAGCTCTGAACCACTGTTTCTACCTCTGATGCCCAAATACTACGTTTCTCACTCTAATCACACCTTTTCTGGCCTGTCAAAGGAAGAAGACAAGTGATATATCTTTGTTTCCATCACAGCTCTTAACTATATGTTCTTTCTACTGTTGTGTATTAAGTATAGCAAAATATGGACTGACATTAGTATATGTGCATTGCACATTTTATTCTGTTTATAACTTCCAACTTAGACAAAAGAATGTCTCTCTGTCACCTTCACAGATCAAGCCACCATGCCCTCCATGGGAGTGTCTAATAGCATCTTGGTCTTCCATCCTTAGTCTCTGGCATTCTGCTTCATTCACTCGGACTATCTTTGTCTCCATAGATGTGAACGTGTCTGTAATGTGTCCTTCAGCTCCGACCACACTGCCTGTGGAAGATTCCTTCAGTTATGGACCTCATCTTCGCTACCTCCGTCTGGATGGAAATGAAATCAAACCACCAATCCCTATGGATTTAATGACCTGCTTCAGGCTCCTTCAGGCTGTCATTATTTAAATGTGTCTTCAATAATCTAAAATTCATTTAATAAGTACAGATTTCTGACATGAAATTTGGTTACCATTCATAGGTATAAGATAAAAATCACTTTTCTAACTGCTTACCTGGCCACTATTTTTATTTGTACAACTTATTTTTTCTAATCGAAGTTGCTTTTCCCCGTATATAGCACTGCCTGCTTTTCTTTAATAAAACAAGACACAGAGTCATGATAGTTTATCAACTCAAAGATAGTTCCTTTTTGTCTCTCTCACAGCTTACTAATGCCAATTAATGCAAATACATTGTTATGCAATAGAAATGATGTATTTGCTTGCAAATGTTCAAAATTGCTTATGCAGATACTATAATCATGATACAACACAACAATCTAACAAGAGGTAGAAATTTATAGAGAAAGAGAAAAAAATGAGCTATTTCTTGATCATAATTATAAAGAAATAGATTCATATTGTTAAGTAGCTTTTGTAAGTATCATTTTTATATTTAGCTCAAGAATTGTTATGAAATGCATCAAATACTTTATAGCAAGAAGATTTTAGCTATTTAATACTAAATAACAAAGCAATAGGAATTTTTAGTTCGTTATTATTTCTTATACCTGCTGTGCTTAGGTATAGTATAGCATACTCTTGAAGTTAAAGTCCTACATTTATTTTAATGCATTTCTGAGAGAATTTTAGTGTTTTAACACTTGAAATCCACTTAATTGCAAATCCTTCAGTTCTTTTATTTGCCAGTGTTTTTTTGGATTTTTTAAATAAAAAGAATGAATGCTTTCTAACAAAACAGAAGTAAAATATTTATTTTAGGAGGCTTATTCACAAGTTTTATAAAGAATATATTTTTAATAAAAAGTCTTATGATAACAATTATTTCCACTTTTCTAGCATGAATATATTAAAATATATATTTCCCATTTTCCTTTTTTTAATCAATGAACATAAGAAAAAAGTTATATTCTGATCACTAGACATACCTGTTTCTCATGTGTCAAAAAACAAAACAAGATTTTGTTAAGTAACAAAGTATAGTTTTCTTATATTTCCAACTATGTTAAATACATGTTATTAACAATAAGCATCCCATATAGATTAATACATTTATTCATATATAATTTTCCAGGCATTATTCTGAAAAAACCTATAAATATGATGTATTTCCTTAGAAAAAGGATCATATACATTTGTGAACCACTACATTAATGAAAGTTCAATGTGTAACTTTAATCCAAGGTTTCTCAGAAACTTAATGTTATTTTGTTATGTGAATTCCCAAGAAGAAAATATAAGGTGCAGTATTGCCCCTGTATTTTCATACCAAAATTTATTTAGGAGTGGGAGGAAAGAACAATGAACATACATTGTATAGTTTTTAATGCTGGCTGAAGGTAAGACATTAAGAAAGAATAATTTTACAAAGCTTCAAAGCACATAAAGAAAATTATGTCATACAAATTATGTCATAAAAATACAGGAAATCAGATCTCATTAGGCTGGGGAAAAAGAATTTGTCAAGAGAAACATAATAACTTTAAATATTTGAAAATCTGCCATGTGAAAAAGAGGATAACACATTTTCCAGGAAGCTCCAAAATGAAAAGTAGAACATATAAGTGAAATTTATAAGGTGCTGTGTTTCACCATTAGCCAAGGAAGAACTTTCTAATGTTTGATCAGAGTCATCCAGGGATGGAAGCAGCTTTTCCTGAGGTAGTGTTACCTATTTGAAATTGTTCAAATAGATAGATGATTCAAGAGATACAGCACAGGGAATTATACCCCCTATCTTGTAATAATCTATAATGGAATATAATGTGCAAAAATACTGAATCACTATGCTGTACACCTGAAACTCATACAATGTTGTAAAATCAACTATACTTCTATTTTAAAAATGGGAGAAAGGATATGAGAAGAATTTCTGATCTGAAAGAAAAGTTGTAAAATGTTCCTTTTAGACTTTTTCAACTCTAAGAAATTTTATCCATCCCATGTTTCCTTCCTTCCTGTCTTTTTTATTTCATAAAATATATATTGAGTGCCATAAATAGACTAGACTGGTACACAGGAACTAGTGTGTGTACACAGGGACTGTAATAGTGGCCACGGTGTATACTATAGTGGGTGAGACACAAGCTAGCCAAATAATCATAAAAATATGTAACATTTCATCTGTGATAAAAGATATTAATGGAGAGCTGCATGGTACGAAGGAATTTGAAAGGAGGATTCCCTGAAGAAATAATGGTTAAGAAAACACACAAAAGGTGACAAGTATTTAAACACAGGGTAAAAAGGAAGAAAATTCCACGCAACATTAAAGAGTCTGTAGTCAAGTTGAAGTGACAATTTGGACGTAATTGAAGAGTTTTAAGTCATAAGTGACTATGTTCAGTTCAGTTCAGTCACTCAGTCATGTCTGACTCTTTGCAGTCCCGCTGGACTGCAGCATGCCAGGCTTCCCGGTCCATCATCAACTCCTGGAGCTTACTCAGACTCATGTCCATCGAGTCAGTGATGGCATCCAACCATCTCATCCTCTGTTGTCCATTGAGGTAATATCATGCAGTGGTAAGGAATATTAATACTGAAGCTAAAATTGCTGAGTTAAAATTCCAGCTTCACTGTTCTGTGGTCCTGGGCAGAATTTTTAAAGTTTCTTCTAATCAATAAAATGAGGACAAATAATAGTACCTACCTAATGGTGAGAATTAAATGAGTTAGAATAGGTAAAGTGCCTTGAACAGTACATGACATATGGAAAGTGATAAGTAAGTGATTATTATTATCATTGGGTACCTATATATACTATCCAGAGATATATAGTATATATATACAAAAAGTTTATACACATACACAATAAATTTATGCACATACACTTTCTTGGCGCAGAGTGAAACAATTTGGAGGAAACTCCAAAGTTTCACTTCTAAGACTAAATGTGAGGAGATCAGTTCAGTTAGGATTTTAATACAAACAGAAAAAACTTGGTATCTTGAAGTGTAAGGTCACTGATCATGGTGTTAAAGGGAAGTGGACAAATGTGATAGAATCAGGAGGTAAAACTGTCAGCATTTGATAGTTGAACAGATTGGGAAAGAGAGCAAGGAGGGGATAAGGTTTCTGGCATACATAAATAAATAGACGGCAGAACATTTTCTAAGGAGTACATCTTTAGAAGAGAAGATTGAGAGTTTGCTTTTAGATGTGGTTAGCTTGTAATTTCAATTTACATGTCATGTAAGTTGTTGAATGAGGACTATGAGAGGCCTGAATATATATATATATATATATATATATATATATATATAAAGATATAGGTGAAAATTTTCTAAGTTTTATTGATACTTCCAATAATTTTGGAAGAATTTTGCATTTATATATCCTCCTTTGAGGTAAGACTGAGTCAGGGACAAAGGCTGTATTAGGAGAATACACACATAACTGTAAGCATTGATAAATGAAGCTATGAGGAATAGAATGAGCTTTCTACCAGTAATTCTTTCACTTTTAATGTTTTTAGTTATGCACACAAGATTACTAGAATGACTCCAAAATTTGTGAAAATTCTGCTGCTCTCCTTCCTGATGTATATATTGTTATTATTTTTTAAAAAAGCAAGAAGAATAACTAGAAGAGGAACCCAAGTCATTTTTTAAATTATGGGATCATAATAAATGCTCAGGGGCTTACCTGGTGGCTCAGTGGTAAAGAATCCACCTGCCAATGCAGGAGGAGACGAGGATTTGATCCCTGGGTTGGGAAGATCTCCCAGAGAAGGAAATGGCAACTCACTTCAGTATTCTTGCTTGGAAAATCTCATGGACAGAGAAGCCTAGCAGGCTACAGTTCATAGGGTCTCAAAAGAGTCGGTCAGAGCTGAGTGACTAAACAACAACACTAAATGCTCAATCCCTCACTTTGGCCCTAACTAAAACACAGAACAAAACAAACCAATGTTATTATGACCTCTCCATGTAAATATCATGAATTATCTCATATGCAAAAAAATAAAAGAAAAAGGCAGTGTCCAATGACAGTGAGCAACGTATTTGCAAGCAATAATGTTAAAAAAAAATAAAGATGACTTTTGTTAGCAACAATTTTTTAACAGAATTGTTTATTTGATTTCCCTTAAACAACAACAACAACAACAACAACAACACCTAGATAGAACAACTGACATGGCGGATGACATCTTTGAAAAAACTGGTGTCAAAGAATACAATGTTATGTTAGTTCCTCAGTCATGTCTGACTCTCTGCAACCCCATGGACTGTAGCCCGCCAGGCTCCTCCGTCCATGGAATTCTCCAGGTAAGAATACTGGAGTGGGTAGCCATTTCCTTACAATGCATTCTCCCAAATTGTTAAATGTAAATGTGTGTGTGTATAGATATTGATAGGTAGGTAGACAGACAGAAGACAGATGAATATATGTAGATAATGTCCTAAGAACCATATGTCGCCAAGGAGAAGTATAAAATTTATTGATTAAAGTAAGAATTGTACATAATATATAAGGAACGAATGTTTAAATAAACCTAACCACAATATGTAGGTAAAGCATGTAAACTTTCAAACTAATACAGAGAAAAATAGAATGACAAAGAGTATTTACTAAGGCCAAAAGAAGGCAAGGACAAAAGTTTGAAAAAAAAAAAAAAGGGCAAGTAGACAGCATCTAATAAAATAGTATATTTGAAGCCTTGTATATTGGTAATGACATGGAACACTGGTTAGGAACTTGTGCTTTGGAGGGAAAAGATTGAGTTTCAAATTCTGCCTGTGCTGTTTAGTAACTCTTTGATCTTTGGAAAATGTGTTAACATTTCTAAGCATTGGATGCTCATCTGCAAAATAGGGAACAATATCAACTACCTTCCACTTTTGCTATGAGGATAAGAGAGAGAACAGATATGTAGTTCATGTCACTTGACATGTAAAAAGTACCCAGTAACTGACAGGTGGAAATTTGTTACTAGCAAGGACTCTAATACATAAAACGGCACGTATTTTCTTCAAACCAGACCATTTTATAAACAAGGAACTGAGAAAAATGATTGAACCGATTCAAGTTGTAAGTGCTAAATTGGAGACTACACCTTAGAATAACCCAAGTTCCAGGGCTAAGAAATGAGATTCTGGGTGTGGCTATGGGAAGGAACTGCTAAAATAAAGAGGAAGTATATGTCACAGAGGTCAAAAAGGCCAAGAAACTATGAATTTGTAGGAATCTCAGAGGCAAGGATTTCCAGTCTATTTTAGCATCCTGGAATCAGATAAGATTCAAAGCAAAATGGCAAAAATTTTGAGCCATATAAGTAGTTTAAATAATTTTGTTCAGTGTCATGGAACTACTGAATGGCAGACATGGGATTTAAACCCAGGCAATCTTGCTTAATAGTTCTTGGTTTTACTTATTTATTTTTTTAGAGTATAATTGCTTTACAATGTTGCGTTACTTTCTGCTGTACAACGAAGTGAATCAGCCATATATATACACACACACACACACACACACACACACACACACACACACACATATCGCCTCCCTCTTGGATCTCCCACGCCTTTCCCCATCCCACCCCTCTAGGTCACCACAGAGCATCAAGTGAGGTCCCTGTGCTACACAGCAGGTTCCCACTAGCCACCTGGTGCCTCAGTGGTAAAGAATCTGCCTACCAAGCAGGAGACTCGGGTTTGATGCCTAGATCAGGAAGCTCCCCTGGAGAAGGAAATGACAATCCACTCCAGTATTCTTGCCTGGGAGACCCATGGACAGAGGAGCCTGGAAGGCTATGCAGTTTATGGGGTTGCAAAAGAGTAGGTCACGACTTAGCCACTAAACAATGACAAGTGTATATATGTCAATCAGAATTTCCCAGTTTGTCTCACCTTCCCCTTCCGACTCTGTGTCCAAATGTCCGTTCTCTATATCTGTGTCTCTACTCCTGCCCTGAAATAGATTCATTTGTACCACGTTTCTAGAGCTCTTGATTTTGATCATTATATTACCTCTCATGATGAAATATACAATTATGGTTGGAAAAAATTAACGAAGTTACTCTAAGATATTATATATATATACACACACACATATATATACTTATAGTAATTGAGTATTAAAATACCAATTCAAAAGTTTGTGTTCTATGGAATGATGTTTTGCATAATATCTGAAGCATTGCATATATTGAAGGCAACTTATAATTTAGCAAAACAAAAAAATGTCACGTTCACTAAAAAACTGTAGGAAATTTTTGTTCTTTATATATCTGAGACAGATCTCAGGAATACTTTGCTCAGTATATTTCTGTACAGGAAAAGAAGGAAAATGATATAGTGTGAGAATACTGTATAATTCAAAAGTGTTAAGTAAATATAGCACATAATTTGTAAAATCACAGGATTTATCTTCAATTTTGAATGTATTGTTCTACCTTTGGGAAAATATCACTTTGTGACATTCAGCTGAGTAAACACAATTCAAGCATTAAAAAAGAGACTCATTGTCAGTTCTTAAAGATTTCTTAAGACAACTTAAGATTGTCCTGGAAAAATGATCAGAAGAGTACAATGACTTTCAGGAATGCCTTTTGCAAAAGTCATAGGAAAAGCTATCTATAGTGTATGTAACGATGCCAGGGTTTGTTTTTCCAATAGGGCAAGAGCCCTGCCATATATTCCATTTGCTGGCCTTCAATCTTCCTTGAATGTGCCATAACAAAGCTATTGGTTAGTGGGAATATAGACTAGGAACACTATCCAAGTTGAGAAGTAGAAACATTGCCTTCAGAGGGATGGAAAGATATATGGAGCAAACATATTTTCGGTATGAGATTAGCAAATTTAGATGAAACACACGGTCTTTATATAGTTTGGAGGAAAGTCAGAAAGTGATTTGGGTGACTTGGTAGTCACTGATGTTAAAATCAAGGATGGTGAGATACAGTGGTAAGGGCATTAAAAATGTAGAGTCACATACAAATAAATCTGAATCCTAGATCTGCTAAAGGAACCTGAGGAAGTTACTCAAACTCTTTGATCATCAGCTCTTTAATTCAAGTGTTTGGACGTTCAGTCATGTCTGACTCTTTCAGACTCCATGGACTGTAACCTGCCAGGCTCTTTCAGGCTTCTCTGTCTATGGGATTCTTCTGGCAAGAATACTGGAGTGGGGTGCCATTTCCTCCTCCAAGGGATCTTCCAGACCCAGGGATGGAATATGAATCTCTTACATCTGCATTGGAAGGTGGATTCTTTACTACTAGTGCCACCTGGGAAGGCTTTAATTAAAGTAGGCAGAGAATCAAAGGTACTTTACAGGATAGTCCTCTGAGGATAAGAAATATTTAAGATGTCTCTAGGAGAAGGCAATGGCAACCCACTCCAGTACTCTTGCCTGGAAAATCCCATGGACGGAGGAGCCTGGTGGGCTGCAGTCCATGGGGTCGCTAAGAGTCGGACACGACTGAGCGACTTCACTTTCACTTTTCACTTTCATGCATTGGAGGAGAAAATGGCAACCCACTCCAGTATTCTTGCCTGGAGAATCCCGGGGACAGGGGAGCCTGGTGGGCTGCCGTCTGTGGGGTCACACAGGGTCAGACACGACTGAAGCGACTTAGCAGCAGCAGCAGCAGCAGCAGCAAGATGTCTATAGTAGGTCCTCAACAATATTTTTTAATTGAAGTATAATTGGTTTATAATACTATGCTAGCTTCAGATGTACAATACAATGATTCAGTCAAAAAACAATGATTTCCTGCCCCCCCATATATATATGTATGTACATATACGTACATACACATATACACATATGTTCTTATTCAGATTCTCTTCCTTTATAGTTTGTTACAAAATATTGAGTATAGTTTCCTGTGCTATACAGTATGTCCTTGTTGGTTATTCAATGAATATTATTATCATTAGTATAACTGGTATTTTAATACTATCTGAAGTTCTTGAGCAAAAATATGCTAAAGAAGTTTTAGACTAATATATCAGGAAGAAAATGTGATAAAGCAAATATACCAAATTGAGGCTCCAAAATGCTAATTATAATATTGCAGCTATCAAAATCTTAGATGCAAAGTTCTTTATTGTAATGAAGAAATCATGTTAATTATTACCTTCTCTTTCTTGGTAGGTTGAAAGATTAAACTTTCCCATCTCCTTGAAAGAAAGAAGCCATTTGATAAGTCTGGCCACTGGGCGATGAGTGGAAGTGACAGGTATCACTTCCAGGTCAAAGGATTTCATACTGAGGTGCAAGCCTCCTTCCAATCCCATTATTGTGAGGTGAAGAAATGTATGCGTGCTCCAGGTTCCCATGTTACTAAATCTTCTCTGCCACTCCATCAGCCCTCTCTATAGTTCTCTGGGGGATTCTGTGGGACTGAGCTGCTCCGCGAACTGCTATAGGACAGAGAGCATTGAGGAAAAGTATCTTTGGGGGAGAGTGTTGAGACATTGAAACGTGTGATATTTGTTTTTATGGCATTACAGCCTATCCTTAATAACTCATTCATATTCTGTATATCTTTTCAGTGATGTAAACTGTTACATCTTAAAAACAGTGCTATATAATCAATATAATATTTTCAATTTAAATTTTATTTCTAACTGCTACATAACCTTGGTAAAAGAAAAATAGCTAAGAAAAGTTTTCAATAAATAAAACCCAACGATTTCCTGCCCCACTCTTTCAACCCAGTCCAATTCTCTAGAAATGGCATTTTAAATATTTAGTGGCTTAATTTTTTGTAGTTTTATTTATACTGCTGGTAATATGTTTTTATCTCTCTTGATTTAGGGTGTTAAGCATTCTTTATTGACTCTGATATAGAAGACCATTTAGCATACTCATGTCTGCTTACTCCCTTATTTCTATATTTTGATAGCTATCTTATTATCTGTATTTCTCAGTTTGGGTAATAAACATGAATAAAAACCTATAGTTCTATTTATAGCTTCAACAACTCTAGAAAATTATTTCAACTTTATGTGAAAAGAAAATCCTTCCCTCTCTTTGCTATCATAAAGATAGTTCAGAGTATAGTCATTTACAAGTATCTTTGTTTCCAAGGTTAGGATAAGAGATGCTTCTGCTTTTCCATTATCTGTCTTCAGTAAATACTGAAATGTAATTTTGTCCTAACACACCAATTGACACACATACAATTTATTTCCACTATCATCCAAAGAGATGTTGAAATCTGCCACCCACAGTTGACCTCAATTCTTTTTGCTATGATAGATTTAAAAGTGAAAGTGAAAGTGAAGTCGCTCAGTCGTGTTCAACTCTTTGCGACCCCGTGGACTGTAGCCCACCAGGCTCCTCTGTCCATGGGATTCTCCAGGCAAGAATATTGGAGTGGATTGCCATTTCCTTCTCCAGGGGATCTTCCCGACCCAGGGATTGAACCCAGGTCTACCTGCATTGAAGGCAGACGCTTTAACCTCTGAGCCACCAGGGAAGCCCATGATAGATTTAGTCTGTATAAAACTTCTGTGCAATGATTTCCATGGGATTCTGGGAAAATATGAGACAAATATGCTTAGACAGCATCTTCTTGGTCCATTGCTATGCTACTAAAGATTTAACGTCATGTTGCTGTTTGAAATCTTCTACCTGGAGTGCGTTCAGAAGTCTTGCCCATGTGTGTTAAGTCGCTTCAGTCATGTCCGACTGACTCTTTGAGACCCAATGGACTGTAGCCCACCAGACGCCTCTGTCCATGGGATTCTCCAGGCAAGAATACTGGAGTGGGTTGCCATGCCCTCCTCCAGGGGATCTTCCTGATTCAGAGATCGGACCTGCGTCTCCTGCGGCTCCTACATTGCAGGTGAATTCTTTGCCACTAAGCCACTGTTGAAGCTCCATATGAATCTTGGGATGAAAAAAATGAAGCAGAAAGGAGAAGTTTTAGGGAAAGTGGCAGGATGTGAGGGTAGTGATAGGTAAAAGTCTATAGAGTTGGGAGTCATACAGAGCCACAGAAAAAAGGGAATGGAATTATGCCTGGTACCTGGGTCACATGACCACAGTGACTGAATCTGAATGATCTTTGACCTTTAGTTTATGGAACTCGAAACAACTTATCGTTCTTTTAAAATTTATAGTTAAATGTACTTTTTTTTCAAAACATTAAAATCTTTATATTTCTATAATTGGTAGTTATATTAGTTTCTTAGGACTGCCAAAGTAAAATACCACATACTAGGCAGCGTAGATAGCAAAAATTTCTTTTCTCACAGTTTTGAAAGCTGAAGTTCAAAAGCGAGGTGTTGGCAGGTTTGGTTTCTCCCAAAGCCTCTGTCCTTGGCTTGTAGGTAGCCACTTTGCCCCTGTGTCTTTACGGAGTCCTTCCTCTGTGCACTTGGAACCCTAGTGTCACTCAGGATGTTCAAATTCCCTCATCATTAAAGTATATCAGTCAGATTAGACAAGAATCTACCCAAAAAATGGACTTCCCATCTGGCCTTAGTGGTAAAGAATTCGCCTGCCAATGCAGGAGACACAAGAAATGCAGGTTCAATCTCTGGGTTGGAAAGAGCCCCTATAGTAGGAAATGGAAACCCACTCCAATATTTTTGCCTGGAGAATTCCACGGACACAGGATCCTGGTGGGCTACAGTCCATGGTGTCACAAAGAGTCGGACATGACTGAGCAACTGAACAATTTAAAGCATCTTTATTTTTAAAATACTCTAAAAGCTCACCTTTTAAAAGACATTATCTCCAAATACAGTCCAATTTGAGATATTAGGGGTTATGGCTTTAACATGCAAATTTTGGAGGACACAATGCAGTCTATAATAGTAGTCATCAGAAAACGTAATGTTTTCTTAGTTAAGTGTTGTATTGAATGACTAATAAAGGTACATAAAAATAGTTTCTGCGAGTGTTTTCCACACATTGTATCATACTAATCATTACCATTCATTAATATATATAGGTATATCTGCTAGGTGCTTTTAGTGCTTAAAGGAAAATCTGACAGAATTGGTAGCTATTGCTATAAAAATCTTTGCATACAATAGAGCCCAGAAAAAGGAAAATACATTGATCACTACTAAATTCAACCTTCAGTTATCAATCCTACAAAATATATCAAATTTTAAATACAGAATGCATAATTTCTGATAGAAATACAACTAATTAGTGGTCTCTAAAACTAATAATAGTTCATAGCTTAGGAAAATGAAAATTGATACACCTGTAATCTAAGCAAACAGACTTTACGAAGAATGAATGTTAATATAAATTAATAACAATATTAAATGGCCAAGATCAGTCAACAATTCCTAAGTTATCTAACAGAATCTTTTGGTCCTAAGTAATAATTCCAAATATTCCAATATTTCTCCAAATATTTGGAGAAAGATCTCAGCAGAATAAAATGAGAATTGCTAAATCAAAGTTTCTGTGTTTATACAACAGAAAACAGCTGTGGTTGAAGGCAATGAATTAATATTCTGTTATCTCTCTGAATTGGAGTTATGAATTTGAACATGTTCATAAGAAAATAAGCTCACACCCATTTGAAATGATCTTTACAGATGCCATATAAATACATACTGATCCACTTTGCAATTAAATATCACATAATTAGTTCAGAGATTTCATGCCAAAAGTATGTTGTAATTCTTCTAAATTTAAACTGTGCACAGTTGTAAATGAGAATCAATATTCCAATATGATAGTTCATTTAACATTTTCACACACACACATAGATACATACAGAACAGAATTAAACCAGTGCAAATCTGGATGTAATTATATCATCTCCTTATTGGCAAATCCAAAGAAAAAGTTCACAAGAAAACTAGTCTTACATTTAATTTCTCATATTTCATGCACACAAGAAGAAATAGATGATGGTAAAAAAAAAACCCACGGTTTCTATATATTTTTGTTGCAATCAAAAGATTGCTTATTCTATGAACATATTGCAAACATGTCCAACTGTTCTTTCTTTATCTACTTTACTAAATGATAACTATTTTAATTCCAGATGGTACATATTGCACAATAGCATTCATCAAAAGTTATGTGATTCCAAGCACATAAAACTCTTATGCAAAAAAGTAACTGTTCTAAAGTTCCTTTGTGTCTTTCTTTATCCTCTCACTTCTTTCGCAAGAGACAACAGTATCTTTGAAAAGGAACGAAGTCTGAGACATCACTAATTATTCTTTTCCAAGTAAATAGTTAGTTTTCACTAATGATTCTCTGTAAAAGCATTTCTTGAGCTATGTACTTTTGTCTAGAGAAGTCTGAAGGGCTATGCAGTGTAGTAGCTAAAATAAAAAAAAAGAAAAGCTAACACCCTTTACATAGCAAAGAAACTAATCCATCTGATCTGAATGGAAAATAATGTGTCAAAAATATTATGCTATGTGTTTTTTTGAAATTTTATTTTAATTAGAAAGTAGAATTAAAAGTCCTTCCAGAGTCCTGGTTCCTGATAGAATTTGTTTCTTATATTCAGCCTTCTTATAATTAGCCTCTTGTCTAAGAGAATATAATCCAGTTCTGACATTTAGGCTGAGATGAAGAAGAAAAATACACATAAAAAACCCCCAAATGGCTGCTGTTTTGAACCACCAAAAATAAATTGCTAAATATATATTGATAATGTTATGAATACCCAGTATCAAATACAAACTAATAAATAGAAGTTTCAACTTTCACAATTTGCACAAACAAATTAACAAAATTTATACTAACTCAAAAATCAAAGATACTATTTCTCAATCTGGAAAGCAAAGGAAAGAGGTGGCAGGATCAACTAAAGCAAAAGAAGCTCAGCCCATTTCTATTCTGGTTGACTCCAACCACAGGGAACATGCTCTCACATTCTGCAATTGGTGCAAGTAAATAGCAGATTATATTTGTCAGATTATACTGATGCACCACTGACTTCTTGTATTGTTTCATGCAACTACAACATCTCTAGACTTTAATTTTCTTATTTGTTAGTGAGATTAATAATAGGTGCTGCAACAAAATGGTTGGTCATTTATGTCAACACTGGCTGCTGATTCCCATTTTCTGTTTACCACTTCTCTACAGAGACTGGAAAGGCTAAACATTTAGTTCCTAATTCTCCCTTTGTCTTCTCTTCAGTTATCCTCAAAGCAGATTCTGAGACAAAGATTTGGATAGAAAGAAAATAGTTTAGAGGGATGTGTAATAGAAAAGCCAATAAAGGGTGCAATCACCATGGAGACAACTAGTGATCAGACACTATGGGGACCCAGGGAAATCGTGGAGAAGTCCTCCCAGAATTATCCAGTGAAGGGTGAGAAGGCTGGGGATTCTTGTATAACTACTCTCTCTCTCTCTCTCTCTCTTTTTTTTTTTTTTTTACCAATTCAACTTTCCATCTCTTTAAAATAGACAATTCAACATGACTGCACCATGAGTAACTGGACATGTAGGCACCGTTTTAAAAAGTCATCTTAAAATCTTGTGCTTGTGCAATACTGCACATTTATCTTGGTAGGAGAAAAAGTACAGAATTTGATCAGAAGACCTGAATTTTATCTCCTTCTGGCTTTGCTGCTAGCTGATAACAAAATGGAGTGGCCTCTCTGTCTGGGCCTTAGAATTCTGTTGAGAAATGATAAGCTTGGATTGCTGATGAAACTAATTACTTTTCCAGTTTATGTATCAAAAGAATTAAATGCACTTTTATGATTTTTACAATAACTTTACTCTTTTCTTTATCAGGCCTAAAATTTTTCATTGCCACACTTACTGTTTTTTCAGTAAATAGAAAATAGAATGCATTTGCACTATCCGAAAGCCCTCTGTAATACGAATAAATTAATGTGTCTAAAACAATATCTTTTTGCAGGAGAAGCCAAATTATCTATTAAAGTGACTGGACCTAGTTCACACAAATTTTTATAATAGTCCATGTAGTACAAGCAATTTTACTTCAAGAGTTGAAAAAAAAAATTAGTTTTTAATTCTGAATTTTAAAGAGAAAGATACCATGTGTAAGTAATAAAGCTAGAATCCCAAACAAACTAAATCCTCAAAAAAACCCTTATGATTAAAATTTTTTCCTAAACTATCATACTATTGATGCCAGATGTTCATCATGAAAACAGAAGATAGAGAACTTATACAGGGAGAACATTCTATTTTAAACAGTAGGACATTAACTTGTGGAAGTAATGAGTCAGGGCAAGTCTGATTATCCAATAAGACTCTGTAAAATATTAAAATATATTTCCATGAGCCATAATTTGTATACTCAAAATCATTTCTACAGGACAAAAATACCTAAATTTTTGGATGAATGTCTTAGACTTGTAAAGATTACTGGCTATGTGATAAATGCACAAAATGTTATAACTTGAGAGATTTGGGAGACATTTTCATCTTTTTTTTTTTTAATTTTATTTTTCTACAATGGGTTTAGTCTCATTTATGGTCCCTAGCTATGTCTTCAAATCCTGCCTTTCTCTTATCATCCAAACCCACATTTCACAGCTTTTGTAACATCTTTACCTGATGGCTACTTTAGCACCACAAACTTAATATGCCCTAAAGTTTCTTTCCTTGTGCTGATTTCCCATTCCTTCAACAATGCATCCTTTCCTCCAAGCATTGTTTCATTTATTTATTATCTCTTCTTTCAACAAACAAGAGATATGTTGGTAGGAGCTAAGGCAGACATAAAGAACAATAAAACACACTGCCTGCTGCTGAAGGGTCCAGCAGGGCAATATTACACAAAATGGTTATAATAAAATAAAGTAATGCTAGAGTTGCTTTAATGAAGCCCTGAACACTTCTTTCCTCAGCAAGAAAGAAACTGATTGTTTCTTAACTGATTGTTAAGCAGTTACCTCAGAGAAAGTCACCTGACTTGAATCTTGAATGTTGAGTTATATTTTCCAAGGTACAAAGAAAGGCATTGGTGCAGCATAATCCAAGTCAAAAAAAAAAAAAAAGAGGCAAATGAAAAAAACAAAGTGTAGCATGTCTAAAATTTAGATTCATATTTCAAGGAGTACAGTTTCATTTATCTCTCATCCTTTGTACTGTCTTTATCTAATGTAAAACATATATATACATATACATAAAGCATCTACATATCTCATGGTTCCCATAAAAGCATTTATTCATTTATTCAGTTCCACTGGATACAAATACTCTTAGGTTTCAATTATTGACAGTGTCAATATTTTACTTTTTAAACTTTTTTTTCTGAGAATGAACTTTATGGTAGACCTTCTTTCAGCATTTTAAAGATGTCACTTCAGTCATCTACCCTCCATAATCCCCCATAATTTCTTCTCATTGTCGACTAATTTTTTATTGGATAGTGGACATTGTGAATGACACATTGTAGAAACTGGATTCTGTTATCTTGCTCTAAAAATTATTTATTATTATTCTAGTAGGCAATTAAATTGATCTGATTCAAACTCAAGGTTTTGGATCTGCTGAAGGGGGAGTCAATGCAACTACTCATTTATCTCAGTCTTCTGGCTATGCTTTTCACTGAGAAATCTGAACTATTCTCAGAACATGTGAGGTTCAGTGGTTAGCAAAGAATCTGGATAAAGTTTATATGCAGATTTGGCTCTCCCTTCTGTTAATCACTCCTTTATTGGATCTTTCTCCTTACTCTCCTCAACCTAAAGTTTGGCTAGTACACTAACTTGAGAGGGCCCTCATGAGAAAATTTAGTGGGGTTTCCTTCTTTCATGGGTCAACTCTTTCTGGTTTTTATCTACTTTGTTCACTATTTCTTCAAATATTAATATTTCACTCAGCTTTTATACTTTTACCTGAATTAGGGTTAGTCATATTTCAGCTACTTTAACATTATGGGGATACGAATTTACAGGGAGGTTTTCAATAATAGTTTAATTTTAAACATAGCTATTCAACACATCAGATTTTTTTTTAATACTTTTTTGTGTTCTCTCTTTTGGTTACCTTTAACAATTTGTCTTTTCTAAGTAACCATTTATTTCATATGGTTTTGTGAAATTTACCGGCAGAGATCCTGAGTCTTTTATTTATATTATTGAGTGATATTCCATAAAGTCTGGTGCCTAATTTGTCTCTGGATTTTGAGTTGTTGATTATATAATATTACCTAATAACAACATAAATTTAATTCACATGTTTTTATCTGAGAGCATCTTGACTAAATAAGAATATAGTAAACACTGATATGAAATTGCCAAGATCCTCCCAGTGAAGAAATCCTCACAAGTCTTACTTCCTGTCCTAGTCCCAGAGCCTGTAAAGGTGAACCCACTGGGGCTGGCTGGGGGAGAAGAGGAAAGCTTGTTCCAGAGGGAACTGTCTGAGGGATCATGAGAATTACTCAACAAGGCAAAGAAGGGAATCAATGACTGGTTGAAAGGCAAATTTTCTTTCTTTCCCCCTAGATCTGAAGAAAGAACAAAGCACACATAATGGAATCTAATCTGGAAGATATCAACACTGAAAAATCTTTTTACAGATTGCCTGTTCAACTTAGCATATTTGAATCATTTCAGCCTAAATAAAAATTTTTTTAAACCTTCAAAAAAAAAAAAAGAAAAGAAAAGAAATTGCCAAGATCCAGAAACTTTATGTTAAAAATGAACTTTATTTATACATTGCCATCATATAAAATCTTACAGATGAAAGTTAACTTTTCCTCATTTCAATTTCCAGTGTTTTCATAACTGGTATCAATCTATGGTAGGTAAAAAAGGAGTGTGAAAGTTTCTACTATTTCATTAAAAAGTTTAAAATTATTTAGCCCCTTTTGAAAAACACAAATACTGGGGACTTACTGTAAGGATACAAGTTAATATAAGGAAATATGACACTCAGGTATGCAACTTGACGAGGTATAATGGAAATCGTTGCAGCGCCTGGTATCACAAAGGCCAGAACTGGATTCTAAGCAGCTCTAGGTGATTCAGCAGTGACTAGCCTTTAGTGAATTTTTACAAACATCTGCTCTTCATTCTTTTCCCCTTACCAATCATTTTCTTCTAGCTTTTGCTTCCTCAAAACTTTGATTTATTTTGTTATGATTCCTTTTCTATGCCTTACAGGTGGCTTTTATCTCTGTTTCCTTTAAACTTCAGATTTCTTGGCCTTTGCATATATTTTCTCTCTATTAGTCGGGTTACTTTCAATTGCAATTAATAAAAATGCAAAGCAAATTACCATTAATGTAAAATGATTTATTGTTGTATATAATGTATAAGTAAAGGCTTACCACTGCATTCAGGAATGATTGATGCAGAGATTAAAATAACATTTCTCTCTCTCAATCTTTCTCTGTCTCTCTGGATAGGTAGATAGATAGGTAGGTTGATAGATAGACAGAGATAAGATTGCTCCATGGGATGGCCATATTGACATTAGTGCTCCTAGAGTAAGTTACATCATATTTTCTTAGTGACCTGGATGAAAAACAGTGTATATCCCAACAGCTTTAACATACTAGCCAGTGGGCATACTCTGATAGACTCTAATTAATATAAGTGCCCATCTCTAAATCAATATTTGTTTCATACCTATGGCAGTAGAAACAAGGAGAATGTCAGCTCCTCCTGGACCATATCCAGTAAGTTTCTAACAGTAAAATTATTATAGCCCTAGAAGAAATGTAGAAAGAATTACTGGACATAAACACAAAGAAGGCTAGCATACTCCATAGTTTCTAGTTCAGATTTCTGACAACAATTACGTCAACCATTTTTCCAAGGTCGACTCTCATAGTCTGGCATGAATATACTTCTCAGATGCAGCATTCAGTCATTGTCTGTTCACAGGTGCTTTTCAGTAATACCACACTGTACAAAACCAGGTGTACAGAGCACATCTGTGATAAAAGCTCAGACTGGAATTGTTTTTCCCTTGAAAATTTTTGCGGGCTTGGAAGATATCACAATAGTCATTTAACTATCATTTTAGACGAGGAAAGTCAGTTGGTTACATTACATTTAAAAACATGAAACTTCACTATTATTCTCTTTTAATTTCCATCTAAGAAGTCCAACAAACAAGTCTATAAATCTATGCCTTAACTCTTACTAAATGAAAATATTATCATTTTGACATTATTATTGACATTTTTGTAAACATATTGTCACATGCCATATCTGATTAAGTTTAACATTTAGGTAGACTAGAGAGGCAAGAAGAGAGTTACAATAATCAGCAAATTGCCTCTTATTAAGGAAGTATTTGAATCCTGGATTGACTGTGATTCATTTTATAAAGTTAAACAGTTCCAAGGGTTATAAATCTTTATTGAAGCCAAAGATAATGTCTGTGCAGAAATGAACATTTAGACAAGGCAAATGGTAGAACAAATTTCATCCAGAATTATGTCTATAATGTTATTTGTACTAAATCTTAGTATGTGCTGAAATTCAGAATGTTCTTATAACTTAATATTTAAGTGTTCAAAGCAAACTGTGTCTAGAAAAAATGCATAGAAAAATTAAATAAAAAAGAGAAAAAGCACCACATAAAAGCGTCTGGTTTTAATATAAAATAGGATACCAGCTGGGTTGAAGTGTGTTTCATATCTTTAAATATTTTCAGTAAAATAATTGAGGCATAAGCAATTTGAATACCAAATAAATGAAAAGTAATATTTCATTCAGAAAACAAGCACACGAGAAAAATCAATGTTCCTTTCATTTTTATCTCTAGGAAAGGGCTTAACTTTGAAATGCAAATTTCAAGTTTAGAATTCAATAATTCTAAAGCTTTCTCAGTGAAATTAACAGGAAATTCTCTTTCCTCAACAAAAAATTCCTCACAGGAAGAGATATGATTGTACTTATCTACTCACTTATCATAAACACTTGTATAAACAGAAATTTTCCATAACACTGAAAAAAGTTCACCCAAATTCCCAGTCCAACTCCACATGTCTGAAATATTCCACAACCCTTACAGTCTTTAAGAAATAGTGCAGAAGAGTCTGTCACTAAAAACTTTCCTCACAGTATTTAATTTTGCTGTATTCACTACAAGTCTTTTATAACAACACTAGTGCCAAATTCATCGTGTGGTTTCTTGGGTATAATATTTGCAAAGTACTCAACTAGGCTTCCACAAATGAGAATAGAAAGGGATTCCAAGATAGACCGTGTTTCTCCAAGTCCACAGGTAGGCCAGTGACCACTGCGGAATTGGAGTTCTCCCATGTAATATTTGTGGTAAATTGGTTTTCAGTTAAACCTTAATGTGCTATTACATGTCATTTTTATGAGACTCTTCTTCTAATTGTCCAATTTAAGACATATAAGATCTTGCAAACAGAGTCATGAAAGTCTATACATATAAATATTTGTTGTTGTTTGGTTGCTCAGTTGTGTCTGACTCTTTGTGACCCCATGGACTGTAGCCCACAATGCTCCTCTGTCCATGGGATTTCCCAGGCAAGACTACTAGAGTGGGTTGCTATTTCCTTCTCCAGGGAATCTTCCCAACCCAGGGATCAAACCCATGTCTCCTGCAAGTCTCCTGCATTGCAGATGGATTCTTTACTAGTGAGTCACTATTTATATTGAGTCATTTTCATACTTGGGAATATATACATATTTTAAAATTTGAAATACATTTTAATTCAAAATTTTGTAAATCTAAAGAAAATTAATAAAAATAAAACATTGCACATCTATATAATTGTGTAGTGTTTGAAGCTTACCCTATACCAACTTCCTTTAGCTATTTTTAGAGTCAAATTTCATGAAAATTTGTCCTCATATTCTTTCTTTTTCCTTTCTCTTTTCTTCTAGTTTCTCTAATTTGTCTCCTAACCCAACTAGTATCACTAAAGCAGTATTTTTTTTCTTTTTTTAGTGTCACCAGGGTCACCCTTGTTGCTAAATTCAGTCATTAACCTAACCCTTGTGGTACTGTTAGTTACTCACCTAATATCCATTCTTTAGATGAACAGACTCCAGCTAACCTGCTGGTCTCAGATGGAGCACAGCCATTGCAGTTATAGCAGTCTGTTGCCTTAGGCAACCTTAGATCCATGAGAATAAACAACTGATGCTTTAAGCTGCCAAATTTTGGGGTAATTTTCTTTTTTTCTTTTTTGATTAAAAACCAATGCTTTGCGAAGAAACGTATTACAAAAATGACTTTTACTAAAGAAGTGTATTTGTTTTAAATGAAAAAATATTCCCTCCATGAAAGATCAAATACACATTTTCTAGGGAAATTATATTGCATTAATGATTTAACAGTGCACAAACAAGGGCTATAGATTTTCTTTCAATTAGTACTGAAACCTTAGTATAAAAACTAGTGGTAGGTGGGTGGGGGAACGTTTTATACCATGAACCCCAATATTCCAACTCTGTGTCCTGTCCTGTGATCATAATTTATGAAAATCCTAACTATGCAGTGATTTGGGTTTTTGTAACTTCAGTGATGTGTTAAAGGCAATGAGTCTTGATTTGAAGAATCTGTTGTATCCAAAGGCCAGAATAGGACTCAGCTCTGATGATTATATACATAAAATGATGGGCAATTCCTTAATGCATTCAAATCTTACTTTTCAATTCTGAAGTGACATCTGTATCTTTAAACTCTCCTGCAGTCTGAGCTACATCAGAAACAGGTGACTGCAAAGGCGAGAAGCATTTGAAGAGCTGTATTTATGGGCAGTGATTCATCTCTTTTAAAACAATTGTTTATTTATTTATTTATCTATTTGAGGTTTCCCAGGTGGCACAGTGGTAAAAAATTGGTCTGCCAATGCAGAAGACACAAGAGATGAGGGTTCGATCCCTGAGTTGGGGAGATCCACTGGAGAAGGAAATGGCAACCCACTCCAGTGTTCTTGCCTGGAGAATCCCATGGACAGAGGAGCCTGGTGGGCTGCAGTCCATGGGGTCGCAAAGAGTCGGGTACAACTG
Source organism: Ovis canadensis (assembly GCF_042477335.2). Taxonomy (NCBI): domain Eukaryota; kingdom Metazoa; phylum Chordata; class Mammalia; order Artiodactyla; family Bovidae; genus Ovis; species Ovis canadensis. Next base: position 133,146,483 of record NC_091247.1, on the reverse strand, counting down.
AGTACACACACATTTATTGATATTTTTTTTTTTATGATGCCAACAGATTTGTTTGCATGCATAACAGTGAGGAGTAGGCTATAGATACAAAGGTATGCAGTCTTCAGGCAAATGGAGAAGATGAAGTCTTTTGAGTAGTTAGCTGACTTTGGAACCTACTGCAATGGGAAGATTTGCTGTGCTGCCCTCAGAAATTAAGTCTCTTCCCCTAAGACCTCAGCGGGCTTTTCCTGAAGGATGGACCAATATTACATTCCAGGCTGCTGAGAAAGTTTTTATGCGCTAGGTTGGTGTATGTGAGAAGTTTATTAGCTTTTACTGATCCAAAAATATTGAGGTTAGCAACTGGCAGGCAGCTCACAATGATGTGAAGTGCCTCTCACCTCTCTTTGGGCTGACTTGAAATGTAAGCTGTGCGATTACATCCTTTTCCATCTTCTTTTCCTTAAAATAGGGCCAATTCCAAGGAAACTCCCCAGGGGCCTCAGGTACCCCGTTGCATTTTTTTGCAAACAAGAAAATGTTGCTTTTGAATTTCAAGACTCTACCACCTGCTTAAGAATAAGCAGTGTTTGTGGTTTTTTCATGCAGTTCTGCAACCACAAAGATCCTCTCTCTATTACCCTGTTGGTCTTCACTTTTTGGAAAATCCTCTCCTAATTAGCAATTCAGGATTGCTCGTTGATACATCTAAGATATTATTCATTTATTTCCATTTAGTTGCTAATGGGCTTCCCATTCCTATTTCTTATCCTCCTTGTTAGCTCTGGATGATTACTAAGAAAAAGAGGGGGATGTTGATTTTACTTGTGTGCAAGCTAAGTCGCTCCGGTCATGTTCGACTCTTTGCGACCCTATGGACAGTAGCCTGCCAGGCTCCTCTGTCCATAGGATTCTGCAGGCAAGAATACTGGAGTGGGTTGCCATGCCCTCCTCCAGGGAATCTTCCTGACCCAGGAATGGAACCCATGTCTCTTATATCTCCTGCACTGGCAGGCCTGTTCTTTACCACTAGTGCCACCTGATTATACTTGGCCATATTCAAATAAAAATTTCACCTTTCTGGGAACTTTCCTCATTTGACATGTTTTATTTCCTTTATAACACATATCATTTTGACTGCCTAGATTGTTTCTGCATTTGTAGTGCATAGAACAGCTCCTGATATTATAATTCACAAATATTTATTGAAGCAATAGGAGTCCAGGATATATACATATTTTATTAAAAGCTGTCTTTTCACCCACATAAAACTAATTTTTTCCCAAAGCATGATATACTTCCAAGTGCTTTATAGACACATATATTGGCAGTTTACATAGGCAGCTTTAAAATTTATTTTTAATGTGATACACACACACAACATTAACAAAAACACAACTTCACAGAAATCATGAGATAATATGAAGCTAAACGTTTAAAGAAATCAAGTTGCATTTGATTTGAAAAAACATTAAGCTTTTATAATTAAAACAATGGGTTTATAGGGATATGACAAAACTCATTTAAGGGTCTGGGAATATGGAAGTTTGGAAAATACTGTATTGATTCATATATTTAAGCATGATATTACTGGGCCATACAAGTGCTAGATTAGGAATCAGGTGATGTTTTCTTAATCATTCCAGCTGCAATGACTTCAATCTCTTACCTGCCCAGACAGTGTTTTTCCAAGCTTCTCTCTCTAAAGATCCCTGATGAGCCCCTGTCCTGCTATCTCTTGTCTACTGGCCAAGCCAGGAGAATGGGAACTCATATGGGCTCTTAACGCAGCTCCATATTCTTGACTTAAAAAGAACAACAGCAGGTTCTGTGTTTGTTTGTTTTCCCTTTTATTAAAATATTTTTTTAAATTGGAGGATAATTGCTTTACAATGTTGTGTTGGTTTCTGCTGTAAAACAATGGTAACCAGCTGTAAGCATACGTATATCCCCCTTGCTCTTGAGCCTCCATCCCATTTCCCCATCCCACCCCTCTAGGTCATCACAGGGCACTGAGCTGAGCTACCTGTGCTGTATAGCTGCTTCCCACTAGCTATCAATTTTTTATCAATAATTCAGTTTATTTTATTTTTTTTAGGAAGTGGCTGGCTTGAGAAAGCTGGGCAGACATGAGGTGGATTTTTAGTTTGTTTCTAATTTGTTTCATGCTTTTCCCTTTCAGCACAGATTCTTCTAATTAACCCTGTTCTCAGATATGTCTGCTGAGAAAATGCATGTGAGGCTTCTCTCATACTTTCTTCTATACTTCCCTTCTTCCCTGAAAAGGATACATTATTTATCTGAATATCATTTATCCTCTAGTAAGATTTCCGGGAGAAATATCACTAAACTCAGATATGCAGATGACACCACCCTTATGGCAGAAAGTGAAGAAGAACTAAAGAGCCTCTTGATGAAAGTGAAAAAGGAGAGTGAAAAAGTTGGCTTAAAGCTCAACATTCAGAAAACTAAGATCATGGCATCTGGTCCCATCACTTCATGGGAAATAGATGGGGAAACAGTGGAAACAGTGTCAGACTTTATTTTTGGGGGGCTCCAAAATCGCTGCAGATGGTGACTGCAGCCATGAAATTAAAAGACGCTTACTCCTTGGAAGGAAAGTTATCACCAACCTAGACAGCATATTAAAAAGCAGAGACATTACTTTGCCAACAAAGGTCCATCTAGTCAAGGCTATGGTTTTTCCAGTGGTCATGTATGGATGTGAGAGTTGGACTATAAAGAAAGCTGAGTGTAGAAGAATTTATGCTTTTGAACTGTGGTGTTGAAGACTCTTGAGAGTCCCTTGGACTGCAAGGAGATCCAACCAGTCCATCCTAAAGGAGATCAGTCCTGGGTGTTCATTGGAAGGACTGATGTTGAAGCTGAAACTCCAATACTTTGGCCACCTGATGTGAAGAACTGACTCTTTTGAAAAGACCCTGATGCAGGGAAAGATTGAGGGCAGGAGGATAAGGGGACAAGAGAGGATGAGATGGTTGGATGGCATCACCGACTCAATAGACATGAGTTTGGGTGAACTCCAGGAGTTGGTGATGGACAGGGAGCCCTGCTGTGCTGTGGTTCACGGGGTTGCAAAGAGTTGGACACGACTGAGCAATGGAACTGTACTGAACTGAAGGTCAGGCTTAAAATCGTGCATGCTAGGTTTCAGCATTATGTGAACCAAGAACTTACAGACATCCAAACTTGGTTTAGAAAAGCAGAGGAATCAGAGACCAAATTGGCAACATTTGTTGGATCATAGAGAAAGTATGGGAATTCCAGAAAAAAAGTCTAACTCTGTTTCATCAACTACACTAAAGCTTTTGACTATGTGGATCATAACAAACTGTGGAAAGCTCTTAAAGATATGGGAATACCAGACCATCTTCCTATCTCTTGAGAATCCTATATGAGTCAAGAAGTAACAGAACACTGTATGGGCTCAGGACTAAGAAAGGAGTACAGCAGGGCTGTCTTCTGTCACCCTGTTTATTTAACCTGTACACAGCACATCATGAGAAATGCCAGGCTTGATGGTTACAAGCTGAAATCAAGATAGGTGGGAGAAGCATGGAGAACCTCAGATATGTGGATGATACCATTCTAATGGCAGAAAGTGAAGAGGAACTAAACAGCATCTTGATGAGGGTGAAGGAGGAGTGTGAAAGAGACAGCTTAATACTAAATATTTAAAAAAAAAAAAACTAAGATCATGGCCCCATTACTTCATGGCAAATAGAAGAGGAAAATGTGGAAGTATTGACAGATTTCCTCTTCATGGGCTCTAAAATCACTGTGGATGGTGACTGCAGCCATGAAATGAGAATATGATTGCTTCTTGGCAGGAAAGCTATGACAAACCTAGACAGTGCATTTAAAAGCACAGACATTACAGACACAGGTCCGTATAGTCAAGGCTACGGTCTTCCCAGTGGTCACATACGATTGTGAGAGCTGGACTGTAAAGAAGGCAAACTACCAAAGAATTGATACCTTCAAATTGTGCTGCTGGAGAAGACTCCTGAGAGTCCTTTGGACAGCAAGGAGATCAAACCAGTCAATCTCAAGGGAAATCAACCCTGAATATTCACTGGAAAGATGATGCTGAAGCTGAAGCTTCAGTATTTTGGTCGCTTAATGTGAACAGCCGACTCATCGGAAAAGTTCCTGACACTGGGAAAGATTGAGGGCAGAAGAGGGCATCAGAGAATGAGATGGCTGGATGGCATCACCGATGCAATGGACATGAACTTGGGTAAACTCTGGGAGATGGCACGGGATAGGGAAGATTGGCATGTTGCAGTCCATGGGGTCGCAAAGAGTCGGACACAACTGGACCACTGAACAACAACAACAACATCTGTCATTGGGCTTGCCAAGTGGCACTGGAGGTAAAGAACCCACCTGCCAATGCAAGAGAAATAAGAGATATGGGTTTGATCCCTGGGTCAGGAAAGATCCCCTGGAGGAAGGCATGGCAACCAACTCCATTATTCTTGCCTGAAGAATCTCATGGACAGAAGAGCCTGGCAGGCTACAGTCCGCAAGGTTGCAAGGAGTCAGAAAAGACTGAAGCGATTTAGCACACACACATGTATTTATCATCATCTCAAGATAATGGAATGAGATTACCCAAAAGGTTTACCAAAGACTTCTGCTTGAAGTTGTCAGTAAAAAGATCAGTGAAGAATGATGTTGTGTATGTTTCTCTGTGTGCTCAGTGGCACTCGACTCTTTGAGACCCCAGTGGACCTATAGCCTGCCAGGCTTCTTTGTCCATGGACTTTTCCAGGCAAGAATACTGGAGTGGATTGTCATTTCCTTCTCCGGGGATCTTCCAACACAGGGATTGGACCTGCATCTCTGGTGTCTCCTGTGCCACCTGGGAAGCCGAGTTAAGGTTAAACTTGTACTTAATTTCTTACTTCTTGATGTTCCTTGTATGTGGAGCTCCTTTAGAAAATCTACAAGGAAGGGGAATAGTGGTAAAGGATAGTGCCAGCATTCCTCATGTATCTAATTAAATAACTCAGGGAGCAGCATTAAGTATAATAAGACTCACTGAAAGTTAAAGAATAATAGCAATAACTATCAATGTATACAAAAATTACTATTATCAAATGCTCTCTGTGTGTTGGAAATTGCTCTAAATACGTTTACATGCAATGTGTCATTTTAATATACCACCTTCATGTTAATCCTATGAGGGTATTGTTTTTCCTGTTTTACAGAATGATAATCTGAGGTAAAGATAGATTAAATGAGTTTGTCAAGTTTACATAGCAAATATTGACCTCAGGAGCGATCTGACTCCAGAGCCAAAGTTCTTTACCTGGTGTTAGGAATAAAATGCTCTAAAATCTTTAAATAAATAGCAGAAATAACATGGTGTGATAGCTAATTTTACATGTCAACTTGGCTAGGCTAATGTACCCATCATTTGGTCAAGCCCTAGTCTAGATGTTACTGTGAAAGTATTTTGTATTAATAGATGTGATGAAGATCTGTAGTCAGTTGACTTAAAGTCAAAGAGATCGCCCTTGATTATATGGATGGGGCTTACCCAATCAGTTTAAGGCCTATAGAGAAAAAAATCTAAGGTTTTGAAGGGAAGAAGAAATTCATCCTCAAGACTGTAATATAGAAATCCTCCCTCAGTATTCAACTTGCATTCTACCCTATGCATTTCAGATTCAAGGCTACCTCAACTATTGCCTGAATTCCCAGCTTGCTGGCCTGCCCTTAGAATTTCAGGCTTGCCAACCTCTACAATTGTTTCAGCTAATCCCTTAAAATGAATCTCTATAGAATACACACACACACACACAGATATATATATATATATATATATATAATATTCATATGTAGAAGAATTTATATATATATATACATAAATTCTTTTGGTTCTGTTTCTCTGGAGAATCCTGACTGATATATGGGGGCATTCATTCACACCTACTCTAACACATATTATGTGCATCACTGACACTTAAGGAAAGATGCTGGTTAAAAACCTGCTTGCTTAAATTAGACTGCTATAACAGAACTCATAAATGGTACCATCTTACGGTACATGCTGACTCATGCTGGCCATTAAAAATCAAAGGAATTTTTTCATGTATACTTCCAGAAATCTTACACACTGCTTTGAAACTATACATGCCTTTAAGATTTCAGGGAACTTCAAGGATATCTATCACCTTAGATTTCAGAGGATGAATAAACTTGCCTGGGCTCATTCCCACTGCCCCCAGGCTCCACACACTTGCCCCCAAATTCTTTTTGATTGTGGTAGATTTAGTTGCCTTCAATGAAACCTCATTGAATACCCAATGAGAGTTATGTACATATGGTACATTTTAGTTCCTAGAACACCTTTAATTTCTTGTCCTTTTAGAGATTTGTGAGGTTCTGTGAGGGATCTTTGCAATGACATTTTGGGTTTAAAAAGATCCACTCTTACTTTTTCTTGTTCAAGTTCTGAACTAATTAGAGTTGACCATAAAATATAGAACACTCAGTTACTTTAAATTTCAGGTAAATAATAAGTTCTTCAGTATAAATATGTCTCAAATATTGCACAAGACATAATGACACCTTTCAAATATTTCACTCCCTTGAAATTCAAATTTCACTGTGTTTGCTGCATTTTTATTTCTTAGATCTGGCAACACTTACAAGTAGTTGAGATATATAATTACAAAATACCTAAACAGGAGAGTAAAACATAATATTTTCTATTGAGATTGTAACTGGGAATATTGGCAAAATAATAATTGCTTTCACTTTAATTTTTATAAGACTTATAAGTGACTGGCATATTGGAACTGAAAAAAAAAAAAGCTTCTTGAATGAAAGAAGGGTTCTTATGAAATGCACAACAGAAGGAAAGTCAGGAAAACCCAACAACATTTACTCACTGAATAGCTAGGATGGTGTGTCACTTAACCAAGTGTCATTAAACGGTATCAGCTCAAAGACAGACACAAGACATACTGAATAATCACCAGTGACCAGTACTGTCTCCAAAATAGACACGTTGATGATACAAGGACACAGTGGTTCCGGTGGTCTTAATCTGGACCAACGTATTTCTATCTAATTGGTATTAGTATTGTGGTAGTGGTTTAGTTGCTAAGTTGTATTTGACCCTTGCTACCCCATGGACTGTAACCTTCCAGGCTCCTCTGCCCATGGGATTTTCCAGGCAAGCATATGGGAGTGGGGTGCCATTTCCTTCTCCAGGGGATCTTCGCAACCCAGGGATCAAACCAGCATCTCCTTCATTGCAGGCAGATTCTTTACTCACTAAGCTACGAGGGGAGTTCTATACTAACCGACTCAGTAAAACTGAATGGCCTGAAGGGTAACATAATATAAAATTTGAAGTTATATTTTGTTTATCCAGCAAACATTGATCCACGCCCTCCTTTCTTCCAGAGACAGAGCTGGACAGTGGGTATCCAAAGGAGGGAAAATAAAGCATAATGTTTGCTCCCATGGAATTTCAGTTCTGTGGAAGTTAAATTTGATAATACACAAGTGCAAAATATCTGATATGAAATACGGTAAAATAAAGCAGGATGCTATGGAAAATAATAATAAAAGTATCTTAGTTTGGATGGGTCAGAAAGGCCTCTCCCAGACATAAATTGGTGGTAGGAGGAAAATGCAAATAAGACAAAGGAAACAAAGAGGTGAAGTGCCTGAACTGAGAATGAACTAGGTGTTTTGGAGGCACAAAAGACTGCTGTGGCTGAATTTTTGATGAATTAGGAACATGGCTGGATAATACCAAGTTGGAAAGGCACTAAGTCATATCAGAAAACATATTTCAGCTATATTAGTGTTTTTTGATTTAATTCTAAACACAATAGTCATTGCTTCATTGTAAATATCAACCAAATTATCAGAGGGTTATTTTAGTAATTACAATGTAAAACAATGCACTGTGGACAATTTGAAGAAATTCAAACCAATGTATTGAGTAGAAATATAAATTTTATAGTCCTTCAAATGGAGAATTTCCTTAGTTGTTATAAACAGACTGTTTATATTTCCTCTTATAAAGAGAAGAATTTCTGATTCTTTGAGATGTTTACTTGGCATTTTAAATCATAAAAAAAGATGAAATAAAATTAAATATTTAAGTTTGGTCCCATTCTATGTAATATACTACATAAAAGTGAAAGTGAAAGTCACTCAGCCATCTGATTCTTTGCGACCCCATGGACTACAGAGTCCGTGGAATTCTCCAGGCCAGAATACTGGAGTGGGTAGCCTTTCCCTTCTCCAGGGGATCTTCCCAACCCATAGACTGATCCCAGGTCTCCCGCATTGATGGCAGATTCTTTACCAGCTGAGCCACAAGGGAAGTCCAAGAGTACTGGAGTGGGTAGCCTATCCATTTTCCAGTGGATCTTCCCAACCCAGGAATCGAACCTGGGTCTCCTGCATTGCAGGTGGATTCTATACAAACTGAACTATCAGGGAAGCCCTAATATACTATACAGTTGCTTTTAAAATTTTTAATCAATTATTTATAAACTTTCTGAACCGCATTCTAGCTCTTTGGTATATTTTTCTTTTTATTATCTAACTTTATTTTTATTAATGATTTTGGCAACTAAATAATAAAATATAAAGCCTAAAAATGATTATAACTGGGAAACCAAAGGGACAAAGGGTGGGGGGCTGGAAATCTTAGTAGCAACATATAAACGCTCATTGAGTGCTATCTGAAGTGGCAAACACCAGAGTCAAATTAGTGTCTGAAATGCAGAAAGAGTGAAAGTTGGATGATATTTTGGAATCAGAATCAACCTTGGAGCAAAAGCCTATTCACTTACACCAACTGTGAAGGCCAAGAAGAAAAACATATCATTTTGTAAACAAGTACATGAATTAACTTATTCAGTCCAGAACAAGTGATTTAACCAAGTTAGACAACATAAAGTAACTTCAGCCAAGAAAGACTAGATATTAACTGTAACAGAGCCAAAAACATCAGAGTTAGAAAACTTAGGAGTGAAGTGTTAAGACTGCTGGCATTTATATGCCTGTGTAGACCTTAAAAGTTAGACGTCAGAAAATAATCTCTAGGAAGAACATCATAAATGGACTGTGTGATACAGTTTCCTGTTCTGATAAAAGCCTCTTTTGATTTCAAATGTTTTCCTTCAGCAAATATTTGCTAAAGGAGACAAAATTTCTGGAATTGGTATATAATGTACACAGTGTGTGGGTTTTCCCTGAAGATTAATGTAGGAACCTATCTGCAATTAAAGTAGTAACTGCGGGAGAGGTAGTACCCATAATCATATTTACCTCATTTTAAAACGTAGTTGATTTTTGAGTGAGTGATAGTTGCTCAGCTGTGTCTGAATCTGCGACCCCACGGACTATAGCCTGTCAGGCTCCTTTTTCCATGGAATTCTCCAGGCAAGAATCCTGGAGTGGGTTGCCATTTCCTGCTGCAAGTTGATCTTTAATCCAGTATAATACTGAATATTTAGTCTAAATTATTCCCACATCAGAATTCTGTAAAGTCATATACAGCAAATACAGTGCCTGATATGTAATAGGAACATAGAAAATAAGGCAAATTAGGAAGTAAAATAATATATTAATCTTTTTTATTGGTGTGAAATGAAGAGATTGGATATCTAATTTTTTAGAACAGTTTAGGATTTACAAAAACATTGAACAGATGGTGCAGAGATTTTCATGTAACACTCTCCCATCCCCTGTGCACATTTCCTATTTTATTAATATCTTGCATTAGCATGGTACATTTGTTATGATAAATGAAGCAATATTAATACATTATTATTAACTATAGTCCATCATTTATATTAAAGTTCACCACTAGTAATGTATGGTGCTATAGATTTTGGCAAATACATAATGTCATGTAGGGCTTCCCTGTTGGGTCAGATAGTAAAGAATCTGCCTGCAATGAAGGAGACCCAAGTTCAATCTATGGGTCAGGAAGGTCCCCTGGAGAAGGGAATGGCAACGCCAGTATTCCTGCCTGGAAATAGCCTGGTGGGCTACAATCAATGGGGTCACAAAGAGTCAGACATGACTGAGTGACTTAACACTAACCCATAATGTCATATATTTACCATCACAATATCATACAAGATGAGTTTACTTGCCCTAATAATCCCCCCTGCCTCACCTCTTAACCCCTATTCACTCCCTCTATACCCCTGACAACCACAGATCTTTTCACTGTCTCCACAGTTTTCCCTTTTGCAGACTGTCATATGATTGGAATCACACAATATGTAGACTAAGAGTCCCCAATCTCTGGGATCAAATACCTGACAATCCTAGGTGGAGCTGATGTAATAACAGAAACAACATGCACAATAAAGGTAATGCACTTGAATTATCACAAAACTACCCCCTCACCTTGTCCATGAAAAAATCACCTTCCATGAAACCAGTCCCTGATGCCCAAAAAAGTTAGGGACCACTAATGTAGACTTTTAAGATTGTCTTCTATCACTTAACAACATGTATTCAAATTTTTACAAGTTACTTTATCGTTTGATAGCTCATTTAAAAAATTATTTTAATAATGCTTCATTGTACAGATATAGCACTGTATATTCATTCACCTTTGAAGGACATGATTCCTTCCAGTTTTGGGTGATTATAAATAAAACTGCTGTAAACAGAGTATTCCCAGCTCCTTCCTTCCATCCTTTACAATATTGTTGTCATTTATTTTATTTGTCCATATGCTACAATCACCTAAAACATTATTGCTATGATTATTTAAACAAATTATTATCTATTAAATTAAGAATAAGATAAATAAAGTATTTAATTTCATCTTTATTTACCCCTTCCCTTATGCTCTTCCTTTCTTTATTTAGGTCCAAGTTTCTGACCTATATCATTCTTCTCTTTAGACTTCTTTTAACATTTCTTGCAAGGCAGATCTACTGGCAACAGATTTCCTCAGTATATGTTTGTCTAAGAGTCTTTATTTCTCTTTCACTTTTGAAAGATGGGTTGCATGTGTGTGTGCTAAGTCGTTTCAGTCATGTCTGACTTATGACACTATGGACTGTAGCCCACCAGACTCTTCTATCCATGGGATTCTCCAGGCAAGAATACTGGAGTGGGTTGCCAAGCCGCCTTCTAGGGAGTCTTCCCAATTCAGGGATCAAACCTGCATCTGATGTCTTCTGCACTGGCAGGCGGGTTCTTTACCACTAATGCCACCTGGGAAGCCTCAAAGATAGGTTAAACAAAGACATAACTCAAGAATTTAGGGTTGGTTTTTTTTTTCCCTCAACACTTTGAATCTTTCACTCCACTCTCTTCTTGCTTGCATCCAATGTAATTCTTATCCTTACTCCTCTAGAGATGGCTTCCTCTACTGTTTAATAATTTTTTCTAGATTTCCTCTTTGTCTTTGGTTTTCTGGTGTTTAATTCTAATATGCTTAGGTATAGATTTCTTGGTATTTATTTTCTGCTTGTTGTTCTCTAAGCTTCCTGAATCCGTCATTTGGTGTCTGTAAATAACTTTAGAAAATTCAATTATTAGTATTTCAAATATTTCTGCTGCTCCTTCCTGTCATTTTTGTTCTTCTCATGTTTCTTATTATACATATTTTACATCTTTTTAAATTCTCCCACATGCCTTGGTTATTCTGTTTCTTTGACTTTTTTAAAAAACTCTTTGCATTTCACTTTTGGCAGTTTCTATTGGCATATCTTGAGAACCATGAAATTAAAAGACACTTACTCCTTGGAAGAAAAGTTATGACCAACCTAGATAGCATATTCAAAAGCAGAGACATTGCTTTGCCGACTAAGGTCCGTCTAGTCAAGGCTATGGTTCTTCCTGTGGTCATGTATGGATGTGAGAGTTGGTCTGTGAAGAAGGCTGAGCACAGAAGAATTGATGCTTTTGAACAGTGGTGTTGGAAAAGACTCTTGAGAGTCCCTTGGACTGCAAGGAGATCCAACCAATCCATTCTGAAGGAGATCAGTCCTGGGCTTTCTTTGGAAGGAATGATGCTAAAGCTGAAACTCCAGTACTTCGGCCACCTCATGTGAAGAGTTGACTCATTGGAAAAGACTGATGCTGGGAGGGATTGGGGGCAGGAGGAGAAAGGGACGACCGAGGATGAGATGGCTAGATGGCATCACCGACTCGATGGACGTGAGTCTGAGTGAACTCCAGGAGTTGGTGATGGACAGGGAGGCCTGGTGTGCTGCGATTCATGGGGTCGCAAAGAGTCGGACACGACTGAGCGACTGAACTGAACTGACAGTCACCGATTCTTTCCTTTGCCATGTTTAGTCTACTTATGAGACCATCAGAAGAATTCTTCATTGTCTATTATAGTATCTGTGACTTCTATATTTTCCTTTTGGGAATTCCCTGGTAGTTCAGTGCTTTAACTGCTGGGACCCTAAAGTTTGATCCCCTAAGCCATGCAGTGTGGTGGAAAAAAAAATTTGCTTGATATTCTTTCTTGGGAGTTTCTGTCCCTCCATTTATATCACCCACCTGTTCTTGAAAGTTGCGTATGCTTTCCAATGAAGTCTTTAAAATACTAAACGTAATAGCTTTAAATTCTCTGATAATTTCAAAATTCATGTCATATCTGAGTTGTGTTATTTTGTCTCTTTATCTCAAAACTTGTTTTGTTTTGTCTCTTGATTGTTTCTTTGTTTTTTTTATCTTTTAGAATACCTTGTAATTTTTTGTTGAAAGCTGGACATGATGTATTGAGTAATAGTCATTGAAGTAATTAAGTTTTTACTGTGACGTTTTATGTTAATCTGGCTAGGAGTTGGGTTGTGTTCAGTGTTTGCCATAACTGTAATTGCCAGAAGCTTAGATTTTCTCTAGTTTCCTTGTCAGACTTTTTTCTTCCTGTTGCTTTTGGGTTTCCCTAGGGACTCCTTCTTAGATAGAATCTGTGATTCTCATTTATAATCTGTGACTCACTTATGATCTTTTAATATTGAAGCCCTGTTGAAGTGGCCGTAAGATGTTGGGAAAGGTAAGAACTCTATATTCTTAAAATAAATCTCAGATTTTTAATAGACCTTAGACCCTGAAATGTGGTTTTCAAAACATTCCTTAGCCCCTATTTTCTCATTGTTTATAACAGACAAGTCTAGCAGGGGCTGGAATTGTCTGATTGTTCTTTGCTCAAGTAAGATAGGGTAGAGTAGCTCCCCATGGAGGACATTGTTAAATTTTCTTTGGGCATACTTTTAAATATTCACTAAAATCTGTGGAAGAGTGGCAGAGTTAAGAAAATATACAGAAAATATTGAGATAATAAAAAAACTGATTAGAGCAAAAACTGATTGTGATGGAACAAAGCAAAATGAGTTTTAATATAGCATAATTATTATTCCAGAAAATGATTACAAGGAATTAAACAGATTCAAAGGTACATTAGAAGAGATTTGTCCTGAAATTAAGAATACTAATTAACCTGCAAGTAAAAAATGAAACTTTTTCTTTTGTAAAGATTGACAAAACTGTAAAGGTCAAGCCATCTTTTGTGATGTTCCAAGATTCGAAGTCTAGAAAACATCTTGAGTGTCCAGAGAGGAAAAGTAAGTAACCTAAACAGTGGAAAATAACTAGACTGGCTTCAGACTTTTCCACTGCAACTTTTAGTGCCAGAAGACAATGAAGCAATGTCTCAATATTCTAAGAAAAATGTGACCTAGGAGTATTCTACCAATTTGTCCTTAGAGTAAAATGTTCACAGATATTAAAAAAAAAAAAAGGAAGTACTCAGGGAACATAGCACATATGAGAAAGAAGTGAATATACTTTAAAAAGAGTTCTAGCAAAATCATACATTCAAAACTGAAGCAGATGTGAATAAAAAAGAATGAGTCATTCATACTAAATACTATTGTGCATATATCTAAAGTCAAACACAAGACATATAATTGTATAATGTGACAAATAAATGGTCTGGATCCACATTCTTATATTATAGTTTTAACTCTGACAAGTCTTAGGTCTATAACCTTGGGCAAATTAATGATACAAACTATTTCATGAGGTCATTTTGAAGATTAAATGTGCTATCATCTGCAAATGAAAGTGCAGGAGACATTAGACTATGTTGGCTAAAGTAAGCAAACATGTATTCGGACAATAAGAAAAATTGCCAATCTCTGATAAGTAAAATATAACAAAATTGGAAAGTGAAAAGAAGTGCAAATATAAATGAGTACATAAAAGTTAGAAATATTTTTAAAAGATTTAACTCGGTAATTTCATAATTTTTAATATTTGAGTGAATACTTTTGAATTTTTTGGATAAAATGTCTATTAAACTTTTACCAATTCCTTATATAAATAATATATCATTATTATATCTTATAATATTATCTACACTTATCTTTTTCATCCTTTTTTATCTCTAAATAATCAGAGATGATAACATTTTGTGTGGTAAGCTTGTGGATGATTAGCGGGTCTTTTCCTCAAAACTTATAGCTCCTGAATTTTCATAATGATGAGTATGTATAATTTCTACCAAGATAATATGCTTTTTAAAAAATGCAACATAAAAAAGACAAGTAAAGGGTAATAATTCAGGGTCTAAATTATGATGAAATAAGCATTAACAGTATCTAAAATTGTTATTTTAAGTTTTACTGATTAAGCATGAGTAATGCCAAAATGACCTGGAAAACAGAATATATACATATGTTCTACATGAAGCAGAGATTTAATGATACTGCCATAACATTTTGGTTTTCAATGATTTAGATATATCTTACATCCAATTCATTAGAAGACAGATAAGAATCAGAAACTGAACAAAAGAAGCAGCCAAAATAGTTTTTAGAAAGTCCATGCACAAAAGTTCAAAGACTTTGTGATGCATGATAAATTCACTCTTCTTTCACTAGTTTTTGCTGGGAACGACCATTCACTCTCTTTTCAGTCTGTTACAAGATCAAGGAGAAAGCATTTGGCCACAGGTCTAAGTCAACAAATATTTACTGAATGCCTAATATGTGTAATGGCCCAGAAGTACAGCAATAAACAAAACTGATAAACCATGTTTTGTGGAGATAGCATTCTGGTGGAGAAAATAAGTCAACTAATAATTTATGCATTTATGTCATATAGTTATGAGTGTTATGAAGAAGTTCATTCACTTTTAGATGGAGTGCTCAGGGAAGGAGAAACTGAGGAGGTAACATTAAGCAGAGTCCCAAATGGGGTAAGGATTCAACCAAATAGACACTATATTCTCCCAACCCCATTGTTATCTCTTTCCTTGTTTGTCTTCTGAGTGGTGAGCCTATGATTTGATCAGAATCAATAGTACAAAAGAAAATATTTTCTTGGGTTATGAGAACAAAGAGTTCTCATCTTCTTCTCTGTTTTTAACCTAAAATGATATAAGGTATGGAGCAGATGTAGCTACCACCTCTATGTGGAAGATCACTAATTATGGCATCAACAAAAAGAAAGCTCTCTGGAAAAAGAGAAACTTGTCAGTTGGGTCAAGTTACAAGTAACTTTTCAGTTTATTGGGCCAATGAACTACCTGTTTCCTAAGTCAGTTTGATTTTTATACTTCTATCCAGGAATCCTAAGTGATATGGAAGCTCTCTTAGATTCTCATCAAAACCCTATGCTATATATCTTTGTATGTGACACAAGAAAGTCATAACAAACAAATGTAAAACCTTGCTGCTGCTGCTGCTGCAGCTAAGTTGCTTCTGTTGTGTCCGACTCTGAGACCCCATAGACGGCAGCCCACCAGGCTCCCCCGTCCACATGAGGCCAATGGACAACAGCTTGGAAAGTGTCACTGGACAGATTAGCAGTTGCTAGAACACAAAATGTAGTTAAAAAAAAAAGAAGAGAATGAATTTGGTATGTTACCCAAGAACCAGTTATTATAAGTGGAAGTAATCCGACTAGCCCAAGCAAATCATTGTAATTTTGTTAAGTGATTATTTATTACTTTGAATTACTATGCATTTGATTCATACAATCATTAATTGACTGATTCACATAAGAAACACTGGGCATAAATTGTGGGCCAAGAACTATGTTAGACATTAAGGATACTACTGTGACTATGTCTAGTAAAGTCTATGCCTTGTGAAGCTAGTATTCACCTAAGAGAGATGTATATAAGAAAAGAAAAACTATAATAGCAGGTTGTAACAGGTGCCATGAAAATCAACACTTGGAGGAAACAATGATTGGGTGTGACTTGAGAACAGAAAGGTCATTCATATGACTGCAGTAGAGAGACGGAGAGAGAGGTGCTTGATCTAGGCATGGGAAAGGAGGGGGGGCTCCAGCTGATGGGGAACTTTCTGGGACATGGGTCAGGAGTTTAGATTTTGTTCAAAGAGAAATATAAAGCTACTGAACGCTTCCAGTGAAAAAGATGTGGAGTTTTATGTATTTATATTTTAAATGACTCTTGCTGGTGTTTGGAGAGTAAATGATAGAAGCACAAAACAGGAAGCAAGGAGACCCAGCAGCATGCTTCTTTGGTAGTTCAGGTGAGAGGAGATAGTGGAATGAAGTATATTTTAAGTAGAACTGATTTCTTTGATGGATTAGATGGGACACAGTAAAGAATTTGAAGGAATCTACAATAATTGTAAGGCTCTGAGCTGGAGCCAACTAGAGAGATGTGATTATCATTTAATAAAGTGTAGAGTGAAGGAACAGAGTTTACGGTGGGTCCTAAGGCCATTATTTTGGGTATAGTATGATTAGACACCCAAGTGAAGATGTCAAGTTCTAAGTAGTCAATGACATAAAAGAAAAGAAATGGCAGCTCAAACTGAACTATGCAGATTGGAGAGGCAGCAGTGGGAGATTTAAACATAAGGTGGTGGTTCAAAGTTGTGGTTAAAAACTTGGGCTTTGCTGCCAGATGGCTTCAGCTTTGATTCTGGCTCTGCCTCTTACTAGCTGAAGTCATTTAATCTTCCCGGACCTTAGTTACTTCTCCAGTAAGTGAGGCTAATAAACAATGCCAGGCCCATAGTAAGCATTCAAAATGGTAGTTATTCTTAAAATTTTGTTTTTGTTGTAATTTTAGAGTGGAAACAGATGAGGTCACCCAAAGATTAAAAGCTAAGGTACTCCAACATTCACAGGCTTACTAGGGAAAGAGGAAGTTGAAAAAGGAATTGAGAAGGCATAGCCAATGAGATATGGAAACCAAGGAGGGCTGCTAGGACAGCAATTGGGACAAAGCCAGAGAACTATCCATCAGTTCAGTTCAGTTCAGTTCAGTCGCTCAGTCCGACTCTTTGCGACCCCATGAATCGCAGCACGCCAGGCCTCCCTGTCCATCACCAACTCCTGGAGTTCACCCAGACTCACGTCCATCGAGTCAGTGATGCCATCCAGCCATCTCATCCTCTGTCGTCCCCTTCTCCTCCTGCCCCCAATCCTTCCCAGCATCAGAGTCTTTCCCAATGAGTCAACTCTTCGCATGAGGTGGCCAAAGTACTGGAGTTTCAGCTTTAGCATCATTCCTTCCAAAGAAATCCCAGGACTGATCTTCAGAATGGACTGGTTGGATCTCCTTGCAGTCTAAGGGACTCTCAAGAGTCTTCTTCAACACCACAGTTCAAAAGCATCAATTCTTCAGCGCTCAGCCTTCTTCACAGTCCAACTCTCACATCCATACATGACCACAGGAAAAACCATAGCCTGGACTAGACGGACCTTAGTCGGCAAAGTAATATCTCTGCTTTTGAATATGCTATCTAGGTTGATCATAACTTTTCTTCCAAGGAGTAAGCCTCTTTTAATTTCATGGCTGCAGTCACCAATTGCAGAGATTTTGGAGCCCAAAGAAATAAAGTCTGACACTGTTTTCACTGTTTCCCCATCTATTTCCCATGAAGTGATAGGACCAGATGCCATGATCTTCGTTTTCTGAATGTTGAGCTTTAAGCCAACTTTTTCACTCTCCTCTTTTACTTTCATCAAGAGGCTTTTTAGTTCCTCTTCACTTTTTGCCATAGGGGTGGTGTCATCTGCATATCTGAGGTTATTGATATTTCTCCAGGCAATCTTGATTTCAGCTTGTACTTCTTCCAGCCCAGCATTTCTCATGATGTACCCTGTATATAAGTTAAATAAGCAGGGTGACAATATACAGCCTTGACGTACTCCTTTTCCTATTTGGAACCAGTCTGTTGTTCCATGTCCAGTTCTAACTGTTGCTTCCTGACCTGCATACAGATTTCTCAAGAGGCAGGTCAGGTGTTTTGGTATTCCCATCTCTCTCAGAACTTTCCACAGTTTATTGTGATCCACACAGTCAAAGGCTTTGGCATAGTCAATAAAGCAGAAATCGATGTTTTTCTGGAACTCTCTTGCTTTTTCCATGATGCTGTGGATGTTGGCAATTTGATCTCTGGTTCCTCTGCCTTTTTTAAAACCAGCTTGAACATCAGGAAGTTCACAGTTCACATATTGCTGAAGCCTGGCTTGGAAAATTTTGAGCGTTACTTTACTAGCATGTGAAACAAGTGCAATTGTGCAGTAGTTTGAGCATTTTTTGGCATTGCCTTTCTTTTGGATTGGAATGAAAACTGACCTTTTCCAGTCCTGTGGCCACTGCTGAGTTTTCCAAATTTGCTGGCATATTGAGTGCAGCACTTTGACAGCATCATTTTTCAGGATTTGAAATAGCTCAACTGGAATGCCATCACCTCCACTAGCTTTGACAGGACCCCAAACTTCAGGAGAATGAAGAGCGGATGAGAAAAGAGCAAAAAGAAACAGTAAATGCATACCATTAGTTTGAGAATTTTTTTTTTTTTCTGTAAAGGGGATAAAGAAATGGAGTAATAGTAGGATGAAAATGTGGAATCTAAGAGCCATTACTTTTAATGATGAGACATACCATCTGAAGTCATAACTGTAGAATTTATAGGATGACTCAAGTCTGTAGATAAACATTTTTGGATCCTGGAGTGTTTTAAAATAATTTGATTTTGAATTTTATTTTAGAAGTGGCATATGCTCTGACAGTCACTACAGCACCCATGGTATTTTGTACTTTCCCTCAGTATAGAATATCTGCTTGACTATGCACAGGCTGTGTGTGTTTCTACATACAGTAATAGAGAGGGGAGCTAGTGGAGCAAGAGGGGATAATAAAGAAGCATAGACCCACTCCAGTACTCTTGCCTGGCAAATCCCATGGACAGAGGAGGCTGGTAAGCTGCAGTCCATAGAGTCGCTAGGAGTCAGAAACGACTGAGCCACTTTACTTTCACACATTGGAGAAGGAAATGGCAACCCTTCCAGTGTTCTTGCCTGGAGAATCCCAGGGACGGGGGAGCCTGGTGGGCTGCCGTCTATGGGATCGCAGAGTCGGACACGACTGAAGCGACTTAGCAGCAGCAGCAGCAGCAGACTTTGAGCAGAGAAACGGAATTAGATCCTGTTTGGGGAATTTACTTTACTTCTTCCACTGTCACAGAAGGCAAAACAAAAACACACATAAGTGCAGGTGGGTTTTATAATGAGTTAATTGAACATTTCTGTAATGACTTTCACTATTACTCTGCTGATGTTTGTGAGGAGAGACAGAATATAGGATGCATTTAAGGACAACGGAAATGTAATGTAGTCATCTTAGAGTACTGGGAAGGGAATCAAATCAGAAAAATGGTAGATCTGCTGGCTAGGGTTGAAGCTTATTTTTAAGAATTTAAAGTGACGCCAATTGCTGTAGGTGATTTTCATTAGTAATATACAGCTGCTCAGATGCAAGAGAGAAGAGGGTTGGTAGTTGTGTTTAACCAAAATTTAAGTTTTCATAAATGAGTATGATGAAAGAAAAAGAAGAAAGAGAGCAGAAAGTGCTTGAAAGGGAGTAATTATGATAATGGTCCATCAAATCTAAAAGCTAAGGAGGAATTTGAAGATAGAAAATTTAATAAATAGTGAAAAAGAGACAGAGTCTGTGATGTTCTCCTGAGGCAAAGGGAAAAATAACAATGCCTCAGTAATAGGATTATGTCATGTCTAGTGATGACAAGCTGGGGTTATGACAATAATAGGGGGTGACTTCACGTGAGAAGATAAAGCAACTCCAAGGCCACCGTGGCACGTGGATTATGCACATAGAACCATGTCATTGGACATGATCACAGGGTATCAGTAGAGAGTATGAGGGACCCAGGAGTCAAAGTCATAGACAAGGAGAGGCTTGCCTAGGAGGTCCAGCAGTTGATGACAGGAAGAGGTTGCAGATAATTAAACCATGGGTCATGAGTTTCAGAATGGATGAAGTTATTTTTTTAAGAGTAAAGAGAAGAAATCATTTGGAAGAGAAGATGTAGAACAGGGAACATCCCTCCATCTTTGCATCACGTGAGTAAAGAAGAAGCACAGCTTTAAGGACTACAGGGGGAAGTGTTTCTCAGGAGACAGCCAGAATTTTAAGATTAAGAAAAACAGGGGGGGATTTTTCAAAAGAAACTGAGGACAAAGGAGACTTCTTGGATCGGAGATCAGGCTTGAAAGAATACAGGAAGAGGAGACTGGCTAGGACTAGGGAACACAGGCAGCGCATTGTATTAATACATGAGTGTAGGGTGATGCTAGAAGGCGTACAGAGCTGTGAGTGTCTGATGATGACCAGGTATTTGAGGCAACAAGGGGATTCTTCGGCAGTGGTTTTCCTCCTTATAATCAGTGGAGTGGGACATCTATACCCTCCTGCTGAGTCTTACTGATGTGGTCTTTGGGAGCTGATAACAAGGGCAGAGAGTTGTGGGCTGCCCTCGGAGTGACTGCTCCACTCTGCTCACCACTGCTACAGAAAAGAGAGAAGGGACTCATTAGTACAAGACCATTCTGTTTAAAAATTAATTCTGTCTCAGCAAGAAGGATGGTATTTAATTAACTGTGTAGAGAGTTATAGCCAAAAGGATTTGTATTGATAAAATGTTTGGGGACTAACTTAAAAGGGATAAAGCCATAAGGCCTCAATTACTAGATAATACAAGTAGTCATAATAACTGATCTCCTGAGCATATCTGATGACCAAGTTCAGGCTCTATTAAGAAAATTATCATGAAACTAGAAGATATTTACCAGGGATATGAAAGGCTGGAACTGGTAATTAATCCTGCCTCATTGTTCAGTGGAGATTAGATCCTCAGGAGGCTGTTAAAATTTGAGCTCCCAGAATTCAAAACAGTTTTGAAATATTGGAGAGGGTCCAGGTAAGAATAAGAGAAAGTACTTTAAGAATTGTCCCTTAAAAAAAAATAAATGTTGGAGTACAGTTGATTTACAAAGCTGTGTTAGTTTCAGGTGTACAGCAAAATGGCTAAGTTATACATATACATATGTTCACCCTGTTTTAGATTATTTTCCCAGATAGGTTATCACAGGGTGTAGAGTTGCCTGTGCCATACAGTAGGTTCCTACTAGTTATCTATTTTATTTATAGCAGTGTGTATATGGCAATCCCAATCTATCAATTTATCCCTCTTCCCATTACCCCCAATAACCATAAGCTTGTTTTCTACATCCGTGACTCTACTTCTGTTTTATAAATAAGTTCACATGTACCCTTTTTTTAGATTCCACATATAAGCGATATCATATGATATTCATCTGACTTCACTCAGTATGACAATTTCCATTTTAACAAGGAAAGAGAACTTGGAAGAAGACTCAGAAATGATCATTTTTGCTTTCCATTCTATATTAAGACTAGTAATTGTCAACATAATATTAATTCTGTGTATAGTTCTATATATAACACAAGTAATTTGGCTATGAAATCATCATGAAAAAACTGCATTCATGGAGAGTGTCCTGAGGCCTATGGAAGACATCACTGAAACATCAATAACTCAAAGCAGCAGTTCCCAACCTTTTTGGCATCAAGGGTTGGTTTTGTGGAAGACAATTTTTCCATGGGAAGAGCAGGGGACACTTCAGGCAGTAATGCTGGTGATGGGGAGCAGATGAAGCTTTGCTCTCTTGATTGCTGCTCACCTCCTGCTGTGTAAGTTTCTAACAGGTGAGTTTCTAACAGGTGTGGCCCTGGGGCTAGGGATTCCTGGTTTAAAGGACAGAAATGCCTCTTTCCAGAAATGCTCTGAAAATACCCTCTAGATGATGCGGTGAGACTGAAAGTGTGCACGGCTGCCAGGAGGAAACCACTGCCTCCAAGATGGCCTCACTACTGTTCCAGAGGTCTGTGTAGATTTCATACATTTTATCACTGCTTCAATTATCAATAAAGCTGACCCTGAGAAAAATAATTCACACTGAGAACAAATTATTTGTAACCAGGTACAGATGATGGGGATAATGACTGAGAGTGCCCTGAAGAGATGGGCAAAGCAGTTTGAAGGACGAAATGTTGGAGGGAACCAGAAAGGGGAATGAGTGTTCTGAAGACAGACCATCTCCTCCTTCGATTTGTCCAGGACCAAACCTGCTTTCAAAATCCAGGGAAGCTGTTCACCTCTGGTCATGAAGGAAAGATTCCTGGTGTACAGGTGAGAGCCAGATGCCTAGATTTACACAAGACATACCAGAACACCAGATGGTAGTTTTAGTTTTCTCTAGAACTTTTGCAGAGTGAGTAAAAGCGAAGAAGAGAAATTTAATATAAATATATTTTCTCTATATACCTGTAATAAAACTCAGCTTCACAAAACATGTCAGGTACCAAAAGCCTAAAATAAATCTTGTATTCTGGGGCAAAAAAGTTTTTAGTGTAACTTGATTTTGGGGGCTCTGATAGATAGATAAAAGAGAAGAAATGGAGCCTTCTTTTCAAAACACTCATATCATATTTATGCATTATTTCTGGGCATAATTTTTTAAAAAGATAATCATGCAAGAGGTTATTGTTTGCTCTCAAAGCATTCCAAGCAATCAAAATAATTTGTTTTCTTTTGTTTCTTTTCCTTACCCAACATTATATAGGTAAGGTTTTTGCAACATTTACTAAATTTCAGTTAATGTCAATGAAAATTGAAAAAGAAAAACAATTCAAGATATGCAAGGTTTGGTAAAATTCTTTCTTCTTAGAAGATTTCTGAAATATCTGTTTACAGTATCACTGTGTACATTAATGTCTTCCCTTAACTGGTGAATGTGTTGTAGATGAGATATGTTAAAACAAACTTTTTCCATTTAAAATTTTTAAGGTGACACGTTTGCAATCAGAATTCCTTTAACATAATTTCAGGAGCTTTATGTACTATGTAATTTGGCTTCTGCTGCTTAATTTGAGTGATTATAAAATAATTTGGGTTTATTAAAGACTGAGAAGCATTTCTCAAGGTGAGCTTTTCCAAACAGAAAACTGAGTGTTATAAGTTCCACCTCCCACAGACCAGAATTCACAACCATTGGTCAGGGGCAAATACCACTGGGACGGCATCCTCAGTCCCTGCGTGCCATTTCAACAAGTCGGAGCCAAAGGTAAGTTTTTACACTTGCCTTCTTCTTGGGTTATAGACTGTTTTTCCTACTATAACAACCTTTGAAAAAAAATAATTCACCTTGCTTTAGTATTTTATGGTGAACTTCAATGGATTGGGTTTAGTTTACTCCTTTTATATTTATATTATTCTTGGAAAATCCAAAATTCTGAATTAGCTTAGGAATTCAAAACATACAGCAAAAGAGTTTATCTTAACAGCCATCACAGATGCCAATAAAATTATAGTTGTTTCCAATATATTCCTTAAATCAGGTGCCCTGATACAGAACATGTTCTTTGCTAGTATTGACAGGCACTATTGGTTGTTATTGACTGAAATATTATGCAAAAGAAGAAAATTATAAGAATCAGGTGTTTAAAATGTACTGATGATCATATCAGAATTCTGCAATTAGAATGCCTTTTTAAGCTATATATTTTAAAGCTTTATATAAGTATATGTTGTTAAAATATCATTAGATGGCATATAGTAGACAGTAAGTTCAAAGTTTCAACAAGCCACTACGTTAAACACTAATGTAAGAATTTGAAGGAAGAGATATGCTTTTTATCTACACATGGATATGTGTTCTTCATATTTCTAAGGTTCCCAGACTGCCTTATTGGTGATAGCTTTAGCAAACATGTCAAATGCAAGTAAATTCTAATATGCAGATCTTTACAGTGTGAAGTGAGAAAAAAATAAGCAAGTGTATAATTTTTTGGAACAATGAAACTCGCCAGAAATGTACAAGGAAAATATATACTTCTTAGATTAGTGTTGGCCATTGTTACTGCTTCCCACCTGAATATGGAGATTGGTTCTTGAGAGATTTGCAAATCACACTGTTTTATTAAGCAGGACTTTGTTGGTGATTGTATAATACAGTTTCAAATCTGAGATCGTGCAAAACCTTCTGCAAAGGCAAGTAAAATAGAGGTTTAGTTTATCCTGTGTGAATAAAATTTATTTGAAAAGACCATAGGAGGGGATGAAAAGGAGCTCCTTGTACTACTTTTTATTCTCAGAGGAATTTCATATACTTCTGCCTAAACCTGCTTCATAAAGACTTTCTTTCAAGTAACTGAAGGTCAGTTGGTCTGCCAGTGCATTCAAGTTTAAAGGTAATATTTACCATGAATTCCTTTTTATATGTCTGTGTAGGTACAAAAACCACATGTACTGTTCATAAGTAAATCCAAGAAGTGTATCTGAAATACAAAACCTTTAAAATTAGACATGCTTGATAAAAAGTTTTACAAATACTTTGTTCCTCAATAAAGGGTCATGAGGTAACACTTTTCATAGGTTTAATTTAAACATTTAAAATTGTGCTAAGAGATTTTTTCTAAACTACATTGTATTCAAAGGAGTATACACAGAATTAAAATAATTAAAATTATAAGATATTGACTGATTCTCCCAAATGCATGATGTTATCATGGAAAATAAGAATTATATTAATTAAAGAATTACAAAAGATTGCTCTAATCTTATGTGTGCAAATGCTCCTCTAAGGAAATCTTGCTAAATAGTGACTTTTGAACATGTATTCCCATTGATTCTGAATCTAAATTTTAAATAGCCATTAAGAATTGAAATAAAACACCAAGGACTAAAGGAAAAATGGTTTTTCTTATCTCCTCCATTTAGTTAAGAACAAATTTTGAAAATATTGCATGAAATATTAATTTTATGTATGTACATATTAAATTATTTTATGTATTAATGACACCCAGAGGCAACAAAGAAGGAAAAAAAAAGCCTTTATTATTTTGTCTGGAAAAAGCCTTGGGCTTAAATGAACAAGAAACAGTCTTAGTTGTATTACTAGCCAACTCTGTCTTAGTTTCCTCATTTTTAAAATGGTATGACAGTGTAGTAATTATCATCATCCTCAGCTCTGCATCCCAGAGCTGATGAAATAACTTCATGCTTAGTAAGTGGTGAAACTTAGATAATGTGAAGGCTTTCGTGAATAGAGTGAAAGTCACTGAGTCGTGTCCAACTGTTTGCGAATCCCATGGATTGTATAGTCCATGCATTCTCCAGGCCAGAATACTGGAGTGGGTGGCTGCTCCCTTCTCCAGGTGATCTTCCCAACTCAGGGATCAAACCCAGGTCTCCCACATTTCAGGTGGCTTCTTTACCGTCTGAGCCATCTAAGTTTATCACAGTCTTTCTGCATCTCTTTTTCTCCACGTTTCTTTGTAAAATAAAATCAGTTTATTATCATTACAATACCTACTGCAAAAATGTGGGTAGGTTTGTGAATTAATTTGAATACCTGGCAGCAGTAGTCCTCAGAATCCACACAGTTACGCATGTTATGTTATAAATTATCCATTGAAAGAAAACTACCAGCTTGAGTTTCTCAGTATTGGCAGTGATATATCATTCCTATTTAGTGCAAACTATTCATAAGTTATTAGCAATTAAATATTTATGTGTTCCAATGTTTTATGATTAGGAAAGTTTGAAAAATGAAAGCATTAGCAAGACTTATCGTGGGACTTGTCCTCTTGGATGCTGCTGTGACTGCCCCAACTCTAGAATCCATCAACTACGACTCAGAGACATACGATGCCACCTTAGAAGACCTGGACCATCTGTACAACTATGAGAACATTCCAGTGGGGCGAGCTGAGGTAACCGATTCCTCCAACTCTTGAGATTTTTTAAGCATTATATAGGGGATTATTCGGGTTTTTCTCTTCAAATAGATTTTTGTTTACTTAGAAGTAGAGATGGTCCTGGCTTCCCAGGTGACTCAGTGGTAAAAACTGCCTGCCAATGCAGGAGATGCAGGAGGCACGGGTTTGGTGCCTGGTTCCAGAAGATCCCCTGGAGGAGGAAACGGCAACCCACTCCAGTATCCTTGCCTGGAAAATCCCACGGACAGAGGAGCCTGGTGGGCTGCAGTTCATGGGGTAGCAAAGAGTTGGACATGGCTGAGCGACAGAGAACATACACTGAAATGTTCCAACTTAATAATTTCATATGAACATTTTCTCCAGAACATGTTTGATGTGACGGAGGTTAACATTGGAAGACTCTTTTCTTTTCTATACTTCATTTCATTGTCTTTATAGCTCCTCATAAAGTTGAAGAATAAGAGTTTCTATCAAGTTAGAAAGAGGCAATCAGTGAGAGGTGAATTCAAACAGTACACCTATAATGATAAAGAAGCTTGGGACGTTTGAAGTGAAGGAAAAAGGTGTGAGAGATTAAAATGTAATAGAAGAAAACTAAACGAATGCAAAAAAGGGACGATGGTTTGCAGCTTCACTGTTTTCCAAGTGAAAATATGCTTCCCTAAATGACTGATTACTCTCAGCAGTAATGTAGGCATTGGCAAGGCTACAGACCATTACCTAAATCTAATATGACATGTTCCTAATTAAATGGTAGGCTTTTTATATAACTAAAGGATACAGACTAATTTTTCTGGATCAGAAAACAAGCAGACCTTGAAATGTTGGAGTATAATGAACATACAACATTGACAAAAACTAATTAAGTACAAATAACCAAAAGGGAAATTACATCACCTTTACAGAATCAGAACATATTTGAGGCAGTCATTCAAGTGCAAATCTCCTTAGAATAACTTGTGATAACTACGGACATGAAATATTTAAACAAAAGCATGTATTTAAATTGTATGAGACTTAGAGACATCCTTTTTAAGAGAGTAAATGTTCTCATCTTTCTTTTTATTGCCTTATTAAATAGTTACATTTTCACTGTACAATATTTTTATATCTTCTCGCCCTACCCTATTCTTTTACTGTCTTTCTCTCGTTTGCCCTCTGTCTCCTTATCTTTCTCTTCTTTTTTTTTTTTTTAGTGAATTTTCAGGCTTGATAACAGACTTTTCTTCTGAACATTTGGTTATGACTTTTTAAATCTTTATTAATATTCACTGTTGATTCATTTCACTGTGTGCCTTCTATTATACAAAGGGGGCTTTCTGTAGAGAATTTATAGTTATTAATATCTATCTTGCTATAAATGTGATGTCTATATCTCTACTGCATCAATGCAGAGCATTAGAAGAAAGTTTGCAGCACTTAACTCATCTGCCCTTCTCCTTTTTCCATCTTGCATATTTTTTTAAACCACAGTGCATATTTGCAGTTATCTACTAAAGTAAAGATTTTAAACTTATTTGTCATTCTTCCAAAAAATATTTCATAGGATTGGTGAGTACCATAAGTGAGTTCTCTATTTTAAGTGGAGCTAAGGAATTTGGATTCAAGGGGCTATTTATTCACTTCAGAAGAACAGATGCACAATAGAGAAAACACCTTTTGAGACTAAGCCTTCCTCGTGGCTCAGATGATAAAAAAATCTGCCTGCAATGCAGGAAACCTGGGTTCGATCTCTGGGTTGAGATGATTCCCTGGAGAAGGAAATGGCTTCCCACTTTAGTATTCTTGCTTGGAGAATTCCATGGACAGAGAAACCTGGTGGGCTATAGTCCATGGGATCGCAGAAGTGAGTAACACTTTCACATTTTTTAATTCCCTGGGAAAACTGTGAAGGAAGTGAAATTTATCTGCAGATTGCTTTTAAGTTATTCCTCACTGTCAGGATTTTTTTTGTTGACCAAGAGTCCCTACACATTCTCATGAAAGTCTAAAGTTCTTTCTACCATCAAGAAAATAATTAAGCTAATCAATATATCCATATAGAGATGATTTAGTAGACAACCTTTAATCCGTGTTTGCTTATTCTAGAATAGAACCTTTCTGTAAGGTACTGAATAGGTGGCATTATATCCTTACATACTCTTACTTCAGGCGAACATTTCTAATTTTCATAATGGCCTACCCAAGCTCAGAAACCTAAACAGCAGAGGGTTCCAAAGAGTCATGGACAACACCTCGTACTTAATTAAAATACACAAATCATCACTGATTTAATAATTCTTTGTGGCGAAGTCATCATCAGAAAACTGGTTTTAGGTAGGTGATAGATATAGACATAGATAGATATAGATAGAAATATAGATATAAATGTGCTAATCAGTTCAGTTCAGTTGCTCAGTCATGTCTGATTCTGCAACCCCAGGGACTGTAGCACGCCAGGCTTCCCTGTCCATCACCAACTCCCAGAGCTTACTCAAACTCATGTCCATCATGTTGGTGATGCCATCCAACCATCTCATCCTTTGTCATCCCCTTCTCTTCCCACCTTCAGTTTTTCCCAGCCAATGAATATTTCCCAGCCAGTCCCTTCCAATGAATATTCAGGACTGATTTCCTTTAGAACGGACTGGTTGGATCTCCTTGCAGTCCAAGAAACTCTCAAGAGTCTTCTCCAACATCACAGTTCAAAAACATCAGTTCTTTGGCACTCAGCTTTCTTTATAGTCCAGCTCTCACATCCATACACGACTTCTGGAAAAACCATAGCTTTGATTAAACAGACTTCTGTCGGTAACGTAATGTCTCTGCTTTTTAATATGCTGTCTAGGTTGGTCATAGGTTTTCTTCCAAGGAGCAAGTGTCTTTTAATTTCATGGCTGCAGTTACCATCTGCAGTGATTTTAGAGCCTCCCAAAATAAAGTCTGTCACTGTTTCCATTGTTTCCCAATCTATTTGCCATGAAGTGATGGGACTGGATGCCATGATCTTAGTTTTCTGATGTTGAGTTTTAAAGCCAATTTTTTCACTCTCCTCTTTCACTTTCCTCAAGAGGCCCTTTAGTTCTTCTTTGCTTTCTGCCATAAGGGTGGCAATCTTGATTCAAGCTTGTGCTTCATCCAGGCCGGCATTTACATGATGTACTCTGTCTAGAAGTTAAATAAGCAGGGTGACAATACACAGCCTTGATGTACTCCTTTCCCTATTTGGAACCAGTCTGCTCTTCCATGTTCAGTTCTAACTGTTGCTTCTTGACCTGCATACAGATTTCTCAGGAGGCAGATCATATAGTCTGGTATTCCTATCTCTTTCAGAATTTTCCATAGTATGTTGTGATCCACAGTCAAAGGCTTTGGCATAGTCAATAAAGCAGAAGTCAATGTTTTTCTGGAACTCTCTTGCTTTTTCAATGACCCAACAGATGTTGGCAATTTGATCTCTGGTTCCTCTGCCTCTTCTACATCCAGCTTGAACACATGGAAATTCATGGTTCATGTACTGTTGAAACCTGGCTTGGAGAATTTTGAGCATTACTTTGCTAGCGTATGAGATGAGTGCAATTGTGTGGTAGTTTGAGCATTCTTTGGCATTGCCTTTCTTTGGGACTGGAATGAAAACTGACCTTTTCCAATCCTGTGGTAACTGCTGAGTTGTCCAAATTTGCTGGCATATTGAGTGCAGCACTTTCACAGCATCATCTTATAAGATTTGAGATAGCTCAACTGGAATTCCATCACCTCCACTAGCTTTGTTCATAGATATGCTTCCTAAGGCCCACATGACTTTGCATTCCAGGATGTCTGGCTCTAGGTGAGTGATCACACCATACTGGTTATCTGGATCATGAAGATCTTTTTTGTATACTTCTGTGTATTCTTGCCACCTCTTCTTAATATCTTCTGCTATGAAAGTATAACACACTTGAAAACATAAACTATATATAATTTTAAAAAGATATTTATGAAATTGGTCCAGTAGCAGAAATCAATCAACCAATCCACTCACCTATGGCAAAAATCCAAAAACAAACAAATCAATATGATAAAGTAAGGTGACATGAGGAACAAAATTCAGAAGAACTTTAGTTCAGATCTTTACAAATTATTACTATAAATTTCCTTATAAACAACAACCATATAATTCCCTATGGGAAAATATGAAATACAGCCAATAGTTCCAGGCATGTGAATGGATTCTAGAATCTGATTAACATGGCATGAATTTTTTGGATGCAGTCTTGGAAGTTTAGATTCTGGAAGGTCAAATAAACTTATATATCTCATCTTTATAAATTAAAGGCAGTATTTCCACATGTTCTTGATCTTATGGGATACTTTTTGTGTGAACACTGATAACACACCCATACAGGGTCTTGTTGATGAAAAAGTTCAGAGTAAATGATGCACATTGAGAATGAGGGGATTTGATTCTTCAGTTGGTTTTTTTTTTTTTGTCCTTGATGCCAAGAGTGTGGTTCTGCATAATTTAGCCTAGAATTTGTTTCATCTGTACAAAAGACAACTTGATATTCTAAAATTGTAAAATGACAGGATAACTGCTTTCAAATGCCAATTTTCTTTCTTATAAAGTCTAAGACTTGGCAATTTTTGCTAATAGCGTTGATCCTTTGGTCTAAACTTGGTATGATTAATACTTAAGGCCTTTGATATATGTGGTAGGCAGAATTCTAAGATGTGCCCTAAGTGGCCCATTCCTGGAGGCATCCATGCTCTTTACAATTCTTAACATCATGTATATATTGGGATATCACTCCTGTAATAGGTTATGTTCTATGGCATACTTGAAATTTAAAAAGGGAGATTATCTTAGCCTGACCTAAACTCATGAGCCCTTTTAAGTCAGTGTCTTGAGGTTAGGGACAAAACTGGAGTCACGAGAGAAATTCAATGCAAGGGAAATGATTTGTTTCTGGCTTTAAAAATAGATAGGTGTTTGAAGCAGGAGGAACACAGGAAGTCTCTAAATGCTGAGAAGTTGATAGCCAGCAAGTATATGGGGGTAGAAGAAACCCATTTCTAAATATACAAGAAATTTCAGGTTCCACATGAGGTTACAACCCTGGTCATCACCTCTATTTTGCCCTTGTGAGACCTTAAGCAGAGAACCAGTCAGACAATTCTTGAACTTCTGATCCACAGAAACTATGACTTTAAAAATGAGTTTAGTTTCATACTATGTGTATGTGTGTGCTAAGTTACTTCAGTCCTGTCCAACTCTTTGCAGCCCCATGGACTGTAGCCTTCCAGGCTCCTCTATCCATGGGGATTCTCTAGGCAAGAACACTGGAGTGGGCTGCCATCCCCTCCTCCAAGGGATCTCCCTGACCCAGATAGCAATTTTCAATGCAGCAACAGAAAACTAATATAATATGTAGTGATTTAAACTGCTTTTCTGAAAGTCACATTTGAATTACTGTAAGACTGCAAGGCTTGCATTTACGAGTTCAATGATTTATTTAGTCAGTGAGCCAAACCACCCTTGATTCCCAGGGTTAGAATCTCAGTAGAGCTTTATGAATTTCTACTGGTAGTAGTATATTCATTACCTCCTCAGTGGTTGGGAAGTATTTCTTCCAATGGTTTGAAAATTATATGCAGTTAATATTTCAGACTGATGACTTATGTGATTTCTGGAGCTCTGGAATGTCTGGGATCCACTGGACATATGTTAGAAAAAGATTTTAGACCCAGCAATTCCATCATCTGGGCTTCCTGGTGGCTCAGCAGTAAGAATCTGCCTGCCAATGCATGAGATGCAAGTTCTATCCCTGGGTTGGGAAGACACCCCGGAGAAGGAAAGGGCAACCCACTCCAGTGTTTTTGCCTGTGATACCCCATGGGCAGAGGAGCCTGGTAGGTTACAGTTCATGGGGTCACAAATGAGTCAGACATGACTTAGCACATAAACAACAACACCAAATTCCATCACAATGTTTTAAATTATCCTGTGGATAAATTTGCTGATATGAAGTTGCTGCAGTTTTTACCTCTAGCTTTCATTTTACCATAATAATACATGAGTAGGAACTGGTTATAAGCCATAAGACTGAAATGCAGATAGTTTCCTTCTTGATGGATAATAGCTTAATTCTGAGCACTTATTGCATGTCAGTACTATTCTAGGAATATCACATGTATTATCTCATTTATTTCTCCCAACCAAAGAAGTTCATTATTATTCCCATCGAATAGATAAGAATGTTGAGTCAAAGAGCACTTAGTAGCTTGACGAAGATTACAGTTATCCATAATATATAATCATAGTGATGTTCTCTTACCAGAATATTTCCAACAAACTAATAAAGATCATATTATTCTCCCTTCATTTTCTACCATTTTCTAATCATCCTTTTAACTTGCACCAGTTTTGGTTGAACTTAATGCCAGGTGCATTTTATACTGTACTCTTAGAAAGAAAAACATTCTTCTATGGGTGAATATGGTGAACTAGAAGTGAACTTTATAGATAACTGACAGTTATTTAATTTTTTAGGAAAAAATGGTTTAAGACTACTTAAGAATAATTGTGAATAGGTGTATGTATCTAAGTTATAAGGAATAACCTGAGTGTGTAGGGTCCAAGGAAACATTTCACTAATTTTTTTAAAAGGTTCATGAAAAATCTAAATAGTTCAAAATTCTGCATTCTTTGAATGGCTTAAGTTGAGATTGTGCTTTTGATTGAGCAGGTATTTGGTGTTCACATTTTCATGATGCAGTTTTCGCATTATTGATTGTCCATTTCTCTTACGTCTAAAAAATCATTGGTCTTGTCCATGAGTAAATGATTTTGCTCAGAAACATACTCAGTGGCTGTATTAATATTTATTGAGGTTCTGCTGAAAGGTATGAACTTCCAATCCTCCAGGAAATTTTCTTGGCTCCTTCCAGGTAATTAGACTTCTCCATACCTCTATCACATTATTTAGTCTTGCATAATTACTTCTACTTAATTGAGCCTGCACTGTGCCTGTATCTTCAATAAATACCAGAGATATATATCATGTGGTCCTGTGAAGCACTTGACTGTATTTGTTGTAGGATGGTGTCGGGGACATTTAGGACAACATCACATGATGCTCTTTCATGAGGACATGAAGGAAACATTTCTCTCAGGCCTCAGTGTCAGAACAGGTTGCAATTTTAAAGAAATTTGTTTATGTTCTAGGCCATCCATCTTGTAAATGGGTTTGTCATTTTTTTTCAGAAAACTAGATTTTAATTTTTGTCTCATTCTTCCCTGGCTTTGTATTATTTCCCACACCTCTATCTTCCCATCACCCTAAATCTCTTCAAGGAGGTTATTTTCTGAAATATTACCATATGTGCTTCAAAAATTGCCTTATATACCTACTGGAATGAAAGAAAGTATGCATTCATAAGGAAATGGCATTAATAACTAACAAAAAACATCAGTAATAATTGGCCAAGAGTAAGTTTCTTGAATGAGGAATGCTTTTCTTGCTGTTACTCTTCATTGATCTTAAAATTAAGGACTTTCTTTTTTTTTTTTTTCCAATTTCACAGAAAGAACAGGCGGCCAGATTGTTTAAAATTATCCTTAAAACTGCCATTGAAATAAATATATTCAGCTTCAAAAATAGCATTTATCAATAACCTTCAAGGGAATAAAAATTAAATTTAGTGAAGTTATAGGAATGGGAGAAAACTCAGTGAAGGCAGTTGTATCAATTAACAATAGATTTATCTCTTATCTAACAGGATGTTATGCAAAAAAAATTTAGAATATATGTTGATGGCCTGTAACACCTGAAATTGCTGAAGTAGAATCAAACTAATATGGGACTACTTACAGAAATCAATGTCCACTTTAGATAATGACATATAAAAAAGATCTTAAAGTTAGGTTATACAAGTATAATGAATTGATGTACAACTTCATTAATACCAGAGGACAGTTTGTCTCAAAACTCATCTCTATATATTCTGAACAAAAAACAATTAAATTAGAAATATTTCTACTATGTATTTCTTCTGGTGAAAAAGGCATGCAATACTTTATATTGTATCTGGAATGATGTCTTACTTTGGCTAATTTATATAATACATTTTAAAGTTTCAAACATATGGTTGGCATATAAAATACCTCTTATTGGAAGAAGTAACTTGTTAAAGTATCAGTCAGCCTGAAGTAAATATTCTTTTCAGGCTATGGCAAAAATTAAAAGCTAATCTTTCTCTTTACCCTCCCTTTTCATCAAAGATGCTCTGAGGATGAGAGGAAAGAATTTTGCTGATGATCCTTTAATATGGTTGTCTGATTGAGTTTCCATATGCTTCTTTCCAAAGCAGCATTAAACCATTTGATTTTTATTTTAAGCTATTTGAAACCCTTAAAAAAGTGAAGTAACAAAAATGGTACAATCATGCAGGCTCATCAGGAGAAAAAGATCACTGATATTATTTGCCAGCGATTTGTTTGTGTTTGTATCTGTACTATACATTACTTATGAGACCACAAATATAAGTTAATTATCAAAACTGGCCCTTGAAATAAGACTTATTTTTAAGAACAACTGAGGAGCAGAGTTCTTATTCAACTAGGAAGTTTCAGAGTAAAATTTAAACCAGATTCTTCTGATGCCAAAGTACAGAGATCCAGGCACTAAAACCTCCATTATTTTTCAATTCCTTCTCTTTCATCTTTGCTCCTTTAGCTGTGTCCCATATTAAGGCTTACTTTCTTTGAAATTAAGCTATTTGAGTATTAGGAACCAGAAAAAACGTTTTCTAGTGATTGCAATTAACACACTATCTAAGTATCTCTCTTAGCCGTTAAAGTATTTAAGGAAGAGACAGGAAAGATGATACTTCTGAACTCAAAGCAGCTTTGTCAAACACACGGCGATTGAGTAATCTTTGCCAAGCACATTTCTTCCTCATACATTTTCAAGATAAAGTAGAAAATAAGATATAGCTTTCATTGCCAGTGTTCATGGTCGCATTCATTTAGATAATTAATATAAATCACTTAAATCAATTTAAGCACCAAACTTATGCTTAGTGCAGAATTTCATCACACTCAGCCTACCTACACGCCAGAATGTGGAACCCACAAGAATACACTTAGTAACTCAGGCTGAATGAATGGCCCAGGGCCTATTTCGAAACCAAATTTTGATATAATGATGACAACAAAGAACACTTTTAAGACTGAGTATTGACTGGTGGGGTAATTTGGGAGAAAGATAAATTTAAAATTCTGTCCTGTTTTACTTGGTGCTGAATAAAAATCCAAATAGTATTCAGGATTTTGAAGACTTTAACAAAACAGGGAGATGAGCCTGTAATTTAAATATTACGTGCTGGAGGAATGGAGTTCACTGGTTAGGTATAGACTGGCAGAGTGGAGACTCTGAGCAAACAGATAAGTAGGACATTTGCTTTTAAATCTGGCTTTGCCTGGGCACTTAAATCATTATCACACACACTGCAAAGAATGGGGGTAGAAACCACCAGCTTTGGGCGTTGCTCATGAGTACAACTGATTCATCCTTGAGAGGCAGTTTTTCACAGAGTTGAGTGGCATGGGCTATGGAGTCAGACTCCTCATGTGTGAGTCTCAAGTCTGTCACACCAACTGTGTGCCTTGGAATGCCATAAAAACCCTCTGAGTTTCAGCTTCGGAGTCCTAAGATACCTTGGGAGAAGACTTGAGCGTCCCTTGGACTACAAGGTGATCAAACCAGTCAGTCCTAAAAGAAATCAGTCCTTAATATTCACTGGAAGGACTGATGGTGAAGCTGAAGCTTCAGTACTTTAGCCACCTGATGTGAGGAGCAGACTCACGGGAAAAAACCCTGATGGGAAAGATCATCTTCAGAACATGTGATTTAATTCAAAATAATTTTTAAGGGAATTTTTGAAAGAGTTAACTTTTGAAGGTAGCAGCTTTAAAAATGCAAAGAGCCAACAAATTGGAAAAGACCCTGATGCTGGGAAGGATTGAGGGCACTGGAAAGTGGGTGACAGAGGATGAGATGGTTGGACAGCATCATCGACTCAATAAACATGAGCTTGAGCAAACTCTGGGAGATCTGAAGGACAGGGAAGCCTGGCATACTGCAGTCATGAGGTCACAAAGAGTTGGACACGACTTAAGAGACTAAATAACAATGATTTAACTTAGAGCCTGGAACATAGCTAACGTTTAATGAATGTTATCTTTACCATGGAATCAGTTATTAGTCAACAGCCACAGAGGGTTATGCACTGGTGATCAGAGAAGCCTTCATGGAAGGGAGAGGACTTGTGCTATAATGAAGACTAACTCTACTGGCATGGGTTCACTTACAAATTGTCCACGTACCAATCTTTTGCTGAAAGTCAGGAATAGAAGCAGGTAAATCAGACCAAGTCCGTCCCTGTCCCTCAGTAGCTCTCAGTCTAGTCATCTTAGAAACACACAGCTTCAACATAATAAAGGAAGTGAAAAAATTCAGTATAAAAAAGATCTGTAGTTTGGGGACATAAGGTTTCTATGAGTTCAGCCGCAAAATGTACAGAAGTGCTGAGAAATTATGTCTCCAAACCTGACATGAGTCACAGACCTGACAGAAAATCTTAGATATAAATTATTCATTGCAGCACTGTTTATAATAGCCAGGACATGGAAACAAATGAGATGTCCATCAGCAGATGAATGGATAAGAAAGCTGTGGTACATACACACAATGGAGTATTACTCAGCCATTAAAAAAATACATTTGAATCAGTTCTAATGAGATGGATGAAACTGGAGCCGATTATACAGAGTGAAGTAAGCCAGAAAGAAAAACACCAATACAGTATACTGACACATATATATGGAATTTAGAAAGATGGTAATGATGACCCTGTATGCGAGACAGCAAAAGAGACACAGATGTATAGAACGGACTTTTGGACTCTGAGGGAGAGGGAGAGGGTGGGATGATTTGGGAGAATGGCACTGAAACATGTATACTATCATGTAAGAAACGAATCGCCAGTCTATGTTCGATGCAGGATACAGGATGCTTGGGGCTGGTGCATGGGGATGATCCAGAGAGATGATATGGGGTAGGAGGTGGGAGGGGGGTTCAGGATTGGGAACTCATGTACACCCGTGGTGGATTCATGTCAATGTATGGCAAAACCAATACAGTATTGTAAAGTAAAAAATAAATAAATAAATAAATAAATAAATAAATAATGATTGCATTAAAAAATAAAAAATAAAATGTCAGATAAAGAATGAAAAAAATAAAAGTAAGTGGTGTCAGATATTGCAAAACATTAAATAAATAAATTATTTTACTCTTGTGTTTATCTACTATTGTTTTTGAATAGTATGTAAGTCTAGTTACATGCATAAACTCTATAATGAATACAGAAATAGATGTATAAATATATAGATAAATATAATTATAAATAAGATCAGATTAATATAAGCTATATACAATGGGTTTCCCTGGTGGCTCAGATGGTAAAGAATACAGCATGGAAGACCTGGGTTTGCTCCCTGGGTTGGGAATATCCCCTGGAGGAGGGCATGGCAACCCACTCCAGTATTCTTGCCTGGAGAATCATCATGGACAGAGGAGCCTGGCAGGCTACAGTAAATGGGGTCATAAAGAGTCGGACACAACTGAGCGACTAAGCACAGCAAGAGCTATATACAATAATATTATCTCATAAAATAGTTTACAAAAAATATATATAAAGTATATTGTATTATATTTCCCACATCACATCTTTTATTATATATTATTAATTATGTGTTATATTATGATATAAAATATATATTAAGACCGTGAGGCAAAGAAAAGAGTTGTTAACATAATATGAAGCCAGGGGTTGAGTACATATTTGAAAATGCATACTATTCTATATATGACACATAGAGATACATATAATATAGAAATTTTCTGGGCAATAGTGTTAGGTTTTAAGGAACCTTATACATGTTCCTGCTATGGCCTACCTAAATTTAGGATCAACTGAGAGACAGCAATGAGACTAAGACAAATAGAGTTCAAGATATCCCCCTTATTACTGATAAAGGCTGAGTTGTAATATATGACTTAGGTGTGAAGCAACTGTGGGGTTTTTAATATAAAACTTCAGAAATAGGCCAGGTCATCAGTCACAGGTAAGGCTAGTCAACTTCAGGACTCAGAATACAATAAACCTTATTGCCTGCACGAAGGGGCAAAACAGAATGCGTGCTCCTGGCAAGCAGGCAACTTCTTCTAAAAAAGAAGATAGCCACTCATGCTGAGCTCCTTTTCTTACTCACTAATTACCCTGGTCATTCTTCTTCCCTTAGGAGGAGTGGATGGACCTAATCCCCAACACGGTGGCCTCACGAGCCATTAGGCGTGGCCACTGAGTTCAATATAGCTCTCCACATCAAGAGGGGAAGTCAGCCGATTTTTAGGACACTGGCTCCCACATTCCTGAGGGCTGCCCTTGAGGCCTGCATGAGGCCAACCAGCACTCTTGGATATCCTCTGTAGATTTGGATTGCACAAAATCCTGAAGTAGGTCCAAGAACATCAGTGAATTTATCTCAAAGATTGAAATTTCACTCTCAGTTCTATGTTCTAACCTCAAATTATATCAAGCCCCATTATTTAATATCAGAGCTTCTGCAATGAAGTGAAATGCTGAGTAATTACACCAATAATACAATTTCAGAAACATAGAGGAAACAGATTTGCCTATAGCTCCCCTACCTCTATAACATTTTGGAGGAAAAGTTAAAAAGTACACATTAATGTCCCTTGCATATTAAAGCATGTTGTTGTTTAGTCGCTAAGATATGTCTGACTGTTTTGAAACCCCATGGACTGTAGCCTGCCAGGATCCTCTATCCATGGAATTTTCCAGGCAAGCATACTGAAGTGGGTTGCCATTTCTTTCTCCAGGGGATCTTCCTGATCCAGAGATGGAACTCGCATTTCCTGCATTGGAGGCAGATTCTTTACCACTCAGCTACCTGGAAAGTCCATATTAAACTACGAGTGAAAGTCACTCAGACATGTCTGACTCTTTGCAACCCATAGACTATACAGTCCATGGAATTCTCCAGGCCAGAATACTGGAGTGGGTAGCTTCTTCCTTCTCCAGGGGAT
This sequence comes from Ovis canadensis, assembly GCF_042477335.2. Taxonomy (NCBI): domain Eukaryota; kingdom Metazoa; phylum Chordata; class Mammalia; order Artiodactyla; family Bovidae; genus Ovis; species Ovis canadensis. The sequence continues at coordinate 133,107,219 of NC_091247.1, read as the reverse complement.
CTTTCCAACCCAGGGATCGAATCCAGGTCTCCCACACTGCAGGCAGATTCTTTACTAGGTGAGCCACAAGGGAAGCCTATATTAAAGTAGAAACTTGTTTAAATCCAAAGAGATTATAGTACAAAGTCAGAATTACTTGCCTCATGATTTATGAGATCAAAGAATATGGACTCCCAAACTCCCCTTTTTCACAACCTGAGTGGACTCTACCAGGTACAGATGTAGTTCTTCAAAGGCACGTAAATTGCTGTTTGTTCATTACCAAGTCTCCCATGACCCTGATATTTAAAGAGAATGAAGCACTGATTGCCACATACAATATTATCACAGTATTGAGCCCAACTTCCATCAAATTTTAAGAAATATGTTAATCCTGAGTCCCTCAACAGCTATTCTAGGCAAAAGTGTATTTCTCATGCCTGTACATACTATTGCCAGAGACCAAGGAGAGAGTTGATGGTATCTGAGAATTCAGAAGATGGAAGAACTTTTGGTTTAACCTCATCCGGATATTGGTCAGCTTACGTTCATTGTCCCTAGCCTACAGAATTTGAGGTCAAGAACAATTTGGAGAAATCTCCCACTAGAAGTTAAATTTTGGCACTTTTTTACCTTTATGAGAGCAGCTGTTCTCAAAGAGTAATTCTTGAGCTGGCAGCATCAACATTAAGCTGGTCAGGTATGCAAACTTTCAGGTTCCACTCCAGATCTAACAAATCGGAAACCTACCCTCCAGGTCATTCTGATGTACCTGTAAGCTGCACTGAACTAGAAAACATCCCCAGACATCATGTCTCTTCCCTCACAGTATCATTGGAGATATTACTGTTTATTGGCCCAGTTTTAAACATTCATTTTTTCAGCACAGGTGATTGATGGCTTTCCTGGTGCCTCAGTTGGTAAAGAATCTGCCTGCATTGCAGGAGACTGCCTGCAATATAGGAGACCTGGGTTTGATCCCTGAGCCAGGAAGTTCCCCCTGGAGAAGGAAATGGCAACCTACTCTAGATTTTTTTTGCCTGAAAAATCCCACAGACACAGGAGTCTGGTAGGTTATAGTCCATAGCATTGCAAAGAGTTGGACATGACTGAGCAACTAAACCACCACCCCACCAATCATCAGATCCACCTGAAGCTTATCTTTCTGCACAGTCAAAGCTTTTGAACTCCATTTTCCTGCTAAGTCCTTGTTGTCTGGCTCCTGGTGCTGCACTGAGTATGTGTTCTTTCAAGGGACAGATGGTTGTATGCAAGGGTTTTCAGCCAGGGGTTTCTCCAGTTTGGAAGCTCTGTATGCCAGGGGCTTTTAGCCTTGCTTCAGGCTGTGAAATTCAAGAAATCTACCTCCCAGAGCATTTCCACTGCTTTCCCACGAGTTTTTGTTTGTTTGTTTTGTTTCAAGCTGGAGAATGAACCTCTGCAGATTCCTGAAGTGAAGCTGCCAGCTGATGTCTCTCATGATTGTGGCCCTTGGGAGGCCAGTAAAAATCAATCCCTCTACTGTGTGTGCTAAGGCTATACTCAACATTTCAGAGTTCCAGGACAATTGGCACTTGTGTCTCCTACGTTCTAGTCTGTGGAATTAGACATTGACCTTGGCCATATATGGAGAAGGAAATGGCAATCCACTGCAGCACTCTTGCCTGGAAAATCCCATGGACGGAGAAGCCTGATAGGCTACAGTCCATGGGGTCGCAAAGAGTCGGACATGACTGAGCAACTTCACTTCACTTGGCCATATATTTGAATCACCTCTAAGACGCCAGGCCTCCCTGTCCATCACCAACTCCTGGAGTTCACTCAGACTCACTCATTCCTTCCAAAGAAATCCCAGGGCTGATCTCCTTCAGAATGGATTGGTTGGATCTCCTTGCAGTCCAAGGGACTCTCAAGAGTCTTCTCCAACACCACAGCTAAAAAGCATCAATTCTTCAGCGCTCAGCCTTATGATATTGAAACTCTGATCAAAGACATAAATATGAACAAAATCAAATTCAGAACGTTTAAAAGTCCTTCACTGTAAGTATATTGAATCTATAACACATATATAGGATGGAGATTAAAGCAGATCCATACATTTTGATACTGAGATTAATAAGGAAGATCGTAGAGCCAAATATTACCAGAGTCAATCAACTACTACTCAGCAGCCTTCTGTTGACAGGATGACTTCTATCAGGCTAATGACTGCAAAAACGTACGATAGTCAACAAATTCAAGGATTTCAAACCCTGGGAAAACAGCCTTCTGTTACTTTACGTTATTATAGAGCTGATATACACAGGGTCCTCTGTTCTGCTTCTGTTTCTACAAAGTTTTAACTATAATTGACTGTGAAGAAGGCTGAGCACCGAAGAATTGATGCTTTTGAAGTGTGGTGTTGGAGAAGACTCTTGAGCATCCCTTGGACTGCAAGGAGATCCAACCAGTCCATTCTGAAGGAGATCAGCCCTGGGATTTCTTTGAAGGGAATGATGCTAAAGCTGAAGCTCTAGTAGTTTGGCCACCTCATGCGAAGAGTTGACTCATTGGAAAAGACTCTGATGCTGGGAGGGATTGGGGGCAGGAGGAGAAGGGGATGACAGAGGATGAGATGGCTGGATGGCATCACTGACTCGATGGATGTGAGTCTGAGTGAACTCCAGGAGATGGTGATGGACAGGGAGGCCTGGCGTGCTGCGATTCATGGGGTCACAAAGAGTCGGACACGACTGAGTGACTGAACTGAACTGAACTGAACTGAAGCCCCCAAGTGAAGCTACAGAGACTACAGAGAACATACTGGTGGCAGTAACAGGGTTCAGGTTAACATACTAGGTTAGAAAGTTCTTTTGACTTTGTTTAAAGTCATTCTGCCACTGAGCGAATAAGTCAGATTTCTAAATTTGCAACATTTTGCAAGGCCTTACCACCAATCCTGTACAATAGGAAAAAAATATAATGTAATAACTATTTTGAAGACAATTGAATCTTAGCTGCTTCTCCCTAAAACATCCTCTGAAATGCAAGTTTTCCTGTTTAAAATGTCTATAATCACCTCTGATAATACATAAATCATCATCGTGAATGAACAGCAGTTGTATTCAGAGACGGTCTGCATATTAAAAGGCACAGCTTGTTATACTTTGTGCCCAAGAAAGTCTGTGTTAGAAGGAACAATTTGCTTTGTGTTAGGATGGGAAAGATTGAAACTTAAAAAAAATACGAAATTACTCCATCATAAAATAAAGAGCCAGTGTTTGAAAGGTTCCAAATATCTTGGTTTTCAGTCCAGCTTCTTTGTTTTCAATTACTGTGATTGACTCTCTCCCCCTACTCCCATCCTCATGAGATTACTGATTTCAGCCTGCACTAAATTGTCCTTCTGGCAACCTTACTTGGGGAACAAGGGCAGTAAGGGGAAAGGGAAAATGAACTGACTTTGCTATTAGATAATGTTTCTACAGCCTTTGCAAAAGTCCCCTACCAATATCATTTGGAGACATTCAATTATAACTAAATGATACATTTTGTGAGAACTAAGATATTAGAAACCTATTTAGTTTCTGGAGCCTAAGGGGGTGATGGTGAACAGAGTCCTGAATAAACTGGGATAAAACTGAAGTAAAAAACAGTCTATCTGGCAAGTAAAAATGAAATATATCCATTTTCTGACAACAAGAAAAGGAAATGAGAAAATAAACATGTGAGCAAAGGAAAAAACACTGAGGTCCCAGAAGAGACACCGGCTAGAGAGGATATGATTAAATGCAACCTTCAAATCATCAGCTTTTGTTTCTTTTGCATTACAGTTTTCACTTAAACATGGCATTGAACACAAATCTACAAAGAATAACTGTACATTAGGATAGATTTAAAAAAAAGAAAGCATTTACAGGTTTTCTTCAATACATACATATCTTGGCAAGTTAATATAAAATATTATGACTGTATGCTATTTTGATTAAAAAAAGCCATTAACTAGTCTTGATTTTGACTTTCATTTATTCATTATATAGATTTACTAATTTTGAAATAAGTTAATAAAATACTGAGATTTAAAGATAGATAAATGGAAATAATGGTGAACTGAGTAAAATTTGGTGATATATTTCAGTAAGCACTACATAAGTGACCTAGATCAAAGAACAGTAGTCTGTTAAAGAGAAATTAGAGAGGATAAAGAGACAAAACATGTGCGTATTTACATTTCTCTAATGTGAATGAAATGTGCTAGGTAAATAAATTCCAAAAATGTTAAAAATGGTTTCATTAATTTAATTAGGAAATGAATAAGAAACAAAAATTGAAAAGGTCTATTTTAGGGCAAGTTACATTAGCAGCAGTAACAAATAATTCAAAATCCCAATGGCTTAATGCAATAAGAAATTTATATCTTGCTGACATGGCTACCTAATGCAGGTCAAGGGGTTTACAGCCTTCCAAGTAGTTATTCAGGGATTCAAACATCTTTCATGTTAGAACGTCACCATCTTCACCTTTGGACTTCAAAGTCACAGTGGATCTTCTGTTGACAGATTAAGGGAAGAGAGAAAATCTGAAGAAAGAATGCTTGCTCTTCTGATTTGAACCAGACGTTGCACTTCTGGTTCAATGATCTTCTCTCCCTATCAGTTGGCCAGAACTAGCCACATGACCCAATCTAGAGTCTAAGAAAGTGGGAAACTGATTTTAGCTGAGTGCCCAAGAGGAAAATGAATATATGAAACTTTCATAGCTTAAGCAGACTACAGCTTCATTCTACATAAAAGCTTATTTCTTACAAAATCGAGAAAATTATAATCAATGCTGCTTGAATTTTACATTCTACCTACATCAGTGTTACGTAATATTTTTTATACTTGTCAATTTCAGGAGAAAAACTGATTGGCTGCCAAGTGCTCTCATAGGGGAGCATGGCCTTGGTAGGGTGTTCAGCCTTCATGTGTAGCAACAGACCTACGTAATCAGTCATGGCCAGATATGATGGTAGGCTGATAAATGACACTAAAAAAAAAATCACATGAGGCTTAAAATATGTACAAGAAAGTCCATTTATGAATTTATAATGTGAGGTCATTTCCACCGATGACAGTGCTTACTTCTCCTATCCAGAGCTCCTCTTTCTCAGAATGAAGGTATGTAAGAAGTCAGATGATTCAGCATAATTTTTTTTGGCTGAGTACAGAATCAGTAAGTATTAAGGAAGTTGTGTAGTTTTATGACAATCATAATCAGATTTAAATCCTGGGCTGACTACACAGGGGCTGTGTGACCTCAGACAGCTTACTCAGCCCTTCCTCCTTCCATTCTCAGTTTACAAATCTATTAAATGTACACAATCACTGCACCTTCCACAGAGGGCTATTTTGAGAATTACCTGCAAATCAATGGAAAGAGTATAACAGTTGTTCATATACAATGAGTATTCAATCCATGCCCAATATTTTCATCTAGCTCATAATGAGATCCAATGAATCCTCTCTTCTCCATTTTAGAGATGATATCTTTAGGTTCAGTGAATTTAGTGTTTCTCTCTTCCAAACAATGATAGCTACAATAACAAAATATCAGGGAAATATTACATATTTCTCTGAACTCGATTTTTCTAGACTATCCTCTTCTTCAGTTTACTTGCGGGAGACCCGAGTTCTATCCCTGGGTCAGGAAGATCCCCTGGAGAAGGAAATGGCAACCCACTCCAGTTTTCTTGAGTGGAAAATCCCATGGGCGGAGGAGCCTGGCAGGCTACAGTCCATGGGGTCACAAGAGTCAGACATGACTGAGCGACTTCGCTTTCCTTTCTTTGACTATATCACCATCACTAATGAGTCAAGAGTCGTGAGTCAAGAAACTGCTCCCAAGGGTTTGAGACAGTCTCTTCTCACTGATCAGATCTACATCATAAGAACAATCTAAAGTAACTTCAGTTTCCTGGGCTGGGAATCTCATTGTGACTCTATCCTGGACTCTATTTTATCTACTAAAATCTGCATTATTTTTTTTCCAATAGGGTCAATTATATTTTCATTCTTGGATCAATGTTTAGAAAATATTAATGGCAGGGGAGATGGACAGTTGACCATAGCTTAACTGTAATGCTTGGCATAGGCATTCAGTCTGGTTGATTAGATAATGATAAACACTGCCAAACCTTCCATCGTTTATAAATTCATTCATTCATTTAGTGATCCTTTCATTCATTCATAAAGATAGGAATTGAACCCAAGTAATGATTTCCATCTCACATGTATTATATTTTCTTTCCATCTCACAGGTGTAACATTTCCATTGAGTTTTTCACTGGAAACTTAGTGCAGATTAAGCACAGAGATGAAAAATATTAAAATATCAAAAAACAAAATATACTAGTTTTAATTAATTCAAACAGTGCTTAAAAGCGGCAAAATGTTTGTGACTACCCTGAACAGGTGTGAGTAGCATGCTCAACAACAGGTCTCTACTGAAAGAATCAGTGGCCAATAAGACAATTAGAGGTGTGGCTGCTGTTTCTGAACATACTAATTATTCATATTTTTACTCTGAAATTAAGACAAATAAATTTAGGCTTAACGGTAGTAATTCAGTTGCAGAGATCATTTAGATATACGTTTTGCTAGAGGGCAAAATTGATTTGATTAAAAGGATTTTTTTTTGTTTAATATTATATTTCTTATTATTGGAGTACAGCGGATGACAGTGTTGTCTTAGTTTCAGGAGTATAGCAAAGTGAGTCAGTTATATTATATCTACTCTTTTTTAGATTATTTCCCCATGTAGCTCATTACAGAGTATTGAGTAGAGTTCCCTGTGCTATACAATAGATCCTTATTAGTTATATGTTTTTATATATTATAGTGTATATATGTCAGTCTCCCAATTTATCCCCCCTTCTTTATGTTACTGTCACTTAAAATGGTGCTGGGTGCTTTCAGAGAAAGTTTCTTCCGTGGGCAGCTCTGCAGACTATTTTTTAAAAATAAATTTTATTGGAGTATAATTTCTTTACACTACTCTTAGTCTCTGCTATCCAACTAAATAAATCAGCTCTATGTAAATGCATATCCCTTCCTTCTTGAACCTCCCTCCTACCCTCCCTCATTCCACCCATCTAGGTCATCACAGAACACTGAGCTAAGCTCCCTGCCTGCTGACTATTTGAGAATGAAGGTTTCAAATCTTTCACAGTTTTATTAATAAGAATATAAACAAACACAGCCAGTAAAAGTCTGAGTACACACAATCTGGTTAAAAAGAAAAAGTAACTGACTTTCTTTCCGCTTAGAGTCCTTATTTCTCCAGGAGGAGAAACCTCATCTAAGCCACCTCAGGGTCATTTCAGCCCTGTTTTCTCAGAGACTGCATTGAGGTGCGGGGTTACCTCCATGGAATCAGGGCTGTGCTGCGTGTGGAGGCCAAGGGATGGTGGAGGACACTTCTTGGTACCATTATCTCTTCAGTGTGACATTTGCAGAGACCTCACTGTGACTTCCCAAGTGGCTCAGTGGTAAAGAATCAGCCTGACAATGCAGAAGAAGCAAGAGACATGGGTTCCAGCCCTGGGTCAGGAAGATCCCCTGGAGAAGGAAATGGCAACCCACTCCAGTATTCTTGCCTGGAAAATTTCATGGATAGAGGAGCCTGGCAGGCAACAGCTCATTGGGTCTCAAAGAGTCAGACATGACTGAGCGACTAAATTCAGCACTCTACCCAGCCTGTGGGCTATGCATCTGTAATCTCTGATAGAAATATACCTCTTTCATGGATATGGAAGGTACTTCTAAACACTGTCTGCCTTGGCATCAACTATCTACAGTTCCAAGGCCAGTAAACAAGAAAATAGAATGAGAAAACCGATTAACTCAAAAATATTCCCTACTGGTACTGGGTCAAGAAGATAAGCACAAGAAGTAATGACACGTGGGAAAAACCTTGTATTGTGTCTTTAAATTTAGGGAAATATAATGATCAGATCCAAAGTCAACTCAGTAGGGAGCAAGTTTGAATAAAATAAGAAGGCGAAATGAAAAAGAGGGGAGAAAAACTCCAAAAGAATATTTATATCAGAGGCTCAGTTATGTGTGCATTTGAGAAAGGGGGCAGGGGTATTTTCTGGCCGTTTATGTTTCTTCCCAAATTTAAGTTTCTGCAGCATTAAGCATAAAAGTCTGAGAGCCAGGTGGTTACGTCTTCCTGGCCTCATTTTCCTGCATGCATTGCCTCACCGCTTCATATCACGGTATGAAAATTGTTAAAGAGGAAAAGAAGACAGAACCCTAAATCACTCCTATCCAATGGTGAGAATAAATGCGTCTGCAGGGCAAAAGTCTCTCCGGGCACAGTACTTTGAGGCTATAGTTCTGTAACTTTGCTGAACTGAAAATGCATTCCTTTCCATCGGTCTTAAAAGCTGCTCAACATTCACATTTTATTAGCAAGGAAGCATGAACAAAACAGTTTTTGATAAACATAAAAGCTGTTTTGCCTCATTATATTGAATGACAACTGAGATCTTACAGCTTCACGTCAAATCAGTGGAAAAACAATTATCTGTAAAAAAAAAAAAAGCATGCACAAACATTTTTCTACAAAGCTAAAGATTCAAGGCAACGTGTCTGGAATGTGTTTCTCCCTTTAGGCTGCCTCCATTCCATGAAACATCTGTCTCAATTTCCGTTCTTCCCAGAACCTCCTTTTGGTCTCTCTGCAAATCCATTCCTTCTGAAACTGCCTCCTTCTGACCCTGCAGATGGAAACCGTATGTTTCTCTGTTTAAGGAAGTGTGCTTCTCAGGCAGAGATTTCTGGACATGTTTTATAATATCTTCATGTATGGCTTCCTAATGCACCCAATATACTGTAATTTGCTTTACGTTTGCTTTCATGCTTTAAATGCAGTAAAATAAGCTTTAATACCTGTGTTGATTTTTCTTAGCAAAATGTCTAAAACTAAGCATGGAGCTGTGAATTAGATATATTTTGGACAAGCAAATATTTTTTTTATTATAAACAATAAGCACTTGTTGACCACCTACTATGCTACAGCCTTGAGGTGCAAAGATAGAAGACCTAACTCAAAGTGTACCATACAGAAAACCGATGGAATCAATACCATACAATGCAGGAAGGGGGTGAAATGGAGAAACTACAGATGCACAGAAGGAGACACAATCCAGAAAAATAAATTGACCAAAAAATAGTTTAGTTTCCTTTAAAGGGATACTTTTCATTTGTGAAGCAATGTATTCAAGCGCATAAAAGTGACCTTAAATCATAAGTCTATCATAAAATTTTAAAATAATCTGAAACATCTATCTAAAATACTCAGAAAGTATCTAGTGTAATTATGTATTTATTTTACATATTTCATATTTCAAACATGAAAGTAGTAGCTTGCATATCATGTTGACATTAAGTAAGTTAGAAAGTAATTTGTGTGTGTGTTTAATGAAAACAAATAAAGAAGGATTAAAAAAAATCAAGGTGATAAAGGGAGACTTTGGAAATTCTAGGGTGCCCTGAAAAAACTAGTCCTCTAAGGATGATTCCTACATAAGCCTGTGAGCTGGTGTAGTCACTCAGTTGTATTTGATTGCAACCCCATGGACTGTAGCCCACCAGGATCCTCTGTCCACGGGATTTTCCAGGCATGAATACTGGAGTGGGTTGCCATGCCCTCCTCCAGGGGATCTTCCCAACCCAGGGATGGAACTCAGGTCTCCTGTGTCTCTTGCTTGGCAGGTGGATTCTTTACCTCTGAGCCAGTTCCTACATGTTGACAACCAATTGTCTTGAGCAAATTTCTCACCCAAAGTTGCAAGGTCAGCAGGAAGTTAGGGTAGGGTGGTAGGGATTTACTAAGGGATACAAAGAAACAGGGGATTCCCTAGTGGTTTGTGATAAAGAATCCACCTGCCAGTGCAGGAGGCCCTGGTTCAATCTCTGGATCAGGAAGATCCCTTGAAGAAGGAAATGGCAACCCACTCCAGATTTTTGCCTGGAAAATCCAATGGACAAAGGAGCTTGGTGGGCTACAGTCCATGGGGTTGCAAAAAGAGTCCGACACAGTTTACAAACTAAATGACAACAAAGAAACAGACACTGAGATAAGGGAAGAAAGTTGAGTAAGGGGCTCTTCTAAGTGCCAAACAGTGTTCTTAGAATCAAAAACTCACTGCATAAAGCATGGAAGTAAGAAGAGAAAATCAAGAATAATCTAAAATAGAAGCCATCTTTGACTAGGTTTCCAAATTTTATAAAAGTGCCTTGTATTGTCAAAGCTCTCAAGAAGGTCAATTTTAATATCCCGATATTATTGGTAATATTTGTTATTCAAATAATAGTGAAAACAAATGAGAAATGGCATTCCATGATCAAATCATGTAGTTTTCATACTTTTACATATTGTAGTTTAGCATAAAGGATAAAGGAAAGGAAAGTGAAGTCGCTCAGTCGTGTCTGACTCTTTGCAGCCCCTGGACTATAGCCTACCAGGCTCTTCCATCCAAAGAATTTTCCAAGCAAGAGTACTGGAGTGGGTTGCCTTTTACTTTTCAGTAAAAATGCAACCGAAGGAAGTGTAAGTCACTGTAAAGGAACAGAATATTTGAATCTAGAAAATCAAAGATTAAAAGGACTTGAAAATACACATCAATTTCTTATTGGGAGTAGAATTGGGGCTGCAGGAGGAAGGGGAATTTCGGATTTTACTCTCAGAATCTTTCACAATAAGGCATTCTTGCAACACTATGTATTTAGAAAACAATAAACCAGGTTATTTTTAATCCTATGAAATAAACACACGCGGGTGTTTTAAAGAGCAATAAGACCAAAATTAAAAAGGCGCTGGAAACTATTACTAAGATTTGAGAAACAAAATTAATTAAAAACAAAACAGGAACCGCATGTGCCTTCAGAGGCAAGCAGGCATCACACAGTGTTCAACTTCAGGACACCAGCGCCCTCTTGTGGCAAAGATGGATACATTTTTTAAAAAATTTGTGTCACGGCCACAAAGGGTGATTGAGAAGGTTGCCTGATGAAATTCTGCTTCTTTTTTAGATTGAAATAGCGACAGTGATGCCTTCTGGAAACAGAGAGCTCCTCACTCCGCCCCCACAGCCAGAGGAGGCTGAAGAGGAAGAGGAAGAGGAATCTACCCCCAGGCTGATCGATGGTTCTTCCCCACAAGAGCCTGAATTCACCGGGGTTCTGGGTCCACAGACCAATGAAGGTCAGGTCCATCAGGGCTGGACTGTAATGACGTTCACTTGTCTCTTTCTCAAAACTGCCAAGTTCCAACTCTGCAGGGACCCACATGGAGAGAGCTTTGGTAGAGGCTAGGTTTGAAGCAGGGGATACATGTGTATTTTGTGTTAAAATATAAAGCAGTTTTAATAATTCAGCTTTGGCATGATGGAAATGATCAAATAACCAAAGATCTGGGGTGAAAATATTTGGCATCATAATTCAAAAAGCTTTGTGGTGGAATGCATTTCTAGACCAAAGGATACACTGTTAGCAAGATCCGAATCCATGGCTGAGAGATCAAGTTCCAGCATTTCTAGGAGATAAGTGATGATGGTGAGGATGATGGTGATGATAGTAATAATGTTTTCCATTGACTGAGCACACACTTTCTGGGGGCCATAAGGCTCAGCATGTCACATTACCTCATGTGATTACTACAACCTCCCTGTGAAGTTATTAGTATTCATTTTTTTATATTATTACCTAGGAAACTAGCTCAGAAAGGGTTGGAACTTTCCAGAGATCACTGAACATTAGTTTCACACACTGAGTTTTAAGCAAAGTTGTTCTGATTCTTGAGTGTGTTCTTAGTGGAAACCAGGCTGCCTTTCCACTCAATTCCAGGGGCAGAGAAAGGAAAAGGGAAGACAGGGTTCCATAATATTGGACTCCACTTTGTAGAACCTGAACATTATGTAAATCAGGGCTTTTGGGGTGATAAAAGGAATTCCTGGTGCTAAATGTGAGCCTACAGTTTGTCTATATTTCATGTTAGAATTTGTCAGTGTCAACCTCGGGAGGTATTCAAGTGGACTCACACTAGAATACTTTTACACACATGGAGAAAATATGTGCTCTGATGAAGGGGGTGCAGAAAAAAACGAATAGTTTCCATTGAGAAGGTTTACTTAGCATCGAATGTCTCTGTACCGTAAGTTCTGGATATGCAAACATCTTTAAATAACTACTATTTTCACAGATATTTCTGTCTAGTACAGAGAGACAGACATGTGAACCAACTTAGAGACAGTAGGCGTTATAGGTAATATAAGAAAAAGTCAGTACAGAGCGCACTGAGAGAAAGAAAGGGAGGAAAGAGCATTCAGATCCCCACTTTCAGATCTGCTGGATATTCAGTCTTGAGCAAAGCATTCCATATTTGTTTGCCTTTGTTTCCTCATCTAGAAAATGGGGTAATCAGTGACAGATGTTACCTCATAGAGTTGTTACAAGGATTAACTGAATAAATTTAGTGCCTGGCCCACAGCAAACATCACCAGTGGTAGTGATTCTCATTATTATTGATAGAAGAGAATTTTTTTTTTTTTTACTTACTGTCAATAAATTTTTCAGTGTATGATACATTAACTGTAGGCACTCTGTTGTAAGCAGGTGTCTAGAATATAATTCATTTTACACACCTGAAACCATTTCTCCCTCCCCCCAGTCCCTGGTAATCACCAATGTACTCTCTGATTCTATGAGTTTCTCACTATTCACTAAGCAGTCATATGAAAAGTTGTCTTTCGTGAAATGCTGCCAATATGCCAGTCCCTAAAGTGTTTTCTTGGAGAAGGCAATGGCAACCCACTGCAGTGTTCTTGCCTGGAAAATCCCAGGGATGGGGGAGCCTGGTGGGCTGCCGTCTATGAGGTCGCACAGAGTCAGATAGGACTGAAGTGACTTAGCAGCAGCAGCAAAGTGTTTTATATTGTGTCTTTGAAGAGACACGATAGTACTAAGTACGTGCTAGTTATTATTATTTTCACTTTATAAACAGGCAAACTAAAATTCCAAATACCGTGAAAGTGGTCCAAGATCATGGAAGTCGTACGTAATGGTGCTGGAATGAAGGCAGAAACCGCTAAATCCTGCCTTTAATGAATACATCGTATTCTTCCCACACAGTCAACTTTCTGTGGGGTGATAGAACATGCTAAAAACAGAACCAGGAAAAAATATATAAAAAAATAAAAACAACAAAATGTGCGTGCCCAGTAGAAAGTCCTCAAAACAGGGAAATTAAATATCTCTAGAACATTACTTACTTTTAAGTAATTTCAGAGCTTTCAAAAGTTGACTGATTTGGAATTACCTGATGTGCCAAGATTAAGAGGAGTAAGAATGCCCAGTCTTCTGAAGAGCTCTAGTAAAATGTATGGCTCGATAATGTAAATCGTGAAACAATGTAAGAAGAACTATGCCTTAAAAAAATTTGTTTCTTTAAGGAGTCTAAGTAATGAAATTAAAAATTTAATTCACATTTTAGTTTGCACAAAAGTAAAATCTAAACTTTAAAAATTAAATGTAAATCGTAAATTTATTTAAGTCAAATAGTTTGGATATATTTAAAACATTAAAAACTGAAACATTATCTGTTACTATAAATATCAATTTCTAGAAATAATACTCAGAAGCTACATTGAGTAGGCTTGAGTTATAAGTGGAAAAAAACCTAGAATTAAAAACAATTGTTATGCCTATATATAATTACTCTAAGCAATTACTGCTAAATTAGCATGGCCGCGTTGGAAAAGGAAATGGCAACCCACTCCAGTGTTCTTGCCTGGAGGATCCCAGGGACGGGGGAGCCTGGTGGGCTGCCGTCCATGGGGTCGCACAGAGTTGGACACGACTGAAGTGACTTAGCAGCAGCAGCAAGTATTAAATATTTTATAGCTCTCTCTTAAAAATTTTTCCCAAACTTCCATTCCTAAAATAACTTTCATTCCTGAAGTTGTTATAAGTGATTTTTTTCTATTTAATGACATTGTTTTCTTGGGAATCCTAATTTTATAATTAAAATCACTAAAATCCACCTGCAAATGCAGAAGACTTGGGTTCAATCCCTGGGTCAGGAAGAAGGAAATGGCAGCCTACTCCAGTATACTTGCCTAGAAAATTCCATGGACATTGGAGCCTAGTGGGCTACAGTCCATGGAGTTGCAGAGAGTCAGACATCACTTAACAACTAAACAACAACAACAATAAGACCTTTGTAGGTGCATTACTAATTCTTGATCTCAAGCCACAAATGGATCCTTCAACAAGGGCAACCAAATGTCTTGATTTGCCTGGGAGCGAGGGATCCCAAGACACGAGGCTTCCAAAGCTAAAATCAGCAAACTCTCAGCCAAATGAGGATCACCAAGCAATCCCAAGAAAGTTTTTCATCACTTTTTTCTTCTGTCTCTCATGGCTATTTGACTTTCTCCATCCATCTCACGTCTCACAACCATTCTCTCCTTCTCCCTAGACTCTTCAAACTCCTCAGAGAGCTTAGCTTCCTCCTACACAAAGAAAATACAGTCTTCAGATTAACGGCTCTTTGGTCTTTCTATTTTCAGACACATAATTTACCTACATCTATGTCCATGCTATTGGAGAAGGCAATGGCAATCCACTCCAGGACTCTTGCCTAGAAAATCCCATTGACAGAGGAGCCTGGTGGGCTGCAGTCCATGGGGTCGCTAGGAGTCGGACATGACTGAGCGACTTCACTTTCACTTTTCACTTTCATGCATTGGAGAAGGACATGGCAACCCACTCCAGTGTTCTTGCCTGGAGAATCCCAGGGACGAGGGAGCCTGGTGGGTTGCCGTCTCTGGGGTCACACAGAGTCGGACACGACTGAAGCGACTTAGCAGCAGCAGCAGCATATCCACGCCATACCTGTTTTACTTACATTTCCATCCACATCCAGCAAATTTGGAAAACTCAGCAGTGGCCAGAGGACTGGAAAAGGTGAGTTTTCATTCCAATCCAAAAAAAGGCAATGACAAAGAATGCTCAAACTACCACACAATTGCACTCATCTCACACATTAGCAAAGTAATGCTCAAAATTCTCCAAGCCAGACTTCAACAGTAGGTGAACTGAGAACTTCCAGGTGTTCAAGCTGGATTTAGAAAAGGCAGAGGAACCAGAGATCAAATTGCCAACATCCATTGGATCATTGAAAAAGCAAGAGAGTTCCAGAAAAACATCTACTTCTGCTTTATTGACTATGGCAAAGGCTTTGACTGTATGGACATCACAAAGTGTGGAAAATTCCTAAATAGATGGGAATACCAGACCACCTTCCCTGCCTCCTTAGAAATCTGCATACAGGTCAAGAAGCAACAGTTAGAACAGGACATGGAACAACAGACTGGTTCCAAGTAGGGGAAGCAGTATGTCAAGGCTGTATACTGTCACCCTATTTATTTAACTTCTATGCAGAGTACATCATGAGAAACGCTGGGCTGGATGAAGCACAAGCTGGAATCAAGATTGTTGGGAGAAATATCAATAATATCACATACGCAGATGACACCACCTTTATGGCAGAAAGTGAAGAGGAACTAAAGTGCCTCTTGATGAAAGTGAAAGAGGTGTGTGAAAAAGCTGGCTTGAAACTCAGCATTCAAATAACTAAGATCATGGCCTGGCCCCATGGCAAATAGATGGGGAAACAATTGAAACAGTGACCGACGTTATTTTCTCGAACTCCAAAATCACTGCAGATGGTGACTGTGGCCATGAAATTGAAAGATGTTTGCTTTTTGGGAGAAAAGCTATGACAAACCTAGACAGCATATTAAAAAGGAGAGACATTACTTTGCTGACAAAGGTCTGTATAGTCAAAGCTGTGGTTTTTCCAGTAGTCATGTAAGAATGTGAGAGCTGGACCATAAAGAAAGCTGAGCACTGAAGAATTGATGCTTTTGAACTGTGGTGCTGGAGAAGACTGTTGAGAGTCCCTTGGACTGTAAGGAGATCCAACCAGCCCAACCCAAAGGAAATCAGTCCTGAATATTCACTGGAAGGACTGATGCTGAAGTTGAAGTTCCAGTACTTTGGCCACCTCATGGGAAGAACTGACTCATTGGAAAAGAGCTCGATCCTGGGAGAGATTGAAGGCAGGAGAAGAAGGGGACAACAGAGGATGAGATGGTTGGATGGCATCACCAACTTGATGGATATGAGTTTGAGCATGCTCCAGGAATTGGTGATGGACAGGGAAGCTTGGCGTGCTGCAGTCCATGGAGTTGCAAAGAGTCGGACATGACTGAGCAACTGAACTGACAGACAGACATCCTCGCCTCTTCCCCTTCCTCCTGTTACAACAGAGGAACTGTCTGTGCTCCCTCATGTGGGGTGTAGATGCTTCCCACTGTGTTCTTGGTTCCATTTCCTGCTGCCCTCTCAGGATCCTTTTTATCTTCAGTCTCTCTCCCTTTGGATACTTTTCTTCAAATCTCTCCCACTTTAGTCCATTTCCTCATCATACACACTAGAAATATGTTTTATAGTTATCACTGTCTCTCTTTGCTTTTTCTTTACAGTCAAACATCTCAGAAACACTGCCTGCATGTTCTGTAACTGTCTCCTCACCTCCTACATCCTCCTTCAGGGACTGCGATCTGGCTTCCAGCCTTATCACTCCACAGCTCTTTCTGAAGTCTCCTTTAACCTCCACAATAACTACTCCAAGAGACGTTTTTCAGTCCTTAACTGATATCTCAGCAGATTGAGATTTTCTGTTCCCTGTTCCTTCAAACTCTCTCCGCTTGGCCTCCATAATACAGATCATCTATTATCCTTCTTTTCTTCTGACCATTGCTTCTCTATCTCCCTTAGAGGCTCTCTGTCCTCTATAAGACCAATAAGACCAATAAGCAGAGAGTGAAGGAGGGAGCTCTGTGTGTGTGTGTGAAAGAGAGAGAAAATAGACTAATAAATGGAGATATAATTTGAATTTTTTAGGGGGGGGGTCTGTTGCCTTTTCTTGGAAAATCCCAGAGACAGGGGAGCCTGATGGGCTGCCGTCTATGGGGTCGCACAGAGTCGGACATGACTGAAGCGACTTAGCAGTAGCAGCAGCAGCAGTTGCCTTTTCTATCACATTATTATAGCCAAGCAAGCACCATCTTTTATCTTGATAACTCATTGCCCCTATGCCCATCTCACTCTGCCGCCCCCCACCCCCATCAATCAGTCTTCCAGCTCACCTTCAAGCAGGGAGATATCTTAACATGCAAATCTGATCATGTAATACTCCTGCCCACCCTTAGGACAAGACACCAGACCTGTAACACAGCCCGTAGGCCTGTGTGTCTTGTGTCCTACACATTCCGATGCTTCTGTGCTGCTGCTACAGGCACTGCCTTTCACTCCTCCGAGTGAAGGGACCTGGTGAGTGCTGCGTCCTCGGCCTGCAGACTCCGCTCACCTGAACAGTCAGGGCCTGCTCCTCCTGCAGATCTCAACTCAGTCATCACCTCCTCAAAGAACCATGACTCTCAGACTGGATCAAAGTCTCCTGTTTTATGCTTCTATGATATTCCATGACATCTACCACAATCATCATTTTTGTGTGTGTGATTAACATTTATCTTACACAGCAAATCATGAAACAGAACTGTGTCTGTGCTTACCACTGTTCCACCAGCTAGCACAGTGCAATTTACATAGAATAGATTCAATAAATGCATATTAGGTGAATTAATATTAATGATAATTGCCCGACCATGTCCTTTGATTTTATTTCAGTAGGGTGTATAAAGTACTGAATGAAAGATCTAAAAAAAAATATTATATGTGATGTTTTAAATTTATAAAAACCACAATCTTAATATTTACTTCTGAAAATAGAATTTTCAATAAATATAAAAGCAACAATCATGCAACATTCAGTAGATAATTTAAAATAAAATTTTAAAACATTACAAAAACTATATTAATTATTAGGGCAGCCTGGGTTGTTACATGGAGAAGGCAATGGCACCCCACTCCAGTACTCTTGCCTGGAAAAATCCCATGGATAGAGGAGCCTGGTAGGCTGCAGTCCATGTTAAGGGTCAGACACGACTGAGCGATTTACCTTTCACTTTTCACTTTCACACATTGGAGAAGGAAATAGCAACCCACCCCAGTGTTCTTGCCTGGAGAATCCCAGGGATGGGGGAGCCTATTGGGCTGCCGTCTATGGGGTTGCACAGAGTCGGACACGACTGAAGCGACTTAGCAGCAGCAGCATTGTTATATTTGACTTTAGTATTTTATTTATAGGAAACTACATAAGAAGATATTAAATATGCCAGCATAGTCTATATGAGACTGTAATCTTGCTTAATAAACATTTGTAATCCCATTATTTGTTAGAAATTGCTTGTTTCTTACATATATTATTTGCCTCTCTTTCAGACTTTCCCACCTGCCTTCTGTGTACTTGTATAAGTACCACCGTATACTGTGATGACCATGAACTTGATGCTATTCCTCCACTGCCCAAGAACACAGCTTATTTCTATTCCCGTTTTAACAGAATTAAAAAGATCAACAAAAATGATTTTGCAAGCCTAAGTATGGATGCTGGCACTAATATCCTTCCCTTTTGTTTCTTAAATGTTTGCATTGTAAAATGTTGGTACCAAAAATGAAACTTGAATATTAAAATATGTCTCATAAGTCAATTTTTACTTATTTGTATGCTTGAAGGTTTGTTTTAATTACAATAAGAAAGAATGATGAATCACTAAAGGTTGTTATGAAACTATATGGATTTCCCAAGTGGCATTAGTGGTAAAGAACCTGTCTGCCAATGCAGGAGACAGAAGAAATGTGGGTTTGATCCCTGCATAGAGAAGGTCCCCTGGAGGAAGCCATGGCAAGCCACTGCAGTATTCTTGCCTGGAGAGTCCCAATGACAATCCTCAGCCCATGAGGTCACAAAGCATCAGGCACGATTGAAGTGACGTGACTTATGCACATGAAACTATATAGTTGTTGATATTCTCAAACTATTTTCAAGTAAACAAAAATCACAAATAATTATATTTTATAAGCTAAAACTCATTATCACGTTATCACAATAAGAGCAGGAAGTCTTGACCATATATTTAGTAGGATCTGGCTTGTTCGAATAGACTTCCATTGAGGCACAATTTAAAAAAAAAGCAAATTGATGAATGCAAATCTAAATTCTGGCCAAAGTTGTTGCCGACTTTGAAAAAAAGTTTGTATGTGTCTTCATTAAGTGTTTTAATCATTTGAAAATTTCTTTTTAATGTCTGTGTATTTTAATGCTAATGTATCTATTACTGTTAGAAAATATAATAATCTGCCAGCACGGAGAAAAAATATTTTAAATAGTAAGATCCAGACAAAATTTATGAGGAATATAGGAAAAAGATCAATTATTTTAAATATAATGAAATATAATGGGTCAATTTCTTTGCAAAGGCTGCATTTTCTTTGGAGTGCATAAATATGAATAGTATTTGGAGGAAATCCAGGTGGTTCAGTGGTAAGGAACCTGCCTGCCAATGCAGGAGACATAAGGTTCAGGGGTTCAATCCCTGGGTCAGGAAGTTCCCCTGAGGAGGGAATGGCAACCCACTCCAGTATTCCTGCCTGGAGAATCCCATGAACAGAGGAGCCTAGAGGGCTATAGTCCATGAGGTCGCAGAGAGTTGGACATGACTGAGCAGCAGCAGTTGTCTATTACATTTTTATAAAGTTGTTAGAAATAATTGTTGCATTAACTATTGCTGATTCATGTTTATATCTGTTTATATGTGGGAAATTTTATATTTTTATGTGAGTGAAATATATTCAACTACTTGTCTCATTTTTTTCCAGATGATCTAAGAAGGATTGATCTGACTTCAAACTTAATATCTGAGATTGATGAAGATGCATTCAGAAAGCTGCCTCAACTCCGAGAGCTTGTCCTGCGTGACAACAAAATTAGGCAGCTCCCAGAACTGCCAACCACTTTGAGATTTATTGATATCAGCAACAATAGACTTGGAAGGAAAGGAATAAAGCAAGAAGCATTTAAAGTGAGTTTTAAGTTTGAATATGAAATACTTTAATCTTCCCGTTCCCTTTGCTATCAGTGTCTAGATTTTTTATTTCCACAAAGGGATTCAATTTGATGAGACTTTTAATGCCTAAAATAAACTTAAGAACACTATGTGTCATGCCTTTGGGAAATACTGTGTTCTGGTACATTCTGAAGCGGCTTAAGAACTAAGAAGAGAAAGCAGAGCTGGAATAAGAAGTGGGTGGAGCACCAACCAGTCTGTTAAGTTGCACCTAATAATACTATACGCCAAATGATACATGTTTACCAAGGCTCCACCCAAGGAGAGTACTTTGTGTGGCTGGAAGGACAGTTACTTGCACAGCGTGTGGGTGGTGCCTTGAGGGTAGAAGCCTTCTAAATTATCTGTAAGGGAGATGGATTCAGTTAATCTTATGAATTTTATTTTCAAGTGAAGGAAACAAGTTGCTTGGCCCAACTGCAGAGTCTAAGAACAGTAACCAGTTTGGCTTTCTTACCCAGTCTTAACTCCCTTCAAGCTGCTTCTCTAAAGATCTGTTGAACAAATAAATTTAAGCTACTGTTTGAAGGGACATCTCACAACTTCCATGGAGGCTGCAAGGGGTTGTGTGGATTTGCTAGCCCTGGGCAATGGTAGAAAGCCTGTATCTCCACCTGTGCTCCTGTGACACCACTGTGGTGGGCAAGGGAGTTAGGGCACCTCATCAGAGCCTGGCAAAGATTAAATATAGTCCCCTCACTCAGAGTCTATTGGCATGGGTGACAGTGAGTCACAGTTTGTCCTATGACGTAGACCTGGTCGTATCTAAACGTATATTCTGTCTTGTTAGGCTGCCCTCTTGCTACTTGCGATGCAGGTGGTACAATTTTCTTGGGGAGAGTTTCTCATTTCCCCATTCCTGTAACGTGAAGAAAATTCTTGTTATTTCTCACCATAATCCTAAAAATTTTATTGCAGAATCTCTATGTGGGAAATCGATGCCTTGCTTAAACAGAGAAAGTTAGAGTAGACAAAGTAGGTTCTTCCAGAGACTAAGATGTTTCATTTACATAGAGAGATATTTGCTTGCTATCAATTCTTGAAGAACCCAGTTGAATAGTCCAGGAACACAGAGAACTAATTTGCCTCAACTTTAGAAAACATGGCAACCCACTCCAATAGTCTTGCCTGGGAAATCCCATGGACGGAGGAGCCTGGTAGACTGCAGTCCATGAGGTCGCAAAGAGTGGGACATGACCGAGCAACTTCACTTGCTCACTCACTTAGAAAACAAGACCTGAACAGGCCTGTGTTATTTTACAAATAGTTTCATGGACAGGGGATGAACCGTGTGACTGTGGCCCACTAATTTCTATTAAGGCCCTCCATTTGGAATGTTTACAGGATATGTATGATCTCCATCATCTCTACCTCACGGATAACAACTTGGACCACATCCCTCTACCACTCCCAGAAAATCTGCGGGCCCTTCACCTCCAGGTAGGCTTCTGCTAGTAAGTTATGCCCAACACACCCATGGAAAACAGATGCAGATGGGAGGGAGCCACGATGCAAAAGCTGTGTATAATGGCATGTTAATACACTATGATAGGTTTTTTTTCTTCTCTCATTTATTCTCTCTCTCACTCTGAGAACAAGGTGTTTGCATATTCATGACTCTATCTATACTGATTTATTTCTGATAACTTTAGTTTTTATTTTCATTTTTTGCCAAGTCATGATGCATCTTTTTGGCACACAAATCTTCTTTTTTTAGAAAATAAGAGCTTCATCTGCTGAAGAAATGTGTGAAGATTAGAAATGAAAGAGAATAAGAGAGAAAGAAAAATTTAATTTGATTTCTAGCTTTCAGAGGAAAAATTGTCAGTTTTAGGTCTTGATTTTAGGTTCCATGAACTGAGTTAAATTCAATCTTAGGACATTCCTATCTGCTGAGAGATGATGGACTTTCCTCTCTCTGGATTAAGAAAATGCAGTTTTTTCTAAACCAACATATTTGAAAGCTTGCGTTATTTTAAATTCCTTTAAGCTACATTTTATCTTTGAAGTAATGAGTGAAAACACATTTTCAAAATGTTACAATCTAATATTTTCTAAATACTGGGTTTGCCATTAAGTTTGTTCATTTTTTTTTTTTTTCCTGTAAGATGTTATGGAAAAACCCGAACAAACTTTGGCCAACCAAATATATTCCATTGAGTATAATACAATATGATCAATTAAAACACATTTTTGGTTGTTGAAACAAAGAAAGATAAATTACTTCTTATTTCAGATGTAACTTTTGGTATACAGTTTTTTTTTTTTTTTTTGGTATACAGTTGTAATCAACTTTCTGTAATAATTTCATCCATTCTGTGGAATAAATCTGTAGAGAAAACAACCATTATGTGCTCAAAGACACAAAATCATAGTGCAATATTATAATCTTTTAGGAGGAAAAGTATAAACCATCACAAGATTCTGCTATGTGAGAGCAAGTCTGATTCTTTTTTGCTCTGTGGATTCTGTAATTATTTACCTCTGTGCCCTTTCTTCCATTCCTATTTACACCTTTCCCTATTTCTTTTTGGTGTCTTTGTGTGTGTATCTGTCTATGACTCTTAGATATCTATCTCTTGAGAGTTTTTCTATTTAACTTCCTTAATGTGATGTCCTTTCTAGTCCTTATCTGGTTTCTGGATGGCTCTCTATTGGTCTTCTCTTTTTCTTGGGGTGAATGTCTATGTCAGTGAGAATTTCTTGCCTGGTTTAGGATTGGAAAGAGGATTTTCAACGGAACCATAAAAGGAACTGGAATTTTTTTTTCCAATTCTGAATTAAATTTCATTACTATGTCTGATGGTATTGACTCCACAGAGTAACCAGGTCTCTGATGTTACATTAAAACATAATGTGCTTGCATATACAATCTAAGATTTTTTTGAAGCAATTGGCTTTACATTTCCTATTCTAAGGATTAAAAAAGTATCAAGTGAACATTTAAAAATATTTCTTTTTCACAATCACCTTACCAATATCCAGTATAAAGCTGTTTTTAATTTACATTGTCTTCATTTTATATTTATTTTTAATGCTGATATAAAAATTTCTTTTTGTGATTCATTTGAAAAATATTTTCCAACATCCTATAAGAATGACAGATCTGGCAAAAGCAGATTCCCTGGGCTGAAATTGTACTTGACACTATTTAATGATTGAACAAATATCTAAACCTCCGTGCATCTCAGTTTTAGTTTATAAAGTGGGTGCTGCATTCACTGATACATCATAATGACTTAAAGATAAGGCATAATAATTATTAACTGTGTATGTATTACCTATCAAAGAAAATAGAATAGTGCACAGGTGCTAAATCTGTATTATTCCTCATGGACACTTTGTAAAATAGAGAGTCAATCTATCAGAAAGACATAAGGCTTATACATACATATGTACCTAACAACAAAGCCTCAAAATTTATAAGGACTTTACTATTAGAATTGAAGGGAGAAAAAGACAATTCAACAATAATAGTTAGATTCCTCAATATTCCACTTTTAATAACTGATAAAACAACTAGCCATAAGATCAACTAAGAAACAGAAGACTTGAGCAACACTATACACCAACGAGCCCTAACAGTCACGTACAAAACTTTCAACCCAATAGCCATTTGACATTTTTTTTTCTCATTCTTGAACTTTCCATGCATATTTTTCAGAATTTGAACTTAGCGTTCTCTCAGTCTGGGATCTTCTTACCTCAGCTCTCTCCCATGCCCATGTCTCCTTGTCATTCCATTCTCAGCTCCAAGGCTGTCTCTTAAGAGAATTTTTCACAGACAGTTTCTTTTCTTCTTTGTTCAGATTATTTTTGGAAATAATTTGTTTTCTTTAAATTTGTTTTTTCATCTCAGTATCTTATATTCCCACTACTGAAGTATAAGCTCCATAAAGGCAAGCATATATTTATTATGTTTATTGGTTTATCCTCACTGCTTTAGAAAGTGTTGATGTATATAATAGTTGCATAATGTGCTTTTCTGGATGAGAGAAGGAATGAAAGAGTAAAAGCAGGGGTGGAGCAAAACTGACTATATTATTCATCAATACTAGGACTATGTGATAACTCATCTAATAATTTACCTTAATCTTTTTTAGAATAACAACATTCTGGAGATGCATGAAGATACCTTCTGCAATGTTAAAAATTTGACTTATATTCGTAAGGCACTAGAGGATATTCGACTGGATGGAAACCCTATCAATCTCAGCAAAACTCCTCAAGCCTATATGTGCCTACCTCGTTTGCCTATTGGGAGCCTCATTTGATTTGAGATAATGGTTAGCATTATGACACCTCCTAAAACAAAATGATTCTTCCTGCTCTCTTCAAAAAGAAAACTCAGCATGATACTTTCAAAATATGTTCTGGAAGATAATATAAGTACATAAAATACAGCTAAAAGTTTTAATATATGATAGCAATGTAGTAGTCTATGAAAATACCAGATGAATCATAAATAAACCAAAACATACAGAAATAGAAGACTAAGAAAATATTTCATAGATATTCTTATAAATCACATGTAATTTTCAAGTTTTAGGAATTCATATCCTATATAATTTTAAATTAATCATATAATAAAAATTAAAAACAGTGTAGGTATATTGCCAAGATTTAAATGTTTCAATTAAACTTTTCCTTTTTTTTAGCTAAATCATGTTTTTATTTTCAAATTCATTAAAGAAAATGAAGAATAAAAATATTTGAAAATTATAAGTCTTGTGGAAAATATTCATTATAATCACAACATGCAAAGAATCATAATAATACACATAGCTTCAGTATTTTAACAATAATATTTTATCATCTTAAAGCCCTGCCAACTCGTTTTTGACCTTTCCTAAATTATTAGTTAACTGGTAATATTTCTGTGCCTGTGGAAAAAATAAAACATAGAAAGTGAAAATATAAACAATAATATGAAAACGACAGTAGGGAAGAAGTTAAGGAGTACTTTCTAGAGAGAAAGTTGAACTTTTTGAAATGTGTGATAATAATACAAAAAAACTGAAAGATAACAAAAGAGTATACTCTGAAAGGTTTCTTTCCTGCAGCAAACCCTAAGTTCCACTCCTTGGGAAATAGTCAATGGTTTCTTTCATTATTTTATCAAGTTTTCCATGAGAAGCAAAAACTTGCACATGAAATAACTGCTCCTCTTTTACAAAAATACATATGGACATATTATATATATATATACACACACCATTATTATGTATATGTTGGTACATGTAAACATGGATTTTTAAACACAATAGATAATGACTATTTTGCTTGTTTCACTTAAAACTACTCCTTGATCACTCTTACCATATCTACTGTATTAGCACACACAGCTCTACTGATTTTGAAAAACAGATATCAGCTTACTACAAGGATATATATTGTTACAACAGGAACCAATTCTTGAACACAAAAGATGTACTAGGCATCTACTAAGGTTTTCTGCATGTATTAATTCACAACATCCTAGGAGCTGAAGATAGTAATGACTATTCCAGGCACAGATCAGAGAGAGAGCTTAAACAACTTGCCGCTGGTTAAGGGCTGATCCCAAAGGCCGATTCTACACTTCACTTCACTGTCCTGTCTCATATACCATGGATGTATCTTTTCCCTGTATTATAATACAAGAAAATGGTGTACGTACTGGACAGGGAAGTTATGAGCTGAATGTTTACCCCCCAAATTTGTATGTTGAAGTTTTAAATAACCCCCTCCCCATTGTGATGGTGCTTGGAAATGGGGCCTTTGGGAGTTTAATTAGGGTTAGATGAGGTCATGAGGTAGGGGCCTCATGATGGGATTAGTGGCCTTATAAGAAGAGGAAGAAAAGGAGACTACTCTGTGTGGGTGTGTGTGTGCAGGAGGGGGGTGTGTACCTATGCTAAAGAAAAGCCATAAAGAAATCAAAGATGACACACATAGTTGGAGAAATATACCATGTCCATGGATCGGAAGAATCAATATAGTAAAAATGAGTATACTACCCAAAGCAATCTATAGATTCAATGCAATCCCTATCAAGCTATCAACAGTATTTTTCAGAGGACTAAAACAAGTAATTTCACAATTAGTATGGAAATACAAAAAACCTCGAATAGCCAAAGCAGTCTTGAGAAAAAGACTGGAACTGGAGGAATCAACCTGCCTGACTTTAGACTATACTACAAAGCTACAGTCATCAAGATAGTATGGTACTGGCACAAAGACAGACATATAGATCAATGGAACAAAATAGAAAGCCCAGAGATAAATCCACACACATATGGACACCTTATCTTTGACAAAGGAGGCAAGAATAAATAATGGAGAAAAGACAATCTCTTTAACAAGTGGTGCTGGGAAAACTGGTTAACCACTTGTAAAACTAGAACATTTTCTAACACCATACACAAAAATAAACTCAAAATGGATTAAAGATCTAAATGTAAGACCAGAAACTATAAAACTCCTAGAGGGAAACATAGGCAAAACACTCTCTGACATAAATCACAGCAGGATCCTCTATGACCCACCTCCCAGGAGTAATGGAAATAAAAGCAAAAATAAACAAATGGGACCTAATTAAAATTAAAAGCTTTTGCACAACAAATGAAACCATAAGCAAGGTGAAAAGACAACCTTCAGAATGAGAGTAAACAACAGCAAACAAAGCAACTGACAAAGAATTAATCTCAAAAATATACAAGCAGCTCCTGCAGCTCAACTCCAGAAAATAAATGACCCAATCAAAAAATGGGCCAAGAACTAAACAGACATTTCTCCAAAGACATACAGATGGCTAACAAACACATGAAAAGATGCTCAACATCACTATCAGAAAAATGCAAATCAAAACCACAATGAGGTACCATCTCACGCCAGTCAGAATGGCTGCTATCAAAAAGTCTACAAACAATAAATGCTGGAGATGCTGTGGAGAAAAAGGAAGCCTCTTACACTGTTGATGGGAATGAAAACTAGTACAGCTACTATGGAGAACATTGTGGAGATTCCTCAAAAAACTTGAAATAGAACTGCCATACAATGCAGCAATTTCTCTGCAGCACTGTTTACAATAGCCAGGACATGGAAGCAACCTAGATGTCCATCAGAAGACCAATGGATGAGAAAGCTGTGATACGCATACACAATGGAATATTACTCAGCCCTTAAGAAGAATGCATTTGAATCAGTTATAATGAGGTGGATGAAACTGGAGCCTATTTTACAGAGTGAAGTCAGAAAGAAAAATACCAATACAGTATACTAACGCATGAATATGGAATTTATAAAGATGGTAACGATGACCCTATACGTGAGACAGCAAAAAAGAGACACAGATGTAAAGAACAGTTTTTTGGACTCTGTGGGAGAAGGTGAGGGTGGGATGATTTGAGAGGGTAGTGTTGAAATGTGTATATTATCCTGTGGAGTGGATCACAGGTCCAGGTTTGATGCATGAGACAGGGTGCTCACGGCTGGTGCACTGGGATGAACCTGGGGGATGGGATGGGGAGGGAGGTGGGATGGGGGTTCTGGATGGGGAACACGTACACCTGTGGCGGATCCATGTCGATGTTTGGCAGAAACCACAACAATATTGTAATTAGCCTCTAATTAAAATAAATAAATTAATTTTTTTAAAAAAGAAAATCTATGTGATGACATAATGAGAAGTCATCCATCTGTGATCCAGGAAGTAAGCTCTCACTAGAAACAAAATCAGCTGAGACCTTGATCTTGGATAGCCTATCCTCCAAAACTAGGAGAAATAAAATTGTTTTATTTAAGCCACTCAGTCTATGGTATTATGGTAGCCCAAACAGACTAACACAGGTGTCAACCTCAGTGTTATCTTTTTGCATGCCACAGTGACTTCCAAATGGCCAAAGGCCTTTGAGTCACATTTGAGTAAACGCTTCTAGGGTCCAGAGTAGGCTTCCAGATACCCAACCTCCAGAAGTTCAGCAGCAAGATGGACTGAGATGCTTTGGACTAGGAGGGTAAAGAAAGACTCTCAGCAGGCAGAGCTGACTTACTCATTTTTGGAACTTTGCATATGCTTTCCAATAAAAAGAAAACATATGATTATAATAATAATAGTAAACAGGCAATAAAGAATCCAGCCTGGAACATATTAGTGTTTATAGCAACATGATATAAACTATAACTTTCACTTTTTAATGAAGGAAAGGGTCCATAAATTCATAATGCCCTGCCCACACAAGCTACTGATGATCTCAGATCTCCCCACAAATGTCATAGAAAACCTCTCTGCTCTCACAGTCTTCTAACACACCATGACAAAAGAGTCATGAGAGTGGGGTGTAGGGAGTTGTAGTTAAAGGAAAGAAAGAGGGAGGAGGGATAATGAGAGAGAGAAAGAAAGAATGAAAAGAGAAGGAAAGAACGAAAAGGAAGGAAAGAAAAAGACTGGAAGGAAGGAAGGAAGGAAGGAACAAAAGAAAACACTGGGATAAAAAGAGTATCATTATGTAAAAGCTACGGGGTCAGTTGACATTCTCATGGGCATTATGACTGCCTACTCACAAGGCTGCTTTACAGATGTAATTCGTCATCAACTCTATAAGGACAAAGTAAGTACTATAACCCTGAAAATATGCAATTTTTTCACCACCTGATGTGAAAAGCTGACTCATTGGAAAAGACCCTGATGCTGGGAAAGATTGAGGGCAGGAGGAGAAGGGGATGACAGAGGATGAGATGGCTGGATGACATCACTGACTCGGTGGACATGGGTTTGGGTGGACTCCGAGAGCTGGTGATGGACAGGGAAGCCTGGCATGCTGCAGTTCATGGGCTTGCAAAGAGTTGGACACGACTGAGCGACTGAACTGAACTGATGATGGCATTCCTTTAAAATTTACCCTATTTAAATGACCACTTTAAACACCTCACATTCTTAATTGAAAGCTCTGATCTAAAATTGATCCCTGATTAAACACAATCTTTTTTTTTATAGCAACAGTTTTTCTTTATGAATATGCTATACACATTTCTTTTTCTCTAAATATTACAGGTTCTTTTCCAAGCGGGAGGACATTGCATTTTATTGCCCCATATTATAGTGTACTTTAAAACTATTTATAAGCGAACATCTCCATATTGAAATTCCGAAGTAATTCTCATTGAATACACATATTTCTCAGATAATAGGACTACAATATATTTTGCTAATCCTCTGAAAACCTTGAGTTGTTGTAGGGTTGGTAATATTTTTAAAAGGCAATAGCAAATAATACCTACACAGACTACTGTTATGAGTGTAAAATTCATATCCTTACTTCTCTTTAAATCTGTACCAACACTGTCTTTGTAGTTATTTTATTACAAACTCTCCCTTCATAATTTACTTAAATGAGAATCATAAATGGAAAATATCACAGTGGTGTTCCCTGATGCACAAGGTGCCTTATTTACTTGCAAACACCACAACTTTCCAAATTGTGGAGAGAAAGCAATGAGTAATTTTGAATCCCTTTTTTCTCACTTTCAAAAAGTCAGAAAGGCTTAATACTTTGCATTTAGTCTCTGTAACCACTAGATGGCAACTGCATTTTAAACTACATGACTATCTACAGGGTGGAAAAAAGCAAATTTTTGAGAGCACATAAAAGGAGTTATGTTTACATTATTTTATGTATATCATAGCAACACATTGATTACAAAGATAAATCTGAAATAGGCTTTGTATTTCATTTCTCTGACCAAATATATCAGGTATATCCCACTTTTCTCTGAAGAATTTTGTTTACCAGTTTAACTAGCAGAGCTGAGCTTTCCAAACCTCAGGTCAAAAAAAATGCTAAAATCTAATAAATATACCCAATTCTACCACTCCAGGAAAAAAAAAATGATAATTAATACTGGCAACCTGGAGTAACTTGATATATGTGATAAAATACTTTTTATAAATAGTCTAATTTCAGTTTCTTTGGCATAAGGACTTTTACTGACTGAATCTTGAGTTACTACTGCCATCAAGTGTTAGAATTCATTCTTTTCAAGTCACCCAAATGCACAACCAAGACTGCAGTGTTTTTAACTTAACATAACGCTCTGAATAACATAAAACATAGCAAAACCAATGCTGTTACATGGCACTCTTCAGATTTTCAAAATGCAGCAATATCATGAAAATCTCGCAAGTTGTAACTAGTTACTATAAAGGACCTATTTGACTGCCTTTACTTGAAACGTGCAAGCAGACAAAGGTGATCCCCAGTGATTTCCTGCCTGTTGGAATTCGTGCCTTCGTGTCAGCCTCTCTTCTTGAGCGCTGGTAGGCCAACCCTGGCCTTGCTTCTAGCCAAGAGGAAATGACAAAGGTCAGGGATGTCACAAAAGTCAAGCCCCATGATTATGATACACACATATGTGTCTCTGTGTGTTCACCGAGCTAGGAAGCACGGAGAGGCTCTCGGCTAGCGGGAGGGAGTGAGAGGCCACGTTGAGGAAGCCATGACTGGAATCTGCAGGCTGCCTCTAGAACCCCTGGTGTCCTTGCCAACCTACAGTTAGCCTCCAAACCTGCAGACTTCCTCCAGCCAACATGGAAGCTAAAGTTTAGGGCCCTCTGTTAAACAGCCACAAGGAAATAAATTCTGCCAATAACATGAATGATCTTGGGAGCAGAGTTTCCCAAATTGAACTCCAGGATGAGAGCACAAACCAAATGCTTCTATCATAGCCCCAGGGAGATCCTGAGCAGAAAACACAGCTAAGTTGTTCCTGGATCCCAACACTTGGAATAGCTGAGAAAACAAATGTATGTACAGGTTGTTTTAAGTATGGATGACTAAGTTTGTGGAAATTTTTAATGTAGCAATCTAGATGGATACAATGTATAAAAATATGGTGTGTTGGATTTAAATGTTGAATCAAAGCATTTCCTTTTGCAGAATTTGAAGAATACGGGTCAATTTTAAAAGTCTTTAAAATTTCTTAATTGAATTTCTGATGGTGGTGCTTAACAACCTCTGGTGCTTATTCTCTTGGGTAATTTACCAGTACATGAACAATCAGTATTATAATGTAAATGTACCAAAATAAAATCATAAATGGTAATTTGCTGCTTTTCTTAAAAAAAGGAAGACAATTCTGCATTAATGTTTTTAAGTACGGAGGATAGATCTGAAAAATATAGATCTCACCATGAAAAAAGGGTATAAAGTCAATATTACTTATATAAAGTTCACTTCAACTGAACAAAAAAATGCCCTTAATTATCTTTGAGGTAATCTTTTTTTTTTAAAGAAAGAAATGGATGGGAATTCCACTAATCAACATGCTCAATTTCTAAAACTCTCAATTAAAACAATATCAAAAAAAAATAAATAAAACTCAATATCATATACCATATATGTTCTTAGAAAAATAAATCTGGAATGGCACAGTTCCAAGTTCAGCAGATCAGGGGGTGAGTCACCACCCAGTGTGTGAGTCTCTGTTCAAAAATGGACACTTGGAGGCTTAAAACGTCAGCATTCTGCCCTTGGACTCAAGCAGACGTGTCTCCTCAGCAAACCACAGAGCAAATGAACTTGAACAATCTCTGCGGAGTCTGTAAGTCCCACGTCAAAGGGTGGAGTGCTGATCCAAGAACCCTGTTGCTGCTGCTGCTGCTGCTGCTAAGTCGCTTCAGTGTCCGACTCTGTGCGACCCCAGAGACGGCAGCCCACCAGGCTCCCCTGTCACTCAACCAGGAAAGTATAAATGACCTTTGCAAGCAGCAAGGCTTCCCCACATTTTGCTTCTTTGTCATTTAATGGAAGCCTGTATGGACTCAGTTCCTAGTGGGCAGTGTTCCATTTTGCACAATTCCACTGAGCACAGGAAGGTAATAAAAGAATATACTTGATAGTTTTCTGTAGGGTCAAAGCCGGTGGCACTTTCCTGCTATTTCTCAAAAGTGAGACAAGAAAAAGGGCACAAGGATGGGGACATCTAGTCTATTTTTGCTTCCAGCATAAGGTTAGTTATCTCTACATGTACTGTATCAATTTCTTGACAAGTACTAAAACATGTAAGCATGATAATGATGCTAGTTCCCAGTTACTAGGTGCTCACAGAGTACCTGTGCTAAGTGCTTTAATCGATACTTAATCCTTAACATGCTGCTGAGTCGCGTCAGTCGTGTCTGACTCTGTGTGACCCCACAGACGGCAACCCACCAGGCTCCCCCATCTCTGAGGTTCCCCAGGCAAGAACACTGGAGTGGGTTGCCATTTCCTTCTCCAATGTATGAAAGTGAAAAGTGAAAGTGAAGTTGCTCAGCCGTGTCTGACCCTCAGCAATCCCACGGACTGCAGCCTTCCAGGCTTCCTCCGCCCATGGGATTTTGTAGGCAAGAGTACTGGAGTGGGGTGCCACTGCCTTCTCCGAATCCTTAACATAACTCTATGCAATAGGCACTATAACGGCACTTATGGTATGGGTAAGGAACCGGAGGCTTCCAGAAGTTAATAACTGCTGAGCTGAAGTTGAAGCACCTCTATTTTTTATTTTTGTTGTTTAGTTGCTAAGTCATACCTGACTCCTTGTGACCCCATGGACTGTAGCCCGCCAGGCTCCTCTGTCCATGTGATTTCCCAGGCAAGAATACTGTAATGGGTTGCCATTTTCTTCTCCCGGGGATCTTCCCAACACAGGGATCCAGCCCCAGTCTTCACACTGGCAGGCAGATTTTTTACCACTGAGCCCCCAGGGAAGCCACTATTTGTTTTTTTTTCTTATTAGCCCTTATTTTTTGGAGCAATTTTAGTTTCACAGCAAAATGTGAAGAAGGTACAGAGATTCCTCATATATTCTCTCCCCCATTGTAAACATCCTCCACCAGAGTGATTCATTTATTAATAATGAACCTACAGTGACACATCATTGCCAACAAAAGTCCACAGTTTATATTAGAGGTCATTAGCATCTGGTCCCATCACTTCATGGGAAATAGATGGGGAAACAGGGGAAACAGTGTCAGATTTATTTTGGGAGGCTCCAAAATCACTGCAGATGGTGACTGCAGCCATGAAATTAAAAGACGCTTACTCCTTGGAAGAAAAGTTATGGCCAACCTAGATAGCATATTTAAAAGCAGAGACATTACTCTGCCAACAAAGGTCTCTGCCAACAAAGGTCTGTTTAGTCAAGGCTATGGTTTTTCCTGTGGTCATGTATGGATGTGAGAGTTGGACTGTGAAGAAGGCTGAGTGCCGAAGAATTGATGCTTTTGAACTGTGGTGTTGGAGAAGACTCTTGGGATTCCCTTGGACTGCAAGGAGATCCAACCAGTCCTTTCTGAAGGAGATCAGCCCTGGGATTTCTTTGGAGGGAATGATGGTAAAGCTGAAACTCCAGTACTTTGGCCACCTGGTGCAAAGAGTTGACTCATTGGAAAAGACTCTGATGCTGGGAGGGATTGGGGGCAGGAGGAGAAGGGGACGACAGAGGATGAGATGGCTGGATGGCATCCCCGACTCGATGGACGTGAATCTGAGTGAACTCCAGGAGTTGGTGATGGACAGGGAGGCCTGGCGTGCTGCGATTCATGCGGTTGCAAAGAGTCGGACACGACTGAGCGATTGAATTGAACTGAACCGAACTGAGGGCTCCTCTTGACATTACACCTTCTACAGATTTGGATAAACCTAGACTTCCCAGATGGCCCCAGTGGTAAAGAGTCCACCTGCCAACAGAGGACACAGGAGACACAGGTTCTGTCCCCTCAGTTGGGAAGATACTCTGGAGGAGAGCATAGCAACCTACTCCAGTATTCTTGCCTGGAGAACTCCATGGACAGAGGAGACTGGCAGGCTATGGTCCATAGGGTCGGAAAGAGTCTGACAGGACTGAAGGGAATCATTCAGGGTAGGCTTTTGTCTATTTAAACCGAAGCCCATCTTTTTAACTATAATATTACAGAGGCTCCCAAGGTACCATGCTGCCTGGTTAACAAAAGGGCAAAAGGAAAAACAATTGGCACAGTAGCATTCTTACAAACAAACCCAGGGTAAACATCCTGGTAATGTTTAATCAAAGCGCATTTACACGATATACAACAATTAGTACAGTGCTTGACCATACAGTTTCCCTGTTCTTTTCGTCACAGTCCTGTTTAAGGTGTTTGGGCACTGCAGTAACCTCACTAAGAATCTGGGCTCTGAGGTCAAACATGTTTAAACACTAGCCCTTAAGTTCACTGACTTCACAAGCTCGGGTAAATTAACGTCTTAGCTTCCTAACCTAGGAAAAGTGGTAACAATGCCTACCTCACAGAGCAGATGTGAGGCTCGTGTGCCACGAGCCCGCCTGCACAGAAAGCACACACAATAAACGTTTGCCATCTTGTTTTATGCATGATGAAACAGAGCTCCAGGAGTTAGAGCAGTGGCCACAAAGTAAGGCGTGGTGCCCTGTTTCCGACTCTGGGGGCTTTCTCTTTATCCCTTCCATCACCCCAAAGGCGTAGGATATTGTTTTTCAACAGACAAGTTTCTCCCCAATCCCCACCTCTGGGTTCAGCTGAAGGTCCATCTTCTCTAACCCAGCACCTCAAGGTGGTCGAAGGGGGCAAAGAAATGGCCTCAGGCGGTTCCTAACGTGGGCTGCACAAACCCAGCCTCCGCCCTCCCTCCCGCAGAAACTACGTCACAAGCCCCCTGCGAATGTTCACTGGGCACCTGTTCCGGCCGGAACCCCACCTCCACGCCCTGGGAGAACGACCTCAACCCCAATTGGCTGTCTCCCGGGGCAACCAAGGATGCGGTGGGCACGCGGGGCCCCTGGCCGGTATTTAAAGGCTGCTGGGGCCCACGCCACCCCAGTCCGGCCCGGACGGCGACGGTGAAGCACCTGGGTTGAGAGGGAGCAGGAAGGTAACGGCGCGACCCCTGCCTCCCCCCGGCCCCAGCCCGCGCATCCACTGAGGCGGGTGTGAGTGGGACCCAGGAGCGGGTGTCACCGCGCGTTGCCCACCAACACCTTCCTCACCCACCATCCTTACCCAGCCCCACTCCCACCCAACCCGCCTGGGCGAGACAACTCGGGTGCGAAGGATCAGAGATTAGGCGGAGAGCGACTGAGCGAACAGAGAGGCGGGGATCCTTCTGGAGACAAAGGCGTGATCCCAGCGGCGGGCACGTGGTGCTGGGCAGAGAGAGAAACGAGGCGCTTGAGACCATCAGATCTGTCCAAACGCGACGACAGCTTCTAGGGCGCTACCGTGTCGACCTCTCGGAGCACCCTGAACCATGACCCAGACCCTCGACACAAAAGAGGATCCTCTTAACCTGGGCGGCGGCTGGGCATCCTCTGCCCCGTTACACACCTGGTCGTCCGGCCCCCGAAGGCGCAGGGGCGCTCCCATTTACAGGCGGCGGCCTCGCTACGGCCCCAAGGCCGAATACGAGCCCCCGAGGAACCAGCCGAAGCAGCAGTACGGTCCAGGCCCTTGGTTCCAACCACCCCGGCGTCCCTACTGGGCCGTGTATTCTAGCTGGGGGCGCTGGAGAGGGCCCTGGTGCCCACCGCCGGCGGGATTCAGGAAGCCCCCGGGCCGGGTGCAGGTGATCCGGGTGTGCGGCCTGCACCCGCTCTGCATTTGCTGCTGCTCTTGCTGCCACGGGCCCTGGAACCCCGGCTGGGCGAGGCCCCCGGGCAGAAAGAAGCGCTGGGGTCGCCGGGGCCGCGGCCTGCGCCGTCACCCTCGCCGCTCCGCCCAGAGGAGCCCTCCGGTGGATCTGAGCACGCTGCTGCGGCCGGTCAACCTGTACGGGTGGCGCGCCCCCGGCATGCGGGCGCCGCGCAACACCACGCAGTTCATCATGAACCAGATCTACGAGGACATGCGGCAGCAGGAGAAGCTAGAGCGCCAGCAGGAGGCGCTGCGGGCGCAGCAGGCCCAGGCGGGGGGCACAGCCTCCCCGGAGGGCGCCTTCGGAAACGACGCGCCCCCTAGCGGTGGCCAGGAAGACGGGGCGCTGCAAGATACTCTGTACAGCTTTGTGGAGAATCCCTCTCTCGTCTTCAGTCCTGACCCAGACGAAGAAAAGCAGCCGGCCACCTCACAGCTGATGGAGGAAGAGGAAGGGGAGAGAGAAGAGGGGGAGGAGTGGTGTGACGAGGAGGAGTGTGATGGCAAGGAGTTGGAGAGCCAGGAGGAGGACGAAGAGTCAGAGGCCAAAGATGAGGAGGAGGGCGAAGAGGCTGATT
The DNA here is from genome assembly GCF_042477335.2 of Ovis canadensis. Classification (NCBI taxonomy): domain Eukaryota; kingdom Metazoa; phylum Chordata; class Mammalia; order Artiodactyla; family Bovidae; genus Ovis; species Ovis canadensis. The sequence continues at coordinate 133,070,897 of NC_091247.1, read as the reverse complement.
ATATGGAGGAGGGGGAGGAGGAAGACGAGGAGAATGAAGCGGAGGAGACCGCAGAGGAAGAAGAGGGGCTGGTGGAGGATGAGCAGATGGAGGAAGAGAATCATTTGCCCCTGGAAATGCCTTTATCATTCCTAGTGGGGGCTGAAGAAGAGAGAGAGAACTTTATGAACTGTACGTGTTTAAGCCCCAAACAGAGAATTCCCAAAGTGGCACAGGAAGCGCTCTTCATGGTGCAGGACATTAACTGTTGAGACATCAGGAAAGGGATTGAGAAATGCGATGGAACTGATTGGAGGCTAAAATGAATTAGCCACTTGTCAAAAACTAATGAAAAAGTGAGTTCCATTAATAAACCTATCATCTTTGGCTGTTATAAAACGTTTAAAAATTGGTGTGTGTGTGTGTGTATGACTATGGGTGGGGGGAGGTAGAGCTTTCAAATATAATTTAACTGGAAATGATTAAAGACCAAAAATTTTATTACTACAGTTTGAATATTTTCATTTGGTGTTTTCTCCTCTAGATATTTGAGGTTTTTTGTTTTTTAATTCTGGCAATGCTGAAAATGTTTCCTTTTATAACAACTTTATACATCATCTCTACTTAATGAGCTTGGAATGAACAGTTATTTTGACTGTTAGATGCCTAAGAAGCATGTGCCATGTTTATTAAATGTTCGTCAGTACTTTTAACATGATAGCTGAAACCATTTTAAAATGCCTATTTTAATATTTTTTTTTCTTATAGATTTTCCACCTTCAGAGTTCATTTTTGAGGGCTGTATTTTGGTAACCCAGTTTGCAGTCTCTTGTGGCATCGCTCATTTATATTCCTTGTTCCACAGTGCTATGGATCTTCCTCAGAAGAACATGAAGTTGCTTCTGTGGAACTGGTTATCTGCCATGGCCTCAGCAATCCATAAATCCATGCATGGAGAGGATTCCCCATGGTCAGAAGTCAACTTGCACACCTAGTTAAAATCTAAGGTAACTGCAAACAATGGAACATAGATTTTGAAGCCTTGTTCCTGGATATATTCCTTGTCATAAGTTCACAGGAATAATAAAAATAGACTTTGCAGAATGAATTTTTAAAAGATGATTGGCCTTTTGGGGGTGGAATATCTTTTTTCTTTAATTTTCTTTCCCAATTGTCTTCTTATAAAGGAGAGTAAAACAAATATGTCTAAGTGCAAGCTTTTGCGAACTAGTTTCTGATGTCTAAACAATTATCTATGGAGACCTCAACATTCAAAATAACAGCTTTTATTCAGACATTTGTAGGAAGCAATACTGTTCGTGGATCCTTGATTCTCGTAACTTAGTAAAAGTTCCAGTCATAGCATATTTCCAAAATTCCCCTAGATGAAGGATTTGAGTCCAGCTTCTCAAAAATTACATCTTTCGACGAACTATACTACTAAGTATAGTCTGAACCACCATTCAGAATTTAATGAAAAGAAGACTGTAGGGTGATCTCTTACCTGAATGCTGATTTTATTGCAGCTTTTGGGGGTGATAAGCTTAAGCTATTAAAAAAGATAATAAAATAATTAAAGTGTTGAATGAAACCACTGTGCTTCTCAATTCTTATTTTTGAATATCAGACATCTTATTCAGTGGTCAACAGGATGAACGTAAGAAGAAAAACTAACACAAAGGTTGTAGAATTATTTTTTAATGACACTAAACAGTCCAACTGCTAGTTAGTCACTAGCAGTGACTAACCATTTATTATGCTCTTAAATCATTATTTTCTGCAAGATGCAATTTTATGGTGACCTATAAAATTGACCACCCATATGCATTTCTAATGCACAAGGGGAAACCAAGAATCCTGCTGCTACTGATCAATAAATCCTTACAAGTTACAGTCCAAAAATACTTTCTCCAAGATACTCAAGTAATCGCTAAGTTCTCATTAAAGAAACACTTTCATTCAGGACTGAATTTCTTCACAATCATATCTGGACAGTTCTCAAATTATTCTTACAAAAGATTCCACTTTTACATGACAAAATTCAGCACATGTTAATTGCCTCCACATACACAAGATATTATCCACTAGTCTCTGGGAGGGATGCAAATAAGAACAATGCCTCAAGAGTTCAGTTTGGGAACCATTATTTACCAAATAATTATGCAACTACCGGGAACCAGGACCACAAACAGTGATTAGGATATGACGGAGAATAAGCAAAATCCCCTCTTGTAGTTTAGTCCAAAGGACAGACACTAAATGAAGTTAGACAAATCCGCCACTGCCAGAATTCTAAAGGAAGTGTAACACTATGAAAGTATGTATCACAAGGGAATGTTCACTGGGGGGAGAGGGTGACTTGAGGCTAAAGGTGGAGAGCTGGGAGGAGCTTGGTACTTTGGAGGAACAGTGCAGAAGCACCAGAGTGTCCTGAAGGAGCGGCCAGTGAGAAGTGAGAGAGAAACCATATTATCTAGTCATTTCTGCACTATCCATACCTTCTGAATAGTCCAGTAAAAAAAAAAAAAAAAAGAAAGAAAGAAAAAATTAATGAAAGGAGAACCTAAGTCATTGGTCAGTCTCTACCTGAGCTTTTTTTTTTTTTTTTTTTTTTAAGCAAGATACTGTGATGGTCCCTTTACTAACCTTGAAGGCTGATATGAAATGATTAAATCATGTCACAGGGTGGGAGGTTTGTACATCCCAGTACACCTATTCCACTTTTCAGAGACATACCCAACCACTCCCATGTAATGAAGTGGTCCTGAGCATTGCTGCTCAGCATGACTGGATCACCTTGGAGACTCTCCACACCACTTGATGATTCAAGAGTATCAGTGTTACATATGGCTCAGAATAAACCCCATCTTTAGTTTTAGAGGTAAGTATGCTTGATGAAAATTCACGATTTAAAAAAAAAATTCTTAAAATCATTGCAAACTTGAGAGGACACAGTGCTAAAAAGCTGCCACTTAGCTGTGTCTTTCAAGAACGGGATAATATTTGCTTTGTCAACTGTCAGAAAAATAACATTATAAATCATAAGTCTATTCAGAAGGCCTAGGCTTGATAAAAATTTTTGCTGTCTATTCTCAGGTGTTTTTACACAAGAGATTCTGATATTTTCCTTTTCAGTGACTGACAGCATTTCTTAATTTATCTTCATTCCTTTGTCTCCATAGTAACTTAATGGAATTTTTTCCTGTGAAAATATTAGTCCTCTAAGGATGGTAAATACAGTTGGCATTTGGAGATCAACTCTGAATTCTCCGAGAATGGTTTCATAACATTTTGTAACACCTGCATATGAAGACAAGAGTTATTCCAACATCTTTAGTTTCATTAAAATAAACATGAGGTGAAATAACTCAGCTATATCAAACCCACAGATTTTGGGAAGAAAATTATTCAAGTATCGCCCTATAGCTGTTCTTGGGTCAAGAATAAGATAAGAAAACACAGCTTCTTCAGTTTAATTTTTTACTTTAACAATAATGAAATGATATATGCAATTAAATTATATTTATACAGGTTCAAAATAACATAATCATAATTGAAAATAACTTAATATGAATTGGGCTTCCCTGATGGCTAATACTAATGCTTCTGAATCAATTTGGGCTTGATTATCTGTATATTTAAAGCAAAATCAGCATATGGCTGTATCTTAACTCTTTTAGTACTAGCAATTTTCTGCATCTATTTAACTTTTGGCCAGTTAGTGGAACATAACCAGACCTCAAGGTCAGCTGATGAAAGAGAAGAGTTTGGGAAACTGTGTTATCACTGCTGCCTAAGAGACTGTTGATGGGTAGTCTTAGGTCTCTGTTTCCTAAGAAATAGTTATCACACCTTATTACTGCTCACACCTATTTGTTGTTGCTATTCACTCAGTCATGTGACCCCATGGACTGCAGCACACCAGGCTTCCCTGTTCATCACCATATCCCTGAATTTGCTCAAACTCAAGTCCATTAAGCCAATAATACCATCCAACCATAGCCTTCTCTGCTGCTCCCTTCTCCTCTTGCCCTTCATCTTTCCTAGAATCAGGGTCTTTTCCAACGAGTTGGCTCTTTGCATCAGGTGGCCAAAGTATTGGAGCTTCAGCATCAGTCCTTCCAATGAATATTCAGGGTTGATTTCCTTTAGGATTGACTGCTTTGATCTCCTTGCTGTCCAAGGAACTCTCAAGAGTCTTTTCCAACACCACAGTTCAAAAGCATCAATTCTTTAGCTCTTAGCCTTCTTTATGTCCAACTCTCACATCCATACACGACTACTGGAAAAACCATAGCTTCGACTGTATGAACCTTTTTCAGCAAAGTGATATCGCTGCTTTACAATATGCTGTCTAGGTTTGTCATAGCTTTTTTTCCAAAGAACAAACGTCTTTTAATTTCATGGCTGCAGTCACTGTTCACAGTGATTTTAGAGCCCAAGAAAATAAAGTCAGTCACTGTTTACGTTATTTCCCCATCTATTTGCCATGAACTGATGGGACTGGATGCCATGATCTTCGTTTTTTGACTGTTGAGCTTCAAGCTAGCTTTTTCATTCACCTCTTTCACTTCTTGATGAAATGTTTCTCCTTTCTTCACTTTCTGTCATTAGGGTGGTATCATCTGCATATCTAAGGTTATTGATATTTCTCCCTGCAATCTTGATACCAACTTGTGATTCATCCAGCCCAGCATTTTGCATGATGTACTCTGCATATAAGTTAAATAAGCAGGGTGACAATATACAGCCTTGACGTATTCCTTCCCCAATTTTGAACACACCTATTGTGAAGAGCAAATAACCTAATAGTTAAGAAGAATTTCATTATAGACTGTAAATCACTGTTAATTTTTGTACATAAATCATCTCAATTTCTGAAGATTAGGTCTAAATTAACAAGGGTCAGGAGATCTCATTATAATTTTGTTGGATTGAGATATCTAGATAGTTGATACCACCTGAGCTAAACATGAACCAGCTGGTCATAGAAATTCAATTTTGGCTTCCAGTTATGAGGAATGTGCAAATGCAGTGGTCTGACACTTTGATATTGAAACTGTGGTCCATGGACCAGCATTATGGGAACCACCTAATAGCTTTTTAGAAAAGTTGCCCAGGCTCCACCCATACCTACTGAGTTGGAATCTGCTTTGTAGAAAGGCATCTAAGCATACACGTGAGAGACCTAGAAGATCTGTGGTTTAGGGGTTTCTGCACTGCAGAGCCCTCTTGGGAATTTAATAAGACTGTGGTTTGTGGGTTCAATACTTCTGTTTTGTTCTACTTGTGTGACCTAAGGCATGTTCCTGAAATTCTAGCTTCTCATTTTCCTCCCCTATAGTATCTGCCTCCTGGGATTAAAGGAGATTATGATGATTAAATGGGCCAATGCTTACCACATTCTCAGAACAATGATACTCAATATCTTCCAGTTACAATAAGTATTTAATAAATGCACAGATGAGACCACATATTATGTGGTATCTAAAAATCATTTGTTAATAATTAGGGCAAGTATAAATGTAATATCTAATAAGACAATTAGAAAAAATGATTCATTACATGTCTTGATTTCTCTTGGATAACTGCAGTCAGGTATGTTACTCTGAGCTGCATATTTCATTGCACAGGACTGTAAGAACCAATTGAATCTCTGGAGCTGGACTCATTCCCCAAGTATACTTTTTGCCCTCTGTCTCTTCCCCCTACTGGGTCATGATACTTCCTTTCTTTTTATGGCCAACATTAATATTCTAATAGGTAGTGCTAAGAATTACCCGCTCAAATCAGCTCATTCCTTTCCATACAGGCAATGCATCTTTTCAAAATAAAAATGCATGTATTGTAATCCCTAAAGAGGAAGGTTCTATCTTATGCTGTACCTGAAGACAATGAAAATTCCAACAACTATGAAATGCTTTCTATAAGCCACTTACATAGAACACTTAAGGTAGTCAGAACAGAGATCTAAGAATTCAAAAATCGTTTAAGCATATGCAAGATTTTAACACATATTCTCACTTATAACCACACTAAGAACTAATACTTTATTTTCTTTTTACAGATGAAGGACGTTCAATACAAAGAAGTAAATTATTTCGGGACTTTAAGTCCTCTATTCTGAGTTCAAAGTTGTGGATCCAGTATGTTATTGGAACACATCTTCCTGTTGTTTTATTTAAAATAAGATTGCTAAGAATAAAAATTCCTTTAGTAAACTTAATCTGAGTTCCAAAGAGGGTAAGAAAAAATGCAGTCTCGTCAATGTGGGTTTGGTAACAATAGATCCTAAGGAAGAAACATCGATATCTATGTTTCAATTATAATTCTTAGTAGTAGTATAAAGGCTTATATAATTCATGTGATGACAATCGAACAAATTGTTGGTTAATATTGTGTATGTATACCAATATAATATAACATACCAATATAATATATAGTATATAATATATAATATAATTACCAATATACTATGTGTATGTATACCAATATACCAATATCACAGTAATTCAATATCACCCAATTCTAATTAGCCCCAACCACTAATGCCAAAGAAACTGAAGTTGAACAGGTCTATGAAGACCTACAAGATCTTCTAGAATTAACATCCCCAAAAGATGTCTTTTTCATCATAGAGGACTGGAATGCAAAAGTAGGAAGTCAAGAGATACCTGGAGTAACAGGTAAGTTTGGCCTTGAAATACGAAATGAAGCAGGACAAAGACTAAAAGAGAACACACTGTCATAGCAAACACCCTCTTCCAACAACACAAGAGAAGACTCTACACATGGACATTACCAGATGGTCAACACCAAAATCAGATTGATTGTATTCTTGGCAACCGAAGGTGGAGAAGCTCTATACAGTCAGCAAAAACCAGACCGGGAGCTGGCTGTGGCTCAGATCATGAACTCCTTATTGCCAAACTCAGACTTAAATTGAAGAAAGTATGGAAAACTGCTAGACCATTCAGGTATGACCTAAATTAAATCCCTTACAATTATACAGTGGAAGTGATAAATAGATTCAAAGGTTTAAATCTGATAGACAGAGTGCCTAAAGAATTATGGATGGAGGTTTGTGACACTGTACAGGAGACAGGGATCAAAAATTTCCCCAAGAAAAAGAAATGCAAAAAGGCAAAATGGTTGTCAGAGGAGGCCTTACAAATAGCTGAGAAAAGAAGAGAAGCTGAAGGCAAAGGAGAAAAGGAAACATATACCCATTTGAATGCAGAGTTCCAAAGACTAGCAAGGAGAGATAAGAATGCCTTCCTCAGTGATCAGCGCAAAGAAATAGAGGAAGACAATAGAATGCAAAAGACTAGATATCTTTCAAGAAAATTAGATATACCAAGGTAATATTTCAAGCAAAGATGGGCACAATAAAGGATAGAAATGGTATGGACCGAACAGAAGCAGAAGATATTAAGAAGAAGTGGGACGAATACACAGAAGAACTGTACAAAAAAGGTCTTCACAACCCAGATAATCACGATGGTGTGATCACTCACCTAGAGCCAGACATCCTGGAATATGAAGCCAAGTTGGCCTTAGGAAGCATCACTATGAACAAAACTAATGGAGATGATGGAATTCCAGTTGAGCTGTTTCATATACTGGAAGATGATGCTGTGAAAGTGCTGCACTCAATATGCCAGCAAATTTGGAAAACTCAGCAGTGAGTGGCCACAGGATTGGAAAAGGTCAGCTTTCATTCCAATCCCAAAGAAAGGCAATGCCAAAGAATGCTCAAACTACCCAATGATTGCACTCATCTCACACGCTTGTAAAGTAATGCTCAAAATTCTCCAAGCCAGGCTTCAACAACATGTGAACCAAGAACTTCCAGATGTTCAAGGTGGACTGAAAAAGCAGAGGGATCAGAGATCAAATTGCCAACATTCATTGGATCATCGAAAAAGCAAGAGAGTTCCAGAAAAACATCTACTTCTGCTTTATTGACTATGCCAAACCCTTTGTGTGGAATAAACTGTGGAAAATTCTGAAAGAGATGGGAATACCAGACCACCTGACCGGCCTCTTGAGAAACCTGTATGCAGGTCAGGAAGCAACAGTTAGAACCGGACATGGAACAACAGACTGGTTCCAAATCGGGGAAGGAGTATGTCAAGGCTGTATATTGTCACCCTGTTTGTTTAATTTATATGCAGAGTACATCATGCATAATTCCAGGCTGGATGAAGCACAAGCTGGAATTAAGATTGCCAGGAGAAATATCAATAACATCAGATACGCAGATGACACCCTTATCGCAGAAAGTGAAGAGGAACTAAAGAGCCTCTTGATGAAAGTGAAAGAGGAGAGAGAAAAAACTAGCTTAAAACTGAACATTCAAAAAACTAAGATCATGGCATCCAGACCCATCAGTTCATGGCAAATAGATTGGGAAGCAATGGAAACAGTGACAGACTATTTTCTTGGGCCCCCAAATCATTGCAGATGGTAACTGCAACCATGAAATTAAAATATGCTTTCTCCTTGGAAGAAAAGCTCTGATCACCCTAGACAGCATATTAAAAAACAGATATTAATTTGCTGACAAAGTTGCATCTAGTCAAGGTACAGTTTTTCCGCTAGTCATGTATGGATGTGAGAGTTGGACCATAAAGAAAGCTGAGCGCCAAAGAATTGATGCTTTTGAACTGTGGTGTTGGAGAAGACTCTTGAGAGTCCCTTCAACTGCAAGGAGATTGAGCCAATCAATGCTAAATCAACCTTGAATATTCATTGGGAGAACTGATGCTGAAGCTGTTAGTCCAATCCTTTGGCCACCTGATGGGAAGAACTGACCCACTGGAAAAGACCTTGACACTAGGAAAGATTGAAGGCAGGAGGAGAAGGGGATGACAGAGGATGAGATGGTTGGATGACATCACCAAACTTGATGGACATGAGTTTGAGCAAGCTCTGGGAGTTGGTGATGGACAGGGAAGCCTGGCATGCTGCAGTCCATGGGGCCACAGAGAGTCGGACATGACTGAGTGACTGAAGTGAAACTGATACCAATATAAACAGTTTTGGTTAGAAGAAACCCCGGAGTGGAATAAATTAACCTAAGATATTGTTGTGATGTTGTCTATCTATAACTAAAGTAAAATAAAAATTTTATTTAGGAAAATATTCATAAAAATTTGTGGGTAATTTTACAGATATATAAGATATCTGGTTAATATTAATAATGTTACAACTTTATTGAAGATTCTATCTTGTGTAACACCTAAGCATAAACTATTAATAATAGCATCTTCTGATATTTTCATAAGGTATTCGAACTTTTTATGATAATTGATATTTCTGTTATCATGAAATATTTGAGTATTCTCCCCTCATGAATATGTTTAGGTTTAGGATATTACTTTTAGTTTTAGTAATTTAAGACTTTTAACTGATGTTAATGTATCAGTTCTCACAGAATCCCTGGCAGATTGGATAATCCATGACATTTTTCATTAAATAGAATTCCCAAGGACAAAATCAGAATGCTCCTATATATAACTGTATTTTTTTAATTGCCTGTTGATTGTAGCAGTCCCTTGAGCTGAGGGTTTATAATATAAAATGACAAAATAAGGTCAAGTCTAAATGTCTGTACATTTCCCCTTCCCTCCAGAAGATTTTCCAAAGTCAATGTTGATTTTTATTTTGTCCATAAAAAAAGAAATACTGTTTCCCTTTTTCTTAAAAATACGTTTTATGAATTCCACACTATTTCCTGCAATTAACTCATGACCTCAAAGTATATGCATTAGCACAAATATTTAAATACAAAACAAAGGTAATAAAAGTAACTTTCTGTTATTTACTTTCTATTTTGTCTTCTTATGAAGACTGTGTGCTCAACAACTATTAATATTTAGGTGTCACCTAGTGGCAAAATAAAACGTGTATACAAAAACGCTACTTGTGGTGTTCCTTTTGTGTTTACAGATGCATTTTTTGTGGGACACATAATACATTGATACATATAAAAGGAGTATTGCAAATGTGTTGGCATGAACAATCATATTAAAATATTTTATTGTTTATTTGAATATGTTGCCATATGCTGTGGTGTTTAATAATAGTATCTTTTTGTTTGATGAGACTAAGCCACAACTATAAAATTATCAAAGTTAGTAAAGGAAAGAGGGAAAACTTAGACCCACAAGAGGTCTTGGATTTCCCTAAATGATTATTTTTATACTTATAATAATTTTCACTGCTAACAAGAGTTTAAAGACATTACTATGAAAATATTTTGAATTCCCTTTGACATTCACTGCACTAATTAACATTAGCAATCTACACTCACAGTATAGGTTTTGCTTTTAATACTGACAACAGAGAAGAAAATTAACAAATTTGAAATTTATATGCTTCAATGTTTAAATCCAGACTACTAAAGTAAACAATGCCTAATACTTTAATCCTGGTTTAAAAAAAATAAGAATATATATATATCTATTGGCCTACTTCCAAATGCAAGACTTGTGATAGTCAGTTACCTCCTAGGACTCGAGCATCATTTAGTTTATTAATGATCACAGCCACTAATTACAGAGCAATTTGTTAAGGAAAGAGACAAACCTGTTTATTTGTTGATCGAGTGACCAGAGGATAATTTATACTTGTATTACAGCCTGATTTCCAGCTGTTTCCAACTGCTTAACCACTTCTATTGGAAGCATAAATCAGTGCTAAGGACTGGGTCTTCCTTAGCGGACAGTTTCCACATTTACCACTTTCTTAGCAATGCATTCATCAATTTTCCCAGAGTAGATATCCCTGCTTTTGTACATCCTTCACACTCTCTCCATTCATAATTCCGTTATCCTTTTAAAATTACAGTTGTCTGTGGCTCTCTTCTGGCTAGAAAATCCTATAGGGAAGGAATTGATTTTCTGTTTCCAGTACAGTCTTGCCTATAATAAGAAGCCCTTCATAAACATTTTTAATATCATGAAAAATAAGTAAAACTAAAGGTATGAAATGAACTATGATTATTAGGTGCTTCTAACAGGGAAGCATAGCAACTTATTCATGATGTGTGCGCTAAAAGGACTTTCAGTAGAAAAACATAAAGAACAAAGAAGGACGGAGCTGTTGCAGTAGCAGCTACCCAGCTGCATCTCTTGTGGCCCGAACTCTGTTACAGAGCAGATCGGTGCTCAGGAACTGAACACAAAATCCTTTAATGTTACAAGGAAGCTGCTGGCTCAGATTCTGTGGCTGGGCCACAGAATCAGGAGGATAAACCTTAATAATACCCACAGCCATGGTTCTTAAGTGCACATTATAAGAAACTTACAGTGTTTTCTGCAATTTAAAGTCCCTGATTTAGAAATTCAAAACAGCCCAACACTCATTTTATTCCATGTTTAAGCTAGCATTTGCTAAGCCTGAACCAGGGCCTGGACTCAGCCCATGAGTGTTATTTTTGAAAGTGTTAGTTGCACAGTGGTGTCTGACTCTTTGGGACCCCATGGACTGTAGTCCACCAGGCTCTTCTGTCCATGGAATTCTCCAGGTATTCTCCATGGGATCTTCCTGACCCAGGGATTGAACTCACGTCTCCTGCACTGCAGTCAGGTTCTTTATCAGCTCATCCACTAGGGAACTTTACCAATGAGAAAGTTGATGCTAACAGCTGTTCAGAAAACTATCCCAAGTCACACAGCTAATAGGTGACAGACACGGGAAGCCACTCAATCTGTTTCCTTATATCATTAACTCTGCTTTGTGAAATGGATGGGAGTATGGTGAAACTTTAAATTCAGTTCACATTATTTTGGGATATAATTCTGAGTCAATATTCAAAGTCAAACTTTGGCAGTTATACTGCATATTATAATATTGTACTGGAAAAAATGCTGAGTCTCAGTAATTTATGTCCAAAGCTTCTGTGATAAATTATTTATGAGACAAGAAATTTCAAAGAAAGAAAAGAATCAGAGTGCAAAACTACTAGAATATTCACATCATTAGAGAGGTTTTCTGGCCCCTTTCCCCCTTCTTCTAAGGTCAAAGTATAAAGCTCACTCTGATTGCAGAATTCTTAATTCTCTGAATTAGGAATCTGCTGTCAGTAATGGAAGTGGATGGAAATGAAAAATTGCTAGCTACTGGCAGGAGAAGAGCCCCAGGGTGCCACCTGGCAGTGACAGTTAGGGGGAAAAGTTAAATACAGTATAAAAAGAAAAAGCACCAGCCAGTATCGGGAGGTCAGTTGAAAGCATCTGAGTCTAATGAAGAACCCAAGTGTAAAAGCTGAGAAAGGTTTGCTATGAGGAAAGTATCAGGAATTAGAGTAAGAATGGAAATAGAAAATGTGGATGAAATGTAATAAGAAGCACTTGGCTGGGAACAATGCCATAAAAGGTATTACAACTCGCATATCCTAATGAAGATTCTTGAGAGTCCCATGGTCATCAGTGAGATTAAACTAGTCAATCCTAAAGGAAATCAACCCTGAATATTCATTGGCAGGACTGATGCTGAAGCTCCAATACTTCAGGCACCCGATGTGAAGAACCAGCTCATTGGAAAAGACCCTGATTCTGGGAAAGATTGAGAGCAGGAGGAAAAGGGGACGACAGAGGATGAGATGGTTGGATCATATCACTGACTCAATGGACATGAGTTTGAGCAAACTCAGGGAGATAGTGAGGACAGGGAAGCCTGGTGTGCTGCAGTTCATAGGGTCACAAAGAATCGGACAGGACATAGTGACTGAACAACAACATCAATGTCCCTATGATTACCAACAGACCTAGCCATAAGCATGGGCAAAAGACAGTGTTTACATCTTGGTGTACTTTTAAACCCTACTTTCTTTAAGATAGTTTCTGCTAATTAATGGCATGTTCATGTTCTTGCCAGCTTAAACATCTCACCTGAAGCCTCGCTACTCCTTTAGTTTAAGACAAATTTTATCCTTATAGGTGAGCTATTAGATGCTGTATATGTCAGGAGAGAGTTGGCAATTAATAATGCCGGATGAATATATAATATTAGCATGGATTTGTTTATTCACTTTGGCAAAGTTGTTGCTTTGAGGGAAAGAGAGCAAACCCATATGGAGAAGAAGAGAATAAGATTTGATGGGTATTCAAATGTAGTGATGCACTGTTGACAGAGGGTAAGAGGAGAAAGTTGATTGGTCTAGACTGTGTATACAAGACAGAGCTACAGGATTTTGATAAAATCGTGAAAGTCAAGTACGTTTTAGAATGCAGAGTTTTTCAGCATTTGGGGTGTTCATTATTATTATCCATTTTTACATTAAAAACTATAGAACACTGTAAAGTTTAGACTCATAACACACTTGCTTATAAAACAGAAATTAATTGGTATTCAGTTCAGTTCAGTTCAGTTCAGTCGCTCAGTCGTGTCTGACTCTGCGACCGCATGAATCACAGCACGCCAGGGATCCCTGTTCATCACCAACTCCCAGAGTTCACTCAGATTCACGTCAATCAAGTCAGTGATGCCATCTAGCCATCTCATCCTCTGTCGTCCCCTTCTCCTCCTGCCCCCAATCCCTCCTAGCATTAGAGTCTTTTCCAATGAGTCAACTCTTTGCATGAGGTGGCCAAAGTACTGGAGTTTCAGCTTTAGCATCATTCCTTCCAAAGGAATCCCAGGGCTGATCTCTTTCAGAATGGACTGGTTGGATGTCCTTGCAGTCCAAGGGACTCTCAAGAGTCTTCTCCAACACCACAGTGCAAAAGCATCAATTCTTTGGCACTCAGCCTTCTTCACAGTCCAACTCTCACATCCATACGTGACCACAGGAAAAATCATAGCCTTGACTAGACGGACCTTAGTTGGCAAAGTAATGTCTCTGCTTTTGAATATGCTATCTAGGTTGGTCATAACTTTTCTTCCAAGGAGTAAGTGTCTTTTAATTTCATGGCTGCAATCACCATCTGCAGTGATTTTGGAGTCCCCAAAAATAAAGTCTGACACTGTTTCCACTTTTTCCCCATCTATTTCCCATGAAGTGATGGGACTGGATGCCATGATTTTCGTTTTCTGAATGTTGAGCTTTAAGCCAACTTTTTCACTCTCCTCTTTCGCTTTCAGTAGATGCATTTAATATATCTTGGAAGTGGTGGTGCTGGTGGTGGGTTAGTCGCTAAATTGTGTCTGACTCTTGCAATCCTATGGATTGTAGCTCACCAGGCTCCTCTCTCCATGGGATTTCCTAGGCAACAATACTGGAGTGAGTTGCCATTTCCTTCTCCAGGGGATCTTCCCAACCCAGGGATCAAACCTGTGTCTCCTACATTGTAGGCAGATTCTTCACCAACTGATCCACCAGGGGAGTTATCTTAGGGGTGTTACTGAACCATCAAGTAATTTAAATAATTTCACTAGGCAGTGATCAAATAAGTTTAGTTATCCAGGTAGATAAATTTATAATCCATCTTAATACATCTAAGAATCTTTTCTATTACCAAAGGCACTACTCACTCCTAAGATTACATTTGTATATATATAATAATATGATTATATATGTATACCATTATAAGATTATACATGTTTATATATACATACTCTTTTGAGTGATAAAATAGTTCCCTTTGGTGGCCATTATCTTTTGATTACCTATAAAGATGCTTAGTCTAGTGATAACCTAAAAAGATGATAATAATTTATATTTGCCTTTGCCATACAAACATTAATTATGCCTTCTACAACAGATTAACTTCTTAATTATGTTTTTCTCTTTTTTTGTGGGAAAGTGGTGCATTAAATAAACACACACAAAGCAGCAGTAGGTCCAGTTTTGGAGGCCATCCATTCATTCACTCACCCATTATGCTTTGTATCCCTCCTGAATGTCAAGCATTATGTACATTCTAGGTCATATAGAGACATCTATGGGTTATATTCATGATATTTAATCACTGGTACAATGGGTACCAATCATTCAGAACGGACATTGGCTCAATAGCTCCCTGGTAATGACTACGTAAAACAGAGTCTCTGCCTCTGAGGAATTCACCTTTTCATGGGGGAAGACTGAGGAGTTAACAGGCACTCACTAACAGTAAGACAACTGATCTAAAGACGGTAAACATAGGACAATAAAACATCTTCAAATAATCCGTAAAATTACTTTCTCCCTACTTATACTTTTACCTATTCCATAATCTTGATGCAAAATTCACAATTCTGAGGCATCTAATTAACAAAAAAATTACCTTCAAAACATGTGATATAATTCAAAATTGCTTTTAAGAAAATTTTTGACAGAATTAACTTTTGAAGGTAGCAGCTTTAAAAATGCAAAAAGCTGACCCGTTGGAAAAGACCTTGATGCTATAAAAGATTGAGGGCAGGAGGAGAAGGGGGTGAGAGAGGATGAGATAGTTGGATGTCATCACTTACTCAATAGACATGAGTTCGAGCAAACTCCAGGAGATGGTGAAAGACAGGGAGCCTGGTGTGCTGTAGTTCATGGGGTTGCAAGGAGTCAGACATGACTTAGTGACTGAACAACAAGCTTTAAAAAAAAAAAAAGCCAAATAGGACATAAATTGCTCAAAGCTGCTAAATCATCTTAGAACTACCTTAAAGATTCTTTTGCTTTAAATTCTCTTATTTGCAAAATAATATACAAAGAGTATGACATGGATCATACTTCATGTTGAATATGCTTTCAGAAAATACAGTGATTCAAAAACACCAGAAATTGAAGCAAAAAAAAAAAAAAAGCCTATTTTCACTTGAATCAACTAACTAGATTATCTCTCACTCCACTTGTTCTGATTTGAGACATAGGCAGAAATGCTTAGAAGCAAATAAGTTTAAGGAGGAAACGTTTTTGTTAATTTCTATGACTAAATTGAGATAGAAATCTTTGACATGTTTGGCTCAAACTTTTCAGAGTCTTAATAAAAATATCTGAATTTTTAAAATTGATGAGTTTTCCCCAAATGTAATTTCCCCCCTGTATACAAATGTCAGAATACCTATTTTCTAAAAATATTTCTAGATATGGAGAAAAAAATAGAAGTCATGCCCTAGTGCATAAGTAAAAACTATATGCAGTTTTAATGTTACTTTGGAATAAACTTAAAATCAGACACAAAATTCTAGAGCCACCAATTAGTATGGGTTCATAGGTGATCCACCTCATTTACTGCAGTATGAGAACATTTTATGTATGTATGTATGTGAAAGTTTTGCTCAGTCGTGTCCGACTCTGCAACCCCATGGACTATACAAGTCCATGTAATTCTCCAGGTCAGAATATTGGTGTGGGTAGCCTTTCCTTTCTCCAGGGTATCCTCCCAACCCAAGGATCGAACTCAGGTCACCCGCATTGCAGGCAGATTCTTAACTAACTGAGCCACAAGGGAAGCACGAGAACATTTTACCTGTTTTTATTCTTAAAATATGTCATCAGTTATGCAGCATCTGTGAACTGCAGATGTTGCTTTGACTCATAATTTCCCCTAGGTGGCGATCTTTTCTAAGAAGCCTTGCCTACACCTCCACCGAAACGATTAACTGGTTATCAGCACCTAATGTTTATACCCTAAACTTGTTTGCTATTTTCATCTCCACTGGGAGGAAAAAAAAAAAAAATACATTTAGGGGACATAGTATGATTTTGGATTTCGTCTCCAAAATCTCAATAAATTGAAGAGATGGATGTTATCTACTTTAAAATTTAAATGCATTTTTGAGAAAAGATGCTTCACAAACATTAGATTGAATTAAGCTGGAGTTTTAATTAATCGAATGGTGACTGAAGTATGTTGCTCTCATTTTAGTTGCCAAACTATTTAAAGCTCCTTTTCTAAAATCCTGACATTATTAGTTAATGAAATGCTTCATTGATCTCTTTAGATTGATAATTGCTTTTTTCCCTTTCCTTCACACTGTTCACAACTGATGTTTTGTTGGTATACCACAGGTAAATGAGAGAAGATGAGTAAGTAGGGCTAAGCCCACTTGCATTTTAGACTCTTCTATACTGTATTGAAAAGAGAGAGAGATAATAACATAGAAAAAGAGAAACTAGTTAGATGTAAAAAAAATGATGTGGAGTGGAAAATATACTAAAATTCACAAGATAAGATCTATTTTTCTTTCTACATTCTTTTTACCCTAATATATATTTTCTAAGACAGTCAGCCTTTCAGACATGACATTCTCGTGTATTGTGTGTGTGTGTGTGTGTGTGTGCGTGTGTGTATAAATTTAGCTCCTCTGCTTTGGAACTTTATCTTTTGTTTTTGCTTGGTTTGTGTTTAAATTTTTCACTGCTGCATCTTCAGGTTTAACCTTCAATAGACACAGAGTTGGCAATGATGAAGTCTGACTCTCTCCTAGATGCTGTTACCAAGTAATTTGAAATATTCTATAATATTTTAAAAGAAAAAATGAAGGATACAGAATTAAACTATCAATTAATGTAATTTACATAGCTATTTGCAAGGCTATTTGATGTTTAAACAATTCTGGGCAGTCAGAAACCAGGAATTATCAGTATCCCCATTTTACAGATAAATTTCAAAGAAATTAAGGTCCACAATCGGGGTAAAAAACGGCAACTGAAAAGCCATGACTCAAAGCCTGTTCTTTTTCCTTTCTAAACTGAGTGGTTTGGGTTGTATCCAGCTCTTTACAATCTGACTCAAATTTTGTCCCCACTGCCTTCTACCTGCCCACATATACTGTGATTTTCTGTTGTAGTCCCTGAGAGAAGCACTGGTTTCAATTTAAAGGGAAGTTTCTCTAACTAAATGACCCCTGGGAAAGGGTTTATTGAGCCAGCTTGTGAGAACCTCTTCACTTTCTGTTTGATACACCAAGTGGAAGCAATCAGCAATAAAACTGATTATTGGCATTCAGTCCACTTACACAAAACTTGTGCAGATCCAAATGGACAAATGGAAACTTGTCCATTTGGATCTGTGATGGGGTGATTTCTATGTCTTTCTGCTCAAAATACAGCATCCATCATCCCCTGTTATCTCAATTTAGAGTCCATCCTCCATCCTTCCCCTTTGTCTCATCGATGCCCCTTTAGTCCCTCTTCTCACTATTGCCCTCCTCCTAGCGTACTTCCTGTTACCTTGGAAACCTCTAGTCAGGACCCCATGTGCACCGTAGGACTCAGTGCAAATGAAAATATAGGTCTCCTTGGGCAAGAACAGCAGGGGAAGCTTTCTTTCTTTCCTTCTGTGATCTCTGTCTAAATCCATTCTGGTGGCTTTTCTTATTATCATTCAGCATTGAGCTCCCCGAGGCAAGGGGCAAGTAGAGACTTGGCCAAGAGCCCAAGTCCTGCTCCGCAACTCTGAGTGTGGGGCTTCTATTCCTGACTCCCGTCCCTCCCCAAGCCTTTATCTAGGCCCCCTGGAGCTGGCGGCCTCCCCAGATAGTAGGGTGGGGCTGGGGAAGCCGGGCGGCCGAGGTCTTGCCCAGGGAGGTATGACAACAGGTGAGCTGAGGTTCTAAATCCCCTGTGTATTCTTCGTCCTCCCAAGGATCACATTTCACTTGCAAAACACAAATTCGGAGAAAAAATTGATAAGAATTTCAAGGCGCTATCCACAGAAGGCAGAGTGCCTTTGCAGAGAGAGACCCTGTTTATGGGCCCCAGGAGGCCACACGGAAAGCCAGGGGACCCCACTAAGGTGAGCAGCTTTCCAGGCATTTCCTGCCTTTTCTCAGACAGAGCCTTCTGTCCTCTGAAATTGGTGTTCCCCTAAGGAACCGGGTGCTTTTTGAGGTTGCCTTAGCATACACTGCTTACTCTCATATGCTCCTGACAATGGGGGTGGGTGGAGGAACTGGAGGCATAACCCCCAGCTCCATGACTGGCCTTGCTCTTCCAACTTAATGTAAATGAGGTGTACTGAGGGGCAGTCTCTATACACTTCCTCTTTATCCATCAGCCTTTTGAATGCTGTTCACCTTCTCTTGATTATTGACTGCCTCTAGAGCATGGTCTTCCTCTCAACCCCAACTCTGCTTTCCTCCTAGGTAGGTTAGAACTCATACACTAATCCCTATTTCACGGGCCCTTGGCCTCAACCCCAGTGGCCTTCCACTCTCTCTAGTCACTTAATTTGTCATACTGAGTCTTGCCATAGTTGAGAGCCACCAGACCAAGGAAATCTTAAAATTTAACCTCCTTACATTCCAACTTTCTTCTCTTGCTCTGCTTTCTAATCCCTTACATGCTCATAAAGAGTGAGAGAAACACATTTTTGGATGCAGTAGAAATAAGGTTTTGATTTCTGTCTTGAGAGTTTTAAATTGTCCTGTGTCAAATTATTCTGTGTCATATATTTCACAACTTTTGTAGTTGATATCAGGTACTTTTGATAATGCTATCACATTTCCAGCTATTGCACACACACACAGACACACACAGACACACACACAGACACACACACTTTTATTCCAGAAAATTAAGAAAAGGAACATACTTTCTTCTCCATTCTCCATCCTGCCAAATCTCTCTGAAGGCTCACTACACATTTAGTTTAAGTTCTTTGAGACTCTCAAACCCTCCAACACTCATTTTTCTTTCACGCTGCCAAATCCTTTCTGGCTTTGTGTTGATCAATGTGTCTAAATTTCATGATCTATTACTTGAACTGCTTTATTGAATATCTTCAACTTCTTTCCTTTTCCATTGAACCAACCCAGAAAACTGTTTGAACACTAGGTCAATAATGATCAAAAATAGCATAAAATATTACATGCTTTATATGTTTTATCTTGGTTTTATCTTATTTAATCTTCACAATGATTGAAGGAGGTGAATTATATTGAATAATTCAGGGCTTCCCTGGTGGCTTAGATGGTAAAGAATCTTCCTGCAATGCAGGAGACCCAGGTTCCATCCCTGGGTTGGGAAAATCCCCTGGAGAAGGGAATGGCTACTCACTCCAGTATTCTTGCCAGAGAATTCCATGGACAGAGGAGATACTGATAATTAGATTAATTATTATAATTATCCCCAATTTACAGATAAAGAAACTGAGGATTAGTGAGGCTCAAAAACTTATTCATGTTATTTCTTAAGTTAGAATTTTTGGTTCTCAAACCATTATATGAAAATATCATCCAGAGCTCTTGTTACTTAGGGTTTCTGGGTCTTGCCATGAAAATTCTCATCTGGGAAAATTTGCAGGTAGTGTGGGAATTCTGCATGTTTTTGCAAGCTCCCTCAGTGACTCTGGCTGTGATCCTCATCTTGCTCTTCTATAACTCTCTTTTCTGTAGGTGTTGTTTGGACATTTTTGATAAATGGGAGACTTGTTCAGAGGGAGATGGCAGCTTGGGTAGCTCTCATTTTTCCATTTGGACCATGGCAATCATTTTACTATTGCCCTCTGGAGAGTAGAGTGAGACCAGATGGATCTGGGTCCAAAACCAAACTGACTTTGAAAGATAAATCATACAATGCATAACATATACTGCCAGCTTTCATTACCAGTCAATCATATGAAAAATAATTTTATTTCAATTGTTGACTTGAAACTGCAGCATTATTTATTAGCAAGTCTAATGATTTGCTCTTTAAAACAAAAAAAAAAAACTGATTTTTGTCTATTGTGACTTAAAAGAAAATTTCAACAGTATCCATAAACTGTTGTAGTACTTCTTGTTCTGACCATGAGAAAGTAATACGCATGGAGATATGCACTGACTTCTCTTTATAATTATTCAACTAGTGATTAGAGGAACATTATAAATATTATTATAATGAATTTTTATATAAACATCCTACAAATAAACATGTTGTAATAATAAAATACATCAATAGCAAAAACATCCAGCATTTCATCTTTGCATAATAACCCATTGTTTTATTTTCTTGTTAATAATATATGTATAATAAACAGTATTGCCTTTGAAAGTCTGGGATTCTATGCTCATTAAAGGCAGTGTCACTCTTCCACAATCCCTACATTTGCAAGTCAACCTGATTTAACTGGATTCACTTTATTCAAGTCTAGTGGATCTGAAGAACCCCTGAAATGTTATATTCCATTCCTTTTCCCCCTTATGTCACTAGTTGCTTTATTAGATGTAGACAGCTGGGAGAGCATATGTTTCTTTAAAAGAAACCTTTAAAATTAAAATTTGGAGAGCATATTTTTAAAAGCCTCCAAAAGTAGGGTGAATTTTGCTTCTTATAAGACTCATGAAATGTCTGGAAGGATTCAAACATTAACATGTTAAGAAGCCACACTCTACATTTGAAGGTAAGCTGTAACAGAAGTTAAGTCCAGAGATATTTCAACTCTTGCTGCAGTTTCATATAAATCATTTAGATTAATGGCCTTATATGTCTTCATTTATAAATTTAACAATGCTTGCTTTATTTATTTTTATTTTTTTTAAGGATCAAATGAAGTGACGAAAAGATGATAAAGCTGAGAGACAAGGAGGGGAAAAGAAATAGTGTTCATTAGACATCCATTGTATTCCAGGCAATATGCCAAGCACATCACATATATTTTTTCATTTAATTCTCACAATCTGCTCAGTAGAGTAGACATATTGGCCCATATTTTAAGGAAAGGCTCTAAGAAATTAAATAGTAGCCTTGATTAGCAAATTCTTCTAGTTCCACCTTCCAAATGAATCAAGAATCCAACCACTTCTCACTACCTTCACTCTGACCACTGTGATCCAGGCTATCACCAGTTCTCTTCAGGGCGACTGAAATAGTTTAACTCTTTTCCTATTTTTGTGTTTGTCTTTCTACAGTCTGTTCTTAACACGTAAGAGGGAGCCTTTTAAAATTTGTCAAATCATTCACACCTCTGCTCAAAACCCTCAAATAACTTCCAAACTCATTCAGAGTAAATGCCAAAGTCCTTAATGAGTCACAGAGCTCCCGCATTATCTGGGCTCCAATATCCTATTATTTCTTTGGCTTGGATCTCTTACTATTCTGTTCTTTGCCAGCTATGATTTGGCCACACTGGCCAGCTGAACCCCCTCCTTTCACCTTGCAGTTCTTCAAACGTTGTGGTCGTACTTCTGCTTGGGGCTTTTGCACAAGACTGTTTTCTCCCAACATAAATTCTCTTTCCTTAGCTGTCTTCATGTACCTCCTCATCTCTTTCCAACCTTTGCTCAAATGTCTCAAAAGTCTAGTGAAGCTTTACCTAAACTGCCTTATACCCAACCTCCTGCTTGAACGCCCTCTCTCTTGCTTTACCTTACTTTGTTACAACATACCATCTGCCATAGGAAAAAAGTATTAATTTGACAGTTTCTCCCATTTATCCAGTAAATAAGCCTCATGAGGGTAGGTAAGCTTAAGTATCTTCAAAGCATTATATCCCAGTCCTAATCCATGCTGTTGTTGCTGTTTAGTTGCTAAGTCATGTCTAACTCATGTGACCCCATCAACTGTGGCCCACCAGACTCCTCTGTCCATGGAATTTTCCAGGCAAGAATACTGGAGTGGGTTGCCATTTTCTTCTCCAGGGAATCTTCCCGACTGAGGGATCGAACCTGGGCCTCCTGCACTCCAGGCAGATTCTTTACCACAGAGCCACCAGGGAAGCCCAATCCTCATCCATAAAAGGGATTATAATAGTATTTTTCTCAGAGAATTTTTGCTAGGATTAAATGAGATAAAGCATGTAAAACCCATCCTGGTGCCTGGAACATTTAAATTCTTAGTATTATAATTCTTCCTGTTAACTATTTATGCAAGAGATATGTCAACTTTCTAAATCAAGAGTCTTTCTTTCTGTAATTTGGTTCAAATCTATTACCAGGTGAGAATGAGAAGAAGGAAGGAAATGGAGACATTTTTGCTCACCTTCCCAAGGAAAATATGTGTGAGAATAAAAGTGAGAAATATGAAAACAGTCTTGATGGACACAGGTTAAATAGATTAAATAAAACTAGAGTCATAGATTTCTAGATCAGAAAACTAATGTAGTATACCAGCAAGTATTATAATTCTGTTGGAGTGGTTGAAGGGACAATGAGTTCATCTCCCTCTTCCTGGGCTGAACTTAGATAAATCATTGAAAGCAGTTTGTCATCTAAATGACTCTAATAGATATATATGAAAGAATATTTCAAGATCTTTTGCTGAAGTTTGTTGCAGTGTTTTATCACTATATTATCAGATTCTCCTTCAAGTAACTTTTCATCTATTTCTAGAATTTTAATCTATTTCATCCAGTTCTGGCTAGTATCCTAACGCAGGACCTCTGGCCTCAGTCCTGTGAGCTTCAGCTTGAGTACTTTAATTAATCAACGAGCTGTTTCCTGAGCCTTGTGCCAAGTATGGGGCTGGGCTTAATAACAAGTTCTAATTCATGATCCTCTTTGCTATACTCTGACCTCCTTGGAGTCCCCAGAGTCCCTTTCATCTTTTCTAATGGTCTCATTTTCATTTTTGTGGATCCTCTTTGAATGAGCTCCAATTTCTCTGCGACTCTCATAAATACTTCAGGAAAGCCTTGATTATTGCCAAATATGGGAGGAAGATGACTACTCATGATAAGTCTGTCATATTCCTATTCATATATACTCCAGCATAATGTTAGCCTTTTAAATAATTGCTTTATGCTGCTGAATCATCAATTTGTGTTCTATGCTGAGCATTAAGCCACCCCCTCCTCCCACAGTACTTGAGCACACTCAGTCTTTCTTAAATCATTTTGTTTTTTTGTCCCTCACTGTTCTAGCTTTCATTCAAACTAATGGAATTCAGTCCTGTTTTTAAAAGTTGTTTTTCTACATATTCAAGTTATATTCTCATCTTTTTAAATATTAGCAATTCTTCCTACACCCTTCCTAGTTCAGTTTTATTCAACGCAATATTTGGCACCTATTAGGTGTCAGGAACTGTACTAGATATTAAGGGTGTAAAATGGGTAAATGTGAGCCTTATTAAGAAGTTCTCAATACAGAGGTAACAGAAAATTTATTAAATTCCACATCCAAGGTAGAGGGTTACATACATTCAGAAAGAGATCACTTAGTAGGCTTCCTAGTAGAGATAATGTTAACTTGAGCTTTTAGGACTAAATGGGAATTAAGTCATGCAATAAATATTATGGCATTCCAGGCAGAGTAAACTGTATAATTAGTATAATTAAAAGTTTAGAGGCTTACAGCAGTGAATATACATGGCAACTATAAACAGCTTCTTACCACCAGTAGAAAATGCAAGCTGAGAAACTGAGAAACTTACTAAACATCGTTTCAACTTCACTAAGGAAGTAAGTAGAGATTATATGATCTTTGGCTGCCTGGTGGTTGAATTATCCTTAATGCAATTGAACCTCATAATTTGCAGATTCCACATTTGTGAATTTGTCCATGTGCTAAAATTTATCTAAAACCCCCAAATCAACAGCTAAGTGCTTTTACCTAGACAAGGGCAGAGTGATGAGGAGTTTAAGCCATCCACCCTGCACATTCCCAGCTGAGGTCAAACAAGGTGACTCCATCTTCTTATTGCAACTCTCACACTGTAAACAAGTATCCTTTTTGAGGTCTGTTTAGTGCCATGTGTTTTTGCATTGAGCTTTGTGTTGGTGGTTTTGCTACTTAAAATGAAAGACTTTTGGATGCTGTGGGAGAAGGCGAGGGTGGGATGATTTGAGAGAACAGCATTGAAACATGTGCATTATCGTATATGAAATAGATTGCCAGCCCAGGTTTGATGCATAAGACGGGGTGCTCAGGGCTGGTGCACTGGGATGACCCTGAGGGATGGGATGGGGAGGGAGGTAGGAAGGGGGATGTTTGAGAATGGGGAACACAAGTACACCCATGGCTGATTCTCGTCAATGTATGGCAGAAACCACTACAATATTGTAAAGCAATTAGCCTCCAATTAAAACAAATAAATTAATTTTAAAAAATGGCCCCAAAGCATAAGGCTGAAGTGCTAGCTAGAGCTCCTAAAGTGAAAGAAAGCTGCTATGTGCTGTGTGGAGAAGATATGCATGTTAGATAAGCTTCAAAATTAATAAGGCTTAACTAACAAGTAGTTCCATCTCTCAACAAAATCATGGCAGTGCCTAAATGTCTGCATTCCATCCATGTGAAGAGTAGCTGTAGCTGTCCCATTTCATTATTTAAGTGCATTGACACTGTTGCCAAGACTTGCTTAACTTTGACCACCACCAACAATGAAATCCCGGAGTAAAACCTGCGCTTTATCTGTGCTGACCACATTCAGTTCTACCAAAATGGGCACACCTTGAATTTGCAGACATTCAACGGCTCTTTCTTGCTAATGAATCTACTGCTGGTGATGTTGATAATGAAAAACAGAAAGATATCTGAGCAAATCTCACATTCGCCTAAAGTGTAAAAGATGTACCCAGGCTAGGAAAATACATACTTTGAGGCTATGCTCAGTAAAGTTAAATAAAACTGCTTTCGCATACATGACTCTAAACTAGCCTCAGTTATGGACAGCATCACCTCTGATCATGAGAAGTCTACGGTCTACTGCATTTTTGAGGGTAAGAATTATAGTGGATATTATAAAGAGAAGGGATTAAAATGCTATGGAGTTTTAATGGTGTTTGAGACCATACTTGATAATAGGGAGAAGGATCTGATTTTCTTGAGTAAACGCATCCAAAGTCAGAAAAACACAAGGCATGTTAAGAAAACATCTAACATGCTTTGAGTATACAGACTTTGTGAAGGTAAGAAAGAGGAAATGTGACTGAAAACCATGCTGTTCTCTTAAATGCGATTGGAGGTTTTTGAGCAGAGGCATAATATGAAGGAGCTTCCCTGGCGGCTCAGACAGTAAAGAATCAACCTGCAGTGGAGGAGATCAAGGTCTGATCCCTGGGTCAAGAAGATCTCCTGGAGAAAGGAATAGCAACCCACTCCAGTATTCTTGCCCGGAGAATCCCATGGACAGAGGAGCCTGGGGTGCTACAGTCCATGAGGTCACAAAGAGTTGAAAAACTAAACACATAATATGAGGAGGGGCCATCATGCAGCAGAGTGCCGGAGGAGGCGCATGGAGCAGGTCAGGGCATCTGGGTAGGGCTCATGAGAGATTTTGAGGCTTATGAAAGGGTGGTGGCAGGAGAAATGGAAAAGCAGACAGAAGTGTGAAGAATTATAGAGGTTTCACATACAGGAAGCCAAGAGTGAACAGCCTGAGTTACTAAAAGAACGTGTGAGCCATTCATGGTCATAGGAAATTCAGGTGAAGCAACCGGCTGAATTCCTTTTCCCCATGCTATATGCCAAAAGATGTTTAAGTGGAAATGTAAGAGTGGGAAGTTGGTAAATGGAGGATGGATCATGAAAGAACTTGGAATAGGGTTGATTATTTAGAAGACATCTGCTTTAAAAAGTAATCTTAAGGCCTATAAAGTAAAGATCCTTGTGCTACATAAAATGAAAGTGATCAGTGTATGCTACAAATGTAGAAACACATATATAAAATGCATAGCATATATATGTTGTTATATGTGTGTTCAGATGCGCTCTTTTATTGAATCTTCAGTGTAATTCTGTGGGTCAGTTGTTACAGAATGAAAAGGAGAGGGAAAAGTTTTTCATTTTGAAAACATCTAGAAAAAAAAATTTTTTTTAATGCTCCTCTCTCCCCTTCCCTATGGGAAAGAATGAAAAAATATGAAAAGATGAAACTGAGCCCAGAGGGTGGTGGAAATGGCTTGCAAATGTCAAAGACCTTGACTTGCTTTTGTCTTGGTCCAGGTACCTATTATTTTTATCTGGATTGTAAGGAAAGAATTCTTCCTGGGTTTTCCTGCCTTTCAATTCACTGCTTTTCCTTCATCTGCCAGACTGACCTTTAAAATTTAGACTATTTTGCCCCTCAGCTTTTCCTTGTGGCTCAGATGGTAAAGAATCTGCCTGCAAAGCAGAAGACCTGGGTTTGATCCCTGGGTGGAGAAGATGCCCCGGAGAAGGGAATGGCTACCCACTCCAGTATTTTTGCCTGGAGACTTCCATGGACAGAGGAGCCCAGAAGGCTACAGTCGATGGGATCACAAAGAGTCAGACACGACTGAACAACTGACGCTTTAAATACCTCCAGTGGCCTCCTCCTTTTTGATTACAACGTTAAAGTCCCCTCCAGTCTCATTCTCACTTTTGTTCCAAACTCACTCAGGGACACTCAGCATTTCCCAGACCCAGACATATACCTTTAGATCTGTGACGTTTTTCTAATGTTGCTATTTCTGTCTGCAAACCTACTTCCTTCCAGATACTCCTAGAAAAATCTTACTTAGCTGACAAGTTTCAGATCAAATAAAATAGCCTGAGACCATTTTCTGATTTCCATATCCCAAGCAAATGCTAAATCCTATGCTGCCCAAGTAGCCAGACCAGGCTGATGTTGGGTTAACAACTTCAGCTAAATCTTATGAAAACGTGTCAGGACTGATTCATTTGGGATTACTTTACTGCATAAAATTTAGCAAACAGAAAGGGGATAACTCTAGGTTTTATTTGTTGGTTTATTTTTAGTGAACATATTAGGGTGCTAACGTATTAGGGTGCTTGCAGTTTTGAAGATGTATCTATGTTAATACCATCAGCATAGATTTAATTGAAACTGGCACTGGGTGTACATGAAATCAAAGTGCAACCAATATTCTTTATGTTTAGTACAACACAGACCTGCTCAGGCATGAGAAGTATCATGATAAATGGCAACCTCAGCAAATGTTTGCTGCAAACCAGGATCTGCTTTAATGTCTGTCTGTTGTGGGAAGATTATATGGACTTTCAATCAGACCCTCTTAATTATATAGACACAATCATATTATAAACATGCACAGGTTATATTTGAGCTTTAATTATAACTATAAGAGTATGATTTTATAAAATAATAAAAACATTTAGTTTATTCCTTTGGAACATGACTCAATATGCACCTTCAGAAGCACAAATTGAATTTCTAAATATTGCTATTATCACACCTACAGGTGTGATCCTAAAACCAGAGAGCTAACTGCCTATGAATTCAATTCTCAGAACTGATAACAGAGTATGGCATTAATGAAGACTCAGGAAAGACAAGAGGACTTTTCAGAGTTTCAAGCCATTAAAATTATATT
The DNA here is from genome assembly GCF_042477335.2 of Ovis canadensis. NCBI lineage: Eukaryota > Metazoa > Chordata > Mammalia > Artiodactyla > Bovidae > Ovis > Ovis canadensis. The sequence goes on along the minus strand of NC_091247.1, from coordinate 133,042,821 downwards.
TCACTTTTGTCCTTCATAAACTGCATCTGAGCTCCAACATACACCATCTAACATTAGACTAAACACAACTTCCCAGTATCTGCTATAAAGCAAGAGCTTTGTGTGCTAGTTAAACTGTAATACAAGTGAAAAAGTGAAAATGTTAGTCGCTCAGTTGTGTCTAACTCTGTGACCCAATGGACTATAGCCTGAGCCCACCAGGCTCCTCTGTGCCTGGAATTCTCCAGGCAAAAATACTGGAGTGGGTTGCTGTTCTCTTCTGCAGGGGATCTTCCCGACCCCCGGATAGAGCCTGAACCTGGGTCTCCTGCTTTGTGTGCAGATTCTTTACCATCTGAGCCACCAGGGAAGCCCCAAATTGTAAAGCAAATATGTACTTTAAGAAGGTAATCTACTGAAGATACTTTGCATGTTGCACTTGCCAAGAATTTTGTTGTTATGAAACTGGGAAATATTTTTCAAAAAGTAATGGTTTGCGGAATAAATTTCGCAAACAAGTTAATAAAATATTAGTGAACACTGAAGAAATTTTGATAGGCATTAGGAAAAGGTTACAACTTCAAAGCTTATTAGAAATTCTATTTCACCTCTTGTTTTTACCAATAATCAAACCCTCCCACCCTCTACTCTGTGTAAAAGTGTTTCTGGTCAACCTTATGATAACAAGTGCTTTTGTCTCATAATTTGTGTGTTCTCCTCAGTTCTTTGTGCTTCCCAGGTGGTTCTGTGTTAGAAAATCCACCTGCCAATGCAGGAGATGCAAGTTCAACCCCTAGGTCAGGAAGATCCCCTGGAGGAGAAAATGGCAACCCGCTCCAACATTTTTGCCTAGAGATCGCATGGACAAAGAAGCCTGGAGGGCTACAGTCCATAGGATCAGAAAGAGTCGAACACAACTGAGCACACACATATTCAGCTCTTTCGTCATTTCTGGTAGGAAGATAAGCAACTTTAATTAATCTTGCCTCTTACTTAAATAACCTATTCTGTAGTGATTCATCTCACTTCACTCTCTTTCTCTTATTCATGTCTTGTTAATTCCCCAGTGAATTCTCCATACTTACCATTTTTCATCTGCTCAAGTGTAACTGGAAGTCCTCATTCTCATGTCTCCTTCAACACTTATAGTTGACAGATTTATTTTATCGAGTTGAGACTATTATTTCTCACAAACAATCAACCCTAGGGCTTGGGGTGCTACTGCCTGAAACTGGAAAACAATTCCCCCAGAAGAATCTAACACATGATCAGAGGGTACACAGAAGGAGTTGTGGACGGACATGCACTCCATGAAGGCAAAGAGCTTGAGAACGTTCCACCGGGAGAATAAGGGCATCTAACATTCTAAGTCACAAGTATAAGGAAGGAGGCTTAGGAAGGCAAAACAGATCCTCACTGAGGGGCTTGGTGAGAATCTGAAGAGTGATATTATAGGATCTAATATACAGGCTGGGAACCAAGGCAAAGAACTCTCAGGGCTCAGCACCAAGGAAGGCATTGTTGAGCTCAGCCTGAGCAGTAGACATAAAGCCCAGGAACAAGAATGATCTGGATGCCAAATAACGTCTTTCAGGGTCAGAAACCTAGAGCTAAACCAGTCCCAGAAAGCAGGAAGTGAACTGGATCCACTAGGAGTAGAAATAGTCCAATGGTGGGAGGGAATAGGATTGCAGATAGGAGTGAAGAAGTGAAGAAAATGAAGCCAAACAGCATCTTGGCATAGGTTTCTCCCTCCCCATTCCCTCATGTCTTTGCACCAACACATATTTATATCTTTTAAAAACTTTTCCATTCAGATTCACAGGAGAAAATTTCTCCAAGAATAACTATTTAATTTTTCTTTTTTTCCAGACAGGGCATTTGATCTTGAAGAGTCCATGGAGGATTTCTTGAAAGACTTGAATTTTCTCTTCTTTAGAGCTGTGTCTTATACCTTCACAGACTTGTGATTTTAGTTATCCATACATGGTTAAGGGCCATATTATAAAGAAGAAGCCAACAAGGAACTGCTCATGATATTGACATTTTATTGGCCTAGGATGAGTGGACAATGGTCTCAATTTAGATTCATTGAATGATTCTTATCCTGTAAATGGCTGTGGTTTTATATGAGCTTTTTTTTTGTTTGTTTGTTTTACTTTTAATACTTCACAGCATCCATTTGGATTAGAATATGGGAATCACTCTGCAAAACTTGAGAAGCTTATCAAAATGTTAATAGCAAAGAAGCAGATCAAATTTATAGGATGTTCCTGTGTCTCTAGCAACTGAAGGCCCCTATAAACAGTACTTGAAAAACCCAGAATATTCTATTAATAAAAATAAAAGTAAGTGTTCCATCTGGATTGTAAACCAATCTCACCCTACTCCCTTCTAGAACCTAACTCTTACAGTGCTCTTTCTAGCAGTCTCGTAAGGATTCCTGACCTTTATTTTTATTTTTCTCCATTCTCTGCCTTCTAAAAATTAAATATTTTTTTTGCTTGACTATGCTTTCATTTTACCTTTCTCCTTTCTCTTTCCTGACAGCTTTTATGTCAAGTACCTGCCATTTTTAGAACAATCAAGAAGAAATCATAGTAAATCTTTTGGACCTCTCTAATATGAAAAAATTGGGCGAATGAATGCTGGTCTTTCTCTGACCATGCTGCGTGTGAGATCTTAGGGCTACTCTCTACTTGTGGTGTACAAGCTTTTCATTGAGGTGACTTCTCTTGTTGTGGAGCAAAAGCCCTAGGGCACATGGGCTTTAGTAGTTGCAGCTCCTGGGCTCTGGAGCACAAGCTCGGTAGTTGTGGTACCATTTAGTGGCTTAGTTGCCCCATGTGGGATCTTCCTGAATCAGGGATGTCTTCTGCATTGACAGGCAGATTCTTTACCACTGAGCCACCAGAGAAACCCTAATGATTCTTAAATGTTTTCTTGTAGCAGAGTATTATGATGCTAAAAATACAAGTTTTTAAGGAACTAGAATTTTAGATAGTTTTTAGAACTAAATCTATAAAAAAGATAACTTAGTTTAACTCCCTTTTGTGCAAAGAAGAAAATAATTATTGTTTAGGATATAGTATATGCTTGAATAATATAGCTTTTCATCATTGATTTATACTTTTCCAATTCATAACATTAGTGTATACTCGGTGAAGGACTAAATAGCAATATGTAGCTCTTATTTTTAAGAAGATGAAGTACAGCTCTTTAAGTATATATGGCAGAATACCACTATATCAATATTATTCTCTTTTTCAAGTTATCCAGGATTCAATACATTCAGTAATTATTGCACTAAAAAGTTCCAGTTTGAGAAATGTGGGTATCTTTTGCATTTATTAATGATAGAAGCTGATGTGAGATATTTTGACCTATTTATTCACATTACAGTAGAAGAGTGACCAAAGTTGTCATAAAAATATCCAACATGTACATAGCACTTACTATGTGTCAGACACTATCCTAAGCATTTTCTATATATTAACTCATAGAATCGTCACAACCACACAAGATACCTGTTTTTGAGATAAATTAAGGTTCAAAGAGGTCAACTTATTTGCTCAAGGAATGTGGAAAACTTGCAATTCAAAGGCAGCAGTGTGTTCCAAGATCATTGCTTCTAAATCTGCATTCTTCTGTCTCTTTTAAGGATCCTCTATTTCTATCTCCCAGCTTTGCTTGTCTCTTCTTAGCTTGATTCACATGCTATATCCCTTACTCCAAGATGGCCCCTGGCAAGCCTGAAGGAAAGATAGAAACTCTATTTCCAGATGAGGAATTACATCAGTCTAGCTCAATCACTCTGCTGAAGCTGAAACTCCAATACTTTGGCCACCTCATGAGAAGAGTTGACTCATTGGAAAAGACCCTGATGCTGGGAGGGATTGGGGGCAGGAGGAGAAGGGGATGACAGAGGATGAGATGGCTGGATGGCATCACCGACTCGATGGACATGAGTTTGGGTAAACTCTGGGAGTTGGCGATGGACAGGGTGGCCTGGTGTGCTGCGATTCATGGGTTTGCAAAGAGTCAGACATGACTGAGCGACTGAACTGAACTGAACTGAGCTCAATCACTGTAGCCAAGGAAAATGTGGTACTGGGATTGGCTGGGTCTCAGTCACGCAACAGCCCTTTAACTGATTGAAATTGGTTCTACAAAAGCCACTTCAAGACAGATATTAGGATATACCTATACATTTAAATCTAGCAAGAATTGAAGTGGAATGTGGATTGAGCTAAATAAGAATGGAGGACTCTTAGGAATAAACTCACCTCAACTCACTGGGATTTTTCTTTTCTCTGGTGAATATAATTCAAATGCAAATTTTGCCCTGGATACCATACTATTTTTGTTGCATTCTTCAAAAAATTGTACAGAAGTCCCTTTCAACATTCTCCTTAGGGTCTAGAGGTCCCTGTTGATGTTACAGTTCATGAAACCAGCTTTTGAGTAATTAATTAAGTTCCAGGCATTAATTTCAGAGCTGAAGGCATATTGTGGGGAAGCTTTCCATGGGAAAGTCAGAGGTAACTTGGGCTTGACAGTATACCAGATACACATTTGGGTGTAAGTGGTTCAAAGCCTGAAAATGCTGAAAATGAAAGACTGCTGCATAGATAGCCTCCTTCAGGGGTGACTATGCAAGCAAGCCTCTAGTGAAGAGACTTTATCCCCCGCCCCACAGATCCTGTCATCAGATCATTTTTTATGCACTGATCAGTACTTTCTGGGTCTCATCTTCCCTTATGTTAGCTTTCCAAGCTTGGCCCTCCTGGCATTCAGGCTATCCTCTGTGGCCTTCCTTTCTTGTCAAACTTCTTTGGCATCCTTTACCTATACTCCCCTTTTACTGCTCTATAGAAAAACTCTCTTCTCTCCCTGTTACTCACAGTGGTTCTTTTCGGACAGTAAGATGGATCCAGCTTATAAATTCAAAACTGCACCCTATTATTAACAATGGAACTGCCTCTTCCACTCCCTCTAGAGGGCAGTGAAAGCTCAATCTTTGGAGAGTCTCAGGGCTTTCAGGTGGCCCTTATCTGATGGCTTATTCTAGAAAGAGTTCCAGAAAAGGTGATGAAGGTATTCAGGAATTGGGAACAGATTCAATATAAACTCTGTCTCTGGTAGAGAAATACTTTATTCCTAAAATCTAGCCAATGGGCGTTCCTACTTTCCTTGCCCTGTGTATGAACACAGGAAGCCACGGACAGCCCGGATGTGCAATCAAAGATTTCTGAGTGCACTGTGTGAAAGCCTCAGCCACTGTGCTACAGAGATCCTGGATGGAGCAGCTTCCTTGACCACACTCACTTCTAAACAAACCTACCTCTGTGACAGCACTGGCTGCCTGAGTTGTCATGTTTATAACAGATGGTCCCTTGACTATAGGCTGGTCAGACAACAATAATCTCTTGGCCTGACTTGAAATGATGACTCGGGTCTGCCTAGTTCTTGCATCCACAAACTTAAATTTCAAATGATAAATGCATGAAATATTTTCCAGTGAGCAGTGTGATTTTGAGGTGCAAAGTTATGATATAGAGAAACGGCCTAATAAATTGATACACAAACTAAAGTTATGAAGAAGGGTAAAGTAATGATAAAACTGATGGGGTGCAAAGAAGCAGATTCAACCTGAGGGAGGAGAAAACAGGTGACCTCCATAATGAACTTTTTATATTAACAGCTTTCTGCTTATAATATATGCATATCTTTACATAAAAGGATGTGTACTCTCAATCAGTTTTGATTTTAAAAGTTCAGCTTCTTTTTGATATATTTTAAATAGTCGTTGATCCTTTTGGAGTCATTTCCTACCAGGTTCCTCTTATTCCTAACAGTATTCGGAGTCTCACCAGTTTCCTCATCCCCCTCAAAGGCCTCCCCTCAATAGTTAGAGACTTCTGAACCTGCTGTTTTACTATTGGTAATAGAAACACTTTCCCAGCACTCTGCTGATGGCCCCTGTCAAATGGGCTCTTGGTAGAAGTATGAGAGACTCTTCATTGCAGAGATAGAGTATTTGGTTGACCTTTCCTAAGATGATCCCCTAACCTGGTAATTCCCCAGTTGGGGATCTCTTAGTTTCTTTCCCTCTTTGCTTCTGGCTCCCGACATGGACTTGCCGTTAAGACTGTTTTGTTCTGAGGAGCTCGTAAACAATCTAACCCTATCTTCTCAGGCCTTTCATAAGCTAGCATTAAATTATAGCCTGACGTTTTACCCCACTGTTTTCCATAGACTCTGCATCCAAGCTCAGGCAAGGAATTAACCAAATTCAGTTCTTTGGAGTTGGATGGTTGAAGTTGTCATTTATTTACTGGCTGTTAGCTTTGGGTTGCCCCTAGTTCCCAAAGTCACTCTCTGTTCTTGCATGTCCTTATAGGAGCCTTGTACATGGGCTTCTACATCTCAGAGCCAGCACTGAATACTTATCCTACATAGACTTTTCTGTACATTCCCTTTTCCTGTACCTTCTTTCCTCCTTCTTCATGAGCATCTATCTCACTGACTCCACTTGAGAATGTTCTTTGCTTGAAAAACCTCCTGTGATTAGATTGAACCTGCTCAGATAATCCAAGACAATCTCCCAATTTTAAGGTCAAGGTCTGTAACTTTAATTTCAATCACAAAGTCCCCTTTGCGATTTAGCATAACATATTTGCAGGCTCCAGGAATAAGGGTCTGGACATCTTTAGGGGTTCATTCTACCTTTCACGTTTGTCTGGTTCCTATATGTGACCCAGTTTTCAGACTCAATCTTATTGATCTTTCCCCACAGGAAACATCTTGCAGTAGTTTGACAAATGGACACGGTAATGATTTTCCCCATTTATTCCTAGAGGTAACTACGGTCATTTCCTCTGGTAACTGCACTGTGAGAGGGTGATGCTTGTACATTTGGATGGCTATTGAACTTACTAATCATGGCCCTCCTGTTTGAGTGTAGACATATGGGACCAGGTAATAAACGGAGTTCTGGCCAAGATCAAGCCCACAAGGGATCCACTGAGTTTATAGATCCAGATGGTGGTTATTTTATCACTGTCTGAATGTATAATTTTAACAGGCACACTTGGTGATTGTGATAACTCTCACATCAAGTCCTGCTCCTGTGAGGTAAGAGCTCTCATAATATGCAAAGCCAAGAAGAACCCTGTGAAATTCTCCCTCTCCAAGATAGTAAAAAGGTAATATATCTCCAGCAGATGGTGGCTACAGAGCTCATCAAACATTTGATAAGCCAGAACAGTTTTCCCCATGTCATTAAATCAGACCAGAATAATACATTTTACACTAAAGGAGAAGCAGGAGTAGGCTTACGACTATGGGAACCATTAGTTACAGTACAGACCAGACCACTCAGAAACTGCAACTTGACAGAGCCTTGGCAAGCCAATGAAAGGTACAACTGAAGCCCCAGCTTCTCTCAGTGTAGAGCCCATGGGGTGGCCTGACAGTCATGCATGTGTGCTAAGTGTCTGACTCTTTGCGACCTCAGGGACTGTAGGTTGCCAGGTGACTCTGTCCATTGGATTCTCCAGGCAAGAATACTGGAATGGGTAGCCATTCCCTTCTTCAGGGGATCTTCCTGACCCAGGGATTGAACCTGTGGCTCCTGCATTGCAGGCAGATTCTTTACTGCTGAGCCACCAGGGCAACCAATATTCATCTTACCCCCTAAGTCTTTCTCAGTGTCTGCCTCTCAGACAAATCAACCTGCTACATGTATACTAGCTACTCCACCAATACTGGTTGAGATGCACATAACTAAAGTTTCTTCATAAGCTGATGCTCATATATTCTGCAGTGGACGTTGTGCTCAAATCCTCTATATGCATTCCTTCCAGATCAGCTTAAACAATGAGGGGTAGTCTACTCAGCTGGCTAGGGCCAGTTGTTTCACTGGCTTCACAATGTACGCTCAGTCCAACCACTTCTAATCTTCACTGTTAGCATCCTTCTCTAAGCCACAAAGTTCTTTTCACCCCTACCCCTGTTCTAGTCTCCTATGTCTGATTCTGTACTTGCCACCCTACAGTAGATTCTCTGTTGACAGAGTGATCCTTTTCAAAACGTAAATCAGATCACACCACTCTTTTCTTCAAAATCATCTGATGCCTGCCTATCCCCCTTAGGGGCTTCCCTGGTGGCTCAGATGGTAAAGCATATGGGAGACCTGCAATATGGGAGACTCAGGTTCGATCTCTGGGTCAGGAAGATCCCCTGGAGAAGAAAATGCAACCCACTCCAGTACTCTTGCCTGGAAAATTCCATGGATGGAGGAGCCTGGTAGGCTACAGTCCATGGGTTTGCAAAGAGTTGGACATGACTGAGCAACTTCATTTTCTTTTTCTTTATCCCCCTTAGAAAAAAATCCAGCATATTTCTCAAGGCCTAGAACACATCATGATCTTCCCCCATTGCTAAGTTTCTGACCTCAGCTCCTTCCATATTCTAGGTTTCTTATTCTCTTCTAGCCACTTTGCCTTCCACGGTGTTTCTTGACTCAAGGCTCTGGACTTGCCATTCTCTCTGTATATAAACAGATTTTCTCAGATAGTCACATGGCTCCCTCCTTCAGTTCACTCATGTCTCTTAAAGTCATTTCCTCAGAGACTCTTTCTCTGTCCACGTGGCCTAGGATTCCTTCACTGTCATATATCTATTGTTTGTCTCTTGCACTACTGTGTTCTTGGTTCACAGAATTTATAATTTGAGATTGCTTCCCTGTGATATATCTATTTTTTGTCTCTTGCACTACTGTATTTTTTGCTCACAGAATTTATAATCTGAGATTGTATGTTTTGTTAATTTGTATCATTTCAGTTTCTCCAACAAGAGTATAAACTCCATGGAGGCAAGAATTCTTTTGTTTTAATTTCTAGAGTATTGAAAAATGCCTAGGACAGTGCTTGTTGACATTTGATGGGCTCACTAAATATTTATAAATTGAAGAAGCTACTCGGAGATGGGCATGTGGTCCAACTCTGGCACATGACATGTGAGGGAAAGTGTGTTAAGTGTTCCCTCATGTAGGTTCATTATTTTTAAGCTAGACCCACAGAGCCAGACGTCCTGGAATGTGAAGTCAAGTGGGCCTTAGAAAGCATCACTATGAACAAAGCTAGTGGAGGTGATGGAATTCCAGTTGAGCTATTTCAAATCCTGAAAGATGATGCTGTGAAAGCACTGCACTCAATATGCCAGCAAATTTGGAAAACTCAGCAGTGGCCACAGGACTGGAAAAGGTCAGTTTTCATTCCAATCCCAAAGAAAGGCAATGCCAAAGGCATTGCTGCACAACTGCACTCATCTCACACGCTAGTAAAGTAATGCTCAAAATTCTTGACTCCAGGCTTCAGCAATACGTGAACCATGAACATGCAGATGTTCAAGCTGGTTTTAGAAAAGGCAGAGGAACCAGAGATCAAATTGCCAACATCCCCTGGATCATGGAAAAAGCAAGAGAGTTCCAGAAAAACATCTATTTCTGCTTTATTGACTATGCCAAAGCCTTTGACTGTGTGGATCATAATCAACTGCGGAAAATTCTGAAAGAGATGGGAATATCAGAGAGGCCAGTATGCAGGTCAGGAAGCAACAGTTAGAACTGGACATGGAACAACAGACTGGTTCCAAATAGGAAAAGGATTATGTCAAGGCTGTATATTGTCACCCTGCTTATTTAACTTATATGCAGAGTACATCATGAGAAATGCTGGGCTGGAAGAAACATAAGCTGGAATCAAGATTGCCAGGAGAAATATCAATCACCTCAGATATGCAGATGACACCACCCTTATGGCAGAAAGTGAAGAGGAGCTAAGAATCCTCTTGATGAAAGTGAAAGAGGAGAGTGAAAAAGTTGGCTTAAAGCTCAACATTCAGAAAACGAAGATCATGGCATCTGGTCCCATCACTTCATGGCAAATAGATGGGGAAACAGTGGAAACAATGTCAGTCTTTATTTTGGGGGGTTCCAAAATCACTGCAGATGGTGACTGCAGCCATGAAATTAAAAGATGCTTACTCCTTGGAAGAAAAATTATGACCAATCTAGATAGCATATTGAAAAGCAGAGACATTACTTTGCCAACAAAGGTCCGTCTAGTCAAGGCTATGGTTTTTCCAGTGGTCATGCATGGATGGGAGAGTTGGACTGTGAAGAAGGCTGAGCGCCAAAGAATTGATGCTTTTGAACTGTGGTGTTGGAGAAGACTCTTGAGAGTCCCTTGGACTGCAAGGAGATCCAGCCAGTCCATTCTAAAGCAGATCAGCCCTGGGTGTGCTTTGGAAGGAATGATGCTAAAGCTGAAACTCCAGTACTTTGGCCACCTCATGTGAAGAGTTGACTCACTGGAAAAGACTCTGATGCTGGGAGGGATTGGGGGCAGGAGGAGAAGGGGACGACAGAGGATGAGATGGCTGGATGACATCCCTGACTCAATGGACGTGAATTTGAGTGAACTCCGGGAGTTGGTTGACAGGGAGGCCTGGTGTGCTGTGATTCATGGGTTTGCAAAGAGTCGGACATGACTGAGTGACTGAACTGAACTGAACTGAGACCCACAGTAAGAGACAAGAATCTCTCTTCTTCCTCTGGATGCGTTTATGTTGAAAATGTGAAGCCTGGGGCTGAAGGGGTCATTTTGGAATCAACCTGAGGAGGAAACTTATGCAATGATTGAAGGGCATGGAGAGATGGAAAGAACCCAGGTCCTTGACTTCACTGAACTACCAACTCATCTCAATCTGAAGCATCCCTATGAGGGGTTTGCAGTTTTGAAAGGGAGTAAATGTCTAACTGATTATGCCGGTGTTCTTAAGGATATAATTTCATTCATGGTTTTGGTCCTCTCCGCCAAGAACAATCTGGCTGATGCATGCACATTTTCTAGCTCTTCTCACTACACAATCCCATACACCTGATTTTCTAAATACATCAAAACTCCAGATGTCCAGCTAACTGTTCATCTGTGGTTTTGCTTAATCTTTTGCTTCTACACACATAAAATTTTACTCATTTCTAACACTTCCTCCTTTGTGGACCAACTCAGAAGTTTCCTTCTCTGGCCTGTCTTCCCAACAATTCACTGCTATATTACAATCGCTTTTTTTTTTTCTACTGTGACCCCATCCCTTATAGCTTATCTTTTTTCTATTTGTTGTTTAGTCGTTAAGTCATGTCCAACTCTTTTGTGACCTCACGGACTATAGCCCTCTAGGTTCCTCTGTCCATGGAATTTCCCAGGCAAGAATACTGGAGTGGGTTGCCATTTGCTTCTCCAGCAGATACTCCTGACTCAGGGATTGAATCTGTATTACCTGCATTGGCAGGCAGATTCTTCACACTGTGCCACCAGGAGGCCCATTCTTTTCCTGGTTCCTACTAATTCAGGTTTCATGTTACAGTGATTTTCCCCCACTCTCATCTTTATCCATTCATTCACCAGTATTCACTAAATATTTATTGCCAGGCTTTGCACACGTATCAGTAAACAAAACATATAAAAATTTTTGCTACAATAGAGTTTATATTCTTGTGTGTGGGATGGAGGTGTCCATTCAATATACTAATTAATTAAATAGTATATCAGGGTAAGTAGTACAAAGAGAAACATTGCAACAGAAGGATGAGTAAGGAATACCAGGGTATGTGTGAGAAGATTGAAGTTTTATAAAGGGGTGGTGCAGGGAGGCAGTTCACCTCAAATAGAAGGTGACACACAAACAGAGACTTGAATAATGTGAAACAGCAAGCCATCTATCTGGGGCAGAGTGTTTCAGGTCTAGGCAATCGGCCCTAGGGCAGGAACACCCTCCTGAGTTTGAGGAACAGCCAAAAACCTTCATGCCCAGAGCAGAATGAGTAGAGTAGAAAAGAAAGAACACCTCTTCAACACCTTCTCCCATCCCAAGGACCAGTACAGTCATTCAATCACTGAACATTTGATATGTGATTGTTTAAAGGCTTTGCCTTTTTTATCAAGTAGTTGATCCTATTGGCTGAATTTATGATTATGTGCATCATTCAAGTATCAAAATAGTCCTAATTAATTTTTTTAGTAGAATATATTATGAACCAGATTTGTTTTCTAGCATCCAGGTAACTTTCCTAAGATAATTTCAAGTCTCAATGTTCAGACTCACATATCAGTCTTAATTTCTCCCACTTCAAGATTAACTCCAGATTTCAGACTTATTGACCTGCATCAAGCAGATTTCACACTCATACCTGGAGGTAAAATAAGACACAATTGCAAGATGGACTATCTAAAGAGTATTCCACTTGCTGACTCTTTGACCTGTTCTCTCTCTCTTTTTATAATGTTTTGATGTGGACCATTTTTAAAGTCTTTACTGAACTTGTTACAATAATGCATCTGTGTTATGCTTTGGACTTTTGGACACATGGCATGTGGCATCTTAGCTCCCTGACCTGGGCTTGAACTCACACCCCCTGCATTGGAAGGTGAAGTCCCAACCACTGGACCATCAGGGAAGTCCCTGGAGGTGGCTTTTGAGAGACAGTTTTAAAGCTCTCATTCCTGGGTGCGATGGAGTGTGTGAAGGCAGATTAGTCCAGGGAGTGGGTCGGCCCTGCTCCCAGACCTCAGCGAGGACATGTCTCACTTCCAGAAACAAGCAAGGGCCAGGCTAAGGGTGCAGGCAGAGCCAGGGGCAGATGCCAAGGCTCCCTGGAGAGCACCTAGGGGATGCTGAGTGACAGAGGGGACCCTGGGACTACGGGGAGTGGGGGGAATCACAGCTGAAAGGGGCACTGCAGTTTCAGAGACAGTGGAGAGAAAGATTCAGCAGGGACAGAGTCAGTGAGCACCACCCTCGCCAGACCACAGCGGGCTCCATGACCTCTTCTCTTGCCTGTGTGACACACTGCTGCTCCTATCAGAGATTCCACCGCGGCTCCATGTTCCAGGTCCATGGCAGCCTGGTCATCAGGTGTGCCCCCTGATGGAAGGCCATCTCGGCTTCTGTTGAGTCACCACACCACAGACACACTCCTGCCACTCTGTTCCAGTAGCATCACTTCAGACTTCTGCTCAAGAACTGGGTTATCTCCACTTCGGTCTTAAGGAGCACTGTGTCATTCCCATGTCCTACTAGGGACACTCGGGAAGAGCTGCCCATCAAGACACTTTTTCAGGACTCTCCCACTCCATTCAAGATAATCCAGGCCTTGGTGATTAAGTCTGCATCATAAGTCTAGTCATCTGTGCTAGCAGGAGAGTTTTGGACATCCTTTCCTATAGGTCAGGGTCATCTCAGAATACCATTGTGCCACAGTGTTTGAATCTCATGGTGTGCTATAGTTCCCTATGCTCACATACATACTTTTGTCAAGTATTCATTGCATTTTTCTTCAGGTAAAATAGCTGCCTGCCTAATTGCTTTACATCCTCATCACTAAGATATCAGTAAAGAATTCTGCTCAAAACCAAGGTTTTGCTGTCACCAAGGTATATTGAGAATTCAACCACCTTAAATCACTGTTTTTCAGGTTAAATCATGTCTACACACTAAAATGGTGCATGCATGTGCTTTATTTTTTCTTTAAAATTTCTCATTGTTATATAAATATATTTCCTTTATTCTTCTCATATATATATATATTTAAAATATATATATTTACTTAATTATATATTTTAATTATAAGCTTTTAAAAGCAAATCTAGAGAAAGCATCTTCAGATTACTGTAACTGGCAAGCTTGTCAAAAAGAAAATAGAAAAATATAAGAAGTTGTATGAATGATTGTATTTATTAAAAGTTCTATGCATTATTTTGAGGTTTATGCATCATAATCTAATTTAAAATTGTTATTTATATGAAATCAATCTCTGATGTACTACTTGTGATTGCCAGGGCCGAGAGATAGGAGTAACCAATAAATTTTCATGTTAAAGTCACTCTATCTGCACAAACATACTGGTTTTTATCATCAGATACATTATGCTGGTTAGAAGTTGTGGTAGGAGAGTTTATTACAATGAGAGAGAAATTCTATAGTTTATTTTCATTAACATTTTAGCAAAACTTTCTAAATAAAGATGATCAGTAGACAAGCTGCATATAGATATTTATATACATGATATGCACATATATATACATATCAGCTCAGTTCAGTTCAGTTACTCAGTTGTGTCTGACTCTTTGTGAACCCATGAATCGCAGCACGCCAGACCTCCCTGTCCATCACCAACTCCCAGAGTTCACTCAAACTCATGTCCGTTGAGTCGGTGATGCCATCCAGCCATCTCATCCTCTGTTGTCTCCTTCTCCTCCTGCCCCCAATCCCTCCCAGCATCAGAGTCTTTTCCAATGAGTCAACTCTTCGCATGAGGTGGCCAAAGTACTGAAGTTTCAGCTTTAGCATCATTCTTTCCAATGAACACCCAGGACTGATCTCCTTTAGGATGGACTGGATGGATCTCCTTACAGTCCAAGGGACTCTCAAGAGTCTTCTCCAACACCACAGTTCAAAAGCATCAATTCTTCAGTGCTCAGCTTTCTTTATAGTCCAACTCTCCCATCCATACATGACCACAGGAAAAACCATAGCCTTGACTAGACAGACCTTAGTTGGCAAAGTAATGTCTCTGCTTTTGAATATGCTATCTAGGTTGGTTATAACTTTCCTTCCAAGGAGTAAGCGTCTTTTAATTTCATGGCTGCAGTCACCATCTGCAGTGATTTTGAAGCCCCCCCAAATAAAGTCTGACACTGTTTTCACTGTTTCCCCATCTATTTCCCATGAAGTGATGGGACCAAATGCCATACTTTCTATCAAAATTTATGAAGTACTTAGTAAATGTAGTACTAACATACTTAGTACTATGTAAGGCTATTCTAAGTATGGGGAACATGGTGATGAACAAGACAAAGGCCATTCTCTCATGGAGCTTCTATTCTGCTCAGGAAGAAAGGCAATAAATATATGAACAAATTTAGTATATTGACAAAAGAATGATGAATGGAAAGGACGTTACTGTATCTCATGCCATCAAAGCACTATAGTGAGTTAACATTTGAATTCAGACTTAAATGTTGACAAGCATTCAGTCATGTGGATGGTTCTAAGAAGAATGATTCCCAAAAAGGGAAGATGCACAATACAGACTGCAGTTATAGATATCATTGTGTTGAGAAAGTTTCAATGATCAAATGCTTTCAAGTTCTTTAGGCAAATATATAGAATCAAATTTAACTTTACAAATACCTTCCAAGAAAAACATATCCTCAACTTATGATTATCAAATTCTCAGTAAGATCAGTTGCTGTAATTTTCCACTGTGGTTGTGTAGCAGGCACTGTTTTGGATATTTGGGTGATCCAACTCCCACCTCCCATGGCCTCCTTCCTGAAGGTGACCATTTGACACAGCTCTGGCCAATAAAATGTCAAAGGGAGCAAAATTAAATGGGGTTTACTAGAAGCTTTTTGCTTTTCTGATGAAATAGCTTTTACTCATTTTTTCTGCGCTCTTTTTTTTTTAATTTTTCCATGTTATATTTTATTTTATTTTTTAATTCTATTTTTTTATTTTTTTATTTTTAAAATTTTGAAATCTTTAATTCTTACATGCGTTCCCAAACATGAACCCCCCTCCCATCTCCCTCCCCATAACATCTCTCGACAGATAAATAAAGCCTCTAGTTTTTTGAGATGAGCACAGGGAAAAGCCAAGAGAATTGTGGAGATTCTGAATATTGCTGAACTGAGGAACCATGGTCAATAGTTGTCAACCTTCAGATTGCATATTAAGTGTAAACAAATAAATCTTTATTTAAAGTGTTACTATTTGAATATTTTTTCGTTAGCAGCTGAAATATTGCTAACTGATATAAGCATATGTATTCTTTTGGCCACTTTATTTTGCTCCTATTCATTTCTCCTTGGTTATACCCTCACTTCCATCAAACTTTTGTTTTGTTTTGTTTCAGTGACAAAGAAATAAAGCTTAGGAGAAAATATTTAGCTCTATGCTTTTCATGCAGACTCAGAGTTTGTGATTAATACTGTTTCTTTATGAATAACTTTAACATTGTACTTGTTAAAATATTTCCTTCATGTCTGTAAAATGTTTCCTTTATGTCTGTTATTTCTATAAGGGCCAAAAAAATAAGTCATGCTTATTTTAGATATTTCCCCATAACTGTAGTATTGACTAGCTCTTAGAACTGAAACACGCAACTTTATCACCTTTCAAAATTTTATAGATTATAAAATTCCAGCTGGGAAACAAACTTTTTCTAGAATTCATGAAATAACACTTTAGTTTGTGTTTCTCATCTTTCTTGCGATGAATCTCCTTTCACATAAATTGTTGTTCAAGAAGGATGACTAAATCTAGAAAGGCAACAAGGAGGTGAATCATTTTTTCTGTCTCTACACAGAATAAATAAATCACTGAAATAAGTATCTTGATTCAGTTCAAAGCATCAACTTTCATAGATTTCTAAATTTGAAAATAAAACCAAAAAATCAGTTATATTAACAAATTTCTTCATCTGGTATATTATTTTAAAATAATTCAAAAATCTCACTTTTTAAATATTCTTCTATATGGAGATAATTGCTAATAAAGGGCACCGAATGTTTTGAACATATTTCCGTATTATCTATTTGTTGTATAAAGTAAGGGGAGACCCAGTGGTAAGAGAGCAATGCTTTTGTGATTCAGAAATTTGAAGATTAGCTTCTTTCTGCTTTTGTTGTTGTTGTTAAAACCTCAGGCATAGGGTCTCACCCTCTGTTTAGCTTGCTTTAAACATGGTCATGTGATTTGTCTTCTACCAGATGTACTTATTCAATGATTTATTTATTGTGAACCTAGAAAAATGTCATGTCAGCCTCTGTAGAGGAAAATAATATATATGCTGCTGCTGCTAAGTCGCTTCTGTGCAACCCCATAGACGGCAACCCACCAGGCTGCTCTGTCCCTGGGATTCTCCAAGCAAGAACACTCGAGTGGGTTGCTATTTCCTTCTCCAATGCAAGCATGTACACTAAGTCGCTTCAGTCGTGTCCGACTCTGTGCAGCCCCATGGATGGCAGCCCACCAGGCTCCTCCGTCCACAGGATTCTCTAGGCAAGAATACTGGAGTGGGTTGCCATTTCCTTCATATATATATATATGTGTGTGTATATATATATCTGTGTGTATACACACACTTATATATATAAATGGTATAGTTAGGCAGTCCTAAGATGGCGGAGGAATAGGATGAGGAGACCACTTTCTCCCCAACAAATTTATCAAAAGAACATTTCAATGCTGAGTAAATTCCACAAAACAACTTCTGAATGCCAGCAGAGGACATCAGGCACCCAGAAAAGCAGCTCATTGTCTTCAAAAACAGGTAGGAAAAAATATAAAAGACAAAAAAAGAGACAAAAGGGGTAGGGAGGGAGCTCCGTCTTTAAGGGAGTCTTAAAAAGAGAGAAGTTTCCAAACACCAGGAAACACTCTCACTGCCAAATCTGTGGTGAGCCTTGGAAGCACAGAGGGCAACATAACAGGGAGGAAAAATAAATAAATAATTAACCCCCACAGATTAAGAAGGATTAATATAGTGAAAATGAGTAAACTACCCAAAGCAATCTACAGATTCAATGCAATCCCTATCAAGCTACCAGCGATATTTTTCACAGAGGTAGAACAAATAATTTCACAATTTGTATGGAAATACAAAAAACCTCGAATAGCCAAAGCAATCTTGAGAAAGAAGAATGGAACTGGAGGAATCAACCTGCCTGACTTCAGGCTCTACTACAAAGCCACAGTCATCAAGACAGTATGATACTGGCACAGAGACAGAAATATAGATCAATGGAACAAAATAGAAAGCCCAGAGATAAATCCACGCACCTATGGACACCTTATCTTTGACAAAGGAGGCAAGAATATACAATAGATTAAAGACAATCTCTTTAACAAGTGGTGCTGGGAAAACTGGTCAACCACTTGTAAAAGAATGAAACTAGAACACTTTCTAACACCATACACAAAAATAAACTCCAAACGGATTAAAGATCTAAATGTAAGACCAGAAACTATAAAACTCCTAGAGGGGAACATAGGCAAAACACTCTCCAACATAAATCATAGCAGGATCCTCTATGACCCACCTCCCAGAATACTGGAAATAAAAACAAAAATAAACAAATGGAACCTAATTAAAATTAAAAGCTTCTGCACAACAAAAGAAACTATAAGCAAGGTGAAAAGACAGCCTTCAGAGTGGGAGAAAATAATAGCAAATGAAGCAACTGACAAACAACTAGTCTCAAAAATATACAAGCAACTCCTGCAGCTCAATTCCAGAAAAATAAACGACCCAATCAAAATTGGGCCAAAGAACTAAATAGACATTTCTTCAAAGAAGACATACAGATGGCTAACAAACACACGAAAAGATGCTCAACATCACTCATTATCAGAGAAATGCAAATCAAAACCACAATGAGGTACCATTTCACACCAGTCAGAATGGCTGTGATCCAAAAGTCTACAAGCAATAAATGCTGGAGAGGGTGTGGAGAAAAGGGAACCCTCTTACGCTGTTGATGGGAATGCAAACTAGTACAGCCACTATGGAAAACAGTGTGGAGATTCCTTAAAAAACTGCAAATAGAACTGCCTTATGACCCAGCAATCCTACTTCTGGGCATACACACCGAGGAAACCAGAATTGAAAGGGACACGTGTACCTCAATGTTCATCGCAGCATTGTTTATAATAGCCAGGACATGGAAGCAACCTAGATGTCCATCAGCAGATGAATGGATAAGAAAGCAGTGGTACATATACACAATGGAGTATTACTCAGCCATTAAAAAGAATACATTTGAATCAGTTCTAATGAAGTGGATGAAACTGGAGCCGATTTTACAAAGTGAAGTAAGCCAGAAAGAAAAACACCAATACAGTATACTAACACATATATATGGAATTTAGAAAGATGGTGACGATAACATTGCATGTGAGGCAGCAAAAGAGACACAGATGTATAGAACAGACTTATGGACTCTGTGGGAGATGGAGAGGGTGGGATGATTTGGGAGAATGGCATTGAGACATGTATAATATCATGTAAGAAATGAATTGCCAGTCTAGGTTCGATGCAGGATACAGGATGCTTGGGCCTGGTGCACTGGGATGACCCAGAGAGATGGTACAGGGAGGGAAGTGGGAGGAGTGTTTAGGATTGGGAACTCATGTACACCCGTGGCAGATTCATGTTGATCTATGGCAAAACCAATACAGTATTGTAAAGTAAAAAATAAATAAATAAAGTTGAAGTAAAAAAAAAAATATTGTCATAACCCGCCCCCCCCCCCAAAATGGTATAGTTACTTATTTTACAATTTAGCTGATTGAATAAATAAAGTCTATGTGAGGCAATATGTACTGTTTCATGAGTGCTACTTACCAAAATAACTATAGGAAATTATAAAGATCTTCTTTAGTCAAGTAATTGAAAAAGATTTCACAGAGGTGATACATTTCGAGTTCTGACCTTAATGTTTTTGGATTCATTAAGGGCATGGATTCTAGAGTAAGATTAAGTCTGTTAAACTTCAGTTGATCTAGAATGTATGCCTAGATATCTATAGATACAATAAGACCTATTTTATAGACTGATGAAAGATTTAAAGAATTTAATATTTGGAAAGTCTTGAAATTGTATCTCTCATATATTGAGAGCTTAAAAGTGCTCCCTATCATTTCAGTAGGTGCAAAGGTACGGTGAGCATCAGGGGAAATCACAGAAACAGACTTCTTTAAGAAGGCTTGGTTTAACATATTGAGTCAGCTTTTTAGGACTGCCATAACTCAGTACCACAAGCTGGGTATCTTGAAACAAGTGACATGCTTCTCTGCCAGTTCTAGAGGCCATGAGTCTGAAATCAAGGTGTCAGCAGGACAACATTCCCTGGGAAGGACTGAGGAGAGAATCCTTCCTCACTTCTTCCAGCCTCTGATGACTCCTGGTATTTCTTGGCTCAGATGACTTCAGTCTCTCCCTCCCTCTTCACATGACCTTCTCCTCTTGTCTTCTCTTGTAAGGAAGGACACATGTCACTGAATTGAGGGCCCACCCTAATCTAGGATGACCTCGTCTCACCATCCTTGACTTAATTATATCTGCAAAGACTTTTTTTTTTTTTTTCCAAATAAGATCACATTTACAGGTTTCAGATAGACATTCTTTTAGGGGGTCATCATTTTAGCCAATACAACTATTTATAGAAATTAAAAGTACATAAAGGGAACTTTATGTACTTTTCTTTATAATAGAAAAATAAGTGGCTTTAAATACCTGGGCACAAGGTTAATCATTTATTTTATACATATTGGTAAAACGTTGAAAATTTAAATCACAAGATGAGACCTATGATTTAGAAATACTAATCTGGTGGCAGAGTCCAGGACTGGCTGAATAGGGAAGATACTTGAGAAAAAATAAAATGGCAAACAAGCAAACAGACCAGAAAAACCCAAACTAGTTAGAAGTTATGTATGAAAGCTCCAAGTGAAGTTAAGACTTGGTCGAAGGTCATAATGCTGAAAATCAGAAAAATATTTTAAGGCAAAAGTTCAAAGAACTGGATGAAAGATTGGTTCTGAGATATGGGGCAGGTTAAGGGCTCCTCTCCGATTTAAGCATTAGTTACATAGAGAATGCTAGTAGCATTTTCAAAAATAGAATTAAGTCTGCCAAGGGAGCTATTATGACGAGACAAGAATTAAATTTTTGTGGAACATGTTGAATTTGTATAGGGAATTCAAGACTATATCCTAAAAAATAAAAAGAACTATAGATATAGATTTGAGAGATAGTTTTATAATTGTGGAACATGAAAAAATAAGATTAGGTAATGTTCCTGAGAGTTTATAGGCTTTGAAAGAGACTGTTCAGAGATTATCTTTAAATGCTATATATGGAAATGTTGTTATTTGGGAACCTGGTTAACAAAAGAGAGAAACTATAATTTAACTCTAATTCAATCCTCTGCCAAAACTGATCCATATAAGATAAAAAAAATATAACAACTTGCCTCCCTTTCCACCTTTATTAGGCAAATTACTTAAATTTAATTGGCTTTGTTTCTGAGCTATAATTACTTCAGTGACTGTGGTATCTGGTCATCTCAACATAAGCAGTCTGTTAACATTTTGGGTCATTTCAATCCATCATTTTGATAAAGGTCAAGCCTGACCTTCCTCCCCCCCCCCCCATAAAACTGTTTTTCTCTTCTCTTGGCCAACATACTTGTTTTCTGCTTCTTTGCAGATCAAAAATATCGATTTGCCATCCTAATATAACAGGTGATATCAACTTTAGAACCCCTCTCAGTATTAATAGCCTGGGTATCCATTTTTCCAAAAGAGTAATACTTCTTTTAATAAAAAAAGAATCCACTCTCCTGTCTACTGCATTGTTGTCAATAGTTGTATCATCAGAGACAGAAAAAAAAAAGTCATCTATAGAGCAGAAAGATACAAATAACAATTTACAAATAAAAGACAAATTACTAACTAAAACAATGTTAATGGGCTGGTGAAAGAAGGGAAAGGAAAGTGGGTGGAAGTTTAGCAAAAAGACGTAGAGATACAGAGAAATCTGCATGGAACATACTTTTCAGAAGTTGTGCAGTCAGAAAGGACCCTCTCCAAATTAGTGTTTCTCAAAGTGTAATTCTTATTTCCACCACTACCAAAATGAACTTAAAGGCTTGATAAAAAGGCAGGTATCTGGATTCTAACTTTAGGAATTTTTTTCTTGAGAGATTTCTATTTGCTCTGCAACTAGAGAAATATGACTCTAAAGCCCTTTGGAAGAAGCCAGTGAACAAAGAACCCCAGCTAGCAGAGAGCCAGCAGTGGCCTGAGGCCAGGCAATTAGAGCAGTTGCCGCCTCTCCTTCCCTAATGTCATTCTCCTCTGAAAAGCCAGTCAGTCTTGTGGGAAGCAGGACCACCCCTCCCCCGCCCACTTTCAGTCTGCAGTCACCCTCAAAAACGGTTAAGCAAGGTCCATATAGTAAAGCAATGGTTTTTCCAGAAGTCATGTATGGATGTGAGAGTTGGGCCTTAAGAAGGCTAAGCACTGAAGAACTGATGCTTTAGAACTGTAGTGCTGGAGAAGACTCTTGAGAGTCCCTTGGACAGCAAGGAGATCCAATCAGTCAATTCTAAAGGAAATCAGTCCTGAATATTCATTGGAAGGACTGATGCTGAACTTCCAATACTTTCTCCACCTGATGCAAAGTGTTGACTCATTGGAGAAGACTCATGTTGGGAAAGACTGAGGGCAGGAGGAGAAGTGGGTGACAGAAGATGAGATGGTTGGATGGCATCATTGACTCAATAGACATGAGTTTGAGCAAACTCTGGGAGATAGTGAAGGACAGGGAAGCCTGGTGTGGCATGCTGCAATCCTTGAGGTCACAGAGTTGGACATGACTGAGTGAACAACAATCTTCAAAGCCAATCAACTTATCCTAATACGGCTTTCCAATCCTCCATAGCTCATCTATAGTCTGAAGTTTGTTTTCAGTAAATAGGAATTTTTGAACTTTTTCAGATCATGAGACAGGACCTATTTAAAATAAATATGTCTTGTTTAAGGCAACCAACTGTTGTGAAGTCATTTTAGTCAAAGTATGAAGCAGATTGTGTGAAATAAAAAGAAATGGGCTTATGTTTTAATGGCATCAAGAGCCATAAAGAAACCTGGAAGGCAATAGATACTAACATGATATAGAGAGGGGAAAATGGACAAAAGGATGAGACATGGAAACAACTCTGGAATAATCTTATGATGTAGAAAAGATGTTGATTCTTTTGGACCCTCAGTTTCCCAACCTATGAAGTGGAGATTGTTATCGCCAGCGCAAAGGTTGCTGCACAGATTAAATGTGACAGTATTGTCCTGGTGCATTATAGGTGCTCAATGAAAAAAATTTCTTTTTTCTTTCCTGGATTTGAGAAATGTTTTATCCTCAAGAGAAGACAAATGGTTCATAAAGTAGAGAAGAATAAGATGTAATCATACCTTAAAGTCTTCACATTTCGCTCAAGATATGCCATGCAACAGCAATGTGGGAAATGCTAAGTGGAGATGATATGAAGGACACTTTAAATAGAACCTACTCCCAGGCATTAGCCTCATGACTTGGTTCTCATGTGTCACCCAGAAGGAAATATCGGATAGCCAATTTTAGGACAAAGGTCCTGACTCGGACATTTTTAAAGGCTAGTCTTAACCTTTTTTTTTTTTTTTTCAATCCTGTCCCACTTCCTTTTTGATTCCTTGACTCACATGCTTCTTATCTAGAGTATCAGCTAAATGACTTTTCCTGTACCCAAATCCACTGAATGCTTTGTCCCTTTTCCTTGGTTTTAACAACTTTTCAGCTTTAGTCCACAGTCCCTCCATAAGTAGGGGCGGTATATTGGTATTATATAAAGTATGAATCAAATGTCCTGTAATTCTATCAAACAAACAGAATCTTGGCAATGAATAAGTTGGTTTTGCTTAGATTTTTAAAGCCTAAGATATATTTCTCACATACTTAATGATTTATTTTTAATAAGGCTGGTTTTATGGACAGAAAATCTGGATCCAGAGGAGTCTTTGTAAACTGACTGAGCTGCCAGCTTTTCTCCTTGGCCCTAGTCAAATGTAAGTGAAATAAAATGTTTTAACCAGTGGAAGTCATTACATCAAATAAAAGTTTTAAAAAGCATTTAGTTGTTTGTGAATATAATACATAAAAATGTTCAAAATATATTTAAGGTAGCTTCTCATGCTGTTCTTGTATGTGGTTAGGCTGTAATTTAGAAGTATTTAATGGTCAATTACTGGAAAATTTAGCTATTAAAGAAAAAGCACAGTGGTAAGAGAGTTTGTTCTAGGGAATACTGATCTACTTCTGTAAGTCACACAAACCTTCTCAAGGAATTGTTGATTGAATGGAAAAATGAACTATGACTTAACTCAGGTACAGAATTGGGAACATTCTGTAGAGAGAAAGTAGCATGTGCATGGCCCCAATATGAGAAAGGGCATCAGTCAGTCAATTCAGTCGCTCAGTTGTGTCTGACTCTGCGACCCCATGGACTGCAGCATGTCAAGCTTCCCTGTCCATCATCAAATCTTGGACTTGCTCAAACTCATGTCCATTGAGTCAGTGATGCCATTCAACCATCTCATCCTCTGTCTTCCCCTTCTCCTCCTGCCTTCAACCTTTCCCAGCATGAGGGTCTTTTCCACGGAGTCAGTTATTTGCTTCAGGTGGCCAAAGCATTGGAGTTTCCGCTTCAGCATCCGTTCTTCCAATGAATATTCAGGACTGATTTCCTTTAGGATGGACTGGTTGGATCTCCTTGCAGTCCAAGGGACTCTCAAGAGTCTTCTGCAACACCACAGTTCAAAAGCATCAATTATTTGGTGCTCAATTTTCTTTATAGTCCAACTCTCACATTCATACATGACTACTGGAAAAACCATAGCTTTGACTAGACAGATCTCTGTTGGCAAGGTAATATCTCTGCTTTTTAATTAGCTGTCTAGGTTGATCATAACTTTCCTTCCAAGGAGTAAGCATCTTTTAATTTCATGGCTGCAGTCACCATCTGCAGTGGTTTTGGAGCCCAAGAAAATAAAGTCAGCCACTGTTTCCACTGTTTCCCCATCTATTTGTCATGAAGTGATGGGCCAATGTGCCATGACCTTAGCTGTCTGAATGTTGAGTTTTAAGCCAACATTTTCACTCTCCTCTTTCACTTTCATCAAGAGGCTCTTTAGTTCTTCTTTGCTTTCTCCCCTAAGGGTGGTGTTATGGCATATCTGAGATTATTGATATTTCTCCTGGCAATCTTGATTCCAGCCTGTGCTTCATCCAGTCCAGCATTTCACATAATGTACTCTGCATATAAGTTAAATAAGCAGGGTGACAATATACAGCTTTGACGTACTTCTTTCCCGTGGTACAAACCAAATGAAAGAAATTGGGCAGAAGAGTAATAACAGTATTGACACGGGAAAGATAGGCAAGAAGAAACAGCATATGCAACCTTGCCAGTGATATCATAGATCTTGGTTTTCCTCTTAAGAGCAAGTAAAGTTTACTGAAAAGTTTTGAGCAAGAAATTGACATGATTCGACTTGTATTTTAAAAAATACTACTTTAGGCTACTGTGATTAGAAAGGCAAAAGCAGAGAGGGACAGCAGGGATGGAATCCTTGCATGATCCATGAGTAGTTAGCTGGCATCTAGAGCAGAGATAAAGGTTGTCCTACGAGCATTTATAGGGGTAGTGGTAAGAATCATGCTTCGGATGTAGAGGAGCAAGTGACTTTTAGAAGCATTTATAATATAATATATGTGTGTGCTCAGTCACTCAGTCATGTCTGACTCTGCAACCACATAGACTGTAGCCAATCAGGCTCCTCTATTCATGGAATTTTCCAGGCAAGAATACCAAAGTGGGTTGCCATTTCCTACTCCAGGGGATCTTCCTGACCCAAGGATTAAATCCACATCTCTTGTGCCTCCTGCGTTAGCAGGCAGATTCTTTACCACTGCATCACCTGGGAAGCTCTCATAGTATAGTGACTCAACCATTAATTACTTTTGAAGAGTGAGAGAAAAATACAAATTTCAGTAGCACTCAAATTTTCTCTTCTATCTTGCTCATCTGATGGATGGATGGATAAGGCTTTGCCTATGGTATACACACACGAGAATGTATAGATAAGTGCCAGATAGGTTTTCCATTCTGTGTAGTGTTACTACAAACATGCTAACAGAAAAGGACATAGTATGAGCTTATTTAGGCAGACTTTGGTCACCCTATGATCAGGAATCTTCCTTTCTGGTCATGGAAAGCTGATATTTCTTTCAACAATCCTAGAAGATATAAAAATTATAGCATTGTCAAATCACATGTTGCTGTCCATTGTGGTTCTTACCAAAACATATGTATATGAGTAGCTGTGCTTTTGACCAATCCATTTTGACCAAATACATTCAAAGCTCAGAGCAACAGTTGTGTAATAAGGCAATGTAAGAAAATAATTAGCATAGGGATTTTAGGACACATATTATTGATGCACAAATCCTTGTTTAGATATTATGATCTTGAATACTTTATATACATTTTGTATGATATTTTCTATAAGGATTTTTAAATGTGAAAAAAATTATTTCATAGAGTTGTGAGAAGTAACTGAGTTAATACATGTAAAGTGCTCGGGAGAATGCCTTATGTTAGAACTACTGATCCCTACTTATCTATTCAGTGTTATGGTGACTGTATGGAGTCCTGTACATGTAACTAGATTTTTGAAAAGTCTGAATCAAAGATTTTCTTACAATACATTCCAGCTAAACTGACAGTGGCTCAGATCATGAATTCCTTATTGCCAAATTAGACTTAAATTGAAGAAAGTAGGGGAAACCACTAGACCACTGAGGTATGAGCTAAATCAAATCCCTTACAATTATACGGTGGACATGACAAATAGATTCAAGGGATTAGATCTGATAGAGTGCCTGAAGACCTATGGACAAAGGTTCATGACATTGTTCAGGAGGCAGAGATCAAGACCATCCCCCAAAAAGAAATGCAAAAAGGCAAAATGGTTGTCTGAGGAGGCCATACAGCTAGCTGAGAAAAGAAAAGAAGCTAAAAGCAAAGAAGAAAAGGAAAGATACACTCATTTGAGTGCAGAGTTCCAAAGACAAGCAAAGAGAGATAAGAAAGCCTTCCTCAGTAATCAGTGCAAGGAAATAGAGGAAAACAACAGAATGGGAAAGACGTGAGATCTCTTCAAGAAAATTAGAGATATCAAGGGAACATTTCATGGGCTCAATAAAGGACAGAAATGGTATGGATCTAACAGAAGCAGAAGATATTAAGAAGAAGTGGTATGAATACACTGAAGAATTATACAATAAAAATCTTCATGACCAGACAATCACGATGGTGTGATCACTTACCTAGAGCCAGACATTCTGGAATGTGAAGACAAGAGAGCCTTAGGAACCATCACTACGAATAAAGCTAATGGAGGTGATGGAATTCCAGTTGAGCTATTTTGAATTGTAAAATGATCCCTTGGTATCTCTAATTTTCTTGAAGAAATCTTTCTTCTTTCTCATTCTATTGTTTTCCTCTATTTCTTTGCACCAATCACTGAGGAAGGCTTTCTTATTTTTCCTTGCTATTCTTTGGAACTCTGCATTCAAATGGGTGCTGCACTCAATATGCCAGCAAATTTGGAAAGCTCTGCAGTGGCCACAGGATTGGAAACTGTCAGTTTTCATTTTAATTCCTAAGAAAGGCAATGCCAAAGAATGCTCAAACTACCACACAATTGCACTCATCTCACACGTTAGCAAAGTAATGCTCAAAATTCTCCAAGCCAGGCTTCAACAGTATGGGAACCATGAAATTCCAGATGTTCACACTGGATTTAGAAAAAGCAGAAGAACCAAAGATCAAATTGCCAACATCCATTGGATCATCGAAAAAGCTAGAGAGTTCCAGAAAAAACATCTACTTCTGTTTTATTGACTATGCCAAAGTCTTTGACTGTGTGGATCACAATAAACTGTGAAAAATTCTTCAAGAGATGGGAATACCAGACCACCTGACCTGCCTACTGAGAAATCTGCATGAAGGTTAAGAAAAAACAGTTAGAACTGGACATGGAACAACAGACTGGTTCCAAATAAGGAAGGGAGAAAATCAAGGCTGTATGTTGTCACCCTGCTTTTTTAACTTATATGCAGAGTACATCATGAGAAATGCTGGACTGGAAGAAACACAAGCTGGAATCAAGATTGCAGGGAGAAATACCAATAACATCAGATATGCAGATGACACCACATGTATGACAGAAAGCAAAGAAGAACTAAAGAGCCTCTTAATGAAAGTGAAAGAGGAGAGTGAAAAAATCGGCTTAAAACTCAACATTCAGAAAGCTAAGATCATGGTATCTGGAGGTCCCATCACTTCTTGGCAAATAGATGGGGAAACAATGGAAACAGTGACAGACTTTATTTTGGGGGGCTCCAAAATCACAGCAGATGGTGACTGCAACCATGAAATTAAAAGATGCTTACTCCTTGGAGGAAAAGTTATGACCAACCTAGACAGATTATTAAAAAGCAGAGACATTACTTTGTCAACAAAGGTTGACATCTAGTCAAAGCTATGTTTCCCCAGTAGTCATGTATAGATGTGAGAGTTGGACCATAAAGAAAGCTGAGCACTGAAGAATTGATGCTTTTGAACTGTGGTGTGGAGAAGACTCTTGAGAGTCCCTTGGATAGCAAGGAGATCCAACCAGTCCATCCTAAAGGAAATCAGTCCTGAATATTCATTTGAAGGGCTGACTGATGCTGAAGCTGAAACTCCAATACTTTGGCCACCTGATGCATAGAACTGACTCATCTGAAAAAACCCCGATGCTGGGAAAGATTGAAGGTGGGAAGAGAAGGGGACAAAAGAGGATGAGATGGTTGGATGGCCTCACTGATTTGATGGACATGAATTTGAGTAAGCTCTGGGAGTTTGTGATGGACAGGGAAGCCTGGTGTGCTGCAGTCCATGAGGTCACAAATATTTGAACACAACTGAGCCATTGAACTGCACTGAACTGAAACTACATAGAAATGAAGGAGGATAAAGTTTCAGCATGGAAATAATGACTTTCATTTTGGGGGTGCTTTTTTCTAGCTGACTATGAGGTATTAAAGTGAATATTTTGAGACATCTATGGGATATATTGTCTAGCTTTTGGAGGACATCTGGCATAGAGATAGAAATTACTGATTGTTAGCATATAGTGGTGGAGAAGGCAATGGCACCCCACTCTGGTACTGTTGCCTGGAAAATCCCATGGATGGAGGAGCCTGGTAGGCTGCAGTCCATGGGGTCGCTAAGAGTCGGACACGACTGAGCGACTTCACTTTCACTTTTCACTTTCATGCATTGGAGAAGGAACTGGCAACCCACTCCAGTGCCCTTGCCTGGAGAATCTCAGGGACGGTGGAGCCTGGTGGGCTGCCATCTATGGGGTTGCACAGAGTTGGACATGACTGAAGTGACTTAGCAGCAGCATATAGTGGGGAAAGGAACTATTGCTGTAGATGAAATCACCTATGGAGACAGTATACAGTAATGTTTCACTTTTAATTTCCCAAGAAACTAACTCTGTTATGTTAATTAGCATGCAGGAAGTTTATAAGGGAGCATTCTTAAGGTCAAAACATATTAGAAAGAAAGAAAAAAAAAAGAGGCTTGGGCAATGGGAGAAGTTGCACTATGATGAACTATAAAAGGCCTCATGGAAGCGGAAACCAAAACAGAGTTTCAAATTTTCCAAAGTTAAGGAAAGGTTTCAGGCCTTTATAGTCCTATGTTGATGAGTCATTGAATGAAGCCTCTTACCACGGTTAAGGGCTCTCTCCCAGCTATTAGAAAATGGGCCCTATCATGCTGGGTTTGAGAAGCAAGTGACAGCATCTACCATAAATGAAAGAAAAGATGTGAATACCAACACTTGAAGAATTCCACTTCTTTAAGTTCCAGGATGTGAGGATAAGCCAGGAAAATTGAATTAGAAGGAGAGGAGAGGTCAGAGAAGTAAAAAGATAAATGATACTTTGGGTAGGAGATATTAGGAAAGAGAGTATGCTATGAAGGATGGGATGTAACACAGTGTCAAAGGTTGCTAAGTTTTGAATTTAAAATCCATTGTAGAAAACAAAGTAAACCCCAAAGAAGAAAACAGAAGAAAGTATTAAAGGTTAAGTGTAGAGATAACGAAAATGCAGAAGAGAAAATCTACTGAATTAAATGTATTTCTTTGAAAAACAATCGATGGTGCTGACAAATTTTTAGCAATACTGATGAATTAAAAAACAGAAAAGACTCAAATAAGTTAAACCAAGAAGGAAAAGGAGCCATTCCTGCTGATCTTATGGAAATAGAAAGGCTTATAAAGGAATACTGTGACCACTTGAGAAATTAGTTGATGCAGATGAAATGAACAAACTTCTAGAAGGACACAGACTACCATAACTGATTCGAGAATACACAGAATGTCTAAAGGGAATAATAATAAATAAATATGTTGAATTAGTAATTAAAAAAATTTCCCACAAAGAAAAGTTCAGGACCTGATAAATGGAAATTCTACCAAAAGTTTAAAGAGAAATTAATATCAATCCTTCTCAAATTCTTTTAAAACATGGAAGAGAAGTTAGCTCTTTCTATTAATCTGACACTAAAACCAGAAAATTATATCCTGAGAAAAGAAAATTATAGATCAATATTCTTTATTAATATAGATACAAATATCCTCAACAAAATAGTAGTAAACTAAATCATTAACATACAACAATATTTTTATACCATGACCAAGTGGTATAAAATCTATTCCTCAGATTTTTCTGAGGAATTTAAAGTTGATTCAACATTCTAAAATCAATTAATGTTATACTATTAATATAATAAAAGACAAAACTTCATGATTATTTCAAAAGATTCAAAAAGAGCATTTGATAAAATTGGTGATAAAAGCACTCAACAAATTAGGAATAAAAAGGATTTCCTTAGCCTGAGTTTTCTTAACCTGATGTAAAGCACTTATGAAAATATGGTGAGATCTTAATTCATTTTGAGCATGTTGGTGTGATGGGCAGGGGGGAGAGGCATAACTGGTATATTTAATTAAAAGTATGCAGATTGTAACTTGTTAAGTGAGAGGGTATAAATCACTCACACAGCACTGGCAGATAGCTCCCTCAGCTTCTGAGTTTCCAACTCTGGGGAAGTAAAACCCCTGGGTCATTTTGATTAAAGGGGCAATTACACCCACACAAAGGAAGTAAAATCACCAGATTTCTTACTTATAAATTCTAGAAATGAGGGTGGGGGATCCAATCAGCTAGTGGAAGGGCAGTCTTCCATCCCAGGTCATAAGCAAGCAGGAGAGAGAGAGTAGGTTAGCAAAAATCTATTACTTTTATGATTTGGATAGAGGTCACTAACTCTTTATGGACACAACTTTAATGAATTATTTTATTTTATTTTTTTATTTTTTATTTAAATTCATTTATTTAAATTGGAGGCTACTTTACAATATTGTATTGTTTTTGCCATACATCAACATGAATCTGCCACGGGTGTACATGTGTTCCCAATCCTGAACCCCTGGGTCATCCCAGTGCACCAGCCCCAAGCATCCTGTATCCTGCATCAAACCTAGATTGGCGATTCATATCTTATATGATATTATACATGTTTCAATGCCATTCTCCCGAATCATCTCACCCTCTCCCTCTCCCACAGAGTCCAAAAGATTGTTCTATACATCTTTATCTCTTTTGCTGTTTTGCACACAAGGTTATCATGACCATCTTTCTAAATTCCATATATATGCATTAGTATACTGTATTGGTGTTTTTCTTTCTGGCTTACTTCACTCTGTATAATCGGCTCCAGTTTCATCCATCTCATTAAAACTGATTCAAATGTATTCTTTTTAATGGCTGAGTAATACTTCATTGTGTATATGTACCACTGCTTTCTTATCCATTTGTCTGATGATGGACATGTAGGTTGCTTCCATGTCCTAGCTATTATAAACAGTGCTGCGATGAACATTGAGGTACACATGTCTCTTTCAATTTCGGTTTCCTTGGTGTGTATGCCCAGCAGTAGGATTGCTGGGTCATAAGGCAGTTCTATTTCCAGTTTTTTAAGGAATCTCCACACTGTTCTCCATAGTGGCTGTACTAGTTTGCATTCCCACCAACAGTGTAAGAGGGTTCCCTTTTCTCCACACCCTCTCAAGCATTTATTGCTTGTAGACTTTTGGATCACAGCCATTCTGATTGGTGTGAAATGGTACCTCATTGTGGTTTTGATTTGCATTTCTCTGATAATGAGTGATGTTGAGCATCTTTTCATGTGTTTGTTAGCCATCCATATGTCTTCTTTGGAGAAATGTCTATTTAGTTCTTTGGCCCATTTTTTGATTGGGTCGTTTATTTTTCTGGAATTGAGCTGCAGGAGTTGCTTGTATATTTTTGAGATTAGTTGTTTGTCAGTTGCTTCATTTGAGATTATTTTAAAAGGTGCCTCAGGAAAGCAAAAACGAACTGGTGGTGGGAATCATAAGCTCAGGTACTTATTTAAAAGTCCAAACTCTGGGTGAAGTAGGGTTGTCATACTGTAAAATATCATACTGTAAAATGCCTAGGCAGCAACTCAAAACAGCTGTTTTCTCATCACATGTCTTGGACATTCAAATGGAGATATTTATAGCCAAGGCAGTTAGATTACCAGTTTGGAGTTCAGGAGAAACATGAGAGATGGAAGTATACATTTCCCAGTCATTAGCATACAGATGATATTTAAAGCCAGGGGACTGGATGTAATGGAAATTGAACATTATAGAATTTACAGAAATGATATACTTGGCAGATGTCTTACTGGATATATTGTGATTTCAAAGATGGGCAAGGTTTGAAATATAAGTAGGTTGTGATTATAATAAAGCTAAGAAAAAACACTGAATTATGTAGGAGGGCACATTTGAAGGATGATTGATGACTTTGATTTTAGCTAGTTGAATTTTACAAGATATAAAATAAATCTTGTAGCAGTGTCTGAGTAGGCATTTGGAGTAAAGTGAGCAGAATTTCGAAGAGAGAAAAGGGGAAAATATAAAGATGTTGGTGCTCTCAAGCAAGAAATTATATCTGAAGTTAAGAGATGGATTATAATGTCATGATATCAGCAAGACAGACTATGGAGGGAATTTCAGATTCATAACTGATTGTGGCTGAATAATAGCATTCAAAATATATTTGTGTCCTAATCTCTGGGACCTGTGAATTGTACCTCATAAGGCAAAATGATTTTGTAGATATAATTAAGTTAAGCATTTCAAGATGGAGAAGTTATTCTGGCTTACATGTTGGACCACACGTATCCTCTAAAGAAAAGAAAGTAATATGGATTCCTTGAACAGAAATTTTTATATTTAGATTTCTATTAAATATTCTTATTTCCCCAGTTGCTCAGATGGTAAAGCATCTGCCTACAACACGGGAGACCTGGGTTCGATCCCTGGGTTGGGAAGATCTCCTGGAGAAGGAAATGGCAACCCACTCCAGTATTCTTGCCTGGAAAATCCCATGGACGGAGGAACCTGGTAGGCTACAGTCCATGGGGTCGCAAAGAGTTGGACACGACTGAGCGACATTTACTTTACTATGTGACAATTTATATCAATCAGTTATCAATAGTGCCATGAATGTTTTGGGGAAGAAATTAAAATTTGATATACATGAGCATTATAGAGATGTTCCTGAAATGAACAGCCACACAGGAAAACAAGACTATAAATAGAAGCTGATCACAGGAAAGCAGTTATCTATTTTTATCTTAAACAGAGATGTAATTAAAATGTATTTACTAATGACAAATTACATCAATGGTCAGCAGATATTATGTTTGCTGCTGCTGCTGCTAAGTCGCTTCAGTCATATCTGACCCTGTGCGACCCCATAGACGGCAGCCCACCAGGCTCCCCCGTCCCTGGGATTCTCCAGGCAAGAACACTGGAGTGGGTTGCCATTTCCTTCTCCAATGCATGAAAGTGAAAAGCGAAAGTGAAGTCGCTCAGTCGTGTCCTACCCTTAGCGACCCCACGGACCGCAGCCTACCAGGATCCTCCGTCCATGGGATTTTCCAGGCAAGAGTACTGGAGTGGGGTGTCATTGCCTTCTCCAATATTATGTTTACTGGTTGCCTAACACATACTTGGCTTCCCAGGTTGCTCAGTGGTAAAGAAGCCTGCCAATAAAAAAGATGTAAGTTCAGTCCCTAGGTCAGCAAGATTCCCTGGAGAAGGAAATGGCAATCCGGTCCAGTATTCCTGCCTGGGAAGTTCCACTGACAGAGTAACCTGGCAGACTAAGATCCACAGGGTCGCAGAAGAGTCAGATATGATTTAGCAAAAATACATACTTAGACCTGATGTCTAGAGCTAAACCGATGAACAAGACTACTTCTACCATGAAAAAATATCACACACTGGAGCAGTCTTCCTCCAAATGTGGTTATGGACCAGAGAAATCAGAATCATCAATAGTCGGCTTTAGCACTCTTACATAAGAATCTTTTTGAGCAGGTCTCAGAAATGTAATTTTTTCCCCTAGAAATAGACTTTTTCTTTTAACAATTGATTCAGGTGTACAGAATAATAAGGAAAATAGTACAGAAAGTCCCTGTATGCTCCTCACTTTCCCCCCCATTAGGAACATCTTACATTAGTATGGTATATTGTTACAACTAACAAACCAGTGTTGACTCACTGTCAACTTGAGTCCATACTTTATTTAGATTTCTTCTAGTTTCTTTTTTTTTCTTCCTCATGTCCTACATCTGTTCCAGGATCCTATTAACATTTAATAGTCACATCTCCTTAGGCTCCTCTTGTTTGTGAATGTTCTTAGACTTTCCTTATTTTTGATGACCTTCACAATTTTGAGGCTCACTGGTACAGTATTATGTACAGTGTATCAACATTGATACTTTTGGAATTTATTTGATGTTGTTTCATACGTAGATTAAGGTTAAGAGTTTTGGGGGAAGAAAACAGAAGAAAGAAATTTTCATTTACATCACAGATCAAGGGTACATGCTATCAATATGCCTTATGATTGTTGGATTAACCTTGATCACCTAGCTGAGGTAGTGTTTATCTGGTTTCTTCACTATTAAGTTATTCTTTTCCCTTTTTTCCATACTGCACTTTTTGGAAATACTTTTCTGTATTCACACAACACTTAAGCCCATAACTCCCTTTAGGAAAGAGTATCTACATAAATTATTTAGAATTGTTATACATGGGGGATTTGTCCATTCTCTTCCATTTTAATACTTTGTGTGCATGTATTTTGAGGGTTTCCCTGGTAGCTCTGAAAGTAAAGAATCTGGCTGCAATGTGTGTGCTTAGTTCCTATGTCATATCCAGTTCTTCGCAACCCCGTAGACTGTAGCCTGCCAGGCTCCTCTATCCTAAGGATTTTGCAAGTAAGAACATTGGAGTGGGTTGCCATTTCCTTCTCCAGGTTTTAATACTTCATTGAACCATTTATTTATATCAGTATGCATTCATTAATATTTACTTTATACTTGGGGCTATAATCTTTTATGACTTTATTCTGTTTGATCAAATTGTTTCAGCTTTGGCCACTGGAGGCTCTTTCAGTTGTCTTCTCTCAGTTCAGTTTAGTCGCTCAGTCGTGTCCGACTCTTTGCGACCCCATGATTCGCAGCACGCCAGGCCTCCCTGTCCATCACCATCTCCCGGAGTTCACTCAGACTCATGTCCATCGAGTCCGTGATGCCATCCAGCCATCCCATCCTCGGTTGTCCCCTTCTCCTCCTGCCCCCAATCCTTCCCAGCATCAGTCTTTTCCAATGAGTCAACTCTTCACATGAGGTGGCCAAAGTACTGGAGTTTCAGCTTTAGCATCATTCCCTCCAAAGAAATCCCAGGGTTGATCCCCTTCAGAATGGACTGGTTGGATCTCCTTCCAGTCCAAGAGACTCTCAAGAGTCTTCTCCAACACCACAGTTCAAAAGCATCAATTCTTCGGCGCTCAGTCTTCTTCACAGTCCAAATCTCACATCCATACATGACCACAGGAAAAACCATAGCCTTGACTAGACGGACCTTAGTTGGCAAAGTAATGTCCCTGCTTTTGAAAATGCTATCTAGGTTGGTCATAACTTTTCTTCCAAGGAGTAAGGGTCTTTTAATTTCTTGGTTGCAGTCACCATCTGCAGTGATTTTGGAGCCCAAAAAAATAAAGTCTGACACTGTTTCCACTGTTTCCCCGTCTATTTCCCATGAAGTGATGGGACCGGATGCTATGATCTTCGTTTTCTGAATGTTGAGCTTTAAGCCAACTTTTTCGCTCTCCTCTTTCCCTTTCATCAAGAAGCTTTTTAGCTCCTCTTCACTTTCTGCCATAAGGGTGGTGTCATCTGCATATCTGATGTTATTGATATTTCTCTTGATTACAGCTTGTGTTTCTTCCAGTCCAGCATTTCTCATGATGTACTCTGTATATAAGTTAAATAAGCAGCGTGACAATATACAGCCTTGACGTCCTCATTTTCCTATTTGGAACCAGTCTGTTGTTCCATGTCCAGTTCTAACTGTTGCTTCCTGACCTGCATATAGATTTCTCAGTAGGCAGGTCAGGTGGTCTGGTATTTCCATCTCTTTCAGAATTTTCCACAGTTGATTGTGATCCACACAGTCAAAGGCTTTGG
The DNA here is from genome assembly GCF_042477335.2 of Ovis canadensis. NCBI lineage: Eukaryota > Metazoa > Chordata > Mammalia > Artiodactyla > Bovidae > Ovis > Ovis canadensis. The sequence goes on along the minus strand of NC_091247.1, from coordinate 133,006,417 downwards.
CATAGTCAATAAAGCAGAAATAGATGTTTTTCTGAAACTCTCTTGCTTTTTCATGATCCAGCGGATGTTGGCAATTTGATCTCTGGTTTCTCTGCCTTTTCTAAAACCAGCTTGAACATCAGGAAGTTCACGGTTCACGTATTGCTGAAGCCTGGCTTCAAGAATTTTGAGCATTACTTTACTAGCATGTGAGATAAGTGTAATTGTGCGGTAGTTTGAGCATTCTTTAGTGTTGCCTTTCTTTGGGATTGGAATGAATAATGACCTTTTCCAGTCCTGTGGCCACTTCTGAGTTTTCCAAATTTGTTGGCGTAGTGAGTGCAGCACTTTCACAGCCTCATCTTTCAGGATTTGAAATAGCTCAACTGGAATTCCATTACCTCCACTAGCTTTGTTTGTAGTGATGCTTTCTAAGGCCCACTTGACTTCACATTCTAGGATGTCTGGCTCTAGATTAGTGATCACATCATCATGATTATCTTGGTTGTGAAGATCTTTTTTGTACAGTTCTTCCGTGTATTCTTGCCACCCCTTCTTAATATCTTCTGCTTCTGTTAGTTCCATACCATTTCTGTCCTTTATGGAGCCCATCTTTGCATGAAATGTTCCCTTGGTATCTAATTTTCTTGAAGAAATCTCTAGTCTTTCCCATTCTGTTGTTTTCCTCGATTTCTTTGCATTGATTGCTGAGAAAGGCTTTCTTATCTCTTCTTGCTATTCTTTGGAACTCTGCATTCAGATGCTTATATCTTTCCTTTCCTCCTTTGCTTTTTGCCTCTCTTCTTTTCACAGCTATTTGTAAGGCCTCCCCAGACAGTCATTTTGCTTTTTTGCATTTCTTTTCCATGGAGATGGTCTTGATCCCTGTCTCCTGTACAATGTCACGAACCTCAGTCTATAGTTCATCAGGCACTCTATCAGATCTAGGCCTTAAATCTATTTCTCACTTCCACTGTATAATCATAAGGGATTTGATTTAGGTCATACCTGAATGGTGTAGCAGTTTTCCCTACTTTCTTCAATTTGAGTCTGAATTTGGTAATAAGGAGTTCATGATCTGAGCCACAGTCAGCTCCTGGTCTTGTTTTTGTTGACTATATACAGCTTCTCCATCTTTGGCTGCAGAGAATGTAATCAGTCTGATTTTGGTGTTGACCATCTGGTGAGGTCCGTGTGTAGAGTCTTCTCTTTAGTATTCTTTAGTAAGATGCGTTTGGTTTTAACCCCTTCGTACTTTCTGTTACTGTAAGATGCTCTGGGCTCACCTTTCCTGCACTAAGTGTAGAATTTGCCGTTTCTCTGGTGCCTTGTTTTCTATCATTGTAGAATGGCTTTATACACCAAGATCACTGTGCTAGGGGTGCTCATTACACCTGAGGTTCCATTTCTCTGTAAGTACTTTCAGCTGACAGAACAAGAGAATGTATATGTTTATATTAATCTGTGTATATACAGTATCTATAAGTAATTTAGTATGTAACCATCTGTGTTGAAGCTATTAAGCTAAATATATTAAGCTAAACATGAGCTTTTCCTGATGTCTTCAACTCTATTCCATCACTACATGAGTAATTCTAGCCTTTCTCCTTGCTTTATCTGTAAATTCTCACTCTGACAGTAAACCTGGATCCTACTATCCACCATCCATTTGTTTAATTGTTCAGTATTCATTTATAGCAGTATCAAGATTGTTAACCTGTACTCCCACTTTCTACATTTTCTCAGAAGCTTCTAAGTACTTATACATATCAAAATGATGATGGGTTAACCACACTGAATAAATAATTTCTGAATCTAATTATAAATGCCTTTTTCCTCCTTTATAAGATTAAAAAATCTGTCTTCTTAAAAGGAACTTAATTTTGCCTTTTTTTTGTATTTTAAATATTTAATACTAATAAAGTTAAATATAGTTTTTATTAACTTTAATTTTGAAATTAATCAGTAATAAAAGGGAAGTAAAGGGTCATAGCAACAAACACAATAATTTTTTGCTTGCTGCATTTCATCTGTTTGTTAATAACAAGTAATAGATGTCTCACTTTGAATGTAGTTAGATGATATTGTCTGCTTCTGCATACTCTACTTATTAGTAGAAGCAATGTAATTCATTAGGAAATGTAAAAACGCAAGCAGTTCACTGCCTAACAGAAGAAGTACTTGAGTTAAGCTTTAGGATTTAGCTATCAGTGACCTATATATACTAGCTTATGGAAAGAAAAGGAAGAAGCATTTTAGATTAGGGCTGCCTCATGGGAACTCAAGGGAAGAAGTCAGGCAAGCCCAAGAAACATGCTGAAATAAGGGACTGACATGCTGTCTTGACTTTTGTTTTCACATCTCTTTTCTTCTCTATGTAGCTTTTTTGTTTTTTTTCCTCTTGGCCTCCCTTGTTCATACATCTGATAAAAGATGGTTATTCTACACTTCAGTACTTGTGCTTTATTGTGTTAATTACCCCAAAAGACCTCTTCTACATACATATTCCCAGATTTTGAGGGGTCTCTGTTTTAATCAACAGATTATAAACAGATGGAGTGTACTGATCTAAATGACTGCCAATGTTGGTCATTGTGGAGGAACCAGGATGAAAAAATTGTGGTTGTAACTGGACACTATTTCTGAAAGTATCTGCTATAAAGCTTAATAAGACATGGGACATGTTTACCAATAAAGTAGCATTTCTGCCTGAGTCAAAATGATGGGTTGATTTCTACCTTCTGAAGGTTAGAAGGTATATTGCTTGAATTGTTTCTCTAGTGTATTTTTTTTCAATATCTTTTTGTCTAATCCTTGTAACATTCATTCTTGTCGGACTTCCCTGATGGCTCAGACATTAAAGCGTCTGTCTGCAATGTGAGAGACCTGGGTTCGATCCCTGGGTTGGGAAGATTCCCTGGAGAAGGAAATGGCAACCCACTCCACTACTTTTGTCTTGAAAATCCCATGGACAGAGGAGCTTGGTGCAGGCTACTATCCATGGGGTCGCAAAGAGTCGGGCATGACTGAGCGACTTCCTCCTAGTGAATGAATATTCATTCATTCTTGATTTGTCATATCCAGAGTCACCCTTTCCATATTCACAGATTCACTAGTTCCAAAAATCCACCTGGCTATGAAAATTGTTCCTCTTGGAGTTCTCACAGACTCAAACAATCGCCAGTGTGAGTCTTCATTATGCTCCTCATCTGACAGGATAAACATCTCTGCCTTTCCATGCTTCTCAAAACTCAGATGTTCTACTTCTGGATCATTAAATTGCCATCATTCTAATACCTTGGAGAGAGCTCAGTTAAACTCAATGAATATTTAAAAAGAACAAATTAAAGGTCAACACAAACACAGCACAATACTTATGTAAATACACATTTAGAATTCTTTTTCTCACCTGAGGCTAAGTTTTGTGATTGAATCCCTCAGGTGAGAGCAGATTTAGCCTGCATAGTTCACAAGTTAAAAGAACAAACCTCAGGAGTTAATGAAATGTGAGAAACACATACTTTTCCACAGGGTGGTTAAAAAAAAAAATAAAACCACATTGTTATGGCCTATCAAAAGATAATGGAAATTTATCTTCCTATCTCCCACTTGACTTAAAAATATAGAGGTTATATACTGTATTCTTAGATGCATAAAAAGCGATCTCACTTTTCACATCTTTTCTTTCTTTAATTTCTAGAGTTTACCCAGTTAAATCAAGTAAGATGACATATTTACCAGCAGACAACAGAGCTGCATTGTTAAATCACACACCTTTCTTGATATCAGACATAGAGTCACAGTAATACATTCATAAAGAGCACCTTGGCTTTAAAAAGTTTGATCGTTAAGACTTCCCAATTTACTACCATTCCTTTTGAGCCCTTGGATCGAGGGCTCTGAAGGGTCATCAAGACTCATCCATTTAATGTCAAGCTAATTTATTAATTTTACAATTCATACTTAAGGACAGGACTCCCTAAGGATGTTGCTCTCTTGAAATTAATATTACACTACTAGATAAACATACATTTATCAAAACTGAAGCACTTTCAAATCAACCAGGAACTTCCTGCAGAGAAAAAGAGAGAGAGAAGGAGAGAAGTGATGTGAAGGGGACTATTTCAGGTTCCTTCTTGAAATAACAGGAGTTAAAAAATCTGTATCAATTCATATGGAATATATTACTTACCTCCAATTTTAAGTCTGAGTACAGCGACTCATATGGATGAAAAACTTTGCTGCTAGAAAATACAGAGAGGCCTTAAAACAATAAGTACATGCTAAATATTAGGTCCTAGGGTAACACTGTAATGGTCTAGAGGAGCCATCCCACGCTGAAGGTCAGGAAGGGCAGCGGTGAGAAGATACCCCTCGTCCAAGGTAAGCAACAGCAGCTGTGCTTTGCTGGAGCAGCTGTGAAGAGATACCCAACTCCCAAGGTAAGAGTAACCCAAGTAAGATGGTAGGTGTTGCAAGAGGGCATCAGAGGGCAGACACACTGAAACCATACTCACAGAAAACTAGTCAATCTAATCACACTAGGATCACAGCCTTGTCTAACTCAGTGAAACTAAACCACGCCTACGGGGCAACCCAAGACAGGCGGGTCATGGTGGAGAGGTCTGACAGAATGTGGTCCACTGGAGAAGGGAATGGCAAACCACTTCAGTATTCTTGCCTTGAGAACCCCATGAACAGTGTGAAAAGACAAAATGTTGGATACTGAAAGAAGATCTCCCCAGGTCAGTAGGTGCCCAATATGCTACTGGAGATCAGTGGAGAAATAACTCCAGAAAGAATGAAGGGATGGAGCCAAAGCAAAAACAATACCCAGTTGTGGATGTGACTGGTAATAGAAGCAAGGTCCGATGCTGTAAAGAGCAATATTGCATAGGAACCTGGAATGTCAGGTCCATGAATCAAGGCAAATTGGAAGTGGCCAAACAAGAGATGGCAAGAGTGAATGTCAACATTCTAGGAATCAGCGAACTAAAATGGACTGGAATGGGTGAATTTAACTCAGATGACCATTATATCTACTACTATGGGCAGGAATCCCTCAGAAGAAATGGAGTAGCCATCATGGTCAACAAAAGAGTCCGAAATGCAGTACTCGGATGCAGTCTCAAAAATGACAGAATGATCTCTGTTCATTTCCAAGGCAAACCATTCAATGTCACAGTAATGCAAGTCTATGCCCCAACCAGTAACACTGAAGAAGCTGAAGTTGAACTGTTCTGTGAAGACCTACAAGACCTTTTAGAACTAACACCCAAAAAAGATGTTTTTTTCATTATAGGGGACTGGAATGCAAAAGTAGGAAGTCAAGAAACACCTGGAGTAACAGGCAAATATGGCCTTGGAATGTGGAATGAAGCATGGCAAAGACTAATAGAGTTTTTCCAAGAAAATGCAGTGGTCATAGCAAACACCCTCTTCCAACAACACAAGAGAAGACTCTACACATGGACATCACCAGACGGTCAACACCAAAATCAGATTGATTATATTCTCTGCAGCTAAAGATGGAGAAGCTCTATACAGTCAACAAAAACAAGACCAGGAGCTGACTGCAGCTCAGATCATGAACTCCTTATTACCAAATTCAGACTTAAATTGAAGAAAGTAGGGGAAACCACTAGACCATTCAGGTATGACCTAAATCAAATCCCTTATGATTGTACAGTGGAAGTGAGAAATAGATTTAAGGGCCTAAATCTGAAAGACAGAGTGCCTGATGAACTATGGACTGAGGTTTGTGACATTGTACAGGAGACAGGGATCAAGACCATCCCCATGGAAAAGAAATGCAAAAAAGCAAAATGACTGGGGAGGCCTTACAAATAGCTGTGAAAAGAGAAGTGAAAAGCAAAGGAGGAAAGGAAAGATATAAGCATCTGAATGCAGAGTTCCAAAGAATAGCAAGAAGAGATAAGAAAGCCTTTCTCAGCAATCAATGTAAAGAAATTGAGGAAAACAACAGAATGGGAAAGACTAGAGATCTCTTCAAGAAAATTAAAGATATCAAGGGAACATTTCATGCAAAGATGGGCTCAATAAAGTACAGAAATGGTACGGACCTAACAGAAGCAGAAGATATTAAGAAGAGGTGGCAAGAATACATGGAAGAACTGTACAAAAAAGATCTTCACGACCAAGATAATCATGATGGTGTGATCACTCATCTAGAGCCAGACATCCTGGAACATGAAGTCAAGTGGGCTTTAGAAGGCATCATTACAAACAAAGCTAGTGGAGGTGATGGAATTGCAGTTGAGCTATTTCAAATCCTGAAAGATGATGCTGTGAAAGTGCTGCACTCAATATGCCAACAAATTTGGAAAACTCAGCAGTGGCCACAGAACTTGAAAAGGTCAGTTTTCATTCCAATCCCAAAGAAAGGAAATGCCGAAAAATGCTCAAACTACCACATAATTGCACTCATCTCACATGCTAGTAAAGTAATGCTCAAAATTCTTGAAGCCAGGCTTCAGTATACATGAACTGTGAACTTCCTGATGCTCAAGCTGGTTTTAGAGAAGGCAGCAGAACCAGAGATCAAATTGCCAACATCCGCTGGATCATCAAAAAAGCAAGAGAGTTCCAGAAAAACATCTATTTCTGCTTTATTGACTATGCCAAAGCCTTTGACTGTGTGGATCACAATCAACTGTGGAAAATTCTGAAAGAGATGGAAATACCAGACCACCTGACCTGCCTACTGAGAAATCTATATGCAGGTCAGGAAGCAACAGTTAGAACTGGACATGGAACAACAGACTGGTTCCAAATAGGAAAATGAGTACGTCAAGGTTGTATATTGTCACGCTGCTTATTTAACGTACATGCAGAGTACATCATGAGAAATGCTGGACTCGAAGAAACACAAGCTGGAAACAAGATTGCTGGGAGAAATATCAATAACATCAGATATGCAGATGACACCAGACTTATGGCAGAAAGCGAAGAGGAACTAAAAAGCCTCTCGATGAAAGTGAAAGAGGAGAGTGAAAAAGTTTGGTTAAAGCTCAACATTCATAAAACAAAGATCATGGCCTTTGTTTCCATCACTTCATGGAAAATAGATGGGGAAACAGTGTCAAACTTTATTTTTTGGGCTCCAAAATCACTGCAGATGGTGACTGCAGCCATGAAATTAAAAGATGCTTACTCCTTGGAAGAAAAGTTTTACCAACCTTGATAGCATATTCAAAAGCAGAGACATTACTTTGCCAACTAAGGTCCGTTCAAGGCTATGGTTTTTCCTGTGGTCATGTATGGATGTGAGAGTTGGTCTGTGAAGAAGGCTGAGTGCCGAAGAATTGATGCTTTTGAACTGTGGTGTTGGAGAAGACTCTTGAGAGTCCCTTGGACTGCAAGGAGATCCAACCAGCCCATTCTGAAGGAGATCAGCCCTGAGATTTCTTTGGAAGGAATGATGCTAAAGCTGAAACTCCAGTACTCTGGCCACCTCATGCGAGGAGTTGACTCATTGGAAAAGGCTCTGATGCTGGGAGGGATTGGGGGCAGGAGGAGAAGGGGACGACCGAGGATGAGCTGGCTGGATGGCATCACTGACTCTATGGACGTGAGTCTGAGTGAACTCCGGGAGTTGGTGATGGACAGGGAGGCCCGGCGTGCTGCCATTCATGGGGTCGCAAAGAGTCGGACACGACTGAGCGACTGACCTGAACTGATCACCGTAATAGTTACATGTGGCCACCAGACTTAAGACTGTTACAGTGATGCCAAAAGCAATGTCATTTTTTAATATTAATACAAATTAGATTGAACGCATTTTACAAAATATTTTTTTTAATGTCAGAGCCAAAATATTATATATTCATGATACTGGCAACCATGATAAGAGAAAATTTTAAAGGAAGCATACTAACAGAAATAAAGATGAAAATGTATTTCTAACTGTGTTGATAGGGTTCCTGAACATTAAAGAAAGGAAAGGTGATGAAAAGGGGGGAAATCTCTATTTTAGGCTTATATGAGTACATTATGCAACTACTTCAGCATTGAAATTTCTAAAATTTGCATATAGTGTCACTTGCCAGAAGCAGATATTTTATGCATAACCACAGATGGAAGCTGTTAGCTGGGATTTTGTCTTTAGTTTATCATTGTCATCAGATATTAATTGGAATGGATTGATACCTACCTTCAGGCTTTCTTAACAAAAAGAAAAGGACAAAGTTGATCAGTTTGCACATCAGTTCAACTGGGTATGAGACCATCATATATTTTTTATGGGAAATATTTGGCATATATTCTTTCCATTTAAATTGGTTGTACTACATATTGCTGTGGTTAAAAAGAAAATCTGATGCTCCAAGAAGCCAAGGTCAGGAATGTGGGAGAGATGAGAGTTCACCAGGCTCTCCTACCAGTTCTGGGAAAACCCCCATGGAAACCACTTACCAAATGGAGGCAAAAGCAGAAACTGGCCTTAACATTTCAAAAAAATAAGTTCGTTCCCTCTATATTTTGCCTATCTCAGAAATGTTTCCATTAATGTAATTCACAAATATCCTTTATTAAGGTATTGTTCATATTACAGTCTACATTAGGTCTATTAATATTTCTCACATAATGGAAGACATATGCTTTTCCTAAAAAAAGACAGCTTATGCCTCAGCTTTTATCTTCACAGTGTTTACTGTCTTCTATTTATTACTTAAGTCTTCCCTGCTGGCTCAGTGGTAAAGCATCTGCCTGCAATGCAGGAGACATCGGTTCGATTCCTGGGTTGGGAAGATTCCCTGGAAAAGGGCATGGCAACCTGCTTCAGTTATGTCTAGACAATCCCATGGACATGACTGAAGTGACTGAGCATGCACGCAAGCATTTATTACTTAATATTTAAATAACCTCAGTGTAGTACAAAGGAAATTGAAGGACAAACATAAAAACTGAAGAAAATTAGGAAACAGTAGAGAAGGAGGGTATGTTACTATTATTTGCCTTGGGCTTTATAGCTTGAAGGAATTTGCTTCAGAAAGTAGATTCTGACCCCAACTCCATCACTTTCATTCACTTCAGTGCTTAAGTTCTTCACTCTGCACTATTTAAATGTTTAATTCTATTCTCCACAGGATGAGACGGTTGGATGGCATCACTGACTTGATGGACATGAGTTTGAGCAAGCTCTGGGCGTTGGTGATGGACAGGGAAGCCTGGTATGCTGCTGTTTGTAGGGTTACAAAGAGTGGGACACAACTGAGCAACTGAACTGAGATGATACTCCACAAGATTCTTAGATGGATCGAATGAGACTTTAACTCTGAATTGCCATTCAGATTGCACATGTAAAGTCATTTCTTGAGCCTTAAGCTCAAGCAGAAGAGAAAGAGGAGAGAAAGACGTATTCAGAACTAGGAGAACTGTTCCAGAGTAGTTGGGTGGGGCGGGGGTGGTGGTGGCGGGAAGTGGTGTAAGAGAGATGACATAATGAAAACTCTTACCGTTTGTGATCCAAGTGCATTTTCCCAACTGGTTTCTTCTTTCTTCCTGTGGCAAGAGTTGGCACTGATAGTTCAAACTTTGTTTAATCATTTCCAGGAATGTAGGTGTGGGTGAGTGTAGTTCTTACAGATTGAGGGTACAGAAGCAGGATGGGCATATGTAGGAAGCTTCTCTGGTCAAGTCTGTCAGCCAGGAGAAAGCAAGGGAAAGTTCTGACAGTTCTAGACATCTCAAATATCACCGGATTCCTTTCATACAATAATAGTAATAATCATCACCTAATTGTTTCCCAAGCTTTAGTTTCTAAACATTGGCTTTATTAAAAGAATCAGGCAGTATCAAGGGTATTCTTGGTATTACTAATCAGTAGCTGAGAGGGAGACTGAAGGAGATTAAGTATAGCCTCTCTTTGAAATAGGTGTAATATTTTTTAGAAAAAAAAGGCAAATACACAGACAATAAACAAAAGGAAAGTGATACAAAGCTATATATGTGTGTATATATATATATATATATATATATATGCTGCTAAGTCACTTCAGTCATGTCCAACTCTGTGCAACCCCAGAGATGGCAGCCCACCAGGCTCCCCCATCCCTGGGATTCTCCAGGCAAGCAGACTGGAGTGGGGTGCCATTGCCTTCTCCGATATATATATATATATATATATATATATATATATATATATATATTAGAATAATAATATATATATTATTTTCCAAGCACCAAATTATATGATAGTGGGTCTAGAATGGTGCAGGAAATCAGAAAAGAGAGGGTAAGATAAAGCAAAAGCTCTGTGGGCCACACAGTTTCTAAAACAGGAAAGGAACTTAGAAATCATCTACCTAAATCCTTGTTTTATACACAAAGAGAGTTCAAGCACATAATATGGCCTTAAGTTAGAAGAGGCCCAAATATTGCAATTTTTCAGTATTCTAGCAGCTAAACCAAACCGACCATGGTAGTGAAGGGAAGGCAGGATTTAGGTAACAATAGGAATTTTAGGCAAGCAGTGGGGTAAACCGTCAATGGAAGAAGTTTAGGAACTATGCCTGAATGTGTGCTTAGTTGCTCAGTCGTGTCTGACACTCTGTGATCCCATGGTTATATTGTATTACATCAATGGATTTACTATGCAAGTAGTTTTTATTGTTATTAATAAATATTTGATAGATTTCAGCATGAAGATAATTTGACCATGCAAAGAAATCTATTTTGTGCTTTTATCTTTTACAAGCTTATGAGAGAAGATGGCAGAAATGTCCATCAATATTTTTGACTGAGAAAGAATGATTGTAAATTATATGTTTCAAGACTGAATTTTCAACCCTCAGTCTCCCACAAATACAGCTGTACAGCCTTAATATTATTATCTGAAAAGGAGGGGTAGGTAATCTCAGATTTCCTTCCTGAGTCATTATTCAGACGTTATGAATGAAAATTTGTTTGGGTGATGGAGAAACATTATTTGTGAGGTAATACTTGAAGAAAGAAAATGTAATAAAAATTCATAATTCTTACTTTATATTCTTCAGACTAGTATTTTCTTTGATTTATAATTGTTTAAAATTAATTTTGATCCTGCTTTCACTGATTTTCTATCATTCCAGGAAATCTTAACACATACTTTACATCAAACATTGTGCTAGATACTGAAAATATGGGGCTGAAAGGCAGAGGCTTCCCTAAATAAAGGGATAATTAAGGTACAAAAAATAAGGCAATTCTTAGGGTCTATTATATGCAAGATACCTTAGGTCTTATTTAAATTCTCACAAGAATCTATAAATTATTATCCCATTTATAGGAGAAGAACTGAAACAACACCTAGCATAGAGTCAAACACACAAAATTAGAAAATATTATCTTACACCACACAAACAGAAAAAATGATTTTATATTTTTAAAAAGGCCTTTGAAGAAGTGATCATAATTTTCTCACATTATGTTGAATTTAAACCTATAAAATTTACAAGTGCAATTTAAACTTTTCAAAATTCACTGAACAGTTGACACACTGAAACATTTACATTTAAATCAATTATCTGAAAATAAGTGTCTTTTATTTCTTCCAATTGCTTTTGGAGAGACTTTTGCTTAGAGAAATGAGTAAGCATTTACAATACAGTGAATAAAACTATATTCTGGAAACTATTCTCTAATATATTTAAAAAAATACACAAAGAAAAATAGAATTGTGACTACAAGATCAATTAGCACACAAGCTGTTTAACCTTTGGTTTTGTCAACTACAAATTGGCACTTACCAAGAGCATTGCCAGTGACTGAACAACAAGGCATTTGCCATCTGCCTCTACTGAGACTGCACCCCATGCTGCTATAGCTGTTGATCTTCAACAGTCCCTGAAGGAGTTCAGGGTGGAGTGAGGCACTGTGTGCTCCAGGGAATCTGGTGCAACAGGTCTTTAGATAGTTGGATGTTTTTAGGAACAGATTATATGATCTCAATCCTTGCATCTCCTCGTATCTAGAGAAGCACTAAATCCTTTCATGGTGATATCAATGACTCTTTGCAACCCCATGGACTGCAGCACGCCAGGCCTCCCTGTCCATCACCAACTCCTGGAGTTTACTCAAACTCGTCCATTGAGTCGGTGATGCCATCCAACCATCTCATCTTCTGTCATCTCCTTCTCTTCCTGCCTTCAATCTTGCCCAGCATCAGGGTCTTTTCCAGTGAGTCAGCTCTTTGCATCAGGTGGCCAAAGTTGGAGTTTCAGCTTCAACATCAGTCCTTCCAATGAACATTCAGGACTGATTTCCTTTAGGATGGACTGGTTGGATCTCCTTGTGGTCCAAGGGACTCACAAGAGTCTTCTCCAGCACCACAGTTCAAAAGCATAAATTCTTCAGCACTCAGCTTTCTTTATAGTCCAACTCTCACATCCATACATGACCACTGGAAAAACCATAGCCTAGACTAGATGGATCTTTGTTGACAAAGTAATGTTTCTGCTTTTTAATTTGCTGTCTAGCTTGGTCATAACTTTCCTTCCAAGGGGTAAGTGTTTTTTTATTTCTTGGCTGCAGTCACCACCTGCAGTGATTTTGGAGCTCCCAAAAATAAAGTCAGCCACTGTTTCCACTGTTTCTCCATCTATTTGCCATGAAATGATGGGACGGGATGCCATGATCTTAGTTTTCTGAATGTTGAGCTTTAAGGCAACTTTTTCACTGTCTTCTTTCACTTTCAAGAAAGAGGCTCCTTAGTTCTTCTTTACTTTCTGCCATAAGGGTGGTGTCATCTGCATATCTGATGTTGTTGATATTTCTCCCAGCAATCTTGATTCCAGCTTGTGTTTCTTCCAGTCCAGCATTTCTCACGATGTACTCTGCATATAAGTTAAATAAGCAGGGTGACAATATATAGCCTTGACATACTCCTTTCCCTGTTTGGAACCAGTCTGTTGTTCCATGTCCAGTTCTAACTGTTGCTTCCTGACCTGCATATAGGTTTCTCAAGAGGCAGGTCAGGTGGTCTGGTATTCCCATCTCTTTCAGAATGTTCCATAGTTTATTGTGATCCACAGTCGAAGGCTTTGGTGTAGTCAATAAAGCAGAAATAGATGTTTCCCTGGAACTCTTTTGCTTTTTTGATGATCCAGCGGATGTTGGCAATTTGATCTCTGGTTCCTCTGCCTTTTCTAAAACCGGCTTGAACATCTAGAAGTTCGTGGTTCACATATTGTTGAAGCCTGGCTTATAGAATTTTGAGCATTACTTTACTAATTTGTGAGATGAGTGCAATTGTGCGGTAGTTTGAGCATTGTTTGGCATTGACTTTCTTTGGGATTGGAATGAACACTGACGTTTTCTAGTCCTGTGGCCACTGCTGGGTTTTCCAAATTTGCTGACATATTGAGCGTAACACTTTCACAGCATCATCTTTCAGTATTTGAAATAGCTCAACTGGAATTCCATCACCTCTACTAGCTTTGTTCGTAGTGTTGCTTTCTAAGGCCCACTTGACTTCACATTCCAGGATGTCTGGCTCTAGGTGAGTGATCACACCATCATGTTTATTTGGGTCATGAAGATCCTTTTTGTACAGTTCTTCTGTGTATTCTTGCACCTCTTCTTAATATCTTGTATTTCTGTTAGGTCCATGCCATTTCTGTCCTTTATTGAGCCCATCTTTGCACGAAATGTTCCCTTGGTATCTCTAATTTTTTTTGATGAAATCTCTAGTCTTTCCCATTCTATTATAACTGAGGAAGGCTTTCTTATCTCTCTTTGCTATTGTTTGGAACTCTGCATTTAAATGGGTATATGTTTCCTTTTCTCCTTTGCTTTTGGCTTCTCTTCTTTTCACAGCTATTTGTAAGGCCTCTTCAGACAGCCATTTTTTTGTGTGTGTGTGTGTGTTTCTTTTTCTTGGGGAAGGACTTGTTCCCTGTCTCTGTACAACGTCATGAACCTCCTTCCATAGTTCATCAGGCAATCTATCAGATCTAGTCCCTTAAATCTATTTCTCACTTCCACTTGATTAAGGTCATGCCTGAATAGTCTAGTGGTTTTCCCTACTTTCTTCAATTTAAGTCTGAGTTTGGCAATAAGGAGTTCATGATCTGAGCCACAGCCAGCTCCTGGTCTTGTTTTTGCTTACTGTATAGAGCTTCTCCATCTTTTGCTGCAGAGAATATAATAAATCATTTCGGTGTTGACCATCTGGTGATGTCCATGTGTAGAGTCTTCTCTTGTGTTGTTGGAAAAGGGTGTTTTCTATGACCAGTGCATTCTCTTGGCAGAACTCTATTAGTCTTTGCCCTGCTTCATTCCACATTCCAAGGCCAAATTTGCCTGTTACTCCAGGTGTTTCTTGACTTCCCAGTTTTGCATTCCAGTCCCCTATAAGATGTCCTTTTCTGGGTGTTAATTCTAGAAGGTCTTGTAGGTCTTCATAGAACATTCAACTTCAGCTTCTTCAGCATTACTGGTCGGGGCATAAGTTCAGTCCCTCAGTCGTGTCCGACTCTTTGCGACCCCATGAATCGCAGCACGCCAGGCCTCCCTGTCCATCACCATCTCCCGGAGTTCACTTATTCACATCCATCGAGTCTGGGATGCCATCCAGCCATCTCATCCTCTGTCATCCCCTTCTCCTCCTGCCCCCAATCCCTCCCAGCATCAGAGTCTTTTCCAATGAGTCAATTCTTCGCATGAGATGTCCAAAGTACTGGAGTTTCAGCTTTAGCATCATTCCTTCCAAAGAAATCCCAGGGTTGATCTCCTTCAGAATGGACTGGTTGGATCTCCTTCCAGTCCAAGGGACTCTCAAGAGTCTTCTCTAACACCACAGTTCAAAAGCATCAATTCTTCGGTGCTCAGCCTTCTTCACAGTCCAAATCTCACATCCATACATGACCACAGGAAAAACCATAGCCTTGACTAGACAGACCTTAGTCGGCAAAGTAATGTCTCTGCTTTTGAACATACTGTCTAGGTTGGTCTTCACTCTTCTTCCAAGGAGTAAATGTCTTTTAATTTCATGGCTGCAGTCACCATCTGCAGTGATTTTGGAGCCCCCCCCCACCCCCATAAAGAAGTCTGACACTGTTTCCACTGTTTCCCCATCTATTTCCCATGAAGTGATGGGACCAGATGCCATGATCTTCATTTTCTGAATGTTGAGCTTTAAGCCAACTTCTTCACTCTCCTCTTTCACTTTCATCAAGAGGCTTTTTAGCTCCTCTTCACTTTCTGCCATAATGGTGGTGTCATCTGCATATCTGATGTTATTGATATTTCTCCCTGCAATCTTGATTCCAGCTTGTGTTTCTTCCAGTCCAGCATTTCTCATGATGTACCCTTCATAGAAGTTAAATAAGCAGAGTGACAATATACAGCCATGACATACTCCTTTTCCTATTTGGAACCAGTCTATTGTTCCATGTCCAGCTCTAACTGTTGCTTCCTGACCTGCATATAGATTTCTCAAGAGGCAGGTCAGGTGCTCTGGTATTCCCATCTCTTTCAGAATTTTCCACAGTTGATTGTGATCCACACAGTCAAAGGCTTTGGCATAGTCAATGAAGCAGAAATAGGGGTATAGACTTGGATTACCATGATATTGAATAGTTTGCCTTTGACACAAACAGAGATCATGCTGTCATTTTTGAGACTTAATCCAGGTACTGCATTTCAGACTCTTTTGTTGACTATGATGGCTACTCCATTTCTTCTAAGGGATTCTTGCCCACAGTAGTAGATATAATGGTCATATATATTCAACAATCCTTCCAGATATCCCTATCAGATTGGCTAAAATTATTTCAGGTCTGAATTGCAATTTGACCTCTTTTATTTTTTCCTGCATTGCTTCTTCCTTCCTCCTTGCACAGTGGATCTGTGACATGCTTGTTATTTGTTGTTTGGTTGCTAGGTTGTATCTGACTTTTTAGTGACCCCATACATTGTAGCCTGCCAGGCTTCTCTGTCCATGGGATTTCCCAGGCAAGAATACTGGAGTGGGTTGCCATTTTCTCCTCCAGGGGATCTTCCTAACCCAGCGATCGAACATGCATCTCCGGCATTGGCAAGCTGATTCTTTACCTCTGAGCCACCAGGGAAGCTCTGCAGCTCACTCCTAAATAAGGTCTCAGCTTGATTCTGAAAAATCCCTACCTGATGGAAGGACTGGGTGATCTGAAGTCAGAAAATTTACCACAGAGGATGTCAGTGGGCAACAGCAAAGCCTGCTTTTCTGTCTTCATCTCCTCATTGACACTGTTCTGATAAAAGTTGTTCATGATGTCCATGTTGCTAAATCAATGAGATTCTTTCAGTCCTGTATTTAACCTGCTGACCATTCTCTTTTCTCAAAACTGTCTTTTCCCTACCAGAGTGGTTGATTATAAACTCAGATCAAGTCCCATCTCTACTACTAATTAATTGTGAGACCTCAGGCACTTTGAGTCTGTGCCTCGGTTTCCAGCCTGTAAAATGGTGATAATTATTGTATCTACTTCACAAAGCTGCTGTGAAGATTAAAGTTTAGAATAGTGCCTGTCACATAATTTTCACTATGTAACTGCCTTTTATTTATATACTGTTATACAAGTTTATCTGTTTCTCTTTCCTCTCTGACAGATCCTTCTAAATCTATTCTCTTTTTCTTTGTGTCCCAATTATCATCTTAAGTCTTGATGACATCTTTCTTCAACTTTCTAATCTTTTTCTAAACAATCTGACAAATGTTTGTTTTAAATCCAGTATTCTAAGTAGCACATCCATATTTTCAACTCTGCTAAAAAGCTACATCTTAATGTCTGTAAGCATTTAGACTAAACATAACTTTATATGAATTAATTTCTCCTCTGCTTGCGCTTCAAAAACAAAACAAAACAAAACCCATTTAATGGCACCACTGAAGGTATGTATACCCAGATGCCCAAGTCAAAAGTGAAGAAATAATTTCTGACATTTTCTCACCCATATTTGTCTTTCCCACAAAAGATACATATGTGTTATATATATAGTTATCCTTAACATCTTTTGAATTTCTTCCCTCTTCTCTACATCCATTTCCATTACCATCTTTTGTTCAGTTGTTTGTTTATGCAGTATTATGAACATCATCATTTCCTAAGGTCATCCTTAGTTTAATCAATCACTTTCTCTAATCCATTCCCCACACTGCAGTCTGCATGACTTTTTGAAATGAACATTTCAACTTGTTACTCTCTTACTTAGAACTCTCTTTTTGTTCACCTATATCCTTGAGGATGGATACTTAAATCTTTTATGTGGCATACAATGCCATTCCTAATCTACTCCATATTAAAGTTTCCATAATTTCAGTCAAGTTTCCAACTGTAGCTAAGCTCTAATTAATTTAAAGGACTTACAGTTCGCCAAGTGCCATTCAATCCTTTAAACATGCTCTTTCATGCAGCTGAAATGCCACCTCTAACACCAACCTCCTTGTATTAGCTTACTTTACTATTTATTGGACAATCAAAAAATCTGAGTGGTATTTATTCACACATCTGGGATTCAGCTACAAGTTAGCTAATTGAGGCTTGGCTTTTTCCCCTGTGTCTCTCTTCCTCCTCCTGGGCATATGGGCTATCCTGGAGGCATATTTTTTTCCATAGTGATAGAAGAGGTACAGGAGGGAAAATGGAAGCATGTAAGACCGTTTATAGCACAGTCTCAAAACTACCAAAAATTCTGCCTAAAATTGACTAGAGCAAATTACACGTAGGTATCCAAAGTCAAGAAGAGTGGAAATACACTTTGTCCTTCTGTGGGAGGAATGACAGTCATACTGCAAAATGTGTGGGTATAGGGAGCAGTGCTGTGGCCAGTAATATGATCTACAGTACATTAGTCCTTGCCTTGCCTGGTGGTTCTATAGGTTTTGCTTCGGCCATTGCATCTTCCAGATATTCTCACCTGACTCTAAGTTGGTTTTGGTGCTCCAAAGTGCTTCCCTAGTTGCCTATGTATATCTATTTTTGCCATAAGGGGAAACTTTAGAATTGCCATTTCTGGTATCAACTTTATTTTCTTTCCATCATAATGACAATTTCTTGAGAGTAACAATTCTGTTTTGATTTTATTCTTACTCACATTGGTAGAACATATGATATGTATTCAATAATGGTCTGTGGTATTGATCAAATACCTGAATGAAAGAAGAGTAAATGAATGGATATTGTAAGGTAAAGGTGATAATGGCTTGAACCAGAGCAGTGTCAGTGAGAATAGAGAGGAGGTAATTAATATAAGCCATGTTTAGGAGGTAGAATTGCCAGGCCTTGGTGATTTTATGGAGAAGGGTAGTAAAATTTAAGCAAGACATTTAGGATATCTCCCAGGTTTACAGTTAGAGCACTGGGATAATTAAGGGCCATTCATCTGGATTAAAAAAAGAAAATAGAAGGAAAGCAAATATTGGAAATAAAAAATAAAGATTTAAATATAATCCATGCCCTTTTATTTCAAAATATATGGACCTTCCAATTAAACAAGGAGGTACTCCAAATGCACATGTGTTATCTGGAAACTGCAGTTGCAGCGATGCTCAGAATTGTCCAACATCCCATGACACTCAGGATAGGTGCTAGTTTTGAAGTCTTAGAATGCTAAGCTGAATTGTTGTTCCTCTTTCTCTGTGCATGAGTTTCTTCTAAGCTGTATATCCTCATATACAACACTATATTATGTGGTCAACTTTTTCTTCTAATGTGCATTTGGAGTACCTCCTTGTTTAATGGGTAGGTCCATATATTTTGAAATGTGAAATAGGTACAAAAATATCTCTGATCTGTTGCCAGTGGAAATAAGATGGTGAATTAGAAAACACGTAGTCTAGTGTGTAGCAAATGGCACACAAGTATTTTATAACTTTCTATCACAGTTTCTCAGCCTCAGTTGATATTATGAGCCAGATGAGTGTTACAGATGGGGAGGGCTTTCTCTGACATTTTTGCATATTTAATAGCATCTCTGACCTTTATCCACTAGATGGCAGTAGTTTCCCTGAGTGTTCCAGTGAAAAATGTCTCCAGACATTAGCAGATGTCCCTTGGGGAGAGAGGGAATGCCCAGTCCTCCCCAGCTGAGAACCATCATTGTACCTGAATATATACACAGGAGGTAGATGGCAGTGTAGTCCATTTTAGGTGGAAAGGGAATATTGAAACAGAGAGAGGAACATTTTTTTGTGGGTAGTCTACAGAGGTGAACTGAAGAAAGTGACCTACATTTCAAAAGCATACAGGTGGATATGCTTTTGTCTTCCCTCCTTACTGTTTTTCATGTCATATCCTGACATGAATTCAGTAACCCCCATCCACAAATTCCATATCTCCAGGTGACTCTTTAGGGCTAAGATATTCATTTCTGGGCTTCCATGAGACTTTTTTTTTTTTTTTCCCTCTGCCCCCTCTCCCAAATCAGAAAAAGCTCAGTCCTCAAACTAGTCAAGCCTAAAAACTATTCTCCACTACCATCTTCCAAGAAATTAATCTGTTACATATTTCCTGCTATGTGTAAGGCAAGTCTCTATAGTTGCTAGAGATTACTGATATCTCTAACTGGTTTGTATGATTGATGGCCTTTCTAATGTAACCACTGAAATGGCTTTCTTCTGTGGCTTTAAAGATTTAAGAAGTCAGGGGCCTCTTTAAAATAGAGGGTAGAGGGAGGATTCTAAGAGATAAGAAATTAGAAGAATTTGACATAAATTACTTTTTCCAATTGAGAATGTGTTTCTTTTGGAAATTCAGAGACATAAAAAATGAAAAACATGCTTCAAGCACAAGTGGGTTTTGTCAAAATATTTCATGGATTCCAGGTAAATAGCATGATCTTGTCAGATAAATATGTTTTTACTTTAAATTACCTTGTCACTCTAAGTGAGACAAAATGATTGAGCCTTTGTTGTATGCTGTGCACAGTCATGTCAGACTCTTTGCAACCCCATGGGCTGTAGCGCATCAGGCTCCTATGTCCATGGGGGTTCTCCAGGCAAGAATACTGGAGTGGGTTGCCATGCCCTCCTCCAGGGGATTTTCCCAACCCAGAGATCGAACCCAGGTCTCCCGCACTGCAGGCGTATTCTTTACTGTCTGAGCCACCAGGGAAGCCCAACTGAGCCATTAGTATATTGATTTTCATCCCCTAGACTGGATCTTAGGTGCAAATAAGTCCATGAAAAATAAGCTTCCTCTTATTTGGAAAAATATCTTCCAAGCACAGGGTTTTCTTGGGAGAGAAGTTTCCAAAAAAAGCCAGATGTATTCTGATGGACAGAAACTGGAGTCAGGCAGCGTGGGAGTATCCAAAAGAACACTGAGACCCAGACAGCGAGTAGGGAGGATACAGTGGATGGCTTTCTTCATTAGATCATGCTTTGAAATCAAATCTACTACTCAGCACTCCTTTTTTTCTATAAGAGCAAACCCCAAATAAAATTGGATCCCCAAACATCCAAGTCCTGGAATAAGAAAGTCATAGCTAGTCGTCTTTTGCCCAGACTGTCCAATGACTCAAGACTGAGTATTAATGCCCAGATAGGGAAAATCTTCCACTTGAAACCATGGGTGGTAACCGTGGATATCTCCAGTGTTTGATGGCAAACTATGAATATTTTCCACTTATTTTGTTACACCCAATGAATAAGCCCTCTCATCTAGTGTAGAAAAACATTTTAATAGTTTGAGTTTTGTCTGTGAGACATCTAGATGGAGATGCAAGTACATAGTTAAATATATGGATCTTGAATTCAGGAGAGTTTGATGAAAAAACAAATATTTGGAAGCACTGACTCAATAGGTAGTAGCTGTAATACCAGTTTTCCTACTTTTCTCTTCTCGATTTTTGTTTGCTCATATACAAATAATAAAACAAATAGAGCAAAGTTTCTGTTTACAGATACATAGTTTGTGCCTTTCACATTCTGACATAGTCCTTCATTGTATCTGAGTAAAAAAAAATATTATAGGATTAGATGAATTTAAGTTATGGTTAGAGGAAAAAGTAATAAATAGAAAACAACATTTTCACAGAAACTCAATAAGTTAAAAGAAAAAGAAACTTACTAAACCGTTAAAAGCAACATTCATTTGCAAAATTTCATCTAGTATTTATAATAGAACTTGTGAATAAGCCATTCATTAGTGCTATTACTACAACAATATATTTGAATACAATTTAAACCTTAGAAAATCACTATCGGGTTAATCTCTGCATAATTGTTTCAGTGAAAGGCAGTGTTTCAAACATTCACTTCATGTGACTTTTCTTTAAGATATGACTCAAACTTTGGAATTTCTTTCTCCCAAATTTGATGATCTTCCAAAAGTTAAGGTTTTGCTTTCAATATATAACACAGGGTAAAACATTATAAGCTTGAAACTCATTTTATGACTATTGAATATTTTATTTCTCAGTTTAGACTGGAGTTTTCCATTTAATTTTTGAATTTCAGTTGATTGTCAAAATGATGTAGAAGCAAGGAGAGGGAATTGTGGACAATCCCTGAGTTGCAGGGTTTTAAGTTTCTGCTAGACTGCTTTCCTATGTTTAATGAAATCAGCCTTGCAATGCTGCTCATTTTTGGATGCTGCTGATCTATGAAGTGGAGAAATTAAAAGATATTTAGAAATCAATTCTACTTTGTGTACTGAAAAACAGCTGATAGTGCGAAAGGGATGCGGTAGCAGGCAGATAACTGAGTCTTTTCATCTTTTGTATCATTTTGGCTGAATCATTCTAGAACCAAACGTTTGCTTCATTCCAGAAGCTGATAATTATAATCTATTTTACATGCATGCACCATAACACTTGAATTTACTAATGAATATAGTGCATTGAAAGTGAAGTGGCTCAGTCGTGTCCTACTCTTTGCGACCCCGTGGACTGTAGCCTACCAGGCTCCTCTGTCCATGAGATTCTCCAGGCAAGAATACTGGAGTGGGTTGCCATTTCCAAGTCAAATTCCATATCTCTCTTGTTGGAGTGCATAAGACTGCAAACAATTTTTGGATGTCTTATTGATCATTTTACCTACATTTATACCTACTTCACCATAAAGTCTTTTAGGAATAAACAGTCCATGAACAAAACAAAAATCACAGAGGCTGTGACCAAAAATACAAAATGAAATGGAGAGCTGAGAAATTATTCAGTGAATTCAACTCCCCCAAATATACTTTTCTTCACAAAGAAGATGGTCATCCTGCACTCTTTTCCCATGATCTTTCATCTTTCTGCCCCTTCCTTGCACTAAATTATCTTATGGCCATACTCATTCTTCTCTTATAACAATGATGATAATATACCACCATCTACCAAACTCTTATAATGTAAAATCCTCTGTGCAAAAGCACTTGGCACTTTGCAACTGACAAGGATATAATCTCCAAAACATACAAATAGCTCATACAGTTCAATACCAAAAAGAAGAAGAAGAAGAAAAAAGAAATCCAATCAGAAAATGAGCAGAAGACCTAAATAGAAGTTTCTCCAAAGAAGACACACAGATGGCCAGCAAGCACATGAAAAGATGCTCAGCACTGCTGAGAATTAGAGAAATGTAAATCAAAACTACAATGAGGTACCACCTCACACTGGTCAGAATGACCATCATCATAAAGTCTACAAATAATAAATTTTGGAGAGGGTGTGAAGAAAACAGAACTCTCCTACACTGTTGGTGCAATGTAAATTGGTACAGCCAGTATAAAGAACAGTAAAGAGGTTCCTAAAAAACTAAATATAAAACTGCTGCTGCTGCTGCTGCTGCTACTGCTAAGTTGCTTCAGTCGTGTCCGACTATGTGTGACCCCACAGACGGCAGCCCACCAGGCTCCCCGGTCCGTGGGATTCTCCAGCCAAGAACACTGGAGAGGGTTTCCATTTCCTTCTCCAATGCATGAAAGTGAAAAGTGAAAGTGAAGTCCCTCAGTCGTGTCCGACTCTGTGCGACCCCATGGACTGCAGCCTATCAGGGTCCTCCGCCCCATGGGCTTTTCCAGGCAAGAGTACTGGAGTGGGTTGCCATAAACCGAAACACTGTAAATCAACTATACTGCAATTTAAAAAACAAAACACTTGGCATATTTTGCCTTTTTCAATCCTTTGAATAACCCTGAATTTAGGCAGTATTTCACAGTTAAGAAAATAGTCTCAGAGATGGAAAATATCTGAATTAAAAGTACATGTACTAAATAGCAGAGTTAGAATTCAACTTAAGTAGGTCTGTCTGCTTCATCTTCCATGGGGTTAACCACTAATATAAAGCATCTCTGAAGACTCAGGATTCAAATGACCTAAAAAATTAGACAAAATATCCAACTTAAAATTTCACACTCTAAAAGAATGCATACTTTTCTTTTATTCAAAGCATTTTTGTGTATTAATCTGAGTGTGGTTAAATGTAGCTCTACTCAAATGCATGACATTGATCCTTTTACTAAATATTTTTAAGTATGAAAATAATCTTATTGTACAATTATATTAAAGACAGAAAGAAAAATCTTTATTAGTTAGCTTTGGGAGCTGTTCAGTTCAGTCGCTCAGATATGTCTAACTCTTTGTGACCCCATGGACTACAGCACGCCAGGCTTCCCTGTCCATCACCAACCCCTGGAGCTTGCTCAAACTCATGTCTATCTAGTCAGTGATGCCATCCAACCATCTTATCCTCTGCCATCCCCTTCTCCTCCTGCCTTCAATCTTTCTAAGCATCAGGGTCTTTTCCAATGTGTCAGTTCTTTGCATCAAGTGGCCAAAGTATTGGAGTTTCAGCTTCAGCATCAGTCTTTCCAATGAATATTCAGGACTGATCTCCTTTAGGATTGACTGGTTTGATCTGTTTGCAGTCTAAGGGACTCTCAAGAGACTTCTCCAACATCACAGTTCAAAAGCATCAGTTCTTCAGTTTTCAGCTTTCTTTATAGTCCAACTCTCACATCCATACATGACTACTGGAAAAACTATAGCTTTGACTAGATGGAACTTTGTTGGCAAAATAATGTCTCTGTTTTGTCATATACTGTCTAGGTTTGTCATAGCTTTTCTTCCAAGGGGCAAGTGTCTTTTAATTTCATGGCTGCAGTCACGAGTGATTTTGGAGCCCCCCCAAAATAAAGTCTCTCACTGTTTCCATTTTTTCCGCATCTATTCGCCATGAAATAATGGGACAGGATACCATGATCTTAGTTTTTTGAATATTGAGTTTTAATCCAACTTTTTCACTCTCCTCTTTTACTTCCATCAAGAGGCTCTTTAATATTTCTTCACTTTCTGCCATAAGAGTGGTGTCATCTGCATATCTGAAGTTATTGATATTTCTCCTGGCAATCTTGATTCCAGCTTATGCTTCACCCAGCCCAGCGTTTTGCATGATATTTGTGATAGTGCTCATTTCCTTCCTTTCAACTTTCCCTCTTCAAACTTCACCATATTTCTAAAATATATAGCAAAGTTTATATTGAGGGAAATCTTAAATATCTCAGGTGTAGCCAAGATTCATATGTTTGCATATGCATATGTGTGTATATACTTTCATATATACATATTGCAAGCTTATATTTAAATAATGTATATACACATTTACAAACCTATCTATTACCTATGTGTGGTATCATATTTTCTTTAAGGAACATCTTTTAAATGAAAAATAAATATTATAATAGAAAATTAAAACTCCTTAGCACAGTCCTAGGTGTTAAAATAGAGTAAAATAAATTCTAAAATATGAAATGGAAAGACAGACTCTAGAATCATGAATTTGAAGTGAACATAATTTGTCTCTAACTGCTGATATCAAGTGATATTAGTTTTTACAGTAAAGCTGAATAGTTATCACAACTCTTTTGAGTACATACAGTAAAGGAAATTTTGGTTGTAAAAAAATCACCTGACTTTAGATTTGACTTTACAGTCTCATGACATTTTAATTTTGATTGATGAGCTGGATTTTCACTTTAAAAAAGAAAAGAAGGAAAAAGAACACATCTTATCATTTCAGAGTAAACTACTAGAAAATGACTTGCTGCTTTTTATTGGCCTTGAAGAAGTACTGTGCTCTAAAAGGATTTTATGTAAACCAGACCAACTGACTCTTCCTCTCTCCCTCCCTCCCTCTCCCCAGTTACCCTCTCATTTCTCCTTCCTTCCAATACTACCAACTTGTTTATTGTGAACCAACCCTGTCCACAGTAACTGCCATGGTTTGTGTAGTAGGAAGCTGTGACATGAATAAGCACATATGATGACCAACTTTCCATTCCAGAGCTCTGGGACCATCTTTTAGCTGGAAGCTAAGTTGATTTAAATATTGATCATAGATTTGTTCTGCTGTTGCAAAGGTGTTTGCTTGTCTTTGTTTTTATTTCTTAAGACAAATGAGAGTCAAACTTCTAAATGCTATGATTCGTGTTTGACATTTAGGCATTAACTTGTAAAACTAAGTTCATCAAGCCTCTCATTAGCGCCAAAGGAGCTGCAACATCTTTGCCCTTAAAGACCACAGCTTGTGATCACCCAAGAACCAAATAATGCCCTGTAGACAACATAAAATGTATTTGTTCTAATACATTCGGTGTTGGGAGGGCTTTCTCAGGATCAATTTTGTTAAAAAAAACCTCTGGAAGCTTTTTGATAGGAGGAAGGCAGTGCAGGAAGTGACTGCACTTGCTTTTTGGTCTGAAACTTCAGAGTCATTTCTGTACATCTTAGAAACATTAAGACAATTGTCAGTCCTTTTGAGAAGATGTGAGGGCTCCAGGAAGAGCAGGCTTGCTGAAAAGAATTGAGGTGCAATAGAGAGAGAGGCGGCGGCTCTTGCAGAACTTTGTGCTGTGACTCATGTGCAACCTTTTGCAAAATTTAATGTGGCAAAAGTACTGCATTATTATGATGTACCATGTGGTACCCTGATTTGTCATCTCCACTTGACATATCTTGTATGGAGGGGTACAAGAAGAAACCCCACACTGGCTGAGGAAAATTTTTCTACTTACATCCCACACGGAGATTTAAAAATATATTCCTAGAATTTGGCATTTACAGGAATATGTTTCACTTTAATAGTTCTGAAAGAGAAGAGCTTTTTTACCCCTTGAGTGTAAGACTCTATAACCCTAATATATCACCACTAGAGCGCCTTTGCCATGCCCCTTAGTTTGGTAAATTGTGGTGGTCGAGGAACAGTGAACAAATACTTGAATTTACTTTGCATCTTTTTTTTTTTAATAGATCACCAGCTTCCTATTAAAGGATACAACTCAAGAGCAGCCAGATGGGAGAGGAGCAAAGGGTAAGGTGTGGGGAAAGGGCACAGAGCTACTTTCTCTCTGCATCATTATCTTTTTACATTTGACTGGTTTATTATTTTAAATTACACTTTAAATGTTTGCCTTGTCATCTCATTTATTGAAATGAACAATATGTTCATTTTTTAATGACTGAGTCAGGTCTAATTTAAAAATTTTTCTTCCACAGACAAAATTATTGCATTGGAAGAGTATTCCATCTCAAACCCCATAATTTCCCCATATAGTTATTTAAAATATCATACAACATAGTTGTTACAATGGCACTTGATGTCTGAAGTTGAAGAGAAAAAAATAATAAAATCTACTCAGTCTAACAGTGATTGGAGAAATTCATCACATTTTTTGCATTGTAAGGAATGGAGTAATTTCCATGGTACAGCTTTATGCATGAGAATGCCTTGTAATAAAGCTCTTTTGACATACTCAGAAATTAAACTTTATAGAGACAAATATAACATATCTCAAACAAAATGCTACTTCAATCGCTCAGTAGAAATTGTTCTCATACATTTATTATTATATTCTGTCCCATTCTAAGTATGAGCAACCTTTAAAAACTTAAGACAATGAAGTTCTTGCTTTCATAGACTAATTCTTATTACTAAAACTGCATAGAGATAAGATGAATAATGGTTCATTTTCTCATATAAACTTTGTAGTTAAAATCAGTGTTTTAACATTAAGGAATATTACTCATCTTTCTAAGTATATTAAATATGTCAGAGATGACCTCAATATGAAAGACCCAGATTAATTTCTGGGTTGAATCAAATTTTACTTGGTTTGATTTTTAGGTAAACTCCTGGGTCAAATAAAGAAATTATTACATATATTTTGTAATATATATTATGGATATATTGCATGTACATAATATAAAATATGTATAATACACATAATACAGAATAGGTGGCACTAAGTGGTAAAGAATCCAGCTGCCAATGCAGGAGATGCAAGAAAAGCGGGTTCGATCCCTAGGCCTGGAAGATCCCCTGGAGGAGGAAATGACAACCTGCACCAGTATTCTTGCCTGGAAAACTCCATGGACAGACTAAGTTGGTGGGTTACAGTCCATGGGGCTGCAGAGAGTCAGACAAGACTGAATGACTGAGCGCACGCGCGCGCACACACACACACACACACACACACACACACACACACACACACACAATAATTTTGCTTGACAATGTGATGGCCTGTTGAGGTCCTTTAATGGACCGGAACCTGGTGGTCCAGAGTCGACGATAAGAAAGTAAAGGAGAGAGAAAGAGGCTGATATTCCTTGGTTTACGCAGAAAGCCAATAAAGCCCTTGCACAGGGCTTGCTCTGTTCACGAAGGCCTCAGGCACCCTCTTGATGGGGTGAAGGCACAGAGCGCCTTCTTGAGAAGGTCTTAGAAGCCCAGGCAGGAAAGGGAACACAGAGGACCTCTGCGCTCCAAAAAATAGCCTGAGAGAGAGAGAGAGAGAGAGAGAAAGCTAGACATGGGACCAAAGCTCTGATGGAGCAAAGGTGTTTTAATCAACATGGTGTGGGCATATATACTGTAGTTATTCTCAGCAAAGATAAAGATTAAAATTCCAGACTTATAAAACATAGGTGATCCATATTAAAGAGAGAGAGTTGTAAATAATGACTTTTACCATATGGTTCCCTGGAGAAGGAAATGGCAATCCACTCCAATACTACTGCCTGGAAAATCCCATGGACAGAGGAGCCTGGTAGGCTACAGTCTATGGGGTTGCAAAGAGTCAGACACGACTGAGCGACTTCACTTCACTTCACTTCACAAGAAGGAAGAGGAACTTATCACCATATAGAAAAACTAACGAAGGAAATGCCTGGATTCCTCAGCCCCCGGGAGAGGCTTGGCTCAGGAATTAATAAGGAACAGAGAATTCCTGACAGATCCAAAACAGCACACAGGAAGCCTCCTGTTAAATGCTTCCTGACAATGGCCTAACTTGCAAACATGCTTAAAGTGAAAAAAATAATCAACAAACCTTTCACTATAATATTTTCTTTGCAGTTCTTCTTTGATTTCTGGAAGAATTAATGAATTAGGTACTGTCTCAGCATCCTTTATACCTATTTTAATGTATTTGTTGCATTGCCTTAGATTGTTTATATGATGGTTTCCCCTATGGATCCATGAGCTTCTTGAAGGAGAAGTCAGTATATTATTAATCTCTGAATCACCATACTAATTTGTGGTGGGGCCCAGTTGACAGACATGACCAATAACAAATCTACAATTAGAGTAGAAGAGAATTTCATTCTAGCCAAATTGATGAGGACTATGGCCTGGAAGACAGCCTCTCAGCTCTGAGGAATAAACACAGCTTTTAGCACTGTTATATCTTGTCAAGACAAAGAACATCAGACATGACAGGGGTGTATTCCTTTAAGGTTTACAAAAAGGCAGGTCAGCATGTATGAAGAGAGTTTGGCTACCCACTTGGGCACCTGGGAAGGGAGACTTATATTAAATACTAACATTTACATCCCAGGAAGGGAAAAATTTATCTCTATCTTCAAAATAAACATTTTTTACTTCTGGGCAATATACCCTTTTCTTTAATGGTCAAAAGCAGATGTACAATGTAGGCTTAATAGGCTACAAAACAGGCTGTCCTAGTTAGTATAAAATTTAAGTTAAATCATATATAAGAGAGAATGACTTCCACATATCTCAATAAGTGAGAATGTCTCCCTTCAGCCCTTAGTAAATTTAATTAGACTGGTTTCAGTGATGGTAAATTTAAGACCAGTGGTATAGACTTAATTTTTTTCCCCCTCAGTCTCCCAATAGTATGCCTGTTTTCAGATCACCTAGAAAGTCACACTCTCAGATGGAGAGCAGGTCCATCAAATGTTGGCAATGTGCCCCAGTAATGGCATATCAGGGCTGCTTTCCACTGAAAAGCATGTCTTTCCTGATGTTTCTTCAGCCTACTTACTAAAGAAAGCTTAAAGGGCCTTACTTTATACTCAGAAGCTTCCACTTGCATATAGATGTTTATTGTTCTTATAAGAATTCTTATGCTTATAACATCATTATAGTATTATTCTTCTATCTGTGTTTTGATTTTTCTTCCTGACTTTGTAGTAACAGTGATGTTAGTAAGAGCTAACACTTTCTGGAGAGTTATTGCATTTAAGGAGCTCTTGGAGACACCTTTTATATGCTTTAATTCACTTAATGCCTTGTTAAAACTGTGCAAAATGCCCATTCTTTACTTGTAAATTTGAGGTTTGTGAATGCCCCTTTCTGGTGTTAATAACATACTGAATATAAATATGTCACAATTAGATTTCCTACTGATAGTAGTTTCCCTCCCCTCTTTCCACTGATAACTCTTTGTAGATCCATCATTCTTTGGTCTACCACTGCTTGGGAACTTGCACTGAGCCAGGAATTCCACTAGATGTTCGATGTAACTCATCTCATTTTTACAATAAATATAGGTGGTTGCTAGCATTTTCCCCACTTAATATTCTGGGAAAATGAGGCAGAGAAAAATTATGTAACTTGCCTATTGAAAATGATCATGTTGGGGACTTACCTGGAAGTCCAGTGCTTAACACTCTGTGATTTCACTGCAGGGGGCAGGGGTTCAATCCTGTTTAGGAAACTAATATCTCACCCGCCACATGGCCAAAAATAAATAAATAATTTTAAACAGCAAATAATCATGTTGGGACTCAAGCAGAGTAAGTGTCTGATACTGAAGATGGGTGTGTACCTAACCGCTATACTATTTTCTAAATCCATAAATACACAGCTTATCATTGATTAAAACTTCTCATGTTTAGTATATTTCAATAAATAACTTTCAACCAGCTTTATAGATTGATAACTTTTTACTTAGATTATACTGTTATTTGTCATTGAATCATTATTTGCCACTGTTCTTTGGCAATACATAAGAATTGCTACTTTCTTTCATATGAGATTGGTAGATTGAGAATCACTTGGGTGATTGGAAGGGCTTGGACAAATTAAATTTCCTCCCTCTGCCTCAGTTTCTCCATCTGTCATGTGTAGTCCATCATATTCTCTTCATATTCTCACTTCTCATAGGACTATGAGAATAAAATGGGAAAAATTGAGAAGCTAAGAAAATAACTTCCAATAATTATGATTTTTTTATATTAGATTAAAAATGGAGAGATTTAGAGTATCTTTAAATCTTGGTTCACTGAAAAGTTCCATAGTCTTATACTGGGTTAGGTCACAGTATTTCTAATGTAGGGTTGCTATCTTAACGTGACAGCAACAAAAAACCCTGTTAAAGATCTAAGAATTAAATAGATTTCATACAATGATGCTTTTTTATTGAGAAAGTTTACTTGATTGAATTAGTAATACTTGTATGAATTTTGTTGATTTTTAAGCAGTTCTTTTAAAAACATGGTGCTTTCCTGAATCATTCATAAATGAGTAATCATTATAAGACATTGCACACAATTTAAATTAGAATAGCTACTTAATTTATAAAACAGTTTACTTGTGCACACATATATTTGTTATGGTCATAATCATTGTTTATGTGACTTTGAACATTGGTCTTTACTATGTTATGTAAAATACTTTGTAGTGAAGTAGAGGTAAGAACACTTACTTTGTGTTTTCAGTTTTCATTATCTTGGAATGTTACAAGATTATTTTGTGAAATGTAATTTGGATAATGATAGGCAAAAGCCTGCTAGTTGTGGACCACATAAAGTCAGAAAAAAAAAGTAAAGGCAATGAAGCTTCATGGTTCAGGGATATTACAAATAAAGCTGCTATAAACATTTGTAGACAGGTTTTTGTATGAATATAAGTTTTTGCTTCTCTGGAATAAATGCCCAGAATTCAAATAATTCAATATCTAGATCATATGGCACTTGCTTATTTAATTTTTTAAAAAGAAATTGTCAAACCATTTTCCAGACTGGCCATGACATTTCCACCAGCAATGCATAAGTGACACCTTTTTACCATCTTCACCAGCATTTAGTGTTTTCACTATTTTTTGTTGTTGTTTTGTTTTGTAATTCTGATATGTATGTCAAAGTATCACTTGGATTTTAATTTACATTTCCCTGATGGTTAATAATGTTCAACATCCTTTTATGTGTTTTATTTGCCACCCATATTTGCCGACAAAGGTCTATCTAGTCAAAGCTATGGTTTTTCCAGTAGTCGTGTATGAATGTGAGACTTGGACCATAAAGAAAGCTGAGTGCCGGAGAACTGATGCTTTTGAACTGTGGTGTTGGAGAAGATTCTTGAGAGTCCCTTGGACTGCAAAGAGATCAAACCAGTCCATCCTAAAGGAAATCAGTCCTGAATATTCATTGGAAGGACTGATGCTGAAGCTGAAGCTCCAATACTTTGGCCACCTGATGTGAAGAACTGACTCATTTGAAAAGACCCTGATGCTGGGAAAGATTGAAGGCAGGAGGAGAAGGGGATGACAGAGGATGAAATGGTTGCATGGCATCACTGACTCGATAGACATGAGTGTGAGCAAGCTCCAGAAATTGGTGATGGATAGGGATGGCGTGCTGCAGTCCATGGGGTCACAAAGAGTTGGAAACAACTGAGCAATTGAACTGACTGACTGATACATTATTTGGTGAAATGTCTCTTAATATCTTTGCCTATTTTTTAATTGGATCATTTGCATATTTACCATTGAGTTTTGAGATTTTTTAATATATTTTAAAATACTAGCTCTTTGTCATATAATGGTTGGCAAATATGTTTTCCATCTTTTCATACTTTTAACAGGCTGTTTCACATAACAAAGCTTTTTCATTGTGGTGAGGTCCAATTTATGAATTTTGCTAAGAGTCATGCTTTTTAGTGTCATGTCTAATAACTCTTTGTCTAGTCCCACATTGCAAAGATTTTTACTCATGTTTAAAAGTTTTATACTTTTACATTTTATACTTAAGTTCATAATCCATTTTGAGATCCATATTATTTTGGTTCTTTTTTTTTTAACTTCCCTTGAGACTTCCTCTTTAATCTAAGGATTATTTAGGAATGTGTTGCTTAGTTTCAAATAATTTAGAGATTTAAAAATTTTCTTTTTGTTATTAATTTCAATTTGATTCCATTGTGCTTAGAAGACATACTCTGTGAGACTTCAAAATTTTTATTTGTTGAAGACTATTCTATGTCCCAGATTATGGTCTGTCTTGGTGTATAACACAAGCATTTGGAGAGACTGGCTCCCAAGTTTCCTACTCTGTCTTCTGTATGTCCAACTCTGGATATAATGAATACAAACATAAATATTTTATCAGAATTTTTCAGATTATTTCTTCTTTTTTTGGTGGTTTTATGGTAGGAAAATAATTAATTAAAAATCCCAATATTGTTGTTAGTTAAGATATTCAAGTCACAAACTCACTTTATTTACTCATTCAACAACTATTTGTAAAGTGTCTACTACAAGGCTTCGAGGATACCAGGGTGAGCCAAGATCCATCACTTTGGTAAATGGGACAGGCATAATTCAAAGGTCAAGGTGGGGAGTATAAAAACCTGAGGCATCTCCTCAGATGGACAAGAACTTAGTTTCAAGAGAGCATAGAACATAGAAGAAAGTTCTGCTGAGCAATGCCTGAAGAATAAGCAGGAGATATCAATACATTCTGGTTTAAATAAATTTATGAGTAGAAATCTGCAGTGTTTCTCACTATGGGTGCAAGATGATAAGTTTTCCTCTAGAATGATAAGGTGACTTTGATGGAATATGAAGAGACCATTTTGATAACACAGTGTCAAATGTCTCATTGGGGTTTGTTTCAACTGTTTCTGGCTAGATTTCCTCACACAAATTTCAGATAGGCACTTCCTTCCTGTTTCTCACATTTGGCCAAGAGGTAACTCACATCCTTATGAAGTGGTTTTTTTTTTTTGTTGTTTGTTTTGTTTTGTTTTTCCTGTAGAAATCTCTTCAGAATGTTTATATTCTCATACTATTTTCTCTATATTCCATCCTTTCACCAGTTCCTTCCTTCTGAAATAATAATAATAAAAAAGACTGTTTCTAAAGAATACATCCAATTTTCCCCCCTGGTTTTGTGCATGTGTTTACAACAGAGTGATACTTACTGTACAAGACAAAACAACCTTACTGCATGTGATAGGTTTATTGGAAGAGGATAGGAAATATGATGGGAAGTTATAATCAGAAGAGAAGAAAAAATAAGCACAAGTGCAAATCATGAAATTCAACCTCTTCTATTTCTTTTTTCACAATATGTTCTCACAATCTTTTCTTGCCAAGGATATATTAGATATATTCATAAGTCTTCCTCAAGCAGTGTTTTCCTGAAATGTTCTTCCTTTCAAAAACCAAAAAGATTTATTTTGGTTTAGGACCTTTGATGTTGAATTGCAGAAGCTTTCCTTTAAAGGTGAAAGAAATTTTCATTTCAGCTTCCATTTTTTCTTATTTGCAGCATACTAAGAAATTTCTTTGGGTTTGAAACTTTACAGCCTTAGTCTTGTGAGAGATGTTATTTTTTATTTCTTCCACTTTCTATCTCTATCATTTCTCCCCCAACACCCCCACTTTAGAAAGAGTAATTAAATTAGCTCAGTTATTTTTGAGCTATGAGATCGCAAAAAATATTTTGTTCTTCCTCTTAAAAATTGCTTGAAGCTTTTATTTGTACTAGTTTAACACAAAAGTAGATTTAAATTTCACATTTGGCAGTATTATAAGAGGGAAAAAATGTAGCCAAATTTTTTAAAACTTTATATAATCTAAAGCTTGAAACATAAGTATTTTTCCTCATTTTTTGTTTTCCAAATATATTGAGTAAAAGTATACATGCACAAAGAAAATATCATAATTTTGTTTACTTGAATAAAATAAAATAATCACTGACTATCTGATCAGAAAGGGCCCAAAACCAGGAGCAAAAAAAAAAAAAAAAAAGAGAGAGATGAGTAAGATTTCCTCCCTGTGACCAAAAGAGTCTAAAATTGACATACAGAATTATTATAGAACACGGCAGGGGTATAAACAAAATTTCATGAGTTCGGAGAAGAAATAGATCTCAGGCAGCCTGAAATTCTACCACAACCATCCTATTCCAAGCAGCTATCATTTAGTGTTTGGACCAAAGCAATAGCCTCCTGACTCATCACTCTGATTTCACTTCTAATTTTCTTTAATCCATTCTTTCCAAGTGCTGAGACTGACATTTTTTAAATTTAAATCCAATTATATCAATCCTTCGCTTAAAACTCTTTCCTCGTTTCTCATTGCACTTAAAATGTGGTCCAAATTCCTCACTATATCCCACAGGCTCCTACGTAAGTCAGCTTTACATCCTTACCTTCTCTTTCAATTCAGTAAACATGCTAAGTTCCTTTTTGCCTTTGACTGTTTACCCTTCCTGTTCCCTGAGTTTGTCTTTTCCCTAAAATCTTGCCTTAACTTGATCTTTCACATACTTCATGTCACAGATCAAATATGCATATGAAGTACTGAAAATAGCGCCTGGTACATAGTGAGCTTTGTAAAAGTGCTCGCTAATTTTACATAATATTTGCACCAATATTTTAAAATAAGACATTACTTCATGCTATTGTCCCAAAGCTTCACAATATATAACTCAAGGTTTTAAAAGTATTATTTTAAAAGTTTTATTATTAGTTTGTCTGCTGGTTTATTGGGCTTCCCTGGTAGCTCAGACAGTCAATGCAGTAGACCCAGGTTTGATCCCTGGGTCGGGAAGATCCCCTGGAGAGGGAAATGACTCCTCACTCCAGTACTCTTTTCTGGAGAGTCCCTTGGACAGAGGAGCAGGTTTATCTATCTCTGCTTTGTTGCTGTTGTTCTTATCAAGAACCTTGGTAAGTTTGTTATCTGTCTCTCCTGAGTTGCTGTCACTCAGTTGCGTCTGACTCTTTGCAACCCCATGTACTGCAGCATGCCAGGCTTCCCTGTCCTTCACCATCTCCTGGAGCTTGCTCAAATGCACATCCATTGAGTCGGTGATGCCATCCAACCACCTCGTCCTCTGTCATCCCCTGCTCCTCCTGCCTTCAGTCTTTCCCAGCATCAGGGTCTTTTCCAATGAGGCGGCTCTTCACATCAGGTGGCCAAAGTATTGGAGCTTCAGCTTCAGCATCAGTCCTTTCAATGAGTATTCAGGATTGATTTCCTCTAGAACTGACTGGTTTGATCTCCTTGCAGTCCCAGAGACTCTCGAGAGTCTTGTCCAACACTATAGCTCAAAAGCATCATTTGTTTGATGCTCAGTAATTTTTAAGGTCTTAACTCTCACATCCACACATGACTACTGGAAAACCATAGCTTTGACTACACCGACCTTTGTCAAATATGGACCTATCTCTCCTTACTACTTTCTAAGCTACACTAGTCAACAATTTTGTCAGTTTTCCTTTCAGTTGGATTTCCAGGACCTAGAATAGTGTCTGCTATACTCTGGTCACTTAATAAAAATGTGCCACATTAAATTTTTCAATAAAATATGAATAAAAGTTTGATTATATCATCTTGTTTTAAAATGAGAAGTCCTCTTTAGACAAAGAGCTGTGTACCTGTTTACCTGTTTTGACTGAAAAACTGTGTATGTGTTAGGACTGAGAATGAATGGTAGAGATTTATTTTAGGATATAGATGATGTAATGATCATTGTGAAGATCTCCCTTGACATAATTTTCCATCATAACACCACCCTTATGGCAGAAGAGGAACTAAAAAGCCTCTTGATGAAAGTAAAAGAGGAGAGTGAAAAAGTTGGCTTAAAGCTCAACATTCAAAAAATGAAGATCATGGCATCCAGTCCCATCACTCCATGGGAAATATATGGAGAAACAGTGGAAACAGTGTCAGACTTTACTTTTTGGGCTCCAAAATCACTGCAGATGGTGACTGCAGCCATGAAATTAAAAGATGTTTACTCTTTGGAAGAAAAGTTATAACCAACCTAGATAGCATATTCAAAAGCAGAGACATTACTTTGCCGACTAAGGTCCGTCTAGTCAAGGCTATGGTTTTTCCTGTGCTCATGTATGGATGTGAGAGTTGGACTGTGAAGAAGGCTGAGTGCCGAAGAATTGATGCTTTTGAACTGTGGTGTTGGAGAAGACTCTTGAGAGTCCCTTGGACTGCAAGGAGATCCAACCAGTCCATTCTGAAGGAGATCAACCCTGGGATTTCTTTGGAAGGAATGATGCTAAAGCTGAAACTCCAGTACTTTGGCCACCTGGTGCGAAGAGTTGACTCATTGGAAAAGACTCTGATGCTGGGAGGGATTGAGGGCAGGAGGAGAAGGGGACGACCGAGGATGGGATGGCTGGATGGCATCACTGACTTGATGGACATGAGTCTGAGTGAACTCCGGGAGTTAGTGATGGACAGGGAGGCCTGACATGCTGCGATTCATGGGGTCGCAAAGAGTCAGACACGACTGAGTGGCCGAACTGAACTGAACTGAATGCCCCATTACCCCTTCCCACAATTGATAGCTTCCAGTGAACAATGTCAGATTTGTGATCTCCAAGGTTTAGCTTCGGGACCACAGACCAGACTTAATCACTTAAGAGCTTTTGTGTAGCAGAGTTTTATTAAAGTGAAAAATGGACAGAGAAAGCTTCTGACATAGACATCAGAAGGGGGATGGAGAGTGCCCCCTTTGCTAGTATTTAGAAGGGAATGATATACTTCTTTAATTAGTTATTACAAGAAATCAAAAGAATGTCTCAAGATTGTAAAAATTTTACCAGACCCACTCCCACAATTTACATTTTAAGATAACAGGATTAGAATTTAACAATAGAATAATTTTACCAGACCTACTCCCAAAATATACATTCTTAAAATATCAGGATTAGTCAGGAGGCTTTCAGGAAGGAGAAATTGTCCTCAAGCAGGATACATTGTTGTTATATAATCCCTGAAAGTGAAAGTGAAGTCGCTCAGTCGTGTCTGACTCTTTGCGAGTCCATGGACTGTAGCCTACCTGGCTCCTCCCTCCATGGGATTCTCCAGGCAAGAGTACTGAAGTGGGTTGCCATTTCCTTCTCCAGGGGAATCGTCCTGACCCAGGGATCGAACCCAGGTCTCCCGCATTCCAGGCAGACACTTTAACCTCTGAGCCACCAGGGAAACCCATATAATCTTTAGTACAGAGTTTGAGTTATTTGTTGCACGATCATCAGTTCTGGGCTTAAAGAAAAAAAAAAAAGTTTTATGTGACTTAGACTAAGGAATGTAGAGGAAAAAAAGGTGTTTTTCCTTTCCTCCTCCTTGAGAATTCCAGATCTCTACCTCCTCCTTGAAAGCCCCAGACCCCTTTCTACTCCTCGAGGACCCTGAACTTTTTATTAACCTGCCTAGGAATTGACTCTCTCACAATCTACTAGTAGAATTGTCTCTGAGACCTGAAGGTTTGGGGAGGGTTTAGATTTTAATTCTTCCCTCTCACCACCCCAGGTTTATTGAGGAATGAGAGATACATAAAGATTGCATATATTTAAGGTGTACAGTATTTTGATATCAGTATATGCTATTTAATGATTACCAC
Source organism: Ovis canadensis (assembly GCF_042477335.2). NCBI lineage: Eukaryota > Metazoa > Chordata > Mammalia > Artiodactyla > Bovidae > Ovis > Ovis canadensis. The sequence goes on along the minus strand of NC_091247.1, from coordinate 132,968,575 downwards.
AACCAATCTAATTAACATATTCCAACACTTCACCATTTTTTTTTGTGCTGAGAACACTTATAATCCACTTTCTTAGCAAATTTCAAGTATGCTGCTGCTGCTGCTAAGTTGCTTCAGTCGTGTCTGACCCTGTGCAACCCCATAGACAGCAGCCTACCACGGTCTGCCGTCCCTGGGATTCTCCAGGCAATAACACTGTAGTGGATTGCCAGTTCCTTCTCCAATGCATGAAAATGAAAAGTGAAAGTGAAGTCACTCAGTCATGTCCAACTCTTTGTGACCCCATGGACTGCAGCCTACCAGGCTCCTCCATCCATGAGATTTTCCAGGCAAGAGTACTGGAGTGTATTGCCATTGCCTTCTCCGAATTTCAAGTATACAATGCATTTTACTATAATTACACATCTGTACGTATGTACATTTCACCTCTAGACTTATTCATCTTATACCTGAGAGTTTATGCCTTTTGAAAACATCTCCACATTTCTCCCACTCTCCAGCCCCTAGCAACTACTCTTCAACATTTTACCTAAGTTCAACTGTTTTAGATTTCACATATAAGCGATATTATGCAATATTTGTCTTTCTGTGTCTGGCTTATTCACTCAGTACTATGTCCTCTAGTGTCACAGATGTCAGAATTTCCTTCTTTTTTTAAGGCTGTAAAATTCCACTGTATACCTATACATATAAGGATATATCATCTTTTTTTATCTGTTCATCCACTGATGGACCCTGAGCTTGTTTCCATATATTGACTATTGTGAAAAATGATATAGTGAACACAGGAGTGCAGAGATCTCATTAAGATATATATATCATTTCCTTTGTATATATACTCAGAAATGGCATTGCTGAGTCATATGGTAATTACATTTTTAAGTTTTAGGAAACCTTCCTGTTTTCCCTGATGGCTATACTAATTTATATCCCTTCCAATAGTGCATGAGTGTTCCATTTTCTCCACATCTTCACCAACACTTGTTAATCTTTTGTCTTTTTAATAATAGCCATTCTAACAGGTATGAGATAGATATCTCATTGTGGTTTCTATTTGTATTTCCTTGATCATTAGTGATGACCTTTTCATATAACTTTTGACCATCTCTGTATGTCTTCTTTTGAGAGATGTTTATTTACTTCCTTTCCCATTTTTAAATTGGGTCATTAGCTTTTTTGCTATTGACTTATTTCAGTTCTTATATATGTTGGAAATTAATTATCAGATACATGGATGGCAAATATTTTCTTCCATTCTCTAGATTTTTCTGGAGAAACATTTTATTTCTAGAGAAATATTTCTAAATATTTCTTCCATTTTCTAGATTTTCTTTCATTTTGTTGATTATTTTGCTCTGCATAAGCTTTTATATAGTTCCACTTGCTGATGGTTTCTTTCATCACCTGTGTATTTTTGTGGTTTTTGGTCCAAAAAAAACTTTGCCAATACCAATGTCAAAGAACTATTCTTTATATGTTCTTCTAGGAGTTTTACAGTTTCAGGTCCAACACTTATATCTTTAACTCAGTTTAGTTGATTTTGGGGTGAAAGAAAATGGACCAACTTCTTTCTTTGGCATATGGATATCCAGTTTCCCCAACACCATTTATTGAAAATACTATCCTTTCTCCAGTGTGTATTCTTGGTACCACTGCCAGAGATTAATTGAACATATATGAGGGGATTGTTTCTGGGTTGCCTATTCTGTTCAATTGGCTTATTAGTCAATTTTTATGGCAGTATCAAATTGTTTTGATTACATATCTTTTTGATACAGTTTAAAATCAAGAAGTTTGATGCCACCAGCTTTATGATTCTTTTTCAAGATTGCTTTGGCCACTCAGGGTCTTTTATGTTTCCACATTTTTCTATTTTTGTAAAAAATGCCATTGGAATCTTGATAGGAATTGCATTGTCATGCTGTGGGTTGAATGCACATTTTAACAATATTGGCTCTTCCAATCTATGATCATGGAATGCCATTCCATTTATTTATTTCTTCTGTGATATCTTTCATCACTGTCTTACAGTTTTCAGGGTGCAGATCTTCCATCTCCTTGGTCTAACTTATTCCTAGGAATTTTATTATTTTTATGCTATTGTAAATTGGATTGTTTTTTAAATTTCCCTTTCTGATACTTAGGGTAAAGGAACAACGGATTTCTGCATGTTCATTATGTATCCTGCAACTTTATTGAATTTGTTTATTAGCTGAAACCAGTTTTTGATAGAGTCATTAGGATTTTTCTGTATATAAGAGTATGTTGTCTGCAAACAGAGGAAATTTAAATTCTTGATAGCAGATACCTGTTGTGTGTCTTCCTTAGTTTCGTATGTTGAAGTCCTAATCTTTAGCACCTCAGAATGGGACTGTACTCGGAGTTCAAGACTTTAAAGAGGTAATGAAGAGAAATGAGGTCATATAGACGAAACTTAATTCAACCTGACTGGTGTCCTTGTAAGAGGAGATTAGGACACAGACAGCACTTAGACTGAGGAATGACTATGCTGTAAGGACACAGTGAGAAACAGCCATCCACAAGCTGAGGAGAGAGACCGCACAGTTTTCCAAACCTGCCTGTGCTCTATCTTGAACTTTAAGCCTGCAGAATTGCAACATAACACATTTCTATTGTTCATACCACCACCACAGTGGTTTTCTTACGGCAGCCTGAGATGATTAGACAATACCACAAATTCTAATTCCAATCACAGGGTGTATTCTAGTTTACTCCGTATCTACACTTAAGTAACATGACTGTCATCATTCTTAATATATTTACTTATTTGATCGATCTATGTGGAATTTTCATTTCCACTTGCACTTTCTCTCTCACGTGGATGACTTCCTCTCTCAGCTTGGGCTCTGTCACTTTGCACTGACCCACAATCCCATGTGGACACAGTTACCACCTGTTTGGACCACGACTCTCCACTCCACACGGATACCTCCTCGCTGTGCACAGACTCTCACAATCCACGTCAAGCAGCCCTCCTACATGAAAGCATCCTCAAGTCACCTGGGCTCTGACACCCCGTTCGAAGGTAATATGACTGTCCCCGCTACACTCCTTCCATTATCAGCTTGGACACCTTTGCTGCTGCTGCTGCTGTTGCTGCTAAGTAGCTTCAGTTGTATGCAACTCTGTGCGACCCAGAGACGGCAGCCACCCAGGCTCCCCTGTCCCTGGGACTTTGCAGGCAAGAACACTGGAGTGGGTTGCCATTTCCTTCTCCAACGCATGAAATTAAAAGTGAAAGTGAAGTCGCTCAGTCGTGAAGACTCTTAGCGACCCCATGGACTGTAGCCTACCAGGCTCTTCAGTCCATGGGATTTTCCAGGCAAGAGTACTGGAGTGAATTGCCATTGCCTTCTCCCCTTCTTTGCTATGCCCTATCTAATGTCTGTAGAAATGATTTTTTTCCTGGATGAAAACAGAATAACAGCGTAGCAAAAGAAAAGGAAATTGACACATTTTCTTTTAGATTATAGTCAACTGAACTGCTATTTTTAAATTTTATTTTTACTTTATTTTACTTTACAATACTGTATTGGTTTTGCCATACATTGACTTGAATCCACCACGGGTGTACATGCGTTCCCAAACATAAACCCCCCTCCCACCTCCCTCCCCATAACATCTCTCTGGGTCATCACCGTGCAATAGCCCCAAGCATGCTGTATCCTGCATCGGACATAGACTGGCGATTCGATTCTTACATGATAGTATACATGTTTCAATGCCATTCTCCCAAATCATCCCACCCTCCCCTTCTCCCTCTGAGTCCAAAAGTCCGTTATGCATCTGTGTCTTTTTTGTTGTCTTGCATACAGGGTCGTCATTGCCATCTTTCTAAATTCCATATATACGTGTTAGTATACTGTATTGGTGTTTTTCTGTCTGGCTTACTTTACTCTGTATAATCAGCTCCAGTTTCATCCATCTCATCAGAACTGATTCAAATGTATTCTTTTTAATGGCTGAGTAATACTCTATTGTGTATATGTACCACTGCTTTCTTGTCCATTCATCTGCTGATGGACATCTAGGTTGTTTCCATGTCCTGGCTATTATAAACAGTGCTGCGATGAACATTGGGGCACATGTGTCTCTTTCAATTCTGGTTTCCTTGGTGTGTATGCCCAGCAGTGGGATTGCTGGATCATAAGGCAGTTCTATTTCCAGGTTTTTAAGGAATCTCCACACTGTTCTCCATAGTGGCTGTACTAATTTGCATTCCCACCAACAGTGCAAGAGGGTTCCCTTTTCTCCACACCCTCTCTAGCATTTATTGCTTGCAGACTTTTGGAGCGCAGCCATTCTGACTGGTGTGAAGTGGTACCTCATTGTGGTTTTGATTTGCATTTCTCTAATAATGAGTGATGTTAAGCATCTTTTCATGTGTTTTTTAGCCATCTGTATGTCTTCTTTGGAGAAATGTCTATTTAGTTCTTTGGCCCATTTTTTGATTGGGTCGTTTATTTTTCTGGAGTTGAGCTGCACAAGTTGCTTGTATATTTTTGAGATTAGTTGTTTGTCAGTTGCTTCATTTGCTATTATTTTCTCCCATTCAGAAGGCTGTCTTTTCACCTTGCTTATATTTTCCTTTGTTGTGCAGAAGCTTTTAATTTGAATAAGATCCCATTTGCTTATTTTTGCTTTTATTTCCAGAATTCTGGGAGGTGGATCATAGAGGATCCTGCTGTGATTTATGTCGGAGAGTGTTTTGCCTATGTTCTCCTCTAGGAGTTTTATAGTTCCTGGTCTTACATTTAGATCTTTAATTCATTTTGAGTTTATTTTTGTGTGTGGTGTTATAAAATGATCTAGTTTCATTTTTTTACAAGTGGTTGACCAGTTTTCCCAGCACCACTTGTTAAAGAGATTGTCTTTACTCCATTGTATATTCTTGCCTCCTTTGTCAAAGATAAGGTGTCCATATGTGTGTGGATTTATCTCTGGGCTTTCTATTTTGTTCCATTCATCTATATGTCTGTCTTTGTGCCAGTACCATACTGTCTTGATGACTGTGGCTTTGTAGTAGAGCCTGAAGTCAGGCAGGTTGATTCCTCCAGTTCCATTCTTCTTTCTCAAGATTGCTTTGGCTATTCGAGGTTTTTTGTATTTCCATACAAATCTTGAAATTATTTGCTCTAGTTCTGTGAAAAATATGGCTGGTAGCTTGATAGGGATTGCATTGAATTTGTAAATTGCTTTGGGTAGTGTACTTATTTTCACAATATTGATTCTTCCGATCCATGAACATGGTATATTTCTCCATCTATTAGTGTCCTCTTTGGTTTCTTTCATCAGTGTTTTATAGTTTTCTATATATAGGTCTTTAGTTTCTTTAGGTAGATATATTCCTAAGTATTTTATTCTTTTCGTTGCAATGGTGAATGGAATTGTTTCCTTAATTTCTTTTTCTACTTTCTCATTATTAGTGTATAGGAATGCAAGGGATTTCTGTGTGTTGATTTTATGTCCTGCAACTTTACTATATTCATTGATGATCTCTAGTAATTTTCTGGTGGAATCTTTAGGGTTTTCTATGTAGAGGATCATGTCATCTGCAAACAGTGAGAGTTTTACTTCTTCTTTTCCAATTTGGATTCCTTTTATTTCCTTTTCTACTCTGATTGTTGTGGCCAAAACGTCCAGAACTATGTTGAATAGTAGCGGTGAAAGTGGGCACCCTTGTCTTGTTCCTGACTTTAGGGGAAATGCTTTCAATTTTTCACCATTGAGGATAATGTTTGCTGTGGGTTTGTCATAGATAGCTTTTATTATGTTGAGGTATGTTCCTTCTATTCCTGCTTTCTGGAGAGCTTTTTTTTTTTATCATAAATAGATGTTGAATTTTGTCAAAGGCCTTCTCTACATCTTTTGAGATAATTATATGGCTTTTATTTTTCAATTTGTTAATGTGGTGAATTACACTGATTGATTTGCAGATATTGAAGAATCCTTGCATCCCTGGGATAAAGCCCACTTGGTCATGGTGTATGATCTTTTTAATGTGTTGTTGGATTCTGATTGCTAGAATTTTGTTGAGGATTTTTGCATCTATGTTCATCAGTGATATTGGCCTGTAGTTTTCTTTTTTTGTGGCATCTTTGTCAGGTTTTGGTATTAGGGTGATGGTGGCCTCACTAGTGAGCCTAAAAAACCAGCAAACGAAAGAAGTTAAACAGAGGGAACCGCCTTGGAAGTGACCCCACACTGCCCACAACATCAGAGAAGGGCCAGATATATTTTTACTATTTTTAATATCATTCCTTTTTTTCCTAACTTTTCTAATTGTTAAGTCTTCTATTTCTCCTCTAATTTTTATTTCTATAACCTACTATTACTATTAAAAAAAAAAGACTTTTTTTTTTTTTTAAGGCAAACACCATATATAGTCTTTGGGTGGTTGTTGGTGGTGGTTTTTTTTTTTTTTTTTTAATAATTCTTGTGGCTTTTTTTTTTTTTTTTCTTTTTTCCTTTCTCCTTCGGCTTCTTTTCTTTAATATTGTATTTTTGAAAATCCAACCTCTACTTTAGATTTTTAATCTTTGCTTTTTGGTTTTTGTTGGCAATTTTGTACATTTAAAAACCCAAACTTCACTACCCAATTTTACCTGAGAGCGAGATTACTGGCTTGACCACTCTCTCCTCCTTTGGACTCTCCTTTTTCTCCACCAGGTGGCCTCTGTCTTTTTCCTCCCCCATCTCTTCACTATCCAACTCTGTGAATCTCTGTGTTCCAGACGGTGGAGAACACCTAAGGAACTGGTTACTGGCAGGATTTGTCTCTCTCCTTTTCATTCCTCTCTCTTATCCTCCTGGCCACCTCTGCCTACTTCCTCCCTCTCCTCTTTCCTGTATAACTCTGTAAATACCTCTGAGCGGTCCAGACTATGGAGCGTACATAAGGAAGTGACTACTGGCTAGCTTGCTCTCTCCTCTTTTGATCTCACCACATCTCATTCCAGTCACCTCTAACTACCCCCTCCCTCTTCTCTTCTGCTTGTAACTCAGTGAACCTCTCTGGGTGTCCCTCAATGTGGAGAAACTCTTCCAGAAAATTGCAGAGGAATTCCAAACTCATTCTATGAACTGCTTTTTATTAGCATTTACAGTATCAAAGAAACTTTAATATTTAGTACAGAAAAAAGTAGACTGTAATTCTGTGATGAACAGAAAATGTAGTTTTATTAAATTAAAATGAAACAAGTTAAGGCAATCCAATAAAATATTACTAAGTAGATGGCAGTTAGGTTTTATAAAATAACATTCAGAGCCATACTTTTCAGATTATAGAAGGGTTGTGTACAAATTTCCAGATAGAATCTTAAAATAGTGATGCTTAACTTTAATTCATTTTCTTATATAAAACCATTCCCTTATTCAGTCAGAAATATCCACATCACCTCGAATACTGGTAGAATTATTATAGTAGAACTGAAAAGATAAAGAAACAGTCAGTACTCTTTGGTGTCTAAAATAGGCTTTTGAGACTCAAAAGACATGGCCTGAGGAAAGAAAAAGAGAATAAATTTTACTGGGTAAATAAATTATAATTGGATTCACATGAGATATAAGCTGTAAGTATCTCAGTTCTTACTCCTGGAAGATGGCGATCAGGGCTAGAGAGTTGGGGACTAGAGTGGGCAACAGGGGTGTGATAGAATGTTGGACAAGGTCAGAGCAGGGGACCAGGCAGACAGGAGCCAAATTAGCATCAGTGACTGCTCAGCACTGTGGGTGGCTTAGCCAGCAAACTCAGAAGAGCTAAGCCAGTGCCTGCAGATAATTTGTTACCAACTCAGGGGCAAGAAGAAGTCATCGGGGCTGTTGGGCTCCTCATGTCTTTTCTCTAGACAAAGGTCTTCTACTGAAAGCTAATCCTGAGGAGTGTTCACCAGATGGATAACTCCTGGTTTCCTGGGACTTGTCTGACCTCTTCTAACTACTCCACCCCCGTATTCTTGCCTGGAGAATCCATAGAGAAGCCTAGTGGGCTACAGTCCATAGGACCACGAAGAGTTGGACACGACTAAAATGACTGAACATGCATACCCTACATTTTCAATGACCAAGGGCACTCAACAGGTTCTAGAATCAGTGTGTTTGGGTTATTGATGCAGAGAACTGTTGGGGATATAGAAAATAAAGCTTCTAGAATTTGCACTTAGTTTGGCCCATAAAATGTTAAAACTCACCTTTAATGCACCCTCACTCCAGTGTTCTTTCCTGAAGAATCCCAGGGACAGGGGAGCCTGGTGGGCTGCCACCTATGGGGTCACACAGAGTCAGATATGACTGAAGCGACTTAGCAGCAGCAGCATTGTCTTATATTCAGAGAGAAGTCCAGGATCTGTTATTTTGAATAGCTCTATCTACCTTTAAATAGTCCACTTTAAGCTTCCTGAGTCAGTTTCCTTGTTTATAAAACAAAGGTAATAGTACCTAACTACAAAGGTTATTGTTAGAAATAAGTGAGATGGACCTTTGAGAAGGCCCCTGGCATATAGTAGAGCCTTAATAAAGGTTACTACTTGAATTATGAACAACAAAAAATAATTGCTTCATTCTGTCTCAAAAGTGACTGCTCAAAGAATAATCAAAAACTAGTAGAATACTTTTCACTACTATTGTTAAAATATGTACATTGAATTCATCCATTCATCAGAAATGTATTATTGCTATATGTCACATATCTTAATAAGTACCCTTGGAGGTTCCTCTATCCATGGGGATTCTCCAGGAGTGGGTTGTCATGCCCTCCTCCAGGGGATCTTCCCAACACAGGAATTGAACTCAGGTATCCCACATTGCAGACAGATTCTTTACTATTGAGCCACCAGGGAAGCCCATGAATACTGGAGTGGGTAATCAATCCCTTCTTCAGGGGATCTTCCTGACCCAGGAATTGAACTGGGGTCTCCTGCATTACAGGTGGAGTCTTTACCAGTTGAGCTACAAGGGAAACTCCAATTATTAAAACATTTGCATTGAATTCATTCATTCATTCATCAGAAATGTTAATACCACATATGGTAATAAGTACTTAGGACACAGCAGAATCAAGTCAAACATGATACTTGTTCTATGGACTTTACAATACAGTAGGAGAACAACTATTAAATAATTAATCAGCAATCATTTAATTACAGTTGTTAGAAGTGTTGCAAATAGACAAGACTTTCAGCCTCCTACATAGGGCCCTTGAAACATTCCCTCTTGGAGCTTTTAACTTCCCCAGACGATGTCTGACTCACTGATTGGAGAATGCAAATGGAGAGATTCTGAGACCACATGCAAAGAAAGAAGGACCCAACTGATCCAGCTTTCTGCTTGTCTCCAGCAAGATGTCAGGCATTTCAATAAAAGCATCATGCACCCTGCAGACCAGACCACACATTCACTGCATACATATCTTCAGTCAATATCATGAGGCATCAAATCACCCAGACAGGTCTAATCTAGACAGTAATATCTGATAAAATGGGGTTGCTGGTTGTTTTGCCACTAAAATCTGGATTAGTGTGTTATACAAACAAACAAAAAAAGTGACAGAGTCTCAGTTCTATTAAGGGTTAAGAATTATGTTCAATTTATAAAAATTTTAAATTATAGGCCATAAATATAGACATGATAAAAAATAAATGAATATATAAATGAACAATTTACAGTAGTCAGATCTTTGCTTTATTGGCAAGAGTTGAGGAAGTACTGTCTGTATGGGACTTGGACCACTGTTCAAATTTTTTTGAGATGAGTCAAATGTTGCATTTCCCATCATTGAACAAGGCCTGTTGCATATGTGGCAGAGGTCACTTTCAAGTAAATACCATGAAACGGAAAGTCTAGGGAGCAGGCTTGTTGAGACAGGACAGATTTTCTCCCACTGGCTCTGTGCAGTACTAAACTTCAGATAACATTCTTGTTGATAGGGGTGTCAAAGAACCAAAGGAACTGTATTATAACACACAAGAACAGTGTAAATAACTACACTATGCAACAGTTATGCAACCAAATTCTAATCTTTACAACTTGGTTGTGGATTCTTTGTTGATCACAGGGCTCCATGTTCAGACAGTATATCTACATTGGTAGGTTTCATAGAAAGAGACTCAGCACAGTAGCAAAGAAACAAGGACATTAGGATCAGAAGAACTAAATCTGTTATACAGCTCTGCTACTCACTAACTGTGTGGCTTTGGCAAAATTAGTGTAACTCTACTCTATCTATGGGTAATAGGCATTTTCTTTTTCAATATCCCAAAGATTTTTCCCTTCAGTCTTATCTACAAGCTTTCAAGTCTAAAATATAATTGTCTGTTTTAATAAATAGCAATTTTGTAATAATGTTTCTCTTGGCTTCTGAATGCTCACCTTGAGGATTTCGCTTGCCTTTTATTTGTATGAGTATCTGTTGTGAAGTGAAGGAAGATCATTTTGCTTTTGAAAATAAAAAGCCTCAGTTTTTTCCCCCCAAAGCTATTCAACAGATTAAGAAACCATTTAAATATTCACTAAGTAAAATAAGAAGAATCAAATGTTCATGACACCTCATGAAGATACAATAGTCCCACATTATCTGTGGTTTCACTTCCCATGGCTTCAGTTGCCAGCGGTCAACCATAGACCAAAAATATTAAATGGAAAATTCCAAAGACATGTGTGAGTTTAAAATTGCACGTTGTTCTCAGCAGAATGATAACATCTCATGCTGTATGATTCCATCTTGCCTGGAATGTGAACCACCCCTTCGTCCAGCATATCCTATCTGATAGTCACTTAGGCATCTCAGTTATCCTATCTTCTGTAATGATATGGCAGTCTTGTGTTCAAGTGCCCTTATTTTATTTAATAACTTCCCCAACCACAAGAGGAGTGAGACTAACAACTTGCATATGATAAAGAGAAGCTGTAAATGTCTTCCTTTAAGTGAAAAGGTAAAACTTCTGGACTTAATAATAAAAGAAAACAATCATATGCTGAGGATGCTAAGATTTATGGTAAGAACAAGTCTTTTATCCATGAAATTGTGAAGAAAGAAGAAGAAATCCACACTGCTTTTGCCTTTGTACCTCAAACTGCAAAAGTTATAACCATGATGTATAAAAAGTGCTTATTTAAGATGGAAAAGACATTACATTTGTACAAGATATTTTGAGAGAGAAAGAAAAGATATTTATATAACATATTATAGTATATTATTATAGTTACAATGTGTATACACATATATATTATATAACAATTATTATAATTCTTTGATTTTTTAAAATTTTACTTTATCTTACTTTACAATACTGTATTGGTTTTGCCATAGATCAACATGAATCCGCCACGGGTGTACATGAGTTCCCAATTCTGAACCCCATCCCACTTCCCTCCCCATACCATCTCTCTGGGTCATCCCAGTGCACCAGCCCCAGGCATCCTGTATCCTGCATTGAACCTAGACTGGTGATTCATTTCTTACATGATATTATACATGTCTCAATGCCATTCTCCCAAATCATCTCACCCTCTCCTTCTCCCGCAGAGTCCAAAAGTATGTTCTATACATCTGTGTCTCTTTTGCTATCTCGCATACAGGGTTATCATTACCATCTTTCCAAATTCCATATATATGTGTTAGTATACTGTATTGGTGTTTTTCTTTCTGGCTTACTTCACTCTGTATAATTGGCTCCAGTTTCATCCACCTCATTAGAACTGATTCAAATGTATTCTTTTTAATGGCTGAGTAATACTCCATTGTGTATACATACCACAGTTTTTTTATCCATTCATCTGCTGATGGACATCTAGGTTGCTTCCATGTCCTGGCTATTATAAACAGTGCTGCGATGAATATTGGGATACGTGTCTCTTTCAGTTCTGGTTTCCTTGGTATGTATGCCCAGCAGTGGGATTGCTGGGTCATAAGGCAGTTCTATTTCCATTTCTTCAAGGAATCTCCACACTGTTCTCCATAGTGGCTGTACTAGTTTGCATTCCCACCAACAGTGTAAGAGGGTTCCCTTTTCTCCACACCCTCACCAGAATTTATTGCTTCTAGACTTTTGGATTGCAGCCATTCTGACTAGTGTGAATTGGTACGTCATTGTGGTCTTGATTTGCATTTCTCTGATAATGGGTGATGTTGAACATCTTTTTTTTTTTAATTTTTACTTTATTTTACAATACTGTATTGGTTTTGCCATACATTGACATGAATCCACCACGAGTGTACATGAGTTCCCAAACATGAACCCCCCTCCCACCTCCCACCCCATATCATCTCTCTCGATCATCCCCATACACCAGCCCCAAGCATCCTGTATCCTGCATCAAACATAGACTGGCAATTCATTACTTACATGATAGTATACATGTTTAAATGCCATTCTTCCAAATCATCCCACCCTCTCCCTCTCCCTCAGAGTCCAAAAGTCCATTATACACATCTGTGTCTCTTTTGCTGCCTCGCATACAATGTTATCGTCACAGTCTTTCTAAATTCCATATATATGTGTTAGTATACTGTATTGGTGTTTTTCTTTCTGGCTTACTTCACTCTGTATAATCGGCTCCAGTTTCATCCATCTCATTAGAACTGATTCAAATATATTCTTTTTAATGGCTGAGTCATACTCCATTGTGTATATGTACCACTGCTTTCTTATCCATTCATCTGCTGATGGACATCTAGGTTGTTTCCATGTCCTGGCTATTATAAACAGTGCTGCGATGAACATTGGGGTACATGTGTCTCTTTCAATTCTGGTTTCCTTGGTGTGTATGCCCAGCAGTGAGATTGCTGGGTCATAAGGCAGTTCTATTTCCATTTCTTTAAGGAATCTCCACACTGTTCTCCATAGTGGCTGTACTAGTTTGCATTCCCACCAACAGTGTAGGAGGGTTCCCTTTTCTCCACACCCTCTCCAGCATTTATTGCTTGTAGACTTTTGGATCACAGCCATTCTGACTGGTGTGAAGTCGTACCTAATTGTGGCTTTGATTTGCATTTCTCTGATAATGAGTGATGTTGAGCATCTTTTCACGTGTTTGTTAGATAACTGTATGTCTTCTTTGGAGAAATGTCTATTTAGTTCTTTGGCACATTTTTTGATAGGATTGTTTATTTTTCTGGAATTGAGCTGCATGAGTTGCTTGTATATTTTTGAGATTAGTTGTTTGTCAGTTGCTTCATTTGCTACTATTTTCTCCCATTCAGAAGGCTGTCTTTTCACCTTGCTTATATTTTCCTTTGTTGTGCAGAAGCTTTTAATTTTAATAAGATCCCATTTGCTTATTTTTGCTTTTATTTCCAGTATTCTGGGAGGTGGATCATAGAGGATCCTGCTGTGATTTATGTTGGAGAGTGTTTTGCCTATGTTCTCCTCTAGGAGTTTTATAGTTTCTGGTCTTACATTTAGATCTTTAATCCATTTTGAGTTTATTTTTGTGTGTGGTGTTAGAAAGTGATCTAGTTTCGTTCTTTTACAAGTGGTTGACCAGTTTTCCCAGCACCACTTGTTAAAGAGATTGTCTTTACTCCATTGTATATTCTTGCCTCCTTTGCCAAAGATAAGTTGTTCATATGTGTGTGGATTTATCTCTGGGCTTTCTATTTTGTTCTATTCATCTATATTTCTGTCTTTGTGCCAGTACGATACTGTCTTGATGACTGTGGCTTTATAGTAGAGCCTGAGTCATGCAGGTTGATTCCTCCAGTTCCATTCTTCTTTCTCAAGATTACTTTGGCTATTTGAGGTTTTTTGTATTTCCATACGAATTTTGAAATTATTTGTTATACTTCTGTGAAAAATATGGCTGGTAGCTTGATAGGGATTGCATTGAATTTGTAAATTGTTTTGGGTAGTATACTCATTTTCACTATATTGATTCTTCCAATCCATGAACATGGTATATTTCTCCATCTATTAGTGTCCTCTTTGATTTCTTTCATCAGTGTTTTATAGTTTTCTATATATAGGTCTTTAGTTTCTTTAGGTAGATATATTCCTAAGTATTTTATTCTTTTCGTTGCAATGGTGAATGGAATTGTTTCCTTAATTTCTTTTTCTACTTTCTCATTATTAGTGTATAGGAATGCAAGGGATTTCTGTGTGTTGATTTTATATCCTGCAACTTTACTATATTCATTGATTAGCTCTAGTAATTTTCTGGTGGAGTCTTTAGGGTTTTCTAAGTAGAGAATCATGTCATCTGCAAACAGTGAGAGTTTTACTTCTTCTTTTCCAATTTGGATTCCTTTTATCTCTTTTTCTACTCTGATTGCTGTGGCCAAAACTTCCAAAACTATGTTGAATAGTAGCGGTGAAAGTGGGCACCCTTTTCTTTTTCCTGACTTTGGGGGAAATGCTTTCAATTTTTCACCATTGAAGATAATGTTTGCTGTGGGTTTGTCATATATAGCTTTTATTATGTTGAAGTATGTTCCTTCTATTCCTGCTTTCTGGAGAGTTCTTTATTTTTTAATCATAAATGGATGTTGAATTTTGTCAAAGGCCTTCTCTGCATCTATTGAGATAATCATATGGCTTTTATTTTCTAATTTGTTAATGTGGTGAATTACATTGATTGATTTGCAGATATTGAAGAATCCTTGCATCCCTGGGATAAAGCCCACTTGGTCATGGTGTATGATCTTTTTAAGGTGTTGTTGGATTCTGATTGCTAGAATTTTGTTGAGGATTTTTGCATCTATGTTTATCCTTGATATTGGCCTGTCATTTTCTTTTTTTTGTGGCATCTTTGTCAGGTTTTGGTATTAGGGTGATGGTGGCCTCATAGAATGAGTTTGGAAGTTTACCTTCCTCTGCAATTTTCTGGAAGAGTTTGAGTAGGATAGATGTTAGCTCTTCTTGAAATTTTTGGTAGAACTCAGCTGTGAAGCTGTCTGGACCTGGGCTTTTGTTTGCTGGAAGATTTCTGATTACAGTTTCAATTTCCATGCTTGTGATGGGTCTGTTAAGATTTTCTATTTCTTCCTGGTTCAGTATGGGAAAGTTTTACTTTCCTAAGTATTTGTCCATTTCTTCCACGTTGTCCATTTTATTGGCATTTAATTGCTGATAGTAGTCTCTTATGATCCTTTGTATTTCTGTGTTGTCTGTTGTGATCTCTCTATTATCATTTCTAATTTTATTGATTTGGTTTTTCTCCCTTTGTTTCTTGATGAGTCTGGCTAATGATTTGTCAATTTTATTTATCCTTTCAAAGAACCAGCTTTTGGCTTTGTTGATTTTTGCTATGGTCTCTTTTGTTTCTTTTGCATTTATTTCTGCCCTAATTTTTAAGATTTCTTTCCTTCTACTTACCCTGGGGTTATCCATTTCTTCCTTTTCTAGTTGCTTTAGGTGTTGAGTTAGGTTATTTATTTGACATTTTTTCTTGTTTTTTTGAGGTATGCCTGTATTGCTATGAACTTTCCCCTTAGCACTGCTTTTATAGTGCCCCACAGGTTTTGGATTGTTGTGTTTTCATTTTCATTTGTTTCTATGCATATTTTGATTTCTTTTTTTATTTCTTCTGTGATTTGTTGGTTATGCAGAAGCGTGTTGTTCAGCCTCCATATGTTGGAATTTTTAATAGTTTTTCTCCTGAAATTGAGATGTAATCTTACTGCATTATGGTCAGAAAAGATGTTTGGAATGATTTCAATGTTTTTTGAATTTATCAAGGTTAGACTTTTGGCCCAGGATGTGATCTATCCTGGAGAAGTTTCCTTGAGCACTTGATAAAAAGGTGAAATTCATTGTTTTGGGGTGAAATGTCCTATAGATATCAGTTAGGTCTAACTGGTCTATTGTATCATTTAAATTTTTTGTTTCTTTGTTAATTTTCTGTTTAGTTGATCTGTCCATAGGTGTGAGTGGGGTATTAAAGTCTCCCACTATTATTGTGTTATTGTTAATTTCCGCTTTCATGCTTGTTAGCATTTGTTTTCCATATTGCGGTGCTCCTATGTTGGGTGCATATATATTTATAATTGTGATATCTTCTCCTTGGATTGATCCTTTGATCATTATGTAGTGGCCTTCTCTGTCTCTTTTCACAGCGTTTGTGTTAAAGTCTATTTTATCTGATATGAGTATTGCTACTCCTGCTTTCTTTTGGTCTCTATTTGCGTGGTATATCTTTTTCCAGCCCTTCACTTTCAGTCTGTATGTGTCCCTTCTTTTGAGGTGGGTCTCTTGTAGACAACATATATAGGGGTCTTGTTTTTGTATCTATTCAGCCAGTCTTTGCCTTTTGGTTGGGGTATTCAACCTGCTTATGTTTAAGGTAATTATTGATAAGTATGATCCCGTTGCCATTTACTTTATTGTTTTGGGTTAGGGTTTATGCATCTTTCTTGTGTTTCCTGTCTAGAGAATATCCTTTAGCTTTTGTTGGAGAGCTGGTTTGGTGGTGCTGAATTCTTTTAGCTTTTGCTTGTCTGTAAAGCATTTGATTTCTCCTTCATATTTGAATAAGATCCTTGCTGGGTACAGTAATCTGGGCTGTAGGTTATTTTCTTTCATCACTTTAAGTACGTCTTGCCATTCCCTCTTGGCCTGAAGAGTTTCTATTGAAAGATCAGCTGTTATCCTTATGGGAATCCCCTTGTGTGTTGTTTGTTGTTTTTCCCTTGCTGCTTTTAATATTTGTCCTTTGTGTTTGATCTTTTTAATTTGATTAATATGTGTCTTGGGGTGTTTCACCTGGGGTTTATCCTGTTTGGGACTCTCTGGATTTCTTGGACTTGGGTGATTATTTCCTTCCCCATTTTAGGGAAGTTTTCAGCTATTATCTCCTCAAGGATTTTCTCATGGTCTTTCTTTTGGTCTTCTTCTTCTGGGACTCCTATAGTTCGAATGTTGGAGCATTTCATATTGTCCTGGAGGTCTCTGAGATTGTCCTCATTTCTTTTAATTCATTTTTGTTTTTTCCTCTCTGATTTATTTATTTCTACCATTCTATCTTCTATTTCACTAATCCTATCTTCTGCCTCCATTATTCTACTATTGTTGCCTCCAGAGTGTTTCTGATCTCATTTATTGCATTATTCATTATATATTGACTCTTTTTTATTTCTTCTCGGTCCTTGTTAAACCTTTCTTGCATCTTCTCAATCCTTGTCTCCGGGCTATTTATCTGTGATTCCACTTTGATTTCAAGATTTTGGATCATTTTCACTATCATTATTTGGAATTCTTTCTCAGGTAGATTCCCTATCTCTTCCTCTTTTATTTGGTTTGGTGGGCATTTATCCTGTTCCTTTACCTGCTGGGTATTCCTCTGTCTCTTCATCTTGTTTCTATTGCTGCGTTTGGGGTGGCCTTTCTGTATTCTGGAAGTTTGTGGAGTTCTCTTTATTATGGAGTTTCCTCTCTGTGGGTGGGGTTGTATCAGTGGCTTGTCAAGGTTTCTTGGTTAGGGAAGCTTGTGTCGGTGTTCTGGTGGGTGGAGCTGGATTTCTTTTCTCTGGAGTGCAATGAAGTGTCCAGTAATGAGTTATGAGATGTCAGTGGTTTTGGAGTAACTTTGAGCTGCCTGTATATTGAAGCTCAGTGGTGTGTTCCTGTGTTGCTGGAAAATTTGCATGGTATGTCTTGCTCTGGAACTTGTTGACCCTTGGGTGGTGCTTGGTTTCAGTGTAGGTATGGAGGCAGTTGATGAGCTCCCATCAATTAATGCTCCTTGGATTCAGGAGTTCTCTGATATTCTCAGGATTTGGACTTAAGCCTCCTGCTTCTGGTTTTCATTTTTATTTTTACAGTAGTCTCAAGACTTCTCCTTCTATACCACGCCATTGGTAAAACATCTAGGTTAAAGATGAAAAGTTTCTCTACATTGAGGGACATCCAGAGAGGTTCACAGAGTTACATGGAGAAGAGAAGTGGGAGGGGAGAGTTAGAGGTTACCCGAATGAGATCAGGTGGAATCAAAGGAAGAGAGAGCAAGCTAGCCAGTAATCACTTCCTTATGTGTGCTCCACAGTCTGGACCGCTCAGAGATGTTCATGGAGTTATACAGAGAAGAGGAGAGGGAGGAAGGAGACAGAGGTGGCCAGGAGGATAAAAGAGGGGAATGAAAAGGAGAGAGACAGATCTAGCCAGTAACCAGTTCCCTAATTGTTCTCCACCGTCTGGAACACACAGAGATTCACAGGGTTGGGTAGAGAAGAGAAGGGGGAGGGAGGAGACAGAGGAGACCTGGTGGAGAAAAAGGAGAGTCCAAAGGAAGAGAGAGCAGTCAAGCCAGTAATCTCGCTCTCATGTAAAAATGGGTACTGAAGATTGGGGTTTTGAAGGTACAAAATTGATAGCAAATACCAAAAAGCAGAGATTAAAAATCTAGAGTAGAGGTCAGATTTTCAAAAATACAATATTAAAGAAAAGAAGAAGAAGAAAAAAATAAAGTCACAAGAATTATTAAAAAGAAAAAAATATGAAATTTGCTTTAAAAATAGGGTCTTTTTTTTGAAAAGTAATAGTAGGTTATAAAAATGATAATTAAAGTAGAAATAGAGGACTTAATAATTAAAAAATGTTAAAAAAATGAAGAAGTAAAGAAGAAAAAACAACCAAGAAAAATGAATGATCGTAAAAATAGTAAAGATATATCTAGGACTTTCTCTGGTGTTGTTGTGGGCAGCATGGGGTCAATTCATTTTCGGGTAGTTCCTTGGTCCGGCTTATATTTCTCAAGATCTATAGGCCCCTTCCTATGTAGTTGGTACTAACGACAGGGTTTTAACCTATTCCACCTGTCACTTCCAAGGCGTTTCCCTCTGTTTTAGCTTCTTCTGTTTGCTGGTCTCAGTGTCTGATTTCCACCCTGACACAAGTAGGGCAGTGGTGGACACTTTTTTTCTGCTCACTTGTTCAGTTGCGCTGTGGGGAGGGAGGGATGCTGCAAACAAATAACACTGGTGTGTGCTCACAGTGTCTCGGCTACATTGGGCCTGCCCCTGCTCACGGGGCACACCGCTCAGGCTCTAGGTTGCTCCGCTGGGAACTGTCCGAGGCCGGCCCTGGGCTGCATGCACCTCCCAGGTCTAAGCCGCTCAGGCCTAGGGACTCAGGTAGTCCTCAGAGGCGCAGACTAGGTTGGGCCTGCGTTTTGTGCCTTTCCCAGGTCCCAGTAGCTCAGGTGTTTGGCGAGCACAGGCGCTGCAACTTATCGCCTCTCTCGTCCCTGCTGCTCAGTTTTCTGGGTGTACAACTGGTGCACCTTCTCATGTGGATGATGACTGTCCAGAACCTCAAGAAGTCTTAGTTAGCAAAGAAACCTGTTTGCAGTTTGGTAGTTAATGTCTCTCTGGGGCTGCTATTGCCCCCTTCTGGCCCTTCCGGCCCTTCCGTCTCTGGCTGCCTGACACTGGAGGGGGATGGTGTGAAGCTGGCTAATTCTGTTCCGTCCTTTGCTCTGTGCACAGTCCTGGTGGTGTCTTGTGTTAGAGCTTTTCACGTGGTAGCTATCCAACAGTTTGGTTTGCTGGCCCAAATTAGCTCACTCTGGTTACACTCGGGGCATTTGGGCCGATCCTTGTAAAGCAATTTAGCCCGTGTTTCCCTGCCCAGGCCCCGCTTGCTAGTGGTGGATGCAGGCATCTGCGCTGCTTCTCTGCTGGGGGAGTTACCGTTGGGCTCGTAATCTGTGGGTTTAAATTATTTATTTATTTTTCCTCCCTGTTATGTTGCCCTCTGTGCTTCCAAGGCTCACCACAGACTTGGCAGTGAGAGTGTTTCCTGGTGTTTGGAAACTTCTCTCTTTTTAAGACTCCCTTCCTGGGACGGAGCTCCCTCCCTACCTCTTTTGTCTCTTTTTCTGTCTTTAATATTTTTTCCTACCTGTTTGCGAAGACAATGAGCTGCTTTTCTGGGTGCCTGATGTCCTCTGCTGGCATTCAGAAGTTGTATTGTGGAATTTACTCAGCATTGAAATGTTCTTTTGATGAATTTGTTGGGGAGAAATTGGTCTCCCCATCCTATTCCTCTGCCATCTTAGGACCACTCCCTAATTCTTTGATTTTATTAATGTTGTTAATTTCTCCCTATGCCTAATTCATAAATTGAACTTCATCATAGGTATGTATGTATAAGAAAACATTATACATAAAATAATGTTTATATATTAGGTAGTACTATCCATGGTTTTAGGTACCCATTGGGGGTCCTGGAACATATCTCCCACAGATGTAGGGGCAGGGCAAAATTACTATGCTTTTTAATTACTGTATTTTTCAAATTAAGCTCACAGAATCATAGCTGGTTTATAGCCATTTTTGCACTAAGGCTTTCATATGATTTTATATTCTAAATAGCAGAAATATTGACAGCTCAGGGAAGTATAATCATTTATTTCCAGCAGGAAATTTGGATTATTTATCTATAAAATGTAGAGCATGAGCTACTTAGATTACTGCTACCTTAAAATGAAATCCTCAATGTGTAATAATTTCATAAGACTTTAAAAAGCTGAAATTATACAGCTCATTTTCTTAAACTGTCATATTTATCAGTGAAGTCTTGTGGTGAAAGTTCTCTATGATTTGAATTAAAGTCTCAATGATTTTACCAGTCCTGGGTTAAGGTAATTTTTAAAAGATAGATAGTAATTCAATTATTTGCAGATTATTTTTATTATAGTTTAAAAAATAAAGTGTCTGGATCTAGAATGGCCATCATCCCAAAATCCATAAACAATAAATGCTGAAGTGGGTGTGGAGAGAAGGGAACTCTGCTACACTGTTGGTGGGAATATAAATTAGTACAGCTACTATGAAGAAAGTATGGAGGTTCCTTAAAAAATTAAAAATAGAGCTACTATATGGCCCTTCAATATGCTTCTCCAGTGGCTCAGCAATAAAGAATCTGCCTGCCAATGCAGGAGACATAAGAGATGCAGGTTTGATCCTGGGGTCAGGCAGATCCCTTGGATGGGGGCATGGTAACCCACTCTAATATTCTTGCCTGGACAATCCCATGGACAGAGGAGCCAGGTGGACTACAGTCCATAGGGTCACACAGACTCAGACATGCCTGAAGCAACTTAGCATGCATGCATGCACATGGCCCTGAAATCCCACTCCTGAGCATGTATCCAGAGGAAAACATGGTCCAAAAGGATACATGTACCCCAACGTTCATTGCAGCACTGTTTACAATATCCAAGATATAGATACAACCTAAATGCCCATCAACAGAGGAATGTATTAAGAAGATGTGGTACATCGATACAATGGAATATTACTCATCCATTGGAAAGGATTATATAAGTGCCATTTGCCATAACATGGATGAACCTAGAAAGTGTCATATCGAGTGAAGTAAGTCAGACGGAAAAGGAGAAATATTGTATGACATCCCTTATTTGTGGAATCTAAAAAGAAATGATACAAATGAACTCACAAAGCAGAAAGAGGCTCATAGACTTATAAAATGAATTTATGGTTGCCAGGGGGAAGGGATAACTAGTGAGTTTGGGATGGTCATGTACACACTGCTATATTTAAAATGGATAACCAACAAAGTCCTATTGTATAATAGATGGAACTCTGCTCAATGTTATGTGGCAGCCTGAATGGGAGGGGAGTTTGCAGAAGAATGTACATATGTATCTGTACGGCTGAGTTCTTTCGCTGTCCACCTGAAACTACCACAACATTGTTAATCAGCTATATCCCAACACAAAATAAAAAGTTCAAAAGAAAAATAATTAAAGAAATAAGGTGTCTGGTAACTGATATTAATACTTATTTATTGTATGCTGGAAAAAGAAATATAACTATTCCTTCAAATAATATATTTCATATCTCCAAAATGTTGTATTTAAGTAAGATTTATAAGCAATCAATAACAATGTGTTCTTGCAAATGAAGGAATAATAATGATTGCTTGATGTTATATTCACGTTCTTTTGATAGAGGGAAAAATAAAATGTCAATAAGACTTTGATAGATACCATTTTAATGTTAAAGAAAAGAGAACAAAAAGGCAAATATCAAAATACACCAGATGTTCAGATAAGATTTATAAAATAATCAAATCTGTTTGCAAAGGCTCTTATTAATATTTGCCTTGTGCCATGATAAGGGAACAGGGCACTCTGACATACAATTGTTAAATCATTCTGAGAATATTTACATTAAGAACTGCACACATTTTGTCCATTTATTGTGTGTGCTTATTGAATACTTATGTTCCTTGGGCGGGCGAGGTTAAGAGGGTAGAGTTCCAAAGGTTTTGAATTAGAAGTAATCAAGGGGCTAAAGTTGGGACAAAATGTTTCCTGGGACATTAGGAAAAATCATTACCATAAATAAATTATCTCTGACTTGCATATCAAGTTCAATTCCTGTAATGAAACAAATGATTTTTCCAATTTGCTACATTCTTCTTCCTTCTTCTTTTTGGCTCCAAGAATGTATTCAATTTATGGAGAATCTAGTGGCAAAGATATTCACACAAAATTGCTTGTAGTGCCTTAGTTGTTGAAAGGTCTGATAGGAATCATTTGGTTAGAGAAGAAAACAATCCCCAAATAGTTTTGTTCTTGCTTCCCTCTCCAACTTCTTTGGACTGTATAAAGTATTCAAAAAGAACATAAAAAAAAGAGACAACTATACATGGCAGATACCACAATATAATTTATGTTTCATTTCAACTTAACTCTGTAGGCTAATATGTGGATTTTCTTATATCTCATATTCCCCCTTGAACATAAAATATTGTCATATCAAGATTAAGAATAGAGCATATTGGGCTCTTGTCCTAAAACTATTACTTGTTTCTACACAGTTAAGTATAAATTTTAATATAGTCTCTTTTATGGCTCAAATAATTTAAAAAATCAATTTATAAAAAATTATTGAGTACCTATCCTTTAAAAGACACAGTAATTTTGTTAATGAAGTATGATGATTTTAAAAAGAAAACTTATTTTCCCCAGGAAGCATGAATCTATTCAAGAGGACTAGACATGAATGCAAACAGAACTTAAAATAATATAATAGACAAACCATATATAGCAATAAGTAGTGTGTGATTGAATTGGTAATTACTCTGACTCCAATAAACAGCCCCAGACTCCTATGTATTTCCATCAAGTCTAAATGTTTAACCCTGTCTACAGAGCAAAACTAGGTGCCTCCATCGCGTTCCCATTTATTGTAGTCAAAATAAGAGATCCTCACCATCTTAGTCCAAATTACTTGATTCTCTGACATAGCTCTTCTGATCTGAACTCAACCTCTCAAAAAGAAAAGTCCTACTCTTAAAACCCTAAAAACTCTACCACTTTGTCTTCTTGAACTCTAAATCCATAATCAGTGATTTTATTTAAATTCTTCATCTCTTCTCTGATTGTTCCCTTCACATCTGTGTTTTTACTGAAACAGCTGTCCCCTAAGGAAACTGGTTCTCTTCAAATGGAATCAAAGCTGGTTTTCTTTTCTCTCTCATATCATATTCTTCAGGGCCAAGAGGAGGCATGGACATCCTCTTTGCTCTACAATAGTGGTTTCCAAACATAAGAACCTCTTCCTTCTGCCAACGTCTTGTTCATCTGAAGCATGTGCTATCAAGCTATACCCCTCACTCCCTCACTTCATTGCTTTACCCACCAGTCTCTTGTTAAGCCCTCCATTCATTCAAAGTTTTAGTACCGCTTTATTTTGCTTGAGTCCTTAGAATAATTGTCATTTGTTCTTACCAAAATCTCCAATCCACTTCTTTCTTATTAGTTACCATTTCTCACCTGTCTTCACTTCCTACATTGTCTAGCAGAGATACTACAATTTATGGTAAGTAATGTGATGGTAACAAAAGTTAATGTTTATTGAGTAATTTCTGAGTGCCAGGCACGTTATTCAGTGTTTTAAACATTGTACATTTAACTCACCACAAACTTATGAGAGACATACTATTATTCGCATTTCACAAATCACTTTTTATAATTTTTTTTGCAAGTGATCCTCAATTCTCTTACCTGCTTCCTTCTTGCCATTGTTCTAACCTGCACAACCCTGACATTGGAGGATCCGAGCCATGTGTTCTCTCCCTCTGGCACCCAAATAGGAAAGCATGGTAGGAATAAAAAATTCAACTATTCAGACCAATTTCACTTTAATTAGTTTATGGTCTCAAGTGAGCACTCAGGACTGCTGACCAGGGCTAATTCCTCACTCTTCAAAGCAACTATTTCTTCATCCACACCTCTTTCTTCTCAATTCTTTCTCACCAGATGACTTCACTTCAAACATCGTTTAGAAGTAAGATGCCATACAGAAAGGAACTCTGTATGAAACTCTTGTTTTCATACATGTAAATTGTGAACATACCTGCCCCTGAAGCTTTCTGACCCACTCCCTTCCCCAGACAGTGACAGAGTTTTTGTACTTCCAGTAAAAAGCCAGGCCTTGTCAATCTGAACTAAATCCTGGCTCCCCTCTCAAAGATTTTAGTCACTTCCCCCTTTGGAATTATTAACATTTCATCAATCTAAAACATCATAAGTTGTAGGCTGTACCATTATTTTATGTACCTTGTATTGGGCTTCCTTTGTGTCTCAGCTGGTAAGACTCCACCTGCAATGTGGGAGAACTGGGTTTGATCCCTGGGTATACTTAAAACTTACCATTTTAATACTTACCATGTTTAAGTGGACAGTTCAGTAGCATTAAGGGTATCCACACTTTTGTGCCATCATTACCACCATCATCTCCAGAACTTTCTTCATCCTCCCAAACTGAAACAGTAACTCCTCATTCTCTGCCTCCACCCCAGTCCTGGCCTTGGCAACCCCTCTTCTACTTTCTTTCTTGATAAATCTGACTGCTCTAGGTACCTTCTATAAGTGAAATCAAACAATATTTGTCCTTTTGTTACTAGATTATTTCACTTAGTATAATGTCTTCTAGGTAGCATGCATCAGAATTTCCTTCCTTTTTAAAGACCATAATATTCTATGCATGAATGTACCACATACTGTTTATCTGTTCATTTGGTGGTGGACACTTAAGCTGATTACACCTTTTGATTATTGTGAATAATGCTGCTAAAAACACGGGTACAGAAGTATATATTCAAGTCTCTGCTCTCAATACTGTCAGTAACTTACTTGAACATGAAATTGCTTAATGATGTTCTGTGTTTGATTTTTTAAGGAACCGCCATATCATTTATGAAATTTCACCTATTCATCAGCAATGCACAAGTCTTCTAATTTTTTTATATGTTTGTCAACACATTCTTTTCTTTTTTCTTTTGATAATAGCCTTGATGTACTTTTTTTTTTTTTAAAGTATATATTCCTAGACAGGCAATCTAATCAGAAAACTTCCAAACACTGGGAAAACAAGAGGTTGGCTGTGTTCTGGGGCCAGGGTCTGCATCTTCAGGATAAGGATATGTGAAGACAGAAGTTCATTGAGCAGAAAGAGACAGCAATAGAATGAGTCAATCTCAACTCTGACACAAAATGTAAAGAGGAGGAACAAAAAAGTGAGCCCAAGAATTGAACACAAGCTAGTCTTCAAACAGTTTGCCAGTCTGAATTTATGCTGCTGCTGCTGCTAAGTCGCTTCAGTCGTGTCCAAGCCTGTGCGACCCCATAGACGGCAGCCCACCGGGCTCCCCCGTCCCTGGGATTCTCCAGGCAAGAACACTGGAATGGGTTGCCATTGCCTTCTCCAATGCATGAAAGTGAAAGTGAAAGTGAAGTCTCTCAGTATGCTACCAGTGATATTTAAAGACCTCAAGTAAAAAATTTAACCTAAAGAGGAGTTTGATGAATATGGACAAAGGTGAATTGTAGAAATGAACCAAAATATTCTATGCTTCAAATAACAAAATATGAGACACATTCACAAAAATCATTAAAATATGATCTTAAAACTGAAGATACATGGCATTTCTATTTAACAAATCATTTCCAATGAACACATAAGTGTTTTACATCCTTCATCTCAAAAAATACTAAATCTGAATCTCTATTTCCCTCAACCATAAACCAGTTTCAAGGCTATATTTGCTTTCTCCATTACCATTCGCTCGTTTTTTCTTTTTCTTTCTTTTTTAATAACATAAATAACCTAAAAGTGCATCTTCATTTTAAAAGATGGAAACAATAGAGGAGGACACAGTGTTCCCCTGTCTTCCAGCACCTGACCTCCTGGGAGTTTTGCCTCCTTCCAGTTTCTTTTCTATACACTTACAAAGAATATGTCTTTCTGGATATATTATATGACTGAAACATACTATATATATTATTTCACATATTACTTTTAAATGTGTTTGCTTAAAAATACATTTTAGAAAACTCTCCATGTCATTGCATCACTATGTTCTTATTCAATGTCTGCTATTATACAGCATAGATAAACTCTTCCATTCCTGGCAGCACTATAAGTAATTCTAATGTTCATGATTTCAACGCTGCAAAGAAAAATCCTGGAAATAGAATTGCTGGTTCTAAAATGTCTGTGCACTTTACATTTAACAGACATCAGTAAATAACATGATTTAAACTCTGAACAAAAGTTCAATAGGCCACTGGTCTCACCACATCACTAATGATGTTCTTGTTGAGATCCCAATTCTCCAAGTTGCCAAATTTACAAACATTATTCTATCCTTCTTTTATGTGACACTTCTGCCATTTTTACTACAACTGACCACTTCCTTCCTGTTGAAACAAGTGGAGGCTGTATTTCTAACAAAGCCTATGGAGACAATACAGCCAAAGAGTTCTCAGAATTCCCTTTAATCTCACTGGCCAGAACTTTCACGGCCATCTTAGAGGCAAAGGACTGGAAAATTAGGTAACAAGATTTGTGTTGTGGCTCAGATGGTAAATAATCTGCAATGCAGAAGACCTGGGTTCAGTCTGATCCCTGGGTTGGGAAGATATACTGGAGAAGGGCATGGCAACCCACTCTGGTATTCTTGTCTGGAGAACCCCATGAATAGAGGAGCCTGGCAGGCTACAGTCCATGGGGTCGCACAGAGTCAGACACAACTGAACAGCTAACACACTTAGTACATCAAAATTTATAGTTTCCTATATTTTTGCTTAAATGAGAGTTTAACAATTAAAGGTAACCAAAATCATTTTACCAACCAGGGGCTATTGATGAGGGGTCAATATTATAACCATAACAGAGAAAAATATACAAGGCTTTCCATATTCACAGTATCAGAAGGCCTGGGTTTGGCTTTGGTTGTATCAATAGCTGTGTGAACTGGCCTATGTCAGTAAGCTTTTGATATTCTCATTGGAGTGGGACTGATGATAGCACCCATCTTGAATAATTCTCAGAGATGTTGCAAGAATAAGAATTAGATAATGGATGTAGAAAGCACTCTCAAACACTGAAGAATCATATGGATTGGTTTTCACTACAGGTTTATTAACTTTCATTTTGTTGATGGGACATATAAGTACTGTAAATAAGCCAAAACAAGTGTCTTTCTATCATACTTATTCCCCGAGACCCATCCCTGGTATGTTCCTTGAGTCTGGAATTCCTCTGAAATGAAGAAATTACATTTTAATTTATTCTTTGAAAACCCCATGTGGTCATTGTCATCTCTTACCTGTGCCTTTGTCTTCCTTTGTGTAGTTTAAGAGAAAATTAAGAGTGTGGGTATAGTAACCAACAAGGATCTACTGTATAGCACAGGGAACTATACTCAGTATTTTGTAATAACCTATAAGGGAAGAGAATCTGAGATCTGTATATATGAATCACTGTGCTCCGTACCTGAAACTAACACAATATTGTAAATCAACTGTACTTTAATTAAGAAAAGAAAGTTAAAAAAAAAAGAAAGCTAGAAATAGTGCACACGTAGGGACCATTAAATTCCCATTTATTTATCTTATTGTAGTATAAAATCCCTTTAAATTTTTCAAAATGATCAATTTGGGGATTACAAAATAGGAGGAAAGCACCAAGATTATTCTTGGCACCAGCAATCAGAAAGAGAAGGAAAGACACAGAATTGAAAAGAGAAATAATGCAGACTGCTTCTTGTGATGAACGAAGGTGATGATAAGGAATCATTCATGGCTTGGTAGAAGTCACGTTATGAGGTCACATTGACAGGAAGACCAGACCTTCCACACAACCACACTCCTAAATTCTTTTGAGCCTTTTAAACAAATAACTCTCTGCTTGAGTAGATGTCTACTTTTACTGTATTGTTTTTGCATGTGCAGAACATTTTTCTGTTATGAAAAAGTTGCCAGAATACTTTAAAGGTCCCTTTCATGATGAAGGTTGACAGGCAGAGTTGGAAAGGATCTCAGTCGTTGGCAGAAATGTAGACAAGTAGGCAGAGATAGCAGGTCAAGCACAGAGGGCTTGATTGTTTACAGGGTTCAGATCCTTCTAAGGGAATTTAGGGGGAAGTCTAACAGGAGACTCTGAAGTGTATTCCGTTTATTGTAAGATGTTGAAACTGCTCATATAAAGAAAATGGGCTCCAGTGATGATGGTGCCTGCCACGAGATCACAAGTGAGATGAGATCTAGATGCTGAAGAAAATGAAATGAAGTTTCACCTGAAGAAAGTATCATCCTTACCTTAGCTAATGACTATGCTTCAGACAAATTCAGTTAGGTCCAAGAAAGCAAAAGTGGACTGTAGCCCACCAGGCAAGAATACTGGAATGGACAGGCATTTCCTTGCAAGTCTCAGGCAAGAATACTGGAATGGGTAGGCATTTCCTTCTCCAGAGGATCTTCCCAACCCAGGGATCAAACCTGGGTTTCCTGCATTGCAGGCAGGTTCTTTACCATCTGACCCATACTATGCTTCAAACAAATTCAACAGGTTCAAGACACATGGACAAAAATGAGTTTCAGGGCCTAATCCCTCAACTCTTTAAGACAGGCATAGGAAGTGATTGATGTATTAAAAGGTCACATTTCTCATTTAGTGATAGATGATTAACTTTCAGGTAAATATCTCTCCAAATGATAATACTCTAAACTTGTTTACCTTTTGACAGTTTTTCCCAGGCTGTAGATGCTAGCTGGTGGGCTTTCTAGGTAGCTAATTGGTAAAAGAATCCTCCTGCTGATGCAGGAGATGCAGGAGATGTGGGTTTGATCCCCGGGTTGGGAAGATCCCCTGAAGGAGGAAATGGCAACCCACTCCAGTATTCTTGTCTGGAAAATTTCATGTCCAGAGGAGCCTGGTGGGCTATAGTCCATGGAGTCGCAACGAGCTAGACATGGCTGACCACATATGCATAGAGATACTAGCTGGTATCCTGACCACTCAGATCCAAGTTGCTGACACCCATATTTGATATTTTATGTCCCTGAATTGACTCCCCTTTCCCCTTTGCCCTACTCATAACATTAGGTTCTGTGATTGAGTCATAACTGTGAGCACTATATATTGGAGAATCCATTTGCCTTCTTTGCATGTAGCTAATGTCTAAGCATCACCAGCCATTATTTTAAGAAGCTCCATGAAGACTGGAATGAGGTTGATTTTGTTAGCCACAACATTCCCACCCGCAGTGTATTAGATACACAGTGAACAACTGAATGATCAAACAAATAAATGTATCAGATTGACAATAGGCATGATGCATTTCTGATTACCTTCTCAACAAACATTGATATAAGTGATGGATTCAATATTATTTGTATATTACTTATATCAGAAATGCTCCTGGATAAATAGATCTATATAGCATCACCTGAGAACACAGCTAACAAGTAACACATTATTTCTAC
Organism: Ovis canadensis; assembly: GCF_042477335.2. Classification (NCBI taxonomy): domain Eukaryota; kingdom Metazoa; phylum Chordata; class Mammalia; order Artiodactyla; family Bovidae; genus Ovis; species Ovis canadensis. Next base: position 132,938,821 of record NC_091247.1, on the reverse strand, counting down.
AGAGAATATGTTCCTAACAGTTGGTCTGCAAATGACCTTTTAAGATACAAATTATCTGTCCATTGGGAATGCCTGTTTTTAAATGTATTTATTCAGTAATTTCTTCCCCATCTCAAAATTTTTTGTGTCCCAGGACATATCTTAACATGTTGCTTTGAGCTTTTTTTCTTTCCTTTTGTTCTTTTTCCCTTTAAAAAATGAATTCTCTGAAGGTCTTGGCCACATGTCAATGCTGGATTCACAAGGATTAGGGATCAGCAGGGCTGCTGTGCAGCAATTCAGAAATTGAGCACATCCTGTGGATTCGCAGCACATAGCCTGCTATTGTGCAGGAGGCACCAGTATTCCAGTAAAGGCATGTTAAATTTAGCAGCTGTCTTGTATTTGTCACTGGGGATGGGGTGGAGGCGGTTGGCTGTAATCTAGATCCATTTGCGAGTTTTACTTGAAAGTTTACTTTAAATGATTCATCAGAAAGGCAACATGTTTCATATATTCTTTTTTTCTGTAAATTGTAACAACTTTTTGATGAAAACACACACACACACTCACACAACATGCATATCCTGCACACTGGTACTCTTTACGGTTAACATTTCCTATGCTGTGAGGACTCTTATATTCCACATAAACATTCAGGCCCCTCAAAGGTAACCTATGGAGGCCATAATTTTGGAAGGAAGTAGGAGAGGTCAACAAAGGAATTAACAGTGAATCATTTGTTTTGATGACATGCAGGGAGTTGTTCTTTTTCTAACAAATACTCATGCAGGTGGGCAATGACAGTTAAACTCATTAATTTTATATTCCCTCCTTATCCCATCTATAGTGTAATTATGCTAACTGTGAAAGAATCAAGGAAACTTCATGATGGAAGGAGCCTTGCAAATCATCTATCTAGATCAAACCCCTATTGTTCCAACAAAGAAAAACTAAGCTATAAAGAAAGGGGGAACAAATTAGAATACAAGAGTGATGGTATTATATAAATCAGAACAGGACATGTGACTTCCAGTCTAGTGCTTATTTTACTGCTTTACAACAATTTCTCATCACACTGGTTAGTATAAAACCCTTCTCTACACACAGCCCGAGACTGGGCTTTCTACACATTCTTGAAACCTGCAGATGCACAGGGAATATTCCAGAATTCATTCTTATAATCCCTTGCCAAGATTCCCAGAAAGATAGAGAAAGATATCAACCCATAACTGAAGCGTTCAACCTTCTAGTGTTCAACCTGTTGGAATTCAACCGTAAGTAGAGAGTATGGAGAGACAAGTGCCAAGGTAAAGAGGGAAGTCAGACCGCTGACCGTAACAAACAACCCAAGTATTAAATGTGTATTCTACTCTGTGTATCACATGGTGAAAAGGTATTTATGAGACATAAATTTGGACACTTGTGCTTTACTCTAACTTAGGTTTTTTTCAATAAGGGTGAACAGGCATTCTACAGGTGGAGGGTAATGAGAATGACTTTTGTCTTTAGGTGTGAAGAGGAATGAATGGGTAAAGCTGCTGCTGGTGGAAGCAAGCAATGCCTTCTGCACACTTAGATATCACACAGCTATTTTCTCTACTAATTAAAATCATTCAGAATCATAAGCTTCTGTTTTCGAACACATCTATTGCTGAAGAACAATTTTCATAGATTGAACACCTCACTCTTTGGGGTAAAGTTTTTTCGTCACATAATCTACCTTCAATGAGACAAATATTCAGTACTCAAAGGAATCCAAAATGCCTATACTGCTTACAAGGCCCGGGGGATCCAAAGATGAATAAGGCACATCCCTTCCCCTTATGAGATATATGATTTTCCTGTCCCATTCGAACTGTCTTTAGTATAATTTACTTTGGGATTTTCTTTGAGTCCAATCCATTTAAACTTAGTTTTACCCTAAGCAGCAATACTTGTAAATAAAGTAAAGGGTTTCAGGGGCATATTTTGCTTTTCCTATCCTACATTAAAATACACACACAACGATTAACATGAAATAGAATGCTTATATTGCTTCATCTAGAATCACCTGTATATCACTACTGTTACAGAAATAATGTTAGGTAAACAAGTATTTCCTTTATTCAATAATACCATTTCAAGAAATACAATTTACACAGTAAACATCATTAGGGAAGCAAACCAAAATATTACTATGTCAATTATTCACATTAAATGTAAGATGTAAATTCAGAAATTTTAAATGAAAAAGAATAGCAATTTTAGAATCAATGAGATACGGTGATTTAAAAAAAATGCATAGACCATGTATAACAATATCACAAAAGAGGGAATGAATTATTTTTAAGAATTGCTTTTCAATTTTAAGGAGAAATAGGAAGAAGAAACATTAATGGGAAATATGTAGTGCAAAGAAATCCTAGCTGATACTGTACCCTGGGGACTTTGAAAAACAGAGAGCATATAGAGAGTTCTGGGTTCAGATAAGAATGTTCTAGAATGTTGGGAAGGTGAAAAGGAAGCTTTATCTAAGAACTTTAAGCCTGAATTCAGGAGGCAGAGATGAAGGTCATTTACTTTGTTCCTACTAACACTAGTCCTATAGAATTGCTGAAGTTTGTCCTTATTTATTAAGCCAGGGATTTTGTGGGTTCCAAATACATTTTTAGCAAAGAGAGAAACTTTTTTTTCTTGCTCTAAAATTGCTTTTTATTTTTACAGCTGATTTCAGTCTTTTTAATTGGTTAAAATATTTGTGTCAATGGTATGAAATGGTATGAAATGGTAGGGTAGTTAGGCCAGGATATGGTCCAAGATTATGAAACATCTAAGGAAAGGTAGCCTAGAAATCATCGATCAACCTTAAGATTCACTCAAACCCTTTCTAAACTTCCATATCACCCATCTAATAGTAAGTCTTTTTTCATTGCTGCTTTCTTTTCCTTTTGCTCCTCCATTTTAAGGTTTTCCAATTAAAAAAAAAAGCCATATAAATGGTGAAAAACAGAAAAATCCAGTGTGTTTTCCTCAGCTGAAAATGCTAGTAGTCTTTAAGCTGGAAGATATTAGAAAAACCAAGCACATTTAAATTTACTTTTGGTATGAAAACTGAACACATCTAAATAAAAACAGAAATCCAAAAATCATAAGCGAAAGGACAGATTCTTATTTTTGTTGTAAACTTAAACCAATCCATCGTTGTAAGTTCCACAATACAATTTATTTAAAGCTCTAATTCATTTTACAGAATTTCATTTTGGAATCATCATTACTTCCATTTAGGAAAATACTTAGGAATCATTTTGAAAGGAAAATGTGATATGATGAAATTCAGTAACCATATGGGTCATGATTAAAGTCATAGTGACTTTCAAAGTCTGAATGGTCTACCTAATCTTCATGTGGCTCTGTTCAGTAATGTGCATGCGATTCTAGTGGTATGTGGTTATTGAAGACATTTGAAAATATTTGCTTATTTGATACTTTCCATGACTGGCATCAGTAAGCTGTTGTTTATTAACCTGGGCTACATTCCCATCACTATAATACATTATAAATCAGCTAGGATAGGACTTGACTTGGCTGCAAGATATATGTATATCTTTGATTAGACTCTTAAAGCACAAATATTAAATACTAAGCAAAATGTAAACAATTTGCAAACTGATAAAAATAATTTTGAATAATCTTAAAATCAATGTAACAAACTATAGGAAGGAAATCAATTAAGAGGCTAATAATAATAATCCTTTTTAAAATAAAAATTTATAAAAAATAATCTCTAACTTATAAGGATAAATACAAGGATAAAGTCCTTGAATTATAAAAGAACTTATTAAAAGAAAATTTGACTTTCAACTACCTAGGTATGAAATATTAAAGATCAAAACCAGTGCAAAATGAAGCAGGGCAAAGGCTAACAGAATTTTGCTGAGAGAACACACTAGTCATAGAAAATACCCTCTTCCATTAATACAAGAGGCAGTCTACACATGGACATCACCAGATGGTCAATACCAAAATCAGATTGATTATATTCTTTGCAGCTGAAGATGGAGAAGCTCTATATCATCAGCAAAAATAAGGCTTGGAGCTGGCTCGGAGAATCAGTTCCTTACCTCAAAATTCATACTCAAATTGAAAAACTAGGAAAACCACTAAGCCATTCAAGTACAACCTAAATCAAATACCTTATAATTCTACAATGGAAGTGACAAATAGATTCAAGGGATTAGATCTGGCAGACAGAGTGCTAGAGGAACTATGGATGGAGGTTCATAACATTGTACAGGAGGCGGTGACCAAAATCGTCCCTAATGAAAAGAAATGAAAGAAGGCAAAGTGGTTGTTGAGGAGGCCTTACCAATAGCTGAGAAAAGAAGAGAGGCAAAAGGCAAGGGAGAAAGGGAAAGATAAACCCCACCAAATCCAAGGAGAGATACAAAAGCCTTCTTAAGAGAACAGTGTAAAGAAATAGTGGAAAACAATGGAATGGGAAAGGCTAGAGATCTCTTCAAGAAAATAGAGATAGCAAGGGAACAGTCATGAATATTCACTGGAAGGACTGATGCTGATGATGAAACTACAATACTTTGGCCACCTTATGTGAAGAACTGACTCATTAGAAAAGATATCCTGATGCTGGGAGAGATTGAAGGCAGGAGGAGAAGGGGACAACAGAGGATGAGGTGGTTGGATGGCATCACTGACTCAATGGACATGAGTATGAGCAAGCTCCAGGAGTTGGTGATGGACAGAGAAGCCTGGCATGCTGCAGTCGAAGAGGTCACAAAGAGTTGGACACAACTGAGCAACTGAACTGAACTGAAAAGGAACAGTTCATTCAAAGATGGGCACAGTAAAGGACAGAAAAGGCAAAGACCTAACAGAAGCAGAAAAGAGAGTAAGAAGAGGTGGAGAGAATACACAGAATTGTACAAAAAAGGTCTTAATGGCTCTGATAACCATGAAGGTATGGTCCAAACTAGAGCAAGACATTCTGGAGTGTGAAGTCAAGAGCGCCTTAGGAAGCATTACTATCAACAAAGTTAGTGGAGGTGATGGAATTCTAGTTGAATTATTAAAAATCCTAAAAGATGCTGATGTTAAAGTGCTGCACTTTAACAAATTTAAAAAACTTGAAAAATTCAGCAGTGGCCACAGGACTCAAAATACTCAGTTTTTATTCTAATACCAAAGAAAGTTAATGCCAAAGAATGTTCAAACTACCACACAACTGCACTTATTTCACATGCTAGCGAGGTAATGCTGAAAGTCCTTCAAGCTAGGCTTCAGCAGTACATAAGCAAGAGCTTCCCAGATGTACAAGGTGGATTTAGAAAAGGCAGAGGAACCAGAGATAAAATTGCCAACATACATTGTATCATAGAAAAAACAATAGAGTTCCAGAAAAACATCTACTTCTGCTTCATTGACTACACTAAAGCCTTAGACTGTGGATCACAACAAACTCTAGAAAATTCTTCAAGAGATGTGAAACCACCTTACCTGCCTCCTGAGAAGCTTGTATACAGGACAAGAAGCAACAGTTAGAACCGGACATTAAACAACAGACTGGTTCCAAATTGGGAAAGGAGTATAGCAAGGCTGTATATTGTCACCTTGCTTATTTAATTTATATGCAGAGTACATCATGCAAAATGCCAGGCTGGATGAAGCACAAGCTAGAATCAAGGTTGCCGGAGAAATATCAACAACCTCAGATATGCAGATGATACCATTCTAATGGCAGAAAGTGAATAGGAACTAAACAGCCTCTTGGTGTAGGTGAAAGAGAAGAGTGAAAAAGCAGCTTAAAATTCAACATTCAAAAAACAAAGATTATGGCATCAGGTCCCATCACTTCATGGCAAATAGATAGGGAAAAAGTGGAAACAGTGACAGATTTTATTTTCTAGGGCTCCAAAGTCCCTGTGGATGGTTACTGTAGCCACAAAATTAAAAGATGTTTCCTCCTTGGAAGGAAAGCTATGACAAACCAAGACAGCATACTGAAAAGCACAGACATCACTTTGACGACAAAGGTCTGTATAGTCAAAGCTATGGTTTTTCCCAGTAGTTATGTACAGTTGTGAGCATTAGATCATAAAGAAGGCTGACTGCTGAAGAATTGATGGTTTTGAATTGCGGTGTTGGAAAACACTCTTGTGAGTCCCTTGGACAGCAAGGAGATCAAACCAGTCAATCTTAAAGGAAATCAATCTTGAATATTTATTGGAAGGACTGATGCTGAAGCTCCAATACATTGACCCATCTGATGCAAAGAACTGACTCATTTGAAAAGACCCTGATGCTGAGAAACATTGAGGGCAAGAGGAGAAGGGGATGACAGAGGAGGAGATGGTTGTGTGGCATCACTGACTCATTGGCCATGAGTTTGAGCAAACTCAGGGAGATAGTGAAGGACAGGGCAGCCTGGCATGTTGCAGTTCATGGGGTCCCAGAGTCAGAACCGACCTAGTGGCTGAATAACAACATATAGTTCTTACTTAGATTTTAGTTTGGTTAGTGGCAAAGGTGTTTTTTGGTCAGATTTTCATCTACTTGGACTTTATATTTTCAATGCATCTGAATTAAGTCATTTTGACTCTATGTCTTGATAAAGTGGCATTGATTTTATACATTCTTGTCCCCTACCATCCTGATACATTCATGTCCACTGAAGCATTTTTTAGTTTGTAATCTATTTTCTTTTTCATCACTTGTGGCATGGAATAGTGGATTATGTCTCTAACATGTATTCATAATATTGTGGCTGATTTTCACTCATATGCAAAAGGCAATATAAATGGAGCTAAATAGGGCTGGAAAGCAATATGATGTTGAAAGCAAGTAGTCAAAAGAATTTGTATGCAAGGCTGTTTCATTTATCCCCATCAATTTTCAGTGCAAATAAGAATATGCAATCCAGTTAACTATATCATGAATATTCATGTTGGATTATCTGTATTTAGAATCCAAGGAACTATGAGCATATTTTCACATAATGCTACATTAACATATATTTGTTTATATAATTTTGGCTTTCTTTGAATAAAAATAAATAAGTGAATACATTACAAGATTGGCAAGATGCGAAGAATGATGGGCCTTAGGAGAGGGTCTGTTTCTCAAACCTTGTTGACGGTCAAAATCATCCTCAAAGCCATTAAGAAGCCCCACTTGTACTGTTGGGGAATAACTACAAGATTATAGTGATTTCTCTTCTCTATTCACCTCTTCCCAGGATGTGTAAAATAGCTTCCAAATCCTAAGATTCCCTTTTCTCCATTAGTAAAACTGATTTCAGGTTGTCAGAAACTCTGTATCTTTGTTGCATTTATTTTGCCTGTTAAGTCACAGTGTCAGAGTTGCATTGTCCCAACATGCTATACACAGATAGCAGGTAAATAGAACATGCAGTAATGAAGAATACTTAGAGATTTATAGGACTTCCCTGGTGACTCAGATGGTAAAAGCATCTGCCTACAAGGCAGGAGACCTGGGTTCAATCCATGGGTCAGGAAGATCCCCTGGAGAAGGAAGTGGCAACTCACTCCAGTACTCTTGCCTGGAAAATCCCATGGATGGGGGAGCCTGATAGGCTACAGTCCATGGGTCGCAAAGAGTTGGACACAACTGAGTGACTTCACTTTCACTTTCTTTCACCTTTTTAGAGATTTATAATGTTAATGCATGAACACTCTATATATTTTATATTTGAAGAAAAAAGTATACTTTTGCTTCATATAAACTATATACTTTTTATTCTATCTAAGATGTTCTTTGGGCTTCCCAGGTGGCACTAGTGGTAAAGAACCTGCCTGCCAATTCAGGAGATATAAGAGAAGGGAATTTGATCCCTGGTTCAGGAAGATACCCTGGAAGAGGCCATGGCTACCCACTCCAGTATTCTTGCCTGGAGAATCCCATGGACAGAAGAGCCTAGCAGGCTATAGTCCACAACCTGCAAAGAGACAGATATGACTGGAGCAACTTAGCACACAGTCAAGAAACCCCTTAACTTAGCTTTATAAAGATGTTCCAAGTTACAAAGATAAAATAACTGTCCAGAGGAACTTATCAGAAAAAAATGCAGATTAACTATCAAGACACTTGGAAATCAGGGGAGATCAGTTGACACATTGTGTGATTCAACTGAAAGGGAAGATGTATTTCTTGTCTTACAGTTTTTCCTTTTTTCATTTCTACTTTTACTTTTGTATTGCATTTTCTATGTATGCTTTCTCTTTCACCACCTTCAATTTATTCATATGAGCTACTAAAAAAAGTCAAAATATGAAAGGACTCATACTAATTGATTTTAAGATATACTGGAGCCTCGTGGGCTGCTGTCTATGGGGTCGCACGGAGTTGGACACGACTGAAGCGACTTAGCAGCAGCAGCAGCATGAAGCTATAGTAATCAAGATAGTGTGATATTGGTGAGAGGATATACATGTAGATCAATAAAACTAAAGAGATCATCCAGAAGTAAGCACTATCCCCCCCAAAAAATGATCAATTTATTTTCAACAAAGATGCCATGGTAATGGAGAGAGAATAGCCTTTTCAAAAGTGATGCTGGAAAAATTGGCTCAGTTCAGTTCAGTTCAGTCACTCAGTCATGTCCGACTCTTTGCAACCCCATGAATCACACCATGCCAGGCCTGCCTGTCCATCACCAACTCCCGGAGTTTACTCAAACTCATGTCCATCGAGTCGGTGATGCCATCAAGCCAACTCATCCTCTGTCATCCCCTTCTCCTCCTGCCCCCAATCCCTCCCAGCATCAGTCTTTTCCAATCAGTCAACTCTTCACATGAGTTGCCAAAGTATTGGAGTTTCAGCTTTAGCATCAGTGCTTCCAAAGAAATCCCAGGACTGATCTTCCGAATGGACTGGTTGGATCTCCTTGCAGCCCAAAGGACTCTCAAGAATCTTCTCCAACACCACAGTCCAAAAGCATCAATTCTTCGGCACTCAGATTTCTTCACAGTCCAACTCTCATATATATACATGACCACTCGAAAAGACATAGGCTTGACTAGATGGACCTTTGTTGGCAAAGTAATGTCTCTGCTTTTGAATATACTATCTAGGTTGGTCATAACTTTCCTTCCAAGGAGTAAGTGCCTTTTATTTAATGGCTGCAATCACCATCTGCAGTGATTCTGGAGCCCCCAAAATAAAGTCTCTCACTGTTTCCCTGTTTCCCCATCTATTTCCCATGAAGTGATGGGACCAGATGCCATGATCTTCGTTTTCTGAATATTGAGTTTTAAGCCTACTTTTTCACTCTCCACTTTCACTTTCATCATGAGGCTTTTTAGTTCCTCTTCACTTTCTGCCATAATGGTGCTGTCATCTGCATATCTGAGGTTATCGAGATTTCTCCCGGAAATCTTGATTCCAGTTTGTGCTTCTTCCAGCCCAGCATTCCTCATGATGTACTCTGTCTAGAAGTTAAATAAGCAGGGTGACAATAAACAGCCTTGATGTACTCCTTTTCCTATTTGGAACCAGTCTGTTGTTCCATGTCCAGTTCTAACTGTTGCTTCCTGACCTGCATATAGGTTTCTCAAGAGGCAGATCAGGTGGTCTGGTATTCCCATCTCTACCAGAATTTTCCACAGTTTATTGTGATTCACACAGACAAAGGCTTTGGCATAGTCAATAAAGCAGAAATAGATGTTTTTCTGGAACTCTCTTGCTTTTTCCATGATCCAGCAGATGTTGGCAATTTGATCTCTGGTTCCTCTGCTTTTTCTAAAGCCAGCTTGAACATCTGGAAGTTCATGGCTCACATATTGCTGAAGCCTGGGTTGGAGAATTTTGAGCATTACTCTACTAACTTGTGAGATGAGTGCAATTGTGCAGTAGTTTGGGCATTCTTTAACATTGCCTTTCTTTGGGATTGGAATGAAAACTGACCTTTTCCAGTCCTGTGGCCACTGCTGAGTTTTCCAAATTTTCTGGCATATTGAGTGCAACACTTTCACAGCATCATTTTTCAGGATTTAAAATAGCTCAACTAGAATTCCATCACCTCCACTAGCTTTGTTCATAGTGATGCTTTTTAAGGCTCACTTGACATCACATTCTAGGATGTCTGGCTCTAGGTGAGTGATCACACCATCATGATTATCTTGGTCGTGAAGATCGTTTTTGTGCAGTTCTTCTGTGTATTCTTGCAATCTCTTCTTGATATTTTCTGCTTCTGTTAGGTCCATACCATTTCTGTCCTTTATCGAGTCCATCTTTGCATGAAATATTCCCTTGGTATCTCTAATTCTCTTGAAGAGATCTCTAGTCTTTCCTATTCTGTTTTCTTCTATTTCTTTGCATTGATTGCTGAGAAAAGCTTTCTTATCTCTCCTTGCTTTTCTTTGGAACTCTGCATTCAGATGGGTATATCTTTCCTTTTCTCCTTTGCTTTTCACTTCTCTTCTTTTCACAGCTATTTTTATGCCCTGCCCAGACAGCCATTTGCTTTTTTGCATTTCTTTTCCATGGGGATGATCTTGATCCCTGTCTCCTGTACAATGTCATGAATCTCCATCCATAGTTCATCAGGAACTCTGTCTATCAGATCTAGGCCCTTAAATCTATTTCTCACTTCCACTGTGTAGTCCTAAGGGATTTGATTTAGGTCATACCTGAGTGGTCTAATGGTTTTCCCTACTTTCTTCAATTTAAGTCTGAATTTGGAAATAAGGAGTTCATGATCTGAGCCACAGTCAGCTCCTGGTCTTGTTTTTGCTGACTATATAGAGCTTCTTCATCTTTGGCTGCAAAGAATATAATCAATCTGATTTCGGTATTGACCATGTGGTGATGTCCATGCGTAGAGTCTTCTTTTGTGTTGTTTGAAGAGGGTGTTTGCTATGACCAGTGCGTTATCTTGGCAAAACTATTAGCCTTTGCCCTGCTTCATTCTGCATTCCAAGGTCAAATTTGCCTGTGCTCCAGGTGTTTCTTGACTTCCTACTTTTGCATTCCAGTCCCCTATAATGAAAAGGACATCTTTTTTGGGTGTTAGTTCTTAAAGGTCTTGTAGGTCTTCATAGAACTGTTCAACTTCAGCATCTCAGCATTACTGGTTGGGGCATAGACTTGGATTACTGTGATATTGAATGGAAAAAATGGCTTCTATACACAATAGAAGTAATTTGAAATATATTATTAAGCTACTCTAATACAATAAAACTGTTGGACGAAAACAATATCTTAGAGAACAAAAATCATGAAGTGCCTCAATTTTTTTTGATTAACTTCAAAAAATTAAAAAGTTCTTCTTGAACGATACTATTAAGAAAAAAAAAAGCTACACCATATACTGAGATGAAATATTTTCCATATATTTGATAAAATGTTTGTATTTAGTATACATAAACACTTTGAAAACTCTAAACTCAGAAAAAAATGCCAATTAAAGAAGCGACAAAAGCTTTGTTTGGTCACCTCACCAAGATGTGGCAGATGTCATGCAAGGTCATGAGGATATGTCCTGCATCAATAATCACTGGGGAAATGCAAGTTAAACCCCAAATTTGCTACATATTTACTGGCCTGGTGAAAATAAAAACAGGAAAACAAACAATACAAGTGCTGGTGAAGGTAAAGAGTAACTGGAACTCTTGTCCATCACTGATAGGAATGGAAAGTGATACAGATACTTTGGGAAAACAATTAGGCTTTTTACAACGTTAAACATACATTTCCCAGATAATCCTGCAGTACCTCTCACAGCTGTCTTTGAAAGAGAAGAAAACGTACAACTATACAAACATCTACATGTGACCGTTTGTTGTATCTTTATTCATAACATCTAAAACTGGAAATAAACCAAGTGTCCATCAATTAAGGAACAGCTGAACAAATTATTACACATCCGTGTGAAGGAATATTATTCAAAAATTAAAAAGAAGAAACTGTCACTAAACCCAATAAATCTAACAAGTCTCCAAAGCATTATGGTAGGTGAAAGAAATTAGTATAAAAAAAGCTTAATATTTGATTTGTGTAACATCTGAAAAAAGTAAAAGAGGCTAAAATCTGATCACTAGTTTCTCAGAAGTGGGGGTAAAGCAGAGGACTGAAAGCTAAGCATTATGTGAGGATTTTGGAGGCATAGTGGAAATATAATACATTTGATTGTTGTGGCAGTTGCATTATTATACACATTTGTCAAAACTAATTGGAGACCACATAAAGAAAGGTGAATTCTAGTAAAATCCAAGGTATAGAGTGGCAAGCAGCGAGCCGCCAAGAGGAGATACCCTACATCCAAGGTCAGGAGTGGTGGCTGAGAGGAGGTATCCCACGTCCAAGGTCAGGAGCAGCGGCCGTGAGGAGATACCCCACGTCCAAGGTAAGAGAAACCCCAGTAAGACAGTAGGCCCTGAGAGAGGGCATCAGAGGGCAGACACACTGAAACCACAATCACAGAAAACTAGCCAATCTGATCAGATGGACCACAGCCTGGTCTAACTCAATGAAACTGAGCCTTGACGTGTGGGGCCACTCAAGATGGATGGGTCACAGTGGAGAGTTCTGACAAAATGTGGTCCACTGGAGAAGAGAATGGCAAGCTACTTCAGTGTTCTTGCCTTGAGAACCCCATGAACAGTATGAAAAGGCAAAACGATAGGACACTGAAAGATGAACTCTCCAGGTCTGTAGGTGCCCAATATGCTACTGGAGATCAGTGGAGAAATAACCCCATAAAAAAATGAAGGGATGGAGCCAAAGCAAAAACAATACCCAGTTGCAGCTGTGACTGGTGATAGAAGCAAGGTCTGATGCTGTAAGAGCAATATAGCATAAGAACCTGGAATGTTAGGTTCATGAATCAAGGCAAATTAGAAGTGGTCAAATAGGAGATGGCAAGACTTAAAGTCAACATGCTAGGAATTAGCAAACTAAAACAGACTCGAATGGGTGAATTTAACTCAGATGACCAGTATATCTACTACTGCAGGCAGGAATCCCTTAGAAGAAATGGAGTAGTCATGGTCAACAAAAGAGTCCAAAATATACTACTTAGATGCAATCTCAAAAATGACAGAATGATCTCTTCATTTCCAAGGCAAACCATTCAATATCATGGTAATCCAAGTTTATGCCCAACCAGTAATGCTGAAGAAGCTGAAGTTGAACAGTTCTATGAAGACTTACAAGACCTTTTAGAACTAACACCCAAAAAAGATGTCCTTTTCATTATAGAGGACTGGAATGCAAAAGTAGGAAGTTAAGAAACACCTGGAGCACAGGCAAATTTGACCTTGGAATGCAGAATGAAGCAGGGCAAAGACTAATAGAGTTTTGCCAAGAGAACGCACTGGTCATAGCAAACACCCTCTTCCAACAACACAAAAGAAGCCTCTACACATGGACCTCAACAGATGGCCAATACCGAAATCAGATTGATTATATTTTTTGCAGCCAAAGATGAAGAAGCTCTACACAGTCAACAAAAACAAGACCGGGAGCTGACTGTGGCTCAGATCATGAACTCCTTATTGCCAAATTCAGACTTAAATTGAAGAAAATGAGGAAAACCACCAGACCATTCAGGTATGACCTAAATCAAATCCCTTAGGACTATACAGTGGAAGTGAGAAATAGATTTGAGGGACTAGATTGGATGGACAGAGTGCCTGATGAACTATGGACAGAGGTTTGTGACATTGTACAGGAGACAGAGAACAAGACCATTCCCCAAAAAAAGAAATGCAAAAAGGAAAATGGCTGACTGAGGAGGCCATAAAATTGCTGTGAAAAGAAGAGAAGTGAAAAGCAAATGAGAAAAGGAAAATTATACCTATTTGCATGGAGAGTTCCCAAGAATAGCAAGGAGAGTTAAGAAAGCCTTCCTCAGCGATCAATGCAAATAAATAGAGAAAAATAATAGAATGGGAAAGACTAGAGATCTCTTCAAGAAAATAAGAGATACCAAAGGAACATTTCATGTAAGATGGGCACATTAAAGGACAGAAATATTATGGACCTAACAGAAGCAGGAAATATTAAGAAGAGGTGGCAAGACTATACAGAAGAACTCCACAAAAAAGATCTTCATGACTCAGATAATCACGATGGTGTGATCACTCACCTAGAGCCAGACATCCTGGAATGTGAAGTCAAGTGGGCCTTAGGAATAATCACTACAAACAAAGCTAGTGGAAGTGAAGTTCCAGCTGAGCTATTTCAAAATCCTGAAAAATGATGCTGTGAAAGTGTTGCACTCAATATGCCAGAAAATTTGGGAAACTCAGCAGTGGCCATGGGACTGGAAAAGGTCAGTTTTCATTCCAATCCCAAAGAAAGGCAATGCCGAAGAATGCTCAAGCTGCCCCACAATTGCACTCATCTCACACGCTAGTAAAGTAGTCCTCAAAATTCTCTAACCCAGGCTTCAGCAATATGTGGACCATGAACCTCCAGATGTTCAAGCTGGTTTTAGAAAAGGCAGAGGGACCAGAGATCAAATTGCCAACATCCACTGGATCATCAAAAAAAGCAAGAGAATTCCAGAAAAACATCTATTTCTGCTTTATTGACTATGTCAAAGCCTTTGACTCTGTAGATCACAATAAACTGTAGATAATTCTGAAAAAGATGAGAGTACCAGACCATCTGACCTGCCTCTTGAGAAGTTTGTATGCAGGTCTGGAAGCAACAGTTAGAATTGGACATGGAACAACAGACTAGTTCCAAATAGGAAAAAGAGTACGTCAAGGCTGTATGTTATTATCCTGCTTATTTAACTTATATGCAGAGTACATCATGATAAATGCTGGGCTGGATGAAGCAGAAGCTGGAATCAAGATTGCTGGAAGAAATCTCAATAACGTCAGATATGCCGATGACACCACATTTATGGCAGAAAGTGAAGAAGAACTAAAGAGCCTCTTTCTTGAAAGTGAAAGAGGAGAGTGAAAAAGTTGGTTGAAAACTCAACATTTGGAAAGCAAAGATCATGGCATTTGGTCCCATCACTTCTTGGCAAATAGATGGGGAAACAGAAACAGTGCCAGACTTAATTTTTTTTGTGCTCCAAAATCACTGCAGGTGGTGACACAGCCATGAAATTAAAAGACGCTTGCTCCTTGGAAGGAAAGTTATGACCAATCTAGACAGCATATTAAAAAGCAGAGACATTACTTTGCCAACAAAGTTCTGTCTAGTCAAGGCTATGGTTTTTCCAGTGGTCATGTATGTATGTGAGTGTTGGACTGGAAAGTTGAGTGCTGACAAACTGATGCTTTTGAACTGTAGTATTGGAAAATACTCTGAGAGTCCTTTGGACTACAAGGAGATCCAACGAGTCCATTCTAAAGGAGATCAGTGCTGGGTGTTCATTGGAGGGACTGATGTTGAAGCTGAAACTCCAATACTCTGGCCACCTGGTGCAAAGAGCCGATTCATTTGAAAAGACTCTGATGCTGGGAAAGATTGAGGGCAGGAGGAGAAGGGGACGACAGAGGATGAGATGGGTGGATGGCACTGACTCAATGGACATGAGTTTGATTAAACTCCGGGAGCTGGTGATTTACAGGGAGGCCTGGCATGCTGCAGTCCTTGAGGTCACAAAGGGTCAGACAGGACTGAGCGACTGAACTAACTGAACTGAATGTATGTAGATTCTATCTTGGTAAACCTCACTTAAAAAAGGCAAAAAGATGACTCAGAGAAGTGAAAAATATACATCATTGTGGGACTAAATTCATCACAGACACAATTTAAACTCCTGTGTAACACACTGTTCAAAGAATTGCCATCAAGAATATAACCCTGCAGCCTGGTTAGGAATGGGAGGTGATTCCAGTGCCGTGGTATAGCACAACATCTAGTCTTGAAGGAAGCTTTATCTGGAGGACTGTGGCGAGACTAGAGCTGCTGGCTTGCACTCTGGAATAATTTATGGATAGGTAGGAGGCTTAACAATCCTGTTCCTGACGCTCACCCTGTCAGATCTGCTATTTCACTGATCTCCTCACTACCCCATATTAAAATAAAATAGAGAGGAATAGTAATGAGTGCAGGGAATTTGAGTCAACATCTTGGATGTTATATATTTGTTGTATAAATTGAAGCTGAGTCCTTTACCATTTTTAAGACTAGAGATTTTTCATCTATAGAATTAAGGTAGTGAAATCCACCTCATGGAGTTATCTAATATGTAAAGTAATGCACCTGGAAACATTTCATAAACTCATGTGCTTGCCTGCTCAGTTGTGTCCAACTCTTTGCAACCCCATGGACTGTAGCCTGCTATTCTTCTCTGTCTGTGGGGATATCCTGGCAGGAATACTGGAATGGGCTGCCATTTCCTCCTCCAGGGGATCTTTCCAACTCAGGAATTGAAACCTGCGTCTCCTGTGGCCCTGCACTGGCAGGCAGATTCTGTGCGACTTGAGCCGCCTGGGAAGCCATGAACTACACAGCCTTATTTAAATATCATTAGTAGTAGTTGTCAGAAGTTTACCCTCACTGAGTCCTGGATTTATTCTGCTGTACTCTTTTTTAGTAACAATCAGATTATTGTACAAGTTTTCAATAGTTTTAAGACGATGAAAAGAATCTGATGGAAAACAAAAATGAGTCAAGGGATGGGGAAGAAGCACTCAGAAGAAAGGTCAAAGTGGTGGGAGAGAGTTAAACTGAAAGATTATGATTGGAATTGATTCCCTCATTGTTTTCTTGTGGAGAATGGAGGTCAGTTGTTAGTCATCGCTGAGTCATAAACAAAAGAGAACAGGCACACATTGACAAATCATAGAGAGTACAATAGAGTTAAGTAAGCATGAAAACTTCCTGAATATGAAGGCAATTACATACTGAAACAGCCTTCAAAAGGAAGCTTTACTCTCCTGGAAATCATCGGTAAAATCATCTAGAGTTCATATACACACTGAGTAGGGGGGTCAGGGCAACTGGTGAGGTGGCATCTACCTGTCTGTTTTGACAGTGAGCACAGATATGTTTCTTCACAAAGGAGAATTATGCAGAGCTGTCTGAGAGCTCAAGTGTGGCCCTATTGTCAAGGTTATTTCTCCTGGTTGGTCTATGGACTGCTTCAATGAGAATTATTCCCTTCTTGTTAACAAGAGCAGATTTCTTAATGCCACCACACCAGCAATACTTAGATTCTCTGAGAGTTGGACACAAAGTTTGACTTTGATAAGTACGAAAGTGATTCAGATGCACAACAAAGATTGAGAACTGCTGTTTTAAACATATAACCTGATATTTGAGTTACTGCAAAATTATGTGAAACTTGAATAATATTTCCCAGATGTCACCTGAGTTCTCTAGCTTCTACCTGGTTTAGTAAATCTCCATAATGCTTTACTTGGTAGTCAATACTCATACATTTATAAGAAATTAATGCTTTGCTTATTTATCATTTGGCTCTTTAATGGTCCAGCTGTGATGGAGCAAGTAAGCAAGTAGCCTGTCCCCAGCCTCCACCAGCTGACACACTGTCTTTTCTGTACATATCACATCTGGGTGACTCTTCTAAAGGCAGTTGGGAGAAGAGTATTGGTAAAGGTAAATATTTAATAACTACCTGAAAACTTATTAAAAGGACATGCTGTTCTTTTTCCTCAAGTAATAACAGAGGAGGAGATACAGGATTTTTATGGCAGTGAAATATTCTGCATGGTATATGTGGTGGATATAAAACATCATACATTTGTCAAAACCCATAGAATATACTACACAAAGTGTGAATACTAGGTAAAATTATGGACACTAGTTGATAGCAATGTATCAATGTTTGCTTATTAATTGTTAAGTAAGATGATAGAACTAAGAAAAACTAGATGAGGGGAGAATGCAAACATATATATATATATTATATATATGATATATCATATATATATGATATATATATATATATCAGTTCAGTTCAGTTCAGTCACTCAATAGTGTTCGACTCTTTGCGACCCCATGAATCACAGCACGCCAGGCCTCCCTGTCCATCATCAACTCTTGGAGTTCACTCAGATTCACGTCCATCAAGTCAGTGATGCCATCCAGCCATCTCATCGTCTGTCGTCTCCTTCTCCTCCTGCCCCCAATCCCTCCCAGCATTAGAGTCTTTTCCAATGAGTCAATGCTTGGCATGAGGTGGCCAAAGTACTGGAGTTTCAGCTTTAGCATCATTCCTTCCAAAGAAATCCCAGGACTGATCTCCTTCAGAATGGACTGATTGGATCTCTTTGCAGTCCAGTGGACTCTCAAGAGTCTTCTCCAACACCACAGTTCAAAAGCATCAATTCTTCGGCTCGCAGCCTTCTTCACAGTCCAACTCTCACATCCATACAGGACTACTGGGAAAACCATAGCCTTGACTAGACGGACCTTAGTCGGCAAAGTAATGTCTCTGCTTTTGAATATGTTATATAGGTTGGTCATAACTTTTCTTCCAAGGAGTAAGCGTCTTTTAATTTCATGGCTGCAGTCACCATCTGCAGTGATTTTGGAGCCCAAAAAATAAAGTCTGACACTGTTTCCACTGTTTCCCCATCTATTTGCCATGAAGTGATGGGACCAGATGCCATGATCTTCGTTTTCTGAGGGGAGAGGAAATATATATATATATATATATATATATACACACACACACACACACGTACATATATGTGTTATATATATATTATGTATATGTGTGTATATATGTATATACGTGTGTATATATCTACATATATGTAGACATATACATATATATGTATATACATATGTATATATTATATATATTATACACATATATATTACATATAATATATATATTACATATATAGTACATATATATTTCCTCTCCCCTCTCTTACAGATTCAACAAGATTTGATTTTTCAGTCTGTTCAGTTTTGTCCTTGCTATTAGGATAAAGAGGCCACTTTTCAGTTCCTTACACATGAAGCTAGAAACCAGAAATTTTAGTTGCATAGTTTTGCTAACTTAACTTTAAGAATCTAAGCTGGAAAAATAATTGAAATTAAAAATTAGCAGATCTACGAGTTTATGACAAACAAATAAGGCTCTTATTTTTAAATTAACCATAATACCTAAAATTTTTCTCTGCAATAATAAATATTTTTTCTTTCATATTGAAAAGCCAAAAAGCAAAATAAAATTGGGTTGAAATGAATATCTCAGGCTTAAATAAATTTGTATTCCTAGAAGAGGTAAAGCATAAGTCAAAACAAATGAGGTCATTCTCTTCTCTGAGTCTTATGAGAAAATAAAACTTGGTAAGCTTTTGCTTCCAATTGAATATATTTGGGAAAAGGAGACCAGTGAAAATGCTTGTTGTTGGAGGGTGTGATAGAAACACTGAGCTCTGGTGGCAGACCAGTGCTGCTGTTGCATTCTGTCCATTGGATTGATGCTCTAAAATTCATCCTTTAGTATTTAGGCTTACGTTGTTTCTGAGTTTCCCCCAGTTCTTTGGGCCATGTTAGTTGTTTTCATATTCTAGCCTTATACTCATTCTTAGTGGCAGCTTCTGAGTCAGTCTCCTCCAAATCCCTGCCCTCATGGAGCTTGTTATTTGGTGAGGGCAGATGGACATAATATAAAATCAAAGTGGAGAGGAAATACAGATTATATAATATAGTCACATGATGGTAAAGGCAATGGAATAAAAGCCAAGGAAAAAGGATGGGCAGTGTGCATGAGAGGGGCATTCAACTTTGAAATGGGACAAGGAATACCTCATTTACATGGGATATTTGAGAAGTGACTGGAAGAATATGAGGAACCAAGCCCTATGGATCTATGTGGGGAGAGAATTCCAGACGGAGCAAAGATCAGATGCAAACACCTGGAGACCATGGTACCATGGGTGTGTTCCAGAAAGAGCCAGAGTGGAGCCAGCCAAGGGCCGAGTGGTAGGTGAGGTGAGAAAGATGGTGGGGGAGGTTTAGTGAGAAAGCAGGCAGTTTGCAGCGGAGTTTATCAACCGGTAAGGATTATAACCAAAACTGAAAACATTATGACTAGAGAAGGAAAATAGATGGTATTTATTACATACTTTCAGATAAAATAAATATTTGTGGGCATAGCTTTTCCTACTGGATCTTGAGTATGGGTACTTAGTCCGACACATTTTTAATTCCTATGACCATTGGGACACTTACTTACAAAGAATAAGTACTCAGTGGATATTCTGTTGAATACATGAATAAACTGATTGAATTAAATTTAAATAAATAAATACTCAAAGAAACTGTCTTACGTGGAGTGGAACTTTGGCTTTCTTGGTTGAGAATCCCAAAATCTGAGTTGGTTTCTGACACTGCAGGAGTACCAGGGCCTGATTTCTCTCTCTTTCCTAGCAGCTCTGCTTGGTAGTCTATCCTTCAATTAGGAGAGTCTTGGGACTGGTTCCTATCAGCCCAAACTGGATGAACTAGTAGAGCCAAGGAGAAGGACTATGATAATCAACTAAGTGGACAGAGCCCACTTCTAGAGCTAGTTGCCCGAGAAAATTCAATTCATATTTTATGACAAGAAAGAATAGATACAGACCAATAAAACGGCAGCAGATGTTCACTTGAAAGAGGAATTTGTACTGCCTTAAGTCAATACATCTTAATTTTATGTTTCCTGGGCAAGGCCAGATTCTATGAGATCACAAAAGACATACTAGCCTTCCAAGCTAATTCTAACATGAACTCTGTTCATATACCAGCATGTTCTAGTGGTTAACAAAAAGTGGTTATCATTAATGTCATAGTAATATGCATAATGATAACTTTAAAATAATACATAAAATCCTTTAATTTCAGGAGCAAGTAAATAATCCATTAAAGAATTTAGTTGTTGAGGCATGGCTGTATTCTTATCTCCTTTGCATTTATCCACTCATTTTAAGTTATAAGCTTTTGAGCCTCTGCATAATGTTTAATTAAAATCTTAATTTATTATTAAGATCTTGTGAGGATGGACTATGCCCTATGTATTAGTTTTCTATGGTTGCATTAAAGTTATCCCCAAACAGTTGATTGAATAACATTTATTATCTCACAGTATCTTGCTTTGTTGTGAGCCTTTGTGTTAGCTCAGGTTTTCTCATGGCTCAGAGTTTCTCATGAGGCTGCAGTTTCCAAAGTACCAGCTGGGGCTAGAGTCACTGGTTACATCAAACCTCAGTTGTGGGAAGATTTGCATCCAAATTTATTCCCAGGGCCATTACCAGACTGCATGAAATCACCGACTGACCACACACGTCAGTTTCTTGCCAAGTGGGCCTTCCTATGAGGCAGCTTGCAACATGGCAGCAGGCTTCGCCACAGTGAGGGCTCTGAGGAAAATGGAGCAAGACATGCCCAAGATGGAAGCTAGAGTCTCTGTAATTTAATCTTGGTAATGACAACCCATGGTTTCTTCACTATTTTCTGAGAAGAAAGCTGCCAGGTACACCTTATATTTGAGAGAAAGGGATACAGACACCAGGAAGCGGGAATCACCTGAGACTGACTTAAGGTTGCCTACCATATTCTGGACATCTCATCTATTTAAAAAGTAGTGAACCAAAGCGGGTATCAACAAATATTTGAAAATTGACAGGGGCCCCTTTAAAATTAATTATATTTCTGTAAAAAAAAAACACAATGTTTTATCAGAGTGTAACCTAATAATCTAATTTTAGAAAAGTCATTTTTATCTTCAGAAAGCTTTTGTATTATTTAGTATATAAGTGGCATTAACCTATTTTGACAGGCCTTCAAAGAGTTAATATAATTTGGATGTATGATAAGAAAAATTAGGTGATACTTCATTTTAACAAGATTATGTTCATAGATTTTTGTTCTTCCTAACTGAATACTCTAATTTGAAATGGTTTAGTATATTTGTTCTTCTCAGGTTAACTTTGTCCTTAAATTTTTTTTCACCTTTGTAAAGCGTATACAAATATTATTTCCATTTACTTTGAGTCTCTAGAATTTCTGTAAAATAGACTTTGACTTTTTATTTAAAATTAGAAGCATAATCTGTAGAGAAAAAGGGCTCAATGTTTACAAAATTAGATCTAGCATATGAATTTATTTTCAACCCATATATTTCTCAAGTTGCTGGATAATAAAAAAAGGTCATAAGACAGAAATATTTCTGTCTTTTTTTGATTTGTTTTCCTGCCTCAACATTCACTTTCTAGGAAGAATGATTGAAAAGAAAGGATTGAGAAGTTGATAAATCCTGATTTTAATACCTACTAAATGTGTTGCTGCACGGTAACTCTGAAGCTCTCTATGTAAATCAGAAATAGGCCATGTTCACATAATAGTAAAGCCTGAATGAGACAAGACATATGAGGCACTTTGTAAATTGCAAAGTAATACAGAAATAGAGTTTATGATCACTAGGTAACTGAAAAAGCACAAAAACTTAGATGAACAATGTTCTCTAATGCCTTGATAGTTGTTTAATAAATTAGGATTTCTGGATTGTAATAATACCTATTTTCATCATTTATTAAATGCTTTCTCTGGATCAACTTTTGTGACAAACGGAATATAAAGATGAAAAGCACACAAACCTTTCCTTCAAAGATTATGGAGGAAAATTGCAACACAACATGACGTTTAGTAAAATTGAGGAAAGTTTCAAAGATCTAACATCAGATCATCTCAATAAGTCTAGTTAATAGTTATAACTAAATCTTGTCAGAGGCAAACATCTCTTCTCCAATCAGTTCTGAAGGTAATGATTAGAGAAAGAATATCTTTAGATTGTATCACTTTACAAGTTTCATTTCAGAATGTCATAATGTTTTTCAGATGCAGCAGTAATTTTACTTGAAAGTCCTGGGGAATATTTTATAAATATATTATTTATGGTAATAAGTATAGATATTTAGGATGTTGACATTTTAAGACTCAATAATTAATAAAGAATATTATTTCTTCCTAATTGTGATAATAAATGGTAGTGTTTTGTCATTCATTAAACTCCAAACTTTTGCAGATGTCTGAATGGATGCTTCCTCCAGGAGAAAATAAGTTAACCACCTACTTAAACAATAATAATATATCCATTGTAACAGTTGATATTTATATCAGTCTATATCAGTTAACTTTGGCTGGGTAACAAACAACCCAGTAAATCAAAGTGGTTTATGTTAACAAATATCTATTTATTTTTCATGTTGCATGGAGCTTGTAGTTTGTCTATTGTCTCTGTTATAGGTCTATGGTTTTAACTGAAGGTCTAATCCACTTGATATTTTATTCTGTGATCCAGGCTGAAGGAACAGGTTCTATCTGAGATACTCTATTCTTGGGGCACAAGACAAAAGCACAAGACTGACCAAGCTGAACTAGTCTATTTGCATTAAAGCTTTTGCTAATTTGTGGCATCCGTGCAAAAACTAATCAAAGTAAATCACAAGACAAACTAATCTACAGCAAAAGTCTATGAGTAGACACAGTAGAAATTATGTCCTCATTTTAAAGATGTACAAACTGAAATATACAACCTAAGGGTCAGTATGACTTAGTAGTTGAGAACAACTACTGAATGTTGAGTCAGACAGATCTGAAGCTGATTCCTGACTCTGCCACTTGCTAACTGCGTGATCTTTGGTGTGTATGCATCCTAGCTTGCTCTAGTCTTGTCTGACTCTGTGTGACCCTATGAAGTATAGCCCATCTGGCTCCTCTGTTTATGGGATTCTCCAGGCAAGAATACTGGAGTGGGTGACCATGTCCTGCTGCAGGGGATCTTCCTGACCCAGGCATTGAATCAACATTTCTTAAGTATCCTGCATTGGCAGGTGGGTTCTTTACCACTCTTGTCACTTGGGAAACCCCATGGTCTTTAGCAGTGATTTCTTTATCTGTCTCCCCAGTGGCTCAGACAGTAAAAAATCTACCTGCAATTCAGGGGCCTTGGGTTTAATCCTTGGGTCAGGAAGATCCCGTGGAGAAGGAAATGCAACCCAATCCAATATTCTTGCCTGGAGAATTCTATGGACAGAGGAGCCTGGTGCATTACAGTCCATGAGGTTGCAAAGAGTCAAAATCGAATGAGCAACTTTCACATTCACTTCCTTCTTTATCTGTAAAATGGTGGGAATGATCCATATTACAGGATATTTACTAATATTTAATCAAATAAAAAACATGAAGAAACTAGCATAGTGTCTGGAAGATACCAATCACTCCTTAAATGTCACCATTATTTTCATTGAAATAGACTTACTAAGTCACTCTGTGAAGGAGAAGAGCTGTAATGGAACTCAGAATTGGTGCTCCAGTCTTGTGTTCTTTCAGAATATTTATTTGTCTCCATGTTAAGTAGTCCTTCCTGGATAATAGTTAACTAATAAGTCAATCCAATTGGTGCTATGTGGAGATTTCAAAAATATTATACAGAATGGTTCCAAGGAAGTATGAAAAGTTTGAACTGGGGAATATCTGTAATACTATTTCATAAAATATGAATAAATAAGAGCATTGTGTTAATAGATTTTTAATAATGTAATGGTGCACCTTGCAATATCATATACATCAAGGCTGT
Source organism: Ovis canadensis (assembly GCF_042477335.2). Lineage (NCBI taxonomy): Eukaryota > Metazoa > Chordata > Mammalia > Artiodactyla > Bovidae > Ovis > Ovis canadensis. The sequence goes on along the minus strand of NC_091247.1, from coordinate 132,914,319 downwards.
ATATTGTCACCCTGCTTATTTAACTTATATCCAGAGTACATCATGAGAAACACTGGGCTGGATGAAGCACAAGTTGGAATCAAGATTGCTGGGAGAAATATCAATAACCTTAGATATGCAAATGGCACCATAGATATGGAAATAGCAAATATTACCATAGAAAGCAAAGAAGAACTAAAGAGCCTCTTGATGAAAGAGGATGAAAGTGAAAGAGGAGAGTGAAAAGGTGGGCTTAAAGCTCAACATTCAGAAAACTAAGATCATGGCATCTAGTCCCATCACTTCATGGCAAATAGATGGGGAAACAGTGGAAACAGTGACAGACTTTATATTTTGGGGCTCTAAACTCACTGCAGATGGTGACTGCAGCCATGAAATTAAAAGACACTTGCTTCTTGGAAGAAAAGTTGTGACCAATCTAGACAGTATATTCAAAAGCAGAGACATTACTTTGCCAACAAAGGTCCATCTAGTCAAAGCTATGTATTTCCCACTAGTTATGTATGGATGTGAGAGCTGGACTGTAAACAAAGCTGAGCACTGAAGAATTGATGCTTTTGAACTGTGGTGTTGGAGAAGACTCTTGAGAGTTCCTTGGATTGCAAGGAGATCCAACTAGTACATCCTAAAGGGAATCAGTCCTGAGTGTTCATTGGAAGGACTGATGTTGAAGCTGAAACTCCAATACTTTGGCCACCTGATGTGAAGAAGTGACTCACTTGAAAAGACCCTGATGCTGGGTAAGATTGAAGGCAGGAGGAGAAGGGGACGGCATATGGTGTGATGGTTGGATGGCGTCACCAACTCAATGGACATGAGTTTGAGTAAACTCCAGGAGTTGGTGATGGACAGGGAGGCCTGGAGTGCTGCATTCCATTGGGTCACAAAGCGTCACACATGACTGAGTGACTGAACTGAACTGAAATGAATTGCAATATCAGGAAGCACTCGGTAAATTGCCATGTTCATTTTTTAAATAATTATTTTAAAATAAATATCATTTGATACTGTTTCTCTCTTACTAACCAGTAGGCCTTTTATCAACATTTTAGTCATCTTCTGAGACTTGCAGTTAGTATATGAGATATTTTTAAAATTTAAATATAAAATACATTGGTTCTTTACCTTGACTTTCATTAAATAAATGTGATTTTTTAAAAGATATTTTCAAATAACCTTGTAATGTTTATCAGGACAATAATTTTACAAGATGAATTATATAAATCAATTACTCTGTGTCAAATTGTCCTTTTTATATGGAAATGTAGATAAAAACCCTTCTACAGGCAAATCCAATAGAACAAGGACTAAACAAGGACATAATTAATACAAACCCAACAAACTGTTAGAAAATCTCATATGGATAGCGCTTACTAAGATTAAAGAACTTTACCATGTTACAAACTTATTTTGAAAACTAATTTTCTTTCTGCTTTATGATGAATATCTAGAATGCCAAAGGAATTAAGTAAAGAATAATGTAATGTAGAAACTTTTATTTTTCAGTTAAATGGAACTAATTCACTAATGTGATAATAGCACATAAGTTTCTTTCCCTGCATTCTCAACATCAAGTACTCAGGTGAACAATTAATGTTGAAACACACTTTGGACAAGCTGCTGTAGAGAACTGAAAGAAAATAAGAAGCAGTACTTGGCTTTGCTTCATGTGAGACAATCAATGACCAAACAAGCCACTTGAAAACAAAACTAATCAAACAGCAACAACAAAAGACAATATAAAAAATGGATAAATCTATTGTTTCTTATAAAAAAGAGTTCATACTACAGTCAGAATGAGCTAAAAGATATTTATTTTAGGCCACCTGTTCAGCTCACTGGCTTCTTATATAAGGATATTCTGTGCAACATGAATATTTTTAAAAAATAATTTCTTATAACACCGACGAATTCAGTGTCAGAACAACCAGATGCTGAAATTAGGAATTCTAAAGCAACTCTACAAAGAATCTTCCTCAGCATCATTCCAGTTTTATGAGAAGTAGAAATACTTGGCAAATGGAATTTAATGACAAAAAAATTATGCAAACCACACTTTAAGAGAATTGGCAACCAAATTGGTGAGCTGAATCTTCTCTGAGATTCTTGAAGTATAAAATACAGTAAGTCTATGATAGAATTGACTCAGTTGCATGTAGGTAGTATTGCTATGCATTTTGGATTATGGAAAATAATATTTATCAGACAAGCTGCGATCAGAAGCACCTGTGCTGCTAGAATAATAGAGATTCATAAACTGGTTACTCTTGCATAATACAGTTAAACTTGATAACAAGAAGATGTCATAGAAAATTCTATGAAAGAAGAAAACTAAAAACTTGAAGTCTTAACCTATCTTTTGATTGGAGTCTGGGAACTAGTCCTGTGTCATCCCTAAAAACCCAAGATACCTCATGAAAATATGAGGTCAAGCATCAAAGTAGGTTGGCATTCAGGTAGTAAATCAATCGTGAAGCTCAATTAATGTACTCAATAGTTTTTATAAAATGTATGTAATTCCAAGCAAAACAGCATAAACACCATGAGTTTCATTTTCAGGAAACTTAGAAGAATAAATAAGAAATTGGCCCAGTTCAGTTCAGTTCAGTCGCTCAGTCTTGTCCGACTCTTTGCGACACATGTTTGGAGCATGCCAGGACTCCCTGACCATCACCAACCCCTGGAGTTCACCCAAACCCATGTCCATCGAGTCAGGGATGTCATCCAGCCATCTCATCCTCTGTCGTCCCCTTCTCCTCCTGCCCCCAATCCCTCCCAGCATCAGGGTCTTTTCAAATGAGTCAACTCTTCGCATCAGGTGGCCAAAGTACTGGAGTTTCAGCTTTAGCATCATTCCTTCCAAAGAACACCCAGGACCGATCTCCTTTAGAATGGACTGGTTGGATCTCCTTGCACTCCAAGGGACTCTCAAGGGTCTTCTCCAACACCACAGTTCAAAAGCATCAATTCTTCAGTGCTCAGCTTTCTTCACAGTCCAACTCTCACATCCATACATGACCACTGGAAAAAACACAGCCTTGACTAGACGGACCTTTGTTGGCAAAGTAATGTCTCTGCTTTTCAATATGTTGTCTATGTTGGTCATAACTTTCCTTCCAAGGAGCAAGCAGCTTTTAATTTCATGGCTGCAGTCACCATCTTCAGTAATTTTGGAGCCCCCAAAAATAAAGTCTGACACTGTTTCCACTGTTTCTCCATCTATTTCCCATGAAGTGATGGGACCAGATGCCATGATCTTAGTTTTCTGAATGTTGAGCTTTAAGCCAACTTTTTCACTCTCCTCTTTCACTTTCATCAAGAGGCTTTTAGTTCCTCTTCACTTTCTGCCATAAGGGTGGTGCCATCTGCATATCTAAGGTTATTGATATTTCTCCTGGCAATCTTGATTCCAGCTTGTGCTTCTTCCAGCCCATGTAGATAAAATTTAATTTTGTGAGATTGTATCTTTGAGACTCATCCACAACACCATTTTTCATAGTCTATTCTGAAAATGAAAATACTTAGGTTATTTTGGTAAGATTGTGGATTAAATAGTTTCTCTACAATTATTATAATGTTGCACTTCATAAATAATAAATCTATTGGTTTCCAGATGGACAGTCTTCCTTAATAAGACCTGGAGCCTGCTTATCTTCTTTAGCTCCTAAGATACTATTCCGTAACAATTCCTAAATTTTCAAACTTCTTACTTGAAACTTTTTCTCTTGTAGAAAAGGACTTGTCCTTCCATGACAAAAAAGTAGAACCAATGAGATTAATAGTCTCAATTGACCACCTTTGTAATTTTACCTCTTTCTGTCCAGCTTCAAATGAAGTGGATTCCCATTTTTCCAAAACCAACCCACGTGTTTGTGTTTTGAACCCATTTCTTCTCCTGTCTTTGCAAATTTCAATTCTATCTCCTTTTACTTGATCAATTTCCTTCATACTCTCTTCAACCTCTTTATTCACTTTCTTCCTGCCACCTCCTGACCCTCAGATTATAAGCATAAACTAAGTAACAAACAAGCAAATCAAAACCAAACTCAGCCAAATAGAAACCTTTCTAATGACCTCCAAAAATTGCAAACCCAATAGATTTTTTTTCTTTTTGCCTTTAACTTACTGCGCTTCTTGGCCATTAGTCTCTTCTGACATTTTCTAAAGCCTTGTCATTTTCATACAACTTTCTTTTGGTTCTCTTCACAACTTCTGGCCACTGCTATTTATTTCTTCTTCTAAGATTGTTTTTCTCTATCTATAATGAAAATTAGAGTTTCCTTCCATTCTGTCCTATGTCTACCATAATTCTCATACATGTCACCACGAGTGAACCTCTACTTGCATATCATTTTATCCATACATTTATGTTCTGTCACAAATTCCCAAAACATAGAGGTTAAGATCATGAATTTGGGAGTCAGATTATGAATTAAGCTCTACCTCTTTTTACATATAGACTTCTGGACTCTACCTCTCCGCCTGGTTCATGTGGATGTTCCAGCTCTGGGTCTGCCGTTCTCCTCTGCCTTCTGATTAGTATTGGGGTTATGCTTATGTCTTCTGCCGATCCCACTGGACTATGAGAGCATGCATGGTGGTGAGAACTTCATCAGTGTGTTTCTTATAAATGGCATAGTAACTAGAACTTCTGTGGAGTTGACAGTTGTGGCAACCTGCCATCAGTTGAGTCTCTATGTTTGAGTTGAGCAATATTAATATTTATTCTCTGACTCTAACCCCACTCTGCTGCTGCTGCTGCTGCTGCTAAATCACTTCAGTCATGTCCAACTCTGTGAGACCCCATAGAGGGCAGCCTACCAGGCTCCCCCGTCCCTGGGATTCTCCAGGCAAGAACGCTGGAGTGGGTTTGCCCAATCTAGTGGTTCTCAAAAGCTTTTAAAAGGCTTTATAGTGTTATGCTATAATACTGGTAAAACTAGAACTAGATTCTACTTTCCTTTCAGCAGCAGCACCACAATTCATTAATGGCTTTTTGATAAATTAACCTTTAAATTCATCTCTAAAATGATGTGCTCAAGGAAAACTGTTTAGGCACTGGAGGAAAAACACTTAGACATTCTATTTATATTCAGTTATACTATTTAAGTTAAAACAGAAGAAATTAACATTACTAATGTTTCACATTCATATTAATAGTAGTTTGTGTATGTAATTTGTAACTGAATATACATAGAATAAGTTGTGGGTTGTTCACTATGCTATGTTGACTACTAGTCAACATAGTCTTTTGCATGAATTAGATATTAACTCATCCCTCTGCAGGCAGTTGCAATCCCACAACAAGGCACATAGCTTGGTGAGCAGTGTGTTTCTACTTCAGTCTCCCTCTAGAGTACATTCTATGTCACAGGATACAACATCTACACATTTATGAAAGTGTCCATGAATGTTCAAAAGTATTTTATTGATGAAGTGTCAAATCATTGTCTAGCCTTGAGGAAATTTTGACAACTTTCAAAATCATTCTAAATTATCATTGTAAACTACAAACTTAAAAATATGAGATGGTAATTATTTCTAGATTCTTTACTGTTTGAAGGACCTGGGAAGCCTACTTCTAGGTAGGCAGGACATCACTTAATGATAGATACTTAAAGGATAATTTGATTCATCTTCATGTGACTAAAAAGTTGGTTTATGGGATGTAATCCCTTGGAGCTCTGCTACCACAATCACAGTTACAGTTCATCATCCATTGCTTCATTCATTCATTAAATTTAGTATTACATTGCCTAGGACATCCCTGGTGGTCGAGTGGCTAAGACTCCACACTACCAATGCAGGGGACCCAGGTCAGACCCCTGGTCAGGGAAATAGATCGCTCATGCTGCAATTAAAGAGCCCATGCACCACAACTTAGACCCTCAGATACTTCAGTTCAGTTCAGTTGCTCAGTTGTGTCCGACTCTTTGGGACCCCATGAACTGCAGCACTCCAGGACTCCCTGTCCATCACCAACTCCCGGAGTTCACCCAAACTCATGTCCATCGAGTCGATGATGCCATCCAGCCAAGTCATCCTCTGTCGTCACCGTCTCCTTCTGCCCCCAATCCCTGCCAACATCAGAGTCTTTTCCAATGAGTCAACTCTTCGCATCAGGTGGCCAAAGTATTGGAGTTTCAGCTTTGGCATCAGTCCTTCCAAAGAACACCCAGGACTGATCTCTTTCAGAATGGACTGGTTGGATCTCCTTGCAGTTCAAGGGACTCCCAAGAGTCTTTTCCAACACCACAGTTCAAAAGCATAAATTCTTCAGCACGCAGCCTTCTTCACAGTCCAACTCTCACATCCATACATGACCACTGGAAAAAACATAGCCTTGACTAAATGGACCTTTGTTGGCAAAGTAATGTCTCTGCTTTTCAATATGTTATCTAGGTTGGTCATAACTTTCCTTCCAAGGGGTAAGCATCTTTTAATTTCATGGCTGCAGTCACCATCTTCAGTGATTTTGGAGCCCCCCAAAATAAAGTCTGACACTATTTCTACTGTTTCCCCATCTATTTCCCATGAAGTGATGGGACCAGATGCCATGATCTTCATTTTCTGAATGTTGAGCTTGAAGCCAACATTTTCACTCTCCTCTTTCACTTTCATCAAGAAGCTGTTTAGCTCTTCTTTACTTTCTGCCATCAGGGTGGTGTCATCTGCATATATTTCTCCTGGCAATCTTTATTCCAGCTTGTTCTTCATCCAGCCTGCATTTTTCATGATGTACTCTGCATATAAGTGAAATAAGTAGGGTGACAATATACAGCCTTGACATACTCCTTTTCCTATTTGGAACCAGTCTGTTGTTCCATGTCCAGTTCTAACTGTTGCTTCCTGACCTGCATATAGGTTTCTCAAGAGGCAGGTCAGGTGGTCTGGTATTCCCATCTCTTTAAGAATTCTCCACCATGTATTGTGATCCACACAGTCAAAGGCATTGGCATAGTCCATAAAGCAGAAGTAGATGTTTTTCTGGAACTCTCTTGCATTTTCAATGATCCAGCAGATGTTGGCCATTTGATCTCTGGTTCTTCTGCCTTTTCTAAAGCAGCTTGAGCATCTGGAAGTTCATAGTTCACGTATTGCTGAAGACTGGCTTGGAGAATTTTGAGCATTACTTTACTAGCGTGTGAGATGAGTGCAGTTGTGTGGTAGTTTGAACATTCTTTGTCAGATACTTATGGAGCACCTATTATGTGTCAGTCACTGCTCTAGGTACTGAGGATACAACTATGCAGAAGACACTTTGAATTCCTAAACCTCATGGGAGCTTAGCTGGGGACGGGTGTCTTAAGAAAAATATTCTTTCCAAAAATACATAAAATAGAATAAAGTAATTTCTTCTCTCTAAATATTGGTTTACATTTTTCATATTTGATGTTCTCTATGTTGTTATTTGTATGCCTGGAAGGGTTTTCACGTTTTTTTTTTTTTTAGATCATTTAAATTTCGACAAAAGACTGCAGGGTTAGAAAAATGTGAAACTAATGTTATTTTCATACTGATGCACTTGGCTTTTACCATTTTATCCACTCACCTTGTATTGTGTCTGATCCTGTGGAGTCTTTCAAGTCTAGACTTAGAAGTTCACTTTGTATGCTACTGTGCTTGGTTAACATCAACACACCACAACACTAAACAAAATAGATATTGAACACCGAAGAGAAATGTTTTGAAATAATAATTTAAATTCCTGTGATGCAATTTAGTTTCCCAGAGTTTTACCTTCTGAATGAATGCAACGACTGATGAGACAAAATAGCAAGTGACTTTTTTTGGTGGCAGAATCCTGACAGCTTCAAATATCTAGAACAAGTATACAAAATGGGAAATGAACAATAGTAAAAGGTATTTAATCAGCATCTTAAACAGTGTTCTTATTACAAAAAAACCATAAAATTTATTTCATAAATGAAGAATATAGCCAATGCCAACCTGACAAGTTTTTAAAGTTTCTTAAAGGTTACCATTTCCTGGGACATCCCTGATGGTCCAATGGCTAAGACTCTGCAGTACCAGTGCAGGGGGCCCAGGTTAGATCCCTGTCAGGGAACTAGATCCCACATGCTGCAACTAAAGAGCCCACATACCAAACTGATTCACATAGCCAAATAAATATATATATTTATAAAGTTACTATTTTCTGCCAACCTAAGTCCTGAGTAGAACTGTAAAAGATAGAACATTAGAAGCAATGAGAAACAGGATTAAGTTTCACTATGACAGTTGTACTGAGAAGTGAAAGAAGAGACGAGAGTAATACCGAAATCATGACCATCTGGAAGACAGCCTGGAATCATTAAGTATAGGAGAAAGTAACCTTTCACAGCTCGGTAACTTTGAGGGCATTTTTGTTCTACATTATAAGATCATAAGTTCAAATGACCCAATATTGTGCACTCTGTCCAGATATTCAAGAAAATGAGTAATGTAGACTTCTAATATTAGCACCGATGTAATCAATGCTCTGTGACATTAATTTAGCATTATACAATATAGATCATAAAGTGAAGGTCAGACTTTTTAAAATGAAGTACAGGTCCACAAGTTTTATATGACTATCTCATGCCCTGGTAGTAATTTAACATGTATTTCTAAATGTATGACACCGCCAAGCCTTAACGTGCCCTCGGACGGCAGCCATCCATGCTAATGTAAATTCATTTATACTTTGGCAAGTCAGTAATGTAATTCATGACAGGAAAAAAGAAAATATTATTTAGGCAACAGAGTAAGGTATGGTCTTTCAAACAACCAATGTGTGTATAGACTTTTTTGATTTGCATAAGTGGATAATCAAAGATGAAACCAAGGCATGTCATTAAAACAATGAAAATTCAGTATAAGATATTAACTTTCAGAAAGAGAACTTTCTTATGAGATGAGTAGGTAGGATTCTCAACAAAAATTGTTGGCTTATATCAGAGTCCAATAACATCTATTCAATATAAATGCAAACTATAGATGTCTGGAATATAGGTTTGCCCTATTATCCCAAAGTAGAGCATTTCTATGAAAACTTTTATAAGCTGAGATGGCTGTAAAGCAAAGAAGCAATTACATTAAGACACATCTTGCTAATGGATGCACAAAACAAACTGAGATAAAGCACAGATGTTCACAGACACATTTCAAAGCTATGTCAGCTGGATACTGAGATGCTGAGTCTAGTTCTCAAGGAAGGAGCTTGGTACTGCTTCTATAAAGGCTTACCGCAAGTTACTTTTTTTTTTTTTTTGTAAAAATTCCCTTTGGATTTATTTTAGCTAACAAAAATAGGTACTAATGTAGGTCTTTCATAAAAGCCAAGTGTTGTAAAGTGAACTTATCAAAACAAACGTTTGCTTATGTACTTATATAGGCAAATGTCAGATCATCCTACATTTTATCTTACAATATATTTTCCTAAGAACAAGAAATTTTAGTAGTGATTTTTAATTTTTTTTTACACTCAGTCTCTTTATTCATCAATAAACAAGTTGATGAAAATTCTGCACATTCAAATTGTTAGTATATAACTTCTAAACATTTATTTTACAGTGAATTACTACTCTATCTTGTCTGTAATTTTAAATACTTGATATGGCTAATTATAACCACCACCACCATCCCCCCTTCCACTAGCATAATACACTTCTGGCCCTGCCAGTTTATTCCATTATTAAAATATGTTATTTTGGTACAATTAGTTGGATATCTGAATAAAGGTAGAAAATGAGTATTTGATCCCACTGGAAACTTTGGCACGGTATGTTGCTAAGAAACAAAGGAATTATAATTACCCACAAGATTCTTGAGTGTACAAAAATAACATTTTCATAATTCTCCTATTATTAAAACAATGACCATTTTTGCAAAAGCAAAACTTTGGGTACTTCCTCTTTGTTTCATGAATTGTCACTGCTAGAAAAAGAGGATAAAAATTCAAGGATGTTTTAATCAACAGTTATGATAACTGAAATGTTCAAAACATTTCTATTTAGTAATAAATTTTGCTTGCAGAATCAACATACTTCCATTTTATTAAATTATTTTGGGGATTTGCCAATATATATAATGGTATACAGAGGCCATATAAACTTAGTAGGCAGGTGCTCCATGATAGAACAGGTAGTTTCTTTTTCACAATTCTGCTGGAACAAACCTACAAACATGCTACTTTGTTGAAAATTAGCATTTCTTAACACACTTCTTTAATTGGTTATAAATAAGTCAGATTTGTACTCTACATTAACCTTTAAACAAAAGCTGGCTCTACTATTAGCTACAGTTAATGAAAAGTTCACATAATTCCCACATGTTTCTCATATATCTCTAATAGGGTGGTCATGTATGCTCTCTAATTAGGTAGTTCCTTGAATTTTTGTCACTAAAGGCAATTCTTTGGATTGAGGCATTGTTTGAACTCTTATATAAAGCAACAAAAGTTCAATCCAATTCCAGACAGCTTTTAGAAACTTGCAAACTAATGCAAAAATATATATGCCAAGCAAAATGTTAGACAGATAATATAATATTTTTAGAAGGTAAATGAAGTTGGAGGATTCATCTTATGTCAAGACTTAATCTGAGGCTACAGAAATCAAGATGGTGTGTGTTAGTATAAGAATAATCAAACAGAACAATGTAGGAGATGATAGAGTACACAATTTATATGTTCAACAGAAAGTTATTTACAATTTGATAGCTGATCAATCCTCCTGGAAATTCATATACAGAAAAGTAAAACCTTAAAATTTACAACATATAAAATAAAACTCAATATATATCATAGGTTTAAACCTAGGAGATAAGATTTTTATAAAGCTTCGAGAAGAAAACAGTAAAAAAAAATAATATTTGTGACATTGGGTGGGCAAATATTTCTTAAATAAGAAACAAAAGGGAGAACGAGATAAATGTGATTTTATTAAAATTAAATCTTCTACTCTTGGAGCACATTGCTAAGAGAATGAAAAGGCAAGTGACAGACTAGAAGAAAATTTGGCATAAATTCTTCTATATGTGATTAAAAAAACATGAATCTATAATACAGAAGGAATTTTAAATCTTAACAAGACAAAAAATACAAACTTAAAAATGACTAGAAATATCTCAACAAGAAATTCCTCAGAGAAGCTATATGGATAATAAATTACAAGAAAAAATGATCAACATTATTAGTCATTAGTAAAATAAATATTAAAATAATACATAGGGACTCCTGTATAAACACTAAAAAGTCTGAAACAAACAAACAAGCAAATGACCTGATAATACCAAGTGCTGGTAAGGATGTAGTACAACGAAAGACTCGCATTGCTGGAGGGAACATAAAGTGATCAAGCCACTTTGGAGAGAAGTTTGATGGTTTCTTATAAAGTTATCAGTACACTTACAATATAACCCAACTGAAGTATTTATCCAAGACAAATTACATGTCCACACAAATTAATTGTGCTAATGTTCACAGCAAGTTTGTTTTGATAATAGTCAGACACAAGAAGAGATACCAAATTCCATCAACTAAAGAGTGGAGAAACTGTGGAAATATATACAATGGTATCCCACCCAGCAATGAAAAGCAATGAATACTGAGATATTCAACCAAATGGATATGTCAAAAGCATTATGCTAAACACAAAAGTTTATATACTATATGATTCCACATATATGATATTTGAGAAAGGCCAAAAGTGCAAAGATAAAAACCAGATTAATAGCTGCCAGAGGCTAAAATAGGGAGAGGAGAGCGACTGCAAAGGGACACATGGAAGTTTTTTAGGGCCGCGGGATATTTTAGATTTTGATTTTGGTAGTGGTTGCACAACTATATACAATTGTTAAAATTCATCTACCTGTGCCCTTTAAAAAAGTGAAAGTGAAAGTCGCTCAGTCATGTCCGACTCTTTGCAACCCCATGGGCTGGGGACTGCCAGGCTCCTCTGTCCATGGAATTCTCCAGGCCAGAAGACTGGAGTGGGAAGCTGTTTCCTTTTTCAGGGGATCTTCCCAGCCTAGGGCTCAAACCCAGGTCTCCCACATTGCAGGAGGTTTCCTTACTGACAACCACAGGGGAAGCCCACACTTTAAAAGGATGACCTTTGGGCTGGTGCACGGGGATAACCCAGAGAGATGTTATAGGGAGGAAGGTGGGAGGGGGATTCATGTTTGGGATGGAATGTACACCCGTGGTGGATTCATGTATGGCAAAACCAATACAGTATTGTGAAGTAAAATAAAGTAAAAATAAAAATTTTTTTTAAAAAAGAAGAGAGATAAATGAAAAAAAAATAATAAAAGGATGACCTTTATCGTATGTATAATATGCCTTAATGAACCTGATTTAAAAAAGAGAAAATCTTCCTGTTTGATTTAATTTCATCCCAAAATATTACTTCCTGAAGTACACATTGGGGCTTAACTGGATTGCTGTTTCTTAGAGCACTAGAAGCAGATCCAATCTGGAGTACAGTGTAGAATACAACTGGAAAGGAAAATTATGTGTTCAATGTGATAAAATAATCTTTAATATTAATAACAGATCAAAAACCTTAAGTAAATATTATTCTTAAAATGAGATAAGAGGGCAGGGGCCACTAATCCTAAGACGAGAAAATGTTCAGTGTCAGGTGGGAAACAAAAATAAAGGTAGGATACTAGCTGCCTGCTGCCGCTGCTGCTAAGTCTCTTCAGTCGTGTCCGACTCTGTGCGACCCCATAGATGGCAGCCTACCAGGCTCCCCGTCCCTGGGATTCTCCAGGCAAGAACACTGGAGTGGGTTGCCATTTCTTTCTCCTGCTGCTGCTGCTGCTGCTAAGTCGCTTCAGTCGTGTCTGACTCTGTGCGACCCCATAGATGCCAGCCCACCGGGCTCCCCCATCCCTGGGATTCTCCAGGCAAGAATATTGGAGTGGGTTGCCATTTCCTTCTCCAATTCCTTCTCCTAATGCTTCTCAAACAGTAAAGAATCCACCTACCAATGCAGGAGATGTCGGTTCAGTCTTTGAGTCAGGAAGATGCCCTTGAGAAGTAAATGGCAACACATTCTAGTATTATTGCCTTGAGAATCCCAATCCATGGGGTCACAAAAGAGTTGCACAAGAGTTAGTGACTAAATAACAACAACAAGAAGTGGGCAATCATTACTTAGTATTGACTAAATGATAAAATTGCATGTGATAAAATTGAAGGTGTGCCGGCAAAGCTTAAACGGGTAATTAAAAAAACAACAACAACTGTATAATGGTATTAAGTAGTAGATAGAAACATGCAATCATAATCTGTTGTTTGTCTTTGTTTTCTTACTTGCTAGCTATTACCAAGTTGATATCAAGGACTAGAAGAGAGTGAATCATACAATAAACATGATTTAATGTAAAGAGTCAAGAAATACCTAGAGCAAGGCACTCAGCCATGGGAGCTACCATGGCTGAAAGGAGGTCCATGAGAGACAAGGAGTCAATTAAGATGCTTCCACTAGGGAAGGAGCACAAGTATGTGTAGACAAATATGTGGGGAAAGGGACTCATTAACTGCACTTTATGGTTTCATGCCTTATGTTTTCATTATTAAAAACATCAAAATTTTAAAATAATAATTATAGAATACATTAATTTAGATGCATTATGTTTATCTCTAATCTATAACTAGCTAATTGGAGAGAGGTGTATATGTCACATTTTTAATATAAAGCCTTATATTTTTAATATAAAGCCTTATATTTTAAAGTTATTTTTACTCTGAAATGTAAAAAGCTTGACTCATTAAAAATAGAACAGAAAAAGCAAGAGCTACAACCTCACAGCCTCCAAAACAAAAACTATAATCACAAAAAAACAAATCAAAATGAAAAAGCATGGGATTACTACCCAGATGAAGGAACAAGATAAATCCCCAGAAAAACAACTAAATGAAGTGGAAATAGGCAAACTTTCAGAAAAATAATTCAGAATACTGATAGTGACAATGATCTAGGATCTCAGAAAAAGAATGGAGAAGATGTAAGACATATTTACCAAAGACAAAAAAGAACTAAAGAACAAACAAATACAGGTGAACAATACACTAGAAGGAATCAATAGCAGAATAACCGAGGCAGAAGAGTGGATTAGTGACCTGCAAGACAGAACGGGGAAATCACTGCCAGAAAACAGAATAGTTAAAAACAACAACAACAAAGAAAAAACTTTAATGATTATTGCTGACTGGGAAAAGATGATTCCATGTTCATGATATATTATTATCTGTTCCTGCATTTTCTTGACTATTGTTTAAAAATATTTGTATATTTATATAATAATAGTTCAAAATGCCTTGTATGAGATTGAGAAATCCCAAATTTTAAAATTAATTAATATGGTAGTAAAATTTCACAGTCTATATTAAATTCAAGACAACTTAAAATAAAATGGTATTTTGCTTCACAAAAATTCTTTTGAGACATCTTACTAGTTTAGCTAACAGATACCTGCAATGAAATAAGACTTATATCACAATAATCATTTCAAATAATCTCTTTAATACCTTAGGTCTTAAAATAAGAACATTATCTATTTGTTTCAATGAAAATCTCTATCTGTAGTATAGTTAATTTCTTAAAAATATATAAATGAATTGAATAGTTAGTTTTTTAATGAAATAATATTACACCAGGGCAAGGGTCTGATTCTTTATACTGAGAAGTTTTACTTGTATTTCTCAAACTTCTAATAAGGAGCTGGGTTGTAGATAAAATAAATCCCATGAGCTCAGGCTTTTTAGTACTAAAATAAAACAACAATGTCAGAACCAAAATCAGTCTAGTATGCCAAGGTCAGAAATACTAAAATAAAGCTGGAATAGGGGAGGGAATAGCAAGGTAGGGCCAAATTCCAATGATCTGATAATGAGGCAGGTAAAGTATAGCACAGGAATAAGACGTATACTTTGAACCTGAAGGTGGATGTAATCTGACCCTGACCATAGAGTTAATTCCTGTGTTTTCTGCCTGCCTGCCTCCTAACTCAATTTCAACATATTTGATCTTTTTTTCAATTGCTGTCTTCCCTTCCTTACTTCCTCCTCCTTTTCTCCCTCCCTCCCTTCATTCCTTTTTTCTTTTGCTTTCTTTCTTTTCTTTATTCAACAGATATTTAATAAATAATTACTAATCCCAACAAAGGGCAATGCCAAAAAATTGTTCAAACTATTGTACAATGGCACTCATTTCAGATGTTAGCAAGGTTATATTCACAATCCTGCAAGCTAGGCTTTAGCAGCCTGTGACCCAAGGATTTCCAGATGTACAAGCTGGGTTTAGAAAAGGCAGAAGAACCAGATATCAAACTGCCAACATTTACTGAATTGTGGAGAAAACAAGAGATTCCAGAGAAACATCTACTTCTGTTTCATTGACTATGCTAAAGCCTCAGACTGTGTGGATCACAACAAACTGTGGAAAATTCTTAAAGAGATGAAAGTACCAGACCACCTTACCTGTCTCCTGAGAAACATGTATGTGGGTCAAGAAGCAACAGTTAGAACATTACATGGAACAAGTCACTGGTTCCAAATTGAGAAAGGAGTAATACAAGGCTGTACGTTGTCACCCTGCTTATTTAACTTATATGCATAGTACATCATGCAAAATGCTGGGCTGGATGACTCACAAGCTGGAATCAAGATTGCCAGAGAAATATCAACAGCCTCAGACCTGCAAATGATACCATTCTAAAGGCAGAGAGTGAAGAGGAACTAAAGAACTTCTTGATGAGGTTGAAAGAGGAGAGTGAAAAAGGTGGCTTAAAACTCAACATTCAGAAAATGAAGATGGCATCTGGCCCCATCACTTCATGGCACATAGAAGGGGAAAAAGTGGAAGCAGTGACAGATTTTATTTCCTTTCTCCAAAATTGCTGTGAATGGGGACAGCAGCCATGAAGTTAAAAGACGCTTGCTCCATGGAAGAAAAGTTATGACACACATAGAGTATTAAAAACAACAGAGACATCACTTTGCTGACAAAGATCCATATAGTCGAAGCTATGGTTTTTTCTGGTAGTCATGTACAAATGTGGGAGTTAAACCATAAAGAAGGCTGAGAGCCGAAGAATTGATGCTTTTGAATTGTGGTGCTGGAGAAGACCCTTGAAAGTCCCCTTGTACAGAAAGGAGATCAAACCAGTCAATCAACCTTGAATATTCATTGGAAGGACTGATGCTGCAGCCCATGAGGTTGCAAAGAATCCAATACTTTCTGATACTCTGAAACAATGAAATACTAGAGAGAATACATTCTACAACATGTGGCATTTTTCAATCCTTCTCTCTTCTGTTTTGCTTACTTGGACATTATATCCTAAGAGGCAACATGACCTACTTTTTCCTCCTAGTTCCTGGGGTATTTATTCTTTGCGCTAGTTGTTGCAATATAAGAATAATAAAGTAAAAAACAATGTGATAATGTGAAAGTGAGATAAAAAATTAGAGGATGTATTACTCTTGCTTCTTAAATTATGATACATAGAAAGCTGCTCAATTTTCTTGATAATAAAGGCTGAGAGTCTCCAAGGGAAGAGGAACTGGATAAGAAAACATTTTATAGCTATCTTTTAGAACAATGGTCTGTTTACTTTCAAATAATAAATTATCTTCAGCTTCAAAACTCAAAATGATTCACATTTTAACACTGTAGGCATTATGATTAGTAAAAATTCCTCAGAAATAAGATTGCTGTCACTCTCTGTTTTATATGTTGTTATAATTATACATTGACATAGGTTTACACTTCATCTATGAAGACTTCATATATCAGATCTTATATGGGATTTTGGAGAGAATGAGCTGTCTTAAACAGGAAGAATGGCTATTAGCAAATACAGTATCAAAATAATTTTTAGCTATTGAAGTAGAAAATCTTAACCAATTTTTTAAAAAATTAAAAACAAAGCTTAGGAGTTATATATCATTAGCTATTGTACTTGTAGTACTTCATTAAAATAGGCTAGCAGCATAAGCTAAAATTATATGTGGTTAGTTACTATTATTCTTCTTATGGGCCAACATATATCTTTGCCACATTTTTTGTTGTTTGCATCTGGGAGCAGTAGACACGGGGAGATCAAACCTGCAGACTTGCTTGATACAATTCTAATTCACAATCTGGCCCATCTGAAATTATTTTATGTTGGTTACCTATGAGATATTTTTAAGAACAAATGCAAGCAAGTGAATATGTAAATACATTTTTGAGCTTACAACACTAACTACAGGTAGATTTTTTCCTCTATTCTTTAATAAATCTGGAAACTTTCAGTGATTGATAATATCTGGGATATCGTACTAGTTTTAAAACAGCCTGACTATTTCATGAACAGCAAGTTAATGGCAACATAAAACAAAATGTGGGACATTGCAATCCATTTAAATTGCAGTGTTTGTATGATTTTTTATTATTATATTTATATTATTATATACAATTTTAGGGCTATAGTTGGAGAAGGAAATGGCAACCCACTCCAATATTCTTGCCTGGAAAAATCCCATGGACAGAGAAGCCTGGTGGGCTACAGTCCGTCGGGTCACACAGTCGGACATGACTGAAGCCTGCCCGTAGGGCTATAACAGACTCAAAAGGACAAAATGGCAATTTCTGCACACCTTTCTCAACACTAAAGACAGCAGAGGCTTTGAAGATATAGGTTATTAAGGGCTTTACTTATGTTTTTTGGATCTTCAAAGCTAATTTTGAGAGCCCTCTTTAAACAGAAGAATACAGAATCATGAATTCAAAATGAAATATGAAAATAAAAATTAACTTAGAATAGGAAATAATTATAACAAGCTACAAATTTTAAAGAACTGAAATAAAATCACAAAATGCAGGAAAAATGCATAATTTGTTACCTAACTCATCTCTATAATACTTATTGTCCCTTTACCTTTTGATTGTTTATTTTTTCATGATCTTTTTCATATAAAAATGATTTTGTGATAGCATTATGTGCAGATAGAATAAGAGTAATTTACTTATTTCTCAGAATGGTTGGTCAAATTTAATTTTTTTTATTATTATTGGCAATTTAGAAAAGTTTCAGCTTCTCAATTCTGCTACTGGCTGGCCTGTGAAATCATGTTAGCAACAATATAACTGTATACAGACACGCTGTAAATCACATAAATGTACCCTGCTCTGCCAAGCCTAACTTGCCTTTACCAGATCTCCAGAATATTCTTCCTTATTCTGATGCCTCTCTTCCCATTCCCCTCAAATCCCCACTCCCCACACTTGAAGAGAGCCTACCTAGAAGTCACAACAGAAAGAGATGATCATTTAACCACCTGTGGTTAAATTTCTTCATTTTTTGTAAATTCTGTAAAAATATGAGTTCCAGATGGACAAATTGTTAAGGTCTTCTCAGGGGCCTGAAGGCACCTTTGCAAAAGTGGAATTCTGAAGCTTAAACGTTTTTCTCTTCATAATATACTGCCTTTGATGTTATTACCACCCCTCCTCTATCACCTAAAGTGAAGTCCTTCAGTAGTGTCCGACTCTTTGTGACCCCATGGACTGTGGCCTACCAGGTTCCTTCATCCATGGCATTTTTCAGGCAAGAATACTGGAATGGGTTGCCATTTCCTTCTCCAGGGAACTTCCTGACCCAGGGATGGAACTTGGGTCTTCCACATTGCAGGCAGATGCTTTACCATCTGAGCCACCAAGAAATACCCTAATACACATGTAAACACAGATATATTCTGGGATTAACAAGTGTGTTATGAAGAAAATATACTCAAAGTTCTTTGCTTATAATTTTCTTTGTTTTTTTCCAATCAAGAAATGGAGCTGGAGATGTCCCACATAAGCAGTAGGGAGATGAATTAATGATGGTGACTCTATGCAGAAAAGCCCTATGGGGATGGTATTCTCCAGAGGCTAAGAGAACCATCACTTTTGTGAGTTGCTTCAACCAGAGGAACTGGTTTGTTTTCATATTTAATTTTGAATTCCTCGTTTTGCATTCTTTTGTTAAAAGAGAGCTCTCAAAATTAATTTTCAAGATCCATAAAACATAATTCAAGCCCTTAATAACCTAGTTCTTCAAAGCCTCTGTTGTCTGTAGAGCTGTGGCACTTCTTACATGGAAGTGACTAAAAGTAAGCCTAGCATGCTAGACCTTAGATGCTGGACACTTAGAAACCTTGGTAGAGAAACTCTGGCATGGCATACAGAAACTGAAGATAGGGTCTCTAAGGAGAAGTTGTGGGCATGAGCAAGGAACAATGGGACAAGTAGCCAGGACAGAATGATGATAAGACAAGAGTAAGTGAGGGTTAGAATGACAAAGGCTGACTTTCCCAACTACCTGGCAGCCAGAGGTTATTTCACAATTAATTTAAGAAAATCAAGGAAAGAAAATCAAAAAAGAGGCACTTTTCTACCTCAGGGAGCACCTTCCTTTGACTTCCCATTTACCATTCATCAGTATATTTGACAGCTTTGATGTTCAGTTCAGTTCAGCTCAGCTCAGTTCAGTCGCTCAGTCATGTCTGACTCTTTGTAACCCCATGGACGGCAGCACACCAGGCCTCCCTGTCCATCACCAATTCCTGGAGTTTACTCAAACTCATGTCCATTGAGTCAGTTGATGCCACCCAACTAGCTCATCCTCTGTCGTCCCCTTCTCCTCCCACCTTCAATCTTTCCCAGTATCAGGGTATTTTCAAATGAGTCAGTTCTTTGAATCAGGTGGACAAAGTATTGGAGTTTCAGCTTCAGCATCAGTCCTTCCAATGAATATTCAGGACAGATTTCCTTTAGAATTGACTGGTTGGATCTCCTTGCAGTCCAAGGGACTCTCAAGAGTCTTCTCCAACACCACAGTTCAAAAACATCAATTCTTCAGTGCTCAGCTTTCTTTATAGTACAACTCTCACATCCATATATGACTACTGGAAAAAACATAGCTTTGACTAGACAGACCTTTGTTGGCAAAGTAGCTATCTAGGTTGGTCATAACTTTTCTTCCAAGGAGCAAGCGTCTTTTAATTTCATAGCTGCGGTCACCACCTGCAGTGATTTTGGAACCCAAAAAACAATGAAGTCTGTCATTGTTTCCATTGTTTCCCCATCTGTTTGCCATGAGGTAATGGGACCAGATACCATGGTCTTAGTTTTCTGAATGTTGAGTTTTAAGCCAACTTTTTCACTCTCCTCTTTCACTTTCATCAAGAGGCTCTTTAGTTCTTCACTTTCTGCCATAATGGTGATATCATCTGCATATCTGAGGTTTTTGATATTTCTCCCGGCAATCTTGATTCCGGCTTGTGATTCATCCCACCCAGTGTTTCTCATGATGTACTCTGCATAGAAGTTAAATAAGCAGGGTGACAATATACAGCCTTGACATACTCCTTTACTTGGAACCAGTCTGTTGTTCCATGTCCAGTTCTAACTGTTGCTTCCTGACCTGCATGCAGGTTTCTCAAGAGGCAGGTCAGATGGTCTGGTATTCCCATCTCTTTCAGAATTTTCTACAGTTTGTTGTGATCCACACAGTCAAATGCTTTGAAGTAAAGGTGTTAATTTGTAGAAAACCAACAGTGGTGCAAATAATTATTATTCTATAAAAATGAGTTGTCTCACATCATAGCTTTGCAAATGAACTTTATTTGATAGATATTCAAATTATATCAACAGAATTACATTTCTAATGACCTATAGGACATTACTCAGTTTTGTATCAGTTCTAATGTGGTGCATGAAACTAGAGCCTATTATACAGAATGAAGTAAGCCAGAAAGAAAAACACCAATACAGTATATTAATGCATATATATGGAATTTAGAAAGATGGTAACGATAACCCTGTATGTGAGACAGCAAAAGAGACATACATGTATAGAACAGTCTTTTTGGACTCTGTGGGAGAGGGCAAGGGTGGGATGATTTGGGAGTAGGGCATTGAAACATGTATAATATCATATATGAAACGAATCGCCAGTCCAGGTTTGATGCATGATACTGGATGCTTGGGGCTGGTGCACTGAGACGACCCAGAGGGATGGTACGGGAAGGGAGGAGGGAGGGGGGTTCAGGATGGGGAACACATGTATACCTGTGGCAGATTCATGTTGATGTATGGCAAAACCAATACAATATTGTAAAGTAATTAACCTCCAATTAAAATAAATTAATTTACATTAAAAAAAAAACAAAAAATAAGTGTACAAAGCTTACAAGGTGTAAATCAATGCTCTACTAACAAATAACATTTCAATAGCTGATAAATAAATCTTGCTAGTTATTTGCCTTAAAAAAAATCTAACTGAAGCATCATTTCTACTGTAATAAGTATTTTTGCTTGCTCTGATTCACTTTGGACCTGCCTTACCAAATTGTGGCTTCCCTCACTAATGAATTAAATAAATCTTTGACACATGCTCACTTAATGTCTACAGGACAGTCAGGCTTTAAAAATATGGATATCAAACACATTCTGAAGAGGACTTCTTAGGACCTTTCATGGTCCTTGGATCATGAGACGGGAATGAGAATTCTGTTTCTTGCCACAAAGACTGATAGAGTTTATTACTCCTCCAGGAATATTGTCACATAGTTCTCCTTGCCAATTTTTGCAAAAGAAAAAAATTTTGTTAAAAAAATCTATGAATAAAAAGAGAAATTGGGAGCTAGTATGAATAAAAATGTCATGATGAACCTTGTTATTAATATTTTTGGCTAAAGATATCTAGAGAAAAAAACAAGGCAAGAGAAAGCAGAGAGTGTCCTCTTATTTATTAAAAAAATTTACTGAGTTAGAGTATATAATTATGAAAGATATGTGACAGTATATCTGAATGCTTATATTTTTTAAACTAAAATACATTAAAATTTACTTTTTCTTCTTTTGACATGAAACAATGTGTTTTAACACTTGCATAGCTTCTTGTAACTACTCTCACAATCAGGGTACACAATTGTTTTAATACTCCATGTTGTATATTAGATGCCCTGAACTTACTCCTCTTACAACTGAAGTTTGTACCCTTTGACCAAAAATCTCATCACCAGCCCTCATCCCAGCCTCTGATCATAATTGATCTACTTCATTTCTACGAGTTCGGCTCTTTTAGATTGCACATATTGGTGAGATGCTACAGTATTTATCTTCCTCTGCTGCTTTGTCCTCCTCTATAATGTCCTCAAATTTTATCCACATCTTTGCAAATGATATATTTGGATACACTTTATCAGCTGCTAAGGAAGTTTCTTTTTCTTCCTAGGAGGCTGCTTTTCATTTTATGAATGGATATTGAATTTTGTCAAGTGCTTTCCTTATATTAGTTGATATGATCCTATGGGTTTTTTTTTAATCTGCAAATATGGTAGATTACATTGAGTAATTTTCAAATATTTAACCAATCTTGAATCACCAGGATAAATTTTACGTAGCTGTGTTGCATTATTCCTTTTACATGTTTCTGAATTTGATGTGCACTAGAAGTACATTGAAAATTATTTGAATCTATGTTCTCAAAGAACATCTAACTGTAGTTCTCTTTTCTTGTGGGATCTTTGTGGTAGTTTAATAGAAGGATAATTCTGACCTCATATAATGAACTATATTTTCTCTTATTGTCTGGAAGAGGTTGTATTGCCTTGGTGTTATTTCTCACTTACATTTTTTATGAAATTTACCAATAAAACTATTTGGGCATATAAACCATCTTGTTAAGAAGGCTTTAAACTATGAATTAAAATTTCCTCAATTAATACTATTCAGTTTACATATTTCTTCATGTGTGAATTTTCATACAATTCATTCAGTTTCAAAGAATTGCTTTATTTTGTCTAAATTGTTGGATTTACTTCCCTAGGTTCTTCATATTATTCCCCTATTTTTCATTGTCAGTAGGATTTGTGGTGCAATCCCTCTTTAATTTCTGATATTAGCAGCTTTTGTCCTTTTTTTTTTTTGGTCAGTCTAATTAAAGTTTTATCAATTTGATCAATATTTGAAAAAGTATAGAATATACATTGCAAAGAATATTAAAAAAGGGTTTTGAGAGTTAGTATATATGTCCATGAGATACATGTTTAGATAGATAGCTAGACATGCAGATAGAATGATAGATATGATTGCGGCAAAACACAAACAATTGATGCATAATAATAGTTTATACTAACTAGCATCCTTTATAAGTAGTTTTTAAATAACTAAGGGACTATACTATATTTACTAAATTCCATTAAGACACTTAATTTTTAAAGATTCATTAACTTGATTCCTTCATAACACAACCCAATGTATTTAATGTTGTCTTTTGGGGAACTCAGAAATGGCCTTAAGTACTGTTTTATATCATCAGTCTATATACTGGTATGCAAAAAACTAAATGAATAGTGATTGATTTTAATTACTAAATATTCAAGTTAGACAATATGGAAAGGTACATAGTTCACACTAAGATACAAACACAGATTAAAAGTACTAACAATAACATGGGCCCTGTCTTTGTAAGTGTGTCTGGAGATTTACTCTTGAATATCATTAAGGTTGCCAGGATATAGAAAGTACAGGAAAAATTCTAAATAACCGATTGTAAAAAATCTCATTTGAAGCTTTTATTCAGAATAAATGCATATGTGTCTTGTTTAAAAGCAAACTAATTACTTTTGAAATACTGCTTTAAGGAGACCAGGCATTCTTTCAAGGACAAGTAAAGTAATAGTGAAATTTTATCTCACATGTTATGAAGCAAATAAACATAATGGATATTATATTGATGACTTCTCATCAATGAAGTTTAGAAAATTAACCATTTCTATTAGGAAAGGAATAAAAGGGAATATTTTGGTAAGATACTTTGTATCTCACATATGAAAGTCCTTTATTTATAAAACAAGTAATCCCTTTCAGTAATTCATTTATATGTTTAGGAGGCATTGAAATCTGCCATTTAAAATACTACTTGCTTCAAGTCTATCTGAGAAGGAAATTCCAGCCCACTCCACTACTCCTGCCTGGAGAATTCCATGGACAGAGGGACAGGCTGTGGTCCATGGAATTGCAAAGAGTCAAACACGACTGTGCGACTAAATTTCTTTCACTTTTGAGTCTATCAAACTTAATAACAGAGACACTTTGCTTACTGAAGAATAAACAAAATATCTCAGCAGGTTTTTTTTTCCCTCCTAATACAGCATAGTTTTTTTTTCACTTGTTAAAATTGTTTTGGTCTCCTGAAGTATACTTGTCAGAAATGGTGAAAAATGAAAAAAGATTTTATACTTTAAACTATGCTAGCCTTAATTAAGATATCTTTTAAAGCCCAATAATTCCTTCTTTTTTAGTATTAAAAGTTACTGATAATGTGGAGATACATTAAAAAATCACTTTTTAAATATTGTATAAATGGGAGTAAAAGATGCATAAACCAGTAATGTGTATATTGAATAGAATTTATCAATCCAGGGAGATTTTATTTATTATTTAGTGTAATATAAAAAATAAAGGACATG
The DNA here is from genome assembly GCF_042477335.2 of Ovis canadensis. Lineage (NCBI taxonomy): Eukaryota > Metazoa > Chordata > Mammalia > Artiodactyla > Bovidae > Ovis > Ovis canadensis. Next base: position 132,889,820 of record NC_091247.1, on the reverse strand, counting down.
CAAGCCAAAAATAAAATAATTTTATTTAGGCTAACAAGAGAATATTGCCATAATTTTCTTTATCAGTATTGTTTAAACAGAAATTATATGAAAAATAAATTACCAATCAGAAGTACAATAATACTGAAAGAAGGTTTCCATCTGGAATTATTATGGTGAGCTTTATTATCAAGTCCAATCTTCTTAAAGGTTATTTGCGAGTAATTTATCAGAAGACAGCAAAAGAGACACAGCTGTATAGAACAGTCTTTTGGACTCTGTGGGAGAGGGAGAGGGTGGGATGATTTGGGAGAATGGCATTGAAACATGTATAATATCATATAAGAAATGAATCGCCAGTCCAGATTTGATGCAGGATACAGGATGCTTGGGGCTGGTATACTGGGATGACCCAGAGGGATGGTATGGGGAGGGAGGTGGGAGGGGGATTCAGGATGGGGAACACGTGTACACCCATGGCGGATTCATGTTGATGTATGGCAAAACCAATACAGTATTGTAAAGTAAAATCAAAAAAATTGTAATAATGAGTTATAGGAAATAGGGCTTCCCTGGTGGCTCAGCAGTAAAGGAACCACCTAACAATGTAGGAGTCATGGGTTCTATCTCTGATCCGGGAAGATCCCACATGCCACTAGGCAACGAAGACTGTGTGCCACAATTATTGAGCCAGTGCTCGAGAGCCCTGGAATTGCAACATCTGAGCCTATTTGCTGCGACAGTTGAAGCCCACACGTCCTAGAGCCTGTGCTCGGCAATAAGAAAACCACTTCAATGGGATGCCTGCACACCACAAGTAGAGAGCAGCCCCTGCTCACCAAAACTAGAGAAAAGCTCCTCACAACAACAAAGACCCGGGACAGCCAAAAACAAAAAGTGAAAAATAAAAATAAACAAATAACATTATTAAAAAGAAATGGTCATTATTGGAAAGTATGATATCATTTGTGGGAATATGATACATTAGCAACATGAAAAATTTAATACATATGAAAAAATCCATATTTGGTGGTAGTTTAAATAAGTTACTGTATTTATAAGAACATTTTAAAACTAATAAAATAACACTAATTTTTCTTGTCATTAGCTTAATCTGTAATTACACACTAATAATTTCTCTTAGTATAATTGACATAATTTCTCTTAGTATAATTAAAATGAAATATTTGTCTTATGATAATATTTTTTCTAAAGATATCTTTACATTTGACTATCTTATACATTTCTTCTGTAAGTACATGCTTTCCTATATTTTTACAGGCTTTATCAATGTTGTCTAGAACTTAAAATCTAAACATTCTAATTAATTATGATCATGTTTGGCTTTATAATCCTATAATTTGACAATAAACTGACAGGTCTCAGCAAACTGAAAGTTTGCTTAAGGAGGAAAGATGGTGGGCACTCTGAGAACTCATTCAGCTGGGGAAAACTGAGTCACTTGGCTCTGGGGCAAAAGCTGTTTGCTTACATAGGGCAGTAGTAGAGAGGCAGCAGTGCAAAGAATGGAGAGATACACTGGATGGACCACAGCAACTGTGAATAAAGGAAAGATCCTTAAGATGATATTCCTTTTTCCAAAATCTGAAAATGTGCTCAGATTATGACTTTTTAGGTTTCTGTACAGTGAAAGAAGTTAATGCGCAGTTGAAAATTCTTACTGACCTCCAAGTGGTTTTGACAGCTTCAGTTCAGTTCAGTTCAGTTCAGTTGCTCGCTCAGTCGTGTCTGACTCTTTGCACCCCCATGAATCACAGCACGCCAGGCCCCCCTGTCCATCACCAGCTCCAGGAGTTCATTCATACTCACGTCCATTGAGTCAGTGAAGCCATCCAGCCATCTCATCCTCTGTTATCCCTTTCTCCTCCTGTCCCCAATCCCTCCCAGCATCAGAGTCTTTTCCAATGAGTCACTCTTCGCATGAGTTGCCAAAGTATTGGAGTTTCAGCATCAGTCCTTCCAAGGAACACCCAGGACTGATTTCCTTTAGAATAGACTGGTTAGACCTCCTTGCAGTCCAAGGCACTCTCAAGAGTCATCTCCAACATCATAGTTCAAAAGCATCAATTCTTTGGCACTCAGCTTTCTTCACAGTCCAACTCACATCCATACATGACTACTGGAAAAACCATAGCCTTGACTAGGCAGACCTTTGTTGGCAAAGTAATGTCTCTGCTTTTGAATATGCTATCTAGGTTGGTCATAACTTTCCTTCCAAGGAGTAAGCATCTTTTAATTTCATGGCTGTAGTCACCATGTGCAGTGATTTTGGAGCCAAAAAAATAAAGTTTGACACTGTTTCCACTGTTTCCCAATCTATTTCCCATGAAGTGATGGGACCAGATGCCATGATCTTTGTTTTATGAATGTTGAGCTTTAAGCCAACTTTTCCACTGTCCTCTTTCACTTTCATCAAGAGGATTTTTAGTTCCACTTCACTTTCCGCCATAAGGGCAGTGTCATCTGCATATCTGAGGTTATTGATATATCTCCCGGAAATCTTGATTTCAGCTTGTACTTCCTCCAGTCCAGGGTTTCTCATGATGTACTCTGCATATAAGTTAAATAAGCAGGGTGACAATATTCAGCCTTGACGTACTCCTTTTCCTATTTGAAACCAGCCTGTTACTCCATGTCCAGTTCTAACTGTTGCTTCCTGACCTGCATCTAGGTTTCTCAAGAGGCAGATCAGGTGGTCTGGTATTCCCATCTCTTTCAGAATTTTCCACAGTTTGTTGTGATCCACACAGTCGAAGGCTTTGGCATAGTCAACAAAGCAGAAGTAGGTGTTTTTCTGGAAGGCTCTTGATTTTTTGTTGATCCAGCGGATGTGGGCAATTTGATCTCTGGTTCCTCTGCCTTTTCTAAAACCAGCTTGAACATCAGGAAGTTCACAGTTCACGTATTGCTGAAGCCTGGCTTGGAGAATTTTGAGCATTACTTTACTAGCGTGTGAGATGAGTGCAATTATGCAGTAGTTTGAGCATTCTTTGGCACTGCCTTTCTTTGGGATTGGAATGAAAACTGACCTTTTCCAGTCCTGTGGCCACTGCTGACAGCTTAGCTATGATTATCTCATTTTCTGTTCCCTAGTTAGAACTGGAAGTAAGGTAGAATGAATGAGGTAAGCTCAGCACATATAAATGAAGCCAGTGTAGATGATAAGTCCTACCTAGACATACAGGTGCTTTTGGCATCAAGACAGTACATGATATCAAGAGTGAAGTTGGGTAGAGAATGAACATATACTATTGATAGGACAAAAAAAAAAAAATCCGGGAGAACTGCAAGAAAAGAAAAGTGTCTTACACAAATATAAGGATCTATGGACGGAGATATATAAAAATGCAAAGCCAAGGTACTGACTAAATCAAGCAGACAAATAGGAGGACAATTTCAGATACGGAAGGGTTTCAACTGCGTGAATCATAATGCTTGGGCTTGTTGGTTCTGATAAAAGAGCCAGGAAAGATGTGGCTAAAACCAAACTTCTTTAAACTCCTCAGGCCTGAGACCTTCATGTGTATTCGGATGTTTTGAAGTAGGAACTTTCTCCAGACTTACTCCTTTTCCAGTGAACGGAGCACCAAAGTAACTATCATGTCACTACGAATCCTGAGGCACTTTATGGATGTTCTCAGTCTCCTCAGCCTTAATTATGGAGATTGAATGCTGTCTTTATGGATGGAGTGTGTCACTGTATGTCATCGTATGTACGACAAGGATGACAACATTGTATAATGACAAGTATGTCATTGTACACTGGCATACTATTTGTTCTGATTCTCCTCTCGAGGAACTGACTGTGGACAGAAAGCTTTGGAAATATAATGAAAAGTGACCTCAAGGCTGAGAAATAAGTATTCCGCATGGAGGATTTCAGGGAGTTTTCCCTCTTCAATGCAAATTTAGCCTTAATCTAGTAGATGCATAACTATGGAAGGCACAGGAAATGAGGTATACCTGAACAAACATGTGGACTGTAGCCCACCAGGCTCCTCTGTCCATGGGATTTCTCAGGCAGGAATAATGGTAGAGTCTATAAAAGTAAGCTGTAAGAGTTCTTAGTTATTCTCATATTCTTTTAATTAGATGAAACATTCCTTTTGGCCATTGATCTGTAAGTGTCCAGTTGTATATTTAGATATGAAAAATTCTCAGTATTATCTTCCAAGTCAAATACAAATTGAGAATATTGGTTGTGTTTTAAGTTCCTGGCCTGGCAAAGAGAAACAGTCTGTAATAAAGAGGAATATCTTTACAGGAGCAAGTGGGAGGTTAATGGCAGAGAGAAATTGCATCACTTCGAAAATATTTTTTACTAAAAGTATGACAGAGCAGTAAGAAGATGCTCTAATGAAATATATATCGGTTTATTCTAAGATATGTGGCATTGCTAAATGTAGCAGCATTTCAGTCTACTGGGTATCTTTTCTCTGGGAGTGTATATCACAAGTTTATGTATTATCAGCCAATTAATATTATTAATATCTGGGCTAAACAGTATTCCAAGAATTGTGTATATAGCAGAGAATAGTCAATGTTCATTCTCTTCAGAAAGTTGAAACTCACAGGTCTGATATGGGGCCATTAGTAGTCAATGTGGTGGTGGTGTTTTAGTTGCTAAGTCCTGTCCGACTCTTGTGACCCCATGGGCTGTAGCCTTCCAGGCTCCTCTGTCCTTGGGATTCTCCAGGCAAGATTTCCTTCTCCACGTAGTCAATGTAGACTATGTTTAAAATTTGGAATACAGACTAATGCCCTGCGAGGGTGGCATCATGACAAGCCAAACTCTCTCTTTGCTTTCTTCCCATCATGGGATTAACTGAATAACTCTGGATCTTGCTCAGTTGTTGTGTCACAGAGGACTCTTCTTACTCCTGGTTTTAGATCATGATAGTTAATTGTAAATGTGGCTATTTGGTCCTAAAGTTCTTAGACTTGGGAATTCTGTAGAGTGGGTCAACCTCTTTTAGTCCAAAATTAGATTTGGGACAACTTATTTACTCTTTGATTTCATTCTTAATGTATGTGTTATGAATCTGAATCACTGAATTTCTTAAAGAAAGTAGACTAAATTCTTTGGCAAGAATTACATGCCGATCATCTCCACATTAGGTGCTCAGGACATGTACTATCGGATGTCCTAAGGGCCACCCAAAATAGCACTTGATGTTTCAAACTTAGTCTTAGCTATAAATAACACTCAATATCATATGTGTTGATTTACATTTGCTGTTGTTGTTTAGTTGCTAAGTCCTGTCTGACTCCTGTGACCCCATGGACTTTAGCTCGCCAAGCTCCTCTGTCGATGGGTTTTTCCAGGCAGTAATACTGGAGGGATTGCTGGATTCCAGCAACACCAGATACCTTCTGCAGGAGATCTTGCTGACTCAGGGATCGAACCCACATTTCCTGTGTTGACAGGAGGATTCTTTACCACTGAGCCACCAGGGAAGCCCTCATTTACCTTAACTGGAACTAATTACCTGCAAAATCAGATATAGGGATTTAGGAAGTGGATGCCTGGATCATACTATGGAAAAGAGCCTGTTTGGGGAAATCTGTTTTGATGATTTAAAGTCAGGAGTCAGGGAAAGCCATAATTGGGGTTGAAGTGAAAGAGTTGTGCTGGATATAAGACCAGGAATTGACAAGAAGTTCTGAAATTTTAACTGCCATTTCTGATACAGTTATTGAGGAGTACAGGATAGATAAATGGAGCATGAGAGGAGCTGACAATACCTATGGAACCCCAGGAATCTCTGAATATCCTTGAATGTGTAGGACTTTTCAGATGGGACTAACTATCATGTTGATGCCTTCATGAAGCAGGAATTTCTCCTATTGACTTTCAGTATTCACTAAGACACATTTCCTGGGTCTGAGCCGAAGATGGTGCTGTAGCAATAACACCTACCCAGATCAAGGATTAATAGAGATCAAGAACATACAGATGAAACTTCCTTTCAGGAGATCACATGTTAATCCAATCGCTAACTACTTCTCTGAGTTTTATAAAACAGTTTCTTTTTTTTTTAATTTTTATTTTTACTTTATTTTACTTTACAATACTGTATTGGTTTTGCCATACATTGACATGAATCCACCACGGGTGTTCATGTTTGGGATCGCATATAAAACAGTTTCTATAAGGAGACACCCATAAGATCTCAAAGGATGCCTCAGGGCATGCTTGTACAATGTCAATAATTGAGTTTTAATGAGAAACAAAGTGACTATTGACATAACTGATATATTTTTATTCTTTGAGGACATTTTATTGGAATAAGGAACATGAGGAAATAATATTATAACCCTTTTAAAAATTTTAATGTATTCCTTTTAATTAAATTTAAAGTTACAGGCCAGTGTGTTCTAAATTTGTAGTTAAAGTAGCCTCGTGTGTGGTATTTTGAAATGTTAGATAGGGTATTGTTGTTCAGTCGCTAAGTCGTGTCCAACTCTTTGTATATGGAATAACATAATACATAAAAAGCCTTCATTGATGCATTATCTTCACTGTCCTTTAATTAATTATTTGTCCTCTAATAATTAATTGTCCTCTATTTAAATGTTTACACATTCCTCACTTTTCAACAACTTGCAGTGAGGGCACAAATTTTAATACCTTAATCATTTTATGGACTAATATCAGCTTGGATCTATCTTATTCAGTTTTGTAAGTGGACAATCCATACATTTTCTTAAGTGCTTCAGAGTATGATTCAGCCAAAGTTACTGATATACTATCTAGTGAAACATCGCATGGTGGAACCTCACTCAAAATGTAGACAAAATACGCAGGTGGGAATAAATAGGCTTTTCACTCTTAAAGATAAACCTGTAAAATAAAGGCAAATTTTATATGTAGTTATGTCTTTAAATGTTTAATAAGTGACACAGATGGAAAAGAATTACAGGAGTGACTTACTGCAAGTTAAATGAGGTGCAGAGGTGTTAAGGTCAAACTTGACTAGAACATGCTGAAATGTACATAATTTATGGGAATTTGGTTAGATGTATAACGGAAGTAATGAGATGTATAAAAAGAAGCAACTGGAGAACCATATATAAGACTTATAATGAGATGCCTAAGCCTTAGAAAATTTAAATTTTAGGAAAGAAGAACTACAGCCTGGCATAAGGAAGAACATTTTGATCCTTGTTATTTTATATAACCACTAGGAAAGGCTTTTCTCCCCTTACAATCCCAGCATGCTCCTTGCTTTGCCCCCAGAAAATCACTTTATGATCTTCTTTCTTTGGGAAATAGTTTATATTTCTGTAGTAGCACCTCCCAGGAGGGTAAGGTGATTTGGTTAAGAGGTGGCTCATAAAATTAAATTAATTAAAATTGCAGTTTAAAGTAATTCTGTGTGAATTTTCTTTTTGCATTTAAATAGCAAATGAACCCAAATGTCATAGCCAATAATGGAAAACAAAACAAAGAAAAAAAAATTCAAGCTGTTTCTATTGGGTCAAATAAAGAAGAAAAAATTAACCTCAAAAAATATTTTATAAGATTCCAATAGCAAAACTTATAATGATGAGATACAAATTAGCCCAATGTAGTAGATAAATCTAATGTATCCACTTTGAAACTGTTTATAACTTATTTTAAATTTGGGAACTAATCAAATTTGTAGAAAAACATTCAATTCCAATTCTCTTCTTCAGCTAGCTTAAGTAAAGAAAGATAACCTCTCCTTACATATGTAATATATGCTTATTACTACATACAGGAGGCAAAACTCTTCCTCTACCATCTTAGGTTTTCAGTTTGAACTCTTATACAAAAAGATTAACAAGAGAAAAATGAGTAATTTTTTAATGCATGCAGAAAACATCACAGAATACATTACTAAGTGATTGAAAAAGCATCTAAAAAGCAGAATATTTTGTGACATGTGAAAGTCGGAGGAAATTCAGCACTCATTAAAAAAAGGTTTATAGTAACACAGTCATACTCATTTGTTTACTTATTGTCTATGGGTTGGGAAAAACCTAAATCAAAAATGATTAAAAATGATGACTTCGAATTCCAGCTTCTGTAGCATCTCAACAAAGAACAATGTTCTGGTTTCTTCCCACTAGAAGAAGAAAAGAATATATAGATAACTAAAAAGAGGAAAATGAAAATGATATTCTTTGAAATCTAGATACAAGTTTATCACCTGAATATTTATAAGGTAACTGTGGTACTGCTCTATTGGACTGCAGAGAGATCAAACCAGTTAATCCTAAAGGAAATCAACCATGAATATTCATTGGAAGGACTGATGCTGAAGCTGAAGCTCCAATGCTTTGGCCACCTGATGAAAAGAGTAAACTCCTTGGAAAAGACCCTGATTCTGGGAAAGATTGAAGGCAAAAGGAAAAAAGGGCAGCAGAGGGTATGATGGATAGACAGAATCACCAACTCAGTGGACATGAATTCTAGCAAACATTTTAATTTTAGAATTTCTGATATTTTAACTACACTTTGTTTCTCTCAACCAAATTTTTCTATCTTTTAATTCATTATAAGTGTATTTTTTAAAACTAATTGAACTTATTTATATTAGATGCATCTTATTTTTAATGGCATATCATTAAAGTCCTTGTCTGATAATTTCAACATTTTGACATCTGTATCAATCTGGTGTTGTCTCTATTGATTATCTTATTTTCAGGATGGGTTACCTTTTCCTGGTTGTTTATATATTGAATAACTGTACATTGATCACTAGACATTTTGAATGTTATATTGTGGAGGCTCTGGATCCTGTTACACTACTTTGAAGAATACTGACATATTTTTTCCAGCAGACGATTGAATTGAATTGAAGTTGTGAACTCTAACCATTTGATGGCAGCTTAAACAGACCTTTAGATCCTTCCTCCAGTCATTAGCTGGGCTTTTTTTTTTCCAATCTGCCTCATGCTTATGTGGTTCAGGATTCAATCAAAGTGATGGAAAGAACTTACAACCAGAATCTGGGGCAATTCCTCTCTGGATTTCTTTCGCCCCTCACTTTTAATAGATATTACTGTTCTGAAATCTTTTTGTTCTTCAAGCCAGAAAACCTTACTTCTTAGGTTTAGACATATCTGAGGCTCCATGAATTTCTTCCCTCATGCTAAAATTAGAAAGAAAAAGAAAATCAACACTGTGCTATTTGTATTTCCTTCTTCCAAGTTTCAGCTCTTGCCTAGAATCTGCCCCCCTCTTTTTTTTTTTACTCTCCAGAACCTTTATTTATTATTTTTTATTTTTATAGTTTATGCTGTTATCTGTGGTATTATCAGTTGGTGAAGAGCATGTTTGAGCATATTATGGGGAGAGAGACATAGAGGGAGAGAGAGTGGTATTATCTTCCATCTGCATATCTGAGGTTGTAGATATTTCTCCCAGCAATCTTGATTCTGGCTTGTGATTCATCCATTCTGGCATTCCACATGATGGACTCTGCATAGAAGCTAAATAAGCAGGGTGACAATATACATCTTTGAAGTACTCCTTTCCCAATTTTGAACCAGTTTGTTTTTCCATGTCTGATTCTAACTGTTGCTTCTTGACCTGCATACAGATTTTTCAGGAGAGAGATAAGGTGGTCTAGTACTCCCATCTCTTTAAGAATTTCCCACAGTTTGTTGTGATCCACACAGTCAAAGGCTGTATCATAGTCAGTGAAGCAGATGTTTTCCTGGAATGCCCTTGCTTTCTCCATGATCCAAAGGATGTTAGCAATTTGTTTTCTGGTTCCTCTGCTTCTTTGAAACCCAATATGTACATCTGGAATTTATTGATTCATGTACTGCTGAAGGCTGGCTTGAAGGATTCTGACCATTACTTTGCTAGTATATAAGATGAACACAATTTTACAATAGTTTGAACATTCTTTGGCATTGCCCATCTTTGGGAATGGAATGAAAACTGACCTTTTCCAGTCCTGTAGCCACTACTGACTTTTCCAAATTTGCTGATATTGAGTGCAACAATTTCATAGCATCATCTCTTAGGATTACAAATAGCTCAGCTGGAATTCTGTCATCTCTACTAACTTTGTTCTTTGTAATGCTTCCTAAGGCCCACCTGACTTCACACTACAGGATGTCTGGCTGCAGGTGAGCAACCACACTGTGGTTATCTGGGTCATTAAGATCTTTTTGTAGTTCTTCTGTACATTCTTGCCACTTCTTCTTAACCTTTTCTGCTTCTGTTAGGTCCTTACCATTTCTGTTTTTTGTTATGCCAATCCTGGCATGAGATATTCCCTTAATAGATCCAATTTTCTTAAAGAGATCTCTTTTCTTTCCCATTTTATTTTTTTCCTCTATTTCTTTGCATTGTTCATTCAGGAAGGCTTTCTTTTCTCTCCAAGCTATTATCTAGAACTCTACATTCAATTTGGTATATCTTTCCCTTCCTCCCTTGCCTTTCACTTCTCTTCTTTCCTCATCTATCTGTAAAGCCTCCTCAGACAACCACTTTGCTGTCTTGCATTTATTTTCCTTAAGGATAGTTTTACTCATTGCCTCCTGCACAGTGTTACAGACCTCCATCCATGGTTCTTTAGGCACTCCATCTACCAGATCTAATCCCTTGAATCTATTCATCACCTTCACTGCATAAACAAGGTGCTTGATTTAAGTCATACCTGAATGGCCTAGAATTCTTTTTTTCCCTACTTTCTTCAATTTAAGCCTAAATTTTGCAATAAGGAGCTTTTTACTGACTTATAGAGCTTCTCCATCTTTGGCTGCTAAGAACATAATCAATCTAATTTCGGTATTGACCGTCTGGTGATGTCCATGTCTAGATTCATCTCTTGTGTTGTTGGAAAAGGGTGTTTACTATGACCAGTGTGTTCTCTTGACAAAACTCTGTTGGCCTTTGCCCTGATTCATTTTTTGCTCCAAGGCCAAACTTGCCTGTTATTCCAGGTATCTCTCGACTTCCTATTTTTGCATTCCAATCTCCTACAATGAAATGACATTTGTGCGTGCGTGTGTGTGTGTGTGTGTGTGTGTTAGTTCTAGAAGGTGTTGTAGATATTCATAAAACTGACCAACTTTATCTTCTTCAGCATCAGCGGTTTTGGCATGGACTTGAATTACTGTGATGATGGTTGGTGTATCTCTGAAATGAACTGAGATCATTTTGTTGTTTTTGAGTTTGCATGCAAGTACTGCATTTTGGATTCTTTTGTTGATTATGAGGGCTACTCTATTTCTTCTAAGGAATTCTTGCCCGTAATAGTAGATATAATGGTCATCTGAGTTAATTTGCCCATTCCCAACAATTTTAGTTCACTGATTCCTAAAATGTCAATGTTTAATCTTGCCATCACCTGCTTGACCACACCCAATTTACTTTGATTCACAGATCTAGCATTCCAGGTTCCTATGTAGTGTTGTTCTTTGGAACATAGGACTTTATTTTCACCACTAAGTCCATCCACAGGTGAGCATCGTTTCTACTTTGGTCCAGCCATTCCATTCTTACTGGAGCTGTTAGTAATTACCCTCTGCTCTTCCACAGTAGCATATTGGACACCTTCTGACCTGAGGGGCTCTTCTTCCAGCATACCTTTTTGCCTTTTCATACTGTCCATGGGGTTCTCCAGGCAAGAATACTGGGGTGGGGCTGCCATTTCCTTCTTCAGTGGACTGTGTTTTGTCAGAACCCTTCACTATGATCCAACCATCTTGGTGGCTCTGCACAGCATGGCTCATAGCTTTACTGAGTTACATAAGACCCTTTACCAGGCCAAGTCTGTGATACATGAAGGAGATACCACTGATACCTTCCCCCAAATGGACCATGTTACCAAGCAGCCTTGATGGATACCTGGGAAGTCAAGCATCTCCTTAAGTGCTTTTAGCATTTACGGTGGAAAAGTAAGTTCCACGTGATTTCACCAGGCTCCTCAATTGTATAGACTGTGGAGTAGGCCATCAGACCTCACTCTAGTCTAAGTCCCGTTGAAGGAGTACCTAATGTCACTTGCTTCTCTCAGAGCTGACACCCAGCAATGCAACACTTGCTGGCCCAGGCCTAGTCTGGCTAATCTAATAAGGAAGGGAATTAATGAGGCTTTGCTCTGGCTACTCTAAATTTTTGAATATCTTAGAGAACAGCCCTAGTCTCTTTCCCCTTCTCTTTTCCTGTTTCTTCTTAGATGATCTCATCCATTCCCAGAACTCTAATTACCAACTATATGCTAATGACTACCAAATTTATATCAGCAACCCGCTTCTCTCCATTGAATTCCACATTGGAACATCCGACTGCCTACTTTACATTTATTTTGAATGTCTCACAGATAGCTCAAATTTAATATGTCAAAAATAAAACTATTAATTTCTACCTCCCTTTGCCCCAAGCCTTCATCTTCCCTAAGCTTTCTGTACTGAGTTGTTTAAGTCAAAGATCTGGATTAATCTCACTCTGATTTTAAAAACTCTTAGAAATCTCTGAGGAAAAACACGCAAATAAATGATTTCAAAATTAGGCAATGAATATGGTAGGTCATGGGGCAAATGCATGAAAAGATCAAATTTTACTTATGTGAAGAAGAATGCACTTATTCTAAAATATCAGTGGACAAGTTATCCCAAGATTTGAAAATCACTATATCAGTGAGGCCAGCACACAAACAGTGGAATAGCTCCTCTGAAGGAAATAAATATGTGGGGTGTGCTATGTGCTAAGGAGCTCTGGTCGGTCGGTCGTGCCTGACTCTTTGCAACTCTATGTAGCACTCCAGCCTCCTCTGCCCATGTGATTCTCCAGGCAGGAATACTGGGGTGGGTTGCCATGCCCTCCTCCAACAAATATCTGGTAATATCTACCAAAATTATTCATACTTACCCTTTGATCTAGAAATCCCATTTTATGTAAACTAACTAACAATTGGGGCACTCTAATAAATATAAAATGTTAAGTGTGGCAGTGTTTAGAATAAGAAATTGGAAACGATTTATGTAGCCAACAATAAGTATCTCTTCAAAGAAACTCTCTTTTATCACAAAGAAATATAGGTTAAAAATTAATCAGAAAATCGCTAAGTACAGATAGGGAGAGATTTTGATATTATTTATGTAAAGAAATGGACTTTTTTGAATATGCCAAAGCCTTTGACTGTGTGGATCACAATAAACTGTGGAAAATTCTGAAAGAGATGGGAATATCAGAACATCTGACCTGCCTCTTGAGAAACCTATATGCAGGTCAGGAACCAACAGTTAGAACCGAACATGGAACAACAGACTGGTTCCAAATAGGGAAAGGAGTACGTCAAGGGTGTCACCCTGCTTATTTAACTTATATGCAGAGTACATCATGAGAAACATTTGGCTGGATGAAGCACAAGCTGGAATCAAGACTGCTGGGAGAAACATCAATAACCTCAGATATGCAGATGACATCACCCTTTTGGCAGAAAGTGAAGAAGAACTAAAGGGCCTCTTGATGAAAGTGAAAGAGAGGAGTGAAAAAGTTGGCTTAAAGCTCAACATTCAGAAAACAAAGATCATGGCATCCAGTCCCATCACTTCATGGGAAATAGATGGGGAAACAGTGGAAACAGTGGCTGACTATTTTTTTCGGGCTCCAAAATCACTGCTGAAGGTGACTTGCAGCCATGAAATTAAAAGACGCTTACTCCTTGGAAGGAAAGTTATAACCAACCTAAACAGCATATTAAAAAACAGAGACATTACTTTGTCAACAAAGGTCCATCTAGTCAAGGCTATGGTTTTTCCAGCAGTCATGTATGGATGTGAGAGTTGGACTACAAAGAAAGCTGAGTGCCAAAGAATTGATGCTTTTGAACTGTGGTGTTGAAGAAGACTCGAGAGTCCCTTGGACTGCAAGGAGGTCCAACCAGTCCATTCTAAAGGAAATCAGTCATGGGTGTTCATTGGAGGGACTGATGTTGAAGCTGTCCAATATTTTGGCCACCTGGCTCATTTGAAAAGACCCTGATGTTGGGAAAGATTGAAGGTGAAGGGGACAACAGTTCTTATTTTCTTTCTCATATGTTACCTCAAGAATTCACACAGTATGGTTTTTCAACCCTAGTAAATTAATAGTTAACCATCCATTACTTGAGTGAAAACTACGTATTAATTTAGTAAAGTTAATACTAGAGAGTAACAGGTAAATTCATCACTATAACAAGAATTTCTGAATATTCTCTGAATGTGGACTTTCTGAATGGTTTAATTTTTTAAGGACATAAAAATTGCTGACCATGTGCAAGAAATCTTAGAAATCATAGAAGAAACATGAAAGAAATAGAAGATATGCTTTAAAGAATACTGACCTAAAACAAAGACTGCCAGTTATTTCTCCGCAAAACAAGTGTGTTTATTTGGATGAACAAAGAATTGTAACTTGGGTGAGCCTTGTGCAAGTACCTATGTGACGAGGAAATCAGGATTCTTTTATAATAATAAGGGGAGGGCTAAGTAAACAAAGAGTCCATTGGAAGGACTGAGATTTTAAAGTATAGTAACTTTTCATTGGCTCAATAGTGACAGCATCTCAGTGACTGGGTTTTTGCAGGCGAGAAGTCCTTCTTCTTCCTGTTGGGCTCAGTCATCTAGGAGGTTAATTCTCCTCCAGCTGCTTTTCCAAATCTTTTTTAACTGAAGTTTCTGTTTTGTGTGTGTGTGTGTGTGTGGGTGTGTGTGTGTGTGTGTTTAAACCATGACCATGCATAGGAGTAAATAAGAGGGCTTGTGAAAGCAAGTATTCTTGACTTTACCCTCAAAATTCTGATTAAGTAGGTCTGTAGTATGAGCAGAGATTTGTTTTTCTGTCTACCAAGTAGTACTGATGATTCCTGTCAAGACAACAATATTTTGAGTTGGACTGAACTAGAGCATAGCACAAAGATAAAACTCCATAAAGATGAAGAAAGACAACTTATGAAAGAGAATATGAATTGCAAACAATAAAGATAGAGACATTTATTAATTGGTTAAATATACATCAGAGCTCAAGGCCTATATTCAGTTCAGTTCAGTTCAGTTCAGTTCAGTCTCTCAGTCGTGTCCGACTCTTTGCGACCCCATGAATTGCAGCACACCAGGCCTCCCTGTCCATCACCAACTCCTGGAGTTCACTCAAACTCATGTCCATCGAGTCAGTGATGCCAACCAGCCATCTCATCCTCGGTCGTCCCCTTCTCCTCCTGCCCCCAATCCCTCCCAGCATCAAAGTCTTTTCCAATGAGTCAAATCTTCACATAAAGTGGCCAAAGTACTGGAGCCTCAGCTTTAGCGTCATTCCTTCCAAAGAACATCCCAGGGTTGATCTCCTTCAGAACGGACTGGTTGGATCTCCTTGCAGTCCAAGGGACTCACTCTCAAGAGTCTTCTGCAACACCACAGTTCAAAAGCATCAATTCTTTGGTGCTCAGCCTTCTTCACAGTCCAACTCTCACATCCATACATGACCACACGAAAAACCATAGCCTTCACTAGATGGACCTTCGTCGGCAAAGTAACGTCTCTGCTTTTGAATATGCTATCTAGGTTGGTCATAACTTTTCTTCCAAGGAGTAAGCGTCTTTTAATTTCATGGCTGCACTCACCATCTTCAGTGATTTTGGAGCCCCCCAAAAATAAAGTCTGACACTGTTTCCACTGTTTCCCCATCTATTTCCCATGAAGTGAAGGGACCGGATGCCATGATCTTCGTTTTCTGAATGTTGAGCTTTAAGCCAACTTTTTCACTCTCCTCGTTCACTTTCATCAAGAGGCTTTTTAGTTCCTCTTCACTTTCTGCCATAAGGGTGGTGTCATCTGCATATCTGAGGTTATTAATATTTCTCCTGGCAATCTTGATTCCAGCTTGTGTTGCTTCCAGTCTAGTGTTTCTCATGATGTACTCTGCCTTTAAGTGAAATAAGCACGGTGACAATATACAGCCTTGATGCACTCCTTTTCCTATTTGGAACCAGTCTGTTGTTCCATGTCCAGTTCTAACTGTTGCTTCCTGACCTGCATACAGATTTCTCAAGAGGAAGGTCAGGTGGTCTGGTATTCCCATCTCTCTCAGAATTTTCTGCAGTTTATTGTGATCCACACAGTGAAAGGCTTTGGTATAGTCAATAAAGCAGAAATTACAGTAATACAAATGTACTTGGAGAGCTCTGAAGTTATCATAGTTTTTAAACTTTCTACTTTGCACATCACACACTTTTTTCTTTATCCTTCCTCCTTCCTCTATCTGCCAAAATTCTAAAAACTATCAAAGCCTGTAAATATGACTTTGATTTCTTCCATGGTGAGTGGGGAAACATAGAAGGGTTGAGAGTAGGAAAATGACATATGTAGGGGAGAAAACTCTTCCCAATGCCTTCGTAGGTCTGAACCTAAGAATTAAATTAACATAGGATAGATTAATAGGAAAAAAAACCCAAATTTTATTTAATATTTTTAGGTGTACATGGGAGTCTTCAATAGTAAAATGAAGAAAAATGAAGACCCAAAGAAACTGTTATGCCCCAAAGCTTATATGCTCTTTTATTTATTTATTTATTTTTTTACTTTACAATATTGTATTGGTTTTGCCATACTTTGACAGCATATGCTCTTTTAAACAAAGGCAAACTAAAGGCTGTTAAAAGACAAAAGGGCTTGGGGAAGTAAGTTATGAGACAGAGACTAGGAAATATATAGGAAACAGGGAGTGTCACTAATGGATAATAAGAATATTCTAGGGAGTTCATTTGCACAGGTCCATTCTGGTTTCGACTCCTGGTCTCTATTGATGTAAATGTTCTCCCATTCTTGGTACAGGAAGGTCACCTTTTTCAAGGGAAATTTTATAACCTGCATTTAGGTAGAAAAGGAAAATCAGAGATCCCTTCCTGTATCTGCTGTTACTCAAGTACCTTCAGTTCAAAATAATTAACATGTCAAAATAAAATATTTTGAGTGTAATTTCTGAAATCCTTCACATATCAATGCTGTATTTTATGTGAATCAGTGTAACAGAATGAAAGATTAAAGTCAAGCCAGAAAAGGCACTTAAAAATTACAAACCATACTTTAGCTATCAAT
This sequence comes from Ovis canadensis, assembly GCF_042477335.2. Classification (NCBI taxonomy): domain Eukaryota; kingdom Metazoa; phylum Chordata; class Mammalia; order Artiodactyla; family Bovidae; genus Ovis; species Ovis canadensis. The sequence goes on along the minus strand of NC_091247.1, from coordinate 132,872,756 downwards.
TAATTTTAGACAAAAGTGCCAGGATAATTTATTAGAAAAAAAGACTGTCATTTCAACGATTGGGGCTAGAGCAATTGGCTATGTTTATATATATATATATATATATATATATATATATATATATATATATATATATATATAATGAGCTTAGACCCTTACTTAACACCACACAGAGAAACTAGCTTAAAATACATCATAGACCTAATATAAGACCCCAAACTATTACATTTCTGAGAGAAATTATGGTAGAAATATTTGTGCTATTGAGTGAAGCACAAAATTCTTAAACAGGACATTAAAAAACACAAACTGTGAGAGAAAACATTTGATGAAATGGTCTTCATTAAAATTAAAAACATATGTTCTTCAAAAGATATCAGTAAAGAAGATGAAAATGCATGCTAGATATTATAAGAAGATTAATAATGCAAAATACACATTTGATAGATAATCTTTGTCAACAAAGGTCCATCTAGTCAAGGCTATGGTTTTTCCAGTGGTCATGTATGGATGTGAGAGTTGAACTGTAAAGAAAACTGAGTGCTGAAGAATTTATGCTTTTGAAGTGTGGTGTTGGAAAAGACTCTTGAGAGTCCCTTGGACTGCAAGGAGATCTAACCAGTCCATTCTAAAAGAGACCAGTCCTGGGTGCTCATTGGAAGGACTGATGTTGAAGCTGAAACTCGAATACTTTGGCCACCTGATGCAAAGAAGTGACTCATTTGAAAAGACCCTGATGCTTGGAAAAATTGAGGGCAGTAAGAAAAGGGGATGACAGAGGATGAGATGGTTGGATGGCATCACCAACTCAATGGACATGAGTCTGGGTAAACTCTGGGAGTTGGTGAAGGACAGGGAGGCCTGGCATGCTGTGGTTCATGGGGGTCGTGAAGAGTCAGACACGACTGAGTGACTGAACTGAACTGCATCCAGAATATATTTATGAGAACCAAAAATAAAACCAAAAGTTTAAACCACTCAATGATAAATCAAACAACCCATTTTGAAAAGAGGAAATTATTTGAACAGACACTTTACAAAAGAAGATGCCTGAAAAGCCAATACAGAGAGAAGGCAATGGCACCCTACTCCAGTACTGGAAAATCCCATGGACGGAGGAGCCTGGCAGGCTGCAGTCCATGGGGTCGCTAAGAGTCAGACACATCTGAGCAACTTCACTTTCACTTTTCACTTTCATGCATTGGAGAAGGAAATGGCAACCCACTCCAGTGTTCTTGCCTGGAGAATCCCAGGGACGGCAGAACCTGGTGGGCTGCCATCTATGGGGTCGCACAGAGTCAGACACGACTGAAGCAACTTAGCAGCAGCAGCAGAAGAGCCATAAACTGATGAAAATATAGCCAACATCATTGATCACCAAGGAAATGCAAATAGAAATCTTAATAAGATCCCATTTTTTCATCCACAAGAATTGCTGAAGTTGAGAGAAAAAAACCCAAACAAAACAACTGACAATGGCATGTGTTGGAGAAAATGTAGAGCATTTAAAACTTGCATTCTTGGTGAAATCTGTAGCATACAGCCACTTTGGGTGACAATTTGGTAGTTTCTCTTAAAGTTGAACATATACCCTGCCTATGACTCCGGCATACTCTCAGTTTTTCCCGCTAGAAATGGAAACATATGCTCACATGAAGACTTGTACATAAATGTTAACAACAGGATTGTGAATAATAGCCAAAACTAGAAACAACTCAAGTGGTCACCAACTGGTGACAGACTAAAATGGGATAATTATCTATAACATGGGATGCTACCTTATAAATTGTGTGGCTCTTTTAAAATTCTGCCTGTGAGAATTTCTTTCCAATTGAGACTGTCCTGAGGCATACAATGATGGGTTTAGCATTTAGAAGGGGAGGAGGGCAAGGAACTGCCAGGGGATAAGGGCATCAGAGAGAGGGCTCTTTCATCTAGGAGATGTCTCTCAACAGCACAGTGAGGAGTCTCTGGATCCGTGACCAGTGACCTCTGAATGGCAATAGTCTTGGGTTCTCATAACCATAGGCTCTATCTTATTAATGGTCCACAGGTGATGGGTGCAATTTCTCAGAGTATATAATACAAGCAGACTCTCTAAATGGCTAAAAACATGCTAGCTTGGTTCTTAGAAAGATGTTATGGGAAGGGAGGTGGGAGGGGGGTTCATGTTTGGGAATGCATGTAAGAATTAAGTCAGGAACAAGACAAGGGTGTCCACTTTCACCGCTACTATTCAACATAGTTCTGGAAGTTTTGGCCACAGCAATCAGAGCAGAAAAAGAAATAAAAGGAATCCAAATTGGAAAAGAAGAAGTAAAACTCTCACTGTTTGCAGATGACATGATCTTCTACATGGAAAACCCTAAAGACTCCACCAGAAAATTACTAGAGCTCATCAATGAATATAGTAAAGTTGCAGGATATAAAATCAACACACAGAAATCCCTTGCATTCCTATACACGAATAATGAGAAAGTAGAAAAAGAAATTAAGGAAACAATTCCATTCACCATTGCAACAAAAAGAATAAAATACTTAGGAATATATCTACCTAAAGAAACTAAAGACCTATATATAGAAAACTATAAAACACTGATGAAAGAAATCAAAGAGGACACTAATAGATGGAGAAATATACCATGTTCATGGATTGGAAGAATCAATATAGTGAAAATGAGTATACTACCCAAAGCAATTTACAAATTCAATGCAATCCCTATCAAGCTACCAGGCACATTTTTCACAGAACTAGAACAAATAATTTCAAGATTTGTATGGAAATACAAAAAACCTCGAATAGCCAAAGCAATCTTGAGAAAGAAGAATGGAACTGGAGGAATCAACTTGCCTGACTTCAGGCTCTACTACAAAGCCACAGTCATCAAGACAGTATGGTACTGGCACAAAGACAGACATATAGATCAATGGAACAAAATAGAAAGCCCAGAGATAAATCCACACACATATGGACACCTTATCTTTGACAAAGGAGGCAAGAATATACAATGGAGTAAAGACAATCTCTTTAACAAGTGGTGCTGGGAAAACTGGTCAACCACTTGTAAAAGAATGAAACTAGATCACTTTCTAACACCGCACACAAAAATAAACTCAAAATGGATTAAAGATCTAAATGTAAGATCAGAAACTATAAAACTCCTAGAGGAGAACATAGGCAAAACACTCTCAGACATAAATCACAGCAGGATCCTCTATGATCCACCTCCCAGAATGCTGGAAATAAAAGCAAAAATAAACAAATGGGATCTAATTAAAATTAAAAGCTTCTGCACAACAAAGGAAAATATAAGCAAGGTGAAAAGACAGCCTTCGGAATGGGAGAAAATAATAGCAAATGAAGCAACTGACAAACAACTAATCTCAAAAATATACAAGCAACTTGTGCAGCTCAACTCCAGAAAAATAAACGACCCAATCAAAAAATGGGCCAAAGAACTAAATAGACATTTCTCCAAAGAAGACACACGGATGGCTAACAAACACATGAAAAGATGCTCAACATCACTCATTATTAGAGAAATGCAAATCAAAACCACAATGAGGTACCACTTCACACCAGTCAGAATGGCTGCGATCCAAAAATCTGCAAGCAATAAATGCTGGAGAGGGTGTGGAGAAAAGGGAACCCTCCTACACTGTTGGTGGGAATGCAAACTAGTACAGCCACTATGGAGAACAGTGTGGAGATTCCTTAAAAAATTGCAAATAGAACTACCTTATGACCCAGCAATCCCACTTCTGGGCATACACACCGAGGAAACCAGAATTGAAAGAGACACATGTACCCCAATGTTCATCGCAGCACTGTTTATAATAGCCAGGACATGGAAACAACCTAGATGTCCATCAGCAGATGAATGGATAAGAAAGCTGTGGTACATATACACAATGGAGTATTACTCAGCGGTTAAAAAGAATTCATTTGAATCAGTTCTGATGAGATGGATGAAACTGGAGCCGATTATACAGAGTGAAGTAAGCCAGAAAGAAAAACACCAATACAGTATACTAACACATATATATGGAATTTAGGAAGATGGCAATGACGACCCTGTATGCAAGACAGGGAAAGAGACACAGATGTGTATAACGGACTTTTGGACTCAGAGGGAGAGGGAGAGGGAGAGGGTGGGATGATTTGGGAGAATGACATTCTAACATGTATACTATCATGTGAATTGAATCGCCAGTCTATGTCTGACGCAGGATGCAGCATGCTTGGGGCTGGTGCATGGGGATGACCCAGAAAGATGTTAATGGGAGGGAGGTGGGAGGGGGGTTCATGTTTGGGAATGCATGTAAGAATTAAAGATTTTAAAATGTAAAAAATAAAAAACTAAAAATAAAAAAAAATGTAAGTCAAATAAGTCAATAACTAATTATCATTTTCCCCCGCAAGAGAAATTGCATTGTAGATTACAAACCTCAAAAAACAAGTTAGTTCAGAAACAAGAGGAATATAAACCAGAAGTCTCTGTTCTGCACCCAGAGAGACCTGGAGTCGTATCTCACAGAGATCGATTTAATGACCTTTTTATACCCCCTGCTGATAAAACATATTAGAAAACTGAAAAGTTTCACAGTGGTAATGGATATAATTCCACAATACTGAATTAGATATTAGAAATGGTGAATTAGACTCTCTGTATGTCCCTATGGTCTACAAATTTAATATGTGCCTTTAAACAAACAAACGAAAATCATTAACTTGAGAAACAAGTTTGTGGCCATAATCAACACTGATGCGCCACCTTCTCTACCATTACTTGTATTTAAAATGCTACAGTTCCATCTTTAGAATGAGAATTGTGCATCTGGGCTTCCGTGATGGTCCAGTGGTTAAGAATCTGCCTTCCAATGCCAGGGGTTCAGGTTTGATCACTGGTCAGGGAGCTAAGATCCAACATGCTTCGGGGCTAAAACACCAAAACATAAAACACAGGCAGTGTTGGAACAAATTCAATAAAGACTTTCAAAATGGTCCACATCAAAAAAAAAAAAAGGAAAAGAATAGTAGGTCCATCATGTAAGAATCGAATCACCAGTCTATGTCCGATGCAGGATACAGCATGCTTGGGGCTGGTGCACGGGGATGACCCAGAGGGATGTTGTGGGGAGGGAGGTGGGAGGGGGGTTCATGTTTGGGATCGCATGTACACCCGTGGTGGATTCATGTCAATGTATGGCAAAAGCAATACAGTATTATAAAGTAAAATAAAATAAAAATAAAAAGTTAAAAAAAAAAGAATTAAAGATTTTAAAATTTAAAAAATAAAAAACTAAAATTAAAAAAAAAAAATTGAATGTGTAAAACTTTGAGTTTACTGCCAGTGGGCTTTTGAGCTAATGGATATCAGCATGCTGTGAAGAAACAAACAACTTAGGAGTCAATGCACAGGGTCTGTCCTTGGTTCATTTATGTAACAGTAATGAAAAGGGGGAAAAATATTGACACATTCAACAACATGCACAAATCTTTAAAGCAATATTATAAGTAAATTAAATATAAAAGAATATATACTGTTTGATTTTGTTTGTATGAAATCCTAGAAAAGACAAAACTGTAATGGCAGAAAGCACCTTGGTGGTGCCCAAGTACAGCAGCTGAGAACAGACAGCAAAGGAGGAAGAGGAAATTTTGAAGGAGATAGAACTCTCATGTGTATTGATTGTGGTAGTGGTTATACAATTGTACACAATCACCAAAACTTCTATAACTGTACATTTAAGTGGGAGAGATTTACTGTTTGTAAATAAATATAAAGCTTATAAATTAATAATGAAATCTATTCTAATTAAGAAGTATAACTTTACAATGTAGAAACATAATCACTATGTAATACCTTGGGTGGCACATCTTAAACAGACTTATGATTAGTTTGAAATGTGTAGAAATATCAAATCACGATATTATGTAATGAAAACTAATATGGTGTTGTAGGTCAAGTATACTTCAAGAACAAACAAATTCATAGAAAAAAGATCAGAAATGTGGTTATAAGAGGTGGGATCAGTGGGTGTGGGGGTGGGGAGAGGAAGAATTGGATGAAGACAGTCAAAAGGTACAAACTTTCAGTTATAAAATAAATAAGTACTAGAAATATAATGTACAACATAATAATATAGTTAACACTGCTGTGTTATACATGAAACTTGTTAAGAGAATAAATTCTGAGATTTTACCACAAGAAAAAAATGTTTTTCTATTTCTTCATTTTCATACCTATATGAGATGATGGATATTTACTAACCTTATTGTGATAATCACTTCATGATACATGTAAACCAAGGAACTATGCTGTATGCCTTAAACTTACTGCTGTAGGTTGAAAGCTAAAAACAATTTTCTGAAGAAACCACAAAGATGGCAGGGTAGAAGAATGTGCACTCATCTTCTGCAAGAACTCCAAAATTACAACATGATGATAACAACCATCGACAGGAGAGTATTGGATCCTGCCAAAAAAAGACACCCCATGTCCAAGGGAAAAGGAGAATCCCCAGAAAGATGGTATGAGGGGAAAAATCGTGAGAGATGCTAGGAGGGCTCAAACAAAACCATGTGTGCACCAGGACCAAGGGACCCCACAGAGACTGAGCCAGGCCTGTGTTTCAGTCTCTTGCAGACGTATGGATCAGCAGTGGCCTGCCACAGGGGCAGGGCTCTGGGTGCACCTACCTCGGTCACACAACCCATGGTATAAGCCCTCTTAGAGGGGTTACCATTAACCCCACCATAGAGCCGCCGAGCTCTATACTATAACCCTGCTTATTTAACTTATATGCAGAGTACATCATGCGAAATGCCAGGCTGGATGAAGTACAAGCTGGAATCAAGACTGCTGGGAGAAATATCAATAACCTCAGATATGGAGATCACACCACCCTTATGGCAGAAAGTGAAGAGGGACTAAAGAGCTTCTGGATGAAAGTGAAAGAGGAGAATGAAAAAGTTGACTTAAAACTCAACATTCAGAAAAATAAGATCATGGCATCTGGGCCTATCACTTCATTGCAAATAGATGGGGAAATAATGGAAACAGTGAGAGACTTTATTTTGGGGGGGCTCCAAAATCACTGCAGATGGTGACTGCAGCCTTGAAATTAAAAGATGCTTGCTCCTTGGAAGAAAAGTTATGACCAACCTAGATAGCATATTAAAAAGCAGAGACATTAATTTCCCAACAAAGGTCCATCTATTAAAAGCTATGGTTTTTCCAGTAGTCATATTTGGATGTGAGAGTTGGACTATAAAGAAAGCTGAGTGCCGAAGAATTGATGATTTTGAACTGTGGTGCTGGAGAAGACTCTTGAGTGTCCCTTGGACTGCAAGAAGATCCACCCAGTCAATCCTAAAGGAAATTAGTCTTGAACAATCATTGGAAGGACTGATGCTGAAGCTTATACTCCAATATTTTGGCCACCTGATGTGAAGAACTGACTCATTTGAAAAGACCCTGTTGCTGGGAAAGATTGAAGGCAAGAGGAGAGGGGGATGACAGAGGATGAGATGGTTGGAGGGCATCACCTAATCAATTGACATGAGTTTGAATAAGCTCCAGGAATTGCTGATGGACAGTAAAGCCTGGCGTGCTGCCATCAATGGGTTCACAAAGAGTTGGATACAACTGAGTGACTGAACTGAACTAAGAGGCACTGAGCAGATGACCCACAAACTGCAGAACAATTATACCAAAGAAATTCTTGCACTGTTAGGAAAGTTCTTGGACCTACAACAGATTTCTGAATCTGGAGATCTGGCAAAGGAACTGAGAAGACCCAGAGAATTTGACTGTGGAGACCAGTGGGATTTGATTACAGAACTTATACAGCTAGGGAAACAGACTCTTGGAGGGCACAATCAAAACCGTGTGCTCATCAGAATCCAGGAGAAAGCAGCAGTGATCCCACAAGAGACTGACCCAGACTTGCCCATGAGTGCCCGGGAGTCTCTGGCAGAGGCATGGGTCAGTGGTGGCCTGCTGCAGGCTCAGGGGCACTAAGTGAGGCAGTGCAAGCACCAGACCTTTAGGAAAAGGTTGCCATTCTCTTCATTGCATAGTTTGTTCTCAGGCAAAACACAGGAAAGGAGCACAGCCCCACCCATCAACAGAAAATTGGGTTAAAGATTTACTGAGCATGGCTTTGCCCAACAGAACAAGACCCAGTTTCCCCACAGTCTCTCCCATCAGGAAGCTTCCATAAACCTGCTGTCTTTATCCATCAGAGGGTGGACAGAAGGAAGACCACAATCACAGAAAACTAACCAAACTGATCACATGGACCACAGACTTGTCTAGCTCAGTGAAACTATGAGCCATGCTGTGTAGGGCCACCCAAGATGGATGGATCATAATGGATAGTTCTGACAAAATGTGGTCTACTGGAGAAAGGAATGGCAAACCACTTCAGTATTCTTGCGTTGAGAGTCCCATGAACTGTATGGAAAGGCAAAAAGATAGGATACTGAAAGATAAACTTCCCAGGTCAGTAGATGCCCAATATGCTACTGGAGAAGAGTGGAGAAATAACTCCAGAAAGAATGAAGAGTTGGAGCCAAAGCAAAAACAACACCCAGTTGTGGATGTGACTGGTGATGGAAGTAAAGTCCAATGGTGTAAGGAGCAGTTTTGCATAGCAACTGGGAATGTTAGGTCCATGAATCAAGGTAAATTAGAAGCAGTCAAGCAGGAGATGGCAAAAGTGAACATCAACATTTTAGAAATCAGTGAACAAAAATGAACTGGAATGGGTGAATTTAATTCAGATGACCATTATATCTACCACTGTGGCCAAGAATTGCTTAGAAGAAGTGGAGTAGCCATCATAGTCAACAGAAGAGTCTGAAATGCAGTACTTGGGTGCAATTTCAAAAATGACAAATTATCTCTGTTCCTTTCCAAGGCAAACCATACAATATCACAGTAATCCAAGTCTATGAGCAACCAGTAATGCTGAAGAAGCTGAAGTTGAACAGTTCTATGAAGACCTACAAGACCTTCTAGAACTAACATCCCCAAAAGATGTCATTTTTATCATAGGGGAATGAATGCAGAAGTAGGAAGTGAAGAGATAACTGGAGTAACAGGCAAATTTGACCTTGGAGTACAAAATGAAGCAGGGCAAAGGCTAACAGAGTTTTACCAAGAGAATGCACTGTCATAGCAAACACCCTCTTCCAACAACACAGGAGAAGATTCTTCCAATGGACATCTCCACGTGATCAATACCTGAATCAGATTGATTATATTCTTTGTAGTCAAAGAAGGAGAAGTTCTATACTGTCAGAAAAAACAAGTCTGGGAGCTGACTGTGGCTCAGATCATGAACTCCATATTGCCAAATTCAGACTTAATTTGAAGAAAGTAGGAAAAACCACTAGACCATTCAGGTATGACCTAAATCACATCCCTTATGATTATACAGTGGAAGTGAGAAATAAATTCAAGGGATTAGATCTGATAGACACGGTGCTGGAAAAACAAGGATGGAGTTTCATGACTTTGTACAGGAGGCAAGCATCAAGACCATCCCCAAGAAAAAGAAATGCAAAAAGGCAAAATAGTTGTCTGATGAGAAAAGGAGAGAAGCTAAAGGCAAAAGAGTAAAGGAAAGATATACCCATCTGAATGCAGAGTTCCAAAGATAGGAAGGAGAGATAAGAAAGGCTCCTTGATGATCACTGCAAAGAAATAGAGGAAAACAATAGATTGGGAAAGACTAGAGGTCTCTTCAACAAAATTAGAGATACCAAGGGAAATTTTCATGCAAAGATGGGCTCAATAAAGGACAGAAATGGTATGGACCCAACAGAAGCAAAAGATATTAAGAGGTGGCAAGAATACACAGAAGAACTATACAAAATAGATCTTCATGACCCAGATAACCACGATGGTGTGACCACTCACTTAGAGCAACACACTCTGGATTGTGAAGTCAGTGGGCCTTAGAAAGCATCACTATGAACAAAGCTAGTGGCGGTGATGGAATTCCAGTTGAGCTATTTCAAAATCCTAAAAAATATTGCTGTGAAAGTGCTGCACTCAATATGCCAGCAAAGTTGGATAACTGAGCAGTGGCCACAGAACTGGAAAAGACCCGTTTTCATTCCAATCCCAAAGAAAGGTAATGTCAAAGAATTCAGACTATCACACAATTGTACTCATCTCACACGCTAGCAACGTAATGCTCAAAATTCTCCAAGCCAGGCTTCAACAGTGCATGAACCGTGAACTCCCAGATATTCAAGCTGGATTGAGAAAAGGCAGAGGAACTAGAGATCAAATTGCCAACATCTGTTGGATCATAGAAAAAGCAAGAGAATTCCAGAAGAATATCTACTTCTTCTTTATTGATTACACCAAAGCCTTTGACTGTGTGGATCACAACTGCGGAAAATTCTTGAAGTTATGGAAATACCAGACTACCTGACCTGTCTCTTGAGAAATCTGCATGCAGTTCAAGAAACAACACTTATAATTGGACATGAAACAGCAGACTGGTTCCAAATCGGGAAAGGAGTATGTCAAGCATATATATTGTCACCCTGCTTATGCAGAGAACATCATGCAAAATACTGGGCTGAAAGAAACACATGCTGGAATCAAGATTTCCTTGAGAAATATTAATAACCTCAGATATGGGGATGATACCACTGGGATGGCAGAAAGTAAAAAGGAACTAAAGAGCCTCTTGATGAAAGTGAAAAAAGAGAATGAAAAAGGTGGCTTAAAACTCAACATTCTGAAAACTAAGATTATGACATCTGGTCCCATCACTTCATGGCAAATAGATGGGGAAACAATGGAAACAGTGAGAGACTTTATTTTGGGGGGCTCCACAATCACTGCAAATGGTGACTACAGCCATGAAATTAAAAGGCGCTTGCTCCTTGGAAGAAAAACTATGACCAACCTAGACAGCATGTTAAAAAGTAAACACATTACCATGCCAGCAATGGCCCGTAGAGTCTAAGCTATGTTTTTTCCAGTAGTCATATATGGATGTGAGAGTTGGACTATAAAGAAAGCTGAGCACTCAAAATTTATGCTTCTGAACTGTGGTGTTTGGGAAGTCTCTTAAGAGTCCCTTGGGCTATAAGGAGATCAAACTAGTCGACTGCAAAATAAATCAGCCCGGAATATTCCTTGGGAGGACTTATGCTGAAGCTGAAGCTCCAATACTTTGGCTCCCTGATTGAAAAACTGATTCCTTGGAAAAAACCCTGGTGCTGGGGAAGATTGAAGGCAGGAGGAGAAGGGGATGGCAGAGGATGAGATATTTGGATGGCGTTACCAACGCAATAGTCTGAGCAAGACATGAGTCTGAGCAAGCTCCAGGAGTTGTGATACACAGGGGAAACCTGGTGTGCTGCAGTCCATGGGGTCACAAAAAGTCAGACACAACTGAGAGACTGAGCTGAACTGAAAATGATTTCCTGAAGATATGCTGCTGATAGATAATGTGTTCACAAGAGTTTAAAACTTATTATTTTGAACGTTGTCTGTAATATTTACAAACTGAGTCTTATCTGCAGGGATATATTCCATACTATTTGGTACTTCTTCCTTCTCTACTTTGAAGTCAAGATGGATAGTTCACCTTGTTTCATAGTAGACATCTCAATTTCTCCTTGTCCATATGTGGTGGATAATATAAACTATAAGGTCACTTTATATTTTGCTATTCATGAAGTCAGGAGACCTGAGTTCTGGTCTAGTTTCCTATTCAGTTCAGTTCAGTCGCTCAGTCGTGTCCGACTCTTTGCAACCCCATGAATCATAGCATGCCAGGCCTCCCTGTCCATAACCAACTCCCGGAGTTCACCCAAACTCATGTCCATTGAGTCGGTGATATCATCCTCTGTGGTCCCCTTCTCCTCCTGTCCCCAATCTCTCCCAACATCAGGGTCTTTTCCAATGAGTCAACTCTTCGCATGAGGTGGCCAAAATATTGGAGTTTCAGCTTCAGCATCAGTCCTTCCAATGAACACCCAGGACTGATTTCCTTTAGGGTGGACTAGTTGGATCTCCTTGCAGTCCGAGGGACTCTCAAGAGTCTTCTCCAACACCACAGTTCAAAAGCATCAATTCTTTGGCACTCAGCTTTCTTCACAGTCCAACTCTCCCATCCATACATGGCCACTGGAAAAACCATGGCCTTGACTAGATGGACCTTTGTTGGCAAAGTAATATCTCTGCTTTTGAATATGCTATCTAGGTTGGTCATAAGTTTCCTTTAAAGGAATAAGCGTCTTTTAATTTCATGGCTGCAATCACCATCTTCAATGAATTTAGTATTTTGTTTTTGTTTTTTTATATCAGAGAGGTTAATCTCTTTTGCTCTGAAAGTGAACACCCTCATCTCTAAAATAAGACAAATGATACCAGCTCTGTCTGCTTCATAGTGAAGTGATGAATACCAAGTGCTTTTGAAAGAGCTTTAAACAATAGAAAGCCATCTATAAACGGAAGGTGTGCTCATCTCCAAAGTGGAATAATAGTATAATATACCATCAGTTCACTCCAGTTCAGATCAGTTGCTCAGTCTTGTCCAACTCTTTGTGACCCCGTGGACTGCAGCACACCAGGCTTCCCTGTCCGTCACCAACTCCCAGAGTTTACTCAAACTCATATCCATTGAGTTGGTGATGCCATCCAACCATCTCATCCTCTGTCATCCCCTTCTCCTGCCTTCAATCTTTCCCAGCATCAGGGTCTTTTCCAATGAGTCAGTTCTTCACATCTGTTGCTTCCTGACCTGCATACAGATTTCTCAAGAGACAGGTCAAGTGGTTTGGTATTCCCATATCTTGAAGAATTTTCCACAGTTTGTTGTGGTCCAGACAGTCAAAGGCTTTGTAATAGACAATAAATGAGTCTTCTCCAATACCACAGTTCCAAAGCATCCCATTCTTCAACACTCAGCTTTCTTTATAGTCCAACTTTCACATCCATACATGACTACTGGAAAAAACAAAGCTTTGACTAGATGGACCTTTGTTGGCAAAGTATGTCTCTGCTTTTTAATATGATATCTAGTTTGGTTATACATTTTCTTACAAGGAACAAGCATCTTTTAATTTCAAGGCTGCAGTCATCATCTGCAGTGATTTTGGAGCCCCTCAAAAATAAAGTTTGTCACTGTTTCCATTGTTTTCTCATCTATTTGCCATGAAGTGATGGGCCCAGATGCCATGATCTTAGTTTTTGGAATGTTGAGTTTTCAGCCAACTTTTTCATTCTCCTTTTTCACCTTCATTAAGAGGCTCTTCAGTATTTCTTCACTTTCTGCCATAAGGGTGGTATCATCTGCATATTTGAAGTTATTGATATTTCTCCTGGCAATCTTGATTCCAGCTTGTGCTTCTTCCAGCCCAGCATTTCGCATGATGTACTCTCCATATAAGTTAAATAAGCAGGGTGACAATATACAGCCTTGACGTACTGCTTTTCCTATTTGGAATCAGTCTATTGTTCCATGACCAGTTCTAACTGTTGCTTCCTCACCTGCATACAGGTTTCTCAAGAGACAGGTCAAGTAGTCTGGTATTCCCATATCTTGAAGAATTTTCCATAGTTTGTTGTGGTCCACACAGTCAAAGGCTTTGGCATAGTCAATAAAGCAGAAGTTTTTTTTCTGGAACTCTCTTGCCTTTTCAATGATCCAATGGATGTTGGCAATTTTCTCTTGTTCCTCTACCTTTTCTAAATCCAGGTTGAACATCTGGAAGCTCACAGTTCACGTACTGTTGAAGCCTGGCTTGAAGACTTTTGAGCATTACTTTACAAGGTCATTTTTATTCATTCATTTTTTCAATAATTCAATCCTCTTTTTTTTTTCCTGTAGTAAAGAAATAGTAAGTATCCTCTCTATGTCAGGGATTATCCTATGTGCTAGAGATGAAGAGATTAAGGGACATAGAGTTTATCCTTCAGGTATTTAGTATCTGTCTAGATTGGGAGACAGAAACGCAAGCAGCTAGTTAATAATAACAGACTGCTGAAGAAATAGAAGAGTCTAATAACTTTGTTCAAGAGAAAGGCTTCATAGTAAAGGCAATGAAGATGAGCTTTGGTAGATTATTATAATTAAAAGTTTGAGGGTAAGAGAATAGAGATGAAGTTCAAGATTTAAGTTGAAGTCTAGGGGTGGGAGGACTGGTAGACTGTTATTTGTACTCTGTTTTTTTTTTTTTCATGAAGAATTTGTTTAGGCAAAACTGCTACACAGAGTCTAAGTGGGGTAAATCAGTAACAGTCTTCAGTAACAGTCATCTGAGTGGTTCACAGTAATTAATTTAATCACACAGCTTTATGCTTTTAGAAGATGTCTGACATCCAGCTTCACTGTAGAGACCAGAGGAACTAGCACTCCAGGGTTACTGGAATAATGCATGTATATGTCTTCCTTTAAGAGGGCTTTCATGCTTAACTGCCAAGTCTTACAAGTCTTACAAAAAATTCAGCCCAATATGAGGGGAACTGACAGGGAGGCGTGGAGGCAAGATATAGATATGTAACTTCCTTAATGATGAAACTGAAGAGATTTAGATGGTGCTCTCCAAAATAGACTTCTTTGGCAAGTTGATTATTTTGAGCTGAAGGAACTTGAGAAACACCAAATGCATAAAGGGCTCTCTGACCTCCTTCTTTCTATCTCAAAAGCAGATTATAAAATTTCTCATGAGAAAGATGACCTTTCTGTGCCGGAAAGAAAAGAACATTCTTGTCACCAGGGACTGGGAATCAACACCAGAATGAACCTGTATGAACAAAGCCTGAGGCCCCTATCCTATTCCTTAGCTCAGGATGGCCGGTATACATCATTTACCTTTCTGTATTTGTACTTCCCATACAAGTGGAGTCTCTGACCTGCTCGTGGATGTGGGGTTCCCATTGATACATCATTAAATTTCATTTTCTGCTGTTAATCTGTCCAATATCAATTTAATTTTTAGGCCACCCAGAGGAATTCTGAAGGATAGAGGGAAGTTTTCTTCCTTCCCAGCAGTATCATTTTTATAAGTAAAGACATCTGCTTGACTAGAACCTGGTTATAGCAGAAAAAAATCTGGGAGTTCCTATTGGAATGCTTTGATAAGTTGATAGCTCAAAAAAAGGGGCTGAGGATGATTTCTTCTCCATTCCTGATTTCTGAAACATAAGTTTTATAAAGTTAAAGATAGGAAAATTCTTTCAAGTATGGATAAAAATTATTTCTTTATAAGCAGATAATAAAAAATTGTGGGTTACTAGTAAACAAGTTTCTGCTTCTATGATTTTATTCAGAGTATATTTTTGCTTTTTGGGAATCTAATAGTATCTTTATATAATAACATTCAGTTCAGTTCATGCACTCAGTCGTGTTTGACTCTTTGTGATCCCATGAATTGCAGCATGCCAGGCCTCCCTGTCCATCACCAACTCCCGGAGTTCACTCAAACTCACGTCCATCGAGTCCGTGATGCCATCCAGCCATCTCATCCTCGGTCATCCCCTTCTCCTCCTGCCCCCAATCTTTCCCAGCATCAGGGTCTTTTCCAATGAGTCAAATCTTCGCATGAGGTGGCCAAAGTACTGGAGTTTCAGCTTTAGCATCAGTCCTTCCAAAGAAATCCCAGGGCTGATCTCCTTTAGGATGGACTGGTTGGATCTCCTTGCAGTCCAAGGGACTCTCAAGAGTCTTCTGCAACATCACAGTTCAAAAGCATCAATTCTTCGGCACTCAGCTTTCTTCACAGTCCAACTCTCACATCCATACATGACCACACGAAAAACCATAGCCTCGACTAGATGGACATTTGTTGGCAAAGTAATGTCTCTGTTTTTGAATATGCTATCTAGGTTGGTCATAACTTTTCCTTCCAAGGAGTAAGCATCTTTTAATTTCATGGCTGCAGTCACCATCTGCAGTGATTTTGGAGCTCAAAAAAATAAAGTCTGACACTGTTTCCCCACCTATTTGCCATGAAGTGATGGAACCAGATGCCATGATCTTCATTTTCTGAATGTTGAACTTTAACCTCAAATATGCAGATGATACCACCCTTATGGCAGAAAGTGAAGAGGAACTAAAAAGCCTCTTGATGAACGTGAAAGAGGAGAGTGAAAAAGTTGGCTTAAAGCTCAACATTCAGAAAATGATCATGACATCCGGTCCCATCACTTCATGGGAAATAGATGGGGAAACAGTGGAAACAGTGTCAGACTTTATTTTGGGGGGCTCCAAAATCACTGCAGATGGTGACTGCAGCCATGGAATTAAAAGATGCTTACTCCTTGGAAGAAAAGTTATGACCAACCTAGATAGTATATTCAAAAGCAGAGACATTACTTTGATGACTAAGGTCCATCTAGTCAAGGCTATGGTTTTTCCAGTGGTCATGTATGGATGTGAGAGTTGGACTGTGAAGAAGGCTGAGCACAGAAGAATTGATGCTTTTGAACTGTGGTGTTGGAGAAGACTCTTGAGAGTCCCTTGGACTGCAAGGAGATCCAACCAGTCCGTTCTGAAGGAGATCAACCCTGGGATGTTCTTTGGAAGGAATGATGCTGAAGCTGAAACTCCAGTACTTTGGCCACCTCATGTGAAGAGTTGACTCATTGGAAAAGACTCTGATGCTGGGAGGGATTGAGGGCAGGAGGAGAAGGGGACGACCGAGGATGAGATGGCTGGATGGCATCACGAACTCGATGGACGTGGGTCTGAGTGAACGTTGGGAGATGGTGATGGACACGGAGGCTTGGCATGCTGCGATTCATGGGCTAGCAAAGAGTTGGACACGATTGGGGGACTGAACTGAACTGAACTGAAGCCAACTTTTTCACTCTCCACTTTCACTTTCATCAAGAGGCTTTTCAGTTCCTCTTCACTTTCTGCTGTAAGGGTAGTGTCATCTGCCTATCTGAGGTTATTGATATTTCTCCCAGTAATCTTGATTCCAGCTTGTGCTTCTTCCAGCCCAGCGTTTCTCATGATGTACTCTGCATATGAGTTAAATAAGCAGGGTGACAATATACAGCCTTGACATACTCCTTTTCCTATTTGGAACCAGTCTGTTGTTCCATGTCCAATTCTAACTGTTGCTTCCTGACCTGCATCTACATTTCTCAAGAGGCAGGTCAGGTGGTCTGGTATTCCCTTCTCTTTCAGAATTTTCCACAGTTTATTGTGAACCATACAGTCAAAGGCTTAGTGCACTAGTAACCGAAACTCGCTGCTTTGACAAAGAACTATAACCACTTGCTGGAATTGTCTTACAATAGGAGGTCTCTTTCCCTGTTGCCAAAAACCAGGAAAATTCAGGAGTCAAGAAAAGGGAAGACATGCCCGCCTATAATATGTCCTGCAAAACTAACCTGAAAGAATTTTAGAGGGGCAAAAGGAGGAGGGAGGAGATGATATATCCTGCTAACCCCCTAGAAACCCTCACACTAGAATCCATCTTGGTTGAGAGAGGCTCATGCCACCAGGAAGAATGAGATATGAGTTAGATGAAATATGGGCCAAGCACGATGATTGGCCAGAGACAACCCAGAAACTGACCTGATTACCATAAATCCTGAGGCTGTGAGCCACGCGGCACAGCAGTTCTCCTGGGTTCCCTTACCCAGCTGCTCTTGGCCTGGTTGCTCATTTACAATGAAGGCTTTTGGTTTGTCAGTACATGTGTCTCTTTGGACAATTTATTTCCCATTGCTAGACAAAGCCCACTCTCTGGCCCATCCCCCTTCTGGCAACATTAATAATTATTTGGTGATTTGCTTTTATGATTTTCTCTAATTTACCTTTTTTTTTTCCTGCATGTGTGCTAAGTCACTTCAGTCATGTCCAACCTCTTGTGACCCTATGGATTGTAGCCCACCAGGCTCTCTGTCCATGGGATTCTCCAGGCAAGAATACTGGAATGGGTTGGCATGCCCTCCTTCAGGGGAACTTCCTGACCCAGAGATTGAACCTGTGTCTTTTATTTCTTTTGCATCCGCAGGCAGGTTCTTTACCACTCAGTTCAGTTCAGTCACTCTTTGCCACTAAACACTACTAATAAAAACAGAAAATTACATTAACATACTTTCAAAGTAAAGTTAGTTTAAAAGCACTAATGGACTAACTTACTCTATAAAGTACACAGTGACTAACTCTTTCATTGTCTGAGGTTTGAAATAGTTCTTTGTGTTAGTCACTCAGTTGTGTCCAACTCTTTGTGAGCCCATGGACTGTCCAGCCTCTGTGCTCCATAGAATTTTCCAGGCAAGAATACTGGAGTGGGTTGCCATTCCCTTCTTCTGAGCTTCCTGACCCAGGGGTCAAACAGGGGGACTCCTGCATTGCAGGCAGATTATTTACCATATGAGCCACTAGTTCATGGGATTAGGCAAAATGGTTTATTTACCATCCAAGGATTCACTGTAAATAGATTTCTTTATTTTTTGTTTTCAAATGGTGAGATGTGGCTCTTAGACAAATACAAAGACCCAATGAATAAAAACATAACACAAACTAGATTTGGGTAAGAATGCCAACTAATTTAAACTTCCAATAATATTCAGTCAGTTCGGTGGCTCAGTCGTGTCCGACTCTGTAACCCCATGGACTGCAGCATGCCAGGCTTCCCTGTCCATCACCAACTCACAGAGCTTGCTCAAACTCATGTCCATTGAGTCGGTGATGCCATCCAACCATTTCATCTTCAGTTATCCCCTTCTCCTCCTGCCTTCCATCTTTGCCAGTATCAGGGTCTTTTCAAATGAGTCAGTTCTTTGCATCAGGTGACCAAAGTATTGGAGTTTCAGCTTCAGCATCAGTCCTTCCAATGAATATTCAGGACTTATTTCCTTTAGGATGGACTGGTTGGATCTCCTTGCAGTCCAAGGGACTCTCAAGAATCTTCTCCAACACCACAGTTCAAAAGCATCAATTCTTCAGTGCTCAGCTTTCTTTATAATAAAGTCCAACTCTCACATCCACACATGACCACTGGAAAAACCATAGCTTTAACTAGACAGACCTTTGTCAGCAAAGTAATGTCTCTGTTTTTTAATATGCTATCTAGGTTGGTCATAGTTTTTCTTCCAAGGAGCAAGTATCTTTTAATTTCATGGCTGCAGACACCATCTGCAGTGATTTCAGAGCCTCCCAAAACAAAATCTGTCACGTATTTACTGTTTCCCCAACTATTCTCCATGAAGTGATGGGACTGGATCCCATGAACTTAGCTTTTTGAATGTTGAGTTTTAAGCCAACTTTTTCATTCTCTGCTTTCACTTTCATCAAGAGGCTCTTTAGTTCTTCTTCACTTTCTGCCATAAGGGTGGTGTTATCTGCATATTTGAGGTTATTAATAGTTCTCTAATAATATTATTTCTCCAATAATATTAGTCAACAAACTTTTAAAAGCATATTTTAGACAATTGGCTTCCGTCATGAAGATTCTTTCTTTCCCCTTCCATCCTCCTTCCTTCTTCCTTTCTCTAACCTCAAATCAAGCATACAAATAATTTGAAGCAGCTGCATCTCAAGGTATAAAAGAAGGAAATGGACTCGGTTGGGTTGAAATGGGAGCTGCCTACTTGTCTCTTGGTTTCTGCTCTTTCTAGCCAAGTTGAAAATAAAAGGTTTTTCAGAAACATTAGGATTTCTCTAATCCCAACTAGAAAATTCTTCCTATAACCTTAGATATATCATAATTCCCTAATTTTATACTGTAGGGGTAATAAATCTTGCCACCTCAAAATGTCTCTTTGGCAGGAGGATTAATTTAGGTTGATTATTTTTAAGGCCCTGTGACTCAGGAAAAAACATGGACCTTCCCTCTAACTGCCTAAAGAAGATATTAATAGATAGAAGACCTGTTCCATGAAGGGTGTTATGACCACAGATAACTAGGGTGTGAACCCGGTATGGCAGACAGGGAGGAACCTAGCAAATTCTGTTTGTTAACATCCTTCTCTGTGTCCCATTCTCTCTGCCTGCCTAACAAAAATTTATTTACTAAATATTTGTTTTTCCATCTTCATGTGAATTGTTTTCCTACCTGAAATCCCAAGCCACCACTCAAAAACATCCTCTTATGTCTTTGGCTGAATATGGTATATAAGGTGAGGGTTTCAGCCATTTTGGCAAATGACTCATTTTTCCTGGGTCTCTCCCATGTATACATGTTATTCAACTTTGATTTTTTCCTGCTAATCTCTCACATGTTAATTCTCAGATCAGCAAGAATAATATAGAAGGGCACAGGAAGTTTTCTTCCTCCCTAACAACACATCTAGTTTCGGTGATTTTTTGGCTATCTGGATGATTGGGAGGCAGTGACTGTAAAAGGGAGGAAGCTGGTCAGGCCTTAACATCCATTTTGTCCCAATTCTTAGCTATTCTCTGTGTCATTCTATCAGACGGCAAAAGTGCTACTTCATAAATTATCAGCACATGATAGAATGGGGAAACATCAGCTAAATTTCCTCCCATTATTCTTGCAACAAATGGGCAAGCTAATAAACAGATTAGTTAAGTTAAGTGCAAGTTCCCATTTCAGGGACAGGCTTTTGGAACTCTCAAGTTTATCTGGCAATTAACAAGCTGGGAAGAATATGAGTTTTGGCTCAAATTCATAGGTATTGAAGTACATTTTTCAAAAATGCAAAAGGTATTGGGACTAGTTTTTACCTCATAGAAGAAACCTGAAGCTCCAAAGGGGATGTGCTCAAGTATCACTGAAATAATTTGAAATTTGGTTCCCAGGTAGAATCTTTTTGAGCTTCCACATGAGTGGTTTCTCAACAAAAATGTCAACAATAATCATAACCTTAAAACACAATCATAACAAAAATATTTATGGCTAAAATCTATGAGATTGTTATTCTGTTTGGGCCCATTTGTACTCATTGTTTACTGAAGACCAAGCTGGTGGAATTACACAATATCTAGAATGATCATGGACTTCATTTAGAAATAAGACTTTTATCACATTATAAAACATTAATGAAATGGGAAATGGCATATACATCCTATAAAAGACCTTTTTTTCTGGGAAGTCTCTGTGATCTGCAGCATTTGTGTGAATGCTAATACTTCTTAACAACCACTGACTCCTACTCTTCTACCTTAAGCAATAAATAATAACAACTTCACACTCTCATTCTTGGACAACAAATGTAGATTTCTTCAAGTATGTTTCTAAGACTGGAATGGTTGAAGGACATTTTTATTGTTTGTGAAGATAACACGGAGAAGAAGGCGTATTAAAAGTGACATTGATATAAGTACTGTTTTTGTATGGACTACTCTGACAAAAAAAAAGACTGATGATGTTGTTTCAACACTCATTTTACAAAAGAGAAAAAAAAATGATTCCATTTAATGATATTGTTACATAAGCTTAATTATCCAAGCCCCCGACTCCAAATACAAGCACAACATTACAGTAAGTAGTTAAAATGTCTCTTTTCATATTTTACATCCAGTAATCAGAACAGCATGTATTCAGAGACTATCACAGTAAATGAACCCCTTATGGACCTATAATGAATTTTTTTTTAAAGAGTGTAGATCTTATTTCTAGTTTTGACTGCTTACATGGGTCTGAACATTATTTTTATTGATAGAAAACTCTTACTGATAAAATTTTTAAATCAGCCTTTATTTGCATGCAGTTTTATTTGCTTCATAAAACCAGTATTGCCATCACTTAGCAACACCTTGAACAGTTTTCACATGAAAAAGTGAGTTTACTACGTTACATCTATGTGCTTATCATTTAGAGAAATAATCTCAGCAATTTCTCTTGAGATTTTATTCACTGAAAAGAGGGCATTTTAAAAAAGCTCTGGACTTTTGAGGCAAAACAATTGGCATTGTATTTTATGCCTGAATAAATGTTTGTAGTTTATAGCAGTTTCCTAGCATTCTCCTTTTAAACAATGCCTGTCTCAAAATCAACATTGCACTCAATGATTTTCTATTTTTGTTTTACTTGATCAGTAACAGGGGAAGAAGAATATAATGGGCTCTTCAGAAAGCCTGTTCAGGGTAGCATGGAACTTAAGGGAAAGCTATTCATTTAATGATTTCAAGGCAGTTTACATTCTCACTACCCAGTTCACTTCTGTAAACAATTGGTGCTTGATGAGTGCCCAAGGGGTAAAACACTGACTGCACATTTCTGCTACATTTACAGGGATAAAGCAGTACACATGTACAAAGCGTGTGAGGCAAGAACTGCTGCATGCTTTTGCCAGCGTTCAGCTCAGAAAACAAGACCAAATGAAACAGAATGCAAAACAGGTTAAAATTATGAGTGTATGTGCTAGTTTGAATATTCTAATATGAGATGTCCAAAAGAAAAATATGCAGTTGGGTTGAATAAGAATATATATATTTTGAAATTAAAATGTATATAGAAAACAGAATGGGAATGTGAAATTGTTAAATATTTAATTTGAAGGAAATCTATATTTAAATGACTCAATTTTTACAAAACCAAGTTTATACAGGGAAAATCCCAAAGACTGAATACAAAAACATTGGAAATGAAATACATTTTTACCTAAAAACATGATAACTTGGAGGCTGAAAACTCTTCAATTAAAAGTGTTATCTATGCAATATGTTTTCTTAACTAAACATTTTTTTTTTAATGTTTAAAACCTCCATTTGTTGGTTTTTCAGTGATAACACAATGTTTCAAAAGAGAATGGCCAGTTTCATAGTTTCCTTTTCCTTGAACCAAAATGAAATACTTTAACAAAACATCATTTTAGTGAATCACTTAACTGAATCACTAGCAGTGAATAGCTCAAGGTCTTGTTTAAAGAACCTCAATAATACCAAAAAGCAGAAGAGAATATGAAAAGAAAGAAAATCTGGACTAAGTATGATCTGAAAAATTAATTTAAGACATTCTTTTTTCCCTTTGCTTCTTCCAACAAAGTAATGGGAATCTTTCACATACAATTGGCCTCAAGCAGTCCATGAAATACAAAGAATATAGAGACAGGGAACTGAAGCTAAAATTGTTTCAAAGACCTCAATCTACACTATCCTTCAGTATGCAAGTAAAACATTAAAGGTGTAATAGGGAAAGCCTAGGTTGTAGGAGGAGAGAAATGGAATCCTGTGTAAATATTCATATTCATGATTGAAAACACTATAGAGTATATGATCTAAAATATTCACCTTATATTTTAAGGGAAATGCATCACTGTGGCAAAAATCAAGTATTATTAATGCAATCTCTATTAAAATAACCAAGAATCGTGCATTTATTTTTTAAAATTGTAATTTTTGAGTTTACTATTTATCTATACAAAAGAATTACATTAAAAGATTGCACTATAGATAATACTGAAAGCTAATTGTTTTATATATAAATACATATATACATATAGATTATAAATAAATATAAACATATATTCATATTCAAAATCATATCTTCCCATACCACATTCACAATTGTATATATATATATACACACATATGCTATGCATTAGCATATATTTGCATGAATATAAACATGTATAGTATATTATACATTGTTACATATGTACACATATGTTATACAATTCTATAAATAATACATATTATATATAATATATATTACTAGCAGATGCCAAAGTCTTTCATATAATGCCAGTTCATTCATATAATGGCATGAAATATGAAGCAGCAAGGACTAAGCCAGTTATGAAAATTCATTAACCTGAGGATACATATATAAATATTTTTTTGTAAAGTGAGTTCAGCATCTGTTATACCCAATAATCTGTTTTGAGGATCTAATTATTTTACTTTGTTTATAAAAAAAAAAAGAAAAGGAAGTAAATTTACAATAAGGCTAGGATCATATTACTAAATAATTAAGTATAAAATAATATTTGAAGTCCTTTAAATACTCAATTACCTCTAAAATTCTCAGTAATAATAATGGCAAACATATATGTTGTATGATCAGGCTATGTTCTAAAAACTTATATTAAGTTACTACCTTGTCTGTGAAGTTTTAGAGTTGACATCAATAATAGTTTCTTCTCCGTCTAAACTAGATTGGTGCCTGTTTAGAGACAGTATAGTATGGTTCAGAGTTCATCAGTATTGAGCAATGTTCTCCTCTTTTCCCACAGAAAATAGCTCTCAGATACTCATTTAATTTAGTCATTATTGACTTAATTTTCTTTTATTGTAATTTTAAATAAATATGATCAAACATACTAGATATAAACTCTTTGTGTTTACAGATCTAAAAAATTATAAAACCATATTTTCAAATTAAACAAGAACAAATCTATGAAATTATCAAGCCGGATTATTCTTTTTGGACATGAATAATTTTTATATCTAATAATTGCTATTTTAACAAGTCTGTCAGTCTAAAAGTGTGCCCCAAAATGTAACCCAGGAAGATTTTAAAGTTTTTACCTAGTTAAAATTTCTTCCTTGAAATAAATAAAAATTCAATGATAAAATGTCTGTGATAACAAGTCGTACTTTTATTTTATTAAATAAATTAAGAAATGAATATGTTACCCTATATAAAGTTCTTTCTATCAAGCTTGGAGGCTTCCACTCAACTGAAACTGCTTGTTGAGTTTAGCAGTGACCCCCAAATTGTGAATCTAGTGGTCATTTGCAACCTTGATTGTATTTAGTAGCCAGCAGCATCTAAGGTGGTTGATGACTGCCTTTCTAGAAACATACATGCTGCTTGGCTTTCCATATACCACACTGTTCTTGCTTTTCATGCCAACTCTCTTGTGTCCTCTTCTCACTTTCCTTTATTGATTTACCTAATTTCTCTGACCTCTAAAGTTAGAGCTCTAGGCATCAGTCTTCTCTATACTCTTTCCTCCCTATACCCACTATTGAGAATTTCAATCTTGTCTTCCACAGACATGCCGTTACATATGGCCACCAGCCTCTTTCTTACTTAGATTGCTGCAGTAGCCTCCTAACTGACATGGTTCTTATTTTGGACCTTTACTATCTGTTTTTGACCGTGCAACTAGTGATTTTCTCCCCCTGAAAACTCACCTCACTTTAATCCTCTACTCAGAGCCCATGTAACTCTCATCATATTCAGAATCAATCTAAATCTATATGGTGGCCTCCATATTTCTGCCTAATCTGGTTCTATGCCTTTTTCATTCTAATACCTTAACCTTGCTCAGTCTGCTCCAGAACACTGACCTCTCTGATGTTCCTTGAACACAGCAGGTACCCTGCAGCTTAGGCTCCCTACTTAGACTGCCTCTTCCTGGATTGCTCTTTTCCCAGATAACTTGAAGGCTTGCTCTGTTTACTTGATTACCCCCAATCAATTCTGGGATTAACTATGACCTTCTCAATGAAGGTTTCACTGACCACCCACTTTTAAATCATAATCCCATAACCTCATAGATCGCCTCATCTCCTCCCTATGCCCTGCTTCATTTTGTTCACTATCATTTAACACCATTTTATAGTTCCATGCATTTTATTTTATTATCTGTTTTTCCTCACCAAAATGCACAAGAGTGCAGGCATTTTTCTGTGCTTAGTTTCTCTATCCTCAGTTCCCGACAGAATGAATCGTATGTTCTGCTCACTCAGTATCTTGGAAAATAGTAAAAAGCAAAATAATTTATCTTTACTACAATGTCAGATGGGGTCCAGTTGTTGTTTTTTCACGAGAAAATACTGAGCTAATGGTAGCCATACAAGTTTACGAAAGCAGAATTCTCAAACTAATGAGAATATATCTACAAACTTTTAAGTAGCAGAATCACTTGTCTACGGCTTAATTTCATGGCCTTTGGATGCCGAAGGTTTGGTTTAAATCCTGGTTCTGATACTTTCTAGCCCCGTAACATCCAAAAGTTTACTTAATTTCTCTAAGCTTCAATTTCCACATCTGTGGAATCAATAAGAAATTTTCATACAATTACTATGAGGGTTCAGTGAAGCAAATGATCTGACCTTCATGATTATTTGCTGTTTAATTATATTGTGGTTTTACTTTTAATTTTGATGTTATTATTATAAGACCTCTATGGCAGGGATCTTGAGTGTCTAGGTAAGGAGGGAGATAGTGATATAAAGCCAACCTGGCTGACTCAAGAGAAGCTCAAATCTGTAACAGTGTCCTCAATGGCATCCCACTTCTAACCATTTAAACAATCATCCTTCATTGGAAAAATAAAGATTTTACACTCATATTTTAATTCCATTCCTGCTAAGAGACGATGAGACAAAAGGAGGCTTTTAGAAACAGAGAATCATTTCAGTTTCACAATTAAATGTTCATTCAGTGCAGTGACTATGTACATAAGTGTTTCTGAAAATACGGTGTACTCTAAGAAGAGCCCCGTGTATCCAGAGTCTTTATTCATATTAGCGCATACTGCATAAAAACTGTAAAAGTCTCAAATGGACATTGGTTTGCTCTTCCTTTGTAATTGCTTTGTCTGTACTATTGAGTGACATATTTCTGAGGTTTATGAAGTAGATCCTGGGATTCTGTGTTTTGTTTTTGGTAAAGCATTCTTAAGATATAACTGACAGATAAACTGTAAGA
The DNA here is from genome assembly GCF_042477335.2 of Ovis canadensis. Taxonomy (NCBI): domain Eukaryota; kingdom Metazoa; phylum Chordata; class Mammalia; order Artiodactyla; family Bovidae; genus Ovis; species Ovis canadensis. The sequence continues at coordinate 132,846,184 of NC_091247.1, read as the reverse complement.
TATTAAAAGTATACAATATAATGATTTGATATACATATATACTGTGAAAGGATTCCCCTCATGAAGTTAATTAACACTTCCATCACCTCCATATATTTACTCTGAGTGTGTGCATGAGAACATTTAATTATACTGTCTTAGTAAATTCCAATGATATAATACAGTGGTGCCAGCTATAGTCACCATGGTATAAATTAGATTTTCACCGTACTCATCTTATGACAAAATTTGTACCCCTTGGTTGGAAGAGGTCGTTGAAAGGATAGGATATGTCTGCTGGGAGACCTGAGAGCTGGACCCAGGCAATCAGAGGCTCCTCTCCCCTCCCCTGTCCTTGGAATGTGTGTTCTACTTCCCACAGTGGTGGCTAACTTCAAAGACTTAGCCTTGAGAGTACAATGTGTGGCTGAGGCCATCTGGATGGTGTACTTGACTGAATCCAGTTCCGGTTTGCGTATAAGCTTGGAAGATTCTAGTGGGTAGGTGCAGACATTTTTCATCTTGTAGTCACCCAAGATAAGCTTTGAATGTAAGTTCTCTTGCTTAGGGAACCTTCCACCTACCAATAAGGAGTGGCCTGCTTCTCTCTTTAGTCTCTCCTTGCTCTCCATGCACTGGAGCCTGTTTTAGATTTCCAGGGAACTCCTGAGGTTATAAGACAATATTTCCCCCCACCTCAACTCTCCCCATTTTCCCTACCCCCCAGCCACATTTTCCTACTCTATTTCTGTGAGTTCAACTTTTTTTTTTTGGTGGGGTGGGGGAGGAGTTCCACATCTAAATGACACCATGCATAATCTGTCTTTGTCTGGCTTATTTCACTCAACATAATGTCCTTCAGTCGCATCCATGTTATTGCATATGGCAGGATTTCCTTCTTTTTTAAGGTTAAAAATATTCCATTGTGTGTATGTTTGTGTGTATATACACATATATAATCACATTTCCTCATTCATTCATCTGTTCATAAACACTGATGTTGGGTCCAGACTCTGGCTATTGTGAGTAATGCTGCAGTAAATGTAGGGTGCAGGTATTTCTTTGACCAATGGTTTCATCTGGGGTTCTCTTAAACTAAGACTTCCCTACCTTCTTTGTCTATGCGTCAAAATATTTATCTGAAACTAAGTAGGACAAAACATCGATTTATTTAATCACTAATGTTTGGAAAGAATAAAATATTTCTCTAGTTTATACACCAGACTCAAGTGTAAAAAGGCAACATATTTTAAGTTTATTTTCTTCTAAAAATATCAATAATAGAAAAACTGAACATAGAAAAGTATACAATGAAATCTTATATTAACTTGAAAACTTCCCTGAGCTACCTGTAGAGACAGTCATGCTTCCGTTAAAGCTGGAAGACCTCCTTTCCCTTTAACTTGATTTCATGAGTGAATCATATCTGATACAGTCAGCATTTCTGACTCAGAATTAAACTGTTATGAATAAACAATACATCATTATCCAGCATATGGAAGAACTCAAGGTCACAATTTTACCAGAATATTTTCAATATGGCAATTCTTAACTAATTTATTCCTTTAGAATTCATGATTTAATTCGCTTACTTTTATCTTCAAAATAAAAAGTGGGCTTTTTAATTTCAACTTTTCTTTTCTCCTAAAGCAAGATATGGTTATCTTAATACATTATTTCCCTCATCTCAGTTCAAAATGAGACGGTCACACTAATGAAATTATTCTTGTTTTTGTTGTGTTTTAGTTGCTAAGCCATGTGTGACTCTATTGTGACCCCATAGACTGTAGCCCACCAGGCTCCTCTGTCCATGGGATTTCCCAGGCAAGAATACTGGAGTGGGTTGCCATTTCCTTCTCTAAAGGAGATCTTCCCAACACAGGGATTGAACCCACCTATCCTGCTTGGCAGGTGGATTCTTTTCTGCTGAGCCACCAGGGAAGACCGAAATCACTCTTTGCTGTCCTTTTTAACCATTGGAGCATATTTTAGTGCAAAAGTTTATGGACTGTGGCTGTAATTTACTTATTGTAGTCTATGAACAGGTATTTCCAATACTTAATAACCCTTCTATTCCTGAATTAGTTCAGTTCTACTATAAACAATTTGGTGAGCACTTATGTGCTAGTCACTGTACTACAGACAGTGTCAGCAAAATGAAAATGTATAACTTCTATATAAGTTATATAGCATCTTCATTACTTGTAGGCTCTGAGACGTTAGAAAATTCATAATAATACAAAATGAAAAAGTAATCTTTTAAATTCTTTTGAAGTAATCTAAATTTAAAAATTACTTTAAAACTGGGATAAAATAGAAGGAGAAGAAAGATACAATTAAAGATTATAGTGCACATAATATTTTAAAGGATTACAGCTTTTATAGATATTGGGGCCAAAACCATGAAGAAAATTCCTCTAGTTATTTGTTTTGATCAAAAAAAATAACATACACATGTCTTCACATTTTGAATATTCATATGTACTAGACTTTTGAGAGTTATGGTTTATTATTAGGATGTGTATCTGGAAGGTTACTATTCTGTACTTTTAATTAAAGACATATCCATAATCCATTATATATCCATATGTAATCAAGCATATGATTACACATTGTGTGCATGCCTGCTAAGTTTCTTCTGTCGTGTCTGACTTTTTGCGACCCTTTGGACTGTAGCCCACCAAGCTCCTCTGTCCATGGAATTCTCTAGGCAAGAATACTGCAGTGGGTTGTCATGCCCTCCTACAGGGGATCTTCCCAGCCCAGAGACTGAACCTGTGTCTCTTGTAGGTTCTTTACCACTAGCACTACCTGGGAAGCCCATGATTATGCATTAGGTTAGATTAAAGGTGTTATATGAAATGAGACCACAACTGGCGGCCTCACTCATACTGCTGCAAAGATAAATAGGCTGATAGTGAAATGAGAGGATAAGGAATTCAGTATAATAGTACTTCAATACCAACATATCTGAAAGGACACTTTCAAACTGGATTTATTTATTGAATAACCATTATTAAAATCTCCTATGTACCATGCACAGAGAATGCAAAGATGAAATAAAACAGTCCCTGCCTCCAACAAATGCAGTGTTATGCTCCCTTTTGACAGCCCCAGATCCCAACAGCTGTCTTAGAAATAACAGATCAGAAAATATGACTCATGATGACTCCCACAAGAGGTGATCTTTCTCCTGCATCTCTTACAAACAAAGCAAAATCAAGGATCAAATGGACTGCTTTACTCTCATTTAATTAAAAAAAAAAAACCTTCATAAACCATTCTTGTAAATTATTGCTACTTATCTGCAATAACATTTACATTATATAAATAGATCTCCTCATCATTAAAGTACATTGTTTGCTCATGAAATCTGATATTAGAGTGAACAAATAAAGATTTGGAATGTGACACCCAAAGGTCACTGCCTGATGATTCAGTGGTTAAATGTTAAAGGTAGTATATACTTTTATGAAAAAAATGAAAAAAAAAAAGCATCTGGAGCAAATGCTTTGACAAATGAAGCTTTTCTTTATCCTTATGAACAATGACTGCTTTCCTCTCTAAGGAAAAATCTCATTAGTATTTCAAAGATAATAAACCAGTAAGTTGATCAAACTGTCCCTGGAAGATAAAGTGTCAAATATATAAATGCTATTCATCTGTGAACACCTTTTTCTCCCTTTGAAAAAATAGTGATTCTCATAATTTTCTCTGACAGGGGATAAAAATAGAGCTTGGAGAAAAGCACCATTCTTTTAATGAAGGTTTTTCTCATTGGGAACCCCAATGTCTCAGCTTTCTGCTGACGTTTGTGCCTTTTGATTTTTATAGTGCAGCTTCATCTTTTGGCAGCTTGCTCTGACGCAGAACCAATTTATATTTGCCTAATTAGAATTCAGAAGGCAATGAAAGGTTGGAGATCTTTTAAACTGTTTGCCAAAATCTCTTTCATGGCTATAATTCAAATTCTTTAATTCAATGACATTTTATTTAAAATTATCCAAATTAGATAAATCATGACAAGGCAGCTAAGAGCACACCACTTTGAAATTCAAACTATAGCCAACTATATGCGTGCTGTGCTTAGTCGTTCAGTTGTGTCCGACTGTTTATGACCCCATGGACTCTAGCCCACCAGACTCCTCTGTCTGTGGGGATTCTCCAGGGGAGAACATTGGAGTGGGTTGCCATGCCCTCCTCCAGGGGATCTTCCCAACCCGGGGATCGAACTCAGGCCTTCTGCATTGCAGATGGATTCTTTACCATCTGAGCCACCAGGGAAGCCAAAGAATACTGAAGTGCTTAGCCTATCCCTTCTCCAGGGGAACCTCCTGACCCAGGAATCCAACCAGGGTCTCCTGCATTGCAGGTGGATTCTTTACCAGCTAGCAACCAGGGAAGCCTGTATATATGTGTTCTCTAGGCAAGAATACTAGAGTGGGCACCCACTCCAGTATTCTTGCCTGGAGAATTCCAAGGACAAAGGAGCCTGGTGGGTTACAGTCCATGGGGTCACAGAGTCGGGCATGAATGAGCAACTAACACACACACACACACACACACACACACACATATGTGTGTGTATATATATATATGTATATATATACTCGATGTATTATGTATACATAATATTTTACAATGCAAAATATTGACTTGAGGATAAAAATTTCAAGTAGATGTTCACCTGAACCTCTTGCAGAGGATCAACTGAAGAATCATTAAAGGGAAAAATTGCCTTTTCTTTTAAAATGACTTGTAAAACAGGTACATCTAAATCAGTATATTCAGGGTCCCTGTTGGAGGCCACTTTGACTAAAACTGTCATTTTTCTCACTCTTCCCCCCCATTGGTGTTTTCCTGGATCTCACCCAAGACATCTGCTCAGCTGTGCTGTGGCCTTTAAACACGATCATGCTGTGATTAGCGGCATAGAATGCTTGGTGCTGGGACTGGGTTGTATAATACAGTTCACTGTTACTTACCCTGCTCCTCCTGCGCATTTGCTAAGCAGATGGTCAAGGTTAGGGGCACATCTGTGACCGTGAAAGAAATGTGTTTTCAGTGCAACCCCCACTGACCTAAACAGAGAATGAACTCCTGGTCTTTGCCTTGTTAAGCCCTTACTCTAACAAAACAAGATAATCAGTTCAGGTGCTAAGTCAATAAACTAAGGAAACACTAATTTATGCCCAAGACGAAAATAATCAGGCTCATGGTGATATTTTGTCGTGGCAATATATTTGTTTGGGCCAACATCCCAGAAGGAAAATACTGAAGATTCCAAAAGTAGAGGACAAAGACAGGGTCAGGTTCTACAAAAAATACTTAGTGAAGAATAGCTAAAATGCTGTGGGCAGTTTACATGAAATGAGACAGAGGAGGGACACAGTTTGGAAGTCTACAAGAAGCACCCATTGAAATCTAAAAACCAGGTAGTTACCATAACCATAAGGTTGAGAATTATCTTAAACACCTTATACATATTACCTTAATTCTCAAAATATTCCCACAAAGTAGATGTCTCTATTCACATTTTACAGCCTGAGGAATCTAGCATTCAGAGAAATTATCTGACTTTCTCAAGATAAATATCTTCTAAGGTCAACATTCTTAAGAATTGAAAAGAGGATAAAATAAAGTCATCATTTTAAAAATAATAGTGTTATTCAAGTGCCTACATTTTCAAAGAATTAAAGAAAAAAACCTGGAATGTATTTGAGTATATTATAAAAGAAGTGGGAGAGGATGTAACGTGGGATTTGGACCCACCAGAACAGGTTCTGTTCTGCCAAACTTTCACATTTATTAATGAATCTACACGCATGAGTGACATCTTGATATTTATGTCTGAAAATGTGCAGGGCATCTTCTCAATAGGCAACATTTGCTAAGGCTGCTGGTTCTAAAATAAGTGACAGTAAGGGTAGCAAGTTAGCTGGGTAATAATGATTATAAGGAACAAGAGGCAATGCCTTGAGAACTTAAGAAAAATTTGATTAAGATTCAGGCTAATGTTGAGGTTTGTGTATTAAATATTTCAATTTGAGTGAAAGGTTGAAATGAATATTCACACTGGAAGTATTTATACACAGATAAAGCTAAAGACTCTAATAAATTTCATAGTTTAAACTAATGTTTTGTATGTCTATGTAAATAAGGCATAATCATATACAGAAGATAACATACTTTCCTCTATTATGTCATAGATATAATACATATATAGCTATTTGTACCATTACCCATCTTACAAATATAATAAATGTGCATATGCTATTAATTTATCTATCATACATCATTAATATATGATTATTAACTGTATTATAGCTATTTATGCATATAAACCACCTTAGCTCTTAAATATAATATGTGCTATTTATGATATGATTACTCATTATAGTTTATAGTTCATATGTTCTTTTTATCATCTTTTCAGAACCAAAAAGAAAAATTTGATATTCCTCCCTTCAATTATTCAATGTAAATAGGACTATATTATGAAGCCATTAAGATCCATCTCTACTATAAGACAGGCCAATGAGGTTTGGAACCTTATGTATTTTTATTACTATCAATCTCCTAAACCTAGAACTAAGGCATAAATATTACAAAAGCTATTTTTTTTTAAAGAAAGCCAAACCATAAAATACCCAGAACTAAAACACTGGAAAAGCTAGGTAACAAAATAATACCAATTCTTACTTCACAATATACCAAAAATTTATTGTAGGAACACTAATGTCAATGAAGAAAAAAATATTGAGTTGTGAAAGTTGAAAGTTTGAAACAAAAGTTAAAATAGAAGTCCCTTTGATTAAAATTACATCACTTCATCAACGTAGAACTTCTATGTAAGACAAATGTCATAGTAAGATTCCTTTTTTGAAATAAGTATATGTGTCTTACAGCTTTGTCCTATGGATGACTGGAAAATTTTACCATTTTCTTCTTTTTTTAAAAGTTGATTTGTTCATAAGTCCCCTACCTAGCACACTTTTTCTTCTACTAAATCCAAATTTTGTTTTTGTCTTTTTTTCCCTCTTTGTACTCCCTTTCCTGAGAAGCAAACCATTTTTCTGTTTTTATCCCTAAGTCTCTAAAAGTCTTATCTATTGCTATATAAAAACTGGCTTCAGTCCAGAAGAAAGAGTATAAAGAATTTACCAGATGGAGAAAATTAGAATACCACTTTGGGGGGATCCCCATATGTGTCCAGGTTCTTGCTGGAACCTTTGGTCTTTACATCATCTTTAACCTCAATCTCTGACATTCCTTGTGCGACAATACTCTGATCTATGAACACTGATCTATGAACAATGGCCTTTACCCATTCTGTTATCTGTTTTTTCCTGAATTCCTAACCTTTAACCAGTGTCTTCATCTTGAACTCACACTCAAACACAATTCATTTAAGCAGATGCTTATGATTTTTTTTTCTGCTAAACGACAGGGACTGTGATAGGTCCTTAGAACACAGACCTGAGAAATAGTCCACTTTTCTCCAAGGATTGATGCCTTTGTTTCCTCTCTGCCTTCCCACTGTCATAACCTTATGCCAGTTGGCTCCCATTGTCACTGCGTTATTGGAATCATTCTCTCAAAGGTTGCCAGTGGTCTCCTTGTTCCAAAATGAAATAGCTGTTTTTAAAAATGTGATATTCTCTTTCTCCTTGACTTTCCTCTTATTTCTGGTTCTTTTGCACATCCACTTGCAACTCTGCCGCCTGTCTTGTTTCTTACAAAGCATTGATTATACTCCAGCCTCTACAACAGTTTCATTGTATTTGCTTTGGTGTTATTTGACTGACCCACCTAAGTTTGCCGAATATTAGATCTTGATCTTCTATCCTCGTTTTGCACTGTCTTCCAAAATTAAAACAAACAAACAACAACAACAAAAATCTCTAACTTCCAAACAAATTCAGGCAGAACTATATTTTATTTATCGTGTTTTATTTGTTCACTAAGCATCTTTTATTTATCTCTAAGCCTGCTCTTTTACTTAAGCTTTGTACCTATGAAGTGAGAAGGTAGATTAAATATTTAAGAAATCATGACTTTTAACAATTCTATGGCAGGGGAATAGCAAATGCAACTTGTCTTAGCAGTTCCACATTTACATTTATAGTTGCTTGCTTGCTTCATCATTTTTATCTCCACTAAAAAGTTCTAGCAGAAAATATTCTTAACGTTAACACATCCATAGTTTAATAAATTGCTTTTCTCCTCTAATCCATCCTCTCTTTTATATATCCACATTTTTATTAGAAATACCTTGAATATAAGCCTGAATTCAAGAGCAAGCAAAGTCTATTTGGAAAATAAATGATGAGCTCAGTCTTTCTTTGAAATATTGCCATTGTTCCAATCTGAAAAGCTGGAATACATGGGGATTTCTTCTTTTTCACTTTCCAGATAAAAGAAGTTTCTAAATTCTCCAGATTTAGCACCAGCAATTAAAGTAATAGTAACTAACACCTGATTTTGGAATATAGCTCGGAAGTTTACAATACTTCCTCTTACATATTTTCTCATTAAATGGAGAGAAGATGGGTATGTAAGATAGTTGCAGTATTACATCATCATAATCCTGTGAATTTGGTCCCATTTAACAGATAGATATGCCAAGGCTGTCTTAAGAGATTTATAATTCAGAATTTATGCTTTTTATTCCATATGACACTACTTCATGATATTGACTTCATGATAGTGACTCTCAAACTTGCTTTTTTCTTCCTATGTCTATTATCATACAGTTTAGGATTTATTACTTCCAATTTAAATTAGTAGAATGCTTTATTTTGTATCACTACATCTTTGTTATTTCTTGATACTATTCATATTGCACATTGTCATCATTCTCTGTTGCATTATATTTCATTTAAAATGTTTTTTCTGATTATAAAATAGACAAAGAAATTCTCAGATGCCTGAAGATGTTTTATTTGTTGTATTTTGGTATTTATTATTTTGGAAGAAAAATCTGAGGCCCTGTTAAATTTTGGTCTTTTTGTTTTCTTAATTGGGTATTCTTAGAAATTCATCCACTTTTACATACATACGTCTATGTCTAATTATTGAACTATTTTAGAATACTACGTTTAAGTTTCTTGTGATTGTTAAACATTTTTCTCTCCTTCCAAATTTCATGTAACAAGTAAATTTTACCTTCCATCTTCATTTCTATTTTGCTAACAGTATTCTCACATATTAATTTGAAAAAAGGGAGAAAAAAGAATGAGGCAAACTAGTCTGAAAACTAATGAGGTAAAATTTCACTTTAAGAATTTAGAAAAATCACAATATACATAAAATGAAAGAAATGACATAATAAAATTTTCAACAGACTTCATGATGTAGAAAGCAAATAGAATAGAAAATCTCAACAAAATAAAAAGTTAGCTCACTAGAAAGACAAATAAGATCAATAAACATTTAGCAAGAATAATAATGACTTGAAATCACCCTAAATTTTAAGAAATAGATACACCTTTAGGGAGTAATTTAAATAGTGCACTGGTCTTTACTAGCTAATGTCTATATTCTTTCAGTTCTAATATGGAAACTTTTAGCAACTGTTTCTGATCAATAAAATGTAAATATACCATGGGGTCTAGATGTATTCTGTATTTAAAACTATAATTGAGACTAACAATATGGAAGCTAAATATTATAGAATAAAATTTGTTTCACGAAAAGAAAAAAATAAATCATTCGATTTCTGCCCCTGAGACCTCTTAAATTGAAAATGTCTAGAGGAAAATTCATTAGTTTGATTTATTTGGGAGATAAAAAATTTCAGCTCAATAAACCTTTGTTGAGTGTGCCAGATATAGTGAAATGCTTGAAAGCTCTCTCTCTCAAGTTCCTAAAGAGAGGTCCTTTGCCAAGCTTCAAGACAGATATGAAGCCATCAGATTTGTTTCCATGTGAGGATTCTATGAGTCAAAAAATGTAAAAACTACAGCAAGAAAAAGATGAAGATACTGCTCTTGTGTGTGTGAGTATATTTATATATGTGTATAGAGTATCAGGATAAAACAAAGACTATGCCATGCACACAAAGGATAATACTGACGTTTGTGAATTCTCTAGTTTGAGGTTTTTCTTAAAGAAATCTTTGTGTGCATGTGTGGGTAGGCATGCATGTGTGCCAAGCTGCTTCAGTTGTGTCTGACTCTTCGTGACCCTGTGGACTATAGCCCTCCAGGTTCCTCTGTCCATGAAATTCTCCAGGCAAGAATACTGAATAGGTTGCCACTCCCTCCTCTAGGGAATCTTCCTGACTGAGGAATCAAACCCATATCTCTTCTGTCCCTGCCCTGGCAGGAGGATTCTTTCCCACACACTCCATCTAAGCCCACATGAGATTATACATATAGCTATTTCTTCACCTCATCAAGTATGTGTATATATGTATCACTAGTTGCTCCTTTTTTCTGTTATGTCTCTGGCATACTTTCTCATAGATTTCATTTAATTAAATTTGGAACTTTCATGGGGAAAGCTTTCTAATGAATCTCTTAATTCTACCTTTGACGGTGGCAGTTACCAGCATGCCTACTATTCATCATGACACATGAAATTTAGCATCTGTCTTCACCCATTAAAGAAGGGAGGTGAAAAATGTCTTATATTCAGTGAGCACTAAAAATTTCAGTTGTCCTTCCACTAATGAAATCTGTGGCCTTTAGTACTACACTCATCTGTACTGGGGGCAGAAAATCACTTATTTGAAGACTCTTGCCTTACAAAAATCACACAGCATGTTTCTTTTACTGAGATTTTAGCTGCTGCTTTGTACTATCAAAAAATTGAGACCATATTAGATAGTAAGTAAGTGAAAGTGAAGTGAAAGTCGCTCAGTCACATCTGACTCTTCATGACCCCATGGATTATATAGCCCATGGGATTCTCCAGGCCAGAATACTGGGGTGGGTAGCCTCTCCCTTCTCCAGGGGATCTTCCCAACCCAGGGATTGAACCCAGATCTTCCACATTGCAGGTGAATTCTTTACCAGCTGTGCCACAAGGGGAGTCCAAGAATACTGGAGTGGGTAGCCTATCATTTCTCCAGCAGATCTTCCTGACCCAGAAATCAGACCGGGGTCTCCTGCATTGCAGGCAGATTCTTTACCAACTGAGCTGTCAGGGAAGCCCAGTAAGTAGACTGGCTTTTGTTAAAGCTGATAGCTGCATTGTGTATGTTTGTGTGTGTGTGTAAGATAGAGACAGAGAGAGATTCAAAGAGAAAGGACTGTAAAATGTGTGACCCTTAGCTCATTAACATTTCAGAGCACGGATGATGAATTCAAAAAGATATTTCAATGCTATTGAAGCATTATCTCCTTTATTGCTAATATTTTTAAGTTAACTTTTTCACACTGAGTCAGAAATCATCAGATTCTATGAAGAGGAAAGAAGGAAAATAAATAAGTTTTGAGATGGCATATTCAAGGAACCCTAAAATATGATAATCCATTATTCCCTTTGGTTCTTTTGAAACGTATGTTCAACCTTCCTGTCTAGGGGAGAAATAGCACAGATAACATCTGGAAGATTTTTCTACCCTTAGTTTTTTTTAAAATTCCTGACTTTAATAAAGCTGACATATTAGAAACGATATAGAAATGTATAAGCATGTTGTGTGGCTAGCAGCAGTACTAAAGTTTTGATATAAGGACATTGGCTTTATATTTGTTATCCAATTTATTCAGCATAAATGAGGTTTGGAGTTGGTAACGTATTACAGAGAGCTCAATTAAATTAGCTGACAGAAATAGACATTCATGTCTTAAATCAAGACATCTCTCATTTGTGAAAAACAAAATAAGGTGAACTCTCGTTTTAATTCCCCAAATCAGAAGTGAAATATGATGTAAATTCAGAAACAAAAACATGTTTGATAGCTAAATAGGCATAAATTTCACTTACTGGTTTAGAGAACACAGTTATTTCAATCAGAAAGTGCACTAGATATCATGATATAACCATGACCCAGATATGTGAGGCTGACTTTAAAATACTGCCAGCTGTCTCTAATTAATACATTGTAAAATCTGAAAATAAATATAACATCAGAGGATGTCATCAGTGTTAAGAAGTTTAAACATAGCATCAAAAATTGTATCTGAGGAAAATCTAGTATAAGTGGCATAAAAAAATTTATGCCACTTATTCTAACCTTAAAAAGTTAGAAAAATCAAGTAATTCTATCTGTTTCATTTCATCAAGAGATATGCCATGTATGAGAAAAGTCACAGAAGTTGCTCTAATGTCAATTTTAAAATTAAAGTCAAGTTGAAGAAAATTTAGATTCAAAATTTGCTTTAAATACTATGTTGGAACTTTTCCCCCCACAAACTTTAAAAATAATATACTGTTCTATACCAAATGAGTCTTTAACTAGTAAATAATGGGTTCTGCATAAGTGCATATAGCATATTCCACAGCTTCAAAAAAGAGCTGTACTAACTCTATAGCCACCAACCTCATGTGGATATTTAAATTTCAATTAATTTAAACTGCATAAAATTTTAAAACTCGGTCCATCAGTTCTTCACATTCCATGTACTCGTTACACACATATGGCTAATGGTTATTACACCGGACAGCACAGATTTAGAACACTTCCATGTGGCAGAAGGTGATTAGACAAGGCTGCAAATTAAGAGTCCTGGAAAGGATTTCAGGGGTAGGTATTCAAAATTTCAGGAAGCATTAAAAATGGCAGAATTATTTAGCCTGGAAAGAAGAAAGAGGCCTGGTCTCCTGATGGTCTTTGAATGACAGAAGGGTACAAAGAGAGGCAAACAGCTGTTTTCCATCACATACTGGGGAGAAACAGGAGGAACTGATTTAAAATACAATGGAGGGATTTAGGTTAAATAGAAAAAGTAGGAATTATTTATAACAAGTGAATAACTTATGGGAAGCATCTCTTTCATACCTTGCCATGAGGAAGCCACATACCTAGTGAAATTCGTGAATACATATCATTGATAATTAAGCCAAACACTTAAGTCTCTTTTCTAAGCTCAGATACGCAGCTATTCACTCAGTCAATTAATCAATTCTTACTGAGTGGGTACTATGTATCAGGCACCATCTGAGAAAGATGATACACATGGCAGTACCTATGAACTTGATTTACCTAATTCCTTTCTTACAATACCATATTCCAGGAATGCGGAAAATAATAAATATACAAACAAATAAATAGTTTCAGGTAACAAAATAGGAAATGAAGAAAATAAAATAATATACTATTGACGAAGTGATGGTGGATTGTACCTAAATTTGGGAAGACAAGGAAGGCCCATCTGAGGAGGTGATATTCATGTTGAGATTTCTTTAGAGAGGAAGAGGCAACCTTGAAAAGAATCAGATAATCTGGGGAAAGTGTGCTTTGACTAGAAGACAGAGGAAGTGATAAACTCTGAAACTTCACATGTGAAGGGGGAAACAAAAGACACTGTGTCTAGAAATTAATGAAGAAGGAGAAGTGTGGCTTGAAATAAGTTTGAGACACATGCAGGGCCCAGTGGAGTTATGTGATATTCTGATTGCAAGAGGGTCAACAGAGGATTTAATAAGATCTTTCTGTCTCTTGACAACTGAGATATGAAGTTATGACGGTAGGAGAGGGGCACAGAGAGCAGTTAGTGAAAGATATCATGGTTGGACTACAGATGTTTTAGTATAAATGGCAATAAGTTGTCAGATTTATTATATTTGTAGGTAGAAGAGGATTCATTGATGGGCTGGAAGTAGTAAGATAAAAAAAAAGTAAAAGAGCTTATTGTTAGTGTTTGAACAAACACCTTAATCTAAATGACATTATTAGAACACAACTTCAGTAAGAACAAACTATATAAAATTTACATGTACTTATGAAAGATTCCCCAAGATAAACTGTTAGGGGAAGCACACTGATTGAAACCGCTCACTGTAGTAACCATATGTATGAGTCGTTTTACAGCAGGAGGTCCTGGTAAGGAACATAGAACTAATAAACCACCACCAACTGGAAGAATTCAGGAAAGGCCAAAAGAAGATACCACATGTCTGACCACCTCCCACAATCCTTCTCTCTGGCATCCATCTTGGCTGAACAAGGCATGCACCACTAGGAAGGACTCTGAGTCAGAATGATTGGCTAAAGACAACCTGGAAACTAACCCCATCACCATAAAACAGCAGAGCTGTTCTCCTGGGTTCCCTTACCCTACTGCTCTTCACCTGGGTGCCCTTTCCCAATAAAATCTCTTGCTTTGTCAGCATATGGGTCTCCTCAGACAATTCATTTCTGAGTGTTAGACAAGAGCCCAGTTTCAGGCCCTGGAAGGGGTTCCCCTTCCTGAAACAAAACCACCTGCTCAGCTATAAAATAAATTTAATTCAAAGATTAAAGTATTATAGATTCTGCTCTGAACACTAATATAGGATTAAATAAAAATTCAATAACAATAAAATATCTAGGAAATATAGAAATATTTGGAAATTAAAGTAAATCATGGGTTGGAAAAACACCCTAAAATAGTATTTTTTTCACTAAATAATGATGAAAACACAAAATAGTATTATGATGTAGCAAAAGCATGTCCTGGAAATTTAAACTTTTAAATGATTGTATTGAAGAGAAAAAAAGATTAAAACAATGATGTAAGTGTTTTTAGTTTGAGGAGCAAGGAAAAGAATCAAGGAAATTAATCCTAGAGTAAATATGAAAGATAATATATAATAATAAAAATCCATGAAACAGAAAACACAAAAACAGTAGGCGAAGTTCCAAAAGTTGGTTCTTTTAAAATAATCAGTAAATTTTCCATTAGTTCAGTTCAGTTCAGTAGCTCAGTCGTGTCTGACTCTTTGCAACCCCATGAATCCATAGTTACTTACGAAAAAGGAGAAAAGATACAAATTACCTTACTAGGATACAGACTGAAATAAAGGAATAGAAACTGGTTTTGGTCATAATTGATACTGTTTCAAAAGAAACTCCTAGGAGATCTACAAAACTAATAATAGAAATAATAAGAAAACAGAAAGTTCACTGCATATAGTAAAACACACAAATTAGTTGTATTTCTATATGCTAACTTCAAACAATTGAATAACAAAATTAAAATATAAATATTCACTTGCTGCTGCTAAGTTGCTTCAGTCGTGTTCAACTCTGTGCGACCCCATAGACGGCAGCCCACCAGGCTCCCCCATCCCTGGGATTCTCCAGGCAAGAACACTGGAGTGGGTTGCCATTGCCTTCTCCAATGCATGAAAGTGAAAAGTGAAAGTGAAGTCGCTCAGTTGTGTCTGACTCTTCGCGACCCCATGGACTGCAGCCCACCAGGCTCCTCCGTCCATGGGATTTTCCAGGCAAGAGTACTGGAGTGGGGTGCCATTGCCTTCTCTGAAATATTCATTTACAGTAACATAAAAAAAACCCACAAAATACTTATGAGTAAACTAAGCAAATGCCATGCAACACTTTTGCATTGAAAACTAACATATTGCAAAGGTAATTTAAGAAAACTCCAATCAACAGAGAGATATACCATGTTCATAAATTTGAAGATTCAATACTGGCAAAATTTCACTTATCCCCTAATGGATGTGTAAACTCAGTCTACTCCTGATGCAAATGCCATCAATATTTGTTGTATACATTGACAAGCTGATCCTAAAATTTATATGGAAATTCGGAGAATTTGCAATTGCCAAAACAATCGTGTACAGTAATAAATTTGGAAGAATTACACTTCCTGAATTTAAAACTTACTTTAGTACTATGGTATTCAAAATAGTATGGCTAAATCTAGAACTTTTTACATAAATGAACCAGAGTGGACAGTTCTAAGATACACTGACACTTATATGCTCAACTGATTTTTAAACAAAGCAATTACATGTGAAATTAATCTTTACAATGAGTGGTGCACAAACTGGCTTTCTATATGGAATAAAGTATATTTAAAAGCATACCTTTTACCATAATCTAACATTAATTTTTATGGTTCATAACTCTATACATGCAACAAAACTGCAAGAAATTGTAAGATAATATCTTGATAAACTTGGGAGTAGGCAAATATTTATTTGGAAGGAATCATAAAGCACTATTCGCAAAAGAAAAGAAAATGAAAATTTGTACCAAATCAAAATTTTCAATGTTTTCTCATTGAAAGATTACATTAAAGACGTGAGGAGGCAACTTACATATAGGGAGGTAGAATATAAAAATGTCAATATAAATTTTAGTATATCTATATACTCTCTACATAGGGGTAGTATATATATATCAGTTTATATATATTTCTATATATAATATATATAATATCTGTACACGTGTTATCTGATAAAAGCCTTCTGAAAGAAAATACAAAATAAACGTTGTATACCAATATTGAAAAGACAAATTAAATTTGTGGGAAAAAATCGGAAGAGGAATTTGTTAGACTAATGAAAAGCACATGTTCATAAAAAGACTTATTAGAAAATATTAATAGTATCTTTATTCATAATAGCCAGACACTTTAAACAATCCAAATATTTAACAACAGGAAAATGTTATATATGATTGGAATATGTTAAAAATATGGAATATGTCTCAACATAAAATTAATATGTTATTGATACACACAGCAGACTAGATAAATTTCAAACCTCTTTTGTTTGGCAAAGAAAAAGACACAAATAAGTAAATACTACATGCTTCCATTTACACAAAATTCAATCATAAGTACAACTAATCTATTATAACAGAGGAAATTCTGCCAGTGGAGGTTTGGAATTGACTACAAGGGAGCACTGGTGTGAGTTTCCATTGGTGACTGAGGCTATAGTAGGGCTATAAGACATGATAAGACTCCAAGAAGTCTTTTCATTTCGTTATTTGTTTTAAGTGAGATATAGACGATTTATAATATTGGTGTTAGTTTCAGATGTACAGCAAAGTAATTTAGTCATACACATATAGCATATTAATATAAAATATATTTTAGGATTATTATTATTTTAAGATTATTTTCCATTATAAGTTATTTTAAGATATTGAGTATAATTTCCTATGTTATACAGGAAATCCTTGGTGCTTATTTATTTTACATTAGTAGTTTATATTTGCTAATCCTATACTCCTAATTATTCCCTCCTTCTTGCCCTTTCTCTCCTCTTTGGTAACTTTGTGAGTCTGTTTTATTTTTCATATAGATTCCTTTGTATTATGTTTTAGATTCTACATATAACTGATATTGTATAATATTTGTCTTTCTCTCACTTCACTAAGTATAAAATTCTCTAGGTCCATGCATATTGCTGCAAATAACAGAATTTCATTCTTTTATGGCTAAGTAATATTCCATGATATATATATATTAAATATATACATGTATATATTATATACGCATGGAATATATGTATATATTATATATAGGCAGATTTGATTTCACTTATAGTGTTTGGTCTGTCAAATTATGTTTCTTTGGGACTCCTTTTGGAAGCCCTGGGTTTTTCAGAAACTTTCCCATTTCTTCCAGGTCATCCAATTTGTTGGTGTATAACTGTTCATAGTTTTTCTTAGGGTTATTTTTTTTTTATTCCTGTGGCATCAGTTATTTCTCTTCTTTAATTTTTTATTTTCTTTATTTGGATCCTTTGTCTTTTCTTCCTGGGTAGCCAGGGTATTCATTTGATTACTACATACTTAGGAAAATCTCTTCTGTCCTGTGATGGAGATGCTGATACCTGAGGAAGCAGCAATTGAAGGGCTCAGTGGGCAGATCTTGAAGAGTCAGGCATTGGTTCTATAGTTGGAGTAGTGTAGCCAGGAGCATGCAGAGATAGAAGACTGCAGAGAGAACTCTTGGGAAAGAATATGTGAATCCATATTTCATTGCTTACATGGAGATTTCATTTCTCTAGCAAGCACCTTGTGTTGAATTCTAAGTTCTTACATCCAGTTAATCTAATTTTGTCATTAAAAAAATGATAACTTGGATAACTTTGAGCAAATTATTTCTTTTTTGATATTGTTAACACATACTTCTTCTATCATTCTTCTCTGTGTATAAATAAATAACAGAACAAAACAAAAGAAGTTGGTTATAAATTTAAGCAGATGTAGTCTAGATTTAAATGATGACTTTTGAAAGTTTTACAAGTTTGATTCTCTTTGGAAGTTTTACATAGAACTCCATAATGGTTCTTTATAATTATGTCTTGCTCATCTTTGCACTGAGTCATTTAATTATTTTTCACAAATAAATTGGAAAATATCATTAGAAATATTTTTCATTCATTCATCATGTATTCATTTCACAAATATTTTTCTGAGTTTGTGAAAAGGCAATGTGCAAAATAGTGAAATGATCAGAAGCTAATAGAGCCTGGTAGAGATTTTGTTACTCAAGAATGCTATCAGTTCAGTTCAGTTGCTCAGTAGTGTCCAACTCCCTGTGACCCCATGGACTGCAGCACGCCAGGCTTCCCTGTCCATCACCAGCTCCCGGAAATTATTCAAATTCATGTCCATTGTGTCACGTGGTGCCATGCAGCCACCTCATCTATCACCCCCTTCTCCTCCCACCTTCAGTCTTTCCCAGCATCATGGTCTTTTCCAATGACTCAGTTCTTTGCATCAGGTGGCCAAAGTCTTGGAGTTTCAGCTTCAGTATCAGTCCTTCCAATGAATATTCAGGGTTGATTTCTTTTATGATTGACTGGTTTGATCTCCTTGCAGTCCAAGGGACTCTTAAGAGTCTTCTCCAACACCACAGTTCAGAAACATCAATTCTTCGGCGCTCAGCACTCTTTATAGTCCAGCTCTCACATCCATACATGACTATTGGAAAAACCATAGTTTTGACTAGATGGACCCTTGTTGGCAAAGTGATGTCTCTGCTTTTTAATATGATGTCAATGTTGGTCAAATTTTTCCTTCCAAGGAACAAACATCTTTTCATTTCATGGCTGCAGTCACCATCTGCACTGATTTTGGAGCCCAGTGATTTTTCTCTTCAAAAATGCTATAGTATGCTCAAAAATATTTAGAATAGTGAAAATTTAAATACATATAATGAATTACTGCGTAGCAATAATAACAAGGAAAGTTTTCTTGGTTGCTTATGATCTGTTTACTTCATCTTCAGAACTGTTAATACTTCCCATAGTCAATGTAGAAATAATTAAGTATTATATCTCCAAATGAATCAATAAATTCTGTCAAAGAATGTTGTAACCATTTGTCAATCAGTGATTTCAATCCTGTGTTTTGTAGGAAGGCCAGGGAATAAAACTGTTATAAACAAGTTCCTTATCTGTTCTAACAATTTCTAGATAATTTAATATAGTTATGAAATATAATCTTTCACAACAATTCCAGATACATTATCCTTATTTTCATGGGAAACTGAGATTCAAGAATATTGAAGTTTGTCAAGTTTTTTGAGCTATTGCAAAATCTTGTCTATTTCCTCTAGGAGACCATTGTACTTTTCATTTTTTCACATTCAGAATAATTCTGAATACAGGGTTAGAGTAATTCAAACAGAAAGGGTTACAACATCTTAATGTACATTTTGTTTTAGAGTTTGTAAATTGTTTTTATCTATATTATGTAACCCTTAAAATGACTCTTGTTCTTGATAGTCACAATGGTAAAAGTATTTTGGAAAGAATGGCGCACTAGAGGAATCCTTTAGATATCTTTTCAGTGGAAGTTAGTTTAATGTAATTAGGTTTATTTCCAGGAGAAAACTAAAACTAGGCCTAGAAGCTTAAAGAAGCATCATTGTGCTATGCTCCCCAAATATTTTAGTGAAATATTCTGGACTATTTGGTTTTTTTCTAGAACTAAAGACAATAAGATATTACTCATATAGTTTTTCAAGTTTATCAATTTTATTAATACCTACTACCAGCTCATTAACTAGAGTATTGATGCGGGAGTGGGGATGGCTCTAACAAGAAACCTACAGGTTGAAAATCATGACATGATCTTATTTCTGAACATGTTGACTAAGTCAGCCTAGGGGTAAAATATTCTAATTTCAAGTGTACTATCTCTTATTAACATTGAATACAAAACCTTTTTATTCTGAGATGTTTAAACTCTATATGGAAGTTGAAAAACAATATAGGGTTCCATGTTCACCCTCATCTGTCTTCCTCAGGTAATATCTTACATGGTCACAATACAACAATCAAAATCAAGAGATTGGTATAATACTGCTAAATGACAGACTATAATCATATTTCAACTGTTTTGTCTTTCAGTTCAGTTCAGTCACTCAGTCATGTCCAACTCTTTGTGACCCCATAAATCACAGCATGCCAGGCCTCCCTGTCCATCACCAACTCCTGGAATTCACCCAAACTCATGTGCATCGAGTCGGTGATGCCATTCAGCCATCTCATCCTCTGTCGTCCCCTTCTCCTTCTGTCCCCAATACCTCCCAGCATCAGGATCTTTTCCAATGAGTCAACTCTTCACATGAGGTGGCCAAAGTATTGGAGTTTCAGCCTCAGCATCAGTCCTTCCAGTGAACACCCAGGACTGGTCTCCTTTAGGATGAACTGGTTGGATCTCTTTGCAGTCCAAGGGACTCTCAAGAGTCTTCTCCAATACCACAGTTGAAAATCATCAACTCTTTGGCACTCAGATTTCTTCACAGTCCAACTCTCACATCCATACATGACCACTGGAAAAACCATAGCCTTGACCAAATGGACCTTTGTTGGCAAAGTAATATCTCTGCTTTTTAGTATACTATCTAGGTTGGTCATAACTTTCCTTCCAAAAAGTAAGTGTCTTTTATTTCATGGCTGCAGTCACCATCTGCAGTGATTTTGGAGCCCCCAAAAAGTAAAGTCTGACATGTTTCCACTGTTTCCCCATCTATTTCCCATGAAGTGATGGGACCAGGTGCCATGATCTTCATTTTCTGAATGTTGAGCTTTAAGCCAACTCTTTCACTCTCCTGTTTCACTTTCATCAAGAGGCTCTTTAGTTCCTCTTCACTTTCTGCCATAAGGGTGGTGTCATCTGCATATCTGAGGTTATTGATATTTCTCCTGGCAATCTTGATTCCAGCTTGTGCTTCTTCCAGCCCAATGTTTCTCATGTGGTACTCTGCATAGAAGTTAAATAAGCAGGGTGACAATATATAGCCTTGACGTACTCCTTTTCCTATTTGGAACCAATCTGTTGTCCCATGTCCAGCGAACTAAAATGGACCAGAATGCGTTTTGCCTTTAATCTTATTTAATCGATTTATTCTATTAAATTATTTATTGATCCTTCCTTAGGAGAAGTTTTAATGCATGTTTCTGCAGAATTGTTAATAGATGTCACTCTTTATAGTAACCATCTGGGAGTGTAACAGAATACTTTTTCTGGGGAGTAAAAGAAAGTTCTATGATTATTTGCTTGGGCAAAAGAAAAAGACATCTTGCCTTTCTTTTTATGAACATAGCTAATACAGAAACTTCCATCTCTAGGCTAGCTCACTCGAGTCAAAAGAATAGGAAGAAGAATTTTAAAAAAATCCACATTGATTAGAATCTGGTTTACAAAACAATAAAATACATTAAAATATAAAATATATCATCATTAAAATCATTAGAAGACAAGCAAGAATTTCTTATAGAAATTGAAATGTGTAAAAACTGATGACAGAGGCATTATGTTGATTAGGTGATTAGGCCAAGTTATTCATTTACTTTAGGGAACTTCATGACATGCTTTTGGGAAGGCCAGATTCTCTCGGCTCTTCTCCAGTTGGAACACCTGGGCAGAAAAATCCTAACTGGTGCCAGGAGCTTGCTTGTATCACTGCAATTTAAATGTCCAGGATTAACTGCAAAATCACCATTAAGATCATAATTTACTTTTAAAATCCTCATTCCTGAATTTTAAACTTCCATTTAATTTTATTTTTGATCATTTCTCTTTTGTATTTTTCAACATCAGAAACTACTTAACCTGAAATCTTGAAAGTACTATTACAAAACAATCATTCAGATTGAAGCTATTCAGTTCCAATCAGTCTAATCAATAAAAGGTAGAGCTTTCCACATATTAAAACATTTCCTGATTCTGGTACATAGTAAAATAATAGTTTAATTCTGAAAAGAGGAGGTCTATATAATTAATATTTTGACATCACAGACTGTGAGCCAAGCAATGATAACTTTTCAGTAGGAAACCATTTAAACACATTAGAAGTATTAAGATTGACTGTATACAACTGGCCTGTTCATTAGAGAAAAGAAATTGAAATTTTATTTCCTCAGCATTATTTAAAATTTTACCCCAACTCGGAGAAGGCTATTTATATTTCTAAATGACAGTCAAATAATCCTTTAAAGTGCATAACAGAAATTATTCTAAGCATTTTACATGAACTTCATTCTAAAATCATCTAAGTAGGTATTAATATATTTCATTTTTTTTCAGATGACTAAACTAAGGCAAAAAGATTTAAGAGATGATTTCTCACATTACTTGGAAGATTGCATTGGGTGAATCTGTAATCTCCTTCAGCTAAAAGGTCCTTCAATGCTACTAAAAGATATGTCTTAAGAACAATGAGCAAAGAAGGATGGGAGGAATTCTAAGTATCATTACACACTTATTCTGTTAGAAACAGACCATCAGTTACACTTGCCAATTTACTCAAAAGAATTGGAAACTATCTCTGTTCTCATTTTTGGGAAGTGAGATATTTAGTAAAGTAATCTTTACAATAACAAGTACAATTAAGGCATAGAAATCTGACCTCAAATTATTTATCATATTATAAATAATAATTCCAAAAATATTAAGATTATAAAAAGTGAATTCAGAGTGTCCGTACTTGCCAAAGTTTTCTATAGAACCAACACAATCCCTATCAAAATCTCAATGGCATTTTTCACAGAAATGAAAAAAAATCCTAAAATTCATATGAGTCACAAGCAATCTTAAGTGGCCAAAGCAGTCCTGAGAAAGAGCAAAGCTGCATGCCTCACAGGTCCTAATTTCAAACGACATTGCAAAGCTAAAGTAATCAAAACAGTATTGTATCAGCATACAAATAGATGCACAGATCAACAAAACAGAATCAGGGATGAAGAAAGAAACCCCAATACACATATAGTTAACTAATATTTCACAAGATAGCCAAGAATATGTCATGGGGAAAAGACAGTCTCTTCAGTAGATGATGGTGGGAAAATTGGATAACCACAGGTAGGAAAATGAAATTGGACTCCTATCTTATATCACTCACAAAACTATATTAAAAATAAATTAAAGACTTAAACACAAGACTTAAAACTCCTTCAGGAAAACACAAGAAAAACTCGACATTGTTTTTGACAACATTTTTTTTGGATATGACATCTGAAACAAAAGCAGAAATCAGTAATTGGAACTATATCAAACTAAAAAGCTTCTGCCCAGCAAACCAAACAGCAATCTTAAAAGCAACCTATCGAATAGTAGAAAACATATCTCATAAGGGGTTCATATCCAAAATATATAAAGAACTTAATAACAAACAAATGATCTGATTAAAAAGTGGATGGTGGATCTGGACATTTTTTCAAAGAAGACATACAAAAGGTAAACAGGGTACGTAACAAAGGTGCTCAGGTGCTCAACATTACTATCATTAGGGAAATACAAATCGTAATTACAAGGAAATCTCACTTCACACCTCTTGGAATGCTATCATCAAGAGGTAACAAGTGTTGGTGACAGTGTGAAGAAAAGTGAACCCTTGTGTACTGTTAGTTGGAATGTGAATTAGTACAGCTACAAAGAAGAATAGTATGGAGGTGCTTGAAAAACTAGAAAATAGAACTGCCATATTTTCTAGCAATCCCACTTCTGTCTATATATCCAAATGAAATGGAAGCAGAATCTTAAAGAGATATCTTAAAGAGTGGCCACAGGACTGGAAAAGGTCAGTTTTCATTCCAATCCCAATGAAAGGTAATGCCAAAGAATGCTCACACTATCACACAATTGCACTCATCTCACAGGCTAGTAAGATAATGCTCAAAATTCTCCAAGCCAGGCTTCAGCAATATGTGAGCCATGAACTTCCAGAAGTTCAAGCTGGTTGTAGAAAAGGAAGAGGAACAGAGATCAAATTACCAATATCTGCTGGATCATGGAAAAAACAAGAGAGTTCCAGAAAAACATCTATTTCTTCTTTATTGACTATGCCAAAGCCTTTGACTGTGTGGATCACAAGAAACTGTGGAAAATTATGAAAAATATGGGAATACCAAACACCTGACCTGCCTCTTAAGAAACCTGTATGCAGGTCAAGAAACAACAGTTAGAACTGGACATGGAACAACAGACTGGTTCCAAATAGGAAAAGGAGTATGTCAAGGCTGTATATTGTCACCCTACTTATTTCACTTATATGCAGAGTACATCATGAAAAATGCAGGCTGGATGAAGAACAAGCTGGAATCAAGATTGCTGGGAGAAATATATGCAGATGACACCACCGTTATGGCAGAAAGTAAAGAAGAGCTAAACAGCTTCTTGATGAAAGTGAAAGAGGAGAGTGAAAAAGTTGGCTAACCCTAAAGACTCCACCAGAAAATTACTAGAGCTAATCAATGAATATAGTAAAGTTGTAGGATATAAAATCAACACACAGAAATCCCTTGCATTCCTATACATGAATAATGAGAAAGTAGAAAAAGAAATTAAGGAAACAATTCCATTCACCATTGCAACGAAAAGAATAAAATACTTAGGAATATATCTACCTAAAGAAACTAAAGACCTATATATAGAAAACTATAAAACACTGATGAAAGAATTCAAAGAGGACACTAATAGATGGAGAAATATACCATGTTCATGGATTGGAAGAATCAATATAGTGAAAATGAGTATACTACCCAAAGCAATTTACAAATTCAATGCAATCCCTATCAAGCTACCAGGCACATTTTTCACAGAACTAGAACAAATAATTTCAAGATTTGTATGGAAATACAAAAAACCTCGAATAGCCAAAGCAATCTTGAGAAAGAAGAATGGAACTGGAGGAATCAACTTGCCTGACTTCAGGCTCTACTACAAAGCCACAGTCATCAAGACAGTATGGTACTGGCACAAAGACAGACATATAGATCAATGGAACAAAATAGAAAGCCCAGAGATAAATCCACACACATATGGACACTTATCTTTGACAAAGGAGGCAAGAATATACAATGGAGTAAAGACAATCTCTTTAACAAGTGGTGCTGGGAAAACTGGTCAACCACTTGTAAAAGAATGAAACTAGATCACTTTCTAACACCGCACACAAAAATAAACTCAAAGTGGATTAAAGATCTAAATGTAAGATCAGAAACTATAAAACTCCTAGAGGAGAACATAGGTAAAACACTCTCAGACATAAATCACAGCAGGATCCTCTATGATCCACTTTCCAGAATACTGGAAATAACAGCAAAAATAAACAAATGGGATCTAATTAAAATTAAAAGCTTCTGCACAACAAAGGAAAATATAAGCAAGGTGAAAAGACAGCCTTTGGAATGGGAGAAAATAATAGCAAATGAAGCAACTGACAAACAACTAATCTCAAAAATATACAAGCAACTTATGCAGCTCAACTCCAGAAAAATAAACGACCCAATCAAAAAATGGGCCAAAGAACTAAATAGACATTTCTCCAAAGAAGACATACGGATGGCTAACAAACACATGAAAAGATGCTCAACATCACTCATTATTAGAGAAATGCAAATCAAAACCACAATGAGGTACCACTTCACACCAGTCAGAATGGCTGCGATCCAAAAATCTGCAAGCAATAAATGCTGGAGAGGGTGTGAAGAAAAGGGAACCCTCCTACACTGTTGGTGGGAATGCAAACTAGTACAGCCACTATGGAGAACAGTGTGGAGATTCCTTAAAAAATTGCAAATAGAACTACCTTAGGACCCAGAAATCCCACTTCTGGGCATACACACCGAGGAAACCAGAATTGAAAGAGACACATGTACCCCAATGTTCATCGCAGCACTGTTTATAATAGCCAGGACATGGAAACAACCTAGATGTCCATCAGCAGATGAATGGATAAGAAAGCTGTGGTACATATACACAATGGAGTATTACTCAGCCGTTAAAAAGAATTCATTTGAATCAGTTCTGATGAGATGGATGAAACTGGAGCCGATTATACAGAGTGAAGTAAGCCAGAAAGAAAAACACCAATACAGTATACTAACACATATATATGGAATTTAGGAAGATGGCAATGACGACCCTGTATGCAAGACAGGGAAAGAGACACAGATGTGTATAACGGACTTTTGGACTCAGAGGGAGAGGGAGAGGGTGGGATGATTTGGGAGAATGACATTCTAACATGTATACTATCATGTGAATTGAATCGCCAGTCTATGTCTGACGCAGGATGCAGCATGCTTGGGGCTGGTGCATGGGGATGACCCAGGAAGATGTTATGGGGAGGGAGGTGGGAGGGGGGTTCATGTTTGGGAATGCATGTAAGAATTAAAGATTTTAAAATTTTAAAACATAAAAAAAAAAAAAAGAAAACTAAGATCGTGGCATCTGGTCCCATCACTTCTCGGGAAATAGATGGGGAAACAGTGACAGACTTTATTTTTTGGGGGGACTCCAAAATCACTGCAGATGGTGATTGCAGCCATGAAATTAAAAGATGCTTACTCCTTGGAAGGAAAGTGATGGCTAACCTAGACACTATATTAAAAATCAGAGACATTACTTTGCCAACAAAGGTCCATCTAGTCAAAGCTATGGTTTTCCTAGTAGTCATATATGGATATGATAGTTGGACTATAAAGAAAGCTGAGTGCCGAAGATCTGATGCTTTGAACTGTGGTGTTGGAGAAGACTCTTGAGAGTCCCTTGGACTGCAAGGAGAGCCAACAAGTCCATCCTAAAGGAGATCAGTCCTAAGTGTTCACTGGAAGGACTGATGTTGAAGCTGAAACTCCAATATTTTGGCCACCTGATGCAAAGAACTGACTCATTTAAAAAGACTGTGATGCTGGGAAAGATTGAAGGTGGAAGGAGAAGGGGATAACAGAGGATGAGCTAGCTGGATGGCATCACCGACTCAATGGAGATGAGTTTGGATAAACTCTGGGAGCTGGTAATGGACTAGGAGGCCTGGTGTGCTGTGGTCCATGGGGTCACAAAGAGTTGGACACGACTGAGCAACTGAACTGAACTGAAAGAGATATCTGAACTCCCATTACTTATAACAGTCAACATAAGCAAACAATCTAACAGCCTGTCAATAGATGAATGGATAAAGAAGGCATGGTGTGTATGTGCAACAGAACATTATTTGGCCGCAAGGAAAAAGAAAATCCTGTCATTTGAGATAATCTGGATGCACACTGAGCATATTATGTCATGTGAAATCGGTTAAAGAAAGACAAATATTGTATGATTTCGCTTATATATGGAATCCAAAAAAGCTAAACTCATAGAAAGAGAGTAGAGTGGTGGTAACCAGGAGGAGAGATGGGAAAAAGGTGGAAATAACGTGGTTAAAGCATACAAATTTCTAATCAGAATAAGAGTAAGTTCTGGGTTTCAGTACACAACATTGGGAATATAGTTAGTAACACCATAAAATATTCTTGAAAGTTGTTAAGAGAGTAGGTCTTAAATGATCTTAAATGTTCTCCCCACAAAAGAGATCAAATTATATGCAACTTTGTGGGGGTGTTTGCTAAAACTGTAATGGTAATCACATTGGACTATATAAATGAATCAGATCAACAGGTTTTATACCTTAACCTTACATAATGTTATATGTCAATTATATCTCAACTAAGTGAGGAGGGGAAGAAAATACATGTTATAGATACTAGATTGTTCTTCAACTATATCTAAAATAATTAAATGAATATTTGTTAACTAATATATCCATGTTAAATTATAAAGTAAATAACACATACAGCAAATAATCAAATCAACAGACCAGGCTATCATCCCTGGTATTATCTGTTCTGCAAATAATTCACTTAAAACTCAGCTTTGATTTCCTCCTTTATAAACTACAAAGAATGACACAAATCTCATAGGACTGTTTTGTTAATGAGAATTAAGTAAATGTAAAAAAACATGGTGACAATTGGTAGAGAATCCATTTTTTATCCATTATTACTTGTTAAAGCATGTCATTATAATGGAAACATGTTAATATTGGATTAAGAAGACTTACGAATTACGTCGAGAGGAACCAATGGTCCAGAGTCACATGGAAAATGAATAAAACTTGTCCTCCTGAGTTTCAATATAATTTCAGCTGATAGAACTTAAAATTTTGGTATTTCTGCTGTGTTATAAGGTGCTTTATTGTATTTATTCCCATTTCTCAACAAGCCTTAAGGCTTGTCTGGAATGGAACACACATATTTCTAACCATGCTAGCAGATCAAATTTGGCATTTAATTGCCATACAAACTGTGTATATTTTGAATTTAGCTTTAAATTCAGAAACTTAAAGAAGTGGAGTGCATTCTCTGTTTCATAATATGCTCTTCAAACATTCTTCTCTCATGACTGACTCTATTTTATTCTTTTTAGATCTTAAATATTTAACAGTTCATGATTTATTCTTTTATGGAAATGTGGAGAGAGCTACATTTCAAGAAAATAATGTCTTGTTTATGGAAGGAAATTCTATGTAGGAAAAACTGAGGCAATCTTGTGCAAAGAAATTTCCCATGGAAACTTCTGTGTGTGTGTTGTAACTAACAGAATTTTTCTAAAATACCTTTTTTTTTTTTTAATTTTGGGGAAGATTTCATCTAGTAGACTCCATAAATCAGTTTGAAGAGAATTTATCTCCAAGTGGGATGAAACATAAAAAGACTGCCTTCTCTGTCCTCCTACATAATATTCAATATTCTAATAAGTAGTTATAAAGCAGTATTTCAAAAGTAGATTTTAGGCACCTTTATGTCAGGGTGCTGTCAATTGCCTTTAGGAGTTTAAGAAAAAGTTCATAGGTTGGTTACATAATATTTCTTATTTTACTTTTTCTGTTTCATCCAAAAGAATTTCCTTAATGTGTCCTTTTACAGTTCATTGACATTTCTAATTTCAATCTTGAAGTTCATTTATACTTTTTGCATCTTTTTCCAGCCATTACCACGCTGTAGACACATGCAATGTATATCTCTAGAATGCAAATCTTTATGAATTCTTATGGAAGTCAACATTTTTAATTCTATGTTAGAGAAGAAGAAATGGCCATAAATAATCTTGACTGAACTTGATTGCTGGGTAAACCAATGGAGGGATGAAAATAAAATCCAAACAGAGTTTTCAAGACAGTGTTGCCGGATAGACTAATTGCTTAAGGAGGAAGCTATATGCAGAAATTTTAGAAAGACAGTAGAAACTCAAGGGAAGGTGCAACTGGGAAAAACATGGGACTAAGTTTAGTGAAAAAAGTTTTATTTCTGGTTGTACTACTTGTGACCTTTGTCAAATTAACTAACTATCCTTGCTTTA
The DNA here is from genome assembly GCF_042477335.2 of Ovis canadensis. Lineage (NCBI taxonomy): Eukaryota > Metazoa > Chordata > Mammalia > Artiodactyla > Bovidae > Ovis > Ovis canadensis. Next base: position 132,816,657 of record NC_091247.1, on the reverse strand, counting down.
TATTATGTCACATATGAAAGGATGGAGATAGACTCATAAAAATTTAAAAATGTTTGCAACACTAAAATTTATAATACTCTTTGGTTTAATGCCTCAGTAATTGAAATTGCAATCTCATACTGCTTTTGCACCTGAAAGGAAAGAAAGGAAACTGAATGAAGACTTGCTACATGTTACTTCAGTTGTTTTATCCTCATGTTCAGATAGGGAATACTTGGGAAAAAAATCGTAATAATTTGTTCAGAACCACACAGCTAGTCAATTGATGGACCGCCATGCAAAGTCAGGAACTGCTTCCCAACACTAACCTCCTTCCACTAGATAGCAATTACCTTCAAAGTCAGTGACTATGCTTGTTTTCCAACAGAAATTCAACTTTGCTTCAATGTTTTCACTTATGTTACAGAAGTGTTTGAAGAGTTAGGAGTTAAGTCTTTAGTTCCTCTTTCCATATTATATTTCTTAAAGATTAAGAAAGTATTGATATATGTGTGTTAGTTGATTGGTTCAATTCAGTTCAGTTGCTCAGTTGTGTCCAACTCTTTGTGACCCCATGGACCGCAGCACGCAAGGTCTCCCTGTCCATCAGCAACTCCAGGGGTTTACCCAAACTCACGTCCATTGAGTTGGTGATACCATCCAACCAGCTCATCCTCTGTCATCCCCTTCTTCCACCTTCAATCTTTCCCAGCATCAGGGTCTTTTCCAATGAGTCAGTTCTTCACATCAGGTGGTCAAAGTATTGGAGCTTCAGATTCAGCATCAGTCCTTCCAATGAATATTCAGGACTGATTTCCTTTAGGATGGACTGGTTAGATCGCCTTGCTGTCCAAGGGACTCTCAAGAGTCTTCTCCAACACCACAGTTCGAAAGCACCAATTCTTCGACACTCAGCTCTCTTTATAGTCCAACTCTCATATTCATGACTTCCTTGGTGGCTCAGACGGTAAAGCGTCTGTCTACAATGCGGGAGACCTGGGTTCAATCCCTGGGTCAGGAAGATTCCCTGGAGAAGGAAATGGCAACTCTCTCCAGTACTCCTGCCTAGAAAATCCCATGGACGGAGGAGCTTGGTGTCCATGGGGTCGCAAGGAGTCAGACACGACTTCACTTACACTTTCAGTTTTCTCACATCCATACCTGACTACTGGAAAAACCATAGCTTTGACTAGATGCATCATTGTTAGTAAAGTAATGTCTCTGCTTTTAAATATGCTGTCTAGGTCAGTCATAACTTTCCTTCTAAGGAGCAAGCGTCTTTTCATTCATGACTGCAATCACCATCTGCAGTGATTTTGGAGCCCCTCCAAAATAGTCAGTCAGTGCTTCCACTGTTTTCCCACCTATTTGCCATGAAGTGATGGGACCAGATGCCATGATCTTAATTTTCTGAATGTTGATTTTTAAGCTCACTTTTTCACTCTCCTCTTTCACTTTCATCAAGAGGCTCTTTAGCATTTTGTTTACTGAAATAAATGTGGTGTCATCTGCATATCTGAGATTATTGATATTTCTCCTAGCAATCTTGATTCCAGTTTGTGCTTCATTCAGCCTGCATTTTTCACGATGTACTCTGCATATAAGTTAAATCAGCAGGGTGACAATATACAGCCTTGGTGTACTCCTTTCCCTTTTGGAACCAGTTTGTTGTTCCATGTCCATTTCTAACTGTTGCCCCCTGACCTGCAGACAGATTTCTCAAAAGGCAGATCAGGTGGTCTGGTATTCCCATCTCTCTCAGAATTTTCCAGTCACGGATCTAGACAGTCAACATAGTCAAAGGCTTTGACATAGTCAATAAAGCAGAAGTAGATGTTTCTCTGGAACTCTCTTGCTTTTTTGATGATCCAACAGATGTTGGCAGTTTGACTTTTGGTTCCTCTGCCTTTTCTAAATCTAGCTTGAACATCTGGAAGTTACAGTTCACGTACTGTTGAAGCCTGGCTTGGAGAATTTTGAGCATTACTTTGCTAGCATGTGAGATGAATGCAATTGTGTGGTAGTTTGAGCATTCTTTGGCATTGCCTTTATTTGAGATAGAATGAAAACTAACCTTTTCCAGTCCTGTGGCCCACCCCTGGGTTTTCCAGATTCGCTGTCATATTGAGTGCTGCACTTTCACAGCATCATCTTTTAGGATTTGAAATATCTCAACTGGAATTCCATCACCTCCACTAGCTTTGTTTGCAGTGATGCTTCTTAAGGCCCACTTGACTTCACATTCCAGGATGTCTGGCTCTAGGTGAGTGATCACACCATCGTGATTATCTTGGTCTTGAAGATCTCTTTTGTATAGTTCTTCTGTGTATTCTTGCCACCTCTTCTTAGTATCTTCTGCTTCTGTTGGGTCCACACCATTTCTGCCCTTTATAGAGCCCATCTTTGCATGAAATTTTCCCTGGTATCTCTAATTTTCTTGAAGAGATTTCTAGTCTTTCCCATTCTGTTGTTTTCCTCTATTTCTTTACATTGATCACTGAGGAAGGCTTTCTTATCTCTCCTTGCTATTCTTTGGAACTCTGTATTCAGATAGGCATATCTTTCATTTTCTCCTTTGCCTTTCACTTTTCTTTTTTCACAGCTATTTGTAAGGCCTCCTCATTCAACCATTTTGCCTCTTTGCATTTCTTTTTCTTGGGGATGGTCTTGATCCCTGCCTCCTGTACAATGTCACGAACCTTCATTCATAGTTCTTCAGGCACTCGGTCTATCAGATCTAGTCCCTTGAAATCTATTTCTCACTTCCACTGTATAACTGTAAGGGATTTGATTTAGGTCATACCTGAATGGTCTAGTGGTTTTCCCTACATTCTTCAAGTCTGAATTTGGCAATAAGTAGTTCATGATCTGAGCCACAGTCAGCTGCCAGTCTTGTTTTTGCCGACTGTATAGAGCTTCTCCATCTTTGGCTGCCAAGAATATAATCAATCTGATTTCGGTGTTGACCATCTGGTGATGTCCATGTGCAGAGTCTTCTCTTGTGTTGTTGTTAGTTGCTTAGTCATGGCCAACTCTTTATGACTCTGTGAACTGTAGCCCATCAGGCTCTTCTGTCTATGGGATTCTCCAGGCAAGAATACTAGATTGAGTTGCCATTTCTTTTTGCAGTGGATCTTCCTGTCCCAGGGATAAACCCAGGTCTTCTGCATTTCACACGGCTTCTTTATCATCTAAGCCATCAGAGTTATTAATTAATAAATTTAAATTGTCTGAAATGGCTTAAACTAGGTTGACATTAGGACTTTTACTACACATTTCACTTAGAATAACTATCTTTATGATTTAAAGACAGTTTAACAATAGAAATGGGGATGGCAATGGCAACCCATTCCGGTACTTTTGCCTGGAAACTCCCATGGATGGAGGAGCCTGGTAGGCTGCAGTCCATGGGGTCACAAAGAATCAGACACAACTGAGCGACTTCACTTTCACTTTTCACTTCCATGCATTGGAGAAGGAAATGGCAACCCACTCCACTGTTCTTGCCTGGAGAATCCCAGGGACTGGGGGCCTGGTGTGCTGTCGTCTATGGGGTCGCACAGAGTCAGACACAATTGATGCGATTTAGCAGCAACAATAGAAAATTGCTTACAAGTCGTGTTATAGTAGAGTTGCACTACAGAATTTCCTGGTATTATTTGGTAGCAAATTCAGATAAAATGGAAAACTCAATTACTAGGTCTGCTTTATAGTAGCACAAGCTTTTTCAAGTTTTGGTAAATTATATATTTGATTTGAGCCTGAAAAGGGGATGGATTTAGATTAAATACAGCTTCTAAGAAGAATTTTATTTTGTTATATTTTCTTCACAGGAAAAAAAGAAATTTATTATAACTCTAAATGTGAAGTTTTTATATCATACAAGGGAAGCCTCCTTCAGGAATGTTTCTGATTAATGTTACTTTATTTGCATCGTGCCTGTCTTTGTTGCTATAGTCCAAATCTTGTTAGGAAATTCCTTTTGGGCATGCTTCATGTCCTGAAGCATTTAACATTCGTAACCTATTTTCTTAGAACTTGCTTTTCATTTCCTGTGCTGAGCAAGCCAGTGAGTTTGACCTTTGATATAAAAAGAATGTACTTCAAGAAAGATTGAGCAAGGAGAATTATGGTGCCTTGTCATCTTTTATACATTGAAAAAAGAAGTTTTTAGAAACATTGTGAGCGTGCATACAATTGAACAAAATGTATATTTAGGTTCATAGCACATCTTCCCAGCAGATTTATTTATGGATTAGATTATAGTCGATGCCTTATGTACTTTTTAGATTATTACAAAGATAAATAGCATTATTTTGCATTGTTACTGTTTTTATATGTTCTTCTAGTCATCTTAGTTATTATTCAGAAGACAGAAACAATTAAGTAACTTTGCTGGTACATACTTCTAATATATTTAGGTTATTCTTCAGGTTGAGTATATAAGCATTGCATGTATGCATTTAAATCTCACAATTAAAAATATCTTCAAGTCATTTTTAATAATAAATGCCTTTTTTGTTTGAAATATCATAAGAAAGCATTCACTTGATATACTGAAATGTAACAAAACTGGTTACTTAACTTTGCCACGTTTATTCAATATAAACAACAAAAGCTGAAGGAAAGCACACTTAAGTGGCTTCCCTCATGGCTCATTTGTTAAAGAATCTGCAATGCAAGAGTTGCTGCTGCTACTAAGTTGCTTCAGTCATGTCCAACTCTGTGCGACCCCATAGACGGCAGCACACCAGGCTCCCCCGCCCCTGGGATTCTCCAGGCAAGAACACTGGAGTGGGTTGTCATTTCTTTCTCCAATGCATGGAAGTGAAAAGTGAAAGTGAATTCGCTCAGTTGTGTCCGACTCTTAGCGACCCCATGGAATGCAGGAGACCCAAGTTCAATTCCTGGGTCAGGAAGATCCTTTGGAAATGGGAATGGTAACCCATTCCAGTATTCTTCCCTGGAGAATCCCATGGACAGAGGAGCCTGGCAGGTTACAGTCCATGGAGTTGCAAGAGTCTGACACGACTTACTGACTAAACCACCACCATCATACTTAAATGACACATTTACTAGTTTCATTTTACTATACAATAGTAACATTCAAATTCTTGCATTTGGTTCAAAATTATTCACTTTATTTGGATTGCACTTGGTACTTATTCTAAAACAGCACTTGTAAAAACTGTTCTAACAAATATATATGTTAATATTTCATTCATTCAACACATTTATTGTGCAATTATTAATGATGAACATTATGCTAGATTTTGGAGACACAATATGAGTAAGATCTGGTCCTATCTTCAAGACAATATATAAGTAAAACTTCCAATGCATGGTTGAGACCAGTGGTTCCTGTGGTGGGATTAAGTATGGAAGGTTTTAGGAGTGCATAGGAGGCACACCAACCTCAGCTGGAAGTAATGGAGGGGGCAAGGGGGAGGATACAGAATTTTAGCTAAGACCTGGAGATTCAGAAAGAATTAGCTACTTAAGTGCAATTATCCTTATCCTTATAATTGAAAGTCACTCAGTCAGTTGTGTCTGACTCTTTGCAAACCAATGGACTATACAGTCCATGGAATTCTCCAGGCCAGAATACTAGAGTGGGTAGCCTTTCCCTTCTCCAGGGGATCTTTCCAACCCAGTGATCCAACTCAGGTCTCCTCCATTGCAGGTGGATTCTTTACCCACTGAGACACATGAGAAGTCCAAGTGGAATTATACTGGGTAGAAAAAGCACCCTAATATATTAAGAGTTTCTTCAGATATACAGCAATTTCTCAGTCAGATCTCAGTTGAAAATGTCAATCTAGAATGTACCTTCAGTCCAGTTCAGTTCAGTTCAGTTCAGTCCAGTTCAGTTCAGTCTCTCAGTCCTGCCCAACTCTTTGTGACCCCATGAATCGCAGCATGCCAGGCCTCCCTGTCCATCACCAACCCCCGGAGTTCACTCAGACTCACGTCCATCGAGTCAGTGATGCCATCCAGCCATCTCATCCTCTGTCGTCCCCTTCTCCTCCTGCCCCTAATCCCTCCCAGCATCAGAGTCTTTTCCAATGAGTCAACTCTTCGCATGAGGTGGCCAAAGTACTGGAGCTTCAGCTTTAGCATCATTCCTTCCAAAGAAATCCCAGGGTTGATCTCCTTCAGAATGGACTGGTTGGATCTCCTTGCATTCCAAAGGACTCTCAAGAGTCTTCTCCAACACCACAGTTCAAAAGCATCAATTCTTCGGTGCTCAGCCTTCTTCACAGTCTAACTCTCCCCTCCATGCATGACCACAGGAAAAACCATAGCCTTGACTAGACAGACCTTAGTTGGCAATGCAATGTCTCTGCTTTTGAATATACTATCTAGGTTGGTCATAACTTTTCTTCCAAGGAGTAAGCGTCTTTTAATTTCATGGCTGCACTCACCATCTGCAGTGATTGTGGAGCCCCCAAAAATAAAGTCTGACACTGTTTCCACTGTTTCCCCGTCTATTTCCCATGAAGTGATGGGACCAGATGCCATGATCTTCGTTTTCTGAATGTTGAGCTTTAAGCCAACTTTTTCACTCTCCTCTTTCACTTTCATCAAGAGGCTTTTTAGTTCCTCTTCACTTTCTGCCATAAGGGTGGTGTCATCTGCATATCTGAGGTTATTGATATTTCTCCTGGCAATCTTGATTCCAGCTTGTGTTTCTTCCAGTCCAGCGTTTCTCATGATGTACTCTGCGTAGAAGTTAAATAAGCAAGGCGACAATATACAGCCTTGATGCACTCCTTTTCCTGTTTGGAACCAGTCTGTTGTTTCATGTCCTTGTACCTTGGAGAGCGTCAAATGCTCACTTATGGTTGAGACTCAGTCTTGACATGATATGCCTCAAGTGATAGAATAAATGAGTGGCATAATCAGAACTTTGACCCAAGACCATTATGAACATTTATTCCCCTGACGTTTCCCAGTAAATTTGTACTGCATGATTCTATCGTAAGTCCTATGGAAACCTAATTTAGCAGTTTAGATGTTGAATAAGGCCAGCTTTTGAACTGTGGTATTGGAGAAGACTCTTGAGAGTCCCTTGGACTGCAAGGAGATCCAACCAGTCTATTCTGAAGGAGATCAGTTCTGGAATTTCTTTGGAGGGAATGATGCTGATGTACTTTGGCCACCTCATGCGAAGAGTTGACTCATTGGAAAAGACTCTGATACTGGGAGGAATTGGGGGCAGGAGGAGAAGGGGACGACCGAGGATAAGATGGCTGGATGGCATCACTGACTTGATGGACGTGAATCTGAGTGAACTCTGGGAGTTGGTGATGGACAGGGAGGCCTGGCGTGCTGCAATTCATGGGGTCACAAAGAGTCGGACATGACTGAGCGACTGAATTGAACTGAACTGAAGGTCCTAAAATTTTATTTAAAATATGATATTTAAAGTAGCAATTAAGAAAAAAAAACTGTCTCTAGTCACTGTTCTAGATTACTGGAAAAAATAGTAATTAACTGATTTTATGAATTATTTTCCCCATCTTAATAGCTAGACTTCATTGAGAAAAACCAAATAATTAGATGATGATCAGCCAGAATTATGGCCATTTTTACAACACAAAATGCTCAATTATTCACAGCTTAACTTGGACATGTCATAATGAAAGCCATGAAATGAAAATCATTTTGAAAAATAAAAGGAGGCAGAAGATAATTTATTGGTTTAATTGCTTAAATTAAATTTCAATAGGGAACATACATGAAGGGAACCTGGTTGAAGGAGTGAGTGTAATAACAATGAGTCTGAAAATGTGAATATTGTCTTAATATATTTTGAAGAGTTGTCTAGTTTGGGAATCAAATTTTTTCTTTTTACAGAAGACAATATAAGATATGACTTTGTTTATTTGTAATATTTTATAATACTGTAAGACCAATTTTTATTAATCTCAAAACATAATAATTCATTATCACTGTAAAAGAATGGCTTTTATTACTAACAAGATTGTTCAGTGCACAGGAAAAAAATCATAACTGATAGTTGAGCCATTCAATTAGAAAACAATTATTTTTTGCCACATATCTATTTTACTATACACACTGTCAGATTAAGTAAGATGTCAACAGGTGGTTGGTTATACTGATCTGATCCCACAAGGCAAAGGTACTAGAGATATAGTCAGGGTGTTATACTATATAATTTCCTAATATATCTGTAAATTTGAACACCAAGTATTAAATCAGTGGAAAAGTTACCAGATCGAAGTAGAGACCAAAAATGATTGAATTATCCATGAAAGCAGTCTGGTGAACCATTTACCAAGTGGTAAAGGATATTCATTTCTGTAAATTTTAATAGAATAAAACAAGATGGAATCTATCATCCAATAGAAAAAAATATTATATATTCATTAGACTTCTAATTATCCTACCAACCATCTAGAATTTTTATCTGAATTGAAGATCAATTTGCTTATGTGTCTTCACGGACTGATATTGATCTTTTCAAGTATCTTTTATTTTCTTTCACTCTGATATTGAGCAGAGCTGTGAAAGAGTAAAAAATTTGCTGCAATAGCTAAAAATGGGATTGATAGGGACCATTGGGATATATTTTATGTGTAAAACTTCTTATCAAGAAACTTTTTGCTTTAAGAAATGATTACATGTATTCCAACATAAAAACTTTAAAGAGATCTTAACTTGACATTTAGTGTCCCAGGATCTCATGCACTTTGACATCTGTTCCATAGTTTTTATTTTTTAATGTCAGGTGTTATATTAAGATAAGAAATAAGGAAAGATGTGTTGTATAGATCAATAATATGTGTCTGTAGCTTTGGTCATAGTCTGATTTAGCGGCATGAGACACATGTATGGTGAGCAGAGTTTTTATTGCAACTAGGTAAATCTGAGAGATGATCAGAGAAAAATTTCTAAGTTAGGAAGAAGTGAAGCTGTTAATACCTCACATGTAAGAATAGTGTTCAGGGTGTGAGCAGGTAAAAGAAGTACCCTCAGAATTAAGAAGGCAGATAAAACTAATTCCTTTAATCTAGGTTCAGTTCAGTTCAATCACTCAGTCATGTCTGACTCTTTGCGAGCCCATGAATCGCAGCACGCCAGGCCTCCCTGTTCATCACCATCTCCCAGAGTTCACTCAGACTCACGTCCATCGAGTCAGTGATGCCATCCAGCCATCTCATCCTCTGTCGTCCCCTTCTCCTCCTGTCCCCAATCCCTCCCAGCATCAGAGTCTTTTCCAATGAGTCAACTCTTCTCATGAGGTGGCCAAAGTACTGGAGTTTCAGCTTTAGCATCATTCCTTCCAAAGAAATCCCAGGGCTGATCTCCTTCAGAATGGATTGGTTGGATCTCCTTGCAGTCCAAAGGACTCTCAAGAGTCTTCTCCAACACCACAGTTCAAAAGCATCAATTCTTTGGCGCTCAGCCTTCTTCATAGTCCGACTCTCCCATCCATGCATGACCACTGGAAAAACCATAGCCTTGACTAGACGGACCTTAGTCAGCAAAGTAATGTCTCTGCTTTTGAATATGGTATCTAGGTTGGTCATAGCTTTTCTTCCAAGGAGTAAGTGCCTTTTAATTTCATGGCTGCAATCACCATCTGCAGTGATTTTGGAGCTCCCCAAAATTAAGTCTGACACTGTTTCCACTGTTTCCCCATCTATTTCCCATGAAGTGATGGGACCAGATGCCATGATCTCTGTTTTCTGATTGTTGAGCTTTAAGCCAACTTTTTCGCTCTCCTCTTTCACTTTAATCTAGGTAGGATTAGGAATTCTTGGCTCTTTTACCCCCGCCATGTACCAACCAGTTTAGCCATGGCTTCTCTTGTACCCTATGAGATTCACTAAGTCACTTGGTCACCAGTCAGTGAAGCTAATGGGAAATGGGGGAAAATTATACTTTTGAACCATATATCTAATGTATCTGGAGATTAGACATTGTACAGTCCTGTCCTACAGTCTATAGAGAAAAAGCTTGATGCCTTTACTTCAGTGTTTTTCTCATTTTTTCTTAATTTACAAACATTTATTTTTTGGTTTGGGAACACCTATTTATTTTACAGTAAACTCTTTGGCAACAAAGAATGTGAAGTAAACAAAAGTCAATGTCTAGTGAAATGTCTACTGCCTTTAATTTCTCTAGAAATTTTCTAATAAACATGTAATTTTCAGGAAATGTTTGGTGATGTTTACCATTTATTATGGAACCCACAGTGATATTGCTGAACATATGAAGACCAGAAACTGCTGCAAAGCCTCAGCATTCTACTTCAAAAGTTGGGAATTATTTTAAGAAGCCAGAAAACTTCAGCAAGTATGTTTAAAATTTATTTTGTAAAGATTGATTTTGCATTGAGATCAAATTACTTGCTTTCAATTCCAAGTTTTCTTGTGCACATATGGAAAGTCAAGCAATAGCTGTTATTATGCTACTTTCATAACCAAAGGGTTTCACAGTCACTCAAATAATATGAATTTATGTGTCATCAGAAAGTTCAAATAAAATATCAAAAAAATAATTCAGATAAATGTGATATTGTTTCATCCAATTCCTGTAATCTAAGTAAAATTTGGGGGTGTTCATTAACTCAAATGTGAAACCTGACACTATTTTGAATGCTAATATAAACTCAATTATTGCTCAGAACAGAAAAAATTTTTGAGGTGACAGTGTGGATAAAATTTTGGGTGGAGCGTATTGTAAAGTCAAGTCAGGTTTTTATTAAATAAGGACATTTTAAAAATAAAAAATATACTTAAAATTAATGATGATGAGCATTTAATTTACAATTGTGTAGAGTTCAGTTTGGTTCAGTCGCTCAGTTGCGTTTGACACATTCCAACCCCATGGACTGCAGTAGGCCAGGTTTCCTGCCCATTGCCAACTCCCGGAGCTTATTCAAACTCATATCCATTGAGTCAGTGATGTTTTCCAACCTTCTCACCCTCTGTCATCCCCTTCTCCTCCTGCATACTATTTTCCCCAGCATGAGGGTCTTTTTTAATGAGTCAGTTCATTGCATCATGTGGCCAAAGTATTGGAACCTCAGCTTCAGCATCAGTCTTTCCAATGAATTCAGGACTGATTTCCCTTAGAATTGATGGCTTTGATCTTCTTGCACTCCAATGGACTCTCAAGAGTTTTCTCCAACACCATAGTTCAAAAACATAAATTTTTTTTGGTGCTCAGCTTTCTTTATGGTTCAATTCACTCACATCCATACATGACTACTGGAAATCCCAGAGTTTAGACTAGATAGAGCTTTGTTGGCAAAGTAACGTCTCTGCTTTTTAATATGTTGTCTAGGTTGGTCATAACTTTCCTTCCAAGGAGTAAGCATCTTTTAATTTCATGGCTGCAGTCACCATCTGCAGTGATTTTGGAGCCCCAAAAAATAAAGTCTGACACTGTTTCCACTATTTCCCCATCTATTTCCCATGAAGTGATGGAACCAGATGCCATGATCTTAGTTTCTTGAATGTTGAGTTTTAAGCCAGCTTTTTCACTCTCCTCTTTCACTTTCATAAGAAGCTCTTTAGTTCCTCTTCACTTTCTGCTATAAGGGTGGTGTCATCTGCATATCTGAAGTTACTGATATTTTTCCTGGCAATCTTGATCCCTGCTTGTGCTTCATCCAGCCTGACATTTAACATGATGTACTCTGCATATAAGTTAAATAAGCATGGAGACAATATACAGCCTTGACATACTCCTTTCCCAATTTGTAACCAGTCTATTGTCCCATGTCTGGTTCTCACTGTTTCTTCTTGACCTGCATACAGATTTCTCAGGAGGCAGGTAAGATGGTTTGGTATTTCCATCTCTTTAGGAATTTTTCACAGTTTGTTATGATCCACACAGTCAGAGGTTTTTGTGTAGTCAATGAAACAGAAGTAGATGTTGTTCCAGAATTCTCTTGCTTTTTCTATGATCCAATGGATGTTGGCAATTTGATCTCTGGTTCCTCTGTCTTTTCTAAATCCAGCTTTAACATCTGAAAGTTCATGGTTCACATACTGTTGAAGCCTAACTTGGAGAATTTTGAGCATTATTTGCAAGTATATGAGATGAGTGCTATTGTGCAACAGTTTGAGCATTCTTTGGCATTACCTTTCTTTGGGATTGGACTGAAAACTGACCTTTTCCAGTTCTGTGGCCACTGCTGAGTTTTCCAGCTCTGCTGGCATATTGATTGCAGAACTTCACAGCATCATCTTTTAGGATTTGAAATAGCTCAGCGGGAATTCCATGACCTCCACTAGCTGTGTTCATAGTGATGCTTCTTAAGGCCCACTTGACTTTCCATTCTAGGATGTCTGGCTCAAGGTGAATAACCACACCATCATGTTTATCTGGGTCATTAAGATCTTTTTTGTACAGTTCTTGTGTGTCTTCTTGCCATCTCTTCTTAATATCTTCTGCTTCTGTTAGGTCCATACCACTTCTGTGTTTTATTGTGCTCATCTGTGCATGAAATGTTCCCTTGGTATCTCTAATTTTCCTGAAGAGATCTCTACTCTTTCCCATTCTATTGTTTTCCTCTATTTCTTTGCATAAGTGATCAATTGTGCATAAACTAGCTGTACATACCAATCCAAAAAGAAATTGTAGTGTCAAAATATGCTATTTTTATATGTACATAGTGAAAATAATAAACACAAGTGGATAATTCAGCTTCATGGTGTATACTTTCTGACTTAAGTTCTTTATCCTTTCATCAGTTTGCTTCTAAACATATATGAGCTTTTGAAATCAACCTACAGATACTACAATACATTTTAATTTTTTGGTATATTAGGCATCTACATTGTGTTTAAAATTTCTTTGAAATCTTAATCAAAATACTTAACAAATAGAGTGCTAAAGAACTTTGGCTTTGAAAGTTTTTACTAAATCAAAGCTTTATTTAAAATATAATTGGCAAACATTAAAACTTATCCCCACAAACTCATGGGAAGAACGGAACAAATTAGATGCTGAAAGTGTACATGGTTTTTAGGATTTAATTTCATAATTATACTTCAGCAGAGTTACATTATAGAACTATTTTGATTACATTCTTATTTTTAATTTGATAAATTTACATATGGTAAAAGGAGGAACTGAAATTAAGAAACCTTACAATTTCACAGCACCCAGGTTTGGCAAACCAATTAAAATAAACATAGAGATATTATCTGATGAATTTTATCTTGCTAAAATATTTGTCTAAGAAAGGCATTCAGTGAGTCAAAAATACAGTATGTGTGAAAACTCGTGGGCTAAAATGTTTACTTATTCAATTGAAAAGAAAATGACTAAGAACTTAAAATCACTTTTATTTCACAGTTTGCTCTGACCTTGTTAGATATCTGAACACCTACGAGGAAATGATTTTGTCAATCAAAACATCATCTTCGGAAAAGTCAACTGAAGATGTCAATGTTGTTTAAGAAGTCAACCTGTCCTACTTTAGATGATCTGGTCATCCTACTCTCAGCAGGCTAGATATATAAAAGTCTAGAATCCTTCAGCTTTTCCGCAGGCAGTAATGCATAATACACTGGTGGGTGTTTCAGTGGGAGGCATTAATAATCCTATACTCCCTTTTATATGTTGAAGTACTTTTTATCACCCAATGGAGAAAAATGTTCAATTTAAAAGTGTAACTATGTGTATGTTTACAAAGTAGATTCATCCATGTGACCCATATCATAAATAAAACATAAGCAACATCCTGGAAGCCCTGCCTGTCCCCTTGTCAGTGACTATACTTTCATTCTCAGGGCAACCTATAGTGTAACTTTTTAATAAGAGTACAGATTTTCAAAATGCATGTTTTCATGTGCAGGTTTTTGAGCTTTATTTAAATCACACATTATGCTTTTTGCATCCTATTTTCTTAAATTTTATTTTCATGACATTGTTTCACATTGTTTTGAATATTAGTAATTTTTTATATTCTCAGTTCTGTATGGTATTCCACTGTCAACTTCCTTGTTTGGTTTGGGGGGAGAAAAGAAGCTGCTTTTCAAAGGACTTAATTTATTTAAATAAATTTTTAAATTAAAATGAGGTTTTGAAAGTCTATAGTAGGAAAATGCATAAATTCCTAAAAGACAGATTAAAAATATTTTCATAATCTTATATACAATGCAAACTAAAATAGACTAACGTCATCAAGAGTAGTATTTTTAAATCTACAACAATTAAAAAAAAGAATAGATAAGTGAATTGTAGTATATTTTTACAACTGAATACCATGCAGAATAAACTATAATTCACCTATCTATACTACTGTTTTTTAAATTGTTGTAGATATCAAAATCCCATTTCTTAAAAAATACTACTCTTGATGACATTAGGCTGTTCTACTTTGGGGTCATTGTATACAAGATTATGAAAATATTTGTACCTGTGTTTCTAATGTGGACTTTCAAAACCCAATTTCACTTAAAAAATTATTTAAATAAATTAAGTCCTTTGAAAGGCGACTTCTTTCTCCCCACTAAACAGTGACTTTAATGCCCTGAGTATACAAATAAACATTTCATATTTTTTACTGTACTGTCTTCTGCCATGAATTTCCCCCTCCATATCCATGTATTCATTTACTTTATTTTCTGGCCCTATGTACACGGTATCCAGAGGCAGTGATCTTATAGTCAAGAGGCCATTTCAGGAGCATCTTCAATCTTCAATTGATTCTCAATCAATCTTTTAATTTATTGCTTTCATAATTTTGTAGAAAAAAATCCATGTATCAGTATAAATCTCAATGACAGTATTTTGGTTGCTCCTGATTATAGGCTTTGCTCTTTTGGAACAAGGTGAGTTATAAATAAATAAATTAGTCATACAAATATGCTTCCTGAAAAATATTGACTGTACTTTTTTTCTGTAAATGCCAAGAATAGTTCAGATGGAACAAGTAAGTTGTAGTTTCTAACCTTTTATAGAGCATCTTCAGGAAAAAAAAAAGTAGTTACTCTTACATAAAAATATATAACAATACAGAATGGATATTGAACACCTGGGATTAATTCTTGATTCAGAGTTTTTTCTTTCACCTTCTGAGCAGAATGGAATCAGCTGTTTTGATATTATACTTTACCATTATTTTAGCATACTTAAAATGAGAAATTACTTGTTTGAAGTTACACAAACTTTTTGGAAAATCAAGTCCTAGAAATGAAGTCTGTTTCCTCAAGAAACAGTGTATTTAAGAGTTATGTTAAAATATAATGGAGGTTAGGAAGAAACTACAAGTAATTGATTAAATATAGGGAAAGTTCAACCAATTTAATATTGTTTAACTACCATTTTACAGGGGCTTCCCTTGTGGCTCAGTTGGTAAAGAATCCACCTGCAATGCAGGAGACCTGGGTTCAATCCCTGGGTTGGGAAGACCCCCTGGAAAAGGAAAAGGCTACCCTCTCCAGTATTCTGGCCTGGAGAATTCTATGGACTGTATAGTCCATGGGGTTGCAAAGAGTCAGACACAACTGAGTGACTTTCACTTTCATCATTTTACATATTGGTAGAATCACTGTAATATTCACTGTAACATTCTGTTTCTACATTTTTAACAAATTATAGACAATTTCAACCTTTGTATTATTGAATTTCAGGTAAACAGAAACATATTTAGCCATTCTGATGTAAATGCAAGTTATGAAGTAAAATAGCACTATATAAAATATTAGTTTCCTGATATTTGAACAAAAAATGATGGAGTTTCTACAAATAATTTTAGAATAAAATGCAAAAAATCTACCAAATCAAATCAAATAGATTTGGATCTGACACACAATAATAATAACAGTGCCAACAACAATTAAAAAATAATTCCCAGTGTTTATTGGGGGATTATTATCTATGTGCTGAGCCTGATGCTAACCCTGCTTGCTTTTTACTTTAGTAGCTCAGATGGTAAAGAATCTGCATGGAATGTAGGAGACCAGGGTTCTGTCTATCCCTGGGTCAGGAATATCCCCTGGAGAAGGGAATGGCAACCCTCTCCTATATTCTTGCCTGGAGAATTTCATGAACAGAGGAGCCTGGCAGGCTATTGTACATGGGGTTACAAAGAGTCAGACATGACTAAGCAAATAACACAAACAAACATTTCATCCCAGTAAAACCTGAGATTCAGGGAAGTTAAGTATTGATAATTGCAGGATGGTAGATAGCTGGTAAATAGGACACCTAGAACTGGAGCCACTATTATCTAATTTCAGTCATTTTTTTAAAATTTAATTTAATTTTATATTGAAGAATAGTTGATTTACAATGTTGTTTTAGTTTCAGGTATACAGCAAAGTGATTCAGTTCTACAAATATATATATATCCATTCTTTTCAGATTATTTTCCCATATAGTTGAATGTCTATTCTTTTAACCACTCTAATCATCCTCATTAGAATCAAGAGCGATCTTTAATAAGAAACAATAAAAGATAGCTTTTCTATAGCACTGATATTTTGGCCAGCTGATGCGAAGAGCTGACTCTTAAGAAAAGACCCTGATGCTGGGAAAGACTGAGGGCAAGAGGAGAAGGGGGAAACAGAGGATGAGATGGTTGGATAGCATCATCAACTGAATAAAATGGATATGAGTCTGAGCAAACTCTGGGAGATAATGAAGGACAGGAAAGCCTGGCATGCTGCAGTCCATGGGGTCACAAAGAGTTGGACACAACTTAGCAACCGAACAACAACAATGGTTTTTTAGTCTTCATCAAGTAATTCTACATTTCATAAAGTGTCTGTCATGGAAGGCGAGGTCCATGAACTCACTGCTCTAAATTACAGTGGCAGACAAATCCTTCATGCCTGCTCTGAGGCGAACAGGTGTGCAGCACCTCACATGGAGCTGGGAGCAAGGCCTAGTGCTGTTTCCATGTACATTTGACATTTCTGGGTCTTTTAGAACTCAGTTTTCTTCCAAGTACCTCTTATTTTTAATTCCCACAACACATCTTACTGCCTACGCCTCACTGCCCACATCAAGGTAGAATATCTCTCTTTCCTACTGCTCCGCTTTTGCTCTTTCCTGCGTCACTTCACTCATTCCTCCTACCTGCTTTTCTAATGTCTTCCTTTATTTTAAATAAGTACATCTTCCACCTACCTCCATGAAGATTGGAAGATTCCCTTAGAGAATTCTAACAACTAGTACATTAATAGATACATTTTTCCCAGGCCAACTTGCTCTGAAAAATGGTAAGTTTCCTTTTCCAGACAAGGAGAAGTTCAACATTCTTCATATATTCTTCTAAATGCTAGTAATAAATGAATATGCTTCCCATCAATCCTGACTATTCACCAGAAGGACTGATGCTGAAACTCCAATACTTTGGCCACCTGATGAGAAGAGCTGACTCATTATAAAAGCCCCTAATGCTGTGAAAGATTGAAGGTAGAAGGAGAAGGGGATGACAGAAGATGAGATAGTTGGATGGCATCACCGACTCAATGGATATGAGTTGAAGCAAGCTCCAGGAGATGGTGAAGGACAGGGAGGCCTGGTGTGCTGCAGGCCATGAGGTCACAAAGAGTTGGACACAACTGAGCGACTGAACAACAGCAACAATGAATTGTCTTAACAATAAATTATGAAACTTCTTATCATATCATATAATCAGTATTTGTTAGTTTGTTCTTCATCCTTTATCATTAAGAATTTTACTACCTTATTTTTGAATTGGTAGTTCTATGATAGTTCATGATTTTTGTATTACCCCCTTATTAAGTAGCAATGACAAAACCTTGAATTTTACTTATTAATATTTCATTATATATTATTTCTGAATTTCTAAGAAAGCTTTAATGCAAATAAAAGGACTTTTTTTTATAAAATGGATTTTACAGTCTGATCAATTCAATCATTAATGTATTCAACAAGTAGGTTTTGGCACCTACTAAATGCTAGGCAACATTGTGCAAGAAATACATTGATAAGAGAGACTGGAAGTCCTTGCTTTTATGAAGCCTATAGTCTAAAAGGGTAGACAGCAAAAACAGTTAACGAAAACATGAAGTAAGATATTTAGTATGTTAGAGATAATTTTTTTTTTTTCAGTTAGGATAAGAGGCCCAAGGGGATTAGTGGTGGGATCAGGTAAGAGTACTTTGATGATTAATTTAATAGGTTGCTGCTGCTGCTACTGCTGCTAAGTTGCTTCAGTCGTGTCCAACTCTGTGCTACCCCGTAGACAGGAGTCCACCAGGCTCCCCCGTCCCTGGGATTCTCCAGGCAAGAACACTGGAGTGGGTTGCCATGTCCTTCTCCAATGCATGAACGTGAAAAGTGAAAGTGAAGTCGCTCAGTCGTGTCCGACTCTTAGCGACCCCATGGACTGCAGCCTACCAGGCTCCTCCATCCATCGGATTTTCCAGGCAAGAGTACTGATAATTAATAGGTAATATTTGCAAATTCTAGCAATGGCACCCCACTCCAGTACTCTTGCCTGGAAAACCCCATGGACAGAAGGGCCTGGTGAGCTGCAGTCCATGTGGTCACTAGGATTCAGACACGACTGAGAGACTTAACTTTCGCTTTTCACTTTCATGCATTGGAGAAGGAATTGGCAACCCACTCCAGTGTTCTTGCCTGGAGAATCCCAGGGCCGGGGGAGCCTGGTGGGCTGCCGTCTATGGGGTTGTATAGAGTCGGACACGACTGAAGCGACTTAGCAGCAGCAGCACTGGTATATATGATGTTGTCCAACAGTATTTTAATGTATAGCCCCTTATGTACCTACTGTGTGACTTTCTTCACAGATTGTGTTTGGCCTTTGAGCAGTGGCATAAGGCAGGGGGTGGCGCTGAGTAGGCTCCCTTCCCACCTAATATACATAGACAAATCCATAGGATGTAAAGTGTTTCTATCCACAAAATGAGGGATTTGGACTAGTCAGAGTTTATAACCAGGGCACCATGGAATCCTATAGTCTTCAGGTAAAATTCATGGACCCCATGAAATTAAATGAGAAAAATTATTTTTATTTTCAAAAACCACTAACTGAATTCTAGCACGTCCTTCAATTGTGATAAACTGATAATAATATTAGCACTACCTTTGAGTTTTTCACTAATAGAAATCTGAGGTATTTTTGTATTATATAGGAGTTGTTACGGATATTTCAAGCTGTCATTTACTCCCATTGCTATTAATAAATTATGATAATTATTAGATCTATTCCACTAAATGCACTAATAAAGAATCACATATATAACTCCACCAACATTTCTTTCAAATACTGTAATAAAAGCATTTTGATATACTGTTTCCTTTATAATCCCATGTATTTCACTTTTGTGAAATAAAAGAACAAGATGAGAAAGAATGATTATATGAAATAAAATATATCAATATAAATATAAAATAGAATATAAAATATAAAATAGAATATATATGTATATCACTTTAAAGTGTCAGTCAGAGAGGGGCTGAGAGGAAAGTAGATATTTGAACTGAGTGGTGTCAAATGAGGAGCAATAAGTAGTAAAACAGGAAGAGATATGATGAAAGTTCTGTGTGGCAGGGAAAGACACTGAGTGTGGCAAGGGCGAGCATTGTGTGTTTGCCTCTGGCCATGCTCATCTGCATGGGGGCACCAGCAGAATTGTGAATACATGAATTTTAACCAAGGTTGTGACTTGGCCAACAGCTTGGCAAATCAAGAGAAGAGGTATGCTTTGAGGCGACAACAGTGATCACCATGGAAATTAAGCAAACTAAGAACTATGAATATTGAGACTGTTGAAGGAAATATGTAGGAAGCCTACTTCAGTACTATCAGTGAGAGATGACAACTGCTATTGTCTTTATCAGCTTGGGCTGCTACAACAAATAAGACTGGGTGACTTAACAAATGTATTTTCCACTGTTCTGATGCCTAGGATCCCAACATCAGGGTGCCAGCAAGGTTGAGTTTTGGTAAGAGCCATTTTCCTGGGCTTCCTGGTGACTCAGAATGTAAAGAATATGCCCGCAATGTGGGAGACCCGGGTTTGATCCCTGGGTTGGGAAGATCACCTGGAAAAGGGCATGGCAACCCACTCCAGTATTCTTGCTTGGAGAATTCCATGGACAGAGCACCCTATGGGGTCTCAAGGAGTCAGTCACAACTGAGCCACTAATACTTCTACTTACTACTACCATGACTTTTCCTGGTTGGTAGATGGATTGCTTTTTTGCTTTTTCTTCATGCGTCAATAAGAGATCATGTCTGTCTGTCTCTTTATAAGAAGGATAAAGATTTTTTTAAAAAATTCCCATATGAATTTGGGGAGGGAGAGGCACAAACATTAAACCCATGGCAGCTATAGAGATGCCGAGAAGTACATAACTCAAGATACTTTTGTGTTATTAGTGATGGAATACTAAAAAGTAAGCTCAGGTGATGCAAGGAGCTTTTCCTTTACCACTTTATTCCCAGGTCTTAGGTTGTTCCTGACACACAAAAAGTGCTTAATCATCGTTAACAAATCAAATGAACTAACATATGAGTCAGTAAGATGTAGGATAATCACTAGGTTTCTGAGGGGATGCAAATTTAAAAATAGGGAGGAGTGGATGGGGAAAAGGTTTGTGGTTATTTCTTAAACCCTGATAAAAAGTCATAAGTATTATTATCATCTTTTTATCAATAACAGTTCTTTTGGAGCACCTATTCCAACACAAATAGGCAACATAAGAAAAAAAAATGTATGAGCTATATTTTAGGCAGGAATAAAAAAAATTCTGGATTATAGACTTACTGAAGCCTAGAAGTCTTCCTAATATTGTTCTTTTTAACAAATATATTAAAAAGCAATGGGTCAACTTAGTGATTTGTTGAGGATAATTACTTCTTATTCTATAAAATATTAGGAAACAAAAAACCAAGGGGAAAAAAAAAGTTCCAGAAAAACACACACGCACACACATACACACACAACTACTTTAATCCAAATAAGAAATAAAAATTGTATTATATTTTTAGCAAATTGATTAAATATAGGAAAATATATTTGGTTTCAATGGCAAAAGTGCCTCATTTAAGTGAGACAGATACACCAAGGCAGATTTTTTTAACTTCAAATCCACTCCCACTACTTATACAAAATTTCCACATTCAGTTCAGTGCAGTCGCTCAGTCGTGTTCGACTCTTTGTGACTCCATGAATTGCAGCACGCCAGGCCTCCCTGTCTATCACCAACTCCCGGAGTTCACTCAGACTCACGTCCATTGAGTCCATGATGCCATCCAGCCATCTCATCCTCTGTTGTCCCCTTCTCTTCCTGCCCCCAATCCCTCCCAGCATCAAAGTCTTTTCCAATGAGTCAACTCTCCGCGTGAGGTGGCCAAAGTACTGGAGTTTCAGCTTTAGCATAATTCCTTCCAAAGAAATCCCAGGGCTGATCTCCTTCAGAATAGATTGGTTGGATCTCCTTGCAGTCCAAGGGACTCTCAAGAGTCTTCTCCAACACCACAGTTCAAAAGCATCAATTCTTCGATGCTCAGCTTTCTTTATAGTCCAACTCTCACATCCATACATGACTACTGGAAAAGCCATAGCCTTGACTAGATGGACCTTAGTCGGCAAAGTCATGTCTCTGCTTTTGAATATACTATCTAGGTTGGTCATAACTTTTCTTCCAAGGAGTAAGCGTCTTTTAATTTCATGGCTGCAATCACCATCTGCAGTGATTTTGGAGCCCCCAAAAATAAAGTCTGACACTGTTTCCACTGTTTCCCCATCTATTTCCCATGAAGTGATGGGACCAGATGCCATGATCTTCGTTTTCTGAATGTTGAGCTTTAAGCCAACTTTTTCACTCTCCTCTTTCACTTTCATCAAGAGGCTTTTTAGTACCTCTTCACTTTCTGCCATAAGGGTGGTGTCATCTGCAAATCTGAGGTTATTGATATTTCTCCTGGCAATCTTGATTCCAGCTTGTGTTTCTTTCAGTCCAGCATTTCTCATGATTATATATACTTAATATTGCGAAAACTATTTAGTTTCACATTTAATAATTAACCTATCCTCAAGTGAGGAAGACTTAAATTGGAGGTTCTTGGAGAATGGAGATTCTTGTTCACTGCAGTCTCAGTATCACCAAGAGCAATGCCTGCCCTGACTGATAATAGGCCCTCAATAAATATTTCTTGATCTAATTATAGGACAGAATGTCTGTTTTATTATTTGCTTTGACAGACGTTCAAGGCACAGTAGATGTAGAAAAATGTAGGGAAATAATTTGTTGCAAGCTTTCCTTGGTTAAAATTATAATTACAACAAGAATATCTATTTTAAAAATTAAACAGGACATAGCCCTATCCTTAGGGAACTCACAGCCCAAGATGAGATTATATGTTAACAGCTGACAAAATAAAACATGACAAGTTCTATGATATTGGCACTAACAAATTAACAAAAAAAGGAAAGATTAGTTTACTTGAGAGAGGCTGAGCTGGCTAAGGAAGATTAGGGATCCTCAAGGAGGTTGAGGATGGAATGTAGTAAAAATTTGAAAAAAACACAAAAAAACCAAGAGCATCAAGAGGAACATTTGATGTAGAGGAAGGGCTGGATATAAGATTGGGGAGGTAAATGAGGACTAGACAAGCATACAGAAGAAGCTTAAATTTTATGTATTATCCCTCTGCACAAATGTGTTTATTTTTTCTAAAAACTTTTAAATTAAATTAAATTTAATTTTTTTAATTTTTATTTTTACTTTATTTTACTTTACAATACTGTATTGGTTTTGCCATACATTGACATGAATCCACTACGGGTGTACATGAGTTCCCAAACATGAACCCCCCTCCCACCTCCCACCCCATATCATCTCTCTGGATCATCCCCGTACACCAGCCCCAAGCATCCTGTATCCTACATTGAACATAGACTGGTAATTAGTTTCTTACATGATAGTATACATGCTTCAATGCCATTCTCTCAAATCATCCCACCCTCTCCCTCTCCCTCAGAGTCCAAAAGTCCGTTCTATACATCTGTGTCTCTTTTGCTGTCTCACATACAGGGTCATCATTACCATCTTTCTAAATTGCATATATATGTGTTAGTACACTGTATTGGTGTTTTTCTTTCTGGCTTACTTCACTCTGTATAATCGGCTCCAGTTTCATCCATCTCATTAGAACTGATTCAAATATATTCTTTTTAATGGCTGAGTAATACTCCATTGTGTATATGTACCACAGCTTTCTTATCCATTCATCTGCTGATGGACATCTACGTTGTTTCCACATCCTGGCTATTATAAACAGTGCTGCGATGAACATTGAGGTACATGTGTCTCTTTCAATTCTGGTTTCCTCGGTATGTATGCCCAGCAGTGGGATCATTAAAAAAGAGAAATGAAAAAGGTATTCCCAAAGAAAGGCAACTTAGCAAGTGAAATTAAAGCTCTCATTGAAATAAGAATAAGAATGAAAGAAAGACTCTTAGACAAAAGATCATGATAAGAGGGATCACCTTCCTCAATACAGTGATTCTAAATGATCCTTCTTGGAGTCATGCTCATATACAAAAAACAGCTTTTGTTCTTCCACCAAAACATAAGCAAAACACCACACACATATAACAAGTACAGATTCTTTGAGAAAGTTACTCCCGGGCTCAAGGGTTCCTGAAACTCAATTTATTATATGTGTTTTTCTTAAATTCTCTGTGAATGTATGATTGTATACATCCATGTCTAATATCTATCCCCTTTAACTGCCCTTTGTGTTACAAAGGTATAAGTTATCACTAAAGCAAAGAAGCAAACAAGGAAGAAAGAGAGAGAAAAAATAAGAAAGAATAAAAGACACAATGAAAGAAGGAAGAAGAGAAATCAAATTGATGAATACCAGGAATTCCTGCACATTGCTATACTTAAGCATTTATTGGCAGAAAGGCGAATATGAATCTTTCTTGCTTTCATTTCCCCGAAGCACAACTTAATTAATGCTATCATATCGCTCCTGGTAACAGACTCATACTATTAGCAGTCCTCCCATGCTACAAGATCAATGGAACCCTGGAAGCTACAACAGAAAGAAATTAGAATGTGCATCAAATTTGTGAAGCTCATAAAGAAAACACATTTGCCCTTCATGTATTTTTAAAGAGATTCTTGCTTCATTATATCTTGTAAATGGTTTCTCTGTTCAGTACAGCAGACAGAATTGAACTTTGGTGGTATCCTATTTTTCAGAAGAACAGAATGCCATTCAATTTTAATAAAGATTTTAATGGTGATGTTATTATGTTTAGGTGCCCAGTTATTCTATAGGGGCTTTGTAATGTCTGAGAAAGAACTTGGCATATGAGCTCATTTTTGTGCCTCATTTTCTTCTTTCCTTACTCTTTAGGACTCAAGAATTAAGTCATTTCTAACTTTAAGATTAACTTTATGATCAACTATACTTCATGCTTTGTTTTCAGTAGCATATTGATTTGTATAACAGGGAAAATAAGGCTGATAATTTAGAACAGTAATTAGGAATATGCATTCACTAAAATCAGTTTGCTTTTTTTTAAATTTAAATTTTTATTTTTACTTTATTTTACTTTACAATACTGTATTGGTTTTGCCATACATTGACATGAATCCACTACGGGTGTACATGAGTTCCCAAACATGAACCCTCCTCCCACCTCCCACCCCATATCATCTCTCTGGATCATCCCCGTGCACCAGCCCCAAGCATCCTGTATCCTACATCGAACATAGACTGGTAATTCGTTTCTTACACGATAGTATACATGTTTCAATGCCATTCTCCCAAATCATCCCACCCTCTCCCTCTCCCTCTGAGTCCAAAAGTCCGTTCTATACATCTGTGTCTCTTTTGCTGTCTCACATACAGGGTCATCATTACCATCTTTCTAAATTGCATATATATGTGTTAGTACACTGTATTGGAGTTTTTCTTTCTGGCTTACTTCACTCTGTGTAGTCGGCTCCAGTTTCATCCATTTCATTAGAACTGATTCAAATATATTCTTTTTAATGGCTGAGTAATACTCCATTGTGTATATGTACCACAGCTTTCTTATCCATTCATCTGCTGATGGATATCTAGGTTGTTTCCATGTCCTGGCTATTATAAACAGTGCTGCGATGAACATTGGGATACATGTGTCTCTTTCAATTCTGGTTTCCTCGGTGTGTATGCCCCACAGTGGGATTGCTGGGTCATAAGGCAGTTCTATTTGCAATTTTTTAAGGAATCTCCACACTGTTCTCCATAGTGGCTGAACTAGTTTGCATTCCACCAACAGTGTAAGAGGGTTCCCTTTTCTCCACACCCTCTCCAGCATTTATTGCTTGTAGACTTTTAGATCACAGCCATTCTGACTGGCATGAAATGGTACCTCATTGTGGCTTTGATTTGCATTTCTCTGATAATGAGTGATATTGAGCATCTTTTCATGTGTTTGTTAGCCATCCGTATGTCTTCTTTGGAGAAATGTCTATTTAGTTCTTTGGCCCATTTTTTGATTGGGTCATTTATTTTTCTGGAATTGAGCTGCATAAGTTGCTTGTGTATTTTTGAGATTAGTTGTTTGTCAGTTGCTTCATTTGCTATTATTTTCTCCCATTCTAAAGGCTGTCTTTTCACCTTGCTTATATTTTCCTTAGTTGTGCAGAAGCTTTTAATTTTAATTAGATCCCATTTGTTTATTTTTGCTTTTATTTCCAGAATTCTGAGAGGTGGATCATAGAGGATCCTGATGTGATTTATGTCTGAGAGTGTTTTGCCTATGTTCTCCTCTAGGAGTTTTATAGTTTCTAGTCTTACATTTAGATCTTTAATCCATTTTGAGTTTATTTTTGTGTGTGGTGTTAGAAAGTGATCTAGTTTCGTTCCTTTACAGGTGGTTGACCAGTTTCCCCAGCACCACTTGTTAAAGAGATTGTCTTTAATCTATTGTATATTCTTGCCTCCTTTGTCAAAGATAAGGTGTCCATAGGTGTGTGGATTTATTTCTGGGCTTTCTATTTTGTTCCATTGATCTATATTTCTGTCTTTGTGCCAGTACCATACTGTTTTGATGACTGTGGCTTTGTAGTAGAGCCTGAGGTCAGGCAGGTTGATTTCTCCAGTTCCATTCTTCTTTCTCAAGATTGCTTTGGCTATTCAGGGTTTTTTTGTATTTCTGTATAAATTGTGAAATTATTTATTCTAGCTCTGTGAAAAATACCACTGGTAGCTTGATAGGGATTGCATTGAATGTGTAGATTGCTTTGGGTAGTATATTCATTTTCACTATATTGATTCTTCCAATCCATGGACATGGTATATTTCTCCATCTATTAGTGTCCTCTTTGATTTTTTTCATCAGTGTTTTATAGTTTTCTATATATAGGTCTTTAGTTTCTTTAGGTAGATATATTCTTAAGTATTTCATTCTTTTCATTGCAATGGTGAATGGAATTGTTTCCTTAATTCCTTTTTCTACTTTCTCATTATTAGTGTTTAGGAATGCAAGGGATTTCTGTTAGATTACATAACTTTTAGATGAAAGTACTAGTTTTGGAGCAGTGAGGTCTAAATAATTAGTTTAACCCAAAGACCAAATTCTCAGTACTGATGGATTATGTCGTAAGTTAAAATACTGTTTCATGCAAACAAACACAAAAATTACATCTTCCTCTTTCCGTATGTAGTTTATTTATTGCTTTGACACATTCCTTTTTCCACATGAGGTATTTAACATATGCTTTTGCTACAGAGTCTTTCCAAATCATTAGCTGAAAACCAAATAATTAGTTGTAAAATTTTTTTTTAATTAGGTTATTTAATATTTTATGTTATTGTCAAGAAATGTTATGTGAGAAAAACAGATTTAATTTTTGTTTATATTTTCAAACTTGTTAAAAAATCAATATTCTTAGATTTCTTTTAAAAGTTTTTCTTATTTAAATATTTAAAAGTTTATGCTTTGTGATATATAAAAACTGTTTATAGTGGCAATAGCTATTCTAAAGAGATATGATATGCCTACTTCATCAGAATTGATTGGATGGTGTAGCATCCACACATATTTTATTTATTTTGGAGTAATAATAACAATTGCATTATATGCTCATCTTTGTTGTTGTTGACCACTGCCAGATTTGTAAATTTCTTGTTTCCTTGAATGACTAATTTTAGTGAGACATAGGATTTTTATTAATAGATTTGATGACTTTGTATCTCCATATTCTTACAGACTATTAAACTAATTTTAAGTTATCAGTATAATTTAGAAAAGAGGTCCATTAACTCTCTTACTACCAAGTTAAGATTAGGCTGCCTTATTTCCCTTCTGTTCTACATAATAATGCACAGCTTCAAGAAATATAGTCTGCTCAACCAGTCTATTCTAAAGGAGATCAGCCCTGGGATTTCTTTGGAAAGAATGATGCTAAAGCTAAAACTCCAGTACTTTGGCCACCTCATGCAAAGAGTTGACTCATTGGAAAAGACTTTGATGCAGGGAGGGATTGGGGGCAGGAGGAGAAGGGGACGACAGAGGGTGAGATGGCTGGGCGGCATCACAGACTCGATGGACGTGAGTCTGAGTGAACTCCAGGAGTTGGAGATGGACAGGGAAGCCTCGCGCGATGCGATTCATGGGGTCGCAAAGAGTCAGACACGACTGAGTGACTGAACTGAACTGAAACTATTTCAGCTATGTCAGAGCAACAAGTTAAGAATTTTAAAAGTCATTCATTTATAATAGTTCTTACATTTCTACAACATTGCTGAAAATATTGAGTTTTTTTTCTATAGTTAAAAGACTCACCATTAAAAATGATCAGAAAATGTATGTGCTCTTGATTAATATCAGCTACTGCTAATATAAT
Source organism: Ovis canadensis (assembly GCF_042477335.2). Taxonomy (NCBI): domain Eukaryota; kingdom Metazoa; phylum Chordata; class Mammalia; order Artiodactyla; family Bovidae; genus Ovis; species Ovis canadensis. Next base: position 132,788,826 of record NC_091247.1, on the reverse strand, counting down.
ATTTGAAATCAATGTTCTTTTAGAGCAATGAAATTCAAGTTTTTAGGGTCCAGTGCAACTAAGAAAAATGATACCAAAAATGTAATGAAAAATTACATTGAGTTAAGACATAGCGCAGTTGCATTGTTGTATTACTTCATTACTGTATGCAATTAAAAATTAATGCTCAAATATCCTAATGGCTGCATTGCTCTCTTTTCTGAAACTGTGTGAATACAACAGAGAAAATTTTCATTTTCTCTGAGAAATTAATAAGGCACATGAGAAGATAGTTTTCTTTCAGCTATGTCTTTTCACAGTCTTTGTGTATAGATATTTTATGCATAATACACATATATAAATTTATTAAAATATATATAATTTTACACAGAGAGAACATTATTTAATAGTTATACTTAAGAAATATATAATGTCAAAAAACTAACAAATTGCCCATTTTATATTTTCCTATATTTTCCACCAATCTTTTCATTTACTCTCCTAACATTTGACTAAGAAATGAGCCAGTTTTATGGGTAGCCTAGAAGAACTAGGTATATAGCATATAGCTGAAGTTGTGTAGTGAGAACTGGATTGTATGGGAGGGATATTGGTAGGCTATCCAAAATCTTAGCTTTAGGTTAAAATTTTAGCAGGCAAACTTCTTATCTGTTTTACCAGTATAATTTAGGTGGAGTACACCTGGGCTCTCTGCTGTTATTTTCTGTCAATTTAATTTAGCTTTGTTAAAACTGCTTCCCAAACAAGTAGGTGTATGCGTGTACATGTAGGTGATTTACCTATACATGTCAAGGATTTAGTTTTTAGATATTCCCAAGTATTTCATGTATTCCAAAATATTTTGCCATAATTTAGACTTTTCATGGCAGATACAGTTAAAAAGGAAGTTCCATAAAATAGAGCAGAGTGTTTTACAATGCCACATAAAATGACATTTATAACTGATTCATATCTGGTCTTAACTGGAAATTCAGAAAAAATTTTCCTATCAAAGTTCAAATAAACATGAAGAGAAAGCTAAAGATGGTAGGGAAGCAAATTGGGAAGTGATGAACCTGATGGTCTCTATTTATTTTACTAACGGAGGCAGCACTTGCTAATACCACTCAATAAGTTAACACAAATACACACCAGATATTTTAATAAACTCTTTACATGTAGGTTGTAGTTTTATATTGCATATTCAATATTACGTTCTCATAGTTCCAAAGATAAAGTTTGTGAATTAAAACTTGACTACCCTCTACACCAGTTTCAACAGGAAAACCTATTCCAGTAATTATCGATTAAAAAAAAAAAAAACAAAAACAAATATCCCACAGAAGAATTATCAGACTCTGGGAGAGGAATCACATTTTCAAATTTATCAAAAGAAGATATAGCTTATAGTACATGGAATTGTTGTTCTAATTGATTTTTAAGGAAATTTTAAAGTTCCATAATTTTGTTATTGATGATCAGGATCAATATCAAAATGCAGTTGGTGATGGAGTTGGAAAGTTCTTGATTTCAAGCTCAAAGTTCCTTTCTCTGCCTACTATATTTATGCATTTAATTATAATAATATAAGCAATTTTTACAGTTGTATTCTGGACATAATGTGAAAATCTGGAAATAATTCCTTGAAAATTTAGATAAGTAATTTGTCTAATTCTCACTGCTTTTTAACTTTTATAGAGATGGAGTAGTATATTTTTGCTTCAGAACCTAGAACTGCTGCTGCTAAGTAGCTTCAGTCAACTAGATGAGTATAAATTTTGAGACCTGGATTCTTTATAGCCATGACTTTACATTTCTCTATGAAAGTGCTTCTTTATGTGTTTTTCAATGTACTCTCAAATTTTTACAGCCCAATCTAACAACTGTCACAGCAAGTCTAGAGGAGATATGGAGATATCTAATGAGGAATCTGGAATAGTGGCTTTGATTTCAGATGAGCTTCAAAAACTCTTCTGTTCCTGTGTTAACATTATGTGGTAGATGATGTATCTTCTCTAAACTTCACAATAAATATTCATGAAATTATACAAAGAGACTAAAATGTCAAGAATGAAAATAAAAGAGTCAACTAAATACAAAAGAAAACAAATTGAAAAGTCTAGGGATCTATTCTTATTTAGTGCATATCAATGGTTATGTGTTGAGTAATATATCCTTGGAATAATCACCACACCTTCACTCTATAAATTAGAACAAAGCAGAGAACCACCTCTCTTCTCACCTCATTGACGTCCCCAAACTTAAAAGAGAGATTGAAAAATATATTGATCTCTCAGCACAGTTTGCAGACATTTGATGTTGCCCTCTCTAGTTCTATGACACACAAAATTGTCACTCATACTCCCAAATGGGAGGGGACAAACTGTCAACTTAAAGAAAAATACACTGCTTAAGAGCTATGAGTTTATTTTATTCAACGTCTTACTGAGGACTACAGTCAGGGAGCCAACTTTGAGAAATTGCACTTAAGAGGCTATATATTGCCTCTTAAGTGCAGTTCCATGGAGCCTGAAGAACTATGGACAGAGGATCAGGACATTGTATAGGAAGCAGTGATCAAGAACATCATCAAGTAAAAGAAATGCAAAAAGGCAAAATGGTTGTCTGAGGAGGCCTTACAAATAGCTGTGAAAAGAAGAGAAGCTAAAGGCAAAGGAGAAAAGGAAAGATAAACCCATTTGAATGCAGAGTTCCAAAGAATAGCAAGGGGAGATAAGAAAGCCTTCCTCAGTGATCAGTGCAAAGAAATAGAGGAAAATAATATAATGGGAAAGACTAGAGATCTCTTCAAGAAAATTAGAGATACAAAGGGAATATTTCATGCAAAGATAAGCCCAATAAAGGACAGCAATGCTATGGACCCAACAGAAGCAGAAGATATTAAGAAGAGGTGGTAAGAATACACAGAAGAATTATACAAAAAAGATCTTTACAACTCAGATAATCACGATGGTGTGATCACCAACCTAAGGCCAGACATCTTGAAATATGAAATCAAGTGGGCCTTAGGAAGCATCACTACGAACAAAGCTAGTGGAGGTGATGAAATTCCAGTTGAGTTATTTCAAACCCTAAAAGATGATACTGTGAAAATGCTGCATTCATTTGGAAAACTTACCAGTGGCCACAGGACTGGAGAAGGTCAGTTTTCATTCCAATCTCAAAGAAAGGAAATGCCAAAGAATGCTCAAGCTATGAGACAATTGCACTCATCTCACAAGCTAGCAAAGTAATGCTCAAAATTCTCTAAACCAGGCTTCAACAGAACATGAACTGTGAACTTCCAGATGTTCAAGCTGGATTTAGAAAAGGCAGAGGAACCAGAGATCAAATTGCCAACATCTGTTGGATCATTGAAAAAGCAAGTGAGTTCCCCCAAAACATAAACTTCTGTTTTACTTACTATGCCAAAGCCCTCGACTGTGTGGATCACAGTCAACAGTGACTGTGGAAAATTCTGAAAGAGGTGGGAATACCAGACCACCTGACCTGCCTCCTGATAAATTGTATGCAGATCAAGAAGCAACAGTTAGAACTGGATATAGAACAACAGACTGGTTTCAAATAGGAAAAGGAGTACGTCAAGGCTGTATAATGTCACCCTGTTTATTTAACTTACATGCAGAGTATATCATGAGAAATGCTGGACTGGACGAAGCACAAGCTAGAATCAAGATTGCCAGGAGAAATATCAATAACCTCAGACATGCAGAAGACAGCACCCTATGGCAGAAAGTGAAGAAGAACTGAAGAGCCTCTTGATGAAAGTGAAAGAGGAAAGTGACAAAGATGGCTTAAAACTCAAAATTCAGAAAACGAAGATCATGGCATCTGGTCCCATCACTTCATGGGAAATAGATGGGGAAACAGTGGAAATGATGACAGACTTTATTTTGGGGGGCTACAAAATCACTGCAGATGGTAACTGCAGCCATGAAATTAAAAGACCCTTGCTCCTTGGGAAGAAAAGTTATGACCAACCTAGACAGCATATTAAAAAGCAGAGACCTTACTTTGCCAACAAAGATCCACCTAATCAAAGCTATGTTTTTCCAGTAGTCATGTATGGATGTGAAAGTTGGATTATAAAGAAAGATGAGCACTGAAGAATTGATGCCTTTGAACTATGGTGTTGGAGGAGACTCTTGAGAGTTCCTTGGACAGCAAGGAGATCCAACCAGTCCATCCTAAAGGAAATCATTTCTGAATATTCATAGGAAGGACTGATGCTGAAGCTAAAGCCCCAAAACTTTGTCTACCTGATGTGAAGAAGTGACTCATTTGAAAAGACCCTGATTCTTGGAAAGATTGAAAGCAGGAGGAGAAGGGGACAACAGAGGATCTTATGATTGGCTGGCATCATAAACTCAATAGACATGAATTTGAGTAAATTCCGGGAGTTGGCAATGGACAGGGAGGCCTGGAGTGCTGTAGTTCATGGGGTTGCAAAGAGTGAGGCCTGACTGAGGAACTGAATAGACTGAACTGATATATATATATGAATTTGGGGGGCTAGGAAATATATGTAGTCAAGTATACATTTTGTTAAAGAATTATGGCTAAACAAGGAGAACAGATACTTCAAGATAATGATTTTATTGCTTCTCTATGGATAGAAAGATGTAAGAATCTGAGATTACCAAAATTCTTCCTGAGAAATGCATCTAACTTATCTAAGAAGGCTTTATCAAGAGCATGGAGTACCTTTTTGGTTTTTTTCCTCCTGAATTCTCCTTTAGGTACATTGTCATTGGCAATTGCAGTGGGTTGCAACTTAACCCTTGTAGAACTAAATGATGAGCAACCCTCTTTGTTTCTCTTTTTTTCACATATCTTTGCAGACAGTGCCAGTCACCTTCATCCACTTCGCTCACCTGTTTTCTGCCTGGATTATTTCAATGACATAACACCTAGTAGATGACATGGCAGGAACTAGGATATAAGACAGAAACACATTGTAATATGTGATGCTAAATTGTCAAAGAAGAAACTGTTGTCAGGAAAGAAAGATAGGAATAGCATCAGAAGCACTGCATGGTTTGAGCTGTAGTATTTCATATCCTTATTCTTATGGTGTAAGCCCTAACAATTGTCTTTCTTTTATTTTCATAAAAGTGCCTGACAAATTTTGATTGCTGTGGTATCCATCTCCAAGAGGCCTCCACTTCAGAAATGTCAATCTTGAATAAATACATTATCAGTTGCATGTCTAGATAGAGTCAGCCACAAATCCACCCCCACCCCCTGCAGGCTCCTCTATTTCAGAGATTTTTGTTGATTTAAATAGCTGACCATTTGAACCACTTGCTTTTTGCTCTTCTTGTGCTCTAAATTCCCACTTTCATGTCTTAAATTCATCAATAAAGAGTATGCCTGTGAAAGTCTAGGCCCTCATCCTTGACCTTAATAAGAGCAGAACACCAGGCCCATAGGTATGCTTTCTTTTTCCCCACAATCTCACTATGTGACCCTGGGTGTACCATTAACTTTTCAAGATGTGTGAGTAATAAAACTTGACTCTCAAAGTTTTCTAATGGTTACTGCTGAGAGTATCGTACAGTCAGAACCACAAGGGCTGGCGCAGGTACAACACTAGCCTATTCAGCTGAGACCAGCATAGAATAATTCAGTAGAAAAGAACAGGAAATCTTCCAGATCAAAAATCAGCATACAATTGAACCTCAGTCCACTGTGGATAAATCTATACTAGACATCACAAACTGAGTTAGGATTCTTGTGCATTAACCTGGCCTCCTAGTTTAGGCCTAAGCAGGGACATTTGTAGTACCTAGAATTCAGGAATATGTGACCGTGAACTTCCAGATGTTCAAGCAGGTTTTAGAAAAGGCAGAGGAACCAGAGATCAAATTGCCAACATCCGCTGGATCATTGAAAAGGCTAGAGAGTTCCAGAAAAACATCTACTGCTTGACTGACTATGCCAAAGCCTTTGACTGTGTGGATTACAAAAAAACTGTGGAAAATTCTGAAAGAGATGGGAATATCAAACCACCTGAACTGCCTCTTGAGAAACCAATATGCAGGTCAGGAAGCAACAGTTAGAACTGGTCATGGAACAACAGACTGGTTCCAAATAGGAAAAGGAGTACGTCAAGGCTGTATATTGTCACTCTGCTTATTTAACTTATATGCAGAGTACATCATGAGAAACACTGGGTTGGAGGAAGCACAACCTGGAATCAAGATTGCCAGGAGAAATATCAATAACCTCAGATATGAAGATGACACCACCCTTATGACAGAAAGTGAAGAGGAACTAAACAGCCTGTTGATGAAACTGAAAGTGAAGAGTGAAAAAGTTGGCTTAAAGCTCGACATTCAGAAAACGAAGATCATGGCATCTGGTCCCATCACTTCATGGGAAATAGATGGGGAAACAGTGGAAATGGTGTCAGACTTTATTTTTTTGGCTCCAAAATCACTGCAGTTGTTGATTGCAGCCATGAAATTAAAACACGTTTACTCCTTGGAAGGAAAGTTATGACCAACCTAGACAGCATATTCAAAAGCAGAGACATTACTTTGTCAACAAAAGTCTGTCCAGTCAAGGCTATGGTTTTTCCAGTAGTCATATATGGATGTGAGAGTTGGACTGTGAAGAAGGCTGAGCACCGAAGAATTGATGCTTTTGAACTGTGGTGTTGGAGAAGACTCTTGAGAGTCCCTTGGACTGCAAGGAGATCCAACCAGATATGGCAAAACCAATACAATATTCTAAAGTAATTAACCTCCAATTAAAATAAATAAATTTATATTTTAAAAAAAGAGATCAGTCCTGGGTGTTCATTGGAAGGACTGATGTTGAAGCTGAAACTCCAGTACTTTGGCCACCTCATGCAAAGAGTTGACTCATTGGAAAAGACCCTGATGCTGGGAAAGATTGGGGGCAGGAGGAGAAGGGGACGACAGAGGATGAGATGGTTGGATGGTATCACCGACTCAATGGACATGGGTTTGGATGGACCCTGGGAGTTGGTGATGGACAGGGAGGCCTGGCATGCTGTGGTTCATCAGGTCGCAAAGAGTCAGACACGACTGAGCGACTGAACTGAATTGAACTGACAGGAGAATAAGTACACCGTGAATGTGCTGAAAGTCTCAGCTCCACCAAATTCTAGATCCAGACTCATCACAACCCCTGCAAAGTATCTGAATATTCAATGAATAAGCAAAGCAAAGAAGTAAACCAATGAAATGAGCCCACAGAAAAGGTAAGAACTTTCATGAAGAATCAGAGTGAGAACTTAATTTTGCAGTTTTTTTTCTGAAAGAAAGAGGACGTTAAGAATGATGATTTAGAACATCAATTGCATATTCTTCTCAAGGTTCAGTAAAGATCAGTATTTGCAGGGAAGAAACACAAATCAGCAAGTAAAGACGGGGCTGGATGTTGGTTATTCAACAAATATTTGTTGCATGTAGGAGATACACACACAAACACACAATTTAACTCCATAATTTCAGCCTTATTTCCAAAAATAATGTAAGAAATTAAGATTTGCAATTATTGCTAAAGAGCACGATTGATGCTTGTTGTTCAGTCTCTAAGTCATGTTCAACTCTTTGCAGCCCCATGGAGTGCAGCACACCAGGCATCCTGTCCTTCACAACTGATGCTAAAGAAAGTCAGTTCTGAGGAAGTGAAAGGGAAAGGATGACAGTATAAAAGCAAGGAAAGAGAATGGAAGCTAAAAGCAATTTTAACCTAAATATATGCAAAGTATAGTCAGAAAATAAACAAAAATCCTCAGATGAAACAGAAAAACATTAAAAGAAAAAAAAATTTGTAGGTAAAGAAGAGTCTATGCAGAGTGACTATAATTTCTAAAAACAGAAACAAGACTCATATACCCTGATAACTTTCTCTTTTAATTTTAAGGTATCAAAAAATGTTCTGCTTTAACCCACAAAAGGGCTCTCCAATTGAACTGGCTTTTAATCTAGAAGTTGCATCTCAGCATCCCATTGCCTTGTCCTCATGACTGACAGCACAGTCATGGTTTGCTTTCTTTATTTTACAGAGAGGGGAACAGAGGGCATACTTAAATGGCAAGTTTAAACAGTCAGTTAGAAGCAGAGCCAAGATTGCAGTCCTATCCAAATGAATGCTCATTCATAAGATTTTCCACAATATGCAATCCTTTCTTACTTGTTTACTACAAATCTGTTGAACAAATAATTTTGGACATAAAATATACTTCTACCCAGCTGCTTTTTCCAAAATAAAAATAGAAATGAAGAAGTAGAATGGAATTTAACAGGCAGCTGATGGACATGAGCTTGAACAAAGTCCTGGAAACAGTGATAGACAGGGAAGCCTGGCATGCTATAGTCCATGGGGTTGCAACGAGTTGGACATGACTTAGCAACGGAACAAAAACAAAACAAAGAACAAAAAGACTAATGTTCCCTACACTTATTATTTTTATTCAGTGGTAGTTTTCCATACATTAAACAAATTTAATGTGGTTTTATAGTATTTATAGTATGTCTACTATTACAGTTTGCCTATTTAGAGGAGACATTTTGTAAATACTCAGAAATTTGTAGATAACCTAATTTATTATAACATTTGAATTGTAAGGATCATTGATTGAAAACTGTATTGGCCAGTGGACTTACTTCCAACTAATAAAGTGAAAATATGAACTATAAGATTTCTGTTATTCTCTTTGAGATAATTAGTTTAAAATGACTATTTCTGTACACTGACTCTGAAAAACAGTGAATGATCTGAAACGTTATACAGGATATGAAGTGCTCACCATAGTTTCTGGTATGTAGTCAACATTCAATAAATCTTTAATTCTCACTTGTGACTTAGAAAATGAAATATCTTGTGACGTAACTAATTCACTGTTGAAAACTGCCCTGATTTGGGAGAAATCTGGGAGGTATTGAGAAGATCTTTGTGGGAAACCATTCATATCTTCCAGAAGAACAACTCTACTCATTCATTGTTTCCCAGATGGAGTAAAATAATGCATGATATTGTTTCTGTCTTAAATGTGCAAATAGTAACACATTGTAACTACTGTTAATTTATTTATTTTTCATCTCTCCTATCTAATGAAAATCATAACTCTCCCACATAGGTGAGAGTTGCCACAGAGTTTGTCTTTGTAAAACCAACAGATGTTTGAATCTTAAAAAAAAACAAACAAAACCAAAAAAACAACTTTTATCTCTGGTAGAATGAGTAGAAACTATCAGCTGTTTCACAATTTCTTTTTTCATAAAAATTTCTGCTCTATTCAAAACATACTTCCTCATTCTAAGGGACTCAGCATGCGTTGACATGAACTAGCAGAAATCATAAGAAATAAGAACAATTTTATATTTTCCCTATTTGATTACTACTCCCTTTATCCTTAGCTTTTTTATTTAATTTTTTTCTTTTAGTTCATTGGTTTCTTAATTTTACAAAGGGAATTTTTGCTAACCAAATAGAAAAGAACAAGTGTTACTTTAAATTTCACAGCCAATATAATATTATCTGGAGAAGGAAATGGCAACCCACTCCAGTACTCTCGCCTGGAGAATCCCATGAACAGAGACAACTGGTGGGCTACCGTCCATTGGGTTGCAAGAGCTGGACATGACTGAGTGACTAACACACATACATATAGTATTGTCTTATATGAGGATATGTGTGGTTTTAAAGTTCATCACGACATTATGACATTGATAGTTCAAGGGCTTTCCTGAGAGCTCAGTTGCTAAAGAATCTGCCTGCAATGCAGGAGACCCCGGTAGAATTCCTGGGTCGGGAAGATCCACTGGAGGAGGGACAGGCTACCCACTCCAGGATTCTTGGGCTTCCCTTGTGGCTCAGCTGGTAAAGAATCCACCTGCAATGCAGGACACCTCGGGTTTGATCCCTGGATTGGGAAGATTCCCTGGAGGAGGGAAAGGCTACCCACTCCAGTATTCTGGTCTGGAGAATTCCATGGAGTGTATAGTTCATGGGGTTGCAAACAGTCAGACACGACAGAGTGAGTTTCACTTCACTTTATGACACTTTGTTTTAATAATGATGGAAAGTAAAAAATTTGAAAATAAAACATCTTTACTCTTAAGAGATAGAAAAAAATCTTTCCATGATAAAGTAATTTTTAAAAAAGCATATTTTAGATGATTAGGTATAGTATGATTTCATTTTATGAAATAAAAACTGACTCCTATATAAACACATACATATGTATATATGAAACTATATATACATATAGTTGACTATACATATATAATATATATAATTAACTCCTGGAATCACTTTTTGAAGAGATCTAGTCTTTCTAATTCTATTGTTTTCCTCTGCTTCTTTGCATTGTTCACTTTAAAAAGGCTTTTTATCTCTCCCTGCTATATAAAGGTATTAACTTATGCAAGGATAGGCGTGATAAAGGACAGAAACTGTAAGGAACTGACAGAAGCAGATTTAAAAGTTGGAAAGAATACACAGAAGAACTATACAAAAAAGGTCTTAATGACCCAGGTGACCTCGCTGCTGTGATCACTAACCAAGAGCCAGACATCCTAGAGTGTGAAGTCAAGTGGACCATAAGAAGCATTATTAGAAACAAAGCTAGCAAAGGTGATGGAATTCCAGCTGAGCTAGTTAAAATCCTAAAAAATTATGCTGTGAAAATGCTGCATTCAATAGGCCAGCAAGTCTGGAAAACTCAGCAGTGGCCACGAGACTAGAAAAGGTCAGTTTTCATTCCAATCCAAAGGAGGGCAGTGCCAAAGAATGTTCAAACTACCAGAAAAATTGCATGCTAGGACGGTTATGCTCAAAATTCTTCAAGTGAGTCTTCAACAGTACATGAACAGAGAACTTCCACATGTTAAAGCTGGATTTAGAAAAGGCAGAGGTACCAAAGATCAAAATTTCAACATTAGTTGGATCATAGGGAAAGCAAGAGAATTCCAGAAAAAAAGCATACTTCTGCTTCACTGACTATACCAAAGCCTTTGACTATGTGGGTCACACCAAACTGGAAAATTTTTAAAGAAATAAGAATACCAGACCACCTTATTTGCCTTCTGAGAAACTTGTATGCAGGTCAAGAAGCAACAGTGAGAACCTTACATGGAAAAACTGACTAGTTTATAATTGGGAAAGGAGTATGACAAGGTTATATATTGTCATCCTGTTTATTTAACTCGTATGTAGAGTACATCATGCAAAATGCCAGCCTGGATGAAGCACAAGCTGGAATCAAAATTGCCAGGAGAAATGTCAACAGCCTCAGATATGCAGATGAAACCACTTTAATGGCAGAAAGTAAAGAGAAAATAAACAGCCTCTTGATGAGGGTGAAGGAGGACACTGTAAAAGCTGGTTTAAACTCAACATTTAAAAAAGTAAAGATCATGGCATCCCCCTCATCACTTCATGGCAAACAGATGAGGAAAAAAAGAAGGAAATAAGGGCAGATTTTATTTTCTTGGGCCCAAAATGACTGCAGATGGTGACTGCAGCCATGAAATTAAAAGATGCTTGCTTCTTGGAAGAAAAGCTGTGACCAACCTGTGACCAATGACCTATGACCAATAAAGAGCATATTAAAAAGCAGAGACATCACTTTATTGACAAAATTCCATATAGTCCTAGCTATACAGGCTAAAAAAGGCAAAGGAACCAGAGATCAAATTGCCAACATCAGTTGGATCATTGAAAGGCAAGAGGAGTTCTAGAAAAACATCTAGACTACACCAAAGCCTTATTGACTACACCAAAGCCTTTGCCTGTGTGGATCACAACAAACCATGGAAAACTCTTAAAGAGATGGGAATACCAGACCACCTGAACTGCCTCCTGAGAAATCTGTCTGCAGGGCAAGAAGCAACAATTAGAACTGGACATGGAACAACAGACTGCTTCCAAACTGAGAAAGGAGTATGTCAAGACTGTAAATTGTTACACTGCTTATTTAACTTATATACAGAACACATCATAAAAATCCTGGGCTAGATGACACACAAGCTGGAATGAAGATTGCAGGGAAAATATCAATAACCTCAGATATGCAGATGACATCATCCTTATGGCAGAAAGTGAAGAAGAACTAAAAAGCTGCTTGATGAAAGTCAAAGAGGAGAGTGAAAAATTTGGCTTAAAACTCAGCATTCAGAAAGCTAATATCATGACATCCAGTCCCATTGCTTCATGGAAAATAAATGGGGAAACAACAGAAAAAGTGACAGACTTTATTTTGGGGGGTTCTAAAACCACCATCGATGGTGACTGTAGCCATGTAATTAAAAGACGTTTACTTCTTGGAAGAAAAGCTATGACCAACCTCAGTTCAGTTCAGTTCAGTTCGTTCAGTCACTCAGTTGTGTCTGACTCCCTGCGACCGCATGAACTGCAGCACGCCAGGCCTCCCTGTCCATCACAAACTCCTGGAGTTTACCCAAACTCATGTCCATCGAGTCGGTGATACCATCCAGCCATGTCATCTTCTGTCGTCCCCTTCTTCTCCTGACCCCTATCCCTTCCAGCATCAGAGTCTTTTCCAATGAGTCAACTCTTCGCATGAGGTGGCCAAAGTATTGGAGTTTCAGCTTTAGCATAAGGCCTTCCAAAGAACACCCAGGGCGAAATCTCCTTTAGGATGGACTGGTTGGATCTCCTTGCAGTCCAAGGGACTCTCAAGAGTCTTCGCCAACACCACAGTTCAAAAGCATCAATTCTTCGGCACTCAGCTTTCTTCACAGTCCAACTCACATCCATACATGACCACTGGAAAAATCATAGCTTTGACTAGATGGACCTTTGTTGGCAAAGTATTGTCTCTGCTTTTTAATATGCTATCTAGGTTGGTCATAACTTATCTTCCAAGGAGTAAGCATCTTTTAATTTCATGGCTGCAATCAACCTAGACAGCATATTCAAAAGCGGAGACATTACCTTGCCAACAAAGGTCCGTCTAGTCAAAGCTATGGTTTTTCCAGTAGTCATGTATGGATGTGAGAATTGTACCATAAAGAAAGCTGATCACCAAAGAACTAACACTTTTGAACTGTGGTGTTGGAGAAGACTCTTGAGAGTCCCTTGAACTGCAAGGAGATCCAACCAGTCCATCCTAAAGGAAATTAGCCCTGAATATTCATTGGAGGGGTGATGCTGAAACTGAAACTCCAAACGTTGTCCACCTGATGCAAAAAAGTGACTCATTTGAAAAGACCCTGATTCTGGGAAAGATTGAAGGTGGGAGGACAAAGGGACCACAGAGGATGAAATGGTTGGATGGTATCACCAACTTGAAGGACATGAGTTTGAGTAAGATCTGGCAGTTGGTAATGGATAGGGAAACCTGGCAGGTTGCAGTCCATCGGATTGCAAAGAGTCAGACATGAGTAAGCTATTGAACTGAACTGATGGTTTTTCCAGTAGTCATGTCCAGATTTGAGAGGACCATAAAGAAGGCTTAGCACTGAAGAACTGATGTTTTCAATTGTGGTGCTACAGAAGCCTCTTGAGAGTCCCTTTGACTGCAAGGAGATCAAATTAGTCAATCCTAAAGGAAATCAGGTCTGAATATTCATTGATAGGACTGATGCTGGTGCTGAAGCTCTAATACTTTAGCCACTTCATAGGAAGAACTAACTTCTCAGAAAAGACACTGATGTGGGGAAAGATGAGAGCAGGAGGAGTAGCAGGTGGCAGAGGTTGGGATGGTTAGATATCATCACGAAACCATGGCCATGAATCTGAGCAGACTCCAGATAATAATGAAGGACAGGGAAGCCTGGCATGCTGCAGTCCATGGGGTCACAGAGAGTCAGATATGACTTAGCGACTGAACAACAACAACAATAACAAGAAAAAATCATGCTTTACTCTTAAACACAAATAAATTTACCTCCTATTCCTCTTAAATCTTTGGTTCCTTATTATTTTTTTCTTTGCAGTGGGTCTAAACTTCAATGTTTGCCAAAGATCTGCTCTTAAATCTTTTCATGTCATATACAGTCACTTCATTGGTGATTGCATTGACTCTTTATCTTTCAGTTCAATTCAATTCAGTTTACATAATATCTAATGGAGTACGTCAAGGCTGTATATTGTCACCCTGCTTATTTAACTTATATGCAGAGTACATCATGAGAAACGCTGGGCTGAAGGAAGCACAAGCTGAAATCAAGATTGCTGGGAGAAATATCATTAACCTCAGATGCAGATGACACCACCCTTATGGCAGAAAGTGAAGAACCAAAGAGCCTTTTGATGAAAGTGAAAGAGGAGTGTGAAAATTTGGCTTAAAGCTCAATATTCAGAAAACTAAGATCATGGCATCTGGTCCCACCACTTCATGGGAAATAGATGGGGAAACAGTGGAAAGAGTATCTGACTTTATTTTTCTGGGCTCCAGAATCACTGCAGATGGTGACTGCAGCCATGAAATAAAAAGATGCTTATTCCTTGGAAGGAAAGTTATGACCAACCTAGATAGCATATTGAAAAGCAGAGACATTACTTTGCCAACAAAGGTCCATTTAGTCAAGGCTAGTGGTCATGTATGGATGTGAGAGTTGGACTGTAAAGAAAGCTGAGCGCCAAAGAATTGATGCTTTTGAACTGTGGTGTTGGAGAAGACTCTTGAGAGTCCCTTGGACTACAACCATTCCATCCTAAAGGAGATCAGTCCTGGGTGTTTATTGGAAGGCCTGATGTTGAAGCTAAAACTCCAATACTTTGGCCACCTGATGCGAAGAGCTGACTCGTTGGAAAAGATCCTGATGCTGGGAAATGTTAAGGGCAAGAGGAGAAGGGGACAACAGAGGATGAGATGGTTGGATGGCATCACCGACTTGATGGACATGGGTTAGGGTGGACTCCAGGAGTTGGTGATGGACAGGGAGGCCTGGCATGCTGTGGTTCATGGGGTCACAATGAGTCGGACATGGCTGAGTGACAGAATTGAATTTAAATGCTTATGACCCCCAGAACTGTTGCTCCATTCTGAATCTCTTCCTCTCTGACTCAAAACTTATATTCAACTGCTTAATTACATCTCCACTTGAACAAAGCAAAAGCATCTCAAAGTTCCTATTTCTAAAATTGAACTTCTGATTCTTTTTTTTAACTTTAAAATTTTTTACTTATGTTGTTAGGATTCTTTTTTTAATTTAATTTTATCATTATTATTATTATTTTACTTTACAATATTGTATTGGTTTTGCCATACATCAACATGAATCTGCCATGGGTGTACACGTGTTCCCAATCCTGAACCCCCTCCCACCTCCTTCCCCATACCATTCCTCTAGGTCATCCCAGTGCACCAGCCCCAAGCATCCTGTATCCTGCATCGAACCTAGACTGGTGATTCATTTCTTGTATGATATTATACATGTTTCAATGCCATTCGCCCAAATAATCCCACCCTCTCCCTCTCCCACAGAGTCCAAAAGACTGTTCGATATATCTGTGTCTCTTTTGCTGTCTCGCATACAGGGTTATCATTACCATCTTTCTAAATTACATATATATGCATTAGTATACTGTATTGGTATTTTACTTTCTGGCTTACTTCCCTCTGTATAATCGGCTCCAGTTTCATCCATCTCATTAGACCCGATTCAAATGTATTCTTTTTAACGGCTGAGTAATACTCCATTGGGTATATGTACCACCGCTTTCTTATCCATTCATCTGCTGATGGACATCTAGGTTGCTTCCATGTCCCTGGCTATTATAAACAGTGCTGTGATGAACATTGGGGTACATGTGTCTCTTTCACTTCTGGTTTCCTCGGTGTGTATGCCCAGCAGTGGGATTCCTGTGTCATAAGGCAGTTCTATTTGCAATTTTTTTAAGGAATCTCCACACTGTTCTCCATAGTGGCTGAACTAGTTTGCATTCCACCAACAGTGTAAGAGGGTTCCCTTTTCTCCACACCCTCTCCAGCATTTATTGCTTGTAGATTTTAGATCGCAGTAATTCTGACTGGTGTGAAATGGTACCTCATTGTGGTTTTGATTTGCATTTCTCTGATAATGAGTGATATTGAGCATCTTTTCATGTGTTTGTTAGCCATCTGCATGTCTTCTTTGGAGAAATGTCTATTTAGTTCTTTGGCCCATTTTTTGATTGGGTCGTTTATTTTTCTGGAATTGAGCTGCAGGAGTTGCTGGTATATTTTTGAGATTAGTTGTTTGTCAGTTGCTTCATTTGCTATTATTTTCTCCCATTCCAAAGGCTGTCTTTTAAATCATCTCAAACTTGCTCTAACAGTCGTCCCATCTCACTTTATGATAACTCTCACTTCCCAGTTCTTTAGACTCAAAATTTTGGGGCATTCTTGAATCCCTTATTTGTTTCTTACCCTCATCTAAACCATTAGCAAATCTTGCCTTACCTTCAAATACAATCAAAATCCAATTACTGGGATTCCTAGGACTACAGTAGTCCAGACTCATTTCTGGCCTGAATTACTGATAATATTTGTTGTCTTTCTGATTCACCCTTTGCCCTCTTTAGTCTTTTTTCAAGACAATGATCATGATCCTTTAAAACTAGACTGAGATTATTTTACTTTCCCTCAAAGTCTTCCAAAATATCTTTCATATACCTAAACCAAAAGTCAAAGTACTTTGACACATATCCTTGACCCTCCTCTGCTCCACCCCACTGCCAATGGCTAATAATATCATTTTTTCTTTTATCCTTACCCTCCACTCCATCCACACAGGTCTTCTTGCTGTCCTCAATAATTCAAGTCACATGCTCAACTCAAAGACTTTGTTCTTGCTATTTCATTTTTTTTAAATGTTCTTTTCTGGAGATTTGTATAGTTTGACATATTAATTCCTCTGTTAAATTTTCCCAGCTACACAATCTAAAATTTCAATATGGACTCCCTTAACAATTCCCATTCTTCATCCTAATGTTATTTTTCTTTTTACCACTTACTATTTTTTTTCACTTTCCTTTTTATGGTTTCCCAATCAAAATATATTTCATAAAGGCAGTTTTTGTTGTTGTTGTTTACCTCTATATCCTTAGGGCTTATAACAGTTACTAGCACATGATTCTTTACCACCTGAGCCACCAGGGAAGCCCCTAGCTCATGATAAGTATTTGATAAATACTAAAAATCACTTTATAAGAATAAGATCATGAAAGAAATTTATTTTCCTTTCTTTTTTATTTCAAAAATAGTATGTTGCAAAGCTTCTTTGTGGTATAACTGGAAGCGCTAACAACATTTTTCTCACTGGCTGATAATTTCAAATTTAGCATCTAAATACTTATTACTCTTGTCAGATCATGTTCTCATTAATCCAAAAGTGGAAAGCATTGTTAATTCCTTCCATAGGTGAAACTAATGTTATAATTCAGGACAACTTGGCAGATGTAATGATTTAGTTATACCAGCCAAGCTAGGGAAGTTTTGTGCTGGCTTTTATGTCAGGCCCATCTATAAGTAGAGATTCCATCACAAGAGCAAGGCAGCAGGAAGGCTGTATATGAAGGAAGCCCCAACAGAGCCATGGGACAGAAAAGACAGGTGTGCAGTATCCAGAATTTTTGGTAGATAAGATAACATTAGAAGGAGGAAACTGATGGCCACAGACAACAAGGTCTTGGTTTGAACTGAAATTTAGGTGAAGGGCTTCTATATACAGGTAGAGGCTCTGAAAAAGCTCCTTCTGTCCCCAACTAAAACTGGGGCATGGTGGAAGCTGGCAACTTACTGAAATCAGGATGTATAGCTGTGACCAGGGAAGAAACCTGACTCTCAGTGGTGCTCATAAAAATGGGGAGATAGGAGATCAAGCTCTAAAATAAGGCATTAGAGGGTATTATCAGCAAAAGAGGACAAGCTTTAGTTAATGTAGAAACCTAGCAGTCTCTACAGGGATTAAATACCCTCACTCAATGACTGGGGATCCAATGTAGGAATGCAGTGGTCCCTGGACACGGTGCCTTGGACTGTCGAGACTTCGAGAGAGAGGCTGCATTGGTACATCCACTCTGCCTCATGTGTGCACCCTCAGAGAGTGGAGATGATATGAAAGAAGCTAGGGGAGCATTATATATATATATTTATTATATATATAATATATATTTATATATTATTATATAAATTATTTGTTGAATGAATGAAGATACAGTGAAATAAGTGTTCAAATAAGTGTTCATAAATTTATGAACACTTATTTCATTGCATCTTCATTCATTCAACAAATAATTGTTTGACTGCTTCTTATATGTTGCTCTGAGCCAGGCACTAGAAAGACAGCAATAAATAAGATAGACTTAGTTCTTGCCCTCATGAAATTTTATTTTAGTTGCAACATTTGTCTGTAACATATTCTCCTACATGGAATAAAATTTTAAAATATTCCTTGTAATTTGATGCTTGTTCTATCCTGAAACAGCTTTATATTTCAATCTGACATGAAATTTCTTAGCGGGATTATGAAACAGAGTGAGAAACCGCTTAATGGTCAAGGACTCTTTACTTTTGCTGATAGTCTATGGTCATTTCCACCTCTTAAGTGGTCACAGACTCATATGTGGAAGGAACATTAAATATTTTCCAGATGAACCTCCTAATAGTCAAAGCTATGGCTTTTCCAGTAGTCATGTATGGATGTGAGAGTTGGAACATAAAGAAGTCTGAGTGCTAAAGAATTAATGCTTTCAAACTGTGGTGTTGGAGAAGACTCTTAACAGCCGTTTGGATTGCGAGGAAATAAAACAAGTCAATCCTAAAGGAAATCAGTCCTGAATAGTGATGAGAAGGATTGATGCTAAAGCTGAAGCTCCAATACTTTGGCCACCTAATAAGAAGAGCCGACTCATTGGAAAAGACCCTGATGCTGGGGAAGACTGAAGGCCGGAAGAGAAGGGGACAACAGAGGACGAGATGGTTGGATGGCATCACTGACTCAATGGACATGAGTTTGAGTAAGCTCTGGGAGACCACCTAACCTGCTTCTTGAGAAATCTGTATGCAGATCAGGAAGCAACAGTTAGAACTGGACATGGAACAACAGACTGGTTCCATATAGGAAAAGGAGTACGTCAAGGCTGTATATTGTCACCCTGCTTATTTAACTTCTATGCAGAGTACATCATGAGAAACGCTGGACTGGAAGAAACACAAGCTGGAATCAAGATTGCCAAGAGAAATATCAATAACCTCAGATATGCAGATGACACCACCCTTATGGCAGAAAGTGAAGAGGAGCTAAAAAGCCTCTTGATGAAAGTGAAAGAGGACAGCAAGAAAGGTGGCTTAAAGCTCAAGATTCAGAAAATGAAGATCATGGCATCCGGTCCCATCACTTCATGGGAAATAGATGGGAAAACAGTGGAAACAGTGTCAGACTTTATTTTGGGGGGCTCCAAAATCACTGCAGATGGTGATTGCAGCCATAAAATTAAAAGATGCTTACTCCTTGGAAGAAGAGTGAAGACCAACCTAGATACCATATTCAAAAGCAGAGACATTACTTTGCCGACTAAGGTCCGTATAGTCAAGGCTATGGTTTTTCCTGTGGTCATGTATGGATGTGAGAGTTGGACTGTGAAGAAGGCTGAGCGGTGAAGAATTGATGCTGTTGAACTGTGGTGTTGGAGAAGACTCTTGAGAGTCCCTTGGACTGCAAGGAGATCCAACCAGTCCATTCTGAAGGAGATCAACCCTGGGTTTCTTTGGAAGGAATGATGCTAAAGCTGTAGCTCCAGTACTTTGGCCACCTGATGCGAAGAGTTGACTCATTGGAAAAGACTCTGACGCTGGGAGGGATTCGGGGCAGGAGGAGAAGGGGACAACAGAGGATGAGATGGCTGTGTAGCATCACGGACTTGATGGACATGAGTCTGGGTGGACTCTGGGAGATGGTGATGGACAGGGAGACCTGGCATACTACAGTCCATGGGGTTGCAAAGAGTTGGACATGACTGAGCAACTGAACTGAACAGAACTGAGATGAACCTCCTTATTTTATATGTTTAAGGCCCAGAAAAGATATAAAACACATGCCAAAATTTATGTAAAAGATAGTCAGCTCAGCTAGGATTAGGATGGAAATTCCTTATATTATAGATGAATGCATTTTCCTCCATGATGAAGCCTAATACACTTTATACTAAAAGTCACATCTTAGCCTAGATTCTGTGTTTGTCAATTACATTAGTACACACCCAACCATTCCCTTTAAGTTAGACCCTTCCTGTTACTCCTCTGAGGGAAAAATTGCCTTTCATTTATCTGGCTGTATATCTATGTAACACATAAAAGGGATTGCTGGAAAAAATGAGACCACTGTAAGCTACTATAAATAAAGAAAAAATTATGCTATATATTTCAACCTGAGACATCAAAGTTTGTAGTTCATCTTTATATATTAAGAAAAAGTTGGCACTGTTAAACAGGAGTTTTTTGTTTTTTTTTTTAATTGAAAGATTTTGGATGGAAAGTTACTTGAGTAAAAGATCAATTGTGTTCACAGATGCATCTCGCATCATCTTTCCTCTTTGCTTTCACTAGTTAGAAACATTTCTATGTGACAACAGAAGAATCTGAGGAAAATAAGTGTAAGGAAAGGGGAGGGGAGGACAGGCATCTCTGCATAACTGGCCGTTGTGAATAGTTCTTTGTTGGTTGTTGGTGCTACTGGTGGTAACCAATCAGTGATTGGATATGGGTAGCTCTACACAGCAGATGAATCATGACTGGCTACTGTAAGCACTCCTTATCCTACTCCAGAGTAGGATCCATTCCATTCCTACTACTCCATCCAGTCCTGCTCTATTGATGTGACCCTCAGTCCTTATCACTGCCCTTGTCTTCTTTTCCCTTATATTTCCACTGGAGAAGGGAATGGCAAACCACTTCAGTATTCTTCCCTGAGAACCCCATGAACAGTATGAAAAGGCAAAACGATAAGATACTGAAAGAGGAACTCCCCAGGTCAGTAGGTGCCCAATATGCTACTAGAGATCAGTGGAGAAATAACTCCAGAAAGAATAAAGGGATGGAGCCAAAGCAAAAACAATACTCAGTTGTGGATGTGACTGGTGATAGAAACAAGGTCCAATGCTGTAAAGAACAATACTGTGTAGGAACCTGGAATGTCAGGTCCATGAATCAAGGCAAATTGGTAGTGATCAAACAGGAGATGGCAAGAGTGAATGTCGACATTCTAGAAATCAGAGAACTAAAATGGACTGGAATGGGTGAATTTAACTCAGATGACCATTATATCTACTACTGTGGGCAGGAATCCCTTAGAAGAAATGGAGTAGCCATCATGGTCAACAAAAGAATCCAAAATGCAGTACTTGGATGCAATCTCAAAAACGACAGAATGATCTCTGTTCATTTCCAAGGCAAACCATTCAATATCACAGTAATCCAAGTCTATGCTCCAACCAGCAATGCTGAAGAAGCTGAAGTTGAACAGTTCTATGAAGACCTACAAGACCTTTCAGAACTAACACTCAAAAAAGATGTCCTTTTCATTATAGGGGACTGGAATGCAAAAGTGGGAAGTCAAGAAATACCTGGATTAACAGGAAAATTTGGCCTTGGAACATGGAATGAAGCAGGGCAAAAGCTAATAGAGTTTTACCAAGAGAACACACTGGTCATAGCAAATACCCTCTTCCAAAAACACAAGAGAAGACTCTACACATGGACATCACCAGATGGTCAACACCAAAATCAGATTGATTATATTCTTTGCATCCAAAGATGAAGAAGCTGTATACAGTCAGCAAAACCAAGACTGGGCTCTGACTGTGGCTCAGATCATGAGCTCCTTGTTGCCAAATTCAGACTTAAATGGAAGAAAGTAGGGAAAACCATTAGACCATTCAGGTATGACCTAAATCAAATCCCTTATGATTATACAGTGGAAGTGAGATATAGATTTAAGGGACTAGATCTGATAGATAGAGTGCCTGATGAACTATGGAATGAGGTTTGTGACATTGTATAGGAGACAGCAATCAAGATCATTGCCTCGGAAAAGAAATGCAAAAAGGAAAAATGGCTGTCTGGGGAGGCCTTACAAATAGCTGTAAAGAAGAGAAGCAAAAAGCAAAGGAGACAAAGAAAGATATAAGCATCTGAATGCAGAGTTCCAAAGAATAGCAAGAAGAGATAAGAAAGCCTTCCTCAGCGATCAATGCAAAGAAATAGAGAAAAACAACAGAATGGGAAAGAAAGACTAGAGATCTCTTCAAGAAAATTAGAGATAGTAAGGGAATATTTCATGCAAAGATGGGCTAGATTAAGGACAGAAATGGTCTGGACCTAACAGAAGCAGAAGATATTAAGAAGAGGTGGCAAGAATACACAGAAGAACTGTACAAAAAAGATCTTCATGACCAAATTAATCACAATGGTATGATCACTCACCTAGAGCCAGACATCCTGGAAGGTGAAGTCAAGTTGGCCTTAGAAAGCATCAATACGTACAAAGCTAGTGGAGATGATGGAATTTCAGTTGAGCTATTTCAAGTCCTGAAAGATGATGCTGTGGAAGTGCTGACTCAGTATGCCAGCAAATTTGGAAAACTCAGCAGTGGCCACAGGACTGGAAAAGATCAGTTTTCATTCCAATCCCATAGAAAGGCAATGCCAAAAATGCTCAAACTACCACACAATTGCACTCATCTCACATGCTAGTAAAGTAATGCTCAAAATTCTCCAAGCCAGACTTCAACAGTATGTGAACCGTGCACTTCCAGATGTTCAAGCTGGAAAAGGCAGAGAAACCAGAGATCAAATTGCCAACATCTGCTGAATCATGGAAAAAGCAAGAGAGCTCCAGAAAAATATATATTTCTGCTTTATTGACTATGCCAAAGCCTTTGACTGTGTGGATCACAATAAACTGTGGAAAATTCTGAAAGAGATGGGAATACCAGACCACCTGACCTGCCTCTTGAGAAACCTATGTGCAGGTCAGGAAGGAACAATTAGAACTGGACATGGAAACTCAGACTGGTTCCAAATAGGAAAAGGAGTACATCAAGGCTGTACATTGTCACCCTGCTTATTTAACTTCTATACAGAGTACATCATGAGAAACGCTGAACTGGAGGAAGCACAAGCTGAAATCAAGATTGCCAGGAGAAATATCAATAACCTCAGATATGCAGATGATACCACCCTTATGGTAGAAAGTGAAGAGGTACTAAAAAGACTCTTGCTGAGAGTGAAAGAGGAGAGTGAAAAAGTTGGCTTAAAGCTCAACATTCAGAAAATGAAGTTCATGGCATCCGGTCCCATCACCTCATGGAAATATATGGGGGAAACAGTGGAAAGAGTATCAGACTTTATTTTGGGGGGGCTCCAAAATCACTGCAGATGGTAATTGCGGCCATGAAAGTAAAAGATGCTTACTCCTTGGAAGAAAAGTTATGACCAACCTAGATAGCATATTGAAAAGCAGAGACATTACTTTGCCAGCAAATGTCCATCTAGTCAAGGCTATGGTTTTTCCAATGGTTGTGAGAGTTGGACTGTGGAGAAAGCTGAGCACTGAAGAATTGAAGCTTTTGAGCTGTGGTGTTGGAGAAGACTCTTGAGAGTCCCTTGGACTATAAGGAGATCCAACCAGTCCATTCTAAAGGAGATCAGCCCTGGGTGTTCTTTGGAAGGAATGATGCTAAAGCTGAAACTCCAGTACTTTGGCCACCTCATGCAAAGAGTTGACTCATTGGAAAAGACTCTGATGCTGGGAGGGATTGGGGGCAGGAGGAGAAGGGGACGACAGAGGATAAGATGGCTTGATGGTATCATTGACTAGATGGACATAATTTTGAGTGAACTCCGAGAGTTGGTGATGGGCAGGGAGGCTCTGATTCATGGGGTCGCAAAGAGTTGGACACTACTGAGTGACTGATCTGATCTGATCTCCACTCTGGAGAAATAAGTTCATGCTGCAGCTCAACGGCAGTATGGAAGGTAAAGGAGGCACCAAAATGATAATATACAGATATTACTGCCTCACATCTTGTTTGAGAGTTATGTTTCCAGTTGGTCCTTTCTCAATACTTCACTGTCAGTCACTCTGAGGAGGGAGCTCCTTGGTACTGCAGAACTCTCCCTGTAATTACCTGAGCAGAGGTGTCTCCAAGGCTCATTTATTCCTAATCACAATTCAGTTTTAGCACTGAAGTTCCGAGGCCTCCAAACCAATAGAGGTCTCTGTCAATTTCACTGGATAGAGCCATCTTAAGGCTATTCAGTTAAATAAGTATTTATGCTAAGAACTCTTGGCCAGGAGAACTTCTCTGGAAACCTCTGTTGGGATGTTGAATGGACTGCTGTATATCATACCGGATGTCTGAATACTTGAGTTTCCATCTGAATATGCCTATTACATCATGTGTGTGTGTTAGTCTCTCAGTCGTGTCCAACTCTTTGCAACCCCATGGACTGCATCCCACCAGGCTCCTTGTCCATGGGATTCTCCAGGCCAGAACACTGGAGTTGGTTGCCATTTCTTCTCCAGGGGATCTTCCCAACCCAGTGATCAAACCCAGGTCTCCCGCATTGCAAGCAGATTGCTTACCGTCTGAGCCACCAGGGCAGCCCTTATTACATCATAGCTAGCTTCTTTCTCTATTTTTTTCATTTCATTATTCTCAATCAACATTCAAAATGCAACATGCAGACACTGTTCTAAGTATGTGGATACCTATGGTATAAAAATATACATTTTATACATTTTTTTCTCTTATCTACTTTCTTTTGAATTCATTTTTTGTATGTTAATCCTTTCTTGGGAAGAGTCCATATTTCTCTGGTAAAATTTTGTTTGTTAAATGTTTGCTTTTTCCAGTTTAAAACTCCAGCCCCATATCTGATCCATAGCCTTACAGCTCTCCTTTCTTTCTGTAGGTAACAGCTCAAATTCTTGGGAGCAGTAAAGAGTGAGGGACAAAGAGACAAGTATCTCTTTTTTTAACTTGTATTTGTTTATTGTCACTTTTTTGACAAGTATTGCTTGGCAGTTGGTGCCTTTTGTATGATAGCTATCCAAATTCTGCCTTTCAGGCTATGTTATGAGATTTTCACATGATATCCTGAGGTCTCTGACCATAGAACCCATTAATTTGGGAAAATATAATTCGAATACTATCACTTTCATTGCTTTAGCTCCCAGCACCAGTGGTAGACTCCACAGCCTCTCACTGCTGGTATCACTGGGTGGGATGCTATTAAAATAAAGTCCAGCTATATTATGGGGCATCTGCTTATGGGAAATATCCACCTAGCTTCTCCACCCATCAGTATAATTGCAGGTGGGCCCAATGCTGTCTCTCCTTCCCTTTTGCCAAGTCATTTTCCCCATCTTTAGGTAGGGACATTGCCATGACAGCCTGGACAGACATAAGAATGGGATACTGATGCCTCCTTCTTGAAGACACCTTCAATTTCTACATTTTATCATATTTGGCTTTGGGGAAGGGATGAGGAAAAGACAACCCTATCTGTTGCCTATTCATCTTTATAGATTTTTATGGGATGATTTTGTATTGTGGTTTTGAGTATAGGGCCAGTTTTGTCGCCTCTGAATAAATCCTAAAGACAACTGTCTGCCTCTAGTTAGAGACTTTTTAAAAATGTTCTTGAACAAAATAATATAGGAAGATTTAATATACCTTATTTTCAACCATGAGATCAAGTTACCAGTTCTAGAATAGTGGTAAATCCCAATGAACCTTCTATACCAACAAAATAATATACACACAAATATCAGATAACACTAGATATATGAAGAAAAAAGTCAAGGCTTTGTGACAGAGCAATTACATTCAGAGATTATCAGTGTTCTCACGGAGAAGACATTTAGCTGAGACCCAGATGACCAGAAAGATCAGTAGTAAAGAGAACTGGAGGGAAGAAGGCAAAGATGATTGTAGGCAGAAGAAATAACTAGTGAGCAAGTGAAAACTTGAAAGTGAATCTAATATATATGGGTAGCAGAGGATGAGATGGTCAGACAGCAACAGAGACTCAGTGGACATGAATTTGAGCAAACTCCAGGAGATAGTGGAGGACAGAGTAGCCTGGCCTGCTATACTCCATGGGGTCAAAAAGAGTTGAACACAACTTAGCAACTGAACAATATATACGAAGAAGGGAAAAAGTCGCTGTGGCAGTACCAAGGTTCCAAAGTAGACTGAGATCAAGAGTGGTTGAAACAGTGGACAGAGACAGATGACAGTATCTTCAAACAGAATGTAGGTCCACTTAACTGAAGTGGGAAATACTTCAAAGTATATTTAAGAGAGTTTGCTGATCTATTAGATGTAGACACAAGCAGCAAGAGTAAAGGGAAATTATTTTTTTTAATGTTTGTTTGTTACTTCGACAGCTGTAAAGATGATCATACCATTTACTGAAATGACAAAGACTATGCCGAAGAATTGATGCTTTTGAACTGTGGTGTTGGAGAAGACTCTTGAGAGTCCCTTGGACTGCAAGGAGATCCAACCAGTCCACTCTGAAGGAGATCAACCCTGGGATTTCTTTGGAAGGAATGATGCTAAAGCTGAAACTCTAGTACTTCGGCCACCTCATGCGAAGAGTTGACTCACTGGAAAAGAGGGATTGGGGGCAGGAGGAGAAGGGGATGACTCAGGATGAGATGGCTGGATGGCATCACTGACTCAATGGACGTGAGTCTGAGTGAACTCCGGGAGATGGTGATGGACAGGGAGGCCTGGCGTGCTGCGATTCATGGGGTCGCAAAGAGTCGAACACGACTGAGCGACTGAAGTGAACTGATGGGGGGAACAGATTGGTTTTGCTGTTTGTATTAGTTCACTAGGGCTGTCTTGATGAACTACCATGGACTGTGTGGCTTAAATAACAGAAGTTCATTTCTCATAGTTTCAGAGGCTACAAATCTGAGGCCTAGGTGTCAGCAGGGTTAGTGTCCTCTGAGACCTTTCCCCTTGGCTTGTAGATGGTTGTCTTTTCCCTATGTTTTCACATAGTCTCCCTATGGTACCTATGTCCAAATTTCTTTTTCATATAAGAACGTTAGTCACACTGGATTAGAGCCAACCTTAATGCTAATTTTAACTTAATCATCTCTTTAAAGACCCTTCCTTCAAATATCATTCCATTGTGAGGGAACTAGAGGTTAGGATTTCAGTACATGAATTTTTAGGGGATACAGTTTGGCCCATAACCTTGTTGCTGTTAATTTGTATTTATTTTGGTGGAAAGAAATGGAGGAAATCAAGAGCTGTGTCTTGAAATTTACTTTAGGAAATTTAAGAAGAGATAAAGCTTAGGATGACATCTTAAAAGGACACCTCAGACATCACATAAGTACTGTCGGCATTCCTCTACCCCCCAAGTATCAGCAGACAATGTGACTTTGTCTTCATGGAAATGACAGCTTGTGCCCGCAGTCTCAGCTAGTCTACATGCCAGTGTTTTCTTATGTTTTGGCTCATACTTCTTTCTCTCCTGAGAACTTTGACACCAGACTCACAACTCCCCTCTCTACTTTAAATACTGCCATCATTATGAGTGTGACTTCAACACTGAAGGGGACAAACCTACTAACATCATAGTCTCACTACTCCTAAAGAATTTGAACTCTTTATAATATCAAGCTCTGTTTCACTTTACCTTTTATCTCTAATGACTACAACTTGCATTCATTCAACAAATGGTCATTGTGTGCATGCAATATATTTTCCTCCTGGAAAATGATGAGAGTGTACAAAGATGAAGAATAATGGCTTTCTGCCCTCCAGGAGTTTCCATCTTGAAGAAGAAAGAGACAAGTTAAAACAAAAATTACAATAAATTTATCATTTTTATTTATTTACTTACTGAAGGAATATTATTAAACAATAATAGCTAATACTGTTGAGTGTTATCATTGCTCTATATGCTTGACATATATTAACTCTTTTTAATCCTCACAAACACATTATGAGGTAGGATTTATTGCCATCCCTGTTTTATGCTTGAAAAAAACTGCTATTAAGAGGTCAAATAGATTGTCCAAGGTTCTCCAAGTTCACAAACTGCTTATAAGTATTACAACTGGAATTTGAACTTACGCAGTGTGGCTCCAGAATCATTCAATCACTACACAATACTGCTTTTTCTGTAAGTAAAATTATGTAACAAATCTGAATTATTATCCTTGAAATGATACCTGTATGTCTGATGCTGCCTAGCATATAATAAGGGCAACTCTGCCTTCTGGTCAGGTCAGTCTAGAGTCCAAAGCAGCCCCTCTTCCTGTCAATAGCCTGAAAATTTAGCAGTCATCCATGCCCTGCCAAATAAATACACCAGAGAGATAAAAAGAGCTTTTGGCATCATGAGGTTAGGATTTCAGTAAAGATGTCAGAAAACATACAGTAAAAATGGCTAGAGCTGTCTGTAGTGAATTCACCACATTCTCAAGAGCTCTCCTTTGTTATCATGGGCAAGCCAGGATTTGCCCCAACAGTGTGAGTGGACCTGAGTTAAGGGTAAAGAGCTCAGGAACACAAGGTGAAAATCCAGAAGGATGGAGCTGACCATTCCTGATAACAAGTGCAAACTCAGATAGTTCCCTCATTTGCCTCTAAATTAAAATGGATCCCATTTCTCTGCAAGAAATATTCCTTATCCTCCTCTGCATTTCTTGTATTCAGCAAGAACTGTTGAAATTAAAAATTAAATTTGGAAGCTCTTAAAAAAAATGGACACAGGCCAAGAGCAGTCAGAAAATGAATGAAAATCTTTTTTGAAAATTTTGTTGATGATTGAGAATCTGGACAGGAAATATGCCTGGCAGCAAATCTTTTATAACAAGGAATCAAATGTGCATGACAACCTTCTTTGTCTTATAATGGGTTATTTATGTCTTTGTTATTAATGCTTTCAGAAAATATATTTATTGACAGATAATCACCTTTGTATCTCTATAGTAGGCACAATGGGAATACGAATGAAGCTGAGATCTGGGGTATGCACTTGGGGTGGAAGAGCTGTGGAGTAGGAGGCATGTGACCCATGTCTTGAGAGAGGAGAGATATTTGGCTAAATGACAAAGTACACACTTTAAGAGAGGAAACAGCTTGAACTAAGGCACTGAGAAAAGAATAAGTCAATACTAAATACGTGGAAGAGCCTGGTCTGATTCATTTAGAGCCAGTACAGAGGAGGTTTTGAGGAGTGCTGGAATATTGTGACATTTGTAGCGTGGTGGAAGAGTAAGAACAGTGCTTCTGAATCACATAATCTCGAATTTGACTCAGCTTTGCAACACAGAAGCAGTTAAGACTCAAACCAAGTTTAGATTACTTCTCACAGGCTGAGTGTCTTAATATATATTGTTTTTAACCTCTGTGGATTAAATGAGATAATGTGGTACATTTTTAAACACAATACCTAGGGGAAAATATTAGGTGTTTTTTTTTTTTTCACCATCATCCCTACTATTGGCCTTGAGAAATGGAGGCCTTTGACGTTGGATTTGATACTGTGAACAGTGCTAAATTCATGAACAGAATAAAGTGATAAATTCTGAGTACAGTGATAAAATTTCATCTTGATAGCACACTGAAGCTAAGTTAAAAAAAAAAAAAAGTAAGAATATATTACTGTAATCTCTTGCCAGGGAGAGGAATCATTATAAAAAGAGACTCCATAAATAGAAGTTGGAAAAATCAATCTCTTGATTTTTAAGAAATACTCTATTTAAAATTTCCATTTAAAACTGCTCCCCCCCCCTTTTTTTTTCTGTTTGGGGCTATCTTATTAAATATATACACCTTCAAAGGTACAGAGTAGAGGCTTGGAAAGGAGGTAGAAGGCAGATTAGATTTTTCTACTTGCCTGGAGAAGTGTAACACTTTTGACCAACTGAAGACTTCTTTGTGGTTCTTATTGTTTCTGAATATTCCCTTTTCTGAATGTAATTTATGGATTACTCTCACATGCTTTGGAGGAAGGGACAGTGAAGGAAATGACCACACAATGGACAATTATGCAATTTTAGAGCACAACATTCTGGTACATATTAAGTTTTTCAAAATTTAATTAGTATCTTAATAAATCAAATTGCATATTACTCCAATTATGCAAAGCTGTATTGAAAATAAATGATGCGTGTATCTCATTCTTTTTATAAGAACACTGCTAATTACTGTATAATGGTTTAATGATTTGCAACTGGGTTAACCACACATGGCATATTGTAATATACCAATTTTATATAAACCTAGGCAGTAAACAATCAAATCTGTTCTTCAGATGCATACATTTAATACAGAATCATGATATCCACTAACAGGAAAGTGGGATTATCTGATTATCTTCACATTTAGTTAAAAAAAAATCCTATTACTAACAGAATAACTAAATTTTCCTTTAGCCAGTTGAAACTTTCTTTGTATATTTCAGGATTTTCTTTCTGTTTTTGGTCTTAAATGTTTACTCCCTATCTGTAAAATTTGAGGGAAAAAAATCATGTCATAAAATGATTTGAGAATACAAACTTATGCACTTCTGATGATAGTTGTGAAAAAAATTAAGCCTCTGGCCTAACTTAAATGAATTTATTTATCTTTGCTTTGCTATCATGGCATATCAATCAGGCAGGATAGCATCTTAATTAGCAGTTCATTTATTTGTACAAAATTTATATTCAAATCCATGCTGTTGGAGTCAGTCATTGACAGACTTATGGAAGACTTCCTTAAATATTCCTTGCAATCTTATTGGGTCACACTTTGCGTCCACATTCCTGTTCTATCATTCAAAAATTTAATTGCATTTTGATTTGCACAGATGTAACAAGAATAAGTAACTAAGATATTGGTTGAAAAATAATACATTTCTGCTTCTTCAAAAAAATTTAAAAGATTAGAAGATATAAAGACCTGTAATGATTTTTCTTACCTTTCTCTGCAGAGTGACATTAGGCATTTACACTCCTAGATGACATCAGTATAGAATGTGAGCATCTCTTTGAAATCAGGCATTTCGGTGGTTTGTCAGAATCGAGGAAGGGTGAAAAAAAAAAGAGCTGGCTGGGTAGAATGAATGTACTGAAGAATTATGGGAAATGTAGTAGGAAAGAGTAATTCAATACCAGAGGTAAAAGAAAAGAGGAAGGGGCAGTAACATGTCAAATGTAGAGACCCTAGTATCTAAACTGATGTGGCTGTGCCATCGTGCCCATTCAGTAGAGTCACATACAGGAAAGAGAGCAGAAGATTATAAAATTATTTTATATAAGCTATTGCCACTATGCTCCTGAATTCAACACCTTGGGAGCTAGATCTGAATATGCTTACATGTTAGCCTGGGCTGCTGAGACTGCCTGGTATGAAGCTAAACTTACTAAAATACTGAGTATTGTCAGTCCTGCAAAGAACACTTAGAGGATATTAAAACTCTGGTGGTCTCTGTTTCAAATTCACAGAGTGTATTTGGTTCAGCTCACACAACACCTTTTTTTAAAAAGCCAACTTGTTAATACTGTGATATATAATATAATAATAAATATAAATACTTAATTTCTGGCTTTTCTTATAAATTGGCACATCTAGCAATACTGAACCCAGATTTCCTTATTGACATAATAGGCTGGAAATGAGAGAGACATATTCTTGAGCCAGGGAATACATTGCCATAGTACACATTATTCCCTATTTTGTCCCTGATACTGGGACTAACTACTGATTGGGGTTTATAGTTTATAGTTTATTTTGTAGTTTATAGTTTATCTTGTAGCTTATAGTTTACTTTGTAGCCTTTTTTAATACTAGAAAAGATTTCCTTCCTTTCTTAAAAAAATTGTTACATTTTTGTCACCTTCTTGGGAACCCAATAAGAATTGGAATTTGTGACAGCTGCTTTTTTTGGCTTCCCATTGTTCACATTCTGTGATTAAATTACTCAGCCTGACGTACATTTACTGTTGCCTGTCCTGATGCTACAAACTGGAGTAGTGGTGATGGAACCAGTGAAGGCAATACAAGGGTAAAAAAGGTACAGTTCCTGCTCTCAAGGATCCCAGAGTCTATGAAGATAAATTTCATAGAACTTTATATCAATGAAGTGGTAAGTGTTCTAAAGGAGCATGTTCATAACATATTATTGTTACAGAAATACACAGGAGATCAAGGTCAGATTACACTCAGGCTGGGTGATTTAGGACACTTTGACATCTGGACTATATACTCTGAAGAAATTTATGAAGCCTTGTAGGTAAGCATTCTATGTCTGTAAAAATAATAATAATATTCACAATTTTTTGATACTTCCTTTTTTGGAAACTACTCCTTTCCTTTTTTATGGAAGCAACCAGACACTCTGGAATCTCCCTTGAGGATTTCCCTCCCCTTGAGGATAATATCTCTAGAAATTTAGCACCACTCCCACCTGCCTTCCATTTCCTAAGAACTCACAGAACTTAAAGTAGCTCTATGGTTTTCAATTAACTCTTATTTAGTGATTGTATGGATAAAATGATCTTGTGTTGGGTAGTCTAGAAAAATTTGCATGAGTATACGTTACCTGAGTGTTGACCAACTGCCTTGAATGATTTGGGGTGTATTTTTTGTGTGTATGTCTAGAGGGTACAAAAATAGACATGATGGAACACTTTCTGAACTCTTAGGGGAATCTGAGATTTAAATATGCTGACATTGACAAATTATTTCCCAACACCCAGAGTTATTATTAAGTAAGATCTTTTCCTATAGAATCAAACTGCATGCTCTTTCTTATATTCTACTTTCTGAGTTAATTCAAGAATGACTATTAAAAAAAAAAGAATGACTATTTATCTTTAGTAGTTTATAATGTACAAGACAGAATGAATGAATCGGGTTACTTTGGTTTTAAATGATCTGTTTATAAATCCTGGAAGAGATGGTATTTATAAAAGTAATTCACAGAAGATGAATGACCAGTGTTAGAATTTGTAGCAGGACTGATCAAAGTATGATGCATAGCCTTGGAAATGGATTTGTTAGCCTTTGTTATGAAAGACATACTATTTGTTTGCCCAAGTGTAGATTTATCTTAATGAATATTTAATTATCAAAATCACAATTTGAAAAAGAAAAGTTAGTATTTGTATTGATATATACTTAAATAATCAAATAGAATTAAGAAAATAAATTTTTCAAGTCTCCAAAGACATATGAAGTAATATATATATCAAATATCTACATAATATTATATATATGTGTGTACATACCTATATACACATTCTTCTGTTTTATTGTCTTTTAGGGAAAACACCTCAAGTGAACTGTTTAAACATTCCTTTAAAAGTGAATCACAAACTAACAGTTTCCTAAAATATTCCTAAATTTAGATATTTTAATAATTCTATCTACCATTACATATCAGGAAAGGTATCAAATTTACTTTGAATTCAAGAATCTAGATACTTAACCTCTAAACAGTATTTGTTTAAACATCTGGCCATTTTAAGTCATGTACTTGTATTCCTTTCTTCCCAATAATTCAACATAATTCAAGGGTATTAATTAATGAAACTTGATGTACTTCCTTGATAGCTCAGTTGGTAAAGAATCCACCTGCAATGCAGGAGACCCTGGTTCAATTCTTGGGTTGGGAAGATCCACTGGAGAAGGGATAGGCTACCCACTCCAGTATTCTTGGGGTTCCCTGTGGCTCAGCTGGTAAAGAATCTGCCTGCAATGAGGGAGACCTGCATTCAATCCCTGGGCTGGGAAGATCCCCTGGAGAAGGGAAAGACTACCCACTCCAGTATTCTGGCCTGGAGAATTCCATGGACTGTATGGTCCATGGGCTCGCAAAGAGTCGGACACGACTGAGTGACTTGCACTTTTCACTTTCACTTGTGAGGCACAAGTACTACTAATGTACTTGGTCCTGAATCATAATTTGAAAGCTGTCAATCAGGGTGTTGGAAGAAGTAGCCTTGGCTCTACCATTTTGAAATGGGGCCAAAACTTAATAGAGGAAGATTGGATGGAGACACTCTCCACACAGTTTTGGCTACTTTGTAAAATATAATATACAACTAGTGCCAATGATTTTAGAATTCAGAGAAAAGGACATTTCATTTAGATTGTTGCCCACATTCTTCTTTGGCTCCAATTAAATTGCTTTGCATTGTTTTGTATTATTATCATGGTTCCACTCTTGATCTCACTGTGTGGTAGAAATGCACATCTTTTAAGTATCTATTGTTAGAACATGAAATAGCCTTGGTTGTAAGACATTACTGGTTACTTGAATGAGCATAGAGTGGTATCTGGGGTTACAAGCAAGAATCTATTGTACAAGACAATTATGGGCTAAAAGAAATGGATTTGTTTTGAGGGACCAATTCCAGAGTGCTTAGATGGGCTTCCCTGGGCTTATTACATATTGCTCATGTCATATGCTTACATAATGTCAGAATATCTAATCATGTAAGCAGAGTAAAAGAGTGGGGAATTTAATAGAGCAATAATTATTATCTTGTATTTTCTGGTCATACAAAACCACACGTGGTGGATTCATGTTGATGTATGGCAAAACCAATACAATATTGTAAAGTAATTAACCTCCAATTAAAATAAATAAATTTATATTAAAAAAAAAACCATACTCCAGTCAGCAGACTAGGGAAGATCTGGAACTAGTCTTTTGCAAATGAATGGGAAGAAATAAGCAGGGTTCAAGGGATACAGGAAATGCAGCTGAGTTTCAAGGTAAATCTCTCTTACTTCAAGATAAGCAATTTACAAATTTGAGACATATTTATAGATGAATACTATTAGCCAAGCATCTACTAGAATGAAAAGTGAGACACAGCCCCCTCTGTTTTCAAGGATCTTACAGTTTAATGAATTATTTAGGTACTTGCACAGATGGTTATGTATAATTTAGTAAATTATTGATTGATAAAGGAACCAGGGATTATACATGTTTTGATGAGAGGCAGCTACTCCATCCTGAGGGGTTATGGTGTAGCAAGGTGAAAGGTTTTCTGGATTAGGAAACAGAATGAACAAAGACACTGAATGGAGTGTTCAGGGTACGGGAAATGTATCAGTCTTGGCCAAGCACAAGTAAAAGTCAATGAGTATCCAGAACTGAAGCTGGTAAAATAGGCAGATTCCAAGGCAAGAGGACTTTATTTTTCTATTCTATGATATTTCTACCCTGTATATAATGGCTTTTATAGGTAAATTTTTATTTTATTTTATTAATCCCACAGCTGTGTAGATGATAGACAGAAAGAGTTAAACCAGAAGGCAGTTTGAAGGCTATTGCAGTGGTTCTGAGAAATGATGAGGTCAGACCCAGTAGAATGGGTCTAGTTGGGTTAAAAATAGAAGTGGTAGCACATTTGAAATTTATTCAAGAAGTAAAGGAGAAAAAAACAACTTGGCAGGCAGTCATTACAGCACAGAAGATGCTGTGTGTTCAGCAGCCCCTTTACTTTTCCTCCTAGGCTTATGGACACACTACATTTTCTAGCCTTCATCGCAGTTGAAGTGGCCTTATGACTTGGTTCTGGCCAGTGGACTATAGTTAGAATTGCTGTTTGCTACTTCTGATCTCAACTCATCCAAACCTTTTGCAATCTTATTGTTATTTTTCTCATTCTTTTGGATGCATAGGTTTTTGGAAAAGTATTACAAGACCCCAGCACTTGACAGAAGAAACTGCATCCCTGAGTGACTCTAAGAAGCAAAGCTTCATTACTGACCCTGCATTGAACTTCATTGTGTTTAATTAGCTGTTTGTTGCTTATAATAATAATATACCTTACATAACTTACATAAGTAAAAAAAAAGGAACGTACTTAGATGGAAAAGAATCATTTCGGTTTTGACATGGTAAATTTTAGGTAATTATGAAGTTATTACCAAAAAGATAAAAACTCCAAGAGTAGATAAGGTCATTCAGGAGAGTGGTTGACTGAGGAAAATAGTAAATAGTAAATAGTAAATAGTAAATGAAAGCACCTAAAGTTAGGAGTCAAAAATATAAGAAAACAAGATGCTGAAGCTGGAGAGACTGTCCAGGTCAAATCCAGAGGGACTTGACCTTCACCTTTTCAGGTATTCGAATTCTACCCTTTAAGTCATGGGAAGTCTCTGATTGATTTAATCAGGGAAATGATTTGGTTAGCTCTGTATTTCAGTTAGATTAGTCCTGTACCTCAGGAGATGACACGTGTGGGCCTCAAAAATTACAGAAGAGTTGAGAGGCTACTACAGTAGCCTTTATGGTTAATGTTTTATGGTAATGGTTTATGGTTTATGTGAAGTTATTTTGGAAACAAAGTAAATAAAGTTTCAAGGACAAAAAAATACGATTAATGGTGAGAATGATCAAAGGTGCCAAATTTAACAGAAAGTTTCATTTTTATAATATTAACTTTGGCAGTATGACAATCAACAGGGATTTTAGCCATATTGTAGTGGGGTGAGGCATTACCAGAAGTGAGGAAACAGACTCTACAAAAAAGTAGACAAGCTTTCTGAAGAAGTAATGGGAACAAAAAAAAGAAAACAACTGGATCTTAGTCAGAGGCATGTCTCTAGGGTTAAGTGATTTTTATTGTTGATTTTTGTTAGGATAAAACAGATGGTTCATATGCTAAAGGGAAAAAGTCAAAAGCAAAAAAAAAAAAAAAAAAAGGATAGCTTAAGGCTTTTGCAAGAAGAAGATATAACTGACACGGTAAAGTCCCAGGAGTAGGAGAGGGAGAGGAATCGACATCCAACCTGGGGTGGATTAACTTGAATAGGACATGAAGGAACCATTATCAGCAGAGACTGGAAGAAAGGAACTCCAGCATTAATGTCTGTATGTGTGGACAGCAGAAACGTGAGATGGTTCACACTCAATTTCCTCTATTGTCTCTAGAAGAAATAAGCAAAGATATTGAACAAGGTGCTGGAAAATGAACATATGAAATGATCACTGAGGGCAACATAACACTAGAACCAAGGACAAATGAAAAGATCTATGCATGGCATTGAAAATTATCTATTTTCATCTAGAAGTCAAGGACAATAATTGGTATGAACTTTCCAAATGATTATAATGATTAATTCAAGTGTTAGATTTCAGTTTCTAAAAATCAATTATTTGCCAGTGCTTTGGGTGACTTAAATACGATGGTATTTTATGATAATTACTGTCATTACTGAGCTACATTTTCCACTGACCATGTGTATAAACATATTTACCTTAAAATTTAAAAGAAGACTTGAACTGTACAGTCACTTACAATGGGCTCTCCTTTGCCTTCCCCTGGAAACACAGGAGGTAGATAGGAGTTCATTCTGTTAGTAATTCTACCTCTCAATTCTTGTTTCTCACATATCATCTTAAAGCATGAATATAGGACAAGAAAAAAAAATCCTCCTGAAATAGAATTCAAAGGCTATCAGCTCTTTGTTTATAGAAGAATTTCATGAAATGAGATTGCCTATAAAATAAACCTTAGGTGGAGTTGACGTCAAAATCAATACCATTATAGAACTGTCAGATACCGCTTCTCAGGGACTTTTCCTAAAACACTCAGGCTAAGTTGGAAAAGTCTCAGTGCCTCTCATCAAACCAAATATGTCTCTGACATGGCACTCTATGTGACAGAATTAGATCCCTTTATCTGCCTCCCATAATAAACTTGGTCTCCTGACAATTGGGGCTGTAAATTGTTCATTTATATTTCTAGCTCTTTGAAGGCTGCTTGGTACTTGCAGGCAATCACTAACTGGTGCCTGAACAAAACACTGAAAATAAGTGAATTATTGAATAAATAAGTAAGTGAATATTCTCATATTCAGAAAAGATACAGATTTATTTGATTTCATGCCAGACCACACAGATAAAGCTACAGTTTGGTTCCTCAAAAACAAAAATGAAATAAAAAAAGAAACTAAATAAACAAACTTTTCCATTATTGATGTCAAGGATACACAGAACATGTATGCATAACATTTAGGCATACAGTACCTGCTATGATAATTGTTCTTCTTTGTTCATAAATTCTAAAAAAAACCAACCAACCAAACAAACAAACAAACACTAGGAGAATGCTAAGGAGTGAAATGTGTACAATTGCACTCAAGGGCAGCTCTGCATTACATGATACAAGTATCAAAAGACATCTAGTATAATATAGCTCAGGCAGAGAAACCTCAATTAGCAGTTAAAGTCACTGCACTGCAGCATGCATGCAAATCACCAAGGAGAGAGTGCTTTTCTACTGGTTTTCTGGGATTACTAAGCAAAGGAGAGACAAGTTTTCTGCAGATTCCTAATGGTTACCA
The DNA here is from genome assembly GCF_042477335.2 of Ovis canadensis. Lineage (NCBI taxonomy): Eukaryota > Metazoa > Chordata > Mammalia > Artiodactyla > Bovidae > Ovis > Ovis canadensis. Next base: position 132,750,507 of record NC_091247.1, on the reverse strand, counting down.
AATCGTAATATGTATTTTTTAAGTCTATATTTTTAATTTAACTCATTTTGAGAGAAAAGACAAAAAAATGTAAATGAATACTTGGTTGGTTTACAGCAAAGACATTAGGCCTAGGACAAATTAATTTCATAAAATATATTGTTTTTAATATTAAGAAAATACTACTACTAATTGTCATGATTAGACACACTTGAACTCTGATTAAAATGAGTTCACCTTGAATAATTTCTTACAGAATCAAACATTCAGAAGCTATGTTAATATTTGAAACCTACAGATTTTCCCAAAAATGGTGTTTTAGTCCAATTTTTAAAATAATTTGTAATTTTAAAACATTAGTCAATGCACTGGTGCTAATTTCAAATTGTTTTAGGATTATTTTCTCTCTTCTCAAATGAGTCCATAGTGTTATGAGGTTAAATTTAACCTGTCACAAAAACATGTTATAAGTGCAAAGAACATTAGACATGTAGATATCATGGAAGCTGTACAATTCTATAATCTGAGGTAAAACTATTTTCTTTTTTTCCATGTATGAAATTATTTCCCTGTGAACAGTCCTGAATGCTTTTGAAAGTTTTCATATTAATAATAATCAAAAGATAGACTTATAACACTACAGGGAAATTACTTTTAAACAATAGATGATTATGTTTGACCATATATTTAAAGTAATTTGGAACTACTGATCAGTTGCTTGCATGTTAGCTACAATGTTTTCTTTCATTATGTTTTTGGTATTTTCTTCACAATTGAAAACATTAATATACAGAATATATATATGTATTATATATATACATGCATATAAATACATACACACATTTATGTGTATACATACACACACACACGACTGCTTTCCTCAAATTTGTTCATTCTATTTTCCTTAAGTACTAATTATATTATGAGAAAAATTAAAGAAAAATGCAGTTAGATCATCTTAACAGTGGTTCCAGGCTGTTCTCAAACTAGACTAGAATATTCCTAATTTCTTATTGGTTCTAAGAGTGGGAACTAAACTTTGTCTTTTAAATACTCTTATTTTATCCTGGTGGAGGCTGATTTATTAGGCCTAAAAATATATACCATTTCACTTCTCTTACTTGAAGAATACCTGGATAAATAAAATAATCCAAGTATGGCTTTTTCAGATTAGTAAAATATCATTGTTCTCCATGATGATGTTGATAGTTCATTTCACTGGTCTGGCAGCAGGACTCAGGGGGCCCAAAGCTGGTATTTGACTTTTGGTGAGGGGAAATGGGACCCAGCCAGTCCTAGAGCTGGTGCTGGCCTGCTGGTGGGCGATCTAGGTTCTGCCATGGCAGGCTGCAGGGGTACCGTTGTCCTGGGGATGGTGTCTGCCTGCTAGTGGGTAACGCTGGTCTCAAGGCTACAGTAGGCTTGCTGATGAGTAGAGTTGTGTCTCAGGGTCTCTGGCTGCAGGGCCTTGGGTAAGGTTTAGGACATGTGCACTGGTGTGTGGGGCCAAGTGCTGGACCCTCTGGTTGACGAGACTATGTCCAAGGGGCAGCTGTGGGCTCAGATCCTTAAGGCAGCTTGTCTGCTGGTGGGTAGAGCTATATCCCTGCTCAGTTAGTGGTCTGGCCTGAGGCATTCCAGTGCTGGTGCTTATAGACTGGTGGGTCGGGGCAAAGCTGGGTCCTGAGGATACTAATGTAGAAGAAAGATTCCAAAGTGGCACTTTCTAGCATGCGTGTTCATGCCGTAGACTGAGTTTCTCAAAATGGCTTCTGCCAGTGTTATGTCGCCAGCTCAAGCTCCAGGTGCCTCCTGCCTCTGTGGGGTACTCTCTAAGATGAGCCAATAGGCTCCTTTCAAATTATGATTTCTGTCCAGGGTCCCAGAATACGTGAGACTTTTCTGTGTGCCCCTTAAGACAGGAGTCCCTTTTTCTCTTAACCTTCTGCAGCTCCCAAAGGTAAGTTCCACTGGCCGTTAAGGCCAGATGTTCTGGGGGTTCATCTTTCGGTGAAGAACTCCCAGGTGGGGAGCACTTTGTGGAGTGCAGACCCCCTCGCTTCTTGGGGGAGCCTCTGCAGTTGCAATTATTCTCCCATTTGTGGGCCATCCACCTGGGAGGAAGGATCTTGAATATATAGCATGTCTACACCATCTCATTGCGGCTCCTTCTTTATACCTTTAGTTGTAGAAGATCTTTTCTGGTTGTTTCCAGTCTTTTTCATCAACAATTGTTCTGTAATTAGTTCTAATTTTGCTGTAGCCTTGAGAGGAGATGAACTCAGAGTCTTTCTACTCTGCCATCTTGGGAACTCCTATCTAACACTTGCGTTAATTTCTATTGTCCAAAATGTACCCAGGTTGTTACTTGATCTTACTGGAACACTTTGTAAACACTAAAGCTTGTATTAAGTTTACCCACTAAGAATCTCATCACCTTATCCAGTCCTAGTTTTTGATACTATGGAATAGAAACCTATGTATTCAATAGAGACATCATGTTCTTTCTTTCTCATTATGTCAGTTTCTTCCTCTAATTTTTGTTTGTGAACAATACATTGATCCTGCTGCTACTGCTGCTAAGTCGTTTCAGTTGTGTCTGACTCTGTGTGACCCCAGAGATGGCAGCCCACTAGGCTCCCCCATCCCTGGGATTCTCCAGGCAAGAGCACTGGAGTGGGTTGCCATTTCCTTCTCCAATATTGATCCTAGAGGTTGTCATTCACTAATTTATTGAGCTGAAGGTATACAGGTAATACTACAGAGGATCTGATATGTACAAGGCATTTTAACATATTCTAGAGTTTACCATTAGAAAAAGTATGGTTCTTCCCACTATTTTTGTTTAAAGATATTAGGCTCATAAATAAACCACTAAAATTTTATTGCTATATTTGTAATATATAGAGAATTGCTATGGGAGCTCAAAGGAAGAACTTATTTAGCTAAGGTCAATTTTGTCTATTTAGTCATCTAGTCCAAATTAAAAATAGTAGGTAAAGTCCTTCTTACATCTTGCTTCATTTTTTACCTCCATGTGAGCAAAGAACAATGGACATACATTCCATGGTTATTCTATGATACAAGTGGGGTTAAAGCCTATCTAGCATGCTTTATGTCATGAAAGAAAGGACCTGTGTTCAATTTTCTCTTCTATAAAACTGATAGAAATGTGAAGTTGGCAGAGTTGTGAGCATTAAATAACAGAACTGAAATATGGAGTACAGTCTTGAACCAGAAAACGTTGCTTGCAAAACCTATATAGCACTGTGAGTAACCTTCCAGGCTCTGGAACCAGGTACCCTCAGTTCAAATTCATGTTCTATCGTTTACTGTCTATGCAATCTTCAACAAGTGGTTTAATCTCTGATCTTAAATTTCCTTTTGTGTGAAATTAGTATAACAATAGCACCCAGTGCATAAGGAGTTTTGAATGTTAAGTGTGGTGAAAAGTGAAAGTCACTCAGGCCTGTCTGACTCTTTGCAACGCAATGGACTATAGTCCATGGAGTTTTCTAGGCCAGAATACTAGAGTAGATAGCCTTTTCCTTCTCCAGGGGATCTTCCCAACCCAAGGATCAAACCCAGGTCTTCTGCATTGCAGGTAGATTCTTCACCAGCTGAGCCACAAGGGATGCCAAGAAAATCACAAAGAAAAGTGTTTGACACATATTAACTAAGATAATGTCACCTTTTATTATTCATCTCTTTCTTACTTATTTTAAGGAGTATTATGAAATAATGATCAAAGACAATGCCACCTAGAAACACAGTGTAAACAGGCTGCTACTAACTACAAGTATTCTGTTCTTAATCTGCTTTTTGCTTATAAACACCTTAACTCTGACTAATGCTTAATCTTCCCACCTCATCCATATGTGTTTGCCTTTTTATTTTCATTTCACCTCCTGCCATGTAATTTAACTCAGTATTAAACTCATTCTTCTGGAATTTATGCTTTCTTGTCTACTTATTGGGTTATTTGTTAGTAAATATCAATTAGCACTTTCTAATAAAACTTCATGAATGCAAATATTGAAATTGTTTAAAAGCTGAAAAATGCCCTAAATAAAGAGGACAATACTGTAATACATTTTCATTAAGACAAATACATTTTACTTGAAAATTTATTTACAGCATTAAATCATTATTATTTTGTACATTGTTCTATTTCTGTTATCTTCTCAACAACTACATAAGCATAATGCATTTCTGACATCACCTAATATAGACTCCTTCTCAATATTACTGACTTAGCTTAACAAGAACACAAGAAACAAACCAATGGCATCCTAACCAACACCCCTTAGATAAATGAAAGATGGCCTTTGGGATGTTTAAACAATCCCACAGTTTTATTGAGGCATAAAATAAAAATGGAAATAGTTTTATGGGCCAGTGCTAAATGTTCAAGCTGGCTAGAAAAAGCCCATCTTGAAGTTGTTCAGAATTATCTCACAGGAAAATCCTTGAATTCCCAAAGCATATGCTAAGTGCTGAACTGAACTGAATTGATGCTAAGTGCCTTATATTAATTTTATTTTCTGGTTATCTCTGGCTATCAGGAATCTCAAAAGCAAACAAACCAGAAAGAAAGAAAGAGTAAGTGAAGTCGCTCAGTCATGTCCGACTCTTTTTGACCCCATGGACTGTAGCCTACAACGCTCCTCCATCCGTGGGATTTTCCAGGCAAGAGTACTGGAGTGTCATATCCTTCTCTAGGGGATCTTCCAGATCCAGGGATTGAACCTGGGTCTCCCGCGTTGTAGGCAGACGCTTTACCATCTGAGCCACCATGGAAGTCTGGAGGAAACACACCAAAGAGTGTGCTGACTGCACAAAATGTGTTCACATCTATCTACCTCTGATTTTAGCATAATTTCTATTGAAATTAACCTTATAGTTATAAACTGACTCAATCCTTTGGAGAGGTTAAAAGATTAATATGTTCAGTAAATTAAGAATAATTTCAAGATCTGAAGAACTTGTGAGTATCAACTACAAATTGGCACTTTCCAAGGGCATTGCCAATGACTAAACAACAAAGGCATTTGCCACCTGCCTCTGCAGAGACCGAACTCCATGCTGCTGCAGCTGCTGACCTTCATCAACCCCTGGGAGAGTTCAGGGTGGAGGGAGGCACTCTGTGCTCCAGGGAATCTGGTGGGACAAGTCTTTAGATAGTTGGATGGTTTTAGGAACAGATTTTATGATCTCAATCCTTGCATCTCCTCATATCTAGAGAAGCACTAAATCCCTTCACGGTGACATCAGATTCCCATGACTAACAAAAATGAGTAAAATGAGCATCTCATGGTATTGAACTCCCCCTTCACCAACACCTTATATATTGGCCTTCTCCCACTGCTGCTTTGGAGCAGACTCTCAGAGCTATCTGAGATGCTGCCTCCCGGGCTGCAGTCCTCATTTTGTCACAAATAAAACATAACTCACAGCTCTCAAGTTGTACATCTTTTTTAAGTTGACATGAGTGAAGACATTTAAATCTCTTTCCACATCAATAAACTAATAGCTCCTGTTGACACCAGTGAAAATTACAGGTAAGACAATGAAACAAGAGATACAATACAAATGATACAAAATTTCTTCACAGTCCCATATTATGGTATTAATTGCATTTTGAAAGAATTAGTCTGAAGTCTCACTTATAGAATAAATTACTCCAGCATTCATGCTCTCAGAGTAAAAAAAAAGATATATTAACAATGTTTTCCTCCTGACATATATGAAAACTTCTGTGTTTCTTTTTCATTTATTCATGTTAAGAAAACTCCAACATTATTTTTCTAGACATAAGACTACACCACTAAGGAGTTTCAATTGGTGTTTTATTGCACTCAATAACATAGGCCAGAGTTGGACTAAACCACTGAATGATGGGCTTCCCTAGTAGCTCAGATAGTAAAGCTTCTTCTGCCTGCAATGCAGGAGACTGGGGTTTGATCCCTGGGTTGGGGAGATCCCCAAGAAAAGGAAATGACAACCCACTCCAGTATTCTTGCCTGGAGATTTCCAGAGGATTCCAGAGGAGCCTGGTGGCTACAGTCCATGGAGCTGCAAAGAGTGGGACATGACTGTGAGACTAACACACACACACTTGAAAGATATACACAACTGGAATCTAAGTGATTAAAAAAATCACCTAAAATATTCATAGTAGATGTTCTTGTATTGCTCTATCATATAGTCATCTCCATAAATAAAGAAAAACAATAAACTAAAGAGATAATATGTGCAATTTTTAAGGCAATCAAACTGTGTTGCTATCAATAATATACTTTTACATCCAAGTAAAAATGAAAAAAAAAATCCACTGTAAAAATGAAAACAGTATCTAGGCAGAATCTTTACAGAAGAAAAATGTACACAGAAGAAGAAATGTGAATAGCCAATAAACTATGGTCAACATCATATATAGATTTTTTAAATAAATGCCTATAGTCTTTATTCAGGTTAGAAAAATTTGAAATATCACAAATATATCCAACATTTTCATACATTGCTATGGAAATATGAATTCTTACATTTGGGGAAGAAACTTGGCATTAAATCTCTAAAAACAGAGAGAAAGAATGTATTTTGACCCCATAACCCTAAGTTTGGAGATCAGTCATGCACTATAAGAGTACCAATACATTGTATTAATCAACAAGAATGCATATGGCACTGTTGCTTGTATTATGAAGAATAGAAATAAAAGACTGATAGTCATTGTGCCATTTGAATACCAGCTCCTTTCACCAGTTTTTAAATTTGCTCTGTGACCTGTACAAATTGCATTAGGGATTCTCTTGCATTCTGAACCAAATTTCTAGTTGGGGTTTAGGTAGTGAGGTGAAGGAAAAGGAGCATAAACCCAGAATATTTATTTGAAGATTCATTCCCTACTAAATTGCCATGGATTGTTTAGCTTTCTTGGACAAAGACCACAGCTTCTGTCAAGAGCCACTCTTCCTTGTGTTATTTCTCTGAATTCTAATCTCAGCTCCCTTCTCTTGGCCATTCAAGCTTTCTGGTGTTAGTGATTCCCTTCTGTTTCTAGCCCCTTGTTGCTACTAGCACCTTTCTCTCTCTCTCTCTCTCTCTCTCTCTCTCTCTCTTTTTGCTAACACCTTTAAAAATATTTCTAATATTGAATTAACTTCACAGAGAGTATGTACAATCTACTTCCAACTGGCATCTTGACTGATATATCTATCAATTAGAAAATTGTTCAATGAATTCTAACATAGCTATATTCACAAAGTGCACTAGAATTGTATGTTCTGGCTTAAATGAGTGCATGTAATATAATGCAGAATAAGAGATTGAATTTAACAGAAAATATGCCATTAACAAAGAGAAAAGACAGCATAATAAGCAAAGATATGTGCATGCGTGCTAAGTCACTTCAGTTGTGTCCAACTCTTTGCAACCCTATGGACAGTAGTCCACCAGGCTCCTCTGTCCAAGAATTCTCCATGCAATAACACTGGAGTGAGTTGCCATGCCCTCCTTCAGGGGATCTTCCCAACCCAGGGATTGAACCTGTTTTTCTTATGTCTCCTGCATTGGCAGGTGGGTTCTTTGCCACCACTGCCACCTGGGAAGCCCAAGGCTAGGGTGAGCCCCAAGAATTTCCATTTCTAAAAAGTTCCCAGGTGATATTGATACTGCTGATACATGGCCCATGCTTTGAGAAGCACTGTTTGGAGAAACTGTTACCTATGTACACAAGGAGCTATGCGAAAGACTCTTCACTGCACCAATATTACAATAGTGAAAAATTGGAGACAGACTTAAAGTTCATTTCTAGAATAGATATACAACTGACAGTATACTTATACAAATAAACACTATAGACTGATGAAAATAAGTGAGCAAAATCCACCTGTATAAATGTCCGTAAAATTTATAAACATAATGGTGAATTAAAAAATTATTTTCAAAAGGATAAATTATATTATTTATATATGTTTTGTAAAAGGTAAAAATAACACAAACAGCTATTTGTGGAGAAACATTTATCCATGTAATTATTTTTAAAAATATGGGAAGGGCACACTGTAAAATAGTGATAAACTGAGGCAGGATCAAATGGGAACAGTATGCATGAAGTTCAGCTGAATCTGTAATATCTTATATCTTGAGCTGAATTGAGGTGTTACACAGGTCATATTTATGCTACTACTATAAGAAGGCATATGTGTGTGCTTAGTTGCTCAGTCGTGTCCAACTCTTTGTGACCCCATGGACTGTACCCCACCAGGTTCCTCCATCCATGGGGATTCTCCAGGCAAGAATACTGGAGTGGATTGCCATGCCCTCCTCCAGGGGATCTTCCCAACCAGGGGATTGAAACCAGATCTCCCATATTGCAGGTGGATTCTTTACCATCTGAGCCACCAGGGAAGCCCAAGAATACTGGAGTGGGTAGCCTATCCCTTCTCCAGGGGAAGAAGGCATAGGTGTATCAGTTCAGTTCAGTTCAGTTCAGTTGCTCAGTCATGTCCAACTCTTTGTGATCCTATGAACCACAGCACATCAGGCCTCCCTATCCATCACCAACTCCCGGAGTCCACCCAAACCCATGTCCATTGAGTCAGTGATGCCATCCAACCATCTCATCCTCTGTTGTCCCCTTCTCCTCCTGCCTCAGTCTTTCCCAGCATCAGGATCTTTGCCAATGAGTCAACTCTTTGCATCAGGTGGCCAAAGTATTAGAGTTTCAGCTTCAACATCAGTCCTTCCAGTGAACACCCAGGACTGATCTCCTTTAGGACAGACTGGTTGGATCTCCTCACAGTCCAAGGGACTCTCAAGAGTCTTCCCCAACACCACAATCCAAAAGCATCAATTCTTTGGCTCTCAGCTTTCTTTATAGTCCAACTCTCACATCCATACATGACCACTGGAAAAACCATAGCCTTGACTAGACGGACCTTTGTTGGCAAAGTAATGTCTCTGCTTTTGAATATGCTATCTAGGTTGGTCATAACTTTCCTTTAGCAGGTGTCTTTTAATTTCATGGCTGCAATCACCATCTGCAGCAATCTTGGAGCCCAGAAAAATAAAGTCAACCACTCTTTCCACTGTTTCCCCATCTATCTGCCATGACGTGATGGAACCGGATGCCATGATCTTAGTTTTCTGAATGTTGAGCTTTAAGCCAACTTTTGGAATATCATTGACTTTTACGTATTGAACTTGTATCCCGTAGCTTTGCTACATCTACTTATCAATTCTGGGAGTTTTTTGTAAATTCTTTGAAATTTTCTACATAGACATACTTGCTGTCTGTGAACAGAACTAGTTTTATTTCTTAAAATCAAAACCAGGAGAAAGAACTTATCCTTATGATGATGTTTTATTCATGTCCATAAGGGAGAAAGATTGATGAGAAATGTAAAAATGAGTTCAGTGCTTGTTCATTCATGCAGTTCTTTTCATGAAGATCTAAAATGTTATCAGGTTAGCAAGGGCAGTAGATTGCATATTACAATCTTCCCATTCCTTTTCTGTGTATTTGTATAAATTAATGAGTCTTGACTCAAAGAGTTCGTTCAGAAAAATAACAATGCAAACTGTTGGAATGCAAAAACAATGTGATGAGGTAATTAATAAAAATGGACTTGGTGCTTGTTACTTGTTAGTGTACAAATAATTTACTAGTATTTTAATGAAAACTACAAAAGACTTATTTTGAAATCTTCTAATTAAGGAAGGGATAATGATATTTCTTGGCTATATTTGTGAATATACTGAATCTAATATGTGAGATTAGAACAAGAAGCTAGGAAAAATTTCCTAGTATTATCAGTTATTTTGTATTTGTTAGGATCTGAGTGTTTACGGAGATGAACAGTCCTTAGGATGAAAACAGTATGAATCTAAAAACAATAATAAATCTTCAATAAAAGTTCATTATTTTTTCAGTCACATTGGCTAAACTGATAAAGTTAAGCACATGAAAGGACTTGGTACAATGTAATTTGCTTTAAAAATACATGAACTTGGGCAAACTTCGGGAGATGATGAGCCACTGGTGTCTACAGTACATGGGGTCTCAAAGGGTCAGAAATGACCGGGTAACTGAACAACAGCATAAAAATAAAAGAGACTGTTTCTTTTTTTTCTTTTTTCAATCTATTGTACTAAAAAGCTACTCACACACACTATTGCAATGAAAAATGTGCACACAGCAAGATTCATGACATAAATGAAAGGAGGTCCTCAATAATCCACAAATGAGAAACATTTTCCTAAAATGACTGCTTACTAATGAACTGCTTTTTTTCTCTTTTATTTAGTTGTTCCTGATGCTTTTCTTCCATATAGTTTCAGGTTTTTTCCCCCCACTTCTGTTGCTTACTTCCTTCATTGTTTTCTGTTGAATTTATTTCAGTTAGCAATTTTTCCATTTCAGTGTATGACATATGTGTTCTGAATCCTATTAATAAGGCAGAGAATACTAATTTTAGGTCTCAAATCAACTTTTAATTTTGTTTAATGAATAGTTCTTACCAACACATCTCCATGAAATGTAAAGCATTCAGAAAACAAACAAACAAACAAAAAAAAAACAAACAAAAACTACTGATGGGTTGACTGGTGTCTTGTGTTTTGTCTTTTGATGCAATGTACCATCATAGACAATCTAGCAGTACACTTTCAAGAATTGTTTTATGATTTAATGATGCCCATCTGGTTTTACAGAGAACATAGACTTAAGTAAAATACCAGATACTAAAACAGGAAGGAAAACTGGCTCTTTAAGTATTAAGATGCAGAAGGATTTGAGTTTTTCATTAGTGAAATATTGAAGCACTTTACATTATTTTTTTTTCAGATACACAAGACATCTAGAATACAGTGAGTACAAAAAACAATGTCTCTTGGACATTGGAGAATACCTGGTTCCAAATTTAATGTTGTGACGAAAAGTTACCTAGAATGGATAGTAGTAAGTTTGCAAAGTAGGAAGGTCTTCCCACTGAGCTTTATCTCATCTAAGTTAAGAAGACCACCTTGTCCATTTGCTTATGTGTGTGTGATGTACTCAGTCGCTTCAGTTGTGTCTGACCCTCTGTGACCCCCCTGGACTATCACCCGCCAGGCTCCTCTGTCCATGGAATTCTCCAGGCAAAAATACTGGAGTGGGTTTCCATGCCCTCTTCCAGGGGAATCTGTCAAACCTGCATCTACTGGATTGCAGGCCGATTCCTTACCCACTGAGTCACCTATAGATGTCTGAAAAGAAAATATAGGATTTCTTTGCAAACACTTCCCTGGAGCACTGTTTCCTCAAGCTGGCCTTGGAAAACATATACTGATTTTGTTTTTTTCTATTTCAAAGCGAGTCACGCTTAAAGGAAGATCTTTAGCCTTTATTCTCTTAACAGTCTTGTTCTAATTTTGTCTTTGACAATTATCAAACACGTGGCAGGTTCAAATTCCATGATCAAAATGTTTGTCTTCAGTAGTGAGGAGTGGAGATATTTCAGGAGATTTTTAATAATTATACTGGGTATTTAGTGCAGCTAGTTCTACATAAATGTGGTTTTAATTAATGTAATTATATAAATCATAGCAGAACATATTAGAACTCCTTGGATTAACAAGCTAATTGTAATTTATTACTTCTCAAGTATTATTTCCTGGCAACCAAGCCACACAATACACCTTACAATGAACATTCAATAGTTCTTTGTTCAATATATTTCAATTGTTCGTTTTTATTTTAAATGTTCTGAACTCTGTGGCAATGGCCTTTCCCCTTCTGCTTTGAATAAAATATTAATGATAATTACTTTTAAGTGAAAGGTAGTGTGTCTCACTACACTTAGAACATAATAATAAGACAGTATATCCTGAGTCACTGATTAAAAGTGATTAGTACATCATCATGCAAAAGGAGGCTAAATTTACCAGGTTGTATGAAATGACCATTAACTATATGAATGATCATTAACTATATGAATGATGTGTTCTACCAAATGTTCCAGGAGGAGGGTAATTATTGAACCAAATATAATTTGAACCTGACACTTAATTATCGATGATAATATAATCAGTCCTGTACAGAACTTTCTGATTCAATGACAAGTGAAAGCCTTTTATAAAAAAAAGAAAGCATACCTATAATATCTATAGCATTTTGAGATAGTCAAGTAAAAAGTAACAATGTCCAAGAGGGAATATATACATCTATACGCTCCCAACAAAGATTAGTATTTACCTTTGTAAATACTTTGATGGAATGTCTACCTCACTTTCCGTAGCATAAATTGGTCTTTGTATCCCTGAGAAAAATACCTGGGTTTTGGTCCAAAATATAGTTTAGCCAAAGATAAAGAGAGTTTCATTGTTTCCTAGTTGACTACTTCTTATAATTAATAAGTAGTTTTTGGTGTATATCATCAGGCACCCTTGTAATGCCAATCAATATTAAAAGCAGAAACAGCCTGCTACTCAAAGTCCTGTGGAAAGCAGACATCATTATATCTCCTTAGCAATAGCAGGAACATTGCATCATCTGCCTGGATTGACCAATATGTATTAACTAAGAGGAGCTTTCCATTTATACAGAAGCAACTTTCAAAATAAGAAAATTATCAGTTGAAAAAAATATAGCTGGATCACTAAGACTTCTAGGTTGCTCTACCTGTTATGTCAACTGATCTTCAGAGATTTAGCCTTTTTTTTTTTTTTCTTTTACTCATATATACACCAGATGGGTGCTCCTCATCTTTAATCATACTGTGATATCAAGAAGGACACTGTTGACAGAATATAAGAGATTAGCCATGTTGACCAAAGGCTGAACACCTTTGATCACTAATATGTTCCTGTTGTTACAAATGTTTTTGATAGCAGTAATATATCACCTCTTGTCAAGATTGAAGATAAGTAAATGTGCTCCTGATTAGAGCAAGGTCTCCTTTATATTATCCAGAAATTCAGGTACTTTCCATAAGGCAGCTCTGTCTTCCTTTAGGATTCCACACTCCTCTGCATTCAGCCAACAAGTAGTGCCATGATTCTCAAAATAGTGTTTATCAGTATCACTCCAAAGGTAGGTTAGAGTAAAATCATTCAGTCTACCCTGGGAGTTGCTGACTCAACAGACCTGGGGTGGAGCCCAAGAATTTGCATTGCCAGCAATATCCTGGTGAAACTGCAGCTCATTTGGGGACCAGATTTGAGTGGAGATTAGTATTGTGATCACACTTAACAGGATTTTGTGGGGCAGTCCTGGAAATAGTACATAATAATTATACTCATCTCATTAAATACCACTCAGGCAAGAGATCTCATCTACCTGCACTAGGGGCTGGGATATATATAATTTTATGTCCTGTGAGAAAAAGAAATGGGTTTTCATAAGCAGCTGATGATCTCTTTTACATGTGGCAATTAGTTCATATTGTCATTTTAGCCTTCCACAGGCTTTTGAGTGGAATAAATCATCTATCTATTCATCTAGCTATCATCTATCTATATATCAACAATTCACTGATTTGGATTCAATTCCATTTTTATACAGGACATAAAGGAAAAAGAAGTATAACACTTAAGAGGAATATTTAAACAAAAACAAGCTATCTTAAGTACTTTTGAAATGCATTCTCAATTTCTAATAAAACCCAGCAAATTGCAGAAATTTGAAGGAATGGCATACTAAAGATATCTTGTGTGTATTCAAGGTAAATCAATACAGCACTATATGTACAGAAGGAGAGGTCTGAAAACAAACCAAAGCCTATCAGTGAGGGAACTGATTGCACATCCTACTGTCAATGAAGAAATATAGACAAAAAATTTTGTTCTGATATTCTCTTTCAATTAAAGATGCTCTATAGAAGTTGAGAGGGAGGCGGTGAGGAGTAACTGGCTGGTCACACAATAGCATAATGGTGACACACGTACCATAGCTACTTGCAGTTTCCTGAGCAGATACAGAAATGGTGTTTAAATATTTTCCATGTCAGATTTTAGTTGGAAAGGCTGATTAACAGTCTTTAAAATTGAATTATGTCACCAAACTCCCATTAAGTATTTTACAACAATGCATTTTTTTTTAAGGAGACCAGATGTTTGTATCAGCTCAACTATGACATTCTCTTAAGAGCCACACAATACTGGAATTTTTCTGAATTCAAATGTATGAAAGCAGTGGCTTATAGCATCATTTATTTTTGCTTATTTATGTAATGGACTTATTTCCAGCATTACAATTTTTCTGTTCAGTTCTTGTATTGCCACTAATTATGGTTTATCTGATTTAAAGCCATGTTATTTACACAGGAAAAATCTCTGGTAATTATTTCTCTGTTGGGATTTTTACCCTTTATTATTAAAAAATATTAATCAAATCATCTTTATTTTTGCCTTGACTACGTTTTGCCTAGTGTAAGTATTATAATCATTATCTGATTCCAATTTGCTTACATTTGCCTTAACTCATTTTGCATAATGCTTTACATTTATAATTTGTGTTCTTTCTAACTATGATATTGTTCAGTTATGCTTTAAAAATTGGAACCAAGAGGCTCTAGTTTAATTAGAAAACCTTACTATGTTGGTGCATGCATGCTGGCTTCGTCAGTCGTGTCTGACTCTTTGCTACCCTATGGACAGTAGCCCTCCAGACTCCTCTGTCCATAGGATTTTCCAGGCGAGAATACTGGACTGGGTTACCATTTTCTTCTCCAGGGGAAACTTCCTGATCCAGAGACTGAATCTGCACCTGCTGCATTGGCAGGAGAATTCTTTGCCACTGAACCACCCGGGAAGCTCTATTATGTTTGTATTTTTCCTATAATCAGTATAGAGTGTTTAAGCCAATGTCCATCATCCATATCAAAATATGAACTTTACCATTTGTAAAATTGGCCTTTGTAACAACACCTACATCATACAGACACTGTGAGATTTAAATGAATTATTTTATACAAAGCATTCAAATCAGAAAATATATCTTTTAATAGCTGATTTTTGTTTTTTATTTTATTCTTATTTATAGCATTTATACTTTTTCTATATGGTTTACTTTTTCTGATCTTGTATTACTTGGTATTTAATATGCATATGTCTTATTTTCAGTTAATCAATGAATGCTTACAAGATTTTCAATATTATATTTACTTCCTGAAATCTTATTCTCAAAATTATAGAAGGGAGAATTTTTACTGAGTTTTAGCTAACTGAATGGAAGGAATTCAGAGCATTCAGTCCTCCCCGTATCACTATCCTTACCACAATAAATGTTGTTGATAATTCTGAAACTTCATTTATAGAATTAGTGTTACATTATAATTTCATGGTATTGCTCCGCTTTTGTAAGGAATTCGTGTTTCATTGAGTTTCATAACCATATTATTCTAAGACATTTACACTGATTAATCTTAGTGCTCAATGTCACTAATAATCCTAAAATGATTATATATCTGTTATTATATAACTAGGACATTGACATTTGTAGAGTTATGATATGGAAATTCCCATCACCACAAGGATGACTCATATTGCCCTTTTATGGCCCCATTCGCTTTCCTTCCACACCCTTCTCCTGATCCCAAGCAGCCATTAATCTCTCTTCCATTTCTATATTTGTCATGTCAATATGTCACGTAAATATAATAAAACTATATAATTCTTTGGGGATCGAGTTTTTCCACTCAGCATAATTCTCTCCAGGTTAATCCAGGTTGTCACATGGCTATGGGGTTTTTTATTTGGTGAAGGACATCCAGTTTGTATTGTTTGTGGCTATTATGTATAAAGTGGCTATGAACATTTATGCACAGGTTTTCATGTGAATGTTAAGTTTTCAGTTCTCTGGGATTAAATGCCCAGGAGTGCAACTGCTGTGTCATATAGTGGTTGCGCTTTTAACTTTTTAAGAAGTTGCCAAAGTGCCTTCCAGGGTAGATCCAGAATTTACATTCCATCAGCAATGTCTGAGTGATCTGGTTCTACCTATTCTGGCTAACATTTGTTGTCGCTGTGTTATTGCAATAACTGTCTAGTGACATCTTACTGCAAATTTAATTTGTATTTTTGGAATGGATAACAATGTTGAATATATTTTATGTGTGTATATCCTCGTATCTGTATAATGAAATCTGTATATTCTCTTTGGTAAAAGGCTTCTTCATGTCTTTTGTATATTTTTAAATGGGATTAAAAAATGATGAATTCTGAGATACTTTATATTTTCTAGATACTAGTTGTTGTTGGATAAGTGGTTTGCAAATATTTTCTTTCACTTTGTAGTTTGTCTTTTTAAATACTGCTAACTGGAGATAGCAATATTGGAGTACTGGAGTAGGTTGCCATTTCCTTCTCCAGGGGATCTTCCCAACCCAGGGATTTAACCCATGTCTCCCTCATTGCAGGCAGACTCTTTATCATTTGAATCACCAGGGAATCCTAACACTGCTAACAGGATCTTTCATAGAACAAAATTTTTAATTTTTATCATTTAAATTATCAATTTTTCTTATTGTGGTTGTACTGCTGGTGTCAAGTCTCAGAGCCAAGCATGCTTTTCTAGCCCTAGATCCCAAAGATTTTCTCTTCTGCTTTGTTCTAAAAGCTTTAGATGAAGTTTTACATTTTATATTTGAGAGTGTGATCCATTTTGAAGTAATCTTTTAATAAAGTGTAAGACCTAAGCTGTGGCCCATTTTTGCCTATGGATGTGTAACTGCTCCATATTTGTGGAAAGACTATCCTTCCTCTACTGTATTTCTTTAGCATCTTTGCCTTTAATAATCAGTTAGGTTCATTTGTGTGGGTATGTTTCTGCTTCTATATCCTTTTCTATTGATTTATGCTTCTATCCCCATGCTAAAAATATTGATACTATAACAGACTTTGAAATCAGTAGGCTGATTCCTTGAACCTTATTCTTCTTTTTAAAATTGCTTTTAGCTACATTTGTTCCTCTGCCTTTCTATATAAATATATAAATTTGTAACAAACTTTTTCATGTCTACCAAAAAAAAATCTTCCTAGAATTTGTTATAAATCATGTTAAACCTGTATATTAATTGAGGATAACTGACATCTTTACTGTTAAATCTTCTACGAACACAACATGATTGTTTATTTAGGTCTTATTTGACTTTTCCATCTATTATGCAGTTTTCTGCATCAATGCACTATATATACTTTGTTAGACATATCTAACCCTTTTCCCCTCTCTTCCATCATTTCTTCTTCATCCTCTCCCTCTCTCTCACTCTTTTTCATCTTCTGGGTGATGGTTTAGTTGCTAAGTTGTGTCCGACTCTCTTGCGACCCCCATGGACTGTAGCCCACCAGGTTCCTCTAATTGTGGGATTTCCCAGGCAAGAATATTAGAGTAGGTTGCCACTCCTTTCTCCAAGGGATCTTCCTGACCCAGGGACAAACTTGTATCTCCTACTTGGCAGGCAGATTCATTATCATTGAGGCACCCAGAAGCCCCTCTTATCTTCTAATGATTATAAATAGTACTGCCTTGTAAATTCGGGTTTTCTGTGTTTATGGCTAGTATATAATTGATTTTTGTATGTTTACTTCTTATCCTGTGACCCTATTGAATTCATTAAATAATTATAAGTACATTTTTATAGATGCCTTGGGATTTTCTATGTATATTGTCTCCTGCAGATAGGGAGAATTTTATTTCTTTTATCTTCATAATTTTTATTTCCTTTACTTGCTTGATTGCACTGGTCAAAATTCCCAGAGCTACTGAGTAAGAATGGTGAGAGTGGGCATCCTTGTCTTGTTTGTGATCTAAAATGGAAAGTATTTAGTCTTTTATCCCAATATAATGCTATCAAAGGTTTTCTGTAAAATGTTCTTTATTGAGAATGGATCTTATCTTCTATTTCTACTTTTTTTCTGAGGATTTTTATTATGAATTAGTGTCAAAATTTATCAAATACTTTATCTGCATTGTGTTGTAAATATATAATTTTCTTTTTTGACCTGTTAATATAGTAGGTTATACTGATTAATTTTCAAATATTGAGCCACCAGTGTTTGTATCAGAGTAAACTCAATTTGGTCATGATGTATAAGTTCTTTTATATATTGCTGAATTCTATTTGCTATTTTCTTAAAAGATTTTTGGGTCTATGTTCGTGAGAAATATTGGTCTGTATTTTATTTGTTTGTTTTGGTGCTAGCTTTGGTATGAGGGAAATATCTGCTTCATAGAATGAACTAGGAAGGGTTTCTTAGGGGGGTTCATGTTTGGGAATGCATGTAAGAATTAAAGATTTTAAAATTTAAAAAAAAAAAAAGAGTTTATGTAAATCTAGTGTTAATTATTTTTTGAAACTTTGGTGGTTTCTCCACTGAAATCATCTGGACCTGGATATTTTCCTTACTTATTTTTTTTGAGTTTATAAATTATAAATTTAGTAATGACCTTAATTATCATGGTACTATTCAAATTATCAATTTCACTTCAATGAGTTGTACTTAGTGATTTTTACATTGTTTATCTCTTTTCAATTTCATTGCTTTCAACTCTTATATTTATTATTTTCTTCCTTTTCCTAGGAGGGAGTGATTATTTTGAGCTTGTTTCTCTAGGTTTGTGCAATGGGGGTTCAGGTTATTGATTTTAGACTTTCTCCTTTTTTCCAATGTATGTATTTAGTTCTCTAAATTTCCTTCTAAGTAGCTTTTACTGTCTGACACAAACTTTGTTATGATGTATTTCCATTTAAAGCTTGCTTCAATTTAATGTATTGTTTTTTAATTATCCTTGAGACTTTCTCTTTGGCCCACAGATTATTCAAAAGTGAACTGGTCAGACTCCCAAGTATTTATTTATTTAATGTAATGATGCAGGCTTTTTCTGCTTTTCTGAGATGATCATTTATACTTTCTGCTCTTTTCAAAGAAGTAACTCTTTTAAATTTATCAATCAACTTTATTTTGTCTTATGGAATTAATTTCTGATTTCAACTTTATATTTTTCCCTGATAATCTCACACGTGCTAACATTTTTATTGTACTGTTCCAGTTACATTAAAATACAGTTTTTAAAAATTATTTTAATAATTATATTTAGAATTATGTATTTCCATCTGATTAGCTTTTGACTACTATCTTCAGACTTTTAAACAGATATTTCTTACATTATAATTCAGTTATTAAGACAGCAATTTTTCAGTAGCCAAATAATTACTTAGTTTTAAAAAACTATCAATTACATAAAATAATTCTAACTTTTTGAAGTTAGTTTCTAACTTTATGGTATTTTGATTGATAAATGTCACTTTTTTGAAACTTATTTAGGAGAATTGCTTACACATTCTTGATATTTGACTTTTGTTAGTTCCTTTTGATAAAAACTTCTTAGATTTAATGATGGTAAATATCTTTTCCTGTATTTGGACAGCAAATATCAAGCTATAAAGCAGGACATTAGTAAATCTTATAACTTATGACATTATCATAGTCAGGATAATTGCTTGTTGCACCATCTCACAAGCAAGTATATGACTGCAAATGATAATGTTTAAGTGCCTTAAATTCTAGGAGAATAAATCTCTGCCTATAAGCCGAGTAAGGTAAAAGCCCTGTACTTCATCTAATCTAGATATCTACCAGAGTCTACCTCACATGGTCAACAGTACTTGCTGATGTGTCCTGTACACAATGTTTACTGCAGAGTAGGAGACACGATACACCCAAGAAAGAATCAAGCTATGACAGTTCAGTGTGGGTAGCTTCCTAAATTCTCCAGGTGTCTCCAGAATCACTGCTAACAAGACCCCTGACAACATAAAGTATTTACCCTAAACATGTTCACCATGTGTAGAGTTGTGCTGGGAAGCATAATCAAAGAAGGCTTTTTCATCATAGTAATGTTTTAACTTTTTAAAGTGAAAGTGAAAGTGAAGTCGCTCAGTCGTATCCGACTCTTTGCGACCCCATGGACTGTAGCCCACAAGGCTCCTCTGTCCATGGGATTCTCCAGGCAAGAATACTGGAGTGGGTTGCCATTTCCTTCTTCAGGGGATCTTTCCAACCCAGGGATCAAACCTGGGTCTCCTGCATCGCAGGCAGACGCTTTATCCTCTGAGCCATCAGGGAAGCCCTTAAGGAAAATATATAGTGTGTTGTAAAGTACATAATACAAAGGTAAAATAATACCTCTATTATTTAGCAGCTCTCTTGCAATTTGATAATTTTTATTTAATAATTGTATGATTTTATCACCCTCTAAAAAAGTTACTATAAAATTCTTCATAAGGCTGATAAATATAATGAATAATTAAGAGTTTGAATTCTGGAAACAGACTGCCTCCTTTGAATCAAGACCTCTTTATGTAATAATTGTGTGGTGTTATGTGAAAACTAAACTATAGATGGCCATCGTAATAGTATCTATTTCACTAGGCGATTTTGTGCATCAAGTAAAATCTTGTACACTAAATCCTTAGTATATATACTGGCACAAAGGAAACACTCAATAAAGCTTAGGATTATCAGATAATAAATGAGGGAAGATAAATCAGGCAAAAATTAAAAATAAAATTTTAATGTCATAATTATTCATGTTCAACAAGGACAAATTTATTTTTATGTCTAATGCTGTTTGATCCATTTGGCAACTTTTTATTCATTGTCAGAATTATGTTTTTATTTTAAATTGCTAATAGTCATAAAGATTATAATAGCTTGGTGCTTTGTGATGACCTAGATGGGTGAGATGAGGTGGGCAGTGGGAGGGAGGTGCAAGAGGGTGGGGATATATGTCCACATATAGTTGAATGACTTCGTTGTACAAAAGAAATTAACACAGCATTACAAGGTGTATACACACACACACACACACACACATATATAATTGTGAATATATATATACATAGAAAGAAAAATGAAGTCGCTTAGTCGTGTCCAACTCTTTGCAACCTCATGGACTGTAGCCTACCAGGCTCCTCCATCCGAGGGATTTTCCAAACAAGAATACTGGAGAGGATTGCCATTTGCTTCTCCAGCAGATCTTCCTGACCCAGGGATTGAACTCAGGTCTTCCGAATTATAGGCAGACTCTTTACCATCTGAGCCACCAGGGAAGTCCATATATATACATATACACACATATATACAACTGAATCACTTTGCTGTACAGCAGATTAAGACGGCATTGTAAATCAATTATACTTCAATAAATAAATAAATAAAGTGAAAGAAAAGATTGTAACTGACCAACACTTTACTTAATTTGGTAGCTTAAGAAAAACTGAATGTCTCTTAGCAACTGGGGCTGATGATATCCCTGAGAAGAAACATTTCATCTGTTCTCAAATCTCTTTCTCATGACTGAAACAATATAGATATAATTAAGGCCGTTGCCTGGGATTCAAAATGATATAAGAAAATAGAATGACTGCAAATTGTCCTTGGATGAGAGATTTGCTCTTGGTGAGCACATTGTCTATACATCTGAGCAGCAACATGATAGTCTAATTTTTTCCCCTGTAATCTGGCATATCAAAGGCTGAAAATTTGTACTGTGCTTGGTTCTTAAAGTAATCAAAAAAAGAAAATGACTCTGAAGTTTTCTTGGAGGAGGCTTAGTTAGGTACATAAAGCAAAACTTTTTTCTCAGAATACTTGATCTTTAAAAAAAAAGACTGGGGGACTTGGAATATAAGAATGCAATTTTCTGGGACTACAAAAATCACATGTTAAATAAATCAAGGAAATTGAATTGAAGTGCTCCTTTTTAATTCAGTGTGAAAACTCATCATGAGAAAGGAAAAGCTAATATTCCAAAAACAATAATGACTCAGTTTTGCAATAAAAAACATTATGTTCAACCATCTCATTCTCTGTGTGTTTTTGAAAATAGTGATGAGGAAATGAAAACTAGGATGCTTTTTGTTCTTTTCATTTGAAAATTCCAAACAGGCACTCATCAAATAGACCTATATTTATTTTACTTCCAGTACCCATTAAAATATGTGAGGAGCCTGATATCACAATGGGAACTAAAGGAAGCAGTTACTACGGAAGGCTTCTGAATAAGAGCCAGCTGAGCACTCTGCATTTTCTAAGGGAAACTACTCTTTGAATTAAATTATTTCCATAGTAATTTAGCAGCATGAGCAGTCAGAAAAACTGGTCCCTAAAATAACTGTTATTATGTACATCCATAGAAATGGTGAGTCAAGATAAGGCAACAAGGCTTTACTGAAGTTTGAGGTTTGAAATATTGATTAAGGTTTAGAAGACTCATGGAGGAAATAACAATTAAACTTAAAAAGTACAAAAAGGCCTTTATTTTTCTGGCTGAACACTTATTGTTAATGCCAAACAATCTTGAGCCTGTGGAATTCCGTCAATTTCTAGAAATATTTTTGATAGCAGTAATCCCAAACTTGGGAAAAATATCAGTGGGATTCTTACTGTTTTCTTCTCGGCTTCAGTCTATAATGAAAATTGTAACCGGTTCTTTCTACTCACATCCTTTCTTCTTTAAATATTTGTTGAGAGCACACTTTAGTTTCCTGATTCTTGGAAAAATATTGTCACTTGGGTATTATACTAAATATCAAGGTTTAGATATTCTTCACAGCTATCTTTCTCATCTTTGAAAGCTCAGATCTAAGATAAAAATAAATATTTTAAGAAGTTCATGGAGCTGTGACAAAAGCTATTAATAGGCTTCAGATGATTTTAAATAACACTAAGTTTTGGGAAACTGATGACAGGAGGTCCCTGAAGTATTCAAATATTCCTATCTACATCACTTGTCACTCTGATTTTCAACAAATAGGTCAAACACAAAAACAATTGGTATAACATTTAAAAATTCACAAATATGTGTATACATAGATATAGAGAGAGATGGATGGATGGATGGATAAGGTGGTTATAATATGATTTTAAAATATTATCTCGTTTCCACATATAATTATTTTTCTGGATTTCACTATTTCTTTCAATGGAACTACCATTCTTTCACATGACAAGTCTCTACAAATTTCCATTTTCATTAAGCTTACATTTTAATTGAGATATAAAAAATAAAAAAAATATTTTAAAATATTAAATAAGCCCAATATGCAGAATATCAGTGATGAGGCTAATGAAGCATGAAAGAAAATGTTCGAATAAATTTGAACCCTTAAGTAAAATGATCAAGAAAGGAGAATTTAGGAGAATGACATTCTAACATGTATACTATCATGTGAATTGAATCGCCAGTCTATGTCTGACGCAGGATGCAGCATGCTTGGGGCTGGTGCATGGGGATGACCCAGAAAGATGTTATGGGGAGGGAGGTGGGAGGGGGGTTCATGTTTGGGAATGCATGTAAGAATTAAAGAATTTAAAATGTAAAAAATAAAAAACTAAAAATAAAAAAAAAAAAAGAAAGTGATTCTTAAGCAAAAACTGGAAAAAAAAAAAAAAAGGAAGTTAATGATACAAAAGGCTAAGCAAGTGAAAAGGCCCTGAGGGAGAAGCATACTTAATGTTCTTGGAATGGTAAGAAGGCCAGTGCTGGTGGCTACAGTGCAGAAATGAGGGGAAAGGTTTTTTAAGTAACTCCTTAGCCTGGCATTTAAAGGTATCCCTAGTCTAATCTCCCTCTAATAATGCTCTGTCAATTAGCACTCTGCCCATGCCCAAAGACTGCATAGCACTCTCATCATCAAGATTTTATTCTTTCCATTCTCCTTGTCTATTTTATACTCCTTTCTTTACACCTAGGTAACCGATCTGTACTTTGTCAAGAAAAATATCATCCCTGAGGAAACGTGCAATTTTCCCAACCTCGAGGGATTCTCTCTTTTCTCTAAATCTCTTAGAGTGCAATTTCTCTCTCTCTCTTTGACACACACACACATATACACACATACATGCCTTTATATGAGCATAATGTATTTATATTTTTCTATCTCCAGATCTAAAATTACAAGCTGAGAAATGGGGAACTCTTAATAGCTTTTTGTATCCTATAGCAACCAGAGTGCCTTGCAGCAAGTCAATTTTTAAAAAAGATTTAGTCATATTTGTCTGTAGGATTGAAAGCTCAGTAAAGGGAGTGACTTAACCTTTCATTTGACAAACACATATTGAATCCTTACTAAATATTGCACTGAGGATTGAGAAAAAGAAGGCCCAATCTCCAGTGACAAGAAGATGACAAGCTAGTGTATAAGACCACCTGGTAAATGCGCAAGTGCAGTACAGCCTAATTGTTGCCTAGTTAGAGATATACACAGGGGTGTGGATGTGTTACGCTGGGTCCTCCAAGAAGCAGATGCTAAGACAAGATTAAATGTGCAAAGCTTTTCCCTAGGGAAATGCTTGTGAGTGAATACAGGGAGGAAATGGAGAAATTTGAGAAGCAGCTGGATCATGATGCAAGCCTGACAAAGAGAAGGAGGAACAAGTGGGTGAAAGTTTCCTGGACTTCTGTGCAGTCTCAGGAAGGTTGATCCAAACACAAGAGTCAGTGAGGCAGAGCCAGGCTTTGCAGAGTCCTGAGTCTGCCAGGATGGACCTGCCTTTGTCTTCCACATTCAGTCATTGACTAGACATGGCCTATGAGAAGTATGACCTTGGCAGAGATGCAGCCCTGAATTACAGAGCACAGCAGCTGGATTTCAGAGCAAGGATGAACCCTGCCGTGGGAGGTCAGCGAGACACAGACTCAGGGCTGCCACCTGTAGGAGCCCGTTGGATCCAGAGTTAAACCGAAGCAAGGGAGGACTCTCCAGAGTAGCCTACACTTGAGTTGTGCCATGAATCCATATGGAGTTAGTTCCATGAAGGAAAAAGGGGGAGAGCCAAACTGGGAAGGCACTGAGGCATGAGGTGCACTGGTGGTTCAGGGTGTCCCATAAACAGGTGGCTCGAGAATATGGAAAGTAAAGGAAGTGAGAATGAATAGAAATGTAGCAAACAGTGGGCACGTCATTAAGAGCTCCATGAATGGCATATGGGTTTGATCTTCAGAGAAGAATTGCCAGAGAAGAATTTTCAGCCAGAGTAATTGCTTGACTGACTGCTCAAACACTACTAAAAAAGCAGAAGGTAATCCTGCTACCATTATAGCACTCTCCTGGTTTTCAACTTATATTAAACATTCAGTTCAGTTCAGTTCAGTCGCTCAGTCGTGTCTGACTCTTTGCGACCCCATGAATCACAGCATGCCAGGCCTCCCTGTCCATCACCAACTCCCGGAGTTCACTCAAACTCACGTCCATCGAGTCGGTGATGCCATCCAGCCATCTCATCCTCTGTCGTCCTTTCTCCTCCTGGCCCCAATCCTTCCCAGCATCAAAGTATTTTCCAATGTGTCAGCTTTTCGCATGAGGTGGCCAAAGTACTGGAGTTTCAGCTTTGGCATCATTCCTTCCAAAGAATACCTGCCACCCCTGGCCTCGGACGTGGGGTAGCTCCTCTCGGCCACACTTCTGCAAGGTCTGTCACAGCTGGCACGCTTCTCTAATATTAACATTAGCTTTTGAAGAGGGTAAGTTGATTTTTTAAAATTATCTTCTCTTTAGCTTTTGGTGGGTTTTAACTAATTTTGAAATAATTAATATCTAATGTCTATAAGAATCTAGACTTTAAAATTCAGGGCTTCTAAATGAAGGCACTTAGAATTAGGAAGTTGAGGTTCTCTGTGTTTGATGTTATTTTGTTAAAAAATATTTATAAAAATCTCTCAAGAGTTTTTGGAGGGTATTGAGAAGCTGATAGGCTTGGACAAGGGCTAAATCCAGGAAGGATATAAGCTGAGTATTATGAACCTATTGAGTATCATTTGCTATTTTGTTAAAGGACTTTGAACACCTTCAATCTTTCTGTTGAAGAAATATCACAGTGTGATACTCAACATCATTAAACACATTAGGATATGTTTGGTCTTACCATAGTCCAAGATTCCCTAAGGGGGAAAAAAAAATTTCCTCTTATTCTGGCAACAACCATTAGATGGTAATACAAATGATTCAGGAAATGCTACTCAAGGATTATTTAGTGAGTATAGTTATTGGAGACCCAAGAGATTTCCACACAATTGCAATTCTTAATTTGTTCTTTCTAATGGAATGCTTTACTAAAATAAAGATGGTTTACCATGATCTCCACCACTAGCTATGGACTGATATTCTTAGTAACTAGCCAGACCTGTCAATGAGAAAGACAGATAATTTTGAATAAAGCAAAGGCAAAATGCTTTCTACTGGCAATATACCTATATACATATAAACATCCATAAAATGACACCACACAAAAGATAGTTTGGCACTGCATTTGAGTGATAGTAGTTGCTCAGTCACTAAGTTGTGTCTCATTCTTTGTGACCCCATGGACTGGGACCCGTCAGGCTCCTCTGTTCATGAGATTTCCCAGGCAGGAATACTGGAGTGGGTTGCCATTTCCTTCTCCAAGGGATCTTCCTGACCCAGGGATTTAATCTGCATCTCCTGTATTGGCAGGTAGATTCTTCACTCCTGAGCCACCAGGGAAGTCCATTTGAGTGGTTAGTGGCCAGTGGTTCTGAACTGAGAGAGAGGAGAGATTCTGCTCTTACCCCAGGAACTTCCCTGGCCGCTCAGATGGTAAAGAATCTGCTTACAATGCACGAGATCTGGGTTTGATCCCTGGGTTGGGAAGAACCCCTGTAGAAGGGAATCCCTACCCATTCCAGTATTCTTGCCTAGAGAATCCCATGGACAGAGGAGCCTGGTGGGTGACAGCTTGTGGGACCGCAGAGTCAGAAAACAATTGAGCACACACACACACACACACACACACACACACACAGAGGGGATATTTGACCATGTCTGGAGACATTTTAGATTGTCACATTAAACGGGATTGTTACTTACATCTTGTTAGTAAAGGCAGATATGCTGGTAAATAATGTACCGAATGGCCTCCCCATCACCCAAGAAAGAATTACCTAATACAAAATGTCAACAGTTTCCAAAATGAGAAGTCCTGTGAGATGTTCATTCAGTGTGATCCTAACTATAAATCATCAAGCCCTGATCTGAGAAACAAACATGTTCCAGCACCGGTTGTTATGTAGAAAACTGATACAAGCATAGTAGTCTGGATGAGAGAAGATACTACCTTTACTCCACATGTGCTTTGCTTAGTCACTCAGTTGTGTGTGACCTACTGTTTGTGACCCCATGGACTGTAGCCTGCCAGACTCCTCTGTCCATGGGGATTCTCCAGGCAAGAATAGTAGAGTGGGTTGCCATGCCCTCCTCCAGGGGATCTTCCCAACCCAGGGATTGAACCCAATTCTCCTGCACTGTAGGTGGATTCCTTACCATCTGAGCCATCAGGGAAGCCCAAGAATACTAGAATGGGTATCCTAGCCCTTCTCCAGGAGATTTTCCCAAGCCAGGAGTTGAAACAGTGTCTCCTGTTTTCCAGGCAGATTCTTTACCTGCTGAGCTACCAGGGAAGCACTCACCCCACATAATAACACAGATGCTCTTCACCTGATATATATCTCAATGACTAGTAAAACAGTTGGCAGTGGTTTTTAGCTTCAGTGACAAAGGGAACAGGGACAGTGTGAAGAAAGTTCATTTGTATCTCTGGTGAGAAAATTATTGCATAGGAAATTCCATTACTCCAAAAGGCCAATACTAGATAGTCCAACTATATATCAAACAATTGATGGATCCTATTTTATAAAATATTTACTATAATCCTTTAATATGTATTTATATTAAATACCTACTTTAATATTATATATACATACATAAATATGTATACATACATGTGTATGTATATTATGACCAACCTAGACAGCATATTAAAAAGCAGAGACATTACTTTGCCAACAAAGGTCCATTAAGTCAAACTATGGTTTTTGCAGTAGTCATGTATGGATGTGAGAGTTGGACTATAAAGAAAGCTAAGCGCAGAAGAATTGATGTTTTTGAACTGTGGTGTTTGACAAGACTCTTGAGAGTCCCTTGGACTACAAGGAGATCCAACCAGTCCATCCTAAAGGAAATCAGTCCTGAATAATCATTGAAAGGACTGATGTTGAAGCTGAAACTCGAATACTTTGGCCACCTGATGCGAAGAAGTGACTCATTTGAAAAGACCCTGATGCTGGGAAAGATTGAAGGCAGGAGGAGAAGGGGGCGACAAAAGATGAGATGGTTGGATGTCATCACTGACTCAATGGGTATGAGTTTGGATACAAACTCCTATAGTTGGTGATGGACAGGGAGGCCTGGTGTGCTGCAGTCCATGGGGTCACAAAGAGTCAGGCATGACTGAGGAACTGAGTTGACTGAACTGAGTGTGTATATGCTGCTGCTACTGCTGTTAAGTCTCTTCAGTCGTGTCCGACTCTGTGTGACCCCATAGATGGCAGCACACCAGGCTCCCTTGTCCCTGGGATTCTCCAGGCAAGAACACTAGAGTAGGTTGCCATTTCCTTCTCCAATGGATGAAAGTGAAAAGTGAAAGTGAAGTCGCTCAGTCGTTTCCGACTCTTAGCAACCCCATGGACTGCAGCCTACCAGGCTCCTCTGTTATATATATCCCATTTTACTGAAAAAGAAATTGAAGAAGAGTCACTTGTCAGTTTGCTCAAGTTCTTGCAGATCATAAGCAGATGGTTTTAACAACTTGTATGTCATCCAAGCACAATAATTTTAGAGGTTTTCCGCCCTTGCAACTATTGTTAAAGGTTTCTTTGTTTTTAAATATTGAAATCATTTTCTGCTATACATCTTTATGTCAATGAACCCATGCCTCCCTCCAATAAAATCTCCAATTATCTTCTAGTCACCAAATCTGACTACCTTTGTCTCACTTTTCATCTTCTCTGAGTTTCCTGATTCATTTGTAACTATTGACACTATCCCCAGTGACACAGAAACTGGCTCCTTTTATTTTTCTCACCACTGGACACATCAGGCTTTATTCTGTTTTATTCTTGCCTGTTATAGCTTCTTTTATCCTATTTATCTTTAAATTTGCCTCTCTTCTACAATTTTGTTTCTGAGTCTCTTTACTTCTCTGTATTTGTATTATTAATATCTTATGACACACACATATACACCCATATCTCTTCAATGCAGATAACACAGAAATCAACTTTACAATAGCAGATATGTGATTATACAAGCAGTTGCTGGTTAAAAGGGTATATATACAATTGATTTCTAAATAAAAGGTATAATATGATTTAGGTAGCGAAGAGAATTAAAGAGTAAAAAACTAGAAAAGACTTACTTTGATAGGTGGGCAAAAGCATATTTATTGAGGAAGTCTACAATGGTTAATGTTTTATATCAACTTGGCTAGGCTATGATAACCAGATATTTGGTCAAACACCAACCAAATAGCTCTGTGAAGCCTTTTTTAAGATGAGATTAACACTTAATTAGTAAACTTTGAATGAAACAGTTTATCCTTTATAATATGGGTGGGCCTCATCCAATCAGTTGGTCTTAAGAGAAACTGGATTGAGGTTTCCTGAGAACAAGGCAATTCTATCTCTGGGCTGCCTTCAGACTCAAGCTGTAACACGCATACATTCACACATGCACACACACAGACACACAGACACACACACACACTGCACACACATATATCCTACTGATTTTCTAGAGAACCTTAACAGAGTCTGATTAAAAATATCTGAAAAAGGTAGTATGAAACCCGGGAAAGATTACCTTCCAAGCCACTGGTGGAGTTTCAAGAAGTGTTAGGTGTTCAGCAATGTCAAATGCTACAGAAAGCCCTACATTTTGCAACAGAGAAGAGACCAATGAATAATAATCTTTCATCAATAGTAACTTGAACAAGAGGAGTTTCAGTGGCATTCAGGAACAAAACTGTAATGGGCTAAAGAGTGGGTGATCTTGAGGACTGGAAATATTAGCTTAGACAACCCTGTTAATACATTTGATAATGTCAGATATCATTATATATCTTCTCTTTCCACTCTCACTGCCAATCTCCAAGTTAAAGCCCTTCTCCCACTTTGTAGTATACCCCCTTAACTCTTTTGCTTTTTTTATTATTATTATTTTTTTTAATTTTAAAATCTTTAATTCTTACATGTATTCCCAAACATGAACCCCCCTCCCACCTCCCTCCCCAAAACATCTCTCTGGGTCATCCCCATGCACCAGCCCCAAGCATGCTGCATCCTGCGTCAGACATAGACTGGCGATTCAATTCACATGGTAGTATACATGTTAGAATGTCATTCTCCCAAATCATCCCACCTTCTCCCTCTCCCTCTGAGTCCAAAAGTCCGTTATACACATCTGTGTCTCTTTCCCTGTCTTGCATACAGGGTCGTCATTGCCATCTTCCTAAATTCCATATATATGTGTTAGTATACTGTATTGGTGTTTTTCTTTCTGGCTTACTTCACTCTGTATAATCGGCTCCAGTTTCATCCATCTCATCAGAACTGATTCAAATGAATTCTTTTTAATGGCTGAGTAATACTTCATTGTGTATATGTACCACAGCTTTCTTATCCATTCATCTGCTGATGGACATCTAGGTTGTTTCCATGTCCTGGCTATTATAAACAGTGCTGCGATGAACACTGGGGTACATGTGTCTCTTTCAATTCTGGTTTCCTCGGTGTGTATGCCCAGAAGTGGGATTGCTGGGTCATAAGGTAGTTCTATTTGCAATTTTTTAAGGAATCTCCACACTGTTCTCCATAGTGGCTGTACTAGTTTGCATTCCCACCAACAGTGTAGGAGGGTTCCCTTTTCTCCACACCCTCTCCAGCATTTATTGCTTGCAGATTTTTGGATCACAGCCATTCTGACTGGTGTGAAGTGGTACCTCATTGTGGTTTTGATTTGCATTTCTCTAATAATGAGTGATGTTGAGCATCTTTTCATGTGTTTGTTAGCCAGTAACAGCTTCATTAATATATTATTCACATACCATAAAATTCACTCTTTTAAAATATACAGGTCAGTTGAGTTAGTATATTTACTGAGTTGTGCAACAACCCCTCAATTGTTCATCACTTTTCTGCTGAGTTTCCCTTTCTACTTTCCTCCGTTCATGGTTTCCATATTGATCTTCTTAAAGCACAGAATAATTAGGTCTCTCCTGGTGCAGAAACCTGTAGCAGTCTCTGCTTACTCAATTATCTATTATTTTTCAGTCTGGATTCAAGGCCTTCCAGACCTGAACTCTCTTCACATATTTTCCACTCCCACAAAGCTAGATGATTTTTATTTTTTTCAATTTCTGAAAAGCCACTTAGCTCTCCAGCACACGCTGTTCCCTTAAACTGGAACACTCTTCTCCACCAGTTTAGCATCACATATTAATCCTACTCATTGTTCATAATCTCATATGTCATCAATCTCAAAATGTGCCTAACAGAAATCATAGTAATGGTGCTTTGCAAAGACAAACATTTAAACCTTTCTCATAAAAGGCCCAATCTGAGCAGTCTCTAGGTTGGCAATGGTGACTTTCTAGCTTCAAGTTTCACTAAGAGTAGGGTGTGACCCACATCCTCAGAGACCAAAATAGACTCATTGACAGAAGGAACATCCTAAGCAGTAAGAAGGAGAAAAGAGGAGAGACAAAAGAGACATTCTGGCTCTCTTTTAAATTAATCACCTATATAAATTCTATATAATATTGCAACTTCCAACTTATTGATCAGCATGTATTTAGGGAAATGGCACCATGTAGCTGAAAGGGTGTTGGTAAATGTGAACTTCCTTCTTGACCATAAACATTCTAAAAGAAGAGATTGGACACTGAAGCAGGCAGCGTATAGTCTCTGTCACAACCCATGTTCTATGCTTTTAGACATTTCTTGTCCTGATATTGCAGCTATTTGGGTAATAACTCTGGATAACAGTATTATCCCTATTCAGATCACAAAGTCTGTGAAGGCAGAGATTGAATTAACCTTTGTATATACTTTAGTGTTTAACTTTTTTTTTCACATCAAAGTGTGTGGAGATTTAGATGACAAGTCATAACTTACTCTCCTGAATTTAGGACCAACTATGGCAGAGACACAAGAGTAATATAAAAATAACTGGGAGAGTTGGGCAAGAGTATGAAAACCTAGCTTGGACTGAAGGCCACAGTTGTTTTCCTATAAATACTTCATAATTTTACCTCAGGCAAGGAAACCACACAACTACAGCTCTACGCAATTAGCTCTTGTTTCATTGCTTTGTGTGTGGGGAATAGGAAGAGAGAGGTCTTATGTTCCTTAAGGAAGACTTGTTGAAGAGATGGGTTTAGATCGTGAAAGAGAGACACAGAGAACAAGTGAGATAAGACTTAACTCATTCTACAAGCCAGGTAAGTTATTGATTTGTCTGTGGTATGGTCAAGTAAGGGCTGGAAGAAAGATGCAAAGGTGTTGTTTTTCGGTATTTGTTTATCTGGGTAATGGAATGAACTCTATAGAAGCAACAGTGGGTAATTAGTGCTTCTCTTAACAAAGTGTGTATTACGTACACATTTATTACAGTCACTGACCTGGGAACTTCAATAACTTTATCTAATGACTTCTCGCATGCTGTGCAGTAATTACAATAAGAGTTATCATCACATGGATAATCAACTCTCCAAATTCAGGTCTGATGATCATTTCTGCTGATTTCTTAAAGAAATTGGAAAAAGGGAGCATTAATTGCTTTTATTTAGAAGTGTTATAGCTTATCGACAACTTGTCAAAGAAAGTCAAGTATTTACTTTGCATAGTAAATACACTTTTTCTTTTGAAGTTCATTGTTACTAATAGGGAGTGTTTGACTATGAATGACCAGATAGCAAAATAGAAATTTATAGAAAGTGTAGTAGAACTATGGAATATCAGATGATATAATCAGTTCTTTCTTAACGCTTTTTAAATGTTTAAGCATGTTACTTAATGTAGGGCTAATGAATTCTCTGTGTATGTGTGAGATGAAGAATATACTTCCAATGCTGAAAGTTCATAGCTTCTATCTATCTACTTGTCTATTCATAAATAAGAATGACAAGTACAGAAAAGAGAAAATAAAGCTGTTTCCATTTTAAATTTTAAATTTATTTCTGCTTTAGAGCATGTAAGTAAGGAAAAGAGTGAAGAAGTTTGAATGAAAATAAAATTTTAATGCCTTGAGAAATACTATTTACAGTGATAAAGAAACTTTAAGTACCATACTAAAAATATGGAGGCCAGGAGAGGCAGATACCTATGCATATTCGAGCAAGTATTGCAACCATAAATTTTAACATAGATGCTAACATTTGATGAGTGCCTAGAAGTCCTATTATTCTAGGTTACCCCAAGCATGTTAATGGGATGTTGTTGATTTAACACATATTGCTTGAGGCTTTTTCTCTGAGCCAGTCCTTGGTTTTGAGTTGAAAAAGACAGGCTTTCATGGAGACTGTCATTAGTGATGGCATGTACAAATATGGAAAGTTACCAAGACTTGATAGATACTAAAACAAAACAAAACAAAACAAAAACACAAAAAAAAGAAACCAATACTTTCTAGCAAAGCTTTATTCCTTACAGAATCGACTTTTAAATTTTTTATTTTATATTAAAGTATAGTTGATTTACAAGGTTGTGTTAGTTTCAGGTGCATAGCGAAGTGATTCAGTTACACATATACATATATGTGTGTGTGTGTGTTAGTCACTAAGTCGTGTCTGACTCTTTGCAATCCCAGGGACTATAGCCCGCCAGTCTACTCTGTCCATGGAATTCTCCAGGCAAGAATACTGGTGAGGGGTGCTATTTCCTTCTCCAGGGGATCTTCCCCACCCAGGGATCGAACCCCGGTCTCCTGCATTACAGACAGATTCTTTACCCTCTGAGCCACCAGGGAAGCCCGTAGTAGTAGTAGTAGTAAGTAGTAGTGTTAGTCACTCAGTCATGACCGATTCTTTGTGACCCCATGGACTGTAGCCCACCAGGCTCCTCTGTCCATGGAATTCTTCAGGCAAGAATACTGAAGTGGATTGACATTCCCATTCAAAGGGGATCTTCCTGACCTAGGGATCAAACCCGGGTCTCTTGCATTGTTGGCAGATTCTTTACCGTCTGAGCCACCAGGGAACGAAGCACATACATATATTTATTCTTTCTCAAATTCTTTCCCCATATATATTATTAAAGAATATTGAACAGAATCTATTTTTTTATATGAGAGTTTAAAGGCAAACTGGAAAATTATCTCATAATTCATTAAACCCTATGAAACCTACATATACATTGCCTATAAAATAGATTTAGTTATGATTTTATAAATCATAACTCATCATGTTCCCACTCTTAATGAGATAATTCAAGAGTGTATAGGATATTTTTTATTGATTTTTCCCCTGACTTTCTAGGTTCATCATAGCGGAACTGCTCAAATCAGCCCTTACCCAATTAGACTTTCTTAATTCTTGAGTCAATTCTGAACAAGATAAAAGGAAATTAGCAACCAGATGATATAGTCTGGGACTGGTCTTTCTTCAGTAAAACTGATATCTTGGGTAAATTCTAGTTACCTACAGAGTTTCTTATTTAGCTTTGCAAATACTGAAGGAGCTTCTCTTTGTCCTTTTCTCTCTCATTCCTTCCTTCACCAATCTGTTGGACACATCTATTTGACTATTACTTTTTCTTCAATGTTTCTACCTGATCCTTCAGTGATATGTTAGGAATAGAACTCTGTCCTAAAACCATGTAACTAGAAGAAGCTGTCACTCCCAGGAACTCAGTCATATTTCCATTATTTAGTGCCTGACTAAGGTCCTCCTTGAAAAAATCACCAGTGATTTTGAGTGTTGGCTCTAATATGAAAAGTCAACTTTAACCGATTGATTAATCTTTCTTTCATGCACCAAAACCTGCCTAGACTAGATCTGAACTTTCATCCCTTTGGACCTTGCTCATCATCATAACACCTTGCCCTTAGGGAAGCCAGCTAAGGGAGGACACATTTATTCTAGATAGTAAACAAACCCAATAATCTTTCCCTTTCACCCTACTGCTCATGTTACTGGGACTTGACATATCTAAATGTGCTCACAACTATGATCATAGCTAAAGAAATCTTCCACTTTTCTTTATATTGCATACCCTCTCTAAAAATACAGAATTAATGTACACAAGGAAGAATAAAAATAGTCACGCTGGTACAAAATATGTTTAGTGACATTGAGCAGCAAATAGCACGACTCAGAGTTGTTATTCTTTTCAGACACACTGCGTGAGTTAAGCAAATTTCATCTAGTTCTGCAGCATTAGTCAGACCTCCAAGCTTAAAATGTTGCATTGTTTAATATTTTCCATTACTGTGACGGTAAACACAGTCATTAATCCAATATCATGGCAACAGTAATGTTTTGTTGTAAAGAAGTTGATCACCAGGACTGTCATAAATACACTAGTGCATAGGAAATTTTGATATACAGTGTTTGGGAGAATGGATAATTAATGTTCTTGAAGCATATTTGACTAGATGTTTATTTTGTAAACCACCGTAACCATTTAAATAAGAAGCTTAGAATTATGTCAAAATATTTTTGAAATAGTCCCAAAACCCTTAAATATAATTCAAATTTATATTCCAGCAATCGTAAGAATCAAATCATTTTCTCCAATAAAACAATATTTTATCCAGCAAAGAAAATAGTGTTATAGACTCATTTTTTAAGAGGGACATATTTAAGTATAAGCCAAATATATAAGCCAATTCTTCTTTTTAAAAGTAAA
Source organism: Ovis canadensis (assembly GCF_042477335.2). Taxonomy (NCBI): domain Eukaryota; kingdom Metazoa; phylum Chordata; class Mammalia; order Artiodactyla; family Bovidae; genus Ovis; species Ovis canadensis. The sequence continues at coordinate 132,714,782 of NC_091247.1, read as the reverse complement.
AGAAAGCAAAAAATAGTTGCTTTCTTATAAACTTCTCATAAGCTAGGTACTCTAGAAACAGTAATTATTATTAATTCTTTAAGTGATTTTATGTGGCATAAGTTCAGTTCATAATATGGTTATTTGCACTTTTGATGATTCCTAGGTTTTCCTGTTCAGTCTCTAAGTCATGTCGAATTCTTTGCAACCGCATGGACTACAACATGCCAGGCTTCCCTGTCCTTCACCATTTCCTGGAGCTTGCTCAAACTCATGCCCATTGAGGCAGTGATGCCATCCAACCATCTCATCCTCCGTCACCCCCTTCTCTACCTTCCCTCAATCTTTCTTAGCATTTATTAAAGAATAAAAAATGAAACCAAATGATACATAATTCCACATACTAAATTTTTTATCATTGTCATTTAAAAAATATATTTTGGAGGAAACACAAACATGTAACATGCCATATATATATATATATATATATATATATATATACATAATATATATTTGAAATAGCATAGAGAGATAGATGTTAAATTATGAAAGATTTGCTCTATCTGTACAAAATTTCCTTTTTTCTTGCTGTGTTGCAAAGACTTATTCACTAAAGTGAGCCAGTAGAGAATTATCTGATGAACACAGGAAGAATAAACAATTTCAGGATAACTGTTTAATGTGTCAGTTTGTCTGACTTCATCAACTGAAGAAAGAAAACAAGTTCTCAGTCCCACTTACAACTGAAATGTTTAAAAAATGTTGAATCATCCTAATGGAAACTATGAGACTGAATTGGTACACATATAACTAAAATTCTTCAATATGAAAGAAGTATTTTCTTAAGCTACATACTTTTAATAAATATCTTATTATTAAATATCAAAGATAGACTAGAGAGCTGATTGTTTAGAATATGCAGCAGAAATTGTGGCTTAAGCCTGAGTCATCTAAGTTTCTTGGCTTTTTGATATAACTTAGATTATATGTCTTATTGTGATAGATGATTAATTTGGAGAAGCTCTTAACAATATTCACTTAAAATAACTTGCATTTAAAGCCTTAAGGCTTTGAGGAAATAAAATTTGCTATCTTCATTATATAAAATTCACTTGGTTTTTTGATACACAATGTATATATGAAAAGGCCATGCTTCCCAATCAATTATAATTGTGATAAATATTGACAATTGAAGGCAAGGAACAAACTCAAGGTAATAACAAGGAACCACTCTCCTTTCCTCACTGAATGATTTCTGGTTTGTGTCTTTGTCTCAACCTAGCTCAGAGGTCACAGACTGTGTAGCCATATGTAAATAACTTCATCCCAAACTCCTCCTAGTCCTAAAGTAAAGATTTTGTCTATGTAGTATCTAAGATCCCTTTCAATATAACACGGAATTACTATGTTATATCCTTGTGGTATCCGAAGAAATATGTCATGGGTTCCATCCCTAGGAACCATACCTATGGAATAGGTCCCATACCTATTTTGGGACTTACCTGGTGGCTCAGACAGTAAAGAATCTGCCTGTAATGTGGGAGACCGGGGTTGTATCCATGAGTTGGAAAGATCCCCTGGAGAATGAAACGGCAACCCACTCCAGTATTCTTGCCTGGGAAATTCCAGGGACAGAGGAGCCTGATGGGCTACTGACCATGGGGTCACAAAGAGCTGGACACAGCTGAGCAACAAACACTTTCACTTTCACATTGAATTCGCAGCAGCAAAGAAGATTAATTTTTCAAACTTGTTGTGAAATTGTGCTAGAATTAAAATGTGCTGAAAAGAGGAAAAGCAGATATAAAGGGAGAATCAAATGGGAGATATCCCTATCAAAGCAACTAGAACAAACAGAATAGAAAGCATACAATGAGCAATTTGTTGCAAAGCAAATTTTGGTTATGTGAATGGGAAGTTTATCATCTGTCATAAAAAGAGAAAAGAAATATAGAATCCCTGAGAATAAGACATAAACTGGTATATGTTTTAAACATAAAATAATATGTAATTATCACTGTGCATCCAGCCTGTTCCAGCTCATTAAAGTACTTAGAACAAAAATCAACTTCTAAAAAATGTTCAGGGGAAAAATATTAAATACATTCTTTTTTTTTTTTCGCTTTCCTTTTTTAAAAAATTTATTTATTTATTTTTAATTTTAAAATCTTTAATTCTTACATGCGTTCCCAAACATGAACAAGGATAGCTTTCACATTAAAAGAAAACAAAAAGACATTTTGAAATATAAAAGAATTGAACATATACAGTATTACTTATAAAAATCTACCTGCAAATGCAATGCAGTCAAATAAATAATGAATCAAAATTTTTAAAAATGGATCAATAAATCAAGGAGTGAAAGGATCAGAAGAGAATTCTGGATCTAGGTAAATATATCACTAAATCTTAACATTTATAAAAACTGGCTGCAAATGGAATGTTTTAATTATAGAAACAAAAGTTAATACATTTGAAAAAGAGCAGGCAAAAATATACCAGAGTGTGCCAAAAACTGGGAAACTTGGACAGACAGGGAAGGTTATTGTTGTTTGACTCTTTGCAACCCCATGGACTGTAGCCCGCCAGGCTCCTCTGTCTATGGGATTTCCCAAGCAAGAATACTGGAATGGGTTGCCATTTCCTCCTCCAGGGGTTCTTCTCTACCTAGGGATCAAACTTGCATCCCCTGAATTGGCAGTTGGATTTCTTTACCACATAGCCACCTGGGTTAGGGAAGGATATAATAGTCCTTAATCTTCCACACCAGAGAGGAAAGGATATTTACTTTCTGTAGCTAATAACGAAAAAAACTTAGGCAATATAATTTAAAGATATAGAGATAATCACATTTAGAAAAGAACAATTCTGCTTTATTGACTATGTCAAAGCCTTTGTGTGGGTCACAATAAACTGTGGAAAATTCTGAAAGAGATGGGAATACCAGACCACCTGACCTGCCTCTTGAGAAATCTGTATGCAGGTCAGGAAGCAACAGTTAGAACTGGACATGGAACAACAGACTGGTTCCAAATAGGAAAAGGAGGATGTCAAGGCTGTATACTGTCACCCTGCTTATTTAACTTCTATGCAGAGTACATCATGAGAAACCCTGGATTGGAAGAAACACAAGCTGGAATCAAGATTGCTGGGAGAAATATCAGTAACCTCAGATATGCAGATGACACCACCCTTATGGCAGAAAGTGAAGGGGAACTAAAAAGTCTCTTGATGAAAGTGAAAGTGGAGAGTGAAAAAGATGGCTTAAAGCTCAACATTCAGAAAACGAAGATCATGGCATCCGGTCCCATCACTTCATGGGAAATAGATGGGGAAACAGTGGAAACAGTGTCAGACTTTATTTTTTGGGCTCCAAAATCACTACAGATGGTGATTGCAGCCATGAAATTAAAAGACACTTACTCCTTGGAAGAAAAGTTATGACCGACCTAGATAGCATATTGAAAAGCAGAGACATTACTTTGCCGACTAAGGTCTGTTTAGTCAAGGCTATGGTTTTTCCTGTGGTCATGTATGGATGTGAGAATTGGACTGTGAAGAAGGCTGAGCACCAAAGAATTGATGCTGTTGAACTGTGGTGTTGGAGAAGACTCTTGAGAGTCCCTTGGACTGCAAGGAGATCCAACCAGTTCATTCTGAAGGAGATCAACCCTGGGATTTCTTTGGAAGGAATGATGCTAAAGCTGAAGCTCCAGTACTTTGGCCACCTCATGCGAAGAGTTGACTCATTGGAAAAGACTCTGATGCTGGGAGGGATTTGGGGCAGGAGAAAAAGGGGACGACAGAGGATGAGATGGCTGGATGGCATCACTGACTCAATGGACATGATTCTGAATGAACTCTGGGAGTTGCTAATGGACAGGGAGGCCGGGCATGCTGCGATTTTGGGGCCGCAAAGAGTTGGACACGACTGAGTTACTGAACTGAACTGAACTTTGAAGTTAGCAAAGATAAAAGATAAAAGAATAGCAAACAATTAAAATAAAGGATGAGTGAGTGAGTGAGTGAGTGAAGTTGCTCTCATGTCCGACTCTTTGCAATCCCATGGACTGTAGCCTACCAGGCTTCTCTGTCCATGGGATTTTCCAGGCAAGAATACTGGAGTGGGTTGCCATTTCCTTCTCCAGGGGATCTTCCTGACCCAGGGATCAAACCCAGGTCTCCTGCAATGCAGGCAGATGCTTTACCCTCTGCGCCACCACGGAAGCTATATATAGGATACACACATTATCTAAAATAAAGGATACACACATTAAATCACATGAAAAAAACAGACTTAAATATTTGAAGCAAAACAAAACATCTGATAAGAGTTGCAAATGAATATTTCACCAAACTGAGACAGAGTGCATCCTGAAAACTTCTAAAGGAAATAAAATAACCTGTAAAAGAATAATAATTAGGTCAACCACATTTTTATCAGTAAAAATGGATGCCAAAAAACTGAAATGTCTTCAAAATTTATAGGGAAGTAGTTTGTAATCAAAAATTCTATACTCTTGTGGTAGATTGTGCAGTGGCTGAAAAATGTTCACTTTCTCCTTGTATCAGGATTATACATCCTTATCAACCTACCTGTGATTTTTCTGAGCATATGTCGCCATGGCACTGACCTCAGATTTTGAACAGGTAAATGTGCTTTGGCAATTGAGATGTGAATGAACATGATATACATTTGCCATATTTGAGTTGGACTCTTTAAATATTACTGCTTGATTTGGTTTGACATCACTCTCACATCCCTGCCCTCTCTGTGAGAATGAACATCTTAAACAGGGGCTACTCTATCAGCCTGAGGCTCTGAATGATAAGATATTGAGCTGCTGAGCCACGTTGAACACACTGGGTCAAGCAGAGCTGAAGCTGATCTACAGCCCTCATACAATGTGAGCCAGAAATAAATTTATGCTGTTGTAAGTTACTGAGACTTCGAGACTGCTTATCACCAGAGCGAAACTGAAAATACAGACATTCAAATGACCCTTCCCCTGTGAGGAAGAAGTTTATTGTGTTCTCAGCATTCATTTTCCCTTTGTTCTAATATTACCAAAGAGACTTCCATCTGGGATCTACTCCTTTTTCAAGCACCATTCAAATGGTTTGGGTGAGTCTATGCACAAGTTCCAGCTCCACGAGGTGTGGATACTGTTCTTTGTCCATATTGACTTGATCAGAAGTTGGTACATGCCCCTCTTCAGCCATGAGACATGTTTATTAACTTTTACCGATTGGCACGCTTACTGCTGAGGAAAGCTTTCTCTGCACTTAAGCCTGGACAGCTGTTAAGTCCAGATCTTTCAGTGGCCATCATGAAAAGATAGATTGTTTCTAAAAGGCTAAATATGAAAGTGAAGACTGAGCTATATGACATTATTTAGACCTTGAACACAACCATTGTATTCCTGGAATTTCCTTCAATTAATACATAGTTCTCCTTTATATTTTAGACAATTTGAGTTAATTTTAATCATAGCCAAAATAGTCTGTATTACTCTAGCTCCCATTTACCTTTTTTCTTTAAATTTGTTGACATTCTCAAGTAAAACAAGTAAATCAAGAAATAGCAAAGCCTTGAATTAAAAACAAACAAACAAACATAAAACTCTATGAAGTTTAAGGGAACAGATGTGTATTTTATGAACTTACTGGTCACATGATAGGAAAATACTAACTTCAAGACTCCAAGAAGGATTTCGTCAAAATTGTGTCCCAAGCAACAGAGAAAATTATTAAGAAGCTGGAAGACATTAGTAACAGAGTAAAGAGTGTGCATGCTTTGTTTCTCTTCTATTCTCTCAGTAAGAAAAAAGAAAGGCAGTAAGAAATATACAACTCTACATAAATAACTATACAAGGAAGTCATTATTTTTAGTTGATGCAAACTAGAAAAGACATCATTTGGGGAAGTTGGTGGAATACAGGCCAATATTTGTGAATGTGTTTGAAAGTTAGCTAAATTTTCAACTAGCACAACAGGAAATAGATAAGATTCAAAGGCATGATAAGTCAATAAAAATAAAGCTCCATCTAAAACTATCCTCCATAGGTTTGGACTCCTCATTACAACTAAAGTCATAAGTGGTTAGAGGGATTGCCTCTTACAAAAATGAGAGTGATAGGAAGGACAAGGGAAGCACTTTCATCATAGGCAATCTTGTACAAACTTGTGCAACTGGATTTCCTACTTGTTTTGTGTATTATTTTTTATAAGTATATGAGTTAAGCTTAGCAAATTGAAAGAGAAAGTTTAAACTAAAATAAAATTTAAACTACATGATGCATGCAAGAATTTACAATGAAAAGTCTACCTAGCATAAAATATAGGAACAAAAAATAAGACTCTGAACTCTAAAAATACATTAATAGGACACCCAACTTTAAAAAATGTACAAAAGATTTGAAAAGACATTTAACCAAAGATATAAAAATAATAAACACATGAAAAAATTGCTCATCATTATTACTCATCGGGAAAATTGAAATTAAAACAAGATACACTGAGGGGCGGCAGTGAGGAGATATCCTTCATCCAAGGTAAGGAGAAGCAGCTGCGCTTTTCTGGAGCAGCCGTGAAGAGATACCCCACGTCCAAGGTAAGAGAAACCCAAGTAAGATGCTAGGTGTTGTGAGAGGCATCAGAGGGCAGACACACTGAAACCATATTCACAGAAAACTAGTCAATCTAATCACACTAGGACGACAGCCTTGAAACTAAGCCATGCCCATGGAGCCACCCAAGACGAGTGGGTCATGATAGAGAGGTCTGACAGAATGTGGTCCACTGGAGAAGGGAATGGCAAACTACTTCAGTATTCTTGAGATCCTAATGAACAGTATGAAAAGGCAAAATGATAGGATACTGAAAGAGGAACTCCCCAGGTCAGTAGGTGCCCAATATGCTACTGGAGATCACTGGAGAAATAACTCCAGAAAGAAGGAAAGGATGGAGCCAAAGCAAAAACAATACCCAGCTGTGGATGTGACTGGTGATAGAAGCAAGGTCTGATGCTGTAAAGAGCAATATTGCATAGAAAACTGGAATGTTAGGTCCATGAATCAAGGCAAATTGGAAGCGGCAAACAAAAGATGGCCAGAGTGAACGTTGACATTCTAGGAATCAGCGAACTAAAATGGACTGGAATGGGTGAATTTAACTCAGATGACCATTATGTCTACTACTGCAGGCAGGATGCCTTAGAGGAGGAGTCACGGTCAACAAAAGAGTCTGAAATGCAGTACTTGGATGCAGTCTCAAAAAGGACAGAATGATCTCTGTTCGTTTCCATGGCAAACCATTCAGTATCACAGTAATCCAAGTCTATGCCCAACCAGTAACACTGAAGAAGCTGAAGTTGAATGCTTCTGTGAAGACCTACAAGACCTTTTAGAACTAACACCCAAAAAAGATGTCCTTTTCATTATAGGGGTCTGGAATGCAAAAGTAGGAAGTCAAGAAACACCTGGAGTAACAGGCAAATTTGGCCTTGGAATGTGGAATGAAGCAGGGCAAAGACTAATAGAGTTTTGCCAAGAGAATGCACTGGTCATAGCAAACACCCTCTTCCAACAACACAAGGACATCACCATCTACACATGTCCATCTACACATGGACATCACCAGATGGTCAACACCAAAATCAGACTGATTATATTCTTTGCAGCCAAAGATGGGGAAACTCTATACAGTCAGCAAAAACAAGACCGGGATCAGACTGTGGCTCAGATCATGAGCTCCTTATTGTCAAATTCAGACTTAAATGGAAGAAAGTAGGGAAAACCGCTAGACCATTCAGGTATGACCTAAATCAAATCCCTTATGATTATACAGTGGAAGTGAGAGATAGATCTAAGGGACTAGATCTGAGAGTGCCTGATGAACTATGGACGGAGGTTCATAACACTGTACATGAGACAGGGATCAAGACCATCCCCACGGAAAAGAAATTCAAAAAAGCAAAGTGGCTGTCTGGGGAGGCCTTACAAATAGCTGTGAAAAGAAGAGAAGCAAAAAGCAAAGGAGAAAAGGAAAGATATGAGCATCTGAATGCAGAGTTCCAAAGAATAGCAAGAAGAGATAAGAAATCCTTCCTCAGTGATCAATGCAAAGAAATAAAGGAAAACAACTGAATGGGAAAGACTAGAGATCTCTTCAAGAAAATTAGAGACACCAAGGGAACATTTCATGCAAAGATGGGCTCAGTAAAGGACAGAAATGGTATGGACCTAACAGAAGCAGAAGATATTAAGAGGTGGCAAGAATACACAGAAGAACTGTACAAAACAAAGATCTTCAAGACCAAGATAATCACGATGGTGTGATCACTCACCTAGAGCCAGACATCCTGGAAAGTGAAGTCAAGTGGGCCTTAGAAAGCATCACTACGAACAAAGCTAGTGGAGGTGATGGCATTCAAGTTGAGCTGTTTCAACTCCTGAAAGATGAGGCTGTGAAAGTGCTGCACTCAGTATGCCAGCAAATGTGGAAAACTCAGCAGTGGCCACAGGACTCGAAAAGGTCAGTTTTCATTCCAATCCCAAAGAAAGGCAATGCCAAAGAATGCTCAAACTACCACACAGTTGCACTCATCTCACATGCTAGTAAAAATTGCTCAAAATTCTCCAAGCCAGGCTTCAGCAATACATGAACCATGAACATTCAGATGTTCAAGCTGGTTTTAGAAAAGGCAGAGGAACCAGAGATCAAATTGCCAACATTTGCTGGATCAGGGAAAAAGCAAGAGAGTTCCAGAAAAACATCTATTTCTGCTTTATTGACTATGCCAAAGATTTTGACTGTGTGGATCACAATAAACTGTGGAAAATTCTGAAAGAGATGGGAATACCAGACCTCCTGACCTGTCTCTTGAGAAATCTGTATGCAGGTCAGGAAGCAACAATAGAACTGGACATGGGACAACAGACTGGTTCCAAATAGGAAAAGGAGGACGTCAAGGCTGTATATTGTCACCCTGCTTATTTAACTTATATGAAGAGTACATCATGAGAAACGCTGGGCTGGAGAAGCACAAGCTGGAATCAAGATTGCTGGGAGAAATATCAAGAACCTCAGATATGCAGATGACACCACCCTTATGGCAGAAAGTGAAGAAGACCTAGAGAGCCTCTTGATGAAAGTGAGAGTGGAGAGTGAAAAGTTGCCTTAAAGCTCAGCATTCAAAAAACGAAGATCATGGCATCCGGTCCCATCACTTCATAGGAAATAGAATGGGAAACAGTGGGAAAAGTGTCAGACTTTATTTTTTGGGCTCCAAAATTACTGCAGATGGTGATTGCAGCCATGAAATTAAAAGACGCTTACTCCTTGGAAGAAAAGTTATGACCAAATTAGAAAGCATATTGAAAAGCAGAGACGTTAATTTGCCAACAAAGGTCCGTCTAGTCAAAGCTATGGTTTTTCCAGTTGTCATATGTGGATGTGAGATTTGGACTGTGAAGAAACTTTTGGTTCTGTTCGGTTCAGTCGCTCAGTCGTTTCCAACTCTTTGCGACCCTGTGAATCGCAGCACGCTAGGCCACCCTGTCCACCACCATCTCTCGGAGTTCACTCAGACTCACATCCATCGAGTCCGTGATGCCATCCAGCCATCTCATCCTCAGTCATCCCCTTCTCCTCCTGCCCCCAATCCCTCCCAGCATCAGAGTCTTTTCCAGTGAGTCAACTCTTCACATGAGGTGTCCAAAGTACTGGAGTTTCAGCTTTGGCATCATTCCTTCCAAAGAAATCCCAAGGTTGATCTCCTTCAGAATGGATTGGTTGGATCTCTTTGCAGTCCAAGGGACTCTCAAGAGTCTTCTCCAACACCACAGTTCAACAGCATCAATTCTTTGGCGCTCAGCCTTCTTTACAGTCCTACTCTCACATCCATACATGACCACAGGAAAAACCGTAGCTTTGACTAGACGGACCTTAGTTGGCAAAGTAATGTCTCTGCTTTTGAATATACTATCTAGGTCATAACTTTTCTTCCAAGGAGTAAGCATCTTTTAATTTCATTGCTGCAATCACCATCTGCAGTGATTTTGGAGCCCCCCAAAGTAAAATCTGATACTGTTTCCACTGTTTCCCCATCTATTTCCCATGAAATGATGGGACCAGATGCCATGATCTTCGTTTTCTGAATGCTGAGCTTTAAGCCAACTTTTTCCACTCTCCTTTTTCACTTTCATCAAGAGGCTTTTTAGCTCTTCTTCACTTTCTGCCATAAGGGTAGTGTCATCTGCATATCTGAGGTTATTGATATTTCTCCAGGCAATCTTAATTCCAGCTTGTGTTTCTTCCAGTCCAGCGTTTCTCATGATGTACTCTGCATAGAAGTTAAGTAAGCAGGGTGACAATATACAACCTTGATGTCCTCCTTTTCCTATTTGGAACCAGTCTGTTGTTCCATGTCCAGTTCTAACTGTTGCTTCCTGACCTGCATACAGATTTCTCAAGAGGCAGGTCAGGTGATCTGGCATTCCCATCTCTTCCAGAATTTTCCACAGTTTATTGTGATCCACACAGTCAAAATCTTTGGCATAGTCAATAAAGCAGAAATAGATGTTTTTCTGGAATTCTCTTGCTTTTTCCCTGATCCAGCAAATGTTGGCAATTTGATCTCTGGTTCCTCTGCCTTTTCTAAAACCAGCTTGTACATCTGAATGTTCAAGGTTCATGTATTGCTGAAGCCTGGCTTGGAGAATTTTGAGCAATTTTTACTAGCATGTGAGATGAGTGCAACTGTGTGGTAGTTTGAGCATTCTTTGGCATTGCCTTTCTTTGGGATTGGAATGAAAACTGACCTTTTCGAGTCCTGTGGCCACTGCTGAGTTTTCCACATTTGCTGGCATACTGAGTGCAGCACAGTCACAGCCTCATCTTTCAGGAGTTGAAACAGCTCAACTTGAATGCCATCACCTCCACTAGCTTTGTTCGTAGTGATGCTTTCTAAGGCCCACTTGACTTCACATTCCAAGATGTCTGGCTCTAGATTAGTGATCACATCATCATGATTATCTGGGTCGTGAAAATCTTTTTTGTACAGTTCTTCCGTGCATTCTTGCCTAGTGCCAAAGAATTGATGCTTTTGAACTGTGGTGTTGGAGAAGACTCTTGAGAGTCCTTTGGACTGCAAGGAGATCCAACCAGTCCATTATCAAGGAGATCAGCCCTGGGATTTCTTTGGAAGGAATGATGCTAAAGCTGAAACTCCAGTACTTTAGACACCTCATGCGAAGAGTTGACTCACTGGAAAAGATTCTGATGCTGGGAGGGATTGGGGGCAGGAGAAGAAGGGGACAACAGAGGATGAGATGGCAGGACGACATCATTGACTCGATGGACGTGATTCTAAGTGAACTCCGAGAGATGGTGATGGATAGGGAGGCCTGGTGTGCTGCGATTCATGGGGTCTCAAAGAGTCAGACGCTACTGAGTGACTGAATTGAACTGAACTGACACTGTGGTATTGTATCTTAATGTGGACACTAAGGACACTGTGAGGCGCGTAGAACTCTTACAATCCGGGTGAGAATGCAATGTACTGCAAACATCTTAAACAGTTTGATAGTTTCTTAAAAAGTTAAACACATACCTGCCCTATAAGATCACTATAACCCAGTCATTCCACTTTTAGATATTTACCCAAGGGGATGAAAAAGTATATGCCCACACAAAAGACTTGTGTAATAATGTACTTACAACTTTATAGTAATAGTCAAAAACTGAAACAGGACTTCCAGAATGACAGACTTGTGAACCTGTTCCTTGGCGAAATAACTGTGATTATAAAAATGATAAAGGCCCCAAACCCTTAATCATTTAAACTCACTGGAAACTCTCCTAAGGATATACAGCAAATATATAATTATTTATGCAATGAGCATTTGTGACACTTGAGTTATGCCCTGTTTCCTCTTTCTCCACTCCCAGCTCAGCGTAATAGAAAATTCACTCCATAAGGTGCAGCCAAGATGATGTGGCTAAGCTTGCTCCAGATCTTCATGAGAAACTACGGTGTCTCCTCAGGAAGAGAAGGCTGCAAGCATTTCTCATCCTTCCAAGTTCTGTCTTGCATCTGGCAGAAGCTGAATTCCGAACAAATGCAACCAAGAAACAGAGGGCTCTCTTCCTTCATTCAGTCCTCACTCTCAGCATTGAGGCTCTACCAAGGAAGGCAGACTGAGAATAATGGGACCCCATGTGTTAATAAATGTAGTCCTTTCCCCAGCTTGCTCATGGGGCAGAGATTCCATGCTGGTAAGAGGAAAGCTGAGAAACCAGAGGCTACCATCCTCACCCAGCACCCTACTTATAAAGTAAAGGAGTCACCACATGAGAATAGTCCACCATCATCTCTCACGGTTCTGGGAAAATGACTCAGAGATTTTGCCCATGGGGAGAGGCAGACCATAAAACCAGAAGACTCCAAAGCCCTCTTCAGGTGAGCTGACTTGACTGGGAGTAGAGTAAGAGAAAATTCAAGTCTAATGACACCTGTGAAATTAATGGGAATTTGGAGTTCTAGTATGTACAGGAGATTGGAGACTCTAAGAGAGCAACCAAGTAAAACATAGGGCAGTTGATTTATCAGGAAAAGAAACAGCTAAAATGACCTCTTCTCTTTTCAGAACAAACCTCAAAACTGCCTTGAAAACCTACTCCTGAAAAGGGGCCTGTTCTTGATTGGGTCAGACCATGGAGCAATTTATACTGCAAGGCAATGTCAAAAGTTAGAACAATCAGCTGGCAATTAGGAAGCCTAGCCAACTGAGTGTGATATCAAAAGAGGCAGATAGCTTAACACAAAGAACTGGAGAAGACTCAAAGAGAGCTCTGTTAAGACACTGTCGTTTTTGACTTTGCACACATCCAAGGCAGCGCTCTCTAAGAGGTGATATCAGAGGTATCACATTGCAGGGAAATGGACTTCACTAAAACAATCCAGTCCAAACACTAATCAAATGAACAAGCAAGCAAAGCAACAAGACGTCCTGAACAAGGGAGATTAGCATCCAGAGTTACTACAACATATTATCTGAACAGCCAGTTTTCAACAAAATAGTATGAGGCACACAAAGAAATGGGAAAATGAGATCCATACACAGGAGAAAAACAAGCAAGTAACAGAAAATGTCTATAAGAGGGCCAGGTGTCTGACTTAGCGGATAGTCTTCAAGGCAACTATAAACATATTAAAAAAAAAAACTAAAGGAAATCACTCCTTAAGAAGTGAAGGAAAGAGTTCCATTTCTGGTTGACAGTCTCTGAGGACATACTTTCCAGTGAAACTGATGGGAAACATGAAAGGACAATCACTTAAAGAGATTATGTTGAATGAAAAATGCCAGACAAAATTAAGTACATGCTATAACAGAAAATGTAAACATTATATTGAGAAAGTCAGATGAGTGGTTGCCTGGCTATGCAGGGGGGTGGTGGAGGAAGGGTGCTGAAACTTTTGGGGGTGGTTAATGTGTAAATTCTTTTTATGGTGGTGATCCTTTCATAAATTATATATATATATACATATATATATATATATAAGTTTACAGTTTAAATATTTATAGTGTTTTTCATGTAAATTCTTCATAAAGCTCTCTAAAAATGTTGCACAAAAGTATAACAGGAAAAAGCTAACAGAAAGAATGTGGGGAATCACAATTCCATGGAGGTTTATCCTTTAACTCAGGAAATATCTTTAAATGCTTCCTTCCCCAAAAATGCACTTCAATGTCTCATTATAAAGACTAATAATTTTTTTCAAATTATATAGAATTAGCACCAAAACAACACAGAATTCACCCTGCAGGCAGACAGAAACAGTTTGAAGTCCTCTACCCATCCTCATACTCCTTTGCAATTTGAAGGTTATTCTAAATGCAGAATGGTTTGATTACTTGAACATCTGCAAAGAGATAGCTTGTTCCTTTTTCAGATTACTGTTTATCAAACTTCAGTGTGTATATGAATTACTATGCTTATTTTATATACAAAATACAATGACGTATATGAAATATATTGACAATCTCGGGGAGGTTGCAAGTGCAATTTGGTTAAGGTGTGATTTTTGCCTTCCAAGTATGAATGTAATCAAAATCAAAGCCAAAGGCATTCAATCAAAGCATTACTGTATCACAATGGATATATCATTAGAATTACAAGGGTACATAGTAAGGAAGCTTTATTCCCTCAGTAAGTCATCATTTATATGAAAAATAATAGCAGGAAATACAAAGAAGTAGCAGATAAATACAGAAGCGGAAGGTGTTTTTCAGTCCTTCATGACTATTTAAATCTTGAGGCATGGTCAGAGAAATTCAATGTGTAGTAAGGTAAGCGATATAACTCCTATTTTCAAAAACCTCTTTTTTGTTGTAGTACCGTTAGTAATATGAAATATGTTAATCACTTAAACATATAATTTGCCATTAAACACCTTAATTTGGAAGACATGTTTGGCTATACTCGAGAACTAGTCACCAGCAAAACCCATTAAAAATTTTCAGTAAATACAAACAGAATATGGATAATAAAATAAAGTCTAACCTTTTGTTTTTTTTGTGCTCCATCTAGTTTTACATGCTCACAGGTTGCCATGGGCAGAGGTCCTGAACCAACCCTTCAGACTCGAGTTTCTGGTGGCTGCACTGATGCTTCATCTCCTGCCATGTGTAAAACTGCTGGGCACAGCACCCAATTCTACAGACAGTGGAGCCAAGTGGGCTGTGCACAGTGGCAGTATAAACAGCAGGTCTGAGCCTTCCCCCTGACCCCAGAACACCCCTTCCTTGCCCTGCCCATCAGGAGAGTGTGTTCTAGAGCTCAGCTCAGACCTCTTACTTCTTTGACTGAAGAATATAGCTTTCCTTTGCATCCAAGCCTAACTTGGTCTTATTTTACTCGCTCCAAAAACACAGGGCAGGAGAGCCCTTGTTGGGGCCTGACCCAGTGCCAGTAACTCTACTATTTGTATTAACTTATGGCGTGTGTGCATGCTCAGTCGTGTCCAACTCTTTGTCATCCCATGGACTGTAACCCACCAGGCTCCTCTGTCCATGGGATTTCCCAGGCAAGATACTGGAATGCGTTGCCATTTTTTTCTCCAGGGGATCTTCCCAACCCAGGGACTGAGCCTGTGTCTCCTGCATCAGCAGGTAGATTTTTTGCCACTGTAGCATTTGCAGTCATTAACATTGATTTGGAATGAAGATCATATCAGACTATTAACGATCAACTACTGCTCTATAAAAAGCTCCTGTAAGCCTCAGTTGTATACCAAAAGCATAGCACTTTATTATTTTGCAGTAATCTGTAAATTGGCTGGTGGTTCCTCTGATATTTCACCCAGGCTCTCTTAAACAACTGCATTCAGATGGAGGGTTACCTGTGGCTATAAGATGAAAGATGATCTAAAAATTTTTAAGCAGTCAGTGATGACTTTTGGATGGGTTACTTTTTAATTCTTCTGTATGTAGCCTTTCATCCGACAGCATTCTTAACTGGCCCCTAAATGGTGATTCTCAGGGCAGCTGAGAGTGGTAGCTGCAAACACGTTTAAGGGCTAGGTTCAGGAATCATTTTCTATTGGTCAAAGCAGGTCACGAGATTAGCACATGTTCAAGGGTATGAAACTGCTGAGGGAAATGCCTTTAAGATCCTTAGAACAATTTTGGCAGACTGACAAGGTCAGCCAAATGAGGCATGAATTTAAATCACTAAGAGGTCGTTAAAATTGCATAGGCACAGCCTTGGTGAGATCTTTGTCTGCTGAGGTTATTTTATGTTGAAGATTTTTTACTACTGGGCAGAATGGAAACAGCCACTTCCAACCCAGTATGCTCTCTAGGCCTTCTATATTTTTTCTAAATTTTAATCGCAAATCATTTCCTTTCTTAGCTCCTTTCCTTTCTCAACTTTCTGTCCATAGATGTCCTCGATCATATCCTGTTCATTATGTTGGTTTTCTATCCTCAGTTCCAGAAGTCAGTATTTTTGTTAACTGTTCTTCCATAACATCACATGGATTACCCTTTCTGTAGCCTCCAACAGTTCCTTTTCCAGCCATCTTCCCTGTCTTTGCTTATATGTTTCTCATTGCTTTTCCAAGTTCTCTTGTTCCCAGTCCTAAAATAAATGGCACAGTTATTTCAAGATTTTTGTCATAGTAGCTTCCAACTTCCAGGTACATAACTATTAACTATTGGTATAAAACAAAGCACACCAAAACTCAGAGGCATAAACTATAAATATTTACCATTTATCATCAGTCTCTGGGTTGGCAAGTAACCTCTATGCTGACTTATTTGGGTAACCTCGATGGATGCTGGAAGATAAACTGGCTATGTAGGGGAGAAAAAATAATTTTCCACCTACCCTTCTGAGTTATCACTGAGTCTGTAACAAAAGACAGATTAACAAGAGAAAAAATGGATATAAGATTATGAAAATGTATACATCATGAATACATGGAGGTACCCAGAAAAAAAATGAATAATTTAAAGAGGTAGCTTAGAATTTAGGCTTGCAAATTTCTGCTTTATTGACTATGCCAAAGCTTTTGAGTGTGTGGATCACAATAAACTGTGGAAAATTCTGACAGAGATGGGAATACCAGACCACCTGACCTGCCTCTTGAGAAATCTGTATGCAGGTCAGGAAGCAACAGTTAGAACTGGACATGGAACAACAGACTGGTTCCAAATAGGAAAAGGAGGACGTCAAGGCTGTATATTGTCACCCTGCTTATTTAACTTCTACGCAGAGTACATCATGAGAAACGCTAGACTGGAAGAAACACAAGCTGGAAACAAGATTGCCTGGAGAAATCTCAATAACCTCAGATATGCAGATGACACCACCCTTATGGCAGAAAGTGAAGAGGAACTAAAAAGCCTCTTGATGAAAGTGAAAAAGGAGAGCGAAAAAGTTGGCTTAAAGCTCAACATTCAGAAAACGAAGATCATGGCATCTGGTCCCATCATTTCATGGGAAATAGATGGGGAAACAGTAGAAACAGTGTCAGACTTTATTTTCTGGGGCTCCAAAATCATTGCAGATGGTGATTGCAGCAATGAAATTAAAAGACGCTTACTCCTTGGAAGAAAAGTTATGACCAAGCTAGATAGTATATTCAAAAGCAGAGACATTGCTTTGCCAACTAAGGTCCATCTAGTCAAGGCTATGGTTTTTCCTGTGGTCATGTATGGATGTGAGAGCTGGACGGTGAAGAAGGCTGAGTGCTGAAGAATTGATGCTGTTGAACTGTGGTGTTGGAGAAGACTCTTGAGAGTCCCTTGGACTGCAAAGAGATCCAACCAGTCCATTCTGAAGGAGATCAACCCTGGGATATCTTTGGAAGGAATGATGCTAAAGCTGAAGCTCCAGTACTTTGATCACCTCATGCGAGGAGTTGACTCATTGGAAAAGACTCTGATGCTGGGAGGGATTGGGGGCAGGAGGAGAAGGGGATGACTGAGGATGAGATGGCTGGATGGCATCACTGACTCGATGGATGTGAATCTGAGTGAACTCCAGGAGTTGGTGATGGACAGGGAGGCCTGGCATGCTGCGATTCATGGGGTTTCAAAGAGTTGGACACGACTGAGTGACTCAACTGAACTGAACTGAACTGATCATTAACTCTTGCCCATGACTAAATGGACTTGAGTTACGGCCATGAGTTACATGAGTAATGGCCATGGCACCACCGACGCAATGGACATGAGTTTGAGTAGACTCCAGGAGTTAGTAATGGTAGGAAAACCTGGTGTGCAGCAGTCCATAGGGTCACAAAGAGTCAGACAAGACTGATTGACTGAATTGACTGATCATTTTAAGAGAGAAAGGAAAGGAGACAGGTAGTCCTATTCATTCAGTCAGTCATTTCAGTCACTCAGTCGTGTCCGACTCTTTGCAACCCCATGAATCACAGCACGCCAGGCCTCCCTGTCCATCACCAACTCCTGGAGTTCACTCAGATTCACATCCATCGAGTCAGTGATGCCATCCTGCCATCTCATCTTCTGTCGTCCCCTTCTTCTCCTGCCCCAAATCCCTACCAGCATCAAAGTCTTTTCCAATGAGTCAACTCTTCGCATGAGGTGGTCAAAGTACTGGAGCTTCAGCTTTAGCATCATTCCTTCCAAAGAAATCCCAGGGTTGATCTCCTTCCAAATGGACTGGTTGGATCTCCTTGCAGTCCAAAGGACTCTCAAGAGTCTTCTCCAACACCACAGTTCAAAAGCATCAATTCTTTGGTGCTCAGCCGTCTTCACAGTCCAACACACACATCCATACATGACTACCGGAAAACCATAGCCTTGACTAGACGGACCTTAGCCGGCAAAGTAATGTCTCTGCTTTTGAATATGCTATCTAGGCTGGTCATAACTTTTTTTCCAAGGAGTAAATGTCTTCTTCACGACCTGGATAATCACGATGGTGTGATCACTCATCTAGAGCCAGATATCCTGAAATGTGAAGTCAAGTGGGCCTAAAAAGCGTCACTATGAACAAAGTTAGTAGAGGTGATGGAATTCCAGTTGAGCTGGTTCAAATCCTGAATGATGATGCTGTGAAAGTGCTGCACTCAATATGCCAGCAAATGTGGAAAACTCAGCAGTGGCCACAGGACTGGAAAAGGTCAGTTTTCATTCCAACCCCAAAGAAAGGCAATGCCAAAGAATGCTCAAACTACCACACAATTGCACTCATCTCACATGCTAGTAAAGTAATGCTCAAAATTCTCCGAGCCAGGCTTCAGCAATACTTGAACTGTGAACTTCCTGATGTTCAAGCTGGTTTTAGAAAAGGCAGAGGAACCAGAGATCAAATTGCCAACATCTGCTGGATCATGGAAAAAGCAAGAGAGTTCCAGAAAAACATCTATTTCTGCTTTATTGACTATGCCAAAGCTTTTGACTGTGTGGATCACAATAAACTGTGGAACATTCTGACAGAGATGGGAATACCAGACCACCTGACCTGCCTCTTGAGAAATCTGTATGCAGGTCAGGAAGCAACAGTTAGAACTGGACATGGAACAACAGACTGGTTCCAAATAGGAAAAGGAGTATGTCAAGTTTGTATATTGTCACCCTGTTTATTTAACTTCTATGCA
The DNA here is from genome assembly GCF_042477335.2 of Ovis canadensis. Lineage (NCBI taxonomy): Eukaryota > Metazoa > Chordata > Mammalia > Artiodactyla > Bovidae > Ovis > Ovis canadensis. Next base: position 132,695,661 of record NC_091247.1, on the reverse strand, counting down.
GAGTACATCATGAGAAACGCTGGACTGGAAGAAACACAAGCTGGAATCAAGATTGCCTGGAGAAATATCAATAACCTCAGATATGCAGATGACACCAGCCTTATAGCAGAAAGTGAAGAGGAACTAAAAGCCTCTTGATGGAAGTGAAAGAGGAGAGTGAAAAAGACGGCTTAAAGCTCAACATTCAGAAAACGAAGATCATGGCATCCGCTGCCATCATTTCATGGGAAATAGATGGGGAAACAGTGGAAACAGTAGTTCTCTTAGGGGAGAGTAAATGACTTTTTGGAAATATAAACAGGCCCTTAAAAAAACAGATGAAAGATATGATAGTTTGTGACAGTTTTCCTAGGTGTGGTGCAGACTTCTAGTCTCCTCTTATGTGATAAGGAGCAATCTCCCCTGGTTGATGAAACTCCAAGAGAGGGCATTTATGACAACTGAACTCCTTTTAAAACATGTTTTTAGACAAATAAAAGGAGATTGGAATAAGTCTATCTCTGAATTCCCTGTTTTTCAAGTGCCTGGATTTCAAATAATCAATACACCAAAGTGTGTATTTGCAGGTGGCTTTTTTGGCTACCCTTCATTTGTAAGGTACAAGATGGCCTCACTCAGCCTAAAAGTTGGTGCTGTCTCTCATTGGTGACAACTTACTTCTCCCAGTTGTCTCTTACCTTTCATTGGGCTAGACTATTGCCCTTATACGATGATTTTAGAACAGCAATTTAATAGAGAAAAGGCAAATACTACAAATCCTCTTGAGGCCATAGCTGCTGAATTCACACAACATAATTTCCAGCACATTTTATTGGTTGAAGGGTGCCACAAGGCCAGCCAATGATCAAGACATGAAAAACTATACTTCACCTCTTGATACTAGTTGCTACATAGAATTTATGGTCTTATTTAATCTATCATACAGATGAATAAAATAAGTGTTTAGAAGCATAACATTCTCATTGTTTAATTTTTAAATTGTAAATACTAAAAAAGAAAAGATAAGGATAATTTTGTATTTATCTATGACAAATCTAGGTAGTGTATTAAAAGGAGAAACATCACTTTCTCAACAAATGTCCATACAGTCAAAGCTATGGTTGTCCCAGTGGTCGTGCACGGATGTGAGAATTGGACCATAAAGAGGCTAAGCACCAAAGATTTGATGCTTTTGAACTGTGGTGCTGGAGAGGACTCTTGAGAATCCCATGGGCTGCAAGAAGGTCAAGCCAGTCATTCTAAAGGAAATCAACCCTGAATATTCATTGGAAGACTTATGCTGAAGCTGAAGCGCTGATACTTTGACCACCTGATGCAAAGAGCTGACTCCCTGGAAAAGACTCTGATGCTGGGAAAGACTGAAGGCCAAAGGAGAAGGAGGTGGAGGAAGATTAGATTGTTAGATACCATCACCAACTCAGTGGACATGAATTTGAGCAAAATTCATGACAGTGGAAGACAGAGCAGCCTGGTGTGCTACAGTCAATAGGGTTGCAAAGAGTCAGACCCAATTTACTGACTGAACAACAACAGTCTTTTGAAGAAATAAAAATGCATAGTTATCTTCTGAAAAAGAAGAAAACAGTTTCTGCACATTAATGATGTTTTTCTTTATTTTTTGTGAATTACTTGACAATATTTGGTTTTAATTTTCTCAAACAACTGAGCATTCCAAAGATAAAAATGAAAATGGTAATTAGAAGTTTTCTGGCTTGGAGTGTTCTGCTTTTCACAACAAACCTGAGAAAGAACAAATATATATATTGATGGAATTCTTCATAAAAGAGCTTCCATTAGTGCTGCTGAAAACACAGTATGGATGGATGAGTTGGAGATGTCACAAAAAATACACTTGGCTTATGTACATGAAATTAAATGTATTATTGTTGTTTAGTATAAGGAGACTTAAAATTCAGTTGACATTCTATTATATATATATGGCTAAAACATGTTTTTAATTTCTTCTCTGCATATAAAGTCATTATAATTTTTACATATTTTATCTTAATGTGAACTTTTTTGCAATTTGGTTTTATTTTTTTCAATATTCTGTTTGTGAAGTTTCAACAAATCGACATGGGTTGACACCAACTTGTGTAACTATTTTAAAGTGTCCCATCTTATATATTTCAAATGGTTTATACATTCTTTTACTCATGTTTAGAATTTTGCTGTTTTATGCAATTCTGTTCTAAATGGTTTTATATCTCCTTAGGTATATGGGCAAAATTGTGTCTAACAGTGTAAATGGAATTATGAGAGGGGAGCATATTCAAGTATTCTAGAAATTGCCAAATTGTTCCCCAAAATGGTTGTGACAAGTTATCTCCCACTCCTCCAAAAAGTAGAGCTGTCTAATGGGATCCACATAATCTCCCAACATATAATATTGATAGGTATTTTCACTTTTAATTTAACAGGGTGCAATATGTCCAAAAAAGATGTCCTTTTCATATAGGGGACTGGAATGCAAAAGTAGGAAGTAAAGAAACACCTGGAGTAACAGGCAGATTTAGCCTTGGAGTATAGAATGAAGCAGGGCAAAGGCTAATAGAGTTTTGCCAAGAGAATGCACTGGTCATAGCAAACATCTTCTTCCAACAACACAAGAGAAGACTCTACACATGGACATCACCAGATGGTCAACACCAAAATCAAACTGATTATATTCTTTGCAGCCAAAAATGGAGAAGCTCTATACAGTCAGCAAAAACCAGATGGGAGCTGACTGTGGCTCAGATCATGAATGCCTTATTGCAGAATTCAGACTTAAATTGAAGAAAGTGGAGAAAACCACTAGATCATTCAGGTATGACCTAAGTCAAATTCCTTATGATTATACAGTGGAAGTGAGAGATAGATTTAAGGGACTATATCAGATAGACAAGATGCCTGATGAACTATGTAAGGAGGTTAGTGACATTGTACAGGAGACAGGGAGCAAGAACGTCCTCAAGAAAAAGAAATGCAAAAAAGCAAAATGGCTGTCTGAGGAGGCCTTACAAATAACTGTGAAATGAAGAGAAGTGAAAAACAAAGGGAAAAAGGAAAGACATACCCATTTGAATGCAGAGTTTCAAAGAATAGCAAGGAGAGATAAGAAAGCCTTCCGCAGCAATCAATGCAAAGAAATAGAGGGAAAAAATAGAATGGGAAGGACTAGAGATCTTTTCAAGAAAATTAGAGATACCAAGGGAACATTTCATGCCAAGATCAGCTCAATAAAGGACAGATTGTATGGACCTAACAGAAGCAGAAGATATTCGGAAGAGGTGGCAAGAATACACAGAAACTCTAAAATAAGATCATTATGACCCAAAAATAGTCATGATGGTGTGATCAGCCACCTAGAGCCAGACATCCTGGAATGTGAAGTCAAGTGGGCCTTAGGAAGCATCACTACCAACACAGCTAGTGGAGGTGATGGAATTCCAGTTGAGCTATATCAAATCCTGAAAGATGATGATGTGAAAGTGCTGCACTCAATATGTCAGACAATTTGGAAAACTCAACAGTGGCCATAGGACTGGAAAAGGTCAGTTTTCATTCCAATCCCAAAGAAAGGCAATGCCAAAGAATGCTCAAACTACTGCACAGTTTCATTCATCTCACACGTTAGTAAAGTAATGCTCAAAATTCTCCAAGCCAGGCTTCAGCAATATATGAAACATGAACGTCCAGATGTTTAAGCTGGTTTTAGAAAAGGCAGAGGAACTAGAGATCAAATTGCCAACATTTGCTGGATCATCGAAAAAGCTAGAGAGTTCCAGAAAAAAAATCTATTTCTGCTTTATTGACTATGCCAAAGCCTTTGATTGTGTGGAGCAAAACAAACTGTGGAAAATTCTGAAAGAGATGGGAATACCAGACAGCCTGACATGCCTCTTAAGAACCTGCATGCAGGTCAAGAAGCAACAGTTAGAACTGGACATGGAACAACAGACTGGTTCCAATAGGAAAAGGAGTATGTCAAGGCTGTATATTGTCACCTTGCTTATTTAACTTATATGGAGAGGAATCATGAGAAATGCTGGGCTGGAAGTAGCACAAGCTGGAATCAAGATTGCCGGGAGAAATGTGAATAACCTCACATATGTAGATGACACCCTTATGGCAGAAAGTGAGGAAGAACTAAAGAGCCTCTTTCTTGAAAGTGAAAGAGGAAAGTGAAAAAGTTGGCTTAAAGCTCAACATTCAGAAAACTAAGATCATCACATCCTGTCCCATAACTTCATGGCAAATAGATGGGGAAACAGTGGAAACAGTGGCTGATTTTATATTTTTGGGCTCCAAAATCATTGCAGGTTGTGATTGCAGCCATGAAATAAAGACGCTTGCTCTTTGGAAGGAAAGTTATGACCAACTTAGACAGCATATTAAAAAGTGGAGACATTACTTTTTTAACAAAGGTCTGTCTAGTCAAGGCTGTGGTTTTTCCAGTAATTATGTATGGATGTGAGAGTTGGACTATAAAGAAAGCTGAGCACCAAAGAATTGATGCTTTTGAACTGTGGTGTTGGAGAAGACTCTTGAGAGTCCCCTGGACTGCAAGTAGATCCAACCAGTCCATCTAAGGGAGATCAGTCCTCGGTGTTCATTGGAAGGTCTGACGTTTAACTTGAAATTCCAATACTTTGGCCACCTGATGCGAACAGCTGACTCATTGGAAAAGACCCTGATTTTGGGAAAGATTGAGGGCAGGAAGAGAAGGGGACAACAGAGGCTGAGACGGTTGGATGGCATCACCGACTCAATGGACATGAGTTTAGATAGGCTCCGGGAGTTGGTGTTGGACAGGGACGCCTGGCGTGTTGCAACTCATGGGGTTGCAAAGAGTCGGACATGACTGAGCAAGTGAACTGAACTGAGATATCTACTGAATCCAAGTCTTTGAGTTGGATATCTGGAATGTATTTTTTAAATCTTTCATGTGATTTTGAAGACCAAATATGTTGTTGAAACACTTAGCTAGAAAGTTGAGCTGTAAATGGCATTTTTGGTATGAGAATAGGACAAGGAAGATGTGGAAGTGTGACTAGTCTGAGCCTGCTTTGGATATTGCAAGCAGATCAGGATGCCCATCATAAGGAGTGTAAGTGGGAACATGGTAGGAGAAAATACTGAAAGCAAAGTAGAAACCAGATGGGGAGTGCAACTAGCAAAGAGTAAGATATATGAGTTGTTCAATGAATACTTGTTGAATAATGGCTAAATCAATGAATGAATGAGTCATTACAACTTTCTATGTCTTGGTTAGAGTTGATATCTATCTTGATGTTTATGAAGAACCAATGACAGATTTTGAGCCAGAAAGTGGAAACTGAGATTAAATTAACACAAATGAAATGTTATTCTAAAGTGACAAAGAAGCTCATGCATTTTGAAGATTTTTTGGAGCTGTGATGGTATACTCATAAGAGAGAGTTTTCTTAATTCTTATTAATCTTTTATTTAGGGTGCTTAAACTCAGTGCAGCTGCTTATAAAATTTCACTAAACCCATTAATAGAAGAAACAATTCAGTCCTGACACAGAAAGAACTGACTGTCCTATTTTCCACCTATTGTGAGAAACATGACATGCACCACAGGGGGAAAATAATCACCTTAATTTTCTGTCATTGTAATGAATAATTTAAACATATAAATGATATTCTGAATACTTTATTTTATAATGGAGCATATCATCTCTTTTGATTTTGACAGCATGCTCTTTTATTTTTTCCCCAATTCAATTTTTGGAATGCTGTACCTTGGGAGAGCACTTGGCTGATTACAAAAATAGAGTAAAAATCCTTCTAGTCCTCCATGAATAACAAGTAGAATAGAAAATAGGAAGAAAAACAAAGAGAAGGAAAAATGGGAATCCCAGTCACTTTTGAGCTTTAATTAATCTTTGTAATGCTCCTCCAGGGCTTTGGTGTGAAGGAGCAGCTTAAAGGCCTGGACATGTGATTTAGTTATTTGGAGTGTCTCCCCTCCCTTGGGATGGATTGCCACTTTAAGGATGCCAAAGAAAGAAGCCCAAGAGAACAGATGCCCAGGAGGAGTATGAAATTAACTCAGGATCAACAAGTAAATGAAGGACTAGGGGAACCTGGCCCTGCAAACCAACTAGGACTGAACCCAGAGGAGTAGATATTGTCATTATCAAACCCTTGATTATCTTCAAGCTAACTATTGCCTGGGAAGATAGGTTACCATTAGTATCCACCCTCTATTTTAAAGATTAGTTCCAAACTTCTTATTAAGGTATGAAAGGGCTTACTTAATCTGGCTTCAGACTCTCTCCTTCAGACTTCATTTCTTGACTCTCTGTTCTCATAAAGCTTTACTATGTGTCCTGCTGCAACATTATCTGCCTCTAGCTCCTGCGTCTTTTTATGTGCTCTTCCCTTTGCCTGGGGAACATTTTTCTCTTCATTTTCTTTCTCACTGGGACAGCAGTTACCTGTTTCTCAAAATTTATCTCAGTTTAAATTTATACCGAGATCCCTTGGATGCCCTTCTACAAGTTCCCACAGAACTCTCTGCTCTGTGCAGAATATTTTATTCAATTTGTTTAATTAAACAAGGAATTCAAAAACAAAGACTCTCCAATCTGTTCTAAACTTGGAATAATCAGTTCAACGCCTTTAGAGGGAAGACAGTGGGTACACTAGTAGAGGTTTAGGTGTGATAAACAGAAAATAGTATAGAGTTATGGACTTAGATATGGCACATCCCTCAGGAAAAGCTTTGATATTCAGGCTTTTTTTTTATAGCTTTCCTTGACAAACTATATATATATATATATATATATATATATATATATATATATATATATATACCTATGGCTGATTTATGTTGATGTTTGACAGAAAACAACACAATTCTGTAAAGCAATTATCCTTAAATTAAAAACTAAATACATTTTTTAAAAAATGAAAAAAAGCAAAATATATTTGTAAACCAAATGAGCTTGTTTTACAATTACAATCTTGAGATCACATATCACATTTTACTTTGAGTTACTTTTATAACATAAAACTGGCCATAAGAGAGATTTATAAATACTGACTAATTGAAACAAATGACTGAAAAAATGAATGAATGGAATTATTCCTTATTTCTACTAGTCCCAACTTTTTTGTCCTTCTGATAGACACTTCAGTTAGCTGACACACTGGGAAGTGATAACAGATGAAGAAAGTAAATGAGGGGTGACTTTTTAAGTATTTAGTCCCAGATAGGCATAAGTTTAGGACGTTGGATATACAATTTACAAATCTTGAAGTTTTTAACTAGAATGAGACTTTAAAACTTTAAAACATTCCTAGCCTGAAAAAATAACATAAGATAATTTCTAGCTAAGAAATAATTAATATTGGTTAATGTAGCTTCTATTTTTTAGGATACTGTTCATATTTCATATACTGAAAAGTCAACATTTTGGAAAAGTCAACACAGTCTTGACTCTTTGTCCAGTTCGTCTGTATCCAAACTATTTATTTGGAACATTTTGTATAGTCAATAAAATAAATAGAAAGCTGTAACTAAAACAATTATTTTTTGAAGTATTAAATTCTAACTGCATGCTGTTGCCTGAAGGACATTCTGAGCTGAGGTCTGCTCTCATTATTATAATGGAAAATTAGCAAATATTAAAGGAGTGTTAACTTTATATTCCAAAAAAAAAAAAAAAATACAAGGTCTACTTCTGAGGCCAACAAAGGATTAAGAGAATAGAAAATGAATATTCCTCAATATGTGAGTCATTGTTATTTAATGCCATGTCTTTTGTTGTCAATTTCAGATACAGCCAAGAATATACATCCCACATTTTGAAAATACAAGGGCTAGGTGAAAACCACTGACCTGATTTAGTATAACCAAATTAGGTTCCTAAACCCAGTTTCAGTGTGTGTGTGTGTGTGTGTGTGTGTGCATGCGTGTATGTAGGCTCTCCCAAACCAACATGCAATTCTTAGGCACAAGCTGCATATCCTACAGCTCAAATCAATTCTGACACTATCTCTCAGAGTTATCATCTGGTTCTACAGGTTGAGGGTTCAGTCCTTTAAGACTGCCCCCCTCACTCCACTAGCTTCGGATGCCAGTTGCAAGACCATGTTGCTACCTGTACTTCTGACCATTGCCTATAAATCAGAGGTCCTCACACCCTCTTTCTTAGGTTTGACTAATTTGCTAGAGTGGCTCATAACTCAGAGAAAGATCACCAATTTAGAACAAAAATATATTACTCAAGAACAGTCAGGTGAAAGAAAGGCACAGGGCAAGGCATGGGAAAAGACACGGGTCTTCCATGCCCTCTGCAGGAGCCACTCTCCCAGCTCCTCTAAATGTTCACCAACCTGGAAGCTCCCTAAACCCTGTTTTATGGAGGTTTCATTACATAATCACCACTGATTTTATTGACAATTAACTCCAGACCCTCTCCTTTCTCTAGCTATCTGGGGCTGGAACTGAAAGTTGCTTCTCCTGGGAAGGAGCCCCCTTTCAAAGGTGTTTTTCAAAAGTCACCTGGCTAACATAAAGTGCTACAGAAAAATGTGCCACAAACACCTTTATCAGGTTGACACTTCAGCAACTCCTAGGTTTGGGGAACTGTGAGCCAGGAACTGTGAATGAAGACCAAATATATATTTCTTAAAAAATGATATTGCAATGCCATTTACCCTTCTGTAGTTTTATTATCTTGGCTCTAATCTTCCCTTTTCTGAGACAGGGATATCACTGTTGAGAAAGGAAGTAAGAGCCTGGTATCATCCAGCTGAATCTGGTGTGTTTTCCTAATTCCTTCATAAGGAGTGTCCATGCACACATAAGAATTGACAGGTTGAAGTAACTGCCAGTAGATGGAGAGGGAGAAGCTCTAGAAAGAGGATTTATACCTCCCTTACCCTTTCTCAATTATTTCATAATGTGGATTTTTAACTTTCAATTTAAAGTTTTTTCTCATTATTTTCTTTTGAAGCTCTACAGGTGGTCTTCTTTAAACAATCTGCTGAAAGCATGTTTGGCCTGTCCATCAGTCCACGGTCAACTGAAGTCATTTTTAAGGTGAGCAATTAAAGGACTTAATGAAATAAATAAAGCTGGCAGTTAGCTCTACAGTCAGTAATACTAGAGAACTGTGCTAGGATGCATCAGGTCCAAGGGAATGAGGTAGTTTTACCTGGAACACATTTCCCTCAGACTATTTACTGCTTTTTGGTTACTGGATTGTAGTCGGCTCTTCATGTTCTTTTTAACAATGCTTTGGAGGTAAGAAAATATTGGCAGCAAAGGGAAAATGGTGTAAATCGGATTAAGCTTGACGAAACACTTGATAGATGCAAGATCTTATAAGCCCCATGAGGGAAAAAAGTAGTCATCAAGAAGTAACATTATTTACTCAAAGCCATTTGCCATTGTTTGTGTGCTAGTTGCTCAGTCCTGTGTGACTTTTTGGGACACCATGGACTATAACCCACAAAGCTCTTCTGTCCACGGGATTTTTCAGGCAAGAATACTGGAGTGGGCTGCCATTCCCTTCTCCAGGGGATAGAGAATTCCTGCCATTCCTGGTCAGGATGGAATTCCTGACCCAAGGATCGAACCCAGGTTTCCTGCACTGCAGGCAGATTCTTTATAGTCTGAGCCACCCAGGAAGCCCAAGTTGCCATTAGCTGACAATAATCAATTTTTCATTTTTAGATGTTTGATAGACACAGAGGGTTAGAGCAGATTTTAGCTTTGTCATTTAACCCTTACTCATAAAGCCACCATAAATGCATTGCTATCACTGCACCAAGCACTTAACACCACAGAGGTTTTTTTTTTTTTTTTCTTGCAAAGCTCTATACACAATGGATTTTTAAAGAAGGTGTGTATCTTTTAGTAACACAGACTTCTTAGCCAAGTGTTGTGAGCTCAGGCTTGAAGCTGGATACCTCAACACTGTCATCTACTAATTCTCTCACTATTCTTATAAATATTTTAGAATTTTCATGTATGTCATAAAAGATGTCATTTGTTTGCCACAATTTAGTACATCATTCTCAAAAAGTTTATTTTTTTATGTTCCCCTCAAGTTATTTCAGTGATAAGTGATTAAGAGTTCTTATACTCAGAGAACTTTAATGCATTTTCATTACCTGAAAGTCTGGGTTAAAGTTCAGGGAGAAATTTCAAATTTGAGTTATAAGATACACTGTTTTCGGAGAAGGCAATGGCATCCAGCTCCAGTACTCTTGCTTGGAGAATCCCAGGAACAGGGGAGCAAGCCTGGTGGGCTGCCATCAATGGGGTCGCACAGAGTCAGACATGATTGAAGCAACTTAGCAGCAGCAGCAGCAAACACTGTTTTTAATGAATTGTATCTTTTTTTTTTCCTTTGATATGAATTCTTTTTTATTTTGAAAAAACTATACTTTTTGCCAAATATTATTCCAAATACATGTTTTACAGGCCACTATGGGCCAGAAACAACCTATGGAAGAAGGCATTTTGACAGATACTGGAAATAATTTTAATAAAAAAAAAGCTGACATTTATCTAGATGTGGCCATGTTCCACAGGATGATTTCAGCATCCAAAGTTCAAAGACAAAATGACTATGGCTTTTCTTGCCACTCAAACTATTAACAATCTTCCCTTAGAGCCCACTCTTAATTGTTAGTTTTTGTGTCAATAGATGGTACACTGACCTTTAGGAGGACTCCAATGGACAAGGGAGTATGGGTGTCAAGCATCAGAATTGATTCAACTTAAGAACAAACTAGCTTTGACCCCAACCAAAGCCAAAATCCAGCCAGAAGCCCATTAGAAATAAATATAAATTGTAGTATCACTTTTACAAGGTTGTGCCACTTAAGACTATTAAACCTAATAGTTGAAAAAGAAATAACTGGAATAAAGTGTTTCTTTAAAAATGTATCTCATAAATATAAGCCCACATTGCCTTTTCTTTTTAAGAAGGTGGTTTCATAATCTTAAAAAGAATCCTTCACTTTTGCTACATATCAGGTATTCAGTCTAAAGTTATATTTTTGATAGAGAAATTTTCTATACCTAAAGCTAAAGTAATTTTATAAATTATATAAGAAATCATTTCAAAGACGCAATTCATTAAGGCAGCTGATAACGCACTATCTGATGCAAAAGTCTTTCTTCAAGTCCTTATATTCAAGTTTAAGAGTTTCTAAGTCTTTTAAATCCTTACTACAAATGTTCAAGAGGCCTAAGATTCCACCTTAATGCTAAAACTTTAAGGTCATACCTTACATTTCTATAATTAAAATTACATTAAAGGAGCTCAAAGTATTATATTTACCCACAATAACTGTTTTAGTACACACTCAAATCTCTCAAAGGTTATCTAGTGATTCCTTTGTGCTCAACATATCATGTCTGGAGGGTAGAGACAAGCTAAAGTCAGAGACCAAGAATATTTTTTCTGAAGTGTACCTTTGCTCTCTCTTTACAGACAAAAGCACTGTCCAAATGAATTGCACTTAGAAATGTGTGTGTATGTGTGCCTGCTTGCATGTATGTATTTGAGTACATGCATGGATCTCTATTGTTTCCAAGGGGAAGCATTTCTCCTCTCTGGAGTACTTGGTTGTAGGTGTTTAAAGTATTTTCAGGAATTCTGGCTTCACTAAACTTAATATCCTCTACTGTCAACTCTGGGGAAATAAGGTTTGGCCTTAGGACTCTTAAACATACAGGAAATATGGCAAAACATAATGATTTTTGCAGTAAATGATTACCAGCTCAAGTAGAACTAACATGAATAAAAGCTAATGTTATTTATGGCACTTAAAGTATTTTCATGTTTCTTTTCAATGTTTTGATATGTGCTAAATAAATATTTAATAAATGAATGCTCAAAGTCCTTCAGGAAGCATTACAGCTTTCATTATCAAAGATGACATTATAACTCATTATCACTGAGCCTCTTTCCTAAAAGTAACTTTCAGGCAATAGGTGGCTTTTCCTTATGTGTATTATACCACAGAGTAGATGCTTTAAAACCAATATATTCTAAAAACAATCTCTAAAAGTAATTCTAAAAACCAATCTCTCCATATTATTAATGTTTATATTTCACACTGGATTTCAGCACTGAGAATAATTTGAAAATATCTATTTAAAAGCAAGAAAAAAGCCCACATCAACCTCAAAAACTTATATGCCACAGATGTTTACAATGAGCTATTACCAGATAAATTATAGGAGTTGATTTTTACCCAAATTTCAAGAGAGCTCAAATTATATAACACTATAGACCACATCGATATAATAGTTTTGCTTTCAGTGTTCAAGTTGTATCCTAAAAGACTGATTTGCCACTATAATTACTGCTGACATTCTGTTCATCATTACTCTATTTCTAGATTTGGCAGTCTTACCTTGTGTAGGGTTTAAACAAGGTAAGAGTCACTGTTGAACACGGATTTGTGGCTTCAAAAGAATGAATGTGTATAATGGAAGTAAGAAGTGAAGTACTTCAGGGAGAGAATAATGCAGCAGAGCTGAATATGATGCTATATATGTATTTTAGAGGTAATCTGACCATTTATTTTATTAGTGAGAGCAAAGGATCCATACAAAATATCTCACTTGCTCAAGATCACTTAGTTGGTTGTTTCAGGCAGTGTTAAAACTGAGTATCTTTTGCTAACAAGATTCCATTCCATTAAAACTGTAAGATGACTATCTGTTTATTGCAGTCATCTACCAAAAATTGGGCTTCCCTGGAGGCTCAGTGGTAAAGAATCCACCTGCCAGTGCAGGAGACACAGATTCTATGCCTGGTACAGGAAGAGCCCCTGGAGAAGAAAATGGCAACCCATTCCAACATTCTTGCCTAGACAAACGAGCCTGGCATGCTACAGTCCACGAGGTCATAAGGAGCTAACTAAGCAACTGAACAACAGCAAGGTCACATAAAAGAAAATGTACAATATTTCTGGCTGGTCTCAGGAAGAGTTTAAGACTATGAAATTTTAGGTAGAATGTATTATTCACACAGAAGGAGGGCAAATTCATCCAGGAATTTGAAAAGAAGTAAACCTCAAAAAAACCCATCAATTTTAAATAAATAATAATTTCTTCTACTTAAATTCACATTCAATTCAAGTGGACTTATTTTTCTTTCATAAAGTATTCTTGCATTTTCCTAAATGAAATGATGTGTAGGACATAACATAGCATAATATATTATATAGCTTCAAAACAATATATTATGGGTTATATGGGGAGAGGGCGAGCTCATAACACATCTTCTTGACTTTTTTCTCCCATAATGGATCCTTCTGCGTCCATCTCTTAAAAATGCCACCTGTCATAGAGACAACATAAATGTCTTCTTATTTTTGCTATTGGTGAGAGAGTCAGTTCCTAGGCAGGTTGATAAGAAGTCTGGGGTCCCTGAGGAGGAGAAAGTGGCCCAGGGCTCTTGAGGAGGAGATAGGAGTCTGGAATTCTCAAGGAGGAAAGGACAAATGTCTTTTTTTTCCCTCCTCTGCATTCCTTAGTCTTAGTCACATAAAACTTTTTATTTCTTTAAACCCAGAGCTGATGATTACACAACAAAACAACTCGGCTTAAACTCTGTACTAAGATTTATATAACAATTGATCCTGCTTGATGACAGTTTCTCCTTTCTGAAAACCTGTCTTAAAATGTAAATTGTGGGAGTGAGTCTGGTAAGATCTTTACAACCTTGAGACATTCTTTTGATTTATTGTAATAACTAATTAAAAAAGTATATAGCTTCCTTACTAAGACTAGTAAGGGGGGCACTCTCCATCCTCCTTCTGATGTCTATGTCAAAAGCTTTCTCTGTGCCTTTTCATACTTTAAAAAACTCTGCTATGCAAAAGCTTTTGAGTGATTAAGCCTGGTCCCTGGTCCCAAAGCTAAGTCTTCTTCAGAGATCACAAATCTGACACCATTCACCATAAGCTATCACTGCTTTTTTGTTTTTTGTTTTTCAGAATTTCCAACTCTAGGGAGAATAAATCACACAAGTTCTACCCACTGTAAAGACGACTGTGAGATTTGAGAGGTACTGGAGATGAAAGCACTTCCAATGTGTGAGGAGTTAAAGAAATGTTACTCATCATTATGATAAAAATAACCATAATGATGAAGATGTTGGTAACTGCTTTAATTGGTTTTCTTTTTGTTTTATCTCACGCAGACAATATGCAATTAAAGCTCTTATTAAATCAGTGTGGATGTTGACCAGTTGCTTACAGCAATGTACTAAATCAGTGGAATTCTGATAATGAATTTCATGTAAGTTATATGCAAATCTTCATTTGAACATGCTGTGTTACAGTTGGAACCAAAACTTCTTTTTTAAAAAAGAAAATACCATTTTACTATATCTCAAGACTGAATGCGATTCATTTTTGTTTGAAAAATCTTTTTAGTCCTTAAATGTTTTGGGGCTTTCCTGGTAGCTCAGATAGGCTTCTTTGATATCTCAGTTAGCAAAGAATCTGCCTGCAATGCAGGAGACCTGGGTTCTATCCCTGGGTTGGGACGATCCCCTGAAGAAGGGAAAGGTTACCCACTCCAGTTTTCTGACCTAGAGAATTCCATGGACTATACATATCTTAGATAGTATAGAACCTGCCTGCAATACAGGAGACCCAGGTTCAATCCCTGGGTCAGGAGGATCCCCTGGAGAAGGAAATGGCAACCCACTTCAGTATTCTGGCCTGGAGAATTCCATGGACAGAGTAACCTGGTGGGCTTACAACCCATGGGGTCGCAAAAGAGTCAGACACAACTGAACGGCTAACATTAACCGTTTTTGGCTAATTAGAAGTTGGAGGCTGTCTATAAAGATCATCACTTATATGAATGAAAAACATAACATTTGTATTAATTCTATTTTCTATTATAATTTTTGTCCTCAGAAGGTAAGGAACCAGTTTTTAATGTGTTCTTCATACTTTAAGATAATTTTTCTAAACTATCAAAGGCCTATTTTCAAGGAAAGAAACTGAAAACCATTTCATGGATTTTTCAGATTTTTTTTCTAAATAACCATAATTCCTTTATGGAATCTAACTGAAATAAGAGCTATTCTACAATGATGCAGAGAGATAATTGTGACAATTCACTTTCATCACCCTCATTGTCATCTTACTTGATATAATGTAACATGAAGAAGAGCCCTAAAATGTATATTTCATAGTGAAGTTATTTATTTCAAATTTTAAAACTCTGATAAATATTAAAATTAATATTTAAAACATATAAATTTACATGAGTAACAAGTATAATTCTATTAAGGGAGATGAAGTACAGTCAAAATCGTAAGGCAGTGTCAAAGTTAGGTTACTCAACTCACAATTAGCTCCAAAACGTGAATAGGATTTTTTTTAAGCCTAAATTAAGTAACTGACTGATTCAGTTCACATATAATAGTTACTGCCTAAAAGTTTTTAAAAAGTTAATAGAACTTGTTAGTACTTTGCAGTCTTATATTTTAAAATATGTTTTTAAAACCATACATAAAATATTTTAGTATACAAAAAATAAAACAAACACGTTAATGTATTTCATATTTGCGTCTCATCTCATCTTTTTTTTTTTTTTGCATCTCATCTTTAAAAACTAAATACAGCTAACAACAAAAGCCTCTCCAAGCATACCATTCTTTCACCTTCTCAGAAGTAAGTATAGCCTGATATCATCATATACCCTTTCTGCGGACATTTTATGTCCACATATCTCTATACCATGCATAATCATGTTCTGTTGTTTGTGCTTTAAACTAGTGATTTTTTATCATAAATAGCACTTCATTTTCTCAGTTTTCCAAAATCATCAGTAAAATCACAATAAAATCAGACAACAGTGCTAGCTAGGCCTAATCATGGTGTACATTTAGAGAAAAGCTCCTTTTTGTCACCTTTTCATCAAAAACATACTTGAGAATATGAAACAAGAAAGGTTAATGTAAGCATTCACCATTTGTAGTACTTACCCAAGCCAAATTTGTAGCTTTCACAATCTAGTAAGCACTCCTTGGCTCTGTCTCCTCTTAAGCAACATAAAGGTGAAAAAGATATGCATTATTGTGAAAAATTACTAGGATCCGATAGGATGCATGTAACCAAGTCAGTGACTTAGCATCATTAAATTCATTTCTTTATTTATTCTCTGAGCTGGTAAAATGACTGTTTGGGGAGATGTGGATCTGACATCTGTTTCATTCAATTTCATTATATAACTGAAAAAAGGAAAGCAGGGAAATGGGCTTACAAATTATAAATCAGTAAATGTTCTTTGGAAGTCAGTTATTTGGAATTTGACAGATATATTCACATAGACACAATATTGTACATAATGTTTATTATCCATTAGGCACAGAAAAATCTATTTAATTCATATCATGAGTCCAAAGTTTAGGACTCTATTCAAATTATTGAAAGTGTTACCAGAAAGAAAATCAATGCCATATGATAGCCAATTTTAGTTTCGGGGCCCACTAAATCGGTCAAAAACTTATGTCCACAGCCTCTCAGTTGATCAAGCATGAGGTGTAAGAAGTCTCCAGGTACAAACTCTGGTAATGACTGACAACATGTGGGATTAAGAATTCAGCAGATAATTTAAGAATTAGCAGCTGGAGTGGTCAACCCTTTGATGAAAGAGGACCTGAGGAAAACCTCAAAGAAGAAAGCTTTAAGAGAAAAGGTCTAAGGAATTAGGAGTCTCAGGGACCCCTGATAACATGTGCCTCCATCTTGACATTGTTTAGCAGTCACATTCTTTCTCTTATTTCAGTTGCTTTAGGCATTGGCCTAGGATGTTCCCTATTTAATTCTTTCACTCTTCCTTCTGACAAATGTTTTTCAATCAGTCTTTCATTGGAGGAAAGAAATCAGTCCGATTATATAGCTCATTCTCAGGGTTAAATTCAAGGGCCATTTGACAAAGTCTCCATGAATGAAAGATTTCAAATTTAGACTTCCACTTTTATCTCCAAACAAGTTTATGCATATAGTCATGAGAACACATTGAAAGGATTGAAAGATGGTATTCATAGAATTTTGTTAAATTTAACTTTTAAATATATCATTGTATTTATAATATTGTCTTGTACTCCCTTGGTTTTTAATAAACTTGGATCTCAAAAGTAGGCTTGAAGATCAGTTCTTTCTTAACTTTGAGAAGACCTGACCACACCTCACCACTCCTAAAAACAAAAAGAATTGCTTCTTTGAGCTTTCTTTTTGCAGTAAAAATGTTCATCCTACTCATTTTTTTTTTTTTTGAAAGAAAAACTCCTGGTATGAATGCCATTGCTTCTCCTCCTGCAACTGGGAAACACATCCCTAACTGATGAGGATGCTCCTTCTTGCTGAGAATTATGCACTGGTCTCAAGTCTTTCTAAACATAGCCTTCCAAGGAGTCACTAACAATTTATCTGATAGCAAGTAAGGTGAACTATACTTGTCGCTTTCAATGTAATTCCTATGGGTACAATCAAATCAAGAAATTCATTAAATTGAGTTTTTGAGTATACAAAGGACTGAAGATTAATTACATCAAAGAAGAAAAACAGGAATTTTGTCTTCCTAGGACATCACTGCAGATGGTGATTGCAGTCATGATATTAAAAGATGCTTACTCCTTGGAAGGAAAGTTATGACCAACCTAGATAGCATATTCAAAAGCAGAGACATTACTTTGTCAACAAAGGCCCGTCTTGTCAAGGCTATGGTTTTTCCAGTGGTCATGTATAGATGTGAGAGTTGGACTATAAAGAAAGCTGAGTGCCGAAGAGTTGATGCTTTTGAACTGTGGTGTTGGAGAAGACTCTTGATAGTCCCTTGGACTGCAAGGAGATCCAACCGGTCCATCCTAAAGAAGATCAGTCCTGGGTGTTCACTGGAAGGTCTGATGCTGAAGCTGAAATTCCAATACTTTGGCTACCTGATGTGAAGAAGCAACTCATTTGAAAAGACCCTGATGCTGGGAAAAATTGAGGGCAGGAGGAGAAGGGGACAACAGAGGATGAGATGGCTGGGTGGCAGCACCGACTCAATGGACATGAGTTTGGGTAAACTCCAAGAGTTGGTGATGGACAGGAAAGCCTGGAGTGCTGCAGCTCGTGGGGTCGCAAAGAGTCAGACATGACTGAGGGACTGAACTGAACTGAACTAATCTGAAGACATCAAATGAGCCAAACATGAAGGAATTCGGGATGCAGAGAAATGCTAAGGGAATATGAGTGAACTGGAAAAAAAAAAAAAGTAGTATAAGGCACTGAAGATGCTACCCTGAGAATTTGTAAGTGGGGAGGAGAGGTGTTGCGGATATACTTTTTAGTTTATTTTTATCTTCTCTTATATACTGTCTTCCAAATCATCCTGTTCTTCCCAAAGTAACATCCTTCAGGACCAGCCCTGTGTAATATTAGGATAGTAGGGTTGGTATAAAGGTAGGGGCCACTTAGAAGTAGCAGGCAGAGGAGAAGGAAAAGAAAATCCCAAAGAGCAAAGGCAAGGAGAGAAGTGTAATCACTGTGGTCTTGGGAACAATTTTTCATAGTCATTCATACATAAATGGCACATGTTGTTGTTCAGTCACCAAGTCATGTCCAACTCTTCATGACCCCATGAAGGACAGCACTCCAGGCTTCCCTGTCCCTTAGCATCTCCCAGAATTTGCCCACGTTCATGTCCATTGAATCAGTGATACCATCCAATTATTTCATCCTCTGTCATCCCCTTCTCCTTCCGGCTTCAATCTTTCCCAGCATCAGGGTCATTCTCAATAAGTCAGCTGTTTGTATCAGGGGGCCAAAGTACTGGAGCTTTGGCTTCAGCATCAGTCCTTCCAAAAAGTATTCAGGGTTGATTTTGTTTAATATTGCCTGGTTTGATCACCTTGCTTTGACACATAGATGATGTGTCACTTAGATAACACGCAGAGGAGGATGAATGCTTGTAGTGCCTTGGAATCCAAATAAGTATAGTATTCTTTATTGATTTTAATAAATTTCCTAAACATAATCTACTATGTATATTTTTCTTGCTCTTTCTGAAGTTGAGGAGAGATGCCCTGGGATCATGTATCATGGTCCCTGGTGGCACGTGTTCATCTTTAAAGGACAGGACAATCCCCTCACACAGAGGGTTCTTATGGCTGCTTCAGGAATCTGAAAAGTACTCATCACATCTTATGAGCGTTGAAATTCCTGGCAGTTTCCACAATTGATAAATTAGGACAATACCATAACAGACAGGTAAGTACAGAGAGAAAAAAAAATCTTTAAAATGTTTCTGTTATTTTAAAAAGATAGTTAAAAAACTGAACAGCAAACTTGGGATACTAACTGCTGTTAATAGGTAAAACCCAAAGCACAGATGCTTAACACAAATGAAGTTTTATTAGTGGATAGCTTCCTACATGAGTATTCAGGAAACCTGTTTTGTCCATCTTGTGGAACCCCATGTCCATGCTCAACATAGAGTTTCCAAGGTCACTTTGTAGGTCATCTTATTTAGCCTGCCAGAGGGGAAACAATCATTATATGTTCACTGGGGAGGTCTTTATGGTCTAAATCTGTAAAGTGGTTCACATTTCTTTTGAGGCATTCTTGGACTTAGTCATATGAACACAACTAACCATATGATATGCTGAGAAATGTAAGCCAGTTGCATGTCCAGAAATAAGAGGTAATAGACTTTGGTCTCTTCCACAACCTTGAGGCTAATTTCAAAATTTGGTCAATGGATTCCAAAGATCAGCCCATGAACACTGCAATAAAATTATTTAGAGAGGCTGTTTAAATATAACTTGACAGAGACAAACCCTGGAAATTCTTATTCAGTAACTTTAGCTAAAACCCAGTGAAATATATTATTAAAATTCCCTAGGTGGTTCCACTGACAGACCACTTACAGAATGTGGTCCACTGGAGAAGGGAATGGCAAACCACCTCAGTATTCTTGCTTTGAGAACCACATGAACAGTATGAAAAAGCAAAATAATAGGATACTGAAAGAGGAACTCTCCAGGTCAGTAGGAGCTCAATATGCTACTGGAGATCAGTAGAGAAATAACTCCAGAAAGAATGAAGGGATGGAGCCAAAGCAAAAACAACACCCTG
Organism: Ovis canadensis; assembly: GCF_042477335.2. Classification (NCBI taxonomy): domain Eukaryota; kingdom Metazoa; phylum Chordata; class Mammalia; order Artiodactyla; family Bovidae; genus Ovis; species Ovis canadensis. Next base: position 132,675,528 of record NC_091247.1, on the reverse strand, counting down.
TTGTAGATGTGACTGGTGATAGAAGCAAAGTCTGATGCTGTAAAGAGCAATATTGCATAGGAACCTGGAATGTCAGGTCCATGAACCAAGGCAAATTGGAAGTGGTCAAACAGGAGATGGCAAGAGTGAACATCGACATTCTAGGAATCAGCGAACTAAAATGGACTGGAATGGGTGAATTTAACTCAGATGACCATTCTATCTATTACTGTGGGCAGGGATCCCTTAGAGAAATGGAGTAGCCATCATGGTCAACAGAAGTGTCTGAAATGCAGTACTTGAATGCAGTCTCAAAAATGACAGACTAATTTCTGTTCGTTTCCAAGGCAAACCATTCAATATCACAGTAATCCAAGTCTATGCCCCAACCAGTAATGCTGAAGAAGCTGAAGTTGAATGGTTCTATGAAGACCTACAAGACCTTTTAGAACTAACACTCCAAAAAGATGTCTATTCCATTCTAGGGGACTGGAATGCAAAAGTAGGAAGTCAAGAAACACCTGGGGTAACAGGCAAATTTGGCCTTGGAATACAGAATGAAGCAGGGCAAAGGCTAATAGAGTTTTGCCAAGAGAACACACTGGTCATAGCAAACACGCTCTTCCAACAAAGCAAGAGAAGACTCTACACATGGACATCACCTGATTGTCAACACCGAAATCAGATTGATTATATTCTTGGCAGCCAAAGATGGAGAAGCTCTATACAGTCAGCAAAAACAAGACTGGGAGCAGACTGTGGCTCAGATCATGAGCTCCTTATTGTCAAATTCAGACTTAAATTGAAGAAAGTAGGGAAAACCACTAGACCATTCAGGTATGACCTAAATCAAATCCCTTATGATTATACAATGGAAATGAGAAATAGATTTAAGGGACTAGATCTGAGGAGTGCCTGATGAACTACGGACAGAGGTTCATGACATTGTACAGGAGACAGGGATCAAGACCAGAAAGTTGCAGAGGAAGGTAAACTTCCAAACTAATTTTATAAGGCCATCATCACCCTAATACCAAAACCTGACAAAGATGTCACAAAAGAAAGAAAACTACAGGCCAATATCACTGATGAACATAGATGAAAAAATCCTCAACAAAATTCTAGCAATCAGAATCCAACTATACATTAAAAAGATCATACACCATGACCAAGTGGGCTTTATCCCAGGGATGCAAGGATTCTTCAATATCCACAAATCAATCAATGTAATTCACCACATTAACAAATTGAAAAATAAAAGCCATATGATTATCTCAATAGGTGCAGAGAAAGCGTTTGACAAAATTCAACATCCATTTATGATAAAAACTCTCCAGAAAGCAGGAATAGAAGGAACATACTTCAACATAATAAAAGCTATATATGACAAACCCACAGCAAACATTATCCTCGATGGTGAAAAATTGAAAGCATTTCCTCTAAAGTCAGGAACAAGACAAGGGTGCGCACTTTCACCACTGCTATTCAATACAGTTCTGGAAGTTTTGGGCACAGCAATCAGAGCAGAAAAAGAAATAAAAGGAATCCAGATTGGAAAAGAAGAAGTAAAACTCTCACTGTTTGCAGATGACATAATCCTCTACATAGAAAACCCTAAAGACTCCATCAGAAAATTACTAGAGCTAATCAATGAATATAGTAAAGTTGCAAGATATGAAATCAACACACAGAAATCACTTGCATTCCTATACACTAATAATGAGAAAGTGGGAAAAGAAATTAAGGAAGCAATTCCATTTACCATTGCAACGAAAAGAATAAAATACTTAGGAATATATCTACCTAAAGAAACTAAAGACCTATATATAGAAAACCATAAAACACTGGTGAAAGAAACCAAAGAGGACACTAATAGATGGAGAAATATACCATGTTCATGGATCGGAAGAATCAATATAGTGAAAATGAGTATACTACCCAAAGCAATCTACACATTCAATGTAATCCCTATCAAACTACTAGTGGTATTTTTCACAGAGCTGGAACAAATAATTTCACAATTTGTATGGAAATACAAAAAAACCCGAATAGCCAAAGCAATCTTGAGAAAGAAGAATGGAACTGGAGGAATCAACCTGCCTGACTTCAGGCTCTACTACAAAGCCAGAGTCATCAAGACAGTGTGGTACTGGAACAGAGACAGAAATATAGATCAATAGAACAAAATAGAAAGCCCAGAGATAAATCCACACACCTATGGACACCTTATCTTCGACAAAGGAGGCAAGAATATATAATGGATTAAAGACAATCTCTTCAACAAGTGATGCTGGGAAAACTGGTCAACCACTTGTAAAAGAATGAAACCAGATCACTTTCTAACACCATACACAAAAATAAACTCAAAATGGGTTAAAGATCTAACTGTAAGACCAGAAACTATAAAACTCCTAGAGGAGAACATAGGCAAAACACTCTCCAACATACATCACAGCAGGATCCTCTATGATCCACCTCCCAGAATACTGGAAATAAAAGCAGAAATAAACAAATGGGACCTAATTAAAACTGAAAGCTTCTGCACAACAAAGGAAACTGTAAGCAAGGTGAAAAGACAGCCTTTGGAACGGGAGAAAATGACAGTAAATGATGCAACTTACAAACAATCAGTCTCAAAAAATACACAAGCAACTCCTGCAGCTCAATTCCAGAAAAATAAATGACCCAATCAAAATTGGGCCAAAGAACTAAATAGCCATTTCTCCAAAGAAGACATACAGATGGCTAGCAAACACATGAAAAGATGCTCAACATTACTCATTATCAGAGAAATGCAAATCAAAGCCACAATGAGGTACCATTTCATGCCAGTCAGAATGGCTGTGATCCAAAAGTCTACAAGCAATAAATGCTGGAGAGGGTGTGGAGAAAAGGGAACCCTCTTACACTGTTGGTGGGAATGCAAACTAGTACAGCCACTATGCAAAACAGTGTGGAGATTCCTTAAACCTGGAAATAGAACTGCGTTATGACCCAGCAATCCCACTGCTGGGCATACACACAGAGGAAACCGGAAGTGAAAGAGACACATGTACCCCAATGTTCATCGCAGCACTGTTTATAATAGCCAGGACATGGAAACAACCTAGATGTCCATCAGCAGATGAATGGATAAGAAAGCTGTGGTACATATACACAATGGAGTATTACTCAGCCATTAAAAAGAATACATTTGAATCAGTTCTAATGAGGTGGATGAACTGGAGCCGATTATACAGAGTGAAGTAAGCCAGAAAGAAAAACACCAATACAATATACTAACACATATATATGGAATTTAGAAAGATGGTAACGATAACCCTGTATGTGAGACAGCAAAAGAGACACAGATGTATACAACAGTGTTTTGGACTCTGTGGGAGAGGGAGAGGGTGGGATGATTTGGGAGAATGGCATTGAAACGTATAATATCATATAAGAAATGAATCGCCAGTCTAGGTTCAATGCAGGATACAGGATGCTTGGGGCTGGTGCACTGGGATGACCCAGAGGGATGGTATGGGGAGGGAGGTGGGAGAGGGTTTCAGGATTGGGAACACGTGTACACCCATGGTGGATTCATTTTGATGTATGGCAAAACCAATAAAATATTGTAAATTAAAATAAATAAATAAATAAAATAATCTGAAAAAAAAATTAAAAAAAGAAAATTAGAGATACCAAGGGAACACTTCATGCAAAGGTGGGCTTGTTAAATGATAGAAGTGGTATGGACCTAACAGAAGCAGAAGATATTAAGAAGAGGTGACAAGATACACAGAAGAACTGTACAAAAAGGATGTTCAAGACCAAGATAATCATGATGGTGTGATCACTCACCTGGAGCCAGACATCCTGGAATATGAAGTCATCTGGGCCTTAGAAAGCATCACTACAAACAAAGCTAGTGGCGGTTATGGAATTCCAGTTGAGCTATTTCAAATCCTGAAAGATGATGCTGTGAGAGTGCTGCACTCAATATGCCAGCAAATGAGGAAAACTCAGCAGTGGCCACAGGACTAGAAAAGGTCAGTTTTCATTCCAACCCCAAAGAAAGGCAATGTCAAAGAATGCTCAAACTACCACACAATTGCACTCATCTCACATGCTAGTAAAGTAATGCTCAAAATTCTCCAAGCCAGGCTTCAGCAATACGTGAACCATGCACTTCCAGATGTTCAAGCTGGTTTTAGAAAAGGCAGAGGAACCAGAGATCAAATTGCCAGCATCCACTGGATCATGGAAAAAGCAAGAGAGTTCCAGAAAACATCTATTTCTGCTCTATTGACTATGCCAAAGCCTTTGACTGTGTGGATCACAAGAAACTGTGGAAAATTCTGAAAGAGTTGGGAATACCAGACCACCTGATCTGCCTCTTGAGAAACGTATATGCAGGTCAGGAAGCAACAGTTCGAACTGGACATGGAACTACAGACTGGTTCCAAATAGGAAAAGGAGTATGTCAAGTTTGTATATTGTCACCCTGCTTATTTAACTTCTATGCAGAGTACATCATGAGAAACGCTGGGCTGGAAGAAACACAAGCTGGAATCAAGATTGCCAGGAGAAATATCAATAACCTCAGATATGCAGATGACACAACCCTTATGGCAGAAAGTGAAGAGGAACTAAAAAGCCTCTTGATACAAGTGAAAGAGGAGATTGAAAAATTTGGCTTAAAGCTCAACATTCAGAAAATGAAGATCATGGCATCTGGTCCCATCACTTCATGGCAAATAGATGGGAAAGAGTGGAAACAGTGTCAGACTTTATTTTTGGGGGCTCCAAAATACTGCTGATGGTGACTGCAGCCATGAAATTAAAAGACGCTTACTCCTTTGAAGAAAAGTTATGACCAACCTAGATAGCATATTGAAAAGCAGAGACGTTACTTTGCCAACAAAGGTCCGTCTAGTCAAGGCTATGGTTTTCCAGTGGTCATGTATGGATGTGAGAGTTGGACTATAAAGAAAGCTGAGCACAGAAGAATTGATGCTTTTGAACTGTTTTGTTGGAGAAGACTCTTGAGAGTCCCTTGAACTGCAAGGAGATCCAACCAGTCCATTCTGAAGGACATCTGCCCTGGAATTTATTTGAAAGGAATGATGTTAAAGCTGAAACTCCAGTTCTTTGGCCACCTCATATGAAGTGTTGACTCATTGGAAAATACTTTGATGCTGGGAGAGATTGGGGGCAGGAAGAGAAGGGGACGACAGAAGATGAGATGGCTGGATGGCATCACTAACTCGATGGACATGAGTCTGAGTGAACTCTGGGGGTTGGTGATGGATAGGGAGGCCTGGCATGCTGCAATTAATGGGGTCGCAAGGAGCTGGACATGACTGAGCAACTGGACTGACTAACTAACTGACTGAGGTGGTTCCAGATTTGGGCCAGAGTTGAGATCAGCTATTTCTAGGTTTTCCTGAAATCAACCACTAAATGGACACTCTGGGGGCATGAAAATTAGCAATAATCAGTTGCTCTCATAGGGCATAAACAAACCCTCTTTCTTTCAATCTTTCATTCAACATGAAGAGAACATTGAAGTATTTAACAGCTTTTCAGGACAAACTGTTAGCTTCCTGATGATGTTTGAATAGTGGCAGTTGTCCATATGGGAGTGAACTGAAGGATATAGTAATTTCAAGTGACATTATTCACTAAGCAGCCCTGAAATAATAAGTTTGGTAACAACAAACAGATCATTACTCAGCTGGGTGGCATTTGAATTAGTATCCTAAAAACTCCCACTGTTTTGTTTCCAAAGCTGAGTCTCTTTCTTAAAACACCATGAAAATTAGCATGACTAGAATGGTTAGACATTTTCCTAATTCCTCCAAACTCAAAGTATACACTATATGTAGCCATCTTCCTCTAGATTTGAATGGGAATGTTACTCATGCAGTTGTGTCCGACTCTTTGCAATCCCATGGATTGTAACCCACCAGGCTTCTCTGTCCTTGGAATTTTCCAGACAAGAATACTGGAGTGGGTAGCCATATCCTTCTCTAGGAGATCTTCCCAACCCAGGAATTGAACCTTGGTCTCCTGCACTGAACCTGGCTTCCCTGGTGGCTCAGAGGTTAAAGCGTCTGCCTGCAATGCAGGAGACCAAGGTTCAATCCCTGGGTTGGGAAGATCCCCTAGAGAAGGATATGGCTACCCACTCCAGTATTCTTGCCTGGAGAATGCCATGGATGGAGAAGCCTGGTGGGCTACAGTCCACGGGGTCGCAAAGAGTCGGACACGACTGAGCGACTTCACTTACTTACTTACTCCTGCATTGTAGGCAGATTCTTTACTATCTGAGCCACAAGGTAAACTCTATTTTTTAGTTATACTAAAAATCCTGGAGAAATGCAGAAACTTTGCTAAAGAATATTTCCTGTTTTGAGCTCTTTGATGTTAGTGTAATCTCCCACTGTTAATCTTCACAGTATATCTGAACTCTTAATCTCAGATTGTTCTGTGGGAATTAAAACAGAAAATAATTCATTAGGATGAATTATGTGAGTCTTTGTGAAACCGCAGCTCTAGCAGTAAGCATAAAAATGCACCCTACAGCTTGAAATTAGGGATTAAGAAGGCTGAGTGCCAAAGACTTGGTGTTTTCAAATGTGATGCCAGAGAAAACGCCTGAGAGTCCCTTGGGCTGCAAGGAGACCAGAACAGTCAATGCTAAGGGAAATCAACCCTGAATATTCATTGGAAGGACTGATGCTGATGCTGAAGCTGAAGTTCCAATATTCTGGCCACCTGATGCAAAGAGCTGACCTATTGGAAAAGACCTTGATGCTGGGAAAGATGGAGAGTAACAGAAGAAGTGGCTGGCAGAGGATGGGATGGTTAGATAGCATCACCAACTCTGTGGTCATGAATTTGAGCAAACTGCAAAAGGTAGTGAAGGATATGGAAGCCTGGTGTGCTGTAGTTCATGGGGTCACAAAGAGTTGGATACTACTGAGTAACTGAACGGCAACAACATATGTAATGCATATACATATATGAATGTATAGATAGACTCTAAATTGCCAAACACAAGTATATTATTGGAGAGTGCATACACCTTGAGATTATCAGCTATTCCTTAAAAATACTTTAAATTTATTGAGCTACAAAAATACTGGAATAGGAATAATTTACCTAGTTCTCTCCATTTAATTTCAAAAGGGTTCAGCAAATTTTGAGGTTTGTTACAAGACTCACTCAGCACACACATATGTGTGAGCACATTTGGGGAATACTTAATATATGCCATTATTTGAAATTACAGATAGCTCAGTTAATAGAAATGCAAAATCTGCTGTTCTCTTTGTCTTTTAAAAATTATTTCCATGTGTTGTAATTTGGCATGGTGCAATTTGTTTGGAAAATTAAAGTAATAAAACCTTAGTTTGTTGTGTGTCTGAATGGTGGCAATGATTGTCTCAGTGGGTGGCTGCAAATGTGGGCAGAAGTCATTGTCAAGATATGCAGACAGAATAAATACTATTTACTAAAGGCTAATGTATAAGAACTAATAATAAACATATTGTTGCATGAAAAATTACCTCCCTAGGAGAGCTTGAACAGTTAGTGTCAGTGCAGTTAGCATGCATATGTTTTTCCTTCTAAACCACTAAAATAACCTTCTGGAGAAAAGAATCCAGAGCAGCCATCTCTTTGTCACCTTTTTATGTCATGCTATCTGGGGTTATGTGGTAGACTATGAAGTTAGTAGTAATTAATAATGATTATAGTTGCTGGATATTAATATTTTAGAAGCATGAAAATGATTATTGTAATCATAGGAAGCACCATAAATACATGTAATTGTGATAATGCTGGCTATCATTTTAGTAATTTAGAAAATTAGTGCATAAAAAGTGAACAGTGAGGGACAATTTAGAGTGTGTGAATATGTATGTAAGAGGAAAATTATTACAGGGCAAAGCTAATCAGCTGGACAAGAAATTTTTCTGAAACTGTTCATTCTCAAACTTTCTTCAGTAGGAAATTTGAATTTTCCCAATGTATGACCCCTTAAAAAGCACAATATTTTTGAAAAATTGCTTTGGATCTATAAAGTTCTAATTACAAGGCACAGAAATTAGATCCTTAGTCAAAAGGATCTAATGCATTGAGATTTTAAAATATCAGCATGGATCAAAGACAAAGATGTACTGCTCTAAGTGTATCCCATAAGTCTTTTTTTCTGTGATGAATTCTTTCAAAACTTCAAGTGAACTTGTCTTTGCTTTGAAAGAATCTTGTCAAAACTGGTTATCTTGATCCTCTTGAATGGTGAATATGTGAAAGTGTCGGACTCCTCTAATAAGCAATTTATGTTGAACTTTTCAATTAATACCACAATAACCCTATGAGATCAGTAATATTACTATATCCATTTTACCAGAGAGAGACAAAGAGATGTTGAGTAGTTTGTCCAAGGATGCACAGTTGGCAAGTAGCAAAACTGCTATCAAACTCAGGATGACTCCAGAATTCCCAAGCCTAAGGCCACTTCTCTATATTACTGTGCATGGAATTTAAAAACAACATAGTCAGGAAAGCACATATGAGTTTTATAGGGTTTTTTTTTTTTTTTGTCTTTTTTTTAAGGGGTGGGGTGTGTGGTTATTTTTATTTATTTATTTTTGGCCATGTCATGGGACACAGAATCTTGGTTTTACATATCCCCTGCAGTAGAGGCAAGAAGTCTTAACCTCTGGACCGCCCAGGAAGTCCCAATTTTATATTTTTCAGCTCCTTCTTTTGCAAAGGCCATACATGGATAATGTCCCAGATTATAGGGCTGGTTCAGATTAAGATACACAATGGATATGACGTAAGAATAAGTATTAGAATATTATATTGGAGGATGATTAAGGATTAGTAGCATGATATTTGTAACATACACTAAATCTGAGAGGTTAAAAATAAGAATCCAAGACAGAAGCCAAGAACTAGAACAGAGGTGTGTGTGAACAAGATGCAATGGGAGACCAGGTGAGGGGGTTTCTGAATGATTATGTATCACAGGAGCTAGTGTGAGTGAGGAACATACTTATAAAGTGTACTCTTTAGGTGATACATAGGTGCATTAATAGCAGTGTATAGTAAAATAACAGGTAGTTAAATACATGGTTAAACATTGAAATTTGTTTCTCATTATTGATATGTATTCAAAAGTTATCCCTGATATTATACATTTATATATATATATATGCTGCTAAGTTGCTTCAGTCATGTCCAACTCTGTTCGACCCCATAGACGGCAGCCCATATATCAGATGCTTAAATTTAAAGCACAAAATCTATGATTATATAATTAAATACTATGAATACTAGAAAAGCAGGACTTAGCAGTGAATTCATGTGTGTTATCAGTGGACAGCTCATAGAAATATGCAAAATCATAAATAAATCAGAAAAATATAATTTTTTACTTTTATTCTTTTTACCATTAGTATACTTTTGTTATCAAAAAAACTGCACAAGATAATGTATTTATCTTCTGCATCCTTCTTCACATTTATTTCCTTACATGAATGTTACCTTCCTTCCTCACAGAATATCTTTGTCCTTGTTGTTTCCAGTTTCCAGATCAAGTTAATACTTTTCAGGAGAATATTCCCTTGATTATCCCAATGGAGGCTAACCACTGTTTCATGTGAATTTTAAAAGTAACACCAACTTGAAACTTTAAAAATTAAATTTTTATATACTTTATGTCTTCAACTGAATTGTAGGTCTTTGGGGATTATAATTTATTAGATTTCTTTCTTTGTGTACATATATATATACATATATATACTGATTGAAGTAAACTTCATCAAATTACGTTAATCAACTATCATTTACTATCATTTATCATACACCAGTTTTTATTTTTTTTCTTTTTATTTTTTTTAAATTTTATTTTTACTTTGTTTTACTTTACAATACTGTATTGGTTTTGCCATACATTGATGTGAATCCACCACGGGTGTACATGCGTTCCCAAACATGAACCCCCCTCCCACCTCCCTCCCCATAACATCTCTCTGGGTCATCCCCATGCACCAGCCCCAAACATGCTGTATCCTGCATCAGACATAGGCTGACGATTCGATTCTTACATGATAGTATACATGGTACAATGCCATTCTCCCAAATCATCCCACCCTCTCCCTCTCCCTCTGAGTCCAAAAGTCCATTATACACATCTGTGTCTTTTTTGCTGTCTTGCATACAGGGTCATCTTTGCCATCTTTCTAAATTCCATATATATGTGTTAGTATACTGTATTGGTGTTTTTCTTTCTGGCTTACTTCACTCTGTATAATCGGCTCCAGTTTCATCCATCTCATCAGAACTGATTCGAATGTATTCTTTTTAATGGCTGAGTAATACTCCATTGTGTATATGTACCACAGCTTTCTTATCCATTCATCTGCTGATGGACATCTAGGTTGTTTCCATGTCCTGGCTATTATAAACAGTGCTTCGATGAACATTGGGGTACATGTGTCTCTTTCAATTCTGGTTTCCTCGGTGCATACACCAGTTTTTAGATGCTTAGATTAGAAGGAATAAAGAAGTAATCATTGAACAAATACATGGTTCTTTTCTCAAACATCTCATCATTTGTTGGAAGGAGTGTAACAGTCTGCATAAGCTAAGTTTTGCTGCCACAACAAATGGCTACCAAATTCTAGCTTCTGACAAATAAAAATAGTTTGTATATCTCACGGAGTACACATCCATTGAAATTTAGCTAGTCTCTGCTTCATAATCTGCACTCCAGGATTCAAACTGACAAAACAATCTGGTCACGACACAGAGGTAAAAGAAATCGCAAACCATGTTCTGGCTTTAAAGCTTCTCCCCAAATCACACACAAAGCTCACTGCCACATCTTTTGGCAAATGTTAATTACATTTCTGCTGATACATTCTACAAAGGTGGGATATATCTTCTAGGAGTGGGGGTGGGTAACTCAGACAGAGAATGTTTACTGAATTGTAGTTCAAGTTACCTCAAGGTGAAAGAAATAACACAGTAATGAAAACCTTTGTCAGAGAGGATATCTATTTTGCTTTTTGGAAGCTTCCCATGGTAGATTGTCAAATCACCTGCTATCAGCATTGGAAAGAATGTTAAAAGTCATCTAATTCACCAATCTATTCAAGGCAATCAATAACTGCATGTTGATGGAGATTAAATAAGTGTGGAAGTCAATAAATATGCAGTAATACCATAGGATCATTTCACCCAGATAAGATAAATTTTTGTGAATATGAGAAAAAAAATATGTGAATGAATAATCTACTCCAGGAAATTGTTTCAGAATTCTACACACAATATGTATAGATAGTGGCACTGTGAACTTTTTTACCCCACGACATTTTATTGGATCAATGTTTAGATCTGAAATTTCTTAACAAAAGCACAGATGATAATTTAATAATTCTGTGAATACATAAAAGCTTTTGTAACTGAATTTTAAGGGACTTACTAGTACCATTCTTATGCTAAAATTAATCTATATTTCAAAGAACAGAGTGAAATCTGAGAATTTATTTTTACTATTTTTCTATTTTATTTAAATCTTACTACCATCCGTTTTATATAATAAGACAAGCCATGCTTTTTGTATGATATATTACTCATCTGTAATCTGTTCATATTAATTTAGTGGATCTTTCCTATTAATTTGCTAATAATTTGTCTATGTAATATAATATGACAAGTTTCAATATGTATAGTAAAGATATTTCTTTTTATAATACTTATTTTAGCAATTTAGTAAGGGCAATGATTAATATGAAAACAAACAACTGCATTTCTATATACCAGCTAAAGAAAATGAAATTTCTAGGAATAAACCAGTATGAGTAAGACTTCAGTACAAAATCTTTAAGGTGTTATTAAGAAAAATCAAAGACAGAGAAAATAGTGGAATATACCATATTTATGTTTGGAAAACTGTTTTAAGTATGCCAATTCTACTCAAATATATAAAATATAATCCCAATCAAAATACAAGAAGTTTGGGAGAAAAGTGATGATCTAATTCTAAAATTTTTATAGAAATGCAAAAGCCAAAGAAGTCAAGACATTCTAAAAGATGAGCCAAGTGGAAGCACTTGTCCTGCCAGATATTATAAAACTAGAGTAATTAAGTTAAGACAGCACATAATTAGGCCAGAGATGAATACATAGACCAATAATAATAAAGAACAGTGAAAGGACTCATGCATCAACTGACTTTTTTTCTATATGAAATTAGTTGAATACTTTAGAAAGGCTCAATGAAGTAAGATTTCTAAAATATATTGATACTGATTTAGGTGGAGGTGGTGGTGTTTAGTTGCTAAATTGTGTCTGATACGTTTGTAACCCCAGGGACTGTTGCCCGCCAAGCTCCTCTGTCCATGGGATTTCCCAGGCATGGATACTGGAAGAGATTGCCATTTCCTTCTCCAGGGGATATTCCTGACCCACAGATCAAACCCATGTCTCTTGCATTGACAGGTGGATTATTTACCATGGAACCACCAGGGAAACCCAGGTATAGGTGAAATACATATAAAAGACATGGGAGAGGGAGAAGGTAGGATGACGTGAGAGAGTAGTATTGAAACATATATGTTACCATATGTAAAGTGGATCAGTTCAGTTCAGTCACTCAGTCGTGTCCGACTCTTTGCGACTCCATGAATTGCAGCATGCCAGGCCTCCCTGTCCATCAGCAACTCCCAGAGTTCACTCAGACTCACGTCCATTGAGTCCGTGATGCCATCCAGCCATCTCATCCTCGGTCGTCCCCTTCTTCTCCTGCCCCCAATTCCTCCCAGCATCAGAGTCTTTTCCAATGAATCAACTCTTCGCATGAGGTGGCCAAAGTACTGGAGTTTCAGCTTTAGCATCATTCCTTCCAAAGAAATCCCAGGGCTGATCTCCTTCAGAATGGACTGGTTGCATCTCCTTGCAGTCCAAAGGATTCTCAAGAGTCTTCTCCAACACCACAGTTCAAAAGCATCAATTCTTCTGTACTCAGCTTTCTTTATAGTCCAACTCTCACATCCATACATGACCACTGGAAAAACCATAGATAGCCAGTGGGAATTTGCTATGTGGTGCAGGGAACCAAAGTGGGTGCTCAGTGATAACCTTGACGATGGGATGGAGAGGGACATGGGAGGGAGGTTTAAGAGGGAGAGGACATATGTATACCTATGGCTGATTTATGCTGATGTATGGCAGAAGCCATCACAATATTTTATAGTAATTTTCTTCCAATTAAAAATAAATTTTTTAAAACATATGGAAAAAATAGTTAAAATCTGGGAGAAGTCTCTCCTAAGATTATTTCTTGTCTCTACATTCTGGCTTCTTTTGAGGAAAACCCACACTGCAAATTATACAGAATGGATTATGGCTGGGTTTATAATTGAAAACAAAAACAAAAACCCTGATGTAGAGCTTTTGTCAGAAAATTCATACATACTTATATTCATTCATATTACTTTGGCAGGTCAAAATTTTGGACAATAAATATGTAATTATATACTATAAATTAAGTTTATAGTGTTACTATTTTTTCTGCTTTATTGTTATTTTTTATTAACTAACCTCCAGCACTGAATGTAAAGTATCAAAATGTTTCTACTGTGCTTCTTATCATGTATTTTTTTTTTAATTTTAAAATCTTTAATTCTTACATGCGTTCCCAAACATGAACCCCCCTCCCACCGCCCTCCCCACAACATCTCTCTGGGTCATCCCCATGCACCAGCCCCAAGCATGCTGCACCCTGCGTCAGACATAGACTGGCGATTCAATTCTTACATGATAGTATACATGTTAGAATGCCATTCTCCCAAATCATCCCACCCTCTCCCTCTCCCTCTGAGTCCAAAAGTCCGTTATACACATCTGTGTCTTTTTTCCTGTCTTGCATACAGGGTCGTCATTGCCATCTTCCTAAATTCCATATATATGTGTTAGTATACTGTATTGGTGTTTTTCTTTCTGGCTTACTTCACTCTGTATAATTGGCTCCAGTATTTTTATGCTTATCATAAAGAAAAGCTTACAAAGAATAAATTCAGTGGGTTTCTTTGGGGACATCTACAGTTTTGTACTTTGGACTGCATATTAAGCATAAAAAATTCTATTTCTTTCAGGACAGGAAAATTGGTGTGGAGAAAAATATTTCCTTTGAGTTCAGTTCAGTTCAGTCCCTTAATTGTGTTCAACTCTGCGACCCCATGGACTGCAGCATGCCAGGCTTCCCTGTCCATCACCAACTCTCAGAGCCTACTCAAACTCACATCCGTTGAGTCGGTGAGTGGTAGTTTTCAGTAAGACATGGGTAAGATGTGATTCAGTGTTCAATATAACAGTACTTTCTTGTAACTAAGAACTCTAAAGACACATACTTAAAGTGTCAACTAATAAGAATTGCTATTACAAAACCATTTTACTTCTCATAAAATAGCATAATCTCACGCTTCCTTTACCACAGTCCCCCTGCCTCCTTATATTTTATCTTATTTAGTTATATCTTCTGTTAATTAAAAAATGATTTTTTTAAATAACTTTTTTTCTAATGCCTTAAGAACTTACTTTTCTTATAAATGTTGAGGAGTTTTTACCAGAGGGATCTCATTTTTTCTCAATTCTTTTTAAATGAAATAAAATTTATTCTATATTTCATTAAAATAATGTCAGTATATGGCATATGCATATAACTTGAAAAATTAAAATGTTCAGAAGACTATATTATGCCTGGTTCTATGGCTTGAAGGGAGAAGGAAATGGCAACTCACGCCAGTACTCTTGCCTGGAGAATCCCATGGACAGAGGAGCCTGGCTGGCCATGGTTCCTGGGGCTGCAGAGGGTTGGATACAACTGAAGTGACTAAGCATGCACACATGGCTCAAAGACAACCACTTAATACTTGCTGCAAATAATTTTAATGTTTTATTTTTACATATTTTATTTTTACATACATTTTAAAATGTAACAACCTTTGTCATTCATGTGACATTTTATCATAAATGGTTTACTTATAAATTTAAACAGAGAAAGATAATTTTACTTTTAATATTTCAAAATAAGTTTATTCTAGGAGAGCTAAAAAAAAATTGTGTATTGAAACATAAAGATTTTTGTGATTTAAGCACAATGTTACCTTGAAAGTGAGAAATCACTGTAAAATGAGAAATTTTTCTACCAAAGAATAAAGCTTTCTTGATTGAAAAATGAATATGTATCCTTTTCAATCTTGATTAGAAAATTATGCTTCTTCAGCACAACCCCTGTGCGGAAGAATATAAGCATATTACATAGGTTTTGTCAGTTGAATGCGCCACTGCTTATGGCAAAAGCCATAAAAACGAGGACAGTTTATGGCTTATTCCAATGGAGAAATCTAGCATATTTGGTCAAGAGTAATAGTGGTAGTGGAACTGGGAGTCAAAACACAAAGATAAAAGTGTCTGACATGAGTAAAACCTGCTAAACAGTCTAACTAGCTCTGACACTCTCTGGGGTAGTATAAGTCTATGTTTTGGCTCACTGGAGTCATTTTCCCCAAAGTCATTTCCTTAGCTCTATTACACAGCTATTTTTATTGAATCTGTGAGCTACCCCATTATAAATATTTTTATACTGGATCTAAGCAGCTTTAGTTTCTGGTTTGCAACCAGGAACCCTGACTGGGACAGAATTACAGGGCACTAAAGTTAGACTCTGTCACTGGCAAGTCATCCTCAAACTGACAAAATAAATAAGCAATCTTCAACTTGAAATAGTTATTCTCTGGCAACTGAATGTCTTATTTCCCTTTATAAATGATAAAATAATCTCTAGGATGGCTTCAATCTGTGTTTTAAAATGTTTAAATTACACAGTGTGGGTAGGAAAATGATCACAGTTGATATAACAACTAAGCTTCATTCCTCCCTATACTCCTAAGTTATGAAAAGTGACTATTACATTTGGAGTTTCCAAAATAACCATTTTAACTGTACTGATGTCAAATTGTATATCTCTATATTAGCTTCACCAATGTTTTTATTTAATTAACCTGATACATACAACCATTATCTATCATGTTTTATAAATTAAGGGTGTCATGTGTTTTGAATCTTGTAAAGATTATTTTTATTGTTCCTTATTTGTGGCTTATCATGCTCTAAGAACATTACTAGTTATCTTTCAATTAGATTTTTGACATTGAGAAAAGTATTTAATTTCTACATGCTGATATTATCAGGGTAAAATCATGATGATACTTTTAATCTAATTCATTAGGAATTTGTCTGTCATACAAATAGTCCTTAGATCTATAGGGAAAGAAAAGATAAATAATACTTTAGATTATGTCTCAAAAGATGTAGAAGAAGAGATGGTCAAAAAAGTTAAGATGAAAGGCATGTAAACACATGCTTTTATAGAGTTTCTAAATAAGGCAAACTTCCTAGAGGAAGTATTATTTGAGCTGGGCTTCAAAGGGTAAGATTTAAATAGTTAGAGACAGAAAAAGGGTGTTCTTAAAATTGGGGATTACATTTAAAAGGTGACGATAAGAAGAGAAAACATTTTATGAGCTGTATAGTGTTTGCAAAAGGATATAACAAATATAGAGAAATTGAAAAGAGGTTAAAAAAAAAATAACACTTGACGTTCCACTAACCAAATGTATCCAGTTAATTGTTAAAAGTCTTCATCTCTCAAAGCATTTGTTTTACATAATTAGAATTACAGGATACCTGCTATTTATTAAACATTTTTTTTCTCAGCAGTATATCATGGATTTTATAGCACCAATAAATGTATATCTGTTATCAAAACTTTAATAATTGCATAGTTTTTTAATTTATTTTAATTGGAGGCTAATTACTTTACAATATTGTATTGGTTTTGCCATACATCAACATGAATCCGCCATGGGTGTACACGTGTTCCCGATCCTGAACCCCCCTCCCACCTCCTTCCCCATACCATATTCTGGGTCATCCATAGTTTTCAATTTTAAGTGTGGATAATACTAGTTTACCAGTCCTTTTGGTTTCCAATTAATTAATATTAAAAATGCTGCTATGATGAAACCTTGGCATATCTTTTATCTTTCTAAATACCAGCTCCTAAGTAGGATGGCTGGATGGCATCACTGACTCGATGGACGTGAGTCTGAGTGAACTCCGGGAGTTGGTGATGGACAGGGAGGCCTGGCGTGCTGTGATTCACGGGGTCACAAAGAGTCGGACATGACTGAGCGACTGAACTGAACTGAACTGAAGTTTAACTAGAAGTTGGAATGCTACAATATACATAGTATACATTTTGTTTCATATTACCAAATTATCTAGTAATAAAGGCCTTTTTTAAAATTTTTATTTTTACTTTGTTTTACTTTACAATACTGTATTGGTTTTGCCGTACATTGACATTAATCCACCACCGGTGTACATGCATTCCCAAACGTGAACCCCCCTCTCACCTCCCTCCCCACAACATCCCTCTGGGTCATCCCCGTGCACCAGCCCAAGCATGCTGTATCCTGCATTGGACATAGACTGGCAATTCGATTCTTACATGATATTATACATGTTTCAATGCCAGTCTCCCAATCATCCCATCCCAGGGATGCAAGGATTCCTCAATATCTGCAAATCAATCAATGTAATTCACCACATTAACAAATTGAAAAATAAAAGCCATATGATTATCTCAATAGATGCAGAGAAGGCTTTTGACAAAATTCAACATCCATTTATGATAAAAACTCTCCAGAAAGCAGGAATAGAAGGAACATACCTCAATATAATAAAAGCTATATATGACAAACCCACAGCAAACATTATCCTCAATGGTGAAAAATTGAAAGCATTTCCCCTAAAGTCAGGAACAAGACAAGGGTGCCCACTTTCACCGTTACTATTAAACATAGTTCTGGAAGTTTTGGCCACAGCAATCAGAGCAGAAAAAGAAATAAAAGGAATCCAAATTGGAAAAGAAGTAAAACTCTCACTGTTTGCAGATGACATGATCCTCTAAATAAAGGCCTTTAGAATAGACAATTTCACCAAAAATGAATGAAAGAATACCTCAAAGGGCAGTTGATACTTCGAAGAAAAAATTGTGCCGTGTTTTGTAAGCTCTGGCTTAAGGACAAGTTATGGGGGTGGTGTATGGTGACTGAAGTTCCAAAGAAATTCTGCTATATTTCTGGCCTGAGAAACCATAGGACAAAGAACCAGTATTAGTCACTAGAGAGTGAGGGTCAATGCTGGGGATAAAACAGCCAGAATAGGAGCGTCAGTGTAAAGTCAGCCAACTCTCTAGTTGAACCCTGAACTAGACATATTCAGAGCACAATCAGAGGGATTCAGCTAAAGACAAAAGACCTAAACCAAGTTTGAAGCTGATTCTCTAAACATCAGTTTCGCAATTGCATACAGAGGAACCTGGTGGGCTACAATCCATGGGGTCACAAAGAGTCAGACATGACTGAGCGACTAAGCACAGCACGAGTTAATTACCTAGCAAAATAAAAACACAAGTAGCCTTCAGAAAAATGCAGTGGAATGTAAAGTTTTAACAACATCATGCTCAGAATCCAGTTTCTTAAAATATGAAGAAGGAAAATGTGGCTCATTATTTTTTATTGTTGTTCCCTGACCAGGAACTGAACCCAGACCCTTGGCAGTGAGAGTGCAGAGTCCTAACTACTGGACCATCAGGGAATTTCCTGACTCATTTTAAATATCAAATATAATCAAAAGAAGGAGACACCAAGGATACCCATATGTTGGATAAAGTCTTTATCATACAAGGACTTTAAAAGAGCTTTTATAGCTAAGAAAAGGAAAATAAGTTTGAGATGAATGCAAAAGTCATAAATTTGAGCAGAAAAATAAAAGGTTCATCGGATGAACTTAAAAGCAAAATGGAGATAACAAAAGAAAAAAAATCAGTGAAATTAAAAAAGAATCAATGGAGACTATACAATGTGAACAACAGAGAAAAAATTTATAATAGAAACAGTATTTCAGAAACGTGAAAGACAATCTCAAAAGGTCTAATAAAACTACACGGAGTCAAAGGTGGAGTGGGCCAAAAATATATAGAACAAATACTAGAAAAATTTATGCTCAAAAATTTCTCAAATTTAGTGAAATAAAATTATCTATTCAAACAAAACAGCAAATTTTGAACTAGAGAAATACAAAGAAAACTAAGCTAATTGTATAGATCAGTTAACATATAAAAAGAAAATATTGATGACAAATGAAAAGAGAAAGGGTAAATAAGACCAGTTACAAAATGCTCACATTTTCTAGACATTGCCCAAAATTAATACTGAGTAGACCGTGAAGTTTAAGAGGCATACTGTAGCCTCTAGAGCAATTACAAACAGTAGTAATGCAGAGACGTATATATAAAAAAAAGAAATCCTTAAAATGTATTGTGATTAACTGCAATGTGCTAGCACAGTGGGTAAAACTATAAAGAGTTAAACATAAATATCAATAACCATAAAAACCATTTTTTGTTACAGATGTAGGAGTAACAGGTTATATGAAAGCAATAACTCCTAAATCCTGTCTTTTTCACTTATTAGTCACCTATATAGAGAGAGACAGCTCAGAGAAATTAGATTTGGAGAGTTAAAATAAAACACACATTACCATGGTGTTAGGAGTGGTAAGGGAATTTACTTTTTTTTTTTTTCATTCATTTTGGAGATACATACATGTAAGTTTACATTTACATGTATAATGTTCTGTATATACCATTTCAAAAATTAAGATGAGTGATAAGTGTCACATAAAAGACTGAGTAATAATTATATGATGAAATATACAACAATGCAATTTAATTGATTAACTGCTGGGTCATACTTTTAAAGAATAAGGTCAAATGGGTCAAAGGCCTAAATGCAAGGCCAGAAACCATGAAACTCCTAGGGGAAAACATAGGCAGGGCATTCTTTGACATAAACCATAGAAATTTTTTTTTTGATCTCTCAGGAAATAAAAGCAAAAATAAATAAGTGGGACTGTAAAAGATTTTGCACAGCAAAGGAAACCATAGATAAAATGAGAACACAACCTACTGAATGGAAGAAAATATTCACAAATTACTTGATCCATAAGGGGATAATCTTCAAGATAGGTAAACAGCTCATGCAACTCAATATCAAAAACAACCTAGTTTAAAAAAATGGGCAGAAGAATTGTTTAAACATTTTTCCAAAGAGGACTTGCCGATGGCTAACAGGCACATGAAAACATGTTCAACGTAGCTAATCAGAGAAATGCAAATCAAAACCACAATGAGAGATCACCTCACACCTGCCAGAATCAATCTCATCAAAAAGAACGCAAATAACAAATGTTGGTAAGTATATGGAGAAAACGGAACCTTTCCACACTGTCGGTGGGAATGTAAATTTGTATAGTCACTACGGAAAACAGTATGGAGGTTTCTCAAAAACTGATATAGAACTACCATACAACACAAAAATTTCACTCCTGGGTATATAACCCCCCCCCAAAAAAAACAAACAAACAACCCCAAACCAAGAAACACTAATCTGAAAACATACATACATCCAATGTTCACAGGAGCATTACTAACAATGCCAACATATGGAAGCAACCTGTGTCTATCAAGAGATGAATGGATAAAGATGTATACACACACACACATACACACACACACACACACACACACACACACACACACACACACCCTAATGGAATACCACTCAACCACAAGAGTAAATGAAGTTTTGCCATTAGTAGTAACATGGATGGACTTGGAGGATATTATGCCAAATGAAGTAAGTCAGAAAGAAAAAAAAAATGCTGTGTAAAGTGTGAAAGTTGCTCAATCACCTCCGACTCTTTGCAGACCCACGGAGCCCCTGCCAGGCTCCTCTGTCCATGGAATTCTTCAGGCCAGAATACTGGAGTGGGTAGCTGTTCCTTTCTCCAGGAATTCTCTTCTCCAGGTGATTTTCCCAATCCAGGAATCGAATCCAGGTCCCCTGAATTGCTGGGGGATTCTTTACTGTCTGAGCCACCAGGGAAGCCCAAGAATACTGGAGTGGGTAGCCTAACCCTTCTCCAGGGTATCTTCCTGACCCAGGAATGGAAATGGAGTCTCCTGCATTGCAGGTGGATTTTTTTACTAGCAGAGCTACCAGGAAACCCCAAAATGTTGTATGATATCACTTATACATGGCATCTATAAAACACAACAAATTAATGAATATAACAACAAGAAAACAGACTCACAGGCTGCTTGAATTAATACTCTGTGAAGGCACATATATTAATAGGATGGCAAGCTAGAACTTCTAGAGAGGAGGAGACCCCAATTTGGATTCTTCTAGAGCGGGAATAACCACAGATATTTAAGAAAATTGGCATCTTACATGTGACTAAAGTATTTAGCACTTTGTGTAACTAACTATTCTACTTCAAGAAATTGCTGCCTTTGGGAAAGAGAAGAAACTTGTTCTCATGTTTTCATTATCAAAAGAGAACTAAGACACATGTTTACCTATGGCTGATTCATGTTGATATGTGGCAGAAACCAGCACAATATTGTAAAGCAATTATCCTCCAATTAAAAATAAATAAAAAAATAAAAAATAAATTAATTTTTTTAAAAATTAAGAAATGGGAGAATTGTATGCTATATGAATCACACCACCAAAAGGCTATTAAAAATACAAATGAGAACCAAGATATCTAGAATAACTCACAGATCCAATTACAAGACAGTCCAAAATAAATAAGGATTGCTGCTGCTGCTGCTAAGTCGCTTCAGTCCGGGCCAACACTGTGCGACCCCACAGATGGCAGCCCACCAGGCTCCCCCTTCCCTGGGATTCTCTAGGCAAGAACACTGGAGTGGGTTGCCATTTCCTTCTCCAATGCATGAAAGTGAAAAGTGAAAGTGAACTCACTCAGTTATATCCGACTCTTAGGGACACCATGGACTGCAGCCTATCAGGCTCCTTCATAAGAAGCATCAAATGATAGGTAAGTTACAACAGCAAATTCTTCTTAGTATCCATGAAAATACTGGGAAGGATGGTTGACTTCCCATAGTTTTAAGTGGGAGACTTCCCAAGTTATTTTACCCAAATAATAAAAGGAATGATAGCTCTACGATGCTAAAATATTGAAGCTAAAACCGTTATTTTGGATGACCACAAAAATTAAAACTTTTAGTAGTATATAAATGGTATAATACTACTTGATTGGTAAACTTTCCTTGGGACACAATACATATTTTTAGGGTTTTTTAGGCACATAGGTTTTCAGAGGAGAAAACTTGATAAAAATATATAACAGCTGTGCTAACACTGAGTAAATAAATAAGCAAAAATATATTAATTGAATTCTGGTTTTAGGTTTCTATATATTCACCTAAATATGTTAGCAGAATATGAATTTACAAAGTTAAGTGATTACTAAAGCTTTTCTTAGACTGAAATCTTTTTTGAGTTTGAAGAGAAAAAATTCAGATCATGAGTAAATATAACAAAACAACAGACCAAAATTAGCTGTCTTCAATACTTTACAGAATTCTCTGGAGAATGAGTGAAAGAATGAATGAATGACTAAATTAAAGGGAAGTAATGAATTTTCAGTAGGTCAAAAGGCTGTGAGAAATTTCTGTTATACCTTATCAAGTGCTGATTAGGTTATAAATTCAGGATTTCCATGACTAAAATGAAATTTCTGTTATACCTTATTAAGTGGTGATTAGGTTATAAATTCAGGATTTCCATATGACTAAAAATTGAGGAGCTATTTATAAGCAAATTTGGAAAACTCAGCAGTGGCCACAGGACTGGAAAAGGTCAGTTTTCATTCCAATCCCAAAGAAAGGCAATGCCAAAGAATGCTCAAACTACCACACAATTGCACTCATCTCACACGTTAGTAAAGTAATGCTCAAAATTCTCCAAGCCAGACTTCAGCAATACGTGAACCTTGCACTTCCAGATGTTTACTGGATTTAGAAAAGGCAGAGGAACCAGAGATCAGATGGCCAGCATCCGCTGGATCATGGAAAAAGCAAGAAAGTTCCAGAAAAACACCTATTTCTGCTTTATTGACTATGCCAAAGCCTTTGACTATGTGGATCACAATAAACTGTGGAAAATTCTGAAAGAGATGGGAATACCAGACCACTTGACCTGCCTCTTGAGAAACCTTATGCAGGTCAGGAAGCAACGGTTAGAAGTGGACATGGAACAACAGACTGGTTCCAAACAGGAAAAGGAGTATGTCAAGGCTGTATATTGTCACCCTGCTTATTTAACTTCTATGCAGAGTACATCATGAGGAATGCTGAGCTTGAGGAAGCACAAGCTGGACTCAAGATTGCCTGGAGAAATATCAAGAACCTCAGATATGTAGATGACACCACCATTATGGCAGAAAGTGAAGAAAACTAAAGAGGCTCTTGATGAAAGTTAAAGTGGACAGTGAAAGAGTTGGCTTAAAGCTCAGCATTCAGAAAGTGAATATCATGACATCTGGTCCCATCGATTCATGGGAAATAGATGGGGAAACAGTGGAAACAGTGTCAGACTTTATTTTTTTGGGCTCCGAAATCACTGCAGATGGTGATTGCAGGCATGAAATTAAAAGACGCTTACTCCTTTGAAAAAAAGTTATGGCCAACCTAGATAGCATATTGAAAAGCAGAGACGTTACTTTGCCAACAAAGGTCTGTCTAGTCCAGGCTATGGTTTTTCCAGTAGTCATGTATGGATGTGAGAGTTGGACTGTGAAGAAAGCTGAGAGCCAAAGAATTGATGCTTTTGAACTGTGGTGTTGGAGAAGACTCTTGAGAGTCCCTTGGACTGCAAGGAGATTCAACCAGTCCATTCTGAAAGAGATCAGCCCTGGGATTTCTTTGGAAGGAATGATGCTAAAGCTGAAACTCCAGTACTTTGGCCACCTCATGTGAAGAGTTGACTCATTGGAAAAGACTCTGATGCTGGGAGGGATTGGGGGCAGGAGGAGAAGGGGACGACAGAGGATGAGATGGCTGGATGGCATCATGGACTCGATGGACGTAAGTCTGAGTGAACTCTGGGAGTTGTTGATGGACAGGGAGGCCTGGCGTGCTGCGATTCATGGCGTCGCAAAGAGTTGGACATGACTGAGCAACTGAGCTGAACTGAACTTATAATTTTTCAGAAGAAATTAAAAATTCCATGTAAGTTGTATACATTCGAATAGAGCGGAATTTTGTAATCATTTTTGCTAGAGAACCAAATATTTGTTTAGGGACCTTGCCTTCTTTTTAGTTTCAATTGTGTTCTCTGCATCTGTGAGTGTGCATGTGTGCTCAGTCATGTCCCGCTGTCTGTGATCCCGTGGAGTGCAGCCCTCCAGGGTCCTCTGTCCATGGGATTTCCCAGACAAGAATACTGGAGTTAAGTGGCCATTTCCTTCTCCAGGGCATCTTTCCCACACAGAGATTGAACCTGCATATTTTGCCTGTCTTGCATTGGCAGGCAAGCTCTTTATTAATGAAACCACGGGAGTCCCCTCAATTATGCTAGTCATTGTTATCCTCAGATAGAAAGAACAGATTTTTCTTATTTCTTTTTGTTGTTGTTGTTTCATCACTTATCATCAATTCAGTTCAGTTGCTCAGTCGTGTCTGACTCTTTGTGACCCCATGAACCTAGCACTCCAGGCCTCCCTGTCCATCACCAACTCCCAGAGTTTACCCAAACTCATGTCCATTGAGTTGGTGATGCCATCCAACCATCTCATCCTCTGTCATCCTCTTCTTCTTCTGTCCTCAATATTTCCCAGCATCAGAGTCTTTTCAAATGAAACAGCTCTTTGTATCAAGTGGCCAAAGTATTGGAGTTTCAGCTTCAGCATCAGTCCTTCCAATGAACAGCCAGGACTGATGTCCCTTAGGAAGGACTGGTTGCATCTCCTTGCAGTCCAAGGAACTCTCAAGAGTCTTCTCCAACACCACAGTTCAAAAGCATCAATTCTTTGGTGCTCAGCTTTCTTTATAGTCCAACTCTCACATCCATATATGACCACTGGAAAAACCATAGCCTTGACTAGATGGACCTTTGTTGGCAAAGTAATGTCTCTGCTTTTTAATATCCTTTCTAGGTTGGTCATAGCTTTTCTTCCAAAGAGCAAGTATCTTTAATTTCATGGCTGCAGTTACCATCTGCAGTGATTTTGGAGCCCCCAAAATAAAGTCAGCAATTGTTTCCCCATCTATTTGCCATGAAGTGATGGTTCAGATGCCATGATCTTAGTTTTCTGAATGTTGAGCTTTAAGCCAACTTTTTCACCCTCCTCTTTCACTTTCAATCAAGAGGCTCTTTAGCTGTTCTTCACTTTCTGCTATAGGGAAGTGTCATCTGCATATCTGAAGTTATTGACATTTCTCCCGACAATCTTGATTCCAGCTTGCGCTTCCTCCAGCCCAGCGTTTCTCATGATGTACTCTGTATATAAGTTAAACTAGCAGAGTGACAATATACAGCCTTGATGTACTCCTTTTCCCTATTTGGAACCAGTCTGTTGTTCCATGTCCAGTTGTAACTGGTGCTTCCTGAGGGCATTACTTACTGAAAATTTCCATAGAGAAATTTATTTCAGCATATTTATTTTTCCTACATATTGTGGCTCAGCTGGTAAAGAATCTGTCTGCAATGTGAGAGATCTGGGTTCGATCTCTGAATTGGGAAGATCCCAGGGAGAAGGGAAAGGCTACCCACTTCAGTATTCTAGCCTGGAGAATTCCATGGACATTATACTCCATGGAGTGGCAAAGAGCTGGACAGGACTGAACACCTTTCACTTTCATTTATGTTCTATCTCTGAATAGAGACTGAAACAAGGCTAGAAATAAAAATAAATTATATGGAACATTAAATAATGACCCCATATCACAGCTGTCCAACAGATCTAGTACTCTGAGGTATACTGATTTAAAGCTTTATTGTGAAATTATTCTTTTCTAAGACATAACAGAAGAGTTTATTGGCATATAACGTTACTTCATTTAAGACTTGCTAATATTTAAAGACTGTAGTAGCAGGATTTTAATTATGACCAATATTTATTATTTTAAAGGTGCCAAAAACACATATCTAATTTTTAAAAGTCTTTTATATTAAAGCAAATAGAGCTTGTTCTCCTTTCCATAAGATGTTAATGAGATGCTAACAAATGCTTGGCGTTTTTAACATAATTAACAGTAGGTTATTTTGAATCTTTCAAACTATTTCGCAATGTGCCTTTTGTTTTTTAATCTCCTCATAAGTAGACATAATAGAACAGTTTAAAATATGAACAAAAATAAAAGCTTTTGAATTTTGATGGATTTTGAAGATATCCTATTGTCCAATGCCATAACTCTCCCAGAAAACGTAGAATGTCATGATCACATCACAGTAACAAAGAAAGTTCTGTGGTTACAAAACTTAAATAAGGCATCTGAAGACAATGATTTTAATCAATTAAAGTTAGAGAATATAATCAGAATATGAAGAAAACCAAAGTAAATCAAAATATTAAATAGCTAATTTAAAACTTGGGGGTTTGACAGTAATTCACATACATAACTTGACCAACTCAGATGGGAAGACCACGGATTACAGGGTCAGGATCCCAGGAGTCTCAGCTTATTCCCTACTTTTCTGACCTCATTTCCACATCTATTAAGAAAAGGGTTTTGGGCTGAATCCTTAGTGACTCTTCCTCCCTAGATTTTATGGTTAAATTATTACAACCAAAACATACATTCCCTCCTAGAGGTTTTTATTTCCTTACATGGCATTCTAACATGTATACTATCATGTAAGAATTAAATCGCCAGTCTATGTCTGACGAAGGATACAGCATGCTTGGGGCTGGTACATGGGGATGACCCAGAGAGATGTTATGGGGAGGGAGGTGGGAGGGGGGTTCATGTTTGGGAAAGCATGTAAGAATTAAAGATTTTAAAATTTTAAAAAAAAAAGAAAAAAAATTACATAGATCTTGGATATTTATGTTACTGGGATCCTGACATTTGCTGACTTACTTTTAATCAGAACACCTCTGAAGAACACTGGATTTATACACAATTGTCTTATAATCCAATTAATGAAAGTTTATTGAATATTTACACATTGAAAAATGAGGGCAATGGTATATATATGAAAACATTACATTTCGGGCCAATATTGGGAGATAAAGTATTACATGGATCAAGTGCCATCCATTTTGCTGTGCATCGTGTTGTATCTATAATACAACTGAAAAATGAGCACTCTCTTCTGTCTCATGGGCAGTTAAAGGAAGATGTGCAGAAAATACCTTTGTGAGCCATATGTTGTTTAAATTAAAAAAAAAAGATTTTTGAGAGGTATAAATTGGAATGCAATAGAAGAAGCTACAGATTTGCAGATGAATGGTTATAAACTTGCAGAGTTCAGATTATGGTGAATTATAAATCACACAGATTATATTACAAATCAACCTGATGGTTTTTCCCAATCTGTGGTCTGACTTTGAATGGAAGGTTATCTTTCTTTTGTTTTCCATTACAACTAATGGTCATGAATCCATCCATATTCTTCCTAGGATTCACTGTAACCAGCAATATGCATTTCAAGAGAGGAAACAGGATGTAACTTCAATGATTAAAGATTATTTATATCATAATTAATTGCATTTAAAGGACTTGCCCTTGGTCCATCTACCTCCTGTGACATTCTATCGTAACTGCTTGGATTTCTCAGAGAAAATTAAGATGTCTTTTTTGTTTTGACCATTGGTTCCCTATTTGTTTATTCACTTAATAAATATTCAAAGAGTAACAACTAAATGTCAGACTTGTTTTAAGCAATAGACACACATTGATGTACAGAGCACAAAGCAGAGGCCTCCCTTATCTGGATCAATGGATGATGCTGATAGCAGTGAACAAAATAGGTCTTACTGTGCAGAGCTTATAGTTTAGTGGTAGAGACTAGCATCAGTGTACTCTGTCATGACTAGTATAGTTGAAAGACCCAGAAAAATGCTTCTCTATAACCCTTGCTCTACATCCTTGAGAAAAAGGCAACTGCATCCTAGGACTGTGACGATGTATGGATTGCATTTTTACTTTCATGAGTAAAAGACATTGCTTTGGAATATGGGAAAATTTGAGTGATGAAAATCTTTGGGTAGAGATTAATTAACTCATAATTAATCATATTAATTAACTCAAAATTCTTCCTCTGAAATTACATGAATGCAATACATTTTTACACACAATGAAGTATCATTTTACTGAAGTGTTGACTATCCTTGTGTCTTTCTCTTCTAATTTACAATTCCAGGGGTACTCAAGAATTAATGTGATGTTTCAATAGTTGCATATGGTGCTTGAGGACTATTTTACAATATTAAACAATTCATGTTACTCTTAAAATCTATGTGGTTCCAGATTTAACATGCATGAAACATATCTATACTTACATTGGTTTTTATATCTTGATGTTGCTTCACAAGGCTGTAAAAATTGTTATATAAATGGTAATAGTTTATGTGATAAAATTACCATTTTTATAACATATGCTATGATAAAAATAATTTACTTTATGCAACCTCATTTTAATGTTTAAAAACTCTATGTAAAAACTCTGGTTCATTTCCAAGTTTTATTTAAGAATTTTGTTCATAATTCTATTGGCCTCTACTCTAGTAGTCCAAAGTTTCTCTAAATTAAGTTTTAAAAATTATCAGAGAATTACAAAGTCAAGGAAGATTAATTTGACATTATTATCAATAGAATACAGATTATGTGAAAATCTTGATAATAAGCATATAATTGATTTTGCTATAATGGAGCAAGAAAATTAGAATAAATATGTAATAACTTACAAATTATATATTCATCAATCAAACATTTCTGGCTCAACCATGGAACACCAAGATATATATACATATCATATATACAGATAGATAGATAGATAGATAGATAGATAGATGTTAGGTAGTTAGAATAGGAAACAGGAGTCCAAAATGGCGGTGGCTAAAAGACAAGGAAGGGAAAAGCCTGCAAAAATAGAACAAAGGAAGGTCCAAGGACCAGAATAAAGACTTCAGGTGGAACAAACAGCACTCCTGGCTAGCCCAGTTTACATGGGGCAGGCCCAGGGGGAGGAATAAACATATAAAAAGAGGAGCCAAAGGGCCGGGGTTTCTCTCTCTCTCCCTCACGCACGTGCTCTCATTCTCTCTCGCTCTCTCTTCTCTTCTCATCTTTGGGTCAGTATGCCCTCATGCCCCGAGGATGTATTTTCCTGCTATTTTCTAAATAAAATTGATCTGTGACACAGAGCTGTAACACTGATCTGTTCAAGAGCTATAACATGGTCTTTCCAAGATCTGTGATGTGCCGAGGGCTTTAATGTCTGTTGCTTCGAATTTTTGTTGATGAGACAGAACCGAGGAGATTACACTCCCCTCACACACACACACACACACACACACACACACACACATATAATAAAACTATACAGCATATATAATTTTGTATGTATTCATTGAATTTCTACTGAACGGGGAAGCGGATTTTCACCTTTGAGTTTACTAATATCAGCAGTTTCTTACATGTAGCACATGTTTTTGGCATATGATCTTTTCATGTTTAATACATATCTACATTTACTATCAGTCCTTTCCTTCCACAACTTGCCTAATCAAAACTTTTAACTTTTCAGAAAAAGTGACTTTATAGCTATATAATTATTGAGTTAAAATATTTTTCCCCTTAAAGCTCTATAGACATTACTTCTTTGTCTTATGAAATTTATTGTTTTACTGAAGTCTCTTACTAACCCAGTTCTTTGTGGGTAATTTATTTTTCTTGCTTGGATGTGTTCAGAGTTCGTTCCTTACTTTTGATATCTAAAACTTTCAGATGTGTTTCAAGATAGGTAACTCCTTTTATTCATTTGTCCTGGAAACAAGTTAAGGCTTTTACTATATAGACCCAGAATTTTTTCCTTTTCATTCCCCACCCCTCACCCCCAATGTTCTGGTACAGATTTCTTCCAAAAAAAAGAAAAAGGAGGGGGGTTTATTGCCTTTTATTTGTTTTGCTCTGTTTTCTTTTAAAAGTGAAAGTGTTAGTCATTGAGTCCATTCAACTCTTCGTGACCCCATGGAGTTTTCCAGGCAAGAATACTGGAATGGGTTGCCATTCCGTTCTCCCGAGGATCTTCCCAACCCAGGGATCAAAGTTGGGTCTCCCGCATTGCAGGCAGATTCTTTACCATCTGAGGCACCAGAGAAGTATTATTCATGTGCAATAATTTACTTATGGTGAAAGATGCAATGTAAATCATTTGAGGAGAGAAATAATCATTTTATATCTTCACTGGATTCCACACCCCAGATATATTCTAGTAGTATTGTATATACAGGTTAATAATAATATTATGGTGACACTCAGAAGAAAAAGTAAAATAAAACGTATACCAGGAAACTCAAGGAAGGATGTATTGGTCTGTTCAGACTTACCTTTACAGTCAGCCCTTGATGATTAAATTGTTCTGGTCTCTGGTCCGGTTTACCCAACTGTGCCTCATGTGACTCTTTCCTGTCCATCATCACACACCTTTCTGTCTTTATTTGCCACGTATCCTCAACAGACCTTCCACCCTAACTGGAGTAAAAAGTCTATGGCCCTACAGCCTCACACACTCTTTTCTATATTTTAAATGTCCTTTCCTTTGGATCATTTGATGTGATAAATTTTACCTTAAGTACCTCCTGCTGTTTGAAAACTTCTCATTACTGAAGCTACAAAGACCATTCCGTCTTTAGCATTCTATACAACAGATTCTTTCATTATCAGGCTCTGATAAGCATGTATGGCCACAAAAGTAATGATTGTGTGGATACATATCAGTGGATTTCCTATATCCACAGTAGAGATGAACAAAGAGGTAAAAGTAACGACTTTGCCAAGGCAACACCATTCGCAGCAAGCCCTTATCAGCATAATAGGTCCAGTCCTGGCTTGGTTCTCACATTTTCCAATCTCATCTTTTTAATTGACTGTATCATCAACCATGCAAACACTTCTTAGGTGTGTGGGATGCTGCTCTCCATGCTTTTACTTCTCTTATATTCAACTTTGGTTTATTTCCCATTTACTATCTGCTACTTTCAGTTTCCTGCTACATTCCATAGTACTCCTAAACAGAAGTCTTGTAGTTTGTTCAGCAATTTTTATTCACTTATTGCTATTCAGCCCACTGCAATCTTTCCACAGCCTTGCAGTCTTTGCATCATCATAGACCCCAATCGTGGCTGTGTTTGTCCTCAATTCTTTGCACAATCCTAGGAGATCATATGTCTCATTTCTCCCAAAGAAAGGAATTGGCTCTCTTGTGGACAACCCCAGTCCTATTTCCATCTTCACTTCTTTTCTCCATATTTCCTCCTTTATCTTCATTTACCTTCTCACTTCTGTTTATTTTACCTACTGACCTCTTCCAACACACACTTTCCCTTCCCATCTGCTCCTCAAGTGAAGGAAGATCTACAAATTCTATTGTAAGTCTGTGGTGTTAGGTTCACTTTGAAAGCATTTTTATCACAAATTGTTTAAAATCTTGTTCTGAAATCTTCCTCAGCCTGGGTAAAAAGAAAATGTACCCCACAGTGGTTTAGGGAGTTTGTATTAAAAGAACATACTGCAAGACCTCAACTTTATCGTCTTCTCTTCTAGTTTTAAAGGACAATTACATCTGAATTTAATTTTATAATACAACCTGGTTTTCTCCCTGAAATTTAGTATCAGGATTTGAAACCATGATGGACAGAAACAAAGTAAATAGTAAAGAAGCACACTAGCTTGTATTAAAAGTTTTGGTGCCAAAAACTCTTCAACTCTGAAGACAGCTGTTCTCCTGTGTTGTTGAAATCATCTTAATGTAGCTTTTAGCTATAAAGCTGCAAACATTCTTTTGAAATGGCAGTGTTTGTGAAATTGTGGCACCAAGGAGCTAATCCATTCTTGGCAACATAAAAGAAGAAACAGTTCTCTTTGTAGTCAGTTATGTCTCTGAAGATTATGTTCCTCTTGTTTTTTTTTTTTTTTTTAATGTGTCTTTTAAAATTTATATATTTAGATTTTACCTTGCCTGAAAACTATGCTTTTACGTGTATAGGACTGTGTATGTAGGTGTGTGTTCTTGCTAAAGTGATTGCTTAGATTGTGAGGTGGGACATGAAGACTATGACAATCGATGCTCACCTCACCTTGGCGGAAGGATGGTGAAAAATTGAAAGTATTCCCCATAAAGTCAGGAACAAGACAAGGGTGCCCACTTTCACCACTAGAAGACTAGAATTCTGGACCTGGCAGACTCTAACTCGTCATGGACTGGGCTATTGAAGTTGTACGCATGTTGTTGTTTTCTTCATACACTATTGTGTTGCTCAACACTCATTCCCAGCAAACTTGCCTCTTGATTGTGACTTTCCATTTATTCAAATTAGGAGTGGCCACATGGTGCTGTGTAGGGCCATAGGACATAAGTGGAAGTGTAGCAGAAAGATTCTTCAGGAGATATGTTTGCTCTGCTAATAGAAGAAACAGAGGCTCCATTCCCTGCAACTTCATGATTTCAACATAATTATATTTCTTTACATGAGACAGCTATTCAACCACCATGAGAAAGCATCTGAAAGAATGACAGAAATGCTGTACTTGACATCGTTGAGTCTTTGAAACATTAAATAGCATCTTCTTATCTCCTGACACTAAGAAATATAAACTTCACTCCCATGCGTGGACCATGAAACTTCCGTGCATGGTAATGAGTATAACTCTGTCAAATATTCTAAGACACTGTGTATCTTCGATAGAAGTTAAAAATGGATGTTGGACTTTAGACTGGAAAAGGAGACACACTTTCTGGGTCATGTCCCTTGAGTCTGAAGGCAAAAGACCAAATAGATTTGGTATATCCTCAGCGGTAAAAGACCTGGTCCCAAGTACACAGGGGCAGAGGAGAGACTTAACAGAGTATTATTTTCTAGTTGACACTGAGGATGAGCTGTAGCTTTTGAGCATGCCCTCATAGAGCAATGGGGACTTTCTCAAGTGCTCTCCTCTTCTTTCATCCATTATCACAGAAGCTCTAGTAAAATATTGTTGAATGTTGAGTCTGGAGTTAGTTGGACCATAAAAGAAAAAAAAAAAACTATTTCCATGCCTGATTTGCAATGATAAATTAGTCCATGGTGATCACAACAGGCAACAGTGGTGTTTACATGATGGCATTCTATCATCACTAGAGGCAATGACATGTCAGCTTAAATAAGTGTTCAGGGAAGAATGATGTATGGGACAGGCTGCTGAACACAGTGACATAACACTCTGAAGAACCTCAGAAGCAATTAGAGATACTCTGTGATGTGCTCAGAATGGGAAAGACCCTCTGTCATCAAACACTGGGCACTCATCAAAATTCAATTTAGGGCTACCCTGGTGGCTCAGTGGTAAAGAATTTGCCTGTTAAAGCAGGAGATATGGGTTCATTCCCTGGTCCGGGAAGATCCCACGTGCCAAGGAGCAGCTGAGCCCATGGACCATAATTATTGAACCTGTGTTCTAGAGCCTGGGAACCTCAGGTACTGAGCACTTGCATTCAGCTACTGAAGCCCATGCAACCTCGAGACCATGGTCCACAACAAGGGAAGCCACTGCAATGAGAAGCCCAAGTGCCACAACTAGACAAACGCCCATGTAGCACTGAAGATCCAGCAGGGCCAATAAAAAATATTATTAAAAATTCCTTCAAATGATTCAATTTAACCATGATGTCAAGAGCTAGTGAGTCCAGGAAACAATTCAATTAACACTATTAATTTAAATTTTTACCTACTTGCAAGAAGTAGACATATTCTACTTTTCTTCTTCAGCATTAGATGTGATGCTGTAGCTTCCAGTGCATTCATTCTGGAGAAAGAAAAAGACTTAATTGAAGAGTGCTGACATGGCCTAACAAATGCAATATCCAGGAATTTCTTATCTTGGCTTAATTTTATAACGTTTGTGAAAAGAGACTCTTATAAACATTGGATTCAGTGAAACATTATAATTTTTGAAGTTAGTTGTGGCACTACCAAGGAGAGATGTCTAATGAAGTGATTTAACATAATATTACTTGTATAGTAAATAAACTAAAAATGTCTCTGATCCACTTGCCTCTTATTGACATATTTAGTAATGAAGGTGAATTGATGACCTTTACTCTATTACTGCTGGTACTTTAATTGTCATCACACATAAAGAGTTTTAGATAACTCATAGGCTTGAAGACAATAGTGGTATATTCAATTATCCAAATTTATTTCATTGTCATAACTTTGTTAGGCACAAAGGAAATGCACCTTGTGGCTTATAGTTGTTGATAGAGAATGATCCAAAAATGCAAGAAAAAATTTACTAAACTAATTGCTCATGTCATCAAGATTAATGAGTTACTCAGTTCAGTTCAGTCGCTCTGTTGTAACACCGTGGAGTGCAGCACGCCAGGCCTACCTGTCCATTACCAACTCCTGGAGTTTATTCAAACTCACATCCATTGAGTCAGTGACGCCATCCAACCAGCTCATTCTCTGTCATCCCCTTCCCCTCCCACCATCATGGTCTTTTCAAATGAGTCACTTCTTTGCATCAGGTGAACAAAGCATTGGAGTGTCAGCTTTAACATCAGTCCTTCCAATGAATTTTCAGGACTGATTTCCTTTAGGATGGACTGGTTGGATCTCCTTGCAGTACAAGGAACTCTCAAGAGTCTTCTCCAACACCACAGTTCAAAAGCATCAGTTCTTTGGCACTCAACTTTCTTTATGGTCCAACTCACATCCATACATGACTACTGGAAAAAACATAGCTTTGACTAGATGGACCTTTGTTGGCAAAGTAATGTCTGTGCTTTTAAATATGCTGTCTAGGTTGGTCATAACTTTTCTTCCAAGGAGCAAGCGTCTTTTAATGTCATGATTGCATTGAGCATTGACAGTGATTTTGAAGCCCCCTCAAAAATAAAGTATGTCACTCTTTCCATTGCTTCCCCATCTATTTGCCATGAAGTGATGGGACAAGATGCCATGATCTTAGTTTTCTGAATGTTGAGTTTTAAAGCAACATTTTCACTCTCCTCTTTCACTTTCATCAAGAGGCTCTTTAGTTCTTCTTCGCTTTCTGCCATAAGGGGGATGTGATCTGCATATCTGAGGTTATTGATATTGCTCCCAGCAACCTGAGTTAATTAATATTAGTGAGTTAATTAATATTAATGAGTTAATATCTAGCTATAAATATGTGACTAATGTGAATTGTATGAATATGTGAATAATTTTCACATATCCAGTTGTCTACCATTTGTTTTGGACAAAGTTTTTCTTCATTAAAGAAATTAGACAATGTAACACTGAATTTGAAAACTATGACCAGGATCCTTTCCAACAAAGCAAGCTTATATTTATGTATCATGAAGTAAGTTGTTTTAAAGTTCCCACTTCATTTTCTCAGAAACTTGTTTAGAAACAGCATATATTCAAACAATTGTTTTTAGGAAACATTATTATTTTGTCACCTTGAGATAATCAAGGGGCAGAACTTTGGAGAAGAGATATTCCAGAGAATGATGAAGTAACCTGCAGTGCTTCTAACACTGGCTCGGTGTTAGACAGGGCACACCAGAATTTCCTCCATTGTGATTGTCATTATCTCGTTCCTTGTGACCATTTGTCCAAAATTTATTTCTAATTTATACCAGGCACATTTATGAATTCATAGACTGTTGAAAATATTTTTCAATGGTAATGAGAGCTATAATTTTAGCACTTTTTATTTGCAAGGCGTTGTACCTAACATTTCACCTGCTTTATTTCATTTACACTCTCCCTTGACATACACAAAGATACACACAAAATATAATAATAATAAACAATACCTGAAACTCTAGCATTGAGTATCAGAAAAGTTTCTATTTTTCACAAAGTGGTTAAGTAACATTCCCAACTCTTCTTTATTAATAAGTGGCATCGTTGGGATTTGAAGTCACAAATCTAACTGCAGAGATTCCTCTGACATGATACTTATCTGACCATCAAGAGATTGAATAATAAGTTTATCTTCATATAAAATATCTTTAAAAATACTGCAATCAATGGTCAAGAATGCTGCAAAAGCCCTATCTTCTTCTACTACAAAGAAGCCATTCAAAACTTCGAGAGTTTCCCTGGTGAAATCTGAAATTGGCTCTTACACACAGAGGGCAAGGAGAGATTGGAGAAAGAGGCAGACTGCTTCAGACTGACAGGTGGCAGGTTTAAAAGCAAGAAAAATTAAATACATAGTTTGTCTGATGCAGCCACAAAACAAGCAGATCCCAGTACCTGCCGGCCAGAATCTTAAAAATCTGTATGGAGGTCTTAATTCGGTTCAGTCATGTACACAGTCCAGAGGGTCTCAACACCACGTTGCTGTCTCAAGGCTACTCCTACTGTGGGAACAATGCAGAGAGCAGGGGAGGGAGGTGAGGACCCTCCTACTGCCTGTGTCCAGCTCTCATGCCAATCAGCCTTATGTCTTCTCAATGACCCTCTCCAATAAAAGCAACAAATTGTAACAGTTAACATATTGTAAAATGTACTATTTTTATCTTCAATAGAGCCCATTATTTTGTATCAATTGGTAGAAGAATATTTTACATTTGGCTTCATCTTTTTAAGCTTAAATTCAATTGATCATTTATCTCTATCTCTTTCTAATTGTATGCTTCACTTTCCAAACTAATTAATTCTTAAAGAGGATTTGGAGGATGCTTCTAGCAACATCTATCACTTGTTTACACATATTTGTTTATGTGTTCCTTGCCCAGAGTGTTTTGGATTTTTAAGTCGCAAACACTCTGGTCCTTTTTCTTAAATATTTCCATAATTGATTTTTGATCATATCATTAAATTAAAAAAAAAAAAAACAATGTCACCTTTTTTCGCCCACAATAATGCAAGCTATATTTTAAGGAGTGATCTCAGAGCTGCCTGTGCTTTCATAGATTGATGGCTGCAGCTTACTTCTGATTGGCCAGTTGTGGTGCTGGACAATGTCATACCTTTAAATAGCAACCAATGATTTGGGGTTATTACAAATATCCCTTATTATGCTGAGCATTTCCATCAGATTGTAGAAAAATATTTCAAATTACTGTTTTTATAATAATTAAGTAATCTTCTTGATTAAAAACACAGTATTTATTTATTTATTTATTTATTTATTGCTAGAAAAAACGCACAGTTTTATTATTTCAAGTACAGAGGGCAGGTCTTCGCAAAACCAGGGGCAAAGTTCTGACAGCAGGGAGGAGGCCCTACTTGCCAGCGATGAGCGGGTTCCTCAGGACCACGATAACAGAGTCCCCGCGCAGGAACATCTTGGAGATGTAGCGGTCCTTGTTGACTGGCTTGGACTTCTTGCCCTTGCCGCTCTTGGGGACTCCGTCCACATTTCCTTCACATTCTCCAGCACCATGTTGCAGTGCCTGTCGAAGGCCTTCACGCGGCCCAGGAGCTTCTTGTTGTTATGGCAGTTGATGAGCACTTGAGTGTTGTTTTTGACTGACTGCGTGAGCACGGAGAGCGGCCCCATGTTAAACTCCTCCTCCTCCCGCTTCTGCAGCTCCTCTGGGGTCATCTCACTCTTGGACTTGTTGAGGAGACTCATGATGATGACGGTGACGGCGTTTTCAAGCCACTCAAGACACAGTCTTTAAATGCTAACTTGCAGTGCCTCTAACGCTGGCTCGGTGAGAGACTGGGCACACTAGAATTTCCTCCATTGTGATTGTCATGTATTTGGCTCCTTATGACTTCAAAGGTATATAGGCAGATTGTCATTTTAGTAGATGGTTGTTAATTATTAGCTGTCTGCCTTCAATTCCCCATTTCTCAGTGAAGCCTAATACCCTTTGGGAAAAATTCATGCACCTTCCCTCACATTGGGAGGCCTGAGAATCATGATCAGGGCCTTCTCTTTTTCTTTCCTCTCTGGTCTATAGAGCAAGCCTGTGAGCTGAGCTTGTGATCAGGCAATAAAAAGACAAACATCTGAAGGATTTAAACTGAAATTCTTGGCCAGGTTCTGAGGATGTCTACAAACTGCCCTTATGTTTTCTCTATAACTATGTCTTCAGCTAAACTTCTTACATAATCTTCCAGCCTAACAAGTTCAAAGTCCTTATTTTCTCTCATAGATATTCATTTCTATTTCTATGTTTTGTCTGTACTCACTACTGCTGGATTTCTACTTAATACATGTCCTTTTTTTCCCCCTCCATCCATATATATTCTTATACAATTTATACTCCTTTTATTTTCCTTTTAACTTTCAAAAATTTCTCCCTGATTTCTCAACTCCATGAAAATATCTTGTGTCTTTGACCTTCTATAGAATTTATATTCGTAGCTTTGGGTGCTAGATTACACTGATTAGTGCCTTTGGGCACTATATAACACGTGGTTTTGTAACATCTGAGTCCATGTTTCTCAATGAATTTATAAACTCCATAAAGACAAAGGTCTCTTTCAGCAACCAAGATATTATGGCATATAAAAAAATAACTGTTCAAATATTTTTATCAAATAGAATATTACCATATGTTTTTGGTCATTTCTGAAAATCTGAGAGAGGTATTTTATGTCCCTAGTATTTATAGTTTAATGACTTTTGTATGTTTAATGTGTGAAATATTTCTGGCCCAGAACAGACTAAGATGCCAAAAACTGTCTGAACTTCGTATAAAAATACATTTAAACCAAAGTCTATGTGTCATAATTTCTAAACCTAAAAATGTACAAATATCTAACTCAACTCATGAACGTAGTTCATTTTATGGGAAAGAAGACAATATCATTACTCAAAATGAAAGTTAAGATTATTCTGTAAGTCTTCTGATTTTATAGCTAGTCTTTGGATGTGTATATATACACATGCCATGACAATTACAATTCAAGCAGTCTAACAAATATTTCTTAAGCATTTGCACTGTGAAAGCCTCTGTGAAAAGTGCCAGAATAAGATACAATTGCTACATGGAGAAGTTCACAGTACGTCAGAAAACTATCTCACAAAGATATAGTTAAACATAAGAAGTACAATACGAGATGTATGCATAGAGTGCTATGATTACATAGACCAGAGTATACTGTGTAGATGCTACATTTAATTGAACCCACCTCTTAACATATACTTACAACCATCTATTAATGTGCATTTTGACCATTATGCCCTGAACAGAAGATACTAATAGTGTTAGAAAGTCAGTAGTATAGTAACAAGTACACAAAATTGAGATTCATAATACCTGGATTTGAGTATCAACTTTACTACCTATTGTGTGACCTTGAGAAAGTTACAAAGTAATTTATGTCACTTGTCATATCATTTTTTAAAAAAGTAGTAATATTTATTCAAGTTATCATAATAAAATATTGGTTATAATTTTAAAATAATATTAACTGCAGCTTGTTTCTTGCTATTTAATTCTGGTTGGGATGAAGTAAGGGAAATATTGTGCTTGTTTACTGGGTTTTCTTCCTTTAAATGATCTTATTACATTCACTCCCCTCCCCAACTACATACCCCATGTCTAACTCTTAAAAATGAGAGTCATAGAAAAAGAAACCCTCTTGTACTTTTGGTGGGTATGTAAATTGATACAGCCACTATAGAAGACAGTATGGAGATTCCTTTAAAAACTAGGAATAAAACCACCATATGACCTAGCAATCCCACTACTAGGCACATACGATGAGAAACCAAAATTGTAAAATACACGTGTACCCCAGTGTTCACTGCAGCATTATTTACAATAGCTAGAACATGGAAGCAACCTGGATGTACATTGACAGATGAATGGATAAAGAAGCTGCGGTACATATATACAATGGAATATTACTCAGCCATAAAAAAGAATGCATTTCAGTCAGTTCTAATGAGGCGGATGAACCTAGAGCCTATTATACAGAGTGAAGTGAGTCAGAAAGAGGAAAACGAACTTAGCATATATTGCATAATCCACACATATGGAATCTAGAGAGTACTGATAAAATTATTTGCAGGCCAGCATTTTTAGTAATATCAAATCTAACATCTTGAAGTGAGACTACTAACATAGATAGCTCCTGCTTTTATTCCCCAAAGAGTAGCCTTACTCTGATGGAGATGGTATAGAAGAAATGCGACAGGAACAGCTTAGAAGTGAGACTAATGTTCTTGACCATAAAGGGTGTTAACCTATCTCTAAGGAATTTAAATGATGTTATTTGAACTACTATGAGCAAGCAAGTGAAAATGGGTAACTATATGCAGCAAAGAATAGATTCCATAGGAATATCATATTTGAATCCATTATTAATCTTACTTATCCCAGATAGAAAGGCTCAGATAGTGAAATTCTTACATTTCAGAATAAGGGGTTGAAGATTATAAGTGAGAACATTGGAGACCTTGACATCATTTTTGTTTGCTTACTACTCTTTCCAGACTGGGCCACTGGAGAAGGGAATGGCAAACCACTTCAGTACTCTTGCCTTGAGAACCCCATGGACAGTATGAAAAGGCAAAAAAAAAAAAAAAATAGGACACAGAAAGATGAATCCCTCAGGTCGGTGTGTGCCCAATATGCTGCTGGAGATCAGCGGAGACATACTGCAGAAAGAATGAAGAGATGGAGCCAAAGCAAAAACAACACTCAGTTCTGGATGTGACTCGTGATGGAAGCAAGGTCTGATGCTGTAAGAACAATATTGCATAGAAACCTGGAATGTTAGGTCCATGAATCAAGGCAAATTGGAAGTGGCAAACAAAAGTTGGCAAGAGTGAATGCCAAAATTTTAGGAATCAGCAAATTAAAATGGACTGGAATAGGTGAATTTAACTCAGATGACCATTATATCTACTACAGTGGGCAGGAATCCCTTGGAAGAAATGGAGTAGCCATCATAGTCAACAAAAAAGTCCTAAATACAGTACTTGGATGCAATTTCAAAAACGATAGGATGATCTCTGTTAATTTCCAAGGCAAACTTTTCAATATCACGGTAATCCAAGTCTATGCCCCGACCCGTAATGCTGAAGAAGCTGAAGTAGAACAGTTCTATGAAGACCTACAAGACCTTCTAGAACTAACAAACAAAAAAGATGTCCTTTTCATTATAGGGGTCTGGAATGCAAAAGTAGGAAGTCAAGAAACACCTGGAGTAACAGGCAAATTTGGCCTTGGAGTATGGAATGAAGCAGGACAAAGGCTGATAGAGTTTTGCCAAGAGAATGCACTAGTCATAGCAAACACCCTCTTCTAACAACACAAGAGAAGACTCTACACATGGACATCACCAGATGGTCAACACCAAAATCAGATTAATTATATTCTTTGCAGCCAAAGATGGAGAAGCTCTATACAGTCAACTAAAACAAGACCAGGAGCTGACTGTTGCTCAGATCATGAGCTCCTTATTGCCAAGTTCAGACTTAAATTGAAGAAAGTAGGGAAAACCACTAGACCATTCAGGGATGGCCTAAATCAAATCCCTTACAATTATACAGTGGAAGTGAGAAACAGATTTAAAGGACTAGATTTGATAGAGGGACTGATGAACTATGGAATGAGGTTCATGGCATTGTACAGGAGACAGGGATCAAGACCATCCCCAAGAAAAAGAAATTTAAAAAGCAAAATGGTTGTGTGAGGAGGCCTTACAAACAGCTGTGAAATGAAGAAAAGCAAAAAGCAATGGAGAAAAGGAAAGATATACCCATTTGAATGCAGTGTTCAAAAGAATAGCAAGGAGAGATAAGAAAGCCTTCCTCAGTGATCAGTGCAAAGAAACAGAGGAAAACAATAGAATGGGAAAGACTAGAGATTCTTCAAGAAAATTAGAGATACCAAGAGAACATTCATGCAAAGATGGGCTCAATAAAGGACAGATTGTATGGACCTAACAGAAGCAGAAGATATTAAGAAGAGGTGGCTAGAATACACAGAAGAACTGTACAAAAAGATCTTCAAGACCAAGATAATCACGATGATGTGATCACTCACCTAGAGCCGGACATCCTGGAATGTGAAGTCAAGTGGGCCTTAGAAAACATCACTATGAACAAAGCTAGTGGAGGTGATGGAATTGAGCTATTTCAAGTCCTAAAAGATGATGCTGTGAAAGTGTTGCACTCAATATGCCAGCAAATTTGGAAAACTCAGCAGTGGTCACAGAAATGGAAAAGGTCAGTTTTCATTCCAATCCCTAAGAAAAGTAATGCCAAAGAATGCTCAAACTACCACAAAATTGTACTCATCTCACATGCTAGTAAAGTAATGTTCAAAATTCTCCAAGCCAGGCTTCATCAATACTTGAACTATCAACTCCCAGATGTTCAAGCTGGATTTAGAAAAGGCAGAGGAACCAGAGATCAGATTGCCAACATTTGCTGGATCATTGAAAAAGAAAGAGAGTTCCAGAGAAACATATATTTCTGCTTTTTTGACTATGCCAAAGCTTTTAACTGTGTGGATCACAACAAACTGTGGGAAATTCTGAAAGAGATGGGAATACCACACCACCTGACCTGCCTCTTGAGAAATCTGTATGCAGGTCAGGAAGCAACAGTTAGAACTGGACATGGAACAACAGACTGGTTCCAAATAGGAAAAGGAGTATGTCAAGGCTGTATATTGTCACCCTGCTTATTTAACTTCTATGCAGAGTACATCATGAGAAATGCTGGGCTAGATGAAGCACAAGCTGGAATCAAGATTGCCAGGAGAAATATCAATAACCTCAGATATGCAGATGATACCACCCTTATGGCAGAAAGTGAAGAAGAACTAAAGAGCCTCTTGATGAAAATGAAAGACGAGAATGAAAAAGTTGGTTAAGCTCAACATTCAGAAAACT
This sequence comes from Ovis canadensis, assembly GCF_042477335.2. Classification (NCBI taxonomy): domain Eukaryota; kingdom Metazoa; phylum Chordata; class Mammalia; order Artiodactyla; family Bovidae; genus Ovis; species Ovis canadensis. Next base: position 132,632,526 of record NC_091247.1, on the reverse strand, counting down.
AAGATCATGACATTCGGTCCCATCACTTCATGGCAAATAGATGGAGAAACAGCACAAACAGTGGCAGACTTTACTTTTGGGGGCTCCAAAATCACTGCAGATGGTGACTGCAGCCATGAAATTAAAAGATGCTTACTCCTTGGAAGAAAAGTTATGACTATCCTAGACAGCATATTAAAAAGTCAAGACATTACTTTGCCAACAAAGGTCCATCTAGTCAAGGCTATGGTTTTTCCAGTAGTCATGTATAGATGTAAGAATTGTACTATAAAGAAAGCTGAGTGCTGAAGAATTGATGCTTTTGAACTGTGGTGTTGGTGAAGACTCTTGAGAGTCCCTTGGACTACAAGGAGATCCAACCAGTCCCTCCTAAAGGAATTCACTCTCAAATATTCATTGGGAGTACTGATGTTGCAGTTGAAACTCCAGTACTTTGGCCACCTGATATGAAGAACTGACTCATTTGAAAAGACCCTGATGCTGGGAAAGATTGAAGGTGGGAGGAAAAGGGGACAACAGAGGATGAGATGCCTGGATGGCATGATCGACTCAATGGACATGAGTTTAAATAAACTCCAGGAGTTGGTGATGCTAGAAGGCCTGGTGTGCTGCAGTCCACAGTGTTGCTGAATCAGACAAGACTGAGCGACAGAACTGATACTGATACTGATAATATTTTTTCAGTCCCTTGAGTTAAGTTTGCTAAGTGTACATTTGTCTGTTAAAAATTGTATATAGGCAGGAAAACAATGAAACGTGAAAGACTGACATTGGGTGACTCTAAATTCCTGAGATTAGTGAGGAACCTGTTCTTCATGTAATTGTTAAAATTATCACTATTAATCATTCCAGTGGTAAAAATTATATACATATATATTTTTAAATTAGTTTATTTTTTAATTGAAGGATAATTGTTTTACAGAATGTTGCTGTTTTCTATCAAATCTCAACATGAATCAGCCATAGGCATACAGATATCCCCTCCATTTTCAACCTCCTCCCATCTCCCTCTGCATCCCCCTCCTCTAGGTTGATACAGAGCCCCTATTTGTTTCCTGAGACATACAGAAAATTTCCCTTGGCTATCTATTTTACATATGGTAACATGTTTGTAAAGTATTGCTTTGTTGAAAAATAGTAAATGCTGACTTCCCATTTCTGATCTGACATTTAAAGAGTTAACAAGCTGACACTATACTCTAACAATGAAATTCTGGGAAAAAATGAAAAAATGAATAACACTTCTTAGATTTGTCAGAGAAGTGAAGCCACAAGTCAAATTACTACCCTCAAAACTGGAGAGATAAATAGGCAAACAAAGAGAACCGCAACTTAACTGTAGCAGAAGCTCACAAGAAGAAACCTCCACAACAACCAGTTCCAGGACAGGAAAGCCTGAACTGTAGCTCAGGCTACAGTGACAAATTGCTCACTGAGGATAATTCTGAGAATTTAAAGCTCCAGGGAGATCCCAGTCACGGGAATGAAGAGTGACTTAAACTGCTATGATTTTTATCTCCAGGAACTCTACTCGTTCTCACAATGAAGATAGAGGAAAGAACCCTTCATGTCTCCAGGAAGAGGAGAGGAAATGTTACCATTTTGAAATACACCAGAGCATTGTCTTTCTTTACAAGTCTGCACTCAGGAGAAAAAAAAAAAAAAAAACCTGCTAGAGTTTTTCCGAATTTAAGTGACCTGAGGGAAAGGAAACATCCAACTGTACCCTTCCACTTAGGAAAAGAGAAATACCCAATTCAAGCCATCGCTAGCCATCCTTTCCCACCTGAATTGCGGAGAGATATACTGAGAAGCACTAGTGAAGTTCAGAGAACAAGCACATAGGCTCATCAAGACTACACAGCTACTCACAGACCCCTCCCCTTCCCTACACCTTACCACTGCATTACAGGAGTGCTATTTACCACAGTTTGTTAACACAGTACATCAAGTCCATCTTTTAGTAAGAAATTACAAGGCATATTAAAATACAGAAAACACAGTTTGAAGAGACAGAGAAAGCATTAGAACTAGACCAGATAAAGCAGGAATGCTGAAATTATCAGACCATGAATTTCAAAAGAATTTTAATTCATATATTAAAGGTTCTAATGGGGAAAAGTAGACATCATGCAAGAATAGATGGTTAATGTAAGCAGAGACATGAAAATTCTAAGAAAGAACAAAAATGCTAGAAATTAAAAACATTGTAATAGAAATGAAAATGCCTTTAATGAGTTTATTGGTAGACTAGACATGACTGAAGAAAAACTTTCTGACCTTGAGAAAATGTTCACAGAAGTTTGCAAAACTGAAAAAGCAAAGAGAAAAAACAAGAATTTTTTTTTTTTTTTTTTTTTTTAAGCAGAATATCAAGACTGTTGGCCTCCCTAGTGGCTCAGAGGTAAAGAAGACCGGGAGACATGGGTTTGATCCCTGTGTCAGGAAGATCCCTTAGAGAAGGAAATGGCAACCCACTCCAGTGTTCCTGCATGGGGAATCCCATGCACAGAGAAGCCCGACAGTCCACAGTTCATGAGGTCGCAAGAGAGTCAGACACAACTAAATGGGCTTCCCTTGTGGCTCAGCTGGTAAAGAATCTGCCTGCAATGCAGGAGACCTGGGTTCAATCCCTGGGTTGGGAAGATGCCCTGGAGAAGGAAAAGGCTACCCACTCCAGTATTCTGGCCTGGAGAATTCTATGGATTGTATAGTCCATGAGGTCGCAAAGAGTTGGACATAACTGAACGACTTTCACTAGTTACTAAACAAACAAAAATAAGTCCCAGGATGTGTGACAACTACAAAAGGTGAGCACACATAATGAGAATATTCAGTGAAGCAAGAAAAGAACATAAGCAATATTTGAAGCAATGAAAGCTAAGAATTCCTCTCAAATTAATGTCAGATATTAAACCACTGACCAAAGAAGCTCCAAGAATAGCAAGCAGGATAAATATTAAAACAAACAAACAAACAAACAAAAACTAACCTAGGCATATCATAGTCAAACTTCAGAGAATCAAAGATAAAAAACCTTGACAGAAATCAGAGGGGGGAAAAAAATCTCTCTATAGAAGAGTAAACATAAAAATTAAATTTGATTTCTTCTTAGAAATCACAAAAGCAAGGAGAGTAGCATGAAATATTTAAATTGTGGAAAAGAAAAAAATCAATCTAGAATTTTCATCTTTATGAAATTATCTTTCAAAAGTGAAAGAGAAGCAAAGACTTTTTCAAACAAAGAAAAATTAAATAAATTTGTTGCCAGTAAAATTGCCTAGCAAACAAAGTTTTAAGTTCTTCAGAGAGGAGAAAAATGATATAGGTCAGAAACTTGGTACATAAAGAAAGGAAAAGCATCAGAGAAGGAATAAGTGATGGCAAAATAAATATATATATATATTTCCTTATTCTTAATGAAACAGATAATAATTTTTCTAGATTCAAATTCCTCATCTGCATAAGGTTCATCTGACATCGTTAATATGATAATTACAGTGATAATTAAAAGTGCATCTTTACTGAGAGAGAGCAGGAAAGGGAGAGGAAAAGGGAGGAGTCAAGCCCAGAAACTGACAAATAGTAAGTATTCAGAAAGGTTTATTCTATTTTGAGCTCAGGATGTATCAGGCACTGCTAAATATTTTGCAAATGTTAATTACAACACCAATGTGATGAAGGCATTTTTATCCCAATGGGATTTGGAAAATTTTAAAAATTTCTCCAAGGTCATATGGCTAGAAATCAGCATATTACTTAAAACCATGTCAGTCTGACTAATCAGCATATAGGCCTTCCCAGGGTTGATTGATAGATGAGAATTCATTGATGTTAACAAGCAGAAGAATAGTATGATCTAGCTCTTTCCATTAGAGTCTAACTGACTTGGCAGAAACTAAGTGAAAATCAAAATGAAATGGCCTATGATAGTCTGTGAATCTGAGGTGAATAACAAGAGAAATATCCAGAAGTGAATTTATCTAGGCTAGGGGAAAGAAATATAAATAAGAAACATCATGTTCTGCCTACAGTTTCCTTTTAAAAAAAATCTTTCTGGACTTTTTTTTGGGGGGCGGGCAATATGCATTAAATAATGAAAAAGAGCTGAAAAGCATTAAACATTTCTGAGCAGAAATTAATGAGGAAAGTGGTTGCCTAGCAGCAAAAATATACAGTTTTGACATTATAGTGAGGATTGATGAAACATTAAAATAGTTCATTTTAAAAGCTTACAGTTGCTTTGGAAATGTAAGGCCATCTGATCTTTTTTAGAAGTGTTTTTTTTTTTTTTTAAAGAGGCTTTTGTATTACTTTCTTTATGTGATGTTAACAAATTACTAAAAACTTAGGAGCTTAAAGCGACACTCATCTTATTGCACAGTGTCTGTAGGTCAGAAGTCTGGGCACAGCTTAATAGGGTCCTCTCCTCAGGGTCTCACAAAGTATTCATATCAACTAGAGTACATTCTTATTAGGAATCTGGACTAGGAACAGATCAGTTTCCAAGCTCTCTCAGTTTTGGCCAGAATTCATTTCCTTGTGACTGTAAAATTCCTGGCTGCTTACTTCTTGAAAACTGAAAAAAGAGAGAGTATCTCCTATTTAGCATCTCTGCCTTCAGGAAAAGTCTTGCTTCTCTTCTAAAGACTCACTCGATTAGGTGAGTCCCACTTAGAATAATCTCTTCTTTGATTACCTCAAAGTTAACTTTTATATTTAAAAAAATACCTTCACTTTTGCAATATAACTTGACATGATTATAAGAGTGATAGCCAGTGACCCTTGTCATATTCTGTTGGTTAGAAGCAGACAACACTTTCCACCAAAACTCAAGGGTGGATACTAGGTTTCAAAAATCATGGAGATACCTATAGGGTATGCCCACCACAGGTATGAACTGACAGTTCCATTCTTATTTTCCTTACCACAATTGAGACAAAGAAATAAAGAGCAATTAAAATTATTTCTCATGGTTAACATTGTTTTACTGGACAAATTATCTTTACAGTACTTTTTAAAAATGATTATTTAAGAGTTCCATAGAATAATTTCTTAATTCTTAAAGTATATCTCTCAGTGTAATATCTCTTTAAATAAGAATTTTTTAAAAAGAGATATAAGGAAGTGTTTAAAATTTAGCAGATAGAGTAAAGCTTTTACTAATTTTAATACAATTTTCTTCTAATCAATGCATGTTATTAGAAAAGTATTTATTTTATTAGATTTTCTATATCTTTTATGTGGTAGGATATGAATAGAACTAATGCATAAGAAGAAACTAGGAAACATTATACCACAAAAAATTATCAACTTTGATGATTATCTATATTATTTTTATTAAAAGAAAGTATATTGATCTTACCAAGATTATTTTATATTAACACATCACATTAATGCTTTTCAAATCTCTAATTTTTGGACACAAACTATTCTAATAACCTGGACATTTTACATTTCTTTCTTGGGCAGAATTAATTCATAATTCTATGTAGATTCTTTCCTATAGATGAATCTTACATAGCTTGGTAAATTGTATTCATCTGAAATACCAGATACCAGTGCAAAAAATAATTCTCCCTCTAACTTTAAATGTAGTCAAAAACACTCAAGGAAAAAAAAAATCACAGAATCTGGTTGAATCAGTCTAATTGCATTACTTCAATTTCTTTTTTATTCACCATGTAGCTTCTGCTTTTTACAACGTTTCTGGTTTCTAGATATTTTGGCCTTAATTAAAAAAATGAATAATGTAACATATAATTAAACTTTGATATTCATGAATCACTTGAATTTTTAAAATCACCTAACTTGGATGACATATTCCCTGAAATCCTGATGTATGTCGATTATAGAAAAGTACTACTGTAAGTCCAAACTGAGTCCTATAGCTTTTTGATTACATTTCTTTGATAAGTAAAATGAGCTGATTCCCCATTCCATATTTGAAGTCAATATCATTGTCATCATTTTGAGGATAGCAAAGAATAGTTCTTACTTTCTCTTAGTTTTTGCTTATCACCTATTCTTCTGATTTGCTGCTTCAAACCTCAATTCTCATTTCACTGATTCTCCTTTAAAATGTTTATTTGCAATTTTATCAGTTATTTATGCATATAGTTTAATGAGACAAATACTATAACAAGACACATATGAAAAACAGTAGCCCCTGTACACTCAAACCCAAGTCTAACTCCCCTGTGACAACTTCTTTTAAGAGTTCAAGCTTACGTTTTTGGGGTTTACCTATATATCAGTTGAAGGCAACAGTTTTATGCAGGAAGCCCTGTATTCCCACAAACAGACATCCTAGAGTGCAGACCATAAGCATACAGTTAAAGAGTAGTAGGTAAGGAAACTAATTTTTTACTTAAGTATCAAATTACTGTTGACTACCAGAAATTGATTCTTTTGAATCTGTGTTTTCACTACCTATTGACCAGAGCTCTAATATAGAATTGCTGCATTACATTCTAGTCATTTTCATCAGCTGTCTTCTCATCGCTAAACATCTTTAATATTCTATTTAAAGCTACACATATTTTTTAAGCAATATCTGCCACATAATAGGTTCCTAACAAATATTTAACTAAATCAAATTTTAAAAATTTTAGATGTTATCTGTTTTATGTTTTGTACTCACGTGCTATTTTACCGGATGCTTTGAGGATCTTAAATTCTTTTTGGTATCAGAGGCATGAAGCCCCATTCAGAATCACCACACTAGCCTTTACTGTCTTTTTGCTAGAACTGTGACCCAGTTTTCCTCTCAGTCATTCTCTCCCATCAGGAAGCTTCCATCAGCCTCTTATCCTTCTTCATCAGAGGGCAGACAGACTGAAAACCACAATCTCAGAAAACTAACCAATTTGATCACATAGACCACAGCCTTGTCTAACTCAATCAAACTATGAGCCATGCCATGTCGGGCCACCCAAGACAGACAGGTCATGGTGGAGAGTTCTGACAAAACATGGTCTACTAGAGAAGGGAATGGCAAACCACTTCAGTATTCTTGCCTTGAGAACCCTATGAATAGTATGAAAAGGTAAAAAGATAGGACACTGAAAGATGAACTCTCTAGGTTGGTAGGTGCCCAATATGCTACTGGAAATCAGTGGAGATACAACTCCAGAAAGAATGAAGAGATGGAGCTGAAGCAAAATCAACACCCAGTTGTGGATGTGACTGGTGATGGAAGCAAGGTCTGATGCTGCAAAGAGCAATATTGCATAGGAACCTGAAATGTCAGGGCCATAAATCAAGGCAAATTGGAAGTGGCAAACAGGAAATGGCAAAGTGAGCATTGACATTTTAGGAATCAGCAAACTAAAATGGACTGGAATGGGTAAATTTGACTCAGATGACCATTATATCTACTACTGTGGGCAGGAATCCCTTAGAAGAAATGGAGTAGCCATCATGGTCAACAAAAGAGTCCGAAATGCAGTACGTGGATGCAATCTCAAAAATGACAGAATGATCTCTGTTAATTTCCAAGGCAAACTTTTCAATATCACGGTAATCCAAGTCTATGCCCCGACCAGTAATGCTGAAGAAGCTGAAGTAGAACAGTTCTATGAAGACCTACAAGACCTTCTAGAACTAACAAACAAAAAAGATGTCCTTTTCATTATAGGGGACTGGAATGCAAAAGTAGGAAGTCAAGAAACACCTGGGGTAACAGGCAAATTTGGTCATGGAGTACAGAATGAAGCAGGACAAAGGCTAATAGAGTTTTGTCAAGAGAATGTACTGGTCATCGAAAACACCCTCTTCCAACAACACAGGAGAAGACTCTATACATGGACATCACCAGATGGTCAACACCTAAATCAGATTGATTATATTCTTTGCAGCCAAAGATAGAGGAGCTGTATGCAGTCTGCAAAAACAAGACAGGAAGCTGACTGTGGCTCAGATCATTAACTCCTTGTTGCCAAATTCAGACTTAAATTAAAGAAAGTAGGGAAAACCACTAGACCATTCATGTATGACCTAAATCAAATCTGTTATGATTATATAGTAGGAGTGACAAATAGATTCAAGGGACAGATCTGATAGAGTACCTGAAGAACTATAGACAGAGGTTCAAGACATTGTACAGGAGGCAGAGATCCAGACCATCCCCAAGAAAAAGAATGCAAAAAGGCAAAATGGTTGTCTGAGGAGGCCTTACAAAGAGCTATGAAAAGAAGAGAAGCAAAAGGCAAAGGGAAAAAAGAAAGATATACCCTTTTGAATACAGAGTTCCAAAGAAGAGCTACTAGAGATAAGAAAGCCTTCCTCAGTGATCAATGCAAGGAAACAGAGGAAAACAACAGAATGGGAAAGTCTAGAGATTTCTTCAAGAAAATTAAAGATATCAAGGGAACATTTCATGCAAAGACGGGCTCCACACAGAAATGTGTGGGTCTAACAGAAGCAGAAGATATTAAGAAGAGATGGTAAGAATTCACAGAACTGTACAAAAAAGATTTTTGAGACCCAGATAATCATGATGGTATGCAGAGCCATACATCCTGGAATGTGAAGTCAAGTGGGCCTTAGGAAGCATCACTATGAACAAAGCTATTGGAGGTGATGGAATTCCAGTTGAGCTATCTCAAGTCCTAAAAGATAATGCTGTGAAAGTGCTGCACTTAATATGCCAAAAAATTTGGAAAACTCAGCAATGTCCATAGGACTGGAAAAGGTTAGTTTTCATTCCAATCCCAAAGAAAGGCAATGCCAAAGAATGTTCAAACTATTGAACAACTGCACTCATCTCACACACTAGCAAAATAATGTTCAAAATTCTCCAAGCCAGGCTTTAACAGTATGTGAACCATGAACTTCCAGATGTTCAAGCTGCATTTAGAAAAGGCAAAGGGACCAGAAATCAAATTCCCAATATCCATTGGATCATTAAAAAAGCAAGAGAGTTCCAGAAAAAATAACTGTTTCTGCATTATTGACTATGCCAAAGCCTTTGACTGTGTGGATCACAACAAACTGGAAAATTCTTCAAGAGATGGGAAATCCAGACCACTTGACCTGCCTCCTGAGAAATCTGTGTGAAGGTCAGGAAGCAACAGTTAGAACTAGACATGGAATAACAGACTGGTTCCAAATCGGGAAAGGAGTACACCAAGGCTGTATACTGCTTATTTAACTTCTATGCAGAGAATATCATGAGAAATGATGGGCTTGATGAAGCGCAAGCTGGAATCAAGATTGCCAGGAGAAATGTCAATAACCTCAGATATGCAGATGACACCACCCTTATGACAGAAAGTGAAGAACTAAAGAGCCTCTGGATGAAAGTGAAAGAGGAGAGTGAAAAAGTTGGCTTGCAACTCAACATTCAGAAAACTAAGATCATGGCATCTGGTCCCATCACTTCATGGCAAATAGACGGGGAAACAATATAAACAGTGACAAACTATTTTTGAGGGGCTCCAAAATCACTGCTGATGGTGACTGCAGCCATAAAATTAAAAGACACTTACTCCTTGGAAGAAAAGTTTTGCCCAACCTAGACAGCATAGTAAAAAGCAGAGACATTTATTTGCCAACAAACATCCATCTAGTCAAGGCTATGGTTTTTCCAGTGGTCAGGTATGGATGTGAGAGTTGGACTGTAAAGAAAGCTGAGTACCGAAGAATTGATGCCTTTGAACTGTAGTGTTGAAGAAGACTCTTGAGAGTCCCTTGGATTGCAAGGAGATCCAACTGGTCCATCCTAAAAGAAATCAGTCTTGTAATTTCATTGAAAGGACTGATGCTGAAGCTGAAACTATAATACTTCATCCACCTTATGCAAAGAAGTGACTCATTTGAAAAGACCCTGATACTGGGAAAGATTGAAGTCAGGAGAAGGGGATGACAGAGAATGAGATGGTTGGATGTCATCACCGACTCAATGGACATGAGTTTGAGCAGTCTCCAGGAGTTGGTGATGGACAGGGATGGGGTCACAAAGAATCAGACACGACTGTGTGACTGAAGTGAACTGAACTTGAAAGGTACAGCAGGTTCATATACTGCAAAGGAAAATACACAAAACCATTTTCTTCTTGTCATAAAGTCTCAGTGGCAGGATAAAATGGAGAGAGCGACCAGTCATCCAAGAGAGCAAGGGTTATTAAGCAAACCGAGGTAGAACTGTTGCCATTTGCTTCCCTACAAGTATATCAATGCCAATTTTAATGGATCATGGAATCTAGCACCAACAATCCGTTTTATAGCTGGTAATTTTAGGATAGACATCCCATCCATACACAGCTCTAGTATAGCATTCATCTTTGTCATGAAATAGACACTCTAAAATATGAATAATTACCATTGTAAGACAGAATATTTACTATGTGGAGAAAAATTTAAATAGATTATCTCTAATCCTTTTAAAACCTGACACAGAAGATATGTTAGTTATGATTGGCTGCAAGTGATAGAAAGCAATTTGATCTAGTTAAGAAAACTAGGGGAATTCTTATAAGGAGACAGGAGCAGCTAATGTAGGCCAAAGACAGGCATATAACCAGAACTAACAAAAACTGAAACAAGGCTCTGGTTGTCAGAAATTCTGTGTTTCTTCTTTATTTTCCCTGTATGCCGCCTGGCTTCAGTTTATAAGCCCAGTCCACACTAAGGAACTTGGAATGTTGGTGCAGATCAGTTTAGGAATTCTCCAGTGTAAGTTAGCCTTGCATATATCAGAATAATATATAACTGACCATAAAATCATATTAGCCTTGACATCTAAACAAAAGCCAGAGACCTATGACTTAGGTTATAGAAATATCAATACAGAGAATTATTAGTGTTTCAATTTTCAGCAATGTTCAATTATTAGCACAATTTCAGTTCAGAGAGAAACATTTCTTAATATTATACTCAAATATGACTGTAGATATTCAGCTAAATTCAATCTTGGTTTCATTTTTTTTTCCAGTAGCTAAAATAGTAGATTATAGCCATTGTAAAATTGGTCTGTCTTGCATTTGGTTTGTCCCCTGAAGGCGTAAATTTTTTAAAGGCTATTTTCAATGTCATTTCATGAGGTTTGTGATATTTTTTGTTCTTTCTAATTTGCAGAACAGTCATAGTTATTGCTACTGTTATAATTCGACTCATGTTGGAACACAGAGAATCCTCTGGGTACTATGTTTTGTAATTTGAAAAGTATTTTGCATTATGTTCAAGACTATTTTAAACTGTATTAATTATAAAGTCAAGCAATATACATTTAATGAAATAAAATAAAATTTTTATATAATATCATTCTTTGACAAAATGTTTTTTTCAGAAAATATTAAGCAGGTGAATTTAAGAATATGTTTTTCAAAAGTTTTGGAAGATTTTAGAGTTGATATTAACAAAACAAATAAATGTAATGTTGAAGCTGTATTTAATGCTCTTTGTAACTCATAAAGGTATTTGTCATTCGTTAAAAAATACATGGTAAAGTGATTATAATATAAATGAATTTAGGATTTATCAACAAAATGATTGGCTATCTTCATCTTGGAATGTATCAATATGTATTAATATTTTGATTAGACAAACATTGTTCATTTACCTGAATAATAATTTATTAAATATCTGCTATGTGTCTAATATAATAACAAGTTAAACAAGTGTGAGATAAACAATGTATCTCATAAAGTCAAACAAATAAATAAGTGGCTTTAAAACGCAGATGTAACAAAAACTTTAGCAGAAATACTGAATAAAATAGACACAGAAGGGAGTGGTTCTTTCTCCTTGAAGTACATCAGAGAAGAAAAATGAAATTACCATTTATTTTGTATAACTGTTTTTGTTTTTAAGTGTCCGTTTTACATGTGTGGAAATTGGGTTTCATATTTCACAAAAAAATCTTCTAAGATTCAATCATATAGATAGTGTGAAATGGTCATCTGATTTTGCTTCATTGTTCCTGTCATTTGCTGCTCTAAAGAACTCTTCAATGCGAAAATATATTAAACGGAGAAATAAGGAATAAGGAGTTTATATTAGGAACAAAATTAAAGGGAGAGAGAACAGTTACTGGAGAATGAAGAGCAACTGGGAGTAACCTAAAAGTTTGAGCTGAAATGTAGAATGTAACATTTGTAGGAAAGTGAGGAGAGTGAAAAGATATTTAAATTGTAATTAGACTTTAAATCACTCCATTTAGGATATCATGCTGAATTTGGGTCAAGACAAGGGAAAATACTGAAAAGATACATACGTTAGTAAAATAATTTCAAGATCATTAAGGAGAATTAAGTGCATAAGAAAGAAATGGGATGCAGAGATCAAGTGATCTGCTGTAGCTTTGAGTCCAGATTAGAAATGAAGCAAGTCAGAATAGAGAAGGCAAGGGATGGATGAATTAATGAAATAATAAAGATTAAATCATTCCACTGGGTAAGTACAGAGAGAAGATAAATAAAGGGTGAAGAGGAAGGGATAAAGTCAGTAACTAGATCTTTTTATTTATAAAATATTAAATTGGTAGATTTACTTTATAGTAGTATTTATCTGTGTTTGCATTAAGGGTGCTGGAACATTAAGATTTTAAATATTAGAAAATTTCTATTATAGCGTTATGGGGATAGACAATGCATAAGGTACTTCAGATTACTTTTTTTTTTTTGAAGAATGGCACAAAGACATTAATTTAAAAAGTGAAAATACCCTCTTTCATTCATTTGCTTCACCTTCAAAAATTGATGAGGCATTTATTTCATATTAAGTTGTATGCTAGTCAATTTACATACAATAGCAAGCCCAGTAGATGCAGTGGTAGTCTTAGAGCCTAGTGGGTGGAACAGATTCCACCCAAACAATTAAAAAGCAAAGGAAAAATTGCTAGGAAAAATTAAAAGGTTCTGTAAGATATTCTGTTAGGGGCAGTTAAGCTCTCAAGTAAACATCAACCTTCAGAATTTATGATGAAAATCTGAAGATGGCATGGATTTATCTGAGTGAAGTAAGAAGGAAGGAGAACTCTGGGTGAAATATAATTCTGTTACTTCTAATGATTGTATAATACCATTACAGCAGTGAACTAGGAATTGTGCTAGTGACAAGCACCTTCTATCCTTAGATAATTTGGTGTCTGTGTGTGCTAGACCACTTCAGCTTTGTCCAACTCTGTGATCCTCTGTGACTATAGCCTACCAGGCTCCTCTGTCCATATGATTTCCCAGGACAAGAATACTGGAAAAATCCCAGGCAAGAACGCTAGAGTGGGTTGCCGTGCTCTCCTCCAGGGGATCTTCCCAACCCAGAGATCGAACTTGCGTCTCTCATATCTCCTGCATTGGCAAGCAGGTTCTTTACCACTAGCACCACCTGGGAAGCCCAGATAATTTGGCATATCTTTGCAAATATCTTAGTCATTTTGACATGACTTTACCATTAATAAGTGAAAGATAAATGTAAAAAATAAATAAATGAAACTAATATTTATAATTACTTTTTTAAAGCCATGTTTAAGATACACACAAGTACATGCACACACATGCACACACACATATACGCAAACCATTCCAGAACAATGAGGCTATGAATATGAATAGCAATTTTTACTTAATATACTTGCATTTTTTTTAATTATAGTAGATGTTAATCATGTGTTAAACATGCATTTTCCTATATGTACTTGTAAGCATGATTAATCAGATATAACTCTATTAATTATACTCAGTGTTTATTTTTTTGAAACTGGGACAATGTTATGAATTTGAAATTAGCAGGTTTTTCCCCCCTATTTCTTAGGTAAAGTTTTAATTCACTGAAGCTGGGATAAAATCCATTTTTCCTAATGAAAACCAAGAATCCTCTAGTAAAGTAAATTTCAAAATTGGCTTGAAAAACTTTTCTATCGAGAATACAAGTGATAGAAGTGAAAACACATAACATTCCTTCTTTCTTTTAAAGAGATCTTCTCAGATGGAATCATCAAATTTTATACCTGAAAGAAGGCAGGGATCATTTGATTAAATCTCCACATGTTACAGATGTGAACATTCTGTTTTTAAAATTCTGTTTTTTTCCCTTCATTCTTTCATAGACTTTCGTCTCTATCCATGGACTTGTGAGTAGTGTCAAAGAAACTTATATTTACCTTCTATTTCAAAGATACAGGTTATTATTGCTATGACATTCAAAATATTTTTAAAAATCTTGTAGTACAAGGAAGAACATTCCAGTACACTTGCAAATCATTGTCTCATTTTATATAGTCAATTTTCCTTTCAGCCAATTCAGTGGGATAGAGGAAAGAGGAATCAGAAAGTCATCCAAAAGTTCTCGCTTTTTTCTTGTAAGAAGATGAAAATCAACAGTTGAAGCCCAAAATTGATTCAGATGGGTGAAAAAGAATCTCTCTATTGAGAAAGAGTAGCAAGAATCATCTCAGTCACATGTTTAGTTCATAAAATTATGTATTTCATGAATCTACTCACTTTAAGTCAAGTTTTATAACTGTTCTGCAATAAAGTGTGAATGTTGAACCACTGGCTTTGCGTGCCTTCACCGGTATTTTTTTTCTCAACTTACCTAATTATTCTCCTTTCTCACTCGTAACTGATTGCTCATAGCCCAGAAAAACTTGCTTGAAAGTGCAGAAAGAAACCCACCTGGAGATAATTTCCTTAGCTTAATGAAACTCTCAGCATTTTATGGAAAACCAGTTTGTGTGTAGTTAATATTACCTGAACTTTTAATGATATTCATGCTTAGATATGTGTACAAGGAATAAGGTTGCAGGCATCCTATTTGCGTGTTTATCTGTGTGTGCTTCTTTTGCCTATCCAGCATGTAGTCCTTATATTCCTTCCCCCAAATCTCCAGCTTTATTCAGATATTCACTCTTCTTGAATTGGTCATCAACCTTGGAGAAGGATTACTTCATTCACAACTAAAGTATGTCTTATTAGTCTAAAGGCAATCTCATTTCCCTTGCTAGCTCTTGATTTGCGAAAGAACATGGTATCCAATTCCATCAATGAGATCTGAGGAAAAATTTGCTGGGTTAAGAAAAAATTTTCTTCCCTGCTAGGGGCAGTGTACAACCAGTGATCGAGTCCTCTTTTTCGGGGCATTATCATAGAAGGAACTGATGTAGCCATCTTGCTACTATCCTAAAGAAGGAAGGTATCAGATGTGAGAGAGGGAAGAAAACGATTTTACATCATCACTGAATCTCTTATTTAAACAACCCATACCTTAAATTATCTCTGAATTTCTGATATCTGAGATAACACATTTCCCCATTGTTTAAGCAAATTTCAGTGAAGTTTTCATTTCCTGAAGCAGACATTGTTCTAAGTGGGATGGAATAATTATTATTTAGCTGAACGTTAAAGAATTTTACTTAACATAAATTTTTCCATAAGAACTGGCCTTAAACAAATTATTTCTTGATATGAAGAAATACTTTTGCATTAATAGCATGTATTTCTGAGAATGGTGATTTCAATAAAAAAATAGTGTAGGTCTATATCTATTTCACTGTATTGATTCATCTACCCATGTACCTGGCGTATGGCAATAAAAACTTTAAATTAAAAAAAAAAATAGGTTCTGCAAATCCTGACTGTATTATATGTAGAAGAGACAGCTATTTGCAAAGTTCTTTTGGAACAATATTTTGGTGACATATGAAGTAAAAACATGTGGATTAAATTTACCAAATATTAGTTTTAGTTTTTAAACTAGTGAAAATGATTAGAAAATATTGTTTTAATCAAAAAACAGATATCCCAAAACTATCTCTGAAGATATCCCCAACTTTTTTCTAATCTCAGTCAATTCCCTATTAAATTTTAGAAATTTAAGAAAAAGCTATAAATAGCTAAATTCAAGGTCACAAATGTGTATGAAAAATCTTGGCAAAGTCACACCAAAATATAGAGTGAGCCTTGGTAAAGAGCTGTACTTCTCCTTATACTCAGAATTAAATGTAAGCAAATTCATCATCACCCTCTGACTCATAAACTTGGAATGCGGCTCTTTTGAGATGTTTGTGCAAAAAGAAAGACTAATTGTTTTCACTTTTAAATGTTAAGGCACCTGCCTTATTTTCCTTGGGACACATTGCAGCAGAACAATAGGCAAAGATAATCCATTGTTCTCAGGATATCCTCTCAGTGGCTGGCATTTTGCAGTTCATAGCCCACATGCAACAGTACAAACAAGATGAAATATAGCCATCCTTAGAACTGCCAAAAAGATGTTTTGTATTTTCTAGACCATAATTATTATATGTCTCATTAAAACTTTTTTGCACTTCTTTTTTTTTCCAAGACATGTTTGAAATCACTCACTTTTAGGTTTCTCACTTAAAATTTAAACAAAACTTGATTTATTTCCGTGGTTACTTCAAATAGGTCAGAATTTCACTCATCTAATTATTAAATCATTTGAGTTGAATTTTGTAAGCACTTAAAATGACAGGTACTTTAGTTATACAGAATGCATGATGTGGCTCAATATGGACACTATGCCTTTCCTCACTATACAGTCAGTCTTTGAGAAAGATTAAATAAGCTATCTCAAACTATGTCAAGGGCTATAATATGCAAAGTAAAAGTTCCAGTAGAATCACAGAGCAAGAACATCAAGCTAGTGTAAGGGTCAAGGAAGACTCCTCAGAGGAAATGATCTTTAAGCTGTGTTTTTCAGCTTTGAAGTTGTGAGATCAATGTAGTAAACCAATTAGAGTAGAAGTGAATTGGAATAAAATGCACTAATATTGTTTCAAGAAATATTTTCAACTGTGTTTGTGTCTATGTGAGACAGAGATCTGGGTTGGATGTAAAATATATTCTTTCATATAAGTGATGCCCAAAAATGTGTTTGAAACCCACTAGCCCAAAGGATGAATGGAAATTAGGTAATTAAAAATGAGGATTAAGAATTTTCCTGGCTGGATAAGGAGTTTTTCTGCTGAGATATATATGTACAAATGGCCAGAGGCATAGAAGTCTGTGTAATTCTAGGAGCTGAGAGAAGTTCAGAAAAACTGGAAAAGCTGGATGTGGAGAAAATGGAATTGGTTGTCTCCATTAACACCAGGGATGAAGCTTAAATCATGATAAAAAGTAGCTATTAAACTTTTTACAAGCCATGCCATGAAGTTCGCATATTATTTTGAGAGCAATCGTTAGTTGCCTAGGGGCTTTCCAGGTGGTGCTAGTGGTAAAGAACCTTCCTGCCAGTGCAGGAGATGCAAGAGAAGGTGGTTCCATCCCTGGGTTGGGAAGATCCCCTGAAGGGCAGCACGGCAACCTGCTCCTGTATTCCTGCCTGGAGAATCCCATGGACAGAAGACCCTGGCAGGCTACAATCCATAGCATCACAGAGTCAGACACAACTGAAGCCACAGGGCACACATGCTTAGTTAGTTGCCAAATAGTTTTAAGAAGGAGGATATAAACACGTTTGCATGTTACAGAATGGCTCTGATCATATTTTACAAATGGGAGGGACAGAAATCAATATTAAAGGCAGGAGGGTTGCAGTAATTCAGATGGCCCAGTCAAGCAGAGTGATTTGAAGGATATAAAGAAGTGCACGGATGTGAATCCCCTGTGGAGATGTAGGACTAGTATTTGGCTGTGGGAAGGAAGGGAAATGGAGGCGCCTGGAATGCCGTCAAATTACAGGCAGGAGCTGATAAATGGAGAGTGCCAGTGCTGATTGAGCCAGGGAAACAATGGAAAAGAAACAACAGATTTGCTGGATAAGGAGGACAAAATTTTTCTGTTTGGGATAAAGTCACATCTGCTCATTCTCAACCATTCACAATAAAGAAATTCCAAAAAGTTTTCATTAAGGGTCAATTCCTGATAAAAACAGATGCAGCTCTGGAATATTTTCTAAGCAGGAAAGAAATTTTCCAGCTTCTATTCATTTCAACGCAGGTTCTGCCACCCTGGTTTAATTACCATGATTCAACAATAATGTTGTCAGGTTTTAGTACACTAGTCTTTCAAACTTAAGATTCTATTTTATTTCCAAATGAAAATATATTTTTTCTACAGAAAAATTTATAGTTAGCAATCACTATCATAACAAGTGTGTGTGTGTTTAGCTGCTAAGTCATATCCAACTCTTTGCGACCCCATGGACAGTAGTGCCCGAGGCTCCTCTGTCCGTGAGATTTCCCAGGCAACAATACTAGAGTGAGATGAAATTTCTTCCTTCAGGGGATCTTCCCGACCCAGGGATCGAACCCACATCTCCATGTCTCCTGCATTAGCAGGCAGATTCTTTACCACTGAGCCAATTGTATGTGCTGATAAATTACCAGAAGATGCACCCAAGCAAGACATTTCATATCACAGTTTTTCTACACTGGAAATGTCTCCCTGAGAAAGTGAATGACCCAAGGTCAGTATTCTTTTGAGCCTCTTCTACTCTTTGTTAAGATAAAATTAGGATAAAAATAAAATTAAAACTGGATTAAGGTCTAAAGCTGAGCACCGAAGAATTGATGCTTTTGAACTGTGGTGTTGGAGAAGACTCTTGAGAGTCCCTTGGACTGCAAGGAGATCCAGCCAGGACATCAGTCCTGGTTGTTCATTGGAAGGACTGATGCTAAAGCTGAAACTCCAATACTTTGGCCACCTCATGCGAAGAGTTGACTCATTGGAAAAGACTCTGATGCTGAGAGGGTTTGGGGGTAGGAGGAGAAGGGGACGACAGAGGATGAGATGGCTAAATGGCATCACCGACTTGATGGACACACGTTTGAGTAAACTCCGGGAGTTGGTGATGAACAGGGAGGCCTGGCGTGCTGCGATTCATGGGGTCACAAAGAGTCGGGCATGACTGAGCGACTGAACTGAACTGAACTGAAAGCAAAGAAAAAAATTATTAGCAAAAGGGCATAGAATTTAAGGGGCTGTGTGTGACATGGTACATATCCTATGCCCTGCTTGCATATTTGCCTGGACAGGTTGTGTACTATATGTGGAAACTGCATGTTTCTGTTCCAAAATCTGAGTTTTTGTTTTGAATTATTTGCTTCTCTGGAAAAGTAAGATTCTTGAAAATGAAAACTTCTGGTTTTCAATACTATAATCACTGCTGTCATTTAATCTTTTTTAGTTATTTTGAAAGATCAGAGAATCCAGTCTCCTATCACTCTGCTTCTCCAGCAATGGAGGCACCTGAGTAAGTGCGAGAGGAAACCTCAGAGACAACCTTACTTTCACTCTGTCCATGAGCAAGGCCACAGTGGACATGACTTGTGTCAAATTTGATTGTCAGTGTTTATTAAGGACCTTAAAAATGCCACTGTCCTTATGCCCAGTAATTTTATTTCCCAAAATTTGTCTCTCAAGTTTTTATAATTACAGTGTATTACAGCTTCATTTATAATTTAAAGACTTGTTAAAAAAGAAAAAAAGGACTTCCCTGGCAGTCCAGTGATTAACACACTGTGCTTCCATGGCACGGGGCACAGGTTCAATCCCTGTTCAGAGACCTAATATCCCAAATGCTGTGCAGTGCAGTCTACAAAAGAAAAAGAAAAAAACCTAAATGTCTACAAATAAGGACTATAGAAATCATTATTCCATTAAGTATTTATGTGTTTACAAAATAAGTATTTTGTGACTTACAAATACTATATTGATGTGAAAATAAATCAAGCTAAAATAAGAAAGATATACCATTGTAAACAGTTTTCTGAAAAAAATCAGTGATAAACATACAATACAGACTTAAAGGAGTTTTACCACCAATACAGTATTCATTTCTGAAAGATAGTTTCACAAATAAATTTATTTTTCTTTCTTCTGCAGTTTAAACTCATTTTAAAGTGAAACAAACTGCTTGTTAATAGGAAAATGAAACTATTAATATTTTTTCCTTCTTCAAATGCTTATTTCATACTATTAGCCAAAGTCTATCCATAAGACACTGAAGGAAGTAATTTGTCTACACCCTAACAAACCTGAAACTATTTAACCATAAGTTGGATTTTGAAAACTAAGATAACCTCAGCTTAGATGTATCTCCATTTATTTGCCAGAATTTTAATTATTTATCATTATCAAGATGCCTGTCAGTACGGTCGTTGTTATTAGCTTGTATCTTATGCTACCATTTGGTAGGAGAACACTGTCTTTGTAATAGTAAAATTCATTTCAGTAATATAATTGCAAGTCATTTTCTTTCTCTAAAAATTCTGCTACATAGTACTGGATATTAACTAGATAGATTTTAAAGTCTAGGTCCAAAGATGCATCATAATAAATATTTTCATATCTGGATCCAAGGGTTAGATATTTAAGGCTGTGTATTAGGTAGCTGAGATAGAAAGGCGCAAAGCAGTGCAGAAGACACTTTATGCGTGCATTTTACATCTTGGATGTTACCTTTCTCCCACGGTAGAGAAGTATATAATGTCTTTCCCTTGCTCGCTCTTTTTGTTATTTGCATGAAACCCGCTTTGCAGCTCCCAAAGCTGCAATCCAATCATAAACATAGAGTAATTCCCTGTTTCAATGCTTCTTCCTTTAGTCTGGTTCAGAATACAAATGCGGACAATATTGCTTTCCCAGAGGCAAGCCAGAAAAATCTTTTTCTTTCTATAATAGAGGCAGAGAATAAACATTTCAAGACTGAAATGCACTCATCTGTAAACAGAAATGACATGGCTGACATTTACTGAAAAAAAAATAAGCAGAGATTATCATTTCATAGCCTGCAGTAGACTGAAACTAGCTGAAAAGCAAATGCTTCTTTTATCCTGTTTCCTCTGTTTGATAATGGGTGTTGATCTTTGTGTTGCAGCTCTTCTAATTGCTTTGCTTTTATTTTTAATGAACCTCCATTTCACTCACTCCTCAGCCACATATGGGTGAAAATGGATGGTGATACACAATCATTCACAGGTGCACTTTCATTAAAGATAAAAAGCCTCTGGGACTACAGTCTTCGGAGGTAAATGGTTTCATTCTTTCTTCCAACCTCTTTCAGCTGTATCTTTCAAGTTCTATAAACCTTCACAAAAAAGGAAAGAATCTACAATGTGTATAAAATAAGGATCCCCTGAGTAATTGTTGTTTAATTTGTATAAATACTCCTAGGAACTGAGCATATTGATTGTGTCTGTGTCTTCGTGCCCTGAAAATTGGGGAGAGTGGCACTGAAAGAGTAATGTAGAGTTTTGGACATGTTATCAAGTATGTGAGTTACCTGAGAACAAAAGCTTTCTGTAAGTAGGTACTTTCAGAAGGGAAAATAGAAACACTCTGTCCGGAGCTTGAAACCATAAAAATCACTGAACCGGGAGATCAGAGAACAACCTGGATGAGACCTTAGAATGGGGAATAGAGCATAAGCTTTAGAGTCAAAGATTGGATTGAATGCTTGCTCAGTTTGGTGAGAGCTGCTTGACTTAAGTAAACGATTCTGAGCCTCAGTTTCTTCACATAGAAAAGGGAGGCATCAGTACTGTTTGCTGAGCTCACCTCAAACAGTATGACAGCTAGGATTAACCAAGAGAATATAAATGAAAACCATCAGAATCCTGTGTCCATGAGGATTTTGCATAAAGGGGACATTTCACATCAGTGAGGAAAGGGTGCCTTATTCAATTAATTTCACTGAGACACCTGTACATTTAAAGGGAAAAAAGAAATTTAGATCCCTAGCTCACACTTTTCAGAGAAATAAATTATAATTGTATTCAAAACTTAAATGTACACATCTTAACCCACAACATACCAAATAAAACCCGTGGCGGATTCACATTGATGTATGGCAAAACCAATACAGTATTGTAGAGTAAAATTAAAAAAATAAAATTAAAAAATAAAATAAATGTTTATGAACTTCAAGTAACAAAAATCTTAAATCAGATACAAAATTTGAAATCCTGCATGAAAAATATTTGTGATAACAATTTTAACACATGCATATTCAGAAATATAGAAATATAAAGGATATACTCTTTGAAAATAATAAAACATCCCAGTTGAAAATGGATGAGTAGGTGAATGCATATTTAATTGGAGAGGAAATAAACATGATTTTAACAAATAATTTTAACAAAGTTTTCAAACTAGTTATTATTAATGATTATATTAATTGGAGATGAAGCTGTAGAAATGGTACTTCTATATTTTTCTGGGGTAGTGTAATTAATACAGCCATCATGAAGGATAATTTTAATCTATAAAATTTAAGTGACACTAGAGAAATACCATATAATTACATAAGAAAGCATATGTATGGGTATGCATCATATTTAACTTATAACAGCAAAATATTAGGAAAACCCAAAATGTTCATCAAAATAATGGCAAAATAACTACTTTATGTCGGTTTATAGACTATGATGCAGTACCTGAAATACTACGTTAGTTCCACATATACCAACATGGGAAAAACTGGGAGTTACCTTATTGAATATAAAAAGAAAACTACTGAATGAAATATACTCAATGGATAACATCATTATATCAGATCATGCATAAGACGACAATTAAAGTGAGCCATACAGTTGCTCCAGATTACTGTCTTGAGAATGTCCAAACAATTGCTCAGAGAGGGAACTCAGTATCAGGCAGATCTGGCTGAGTTGAAAGAGATAGAACCAAGGTCCAGGAAAATCCAGGAAGCTAGATTTCACAGGATAAGGTAATGAAAAAGAGCTAAACAGAAAGAGAATTCTGGAGATCAACAGAGGATTCTCTCAAGCAATCAGCAGAACACTAATCAGTGCATGCATTTGAGAATACTAGCTTAAGTAGAGGAAAGCACCATCCAAAAGAATTAGAGGGAATGGTATCCAGTGCTAATATAAGGCTGAGAACAGTGTGCATTCCAAAAATCCATAATCTATATGGGAAAACTTCACAACTCATGGTTATCAGAATATTTAGAAGGGGTTTGCTTGAAATAATTAGGAATAATTACCCCTAGATTAAATGCTGCTCTGGTCCCACCAACCAAATATTAAAAGACCTAAATGATTAAACTTTTAACATGTCCTTCTACTGTGTCCCAGTGTGTGTGTGTGTGTGTGTGTGTGTGTGTGTGTGTGTGTGTGTGTATAAATGTAAAACTATGAAGTGGCTAAGAAGGTAAACTCCACAATGCCACCAGACATAAAATCAAAGTTTTTAAGACATGCAAGGAATCAGGAAAATATGAACCATAATGAGGGCAAAAATTAGTGAACCAAAACTGATCTATAACTGACATAGATGAAAGAATTAAACACTGATATTAAAATAGTTCTTGTCATTGAATTTCATGTCTTCAAAAATGTATTCACAAAATCCTTCAAAGTATGAAGAAGAGCACAAAAACAATATTCTTAAAAGTCAAAATATTGTCTTTTTAATTTTTCTTTTATTTTTTTATATCCCAAATATTTATTGGGCACTTATTCCTTACAATCTGGAGAAGGCAATGGCAATCCACTCCAGTACTCTTGCCTGGAAAACCCCATGGACAGAGGAGCCTGATAGGCTACAGTCAATGGGGTCGCAAAGAGTTGGACACAACTGAGCGACTTTACTTCACTATTCCTTATAAACCTGTATGTTAAGCAATGGTCATTCAGTAGCAAGCCCAGAAGACAGGGGGCTTATAGTTTAGACTAATAAAAGATAAAAACAATGTAGTTTGGGGTTTATGGCATATATAGCAGTAAAAAAAAAAAGGAGGCATTATGAAAGTATACTATTTTAAGATTCCTATATTTTACATGATATGATATAATACCACTTGCAGGCAGACTAAGATAAGTTAAAGACATGGAATCTTAACTACTATAGCAACAAAACAAGGATTTTTAACTAATAAACCAACACAGAACATAAAATGTATCATAAAGTATACTTAATCCAAAAGGTGGCATTAAAAAATGAGAAGAAATCAACAATAAAGAGCAAATGAGGGACACAAAAACAAATGTCAAGATAACAGACTCACACCTAACCATTTTCCTAATCAGATCGAATATGAGTAGTTTGAAAACCTCCATTATAAGGAAGAAATAGGCATACTGCATAAAAACAAACAAGACTCCATTATATGTTAATGGAAACTGAGTTTAAATATAAAGACACAAATGGAAAAATCAAAGAACAAAAGTAAAAGAGTAGAAAACAATACGCTCAAACTCATCAAAAGATGAGGCTATAGCTTGAGAGGCTACATTACAACAACAAAGTAAGCTTCAGATCAAAGACTATTACAATCGACAAATCATTTCATTTTGTAATGACAAGGGGTCAATTCATCAAGAGGAACCAACATTTATTGTCAGCGAAGTTTTGATGATGGCCATTCTGACTGCTGTGAGGTGATAATCAACAAACAATAAATGCTGGAGAAAGTGTGGAGAAAAAGGAGACTTCATACTCCATTGGTGGGAATTTAAATTGATACAGCCATCATGGAGAAAAATATGAGTTTCCTTAAAAAACTAAAAATGAAACTACTGAATGATTCAGCATTCCCACTTCTGTGTATATACTGGGACAAAACCATAATTCAAAAAGATGCATGCACCTCAGTGTTCACTGAAGCACTATTTACAATAGCCAGGAAATGGAAGCAACTTAAATGTCCACCAACAGAGGAATGGATAAAGGAGATGTACATATATATACACAATGATATATTACTTGCACATAAAAATGAATGAAACTGTGCAATTTACAGAAACGTGGATAGGCATAGAGACTGGCATCCTGAGTGAAGTGAGTAAAAAAGATAAAAACAAATATTGTGTAATATTGCTTATATGTGGAATCTAGAAAAACAATGTGAATGAACTTAATTGTAAGCAGAAATAGACACAAAGGTAGAGAACAAATGCATGGATACAGGGATGGTAAAGAGGGAGCAGGATGAATTAGGAGAATGGCTTGACACATATACACTTGTTTAGTCGCTCAGTCATGTCCCACTCTTTGCGACCTCATGAACTGCAGCATGCCAGGGTTCCCTTTCCTTCACCATCTCCTGGAGCTTGTTCAAACTCATGTCCATTGAGTCGGTGATGCCATCCAACCATCACATCCTCTGTCATCCTCTTCTCCTCCTGCCTTCAATCTTTTCCCCCATCAGGGTCTTTTCTAACAAGTCAGCTCTTCACATCAGGTGGCCAAAGTATTGGAGCTTCGGCTTCAGCATCAGTCCTTTCAATGAATGGTCAGGGTTGTTTTCCCTCAGGATTGACTAGTTTGATCTCCTTGCAGTCCAAGGAACCCTCAAGAGTATTCTCCAGGACCACAGTTCAAATGAATTAATCCTTCGGTATTCAGCCTTCTTTATAGAACTCTCACATCCATACATGACTACTGGAAAAACCATTGCATTGACTAGATGGACCTTTGTTGCCAAAGTGATGTCTCTGCTTTTTAATGCATGTCTAGGTTTGTCATAGCTTTTCTTCCAAGAAACAAGTGTCTTTTAATTTCATGGCTGCAGTCACCATCTGTAGTGATTTTGGAGCCCCCCAAAATAGTCTCTCACTGTTTCCATTGTTTCCCTATCTATTTGCCATGACGTGATGGGACTGGATGCCATGATATTTGTTTTCTGAATGCTGAATTTTAAGCCAGCTTTTTCACTCTCCTCTTTCACTTTCATTAAGAGTCTCTTTAGTTCTTCACTTTCTGCCATAAGGGTGGTGTCATCTGCATATTTGAGGTTATTGATATTTCTCTTGGCAATCTTAATTCCAGCTTGTGCTTCATCCAGCCCAGTGTTTCTCATGATGTACTCTGCATATAAGTTCAATAGCACAGTGAGAATATACAGCCTTAATGTACTCCTTTCTTGATTTGGAACCAGTCTGTTGTTCCATGTCCAGTTCTAACTGTTGCTTCTTGACTTTCATACAGATTTCTCAGGAGGCAGGTAAGGTGATCTGGTATTCCCATCTCTTTAAGACTTTTCCACAGTTTGTTGTAATCCACACAGTCAGAGGCTTTATTTTATGAGAGCCTATAATGCTGAGGATATAATTCACAAGATCTTTGAAAACTTTTTAATTGTATAGTAATTCAATCAACACATTTTTTAATGGAGCACAGAGCAGATATTGTCAATTACCCACCAATATCCTCTCAGAATTCACTTGCTAAAGGCTGCTACTGGGAATTTCTGTCCTGTCTAGATTTTTGTTGTCATTATTTATTTAATTTTTTTATTCTTGTTTTACCTGAGGAGCATATAAGCCTTCACACAGTGCAAACTGACATAAAATAGAGTTAACTTCTTGGAAGCAGTCCTCAGTACATGACAGTCAGAGTTGATAAATAAATACCCCTATTTATAAATAAGAAAATAAGTGCTTTGTGGTTTGAATGGAGTGACTGAGGCATTTTCTGCACTATCTTTCATGCTGCACCATGGAACTGAACTCCCATCCTGCAGATTGACAACTGCCTGGTGTCAAGCTGTCTTTGACTTTCCTCTGTTCCCTGTTTTGTGTCTGGGTGTGTATTTATGATGTATCTATGGAAAGAGATGTACTCCACGTCCACCTACTCCTCTGCCATCTTGGGTCCCTCCGTATATCACTTCTTAATCCCCCTATCAGTTTTCTTGGATCACTTCTCAAACTATGAGTATTCTAATCCTTGCCTCAAGATCTAGGGAAACAGAAGCAAAAAAAAAAAGAAAAAGAAAAAAGGATTACCTGACCTTGTAAGTGCCAGAAAATTTATTTACAACTTGGAAATAGGCAAAATTGATTACTGAGTGTCCTTTCAGTGCAGTCCTTGGCTTGACTTACCATCAAACTTGGTTATTTTACAACTCCGTTGGAGCAGAGGTTAATTTGCAAATTTTGTCCAGTAGAGATCAAATAATTTCTGTCCAGTGAAATAGATAGTGCCAAAGTTTACATTTTATTTCCCTGTGAGACATTAATCAGTTCTGTGTATAACCAAGCAATTCTATCCTGACATTTCTTTATTAAAAATGCCCAGTTTCACCCAAGCTTTTGAACAGTATTTAATATTATTCTGGTTGCCTTATTTATAAAGAAATGGATAACATTTGGGGCATGTTTTAATTTTATATTTATCTGAGATTTATATTTTATACACTTTGGAGCATTACACTTCAACATAAGGGAGATAAAAAATAAACGACAATAACTATATATATATATTTATATATACATACACATATTAAATAAGTCATGTCCTAACGAGTACTATAAAGAAGAATAAAGCTGGGTAGAGGTTAGAGATTGATGGTTTGGAGGGAAAGTGCTATTTTATATAAAGTGATTGAGGAGGCCTCTGAATGGAGACAGGAAGAAGGGAGACAGCTGGTCACATGGATATCTAAAGCAGAAGAATTCCAGGCAGGCAAACACACACACACACAAACAAAGCGAATGTAAAAATTCTGAAATAAGACTGTGCTTGAGAAATTCAGGCAACAGAAAAAAGATCACTACAGTGGATGCTGAGTGAGTTATGATGCGGGAAAGGGAAAGGGAGTGACAAGTGATGAAGACAAAGAAGTAATATGGACCAGACCACATACAACCTTCTATACTAGGTCAAGGATGATGGCTTATACTTTAAGTGAGATAGAAGGAGAATTCTAAGTAAAGTAAGGTGACCTGCTGTTTCCAAAGGATCATATGAGCCACGGAATTGAGATTAGAGGCCAGGGCACACCTGGAGAGACCGATTTTTCTTTTTTTTTTTTTTTCAATTTTGGCAAGAGACTTTGGTGGCCTAGACCTGGGTGATGGTGGTAGTGAGATAAATTTTTAGGTAAAACCAACATTAATTCTCTCTGATAATTATATACAATTTATGAGAATGAATATCAGTCTTATTTACCAATTCTTCACTTTTTCTAATATTTAATGCAAGGTATTGGGTTAAGCGCATAATGTCAATAAAACAGCTTCTAAGATTCCCATGGATTTTTTCTGCAGGCCTAACAAATTTGAGATTAATATGGTTATGTCACTTCAGAGACATTTTAATACTTAAAACTGCCACTTTCACAAATGGTGATAAATGCATCAGCAAAAAAATCTCATCATAGTAATTTAAACATAGGTTATTCTGACATAGTCAAACTGAACCACATTCTAGTTCTCGGGGAAGATATTCTTAAGAAGCAGAGTCAGATTTATTTTACACTAATAGAGAAAAAATGAAACTCAGAGTATGGATCTATTTACATTAATTTAGAACTGTGAAACTTGGGTTGTAAATTTCATCAATTTATTTTTAAAAACGATGTTGGTTTCAGAAACTGACAGCCCATCACTTAAAATACCCAGAATTACTAACTTCTGTAGTATTTCTGCTTGGTATTGTTTATGATAGAATTGTTCCTAAACCAAAGGAGTTTCATGCATGTCACACTAAGAACTGACTTGTAAATTTTTCTGTCTACTGATTCTTTTATCTTTCAATAAACAAATGTTCATTTTTATCTTCAATAGTCTACAAATTGATCTCTAAAGCAAGATGTACAAACCAGAAATGGCATGAAATATAGTCCATTGAATGGAGGAGAAAAATTAGATCACCTGCCAATATTTACTACTTTGTGTATGTGTGCATGTGTGGAATTTAAGTATCTATTAATGCAGTAATACTTGGAAATAATTTTTAAATAGCAAATATACAATAGGAGTAAATATACATAGGAGTATATTTATATATTTTTTTTTCTTAGGAAGACACAGTAAAGAAGTTTGGACATATTTATAACATCAATTCATTGGAAAAGAGCCTGATGCTGGGAAAGATTGAGGGCAGGAGGAGAAGGGAATGACAGAGGATGAGACATTTGGATGCGATCACTGACTCAATGGTCATGAGTTTGACCAAACTCTAGTACATAGTGAAGAACAAGGAAGCCTGGCATGCTACCGTCTATGGGGTCACAAGGAGTTGGACATGACTTAGTAACTGAACAACAATATCAACTACAGTGTAATTTCTATGAATGGTATGATTTCTTTTTATTGTTTTTATCATTCACTGAGGTATCCCAAGCGGGGGAAAAGAAAAATAACAGTACTTAGTACAATAAAGTATATATTTAACAAAAAAAGATGGATTAACATTTATAATCATGTCTTCTATATTTATTGAAATGAAATCTGAGGAAGAAAATTCCCCACCATGTAATCTGGATACATATGTACATTGTAAAGAACACAAGGAATACCAAAAGAGAAAGATACTAGTTTCTGGATATCAAATACTCCAAGGTTTTACACTGATATCAACTATGTCTATAAAGAAAAACTCTAATAGAAAGCAGTATCCAACAAGGGGCCAAATAGTGTAGTGAAATAAAAGTAATTTGGGGTAGTTGAAGATAACATTGATAATAGGGTCGCTATCATTTATTGTTTACTTTGGGCCAATAAATGAAAAGTAGTATTTTTATGGATATTGTGTTTTTATCCCCCAAAACTACAAAAATGATTGATATATAATAGATGATTAGTGTTTATTTAAAAAATGAATTTTCTCTTTCAACAATCTTATGAAGAATTATATTTTTTTAAACTTTTTCAGATTACAACATCTAAGACTAGAGAGGTTAAGACACTTGCCTCAAATCACACAGAAAGCACACGTGAGTCCAGAGTTATATCAAAATCTGAGAAAAAATAAATAAACTCTTAACAAATATGGTTGTCTCTGTTTTTAATGGAGGAGGAAATGGTAACCCACTCCAGTATTCTTGCCTGGAAAATCCCAGGGATGGAGAAGCCTGGTAGGCTACAGTCCGCGGGGTCGCAAAGAGTCAGACACAACTGAGTGACTTCACTTCACTTCACTTCTCTTTTTAATGGAAAATAACTATGATCATTGTGCAGAGATAAGTTATGTGTGTAGTATTCTATAGACAGAATAATAGATTGAGTTGCAAACTTAATAAATCAGTTATTTATATAGAATGTATCCTTGGTGGCTCAAATGTTAAAGAATTTGCCTGCAATGCAGGAGACTCAGGTTTGATCCTTGGGTCAGGAAGACACCCTGGAGAAGGATTGGCTACCCACTGCAGTATTCTTGCCTAGAGAATTCCATGGACAGAGGAGCCTGTCGGGCTACAGTCCATATGGTCGCAGAGTTAGATACAACTGAGTGACCAACACACTTATGTATAATTCTCATTTTTACCAGTCTGAAAAATGAGGTTTGGAGCATTGAGTAAGGAACAGAGTCATAGGAAAAGTAACTGCAGATCTAATTAATCCTAACAGATGATTGGGAGCTGTTTAGGAACTACAGAGTGACTAAAAACAACCGTTGACTTAAACACACTTAAACAACTGGTTTAAGAGTGGCAGAGGACAGATGAAGCTCCTGGGGAAGTAACTGTGTATCTACAATGAGGAGCTCTTACTCTGTTTCTACCCACATGGGGCAATGCCATACCTAGGAAAATCAAACCTTGGACCATTATTCAAATGATGCATGAAGGGGTAATGGGGTCATATAGAATGAAGGTCATATAAAACTTAAGTTGAAAGAAAACAATTTTCTTGCCTGTTAATGTGGACAGAATCTAAGAACTGAGCATTGTGCTCCCACCCTCAAGTTAAGTGGAAAGAATTCCAATGCTAAGCTTCTCTGTAATAAAAGTAAAATTTTCGGTTGAAAGCCATCAGTAGTGTCTTACGTGGCTCCTTTAGAAGACAGAGATAAAGATTTAAAAAAAAAAAAAAGAAACAGTATGTTTGGGAGGTACCAGCCCAGAGAGATGAAGGTAAGAAAAGAGAAATCAAAGAGTAACAAGGCAATACGCAAAACTATGAGATGCCATGGGTCATGGTTCCAGCCGTGGCTTCACGATAAGCCACAAAAGGCAGAGAGGATCTTGCAGCAGGCTTGTTTGCTCAGCATCTGGGTCTTCTACAGAAAGGATGCAGGGAAGAACTTCCACTCAGACTATTATGAAATAAACTAAGGGAGAGAAATGTACTTGTTCAGTGTCCTTGTATCTTTCACTTTTTACTGATCAAGATATATTTCCTAAACACCCGGGTTGCATCCCCAGCCCATTTGTGGCTAAGAAATTGGGACCTATGTCATGCTTTCAAGTTTTTTATCCAAGATCAAGAGAAGAGTCTTGGACCAGTATGAGTAGTGCACCAAAACGATGGAGAAATTGAAAAGCTCAGTGTTTGAGGAAGCATAAAAGGTTTATATTAGTATCTGAACACTAAAGAAGACAGTTAAAAAATGCATTACTTCATGATGCCTCTTTATCCTCACCTCACAGTGCTGGGAATAAAAGAGGGAAGACCTCATAAAACAAGAAATTCACCCTAACATTACCTTGTGGCAAAATAGAAGTGCTTGGAAGAAAACTAAACTGAGTCCAAATCAAACAAGGGTGGCAAATCCAGGTGAGACCTACAACAGTATCTACCTCCTGAGTCAGAGTCAAGGGCAAACTGATGGAGACACTTGAGAAACTCTAGAAAAAGTCAATGGGTGCCATGACTTTTTAAAAGAAGAAAGTTAACAAACAGGTTTGGATCCTAGGAAAAGGACTAACTGGAAACATGGGCACATAAGAGTCCATAGATAAAGCAGAAGAGAGTCAAGCATACGGCATTAACTTCTCAATGAAGTTTTTACTTTTAAAAATAAAGATGATAATAATATTAACTAACCCTTATTTGCCAAGCTTTACAGAATCTTTCTCTCTCTATTAACACAGAATATTCTCTCCTTGGTATTTATGAGGCCTGTACAATAATTAGTCCATTTCATAAGTGAAGAACTCTAAGACACAGTGAAGACAATGAAATTGCACAGATTACATAGCTAAAGTGAGAAATAAAGCCAGGATTTGAACCCAGAAAGATTGGCTCCAGGTTGTGCAAAGAGATGGGATGCTGGCTACCACCAGCATTATGGACGGACTCAACAACTCTAACTTCATGTTTTCCAATGGGGAAACTCTATGTTATTTGCCATTCCTCAGAAAGCCTAGCAAAATAGCCTCAGATCATAGTTTGTGCAGAGTTGAGTCTAGGATTAGAAAATATGTCTCTCCAACTCATTTAACATAAATCCAATACACAAATTCCCAAAGTGACCACATTTAAAATTAAATGCCAATTTATTTTAATGACTATGAATTCTCAGCATTTTCTCATTGAAGTGTATCATGTATGAATTGACAAATGTCCAGTACTCTTCACAATCACAAATACTTATAACAAAAAATAGAAGGAAATGAACAAAAGAAAATCTCCCCATGGCTTAAAAATTCTTATCACTCAAGCAAGTTGAAATAATCAACAACTGAGGAAAAATGTGAAAGGCACAGCTACACTTAAGTAAATACTTCAACATCACAGGGGTGAGGCTACCATTTTAATTTCTTTCTTCTCAAAGGTTTCACTGTTCCTAGGTTTTTGCCATGAGACACTATACTCTCTTTTACAATAAGGACATCAGTGGAAATTATGCTACATTTTATATGATAAACCATTGTAACTTTGCTGGAATGCTTTTATCTAGGATGGAGACATCTTTATAGAATCAAAGTATCTGTCATGTAAAAATAGATGCATTTATATGATATTATTAAAAAGAAATAACAGTCCAAAATGAAGTCACTTGTGCTAAGCCCACCTCCCCCAAATGAGACTCATGCCTAATCTAATTGTTGTTTCAGCTCCTTCCAGTAATGTAACTTTCTAATCAATCCATCTAGAATTACCTGGTCAGCACTAACGAGGCAATCTGCCTAACAGATCCCCTCCATCCTGCAAAGGGGAGGATTTGCCTGAAGCAACACTCTTCCTATCTTGCCTCTTTACTGTCTTGTCTATAAAAGACTTCTATTTTGTACAGCTCTTTGAAGTTCCTTTCTGTTTACTAGATATGATGCTGCCCGATTCATAAATCATTGAACAAAGCCAACTGGATCTTTACTCAGTTGAATTTTGCCTTTTTAACAGATTTACTGACTGTGGTGGAATTCAAAGTAAACTTCTGATGGCACCTGGAGACAAGAACACAGGCAGTACCCTGCAATCCTTTATGCTTACTGTCTTTCTTACCATTTCTTAGGGTGGTGGGCAAATTCCCTCTTTGTTCTAAAGTCTGCTCTCTGTGTTGAGTCCCTGATCTAATTGGCTTTTTATCTTGCAATTCCCTAGAAATCCCAGACCCTGATTCAGTCCCTAGGCCCTTGTGGAAACCGTTAGTGGCAGCTCACAGGTCCTTATTTATGTGGAGCTCCCAGTCCACAGTCCCTATTTGTTGAAGTCTGATGGTTCATCCCTATCCTTGGATCCTCAGTTCTATATTGGGACTGGCTGGAGGTGTGCACAAGATCTTCTGTTGGCTAGTCTGCAGTGACATCTAAATCCTAGTCCTTGGTTATGTGCCCAGATTTCCAATGGGAAATGCTGATGTATCTGCAGCTCCTCATTTGTATGTACTCAGCCCACAGTCTCGATTCCCTGGAGTCTGCTAGTTCAGTCCTTTTCCTAGTTCCTACTTCATTAGTTGGGCTTCCCTGGTGGTTCACTGGCAAAGAATCCACCTGCCAAGCAAGAGACACAGGTTTGATCCCTGGCTCAGGATCCCCTGGAGAAGGAAATGGCAACCCACTCTAGTACTATTTCCTGGGAAATCCAGGACAGAGAGCCTTGAGGGCTCAAGTCCAGGGGTTCACAAAGAGTAGGTCATGACTTAGCAACTAAACAACAATGATGATAACAACTTCAGGGGTTACCGCTTGTAGGCCAATGTGTACATGAGGTTAAAACTACTGAGAATGGGACCTCAAAGCCAAAAAGCCACTAAAATTGATCAGCATATTAAGCATTCACAAGTTGTCAGAGTAGTCCTTACCTAACCCAAAGCATCTTATGTTAGGATAAGTAGGTCATGGAACAGGTTAAGATTAACAGTATGTTACCCGCCAACCTCAAAGTAACTTTTTATGCAACAGGTTAGACTGTAAAATGCCACACAGTTTCCAAGCCCACCGCACATTCCTTTTAAGTACTAGTTTGGCTCTGAGAGGCTCAAAAGTTTAGCTAAAACAAACAAATAAAGATGATCAGATCTTTAATATCCATAGATTACTGTGCTCTGCTCAGTTGTGTCTGACTCTTTATGACCCTATGGACTTCAGCCTGTCAGTTTCCTCTATCCTTGGGATTTTTCAGGGACGAATACTGGAGTGGGTTGCTATTTCCTCCTCCAGAGGATCTCCCTGCTGCTGCTGCTGCTGCTGCTGCTAAGTCGCTTCAGTTGTGTCCGACTCTGTGCGACCCCATAGACGGCACCCACCACGCTCCCCCATCCCTGGGATTCTCCAGGCAAGAACACTGGAGTGGGTTGCCATTTCCTTCTCCAATGCATGAAAGTGAAAAGTGAAAGTGAAGTCCTCAGTCATGTCTGACTCCTAGTGACCCCATGGACTACAGCCTACGAGGCTCCTCTGTCCACGGGATTTTCCAGACAAGAGTACTGGAGTGGGGTGCCATTGTCTTCTCCGAGAGGATCTCCCTGACCCAGGGATCAAACCTGTGTCTCTGCACTGCAGGTGGATTCTATACCACTGAACCATTGGGAAAGCCCTCCATAGAGTTAAGTGGATTGCTTTCCTGCACATGTCTTCATGTTTAAGAACCAAGGTTCTGGAAGCTGTAGATATCTACAAAAATGGCAAAATCTTACTAAAGACATCCCTGAATTGCAGTGGCCATTACAGGGAATGTTCCACTTAAGACAAGATATTTGATTTAAAAATGTACTTGCAAGGATTTCTGAACTAAACAGTAGGGGATATTTATGTTGGTTGGTATGCAGAAGCTTCCAAAATTCTTTAAGATTCCAAAATAGTTTTATCAAAAGGTTGACTGCAAAAGGCTAATAAAAAATTAAAGACACCAAAGGTATCTAAAACAACACGTAGGCCTTCCTCATGATACCCACTTAAGGGTTCATCATTATAATACTGGCCAAGGAATCAATGTCTCAGTTGTAATTAATGTGAGCATTGCAAAAGAGATTGTCTTCCAAGTCCCTGTGCAGAGTCTTGAACATCAATTCAAATGGTCCAGGTCTAATTTTAAAGTAGGGACCCCATATGAACCCCTCCCAGAGTAGATGAGACTTGGGGGGATGGAAAGCAAAAACAAAGTTGAAACTAATGAAAAACCTTACCAATTCCTGGTAGATACTGGATCTATACTCTGTTTCAATCTCACTGGAAACTTGCAGATAGGATCCTGAGAAAACTAGCAAAAGCTGGCTAAGGGTGAGAATTCTTACCGGAGTCAGCTCTCCTGGATCTTGGTCTGTAATATCTGATAAAGAGAGAAAACATACCTTTTTCATCTTCTTTGCTTAGGATGCCTCCTAAATTCAAGGAGTTATTCAATACTGCAGAAATATTTACCATTTGTCCTGGCTGAAAACTGTAAAGATATTTTAAAATATTTTAAAGTAAATTTTATGGTCAGAAATTGGCCAGAAGTTGGAAGCTGGAATGCATGTAAGAATTAAAGATTTTAAAATTTAAAAAATAAAAAACTAAAAATAAAAAAAAAATTAAATACGAAATTCTTTAGACTTTCTCCCTGAGTTAAAACTAGAGGGAAAAAAAAACAAAAAACAGAAACTTCTAAGGTCCTTGTTAAAGGATTTATGGGTGAATTGACCTATGATGCCATTTAGGCTTCAACCCAAATCTCCAAGGCACTGAGAGCAACTGTACTTACCTTACCAGTCTTGGCAAAACTAGAAATGCAGCTCTAGAGGTAGTTCAAGGTTTGCCTGTTTGTTTTTCCCAATCCCCAAGCCTCCTCTATTTATTAACAGGCTTATAACTTGTATTTTTTCACTGTGCCTTTGAGAAATGAATTTAAAGTGCACACTTCAGGGAGGTAATTTTTATCAGAAGAAAAACAAAAGGGGAAAGGTCATTTGAAGCTTAGCTTTAGCCATTTCACCAGGTGGCCATAACTTACCCCAGAATCAGGCAGAATTACAACTTAGATACAAATTCTTTTATAACTAGTAAAATGGAAGCTATAGGTTTTCTGTTTTCATCTAACTATGTGTGTGTGCATGTGTGCGTGCATCTGTGTGTGTGTGTGTAGATATATGGTGTTTTTCTGCCTCTGATATTGCCAAATTAATTTGTAAAAGATTTTTACTTAATTGGCTTAAAAGAGTAAATGCTTATACAAATTAAATTCTCTGAAATATAATAGAAACTAAGCCAATGTCATAGGATCCTGGAAAATATTTAATAATATGAAGTAAAATTCATATTTTATAGCAAGATAAGAAAGATTTAGACATAAAAAAAAATGTTTCTGCTCTTTGGCCTCCTCTCTCCTTCCTCCTGCACATTGTGTATCTGTATTAACCAAACCTCCTCTATTGGCAGAAATACCTGCTCAGCCATAAACAGCAACATTCTCCTAGCATCAACAAGACAACTCCTTAAAAGATAACATTGCTTCTTGATCTTGTAAGGGGTCATAATGATGCTTAGATCTAATTG
This sequence comes from Ovis canadensis, assembly GCF_042477335.2. Lineage (NCBI taxonomy): Eukaryota > Metazoa > Chordata > Mammalia > Artiodactyla > Bovidae > Ovis > Ovis canadensis. Next base: position 132,596,010 of record NC_091247.1, on the reverse strand, counting down.
TGTAAATTGTCAATAAAATATCATTTAATATACATCCCACTGTTTCAAAAAACTGTGACTTGACTTCTAACAAGTTGACCAGTTTTCAGAGCTTTCTGGGATGTTCATCTTGGGTTATAATCTTTGGATTTGGCTAGTATAAAATTCTTTATTTCCTTTTTAGATTGATAAATTTTTCTTTGATATGAAAGCCAGTTTAAAGTTATTGCTTTAATTAAAACAGGTGTGCCTTTAGATTTATAAGCATTAAATATACAATTTTATTTTACCTTAACTTATTAATCAAATAAGTTCCTGCTATCTCTTATTAAAATTGCCAGCAGAAAGAATCACTTAGAATGATGACAGATGTTATCTATTGCCTAAGGAAGATTTTGTGGTAACCTAGACCTGCCTCTAGAGAAACCTATATGCAGGTTAGGAAGCAACAGTTAGAACTGGACATGGAACAACAGACTGATTCCAAATAGGAAAAGGAGTACGTCAAGGCTGTATATTGTCACCCTGCTTATCTAAATTATGTGCAGAGTACATCATGAGAAATGCTGGGCTGGAAGAAGCACAAGCTGGAATCAAGATTGCCAGGAGAAATATCAATAATCTCAGATATGCAGATGATACCACCCTTATGACAGAAAGTGAAGAGGAACTAAAAAGCCTCTTGTTGAAAGTGAAAGAGGAGAGTGAAAAAGTTGGCTTAAAACTCAACATTCAGAAAACTAAGATCATGGCATGTGGTCCCATCACTTCATGGGAAGTAGATGGGGAAACAGTGGAAACAGTGCCAGACTTTATTTTTTGGGGCTCCAAAATCACTGCAGATGGTGACTGCAGCCATGAAATTAAAAGACGCTTACTCCTTGGAAGGAAAGTTATGACCAACCTAGAGAGCATATTGAAAAGCAGAGACATTACTTTGCCAACTAAAGTCCATCTAGTCAAGGCTATGGTTTTTCCAGTGGTCATGTATGGTTGCAAGCATTGGACTGTGAAGAAAGCTGAGTGCCAAAGAATTGATGCTTTTGAACTGTGGTGTTGGAGAAGACTCTTGAGAATCCCTTGGACTGCAAGGAGATCCCACCAGTCCATTCTAAAGGAAATCAGTCCTGGGTGTTCTTTGGAAGGACTGAGCTAAAGCTGAAACTCCAGTACTTTGGCCACTTCATGCGAAGAGTTGACTAATTGGAAAAGACTCTGATGCTGGGAGGGATTGTGGGTAGGAGGAAAAGGGGACGACAGAGGATGAGATGGCTGGATGGCATCACTGACTCGATGGACGTGAGTTTGAGTCAACTCTGGAAGATGGTGATGGACAGGGAGGCCTGGCATGCTGCGATTCATGGGGTCGCAAAGAGTCGGACATGACTGAGCAACTGAACTGAACTGAACTGAAACATAATTGTTAAGAACAAGTAAACTAAATAGATTTAAGTAAAATAAAAAGTTTTAGATGAACTATTTGAGTAGTTTTCCCCAAACTTTGTGGTAACCTGAACCTTAAAACTTTGCTAAGATAAATTAAATGATGGATGGTCAATAAGTATTAGTAAGTCATTTCTAATTAAGAGGAAACACTGACCAGGGTTTATTCACTTTGGGCTTCCTTTTACAGAGAAACTAAAATATACTTGGATCTATTATTAAATATGCTTTGTGTCACACTAAAAAACTTACTATGATAAACCATATTTTTCTGGAAATTATAACATGTATTCATATATTTGTCAAGCCACAGAATGACAGTGTAGACACTTCACAATTGTTTACTTCTTTATTTTTACTAAAGATTAAAACGTCAAAAATACGTTATAAAAACTACTAGAAATAATAAGAGAAACATTTGTATATGTCAGGAAAGTAGGATATGGGTTTTCTATAAAAGAAGTTATGAGAAATGAAGATATGTTTTTATTGAGGAAAAGGAAAACAACTTTGTTCTAAAGTGAAACTTGTTATTTCAGAATGGGAAATAGAATAAATAACAAATCAAACAGAAAGCTGAGAGGAGAGAGACAGAATATTACCTTGTACAATCAAGTTGTCTAAAATCAATTGAATTGACTAGGCATCCTAAGTCGCTTCAGTCGTGTCCAACTCTATGTGACCCTATGCACGGTAACCCACCAGGTTCCTTTGTCCATGGGATTCTCCAGGCAAGAAGACTGGAGTGGGTTGCCATGTCCTCCTCCAGGGGATCTTCCTGACCCAGGGATCGAATCCATATCTCTTATGTTTTCTGCATTGGCAGATGGGTTCTTTATCTAGAGCCACCTGAATTACCAACTGAGCTATCAGGGAAGTCCGAATTTACTATAAGGGACATAAAATGAAGATTTAACATCCATAGAGCATTTATGCAAAAATAAACCTTAATATTATTGTATCTGTTGAAAGAACAAGTTTTCTTAGATCATCAGTCTATTCTTATAAGAAATTTACGACTACTTAACTTTCAGTATTTGCCTGTGAAGTCTTTAATTGTTATCATGCTTAAGTAGATAACTAAGTATTGTTCCAGTGACCTATGATCATATCTGATTGTTTTAAAACCTGCTGATATTTTGACAAAGCTCCCCAAATCTAATTCTAAGTGAAGTCTTATTGATATTAACTAAATCTGGAATTTTCCAGACAACCTTTGGAACATCTCAAAATGTTTGTTCTCTGCCTTAATAAAAGGAGAGATATTAAACTAGACTTATTTGATATGTTAAATTACATGTCAAGTAGAAAGCAATGTATTGTCTTTTTATTTAGTATTTGTAGAATTCTATAAGTTTTCCAGAAATTATATGAAATTCCTAGAGTCTAGTTTGTCCAGCTATATCACTATTAGTCATAAATCCATGTATTATATTAAATGGTTATGTGTTACAAAATAAAATTCCCTTGTCAATTTCCACTTTTAATGAACTCTCATCAGATCTCTAACAATGAACAGTTTTTAAGTCTTCTTATAGACAGTTATTGTTTTACTTTGACATAAGTGCTCCTGCAAAAGTATTTTATCTTCAAAGAGATTCAAGGAAATGTCTTTTGGAAAGTATAGGTTTTCTGACAACTTTAAAATCATAAAACTGAACTGGGTAAGCAATTTCAGAAGTAATGGAAAAACTGGATTAACACAGAACAAGTGTTGGTTATATGGGACTGGGTGAACTGATGAAGATGATCATAATTTTTATGATGTTTTGTCTGAAACACTTATGTTTCTTAATATTTTATTTTTCCAGATTTAAATAAACATTTTCTCTTAAGCTATCTGTGACATACATCAATTTCATAAAGCATACTTTTGTAAACACAGATGAAACATTTATTTTTTTCTCCCTGCCTGCTCTCTCCAGAATTCAGAAACCCTTAAATTTTACTTTTATGGCAATATAGTTACTTATTTGCATAAGTTTGATGAGAATCTGTTATGCTGGTAATAGGACACAATTAGAAATACTGGCTAGATAAGCAAGACTTTAAACTGTCATATTTGAGAGACACACATATAGACTCAAAAATGACTAGACAGTTTTAAGAAACTAAAGTTGACTTTATGGAGCCAGTAAAGCCCCTTGGAAAAAAATGACCTGGTATCTTGCTTACAAGGTTCTGCCAAAGTAGTTTTAAAAAGGATTTATATGGTCAATTACTATTCTTGCTGCACATATGTAAATAATCAAGCCATGTCTAATGTAAAGAAATTAGTTTTACTGTGATTACCCTTAGAAAAAACGGAGTGGGAATATTTGAGAAGAGAAAGTGTATGTTTATATTTTTGTCTTTTTCAGATTTTGATCTTGCTAAGTGTCTTTGGGTTTTGTTATATATATGCAAACTTGACTAAATCCTGAGTCTTTCCAATTTCCTTAAATATCTGGTTAAAGCTCTCTAAATTAACATTTTCAATTTTTCTCTCACTCTTCTGATTTGGAAATCACTGAGAACTCACAGAGTCGGACATGACTGAGCAAGTGAACTGAACTGCGAAAAAAGACTGCCTCTGATCTCCTTAGAAGAGACTGCATCAGGTCCTCCTCACTGACTACACGATGGGCAAATTTCAGAGAACTGAACCTTGGATACACATCTCACAGCTGAAAAAGTCTCCAACTGCTTCTGATCCTGAGCAGATGTTGGAGACCTCTGAATCAAATTGATGAGGAGAAGTAGCTGAGAGAGATATAGACTACTTCCTCCTAAGATACCATATCAAGACTTTATACTTAAAATAGGAAACTTTTTTTTTCTTTACTATGGCATTGGCCAATCAGACGATGGAAATATGCCATCATCTATATCTCCCAGGCCATTATTAAGGGGGATAAACTTTCAAACAAATGGATCTGTTTATAATACTGAAATCCATTAACAGTGCAACATTAGTGGGAATAGTTTGTGCCCAACAGGATTTATCTTTATCTGGAGTGGTTCTCACTCTCTGAGAGCCTATAAATGCGTAAATGGTTGGTGCAAAGCTGGATAATGCCTCTTAGATAACGGGACTGGCTCCTGATTGATCATAAACATACTAAGATACCTTCTTAGTAGATTCCCCTGAATTTATATCAGTGAGTTAAAAAAGACTTACCAGGATGGCTTCATGATTCAGAATTTGCTTCTTTTGACAGGATCCTATTTCCCTGGTGAGGAATAAGTGCAAATAAATGTATCATCAATATTCTCTCCTTCACTCTTAAAGATATTGCAAAACCTGCTGCTAAAACAATAGCCCTTCAGCAGAATTCGTTAGACCCTCCTGCCAAAGTTGTTCTTGATAATAGAATAGCCCTTGATTATCTTCTAACTGAGCAAAGAGGTGGCTGTACTGTGGTCACGCTACCTGCTGCACCTGGATTAACACTTCCAAGGAAGTTGAAACTCAGTTGCATAAGATCACTGAACAAGCCACTTTACTTAAGTGACTCATTCAACAGGATCTTTTTTTTAACTTATATAATTTTGACTGGTTTGGATCTTGGGGACCATGGCTCTGCAGTGAACTCGAGACTGGAATTATCCTGCTTGTAAAAATCATAGTAATCTCCTTGGTGCGTTGTGTTCTCTCAAAAGCTTTAAATGCAAGTTCACAGATGCTAACCACCAAGTGAATTATCTCCCTATGACTGGAATGTCAAAGAAGGAACAAAGAAAATGACCAACTAAAATAATTGTGGACTTGAGGTCATGACTTGTGAAAATTACAGAGATTCAGTAAAAACGCTCATGACCTGTGAATGTCTCAAAGAGGATCAGAAAAGCTGTTAAGAACTACAGAATGGTAGCTGAGAGTGGCATTAATGCCTTACATTTTGATCACGGATGTCAGTTAAACTGAGCGTCTGATCAAGAGGGATAGTTGTTAGCAAGAAGTAACAGGCCCAAAATGGAGTCACTTGGGCTAGGCCCACATCACCCAACCAAGATTTACTACATAACTTAAATATAGCTTCAGCCCCTCTTAGGAATATAACCTGATTCATGTATTGTGGAATAAAGCCAATTTGATGTTTAAATTTATTCAATTGGATTTTATTTTTTAACAATATTTAGGATTTTCTCTCTTCAAGATACCATACTGAGATCAGCTATTTTAAATATTTCTTGAATAAATTTAAAATAAGATAGGAGTATTCTCTATAGAGACCTTGATTTTGATAGTAATTAAATATAAATTAACTTTTTCACTTTCACAGTATTATTAGGAGGCTGCCTGCAATTTAAATTTCATCAAAGGTTGATTTGAATATTTAAACATCAAAGCATTAATAATCACTTATAAAAATCTTTACCTGTTTTTTTTTCCCTTTATACTTTGAATAGAAAGAATATTTCTCTTTTGAAGAAAATGCTTTAAGAGAAAGTATGAATGCCCATTTCATGTAGAAAATAAAACCAAAAAAAAAAATTCATAGCTACCACGAAACTAAAGGTTTATTTGGAGAAAAAGCAAAGGTGGGTGGGAGAAATTCAATGTATACCATGTCTTTCAAACCCCTTTCCTTTGACAGAATGACAACTAACAGAGAGATTTGTCTTCTGTTAAGAAAAATAACTTTTATCCCAAATTTGAGATACCCACAGAGCTTTTGCCAGCCATTAGTGCTTCTTTAAATGTCTTTTAGAGATATTTGTCCATCTGGAGTTGCAAATGAATGAAACATCTATAATATGGTAACTTTTTCTTAAAAGAAATATCTCTTTAATGACTAGCTGATAACTGAGAGAAAGTTCCTATTATATTTTTTAAAGAAATATCTATGGCACTGTGTATAGCTGGCTCAAAGTATTACCCAATTGTTTGCATAGTTCTTTTTCTGCCAACAACTCTGCAAATTTTTACCTGCTTCTTTAATTCATTTTACCTTCTGTTTCTCTACCCACAAGTTTTCCCCATGTGTTTCTTTATTGTTTCTCTCTCACTTCTTGGACCAATGGAATTGCTACTGTCCAATTACTCTGATGACTTTTGTGATAAAACTATACAACAAATATTAGCTATTTTTCCTCTAATATGTTACATTAAATTAAAGAGATGAGACATTCCATTAATGAATGAAGTAGTATATTTAAGAAAAATGGAAATTTATGATTTATCACTCCATTTCCTAGCTGCTATTTTGTCCAAGAAACATTTGTGAACCAATTTTTTTGTCTTCTTACAAAGCAAAAATGTGAAGCTCAAGGTCACTGGAGCTTTCTTTAATTTTTTAAAAAATAATTAATTTTGACATCTATTTTATTGATCCTAATCATCACTGAGCATTTACTATGGGACAAAAAATGTCTTATATGTGAAAGGGAGTAGAAATTCATCACCGTCTAACATGTTTCTTAGGCACAAATATTACTTCAGGCTGATTATTTTTAAGAACATCAAACATAGAAAAGCTCTTGAAAATTATAGTTTTGTGAGAGATATTTGCATTTATAAGGGAAATTTCCATTTTTAAAGTTGCTTCCCTCTTTGTACCAAGAGAAAGATGACAAAAGTCTCTAGAAATTCATATCAATGGAGAAGGAAATGACTTAAATCTGCACAGCCTTACTCTTGCTTATAGGGCTTTTCCTGGTAATCTTCCAAATCTGGTCTCTCCCTAATTCTTTTGTCTTTAGCTGCTGCTGCTGCTAAGTCATGTTAGTCGTGTCCAACTCTGTGCGATCCCAGAGATGGCAGCCCACCAGGCTCCTTTGTCCCTGGGATTCTCCAGGCAAGAACACTGGAGTGGGTTGCCATTTCCTTCTCCAATGCATGAAAGTGAAAAGTGTAAGTGAAGTTGTTCAGTCGTGTCCAACTCAGCGACCTCATGGACCGTAGCCCACCAGGCTCCTCCGTCCATGGGATTTCCCAGGCAAGAGTACTGGAGTGGGGAGCAAAAATTAGGGCTTTCTAGGTGGCGCTAGTGGTAAAGAACCTTCCTGCCAATTCAGGAGACATAAGAGATGTGGGTTTGATCCTTGGGTAGGGAAGATCCCCTGGAGGAGGGCATGGCAACCCACTCCAGTATTCTCGGCTGGAGAATCACACGGACAGAGAAGGCCTGGAGGATACAGCTATAGGGTCACAAATAGCCAGGCACAACTGAAATGACTTAGCACGCACTCATGTTATTTAAAATGGCAGCCTGGGCCACTTGAGGAAGTTGTTCAGTTTTCCTGGGTATCTCGCATGTGTACTAGAGGTATGTGTGTGTGTGCGTGCGTTCAGCCACTCAATCACGTTTTACTCTTTGCGATCCCATGGACTGTAGCCCACCAGGCTCCTCTGTCCATGGAATTCTCCAGGCAAAAGTACTGGAGTCTGTTGCCATGACCTCCTCCAGGGGATCTTCCCAACCCAGGAAGCAAACCTGCATCTCTTGGATCTCCTGCGTTGGCAGGCGGGTTCTTCACCACTGCACAACCTGGAAAGCCTAGACAGGAGGCATACATGCTATTAAACTTTTGTTTGATTTTCTCCTATTCATCTGTCTTTTAAACTGACAGGGATGTCTCAGATAAGAATCTAGAAAAAAAGAGGGAAAAAAAAATTTTTTTTTTCCTTCACAAGTGTTTATATGTGTAAACACAGTTGATCTTCACAACAACCTTTCAAGGTAAGTACTATTATAATCCTAATTTTACAAGTAAGGATAATAAAGGAATTATTATTATAACAAAGGTGAAGTAAATTGGCCTAGATTTATATAGCTAATAAGTGGTGGAGAAGGATTCAAACCCAGACTGCCTGGCTCAAAAACCTCAGTGGTTGACTGCTACACTATATTGTCTTTACCCCTGTATTCTTAGTCAGAATTCATATAGAAAAATTTACATTAAAATAAATGCTCCAAATATAGCTGCCAAGCAGCTATGCAGACCCTGTAGAAAATGTATACTTTTATGTTGTTTGCAGAAATGAATAAAACTATTTATTAAGATTGATGTTTAAATAAACATTTTTGTCACTTTATATTTCCATATGAATATGAAATAGGCTCATCCTCACTCGTGTTCAAAATAAAGTTTCCTCTCTATAAGTCTCTGAATAAAAACAGAAATGATGATTTGTGTCTGGATGAGCTACACATTACCAGGTGCTTTTAATAGTTAAGTTTCACATTAAGCAAACATTTGCCATGGAAACATCTGGAAAACAGACCACACAAACAGCATTTTACACAAGGGAATCTACTTAAATCAGTTGCTCTTTTTAAAAATTGGCCACCCTGTTCATGCCAACTGTATACACTTAAAAGCATATGAGCTATAAAAATGCCTCATACTTAAGAAATCAGCTTTTCATTATTCTCAAATATTTTATCTGCTAGCTGGTGACATGCCATAGCCAAGGGCTTTCCTTTTCCTGTTATCAATTCTGCCATGAAACAAAGCATGGTTAGGAGCACTCTTCTCATCTGCTATGAAAAAAACATTATCAAAGAGAACCTGAAAATGTAAGGAACAGGCCCAAGAAAGAAAAGGACTACGTGGGCATACCTTGGTGCAGGGGTCGCCAACCTCTGGGATTTAATGCTTGATGATCTGAGGTGGAGCTAATGGAATAACAATAGAAATAAAGTGTAATAGCCACAAAGTTGTGTCTGACTCTTTGTGACCCCATGGATTGTAGCCTGCCAGGCTTCTCTGTCCATGAAATTCTCCAGGCAAGAATACTAGAGTGGGTTGCCATTCCCTTCTGCAAGGGAGCTTTCCCAGCCAAGGACTGAACCCCAGTCTCCTGCACTGCCGGCAAATTATTTACCATCTGAGCCACCAGGGAAGCCCAATAGAAATAAAGGGCACAATAAATGTAATGGGCTTGAAACATTCCCCCCTTCCACCTCCCCAGCCCTGGTCCATAGAAAATTGTCTTCCATGAAACCAGTCCCTGGTGCCCAAAAGGTTGGGGACTGCTGATACATAACTGAATAGCAGCTTATGAAGAATAAGAAAGTTTGGTCTAAAACAATGATTCTTAACTGAGAGTTAGTGTAAGAAATATTAGTTTGGCCAAAAGGTTAATTTGGATTTTTCCATAAGATGTTACAGGAAAACCCAAATGAATTTTTTGGCCAATCCTATAGATATAGAGAAACCATAGCTCCCTCTGAGTCATAAATTTGGGAAGGACAAAATAAATATATATTCAAAAAGTTTCTCAAATGAGTTTGGTGTACTCCTAGTGGGGGGAAAAAAAAACAACTATAAATCAATGTTTCCAAAATTGCAATTTTGAACACTCTTCCAACAACACAAGAGAAGATTCTACATATGGACATCACCAGATGGTCAACACTGAAATCAGATTGATTATATTCTTTGCAGCCAAAGATGGAGAATTTCTATACAGTCAGCAAAAACAAGACCGGGAGCTGACTGTGGCTCAGATCATGAACTTCTTATTGACAAATTCAGACTTAAATTGAAGAAAGTAAGGAAAACCATTAGACCATTCAGGTATGACCTAAATCAAATCCCTTATGATTAGACAGTGGAAGTGAGAAATAGATTTAAGGGACTAGATCTGATAGAGTGCCCGATGAACTATGGACGGAGGTTTGTGACATTGTACAGAAGACAGGGATCAAGACTATCCCCATGGAAAATAAATGCAAAAAAGCAAAACGGCTGTCTGGGGAGGCCTTTCAAATAGCTGTGAAAAGAAGAGAAGCAAAAAGAAAGGGAGAAAAGGAAAGATATTCCCATTTGAATGCAGAGTTCCAAAGAATAGCAAGGAGGGATAAGAAAGCCTTCCTCAGTGATCAATGCAAAGAAATAGAGGAAAACAACAGAATGGGAAAGACTAGAGATCTCTTCAGGAAAATTGGAGCTACCAAGGGAATATTTCATGCAAAGATTGGCTCAATAAAGGACAGAAATGGTATGGACCTAACAGAAGCAGAAGATATTAAGAAGAGGTGGCAAGAATACACAGAAGAACTGTACAAAAGAGATCTTCATGACACAGAAAATCACAATGGTGTGATCACTTGACCTAGAGCCAGACATTCTGGAATGTGAAGTCAAGTGGGCTTTAGAAAGCATCACTACGAACAAAGCTAGTGGAGGTGATGGAATTACAGTGGAGCTATTTCAAATCCTGAAAGATGATGCTGTGAAAGTGCTGCACTCAATATGCCAGCAAACTTGGAAAACTCAGCAGTGGCCACAGGACTGGAAAAGGTCAGTTTTCATTCTAATCCCAAAGAAAGGCAATGCCAAAGAATGCTCAAACTACCGCACAATTGCACTCATCTCACACGCTAGTAAAGTAATGCTCAAAATTCTCCAGGCCAGACTTCAGCAATACGTGAACCATGCACTTCCAGATGTTTAAGCTGGTTTTAGAAAAGGCAGAAGAACCAGAGATCAAATTGCCAACATCCACTAGATCATCAAAAAAGCAAGAGAGTTCCAGAAAAACATCTGTGTTTGCTATGTTGACTATGCCAAAAGCTTTGACTGTGTGGATCACAATAAACTATGGAAAATTCTGAAAGAGATGGAATGAATACCAGACCACCTGACCTGCCTCTCGAGAAACCTATATGCAAGTCAGGAAGCAACAGTTAGAACTGGACATGGAACAACAGACTGGTTCCAAATAGGAAAAGGAGTACGTCAAGGCTGTATATTGCCACCCTGCTTATTTAACTTCTATGCAGAGTACATCATGAGCTGGAAGAAACACAGCTGGAATCAAGATTGCTGGGAGAAATATCAATAGCTGCAGATATGCAGATGACACCACCCTCTTGAAAGTGAAAGAGGAGAGTATAAAAGTTGGCTTAAAGCCTAACATTCAGAAAACTAAGATCATGGCCTCTGGTCTCTCACTTCATGGGAAATAGATGGGGAAACAGTGGAAACAGTGTCAGACTTTATTATGGGGGGCTCTAAAATCACTGCAGATGGTGATTACAGCTATGAAATTAAAAGATGCTTACTCCTTCGAAGGAAAGTTATGACTGACCTAGATAGCGTATTAAAAAGCGGAGATATTATTTTCCCAACAAAGGTCTGTCTAGGCAAGGCTATGTTTTTTCCAGTGGTCATGTATGGATGTGAGAGTTGGACTGTGAAGAAAGTTGAGCACCGAAGAATTGATGATTTTGAACTGTGGTGTTGGAGAAGACTCTTGAGAGTCCCTTGGACTGCAAGGAGGTCCAACCAGTCCATCCTAAAGGAGATCAGTCCTGGGTGTTCATTGTAAGGACTAATGCTGAGGCTGAAACTCCAATACTTTGGCTACCTCATGGAGAAGTGTTGACTCATTTGAAAACACCCTGATGCTGGGAGGGATTGGAGGCAGGAGAAGAAGGGGAGGACAGAGGTGAGATGGCTGGATGGCATCACTGACTTGATGCACATGAGTTCGTGTGTACTCCGGGAGTTGGTGATGGACAGGGAGGCCTGGCATGCTGCGATTCATGGGGTCATAAAGAGTCGGACACAACCGAGAGACTGAACTGAACTGAATGAGTGGTCTGGGTCACACGTTAAAGATACAGGTTTCTAGGACCTTCATCTGCAGAATATGAATCAAATGAGTTTGGCAGTGGGGGTAGGGAGTTTATTTTCTTATTATGCAAGAACACTGTGTTTCACACTGCACTAAATCAATATTTTATTACACAGTGTCCTGTAAGATATATTGCCAGAAAATAATTGTTTTGTCAATCATTGCATACAAGAGGGCCCTCTGTGGAGATTTCTAAACAAGGACTAGGATAATAAAGATTCTTAATAACATTTTTGCTGGTAACAAAGAAATCCCTCAAACAAATACCTTGTTTGACCCATATACTAAGAAACACATCTTCTCAACTGACAATCTCTTAATATTTCTTGAATTAACATTCCCAAACCCATACTTTGGGAAATGTGTGTGTGTGTGTGTGTGTGTGTGTGTGTATAAGAATCACCTACCTGAAACCATAATCAATACATTTAGTCCAATCACACAAATTAGAAAAAGACATTCCATTTGGGGGGGCAAATCAAATAAAAATTATAAGATCAACAAAAAGGTACTTTTCCCCCTGAAGTTTTAGTCCCCACATTGTCTCCAGGCTGTATATACAACCTATACAGCTGTCCACAGTGATCCTGCTCACCAGAGCAGAGTAAACTTTGTTATTGTTGTTCAGGTGCTCAGCTGTGTCCGACTCTTTGCGACCCCATGGACTGCACCACGCCAGGCTTCCCTGTCCTTCACCATCTCCCAGAGCTTGCACAAACTCATGTCCACTGATTCAGTGATGCCATCCAACCATCTTATCCTCTGTCGTCCCCTTTTCCTCCTGCCCTCAATCTTTCCCAGCATCAGGGTCTTTTCTAATGAGTTGGCTCTTCACATTAAGTGATCAAAGTATTGGAACTTCAGTTTCAGTATCAGTCCTTCTAATGAATATTCAGGACTGATTTCCTGTAGGATGGACTGGTTGGATCTCCTTGCAGTCCCAGGAGCTCTCAAGAGTCTTCTCCAACACCACAGTTCAAAAATACAAACTTACTTTTTACCAAAATGAGACTGCTCCTGAAGGAACATTTGCTCTCAGTCCCAACTTTGAAGAGATGTGAGGTAATAACACTGATGTGCAGTCCAAAACCATCACGGTTACAAGGAGCACTCAAGTTGTAACGATAGGTACACTAGGTATGATTTCATTATGGGGCAAGTCAGAGTAAAGCTGAATATGGGTAGAGTAGATGTGAGCATATTGTGAAGACATGCAGAAGTTCAGTTGCCAGTTTGTATAAAACAGGTGTGCAGAGATTACTAGTCACCACAAAACGCTTTTTCATTTTCTCTTTTTATATGATAGAACTCTTGATATTTATTTGGGTGAATGAACGTCTGGAATAAATTGCACAATTTATGGACTCCCTTCCTTGGATTTGTGGCTATAGTACTAAGGGCTCACCAATGACATTCAAAAGAAGAGTGAAAGTGAAGTTTGCTCCGCCATGTCCAACTCTTTGCAACCCCATGGGCTATAGTTCATGGAATTCTCCAGGCCAGAATACTGGAGTGGGTAACTGTTCCCTTCTCCAGGGGATCTTCGCAACCTAGGGATCAAATCCATCTCTCCCACATTGCAGGCAGATTCTTCACCAGCTGAGCCAGCAGGGAGGCATATAAAGGAAAACTGTATGTGAAAGTTATAGGCAGTGTTCTTAAAAGGAGAAAGTGCATCCTGACCCTTCTTTTTTTCCTTCTAACTTCTCAGTAAAATCAAGAATGCTTTGACTAAGTGTGGCCACCTTGGATGATGCAATAAACTTAGGAATGGAGTCTAGGCAAAACAGACTAAAAATGAGCTTGGATTCCTGAAAGCATAAATGGACATATCATCTATCTTTTGGCCACCTACCCCCAGACTGTTTTATGAGAAAAAAATGGACTTTTATCTGACTTAAGTCACTATTATTTGGGTTTTTCTGTCACTTGCGACCAGATTTAATCTTCAGAAAATTCAGTATGTGTGGTTGATACATGAATTCCCAAACCAAGTTATTGTAATTTTTAAAGATTACTTTTATTGCTTCCTGCTTTCCATTAGTAGCAGTAATTAAAACTTGATTTTGCTCCTATAATTCTGTCTAAATTCAAAAGGATTTTTATGTGGTTTTATATGCACTAACAGCTAAGTTTCAGGAAAAGACAAAGCGTCTATCTTAGCAGCCATTTAAGATTCATTAAGAGTCTTAAACTCAGAAAAAAGCATATCTGCAATATGAACATACTTTCATCTTTGAAACTATTTCCTGGCTGAAAGGAAAGATTAAAATATTCCTGTAGTAAGGTTTTTTTCCAACTTCTTAACTTATCTTGTTGTTGTTGTTCAGTCACTAAGTCCTGTCCAAGTCTTTGCAACCCCATGGGCTGCAGCATGCCATACTGCTCTGTCCACTATCCCCTGCAGCTGGCTCAAATTCACGGCCACTGAGTCGGTGATGCTATCTAACTAACCATCTCATCCTCTGCTGCTGCTTTCTTCTTCAGCCACTGCTGAGTTTTCCAAATTTGCTGGCATATTGAGTGCAGCATTTTAACAGCATCATCTTTAAGGATTTTAAATAGGTCAGCTGGAATTCCATCACATCCAAAGCTTTGTTCATAGTCAGGCTTCCTAAGACCCACTTGACTTCACACTCCGGGGTGTCCAGTTCTAGATGAGTAACCATAACTTCATGGTTATCTGGGTCTTTAACACCTTTTTTTGTACAGTTCTATTCTTGCCACCTCTTCTTAATTGTTTTCTTTTCGGTCCTTATAATTTATGTCCTTTATTGTACCCATCTTTGCCTGAAATGTTCCCTTGATATCTCCAATGTTTTTGAAGAGATCTCTAGTCTTTCCCATTCTACTGCTTGCCTCTGTTTCTTTGCATTGTTCATTTAAGAAGGTCTTCTTTTCTTTCCTTGCTATTCTCTGTAGCTCTGCCTTCAGCTGGGTATACCTTTCCCTTTCTCCCTTGCTGTTTGCTTCTCTTCTTTTCTCAGCTCTTTGTAAGGCCTTCTCAGACAATCACTTTGCCTTCTTGTATTTCTTTTTCTTGGGGATGACTTTGGTCAGTGGCTCCTGTACAATGTTATGAACCTCCGTCCATAGCTTTTCAGGCACTCTGTCTACCAGATCTAATCCCTTGGATCTAGTCATACCTTCACTGTATAATAATAAGGGATGTGATTTAGGTCATATCTGAATAGCCTAATGGTTTTCCCTACTTTCTTCAATTTAAGCCTGAATTTTGCAATAAGGAGCTCATGACCTGAGCCACAGTCATCTCCAGGTCTTATTTTTACTGATAATATAGAGCTTCTCCATTCTTGATCACAAAGAACATAATCAGCCTGATTTTTATATTGACCATCTGGTTATGTCCACTTGTAGTCATCTCTTGTGTTGTTGGAAAAGGGTATTTGCTATGACCAGCATATTGTCTGGACAAAATGCTGCTAGCTTTTGCCCTGCTTCATTTTGTACTCCAAGATCAAACTTGCCTGTTACTCCAGGTATCTCTGATTTCTTACTTTTGTATTTCAGTCCCCTATGATGAAAAGGATATCTCTTTTGGTGTTAGTTCTAGAAGGTCTTGTAGGTCTTCACAGAACTGGTCAGCTTCAGCTTCTTTGGCATCAGTGGTTGGGTCACAGATGTGGATTACTGCAAAGCTGAAATGAATTGAGATTATTCTGTTATTTTTGAGACTGTACTCAAGTACTGCATTCCAGACTCTTTTGTTGAGGGCTACTCCATTTCTTCTATAGGATTCTTGCCCACAGTAAAAGATAAATTTTTTTAATTTGCTATTCTGTCCATTTTAATTCACTGATTCCTAAGCTGTCAACATTCAATCTTGCCATCCTGTTTGACCATGTGCAATTTACCTTGATTCATGGACCTAACATTTCACAGTACCATGTAGTGTTGTTTTTATAGCATCAGACATTACTTTCACTACCAGACACATCCACAACAGAGCGTCATTTCCGCTTTGGCCCTGCTGCTTCATTCTTTCTGGAGATAGTAATTGCCCTCCACTCTTCTCCAGAATCATACTGAACACCTTCTGACCTGAGGGACTCATCTTCTGATGTCATATCTTTTTATCTTTTCATACTGCCCATAGGGTACTGGAGTGGGTTGCCATTTCCTTCTACAGTGGACCGCATTTTGTCAGGACTCTTTACTATGGCCTGTCCATCTTGGTTGGCCCTGCATGGCATGGCTCATAGCTTCATTGAGTTATGCAAGCCCCTTCACCATCACAAGACTCATGAAGAAGTCTTAATTCATACATCAAAAATTGTTCTTATTCCTTATTATATTTTGGTTTTTATATAGAAAATATAGAAAGAAATAGAAACAATCATCACATTTAAAAACCACATAGCTTCAAGGAAAATTCCACACTTCAGTATTTATGAGCTACTCATATGACACTCCTCTTTTCTTAGGAATACTTTCTCCTCCACAGTTCTGTGTCATGTTTTTATATGACCCCATTTCCCTAAAGGCAGTTAATTAAATTGGATATATTTTCTAAGCCTTTTTGAAGTTGAGACCAGAAAATGTCAGTCATTTTCCTCCTGTTCACTAAAGCTGTGAATTGTAAAACTCAGAGACTGCCAAAATCACATTTCTTTCCATGTGAAGAAGGTTAAGTTTGCAATGAGATAAAATAATGCTAAGTAGACTAAGAATAGGAGGGTCAAGGGGGAAAAAGAGAGAGAGTTCTGCAGCATTCAGTTCCTGGTTCTGGCTTCCTGAGGCTTAGATGCACCACTGCCCTTCCTATGGTCTGACCATTTAAAGCCTCTGTGGAATCAATGGATTCATCTATGTGCCCTTGTTCTGAACCTCGCTTGATTAGGCTTGACTCATTCCAAATAGGCTGCATCATGATCTAGTAACAAACAACTCCCAATTGTGATGACTAATAAAAAAATTATTTCTCTCTTATATGACCCTCAGAGATTGGCAGGGAAACCTCTGTTTATCATAGCCATTTGGGAGCTCCAGTAAAGATTATAGCCAGTTGTCATGCCAGAATGAAGAAAGAGAGCATTAGAGGGTTTCGAAGTAGCAATGAAATGCCTTCAACTCAAGCCAGAAAGTGAACCACATCATTTCCACTCCCAATTCTTTCTCAAGAATTGGTAATAAGACCCCAGCCAACATCAAGAAGCCAGAAAGCATAGTCTATTCACATGCACTGAGATAGGGGAGAATGGGAAATAACACATTAGCAACCGGAATCATGATTAATATAGAAGCAAAAGTTTTCTTTTGCTTAGACAAACCAAAAAAAAAAAAAAAAAAAGGTTAAGGTGTTTGGAATCTATGCAGTGGTCATGAATGTTTGAGAGTTTAGTTATAATTCCAAATTTATTTTTTGTGCAGCTAGAAGTTTGGATTTCTTACAGGTCTTCATAATCACTTAGAATCATAGAAAAGTAAAGCAGGGTTCTTGCAGGTGCTAAAATAACAACATATTTATTACAGACCTGGGTTTTATCCCTGGGTTAAGAAGATCCCCTGGATAAGGGAAAGGCTATCCACTCCAGTATTCTGGCCTGGAGAATTCCATGGAATGTATAGTTCATTGGGTCGCAAAGAATCGGACATGCTTAACAATTTTCACTTTCACTTCACTTTTACTAGTAAGATACAGTAAAAATATTCCTCAGGTTGGAGCTTCAGAAGAAACCTCTGTCTGGGTATTGATGATATTTTTCCTGTCCAGGTTTAACTAAAGAATTGAAGGAGATGTCTAAAGTCTTGCTGCTGCTGCTGCTCTTGCTAAGTCGCTTCAGTCGTGTCCTACTCTGTGCGACCCCATAGACGGCAGCCCACCAGTCTCTGCCGTCCCTGGGATTCTCCAGGCAAGAACGCTGGAGTGGGTTGCCATTTCCTTCTCCAATGCATGAAAGTGAAAAGTGAAAGTGAAGTCACTCAGTCGTGTCCAACTCTCAGCGACCCCATGGACTGCAGCCTACCAGGCTCCTCCATCCATGGGATTCTCCAGGCAAGAGTACTGGAGTGGGTTGCCATTGAGATAGCAGTAAATGACTTGTGTGATGGCTTTCTGATGAATAAAAACAAGGCTCTTATTCTGCTTGGTCATCCTTTAGCTTTAGGCATTAACTGTATCACAGGCAGGGATATATGAGCTGATTTTTCCAAAGAGGCTATATGAGCTGAGTTTTCCTTTTTTTTAACTCTTTCATGGAAGATCCTTCCACCAGACCTCACTTACATTTAATTGGCCAAAATTATGCCACAGGGGAACCTGAAAGACAGAAAATATTAGCTTTACAGATCCTAACAATCTAAAACAACTTATATTCCACAAATGTCTGTATGTAAATATTAGAAATTCACATATTCATTGGGAACAAGGTGGGGGCGGGGAGGACATTTTGTGTGAAACAGTAAGTTCCCTAGATACAAACAAGGACACTTAGATTGCTTATATATTTTGGCAACTGTAAGTAACGCTGCTATGAACATTGGGTGCATATATCTGTTCAAATCGCTGTTTTTTTTTTTAATAATATATATTCAGAGTGAAATTGCTGTCTCATATGATAGATCTATTTTTAGATTTTTGAGAAACCTCTGTACTATGTTCTATAGTGGCTACACCAATTTGCATTCTCACCAACTGAGTAATGGGATTCCCTTTTATTCATAATCCTGCCAACATTTGTTACTGTACAGTTTAGCTCTGGTGTAAAAAGGCAGAAATAAAATAGATTTGTAGTATTGATCTTTTAGATACTGCAACACTATATTATATATATTTGGCAATTTATGAGTTTTACTAAATTGATTCCATTTGGGGGGACAAAGGGGTACTAAAAACAAGTAAAATTTGAGATAGAAACTAAAATACAAGGGACCATTTCTTGGCTTAGTAAATTGTCCAATTTTGGAGAAAACTCAATTGACACAATTTTATTGGCTTCTAAGCAATATTGAAGAGATATTAGTGAAATGCCTTTAGTGATTAAATTACCTGTGGTTCAGCTCACTTCAGTTCAGTCACTCAGTTTGGTCTGACTCTTGGCGACCTCAAGGACTGCAGCATGCCAGACCTCCCTGTCCTTCAACAACTCCTGGAGCTTGCTCAAATTCATGTCATTGAAACAGTGAAGCCATGCAAACATCTCATCCTCTGTCGTCCCTTCTCCTGCTGCTTTCAGTCTTTCCCAGCATCAGGGTCTTTTCCTATGAGTCAGTTTTTTGCATCAGGTGGACAAAGTATTGGAGTTTCAGATTCAACATCAGTCCTTCCAATGAATATTCAGGACTGATTTCCTTTAGGATGGACTGGTTGGATCTCCTTGCAGTCCAAGGGACTCTCAAGAGTCTTCTCCAACACCAGAATTCAAAAGCATCAAGTCTTTGGCGATCAGCTTTCCTTATAGTCTAACTCTCACATACATAACCACTGGAAAAACCATAGCTTTGACTAGACGGACCTTTGTTGGCAAAGTAATGTCTCTGCTTTTTAATATGCTGTCTAGGTTGGTCATAACTTTTCTTCCAAGGAGCAAATGTTTTTAACTTCATAGCTGCAGTCGCCATCTGCACTGATTTTGGAGCCCCCCGATAATAAAGTCTCTCACTGTTTCCATTGTTCCCCATCTATTTGCCATGAAGTGATGGGACCAGATGCCATGATCTGAGTTCTCTGAATGCTGAGTTTTAAGCCAGCTTTTTCACTCTCCTCTTTCACTTTCATCAAGAGGCTCTTTAGTTCTTCCTTGCTTTTTGCTATAAATATGGTGTCATCTGCATATCTGAGGTTATTGATATTTCTCCTGGCAATTTTGACTCCAGCTTATGATTCATCCAGCCCCTCATTTCACTTGATATCCTCTGCATATAAGTTAAATAAGCAGGGTGACAATATACAACCTTAACATACTTCTCTGCCTATTTGTAACCAGTCTGTTGTTCCATGTCCAATTCTAACTGTTCCTTCCTGGCCTGCATACAGATTTCTCAGGAGGCAGGTCAGGTTGTCTGGTATTCCCATCTTTTTCAGAATTTTTCTTAGTTTATTGTGACCCACACAGTCTGAGGCTTTGACATAGGCAATAAAGAAGAAGCAGATGTTTTTCTGGAACTCTCTTGCTTTCTCGATGATCTAACAGAGGTTGGCAATTTGATCTCTGGTTCCTTAGCCTTTTCTAAATCTAGCTTGATGATTTGGAAGTTCATGGTTCATGTACTATTGAAGCCTGGGCTGGAAAATTTTGAGCATTACTTTGCTAGAGTGTGAGATGAGTGGAATTGTATGGTAGTTTCAACATTCTTTTGGGGGACTGTCGAAAGATGGCCAAGGAATAGGATGGGAAGACCGCTTTCTCCCTCACAAATTCCTCAAAAGAACATTTCAACGCTGAGCAAACTCCACAAAACAACTTCTGTAGGCTGGCAGAGGACATCAGGCAACCAGAAAAGCAGACCATTGCCTTCAAAAACAGGTAGGAAAAAATATAAAAGACGAAAAAGGAGACAAAGGAGGTGAGGAGGGAGCTCCGTCCCGGGAAGGGAAGCCCGTCCCGGGAAGGGAATTTTAAGAAGAGAGGTTTCCAAACACCAGGAAACACTCTCGCTGCCGAGTCTGTGGCGAGCCTTAGAAACACAGAGGGCAACATAACAGGAAGGGAAAAATAAATAATTAAAACCAACAGATTACAAGCCCAACAGTAACTCCCCCAGCGGAAAAGCAGCACAGACGCCTGCATCCGCCATAAGCTAGTGGGGGCAGGGCAGGGAAGCGCGGGAGGCGCGGGCTGCAGAGACTTGTAAGAATTGGGCAGGAACGCCCCATGCGCAACCAGAACAATCTAACTTGGGCTAGCAAACCAGACTGTGGGATAGCTACCGCACGAAAAGCTCGAACATAAGACACCGCCAGGACCAAGCACAGAACAAAGGATGGAACGGAAAAAGCCCGCTGCAGACCATCCCCCACTGGGGACAGGCAGCCAGAGCCGTAAGGACTAGAAAGGGGCAATTGCAGACCCGGAGAGACTTCACTTACCAAACTGCAAGCAGCTTCTTTGCTTGGACTTCTGGGGGTGCTGGACAGTCACAATCTGCCTCATAGGGTGCGCCAGCGGTCCACCCAGAAAGCTGAGCAGCAGAGGCAGAAAAGGCGACAAGTCGCAGCAATCGCACTCGCCAAACTCCTGAGCTACTCAGACCTGGGAAGGGCACAAAACGCAGTCCCAACCGAATCTGTGCCTCTGAGGGCTACCTGAGCGCCGAACCTGAGCGGCTTAGACCGGGGAAGTGCACACAGCCTAGGGCCGGCCTCAGACGGTTCCCGGCTGAGCATCGTAGAGCCGGAGTGGTTTGTGCGGTTTGTGCGCCGCGAGAAGGGACAGGTCAAGCGGGGCTGAGACACTGTGTGCACACGACAGTGCTATTTGTTTGCAGCATCCCCCCTCCCCACAATGCGACTGAACTAGTAAGCCTAAAAAACCAGCAAACAGAAGAAGTTAAACAGAGGGAACCGCCTTGGAAGTGATCCCACACGGCCCACAATATCAGAGAAGGGCTAGAAATATTTTTACTATTTTTAAAATCATTCCTTTTTTTTCCCTAACTTTTTTAAAATTGTTAAGTCATCTATTTTTCCTATAATTTTTATTTCTATAACCTACTATTACTATTTTAAAAAAGACTTTTTTTTTTTTAAGGCAAACACCATATATAGCCTTTGGGTGGTGGTTGTTGTTGTTGTTGTTGTTGTTTTTAATAATTCTTGGTTTTTCTCTCTCTCTCTTTTTTTCTGTCTTCCTTTTTCCTTCTGCTTCTTTTCTTTAATATTGTATTTTTGAAAATCTAACCTCTACTCTAGATTTTTAATCTTTGCTCTTAGGTTTTTGTTGTCAATTTTGTACACTTAAAAACCCAAACTTCACTACCCAAATTTAACTGAGAGCGAGATTACTGGCTTGACCACTCTCTCCTCCTTTGGACTCTGCTTTTTCTCCACCAGGTGGCCTCTGTCTCTTTTCTCCCCCAACTCTTCTCTATCCAACTCTGTGAATCTCTGTGTGTTCCAGACATTGGAGAACACCTAAGGAACTGGTTACTGGCAGGATTTGTCTCTCTCCTTCTCATTCCTCTCTCTTATCCTCCTGGCCACCTCTGTCTACTTCCTCCCTCTCCTCTTCCCCGTATAACTCTGTAAATACCTCTGAGTGGTCCAGACCATAGAGCGCACATAAGGAAGTGACTACTGGCTAGCTTGCTCTCTCCTCTTTTGATCTCACCGCATCTCATTCCAGTTACCTCTAACTACCCCCTCCATCTTCTCTTCTCCTTGTAACTCAGTGAACCTCTCTGAGTGTCCCTCAATGTGGAGAAACTTTTCATCTTTAACCTAGATGTTTTATCATTGGTGCTGTATAGATGGAGAAGTCTAGAGGCTACTGTAAAAATAAAACTGAAAACCAGAAGCAGGAGGCTTAAATCCAAAGCCTGAAAACATTAGAGAACTCTTGAATTCAGGGAACATTAAGCAATAGGAGCTCATCAAATGCCTTCATACCTACACCGAAACCAAGCTCCACCCAAGGGCCAACAAGTTCCAAAACAAGACATACCACGCAAATTCTCCAGCAACACAGGAACACTCCCCTGAGCTTCAATATACAGGCAGCTCAAAATTATCCCAAAACCTTTGATGTCTCATAACCCATTACTGGTCACTCCACTGCACTCCAGAGAGAAGAAACCCAGCTCCACCCACCAGAACTCCAACACAAGCCTCCCTAACCAGGAAACCTTGACAAGCCACTGATAGAACCCCACCCACAGTGAGGAAGCTCCATAATAAAGAGAACTCCACAAATTACCAGAATATAAAAAGGCCACCCAAACGCAGCAATATAACCAAGATGAAGACACAGTGGAATACTCAGCAGGTAAAGGAACAGGAGAGTTGCCCACCAAACCAAACAAAAGAGGAAGAGGTAGGGAATCTACCTGAGAAAGAATTCTGAATATTGATAGTGAAAATGATCCAAAATCTTGAAATCAAAATGGAATCACAGATAAATAGCCTGAAGACAAGGATTGAGAAGATGCAAGAAAGGTTTAACAAGGACCTAGAAGAAATAAAAAAGAGTCAAAATATAACGAATAACGCAATAAATGAGATCAGAAACACTCTGGAGGCAACAAATAGTAGAATAACGGAGGCAGAAGATAGGATTAGTGAAATAGAAGATAGAATGGTAGAAATAAATGAATCAGAGAAGAAACAAGAAAAACGAATTAAAAGAAATGAGGACAATCTCAGGGACCTCCAGGACAATATGAAATGCTCCAACATTCAAATTATAGGAGTCCCAGAAGAAGAAGACAAAAAGAAAGATCATGAGAAAATACTTGAGGAGATAATAGTTGAAAACTTCCCTAAAATGGGGAAGGAAATAATCACCCAAGTCCAAGAAACACAGAGAGTTCCAAACAGGATAAGCCCAAAGCGAAACACCCCAAGACACATATTAATCAAATTAACAAATATCAAACACACAGAACAAATATTAAAAGCAGCAAGGGAAAAACAACAAATAACACACAAGGGGATTCCCATAAGGATAACAGCTGATCTTTCAATAGAAACTCTTCAGGCCAGGAGGGAATGGCAAGACATACTTAAAGTGATGAAAGAAAATAATCTACAGCCCAGATTACTATACCCAGCAAGGATCTCATTCAAATACGAAGGAGAAATCAAAAGCTTTACAGAAAGCAAAAGCTGAGAGAATTCAGCACCACCAAACCAGCTCTCCAACAAATGCTAAAGGATATTCTCTAGACAGGAAACACAAAAAGGGTGTATAAACCCGAACCCAAAATAACAAAGTAAATGGTAACGGGATCATACTTATCAATAATTACCTTAAACATAAATGGGTTGAATGCCCCAACCAAAAGGCAAAGACTGGCTGAATGGATACAAAAACAAGACCCCTCTATATGCTGCTTACAAGAGACCCACCTCAAAACAAGGGACACATACAGACTGAAAGTGAAGGGCTGGAAAAAGATATACCACGCAAATAGAGACCAAAAGAAAGCAGGAGTGGCAATACTCATGTCCGATAAAATAGACTTTAAAACAAAGGCTGTGAAAGGAGACAAAGAAGGCCGCTACATAATGATCAAAGTATCAATCCAAGAAGAAGATATCACAATTATAAATATATATGCACCCAATATAGGAGCACTGCAATATGTAAGACAAATGCTAACAAGTATGAAAGGGGAAATCAACAATAACACAATAATAGTGGGAGACTTTAATACCCCACTCACACCTATGGACAGATCAACTAAACAGAAAATTAACAAAGAAACGCAAACTTTAAATGATACATTAGACCAGTTAGACCTAATTGATATCTATAGGACATTTCACCCCAAAACAATGAATTTCACCTTTTTTTCAAGTGCTCATGGAACCTTCTCCAGGATAGATCACATCCTGGGCCATAAATCTAAACTTGATAAATTCAAAAAAGTCGAAGTCATTCCAAGCATCTTTTCTGACCATAATGCATTAAGATTAGATCTCAATTACAGGAGAAAAACTATTAAAAATTCCAACATATGGAGGTTGAACAACATGCTTCTGAATAACCAACAAATCACAGAAGAAATCAAAAAAGAAATCAAAATATGCATAGAAACGAATGAAAATGAAAACACAACAACCCAAAACCTGTGGGACACTATAAAAGCAGTGCTAAGAGGAAAGTTCATAGCAATACAGGCATACCTCAAGAAACAAGAAAAAAAAGTCAAATAAATAACCTAACTCTACCACTAAAGCAACTAGAAAAGGAAGAATTGGAGAACCCCAGAGTTAGTAGAAGGAAAGAAATCTTAAAAATTAGGGCAGAAATAAATGCAAAAGAAACAAAAGAGACCATAGCAAAAATCAACAAAGCCAAAAGCTGGTTCTTTGAAAGGATAAATAAAATTGACAAACCATTAGCCAGACTCATCAAGAAGTAAAGAGAGAAAAATCAAATCAATAAAATTAGAAATGAAAATGGAGAGATCACAACAGACAACACAGAAATACAAAGGATCATAAGAGAATACTATCAGCAGTTGTATGCCAATAAAATGGACAACGTGGAAGAAATGGACAAATTCTCAGGAAAGTACAACTTTCCAAAACTGAACCTGGAAGAAATAGAAAATCTTAACAGACTCATCACAAGCATGGAAATTGAAACTGTAATCAGAAATCTTCCAGCAAACAAAAGCCCAGGTCCAGACAGCTTCACAGCTGAATTCTACCAAAAATTTCGAGAAGAGCTAACACCTATCCTCCTCAAACTCTTCCAGAAAATTGCAGAGGAAGGTAAACTTCCAAACACATTCTATGAGGCCACCATCACCCTAATACCAAAACCTGACAAAGATGCCACAAAAAAAGAAAACTACAGGCCAATATCACTGATGAACATAGATGCAAAAATCCTCAGCAAAATTCTAGCAATCAGAATCCAACAACACATTAAAAAGATCATGCACCATGACCAAGTGGGCTTTATCCCAGGGATGCAAGGATTCTTCAATATCCGCAAATCAATCAATGTAATTCACCACATTAACAAATTGGAAAATAAAAGCCATATGATTATCTCAATAGATACAGAGAAGGCCTTTGACAAAATTCAACATCCATTTATGATAAAAACTCTCCAGAAAGCAGGAATAGAAGGAACATATTTCAACATCATAAAAGCTATATATGACAAACCCACAGCAAACATTATCCTCAATGGTGAAAAATTGAAAGCATTTCCCCTAAAGTCAGGAACAAGACAAGGGTGCCCACTTTCACTGCTGCTATTCAACATAGTTCTGGAAGTTTTGGCCACAGCAATCAGAGCAGAAAAAGAAATAAAAGGAATCCAAATTGGAAAAGAAGAAGTAAAACTTTCACTGTTTGCAGATGACATGATCCTCTACATAGAAAACCCTAAAGACTCCACCAGAAAATTACTAGAGCTAATCAATGAATATAGTAAAGTTGCAGGACATAAAATCAACACACAGAAATCCCTTGCATTCCTATACATGAATAATGAGAAAGTAGAAAAAGAAATTAAGGAAACAATTCCATTCACCATTGCAACGAAAAGAATAAAATACTTAGGAATATATCTACCTAAAGAAACTAAAGACCTATATATAGAAAACTATAAAACACTGATGAAAGAAATCAAAGAGAACACTAATAGATGGAGAAATATACCATGTTCTTGGATCAGAAGAATCAATATAGTGAAAATGAGTATACTACCCAAAGCCATTTACAAATTCAATGCAATCCCTATCAAGCTACCAGCCATATTTTTCACAGAACTAGAACAAATAATTTCAAGATTTGTATGGAAATACAAAAAACCTCGAATAGCCAAAGCAATCTTGAGAAAGAAGAATGGAACTGGAGGAATCAACTTGCTTGACTTCAGGCTCTACTACAAAGCCACAGTCATCAAGACAGTATGGTGCTGGTACAAAGACAGACATATAGATGAATGGAACAAAATAGAAAGCCCAGAGATAAATCCACACACATATGGACACCTTATCTTTGACAAAGGAGGCAAGAATATACAATGGAGTAAAGACAATCTCTTTAACAAGTGGTGCTAGGAAAACTGGTCAACCACTTGTAAAAAAATGAAACTAGATCACTTTCTAACACCGCACACAAAAATAAAGTCAATATGGATTAAAGATCTAAATGTAAGACCAGAAACTATAAAACTCCTAGAGAAGAACATAGGCAAAACTCTCTCAGACATAAATCACAGCAGGATCCTCTATGATCCACCTCCCAGAATTCTGGAAATAAAAGCAAAAATAAACAAATGGGATCCAATTAAAATTAAAAGCTTCTGCACAACAAAGGAAAATATAAGCAAGGTGAAAAGACAGCCTTCTGAATGGGAGAAAATAATAGCTAATGAAGCAACTGACAAACAACTAATATCAAAAATATACAAGCAACTTCTGCAGCTCAATTCCAGAAAAATAAACGACCCAATCAAAAAATGGGCCAAAGAACTAAATAGACATTTCTCCAAAGAAGACATACGGATGGCTAACAAACACATGAAAAGATGCTCAACATGACTCATTATTAGAGAAATGCAAATCAAAACCACAATGAGGTACCACTTCACACCAGTCAGAATGGCTGCGATCCAAAAATCTGCAAGCAATAAATGCTGGAGAGGGTGTGGAGAAAAGGGAACCCTCCTACACTGTTGGTGGGAATGCAAACTAGTACAGCCACTATGGAGAACAGTGTGGAGATTCCTTAAAAAATTGCAAATAGAACTGCGTTATGACCCAGCAATCCCACTTCTGGGCATACACACCGAGGAAACCAGAATTGAAAGAGACACATGTACCCCAATGTTCATCGCAGCACTGTTTATAATAGCCAGGACATGGAAACAACCTAGATGTCCATCAGCAGATGAATGGATAAGAAAGATGTGGTACATATACACAATGGAGTATTACTCAGCCATTAAAAAGAATTCATTTGAATCAGTTCTGATGAGATGGATGAAACTGGAGCCGATTATACAGAGTGAAATAAGCCAGAAAGAAAAACACCAATACAGTATACTAACGCATATATGTGGAATTTAGAAAGATGGCAATGACGACCCTGTATGCAAGACAGCAGAAAAGACACAGATGTGTATAACAGACTTTTGGACTCAGAGGGAGAGGGAGAGGGTGGGATGATTTGGGAGAATGGCATTCTAACATGTATACTATCATGTAAGAATCGAATCGCCAGTCTATGTCTGATGCAGGATAGAGCATGCTTGGGGCTGGTGCATGGGGATGACCCAGAGAGATGTTATGGGGAGGGAGGTGGGAGGGAGGTTCATGTATGGGAACGCATGTAAGAATTAAAGATTTTAAAATTTAAAAAACAAGAAAAAAACAAACAAACAAACAAACAAAAAACATTCTTTTGTATTCCCTTTTTTGGGGATTAGAGAGAAAACTGACTTTTCTAGTTCCGTGGCCACAGCTGAGTTTTGCAAATTTGCTGGCATATTGAGTGCAGCACTTTCAGAGCATCATCTTTCAAGATTTGAAACAGCTCAACTGGAATTCCATCACCTCCACTAGCTTTGTTTTCATGATACTTCCTAATGCCCACTTGACTTTGCATTCTGGGATGTCTGGCTCTAGGTGAGTGATCACACCATCAGGTTTATCTGGGTCATTAAGATCTTTTTCTACAGTTCTTCTGTGTATTCTTGTCACCTCTTCTTAATATCTTCTGCTTCTGTTAGATCCATACCATTTCTGTCCATTATTGTGCTCATCTTTGCATGAAACATTCCCTTGGTATCTCTAATTTTCTGGAAGAGATCTCTAGTCTTTCTCATTCTATTGTTTTCCTATATTTCTTTGCATTGATCACTGAGGATGGCTTTCTTATCTCTCCTTGCTATTCTTTGGAACTCTGCATTCAAATGCATGTATCTTTGACTTTTGCGTCTCTTCTTTTCTCAGCTATTTGTAAGGTCTCCTCAGACAACCATTTTGCCTTTCTACATTTCTTTTATTTGGGGATGATCTTGATCACTGCCTCCTGTACAATGCCATGAACCTCCATGCATAATTCTTCAGGCACTGTATCTATCAGATCTAATCCCTTGAATCTATTTCTCACTTCCACTGTATAACAATAAAGGATTTGATTTAGGTCATACCTGAGTGGTCTAGTGGTTTTCCCTACTTTCTTCAATTTAATTCTGAATTTGGCAATAAGGAATTCATGATCTGAGCCACAATCAGCTCCCAGTTTTGTTTTTGCTAACTGTATAGAGCTTCTCCATCTTTGGCTACAAAGAATATAATCAATTTGATTTTGGTATTGACCATCTGGTGACGTCTATGTTTAGAGTCGTCTCTTGTGTTGTTGGAAGAGGGTGCTTGCGATGACCAGTATGTTTTCTTGGCAAAACTCTGTTAGCCTTTGCCCTGCTTCATTGTGTACTCCAAGGCCAAATTTGCCTGTTACTCCAGGTATCTCTTGACTTCCTACTTTTACATTTCAGTCCCTTATTATGAAGTTGACATTTTGGGGGGTATTAGTTCTAAAACGTCTTATAGATCTTCATAGATCTGTTCAACTTCAGCTTCTTTTGGCATTAGTAGTTGGGGCATAGACTAGGATTACTGTGATATTGAAGGTTTGCCTTGGAAATGAACAGAGGTCATTTTGTATTTTTTGAGATTGCATCTAAGCACTGCATTTTGCACTCCTGTTGACTATGATGGCTACTTTATTTCTTCAAAGGGATTCTTGCCCACAGTGGTAGACATAATGGTCATCTGAGTTAAATTTGCCCATTCCTATCCATTTTAGTTCACTGATTCCTAAGTTGTCAATGTTCACTCTTGCCATCTCCTATTTGACCACTTCCAATTTAACTTGATTTAAGGACCTAACATTCCAGGTTCCTAATCAATATTCATCTTTATAGCATTGGACTTAACTTCCATCAGCAGTGGCATCCACAACTGGGCATTGTTTTCACTTTGGCTCCATCTCTTCATTCATTCTAGAGTTATTTCTCCACTCTTCTCAGTATCATATTGGGCACCTACTGACCTGTGGAGTTTGTCTTTCAGTGTCATATCTTTTTGCCTTTTCATACTGTTCATGGGGTTCTCAAGCAAGAATCCTGAAGTGGTTTGCCATTCATTTCTCCAGTGGACCACATTTTGTCAGAACTCGCCACCATGATCTGTCCATCTTGGGTGGTCCTACACAGCATGGCTCACAGTTTCATTGAGTTAGACAAGGCTATGGTCCAGCACTGTAATGTAAAGCCTTTGACTGTGTGGATCACAACAAACTGGAAAATTCTTAAAGAGATGGGAATTCCAGACCACCTTACCTGCTTCCTGAGAAACCTGTATGCAGGCGCCCCTTCCCAACAAAATCTTTTGCTTTTTCAGCACATGTGTCTCCTCAGACAATTCATTTCTGAGTATTAGGCAAGAGCCCACTTATTTCTTCATGATTCTTCCTTTCTTCCCCAACCTTGCTCTGGTTCACTGTGGGTGAAGAAAGCCAACCTGCCCTGTTGTCTTTTGCCTTAGACATGTGAGAAAGTCCTACATGCTGGTTCAATTCAGAGACAGCAATAGAATAACATGTTTCAGCTGGCCACTCTCTTTGCATCTACCATCCAATGTAAGAACAGCATGGCTGATAGTGTTTATTTTTTAGCCTGGGTCCTTGTGAATGTGAATCAAAGCCACTTTCAGCCAAGCCCAGCTGAGCCTTGTCTGAGCTGCAGTCCAGATTCACTGTTGCAAGCCTCTGAGATCAGGGAGCTATTTAATGTCACACAAGTAGTTGACTAATAGACTTCCCATTTCACAGGTCTAGGTGGACTCATAAAAGCATTTGATAGAGCTGAAAAAGTGACCCTGAAACACTTGTGTAGTGCTTTTTGGTAGGCAACCGATCCCTTGAAAGGAACAGCATCATCTCTGAATAATTACAAGCTGAATTATAGCCTGACAGATAAATATACAGAGATTCAGAAGAACAGTCTATAGGAAAATCTGGGCCTTATAATCTGACATCAAGAAATGTCAAGTTTCCCCTTCTGCTCACTTTACTCTCAAATAAAGAACTCTGACACAACACAGGTAAAATGGAGATTTACTAAAGAGCTGACCAGACAAGTAGTATATGCATCCAAAGTCTTAGCTAGTTATAATGAGTATGTATTTGCCTTTACTAAATTAGAGTGCTTCTTTGCATATGTGAATTACAGGTGTTTCAGAACTGGCAGGCATTTGAGGATCCTGACCACATACTTTTTAGCACAACCAAAATAATGTTATGAACTAGTGTTAGTATTGTAATTACTACCAAATTATAATCATCTCAATATTCAGTTTAGGCAGAGAAAATCTGTGAGATACACATGGCTAGACTCCTGTCTATAAGACACATGCCATATAGCCTCCTTGGGGAAAGGACTTATACCTAATTGCTTTACCACTGGATATAAAGCGCTCATCACAGAGCCTGGCTCCTCAGATGTAACCCATAAATCATTGTTTGAGTGGATTAGAGATGAAAGAATCTTTATAAGTTATCTTAAAGTCTTTAAGTTGAGTTCCCTTTTTAGTAAAATGGAGATAATAATGACTGCTCAGGATTTTTGAGAGGATTTAGCAAGGGTAAAATCTTAGTACAAGGCAAAATGCACACAGAAAGTACTCAACACATTAGTGTTGCCTTATTATTTTTTTCATCATTATTATAAAGTTAATGGTGTCTGGGAAGAATCTCTCCGTATAGTATACCTCTATCCACCTATCTACATAGGGGGAAACCTTAGACTTTGATATTTCATCTTGAAGTGAATGTGATATTTACTGAGTGCTAGAATAGAAGAGAATAGACTGACTGAACTGAACTGATAATAAACCCAGCAGGGTTAGGTAGTATAGACAATTCAGTTTACTTGTAGCTATAACCTATACTATGCCAAATTTAAAAGCAATATTTTTATGTGAGCAAAAAAGTATAGTTTATTAAAGAAAATTATAATTTTACTTTCAATTTGTGTTTAATGTAAGGGTCATAACCATTCTTAAAACTCACAGGGCAAAGCTTAGAAGATTTCATTATTAATATTAATAATAATATTTTGCCTTACCTAAAACCAAGAGATTGTGATGAGGGGTCATAATTTAGAGGTATGAAGCTTAAACCTAAATACTTTGACTGGAGAAACACTTCCTTTCCTTGGATTAGGGTCCCTGTTCATTTGCTTTTGCTGATAAATATCAGGCAATGGTGAACAGGGTCATAGATTCTGTACTCCTTATTCTTTTGTGAACACAGAAGCACATGCCTGAACTTTTTAGTCTGCCACATTTAAGAAAATAATGCTGCTGTTTATCTTGTTTGATCTCAATCCTAAGGAAAGAATTATGGTACTTCAATATATCTGAAATACTACAATTTAAAAAAAAATGCCATATATACCACTAAGATATTTAAAGTTGTTTCTAATTAAACTATGACATGCTATTCATTTTCAGGACAGATCATGATTCTCATTAAACTGTGGGAAAAATGTGGATCTCAGAATTAAAAATTATATTTCACTAATTCCAAAAATTAAGTTTAAGCTGAACACAGTTAAATATCTTCATCATTGTTAAAATCATTGAGGTAAAATAAATTTAGACATCAGACACACTGGATTCAAATTCTCAACCTGTTTTCTTGTTAGTTGCATAACACCCCTGTGTTTCTTAAGTTTTTAGTGAGCCCCACATTTTCCTTTCTATAAAATAGAGATGATTTCAACCTTGTTCTATGGTTGGCCTGAAAACTGAATGAAATCACATAGGAAAGCAGCAAGCACAGTTCATTCCTTTCTATTGTATGAAAGCTAAAATGAGATGCAGAGTAGAGGTCAGGTGACAATTAGTGATCAAGAAGGAATATGGGTCTACCGTGTCCCTGGGCTAGAATTTCATCAACGCATTTGTCCTTATCTCCTAATATTTATGTGATGCTTCCTGTGCCATGCACATATCCTCTATGAGCTTTCCGTAACTTAACTATTTAATGTATTTTTTGCCAAGTTTTGGACTACAGGTTTGTTTGCTTCACAAGTTTTCCCTGATTCATTCCCTTGGCACTTGATGATATTTATACAGCATCTGTTCAAATTTTCTTTCTTGCCCAGTGACTATCTGCATTTTACCTGTCTTGTTATGAATTTCTTCCAAAGCAGTGGTAAGGTTAAATTCTCTAGGAGTTGTCATTTCTGCTACATATGTTTTAGGTGGCCTACAGTACATTTTAGTTTCTTGAACGATCAGTAAGAAGTTCCAATATCTTTTATTCTCAATTAAAACTTGTCTAATTTTAAGTTTAGACACATACCAGATTTTATTGGGCAATCAATGTCATAAGTAATTATTGGTCACAAAATTCCTTTGTTCAAATGATAAGAGAAACAAATTCAGAAGAATGTAACTTGTCAAACATTTTATAGATCGATGACCTCTCACACCTTTAAGACTAAATAAGAAGGATATCAAAATACGAAAAGGGCAGAGAAAAACTAATCTTAACATACATGGTTCAGACCAGTAGCAAATATCTAAGATCTTGAAGAGGCTGCTGCTGCTAAGTCACTTCAGTCATGTCCAACTCTGTGCAGCTCCATAGATGGCAGCCCACCAGGCTCCCCCGTCCCTGGGATTCTCCAGGCAAGAACACTAGAGAGGGTTGCCATTTTCTTCTCTAATGCATGCAAGTGAAAAGTGAAAGTGAAGTCACTCAGTCGGGTCTGACTCTTAGCGACCACATGGACTGCAGCCTACCAGGCCCCTCCATCTGTGGGATTGTCCAGGCAAGAATCCTGGAGTGGGATGCCACTGCCGTCTCTGGAAGAAGAGGCTAATGCATCACAAAACATTTATACATGGATTTTTAAAGGAGACTTTCTTGGATAAAAGAAAGTGCTTCATTATTAAGAGACAGTGTAGGGAAAAACATATATTTGAAAACACAAAACTTGAATCCTTTTTATAGTGAATTTTAATCTGTTTCTAGGCAGCCACGGCTCTTTACTCCTTCAAACAATTGCTGCCAGGCAACTTTACTAGACAAAGCTTGCACACTGCCATTTGGACTTTCTTTTCCCAGTCCCCAAGAAATTCTCTTTGAGGCTGTAACAATCCAACTAATGACAAAGACAAGTAGGTAATTCAAAATTCTAAATTCATTAAGACACTTTCCAGGTCTTAACTTTTTAATACAAAAATTAGATTAAATATCACATATTTACAATAGTAAGCTAAATCCAGAACTTATAGAAATGATTGTAAACATAATTCAACAAACCCCAGGAGTAAAAAAAAGAAACAATAACAACAACAACAAAAAAAAACCACAAAGATTGGGTGACTAAAAGAAGCCAAAGCCCATAGAATTGGATTAGAAAAATTTGTTGCTCAAAACCAATGACTAAATATTTGTGCAAATACAGTGAGTTAATTCTAAATATGTTTGTTAAGAGAGGGACATTTTTTATAATCTTTGGCATGTATCTTTTGCCAAATTTTGTTTCTTTATATAGCAGTGTTTCTGAAATGGCAGAGCATATACATAGATAGTTCCTAACTTCTGAGGATTTGACTTAAGATTTTTCAAATTTAAGACAGTGTGAAAATAATATGCATTCAATAGAAACCATACCTTGAATTTTTATCTTTTCCTGGGCTAGCAATATGCAATACTTCCTCCTGTGGTCACTGGCCCACAGCTCCCAGTCAGCCATGTGATTATGAGAGTCAGCAACCAATACGAACTATTCTGGACCCACACAACCATTCCAATCTTTACTCTGAGTATAGTGTTCAATAAATAACATGAGTCATTTAACACATTATTATAAAACAGGTTTTAGGCTAGATAATTTTACACAACTGGAAGCTAATGCAAGTGCTCTCAGCACATTTAAGGTAGGCTAGTCTAAACTACAATGTTCATTCAGTAGGTTCAGTTCAGTTCAGTTCAGTTGCTCAGTCATGTCCGACTCTTTGTGACCCTATGAATTACAGCATGCCAAGCCTCCCTGTCCATCACCAACTCCCGGAGTTCACTCAGACTCACGTCCATCGAGTCAGTGATGCCATCCAGCCATCTCATCCTCTGTCATCCCCTTTCCCTCCTGCCCCCAATCCCTCCTAGCATCAGATTCTTTTTCAATGAGTCAACTCTTTGCATGAGGTGGCCAAAATACTGGAGTTTCAGCTTTAGCATCATTCCTTCCAAAGAACATTCAGGGCTGATCTCCTTCAGAATGGACTGGTTGGAACTCCTTGAAGTCCAAGGGACTCTCAAGAGTCTTCTCCAACACCATAGTTCAAAAGCATCAATTATTCAGTGCTCAGCTTTCTTTAGAGTCCAACTCTCACATCCATACATGACCACTGGAAAAACCATAGCCTTGACTAGACACACCTTAGTCGGCAAAGTAATGTCTCTGCTTTTGAATATGCTATCTAGGTTGGTCATAACTTTTCTTCCAAGGAGTAAGCGTCTTTTAATTTCATGTTCAGTAGGTTAAGTGTGTTAAATGCATTTTTGACTTATGGTATTTTCAATTCACAATGGATTTATAGGGTTAGAACTCCATGTCAGTCAAGGATGATCTGTATTCTTTGTGATGGTTGTTACAAAGAGGTGCTATTTTAAGTTTTTATTTCCTCTCATGCTAAAAGAACTAGTTAATTCAGAGTAGTTTCTTTTGTTTGGGGAGAAGAGAAATCACTCCATTGGTTCCAGCATATAAAATTTGCGTTCCTGTTCTAGAAAAAGAGTATAATAAAGTAGTGTTTTTTTGCTTAACAATGGGAGGCCTATCTTTTACCAAATGGTATGCAAGACTCCAAAGCCATTGAAAAGATAGCAAGCAAGCATGCAAAAGGGGTAAAGAGAAATCTTAGAAAAGAAAATTCCTTGCTCTGAGTAATTAGGGTTATCAGAATATTTCTGAAGGATTAAGATTTTCCCTGAAATAGGTTATCTGAAAGAAACTGATACCAAAGAAAAAAAGACCAAAAGACAAGTCCATGGAGGAAGTATCCAGCTAGATCTGCAACTAACAAAGACCAAAATTTTGTGAGGGCTGATAATTAACGGACAGATGGATACCTAAATCTGCACACCTTTATTGAATAGCCATCAGAGGATTGTGAGTTTGCTGAGGGAATAGACTGTGTGTGACTGTAAATAAAAGGCCAAGAGGTTCTGAATCCAGGCCTGCCTTCTCTGGAATGAGCTGAAGGACAGGCCTTCTCTTCCCTCACTGCCCATAGTTAAAACATAAGTCCTTCCCAGCATGCTGGCAATGACATCATCACTGAAGCAATGCAAGAAACAGAATTGGACTCTGGTTCATTTGATGAGAAATGAAAGTTGTCAAGTGTTTGATCTGCAATGAGTCCTTGGCACCAAGACTGACACTGTGGGCCAGACAAGTGTTTCAGATAAGAGTACTGTGTCACAGAGCTCAGATGAAGAGTCCTCACCGTTAGGAAGTAAGACACAGTTATGGGGGAAGAGGCAAGGGCTAACTTGTCATACGCACAGGGCTAGTTCTCAGGTTATTTCCACTGGATTCACACTCCAGTGGCAAGTATGATGAAGTAGTGAGGAGAGAGTCATTTTGCGTTTGCCAGATAACTGCTGCTTACACCATTTGGGGAACATACCAGAGCGGCTGCTGATTCTGTACCAACTGACTTCCAACAGCACTTGTAGCATCTTCTAGCTCCATTCATGAGGCTGGAGTGATGATACGAAGATGCCAGTAAATATTCTGGAGATCTGAGATTATTAAAGAAGTGCCGACTCACTGGATAAGAGAAGGATAAAGGAGGGTTGTTAGCTTTAATTTGAATAATAATAATAATCATCTATGATTGAGAATTGGGTCACATTAAATAAAAATGAAAGCACTTCATTATGGGTGGAAAGATACGTGGAAAGAAAACATAAGTAGAAGTAGTGTAAATTAATGGAGAAGAAAGTCTGTGAAGTTGTGGGAATTCACATCTAATATTCATCTAATGTTAATCAACTTTCAAAGAGTCAATCTTGACTTCCCAGAATTACTATTTCCCAGCAACTTTCAGTCTGGGGTGGGGAGGGACTCTAATATTAATAAAGCCTTTGTAACTAAAGATCTGTGTAAGCTAACTTTCCCTGCTGTCAGAAAGGAAGAAATTTTCCTCTATCCTTCTAGGTTCTTCTAGCTGGTTTGAGAATTACACTGACTTAAGACAGAATAGCAAGATAAAATCAAAGGAAAATTTGATAACATGCATACAGAGAGAGACCCAGGAAAACTGAGCAATTCTCCAAAACGGTGGAAACCCTCACCTTAATTACTATCTTTAGCTAAAGACATAAGAGGAGGTTATGAGTAGTGATTTGGGACTTCAAAGGGGAGGAAGGCAATTCACGTAAAGATGGAAAACCAAATGTCTGGCAGACAAATGTTTGCTGAGCAGGTAGAGACAGAGAACACAATGAGGAATTTTAACAACCAGAGTTTGCAAGGTTCCTCCCTGTCTACCACACCAAGCTCGTACTATACTTATCTATGGTGATAGTACCCTTCCTGCACTAGGCCCTCTTTCTACATTCTTCAGATAGCTAAGAGGGAGATATAATGAAAGGCTCTGGAATCTTACGTTTCTTAAAAATAAGCAGGCTAAGTGACCTGTCATCTCTCATGACAATGAGACGTTTGGGGGCAGCAAGTTTTGCTTCCCTACACAGCAATAGGTGGATAATAAGTAATTTGAGTCCTGTGCTCCATAAAAACTTCTGTTGCTGCTAAATTTAGCCATTTTAACTTGAAAGTCACCATGGACAATGCATAAATGAATAAATACTGGCTATGTTTTAATAACATCTTATTTATAAAAGCCAGAGACACCTGGATTCTGCTTATGTGAGGGCCACAGTTGGTGGACACCTGTGTTAGATGGAAAATACACACTCTATCATGACAACTATTTTCGTAACTTCTAGAGAATGCTCTAGCCTTTTTAAAACCAACATTTATGGAGTTCCTGCTATGTTCGTGTTATTATGCTTCTGCCTGGAAACAAAAGGAAAAGTAAGATGTTACTTTTAAGAATTCAAGAATCCAACAATTAAAACAAACAAACAAACAAAAAACACTGGGCTTTAGTACCGTGCTGTAGGTGAAATTATAAAGCAGCACAGAGTGAGAATTCAGAAGAAGAAATATTAATTTTCTCAAAGTGCTTCAGGAAAATCTTCATTAAAAAAGTGAAACGGAATTTTTGGATTAGTTCAGTTTAGTTCAGTTCAGTCACTCAGCCGTGTCTGACTCTTTGTGACCCCATGAATCACAGCACGCCAGGCCTCCCTGTCCATCACCAACTCCTGGAGTTCACTCAGACTCACGTCCATCGAGTCCGTGATGCCATCCAGCCATCTCATCCTCTGTCGTCCCCTTCTCCTCCTGCCCGCAATCCCTCCCAGCATCAGACTCTTTTCCAATGAGTCAACTCTTCGCATCAGGTGGCCAAAGTACTGGAGTTTCAGCTTTAGCATTATGATTCCTTCCAAAGAAATCCCAGGACTGATCTCCTTCAGAATGGACTGGTTGGATCTCCTTGCAGTCCAAGGGACTCTCAAGAGTCTTCTCCAACACCATAGTTCAAAAGCATCAATTCTTCAGTGCTCAGCTTTCTTTAGAGTTCAACTCTCCCATCCATACATGACCACAGGAAAAACCATAGCCTTGACTAGACAGACCTTAGTTGGCAAAGTAATGTCTCTGCTTTTGAATATGCTATCTAGGTTGGTCATAACTTTTCTTCCAAGGAGTAAGCATCTTTTAATTTCATGGCTGCAGTCACCATCTATAGTAATTTTGGATTAGTTACTGTTTGCTAAAAATGTTAAGCAGTTGCTTCTAGTAGAGCTAAGAGCATGAAAAAAGTACTGGTATAGGAAAGTATAAGAAGATTGGCAAATCAACATTATTTGTATCTATAGTGTCCCAATGTACCTGGACTTTCATTCTATAGATAATTATGATGAATGATGATAGCAATAAAAATGATGATAATGGTAAATATTTATTGAAGACTAACTAGGTAATCTCCCCAAAGTCAATTTCCTAAAACATATTTTTTGCATAATTAATATTCTGAAATTCTGATTATTGATTTACTGGAAATACTTTTAAGTGCTTTAATGGGAATATTCAATTTCTGAAACAATATATTCATATCCATCATTGGATAAGCAATTAGTTCAAAACGTTTTGGGACTTCTTTGTCAATATCTTAATACTTATCTGTTAGCAATTTTAGAGAGTTTTAAGTAATGTTTATATTTCTTCTCCATTTCATACTTATGATTAAAGGTGGTCATATTTAAGATATATTCTTTAAACTATATGAAAATTTTCTATCAGTTGTCTCTCAATTCTAAACCAATCATTCTATACTGTGCTTTGAGATATAAAAGACTTTGAGATATAGAGGTTCTATAAAATATCTTCCTCTTCACTAAGCTGGCTCCATATGAGGGTGTGCTAGAGGAAAACTGCAAGGGGAGAGAAGAAATAAGGGGTTGCTCTTTTCTGTTTTCTTTCTGCTTTATCCCTGATTTCTTTCCATTACTGTCATGCTTGTTTTTGCAATCCAGCAGGATCAGTTTTTCCAGGAACAGCACTTGTTTCCTGTTTTTCAAACACCAATCAAAGTAGACAGTTCAGCATAACAACTTTCCTCAAGAAGTGGTATTTTAGTAATAGCTTGTAAATTTATTTGATAAATGGGGACCTTTGGGAGAACAATTTATTCAAACTGCATTCCATGAAATATACTTACAGCAACATCTTCAATGAATGTTTAATAATAATATTCACTTATTGCCTATTAGTATTGGCAGAGTCATTTTAATTCAGAAAATATTAACAACTACTCTATGAGGCAGGTGCATGCATGCGTGCTAAGTCACTTCAGTTGTGTCCAACTCTTTGGACCCCATGGAGCATAGCTTCCCAGGCTCCTCTGTCCATGGGATTCTCCAGGCAAGAATACAGAAGTGAGTTGCCATGCCCTCCTCCAGGGAATCTTCCCGACCCAGGGATTAACACGAGTCTCTTATGTCATCTGCACTGGCAGGAAGGTTCTGTACCACTAGCATGATCTGGGAAGCCCCCTTTGAGACAGATACTATATACCAATGTCACAGATTAAAAAACAGAGGCAAAAGAAGTAACCTGACTTGTCCCAAATGATTGAGCTACTAAGTAGCAGAGCTGGGATTCAAATCCAGTATTCAAAAATGTAACTAACCACCACATTATATTGCCACTTAGACTATTGTAGCAGATTTGATAGAGGTGAAAATATTAATACTACAAGTTGAGGTAACAATAATTGTTACTCAGCCATAGCTTAAGAGGAAAACCATGCATGAGACTTGTTGAATTAAGGTGGTGGCAATAGAAGTAAAGATTCAAATAACCACTAGAGGTTAAAAATAAGGATTTGGTAACCTATTGGATATGGAGGGGTAAGAAGAGAGAAGAGCAAAACAGTTGTATTGTTATCTGTTGCTGTTTTGCAAACACTCACATCTTAATGGTTTCCAATAGCATTTATTTAGTTATCTGCATTCACCTGGCAGGCTGCTGTGAGTTAATTTTGCTGATCTTGGATGGATTTTCTACTATCTCCAGGGCTTTAGCATGGATCCCGAAATGCCACCATACTGAAAACTGAGGTTTCCACTTTGAATGGCTAGTGCAATAGTAACTATAAACTAAAATATCAAAAAGAAGAGAAAGGAGCAAATTTAAGAGGTAAAATGAGTGAAAGTACCGGTGCCAAATCAGACTGAAGTAAGAGGTATCTTACAGGTATCTTACATATCTCACAGGTATTTAAATATGGGTCTTGAGGTTGAGAGAGAAAAAAAAAAATCTAGAAATGGGGACACGGAGACTAATTCCAAAAGCCTGGCTTTTTGCAGTATCATTAATGGAGAACATGTAGAGCAGAAGTCAGGACCATGAAACTGGCCAATAATGTGCTTTATTTTGCTTCTAATACATTAGGTAATCTAGTATAGGCTGTGCATGAAAGGGTTATTTAATATTATTGAGACTGAATGCTCACGATTGTTACCATCTAGTCTTTCTGCAAAATTAGATATATTTGACTCTTTCAAGAAAAAAAGAATTTCTTCTACAAAAGAAGAACCTAGAGAAAAGAAACAGATAAAATAATCTTCAATTGTCAACAGCTATAAAATAGGAGAAACACAACTGACAGAGGAGAGCAAGCTTTCATTTGCTTAGAAATATCTTCCTAACATTGAGGGAATGATGCTGATATCTATAGGATTGAAAGCAATATTTTTGAGCATGTTTATAAATGGTACTTCAGGGATTCAAGGGAATATATTAAGTGAGTTCTTATAGTTTTTACTAGTTCCATAACTCCATAAAATCAGTTTAATCAAGAATCTAAAGGAATGTGTTTATCACTGGTTTGATGTAATAAATACCATATTTAGAGCCCAAATTTAATACGCTTTTGTGAATTTCCTAATTTAAAACTGAACTATGTGACTTAATTGAATTAAAATTTAATAACAAGCATAGTATATAATACTTATTTTAGAGTGTATGAAAGCATTTTAGATATTATCCTTCACCACTATTTCTTACATTATAAGACTGTATAATGTAATCTCTTTTCTTTTGCAATAATTAGTACATGCTGCTGTTAAGCTGCTAAGTCACTTCAGTCATTTCCGACTCTGTGTAACCTCAGAGACGGCAGCCCACCAGGCTCCCCTGTCCCTGGGATTCTCCAGGCAAGACCACTGGAGTGGATTGCCATTTCCTTCTCCAATACATGAAAGGGAAAAGTGAAAGGGAAGTCACTCAGTCATGTCCGACTCTTCATGACCCCATGGACTGCAGCCTACCAGGCTCCTCCGTCCATGGGATTTGCCAGGCAAGAGTACTGGAGTGGGGTGCCATTGCCTTCTCCAAATTAGTACATACACATACCAAAAATGCTGACATAGCTTGGTGTAAAGGGAATGATATACAAAGGCTGTTCCCTTTTAATTTTATTTTATTTGGCCATCCTCATCAATAACATTCTAGAGGCATGTATTTGCCTCATGAAGGATTAGAATCGTGCAACGTGTTTGCAGTGGGAAAAAGGAAGTCAGATTCTAGTTTTGGTATCTGGAGTAAAAATTCTTCAGCCCATATCAAAACAACAATTTTGAAAATCTGGCCATATTTTTGGAAAAGGCTGTAAATTGTTTTAACTGCTATAATAACATTTAAGTTTGCCCACTATATCATGGATTTTGTTATCTATAAAACAGAGATGAAGGGAATCCAGATCATGACACAAGGAAAGGTTGGTGAGGGAAGCACATTTCTTGAGGCTTAGAATATTATGAGAATAGGAAAGGAGACAGTGATAGGGGAGGCAGATAGAACTGTGTGCCTGACCTTCCTAATATATCAGATAGGTTAATGGGGAGCCTGGAACCAAAAGATGGTCTGCTGAGCTTTCTACTCAAAACCCTACCAGGTAGGCTTGCACAGGCCAAACCCTTGGGATGATGGTCCAGCACAGCCAAGAGAAGTGTTCAGATAGATGTATTAAGCATCATTTTTGGATCTCCACAGACTGCATGTACCATAGACATGTCCTGCATGACTTAGACGAAGTAGAGGTCTTTAGACGGCCAGTAGGCTGGAACACAGACAAAAATATGGAAACGGTGTCAGAGACAAACAGTGAAGACTACAGACTCCAGTGATAAGAATCAGCATGATGCCTGAAAATAAGATACTTCATTGGGCTTCCCTGGTGGCTCAGATGGTAAAGAATCCACCTGCAATGCAAGAAGCCTGGGTTCAATCCCTGCATTGGGAAGATACCCTGGAGAAGGAATGGCAACCCCCTCCAATATTCTTGCCTGGAGAATTCCATGGACAGAGAAGTCTGGTGGGCTAAAATCCAGTCGCAAAGAGTTGGACACGACTGAACAATTAACACTTTCAGTGGTCATTAGTCAGACTAGAAGATTTACTACATGAAGTAGTAAAGAGGATATGGAAGGGCATAGCATCCCATTACTGCTGTGACAAATGACCACAAACAAAACCTTAAGCAATAGAAATATATTATCTTACAGTTTTGAAAATCAGATATCCAAAGTGGATCTTACTGAGCTAAAATCAAGGTATTGATAAGGCTACATTACCCTGGAGGCTTTAGATGAGGATACATTTCCTTGCCTACCTATTACAGCTTAAAGAGACTGAGCACATTCTTTGATTCATGGTCCCCTGCCATCTTTAGGGATTTTTCACCTTGCATCACTTGGACACTGACTCTCCTGCCTCTCTCACTTATAGGGACCCTTACAATTACAATAAATCCACCTAGATAATTCCTGGATAATCTATTTTAAATCAGCTGATCAGTTCAGTTGAGTTCAGTTGCTCAGTCCTGTCCGACTCTGCGACCCCATGGACTGCAGCATGCCAGGCTTCCCTGTCCATCACCAATTCCCAGAGTTTGCTCGAACTCATGTCCATTGAGTCAGTGATGCCATCCAACCATCTCATCCTCTGTCGTCCCCTTCTCCTCCCACCTTCAGTTTTTCCCAGCATCAGGATATTTTGCAATGAGTCAGTTCTTCCCATTAGGTGGCCAAAGTATTAGAGTTTCAGCTTTAGCATCAAATCAGCTGATAAGCAAGCTTAATTCAATCTGCAATCTTAATTCTTATTCTGTAACTGAGTACATTCATAGGTTCTCTGTATTATGGGTATTTTGGGGGGCAGGAGAATTATCAGAGCTGTGGGTTTGTTTTTTTTTTTTAATCTTTATAAACCAACCTACATACCCAGGCACCATCTTGGAGAGAAACGGGGAAATGTGGAGGCAATGTAAAAGAAAGACTTCCTCAAAAAGAGAATGAGTCATGCCGCCAATGACACTATTTAAAGCTTAAGAGAAATGCCATTGATTGGCTTGTTGAGAATTTCTTTCCCCCTTTGCTCCTCACTGCAGCACTTCCACTTTCCAATCACCTTCCAACAGAATAGAGCCTCTTGAGGAAGCTTAGATCAATTACAAAAACAAAGCAGCTCATCTTCCTTACACATCAGAGGAGTGTGAGTTAACATTTTGAATCTGCAACATTATAACTAATCACAGTAATTCCCCCTAATAATAAGCTTCTAAAATATAACAGGTTTACTTGACACCACACAGACTCTTCAATAAGAAATTCAAGCATTATTACTTGACAGAGGAGGCTCTCATGTGCTAACAGACTTGCCAATAAAACTAAATAACAGAGGAGTTTGAAGAGAGGATAAGAATTCTGAGTCCCTGGTCTCTAAGCTCAGTGTTACTGTCCTGAGCAAAGGATTTAAACTAATTTTCCAAGAACTTATTATATATACTTATAACAGGTGGTCCTCTTCAATTTTTAGGAAACCTGTCACTTTGTTTACCAGACCTAAACAACCAAGATGGAAAATTAAACATTAACCGAATACATAGCACAGTGCCTAGGCCTTCCATAGATACTTGCTTGAACATATATATGAAACTATTAAATAGAGAAAAGCAATTTAAGAGCTAAGCACAACCTAAGATAATGTCAAAAGAGGTTCATTTCAAGAAAAAAAAAATAGAGGTACTGGCAGTTTTCTGAAGTTATTGTGGATAGAAAGTTAAAAAAAGAAAAAGTAGTTCAGAAAAGAAACTAGAGGGAAAATTTCAAAG
Source organism: Ovis canadensis (assembly GCF_042477335.2). NCBI lineage: Eukaryota > Metazoa > Chordata > Mammalia > Artiodactyla > Bovidae > Ovis > Ovis canadensis. The sequence continues at coordinate 132,551,528 of NC_091247.1, read as the reverse complement.
TACTAAATCCAAAGAGTGGCACTGAACTGTGAAATTAAGAAGAAAAATTTCCAGCAGTACATAAAAGAGTCAAAGTGGTGGTAATGGGGCCTTATTATCACCTGGGTTTGTACTTGAGTACATTAAGGTGATGGAAAGGTAGCTGCAGCATATCTGAGATGCTGGTATAGGGAAAAGATAGAGTGCCTCTTCCTTTAATTGGCAAATTAAAGGCAAAAAGGAAAACAGTGTTAGCCATTTTTAACCACTTTCTTTCACTGCACAAGGACTTTTACTGGAGTGGCAATCCATCAAGAGATAGAAAACAGGACCCAGATTCTTAAAGACTGTCAAGGTAAGTAACAGCCACAGAGAAAGATACTTAAAATCATGTTAGAATTAATGAATCTTAAATTAAAATCATTCTGAACTGTGATGAGAGAAGAAAAGTATATTCTAGTACCTGTGAGATGCATAACAAAAATAACAAGTTTTCCTAAGTCTCACTTGTTAGTAATACTCTGCAATGACTTGAAAGATGTCAGGTGATTTCCAGAAGACCTCATGTGGAACCCATTGCAGAAAGAATTATCCAGTCTTAATTTAATTACTAGTTGAGCAAATACAATTTATGAGTAGTCCAGAACTCTCCAAAGATGGTCCTTACTCAGGACCGCTGTTTACATACAATGTAACCTTAGTGGTTTTATTCAGCTGTCACTATACTCATTTTCTAATTATTGCTTTTTTATATACCAATAATTTAGTTGACAAGACCTCACTGCTACAGTTACCCTATCCTTTTATTAATATAATTTAACCATGTGATGAAGAGATATTCTGGAGGCTTGTACATTATCAAACACACACACACATGTATACACACACACAGATGGAGTGTTGTCAAGGAAGGTTTATGAGAAGAGAATGCTTGAGCAAAAACTTGGAGGAAGTGAGTGACTGAGCACGCTGGATATATAGGGTAAATGCCCTCCATGTGAAAGGAAAGGTATACATAATTCCTGTTCGAAGTTGGTGCTCAAGAAATGAATAACTTCTTAGCTGTTTAGCTAGCTCAATTCAATCAATAGCTAGCTCAATTCAATCTTTTGACAAGTCCCTCAACCTTTAAGTTTGCTTGCTATAAATAATAAGTACTGACTCTTTTCTATTTCTTTTGAATGCTCTGAGAATCAACTCTATGATATGTAAAGCATATGTGGTGGGAGCAGTCATAAAAAATATCACCCACTTCCTACATCCTTTCTATTAGAGTAATTCTTTAATCAAGATGAGTGTCTTTTTCCTCAACCAGAGAATAGCCATTAATATCATCAATACAGACTTTAATTTTTAGGAACAATTACATGCATTACACAACTTGAAATCCTCTGCCTACATTTACCTAAAAAGGTTGAATGGATAAGAAAGCTGTGGTGCATATACACAATGGAATATTACTCAGCCATTAAAAAGAATACATTTGAATCAGATCTAATGAGGTGTATGAAACTGGAGCCTGTTATACAGAGTGAAGTAAGCCAGAAAGAAAAACACCAATACAGTATACTAACACATATATGTGGAATTTAGGAAAAAGGTAACGATAACCCTGTATGAGAGACAGCAAAAGAGACACAGATGTATTGAACAGTCTTTTGGACTCTGTGGGAGAGGGCGAGGGTGGGATGATTTGGGAGAATGGCACTGAATCATGTAGAATATCATATGTGAAAAATTGCCTGTCTAGGTTTGATACATGATACAGGGTACTCAGGGCTGGTGCACTGGGAGGACCCAGAGGGAAGGGATGAGGAGGGAGGTGGGAGAGGGGTTCAGGATGGGGAACACAGGTACACTCTTATGGTGGATTCAAGTCAATGTATGGCAAAAATTCAATACAATATTATAAAGTAAGATAAATTAATTAATTTTAATAAAATTAAATATAACAGTAATTCTAGTAAGACTGTCTTTTACACCCCTTTGATTGATGAAATAATAAAAAAGTAAAATGCAACAACACCAAATGTTAGCAAGGGTGTGAGCAACTGAGACTCTAGCTTACATTTACTCTCTCATTTAATTGTTGCAACAATTCTTTCTGAAAGACTATCATTTCTCCCCTTTTATACGTAGGGAACTGAAGTACAGAAAGGTAGGTAACTCTGACAGTGTCACATAGCTAATAAATTGAGGCACTAGAATTTAAACCAGAGAGTCTGAGCTTTCAAGGAGTTACAAACCACCCTTGGTAAATGCGTTTATATCAAAGCAAAGTTCTCACAGGGTCCAGCAGCACCAGCAGCACCTAGTAATTAGAAATGCAAGTTCTTGAACATGACCCTACATCTACCAAACAGAAACTCTGGGACCGAGTTTAGCAGACGTATTTAAAGCAAGACCTCAATGTGTGAAATAAATCTGCAGTCCTATAGATCCCACTAATGGGAAACTTTAAACAGACAGCAAAAACAAGATCAGGAGCTGATTGTGGCTCAGATTATGAACTCCTTATTGCCAAATTCAGACTTAAATTGAAGAGAGTAGGGAAAACCACTAGACCATTCAGGTATGACCTAAATCAAATCCCTTATGATTATACAGTGGAAGTGAGAAATAGATTTAAGGGCCTAGATCTGATAGAGTGCCTGATGAACTATGGACGGAGGTTAATGTCATTGTACAGGAGACAGGGATCAAGATCATCTCCATGGAAAAGAAAAGCAAAACAGCAAAATGGCTGTCTGAGGAGGCCTTACAAATAGCTGTGAAAAGAAGAGAAGTGAAAAGCAAAGGAGAAAAGGAAAGATATACCCATCTGAATGCAGAGTTCCAAAGAATAGCAAGAAGAGATAAGAAAGCCTTCCTCAGTGATCAATGCAAAGAAACAGAGGCAAACAACAGAATGGGAAAGACTAGAGATTCTTCAAGGACATTAGAGATACCAAGGGAACATTTCATGCAAATATGGGCTCGATAAAGGACAGAAATGTTATGCACCTAACAGAAGCAGAAGATATTAAGAAGAGGTGGCAAGAATACACAGAAGAACTATACAAAAAAGATCTTCATGACACAGATAATCACGATGGTGTGATCACTAACCTAGAGGCAGACATCTTGGAATGTGAAGTCAAGTGGGCCTTAGAAAGCATCACAATGAACAAAGCTAATGGAGGTGACGGAATTCCAGTGGAGCTATTTCAAATCCTGAAAGATGATGCTGTGAGAGTGCTGCACTCAATACGCCAGCAAATTTGGAAAACTCAGCAGTGGCCATAGGACTGAAAAAGGTCCGTTTTCATTTCAATCTAAAAAAAAAGGTAATGCCAAAGAATGTTCAACTGCTGCACAAATGCACTCATCTCACACACTAGTAAAGTATGCTCAAAATTCTCCAAGCCAGGCTTCAGCAATACATGAACTGTGAATTTCCAGATGTTCAAGCTGGTTTTAGAAAAGGCAGAGGAACCAGAGATCAAATTGCCAACATCTGCTGGATCATTGAAAAACCAAGAGAGTTCCAGAAAAACATCTATTTCTGCTTTATTGACTATGCCAAAGCCTTTGACTGTGTGGATCACAATAAACTGTTGAAAATTCTGAGAGATATGGGAATACCAGACCACCTGACCTGCCTCTTGAGAAACCTATGCAGGTCAGGAAGCAACAGTTAGACCTGGACATGGAACAACAGACTGGTTCCAAATAGGAAAAGGAGTACTCTTCTATGCAGAGTTCATCATGAGAAATGCTGGGCTGGAAGAAGCACAAGCTGGAATCAAGATTCCTTGGAGAAATATCAATAACCTCAGATATGCAGATGACACCACCTTTATGGCAAAAAGTAAAGAGGAACCAAACAGCCTCTTGATGAAAGTGAAAGAGGAGAGTGAAAATGTTGGCTTAAAGCTCAACACTCAGAAAATGAAGATCATGGCATCTGGTCCCATCACTTCATGGGAAATAGATGGGAGACAGTGGAAACAGTGTCAGACTTTATTTTGGGGGGCTCCAAAATAACTGCAGATGGTGATTGCAACCATGAAATTAAAAGACGCTTACTCCTTGGAAGGAAAGTTATGACCAACCTAGACAGCATATTAAAAAGCAGAGACATTACTTTGCCAGCAAAGGTCTGTCTAGTCAAGGCTCTGGTTTTTCCAGTAGTCATATATGGATGTGAGAGTTGGACTATAAGAAAGCTGAATGCAGAATAATTGATGCTTTTGAGCTGCGGTGTTGGAGAAGACTCTTGAGAGTCCCTTGGACTGCAAGGAAATCCAGCCAGTCCATTTTAAAGGAGATCAGTCCTGGGTGTTCATTGGAAGGTGTGATGTTGAAGGTAAGACTCCAATATTTTGGCCACCTGATGCGAAAAGCTGACTCATTTGAAAATACCCTGATATTGGGAAAGATTGAAGGCAGGAGGAGAAGGGGATGACAGAGTACAAGATGATTAGATGGCATCACTGACTCAAAGGACATGAGTTTGTGTGAACTCCAGGAGTTGGTGATGCACAGGGAGGCTTGGCATGCTGCGGTTCATGGGGTTGCAAAGAGTCGGACATGACTGAGTGTCCGAACTGGACTGACTGTATTTTTCTCATGAGTTAGAGAATGCTGGGGTAGATATCCCATTTGTGTTTAGTTTTATGTAGCATTACACTAGCTGAGTCAGGTTCAAAGGGTTCACATGAGCATGGACTGTGTAGAAGAAAATAAAAAGAAAAAGGACTTTTGTTCATGAGAGATTTCTGTTATTCAACAATTGTGAAAATTTTCAAAGTGGAGGGCTCATAACTTAATCTCTCTGCTTCCAGCAGCATTACTGTTTTGTGTATTTATTTTTGTTGTTATTTTTAATGGCTAAGAAATGGAAGAGAAGGACAAAGACTTTCTATCACCTTAACCTCACTTAATACCCACTTAGACAAATGCATTTTAAATAGATTTACAGTGAAAATATTCAGCAGATAATTCTCTCCAAGATAAGCATTATTTCTTCTCTCCAACCTTTGCAAACACTTAAGCATATTAACAGGGAGTGGATAAGATTCTGTCCAAAGATATAGTGGTTCAAAAAACAAACCAAAACTGTCTTCAGGAATTATTCCCACTTTGCCTTAGATGCCTGCTAGCTTCAATTTATGCCTACTGCAATCCCTTTCCCAATACAGATTTATATAGTTAATATGATTATTTAAATGTGGGTGAAAGTCCTTGCATCCTTTTGAAAATATGTCATGATTATACATAATTTGTACAAAAACCTTGGATTAGGGTTGATTTGGCAATGCTATCTCAGGCTTTTATTCTCTCCTAACTAATATCGGCAAGAGAAGCATTTTGTGTCTTACTCTTTATTTGTTACTTTAAAATTATTCCCTGTCCCTATAAATTTTATTATTCCTTAAGAGTGTTCCTTTGACTTTTTTCCTGAGTGTTGATTGAGTGTCTATCACATGTCTATCACATTACTAATAGATACTATGATTCAAATGGACGATTTGCTAAAGACCATGCAGCTAGAAAATGCTAAAGCTGGATTCTGGAGCCAAGATCAGGATGGCACATTCTGTAGTCCTCACTATTATACTACAGCACCTCTTGGATGGAAACAAAGGAACAAAAATGAAAAACTAATACTGCTATCAAAACACATTTTAGGATCCGGAAGACCAAAACTAGGGTGTATTAGCCTTTGTGTCATGAAAGTAAGCTATAACACTTTCATTTTGGGCCACTTTTTTGATGACTTAGTTACCAGTTTGTGTCCTAAGCAGGGCTATACAATTTCTCACTCATTATGAATCTTGTGACTCGACCTACCATGTATGAGACTGTAGGACGAGAGAAGTTGGTTTATGAAGTTTCATGTTTCTTTGTTTGAAAACATTTTTATCTAATGGGTATGTTCTGTAATTGATTGATTCTGCAATATTTATTGTTAGTTAGAAGGTAAACATTTATAGGAAAGAACATGTAGAGTAATGTAATCAAACTCTAGATAAGTGGACTTGGATTAAAATCTTGACTCAACTTCTTAGCTCTGTGAACTTGGCAAGACCTTCAGATTCTTCATTTGTAAAGAACTTGAAAAAGATATAATTATCTGCCTATCACATGGTTAAAATGGGGTTATATAAAACAGCTGAAAATGGACTATACATTTATAGAACTAACATTGTTTTAAAAAATACCAGTCTGCCACTGTTTAGGAAGGGTTAGGCTCTTTCTGCTTTTTAAAAGTTAGATATTATCCTGCTGCTAAGTCTCTTCAGTCGTGTCCGACTCTGTACAACCCCATAGACAGCAGACCACTAAGCTCCTCTGTCCCTGGGATTCTCCAGGAAAGAATACTGGAGTGGGTTGTCATTTCCTTCTCCCCAGATATTATCCTAAAGCATGCAAAAATGGTAATAAAAACCCACATGTCAAAAACCCACGTACCTACTAAGCAACTAATAGTTCATACACAAACATAGATAAAACACAGTTTTATCCTCTTGCATATCCTTCCTTATCTAATTATTTTCTCTTATTCTTTGAAGAAAACCATTGTCATGAATCTGGAGGATCTCATCCCAGCACAGGTTCTCAAACTTTTACTAAATATGTATAAGAATAATTTCAGTGTCTTGCTATTAGAATTAATATTATGATAAACCTTGTATAATTCCCACCTTCACACAGCAAGAGTTTCCCTAAATCTTGCTAGTCCATGGGTTAGCAGCATTGGCATCAATGGGACACTTGTTCTTAGGGCACACTCCAAGCCTTATAAACAGAACCTGTATTTCTCCATTGGAAAAACAGCTCCATTGGAAAAATATCCAAACTAACAATAGAGTTTGAGAAGCACTGTTTTGGGGTATATGAAAAGGAGTGTAATTGTTGAGAACATGCACTCCTTCAAAAACTTTATTCAGTTCAGTTTAGTTTCTCAGTCGTGTCCAACTATTTGTGACCCTATGGACTGCAACACGCTAGGCCTCCCTGTCCATCACCAACCCCTGAAGTTTACTCAAACTCATGTCCATTGAGTCAATGATGCCATCCAACCATCTCAACCTCTGTCATCCCCTTCTCCTCCTGCCTTCAATTTTTCACAGCATCAGGGTCTTTTCAAATGAGTCACATCTTCACATCAGGTGACCAAATTATTGAAGTTTCAGATTCAGCATCAGTCCTTCCAATGAATATTCAGGACTGATTTCCTTCAGGATGGACTGATTGGATCTCCTTGTAGCCCAAGGGACTCTCAAGAGTCTTCTCTAACACCAGAGCTCAAAAGCATCAATTATTCTGCATTCAGCTTTCTTTATAGTCCAACTCTCACATCCATATATGACCACTGGAAAAAAATGCATCTTTGACTAGATGGACCTTTGTTTGCAAAGTAATGTCTCTACTTTTTAATAAGCTGTCTAGATTGATCATAATTTTTCTTTCAAGGAGCAAGTGTCTTTTAATTTCATGGCTGCAGTCACCATCTGTCGTGATTTTGGAGCCCCCAAAAACTAAGTCTCTCACTTTTCCATTGTTACCCCATCTATTTGCCATGAAGTGATGGGACCAGGAGCCATGACCTCAGTTTTCTGAATGCTGAGTTTTAAGCCAACTTTTTCATTCTCCTCTTTCACTTTCATCAAAAGGCTGTTTAGTTCTTCTTCTCTTTTTGCCTTAAGGGTGGTGTCATCTGCATATCTAAGGTTATTGATATTTCTCCTGGCAATCTTGATTATACCTTGTGCTTCATCCAATCTGGCATTTCTCATGATGTTCTCTGCATATAATTTAAATAAGCAGGGTGACAATTTACAGCCTTGACGTACTCCTTTCCTGATTTGGAACAAGTCTGTTTTTCCATGTCCAGTTCTAACTATTGCTTCTTGACCTGCATACAGATTTCTCAGGAGGTGGTTCAGGTGGCTTGGTATTCCCATCTCTTGAAGAATTTTCCTCAGTTTGTTGTGATCCACACAGTCAGTCTTTAGCATAATTGATAAAGGAGAAGTAGATATTTTTTTCTGGAACTGTCTTGCTTTTTTGATGATCCAATGAATGTTGGCAATTTGACCTCTGCTTTCTCTGCCTTTTCTAAACCCAGCTGGAACATCTGGAAGTTCATGGTTCATATACTGTTGAGGCCTGGCTTGGAGAATTTTGAGCATTACTTTGCTAGTGTGTGAGATGAGTGCAATTGTGCAGTAGTTTGAGCATTCTTTGGCATTGCCTTTCTTTGGTGCCGGGGTCCAGCCCTGGTGGATCCAGGGTAATTCGAAGCGGGGATGGCATGGTGAGGAAAAACTTATTTATTTAGAAATATAAAAGAGAGATTGGGAAACAATAGTGTAGTAGGAAAATTTAGTGGAGAAAAGAGGCTAAATAACTTGGTTTAAGGGGAAAGCCAATAAAACTTCAGGACAAGAAGTTTACACCATCTACATTAGGCCACCAGCGTCTGTTTAAATAGTGGAGAGTGCCCTGCCTTGGGCTCCCTCTCTCAAGGATCTTAGAAGCTGGGGCAAGTAAGTAGACATGGTGAGCCTCCTCGCTCCAGATGGGAATTTAGCCTGAAAAAGAGAGAAGGAGAATAGACCACACGGGGAAACCAGTCCAGTGACTGGCCCCACCTCTATTGTCCAGAAAGGCCTTTTATACTCTTTTTTGTACATAGAGATCAATGGATAATATAAAATTATGCAGCATCAGCAGCCCTGACTCTTACTGAGACCAGGTTTCTCTGCATACCTAGTTGTATACACAAGTCTTAGGTGATTTACATCATCTTCTGGCCAGAAGGCCAATTAACATTTTATGGCCCTTTTTTGATAAGGGTTTGTCAACCAGAAGACTTATTTGTGTAGTTCTTCCTAAAGTCTGGTGCCACTCTCAGAAAGCACTAAATAAAGTTACATTCTTACATAGCAAGGACACAGCAATTTATAACAAGTAAAAGGAGTACAGTGATTTGTAACAAAGAGAAAAGTAATTAACTCAAAAGTCTAGTGTTGCTAACATCAAAACTACTATATTCCTATTTCTATATCCCAATTACATTGATTAATATTCTTCAGGTGTCTAAAAGATAAAGAATATGGAGGCCTGGCAGCAGTCATTGACTCAACAGTGAAACCCATCACCAGTATAATTTTTAGCTTTTTAGAAAAGGCTCTGTATCTTTAAGATGCTTTAAGCTTTGTGCCTCTCACTGTTGGGAGGCTGTAAACAATTCACAAGTTTGTAAAAGTCCCCAACTGTTAGGCAAGTTAGAGAGTCATCAAAGGGGTTTGAGCTGAAACATTCTTTTTATATGTAGGAGATTGCTAACTGGAGACTGTTAACTGGAGCTCTGAATTAACTCTTTCCAGAGAAAAGGTGGTAATGTCAGAAGAGTATAGTATAGCAGACAGTAAACAGACAGATTTTGGTTTCGGGGTAGATGCTCAGGAAAACCCAGGGGAAACCCCTGAAGCCAGATCACGCCTTTACGTTTTGTCAGGCTTCCTTCCTCATGACCTTTGCAATGGGTGGGATTCCTCATGCTGGCTCCCGGTATTTTGGGATTAGAACTTTATTAGATATTGCAAATTGTTCTCCAAAGTGGTTATATAAAATAAAATCCCACCAGAAGTCAGATTGATAAGTTTTTACCAAACAGCTGGATATGAAATACTATGTCATTATTGTTTGATTTATATTTCCCTTATTTCTCTTGAGTTTGAGCATGTCTTCACAACTCTGTTGCCCATTGGTCCCTTTTGTGAATTTCCTGGTCGGGTCCTTTGCCAAAGATTCTGTTGGTTTTCTGTTTGCATTTTGTTCTTTTATGTCATGTCCAAGCATCCTAACGCAGCCTTTTTATCTTTACTTTCCCTTTCCTTCATCCTTCCTTCTCTCTCTTTGCTAGAAGAGGATTCAGGGTATGGAGGTTACTCAGCTATTCCAGTTGTCATGATATCAGATGTGAACATTTATTATGAAAACACTTCATTATTATCTTCTTGTGCCAAGACAAAATAATACAGGAATAACAGAAACAATTTTAACTTGTCTGTACATGAAAGGAACAGAATTTGAAGATAATCCTGCCTGATCAGATCTGTGCTCAAAGGCTCTTTCAATCTCCAATTATTTCTTGTGATCAAAACATTATGATTATGTTATAGCTTAAATCTACCACTTTTTCCTCTCTCTAACATATAATATGTTAATATCTAATAGTGTATAATTTGTATATTATATACCTGTTTAATAGGCTATATGTAATATATAGCATATATTGCATTTATATATAATGCATGTAACAGTAGAGTCTTTTTATAACATTAATGGATAGCAAGGCTAACCTCTGAGTTAGTCTTCAATAATGAGTAGGTAAGAGTTCTAAAACAATTCAAAATATTTTTATACCATTATCCTTCCACTAATATTTTTAAAAAGTATTATAGGAATCATCAGTGGTATCTGATTAGTAAATAATATTGTTTATTTGCTTGTAATTGTTTTACTAAGCCACTCCCCTGAAAATTGTGATTCTGTAGGTCTGGGCTGGAACCCAGATAACTGTAGATATCTGAAGTTGTACAGACATAGACATAAGTATTTTTTCATAAGCAAGTTTGGGGAGAAAAGTTTCACTTCTTAGGTAATAGATATATCAGCTCCCTTTCACCTGAATAAGCATAATTCAAAACATGTGTAAGATCAGTGCAGTGAGACATATGTTTTGGAAAGAACATTTTGGTCAATCTTGCTAAGGGAGGACATATCCTCCAGGTCCCAAGGGGGTATCTTCTAGGCAAATGTCAAGGCAATCCCAACTAGGATCCATTTAAACACTGCACAGCTCACTGCCCTGTCCCACAACACTGATAAAGTGACCAAAGTGCTGACTTTGTTTTTGAGCCACCCCTCTCCCTGCATAGCTGCTACTTCTCTTATCTCTGTGTGACCTCTAAGCCAACTGCAAATGAGGGAGGGATTCAAGGCAGCGGCAGGTCTGGGCTCTACCAGGGCTCCTGGCAATAGTCTGAGCTGGGTTCACCCTTTTCCCTTCAACTTTACTCTCGGTCCATGTGGCAGTTTTAAGTTCTAACATCCTGGCTACAGTCTCTGCACATCTGTAAACTTGTGCCTTATTTTTCATTTCAAAGTTATGAGATGCCTATTTTGGAAAATAAGGATAATTGGAAAAGCAGTGAATTTGATTTGATATGACAGAAGAAAGCAATTGGAGAGGATATCATAACTACTCAAGCTTGCAGGAACTTTTTTTATTGCCAGTGAAGAACTTTCTCAATTTGGACAAAGACACAAGCATGATGTGTTCTTGATAAGTGCTTTTCTTTCCAAAAATCTAAAAATAGTTTACAATTAGCCTGTCATGCATTTATAAGGGTGCTGGTAAATGCTACCATTCCTTCAGGAAAAAAGAAAAGGTGGTGAGAAAAGAAACTACACACACACACACACACACACAAGTTGAAGGAGAGAGGATTTCCTGGTATAGAGCCCCATACCCATTAGTTGAGCAATATCCATTCAGTAACAAACAAAATAAAATACAGTACTGGCTGCTGAAAGAATGAAGGATAGGGAATGCAAGATAGCAATGGTTTGATACATAGGTTGTCAAAAGCATTAAAGGAATACACATGAAAGCGTGTAGAACAGAGCTGGATACATAGAAAAAGCTATCAGTAAACATCTCTCATTTTCATTAATTATTTTCCTTTAAGAAACTAAAGATAAATATACACAAAGATACCTAATAGTAATCTATTCCAATACTAGAAGAAGATTTTACATATGTTAGTTCTTTTATGCATCCCTAGCAACTAACTTGGCAGGGATCAGTAACATGTACAGGATTCAGTTGCAGTCAGCATATATTAACTACAGATCAATGCAAGAGGCAGTAAATATATACAACAATGGTTGATTTTTCCCCAAATCACAGGGAACATTTAACAATGTTTGGAAATATTTCAGGTTGCCACCACTTGGAGGGAAGGGTTACCGCTGGTTTCTAGTAGGTAGAGGCTAGGGGTGTTGCTACACACTACACAATGCACAGGACAGCCCCCTCCCCCGCAGTTAAAAATCATTAGGTCCCAAAGGCCAACAGTGACAAGAAGTCTAAAGACTTGGCACCTCAAGATTAGGAGACATGTATTTCAGACACAAGAGAATATAAGAGAAAAATAGGGGAGAGGGAAACGCTAACATAAAAAGCAATAATAAAAGAATTAAAAGCCCACAAGAGGAGTTCAGGGAACAGTGTGAAGCACACTTTGGGTTGTATGTTCCCATCTCTTGTCATTACCAGTGTGCATTTCTCCTCCACATTCATTTTGTGCCCTGGATCATTCAACAGAACATCTAGTCATGTGACTCTGATCCAGGAATCCACTTTCACAATCAATTTCATTTACCTTCAAGAAACCACAACTTCTCCCCTTGGTTTGCCTGTCTGTAACAAATACAGCAACTCTAGAGTTCTTTAAAACAATTTCATGCCATGCTTTGCTTAATGTAGATACATGAAGAGCTCCCTCTCTCTTTAATACCTATTTCACTCGACAAGGGAAGAGGCACTTTACATTTTTTTGAGATGTCCAAATGTCCATGAAACGCATTCAGTAAGTAACCTGAAACTAAGTGTAGAAATGAAGACGATTACCAGATCTTAAGGAATTTCCATTTTCAGCCATATACATTAATATGAAACAAAACATATTAGGCATATATCATCTCAAGCCATTATCAGAAACATGTTTCTTCTTTAATCAGTCATTTCTTTGAGTAAATGTGTTTTCTCTGTTAAGTACTAAAATAAGTGAGACCTTGTTCCTACATTTTGAGTTCTCATTTGTAAGAATTTCATTAAAAAAATATCAAATGTTTGAGCACATTTCTTCCATTACTAGGATCTTATTAATATCTTATTGTCCCCTTCACGTCCCAATATTAAAGAATACACTTAAATACACTAAACAAAGACAACGCTTGAGGAAAAACCAAATTAATTACTAAAACGTAAGAAATGAGGATTAGAGGGTAATTTCACAGTTAATACATATTTGGTTATCAATGTTTGATTTTAATTCAACTAAATAATGATATTTTTCCTAGGTCTTGCTATTTTAAACATTCTAGTAATTTGTGCATATCTGATAGAGAAGCCAGAACCACCAAATTGAAAGAATATGAAAAAAAAACAAAAACAAAAACTAGCAGCTGCCCAATATAATAACCCTGAAGAAAAGAAATTGGTCAAGAGTGCAATTCTTTTGTTTGCTTTTAATTTCCTTCTAGCTTTTAAAAATATATCTTGTGTTCAGATAAATGCTGCATCAAAGTAGTCATGATAAATAATTAGAGTGTTATCAAAGACCGTTTTGTTCTTCCAGCTGCCAGAACTGTTTTATTTACATAGTATGTGAAGTGATTCAAAAACAGCTGCTATTTTATGTGAGCTATTCCATGATTTGATTTGAAATGCTTTCCTCAAATATAACCAATGTCATTTTAAGAGCAATGACAGACTCATGACAAAACAGTTTTCGGACTGTCGTGCATCTTAGAAGGAAAATAACTGCGATTGATGGATGGATGTTGTAAATGGAAATGTATGGTTTCCAAAGGGAGATGTTAGCTTAAAATTGCATGGTCTCAGGGTGAGTGTGTGAATGGCACAACTGAGGAAAATGTGCACAGGTCAGACACCTAGAAGACTTTCCCAGAAATTCATCCTGCCTGAGAGCAGACAGTTCACTTCCTAATTTAATTTACCTCACCTTTGGAGTCAGCTACTCTCCTACACGATGTAACAACAGAAATAGTGAGATGCATGTGTAAATTCTCCTGTATAGAAGTTAACATAAGCAGGACAAGGCGAGATCAGGAAGAAAAAAACAAAAAAAAAAGAAAAACCAAAGTGCACCAGCACAAGCAAATGAGTAAGGCAAAGGAAAAAAAAAAAAAAAAGGAATAAAAAGAAATACGGAGGAGAGGAAAGGAAAGACTGTTATCCCAACGGCCTCATTTTCCCCCCTACTCATGACAATGGAGTTCCTTTTAATCTCTTTGTTAATATGGGTGCCTGCTTGTTTGATTTTCTATTCCTTACACCATAGAAATACTTCTTGTTTTTCTCAGAGAGAGGGACACAAGTTGAGTACTTTAGGATTTTTAACTACAGCTAAAATATGCTATGAGGTAATGCAACAGGAATGACCAAGACACCTCAGAATGTCACTTATTAATTAGGGGATTTATTTACTTGTTGGTGCTCCAACTCAAACTCTTTTAGCGATGGGATATCCAAGCTATGTTCCAGAGGTCTAATCAATACTTTTTTTCCCCAATCAGCGTGTCACAAATTTATTATTGATATCACTTAGGAAATCACAGCTTTGTCTATGTCAACAACTTCTTGCCACTAATGTATTTCTTCAGATTCTTTCAAGATATTTTATCTTTGGGAGATACAATGCACAGAATACATAAACTGATGTTTTTTTCATATCATAAAATCATATTGAATGCTATGTTTAATATAAGCTTAAACATATGAGTCCATAATAAATAAATCATAATTTTTTCAGTTCATGATTATTACTAAGTGCCTGTGTTTGATTTTCTATTATTTGTTGATGTACAATGTATATTTATTTTAGATATATACTTAAATAGAATGCCCATGAGTAGAGTTTTGGTTAATTAAATTCTGAAAAGTATATTAAATGGAATATTATATAGCTAAAAAAGACTGAATTACTACATTTGATAAAAGCTTCAGAAAGAACAACAATAAAGAGGTGGAGAAACTGGAAACCATAAACTAAATCAAATGGGAACATTGAATATGAAATAGAAAATGTGAAACAAACTAGATAAAAGATCATCATATAATTCAGTCATGTTTTAACATGGCTGTTCATTAGAATGACATCTGGAGTTTTGAGAAAAAAAAAGAAAACCTAGGCATTTGTATTATTCAGAAAATTCCAAGACAATTCTAATGTGCAAATGAATTTTAAAAAGAGATTGCAGGTGTTTTTCTATTAAATGATCATTTTAGTGATATAAAATTCTATTATTTTTCTATTGACCAATCATGATATAATGGTATTAAAATAAATAATAATTACATAATCACAATAGTACATCTCACAATAGTACATCATGAGAAACGCTGGGCTGGATGAAGCATAAGCTGGAATCAAAACTGCTGGGAGAAATATCAATAAACTCAGGTATGCAGATGACACCACCCTTAGGCAGAAAGCGAAGAGGAACTAAAGAGCCTCTTGATGAAAGTGAAAGAGGAGAGTGAAAAAGTTGGCTTAAAGCTCAACATTCAGACAACTAAGGTCATCACATCTGGTCCCATCACTTCCTGGGAAATAGATGGGGAAACAGTGGCTGACTTTATTTTTCTGGGCTCCAAAATCACTACAGATGGTGATTGCAGCCATGAAATTAAAAGACACTCCTTGGAAAGAAAGTTATGACCAACGTAGATAACATATTCAAAAGCAGAGACATTACTTTGTCAACAAAGGTCTGTCTAGTCAAGGCTATGTTTTTACCAGTAGTCATGTATGGATGTGAGAGTTGGACTATAAAGAAAGCTGAGCACCGAAGAATTGATGCTTTTGAACTGTGGTGTTAGAGAAGACTCTTAAGAGTCCCTTGGACTGCAAGGAGATCCATCCAGTCTATCCTAAAGGAGATCAGTCCTGAGTGTTCATTGGAAGGACTGATGTTGAAGCTGAAACTCCAATACTTTGGCCACCTGGTGGGAAGAGCCAACTCATTTGAAAAGGCCCTAATGCTGGGAAAGATTGAAGGGGAGAAGATTGGGAGGAGAACAGGACAACAGAGGATGAGATGGTTGGATGGCATCACTGACTCAATGGACATGAGTCTGAGTAAACTCTAGGAGTTGGAGATGGACAGGGAGGCCTGGTGTGTTGCAGTTCTTGGGGTTGGACACGACTGAGTGATTGAACTGAACTGAACTGAATCACAATTGTAAAAGACGTTTATCAGTTTTCACAGTCAATAGCCAGACAAAAAATAAAAGATTATTAAATTGCAAGCCATAATGGAAACATTATTAACCTAACAGTATAAAATATTACATACAATTTGGGGAGTTAAGTAGGATGATGTGGTAAGTAGAAAGTGCATACATGTACATGTTTTCACTTTACCCAACCAGTCTATGTCTTTTGGCTGGTGCAATTAATCCATTTACATTTAAGGTAATTGGGGGCTTCCCTCAGCTCAGTTGGTAAAGAATATATCTGCAATGCAGGAGACCCCGGTTAAATTCCTAGGTTGGAAAGATCCGCTGGAGAAAAGAAAGGCTACCCACTCCAGTCTTCTTGGGCTTCCCCTTGTGGCTCAGCTGGTAAAGAATCCACCTGCAATGAGGGAGACCTGGGTTCGATCCCTGGGTTGGGAAGATTTCCTGAAGAAGGGAAAGGCTAACCACTCCAATATTCTGGCCTGCAGAACTCCATAGTATAGTCCATGGGGTCGCAAAGAGTCGGGCATGACTAAGTGACTTTCCCTTCACTTCATGATCCTATTTCATCTTCTTTACTGTTTTGATTTTTTTTAAAAATAATATTTTCCTTCTCTTGTGTTTCCTGCCTACAAAAGGTCCTTTAGCATTTGTTGTAAAGCTGTATTTGTGGTGCTGACTCTCCTAACATTTGCTTATCTGTAGAGCTTTTTATTTCTCTGTCAAATATGAACAAGATTCTTGCTGGGTAGACTATTCTTGATTGTAGGTTCTTCCCTTTCATCACTTTAAATATCATGCCGTTTCCTTCTGGTTTGTAGAGTTTCTGTTGAGAAATTAGCTGATAACCTTATGAGAGTTCCCATATATGTTATTTGTTGTTTTTTCCCTTGTTGGTTTTAATATTTTATCTTTGTCTTTAATTTTTGCCAGTTTGATTACTATGTGTCTTGGTGTGTTCCTCCTTGGGTTCTTACCCTAGGGGCTTGCTGGGCTTCCTGGACTTGGTTGACAATTTCCTATCCCATGTTAGGGAATTTTTCAGCTATTATCTCTTCAAAAATTTTCTTGGATCCTCTCTCTCTCACTTCTCCTTCTAGGACCCCTACATTGCAAATGTTGGTACATTTAATTGTCCCAGAGGTCTCC
The DNA here is from genome assembly GCF_042477335.2 of Ovis canadensis. Classification (NCBI taxonomy): domain Eukaryota; kingdom Metazoa; phylum Chordata; class Mammalia; order Artiodactyla; family Bovidae; genus Ovis; species Ovis canadensis. The sequence continues at coordinate 132,534,349 of NC_091247.1, read as the reverse complement.
TAGGCTGTCTTCATCTGTTTTTCTATCTTTTTTCTATATTCTGTTTTGTGGCAATGACTTCCACCATTCTGTCTTCCAGGTCACTTGTCCATCCTTCTGCCTCAATTATTCTGCTATCGATTCTGTGTAGTGTATTGTTCAGCTCTGTTCTTTAAATTTTCAAGGTCTTTGGTAAACATTTCTTACATCGTCTCCATTCTTTTACTGAGATCCTGGATCATAGTCACTATGTTTACTCTGAATTCGTTTCCTGGAAAGTTGCCTAAAGCTTTTGTATAGACACACACACACATAAATAGTATGTATAATATAATATATACTTTAGAAAACTTAGGAGTTTTTGCTTAGCAAAAATGTTTATGACATTTTGGTTCCACTTGTTTGACTTAAATATGAATAGAATGCTAGATTTCTAATTTACATTCATTCAAAACTTTGATATGGTTCCATTTATTCTGGCATCTAGTATTACTGCTAAAAATCTAGAAAGCTTATTATTTTAGTAATTCAAAACAAATTGAATGAGGCTTGAAAGTCCTAATCCAATTCTGAAAATATAAAGAATACTATGCTGTTAAAAACAGGAAGTTAACATGTGATAGAGTGCTATTAACTAAAGTAGAAATTTTGTTCAAATTTCACAGAATTTTATGCTAGCGTCTGTTTTTTGTTTTCACACCTTATTGAAGATTCCACACTGTATGTAGTTGCATTGTGCAGGTTCAATGTGATGCAATAAATTCCGATAAATTCTCTGTTCATTTCTATTCTGTTACAAATAGTTTCTAATATTCTTTGTAATGGCGTCTTAGACACAACTGTCATTTAAAAGTGGGCATTTAATTTCCAAATACATGGGGTTTTAAAAGCATATTTGATATTAATTTCTTATTGAAATGTCTTCTTCTCTGCAATAACACTCTGTGGGTTGTTTTTTTTTTTCACTCTTTTAGAGTTATTGAGGCTTTCAATGGTTAAGTCAAAGATTTCTCTTGATAATTGTCACATGACATGTGAAAATATATGGATTATTTTCAAATATTTTTGATATTGATTTTTAACGTACTCCACAGTGATAAGAGAACAAAATCTACATGATTTCAGGAATTTAGACCCTGAAATCTTTGCAAATTGATTTATATCCCTAGATATGTTCCAGGTCTGCTGGTTTATAGTCTATGGTAACTTGAACAGAATTTGTATCCTATTGTTGTATGAAATTTTTATGAATATTAATTATGTTGAATTCACTTGTAATGCTTTTCAGATCTACTATATCCTATTTTTCTGTCTATTCATTCTATTAATTTTTGAGAGTTTGATATTGAAATTCCAACTAAAAATGTTAATTTATCTACTTAAATAATTGTAATAGAGGATCTATACATAACTTTATTCTGTTTTTCCAATATCCTATAAATGTTATTGTACTTTCATAATTAAAAAAAAATGAAATTAATATTTAGAATACTAAAAAAAAGAGAGAGAGAGAGAATGAATTAAATCCTTATGTGGAATTCCCAGAATATAGAAAGGCCACCCCAAATGCAGCAATATAACCAAGATGAAGAGACAGAGGAATACTCAGCAGGTAAAGGAACAGGAGAAATGCCCACCAAACCAAACAAAAGGGGAAGAGATAGGGAATCTACCTGAGAAAGAATTCCAAATATTGATGTGAAAATGATCCAAAATCTTGAAATCAAAATGGAATCACAGATAAGTAACCTGAAAACAAGGATTGAGAAGATGCAAGAAAGGTTTAACAAGGGCCTAGAAGAAACAAAAAAGAGTCAATATATAATGAATAATGCAATAAATGAGATCAGAAATGCTCTGGAGTCAACAAATAGTAGAATAACGGAGGCAGAAGATAGGATTAGTGAAATAGAAGATAGAATGGTAGAAATAAATGAGTCAGAGAGGAAAAAACAAAAATGAATTAAAAGAAACGAGGACAATCTCAGAGACCTCCAGGACAATATGAAACGCTCCAACATTCGAATTATAGGAGTCCCAGAAGAAGAAGACAAAAAGAAAGACCATGAGAAAATAATTGATAAGATAATAGTTGAAAACTTCGCTAAAATGGGGAAGGAAATAATCACCCAAGTCCAAGAAACACGGAGAGTTCCAAATAGGATAAACCCAAGGCGAAACACCCCAAGACACATATTAATCAAATTAACAAAGATCAAACACAAAGAACAAATATTAAAAGCATAAAGGGAAAAACAACAAATAACACACAAGGGGATTCCCATAAAGATAACAGCTGATCTTTCAATAGAAACTCTTCACGTCAGGAGGGAATGGCAAGACATACTTAAAGTGATGAAAGAAAACAACCTACAGCCCAGATTACTGTACCCAGCAAGGATTTCATTCAAATACGGACGAGAAATCAAAAGCTTTACAGACAAGCAAAAGCTGAGACAATTCAGCGCCACCAAACCAGCTCTCCAATAAATGCTGAAGGATATTCTCTAGACAGGAAACACAAAAAGGGTGTATAAACCCGAACCCAAAACAATAAAGTAAATGGTAATGGGATCATACTTATCAATAATTACCTTAAATGTAAATGGGTTAAATGCCCCAACCAAAAGGCAAAGACTGGCTGAATGGATACAAAAACAAGACCCCTCTATATGCTGCTTACAAGAGACCACCTCAAAACAAGGGACACATACAGACTGAAAGTGAAGGGCTGGAAAAAGATATACCACGCAAATAGAGACCAAAAGAAAGCAGGAGTGGCAATACTCATATCCGATAAAATAGACTTTAAAACAAAGGCTGTGAAAGGAGACAAAGAAGGACACTACATAATGATCAAAGGATCAATCCAAGAAGATATAACAATTATAAATATATATGCACCCAATATATGAGCACCACAATATGTAAGACATATGCTAACAAGTATGAGAGGGGAAATTAACAATAACACAATAAGAGCAGGAGATTTTAATACCCTACTCACATCTATGGACAGATCTACTAAACAGAAAATTAAAAAGGAAATGCAAACTTTAAATGATACACTAGACCAGTTAGACCTAATAGATATCTATTGGACATTTCACCACAAAACAATGAATTTCACCTTTTTCTCAAGTGCTCTCGGAACCTTCTCAGGATAGATCACATCCTGGGCCATAAATCTAACCTTGATAAATTTAAAAAAAATCAAAATCATTCCAAGCATCTTTTCTGACCATAATGCATTAACATTAGATCTCAATTACAGGAGAAAAACTATTAAAAATTCCAATATATGGAGGCTGAACAACACGCTTCTAAATAACTAACAAATCACAGAAGAAATCAAAAAAGAAATCAAAATATGCATAGAAATGAATGAAAATGAAAACACAACAACCCCAAACCTGTGGGACACTATAAAAGCAGTGCTAAGAGGAAAGTTCATAGCAATACAGGCATACCTCAAAAAACAAGACAAAAGTCAAATAAATAACCTAACTCTACACCTAAAGCAACGAGAAAAGGAAGAAATGGATAACCCCAGGTTTAGTAGAAGGAAAGAAATGTTAAAAATTAGGGCAGAAATAAATGCAAAAGAAACAAAAGAGACCATAGCAAAAAACAATAAAGCAAAAAGCTGGTTCTTTGAAAGGATAAATAAAATTGACAAACCATTAGCCAGACTCATCAAGAAGCAAAGAGAGAAAAATCAAATCAATGAAATTAGAAATGAAAACGGAGAGATCACAACAGACAACACAGAAATACAAAGGATCATAAGAGACTACTATCAGCAATTATATGCCAATAAAATGGACAATGTGGAAGAAATGGACAAATTCTTAGAAAAGTACAACTTTCCAAAACTGAATCAAGAAAAAATAGAAAATCTCAACAGACCCATCACAAGCATGGAAATTGAAACTGCAATCAGAAATCTTCCAGCAAACAAAAGCCCAGGTCCAGACGGCTTCACAGCTGAATTCTACCAAAAATTTCGAGAAGAGTTAACACCTATCCTACTCAAACTCTTCCAGAAAATTGCAAAGGAAGGTAAACTTCCAAACTCATTCTATGAGGCCACCATCACCCTAATACCAAAACCTGACAAAGATGTCACAAAAAAAGAAAACTACAGGCCAATATCACTGATGAACATAGATGCAAAAATCCTCAACAAAATTTTAGCAATCAGAATCCAACAACACATTAAAAAGATCATACACCATGACCAAGTGGGCTTTATCTCAGGGATGCAAGGATTCTTCAATATCTGCAAATCAATCAATGTACTTCACCACATTAACAAATTGGAAAATAAAAGCCATATGATTATCTCAATAGATGCAGAGAAGGCCTTTGACAAAATTCAACATCCATTTATGATAAAAACTCTCCAGAAAGCAGGAATAGAAGGAACATACTTCAACATAATAAAAGCTATATATGACAAACACACAGCAAACATTATCCTCAATGGTGAAAAATTGAAAGCATTTCCCCTAAAGTCAGGAACAAGACAAGGGTGCCCACTTTCACCACTACCATTCAACATAGTTCTGGAAGTTTTGGCCACAGCAATCAGAGCAGAAAAAAAAAAAAAATAAAAGGAATCCAAATTGGAAAAGAAGAAGTAAAACTCTCACTGTTTGCAGATGACATGATCCTCTACATGGAAAACCCTAAACACTCCACCAGAAAATTACTAGAGCTAATCAATGAATATAGTAAAGTTGCAGGATATAAAATCAACACACAGAAATCCCTTGCATTCCTATGCACTAATAATGAGAAAGTAGAAAAAGAAATTAAGGAAACAATTCCATTCACCATTGCAACAAAAATAACAAAATACTTGGGAATATATCTACCTAAAGAAACTAAAGACCTATATACAGAAAACTATAAAACACTGGTGAAAGAAATCAAAGAGGACACTAATAGATGGAGAAATATACCATGTTCTTGGATCAGAAGAATCAATATAGTGAAAATGAGTACACTACCCAAAGTAATCTACAGATTCAATGCAATCCCTATGAAGCTACCAGCGATATTTTTCACAGAACTAGAACAAAGAATTTCAAGATTTTTATGGAAATACAAAAAACCTCGAACAGCCAAAGCAATCTTGAGAAAGAAGAATGGAACTGGAGGAATCAACCTGCTTGACTTCAGGCTCTACTACAAATCCACAGTCATCAAGACAGTATGGTACTGGCACAGAGACAGAAATATAGATCAATGGAACAAAATAGAAAGCCCAGAGATAAATTCCACACACATATGGACACCTTATCTTTGACAAAGGAGGCAAGAATATACAATGGAGTAAAGACAATCTCTTTAACAAGTGGTGCTGGGAAAACTGGTCAACCACTTGTAAAAGAATGAAACTAGATCACTTTCTAACACCACACACAAAAATAAAGTCAATATGGATTAAAGATCTAAATATAAGACCAGAAACTATAAAACTCCCAGAGGAGAACATAGGCAAAACACTCTCCAACATAAATCACAGCAGGATCTTCTATGAGCCACCCCCCAGAATTCTGGAAATAAAAGCAAAAATAAACAAATGGGATCTAATTAAAATTAAAAGCTTCTGCACAACAAAGGAAACTATAAGCAAGGTGAAAAGACAGTCTTCGGAATGGGAGAAAATAATAGCAAATGAAGCAACTGACAAACAACTAATCTCAAAAATATACAAGCAACTTATGCAGCTCATTTCCAGAAAAATAAACGACCCAATCAAAAAATGGGCCAAAGAACTAAGTAGACATTTCTCCAAAGAAGACATACAGATGGCTAACAAACACGTGAAAAGATGCTCAACATCACTCATTATTAGAGAAATGCAAATAAAGACCACAATGAGGTACCACTTCACACCAGTCAGAATGTCTGCAATCCAAAAGTCTGCAAGCAATAAATGCTGGAGAGGATGTGGAGAAAAGGGAACCCTCCTACACTGTTGGTGGGAATGCAAACTAGTACAGCCACTATGGAGAACAGTGTGGAGATTCCTTGAAAAACTGGAAATAGAACTGCCATATGACCCAGCAATCCCACTTCTGGGCATACACACCGAGGAAACCAGAATTAAAAGAGACATATGTACCCCAATGTTCATTGCAGCACTGTTTATAATAGCCAGGACATGCAAACAACCTAAATGTCCATCAGCAGATGAATGGATAAGAAAGCTGTGGTACATATACACAATCGAGTATTACTTAGCCATTAAAAAGAATACATTTGAATCAGTTCTAATGAGATGGATGAAACTGGCACCGATTATACAGAGTGAAGTAAGCCAGAAAGAAAAACACCAATACAGTATACTAACACATTTATATGGAATTTAGAAAGATGGCAATGATGACCCTGTATGCAAGACAGCAAAAGAGACACAGATGTGTAGAGTGGATATTTGGACTCAGAGGGAGAGGGAGAGGGAGTGGGTGGGATGATTTGGGAGAATGGCATTGAAACATCTATACTATCATGTAAGAAACGAATTGCCAATCTATGTCCGATGCAGGATACAGCATGTTTGGGGCTGGTGCACGGGGATGACCCAGAGGGATGTTATGGGGAGGGAGGTGGGAGGGAGGTTCATGTTTGGGAACTCAATTCCACCCGTGGTGGATTCATGTCAATGTATGGCAAAACCAATACAGTATTGTAAAGTAAAATAAAGTAAAAATTAAAATTAAAATAAATAAATAAATAATAATAAAATTAAAAAAATAATAATAAATCCTTATGCGGCCCTGGGGTGAAATCAAAGAGTAGCATATATAACATTTCTGCATTAGTTTTTAAAAAGCAAAGCAAAGAAAAAAATGAAGATGTATACATTTGTATGGATGTTTTTCTAAACAAAAAGGAATATAAATGAACTCAAGTTACTTTGGGAGTATCAAGAGGGAATTAAAAAGAGAAATTCAGCTTTTTATTTATCAGTTCAGTTCTGTTCAGTCACTCAGTCATGTTCGATTCTTTGCAACCCCATGGACTGCATGATGCCAGGTTTCCCTGTCCATCAGCAACTCCCAGAGCTTGCTCAAACTCATATCCATTGAGCTGGTGATGCCATCGAACCATCTCATCATCTGTCGTCCCCTTCTCCTTCTGCCTTCAATCTTTCCCTGCATCAGTGTCTTTTCAAATGAATCGGTTCTTCTCATCAGGTGGCCAATGTACTGGAGATTCAGGATCAGTCCTTCCAATGAATATTCAGGACTAATTTCCTTTAGGATTGACTGGTTTGATCTCCTAGCAGTCCAAGGGACTCTCAAGAGTCTTCTCCAACACCACAATTCAAAAGCATCAATTTTCTGGCACTCAGCTTTCTCTACAGCCCAACTCTCACATGCATACATGAGTACTGGAAAAACCATAGCTTTGACTAGACGGACTTTGCCAAAGTCCAGCTCCAGGAGCCAGGGAATCAACCTGAAGGGGTGAGCGGTGTCGGCGGATGATGATGTAGCCTCTGACTCATAGTATGGAACTACATGTTTATTTCAAGCTTCAAGTTTTCTTTTATAGTTTGACAAAAGCATTAGGTCAGAGGTCTGACATTTTTAGTTTTCCCCACCCAGATTTACTGTCTTCGGAAATCATTGTCCTACAAGCAAAGTTCCTGCTTCAGTGATTCTCTCAGAATCGGCTTTACTATCTATTATCTACTTTCTCTTATGTGTCCTATACTTAACTTGTGATTACACTGTAACTCATGCCAAGTTCCTCAGTTTATTTCTTATCTTTCAAAATCCTGTTTTCCCATAGCATCTTAAGATCAGTCTCTTCTAAAAAGGCTTCTAGCTATCCTTAATTATTCCTAAACCCTAAGCTCAGCAAACTTCTTTTGCCATAAATATTCCCCTCACAAACAGGTCTCAGAAAATAATCCTTCCCATGGCCTCAAGCTGCGGCCTACATGCTCATCCTGGGACACTCTTTGTAAAGATCCTTGAACAAACATCAATGGTTATAGATTATTTTCTGGGCACAACTGCAGAAAGCTTTGTGCTTTCTCATGCTTCTCTCAAGCACCTTAACATTGTTTCCAGCCAACTCAACCGAAGAAAGGAAATAAAAAGTCAGAATCACAAGGCCTAACTTCTTCATCGAGGGGCTGTCCTGTGAGATGAGGAAAGGGGGTTGGGCCACGCCTCCGTTTTGTCAGTAATGCCTAATGCGGCTCCCGACAGGGCTTTGTTGGGAAAGTAATGTCTCTGCTTTTTAATATGCTATCTAGGTTGGTCATAACTTTTCTTCCAATGAGCAAGCGTCTTTTAATTTCATTGATGCAGTCACCATCTGCAGTGATTTTGGAGCCCCCCGAAAATAAAGTCTCTCATTGTTTCCATTGTTTCTCCATCTATTTGCCATGAAGTGATGGGACTGGATGTCATGATCTTAGTTTTTTGAATGTGAGTTTTAAGCCAGCTTTTTCACTCTCCTGTTTCACTTTCATCAAATGCTCTTTAGTTCTTCACTTTCTGAAATAAGGGTGGTGTCATCTGCATGTCTGAGGTTGTTGATATTTTTCCTAGTAATCTTGTTTCCAGCTTGTGCTTTTTCCAGCCCAGCATTTCTCATGATGCCCTCTGCATATAAGTTAAACAAGCAGGGTGACGATATACAGCCTTGACATACTCCTTTCTCAATTTGGAATCAGTCTGTTGTTCCATGTCTGGTTCTACTGTTGCTTCTTGACCTGCATACAGATTTCTCAGGAGGTAGATAAGGTGAACTGGTATTCCCATCCCTTCAAGAATTTTCCAGTTTGTTGTGATCCACACAGTTACAGGCTTTAAATAGTCAATAAAGCAGAAGTAGATGTTTTTCTGGAATTTTCTTGCTTTCTCAATGATCCAACACATGTTGGCAATTTGATCTCTTGTTCTTCTGCCTTTTCTAAATCCAGCTCAAACATCTGGAAGTTCTTGGTTCACGTACTATTGACGCCTGGCTTGGAGAATTTTGAGCATTACTTTGCTAGTGTGTGAGATGAGTGCAATTATGTGGTAGTTTGAACATTTCTTGGCATTGCCTTTCTTAGGGATTGGAATGAAAACTGACCTTTCCCATTCTGTGGCAACTGCTGAGTTTTCCAAATTTGCTGGCATATTGAGAGCAGCACATTCACAGCATCATTTTTTAGGATTCGAAATAGCTCAACTGGAATTCCATCACCTCCACTAACTTTGTTCATAGTGATGCTTCCTAAGGCCCACTTGACTTCACATTCCAGGTTGTCTGGCTCTAGATGAATTATTTTATTTATAGAATTGTTCATTTTTAGTTACCATTACTGTGTGCTATAGTTTTATTTTTATAATTTTAAAAAATAATAAAGGTTAAACAATTGAATAGACTGTTTTAATAAATTTGTTAGTGTTTCTTCAATATATTTTAGTAGTGTAATTAAATAACAAAATATGGAAATTATACTAAGACCATAAATATATACTTTTGATGAACATAACTCATTAAACTAATTTAGTTAGCATCTTGTATTTACAATTAAGAGTTTTAAATTTACTGTTTTCAAAGAAAATGCAAAGTGTATTATATGCTATATCATTTATGACTTATAACAAGCCTAAAAGCACTCCATTTTTAAAAATTAGAGAGCTAAGACAGAGGCCAATTTCTGGATTAAAAGAACATGGATTTCTTAAACTACCAATGACAAATATTGCTTTGTTAAAATAAAAGGCCAGTTTAATTAGTTATTGTCTCAAGATCCAATTATATACCCTCTCAATTTCAATGCAATAATTTTATTCTTCTTAACTGGTTTTCAAATATATAACATTCATATGATTTCATGACATTTTTGTATGCTGTCTCAAATAACAAACCAATGTGCAAAATTAAAACTTTCATATACAGTGATACATTAGCCGGCATTTAAAAATCTGACCAAAAATAGTGAAAAAATAAAGAACTAGAATAAGTGTTAATCATCATACGACTTAATTTGGAAGAATTCACTGATATGGGTAGTGTAATCATGATCTTCACACCCATGAGTGCACACTGAATATTCATTTAATAAAATATTTTTCCATAGTTTTATGTTAGTTAATATATGATTCGTATAAGAAAACACACAAACGGCCACCAGGTAAATGAAAAGATGCTCAGCATCACTAATTATCAGTGAAATACAAAGCAAAATCACATCAAAATATCAGTTCTCATCTGTTAAGAAGGCATTCCATTTTAAAAAATTAGAGAGCTAAGGCAGAGGCCAATTTCTGGATTAAAAAAGCATGGATTTCTTAAACTAGCAATGACAAATATTGCTTTGTTAAAATGAAAGATCAACAAAAAAAAACAACAACAACAGAAATGAAACAAAAAAGCAGAAAATAACAAGTGTTGGCAAACACATAGAGAAACTAGAATTCTTATGTACTGCTATGTATGCTCAATTGCTAAGTCTTGTCCAACTTTTCACAACTCCATGAACTGTAGCCTGCCAGACTCCTCTGTCCATGGAGTTTTCCAGGCAAGAATACTGGAGTGGATTGTCATTTCCTCCCCCAGGGGATCTTCCTCACTAAGGGATCAAACCCATCTCCTCCATTGGTAAGCAGATTCTTTACCACTGTGCCACCTAAGAAACTGATTTTTAAAGTGATTTTGGAACCCAAGAAAATAAAATCTGCCACTATGTCCATTTTCCTCCCCTTTTATTTGCCATGAAGTGATGGCAAATGCCTTGATGTTAGTTTTTTGAATGTTGAGTTTTAAGCCACCTTTCTCATTCTCCTCTTTCACCCTTATCATTAGAGTGATATCATCTGCATATCTGAGGTTGTTGATATTTCTCCTGGCAATCTTGATTCCAGCTTGTGATTCATCCAGCCCAGCATTTTGCATGATGTGCTCTGCATGTAAGTTAAATGAGCAGAGTGACAATATACTGCCTTGTCATACCCCTCTCCCAGTTTTGAACCAGTCAATTGTTTTCCTTTTTAACCTTTACCTAATAGGACCCACAACCTGGACACAGCTTGCCATTGCACCTGAAATAAGACTTTAAAAGTGTCAAGTAGAAAGCATCCATTTTTTTTCTTAAAATTTACTTAGATAAAATCATCTCTTTGAATCCCAAACATAAGAGAATTGCTTCATACTTGTCACCATAATCCAAATCCTCATCAAGAACAACTTTAATATCCATATAATATACGTGGCATAACAAAGAGAAGTTAGAATAATATGTGGTTCTGTCCTACAATAACTTCTTCTAACAAATATCTCATCAAAGTACTGATTGCTTTTCTCCAAAGCTGCTTTATGTGTTCAGTTTTGTAGTAAACGTTTTTTTTTTCCAAGTAACTTTCTATATTTATCCTCCACTGAATTAGTAATGCCAAAGGAAACTATTTTATTTGGTCTTCAGATTTAAAGTGTCTTGTTTTGCCTTCTTAATATGAAAGACAGCTTTTCCAGGTGCCAAATAAACTCAATTTGTAAGACTCTAATGATTTGTCATTCTGAAGATATTACAGGAAAATGCCTCAGGTTCCTTTTAATATCTCTCTCATCCCTCTGGGTGATCATCCTTCATGTCATCAATCTGGGATTTATCACTTTGATAATGCTATTCAGATTATTTCTCTTCAGATTTTCAATTTCTGTTCTTTTAATCTACATGATTCAGAATTTGGCAAAAACTAAGTGGATAATACTCCAGGAAAATCATCTGTAAAAAATACCATTTTCACAGATTTTTAATACATAAATTATAATTTTCTACTGATTAAGAAATCCTGAGCAATGAACATTGTAGTTAATGTTATCAAATAAACTGATATCTATTATTGATAAATAAAATAATGCATTATGCTCACACTGACATGTTTTCATTACCTAGTGGTTGTTTTGTTGATTTAATAGTATCTTTAAATGCTTTGGAACATCAGCATGTTACTAAAAATAATTAGACTTGAGAGTAAATTTCCAAGAACAGGATAAAATTCTGGCAAAGGCTTAGACATCAGCTAAATTAAAGAGTATTTAAAATTTAAAATATAAATGGTGACATCAGAACAGTTCACTCATTAGTCAATTGCTAATGGACTGTGATCACAAACATATAGTAAGCCTATCAGATTGTACACCTACAGGTTTATAAGGATATTATTAGTTATACATTTATCTTTTCACTTAATCTAGTATTAGGTATAAACTGAAATTCTAACACTATTCACTAAGGAAAATGTCCAGTTGGTATATATTATGAAAGACATTTTATTATTTTATGTCTGTAATATCTTCTGAACTTTTAATTTTTGTATTTTGTAGTACAACAGTGTTTTTACTCTAGGCTACAACTATTGGAGGCCTTGGCTTACTTTCAAAAACCTATTTTAGAGAAATGTTAAAAAGATTTTTAAAAACACTTAGGGAAGACAATGTCATCAAGCTTTAATGAGAATTGAGCTATCTCTGGTTGGAACAATCTAGGTCATAGCAAGCCCTTAACTGTTAATAACTTACATTCTATAAAAGCACAATGCACTTATCCAGAAGTTTCATACACAGCATCTCATTTTATATCCATGACAACTGGGAAAGAATCTTCTTTAGGAGATAAATATCCTCAAGGCAAGTTAAGTAACTTGCCCAAAGTTAAGCAATAAATGAACACTTGGAACCCAAGTCTCCTGAAAGGATCATGCACAAAATTATAAGAGATATCAGATGAGAACACAGGTCCCCTGATCCCAGGTATAATGCATGATCTAAGAAAATAGATTACAGCTCGACATTCACTGTCACTATGGTTCAAAATGTGCAATAAAGTTTGGAGATAAAATAGTGATGAAAACAGAATATGACATGAATTAAATAACTGCATGAACCAATGTCAATTTACAACCCGATCCAAGTGTTAAGAAGGACAGGAATAGGGTCTTGATAGAGACAGAAGAGATTGTGAGGATGACTTATCTCGAATCTGTACAACAGATCACAAAAAAATGAAGGTTAGATGGATGGTAAGCAGAAGAATTCATTCCAGAGGGGAAATATGTGCAAATATTCTGGGGCAGGAAAGTACATAGATGATTTGAGGGACTAAAAGTCCAGGATTGCTGAAGTACAGGGAAAAGAGGAAGAAAAGTTTGAGATTAATCTGAAGAAGTTGAAACCACTCATGCAAGGTTTTGTAGGCAATGTCAAAGATTTAAATCTTTCTCCCTGGCGTAATAGGAAGGCATTATGGAGTATAGCAGAAACTGGCCAACTGATACATGACATCATTTGCATTTTAAAAATGTAACCTGGGCTGTAATGTAAAGAATAAATATGACAATATCAAGCATGGATTTGGGAGATCATTTAACAAGCTAGTCTAGTTACCTACATGAGATATGATAGAGGCTGAGACAGAGAAGATTTTGATGGCAATAAAAAAAAATGTGAGCATACGTAAAATTTGCTAATTTTTAAGAAAATTACTATTGATAGGACTTGGCAATGCTTTGGACACATTAAGTGAGAAAAAAAGAGGTACCAACAGTAAGTCTGAAGTTTTTTGCTACCGAGTAGACAGTAAATGGCCCAGATGCTAAAGAGTCTGCCTGCAACACAGAAGACCTGGGTTCAATCCCTGGGTTAGGAAGATACCCTGGAGAAGGGAATGACTACTCGCTCCAGTATTCTTGCCTGGAGAATTCCATGGAGAGAGGATCCTGGCAGAGTACAGTCCATGGGGTCACAAAGAGTCAGAAACAACTGAGTGACTAATACACACACACACACACACACACACACACACAGATAGTAAATAGAAGTGATTAGATTAATAAGATTAATACAACTGTTCAGCTGCATATATGTATTTGTGAAAGGAAGCAAACTAGCTGGGCCAAGCATAATAGTAGATAACTTTCATAAATCTCTGTGTGTAAGCACTAATCCAAAATTTTATTATTCTTTTAGTTACCAGCAATTTTATAGAATTGGTACTATTATGCCCACTTTAAGTGAAGAAACCGAGGCACAGAAATTTGAATAACTTGCTCAAGGATACACAGTTAATAAAAGATGGAGCTGGAATTTGAAATCAAGCAGTCAGTTCTAGACTTAAGTTCTCTGAACCACTACATATGTAGTCTTTTTTACAGTAACCTCATTACCAGAGTAATTTATCTCCTTTGGGAATTCCTGATGTCAGCTGTGGAAATAGATGATCATGATTTTCCAATGAAACAGGGTATTCTATATTAAAAGGCTGTATTGATGTAAAAGCAAAAAATAGATTTACCCGAGCTCAGTATTAGGCCTAATGAATCTGCCAGACTAAATAGTCACACACTTCCTAGTACAGATAAACTTCTCATATATTGAATCCATTGTTGTCATTAGTCTTCATCAAGCAATTCAAGTCACTTTGGTTCTCCTAGTTTCCCTGACCTGTTCAAATATATGTATGTGTACATATATATATATATATATATATATATATATATATATATATATATATATATATATATTACAATGAGCTCAAATCGTCAATGATGCCTTCACAATAAAAGTTCCAAATTGCATCAGATAATACTTTACATTCTTCTCTCTGGTATCTTAGGTCTGGTTGGCACACATCAATCTGCATGTTCAGTGGGAAGTACTGTAGTGATAAAAAAAAAAAAGGCAAGGGACTCATTTGCTCTCTGATATACTATATATAGGGGTTTCCCTTGTGGCTCTGTTGGTAGAGAATCTGCCTGTAATGCAGGAGACCTGGGTTCGGTCCCTGGTTTGGGAAGATCCCCTAGAGAAGGAAATGGTTACCTAATCCAGTATTCTGGCCTGGAGAACTTCATGAACTGTGTAGTCTATGGGGTCGCAAAGAGTTGGACATGACTGAGCGACTTTCAATTTCACTTTCAAACTCTATGTAGAGAACTACCCATAAAACTTACAAAATCTAGGACAGGAAAAAAATGATATCTTAATTTAGCATTTAAATTGTAAAACTATTTTGGAGGAGTCTCTTTCTCTTCTTTCTCCCTTTCCATCTCCCATTTCCCCTTCCTCCTTCTTCATCAATATTCTTTAGATAAAAGGGGGAATAAAAGAAACTTTCATCTTCAACATGACCACACATTTATCCTCCTGCAAGCAGCAATGGCCTGCTTTGGTCATTGTCAAAACTAAATGTTCTGATTCCAGGAGAAAAACTTGTATTGTATGAAGGCAATATGTGACCGGGGAGTAACAATACAGAGAACACTGAATATATCTTTGTGAATGAAAAACTAGCAATTTTTTCAATGAAAAGTTTGAATTTCAATGGGAAATCCTTACTCATTTTTAATCATCAAGTCAAAATTTTAAAAAACTTCTTTTAAAATCTACTTTGAATAATATAATAGCATTTGTTGCTTTGTAACCTATTAAGTGTCACTTGCTTTAAATATAAAAGCATTTAAATACAAAAGTGATTTAAATATATTATAACAGTTAATTATCAGGTTATATTATTACTCTTTGTTTTTAAAAAATGAAACAATTAAAACTCAAGTATCTAGTGCACAGATAGAATGACATGGAACTAAAAATCATAACCAGTGCCAATACTGTTTATGAAACAGTTTCCTATACACTTATAAGATGAGAGAGTTAAAAATTTTCCATATGCACTCATTTCTAACATGTCTTTCTACACTTTCATAGTATTGGGACTATGGAATAGGTTTAAAATTAAGATGCATTTTGTTATTGATTTCAAAAGAAATTTTGCATTACCAAGTTTAAGGGTAACATGACTTTCAGGTCATTGCCTGTGTGTGATATTGGCTATATTTCACACCTATTAATTCAATTAAATTATTTGCACTATGGAATGACAGATTGCAATTTAACTTAAAATTGTAATTTAACTCCCAGTGAAAATGTCTTTCAAAAGACTGCATTAAGATGCACCTTCAAAATGAGAAGTTACTGGTTTCACAGATTGCCTGCCACACTTTTATAAACAAATCTCTAAAACTATGAGATTACAT
The DNA here is from genome assembly GCF_042477335.2 of Ovis canadensis. Lineage (NCBI taxonomy): Eukaryota > Metazoa > Chordata > Mammalia > Artiodactyla > Bovidae > Ovis > Ovis canadensis. The sequence continues at coordinate 132,518,309 of NC_091247.1, read as the reverse complement.
AAGTTCAAATCAAAGATATAACTGACATGCATCGTCAAAAGTTATCACTTATGCATTGAATATCTATCTGCCTAAAGCTGATTTTAAAAGAAAAATTGTCTCCAAAGGTGCCTAATCCAATTGAAGAACGTAAAGGTATAAATTTATCAAATATGACAAAGAGATGGATCTTAGGTTTTCTTTAACATGACTTTAAAGTAAAGCTATGACTCTGAATTTGGCAGAGAAGGATATGAGTATATATTTAAGGGCTCAATTGCAGGAGACAGACCTTTTGGTATGGAAAGCTAACAGTACTGAGTAAATGCATAGACAACAACTTGAGAGCCAAGAGATCTTTCTGAAAGTTTGCCTTTAGTGATCTCCTGAAGCTTTGCCTATGGTTTCTTACTCTGTAAATAGAAACGACTCTGTAGATAGAAACTTGATTTTGACAACTATATATGTAAAGATGATTGTCTTTTATGTGACTGACTTTCAGAACTTGGTAACTTTCATAAACAATTATAACTCAAAACCTTTACTGAATCTGACATGCCCAGAGCTTAGTGTTCCTTCCTTTACCTTAAAACTGTGATCTAGGAGGAGAAATGCAAACAGCAAAGCTAAGACAATGTTTTTCTCTGTCTCATTTCTTCATAAAAATGAATGTATTCAGAAAGGTTTTGATAGATTGCAAATGGGTCACAAATTCAATCAAGTGTTTTTAGGTACCAAATAGGCACAAATGAGCACAATTAATAGATGTTAGACAAAAAGGAATGATGGACACCATGTGGAAAGGGATTATGTAAAGGGAGCTGATGCTACTCTACATCACACAGTGTGGTTAGGGCTAAGATTGGGATCCACTGATGACATATTTCCTGCTTTATTGCTTATATGTTTTTCCTCAATACTCCAAACAACTCAGCAAACTTTATGTTAAATACTCTGGTCTTTTGTTGGCTCAACTAAACAAACAAAAACACTCTCCATGTCATTAAACAAAAAACATACCTGCCAGACAGGGTTGGGATTTCTTCTGCCATTTAATGATACACGGTGTAGAATTTGAGGGTAAAATTCTACAGTGAATTAGTTTGTAAAAACAAAAGAAAGATGACACTGCTAAGATGAAGAGTTGGAGGACTGGGCACAAAGAGAAATTCTGCATATCTGAAACGTCGGTTTAGGGTTTGGAGTGTCCTGATACATGGAGGAGGACCATGTCAAAATTGTCAGAAAAAGAGACAAGTGAAGGAGTCAAGAGAAGAGCCTAGGGTAGACTTGAAAAGTGAGAGTGAAGTCGCTCAGTCCTGTCTGACTCCTGTGACCCCATGGACTGTAGCCCGCCAGGCTCCTCCATCCATGGGATTCTCCAGGAAAGAATAATGGAGTGGGTTGCCATTTCCTTCTCCGGGGCATCTTCCCGACCCAGGTATCCCACATTGCAGGCAGATGCTTTAAATTCTGAGCCACCAGGGAAGCCTGAAGAGTAGATTTATAAATGTAGAATCAGATGCTTGGGGAGAAAGCTTACAAAGGCAGTGAGCAAAAATGTTACCACAATATCTGGGACAATACAAAGTGAAGAATATTTGTCATCCTCAATATTAAACGTCCACAAATGTTTACAAAACTAGAGTTTAGAAAAGTCTTCTGGGTTATATTAAGTACAATTATGTCAGGCAAAACTGCTAAGGAGAATAAGGCACCACGAATTCACTGATTGGGATTCCCCCATTCCACTCTAATACACATTTATGAAAATGCATCATTATACTGAGTACTTTGCTGTTAAATTAAGTAGGCTTGGCATGCTGCCTCTGGGGAGAAAAGTAAACCCTGAGGTTTACTTAATCTTATTTCTCCTCTTGATTCTATTCTGCTCAAACTAATCTACCTTCCTCCTGAAGAGTTCCTTATCTTCACTGTCTGAGTATTCCCCTGATACACCTTTGAAAACAGGCATACAAAATAAATATATCAATTCCATGTGGCTCTGATTCCTCTTACTATCTCATGTTTCATTCAGAATAAAGTTACTGTTTAATATCATTTATAACAATAAAGAGAGCATCCTGATGGTTTCCAGATGTTAGCAGCATTTTTTTAAGTTGATTCAAACACTGCAATTACAGACAGTAGAAATAAAGCTAATTTCCACAAAGCTACAATAAATATCTCTATTCTGTTTTCTAAAATAAAATTTCTAGTTATAAAAAAAAATGCCTGCTAAATCATAAAGTATTCAACTTGTATTTAACTACAGGAAGTAGGAAACGAAATTCTCCTTGAGTTTCTTTGTCTACCCAGACTTCACCCACCCCACCTCTCACATCTAGATAACCACTATTGACACTTTATAATATCTCCTTCAAGGATATATGTTATTTTCTTTGTATACACTACATATATGTAGATGATAAACAGGTCAGTAGGTTGATGGAACAATAGGTTGATGTTTGCAAACTAAATTGCATCATTTCCTGCAATCTGTTTCATTATTTTCAAATCTTAATAACATTGGCATAGACACTCTTTCTAATTAATAAAGTATGCACAGTATTCTATTATATGGATGTTCCATTGATTTAACTAACTCACTGTAGGTAGAAAACTATTTAACATTTAACTTTTTCCCTTCAAAATGGGAGATGAAAGGAAGAAACTTTAAAGTAAGATTGAATTTTAAACCTCAATTTAAAAAATTATGATTATAGCTATTATTTAAAATACACACGTCTGTTTTTTAAACTGCTTCTCTACTCTCAGTTGAATTATTGGACGGATGCCTTGAAAAGTCGAAGTGTTCAGTAATGCAGATTTGTCATAAAACTCCTATTTCCTTGGCATAAATTAATGAGTATATCTTCATTTGTTTATTTTTTCTCAAATATTTATTATCAAATTCCGTAAGAATCTGTATAATATAAAAACCAATGAATGAATAATTTGACCCCAGATGAGACAAAATTGATATTAACATTGAGTATCCTGGCTGAGAAGTAATTTACAAAATAATAATGGCTGTTCTCCAAGCATTATGGTAGGAAACCAGAACAGGAAGCAGATAATTATAATCTTAAAGTTAATCCTATTTTATTAATTTAAGATGATTTTGGAAAGAAAAAAAAGCATAGGGCTTCTTTTTAAATTTAATTTTTGTTAGAGCTTAATATTCTACTGTTAAAATTCAAAAACAAAACAAAAAAAACTCAAGCCTCCTCATCAGTCTTTGCATTCAAATGTCTTCCATTAATTTGGTTTCCTTTGTAATATCTGTAACTGACCAACATATGGAGGAAGAGTGTTAAAAATAAAACCAACTTTCTTCCAACATGGTGGATTTAGCATTCTATGTCTATTGAACTGAACTTTACATCTTTAAATTTAGTTGACTGTAGCAAAATTGTTTCTTCAAAGAAAAAACAATCCATCTTGCTTCAAAATTTTTTAACCATAAAAGCTTTGTTATTCAACTACACCTTTAAACCATAGAGGACCAGTTATATTACAAAAATTATATTATCCTTTCATAAAAGCAGATGACCTCAATTATCAAAAATTTTGCTGAAAAGCAATATATATAATATATGAAATATAAATATAATATTTATAAAAGCTTCTCAATTATTTATTTAATGATCCATAATCATAGTCGGTGTTTTACTATTATTCTTTTCTTAAAATTAGAGTAACTAAGCAATCAAAAACAAATAAATAAAATATACACAGAGAATGGAGCATATACAGTAATGTCCAAGGAAATAAATGCTTCATATTTTATGTATCAATAAATTCAAAATAGATGACAGACAAATGGAAAGTGTAAAGCTATAAAGCATAAAAAAGCATAAGAGAAAACCTTTGGCATTAAGATCTAGTGAAAGAATTCTTACACATGACATCAAAGCATAACAGTACATAAAAGTTTTTAAATTGAACTTTATCAAAATTAAAACCTTTTGATGCACAAAAGTTCCTGTTACAGAAATGAAAAGATACAGAAGAGGGAAAAGTATTTATAAAACACATATCTGACAAAGGACTAATATCTAGAATACATAAGAACTCTGAAACTTGAGCAATAAAAAAAAGAAAATCAAACAATCCAACTGGAAAAAAAGGGGAAAGACATAAAGAGCTATTTTACCAAAAGAAGCATTCAGATAGTAAAGAACTGCTTGAAAAGATGTTCCACGTCTTAGTCACTAGTGAAATTCAACTTAAAGGGGCAATGAGTAATCACAACTCATGTATCACATTTACTTAAACAAAAAATAATGAAAATACCAAATGCTGAGCAGAATGCAGAGAGACTGGATCTTTTGTTCATTGCTGATGGGAGTGTAAAATAATAAATTCACTCTATTAAAAAAAAATGCAATTGCCATAGTACCTTGAAATGTGCATACCTATCCTGGAGAAATAAACACTTGCATTCACACAAAAACCTAACACAAATGTTTACAGCAGCGTTATTCACAATAGTCCAAATTTAACAACAATCCAGATGTCCTTCAATGAGGGGATGGTTGAATGAACTGTGGAAACTCAGTATCAGGCAGTACCATTCAACAATAAAAAGGGAGGAACCTAGACAGCTCACCATAGACTTATGCTGAGTTAATCTCTAGAGGTTGCATACTGTACAAGTCCATTTGTATAAAATTCCTGAAATTACAAACTTATAGAAATGGAGAACATATTGCTGTTTACTAGGGATGAAGGACGGATAGAGGTGGGAGAGAAGTAAGTGGCTCTAAAAGAACCAATGTGAAGGATTCTCATGCTAATGAAAATGTTCTGAATCATGACTGTATCACTATCAACACACTGGTTCTGTGTTGTACTTTTGTTTTGCAAGATACCATTGGGAAAAACTGGGGAAAGAGTACATGAGATTTTTTTCTGAGTTATTCCTTCCCACCGCACTACAATTATCTCAAAATAAAGTTTAATATACTGTGAATGATGCTTTTAGAATTATATCTGATAGACAGTTTGGCTTAGCAGTATATTAGTTTATGAAAGCTACTCTAAACAACTTCCAACTACAAATAGACTGCTGAAATTCAGAAAACCAATACATGGTTGTTAGTCTGTCCTATTAGCTGAGCTTAAAATTTTGATTATTTCTATCATTAGAAATAATGTTAGTTCACTATTTTTGGAGAATGGTATCTTATTAACTAAAATTGATATTAGGGAAATTCCCACTTACTTTAATTTAAACAAGAATCTTTTTTTTTTTCCACATTATATCCCAGTGGTTCTTCTGCTAAAAGGAATCTAACTTTGATGTGACCTTTATGCTTTTTGGTCTAGTGTGAACTCACGTAGTGGTCCTATAAAAACTTCTGATGCACTCAGTTCAGTTCAGTCGCTCAGTCGAGTCTGACTCTTTGCGACCCCATGAATCGCAGCACGCCAGGCCTCCCTGTCCATCACCATCTCCCGGAGTTCACTCAGACTCCCGTCCATCGAGTCAGTGATGCCATCCAGCCATCTCATCCTCGGTCGTCCGCTTCTCCTCCTGCCCCCAATCCCTTCCAACATCAGAGTCTTTTCCAATGAGTCAACTCTTTGCATGACGTGGCCAAAGTACTGGAGTTCAAGCTTTAGCATCATTCCTTCCAATGAACACCCAGGGCTATTCTCCTTTAGGATGGACTGGTTGGATCTCCTTGCAGTCCATGGGACTCTCAGGAGTCTTCTCCAATACCACAGTTCAAAAGCATCAGTTCTTCAGCGCTCAGCTTTCTTCACAGTCCAAACCTACACAACTCCAAATGGCCTAACCCTGTGATCTTTAAATAAAACTTGTATTTACTGTCAGTTTTTTCACCAGAATGAAAAATTAATGTATTGAAATAGTTAATTTTTATATTGCATCTCTAAGAAAATAAGAAATGGTATGTTCCTAGGGAAAAATACTACACACACACACACATTAAAGAGCTTTTGATGAGAATATTTTGTAACAATAAAGTTAAATCTAAATGATCAAAAATAGAACCAGTATAAGCATTTTAATTAAAGTAATACTTATTAACATACACTCTGAATCAAATCATATTAATTAGTACAGTCTGCTTTTTCCTTGAGTTTTTAAAGATAAGAATCCTTATCAGTTTTAGAGATTAAAAAAAATTTAGACAGGTTATATAACTTTTTCCACAGCAGCATAATAGTAATATATATAATCAACAAAATCATTGATAAATTAATATGTCTAATATTAAGTGTTTTATTTTCAAACTGTGGTATTGGAGAAGACTCTTGAGAGTCCCTTGGACAGCAAGGAGATTTAACCAGTCCATCCTACAGGAAATCAGTCCTGAATATTCATTAGAAGACTGATGCTGAAGCTGAAACCAAGACTTTGGCCACCTGATGTGAAGATCTGACCCCTTGGAAAAGACCCTGATGCTGGGAAAGACTGAAAGCAGGAAGAGAAGGGGATGACAGAGGATGAGATGGTTGGATGGCATCACCAACTCAATGAACCTGAGTTTGAGTAAGCTCCAGGAGTTGGTGATGGACAGGGAAGCCTGGTGTGCTGTATTTCATGGGGTCACAAAAAGTCAAACATGACAGAGTGACTGAACTGAACTGAACTGAATATTAAGTATTTCATTTTCAATTTCAGTTCAGTTCAGTTCAGTCGTTCAGTTGTGTCTGGCTCTTTGTGATCCCATGAACCACAGCACGCCAGGCCTCCCTGTCCATCACCAACTCCTGGAGTCTACCCAAACCCATGTCCATCGAGTCAGTGATGCCATCCAACCATCCCATCCTCTGTTGTCCCCTTCGCCTCCTGCCCTCAATATTTCCCACCATCAGGGCCTTTTCAAAGGAGTCAGCTGCTCGCATCAGGTGGCCAAAGTAATGGAGTTTCAGCTTCAACGTCAGTCCTTCCAATGAACACCCAGGACTGATCTCCTTTAGGATGGACTGGTTGGATCTCCTTGCAGTCCAAGGGACTCTCAAGAGTCTTCTCCAATACCACAGTTCAAAAGCATCAATTCTTTGGCTGTCAGCTTTCTTTATAGTCCAACTCTCACATTCATACATGACCACTGGAAAACCATAGCCTCGACTAGATGGACCTTTGTTGGCAAAGTAATATTTCTGCTTTTTAATATGGTCTCTAGGTTGGATACTCAAAAAAATATATGTGATAAAAACTACTATTATTTTTTCATTTTAACATATGAGAGACTTTAACTTATACATGATCTTGCAACTGATATGTGATAGTGTCACGATTCAGTTCATATAGCCCAAAATTCTAAAGCCTAACTCACTTGATAACATTTTCTTATAAAAAATGGATGACCCAGAGGGATGGTATGGGGAGGGAGGTGGGAGGCGGATTCAGAATGGGGAACACATGTACACCCGTGGCGGATTCATGTTGATGTATGGCAAAACCAATATAATATTGTAAAGTAACTAACCTCCAATTAAAATAAATAAACTTAATTTTTTTTTAAATGGCAGATCCAGAATTCACTTCTCCTTGCTCAGGGAAGGATTAATTCCCATTTAAATACACACACAAACACACACACACACTCACACACATACCTCATCTAAATACATGGACTATTTTTGAGCTTCAAATCTGTTAATCTCATTGTAATATGCTCCTGATAGAAAAAGTTGCAATCTTATTTATTTAAATTTTTGTATTAAAACTTGTGTTCTTTAGCTTGGGCTCCCTTAACACAATGCCATAGACTGCATACCCTAATCTTTTTGAAGTATGTTTCACAATTTTAGAGGCTAGAAAATCTGAGATTAGGGTGTTCTAATGCCTCCTCTTTTGGCTTATAGGTAGCTAACTTTTCATCGTGTGTTCATGACCTCTTCTTTGTGTGCACACAGGGACAGAGTGAGCAAGCTCTCTGGTTTTTCTTTTTACAAGGATGTTTATCTCATCAGGAGCACACCACTCTCATGACCTCACCTGACTCTAATTATCCCCTCAAAATCATGTCTCCAAATACCATCACACTTGGGGTGAGTACTTTAACATATGAATTTTGGAGAGACAAAACATTCATTTCATAACAGTTTATTCTTACTCATGTTTGAAACATACAAAAGACCAAAAAGTATGTAAACTTGAAAAAAACTAAAATTTCATTCTTCCGAATTCCACTCCTAAAATATTTTTCTCTTTAATCTGAGAAACACATAGGCTTCAGATTAAAAATCATATAGAATTGCATTAATACAGCATTCAGCTTCAGAAAAATTCTTTAACTGAAAGTCAAAATTGTAAAATATCCCAAATAAATTTTTTTGTTTCTAGCCAAGATGGGAAAACATTCCCTCAATTAACAATTTGAAAAATGGGTTAAATCTATAAAACACTTATTTTCATGCATTTGACAGCAGGCAGTTCAGACCTGTGATTCCTGAATAAACGGAAACAAAAAAAGTGATCCATATGACTACAACAGTTTATTGCTTCCATGTAAGTTTCATGATGTAACGCAGGAAACATTAAGACAGTGAGGCATTCTTACTGGCTTGAGTGACCAATCACATTTCACAGGGACCAAAGTGTCTAAAAGGAGAAGACTTCAGAGAAAGAATTACAGAGAAAGGCAGAGAAATCCTAGCAAGTTATTGGCACAGTAATCAACTATATACATTTGGGGGGTGGGGGGGGGGACATCTAAAGCCAGAAAAAGGATCACCTAGAAAAAGCAGTTGAAGTATTTCCAGGACTCACATAGGGCTCAGAAGAGTTTGAATTCCCCAAAAGGAGAGTAGAAATGTCACGTAAATGTCTCAGATAGCATCCTCAGAACAGAATTAGCAGGGCAGCTAAAACAGCCATGAAAACTACGGCCAGGACCTTCCTAAGGAACTTTAAACTTTGCATTACCAGGTATATTTGCAAGAAAGTATTCAGACTCCAAAATGTTTACTTAGGAATCACAGGCCTAAACTGTCTGTTTTCAAATGCATGAAAGTAGTGTTTTAGAGATTTAGCCTATTTTCAAATTGTTAAATGTTTCAACGCCATTTATTGAAGCAACTGTCATTTTCCCATTGTGTGTTCTTAATGCCCTCGTCAGAGTTTAGTTAACCATGTACAGTTCAGTTCAGTCGCTCAGTCGTGTCTGACTCTTTCCAACCCCATGGATCGCAGCACGCTAGGCCTCCCTGTCCATCACCATCACCTGGAGTTCACTCAGACTCGCGTCCATCAAGTCCACGATGCCATCCAGCCATCTCATCCTGGGTCGTCCCCTTCTCCTCCTGCCCCTAATCCCTCCCAGCATCAGAGTCTTTTCCAATGAGTCAACTCTTCGCATGAGGTGGCCAAAGTACTAGAGCTTCAGCTTTAGCATCATTCCTTCTAAAGAAATCCCAGGGTTGATCTCCTTCAGAATGGACTGGTTGGATCTCCTTGCAGTCCAAGGGACTCTCAAGAGTCTTCTCCAACACCACAGTTCAAACGCATCAATTCTTCAGTGCTCAGCCTTCTTCACAGTCCAACTCTCACATCCATACATGACCACAGGAAAAACCATAGCCTTGACTAGACGGACCTGAGTCGGCAAAGTAATGTCTCTACTTTTGAATATACTATCTAGGTTGGTCATAACTTTTCTTCCAAGGAGTAAGTGTCTTTTAATTTCATGGCTGCAGTCACCATTTGCAGTGATTTTGGAACCCCCCAAAATAAAGTCTGACACTGTTTCTACTGTTTCCCCATCTATTTCACATGAAGTGATGGGACCACATGCCATGATCTTCATTTTCTGAATGCTGAGCTTTAAGCCAACTTTTTCACTCTCCTCTTTCATTTTCATCAAGAGGCTTTTTAGCTCCTCTTCCCTTTCTGCCATAAGGGTGGTGTCATCTGCATATCTGAGGTGATTGATATTTCTCCCAGCAATCTTGATTCCAGTCCAGCGTTTCTCATGATGTACTCTGCATATAAGTTAAATAAGCAGGGTGACAATATACAGCCTTGACGTACTCCTTTTCCTATTTGGAACCAGTCTGTTGTTCCATGTCCAGTTCTAACTGTTGCTTCCTGACCTGCATACAGATTACTCAAGAGGCAGGTCAGGTGGTCTGGTATTCCCATCTCTTTCAGAATTTTCCACAGTTTCTTGTGATCCACACAGTCAAAGGCTTTGGCATAGTCAATAAAGCAGAAATAGATGTTTTTCTGGAACTCTCTTGCTTTTTTCATGATCCAGCGGATGTTGGCAATTTGATCTCTGGTTCTTCTGCCTTTTCTAAAACCAGCCTGAACATCAGGGATTTCACAGTTCACGTATTGCTGAAGTCTGGCTTGGAGAATTTTGAGCATTACTTTACTAGCATGTGAGATGAGTGCAATTGTGTGGTAGTTTGAGCATTCTTTGGCATTGCCTTTCTTTGGGATTGGAATGAAAACTGACCTTTTCCAGTCCTGTGGCCACTGCTGAGTTTTCCACATTTGCTGGCATATTGATTGCAGCACTTTCACAGCATCATCTTTCAGGATTTGGAACAGCTCAACTGAAATTCCATCACCTCCACTCACCATGTACACATGGGTGTATTTCTCTGTTCTCTTTCCTGTTCCATTGATCAGAATCAACAAAAATGTCCTCTTGAAATAGATGTTATTCATTATAATTCATTTTTTAAAATCTTTTGAGGAAACTCCATACTATTTTCCATAATAATTATACTAATTTGCTTTCACATCAATAGTGCAAAAGAGCTCCCTTTTCTTTACGCTCTCAAGACTTTTTAACTGTCTTTATAGAAGATATCCTAATATGTATGAGATAACATCTCATTGTGTTTTTGATACCCATTTCCCTCATTATTTGTGATGTTCAGCATTTTTTTTTTATGTTTCTGTAGGGCATTGGTATGTCTTTGGAAAAAAATGTCTATTTGGGTCCTCTGCCCATTTTTTTTATTTATATTTTTATTGAAGGATAATTTCATTATAGAATTTTGTTGTTTTCTGTCAAACCTCAACATGAATCAGATATAGGTATACATATATCCCTTCCCTTTTGAAGTTCCCTCCCATCTCCCTCCCCATCCCAACACTCTACGTTGATACAGAGCCCCTGTTTGAATTTCCTGAGCCCCTTTACATACGGTAATGTAAGGGGCTTCCTTTGCAACTCCATCAGTAAAGAATCTGGCTGCAATGCAGGAGACCTGGGTTCAATCCCTGGATTGGGAAGATCCTCTGGAGAAGGAAATGGTAACTCACTCGAGTACTCTTGCCTGGAGAATCCCATGGACAGAGGAGCCTAGCAGGCTATAGTCCATGGGATCGCGAGAGTCGGACATGATTTAGTGACTAAACCACCAATGTAAGTTTCCATGTTCAGTTCAGTTCAGTTCAGTCGCTCAGTCTTATCCGACTCTTTGCAACTCCATGAATCACAGCACGCCAGGCCTCCCTGTCCATCACCATCTCCCGGAGTTCACTCAGACTCACATCCATCGAGTCTGTGATGCCATCCATCCATCTCATCCTCTGTCATCCCCTTCTCCTCCTGCCCCCAATCCCTCCCAGCACCAGAGTCTTTTCCAATGAGTCGACTGCATGAGGTGCCCAAAGTACTGGAGCTTCAGCTTTAGCATCATTCCTTCCAAAGAAATCCCAGGGATGATCTCCTTCAGAATGGACTGGTTGGATCTCCTTGCAGTCCAAGGGACTCTCAAGAGTCTTCTTCAACACCACAGTTCAAAAGCATCAATTCTTCAGCATTCACCTTTTTTCACAGTCCAACTCTCAAATCCATACATGACCACTGGAAAGACCATAGCCTTGACTAGATGGACCTTTGTTGGCAAAGTAATATCTCTGCTTTTTAATATACTATCTAGGTTGGTCATAACTTTCCTTCCAAGAAGTAAGTGTCTTAATTTCATGGCTCCAGTCATCATCTGCAGTGATTTTGGAGCCCAAAAAAGTAAAGTCTAACACTGTTTTCACTGTTTCCCCATCTATTTCCCATGAAGTGATGGGACTGGATGCCATGATCTTCATTTTCTAAATGTTGAGCTTTAAGCCAACTTTTTCACTCTCCTCTTTCACTTTCATCAAGAGGCTTTTTAGTTCCTCTTCACTTTCTGCCATAAGGGTGGTGTCATTTCCATATATCTCACCCTCTCCTTCCCTCTCCCTATGTCCATAAGTCTATTCTCTATGTCTGTTTCTCGACTGTTGCCCTGAAAATAAATTCTTCAGTACCGTTTTCTAGATTCTGAATATATGCATTAGAATACCATATTTATCTTTCTCTTTCTGACTTACTTCACTGTGTATAATAGGTTCTAGGTTCATCCACCTCATTAGAACTGACTCAAATGTGTCTGTTTTGTGGCTGAGTAATATTCCATGGTGTACATGTACCACCACTTCATTATCCATTCATCTGTCGATGAACATCTAGGTTGCTTTCATGTTCTAGCTATTGTAATTGTGCTGCAGTGAACAACGGGATACATGTGTCTTTTTCCATTTTGGCTTCCTCAGGGTATATGCCTAGGAGTGGGATTGCTGGGTCATATGGTGGTTTTATGCCTAGTTGTTTAAGGAATCCCCATACCGTCTTCCATAGTGGCTGTATCAATTTACATTCCCACCAACAGTGCAAGAGCATTCCCTTTACTCCACACCCTCTCCAGCATTTATTGCTTGTAGACTTTTTGATCATGACCATTCTGACTGGTGCGAGGTGATATCTCATTGTAGTGTTGATTTGCATTTCTCTAATAAGGAGTGATGTTGAGCATCTTTTCATGTGTTTGTTAGCCGTCTGTATGCCTTCTTTGGATAAATGTCTGTTTAGGTCTTTTCCCACTTTTTGATTGTTTGTTTGTTTATCTGGCATTGAGTTTTATAAATTGTTTGTATATTTTGGAAATTAATCCTTTGTCAGTTGTTTCATTTGCTATTATTTTCTCCTATTCTGAGGGTTGTCTATTCACCTTGCTTATAGTTTCCTTTGCTGTGCAAAGCTTTTAAGTTTAATCAGGTCCCACTTGTTTACTTTTGTTTTTATTTCCATTACTCTAGGAGGTGAGTCATAGAGGATCTTGCTTTGATTTATGTCATTGAGTGTTCTGTCTATACTTTCCTCTAAGAGTTTTATAGCTTCTGGTCTTACATTAGGTCTTTAATCCATGTTGAGTGAATTTTTGTGAATTGTGTTAGGAAGTGTTCTAATTTCATTCTTTTACATGCAGCTGTCCAGTTTTCCCAGTAACATTTATTGAAGAGGCTGTCTTTGTCCATTATATATTCTTGCCACCTTTGTCAAAAGTAAGGTACCCATAGATGCATGGGTTTATTTCTGGGCTTTCTCTCTTGTTCCATTGGTCTATGTTTCTGTTTTTGTGCCAGAACCATACTGTCTTGATGACTATAGCTTTGTAGTATAATCTGAAGGTTGATTCCTCCAGCTCCATTTTTCTTTCTCAAGATTACTTTGGCTATTTGGGGTCTTTTGTGTTTCCATATTAATCGTGAAAATTTTTGTTCTAGTTCTGTGAAAAATGCCATTGGTAATTTGATAGGGATCACACTGGATCTGTAGACTGTGTTTGGTAGTATAGTCATTTTCACAATATTTATTCTTCCTGTCCAAGAACTCTCCATCATCTGTTTATGTCATCTTTGATTTCTTTCATTAGTGTTTTCTCATTTTCTGCATATAGTTCTTTTGTCTCCTTAGGTAAAGATATTTTATTCTTTATGTTGCAATGGTGAATGGGACTGATTCTTCAATTTCTCTTTCTGATTTTTCATTGTTGGTATTTAGAAATGCAAGTGATTTCTTCATATTGATTTTATATCCTGCAACTTTGCTAAATTCACTGATTAGCTATAGTAGTTTTCTGACACTCTTTAGGGTTTTCTATGTATAGTGTCATGTCATCTGCAAATAGTGAGAGCTTTACTTCTTTTTCTATCTGTATTCTTTTTATTGTTTATTTGATCGATGTAGCTAGGACTTCCAGAACTATGTTGAATAATAGTGGTGAAAGTAGACACCCTTGTCTTGTTCCTGATCTTAGTGGGAATGCTTTCAGTTTTTCACCATTGAGAATAATGTTTGCTGTAGGCTTTTCATATATGGCCTTTATTATGTTGAGGTATGTTCCTTCTAAGCCTATATTTTGAAGAGTTTTAATCATAAATGGGTGCAGAATTTTGTCAAAGGCTTTTTCTGCATCTATTCAGATGATCATATGGTTTTTATCTTTCAGTTTGTTAATATGGCATATCACACTGATTTATTTGCATATATTGAAGAATCCTTGCATCCCTGGAATAAATGCAACTTGATTATGGTGTCTGAGCTTTATTATGTGTTGCTGAATTCTGTTTGCTAAAATTTTGTTGAGGATTTGTGCATCTATGTTCATCGGTGATGCTGGCCTGTTGTGTGTGTGTGTGTGTGTGTGTGTGTGTGTGTGTGTCTGTGTGTTGTCTGTCTGGTTTTGGTATTAGGGTGATGGTCACCTTGTAGAATGACTTTGGAAGTGTTCCTTCCTCTGCAATTTTTTGAAAGAGTTTTAGAAGGATAGGCATTAGCTCTTCCATAAACATTTGATAGAATTCTCCTGTGAAGCCATCTGGTCCTGGGCTTTTGTTTTTTGGGAGATTTTGATCACAGCTTCAATTTCAGTGCTTGTAATAGAGTTGTTCATAATTTCTATTTATTACTGGTTCAGGCTTGGAAGATTGAACTTTTTAAGAATCTGTCCATTTCTTCCAGGTTATCCATTTTGTTGCCATATTGTTGCTCATAATGGTCTTTTATAATCCTTTGCATTTCTGCATTGTCTGTTGTAACCTCTCCTTTTTCATTTATTTTTTTTAATTTTTATTTTTACTTTATTTTACTTTACAATACTGTATTGGTTTTGCCATACATTGACATGAATCCACCACGAGTGTACATGAGTTCCCAATAGCCTCGAATATCCTTTTTCATTTCTAATTGTGTTGATTCGATTCTTCTCTCTTTTTTTCATGATGAGTCTGGCTAAAGGTTTGTCAATTTTGTTTATCTTCTCAAAGAACAAGCTTTTAGTTTTGTTAATCTTTACTATCGTTTTTCAGTTTCTTTTTCATTTTTTCCTGCTCAGATCTGAATGATTTCTTTCCTTCTACTAATTTTGGTGGGTGTTTTGTTCTTCTTTTTCCAGTTGTTTTAGGTGTAAGGTTAGGTTGTCTATTTGAAATTTTTCTTGTTTCTTGAGGTAGGATTGTATTGCTATAAACTTCCCTCATAGACCTGCTTTTGCTGCCTCCCATAAGTTTTGAGTTGTCATGTTTTCATTGTCATTTGTTTCTAGAAATTTTTTTAATTTCCTTTTTGATTTCTTCAGTAACCTGTTGGTTATTTGTGGAAGATTCATGATGATGTATGGCAAAACCAATACAATATTGTAAAGTAATTAACCTCCAATTAAAATAAATAAATTTATATTAAAAAATAAATGTCAAAAAAATTTAAAAATCTACAAAATGAAACATGTTTAATCTCTATATGTTTGTTTTTCATACAGTTTTTCTATTGTAATTGATATTTAGTCTCATAGCATTGTACTCAGAGATGATTAATATGATTTCAAATTTCTTAAATTTACTGAGGTTTGATTTGTGACCCAAGATGTGGTCTATCCTGGAGAATGTTCCATGTGCACTTGAGAAGAAGGTATATTCTTCTGCATTTGGATGTAATGTCCTGAAGATATCAATGAGATCCGTCTCATCTAATGTACCATTTAAGACTTGCATTTCCTTATTAATTTTTTGTTTTGATGATCTGTCCATTGGTGTGAGTGGGGTGTTAAAGTCTCCTACTGTTATTGTGTTACTGTCATTTTCTCCTTTTAGTCTGTTAGTGTTGGTCTTATGTATGGAGCTGCTCCTATGCTGGGTGCATAGATATTTACAATTGTTATGTCTTCCTCTTGGATTGATCCCTTGATCATTATGTAGTGTCCTTCCTTATCTCTTGTAATCTTCTATAAGGCCTATGTTGTCTGATATAAGGATTGCCACTCCAGCTTTCTTTTGCTTCCCATTTGCATGTAATATATTTTTTCATCCTCTCATTTCCAGTCTTTATGTGTGTTTAGGTCTGAAGTGGGTTCCTTATTCAGTACAGTTCAGCCACTCAGTCATGTACGACTCTTTGCAACCCCATGGACTGCAGCACGGTAGGCCTCCCTGTCCATCACCAACTCCCAGTTTACCCAAATTCATGTCCATTGAGTTGGTGAAGTCATCCAACCATCTCATCTTCTGTTGTCCAATTCTCCTCCTGCCCTCAATCTTTCCCAGCAACAGGGTCTTTTCAAACGTGTCAGTTCTTTTTTTTGTTTGTTTGTTTTTTGTTTTTTAGTTTTTTATTTTTTTAATTTTAAAATATTTAATTCTTACATGCGAAACGTGTCAGTTCTTCACATCAGGTGGCCAAAGTATTGGAGTTTCAGCTTTAACATCAGTCCTTCCAGTGAACACTCAGGACTGATTTCCTTTAGGATGGACTGGTTGGATTTACCTGCAGTCCAAAGGACTCTCAAGAGTTCTCTCCAACACCACAGTTCAAAAGCATTAATTCTTTGATGCTCAGCTTTCTTTATAGTCCAACTATCACATCCATCAGAGAAGGTAATGGCACCCCACTCCAGCACTCTTGCCTGGAAAATCCCATGGATGGAGGAGCCTGGTAGGTTGCAGTCCATGGGGTCGAGAAGACTGAGCGACTTCACTTTCACTCTTCACTTTCATGCATTGGAGAAGGAAATAGCAACCCACTCCAGTGTTCTTGCCTGGAGAATTCCAGGGACGGGGGAGCCTGGTGGGCTGCTGTCTATGGGGTCGCACAGAGTTGGACACGACTGAAGCGACTTAGCAGCAGTAGCAGCATCACATCCATACATGACTAATGGAAAAAACAGAGCCTTGACTGGAAGGACCTTTGCTGGGAAAGTAAGGTCTCTGCTTTTTAATATGTTGTCTAGGTTGATCATAACTTTCCTTCCAAAGAGAAAGCATCTTTTAATTTCATGGCTGCAGTCAACCATCTGCAGTGATTGTGGAGCCCAAAAAATAAAGTCAGCCACTGTTTCCACTGTTTCCCCATCTATTTGCCATGAAGTGATGGGACTGGATGCCATGATCTTAGTTTTTTGAATATTGAGCTTTAGGCCAACTCTTTCACTCCACTCTTTCACTTTCATCAAGAGGTTCTTTAGTTCTTCTTCACTTTCTGCCATAAGGGTGGTGTCATCTGCATATCTGAGGTTATTGATATATCTCCCTGCAATCTTGATTCCAGCTTGTGCTTCATCCAGCCCAGTGTTTCTCATGATGTACTCTGCATATAAGTTAAATAGGCAAGGTGACACCATACAGCCTTTTCCTGTTTGGAACCAGTCTGTTGTTCCATGTCCAGTTTTAACTGTTGTTTCTGGACCTGCATACATATTTCTCAAAAGGCAGGTCAGGTGGTCTGGTATTCCCATCTCTTCTTGAATTTTCCACAGTTTATTGTGATCCACACAGTCAAAGCTTTGGCATAGTCAATAAAGCAGAAATAGATGCTTTCTTGGAACTCTCTTGCTTTTTTGGTGATCCAGCAGATGTTGACAATTTGATCTCAGCCTCAAAGGTTCCTCTGCCTTTTCTAAAACCAGCCTGAACATCTGGTAATTCATGGTTCAGGTATTGCTGAAGCCTGGCTTGGAGAATTTTGAGCATCACTTTACTAGCGTGTGAGATGAGTACAATTGTGTGGTAGTTTAAACATTCTTTGGCATTGCTTTTCTTTGGGATTGGAATGAAAAATGACCTTTTCCAGCCCAGCAGGGGCCACTGCTGAGTTTTCCAAATTTGCTGGCATATTGAATGCAACACTTTCACAGCATCATCTTTTAGGATTTGAAATAGCTCAACTGGAATTCCATCACCTCCACTAGATTTGTTTGTAGTGATGCTTCCTGAGGCCCGCTTGACTCAACATTCCAGGATGTCTGTGATCACACCATCATGATTATCTGGGTCATGAAGATCTTTTTTGTACAGTTCTTCTGTGTATTCTTGCCACCTCTTCTTAATATCTTCTGCTTCTGTTAGGTCGATACAATTTCTGTCCTTTGTTGAGCCAATCTTTGCATGAAATGTTCCCTTGGTAGCTCTAATTTTCTCAAAGAGATCTCTAGCCTTTCCCATTATATTGTTTTCCTCTATATCTTTGCACTGATCACTGAGGAAGGCTTTCTTATCTCTCCTTGCTATTCTTTGGAATTCTGCATTCAGATGCTTATATCTTTCCTTTTCTCCTTTGCTTTTTGCTTTTCTTCTTTTCACAGTTATTTGTAAGGCCTCCTCAGACAGCAATTTTGCTTTTTTGCATTTCTTTTTCTTGGGGATGGTCTTGATCCCTGTCTCCTGTACAATGTCACAAACCTCTGTCCATAGTTCATCAGGCACTCTGTCTATCAGATCTAATCCCTTAAATCTATTTCTCACTTCCACTCTATAATCATAAGGGATTTGACTTAGGTCATACCTGAATGGTCTAGTGGTTTTCCCTACTTTCTTCAATTTAAGTCTGAATTTGGCAATAAGGAGTTCATGATCTGAGTCACAGTCAGCTCCCAGTCTTGTTTTCACTGACTGTATAGAGCTTCTCCATTTTTGGCTGCAAAGAATATAATCAACCTCATTTCAGTGTTGGTCATCTGGTGATGTCCATCATATAAATAGGTTTTGTTTTTGTATCCATTCATCTAGTCTGTGTCTTTTGGTTGGAGCATTTAATTCATTTACATTTAAAGTAGTTATTGATATATGTGTTCTTATTGCCATTTTCTTAATTGTTTGGGGTTGATTTTGTAGATCTTTTTTTCTCTTGTATTTCTTAACTATACTAGTCCCTTTAACATTTGTTGTAAAGCTGGTTTGGTAGTACTGAATCTCTTGATTTTGCTTGTCTGTAAAGCTTTTTGTTTCTCCATCAATTTTAAATGAGATCCTTGCTGGGGTACAATAATTTTGGTTGTAGATTTTTCCCTTTCAGTACTTTAAATATATCCTGCCATTCTTTTCTGGCCAGCAGAGATTTGGCTGGAAGATCAGCTGTTAAACATATAGGATTTCCCTTGTATATCACTTGTTGCTTTTCCCTTGGTGCTTTTAATATTATTTCTTTGTGCTTAGTTTTTGTTAGTTTGATTAGCATGCATCTTGGTGTGTTTCTTCTTGGGTTTATCCTGTATGGGACTGTTTGTGCCTCTTGGGCTTGACTGACTATTCCTTTCCCATGTTGGGGAAATTTTCAACTATAATCTCCTTGAAAATTTTTTCATACCCTTTCTTTTTCTCTTCTTCTGGGACCCCTATAGTTCAAATGTTGGTACATTTGATATTGTTCCAGAGGTCTCTCAGGCTATCCTCAGTTCTTTTCATTCTTTTTATTTTATTCTGCTCTTCAGAGGTTATTTCCACTATTTTATCTTCCAACTCACTGATTTGTTCTTCTGCTTCAGATATTCTGCTATTAATTCCATCTAGATTAGTTTTAATTTCAGTAATTGTGTTGTTTGTCTCTGTGTTTTTATTCTTTAATTCTTCTAAGTCTTTGTTAATTAATTCTTGCATTTTCTCCATTCTGTTTTCAAGGGTTTTTTTTATCATCTTTCCTATCATTTTTCTGAATTATTTTTCAGGTAGTTTGCCTATTTCCTCTTCATTTATTTAGACTTCTGTATTTTTAGTGTGTTCCTTCATTTGTGTAGTATTTCTCTGCCTTTTCATTATTTTATTTTTAACTTATTGTGTTTGAGGTCTCCTTTTCCTAGGTTTCAACGTTGAATTCTTTCTTTCGTTTGGTTTCTGCCCTCTTGAGGTTGATTCAGTGGTTTGCGTAAGCTTTGTATAGAGTGATATTTGTGCTGAGATTTTTTTTGTTCATTTATTTTTCCTCTGATGGGCAAGGCTGAGTGAGGTGGTAATCTTGCCTGCTGATGATTGGGTTTGTATTTTTGTTTTGTTGTTGTTTAGTTGAGGCACCCTGCACAGGGTGTGATTCACTGGGTGAGGCCAAGTCTTGTATTCAAATGGTTTCTTTTGTGGAGTTCTCACTATTTGATACTTCCTAGGGTTGGTTCTCTGATAGTCTAGGGTCTTGGAGTTAGTGCTCCCACTTCAAAGGCTCAAGGCTTGATCTCTGGTCAGGAATAAAGATTCCACAAGTGGTTTGTTATGGCATTAAGTGAGAGTAAAACAAAAATCCAAAAATGAAAAACCAAAGATGAACCCCAGCCAAATGACAGTTACAAAATCAGGCAAATAATAATTAAAATAATGGAATATACAGATATACATATATACCCATAAGCAAAATCAAAAGAGTCCAACAAAAATAAAGTACAGTAGATTGACTCAGTGAACAAAGGAAATCAAAAATTATATTTACCAGTTAAGAATATAACTAAGGCACAGACAAAAAAAAAAAAAAAAAAACTAAAGCAAGGTGCCAAGTGAGGAATAAAGCAATGAAAACAAAACGAACAAACATGTTGACAGGAAAGGAAAGGAAGAAAAGAAAGAATGGATATGCAAAGTTAAGTAAGGGTAGATAAAGAATATTTATATGCACTAAAGATTAACTGCAAGTGGAAAAGAACAATAGGAAAAGCAAACAAAGGAATAAATGTAGAAAAAAATGTAATATGTTTAAAATAATTAAAATTAGAAAAACAGAGAAAAGAAAAAAAGGAAGGAAAAAGAAAAAGAGAGAGAGAATAAAAAGGAGAACTCCACAGAACTACAAAAGCCCAATATAGAGGCAGAGGTTTATAACAATAATAAAAAAGTGTGACTGAATATACACATATACATATACACCCATAAGCAAAATCAAAACAGTCCAACAAAAATAAAGTACAGTAGATTAACCCAGTGAACAATGGAAACCAAAAATTATATTTATCAGTTGAGAACAAAACTAACTAAAGCACAAACTGGAGAAAAAAAATAAAGCAAGTTACCAAGTGGGGAATAAAGCAATGAAAACTAATAAATATGTTGAGAGGAAAGGACAGAAAGAAAAAGAATAGATATGCAACATTAAATAGAGGTAGATAAAGAAGATTTATAGACATCAAAGATTAACTGTAAGGGGGAAAGAACAGTAGGAAAAGCAAACAAAGGAATAAATGTAGAAAGTGTAATAATAGGTTAAAAAATTGAAACTTAAAAGTAAAAAAAGAGAAAGAAAAAAAGGGAATAAGAAAAAAAGGGGTGGGGGGAACCCCACATAACTGCAAAAGCTCAATGTAGAGGCAGAAGTTTATAACAAAAGTAAAAAATATAACAGAAAAAAAAATGCTCAAAAGCTTTATTAGATTTCATAGTGCCAATAAAATCAACAATCACAATGTTTTGGGTGGGGGAGGGGAAAAAAAAGAAAAACAATCCAAAAGAATCTACAAGTCAAAACATAACGATAATAAATATTTGTCTTGAGTCACTACTGTCACAGTCCTTTCCCTCACTGGGGATCACAGTCCACCTCACCTCACGAGGATACCCTCCAACATTGTGCTGGTCTCTGGACCTGCTGTAGGGGCAGCTCAGATTCTAATCTGGCCCTACTCCTGTGTGTTCTTGCCTCCAATGTCCACAGCTATCAGAACTAATGTTTTCTTTTGTGGGAGTTCTCAGTGTCCTTTTAGCTTCCCTGGTGGCTCAGGTGATAAAAGCATCAGCTTGCAGTGCAGCAGACATGAGTTCGATCCCTGGGCTGGGAAGATCCCCTGGAGAAGGAAATGGAAACCCACTCCAGTTCTCTTGGCTGAAAAATTCCATGGATGGAGGACGCTCGTAGGCTACAGTCCATGGGGTTGCAAAGAGTCAGACAAGACTGAACGATTTCACTTTCACTTTCAATGTCCTTTTATATATTCCATAGACACAGAGTCTGCCTAGTTGATTGTGCGGATTTAATCTGCAGCCTGTACAGCTGGTGGGAAGGTTTTGGGTCTTCTTCCTTAGCCACACTGCTTCTGGATTTCAACTGTGGTTTTATTTCCACCTCTGCATGTGGATTGTCCACTGGGGTTTGCTCCTGAGGCTGCCCTGGAGGACCTGCGTTTGCCCCTGTGAGGGCCAGGTGTGGAGGTGGTGTAGCTGCTTGCATCACAGGGGTTCTGGCAGCACCAGGTACTCAGGGGAGTTGGCGGCTAGGGCAGCAGGAGAGATAGTGCTCTAGAAGGGTATGGCAATAAGTATTGACCAATATGCTCCAGAATTCTTGCCTGGAGAACCCGACTGGCAGGCCACAGTCCACAGGGTCGTCAAGAGTTGGACACGACAGAAGTGACCCTGCATGCATAGATGCAATACTTTTTTTCCTGTGGCAGCTCTGCCCCAGTAAGTGTTGAGCATGAAAGTGGTGAATAATATTAATATTTCTATCTATCCATACACGTATCTTATTTTCTTTATCCATTAATCCATCAATGAAGAAAGTTTGATTCTGACCAATGGAACAGAATAGGGAGCAAGCAGAGAAATAAACCCATGTATACATGGTGGACTAAACTTTGACAAGGGCATTAAGAACATACAGTGGGAAAACTGGTGCAGCTGCTTGGCTTGTGGGGGCCCTGGCAGGGCCAAGTGTGCAGGGACATGGACTGCTTCTGCCATAGGAGTTATGGCCCTATCAGAGTCTTTTTTCAAGACTCTTTTAGCTGGCAGGCAGAAGGCCTCTTTGGCCAGTCTTTCTCCATACCTCCACCCATTCAGGCACTTAGGGGGCTCCCTTGCCTGGAGTCCTTTCTCTGTTGTTCACCATGTCAGGCACATAGGGGGCCCCCCTGGCTGGGGCCCTGCTCTGTAGTATGGCACATCAGGCACTTAAAGGGGTTCCCTGGGTGGGGTCCTAGTCTGTAGTTCAGTGCATCAGATGTTTGATGGGCCAGCCTCTCTATTGTTCAGCTTCAATAAACCAAAATTGAAAAAGACACATGTATCCCATTGTTTATTGCAGCACTATTTAAAATAGCTAGAACATGGAAACAACCTGGATGGCCATTGACAGATGAATGGATAAAGAAGTTGTGGTACATATACACAATGGAATATTATTAAGCCATAAAAAAGAATGCATTTGAGTCAGTTCTAATGAGGTGGATGAACCTGGAACCTATTATACAGAGTGAAGTAAGTCAGAAAGAGAAAGACAAATATCATATACTAACTCATGTATGCAGAATCTAGAAAAATGGTACTTAGGAATTTCTCAACGGAGAAACAAATATAGAGAATAGACTTATGGACATGGGGAGAGGGGAGGAGAGGGTGAGATGTAGGGAAAGAGTAACATGGAAATTTACAATACCATATGTAAAAGAGATATCCAACGGGAATTTGGTGTATGTTTCAGGGAACTCAAACAGGGGCTCTGTATCAATCAACCTAGAGAGGTGGGATGGGGAGGGAGATGGGAGGGAGCTTCAAAAAGGAGGGGATATATTTGTATACCTATGGCTGATTCATTTTGAGGTTTGACAGAAAACAGCAAAAATCTGTCTGTAAGGCAATAAATCTGCAATTTAAAAATAAATAAATTTTAAAAAATGATGTTGGAAAACATGAACATCTACAGATCAAAGTTTAGTTCACCATGTATACACGGGTTTATTTCTCTGCTCTCTATTCTATCCCATGGGTCAGAATCAACTTGTGTCTTCACTGATGGATTAATGGATAAAGAAAATAAGATATATGTATGGATAGATAGAAATATTAATATTATTCAGACACAAAAAGGAAAGAGATCCTGCCATTGCTACAATATGGACAAACCTGGAGAAGATTATGCTAAGTGAAATAAGCCAGATACAGACAAACACTGTATGATATCACTTATACATGGAATCAAAAACAAAAGGGGCAATCTCATAGAAACAGAGAGCAGAATGATGGTTGCCAAGAGCTGAGGAAAATGGGTGGATACAGGTCAAAGTATACAAAATTTCAGTTATAAGATGAATGAGTTTGAGGATCTAATGTACAATATGGTACCTATAGTTACTAACTTGGTATTATATACTTGAAATTTGCAGAGATCTTAAGCATTCTCACTACCAGAAATTTAAAGACAGTGAGAGAGAGAGAGAGTTAACTATACGAGGTGATGGATGTGATAATTAACTTGACTGTGATAATGACTTCACAATGTATATGTATTTCAAATCATCACATATACTTTAATTACATTTTTATTTGCTAGTTATTCCTCAGTAAATCTGGAAAGAAAGAAGTTACTAATGATATTGTGAGCTGTGGTAGTTACATAGCCTGTGATGGATATATACTAGTCTCAACGTAAATAGCAGCAACGTCTTTTAGAAGTATAATAACCTCCTCAGAGGATAATAAGCATGATGTTATGTGACTTCTCTTTCTTTTGTACATGCTGTCTTCTTTTGCCAGGGGCTTGTCTTACCAAACTTTAAAGTTACTGACCCTTGAGTATAGTTCTGTTCTGACAGTATCAGCCAAATCTTCTGTACTGACATTTTATGCTATTCTATTCTCTCTTTGCCAACTGCATTTAGTAATGTTACAACCCATCGATGATGCAAGAAACTGTTTTCTTGCCTACTCATCCATTTTCTTGAGATAATGATAATTCATAATTGAAGTCAGGAATTCCATTACATTACTGCTAATGCCAGCAAGTACTGTATGTTTCTTTTAAGTAGATGAAGCAAAGAGTTAGACGTTAGTAACAGATAATGCTTCAATAATACATTATACAAGAGAATTCACTATATCTCTCTAAATAATGGACATAGTGCATGAACGCTGTCATGTCTAACTCTTTGCAACCCCATTGGTTGCAGCCTGCCAGGCTCCTCTTGTCCATGGAATTTTCCAGGCAAGAATAATGGAGTGGGTTGCCATATCCTACTCCAGAGGATCTTCCTAATTTGGGGTTTGAAATTGTACCTGTTGCATCTCCTGCATTGGTAGGCAGATTCTTTACCACTTGTGCCACCTGGGAAGCCCAGTGGATGTGGTGTCTATGTGTTCAAACATGAGTTCAAAATTATCACATTCATTTGCTACAAGGCAAAGTGATATATGTGAAGGAAGCATCTGGAGAAGGTAAAACAGATGTCAGATAATGATAAACTCCAATATACACCCCACAGAATTGCAGGAAAACTGTCATAACTTTGAGTCTTCAACTGCCAAAGTTATGTTTGAAAAGTCATTTTTATTCCCCAGTACTTCAAATTATGCTGCTATGATTTTGTTGTATAAAGTGCTTCATTATTTTAGGCTGCAACAGGATAGAAATAATAATAAATTTCTCTAGGCAGGACAAAACAGTTGCTGTTCATACTGAAAAATAATATTGAGGAGTCTGTAGGGTAATCAAAACTAAAGCGATTGGTTAATTTGCATTATGTGTGTACACAGGCTCTGTTGTAAGAATTTCTTTTTAAAAAAATTCAATTTATTTATTTTAATTGGAGGCCAATTGCTTTACAATATTGCGGTCTTTGCCTTACACTGACATGAAATCAGCCACGGGTGTACATTTGTCGTCCACCCCGAAACCCCCTCCCGCCTCCCTCCCTTTCCCATCCCTCTGGGTTGTCCCAGTGCACTGGCTTTGAGTGCGCTGTTCCATGGGTTGAACCTGGACTGGTCATCTGTTTCACATATGGTAATGTACATGCCTCAATGCTATGCTCTCAAATCATCCCAGCCTCGCCTTCTCCCACAGAGTCCAAAAGTCTGTTTTTCATATCTGTGTCTCTTTTGCTGTCTCGCATATAGGGTTTCATTACCATCTTTCTAAATTCCATATATATGTGTTAATATACTGTATTGGTGCTTTTCTTTCTGACTTGCTTCACTCTCTATAATAGGCTCCAGTTTCATCCACCTCATTAGAACTGATTCAAATGTGTTCTTTTTAATAGCAGAGTAACATTCCATTGTGTATATGTACCACAACTTTCTTATCCATTCATCTGCCGATGAATATCTAGGCTGCTCCCATGTCCAGGCTATTGTAAATAGTGCTTCGTTGGACATTGGGGTACATGTGCCCCTTTCAATTCTGGTTTCCTCAGTGTGTATGCCCAGCAGTGGGGTTGCTGGGTCATATGGCAGTTCTATTTCCAATTTTTTAAGGAATCTCCACACTGTTCTCCATAGTGACTGTATTAGTTTGCATTCCCACCAACAGTGTAGGAGGGTTCCCTTTTCTCCATACCCTCTCCAGCATTTAGTGTTTGTAGACTTTTTGATAGCAACCATTCTGACCAATGTGAGATAGTACCTGATTGTGGTTTTGATTTGCATTTCTCTGATAATGAGTGACGTTGAGCATCTTTTCATGTGTTTGTTAGCCATCTGTATGTCTTCTTTAGAGAAATGTCTATTTCGTTCTTTGCCCCATTTTTTATTGAGTTCATTTATTTTTCTGGTATTGAGCTGCATGAGCTGCTTGTATATTTTTGAGATTAATTCTATGTCAGTTGCTTCATTTGCTGTTATTTTCTCCCATTCTGAAGGCTGTCTTTTCACCTTGCTTGTAGTTTCCTTCATTGTGCAAAGGCTTTTAAGTTTAATTAGGTCCCATTTGTTTGTCTGTGCTTTTATTTCCCATTACTCTGGGAGGTGGGTCATAGAGGATCCTGCTGTGATTTATGTCAGAGAGTGTTTTGCCTATGTTTTCCTCTAGGAGTTTTAAAGTTTCTGGTTTTACATTTAGATCTTTAATCCATTTTGAGTTTATTTGTGTGTGATGTTAGAAAGTGTTCTAGTTTCATTCTTTTACCAGGTGGTTGACTAATTTTTCCAGCACCACTTGTTAAAGAGATGATTGTCTTTTCTCCATTGTATTTTTGCCTTCTTTGTCAAATATAAGATGTCCATAGGAGCATGGATTTATCTCTGGGCTTTATATTTTGTTCCATTGATCTATGTTTCTGTTTTTGTGCCAGTGCCATACTGTCTTGATGAGTGTGGCTTTGTAGTAGAGCCTGAAGTCAGGCAGGTTGATTCCTCCAGTTCCATTCTTCTTTCTTAAGACTGATTTGGCTATTTGAGGGCTTTTTTATATTTCCATACAAAAAGGAAAACTACAGGTCAATATCACTGATGAACATAGATATAAGTATTTATGTATACTAAGTATACATAAATACATAAATACTTAAGTATACATAAATACTTAAGTATTTCTAAGAAGCATTATTTTTAAATTTAGTTTCAGAAAACCAACTTTAAGATATTTCAACTGCATATGAAATAGAGGTAAATTTTTACCAAATTAAGATTGGACACAAAGAATGATAATCTTATGTAAATATGCAGGTAGCCTACAAAAAATATGTTAATAGCCTAGTGTTGCATACTATTTGGGTATAAACTCTCTAATTATGTGAAATATAGAGTTACTATTCTTTAAGTATATACATACTCAGTTTTTCAATCTCTATGATCATAGGACGGTTAACTACTCATCTATTATGATTATTGAATTTGATCAATCTTGAATTCGTCTGTTCTTCAGTTTGAACAGTAAAGATTTCATATCACTACAAATCCCCTGCATAATTTGGTTTTTTTGTTGTTGTTATTGTCATCAAGGGGATGACAAAGCCCACAATATTATATTGTGCTTATGTCTAAAATCACCCAAATACTTTCCAGTTCTTACAGCTTAGTTTCACACAGTTGAAAGCTGTTTATTTTTACTAAGAAAAGTAGTACTTAATTGCTACAGAATATTTAGACAGCAGAGAAATTGTTAAAAAAAATGTAAAGAACAAATAAAATAAGGTACATTTCAAAACTTACACAAAATACTATTAACATTTTTCTGTACTTCTGTCCTTACACACACGGAGACACACAAATATACACATGCAAATGGAATAAAGGATTCATGCGCATAAACTCATTCTATACTATACTGGAATGGAACGGCTCATACAGTGTCAAGGTATTTAGGGAATCAGAGGCTCCAGGAGATGGGTCAGAGTAAATGAGATAAACTTGGTTTTATGTGATATTCTAATATATGATAGTGCTAATCCTTCCACAGTCTTGGTGCTGTTTTCTCTCTTTCTCAGATTCATGTATGCTGCTGCTGCTGAGTCGCTTCAGTCGTGTCCAACTCTGTGCGACCCCAGAGACAGCAACCCACCAGGCTCCCTCGTCTCCAGGCAAGAACACTGGAATAGGTTGCCATTTCCTTCTCCAATGCATGACAGTGAAAAGTGAAAGTGAAGTCTCTCTCAAGTCTTAGCGACCCCATGGACTGCAACCCACCAGGGTCCTCCATCCATGGGATTTTCCAGGCAAGAGTACTGGAGTGGGGTGCCGTTGCCTTCTCCAAGATTCATGTATAG
This sequence comes from Ovis canadensis, assembly GCF_042477335.2. Taxonomy (NCBI): domain Eukaryota; kingdom Metazoa; phylum Chordata; class Mammalia; order Artiodactyla; family Bovidae; genus Ovis; species Ovis canadensis. The sequence goes on along the minus strand of NC_091247.1, from coordinate 132,489,851 downwards.
GTTATAGAATTTAGTGTATTTATACTCGAGATGGGGATTACCAGTTGGCTAGGTGGTAAAGAATCCTCCTGCCAATGTAGGAGACATAAGAGATGTGGGTTGGATCCCAGGGTCAGGAAGATCACCTGAAAGAGGAAATGGCAACCCACTCCAATATTCTTGCTTGGAAAATTCCATGGACAGAGCAGTCTGGCCATGGGCTCGCAATGAGTTTGAAACAACTGGGTGTGCATGGATGCATATTCTAAATACAGACTTTATTTTCTTGTTTACCATGTATACTCTGATACCTGTATCTATGCCTCACAGAAATTAGTTGCTCAAATACATATTGAATGTTCTCATGTATTCTCAAATATTTACTGAAAAATAATCTCAAATAGATGTTTTTCTTCACAGATGCTTAGGAAATCAGAAACAGCACAGAGAATTCAGCTGTTTGGATTCACTTAGGATGGGACATTTTCCATATTGGTGTTTCAGAATGAAAGCATGTCAAGGAAGAAAAACAATATTTGCAATAATTTATCATATTGATGATAACTCTAAGTGGACACACTCAACACAGGTACACACTGCACACAGTGGAGATAAGAGGAAGCTGACACAGAAAGAATGTGCTGGACTGACAGTCTGAGAGTAAGGAACCCCTGAGACAGGGGTACTTGAGCCACTAAGGAAATAAGGGCAGAGAATTAAATGGCTAGTTATGTTGAAATAAGTCAGGATAACAGTAGAGGGTTGAATGGAAAGAGCAAAGTTTATGTGAACAGGCATGCTGTGGGATAGAAACTAATATCTTTGCTAAATAGAGAATACTTAGGTGTTCAGGACATTAGTTTGAAAAGAAGGAAGAAAGGAGGAAAAGGCAGTGGTGAATCACAAATAATGAAAAGATACAAACAAGCAAGAAGGAGTAATAAATTGGAAGTCACTGTTTGATAGGGTTGCAGGGGGAAGGAACCCATACGAAAAAAGCCAAATATTCACTTAGTCAGAGAAATAAAGTCATAAAAAGTGAGATTAAAGATAATTAATAACTTCAGTTCAGTTCATTCATTCAGTCATGTCCGACTCTCTGTGACATGGACTGCAGCATGCCAGGCTTCCCTGTCCATCACCAACTCCCAGAGCTTGCTCAGACCCATATCCATCAAGTTGGTGATGCCATCCAACCATCTCATCCTCAGTCATCCCCTTCTCCTCCTGTCTTCAATCTTGAATTCCCTTCAAGTCACAAGGGAAGCCCATTAATAACTTACTGACCTCAAATCAGGACTTTGTTCTATTTTTTAATATAATTTAAAAAATTTTGCTAGGTAAAAGAAAAATGATAAGAATTATGGGAAAATCAAAAAGGCCTGGTGTGCTGCAGTTCATGGGGGTCACAAAGAATAGGACACGACTGAGCGACTGAACTGAACTGAACTGCATAGAATTTCTAGTTCTCCATTTATGTAATTATTTACAGATAATACTTATATGCACAAATCCATAAATAAATTGATATGAAAGTAAACACAAAATTTTCCAAAAATAGCAGTGACTTTACAATATAGGACTTTTGCTACTGAAAGAATTCACACTATTGTCCAGTCCTCTCTGCCAGAAAAACATTTGGCTGAGCAAGAAATAAACATCTATTATTGCTGTGGGAGTAAGTTGTTAAAAGTCTCAGTTACCTAAACATCAGCATAGCCTTTCATGTGGCAACTGTCTCACATCTGCCTTCTTTTGTGCTTGTCTTCTTACTTCCTTTTTTATATCCCTAAAGAAAACTAAAACAACAAAAAACATACTTCCATGTGTATGTGCTAAGTCGCTTCAGTCATGTCCAACTCTGTGATCCTATGGACCATACCCCACCAGACTTCTCTCTCCACGGGAATCTCCAGGCAAGAATACTAGAGTGGATTGTCATACCCTTAACCAGGGCATCTTCCCCACCCAGGGATAGAACTCAGGTCTCCTGCAGTGCATGCAGATTCTTTACCATCTGAGCTATTAGGGAAGTACAATGAACAACAATCCTTTAAAAGGTAAATGGCAGAAAGTGAAGAAAAACTAGAGTCTCTTGATGAAGGTGAAAAAGGAGAGTGAAAAAGTGGTTTTAAACTCAACATTTGAAAAACTAAGATCATGGCATCAGGTCCCATCACTTCATGGCAAATAGATGGGGAAAAAGTGAAAACTGTCAGATTTCATTTTCCTGGGCTCCAAAATCACTGCAGGCAGTGACTGCAGCCAAATTAAAAGATTCTTGCTCCTTGGAGGAAAAACTATGACAAACCTAGATGGCATATTAAATAGCAGAGACATCACTTTGATGACAAAGGTCCATATAGTCAAAGATACGATTTTTCCAGTAGTAATCTATGATTGTGAGAGTTGGACCGTAAAGAAGGCTGAGTGTTGAAAAACTGATGCTTTTGAACTGCAGTGCTGGAGAAGACTCTTTGAGAGCCCCTTGGACAGCATGGAGATCAAATGAGTCAACTCTAAAGGAAATCAACTCTGAATATTCATTGGAAGGACTTATACTGAGGCTCCAATACTTTGGCCACCTGATGCAAAGCACCAACTCATTGGAAAAGACACTGTTGCTAGGAAAGACTGAGAGCAAGAGGAGAGTGGGCGACAGAGGAAGAGATGTTAGATGGCATCACTGACTCAATGGACCTGAGTCTGAGCAATCTCAGGGAGATAGTGAAGGACAGGGAAGCCTGGCATGCTGCAGTTCACGGGATCCCAAAGAGCTGGACATGACTTAGCAACTGAACAGCAACATAAGTTGAACACTTTCAAGTTAGGTTGAACAAAGTATTTGATTGTGGTTAGTACTCTTGCCTGGAAAACCCCATGGACAGAGGAGCCTGGTGGATTGCAGTCCATGGGGTCGCTAAGAGTTGGACACGACTGAGTGACTTCCCTTTCACTTTTCACTTTCCTGCATTGGAGAAGGAAATGGCAACCCACTCCAGTGTTCTTGCTTGGAGAATCCCAGGGATGGAGGAGCCTGGTGGGCTGCTGTCTATGGGGTCACACAGGGTCGGACACGACTGAAGCGACTTGGTAGCAGCAGCAGCAGTAATCATGTAGCGGTAGGAGGCTAGTCAGAATGGTAATAAGGAAAGAAGCAATAACGTTTCTCTACGTTTAGAATCAAACCAAATATTGTGGATTCTTAGTTTAAGACCAAATTTAAATTGTCTTGTAGAGTTTATTTACTTGGGCACACATGACTTCCAGTTTTTCCAGGGTAAAAACAAGATTTTCACAGATCTAAAATAATCTCATAAGGCTTGGGGAATATTTTTCCTCTTACAAAATATTTTGGTGAGTTAAGGAACCAGAATTATAAAAATAAATATTAAATTTTGTGTTCAATGTCATGAATTTTATGAGATGACAAACTTTATGTAAAATTTATCTCAAAAACTGATGAAAGAATTCTGAAATGAATACTAAGCATGCATATGGAACATTTCTAACATATTTGATTTCTAACTTTCAGTATATATATTTTAAATATTCAAGAATGACATCTAGCACCCTTTTTTAGAACTACACCAGAAGATAACATGTCTGTCTTATTCATCAGTTCATTCCAGGGATTACTATACCGCTTAACCAATTGTAGAAATTCACTGATTTTTTTACTATTATAAAAACCATGGGCTAATTTTATCTGTAGAAATACATCATTTATCCTTAACACTCATTTTTTAAACAAATGGTGTTGGGAAAATTGGATATCTATACACAAAAGAATGAGTTAGACTATGACCTCACAGCAAATACACAAATCAATTTAAAATGCATTCAGGAAGTTCAAAAAAGAGACAACATAGATATACCTATGACTGATTCATTTTGATGTTTGGCAGAAATCAACAAAATTTTGTAAAGTGATTATCCTTCAAGTAAAAAATAAATTTAAAAAAAAAAGCACTCCAAGACCTAAAAGTAAGAGCTAAAACTATAACACCCCTAGAAGAAAACATAGGTGTATATCTTCCTGTTCTTGGTTTAGGCAATTTTTTGATATGACATCAAAAGCATAAGCAAGCAAACAGAAAAATAAATTTAACTTTTAGCAATAGCAAAATCTTTCATACTGTAAAGAACACCATCAAGATATGAAAGTAAACCCATAGAATTGTACAATTTAAGCAGCTGAAATGTATGCTATATACATAATATTTTAATAAAGCTGTTAAAAATAAGAAATTAGATCAATTTAGGAAAAAAAGTGAAAGACCTGCATAGTAAACACTATGAAACATTTCCAAAAGAATAAAAGAGTTTCTAAACAAATGAAGTTTCTATCCGTAGATTGGAAGATTGAATATTGTGCATGTCGAAGAATTGATTCTTTTGAACTGTGGTGTTGGAGAAGACTCTTGAGAGTCCCTTGGACTGCAAGGAGATCCAACCAGTCCATTCTGAAGGAGATCAGCCCTGGGATTTCTTTGGAAGGAATGATGCTAAAGCTGAAACTCCAGTACTTTGGCCACCTCATGCGAAGAGTTGACTCATTGGAAAAGACTTATGATGGGAGGGGTTGGGGGCAGGAGAAGAAGGGGACGACAGAGGATGAGATGGCTGGATGGCACTGATTCGATGGACGCGAGTCTGAGTGAACTCCAGGAGTTGGTGATGGACAGGGAGGCCTGGTGTGCTGCGATTCGTGGGGTCGCAAAGAGTCAGACATGACTGAGCGACTGAACTGAACTGAAGATGTTAGATGTTTTGCTAATTGATCTATAGACTCAAAGGGATTCTAAGTAAAACCTGATTAAGTTTGTTTTGGTAAAGACTGGCAAGTTTATTTTAAAATTCATGGGGAAAAGCAGAGGAACTAGAATAGCCAAACAAATTTGTAAAAGACTACAATAGAGAACTAATATGACTTCAAGATTTACATAAAGCTACAGCAACTAAAAAAACCATAGTCACAAAAAGATGGAAAGAATGTTTTTAGACAGAGAGATATACTTACACATAGATAGCTATTTTATTTTTTAAAGAGTGTAAATGAAATTTATTGGAGAAGGCATTGTCTTTTCAACAAATGAGGTATTATTAAGAAAACAATTTAACTTTGACCCATATCTTGTTTGTTACATGAGAATTAACTTAAAATGGGTAACTGACATAGATGTGGACTCTAAAATTATGTAATAATAAGAGAGAATAGAAAACATTATCAAAAACATTATCTGTGAGAGAAAAACTTGACGTACTGGACTACCAAATTAAGACCTTCTGTTCTTTGAAAGATACAGATAGGAAAGGGAAAAATATTTAGAAATCACATAATTGATTAAAAAATTATATCTCCAATATATAAAGAAAACGAAAAACACAATAATAAAAAATTTTAATAGACAAAATATTCCATTCAACTCCTAGGTGGAACAATGGGGAAAAAATGGTTGCATATGTTTGAGAAAGGACTTCTTTATTAATCTTAATTGAAACTTCCTTCATGATTTCTCTTAAACTAGAAAAAAATTAAAATATCTACCAACATGAGATTGCATGAACAAATGGTTTATCTTTATCCAGTAGAGTTTAATGATTCAAAATAAATATATAAACAAGTTAGTGCTATACACAATGACTTGGCTGAATCTCACAAATACAAAAAAGCACATAAAAGAATAATGATTCTTGACTATGTGGAATTCAAATATCAGGAAGACTTACTGAGGTTATAGAAATATAAATATAACCTTCATAGCTGACTATTGAAAGGAAATGGACCACAAAGAAATTTTCTCAGGTCATGGAAGATTTTTATAACAGCTATCATGGTTTCAATTTAAATATCATATGACTAAAAGACTCAAACTCTTAAAAAACCTCTTTTAAAGATATAAGAATATACAGAAAAATGAGAACAAGTTTAACAGTTAAGATTGTTAAAAGAGATAGAGAAAATTTTCATCAGCTCTAAGCCAATGATACTGGATAGATAAAATCAATCTGTGGTTTATTAAAGCGTCACATTCTGAAGTAGTGAAGCCATAACTGCCAAAAAACTACTATTTTCTTCTCTAACAGATATCCTTTTGGTTGAAAAATCCAAGGATTATTGTTAACTAGAATAGTGGATGCTTGTAAAGAAACAATTTACTCATTGGTATCATACTTTTCCACCATTAATTAAAATTCTAGAAATGAAAATTCTATAACCTAAGTTTTAATCCTGATCAAATTGAAACTGGGCTTCCCTGGTGGCTCAGAGGTTAAAGTGTCTGCCTCCAATGTGGAAGACCTGGGTTCGATCCCTGGGTCAGGAAGATCCTTTGGAGAAGGAAATGGTAACCCACTCCAATATTCTTGCCTGGAGAATCCCATGGACAGAGAAGCCTGGTAGGCTACAGTCCACAGGATCACAAAGAGTCAGACAGGACTGAGCGACTTCACTTTCACTTTCACTTTCAAATTGAAATTTACATGAAATGACAGTACCAGTCATAAAACACTGATGAAAGAAATCAAAGAGGACACTAATAGATGGAGAAATATACCATGTTCATGGATCGGAAGAATCAATATAGTGAAAATGAGTATACTACCCAAAGCAATTTACAAATTCAATGCAATCCCTGTCAAGCTACCAGCCACATTTTTCACAGAACTAGAACAAATAATTTCAAGATTTGTATGGAAATACAAAAAGCCTCGAATAGCCAAAGCAATCTTGAGAAAGAAGAATGGAACGGGAGGAATCAACTTGCCTGACTTCAGGCTCTACTACAAAGCCACAGTCATCAAGACAGTATGGTACTGGCACAAAGACAGACATATAGATCAATGGAACAAAATAGAAAGCCCAGAGATAAATCCACACACATATGGACACCTTATCTTTGACAAAGGAGGCAAGAATATACAATGGAGTAAAGACAATCTCTTTAACAAGTGGTGCTGGGAAAACTGGTCAACCACTTGTAAAAGAATGAAACTAGATCACTTTCTAACACCGTACACAAAAATAAACTCAAAATGGATTAAAGATCTAAATGTAAGATCAGAAACTATAAAACTCCTAGAGGAGAATATAGGCAAAACACTCTCAGAAATAAATCACAGCAGGATCCTCTATGATCCACCTCCCAGAATTCTGGAAATAAAAGCAAAAATAAACAAATGGGATCTAATTAAAATTAAAAGCTTCTGCACAACAAAGGAAAATATAAGCAAGGTGAAAAGACAGCCTTCTGAATGGGAGAAAATAATAGCAAATGAAGCAACTGACAAACAACTAATCTCAAAAATATACAACCAACTTATGCAGCTCAACTCCAGAAAAATAAACGACCCAGTCAAAAAATGGGCCAAAGAACTAAATAGACATTTCTCCAAAGAAGACATACGGATGGCTAACAAACACATGAAAAGATGCTCAACATCACTCATTATTAGAGAAATGCAAATCAAAACCACAATGAGGTACCACTTCACACCAGTCAGAATGGCTGCGATCCAAAAATCTGCAAGCAATAAATGCTGGAGAGGGTGTGGAGAAAAGGGAACCCTCCTACACTGTTGGTGGGAATGCAAACTAGTACAGCCACTATGGAGAACAGTGTGGAGAATCCTTAAAAAATTGCAAATAGAACTCCCTTATGACCCAGCAATCCCACTTCTGGGCATACACACCGAGGAAACCAGAATTGAAAGAGACACATGTACCCCAATGTTCATCGCAGCACTGTTTATAATAGCCAGGACATGGAAACAACCTAGATGTCCATCAGCAGATGAATGGATAAGAAAGCTGTGGTACATATACACAATGGAGTATTACTCAGCCGTTAAAAAGAATTCATTTGAATCAGTTCTGATGAGATGGATGAAACTGGAGCCGATTATACAGAGTGAAGTAAGCCAGAAAGAAAAACACCAATACAGTATACTAACACATATATATGGAATTTAGGAAGATGGCAATGACGACCCTGTATGCAAGTCAGGAAAAAAGACACAGATGGGTATAACGGACTTTTGGTCTCAGAGGGAGAGGGAGAGGGTGGGATGATTTGGGAGAATGGGAATTCTAACATGTATACTATCATGTAAGAATTGAATCGCCAGTCCATGTCTGACGTAGGGTGCAGCATGCTTGGGGCTGGTACATGGGGATGACCCAGAGAGATGTTGTGGGGAGGGAGGTGGGAGGGGGGGTCATGTTTGGGAATGCATGTAAGAATTAAAGATTTTAAAATTTAAAAAAATAAAATAAAATTAAAAAAATTTAAAAATAAATAAATAAATAAATAAATAGCCAAATAAACTTCTAAAATACGTAAATCTCGTAAATTGTAAAATTTGTCTTGTAAAACTTTGTTGTGTGAGACACACCAATACATGAATAGATGTGTCATATTAGGAATTCAAGTAGAGGATGGTTTTATTAAGAAAGATTGGTGCCATAGCAATTAATAAGCAAGGTAAATAGAAGTCAAGTCTAACAAAATGTGTATAAACATTGTTACAAAGCCAAAGGCTATCCAAAGTAATTCATAACCACAAGAACTTTAGGGTCAAGTCATACTTCAAAAATGAATATTAAACTTTTACACACAATATAATAAAAATGAAGTACTTGTACAAGTGTGTGGACATTTACATTGTGTGCTTGTGTGTGTGTTACAGGCAGAGGGAAAGAGAAGGTGTACTTCAGGAAGTGAGAAGATTAAAGAACATCAACTCTATCAACTCAAACAGGAGTAATCTAATATACTTGGACATGAAAATTCAGTAAGTATGTACAGAAGAATAAAATTTTCTCCTCAAAGAATAAAAAACATGAAATCAAAAACATGAGACAGTTTTCTCTTAAGAAGAAAGGTTGTTATTAAAAACAATTATAAAACAATCTTTGGACCTTTTTTTTTTTTTTCAGATGAAGTATAATTACAAGGCCTCATCTCCCAGAAGATTAAGGTGGACATTAAAGGCTCAGTTCAGAATACCTTTTGTCATATTCTTTTTTCTCTTCATGGATTATCATCTTTTCTCTGTTTCCTGAAACACAGGATGCAGAAAAAAATCTTTCTTATATTTATTAAAAACTTTGTCTTCATCATTTATATCATCATGAATATACTCATGTCAAGTGTAGTGAAATATGTTTTTGATAATACATGACATCATAAACTATAGGCAATGTAAGCTAAAATAAAAGCTTATTATTTAGTTTTGTGTTTTTTTAAACTTATAATAAATTTATGAAAAATTATAGATTTTTCTTTCTGACTTCCCCTGGGTATTTGTTCCCTAGCCATACATACCACAAATATAAATTTCTAAAGTTGATGGAGAATTTTATTCCACTGACTCTCTCCTTCTTAGCTGAATAAATTAAATTTATATGTGCCTCTGGCTCCAATACTGGCCATAACAAGGTAACTACTGATGGACAATTAGCCTTCCTTTCATACATAACTATAAACCTGCATGAGTATGAGGTAACTGTTAGCAGTCACAGAACAATGGGCAGCAAAAGGCTAAATTCTTGAGAGAAACGAAACTCAAGGTGGATCACCCTGGGCCCTTTCCAAAGAGATAAAGTAGGCAATCCAAAGTGAAATCAGTCGTGAATATTCATTGGAAGAACTGATGCTGAAGTTGAAGCTCCAATACTTGGGTCATCTGATGTGAAGAGCTGACTCATTGGAAAAGACAGTGATGCTGGGAAAGATAGAAGGCAAGAGGTGATGGGGACAACAGAGGATGAGATGGTTGGATGGCATCACCAACTCAATGAACACAAGTTTGTGCAAACTCCAGGAGATAGTGAAGGACAGGGAAACCTGGCGTGCTGCAGTGCATTGGGTCGCAAACAGTCAGACACAGCTGAGCCACTGAACAACAAGTTCTTAATGATTGTGCAAGAAGACAGAGACCAAGCAAAGGACCATGAACTGTGGAGCTGAGGAGGCTCCACGGAATCAGCATTGTGTCCTTTTGCAGCAGCTGTAATCTACGGGAAATGGCACTGGAGAAAAACGGAGCGATATGTAAGTAGAGTAATGAAAGTGAAAGTGAAGTAGCTCAGTCGTATCTGACTCTTTGCAATCGCATGAACTGTAGCCTACCAGGCTCCTCCCTCCATGGGATTCTCCAGGCAAGAATACTGGAGTGGGTTGCCATTTCCTTCTCCAATACGTCAAGATAAATAGAGTTAATCCAAGAAAGCAAGGTTGGTTTAATATTCTAATGTTAAAAATTATTATATTAACAAAGTAAAAGAGAAAAATTCATTTTTTCAACTCAATAGATGCAAAAAATATACTTAAAAATATTATCTATTCATGATAAAAAAAAAAAACATGGGAAACTAGAAATAAAATGGAATTTCTGGAAACTGATAACAGGCATGTATTAAAAACCTACAGTTAACATTATGCTTAATGGCAAACTATTGAATGTTCTCCCTCTAAATAGGAAACAAGACAACTTTACTCCTCAGTATTTACTAAAGAAAAATACAAAGGCCCACAAAATCCCATGAGCATTAATGTTTATGATATTCTATTTATACTAGACAAAAGCAGGAAACAACCCAAGTGCTCATCAATAGGGAAGTGGATAAAGAAATTATGGTATACTCATAAAGAGGGATAATACCCATCAATAAAGAGCAATTAACTCTGGTAACAACATGGACGGATCTCAGAAACATTATGCTAAGTGAATGGAAGCAGATATAAGAAAAACATATTTTTGTATAATTTCCTTTAGATGACATTCTGAAATAGTTAAAGCTAACTCATACTGAGAAAAAATAATTTTATGGTTGCTTAGTGACAAAGATGAAGGGGAGCCTGTTGCAAAGTGTCTCCTGGGAATTTTCCTTAGTGATAGAAATGTTGTATATGTCAACTTAGGTAGGGATTATATGAAGTTATACATTTGTCACAACTAATTCAGTTCTATGCTACAAATGTATGCTTTGCATTGCAAGTAAATTATACCTAGATAAAGTTAACTAGCAAAAATAAATATAAAACGTGCTATTTCGCAATTTTCTGAACTTAAAAATAACAACTTGGTTTATTTTACCTTGACACAATCATCATAAGAAATGGAAGCAGTCATACTTCTTTACCTAGTGGCTCATGGAAGGATCTTTGGGTCAGGCAGACACAGTTCTGCCCAATAATTATTGGGTATCTTTCATCTGCCTGGAATCATGCAAGAAATCCAGGACATAATAATGCACAGAACACAGTATCCCCAGAAGCACAAAGTCTAATGAAGAACTAGGACATTAGGACATTCAGCTAGTAATTGAAACTTACTAAGATGCAGTTGCTACTAAAGCAAACTGGGGATGTTAATACTTATTCCCCTTGATGTTCTAAGGATAAAAGTAGGTAAAGCACACAGATCAATAGTTCTAGATAATAACAAAGGCTCAATAAATTACAATTTGAAAAATTACTGGAAAAAATAAAAGCAAACAAAATAAAGCCCATGTGGCAAAAGGAATAATAAAAATTTATTTTAAAATTGTAGAACAGTGTAAAATAATGTAAAATAATATAAAAATAATGGTACAAAATATGAGACAAGAAACATTGGCACAAATAGATGGGCATAGTCTTTTAAAACTTCCACAGTAGAGTAGATTACTATCATGCCATATAAACTTACAGAGACTATAAAATAGTAGAAATTTCCTAATTCAATTTGCTAAGCTAGTATGACTCTGAAACGAAAACCTGATTAAAATAGAGTACAAAAAAATAAACAGTAGTATATATTGACCTATAGGTATAGATGTATTCATTGTAAGTAAATTATTAGCATATCAATTCCAACAATAGGGTGAAACAGTAGAACTTGTTGAGGTAGAGTTTATTCTGGGAACAGAAGGACAGTTTAACATTAGGAAATCCACTAATGCTTTTCTTGACATTAATAATTAAAGAATGAAAAAAAAACTTATGATCATCTCTAAAGATTAAAAAAAACACACACATCATAAAATTCAACATCCATTTTGACTTTTAAAAGCTTTTAGTAAATTAGAAGTTATTAAAGATAATAACCACTACTTTAAGTGATATAATTTTATGCCTAGAAAACCTAACATAATCATTTGAAAGATATCCAGAATACTGAGTATTCCATTACAAATGTCTATGTATATGATAAATATGCCCTTGGAAATTATTGGATATTTTCTGTGCCAACTGTTAACTTTTCAGAAAAATAATTAAAGGACAAGATATAAAAATCTGGGGGTCTCCCCAAATATGGAGACTTATATGAAGAAAACTGAAAAACCTTACTTAGAAACTTATAGAAATGAAGAAAAGAGAAAAATAATATTACAATGCTGAATATTTTCCAAATTAATTCCTGAAATTACTGCTTTTCATGTACTACATAGTAATTTCAAACATTGTTTTCTTGTTTTTTTCTTTTAATTGGAGGCTAATTACTTTACTATATTGTGGTGGTTTTTGCCATACATTGACATGAATCAGCCACGGGTGTTTTCTATTAATAGTTCTTCCACAGGAAACATCTATGTAGCTTTCAATACCAAGGACGAATTTCTCCCCCTCCTAAATTTTTCACTGAAGTCTCAGCTATTCTGTTCTCTGGCCTTCCAAAGGTCTTTTCCCAGGAAACTTAAATTGCTGCTGATTTTTTGTTGGCAACTTTACATGCTTGATACTCTATGTTAACAGAGGTCATTAACTAAGCCTACAATATGGTTGGCACAGATATTCAATATTATTTTGCTAATTAAATATTTAGTCCCTAAATCCATGGAAAAGCATTCTGAATTATTGGTGGGCAGCTTCTAACTTCAATTATTTCTGGAAATATTTGAAGTACAAAACAGATTACAGTCTGTATAGTTAAATGAGAATACTTTTAAATACTCACTTTCAATTTTAAATGTGTAGATTTCTTACAGAGAATCTCTGAGTGAATGCAAAATGTATTCATCTAACCAATGCAGAAGCCTCAACACGTGCACCAAAACAAGCCTCAGTTTCCTCAGTCATGGGATTCAACATATCCTTTTATTTCTCTTCACAAAAGCTCCATTTTCTCCCTATGGTTGCATATTTCTGAGAATGCTCTGCCATCTTCCTTTGCTCACGTCCAGGTTCACTTGAAGCCTAGGTAGACAATTATCTACATGCTTAATCTTCCCACCTCAGTGCCTCTCTGCCTCTTACCTGGAGGATTCTTCTGACACTAGGGGAGCTTGTTGCAGGGGCATCTGAAGGTCCTGGGTCAACAGTAAATCAATGTTGCAGCCCTCCTCAGCCTGCCATGGGAAGCCTTCCAAAGGAAAGTTCAAATTCTCTCTCCCACTCTCTCTTTTAGCTAGTTTTGCAAAGTTATCACATTAAAGATGTCTTTGGCCAATATAAGTTTAGTTTTTATCAGCCTAATTGAAATGTGTGACATATAATCCATTGAAAACGTAAAACTGAGGCTAAAACAGTACACTCTGTTAACCAACTTTCTGCCCATATGTTGACTATAGCACGCTAAAGAATTACATTTGGCTTGTAGCAGTGAAGAATAAAACAGTCTAAAGCCCTTACATTCCTATATATACATTGCATGTATGTGTACACAGATACACAAGAACCTTAAAGACTAAGTCCAAGAGTCAGTCTTAATGTGTTAGCTTGATTTGAGGCATCTTGTCGTGTTTTTTATATTTGACATAAAATCTCAGAATAATTTCACCCAATGTATCTTAAATTTATGACAATACCTTTTGCATTTGATGAAAACACATATTTCTGAATGGTGTCAAAAATAGCTATCGATTTTCTTTTCAATAGAGTGCAAAACAAACATTCCTAACTCTATTCTTGAAGATTCTTTGCAGTTTCCTGAATTTTTCATATCATTGAATTTTTTTCTTTTGCCCAGTCAATTAATATTGACAATGCTCCACCAACAGACTTCCTGCTATTACAAATGCTTGTACTATCTGGCAGAATTCAATACACTTACTGCTTCTTAGAATTAAATCTGCCTCCCCATTTATGAATAGCAAAATATTCTTTCTGAAGTTTACAATATTCTTTAAACCTACGTGTCAGAATTACTCTTTGACATTCAGAAGCATCACAAAGTAAACAAATCTTTTATATTTCTGCTTAAATGGTTATATATTTTAAATTTTTTTCTACTTAGAATGATATCAGGTAAAGCAATAAGTTTAACTGTAAAAAAAATGCCACTAGACTAATTACTTTGAAAGAACAGAAAATATTCTTATTTATTAGTAAATTGTTAAAGTCACAGACTACAAATTTTCACTAAAATTTGGGTGAATTATATTGTAGCTGCAGCAGGTTATCTGTAGTTTTTCCTTTTTTTTCTTCATCTAAATCATAATATCTGTTGGGTACTTAGTTTCAAATCCTTCTAAAAACCTGGGACCAATACAATGCCACTCAGATGATAATTATATCTACTACTGTGGGCAGGAATCCCTTAGAAGAAATGGAGTAGCAATCATGGTCAACAAAAGAGTCTGAAATGCAGTACTTGGATGCAATCTCAAAAACAACAGAATGATCTCTGTTCATTTCCAAGGGAAACCATTCAATATCATGGTAATCCAAACCTATGCCCAACCAGTAATGCTGAAGAAGCTGAAGTTGAATGGTTCTATGAATACCTACAAGACCTTTTAGAACTAACACCCAAAAAAGATGTCCTTTTCATTATAGGGGACTGGAATGCAAAAGTAGGAAGTTAAGAAACACCTAGAGTCACAGGCAAATTTGGCCTTGGAGTATGGAATGAAGCAGGGCAAAGGCTAATAGAGTTCTGCAAAGAGAACACACTGGTCATAACAAGCACTCTCTTCCAACACACAAAAGAAGACTCTACACATGGACATCACCAGATGGTCAACACCGAATTCAGATTGATTATATTCTTTGCAGCCAAAGATGGAGAAGCTCTATACAGTCAAAGAAACAAGACAGGAAGCTGACTATGGCTCAGATCATGAACTCTTTATTGCCAAATTCAGACTTAAATTGAAGAAAGCAGTGAAAACCAGTAGACCATCCAGGTATGACCTAAATCAAATCCCTTAGGACTATACAGTGGAAGTGAGAAATAGATTTAAGGGACTAGATCTGATACAGTGCCTGATGAACAATGGATGGAGGTTTCCAACATTGTACGGGAGACATGGATCAAGACCATCCCCATGGAAAAGAAATGCAAAAAAGCAAAATGGCTGTCTGAGGAGGCCTTATAAATAGCTGTGAAAAGAAGAGAAGCAAAAAGCAAAGGAGAAAAGGAAAGATATAAGTATCTGAATGCAGAGTTCCAAAGAATAGCAAGGAGAGATTTTTTTTAAAAAAGCCTTCATCAGCAATCAATGCCAAGAAATAGAGGAAAACAACAAAATGGGAAAGACTAGAGATCTCTTCAAGAAAATTAGAGATACCAAGGGAACATTTCATGCAAAGATGGGCTCAATAAAAGACAGAAATTGTATGAAGGAGAAGATATTAAGAACAGGTGTCAAAAATACACAGAAGAACTGTACAAAAAAGAGCTTCACAACCCAGATAATCACGATGGTGTGATCACTCATCTAGAGCCAGACATCCTGGAAGGTGAAGTCAAGTGGGCCTTAAAGCATCACTATGAACAAAGCTAGTGGAGGTGATGGAATTCCAGTTGAGCTATTTCAAATCCCAAAAGATGATGCTGTGGAAGTGTTGCACTCAATATGCCAGCAAATTTGGAAAACTCAGCAGTGGCCACAGGACTGGAAAATGGCAGTTTTCATTCCAATCCCAAAGAAATGCAATGCCAAAGAATGCTCAAACTACCGCACAATTGCACTCATCTCACATGCTAGTAAAGTAATGCTCAAAATTCTTCAAGCCAGGCTTCAGCAGTACGTGAACTGTGCACTTCCAGATGTTCAAGCTGGTTTTAGAAAAAGCAGAGGAGCCAGAGATCAAATTGCCAACATCTGCTGGATCATTGAAAAAGAAAGAGAGTTCCAGAAAAACATCTATGTCTGCTTTATTGACTATGCCAAAGCCTTTGACTGTGTGGATCACAATAAACTGTGGAAAATTCTGAAACAGATGGGAATACCAGACCACCTGACCTGCCTCTTGAGAAACCTCTTTGCAGGTCAGGAAGCAACAGTTAGAACTGGACATGGAACAACAGACTGGTTCCAAATAAGAAAAGGAGTACGTCAAGGCTGTATATTGTCACCCTGCTTATTTAACTTCTATGCAGAGTACATCATGAGAAGTGCTGGGCTGGAAGAAGCACAAGCTGGAATCGAGATTGCCAGGAGAAATATCAATAACCTCAGATATGCAGATGACACCATCCTTATGGCAGAAAGTGAAGAGGAACTAATTTGATGAAAGTGAAAGAGGAGAGTGAAAAAGATGGCTTAAAGCTCAACATTCAGAAAACGAAGATCATGGCATGTGGTCCCATCACTTCATGGGAAATAGATGGGGAAACAGTGGAAACAGTGACAGACTTTATTTTGGGGGCTCCAAAATCACTGCAGATGATGACTGCAGCCATGAAATTAAAAGGCACTTACTCCTTGGAAGGAAAGTTATGAGCAACCTAGATAGTATATCAAAAAGCAGAGATTACTTTGCCAACAAATGTCCATCTAGTCAAGGCTATGTTTTTTCCAGTGGTCATGTACGGATGTGAGATTTGGACTGTGAAAAAAGCTGAATGCTGAAGAATTGATGATTTTGAACTGTGATATTGGAGAAGACTCTTGAGAGTCCCTTGGACTGCAAGGAGATCCAACCAGTCCATCCTAAAGGAGATCAGTCTTGAGTGTTCATTGGAAGGACTGATGCTGAAGCTGAAACTCCAATACTTTGGCCACCTGATGCGAAGAGTTGACGCATCAGATAGGATTGGGGGCAGGAGGAGAAGGGGACGAAAGAGGATGAGATGGCTGGATGGCATCACCCACTCAATGGACATGAGTTTGAGTGAACTCCGGGAGTTGGTGATGGACAGGGAGGCCTGGCATGCTGTGATTCATGGGGTCGCAAAGAGTTGGACACGTTGAGCGACTGAACTGAACTGAATAATGTCACACTAAATTCAGGAAGATTTTCTTCTTAGTAACTATTTTTATTTAATTCTAATAAGAGAACATTAAAATATGAGAAGATGGAAAATTAACAGATACTACTAAGAGAATTATTCTTACGTTTCCGGGATCTTTTTTTTTTTGGTTTTCTCTTGTATCAGACTATGTATTCTTCATGTGAGCTATTCTTTCTTGAGAGATTTTCCCTTGGATTTCCTATTTTCTCATGTACTATTAGAATGATATGAAGATGATGGCCTCCATACTAAGAAAACAAGCCAGCGTAGCTTTTTAAGAAAAAAAATAAATAAATAGGAAAGTTACTGAAACCTTTTTTTAATCACTAAAGAGCAGACTTCTTTTTTGTATTATTATAATCCTTCACCTATAGTTACTGTATTATAGAAGATGCCCTGAAGTGAACACTAGACCATGGGTTTAGAAAAGAAAGCATCAGTCTACTCAGCCTGAGCCTAAAACCCCAGCTTTAGGTGACAGCTATAAAAGAAGTCCAGTCTGGTTCACCAGAGCAAGAGACCACACAACATATTTGAAAGTCCAAGCCAAAGCCATAGAGCAATGTTCTAGAAACAAAGCCATTTTTCAGAATTGCCTACAGACCCTTTTCAAAAACCCAGAATCTTGAATTTGTTCTAGAGAATTAGGTCTTCTGAGAATTGGACAAAAGCAGCTCAATTAAAAAAAAAAATGTGAAAATGATTCAGGTGTGCAGTCAGGATGAGGATAACTGGTCTATTTATAAAGAATATACCTTTTCACTAAATGATGTTTTTCCATAAAACCCCCATGGAGGTTCGTATATAAAACATTCTTGAACCTGATATGATAGTATTTGAATGAAATTCCATGATAAAATAGAATTTGAAATTAATAAACTTTTGTGCAGCTGCTTGGCTTTTAACATATACCTATAAATATCATGCTATAATATACAAACAAGGTCTGGATACTAAATACTGAATCTAACCTCACTGATTGAATTGTAAAATATAAAAAAATGAAAAAATGAACTCTAAGACAGCATATAATTTTAAATTATATTCTATTTTCTATGTATGCTTTTAATGTAATAGTTGCATTATTTTTAAGTAAAGAATAAATTAATTTTATTCAAATTTAATCCAACTTTTATGTTGATTCATGATGTCATTTCAAATATCCTTTATCCCTTTCTTTTCATTTAGGATGAGTTTTTGTTGTCAGCATACCACTGTATTTGTATTTAAAATTTTTACCTTGTGACTCTCCTTAATTAGGAGAGTCAAGGGTAACAATGATAAAGATAACATTTATTATCAAAATTGTGGCATTATTTCTATTTATGCCAGGACCACTATGCTGGACAACAGGGACATGCAGTTACCCAATAAATGGTCCTAAACAAATGCCAAATCCCTACAGAGAATACTTATCTTAGTTTTTTAAAAATAAGTAGAAAAATCTTTCTTAACACAAATAAGTATTCTTAATATGTTTTTCCTTAATATTAAAATTGAATATTGATTTTTCAGAGTGTTAGTTTATTAAATAGGTGGTAGAAGTAAAATATAGGTTAGACACAAATTTTCCTGATGTCACCAATCCTTTTATATTTTTGTTAGTTGTTTTCTTACTGACAGTGGCCAAAAAGGACACTCTCTACCCTCACTGGGGGAAAGTGTGTGTACACATCTTAGACCAGAGTTACACAGGCTTTTATAAGTAAGCTTTCAGCATAGAAATTTACAATACCATATGTAAAATAGATGGAGAAGGAAATGGCACCCTGCTCCAGTATTCTTGCCTGGAGAATCCTGTGGATAGAGGAGCCTGGTGGGCTGCTGTCCATTGGGGTTGCACAGAGTTGGACACGACTGAAGTGACTGAGCACATGCATGCATTGGAGGAGGAAATGGCAACCCACTCCAGTATTCTTGCCTGGAGAATCCCAGGGACAGAGGAGCCTGGTGGGCTGCCGTCTATGCAGTGGTTCAGAGTCAGACATAACTAAAGCGACTTAGCAGCAGCAGCAGCAGCAGCAGCAGCATGTAAAATAGGTAGCCAATGGGAATTTCCTGTATGACTCAGGAACTCAAACAGGGGCTCTGTGACAAGCTGAAGGGTGGGATGGGAAGGGAGATAGGAGGGAGGTCCAGGAGGGAAGGGACATGGGTTTACCCATGGCTGATTCTTATTGATGTATGACAGAAAACCACAAAATTCTGTAAAACAATTATCCTTCAATTAAAAACTGAAAAAAATATAATGAAAAAAAAAGCAAAGAAATATGCTGAATTCACTGGTCCAATTAAAAAAAAAAAAAGACTTCTGACAAACTTTGAAATAGCTGCCAGTTCTTGCTAAGATTTTTCAGATCACTATAAGCCATTCATCTCTGGAAATTTCTTCAGCTTGGTCAAGGAAAGAATGTGACATCTAAAGTCATTTTTATTTTCACATATTGGGAAGAAAGTATGTATATCAGACACAGACATATATTACTTGATAGATTCCATCTTAGCATTGGCTATTCCTGTAAAAATACATATTTTTGAACATTTTAAGCACCACTATCATGACTTCAACCTGTTTTTCAAAATAACTTTATAGAACCAGAAGTTGAGTCTTTACTCTCTACTGATCTCCATGTGCTTACAAAATAAATTATAATATTTATTTTTTCCAAAGATATTGAGGATGCAAAGGTGTCTGGTAAATCCAGACAAAATCCTCTAGGGCCAGAAAAATGTTTAAGAAACAAGGGGTAGAGGCTTTAAGACCTGAAGTGAAAAATGCCCAACTAGCCCAGCCATGCTCCTGGAGACAAATCCACAGACCTCAGTCTGACATAGATCTTGAAGCCTGTCACCCAGCCCCAGCCTCTCAACCACACTTTTTCAGGAGTGATTTTGATATCCCAGCACCCAGAGGGAGACATGTCCTAATGTGCCTCCAGAGGCAGCTTCATTGACAATAGTCTGATTGTGAATCCTGAAGTAACCATGTGGCCCAACAGGAATCCTGCTCAGCCATGGTCTGGGGACAGACCTCCCCAACCAGGAACCTGGCAGGAAGCACACCCCTCCATGTCGTAGGGGACAGGCTTTCAGAATTTGTTCTCAGCAATGGATTCTGAAGCAGCCCTGTGACTTCGTTCTAGTCCTCAGCTGTTGTCAGGGGCTACTTCTGCCTAGCAACTTATTAACAGCACACCCAGAGACCTAGAGAGAGCTGCACACATCCTTGTGCCTGGTAACAAGCCCACCATCTGTGAACCTTAAAGCATACCATTGTTCTAGTGCCAGGTTTTAAAGGGAGTCCTATTCACCCAAGGACCAGACACAATGCATGTGAGCCCAAACCTCTGGTAACAGGCCTGCAAATACGGATCCTACTACAGACCCAGCAGCAGCTCCATGACTGGCTGCAACCCAGCTCTACCATGATTGGAAATAGTGCCATCATCCTGGAACTTGACAGAAGAAATCTACTTGTTAACATCAGTCGGTAAACACAGGAAGATGTATTCACCTCTTCAGGTGTGCAAAGCAACCCAAGGCTACAAGTATCATGAAGAAAAAAGTGAATGTGATACCACCAAAAGACTAGCAAAGATCTAGTGAAGCAAGTCACTCAGTGTGTCCGACTCTTTGCGACCCCATGGACTGTACCTACCAGGCTCTTTCGTCCATGGGATTTTCCAGGCAAGAATACTGGAGTGGGTTACCATTTCCTTCTCCAGGAGATCTGACCCAGGGGTTGAACCTGGGTCTCCTGCATTCTAGGCAGATGCGTTACCATCTGAGCCACCAGGGAAGTCCCTAAATTTTAATTAACATATGTGGAAAATTTACAATATTTAGAAAACAAGCAAGACTTTCCTGAACAACTAATGAATCAAAAAGAAAACACAAAAGCATCTTGAGACAAACAAATGGAAACATTGCATACCAAAACTTATAGGGTGCAATTAAAGCAGCTTTAAGAGAGAAGTTTTTGGTGATAAATGTCTAAATTAGGAAAAAGTAAAGATAGCAAACAAACAACCCAGTGTAAAACCTCAAAAAAAAAAATGAAAAAAACTGAGCCCAAAGTTAACAGAAAAAATATTACAATGAAGATTGGGGCAGAAAAAAGTGAAACAGAGACCAGAAAAACACTAGAAAAGATCAATGAAACTAAGGATTTTTTTAAAGATAAACAAAATAGACAATTTTTAGCTAGACTAAGACAAAATGTGAGGGCACTGAAATAAAATTAAAATTTAAGAGGAAACTTACAAATGATATAGAAAAATGCCAAAAATCATTATATGACAACACATTTGATAACCAAGAAAAAATGGATAAATTCTTAGGAAACTACACCACCAAAACTGAATCATGAATAAGTACTCTGAATAGACTAATAACAGGGAGATTGGAGAAGTAGTCAAAATCTCTCAAAAATAAGAAGTCCAAGAACAAATGGCTTCCTAGGTGAATTTGCCCAAATATTTAAAGAATTAATGACAATCCTTTCAAATTATTCCAAAAATCAGAGGAAAACACTTTCAAGTTCATTTTATGAGATTAGAATTATCCTCTAACAAAGCTGGATAAAGACACTACAAGAAAAGTATAAGCTAATATCTCTGATAACTATAGATGCAAAAATTTTCAAAAAAAGACTAGCAAATTCAATTCAACAGCACATTGAAAGTATCATACACCATGATAAGTGGGATTTATCAAATTACACAAATTAATATCAGTGGTATATCATATTAAAAAAAAGAATAAAAACCATATGATAACCTCAGCAGATGCATGCGTGCATATTAAGTCACTTCTGTGATGTCTGAAGCTTTGCAACACTATGGACTGTAGCCCATGGCTCCTCTGTCCATGGGATTCTCTAGGCAATAATACTGGAGTGGGTTGCCATGCCTCCTCCAGGGGATCTTCCCCACCCAGGGATTGAACCAGAGTCTCAAGTCTTCTGCATTGGCAGACAAGTTCTTTACCACTAGTGCCACCTGGAAAGCCCTCAGTAGTTGCAAAAAAGCATTTGACAAAATACAACATTCTCTTGTGATTAAACAAACAAACAAAAAATCTCTCAACAAATTAAGTATTGAAGAAACGTGCCACATATAAAAAAGGCCATGTATGATAAGCCCATAACTATGGTGAAGAGCTGAAAGTTCTTCCTCTAACATCAGCAACAAGACAAGGGTCCCCACTCTCACCACTTCAATTCAAACACAGTACTGGAGTTTTGCAGATGACGTCATCTTATTTTTGAAAGTGAAAGTGTTAGTTGCTCAGTACTGTCTGACTCTTTGCAACCGCATGGACTGTAGCTCACCAGGTTCCTCTGTTCATGGATTTTCCAGGCAAGAATACTCATGTGGGTAGCCATTCCCTTCTCCAGGATATCTTCCTGACCCAGGAATTGAACTGGTTTCTCCCACATTGCAGTTAGATTCTTTACTCTCTGAGCCACTAGGGAAGCCCCAAGAATACTGGAGTATTCTATTCCCTTTTCCAGGGGATCT
Organism: Ovis canadensis; assembly: GCF_042477335.2. Lineage (NCBI taxonomy): Eukaryota > Metazoa > Chordata > Mammalia > Artiodactyla > Bovidae > Ovis > Ovis canadensis. Next base: position 132,467,181 of record NC_091247.1, on the reverse strand, counting down.
TCTCTACCTGGGAATCACACTTGAGTCTCCCACATTGCAGGCAGATTCTTCATTGTCTGAGCAATAACCCTAAAACCACCATCAAAATATTATTAGAACTAATAAGCAAATTCAGTATAGTCACAGGATACAAAATCAACATACAAAAATCAGTTGCATTTCTATATATTAATAGTTAAATATCCAAAAAAGAAATTAAGAAAATAATTCCACTTACAATAGCATCAAAAAATAAAACATTTAGAAATAAATTCAACCAAGGAGGTAAAAAATCTGTACAATAAAACTATAAGACATTGATGAAAGAAACTGAAAGATAAATGGAAAGATATTCATCTTCATTGATTAAACAAATTAATATTTAAACGTCCATACTACTCAAATCAATCACAGATTGATTCATAGAATTCTCCATCAAAAATTTAAATAGCACTTTTCACAGAAATAGATAAATCAATACTAAAATTTGTATAGTACCATAAGATCTTGAATAGTCAAAGCAATCTTGACAAAGAGCTGGAGGCATCACATATCTAGATTTTAAACTATATTACAAAGCTATAGTAATCTAAATTGTATAGTACTGGCATAGGAGACTTCCCAGGTGGCCCCAGTGGTAAAGAACTCCCCTGCCAATGCAGGAGACAAGAGAGGGATCCCCTGGAGGAGGGCATGGCAATCCACACCAGTATTCTTGCCTGGAGAATCCCCATGGACAGGGCAGCCTAGTTGGCTACAGTCCATAGCATCACATAGAGTTTTGCATGACTGAAGCAACTTAGCATGCAGCACACAGTGGCATAAAAACAACCACATAGTTCAGTAGACCAGAATAGATAGGCCAGAAATGAACCCAAACAAATATGATGTGCTCGTCTTTGACACAGACACCACCACCACCACCAACAACAAAAAATTCACTAAAACAAACAAACAAAAAAACAACTGAGGACCTGAGAGGAGAGAGGATCCAGAAGACGAGTGAGAAAAGAGGTGATTCTATTCACAATGCAATCCCACTCACCCATAACTCCCAGCACAAATTGAGAAATTCTTTATCCTTATGCTGAAGCTGAACTCCAATACTTTGGCCACCTGATCCTAAGAAATGACTCACTATAAAAGACCCTGATGCTAGGAAAGACTGAAGGCAGGAGGAGAAGGGGACGACAGAGGATGAGATGGTTGGATGATGGCACCACCGACTCAACGGACATGAGTTTGAGCAAGTTCTGGAAGTTGGTGAAGGACAGGGAAGCCTGGCATGCTGCAGTCCATGAGATTGCAGAGTCACACACGAGAGTGACTGAGCTGAACTTTATCCTTAAACTTGCTTTCTGGCAGCATCCATCTCTGTCTCATGCTAAGTGTTTTAATTCAAGGCCAGGGATCATCTTGCCACTGTTGTTGGGCAGAAAGTCAAAGAGAAAGTATTTCTGAGGAAAAAAAGGAAACATTTTATTTATCTTTAAATTCAAGATTTTAAAGATTTGTGCCTTCCTTGTGTTAGGAGAATATCTGCTTTTACTGTGCGAAGTGTTAAGACTCTATAAAATTGTCCAGTATGTTTGCCAATTTTATGCTAAGAAACAAGCCATTTTCATTTTGGAACTTATTAATGAATTCTGAAAGGTGTTTGAACTCGTATACACAATTTTAAAGCCACATAATTTGGATTGCTGATGTATAAAAGAATCAAAGAAAAGAAAATTATCTCTAACTGAAAGCTTAACTACTATGTTTCAAACTGGATGTAGTTTTTAATCAGAAACTCTAATGGATCTTTGACAATAATGTTAGGAATAAAGTTGCTTTAACACAGGAGGGTATCTACTAAATGAAAGAGAACACAGTTAATTACATGCTAAATGCTTTATATACAGTACCTAAAACATGGTATTAGTCATTTTGGATGATGACAGATGGGTCATAATGCTTTTGCTCACTTTAGCACTGCAATTGCCAAGCAGTACTCAATTAATTTCTACATTTCCATATGAATGTTCTCATTTATAGCATTTAATAAACTTTGCCTTTTATTTGATTTTATATGTTGTTTACCTCTTGCAAATAATACATTGGGAAGAGACAATCAATTGAAAATAAATGGTAAAAAATAGTCTGGAAAATATTATTTTCTACTCAAGTGGACAGATAAATGGAGATTAGCTCTGATCTATTCTACTTAAATTTAAGTATCCCAAGATGAAGCCAATGAAAGTGGGTGGTTCACATTGTTTCATTTTAATTCTCCCTATTTTGGTAAATTCCACAACTCTAATTGATCAATAGCAACTTTTTAATGAGTTATTTCTTGGAAGGTACAGATAAGTGTCCTATGGCAGGCTCTCAATGTCTCATTTTCTGGTATTATTTTCTTGCAAAGACAAGAAACAGTAAGAATTATGACCAGCCTGAATAAATAATAAATGCCAAAAAGCAAAAAGTGACTGCTACAGTTCAGAATCTTTCACAAACATTATTTCTCAAAACTAAACTATGAGGCAAATAAAGAAAAGATCATTATCTTTGTGTTATCACTGGATCATTCAAGCTCAGAAAAGTGGTAACTTGACTTGTCCAAAGTCATACAACCATAAGTGAATGAAAATAAAATCAGAGCACATAGCTTTTGGCTATTGCTTCAGGATATTTTCCTTACACACCATTTAATCTTAATTAATTTTTAAATTGCATTTTATAGCAAAAAATAATTTGACCAAAAGGAAAAAGGGATGAGCTAATATTTGTTGCAGTAGGCACTATTCCATGCTGGTTACAAGAATATCTCCCTTGAAATTTTTTTTAAAATCACATCCCTATGAGATACACATTTAGAAAGCACATTTAAAATTAGATCAAACAACTCATTTCCCTTTTAATTCTATAATTTTATATGTCAAACCTATTAGAGAAACTTTAGAAACCCTTTTCCTTTGTTTACTAATTTTCAAAATAATGAGTTGATTCCTTTGCATCTTCCAGAGTTGACTAATATGATATTTTCTTGCTTTTCCTTTTTTTAAAATATGAACTCATAGATTTAAATTTTAGTTGCTGCTGCTGCTAAGTTGCTTCAGTCGTGTCTGACTCTGTGCGACCCCATAGACAGCAGCCCACCAGGCTCCCCTGTCCCTGGGATTCTCCAGGCAAGAACACTGGAGTGGGTTGCCATTTCCTTCTCCAGTGCATGAAAGTGAAAAGTGAAAGTGACATCGCTCAGTCGTGTCCGACTCTTAGCGACCCCATGGACTGCAGCCCACCAGGCTCCTCCATCCATGGGATTTTCCAGGAAAGAGTACTGGAGTGGGGTGCCAGTGCCTTCTCTGAAATTTTAGTTAGGTGCTTTAATTAATTGCAGTTATTATCCATACTACTGATTCTCAAGGTGACCCAAATGGGCACTATAGTTGTTCATTGCTTGTATTAGTACAATAGGATATGTCTATATGTTTATCTATAGCATTTATCTATCTAACTACAGAGATTTATTATAAGGAATTGGCTTACACAATTATGGAACCTGAAAAGTCCTATGATTTGCTGCCTGTAAACTGGAGGCCCAAGAAAGATGATGGTGTAATTTAGTCCAAGTCCACAGGCCTAAGGACCAGGGGAGCTGATGGTATAAATCCAACTGTGAGAGCAAAAGATGAGATGAGATGTTTCAGTGCAAGAAGTAAGACAGGAAAAAAAGGGACAAATTCCTCCTTCCTCTGTCTTTTGCCTTGTGGCTGTTGTTCAGTTGCTAAGTAATGTCCAGCTGTTTGTGACCCCATGAACTGCAGCTCTCCAAGCTTTCCTGTCCTTCACTATCTCCTGGAGTTTGCTCAAACTCATGCCCATTGCGTCAGTGATGCCATCCAACCATTTCATCCTCTGTTGCCCCCTTCTCCTCCTGCCCTCAATCCTTCCCAGCATCAGGGTCTTTTCCAATGAGTCAGTTCTTTGCATCAGGTGGCCAAAGTACTGGAGCTTCAGCTTCAGCATCAGTCCTTCCAGTGAATATTCAGGGTTGGTTTCCTTTAGGATTGAGTGGTTTGATCTCCTTGCAGGCCAAGGGACTCTTAAGAGTCTTCCAGCACAGTTTGAAAGTATCAGTTCTTCAGAGCTCAGCCTTCTTTATGGCCCTCACCTCTTTATGGCTCTCATCTCTGCACAGCGCTTTGCCTTATGATTACTTAACATACTTATGGGTCCAAAGTCAAATGAACAAAATAATGTGTATTTAATGAAGTCTAACTAATATCTTATTAACTAAGCATTTTTTTAATTATAAGCATATAATGTAAGATGACAGATGATACACGTGTGGAGATAATGCTTGCATGTCTTATATAAGCAACAGCATAGTATATACACACTTCTCCAAATTGTTTTATTCACTTAATAATATCCTTAGTGGTATATAGAGAGAATCCTCACTCCATTTATAGTGCATGCATGTATCATAGCTTATTCATATTGATTGAAAGGAGTGTGTCAATATTTCCTTGCTTGGTTGTGCTAGTAACAGACACATGTAACAATCCTATTTTGATAAGGCCATGATGACCAAGAATTCATATCCATAAGGGATAAGGATCTAAGTCATATTAGCAGGTAAGTCACTAAAAGCATATTCTGATATGTTATAATGCCCTCCATGGGTCGGCTTCTTCATCTTTACTACCATGAAAATCATTTTCTGAGTCCAATATTCTCTTATACTAATATGCCTGAGAGAAGTTACACTTTTGATTGTTTAGCTTTTGGAGGACATACAAATTTTCCTTTGACTTCTAGCAACCATGCATTGGTAGACACAACATTCTATTTCATCTATACTTTTTCATCTCCTTTTACATTCTTTGCCTATTTTTGTTGTTATTATGCATTTCTGGCAGTTAAGTCTGATCTCAAGATGCACTGATGCAGTTTAGGGAATGGTGGTATTGACCTCTTTAATTTTTGTTAATCTCCCTTTTTTTCATCTTCTTCATTCTTCCTCTCTCTTTTCATCTTCATCATTCTTTTCATCTTCCTCACTCTTCAGTTCAGTTCAGTTCAGTCACTCAGTCGTGTCTGACTCTTTGCGACCCCATGGACTGAAGCATGCCAGGCTTCCTTGTCCATCACCAACTCCTGGAGCTTACTCAAATTCATGTCCATTGAGCCAGTGATGCCCTCCAACCATCTCATCCTCCCTTGTTCCCTTCTTCTCCTGCCCTCAATCTTTCCCAGCGCCAGTCTTTTCAAATGAGTTGGCTCTTCGCATCAGGTGGCCAAAGTATTGGAGTTTCAGCTTCAGCATCAGTCCTTCCAGTGACTATTCAGAACTGATTGCCTTTAGGATGGACTAGTTGAATCTTCTTGAAGTCCAAGGGACACTCAAGAGTATTCTCCAACACCACAGTTCAAAAGCATCTGTTCTTCAGTGCTCAGCTTCCTTCACAGTCCAACTCTCACACCCAAACATGACTACTGGAAAAATCATAGCTTTGACTAGATGGACCTTTGTTGGCAAAGTAATGTCTCTGCTTTTTAATATGCCATCTAGGTTGGTCATAGCTGTTCTTCCAAGGAGCAAGTATCTTTTAATTTCATGGCTGCAGTCACCATCTGTAGTGATTTTGGAGCCCCCCAAAATAAAGTCTGTCACTGTTTCCATTGTTTTCCCATCTATTTTCTATGAAGTGATGGGACCAGATGCCATGATCTTAGTTTTCTGAATGTTCTATTTATATTGCATCCTTTGCATCTTGGTTCTGGATCTTTTGGGGCCGGTTATTTAACCATTTCCAGTAACAGTATCTGCATTGGAAATAAAAGGTTGAGAACTATGTTATAGGCTCATGGGCAGGATTAGAAATTGTAAAAACGAAGGTGCCAGAACAACACTAAACATACTTGACTTTCAATATGCATTACCTTCATCTTCAGTCACTAAATTCACTATAAGACTGAAATAAGTATATATATATATTTTTTTTGACAAATGTAAAGTCTAAGATAATAGAAATTCAGTGGATCACGTCATACCATTTTAGTTTTAATGTTCTGTTTCTGTGTCTTATATTTGAAATAAGAAGAGTGGGAAATAGATTTTTACTAATGATTTTATTCCTATCATTAATAAAAAATTTAAATTTATTTAGCACCTAAAATGACACATTGCCAAGTACTTTAATGTTATAGATCTAAATTATTATGTTTAATAATAAAAACTAAATGTGCATGGTGCTTTACAAATTACTTTTGTTTAACATGTCTCATTTATTCTTTAATTCTTAAAATAGCGTATGAGGACATTACATAAGCCACTTGGCATAAAGTCTTTATTTTATCAAAATGATAAAATTGGATCTCAGAAATACAGCTAGTAAAAGGCAGATCTTAGATTTTAATCTAAGTGTTTTGGCTCTGAATATTATTCTCTTTCCATTCCACTTAGAAATTTTGAATTTTGCTGGATACTCTTCAAGCCCTTTGCATCTGCAGAGGCAATTATTTTCCCCCACACTATCTCTATTTTTACACCACCACCCTCAGCTTGAAGTATGGAGGGAATCATTGAGCCCTGTTCCAGGAATCCAGTTCAGTTTTGCCACCTCTCCAGTGTCCTGCCCTCTATCCCACTGGTTTACAAACCCTCTAAGCCTCTTGCCTTGAGGTCATTTAAGAGCACTTCCTTTGTGTTTCTATCATAGTTTAACAAGTTGTTCCCATATTTGCACTTGGCTTTGGTATTTCTGCTTTATCTCCAAAGACCTGCCCTAACACTTTTGACTTGTTCTGATTGTCTCTAAGACTTCTCCTGAGACTTCAAAAATTTAATAATGCATTCCTGATGATGCAAATGACCAAAATTGGTATTCACTATTGCAAGCGGCTGGGCAAGAGTAGACAGAAAAATTTATAGGACCCAGGAGGAAAGCAAAGCTGGAAAAACAGAATTAACCAAACTGAGATTGATACTCAAAAGGCAAAGTTTTACATCTTTATATATTTCACTCAGTTTATATCATTAAGAAAGTGAGAGAATATTCAATAGTTGAGTTTTCCAATAAGCCACAGGAGAAGACTCAGGACTTACAAAGCAGTTTACAAAGCTAAATTCCTGATTTGAGATCTACCAGTGGTAATAACAATGAAGCTTGAAAATAACTGCAGTTTGGAATGGTCCTTTCATAATACTTCCTGTTCATTATTGCCAAGTTTTTCTAACTATGGTCTGTAGGACTAGACTCTACAGAGCCATTCTGAATTCTAATATTTTCTTGGATTGCAGCTACTTCTTTCTTTGACAGTGTTGCCAGTATTCCTCAACAGAGTACACGATAGTTGGGCAATGAAAATTTTCACAACCAGAGTCTGCCCCCACCATGCACATATCTCTAATATTTAAAGATTAGTTATGATTAGGATTTCAAAACTTTGACATGAAAGAATTGGCAAATATATATATATATATACATATATATATATATATAAAATCCAGAGATAATAAACCAAAAATTCAGAACAGTTTTAAGGATTTACTAGCCTGAAAATATGACATTATCTTCACTTGTAGCTAATACCAAGAACAAAATCCTGGGAATTGAAAAAATATATAGGCAAAATTGTCTATTTTGCTTGTGTTAATTTCAAAATAAGGTCAAGTGGTGGAACTTAAAGCTGACATTTAAAGTCATAATTCATCTTATTATATTCTAAGTTTTTTATTTAGTAAAAACATTTAACTTGTCTGAGCTTCAATCCCTTTTACAGAATCTGAATAAATCTCTCCTAATTTCCAGGGATGGGGAGATAATTAAATAAAATAATGTGAACCTCTCTAGAAAAATGTATAGATGTGAGAGTTGAAATACAAAGAAGGCTGAGTGCCAAAGAACTGGTGCTTCTGAAATGTGGTGCTGGGGAAGACTTCAGAGTTACTTGGACAGCAAGGAGATCAAACCAGTAAACCTTAAAGGAAATCAACCCTCAATAGTCATTGGAAGGACTGATGCTGAAGCTGAAGCTCTAACACTTTTGGCCAGCTGATTCAAAGAGCTGACTCATTAGAAAAGGCCCTGATGCTGGGAAAGATCGAGGGTAGAAGAAGTGGGTGACAAGAATGAGATGGTTGAATGGCATCACTAACTCAATGGACATGAGTCTGAGCAAACTCTGGAGATAGTAAAGGACAAAGAAGCATAGTGTGCTGTAGTACATGGGATCACAAAGAGCTGGACATGACTTAGTAACTTAACAGCAGCAAAGTGAATAAGAAATAGACAACAGTAATAGAAAAGGAAAGAGATACCTACCTGAATGCAGAGCTCCAAAGAATAGCAAGGAGAGATAAGAATTCTTCCTAAGTGAATGATGCAAAGAAATAGAGGAAAACAGTAGAATGGGAAAGACTAGAGATCTCTTCCAGGAAATTAGAGACAACAAGGAAATATATAATGCAAAGATGGGCACAATAAAGGACAGAAACAGTATGGACCTACCAGAAGCAGAAGAGGTGGCAAGAATACACAGAACTATACCAAAAAAGATCTTCAGGACCCAGATAATCATGATGGTGTGGTCACTCACCAAAAGCCAGACATCTTGGAGTACAAAGTCAAGTGGGCCTTAGGAAGCATCACTACGAACAAAGCTAGTGGAGGTGATGGAATTCCGGTTGAGCTATTTCAAATACTAAAAGATGATGCTGTGAAAGTGCTGCACTCAACATGCCAGCAAATTTGGAAAACTCAGCAGTAGCCCCAGGACTGGAAAACATCAGTTTTCATTCCAATCCCAAAGAAAGCAATGCCAAAGAATGTTCAAAATACGGCACAATTGCACTCATCTCACATCCTAGCAAAGTAATGCTCAAAGTTCTCCATGCCAGGCTTCAATAGTACAGGAACCAAGAACTCCCAGATGTATAAGCTCGATTTAGAAAAGGCAGAGGAACCAGAGATTAAATTGCCAACATCCACTGGATCATAGAAAAAGCAAGAGAGTTCCAGAAAAAACATCTACTCTCCTTCATTGACTGCACTAAAGCCTTTTACTGTGCGAATCGCAACAAAATATGAAACATTCTGAAAGAGATGGGAATACCAGACCAACTTACCTGCCTCTTGAAAAATCTGTATACAGGTCAAGAAGCAACAGGTACAACCGGACATAGAACAAGGGGCTAGTTCCATATTGGGAAAGGAGTATGTTAAAGCTATGTATTGTCACCCTGCTTATTCAATTTATATGCAGACTACATCGTGTGAAATGCCAGACTGGATGAAGCATAAGCTGGAATCAAGACTGCTGGGAGAAATATCAATAACCTCAGACATGAAGATGACATATCTGATATGTAAACCATCCTCATGGCAGAAAGTGAAAAGAAACTAAAGAACATCCTGATAAAGGTGACAGAGGAGAGTGAAAATGGCTTAAAACTTATCATTCAAAAAACTAAGATCATGGTATTTGGTCCCATCACTTCATGGCAAATAGGTGGGGAAACAATGGAAACAGTGACAGACTTTATTTTCTTGTGCTCCAAAAATTACTGCAGATGGTGACTGCAGCCAAAAAGTTAAAAGATGCTTGTTCCTTGGAAGAAAAACTATGACAAACCTAGACAACATATTAAAATCAGAGATATTACTTTACGACAAGTCTGTCTAGTCAAAGCTATGGGTTTTCCAGTAGTCATGTATCTATGTGAGAGTTGGACCATAAAGAAGACTGAGCATCAAAAAATTGTATTTTTTCATATTGTATTTTATTTATTTAATTTTCAAAAATTTTACTTTATAATACTGTATTGGTTTTGGCATACATTGACATGAATCCACCACGGGTGTAATTGAGTTCCCAATCCTGAACCCCCCCCTCCCACCTCCCTTCCCATATCATCTCTCTGGGTCATCCCAGTGCACCAGCCCCAAGCATCCAGTATCATGAATCGAACCTGAACTGGTGATTCGTTTCTTACATGATAGTATACATGTTTCAATGCCATTCTCCCAAATCATCCCACCCTCTCCCTCTCCCTCAGAGTCCAAAAGTCTGTTCTATACATCTGTGTCTCTTTTGCTGTCTTGCATACAGGGTTATCATTACCATCTTTCTAAATTCCATATATATGTGTTAGTATGCTGTATTGGTGTTTTTCTTTCTGGCTTACTTCACTCTGTATAATAGGCTCCAGTTTCATCCACCTCATTAGAACGGATTCAAATGTATTCTTTTTAATGGCTGAGTAATACTCCATCGTGTATATGTACCACAGCTTTCTTATCCATTCGTCTGCTGATGGACATCTAGGCTGCTTCCATGTCCTGGCTATTATAAACAGTGCTGCGATTAACATTGGGGTACACGTGTCTCTTTCAATTCTGGTTTCCTCAATGTGTATGCCCAGCAATGGGATATCTGGGTCATAAGGCAGTTCTATTTCCAGTTTTTTAAGGAATCTCCACACTCTTCTCCATTGTGGCTGTACTAGTTTGCATTCCCACCAACAGTGTAGGAGGGTTCCCTTTTCTCCACACCCTCTACAGCATTTATTGCTTGTAGCCCAAGGCGGGGCACCCTCCGCTATTCAAGCGGGTGCCGGTGGCCTAACGTAGATGGTGCAAACCTCTTGTCTTGAGCTTTTATTAGTTTTCCACATAAACCAAGTTATTCAGAGCCTCTTTTTCTCCACTAATTTTCCCACTATACTCTTCTTTCCTAATCTCTCTTATATTTCTAATTAAATAGTCCTTTCCCAGATTCCAACTCTGTCCCCACTTCAAATTTCCTGGATCCACTGGGGCTGGACCCCAGCAATCCATTTTGAGTTTATTTTTGTGTATGGTGTTAGAAAGTGTTCTAGTTTAATTCTTTCACAAGTGGTTGACCAGTTTTCCCAGCACCACTTGTTAAAGAGATTGTCTTTAATCCATTGTATATTCTTGCCTCTTTTGTCAAAGATAAGGTGTCCATAGGTGTGTGGATTTATCTCCAGGCTTTCTATTTTGTTCCATTGATCTATATTTCTGTCTTTGTGCCAGTACCATACTGTCTTGATGACTGTGGCTTTGTAGTAGAGCCTGAAGTCAGACAGGTTGATTCTTCCGGTTCCATTCTTCTTTCTTAAGATTGCTTTGGCTAGTCGAAGTTTTTGTATTTCCATACAAATTGTGAAATTATTTGTTCCAGCTCTGTGAAAAATATCACTGGTAGCTTGATAGGCATTGCATTGAATCTATAGATTGTTTTGGGTAGTATACTCATTTTCACTATATTGATTCTTCTGATCCATGGACATGGTATATTTCTCCATCTATTAGTGTCCTCTTTGATTTCTTTCATCAGTGTTTTATAGTTTTCTATATATAGGTCTTTAGTTTCTTTAGGTAGATATATTCCTAAGTATTTTATTCTTTTCGTTGCAATGGTGAATGGAATTGTTTCCTTAATTTCTTTTTCTACTTTCTCATTATTAGTGTAAAGGAATGCAAGGGATTTCTGTGTGTTGATTTTATATCCTGCAACTTTACTATATTCATTGATTAGCTCTAGTAATTTTCTGGTGGAGTCTTTAGGGTTTTCTATGTAGAGGATCATGTCATCTGCAAACAGTGAGAGTTTTGCTTCTTCTTTTCCAATTTGGATTCCTTTTATTTCTTTTTCTGCTCCGATTGCTGTGGCCAAAACTTCCAGAACTATGTTGAATAGTAGCGGTGAAAATGGGCACCCTTGTCTTATTCCTGACTTTAGGGGAAATGCTTTCCATTTTTCACCATTGAGGATAATGTTTTCTGTGGGTTTGTCATATATAGTTTTTATTATGTTGAAGTATGTTCCTTCTATTCCTGCTTTCTGGAGAGTTTTTATCATGAATGGGTGTTGAATTTTGTCAAAGGCTTTCTCTGCATCTATTGAGATAATCATGTGGCTTTTATTTTTCAATTTCTTATGTGGTGAATTACACTGATTGATTTATGGATATTGAACAATCCTTGCATCCCTGGGATAAAGCCCACTTGGTCATGGTGTATGATCTTTTTAATATGTTGTTGGATTCTGATTACTAGAATTTTGTTAAGGATTTTTGCATCTATGTTCATCAATGATATTAGCCTGTAGTTTTCTTTTTTTGTAGCATCTTTGTCAGGTTTTGGTATTAGGGTGATGGTGGCCTCATAGAATGAGTTTGGAAGTTTATCTTTCTCTGCAATTTTCTAGAAGAGTTTGAGTAGTATAGGTGTTAGCTCTTCTCGAAATTTTTGGTAGAATTCAGCTGTGAAGCCATCTGGACCTGGGCTTTTGTTTGCTGGAAGATTTCTGATTACAGTTTCAATTTCCGTGCTTGTGATGGATCTGTTAAGATTTTCTATTTCTTCTTGGTTCTGTTTTGGAAAGTTGTACTTTTCTAAGAATTTGTCCATTTCTTCCACGTTGTCCATTTTATTGGCATATAATTGCTGATAGTAGTCTCTTATGATCCTTTGTATTTCTGTGTCTGTTGTGATCTCTCCATTTTCATTTCTAATTTTATTGATTTGATTTTTCTCCCTTTGTTTCTTGATGAGTCTGGCTAATGATTTGTCAATTTTATTTACCTTTTCAAAGAACCAGCTTTTGGCTTTTTTTATTTTTGCTATGGTCTCTTTTGTTTCTTTTGCATTTATTTCTGCCCTAATTTTTAACATTTCTTTCCTTTTACTAACCCTGGGGTTCTCCATTTCTTCATTTTCTAGTTGCTTTAGGTGTAGAGCTAGGTTATTTATTTGACTTTTTTCTTGTTTCTTGAGGTATGCCTGTATTGCTATGAACTTTCCCCTTAGCACTGCTTTTACAGTGTCCCACAGGTTTGGGGTTGTTGTGTTTTCATTTGTTTCTATGCATATTTTGATTTCTTTTTTAATTTCTTCTGTGATTTGTTGGTTATTCAGAAGCATGTTGTTAAGCCTCCATATGTTGGAACTTTTAATAGTTTTTCTCCTATAATTGAGATCTAATCTTAATGCATTATGGTCAGAAAAGATACTTGGAATGATTTCAATTTTTTTTTAATTTATCAAGGTTAGATTTATGGCCCAGGATGTGATCTATCCTGGAGAAGGTTCCATGAGCACTTGAGAAAAAGGTGAAATTCATTGTTTTGTGGTGAAATGTCCTATAGGTATCAATTAGGTCTAACTGGTCTATTGTATCATTTAAAGTTTGTATTTCTTTGTTAATTTTCTGTTTAGTTGACCTGTCCATAGATGTGAGTGGGGTATTAAAATCTCCGACTATTATTGTGTTATTGTTAATTTCCCCTTTCATATTTGTTAACATTTGTCTTACATATTGCGGTGATCCTATATTGGGTGCATATATGTTTATAATCGTGATATCTTCTTCTTGGATTGATCCTTTGATCATTATGTAGTGGCCTTCTTTGTCTCTTTTGACAGCCTTTGTTTTAAAGTCTATTTTATCAGATATGAGTATTACTACTCCTGCTTTCTTTTGGTCTCTATTTGCGTGGAATATCTTTTTCCAGCCCTTCACTTTCAGTCTGTATGTGTCCCTTGTTTTGAGGTGGGTCTCTTGTAGACAACATATATAGGGGCCTTGTTTTTGTATCCATTTAGCCAGTCTTTGTCTTTTGGTTGGGGCATTCAACCCATTTACGTTTAAGGTAATTATTGATAAGTATGATCCCATTGCTATTTACTTTATTGCTTTGGGTTCAGGTTTATACACCCTTTTTGTGTTTCCTGTCTAGAGAATATCCTTTAGCATTTGTTGGAGAGCTGGTTTGATGGTGCTGAATTGTCTCAGCTTTTGCTTGCCTGTAAAGCTTTTGATTTCTCCTTCATATTTGAATGAGATCCTTGCTGGGTACAGTAATCTGGGCTGTAGGTTATTTTCTTTCAGCACTTTAAGTATGTCCTGCCTTTTCCTTCTGGCCTGAAGAGTTTCTATTGAAAAATCTGCAGTTATCCTTATGGGAATCCCCTTGTGTGTTATTTGTTGTTTTTCCCTTGCTGCTTTTAATATTTGTTCTGTGTGTTTGATCTTTGTTAATTTGATTAATATGTGTCTTGTGATGTTTTGCCTTGGGTTTTTCCTGTTTTGGATTCTCTGGGTTTCTTGGGCTTATGTGATTATTTCCTTCCCCATTTTAGGGAAGTTTTCCACTATTATCTCCTCAAGGATTTTCTCATGGTCTTTCTTTTTGTCTTCTTCTTCTGGGACTCCTCTGATTTGAATATTGGGGCATTTAACATTGTCCCAGACGTCTCTGAGATTGTCCTCATTTCTTTTAATTTTTCTTTTTTCCTCTCTGATTCATTTATTTCTACCATTCTATCTTCTATTTCACTAATCCTATCTTCTGCCTCCGTTATTCTACTATTTGTTGCCCCCAGAGTGTTTCTGATCTCATTTATTGTATTATTCATTATATATTGACTCTTTTTTATTTCTTCTAGGTCCTTGTTAAACCTTTCTTGCATCTTCTCAATCCTTGTCTCCAGGATATTTATCTGTGATTCCATTTTGATTTCAAGATTTTGGATCATTTTCACTATCATTATTTGGAATTCTTTCTCAGGTAGATTCCCTATCTCTTCCACTTTTGTTTGGTTTGGTGGGCATCTATCCTGTTCCTTTACCTGCTGGGTATTCCTCTGTCTCTTCATCGTGGTTATATTGCTCCGTTTGGGGTGGCCTTTCTGTATTCTGTGAATTTGTAGAGTTCTCTTTATTATGGAGTTTCCTCGCTGTGGGTGGGGTTGTATCAGTGGCTTGTCAAGGTTTTTTGGTTAGGGAACCTTGTGTCGGAGTTCTGCTAGGTGGAGCTGGATTTCTTCTATCTGGAGTGCAATCAAGTGTCCAGTAATGAATTATGAGATGTCAATGGTTTTGGAGTAACTTGATCTGCCTGTATATTGAAGCTCAGGGATATGTTCCTGTGTTGCAGGAGAATTTGCGTGATATGTCTTGCTCTGGAACTTGTTGACTCTTGGGTGGTGCTTGATTTCAGTGTAGGTATGGAGGCGTTCAATGAGCTCCTATCAATTAATGTTCCCTGGAGTCAGGAGTTCTCAGATGTTCTCAGGATTTGGACTTAAGTCTCTTGCTTCTGGTTTTCAGTTTTATTTTTACAGTAACCTCAAGACTTCTCCATCTATGCAGCACTGATGATAAAACATCTATGTTAAAGATGAAAAGTTTCTTCACATTGAGGGACACCCAGAGAGTTTCACAGAGTAACATGGAGAAGAGAAGAGGGAGGGAAGAGTTGGAGGTGACTGGAATGAGATGAGGTGGGATCAAAAGTGGGGAGAACAAGCTAGCCAGTTATCACTTCCTTATGTGCTCTCCACAGTCTGGACCACTCAGAGATGTTCATGGAGTTATACAGAGAAGAGGAAAGGGAGGAAGGAGACAGACGTGCCCAGGAGGATAAAAGAGAGAAATGAAAAAAGAGAGAACTGAGAGACAGATCCAGCCAGTAACCAGTTCCCCAAGTGTTCTTCACCATCTGGAACACACAGAGATTCACAGAGTTGGGTAGAGAAGAGAAGGGGGGGGAGGAGACAGAGGCAATCTGTTGGAGAAAAAGGAGAGTCCAAAAGAGGGGAGAGCGATCAAGCCAGTAATCTTGCTCTCAAGAAAAAATGGGTACTGAAGAATGGGTTTTTAAAGGTACAAAATTGATAACAAATACCAAAAAAAAAGATTAAAAATCTAGAGAAGAGGTTGGATTTTCAAAAATACAATATTAAAGAAAAGAAGAAGAAGAAGAAAAAAAAATACCAAGTCACAAGAATTATTAAACAGCAACAACAACAACCACAAAAAAATATATATGGCATTTGCTTTAAAAATAGGGTCTTTTGTTTTTTGAAAAGTAATAGTAGGTTATAAAAATAAAAATTAAAGGAGAAATAGAGGACTGAAAATTTTAAAAATGTTAAGAAAAAGAAAAAACAACAAAACAACAAAAAAAGAGTGATCTTAAAAATAGTAAAGATATATCTGAGACTTTCTCTGGTGTTGTTGTGGGCAGTGTGGGGTCAGTTCATTTTCGGATAGTTCCTTGGTCCGGCTTATATTTCTCAAGATCCATAGGCCCCTTCCTATGTAGTCGGTACTAATGACAGGGTTTTAATCTATTGCACCTGTCACTTCCAAAGCGGTTCCCTCTGTTTTAGCTTCTTCTGTTTGCTGGTCTCTTCAGTGTCTGATTTCTGCCCTGACACGAGGTGGGGGCAGTGGTGGACACTTTTTTTTTTTTTTTAGGCTCACTTGTTCAGTCATGCTGTGGAGAGGGAGGGATAATGCAAACAAATAACACTGGCGTGTGCTTGCAGTATCTCAGCCATGCTGGGCTTGCCCCCGTTCACGGTGCCGACTGCTCAGGCTCTAGGTTGCTCCACAGGGAACTGTCCAAGGCCGGCCCTGGGCTGCATGCACTTCCCAGGTCTAAGCCACTCAGGCTCAGGCACTCAGGTAGTCCTGAGAGGCACAGACTCAGTTGGGCCTGCGTTTTGTGCCCTTCCTGGGTCCAAGTAGCTCAGGTGTTTGGCGAGCGTAGTCGCTGAGACTTATCGCCTTTCCTGTCCCTGCTGCTCAGTTTTCTGGGGGTAGAACTGGCACCCCTTCTCCAGCGGATGGTTGCTGCCCAGAACCCCAAGAAGTCTTAGTTAGCAAAGAAGCTTGCTTGCAGTTTGTTAGTTAATGTCTCTCTGGGGCTGCAGTTGCCCCCTTCTGGCCCTTCTGGCTCTGGCTGCCTGTCACCAGAGGGGGATGGTCTGCAGCTGGCTAATTCTGTTCTGTCCTTTGTTCTGTGCATGGTCCTGGCAGTGTCTTATGTTAGAGCTTTTCGTGTGGTAGCTATCCCATAGTCTGGTTTGCTAGCCCAAGTTAGTTCGCTTTGGTTACACTCGGGGCATTTGGGCCCGATTCTTAAAAAGCACTGCAGCCTGCACCTCCCTGCCCAGCCCCCGCTTGCTAGTTGCAGATGCAGGCGTCTATGCTGCTTCTCCGCTGGGGGAGTTACCATTGAGCTCGTAATCTGTTGGTTTTAATTATTTATTTATTTTTCTCCTTGTTATGTTGCCCTCTTTGCTTCCAAGGCTTGCCACAGACTCAGCAGCATGAGTGTTTCCTGGTGTTTGGAAACTTCTCTCTTTTTAAGACTCCCTTCCCAGGATAGAGCTCCCTCCTACCTCTTTTGTCTCTTTTTTCATCTTTTATACTTTTTCCTACCTGTTTTTGAAAACAATGATCTGCTTTTCTGAGTGCCTGATGTCCTCTGCCAGCATTCAAAAGTTGTTTTGTGGAATTTACTCAGCGCTGAAATGTTCTTTTGATGAATTTGTGAGGGAGAAAGTGGTCTCCCCTTCCTATTCCTCTGCTATCTTAGGACCGCCTCAAAAAATTGTTATTTTTGAATTGTGGTGTTGGAGAAGACTCTTGAGAGTTCTTTGGACTGCAAGGAGATCAAATCAATTAATCATAATGGAAATCAATCCTGCACATTCATTGGAAGGACTGATGCTGAAGCTGAAGCTGAAACTCCAGTACTTTGGCCACCTAATGCGAAGAGTCAACTCATTAGAAAAGACCCTGATGCTGCAAAAGATTGAAAGCAGGAGGAGAAAGAGACAACAGAGGATGAGATGGTTGGATGGCATGACAGACTCAATGGACATGAGTTTGAGCAAGCTCCGGGAGATGGTGAAGGACAGGGAAGCCTGGCGTGCTGCAGTGCATG
The DNA here is from genome assembly GCF_042477335.2 of Ovis canadensis. NCBI lineage: Eukaryota > Metazoa > Chordata > Mammalia > Artiodactyla > Bovidae > Ovis > Ovis canadensis. Next base: position 132,449,444 of record NC_091247.1, on the reverse strand, counting down.
GGGACACAAAGAGTCGACACAACTGAGTGACTGAACAGCAACAACACACAATAGTGGTTTGGTTTATTTTAAGTAATGTTTGCAGTAATATTACATGTGTAATGTATTAAAGCTACATATTCAAGCAAATTTGGCATAAGTTCTTATTTTTTATTCTCTCTCTCTTAACTCCCATGCCTTTTGTATATGTCTTACAACCTTTACCATTCCTTGCCTTATATTACTGTTATTTATGTAACAAATACATCTCGTTTAAGACGTTGAAAGGGAAAAAAATGTGCATTACTGAATGTCTGTATGCATTTGCTGGGCTGTCATAACAAAGTACCAAATATTGGGTGGCTTAAGCAATAGAAACTTCATGTCTCCCAGTTCTGGAGACTAAAAATCTGAGGGAGAAAAGTGTGCCTAGGGTTGGTTCTTTCTGAAGGCTCTGAGGAAGGATGTGTTCCAGGTCTCTCTCCTTGGCTTATAAAGGCTGTCTTCTCTCTGTGTCTCCACAGCATCTTTCCTTTGTCTGCGTTCCTGTCCAAATTTCTCCATCTTATAAGGATAACAGTCATACTGGATTAGGGTGACTGTAATGACTTCACTTTAACTTATTTACCTGCTAAGTCACTTCAGTCGTGTCCGACTCTGTGTGACCCCATAGACGGCAGCACACCAGGCTCCGCCATCCCTGGGACTCTCCAGGAAAGAACACTGGAGTGGGTTGCCATTTCCTTCTCCAATGCATGAAAATGAAAAGTGAAAGTGAAGTCACTCAGTCATGTCCGACCCTCAGCGACCCCATGGACAGCAGCCTTCCAGGCTCCTCTGCCCATGGGATTTTCCAGGCAAGAGTACTGGAGTGGAGTGCCATTGCCTTCTCCATATTTACCTGTGTAAAGACTGTATCTTCAAATAAGATCAAATTCTGAGGTACTGAGTGTTAGGGATTCAACATGTGAATGGGGGACATGGTGCATAATTCAACTCATAACTGTTCTCTCACTGGAAGCTGGATATTTTCTATAGAAGTCTTCTGGGGTTATTTGACTCTACAGGGGCCTGCATCTTTCATTGTCTTTGATAATTTACAACTTGAGACAGATATTAACTTGCGGTCTGATAGTGACACAAATGGTTCCTGTTCATAAAAATGGGGTAAGTTTGGTCTTCGGAAGATGAAACTGATTTACACCTTCATATAAAGAGACCTGTGCGTCTGTGTGCTAAGATGCTTCAGCTGTGTCCAATTCTTTATGACCCCATGGACTGTAGCCTGCCAAGCTCCTCTGTCCATGGGCTTCTCCAGACAAGAACACTTGAGTGAGTTGCCATGCCCTCCTCCAGGGGATCTTTCCAACCCAGGGATTGAACCAATGTTTCTTATGTCTCCTGCATGGGCAGATGTGTTCTTTACCCCTAGCATCATCTGGGAAGCCTAGGTGAACTGCCACACACCAGGCTTCCCTGTCCTTCACCATATCCAAGAGGGTGCTCAAACTCATGTCCATTGCATCAGTGATGCCACCCAACCATCTCATCCTCTGTTGTCCCCTTCTCCTCTTGCCCTCAATCTTTCCTAGAATCAGGGTCTTTTCTAAAGAGTCAGCTCTTAACATAAGGTGATCAAAGCATTAGAGCTTCAGCTTTAGCATCAGTCTTTCCAATGAATATTTAGGACTGATTTCCTTTAAGATTCACTGGGTTGATCTCTGTGCTGCCCAAGTAACTCTCAAGAGTGTTTTCCAGCACCTCAATTGGAGATTTGGTGCTCAGTCTTCTTATGGTCCAACTCTCACATCTGTACATTACTATCGAAATAACCATAGCCTTGACAACATGGACCTTTTTCGGCAAAGTGATGTCTCTGCTCTTTAATATGTGTCCAGGTTTGTCATAGCTTTTCTTCCAAAGAGAAGGTGTCTTTTAACGCTGTGGCTGCAGTCACCATCCACAGTAATTTTGGAGCCGAAGAAAAGAAAATCTGTCACTTTTTCCAATTTTCCCCCCATCCATTTCCAAAAGAAATATGTCATTAACATTTAATTATTCAATTGGACTGTAAACACCTGGGAACAGTAACTAGGGGGTGTCAGAAACCTACTGAACCAGTAGTCAGGTAACATAATCCTCACACTGTCCTGCAGTGTATCAGATTTAAGTGCAAAGAGCCAGGTCTTTACATAAGTACAGTGGAAGGATCCAACTCTATGATCATTATGATCCTATCATTTTGGAATATTCATTACAGTACATGAGACACTTAGCCAGCTAAAGGCTTTTACTGTAACAATCATTCATCCCAATTTTGGTTCACAAATAGAAGTAAATAGCCTTTTGTAATAGGAGGAAACCTACAGATAACTCAGTGTATGGTCATGGATTTAGGTACTTGTCCAAAGTGAAATAGCCTATTTTCCTAGTCCTTTATATATGTGTGTTCCAGATCACACTCCTTAGCTGCTAATGCCATACATGTTCAACAGGCAGGGTTAAAGTGGCCTAAGGATTAGGATGGGAGAGGCATGTTACAGCTTTGCACCTGAGGCTTAATTCTGCCATCTCTGACACTGAGGAAGACAGAACTGAGACAGCTCCAAAAACAAAGTCTCCAAGCAACAGCTGGTATTTTCAGATCTCGCTACCCAGAAGAGTAGATAATAGTGAATAACATGTACTGGGCACTTACATGCTAAGTTCTTTACATAGATTGACTCATACAAGCTTCTCAGAAGACTCTGTGAGGTACACAATGAGATTTTTTTTTCCACCTTATGTCCGCAGAAACTAGAAAAGAACAAGTCAAGTAACTCCCCCAAGGCCACTCTCCACTCAGCTAACAGAAGAGCCACGGTTCAAACCCACACAGTCCATCTCCAGAACTTCCCTCCCAGTGATGATATTTTCATTTTCTAAATTAAGGAGGCCAACTTATTACTCTGTTAATCTTAAACAACTCTACATCTTGACTGTCTAGACACACATGCAGTCACTGTTATGAAATAGTACCTATACCATAAACAGAAAACTTCAAATGTGTTACGAATGTGGCCTCTTGTTTCATAGCTCCATTTCAAACTACACTGTGTGGTCTGACACATCCTCATAGTGTATTACCCTAAGAAGTCATTCTAGCTCTGCATGTGGTATGTTATATCACATTGCTATATACATTACTGTATCTCTAATATATCCCATATCTACTAGTTACATTTTATATATTATTAAGAGGTCTAATTCCAAAGGCACATTCACCTACACATTCATGCACACATGTTCTCTTTCTTTTACACACATACACATTCACACAAACACACATATACATGTCCCTGTGCTATGCCTTCTTTAAGGGCTTTCAAAGTATACAGGCAGAATATTGAATATTTCCTGATTGTGGTTTTAAATTATTCCTCTGGCTTGGCCAAACACTGAGAAGGTAGGTATCTATTCCTTCTGGGAACCCCCCAGAGTATTAAAAAGTACATTATTAGAGAATTTAAAGTAGAATTTTGTATACCTGCTTGAAATCGCTGAATGCCTGATGGGTTTGATAATTTGCTACAATGGCTCACAGAGTTTAGGGAAACATTTACCAACATTTATCAGTTTACTGTAAAGGATGTTACAAAGGACACAAATGAATAGTGTGACAGAGAGGTACATGGGGCAAGGTCTGGAAGGGTCCCGGATACAGGAGCTTCTCTCTTTGCCACATAGGGTGGGATGTACCATCTTCCCAGCAGATGAACGTGTTCACCAACACAGACACTCTCAGCACTCCACTGTTTAGAGTTTCTATGTAGGCCTAATTATTTAGACATGATTAAATCATTGGCAATTAGTCAAAACATCTGTCTCCAGCCTCTTTCCTCTCCCCAGAGGCTGAAGGGTGGAGTTGAAAGTTCCAATCCTCTAACTGTACCTTTGTCTTTCTGGTGACCAGCCCCGATCCTGAACCTAAGCACCCCAGGTACTAGCCATCTCAATAGCATTCAAAAAGACACTTTTGTCAATCCAAAGATTCCTAGGGTCTTAGAAGTTCTGTGCCAGGACAAAGGGGAAAAGACTAGTTATATATTTCTTACTATGTCATAATTATCACAGTGGGCAAATAACTTTTGTTATATAAATCAATTTAGTATATGTGGAGCTAGAGGGAATTTTGTCTATTGTGGGGAAGGACTCATACTCAAAGACTTATGAACAAAGAATCATTTATTCAAGATTTTGAAGAGAAGAGAGAAAAGGAGTACACATAACACACATTTTACTCAGAAGAGAGGTCCTGCACAATCACCTATTAGATGTAGTGCATGCCCCAACTCTCCAAGTCTTTCTCTTTCCTTTTCAAAATTATTTAGGTCTTTTCAACTTCTGATTCCAAATTTAGATACCCTGAATATACTATGGAAGAATTGTTGCTAATGGTAATAAATATAAAGATTCTGTTTGCTCTAAGCAAACAAAAGATGGGCTTTCCTGGTGGCTCAGTGATAAAGAATTAGACTGCAATGCAGGAGATGCGGGTTCAATCCCTGGGTCAGAATAATACTCTGGGGAAGAAGATGGCAACCCCCTCTAATATTCTTGCCTGGGAAATTCCATGGACAGGGGAGCATAGCAGACTATACTCTATGGGGTCGTCAAAGAGGGCTACTGCTCATGGGGTCACAAAAGAGGCATGACAACAAACAAAAGATAATCCATTTATTACTATTAGAACTTCCTAAAAGTGACATGAATAACTATACACTTTAAAATTATGTTATCTATATATCAAATGCATAAGAAGGATGAATAATCTTGTAAGAGGCAGACTGCTGAACAGGAACTAAAAATGCAAATGTATAGGGAAACAAGAACTTGCTCTGTATAAAATTTTCAGCATATTTTGGGCATCTATATATGCTAAAACTAACCTATCTCATCTCCCAGGAAACTTTCTTATTCTCCAGTCAATACTCTATAAACTTCTTAATTCTAGAGAATATATCTCCAAAGATCTGGCAGAATCAAAATTTCAAAAATGTGGACCCCATGATTTTGAAGATTGAAAAAGATGATATCTTGTAGAAAGTGAACACTCAATACATTTTAATTATGATTATCATTCTTGCAGTTTGGTCTACTTTCCTTCATGCACAGAGGATGTGGAGGCAGGACCAGGAAGCAACAGGAAAGGTTATTAGATCTCTCTCTGTAGGATAATCTCCAGACTTAGACATGTGACTGATTTCACTTCCTACTATGAAGGAAAACCCAAGGAGAATTTGCCTAACCTAGCTGTAACTCAGGGTAGACTGAGGATAGCAGTGCATCATTTCTGACGAAATCCCAAAGACAAAAAAAAAAAAAAAGTCAGAATGAAGAAAGCATGTCCAAGAAAGAAGTCTAGAAGCCAATTCTATAAATTGGAAGAATTTTAACTGAAAGTAAAGCCAAGCCCAGATAAGAAAATGGACACAAAGCAAGCAAGGCTGTCTTGGGAGCCGTCATGGAAGAGAAGAGAGAAAGAGAAAATAAACATTAATTCGGAAACAAACTGACTTATCGCTGCTGGTAAATTCTCTACAACTGCAGGTAGGGGCTTCTGCATGGTAAAGATAGAAATGGGTAATAGTCAACAGTTAATAACTTTCAAATTCAGTCTCACAGTCTAGAGTAAACATGAAATCTGTTTGTTAAACTATTAAGTATTTAGTAACTGTGATCCATCTCAGTCAAAACCTAGCTGCATGCGTAGGATGGCGGGGAATGCGTAATTGCATTAGGAGAAGAAAACTACGTTGTTTAGTTTGGCAGTTTAGAACTTCAGTAATTAAACCAAATCTCATCTCTTGTCAAACAAGTAAAGTGAAAGTGAAAGTTACTCAGTCATGTCCAACTCTTTGTGACCCCATAGACTGTATAGTGAAGTCGCTCAGTCGTGTCTCACTTTTTGCGACCCATGGACTGTAGCCCACCAAGCTTCTCCATCCACAGGATTCTCCAGGCAAGAATACTGGAGTGGGTTGCCATTTCCTTCTGCAGGGGATCTTCCCCACTCAGGGATCCAACCCACGTCTCCCACATTGCAGGCAGATGCTTTAACCTCTGCACCACCAGGGAAGCCCCATAGACTGTATAGTCCATAGAATTCTCCAGATCAGAATACTGGAGTGGGGAGCCAGGGGATCATCCCAATCCAGGGACTGAACCCAGGTCTCCTGCATTGCAGATGAATTTTTTACCAGCTGAGCCACAAGGGAAGCCCCAAACAGGTAAAAGAAACACCATTTTCTGGTGATAGTTTCAGTTTGGATTGACATATAAATATGATGTGAACCTAAGTTCTCATGGGTTGTCAGGTATTCCCAGATATTTAATCTGCTTCTACAGTTGCTAAATAGATGAAATAATACTGATGTTTGTTTTTCTGTCAATTTTCCAACACATAAAGAGTGTGCTAAATAAATGTACTCTTGAAGTTAAAAAAAAAAAGGAAAGGAAAACCAAAAACTAGCAGCTTTCCTTCTTTCTGTCCCAAAGTAACCATATTTGCATACTGTTTTTGATCCTGAGGTTTAATCTTGGTGACCTCTCCATTGTCTGGTGTTCTTCTAGAGTGACTCCGGCAGCTTGCCCATAAGTAAGTACCCAGTATGTTCATTTCTGGGTTCCCTTGCTGGCAGGCCTGGGATTAATCCCTGAGTTGGGAAGATCCCCTAGAGAAGTAAATGGCAACACACTCCAGTATCCTTGCCTGGAGAATTCCATGGACAGAGGAGCCTGATGGGCTACAATCCATGGGGTCACAAAGAGTCAGACACAACTGAGCGACACACTCGCGGATGTTCATTATCATAGATACAGTGCTCTGATTCTCATTTTTAAAAATAACATCCAAGTATGACTGAAGCTGCATTTTCTCTCTCTTTACAGCACCAGAAATGTTAATGATTGTCTGAAATACATCCAACTAAAGTGGCATTCATAGCAATGCAGCCTTGTCACCCATATTATTCCAAGGTTTGAGGCAAGATCAGATATCCTGTTTAGTTCTCTTCCTCAGTGGATAGATAAAATTCCTAGGCAAGTCATTTCCCCTAATTTCTGACCTGTGGCTGGGTTGTCTCTTTAAATATCTCTTTCATGGAGCTGAAGCTTAAAGTTCTGGTTCTGGATGAAGCTCTGGGTGCCGGACTAGGCAATCATACTGATTTAGAATTCTCCAACCATACTGGATAAAGACAAGGAAAACTCAATACGCTGCCCACAGATAAAACAGGAAATGTAAGGCAAGGACATGATTCCTCCAAATGCTCAATGTAGTAACTGGGAGGAGATGAAAAATTCATGTGAGCATCCAGGTTTAGAATGTAGCTTTGGAGTGCTGGACCTCACAATTTTTCTGAATCTGTAAAAATGAGGCTTGAGTTCTTATCTATGATTGAAAAGGCACCATGAACAGCATCAGATAAGTTTGAGCAAATGTGGTTGATTGGGTAACGAAGTTAAGACCACCCAAAGGTAAATTTTTGTGCTAGAGAAGCTCCAGCCAAGATTCTTCATATAATAATTGTTATCAGACAGAGTTGTATTACACACAATAATCAGAGAAGCACCCTTTCACAGATGATTCCTAAAAATTGTACACACCCTATGAGAAAAAAAAAAAAACAATAAATAGTGCTCGTATTTTTAAGTGAGGTTTCAAGTTATTCAAAGATCAATGATTTTTTAAAAATGACAATTTGGAAAATTTTGTCCTTATTTTATGTTTTTGGTTACATGGCATGTGGAATCTTAGTTCCCCTGACAGAGGCTTAATCATTGGACTGCCAAGGAACTCCACAGAAACTTCTCTCTTTGAAACGGTCCTTAGTCCAAAGACTGTTCTCTTTGTCTGTGTCTCGATTCCTGCCCTGCAAATAGGCTCATCCATACCACTTTTCTAGATTGCATATATATGTTAATATATGATATTTGTTTTTCTCTGACTTCCTTCACTCTGTATAGTAGGCTCTAGATTTATTCACCTCACTAGACCTGACTCAAGGAAGGAGAGGGTGGGATGAATGAAGAAAGTAGTACTGAAACATACACATCCCCATACTACCATATGTAAAATAGATAGCTACTGGGAAGTTGCTGTACGACACAGGGAGCTCAACATGGCACTCTGTGACACCGGGAGGGGTGGGGTCGGGTAGTGGGGAGGTCAGGTAGGAGGGGACATAGGTATACTTACGGCTGGTTCACGCTGTGGTGTGGCAGAAGACAACACAATACTGTAAAGCAGTTATGCTCCAATTAAAAATAAATTTAAAAAACTGTCCTTTCCTGTCACTGAATTTTGTTATTCTATATGTTAAAAAACCAATATGCAGAAATCACACCATTTGCAACACATTCACATCCACACATACATTTTGGGAGACTTTTTCAGTGGAACTTAAAGATAGGCACCCCAGGTCTCCATTTATGGAGATAACTCAAAAGACTAAATTCTGTTTCTTGATAAACCAGGATCCATCTCATGTTTTTAATTTACACAGATAGATGCTACCATTGCTTTTCCATCTGCTGAATTCAGGGGAAAGCCCACACCCTTTTAATCCATTGTAGTTAAATTCATTAAAAAGCATAGAAGCAAACTTCATTTAACTCACATTTTCCACCTACTCATAAAAATCACCAGTTATTCTTTTTCTTTTTAATTCAACTGTGCTTGAAAACTCCAGTTCAAATTATCCTACACAGTTGGGTAGGTCATGGTTACCAATTTGCATATAGATAACTTCGTTTAAAAATGGGCTTGACACAGCCTATGAAACAGCAAAGTAGGGAGCAGGGTACTGTCCAGATTGATTTTCCTGAAGGGCTTAAGGAATTATACCTGCAACAATAACTTCTGCAGGCTCCAAGAAGCCTGGGGAAAAAACGGCTATATTTTTTGAGTAAACAAATTATATATATATATATATATATATATATATATATATATATATAACAGTTGTAAAAATGTCTTAGCACATATGTTCAAAATTCTTAGTCATAAAATCCAACTGAAAAAGTCCTTTACTATTTACCAAGCAGCATTTGCATATTATTCTCACAAAGGAGAAAAAAGATCCTAAATGTTCTGTGTTTTGTCTTTGCTGTGGGACACAAAAGACAGGTAAAACCGATACTTCTGATTTTAGATTATTTTACAATGAATGCTGGATTAATATGTCATTTAAGAAAAATCCTGACCTGAAGAATGCTGCTTATTTTGTCTGGCCATCCTGGAAAACAGTACTTTACCAGCAGTTTTCATTTTCACCTGGCTCAGATATTCACCCAAATACTCCTTCATATGCCCTGAGCTTTTATTTGTTTATTATGTTTAGATCAGCTTTATTTACATATCATATAATTCATTCACTCTAAATGTTCTATTGAATGATTGTGGTAAGTTTACAGAGTTGTGCAGTCATTACCACCATCTAATTTTAGAACATTTCCAAGACTCCAAAAACAAACATTGTGTCCATTTGTAGTCACTCCTCATTTTCATACTCAGCCCCAAACAACCACTTATCTGTCTTCTGTTTCTATAAATGTGCTCTTTCTGGATAATTCATATAGATGGAATCATATAACATGTGGCATTTTGTATCTGGCTTTTGATGGGTTCTTTGATAGTGACTTTTACATGACAGTCAAAGCATTAATTAAAAATAATTCACCAGTCCTCTCTGTCCTGTGCTCCATTCATTTAGTAAATACATATATATGGAAAGTGAAAGTGAAAGTCGCTCAGTCGTGTCCGACTTTTTGCAACCCATGTATAGTCCATGGATAGTCCCCATGTATGGTCCGTGGAATTCTCCAGACCAGAATACTGCAATGGGTAGCCTTTCCCCTCTCCAGGGGATCTTCCCAACCCAAGAATTGAACCAGGGTCTGCTGCATTGCACGTGGATTCTTCACCAACTGAGCTATCAGGGACGCCCTATACATATATATTTATATATATATATATATATATATAAAGAGCCAAATGAAGATAAAAACACATTATTAGCCAAAGATTTTCAGTTGGGACTCTGGAATAGGATTCATATTGTGTTGTGGACTGTCTCTCCACTCTCATCGCCAGGCAAGAGAGTAGATCCTTTGGACCTTCCAAATTGAACTAACAAAAGAGAACTCTGGCTCTTTCCTAGGTCCCAGTTTTCTTGAAGATTCCAAAGTGGTAAAGAGGATGCATGACACCACCAGCATCCCTCACAACATTTAGAATGAGCAAGCAGTCATTTGGTCAGGGGAGCCAGCAGAGCCAGCTCATAGCAAAAGCAAGCTTTCAGAAGAACCCAGTTTACAGTCCCGATGCGGATTTCTGACGCAAGACAAAGCCAGCAGATGGAGAAAGAAAGCATTAAAGAAAGGGAAACACCTTATTTCAGCCACATGTTTGTAATCCACAGTCAGGAATGTTAACCACATTTGGGAAAAATTTTGTGACATCGCACCTCCCGCATTCAGGGCAGAAAGCTATCTCTGTGCGTCACACAGTGGAATCTGACCCTCTCCTATCTTTGAAAAATGTGAACACTTACAATGGTGGTGCTCCCAGTCTTCACGGCTTACTTGAGGCCCCTTTCTTGTTTTGCTGTCTCCCCACACAGCAAAATAACATCATTTCAATACTCACATTTTAAGTTTTTCATTTCTGGCTTACAAGTTGAGCTAACCCTTAACTCCATATAGAAGGCAGACACTCCATAATTAAAACAAGAGCAAAGAGATTTTAGGCTGAATGTCTTAAGTTCCATGGCTGCTGTAACTTCTACCATCATTCTCATTAAGATCACAAATTATTGTCAGACAATGTGTGTATATTTTATTATAGACAGTGGCTATTATCATAGAGCTTCCCTTATAAAGTCACTGAGGGGTAATTACCTAAACAAATCCTCTTACATTAGCTGTCTACACATTTCTTGGTCCTAGTTTGATGTTAGTACTCAATGAGCCTATGCCTTCAGAGACCATTGAAATCTTTGCTATATTTTTCCTCAAGACTTACACTATTCTTCACCAGTTAGTTCTCTTAAGCTTGCATAATTTTCACTACTACTCTTCTGTTATTCCAAATTCTAACTGATGTAGGAAAATAGTTAACTTTGCCCTGACTTATAAACAGATGCAGGAGGAATAATGTAAAAACTAGAAGTCTAGATATCAAAGCAAAGTCTGTTCATTATTTCTGTCTCTCTCTCTCTTTTTTTTTTTTTTTTTTTACTTTATTTTACTTTACAATACTGTATTGGTTTTGCCATAGATCAACATGAATCCGAGACGGGTGTACACATGTTCCCAATACTGAACCCCCCTCCCACCTCCCTCCCCATACCATCTCTCTGGGTCATCCCAGTGCACCAGCCCCAAACATCCTGTATCCTGCATCAAACCTAGACTGGCGATTCGTTTCTTACATGATATTATACATGTTTCAATGCCATGACCAGGGTTGGCCCTAGGAAATCCTTGGAGAAATGAAGCTGCTATTCTATACTGTTTCCTAAGAGAGATTCCTAATCTGAGGAGAGAAATTCTCTATCTCTCACTGCTCCAGACAAGATCCTGGACAAAGCTTCTGGACTCTTTTGAAGAGACTGCTTGCTAAACAGAGCATTAAACTTCTGTCTGGGGACACAATAAAAGCTGTACACCTAACACCTAGTAGCCCGGTCTTCAAAATCAGCGTGCTGTGCTTAGTTGCTCAGTCATATCTGACTCTGTGACCCCATGGACTGTAGCCCACCAGGCTCCTCTGTCCATGGGATTCTCCAGGCAAGAATACTAGAGTGGATTGCCATGCCCTGGTCCAGAAGATCTTACCAACCCAGGGATCAAACCCAGGTCTCCTGCATTGCAGGCAGATTCTTTACCCTCTGAGACACCAGGGAAACCCAAGAATACTGGAGTAGATAACCTATCCCTTCTCCAGGGATCTTCTCAACCCAGGAATCAAACCACAGTCTCCTGCACTGCAGGCAGATTCTTTATCAGCTGAGCTACCAGGGAAACCAGCATGCATCAGTTAAAACCAATTTCCCAGCCGATGGGAATCAACCCCACTACAACTAAATTAAGTCTGTCCATCCTCCCATGGAATAATTTGTTCCTCAAAGAGTAATCCTCATTTTTATTCTAAAAGATACCTACTTTGTACACCTTGTGTTAAAATGAGAGACACTAATTACTCCTCCCATAAATTCTGGTCAACTGGAAAAGCACAGAAATATTGCAGAGGGGTAAGTTTACAATATCATCTTTAGACCCAGGTGGAGATATGGAGCAAGGAGAGCTGAAATATGCTCGGGTCTATTAGACTAAGCTCAGTTTTCTCACTTCCTTTACAGAGAATGGAACTAAGATAAGCCCTGATATAGCCTAGGAGAGAGGAAACAATACCAAGAAAGCAAAAAAGATAGATTTAGGAGGATGCTACATGTGAGCCATAATCTTTAACAGAAAAATGAATTTGGATAAATTACCTCTACTGGAAGGAGTAAGTAAGAAAACAGAGGAAAAAAAAAAAACACTACTTCTCTGTTTTCTCAAAAGCCTAGGGGGTTTGTGGGAAATTTTCTTATGTAATGATTAAAATAAGAAGAGAAAAAATAAGATAATTCTTAGATTTTGTGGAATGATAGCCTCATGCCACCCACCTTACTTTATGAATAATTAAGTGTGAAGGTTAAAAAGTGTACCATGGCAATTATGAACATGGGCTCTTGAGCTGTACTATTCAAAGCGTACTTCTGTCCCCTACCATTTGAACAGCCTCAGATAAATCATTTAAACATTTTCATTTATTTCTGTAATAAAATATGATGATAGGGTCTACTTTATAGATACTAAGTTCACAAAAAGTATTTAACAAAATGCTTAAATGTCAGTTATGATTATTATTATATGTGACAAGCATAAAACTATATAATATTACTAATTAATTTCACATTAAAGAATTAGAATAGCTCTCATCAGTCTCTCTCATCTGGAATAATTATGCCTCTTTTATTATCAACTGTTGCTAATCAGGTTTTATTTTTATTTACTTATAATTGCTAGCCTTTGCATCTTTTCTTGACCCATGTCATTACAAAGAATACTTGGCTTCTTCCAAATGCTCTGTGAAATATTTTTGCAGAGCTTCCCCAGAAATAGATTTATAGCTCTATTTCTTGATAAGTTTCTATATTTCTACCATACCATAATACCAAAAGGAATTTGTATAGCCATGATGCTTTTGTCAGGAAAAATGATGTGCAGATCAACACTCCTGAGGAGAGGATTCCCAGTTGGCTAGAGTTATGGTTTACATGATTCTTTCTGCACTCTACTGTCAACAATAGTTTCTCTAACAACATAAGTTTTGAACTTAACTCTGCCATGCCTGCTACATAATCCAGTAGTTTTCAAATACTATCCTTAGGTCAGCTATCATAGAATTACCTGGGGCAAGTTTCCAAAATGTTAGATTCCGAGTTCTTACTTCTGAAGATTCGAACAAGGCTGGAGTGAAGAGGAAAAGTGCCTATGCTCTGTGCGTTTAAATTACACTGCAAACATAATTGGAGACAGCGTTTGCAAGACATGTAAAAAAGGCTAATTTCCCTATCACACCAAAAATACAGAAAAGGCTAACAATATGAAAGAAAATGGGTCAAGAAGATGAACAGATGGCACACACATGTGTACATACACAAATGGCCAACAAATATATGAAGAGATGCTCAACTTTATTCATAATTAAAGAAACAAGCATAACCAGAAACAAGATGCCGATTTTCACAGTCAAGATGGGCCAATATTACAGTTGGAGATTACTTCAGTAAGTATATGTGTAGTACATCAGTAACTTTCAATTCTCCTTGGTGGGAATTCAAATTAATCCAAAAGACTCTTAAAAACAGTTGCAACATCTTATCAAAATTTTAGGGCTTCCCTGGTGGCTCAGGCAGTAGAGAATCAGCCTGCAATGCAGGAGAGCCATGTCCGATCCCTGGGTAGGGATGATCCCCTGGAAAGGGGAATGGCAATCCATTCCAGTATTCTCGCCTGGAGAATTCCATGGACAGAGGAGCCTGGCAGGCAACAGTCCACAGGGTCGCAAAGGGTCAGACATGACTGAGTGACTAATATTTTCACTTTCATCAAAATTTTAAAATCACATATCGTTGAAAGCAACAATCTACCTACTATAATACAACCCCTAAATACATTCAGAATAGTATGGGAAAATAAACATGTAAAGATAAAGATGAATAATAGAATAACCATTGAGTTTTCTATATAAGAGCAAAACAAACACAACACCCATCCTCAGAGAAATGAGAACAACTCATAGAGACCTGGTTAAATGAATTATGCTTTCATATGCTGGCATATGCCAGAACCACTGAAAAGACTGAGGTGATTATTAGGAGGAAATAAAGAAAGTACAAAATAGAATGCATAGGCTGATCTTATTTGTGTTGGTGTATATCTCATGGTGCATGTATCTCTAATACTTTGGCTACCCGATGCAAAGAGCCAACTCTTTGGAAAAGACCCTGGTGCTGGGAAAGGCTGAAGGCAGAAGGAGAAGAAGGCGACAGAGGATGAGATGCTTGGATGGCATCATTGATGCAATGGACATGAACTTGAACAAACTCTGGGAGATAGTGAGGAATAGGGAAGCCTGGCATGCTGCAGTCCATGAGGTCACAAAGAGCTGGACACAACTTGGTGACTGAAAAACAGTATCTCATACACTTCTGTAGCCCTTACATTATACACTATGGGAATATTTTAGTTTAGTTTAGTTTAGCTTTTAATTTCTAAGAATTTTCTCCTGGTGAATTTGGTCTGTTGTCAGATTTGGAAATAACTATTATACTGTCCAAACTGATTAAATACTACATTGCTTCAGTTAACCAAACATTTGGTTATCACAGAGTTATCTCACTGGGCTGCTAAAAGATTAAATAAGATAATAAATGAGAAAAGACTTTGAAATTCTAAGAGGCTCTTGATGAAGGTGAAAGAAGAGAGTGAAAAAGCTGGCTTAAAACTCAACATTCAAAAAATTAAGATCATAGCATCTGGTCCCATCACTTCATGGCAAATAGATGGAGGGAAAATGGAAACAATGGTAGATTTTATTTTCTTGGACTCCAATATCACTGCAGATAGTGACTGTAGCCATGAAGTTTAAAGATGCTTGCTCCTTGGAAGAAAAGCTATGACAAACCTCAACAGCATATTGAAAAGCAGATCACTTTGCCAACAAGGGTGCAAATAGTCAAAGCTGTAGCTTTCCCAGGCTTCCTTGATGGCTCAGTTGGTAAAGAATCTGCCTGCAATGCAGGCAGAGTTCAATCCCTGGGTCAGGAAGATTCCCTAGAGAAGGAAATAGCAACCCACTCCAGTAATTTTGCCTGGGAAATCTCATGGACAGAAGAGTCTGATGGGCTACAGTCTACGGAGTCACACGAGTCAGACACGACTTAGCGACTAAACCACCACAGATTTTCCAGTAGTCATGTATAGGTGTGAGAGTTGGACCCAAAAGAAGGCTGAATGCCAAAGAATTGACACTTTTGAATTGTGGTGCTGGGGAAGACTATTGAGAGTCCCTTGGACAGCAAGGAGATCAAACCAGTCAATCCTAAAGGAAATCAATCCTGAATACTCATTGGAAGAAATGAGTATTAGAAGAAATGATGCTGAAGCTGAAGCTCCAATACTTTGGTCACCTGATGGGAAGAGACGACTGATTAGAAAAGACCCTGATGCTGAGAAAGATTGAGGGCAAGAAGAGAAGGGAACAACAGAGGATGAGATGGTTGGATGGCATCATCAACTCAACGGACCTGAGTTTGAGCAAGCTCCAGGAGACAGCAAAGGTCAGGGAAGCCTGGCATGTTGCAATCCATGGGATCACAAAGAGTTGACCACAGCTTAGCAACTCAACAACAACAAAGCATTGCATAAATTATTTTTATCACATTCAAGATTGATTTAACATCTTAATCTTACTGACAAAATTCTACAAATAGAGGACATACAGCTAAATAACAAATGACATGATCCTGAGATATTTACACTCTAAACGTGTGAAAAAAAAAAAAAAAGGTGGGACACACTATAACCAGCACTACAATAGAGGCATGCAAAAATTACCATGTGAGCATGGTTTGTTGCACAAAAGGAATACTTAACACAAAAATTGTTAAAATTTCCTCAGGCAAGTAAAAGAAGAGAGGACATTTACAGGAAAGGAAAGATACCAATCAATGAGTATATGATTGCATGAGAACATGACTTACTCAAAAAATTGTGAATAATTCTATGTAGTGGACATATGAAACGTACTATTAATTTTTCATCAATTTTTTTAATTAAATTAAATACACTTGACAGTACTGGCCACATTCTGATCTTTGTGATAATGCTGGAAATACTTTCACATCCTATTGTGCATGTTGATATGCCTGTGTTCAAGAAGCAAAAGGACTGGTCAAGCTTGCAGTTAGGATGGTGAGTAAATAAGCATTTCCTGAAATTAAAACCTAGCTTATGAGGAGTTTTGTTTTCTATACAAATCTATTAGGGGAAAACCAATGACTATATTTGTTACATGCTTATGCTTATGTTATTGTACAACTAGTCATCTGGACACAATGAGCAGTAGAGAATAATTACCAAAAAACAGACAGAGCATTGTGGGGAAAGACAATGCTAATGGGTGGAATATTTGCGAGTCTAATTATATTTGTAAGTAAAAAGTATTTTCCATCTTTTTTTTTTTTTTTGGCCCATTAGAAAACGTTTTGACATTGAAAAAAATACTCTCATAATGTAATTCATTTTTGCTTGGAACATTTTGTATTTCCAATTCACATAAATGATTATTTCCTTCCTTTCCCTGCTCTCTCCTTTTATTTTGGCATTGTTAGCACTGCTGTTAAATATCTGGTCATGAATATGTGCTTTGTGGCTGGAGTCAACAGGAAAGCTACTTTTCATTTAATAGTGCTATGTATAAACTTTGAAAGCCAGTGGAGAATTTTTAATTTTGGCTTACTTTGTCAAAACATCTCAATACTTGAGTGACTCCAGGTTTGCACCTCGGTAAGTCAGATCCAATTTGCAGGCCGAGACTTATGACTATTCCTTTTTTCTAGAATAGAACAGCCATTCAATGGTTCTTAGCCAAACTGTAATATATTTCCAAAATACATTTTCAAATTTTCATGACAAAAATCTTACTAAAATGTATGAGACATTGCTAGCATTACTAATATTGTGTGCCCTTTTTTGACAGGAAAATGGTTACATTATATACATTCTATAACAGCAATGCTACATGATGCTTAATTATGTTGACAAATAAGCTGCTACTGCTTTGAAAAATGAGGCTACTGCCAGTAGGACTAAAGATATTTGGTCTTGACCTTTCATTTTAAAATTTTTATTTTTTTATTTTTTTGATCAGCATAATTTTTAATATAAATTTATTTATTTTAATTGGAGGTTAATTACTTTATAGTATTGTATTGGGTTTTTTTGCCATTTTTTCATTTATCATTCCCTTCATATTAGAAAAAAAAGGTTCTAATTGTTCTTTCAGTTAGCTACCTTCCTATACACTGAGAAACAAGAAAATGAACTAAAGTTTACTAAAATTTTTCCAGAAAGTTTACGAGTGAAGTTGCTTAGTCATGTCCGAGTCTTTGCGATCCCATGCACTATAGCCTACCAGGGTCCTCCATCCATGGAATTTTCCAGGCAAGAATATTGGAGTGGGTTGCCATTTCCTTCTCCAGGGGATCTTCCTGACGCAGGGATTGAACCCAGGTCTTCCACGTTGAAAGCAGATGCTTTACCATCTGTGCTATTTGGGAAGCCCAGAAAATATTATTTTCCAGAAAGTCTTATTAATAAAACAAATTCTGTTTTAAGTTATATGCCTCCTCCTCTCTCTCTTTGATATCACTCTTCAGTAACAAAACTCAAATAATTCTGCATTAAAATTTTCCCATTTCATACTAATTTGTATTTGAACCAGTCTTTATTTGGGATATCAAAGATTTGTATTATTCCTGACGATACAGCTGGTAGTCATCCCAGGTTTGGTTTTTTTCAGATTTTCCATGAACGTCATGCTTTGTTTTGAGGTAGAGAATTCTGTATTAGTAAAACGGAGTATGTTTCTCTTCTTTTAGAATATGCTATCAAGCCATGAAAAGACTAAGTGAAAGAAGCCAATCTGGAAAAGGCTGCTTAATATATAATTCCAACTATATGACATTCTGGAAATGGCAAAACTGTAAACACCAGAGAGAGATCAGTAGTTGCTTGAGGTTGGGGGAAAGGAAGGATGAACAGGCAGAACACAGAGCATTTAAGGGTCACTAAAAACTGATGGTTAGTCTAAACCAAGAAGGAACCCTAAAGTAAACCATGCTCTTTGGATGATTATGAAGTGTCAATGTACGTTGATCAACTGTAATGAAGGCACCACTCTGAAGGGAGATGTCGACAGAGAGGGAGACTATGCACATATGGGACAGGGAGCAGAGGAGAAGAAGAAATTCAATTTTTCTGTGACTCTAGCACTGCTCTAAAAAGAAATAAAGTCTTAAAAAAAAAAGAATATCATCTAAAAGGTTTTAAATATAGGTTTAAAACTAGTGCTACTATTGAGAGCTAAGTACTTTTTCTAGAAGGTAATCTACATTATAGAAGGTGGGATACTAGTTGGTTGGTACTAAATTCTGTTTCTTTGTAAACATATAAATTCCATACTCACTTTCCATCTTTTTTTTTTTCCTGACCAAGAATAATTTATTTCTCTCCAAAATAACCTGAGATGGTTGTTCATTGCTGGTATGACGGATTGATGGCATCAGAGATCCAGACTGCCTTCCAATTCTGTTCCTCTGTGACCCCTAGGGGCTTGTTCTAAATTGAACATGGCTTCTCATCTCATCCACATTTCAGCCTGTGAGAGGGAGAAAATCAAGAGTGGAGGGAGACAAAGCCTTGTAAGAGATAATCTGGAAGTTGCATCAATAATTTGTGCTTAAATCTCATTGTCCAGAGTCTAATCACAGGACTACAGCTAATTGCTGCTGCTGCTGCTAAGTCGCCTCAGTTGTGTCTGACTCTGTGCGACCCCAGATGGCAGCCCACCAGGCTCGCCCGTCCCTGGGATTCTCCAGGCAAGAAACACTGGAGTGGGTTGCCATTTCCTTCTCCAATGCATGAAAGTGAAAAGTGAAAGTGAAGTCGCTCAATCGTGTCCGACTCTTAGTGACCCCATGGACTGCAGCCCACCAGGCTCCTCCATCCATGGGATTTGCCAGGCAAGAGTACTGGAGTGGGTGGCCATTATCTTGGGAGGCTTATAAATAGAATCTTTATCTGGTTAGCCATGTAACCAGCTAAAACTTCAGTTATTAAAGAAGAAAGTGATAAGAAATACTATGCAGACTCTTCACATCCAAAAATATTATCTTTAGTATCCAACAGGTGACAGTATGCCAGGTGCTTAGAAGATCTCATTTGATTTTCATGACTCTGTAAAACACACATTTAATAGATAAGGAATCTGATACTCAGAGAGATTGAATTATGTTCCTAAGCTTACACAAAAGTTATACGACCAGAGATCAAATGATACTCTATCCAAATCTAAATAAAATCTGTGATCTTCTGAGAATGACACCCTGCCCCTCAAATAAATGTAGGGGTGGCAATCTGCTTGGTAAATTCCATTGTGCAATATCCATTTCTAGTATATTGTGATATTAAAGAATTAAAAGTAGAATAGAAGAAATGTTACTCTTTTACCACTAGGTTAAAGAACACAACTCTTTTTTTTTTTCCACTATTTTAAAGCCCTTAATGAGGTGCTTAAGATTCAGGGACAATGTATTTCAGCTTTTCCTTTCACTCTAGAGAACCTAGCATTATATTAAACACCAATCAGGCAATCAACATACACTTTTCACAATCATATGAACCAAATGCCTATGATGACTGTCATTTTTCTCACTGTTAATGATGCCAGCATGCAGGAGGATATGAACTTGACTATCAGCTCTTTGAGGGAATTTGTACCTAATTTATCTTTGCAATTCCAGTGATTAACACCCCTGGCCCTTCGTACAGACTCAATATTTGTTCCAGGAACTGAATTGGATATCAACGTTTTAGACAAAGGGGAATGTAGTTGCATATTCAAAGTATTGTGAAAAGAAACTTTAATAGGTATTTTTTTCTGACAACTATGCAAAAATATATTACATTTTAAAAACTGAAACAATGTTCTTAATTTTAAGTTTGCTGAATCATTGGTAGAGTTCATTCTATTTATTCAATATCTACTTTTAAAGAGGGTAAATTTCATGTATTCCAAGTATTTTGTTTTCTTTTGGTTTTGAAATAAAATTAATGTTTTGTTCAATATGTTTTTTGATTATAGGAAGATATACTTTTTTTTCCTTGACAACTGTATATAATAGTAATGATATATTTCCCCTGCCTCTGCATTTTGCTGATTTTTCTCAAAAGTGTAATATCTTCTTATCAAACAATGACTAATGACTGAAAAATAACCAAATTCAAAAACATAATTATTATTTAACATCTCATGAAACATCCAAGAAAAAAAAAACACTGTAAAGAAGATATAATGAGTAGAGAGAATCTAGTGTGTGTCTCTATGATAATTCATTATTTATCTTATGTATTTTGTTTGTATTCTATTTAACTGTTCTTTCAAATTTAGTCATACATTAAATGTCTAAAAAGAAGAGAAACACTATTATAAATTTGTCCAAATTAATAGAATATACAACACTGGGGTCAATTCTCATGCAAACTATAGACTTTGAGTGACAACAATGTGTCAAGGTAGGTTCATCTATTGTAACAAATGTACTATTCTGGAGAGAAATGTTGATAATGGCAGAAGCTATAGATGCAGGGTGGGGAAGGAAACATATGGGTTATCTCTGTATCTTATCCTTCTCCTCAATTTTTTCTGTGAACCTCAAGCTGCTGTAAAAAAATTCTTTATTAAAAGGAAGAAGCAAAGTCCAGAGTAGGAGTTATAAGTCCCAAATTCTATGTTCAACTCTGCTGTTAGTTGACAGGTTTACAAGTCATATAAGCTCCAGACCTCTGTTTCTTTATCTGTAAAATGACTGTTGTATTAGTATTCTACTGCTGTGTAATAAATTTTTGCACACACACATACTTTTATCTCCTAGTTTCTGTAAGTCAAAAATCTAATCATAGCTTAGCTAGTTTCTCTGTTCAGGATCTCAATAGGCTGCAGTAACGGCATCGGGTGGGCTGCATCCACTTCTGCAGGCTTGACCAGAGAAGAAGCTGCTTAAAAGGTCATTGTGATGTGAATAGAATTTATTTCTTTATGGTTGTATGACTGAGGGGCCTGTCTTTGTCTTGGCTGTTGATTGGAGGCTGTTCAGAAACTGTCCACGGTTCTTGGACCATGTGACCTTTACCACAGGCAGTTCACAATGTGGTTATTGGCTTCTTCCAGGACAATTGAACAGTTTCTCTCTCTCTCTGGTTGGCTAAGATGTCATCATATAACTAAATGTAGTCATGAATCTGACATCCCATCACCCTTCTCATTTTCTATTGCATAGAGGCAAGTCACAGGTTGCACCCCTTTCCAAGGAGAGAGGACCATACAAGGGTATTACTCACTGAGAGTCACCTGACAAGGTATCTGACACCAAGATATTGAACCAGATAATCTTTTAAATTTTTTTTCCAGCTATATCATTTTATGATTATTGAAGGAATACTGAGAATTCTTTGGTTCTTATTTTTTAAGTCACAGCCTCTGAACTCCCAAGGTTTAGAAAAATCTCTGACCTCCTTCCAGCTCATGAGCCAGAGCACATAACATTTTTCATGGCACCAAAATATAAGCAAGAAGTTCCTATTCAAAAGAACCAGTGGCTATAAGATGAAAAGAACAAGCCAAGCCAAAGCATCCTGAGAAAAGTCTAGGGAAGGAAGCTTTTGATGACAAAAAATGTCAAACGGGAGACCAGGAGCAAAAACTGAGATAAAGGTCATAAAAACAAGAGCAAAATTAAGTAAAGGGTGAATCAAAATGAGTGAGGGCTTAGAGGGTGAGAAGGGTATTTTGAGTGAGCTCCCTGACATCAGCTGCATGTTGATGAAGTACCGGAAGCATGGCTTGTGTCAGCTTAAACTGGTGACTCTCAGTTTTGACCGCACATTGTTGCTCAGTCATTCAGTCATGTCCGACTCTTTGTGATCCCATGGACCGCAACATACCAGGCTGTCCTGTCCTTCACCATCTCCCAGACCTTACTCAAACTCATGTCCATTGAGTCAGTCAGTGGTGTGATGCAACCATCTCATCCTCTGCCATCCCCTTCTCCTTCTGCCTTCAATCTTTCCCAGCATCAGGGTCTTTTCTAATGAGTCGACTCTTTGCATCAGGTGGCCAAAGTATTGGAGCTTCTGCTTCAGCATCAGTCCTTCCAATGAATATTCAAGATTGATTTCCTTTAGGATTGACTGGTTTGATCTCCCTGCAGTCCAAGGGATTCTCAAGAGTCTTCTCCAATACCGCAGTTCAAAAGGCTCAAAAGTTCAAAAGTGCAAAACTCAGCTTTGACTGCACATTACAATTTCCTAAAGGATTATGTAGGTATCCAAATGTGCAAGTCACATCCTGGTCATATTATGTCAGAATCTCTGAGGAAGGACCCAGCCCTCACTATATTTTAAAACTCTCTAGTAGCTTCAATGTGAAGCCAAGGTTGAAAATCAACTATCTCCTCTCACTATCCAAAATGTGGTTGGAGGGCCAACCAGCAAGACTGGCATATCTGACAATGGTCTTATTGGATATGCAGATATTTATTACTTTCTCCAGCCTTCCCAAGTGGCTCTAGTGGTAAAGAACCCACCTGCCAATGCTGGAGACATAAAAAGACACCAGTTCCACCCCTGAGTCAGGAAGATGCCCTAGAGGAAGGCATGCCACCCACTCTACTCTTCTTGCCTGGAGAATCCCATAGACTGAGGAGCTTGGCAGGCTACAGTCCATAGGGTTGCAAAGAGTGAGACATGACTGAAGCTACTTAGCATACACACATGAATTACCTTCTCCAGACCTACTGAATATGAATATACATTTTTATAAGATACTCAGGTGATCCCTACGTGACTAATCCAGTTAAAGATTTAGGGCAAAGAACAGTACCTATATCTAGCATTCCACGTGATTGTTTCTCCATAAAATTTTCATAGACTCTTTCAGCCCATTTCTTGACAATTCGAGTAAATAAGGAGTAAATGAATAGGTTGTGCAAAATGTACTACTTTAAAAAGACAGAAAAATGTGAGGCTTTTTTTTTTTTAAGGATTCTATTAGTTTGTTTAGAACAAAGATAGATATTTGACTTTCTTATGCCAACTCTGATTGGTTGGAAATGACTGCCTGGAGAACTCTTATTGAGAAATAAGAGTCTAAAATCTCTTTGGCTGAGAAGAGCACCCTGACAGATTAACTACGTCTCAGGGAATGATGACTGTTGTACTGCCTATTTGCTGAACTTACTCTAGATTTTCTTATGGAATAGTAACTCTCATGACAGAGCCCACCCATTCTGAAGACACCTGACTAGAATTAAATATACATCGTCCTGCAACACATCTGAACTATTTGACTCATTCATTCTTTCATAAATTCTTTCATCTACTGCTTCAATAAAAAGTTACCCACTACAAGTTTTATGTTGCAGACACTCGCTGTGCTGGGTGTCAGATTCTTGTGGCATTAGAATGACCTCACCCTTCAATATAAACATGCCACAGATCTTTGAAATTCCATGAGCAAAGCAGCCTCACATTGCCATCAATCATGCTCAAGACCAATGAGGGAACTGGTTTCACCAGAAGGTCTTGATTATTCCGCATGTCAGAGAGATGCTTAGCAGGAATCACACACATGATGTTTCAATTCAAACAGCTTCCTGCTGAATTTTAGAGAACTGCAGAGTCAGGGTAGCTTCATTCTGACCTTCAGAAAAATCTTTTGATGAAAATTTAGTTTAAGGACAGGTTAGAAATAGTTAATCTATAAGGAATATATCATAAGTTACTAAGCTGTTCTATAACAAATCTTTCAGGAAAAAAGGATGATTATCTCATTTTTTAACACTAAGAAAGTAAAATGCTGGTAGGTGGCTATCTTTAAAGCCCCAAGTGAAGGAGATTTTACACTTTTATTCCTTTCAGTAATAAAGAGCTGCTGGAAGCACTATAGAAATGTTGTTTTTCAGTGACTGTGCCAATATACCTAGGCTTTCTTTCAAGCAGAGAGTGATTCCTTTGAATTATGTCTCAGCCAAAAATAGGGTTACTCATAAAATGCATGAATACATTCCAGCTCATAATTGCCAAGTTCCGGTTTTGGATTTTAGTCATCAAGCCTAAGCTCTTTTTATTTTCTTGAAATCTCCTGTTGATACAGCTTTTTTCTTCCTATTTTTCCTTCCCAGCAGCAACCACCCCATTCTTCCCTTATTAGCTTTGGATAACACACACACACACACACACACACACACACACACACACACACACAGAAGGTACAAGGAATTGCATTATCCATCACAGAGGATTACACACAAAGATTGTCTTATGTGATGAGCCATTGCTAACAGAAGGCTTCGATTTGAATGAAATGCTTTCTCATCACATTAAAAAAAAATCCATTGGCAGTTACTGATAAGCTCAGAATTATTTCTGTAGAAAAATCAGTTTCAGTTCAAGATAAATATATGGAGACTGACAAATAATTAAGCAGGAGGTTTTTTTTTTCTTTGTGCTACTTGTCAGATATTTGAGGAAGATATTTTAGGAAAACTGCATTTGGTAAATGGAAAAATTATACTGTTATTTTCCTTTGCTATTCTGAACTTTAATATCTTTTTTCTCTGAGACATACAAACAATGTAATTATTAAGTATATTACTGGAAATTTTAAAAATTGAGAAAATTACAAATAAATAATTTGCACACAGATGAACAAAATATTTTTAGCTTATAAAATAAGAAAATTGAACTCCTTTAGAACAGTAAAATTTTATCAGACATAGCTGATTTTCACAGTAAAAATGCTGCATTCTTTTAAGCAAAACAAAGAGCTCAATCAACATTCAGTATATTTCTGTTTTCATATTCAAAATTAATAGTGTTCATACATGGAGAAAATGGTCACCTGCTGGGTTTATTAGTGGACTATCCAGTTCATACCAACATAAATTGCTCTACCTTCTAGCCTCAAATTGCATATGCATTACCATATTAGAAGAACTTCAGTGGGAGATGTTGGACCACATAGAATACCATGAGGATACCAGAAAATTAGAAGGAGGTGAAAACTAATAGGAACATCACTAAATTTCCAATTTTCTCTAAAGCTGATTCTGAGTTGCTGTTGTTGTTTAGTCACTAGGTCCGGTCTGATTCTTTTGCTACCCATGTCCTGTAGCCCACCAGGCAACTCTGTCCATAGGATTTCCCAGGCAAGATTACTGGAGTGGATTACCATTTCTTCCTCCAGGGGATCTTCCTGATCCAGGGCCTGAACCTGAGTCTCCTGCACTGCAGGCAGATTCTTTCCGCTGAGCCACCGGGAAGCCCAGTCTGAGTAACATACATCATTTATCATATGTAGAAAAGAAAGAAAATTTAGAAAAAATAACACTAAGATAGTACAGATTAATTTGTAGATATATCATCGATCCATAAGAAATACATGATTTTTCTTAAAATCTCTACAGTGCCAAACCAATTCAAGTTGAAAAGATCCTACAGTTATGTTTTTTCTAGACATTTGGCTTTCTATACATTCAGCTGTATTTAAGTGTCAAAATGTTTGTTACATTTATCATATTTAGGATAAAAATTTTCTTTTCCTCTCCTTACACATGCTGAGATATTATTCTGCTGTTCAAGTTCAGCAGAGAGGTATCCAAAGGCAAGGGCACACTATTTATTACTGTAATGTGAAACCCCTAGCTGCAGTGAAGCCAAAGATACAGTACTCACCTAAAAGCCTGGACTTAGGAAGTCTCTTCCCCCACCCCCAACCAGCTCTCTTTTCTTGGCTCTCCAGCTCTTCAAAGATGTTAAGAAAAGCATACAAAGCAAGGAAAAAGGCATCCCAAAGGAAAAGAAAAAGGCATTCCTTAAAACTTTATTCATATTTTGGTCTTTCCAGAACAGGAAAAGAAACATACATAAACTGTCATACCTGTCCAATGGTATGTCTTAATTTTTCTAATTAAGAGACAGAAAAACAGTGAATATATCTCTTCCTTACCAAAATATATATTATATAGAAAGTATAACACAAAAGCAGCAGAGTCTAAGGAGGAGTAAGAATTATACTCTCGCCAATGTTAACATATTACTTAATAGTGTTCTTGATCTTAACCCACAGTGCTTGCTCCTTTTTTCAGTTCAGTTCAGCTCAGCTCAGCCTCATTGGCTTCCCTGGTGGCTCAGAGGTTAAAGCGTCTGCTTCCAATGCGGGAGACCTGGGTTCGATCCCTGGGTCAGGAAGATCCCCTGGAGAAGGAAATAGCAACCCACTCCAGTACTCTTGCCTGGAGAATCCCATGGAGAGAGGAGCCTGGTAGGCAACAGTCCATGGGGTGGCAAAGAGTCGGACACGACTGAGCGACCTCACCTTACCCTCAGTTCAGTCGCTCAGTCGTGTCCGACTCTTTGTGACCCCATGAATCGCAGCACGCCAGGCCTCCCTGTTCATCACCAACTCCCAGAGTTCACCCAAACTCATGTTCATCGAGTCGGTGATGCCATCCAGTCATCTCATCCTCTGTCGTCCCCTTCTCCTCCTGCCCCCAATCCCTCCCAGCATCAGGGTCTTTTCAAATGAGTCAACTCTTCCTATGAGGTGGCCAAAGTATTGCAGTTTCAGCCTCAACGTTAGTCCTTCCAATGAACACCCAGGACTGATCTCCTTTAGGATGGACTGGTTGGATCTCCTTGTGGTCCAAGGGACTCCCAAGAGTCTTCTCCAACACCACAGTTCAAAAGCATCAATTCTTTGACACTCAGCTTTCTTCACAGTCCAACTCTCACATCCATACACTGGAAAAACCGTAGCATTGACTAGACTGACCTTAGTTGGCAAAGTAATGTCTCTGCTTTTGAATATACTATCTAGGTTGGTCATAACTTTCCTTCCAAGAAGTAAGTGTCTTTTCATTTCATGGCTGCAATCACCATCAGCAGTGATTTTGGAGCCCCAAAAATAAAGTTTGATAATGTTTCCACTGTTTCCCCATCTGTTTCCCATGAAGTGATGGGACCAGATGCCATGATCTTCATTTTCTGAATTTTGAGCTTTAAGCCAACTTTTTCACTCTCCTCTTTCATTTTCATCAAGAGGCTTTTTAGTTCCTCTTCACTTTCTGCCATAAGGGTGATGCCATCCGCATATCTAAGGTTATTGATATTTCTCCCAGCAATCTTGATTCCAGCTTGTGCCTCTTCAAGCCCAGTGTTTCTCATGATGTACTCTGCATAGAAGTTAAATAAGCAGGGTGACAATATACAGCCTTGATGTACTCCTTTTCCTATTTGGAACCAGTCTGTTGTTCCATGTCCAGTTCTAACTGTTGCTTCCTGACCTGCATACAGGTTTCTCAAGAGGCAGGTCAGGTGGTCTGGTATTCCCATCTCTCTCAGAATTTTCCACAGTTGATTGTGATCCACACAGTCAAAGGCTTTGGCATAGTCAATAAAGCAGAAATCAATGTTTTTCTGGAACTCCCTTGGCTTTTCAATGATCCAGCAGATGTTGACAATTTGGTCTCTGGTTCCTCTGCCTTTTCTAAAACCAGCTTGAACACCTGAAAGTTCACAATTCACATATTGCTGAAGCCTGGCTTGGAGAATTTTGAGCATTACTTTACTAGCGTGTGAGATGAGCTCAATTGTGCGGTAGTTTGAGCATTCTTTGGCATTGCCTTTCTTTGGGATTGGAATGAAAACTGCCATTTTCCAGTCCTGTGGCCACTGCTGAGTTTTCCAAGTTTGCTGGCATATTGAGTGCGGCACTTTCAAGCATCATCTTTCATGATTTGAAATAGCTCCACTGGAATTCCTTCACCTCCACTAGCTTTGTTCATAGTGATGCTTTCTAAGGTCCACTTGACTTCACATTCCAGGATGTCTGGCTCTAGGTGAGTGATCACACCATCATGTTTATCTAGGTCATGAAGACCTTTTTTTATACAGTTCTTTTGTGTATTCTTTTTTAGAGGGCTTAATTTCCTACCAAAGTAAAAGTATGTTATTAACATCTCAAAAATATGGCACACTTAATGCTCAGACAAATGATTAGGACATACAGGCTAAGAAGGAGACTGTACTATTTTTAACTGAAGCTGCTCTAGACAAATTAGCACAAGTGACCACGAAAACATCAGGTTGGTACAAAAGTAACTGAG
Organism: Ovis canadensis; assembly: GCF_042477335.2. Lineage (NCBI taxonomy): Eukaryota > Metazoa > Chordata > Mammalia > Artiodactyla > Bovidae > Ovis > Ovis canadensis. The sequence goes on along the minus strand of NC_091247.1, from coordinate 132,420,864 downwards.
GTTTCAGACCTTGAATTTTAAATAGTTATAACTAGGCTCAGCCATATCTTTATTAATCAAAATAGGAACCATGACAATCAACACAATTTTGGCAATGAGAAATAAGTTGTTTCGTCCTGTAACATAGAAATCTGTGCTTCAAGAGCAAATGAACTCTTGGAAAGCATTTTCTGCATCCTGCTCGTTGTGGAAGAATTCTCCCTGCAAAATTGTTGTTGAGATGCTTGAAGAAGTGGTAGTTGGTTGGTGAGAGGTCAGGTGAATATGAAGGATGAGGCAAAACTTCATAGTCCAATTCATTCAATTTTTGAAGCATTGGTTGTGTGACATAAGGTTGGGCATAGTCATGGAGAAGAATTAGGCCCTTTATGTTGATCAGTCCTGGCTGACGGCATTTTTGTTTTCAGTGCATCTCACTGATTTGCTGAGCATACTTCTCAGATATAATAGTTTTGCCTGGATTCAGAAAGCTGCAGTGGATCAGACCGGAAGCAGACCACCAACAGTGACCAAGACCTTTTTTTGGTGCAAGCTTGGCTTTGGAAAGAGCTTTGGAGTTTCTTCTTGGTCCACCCACTGAGCTAGTCATCACCAGTTATCATATAAAATCCACTTTTTGTCACATGTTACATGCCACAATCCAATTGAAAAATGGTTTGTTGTCGCATATAGTAAGAGAAGACGACACTTCAAAATGACGGTTTTTTGTTTTTGTTTTTTTTTTGGTGGGCTCATGAGACACCCACTTATTGAGCTTTCTCACTTTTCCAATTTGCTTCAAATGCCAAATGACCACAGAATAGTCCACTTCGGTTTTGTCGACAACTTCTCGTGTAGTTTTAAGAGGATATGCTTCGATGATGCTCTCAGTTGGTCATTGTCAGCTTCCAATAGCCGGCCATTATGCTCCTCATCATCAAGGCTCTCTTCTCCTTTGAAAAACTTCTTGAACTACCACTGCACTCTATGTTCCTTAGGAGTACCTGGAGCAAATAACTTGTTAATGTTTCAAGTTGTCTCTGCTGCTTTATGACCCATTTTGAATGAGAATTTAAAAATTGCTAGAATTTGCTTTTTGACTAACACCATTTCCATAGTCTAAAAAATATATAAAATAAATAGCAAGCAATAAGTCATTAGCAAAAGAAGAGCAATAAATGTACAATAAAATTATGTATAACACAACCACATTTAAGAATGTATTCCAATATCAAATGGCAAATTTCAACAATGCAAACACTGAAATTTCCTTTGCACCAACCTAATATCTAATAAGAAATTGCTAACACAGCACCACCAAATACGTAATTTGTCTTCCTTACAGTCTTTTCTTGTGATCAGGAGTTCTTATTCTTCCTCACTGGATGGCTGAACAGATGGATGGATGAAGCATGTAGTATAGATTAGAATGTGCTGATTTACCTAGACATGCTTCCAGAATGAGCTCAACTAATTTGAATCTAGACTAGGGCTAACTTAGAATACCACACCTAACTCAGCTGACTCAGATTCCTAAAGATGCTGGAGAATTCAAAATACTGTGAGGCCTACAAAGATCAGGTTTGATCAGAACAGCTAAAACACATCCCACCTGTACAAATAGTTCCCCACAGCTCAGGACCTTTCCAAAGTAATTTGGCAGAAATTCTAATTGTAGCAGAATTTTTAATAGCATTCCAGAACAATTATTTCAAATGAGTTTTCTTTTTAATTGAACATTAGAAGAGGAGAAGAGCACTTTTACTTTAATGCAATGTTTGACTCCAAATTTTTCCAGTGACTTCTGTTTCATTTCATCTGGCTCCTGTATACTAAAGTGGCAAAACACTAATTTGAGTAGAATCAATTATTTTCTTATGATATAAAAGGCTATGGTAAGAAGATATGCCAAAACAATTATCACACTAACCAGACTGTTAAACTCTTATTTTGAAATAATGTATTTGGCATGACCTACTCACTGTTGCAAGTAACTATAGCTTTCAAATTTTCCTTTAATAATCTTGACAATTTCTTTTAACTCTTCTTATCTATTTTATCTACTAAGCAAAAATAAGTAAGGATGATTATACTACATAAAGAACTAGAACCACTAGCCCACCACAGCACATCATTTATCCTTCTTGGAAATTAAAGAGAAAGATTAGGGTCTCAGGAAAGATAGATAATGTAGAAGAGTAGATGCCAGGTTGTAGAACAGGGAAGTTATAGGTATCACATTGGTTATGAGATCTGACAAGGCAGGAAATTTGAAATGTAAAGTATACAGATTATAAATGTTTTCTTGATATAGCTGAATTAAAATATAGTGCCTTCATTCAACAGAGTATTTTATATTGACTATTCAGTATAAGAAACAGCTCTAAAGAAACAGTGATAGTCAAATACATAACAGATTTTTTTTCGTGGCGGGGGTGGGGGGGGGGGAGGCTGTGCCACAAGTCTTGTGGGATGTAGGATCTTAGTTCACTGATGAGGAATTTAGCGCAAGCCCTTGTCAGTGAAAGAATGGAGTCCTAACCAGTGAACTGCCAGGGAATCCCCACACAACAGATTTTCATTCAAAGTTCTTCTCTGATGAGCATTTATTAAATACCCACTATGTAAAACACTGCTTTAGATGAATCAAGGCAAAGCAGAAACCAAAATTTGTGTTAAAACTTTTACCTAAAATGTATCATAACTTTGTACATGAATCATCACTAAGCTTTATCCTGATTCTCTTGGTATTAAAGGCATGTTAGTTTTCTATTGCTGCTGTAACAACTAGACTCTAGTGGGGTAAGGGCTTCCCCAGTGGCTTAGCAGTAAAGAATCTGCCTGCAATGCAGGAGACACAGGCAACAAGAGTTTGATCCCCGGGTCAGGAAGATGACTTGGAGGAGGGCATGGCTACCCATTTCAGTATTTTTACTGGAGAATCCCATGGACAAGGGAGCCTGGTGGGCTATAGTCCATAGGGTCGCAAAGAGTTGACCACGACTAAAATGACCATGCACGCACACACTCACAGTGGGCTAAACATCATCAATGCATTACCTTACCATTCCATAGGTAAATGGAGAAGGAAATGGCAACCCACTCCAGTACTCTTGCCTGGAGACTCCCATGGAGGGAGGAGCTTGGTAGGCTACAGTCCATGGGGTCGCAAAGAGTCGGACATGACTGAGCGACTACACTTTCACACTTTCACTTTTCCATAGGTAAAAAACCTAACAAGGGTCTCACTGGGCTAAATTCAAGGTGTCGGCAAGGGTACATTTCTGTCGGGGAGACAAGAGGAAAAAACAGTTTCCTTCAGCTATAGGACTAGTGTCCCTGAGTGCCTAATAGGTGTCAGCTAAGGCTACTTGCCAGCTTCTAGAGACCACCCACATTATTTTGTTCATGGCCACTTTCCTTCATTTTCAAAGTCAGTAACAATGGGTGGATTCCTTCTCAGTTCACATCTCCTGATCTACTCTTCTACTTTCTTCCTTTTGAGCGGCCCATGTGATTAAATTAGCCCTACCTAGATAATCAAAGATAGTTTCCCCATCCCAGAGTCCTTAACTTAATCACATCAGCAAAGACTCTTCTGTCCAGTAAGAAAATATTCACAGGTTTAGGTCACTAGGTATCAGATTCTGCCTAACACAAAAAGAACTATAAAAATAGATGATTTCTCAAACATCCTGAGGCATTCTTTTTGTAGAACATATATTGGCACACCAGCAAAATTTTAATTTTTTTAGAGACAAAACTTAATTGAGTTTTTTTTAATTTATTCTTCATAAAGTGTGATATATTTCTGATAAAAAAGATTTTGCAAGTAAAAAAAATTTATTTCCTCTGCCCATGACATTTATCCCATCATAGATCCTAATTATCCTTTAATACCTGGCTCAAATACTGTCAACTTACTTTTTAAAAGATTTCTTAGGCAATATCATTATGAATACAGGAGAATTTTAAACTGGGAAAATGTTATATGAAACTTTTATTTTTAAAGTTTGACTAAAATAGACAATTTTCTAGGGAATGTAATTGATCCAAATGTAAAATTAGGACTGCTGAAAAAACTATTTCCAAAAAGGCATGGGGCCTACATGATTTAGAGATTGTTTATTTCAGTGCTTAAACTGGAGGGAAATGGAAAGCTACTCAACTTATTTTATGACATGTACATATTCATGGATTCCAAATGTGAAAAAAATATGCCACCACCCCCGCCCCCGTACTAATCAGTTCAGGCTGCTATAACAAAAATGCCATAAAGTAGGTGGTTTAAACAGCATTTATTTCTCACAGCTCTAGAGGCTACTAAGTCCAGAATCCAAGGCACAGGCAGATGGTGTCTGATGAAAGTACTCTATCCTAGCTGGGTGTTTGCTTATTATATCTTTACATGGTAGAGAGAAAAATCATTTCTCTCATGTCTCTTTTTATAAGAGCACTAGTCCTATTTCTGTTGCCTCCACTCTCATGAGCTCCCAAACACTCCACTTCCTGATACCATCACCATACAACTAGGGGGGTTAGGATTTAAATACATGAATTTTAGGGGACATACCCATTCAATCCATAACAGACCTTCAAAAGATATAGCCAAATTTCACATATGAACACAAATGCTAAAATACTAGCACCTCAACTCCATCACTATACTGTAAGAATACTGTGAACAAGTACAGTAAATATAAAAGGATGTTTAAATATTAGACTAATAATTCATCACCTTAACAAGTAAAAAGATAAAATGAATGCAATTGTTTCGATAGATTATTAAAGTTTTATTAATTAAACTTCTGTTTATTCTTCTAATAAATTAATACATCTTTCTTAAACTTATCAGCTTCAGTCTTAATGTTGGAATGAAAAACTAGGGTGAAAATACAGAGCTAATTAATCATACTATTTTCTCCCAGGGGTCCAGGTATATGCAAGATGAAGTCTACTTGCTTTCCAATGTTAATGCATTTCCATGAATGTCAGAAATCAGTTAAAGATGTCTACATCTATCAGTAATGACTTAGCATTGCTCTGGTTGCTTTATTCAATTAAATAACACAGAGGGAAATGATTATATATAAGTTCTGTCAGTTATTTCACTTGGTTGGAGTTTACAGTAGCCCTAATAACAATAACTATTTTTCAGTTGTGTTGATTTTTACTTAAATTCTATCTTTTCAAGAGTTAAAATTGCTGCATTTGTTTATTGTTTACAGTTGACACATGAACAATGAGTATTTGAACTGTTTGGATCCACTTTATACAGATAAAAAATTTTCAATAGTAAACACTGCAGTAGGCTAAATTAAGGAAAAAAGAATCAATTTTAAAAGTAAAAGGAAAAATTATAAATATACATCAATTTAATCAAATAAATGTTTTTTTATTTAAAATTTTATCTGAGGTTTAGAGTATAAAACTTAGATGCTACAAACTACAGTCCTTTCTCAGATTCCTTGAAAATCCTTTGAGATGTCTCTTTATTTGTCAGCCTGTGTATGGCTTCCCTGCCTGAAAGATTTAATTCAATCCAATTCAATTCCTTAAGCAAAGAGTAAATTAATTACTTAAGGAAATAGCACGAGTCAGTTTTAGGAATTTTCTCTGACTATTAGCTATGTTTTTCATAGCAGATGCCAATATATTAGGAGGAATATATTACAGCACATCTAGAAAAATGAATCATTGCATTCTTAAGAGTTACTCTGCTTTGTATTTACGATGCAAAAGAGCAGTGGGGTACCTGCAGCTCATTGTTTTCAACATATCACAACACACCAACACCTACATCCACCAATGAATTATTATCATTATAATCATATATAATATTAATTCCCATGTGTATTACTGTGAGGCTACAAAGCAGAGACAAGAATCCAATTTAGGGGCAACAGTAGAGACAGCAATAATACAATACAGATAGAGAGGATAAGAAGGAAAGGAGAAAACTATAGCAGGAGGAAGGAAGAACCAAGCTGGAGAAGAAAGACTGTTCAGTATTTAAACTCAAGCAAAATGACCAAGGGAGAAATGGACTAATGAAGACCAGTGCTCATCAGACTTGGAATAAAGTAATGACTCAACAGGCTTCCCAAGTGGTGCTAGTGTTAAAAAAAATCTGCTTGAAAATGCAGCAGATGTAAGATGCAGTTTCAGTCCCTGGCGGGGAAGATACCCTGGAGGATGGCATGGCAACCCACTCCAGTATTCTTACCTGGAGAATCCCATGGATGGAGGAGCCTGATGAGCTAGAGTCCATAGGGTTGCAAAGAGTTGGACACAATTAAAGCCATTTATTAGCACACATGCATCTTCATGCATGCAATAATTAAAACTGGAACACTGCAGCAGAGTTAAAATAGCATAGGTAATTCCTGAGCCATAAGATGCTGATGTTAAAAAAAAATACTTATGTACCTCTTGCTTGAGGCTAGGGTTGGTTTTACAGACCTAGGAACAAATTGAAATATTCTTGGCTTGAAGAAAAGAGAGATGTAAACCTTGGAAATTAATACTCTTTTGTATTTGTGAATTTAAAGATATATACCACCAGAACCTGGAGTTCCTATATCAAGTCGTCTTCGATTTCCTTTTTTAGAAGAGCTAAACAAATAAACAATTGAGTAGTCCACTGAAGATATTTCACTAAGAAATTTTGCATTCAGCATAAGTATTCTTATACATATCTTTTTGCCTTTTTATACAGTTCATAGTGTTCTCATAGCAAGTATAACTGAATGGTTTGCCATTCCCTCCTCTAGTGGATCACATTTTGTCAGAACTCTCCACTATGACCCATCTCTCTTGGGTGAATTTTCAGATGTTCAAACTGGGTTTAGAAGAGAGGAACCAAAGATCAAATTACCAGCATTCACTGGATCATAGAGAAACCAAGAGAATTTCAGAAAAACATCTACCTCTGTTTCATTGACTATAAAAAGCCTTTGACTGTGTGGATCATAACAAACTGTGGAAAACCCTTGACGGATGGTAATACCAAAGCATCTGACCTATCTCCTGAGAAACCTGCATGCCAGTCAAGAAGCAACAGAACTGTATAATGGAACAACTGACTGGCTCAGGATTGAGCAAGGAGTAGGACAAGGCTGTTTATCATCACCCTGTTCATTTAATTTATACATAGGGCACATCATACAAAATGCCAGGCTGAAGGAGTTACAAGCTGGAATCAAGATTGCCAGGGGAAATATCAACAACTTCAGATATGCAGATGATACCACTCTAATGGCAGAAAGTGAAGTGGAACTAAAGAGCCTCTTGATGAGGGTGAAGGAGGAGAGTGAAAAAAAAAAAACAGCTTAAAACTCAATATTTAAAAAAAACTAAGATCATGGCATCTGGTCCGACCACTTCATGGAAAATAGAAGGTGAAAAGATAGAAGCAACAGATTTCCTCTTCTTGGGCTCTAAAATCACTGTGGATGGTGACTGGAGCCATGAAATTAGAAGACGATTGCTTCTTGGCAGGAAGGCTATGACAAACCTAGACACAGTGTTAAAAAGCAAAGACATTACTTATCTGACAATGATTCATAGTCAAGGCTATGGTCTTTCTGGCTATGGTCTTTCTGGTATGGATGTGAGAGCAGGAACATAAAGAAGGCAGAGCACTGAAAAATTGATGCTTTCAAATTGTGGTGCTGGGGAAGACTCTTGAGAGTCCCATGAACTGCAAGGAGATCAAACCAGTCATTCCTAAAGGAAATCAACCATTAATACTCATTGAAAGGACTGATGCTGAAGCTGAAGTTCCAATACTTTGGCCACCTATGTGAAGAGCCAACTGATTGGAAAAAACCCTGCTGGGAAAGAGTGAAGTCAGCAGGAGATGAGGGCAACAGAGGATGAGATGGTTGGAAGGTATCAGGGATTCAATGAAGATGAACTTGGGCAAAGTCCAAGAGATGGTGAGGGACATGGAAGCCTGGTGAGCTGCAGTCCATGGATTCACGAAGAGCTGGGAATGACTGAGTGACTGAAGAACAGCAACAATAAATACACATTCTCAATGGGAACAATATTTCCCTCAAGGGAGCAAAACACAGTTCTTTGGGCTGAAAAGTCTTAAGTCTTTTTATGTGTAAAGCACAGATATATATACAACACTGGCATAGATTTAAAGTATAACTGTGATGTTAAATTTTTATTGTTCAGTTCAGTTGCTCAGTCATGTCTGACTCTTTGCGACCCCATGAACCACAGCACGCCACACCTCCCTATCCATCACCAACTCCCGGAGTCCACCCAAATCCATGTCCATAGAGTCAGTGGTGCCATCCAACCATCTCATCTTCTGTTGTCACCTTCTTCTCCTGCCCTCAATCTTTCCCAGCATCGGGGTCTTTTCAAATGAGTCAGCTCTTCGCATCAGGTGGCCAAAGTATTGGAGTTTCAGCTTCAACATCAGTCCTTCCAATGAACACCCAGGACTTATCTCCTTTAGGATGGACTGGTTGGATCTCCTTGCAGTCCAAGGGAATCTCAAGAGTCTTCTCCAACACCACAGTTCAAAAGCATCAATTCTTCAGTGCTCAGCTTTCTTGATAGTTCAACTCTCACATCTATACATGACTACTAGAAAAACCATAGCCTTGACTAGACAGACCTTTGTTGGCAAAGTAATGTCTCTGCTTTTTAATATGCTGTCTAGGTCGGTCATAACTTTCCTTCCAAGGAGTAAGCTGCAATCACCATCTGCAGTGATTTTGGAGCCCAGAAAAATAAAGTCAGCCACTGTTTCCACTGTTTCCCCATCTGTTTGCCATGAATAATGGGACCAGATGCCCTGATCTTAGTTTTCTGAATGTTGAGCTTTAAACCAACTTTTTCACTCTCCTCTTTCACTTTCAAGTCAGCTGGTCTGGGATTCCCATTTCTTTCAGAATTTTCCACAGTTTATTGTGATGCACACAGTCAAAGTCTTTGGCGTAGTCAATAAAGCAGAAATAGATATTTTATTTTTATTGTATGGTGTCATAGACTGAATATTTACACCCTACCCCCATTTATATGTTGAAACGCTCAATTCTCAGTGGGGATAGTATTTGAAAGTGAGGGGGCTCTGGGGAGGCCATTAGGTCCTGAGGGTGGAATAGAGCTTTTATAACAGAGACCCTAGATCCCTGGATATCTTTTCTGCCTCTTGTGAGGTTATAGTCACAGGAAGTAGATTCTCACCAAGTATCAAATCTACTGGACCATTGATCTTGGAATTCACATCCTCAAGACTTGTGAGGAATAAATTTCTGTTGTTTATAAGCTATCTGGTATAGGGGTGTTAGAGAAGCATGAAAAAACTAATAGAGGTGGGTATGGTAAAGAAAAAATAATGTCTTAAAAAGTTTCTTATGAAAGTGAGAGTGAAAAGTAGACTGAGACACTGACATATGAATTACTTCCTGGGGTTATATACATAAAAAAATTAGGTAAGATCATATAATAAATGAATATAAGTACATAATAGTACACATTCAGTTGGTAGCTTTAAAAAGAAGGTAAGAGCTAATAATAGACTGTTTTAAATATATTTTCATTAAATTATATATTTAAAATGATAACTATCTACCAAATATCCTGCTACAATACAGTGATTTGTACTTTACACAATGCCATAAAAACAGCTTAAATAAGCACTATTCTCTTATCTAGAAAATGAAATTTTAGCATACAAAGAAATTTCTCAGAAATACTTAATTTTATCTTCTTAAGCACCCTATTATATCTTTTTTATTCAAGGATAATATAAAGATGTCAGTCTCTCTATATGTTGATAGCAACTTCTACTTTTAAATGGTGTACGCTCAGTCATGTCCAACTCTTTGCAACCCTATGGACTGTGGCCTGCTAGGTTCCTCTGTCCATGGGATTTCCCAGGCAAGAATACTGGAGTGGCTTGCCATTTCCCCCTCCAGGGGTCTTCCCAGCCCAGGGATGGAACCTGTGTCTCCTGCATTTGCAGGAGGATTCTTTACCATGGAGCCACCTGGGAAGCCCACTTTTAAATGCATGTGACATTATTTTATTTACAAGTCTTCTATGTCTGGCTATTGCATTCCCCTGTTGTGTCTGTCTCCACTCCCTCAGAATCCTAACTAATGACTGATGTTCCTTTTACATGCCTGCTAAGTCGCTTCAGTTGTGTCTGACTCTTAGCAAATGTATGGACTGTAGCCCACTAGGCTCCTCTGTCCATGGGATTCTCTAGGCAAGAATACTGGAGTGGGTTGCCATGCCCTTCTCCAGTTTACATAAGTTACCCTAATTTAAACTTTCAAAGGGATAAAAGAAATCCTTTGAAAAAAAATCCACTAGATCAAAGAAGAGCAATATCTCAGAAAAATGAATTATTTTTCTCTTGTTGCCCTACAAGTAGTAGCTGGCCTTCTGTAAAGAATCAATGAAGGAAAATAAATTTCTGGTTTGCATGCTTTCAGAGTAGATGCCTGATGGCAGTTTTCCCTAAGCTTTTCTGCATTCAACAGACTTTCTGAGCTGAATATCTTATGTAAGCCAAAACTGATTCCAATGAAGGGTAGTTCAAATAAAAGAGTACAGATCAATTGTCTTGCTAATTAAGAGAGCAAGAAAATCAATAAAATGATGACATTTATATTATCTTTATTTACTAGCAGTGTCTATTCCAAGTGAAGCCTTGGCTCCTATGAATAAAAATAAATCATTTTGGCAGAATGTACCTTTCTCTTAAGGAAGAGAGAGGAAGGAGTAGGGAGAGAGTGAAGGTGGGAAGGAGGCAGGGAAGAGCATAACTTCTAGAAGATGGCTGCAACTGCAGATTGTGAATAACTATAAACTTTTCATTAAGAAGTTCCTTAAATCAATTAAAGAACAATTTGACTCAATCCAACAAGATTAAAGAAAGAACATTTAGCTTTTTGTCATTTATAATGCATTCAAAAATTAATATCACTGCAGATGGTGATTGCAGCCATGAAATTAAAAGACGCTTACTCCTTGGAAGAAAAGTTATGAGCAACCTAGATAGTATATTCAAAAGCAGAGACATTACTTTGCCAACTAAGGTCCATCTAGTCAAGGCTATGGTTTTTCCTGTGGTCATGTATGGATGTGAGAGTTGGACTGTGAAGAGGGCTGAGTGCCAAAAAATTGATGCTTTTGAACTGTGGTGTTGGAGAAGACTCTTGGGAGTCCCTTGGACTGCAAGGAGATCCAACCAGTCCATTCTGAAGGAGATCAACCCTGGGATTTCTTTGGAAGGAATGATGTTAAAGCTGAAACTCCAGTACTTTGTCCACCTCATGGGAAGAGTTGACTCATTGGAAAAGACTTTGATGCTGGGAAGGATTGGGGGCAAGAGAAGAAGGGGACAACAGAGGATGAGATGGCTGGATGGCATCACTGACTCGATGGAAGCGAGTCTGAGTGAACTCCGGGAGTTGGTGATGGATAGGGAGGCCTGGTGTGCTGCGATTCATGGGGTCGCAGGGAGTCAGACACAACTGAGTGACTGAACTGAACTGAAGTTGGAAAATGTGACCATTACTATCATAAAATGATTAAACAAATATGGAGAGAAATAGGAAAAATAAAGTGATGAAAGGGTTTCCATCAATACAAAAAAAACAAACAACAAAAAAACAATGCTTTATTGATTTATTATCTTCCTCCAATTTGAAGTAGAGTGGGACTAAATTCTAAGAATTCTTTTTACTTTGATTCTTTTCCAGACTACCTGAAATGGTCTTCCTTAAATAAAAGTTCATGCTTTTTTATAGGAGTCATTATCATAAGATGATTTCATTGTTTTTAAGAAGCAGGAAAAGAAGAAAATAACCAATTTTGGGGAAGTAACTGTTTTCATACAAATTTGGACTCTATTGAGGCTTTCCTTTCCAATATTACAGTTTTTGGCCACGAAATAACATGACTATTGTATCAACATTACCTAACCAAGAATTCTAGGTCAAAAGTAGCTATTTTACAGAATTTGCTTTTTTAGATTTATTTTAGAAGTGCATTTTGCCAAGTGCTCTGACATCCCCAAGTTCATATACATAGCAATAATTCTTAAAGGGTTAGAAACAAAATCCAACCTAAATTTCATTTTATTTTCAAGAGTCCAGTCACTTGTTGGTGATGAAGGAAAGTATGGAGAAGAAAACAAAAATATAAAGGAAAAATAGCCCATGTTTTCTTCCCAGTCAATCCTAAAGAAACCAACCCTGAATATTCATCGGAGGAACTGATGCTGAAGCTGAAGTCCAATACTTTGGCCACCTGATGCTAAGAACCAATTTACTGAAAAAGACTCTGATGCTGGGAAAGATTGAAGATAGGAGGAGAAGAGGGCAGCAGAAGATGAGATGTTTGGATGGCATCACCAACTCAATGGACATGAGTTTCAGCAAACTCTGGGAGATAGTGAAGGACAGGGAAGCCTGGTGTCCTGCAGTCCATGGATCACAGAGTCAGACACGACTTAGTGACTGAAGAACAACAATCAATAAGTAGCAATAACATTAATACAAATAACCAATAAACATGTGTAAAATGTTCATCTTCATCAAGTTTCTAGTGAAAAAAAATGAAATGGTAGACAAAAGTCATCACAAAATCTCTGCATGGTAGAGTTTTCTTTATCATCTTTCATAATTTCCAAGATTTCTAAAAACAATATATACTGCTTTAGAAACTATAAAAAAGTAAATGTTATTAAAAAATATAATCCATTTCTATTGCATAAAATAAGACTCTACAAAATATCTCATATTTCTACTTACCACTCAAAGGTATCTACTGATCACTTTTTATACTTTCTTCTGATCATTTTTCCATTTATTATCATAATTTAAAAAAACATTTTGGAGTTTGTTCTGTAAGCTCAAAGTTGCATCCTTTTTTCTTTTATATGAATATCTTCCTCATACAATTTCTTCCCAGAGTATGTCATATGAGTATTTAGATTAGACTACATGAGATAGCCATTTCTGTAGGTTAAAATGATTAAATATCGGCAATATCATATGGTTCAAATGAGTAGTTGTAACCTAAATCATAGTAGTAATGAGAGCCACAAGTAAAACAAAGCAATAGCCCTTTCTAGAACAATATATATATTATTTTTTATGTTTACCTACAGAAATATCACACAAGATGTTTAAACATGAAAACATTTTAAACAAATAGACACCAAAGTTCTATGAATAGATAAAATACTAAGTTGCCCATTCATTTCCAGAGTTTTGTTGCTTCAGAGGAAACCTTGGGAAGTCAGTTACATAACCATGGACAGAACCTTGTTCTGTGACCATGGTAGTGTGGCTTCATGTCAAAACTGAAGTTCAAATGCTGGTCAGGGATATGGCAAAGATCCAAGCTATACTGAGGATGTCACTTTCAGTCATTGCTATGACTCAGTGACTGGGTGCAACCACAACATGTCTGCACTCTGTAAATAAAACTGAATTCAGCTAATAGGCAACATAAGCTAAACAGAAACATAGTATAGAGTACTCAGTAGTTTATCTCTTTAGGATCATTTGAGGGGTGCCAAAAGCCCAGTATTCAAAAATATCTTTCCTGTGTTTGTCTAACTTCGCCATTATTGTTAACTCCTTTCTTTTTGTTTTTTAAACTGTTTAGTCTGTGGTACTTTAAAATATAAATATCACTGAGGGTAACACATTAAGACAGAAGTTAAGTGCTACTTCTTTTCTTTAAAAAAGGCAAACAAGAACATGAGTCATCAGAAAAAAGTAGGGACAAAGTTCACAACGGGGAAGTAGACCATTAATGATCAATGTGTTTCCTACACAATTTTCCCTAATGACTGTTGCCTTACAGTTCATTCAGTGATCAACCATCTGATCTTAGATTTTAGAAGCCCAGGACTACATCCAAATAATATTTGGGTTATATTCCAAAAAGATCTCTGACTGAACTCAGAGTGCACCATATAGAAATCCTAAACTACTCCTAACTGTGGTGATATTAGAAATCATTATGGTATATATTATTAAGGGTCCTTGCCCAGTCCTTTTCCATATTTCAGAATATTCCATATCTCAGAACTGCCCCATTATATGCGGCTGGAGTCTAGCAATATGCCTGCATTTCATATCTTACACACCACTTTACAGCCAGCTGAACCAATCATAGATCACCATCGATAGGCTAAAGAAGAATTCATTAGAATCTTTCTTCAAGGAATATAAAACTGGCATTTAATCAGGTTAGTTAATCTCTGACAGTGGAAGAGGTAATGTAAGCTCAGGAAGTGTATCCTGACCAAGACTGGGATACCTTGGGAGAAATAAAGACAGTCAACAAAGGCAGACATACGGAGAAAAATAGAGATGAGAGGCTATGTGGTTCCCAAGAATAATTAAGACAAAGTCCCCTTTGGTGGATTTCTAGTTCCTGATTCCAGTACTTTTTTTTAATGTTAAATTTATTTATTTTAATTAGAGGCTAATTACTTTACAATATTGTATTGGTTTTGCCATACATTAACATGAATCTGCCACAGGTGTACACGTGTTCCCTATTCTGAAACCCCCTCCCATCTCCCTCCCCATACCATCCCTCTGGGTCATCCAAGTGCACCAGCCTCAAGCATCCTGTATCCTGCATTGAACCTGGAGTGGTGATTCACTTCTTATATGATATTATAAATGTTTCAATGCCATTCTCCCAAATGATCACCCCCCACCTCTCCCACAGAGTCCAAAAGACTGTTCTATACATCTGTGTCTCCTTTGCTTTCTCGCATACAGGGTTATCATTACCATCTTTCTAAATTCCATATATATGCGTTAGTATACTGTATTGGTGTTTTTCTTTCTGGCTTACTTCACTCTGTATAATTGGCTCCAGTTTCATCCACCTCATTAGAACTGACTCAAATGTATTCTTTTTAATGGCTGAGTAATACTCCATTGTATATATGTACCACTGCTTTCTTATCCACTCATCTGCTGATGGACATCTAAGTTGCTTCCATGTCCTGGCTATTATAAACAGTGCTGCGATGAACATTGGGGTATACGAGTCTCTTTCAATTCTGGTTTCCTCGATGTGTATGCCCAGCAGTGGGATTGCTGGGTCATATGGCAGTTCTTTTTTTGTTTGTTTGTTTGTTTGTTTGTTTTAGTTTTTTATCTTTAAAATTTTAAAATCTTTAATTCTTACATGCGTTCCCAAACATGAACCCCCCTCCCACCTGCCTCCCCATAACATCTCTCTGGGTCATCCCCATGCACCAGCCCCAAGCATGCTGTATCCTGCGTTCAACATAGACTGGCGATTCAATTCTTACATGATAGTATACATGTTAGAATGCCATTCTCCCAAATCATCCCACCCTCTCCCTCTCCCTCTGAGTCCAAAAGTCCGCTATACACATCTGTGTCTTTTTTCCTGTCTTGCATACAGGGTCGTCATTGCCATCTTCCTAAATTCCATATATATGTGTTAGTATACTGTATTGGTGTTTTTCTTTCTGGCTTACTTCACTCTGTATAATCGGCTCCAGTTTCATCCACCTCATTAGAACTGACTCAAATGTATTCTTTTTAATGGCTGAGTAATACTCCATTGTGTATATGTACCACTGCTTTCTTATCCACTCATCTGCTGATGGACATCTAAGTTGCTTCCATGTCCTGGCTATTATAAACAGTGCTGCGATGAACATTGGGGTATACGTGTCTCTTTCAATTCTGGTTTCCTCGATGTGTATGCCCAGAAGTGGGATTGCTGGGTCATATGGCAGTTCTATTTCCAGTTTTTTAAGGAATCTCCACACTGTTCTCCATAGTGGCTGTACTAGTTTGCATTCCCACCAACAGTGTAACAGGGTTCCCTTTTCTCCACACCCTCTCCAGCATTTATTGCTTGTAGACTTTTGGATTACAGTCATTCTGACTGGTGTGAAATGGTACCTCATTGTGGTTTTGATTTGCATTTCTCTGATAATGAGTGATTTTGAGCATCTTTTCATGTGTTTGTTAGCCATCTGTATTTCTTCTTTGGAGAAATGTCTATTTAGTTCGTTGGCCCATTTTTTGATTGGGTCGTTTATTTTTCTGAATTGAGCTGCAGGAGTTGCTTGTATATTTTTGAGATTAGTTGTTTGTTGGTTGCTTCGTTTGCTATTATTTTCTCCCATTCTGAAGGCTGTCTTTTCACCTTGCTTATAGTTTCTTTTGTTGTGCAGAAGCTTTTAATTTTAATTAGATCTCATTTGCTTATTTTTGCTTTTATTTCCAATATTCTGGGAGCTGGGTCATAGAGGATCCTGCTGTGATTTATGTCAGAGAGCGTTTTGCTTATGTTCGCCTCTAAGAGTTTTATAGTTTCTGGTCTTATGTTTAGATCTTTAATCCATTTTGAATTTATTTTTGTGTATGGTGTTAGAAAGTGTTCTGGTTTCATCCTTTTACAGGTAGTTTACCAGTTTTCCCAGCATCACTTGTTAAAGAGATTGTCTGTAATCCATTGTATATTCTTGCCTCCTTTGTCGAAAATAAGGTGTCCAAAGGTATGTGGATTTCTCTCTGGGCTTTCTATTTTGTTCCATTGATCTATATTTCTGTCTTTGTGCCAGTACCATACTGTCTTGATGACTGTGGCTTTGTAGTAGAGCCTGAAGTCAGGCAGGTTGATTCCTCCAGTTCCATTCTTCTTTCTCAAGGTTGCTTTGGCTAGTTGAAGTTTTTTGTATTTCCATACAAATTGTGAAATTATTTGTTCTAGCTCTGTGAAAAATACCGCTGGTAGCTTGATAGGGATTGCATTGAATCTATAGATTGTTTTGGGTAGTATACTCATTTTCACTATATTGATTCTTCTGATCCATGAACATGGTATATTTCTCCATCTATTAGTATCCTCTTTGATTTCTTTCACCAGTGTTTTATACTTTTCTCTATATAGGTCTTTAGTTTCTTTAGGTAGATATATTCCTAAGTATTTTACTCTTTTTGTTGAAATGATGAATGGGATTGTTTCCTTAATTTCTCTTTCTATTTTCTCATTATTAGTGTATAGGAATGCAAGGGATTTCTGTGTGTTGATTTTATATCCTGCTTCTTTACTATATTCATTGATTAGCTCTACTAATTTTCTGGTGGAGAATCCAACAACACATTAAAGAGATCATACACCATGACTAAGTGGGCTTTTTCCCAGGGATGCAAGGATTCTTCAATATCAACAAATCAATCAATGTAATACACCACATCAACAAATTGGAAAATAAAAGCCATATGATTATCTCAACAGATGCAGAGAAAGCCTTTGACAAAATTCAACATCCATTTATGATAAAAACTCTCCAGAAAGCAGGAATGGAAGGAACATACCTCAACATAATAAAAGCTATATATGACAAACCCACATCAAACATTATCCTCAATGGTGAAAAATTGAAAGCGTTTCCCCTAAAGTCAGGAACAAGACAAGGGTGTCCACTTTCACCACTATTATTCAACATAGTTTTGGAAGTTTTGGCTACAGCAATCAGAGCAGAAAAAGAAATAAAAGGAATCTAAATTGGAAAAGAATAAGTAAAACCCTCACTGTTTGCAGATGACATGATCCTCTACATAGAAAACCCTAAAGACTCCTCCAGCACTTCATCAATGGTCCTTACTGTATTTTGAGACTATGGATCCCATGGGTACCATTGATACCTTACAATACATTTCCACTTAACTATTAAGTTAATTTGAGGATGTGGGTTAATAACTGAAGCTACAACAACAAAACCAGCAGACCAATACTAGCAAACATTGTAGAGTACCTTTAAACATCAGGGAGTACTCAAATCTGTAAGATTTTCTGTTTTATCTTCACAGTGACCCTCCATGATATGTCGGGACCATCCCCAAATTCATGTCTGACAGCATCAGAGTATGAGCTCAAGCACATGACAATGGCTATGTGGTGTTTAACTACAGAGTATATGCAGAGTTCCATACAGTATAGCATCAGGCCATCTGTATCTGATTCAAGTGTCATTAAAACAAAAGAACAACAAAAATAACAAGAAAAACAGTTCCTTGGCCCAGACATGTCTACAGATAAACAGTTCCTAGAAGGTAGAAATTTTCAGTTACTCTAATAATTTTTATGCATATTTTGAAAACCAATGATCTAACCAGAAGATATGGGTTGAGGGCTGCTATCAGGGTTTTGGTGGCAGTATCAATAAATATTGCTTTTGAATTGCAGTGCTGAAGAAGATTCTTGAAAGGCCCTTTGACAGCAAGGAGATCAAAGCAGTTAATTCTAAAGGACATCAACCTTGAATATTCATTTGAAGGTGAAGCTCCATTACTTTGGCCACCCAATGAGAAGAGCCTACTCCTTGGAAAAGACCCTGAAGCTGGGAAAGATTGAAGGCAAAAAGAGAAGGGATTGAAGGCAAAATCAGAGGATAAAATGGTTGAATAAGCATCACCAACTCAAAGGACATGAACTTGAGCAAACTCTGGGAGACAGTGGATGACAGAGGAGCTTTGTGTGCTACAGTCAATGGGGTTGCAAAGAGTTGGACATGACTTAGTGACTCAGCAACAACAACAACAACCAATAATTATTGGCGTCAGAAGTAGATGTAGGGTTAGGTGAGGATATAGGTTTAGGGGAGGGCAACAATACACAGTGGATGAAGGATTTCACTTCCATTACAATCTCCTTGGTCCTTCAACATCATTCAACATGCCATCACAGCACCTAATTTTGGGGAATTCAAAGTATGGGAAAGAAGTGGTGAGCTCACAAATGAAAGGAATTTAGATTGCTCTGGGGGCCAATATCGGTTGTATAAATCTTCAGTCCCAATAGAAGCATACAAATTCAGTTTTGAGAAATCCTAACCTAGAAAAACAAGGGACTTGAAAGTAATAATTTCCTATATCATAACATTCCATTCTGGACACCATGCTCATTTTCTTTCTCAATTACATAATTGTGATTTTCTTCTTTTTCACAACCACAGGGATTTTCTGACACACTTATCATTTGTGCAGATGGAACCATTTCTTTCCCAAAGAGGGGGAAGTCTTTCCTGTCATATTTTATTGGTTCTTCTAGTCATTAAATTTGACAGGCTACAAATCCCCTGTTTACCATTAAACAGACTGTGAATAACAAGATAGTATTAAGCATTTCTGGCACACAGATTGCAGTTGGACAATCAATAGAACCATCATTCCAGGAAAATTATTGCTGTAATTGAAAGGGAGGGATGATCATCAAGAAGAATTGCATGTTCCCTTTATATGTGAATTTAGGGGGGAAAAAGCCTAAAAATAAAAAGTAGGACAGTTCACAGTTGCAAACATTTTGATTAATAATAATGATAAAGGAAGGCAGGAAATAAATGGCTGGGACTGAGACAGAAGATGTGGCCTATCTTCAGGATATTATGTTCTCAACAGTATAAGGCATGGGAAACATTACATCTAAATGTAATAGTACCACTTAATCTTAAGACCAAATGCACAAATCACTCATTAATTTAAAAAAAATTGCATGTTGTAGTGTTTATCTATAAGTGAGTTGATTATATTTTTAGAAATCATGGAAAATGTGTAGACGCTGATGTCATTGTACTTTGGCTTTACTAAGGATGCTTATTGTGAACAAAGTTGTTTCCTCCCTTGGCTCTGGCACTAGACTACTGCTCCCTCCCACACCACCCACCTACTGACTCCCTCCCTGAGACACAAACACTCTAGATCATAAGGAAAATATGTTTCTAAAGATTTAAATCTGCTGTCTTTATTGCAGACAAAATTAGGTTCTTAACTGAGACATTTCAAAATCCACTGTAGTTTTCCTACATGGCTCCCCTTATGAATGGAATGAAAAAATTATTTATAATTATTAATTTCATGCTTGTGTCTGTTTTACATGCATGAGGGTGAGAACCTTGCTTTTGTTTTTGTCTTTTTTTTTCACTTCAACATCTATGAACCCTAGTCCATTGAACAATGCCAGGAATCTGGGAATTAACAAATATGTGTAAGTGCATTGTGTGTATGTGTGTATATATGTATGTGTGTAAATATATTATTTTGAATGATGCATTCTCATCTGACAATCTTTTACTCATTGTCATTGAGTGCTTTTGACTTAAAAAAATGTGATAACCTTTTTCGATGGTTCACTTAATTCAGTTTATTCAAAGATTTATGGGAGCCAGAAGATTTCCATTTTATCTCCAATACACAAAAATACACGATTTAATCCCAACCCCCCCCCCAAAAAAATAAGTCCAGTTTAAGTTTGTTAGGACACAGTGATATAACTCAGTCTTCATTATCCATATCTCAGTGACCCTAAGAAATCCCAAACCTTTGTGTTTTTGTTTGCTTGTTTTAAGTTACTTTTCTTTTGACTAAGCTCTGTATCTTCCCTTGAGGTCAACGTCCCAATGTTTCCAGTGTAGCTCCTAGGCCTATATCTATCTCCCTACAGAATCACAATATCTTAAGAACCAAGGTTTTATCAGGCACCCCAGAGAACACTAACACACACTTGCAGAGTCATTACTGAATGGTCAAGGCAGAGTGTATGGAACGGGGACAATATTTACAATTAGTATTTCCAATACTGAAATTCTTTCATGTTGTTTTCCTAGTTATTTGTCAATGGCCACATGATACGGGATAGGTAGGAGAGTGCACTTCACCAACGAGTTTAGCAAAGTTTTCCATATTTCCTTGTTCAGAAGCTTTGATTTCTGCTAAGTCATGTGTAGTTCCATTAAGCCATCATGTTCAGTACACAGGGTACCCCTTGGGATGTCCATTACTTGGGGTCAAAGTTGTGAATCCGAGGGCTGGGCACATGGTTTGAACTAAATGCCACATCTAGATATTTCAGTGGGATTAAACCATAGAAGAAGAAGACAGCCAGAAATGACAACTCTTCCTTTTAATCACTTAAAATTCTTAGCATTCTACCAAGTGCATATTAAAAAGTCTATCAAAGAACATAATGAAGTTAACAAGTCCATAGACATATTTATTGTACTCGCATATTAATTCTAATTGAAAAAAAATCAAAAATATTTTAACAACTTCCTGTCAAAAAAATTTTTAATGATTATCCTTTAGTAAATTAAAAAAGAGCAGATAAAGGAGAAAGATTAAATTAAATAGCACTTTGAAAACAAGTGAGAGATAAAGGATAGAGAGATAAGACATAAAAAGGAAAACTACTGAAAAAAATACTACATTGTACGACTGACAGAAAATAGAGAGAAACAAAAAGCATAATCCCAGTTTTATGACAAAAGTAAATCTCTGAAAAACTTTGGCATAAGATTAGAGTTATGAAGCACTTTAATTAAAAACTCTGTAAACACAGAATACAGGCATATTTTAAATTGAAGATCCAAGGAGAAGTCGCAACTCATTTCTTGGCTTCATGGGGTTTTCAAGCCAGAAAGTGATGATTCCAAGATTTCTAGAATCTTGGAATAATCATAGAAGAGAGGAAAGATAAAATCTCACCTTTCTTCTCTAATGAAGTTTACGGATTCTCATTGTTCAAAGATGGAAGCCTCCCCGCTCTTCTTGGGTCTGACAAAGAAAGTATTATTCAGGTACATGCAAGACCATACACAAAATTTATGGTAAGAAACTGTTATTTCCTAATTGATGCTAGCTGAAGAAAGAATTTTAGTCCTTTAAGGGCAATGAAAAAGCCTCCTTTATTACAGTGCCCCAGAACATTCATGATATAGAGGTGAGTTAGCATATACTTATTGGACAACCAAATTTAAGTCAAATAAACTCCTTTTTCTATGACTTAACATCATTTATTCCTTCAGAATTTCAGAAATCTCAGGTCAGCCATTCTCCAGCAACCAACGTACAAGTGAGGTGCCATGGAAGGACATCTGCCCACACTTCGCCTTTCAGAAAATAAAAACCATGACACTGCCTAGGGTAGATTACCCAGACTTCATTGTGATAGTCAATATTGCTTTAATTAGCAAAATCTATGCCAGTGGACTTGAGTTAATAACCATTTGTGAGCTGGTGTTACCTTACATTCCACATTATTTGGATAATGAGTGGTCATTTTTCCACCCAACACACCTAGAGTTCACTGATGGCAGCTTTAATATACTTTGTCTAGGTTAATGTCAATAAACATCTTGAAAAGTATAAATTTTCATCATTTGTTTTCAGATAAAGAAACTGAAATTAAATGTTTTCAAGTTAGACAGAGTCTGCTAGTAATATCTCCAGTTACTTTTCTTTTTTATTTAGCAGAATACTGATGTTGGTTTTGGAAAAGTTCCCACCTAAACATCATTTTTCTGACTCCTGTGCTGATATGGGTAGTCACGTAACAATATTTCTGGATGATAAGATATAAGTGGATTTATTGGGAAGGATTTCTGGGAAAGTACCTTAAATAAGAAATGGATTCATTCAATACCGCATATATCCTCTTTGCCCTTGGGACATTTCCCTTACTTCCCGCCAGAAATGAAGAGCTCTGGCAACCATCTTGAGCTGGCTATGAGGGAAAAGTCAAGAAAATCAGCCTGACTTCCTTGAGACTTCAGACTGCCTACGTCTGAATTTCTTGCTTTGAGGCAGTAATGTAACATCTATGTCACTTAAACTACTGTTCTAGGATTTTCTGTTAAATGCAGCTGAACTCTGTCCAGTGATAGGTGAAAGGTTCAATAACTATAAAATAATGTAACTTCTTCGGATTCCATATTCAATAAAGAAAACTAAGAGTAGAATTTCTCAATGCTAAAACAGCTAGTCAAAGTATTGATAGTGTTTCAGGGCTTACATGCAGGGTTAGAATTACCCTTTAGACATCGGTGTCCCACGATGCAAAAACATGTTCCTACTGCACTCCTTCTTGTTTGTATTCAAGCATTCATCAAGTATTATTAAAAACTTATTAGCAACAGATAATGTGTTCCAAGGACTAAAAATGTGACCACTACCAAGCCGCTTACAGTCTAGTTTGGTGGATATCTCAAATAATTAAGTGAAGAATTATTGTAATTGTGATCAATGCTATAAAAATAATTTTACCAGGATAAGACATAATAAAGAAATCTATTCTAGTCTATGGTATCAGAGAAGGCTTTGGAGATGTTAAAAAATAAACTGAGGCATAATAAAATTTTCAAGAGTTTATTTGAGCGAACATCAGTTCTAACTGGGCAGTATCAAACCAAAACAGTTTATGAGCATTCTGCCAACAGAAGCTAAGGTAAAGATTGTTATGGAGAAGATGCAGAAACAAAGCAAGACAATTATTTGATTGATTATAGCTTAGTGTTACTAGCTAAGTCGTGTCCAACTCTTTGCGACCCCATGGACTGTAAGGTGGGCTCCTCTGTCCATGGGGTTCTCCAGGCAAGAATACTGAAGTAGGTGGCCATTCCCTTCTCCAGGGATTATAGCATAAGTCATTGCCTTATTTAAGAAAATATGTTTGGCTGTTTGTGACTGTTCTTAGGTTTAGATTTCTTCACCTTGAGATATTTTCAGGAATTTACTGTTTTAGGTTTTGGTTTGATTATTTAGATGCTGGGGCACTAGAGCTACTGTAGTCTCCAATGGTCTTTTCAGTTGAATTACTTTAATACTGAGAGCGTAACATTTGTGCCAACTTCTGAAAAATAAGTGTTTATGAGCCAGATGACTAGAGAGAGCAAATATTCAGGCATGAGAAACAGTATGTGTAAAGGTCATGAGGTTTAATAAAGGTAGGGAGAAGTGGTTCACAGTTAAGATGGAGAAGCAGGCTATAATATAGGACATTTTAGGTGGTTCTGAGATTTTACACTTTATCACAAAAAATATTGGAAACACTCCATGGAACACTATGGAAGTGGGTCATAACCAAATGGCTTTGGGGATAAAAGGGAAAACACCCTAATGAAGTATTTAAACAAATGGTTTGGAGCAAGACAAGAGGAAGCTGTACTATTAGTTAAGATTACTATTATTATTGTAGTAGTTCAAGCAAAAAAAAATGGTGAATTTAATACAATGGTAACAGAGGAGTGGAAAGTAGACAGATCTGATATGTATTGAGGAGGAAGTTGCTTCTGGATATAATGGCTACCTGGGTACTAGAGGGCTAAGAATGAAGGTAAGAGTGACTTCCTTCTGAGTGGGTATTGTCATAAAATATCAAGATAGAGACTGCAGGAGAAGGAAAGATTTCTATGGAAAAGAGCTTTAATCCAGTGTTGAGTTTGAGGAATGTATAACACATGCAAACATAGATATTGAGGAAACAGTTGATAAAAATTGCAAGCAGTCTGCGGTGGTGTTCTAATTGTGGATGTGACCACGTATAATGAACAACATTATATATGTTTACTGACACACTTTTACTTCTTTTGTTAGAACCCCCTTGTACTATCAGCAAGCAGTTTTTCAGTGATGAGAATTAGGGAGAACATTGTATCTTCATCCATCCTACCAGTTTTGCATAATTCTTCCTCTCTTGATAATTCCAAACAAGGTCCTTAACAAGCGAACACTCAGAAAGCACCTTCATCTTTGAGCATTGTATCCACCTCCTATAATCTCTTACGCAATTGTTAGAAGAGTCACACCAGTGACTTAATGAACACAGAAATGTTCCAGGAACTGCTGCATTCCTTGTATATGGAATTTCTAACCAGCTAAACAGCTCCACGAAGAAATATTTCCAACACCATTTTTTAAAATTGTCATCTTGATTATTTAACTTACATGAACAAGAATGTGCATAAATGCATAACTGAATCACTTTGGTACAGCAGAAATTAACACAACATTGTAAGTCAACTACACTTAAATCAAATAATTTTTTAAAAAAAAGAAAAAAAAAAAGCCAAGGGTGTCATTAGGTTCATTATTAGTAATGTTTATTCTGGTTACTTACTTATCCTGTGTTTGCTGGATTTTCTTACTTTAAACATACAATTCTTCTTCAATGAATTAAGCTGAGAAAATACTTTGAGTCCATGAAAATGTCATAACCCCTCAACCCTCCCCCAACATTCACCATATATTCAGCCAATGATGAATTTTGTCTGAATTATTTATGGCAATGATGACTGTCATATGGAACTTTTCTTTCAATCTATCTACATTTGTGAGTTGGCATTCTACTGAAAAATAAGAGCTTTCCCTTCCTCCTATCTATTTTATATCTTATAAAATATATCTTATATTTTTATCTATTTTATATCTCAGAATCAGTTTAAATTCATGGATTTTTAAAATTTTTTATTGTTGTAAAATGTGCGGTTTAAAAACCCTCAATCCTCTGTGTATTGTTACTTATGACATTTCTAATGTGATATAAACTCCATCTCAGAGACTCATTTTTTGCTAGGTAGTCTGCAAAATTTAATTTCAAAAATGTTTTTCACATAATGTCCTTCAGAATTAAATATGATTAGCTTTTGTATCAAACACTGGTTTGGAATACCCAAAGCTTCCACCTATTGGGATGGATGAGCATGGTTGTTGAGTGAAAGAGTGAATTTAGTCAGAAATATCCAATATAAACTTTACACAGAACATTCTTAGTGTATCTAAGTCGTAACCTTGATTCTTCTTTTTTTAATTTATTTTAGTTACAAGAAAATTATTTTACAATATTGTGCTGAGTTTTTGCCATACATCGACATGAATTACCCCTGGGTGTACATGTGTCCCACCATCCTGAACCCCCCTCCCACCTCCCTCTCCACCCCATTCCTCTGGGTTGTCCTGAGAACCAGCTTTGAGTGCCCTGCTTCATGTATCCAACACCATTTTGCAGGTAAGGAAATGGAGATTCGGAGAGGCACATTGATCAAGATATTCCTAGGGTGAGTGGGAAGCTTGTCTTCCTCCCATCCTCAGTCTCTCAGACTCCCACAGCATCCCTATCTGTTCCCACTGAGAAGCTGATAAAAAATGTTCCATGGTAGTGATGGAAACAAGTACCAGCTCTTCTTAAATTAGCCCCAAATACTACATGCAAATATTCCACAAGTGTTTCAGAGAGTGTTGAGTTTCTTTCCTGAGGAAAGCTATATTTAGAGATAAGATATGGGTGATGTTCAGAATGCAATGGCAAGACTAAATTTTATATTTACTCCCTTTGTTTACCTTATAAGGGAGATGAACAATAGAGGCCTCCGTTGCATTACTTTAAAAACTAATTTTTCAAAATAGGCCTAAAAAGTCCATCTGTTTTAATAAAAATCTCAGTAGGATGTTAACTTAAGAGTAGCTGTGATGAATGGCAACTTAATTTCTACAGAAATAGCAAGATGCCTTGTGCACGGTATGATAGCTAGGTCATGATTCCATGCTTACTGCCTTCAAAAACTTGGCATATTAATGGGACAGGTGCGTGAGGTGAAGAGAAACATCCTTTAAACTTCATTTTGATTTTACCCCAATCATTTCACTTTTTTAGGGGGGGGGCAAAGTCTTACCCTTTGATTTTGTTCTTTTTAGCCGACAATGAATGCAATCTTTCCTTAGCAGATTCTTTAAGCACATAATATAAATTAATGATGTAAACTATATATTTTAAAAACATTCTAAACAGTGTAGAGTAAAAATGGAAATACTCCCATATGCCTTGAGCATATTTATTTTCATTCAAACATGTTTCTTGCATGTTGTTTTATCTGGTAAAATAGATCTTCAAAATGAAATTTTAATATTTTGATTCTAAATATTTAAAAATAAAGTTCCTTTTAAAAAATCTATTAGTTTCCCCTGTATAAAAATAAAAAATTTGAAAAACATGTAAAGATATTAATTTTTAATAGCTATATTAACTTCCAGGCTCTTTTCATCTCTTGACTATAAGATACATACAGTTTGCGTTTTGATAGTCCAGTGTTGTAGTGTGATAGCTTGAGTGACTTTTTTGCTTGTGAAAAGTACCAAATCATATTGTGAATTAGCTTTGGAGCCTCTTATCAGTTCAACATGCTCTGAGAAAATTCACAATATATGAACTTGAAATTAGATTAACAACTTGATCAGTTCCTGCAGAACTGAGGCAGGGATTCTAGGAGATCCCCTGGAAGCGATGCAAACCATTAAGTCCATGGTCCTCCCACAAGTCTACTCTAAAGGCCTCCAGAGCCAAGGATCTTCTTGACTCAAGTAAGGATGTCTTATTGGCAGACTCTATCCTGGAGCCATCTGGGGAAAGAGATTCTGGGAAAAGCATTTCTGTGAGAATGTGGCTTGATGCAAGGTTAACAGCAGACTTCCAAGCTGATTATCTTATAGAGAAGTTGAAGAGGCTGAAGACCTCTGTTTCCTGATTAAAACATTATTACTTTTTCTTGTCTATAGATATTCTAGGTGCTCTGAAGTTGTAAAAGAAAGGCATTTTGGATTCTACCAAAAGCAATGACTAGGGTGGAGACTGAACACAGTCTAGGCCTGGATCTCTTTCTTTGCTATCTTCATTTACTTTCTAGGTGTTCCAATGTAGATAGGTAGCTTGAATTATCATCTACAATGACAGCTCTCACATCTATATTTCCGGCCTGGACCTCTTCCTTCCTATCATTAAAATATTTCCATAATCCAGCCAATGCTCACTTCCATGCCTACCACCTTAATCTAAAATAAACATAATAAACTATCTGCTTCTTAACTAGATTCCCAGCTCTCTGGACTTTAGCCTTTTATATTCAACAAAGTAGACAAAGTATATATAGGTGAGTATTTTAAAATGATGTGTCATATCACTCCTCTACCCAAAAACATTTAGTGCCTTCCTTTCTTGAATAAAGAACAAAACAACACCCCCCCACCACCACCACCAAATAACCACAAAGGCAATGTCCTACCAGGTCCTTGGATATCTGGCAATCATTTTCTTTCTGACCTCAATTTCTATTACTCACACAGGCATTTCCTTTGCTTCCGTCCCACTGACTAAATTTACCATTTCTCTGCTACATCATTCATCCCTATCATAGTCTTTGAACTTGCTTTTCCCTCTGTTTCAAGTACTCATTTGACTCTTCAATTGATACCTTTGCAATAAGGCCTTTCCTGACCTCTGTGTATTAATAATATCTTACACAACTAGGCCACTCCCTGCCTCCCTATACTTAAATTACTGACAAATGCCAAGATGTAGAATGTATTTATTTATTTTCACCTTTCCCCTCCACTGGATTTGAAGTTCCATGAGGGTGAGAACTGTAACTCACTGCTATATCCATAAAACAAAGAACAGAGCCCAGCATTTTGTATTGAATAAATACTGGATAACTAATTGGTGAATAAATAAATAAAATCTCAGTAGTATAGAGAAATGGTAACAGATAGATGTGATCATCAAGCATTTGAGTTTAAACGTAATGGCTAAGTGCACTGTAATATCTAAAAAAAAGATGATCTACTGCATAGTGAAGCTCATTTATGTAAAATGAGCACCAGCAATTCTTACTTAATTTGGTATGTAGTCAGTTGCTTCTGTTCCTGAGAGCTATAACACAGTCTGTCCAAGACCTGAGAGCTGTGACATACCAAGGGCTTTAATGTCCATCACTCTAAATCTTTGCTGTGAAGAGACAGAAGCGAGGAGTATGCACTCACCTGACACTTCTATTTTATTTCATTCTATATTAACATAATATGCTCTCAGGCTGTGGACAAGCCTTTCTTCATATAATGGCACAAAAGCTCCAGGTTCTGTAGAAAAATAAGATTATGCCATTTTTTATTTTCGAAATAAATATTACCAAAACAAAGAATTTACTTATTTTATGATAAATGGAGACTTACTGTGAACTGATATTTCACTGGCTTTGCTACCACAGTTCAGTTCAGTCGCTCAGTCATGTCTTGCCTCTTGAGAAATCTGTATGCAGGTCAGGAAGCAACAGTCAGAACTGGACATGGAACAATAGACTGGTTCCAAATTGGGAAAGGAGTACGTCAAGGCTGTATATTGTCACCCTGCTTTGCAACCACATCTCCCAACATTTTCCACTGACAGTTTCTACTTGAGTTTCCTTTCTTCCTCCTCCTAAACTTTGCACGTTGTCTTCCCTCTGCCTGAATGGTCTTCCAGCACTGATGGGCTTATAAAGTTTTTCTCTGCTTTTGAGACTCATATCAAGTGCCAGTTCCCTAACCAACCTTTCCTTGACTTACATAGGTAGATCAAGATGCTACTTCTTGTGCTCTTATTGCACCACAAATACAGATCCTGAAGGAAGATCTGTATATATAGATATACATAATAGATATCACTAGTGCCTTTGACACTGCCTTACCAGAATATACACTTATTTAATATATCTTGAATGAGTGAATAAAACCATATAGAGAAGACAAACTGGCATCCAAAGAAGAGTGGGAGTTCCTGAATTCTCACATTTAGTATTCTAATCAGACTATTCTATATCCCAGAAACTCAGAGACATAAAATTCTGCACTGAGGGGAAAAACGCATTACTCTTTGTAATGTCATATACCTTGAACTCTAAGGGATAGAAGATATATAAATTCATAATTTAGAGACATTAAACTAGAAAATTCCTCATTCAAGTAATATGCTTTATTTCTACCCAATAAAAAATTTTATGATACATATCAGTATCTATAAATTTCCTTTCCAGAAAGCTGATGAACATAGTAAAGTTTAATCACTCATTTATATACATGCAGGGCTTTCTTGTTTTCTTTTTTATTATTATTTTTTAAGTGAGATTTTGCTTCTTAAAGCTAGAAAAAAAGAAGAAAGAAATGCTCATTCCTAAGTCCATCACCTTGAAAACTTATTCCCTCTCAGTTCTTACTGGCAGGTGAATATTTCTCCTTTGCCAAGCGAGTCACTTGAAATGGGAACGTTACTTTATTACAACCTACTTGGGTGAAGTTAATCTGAAGAAAATGTAAGAAAGAAAGAAAAAAGTTGCTATGCCATATGAATACAGAAAAGTATATGCAAAAAATAATATAAATGAATAGCATATGTAACAAAGTCTTTAACAAATGAAAAACATTTTGATGGACCCTACTAACTTTAGTATCTAAAATGTAACTTTAGTATCTAAAATGTATAGCTTCTCTAAAAACTATCTGAAATGCAAGAACCTTGAAAGCTAAATATGAGTTTGGGGGTTTTAACAATATGTCCACAGATTCTTTGATATTCCTCTCCTTGAGAATTGGAGCTTAACTCCCTCCTCTTCTAGTGTGGGATAGTGGGATTTTTGATGTCGCTTGTTGTCTGGTTGCTGAGTCATGTCTGATTCTCTGCAACCCATGGACTGAAGCACATCAGCCTTCCCTATCCTCACTATCTCCCGGAGTTGCTCAAATGCATGTCCACTGAGTCAGTAATGCCATTAGTTTGGTAGTTTAGCTGCTCAGTCATGTCCAACTCTTTGCAATCTCATGTACTGCAACATGCCAGACTTCCCAGTCCATCACCAACTCCCGGAGCTGCTCAAACTCACGACCATTGAGTCAGTGATACTATCCAACAATCAAATCCTCTGTCATCCCCTTCTCTTCCCGCCTTCAATCTTTTCCAGAATCAGGGTCTTTTCCAATGAGCCGATTCTTTGCATCAGGTGGCCAAAGTATTGGAGTTTCAGCTTCAGCATCAGGCCTTCCAATGAGTATTCAGTACTGGTTTCCTTTAGGATGGACTGGTTGGATCTCCTTGCAGTCCAAGGGACTCTCAAGAGTCTTCTCCAACATCACAGTCCAAAAGCATCAATTTTTGGTGCTAAGCTTTCTATATAGCACAACTCTCACATTCATACATGACTACTGGAAAAACCATAGCCTTGACTAGATGGACCTTGGTCAGCAAAGCAATGTCTCTGCTTTTTAATATGCTGTCTGGGTTGGTCATAGCTTTTCTTCCAAGGAACAAGCACCTTTTAATTTCATGGCTGCAGTCACCATCAGCAGTGATTTTGGAGCCCCCCCAAAATAAAGTCTGTCACTGTTTCCATTGCTTCCCCATCTATTTGCTTTAAAGTGATGGGACTGGGTGCCATGATCTTAGCTCCCTGAATGTTGAGTTTTAAGCCAATTTTTTCACTCTCCTCTTTCATGTTCATCAAGAGGCTCTTTAGCTCTTCTTTGCTTTCTGCCATAAGAGTGGTGTCATCTGCATATCTGAAGTTATTGATATTTCTCCTGGCAATCTTGATTCCAGTTTGTGCTTCATCCAGTCTGGCATTTCTCATGATGTATTCTGCATATAAGTTAAATAAGCAGGGTGACAATATACAGCCTTGACATACTCCTTTTCCTATTTGGAACCAGTCTGTTGGTTTATGTCCAGTTCTAACTTTTGCTTCTTGACCTGTATACAGATTTCACAGGAGGCAGGTCAGGTGGTTTGGTATTCCCATCTCTTTAAGAATTTTCCAGTTTGTTGTGATCCACACAATCAAAGGCTTTGGTGTAGTCAATAAAGCAGAAGTAGATGTGTTTTTCTGGAACTCTCTTGCTTTTTTGATGATCCAATGGATGTTGGCAATTTGATCTCTGGTTCCTCTGCCTTTTCTAAATCCAGCTGTGAACACTGTTCACAGTTCATGGTGATTGGCCTTTGAACCATCTCAACCTCTGCTGCCCCTTCTCCTCTTGCCTTCAATCTTTTCCAAAATCAGGGTCTTTTCTAATGAGTTGGCTCTTCACATCAGGTGGGCAAATTATTGGAGCTTCAGCTTCAGTATCAGTCCTTCCAGTGAATATTCAGGGTTGATTTCCTTTAGCACTGACTAATTTGACCTCCTTGCAGTCCAAGGGACTCTGAGAGTGTTCTCTAGAACTACTATTCAAAAGTGGAATAGATTTATCCATACACTTCTGGGAGGGAGAAGTAAAACCAAAAAACCAAAAACTGTAGATAGATGGGCATCACTGGCAAAACTAGGTTATACAAGGATTTCAGCTTATATTTTATGTCCAGTCAACCTCAGATCTCTCTGTCTCCATGTCTCTGTCTATCTCTGATAAGGATTATGTTGGCTCTATAACTGGCTTTGGATCGTGTGTGTGCTTGCTCAGCCACTCAATTGTGTCCTCCTCTGCAACCCCATGGACTGTAGCCCGCCAGGCTCCTCTGTCCATGGCATTTTTCAGGCAAGAATACTGGATTGGATTACCATTTTCTCCTCCAGGGGACCTTCTGGACCCAGGGATTGAACTCTGCATCTCCTGCACTGGCAGGCAGATTCTTTCACCACTGCGCCACCGGGGAAGTCCTTGGATAGTATGCACAACTTAACAAATATCAGCAAGTTGAATTCAGAAACTAGGAAAAGGAATCTCCATCACTACAAAAATGTACCCTTGGGATGATGCAAGGATGGTTCAACATATGCAAATTTAGAAATGAGATATACCGCATTAAGAGAAAGATAAAAATTACAGGATCATTTCAATAGATGGACAATAAACATTTGACAAAATACAACATCCTTTCATGATAAAAGCCCTTAACAGACAGGTACAGAAGAAACATTCCTCATGCCTCATGATAAAGGCCTAATATAACAAACCTATATCTAATATTCAACAGTAAAAAACTGCCAGCTTTTCCTCTAAGATCAGTGAAAAGACAAAGATACTCACTCTTACCACTCTAATTTAATACATATTGGAAGTCTTGTTAGAGTAAATAGGCAAGAAAAAGAAACAAAAGCCATCCACATCAGAAAGGGAGAAGTAAAACTTATTATTTATAAATGATACAATTTTATATATAGAAAATCCCAAAAACTCAACCAAAAAAAAACTGTTGGGACTAATTAACTAATTCAGTACAGTGACAGGATATAAAATCAACATATAGGAATCAGTTGCATTTGTATACACTAACAATGAAACATCTGAAAAAAGAACTAAAGAAAACTATTCCATTCACAATAGTGTAAAAAACAGTAAAATACCTAGGTATGAATTCAACCAAGGAAATAAAAGGTCTGTACAATAAAAGCTATAATACTTTTTGAAAGAAACCAAAGAAGACAAAAATAAATGGAATGACAATTTGTGTTCATGGATCAAGAGAATAAATATATTCTTGTTGTAATACATATTCATTATCTGAGAGTTTCTGTGGATTGGAACCCTGTGCTGAGGGTTTCATGAAGCTGAATGAGGCTGAGCTGAATTTCTTTTCTAGAGCTTAGGGTACTCTTCCAAGTTGCTAGTTGGGAAAATTAATTTCCTTGTAGATATAGAATTTCATAGTGGCTTGCTCTTATTAAGGTCAGCAGGAGAGACTGTTTAACCTCTAGATTCATTGTTAAAAGGGTTCACCTAAATAATCAGGCCCATCCAGGATAATTCCCATCTGATGAATTTAAAGTCAATATATAAAAAACTTTAACTGCATCTGAAAATTCCCTTCACTTTTGCCATTTGCTATTGATTAGAGGGACTATATAGAGATATAGATACCAGGGGTCAGAAATGATGAGGGCTTATCTTAAAATTCTGCCTCCAGAGACCCTATATCAGAACAATGCACCTAAGCTGCTCCATTTCCTAACTCATGTGAGAAAATTAATGTTTGTTGTATTAAGTGGCTAAGTTTGGGGCTGTTTTATTACACAGCCATAGGTAACTAATACAGTTAAAGTGTGGGAATTACATTCAGGGAAATTGCATATAATATCATCCTCTTCTTGATTCAGAAATCCCAGTTTTGCCCACAGTGAATATTGAAAAAGTACTATATTAAGTAAGGATATAATCTTTATGTTTCACATAAAGACCTTACTGGAAAAACAGCACAAAGAACCAGAGTATAATCTTTGTACTCAAAAACTAATTTTGGAAATTGATACAGAATTGGCACTAACTCAAAGTTGTCCTCTTAAAAAGCCTTAATATACTAATACCATCCTTGAGGTCAAAGTATACCTTGGGGCAGAATAATCATACAGCCAAATCAAGTTACCAAAACTTTCTTACTAACACATCAGTAATTAAAATTCTTTCATACTGAAAAGCATAAAATACTTTTTTTCATTGAAAATGAATGCCCATTAAATGAAGTTCTGTTTTGTGACAAATTGTATTAAAATAGTTTCTATACAGATGTATTATGTAACATTTCTTCTCACTTAATAGTGATAACAATTGAGAGTAGTGGCACGTGATATGTGTTTTATGCAAAATAACCATTTCAATAAACATGAAACCAAAAATTAATTAAAGTAAGTCTAACCTTAAATTCTCAGAGAGGATTTCTGTATAATCTCTCTTTTCCAGTATTAAACTGCTCTCCTTAAGGTTTCATTGTGTGTGAATTAATTATGTATTACTCAAAAAATTATGAATTACATTTAGGTCATCTTGCTTTGGGGGCTTCCCGGTGGTGCTAGTGGTAAATCACCTGCCTGCCAAAGTAGGAGAGCGAGAGACACAGGTTCCATGCCCAGGTCTGGAAGATGGCCTTGAAAGGAGGGCATGGCAATCCGCTCGAGTATTCCTGCCTGGAGAATGCCGTGGACGGAGGAGCCTGGGAGGCGACAGTCCACAGGGTCACAGAGAGCTGAACATGACTCAAGCGACTTAGCACACGTGCATCCATCTTGCTTTTCAAATACTAATTTTATTAGTATCCTAGAACATCAATTAAAAAAAAAATTCAAAGGGCTAACATTAAAAAATAGCTATTACCTCTGCGTTCAAGGGAAAAGTCCCAAAAGACAGCTCTGCTTTAGTGAGATCATTTATGTCAATCAAATAAATGGTGGAATTTATCTACTATTTCAAAAGTGAGGACATTTGAGGAACTAAGAAATATATATAGGAATGTGGATTGTGAGTTCAGTTACACTTTATTATTTTGGAGAATTTTCAGTATAGTAGTGATACCTTTATTCATATATAAGTATAAGCATGTTTAAGTCAAAAGTAAAGTAATTTTGGTCTCTTTGACTTTGGGTTATTATATAGATTACCATTTTTGCAGCATTGAGAATAATGAAGAGTTGACCCTATGTGCAATTCTACATCCTTTCTTCATGGCCAGCAGCACAGCTTCAAAGGAGAAATGATGAAGACAAGAGAGCAGGAAAAAAAAGTAAGCAATCAAAATTCCTTCCCTGAGGAGAAAGAAGCCTCTGATGGCCAACTGGTGATAGGGCAATTTATGGATATAAGGATTCCAGAAAGTAATTTTATAATATTGCCTTAAAACAATACAACTCTAGAAACAGGGGACTTAGGGGAATGTTACATGGAGGAATGAGCTTTAGAAAAGCACTTCTATACCCCTTATTTTGTTTCTCCTTCCTAAGTTCCCAGTGAGTGACTAAGGCAGGAGAGATCTCTGCCAATTGCAGGATGAGAAAATTGAGTGTTGGGAACATCATTATTGGTTCAAATTTCTCTGGCTATTAAATGGTAGATCTAGGAATGAAATTCAAGGCTTAGGACTAGTTTTCTGAGTTTCTTCCACTAGGAAATATTGCCTTGACTCATCCATTGAAGACATTTTTTAAACTGAATCTCAAACTAGTAAGAGCCCAAAAATCTTAATTTCAAAAAATAATATTAGAATTTTATAACTTTCAGACTCAAGAAATCCCAGAGCATTTAAGAGACTTAGCCTTGATCATACTTTGATCAAGAGCTTTGCATGGTAGGTTTTAGCACTTTACAATGAGAATAATCCTATCAGGTAAGAAAGGTCCATCTAGTCAAAGCTGCTTTTTCCAGTAGTCGTGTATGGATGTGGCAGTTGGACCATAAAGAAGGTTGAGTGCTGAAGAATTGATCCTTTTGAACTGTGGTGTTGGAGAAGACTCTTGAGAGTCCCTTGGACTGCAAGGAGATGGAACCTGTCAATCCTAAAGGAAATCAACTGTGAATATTCATCGGAAGGACTAATGCTGAAGTTGAAGCTCCAAAACTTTGGCCACCTGATGCGAAGAGCTGACTCATTAGAAAAGACCCTGATGCTGGGAAAGACTGAAGGCAGGAGAAGGGAACAAGAGAGGATGAGATGGCTGGATGGCATCACCAACTCATCGGACATGAGTTTGAGCAAGCTCTGGGAGATGGTGAAGGATGGGGAAGACTGACGTGCTGCAGTCTCTGGGGTTGCAAAGAATCAGACATGACTGAGCAACTGAACCACCACCACCACCACCACCTAATGAGCACGGAATCATGAGTCTGTACTTCATGAAACTCCTGGAGTCTAGTAAATTTTAGGGATTTCTAGATACATTATTCCCAAATAAGAAGTGGAGTGTTCAAACCCCAAAACCATTGTCTAGAAGTGTGTAAAAAATGCAGGATAAACTGGACACATATTTCCAGAGTGCATTTTATTCAGTATTGGGCACTATAACATAGTTTTCCTATACTAACATAATGACAAATATATCATAGACTGCAAAAAAAAAATCAACTAAATTATTAAAAGTAAAAGAGAAGACTCTAAAGATAGTTCTCACTTTGGTGTTTTCTTGGATTCTGCCCCCAAGCTTCGTGGATATTTATTTGCTTTCCTCTAAAGTTGAGGCACTATTTGGGAAAAGTTAGGCAAACACTGCTTTAGAAGACTAGGAAACTTCCTTTCTTTTCATCTCTCTCATGATACAATCCTCCAGAGTGAACCCAGACTCTATTTTACATCCTTTTCTTAAAATCCCATCTTAAAATTCTTAAAATTTCTTGATTTTATTAAAATTGTCAATAATTAGTCTATAATTTAGGGATTTCATAATTAGTCTATAATTGTCAATAATTAGTCTATAATTCAGGGATTTCTAAGCCCTCTGATTGAACAAAAAGACATCTTCAAAAACTTGATAAAGTAATAGTTGTTGCTTTTCAAATCCAACACTAGCATTCTATATAATTGCAATATCACCAGTTTTGCCCTGAGTTCTCATTTTTGGGTAACTTAGACTTCCTGCTCCATTCTATAAGTTTCCTGGGCTTGTGTGTTGGACCTATTTTAGAACTTTCATTTTTACATTCCACCTAACCAAGAGTCTCTCTCCTTTCCCTGCCACCCATCTCAGTATAATCATGAATGATATTTTACTTAAAAGTTGAGATAGAAATTGAATGAACAAATTGAATTATAGAATGCTGTGACTCCCTCCAAATATCATAAGTAAGATAATTTTGCCTTCCACATTGGGCTATGGTTGAATTTCTACTATTTGTCCTTCCTTGCGCTAGTCTCCAGATTTCTTAGATAGTAAAAATGTATGTATATCTCATCTGTTTGCCTTAAAATACTAATTTGGTTGAACAGTTGCAATTTTTTTTGAGACATTAAGGAAATATTTTTTCTTTTATCAATAGATTTCATTTTTTGGAGCAGTTTTAGGTTTGCAAAAATTAAAGATAGTACAGAAAATTTCTATATACCCCCTCTTTACTTCCTCGCAGTTCACACAATATTAACATCTTGCATTAGTGTAGTATATTTGTCACAGCTGATAAACAAAAACTGAAACATCATCATTAACTAAAGTCCACAGTTCACATTTGGCTTCCTTCTTTGTGTTATAGTTCTACAGATTTTAACAAATGCAGACATCATGCACCCACCATTACGGGGGAATTTTTCTGCCCTAAAATTCCCTTGTGCTTCACCTAGTTAACTCTTCCCTCTCCCTTTGAACCCCTGAAAACCACTAATCTTTTTACTACCTCTATAATTTTGACTTTTAAATAATGTTATATACTTAGGCAAACTTTTCAATATCACAGAAATCCAATTCTATGCCCCAATCAGTAACGCTGAAGAAACTGAAGTTGAACAGTTCTATGAAGACCTACAAGACTTTTAGAACTAACACCCAAAAAAGATGTCCTTTTCATTATAGGGGACTGGAATGCAAAAGTAGGAAGTCAAGAAACACCTGGAGTAACAGGAAAATTTGGCCTTGGAATACAGAATGAAGCAGGGCAAAGGCTAATAGAGTTTGGCCAAGAGAATGTACTGGTCATAGCAAACACCCTCTTCCAACAACACAAGAGAAGACTCTACACATGGACATCACCAGATGGTCAACACCAAAATCAGTTGATTATATTCTTTGCAGGCAAAGATGGAGAAGCTCTATACAGTCAACAAAAACAAGACCAGGAGCTAACTGTGGCTCAGATCATGAACTCCTTATTGCCAAATTCAGACTTAAACTGAAGAAAGTAGGGAAAACCACTAGACCATTCAGGTATGACCTAAATCAAATCCCTTCTGATTATACAGTGGAAGTGAGAAATAGATTTAAGGGACTAGATCTGATAGACAGAGTGCCTGATCAACTATGGACTGAGGTTTGTGACATTGTACAAGAGACAGGGATCAAGACCATGCCCATGGAAAAGAAATGCAAAAAAGCAAATTGGCTGTCTGAGGAGGCCTTGCAAATATCTGTGAAAAGAAGAGAGGTGAAAAGCAAAGGAGAAAAGGAATGATATAAGCATCTGAATGCAGAGTTTCAGAGAATAGCAAGAGATAAGAAAGCCTTCTTCAGCCATCAATGCAAAGAAATAGAGGAAAACAACAGAATGGGAAAGACTAGAGATCTCTTCAAGAAAATTAGAGATACCAAGGGAACATTTCATGCAAAGATGGGCTCGATAAAGGACAGAAATGGTATGGACCTAACAGAAGCAGAAGATATTAAGAAGAGGTGGTAAGAATACACAGAACAACTATACAAAAAAGATCTTCATGACCCAGATAATCATGATGGTGTGATCACTGACCTAGAGCCAGACATCCTGGAATGTGAAGTCAAGTGGGCCTTAGAAAGCATCACTATGAACAAAGCTAGTGGAGGTGATGGAATTCCATCTTTCAAATTCTGAAAGATGATGCTGTGAAAGTGCTGCACTCAATATGCCAGCAAATTTGGAAAACTCAGCAGTGGCCACAGGACTGGGAAAGGTCAGTTTTCATTCCAATCCCAAAGAAAGGCAATGCCAAAGAATGCTCAAACTGCCGCATAACTGCACTCATCTCACACGCTAGTAAAGTAATGCTCAAAATTCTCCAAGCCAGGCTTCAGCAATACGTGAACCGTGAACTTCCAGATGTTCAAGCTGGTTTTAGAAAAGGCAGAAGAACCAGAGATCAAATTGCCAACATGCCCTGGCATCACCGACTCGATGGATGTAAGTTGGAGTGAACTCCTGGAGATGCTGATGGACAGGGAGGCCTGGCGTGCTGTGATTCATGGGGTCGCAAAGAGTCAGACAGGACTGAACGACTCAACTGACTGATATACTTAGAATCACATAGTATGTAGCCATTTCAACTGAATTCTTACATTAAACAATATACAATTTAAGGTTCCTATATGTCTTTTTGTGGCTTGATAGCATATTTTTATGGTTGAATAAGATTTTGTTGCATAGGTACTTCAGTTTGTTTATCCATTGACCTTTTGAAGGATACCCTGGTTGTTTCCAATGTTGTACATTTATGAAATCAGCATTCATGTGCAGGTTTTGGGGGTGGACCTAAGTTTTCAATTTATTTGGGTAAACACCTAGAAATGTGACTGCTGGACCATATGGTAAGATGATATTTAGCTCTCTAAGAAACACAAACTGTTCTTCAAAATGGCTGCACCATTTAGCATTCCCACCAGCAATGAATGAAAATGACTGTTAATCTACATTCTCACTAACATTTGGTGTTGTCAGGTTTTTTTTGTTTGCCTTTTTTTTTTTTGCATGTTGGCCATTTTAATAGCTGTCAAAATTTTTTTTAATGTTTTCTTATATATTATTTGTTTCTGTTTAAGTTTCACAGCTCGTTGAAATAATAGGCTATATTCCTGCTAAATTAAAATCAAATGAGCTTTACATGTATCTAATTTTTAAAATTCATAAATGTAGAAACTGCAATAAATTTGATGATAAATCTGAATGAGGTAGGAATGAAATACAACAAAACTCCTTCAAATCCACAATGTTACTCAACCTGAACTTAGAAGAGACAATAAATATCACCATTTCAAAGGAGATATTTATGTATTATATTATTTCTGCTATGAAAAACAAGCCATTCCCAGCCTGATCGTAATAAAAAGAAGGAATGAATGCATATAATTTCATCATTTTAGAATCCATTTTAAAGCCACTAAAGTTATTCTTGCTGAGATGCAAGCAAGGTTTCAGATACCTGTAAAGCACTTGATTTATTTTCAGTAAGAAAAAGGTGATAAGTAGCTTACTAATGGTGTACATAGATTTCTTCATAAGGAAAGGCTTAGAGATGAGGTAATTTCCATTTTAATAATTTAGGTATTTCTTGAATAAGAACACACTATATGGCTTCACATCACACTTTGGAGAAAAAAACAATCAGGAGTTTGACGGGAGTCCATAGAAAGCAGAAACATAAAAAAAATAACTAGTGTTTTGTTCTCCTGAGGGGTGGAGGATGACACCTTGAAAAGAGGATGAATTTTACAGAATGGTGGACTTAGGATCAAAAGATCTGCTATCTGGTACATAGCAGATGCCCAGGAGTTTTGCAGAGGCTTTGAGGTAGCTACCATGAGTTGCAGGTTGTGGTTTACATGAAGCAGATTCTTAGAGACTCCTAGACAGAGTTTAGTATATATGATGTTTATTAGGAAGTGTCTGGGACTAACAGCTGTGGAAGAAAACAGAAAGAAGCAAGATTGAGTAGAGGGAGATGGAGGGTTGCCAGGCCAACCCAACTGAACCAGCCAAACCCCTGCGGAGTTCTAAATCTGGAAAAGCCCTCGAGAGTTGCTTCTCTCTAGGCTGAATAGACTGAGATTTTCTACCCTTGGCTCCATCAGTCTTTGGATGTGAACTGCCATAGAAGGGCATGATCTTAGGGAAAATGTATCTCTGTAGCTGACAAATATCAAGACACATTCAAGTAAATCCTAGATGTCAAAACATATTTTTCCCTGCCTTCATCAACTAATAGCAGTTCTACCTCCTCCTGATGATCAGATCATTTACCAGATGCTTGCCAATCTGTGCAGAAGCAGACTAAAATACCCAGGAAGTTTTATAGTTTAATAATACTAGTCCTTTGTCCTATAGCTGGAAAAACCCCTCTTTTGGAACAGAGATTTTTAACCACGCAGAGACCAGACTTATGAAAATGGGATAACCAAATTCTCCCATAGACTCATTGGAGGTGATGATAGTTGAAGCCATTCCTGGTTCCAGCATTAAGTTTCCAAGTTCACATAACCCTCTATTGGGGACAGAGCACCATAAAAAAATATTTTGACTCCAGGTCTACACAAAAATCTAGAAGGGTTGACTATGAGCTCTGTGTACTTTAATCTGGATCATACAAAATGTGGTATAAACAGTAAGCCCCTTGATGAGAAGCTCACTATTTTGCTGGAAAGTGGCTATTTATTGGGAAATATTATAAAGGATCCAGTGCTAGTAGATCAAAGATTAAGATTTTTGAGAGTGCTATGAGGCTGAGCAGACAAGAAAGGCAAGCTCATGTGGAAAATACGTGTCTATACTTTTGAAATGGATGTCTGTCGCCTCTAGATTCAAAAAGACCCAACCAAGGGGCAGTTGGGTCCCTTGAGAATGATACCTTACTAGAGGATCAGCATTGATCTTTGTTGCTGGACGTGTGGCACTGGCAGGAGCTATATCAGTTTTGGTAAGTGGGAGCTCACCAATTTTTGTCAATCTGTTAATAGTCTCTTATCTCTGCCACTGTGGTTACTTCTTTCACGTACCCCTTATGCCACTGCTGGGGTGCTCAGTTGCTTCAGGCTTGTCCGACTCTTTGCGACCCTATGGACTGTAGCCCTCCAGGTTCCTCTGTCCATAGGATTCTCCAGGCAAGCATACTAGAGTGGGTTGCCATGCCCTCCTTCAGGGGATCTTCCCTACCCAGGGATCGGACTCGCGTCTGCCTGTGTCTTCTGCATTGCAGGTGGATTCTTTACCCACCGAGCCACCTGGGAAGCCCACTGCTAGGGTGACCAATGTCAAAGTCTATCTGACATAACTGGCTAAGTCATTTTGTCCTCTTCACTTCTTAATACTTCTTCTGTGGTGACTAATGTCTAGTTAACATGTAATTCTAAGATATTCACACTTTGGTCATTCTCTCATCTATCCAGCCAACCACAATTCTCTATCTCACATCCCATTGTCCCTATTCTTCCCATCTTTCTTCTTCCAGTAATTCATTGCCTTTTATTGATGTGTAGTTTTCTATGGTATGCACAGTCTTTTTCTTTTATTTTTTTTTCTTGAATGGCTACTGGGGTTGTTACTAGTTTGGGGAGATTATAAATAAAGCTTGTATACACATTCATATGCGTGGTTTTGTATGAACATAAGTTTTCATTTCTCTAGGGGCAAAAAATCTGTCTTTTTAATAAACTGTGCTGGATCAATTGGATATCCATAAGAAAATAAATAAATAAAACTGACTTTTCTCTACTTCCCTGGTGGCTCAGGTGGTAAAAGTGTCTGCCTACAATGCAGGAGACCCGGTTCGATCCCTGTGTGGGGAAGATCCCCTGGAGAAGGAAATGGCAACCCACTCCAGTATTCTTGCCTGGAAAATCCCACGGACAGAGGAGCCTGGTGGGCTACTGTCCATGGGGTTGCAAAGAGTCAGACACGACTGAGCGACTTCACTTTCAGACTTTCTTTTGGACTTTTCTCTTACCATACACAAAAATAAATTACTAGTAATATGTAGATTGCAATGAGGGAGATCTGGGTTCGAACTCTGAGTTGAGAAGATCCCCTGGAGAGGGCATGGCAACCCACTCGAGTATTCTTGCCTGGAGAATCCCCATGGACAGAGGAGCCCGATGGGCTATAGTCCATGGGGTTGCAAAGAGTCAGATATGATTGAGCAACTAAGCATACACAGTATGTAGATTTTTAATCTACATACTGTGTATGTTGTGAAATATTTATCAAGCAGGGTATAAAAATCATTAACCATAAAGGAATATTTTATTAATTCAATATATTTAAAAAATTTTATTTCTCAAAAGCACTATTAAGTAAAAAAAAAAGTTTTAGAATGAGAGAAGAAATATATAACACAAATGACCGACAGAAGGTTCCTATTCAGGCCTTATTTATTCTTTTTAATCAATTAGAAAATTTAGAGAGCTTAACTGGGGGTTGGTGGCAAAGAGACAGTGGGGAATGGACAAGAAAGTTGACCAGCAACATTGTTGTCTTCAGAGTGTGCATAGTGTGTGTGTGTACATGTGTTAAAGTATCTCTTCCCTACCTCCCTGGTTTTGTTGACAGTCAGTTTCCTAAAGTCTTTCTGTCTGCATGCTGACCTCCCTCTCTCTCTGTTGAGAGAGAGAGGTATTTATCTGATCAGGAAATGTGGAAAAACGAGGCTTACGTAACACAGTTCTTTCCTCTCTTGGAAGAAGGTAAGGAAAAAGGATATTAATTATTTAGCATTGTCGAGAACCAAATAGCATATATAAACTCTCATATGGAATTTTAATTTAATACAATTTTAATTAGAGTCATTTTCTTAAATGTCATTATATTCTAAGTTTAATATTAGAAATGCATTCAGTTGCTACCTTCCCTATGTCAAAAATGTTTTTTCCTCAATTTTTCATTTCTCAGTGTCTTTCTTAAAGGGCTCACTGAGGCCTTTCATGTTCTTTAGTCTGAAATCTCAGG
This sequence comes from Ovis canadensis, assembly GCF_042477335.2. Taxonomy (NCBI): domain Eukaryota; kingdom Metazoa; phylum Chordata; class Mammalia; order Artiodactyla; family Bovidae; genus Ovis; species Ovis canadensis. Next base: position 132,377,173 of record NC_091247.1, on the reverse strand, counting down.
AAAGATGAAGAAGTGGAGGAAAAAGAGAAGGAAAGGAGAGTAGAAAATATCACTGTGTCTGTTTATTAAGTGCTTTTTATATGTCAAGCACTTAGTGCTTTACATGTTCCGGATTTAATTCTCACGACAAACTCACTTTACAGGTAAGGAAATTGAAGATAATAGAAATTAAACAAGTTGCCTAAGACCACAAAGCTTCATTTCTGTAAACTTCCATGTCATTTTCTGACTATTTTTTTACCCCGATCTTTCCATCTCTTGTATGGTACTTTCATTTTTTCCCACATGTTTCCTGTCTTATGTAATCAATTCCTAGTCTCTTTAAAACACAGATTATTTCTCATTTCAAGTTCTAAACAATGCCCTGAATACATTAGATATCCCATCAATGTTTGCTGGTTATGACATAAGAGCTCATAACAAAAGAGACCATAAGACATTGGTGTACAAGTTCTGGGAATCAAACAGAGAATTTAGTCTCTGTATCGTGTAAGCTGTACAAGGTTATGTTATCTATAAATAAAATGTGTAGTGAAGTTTTTAAGGACTTTGAAGATGGGGTTCTAGCTCTACTGCTTACTGGCTGTGAGACCTTGAACAAATCCTCAACCTCTCAGAGATTTTGTTTCCTCTCCTCAAAAAGGAATCACACATAATCCCTAAAAGAGTTATGAAGAGTTAATAATAGCCTGGACAGTCTGAAAGCTGTAATAAGATGATACTATCAATCTACATTAGTCATTTGACAATTCTATATGATATACATATAGAATATGATATACAGTATGCATAATATCTACATGCAGAATATAACATACAATATATATAATATTGAGCTTCCCCAGTGGCTCAGACTGTAAAGAATCTGCCTGCAATTCAGGAGACCTGGGTTCAAGCCCTTGGTCAGGAAGATCCCCCGGAGAAGGGAGTGGCAGCCCACTCCAGTATTCTTGCCTGGAGAATTCCATGGACAAAGGAGCCTGGCAGGCTACAGCCTCTGGGGTCAGAAAGAGTTGCACACAACTAAGCGACTTTCACACTTTCACATGTATAATACGCTACATACATAAAACAGATAATAAGGATAGCACAGGAAACTGTACTCAATATTCAGTAGTAACAACCTATATGGGAAAAGAATCTGAAAAAGAAGAAATTATGTATAACTGATTCACTTTGCTGTACACCTGAAACTAACACAGTATTATAAATCAACTATACTCCAATAAAATGTTTTTAAAAATAAAATATATGCTACATAGATTATACTATCATAGAGTGTTATACTGTCATTTTATAATATCTGTTAATTTTTTGGTCATAGCCCAGAGTGAGCTCTCAATAAATATCAAGCACTATTCTCTAGACAGAGAAAATGTTATTACTGTCACTGATGTGAAGTTGCTGTTTCTTTCCTCTGTCTTCTTTATTTCCCTCTCTATCTGTCACTTCTATCTTGAGGCATATATCCGAGGTATATGTCCTGTCAGAACTATGAAATATTAATCAACTCCCTGAATTGAACATTTTTCATAGAAATTTTCTTCCACCTAACTTTCCAAGCTCCAGTAAATCCCTTTTTTTTTTTTTCTCAATCTTAATCCTAGAGTAAAGATTCTTGAGTTCAAGGTGGCAAATTGTTGGGTGGTAGGGTCCATATTAGGTCATCTTCAGGTCCCTGAAGCAGCATAGATTGTAGGCTGTGCATTCAGTACGTGATTAAAAACGCTTATTGATTGGAACTTAACTTTATCAGAGAACACACTAAGCTACATTACCTTTTTCATGGCCTTTCAGAAAGCTCTTTATGTCTAACATAATTGTATCTTCCTGAAGGCAAACTTCTAAAAGAAGATACTCTGCATTGAAATTTTTTGAGTAACACAAAAACCTTTTTTAAAAAAAAATATGCTTATGATTTTAGAAGATTCAAAGAAGATATGAAATAAAACCCCCAGAGCCCCCATGTTACCCCCTTTATCAGTGCAATAAGTAAACATTAGTTAATTCTCATGTATAGTTCCAGAAACTAGCTACACAAACACAAATACATGCCAGTCTTACACATCTTCATACTCTCAGTACACACACTGATCCACACACTAGAATTAGTACATATATACATTTATTCTTTTTAAATACATAAAGTATGTACTACTCATACTTTCTGCAACTTAAATATCTGAAATAATTATAATTAAAATGATTGTGTATTAGACACAGAATCTACATTATTTACTTTCCTTGTGTTCACAGAATTTCTTGAATGAGCATTCTATAACATATGGTGGAATTTTCTTATTAGCAAAGATTTCATCCCTTTTCTTTTTTTCATTATAAACAGTGCTGCACTGAATGTGGTTTACTTTATTATTGCCAACTTGGGTCAGCATTAATATATCCACAGGGGGCATACAACAAATGGGCATGGTTCAGTTAAAGTAAAATAGCTTTTGTATTTTAATAGGCATTTTTCCCCAAAGTTTGACAGGTTTATATTCCCAACAAAAGTGTATGTGAGTGTCAATTTTGTAGTTGATTAAAACATGACAACCTATTACACGGCTATCTTTTGTGTATGAGTATGTCTTTCGGTATGAGTGAAACTGAATATTTTTTCCATTGCTTTTATATTATTAATGGTATATGAATGCAACTTTACTTTGCATTCCCAGATTTTTTCTGCCATAATACATGCCCTCTAAAATAGTTGCAGTCTTGTGTGAAAGGAGGGAGCTTAACACACTAACATGCACAGTAGTTCTCTAATGTTTTGCCTCACTATCTTTTCTGCATCCTTAAAAACAATTGAGACCCCAAAGTGTGGTGCTGAAGACTCTTGAGAACTCCCTCGGACCGCAAGGAAATCAAGTTCAGTCAGTGCTAAAGGAAATCAGTCCTGGATATTCATTGGAAGTACTGATGCTGAAGCTCCAATACTTTGGCCACCTGATGTGAAGAACTGACTCCTTGGAAAAGACCCTGATTCTGGGAAAGACAGAAGGCAGGAGAAGGGGATGACAGAAGATGAGATGGTTGGATGGCATCACCAACTCAATGGACATGAGTGTGAGCAAACTCCAGGAGATAGTGAAGGACAGGAAAGCCTGGCAAGCTATAGTCCATGGGGCTGAAAAAGGGTCAGACACAGCTTAGTGACTGAACAACAACAACAAAGTGCTTGTGTTTGTGTGGGTTTTATCTAGTGATATTTAACACATGAAAAATTAACACTAAAGGGTATTTGTGACTATTTAATATAATCTGAAACTCTTCATAAGTTAATGAATAACTGATTCTCATGAAAAATAATAATAGCTTAAAAATAGAAAATAGCTAAATTCTGGTGTCTGCTTCTGATCTAATTTATTATGATATCAAATGTTAGCCTCTGGAAAACTCCATGATACTCTAGTGAGATAAAGACAGTAAAGGGGCAAATAATGACTCAGTAGCATTGCAAAAGAAGTCTTTAACTTTGTGCACCTGAAAAAGTCTCTGTGTACAAGAAGATATATGGACTGTACTTTGAGAATCACTTTATCAGAACAAGAATTTTTGTCTAAAGAAATAAGCAAGGATATCCTGTTTGCTTTTTATGTCCTTTGAACTTGAGTGCTCAAGCTTCAGAAATCTACTAATCACTAACACTGTTACAAAAGAGATAGTCTATGTGATAAGGAAGAAAACACCAACAAGATGTCAAGAATTGATTTATTAAAACTTTTTTTTTCCTCTTTGGCTCAATAGTTACAGAAAAATAAATCCTCTGCTCTGGGAAGTTTATTCCAGAAAATTTGGGGCCTAAGAAAGATTCAAAATTGAAGCTAACTCTACACATGCTTCATTATTTGATTTCTGTATCTTCAATTATAATTATGTCTAGTGATTAAATCTGTTATTTACCGTGCCTGGGCTCAATTTATTATATTAAAAAGTTTTTCTTTTTTTTTTCTGACAAGAATGATAGTTCAATTTCTGTATGAGAATATGAGCTAACAAGCTTCTCCCCAAACTTCTCTCAGGAATTCAGTTTCATCTGTTTCCTTATTGCTATTCAGAGCCCTGTACTATCATTTTTCTTTTATCACCTTACTTTATTACATTCACAAATAAAATCTGCACACATCCAAAAATGTCATTTCATACATGTGAACTTCTCTTTTGTTTGCCTCTTTCAACTTTTTATCCCCTTAATCTTTTATGACATTTCCCTTCCCAATAGCCCCAAGTAATTAATTTATTCTTCATATTTCTTTCCATGTTCCATAATAATATACCTCCTATATACACATAAACACATACACTTAAAAGTACGATTTTTTCCAAAAAAATTATCATGATACCTACATCTTTCTGTATCTTCTGTTTGTTTTGCTCTGTTATTATCCATGCGGAATACAAACAAAAAAATAAGTATATTTTTAATTAATCAGTCTTAAGAGTTGCATAACATTTTAAGTTTATTCAACCATTTTATTATCTTGTTACGGGCATTGTCATTGCCACTAATTAGTTTTTTGTTAATTAATTATTTTTACTATTTTACATTCTTGCCACCCTGAACAATGCTGAAATACGAATATGTATCCTTGATGACATATATACTAGCACTTTCAGTTTTACAGGAAAAAAGGACAGAATCCCAAAGTGGAACTGCTGGGTTAATAGGTTTATAAGTTAAAAAAATTAATAGAAGTTGCAGATTGCTTTTTCAGAAGGGATGTAGAATTCACATTTCCATCATCAAGGCATACGAATATCCTCACACATGTTAAAAGTGTAAACTTTTATACTTACTAAATTTTAAAAGTCTGACTAGTATAAAATAATTTCTTTTTATATTACTTAGGAGTTTGAATGTATTTTTATAAACTTTGACAAATTTTGTAAGAGTTCTTTTGCAAAAAAATCTTAAACTTTTTTGCATACTTTCCTATGAGTTCTTATAACAGGATTTCACATAGGATTCTTCTTGCATAGAGCTTCAGCTGTGACTGCAGTTCTGAGAACAGTAGGTGCTATCCTCACATTTCAAATCAAAAGGCCAATTTTTCTATACAGGTCTTAAAAAGGAGGTATCAGAAACTGGTTCTGCAATAAACATTAAACCATCATCCACATCGAGGATCTATACAAAGACCTAAAACTATCAAAAGTTCAAGTGACCAGCAATAGAGGACTTTGCAAGATTAGAGAAAAAGTGCTTCTCCTTCCCCAAAGCCAAGCAAGGAAGTTTTGATAATGATTAGACACATATTGCCTGGAATTTGAGGGATATGGAGATCAGCATGTGACTCACACTAAGAAGTGTGAAGCAGAGAGACTGGCTAGAATGGCATGCCCCTGCTGGGCAGAACTGAGACAATAGAATTTCCTACAAGCTAGATTAGATCCCTGTGTCAGAAATCCAGTCTCCAGGTATTTTAAAAGATGAAAATAGCTAAACTGAGGATGGGCCATGAGGAGCCACAATCTGGCCTGGGGAACCCTTGACTGCCTAAGATGGGACAAATCCAGCATCAGGTCCAAAAATAAGCAACACAACGTCCCTCAAGAGAAAAAGCTGCCATTTAAACATCTGTCTCTCCCAGCTGTGCCAACACAAGACACAACTGTTCAATTTGTCTTGCCCCTGAGTTCTACTCCTGCCCTGTGCTTCAATCCTGGAGGACCTTAAAAGCAGTTTGGGGAGCAGGGGAAGTGGAAAGGGGCAGACAGGAGCATGTAGGCCAGGTGAGGACATAGAAGAAAGATGATCACACCCCTATACTCGTTTCCTTAGAAGAAATTTTTTTTTTTACTTTTCTGATTGATTACTGATTTACTTTACTTTTCATTATTATTATTTCATTATTTCTTATTATTTTTACTATTATTTCATGTTTCATTATTATTGTTTTTCATTATTATTATGGCTATATCTGTATAGTGAAATAGTGGTAGATAAATATGATTTAGATAAATTCAAGATTTTTTACTGCTCTCATTTTTGGCTTGGATAACAGTTTCCTAAGAATTCACTACATTATACATAAATAATTGAATTAATTAAGTGACTAAGATAATAGAGGGTCATTTGTATAACAGAGGTTTACAAAATATACAATCCAAATCCAAAAAGAATGAAAAGTATCTGCTTATAATACACTACATTTGAATCTTTACTGATATACCACTCTATTTTTTATCCTGTGAGTAGCTATCTATTTTTATGTAAGAAATACTGTTTCATTTCTAATACTTTATCATATGTTTTAATACGCACCAGATAAGTCCTCCTTCATCAATCTCATTCAATATAGGCAGTCCGTATTCTACACAATACAGTGCTAACTGTAAAGCATGCAGCTAAAGCTGTATTCTCAAAGTGCACAACTTCTCAGTTACCAAGAAACTATTCAAAGTAAGGACACTGTTCCGATATATACAAGTTTGAATTAATACCACACAATGCAGAGTAGAAATACCTATTCCTCCAGTTTCCATCCATACATTCTGTTAGATAAATTTTGAAATGTATCAAGTCATAAAATTCATAGATTAATTGGGAAAAATAGCTGTATCTCTTAACGCTGTATCAGAACTATTTTAACAAATAAAAAATAATTAGTAAAGTTGCCAGTTCTAAAACAAAAATACATAACATAATATTTGAGGCTATGTCAAATAAAAACTCTATCTGATGGAACTGGAAGTTAAACTTCATTAGTCCATGGAGGCTTCTTCTCTGCTGTTGGGTAGAGGCATCTTCTAACCATTACAATCTGATCAGCATGCTTCTTAACTGCTCTGGAATGTTCAATGCACAGAAACAGATTCCAAGTAATAGATCTTGATCTGTATGGGACAGAGGACTTCATTGGAAAATATCTGAGTGGAAAACAAGTCTCATAGAGCAGCATAGCCTGAATGGGAAAGAACAATAATGTTTTCAGGGTGAGTATGAGACTGGGATCACCACCTCCTAACAGTTGCTCCTAGGGAGGCCTCTTTGTCTAAGGAAGAGAATGATGTAGGAACGTGGATGACTCTATCAGTGGTCCAACGTACCCACTATGAGAAAACACGTGAAAAGACTAGACACATAAAGGAAAACCTTTTTTCCCCCTGATGGTCAGAGGGAAAAAAAAAAATCAAAAGTGAAGATTGTGTGGGGCAACACTTAAAATTACATGAACAACCCTTGAGCAACAGAGGACAGGGCTAACCAGAGACATGGACACTGGAAAAGAAGTTCTCCATAACTGCAAGAAAAAAGCTCTGTTCACATCAGAATTTTGCCTCTCCAAGGACTTCCAGAAGAAATGACTCAGGAAAATTGGAAAAGAGAAATAACCTGCACTTCTTGTAAGTAAAGAAAGTGCTAACTTAAGAGGTTTGAGTTCTGGCATATTGCTATAAAGGAGCAACTAGGAAACCAATGGATGACCCCAAAATCTATAGCTTTCCCAGGTGTGATACGATAATATTATGCTAAGTTAGCCAGAATGTTCAGTTCCCCTGACTTCCTTAACTCCAGTGGCAACTTTTCCCTGGAGGGACATTTGGCAACGTCTGGAGAGTTTTGTTTGTCACAGCTGAGGGTGGGCACTAGTGGCATCTAGTGGGTAGAGGACAGTGAGGCTGCCGTATATGGTAAAATACAGAGGACGCCCTATCACCACAAGGAATTATCTGGTCCCAAGTGACTCTAGCATCAAGGTTGAGAGATCCTAGTTTAAGACATTCATTTCCTCACTGTCCCAGCCTCCTTAGTCTACAACCTTAGTACAGTGTCTGTGTCATGTCACTTTTAAGCGACATTCTGCAAGTGTCAAACATAAAACAGACCTTGTGATTATTTCATTTCTTCTTAACATACACCACTTCTCACTAACACTTTCTCCTGCTTTTGAATATATTTGTGTCACTCTCCTGGGTTAATCCATGACAGATACATACTATCTTTAAAAACTTGGCCATCCATCAACTCTGAAAAAAATAAACAAACTTCATGTGAAAAACAAGTTGGTTGCAATTATAGCTTCATCCAGTCTCCTGGCAAATATCTGTAATGCTGATATAGTACTTCTGATAAGTGTTTTCCCAAATGCATCTCTTCAGCAGCATTAGAAATAATAACTGAAAGGAATGGGTCTTTCCAGTTTCATTAACTGTAGTTGGAGAGTATTTTAAATCGAATTTATTGCTAGAATATTTGTTCAGTTCAGTTTAGTCACTCAGTCGTGTCCGACTCTTTGCGACCCCATGAATCGCAGCACACCAGGCCTCTCTGTCCATCACCATCTCCCGGAGTTCACTCAGGCTCACGTCCATCGAGTCCGTGATGCCATCCAGCCATCTCATCCTCGGTCGTCCCCTTCTCCTCCTGCCCCCAATCCTTCCCAGTATCAGAGCCTTTTCCAATGAGTCAACTCTTTGCATGAGATGGCCAAAGTACTGGAGTTTCAGCTTTAGCATCATTCCTTCCAAAGAAATCCCGGGGTTGATCTCTTTCAGAATGGACTGGTTGGATCTCCTTACAGTCCAAGGGACTCTCAAGAGTCTTCTCCAACACCACAGTTCAAAAGCATCAATTCTTCGGCACTCAGCCTTCTTCACAGTCCAACTCTCACATCCATACATGACCACAGGAAATGCCCAAACATTTGATATGTATAACTTGTATATTCCTCTGCTAGGTACCATGCTAAAAAGGATTAACAGATAGGCATGCCATTAAAAATAGGATTGCTGTTTTTTTCTTTTTTCTGAAACTCCAGTTAATGAAGAGAAGCAATTAAATAGCTGTTAGGAGAAGCTGCCTGGGATACTTGGCGTATTTATCCAAAGCTGTCTCCTCACCCACCCGCCGTTGCAGATCGTTATCTATATATAGATATTTGGGTTCAGACTTTGTGAAAAGAGCAAGTTTTAATATCTCAACTATCTTTCTGGTAAGAGATGATGAATCATAGTTCACTCTTAGTATGAAGAGTATGACCTTGAAATGTTTTTGCTCATGCATCAAGACTGTTCATGCAGAAGTATGCCAAGAGAGTACTCAAGGTGGCTGTTTTTGTCTTCCTTGACTGCTGGGTGTTATTACCCAAATCAAGCACATTAAACATATTGTGGGGAAGATAGGAAAGGAAATGAACCTTTAAATATGTTTTTAAAGATATTTTTAACTTGGCAGTCTTCTAACAGGGAATCGTTTTTATTTTGAAGAGCAAAGGATGGTCAGTATCAGTTATTTGTCAGAATGTGAGTTGAAAAGAATATATGATAGGCATTTGATTTTGAAAGCAATTCTGTTTGTGAAAAATAAAAATCATTTTACAATGAAAACTTTTTTATACCGTAGATAAGATTACTGTATTCAGATACTACATAATGTCAAAGCATTCAAAAGGTTGCTGGAATTTAGGGCAGAAATGCAACAGCTTTTGAGTAATGAAAAACTCTTGGCTTACATGATAGAGAGCAAACTAAACGACGAGTAATCTCATGAATTTGGCAAAATAAATGCCTTTAATCTTATCTAGATACTCATAAATTATTTGACACAATATCAAGTTAATCATTCTGTTTACAGGAAGATGGTGTTTTAAATACAAGGGAACTTGTTTTCCTTCCTAGTAAAATGCAAGATAAGAGAACAATCTTTCTATTGTGGTGCAGTGGAGTGATTAGAATAAGAAAATACGTATACTACTGAAAAAGAATCTGACTTTCATTTTCTGAAGAAAATAAAAATGATGCTTTGATTTTACCAAAGTTTGTTTCTCCAGATGACTTGAGATTTCAAAGTATATTGGAAAAACTTGACTTTGGTCTAGGATTCTGGCTAGCATTCAGACTCTCCTAATGTTGTGAAATCTTATGAGACAGTGTAAACTAATAGGAAATTAAATTTATTCCCATTATGCAATTGTAAGACCATTAACTAATGGCTGATTTTGTAACTAAAACTCAACTTTCCCCACCCAGACTCTATTTACAGAGTAGAAACTCTACTTCACGTAAAAACAGTCCAGGGATACTGGGCCCCTGACTATTCCTTTCTTGGCTTATCTGTAGGATGAAAGTTTTGTGCCTCGTTGTGACAATGAGAAAGCCCAAAGTAAATTAAAAATGGCTAAGAGGATGTCTAGCATATGAATCTGATACAGGATCTGTCATGTTCTATGACTGGTTTGAAACAGAGGAAAATTCAGAAGTTCGTAGTTACGCAGTTCAGAAGAGTTGAGACAACTGGTGATACAGCAGAAACCTGGGCTTGCAATAAAGAAGCTTCAACAGTATGATGCCCTTGAGATTAGAGTTCATGGACAATGTCAGAAAAATTTTAGGAATATTTGCCTAATAATTACAACTCTAATTTAGCTCAGAGACCGCAAGCACAGATATGCAGATTAATGGATTAAGACTAATCTACCTGATGGCAGCTGAGGTCAGCAGAGAAATACAGGCCAGAAAGCAGAGCAAAGCTCCATCTCTCTGAGCCCAGAACGTATTTAACCTTCCTCTATATCCAGACACTATTTCAGAAAGGACCAGGGAAGCAGAGACTGACTGCTAAAGGGAAAGAAAGGGACCTGATGAGGAGTAAGGGCTCTAAAGTGACTATAGGAAACTTTTTTAGACATTAAGAAACTGAAATATGTCAAGTTTATTATTAACTGTCAAGTTTATTATTTTTTCTGTAAAAAAGAGTCTGATGAATGCGTCATCAGTTACAGAAAAATTAATGCTTTCTGTATGCAAACTTACCCAGTTTTAATTCATAAAAATCATATTCCATTTTACTAAAACTATTTAATCACTGCAGATGGTGACTACAGCCATGAAATTAAAGGTGCTTGCTCCTTGGAAGAAAAGCTATGACCAACCTAGACAGCATATTAAAAAGCAGAGACATTACTTTGCCAACAAAGGTCCGTCTAGTCAAAGCTATGGTTTTTCCAGTAGTCACGTATGGATGTGAGAGTCGGACTATATAGAAAGCTGAGCACTGAAGAACTGATGCTTTTGAACTGTGGTGTAGGGGAAGACTCTTGAGAGTCCCCTGGACTGCAAGGAGATCCAACCAGTCCATCCTAAAGGAAATCAGTCCTGAATATTCATTGGAAGGCCTGATGCTGAAGCTGAAATTCCAATACTTTGTCCACCTGATGCAAAGAGCTGACTTATTTGAAAAGACCCTGATGCTGGGAAAGATTGAACGTGGGAGGAGAAGGGCACAACAGAGGAAGAGATGGTTGGATGGCATCACCGACGTGATGGACATGAGTTTGAGTAAGCTCTGGGAGTTGGTGATGGACAGGGAAGCCTGGCGTAATACAGACCTTGGGGTCACAAAGAGTCAGACATGACTGAGCGAATGAACTGAACTGAACTGATTTTAATAAATGCCTCTCACACCTCTTGGCAAAGCAGTTTCTTCTGCCTCTCTTTCATCTGAATTTTTACATTAGAATCTTTAATTGAATTAATTTTGCTGTCTTATTTAAGATCTATTTTTTTTCCCCAAACATCTAACCAATTGTTCTACCTTTTTGCACTGAATAACTCAACCCTGACTCACTGATTAATACTTCTACTTTATTATATATTAAATTACCTAAAATAATTAATTTTTTCTCAAATTACCTATTTATATTTTCATACTGATTTAATAATTATAGTTTCAGGACATGTTTTAATATCTAAGATGGCTAATCACATTCAACGTTGTTCTTTTTCCTTGTACTTATTTTCCACTTTTTTTCATGTAAATAAATTTTGAAATCATCTTGCCAAGATTTAAAAGGAAAACGTCAATGTCATTTTGACTGAGACTGGATTAAATTGGTGCATTAATTATTGTTCTTCATCTGCAATGTGGCATATCTCTACATTTATGTAGTTTTCACATGTGTCTGAGTAATGTATTTATTGGTTTGTGTGTTGTTTGCACATACAGGTCACATAGAGTTGTTTTATTTTTAAGATAATAGTTTTATTCCTTCTCATTTATTTTCTGTTGTATTTGTACTGGTACATAGGAACTGTATTAATTTGCTGTATATTTTTTATATACATAGTCATATGCAGAGCTCTTAACAGTTCTAACAGTTTTATGAGCGAATAGTTTTGACTTTTCAGTTGGTTCATGTATTTTACTTAGAATCATTTCCTAGTTTACACTAGACTTGCCCTGTCTCTTTCTGTCCCAAAGCAAAAATCAATGCTGCTCTCCCTGCCTTAATGACAGGGTGCATTTTTAGCTTGCAGTCATAGTGGTTTCTTCTCCTTGGACCTCAAAGATGACAGTGTGTACTGGAACAAAACAAACAATGTCATAAACATGTATTCCTTATACATATTAAGTGTACTAGTTAACATTATCTGTGCTTGAAAAAAATCAATTAAATGAGATTATATATTCTAGCAGTTTCCAAACAGTGCCTGACAACCATAAACTATAATTTGTGGTATCAGAACAAGAGATGAAATAGACAAACAGCCTATGTCCTGGTGAAAGACTATTGCTTCCAACAAATCAGCCATTGCTTGTAGTTTGAAGACTGAAAATAACTTCTTTTGAGAGTAAACCAGGTCCAGGTATTCCAGGTAGCCTCAGCATCTGGAAGGAGCCAGCCAATATCTCCTTAATTCGATCCACCTGAGTAGGAGTAGGTACTCTGGGAGAACTTAATCCTTTTAGAGGAAACGTTTTTTTTCTTGACCTCATAATTACCAAACAGATACTCTTAACTAGGTAAGAATTCCTCCTGCCACAATATTTGAATGCAGGGGGAAGACCTTTCAGAGAAACAGGAGAAAGGTGTTTCTTATCACCTTTCCTGTGCAGGTTCCCTGGAGTCAGATTCAGGGGTTCTGCCTATTTAGGTGAGCCCTGTCTCCACAATGCTGAAGGCATCAGGAGCTTTCAGTGGTTACCATCCCTAGGACTCTCATTGTTATAGAGTCCCCCACAGGCTTGTTGTCAGTTGCCTTTCCTTTGTTCCTGCCTTTTATCGCAGAGCCATTGACCTGATGCTGCTTTAGCTGAGATAAAATAAATATACCTGTAGATATTCACAGGGGTCTGAGTGGGAGGCTTGACATCATAGTAACTTGGGAAAAAAAAGATAAAAGGTGGAGCTGGAAAACAGCAGTGCACACAAACTGCAACTTTATTTGGAGTTGCTATAGTTGAACAACAAAGGAACCAGGTTGACTCATTGGTTTCAATTGTCCTGGAGCGATGGGGTTATTTTAGTGTGTGTCCTAGCTCTTCTTTCCAGAGCAGCAAATAGAAATGGATTGGTTCAAGCCCTAGTGAATACATTTGGTTCATAACACAGTTTGCCTTTAAATCAAATTTATAGTTGCCTAAAATAGACTCTCCAACTGTGCAGAAGTCATATAAGTAGCAGTTGGAATAATAAGAGTACTTTTGCCATTCATTCAAAAGCACATAAGTGGCTAAAGATACACTTTTCAATTGTTCTCTATCCTACTGAGACTATTGTAAGGATTCAGTTTCTCCTCAATTACGCTAAAATGATGCACTTTTGTCTGCTGCTGTTTTGAATCCCTATTATCTCTAAATGTGTTTCCCTGTAATACTAAAAGGTGTCAAGTAAAACACCAGAGAGCTCAAAAGGTTGTTGTTTCTTTCCCTTTCTTACATCCTCCCCTTCATCTTTTTTTTTTTTTCCTTCCTTTTCTGATGAGTCTCAGGTATTGTTGTTTTAGTCACTCAGCAGACCCCATGGACTATAGTCCACCTGGCTCCTCTGTCCATGAGATTCTCGCTTCATTCTTCCATAGCAATGGTTGTCAGCTAGGGACATTTTGCTCGTAGGGGACATTTGGCAACATGTGGAGGTTCTCTTTAGTTGTCAAAACTGTATGAGAGTTGCTATTGGCCACTGCGTAAAGGTCAGAAATGCTGCTAAACTTTCTGCATTGCATGGCACAGCCCTCACACCAGAGATTTATCCACTGCATGTGCCAATAGGGTCAAAAACCCCTAAGAGAAATAAGATTGATCAGGATTAACTTTTACATGATTTTTAGAGATGATGAATTCACATGTTTTTACTATAGGACTTTTTAATGTAAATAGAGGGGTTAGTGCCCACAGAGGACTTCTACAGACAGAACTTTCCATGAAGTCATTTTTGTTGTTCAGTTGCTAAGTCATGGCTGACTCTTTTGCGACCCCGTGGACTGTAGCCTGCCAGGCTCGTCTGTCCATGGATTTCCCAAGCAAGAATACTGGAGTGGATTAATGAATCATTTAAATTCTTACTTTTTTATTAAATCCATCATTAGATTTATCAAAGTCTGAGTTCACTTTTTTATTTTATAGTCTCCTCTTATATATTCACTGATGTGTCTAACTGAAAGATTTTCTTCTGATAGAAAAATAGCACTAAAATTCCTTGAAATTACATTTATCTAGTGAGGGTAATATTTAAAACAATTCTAAGTTTTAAACATTTCTGAAAATAATACATATTTATGTATATTTTAATTCTATTAATGTAAAATAATAAAACCTATCTAGTTAATTTCATATATTTATATTTTTCTAGTTACACTTGAATTTCATTCTTGGTTTTAATATTTTTACTTTTCATTCTTATTTTTTACAAAGGTTCAGAAAAAAATTTCAATCTTTGAAATTTTAAATAAAACTTACCTACTATTACAGACTGAACGTTTGTATCACTCCTGAAAGTTGTATGTTGAAGCCCTAATCTCCAGTATGATGGTATTTGGAGATGAGGCTTTTGGGAGGTAAATAGATCATGAGATTGGAGCCCTCTTGACAAGGCTAGTGACCTTGTAAAAAGACACAAGAGAGAACTTGCTTATTTTCTCTCTCTTTCTGTGTGTCTTTTAGTCTTTCTCTGTGTCTGTCTCCATCTCTCTATATGCATATATGGGTAAAACTTCTCAGAATAGTTCCTAAAATGACATCATTTCATTGGGATATGCTCCTAGATTGAAGGACACAAATACAGCTTCTTGTTTTTTGGAAGTTTCTTTTTGTTCTTGCAGGACTTCAATCATTATAAAAAGAAAACATTTAAGTAACTGAAACGAAAATTAGGTATAGTCAGGTTTGGATGTAAAAGAAAAAGAGAATACATAAAGATAGCTAAGTTATTAACAGTACTATTGAAAGATGGTCTTAAAATTTTCCCATCCTTTTAAGATTCAGTTTTAGGTTTAATATAGTTTGTTTGAGTACTAAAATATTTTGTAGACACTGCAGTTCCAGTGTGCTATATTGAAATAGAAGTTTGGGGTATATTACAGTTTCAAATATATATTAAGAGGTAACACTATACCCTTAGGCTACCCGGGTGGCTCAGCAGTAAAGAATCTGCCTGCCATGCAGGAGCTGCGGGTTCGATGCCTGGATCAGGACGATCCCCTGGAGGAGGGCATGGCAACCCACTCCAGTATTCTTGCCTGGAGAATCCCATGGACAGAGGAGTCAGGTGGGCTACAGTCCACAAGGTTGCAGAGTGGGATGTGACCAAAGTGACTAAGCACACATCAATACTGCCCTTTCAGAATCAACAAATCAGTGCCAACAGAGAAGCACACAGGGGAAAAACAGAAAAATGAGGAACTTGGAAAGATAAAGATAGAAGAGGGAAGAGGCTAGACAGCTGCCAAGAAGGGAAGACTTTCCTTTACTAACCTCAACAATCTTTTCATCTGTAGCAAGATCTGGATGTGGCATATTGCTTTTTGTAACTTAATCACATTAAGCCTATTGTGCTTTGCATAATAATCCTTCCCTAAATGAAGACATTGTTTAAGGTAAAAAAAAATACGAATTAAGTCATGAAACTGATTTAACATTCTTGAAATCATCAGGAGCCTTTGCTAGAAGTCATCACTGATCTTACATGACCAGAGAGAAAGAAAACAATAAAGGATCAAGAATTTGTAATCAATAATATAATAATAATAAGAGAATAACAATTGTTGGTTTCTCTCAAAAGGGGACCTGGGATACTTGAGGGCAGGGGAAAAGACAGAACAAGTCATTATACATTCAAGGAGATTATCTTGATAAATTTATCTATTCTTCCTATGGTAAAATTGACAGACATAATATCATGAGCTCTGACAAGTAAGTGAAATAATTCAGTTCAGCAAAACTATACTAATTGAAATAGATATGTAAGAAATATAGAACTACATTTTGTAAGAAGCATCCATGTCTATAGGAATTTTGGAATAATTTAAACAAACCAGACAGTGTATGAGGTGTGTATAGACGTGAACAGCTCTACTGTTGAACTGCGATCTTGCTGGAAGCTCAGCCTATAGTATTGCATCCTCTCAGTAATTCACAGTTTTTAGGATGCAGCTGCCCAGACTAGTGAAAGTACAGGATTTGGATAAAAACCCAGATTCTCTTTCCAGCTGTGCCTCCCTGACCCATCTGGAAAATGCAAAAATGGTCCTTCTTTATAAAGCACTTTGCTGCCTGACACCTCTGTCTTTTCTTCTCACCAGTTGAACATCAATACATTTACACATTGATGGATAACAATGCCGTTATGAAATAAACTCCAACTAGTGAGCCCAGAAATAATTAAGATCATGGAAAAGCATGAAGCATTGAGACTGACTTCCTAAAATCACAACCCAAAATAACTTCTGTTACTACTCACGTGAGCTTCAAGACTTTTCTGTCTGCCCTCCTATTGCTGGCCTCTTTTCCTAAGAATGTGAGGAGCCAGGAGAGAATTGAGAAAGACTGTGGGAATGGAGGAAGGGAAATAAACTTTTGGTCAAGAACATATGGGGATTGATGCCTGGGTCTCAGATGAGGGTGCGGGAAGTAAGTAGAGGTCAAAAATTGAGTCTAAATGGAGAGTGGAGTCCAGAGCCAGGTATCAAGAAAAGTCTCAGGAAAAGAACAAATAAGGCAGTCAAGGCAGGTCTGGGAGGCAAAGCACAGACAGGTTCCTGAACACAATGGGATGCACAGCACTGAGCCCTTTATAATGTGCCACAGTTAAGCTTGTGGATGGAGTGGGAAGCATGAAGCTAATCTGCTTTTTACAGCTCTAAATATTCAACTGTGGGCTTCCCAACTGGCTCAGTGGTAAAGAATCTGCCTGCCAGTGCAGGAGATGTGGGTTCAACCTCTGGGTAGGGAAGATCCCCTGGGAGTAGAAAATGGCAACCTACTCCAGTATTCTTGCCTGGAAAATTCTATGGACAAAGGAGCCCAGGTGGAATTGCAAAGAGTCAGACATGACTGAGCACTCACACCGAAATATTCAATTGCCTCCTTAGACATGAAAGCTTTAGAAAAACAAGGTAGAAATAAAACAAGTGTTTCACAGAAAATAGCACTATGAAAAGAAATCTAAATTTCTCATAGAAAAACAAGGTATGTGCACTTTTAAATGCAAAAATAAATGAAGTCTCTGAATTAGTCCAACTTTAACAAGTCAGAACTTTATCTGGCCTAAATCTCTCCCAGAGTTTATGGACACTGAAATGGATTTATCATTCTAAGGAATCCTGTTCCTCTTTCACCAATGTAAATAGAGCCTGTTGTTAAAGCCTGCTTATCCTGTGGTGGTTTTATTAATCAGGATAAACTAGGTTATTCTTCAGTAACCAATTAACCCTGAAATATCAGTTACTGAACACAGCAAATGCATATTTCTCTCTCATACTACATGTGCAATGTAAGTCAACAGATCAGCAGTTTTGTTTCATATAATCACATAATGTAAGGAGAGCTTAACAGGATCCTCCAGTCAGAGTATAGCTGGTAGTCATGATAGTGAAAAAATCAGATTAAAATCATATTCATGTACATTTCATTGGTCAGAGCTGGTCAACTGGTCTACCTCCCAAAAGAGGCTGGGATGTATAATCTCCCCTAAACATGAATGGAAAGGAAAATTGGGTGTTTTGCATACGAGTGATGTTTACCACATCTGGTATTATTACATAATCATATAGTTCTGGAAAATCACCTTTGTGGAGAAAAGAAAGGGACATAAGAAGAAGAAAAACCTAGGGATACAGATGTAATCAAGAAAGAACAACTGAAGGATTTTAATAGTAATCTGAAATTAGGGTATTTCAGGTACTTCATAAATGTGCAGTTTCTGCACACTTGAGGTTTCCCTCAAACATAAAAAAAAAAATATTGCTTGGACCTATTAAAGGTAAGATACATTTTTTAAAAACATAGGATGGAATTCTGCTTTCTGAGGCCTCGTAAGACCAAAGAGAGGCTAACAGAGAGGCTAACATCTAGTTGGAACACATTGCTGAGGTTTCTTGCCCAATCTGTATGCAGGTCAGGAAGCAACAGTTAGAACTGGACATGGAACAACAGACTGGTTCCAAATAGGAAAAGGAGTACATCAAGGCTGTATATTGTCACCCTGCTTATTTAACTTCTATGCAGAGTACATCATGAGAAACGCTGGACTGCAAGAAACAAGCTGGAATCAAGATTGCCGGGAGAAATATCAATAACCTCAGATATGCAGATGACACCACCCTTATGGCGGAAAGTGAAGAGGAACTAAAAAGCCTCTTGATGAAAGTGAAAGAGGAGAGTGAAAAAGTTGGCTTAAAGCTCAACATTCAGAAAACGAAGATCATGGCGTCTGTTCCCATCACTTCATGCGAAATAGATGGGGAAACAGTGGAAACAGTGTCAGACTTTATTTTTTGGGCTCCAAAATCACTGCAGATGGTGACTGCAGCCATGAAATTAAAAGACGCTTACTCCTTGGAAGAAAAGTTATGAGCAACCTAGATAGTATATTCAAAAGCAGAGACATTACTTTGCCGACTAAGGTCCGTCTAGTCAAGGCTATGGTTTTTCCTGTGGTCATGTATGGATGCGAGAGTTGGACTGTGAAGAAGGCTGAGGGCTGAAGAATTGACGCATTTGAACTGTGGTGTTGGAGAAGACTCTTGAGAGTCCGTTGGACTGTAAGGAGATCCTACCAGTCCATTCTGAAGGAGATCAGCCCTGGGATTTCTTTGGAAGGAATGATGTTAAAGCTGAAGCTCTAGTACTTTGGACACCTCATGCAAAGAGTTGACTCATTGGAAAAGACTCTGATGCTGGGAGGGATTGAGGGCAGGAGGAGAAGGAGACGACCCAGGATGAGATGGCTGGATGGCATCACGGACTCGATGGACGTGAGTCTGAGTGAACTCTGGGAGATGGTGATGGACAGGGAGGCCTGGTGTGCTGTGATTCATGGGGTCGCAAAGAGTCGGACACGACTGAGCGACTGAACTGAACTGAACTGAAGGGAACTGATGTGACATGTGTTTGGAGGACTATAAAAACCTGAAAGAATTGATCCTCATTAACTATCTCATAACAAGTAAAACCAAATAAACCTTGAGAAAGGCGAAGGTATAAAATCTAAAAGGCAAAAGTGAATAATTTTTAGGTCACTATAGGACTGTATTCTCTTTAGCATTGCCAAGAAGAGGAAAGGGCTGGGGGAGCCAAGAGTAATTATGATGAAAGGATAACACACTTGGGATTCAGAGGAAAAGAGAAGATATACAGAGACCAGGAGGCCTCATCTGAGAAGAATTAGTAATCCCACTGGGCAATTGGGAATCTACTGAGCTTGGGATTCTGAAGAGCTTGATCTATACTATAGACTTGGCAGGTCTCACATTCAGACAAAGGGAACGAGTCAGGATGGGGATTCTTAGACTGACAGCTCCATTTACATTTTAGGGTAGACCAGAAAACCCAGTATTAGTATTACTTTTAATAGTTTCTCTAGCTTTTAATCATCCATTTTGTCTGGAATTTTAAAAATATCTTTATTCCCCTCTACGTTTGCAGTTAAATCATTAAGACTCCCAAATAAGGCTCAGTGTTTCAGAAAGCATAGCTGGGGAGGTGTTAAAAATCAGGCTGAATGGCAGTCAGTGACAATCTGGAATGAGAGTAAATAATCAAGATTCTATAGGCCATGGAAGCAAAGAGAAGATGAGAGGGTCAGTCTATGATGTAAGTAGAGCCTGATAGGAGGCTTTGGCCTGCCTTATGATGACTGATTCAATTTAGATGGCAAAGGTTACTTGGATTTCCATTTCTTCATATAAAATCATTCACAGCTTCTTCAAGTTATAGCAAGATTATAAGGTAGAGAGGGTAAATTTAGGACCCGAGTCTGTTCTCATCATAAATATTAGCATCCATCACAGACATTCTAGGCATATTTTCTATTCCAGTATCCAAGCCACTGATCCAAATGTTAACTGGCCCAAGAAGTAACCTCTATGGAATGCCATTTGTTGTGTCTTCCCAAGCTGACACTGAACCATTGATAGTATTTGTCAGGACGAGACACTTCAACCAGCTGTCACTTCTCAAAGCACTTTCATGCACAGTTGTTGGTGAGGAATTAAGACCGTAACAGCAGGGACAGTAAGGATTAGGTTTGACCTATGCAGACAAGTGCATAGGTCAGCTTTGTCCAAATCAGGATGCTTTCTATTTTAGAAAGAGGATGAATTCAGTTAATAAAGCTTAATTTAGAAAGACTGAAGATAAAGAAATGTGGAAGGCATTTGAATGACAAAACAGAAGAGCCCATAGAATTGCTGATCAATGCCTTTCAATAAAAAAAAATATATAAAACAGAAACAAAGGTTTCAATGATTAACATAGAATTAGAGGGTAAAAAAATAATGCTTGTAAAATAAGAATATCAGGCCAGATTTTTGCCAGGGTTCAAAAGAATATAGGCCAGAAACAAGGGCATTACTATATTCCTAGAAAAAGGAAATGTTAAGAAGGAATAAGACAGATACCTTGTTTTACAATCATAGTGAAATCATGCTTCTTAAAATGACTGTTGAGATTTTCTTTAATAGAATGTTTTTTTTTTCTACCTTCCTAGAAATATGGTTTTAGAACTGAAACAGATGTGCTGTTTAGCTCTTTCTCCTTGACCTTTTCACAAGTATCCTAATTCCAATCAGGTAGTGAACAGCTGTTAAAATAAATCTGCCCTTGAGCTTTGCGGAGAGTAATGAAGCTTCAGACAGACACTGCAGCTTCATCCCTTGTATCACAGTTTAGGTCAGAGATTATAAACTCAGTAATCCAGAGGATATGACAAACACTCTGATGATGTTGAGAAAAGGCAGTCTAACTGCCCTCTTCCCACAGAGGGTGGGAGAGACAGGAGGTGGGCGCTGCGGTTAGGAGGGCACATTAGCAGCGAGCATATTGAGTCCTCAGATTATCTGGAGCCAGCAGACTTGGTGTTTTGGGCCTGGTACACAGGACTTTCAGACCCTTCAATTCTAGCAGCTGTGCTGTGGGTTGGAGCCCCAGGCTGTGTCCTCACGTCCTCAACCTGGCACTTCCAATGTGAACAGCATTCTAATGCAATACTGACAAAAAAAGTAAATCAGGACAGCTGATTTACAGTCTGGTAAAGCAGTCTCTTTAAAAGTTGATGTTTGCCTTTAGACCAGGAGTATATGCACCCATGAAGTGTGCTTGGTAATTCTCCCATGCAGTATAAAAAGATAATTGAATTTACTATTTTTAATCTCAGTATTATAAAATGATATTTTCTGTGTATTTTTAAATATATGTGACTTATACTAGCCTGAAGCAACTGAGCTCACAGCACAATATACTAGAACATAGGATTGAATATAAAATAACAAATAAGTAAGGAAAAGGAGAAAAGGAAAGATCAATCAATCTGAATGCAGAGGTCCAAAGAATAGCAAGGAGAGATAAGAAAGCCTTCCTCAGTGAACAATGCAAAGAAAAAGAGGAAAAGCAATAGAATGAGAAAGACCAGAGATGTCTTCAAGAAAATCAGAAATACCAAAGAACATTTAATGCAAAGATAGGAACAATAAAGGACAGAAATGGTGTGAACATAACAGAAGCAACAGATATTAAAAAGAAGTGGCAAGAATACACAGAAGAACTATACAAAAAAGATCTTAATGACCTGGATAACTATGATGGTGTGATCACTCACCTATAGCAAGACATCCTGGAGTGTGATGTCAAGTGGGCCTTAAGAAGTATCCTAAGGGAGGTGATGGAATTCCAGCTGAGCTATTTCAAATCCTAAAAGATGATGCTGTGAAAGTGCTGCACTCAATATGCCAGCACATTTGGAAAACCCAGCAGTGGCCACAGGACTGGAAAAGGTCAGTTTTCATTCCAATCTCAAAGAAAGGCAATGCCAGAAATGTTCAAACTACCACACAATTGCACTCATTTCACATGCTAGCAAGGTCATGCTCAAAATCCTCCAAGCCAGGCTTCAATAGTATGTGAACCATAAACTTTCACATGTTTAAGCTGGATTTAGAAAAGGCAGAGGAACCAGAAACCAAATTTTATCAAATCTACTGGATCACAGAAAAAGCTAGAGAATTCCAGAAAAACATTTATTTCTGCTTCATTGACTATGCTAAAGCCTTTGACTGTGTGGATCATGACAAACCATGGAAAATTCTGAGAGAGGGAAATATGAGACCACCTTACCTGCCTCCTGAGAAACCTGGATGCATGTCTAGAAGCAACAGTTAGAACTGAACATGGAACAAGACTGGTTCAAAATTGGGAAAGAAATGCATCAAGGCTGTACATTGTCACCCTGTTTATTTAACTTATATGCAGATTACCTCAAGCGAAATGCCAAACTAGATGAAGCACAGGCAGGAACCAAGACTGTCAGGAGAAATACCAATAACTTCAGATATGCAGATGACACCACCCTTATGGCAGAAAGCAAAGAGGAATTAAAAAGCCTCTTGATGAAAGTTAAAAAGGAGAGAGAAAACGTGGGCTTAAAACCTAACATTCAAAAAACTAAGATCGTGGTCTCCAGTACCATCACTTCATGGCATATAGACGGGGAAACAATGGAAACAGTGAAAAGACTCTATTTTCTTGGGCTCCAAAATTTCTGTGGACAGTGACTGCAGTGATGAAATTAAGATGCTTGCTCCTTGGAAGAAACCTAGACACACATTAAAAAGCAGAGACGTTACTTTGCCTACAAAGGTCCATCTAGTCAAAGCCATGGTTTTTTCAGTAGCCTTGTATGGATGTGAAAGTTGGACCATAAAGAAGGCTAAGCACCAAAGAATTGATGCTTTTGAACTTTGGTGCTGGAGAAGACTCTTGAGAGTCCTTTGGAATGCAAGGGGATCAAACCAGTCAATCCTAAAGGAAATCAGCCCTGAATATTCATTGGAAGGACTGATACTGAAGCTGAAGCTCCAATACTTTGGCCACCTGACGCAGAGCCAACTCACTGGAAAAGACCCTGATGCTGGAAAAGATTGAAGGTGGGAGAAGGGGATGACAGAGGATGAGATGGTTGTATGGCATCACCAACTCAATGAACATGAGTTTGAGCAAGCTCCAGAAGATGGAGGACAGTGAAGCCTGGCGTGTTATAGTCCATGGGGCTGCAAAGATTCAGACATGACTGAGCGACTGAAAAACAACAATAAATAAATTCACATATATGGAGCTATATGCTCTTTGTGTGTGTGTGTGTGTGTGTGTGTGTGTGTGTGTGTGTGCATTCATGCTCAGCTGCTCAGTCGTGTCCTGTTCTTTGCGATCCCATGGACTGTAGCCCACCAGGACCCCTGTCCATGGGATTATCTCAGAAATAATACTGGAATGGGTTTCCATTTCTTCCTCTAGGGGATCGTCTGACCCAGGGATGGAACCTGCATTTCTTGTGGCTCCTGTATTGGAAGGCAAGTTATTTACTACTGAGCCACTTGGGAAGCTGGGCTCCTATAACAAAATACCATAAAGTGGACAGCTTATAAACACCAAACATTTTTTTCTCATAGTAATGGAGGCTGGAATGCCAAGACACGTTATCTGGTGAGGGCCAGCCTCTAAGTCGTCCATTTTTTGTTGTTAAAAGCTTACATGTGGCATAAAGGATCTCTTTTATAAAAACAGTAATTGTATTGCCCTAATGACCCCAAAACTCTACCTTCTAAATATTGTCACCTTGGAGTTTAAAATTTCAGCATATGAATTTGGGGGACACACAAATATTCAGGTCAAAACACATTTTTTTTTTACTGGTATTGGCACATATAAACAAAAAATGTTACAGACCACTATTCTAGATTACTCCCCTCCCCCGGCCAAATATTCATAGGAAACAAAGTGCATTGGCAAGGCACCATGTCACAGTAACTTTCTAAAACTTTTTGACTTAGAATATTGATCAGACTGATGTCACTATAGGCCCTAGGGAGGGAAAAATAAGGGAAGGGAGAAATGAGAAATAAAGTTTCTTTCCTCAGATAACATCTCTCTTCAATAATAAACACTTAAATAAAAGACCCAGACTGTTGACCTTCCTTATCCTTACATCCATGGCATACAATACAAACTTTGGTGTGAACCATGTAACTCTGGTGAATAATATGGTAAACCCAAGGAATAAACTTCAGACCAAGGGTACCACCGTGGGGAGGGTTTGTTTAGCAAGTGGAGGATGCCAGGCGCAGAAATTCAGGAAGATGTAGCTGTAGACTGTGGTCATCAGGCAGTTTCCTTGTAAGGTAGAGGATGGTAAATAAAGGATACTGACCTCACAAACAAAAACTGAGATTTCAAGTTCAAGACCACAGCTTGTAAACAGGTGGTCCATGGCCAAATCCAGCCTGCAGACCTGATTTGACTAAAGGTCATGTATAAATTTTGAATTTGTTGTCAACATTTAAAACTTGGGAGATTTCACACCAAAAATATATCCATATTTATGTCTCTTCCTGATAAATGAAAAGTCTGACAACACATGGGCCCACATTCTTGAATAGCCACCTATGAGTTGGAGATGAAGTATGTTGCTTATGGAGAAAAGGCAGAATCTCTTACTTTTATTTCATCCCCTGAAAATGGCTGTTTCAGACACCTGTGTTTATTCCATTGTTCTCAGTTCAGAGAAAGCAACAACACAGAATGCTGAGAGAAGTTAGGAAAGCAACAAAGAAACTCTGAATGATCAGCTCCTTATCATACGTCCTCATCCTGCCCCACTGCCTACCACTTGCCAGATAATGCTCTAGGAATCAGGGGTGGGAAGAATCAAAAGCAAACAGAAAAGATGAGGTGCCTCTTCCAACTGAACTTCCATTCTAGTTGAAAGAACTGGAAAACCAGTCATTAAGTATCAGTTATCAGTGACAATAATATCTGAAATATTTTGAATGCTTTATGGACCAGTCACTGCTCTTTCTCGTGTATGCTTTGTGTTTTTCTACACATATTAATTCCCACAAAAACTCCATGAAAAGGAAATAATTGCATCCTATTTTTCAAATAGGAAATTGAGTCATGGAGATAAGCAACTGCATGAAGTCCCACAGCTAGTAATGGTGAAGTAAGAATGGGTCACAGCAGTCTGGCTTTAGAGGTGTGGCATCTAACCCCATATCACACCATTAAGTGCTAAGCAGAGTGTTAAAATAGGCTGATGTGACAGAGAGAGACTTGGCAGCTACTTTAGATTGGAAAGTTAAGCCTTTTTAGGAAGTGACATTTAAACTGAGATCTGAAGGATACAACCATGAGAAAACTTCAGAAGCACATTAAGGGGACAATTAGCGTAAATGACTAAATTTGGAAAGAGCTTGGCTTATTAAGAATCTGATACCAGTTGACCAGCGTGCTGCAGCTTGATCTGAGAGTGAGAATTACAGAGAGAGAAAACTGCAGAGATCAAGTTGAAGAGGAAAGCACAGATCATTCCCAAGACAGGCAATTTAGATTTTATTCCAGTTGGAAGTCATTGAAGGATTATAGCTTGAGAGATGACAGAATCTGATTTACATTGCAAAAACATGGCCATCCTCACGTTTACCCGAGCAAGGTGTTTATAAACTGATCTTAATGTATGTTTCTATCTTCTTCTCCCATTCTTTCTCCTCCATACATGCTGTGCTTTAACACTAACATTCAAGTAGCTAGTGTAATGCTGGAAAACTGATTTCATGAGAACAAAGTCCTGATTTACAGCATTTGCTCATTTCTGTGGTGCAAATACTTTCATGATGGATGATTTTATATTATCAATAATTTAACAACCAGCTTGCCAAATTCCTAAATATTTATCTATCAGCTTTTGAGAGCTGATTCCAACTGGCTTCAACATGGCTAGATCCCAAATATCTTCACCTGAAACTCATCAGGCCCTTATATGCATGCCTTTCTGTTCTCTCTGATCATACAATTTAACCACTGTAGAGCTGTGGTTCGGAGAAGGCAATGGCACTCCACTCCAGTACTCTTGCCTGGAAAATCCCATGGATGGAGGAGCCTGATAGGCTGTAGTCCATGGGGTCGGTAAGAGTCAGACATGACTGAGCGACTTCACTTTCACTTTTCACTTTCGTGCATTGGAGAAGGAAATGGCTACCCACTCCAGTGTTCTTGCCTGGAGAATCCCAGGGACAGGGGAGCCTGGTGGGCTGCAGTCTATGGACTCGCACAGAGTCGGACACGACTGAAATGACTTAGCAGCAGCAGCAGCAGAGCTGTGGTAATGGGTGTAGCACCATTGGTTTCAGATGGACTCAGATTCAAATCTCAGCTTTATAAATCAGCCACATGGTCTCAGGAAAAGTTTTAATTTCTCTACATCTGTGCTATCCCATTTAGAACTTGGGAGTCATAATAGCCCTACTCTAAGGTGTTGTTACAAGAATAAAATAAGATGAAAAGAAATCATTTAGCAAAGTACCTGGAGTATTAGATTATGTACTTTAAAAGCAATTTTAATTTATTTATCTACTCACCCACCATAGGCCCTAGCTAGGAGTTGGGAAAAGCTATGATGTTTGACAAGTGTACCTTTCAATATCTTGTCTTTCGAGAGCTAGGTCTCCTGCCTGGCTCTAAGATGCTTTCCAGGATTCACACAATAATCTTTTTATCTTATATGGTAAAGAAATTACTCAATAATATAAGACTCAATGATATAATTGCTCAATGATTTTTTACGTATAAAAATAAATAGCAGCTGAAAGTATTAGCATCTTTTTTATAGTAAGGTTTCTTGATGGCAGGAAAGACTTCAATACTCTGGTTGCAGAAGCATCTTGCCATTGTATTGTACCTTGATATCGAATAATTTGTCACTTTTTTCTATAGAGGCAGATATTTGAGATAGACAATTTAGCCTTAGCTTCCACCTGTCAATTTTTATCCACTAGAATCCTATGAACACCTAATTTAGTATTTAGTTGTATCAACACCAAGAACAGCTTTATTCAATGACTATTAAAAATGTAGGTTCTAATTACAACTTGGTTCTACGTTTGTGACCCAAAGTCTCAAACTCTCTGAGATTTAACATTAGAATGAATTCAGAGTCTATACTTGCTCTAAAATTCACTGAGTCTACCTACTAAAATATTTATAAATTCCAAAAGCACCTTCAAAGCCAACAGAAAAAAAATACTTTTGGCATCATTCTCATGAGATTAACATAAATAAACCTAGGTCTCTATAGCAAATCAAAGCAGAATATTGAGGCAATTGTATGAATAATTCAGAAACAAAATAAAGTAAAGCAAAATAAGAACTTGTAGCTCTAAAGGTATGAGAATAGGCTTAATTTACAGTCCTATTCAGAAATCACTAAAATTGCAGTGCAGAGATGCCATATCAAATACCACCTTAAAGGCGTGTTATAGGTCAATATCAAGTAAAACATGTGTAACGGCAATCCAGGTGCCCTTGCTTGGCTCCTCATCAAATTTACAAAGATATTTATGAATCACCAGAAATAAAGAAATCAAATGAGATGCCTCTATCAGTCCTTTAAACGTATGATGCCTTAATCAATATATTTATGAACCTAAACTCTGAAAGAGTGCTTGTCCCAAAATATGCACCCCAATTTAATATTTAAGATCAAAGATTGACATCAGTGTGTTCTAAATTATCTCGATATACTGCCAACTCATTTAAAGGAACGATTTTGTTAGTTCCTGAAAATTAATATGCAGACTATAATGCACCCTGAGCACTGTAACCAATAAGGCTACTGCCATTTGAAATGCTAAAGTGGTTGTGTATCACTCATTAGCAATGCAAGGCCTGAGTCCAAAAGAGATTTTGGCCTACTATTAAGCATTTTATATCAACTAGTGAATAATCACCATGAATAATACCAAAAGAATTTTATCCCAATACATATTTCAGGTGACAATAAATAATAAGCCACCAACATTGCTTGTTATCTCCAAGCCCTAACTCAGATAAATTACAAACAGAGTTTTTCAGGCATGACTTAACAGCTCTGATGATATTTCCAGATTTGCGTTATGGAATATATGCAATTTATATTATCAATCACATTTTTGTTGACTGAACTTGGCATTCCTATGATCAGTTCAGGATAAGACTTACCAAATTTGAAACAGTGAAAGAAGCTAATCTGAAAAGGCTTTGTACTATATGATGCCAACCATATGACATCGTAGAAAAGGCAAAACTATGGAGACTGTGAAAACACTAGTGGTTGCCAGGGGTTAGGAGGGAGGGAGGGATGAACAGCAAAAAGGATTTTTAGGGCAATGGAACTCCTCTGTGTGATTCCATAATGATGGATAATGTCGTTTCACATTTGGGTAAACCCACAGAATGTGCAACACCCATGTAAACAATGGACTTTGGGTGATTATGATGTGTCATGTAGGTCCATCAACTGTAACAAATGTGTTGTGGTGGGAGATCCTGATAATGGGGAAAGCTATGCAATATGGGAGGAGAAGGAAATGGCAACACACTCCAATATTCTTCCCTGGAAATCCCATGGACACAGGAGCCTGGTGGGCTACAGTTCATGGGGTTGCAAAAGAGTCGGACATGACAACTAAACAACAACAAGGCATGTATGGGAGCAGATGATATATGGGAAATCTCTATACTTTGTTTTGCTGCAAATCTAAAACTGCTCTAAAAAGTCATGTCTGTACAAAATAAAAATTGAAATAGAATGTTCACTTCAGTTCAGCTCAGTTCCTCAGTTGTGTCCGATTCTTTGCAACCCCATGGACTGCAGCACGCCAGACCTCCCTGTCCTAAACCAACTCCTGGAGTCTACTCAAATACATGTCCACTGAGCCGGTGATGCTATCCAACCATCTCATCCTCTGTTGTTCTCTTTTCTTCCTGCCTCCAATCTTTCCTGGCATCAAGGTCTTTCAAATGAGTCAGTTTTTCACATCAGATAGACAAAGTACTGGAGTTTCAGCTTCAGCATAAGTCCTTCTAATGAATATTCAGGACTGATTTCCTTCAGGATGGACTGGTTGGATTTCGTTGCAGTCCAAGGGACTCTCAAGAGTCTTCTCCATGTGTTTGTCAGCCATCTGTATGTCTTCTTTGGAGAAATGTCTATTTAGTTCTTTGGCCCATTTTTTTATTGGGTCATTTATTTTTCTGGAATTGAGCTACAGGAGTTGCTATATATTTTTGAGATTACTTGTTTGTCAGTTGCTTCATTTGCTATTATTTTCTCCCATTCCGAAGGCTGTCTTTTCATCTTGCTTATAGTTTCCTTTGTTGTGCAGAAGCTTTTAATTTTAATTAGGTCCCATTTGTTTATTTTTGCTTTTATTTCCAGTATTCTGGGAGGGGGGTCATAGAGGATCCTGCTGTGACTTATGTTGGAGAGTGTTTTGCCTATGTTCTCCTCTAGGAGTTTTATAGTTTCTGGTCTTACCTTTAGATCTTTAATCCACTGTGAGTTGACTTTTGTGTATGGTGTTAGAAAGTGATCTAGTTTCATTCTTTTACAAGTGGTTGACCAGTGAGACACGTGTACCCCAATGTTCATCACAGCACTGTTTATAATAGCCAGGACACGGAAACAACCTAGATGTCCATCAGCAGATGAATGGATAAGAAAGCTGTGGCACATATATACAATAGAGTACTACTCAGCCATTAAAAAGAATACATTTGAATCACTTCTAATGAGGTGGATGAAACTGGAGCCGATATACAGAGTGAAGTAAGCCAGAAAGAAAAACACCAATACAGTATACTAATGCATATATATGGAATTTAGAAAGATGGTAACGATAACCCTGTATGCAAGACAGCAAAAAAGACACTGATGTATACAACAGTCTTTTGGACTCTGAGGGAGAGGAAGAGGGTGGGATGATTTGGGGAAATGGCATTGAAATGTGTATAATATCATATAAGAAACGAATCGCCAGTCTAGGTTCAATGCAGGATACAGGATGCTTGGGGCTGGTGCTCTGGGATGACCCAGACGGATGGTATGGGGAGGGAGGTGGGAGGGGGGTTCAGGATTGGGAACATGTGTACACCCATGACGGATTCATGTTGATGTATGGAAAAACCAATACAATATTGTAAAGTAAAAAAATAATAATAATAATAATTTTTTTTAAAAAAGAGTCTTCTCCAACATCACAGTTCAAAAGTATCAATTCTTCAGTGCTCAGCCTTCTTCACAGTCCAACTCTCACATCCATACATGACTACTGGAAAAACCATAGCTTTGACTAGATGGACCTTTGCTGGCAAAGTAATGTCTCTGCTTTTTGATATGCTACCTAGGTTAGTCATAACTTTTCTTCCAAGGAGCAAGTGTCTTTTAATTTCATGGCTGCAGTTACCATCTGCAGTGATTCTGGAGCCCCGAAAACATAAAGTCTCTCACTGTTTCAATTGTTTCCATCTATTTGCCATGAAATGATGGGACCAGATGCCATGATCTTAGTTTTCTGACTCTTGAGTTTTAAGCCAACTTTTTCACTCTCCTCTTTCACTTTCATCAAAAGGCTCTTTAGTTCTTTCTTTTCTGCCATAACTGCGGTGTCATGGCATATCTGAGGTTATTGACATTTCTCCCAGCAGTCTTGATTCCAGCTTGTGCTTCATCCAGTCCAGCATTTCTCATGATGTACTCTGCATATAAGTTAAATAAGCAGAGTGACAATATACAGCTTTGTAGTACTCCTTTCCCGATTTGGAACCAGTCTGTTGTTCCATTTCCAGTTCTAACTGTTGCTTCTTGATCTGTATACAGATTTCTCAGGAGGCAGGTCAGGTGGTCTGACCTTCAAGAGATTCCCATCTCTTGAAGAATTTTCCACAGTTTATTGTGACCCACACAGGCAAAGTCTTTGGCATAGTCAACAAAGCAGAATTAGATGGTTTTCTCTAACTCTCGCTTTTTCAATGATCCAGCGGATGTTTGGCAATTTGATCCCTGGTCCCTCTGCCTTTTCTAAATTCAGCTTGAACATCTGGAAGTTCATGGTTCACATACTATTGAAGCCTGGCTTGGAGAATTTTGAGCATTACTTTGCTAGTATGTGAGATGAGAGCAATTGTGTGGTAGCTTGAGCATTCCTTGGCATTGCCTTTCTTTAGGACTGGAATGAAAACCAACCTTTTCCAATCCTATGGCCACTGCTGAGTTTTTGCTGGCATATTGAGTGAAGCACTTTCACAGCATCATCTTTAAGGATTTGAAATAGCTCAACTGGAATTCCATCACCTCCAATAGCTTTGTTCATAGTGATGCTTCCTAAGGCCCACTTGACTTCGCATTCCAGGATGTCTGGCCGTTAGTGAATGATCACATCATTGTGATTATCTGGGTCATGAAGATCTTTTTTGTATAGTTCTTCTTCTTCTTGCCACCTCTTCTTAATATCTTCTGCTTTTGTTAGGTCCATACCATTTCTGTCCTTTACAGAATGTTAAAAACATTTAAAAATTTAACACCTTGAATACTGAAAAAATATGTGTCCATAAAATGGGGACAATTCAATACATCTCTCACCCCTATTATTTCACTTGCATTATTTGCTCAATCCTGTAAATTCTACAAAACACAAGTTAACTTTTAGGTTCCCTGAAACTTCTTATATTCCAGGACAGCATCTTCACAATCTCAACTAACTCTGATAATTTTAGAAAATTGGTTCATAAATTAAGCACTCATCTTATCCTATGTGCGTAGCAATTAGGATGCCACAAAGTCCTTTACAGAAACCCAAAATACACAGTGCATCTGCAACATGTTCCCACCTGGATTCCCAAAAAGGGAGAACTTACTTAAAAAAAAAAAATTTTTTATAAACAATGAAATCTGGATACTCTAAAGATCAACCAAGGCAGTTAAATGATTCATGCTGCTGGATAAAACTGCTAAATATGGCTGGCTGCTTTTCTATACAGAAAAGTTCACCAAGAAAGGCTATCCTCATATACTCAGGTATTTTTTCACAAGAGGATGAGAAAAATCTATCTATCCCATGGAAATGCTCAACTTGGCCCTGAAGTAAGCACTGAACCCATACGGATTTCACACTGAGACGGTAATATCTACCACAGGCCTTTGAAGAGGCCCCAGCTGTGCCTGTTGCCATGGGTGAACCGGAAAACCTGCATTACTGAGGGCTTCCGGTGGTTTGACATTCTCCCCTCAGGCTTCCCTGGAGAGGTGGCCACAGTGTGAGTCAGCGGTAAGCCGAAGCCAGGCCTTCCTCAGTCCAAAGGGAAGGAATGAGGGGAAAGGACTGAATGTTTGCTAACACAACTGCCATCTGCCACTGTTAAGTCTGATGGTGACAGAGTGCACGTTAATGCCAGATAGACAGAAAACACTCACCATCTGTTCACCGCCCTGAAATAAAATTAACTAGGTCATCTGGATTTGGAAGCCTATCTGGAATTGTTGACATCTATTCCGAACACTGGGGATGGAAAGTTTACTCTAACTTACATCATTCAAGTTACCCAGAGAAGTATTTTCACTCTAAACCTTCTAATGGAGAAGGTACAGTTAATAAATCAGATGTTAACAACAATTTATGTGTAAACAATAAAGAAAGGATTTTGTAGCCCCTACATTATTATATCTGTAAGCAATAGTATTACAAATTGCCATCCAACTGAAAACTTCCAAAAGGAAAAATGTGTAATAAATTTCAAAAAGAGGGTGCCCCATTTATGTGGGCTTCAGTCCTTCTTGACCAGTGAATGAGACACAAATTTCCAGGCAGTCAAACTAAAAAGGGAGAAATAAAGAGCTATATTTTAATCTTTCCAACTACTAAGATATTTGAACAGTGGCAATAGAACCTAGGATATGCCTGAAAGGGTAATGAAATACTTTCTCTTTTCCCGGGAGAAGCAAGAAAAAGCTTTCATTCAGTTTCTCTACTGCAAAACCTGCCCCTAATCTCCCTACTCAGAATCTCTCACTTTCCAAATAAACTCATCATTTTGCCCTCATTTCTCTCAGACTAGTATTTGTCTCAGCCAGTATTCGTCTAGAAGTGAATTTCAGCTATAACACAGGAGAGAATCAAAGAAAATAGAATAAATAATTTTTTTCAATTGTTTATACCAGTCCTACCCTGAAATATGTTTCTATTAAGAAAACCTTAACAGATTTTATTTCCAAGAGTCAATTTAAATTAACTTAGAGGAAAAGTTACTGCTTTTAAGAGTTTATGGACATCAATAACAGGAAATAACACAGTTCATTTAGACAACCTGCAATGTGCTGACTTGAAATAAATCCAGTGGAGCAATTTACAGGTCCCAAGAGATTCCATTTTAAAGTGGGCTTTTGTGAGTCGGATTACTGACCAAGCTCAGTTATTTGCAAAGTCTACAAGCAAACATTTCTCCAGCCTCTTACTTAAGCCTTAAGCTTTTAAGAATTTGAATGGAATATATTTCCAACCAATTACAAAGGATGTAATGAGTGATCAGCATTGAATTTAGAGCTCTCGAAAGGCAAAGGAGTATTCAATGCTATCCCCTGTGTTCACATTTCCCTGGTGGTTCAGATGGTAAAGCATCTGCCTACAATGTGGGAGACCCAGGTTTGATCCCTGGGTTGGGAAGATCCTCTGGAGAAGGAAATGGCAACCCACTCCAATACTCTTGCCTGGAAAATCCCATGGATGGAGGATCATGGAAGACTACAGTCCATGGGGTTGCAAAGAGTCGGACACGACTGAGCTACTTCACTTTCTTTCTTTCCTGTGTTCATATAGGTTAGATAAACAAGACACAGAGATGCATATGAATTATGCATTAAAATTATGCATTAAAATAAAATTACCAGTGTGTACGAAATGTGTCAAAGAAAAGGCACTCTGATACTATAAAGAAGATCCCTACTTATTCTCTCACATACCACCTTATACTGTTCTCATAGCTTCAATCACTTCCTAGATATATTATTTGCTTATAGGATCCCTTACTATCCACGTCTCCATCCCAGCCCCACACCTACGAGCTACACGAGACCATGGGCTACACACAACTGTGCTAATGTGCCTTACACGCTCAGCTCTGTCTGGCTCTTTGTGACCCCCGGCCACCAGGCTCCTCTTGCCATGGAATTTTCAGGCAAGAATACTGGAGGGGGTTGCCATTTCCAGGGATTGAACCCAGGTCTCCTGTGTCTCCTGCATTGCTGGTGGATTCTTTACTGCTGACCTACCGGGAAATGTGTACAATTATATTCCTTGCTTTATGCTTAGTGCCTAAACCAGTGTCTGAGACACAGTAGGTGGTAACTAAATATCTTATGAATTCATTTTGAAATACACTGTATTCACAGTCTAGTGGGAGATAATGGAAAACCAACAGATCAGTGTTACATTCTTTCTCTCACTGATTGATCTATTTAAGTAGTGTTTACTGAGCCCTTACTATATCAATACGGTCCTTACAGATACAGCTAGGTTAGTGAATAAATACATGATTACTGACCACATAGAACTCACAGTGATCATTATTAGATAATAATATCATCAAATTAAATAATTACAGGTAAATATATAACTGTAAAAAATTGTAAAATAGAAGATCCTCATGAAGTAAAAGTCACAACAGATTTGGTTTATTCTTAGGGGTCAGGGAATGAAGAAGGAATGAGCCACATAAATAAGCAGGAGAATTATGATTTTACAAATGAGAGATCTCTGAGGCTAGCCAGGAACAAATGAAATGTATTTCATGGAAGTTTCACAGGAAAGTAGAGCTACTGCTGGGTATTAATCCCTCCTGTCCTTCAGGACATAATCACGTGGACAGTAACATCCAGCAGTGCTTACAGTTAGCACGTCAGCTACATCTGGATGACGTGCTTCTCAAGACACTTTATTTCCAAATAACTCGGGCACTGAGTCTTTCGATTCTGAGATTTTATTTATTTGTTCCTTTTCAAATTAAATGTATTAACATTGTGCCATCTTCATTTTTGCAACTATTCAATATATTATGAAGTATTTTAAGAAGCATCAAGATTCAGAATTTCTATTTTCAAGAAATTAACTTCACATCTCTTAACAAAATTCCAGAAGTGATAACAACAGCAAAATAGACAGGAGAGATAAGTACAGTTACTTGAATCCAACTGTTTCCAAATAAACAACTTTTTAAATTTTTCAAGAAGAGAATATATGTCTTAAAAAAAATTATCAGGTACATATGAGTGATGACAGAACCATTATTCCATGAAGGATGTTGCTTTAATATAGATTTGTTAAATATTTGGGGGGAGGAAAATATTTCCAGGCAAGAGTTACCAATACATAGAGTTGCTATTATAATTTTAAAAGGCAGCATGCTATAAACTACCAAAATAGCAAATAAACTGATTGTGTTTATTTTGAAGACAGGCCCACACCCTATCAAAGCCAATCAAAGTGGGCAATGATCATGAATCCACTTCCAAAGCTGAGACACAGAGTGCTTGGGTTGTGGCAGTTATTATTTCCTGAATAAGACTTTATGCCGGATCCAAAATTCACTCTGTCTGACTCTCAGCCAAGAAAGGAAGTAGCATGGGTGACCAAGTTTAACACTTGCTCTGGGGATTTCTCTCTAGCCAAAGCTAAAAGGAGACTATAATTGGGTAGCCAGGCCTGTCTTTAGCACAGTCTGTATTTAGGCGGCTTACCTAAGCCCATTAGACAGCAAAATCACTCTGCCCTATGCCCCTACAGACTTCCAGAAGAAAAAACTGTGAGGGGGCTGGGGGTTGACTCAGCCAAGATAAATAGGGATGAGGGGGAAGTGAGGGGAGAAGGAAAAGGGGCCTTATCTGTGTCTGTAGGCATGGAAATAAGACAAACAGTTAAAACTCCAGTTCCACTGTTCACTGGCTGGGACTATTTACTATCTGAGCCATCAGGGAAGCCCAATATTAATTAAATTACACCCCCAATCTGAACCTCAGGTTCCTTAGTTGCAGAGTGTGTGTAGTTAGTACTGCTTTACATAGTGGCTTTCAGTGGCTGGCAGATAGGAAACAATAAATATTGGTTTTTGTTGCCACTGCTATTTTTACTTCTATAATGCCATCTTTGAAGAGGGAAGAGGCATAACCTATAGCTGGATTTTAAAGTTGCCCTGTTTCTTTTTGCCACCTCTAAACCGCTCCTTACCTTATTTAACCCTCACTCATTTGTATAATTCAGGTAAGAAGCAAAGGAGCTATTTGGCATAGAAAAAGGTTGATCAACCTGCCCTAGGACTAATAGCTGTTTCCAATCAGATAGTTGCCAGGCATGCCCAGAACTATTTTTTTTTTTTCAAAAGCAATTTGAGTAGATCACTTGGGAGAGGCAAATTAAAAGAATCTTTTAAACTAAGTCAAACCTCAGCCAGCTCCAGATAATTTTAATACATTTTTGTAAAGTGCTCTTGAAAGCACTTGCAGCTAAAATGTCTCATACCAGAAAAAGAAAAAAGTTAAAGAAAAAAAAAAAAAGAAAGAAAACAAATGAGCAGTGCAGCTTGAAAACTGATTGTAGCACTACAGTTAAGAAATAAAAATAACCTAGGTACACAATTTCCTTCCAAAAAAATTCTGGATATTGGACACCAAGTTATATGCTTCTAACAAATGGGAGAATTTTATTATTTCCTATGGAAGTAACAAGACACATAGAGATATTTGCTTTTGGGGGGATATCAGTATAATAAGCTTCCAGGGAACTTTTCTAAAAAGATATTTTAAAGTGAAAAACCATATTTACTTTTCAGAAAAAAAATTTTTTTTTCCCCTCTGGCAAGTGAGAATAAAATACTGGTCCTACAAAATACCAAAACAGAAAGGAAAATAACTTTTACCTTAAGAGAAAGAATGAAAATCTGCAATGAGAAGGGATGTGGTGAGAGTTTAAATCTTCATCAAGTCATTTTGAATTCATCAGATAATGGGGAAAATGACTTTAACTGTTAACATCAATCTTCCTGACTTTTCTTTAACTTTTTGAAAAGACCCATTTCATAGTGGAATGTCTCTTTACTAA
Source organism: Ovis canadensis (assembly GCF_042477335.2). Classification (NCBI taxonomy): domain Eukaryota; kingdom Metazoa; phylum Chordata; class Mammalia; order Artiodactyla; family Bovidae; genus Ovis; species Ovis canadensis. The sequence continues at coordinate 132,339,784 of NC_091247.1, read as the reverse complement.
CTTTTCTCAACTGACGCTATGTATTGAAAGAGATTCCTTTGGGATTCATACAGCTTAATATCCTTCACAAGGTCTCAGGTATTGACCAACAGAGACTAGATGCCTTCCCTAATCCTCTCTACTTGGAACTGTTACCCTATAGCCTTCTCTACTTCACAATACACATCCATGTGTGATAGGAACAAACACTATCCTATGTTACTCTTATAGTTGATGCATATATTCGTCTACTCATCCAGTCTTATTGCACACCTACTATGTTCCAAGTGGTGCACATAATATGTAGAAGGTGTTTGTAGAAACAGAAATAGTAAGAAAAAAGTGTACTGATCATGATATATTTCAATTGTAGTACCAGCAGGACCTGAATTTTTATGGTGACTAACAGAGTCATCAAGAATGACCTCTAGGTATCTTTTGTGAGGAGTAAATGGTACTCTCATAAATTCAGATGGAGAAGTTAAATAGGAACAGATCAGAGCATTTGAGGAAATCAAGAGTTCTCTTTGGAGTCTGGATTTTTATGTTTGTCCAGTGGTCAGTTGAAAGTGATATGCAGTTGGAAAGATTACTAAGGGGCCTATGGGATGGCTAGGGTTAGAAAGATAAATTTGAGGGTTGGTAACATGAAAAGCCATGAGATAGCAAGTACAGAATTAGAGAAGGAAAGGAGCAGGACTCAGAGTTATGCCTTGGGACACTCCAACATTATGAGAAACAGGATGCAGCAAAGGAGAATAAAAAAGAGAAGGTGGTAAAGAAGATAACCAAGAAAGTGGTGTCTAAAAAATCAGGTAAACACATTACATCAAGAAGGTTCACTATGTCAAATTCTGGTTGCTGAGAGACGGACTAAGCAGAGGGGTACACACTTGGCCTCTGGGCATCATTGGATTTGACAAGATGGGAGTTGCTAGAAATCTTGAGAAAAGTGTTTTCAGTGGAATGGTGCATGCCTCTTAATCAAACTGCTTCCTTATGGCCATGATACAGATTAGATCATAAGTGCATGGAATGCAGAACATGAGTCTTATTCATCTCTGTATTCCTAGAATGTAGTGCAGTGTCTGACCTATACCAGATGTTTAATAAATATATATTGAATATTGACATTTGGCTTTGATCAGTGCTTTATTTTCTGTTGTCTGTGACAGATGGTATACCTCTAAAAGGCAGAAAAAGTATCCCTGCATTTATCCCTGAATTATGTTTTACACTTTCCTAGTACAGAAAACCACTTCAGTATTCTTGCCTTGAGAACCCCATGAACAGTATGAAAAGGCCAAATGATAGGATACTGAAAGAGGAACTCCCCAGGTCAGTAGGTGCCCAATATGCTACTGGAGATTAATGGAGAAATAACTCCAGAAAGAATGAAGGGATGGAGCCAAAGCAAAAACAACACCCAGCTGTGGACGTGAATAGTGATAGAAGCAAGGTCCGATGCTGTAAAGAGCAATATTGCATAGGAATCTGGAATGTCAGGTCCACGAATCAAGGCAAATTGGAAGTGGTCAAACAAGAGATGGCAAGAGTGAATGTTGACATTCTAGGAATCAGCAAACTAAAATGGACTGGAATGGGTGAATTTAACTCAGATGACCATTATATCTACTACTGCAGTCAGGAATCCCTCAGAAGAAATGGAGTAGCCATCATGGTCAACAGAAGAGTCCGAAATGCAGTACTTGGATGCAATCTCAAAAACGACAGAATGATCTCTGTTCATCTCCAAGGAAAACCATTCAATATCATGGTAATCCAAGTCTATACCTCAACCAGTAATGCTAAAAAGTTGAATGGTTCTATGAAGACCTACAAGACCTTTTAGAACTAACACTCAAAAAAGATGTCCTTTTCATTATAGGGGACTAGAATGCAAAAGTAGGAAGTCAAGAAACACCTGGAGTAACAGGAAAATTTGGCCTTGGAATGCAGAATGAAGCAGGGCAAAGACCCATAGAGTTTTGCCAAGAAAATGCACTGGTCATAGCAAACACCCTCTTCTAACAACACAAGAGAAAACTCTACACATGGACATCACCAGATGGTCAACACCGAAATCAGACGGACTATATTCTTTGTAGCCAAAGATGGAGAAGCTCTATACAGTCAACAAAAACAAGACCAGGAGCTGACTGTGGCTCAGATCATGAACTCCTTATTATCAAATTCAGACTTAAATTGAAGAAAGTAGGGAAAACCGCTAGACCATTCAGGTATGACCTAAATCAAATCCCTTATGATTATACAGTGGAAGTGAGAAATAGATTTAAGGGCCTAGATCTGATAGATAGAGTGCCTGATGAACTATGGAATGAAGTTCGTGACATTGTACAGGAGACAGGGATCAAGACCATCCCTATGGAAAAGAAATGCAAAAAAGCAAATTGGCTGTCTGGGGAGGCCTTACAAATAACTGTGAAAAGAAGAGAAGCAAAAAGCAAAGGAGAAAAGGAAAGATATAAGCATCTGAGTGCAGAGTGCCAAAGAATAGCAAGAAGAGATAAGAAAGCCTTCCTCGGCGATCAGTGCAAAGAAATAGAGGAAAAGAACAGAATGGGAAAGACTAGAAATCTCTTCAAGAAAATTAGAGATACCAAGGGAACATTTCATGCAAAGATGGGCTCGATAAAGGACAGAAATGGTATGGACCTAACAGAAGCAGAAGATATTAAGAAGAGGTGGCAAGAATACACAGAAGAACTGTACAAAAAAGATCTTCATGACCTGGATAATCATAATGGTGTGATCACTCATCTAGAGCCAGACATCCTGGAATGTGAAGTCAAGTGGGCCTTAGAAAGCATCACTACGAACAAAGCTGGTGGAGGTGATGGAATTCTAGTGGAGCTATTTCAAATCCTGAAAGATGATGCTGTGAAAGTGCTGCACTCAACATGCCAGCAAACTTGGAAAATTCAGCAGTGGCCACAGGACTGGAAAATGGCGGTTTTCATTCCAATCTCAAAGAAAGGCAATGCCAAAGAATGGTCAAACTACTGCACAATTGCACTCATCTCACATGCTAGTAAAGTAATGCTCAAAATTCTCCAAGCCAGGCTTCAGCAATACGTGAACTGTGAACTTCCTGATGTTCAAGCTGGTTTTAGAAAAGGCAGAGGAACCAGAGATCAAATTGCCAACATCTGCTGGATCATGGAAAAAGCAAGAGAGTTCCAGAAAAACATTTCTGCTTTATTGACTATGCCAAAGCCTTTGACTGTGTGGATCACAATAAACTGTGGAAAATTCTGAGAGAGATGGGAATACCAGACCACCTGACCTGCCTCTTGAGAAATCTGTATGCAGGTCAGGAAGCAACAGTTAGAACTGGACATGGAACAACAGACTGGTTCCAAATAGGAAAAGCAGTACGTCAAGGTTGTATATTGCCACCCTGCTTATTTAACTTCTATGCAGAGTACATCATGAGAAACGCTGGACTAGAAGAAACACAAGCTGGAATCAAGATTGCCAGGAGAAATATCAATCACCTCAGATATGCAGATGACATCACCCTTATGGAAGAAAGTGAAGAGGAGCTAAAAAGCCTCTTAATGAAAGTGAAAGTGGAGAGTGAAAAAGTTGGCTTAAAGCTCAACATTCAGGAAATGAAGATCAAGGCATCCAGTCCCATCACTTCATGGAAAATAGATGGGGATACAGTGTCAGACTTTATTTTTTTGGGCTCCAAAATCACTGCAGATGGTGACTGCAGCCATGAAATTAAAAGATGCTTACTTCTTGGAAGAAAAGTTATGACCAACCTAGATAGTATATTCAAAAGCAGAGATATTACTTTGCTGACTAAGGTCTGTCTAGTCAAGGGTATGTTTTTTCCAGTAGTCATGTATGGATGTGAGAGTTGGACTGTGAAGACAGCTGAGTGCCGAAGAATTGATGCTTTTGAACTGTGGTGTTGGAGAAGACTCTTGAGAGTCCCTTGGACTGCAAGGAGATCCAACCAGTCCATTCCGAAGGAGATCAGTCTGGGATCTTTGGAAGGAATGATGCTAAAGCTGAAACTCCAGTACTTTGGCCATCTCATGTGAAGAACTGACTCATTGGAAAAGACTCTGATGCTGGGAGGGATTGGGGGCAGGAGGAGAAGGGGACAACCGAGGATGAGATGGCTGGATGGCCTCACGGACTCGATGGATATGAGTCTGAGTAAACTCTGGGAGTTGGTGATGGACAGGGAGGCCTGGCGTGCTGCGATTCATGGGGTGACAAAGAGTCAGACACGACTGAGCGACTGAACTGAACTGAACTGAGTACATTTACAAATGTGATTTGATGCTTAATAAAATATTTATAATGGAAAAGGAAAAATAGAATGGCTGAAGTAATGAATTAGAGAAACAATTATCATCCCTATGAAGAATAGGCAGGAGACCAGATTAATGAAGACTGTGCAAGTTTTAGGGCTCCAGGTGATGCTAGTGATAAAGAACCAGTCTGTCAATGCAGAAGACTTAAGAGACTCAGGTTCAATCCGTGGGTCCCAAAGATCTCCTGGAGGCATGACAATCCACTCCAGTATTCTTGCCTGGGAAAATTATGGATAGAGGAGTCTGGCGGGCTGCAGTCCACAGGGTATCAAAGAGTTGGACACGACTGAAGCGACTTAGCTCACAAGCACTTGCAGTTTTCAATGATTACATATTCTCCAGCACTTCTCTCACGAAAGACAAGCCTAATTCCCCTCCCTTTTAATATGAATTGACTTTAGTTCTTTGCTTCTAACAAATAGATTGCTGAGGAAGTATTACTAATTGACTTCCAAGACTATGAGACTGCTGCTGTCTGGCTATCTCTTTCAGGACTCGCGTTTTAAGCATTGTCTTGCCACCATCTCCTTACATTTCTATGCTGGAGATACTACATGAAGAGCACCTAGAGAGAGAGAGAGAGAGGGAAGCCCAACTGCTCCCAGACTAGGTGTCAGACACGTAAGAGAGGAAACTTGCAAAATGAGTCCAGCTCTAGCTACTGCCTCACTACAATGGTGCAAAGATTCTGAGTGAGAACCACTACCCTGAGTCTAGTCAATCTCTGAAATCATGAGTGATACTAATAACTGTTTAATGCCATTAAGGCTAGGTTGTTTTGCTACACAGCAATGAATTATGAAACAGACAACAGCATTTTTATTCAACCAGGAAAGAAATAGGCTCAAATAGCAAAACAGAAAAAGATACTTTGTGATCAGCCTTAAAAATGTTCATGAAAGAGAGAGGATTAGAAGAACTGCTTGAATGATCCCTATTACTTTTGACTGAGAAAAAAAAAAAATGTAAGACCTGAACAAAAGACTGCAATATTTTAAAATAGGTCAGACCTCAAAGGCCAATGAGATGAAAATAAATGAAATGAATACATGAGTGCATGAGTTATTTCTCTAGTCTGTGATGCTATTAATACCTATAGATAGCAAAGAAGACATTCCTCTGGGCTGAGTTGCTGTTCATGGATAGTTATTTGATCTCATGGCATGAGTGTGATAGCAGACAAGCAACACAAGAAGTATTTGTTGATCAAGTCAACAGGATGGTGTAGAAGTTCTCTTGTCTTCTCTTTTTCTGCTCAGAGTACGTTTCCAGTTCATTAGTCTAAAAAGCTTTCATATAGTAAGGAATGCACTGTGTTCTAGAAGCCCAGAACTATGAGTTTGTTGCTTTTCATTTCCCTTGAATCTGAGGAATAGCAAGTGGGGGAAATGTTAACACATGAGCATCTTCCTTATTATCACAATGAAGTTTCACATAAGCTGTGTCACCTGGAACGAAGACTGAATTCCAGATTTATGATTTCTTGTTTGCCACAGTTATATAACCCAATTGCATAACACTTATAAATCACCTTGTTTAAAAGAAGAAAAAAAAAAAACTACTTCTGAGCTTTTATTTCCCTCTCCATTGTACCACTGGTCTGATTAGACAGAGGTTGCAGTGAAGGCCACAGTCTACAACCTATCACATCTTTATTTGACAGTCCTCAGCCCATACTAGATAAGGCTCCAACACTTTTATCCACTGGAAAGTATTCACCTCCTTTTTATACTGCCATTTATCCCATGTACTCTTCTGAACCAGAAAGACATCTCCCTCACATTTTCCCGTAGGTCTTTCTTCTCCATCTACTTGAAATTCAAATAGTTATTTCCTTAGATAACTTGCATTCTAACATCTCATTTTTATTTTCATGTCTTGAATACACTGAACAAGGCCTTAATGTGGCATTCTGCTGTGCTGATTTTTTATTATTTGATACCTCTTAGATCATAAACTTTTTGAGGCAAAGTCAAGGCCTGTTGAATCTCTTCTTGAAAAAGAGCAACACAGCACCATATCAAAACAAGTATTTGATAATGATTACTTAGGAACGATCATGGTTATCCATCCTTTCCAATTAAAAAAAAAAATCACTATATTGAGTCCTTCCTCATACTGTTTTACATTCATCCTTCTCGTCAATATTTAAATTTCTTCAATTAATTTCAAGTCTTAAAGTTTAGTCTGCTTCTCAAGAGTCTTTTCTGCATAAGGTACAGTATAGCCCTGTTAAACTGTTTCTCCTTTGCCTTTTTATACAAAATGAATGTGGCAACACAAGAAGAAATAAAACTCCACAGGGAACCAAGGAAAGAAACTAATCAGCCCTACTTAATGACTTAAAGGAAGGGACAAGAAAATCAGGGATAAAACACAGCTTCCCCACGGGCCCAAACACATCCTACGTTATACTAGCTATTGGGAAATGTCACCACTTCGGCTAAAAAACAGTAATATGGGGAATCCATTTAACACTTTGTGTTAAGTCCACTGCTGTTTCTCATTCCCAGGACTCAGTCACTGAGCCACTGGCCTTTACTAGAGGGACATGTGGCTTTGGACAGCACTTTTGGGCATACTTGTTTGTATTCTAACGGCTGGCCATTAGATAGCTTGGTGGACTATGGCAAGCAAACAGAATTGTTTTCCACCAATTCTGTTTTCAGCAAAGAATTATTTTTAATTCCCCTGTCTTGTGTGTTGCCAAAATTCTTAAAATACTGCTCATGGAGATTTTTTTTGTTACCCGCCTTGGAGCCCAGATGTAGGAATCGAGCCAATGCAGCTGGTGTAACTTGGCTGACTCTCACAGATAATTCAGCGCTTGAACAGTCTTCCTTTTTTTTTTTTTTAATGTTATTATTTTGGAAAATTCTGGAGTAAATGCTTATGGATATGAAGTGTAAAGGTTGAGGGACTAGCAGTAATATAGGCTAAAAGTCTCCTACCTGTCTTTCCTGTAGGGACTTCATCAAGCTGGGCAGACACACACACACGCACTCACATCACAGCTCTTTCTTCAAATCCTATTTCAAACGTGCCCCTGTGCTTCAGAGACAGGCTTGTCAGGGGAGGGAAAAGAAGGGGGGAGATACGCTTTTTATTTTATCTTTCTATATATAAGAGACTTTATGTCATGAATATAAACATATCAAACCCAACACAGACATGTTAAAAACAAGGAAATCTTAGGAGTGAAAATACTCATTCAGAAATTTCAACACAAATCCTACTGATACTTAGGACAGAAAAACCGATTTTATGGAAGATCCCCTGGAGAAGGAAATGGCAACCCAATCCAGTATTCTTGCCTGGAGAATCCCATGGACAGAGGAGCCTAGTGGGCTACAGTCCATGGGGTCATCTCAAAGAGTCAGACAGGACTGAGCGACTTCACTTTCACTTTCACTTTCACTTTACTTCTGCTAAATTCTGGTACCACATTTACTACTTACAAAGCAACTGCATTTTATAGCTGACACTATATTATACCAATATGGCACAAATATAATATTAATCTCTCTGATCTGCATTCCAATTTGGATTCTTCCATGAAATATGATGGAATAATAATAGCAGCTATTAGTGGAGGGCTTACTGAATTGTGTTGTGTGTGTTACATGGATTAAATCATTTAACCCTCTCAATAAATGAATGAAAAAAGGTGCAATTACTATGCTGATTTTTCCAATAAGGAAACTGCAACCTAAAGAGTTTAAGTGATTTAACTAAGAACTCACAGTTAGAAAGTAGCAGAGCTGGGGTTTGAGCCTAGCCATCTATTTCCAGAGCCTGCATCAGAAACACTACATTCTGCCACCTTTCCAAAGAAGGAATGGGATGAGTCACTGCTAAGATACAGGGATCTGCATACTATTGGCATGCACACAGAAGAGTGTTTTGCTTTTGGACATTATCTATTAAGTATGTCACAAAGAAAAGAGCTCAAGAAACCGACTACTTAACTATGCTATGATTTCCTTTCCTCCCAAAGGAAAACTGCCTATTTATTTTGCTTTCTCTTTGGACTGGCTAAGCTGATAAACAAAAGAAAGTGGTATGAATGACTTGTAATTACTTGATGTGTAGCCCTTCCCTGATTCATGTATGTTTCATCAGAAACCATCAGTGCCTGAAGCTCAAGGTCTGAGTAATGTGAAAAACTGCCAGAATGAATTGCAGAGCTCAATCTCAGTTGGGAGGTTATTCCACCACTCTTCAAACACATCTTTCTCTAAGCTACCATCTACTCCACCTATGCAAATCATTAGCTAAATTTTGAGACAAATCATTATAATTTCCTGGCAATTGCTTATTTTAGAATTTCCAAACTTTTTTCTTTTTTATTTCTTTAATAACTCACAGTGTTAAATATAAAACAAGCTGAAATACCCTCTCTCATTTATTTCTAGAATGGTGTAACACTCCTTTCTAATGCCCTCTAAATTCTAACAACATGCTACTTATATGAATAAAGCTGTTTTCAAAACTTAAAAAGCTATAAGCTCCATGCAGGAAAAAAAGGCTGCATTTTAATAGCAATACATGGTAATACTAGCTAGAAAGTCTAGTACTGCACCAAATTTTCCAGGCCACTTGGAAGTGAAAAGAAAGGCATTATGAGATAATATTGCCCATGTGAAATGGTTTACATGACTGGAAAATGTAATTATGTACTCTATTTTGAGGGTCTTAAAGGTATTTTTAAAGGGTTTTTAAAAATAACACCAACAAGTCTCTCACCAAAATGAATTAGTCATGATCCTATCAGAAGGCAAGCTGTCTTTGAACCTTATGAACATAACTTGTGCAAATATAAAAACAAACGCAGGAGAAGGAATGAATCAAATTTTAGGCAGGAAAAAATGAAGAGCTATGTTCCAAATCTGTAGCCTCCTCCAATATGGACTATTTTGTACATGTTATTGCAAAAGCCATTAATGCTACAGTATGTCCTGGAATTTACGTGTCAGATAATAAACACTCGAGTTGGAACTGGAAATAACGATACATCATGAAATCATCATGATATGACACTAAAACATTAGTGGACACATCATGAAATAATCACAATTCGTACTGAATCTCTCATTTTGCAAAGGATTTGGCAAAACATGACTCACTATAACGCTGTTTCTCAGGGGGACCTTGGGAAAACAACTGGAGTGAGCAACAGAGAAAGGGTTACAACATTCATTTATATGCATGCAGAGTGTCTTAGGATCATAATTAAAATCTCACATTTTTCTGGTTTTTAGTCAGCATCTTTCCACTCATCTAATATAAAACATAAGTGGAAAAATTTCACCCATGTTCATAAAAAGCAAATATCTTGAAGTACTTGAAGAACTCTAGCACAGTATATTAGTGCAGGCGTGTTTCAAAAATAACCACTGAACCATTCCCATTACTGGGAAGACTGCTGCACTCTATAATTACGTTTGACAGTTTTGTGCTTTTTTTTTTTTTTCAGCTCTTTCCTCCTCCAAATTATCTGAATTTGAGTGAAAGCTAGAGGGCAATCTTGAAAGTTGATGGGGAAAAAAAATATGAATGTGCTCTTCTAAGGTATCAAATCTCATGTGGCCAAAGCATGGGACTCCGGTAAATAGGAAAAACAATGTCATAAGCAAAGAAATATTGCTTGAAGTAGTAAATAAGCATTTACTAATAAGACCCCCCCCCCCCATTGACACTGATGTTCTCAACTTAAAGTTATTTATTTAACCAATGCCTGTTATCTCCAGCAAATATTCATTCAACCAATCTTTGGGAAATTGTTATGTGTGAGCTCTATATGCAAAGAACTAAAGATAAATCTCTTGTACTTGAAATGGCCCTTCTACTGTAGAGACCAATATATACTACTTAATAAAATATAGCATCACATTCTTCATCAAAATTTTTAAAATTTGGTGAAATAATCATAAATGCTTATAACACAATTCTCCAAATTATATTCATATATGTTCTTCTTGTATTCAGTGAGTCTCTAGCGAGTTAAATTTTAATGACTTTTAGTTTAAGAATGTTATTACCTATTTATTCATCTGCTGATATTTGATAAAATTTCTGCCTCACATATCATAACTTTCCTTCCAAGGAGTAAGTGTCTTTTAATTTCATGGCTGCAATCACCATCTGCAGTGATTTTGGAGCCCAAAAAGATAAAGTCTGACACTGTTTCCACTGTTTCCCCATCTATTTCCCATGAAGTGATGGGACCGGATGCCTTGATCATTTTCTGAATGTTGAGCTTTAAGCCAACTTTTTCACTCTCCTCTCTGTTGTAAAGACCAAAATTTAGATACTTCAAAATACCATTCCCATTATTATTCCTTACCCATAGGTACAGAAAATAAGGAACAGAGGTATTAACACAATATATAGGAAGCAGAGAGTCCTGAGAAGGGAATATACAAGCTTGTCACAAACTGAAAAACATGCAGTTCATCTCCTAGCATATTTGCTGAGAATCAAATAGAGACATTCACAGCGTCAAGCAATATCACATGTATGAATAAAATTTACATTCTGCAAATGAAAATATTTCATTTTCATTTAGACGTCAGGGTCTACATTTTGGATCAAGTTGAAATGTTTCTGTCTAGATACTTCATTAAAGATAAAAAATATGTTTTGAAACTGTGCTTGTCCTTTCCTCATGTGTCTAGAGTTTGCTATTCCAGTCATAACACTGCAAAGACTTCAGAATTCTCTATCACATGTATTTTGGGTGTGTGGGGACAGATTTATTTCCTACAGCTTAATTTTTCTCAGTTCAGTTTTTCCCCTATATTTTTTAAATTTATTTTTTACTTTCACTTAAAAAGTCATTAAATATACATTTTAAAAATGGGAGATCAAATAATTTCCTTATATTTTTTATGTTTTGGGTGAAGTAAAGAAAAAACAGAGGAACCAGAGATCAAATTGCCAATATCCACCGGATCATCGAAAAAGTAAGAGAGTTCTAGAAAAACATCTATTTCTGCTTAATTGACTATGCCAAAGCCTTTGACTGTGTGGATCACAATAAACTGTGGAAAATTCTGAAAGAGATGGGAATACCAGACCTCCTGACCTGCCTCTTGAGAAACCTATATGCAGGTCAGGAAGCAAGTTAGAACTGGACATGGAACAACAGACTGGTTCCAAATAGGAAAAGGAGTATGTCAAGGTTGTATATTGTCACCCTGCTTATTTAACTTATATGCAGAGTACATCATGAGAAATGCTGGACTAGAAGAAACACAAGCTGGAATCAAGATTGCCAGGAGAAATATCAATAACCTCAGATATGCAGATGACACCACCCTTATGGCAGAAAATGAAGAAGTAAAAAGCCTCTTGATGAAAGTGAAAGAGAAGAGTGAAAAAGTTGGCTTAAAGCTCAACATTCAGAAAATGAAGATCAAGTCATCCGGTCCCATCACTTCATGGGAAATAGATGGGGAAACAGTGGAAACAGTGTCAGACTTTATCTTTTTGGGCTCCAAAATCACTGCAGATGGTGATTGCAGCCATGAAATTAAAAGACGCTTACTCCTTGGAAGGAAAGTTAAGACCAATCTAGAAAGCATATTAAAAAGCAGAGACATTACTTTGCCGACTAAGGTCCGTCTAGTCAAGGCTGTTTTTTCCAGTGGTCATGTATGGATGTGAGAGTTGGACTGTGAAGAAGGCTGAGCGCTGAAGAATTGATGCGTTTGAACTGTGGTGTTGGAGAAGACTTTTGAGAGTCCCTTGGACTGCAAGGAGATCCAACCAGCCCATTCTAAAGGAGATCAGTCCTGGGTGTTCTTTGAAAGGAATGATGCTAAAGCTGAAACTCCAGTACTTTGGCCACCTCATGCAAAGAGCTGACTCATTGGAAAAGACTCTGATGCTGGGAGGGATTGGGGGCAGGAGGAGAAGGGGATGACAGAGGATGAGATGGCTGGATGGCATCACTGACTCAATGGATGCGAGTCTGAGTGAACTCCGGGAGTTGGTGATGGACAGGGCGGCCTGGCGTGCTGCAATTCATGGGGTTGCAAAGAGTCGGACACAACTGAGCAACTGAAGTGAACTGAAAGAAAAAATGATATATACCTGTTAGCCTGTAATGATAACAGTTATCATTTACTGAGTACTTAACTCCACAATGCTCCTTCCCATGTCTGATGTTTCCTTCCTGTGACGGTGGCTGAATGAATATAACTTTGAGTCTCTCTCTGAGTATTTCTCTCACTGTATCCCTAGGAAGAAGGTGGGGCAGGGGGGAGGGGTGTAGTCACTTTTGAGACTGTAAGTTTGAGAGGAATAATTGACATACCCAGCTCAACCTCTTTCTCTGAGGCCTGAGCACATGAGCATCCTGCTGAGAGCATGTGACTGCAGTGAGGGCTGCCTGAGGCTGGATGGATAAAGCTGCCTCATTCTGGAGTTTGCTTAAAGAGTTTAGTTCACATATGCCGTCTAGTCTGGGCTTTATAATTGATGTAGAAGCTGTTTTGACCTCTATCTTGATTTTCTTGATTTACTTGATTTTCTTAGCCACGACACCAAATATGAAGTTGCTGAGTCCACAGCTAAATAATACCCCTCTTCTCTGGCTGGATTCAAAGCAAGTTGAGAACCCCATGCCAGACACAGAGCCAAGTGTGTTACACACATGATCCCTGTTTATTCCTCACAACAGCATGATAATGACTGCTCCCATTTCGAAGAGGAGGAAACTCAAGTTAGGACAAGTTAACACAATTATCCAAGACTGCAGTGATGGAGCTGGCCTGCACGCCCAGCTTCACCTCTGGGGCTGTAAACCTAACCATAATGCTATATGACTATACTGAAATTCCCACTAGAATAAAATTAGTAGAACCAAAGAATGAATCAGTGTGCAACTGTCCACCCAGAGTCAGGCATTGCAAAATAATAGATGGCATTATTAAAGCGGATACCATCAGAAAGAAGCAGTGATTGCAAGAAGAATGACTGACCACTACTTTGATTATAGTAGTCAACAACTTGTCCTGCCTTTGAGTTAAAAGTCAGAATTCTGGCTACTTTCCAACAGCAAGTTCAAAATGTCACCTGTTTTGTCAGCCCTAAAGCACAGTCCAAATAGAAGGCAGAAATAAAATAACCTGTAAGGCATTTCAGCCAGGTGAGTGACAGGACTTAAATCTGCACATCATTTCATCTATGAGTTCTCTTGTCTATTTCTTATAAAATATCTTCCAATCACATAAGGAGATTAGACCTGGAACCAGGGAGACTGAATATTCTTGCTAGTCCATTCTCTGCCAGAACGGCAAAACACTAGCTTAGCTACTTTAAGCAAACAAAAACACATTTGGCAAAGACTTACGAATCTGAATTACTTTAATTCTCAAAATAAATTGATACCATTTTACATCTCTTCTTTCCTTTCCACCTGCGTATTTATATCCCATACTCTAGAATATTTTTTCTCCAATTAACTATCTTATTAAGAAGAAAAGCCAATAACTTCTTCCTTTTTTACCACCATCTTTTCTTTGTCATTTCTCAATAATTTGTGGTCATCTTAAATAACATAAATAAGAAAAGGAGTCCCTTTGATGCTTATGGAGGCTCAGTTTACCCAAAATCACTCTCGTTTATTTTCTTTTTTCTTTTTGGCTGATTTGTAATAGATGATTAAACTAAATTTGTAAGGCTTAGAAGTAAGGAGGAGCTGAACTGGAACAGACGAAAAAAAATTCAGAAGTGAGTATAATTTGCCATAGGAAATGATGCAGGGTTAAGGATGATTAAAATAGTCACAAGGCAACTGGCACAACAGTAGATAATACTGTTAAAATAGCTACATAGTAATATGAAGCTCTTGTTGAAAGCTAAAATTATTCCTGGAAAATATATTTTTCATTCCGTATCCTTAGATTCAAAACCCTTTATAGTGCAATTTTATTTATTTATTTAAAATGGGTTAAGTTCATCATCAAATATTTTGAATATTTCATATAGATTAAATGATGACTCCGGGTTTTTTCTAAAAGAAGGTTTGTCAACTTTAAAAAAGTCTATTTCACTGCAAAGAGTAACGAGAATAAAATATTCTCTCGAGAAGGTATCAACGATTATTCCAAATAACATTTTATAAAAAACACAAAATTGAGGGAATGTAGGAAAGAGGGGAATAAAACATCAATCTCATTATAACGTCCAAGAATATAGTTGCTTAGTCATGTCCAACTCCTGGCAACCCCATGGACCATAGCCACCAAGCTCCTCCATCCATGAGATTTGCCAGGCAAGAATATTGGAGTGGGTTGCCATTGCCTTCTCCAGAGGATCTTCCCCACCCAGGGATCGAACCTGGGTCTTCTGCATTGTAGGTAGATTCTTTATTGCATAAGCTACCAGGGAAGCCCTAAGACTATTATTTATTGATAAATATTATAAAATCTAGTCTTCCACTAAAGTGTGAACTCAGTTAACATATTGAGTCAAGTGGTTTACAAATCTTTATTTCATGTTTAAAATTAGTTGCACATCACTTTATTTTATAAGTGATGTCTTAGGCTGGTTTCCCTGGGAAACAGATATTGAGACTCTCAGAAAGTCATGTGCCTATAGTCACTGGAGAGGACTGGGGAACAAGACCTGTAAGCGAGTTAGGGGAGCGGCGTTAGGCGGAATGTTAGTCATATGTATGACCCACGATACAGTTGTCACAGAAGCTTCAGCCGTTCTCCCTGAGAGCTCTGGCAATAGGATGATCCTTTGGAGATGTTTCGCAAGGAGACAAGGGGGTTGAGTTTTTGTAGTCACCCTTCCCTGTTCATTTCTACACTGAACAATCCTTGGAGGCAAACATCACTTGTTCAAGAGAGTTCCTTTCGGCTGAGGGCAGTTCTCAGAGAGGGTCTCAGTAACCAATACTCCAAGCTGCTGAGAATAAATGCCTTGCCACCGAAGGGAGATCCAGGCAAAGCACTACACAATATATACCACCAGAGTATGACTGAAAAAAGAGATGAGATAATTTGATTCATTTTAGAAATGCCACATTTCCAACCAAATCTGCACTGTATTGTGAATGGTAGCGTAATACTATAGTTTTCAAGTGGGTATTCCTCATTTATTTAAAATGTAACATAATATGTTGACATTTTTTATGCTTTTGTCTAGAATAATGCTCAGAGTCTTCAGTAGGGAATTTATAGCATAAGGACGGGATGTGGCTTTGTGCTACTATTTTATACTGAAAGCATTGCCCATTCACTTCACCAATGCTGCATTTCAAAAATCTCTGTTACTTCTATTGAGCACTTACTATGTGCCAGGATCATGACAGGAATGGGAGTAAGAGCAATAAAAGCCAGTTCTGTTTCCTGGAGCACACTGGCTACTGAAACAGAATACAACTGAACAACACAAGTGCTTTGCCAGAGGTGTCATAAGGTGCTGTTGCTGGTAAGAACTATCTAAACCACACCAGACCTGTATTTATCCATGTAACCTTAGGTGAGGTATGGTAAGGCTGGGTGCAGACACAGAAAGAAAACCAGCAAAGAGTTTTATAGTTTTGCTATATGCACAGTTTCCAGGGGAGAACACAGCATGCCACTCAGGGCCGCTCAGAGAAAGGACCTGGATTCGTCACATGGCGGGAGGAAGAAAATGAAAGAGCAGAGCAAGGCAGTTGTATGTAGGTCTGGGCAATCTGAATAACTCCAGAGAACTCTTGGAAATTGGGGTTGTCCTAGGTTGTCTGATACTTGGTCTTAGAGCAATGATGGTGTGTGTATAGTAGCTCAATAAGGAAGATGGCTGGGAATGTGGCCTTAGCCAGCTTTTCAAGAAGGCAAACTGACTGCCATCTACAGGCCCTCAAAACTGGGTCAAGGCAGTATTTAAATATATATGTGTGTGTGTGTGTGTGTGTGTGTGTGTATACACACATTATGGCATGATTTGAGATGAGGGAGATCTTAGGGATGAGTTTCCCAGAAAGTCTCACAGAAGCTGAGCTTTGAAGGGATGTTAGTGCACATCCTCATCGTGCGGGACAGGTTTATGATACTCATCATCTACTAGGAGATACAATAATGATGTAGACATTAGTTAAAATGTAACCTTTTAATTGTAAAGAAGGATACAGATGTAAGATATCGGTATTGTTGTTAAAATAAAACACTTGTTCTTTTATTTTGAAAGACGTGCAATTTTTCTACAAAATTAGTTGATGTGATCAGCTGTAATGTTTGACACTAATGATTGATAGAAAAGAACTAAAATGTATGAATAAGTATTCTGTTTCTCCATTGTTTATTTACCTAGGCAAAGAACTCTGTAACAATACTGATGTGAAATTAAAATGAAAATGAAAACTTTGTTGTTATTACATTACAGGAAAGATGGCTGGCCATTGACAAAACCATCAAAAATTAACAGGATCACCATTTCTTCCTGCCCCTTCATATAGCAAAACCCTAGTCATTATTCTGCATTCTCTATATCCACCAATAACATTTTCTTCCAAAATATTCAATTCTCTTTGTCTTTTCCTCTTGTTCCATCTCTCTTTCTATTCCTCCTCTACTCCATTTACTTCTATTGTCAAATATTGATTCAACCTTCATAAAATCTGTCAAATTAAAAGCCTTACCTTAGTTTTGCCCACCTGTGTCTCTATAATATAGATCCTATAAGCCTCCTAATCAGTTTTTTGCCTTACTCTGTCTCCTTTAAAATCCATGCCATATGTGACCTGGATAAACGTGTTAACTAACAGACTGCCACCTGCATTAACTTTCTAAGTCTAATCACATTTCAGAAAACTTAAATGGCTTCTATTTGAGGGATCTCCAAAGAGAGTCCAATGTATTGGCATTAAGAAAGAAACCATTAGAATGCCTACTTATTTTTGTCTGAAGACACTTAGAAATATTAAATGCAACTAATTTTAAATTCCATTATTCACAATATCCCCACATGATCCTAAAAAAACCTTGTGACAGGGTTCAGCTGACACCTCATACCTTCATTTACTTCAGCACATTGCAGAGTACATGGGCATATCTAGTATGCAGTTATTCTTTTCTCAATGGCCAATAGTGGCATCTTTAAAACAGTCTGTAATGAGATTAATGAGGCTATGAAAATTATATATATAATAAAATGTTTGTTGGCTATTTCACGCCAGAGCATTTGAAAGAGGTACAGAACTTCCCTGGTGGTACAGTGGATGGGAGGTCTGCCTGCCAATGCAGGCAGGCGATCCCTGATCTGAGAAGATTCCGCGTGCCACAGAAACTAATGCCCATGTACCACAACTACTGAGCCTGTGTGCTGCAACTACAGAAGCCCACATGGCTAGAGCCCGTGCTCCACAACAAAAGAAGCACAAGAAGTCGTCTGTGCACCACAAAGAAGAGTAGCCCCACTTACTGCGACTAGAGAAAGCCCATGCACAGCAGTGAAGACCCACACAACCAAAAATAAACAAATGAATAAACACAAAGAAAGACAGAAAGAATACTTTTAAAAAGGCACAAAATTTAAGGAATATATATATGTAGCTTTCTTTTACAAAGAAGACTCATTTCCAAATAGATTACTCCTCTTTGTGATGATGAACCGTTTTAAGAAGTTGTTGTCCATTAGATATTGAAGGAATAAATATACTTAAGACATCCCCCAAGGTAAAGTTTATGAATTAACAATGAGTGAGAAAGCAACTGCTGTTCAAAACAACTCAGACTATGTAGAGGGCATTTTGAAAATGGATACTTGAAAATATCTGCCCATATATGATTTTCATTGCTAGAAAAAAAACTGTCCTATTTGCAAAAATTTAAACAGCAGAAAAATTATATTCTTATGTGTTAAAATGCACTCAAAATTCAAAATTGTATTAGGTTTAGCACTACTTATTTATAGAATAAAAATAAAATACCTTTTGAAAAACTGGGAGGGATAAATGGTTAGCATTATGAAAGATGTAAATTTACTTTCCAATTCAACAAAAATCTCTACAAAACTGATAAATAGAATTTAATATGATTATAATGATTTAATAAGCCTAGAAAATGGTATGCTTTTCCACTGCTATCTAGATTACTTTGTGAGATTTTCAGCTTCAGCAGTGGTTAAAACTAAATAAAAGCAAATTTAACAGAAAGCCAGAGTTTTTAGTGACTCCAGAGAACTCTTGGAAATTGGGGTTGCCCTTGGTTGTCTGATAGTTAGTCTTAAAACAATTGCAGTGTGTGTAGTAGTTCAATAAGGGAGATGGCTGGGAATGTGGCCTTAATCAGCTTTTCAAGAAGGCAAACTGACTGGCATCTACAGGCCCTCAAAACTGGGTCAAGGCAGCATTTAAAAAAAAAAAATTACAGCATGATTTTGGATGAGGGAGATCTTAGGGATGACAATTTCCCAGGAAGTCTCACATAAAAAGTATCACATAAAAAGTCAGCTCAAGATTTTATAAGCAATGAAGAAAATTCATTCATATTGTTCTCACTTAGAACTACTTATTTATAGAATAAGAATAAAACTTCTGAAAAACTGGGAAGAATAAGTAGTATTATGAAAGATGTAAATTTACTTCCCAATTCAACAAAAATTAAATAATATAATTAATATTTAATGATGTAATAAAATGTGAATAATATTTTGGAGAGATAAAGATGGGTCATATATGACTAATAAATAAAATAAAATAATGCATAAAGTTATTTAAATATTGATTTTATGTAGTGATACATGTATATATATAGCTGCATACTCAACTTTTTTTTTTGATAAGGTTCAAAATTTAACAAATTTTAGGTTAAATTTTGGTTTCTCAGTCTTTATACTACTGATATTTTGGGACTCAGATGGTAAAAAATCTGACTTCAATGTAGAAGACCCAGGTTTGATCCCTGGGTTGGGTCAAGAAGATTCCCTGGAGACAAGAATGGCAACCCACTCCAGTATTGTTGCTTGAAGAATCCCGTGGACAGAGGAGTCTGGCAGGTCACAGTTCATAGCATAGCAAAGAGTTGGACACCGCTAAGAGACTAACACTTTCACTTCACTTAAAATCTTTGTTGTAGGGAGGGCATTATCTTTTGCCTATTAGGATGTTTAGCAGCATCCCTGGTCTCTACCCACGAGGTAACTATAGCACACATTCATATAGTTATAATGCAAAATGTTTTCAGATATTGTCAAATATCTTCTGAAGGGCCAAAAATCACCAGTCTATAGCATAAGCCCAACATTAGAGTCTTACACTATCTTAACTCAGCCTGTATTTTTTATCTTATCCTCTAATATTTATATTTCTAACATTGTCTTCTATAACTTTGCTTTCTTGTCATTCTCATCCCTTTACCATTCCTTATTAGTTATATCAATCTTTCCCTTCATTATTTACCTCTATGTTTTTGCTCATAGCTGGAGTGATTTTTCCCTGATTTCTTTATGGACATATCTTACGCATTCCTTAAAATCTGTCTTGAATCATGCCTCCTTTCTAGGTTTTCTTTAAATTCTCATGTTAGAGTTAACCTGCTCTTTGAGTACAAAATACACCTCTATTTTAGTTTTATTATGAGCTCTCTTGTGGGGCTTCCCTGGTAGCTTAGATGATAAAGAATCTGCGTGCAATGCAGGAGACCCAGGTTCGATCCCTCGGTCAGGAGGATCCCCTGGAGAAGGAAGTGGCAACCCACTCCAGTATTCTTGCCAGGACAATTAATTCCATGGACAGAGAAGCCTGGTGGGCTACAGTCTATGGGGTCACAGTCAGACAAGACTGAGCAACTAACACTTTCACTCTTGTTTCTCTCTCTTTGGTATTCTTTCTTCTCAAACTCACTCTAGACTCTTGTAAAAATTGTGTACAAATTAAAATAATTGCTAATACTATTGGTAGTGTGATTATTCACTGAGAGACAATGAGGACCACAATGCAGACTTTGAGAAGAAAATGACAGAAGTCTGTGCATTTACATGAGAATGTGTTCAAAATACATTGCTAACTGAAAAGTGTAACTCATAGAATATTACATATATTATGATTCCTTTGAGGGAAAAATACATAAACATTATGCTTATACATGCAGGAAAATTTATGATAAGATACACAAGTAACTATAACAATGGTTCCTTCAGGAAAGTGAGAAGCGAGGACTTTTACTTCTAACATTATTTTTATGCAGAGTTTGGATTTTTTATCATAAATATGAAATACTTTTAAAATTCAAAAAGTAATTACAAAACTGATGTGCTGCCAGCTGCACTAAGGGGCTAGATCAAAAATAATTTAAAAGTTACAATTTTCAGTGTACTGTTTTATGGTTTACTTGCATGTTCTTGTAGAAATTTACTTCCCTGGAAGACTAAATTCCTGAAGGGATGAAGTTAATCACCAGCTGGGCATGATATGGTACCCATTTTTAAGGACTGTGACCTTTTTACACTGCCCTTCTCTCAGGCTTATCTTACCTGAGTCTTGTTGATTTGACAAAAGCTGTTTCTAGATCACTACTGGTCAGTAGTCAATAATAGCACAGTCCCCTGGTTGAATATTTCTCTACAGATATCCAGAGAGATAAACTTAAATTCTTATCACAGAGAAGCAAGGATATTTCTTGGAAGCAAGGATTAAAGTTTAACATTCAAGTTGAAAAGTTTGTTTTCTGGTTTTAGGCATAAGAAAAAAATTAATCAAGAAGATGGTCTGGCTTTTCTAAGGTCTTCTTAGTTTCCTGAATTACGTACCTCACCAGATCTACGAGGTTATTTACCGAACCACACGGGCATTTAGAGTCCTCTGCTTCAACTTTTTAGAATAAAAGAAAAGAAAAGGCAATAATTCAGTCATGTCTGCTACAGGGATGCAGCTAGTTCCCAGCTCTTATTTTTCCATGCCCCAGCTAATTAAATTGGTCAATGGTTCACAGTCTTGGTCACAAACTTCTCAACTGCCTGCTTCCTGTATTTGGGGTAGGAGAGATTACTGAGCTGCCTTTCAGGATTAGTAATGGAAATACTGAGTGCTATGGCTCAAAAGAATCTTATATGGAAATTTCAAGGAGTATGGGGAAAAAAAAAAAGTAGGAGAACTTTCAAAGACATACATAATGAAAAGCTACTTGAAAACCCATTTCAGGAGCAAGAATACTTTTTCTGATTTTTACTGCAAATTGCCAGAGTTGGACTATAAAGAAAGCCAAGTGCTGAAGAATTGATGCTTTTAAACTGTGGTGTTGGAGAATACTCTTGACAGTCCTTTGGACTGCAAGGAGATTCAACCAGTCCATCCTAAAGGAAGTCACCCTGAATACTCATTGGAAGGATTGATGCTGAAGCTGAAACTTCAATACTTTGGCCACCTGAAGCAAAGAACTGACTCATTGTAAAAGACCCTGATGCTGGGAAAATTAATGGTGGCAGGAGAAGGGGACGATGGAGGATGAGATGGTTGGATGGCATCACTGACTTGATGGACATGAATTTGAGCAAGCTCCAGGAGTTGGTGATGGACAGGGAAGCCTGGCATGCTGCAGTCCATGGGGTCGCAAAGAGTCGGACATGACTGAGACACTGAACTGAACTGAACATAATAATTACATATGCTGAAAATAGTCTAATTCTGAATCATTCACTGAGGATTAAAGAAAAAATGATAGTGAAAAAAAGTCTATTTAAAAATCTTGTATAGAAATCCTCAAAACAGCATCCCAACTTTTCCTAGAGGAGTCCTTCTTTGTTCAGGATCATTTGATTGAAAAGCTGAGTTTTCTAAGTATCTGTTTCACTTCTTAGAGGAATCATAAATCTTCAACTTATTAAAAGACCACAAGCTTAAAACAAATAAAGGAAGTTACGAGATAAATTATTAAAGGAGCATAGATATTTAGAGGGCATGGTCATATTTTTATAAAAAAGTAAACTTGTGACTTAGAACATATGAACACAGAAATAAGTGGAGGAATAAACAAAATGTGGAAGACAGTGCCAGGGAAACGTCTAGGAGGAGCCATTAGAAATACTGCAAAAGCAGAATTCAGAGAGCACCTTATTAGGGGTGAACGAAGACCCTGATTCAAAAATCTTTCTTTTTAATTCAGCACAAAGACAAAAAGGAACTTTGAGACCAGATTAAGGTCCATGTTCCTATTAAGGCATTGCTTGGCAGTTAGTACTGGTGTAATCGGTGTTTACCGCATTTAAGCAATAGAGGCTGATAAAAGCAATGACCAGTTGTTATTGGAAACAGCCTGGTATTCCAGGAATTTCCTGACCTAGAGTGCAGAGGTCTCCCATCTTTTGACACTCTCTTCTCTTAGCTGGAAAACATGGCATTTCTTTCACAGTGGAGATGGAAACAAGGAAAGTGGCTTTTCTTATCAGCTTCCCCTTCTTCCTTCTATTTAGGAAATAAAAACACTTGAAAAAAAAATTTAAATGGAGGCCCTTTCACACAGCTATGAATTCTAAGAAAGCAGAATGTTGTATTCAGAAAGAAATCTTGGTTCTTTTTGACTACCCTTGAAAAAATTAAGAAAATGCCTATTTACTAATGACAGTGACTGCAGCCATTTAATTAAGATGCTTGCTCCTTGGAAGAAAAGCTATGACAAACCTAGACAGAGTATTGAAAAGCAGAGACAACACTTTGCCAACAATGGTTTGTCTAGTCCAAGCTATGATTTTTCCAGCAGTCATGTATGGATGAGAGTTGTACCACAAAGAAGGCCAAGGAATTGATGTTTCCAATTTGGTGCTGGAGAAGACTCTTGAGAGTCCCTTGGACAGTAAGGAGATCAAACCAGTCAACCCTAACAGAAATCAACCCTGAATATTCACGGGAAGGACTGATGCTGAAGCTGAAGCTCCAATATTTTGCCCACTTGCTGTGAAAAGCTAACTCACTAGAAAAGACGCTGATGTTGGGAAAGATTGAAAGGAGAAAGGGGCAGCAGAAGATGAGATGGTTAGATAGCATCATGAACTAAATGGACATGAATCTGAGCAAACTGCAGGAGATAGTGGAGAACAGGGAAGCCTGGCATGCTATACAGTCTATAGGATCTAAAAGAGTTGGACTTGTTACAATTTAGAGACTGATCAAAAACAATTTCTATATCCCTGCTAGCTGTAACCATGAGAGGGAGGTTAGGGAGGAAAATCTCTGCCTGTCTGTTTACTATTGTAGTTTCATAGTTTTAGAACATAGAAAATAAATACTTATTTGTGGAATGGATGGATAAGTATTTAGATACCAAAATGCTTATAGCATTCTGAAAGATATGGGAATACCAGACAACCTGACCTGCCTCTTGAGAAATCTGTATGCAAGTCAGGAAGCAACAGTTAGAACTGGATATGGAACAACTGACTGGTTCCAAATAGGAAAAGGAGTACGTCAAGGCTGTATATTGTCACCCTGCTTATTTAACTTCTATGCAGAGTACATCATGAGAAACATTGGGCTGGAAGAAGCACAAGCTAGAATCAAGACTGCCGGGAGAAATAGCAATAACCTCAGATATGCAGATAACACCACCCTTATGGCAGAAAGTGAAGAGGAAGTAAAGAGCCTCTTGATGAAAGTGAAAGGGGAGAGTGAAAAAGCTGGCTTAAAGCTCAACATTCAGAAAACTAAGATCATGGCATCTGGTCCCACCACTTCATGGCAAATAGATGGGGGAACAGTGGAAACAGTGGATGACTTTATTTTTCTGGGCTCCAAAATCACTGCAGATGGTGATTGCAGCCATGAAATTAAAAGATGCTTACTCCTTGGAAGGAAAGCTATGACCAACCTAGATAGCATATTAAAAAGCAGAGACATTACTTTGCCAACAAAGGTCCATCTAGCCAAGGCTATGGTTTTTCTAGTAGTCATGTATAGATGTGAGAATTGGACTATAAAGAAATCTGAGTGCCAAAGAATTAATGCTTTTGAACTGTGGTATTGGAGAAAACTCTTGAGAGTCCCTTGGACTGCAGGGAGGTCCAACCAGTCCATCCTAAAGGAGATCAGTACTGGGTGTTCATTGGAAGGACTGATGTTAAAGCTGAAACTCCAACTTTGGCCACCTGATGTGAAGAGTTGAAAAGCCCCTGATGCTGGTTAAGATTGAGGGCAGGAGGAGAAGGGGATGACAGGATGAGATGGTTGGATGGCATCACTGACTCAATGGACGTGAGTTTGGGTAAACTCCAGGAGTTGGTGATGGACAGGGAGGTCTGGCGTGCTGCGGTTCATGGGATTACAAAAAGTCAGACACGACTGAGCAACTGAACTGAACTGATGCTTATAGCAATTCCCAGAATGCTGGTAGCTATGTGGAAAGTAAAGCCATTGTCTTTGAAGATAAAACACTGGCTCATATTCAATACAAATATAATCCTAATGCAGATTTTGATTAAAGGAATAAGTTCAAGCTCTTTAAGACTATGTGAAAGAAATCTAATCTTTTTGAAATGGTAAGTTGTTATATAGTCATTGGGGTTTGTACAGTATGTAGTAACAAATATAGCAAAATCCTCAAATTTATTCTGGATCAACAAAAATTGAGGATCTAGAATATGCAAGTTACCTATTGTATATTTGTCAAGGTTCAGAATAGAGGAACAAATCCAGTAGCAGATATATCAAGAGATTTAATATAAGGAAATGGCTTACATGATTGTGTGGGCTAATACCCAGATAAGGCTGAAATCTGAATCACACACTCTTCAACATGTGGAGGAGCTTCTATCCACAAGTGGAATTTCTTCTCTAGGGAAGCCTCAGTTCTGCTCTTAAGTCCTTTCAACTTAGTGAATTAGAACCACATATTATTTATGGTCATCTCTCTTTCATACACAAAATCATGAACTTTAATCATATCTATAAAATACCTCCACAGAAATACATAGGTTGGTGTTTGGCTGAAAACTGTGCATGACAGCCTAATGAAGTTAACACATAAAACTGATATGGTAATTTGTTTAGGGGAAGGCAAAATATGCCTATTCTTTTTCAAGAAAGAAAGAAAGTGAAGTCGCTCAGTAGTGTCTGACTCTTTGTGACCCCATGGACTGTAGCCTACTATGCTCCTCCATCCATGGGATTTTCCAAGAAAGAGTACTGGAGTGGGTTGAAGCTCATTAAAAAACATAATAAGATATCTCCTGTTCATTACAGCACTGTTTTCAATAGCCAAGACACGGAAGCAACATAAATGTCCACTGACAGCTGAATGAATAAAGGATATGATACACACACACAAAACCACACAATGGAATATTATTTAGCCATAAAAAAAAGAAATACTATTTGCAGCAACATGGATGGGCTGTGAAGTCATTCAGTTATGTTCGATTCTTTGCAACCCCATGGACTGTTGTGTGCCAGGCTCCTCCATCCCTGGGATTTTCCAGGCAAGAATACTAGAGTAGGTTGCCATTTCCTTCTCCAGGGAATCTTCCCAACCCAGGGATTAAACCCAATCTCATACATTGCAGGCAGACTCTTTACCATCTGAGCCACCAGAGATTATCATACTAAATCAAGTAAGCCAGACAGAGAAAGGTAAATATCATGTATCACTTACATGTGGACTCTGGGGGAAAAAAAAAAAAAAAGATACATGTGAGCTTATTTCCAAATCACAGATATGAAAAACATATGGTTACCAAAGGGGAAAGAGAGGTGAGGAGAGGGATAAACTAGGAGTTTGGGATTAACATACACACTCTACTGATGTAAAATAGATAACTCACAGGGACCTACTGTATAGCACAGATGGAACTATACTCAATATTTTGTAATAATCTACAAAGGAAGAGAATGTGAAGAATATATATATATATATATATATAACAATAAATAACTGTGTAACTGAATTGCTATGCTAAATACTTGAAAGTAATGATACCGCAAACCAACTATACTTCAGTAAAAAATTTAAAAATAGAAAAATGATACCTCTTTAAACATAATTACTTCCTCTAGAAAACACTTAACTGAAATGCTGCAGGGAAACACAGGACAGAGGATCTCAAGACTGAGATGGCATGTGGGTAGCAGGATTGAGACCTCAATGCTACTTTCACTAATAACTATGCAACTTTGAAGCAGTCATTTAATCATTTTTGAACCTCAAAATGATTCTTAAATGAGGATCACGTGCATGCCCTGCCTGCTGCTGCTGCTGCTAAGTCACTTCGGTCGTGTCCGACTCTGCGCGACCCCATAGACGGCAGCCCATCGGGCTCCCCCATCCCTGGGATTCTCCAGGCAAGAGTACTGTAGTGGGGTGCCATGCCTTGCCTAACTCATAACAATTTTTTAAAATTAAATGTTAAAATGGAAGTGAAAACAATAAATAAAAATTTATGTCATGTGACACTTTCTCTAAACTTTGATATTATAGTAAATTGAATAATGGCTTTCAAAGATGTTTACCTTATAATTCCCAGAACCTGTGAATATGTGGATACTTTAAATGGCAAAAGATGTGATTAAAATTACAAATCTTATGATGGGGAGATTATCCTCATGGGCCCTGTAGTCACAAGTGTTTGTATAAGAGGGAATCAGGAGAGTCAGAGGAAAACAGAAATGATGTGATGAAGGGAGCAGAGGAGGATGAGGAGATAAAATGTCAGAAGCCAAGGTTCAGCAAGAGTGATCTGACTGCTTGCTGGAAGGGTACCAAGAGCCAAGGCTTGTGGGTGGCCTTTCTAAGCCGGAAAAGGCAAGGAAACATCCTTTACTACAGCCTCTTGAAGGGACATGACCTTGCTAACACCTTGACTTCAGTCCGGTGAAACCCATCTTGAACTTCTTGCCTCCAAACTGGAAGACAAATTTGTGTGTTTCGAGCCACATTCAGTTCAGTTCAGTCGCTCAGTTGTGTCCGACTCTTTGCAGCCCTATGAATCACAGCACGCCAGGCCTCCCTGTCTATTACCATCTCCTGGAGTTCACTCAGACTCACGTCCATCGAGTCCGTGATGCTATCCAGCCATCTCATCCTCAGTCGTCCCCTTCTCCTCCTGCCCCCAATCCCTCCCAGCATCAGAGTCTTTTCCAATGAGTCAACTCTTTGCATGAGGTGGCCAAAGTACTGGAGTTTCAGCTTTAGCATCATTCCTTCCAAAGAAATCCCAGGGTTGAGCCACATAGGTCTGCAGTAATTTGTTAGAACATCAATAGGAAACTAGTATAGATATACTGTCTGGAAGGGTATTTACTGTATCAGAGAATGCCGCTTGTCCCGTGTCCATTCCCTCCTTTGTCCATCTTTAGCTTAGAAAACATTTAGAATAAAGACTGAATTTCCTTTCAAGCTAGGATGGCAGATAACTAAGTTGCTGCCTGTGCTACATAAGGGGAAAAGGGGTAAGCAGCTTCTAAAAAACAACCTTGAAGAAACAGGTCTTTCCTTCATCTCTCCTTTCTCCTTCCTGCTGGCTATAATTAAGACATGATGAATGAAGCTACACTGACACTCTGACCCAAAGATGGAAGCTAATATTGAGGACAGCAGAGCATAAATAGAAAAAGCCAGGGTCCCTAAATGTGGAGTCACCATATCAACTCTTGACCAAGTATTCAGAATTTTGTATGAGAATTTTGTCTTGTTTAAATATCATTATTTTGACTTTTCACTTTCAGCAAAACAATTTTGCCTACTATTGATATATTCATACTTCTAAATTAACTAGGTATTTCTTCTGCATGAATAATAAAAGTAAGTGTTAGGTAAACTGCATACCCATTAAAGGCTAAGTAGAGTTTCATGAAATGAAGATATTAGAGAACGGAACACCAACAGAAAAAAAGACCATAACTAAAACAACAGAATCCCAAATTATATACTTCCTTTTTCAAATACAAATAGGTTGGTATATTTTAATAAAAGGTAAATTTACTGATCTTAACTATTCACCATGTGCACAACCACATCCCTATTATCATTTCTTTAAATAATCACAATCCATCATAAATACCGGGTTAACACTGCAAGGATATTCAGTCTACTGGTTATTTAAAGAAGTAGTCTCTCTGGTTAGAATCTTATTTTGTAAATCAAAAGATTTTAATGCAGATATACTGATAAAGAATACGCAACCATGTTATTTTCGCATCATGTTACAGAGACATACATTTAAGATTCTTTTATAACTGTAGTGAAGTTGTTCAGTTGTGTCTGACTCTTTGTGATCCCATGGACTGTAGCCTACCAGGCTCCTCCATCCATGGAATTTTCCTGGCAAGAGTACTGGAGTGGGTTGCCATTTCCTTCTCCAGGGGATCTTCCCAATCTGGGGATCAAACCCAGGTCTCCCACATTGCAGGCAGACTCTTTACTGTCTGAGCTACCAGGGAAGCCCCTTAAGTAAATAAAGCCAAAAAAATTTGCATAATCTTCAACTCACATATCTGAATATGCAGAGATAATGACAGTTGACTGGAAGAGATCAATCAAATCTCCGTAAAACTATACCTTTATTAATTGGTCTTGACATGCTTATTTGCTCACTAAATGAAATTTTCACTGTTACTGATATTCACTATTACTATATCCTTTAGTAAGGAATATGCCTGGTGTCGATACAACCCATTTAACAAAGTCTGTGAAGTATTTAACAACTGACAGAAAAAAATAAAGCACTTCTGGTGACTGACTTTTCTTAATAGCTCTCCCACTCCACCAATGGGCTGGACATTGACATGAACAGACAATGTGATGGGACTGAACCAGCCAATCAGTAGTTTCAGAATAGCAAGATTATTTCATTTTCTCTTGAAAAGGCACACTGATTTAGCAGTTACAATTCTGGGACAATATTGAAAAAGTAACACCAACATTGATATCAGGGAGTGGTCCCAAGCTTCCAAACACAAATTTTTAGATATGTGTCTGGTTAATATTCAAATCTGAAAGATGTGGGAAACTGACATATAATTTTCCCACCAGAGAGAGTGGTATAGTTGTCTGGAAGAAAAAATATAGAAAAGACTCTGGAAAAGTTGCCCTCCTAATAATCTTCAAAATTTGGTGACATGATGATTGGAAGTAAAGGGATTCTCAAACTGTCACATGGGTTATGAGTAAAAGAAAAATTACAGAAAATGAAAATAGCCATCCAGAGTATGGCTGCCCAACACTGTGGCCCTATGCTAATATCCAGAGCTAAATAACTAGCAGACTATACTCTAAATATCAACCTCTCAAGTTTGGGTTTTGAGAAATATTCAAATAATTCCCTCCAAAAAAGCTAAAAGGGGAAGAAGAATATTTCTACTATTGCATATTCTCTTTTGGATTTTTTAAAAGAATCCTTAGATAAAAAACCAACTGAGTCAAAAGATAAGTAAGGAATAAAGAAAGAAAAAGTATGACCTGTGAAATACTTATATAGAAAAAATTAAACAAGAACAGAATAAAAATAGGATTATACATATTTTACATATACAAAGCAATTGCCACTTATATTGGAAATTTTACTAGAAGCCCTAATCAACACAAAGCAACAAAAAGTAAACTAAGAGTAAAATAATTAGACATAAGGAAACAAAGCCATTACTATTCAAAGTTAATATTATTATTTACAGAGAAAAGCAAATGAATGTACAGATAAATAAGAAAGAGTTTAGCAAGTACTCTAGATATAGAAATATATGCAATTTTATACACTATCAACAAATATTTGGAAAAGGTATATTTAAAAGATATCTAAAATAGCACAAAAAAAGAAAATTCCTAGAAATGGGCAAAACTTTTATAGGGAAAATATATAAAATATTGTTGAAAACTAAAAAACAATCTAAATAAATACTGAAATAAGTCATGTTTATGAACTGGGAGACTCAGTACCATGAAGATCACTGGAGAGTGACAGAAAATTTAAATCATATCTGGTAAGAAATGTGGTTATAGCACGTAATTTTAAAATCAGCTTCTAGTGAATAAAGATTTCATGGTTAAGTAAAAATCATAAAATTTTAGGATACACGGTAAAAGAGTAACTTTTTTTACATCAGGGAATAGAAAGATATCTTAACAACATACAAAGAAAGGCAAATCACACACAAAAAAAGTGTGTGAACTTTTTGAACTTGATAAATATAAAGCTTTCTTTTAAAAAGACAGAATTTTGAAAAAGACGTTAAAAAACTGACAATAGTGAAATGAATGAAATTAATATTAAATAATACATGAAACAAGTATTTGGACTAAAAAATACTGGGTAGAAGAAGCAAGTCATGGAGAATTATTCCATATTATTCCAATTATATATAATTTAAGAACATACAAAACTACTTGCATGTTAGTTTGATTGGCTGATTGCAACAAAGGTCAGAGATTCTTCCCATCTCTATCTGCACAGCCTTTTGTAATGTGACTGTGCAGCTGCTCTTTTCAAGGCAGAGATTCTATTTTTCTCTGCTCCTTGGATTTCTGACTTGGTGACATGATTGATTTTGGTCAGTGGACATTAGCAAATGTGACGCAATGGGAGACGTAAAAATCTTTCTTACTCTGACACTTGTTCTCCTACTGCTCTTGGAACTCGCTACCACCACGTGAACAAGTCGAGGTTAGCCTGTTCTTTGATAAGAGACATGTGATCCAGGATCCCAGCTGAAGAGAACCTATTATCAGACAGGTGGATGAGGCCATCCTGGACAATCCAGCCTTAGCAGAGCCATCAGATGACTCCAAGTGAGATGACCCAGAGCCTTTTCAAGGAACTGCCCAGCCAACTCAGAGAATCACAAGAAAAGGTGCACATTTATTATTTTAAGCCACTACATTTTGGGATGTGCTGTTGTTCTGTAGCAAAACTGACACACTGTTATTCCAACTTATGGTAAAATTATAAATAAAAGAGAACAATAAACTCAAATGATCTCTGTCTCTGAAGAGAGTGTGGATATGACGAACTGGAAAATTGATGAAGGAACTTCAAAATTAATGATAATGTTCTATTTCTTAAACTAAATAGTGTGTACTTTGTTTCCTTTTTTCATCCTTTACAGCTATTTTATACATATTTTCTTTCAACTAGTTAACATAATAGTCAATAATCATAAAAGGTTCATAAAAGAGCCTTGGGCTCTTTGGAAGTCTCTTTACTTTATAAAATCATTATGTGTAATAACATTATAGAGCCAGTTTTGAAACACACCTAGAGGTTACCTAATAAACCAGACAAAATTCTGGTGACTAGCAGATTAAATCACCTATTCCCCTAAATTAACATATTTTATACCCTTATGTCCCTTTATGCAAATCATGTTCCTGGTCATTGTCTTCTTTAGTTCAGACTTCAGATTAAATACCATTACCAAAGCATTCACTATTTGTTCACGAGGACATTTCTTCCTATTAGACTGAAACATCCTTCTATCTACTCGCTTTGACTAGTATTTCTAGGAACCCATTTGGATTTTGAATTTTGCCTGGTATCCTTTGGATTCCAAATACCAAACCCAAGAACTATCCAAACCCAAATTTTTGAAAGAACAATATTTCATCCAAAGTATTCATGAAAAAAATAATCTTTACATGCTGATGATAAAATGTCTACTACTTTGGCAACGTCTTTGAATAAATGTTCAATTTTCCAGGAAAAACCAACTTGTGGATTACACAATAACAAAGTATCACTGTCATAACCAGACAGACCTTCACATTCTCTCCCATGGAAAGGACACTCTAGATTTCAGAAATGAACAGAGATAGACCCTCTCATGTTATAAGGACTATTAGATAATTCTTATCCAACAGAAGCAAGGATCAGCTTTAAGAGTAAAACCCCAAACACCAATGATATATAAGAACCATGCGGTAACACATGTAAATAAGTCACTTTATCATGATAAGAAATAAGATATTCATGCTCGTACCTTTGCAGTCTCTGAACTATTCATGAACCTGGGATGATGAGACCCAAAAATTACAACAAGATTCTTCTGTTTATCTCGAAATGTACAAAGACACTATGTATTTGACATAAAGTGATCTCATTATTAAAGAAAAGAACATTCCCACCAACAGTGTAGGAGGGTTCCCTTTTCTCCACACCCTCTCCAGCATTTATTGCTTGCAGATTTTTGGATCGCAGCCATTCTGACTGGTGTGAAGTGGTACCTCATTGTGGTTTTGATTTGCATTTCTCTAATAATGAGTGATGTTGAGCATCTTTTCATGTGTTTGTTAGCCATCCGTATGTCTTCTTTGGAGAAATGTCTATTTAGTTCTTTGGCCCATTTTTTGATTGGGTCGTTTATTTTTCTGGAATTGAGCTGCATAAGTTGCTTGTATATTTTTGAGATTAGTTGTTTGTCAGTTGCTTCATTTGCTATTATTTTCTCCCATTCAGAAGGCTGTCTTTTCACCTTGCTTATAGTTTCCTTTGTTGTGCAGAAGCTTTTAATTTTAATTAGATCCCATTTGTTTATTTTTGCTTTTATTTCCAGAATTCTGGGAGGATTTGGGAGAATGACATTCTAACATGTATACTATCATGTGAATTGAATCGCCAGTCTATGTCTGACGCAGGATGCAGCATGCTTGGGGCTGGTGCATGGGGATGACCCAGAAAGTTGTTATGGGGAGGGAGGTGGGAGGGGGGTTCATGTTTGGGAATGCATGTAAGAATTAAACATTTTAAAATTTAAAAAATAAAAAACTAAAATTAAAAAAAATTTAAAAAAATCAAAAAAAAATAAAAAAAAATAAAAAGCAAAAAAAAAAAAAATAAAGAAAAGAACAAGGGGGGATCCTCAGGAGCAATTTCTGATTTTATTACTCTGGCTGGCTATTTACCTCTAAAGTGGCTCAAGATCTCTGTATTTCACAATGTTATCACTATCACCAAAAATTCACTACCCTTACATTGTTCCTATACCTGTAATTCAATTGGTGATCTTTTTATAAATTTATATAACTGCCAGCTTCAACATTCTAGTAAATTATTTTCAATTTTATAAAATGAGAGATTCAGTGACGTGGGAAGCTTTCATTCTGAACTAATCTACTGAATGACCTCTCTTCTGTGCTTAGCATCCTCATGTGGCCTTTAGGACTGCAGCTTCCTTAATTCCTACCAGAATTTGAACCACTTAAGATATACTACATGCTTTAGACACTCCCTCCCTATTTTTAAGGAACAAGAGATGGACAGATAAAAGGATGGAGGAAGAATGATAGATAGATAGGTAGATAGACATTAATAGAGTTAAATAGATGATAGATATACAAAGATATTGATAATATGAAAGTAGAGATACTAATCGGAGAAGGCAATGGCACTCCACTCCAGTACTCTTGCCTGGAAAATCCCATGGATGGAGGGGCCTGGTAGGCTGCAGTCCATGGGGGTCACTAAGAGTCGGACATGACTGAGCAACCTCACTTTCACTTTTCACTTTCACGCATTGGAGAAGGAAATGGCAACCCACTCCAGTGTTCTTGCCTGGAGAATCTCAGGGACAGGGAAGCCTGATGGGCTGCCATCTATGGGATCATACAGAGTCGGACACGACTGAAGCGACTTAGCAGCAGCAGCAGCAGCAGCAGCAGCAGCAGAGATACTAATAATATAAGGCCATTTCAAAGAGATCATTTTAAGTAAACATATAAAATTTAAAAAGTAATTTATTTTTCTTATTCAGCCATTCATTTATTCAAACTCTTATTATTTACCAATTATTATGGAAGAATCTGGGGATATATAAATAAGTTTGTGTCCCCACAGAGACTATCGTAGGAATGACAGAGCTGTAAGTAACTATAATACCATGGGTTACACACTGTAGTAGCAGTATGCCCAGGAATGAAGGTATCACAAAAAAGGGAAAAATCAATTGTGCATGGGATGGAGAAAAAGAAAAAGCAGAGGAGATTTCACAGACAGATATATGAGCTAAACCTGGAAGGCAGGATGGAATTTGGAGGGGTAAATTCTAATGAGTCTCCATTCTTTGACTCAACAATTATTTATTAAAACACCTTCAAGGTGTTAAACACTGTGGTAGGTACCTGAGGTATAAAAGAAACAAAAAAATAGTTCCTAAAATCAAGGAACTTGTAATGTGTCTTGAGAAACAGGTCCATAAATAAGGAATGAAATTGTAAAATTCAGGACAATATATTTTACACACATGATTAAACAAAGAACTACAAAAAACAACAATTCTGTCTCTGAGAGGGGGCTGGGAAAAAACTTTCCAGAGCAGGCGACATGTGAAACTGCAAAATTTCTCATAAAACTTTTTTGTCCATATTATTTTAATGTACATAATTTAGGGATAAAACTTATATTTATAGTGTTCACACATTCACCACCTCAATGTTTCCAAAATGTAACTATAGTCCTATGTGTATTTTCAGAAATAAAAATATCTTCACCTTCATTCTTTTTTAATACCATGTCATTCCTCTTGCTTTACAGAATTTTTTTAAAGTAGTTTGTGTAGAGCTGTGATTTTTTAAAAGTCTTTAGATTTGCTAAAATCCACTGCTGTTGAATAACAAATATGTTCTTTCTTTAGTAATAGGGAACTGTGGAAAGTTTTAAAGCAATTTTCTAAAGAATGGGTAGTATAGTACTTCTTATGATATAAATATTGGTAATAAAACTATGGAAGGGTTTAATATAGCAGATAATTTAATAAATCTAGATGTTGAGTATGAAACCTAGATCATATAAGCTTTGTTTTAAATACTTGTGATTGGCATGCTTGATATAAGGATCTAAATATTAATTTTTTTCTTGGAAGTTCTACAAATGAGTCCAAATACATTTTAATTCAAAAAGCTTTGACTGATCATTCATTGTAATCAAGGTATTACCAAACATCAAATCATTAACAAATATGATTGCTTCTTAAGGTGTATATACCTCAATATTTAAAATAAAATACATATGTGAATGGGTTAATACAGTAATTTTTAAATCACTACAAAGAAGAAAAGAAGAGCTTATGTCCAAAGTGAAGAATGTGAAAGTATCATAAAGGAATAGATTTCAGTGCCAAGTCCAATAGATAGATGATGGTGGTGATATTTACCAGGTGGGAAAAAAAAAAATCACATAAGCAAAGACCTTGAGTTAAGAAAGAACAGAATGCAATCAGGAAACACTGAAGAGTTCAATTTGATCAGATTATACTTCTGAGTCAGCAAAATTTCTATTTCCCATAACCAGCTGGTAGATATCTGAAGTTATAAAAGATTATATGACTGTATGCAGGTTCAATATGAAAAAGTGCCAAGAGTAATTAGCCATGCTGCTATGAGTGAGGAAGAGAAGAATGGCAGCTCAGGGCCCACGTGCTTGCTAATTAGGGAACAAGATTTCTATCAGAGGCATAGTGAGAGGTTAGGATAGACAGTTTAACTCAAGCTCGGAATCCAAAGGGCCTTAAATCGCAAGCCAAGGGGTTTGTGTTTTATTCTTTCAAACTTTAATTAGAGAAATAATGTAAAGCTTGTTGTAAAGGATTTTTAAAGCCCAAAAGTATGTATAGAAAAGTGAAAACCTCCTCCTCAATACTAAATTGGTATATATTCTTCCAATTTTATACATATACATACAAATGGGTATAAAATATATACTGTATAAAAACTGTCTCATACAAAAATAGATTCCCATTATACATATAATTCTACAACTGGTCTTTTTATGTATACATCATTTCATTAAAGTGTATAAAGATGTATTTTGTCTTTTTTAACTGTAATATAATATTTTATTGTATGGGATATTACTGACCTATCCTTTAGCTAGTTGCAAGGCATTGAAATGTTTCAATGGAAAAAGGAAATGATTATAAAGTTTTAAAAATCTGAAAAAAGTTGAGATGATAAATTTTTAAAAGAGAAATAAGAGACAGAGAAAGCATTTAGATTATTGCAAAATTTTAAGTAAGCTCTAATAATGACAACTTGAAGTGAGACTAACTATAAGAATGTTTCAGATAATGTAATTAAAAGAGTTGATAATTATCCTGGTTTATCAAGTGAGAGTGAGAAAGAGCAAAGAGAGGAAAGGCCCAGTGGGGATGATTGGGGAGATCAGGAATCTGTCTGCAGAGAAAAAGAACAGAAGGAAGGGAAATATTTATGAGAGAATGGTCTCCTCTTTCATCCCTGTTTTCTAGCCTCCCATCCTGTCAGTTGCCAAGTTACATCAACCTGATCACAGTAGTATTTCCCCAGCGTGCCCTATTTTATCTATCCCTGACATCACTATCCCCATTAATGCCCCTGTTCTCTGCTTCTCAGCACTCATCTCCCTCTAAATCACCCAACAATGCTGTCAGATTAATTTTACTATAAGTCAAAAGTCAAGATGGTTCAGCTGGCTAACGCTGACTAACATACCAGACATCTGCTACATGCTGGCCACTCTGTCTGCCCTTAATGAAAGGTTGTTTGTCATGGAATCCTCACAGAGAGCCACTTTTTGCTTTTGTGACTTTGGTGAGACTATTTAACCTCAGAGTTAAAGAGTCAGTTTCCTCATCTGTAAAATGGGGATAACAGTATCTGCTTCATGCATCTGCTGCATGAAAGGTATTAACAAACGTTACTCACTTAGTATGATGATGCTGCATAGTAAACATTGGGAAGGTCAGCTTTCATCAGCAGGAGTTCTCAAGCATACCTCAAACTGCATCTATATACTGCCCAACTTCACAACTTTCTTGTCCATTATATGTTTCTTTATATAACCCAGGTTTTCACATCTCACTGCCTTAACCCATGCTGTTCTCTTTAACTAGAATGCCTCCCTTGACATCTCTATTTCCATACATGTACATTTTTCTCACCCTTAAAGGTCCCAGTCACATGAAAACATTGCGATTTTTTTTTTTCGCATCTCTCACCTGGCTCTACTGCCACAGCACTGTATATGTAGTTATCTTATAGCATTTTTCTTTCTCTTGAATTTGTTATATATATTTTTATTTATATGCCTTACGCACATGCTTTATACTTATACATCTTCACTTATATGCTCTGAGCTTCTATATAAGTTGGGAGCAGGATCAATTATTTATTCTTTATAAAACCTAAAATGATAATTTTACATGATAGATACAACAAAAACATTTGTTGAAGTCTATGCTAGATGATTTCTTTGTGTCCCTCTAAACATCATCCCACTGTCTGCACTGGCAAGCTGATCCATGGATCCCATCAGTAAACAATGAGGAGGAACAGGCAAAGGGTGAGAGAGGGATTAGGTTCCGGCCCACTCATCTTAGAGTCATCTTGAGCAGGCTGAACTGTTCCACTCACTCAAGCTGGCCAAATCTACAGAAACTTCCTTTTTCAAAACCCAGTACCTGCTCTATTCAGTTGTCCATTTGGGCCTAAACACTAGCCCTGAGCAACCATGCAGCTCCTACATTTGTAGAGTTCCTTGAAACACTTGCCTTTGAATTATTCTATTTTATGCCCCTTTTTCCCCTATTTTTCTTGCTGGGGCCATCTGCTGAAAACTTGGGAAATTTTTAGATAAAGGAAATAAGATTTGGGAAAGAAATGCCTTACATTCTGTACCATCAATCAAGTAACAGAAAAAGTCTTTAGCCTGAAGAAGATAATAGTGTGGTTGAAGGTTGGAGGGAATTGAAAAAGGAGTTGAACATCTGCTGAAAAAAACGCTTTAGGAAGTTAGTTAATGGTGAATAAAAAGATAGCAGAACATGGAGGGCCTAATTGCACAGAACTCAATTGGCAAACTTGCCTGAATTTCTCCAGCAGTGCTTCACAGAATGAGATCAAGAGAGTTGTTAAAACAAAACAAGACAAAACAAAACGCAAGTGATAGGGTTTGATTAAATGGGGAATGATGGGAGATTAAGGAATCATGGAATCAAAATGTAATAAGAAAGGCCAGAGCCAAGACCAAGGTAGAAGTCTGAAGGGAGATAAGCAAAGCCAAGAAAAGGTTAATGGGTGCTCTTTCATTTAAGGTTCATTTGGAGGAAACATCAATTAGACTAATTGTGCAACATAACTGATGGCAAAAGATGCAGTGTGTTTACAGCCAGATACAACTCTGCTTACTTGCAATAACCTACGAGCCAATAGTCAGGCTGCTTGTAATTTAAATTACCTTTTAAGATAATAGGATTTGGATAATGTACTTATTATTCAGAAATTCCTCTTTGGGCTCTCTCTGAAAAACTGATTTCACAAACATATATTCACTTTCTGAAATTTGAATATTTAAAACTTCCTTTTCATTTTGCTCCAGTTCTTACTTTGCATCCAAGAATTTGCACTTCTGACAAATAGAGAACAACAACAAGAATTTAGACCTTGATGTAAAACAAGCACAAGGGGAAAGAGAAAAAAGGAGAAGAAATGCAAAGTAATCACATTAAGGAAAACAGTCAAGTTCTTGATTGCAATAGGAAAACAGGAGAAACTGCTGTGCTAACTCAGAAACTCTACACAAAGGTTGCCAGGGGAACAATAC
This sequence comes from Ovis canadensis, assembly GCF_042477335.2. Taxonomy (NCBI): domain Eukaryota; kingdom Metazoa; phylum Chordata; class Mammalia; order Artiodactyla; family Bovidae; genus Ovis; species Ovis canadensis. The sequence goes on along the minus strand of NC_091247.1, from coordinate 132,300,965 downwards.
TTGTATATTTCCTGGTTCTCAAAAATGCACCCATGTAATGTTTGTGTCTGTCTCTCTTCTTTCCTTTTTTAAATTCTCAACTGAAAATCTCCTCCAAGCTTGTGAATTCTTTGTTATTCACCTCGTAAATTCTTTCTTTAGAGCTCACATCACAGAATCCACTAAGTTGGCAACATAAAAAGACACTGATTTTTTTTTTCTTCAAAAATTATGAGTGTCGCTTGCAATAAAAATTTCTGCTCTCCCTGGAGCCTCTAAAAATAGCAAAGTGCAAATTGGTTTTGCCTCCAGCTATTTTTCATTTTTGTTTAATCTTCCTACTTTTAGATTATAAGTTCCTTCAGGGCAGGCACTAGATCTACAAATTTATGTAATTCCCCACAGAAATTAACAGATATAATCCTAGAGTAGGAAGTAGCTAACTCTTTTCAGCTAGTATTGCATATAAGATTAAACAGTAGTTTTAGAAATTGTGAATTGGTTTTCCAATTTGTTAAAATTAACTCAGGTCTTAGGTATTTACCATCAGCAAATAATTCCATCTAAGGAAAAGGCAGGGGAGGGAAAAGTGTTTTTCTTCCATAAGGGGTGGTGTGAGATGCTCCTATCTCCTATCGTGGTTCAAAACCTCTGGAGGCAGACTGAAAGGGAATGGCCATTTCTACTGCCTATTCTAGTCATTGTCTCGCAGTGGTGAATGCTGCCCTTCACTTGTGTGATAAAACAAACCGAATAGATCAGTCATGAATAACTTTAAGACTATAGTTAGGGATTTACTAAGACTAATATCAAATCATTAACTAAGACTTGGTTCAAGGCATTTACTGTTTATGAAAAGAAAATGATTTTTTATAACACAAATATAATATTTTAATATAAAATTCTTATAAGACAAATATAAATTAATTGACATGCCAAATATAAATGCATGGATTTTTAAAATATTAATTAAAACATTTATATAAATCCACCATAATTAGTGGGCATATAAAGAAGATCTATTTACTTTCAAGAAGCTTAAAATACAATTTTTTCCTCATGGAAGAAAAATATTTACTCTATCTATATTATCCTAGTCTCAGCTGGTTTATCCGTGGAATTCCAGTTTTAGATACGGCTAAAACAAGACAACAGGCCCAAAATGAGGTTACTCATGCTAGGCCCAAATTGAGACTTGGCTTAACCACACTTTTGGTTCTCCCAGAAATGGAACCTTAAACCTGTCAGTGACGAACCACCTGGTCAGCACCAGTGGGGTCATCTGCCTAACAGACCCCTGCCAACCCCTGAAAGAAAGTAATTCTGCTTTAACCAACGGTTTCTCGGCCTAGTGCATTTTCCTCATTGCTTCTCCCTTCTGTCTATTTTATAGTCTTTCATTTCAAACACCTCCAGAACTCCCTTCTGTCTGGTAGACTGGACGCTAGATTGATTTTTCGCTCAAATAAACTCTTGAAATGTTTAGTTGTGCCTCAGTTTATCTTTTAACAGTTCTATAAGTAACTGTAAGAATCCGGAACCGAATTCCCGTGGGTCCCATGAGCAACAAGCAATCAGATATGGTACCTGCTGCGCCCGGAACTAGGGGCATCTCCCGCCTCAGAAAGAGCTGAGCCAGGCGGAGCCCCAGCGGATTTTATCTTAGGAGCTTTCAGCGTTGATCTGAGAATTTCTTTTCCAGGCCCTATCTGGAAACAGCCGGAGTTGGAGCGGGCCCGACTTAGAAACCAGACCGGGTCTAAGGTTGGACCGGTCCGATTTAGAAAGCCGACCGGGTGAAGGGTCGGACCAAGACAGGTTAGAAACTAGATTGGTTCTGGCCCTGACTGGTTCCGACTTCAGCCAGAGTAGGCCTAGCGTAAGATACAGCTGTGGTTTGAGATGGGACAAGCATGTTAACGTTACTGAAGATAATCTTGAATTACAGCGGCCACAAGGAGAATTTTTAACCCAGGTTAGTTTACATGCTTAGTAGGCGCCTCAAAGAAAAAGGGGTCTCAGCAAAACACTCACTATAAAGCATAGAGGAAAAACGATTTTTTCCCTCCTCTTCAATTTCTCATGACCAGAATGAGACCCACCGGCACACCCCGCTAGCTCCAGAGCCTGCAGCATCCTGAGGAAACTGACAGAACCCCGCAAACGGTAAGAATTCATATCGAAGTCAGCTATTCTAGGTTTCTATCTATAGTGCCTGGCTCAAAGAGGAAGGGAAAACTTCATGTCTTTTCCTTTCAGATTAGCAGGCAAACACAATGTGTAAGAATTAAATCTTTGAATTGGGACTTGTGAAATTGCTTTTGGATACCCACTGGTTGCTGATCCATTCTATCCCAGGGACGATTACTAATTCTTTTCGTTTTTTTAAAAAAAAATTAATTGAAGTATAGTTGATTTACAATGTTGTAAATTCCTGTATGTTCTTTTCAAATATTCTTTTCCATTATGATTTATCATAGAACTTTTTTTTTTAATTGTAGGATGTTTTACAATGTTTTGTTAGTTTCTACTGTACAATAACATGAATCAGCTGTGAAAAGTGAAAAAGTGAAAGTGTTAGTCGCTCAGTTGTGTCAGGCTCTTTGCAGGCCTATGGACTGGAGCCCACCAGGCTTCTCTGTCCATGGGATTCTCCAGGCAAGGATATTGCAGTGAGTAGCCATTCCCTTCTCCAGTGGATCTTCCCTACCCAGGGATCCAACCCTGTCTCCTGCAGGCAGATTCTTTACTGCCTGAGCTACCAGGGAAACCCCTGACTCCCTAATACAGCCAAATGAGTACAACTAATTGACTACTAATATAGCCAAATCAATACTAGTTTGACCCACCCTTAGACAGTGGTTGGAGAGACAAGTCAAAGTCTCAAGTCATTGTTTTTGTGCTTAGTTCTATTACAAAACGGCTACTTAACAGTAAGATAGGAGCAAAAAGACATCACTGTTCTCAGTACCTGATTTTCTAACTATCCTACCCCCAAGTGTTAAAACCTATACCAGTTGAAATTTACATGTATTTATCATCATCCAAAATCACTGTAGATGGTGATTGCAGCCATGAAATTAAAATACGCTTACTCCTTGGAAGGAAAGTCATGACCAACCTAGATAGCATATTCAAAAGCAGAGACATTACTTTGCCAACGAAGGTCCGTCTAGTCAAGGCTATGGTTTTTCCAGTGATCATGTATGGATGTGAGAGTTGGACTGTGAAGAAAGCTGAGCGCCAAAGAATTGATGCTTTTGAACTGTGGTGTTGGAGATGACTCTTGAGAGTCCCTTGGACTGCAAGGAGATCCAACCAGTCCATTCCAAAGGAGTTCAGTCCTGGGTGTTCATTGGAAGGACTGATGCTGAAGCTGAAACTCCAATACTTTGGCCACCTCATGCAAAGAGCTGACTCATTGGAGAAGACTCTGATGCTGGGAGGTATTGGGGGCAGGAGGAGAAGGGGATGACAGAGGATGAGATGGCTGGATGGCGTCTCCGACTTGATGGACATAAGTTTGTGTAAACTCCAGGAGTTGGTGATGGACAGGGAGGCCTGGTGTGCTGCGATTCATGGGGTCGCAAAGAGTTGGACACGACTGAGCGACTGAACTGAATGGCATCATCATACAGTATTTGATTTTACTAAGAACCAAATCCCAGTTTTGGTTGGGATTTGGTTAATGTAACATACAGGAAAGATCACAGACTTTGGGATAAATCAGAGGTTCAATTTCTAGATAAGTGAGTGTGGACAAGTTACTTTTTGAGAATCAGTTATATCACCTGAAAAAATCGGAAATAATGTAACATCCATCACAAAACATGGTTATAATTTTTTTAATGTGATGAGAAATTTTATATAATGTAGTATTAACCGTAATCACCATGCTGTACAGCGCATCCCCTTGATTTATTTATTTTATAACTGGAAGTTTGTACCTTTCACTTATTTCACCCACCTACCCACCCCATTTTTCTGGCAACCACCGATCTGTTCTGTAAGCTAAGAGTTTGTTTGTTTGATTTCTGTTCTATAAGCTGAGTTTGTTTGTTTGTTTGTTTGTTGTTGTTGTATTTTTTAAGATTTCATATGATATTTGTAAGATTATATGGTATTTGTCTTTCTCTGACATTTCTTTTAGTGTAATAGTCTCAGTGTCCATCCATGGTGTAGCAAATGGCAAAATTTCATTCTTTTTTTTATGAGTGAATAATATTCACTTATGTCATTTGCCTGAAACAGAATTGAAATTCAACTGTTCTTTTATAAACTAGTGATTTTGTATTATTGTACCTATCAAATGGATAAAATCTTTTTTTTTCTTTGAATTATTTTTTTTTAATTTTTTATTTTATTTTATTTTATTTTTTTTATTTTATTTTTTTAAATTTTAAAATCTTTAATTCTTACATGCATTCCCAAACATGAACCCCCCTCCCACCTCCCTCCCCTGAACATCTTTCTGGGTCATCCCCATGCACCAGCCCCAAGCATGCTGCATCCTGCGTCAGACATAGACTGGCGATTCAATTCACATGATAGTATACATGTTAGAATGTCATTCTCCCAAATCATCCCACCCTCTCCCTCTCCCTCTGAGTCCAAAAGTCCGTTATACACATCTGTGTCTCTTTCCCTGTCTTGCATACAGGGTCGTCATTGCCATCTTCCTAAATTCCATATATATGTGTTAGTATACTGTATTGGTGTTTTTCTTTCTGGCTTACTTCACTCTGTATAATCGGCTCCAGTTTCATCCATCTCATCAGAACTGATTCAAATGAATTCTTTTTAACTGCTGAGTAATACTCCATTGTGTATATGTACCACAGCTTGCTTATCCATTCATCTGCTGATGGACATCTAGGTTGTTTCCATGTCCTGGCTATTATAAACAGTGCTGCGATGAACATTGGGGTACATGTGTCTCTTTCAATTCTGGTTTCCTCGGTGTGTATGCCCAGCAGTGGGATTTCTCCAAAGAAGACATACGGATGGCTAACAAACACATGAAAAGATGCTCAACATCACTCATTATTAGAGAAATGCAAATCAAAACCACAATGAGGTACCACTTCACACCAGTCAGAATGGCTGCGATCCAAAAATCTGCAAGCAATAAATGCTGGAGAGGGTGTGGAGAAAAGGGAACCCTCCTACACTGTTGGTGGGAATGTAAACTAGTACAGCCACTATGGAGAACAGTGTGGAGATTCCTTAAAAAATTGCAAATAGAACTACCTTATGACCCAGTAATCCCACTGCTGGATAAAATCTTAAAATGAAAGCTGTAAGATGTGTTTCTGTGTGTCTGTGTACGTCTGTGTGCGATTTTTTTCTACCTCCTTTTGCATCGCCAAATTAATTTGTAAAGAGGTCTATTTAATTGACTTAAAGACAAGCATTTATGTAACTCAAGTAGTCTCTCAAAAATACAGAAACTAACCCACATATTTTTCAAATTCATGTAATCTAGGATAATCTTCAGAAAATAAAAGCTAGTTTGTTTGTTGATTTAATTAAGCCGGGCATGACTTTGGAGTTACCAGCATTAAAAATAAAACTTTTATTCTACATAAGCTTACTAAAAGTCAAATAACCTCGTATTGTCTCTGTTACAAAATTTGTCAGTAAGAAAGATAAAGTGGGATAATTGTTTAATCTTATCAGATTTTCATAAGTAAACATAATTGTTAGGATCTAGTAAATTAAACAAATTTAACTAGATTTATAAATGAACTACTTAACAATAATTATGCCTTTTGGTATGTTTACTTAAAAATAGTTTCCAAAGTCTTTTTGGTAACTTGAAATCTTAAAGTGATGCTCAGATAAGTTAAATGATGGATAGTAATTGCATATCTAGATTTCCAAATAAGATATTTCCAAATAAGATAAATACTAAAATATTAACTGAACATAGATATATCTACTTTTGATTTCCTTTTTATATAGGAAATAAGATATTTGGGTTTTATTGTTGAACATATCTTTTGCCACATTGGAAAATGTACTATGAGGAAGAATATAAATTATAAAATGTGTTTATGTTTGGTAGTCCACAGAATACTGTAATAAACAACCCTCATTTGCCTACATCTTAGTTTTTACTAGTGATTAAGGATTCTACAGCTTAAGATTTCTAACCAATATATGTAATGAAAACTATTTAAAATGGGGGTAAGAAAACAATATTGTATTAAAGGTAGGTAATAAAAGTAGAATAATTGATTGTTCCAGAATGAGAAAAAAAAAAAGAGTAAAGAACAAAGGACAAAATCTGAATGGATATGAAAAAGCTGTAGAAGGTTTGTGGGAAAGGAATCATGTGTGGTTAAGCTGAATAATATGTGTGGTCAAGCTAATATTGAAATGAATTTATTTAAGTTTTTTAAAAAATGAGTTTTATACTGGTCCAAAATTAAAATTTAGTTTTCTTTATTAAAAGAACAAGTTTTCCCTTTTTTGAGTTGAAGTGTACTTGGTTTACAATATGTGTTTCAGGTATCCAACATGGTGATTCAATATTTATACATTATACTCCCATTTAAAGTTATTGCAAAACAATGGCTATATTTCCTTGTGCCATGCAATGTAGTCTGTTGCTTGTTTATTTTCTACCTAGCAGTTTTTAACCTCATAATTCCCTTCCCTATCGTGCCACTCCCCTCTTCTTTTTCCCCACTGGTAACCACTAGTTTGTTCTCTATATCTGTAAGTCTGTTTCTTATATTCATTTTATTTGTTTTATTTTTTAGATTCCACATATAAGCTATAGAATATTTCTCTTTCTCTGATATATTTCACTAGTCATAATACACTCCAGATCTATCTATATTGTTACACATGGTAACAACCTTGCCAAAAATTGTTATTTGTAGATTATTTGATAATAACCATTCTAACAGGAATAAGGTGGTTCTCATTGTAGTTTTCATTTGCCTTTCTCTGATGATTAGTGATGTTGAGCATCTTTTCATGTTCCTGTTGGCCATCTGTATATCTTCTTTGGAAAATGCCTATTCAGGTCTTCTGCCCATTTTTTAATCAGATTGTTTGTTTTTTTGGATATTAGTTATGTATTATATATATACTTATATATTTTGCTACTTATATATTTTGGATATTAACCTCTTACTGGCCATATCATTCTCAAATATTTTCCTCCATTCAATAGATTGTCTTTTCATTTTGTTGGTGGTTTCCTGTGCTATGCAAAAGTTTTAAGTTTAATTAGGTCCCATTAAAAAGAATACATTTTTATTTGAGTATTAGTCTGCTCTTTGTCTTTATCAGGTTTTGCATTACTTTAGAAAACTTGGTCTTTTCAATATTTCAAGAGCTAAATTCTGTTTGCTGTTGCTGTTGCTAAGTCGCTTCAGTCGTGTCCGACTCTCTGCGACCCCATAGACGGCAGCCCACCAGGCTCCCCCGTCCCTGGGATTCTCCAGGCAAGAACACTGTTACAATTATGTAATCTTCTTTATTTGCCTTTAAAATTATCTATTGCCACTTTAGTAAAATAGATAATTGTTATTTCATAATAATCTGTGGCCCTGTTCATTTAGATGCTCAAACCTTTTGATGTTTTGAAAACTTCTCAAAATCAAATTCTAAATGGAGTGAGTATTTTTCACCTCAAGTTAACTTTGAAATTCCCCAGTGGGCCCCTGGAGAATGTCAAACAATTTGCCTCTCTCCTTATAAAAGAGATGCTAAGTTATAAATGTTATATTTATTTGGTACATTAAATGACACAAGAAGAATTGCCAATAAGTGATGATGTTTTCTTATGTATTTGTATTTGTCTGTTGGCAGGTCAGCAATAAAAGTGTTCTAGAAATTTTAAGAAATTTCTAAAAATCTGATGTATTTTGATATATTCTCAATCACCATTCCAGTTATTATCTTAACATATTGCTTGTCACAGAAATAACCAAAGTTCATCATCAGTTCTATTACAATTAACTCATTAAATTTTTAACCATGGACATTTTTAAGTCTTTGTCATCTACAGATAGTTGTCCTTTTATCCTAATGCTTTTACAAAAATAAGACTTATGGAAAGAATTCTACCAAGCACTTTTAACCAATGATACTGCTGCCAAATTATGAGTTGAAACTTCACAACTGAAGATGTACGTTCCACCTGACATTTGGTCTTGTATGAATGCTAGAAGCCTCAACATCAAATTGCCTAGGAAGAAGCAGCTGACTCTCTGACCATCCTTTTCCTGATTTGTTTGCCGTGAAACCCTTTATAATTCTTTTGTTCACCTTTTTTTTTCTTCCTCTGGCCTCGAAAGATAATGTCACTGTTCACGTATCTCAGGTTATTGTAAGGATATTGATAATCCAACCCCCAAATGACATTTGGGTTTGCCACAATATTAGTGATCCTGTAGTTTTTCCCATCACAAACTTCTCCCTAGTTTCCAGAGTCTCAGTTTCTCTGGAACAATCTCAGCTTCCTCTCTATCATGCCAGACTCCTAACCCTTATGGTCTATTTCCCTGCCTCTGGTTAAAAATTCTAACAGAACCTTGCATTCAGACTCTGGACAAAGAGGGGAGACACAAGGCAAGAGTAACCAGAATAAAACCACCAGTGCAGTCTTAGACCTTAAACTTTCCTGACCTCCACGGCTGTCACCTTTCCAGTCCTGAGACACAGATTCAAACGAGAATTACCAGGAGGCATAGATGTTTCAAAATTAGTTTCCTTTGACAGATCTCTACTGTGTCTTGGCTTGAAGTAAGTACAAATAAAGCTGTCATAAGGAATCTCTCTCTCATTTTTGAATATATTGCAGAATCTTCTGTTAAAGCTACAGATGCCTAATAAATATCCGTAGACTCTCTGGTCAAAGTTGTTATTGATAATAGGAGAGCCCCTGACTATCAGATATCTTTTATCAGAGCAGGGAGGTGTTTGAACTGTGGCCAGCACTGTACTGCACTTGGACTGAGACTTCTGGGGAAATTGCGATTCAGCTACATAACCCGCCTGCAATGAGGAAGACCTGGGTTTGATCCCTGGGTTGGGAAGATCCCCTGAATAAGGGAACAGCTACCCACTCCAGTATTCTGGCCTCGAGAATTGCATGGTAAGAGGAGCCTGGCAGACTACAGTCCATGGGTCTCAAAGAGTTGAACACGACTGAGCGACTTTCACTTTCTTTCACTTTACATAAGATTACTGAACAAGCCAGCTGGCTTAAGAAAGTGACTCCTTCATTGGGGTCTTTCTTTGATTTAATCCTAATAGTTTAAATCTTAGGGACCATGGTTCTGAAGTACACTCCAGAAATTGAGACTTATCCTGCTTATAATAATCACAGTAGTCTTCCTGATGTGCTCTAGTCTCTCAAAAGCTTTAAATGCATGCTTGCAGCAGCTCACCCCAAGCAAATAATCTCCCTAAGACTAGAACATTAGAAAAAAAAAAAAAGAGAGAGAGAGAGAGAGAGAATGACCATCTTATAGAATGTGAACTCAGCATCATGGTCTGTGAATGCCGCACAGAGATTTAACAAAAACTAAGAATGCCAGAGTAGTAGCTGAGAGTAAAGTTGACGCCTTAAAAGTTGATCATATCTCTGAGACTGAGAGGCTGATAAAAAGGGGAGAATTTTTAAAAAACAAGACAAGTCGTGCAAAATAGAATTCCTTTTGTTAAATCCCACATCACCAAACTGAGGCTCTAATTATACTTTAAACTCTCCCAGAAATAGCATTTTAAACTAGTCAATCAAAAGTTTCCTGATTAGCACTAGTTAGGTAATCTGCGTAACAGATCCTTGCTATTCCTAAAGGAAGGTAGCTTTGCTGTAACCAACCCACTTTTTTTTTTTGCCTGATATAAATTCTTGTTCCTGTTCCCTTCTGCCTATAAAAGTCTTTAATTGTGTACAGCTCCTTAGAGTTCCTTTTTATCTGCTAGATTAGATGCTGCCTGATTCAAGTTTATTTCTGCTCAATAAACTCTTAAAATCTCTAATATGCTTTAGTTTATCTTCTAACAATACTATTGTTAAAGAAAAAATTATCCTGACACTTGTAAAAATAGCAAGAAAGGCTTTGTTCAAGGCTATTTCAATAGATGTCAAGACTATTGCAACAGGGGAGAGAAACCAAGCTCAACACCAAACATAGCAAAGACAGATGGGGATTTATAGTCAACAAGCAGAGTGAGAGGGTTCAGTTCAGTTCAGTTCAGTTCAGTCGCTCAGTCGTGTCCGACTCTTTGCGACCCCATGAATTGCAGCACGCCAGGCCTCCCTGTCTATCACCAACTCCCAGAGTTCACTCAGACTCACGTCCATCGAGTCAGTGATGCTATCCAGCCATCTCATCCTCTGTCATCCCCTTCTTCTCCTGCCCCCAATCCCTCCCAGCATCAAAGTCTTTTCCAATGAGTCAACTCTTCGCATGAGGTGGCCAAAGTACTGGAGTTTCAGCTTTAGCATCATTCCTTCCAAAGAAATCCCAGGGTTGATCTCCTTCAGAATGGACTGGTTGGATCTCCTTGCAGTCCAAGGGACTCTCAAGAGTCTTCTCCAACACCACAGTTCAAAAGCAACAATTCTTCGGCACTCAGCCTTCTTCACAGTCCAACTCTCACACCCATACACCACTACCGGAAAAACCATAGCCTTGACTAGACGGACCTTAGTCGGCAAAGTAATGTCTCTGCTTTTGAATATACCATCTAGGTTGGTCATAACTTTTCTTCCAAGGAGTAAGCGTATTTTAATTTCATAGCTGCAATCACCATCTGCAGTGATTTTAGAGCCCCCAAAAAATAAAGTCTGACACTGTTTCCACTGTTTCTCCATCTATTTCCCATGAAGTGATGGGACTGGATGCCATGATCTTCGTTTTCTGAATGTTGAGCTTTAAGCCAACTTTTTCACTCTCCTCTTTCACTTTCATCAAGAGGCTTTTTAGTTCCTCTTCACTTTCTGCCATAAGGGTGGTATCATCTGCATATCTGAGGTTATTGATATTTCTCCTGGCAATCTTGATTCCAGCTTGTGTTTCTTCCAGAGAGGGTTAATGGATGGAAAATTACTGAGAGGAAACATCAAGAGCAGGGGGATTCTTGCTAACCTGACTTAACAGAATTCTTATGGAAAGCAAGCCAGGATTATCAGATATCAGTCATGGGAGATAAGGAATTTGATCATATGTTGAAGGTGATAAGAGTCTCATTAAAGTGATTTAAGCAGGAATTTAGCTACAACTAGACTATAACAGCCAAAGATAAGACCCAAAGTCGAGGCCTTGTTGAAAAGATGGCTCAGAGGAGTTTGTCTAAGGTTTGATTAAAACAAGAGTGTCACTACACTGATGCTGCTTTGCTAAATTGTAAAGATTCAGAGTATCTTCAAGTCAACTTGCATGATTGTAAAGACAACCATGCATGATGTACCAGGAAGCTCTCTGATGATTTTTGAGAATCAGCCCTCCCACTCACCTTCTTGGATTGCTAGGGTATGTCACTTTTCTGCTCATGGCCAGTTTCCTCATGTGTAAAATAGGAAAATATCTGCGTTAATGGACTTTTTGTGTAGCAGATAAGATGGCCTATTGAAAATGCCTTGAAAACTCTAATTTGCTGTGCAAATGAAAGGTACTTTTATTTTCAAGAATGCCTGACTGTTCCTTATTCCAGTGAGTCAAGTCGCTACCAGCCTGATGCCTTCCATACCTCAGACTTAAGGAGCTGTTAACCTGCCATAACTCCCTCTGTATTTTGTTAATGACTGTATTGCAATCTTTATTATTTTGTCTTGCAATTATCTAGTTACACAGCTTTTCATTCCACAGCTCTCTCCCAAGACAGGCAGCTTACGTCATTCTTCTTTGTGTTCTTGGTTCCTGTGGCACATATTTCAGCTTCAATGAGTCTTTGCTGAAAAGACAAATACTTATTTCTTGGTTCCAAGAACGTCTACTAAGAGTTCTTTGTTTCTCTAGTTTTCCTAAAGCAGCATCTTCCAGCAACCAAAGTAATTCTCTTCCTGGTTCTCCTTTTATGTTAGCAGACTAGAGTGAAATCACATATTACATAGAGTTTGTATTTAAGAAGAGCATGTTAAACAAAAATCATATGTAGTCAAAATTGTCTTTGAAAAAGGCCTTTAGTAGCCCTTTGTTTCTCTTTTGCAACCTCTTTCATTAGGTCACTGAAAGCAAAATAAATAAACAAAATAAAATGAAAGAGGATTTCCCATGCAATCTTTTAAGTGAGCAAAGCTATTTATATCTATAAGTTAAACATATATATGCTGGTGTTGTCTTGCACTGTTGGGCTCTACCTAGTTCCCCTCCTCTGATTTTTCTCTTCCTCTCAGCTGGAACCTTGTCATTCTTGTTTTCAGTTCAAACTAACTACATTAGTTTCTGTCAAAGGCAAGAGAACTCAATGTTATGGTTCACCATGTGGGCAACTAGTAGCAAATTGTTGTCCCAACTAATTTGGCTAGACCCTGATTATTAGCCCCAATTACATTAGTGGATGTTTACTTTCTTCCCAAGGCCACATTCTCTGCCTCATGCTTCATCAGTTAACTGCATCCCTGCATTTCCCTTGATGCATCAACCTCTGTGTGAGGAACTGCCCAGGACCCTGTTCCTCTGGGTGATGGCAGTGGATTTACAATTGCTAATCACCTCTTCCTCATATAGATGGGAACTACCTTTACCTACATTGTCAACAAATCCATCAAGTGCCACTTCTTAAGTTTTAAATGGTACTCTCAGCCCCAAGCCCAACAGCTGGATCTAGATCCTCACTTTCCTATCATGCTACTGTGAATCTCATCATCATATCATGAATCTAACTCAATTGAAGCTCAGATGATTGGGTAACTTTTTAGAGACCAGATTATATTGACAACCACAACTCATATAGTATAAACAGGATTAAACCTTTTACACAAGAATCATGTATTAAACAATAGCAGATTTCTTCACACATCAACTGTCTGGTGGATCTTTTTATGAAAATGAATAACCAAAAATTTGTCTTCAAAGCATTAATTCTTTGAGTCATAAAGAGATATTTTAATTAGGGAACAGAATCCAACATTGGATTTAACTCATAACCTTCCAATATACTCAAAAGGTGTTGCTGAACGGTCTGTTAGGAGAAAATTAGGAGGAATGAGAGCCATATTGTCGTTACTATGAGATCTGTTGAAGAAAAGTGATTAATTTCAAAGTCTGACTCCAGATATGAGATTGATTGTCTTCAGTTTATAATGTTTATGTACCATATCTGTACTTGTGGGGGAATCCTCATGTGAAAACAGTGACTTATCAAACAATTTAATTTTCTGTTTTCTTGGAGAACTTCCAGCAGTGTATGATTTTTTAAGAAATACATATATACACATATGTACTGTTCTGTATCTTGAATTAGATTTTAAATGTGTTGGAAGTAGGCTACAAAATCAGATCCAAGAATGAGGTGATGGTGAAAATTTGGACTTACGTGACAGACCGAAATGAGAACTGGCTCATTTGCGTAGTTTCAGTCTCCAAACACCTGAACTATGATAAGAAATATGCCTTATTTTACATAATAACATGATTTGAATTAATTCTTTCCTACTGCCTGTTTCTCCTGCAGGCAGTTTCAATACCTCTGACCCAACTGCACAAACATAGCAGAATCATTGAGTCTTTATAGGCTCTTGGTTGTGTAAAGAAACAGCAATAAAAATCAAAGTGAGCTTTAAGAGTGTCATGTGAAAGGCTGGCCACATTTTGAAAGATATTTGCTTTTTTCCATTCAAAATCATCACTTCTAAGGGGAAAAAAAATGAGATTCAAAAAACATGATTGTATTTCCATTGATGTCTCATTATTACTAAGAGTCCTGTGTAGTTCTAACATTCACTACTTTGTTATATGAATTCATGGAACAGTATAAACACTCTGACACTTAACTCAGGCTCTTATCAACCATATGCATGCCTTTCTAGTCTGATCTGTTATCAACATAGAATTTGAGAAACAAAAGATTCAATAACTAAATTTAATTTATCAAATAGGTTCAAAGCATGTATAGTTAGAGGTATTAGGTAGCAGATTTATTCTGTGCACTTTATAAAAACAGAAAAACAGCATTGTTCAGAGAATAAAAGGTTGAGCAATGTATTTTCTGAGGTAATGGTTCAAAGGGGCCTGGCTCAGGAGAGGGAAAAAAAAAAGTATGTACAGCATGATTTTTCCTTGAAGCCCTTTTCAACGTTTTACAAATCATGAAATACTTTACTAATCTGCTTTCCTGATTCTGTGGTCTTAGCTTTTAAGTCATACACTTAAAGAATAAAAATATATATATATATTCTCTCTACTGTTCTCAGCCTTGAGAAAAATTCTGTCGCAAGTTTACTTAAGTCATTGGTATTTTGATGGAGACCAGATAAGACTGTATGTTCCTCATGAAGATGTCGTGTGGAAACACAGCATGTACAGACTCACATTAAGAAAGAGTTATCAATAATCTGAAGAAAACTGGGCTTTCACAAACATCAAAACAGGAAGACAATGGTATGAAAGTAACCGAAGAGTCAGTTACTGGGGATGCTTTCTATTGTTACCACTATCAGCCCACTAGAATTAACAACAACAACAAAAAAGGTTCGTTTGTTTGTTTGTTTCCTGTGAATACTGTTGGCAAAGGGAAGAAAGCTTTTTCAATGGGTCCAAGATCAGCTTTTTCCTTTTTGTTTTAATTGCCTGGGAATCAACCATCATTTCATTTCTGGATTCATTCCACTAATTTATAGCCTAGAAGCACACACTGGGCTTAATTCATGGAGAGCCAAGCTAACCTCCTATCTGAGCTCTCTTAACCTCATAATTCAAATTCCCCCAGTGATGGGGAAATTTAAAGGACAATTATTTTCTCTCGGGATACTGGCCTCAGACAGCTAAGATGCGTATGAAAGTAATAATTTCAGTGGGCCCAAACTCTTGCATCTTCCCTTTCATGGAAAAGCACTAAATTCCTTAACTTGAGATATCTGGTTTTCTTTCATTAACAATAATCTTTTTTGGTGTTCAAGCTACCTGCCCTTTGTTGCAAGACTTCTGAATAACCTGGGTCCTCCTCTCACCTCCTTGGAGCAGTTCTCCCAGAGTTACTTGAGATGCTATCTCCCAGGCTTAAGCACTAAAACTTTTCACTAAAGAAAACATGACTCTCAACTTTTAGGTTATAACCATTTTTTATGTCAGTAAGAGCGTGTCATCAATTCCAGAATGTGACTGTATACAAATGACCCTAAACTATTTCTTGATTTAGAAGATTTATATTTCTATAAAATAGAAATTTATATTGCTATATAACAGATTTATATTTCTATATAACAGAAATTTTCTAATTTCTATATATTAGAAAAATATATATTTTCTAACCACTTTTCTATAGTCTTCCCTAACCATCTGGATTTGCTAATACTCTATTTTAGAAGCAGTAAGATTATTAGATATTACCTATGTAAGCATATGTTTAGAATATGACAGTTTTATGTAATAAATTTAATCAATCTGTAAATTGAATATATTAGTAACTGCAGTTAATATTGCAAAATCCTCAAAGTTCAGTTGACATATGGCTCCCATTGATTAGAGCTTATCTTATATCAATAAAGAATGAAACTCATTTATCAAAAAGTTTTGACAATTTATGTCTATAGTAAGAACGGCTTAATTTTTGCATAATTATATAATCCTGGATAAATGAATGAAAAAATAATTTGAGTTTTATTTTTGAAGCTTTTGCCTTTTTATACATAGGAAAGTGAATTCAATGGTTAATAAATACAAAAAATTACTATTATTCATTCAGGATTATCTATATAGCTCATTATTTTTATAAAACTATATCAGCCATCAATTTATTTCAAAGCTATCACAAACAAAATTACTTAAAATTTTCCTCGCTAACTAAAGTTAATACTAAATTACTTGTTATTGAAGTGGTAGAGAAAATAAGTCTTTGGTGAAATTCAGATATTTTGATATCTAAATAATAAGTCAGATAGACTTCAAGAACAGGGACAGGGTATAAATCCTAATTGTTTTAGGGCAATTTTTCTTTTAATATTGTGCTTTTTGTGGTTTTCATCTGTCAAAGGAATTTATGATCTGTAAATTGTCAGCATAAACATATTAGTAATTCTTTGCAAGTATTTATGAAAACTTTGGGCAAGATTATTGTGCAGATCTGAATTCAGATACCTTATGATCGGCCATAGAATCTTTAACATAGAAGTGGCATTCAAGATGGTATATTACATATGAGCTTTGCTTCCAGGGTCAAAATTCACTCATGCCTTTCTGTTGCATTCTTGTATTGCAGAGACCAGAAAGCTAAAAATTTTCCTGATTCTCAGGGAGCTCCCCAGTGGCCTAGTGTTTAGGATTCTGGGCTTTTGATGTCAGGGCCAAGGTTCAATTCCTGGTTAGGGAACTAAGATCCTACAAGCCACATGATGTGGCCACACCAAAAAAATTCCCAATTTCCCGATAGCCATCACTCTGAATGGGATTTGATTTTATATATATTCAGATGCATTAGTACAAGTTTTGAGTTGATTTTGTGTTCAGTGCCTGTTCAGTCTCTCAATTGTGTCCGACTCATTGCAATCCCATGGGCTGTAGCCCACAAAGCTCCTCCGTCCATGGAATTTTCCAGGCAAGAATACTGGAGTGAGTTGTCACTTCCTCCTCCAAGGAATCTTCCCAGTCCAGGGATCAAACCAACATCTCTTTCTGTTTCCTGCATTGGCAGGCAGATTCTTTACTACTGCTCCACCTGGGAAGCAGAAGCACTGATGTAAGATTTGAATTTAATTCAGAACTGAGTTATTTAGAACAAAAGGTAAGACATCCATTTTCAGGTGTAGATTATAGTAAATGTAACATTTCATAACAACTTTACCAATGGTTGAAAAATTTGACAGCCAGCCTTCTCAAACTTAGTGATGGTAGTGAGACTCTGGAACTGATAGTTGTAAAAGTGACATCTTAGTTACACCAGCAACAGCATCTTGCTCATAGCAAAGTTGCTGCTCTTGTAATTGTCTGGTTCTGTAAGTTTTAATTTCTACCACAGAGTCATTCTTCCCAGAGAACAGAGGTTTAGGGAGTCTTTGTCCAACTGAGACACACCTATAAAATCTGGTTAAGTGTTGCAAAATGACACGTGAGCTACAGCCCAGTCAAAGTAGCCTGTTAAAACAGATGAAGAAACTAAGCTCAGAGAGGTTAAAGACCTGTCCTTGGGTCACATCCTAGGAAACTGCTGTGAGAGAAATTCAAATTTAGTATGACTCAGGCCAGAAGGCAGTAGTACATCAACACTACTGGTTAAAATATTGAAATATCTCTGTAACGATTGGTAGTCACTGCCTTGAGTCCCCTGTATGCCCCTAACCCTTTTCCTAGGACCCAGGGGACTTTCTAACCAGCTAGAATTAAATAAATAATGCCCAGTACAGCAGAGGTCATTAGAATTTTAGCCATTTCTGATACTATGGCTTGTGCCATCTAAATTGCTAAATATTTGTATTTTTCACTCCTGGGTATAACTCAGCAGGCAGGTGCTTTCTCCCATACCAAGTTATGTTTTTGCTTAATACTTCATTGAATTCAACAGGATACTTAGATTTCAAACTGCAATAATGCAGTTTTTATTTTTTATCTCTGCTTAGAACAATAATGCCATTACTGTTTGTAGAGGAGGGAGACACTTGGCAATCCTCTTGTCATCAAAGGTAGCTTATCCAAAGATGTCAATCTATAAAATTTTATTTTTGACAGGTGGATAGCAGTCTTATAGCTCTGGTGAAATGCTTAAAAAACTGAAAAATGAATTTGAGAGGAAAGCCATCTCTCTTGGCACTAATTATAGATACAGAGTATAGTCCTGAACACATAAGATTGTATAATTTTCAGATTTGTAAAGATTCAAGAGAAAATAAGCTAAAGACCATTAAGCTAGTCAGTGCTATGCAACTGAGTTATTTTACTTCAGGAAGCACTAGGTGTTATGACTCAATTCTTTACATTTATACCTCTTGGCACCTGGGTTTGACAGCTGTATTTAGCAATAAATGTACAGAATAACTCTCTTCCTACTATTGCTTTTGTTATCATAAATTACTCCCAAATTGTCAAAATGTAAAATTCCCCAGACTTTGTAGGCCCTTGATCAATAATTAGTGAGTCATTACACAAATACTGCTGGGATGACCAGCCTTTGTCCGAGAAGTGGAAGATAGATTTTTCTATCTTTCCTGGCACCTAATTCAGCTGTAAAATAAGTGTGTCATAATTTATTTAAAGTTCAGGGAAAAGAGAAAGCCCAAGAGTTCCTGAAGTGTAGTGTACTTACCTCATGGAAAAATTATAACTGGTGGATAACTGCTGCTGCTGATTTTAAAAAGTGATACTAAACATGATAGCATAATGGATAAGAGTAGACACTGGAGAAGCCACACAATTCTCAAAACAAAATACAAACGTTCCCATCTCTAGGCTTCATGGTTTTACTAGGAGAATTCAAGAAAGAGTTAGAACAAAAGCATTCTTTTTAAATATTAATATAGTTAAAAAATAATGCTTGATATTCACATAAGTATGGCAAAATGAAATGCACATTTATTCCACTCTGTCCTAAAACCTTGTTAACATAAAGAGTATAAGTAAAAATAAAGGATACTGCCCCCATAATCAAATAGAATGGGAAAAGAGAAGATAGAAAAAAGTTGATAATAAAAATTTAGATGATGGAAATAGGAACTCACTTAGCAGAATGATGGAAAGTGAAACTACGTACTTTATTTATCATTTGCTAAATATAACATTTATTGCCAGGTGGTGCAGTGGTAAAGAATCTGCCTGCTAATGCAGGAGACACAAGAGATGCAGGTTCTGTCCTTGGGTTAAGAATATTCCCTAGAATAGGAAATGGCAACCCACTCCAGTATTCTTGCCTGGGAAATTCTATGAACAGAGAAGAGCCTAGCAGGCTACAGTCCATGGGGGTCACAAAGAGCTGGACATGACTGAGCAGCTGAGCACACAAATATTTATTGAGCATCTACTATAAGCAATGAATTAAAAAGGCAAAATTATGCCCTTATGGCACTTGAATAGAGGAAGCTACTGAGAAGAAAGTTGATTTGTATTGCAAAACCATAGAGAAGCTGAAAACAAATTTAGGGCATAGAGTGACCCTGTGGTACTGAAAATGTAAGTGAGGGAAGGTGCTAGAAATAAGTGGAGAGGGAAAAAGTCAATTTAAGGGACAATTCAATTAGATTCCTTCTCCTACCGAGCATAACTAGTGTCTTGTATCAACCTTCCAAGTGTAAGAAATATGTCTCCCGCTTCCCTTCCATCTTCCAAACTTTGAGCAAAATGACTTGTGCAATCAGTGCCAACAGAGAACCATATCAAGTGGGGCATTCTGGGAAATATAATTTCAGTTTTAATTGATAGAGTGCAAAATTACAGCAAGAAAGATTTGACATTCAGATAGGAGACC
Organism: Ovis canadensis; assembly: GCF_042477335.2. NCBI lineage: Eukaryota > Metazoa > Chordata > Mammalia > Artiodactyla > Bovidae > Ovis > Ovis canadensis. Next base: position 132,281,405 of record NC_091247.1, on the reverse strand, counting down.
CAGAAATGAGTGAAGAAATACTAGTTTGAGGATAATAAAGGAACGTCCAAGGAAAAAACAACTGAGTAGAACGCCTAGAAATAAATCAATCCAGATTGGAGCAAGAGGCACAGGGCTTCAAGAAATATGGATTTAAAAAAATATGAATTCAAGTGAACTGATTAACTCATGTATTTGATTATAATCAGAGGTGTTTTAAGTTCTTGTTGGAGCACAATTAAAACTATAGGAAAAAGATAATAAATGTACAAGAAACAAAGTGTAATCATAATATTCTGCACTGCTCAGTTGTTAACATTATTTATATCACTATAATCCTGTCTTCATTGAGCGATTATTCAACAAAAATTAAGAAGAAATATACAGAGAGATAAGGAAAAGTAGTATTAGAAAATGAAAGCAATTGCATTCATGGTAGGCAATCAGAATATAGCATGTAAGCTCTTTTAATTAATAGACTTTAAGAACAGGGGTTCAATCCCTGGGTTGGTAAGATCCTCTGGAGAAGGGAATGGATACCCACTCCAGTATTCTTGCCTAGAGAATTCCACGGACAGAGGAGCCCGGTGGTCTACAGTCCACAGGGTCACAAAGAGTCAGACACACTGAGCAACTAATACTTTCACTTTACATTGACAAAAAAAATGAGCTTATAGTACAGAATTCTCAAGAATCCTTCACACACACATACAGTTTCCTCTATTATTCATATATTACTTTAGTATATGTGTTACAATTAATGGCCCAATATTGATGATCATTACTAACTGAAGTCTATAGTTTAAAGTTTACGCTTTGTGTTAGACAGTCCTGCAGGTGAAGGAAGAGGGTAAAATGTGTAATGTCAAGTATCTGCCATTACAATATCATAAGAATGGTTTTCCTATGCTAAAATTCCCCCTATATTTCACTTATGTATCTCTTCCTCTATCACCCAAACCTTTGACAATCACTTCTAGGTATACTGTCTTTATATTTTTGTCCTTTTTAGAATGTCAGATAGTTGGAATCATATAATAGTCAGCCTGTTCAGACTGGCTTCTTTCACTTAGCATTATGCATTTAAGTTTTCTCTATGCCGTTTTGTTGCTTAATAGCTCACTCATTTATTTTTTATCATCAGTTAATATTTCATTGTAGGGATATACCATAGATTTTTCATTCATTTACCTATGAAATGACATTTTGGTTGCTTCTCATTTGAGGTAATTGTGAGTAAAGCTGCTATAAACATTTATGTACAAATTCTTACACAGACATAAGCTTTCAACTCAAGGATAAATACCTAGGAGAATGATTGCTGTGTAATATGTTAAAATTATGTTTAGATTTGAAAGAAACTGCCAAACTGTTTTCCAGAGTGGCTGGACAATTTGCATTCCTATTAGCAATGCATGAGCCCTCCTGTCACTCTGCATCCTTACCAGCACTGGCTGCTGTGATATTTTGAATTTTAACCATTTTGATACATGAGTAGTCTATCCAATTGCCGCTTTAATTTGCAGATCCCTTATGACATGATGCCGAATGTCTTCATATGCTTAGTTGCTATCTGTATATCTTCTTCAGCGAGATATCTCCTCACATCTTTTCCCCATTCTTAAATTGGATTGTTTGTTTTTCTTGTTGTTGAGTTTTAGGAGTTTTTTTTTTATTATTATTTTAGAGGTAAGTCCTTTATCAGGTATGTGTTTTGCAAATATTTTTTCTCAATCTGTTGCTCATAGTTTATTTTTCTGAAGGGTTCCCTTTATAGAACAGAAGTTTTAATTTTAATACAGTCTAACATACATACATTTTTTTTTTCTTTAAGGATTATACTTACAGTGTTGTATCTGAAAACTCAAGTAAACCTAAATGTTCTCCTTTTGTTTTCTAGAAGCTTCATAGTTTTTGTTTTCCATTTAGGTGCCTGATCCTTTTGGATTTAATTTTTGTTAAAGTTTAAAGCCTGTCTAGATTCTTTTTTTGTTGTTTGTTTGTTTAATGTGGATATCCAATTATTCTGGCTCATTTGTTGAAAAAATTTGTTCTTTGTTCATCTACTTGCTTCATTCCTATGTCAAAGATCAGTTGACTATATTTGTGTGGGTCTATTTCTAGTCTCTCTTTTCTCTTCTGATCTATTTGTTCATCATTCTCCAGTGACATGCTGTTTTGATTGTTGTTTATCACTAAGTTGTGTCCAACTCTGTGCAACCCTGATGGACTCCTCCAGGCTCCTCTGTCCATGGTATTTTTCAGGGAAGAATACTGAAATGGGTTGCCATTTCCTTCTCCAGGGGATCTTCCCAACCCAAGGATCAAGCCCACATTATCTGCATTGCAGGCAGATTCTTTACTGCTGAGCCACCAGGGAAGCCCACTGTCCTGATTACTATAGCTCTAAAGTAAGTCTAAATTCAGTGATATCATTCCTCCAGTTTTGTTCTTAAGTATTGTGTCGGCCATCCAGGATCTTTTATCTTTTCAAACAAATTTTATAATCAATGTGTTATATTTGAAATAACACATTGGCATTTTGATTGGGATTGCATTGAATCTGTAAATCAAGTTGAGAATAGATATCTCAACAATATTGCATCCTCTTACTCATGAACATGGAATATATCTCCATTTATCTTGATCTTCTCTGATTTCTTTCATCAACGATTTATAGTTTTTTTCTCAAATATAGTTCCTGTCAATTTTTTGTTAGACTTATGTCTAACTACTTCATTTTATAATGCTACTGTGAATGCTATTATATTTTAAATTCCAGATTCCAAACTTTGTTATTAGCATATTGGATAGCAGTTGACTTTTGTATGTTTGTATTCTACAAACATTCTATAATAGATTATTAGTTTCAAAGACTTTGTTTTTTTGGTCAGCTATGAGATTTGTATGTATATGATTATGTCATCACCAAACAAATGCAATTTTATTTCTGCCTTCACAGTCTGTATTGTGACCCACACAGTCAAAGGCTTTGGCATAGTCAATAAAACAGAAGTAGATGTTTTTCTGGAAGTCTCTTACTTTTTCTATGATCCAGTAGATATTGGTAATTTGATCTCTGGTTCCTCTGCCTTTTCTAAACCTAGCTTGAACATCTGAAAGTTCACAGCCACATATTGCTGAAGCCTGGCTTGGAGAATTTTGAGCATTACTTCATTAGCTTGTGAGATGAGTGCAATTGTGCAGTAGTTTGAGAATTCTTTGGGTTAGGGTTAGGGTTAGGGTTAGGGTTAGGGTTAGGGGTAGGGTTAGGGTTAGGGTTAGGGTTAGGGTTAGGGTTTCTAATTGCCTTTCTTTGGGATTGGAATGAAAACTGACCTTTTCCAGTCCTGTGGCCACTGCTGAGTTTTCCAAATTTGCTGGCATATTGAGTGCAACATCATCTTTTAGAATTTGAAATAGCTCAACTGGAATTCCATCACCTAAACTAGCTTTGTTCATAGTGATGCTTTCTAAGGCCAGTCTGACTTCACATTCCAAGATGTCTGGCTATAGGCGAGTGATTACACCATCATTATTATCTGGGTCATGAGATCTTTTTTATACAGTTCTTTTGTGTATTCCTGCCACCTCTTCTTAATATCTTCTGCTTCTGTTAGGTGCATACCATTTCTGTCCTTTATGGAGCCCATCTTTGCATGAAATGTTCCCTTGGTATCTCTAATTTTCTTGAAGAGATCGCTAACCTCTCCCATTCGATTGTTTCCTCTATTTCTTTGCATTGATCACTGAGGAAGACTTTATCTCTCCTTGCTATTCTTTGGAACTATGCATTCAAATGGATATATCTTTCCTTTTCTCCTTTGCCTAAATGGGTATATCATTCCTTTTCTCCTTTGCCTTTTGCTTCTCTTCTTTTCACAGCTATTTGTAAGGCCTTCTCAGACAGCCATTTTGCTTTTTTGCATTTCTTTTTCTTGGGGATGATCTTGCTCCCTGTCTTCTGTACAATGTCTTGAACCTCCGTCCATAGTTCATCAGGCACTCTATCTATCACATCTAGTCACTTAAATCTATTTCTTATTTCCACTGTATAGTCACAAGGGATTTGATTTAGGTCATACCCGAATCGTCTAGTGGGTTTCCCCATTTTCTTCAATTTAACTCTGAATTTGGCGATAAGGAATACCAGACACCTGACCTGCCTCTTGAGAAACCTATGTGCAGGTCAGGAAGCAACAGTTAGAACTGGACATGGAACAACAGACTGGTTCCAAATAGGAAAAGGAGTACGTCAAGGTTGTATATTGTCACCCTGCTTATTTAATTTCTATGCAGAGTACATCATGAGAAACGCTGGACTGGAAGAAGCACAAGCTGGAATCTAGATTGCCAGGAGAAATATCAATAACCTCAGATATACAGATAACACCACCCTTATGGCAGAAAGTGAAAAGGAACTCAAAAGCCTCTTGATGAAAGTGAAAGAGAAGAGTGAAAAAGTTGGCTCAACATTCAGAAAACTAAGATTATGGCATGTGGTCCCATCACTTTATGATTGGGAAATAGATGGGGAAACAGTGGAAACAGTATCAGATTTTATTTAGGGGGCTCCAAAATCACTGCAGATGGTGATTGCAGCCATGAAGTTAAAAGACGCTTACTCCTTGGAAGGAAAGTTATGACCAACCTAGATAACATATTAAAAAGCAAAGACATTACTTTGTCAACAAAGGTCCATCTAGTCAAGGCTATGGTTTTTCCAGTGGTCATGTATGGATGTGAGAGTTGGACTGTGAAGAAAGCTGAGCACCTAAGAATTGATGCTTTTGAATTGTGGTGTTGGAGAAGACTCCTGAGAGTCCCTTGGACTGCAAGAAGATCCAACCAGTGCATTCTAAAGGAGATCAGTCCAGGGTGTTCATTGGAAGGAATGATGCTAAAGCTGAAACTCCAATACTTTGGCCACCTCATGCAAAGAGCTGACTCATTGGAAAAGACTCTGATGCTGGGAGGGATTGGGGGCAGGAGGAGAAGGGGACGACCGAGGATGAGATGGCTGGATGGCATTACCAACTCGATGGACGTGAGTTTGAGTGAACTCCAGGAGTTAGTGATGGACAGGGAAACCTGGTGTGCTGCAATTCATGGGGTCGCAAAGAGTCAGACATGACTGAGAGACTGAACTGAAGTCAAGGCTATGGTTTTTCCAGTAGTCGTGTATGGATGTAAGAGTTGGACTCTAAAGAAAGCTGAGCACCGAAGAACTGATTCTTTTGAACTGTGATGTTGGAGAAGACTCTTGAGAGTCCCTTGGACTGCAAGGAGATCCAACCAGTCCATCCTAAAGGAGACTAGTCCTAGGTGTTTGTTTGAGGGACTAATGTTGAAGCTGAAACTCCAAAACTTTGGCCACCTGATGCGGAGAGCTGACTCATTGGAAAAGACCCTGATGCTGAGAAAGATTGAGGGCAGGAGGAGAAGGGGATGACAGAGGATAAGGTGGTTGGATGGCATCACCGAAACAATGGACATGGATTTGGGTGAACTCTGGGAGTTGGTGATGGACAGGGAGGCATGGCGTGCTGCAGTTCATGGGGTCACAAGGAGTCGGACATGACTAAGCGACTGAACTGAACTGAACTGAATCTGTATACAATTTTTTTCCCTTCCTTATGTTGTTGCATTTTAGTATAGTGCTGAATAGGAGTGCTAATGAGGGACATCCTTGCCTTATTTCTGATTGTAAGGGAAAAGCGACCTTCACCACAAAAGGAAGTCAGAGTATAATGTATAAAAATCTTAAAGGCAACAAATAGACTGTTAATCAAGTTATTTTAAAATATAGAGTTAAGTATCAGATGAAACTGTCAAAAATAGTTTGCCACTGTGGAGTGAAATATTGATAATAAGGAGGAGTGACGAATAGGCCTGCTATTTATTACTTTATCTTCTGTACTTTTGACTTGGAAAACATATGTTACTATGAGTATTTTAATAATTTTCTTCAAAATAATATGAGTAATTTTGATGAGGCCTATTTTGAAACCTAACTGGGGACAACTTATGTAAATCAGTTAACAGTTTTTGGCACATAGAAAGAAACCACTGAATGATATTAACATAACTGAAGAGAAAATTTTGATGATTTTAATAGCAATCATACTAGTATTACTTTCATAGAGAATACCAACTGAAACAAAACTGATAAGTTGAGATTCATGGATGGATTCTAAAGGACTGATGGTAGGTAGGTGAAATCTGTATAGACAGTAGATAAACTTACAAAAGAATTACTCATTTGGTTTGGTTATAAAGTCTTGCCTTACTGGAGTGGGTGGGCATTATCTTCTGACAGGCAGAAGAGGGAAAAGAAATGGATCGGATTTTGTTTGTTTTTCCTCTCTGCTCATTGGTCCAAACAAGAGAAATGCAAAGACTCTATGAAGAGTGAATTGTTTTGACAGTCACTCTGGACACATCTTTTTAGTTCTTTCCAAATAGTATCTAATTAGATGTTCTTTCTTCGATGCTAAAAATTTAATTCATGTCCTTCTCCTTTCTTCTTTCCATTTTTCTCATTGGATAGCGAATCAATATAAAGTCAATATATTAAAACCATAAGATCAATATAATTCAACACACACCTTTCTCCCATCTAAACACTGTGTCCTTCCAAGAGAAGTCTTTTCTTCTCACAAAAAGTGATATGCACTTTAGACTCTGTGCATCAATCATAAAACACATCTTTTTTTTCCCCACTTCGATGATAAGAATTGAATATAAGGAGTTTAGCTTTAAAAAGTAAGGCAGACTAGACCCTGAAAGATCATCCTTCTATTGGACAACTCAGTCCTTGATAAAACTTCAGTACACTTTGAGGTATGCAGTAAATGAAAATTTCTAGACACCTCTCAGATTCTCCATCTTAAACACTACTACCTCCTACCACTTTGAGAGGCGATTAAAAAAAAAAAAAAAAGATTACAGAAACAAGGGCAGGGAGCCCTGAAAAGTAAGGCATCAAAAGGTGATCTTTCTCTGAATGAAAATGGTATTATCAGGCTGTGTTTCTTTTTTGTGCTGCATAACATACTACCACAAACTTAATGACTTAGAGCAAAATACATTTACTATCTCACTGTTTCTGTGGATTGAGAGTCTTAGATTAGCTGAGTCCTCTGCAAGGTTGCAACCAAGCTGTCAACAAGGTCCAGGTTCTCTAGAGGCTTATTGGAGAGGGTTTGTTTCCAGGTTCACTAATGTTGTTGGAAAAACTCATTTTCTTGCTGGTATGAGACTCATAACAGCTTCTTTCTTCAAGGTCAACAAGGAGGGCAAGATTTTAGAACAAGTCAGCTAATATAATGAAGTCTTATATAATGTAATACAATGGTAGGAATGTCATACAATCACCGTTGCCATATTATGTTGATTGGAGAAAAGTTACAGATCATGCCCATACTCAAGAGCGAATTGTACAAGGACATGTACACCAACAGGTGGGGATCATGGTGGTCATCTTAAAACCTGTCCACCGTAAGACCAGTTGATCAGGATTCTAAGGACAATTGAATGGACAAGCGTGGAACTTGAAATTTCTTCATTTGGCCAACAGCTCCAGTCAGTTCAATTCAGTTGCTCAGTCATGTCCAACTCTTGGGCTCCAAAATCACTGCAGATGGTTACTGCAGCCATGTAATTAAAATACGCTTGCTCCTTGGAAGAAAAGCTATGACCAAACTCGTTAGCATATTAAAAAGCAGCACGTCAGGCTTCCCTGTCCATCTCCAACTCTCGGAGCTTGTTCCAACTCATGTCCATCGAGTCGGTGATGGCATCTCATCCTCTGTCATCCCCTTCTCCTCCTGCCTTCAGTCTTTCCCAGCATCAGGGTCTTTTCCAGTGAGTCAGTTCTTCTCATCAGGTGGCCAGAGTATTGGAGTTTCAGCTTCAGCATCAGTCCTTCCAGTGAATATTCAGGACGGATTACCTTTATGATTAACTGGTTGGATCTCCTTGCAGTCCAAGGGACTCTCAAGAGTCTTCTCAAACACCACAGTTCAAAGGCATCAATTCTTTGGAGAACAGCTTTCCTTACAGTCCAACTCTCACATCCATACATGACTACTGGAAAAACCATATCTGTGACTAGACAGACCTGTGTCAGTAAAGTAATGTCTCTGCTTGTTAATATGCTGACAAGGTTGGTCATAGCTTTTGTTCCAAGGAGCAAGCATCTTTTAATTTCAGGGTTGCATTCACCATCTGCAGTGATTTTGGAACCCAAGAAAATAAAATCTGTCACTGTTTCCATTGTTTCCCCATCTATTAGCCATGAAGTGATGGGACTGGATGCCATGATCTTAGTTTTCTGAAAGTTGAGTTTTAAGCCAGCTTTTGCACTCTCCTCTTTCACTTTCATCAAGAGGTTCTTTAGTTCCTCTTCACTTTCCGCCATAAGGGTGGTGTCTTCTGCATATCTGAGGTTATTGATATTTCTCCCTGCAGTATTGATTCCAGCTTGTGCTTCATCCAGCCCAGCATTTCACATGATGTCCTTTGCATATAAGTTAATAAGCAGGGTGATAATATATAGCCTTGACATACTCCTTTCCCAATTTGGAACCAGCAACTCCAAAGGGCATAAAAAGATCATCAACTGCCCATAACACTACACGGCTTCTTGTAAGGAAACATGGAAGGAGGTATGCAAAAAATCTTTTTAGATATTTAACTACATAAGAATCATCATATTGGTCCCAAAGAGCGTATACCAATTTGTATTTCAAAGCCATCTCTTGATGATAACTTCTCAATTTAGGCTTCCAGAATTCATACAGAATATGATCAGTGAAACCTGAGTTTACTGTAACAAATGCAAAGAAATACATAAGGAAGTAAAGTGAATGACATTCTGCAAAGGCAACAGTTATGCTCCCATAGCTTTTAATTATTGAAATTATCAGAAATAATTTATAAACTATGAACTAAGTATTGCAAAAATAAAAAATGAGATTTTATTTTAAACTAACTTACTAAAAAAATAGCAAGCCATATTGTAAAAAATAAATAAATTATTCATGAAAAATTATCAAAGTCAGAGAATCAGGTAAAGAGTTAAAAAGCAGATTAGGTACCTCTAACAGTACCTAAAAGAAAGAATTAAAATACATTGAAAAATAAAAGAAGACACACAAACTAATGCATGAAAAGGAAAGAAGATGAGAGATATTTTTTTTAATGGCCTGAACAATGGGGAAAGCAGAATGAGATAGTATAATTTATACTTTACCAGGTCTCAGGATGCCAAGATGGATAGTATGAAAGATAAGTTATATTTGAAGAAATAATAGCTGTGATTTTTCTCAGATCTGAGGAAAAATACCAGTCTACAAAGGCAAGAGATAAAATTAATCCCAAGTAGAATAATAAATAAAATGAAGTAATAAATATCAATAAATAAAATGAAACACACCTACATCCGTTGTAGTAAAACCTCAGAATACCAAGGTGATTTTAAAATGTATATAGAATAGCAAAGGCCTGATAGGAACCAACACATTGCTCAAGATGAAGAACAAGACCGGACTGTTGCTCTACCATGTATTAAGTCTTGTTATAATGCTGTTTCAATTAAGGTGGTGGTCTAGTTTTGTTGGAAAGGGACTGGTGGAACATGCACACACATACACTCACACACAAAGACAGAGAGAGAGCCCCGAAATAGAGCCACACGTCTGTGAAAACACAGGGTATGACAGAAATAGCCTTGCACACCATGAGGAAATAAAGGAATAATTTAATAAGTGATGCATTTATCAATTTGGATAAAATTAAATTGCAACTTGACCACACACCATACAGAAAAATATATGCCAGATGGCTATGTCCTTAAGTGTAAGAGGTGAAGCATTAAATTTTTTTTTTCATTATTCTTTTTTTTTTGGCTTCTTTTTTTTTTAATTTTATTTTTAATTTTAAAATCTTTAATTCTTACATGCGTTCCCAAACATGAACCCCCCTCCCACCTCCCTCCCTATAACATCTCTCTGGGTCATCCCCATGCACCAGTCCCAAGCATGCTGTATCCTGCATCAGACATAGACTGGCGATTCAATTCTTACATGATAGAAGCATTAAATTTTTGATGAGACTTGTATGAGAACAAATTCTGATTTGTGGTTAGGAAATTGTTTAAAATATTGGACATAGGGAATAAGATTGATAAATTTTGCTGTATTAAAAATTAAGAAATTCTGTTTATAAAAATTCACCATGAAGAAAGTGCACATCAACCCTATGTTGTAGATAGTATTTATAACTTATGTATTTAGGGTTGCAAAGAGTTGGACATGGCTTAGCGACTGAACAACAACAACATGTGTAACCAATAATGAAATGGTATCTAAAGGAGAAATGCACAGCTCATTAAGAAAACATAAAGTAATCCAGGGAAAAATGGCAAAAAACAGTAGTAGACATATCACAAAAGAGAAAACATGAAGAGACAACACACATATAAAATTATGTGATCTTATGATGACAGCAGTACAAATTAACTCACAGTAAATTATCGTTTTTGTACTACTTTTTTGGCCACAAAATAAGTCTGCCAAGGATCAGAGGCTGAAATATAAACTTATAAAAGCACATTGGAAATAATTTTGTCCTGTCTTAGATTTTTGAATATAAAATCCCCACCATCTGGCAATTTTATTCAAGGTATCAATCTGGGAAAATTCTTGCATTTATGTACCAATAGATTTTTTTATAAGTCATAACATCATCGTTCATAATAGAAATATGAAATGAAAACGACATAAATGTTCATCAACATGAAAATGTACCAATTATAGCATGTTCACTCAATGGAAAATTATACAACAGCATGTCAGTGATGCTTAAAAGTATAATTTTAGGTTAAAAAGTCAGTCATAAGAGAGAACTAGATATAATGATTCCATTTTTGTAAAGCTCAAAACCAAGCAAAAACAGAATATTGTTTAGTAATGTGTGTTACTAATCACAATGATGATAATAATGATTAACAAGATTGTCACAGTGCTTACCATATGCAAGGCTTCTTTCTACATGCTACAAATGTGTTAGCCAGTATCATTCTTATATGAGATAGATACTGTTATCAACAATTATCCCCAAAATAGTAATTTGGAAACTGAGGTAAAAGGGGTTAATGTAGACTAAGAGTCAGCATTCTTAACCATTATTCTATACCATGCAGAAGTGATAACTAGGAGATGTATGTAAAGCAGGGAGATGGGATAGGGAGGAGCACACAGACTGATGCAAAAGTATTGGTAACATTTAAGTTTTGGGCCCAATGCTGAGCAATAGGCACACATTTTAATATTTTCTACCCTAACGTTCATATATATATATTATACATATTATGCTTTCAAATGTGTATAAATGTTTTTGAAAGAATAGAATTTGATGATCATTAGGCCATCACCTGACTGTCTCCTTCCAGTATCTTATTAAATTTAGCCATCTACTTTGCCCTACAATTCTACTTGCTGGTGGGTTTCTTGTGAAAGAAAGTGACAGTGAAGTCGTTCAGTAGTGTCTGACTCTTTGGGACCCCATGGACTGTAGCCTACCAGGCTCCTCAGTCAGTGGGATTTTCCAGGCAAGAGTACTGGAGTGGGTTGCCATTTCCTTCTCCAGGAGATCTTCCCAACCCAGGAACTGAACCCTGGTCTCCCGCATCGTAGGCAGACGCTTTACTGTCTGAGCTGCCAGGGAAGTCCACCAGGGTCTCTTGTAAGCATCACCAATTGTGTACTTTGCAGTACCAGGCATTGTCCTAAACATTTTATATGCCTTCTTTCTCTTATTGTTCACAGTAATCTCATGATGTAGGTATTTTTATCAGTATTGTTCCAATTTTACTGTTAAAAAAAGAAAAAAAATGTATAGAAGAAAGTCAAGTAACTTAATCAAAGTCACACAGCTAGGTAGTACCAAAACCAGATTTTTATCCATCCTACCATAAAATCTGTTTTTATGAGCACAGGTTATTCTCATTTACCTAAAGCAGACTAGTAAATTAATTACAAAATAGACTTGCCCAAGTTACATACACCACTTTTTTGTTAGCTATTACTAAGCCAGTGGTTTCTAAGCATCATTTTATTTACCCTTTGTTCAAGGTAAATTTATATACATTTACAGAAGTCCAGTATATAAAATAGATAAAAATAAAACTTCTCTGTTTAGAGTAGATGAAAACCCACCTACATTGATTTTCAGAGGTTCTGCCAAATCTATTTGTAAAACGTACAACAGTTTTTGGACAGTTGAGTATTGGTGATAGATTGGATTACTGTGTCCCTTTCTTTTATAGAAATGTATATACATGCCCTTTGCCAAGATATTTAGGCATACCTAGCTTTAACGTAGACAGAAAATGTTTCCCCTCCTTGTCTGTCACGCTCCTTATCTGTAGCTGTTGAACTTGGCCATGTGACTTGCCTTTGCCAATGGAACAGTAGCAAATGTGACATAAGAAAGACTTTAAATGCTGCTGTGTACTCTGGCTTGGATTCTTGTGTTCCTTCCATTGCAATAAGAAGAGCATGCTCTGAATAACTGTTTGTTCTACAATGGAATATGTGGAATAAATCCAACCTGACCTGCAGATGAACTCACTGAGCCTGATTAAGCCCAACCAGGAACAGTCAAAATTCATTTAACCCACAGACATAGAAACAACAACAACAAAAAAATGCTATGGTAAGCCACTGAGATTTAGGGATTGTTTGTTATATAGCATTATTACAGTAAAAGCTGCCTAACACAATAAGTGTATTGTAATTCAGAAAATAGTCTTAACAAAAGCATAGATGTCTAAAATATAGCAAGTTCTTCAACATTTAAAATACTTTCATGAGAGTCAGTACAATGCAGTGAAAGAAGAATAGCCTGCAGTGTCTGGCAGACTTGGTTAAAGGCTGAAATTACTGAACCTCAATTTGCACATCTAACAAAGGGACACATGGGTTTGGTGTGTGTGTATATATGTATAAGTAGTTTAGAGCATGTAGACATTTAACAAATGGTGGTTTGTTATTGTATCATCATTATTAAGCAAATAATGGAGACATAAGAACCTCTTCTCAAAAGAGCATCTTGAGAACAGAGATATATTACTCTATTTTATCCCCATTTTTGTTCCAAGCAAAAGAGAGTGACAGTATCTATGACATACTCAAAATTCAATGTTAGGAAAAACCTCAAACTGTGCCCCAATAACTTGAGAACTTTGTCCTATTTCTCATTTTCCTGACAGTAATGCCAGCAGAGCAAAGGGCCTTATTTATTTAACTGTGATCCCACAGTGCCTACTTGACAATAAACATTTAACTTTCCATTTCCTTATTGTTAAAAATTCTGAAGATGCATGAAGTTTCTTGTCAAAAATTTACTTTTCTATCATGCACCACTAAATTTGTGTGGTGTCCTACATTTGAACTCGTCTTCTACAACACAGAGAATCTGTTGAAAAATGTCTCTTTTTTTCCATGGCCTTCAGGATACAATGACTCACTCCCTTGTGGGGGGCAGGTAACTCTGCCCTTGGTCACTGAGTGAATGATTTGGAAAGCTTCGGTGGCTGAATGCATTTGAGTTAAGTGATGCAGTAGGAAAGATGGAGGTCATGGAAAGAGCATGGCACTGCAGATTGTCAAATGATGCGTGGCAGCCTTCTGGAATGTGGTGCAGATGGAAAGGCTATGAATACGTTTCAGGTACTGCAGAAATTAGAACAAGCAGAAATCCACACAGGTTCCCCCTGGACATTGGGATCTGGTGTCAGTGTTCTTAGAAATACAGATGGTGTTACAATACACTTAATAGCCTTAACTCTGACCATCTGGACCCTAAAGAGACTGCTTGCTTGGATTCCCTAATCAGTGACCATGTTTTACTGCATGGGAAGCAATTAGACATAATGTTTCTGGACTTTTTTTTTTTTTTTAGCTGATAACCTTGGCATTCCTATTTTCTTTCTGTGAAGTGATCCCTGCACCCCTGTCACTTCTAACCCTCTCTGCTCTGAGCTGATTGGGATACCTGATTCCAAGTAATTCTACTCTGTCCCTCATTCATCATATGGGAACAAATTTGTAGATGGGGACTCTGAGCAGCTCCCATCCTCCAAGATAAGGTGATATGCTCATAAATAATTTGGTTCTATCAACAAGAAGCAGAAGAAACATCGGACATGAGCTTTTACTGTTGTCTTTGTTGCATGACTTAAGAGGAAGGCACTACCTCTCTGAGCTGCGGCAAAGCCAGTGCAAAGCAATCACTCAAGATACAATCCCATTGGAGTGGCAGGGTAATTCTTGGTGGTATTGATTTGTGTTTTGCTCTCCTGCCCGTTTTAAGAGAGTACCCAGGCCGCCGTGTTCATGTTTGTCTCAGGAGAACTTCATGTTACCAGGTTTGATAGCTGAAGCTGCTGGGCTTTACTCCTACAACTGAGTTTCTGGAAAAACTACTAGTGAGCAATTTAAAGAGCAGTGGGGAATTAAAAAAAAAAAAAAAAAGCACTGGTTGAATTCTGTTGCCCTAAAAGATATGTTGAAGCCTTACCTCTCAATACTTATGAATGTAATCTAATTTAGAACCTTTGCAGTAATCAAATTAAGGTGAGGTCATACTAGATTAGGATGGGCATTAAATCTAATGATTAATGTCCTTAGGAAAAGGCTATGTAAGTAAAGATGCAGACACACACAGGGAGAACACCATATGAAAAGGAGGCAAAAATTGTAGTGATACAGCTGCAAGTCAAGGGACACCGAGGAGTGCCAGCAACCACCAGGAGAAGCTAGGAGAGAATCGCAGGACAAATTCTCTGTTTGAGCCTCCAGAAGAAACCAAGCTTGCTGACACCTGACACTTCTAGCCTCCAAATTTGCGAAAGAAAGCATTTTTTTTGTTGTTGTTTCAAGCATCCTAAATCATCTGCAGTTTCTAAAATTTATCATTTTCCTTGTACTCAGTTACCAAAAACTAGTTAAGATTAAGTAGGAACATCTTAAGTATCTTACTGACATAACATGATATATTTCAACATGAAGACCTTCATCAAGTTCTTACTATGAAAAATAATGATCAAAAAATGCATTTTATAATTGTTGTACTTGAAAAGAGTTCATAACTGATTGTTCCTTTCTCTACATTTTCTTTCTTTTTTTACCAGCACAGTTAGTGGAGTGGAAAGGATGTGGCCCTAGAGAAATATCCTTCCTAAGCATCATCCTGCAAGTTCACTTTTTTCTTGGCCTACCTGTACTTTCAGAATGATATGCAGTTAGATTTTCTGTGATGATCTGCATTTTATTTTCTCAGATGGAATCCATGACCTGAGACTAATACAGTCATTCCACTGAGGTAGATAGGACTCTTAACAAGATTAGGAGAATTATGGCTAATCTAATCCTTGGCTAGTAAGGTTGGCAGAAAGTTGGGAAGAAAGATCAGTTGCATGTGGTAAGGGATAATGAGGATCAGAAAAGACATGGGGTTCCAAACTTACTGCATAAATGCCAAAACATTACAGGTAGGTAACCCATGGCCAAGAAGAGTCCTATAGAGAAGATGTAGATTGAAGGAGATAAAATTATTATTAAATCCCAGGATTCTACGTAATCTCATTTCTGCATCCTGTGATATTCCTATTATGTGAAGTATCTATGAGTTGGATGGCAGCAACTCATTAAGAAGAACCAACCTGGCTTAATAAATAAGACTTTGGAAGATATGTCATTCAGTTACATAAAAGAGTTTTTCATTTCACCTAAAGTTACCTTCTTGAACTTTGCAGGTGCAAATGATAGTAGATTGTACATTGAGCACTCATTATTGACACAGATGGCTTATTTTTAGCAAAGCAGCTCCCGGAATACTTACAGCACCTACACACAGAAAGAAATCTACATCTTAAAAAATACAGCACGGCTGTCAATTTGAACATGCAGTTGCATAATAAACTCTATCAAGAACTTATTTCAGAAAATAGGGCTATACCCCAAGAACTTTTCCCTGATGCTTTCATGTAGACCATTTTGACAAATCAATTCTCCCCAGAGATGTTTTTATTAATATAAAAGGCATAAAATACTTTAAGCATTTACCTGGTATATTTGTCCAATAATTTATGAGGAATTTAATACTTATAATATTATTTCCCAGGGAAAAAAGAGAAGACTGAAATTCTTAGAAATATTTAGGATGTAATATATCATGACCTCAAGAAATATACAGTCTAATCAGGAAAAATTAAATTTAAATGGAGAAGGAATTGACTACCCACTCCATTATTCCTGCCTGGGAAAGCCCATGGAAGAGGAGTCTGGCAGGCTACATTCCACAAGGTCACAAAAAAAGTCAGACATGACTAAACAACACCACCACAAAAGAGAATCAGTTAAATTTGTTTAAAGTCATATTGATTTTTCTTATTTGAAGATTTCTTAGATCTTTTTTCTTTACCACGTTCAAACTATGTGCAAATAAATGGTAAACGAAAGCCTAAGAAGCAATGTCTTTATGTATTTCTTAGCATTCTTTTCAGTAACCCATATGCTGCACCAACCTGATCTTCATAAACAGTGACACCTAGCATATATGAGGTCCTCTAGAGTGCAGTTGTACAACTTAAACAAAAATACCTTTCAAAAATACATATGGTATTGGTCTCTTCCCTTTATATCTGCCTTGGAATATTCTACAAAGACTAAATTCTAAAGATGTTTTTCCCATCCTTCTCTGAAAGGAAAATCCAGCTCATAAAAGAGAACCCAACTCAATTTGTCATGCTTCTGTTTTCAAAAAACACACATTGAGTTTTGTTGTAGAGATTTCTTAGAGCACCTCTTGACATTAAAAAAAAAAAAAAAAGACATTTTCAAATTCTGGTCCTTACACATTCAGACAGCGGTCAGATTCTCCTGGTCCTAATCCTCAATCTTTGGCATCTTAAGGCTTCAGTTAATGTCCATCTCTTTCAAGATTGCTAGGTGAAGTGAAGTCAAGATTTTGCTATTAGGAATAATAGTTCTCACTTAATTTTCACTCAATCTGTTATTAAAATAAAATCTAAGCTGCTGTAACAAAACCACCTCAAAATACAATAGTTAAAATGCATAGCTGTTTATTTTTCCATGTTGCAACAGTTCAAGAGGGTAGGTAGATTCTATTCCATAATGTTATTTGGGGACCCAGGCTGGCACAGTAGTTCTTCTGTCTCCAACAAGTGGCTTCCAAGCTTGCCTTATTCATGATTTTTTCTCCCATGAAGATCAATGTGAATGTAGTTCTGTCTATCCAGTGCAAAACGGGAAAGAGAAATTGTCCAAGATTACCAATATTTTTTTTAATGAGGTGTAATTTGTATACATCACTTACATTAACTTTTCACCAAGGAAAATTGATTTATGGATCTGCACAGCTGTTTAGCAGGCTATTAAATAGTCTTTCAGGACAGCCATGAGGGAAGAGATTATTAGGAAACAGCTAAGAGTTAGCACATTCAGAAGTTCATAGCAGCAATATTTATAATAGCGAAGAAATGGAAGCAACTTAAGTGTCCATCAACAGGTGAATGTATAAAAAAGAAGTTCTCCATAATTTAAATCAACATCTTCTTCCAACAAGAGTGAATAACTTAGCCAGAAATCTATTTCGGGGTCTAGATCAGCCATATAAGATCTAAATGTCTTACCTCTGATGCTTGAATATGTACTGCTTTATAATAGAATTAAATATTCTATGAGATGCAATTTTCCATGATCATCCTGTCATCTTCAGATAAGATATTAATTGCCTTACCTCTTTGTTGGTGCTAAGTACTATAAAGAAATACACCATAACATAATGCTAAAAATACATGGTAGTTGACTGAAGATACTGATTTCTGTTCGTTCTCTAAACTTGTTAATTTAAGTTTTGAGGGCAACCTATTGATGCATGTGCTTGATTTCCATAAAGTATGAACAAAACTAGTAAAGGTGATGGAATTTCAGTTGAGCTATTTCAAATCCTAAAAGATGATGCTTTGAAAGTGCTGTATTCAATATGCCAGCAAATTTGGCAAACTCAGCAGTGGGCCACAGGACTGGAAAAGGTCAGTTTTCATTCCAGTCTCAAAGAAAGGCAATGCCAAAAAATGCTCAAACTACCACACAATTGCACTCATCTCACATGCTGGAAAAGTAATGCTCAAAATTCTCCAAGCCAGGTTTCAACAGTATGTGAAGTGAGAACTTCCAGATGTTCAAGCTGAGTTTAGAAAAGGCCGAGGAACCAGAGATCAAATTGCCAACATCTATTGGATCATAGAAAAAGCAAGAGAGTTCCAGAAAAGCATCTACTTCTGCTTTATTGACTATGCCAAAGCCTTTGACTGTGTGGATCACAACAAATTGGAACATTCTGAAAGAGATGGGAATATCAGACAATCTGACCTGCCTCCTGAGAAATCTGTATGCAGGTCAAAAAGCAGCAGTTAGAACAAGACATGGAATAACAGACTGGTTCCAAATAGGAAAAGGAGTACGTCAAGGCTGTATATTGTCACCCTGATTATTTAACTTATATGCAGAACACATCATAAGAAATTCCAGACTGGATGAAGCACAAGCTGGAACCAAGATTGCTTGGAGAAATATCAATAACCTCAGATATGCAGATGACACCATCCTTATGGCAGAATGCGAACAAGAACTAAAGAGACTCTTGATGAAAGTGAAAGAGGAGAGTGAAAAAGTTGGCTTAAAACTCAACATTCAGAAAGCTAAGATTATGGCATCTGGTCCCACCACTTCATGACAAATAGATGGGGATACAATGGAAACAGTGACAAACTTTATCTTTTGTGCTCCAAAATCACTGCAGATGGTGACTGCAGCCATGAAATTAAAAGACACTTGCTTCTTGAAAGAAAAGTATTACCATCCCAGACAGCTTATTAAAAAGCAGAGACACTACTTTACAGCAAAGGTCCATTAATTAAAGCTTTGGTTTTTTTCAGTACTCATGTATGGGTCGGAGAAGGCAATAGCACCCCACTCTAGTACTCTTGCCTGGAAAATCCCATGGATGGAGGAGCCTGGTAGGCTGCAGTCCATGGAGTCTCGAAGAATTGGACACGACTGAGTGACTTCACTTTCACTTTTCACTTTCATGCATTGGAGAAGGAAATGGCAACCCACTCCAGAGTTCTTGTCTGGAGAATCCCAGGGACGGTGGAGCCTGGTGGGCTGCCGTCTATGGGGTCACACAGAGTCGGACACAACTGAAGCGACTTAGCAGCAGCAGCATATATCAGTATGAGAGTTAGACTATAAAGAAAGCTGAGCGCTGAAGAATTGATGCTTTTCAACTGTGGTTTTGGAGAAGACTCTTGACAGTCCCTTGGACACCGAGGAAATCCAACCAGTCCATCCTAAAGGGAATCAGTCCTGAACATTCACTGGGAGGACTGATGCTGAAGCTGAAACTCCAATACTTTGGCCACCTGGTGGGAAGAAGTGACTCACTGGAAAACACCCTGATGCTGGGAAATATTGAAGGCAGGAGGAGAAGGGGACGACAGAGGATGAGATGGTTTGATGGCCATCACCAACTGAACAGACATGAATTGAGCAGGCTCCAGGAGTTGGTGATGGACAGGGAAGCCTGGTGTGCTGCAGTCCATGGGGTCACAAAGAGTCAGACATGGCTGAGTGACTGAACTGAACTGAATGGCCTTCTCAGATCTGACCTTAGTCATAATTATGGAAATAAATGCTATTAAACATGGCAGAATGTATGCTTTTCTCTGGGTATTGCCTGGTAGTTTCAGGAAAACGAAGACCACAACTTCTGGTAGTGAGATAGTAGCTTCACTTAAAACATTGGACTAAACTTCATGTGGGAAGAACAGATGATGTCTGATTCTTGTTTGTACCCCAGAATGCTGCGTAGCACCTGATACATCAGAAGTAGTCAAAAAGTGTTTCCTATAACCGTGCTAGACTCAGGGTGGGGGCTTCCCTGGTGGCTCAGTAGTAAAGAATTCACCCCCCCCCACCCAATGCAGGAAACGTAGGTTTGATCCTAGGGTTGGAGAGATCCCCTGGAGAAAGAAATGGCAACCCACTCCAATATTATTTCCTAGAGAATCCCATGGACAGAGGAGCCTCGTGGACTACAGTCCATGGGGTCGCAAAGAGTTGGATAGGACTGAACAACTAAACGAAAACAAGACTCAGGATAGTTGTGGTAGGTAGACTAATGCCCATCCACCCAGCGAAGATATCAATGTCCTAATCCCTGGAGTCCATACATATGTTAGACTGCATGCTAATGTATGACCTAAAATAGAAAACATTATCCTAGATTATCTGGAAAGTTCCAGTATAATTGCAAAATAGAGACGAAGGAGACAAAATAGTCAGAATCCGAGAGATAGCATGCTGAGACAAATAATGCCTCTGCTGACTGTGAAGAAAGAAGAGAGCCTGAAGCCAAGGGAGCGGGACAATCTCTAGAAAGAAGCTAGAGAAGGTAAGAGAACAGATTCTTGCCTAGAAACTTGGGCAAGAAGCACACCTCTGCTAACATCTTCATTTTAGCCCAGTGCAACCTATGTTGGACTTATGACCTCCAAACTATAAGATGATAAATTTGTGGGTTGGTTTTTTTTTTTTTTTTTTTCAGGCATAAGTTTTGTGGTAATTTGTTACAGCAGCAGTGTGGCGCTAACACATAACAGAATGTTACAGGGCTATCCTTTGAGGCTATATTGTGTGTGCTAAGTCACTTCAGTCGTGTCCAACTCTTGCAACCCCATGGACTGTAGCCCGCTAGGCTCCTGTGTCCATGGAATTTTCCAGGCAAGAATACTGGAGTGGGTTTCCTCTTCCTCAAGGGCATCTTCCTGATCCAGTGACTGAACCAGCATCTCTTTTGTCTCCTGAATTGGCGGGCAGGTTCTTTACAACTAGCGCCGCCTGGGCCCAGAGTTAAATGTGGAGTCAGCCATCATCTACTTGTGTGACCTGGAAGCCACCCAACTCTCCAAGTTTCCATTTTCTCAAGTGTCAGATAGGATAATTGCCCTTAACCACACAGGCCTTTTATAAGAATTAAATAAAGCACTTAAAACAGTGTCTGGCACAACCTGTTTTTTAAAACATTTGCTATTTTTATCATTGTTTTGTAATTATCATAATGTTATTTTAGTAAGGCCAGCTATTTCACCCCCACCCACCCACCTCTTCTCCAGCTTCATTCGTGAAGAATTTGAAAAGGCTTACAGAAAATATATATGAGGGGTTAATAGAAGGCAAAAATCAAGACCTTATGAAATACAAATTATAATGTAAGCATCAGGAACTAAAAACCAAAACTCTTGTACTGAATTATCCTCCCTAGTTGTTGTGGTTAGGTTCATGTCTCATAGAGGAACCTGTACATAAATAACTAGAATGGACAAAAAGTGACATGAATCATTTAAGGCCTGAACAGTGTACTTTGACCACTGTCACCTAGGTAGATCGTAGCAGTGATTCAGGAAAGTAGAGGTAATTAGAGCGGGCCTGAGAAAATTATCAGGATTTAAATAAGTGGACAGTGGAAAAAAAAAAAAAAACACAAAGAAATGACATGAAGAGTAGATCCTTTCCATAGAACACACCAACAGCATACCTCGACACAGCTCAGCAAGCTTACTCTTTTCTAAACAAAACCACCCACGTCACACTCTATCCCACCTCTCACATATCTTCCCAAATGTATGCTTAGTCATTCAGACTGACTGTCATCTAAATTCCTTTTCACTCTCCCCAGCTGTATATAAATATTTCCTCAGGTACAAGGCTTCCTGTTGCTCCCTGTTCCTCCTCAGGCATGCTTGCCTTGAAAGGTTGAATACTTGCCTGCTCAAGAAATCAATCAGTGTTGCAGTATCCCTTTGTTCAGAAAAGTGGACTGCTTCACACCTTGTAGTAAGTCCCTTCAACCATAATTCTCTAACCCTTCAATCATAATTCTTATAAAAGAAGTGGCAGCATCTTCCTGGACTTAGCAGTTGTGATCAAATATACCCCTCTCAAAATTACTGAGAACCTTCTCTTAGAATGTGAAAGAGCAGACTTCTGAATACAGAAATCTTGATCCTTTAAAGTTATAAAAATTACCTATAATGAACTTTGACTGCATGATACCTAGGTTATAGAAAATGTACCTACCTTCCAAAGTATCAGGGCTTCTTGATAGTTGAGTTAAAGTCTAGTTTCTGGATAATTTCAGAGTGACTATTCTGAGGTCCAGTAACACATATAATAAGAACATGTAAAACATTTAAAGTTAGCCCCAATGTATGGCAAAACCAATACAGTATTGTAAAGTAAAATAAAGTTAAAAAAAATAAAATAAAAGCCTAAAAATGTTTAAAAAATAAATAAATTTAGCCCCAAAGTGACCTGGCAACAATAAGTTTTAATGTTTGTTTTACTCTTGGCAAGAAAAAGGAAAAACACAAACACACACACACACACACACACACACACACACGAAAGTAATTTCAACTAGTCCTGCTTCAAGTGTTAGAATCAGTTTATGCATTCAACAAATATTTCTTGAACTTTTATTTCAAGAGAATTTGAATCATAAAAGTTAGAAAAATAGAAAATTATTCATTCTTATACAAATGAGCTCTCAATCTAGTAGTGAGGTAGAACCACGAAAAATTTACAGCAGACAGGTGCAAGATCACAGCTAGAAACAAACTGTAACAAGTAGGGAAAAGTATGAACCCTGGAGTACGGTGCTCTTGACGCACCAGGCAAACAAACTTTTTTTTTTTTTTTTCAGAAGTAATAATTGACTCTTTTTGTGGGAGGGGATTCTTTGTCCCTTTATATTTTCTCCTCCACCCATGCATGTGTGTGTGCTCATGGGCAAGAAAAAAAATATTATGCCCAAGCTTCCATCTTTCTTTACCCATGTCTTGGCAACTTTTAAAGAAAAGAGCTATTTATCTTATTAATCAAATTCCAGAATATTCACTGGAACCTGCGTTCTAATGCAATAGTTCCTGAGTTATGAAAGGCATGTTCAGTTCAGTTCAGTTCAGTTCAGTCACTCAGTCGTGTCCGACTTTTTGCAACCCCATGAATCACAGCACACCAGGCCTCCCTGTCCGTCACCAGCTCCCGGAGTTCACTCAGACTCACGTCCATCAAGTCGATGATGCCATCCAGCCATCTCATCCTCGGTCGTCCCCTTCTTCTCCTGCCCCCAATCCCTCCCAGCATCAGAGTCTTTTCCAATGAGTCAGCCCTTCGCATGAGGTGGCCAAAGTACAAATGAGACCATACTCATTCCCTATTCTTTCTTCTGTTTCATTTCTCTCACTTCCTGCTCCTATGAGGTCAGCATGGGAACATGACCACGCTCATCCAGACAACTACTCTGATGGTTCAGATATTCTAGAGTCTAGAAATGGAGTCAGAAGCCCCTTTTATTCTAAACTCAAGCTATGTGCTATGTCACAAGTCACTAGAGATGATGGATAGTGGAACAATAGAGGGTAATTTCCCAGAAATCAAAATAATCATATTTCCCCATTTGGCCATAATTCCTTGTTCTCTCACTTTCTAATACAGAACTTCAAGGAGGAGGATGAGTAGGTGTTTGGATTCAGGGACAAAAACCACCCCAAACTCCATTGTCAAAAACAGCTTGAGCTGAGTCTTAAATGAAAAGTAGGATTTTCTAAGCAAGGGGTAGGAGGTGGGGGTGGGAGGTAGCTGGAACAGGCAGCATATGGGGAGCATTTGAGAGCTGAGCAAACGGCATCAGCCAAACTGTGATACAACTTCAAGACCATGGAGAAGAGCAAAAGACAGCAAGGCTGGAGAGGCCTTGGTTCAGGTCAAGAAGATCTGATTGTTATGCTAATATGTTTGGATTTTATTCTGTAGGCTATCAGAAGCAGTTGAAGGAATTTAAATTCAAGAAGAAGATAATAAACCAGTCTCTTAAAAAGTATCTTTGACAGCCGTAAGAATAATCAATAGGAGAAAAATGAGAGCAGCTAGGAAATAACTGTGATAATCTAAGCAAAAGAGAGCAGTGATGCTATGGACTGAAAGTATTCTCCCAAAATTCATATGTTGGAATTCAGATGTCCAGTATGATGATTTTGGAGATGGGATATTTGGGAGGGAATAAAATCTTAAGGTTAGAGTTTGCATGATGAAATTAGCCCCTGTAAGAGAAGACATGAGAGAAGTGTTCTGTCTGTGTCATGGGAGGATACAGCAAGAAAGTAACTGTCTGCAAGCCAGGAAGAGAGTTCTCAGTAAGAACCTACTCTTGGACTTCCCAGCCTCGGAACTCTGAGAAAGAAATTTCTGTTATTCAGGCCAACAGTTCATTGGTATTTGTTGTAGCAGCCTGAGCAAATTAAGAAGAGTGGCAAGGGAGGAAAGAATGGACTTATCTAAGTATCTGATGTGTATTGAGAGTCAACTGATCTGGGCATTTCAAACCCATTCACTTTTTATTCCTCAAAATAATACTGTAAAGAGAGAATCATTATCTCCTTTTGACATAAGGAGAGTCAGGATTAGAACCCATGTCTGCTTCATTTCAACTCACTGTCTTTTCACACAGACCTATCTTTCATGCCAGAGGGAATGAAGAAAATAATATGGACAAAAGAAATTAGGAGGTCAAAATAATGGAAAAATGAATGATGCAGTAGAGATAGAATAAAGGAGGAGCCTTTGACTTGTGATTGAGACAATAAAAGGAATGCTGGTTCTCATGGGAAAACCAAGGGGAGATGCCCAGTGTAGGTGGAAATTGACATGCAGACCACCAGGGAGGCCTGTGCTAGAAGATACACATCACACAGAGGAAGGAAAAGCAGAGAGAATGAGAGAGAGATGAGTACGGATGAAGCATTTGTCAAGATCCACTCAGAAGACAGAATACACACCAGTTGGTTGGTTGTTCATTTGTGGTTACTGTTTTGTTTTTTTTTTTTAACAGAAAGAAATGAATGTAAAGATTTTTTAGTTAGTGTTGAAGAACTGAAGCTATCAAAGTGGAACAACATGGCAATATAGAAGGAGCAAAAGCACAAAGTACCTAGTAGCCCTCGGACAGGGAGAATAGGAGAAGTGGGCATTATTAAAATCTAAAAGCTTAAAGAAGGGGTCTTGAGGAAGTACTTCTCAGACCTGTGAGGAGGGGTATGTTTGATGTCCCCAAGACTACGCTTATTCTACATGGTTCATTAGGACTCAGGACTCAGAAAGCTGTTAGACTCAGTTATGGTTTATTAAAGCAAAGTGGTAGGGATCAAAATTGATAAAAGGAAAAGGTGCATGAGGAGAAATCCCTGATAAAAACAGGTACACATTTCCAGGTGTTCTCTCTGTGTAGAGACACATAGATACAATAATTCAGCCATGATCGTCAATATCTGTGAGGTGTCGACAACCAGAAAAACACTCCGCCTTGGGGTTATTGGATTACTGGTTATTGGGAGACTTTAGCAAGTTTAATAATGCACCTGTATAAGTTATGTCCAAGGCCTAATCATTGGTACTTGTGAACGTGGCCTTATTTGGAAGTAGGGTCCTTGTAGATGCAATTAAGACTTCCAGGATAATACCATATTAGATTTAAGGCAGGTCCTAAAACCAATTACTGTTGTCATTATAAGAAAAGGAGAGGGAACAGGGACACAGGAAAGAAGGCCACATGAAGACAGAAGAAGGATTCTTCCCTGGTGCCTTCAGAGGGACCGTGGTCCTGATTTCAGCATCTCGATTTCAGACTTCTGACATCCAGAACTGTTAAGAGAACCAATTTTTATTGTTTTAAGCCACCAAGTTTGTGGTAATTTTTTTTTTTCAACAGCCCAAGGAAGCTGTCACAGATTTTGGCACCAAGAAGTGGGGCATTTGCTGCTGTAGCAAATACCTAAACATGTGGACGTGGCTTTGAGATATGGTAATGGGTAAAGACTGGAAAAATGTTGAGGTGCATGATTTTAAAAGTCTACAATTCTTTAAAGAGAAAGTTGGTGGAAATATGTATATTATAAATGATTCTGATGAGAGTTCAGAAAGTGAGGAACATACAGAGTTTCTACCATGTTAAAGAATACATGTGTGGTCATGAACATAATGTTACTGGAAATATGAGCTTTGGAACTGTTTCTGGTGAGATTGCAGGAGGAAATGAAGAACTTGGTATTGGAAACTGGAGGAAAGGTGATCCTTATAATAATGTGGCAGAAAATGTAGCTGAACTGTGTTTTGCCATTGAGTGAAATACAGAACTGATAAGCAATGAACTTGAGTATTTAGCTGAGTAAATTTCCAACAAAGTGTTGAAGACACAGCCTGATTTCTCCTTGCTACTTAAAGTAAAATGCAACAGGAAAAGGATAAATTGAGAAAGGAACTTTGAAGCAAACAAAAAAAGCACTAATGATTTGGAAAATCCTCAGCCTGTCCAGATTATAAAAGATGCGAAAGTATGCTCTGCAGACAGGACCAAGGGTATGGCTGAACATAGTTCTGCTAAGGAGATTAGGAGTGGGGCTCACATATCCAGTCAAGCAACTGAGCAGAAGTCAGGCATAGAGGCAGAATCATACAGGAAAGATCTGTGGAAGACCCTCCTGTCTCATGGTGTAGATCCCCTGACTATCATGGGACAGCCATGGTTTTTGAGAATGCTGTATCACCAAAACCACTTTCACTGGAATGAAGGGGACAGAGATGAGATGAAATGAAGAAAGGCTATCAGATTTCTGGAATTCCACAGCGGAAACAGACTGGTGATCTTCCTGGGATGCAAATATGATATCCTTCAAGAAAACAGAAAAATGACTTACAGGGCAGAGCCAGTGTCCTGAAGGGACTACCAAGGGTCAAGGATACTGAGTCAGCCCTTTTCTGCTCAAGGGAGACTGCTTGCTTACTGCTGGTATCTTGAACTCAAAGAAGAGCTCTAGGCCTCTGAGAAGAGGGCAACTGCCAATTGGTGCTAGAATCCCACTGGGGGGAATATATAGGATTACTGTATTCATTTCTATTGCTGTGTAACAGAGTACCACAAAGTGAGCACTTAAACCAGCACCCATGTATTATTGGGTGGTTCTCTAGGATTAAAGCATCTGCTCAGAAGTATCAGCTCTGTGAGGCCAGAGCTGTATCTCATCTGAGGCTCCAGGTTGCCTTTCAGGTTTATTGATTGCTATTAGAATTCTGTCTCTTGCAGTTCCAGGATGGAGGTTCCTGTTGCCTTGCTGTCAGCTGTGAGACAGTCTCAGCTCCTTGGGGCTGCTTTTATTCTTTAGCCACATGACCCCCTTCATCTTCAAGACCATCAACAGAAATACCACTGTGTTAACTCCTTCAGCTTCTAATCTTTCATGCCGAGTCACACTTCGAAAGGTTCACCTGATTAAGCCAGGCCCAACAATAGTCTCTCTGTTTTAAGGGCCACCAATTTGGGACCATAATTATTTTTGCAAAATCCTTTCACAGTGGTGCCTAGATTAGTGTTTGCTTGAATAACTGGGAGAAAGTGTGTGTACATCAGGGGATGGAAATTTAGAGGCCAGCTTAGAATTCTGCCAACCAAACAGGAAGTATTAAAATAACTGCTGACCGCTGTTTCTGTGAGGAACCAAAATTGCTAAGTGAAGAAGCTGTATGGCTGAGAGACCCTGGAAAGGACAAGAAATCAGGAAGTAAACAGCAACAAGAAGCAAACAGGCAGAGGAATCAAAGTGAAAGAAGCTAGTGCCTTCCCCTCAACACTAGCCACCTAATCTTACCTCGTGCCCCCTACTGGCAGAGCCGAAATGTGCCTTGCAAAGTCCTGACCCCTGCCAAGTGTAGTAGGGTGGGTGTGAAGCTGAGAGACAGTCATTTAATGGTTTAATGACTGTCCCAGATGGTATTACAAGGCACATCAGCACTATTTGCCAGGTTGGAGAGAAGCTGAAGGACAAGGAAGGCAGGATGTGCACGGCCAGCTGAGTGTGGGGGAGAGTGTGAAAGGGACATCTAGAGAGCTAGAACAAGAACCAAGCTGATGGGGAGAATTACTGTTACCCAGAGATACCAATCAATCAGAGACCAAGGGAACATTTCATGCAAAGATGAGCACAATAAAGGATAGAAATAGTATGGACCTAACAGAAGCAGAAGAGATTAAGAAGAGGTGGCAAGAATACAAAGAATTAGGCAAAAAAGATCTTCATAACCCACATAACCATGATGGTGTGATCACTCACCTAGAGCCAGACCTCCTGGAGTCCGAAGTCAGGTGGGCCTTGGGAAGCATCAGTACGAACAAAGCTAGTGGAAGTAATGGAATGCCAGTTGAGCTATTTGAAATCCTAAAAGATGATGCTGTGAAAGTGCTGCACTCAATATGCCAACAGATTTGGAAAACTCAGCAGTGGCCAAAGGACTGGAAAAGATTGGTTTTCACTACAGTCCCTAAGAAAGGCAATGCCAAAGAATGTTCAAACTACCACACAATTGCACTTATCTCACATACTAGCAAAGTAATACTCAAAATTCTCCAAGCCAGGCTTCAACAGTACATGAACTGAGATCTTCCAAATGTTCAACTTGGATTTAGAAAATGCAGAGGCACCAGAGATCAAATTGCCAACATCCATTGGATCATAGAAAAAGCAAGAGAGTTCCAGAAAAATATCTACTTCTGCTTCATTGACTATGCCAAAGCCTTTGATGTGTGGATCACAACAAACTGTGGAAAATTCTGAAAGAGATGGGAATACCAGACCACCTGACCTGCCTCCTGAGAAACCTGTATGCAGGTCAAGAAGCAACAGTTAGAACTGAACATGCAACAACAGACTGCTTCCAAACTGGGAAAGGAATATGTCAAGGCTGTATATTGTCACCCTGCAGAGGGTGTCACTTTTATGCAGAGGACATCATGTGAAATGCCAGACTGGATGAAGCACAAGGTCAAATCAAGATTGCCGGGAGAAATATCAATAACCTCAGATATGCAGATGACACCACCATTATGGCAGAAAGTGAAGAGGGACTAAAGAGCCTCTTGATGAAAGTGAAAGAGGAGAGTGAAAATGCTGGCTTAAAGCTCAACATTCAGAAAACTAAGATCATGGCTTCCAGTCCCATCTCTTCATGGCTAATAGATGGGGAAACAATGGAAAGAGTGACAGACTTTTATTTTCTTGAGCTCCAAAATCACTGCAGATGGTGACTGCAGCCCTGAAATTAAAAGATGCTTGCTCCTTGGAACAAAAGTCGTGACCAACCTCATCAACTTATTAAAAAGCAGAAACATTACTGATGCAAGTGTGTCTAGTCAAAGACATGGTTTTTCTAGTAGTCATGTATGGATGTCAGAGTTGGACCATAAAGAAAGCTGAGCTCCGAAGAATTATTTTGAACTATCGTATTGGAGAAGACTCTTGAGGGTCCTTTGGACTGCAAGGAAATCCAACCAGTCCATCCTAAAAGAAATCAGTCCTGAATATTCATTGGAAGGACTGATACCGAAGCTGAAACTCCAATACTTTGGCCACCTGATGTGAAGAACAGACTCACTGGAAAAGACTCTGATGCTGGGAAAGATTGAAGGTGGGAAGAGAAGTAGACAACAGAGGATGAGATGGCATCACTGACTCGATGGACATGAGTTTGAGCAAGTTCTGGGAGTTAGTGAGGGACAGGGAAGCCTGGTGTGTTGCAGTCCATGGGGTCACAAAGAGTCGGACATGACTGAGTGACTGAACTGAATTGATACTGTTACCCAGACATCAGGGAACTCTTGTTGATCTAGATGTTTTAACTATTTTTTTCTATTGCTGTAATAAAAATTATCATGTTACAATGGAAATAATGTGGAATGTTTCCCTTAGATTTTCAGATGACTTCACAGTAGAAGGATAATGTGTTTGTTTATGCTTCTGTGTAAGAGATTCAAATGAGATGGATAGCCTCTGAAAGATCTGTACAAAATTACAAGGGAATGTAAGAGGTAGTGACAGAGATTAAGAGACACTAGAAGCAGACAGAAATGTTCACTCCCAAATTTATTAGGAGGTAATGAAGCTCGCCTTTTTGGAGGATGACAAATTGCCTTTAATTTTATTTTATATAACAGTTTAAGGCAATAGTTCTTGAATTTCAGACAGATTGTTATTTTCAGAGGTTAATATATTTCCAGAAAGCAATGAAAGCAGAGAAAGAAGTTTTGAGAAGGAAATTGAGAGACATAAGATAATATCTAAGGAAGCGTACCATCATTTAATACTTTTACTTATTCAATTTTTTAAATTATATGGTTAATCAGGAATAAAAGCACAAGACAGACAAACAAAAAAACTCTACTTTTAATTCTAGAAATTATTATTATTTTTTTTTAATTTTTAGTTTTTTATTTTTTAAATTTTAAAATCTTTAATTCTTACATGCATTCCCAAACATGAACCCCCCTCCCACCTCCCTCCCCTGAACATCTTTCTGGGTCATCCCCATGCACCAGCCCCAAGCATGCTGCATCCTGCGTCAGACATAGACTGGCGATTCAATTCACATGATAGTATACATGTTAGAATGTCATTCTCCCAAATCATCCCACCCTCTCCCTCTCCCTCTGAGTCCAAAAGTCCGTTATACACATCTGTGTCTCTTTCCCTGTCTTGCATACAGGGTCATCATTGCCATCTTCCTAAATTCCATATATATGTGTTAGTATACTGTATTGGTGTTTTTCTTTCTGGCTTACTTCACTCTGTATAATCGGCTCCAGTTTCATCCATCTCATCAGAACTGATTCAAATGAATTCTTTTTAATGGCTGAGTAATACTCCATTGTGTATATGTACCACAGCTTTCTTATCCATTCATCTGCTGATGGACATCTAGGTTGTTTCCATGTCCTGGCTATTATAAACAGTGCTGCGATGAACATTGGGGTACATGTGTCTCTTTCAATTCTGGTTTCCTCGGTGTGTATGCCCAGAAGTGGGATTGCTGGGTCATAAGGTAGTTCTATTTGCAATTTTTTAAGGAATCTCCACACTGTTCTCCATAGTGGCTGTACTAGTTTGCATTCCCACCAACAGTGTAGGAGGGTTCCCTTTTCTCCACACCCTCTCCAGCATTTATTGCTTGCAGGTTTTTGGATCGCAGCCATTCTGACTGGTGTGAAGTGGTACCTCATTGTGGTTTTGATTTGCATTTCTCTAATAATGAGTGATGTTGAGCATCTTTTCATGTGTTTGTTAGCCATCCGTATGTCTTCTTTGGAGAAATGTCTATTTAGTTCTTTGGCCCATTTTTTGATTGGGTCGTTTATTTTTCTGGAGTTGAGCTGCAGAAGTTGCTTGTATATTTTTGAGATTAGTTGTTTGTCAGTTGCTTCATTTGCTATTATTTTCTCCCATTCAGATGGCTGTCTTTTCACCTTGCTTATATTTTCCTTTGTAAATTTTAAAATTTACATATGATAGTATCACAGTTTCCTGGAGTTTAATGAATTCCTACTGTCTAGAACTTCTGGACACATGCAAGTAGAAACTCAGAACTTTATGTCCACATAATCCTCTTCTTAATTGAAGAGGAGGTGATTTTTTAAGACAGTAATGTGGTCTCTGATGATGTAATCTGTCTTGCAAGGAACAAATCCTGTAGGGATGAAAACCTGCCATTAGATGACTGACCAGAAAGAAAAATTTTAGAAGAAAGGTCAACAGTAAAGTCGGACACAGATTAATCAATAATGTGATTAACATTTTAGATTTCTTATGAAGATTGTTAGAAATTAAGAAATTAAAGGTTCTTATACTGCTTCTCTAATCTGGCCTTCATCTTTACATTGTAGCCTGCTCCTTTTTCCAACAAGAATTTATTGATGCTAGCCATAGTAGCTTCTCTGCTCTTTCTAAACGCACCCAGTAAGTTCCTGCCTCAGGGCCTTTGCATCTGCTTTTATAGATGCCTGGAGCATTCCCTGAGTTCAAAGCTCTATGTAAATGGAGCGTATGTCACTTATAGCACTTATCTG
Organism: Ovis canadensis; assembly: GCF_042477335.2. Classification (NCBI taxonomy): domain Eukaryota; kingdom Metazoa; phylum Chordata; class Mammalia; order Artiodactyla; family Bovidae; genus Ovis; species Ovis canadensis. Next base: position 132,249,329 of record NC_091247.1, on the reverse strand, counting down.
GTAATTCTATGTAAAATAGTCATCCCACTTCTATGCCCATCTCACCTTTCTTCATTGCTTTGCCTGCTTTTTTCTTCATATTCAATCCCCAAGCTATAGCATAGCTATTCATCTGTTTTTCTCTTCCTTCTGAAGTGAAGGATCTAAGTGGGTAAGAACCTTTCTGCTTAGTTTATTGTTGTATCCCTAGAACCTAAAGCAATGCTTGACTTTGAGAAACCTTTCACTGAATATTTGTTGAAAATTGTTCACCTAATCATATTATTATTTTGGCCTGTTTCAGTCTTTATTTTCCCAGGATCAAATGTGATGCCTTGATGATTGTAACAAGAATGTTCATACTTACTAAGGTCTTACGGTGGAAGAAGCACTGATGAAGCGCTTTACAAATGTCTCCTTCCCTAGAAGCCTGGGAAGCAAGCACTAGCATCCCCATTGTGTATGTGTGCTCAGTCACGTCCAGGTCTTTGCAACCCGATGAGCCAAAGCCTACCAGGCTCCCCTGTCCATGGGATTTTTCAAGCAAAAATACTGGAGTGGGTTGCCATTCCTTTCACCGGGAGATCTTCCCAACCCAGGGACTGAACCCAGGTCTTCTGCATTGGCAGGTAGATTCTTTACCACTGAGCTACCTGGAAAGCCCTCCCCACTGTATTTATAAGGAAACAAAGCCAGAGAGAAATGGATTCACTTGCCCAAGATCACTGCAACTTGCACAAAACTAAATCAGGATCTCAGCCCAGTTCTGGCTGACTCTCACCATTTATTTGGGGAACTCTTGCAGCTGAATTGAATTCTATAAAAAACATAAACAAATTCAACAGCTTCCATGTTTCTTTGAATCTCTATCCTATCTGACAGGGATATGCTCCCTTTTACTTCTTCCCTCAGGGCCTCTGGTAGTCGACGTAGCACATTTGTGTGATTTAAAAGGAGCACCCTCTAGGGGGACCAATTCGAAAAAGCTGTCTTCATGGGTCAGCCCAGACCTAGGAGCAGAAAATGCTTTTGTGCAAAGAGAAGTGTTTCTGTTTTCTTCAGGCTGGCCCAGTCTCTCTCTAAGACACATGACTTGGTTGGTGGCACTTTAGATTTCAGCACCCACTTGCCTCTAGATTGATGCTCATTTACCCAGCACAAATGCACAGCTTCCCTTGTCTTCTGAATTTTTTCCCCTTGCTTACCCTGCAGTACCTACATTTACCTTTCTGTTTCTCCCTTGAATGCTCCAAGCATGGTCCATTCTAGGTCCTATGCATTTGCTGTTCCCTTTGTCTAAGAAGTCTCTATCCCCACATATTCTGATAACTCAGTTGGGCTCTATGAAAATAACACTTTTCAAAGAAGTCTGTGACTACCTTATATTAAAATAACACACTTGTTATTTTTTGCATGATGCCACCACATTTTTTTCTTCATACCAATGTTGACTTGATGCTAGGTATTAGGAATATATCTAATTTTATGGTGGGAGAGAAGATGGCATTCCCATATTGTTTTGTATGAGGAGCCAGTTCTACTAGCTCATTTTTCTTTGTGAATTGAAGTTTTTACCTTATCTATACAGTTGTCTTTGAGGTAATTTTACCTTCAGTTCCTGCAAATATATCATTTGTGTTGTAAGTTGGCCTAATTCTTTACTCATTTCCCTTGGACAGTTGAAATAAAGCAAATGATGTCTCTGTCATAAGTGCAGTGTATTTGAATCTAAGATATGCATATATTATAGAATCAGTTCAGTTCAGTTCAGTCACTCAGTCATGTCCAACTCTTTGCAACCCCATGGGCTGCAACACACCAGGCTTCCCTGTCCCTCACCAACTCCCAGAGCTTGTTCAAACTCATGTCCATCAAGTCGGTGATGCCATCCAACCATCTCGTCCCCTGTCATCACCTTCTCCTCCCACTTTCAATCTTTCCCAACATCAGGGTCTTTTTCAATGAGTCAGTTCTTCCATCAGGTGGCCAAAACACTGAAGTTTCAGCTTTAGCATCAGTACTTCCAATGAATATTCAGGAATGATTTCTTTTAGGATTGACTGGTTTGATCTCCTTGCAGTCCAAGGGACCCTAAACAATCTTTTCCAACACCACTGTTCAAAAGCATCAGTTCTTCATTGCTCAGCCTTTTTTATAGTCCAACTCGCACATCCATACACGACTACTGGAAAAACCATAGCTCTGACTCTACAGACCTTTGTTGGCAAAGTAATGTCTCTGCTTTTTAATGTGCTGCCTAGGTTGGTCATAGATTTTCTAACAAGGAGCACGTGTCTTTTAATTTCATGGCTGCAGTCACTATCTGCAGTGATTTGGGAGCCCAAGAAAATAAAATCTGTCACTGTTTCCATTATTTTCCATCTATTTGCCATGAAGTGATGGGACCAGATGCCATGACCTTTGTTTTTTGAATGTTGAGCTTTAAGGCAGCTTTTTCACTCTCCTCTTCCACTTTCATCAAGAGGCTCTTTAGTCCTTCTTCACTTTCTGCCATAAGGGTGGTGTCATCTGCATATCTGAACTTATTGATATTTCTCCCAGTAATCTTGATTTGACCTTATGCTTCATCCAGCCTAGGGTTTCTCATGATGTACTCAGTTCAGTTCAGTTCAGTTCAGACGCTCAGTCGTGTCTGACTCTTTGTGACCCCATGAATCACAGCACCCAAGGCCTCCCTGTCCATCACCAACTCCTGGAGTTCACCCAGACTCATGTCCATAGAGTCCGTGATGCCATCCAGCCATCTCATCCTCTGTCGTCCCCTTCTCCTCCTGCCCCCAATCCCTCCCAGCATCAGAGTCTTTTCCAGTGAGTCAACTCTTCGCATGAGGTAGCCGAAGTACTGGAGTTTCAGCTTTAACATCTTCCCTCCAAAGAAATTCCAGGGCTGATCTCCTTCAGAATGGACTGGTTGGATCTCCTTGCAGTCCAACGGACTCTCAAGAGTCTTCTCCAACACCACAGTTCAAAAGCATCAATTCTTTGGCTCTCAGCCTTCTTCACAATCCAACTCTGTGCGTACAAGTTAAATAAGCAGGGTGACAATATACAGCCTTGACATACTCCTTTCCCAATTTGGAACCAGTCTGTTGTTCCATGTCCAGTTCTAACTGTTGCTTCTTGACCTGCATAAAGATTTCTCAGGAGGCTGGTAAGGTGGTCTGGTATTCCCATCTCTTGAAGAATTTTCCACAGTTTGTCATGATCCACACAGTCAAAGACTTTGGTATAGTCAGTGAAGCAGAAGTAGAAGCAAGATGAAACTCTCTTGCTTTTTCTATGATTCAGTGGATGCTGGCAATTTGGTCTCTAGTTCCTCTGCCTTCTGTAAATCCAACTTGAACATCTGGAAGATCTCTGTTTGCCTACTGTTGGAGCCTGGCTTGGAGAATTTTGAGCATTACTTTGCTAGTGTATGAGATTAATGCAATTGTATGATAGTTTGAACATTCTTTGGCATTGCCTTTCTTTGGGATTGGAATGAAAACTGACCTTTTCCAGTCCTTTGGTCACTGCTGAGTTTTCCAAATTTGCTGGCATATTGGGTGCAGCACTTTCACAGCATCATCTTTTAGGATTTCAAATAGCATTTTCGAATATACTTAGTTAATTTTAATATCAACTCGTAAACACAAAATTTTAAATAAACTAATCAATGACTTTTGGATAACCCATTTTAATCTCTGCACACCTTTAAGAATATGATTTTTTTAAGTTTTAATAAGAATAAATGAGAAAACCAAAGACTAGAACATAGTAAGTGAACAATAAATGTGAGCCCTGACTTTGTTCCCCAAGACCCCCACACATAAACACACACACACATACATACACTGAGACCATGATATATACTTCCATTTCATTATCACAGACTATTTTTCAGGAAAGGCTGGCTTTTTTGCCTCAATGATTACAAGTCTGTGGTTAAAGTAAATGAATAAAAGCAGATATGGTATAAATTAAGCTCATAGTTTTATTTCTTAGTATTTACCCTAAAGTTACCAGTTCTATAATTCTTAATCACTCAACTGCCAAATCTTTGATCCATTGCTTATAGGTTTTCCTATACTTTTGTGAGAACACATAAATAGGTCTTTCAGAATTTCATAAAACCCATTCTTTATTTCTCACACAACAATGGAAGAAATTTAAATTTAGTTCAAAATGATTTAAGCAAAAGATAAAACACTTATGACAGTTTATTTGCTCCCTAGCACATATCTGTGTCCAGTGTACTTGAAAAGATAAAAACTCACATTTTCATAGTTTTTTCACTATAACAAGTGTGACCAGAATAATTTTTTCCTTTTAGATATAATGTAACGTTTTCAATGATTTAAAATTATGAGAAAAATATGCAGAAGGAAGATTTGTGAAAATTTCTAGAAAAAATATCAAGTATTCTTTAAGAGCTCAAAAATATTTTGCAGCTGGTGATGAGCATTTAAATGATATTATTTCTCTTATGTTTCCTGCAATCAAAATCTCTTTGGTTAGCCAATTTTGAATAAGTGCCAGTTAGTCAATACTTTGATGATCTTTTAATTATTTAGAACTAAAATGAGTTTATGACCTCTGGTGCATTCAGTATAGACTTTGTAATTTTCTATAGTATATGCTATGATGCTAGTGCATTACAGACTACAAACATGAATTTTGAAGAGGTAACTTGGGGAGGGGGAAGATGAATGGGAGAAAAAGCATGGCTTATAGTAGAATATAATTATAGAATTTTCATTTACTCCATAGTTTGAAATTTATTCCTTTAACTTCAGCTATCTTTGCACATAAACATCAAGACTTCACTCTACTTTATTACCATGACTAGTAAAGCTGAAACTTACAAATTATGTCTTGGTAGACAAGAGTTAAAGCCTATTACAGCAAATATTTACTGGAGCTGAGACAAATAATGGGATGAAAACAGAGGATCTTTGTCTCCACTGCAGATACAAATCAAACCAGGTATTTCTTTTTGTTTCTTGACACAAAGATAAAGTAAAGCTGCTTTCATTTCAGACATCCAGTAAGTGAAATTCTTATTTTAATGTTTTAGAATTATACATGTATTATATAGTATATATTGAATAGATAGCATTTGCAGTAGTCCCCCACCCACCGCCTGCTAATTGGTGGAGGATACATTCCAAGAGACCCGGTGGATGCCTGAAACTGTGGATAGTACTAGACTCTGATTTGCATTCACGTTTCCACTCACAAGTTTAATGTTGTGGGGTTTTTTTCCCCATCTTAGCACTTCTCATGCACTGTGGCTGTCACTTCTGCAGTTTGAGGTGCAACCACACAACTAGCACAGATTTCTTCTTTTACACAGTTTCACATACAGAAGATTTGTTCCTAACATGGACCTTTGCAACTCAGCATAGGATATTTTTCTTTCTCTATTAATAGAGAACTTTCATCTCTTCACTTCAAGGGAGCATTTTCTGACTTCTCTTTGGCACATCCAAACTGCCAGAATCACTACTCTTGCACTTTGGTGCCATTATTATGAAAACCTTAACATGAGCACTGAGATACTGTGACGGTTGACATGATGAGTGAATAAGGTGGAATAAGCTGGACAACGGGATGATTCATGTCCCAGAAAGAGGAGTATTCTTGCCTGAGCATCCCATGGGCAGATGGGATCCCATGGTGGGCTGTATAGTCCATAGGGTCACAAAGAGTTGGACATGACTAAAGCAACTGAGCATGCTTGCACGCATGTATATTATATAATTATATATATATATATATATATTAAACTTCTGTAATATAAGACACCCCAAAACAGAGTGGCTTAAATATGGTAGATTTTTATTTTTATCTCACATAATAGTTGCAGAGTTGGCAGGGTAGTTTAGTTCCCTGAGGTTTTCAGGGACACAGTCTCTCTGTCTTGTGGCTTCTTTATCATCATGGACATTGTCTTTAAAGGCAGAGTGGAAGCTGACAGCCTTCAAATTCCTGTTCTACCCTATGGGAGGAAAAAGATAAGGTCCAGGGGAAAACATCATATCTTTAAGCAGATTAATTGAAAATTGTACACATTAGTTATGCATTCACATACCAAATGGCAATCGCAAGCCTCACCTAGCTGCAAAGCTGACTGAAAAATGTCTGTAACACAGTGGTCAGGTGGCAGTTGATGCCATATCAGCAGTCTCTGTTTCCCCGTTTTCTTTTGGTGATACTCGAAAGATTCTACTGCCAACATTTAACCAATCATAATCACAATAACCAGATATTTTATCATATATATATGTTTCAGCTATTGAGGAATAGAAGTGTCCTTACTGCTCAACTCTTGTAGATTTTACTTTCATAGATACTTTTACACTGAAACAGCAAATGCTTCTTATGTATGTACACACCTATACTTACCTTTTCATTGAATAGTAACTGAGTGCTAAGTGGATCACCTGGCATCAGGTACTGAACTAGACCCTAGGGATAAAGGCCTGAATGTTAAGACCTAGTCCCAGCTTTCATGAAATTGATACCAATGGGTGGCATGAGATACTCAAGAAACAGAAAAATCTAGAATAACTAAAACCAACACCTACACGGTTGAGAAGCCCAGCTCTAGGCCAAAATCCTAAATATGACCTTCTAAGCCCAACTATAGGCACTTTGAAAGACTTTACCCAGCAGGCTTCATGGGGGACAGTTGCCCTCCCACATCAAGACGTGGTACAAAGGCACTGCACTGCAGTCTCTAGAGGGTGTTGCAATCAAGGGGACAGCTTCCCCTGGTGGCCATGTTCTTCCGTGTATCTATGTTCTAGCCCAGGAGCCTCCATGCCAGGGCCTGCTCCATGAGGGACCATCAGCCACAGCCTTTCTCAGGTGTCTGTTGCAGTCGTCTATCTGGTGGAGGTGAAGGGAGGAAGCGGGAGGCTTAAGGATACTGTTTTCCACTCTGACACACTAAGTTGGACATAACTTAGCAACTAAAACAGCTGTGAAAGCAACATTGTAGAGAGTGGCCAAGAAATGGCTCTCTGAGGAGGTGACTTTTCCCTAAGATATGAATAACAGGAAGAAAATGAAACTGAGAAGATATAGAAGAAAAAATTCCAGGCTGAGGGAAGTTGAAAAGGCCTTTACCAGAACAATCTGGTGGGCTCTGAGCACTGCAGGCAGGGGGTGGGTCTGGAGCCTGCCTGGGAGCATGCAACAGGGGGTGGGGGGGGCGAGTTGGAGAGTTGAAAGGTTACCAATTACAGGGTTTTGAAGGTCGTTGTTGAGAATTTGGTTTTATTCTAAGTGTAATGGGAAGTCATCAGTTTACAAAGGGAATCTATAACATGACATCTATTTTTTACAAAATTACGCTGTCTTCTGTGAGTACATGGATTGAATAGAGACAAATTGGAAGTAGGGACATCAGTGAAATTAGTTAGGAAGAGGGAAAAAGCAGGTGCACATTTCAGTCAGAAAAAAAGCCATGCACAAAGGCAAAAAGCTGATAAAATGCATGGGGACCTGAAGAAGATACAAATCCTGAAGAATGACTAAATTATTGGGTGCAAGTTGGTGGGCAGCTCGTTAGAGAGACTGAGAAATTTGTGTGCATGCATCCAAACCTTCCCCAGGCCTTGATAAGAAGTTTGGACCAAGAACAGTGATGGCACATCAATATTTAAAAGGAAACTAAAGGTTTTTCTTTTATCTCTTAGACCTCAAATCAAATCTACCTCTTAGAAAGGGATAGATGAAATAAGAATGTATATGATGCTTGGGGCTGGTGCACTGGGATGACCAACAGGGGTGGTATGGGGAGGGAGGTGGGAGGGGGTTCAGGATTGAGAACACGTGTACACCTGTGGCAGATTCATGTTGATGTATGACAAAACCAATACAATATTTTAAAGTAATTAGCCTCCAATTAAAATGAATAAATTTAAATTAAAAAAAATAAAGAAAGAAAGAATGTACAGGCAAAGGATAGGTCATACTAATTCTGCAGCCATCCTCCAGGCAACTTCTTATGAATAGGACATTACTGTCCCTTGCCCAGAACACCTGAAGTACTCATGACCATAGACTGGCAAGTTTGTTCCACTGAGGGAACCACTTAATCTTGACTTAGCTGGCAGGATATTCAGTTCAGTTCAGTCACTCAGTCATGTCTGACTTTTTGTGACCCCATGGACTGCAGCACGCCAGGCCTCCCTGTCCATCACCAACTCCCAGAGTTTACTCAAACTCACGTCCATTGAGCCGGTGATGCCATCCAACCTTCTCATCCTCTGTCACCTACTTCTCTTCCCACCTTCAGTCTTTCCCAGCATCAGAGTCTTTTCAAATGAGTTACTTCTTCGCATCAGGTGGCCAAAGTATTGGAGTTTCAGCTTCAGCATCAGTCCTTCCAATGAATATTCAGGACTGAATTCCTTTAGGATGGACTGGTTCGATCTCCTTGCTGTCCAAGGGACTCTTGAGTCCTCTCCAGCACCACAGTTCAAAAGCATCACTTCTTCAGCCCTCAGCTTTCTTTATAGTCGAACTCTCGCATCCATACATGGCTACTGGAAAAACCATAGCCTTGACTAGACGGTCCTTTGCTGACAAAGTAATGTCTCTGCTTTTCAATATTCTGTCTAAGTTGGTCATAGCTTTTCTTCCAAGGAGCAAGCATCTTTTAATTTCATGGCTGCAGTCACCATCTGCAGTGATTTTGGAGCCCCCAAAATAAAGTCTGTCACTGTTTCTACTGTTACCCCATTATCTGCCATGAAGTGATGGGACCAGATGCCATGATCTTCGTTTTCTGAATGTTGAGCTTTAAGCCAACTTTTTCACTCTCCTCTTTCACTTTCATCAAGAGGCTCTTTAGTTCTTCGCTTTCTGCCATAAGGGTGGTGTCATCTGCATATTTGAGGTTATGGATATTTCTCCTGGCAATCTTGATTTGACCTTGTGTTTTGTCCAGTCCAGCGTTTCTCATGATGTACTCTGCATATAAGTTAAATAAGCAGGGTGACAATATACAGCCTTGACATACTCCTTTCCTATTTGGAACCGGTTCATTGTTCCATGTCCAGTTCTAACTGTTGCTTCTTAACCTGCATACAGATTTCCCAGGAGGCAGGTCAGGTGGTCTGGTATTTCCATCTCTTGAAGAATTTTCCGCAATTTGTTGTGATCTTCCCTGGTGGCTCGGATGGTAAAGCGGGGACCCAGGTTCGATTCCTGGGTTGGGAAGGTCCCCTGGAGAAGGAAATGGCAATCCACTCCAGCACTCTTGCCTGGAAAATCCCATGGACGGAGGAGCCTGATAGGCTACAGTCCATGGGGTTGCAAAGAGTTGGGCATGACTGAGCGACTTCACTTTCACTTTCTTTCAAAAGGTCCAGTGCATGCACTGCTGCACTCAGTGCCCCCAGCCCTGCAGCAGGCCACCGCCGATCTACTCCTCAGCCAGAGACTCTTGGCCACTCTCAGACAAGTCTGGATCAGTCTCTGTGGGGTCACTGCTCCTTTGTCCTGGGTCCTTGTGTGCACAAAGTTCTGTTTGTGCCCTCCCAGAGTCTGTTTCCCCAGTCCTTTGTAAGTTCTAGTAGCTCTATAGTGGATTAATGGCAACCTCCTCCAAGAGGGCTTATGCCATACCCAGGTCTATTGCAACCAGAGCCCCTGCCCCTGCAGCACTCCACTGCTGACTCATACCTCCTCAGGAGACACCCAAACACAGTTCTGTCTCAGTCTCTGTGGGGTCTCTGGGTCGTGGTGCACACAAGGTATGTTTGAGCTCCCTGAGCATCCCTGGTGGTTACGGGGTTTGATTCTAAATGCGGTTTCGCCCTTCCTACCGTCTTGCTGGGGCTTCCCCTTTGCCCCTGGACATGGGATGTCTCTTCAAAGTCGCTCTAGCAGGATATTAGAGGTTGGTATACCATGTACCAAGGGAACATTTCATGCAAAAATGGGCTCGATAAAGGACAGGAATGGTATGGACCTAACAGAAGCAGAAGATATCAAGAGAGGTGACAAGAACACACAGAAGAACTGTACAAAAAAGATCTTCATGACCCAGATAATCACGATGGTGTGATCACTCACCTAGAGCCAGACATCATGGAATGTGAAGTCAAGTGGGCCTTAGAAAGCATCACTGCGAACAAAGCTAGTGGAGGTGATGGAATTCCAGTGGAGCTATTTCAAATCCTGAAAGTTGATGCTGTGAAAGTGCTGCACTCCGTATGCCAGCAAATTTGGAAAACTCAGCAGTGGCCACAGGACTGGAAAATGTGAGTTTCCATTCCAATCCCAAAGAAAGGCAATGCCAAAAAATGCTCAAACTACCACACAATTGCACTCATCTCACACACTAGCAAAGTAATGCTCAAAATTCTCCAAGCCAGGCTTCAGCAATACGTGAACCGTGAACTCCCAGATGTTCAAGCTGATTTTAGAAAAGGCAGAGGAACCAGAGACCAAATTGCCAACATCTGCTGGATCATTGAAAAACGAAGGGAGTTCCAGAAAAACATCTATTTCTGCTTTATTGACTATGCCAAAGCCTTTGATTGTGTGGATCACAATCAACTGTGGAAAATTCTGAAACAGATGGGAATACCAGACCACCTGACCAGCCTCTTGAGGAACCTATATGCAGGTCAGAAAGCAACAGTTAGAACTGGACATGGAACAACAGACTGGTTCCAAATAGGAAAAGCAGTACGTCAAGGCTGTATATTGCCACCCTGCTTATTTAACTTCTATGCAGAGTACATCATGAGAAACACTGGGCTGGAAGAAGCGCAAGCTGGAATCAGGATTGCCAGGAGAAATATCAATAACCTCAAATATGCAGGTGACACCACACTAATGGCAGAAAGTGAAGAGGAACTAAAAAGCCTCTTAATGAAAGTGAAGGTGGAGAGTGAAAAAGTTGGCTTAAAGCTCAACATTCATAAAACGAAGATCATGGCATCTGGTCCCATCACTTCATGGGAAATAGATGGGTAAACAGTGGAAACAGTGTCAGACTTTATCTTTTTGGGCTCCAAAATTACTGCAGATGGTGACTGCAGCCATGAAATTAAAAGACGCTTACTCCTTGGAAGAAAAGTTATGACCAACCTAGATAGCATATTGAAAAGCAGAGATATTACTTTGCCAACAAAGGTCCATCTAGTCAAGGCTATGGTTTTTCCAGTGGTCATGTATGGATGTGAGAGTTGGACTGTGAAGAAAGCTGAGTGCCAAAGAATTGATGCTTTTGAACTGGGGTGTTGGAGAAGACTCTTGAGAGTCCCTTGGACTGCAAGGAGATCCAACCAGTCCATTCTGAAGGAGATCAGCCCTGGGATTTCTTTGGAAGGAATGATGCTGAAACTGAAATTCCAGTACTTTGGCCACCTCATGTGAAGAGTTGACTCATTGAAAAAGACTCTGATGCTGGGAGGGATTGGGGGCAGGAGGAGAAGGGGACGACAGAGGATGAGATGGCTGGATGACATCACTGACCTGATGGAATGAGTCTGGGTGAACTCTGGGAGTTGGTGATGGACAGGGAGGCCTAGTGTGCTGCGATTCATGGGGTTGCAAAGAGTCGGACAAGACTGAGGGACTGAAGTGAACTGAACTGATACTGTGTACCTGACTGGCCTTAAACTGAGTCTGGCTTTCCTGAGTCAAACTTTGCCTCCTTCTGCCTGTGGAATTTCAGATTCATTTCTAATTCCTGCTTTGTTTGTGTAGGCCCTAAAGTAAGATCTCTGTCTTGATTTTCCAATTACATTTCCTTTGCCTGCTGAGACAGAAGTGTTGTATAGTCCAGGAAGCAAGGAAAGAGTCTGGCTGCTGACCTTCCTTTCAAAGGGCTATAGATTCTGGAGATGAATATCCTTGTTTTTGTCAAAAGACCTTCTTCAAAAACCACTGTGAAATAACAATGCTATCCCGTGTTGCCCATTTCTACTCAACACTTGGATACTCTGGTGACTTTGTACTCTTCAACCAATAATCAATCTCTATACAGCCCTAGATCCCTATAAGCATGCCCATCATTCTCTCTCCCAATGACCTAGCATTTTATTTATTTTTTACTTTTTTTCCATGGAAGAGCACTTTATTTTAAATATAGCAGCGTGTACATGTCAATCCAAAACTCCCACTATGTCTCCCACCTTTACCTTCTGATAACCATGAATTCATTCTCTAAGCCTGTGAGCCTGTTTCTGTTTTGTAAGTAAGTTCATTGGTAGCATTTTTCTTTGATTTTGCACATAAATTATACCATATGATATCTGCCTTTGCTTGATTTAGTGCACTTACCATCCATCCATGGATAGCCCATCTATGTTGTCACAGATGGCATTATTTCATTGCTTTTAATGGAGTACTATTATATTGTGTATATGTACCACATCTTCTCTCAGCATTTTCAGCAGCCATACTTCTCAGTCCATTTTATTAACCTGGTAGCTTTGGGGAATATAGTTCTAAAGTAGGTCCAATCTCTTTCCCTTTAACCAAGAACCCATTATATATCCTGGACATTTTATGACTCTCAGTTACCACAGACTTTGTTATTGCTGACTAGTTTATGTTTACATACTCTAAAATAATCAGCATTTCCATCTAACCATAGAAAAATATCAAACAAATCCCAGTTAACAGATATTTTTCAAATTACCAAAATCAGTACTCCTCAATACTGTCAAGGAGAAGGCAATGGCACCCCACTCCAGTACTGTTGCCTGGAAAATCCCACAGATTGAGGAGCCTGCTAGGCTGCAGTCCATGAGGTCGCTAAGCGTTGGACACAACTGAGCGACTTCACTTTCCCTTTTCACTTTCATGCATTGGAGAAGGAAATGCAACCCACTCCAGTGTTCCTGTCTGGAGAATCCCAGGGACGGCAGAGCCTGGTGGGCTGCCGACTGTGGGGTCGCACAGAGTCGGACACGACTAAAGCGACTTAGCAGCAGCAGCAGCAGCATCAATACTGTCAAAATCATTAACAATAAGGGGGAAAAAAATCTCAAAAACTGGTTACAACCAAGAGAATCCTAAAGAGGACAAGATGTGTTGTGGTACCCGATGGAATTCTAAAACAAAAAAAGGACTTTAGTGAAAAACTGAGGAAATGTGAATAAAGACTGGGCTTTAGTTAAATAATAATTATCCATATTGGTCCATTGTGACAAATGAACTGAACTTATGTAAAATGTTTATTAGAGGAAAATTAGATGTAGGGTACGTGAAAATTCTCTGTACTAGCTTTATAATAATTCTGTGATCTGAAACTGTTTTGAAATTAAATTTTATTTTAAAATAAGCAATGTTAATAGTACAATGGCTATATGTTTTGCTTTATTCTAGAAAGTATGCTCCTTGCCATAACTTTTCAAACTTCTTTTATTATTTCTTTGGTTAAATTCAATTCCCTTGTTTCTTTTAAAGATACATAAAAATCTCCCCCTTTTTCCTGAGCACACTGATGAGGTTATTTAAGGTCAGGTTGTCTATAAATATTAGGACTGGCTTCATTTCAGGTTGAGAGGAGAAGCTTCATTTGGAGTTGAAAGGAGAACACTTAAAATCATTTTTAATTATTTATTCCTGCAGTTTCTGATTCTTTCTTTTGTATATTGATTTACATGAGCATAAGTGAACTTCTTGAATGCTTTATAAAGGTTTTATTATGCTTCCTTTTTCTGTCTTCAAAATGCATCTTCTCAATTGACCCATTTTCCATCATCTAAGCACCTGTAGAGAGAAGATAATATTCTCACCTTTGGCATTGATGATAATGGAACATATGGCAGACTTAGGAAAAAAGGAAGCTCTACCACTTAGTAGCTTTCAACCTTGAACAAGCTCTGCTACTTAACTTCCTCCACTGCTAAAGCAGAAATAACACTAGTAATGAACCCATATATATGGTAAGGATTAAATGAGATAGTGTATTTAAAATGTTTAGAACCCACCACATGGATTCTAAATAAATGGTAACTATTGTTTTTAGGGCTGTGGTTTCCTATGAGCCCATATGTGACAGAGAAGTCAAGTCACCCATCATGAAGCAGTAAAACATAAAAGTCCAGTTCCTCCTAAGACTGGCAAAACACAATGAGAAAACACAGTAAAGGCTCTATATAGATAAATATGGGAATTATGAGCAAAGTCAAGGAAGCAGATGGAAGGACAGAGCAGCCTGGCTTTTCCTATAGCTTTATAATGTCCCTGCAATGCATGATGACTATTACCAGGTGAGCTTACCTCTTATAAACAGGTCACCAAAGTGGCGGTTTAAATTTAAGAGAATTTCATTATTGTTGAGAACTACTCTGACCTCCGGGGGAAACAAAAAGAAGAAGAAAAGGAAATGCCATTACCTTTTGTTGTTCTTTAGTCACTAAGTCATGTCCAACTCTTTTGCGACCTCACGGATTATAGCCCTCCAGGCGCCTCTATCCATGGGATCTCCCAGGCAACAATACTGGAGTGGGGTGCCATTTCATTCTCCAGAGTATCTTCCCAACCCAGAGATCAAACGCACATCTCCTGCATTGACACACACACACACACACACACACACACACACACACACTTTTTCATACTCTTTTTCCATTATGGCTTATCACTGGATATTGAGTATAGTTCCCTGTGCTATACACTAGGACCTACTAGTATTTATCTACTCTATTAATATATGTAACAGCTTACATCTGCTAATCCCACTCTATTCTTCCCCCATCCTCCCTGATCTCTCCCCTTTATCGTAACTGGAGTTATCTCTGGAGACCACTCACAAAAATAAGTAAATAAGTATTTGTTGAATAAATTTATCCTCACAAGGAAACCAGTAACTGTCTTTTTATTAACACTGTGTGTATGATAGGCATTCTATATGTCTCATCTTTTTTATTATTTGCTACAATCCAATAAGATAAATTTGTATCACCTTCCTTTTAGAAACATAAAACAAGAGATCCTATAGCATGTCCAAAGTAACTCAGCTGGAAAAAATGATTGGATGCCAGGTCTCTCTAAGTCCAGATCAATATTGAAATTAATATTCCTTGTGCAGGCACTAGAGGCACAGTAGTGCATAAGCCCCTTCCCCCAAGGAGCTGAGAGTCCAGTGAGGAATGCAGATGGAATAGGTGAAGTGCAGGTGCTGTGGGATCACACAGGCAGAGGCTCTAACCCAGAGACAGATATTTAGCATTCATGCCTCACATCAAAGCACGTTTTCCCACTTGGTTCAGATATGTGTGGTCCTTAACAGCAAAGACTGTATCTTATCCTTGAGTTATGCTGCAGAAGAGACAGTGGTTTAGCATACCTACTCTAGAGCACAGTAGGCTGAAGCTGAGCAGGTTTGGTGGCACTTAGGATAGTGTTTGTCACATAAATATGTTTGACTCCTCCCTCTTCACAGGGCTTCCCTGGTGGCCTGGATGGCAAGGAATCCTCCTGCAATACAGGAGACCACGAGTTCACAAAGAGTTGGACACGACTGAGTGACTTTCACTTCTCTTCACAGTCATCATTATGCCTAACTACAGTAGGCCCTCAATAAATGGTGTTAAGTCATTGGAGTGCTTGTGGAAACTCTGACTTTATTTTAGGTAGCCCTGTAAATAAACTAAACTCAGACTCAATGGGAAAAAAAGCCAATTTGGCATAAAAAGAATAAATAAGTAAACCAATAAATAAACAAGTACTCTCTTCTGCCAGAGCAGCAAGTATGAAAATTTAGATAAGTGCCAGAAGCATATGCATGGCAGAGTTTTATCAAGAAGTCAGCCAGCCTTCTTTCACTTTCTATATCTGTACTTCTGTCCCTTCCGCTCCTTCACAACCATCTTACCTTCTCTTCAGTTTTTGGAAATACCCAGAAAATTCCCTGTCCATTGGGTAAGGATAGTGTGGGGTGGTAATTGTTGTTCTCCACTGAGTCAAATCGTAGCCTTGAATACAAGCAAAAAGTTCCAGACGTGCTGGCCCATGATTTAGGTTTCAAGCTGGTTTTAGAAAAGGCATAGGAACCAGAGATCAAATTGCCAACATCCGCTGGATCATCAAAAAAGCAAGGTAGTTCCAGAAAAACATATATTTCTGCTTTATTGACTATGCCAAAGCCTTTGACTGTGTGGATCACAATAAACTGTGGAAAATTCTGAAACAGATGGGAATACCAGACCACCTGACCTGCCTCTTGAGAAACCTATATGCAAGTCAGAAAGCAACAGTTAGAACTGGACATGGAACAACAGACTGGTTCCAAATAGGAAAAGGAGTATATCAAGGCTGTATATTGTCACTCTGCTTATTTAACTTCTATGCAGAGTACATCATGAGAAACACTGGGCTGGAAGAAACACAAGCTGGAATCAAGATTGCCGGGAGAAATATCAAAACCTCAGATATGCAGATGACACCACCCTTATGGCAGAAAGTGAAGAGGAACTGAAAAGCCTCTTGATGAAAGTGAAAAAGGAGAGTGAAAAAGTTAGCTTAAAGCTCAACATTCATAAAACGAAGATCATGGCATCCGGTCCCATCACTTCATGGGAAATAGATGGGGGAACAGTGTCAGACTTTATCTTTTTGGGCTCCAAAATCACTGCAGATGGTGACTGCAGCCATGAAATTAAAAGACGCTTCCTCCTTGGAAGGAAAGTTATGACCAACCTAGATAGCATATTCAAAAGCAGAGATATTACTTTGCCAAGAAATGTCTGTCTAATCGAAGCTATGGTTTTTCCAGTGGTCATGTATGGATGTGAGATTTGGACTGTGAAGAAAGCTGAGTGCCGAAGAATTGATGCTTTTGAACTGGGGTGTTGGAGAAGACTCTTGAGAGTCCCTTGGACTGCAAGGAGATCCAGCCAGTCCATCCTAAAGGAGATCAGCCTTGGGTGTTCATTGGAAGGACTGATGTTGAAGCTGAAACTCCAATACTTTGGCCACTTCATGCAAAGAGTTGACTCATTGGAAAAGACTCTGATGCTGAGAGGGATTGGGGGCAGGAAGAGAAAGGGACAGCAGAGGATGAGATGGTTGGATGGTATCACCAACTCGATGGACATGAGTTTAAGTGAACTCCGGGAGTTGGTGATGGACAAGGAGGCCTGGCATGCTGCAATTCATGGGGTTGCAAAGAGTCAGACACAACTGAGCAACTGAACTGAACTGAACTGAATTGTCTCTTAACTTCTGAGAAGAACAGTTCCTTTTATTCTGACTAATTTTATTCTCCTAATATTCACTACAATAAAAAGGATCAAGAGAAGTAAAACAGAACATGGGATATATAATTGAGATAAGATTTATCTGGATTTTATACTTTCATTAGAATAGCAAGTGTCAGAAAACTCAAAAAAATTGCTTGCAAGATTAACCCTAAAGCTTGTTATTTTAATATCTTCCCAGTGAAGAAATGAGAAAGCATGTTAACACTGTCACTATGATAACAATCTAAAATTTTCAAATAAACCTAAAGATAATAATCATAGTAGAAATGAGGGAATTCCCTGATGTTCTAGTGGTTAGAACTGGGTTCATTTCCTGGTTGGGGAACTAAGATCTTACAAGCTATGTGGTGCTGCCAAAAAAAAAATTATTTTTAAGGAAAAAATGTGCCTTCCTCTCTAGAATGACCCAAACTCTAATTTAATGTCTGAGACTCATAAAACCAATGATAATGGATTCATTTAGCATGATTATATGGTGCAGTTCAATTCTTCAAATGAAATTTTGTTCTATTGTAATTTTGTTCCAGAGCACTATATCATTAAAGTGAAATATTAATGATATTTTTATTACAATTGTCAAGAAAATTATGGACAGGATTCCAAAAACATAAAAGCTTATAATTGTCTTAGAAACTTACATTTTAAAAAATGTGCTATTCAAAGACATTCAGCTTCTTAAGAAAATAATTGTAATGACTCTCATTTATCACGGGTATTTATTATTCCAAAATTACGTAAATGCTAGGCTGAACCAAAGAGCATCAGTGAAGTAATTTATATGAAAGATTAATTAGAATAGAGTATTTCCCTTTAGAACAATTCTAAAGGAACTCAGTGTGTTGGTATTCATTTTAATTAGAATTTTTATTTCTTTTAAAAAAGTAATACCTTTTTCATAACTGTATCTGCCTTGAGAAAAAGATACTTTCAAATTACAGTTCTTTGGGGAATATTAAAGCAGTGTTTTTGACTTCCAAAATGACTGTGTGCAACCTAAACCATGAAAATGTGTCTTGTTTTAAATTCCCATGGACAAAATTAGTTTGAGTCCTGAACCACTGTTTCCTGTGGAAAATACTAGCCCACTACTGGGAATAAGTTTTCCCCAAAAAACTTGCTGATATTATAGAGCAATTTTGACAACATTACTGCTAGTAGCAAAGAGTTTTGGTTGTTCTTTATTAATTTGTATGTCAGTATAAAGTTCAATAAACTCATCAATTTAGATTTTGAATAAATTTTTTTAAGAACACATTTCTATGAAAATAGATTAGGAAATAAAAAATAGATTAAGGAAAGTTTGTAACAGATATTTCTTTTCTATCTTTATATTTCTTTCTGAAAAAAAAAAAACAGATTAGTGTAGTCTGGAGATTTAATAGGTAGGCGTTAATCAATGAAAAAGCAACTCTCCACGAGAAAGAGTTGATGTAGAACCTCAAAGAAAACCATATACTTATCGATAAAGTCAAACTTTGTTAATTTAGATTTCCTTGACTTATCCAGATTTCTTTCATCTGATAGTACAAAGTTCATAATATACTTGGAATTGGTAAGGGAAAAAATTGAGTATCTTGGATGTCATAAAATTTTTTATTTAATTCCACATATTGCATTCAAAGGAGGATCATCTTAGGGCTTTAATTATAGTGTTCTTATTTTCAAACTCAGTTTAACTCATCTTGATTTTCATGTTATCCAGGCTATGGAGAATCCAGAGGATAATGAGTGTTGTCCAGGGTGGTAAAAAAGAGAGAGATTATAAAAATAAATCCTAAACTAAAAAAAATAATGCAATGGATGATGCAATTATTGTAAACATTGTCTGTTCATGAAAATGTCAACTTTGGGTTGAATTGTGTAATGTGATACCAGAAAATTGTTTAAAAAAAAAACACACATTTAATAAGTCCATTGATTAACATGACATGATATCCTGAGATGGCTAAGTTGCCCTAATATTTGACCCTCCTGAAGTTAACACTTCAAACCCTAGACAAAAGATATTTCATAAAAGATAGATGGAAGCATTGAAGAAGGCTATAAAACAAGCAGATTCTAGAGGAAATTTGAACTTGGAAGAATGGATCACAGGAAGTGAGCTGCCTATTGTTATGATATTTATTTTTTAAATTCCAGTGGGAAGCATGCAGTCTTTCTGGTCTGAAGTTTTAGACTACAGACTTTGGGGCAAAAAAAAAAAAAAAAATCTCAGGAAATGAGGAGATAATCCCAGGAAAGAGGGCTCTAGATGGGTGGAGTTTCAAATTTTGTAATTATCTGACTGACCAATGGGCTGTGCGTGCACAAGATAGCTTCAACGCAGTCCAGAATTTTCTTTAAAAATGAACTGAGGGAGCAGAGGGTGAGATGTTTGGAAAGAGTAACACGGAAACTTACATTCAGTCAGTTCAGTTCAATTCAGTTGCTCAGTCGTGTCCGACTCTTTGCAACCCCATGAATCACAGCACGCCAGGCCTCCCTGTCCATCACCAACTCGCGGAGTTCACCCAGACTCACGTCCATCGAGTCAGTGATGCCATCCAGCCATCTCATCCTCCGTCATCCCCTTCTCCTCCTCCTCCCAATCCCTCCTAGCATCAGAGACTTTTCCAATGAATCAACTCTTCGAATAAAGTGACCAAAGTACTGGAGTTTCAGCTTCAGCATCATCGCTTCCAAAGAAATCCCAGGGCTGATCTCCTTCAGAACGGACTGGTTGGATCTCCTTGCAGTCCAAGGGACTCTCAAGGTCTTCTCCAACACCACAGTTCAAAAGCATCAATTCTTTGGCACTCAGCTTTCTTCTCAGTCCAACTCTCAAAAACCATAGCCTTGACTAGATGGACCTTGGTTGGCAAAGTAATGTCTCTGCTTTTGAATATGCTTTCTAGGTTGGTCATAACTTTTCTTCCAAGGAATAAGCGTCTTTTAATTTCATGGCTGCAGTCACCATCTGCAGTGATTTTGGAGCCCAAAAAGATAAAGTCTGACACTGTTTCCACTGTTTCCCCATCTATTTCCCATGAAGTGATGGGACCAGATGCCATGATATTAGTTTTCTGATTGTTGAGCTTTAAGCCAACTTTTTCACTCTTCTCTTTCACTTTCATCAAGAGGCTTTTCAGTTCCTCTTCACTTTCTGCCATAAGGGTGGTATCTCTACATATCTGAGATTATTGCTATTTCTCCCAGCAATCTTGATTCCAGCTTGTGTTTCTTCCAGTCCAGCGTTTCTCATGATGTACTCTGCATATAAGTTAAATAAGCAGAGTGACAATATACAGCCTTGACATACTCCTTTTCCTATTAGGAACCAGTCTGTTATTCCATGTCCAGTTCTAATTGTTGTTTCCTGACCTTTGTACAAATTTCTCAAGAGACAGGTCAGGTGGTCTGGCATTCCTATCTCTTTCAGAATTTTCCACAGTTTATTGTGATCCACACAGTCAAAGGCTTTGGCATAGTCAATAAAGCAAAAATAGATGTTTTTCTGGAACTTTCTTGCTTTTTCCATGATCCAGCGGATGTTGGCAATTTGGTCTCTGGTTCCTCTGCCTTTTCTTAAACCAGCTTGAATATCTGGAAGTTCACGATTCATGTATTGCTGAAGCCTGGCTTGGATAATTTTGAGCATTATTTACTAGCATGTGGGATGAGTGCAATTGTGCAGTAGTTTGAGCATTCTTTGGCACTGCCTTTCTTTGGGATTGGAATGGAAACTGACCTTTTCCAGTCCTGTGGCCACTGCTGAGTTTTCCAAATTTGCTGGCATACTGAGTGCAGCACTTTCACAGCATCAACTTTCAGGATTTGAAATAGCTCCACTGGAATTCCATCACCTCCACTAGCTTTGTTTGCAGTGATGCTTTCTAAGGCCCACTTAACTTCACATTCCAGGATGTCTGGCTTTAGGTGAGTGATCACACCATCGTGATTATCTGGGTCGTGAAGATCTTTTTTGTACAGTTCTTCTGTGTATTCTTGCCACCTCTTCTTAATATCTTCTGCTTCTGTTAGGTCCATATCATTTCTGTCCTTTATTGAGCCCATCTTTGCATGAAATGTTCCCTTGGTATCTCTTATTTTCTTAAAGAAATATCTAGTCTTTCCCATTCTGTTGTTTTCTTCTATTTCTTTGCATTGATCACTGAGGAAGTCTTTTTTATCTCTCCTTGCTATTCTTTGGAACTCTGCATTCAGATGCTTATATCTTTCCTTTTCTCCTTTGCTTTTTGCCTCTCTTCTTTTCACAGCTATTTGTAAGGCCTCCCCAGACAGTCATTTTGCTTTTTTGCATTTCTTTTCCATGGGGATGGTCTTGATCCCTGTCTCATGTACAATGTCACAAACCTCCATCCATAGTTCATCAGGCACTCTATCTATCAGATCTAGGCCCTTAAATCTATTTCCCACTTCCATTGTATAATCATAAGGGATTTGATTTAGGTCATACCTGAATAGTCTAGTGGTTTTCCCTACTTTCTTCAATTTAAGTCTGAATTTGGCAATAAGGAGCTCATGGTCTGAGCCACAGTCAGCTCCTAGTCTTGTTTTTGCTGACTATATAGAGCTTCTCCCTCTATGGCTGCAAAGAATATAATCAATCTGATATCAGTGTTGACCATCTGGTGATGTCCACGTGTGGAGTCTTTGGAAGAGGGTGTTTGTTATGACCAGTGCATTTTCTTGGCAAAACTCTATTAGCCTTTGTCCTCCTTCATTCCATATTCCAAGGCCAAATTTGCCTGTTACTCCAGATGTTTCTTGACTTCCTACTTTTGCAGTCCCCTATAATGAAAGGACATCTCTTTTGGGTGTTAGTTCTAAAAAGTCTTGTAGGTCTTCATAAAACTGTTCAATTTCAGCTTCTTCAGCGTTACTGGTTGGGGCATAGACTTGGATTACTGTGATACTGAATGGTTTGCCTTGGAAACAAACAGAGATCATTTGTCATTTTTGAGGTTGCATCCAAGTACTCCATTTCAGACTCTTTTGTTGACCATGATGGCTACTCCATATCTTCTGAGGGATTACTGCCTGCAGCAGTAGATATAATGGTCATCTGAGTTAAATTCACCCATTCTAGTCCATTTTAGTTCACTGATTCCTAGAATGTCGACGTTCACTCTTGCCATCTCTTGTTTGGCCACTTCCAATTTGCCTTGATTCATGGACCTGACATTCCAGGTTCCTATGCAATATTGCTCTTTACAGCATCTGACCTTACTTCTATTACCAGTCACATCAACTATTGTTTTTGCTTTGGCTCCATCCCTTCATTCTTTCTGGAGTTATTTCTCCACTGACCTCCAGTAGCATATTGGGCACCTACTGACCTGGGGAGTTCCTCTTTCAGTATCCTATCATTTTGCTTTTTCATCCTGTTCATGGGGTTCTCAAGGCAAGAATACTGAAGTGGTTTGCCATTCCCTTCTCCAGTCGACCACATTCAGTCAGGCCTCTCTACCATGACCCGCCTGTCTTGGGTTGCCCCGCAGGCATGGCTTAGTTTCATTGAGTTAGACAAGGCTGTGGTCCTAGTGTGATTAGACTGACTAGTTTTCTGTGAGAATGGTTTCAGTGTGTCTGCCCTCTGAGGCCCTCTTGCAACACCTACCATCTTACTTGGGTTTCTCTTACCTTGGGCATGGGGTATCTCTTCACGGCTGCTCCAGCAAAGCACAGCTGCTGCTCCTTACCTTGGATGAGGGGTATCTCCTCACCGCCACCCCTCCTGACCTTGAACGTGTAATACCTTCTCTAGGCTTCTTGCGCCGGTGCAGCCACTGCTCCTTGGACGTGGGGTTGCTCCTCCCGATCGCCACCCCTGGCCTCAGGCATGGGGTAGCTCCTCTCATCCATTCCTGTCCCATCGCCGCCTGGTACTCTTGGCCACTGCCCCTGACCTCGGACGTGGGGTAGCTCCTCTCGGCTGCGCTAAGTGCGCCTTTTGCAGCCACCCGCGCTCAGTGCACTGGTAGCAGCCACCAGATAGCCAATGGAAATTTGTATGTATGGCTCAGGGAACTCAAACAGAGGCTCTGTATCAACTTAGAGGGGTGGGATGGGAAGGGAGATGGGAGGGAGGTTCGAAAGGGAGGGGATATATGTATACTTATGGCTGATTCATGTTGAGGTTTGACAGAAAACAACAAAATTCTGTAAAGCAGCTATCCTTCAATAAAAAATTTTTTTTAATGAACTGAAATTTTAGCTGTAATCTACAAAATCAAGTTTTCATCCTAATAAATGCCCACAAAGATGAAATCCTTAAAACTCTATGGAAGAATAAGTTAAAAAATTAAAAGTCTCCATAATATGGCAGTCACCGTTGTCTAAGTTTGTATGTGCATCAGTTGCTCAGTTGTGTCTGACTCTTTGTGACCCTGTGAAGTAGTAGCCCACCAGGCTCCTCTGTCCATGAGATTTCCCAGGCAAGAATACTGGAATGGGTTGCCATTTCCTTCTCCAGGGGATTTTTCCCAACCAAGGAATTCAGCCACGTCTTCTGTGTCTCCTGCCTTGAAGGTAGATTTTTTACCTGCTAAGACATCTGGGAAGCCCTGAAATTATTTGAAATCAGATGATCTGGAAAAATATTATCCATTTTCAAAGGGAAAGACAATACCAACCCTGAGGTGACTCAAGTTTTAGAATTTTTAAAAATTATTGTTGGAGTATAGTTGATTTACAAAGTTGTGTTAGTTTCATTAGTTCCAGGCGTACAGAAAAGTGAATGTTATGCATATACATTTTTATCCACTCTTTGTTAGATTATTTTCTTATGTGGAATGTTATAGAATGTTGAGTAGAGATCCCTGCAGGATTTTAGAATCACAAAGTAAGGTATATTAAGGAGCTCCTATAACTGTGTTCAGTGAGATAAAAGAAAATATGCTTGTAATGATGAAATCTCTGAGGAGAAATAGAAATCATATTAAAAATGCAAATTCTAGAACTGAAAGGCTATATCTCAAATAAAATATTAACTGAAGGGAATATATAGAATAAAGACAGCAGAGAAGAGTTAGTGACTATGAAGCCAGATCAAAAGAAAATATTCACCTGAAGAATACAACAGGAAACATTAAAAAAGGAAAATTTTGTTCAGTTGCTCAATGGTGTCCAACTTTTGCAACCCCATAGACTGCAACATGCCAGGTTTACCTGTCCTTCACCATCTCCCAGAGCTTGTTCAAGCTCATGTCTATTGAGTCAGTGATGCCATCCGAGCATCTCATCCTCTGTCATCCCCTTCTCCTCCTACCTTCAGTCTTGCCCAGCATCAGGGGCTTTTCCAATGAGTCAGTTCTTTGCATCAGGTGGCCAAAGTATTGGAGCTTTAGCTTCAACTTCAGTTCTACCAATGAATTTTCAGGATTGATTTCCTTTAGGATTGACTGGTTTGATCTCCTTGCAGTCCAAGGGACTCTCAAGAGTCTTCTCCAGCATCACAGCACAAAAGCATCAATTCTTCAGCTTTCAGCCTTCTTTATGGTCCAGTTCTCTCATCCATAAATGACTACTGGAAAAGCCATAGTTTTGACTAGATGGACCTTTGTCAGTAAAGTAATGTCTCTTTAATATGCTGTCTAGGTTGTTCATAGCTTTTCTTCCAAAGAGCAAGCATTTTTTAATTTCATGCCTGAAGTCACCATTCGCAGTGATTTTGGAGCCTAAGAAAATAAAATCTGTCATTGTTTGCATTGTTTCTCCATCTATTTGCCATGAGGTGATGGGACCGGATGCCCCATCAGGTGGGTATGCCCATGATCTTCATTTTTTTGAATGTTGAGTTTTAAGCCAGCTTTTTCACTCTCCTCTTTCACCTTCATCAAGAGGCTCTTTAGTTCCTCTTCACTTTCTCCAATAAGGGTGGTGTCATCTGCATATATAAGGTTATTGGTATTTCTCCTGGCAATCTTGATTCCAGCTTGTGCTGCATCCAGTTCGGTATTTCACATGATGTACTCTGCATAATTTAAATAAATCATGGCAGATTTTTAAAGTTAAAGAATCATGGCAGAAATAAAAGAATGTGACAAAAAAAATATTTAAAGGTAGAGTAAGTAAAATTTTTGAATCTTGGAGAAAAATCATAAACTTACACATTAAGAAATTCAGCAAATCACAAGCAGGAGAAATACAAAGAAAATCATGACCAAGTATGCTGATTACTAAAGATAAACAGAATATCTTGAAAATAACTAGAAGAAAGTAACACTCTGCATGCAGAGAAGCAACTATGAAAAATTACTAGATTCTTTTGAAAAACTGTGAAGGCCAGAAGAAAATGAAATAAATATCTTTAATGTGATAAATTTGGGGGAAGGCAATCAAAAATTATTTACCATGAAATAATGTTCTTCAAGAATTGATAGCAAAGGCATTTTCATATGAAAGAAAGAAAAAAATGTCACCAGAAGATTTATACTGTAGAAAATACAGATTTCAAGCTAAAAGAAAATGATTCCAGATGGAAATTTGGATTGTCAGTAAGAGGTAAAGAACAGCAAAAGTGTTAACTGTCTACAAAATGTAAAAGGACATTTTTCTTTTAATGTCTTTAACCATAACATAAACAAGGATGGAAGAAAATGGACTCTCAAAACTGCAAGTGTTCTATACTTTTTCCAGACTTGTTACAATATTAGTTTTCAGTAGATTGAGAAAACTTTGCCTATTACAATACTTTGTTGTTGTTGTTGTTGTTGTTGTTGTTGTTGTTCAGTCACTACATTGCATCCAACTCTTTGCAACCCCATGGACTATAGCATGCCAAGCTCCTCTGTCTTCCAGTATCTCCTGGGGTTTATTCAAATTCATGTCCATTGAGTCAATAATGCCATCCAACCATCTCATCCTCTGGCAGCCCATTCTCCTTTTGCCTGCATTCTTCCCCAGCATCAGGGTCTTTTCCAGTGAGTGGACAATACTTAAAGCAACCACTAAAACAATAACCTAACAAGTTATAGCTAAGCAAGGCAATGTAGTTCAAAAAATAATGGATAACAAATAAGGAAACAAAGGTTCATATGGACTTAAAGTAGATTGACCTAAATCAAATCATAATAATTGCATTAAACGATGATGGAATAAGCACCTCAATTAAAAAGCAGAAATTGTTGGAGTAGATCAAATTAGAGAGAGCCAAGTAACTGCTGTCAATAAGAGATGCACTTTAAATATAAATACAGATAAAATGAAATTTAATCGTTGGCAAAAGATACACCCTGAAAATGAAAAGTATAAGATAGTTATTTTGGCTGAAAAGATATCAGGCAGTATAAGCTTCAAGATAAAAGAGTATTATCAGAGGGGGAAAAAGGCCTCATCATAATAAAATGGTCAATTCCTCAAGGAGGTAGCCATTATAAATAAGATAGTACTTAATAATGGAGCTTCAAAATGTACAAAAATAAAATGAACAGAATGAAAATGAGAAATAAATTATTCAACACTGTTGGAGATTTGAACAACCCTCTCAACAACTGATAAAATAACAAACACACAATCAGTAAACACATAGAGGATTTGAATTAGACCATTAACCAGGTTGACCTACTTGTTATATTTAAACACTGTACATACCTTAGAATTGCAGAATATAGAATATACCTTCTTCTCAAATACACATGGTTCAAATGTTGAGATAGAAACATGTTGGATCATTAAAGGGAGTCTCAATAGATACAAAACAATTGAATTTGTAGAGTATGTTTTTTTGACCACAATGGAATTAAATGCAAAATAAATAATAAAATCTAGAATTACCTCAAATATATTGAAACTGAAAAGTTCTGCTTTGGGGGTTGGACCCCAGTTTCAGAGTTTTCTAAAAGCTCCTCACATGATCCTAATTGGCCAGGGAGCTAGTGATGGCATAGGAGCTTGATGGATGAGGGAAACAAGGATGGCTTTCACTCTTCATGTGAGTGAAGTTGACAGTGATGTAAGTAAACTAATTCTCTCTATTCCTAATGATCTGCTCATCCAAGCTTTATGTACATATAAGCTGTAAAGCAAAATTATCACGAGAACTTTCTTGGTTGTTTAGTGCCCAAGACTGTACTCCCAATGCAGGGGGCCCAGATTGATCCCTGATCGGGGAACTAGATCCCACATGCTGCAACTAAGAGTTCACATGCTGAAACTGAAGATCCTGCATGCCACAACTAAGGTCTGGTGCAGCCAAATAGATAAATACCTTTTTAAAAATAAAGCAAAATCATCATAGATATCCATGCTCCTTCCTAAAAGTTTCCATTTTTAAATAAGGGAAAATCCAACATTTATGTCATTTGTCGTGAATAAATGTTTCATAAATATTTTCCCTCCCAATCCTCTTATTTCATTAATAGTTATTTGATAATATTACATTTTTTTTACTAATTTTTAATTAAAAAGTAAAAACAACAATAACACTTATCCTGTTAGGTTAAAGAAAATATATAAAATTCATTTCAATTAGTTCTCACTTCCTTAGTGTAAATGAATGTCTGTATTAAAAATCTTGATTTTAATAGGAAGTACCCTAAAATAAAAAGATAAATGTATTTTAAAAAGAGCCTCCCCCACCCCCAATCTTACCAATAGACTAATTAGAGAGAACAGAGAGACTTCCCTTGGTGGCTTAATGAATACATCACCATGATGGGGAAGCATACAAGGCAAGGAACTGTAGATGATCTCTAAGAACTACAGGTGGCCTCTAGTTG
Source organism: Ovis canadensis (assembly GCF_042477335.2). Taxonomy (NCBI): domain Eukaryota; kingdom Metazoa; phylum Chordata; class Mammalia; order Artiodactyla; family Bovidae; genus Ovis; species Ovis canadensis. The sequence goes on along the minus strand of NC_091247.1, from coordinate 132,221,383 downwards.
TTGGGCAAGGAGAAAAAAAGAAAACAATGAAAGTTCTCAGTCCAACATCAGCAAACAATTGATTAATACCAGTAGCCATGGCAGCTTGGAAGAGGGCCCTGAACTTCTGGTAGGAAAACAACCCTATTCAACACCAAGAATGCAACTTCGTGAGAAGCTAAGGATCCAATTAAGCTATATTCAGTCTCCTGATCCACAGAAACAATGAGGAAGTAAATGCAATGCAAAAAAAAAAAAAAAATTAAAACACTTCCAAATAATTTGCTGGTCAAAGTAATCAAAAGGAAAATTACAAAATGTTTTGAATGTAAAGATAACAACAGAAATGCATGAGAGATGCAGCTAAAACAGTGATTAGAGAAATTCCTAACTAATAGAAAAAAATTTAAAAATTGCCTATTTAAAAAGACCTGGAAAATTAACAGACTCCTACCTAGAGTAATCAAGGAAAAAGAAGGAAAGTCAATTTCTATATAAAGAATGAAACAGGACTAACACTGCAGATTCTACAGAAATTAAAAGAATAATAAGAATAATATAAACACCTTTATGCCAACAAATTAAACAAATTAGATCAAACAGGCAATTATCTGAATAATAAAAATTATTCAAAGTGACACAATATGAAACAAAATCTGATATCTATTTATATTTATCCCTATATCTATTAAAAAGATTGAATTTTTATCAAAAATTCTCCTACAAAGAAAATTTCAGTCTTAGGTGCTTAAATGTTAAATTCTACCAAACATTTAAGAAAGAAATATCAATTTTACACAGACATTACCAAGCAATAGAAAAAGTTATACTTTTCAGCAAAGACATTATGAAAATGAAAGTTCTTTCCTTAACCAATATCCCTTCATGAATAGGTACACAAGCACTTAGTAAAATGGTAGCAGTTGAATGTAGCAACATATGAAAGGAGACTATATCATCACCAAGTATAGTTTATTCCAAGAAAATAAATTTAACATTCACCAATTTAATTCACCTTGTTAATATATTAAGAGAAAAAAAGACATAATTTTCTCAGTAAGGCAGAAAAAATCATGCATCTATGATAAAGATTATTAGTGATTAAAGAGTGAATGTTTTCTTCTTAAGTTTGGTTGTTGTTCATATGTCCAGTTGTATCCGACTCTTTGCAGCCTATGGACTGCAGCACGCCAGGCTTCCCTGTCCTTCACTGTCTCACGGAGTTGGCTCAAACTCATGTCCATTGAGTCAGTAATGCCATCCAACCATCTCGTCCTCTGTCCTCCCCCTCTCCTCCTGCCCTGGATCTTTCCCAGCATCAGGGTATTTTCCAGTGCGTTAGCTCTTCTCATCAGGTGGCAAAAGTATGGAGCTTCAGCTTCAGCACCAGTCCTTCTAATGAATATTCAGGATTGATTTCCTTTAGGATTGACTGGTTTGATCTCCTTGCTATGCAAGGGATTCTCAAGAGTCTTCTCCAGCACAACAATTTGGAAGCATCAGTTCATCAGCACTCAGCCTTCTTTATGGTCCATCTCTCACATCCACACGTGACTACTGGAAAAACCATAGCTTTGAATATACAGACCTTTGCTGGCAATGCAAAAATGCCTGCTCTCATCACTTATATTTGACATCATACTGGAAATCCTAATAACTGCAATATGGTGATAAAATTAAAGTCATAAATATTAGAAAGATATTTAATGGCACCATATTTAGTTTGACATAGAAACAACCATATGGTATGTATTCTTGGTGTAAGGCTTGTATGATAATGTTTTGATATTCCTTCATGTTGATATATGTATCAGTTATTTGTTCTTTTTTATTATTGATAGGTATTCCATCAAATGAATACCTACCATTTGTTTATCATTATCCTATTAATGGATAGCATTAGCTATTTCTAGATATTTAACTATTGTGAATAAGATTGTTGTAATTGTTGGACATATCTTTTTATGAACTTATTTTTTATTTCATTTTTTGTCACTGGACCTCTTGGATTATAGGTTAAATATGTTAGTTTTTTTAAACAACTTTATTTATTTATTTTTGGCTATGATGGGTCTTCACTGTTGCATGGACCTTTTCTCTACTTGAGGCAAGCAGGGGCTACTCTTCATTGCAGTGTGCCGGCTTCTTCTTGTGGAGCACGGGCTTCAGGGCACTTGGGCTTCAGTAGTTGCTGAGTGTGGACTCTAGTCCCAGGTCCCGTGCTCTGGAGCATAGTCTCCATAGCTGCGGCACATGAGCTTAGCTGCTCCATGGAATGTGCAGTTTCCCCCCACCAGAAATCAAACCCATGTCTCCTATATTGGGAGGAGGATTCTTTACCACTGAACCACCAGGGAAGTCCCTATGTTTAGTTTTATATGAAATATTTCCCCAAAATTTGTGGTAGCATTTTACAGCAAAAGTGTGTGAGATTTCGATCTGCTCCAAAATCTCACCAGTCTTTGGAGTTGTCAGACCTTTTAATTTGTTGCCATTCTTGTGGGCATGTAAGAGTACCTCACTGTAGTTTTATTTTTCTTCAATGAATTATGTAGAGCACTTTTTCATGAGTTTTTGGACCATTTGTTTATCTTCTTTGGTTAAGTCCCCAGCAGACTTTTCTGTAAAATTAATAAACTGATTGTATAATACAAAGGCCTAAAATGTCCGAAGCAATCTTAAAAATGTAAATAAGATATTATAATGTAGTGTAACATACTTAATGATAAATGTAACTAATTTATTGTGGAGAACAATTAGAAAATTTGCTTCTGGGTGGGTGAAGCTAGAGAATGAATAGGAAAGGACATGAGGAAACTTTCAAGGAAATGGGAATATTCTAGAATTTAATAGGTGTTTGAGTTACATTGGAACATACATTAGTGAAAACTTAGCAAATGTACTCAGATTTGTGCATTCTGTTGTAGATAAATTTTACCATAAAAGAAAAATAAACTATACAATAGATAATGATATATACAATAAAGTATTTGATGGAGAGTGTACTGATGTGTGCAGTTTACTTTGAAGTGAATCAAATATAAGATGCCTTAATGGTTTGGTGGAAGGAGGAATAGATGGAACAGTACATGCTTTAGCTGCTGTCATAGCATTAATAATAAAATCTATGTGTTGTGTATAGGGCTAGGTACTGAATTCCTACAAAATTCTTTCAACATTGCTATAGATTTCAAACTTTTCATAATAAACTTTTGGGACACAAAGAAGACCAGAAGTGGAATAATACATTTTTGAAATATTTCAAATAAAAATAGAAATAAAATTAATTTTGGCACTTAAAAAGCAGCCATTTTACATCTCTGAAATTTCAATTTGTAGAATAACTTCTTTTCCTTTATTTCTGAATAAGTAAAGCTATTCTTTATTAAATAAAGAATCTTTCCAAGAAAATATTTATCTTCTCCTCATTGAAATATTTTCATAACTAGATTAATTCCAAAATGACTTTCAGTACAGAATGGCATTTGTATGTTGTCCTATACTGTTCTTATTAAAACATTTAAAAATATGTAAAGATACTTTATATGTCTATAGAATCTTTACTCATGTTCCATTTTTAAAACTGATAATAGTTATTTTTGCCTACTCTATTTTTTTTCTTTCTGAATCTTGCTTGATTTTAGCAATTTGTTAATCTTTTCAAAGAATTGAATATTAGCTTTTTTGTACTCTCTAATGTGTACTAGCTTTTTATTTCATCAATTTATTCCTTTATTATTTTCTTCTGTTTTTGAGGGAAGGTAGTTATCTTTTCTTATTGTTATTTTTCCTCACTTCTTAGGATGGATACTTAATTTATTTTAGACCTTTCTTTTTTATCTTATATCTGCGTTTAGGTCTATAAGTTCCTTTAAGCTGTATCCCGCTTGTTCTGATGTAAAATTTTCATTTAATTCAGTTCAAAGTATTCCACTGATACCCTCTTTGCCTGGTAGATTTCTTAAAATTATATTGTCTGATTTTCAAAATCTTCCACTGTGGTCAGAGCACACACGTCATTTAATTTTAGGACTTCAAAAATTCTTGAGACTTATACATTATTGCTCAGCCTTTTTAAAAAATCATGGATATTTATTTCAGCAAAGTCAAAAGTTAAATACTATTTTAATCCCTATGCCACACAATATGGACTTCCCTGATGACTGAAATGGTAAAGAATCTGCCTCTGATGCAAGAGACCCCAGTTTAGTCCCTGGGTTGGGAAGATCCACTGGAGGAGGGCATGGCAACTTACTCCAGAATCCTTGCCTGGAGAATCCCATGGACATAGAATCCTGGCAGGCCTCAGTCCATGGGGTTGCAATGAGTCAGACACAACTGAAGCAACGTAGCACACACTAACACCACACAACATAAAGATCTTAGAATATTTTAAAGATGATCAATTCCCTGTATACTTACATAGTATTTAATATTTTTATCCTATGTGAAAGTGTTAGTTGCTCAGTCATGTCTAATTCTTTGTGACCTCATAGACTGTAGCCTGCCAGGCTCTTCTGCCCATGAAATTCTCCAAGCTAAAAGGGATCTTTCCAATCCAGGAATCATGCTTGAGTCTCCCACATTGCAGGCAGATTCTTTACCATCTGAGCCACCAGGGTAGCCCCTAAATACTAAAGATTATTTCATGTTTATATTAGCATTGTAGATTAAGGTTAGTTACATATTAACCTTTTATTTTGTCACCATTTATTTCATTTCTGGTTGTCATTTTGGGCTTTTATTTCTTCTTTGTGGAGTTACATGCTTTTTTAAAAAATTAAAACAAGGGATTGGTAGGGAAGTCTTTCTGTTTTATTCACCTGAAGGTATAATATCTGCCATGCTTTTGGCAAGCAAACATTCCATACACAGAACACAAGAAATGCTAGCCATAAGTGATAAGATTTATAAAGTTGATTTGGTTATAATCAGAAGTATTATCAAAAGTTTATCGAAAGACCCCACTGAATAAAAACATAAACAATAGAATGTGTGAGAAAACATTCACAATACATATGACCAACAGTAAACTAATATCCACAGTATATTTTTAGGTGCCTGCGTTTACCTCTGGACTTTCTATTTTATTCCACTTATCTATATTTCTCTTTTTGTGCTAGTACCATACTGTCTGGATTACTGTAACTTTGTAGTATAGTCTGAAGTCAGAGAGCCTGATTCCTCTATCTGTTTTCTTTCGATCTAAGAACGTGGAATATTTATCCATCTGTTTGTGCAATTTTGATTTATTTCATTAGTATCTTATAGTTTCCCAAGTACAGGTCTTTTGCCTCCTTAGGTAGATTTATTCCTAGAACTTTTATTCTTTCTGTTGTAATCATAAATGAAATTGTTTCCTTAATTTCTCTTTCTGATCTTTCATTGTTCGTGTATAGAAATGTTAGAGATTTATGTATATTAATTTCATATCCTGCAACTTTGTCAAATTGATTGATGAGCTCTAATAGTTTTCTGATAAAGGTGGTGTCATCTGCATATCAGAGGTTATTGCTATTTCTCCCAGCAATCTTGATTCCAGCTTGTGCTTCTTCCAGCCCAGCGTTTCTCATGATGTACTCTGCATATAAGTTAAATAAGCAGGGTGACAATATACAGCCTTGACACACTCCTTTTCCTATTTGGAACCAGTCTGTTGTTCCATGTCCAGTTCTAACTGTTGCTTCCTGACCTGCATACAGATTTCTCAAGAGGCCGGTCAGGTGGTCTGGTATTCCCATCTCTTTCAGAATTTTCCACAGTTTACTGTGATCCACACAGTCAAAGGCTTTGGCATAGTCAATAAAGCAGAAATATATGTTTTTCTGGAATTCTCTTGCTTTTTTGATGATCCAGTGGATATTGGCAATTGATCTCTGGTTCCTCTGCCTTTTCTAAAAGCCTCTTGATGAAAGTGAAAGTGGGGAGTGAAAAAGTTGGCTCAAAGCTCAACATTCAGAAAATGAAGATCATGGCATCCGGTCCCATCACTTCATGGGAAATAGATGGGGAAACAGTGGAAACAGTGTCAGACCTTATTTTGGGGGGGCTCCAAAATCACTGCAGATGGTGACTGCAGCCATGAAATTAAAAGACACTTACTCCTTGGAAGAAAAGTTATGATCAACCTAGATAGCATATTGAAAAGCAGAGACATTACTTTGCCGACTAAGGTCCGTCTAGTCAAGGCTATGGTTTTTCCAGTGGTCATGTATGAATGTGAGAGTTGGACTGTGAAGAAGGCTGAGCACCGAAGAATTGATGCTTTTGAACTGTGGTGTTGGAGAAGACTCTTGAGAGTCCCTTGGACTGCAAGGAGATTTAACCAGTCCATTCTGAAGATCAGCCCTAGGATTTCTTTGGAAGGAATGATGCTAAAGCTGAAACTCCAGTACTTTGGCCACCTCATGCGAAGAGTTGACTCATTGGAAAAGACTCTGATGCTGGGAGGGATTGGGGGCAGGAGGAGATGGCATCACTGACTCGATGGACGTGAGTCTGGGTGAACTCCAGGAGTTGGTGATGGACAGGGAGGCCTGACATGCTGCAGTTCATGGAGTTACAAAGAGTCGGACACGACTGAGCGACTGAACTGCACTGAATAGTTTTCTGGTAGCACCTTTAGTTTCTACATATAGCATCACATCATCTGCAAATGTAGAAAAATGCCAGCAAATCAGGAAGACAGAGACTTCCAGAAGACACAAGAGCACTTTCCAAGAGAAAAGTAAACACGGGAAACATTGTTGCATCTCATTTGGCATCAGGGAAATATGAATTAAAATCACAAAAAGATACTACTAAATTCCAGAGAAATAGTGAAAATTTAAAGAGTGACAGTGCTAACTAATGGTTGGCTATGATTTGGAACCATTTAAAAACTTCTGCAACCTTGTGATTTGTGCAATTATCTGTATGTGAGTTTTACTCAAATATAATAGTAATTTTAAAATGCCTAGGAAAGCAATTATTCTGCAATTAAAACAATAACTTTTTTTAAATGCATAGGGAGTTCTCTGGTGGTCCTGTGGGGTAGGGCTCCAAGCTTTCACTGCTGAAGACAGAGTTCGATCCCTGGTTGTAGAGCTAAAATCTCTCAAGCCACAGTGTGGACTCCCCTCAATGAAAAAAAAAAAGCATAATAGCATTTCAACATAACTACTAAAAGATAGAAATACTGTGTACATCTCTACATGCACAGTTTTGAGGGTGACAAATAGGGTTAGATGAGGGCATGAGGGTGAGGTCCTGGTCTGATGAGATTAATGCCTTTATAAGAAGAGGGGATGTGTATGTGTGTGTGTATTCTGACCTCTGAGGGAGGCAAATAATATAATGATATTAAGAAAATTAATCAGCCAGATAGTATTTAGAAGGCAGAAGAAAAATTCTAATTCACATTTCACTTTAAATACTAAAATTAATTCCAAATGGATTAGAGTTATGAAAATGGAGGAGGGGGAGAAAACATGTAAGTTCCTGAAGAAAAAGATGAATAATTTTTTCTCTAACTCAAGACTGAAGAAAATCTTCTGAACCATAGTTCAAACCCAGAAGAAAAAAAAAAGGATGAATTTTAAAAATCTACAATTTATTTTTATTGCCCTTGAAGGGGGGAAAACAAAGCAAACAAAAACAAAGCAAAAACAAAATAATTAAGAATAAGCCTTGGGTCACAAACAAAGTGCAAATGACCCATTTTAGAAACTTCAAAATTAAGCTGAAGTATATATATTTTTTTAAATTCCCTTGCTTATTCTATGATCTAGTGGATGTTGGCAATTTGATCTCTGGTTCTTCTGCCTTTTCTGAATCCCACTTGAACATCTGGAAGTTTACGGTTCACATACTGTTGAAGCCTGGCTTGGAGAATTTTGAGCATTGCTTTGCTAGCACGTGAGATGAGTGCACTTGTGCAGTAGTTTGAGCATTCTTCAGCATTGCCTTTCTTTGGGATTGGAATGGAAACTGACCTTTTCCAGTCCTGTGGCCACTGCTGAGTTTTCGAAATTTGCTAGCATACTGAGTACAGCACTTTCACAGCATCATTTAGGATTTGAAATAGCTCAGCTGAAATTCCATCACCTTCACTAGCTTTGTTTGTAGTAATGTTTCCAGGGCCCACTTGACTTCCCACTCCAAGACATCTGGCTCTAGGTAAGTGACCACACCATCATGGTTATCTGGGCCACTAAAACATTTTTGGATAGTTCTACTGTGTTTTCTTGCCACCTCTTCTTAATATCTTCTGCTTCTGTTAGGTCCATACCATTTCTGTCCTTCATTGTGCCCATCATAAAATATTCCCTTGGTATCTATAATTTTCTTGAAGAGATCTCTAGTCTTTCCCATACTATTTTTTCCTCTATTTCTTTGCATTGTTCACTTAAGAAGGCTTTCTTATCTCTCCCTGCTATTCTGTGAAGAAAGGATAAATAAATAGCTGTTATAAATATGGGGAAAAGATATTGACATGAAGTTCAAAGAAGATGAAAATGATTCTTAATCATCTGAAAAGGTTTTCAATTCATAACAGAAAAATACAAATTAAACTATGTCTTATTACATATTTGTCACTGTCAGATCAGCAGAAATCCAATTTAACATCTGAGGTGGCCATGGGAAAACAGTCATTGGCATCCATTTTTAATAAGAACATAAAATATGAAAATCTCTATGGAAGAAATTTGATATATTTAGCTTAAATAGGTGGTTTTAGGAATTTTAGGAATCAGCAACCTGAAATGGACTGGAATGGGTGAATTTAACTCAGATGACCATTATATCTACTAACATGGGCAAGAATCCCTTAGAAGAAATGGAGTAGCCATCATAGTCAACAAGAGAGTCCAAAATGAAGTACTTGGATGCAGTCTCAAAAACAACCGAATGATCTCTGTTCATTTCCAAGGCAAACCGTTCAATATCATGAATGGCATAATCCAAGTCTATGCCCCACCAATAATGCTGAAGAAGCTGAAGTTGAACGGTTCTATGACGACCTACAAGACCTTTTAGAACTAACATGCCAAAATGATGTCCTTTTCATTATAGGGGACTGGAATGCAAAAGTAGGAAGTCAAGAAACTCCTGGAGTAACAGGCAAATTTGGTCTTGGAATACGGAATGAAGCAGGGCAAAGGCTAAGAGAGTTTTGCCAAGAGAATGCACTGGTCATAGCAAACACCCTCTTCCAACAACACAAGACAAAACTCTACACATGGACATCACCAGATGGTCAACACCGAAATCAGATTGATTATATTCTTTGCAGGCAAAGATGGAGAAGCTCTATACAATCAGCAAAAACAAGACCAGGAGCTGACTGTGGCTCAGATCATGAACTCCTTAATGCCAAATTCAGACTTAAATTGAAGAAAGTAGGGAAAACCACTAGACCATTCAGGTATGACCTAAATCAAATCCCTTACGATTATCCAGTGGAAGTGACAAATAGATTCAAGGAATTAGATCTGACAGAGTGCCTGAAGAATTATGGACAGAGGTTCCTGACAATGTACAGGAGACAGGGATCAAGACCATCCCCAAGAAAAAGAAATGCAATAAAAGCAAAATAGCTGTCTGAGGAGGTAAGCTGTCACAGCTTACAAATAGCTGTGAAAAGAAGAGGAGTGAAAGGCAAAGGATGAAAAGGAAAGATATACCCATTTGAATGCCGAGTTCCAAAGAATAGCAAGGAGAGACAAGAAAGGCTTCCTTTGTAATCAGTGCAAAGAAATAGAGGAAAACAATAGAATGGGAAAGACTGGAGATCTCTTCAAGAAAAAGAGATATAAACGGAACTTTTCATGCAAAGATAGGCACAATAAAGGACAGAAATGGTGTGGACCTAACAGAAGCAGAAGATATTAAGAAGAGGTGGCAAGAATACACAGAAGAACTATACAAAAAAGATCTTTACAACCCAGATAATCATGATGGTGTGGTCACTCACCTAGAGCCAGATATCCTGGAATGTGAAGTCAACTGGGCCTTAGGAAGCATCACTATGAACAAAGCTAGTGAAGGTGATGGAATTCCAGTTGAGCTATTTCAAATCCTAAAAGATGATGCTGTGACTGCACTCAGTATGTCAGCAAATTTGGAAAACTCAGCAGTGGCCACAGGACAGGAAAAGGTCAGTTTTCATTCCAATGCCAAAGAAAGGTAATGCCAAAGAATACTTAAACTGCTGCTCAAGTGCACTCATCTCACACGCTAGCAAAGTAATGCTCAAAATTCCCCAAGCCAGGCTTCAACAGTCTGTGAACCTGAACTTCCAGATGTTCAAGCTGGATTTAGAATAGGTAGAGGAACCAGAGATCAAATTGCCACCATCAGTCGGATCATTGAAAAAGCAAGAGAGTTCCAGAAAAATACCTGTTTCTGCTTTACTGACTATGCCAAAACCTTGACTGTGTGGATCACAACAAACTGTGGAAAATTCTGAAAGAGATGGGAATTCCAGACCATCTGACCTGCCTCTTGAGAAATCTGTTTGCTGGTCAGGAAGAAGCAGTTAGTACTGGACATGGAACAACAGACTGGTTCCAAATAGAAAAAGGAATACATCAAGGCTGTATATTGTCACCATGCTTATTTAACTTCTATGCAGAGTACATCATGAGAAACGCTGGGCTGGAAGAAGCACAAGCTGGAATCAAGATTGCCAGGAGAAATATCAATAACCTCAGATATGCAGATGACACCACCCTTTCTTCGAAGAAAGCAAAGAACTAAAGAGCCTCTTGATGAAAGTGAAAGAGGAGAGTGACAAAGTTGGCTTAAAACTCAACATTCAGAAAACTGAGATCATGGCATCTGGTCCCATCACTTCATGGAAAATAGATAGGGAAACAGTGGAAACAGTGACATTATTTCATGGGTCTCCAAAATCACTGCAGATAGTGACTGCAGCCATGAAATTAAAAGACGCTTGCTCCTTGAAAGAAAAGTTATGACCAACCTAGACAGCACATTAAAAAGTGCATATATTACCTTGCCAACAAAAGTTCGTCAAAACTAAGGTTTTTCCAGTAGTCATATATTGACTATGAAGAAAGCTGAGTGCCAAAGAATTGATGCTTTTGAACTGTGGTGTTGAAGATGACTCTTGAGATCTTGGACTGCAAGGAGATCCAACCAGTCCATCCTAAAGATCAGTCCTGAATGTTCATTGGAAAGACTGATGCTGAAGCTGAAACTCCAATACTTTGGCCACCTGATGTGAAGAACTGACTCATTTGAAAAGACCCTGATGCTGGGTAAGATTGAAGGCAGGAGGAGAAGGGGACGACAGAGAATGAAATGGCTGCATGGCATCACCGACTCAATGGACATGGGTTTGAGTAAACTCCTGGAGTTGGTGATGGACAGAAAGGCCTGGCATGCTGCAGTCCAAGGGGTTGCAAAGAGTCAGACATGACAGAGCGGCTAAATTGACTGACTGGCTGACCTAGTTGGTACTATTTGATTGTGCACTTTCCCCCAACAATCTGAACACACACACCAAAAAAAGAAAGATAAGAGAAAACAGTTACTGATTGTAAAATTTATTTAAGAGTAGAATTTTCAGACAATCCAAATGTCCATTGGTAGAGAATTGGCTGAATAAATGACAGTGCACCCACTCAATAATATCCTAATCCACAGTAAAAAGTAATGAGGTCATTCTTTATTCCCTGATAAGACATGATCTTCAGGGTTCATTATTAAGTTAAAGAGCAAAAACCTAGATGCAGAGCAGTGTATACAGTTTGCTACCTTTTTTGAAAGAAAGTAAGGAAATGCAGCTTTCTGTGTGTAAGTGTTGTTTATATTTGCAAAGGGATTTCTTACAAGGAAAACCCCAAACTGAAACGAATATATGTAGGGTCAAGAGGTAATAATGGTGAGAAATAGTAATGAGGGCTTCTCTTAACATGCCTTGCTACATAATTCTATTTTGGAATTTAGAAAATATTGACATCTTCCAAAAGTAATATAAATAAAAGCAAACCCTAAAAAGTGAAAACTGATAGAAATAAATGAACTTAACCATCTATCAAGATGATGCTATAACCACGCCAAAAGAAGAATTATTTTATATGACTTGGAAACATGAATTTTGATTGCAGACCCTTGACAGTATCAATGCTACAAATAAATAGAGCTATTAAAAAAAACTCATTCACTAGTTTTGATATAGTTTTATATGTAGCAGGATCAAATTAATAAGTGACTCTACTCTTAGGAATGTTGCTAAGAGCTAAGATCTTCAGAATATTGAAAATAACCAGTAGAGAACTGACTGAATAAATAATTTATTAATTGTAAATAAATAAATACAATTTATTTCTAATTAGCTTATTATGATTATTCATTAAATATGGATGACTCTTGGAAACACAGTATTGAGTGAATAGAAACTCAAGCCTCAAAAGGTGTAGATGGTAAAGTGCCATTTTTATAAAACTTGAAAACAATTATAATGAAATATGTATAGGTAGGCTCTGAGATGGGATTCCCTGTTAGCTCAGACAGTAAAGAATCTGCCTGTAATGCAATGCAGGAGACCACAGTTCAATTCCTGAGTAGGGAAGTTCCCTGAAGAAGGGATAGGCCACCCACTCCAGTATTCTTGGGTTTTGCTGATGGCTCAGATGGTAAATAATTTGCCTGCAATGCGGGTGACCTGGATTTGATCCCTGGGTTGGCAAGATCTCTTGAAGGAGGGTATTTTTGCCTGGAGAATCCCATGGACAGAGGAACCTGGCAGGCTACAGTCCATGGTGTCGCAAAGAATCAGACAGGACTCAGCGACTAAGCACAGCACATTACAGGCTCTGAGATAGCCCTCCAGTGAGCTTCACCTCCTGGTGCTCATACTCCGATAATATCCTCCCTTAAGTAGGGGCTGAATTTACTGACCTGCATCTCATAAATAGAAGACAGCTGAGGTGATGGGGTTTCAATTCTGAGGCTAGGTTACATAAAATCTATGGCTTCTGTCTTGGGCTCTTGCTCACATTTTCTCACCTGCTTGTTGTTATGAGTTGCATCATCTCCCCTGCAAAAAAAAAAAAAAACTGAAGGCCTAATCCCCAGTATCTCAGAATGCTGTCTCTTGCAGAAACAGGGTCATTGTAGATATAATTAGCCAAGATGAGGTCATACTGGAGTAGGATGAGCCCCTAATCCAATATAACCAGTGTTCTTATAAAAAGATGGTCATGTGAAAACAGAGAACATGATGTGATGGTGAGGGCAGAGACTGTAGTTTTGTAGCTGCAAGCCAAGGAGTGCCAAAGATTGCCAGCAAAACACCAGAAGCCAGGAAGAAGGAAGGAGTCCTCTTCAGGTTTTAGAGAAAGCAGGGTCCTTCCAACACCTTGAACTTGGACTGCCAGAATTGTGAGAATACATTTCTATTTTATGGCACCCAGTCTGTGGTATTTTGTTACAGGAGCCCTAGGAAATAAATATGCTTGCTCTGATTTTTGATCCACAGATACAGAGATAATAAAGGTTGCTATTTATTTTTAGGGTAATTAAAAATTTTTGTGTAACCACTGGAGGAGGAAATGGCAACTCATTCCAGTATTCTGGCCTGCGAAATCCCATGGACAGAGGAGCCTGGCAGGCTACAGTCCATGGGGTCCCAAGGAGTCGGACACGACTTAACAACTGAACCACCACCGCTACCACTACAATTGTACACGTGTTGTTTTATTTTTTTTTAATTTTTATTTTTACTTTATTTTACTTTACAACACTGTATTGGTTTTGGCAAACACTGACATGAATCCGCCATGGGTGTACATGAGCTCCCAAACATGAACCCCCCTCCCACCCCACATCATCCCTCCAGATCATCCCCGTGCACCAGCCCCAAGCATCCTGCATCCTACATGTGTTGTTTTAGACTCTATAAGTATGTGACCATTCTAAGAAGATTCAGTTTGGGGATGGGTGGGATCTGGGCACTCTGAGAGAAAATGCAGTAAGAAACACATAAAGCACCTTGTAGCAAGAATAGCCTGGCCTGTACATTGCCATTGCCACTGAGATAAATAGACATCAAACATATTTTGTGTCCCTGCATCATACTCTGCATTCACAATCCTGGAAAGCTTCCAATGGACAAAGTTAAATTGTTTCCCCACCACTGACTATATCAGGGAATTAGGGCAAAAATCCTGACCTTTGGATTTCTAAGGGGACTGGGTGGGATGTATCTGGATTTACCATCATATAAAAGCTATTCACATTTGGAGTAGGGTCATTACTCCCAAAGAAACTGAGTTATATTGTCATGGGGCAAAGATTTCAGGGACCCTCAATCCAACATATAAATGTCCTCTAAAAGAAACTGTTTGAAGAAATAACAAAAATGGGTTGATACCATGATAGATGAAAAATCCCAACTGTCAAAATTAAAACAGAGAAGTAGTTCAGTGAACTGACAAGCCACATTCTCTGGGCCTGTTTTGAATTCTTCCTCAAGTTCCTTTCACTGGAATTCTAGGTGTGGCATTCATCAGTTCAAGTCTTAAGGAAGAGGACTGGCAGAGGGAAAGCTTTACTCAGACTACCCTATGCACTCGTTTCCTAAACCACCTTAAAATGCTTCTGCTTAACCACTAAAAAATTTTATCAATCCCTATTTTATTCTCTTTCTCTCCCTCTCTCTTTCTCTCTCTCTCTCTCACATACATGCACACACACACACACACACACACACACACACAGAGGCAGAATTGATTACACACAGCAGTTCAACAAAAAATAATCAGACTTGCAGTGCACACACGACTCCCAAATTAATAAAACGTTGCACTCAAACACATTGTAGATCATTTGTTTTTCATCTATTTTGCAGACAGAGGACAGCACGATTGTGCTCACCTCATTATAGGAGAGTGAATCTTCTGCCTTTAATAATTATTGCTTTAAAGTTTGTTTTTTCCCCCCAGTTTGGATTATGTGTGTGTGTACATGCACATGTATGCTTTTTATAACATTAAATAGCTAAGCAATTAAGAAGTTAAATAAATAATAGAGGAAAAAGGAAGATAATATGGTTAAACCACTCTCATAAAACTTATTACTGGTTACTTTTCTCAAGTTAATGTACCACAAGCTTATAAACTCCTGACGCATTGCTGAAAATGGCGTTCTAATGAAGTAGTTGCGCACCCCACATCGGTATGTATGTTCCGCAAGCAGCTGCTGCCTTGCAATTCTGTAACTGATGTTATAGATGCTAATATCCGAAACCAGTCTTTAAAGGCTTCTCTGCTTGCATGTCAGCTGCCCAGCTCAGGGAGAAGATCGTGTCCAGCACCCTGGCAGCACAAGTGGATTTATCAGTTCCTGCCAGCGTCACCGTCCAGAGTTCTCTGCCACAGTCTCTGCACACACACTGCACTTTCCCAGCACTTTGCTCTGGATCTTCCATCCCTTGAAGGCTACTGGGGTTCTGATCATTACAAAAGTACTGAGGGAATGCACTCAGCCCTCTGGAATTGCAGATATCTAGCATAATCACACACCCCAGAGAGCTGCTTATTGAAGTGACATGAGACAAAATCCAAAGCCTGAGTATATCGTTGCAGAGGGGTATTAGTCCTGACCCTTTTATTCATTGGTCCTCTCATTTTTAATCTGCACTAACTAAAATAGAAATGTTTTTTAAAGTAGTAAATTATTCACAGCCTTCTATATTTTACAGGTTGTCATCTGCAAGATGTTTCAAGAAGAAATTCCAAAACCCTATGAAGCGATCCAAAGTAGAGAGTGCATGGGGGAAATATGTTCAGGGAACTTATTTTAGGGGGCAAACGCCTCACTTAAATAGTTTAAACTTTTAGAAATTGGATGAAAAACTAGTCAGCCTAACTGAACAGAGAACTTTTGTTCAGTATCTTTGAAGAAAGACAGAGTAATACTCATTGTTTTCCTCTTTTCTCAAATATAGCAGTCTCTTTAAAGTCAACATACCCTCAACCAGGGGCTTCCCTGGTGGCTCAATGGTTAAGAATATACCTGCCAATGCAGGAGATGCAGGTTCAATCCCTGGGTAAGGAAGATCCCCTGGAGAAGGAAATGGCAACCCACTCCAGTGTTCTTGCCTGGGAAATCCAGGGACAGAGGAGCCAAACAGACTACAGTCCGTGGGGTTGCAAAAATCATGCTGCTGCTGCTGCTGCTGCTAAGTCGCTTCAGTCGTGTCCGACTCTGTGCGACCTCACAGACAGCAGCCCACCAGCCTCCCCCGTCCCTGGGATTCTCCAGGCAAGAGCATTGGATGGGTTGCCATTTCCTTCTCCAATGCATTAAAGGAAAAAGTGAAAGTAAAGTCACTCAGTCATGTTCGACTCTTAGCAACCCCATGGATTGCAGCCTACCAGGCTCCTCCATCCATGGGATTTTCCAAGCAAGAGTACTGGAGTGGGGTGCCACTGCCTTCTCCATGCAAGAGTCATACATGACTAAAAACAAAACAAAAACCCAACCCAACAAATAAGCAGGTATTTCTTTCATGTTCCCCCAAACCTATAAGTCCTATTAACTTACTATCTCAGTCATAGAATCGACATCTCTTCAGTCATCTAAGTTGAAAATCTTAAATCTAGAAAGTCAGCAAAAAAAAAACAAAAAAATTGCCCTCCATCTCCTTTCACAACGATCATCAAGTTTTGTCAGTTACTCCCCTTTTGGGTGTTTCACTCTCTTTCCATCTGTCACTGTCAGAGCTTTCGTTCAGGCCCCTGTCAGGTTTCAGTTCAGTTCAGTTCAGTTCATTTCAGTCACTCAGTCGTGTCCGACTCTTTACGACCCCATGAATTGCATCACGCCAGGCCTCCGTGTCCATCACCATCTCCCGGAGTTCACTCAGACTCACGTCCATCGAGTCCGTGATGCCATCCAGCCATCTCATCCTCGGTCGTCCCCTTCTCCTCCTGCCCCCAATCCCTCCCAGCATCAGAGTCTTTTCCAATGAGTCAACTCTTCGCATGAGGTGGCCAAAGTATTGGAGCTTCAGCTTTAGCATCATGCCTTCCAAGGAAATTCCAGGGTTGATCTCCTTCAGAATGGACTGGTTGGATCTCCTTTCAGTCCAAGGGACTCTCAAGAGTCTTCTCCAACACCACAGTCAAACGCATCAATTCTTTGGTGCTTAGCCTTCTTCACAGTCCAACTCTCACATCCATACATAACCACAGGAAAAACCATAGCCTTGACTAGACAGACCTTAGTCAGCAAAGTAATGTCTCTGCTTTTGAATATACTGTCTAGGTTGGTCATAACTTTTCTTCCAAGGAGTAAGCGTCTTTTAATTTCATGGCTGCAGTCACCATCTGCAGTGATTTTGGAGCCCAAAAAAATAAAGTCTGACACTGTTTCTACTGTTTCCCCATCTATTTCCCATGAAGTGATGGGACCGGATGCCATGATCTTCGTTTTCTGAATGCTGAGCTTTAAACCAACTTTTTCACTCTCCTCTTTCACTTTCATCAAGAGGCTTTTTAGCTCCTCTTCACTTTCTGCCATAAGGGTGGTGTCATCTGCATATCTGAGGTTATTGATATTTCTCCCAGCAATCTTGATTCCAGCTTGTGTTTCTTCCAGTCCAGCGTTTCTCATGATGTGCTCTGCATATAAGTTAAATAAGCAGGGTGACAATATACAGCCTTGACATACTCCTTTTCCTATTTTGAACCAGTCTGTTGTTCCATGTCCAGTTCTAACTGTTGCTTCCTGACCTGCATACAGATTTCTCAAGAGGCAGGTTAGGTGGTCTGGTATTCCCATCTCTTTCAGAATTTTCCACAGTTTCTTGTGATCCACACAATCAAAGGCTTTGGCATAGTCAATAAAGCAGAAATAGATGTTTTTCTGTAACTCTCTTGCTTTTTTCATGATCCAGCAGATATTGGCAATTTGATCTCTGGTTCCTCTGCCTTTTCTCAAACCAGCTTGAACATCAGGGAGTTCACAATTCATGTATTGCTGAAGCCTGGCTTGGAGAATTTTGAGCATTACTTTACTAGCATGTGAGATGAGTGCAATTGTGCGGTAGTTTGAGCATTCTTTGGCATTGCCTTTCTTTGGGATTGGAATGAAAACTGACCTTTTCCAGTCCTGTGGCCACTGCTGAGTTTTCCAAATTTGCTGGCATATTGAGTGCAGCACTTTCAACAGCATCATCTTTCAGGATTTGACTGAATTCCATCACCTCCACTAGCATTCCATCACCTCCACTAGCTTTGTTCGTAGTGATGCTTTCTAAGGCCCACTTGACTTCACATTCCAAGATGTCTGGCTCTAGATGAGTGATCACATCATCATGATTATCCAGGTCGTGAATATCTTCTTTGTACAGTTCTTCTGTGTATTCTTGCCACCTCTTCTTAATATCTTCTGCTTCTGTTAGGTCCACACCATCTCTTTCCTTTATCAAGCCCATCTTTGCATGAAGTGTTCCCTTGGTATCTCTCATTTTCTTAAAGAGATCTCTAGTCTTTCCCATTCTGTTGTTTTCCTCTATTTCTTTGCATTGATCACTGAGGAAGGCTTTCTTATCTCTTCTTGCTATTCTTTGGAACTCTGCAGTCAGATGCTTATATCTTTCCTTTTCTCCTTTGCTTTTCGCCTCTCTTCTTTTCACAGCTATTTGTAAGGCCTCCCCAGACAGCCAATTTGCTTTTTTGCATTTCTTTTCCATGGGGATGGTCTTGATCCCTGTCTCCTGTACAATGTCACAAACCTCCGTCCATAGTTTATCAGGCACTCTATCTATCAGATCTAGGCCCTTAAATCTATTTCCCACTTCCACTGTATAATCATAAGGGATTTGATTTAGATCATACCTGAATAGTCTAGCGGTTTTCCCTACTTTCTTCAATTAAAGTCTGAATTTGGTAATAAGGGTTCATGATCTGAGCCACAGTCAGCTCCTGGTCTTGTTTTTGTTGACTGTATAGAGCTTCTCCATCTTTGGCTACAAAGAATATAATCAATCTGATTTCGGTGTTGACCATCTGGTGATGTCCATATGTAGAGTCTTGTCTTGTGTTGTTGGAAGAGGGTGTTTGCTATGACCAGTGCATTTTCTTGGCAAAATTCTATTAGCCTTTGCCCTGCTTCATTCCGTACTCCAAGGCCAAATTTTCCTGTTACTCCAGGTGTTTCTTGACTTCCTACTTTTGCATTCCAGTCCCCTAGAATGAAAAGGACATCTTTTTTGGGTGTTAGTTCTAAAAGTCTTGTAGGTCTTCATAAAACCGTTCAACTTCAGTTTCTTCAGCATTACTGGTTGGGGCATAGACTTGGATTACCGTGATATTGAATGGTTTGCCTTGGAGATGAACAGAGATCATTCTCTCGTTTTTGAGATGTCAGGTTTGCTGGACTGTAATAATACCTCCACCCTCCAAAAAGCATCACCTTGCTTCCAGTCTCTACTCTGTACAATAATTCATCTTCTACATTGCTTTCAGTTATTGCCGGTGTCCAGCCCCCACAGGATCCAGGGGAACCTAAAGGAAAAACGGCATCGGTGGATGATTTAGACAGAGATAAGGAAAGAATATTGTAGATAAGAAAATAGAAGAGAGACAGAGGCTGATATTTCTTGGTTTACATAGAAAGCCAATAAAACTTCGAGACAAGAAGTTTGCCCTGTTCATGGAGGCCACAGGTGCCTTCCCGGTCTCCCAAGGGAGTGAAGACGCAGAACGTCTTCCCGTTCAGGTCTTAGAAACCTGGGCAGATAAGTGAACACAGGGAGCCTCTATGCTCCAAGAGATCAATTGCAAAGAGCAATTAGCAGATAACAGTTCTTGCTGTCTCTCTCCCTCGCTTTCTCTCCCGCTTCCCTTTCCAGTCTTTTCATCTCTGCCTCTTGTAAAATCTCCACTCTTTCTTTACACCTAGACCAGCCTTTTCTGCCTCTCTATGAACATGAAAAGATAGTGATACCATCATCTTAAACTCTAATTTAGCCTGTCCTAACAGGTCCAGTGCCTGCTGCTAACTGCCAGGAAGTTTAAAGTCTCAACTATAAATTTCAGGGAGCGAGAAACTGATTGACCATCTTGGATCAGGATATCAATTCAAGTCCAGTCAAGTGTGATTGCTGGGCTGAAGCAAAGACCTGATTTGTTTTTCTTTCCTCTAATAAGTATCTCTGCCAACAGCAAAAAGAAGAAATCAGTTTAACAGAAGGAGGCTATGATCTAAATCAGAAACTTCAGTATTTACTACATTCTACTTCTGAACTCTTATATAGCTTTTTGGCCCAGTTTCAATGCACTCCATTGGCCAATCTTGCCCAGATCTATGAACCAAATTACTCACTCCTGGATACTGTACCTTTGTCATACAGTTTACTTCATTTATTCTTATTATATACTTTTGCTTACGTACCTATCTTTTCCAACCATGTGATTCATCTTTGTGCCCCTGTAGTACTTAGGCTAATGCCATTAGATGGTTGTGTGCATGGTATAACTGGCATACTGAAAGACCAAATGAAGAAAGCCATCTTTCTTCCTTTAACTCATTTTTTTTTGGTCTCTGAACATGTATCATGCACCCATTTATTACTTCAGCAATTATTAAGCATGTATTATCTTTCAGGCAATGTGCTAGACACCACATACATAGTGATGAACAAAATAGAATTGCCCATGTGAATTTCTCTTTATTATAAAGGTAAGTAGTCAAGCAAGTAAATATAAAGTTATAAATTATGATTAGTGCTATCAAGAAAACGTGTATTTTATGTCAGTATAACGTGGAGACCTAATTTAAACTGAATAGTCAGGGAATTCCTCTCTGAGTAAGTAACCTGTCATCTGTCTAGAAATCTTCCAGGTGAATAGTGGCGGTGGGAGAAAGGGCAACTTTTTGCCAGGAAAAGGGCAGCAGGTATGAGAGTCCCAAAGTGGGAAGGAATTTGATGTGTCTCAAGAATGACAGAAAGTCAGTATGCCCAGAGTTTTCAGCAGTCAGATGAAAGGAGCAAACTGGCTGAAGAGGTATGCCAAAGTCAGCTTATAGACAGGATGGTGGTTGGTGTTTGCTCCTGAGAGAAAGGGAGTGCTTTCAACAGGGCAGGGCCATGATTCAAGTCTGAATTCTTAAAAGAACTCTCTAAATGCCACTTGAACAATGGATGAGAAAGAGGAGACAGTGCAAAGTTGGAAGCAAAAGTTCACTAACACAAATGGCACATGCATTTAAACTCTTTGAAGACATCTTTCCCTACTTATTAACCTAGACAGCATATTTAAAAGAAGAGACATTACTTTGCTGACAAAGGTCTGTCTAGTTAAAGCTATGGTTTTTCTAGTAGTCATGTGTGGATGTGAGAGTTGGACTGTAAAGAAAGCTGAGTACTGAAGAATTGATGCTTTTGAACTGTGGTGTTGGAGAAGAGTCTTGAGAGTCCTTTGGAATGCAAGGAGATCAAACCAGCCAGTCCTAAAGGAAATCAGTATTGGAAGGACTGATGCTGAAGCTGAAACTCCAATACTTTGGCCACCTGATGTGAAGAACTGACTCACTGGAAAAGACCCTGATGCTGGGAAAGATTGAAGGCCAGAAGCGAAGGGGGCAACAGAGGATAAGATCATTGAATAGCATCACCAACTCAATGGACATGAGTTTGAGCAAGCTCTGGAAGTTGGCATAGGACAGGGAAGCCTGGCGTGCTGTAGTCCATGGGGTTGCAAAGAGTTTCACACACAACTGAGAGAGTGAACTGAACTGAACTGAACTGAACTTCGCTACTTATACTGCTAAATTTCTCTTTCTGCCTTCACCTTCAGGACTGTTACTCTCTCAATGACTTCCTTTCTGCCATCTCTGTGGCTGAGCCATGGATTCTTCTTGATAGTTTTGTGTCTTTCTTCCATCTTCTCCAAGCCAATCCTCTGTCCTCTTCCAATGACCACTCCTATATTTCTCTCTCTTTTTGGAATTTCAGTCAACCTCAGTTTAGTCAGAGTCCTTTTATTGATTCATATACTTTTATGAATTGTGACAGATTCGAAGTATATGTGGTCACTGGAATTATTTAGAAAATGTATTCAAACTTTTGATTTCTTAGCCTTACTTCCAAAACTCCCAATTAGCAGGCACATGGGAATCTTAGATGTTTATATATTTGAATAGTTCCCCTGAGCAAAACTGATGATCACCTGTATTTGGAAACCTTTGTTATTAGACTGTTATCCAATTCATATCATAATGGCTTGGTTATAAAAATCATCTCTTAAAGTTTCCAGAGGTCACTTAAGAGGCCTATTGAAATTTCAGTGTTTGAAGTCATAATCCAATCATTTCCCAATGACTCGTCCAAGGCCGGCAATGTTCTTTTCCTGTGACAACAGCTCCCCTGTTATATGCCTGTCCTCAATAACAGAGAATTATATCTTAGATATAGAATTACATGGAGGATTTCTCTAGATCCTGCAGCCACATTTTATTAGCAATTTGATACTAGTTGCATATAATCCTAGTAGTAACAATAAACATTTTGATGCTGTGTCATATTAGGAAAAAAAAATTATTGGTTTTTTTTTTTTATTACCTCACTCACTTAAAAAGGTTAAGATATCAGGTCATGTGAGAGAACTGAAAACTATAAGCTTATGTGATCTGCCTATGAGAAAAAAACAGAAAATTCAAAAACTCTGAGCTCCCAAATTTCCAGTCTTCTGTTTCTCACCCAGAGCCATGCTACCTCCCACACTGCACATGTTGTAAACTTTATGTGGCCCATCTGTTAAAGAGTTTGTTTTCCAAATTTGCAGGGGCTTGGCACTTCTGGACCAAGTATCAGAACTAACTGTGACATAGTTTTTTGTTGTTTGTTTTTTTGTTGTTTTTTTTACCTTTTCAATAATTTTGAATTGCAAGGACACTGCTGTTATAAAGTGTCTGGGAACTAGAGGAAGTAAGCTTTATATACAGAAGCAGTACGACAAGGGTTAAACATCATGGCTTAGGCAAAGGTATACTTAACACCGGCCATAATGACAGCAGTAGCAATGCTAAGGGGTATATTGAATTTCCAGGTTCAGTTGTGGGCTGAATGTGGGCAGTTTGGCATTTGAAATTAGGCAGATTCAGACCATGATGTTTTCTCACAGTTAATGCAGAGACCATAGATAATAATTATGTTGCTGAGCCTACAGAGAATCTTTACGACTGATCCTCTATTAAACTGGCAAAACAAGAGGATAATGTCTCCAGCACTAACAAGTTGGCAGGGAAGTAGCTGGCAGCTCCTCCCTCTAATGTCCCATCTGTGCGAACCTTCAATATGATCTAGGAGATTGTTTCCCCACACAGGTTGTGCCTGCAGCCTAATCAAGAGACAGCGAGACCCACCGAGCAGAGGTATCTTTACTGTTTTTGCAAGTCACTACCATCGGAGGGGGAGCAATGTATGGGATTAAACACTAATGCCCTTATGTCATTCTAAGGAGAAGTATCTATGTGG
The DNA here is from genome assembly GCF_042477335.2 of Ovis canadensis. Classification (NCBI taxonomy): domain Eukaryota; kingdom Metazoa; phylum Chordata; class Mammalia; order Artiodactyla; family Bovidae; genus Ovis; species Ovis canadensis. Next base: position 132,197,907 of record NC_091247.1, on the reverse strand, counting down.
GCATATTGACAGGAAAATAACCGTTTCTAAGGGCTGACTTGTCCCAGTGACATAAAAGTTACGGAACAAGAACAGTTTCTAACCAGGATTCATTTGAGAAAAGCCTTTTGTTTCTTTTCATGGAGACTTGGAAAACCACTTTTGTTTAAAAATATCTTTTCTGTTGATTGCTAACACAGTCCACGGTACTTTCCCAGCCTTGACTCTCCTCCAACATCCTGGGTCGGTTGGCTCAGATTTTGCTCTAAAAGTGCGGAGGGGAAGGAAGAAAGGCTTGTGAAGCAAAGGGAGTGCACAGACCAGCTGAGGCAAATCCTAAATCCGCACCACCACCCCCACCCCCGTAGTGATGTATGTCATCATACCCCTCCGATGCCACCCAGGAAATAGTCTCTGGATGGGCGTTCCAGGCAGAAATAACATCTGCCTCCTCTGATCTCCTAAGCATTCATTTGATATTCACTGTGTACAGCTCAGTTTTAAAAATATTGAGCTGTACGGCCTGTTTTTCCTTTTGTATGATCCACGGTGCCTAGAACAGGGGCGTCATCTAACGCACTTTGTATCAGGACTAAATAAGTGAATTCTAAGCCATCCTCACTGAAGGCCATAACAGGGAACCATCATCAAGGTACTCACCAACGAGGCGTATCACCCATGCCTCAACTCCTCCTCGGTGGACCCTGTGGATAATAGGTAGTGATAGCTAACACTTTGATGTTTTTATGTACTGAGCTGGTTCCAAACAACTTTGTTTAACTCATTTAATTATTACAATAGGAACTAACTATTGTTATTATTTCCATATTACATATTAAATATAACTAAGGCCCCAAGGACTGGAACTTTTTAGGATCTTACAAACTAATAAGTGGAAATGTTGACATGAACTTGGGTGATCTATCTTCAAACCTCAAGTTCTCAAACACTATACTACTGCCTCTGGATGGGATTCCTAAATGTTTATAAGGAACATATAAGGAACCATATATGCATCATCTCTGAGACCTTATGTTCGACAGAAATTTAGAGGAGGTAATAAAGCTTTAAATCACTTGCTTTCTCATGTGCCTTTGTGTGTTCTCCTTCATGGAATTCACTTTGAATACATGTTAGGAGTTTGAAGAAGCCTGGGAAGTTATTTCCTTCCATCTTCTGTCATCAATTCATACCCATACTCCCACTGTACATTTATTCACGCCCCTTCTCCACCAAAACAAGGCAGAGACAAAGAATTATAAAATATTAATGCTACCAGAGACATAAGCAAATACCGAGGAAATTCTTCCCTCTCTGGAAGGTTTCATCATTACCTGATTCATCAAGCAACTCTTGTTCATCCAAACATGGTTTTGGTGAAGTGTTTCCTTACCGGTGGGCTACTTAAGTGCCTCCCACAGTTGTCCATTCATAGCTACATCATAGTGATTATCTTTTTAGAAGACTGGTATTTATTTGCACTTAAATCTCCCCTCCTTAGCTGTAAAATCCTTGAGAATGAAGACTAGGTCTTTATTAATTTAATATCCCTAGCTCTCTGCATTATAGCAGAGACTTAAAATGGATGTTCTGAATGAATTAATGAATCCAATTCAAAGCCCTCATTTTACACAGGAGGACACTGCAGTGCAGGTGGAAATGTAAAGTGACTGCTCCCGATCATATAACTACTCAGTGGAAAAGCTGACCTCAAGTCGGCTGCACTTTCCACTATGAAGGCCAACTGTTCTCCCTCAGCCTAAAGCAAACCTGACCTCCTTAATACCTGAAAACAATAGCCCAGCACTAACAGCTATCTCCTTTGAATCTTAAAATGCTTATAGGAGATCAGCCCTGGGATTTATTTGGAAGGAATGATGCTAGAGCTGAAACTCCAGTACTTTGGCCACCTCATGCGAAAAGTTGACTCATTGGAAAAGACTCTGATGCTGGGAGGGATTGGGGGCAGGAGGAGAAGGGGACTACCGAGGATGAGATGGCCGGATGGCATCATGGACTCGATGGGCGTGAGTCTGAGTGAACTCTGGGAGTTGGTGATGGACAGGGAGGCCTGGTGTGCTGCGATTCATGGGGTCACAGAGTCGGACACAAGTGAGCGACTGAACTGAACTGAACTGAATCTGTAACACTCACTTAGCTATTCTGCTACTGCCCTGTATTTTAACCTAGGTGTGCATGTGTGTGCGTTACTCTTCTCTGCCTGGATTATAATTATTTGAATGTTAAGAATGTACCTTTATTTTTCTTTTCACAACGTTTTGATTGCTTGGGTATTTGCACTTGGAAACCTTAGGAATCAATCATCTCGTCTACGCTCACTGGTTCTATCATCACTTCCAGCCACGGCACCAGGCACATGCTCAAGTACCAGACTTCTGTTTCCAAATGTGTACATAGTTCTACATCTCTGTATCTCCCCGACAACCTTCAGAACACTCCACTGGACAGCTATCAATGGTCACAAAACCAAAATGAGACCATTCGGAGATTGGGTTAAATGGGCTTCTTGTTTTCCCTTGGAAGATCCCTGTGGAATGGCAGGGGATAATTATCCTGGATAGAAACTTTTTTGTTGTGCAACTTAGAGATTCTTCAGACTATCTTTAGTGAGGGTGTCTGCAAGTGTAGGAAACTCTCTGGGCTTGGAGGAGTCAGATCTCAAAAGCTGTCAGGAAGCAGAGCAGTTTTGCCAGTTTCCCATTCTCCTCCTCTTCCGCTCTGCCTCCCTTCCTCCTCCCTCTTTCTCTATCTCTCTCCTTACCCCCTTTCTAGCTTAAGGAACATGTGGTCTTCCATCTGCATGGCTGCTTTATCACTCTCTCTTTCCCGATCCTGGGTCTTTGTTTGTCTACCTGTACACAGGGCAGTCATTGCCCTATATCTCCCAAGTACACTCTTTCAAGTTATAGGTATCTCTGAATCCCAATTCCAAGGTCGTTAAAGAACCAGTAAGACTGTACCAACTCGGGTCAGGCATTCACCCCCACCACCATGATCTGTTCAGCCCAGGAGTCATGGTCATGAAGAATAGATGTGAGTTTATACCATCTGATATGACCTTGGTGAGATAAACAGAGAGATGAGAAAAGGGGAAATTTTACTTTTAAAAACTTAATAGTAAGCTGCAGATCAAGACTAAACAACTTTTTTATGACCTCTATTATCTTTCCTGAAATCAAGAAATACAGAAAGTATCATCATTAGTTGGTCAGAAAAAATGGAGGAACAACTTTCATTATCTTCCACAATATTTCACCATTACCCACATCTCAAAGATTCTATCAATGCCCTCTCTTCTATCCAAAGTAAACTCCTTTACTTAGGATGGAGAAAATTAGAGAAAAGATTCAGGACCTCTTCAAGATCCCTGTAACACCTTAAGATATGGTCACCTAGGGTGTGACCCCCAGCTTCTAGGGTTCAACACGATTACAGTACCTCTAAACATCACACCAACATCCCGAGCAAATAGATAAATGAAGAGACTAAGAAAGAACTGCTACCTCTCTTTTGAGGATACTTATCTGAGCTTCCATGAAACAATTCATTATCTCATTGGTCAGATTTTGTCACAAGATCACACTGAACTGCAAAAAGATTGAAGATATGTAATATTTTAAATGGGCATAATTGTGTCTAGCTAAGGAAAGTTATGACCAACCTAGATAGCATATTCAAAAGCAGAGATATTACTTTGCCAACAAAGGTCCGTCTAGTCAAGGCTATGGTTTTTCCAGTGGTCATGTATGGATGTGAGAGTTGGACTGTGAAGAAAACTGAGCGCTGAAGAATTGATGCTTTTGAACTGTGGTGTTGGAGAAGACTCTTGAGAGTCCCTTGAACTGCAAGGAGATCCATCCAGTCCATTCTAAAAGAGATCGGTCCTGGGTGTTCTCTGGAAGGACTGATGCTGAAGCTGAAACTCCAGTACTTTGGCCACCTCATGCGAAAAGTTGACCCATTGGAAAAGACTCTGATGCTAGGAGGGATTGGGAGCAGGAGGGAAAGGGGGCAACAGAGGATGAGATGGCTGGATGGCATCATGGACTCAATGGATGTGAGTCTGAGTGAACTCCGGGAGTTGGTGATGGACAGGGAGGCCTGGTGTGCTGCTATTCATGGAGTCACAAAGAGTCAGACACGACTGAGCGACTGAACTGAACTGAACTGAACTGAAGAACCAGGAACCCATTCATCTATTTTAAAAGAAGGGCAGAATGCTATTCCATAACTTATTAATAATCTACCATAGACTCTAGTTCCTGCCATCAGTCTGTCTCACTTGTTTATAGATTTTTGATCCTGATCATTTTTTCCTGTCTTTTTTAAAGTGTATCCTGCCCTTGAATATTGTGATCCTCAACTATGTTTACACCCCTTCCTTTCTGATTATGTTTCTAACTTTTCTACTTTCCTCAGTTCCTCAATTTTACCCTCCAAGTGTCCCAAGGACTCTGTCTTTTCTTCTTTGTATCTGCTTTCCTCCACCCCTATCATTTTTACTATCAACACTATATAGCTCTTTGTCTCTCTTTTAACCTCCAGGAGCATATTTAGTCAGTTAGTAATCACTTTTAATTGATTATCCCACCAATTAAAAACTCCAAAAATCTAATGAAGTCTAAGAAAACAATTAAAAATGTAATCCAGAGAAATCTCAGCAGGGATATCTGAGATAACAAGAAAGATATCTGTCTTATCATTGAACTATATTTCCAGTGATGCACACAGTATCTTCCCTGTAACACTCATTCAGAAAAACAGACAGTCAAATGAATGAATAAAAATATCATCTGGTCTACTTCCCAAAGTCCTCATGGGGCAACATTACCTTGGTCCTCAATGTATTCCTTGGGTTTTTAAATAGACTATGGGTTAGTGCTCTCAGGTAGAATCAAGTCCCATAGGCACTGTGTCTGTATGCCAAATAATTTTCAAAGACAGATAAAAACACCATAATGGATGGAAGAGCTGTGTCATCTAGTCAAGGTTGGGAGACCTACATAAGAAGCCTGATTACATTCAGAAAGTTCTTTGATGACCACAGAACCAGAACAAGGGGGCATAGTCAGAGTTAATATTTCGTGTACCCGGGCCCAGATATGCTGATATATCCATCCTCATAATGAGGATAACTTTGATGATGGGTTAAACATGTTGTCTTGTACTTCTTCTCTCTTCCATACTTCTTAAGAGATTTGAGTCTGGAAAAAAAAAAAGGAATATTATTATCTCTCCTTTGGGCACTGTTATAAGGATTAATAAAAATATTTAGCACAATTTCTCACATTGAATAAGCGCTCAATAATTGGAAATTATTATCCCCCCTTCCCTATACCCAGTCTTCCATGGGTATGGAAGATTGATTCCATCAATCTCTTTTATAGTTAACCTATTTCTTTAGATATGTAAAGTTAAATCTCTGTCCTATTGGTTAGAGAATCCATTTTTATATCTCTGTTCTGAAACATTATGTGTTGATTTAACTTTCAGAGACTCTTGTTACCTAAAACTCAGATATCTCTAGACCTCATCAACTTACTATACCAAAAAAGTCATAATAATAATAATAATTTACACTTCCTAGTTCTTATCTCTATCCACGAATGGCAGACCTCCATCTCCCAAGAGAGCTCCCTCTACCCACCCAAATACTTTTAAAAGTCCCCAGAGTCAGTCTCACAAGGGCTGAATCAGTATTTCTGCTGCAGTGGGTATCTTTCCTTTTCAACTATCCTCTTCCTATTTTTCTTTGTTTGTGGTCTTAGCTTCCCCTCTCTCTAGCAATAATCAACTTAGCCCAGCAACAGGACTGAGGAATAAATGCCATCATGTCCTCCTTTTCTCTTTACCAAGTGCACTTTCACCATCATCTTCTTCCTCTTGAGCCAAAACCCCTGAAAGCTCTCATACTTATCAGCACATACTCCTGGACCTAGGTGGTCAGAGAATAATCCCAGCCGCTGCTCTGTAATCTCAGTCCCTGCTTGGATTCAGTCAGGACATCCTATTGACTAACTTAAATTCTTTTTAAGCTGTTAGATCCCACAACAACGTAGTTCCTCTCTACCTATAACTTGTTCTCAAATAACTTCCCATTCTGCGGGCTGTATTTCTGGTAATGGTACCAGGCTCAAAAAACTCAGAGCAGTCTCATGTCCTCTCTTTCGTTTCACCCAGTCAATTCCAATTACTGCAGACTTTGGGCTTCCCTGGTGGCTTAGTTGGTAAAGAATCTTCCTGCAATGTAGGAGACCCAGGTTTGATCCCTGGGTGGGGAAGATACCATGGAGAAGGAAATGGCAACCCACTCCAGTATTCTTGCCTGGAAAATCCCATGGTCAGAGGATGGTAAGCTACTGTCTACGGCTACTGTCTTTGGGGTCGTAAAGAGCCTGCCACGACTTAGTGACTAAACCACCGCCACTGCAGATTTTGCCTCCATAAGCTCTCCTGTTTTTATCTCCTTCTTTCTCAGTCTCACAGGTGCCAGCCAAGGTGAACCATTATTTACTCTTGCCTGGATTGCTGAAAAGTCTTTCTGCCTCTTGCCTTGCCTCCATCTACACAACAATTTTCTTATATGCAGAGTTTGAATACTGGACTAAATCTTACAGCTCTACAAGCCATTGAGTCATGAAAATCAAGTTAAACTATCCAGACATTTGTCTACAAAGTATGGCATTGTTTCCTTCCATTTTAGGTAAACATGATGAACTAGGTCAGGATTTTTCCAGTTCAGATTGAAAACAAATTTTTAGAAACCAAGCTCTACTTCCTTTTTAAAAACCAAAAGTAAATGTTCCAGATTTCAAATATAGAAATTACAGAGATGTACACCAATCGGTAGGACTGCTATAGGACTGCTTTTATCTTAAATAGAAGAAAGTTAAGCCTGAGAAATTGTTGAAATTATCCATAACCCACTATGGGCAGCTGCCATAGTATTGAAGCAAAAGTAGCGTGCATGGCATACCTGCACAAAACATAAAACCCATGAAAGTAAGATTGTATCTGTCTTGTATCCTCAGCATCTAGACATAGAGCCTTATGCATATTTATTAGATGATTATTTCTTGAGTAGATAAATGAATGAGTATCCTTCTAAAGCACAATTCCAATATTTAATAATACTTATAAGTTGAAAGTTTCTTGAGGGCATGGGCAGCATCCTATTTGTTTTTCTATACCTAGCAAGACACTGCAGTACTTTTCACTGATCAAACATTCAGAAGGATTGAAATTATTGATTTTTAAAAAATTTCTAGGTGCATTCCTGTATATCACCAAAGTAAGTATTGCTCTCAACATGGAAATACATAAAAGAATCTGGAAATGGAAAAACAAGCCATAGAGGAACTTGTAAAGCCTTCAAGGTAAGGATTTCTCAATAAATTCCTTTACAGTCAGACCAGAAACTTTTTAAAACGCATGAAGTCACTCAGAGAAGCAGGCAGTCCCTCTCCATAGAAATACCCATTAAGAAGGGAAGTAGTAGCTTCTAAGCTTTGTCCATACCATCTCCAAACTTTTTACCACTCCATTGATAAACTTTAGAACAAAGAAAAATAGCCCTTCCTTTTTCTCAACAAAAATAGGAAAATTACTGGTGAAAACATGTTTGCCAAAGTTAGAGTCAGATAACACAGTACTCTTTACCTGAGTGCTTTGAGGAAGTTCATATACATTTCAGAATTCAAATGTCATGTCTATCAAATGGGCTAGTAACACTAACCCTATCCTCCAAAAACCTTTGATCAGAGAATAAAAGAATCATGTATGCTAAAGTGCTTTTTAAAACATGAATAGGTAAAGAAGGTGTGGTGTGTATGTATATATATGTACACATATCAGTTCAGCTCAGTTCATTTGCTCAGTCGTGTCAAACTCTTTGTGACCCCATGGACAGCAGCAAGCCAGGCCTCCCTGTCCATCACCAACTCACGGAGTTTACTCAAACTCATGTCCATTGAGTCGGTGATGCCATCGAACCATCTCATCCTCTGTCATCCCCTTCTCCTCCCGCCTTAAATCTTTCCCAGCATCAGGGTCTTTTCAAATGAGTCAGCTCGTCGCATCAGGTGGCCAAAGTATTGGAGTTTCAGCTTCAACATCAGTCCTTCCAATGAATATTCAGGACTGATCTCCTTTAGAATGGACTAGCTGGATCTCCTTGCAGTCCAAGGGACTGTCATGAGTCTTCTCCAACTTCATAGTTCAAAAGCATCAGTTCTTTGGCACTCAGCTTTCTTTATAGTTTCCAACTCTCACATCCATACATGACCACTGGAAAAACCATAGCCTTGACTAGATGGACCTTTGTTGGCACACACACACACACACACACACACATATATTATACAATGGAATGTTATTCAGCCATAAAAGATGAAATTTTGCCATTTTTGACAACTCTGGTGGATCTGGGGGTTATTATGCTTAGTGCAATGTCAGACAGAGAAAGGCAAATACTGTGTGTTTTCATCTATATGTATATGTGGAATCTATAAAATAAAGCAAATGAATAACAAAATAGAAACGAATTCATAATATAGAGAACAAACTGGTGGCTACCAGTGGGTGAGGAAGCAGAGGGACAAGATAGGTGGAGGATTAAGGGGTACAGACTACTTGGTATAAAACAAAAAAGTTACAAGGATGTAATAAACAACCCAAGGAATATAGCCAGTACTTTATAATAACTTTGTATAGAGTATAATCTATGAAAATATTGAATCATATGGTACTCATGAAGCTAATATTGTAAGTAAATTGTACTTCAATTGAAAAAACATGAAATGAGACACATGTTAGGTATTATAATTGCTTCTGCTGCTTTTGTTATTGTTTTATGTCTTGGGGACTCTGGTTTGAATTATGGGGATACTTGGGTATCAGTAATCTGGTTTGAATTATGAGGATACCTAAATATCAATTATCACCTGAATATACAAGCCAAAGGTATGGTTTCTTAATACTGTTACAAAGAATGCTATAATCATGAAATTCTCTAAACAGATATTCAGTTGGAACACACAATATCCACATAATTCCAGGTACAAATTCAAAAGCATTTCAATAGAGTAGAGGTAATTAAGATTATTTTTAATTTAATGAAGCAAGAAAAACTATCAAAAAAATACCTTGGTATTGCACAGAAAAAATGGGAAGAGGAATGAGTTGCACATCTTGGATATCGGACACTTCCGATTACATTAAATCGAAAAAGAAAATCCAATCTCTCACTGTCTTGATTATCCCAAATAAAATAATATAGCATTCTGGTTTTCTTATTTAAAACTCAACCACCCTACTCCAAGACTAGTTTCTTATTCATCTGCTTTCTTTAATCTGCCATTCTTTATCTCTACTAGTGCTTTCTCTCTGTCCTTTTATGTTTGATGATTTCACTAGTTCATATGTAGTTCAAAGTTTTATTGTCGTTTATTTCTTGCTTAAAAGTTTTTTTCTTCATGCTGTCTTATCTCTGTATCAGTTTTTCCACTTTCTTTTACTACCCATCATGTCTAATTTCCGCTTCTTTTGATCTGCTCTTTACTTCTCTCCTTTTCATTTACAGGCTGTTCTGGTGTGTCTGCCTTCTACTGATGTCTCCTTTGTTGTTTCTCCCTTTTTTCTCTTTCCCAATTCTACCCGTCTGTCTTGCTTTTTATTATTATTATTTTTTAAAACATGGGTGGGTGGCCTTCAAATAGTGCAGGAACAATTTGTTTCTAAGATATTTAGGGGGGATGAGCCCACAGCAAACATTTATTCTAATGAGTATGTTTCCCTGAGTGGGTGGGGGCAGATGGTTGACTCAAATCACTAGGTGGCAGTAGTCCAGACAGGATTCTAATCCGATGCCTGTACCCCTCCCCCTTCTTCCTTAATGTTTGTGTCCTGTATATGGATTTTTATTCAAAAGTTCATCCAGTTCTCTGCAGCCTCTACTTTTGAAATCTAGGACATGTCACATCAGTTCTCAAAAATAACGTAACTTAACACTTAACGGTTTATCAATGCTGATTTGAGCCTAACCTGGGAAGAAGATGGTTTGGTTGATGGGCTTCATTTGCATGCAAAAAAAAAGAAGTAAATTTAAAGAACTTAATATATAAATGTGATAAATGTATAAAATTCCAAATACCAGTCCAAATGTTTCGTTTGTGAAGTAAAATGTTTTATGAATATTTCATATAAATATATGCCTTTCAGGATCTTTCTTGGTTATTCAGTTCAGTTCAGTTCAGTCCCTCAGTTGTGTCCGACTCTTTGCAACCCCATGAATTGCAGCATGCCAGGCCTCCCTATCCATCACCAATTCCCAGAGTTCATCCAAACTCACGTCCATTGAGTTAGTGATGCCATCCAGCCATCTCATCCTCTGTCGTCCACTTCTCCTCCTGACCCCAATCCCTCCCAGCATCAACGTCTTTTCCAATGAGTCAACTCTTCACATGAAGTGGCCAGAGTGCTGGAGTTTCAGCTTTAGCATCAGTCACTCCAACGAACACCCAGGACTGATCTCTTTTAGAATGGACTGGTTGGATTTCCCATTTTTTGTTGAGCTCCAGAATCACTGCAGATGGTGATTACAGCCATGAAATTAAAAGACGCTTACTCCTTGGAAGGAATGTTATGACCAACCTAGATAGCATATTAAAAAGCAGAGACATTACTTTGCCAACAAAGGTCCGTCTAGTCAAGGCTATGGTTTTTCCAGTAGTCATGTATGGATGTGAGAGTTGGACTGTGAAGAGAGCTGAGCGCCGAAAAATTGATGCTTTTGAACTGTAGTGTTGGAGAAGACTCTTGAGAGTCCCTTGGACTGCAAGGAGGTCCATCCAGTCCATTCTAAAGGAGATCAGTCCTGGGTGTTACTAGGTAATTTAAATAACCTATTTTGTGTTCTGTTGAATATGTAGTGCTCACCTGCTGCTTTTTCTCTACCCTATACCTTTTTCTTCTGCAACCTGACCCTGCCCTATTTATTTACTAACTAGGAAATTTTAGACTCATTATGAAACCTCACTGTGCCTTAGTTTTCCCCATATGTAAAATGAGAATATTAATGATGTATATCTAATGGAGTTATTTAAAGCTTGAATGTGTTAATATGTACAACATTTAGAACAATAACTGGCACATAGTAATTTTTTGATGATACCTATTATTCAAGATTTCCTTAGACTACCTATTATTTTTAAGCATTAGATCAGGGAATAAAGGTTAATTGGGAACTGTTCTTTGTAACTTATAAATAATCAAATATGGAGTGGGTTGCCATTCCCTTCTCCACGGGGATAATAATTATAATATAGTTCATGGTAAAGGTGATGGGGGAGGAACTCTCTGAAATGAAATAGGATTGAGTGACTTAGTGTTGGGTTCAGGAAGGAGAGACGGAAATCCTCCCAAATAATGGTATACGTCAGTTGAAACCCAAGAATGAGAAAGTTTGACTGGATGAACTGTTAGAAAGAGAAGGTTGAGAAAAGTGTTCCCCTTAGGAAAAGAATGAACACATGCCCTTCCTGCAAATATGACTAAAAAGGTAACATTACCTTTACTTGAGAATTAGGCATTCTTTTCTTAATGCTCCTAGGGACCTGTGAATAATTCATTCTGATTCTCTATAAAACAAAAACGAAGAAGTCATTTCAAGGGCCAAGAAGAAGCTATTATATAGCCTGAACTACTGAAGTATGACTGTGAAATAATGAAACAGATTTTTAAACAAAATGTGGCATGAATCTTTTCTCAGATAATATTCTGATCTCCTCCTATAAAATGCTACTAAATTTGAATAAGGAATGCATTCATGAATTATATTTTCCAACAGTGGTGATGGGTTTATTGTGAGTCATCAATTATCCCATCCTTTGGGTCAATTGTATGAATTTGCAAATCAGCTTGATATAGAGTGGGAGAAGGGCACGATCTGGAGCTGGGCACAAAATGAAGCCACTGAACATCAGAGCAATAAAAATCTGGATTATTATTTTCTTTACAATCAACTGACCTTAGGTTTTACTCACCGAAATGAGAACACCAAAAATAGGAGCTGAAGGGAATGAGTTCCCCGTAACTTCTAGCCCTAGAAAGATGTAGCCTCGATTTCCCAAAAGGATAAAACAAACTTCCTATAGAATGCAAAACCTGAGCTGGCCTTGCTCTTTTTAAAAATCAAACAGCATAAATGTGAAACAACAGAAATGAGTTTAACCATTCAGAAACTGAGTCAGGAGAAAAACCTACAATATCCTCACAGGAATCATATTTCTGCAAGACAGAGAATTGTGGACACTGAGTGGTGAAATGTGTAAGAAAAGCCCCATGGGTCTGTGTGTGGATGTAAAGTGATTAAATTGGGCACTTACTGTAATTGCTTTCTACCATTTAGTCAAGTTGTGATTAAAATGGCAGCCATGCCATCTGAGCGGGAAAAGGGTCAAGTGTATTCCCAGCTCTGGGAACGTCCTTCCAGTCTTCCACTCTTCCTTTTATGTTCCTCCTTTTATGCATCTCCCTTCTTTAATAAACCATCAAACTTGAAAATACCAGCATCGGTGCTTCTCTTCTCTCTCTCTCTCTTTCTGTCTCTGTCTGTCTGTCTGTCTCTCTCCCCCTTAGGATCTAGATTCAGACTAAAGATAGTCAGGGACCCTAAGTAACTCTTTCCTGATCGAGAGCAATGAAGGACTTCAGCTAATTGCGGGTGGGTGAGATGAATTTGAGAGCAATGTTCCCCCAGCCCCTGCCTACCAGTAGATATATGGTTCCCATAAATCACTTCACATCCTGAAGATTAGCTGTCGGCAACTACTGAAGAATTTTCCCCACATCAAAAATTTGCCAACCAAGAGTCTCATCCATAAGGAAAGCCCCCTTTTCAGTAATCTTAATTCAGTAATTATTTCCACACTTCCTCTTCCTCCTCCTGTTTGGATTGTGGAAAACCCTTTCACCTCTTTTGAGCAATTTGTGCCACCTTATTTTCCAAGAATTTCCTGGAATGGAGAGTGAGTAGTTAGTGACACTTCTCTTTATTTAGATTTCCCCATCATACGATATAATGTCATGAAGTTATAAGACTGATGTAGTTAGCAGAGATTCTTCTTTCATTCCATAAGCCTGATCATAGTATTTGTACTTCAAAAAGAAACTTATCAACACCAATCATTCCCTTTTGATTGATTTTCATTTTTTATTTCTAATTTGTTACAGTACCACATGTTCATTATGTCTCATAAAGCCCATATATCATTAAATATTCCAATGCCCACCTATAGCACACTGATACATATGTGTTATTTCATCCATTTCCCCACCATTATCCATTCTTCCATTACTGTTTAATTATATCCTTATTATTTAAAATAAACCCATTCATCTATTCCTTGTCTTCTTCCCACTTGAGTTACTGACATTGAGATGCATACATGTGACTTCTTTTCCTATAAGTTTCCACTCAGCTTGACTTTGAACATATTATTTTTTTTTTGCCTTGCTTGGCTAACTACGTAACTCCGTCAGTGATCATTCACACCCTCAGTCCAGTCTCTTAGAATCTAAAAACTGTTTGGCATTTTCCTATCCATTGCAGCTCCACATCAGAGCCTTTGTAAACTTGCCGATCTTGGGAAGGAATCAAGGAAAATTCCAAACCAGTAGAGTATATTAAAGGACAAGTTGTATATATATACATATATATGTATATATAAATGATAAATATACATATATATAATGAGAATGTTATATATATATATATAATGAGAATGTTATGATGTAATCGAAACATTTCTAAAACATCAGATATTGGATTTGGGATGTGGCAATTTAATGCATGTAAGAATTAAAGATTTTAAAATTTAAAAAATAAAAAACTAAAAATTAAAAAAAAAAATAAAAAAAAATAAAAACAAAACAAAAAAAAAAGATAAATGGTGAAGGGTAGCATGGTAATGTGCATTTGCTATGTGTACATGATGCTGTATATTGGAAACTAAAGGCTAACACATCTGCACTTAATATGTTGAAGTTTTTCAATAATAGACAATCCACTGTATACAAGTTAATCCTCTGCCTGGGAAAATCAATGTCTATCTCATGCAATCTGCTGCCTTGTAACAGCAGTTCCATTCCAAAGGATGTTTGAACTTAGGTATTTGACCTTTTTGTCCCACTCTAGGTTTTTAGAAATCACACTTTCATGATCATGATTTTTACCTTGATCCTCTTTCCTCATGTTGTATAGTAACATGAGGCTTTCAGTATGACTCATTGAATAGTAAATATAGCATCTTAGTAAACTGCAGTCTTTTCTACCTTCTGAGATAGGACAAAGACAATGAAAATGGTCGTTGAAACACCCTTGGCTCTGAAGGAAAGTTGTCTTTGTATTTACTGGGAATTACACTATACTTCATATTTTCAATATTAATTGAAATATTAATATTGAAATAAACTTAGAACACTTCAAATTTTATCCCAGATCCTAAATTAACTGAAATTAAAAATTGTCTTTAATCCCAAACCTCTAGACTCTATTTCAAGTAGAAATTTCAGGACAGATATAGTCTAGTTGAGGAGGAAATGACAGCCCACTCCAGTATTGTCCCTAGAAAATCCCACAGACAGAGGAGCCTAGCGGCCTACAGTCTATGGAGGTGCAAAGAGTTGGACACTACTGAGCACAGCACACATACACACACACATATGCAGAGTCTTCTAGTGACTTTCATGTTTCCTGACAGAAAAAGGTACACGAGAAGAATAACCAAGCATCAAATACAGAAATGGCTTCCAGGAAGTCAACAGTGTTCAAGAGCAGACCTAAACTAGGGAGCTATTCTGGGCCTGAATTCCAAGAGTCATTCTGGCCATCTTCCTTTTGCCCAGCCTCCTCCTCACCCTCTCAGTCAGCCTCAAGGATTCTGAAACCTGACCAAGCAGTTCTAGTCACAGCGAGCTCATCCTTTAGCTATGGGAAGATAAACTAGCTTCTCTGGGCCCTCACCCATGGCATTTGACTGGCAGCAGAGTTTCCAAGAATAGCTATTTTCTGTGGTTTTCGCAATCCCTACTCCCTAGGGAAACCAGGAAGTATAAACTTTTTTGGTACTAAGGTTCAAACATCAGCAAAATGTTTACTTTGAGTTTTAGCCAGCATCTTATTTCATCCAAATGAATTCCCAAATCTCAATTTACACAAACCAAAATGTCCACCAGACAGATCAGTGCACTTCTATTCTGTAACATTAATAGGAAAAGAAATAATTAAAAGAAGGCTAAGTGACCTCCAGAAAGAATATTCTGTTGAGTGGCAGATGGGGTAAGTTAAAGCTGAAAGCCAGTACCTCAGTCTCAGATTAAAGCATTATTTTGAGTCACAGTTGATGTTTATTAATAGTGAAGGGAACTTCTTTGAAATTTAAGAAGGAAACAGAGTATGTCTGAAAATTCATTTGTAATGGAAAATGAACAGCAGGCAGAAACAGGCTTTCCCTTATGGCAGAAAGCAAAGAGGAACTGAAGAGCCTCTTAATAAAGGGGAAAGAGGAAAGTGAAAAAGCTGGCTTAAAACTCAACATTCAAAAAACTAAGATTATGGCATCTAGTCCCATCACTTCATGGCAAATAGATGGGTAAACAATGGAGACAGTGAAAGACTATTTTCTCGGCCTCCAAAATCACTGTAGAAGGTGACTGCAGCCATTAAATTAAAATATGTTTTCTCCTTGGAAGAAAAGCTATGATCAACCTAGGCAGCTTATTAAAAAGCAGAGACATTACTTTGCCAATAAATGTCTGTATAGTCACAGCTATGATTTTTCCGGTAGTCATGTACGGATGTGAGAGTTGGTCTATAAAGAAAGCTGAGCGCTGAAGAATTGATGCTTTTGAACTGTTGGAGGTGACTCTTGAGAGTCCCTTGGACTGCAAGGAGATCAAAGCTGTCAATCCTAAAGGAAGTCAGTCCTGAATATTCAAATATTCACTGGAATGACTGATGTTGAAGCTGAAGCTCCAATACTTTGGCCACCTGATATGAAGAGCCAACTCATTGGAAAAGACCTTGATACTGGGAAAGATTGAAAGCAGGAGGAGAAGGGGATGACTGAGGATGAAATGGTTGGATGGCATCACCAACTCAATGGACATGAGTTTGAGCAAGCTCCGGGAGATGGTGAAGGACAGGGAAGCCAGGCATGCTGCAGTTCATGGGGTCACAAATAGACACAACTGGTCAACTGAACACCAACAGCAGCAAATGAACAGCAGGGCACTAAGCAATACATTCAGAGCATTAATCAACCCCAACGTGTAAATAATCTTTCTGAGGAAATTGTTTTCACTGCCAAAGTCAAAATTAGAGATAAACAGAACACTTATGAGTGTCTCCATGAAGTTGAAGTTTGTCATAATTCTTTTGGTTCCTGGTTAAACAACCTAACCTTTCACCTGTCATATAGTCAGGAAGAGCATAGCGTAGCAGGAAAGAGCACAGACTCTGGGCCAAGATGGTCCCATATCCTCCTCATTTACTGGTATGATCTAAAGAAGCATAGAAAGATTAGGTACTTTTCTCCAGGTCACACAGTTACAGTCAAGATGAGATGACCTTGTTTCCAAACCCAAGCAGTTTCACTGAACTGAAATCATGTAGTCAGCAAGACCATCCCTGCTTCAGAGACTTTGAGGGAGAATCCATCCCAGCTTTCTCCAGCTTCCAGTGACTATCAGCACTTTGGCTGGTGGCCGCTTTATCTGAGATCCTAACATCAGTTCATCTTCCGCGCACGCGCGCGCGTGTGTGTGTGTGTGTGTGTGTGTGTGTGTGTGTGTGTGTGTGTGAAATCCCCCCCTGGATCCTCTTAGTAGAATACATATGGTAGCATTTATGGCCCACCTGGATGATTCAGGATAATCTAACCTTCTCAAGATCCCCTCCAAACACAGAATACATAAAGTCATTATTCACATTTCCAATATAGACATGCCTGACCATCTGTCCTACTGATCACAGGGTCATACACAATATTTACAGCCTAGGGAAAATGTGCATCTGCCTGCACTTCTATCTTAGGAAAAAGAGATTTTCCACTTCCTCAAAAATTATTAACCCATCCAAAGATACCTAAGGTTATCTTCATCTTTTCTCTCACTAAGGCAAAGGAAGCAAAAAACAAAAACAAAAACAACTTTGTGAGACTTATGGACATGGGGAGAGGGGAGGAGAGGGTGAGATGTATGGAAAGAATAACATGGAAACTTACATTACTGTATGTAAAATAGATAGCCAGCGGGAGTTTGCTGTATGGCTCAGAAAACTCAAACAGGGGCTCTGTATCAACCTAAAGGGGTGGGATGGGGAGGGAGAGAAGAGGGAGGGGATATATGTATACCTATGGCTGATTCATGTTGAGGTTTGACAGAAAACAAGAAAGTTCTGTACAGCAATTATACTTCAACAAAAAAAATTTTAAAAAAAAGCAACTTTGTGCAATGCCAAAACAAAAAATATGTTCCAATCCATGCAGTGAGGAAGTGTGAAAATCAGAGAACAGACTGTAGAGATCAGCCTCCTCTTCACTCTGTTATATTTTAAGGTAATTTTCCTCTTGCTCCCCATTGCAGTACACAGAAATTTAGTCCCCTACCCTCATGGTCAATGTGCTCTTTGCTCTAGGTGCGTCCATTCAGTTTATGTTATGGTTCGCATACTTGGTCAGAAGGTTAATGTTCAGAGTCCTGCTCAGCATTTTCCTAACTATGTGAAGTAAAGTGAAGTTGCTCAGTCATGTCCAGTTCTTTGTGACCCCACGGACTATAGCCTACCAGGCTCCTCCATCCGTGGGATTTTCCAGGCAAGTGTACTGGAGTGGGATGCCATTTCCTCTCCAAACTATGTAGTCATGGGCAAATTAAAATATCTCCTCTATACTTGTCTCTGATTAGTAAAATAAAATATCTGCTTATTGTCTATTATGAAGATTTAAAAATTATTAAAGTGCTGAGAATGCTGTCTAACACATACTAAGCTCACAAAAATTTTAACCATTACTGTCGTCTTTCCCTTCTTTGTTCTTTCCATGTAGAAATCTCTCATTCACTCACTCCCCCTCATTCACCGAAGTCTTTGGCACATGGCTCTCAGGCTGCCTTTCTACTTCACGGCCTGGAGACACGACACATGACTTTCACATCTTCAATGAGGACTTGTTTCCAAGCTTTTAAATCTCCAGGGGTGAATTTACCTTCAATTCAGTTCAGTTGCTCAGTCGTGTCCGACTCTTCGCAACCCCATGAATCGCAGCATGCCAGGACTCCCTGTCTATCACCAGCTCCTGGAGTTCACTCAAACTCATGTCCATCGAGTCAGTGATGCCATCAGCTATCTCATCCTCTGTCACCCCTTCTCCTCCTGCCCCCAATCCCTCCCAGCATCAGGGTCTTTTCCATTGAGTCAACCCTTCACATGAAGTGACCAAATTATTGGAGTTTCAGCTTCAGCATGAGTCCCTCCAATGAACACCCAGGACTGATCTCCTTTAGAATGGACTGGTTGAATCTCCTTGCAATCCAAGAGACTCTCAAGAGTCATCTCCAACACCACAGTTCAAATGCATCAATTCTTTAGCGCTCAGCTTTTTTCACAGTCCAACTCTCACATCCATACATGACCACTGGAAAAACCATAGCCTTGACTAGATGGACCTTACTCGGCAAAGTAATGTCTCTGCTTTTGAATATGCTATCTAGGTTGGTCATAACTTTCCTTCCAAGGAGTAAGTGTGTTTTAATTTCATGGCTGCAATCACCATCTGCAGTGATTTTAGAGCCCCCCAAAATGAAGCCTGACACTCTTTCTACTGTTTCCCCATCTATTTCCCATGAAGTGATGGGACCACATGCCATGATATTAGTTTTCTGAATGTTGAGCTTTAAGCCAACTTTTTCACTCTCCTCTTTCACTCACACCAAGAGGCTTTTTAGTTCCTCTTCACTTTCTGCCATGAGGGTGGTGTCATCTGCATATCTGAGGTTATTGATATTTCTCCTGGCAATCTGGATTCCAGCTTGTGCTTCTTCCAGCCTGGTGTTTCCCATGATGCACTCTGAAAATAAGTTAAATAAGCAGGGTGACAATATACAGCCTCGACGTACTCCTTTTCCTATTTGGAACCAGTCTGTTGTTCCATGTCCAGTTCTAACTGTTGCTTCCTAACCTGCATATAGGTTTCTCAAGAGGCAGGTCAGGAGGTCTGATATTCCCATCTCTTTCATAATTTTCCACAGTTTATTGTGATCCACACAGTCAAAGGCTTTGGCATAGTCAATAAAGCAGAAATAGGTGTTTTTCTGGAACTCTCTTGCTGTTTCCATGATCCAGCAGATGTTGGCAATTTGATCTCTGGTTCCTCTGCCTTTTCTCAAACCAGCTTGAACATCAGGAAGTTCACAGTTCACCTATTGCTGAAGCCTGGCTTGGAGAATTTTGAGCATTACTCTACTAGTGTGGGAGATGAGTGAAATTGTGCAGTAGTTTGAGCATTCTTGGCATTGCCTTTCTTTGGGATTGGAATGGAAACTGACCTTTTCCAGTCCTGTGGCCACTGCTGAGTTTTCCAAATTTGCTGGCATACTGAGTGCAGCACTTTCACAGCATCATCTTTCAGGATTTGAAATAGCTCCACTGGAATTCCATCACCTCCACTAGCATTGTTCGTAGTGATGCTTTCTAAGGCCCACTTGACTTCACATTCCAGGATGTCTGGCTCTAGATGAGTGATCACACCATCGTGATTATCTTGGTTGTGAAGATCTTTTTGTACAGTTCTTCCATGTATTCTTGCCACCTCTTTTTAATATCTTCTGCTTCTGTTAGGTCCACACCATTTCTGTCCTTTATTGTGCCCATCTTTGCATGAAATATTCCCTTAGTATCTCTAATTCTCTTGAAGAGATCTCTAGTCTTTCCCTTTCTGTTCTTTTCCTCTATTTCTTTGCATTGACTGCTGAAGAAGGCTTTCTTATCTCTTCTTGTTATTCCTTGGAACTCTGCAGTCAGATGCTTGTATCTTTCCTTTTCTCCTTTGCTTTTTGCCTCTCTTCTTTTCACAGCTATTTGTAAGGCCTCCCCAGACAGCCATTTTGCTCTTTTTCATTTCTTTTCCATGGGGATGGTCTTGATCCCTGTCTCACGTACAATGTCACGAACCTCCGTCCATAGTTCATCAGGCACTCTATCTATCTAGGCCCTTAAATCTATTTCCCACTTCCACTGTATAATCATAAGGGATTTGATTTAGATCATACCTGAATAGTCTAGTGGTTTTCCCTGCTTTCTTCAATTTGAGTCTGAATTTGGCAATAAGGAGTTCATGGTCTGAGCCACAGTCAGCTCCCAGTCTTGTTTTTGCTGACTATATAGAGCTTCTCCATCTTTGGCTACAAAGAATATAATCAATCTGATTTCGGTGTTGACCATCTGGTGATGTCCATGTGTAGAGTCTTCTCTTGTATTGTTGGAAGAGAGTGTTTGCTATGACCAGTGCATTTTCTTGACAAAATTCTATTAGCCTTTGCCCTGCTTCATTCCGTATTCCAAGGCCAAATTTTCCTGTTACTCCAGGTGTTTCTTGACTTCCTACTTTTGCATTCCAGTCCCCTATAAGGAAAAGGACATCTTTCTTTGGGTGTTAGTTCTAAAAGGTCTTGTAGGTCTTCGTAGAACGGTTTAACTTTAGCTTCTTCAGCGTTACTGGTTGGGGCATAGGCTTCAATTACCGTGATATTGAATGGTTTGCCTTGGAAACGAACAGAGATCATTCTGTCACTTTTGAAGTTGTATCCAAGTACTACATTTTGACTCTTTTGTTGACCATGATGGCTACTCCAATTTCTCCTAAGGGATTCCTGCCCACAGTAGTAGATATAATGGTCATCTGAGTTAAATTCACCCATTCCAGTCCATTTTAATTCATTGATTCCTAGAATGTCGACATTCACTCTTGCCATCTCCTGTTTGACCACTTCCAATTTGCCTTGATTCATGGACCTGACATTCCAGGTTCCTATGCAATATTGCTCTTTACAGCATCTGACCTTGCTTCTATCACCAATCACATCCACAGCCGGGTATTGTTTTTGCTTTGGCTCCATCCCTTCATTCTTTCTAGAGTTATTTCTCCACTGGTCTGCAGTAGCATATTGGGCACCTACTGACCTGGGGAGTTCCTCTTTCAGTATCCTATCATTTTGCCTTTTCATACTGTTCATGGGGTTCTCAAGGCAAGAATACTGAAGTGGTTTGCCATTCCCTTCTCCAGTGGATCACATTCTGTCAGACCTCTCCACCATGACCTGCCTATCTTGGGAAGCCCCACTCAGCATGGCTTAGTTTCCCTGAGTTAGACAAGGCTGTGGTCCATGTGATTAGATTGGCTAGTTTTCTGTGGTTATGGTTCAGTGTGTCTGCCCTTTGATGCCCTCTCGCAACACCTACCGCCTTACTTGGATTTCTCTTTCCTTGGACGTGGGGTATCTCTTCACGGCTGCTCCAGCAAAGCGCAGCCACTGCTTCTTACCTTGAACAAGGGCTATCTCCTCATGGCCACCTCTCCTGACCTTGAAAGTGGAGGAGCTACTTCCGCACAGCAGCCACTCCTTGGATGTGGGGTTGCTCCTCCCGGCTGCCGCCCCTGACCTCGGGTAAGGGGTAGCTCCTCTTGGCCAAGCTTCTGCAAGGTCCATTGCAGCCATCATGCTTAGACGATTTTTTCAAATTTACCTTGAAACTAACAAAACTGAAGTTTAAGGGTCATCCCTCATTTGCATATGCCTTGTCCAAGGATTTAGTGGCTACCTTGTCATTTGTATTTGTAATTTGTATTCTGTATTTTTAAAGATGATCTCCCCCAATGGTATAAGGTCTAGGTCCCACAGGACCTGAATCCATGCCTGCTTTGTCACAGTGATTTTCTGCACCTCGACCACATTCTCCAGTGGCCACTCTGGTAACTGAGAGCAGCCTAGCCTGTACTTGCATTGAAATTGCCTTACCCTGACCATAATACTCTAGTTCTTCCAGCTTTCTGTCTAGAGATAAAATGAGTTTTTGACCACATAATCATTTTGATATCCATAAGTTAGTAGTTAAGTTTTCTTAGATATTATAGAATTATGTGATTTTATATTTTTTAATCCACAGATAATGTAAAAATTCAATTATTCTCATATGTAAGTGCATGCTAAGTTTCTTCAGTCATGTATGACTTTTTGCATCGCTATGGACTGTAGCCTGCCAGGCTACTCTGTCCACAGGATTTTCCAGGCAGCAATACTAGAGTGGGTTGCCATGCCCTTTCTCCTGCACTGGCAGGTGGATTCTTTACCACATGTGCCACCTGGGAAGCTCATTATCATATGTAATATGCCCTAAAATATTTTGAACATGAAAAGTCAACCCTTATGCTCAAGGGGAACCTTTAGGGAACCTTTCTCTGAAGTTATTAAAGTCAAGATACAAACCAGGTACTCAGTTGGAACTGTAGATCATCTATTTCCAGTGTCTCTGTTTATATTTTAGGAATTTTCCTTGCCATGTTGGTGGTCAGTGGAGTTACATTCACCAAAACATTATGTTCAAGGGCCTCTATATCCATAAAATTTACCCAGTGTCACCTATCACTAAGAGCTTTGGGTCAGAAAAGCAAAAAGATAGCTCGTATTTTTGTCTATTTTCTTGCCTTGGGCCCAAACCTAATATTTCAGAATCTTAAACTTCAAAAACTCTAAATTCAAATGTTAGTGAGGAAAATAAAGGTGACTGATGTTTAATGAGCATCAAAGATTTGTTTGCATTTCTTTGATTGTTCTAGAATAAAGTATTAATAAGGAGGTAGTACAATGTTAGTCTTCAGAATTCACACTGCTGGATTTTAAATTCCTGACCTGCCAATCACCAGTTGTGAGACCAAAGTCAAATTAACCAAACTTTCCTTGCTTCAGCTTTCTCATTTGTAAAGTAAGGATATTATAGTATCTACATAATGGAAATATTTTGAAGTTTAATAAATTAAGATGTGAAATAGTATCTGACTCACACAAAACACTGTAAATGTTCACTATTTTTATCGCCATATGTCATTTCAATAAGCAGGCCGTTTGTCAGAAAATGGCCAAGTATTCTTGGCTGAAATCAAAAAGCATTTCTAATAGTATTAAAATTTTGTGTAGGGTTTTACTATGATCATATTTTTATCTTAGATTTTACCTTCAACATAGATTAGGATTTTTTTCTCCTGAAATAAATCATAAATCATATGGGAAGACAGGAGACCTTAGGGTCTTGATATCTAAACTTTAGTGATATAACTTATGGAATAAAGTTTCTGATTGAGCTGTCCTTGAAATATGAATTTACACATGGAATGTAAACCATGAGCTTCAAAGACTAAGAGTACATTCAAGCCTGTGTGTCTTGCCACAAAAGAATGTTTTTGGAAGGAGTATTCCCTCATCAAATGTTTATTAAGGATTACACTGATAAAATTAAGTTAAAATATTAATAAAAATACTCTTGTGAGCTTGCAATCTAGTAGTATTAATATATAAAGGTAACTAAACACACCTTTAGAACACTGTGAAAAGTATGTGATTGAACCTAGAGGATTTTAGAGCATTTGAACTTAAAGTTTCTCTTGATTACAAATAAGCCGTGTTACCTATATTAGACAGCTTTACCATTTGTTTTCATGATTGTCTTCATTTTAGACTCTGTTTCCTAATGAATTTACCTTTCTGCCATCACTACCTGAGACCAAGCAAATATGTTCCATTCTGTTCCCTTGATGAAGTTTTAGTGTCAGAAAGTTAATATACTGGTTAATTTGCTCCTTAAAAGAAATTAAATACAGAAGGATTCAACATTACTTAATATAAGTACATAACCCAGAGTCCTGTTAGAACATAATTAAATCCATGTGTCCTCCTTACCAAATCAGCACCCAGGATGATTGGTGTGAACTTAAATCAGATACACAGCAAATTCTGCTCCCAAGATAGGGATTGTCTTTCAATAAGTCAAAGCACTGTGCCTTGCATTTTGACACCAAAAGTGGAAAGTCAGAGAACACAGTTAGTTAGGTCTTTGAAGGCTACTGATAAAGTAGAAGTGTCTCATCTGAGTCACTTCTCTGTGCTGTGTCAAGAAATTGAAGATGTTTCCGAAGGTGCTAAAGGATGTGGCAGTCATTCTCTCACCCATTGGGTGTGGATGCAGTGGTGTCTGGCTGATGCTTCACTGGGTGAGGCTGGGTTCTGATGCAGCACAAGCAAAGTTCAAGCAATGGAATTGCTTGTGTAGGACCAAATTCAACCCTGTGTCGGGATCACAGCACTCAGTAGTACCTGTCTCTATTTCCCAAGGGTAGAAATCAAAGAGACTGGTAGAATGCAGGCATTGAGGGTGGGAGGGCAGGAATGTGGGGAAGGGAAGTAACGATCTCCCCTTTATATCCACAGAGGGGTCTATAAGGGAAATGTATGTGAAATGAATTATACATCTCAACCTCCTTTACTCTTATCCGGAGTAAATAGACTGCTTTGTCATACAGCTGCCTGAGGCTAATCCTCCACACTCCCACAGTCTTCTCAGCCTGAGTACCTTTGAAGTCAGGTTTTAAAACCCTAAAAATAGAAGCAGAATTACTGGTTGCAAACTGGTGAGGAAGGGGCAGGCTGGGGGCAGGATGTACAGTGGCATGTGGAGGCATGAACGGGGAGGGGGAATGTCAATTTTTAAGAGAAATGATAAACTCTAATCTAGGGCAGTATTTGAATAAATCACTTTTCCTGTCAGAAATTTTGTGGATTTTCACAATTAGAAATTACATGCAGTCAATATGAATCTTTATTTATAAAATGTCCTATTCTGTTCCGCCAATTGAAATCATCTCTGCATCATGGCTTACGTAAGCCTGCTCCACCAAGCAGGCTTATGATATCCATCCACCAATTCTGCTGGCTCATTTCTTGCCTGGGTTTTCTGGTTGACATCTCTACTCTGTCTACACTTCTAGGGTTGCATATACCATCAAAAGGGATAATCACTGCCCTGGAGACAGGATCTGGCAAGGCACCACATGCTTGTTGAACAGATGAGCCTTATAAACACTTGTATACATCCAGACCTTCTAGGTTAGCATAGCACAGCAAAGGCTAATAAATATATTTTAATAATTACATTTGATCCTGGGTCTGGAATTGAGAGTGAATGAGATTCTTATGGGTACCTGAGGTCTTAGGGCATTCACAAATATTTATTTCCACATCCTGTCAGTTACTATTAGGGAGGTACTGCTTCATCCTGATGAACTCAGATGTGGCCATGTGGTTTTCTTTGGCCTGTGAATGGATGTTACGGATGTCGTTTCCAATCAGAAGTTTTAAGAGACACCATACGTATTGTCACATGTTCTATTGCCTCTCCCACAGTAATTGGCAGTGTTTCAGAGGACAGGCTGAGTCACCAACATAAAGGACAACAGTGTGCAAACAGCGACCACAGTCAACTCTCAGTGGAGACCAATAAACCTTTGTTTTAAGGGAGTGATGTTGGAGGGGTGTTCATTACTGCAATGTAACCTCACCTATCCCAACTGATACATACCATACAGTGCTTCTGGGTTACTAAGTCGTTAGATATCATGGTCTTCCACTTTTAAATATATCTTTTAAGGAGCCTTATTTTCATTGAATGTCTTCAAAGTAATTTAACAGATCTTAAAAGCAGTCAAAGGAAATGAAAGTTGAATCTAAATCTAATGAAGTCCTGGCAGAGTAAGAAACACAACTCAAAGCCTCAGCTGTCCACCAGCTTCTATTATATGAATGTTTTCATAAGAAAAAGGTTTTGCCAGAAAAATTAAGCAGTCTTCCCTTTGAATCTTCACTAGGGCAAAAGTAAATTAGGTACACACCAAGTGTTGGAAAATAAA
Organism: Ovis canadensis; assembly: GCF_042477335.2. Taxonomy (NCBI): domain Eukaryota; kingdom Metazoa; phylum Chordata; class Mammalia; order Artiodactyla; family Bovidae; genus Ovis; species Ovis canadensis. The sequence continues at coordinate 132,171,898 of NC_091247.1, read as the reverse complement.
GCTTATTCTTAGTTCATCAAAAGTAGTCTAAACAATATTATCAAGCTGAGATAAATAAACACAAATGTTTTTGAAAACAGAAAAGGTGAATACACAGAGAGTTCCATTTGCACCTTAAACAATTCAACACTCCAAAGTATTCTAACGTAATAACAACTTATTAATATATACCAACTTTTCTTTTAATCCTAATAGGATTATTACTCTAATCATTTCCCTTGTCATTATAACTGAAATATTTTTTTATCTGTTTGCATTTTCTCTCCTGGGTCTATTTTATTTTCAAATTCATCATATTGCAATTTCCTTGTCAAAGTGTTACTAAAGTTAAACAAAACATCATCTGTTCATTTGCCAACTATGACATAAAACTTGAAATTGGTCAGTGGTAAATATGTGTGTTTCTCCAAAAACAAAAGACTAATTTCAAAATCCCATTCAAAGTTGCATAAGTTAACTCCATAGCATTTGAACTTCATTTATGTACGTTAAGAATAACAACTCTACCTAATCAAGGTCTCTCTAGCAATAAGGCCAAGAGCAATAGGTATCTTCAATGTAGCAGAACTTTCCATCTGTTCCTTAGGGTAGCTATTCCCCTAGAAATTCACAGAGAAAGGTAAAGACTGGATATTCCTTACTGATACAGACTGTGTCACTCAGTCATGTCCGACTCTCTGCAATCCCATGAACTGTAGCCTGCCAAGATCCTCTGCCCATGGGATTTTCCAGGCAAGAATACCAGAATGGGTTGCCTAGAGCCAGGTATTTTGAAATAGTAAAAACAAAATTGGAGGTATGTTATACTATATATCTCCTGTATACCAGTTGCCTGGTCTCTATGGAACATAGTCAATATTTTTACGGTAATGGTGACTTCTCTGTTTGTGGGTCCAAAGACAACTAGCAAGACCTTCCACTCTTTTTTTTTTTTTTCCAGCTAAGATTGCTAGCAAGTAAAAAAAAAAAATGATACAGCCACAATACTTAACATTTTATGACTTTTTTTTTCACATTTTTAAAAAATATTAAATGAGTGACTCCTATGTGATTGTCAATGCACTAGTCTTTAAGAATCGAAGAATGAGTAGAATCTACATTGACCCTGTCCTAGAGAAACATACATTGTAGTGAGCAAGACAAGCAAATCAGCAACAATATAAAAGATGGTAATACGGAGTATTTCAGAGGAACAACAACATATAGTATAAACAACTAGTCTTGCACAAGAAGGAAAGAAGAAGGAAATGCAGAAGACTTCTAACATATTACCACCAGAAATGAAATTAGCCATGCAAAAGCATGCAAGCATATCTCAGGGTGTTGGGAGTTAGAGAAACCTTCAGCACAAGATTCTGACCAGAATCTTTGGAAAACTAAAGTGGGCCTACTCTATGCACATGAAAAGCCCTGTCCCATTTTTGGCTCCACAGCTCTAAAAGCATCAGAAATGAAACCAAGGAATGGAGAGAAGGAATCAGAGGACCATCAAGTCAGAAAGGAAAGGGTCAGAAAGAATTGTGGAAGCAATATAAAAATGCACGAGCCTGTTTTCTTGGGCTCCAAAATCACTGCAGATGGTGGCTGCAGCCATGAAATTAAAAGACACAAAGAAAAGCTATGACAAACCTAGACAGCATATTAAAAAGCAGAGACATTACTTTGTCAGTGAAGGTCGGTATGGTCAAAGCTATGGGTTTTCCAGTAGTCATGTATGGATGTGAGTGTTGGACTATAAAGAAAGCTGAGCACCGAAGAATTGATGCTTTTGAACTGTGGTGCTGGAGAAGATGCTTGAGTATCCCTTGGACTGCAAGGAGATGAAACCAGTCAATCCTGAAGGAAATCAGTCCTGAATATTCATTAGAAGGACTGATGCTGAAACTGAAGCTCCAATACTTTGGCCACCTGATATGAAGAACTGACTCACTGGAAAAGACCTTGATGTTGGGAAATATTGAAGGTGGGAGGAGAAGGGGATGACAGAGGATGAGATGGTTGGATAGCATCACTGACTTGATGAAAGTGAGTTTGAGCAAGCTCTGGGAGTTGGTGATGGTCAGGGAAGCCTGGTGTGCTACTGTCCATGGGGTCGTGAAGAGTCGGACACAACTGAGCAACTGAACTGAACTGAGGAGTCAGGTGAGCTAGGCACTGGGTATTATGACTGTAATCTATAGCCCTGCCAACATACTAGCTCCTGTGATTAGCCTTCTAGATGCATTAAGTCATTCAGCTGTCACTACAAAGCATTAAGGATATCACAGTATCCCATCTTAAAGATGAGTAAAATGAGGCTTATTAGGGTAATAAGTTATCTATTTCTGCCATCCAGTCCTGAACTCTGAACCACCAAGCCACTGCCCTTTCAAATTAGTTTTACATACAAAGGTTTTTTGAATGCCCGTGTCCAAGCTCACTCAGGCCAACTAAATCAAATTCTCTGGGATAGGACTCAGAAATGAGCATTGTTTTAAGCTTTGACTCTCATGTGCAATGTAAATTGAGAACCATTGTGGCCTTTGCTCTGAGCCACCAGGGAAGCACTTCTAAGCCACTGTTGCTGCTGCTGCTAAGTCGCTTCAGTTGTGTCCGACTCTATGTGATCCCACAGACGGCAGCCCACCAGGCTCCTCCTTCCCTGGGATTCTCCAGGCAAGAACACTGGAGTGGGTTGCCATTTCCTTCTCCAATGCATGAAAGGGAAAAGTGAAAGTGAAGTCACTCAGTCGTGTCTGACTCCTGGTGACCCCATGGACTGCAGCCTACCAGGCTCCTCTGTCCATGGGATTTGCCAGGCAAGAGTACTGAAGTGGGCCACCAGTGCCTTCTCCGTCTAAGCCACTAGATGGATTTAAACATATATCTTTTTTTCTTTTTCCACCCAGGCTCTTATCAATAAAGTAAAGAACTAAGACTAGATTATTCCTGAGGTCCTTTTCAAGTCATTCTTCACTTCTGTACAAACAAATTCCTATTTAAAAAATGTTTCCAAAAGGTTTTAAAAATGAGTAAGGGACTGATTGACAACAAGGGAATTTTTGACTTAAGCAGGTCATTAATTACATAGACCTCATCTTATCAATAGTTAGAATCTTGATGTATTTATGAATCATCAAAATCCAAAGTCTTCCTTAGCAATTAATCCCCTCTCTCCAACCTTAGTCCCTGTCAGCCACTGATCTATGTCACTCTGGTTTTGCCTTTTCTAGCATTTCATATAAGTGGAATCATATAGTATAATTTTATGGCTTACTTTTCCCACTGAATATAATGCTGTGAGAACCAATCATGTTGCTGCATATTTCAATGGTTTCTTTCTATTGCCAAGTAGTACTTCACTGTATGGATTTACCATAGTCTAATTAGCTAACCAACTAGTTGATGGACATTTAATTGGTTTCTGGTATTTGATTATTTTTAATAGTGTTTCTCTGAACATTCATGTACGAATGTTTGTGTAGACATAGTTTCACTTTGTTTTGGTCATATGTTAAGTGTGTGCTTGACTTTCTGATTAACCGTCCTCTAAAATGGCTGTAAAAATTGTGCATTGTTACCAGCTACATATGAGAGTTTCCACTGTCCACACGCTTAGCATGTACTGTTGTCATTCTTTTAAATTTTAACAATTTTTAATTATTGTTTTAATTTGCATTTTCCTAATAACTAATGATACTGCATCCATTTCTATGTGCTTACCAAAAAAAAAAAAAAAAAACAGTCCAACATCTTCCTGTATAATGATAATTCCACCATTGGAATCCAGTAAGTGAATGAGCTAATCACTCCAGCACTATCTTCTGTGATGAATTAGAGAAGACAGGAAGAACTGAAAGTCAATTCCAGTTAGTGATCTCAGATAATATACAAGCCACTGCAGTACCAATTATGTAAAATTATGATGCTTATTATTTTTAAAATTAGTATGCAGCCTATATGCTTTTCCTTCCCAGAAGATCCTTCTAATGTGCAGTTTCAGAGAACTGCTAAATTGATGCAGCTATGAAACAGAGCTGAATGTTTGAGGAGAGAGAAACAGAAGCTGGGACCTAGTAATAAGAAAGGGCCTGCTAAAATGAATAGAGCACTTTTGCATATTCAGTGGACCATTGCAAAGAAGAAAAGAATGAAAAAAAAGAGTAGATAAGCTAGAGATAAGTGAGACAGAACTCCATGTGGATTTATAATTTGGAAAATAATAAATTAATGCCTCCAGGGATACTGATTAAGCCCATGGGAGACAAAAGTAAAAATAAAAAATCTAGTTTTAAGAACCGAAGAGGAGACTGAATAAGCTGAAAGGAGTGCAGCACTGTGCAATTTTTATTGTTTCAAATTTCCAGCAAGCTTAAGAGCCATGCCATGGCACCATGTTAAGTTGCTTAATGATGAGGCGGAAAAAAAAATTGTTCATAAAAAAAATTCAGGCTCTGTTAGTCTTAATAAAACAATAATTGAGCTTTTCAGTTCAGTTCAGTTCAGTCGCTCAGTCATGTTCGACTCTTTGCGACCCCATGAATCGCAGCACGCCAGGCCTCCCTGTCCATCACCAACTCCCGGAGTTCACTCAGACTCACGTCCATCGAGTCAGTGATGCCATCCAGCCATCTCATCCTCGGTCGTCCCCTTCTCCTTCTGCCCCCAATCCCTCCCAGCACCAGAGTCTTTTCCAATGAGTCAATTCTTCGCATGAGGTGGCCAAAGTACTGGAGTTTCAGCTTTAGCACCATTGCTTCCAAAGAAATCCCAGGGCCGATCTCCTTCAGAATGGACTGGTTGGATCTCCTTGCAGTCCAAGGGACTCTCAAAAGTCTTCTCCAACACCACAGTTCAAAAGCAACAATTCTTCGGCAGTCAGCCTTCTTCACAGTCCAACTCTCACATCCATACATGACCACTTGGAAAACCATAGCCTTGACTAGACGGACCTTTGTTGGCAAAGTAATGTCTCTGCTTTTGAATATGCTGTCTAGGTTGGTCATAACTTTTCTTCCAAGGAGTAAGCGTCTTTTAATTTCATGGCTGCAATCACCATCTGCAGTGATTTTGGAGCCCAAAAAAATAAAGTCTGACACTGTTTCTACTGTTTCCCCATCTATTTGCCATGAAGTGATGGGACCGGATGCCATGATCTTCATTTTCTGAATGTTGAGCTTTGAGCCAGCTTTTTCACTCCCCACTTTCACTTTCATCAAGAGGCTTTTTAGTTCCTCTTTACTTTCTGCCATAAGGGTGGTGTCATCTGCATATCTGAGGTTATTGATGTTTCTCCCAGCACCCTTGATTCCAGCTCGTGTTTCTTCCAGTCCAGCGTTTCTCATGATGTACTCTACATATAAGTTAAATAAGCAGGGTGACAATATACAGCCTTGACTTTTAGGCATAATTAAATGCAATCTCACTAGTTAAAAAATAGCCACAACTGTCTATGAGGCTTATTCATACAAAATGTGTCTGAAGTTGACCTGGACTTTGGATTGCATGTACCTTAGTCATGGGCTTTAATGTTGAGTCACTAATAAACAGCTTCTGATGTTTTAAATGTTTCCTGTGAATGTTGCTTTTTCAGCAGCAAACTTCGAAAAGCATTGAGTCAACCATGTTCTTCGTCAAATGAGCTCAAGATTATAAGTCATTATACCTTCTTGCTTCCTAAACAACAGTATACATACATATGCCCAATGGATGAGTGTGGTGTAAAGCCTGGCTTACCTCACCTCACCTCATAGTAGCTTTGCAACTCACATTTTCACCAGCCCCTCAGGCTAACATGCAAATAAAAGAGGCACGGAAAATAAAATATATAAAAGTCATTAAATAGGTAGAAAAAGGAAAAGGAAGACAGAAAAGAAGAGGAAGGAAAGGGAGAAGAAGTCGAAAGGATATAGAAGTAAAAGTGAGAATGTAATAAGGGGTGAAGAGATGCAAATATCCCTGAACTAAATTTGGTAAGAATCTAGTTCAGTTCAGCAAATATTTGTTGAGTACCAATCAAGTAGCAGACCCTGTTGGAAGGACCTAGAGAAAACAACATGCAAGATCCAGTTCATTCTTTAAAAGAGCTCACAGCCCCTTGGGGTAGGTAAACACACAGGTCTTTATGCATGCGTACGTATATGTGTGTATGTTTGTGTGTGTGTGTGTGTGTGTGTGTATATATATAGTAACGTTTTTAATATCAATTGACAAACTATTTACTACATACCAGACACATCCTAGGGGCTTAGCATGCAAAAATCAGTGTAATCTCAGAAGTCCTCCACTAGCAGTAAGAGTAAAATACCATTGGAACGCAGAGTGATGACTTCAGTAATGAGGTTATAGAAGGCTTCAGAAGTGTCAGCATCACAAGCATGGGGGCCAGTGCTTTACACTTGCCAGCTATGTGACTTTGAACAAATTTCAACATCACCATCTCCCTCCACAGTATTATTGGAAGAAACAGATTATTTTTATCCTATGACAATTCTAATAATAGTGCATGCACATTCAAATTCACAGATTAAAACCATTGGAAAAACAATCCTTCTCACTCCACTACCCACAAGGGTGACTCAGATTTTTTCAAATGTAAGTCTGTAGTTAAGACAGTCTATGCTGATCACATTTCTAGATGAAGCTTAAGACCGAAAGAATATGTAAAAGAAATTGAGTACCTGCTCTTTGCCCATCAAATACGCTGATGACAGGTCACAGGGACACAATTAGTCTGGACACAGTACCCCAGTGGCCACTATCATAGCTGTCTACTCTCACACTATTTATGGCACACTGAGATGAGCGAATTCAAAATTCTTCATTTTGTGCAGGCATAGGATGCTGAACCCGTTATCTACCTCCTTCCATTAACAAACAAGAAAACTGAAAAGAGTAGAATGATATTCCCAAATTACAGAACCTGTTAATATCTCATGTAAGTAGTTCAGCGCAGGCAAGAGAATGCTTAGATTTTGACAGGGGGTGAAAAATGGTAAGGTTGTACAGGTATGCCTGTTTCTGTTCTGGGGGAAGATGTGGTGATACTGAAGGCAGAATAGAAGAGGGTTACTAAGGAAAAAGTAGCAAATGATGGGAGAACTAATTAGCCACACACACACACACACACACACACACACACACTTAGTATTCAACATCCATAACCCACCTATTACTTTGATACTTTAAAGGAAATAGTCCAGAGGAAATAATTCTTATGCCTGACTTTAAATTTAACAGTTTGCTTTTCTATCTTAACAACCCAATTTCTTCTATATGACATGTTACCAGTTCATGACTAAATAACTAATAACAACTGCAGACAAGTAAAGCTCAAGGGGCCTCCAAAGCACAGCTTGGATGTTTGTATTAATAAGTTTAGTCTCAAAGTAGAACTGGCAATCTCAAAAGAAAATTATCTGAAAATTCACATGCCCACCCATTGTTTTGCTAATCCTAACAACCACCTTATAATGCAGCATGGAATTTCTGCATGTTTATCCTGGTTGAATGTTTAAAATAATGGCTGAATATGTCTGAGAATGCTCTATTTTATCTCCTAGAGTTCAGTCTACTCATTACCTCCAAGCAAACCAGCTCTTTAACAACACTAATACTAGAAAATTCTTTGTCAGTGTGCCTTCCCTGTGGTTTGGTTATGTTTTTAACAGCTCCTTACCAGTAGATCCTACTGCTGCTGCTGCTAAGTCGCTTCAGTAGATGCTAGCTTATTCTATATATGGTGACAGAGGGGAGAATCAAAGGGAAATTAAGGAATCCCAGTTCCACTGGTATTCATATAAAGGATACAACAATTTACTTGTTGATTAATATGGTTGTTCATTTCTCCCATCATGTGATATTCAAAAATGGTCTGTGTGTGTGTGTGTGTATGTTTATGTATGTATATGAACTGAAGGTGAAAGAAAGAAAATAGAGAGATGGTAATGGTAGAACTTGGAAGTACTATCTCTAAAGGTGTGTCTCAAACCATGAAAGTGATAAAACCTGGGCACCTCACACCCATTTCTAAATGGGTTGTATGAAGTCCAAAATCCTCAATGACTTTACCTGCACAAAATGGACAAATGAACTGATGAGAGTTAATGCTTATTGCCTCCCAGATTATCAACCTTTTTTACATCTAATGCTTTATCCATTTATAATTAACCAGCAACTTTGAAAATGCTCCCCACTTCCTTTGGCAGATGTTTCACTATCTCAATTAGAGGATAACTCCTCCAAGTCATAGTCTATATCTGCTCTGCTTTTGCTGCTGTTTCGTGTTACTAGTTTGTCCCTTGGCCCACTCGCTGCCCCTCCACAACCACTCATAGTCACAGCACCTAGAACATGGGCAGACTCAACAAATAGCCATGACCTGAACCTAAGTTGTAGCATTTTTTCCCTAATTTTTATATTTACATTTTCTTCACTATGTCTGATAGCCTCAGAGTTGTTGTTTTTTTTAATGCAGTTCTGCTGTCTCAATAACTGTTTTGATTGACTCCACTCTTAACAAAATGTGCAATCAGAAAAATCTTCACCTTTCATTCCTAATTATTTTCTAAAAAAAAGAATCCTACATTTCTAAACTTATTTTCTTTTTACCCTTAGCCTTATAAAATTTTTATTATTTGAGAATACAGTGAAAAAACAGTGGACTAGGAGTAAAAAGACATTAGTCTTGTTTCTGTCTTCTTGGTGCTAGAGTAGTCTCAGTAAGTGGATACCGTATTCATGGACTGATATGTGAATTAGTTAACTGAGTGAATGAGTATCACAATTTACTAATCTACCTATGACAAATCATACGGTCTTTTGGAAACTTGGTTCCCTCATCGATATAATAAAAAAGTGTTATAATCTATAATCTTAAAATTAAGAGAAATAATCCAAAAGAAATGAAACCATTATCTCAGAGAGAGATCTATATGCCTCATTCATCACAACATAATTCACAACAGCCAAGGTATAGAAGCAGTCTAAGCATCTGCCAAAAGATGAACGGATAAAGAAAATATGCAATTATACACAGGGGAATATTATACAGCCTTTAAAAATGAGATCCTGTCATTTACAACAACATGGATGAACCTGCTAAGTGAAATAAGCCAGACAGAGAGACAAATACTGCATGGGAACACATGTAGAATCTTAACAATAAAAGTTGAACTCATAGAAACAGAGAGTAGAAAAGTAGTTGCCAGGGGCTGTGGAGTGAGGAAAATATGCCGAGAAACAGACTTTCAATTACAAGGTGAATAAGGTCTGAGGATCTAATGTACAGCATGGCAACTGTACTTGATGACACTGTAGTTTTCTCAATTACAAAACAAAAACAATAATCATTACACGAGATAATGAATGTGTTAGGCAACTCAAAGGGAATAATCTTTTCACAGTATATACATACATCGAATCATCACATTGTACACCTTAAGTATCTTGTGCTTAGTTGCTTAGTCATGTCTGATTCCCTGGGAGTTCATGGACTGTAGCCCACCAAGATCCTCTAACCATGGAATTCTCCAGGCAGGAATAGTAGAGCAGGTTGCCATTTCCTCCTCCAGAGGATCTTCCCAACCCAGGGATCAAACTCACCTCTCTTGCATTTCCTGCATTGGCAGGCAGATTCTTTACTACTAGTGGAACCTGGGAAGCCTTTCAAAATGTTACAACTGTATTTGTCAGTTATGCCTCAGTTTTTAAAACCAGTACATATTTTTAAAAGTAAGAGAAATATTAGGTACTTACACTGTACTGGGTATTTTAAAATACATAAAGAGCTGCAAATATACAGATAATGAATATAGAGACAGTTTAAACATTACCACCCTAATTCCTAACCCTAGCCCCATTTTGCATGGGAGGAAAACTAAAATTCCCTGAAACTATGTAACTCTCTGAAAGTCATACCGTGAGAAAGTGGCAGAACTGATTTTTTAATCTCAGACCTATGTGTCTCCAACATCAGTGTTCTGACCCCTCTGTCATACTACTTCACTTTATTTTCCTAAATTTTCTACCTCTGTAAGAACTCCATCTCGCCAGTCTGTAGTTAATTTAGATAATGCCTTGTATCTTAGTAACTTCAGATGCTTGTCAGTGTCTTTAAAGAAGGCATGCCATTCAGAAGAGAGAAGGGCTCTTTCCTATAATTAACAGACCAAAGGAATAGTTGTGTTAAAAGGGACACAAATAGGTATTTCAATTTAAAAAAACAAAAATTACATACCTTCTCAATGTTCATTCATGGTATATACTTTGAAGTCCTTTGTTGAATGACATTTAAAACTCTGCAGAGTAATACACCATGTTTCAAGAAATGCAAACAGAGCCTTCCCTTTTTCTCGCCCCGGTTTACTGAAAGTTCAATTATTCTAATAGTCTGACATATATCTGGATTTACAAGTAATCTCTTAAGAGTGCCCTACATCCATTTTGCTGTGCTCTGAAGCTACCCATTTCTGTCTGCTGAAAGAGTGCAGTTCAGCAACTTCATTTATTTTAATGCTTTCTTCAACCTACAGACCAGAAGTTAGTGACAAGAGGGTAATTTAGAGAGCAAATTCCTTAATCTTTTCTGCTTCTGCCCAACAAAATGTAGCTTTTAAAAAATGGTGGCTTTTTTTTTTTTAATTTTAAGGAAAGGGCTCTATATGCCCCAGTTATAACATTGTGATGATTTCATCATCATTTTCCAGACTCTGTTTGCTAGCTTGCATATTTTCCTTTTTATCACAATGAGTTTAGGAACAGAAGGGAACTACTTCCTCAAAGAGGTGATCTCATGCAAAACTATAACAAATTCCTTAAGATTTTCTATTAAAAGTCTAGCTTAAATGATGTGTTCATTATTGAAAGATTTGTGATCAGTTATCAGGAAATTACCCCGAAGCATAAGCCCAGGTATCTAAAACAAAACTGTTCCTGCTCTGGTGATCCTTCCCATTTGCCTCAGTCTTAGCCATCAGCAACTGTACTTAGATTATTGATGTCTGGAATGATGATCCAAGGACTTTGTAAGATCAGAATCATCAAGAAAGTCCAGGTGCCATTTGAAAATCATCCTCCTAATGACAGGAAAGCTAACTAGCATATTTTAGAATGCCTATTTAATAACAAAGGTTGAAATAAAATATAGTCATAGAACTCTTAACCAGAAATCCAACTAAATAGAACAACCTATTTACCAGGAAGTCTGGTTAATCATATATTCTAGTGCATTTTGTACTTGAGTTTACAAGGTCAGGAATATACAGCTGTCCCCAAAGTTAATTTTGGGTTGATTCATGTATAAACAGGTATTACAGGAAAACCAGGCCAAGTGTTCCTGCAGAAAGTCGGTGGATTTTTGTGGCTGTTCTTCCCACATAGTGGGAGGCAGGAAGGAATGGAGGATAAAAGGAGGCATAAAGGCCTCTGGGGTCAGATGCCACGTTGCATCAAGGTTCAGTTCCCACTGTTCCACTTATTCGACCTGACTTCATCACAGCAGAGAACACAATGCCATTCGCCAGATGTAAATATTCCCTCTTGGAGCTGTCAGACATTTTTGGTGGTTCACCAGCCTGACCTTCAGAATCATGTACATGACATTTATCTCAAGCCTAAAAGTTTTATGCCAGAGAATTTAAACTGTGTGAGCATAGAAATAGCAGGTTCTTACATCACAGTTCAAATTTAAAAAAAAAAAAAACAATAACAACAAAACTTTGTCCCTTCATTTCTAGATCCTGGCAAGAGAAGGGAAGATAGAAAATATTGTCTTGTTTCACACTGTTATTTCATGACATCAAATTATACAATTGAAAATTGAAGCTAGAGTCCTAAACAATTAAAATGAATTTATCTTTTCAAGAAAGGTTATATGAGATTTAGTTTTTCGCCATTTCAAATGAGGTAGGGTTTTTTTTTTTCTGTTTTCCATTTATTTTGTGTTCTAAAAGGCATCTGAAAAACTCAGTCATAAAAGTGAGGTATTTAGTAATATTTTTTCTAAATACCTTGTGTTATAATAGTCAAAGCCGTTAGTTGTTCTTTTCTTTACAGAACCATGAACTCTGAGTTAGCCTGTAAATCAGATAGACAGTTTTCTCTTAAGTGGTGCCATTCTGAGATAATAGGCTACCTTTTGTAAAAGTAAGCAATATAGTACATTTGGCAAAAAAGAGAGAAAAGGAAAGAAAAAGACAAATTTACCAATACCTCAAGTAGTTAAAGTTAAGCCCTCCTGGAAATTTCTCCACCTAGTTTGTCCTTCTCCAGCTCAGATTTGTCCTTCTTTAACTATGATTATAGTTTCAAACTGGTCGACAGTAGACACATAAGAATCTGCTAATGTTCCGTAATGGTTCATATGTGCTGTCCCCCTAAACAGCCACATCTTAAGAAGGAATTCTTGTCTTTGGCCCCCTTTGCATCTTGCACAGTACTTGGGTGGTAAATATTTAAGAAGCGCTTGCTGATTTATCACTTGCTCTAAACTGCACAGCTACAGACACACAAGAAAATTGTTCTACAACAAAAGTGGGGCTTTTTTGTCACAGGACAAAGATGATCCATCCAAAGAAAAAGTTTCAAAGGCTAAGCGCGAATCTAAGGTCTACTTCTCCAGACACTAAAAACACCATCACAGTGTTCTCTATAGAGTCAAAAACAATGAGGTTTTAGTGACACTTGCACTTAACACCTGCAGGCCCATCCCACTAAGTGGGCCAGAGAATAAGGCAATTATCCAGGTGACTCATGGAAATAAGCCATTTTTAGCTGAAATAGCTAAGCCGTTCAGGCTAAAGTAGGCTGTTACCTGGGTCATTCAGGCAAAAGCAGGTTGGTTTAAATTTTCTAGGAGTAGGAGGTGGGGTGGAGGCCCGCAGAACTGAAAGATCAGCCAGGAGCTCTCCCACAGCCCTGGAATTGCTGCTTATGGTGTGACAGGCAGGTTCCAGGCACTGCTGGGAAGGGGAAGGAACTTATACTTTGGTGATCTCATACTCTACTGCATACGTACACCAATGTAGTCTTAATATGAAATCAGGCGCTTCGAGTCTTAAGAAACCTTTTACCATCATTGATTGGTGGGAAGAGAAACACTTGATTATACAGATCCTGACTCTGCAAGCACTGAAAAAGCACTTCACAGACATCAGTTCATCTAACAATAGATTCTGACATCAAAACCATAGTGATGTTCCTGGTCCATGTAGAAATAACACTGAAGATCTGTGTTAGTCACCTTGTACACAATGCTGTTTCCTAGCCATGTCACCTGAAGCACATGAGTCCTTTACGCATTCTACCAAAGGAGTGATCAATGCCGGCTATCTGGATGCTAGCCCAGAGCGCCCCCATCTGACATCTGCCCAAGAGCTTTGTTGAAAAGCTACTTCCTCCACGTCCAGCCCATTTCCAGCCAGGGCCGGGAACCATTTTGCTTTGCTGGCTGTTTGTAGTTTGATTGCTTCTACTTGTGTCTCAGTGGGATGGTCTATGTTTTGTTTGCCTATTCTGCTCACTGCAGCTCTAAAACCATAGGCCCTGCCAAAGAAACTGTTGTAAGCCATTGTGTTTTTCAGGCTCAACTTCAGTGAAAATGGTGAGAGTGATGAAACAGGGTGGAGTACAATAGATAAGATGCCCCAAGGAGTAAGGACACTCATACAACCTCCAGGGACATTTCTTAACCATAGATTAGTTTACCTGTAATCCCCTTGAGCGCTAGTGGTTCACAGTCCAGCCAGCCCTCTGAATCTATCATATCACATAGGATCAGAGGGCTACCTGGAGTGCAAACCTGAAACTTTTTTTTTTTTTTAATTTCAGAAGATTTCAAAAAGCAAAACTTTTTTTTTTAACTGCACCCCAGCAACTAACTACATAGCATTTACATTGTCTTAGATATTATAATCTAGAGGTGATTTAAGGTATTTGGGAAGATATGAGTAGGTTATAAGTAAATGCCATTTTACATAAGGGAATTTACCCAAGGAGGGGTCCTGGAACCACATTAATCCTGAGTGAAGACTGTGTAGACTCTGGAATCAGGTTAGGCAGGTGTAGACGTCTAGTTCTATTTACTGATGGAATGACTTTAGAAAAGCTGCTTTAATCTCTGCAAATCTCAATTTCTTCATTTCCAATATAAGCATAAATACTAAAATAGCCTTACATAGTTGTTAACTCAGATAATACCTATAAAGCACTTAGCACAAGAATGGTAAAAAATAATAATAATAATAATAAGCTTTCTAACATGGTAGCTGTTTGATCACTGTCATCATCATTTTCTTCGACTGTTTTAGGGATTGTCCAACCTACTGCTCTTCATGAGTGATGCTTATTCCCTAGACCATCCCAAAGTGAAACATGATTAACATCTTTCTTTCTTCTTTCATAATCCCACATTAGATTCATGGAATGATCGACATTTTCTAAGATATTTAACCAATATTTAGTATTAAGAAAGCCAAGAATGAATTGCCTTCAACATATTGCACAGGTTTTCATGTTTGTGGTATTTTGGTTCCCTTAAACACAGTCATAACGATTCATGAATTTGTATACCTAGGCTTAGACAGGAAAGAGGCATCTTCAAAGAGAAGGAAAAAACAGAGGCAAGTTGTATTGGACATTTAGTTCATGAATCAGGGTTTTAGGGATTTGAGTTCAGGTTTTCAGAATGAGATAGAAGAGAATAAATTATAGCTAGCAACAGCAGAGAAGAAAGAAATCCTGATGAGCTAGACATAATGTCCATATTTCTTAAAACAAGAGTGAATCATGTCATGGTCTAAAAAGCACCAGTGTACCTAACATGCAAGAGAATATTTATAACAAAGTTGTCCTGGAAAATCTGAACTTAGTGGTTACTATCAGCTAGGACAACAAGTCTTGGAGAGTCCTTCATATATATTAGAATTTGGACTATTTGTTTCAAATCTAGTATGAAATGCCTTTCTATAGGGCCTCCCTGTCTAATAGGGAATCCCTGTCTGCCTTGAACTGACCAAAATATCCAAATAGCATTATCAGCCTTTGGAAATTTCACTTCTCCTTTAGAACTGAAAAATCTCTGATACATGTTTTTGGGTTTTGTAAGTATTTCCAGACATTTTTAAATACTCACCTCAATTTCATCCTAAATATCACTTTTTTATTAAAAAAAATAAAATTATTGGGTTCCATTTCTGATATCTGATGTTTTGTCACTGATAAGAGGTCTGACATCTCTAAATCCCAAAGTGACAGGTAACTAAATTCAGCAGATTTGCTATTTATAAGTTCTTACCAATCACAATGGGTTAAATTAATGGTTAAAGTTAAGGAGAATGTGGTCCTTCAATTATATACAAAGTATCTTCTTTACTATCTGCGAATCAAATTAGAATAAAATTAAACTGAAAAATGTATGTCTTCAGTAAGGAAAAGAAAACATCCTGAAGAACAGTTACTTTCATCATCAACAATAGTATGTTTTATTACAATTCAATTAAGTTGCCTTGTTTATATTATCACTTTACTCTGTGAAGTTTCTCAAAGACTCCTTCTTTCCTTTCTGTTGAGTCCATGATGCCCAGCATGATTTACCCCCTTCCTAGCTCTCCAGACTTATTTTGTGCCCTTCTCCCCTGTTTGCCTTTCTGTAACCATGAAAGCCTCATTCAGTCTTCCAAAGATCTATATCCCTTCCTACCCCAGCCCCTTTGCATGTGCAGATCATCTCAACTTGTGTGCTGTCATTTCTCATCAGCCCCCTACCGCCACTGTTTCTTTATTGCAAATGCTCCCACCTCTATATACTCGTCCTTCACAGCACTGCTGCTGCTCAGTTGTATCCATCTGTTTGCGAACTCCTGGACTATAGCCCTCCAGGCTCCTCTGTCCATGGAATTTTCCAGACAAGAATATTGGAGTCGGTTGTCATTTCCTACTCCCGAGGATCTTCCTGACCTAAGGACTGAACCCACATCTCTTGTGTTTCCTGCATTAGCAGGTAGATTCTTCACCACTCGCCACCTGGAAAGCTCATCCTTCATAGAACATGCTTATAATTGTAATTAATTCATTATTGCTGTCTCTTTCCTGGCTGGATTTAATTTCCATGGGAATAGACACTGTATCCTTCTTATCATAGCCCTATCTATCTTAATAAGGAAGCACACAGAATAAGGTGCTCACTAAAAGTTGGCTGCTGGAAGAAATACTACAGGTTTTAGAAAAATTTCTTGTTGTCACTTTATAGCTTCTTCTTGGCTTAACTAACAATGTTATAGGTCTTCCTAGAAGCTGGCAGTCATCTGTAGGTTCTATAAAACTACTCAGAAAGCAGTTAATGTCAATAGTCATTTTTTTAAGTCCCAAAGGAAATTAACAGTTTATAGTGGGCAGAAATGCCTTTACTCATATCTGCCTAAGATGAAAGTACCTAGTCTTTTCATTAAAATTCCTTACCCGTTTGTCTGTTAATTTCAACTAGAATTCTTTCCTAACCAAGCCTTTTGTAGATAAAAATACTTTCTCTTGAACCATATGGTTTAATCTTTATCTTCAAAAGGAAAATGCTAACAACTAAAAACCTGATTCTTTATCAAATTCTTATCCATTTTCCCTCTTTCATTCTTTTTAATTAGTGTGATGTCACTGATCAACTCGCGAATGCTGCCGACCAAGAGCAGAAACTACTCTGCAATTGTCCAAATTATAGTGAACATCAGATAAAAGGTTTGCTATCTCCTGTTCTCTATTTTCAGGAGCCATAAATAACCCAGCACAAGCAGAGCTCCCCTCTGCAAGCAACACAATATATCCTGGAATTTTGAATAGAGGGAGAGCAGGCTTGCAGTTTCAGTAATACAAGTGGAAGGCAAATAAATTATCTTCTTAGCAATCCAAGTTGACTGGAGCACCGTGACCAGCCAAGCCCCATCTTGCGCTCTGTGTTTCCTCCAGAAATGTCTTTGTATACAATGCTGCCACTATTTGCTATCCATGTGTGGTTAACACTAAAATAGAGAGGTGAAACAGCATTTCTGTTTGTGTTTGAAAGACTTTTTAATAATTCACACAGTAATCAGATAATTCTCAAGCTGGCATGTCCTAAGATTTAAGACACAAGACCCATTCAAATAGAGAAAATAGGAAAGTTATCTGACTGTCCAAAGGGAGGAAGGCTGATACTGGTTTCCTTTGAGCTGTCCTGTGATTAAATGAAGTCTATAGCACAAGTGTCCTCGGGCCTTGGAGAGGGTTAGCTCAGGGAGCAATACAGTTTACCCAGGATCAGCTGCCAAAATGTGAACTTGGACGGCGCTCCACTTCCCTTATGACAGTAAAGAATGGAAAGTCTGGTCACACTGGAGATTCAGTTAAACTTGATTCGGATATTTAGGCTATGACTACCAGGATACAGTGCAGTTGAAATGGAGTTAATTTGACTAATGTGTTCCCTCTGGCCCCTGGACCTCATCCCCGCCCCCTCACTGACACACACACACACACACAGCCTTTAAACTTGACCATCTCCTTCCTTTGCAGTCCTCTTTGTCTCCATCTCATGCCCTCAACTCCAGTTAACTCCTCGTCTTCTGTGTTCCCACAGTATCCTGTGCTAACCTCTGCCAAATGACTGACCATTTGGTTTTAATTACCTTTTTTTTTTTTTCTTAACCTTAAGAAGACCCACAAGCTGCTTAATGGCAAGAATCTTATTTTATGTCTCCGTGTATTCCCAGCACCTAGTTCTGCTCCTGGCCAATAATTATTTGATAAAATAATGAATTAAGGAGTTATACTAAAAGATTCCCTGTGACTAAAAGGAGTCACAAAATGCAAGAACCAGGGAAAATCTTTATCTCCTTACTGTATTCTGAAATACACAGACTAAAAGTACCAACCCAACTCTGAAATTTCCAGAACTATCCTCAGAGCTAGTGCAATGGCTGAGGAGCACCACAGTTGGCTATGTGCAGTGACAAGATAGAAATTAAGAGGAAAATCTTGTATCCAGAATACTGACCCCACTTCAACTTAATTTTTTGAGGATGCTGTCACTTCTCTCTAATCCTGGTATGGGAAAGCCTGCTCCCCTGTAACCAATAGGCCTGTCATATCGAGGAGACAGAAAATGTGTTCTTCTTCCTCACAGTGGTCTTCCTGACTTGTTCCACCAAATTTACTGCTTCTTTGAAACCCTCCATCTAATGAGCTTGCTCTCTTACCCACGCCATCCATCATCTACTGATATCCGTTTCTCCACCTGATATTGATTGAGAATATTGAAACTTGGCTTGGAGTTTTTCCCTTCCTGTAATTCCCCACCCGTTATCTTAGGCAACTCCACTTCCCACACTAAAAAATCATTTTAACCTCCTGTTCCTTGACCTCCTCTGATCCAGTGTTTGTATCTAAGCACCAGAGTCCCAGTTCTTCAGTTCACTTACCCCACAGGCTGTTTTCTCCTGTGGAGGGTACTGATTAGAAAAGGGGGAGGATGGATGAAGACAGGGGTTTGACTTAGGCTGAGAACCCTGAGCAAAAGAGAAATTGTGATCCATGTAACATGGTACCTCATCTAAGACAAGCAAGAGCAAGACAGGATGAATCCACAATATCAAGCACAACAAAGGAAAGTAAAACTTGTCTGATGGCTAGAATCTAGAATCAAAGTGTTTAGCACTCTCATAGCGGCCTAAAAGGACTCTGTAGTTATTGGCTCATCTTCCCCTCACATTTCCCCATCTTATCTTCATCTCCACCTTTGGAAATTAGCCTGATTCTGCCAGATCTGTTCCAGGTCTTGTGTAGTGCAAATGAAAGGAAAGAAAGGTCTGGGGAGACTAGAGAAGGGAAGGAATGAATCGATGCAGTCAGGGGCTGTACTTAGTCACTCAGTCATGTCCGACTCTGTGCGACCCTGTGGACTGTAGCCCACCAGGCTCCTCTGTCCATAGGATTCTCTTGGCAAGAATACTAGAGTGGGTTGGCATGCCCTCCTCCAGGGGATCTTACCAACCCAGGGATCAAACCCACATCTCCCACATTGCAGGCAGATTCTTTACTGTCTGAGTCACCAGGGAAACCCAGTCAGGAACTGGAGGAGAGTAATAAGAGGACATCATCAGGACAGGCTCCCCAGGACTAGGGTAAAGCAGGGAGGAATGGGAGCTGGAAATAGGATGCCCTGACTATACAGTTACAAAGGAAAGAAAACAATTCCAAAACTAGATCCCATTTACACCTTCCAAGAAATACAAATGGAATTCCTGTGTGTGTGTGTGTGTGTGTGTGTGCGTGCGTGTACTCACACATGTGTGCATTTGTGCATGTGCAAGTTATCACAGAAGTTGTAGTCTCAATTGAATTACTTTGGAGTTCAATGTGAGTAGTTGATAATAAGACAGTGGACCAACTGAGCAAGGACATTTAGGATGCCTGGAATTCTATGACTGTTACTGACTAGCCCCTGAGTGAGCAGAGAGCTGTGGAGGCACAGAACCAAGATGGGCAGCCTTGAACTCCCACTACTGCTAGTGAGCAGGGTGCCAACTGCTAACCTGGATCAACCCAACCATCTGTTTCTGTGGGCTTGCTCCCAAGCTACCAAATGCAGTCGGAGGAAACTGGCTCTAAAACCGATTTATAATTTACAAGCTCAGCTGGACTGTCAGTGCTGCTCAGCAATTCTTTTACTTACCCATGATTGGTTCCCTTTCTCATTCTCCACAGCAGCTGTGCCAATATCTTATCATTCTTTTTCAGGGCTCCAAACCATACACTCCATTCATATGGTGCATTCAGCAATCGTTTATTGAGCACTTACTATAATCCAAACCCTTTCTAGGGGCTTGTGGAAGACAAAAAATGGTCACAAATTCATTGACGTTTCTCTCCATCAAAAATATGGGGCCAATTTTCCTACCCCATCATGCTATTTCATCTGCTTTGGTGAGCAGAATAGAGCAGAAATAATGTTGAAGTACTTTCAGGCGAGATCTCAAGAGTCCCTGTAGCTTCCTCTCACCCTCCTGGAACCCTGAGAACATCCTGCTCTGAAAAGCCCTAATCTAGTCTCCATGAGGTTGAACAACCACAAGGATAGAAACATCTAGTCAGTTCAGCCATCACAGCTTAGCCCAGCTACCAACCAGCCCACCAACTGAAGGCAGCTATGAGGAAGCCCCTCTGGTCTTTCTCCTTTCCTTCTCTCTCTGCTTGAAAGAAGCCAGTTGTTGCCAGATTTCATCCCTTTCATGTAATGATCATAGCAGCTGAGAATAGCCAATGCACACTCTTGCTCTGATTCTTCAAACCTGCCTCCAACCTGCTCTTCTGTATCAATCTACACTATTCATCACATTCATCAAGCCGATGTATGGTCCAGGCCTCTGGATTGCTCATTATTTTCTAGAGATACCCTATTTGTATGTTCACAGTGCCTTTGCCTTTGCTCATCATTGACGATTAAAACTCTAGATGTATTTTCAAGGTTCCGCTGTAATATATTTTTTTGTGAAGTCCACAACCTTATCCATCCAAAAACTTCTGTCAAAGTAAGTATCTTCTTCCTCTGTTGTCCCAGAGTAGTTTTTTTAAATCCTAGTAGAATGTTGGGAGAAGGCAATAGCACCCCACTCCAGTACTCTTGCCTGGAAAATCCCATGGACGGAGGAGCCTGGTAGGCTGCAGTCCATGAGGTCGCTAAGAGTCAGACATGACTGAGCGACTTCACTTTCACTTTTCACTTTCATGTATTGGAGAAGGAAATGGCAACCCACTCCAGTATTCTTGCCTGGAGAATCCCAGGGACGGGGGAGCCTGGTGGGATGCCGTCTATGGGGTCGCACAGAGCCAGACATGACTGAAGCGACTTAGCAGCAGCAGCAGCAGTAGAATGTTACACTGTTTTTTTTTCTTTTTTATACAGAGTGAAGTAAGTCAGAAAGAGAAAAACAAATGTTGCGTATTATCGCATGCATATGAAATCTAAAAAGATGGTACTGATGAACCTGTTTGCAGGGCAGCAATGAAAACGCAGACATAGAAAACAGACTTGCGGACACAGTGGGAAAGGAGAGGGTGGACGGATTGAGAGAGTAACGTGGAAACATACATATTACATTTGTGAAATAGACAGCCAGTGAGAATCTGCTGTGTGAAACAGGGAGCTCAACCTAGTGCCCTGTAATGGTGTTTCATAGTCATAGTTTATATATTTTTGTCACTCAGTCTGCATCTTAACCTTTAGTTACTCAAGAATGGTAATTTGGGATCACAGATCTCCGGTATGTAATATAGAACATAGTGGGGCTTAATGTTTATTATAATTAACCATATATATACAAAGCTAACAGTATTCTAGTCACTTGAATAATTCTGTGTACCCGCATCTCACCAATCATCACTGCCAAATTAAGTCTGCATCAGTCTTTTGTGATATTAACTCAACCAGAATGACCAAGCTAGCCATGGGACAATCAGATCCTTTTACCCCGAGAGTGCCATTTTAATGTGTTCAGAGCATTGAAAGGGAGGTGTTCTTAATACACAGATTGCATAAAAAATTTAATGCACTCTGTTTCCAAAGAGCAGGCACTTTATTTTCTTCTTGCCACCAAGCGAAGACTCATTATCTAATTTTGTGCATCAGTCTTAAAAGTGTTTATAGATACAGACCATTACTTTAAAAAGACAATTTTTGGTAGCTGCTTAGAACTACCTCATTTAAATGCATGAAATCCTGAAAATGTAATACATTTTCAATTCATGAAATCATTGAAAAATGCACAGAAGCATAGAAAAATTGATATCTCTTAGAAGATTCTAGTTCACATTGCTTTATATTTCTGCTTATAGCACAAAGCTCTTGAGAAACATATAATCTTATTTTGTGAAGGTTACAGGTATGTATATAAAATATTCTATTACATGACTTTTATTTTCCACTCATATTTATTTTTATGATATTTCAGATCTTAAGCATTTCACATATGCTTTCTGGTGGTGTTTTTATTTTTTTTCCCCCTTAGATTTGTGGCTTGTTAAAGCTAGAATTAACCTGAAGACATATAGCCCAATTCCTCTATTGTCCTGAAATTCAGGAAGGTCGAGTGACTTACCTAAGTTTACAGAGTAAGAAAACGGTGAGGTTAACAAGGTCTCCTGAGCCCCCTAAAAATGGAAGCAATATAGAAAAACTAACGTTTAATGAAGAGCGTATAGGATCTCTGAATTCTACTCTCGGATCAATTAGACATTTTTTTCATTTGTAAGAGATTGGAGAGAAAATGTAATCCTGCTTTTTCTAAACTGACAGAGTACCACACAATCCATATCAACCATTATTCTACCAGAGAATCTGTGACTTCTAAAACTCCTCTTCTTGGTCAGTCTGATTAGAGGTTTATTTAATATTTCAACACAGTTTGCTTATACACACACACGTATGCACACATATTCAGTAGCCTAGCTCTAACTGGAAGATGTCTGCTTAACTAATGTGTATGTCTAACCCACAGTGCGAAGAGTTGGCTCATTGGAAAAGACTGATGCTGGGAGGGATTGGGGGCAGGAGGAGAAGGGGACGACCGAGGATGAGATGGCTGGATGGCATCACTGACTCGATGGACGTGAGTCTGAATGAACTCCGGGAGTTGGTGATGGACAGGGAGGCCTGGCGTGCTGCGATTCATGGGGTCACAAAGAGTCAGACACGACTGAGTTACTGAACTGAACTGAAGCTACAGTAATGAAAATCTTAACCATGCCTGAATCCCTCAGATGCATCAGTCACTTTTTTCTTGGTGACTTAATTGCTTCCTTCCATTTAATTACTTTGCGGATTAACTGTGGCAAATGTATTCCAATAATAGGTTAATTTACAAAGAGCAGGAAGCTTTCCTCACAGTCCCAGGGGAAATTTAGCACTTCCGACTGTAACTCTGCAATACAGGTCTCATGTTTCTTTTAGCCCTTAAGCCATGTGTGTCACCCTACTTGTTTGGGTGTAAAAAAAAAATGTCATGGGACGCACTGTTTCCATGCATGCTAGCATTTGTACACAATTCTGGCAGGAGTAAAGATGGCTGTTCTTAATCCCAGCCATACAGGAAGCCGTTTCTTTCCAAATCAAGTCGTTAATGCTAAACAAGCAAACCATGCAGCCAAGACAAAAATCAATTTGCAAAAAAGGGAAGCTTTTTTTTTTTTTCCAGACACTCCAGCAGTCACTGGGGAATGATGCTTTTAAAGATCTAATGCTTAAGTGTATTACAGTATTAGGTTAGGTTGATCCTATTTTTCTAGTTGGATTTATTTTATTTGCGAGTCAAGGTGATTAGTAGTACTGAATACTACCAGCATTGTTTTCACTACTAGAAGAAATACTTTTCCTTCTGAATAATAAGCATAGAATTCAGTCCAGTGACCTTTATTTGACCTGCAGGACACTTGTGTCTGGGCATCTTCCAATGGCTAGAGGCTCCGTAACAGTGGTCCCCAAACTCTGTCACACATGAGAATCACCTGAAGAGCTTTTAAAAATCCAGATGCCCAGGCTGCACTAGTCCCAATTAAATCAAAATATCTGGTGAGTGAAGTCAAGCATTAGTACTTTTTTGGTTCTTTTTAAAATTAATTCTTTATTGAGGTATAGCTAATTTACAATGTTGTGTTAATTTCTGCTGAGAAGCAAAGTAACTCAGTTATGCATATGTGTATTCTTTTTATATTATTTTTCATTATGGTTTATCCCATAATAGTTTATCCCAGGATATAGTTCCCTGTGCTATACAGTAGGACCTTGTTGTTATCTTATTTATATGTAATAGTTTGTATCTGCTAACCTCAACCTCCCAATCCCACTAGAATTTTTAATAAATCTTCAGATGGATTGCAAATAGCACAAAAGTTTGGAACCTACCGTTCCATGATATTTCTGACTCATATTTCTTTCCAGTAGATAAAGTCTCAGAACAAATTTGTGTATGGAATATCCTTCTCTGTCCTGACTTCTACTTTTGTAAAAACAAGAAATCTTAAAGATGTAGGTAGTTGGAGGGTATGTTTATTAAAACAGAGGAAAATTAATGTTCATATTATGAGCTAGGAAACAATTTATACCCTTAGATATACCTATTTTAATTTGTGAATCTATTTTAAAGATAAAGTATGCAGATATGTGTAATAGATGTACATGCAGTGTTAAATATAACTTTAAAATATTTAAATAAATGTTTTACTAAGGTATCATAACTTAATGAATTATGAAGCAACTGCAAGAAAACCATTGTGCCTTTCATTCAATATTTTTCATTAAATAAGAAAATCTTTCCAATATGTTAAGTATAAAAGTTTGACCTAGATGTATATATCCATATATAAAAACATTCTCTATATATCAAATATATGTCCATATATGTGCATGTGTGTGCATAAAGTATTTGAAAGTATGTACATGGACAAATATGCCTAAATGCAAAAAGATAGGTCTGGAAGGTCACACTTTAAACTACAAACAGAGTTTACTTTGGACAGGTTAGTAGGGCTGGGTGAAGGAAGGCATTCTCTGTATTGCATGTACTTCTTTTATCGTTTGTGTTTTTACAATGCTATGATATGTATCATTGAAATTTTCAAATTAAACAGAATTTAAAAAACAGAAAAGTGAACTCTGATATATATGGAGAAAAAAAGTTCAACAAAATGTAAATATATCTGATTTAGCCATCTTGGATGGCATCACCAACTCAATGGACATGAGTCTGAGCAAGTTCCGGGAGTTGGTGATGGACAGGGAAGCCTGGTGTGCTGCAGTCCATGGGGTCGCAGAGTCAGACACAACTGAGTGACTGAACTGAACTGAACTGAGCCATTTTTGTGCTTTTTTCCCCCTTTGATACACATTCTAGGAATTTTTCCCCACTTCTTTACTAAATATCTAGTATAGTTAGAAAAATTAAAAATGTTAAACCTTAGGAATAGATTATTAAATAATTGATCTTCAGATTTGACAGGATTAATTCACATTGCAAAGACATTCTCACCTTGCTGGACAGGTCAGGAATGATATTTGTATGTGATTTAGTTTTTACACTGAGTTTAAAAGCCCTTTAGAAAACACTATTCTGATCTTGCTTACTCCATTATCATTTCATATTGTCTTTAATCTTTCAAGTTGCCTTTAACAGAGCAGTTACTCTGTGTGCTTAGCAGTTTAAAAAGAGGAGGGAAAGTTCTAATTTTATTTTAATAACAAGAGATAGCACATTTCACATCATCTAGATAGTCCCACAGCTGAAGCTTAAAGTTCTTCACGTGGGAAAAATCGTAACCAACACAAGTGCCCACCAAACAAGGGAAGTGTAAACTATACCACAACTGTTTAACAAGGAAACTAAATGAACAGTAATCTACACGTGAACTAAGTGGGGAAAATGAAGAATAGCAAACACGGAGGGTTAAATCAGAAAAATTGAGCAAAAGAAGGTCTAGAAACTTTTCATACAAGTAAAGTAATTCATTTAGAACTTATTGCTATAATTTCTATCAGTGAAGCTTGATTTTGAAGACTTTTTCAATAAGGCTGATTTGAGGAGGTAAAAGTCCTTTGGTTTGTTTGCAAATTTACTTAAAACTTGCAAAGAAGGAAGGGATAAAATTAGCCAAGGAGTCAAACACCCCCGCCCCTCAGTCTGTAGCAGAGGTTTGGAAATTCCTAAACATTACTAAGGATGAAGATTGGGTTTGGTGAGAAAATATAAACAAAAGGTTAGAGAAAAAATACTATACCAAAAAGCAGATGAATCTTTAGGGCCTAAACTGGCTTCATGTGCGTGCCATTTTTGCTCAACTAGAAATCCCAAGAAAATTGATTATTGAATCCTATGTCCCCAAGTAACTTATTTTCACTAATGATCTGAATGCACATAATATTTTGGGGTTTTGGCCATATTACATGGCTTGAGGATCGATTTTATTTTCCCAACCAGGGATTGAACCCAGGCCATGGCAATGTGAAAGCGTCTAGTCCTAACCACGGGACCACCAGGGAATTCCCATGAATGTAAATAAAGATAATTAAATATATAAGGCACAGTCTACTGCTATCATAGCTGCTATAGTTAAACAACCCAGAAAATATTAGTGACTCAACACCATGGAAATGATTTCTTTGTTCAAGAGTAGGTTCAATGCAGGATCAATGGAGGAGCTAGAGGGGTGGCCTTCCAACCAGTGATTTGGGGCCCCAGACTCCTGTCATCTTATAGCCAAATCCTCTCCTGTGGCCTAGAAATCTTTTACTTCCACTAATAAAGAGTGAAAGGGTAGGCGGAGAAGAAAAAGACATCACTTCTGCTCATGTTCCATTAACGAGAACTGAACACAAGTCTTCCCTGAGGTGTAGCTGCCTTCTGGGCAGGCACATCCTAGCAACACTGCCTTATTAAAGAAGTGGAGCACAGATCTTTGAATGACAGTGAGGCAAGTCATCTGGACCACAAGTGCTTTTTCAAATATCAGTGATGGTCTTATCAGAGGTTCACTTCTCAATGGCCTAATCTAAATATGTTGTACCTATTTTCTCTAGCTTATAATTGTTCTCCAGATAGAACAAATATGCACACTTCTAGTTCCCAACTGGACAATCAGAGCAGGGACAACCTTTTCTCTAATTAAAAAAAAATTCTTTTATACTCAGAATTCTGAAAGAGCAAAGTTATGCTCAACTAATGGTGGCTCTGGATAAACTCTATTAATTTCCATCTTCACCCTAGTCTGAGAGACATGGAGCAGCTTCTGTTTTCTCTCATACTGCCCATAGGCCCTGAATGAATTGTTAGGGTGCTTTCACTTTGTAAGACAAACTAATAGCTCCTAAGTAATAAGCCAACCTAGTTTTCAGGTAGGTAGATTTTAAGTTTAATTAAGCTCTTTCCATTGTCATTTATGTCTTATCCTCTTCATTTCATCTTTCTTTGATGCAACACTTGCTTCTTTCAGCATTTTATTCCCCTTCTCATCAATTTTTTGTTGAAGAGTATACATTTTTAAATCTCTTTCATGGCAGACTCGTGTCACCAGGGTTAGTTGTTACATTTAACTAATATTTCACAATAAATGATATATGATTAATGAAAAGCCATTTACTTCATTTCCAAAATTCTGAAGTAGCGACTATATCTTGCTTTGTGGGATTATTAACCTAGTAGGGTAATTTACATTCTTTATATTTTAATAAAAATAACATCTGTATTTAAGATTTTCCTTGATTATAGTAATCTCATCAGTCATTTCATACATGTAGAAATAGGCTTTATAGCTGTTCCTTTCCTCCCCATTACTGCCCATAAGTCAGATGCTGCCTGTCACAAATTCCCAATAAACATAAACATGCCCTCAGGGACTGCTGCTGGGCAAAGAGAGTAGAAATGGATCTGGGCAGACCCATTACTGTTACTGTAAAAGCACATGCCCTCCTGAGGGTGAGTCACATGTTAAGACCAGTCTGTTTTTGTGTCTTTCCTCTTATAGCCTAGATGAATCTAGTGTAACTTTATTATAATAATGTGAACCCTGTAGTCTAAGCCCATTATCATACAGTGTTGTTAAGATAGAACTCCTTTGGTGATATGGAAAATATCTAAAAATATTGTCTTTGAATGGTGACCAAAAATATATAAAATAGTTTTCTATTTTTGTAAGACAGCCAACTGTTCTTTATTATGATCCCTCCTGTTCCTTACTAGTAGCTAAGAAAATTCAATATCTAGATGTTTCTTTGATCTACTTTGCCTTATGTCTTCTAGCCAGAGCTGCAAGCTTTTCTCAATTGTGTCTGAGAGAGAGGAAAAGAAAGAGAAAAACTGTGATCTGTACATGTGGTCTTAAGTGGCACAATCAAAGCTTTGGTACTGCTTTATGTATTATAGAACTCAGTAACAGATCTATTATGTCTTTTAATATACCCATAATATACCCCTATACAAAGCCAGGGTGGCTTCCCTCGTGGCTCACGTGGTAAAGAATCTGCCTACAATGTAGGAAACCTGGGTTTAATTCCTGGGTCAAGAATATCCCTTGGAGAAGGGAATGGCAACCCATTCCAATATTCTTGCCTGGAAAATCTCATGGACAGAGGAGCCTGGCAAGCTATAGCCCATGGGGTCACAAAGAGTTGAACACGACCGAGCAGTTAACTCATTCACACATTTATCCAAAGCCATGTTACGGTCATTATTTAGTACAGTGTTCGTAGAAGTTCATCCCCATTGACAAATGTGTAATCATCACCTCTGATGTGTAAGCCATTGGGTTAGGTAACTGAGTGGCAATGGGGTATGAAGAAGACACAAAGAAAATGAAACTCCATTATTTTAGCAACCTGAATTTTGGGGTTAACAGTGAATGTGTAATCTGAACATTGTCCTACCTATTAAAATAACTGCAGCTGCAAGAAATATTGATTCTTCAAGGCCTTGGCTATCTATTGCCTTCTTATCAGGGCCACCAATCCTGATGTCCTTGATCAATTGCAGAGTTTCAGGGTTTGAGGTTGAAATTACCTGTAACTTAAACCACTCAAATAAGACCTCACATTCTTACCAAACTTTTCTTATCTTAGTCTAAAATCATATATAACTGCATCTATATAATTTTGTTCAAGCTATTCTACATAGTGCCCTCTTTTCTGTGGTTCTCCTGCTTCAGGATATACATATCATGAGGAGTTTTAATCTTGTTAAATTGTTTTAGTGTAGAAATATCATCATCTTTTCTGACCTATTTATATAGACTGCAATGACACTGTAATAGAAGTCTCTATTCTTAACAGCAGTAGAATATTACCCACTCATAATACTAATAAACATTTTTACTAAATATAAAATCAGTTCTGTTATCATGCAGTTAGAGCCATTACTTTTATAGATTCATTTGCTGGGTAGAACATTTCCGGGGACTGCTGTTTATTGCTGATAAATATAGCTTGCTTATTTAAGCTCTTTACCTTTTTCTAACCCTGCTGAGAGATCTTCTGAAGCCAGAAGCTTTAGAATGACATAGGTAGGTAATGTGCTGAAAGCATCGGACGACCTTTTATTGGAGGCACCATGATCAGATAATAAAGCAACCACCGTAACTCAAGGTCAAATGATCCTTAATCTAAAAACAATCTCTAAATGACATGAGAAGGGCTTTAACCTTAACATCCACTGCATTCGAGGCCCTATTTTATCTCCCTGCAGAGTAAAGTCAATAATATGAGAATCATAAACTGAGCAGGATTGCAAATCCTCTTATCCTACCTGCTAGAAATCAAGCAAGTGGGGAAAAGCATTGTTTCACTAATGCAAAGAAATTTAAAAAATAGTTCATAAGATGATTGTTTCATATAAGCAGTGATCAAATAATGTTATTTGATGTGATTTTTTTTCTCTGCTTGCTTCCTGAATTCACTATTTCACATTTTAGAAAGTCATTCTGTTGAAAAAAAAAGTCAAAGATACGAAAAAATAAAATTAGGCTTATTAATCATTTTGTAATTAGACAACTTGAGAAAACTTTTTATTCAAAGAGAATCTTAATGTATGGATGTGAGAGTTGGCTATAAAGAAAGCTGAGCGCCAAAGAATTGATGCTTTTGAACTGTGGTGTTGGAGAAGACTCTTGAGAGTCCCTTGGACTGCAAGGAGATCCAACCAGTCCATCCTAAAGGAGATCAAGTCCTGGGTGTTCATTGGAGGGACTGATGTTGAGGCTGAAACTCCAATACTTTGGCCACCTGATGCGAAGAGCTTACTCATTGGAAAAGACCCTGATGCTGGGAAAGATTAAAGGCAGGAGTGGAAGGGGATGACAGAGGATGAGATAGTTGGATGGCATCATCGACTCGATGGACATGGGTTTGGGTGGACTCCGAGGGTTGGTGATGAACAGGGAGGCCTGGCGTGCTGCAATTCATGGGGTCACACAGAGTCGGACACAACTGAGCGACTGAAATGAACTGAACTCAACTCTACCCTATACCTTGTGTATCCAGAATCTAAAACAGAAATTAAATTCAACAATTCATATTTCTGTATTGAGTTTTATGCTTTCGAATACTTATATTCATAGTTATTCCTACAACAAAAGGGATGAAGTAGTCATGTGGATAATTTTTTAATCAGATTTTAATTTTATTTTCTTAGAGAAAAGATTTGTGGAGAAACGCTTCTGAAACTTTAATAGGCACACAGTCATCTGGAGACCTTGTTAAAATGCAGGTTCTGATTCAGCAGGTTTGGGTGGGGCTTACGATTCGGCAGTTCTAACGAGCAACTGTGTATGTGGGTGCTCGGTCGCTTCAGTCGTGTCCGACTCTTTGCCACCCTCTGGACTGTAACCTACCAGGCTCCTCAGTCCATGAGATTCTCCAGGCAAGAATACTGGAGCGGGTTGCCATGCCCTCCTCCAGGGGATCTTCCTGACGCAGGAACTGAACTTGTGTCTCCTGTGTCTAGGGGTACCAGTTCTGGTAGTCCAAGGCTCATGCTTTCAGTGGTAACATCACATAATTTTGTGTTATTCCTGCACAATATTCAAAGAGAAGGTGAAGGGAGACTAAAAGTGAAGATAGATTTTTGAGAAATTCTCATTCTTTGCTTTCCTTTGCACGCATAGATATGCCTAACGTTTTTAAAAAAGCAAACAGAGAGTACATGTTTTATCCTTTGTAAAACACAATCCAAATGCAGAATTAGCACTATTATGGTGTATACTAAACTTTGCATCGACATCTAATGCACTTCTTATTAATTCATGGACTACTAATTTAATCTTCCCACTTTGGTTGGTCATGAAGTAAACAGCTTTCAGATTGTTGAGGAAATATAAATGTAAATGTAACCTATCAAAACATTCAGTTAGGTTCCACTGAATGGTTTATAAATAATAGTGTAAGAAGATTATTTTATATTAGAAATGCACTAAAAGTAGCATTTTTCTTTGTTGAGCTCAGAAATTAACCTATTTACTTAAAATGCTGGCTCAGCCCTTGGACAGGTTCCTTGACTTCACTGAGGAGTTCAAACTATGTTAAATCTTTTAATAAAGCTCTGGGGGAAATTCCACTGCCATACGATGAAATTCCATTACGTATTACTTATTTTTGGCTCTCCAACTGATAATAAAACACATCAAATGGCATTTCCCTTTATTTTTTCCCAAAGTTTGGTTATTGTGCTACTATTTATGTATTCTTCAAGGAGAGTGTTTCTGCTTAAAAATATTTTTAATTTTATTTTTCAAGAAGTACTAAAATATGTAAGTTTAGTTATTGTAATTACATCATAGTATATTAAAAGCTATGAATTAGCAGGTATCCTGCTTAATGATTTCCATAAATATTCTGCCATGTATAGTGTTAAAATGCCAAGAGATACCTTTATAGCAGAAAAGATTTATTTTCTAAACATCCTCCACATAGTTAGCATCTAATAAATATTTATGTATGAACTGTAGCCTAATTCTTTGATGGCTGAGCAAGAACTGCCGCAATGGGTCTGGACTTTCAATTTTAAAGGAGGGAAAAATGTACATTAAAAAAATAGAGTACTTTATTCCTATCGAGTACCTATCACAAAGTATGCCTTTAATAGGTGTTTGATGATCATGGTATTGATTATAAGTTAACATTTGCAGAAAGTTTTACAGTTAACGAAATAATTTCACTCATAGAACCCTGTTAAATATGTGAGGAATAGAGACATGTGGCCCAGATCCCTCTTAGAGCAATGACATTTTGCCCCCTTCAGGTCAGATCAGTGCTATCTTTTGAAAAATGGCCTATATCCAGTGACGCACAGAGGCAGAGGTATTGCTACAGACTTATGTTCTTGTCCCCCACCCCCTATTCCTATGGTGAAACCTAACCCCGCATGTGATCATATTCGGCCGTGGGGTCTTTGCAAGGTACTTAGGTCTTGAAGCTGGAGCCCTCATTAATGGGATTAGTACCCTCATAAAAGAGACCCCACAGAACTACCTAGCCCTTCTGACTGAGGCCCCTAGGCTCCCTCTGTCCATGAGGACACACCGAGAAGACAGCTGTCTTTGCCTCAGGAAATGAGCCCTCACCAGACACTGAATTATCTGGCACCCTGATCTTGGACTTCTAGCCTCTAGAGAGATGAGAAATAAATCTTTATGTTTTAAGCCACCAAGTCTGTGGCATTTTTGTTATGGCAGCCCAAAATGACAAAGACTGTTATAAAGGTCCAAGGCACTTTGGATCAATGAAGGGCCACTTCAAGCTTGATTTTTTTCCCTGTATCTAATTCTGATTTTATAACCTTCATTTTCATAGGAGTTGATCCCGAGAGTTTCCCCA
This sequence comes from Ovis canadensis, assembly GCF_042477335.2. Lineage (NCBI taxonomy): Eukaryota > Metazoa > Chordata > Mammalia > Artiodactyla > Bovidae > Ovis > Ovis canadensis. The sequence goes on along the minus strand of NC_091247.1, from coordinate 132,139,551 downwards.
ACCTGGCACAATAGGCGTTGTCATCCTTGTCTTTTTTTTTTTTTTTTAATTTTAAAATCTTTAATTCTTACATGCATTCCCAAACATGAACCCCCCTCCCACCTCCCTCCCCATAACATCTTTCTGGGTCATCCCCATGCACCAGCCCCAAGCATGCTGCATCCTGCGTCAGACATAGACTGGCGATTCAATTCACATGATAGTATACATGTTAGAATGTCATTCTCCCAAATCATCCCACCCTCTCCCTCTCCCTCTGAGTCCAAAAGTCCGTTATACACATCTGTGTCTCTTTCCCTGTCTTGCATACAGGGTCGTCATTGCCATCTTCCTAAATTCCATATATATGTGTTAGTATACTGTATTGGTGTTTTTCTTTCTGGCTTACTTCACTCTGTATAATCGGCTCCAGTTTCATCCATCTCATCAGAACTGATTCAAATGAATTCTTTTTAACTGCTGAGTAATACTCCATTGTGTATATGTACCACAGCTTTCTTATCCATTCATCTGCTGATGGACATCTAGGTTGTTTCCATGTCCTGGCTATTATAAACAGTGCTGCGATGAACATTGGGGTACATGTGTCTCTTTCAATTCTGGTTTCCTCGGTGTGTATGCCCAGCAGTGGGATTGCTGGGTCATAAGGTAGTTCTATTTGCAATTTTTTAAGGAATCTCCACACTGTTCTCCATAGTGGCTGTACTAGTTTGCATTCCCACCAACAGTGTAGGAGGGTTCCCTTTTCTCCACACCCTCTCCAGCATTTATTGCTTGCAGATTTTTGGATCGCAGCCATTCTGACTGGTGTGAAGTGGTACCTCATTGTGGTTTTGATTTGCATTTCTCTAATAATGAGTGATGTTGAGCATCTTTTCATGTGTTTGTTAGCCATCCGTATGTCTTCTTTGGAGAAATGTCTATTTAGTTCTTTGGCCCATTTTTTGATTGGGTCGTTTATTTTTCTGGAATTGAGCTGCATAAGTTGCTTGTATATTTTTGAGATTAGTTGTTTGTCAGTTGCTTCATTTGCTATTATTTTCTCCCATTCAGAAGGCTGTCTTTTCACCTTGCTTATCTTGTCTTATAGATAGGAAAAGTGAAAGTGAAGTCGCTCAGTCATGTCCAACTCTTTGCAACCCCATGGAATGTAGCCTACCACACTCCTCTGTCCATGGGATTCTCCAGGCAAGAGTACTGGAGTGGGTTACCATTTCCTTCTCCAGAGGATCTTCCCGACCCAGGGACTGAACCTGGGTCTCCCGCATTGTTGGCAGATGCTTTACCATCTGAGCCACCAGGGAAGACTGGAAGATAGGTCAGGAAACAAAGGCTCAAAGGTGAGGAATGAGTTGCCTGGGTTTGGCAGTTTAGCCAAATCATGAGCTGAGTCCTACTCATTGCAAGTCTTACTTCCTCTGTGTTGGGACTCTGTGGCCTGTCAGATTTTTGAAATAGATTTTATCTACACTTCAGGAGGTGCACTGAACTAAAGCAGCTGCTTGTTGTTTGGTCTCTTTAGTCGTTTCTGACTCTTGTGACCCTGTGGACTGTAGCCCTCCAGGCTCTCTGTCCATGGGATTTCTCAGGGAAGAATACTGGAATGGGCTTCCATTTCCTTCTCCAGGGAATCTTCTTGACCCAGGGATTGAGCCCCTGTCTCCTACACTGGCTGGCAGATTCTGTACCACTGAGCCACCCCAAAGCATCCTGAAGTCCTGTTAGTTATTTTCCAAGTGCTTGGTGCCGGATATTCCTTTTTTCCACCTTTACCTCAACAAGTGCAATGGAAACTAGAATACACTTAACACTGTCTGTTCCCAGGCTTGCTGCTCTAACACTCTTACATGAAATTCAGAACACCCTAGGACCCCAGCCCCTTGTCTGGAAGAAAGGGTCAATATTGAGACAGAAGAGTCTAGGGCAGGGCCAAAGATAGGCATAAACCAGCGGAAAGCCAGATTTTCATTAAAAAAAAAGAGCAAAGATGGGGTTAGAGCAAGGGAAATGTCAGGGCAGGGAACAGGCAGGAAAACTGAGACAAAGCGGCAAGAGAAGGCAGAAATAGAGGCATTCCTTCCCAGGTTTCTGCAGCTGCTCTGTCTGTGAGCCCTCAGCCCTAGGAGATACTGGACATGCTTCAAAGAGATCTGCCTTTTCACTGATTAACCAGTTTCCTTTTCTCCAGCTATCCTGCGTTAGCCCTGGGGAATGGGAGAGTCCTTAAAATCTTGACATGAAGCACATTCTAGAGCTGTGAATAGCTCTGAGCGTGTCATAGTACTTCAAGTTAAATCAAACACCAGCCATAACTCAAGCATACCATGGGTCTTCATTATGAGAAAATGAAAGTCGCTCAGCCATGTCAGACTCTTTGCGACCCTAGGCCAGAATACTGGAGTGGGTAGCCTTTCCCTTCTCCAGGGGATCTTCCCAACCCATGGATTGAACCCAAGTCTCCCGCATTGGGGGTGAATTCTTTACCAGCTGAGACACAAGGGAAGCCCAAGAGTTTTGGAGTGGGTAGCCTATCCCTTCTCCAGCAGATCTGTCCAACCCAGGAATCGAACCAGGGTCTCCTGCATTGCAGGCAGATTCTTTACCAACTGAGCTGTCAGGGAATCCCCTTCATTAGGAGTCATTATCAAAGAAAGCATTTGGCAAAACAAATCTATGGTCTCGATTATTTTATTTGATTGGGCTTCCCATGTGGCTCAGTGTTAAAAGAATCTGCCTGCCAGTCAAAGCAGGAGACACAGGAGTTGCAGCTTCCATCCCTGGGTCAGGAAGATCTCTTGTAGGAGGAAATGGCAACCCACTCCAGTATTCTTGCCTAGAAAATTCCATGGACAGAAGAGCCTGGCAGACAATCGTCCTCCAGGTTGCAAAGAGTCGGACATGCCTTAGTGACCAAGCACAGATTTTATTTGATAGCACACATTCCCAATAGAAGAAGGAAAAAAATAAGAATTGTTCCTTTGCATTTGTTGTAATAGGAATTGATCAGCTTTTCTAATGAGAAGAAAATGTTCACTGGTGAATTTTTCAGTCTGTTATTGAGGATTTAAAATTGAACAAAAAGGAGAGGGAACTCAGGGTGAGACTCTAAGCATGAAACCAGTGTCTAATGTACCTAGTAATTCACACAAGGAAATAATTAAAGAGTCCATAGGATGTAGCACTTAGGTCCTAGTTGCCTGAATACCAGTTACTAAACATATAATGTGATGTTCATGCAAGAAAACCGGTACATCTACCCCACAGATGTTACTGCATCTTGGCAAAATAAGAGTCACAAGTGGCAATGCTTATGGAAAGCAGCACACTTCTGTGTCAGGAAGATATATACCTTTGTGAAAATTCCAAAATCAGGGATGGCAGAATGATAAACAACAATCTGGGTAGAGATTAAAGGAAAAAACATCAAAACGATATTACTGTTTGGAGAGGATGAGATAGGGATGATGGTTGGTAAATGAGCCATTCCAGGCAGAATGAAAGAATGGATGATCCCTTCCTAACACTGATCACACATCTGGCACAGACACAGAGGCGGGAACAGAAGCGATGCAGAATTGTGCTTATCGTGACATCTCCAGAAAGTCCATCAGCTGAAAGTGTAGCAGTGGATAACATGTCACTGACAACTTCATCTTTTAGAAGGCAAGAAAGGTAATGAAGGGAATTTCCACATAGGATCCAGTCCTGACAAACAGCAAAAGTACTGGTTGGCAGAGTAAAAATGATAGCATCCTTGAGAAGGAGCAAACCAGTATGAGCACCTTATGGTCTGTGATAGCAAATAATTCAAACCCTGAGTCAAGCTAGATAGTTGGCCTAAACTAAAAGAAAACAGATTTCCGAAGGTTTAAAAAAAAAAAAAAGTGTGATCGTATGTCCAGAGACTGGGCACACAAAAAGGACTCTATGCTTTTTTAAATACCCAGTTCCAAGTGTCTAATCATAAAGGTGAGGAAGAGGTAGCTAAGGAAACAGCTCAACCAGCTGTTACAGAATGGAAGGACCAACGTGTAACCACAAACAAATGAAAACTAATACCAAGGGAATGAAATAAAGCTTGTAAAAATTGCCAAAGATAAAAATAGGTTTCCTAAAGATATGACGGGAACACAAAACAGATATGGGAAAACACCATGAAGTTTACCAAAAAGAGTCAAAAACAGAACATTTCAGGTCTTTTCTCTGTTGTAGATGACCTACATTTCTCTGTCCCATTCTCATGAGGTTGCAGTGTGCCTGTCAGCCACAGGCCCAGCCTGCCCTGGCCAGGGCCATGAACACATGATCAAACAGGGTCAGTCAGATGCTCCCCATGAGATTTGATACACAGGTACTAAGAAGGTGTTTCTCTTCCTTTTGGATTTGAACAAAGCCCATGAGCTATCTTCCCAACCATGTGGAAAGCCCATCCTCAAAAGGAATCAGAATTCAAATAGGGCAAAAAATCTAGGCTTCTGATGACATCTTCTGAATCTCTGAAGTCAGCCATGATTGAAGCAAGCCTTACCCCTGATTTTCCCAGCTATGTGAACTAAGGTATTCCTTTTTATCATAAGAGTTTAAACTGGGTTTCTTTTAATCAAAAGAGGCCTGACTAATACATTGGTTGAGAAGGTTAACTGTCAGATTAAAAAGGAGAAAGCAAATACTGGAAGGAGGAAATTAAAGTCCAAGCAAGGAAAGAGGTTGAAAAATACATCTTTCAAAGGACTTTAGTTCCACTCCATAAGACTAAAAGAAGGCTCAGATGATATCAGTGAACTGTAAATAGTCATCTTTGAAGAACTATGGGAACAGAAGTCTTCTGGCAGGTGGAAAAAGGGCAAATAAATGTTTCCATTTTCAAAAAGGTGAAAGAAGTTACAATCTTTAAACTACACCCAAAGAGATTAGACAGATCCCTAGCAAAATGTTACAATATAAAATGTGGGTAGTTAAAAAGCAAAGAGGTAATCATTAGGGACCAACACAGGTTCATGAAGTTCAGTGCCTTCTGGGATTATATTATTTCCTTTTTGAACTGCATATCCCAGAGATGTTTGATGGAATTATTCATGATGCCAGGTACTGTGTGAGGCACTGCTCTGATAGTATTATGTGTGATGTTTGTAGTCATAATTGGTTTCCTTTGTAAAGTATAACAATGTCGGCTGTGTATTGACCATCTAATATGTTCCAAAATACACACATGTACATACAGCACTGTACACATACATTTATTCACACATAACATGCACAGTCATTCGTACGTATATGCACAAGCAAATATATATGTATACCCAAAAACGTGCATGTGCACATTTGCACAATGCACATAGGTATATACACATACACATAGACACACTTGCATGTGTGCAAATATACAAAAGGCACAATGGGCATACACATGTCTACATATGCACGTAAAAATGTCACACATATACACACATTTACACACATCAGCCTTAATATAAGTGCAGCATTCATATATACATGTAGATACACATACATATATATGCATACACACACCAATATAAACATCTAACCTGGGCAATAAAAACCCCTATGATACAGGGAAAATTGGAGTGAGGCAGTTTGTCCAAGTTCACACACCAATAACAGCAAAAATATGTATTTGAATCTAAAATTTTCTGACTCTTAAACCAATATTGTTTGTCAACAACAGTTGTCTATGCATACCATAAAAGTAAAGCTAACTAAGAGAGGGATGGCAAGCTGAGGAAAGGTCTGACGTATCTTTGACCTCTTCACCTTTCAAAAATTTGAATGACAAATAGGGAGAGCATTACAGTCAAATCTGAAACTAATTCAGAAATACATGTAATATGTTGTTGAAAGCATTTGAATCTATACTGAAAACAAGAAGAAATATATTTGTATGTTTTATATTAAATATATATATATTTTTTTTCTTATTAAGAAATAACCAAAAAATGAGCTCTCAGACTCAGGCTGCACACAACACAGGCACCTTAAGGAGGATTTCACTTGACTGTCAGCTCAAGGAATTAACAATGAGAAGCTGCTGCTAAAAGAATGAACTCATCCCTGGGCTGAATTAACAGCAGTATGAAGTTCAGGAGGAGGGAGGAAATTCTCCTTTTTAACCCTCTCTGGACTAATTTACGGAGAAGACAATGGCACCCCACTCCAGTACTCTTGTCTGGAAAATCCCAAGGACGGAGGAGCCTGGTGGGCTGCAGTCCATGGGGTCGCTAAGAGTCAGACAGGACTGAGCGACTTCACTTTCACTTTTCACTTTCATGCATTGGAGAAGGAAATGGCAACCCACTCCAGTGTTCTTGCCTGGAGAATCCCAGGGACTGGGGAGCCTGATGGGCTGCCGTCTATGGGGTTGCAAAGAGTCAGACACGACTGAAGCGACTTAGCAGCAGCAGCAGGACTAAATTAACACAATGACACAGGCCCAGAGGAGACTGTCCATGATAATGATGAATTTAGTCGCATACTAGCTAGATTAGAGAAAGATGACCACTGTGTTTGATGAGAAAAGTAAAGACTAGACCATGAGTGTGTGAGGAGAATTCATTACATATTCCTTTTATCATCCAGAGAGCTTTCAAAGGCAAAATGGGAATTAATGGAAAATTTCTGTGAGTCAGATTTCAACACAATATAAATTTAAGATTTCCTGTTACCACAGAGATTAAATGCAGTACCATGGAAAGCAGAGATCAAAACTTTCAGTAATATGATGCTTTCCTGATGTAAAGGAAGTCAGAAGACCACGGAAGACATCTTTCTGCTCCTGGAAAGAATGACTTGAGTGGTTTCTCATACGAAATATAGATAAAGTGGGCATCCATTGCCCAATTGTCCTAACAGTCCCCCCAACAAAACCCACTAAACAATCCCTGTGGAAGGAAGTTGATCTACCAGCACAAGAAGTGAAAGTTTCTCTGGGGAAAAAGGAACTCAGACCCCATGGCCTGTGTGTCCCTGGATTTGAATTTAGAGAAATCTTTAAGCGAGGGCTGAGGTGACTTTGACCCCAAAGGGAGAACGCATCAGAAGAAAAACAGGAACCACTGACTGCAGTAAGCTCAGCACATAGGATGTTTGTGGGGAAGAGCTAGTTGTAGCTCAGGGTGTGACTGAGGCTGAAAGTTGCTTGGGCTCTAGTTTACTGGAGGTTATGTTTGAAGAATAATTAATGAACGTGCATGCAACCACCTTGGCATGCAAGCATGGCATGCCAGGTTGACATGTGTGGGGATAATGACCAAGAACATCAGTTCATCTGCGCAAGTTGAGTCTTCAACAGGACACCATGTGACCGGCAGCAAACCACAAAAGCTGAAGGAATGGATACTCCTCTCCACTCTTTTTCATCTCTACTTTCAGTAGCACAAATGACTGCCTCTCCTCTTTCACTGTCTAGTCTCTGGGATTCTTGGACAGGTGGATTTGGATGGTAATCAGTGGAGAGATACTGTGCTTCTGTTATGAAGGTTACTGCTGTTCAGTTGCTAAGTCATGTCTGATTCTTTGAGACCCCATGGACGGCAGCACCCCAGGCTTCCCTGTCCTTCACAATCTCCCAGCGTTTGCTCAAAAGCATGTCCATTGAGTCAGTGATGCCATCCAACCACTTCATCCTCCCCCTTCTCTTCCTGCCCTCAGTCTTCCCCAGCATCAGCGTCTCCTTCTAATTACTAACAAATGGAAATTACAGGACTGAACAAATAGAAATTAGTTAAGTATTTTCACACACATGTATTTTCTGTTTTTATTAAGACAGTGCCAGCCCACTCGAGTATTCTTGCCTGGAGAAATTCTATGGACAAAGGAGCCTAGCAGGCCACAGTCATGGGGCCACAGAGTCAGACACGACTCAGCGACTAACATACATACACACTGCTTTGAAACCTGTGCCTGAAACTGTAAATCCTTAAGGGCTCTAAAAGTCCCAAGTTCCTAGCCTTTGTATCTTGCTTCTAGTGGCAGAAGAATAGGTAAGGGCATCTGCAGCTGAATTAGCTTCCCATTACCATAAACTTATTGGCTTAAAACAACACAAATTGACTGTTTTATAGTTCTAGAGGTCAGAAGTCTGGCATTGGTCTCAGAAGGACACAGTCAAGGTGTCAGCAGACTTGCTTTCCTTCTGGAGGTCCCAGGAGAGAATTCATTTCCTTGCCTTCTCCAGCTTTTATAGGCACCCTACCCGGCTTGGTTGGTGACCACTTTTGACCCTTCTCTAATCTCGGCCTCCGCTGTCACATCCTCTCTCCACTCATCTCTCCCTGTCTCCCTTCTGATTCCATCAGATCCACCCAATGGAAACAAAAACCTCCCCATTTCAAGATGCTTAACTTAATCACATCTGTGTCATAGTTACCAGGGACAGGGACACAGGCACCGCTGGCACCATAGCTTCACCTTCCACCTATGACAGGAGTCCTGAGCTGTTCCTGCAGCAGCTGGAAGGAACGTTCTGTTTTCTTTTTTATGGACTTCCCAGATGGTGCTCATAGTACAGAACCTTGGTCAAAACTGAGAGGACAGAGGTTTTAGTTTATTGATGAAATACCTACAAGCTTAATCCATTGGACTTGGCAGAGGAGAAAGTTTCAGAGAAATGGTTAAATGGACAGAGATGCCCCCAGACTTCATGAAGGCAAGTGATACAGAGACCCAACAGAATTGCTTAAAAAAAAAAAGAATTCTCCCCCTCAGTGTGTTTCTACAAATACCCTGTAGGAAGATGACAATAATCTTTGACTTACCTGGTTTGGGGAACTGTTTTAATTTTAATATTTTCTACTCCTGCCCCCCCCCCCCCCAATCAAAATCATTATTTAGCAAAGCGTCAAGGGACTCTGGCTCTTATGAGAAAATCTCCTCCAAATCTCCCTTACCAGAGCTCAAGAGGTTAATAGGGGAAGTAAAGAGGCAGTGGCCTTATTTGAAACCTAACTTGGTGAAACAAGTCAAAAAGCTACATGAAGAAAAACCTTAAATTTAGTACAGTTTCTAAAAACATCTGCCTCTTTCTAACATGTTTCTCGTTTCTGTTTCTGCCAACTTCAGGCAGAAGCCGATCCCCACTCTTTTTCTTTTCACTTTATGCTGATGCCGAAAGACTAGCCAATAGTGCCTATCCCTTTCTATGGAATCAACTTGCTTATTAGAAACTGTAGTTACTACACCCCATACTCAGACCAACCCAAGTCTAAAAATTGGAGACAGTTTAACTGGCAGGCACATAAACTATGTAGGTAAGGAAAAAATCTTTTACTTGTTCCCCAACCAGTACAGACCAGTCCTTAACTCCTCATCTAGAGGCAACCCGGGTAACTCAGCATCAATAACATGAGCATGAATGCCTAGCAGGATCAATATAGACACTCGCAAATGCCCTGTCTGCAAATAAAATTTGATATCTTTCTCATGACTATACTACCTACAAATAAAACAAAATGATTTTATTATTGCTATCATATTTTGATGAAGCTAATCTGTTTCTTCTTGTTTTAGCAGCAAAAAGTTGAGATTGTTAACTTCTGATTTTAGCAGTCATAAAATGGGGAAGTCAATGCAAGGTGCTAAGAGAGAGAAGTGAATCTGTTAGAGACATATTGAATTGCCATAGATATAATTACTCATGAAGCAATGACTTCTAAACCTTCTATAGTACTTTCATAATTTGTGTTGTATATCTCATGGAGAAATATATTAAGACTGCGTGATGTCAGTGTTGTTTATTATTTCTTCATTAGACATATAAGAATTATTAATAATTGAATTTATTTTTATTTAAGGATAATTTATGAAGATACAAGAAGATGAATATGATGCCAAAGTTAAATTAAACCTTTGGGACCTCCACCTTCAATTTGGCCAAATTGATTCAGCCTATAACATTGCTGTGACTGGATTTATCTATACTCCCTCCTGGAGTATATGCAACCACGTGCATACACTGTCTGCTGTATCTATTACTACTGTGGTTCATTAAGTCTCAGTTTCACAGTCTATAAAATGGAGAAATGATACTTTCAGAGTGCTTTTAGATGTCTCCAGGCATTGTCAAATGTTTTTGGGGGAGGCAAAATCACCCAGGATAAGAATCATTGATCTAAGCAAATTGGTGGTTGTGACTCATTTAAAAAGCCCATGTTGCTCAAAAGTTGCTTGATGCTCTTTTTTCCTATACCACTTGCTAATTTACAAGACATTCTGCCATTTTGCTTGAATAGATTACAGAGGTTTTTATTTTTAGCTTTCTTGGATAAAGACTCAAAGAAGAAAATCTGTCTAACAGGACAAAATGTCTTTTTAGTTTTCACTTTTTGATTTGTTAAAAAAACAACAACAACAACAACAATTGTTAATCACTATAGCAATGTTGCCTTTTTACCCACAAAAATTCACACACACACACACACACACACACACAAGATTCAAGCTAAAAATATTTTGAGTTTAGAATTATTTAAATACTATGTTTAATTTTATTATTTGTCTCATTCCAAAAAGAATGATATATATTTTTAAAATCTATTTCTTATTAATATACTTTTCAAATCTTAACTTATAGAAAAATTAGTTTGTAAAAGTGTTTGTCATTTTTATGTCTTGGATGTTCGTGAGGTAGAAAACAACATTGATGTATAAGCTGATGCATTGCACATTTTGACTTTGAAAAATTGTCAACCGCAATGAGTTAATTTGCAATGTCCCTGTCTACAAGCAAAGTGTTATTCCTATGAGACCACTTACCATACACAGTCAGTGAGTCTATTCATCTACCTGATATTGTTGTTGTTTAGCTACTCAGTCGTGTCTGACTTTTTTGCAACCCCATGGACTGTAGCCTGCCAGGCTCCACTGAAAGGAGATTTCCCAGGCCAGAATACTGGAGTGGCTTGCCATTTCCTTCTCCAGGAGATCTTCCCAAACCAGGGATCAAACCTGATCCCCTGCATTGGCAGGCAGGTTCTTTGCCATTGAGCCACCAGGAAGGGCTTATGGTAAAAGCAACCTGAGACCCTTCTGCCACCACTCCCCCTCCCATCTGGGGAGCTGTTAACTGTTGGTGTTGGGGACACAAAAGCCCAGGCAGGTTCTTTACCACTGAGCCACCTAGGAAGCCCCTACCTGTGTACTGGCTTGATAAATAAACATCAACTTCTTCATTGTTTATAGAATAAAATCAAAGCTTACAATCCACTATTCAAAAAATTGCTTCAGTCTATATTTACTGATCTGAAATATTGTCCAAAAGATATTAAGTGAAAAAAAGCAATTTCCTGAGGTATTACCTGTGTCTGTTTGTTTAGAAAAAGATTATGCCTGTATAAGAATGAGCTCAACATTCAGAAAACTAAGATCATGGCATCTGGTCCCATCACTTCATGGCAAATAGATGGGGAAACAGTGGAAACAGTGGCAGACTTTATTTTGGGGGGCTCCAAAATCACTGCAGATCGTGATTGCAGCCATGAAATTAAAAGATGCTTGCTCCTTGGAAGAAAAATTACAACCAACCTAGACAGCATATTAAAAAGCAGAGACATTACTTTGCCAACAAAGGTCTGGCTAGTCAAAGCTTTGGTTTTTCCAGTAGTCATGTATGAATGTGAAAGTTGAACTATAAAGAAAACTCCAGCACCAAAGAATTGATGTTTTGAACTATGGTGTTGGAGAAGGCTCTTGAGAGCCCCTTGGACTGCAAGGAGATCCAACCAGTCCATCCTAAAGGAAATCAGTCCTGAATATTCACTGGATGGACTGATGCTGAAGCTGAAATTCCAATACTTTGGCCACCTGATGCAAAGAACTGACTCACTGGAAAAGACCCTAATGTTGGGAATGATTGAAAGTGGGGGGAGAAGGGGATGGCAGAGGATGAGATGGTTGGATGGCATTACTGACTCAATGGATATGAGTTTGAGTAAGCTCTGGGGGTTGGTGATGAACAGGGAAGCCTGGCGTACTGCAGTCCATGGGGTTGCAAAGAGTGGGACAGGACTGAGGGACTGAACTGAACTGAAGTGAACTGAACTGAAAGAATGAGCATAAATGGAGAAAAATACAAACCAGACTGAACTAGGGAAAGGAACTAGAAGTAGGGGAGAAAACAAAATAATTTGGTGAAAAGGAAAATTTGTTCAAAATGAGTATTCAAAGTTTCATATGTGTTTGCTATTTATATATAATTCATTTAAATCTAATTATTCCTTTCTTTCATATTCATGGTAAGGAAATATGTAACCATCCAAATGGTCAAAAACTGTTATAGTCGGTTAAAATAGCATTTAAAATATGGTTCCTATATATAGATTAATAGCATATGCATTTAAAAAGAACATTAGGAAAATATTCTGTAGAACGTTCATAATGTATATCTCTGGCTAAATCATAAGTGTACTTTATGTTATTTTTCTTGTCTGCATTTTATTTTTTAATGAGTATGTAATGCTTTTATAATGAGGGGCTAAAAATAAAGGAAAGGGATCTGAGGAGTGAGGAGTGGGGAGTGGGATGAAGAAGCTGTTGACTTTCCAGAACACTGAAAAAGTATGTCAGAAAAGTGCTGTGTGAATAAGTGGTCTTTAAATGTGTAAGATCAGCTTTGAGATTTATCTCAGAGATACTTGTCAAGAGCTGCTGGAGGCACTGAGTCATACTTTCACAGGAATCTCTTAGTAAAGGAAGGGATTGAATTCCAGAAGATAAAAACAAGTTGGTGGAAAATGGCTCCTGGGGATTTGTTCTCTTCTGGTTACGGGTTATTTCAGTTCAAGACTTTTTGATTATATATGGATATAGGAATATACCCTCATGTGATTAGAAAGATAATTTATATGGGATTAAACCCAAGAATTCATTTTCCATTTGAACAAACTTCTTAAGAACTGGTGCTACTCTGCACTTCATCACGTGTAGACCTTAGTTGGAAAACAGCTGGTGTCCCAGGAATATGAACAGAGCCTTTGAAGTTGTGTTCTCAGGATTGGAGGTGATGCTTTCCTGGCTTGTTTCTTCTCTTGGTGCCTGGACTGCAGTTGTCATTCCCTTCCTTGCCTTTAGTTCCTTCTCTTCCTTATGTTTCTACCTCCGCAGAGTTGGCAAGCTGTTCAAAAATCCATGACTTTAAAGACTGTATATGATATGTCAGCCTGCAAGGCCTTCAGAGATTTTAGGATGAGCTTCCCCAGTGGCTCAGATGGTAAAAAAAATCTGCCTGCAATGTGGGAGACCCAAGTTTGATCCCTGGCTCAGGAAGTTCCCCTGGAGAAGGAACAGACAACCCACTCCAGTATTCTTGCCTGGAGAATCCCATAGGCAGAGGAGCCTTGCTGGCTACAGTCCTTGAGGTCACAAAGAGACACGACTGATCAACTAACACCCACACATGATTAATTTCATATTATTATTGAATTATTCATATCATTTCCAAATTTTTATTATCTTTTCTTCTAAACACATTTTGTTACAACAAGACTAAAAGGTGAAGCAATTTCCTCAAGGAAGTATAGAAAGTCAGGAAGATGCTAACAAAACTGAATTTAATCTTGGGCCGCATTTAAGAGAAGCACAGAGAGAAGTTTAAACTGGAAGTTTTGACTGTGGTCAGCCCATAGAGAAGATGTTAGATTCCAAAGTCAGCCGTTAGACCACTGACTGGAAGTTTCTAACTTAGCAACCCAGGATAGGTTTGAAGAGTTTAACCTCTGCTACACGTAAAGAGATGAGAATACCAGACCATCCTACCTGTCTCTTGAGAAACCTGTATGCAGGAAGCAACGGTTAGAACCAGACATGAAACAACTGACTGGTTCCAAATTGGGAAAGGTGTACAATAAGGCTGTATACTGTCAACTTGCTGATTTAACTTCTATCCAGAGTACATCATGTGAATGAGTCACAAGCTGGAATCAAGACTGCTGAGAGAAATATCAATAACCTCAGATATGCAGATGATATACCACCCTAATGGCAGAAAGTGAAGAGGAACTAAAAAGCCTTTTGATGAGGGTGAAAGAGCAGAATGAAAAAGCTGGCTTAAAGTTCAACATTCAAAACACTAAGATCATGGCATCCAGGCCAATCACTTTCTGGCAAATAGAAGGGGAAAAGTGGAAGCAGTGTCAGATTTTCTTTCCTTGGGCTCCAAAATCACTGTGACAAACCATAAGACAAACACTAAGAAGTATGCCAGAGACATCCCAGGAGAAAGGAGCAACTAGTGATACATCAGTTCAGCCAGTTCAGTTGCTCAGTCGTGTCCAACTCTTTGCGACCCCATGAACCGCAGCACACCAGGCCTCCCTGTCCATCACCAACTCCCGGAGTTCATTCAAACTCATGTCCGTTGAGTCAGTGATGCCATCCAGCCATCTCATCCTCTGTCGTCCCCTTCTTCTCCTGCCCCCAGTCCCTCCCAGCATCAGGGTCTTTTCCAATGAGTCAACTCTTCGCATAAGGTGGCCAAAGTATTGGAGTTTCAGCTTTAGCATCAGTCCTTCCAATGAACACCCAGGACTGATCTCCTTTAGGATGGACTGGTTGGATCTCCTTGCAGTCCAAGGGACTCTCAAGGGTCTTCTCCAACACCACATATATACATATATTTGGTGAGGTGACAAAATAACTTTTCTTTATCACATGTGTGAATATACTCTCATGTATACATGCTTTGCTGACACAGGTGTGTATAGTCAATGCTATGGTTTTTCCAGTAGTCATGTACAATGTGAGAGTTGGACCATAAAGAAAGCTGAGCGCCAAAGAACTGATGCTTTCCAATTGTGGTGCTAGAGGACTCTTGAGAGTCCTTGGACAGCAAGGAGATCAAACCAGTCAGTCCTAAAGGAAATCAACCCTGAATATTAATTGGAAGGACTAATGCTGAAGCTGAAGCTCCAATCATTTGGCCACCTGATGCAAACAGCTGACTCATTGGAAAAGACCCTGATGCTGGGAAAGATTAAGGGCAGGAGGAGAAGTGGGTGACAAAGGATGAGATGATTGGATGGCCTCACCGATTCAATGGACATGAATCTGAGCAAACTCTGGGAGACAGTGAAGGACAGAGGAGCCTGGAGTGCTATAGTCCATGGGGTCACAAAAACTCAGACATGACTTAGCAACTGAACAACAACCACCACCACCTCTGCAAGGGAGATATATAAAAAGGTATAGGAGTAGTAAATAGATTCCTGAAGAGATATTTTGGGAGAGAACTGCTTTAGCATGGTGAGTGTCACCCTCTCACCCGCACAGCAGGATATGGGGTACTTAGCCCCAAGCCAGGAGAGCAGGGCATCAGTGCATCCTCCGAGAGCTTCATGTGTGTCCCCTAGAGTTGGGGAGCACACTGTGCTGGTACCGGAGGAGCCTGGGGATCCAGAGGTGTGAGAGCAGAGCAAGGAGAGAGATGATACTGCACTGGGATTTACCTGCACAACTTGAGTTTTGTCAAGATAAAGAATAAATAATAAAGGATAAGTATCTCCTGGAGACCAAATGTGGGCCAATTTAAATGAGATTTTGCCTAAGAAGGCATCACTCAGAGGGTAAGAGACTTCCATTGAGTGTTTTTATGGTTGAACTCTGGGAAAACCATAGCTCAAGTTTGGGGCAGCAGCTTAGAAAATTATTGTGTCATTTTAATCATGAGTATTCTGTTGGATCAGCAGAGAGGTATCTGAAGATTCCACCAAACTTTCCAGGAAGGAAAAAAAATTTTTCACCATCTTTCAGACCCAGAAAGCATCCATTAGCAGAATAATTGTCAAATAAGAGATAATCCTAGGGCTTCCCCGGGGACTCAGAGGTGAAGAATCTGCCTGCACTGCAGGAGACATGGATTCAATCCCTGAGTCAGGAAGATCCCCTGGAGGAAGGCATGGCAACCCACTCCAGTATTCTTGCCTAGCAAATCCCATGGACAGAGGAGCCTAATGGGCTACAGTCCACGGGGTCGCCAAGAGTCGGACACGACTGAAGCAATTTAGCACAGCACACGTGACACTACCCAAGAAATAACCCTACCATCCTACTTCTTCAACTCCTCCCTCCCTCCCTATCTGCCCTCACTATGCTATAGTAGACCCTGAAGAAATCAAAAACTGTAACTAGTGGATTGATGAGGAAGGAGGTGAGCTGGAGACAAATAGGCAATCACAGTACTTCCAGAAAGTAGCCGACCTCCCCGTAGTCAAGCCCTAGTTCAGAAGAGGAAGAGAAACAAGCCTTAACATTGAATGAAGATGTAAAAGTTGATATTTTAATTACCAAATGAAGATGGACAAAATGTAACGCTAAATAAGGAGACATATATAAGGCAGTATTTAAAAACAAGTGTTTGTAGTTATTTTGGCTTGTCTTGTATAGCGATATACTTCTCGTTATTGGTTGTCCCAGCTGAGCCTGGCTGGCATTTGCCATGGTTCTTACACGGAGTATCTAAAATTAATCATTTGGTTCTAGGCCAAATTGTCAAAGACCCACTTGTTTTGAAGCCAATTTGCCAAATGACCAATCCACTCAATGGCTATTTCACTGAAAACCAATTCACCCAACACCAACTTGCCGCATCTACTTGTTTCCTTTAACAGTTTCATTTTAATGGACTATTTCATTTTTTTTTTAATAAGAGAACACTCTTAAGGAACATTTAATTGATTGCTGCCCTCATTCCCTAGGGTCTGAGAGGAGAAACTGAGGAGCAGAGAATATACAAAGTTTCTCTGTCTATGTGGGCATGTGTATGTAATCTATAAATACAATACATAACATATACATATTATTCAATACTACATCATATATAGTGGGTGTATGTATATATTGGGGCTTCCCAGGTGGTGCTGGGTAAAGAACCCACCTGCCAAGGCAGGAGACATAAGAGATGTGGGTTCGTTCCCTGGCTTAGGAAGATTCCCTGGAGGAGGGCAACCCACTCCAGCCTTCTTGCTGGAGAATCCCATGGACAGTGGAGCTTAGCAAGCTATGGTCCTTGGGGTTGGAGAGAGTCAGACACAACTGAAGCGACTTAGCATGCATGCATGTATATATTATCATTTATCTCATTCAGCTGACATTATTAGGTTACATATATACTCCCTTGTTAAATTATGAACTGCTAAACTTTACATGGCAACCCACTCCAGTGTTCTTGCCTGGAGAATCCCAGGGACAGGGTAGCCTGGTGGGCTGCCATCTATGGGGTCGCACAGAGTCAGACACAACTGAAGTGACTTAGCAGTAGCAAAATCACTGCAGATGGTGATTCCGGCCATGAAATTAAAAGATGCTTACTTCTTGGAAGGAAAGTTATGACCAACCTAGACAGCATATTAGAAAGTAGAAACATTACTTTGCCAACAAAAGTCTATCTAATCAAGGCTATGGTTTTTCCAGTAGTTATGTATGGATATGAGAGTTGGACTATAAAGAAAGCTGAGTGCTGAAGAATTGATGCTTTTGAACTGTGGTGTTGGAGAAGACTCTTGAGAGTCCCCTGGACAGCAAGGAGATCCAACCAGTCCATCCTAAAAGAGATCAGTCCTGGGTGTTCATTAGAAGGTTTGATGCTGAAGCTGAAACTCCAATACTTTGGCCACCTGATGTGAAGAGCTGACTCATTTGAAAAGATCCTGATGCTGGGAAAGATTGAGGGCAAGAGGAGAAGGGGACAACAGAGGATGAGATGGTTGGATGGCATCACCGACTCAATGGACATGGGTTTGGGTGGACTCCGGGAGTTGGTCATGGACAGGGAGGCCTGGTGTGCTGCGATTCATGGGGTCGCAAAGAGTCGGACATGACTGAGTGACTGAACTGATCTGAACTGAAAGTTAGGAACCACATTTTTAGGCCATCAAGTGCCTAAGTGTCATGACTGGTACGAAGTTAGATAAATGAGTTAATGAATAAATGAGAGAGTGAATGAACTACTCATTGCAAACACTCTCAGCAAAGTTGCAAGTGGAAGCTATAAGTCTTGTCTGAAAAAAAAGCAATTGTCCAGAAACCCTGGGTCCTCATCTACAAATCAAACTTATCAAAGTCATTTATGGTTTTGAGTCAGTCTTCACCTAGATGCCTGGAGACCCGGGTTTAATCTCTAGGTTGGGAAGATCACCTGGAGAAGGGAATGGCCATGCATATTTATATACACACCCAAAGCTGAAATAGCATCTTCCTAAATTATATTTTTAATCTTACTTCTTTCACCAAATTCATAAGCCCTATATCTTTCCTTCTTTATAATTCTTCTGTATCATCTCATAGTTTATCTTCATCACATAAAAATTGTACCCCAGTCTAAATTTTGTTTTTAATGACTTTCATTCCTCTTTTCACCCATTTGAGGTTAATTTATTTTCTCTTTATTTGCTCTAACTCTCTACACTTTTTTGAAATGAATCACCTAAAACTCTGTCAGATTTTTTTTTTAATAGTCAAATCAAAAGCAGAAGCCACAAGTTCTGATTTCTACCAATTCTCATAGATCTATTTAACAGAAAAAATCCAGTACATGCTGGTACATATCATCTACACTCATAATTTGCCTATGTATTTAAGGAGTTATTTTTTTTTAATTAACATTGACGTCTTTGTTGTTGTGGTTGTTCAAATGCTAAGTCATCATGTCCAACTCTTTGCAACCCCATGGAGTACCTCTTTCCTGTCTTTTGACCACCTCCCAAAGTTTGCTCACTCATGTTCACTGAGTTAGTGGTGCCATCCAACCATCTCATCCTCTGTTGTCCCCTTCTCTTCCTGCCCTCAATCTTTGCCAGCATCAGGGTCTTTTCCAATGAGTTGGCTTTTCACATCAGGTGGCCAAAGTACTGGAGCTTCAGCTTCAGCGTCAGGACTTTCAATGAATATTCAGGGTTGATTTCCTTTAGGACTGACTGGTTTGATTTCATTGCTGTTCAAGGGACTCTCAGGAGTCTTCTCTAGCACCACCATTCACAAGCATCCATTCTTCAGCGCTCAACCTTCTTTATGGTCCTTATGGCCCAACTCTCACATCCATACATGACTACTGGAAAAACCATAGCTTTGACTGGATGGACCTTTGTTGGAAAAGTGATGTCTCTGCTTTCTATTACAGTGTCTCAGTTTGCTGTAGCTTTTCTTCCAAGGAGAGTCTTAAATCCATCCTCCATTTTACAATGGAGCCAATAAGGTCCAGAGAAATTGTATGAGTTCCCTAAAATCACACAGCACATACAGATAAAACCAACACTGGAAGCCAGGTCACTTAAAAATTCAATGTTCTTTCCAGTCCAAAATATTGCCTTCCTTACTAAAGACAAAAATATAATGTTTAAGGTTGGAATTCTACCAAGACAACCCCTTTTCAGAGCTACATTACAGGAAGCGCATATTATTGGGGTTCTTTTGTTGTACAAGTGGGACTGTAAGACATATATGACACAATAGTAATATCGGGGGCAAAATTCAAAGGTTTCAATCTATTGTTGCTACATTATGCTTAAAATCAAAAAATTATTTGGTTGAGCTAAATACTATAAAATGTAATTATAGTTCTTTGTAACAACTCAGCAGAACTGGAGCTATATTTTTCTGTCTTAGCTCACCAAAACCCTGGAAGATATTCAAGAAGAGTTGATTTCATTTAGAATTAACTGGTTTGATCTCCTTGCTGTCCAAGGGGCTCTCAAGAGTCTTCTCCAGCACTGCAATTTGAAAGCATTGTATAACAAGTAGCATACATCATTTCTTTTAGATTCTAGCCATCAGTGATCAGAAAATGTGGCCAATTTGGACTCATTAATAATCAGTGTCAATTGCCAAAGTTTAATTGATCTTGTGTGTATCAAATAAAGCTGGGCACTAATTATTTATATACCTATATATATATCATAAATACTTATGGTTTATTATACTGTAGCCTATATATTTCTGTCTTAGGGAGATAAAACTACTGCTCTGAACCACCAGCTTTTCCAGTTTAATCTGAATCTGACTTTTTGTCATCTTTATTTTTAGTTTATAAACTGCTCGAGAAGGGATTTTTTTCCCTCTTGATTCCTGGCTGAAGTTGAAACTGAGATTACGGAAATACCTCAAGTGGTTATTTCTATCCACACTGAAAGGAGAAATTTAGGGATATTTAGCTGAACATTCAAATGTTTCAGCTCTTATCCTTCACTATTAATAATACCATCATCTGTCTTTCACACAGAAAAAAATCTTTAACTTCAACTTGAGAATTTTATATCTTTTTCATTTCTTTATAGAGTCTTCCTGGAGTGAGTCATAAAAATGTAGGTTACAAAGTACACGCACAAATATGTGTATTAGTCTTGAAGTGGGATCACTAAAGATCCAAACTGAAGGATGCCTAGGCTCAGGGTCTTTCCAAAATTCTGTTCCCATTTAGGACAAAAGGAGAGGGACAAATTACTTATAATCTCAGACTCTGATCCTTATCTCTTCTCTGTACTATGAGAATTCAGTTAATTTGATAATGGTAGGTGGTAGTCACAGAAAAGTGGTCTAAGGCTCCAAAATTAGCTTTTAAAAGCCTTTGGCTTTTAATCCTAAGTGCCTTTCACTCATCTTAACAAGTTTAAATTTGGATATGAGCATTTTAAAAAAAAAAGAATTGTAAATTACATAGCCAACATGGTGTTACCAGCATTCTACCAAATTACTCACTATCCGCTCATAAAGTGAGGTGATGGGTGGTATCATTTCCTGTGTGGGTGTAGCTAAGTTAAGGTGGGGTTTCAGAGTTTTAGTTTTATCCTTTAATATCCTTCTATCATCATAGACATGTTCTTATCTCACTGTCTTCATAAATTTCACTTTAAACTTCTGAACATAAAGATTATCTTACTAAAAGGAAAAACGAGTTGTCAAGTTTCTTTATTTTCAAGTAGAATTCTGATCAAAATGCTGAGTCTTTGCTGAAACTTAGCAAAAAATGTATTTTGGTTTATGGACGTCTCTGTTGGAATAAATGGATTCAGTTGAGAGTCTCAAATCCTTGTGTGAATTCACAAGCCGCTTTGACCCTTCACCCACCCCCTTCTCTCTGCCTTCACCCTTTCCTGTAATAGTCACTGACTCACCCAATTTCCAGGCTGACATAAACCTTAGAAATTGGTCATGGAGTCCAATTCTTCACTTTACAGAAAAGGAAAGCTGAAGCCCACAAAGTTTAAGAGATGTTCCCAACATGACCCAACTAGCTAATGGTAATGTCTTTTTTTTTTAAGAAAACTTAGTAAGCTAAGTTTGACACCTACTTTGTTAGGCACTTTCCTATCCATTCTTACAGAGTAACTTAATCTTCTTCTATCATAACATTTATAATACAGCATTCAATCTATTTATTTATCTGATATTATTATTTCTAGGACTGCTGCAACAAAGTACCACAAACCTGAGGACTTTAAAACACATAAATTTATTCTGTCACAGTTCTGGGTGCCAAAGACCAAAATCAGTGTTTCAGCACGGCCACATTCCCCATTTCTTGCTTCTTTCAGCTGCTGGTGGTCCTTGGCGTTCCTTGGCTTACCGTCCACGTGTCCCCAGTCATGCCCAACCCTTTGTAACCCCATGGACCGTAGCCCACCAGACTCCTCTGTCCATGGAATTTTCCAGGCAAGAATACTGCTGGTGCTTCTGCTGCTGCTAAGTCGCTTCAGTCGTGTCCAACTCTGTGCGACCCCACAGACGGCAGCCCACCAGGCTCCCCCGTCCCTGGGATTCTCCAGGCAAGAACATTGGAGTGGGTTGCGCAGTGGGTTACCATTTCCTACTTCAGGGGATCTTCCCAACCCAGGAATCGAACTCTTGTCTCTTGCGTCTTCTGCATTGGCAGGTGGATTGTTTATCAGTGCGCCACCTGTGAATCCTGGCTTATAGTAGAGTAACTCTAATCTCTATTTCAGTCTTCACATGGCCGTTTTCTCTGTATCTTCTCCTATTCATATAAGGACAATCTAAACCCAGGAAGATTTCATCTTAAGATTCTTAAATAATTATTTCGGCAAGGACACTATTCCAAAGTAAGATCACATTCTGAGGTTGCTGGTGGACATGAATTGTGGGTGGATACTATTATCCAAACACTTTTCAGTTTTCTTCACTGGATTATAAATTCTATGCGGGAAGGAATTATATCCACATGGCCACCACCACAGTCAGCCTGGCACATAGCATACACTTAAGAAATAACTGTGGAAGGAATACTTTCCTTCCTCTCAATTTTTACCAAGATTTTCTATCACATTGTCATTTTCTCCAGCAACCTCAGTGCTCACTTCCACTTAATCCTTGAAAATTAACTCATGCTTCAGCCTGAAAACTAAATAAGGAATATTGAATCACCTGGAAGAAATCCCAGCTGACATTACTATTCACATAGCTCTACCTGATTTGTTAGTAAGAGATTTACATCATTCTGGCTTATATTATACTTGAATATTTCTTTAATAATTTCTTTAAGAGCAAATATTATATCTTTTTCTCTTTATATCCTCTGGAAGAGAACCACAACTCAGCATAGATTTTCATTAAACATTCGTTTAATATGTAAATCTGAATTATTTACTGACATGTATTCAGCTGTATTAGAAAGAGTCAGGTTTATTCAAATTCAAAGGAGTTAGCTGTATTCCTTTTTACTTCAGAAAAGCAAAAAATCCCAAAACTTTCTTCCTCAAAGTGCTAACAGGTATTTCTATTCTTTGATTTAAATTTTTCTAAAACCTGTAAATGCCAAAATCTTCAAATTTAAATACCCTACAAGTACTTAGTTTCACTTGTTTCCTTTATTCCATTGAATCTGTCTTCACATTCAGGTAAATTCAGCAATGGTATCCATATATATGTGTGTGTGTGTGTGTGTGTGTTTGCATATATATTATATATATAATCAATAATGGTTATCACTAATTTTTTCAAAGTCATTATTAATCTTTTCCATGTAGACACGAGTGCTGCCAAGATAATTACACTATATTCACAAATTTACATCATGATGTGTTATCAGCATTTCATCAGGAAAACAAAATATTTTAGGTATCTTAGGCAGGAAGAAACTTAACCAAAATTTTGTGCTTACAAACCTGACGGAAGGGCAAGGGCCAGAGAAGCCTCCGCTAGCATAGCACTGCCATGGACTCAATCAGAAAATTGCTTCTGTGCCCCAGGTTAGGGTTCTCACTTAACTGCCTCCAGTGCTCACAGATGTCTGCAGGTCTGAGACAAGTGATGATAAGCAGTGGAACATCCAGAGATCATTGCAAAGCCTCACTTCCATCACTGCCCAATTATTTGCCTGCCAATCCTAGTAAAATGATAGTATGGTTTCTACCCAGTTGTATGCTAAAATTATCTAACAACTGACTCACTGGACAGGAATAAAATGCTGATTTGTAGTACTTACCAACTTCCTTAAAGTAAATACTCCCACCAGGGCTGACTTAAAGCTCCCAAATACAGAGCTGGATCAGTTCAGTTCAGTTCAGTCACTCAGTCATGTCTGACTCTGCGACCCCATGAACCGCAGCACGCCAGGCCTCCCTGTCCATCACCAACTCCCGGAGTCCACCCAAACCCATGTCCATCAAGTCAATGATGCCATCAACCATCTCATCCTCTGTCATCCCCTGATCCTCCTGCCCTCAATCTTTCCCAGCATCAGGGTCTTTTCCAATGAGTCAGCTCTTCACATCAGGTGGCCAAAGTATTGGAGTTTCATCCTCAACATCAGTCCTTCCAATGAACACCCAGGACTGACCTCCTTTAGAATGGACTGGTTGGATTTCCTTGCAGTCCAAGGGACTCTCAAGAGTCTTCTCCAGCACCACAGTTCAATAGCATCAATTCTTTGGCACTTAGCTTTCTTTATACTCCAACTCTCATATCCATACCTGACCACTGAAAAACCATAGCCTTGACTAGACGGACCTTTGTTGGCAAAGTAATGTCTCTGCTTTTCAATATGCTGTCTAGGTTGGTCATAACTTTCCTTCCAAGGAATGTCTTTTACTTTCATTGCTGCAATTGACATCTGAAGTGATTTTGAAGCCCAGAAAAATTAACTCAGCCACTGTTTCCACTGTTACCCCATCTATCTGCCATGAAGTGATGGGACCAGATGCCATAATCTTAGTTTTCTGAATGTTGAACTTTAAGCCAAATTTTTCACTCTTTTTCACTTTCATTAAGAGGCTCTTTAGTTCTTCTTCACTTTTGCCATAAGGGTGGTGTCATCTGCATATCTGAGGTTATTGATATTTCCTCCAGCAATCTGGATTCCAGCTTGTGCTTCTTCCAGCCCAGCGTTTCTCATGATGTACTCTGCATAGAAGTTAAATAAGCAGGGTGACAATATACAGCCTTGACATACTCCTTTTCCTAATTGGAGCCAGTCTGTTGTTCCACGTCCAGTTCTAACTGTTGTCTCCTGACCTGCATACAGATTTCTCCAGAGGCAGGTCAGGTGGTCTGGTATTCCCATCTCTTTCAGAATTTTCCACAGTTTGTTGTGATCCACACAGTATAAGGCTTTGGCATAGCCAATAAAGCAAAAATAGATGTTTTTCTGGAACTCTCTTGCTTTTTCCATGATCCAGCAGATGTTGGCAATTTGATCTCTGGTTCCTCTGCCTTTTCTAAAACCAGCTTGAACATCTGGAAGTTCATGGTTCATGTATTGCTGAAGCCTGGCTTAGAGAATTTTGAGCATTACTTTACTAGCATGTGAGATAAGTGCAATTGTGTGGTAGTTTGAGCATTCTTTGGCATTGCCTTTCTTTGGAATTGGAATGAAAACTGACCTTGTCCAGTCCTGTGGCCACTGCTGAGTTTTCCAAATTTGCTGGCATATTGAGTGCAACACTTTCACAGCATCATCTTTCAGGATTTGAAACAGCTCCACTGGAATTCCATCACCTCCACTAGCTTTGTTCGTAGTAATGCTTTCTAAGGCTCACTTGACTTCACATTCCAGGATGTCTGGCTCTAGGTGAGTGATCACACCATCGTGATTATCTGGGTCATGAGGATCTTTTTTGTACACTTCTTCTGTGTATTCTTGCCACCTCTTCTTAATATCTTCTGCTTCTGTTAGGTCCCTACCATTTCTATCCTTTATTGAGCCCATCTTTACATGAAATGTTCCCATGGTATCTCTAATTTTCTTAAAGAGATCTCTAGTCTTTCCCTTTCTATTGTTTTCCTCTATTTCTTTGCATTGTTTGCTGAGGAAGGCTTTCATATCTCTCCTTACTATTCTTTGGAACTCTGCATTCAAATGGATATATCTTTCCTTTTCCCCTTTGCTTTTCACTTCCCATCTTTTCACAGCTATTTGTAAGGCCTCCTCAGACAGCCATTTTACTTTTTTGCATTTCTTTTTCTTGGGGATGGTCTTGATCCCTGTCTCCTGTACAATGTCATGAACCTTCATCCATAGTTCATCAGGCACTCTGTCTATCAGCTGGATAGGGATACGCAGTTGGCTTCTTTGAGTCTTATGAAACAAGTCAGCACATCTCTGCCTCTTTTCTGCCTTACAAATATTATAAAATGTATCTTACTGATAGTCTTCCCTGGTGGCTCAGTGATAAAGAATCCACCTGCAAATGCTGGAGACATGGGTTTCAATCCCTGGGTTGGGAAGATACCCTAGAGAAGGAAATGGCAACCCACCCCAGTATTCTTGCCTGGGGAATCCCATGACAGAGGAGCCTGGCTGGTTACAGCCCATAGGGTTGCAAACAGTTGGACACAACTTAGCGACTGAACAACAACAATGACAACCTTAACTGATGGGCCATAATACAAACTCAGAACCCTGTTGACAAAAAAGAGAGAGAAATGTGTGTTTTACACTTCCAGCCCCTGCAGTTCAGGGTAAAGCAAACAAGGAGGTACAAAGTGGGGGAAGGGCCAACACAGATTTTTCTCGTTCACAGTACGGACATACTAATGTTAGATACCATTTTTCCTTTTCATACAAATGACAAAAACAAATCCTTGGTGATTTCATCAGCCTCATGGCTCAGTTCCCAAATGATACTAAAGCTTTGCATGGCTCATTTGGAAACTAGTGTTTAAGCAGGCACATCAACATGAATTTTGGCTAACACTTATGGAGCAGTTATAATGTGCTGTGTTAGCCACCCAGTTGTATCAGACTCTTTGCAACCCCATGGACTCTGGCCCCCTAAGCTACTCCGTCCATGGGATTCTCCAGGCAAGAATACTGGAGTGGATTGCCATTTCCTTCTCCAGGGAATCTTTCACAATGGGCTAGAATAACGTGCCATGTATAATATGCTAGGTTTTATTTTTAGCTTTACATGCATTATTTCATTTAGTCTTCACACAATTTCATGTGATAGGTTTACTATTATACTAATTTCACAGATGAAGAAACTCAGATTATATAGTTAACTAAAATGCCCCAGATCACAGGTACTGAATAGCAGCATGTTTCAAACTCAAGCAGTCTGACTCCAGAGCAGCTGCACTTACCTTATTAAAATATTTTACCTTAAAAACACAGTATTTCATGTATTGTTTTTGCTTCTGAGTACCATGCTTGCTATGAGATGCCTGAAAGCATCAAGTATGTCTTAGAATCTACATACTGAAATATTTTTAGGACTATGTTGCTTCTTAGCAATCATCTGATGCTATTTGGAAATACTGTAATAAGCATCTGTCTAAAAGGGGGGGAAAATGTATACTTTACAATAATTTGACCATGAAGAATCTTCTTTTTCGTTTCTCTCATTGCTACCTAAAAGTTTGATCCTTTTCATTCTTCTGATTTACATGAATATATTCTCTTAGTTCATAAGCTGGGCCTCCCTGGTGGTTCCCATGGTAGTAAAGAATCCTCCTGTGATGCAGGAGACCCGGGTTCAATCCCTGGGTCAGGAAGATCCCCTGGAGAAGGGAATGGCAACCCACTCCAGTATCCTTGCCTAGAGAAGCCCATGGACAGAGAAGCCTGGTGGGCTACAGTACATGGGGTCACAAAGAGTCAGACACAACTGAGTGACTGAGCCTGCTTATAATTCTCTTATTAAGTGTTAACGAGCTTGTCGTACATGAAAGAATTTTAAAATGTGCATAATTTTCAAAAAGGAAAAAATATGGTGGAGAAACAGTATTCCATCTTCTTTTTAGTAAATGCAAATTTACTAAAGATTTTATGTGTCCACGTGTAGGGACTGGTCTCCACGTATAAATTGTGTCTTTACACATTACTTAGTCACCTCTATTTTTTTCTAGTGCTTTGTCTTGCTTAATGCAGCAAAATATCACTCAGCTTTCATGTCACACTCACATGGCTTGCATTCCCTTTTCTTGATTCTGTTTTGAAGGCAAGCAAGCAAGCATCCCTCTTTATTATAAACCATTAAATGAGAATTTAGTCAGTGTGCTTTTTACCTGTGTAATTTCAAGTTAATTGGATGGCTGCACGTTTGTTCAAACCAAAGTAATTGTGCTTTCTCTCTCCTTCAGTCAATCCTCAGGTTAAGAATGAATAAATAAAAGGACATATTTGTGGGAGAGGAGCTGTCTCCTGAAGAGTGGTGGGCTAATTTCAGGGGCAGGTGCTGTCCATGTGGGATGCCATATTTAGTCTGGCCATGCTTTTGCCAAGGCACACAATATTTGTGCCAACTCACTGCCTCTAATGCTCTCAGTGCTTGTCAAACACAACAGTGTGTTTCTCAGCTATGCAATAACCTGGTTGAGACCAGCAGAGTTTCAGATGTACAAAAACATTGCTAGATATACAGAAGCCTGAGGTTTGTATTTCTTTAACCAACTTCAATTTGATGGTCAACCCAATCGTCCAGAGATAGGCTAAGACAGAAATTCTGAGTGATCGTTACATTTTTTTTTTAATGGAAAAAACAGCACTATGCTGTTTAACTGACCTGTTTGCCAGGAGAAATTCAAAATTTTAAGAATCAGAGACACGTTTCTCCTGAGCACTAGAACAAGCAAGCTTTTCTTCTCTTCCAGAGGTATTTAAAATTTGCTGGGTTTCTCTGATATCTCAGCTGGCTGAGATAATAGCTATTTGGTGTTAAACCAGATTAGTTTAATTTAATTTGACATTCATATTATAAATCATTGCTGAAGGTTGAAGAAAGCAAATGTGAACTATTGAGCACGAAAGTCAATAAGACTGACAAACCAGTTTCAAATGCTAGCAAAAGTTAATCTCTAAGCCAGATGACATCAAGATTAACCCCAGCTGATATTAATGCACACAAACACATACACAAATAATTAAATAGGTTTAATGACGGTAAGCGGTGTCTCCTATCTCATCACAAACTGCTATGTCTGGGAATAAATGAGTATTTATCCTTTCTTGAATTCTGCTCTGGCCAGTGGCCATTGGAGAATGTACATCAAAATTAGAAGAGATAGGAGGTGGGACTTGGTTCCAAATTGATCTAAATAATGATAGCAAGCTTAAAAGCTGCCCCCTGCCCCCACTTTTAAGGTTCGAGGTTGTCTGCTTTTAAGGGTAAAAGAAAACATTCAAGCAAATAACAGGAAGCCAGACAACAGCTCAGAGAAAACCTTGTGTGATTTGATTCCTTGACAGCATTGCATTACCTTCTACAGAATGCGGAGTTCACCCCTGCCACATGCATAAAATGGAAATGAGAAGGGAAATAAATCCCTTTGCCACACCTCTGTTCTGTCTTAGGAAATATCCTCAGTGCTTCTGTTTGCTGTCTTACCCAGAGCCTCTATGTGATCACATTGAATAGGGCACATGCCACGGAGGGTCAAAATTGAATGTGTGCTGGCTTGACCCATCTCTTCGCAAATCCCAGATTTGTTTCATCTTAAATGAAACACCTACATGAAGGATATCTATGGCTTTTCAAACCCAGAGTCACTTGCTCCCTAATCATGTTGTCTTCTTGAGAATTTTGAGGCAGCTTTCTGCAAGATGCCATCAAGTATACTCTTAGCAGAGTCAGCAAAATGCATAGGTTAAGAAAAGCTATTCTGGTGATGTGCTTCCAAAACACAGTGATAGGACAGCTATTGGATAGATATTCTGAAAGGGGAAAAATGGAAGAAATAAAAATAGAAGAAATTGGAACTGGTCTAAAACAAGCTCCAAACACAGCAGGGCAAATTCTATTAGGTTTTCAAGGCTTGGAGATGACCCTCTGTGGCTCAATTTTTTGTGTTCTGTTCTTTGGGCCCTCCAGAGTCACTCTCAATGGGCTCCCTGTCTTGGAAGCATAGCACTCCACTCTCTACTTCCATAAGCACATGGAGCTCTATCTGCGTTTATGTATCTATGTTCACATTTCCTATTATTTATAAAGACACTAGTTGTTGGATTAAGGCCCACCCAAATCCAACATTCTGAAAGAGATGGGAATACCAGACCACCTGACCTGCCTCTTGAGAAACCTGTATGCAGGTCAGGAAGCAACAGTTAGAACTGGACATGGAACAACAGACTGGTTCCAAATAGGAAAAGAAGTACAAGGCTGTATATTGTCACCCTGCTTACTTAATTTATATGCAGAGTACATCATGAGAAACGCTGGGCTGGAAGAAGCACAAGCTGGAATCCAGATTGCCAGGAGAAATATCAATAACCTCAGATATGCAGATGACACCACCCTTATGGCAGAAAGTGAAGAGGAACTAAAAAGCCTCTTGATGAGAGTGAAAGAGGAGAGTGAAAAAGTTGGCTTAAAGCTCAACATTCAGAAAACAAAGATCATGGCATCTGGTCTCATCACTTCATGGGAAATAGATGGGGAAACAGTGGAAACAGTGTCAGACTTTATTTTGGGGGGCTCCAAAATCACTGCAGATGATGAGTGTAGCCATGAAATTAAAAGACGCTTACTCTTTGGAAGGAAAGTTATGACCAACCTAGATAGCATATTGAAAAGCAGAGACATTACTTTGCCAGCAAAGGTCCATCTAGTCAAGGCTATGGTTTTCCCAGTGGTCATGTATGGATGTGAGAGTTGGACTGTGAAGAAAGCTGAGCACCGAAGAATTGATGCTTTTGAACTGTGGTGTTGGAGAAGACATTACCAGATATCAATCCAGTGTATTTTCTAAGTATGCCTGGCTATGGATGATGACTTAATGAGTAACTTTGCAAGCATGTTTGCTTTATAAGATTACTTATTTATGATCAAGTACCAAGTTTTTGATTACTGAGTCAAAGTGTAGAATTGGATCCAATTAATTTGTCTCCACAAGATACAAAGGTTACCCCTGTGCCTCTCCATTCTAAACTCAATGCCTGGTAATACCGCCTCTGAGTACTTTAATTAAGATAACTACAATAAAAATATTTTTATATAAAAGAAGGCATTACTTTTTTTTTAACAAGAAAGTGACCTTTTGCTTTTTTTCCCTGTTTACACAATATATTATTAAACAGCCTCAGAAGTTGAATGAGTTTAAACCCAGGGACCTATAATGATATCTACAATCATTTTTTCCAATAGTTTCAGGGTTCAAGTTAACTTATTGCCACATAATATGAGTCAGAGTGCAAAGGGAGGCAAGTTCTACATGTTGCTTTTTATGTAGATAAAGCCCTAAATCAGCATACTGGTGCTACCTGGGGTGCCACATAACTTAAAATAGATAGTAAAATTATAAAATGAGATTACCTCTATAATTGGTTCTATTTAACTTGTATCACTGTAGTATGTGTTACACCTGAATAACCAGGGGAAGTATTGATAAGTTCTGTGTCTGTTTATCTGTGTATGTTTTCAAATATATAGGTGTCCTGGAAACTTGAAACATAACCTTCTGTGTCAACACCAGGGTTTTCTAGAACTTTTCAGAATGTATTTACTCTTAACTGCATTATGCAAAAAACTATTGCCATATATATATTAATTCATTAACAGGAAGAACAGTGTCACAATGACCTTGATACTGTTATTTTAGAAATGTATCTGTTGATTTGTAGTGTTTTATGAAGAACAAATTAGTCAAAATAGAAAGTTACTACAGCTACTGCATATGCTGTATATTTGTATAACTGAGAGATGCTCAATTAAGTTAAACCAGGTAAAGGAAGTATCTCATGTCCAGTGAAATGAGTTCTAGGAAACTGAACTCTACAAAATTGAATTAACATCTGAGTTCTGCTATGGAAGACAAGACTTTGCCTCTGTCTGGACTTCGGTTTGGACAACTGCAATAAATAAGGAAGAGGCACACAAGATATCTTCTAAGACCTATTCAAAGCTTGTAGTGCTGTCATGCTATGCAAAGGACATCAGCAGCAGCAAAGCTTTAGCATGAAAGGATTCAGTGACAATAACCAATATATTAAGCTGTAATTATAATTACCAACCAAATGTGCAATATACACAGACATTCTTTTATTTCCTTCTTTATGTGTGGGTATCGAGGTAGCCAAATATTCATAGTATTAAAGTCTGTATCATGTTTTTATACTTAGTGATCAACAAAATAGTGGAAGTTGTTATTACACAGCCCAGTCATTAAGTTATGGGCCTCTAGGATTGCTTTCTCAAAACCATTCCCCAAAGTAGAGCTTTATAGACTAAGAAGAAGAAAATGAAAAGCTCACTTCAAAATCAGAGGATCACATTATTTACTTTGCTCATTCTCTCATTATATTTCTGGTTCTGCCTCCCTTATGAAGCCTTTTCTGATGTTTCCAACTCAGAGTTCTCTCTCTCTCTCTGTCCCTCTCTCACTGTCTCTCCCTCCTTCTCTGCTTTTCTATATCGCTCTTCTATAATTCTACTTCCTTCATGCACCTTATAATTTCAAAGCACTTAGCTTTCCTCTCTTTAATTAGCACTGGGTAATTTTCCTAATATCTCCTACCAAATTTTAAATCCTTTTTGAGGGTAGGATTTTCTTTTATCATCTGCATATTGCTCAAAATACTTCATATCTTAGCAGTAAGCATTATGTTAGTTGTTGAATTGAATCAATACTAATCTAATTAATGAGCTCAACATTGTTATTTCCTATGAGAGTATTTATGAGTGAGTGGTGATACCAAGCTACCCCAATAGGTCTTAAGTGATGCAATTACGCAGGAGCCCAAAATACAATCCACATTTTTTTATTTGATTCTCATGGTACATCTGAATGACATAAGCTGTGTTTATGAAGTCATGGGAACCATGAAAACACTTGTACCAGTGAACAAAGATGGTCTTGTGACATGCCTCTCCTAAGATTACATTGTGGAATCACGAGTAGACTTACAGATCTACCAGGTGAAAAAAGAGCATACGCCCACATCTGCTGCTCTCACAGAAACAGTTGTGTTTACCCTGAACTGTGGGGTCTACCTTTCTTACTCACCACTACTCTGTAATATCTGGATGAGCAGAAACCTTGGAGGCGACTTTTTGTGAAAAGCTTGAAAAGGACCTTTTAGACCACAGATAGCATACAGATAAAATCAGGGTCACCGTTTTCTAATCACAACACTTCTCCAGGGAATTTGTTATTCTTACACAAGTTGTGGGTTCGATCCCTAGGTCGGGAAGATCCCATGGAGGAGGGCACAGCAAAACACTCCAGTATTCTTGCCTGGAGACTCCCCATGGACGGAAGAGCCTGGCGGGCTACAGTCCCATAGGTTCACAAAGAGTTGGACACGACTGAAGTGACTTAGCACACGTGCATACAAGTAAATGCAAATCAGTTATAAAACATTTTAAGTTGCTAAAATTAAACCTGCCTTTAGCTATAAGGTTAGGCAAGATTTGATTAAGATATTTTGCTAAATAACTCAATGAAGTCATGACTTAAAATGCCCAACCTGTGTTTTGCAGACAGAAGTTTATAATATGCCATGAAGAAGAAAACAATATTTCACATCATATATAAAATGTGATTTTCACAAATCTTTGAAAAACTGTCTTTACATAAATTGAAACATAATCTATAGAACATTTAAGTGAGTCAATTTATGGTCTTTTGGGCTTTATAAGGTCTCATTTAAACCACTTTGGTTCTATATTGTTTTACAGTTAAGTTTCACCATCAACAAATCAAATGAAAGCAAAATCCTGACAAACATACCTGCCAAATTTTGCCCCAAACTGAAAATAGTGTAAGTTTTTGTATTGTGCAAAACTTGTTTGGCCTGCTGTGGAGGACTTTCTGAGTTATGAGTAGAGAAAATGTTAGGAAGGTTACAGCCATATGGTTCGCATACCCATGGAATGATAAAACAAAGGACCTTACTTTGTTGTGTAGGAGTTTGATGAATCTGTATTCTGTTGCTAAGCTAGATCAGATTGGGGAGGCTTATTGCTTTTGAATAAGTGCAATGCTCATGCTAAGTGCAATTATTTGTATATGTTAGAAAATCCTGGTTAAATGAAAGAATGTAATAAAGCTCAGATAATAAGAAAACAATCTAATTAAGACTAAGTTGGAAACACCTATGAATCATGGGCAACATCTCTGATACCTCACTTTATCTGAATCTACATAAACCTACTCCACCATCAAAATTTAATGCCAGTTTACTTCCTTTACACATCTCTCTTGACCTCCTTTCTCAAAATTTCTACAAAGCTATGCCATTCAGACTGTACAACTTAGCAAAATTCAATGGGTATGATATTTCTTCTTCATCTGTTTTGTCTTGCTCCACATTTGGGGGGATTATAAGTTTCTTGAAGAGAGATCGTATTTCTTTGCTTTGTGTATTTTTCAAAGTGACTCGGAGAAGGCAACGGCACCCCACTCCAGTACTCTTGCCTGGAAAATCCCATGGATGGAGGAGCCTGGTAGGCTGCAGTCCATGGGGTCGCTAAGAGTCGGACATGACTGAGCGACTTCACTTTCACTTTTCACTTTCATTGGAGAAGGAGATGGCAACCCACTGCAGTGTTCTTGCCTGGAGAATCCCAGGGATGGGGAAGCCTGGTGGGCTGCCGTCTATGGGGTCACATAGAGTCGGACACGACTGAAGCAACTTAGCAGCAGCAGAGTGACTAGTGCAGAGTAGTTCCCTGTTAAATGTATAAATTCAAACTTCCTGAAAAGAAATCATGTCTTGGTAAAAGGCACTCCAAATTATTAACCTTTTTTATTGGTAAAAATCCATGTACCCATGGGATATCTTATTTGCAGTAAATCCTAGTGGAATATTTGTGTGATTTTAATGACTACCTGAGGTCTACATTACCTCATATGCATCATGACACAAATATATGGGGCGGGGAGAGAAAGGTAATTATAAGCTTCAGGTGTTTTGAACGCCTTTTCTTGTATGCAGCTGCTGTTATCTCTACTTATTGTTGATGTATCATTTTACATTCTGGCAGCAATGATGATTCCTAATTATATACAGGAAAATAAACTGTAATATGTATTTAATACAAATAGTCTGTAGTTTGGGAAGTCATGTCAAATGGTTAATCATGTTTAAGACTAACAGTACCAGGTTGAGGGGCAGAAATCTACTGGGAAAAGACAACTTCCTCTTTTCTTTATCTTGATTTAAAATGTAATCTGAAGGTCAGAAAAAATGGCTTCAAGATACATGTTAGCATTTTTCCTGAAGATTAGTTTCTCCTTTTATGTGAATAATTCTTTTGGATTAGATAGCACATCCACCCCTGCTTGCTTGGGTTTCCCTGCAGGTAGCAGTATCTTCCCTTTACTGCTCATCTCCCATATTCAGCCACATACCTCTTGTCCCTTGGTTAGAACAAGGCAAAAGAATCCAACATTTGTGCTGCAGCTCAACCAGTTTCTAGCTGACAAGAAATGCTTAGCGGGTTTTGTGTTTTTTTCCCCCCAATTTCTCTGGTAAGGGTGATTATTCTGGTTTTACCCAGGCTTAACTCTGCCTTGCAAGTAAGAACTGTTCCTTCAAATTAGTCCAGTGAAATTAAGTACATTTGAAAATATATATATCGTGTTTTAGTCTGCAATCAATGTACTAGGAAGAATTATTTACCTTGAGTAAGTGGGCAGGTAGCTACTTTAAAACAAGCTTAGATAATATTGCTTCTTAGACAAATGTCATAACTGTTAATAACTTTGGAAAGAAAAATAAAAGAGGGCACAAAACTAATGGTTACATTTATGGTCCCTCAAAATATTCCCAGACTTGTGCAAATCTACCTGTGGTTACATGGTAACGACTCATTTGCAAAAGTTTGTATATTTTGTGAGGAAATATTAGGGTTCCCTAATAGAGAAAACAAGGGAATTCCAGAAAAATATTTACTTCTGCTTCATTGTTTGCAAGCAAAGGTCTGTATAGTCAAAGTTACTGTTTTTCCAGTAATAATTATTATGGATGTGAGAGTTGAACCATAAAGAAAACTAAGCACCAAAGAATTTATGCCTTCAAATTGTGGTACTGGAGAAGACCTTGAGTCCCTTGGACTGGAAAGAGATCAAACCAGTCAGTTCGAAAGGAAATCAATCCTGAATATTCATTGGAAGGACTGATGTGGAAGTGAAGCTCCAATACTTTGGCCACCTGATGCGAGGAGCCAACTTATTGGAAAAGACCCTGATGCTGGGAAAGATTGAAGGCAATAGGAGAAGAGGGCAGCAGAGGATGAGGTAGTTAAATAGCCTCACTGACTCAATGGACATGAATATGAACAAACTCCAGGGAACAGTAGAAGATAGGAGCCTGGCATGCTGCAGTCCATAGAGTCTCAAAGACACAACTTAACAACTGAATAACAACAATTAGGGTTCCAGTTAACAGCTACAACATTGTCAGCTGGGGAGATTCCCAGAAGGTCTGCTGTTTTTCTGAATCTTTCAGTGACTCCAGTATCAATTGCAGGTCTCATTCATACCTCGTCAATACTTTGAACATCATAAAAGTCAAGCATTTAACATTTTAATACTCTTTAGTTAAAAAAAATAATGGGAATCTCATCTTACTAGAAGCTATGATGTATAGTGACCTATATCTGCAATGAATTGTTTCTCTTCCACACCAAACTTGAAGAATGCCAAAGGAATATGCGTGACTGAATAAATTATCTAGTATTTCAGGAGAATGGGTATACAGACAGAGGCTAATTGTGGAAGAACAGGTGAAGGAAAATCGGGTGTGTGTTATGAGAAAATAGGGGAAAAACTAACCACAGTTTGGGCTGAACAGAGGAAAATCATAAAGGCTGTCAGCAGGGTCTGATCATAAGTGAACATATTTCCAAGGAATAGAAGACATTGTACATCCCAAGAACAGAAGAGGAAAACAAAAAAACAGACGATTATATTCCTGTAACATGAAGTTGAGATCCTGATGCTTTAGGGTCTTGTTATTCCCCATGACCACTCACCTATTAATAAAATGCCAAAAATAGAGAAATAGAGACCGCATTCTTCATCCCTATAAGTTGACACAGCTATTCATCTTTAATGAGATGAAGGTCATAGAAAAAACTGGTTTTATCAGCAAGAGGAGTCAAGAAATAAACACTCCATTTGCCATTAGCCATTATGAATAAGGCAGCAAAATTAATTTATTTTAATGTTATACCCAAGAGGCACATGTTTTCCTTTTTATGTGATTATGAAAATACTGAATTCCCCCTGAGGAAAGAAGTCCTTTTTTTAGACTTCAAGAACAGACAACCCAATTTTCTCTGAGTTTGTTCTTTCTCCTTTGAGAGCATACTTAATTTGTTAATGCAGGAGTGCATTTGTCACCAATAAAATTCATCTTCACTCTATAAACAGACTGCCTGAAATTAGTCCTGATCGAGAGAAAGCTAGAGAGACTGCATTTGGTTGTGTGTTATGAAAACATAATTCAATGGTTTAATTTGTAATAAATTTTTTTTACCTCCAACCATTGCACAAGTAACAGAAAAAAATATACTGAAAGACCATGCTTTTGTTCACCTTTTGGCTTTTATGATTATGAATCAGAAAAGCAAACTCTTTTCTTTAATAGGGGTTTCACTGATGTTAAACAGAGCCAAAGGCTGTCAGGGTATATTGCTTTTAACATTGTTATTTATCAACAAGTAGTGAAATTGTGGCTGTTTGTAAGGCACTATGTTAAGAGTTCGGAAAGAAATAAAAAATGAATGGGACAGGGCAGCTGCCCTCAAGTAATGTACAACCTACAAGGGACATCCACCCTGACATAAATACTGCCTTACAAGGCACAAGGGAGGAAGAGCCATGAGTGCATTTGGTTAGACTGCATTTGACAGAAGCCACAGTTAAACTAGCTTAATGATGAGGAAATACTGTGTAATGCAAAAGATGAAGCACAGAGTTGAGGCAGGCTGCAGGGGTTCAACTGTGCCACCCAGCTTGCACTCCCCCATCCCTCTCAAGCTGCCAATCACAGCATTGGTTCATCCTGAGGCTGCTGGCTTTGCTGGAAAATGGCTGCCAGCACCAAGCAGAGCAACATGCTCCTTTTTTTCATCCAGTAGGAGAGAAAAACTGAGCTCTTTCTCCCAAATCCCTTTCTTAGTATTGCACTGGCTCATGTCCACACTCATGGCTGATAAGAGGGATGGGATTACCTTGAATGACTTAGACTAATCTGTAGGGTAGAAGAGAGGGTGGGGGGAGCCAGGACAATAGGAACCGAGATATAGCAAAGAAATTAGACCTGAAGCAGATCCCCAAACTCCTGTAGCTTCCTTGGGGTTTGGTGAGTTATCCTGAAGTTCAGAACTGCCAGCAGAATAGGCAAGAGGCAGTACTTAGTATGGGGAAAATGTTTTCAAAGCCTCTGAGAGATGATTCATTATGCCTTTGTGACATTTCTAAAGCTGGGTAAGAGGAATACCTCAGTATTCTCCCAAAGTCAGATAATCATCCTAAAGTGGTTGCCAAGCAGTTTTTAAACTGATATTTCTAGCTCCTTCCAAAACAGTCTGTCACTAAACTCACCCACTCTACATAGGAGGGGAAGAAGTTGCAGTGATATTACTTTTCATAGAGACGTTAATTCTTCAGTTTTGTCAGCTTTTGAAGGGTAATACAATGCTTTCAATCTTATTATACCTCTTGTCTGTGGGTACCCTACCCTATTCTGAGTCCATACCTGATCCTGTGCCATCAACTATAAGATTGCTTGTTTATTTTTTTAAATCTTTAATGTTTACAATGTGCCACATGCTGGTATAAGCTCATTACAGGTGTTAGAAGCTCATTACAGGCAAAACTCATTTGATTTTCATAACCAGCCCTGAGATAGGGATTATAGTATTCTAACTTTACAGGTGAAACAACTGAGCCCCAGAGAGACTGAGTAGCTAACCCAAGATCACAGCAGTCAGCGGCAGAGCTGGGATTTAAATCTAGACAGCCAAGGCCCAGAGTCTATATTCTGACCTAAGAGACACGAGAATTATGCATAAACTATTGACTTTCTTTACCAAACAAGAAGTAAAATTTCAGTGATTGATTCACATTTGCCTCAGGTACTGTCAAAATGTCACCATTGTGAACTCTTCAGTCAGAAGATAGGACTGAAAGGAAGTCACTGTGGCCAGTGAGTGAGGGAGATGGTGGGGAACAAGAGACTTGAGAAGGGCCCTGCTGCAAACGTTAAACTTTATCCTAAGTGTGGTAGGTAATACTTTCTGAAGGGTAATCAGAAAACTTAGATAACAGCATTCAAATAAGTCAATAATGCAATAATGAGGAAGAGAGTCTTGTTTCTGCGAGAAGTCGGAGGAGAAAGGGAATAAACATTTGTTGAACACCCAAAGTACCAAGGGATAGTGCCTGATGCCTTGCGCATGATTCGTCATTCAGCAAGAATGTTTCAAGGCCTAATTTCCCCCAGTAGAGAGCTTGGAAAATTTAGGTAACCTGCCTATGGTCTCAGGAAAGACCTAGAATTTGAAACACATCTGATCTCAAAACCAATACCTTTTTTTCCCACCACCCATTAGAAAGCCCCCAGAGCTTCTCCATGCCAAGGACAAAGAGAAAGGATTCCTTCCCACACACCATTATTCATCCTGTGACATGATAACCTCTTTAAAGAAAAATAATAGTTGTATATAAGAAAAAACTAAGTATCACTCTGAGAAACTTCTCTCGGATCTTTTAATTACGGACATCAGTGAATAATGACCTGAATATGTGAGCAAAGGAACAAACAAACGAATGAACAAAAGCCACTGGCTAGCCAGCCAGGACAGAAACTCGATCACTTCTGAAAGTATCTTCTCCCTTCCCTGAAAAAGGAGGAATTAAACACCACCCCTACCCCAGGTACCATGTGCCCAGGGAGAGCACAATCTTCCCTGGATCTTCCTTGAGTTGCCCAGGGCCTCATTGTGTATCCTTGCACAGTACGCCAGCCCTAAAGGATGTGAGGCGTGTTTCTGTTTCTGACACGGTGACCCTGCACGCCTCGGCTTCTAGCTGGAGAGCGAGCTTCGGGAGAAGAAGGCTCATTACTCACGAGGGCTAAGTCTTTCTTTGTTATGTTCCCATGAATAACTTATAGCTGCGCGGCCTCATGAACAGCAGCCCTGACAGGGCTGACGTGACAGTCGTGCACCGAATCCTGATCCACCCTCCCAGGAGAAGATGGAGTATTTGCTCGGTTCACGTTTCGCCAAGAGAGGCTCTTCAACTATTTATAAGTTGACTAGAAATTTCCACTACTTCAGCTGACACAATGGCTCTACCTACCAACTGATAAGAGAGATCCATCCAGAGCCTTTAGGAAGCCAGCTTTGGCAAAGGGCAGTAGTGGTAGAGAAGGGGACCAGGTCGT
Source organism: Ovis canadensis (assembly GCF_042477335.2). NCBI lineage: Eukaryota > Metazoa > Chordata > Mammalia > Artiodactyla > Bovidae > Ovis > Ovis canadensis. The sequence continues at coordinate 132,099,764 of NC_091247.1, read as the reverse complement.
CACCAAGGGAAGTTCTCCTCAGCAGGCTCTGCTCCCCTCCTCCTCACTGTCTCCTCCTGCTCCACCGCAACTAAGACCTCATGTCTACGGCTTGTCTAGAATGGACTTTGCCACTAACTTTCTGCAAACATGCCTACAGGCAGCTTCCTTTGCCTTATCAATGCTTATTGAGGATACACGGAAACTGATACTGATCAGTATCGCAGTGCCCTTCTTTTTCTGGAAGGTGGGCTGTCACCTCTAATTCAGCCCTATCCAATTCAAAACAGATTCACTGAGGACCTTCAATGTACTGGTTCTGGGATTTTAAAGATTAATAAAATTCAAGTCCTTTCCCGCCAAAGGCTTAAAACCTTATAGAGAAACAGACACACTGAAAGTATTGTCTGAGATAGCTGTTCTGCCCCAGAAAAAACGCAGGGAGCTGAGGAGGTCACTTAAGCCAAGCTGGAGGATTACTTTGTGAATAGCATGTGCAGACCCAGTGGTGTGCACGTGCCTCACCTTATGTAGTCCTCACAGCAGCCTCCCCATAAGTCTAGTCCTACTACTAAACTGATTTTTCTGATCAGGTCTCCCAGGCTCGGAGATGTTAAGTGGTTTGCTCAATTTGACAAAGCAAGTGGCAGATATAAAATTTAAACAGCCCAGACTAACCACAAAGACCAGGCACTTACTGATAAAACTGTATTGCCTCTCGACAACAACTTACAGAGTTTAATGTTCATGACTATATTAATTTATTATTCAAGAAATATTTGCCAAATTTCTCAGACATTCAAGGAACTAAAAGGAACAAAACAGCACTATGGGGTGGTTGTGGACCTCTGGTTCTTGCCTTTGAAGATCATCGTAGGTGAAGAGTTGTTAATAACAGCATTCAGTCAATCTGAATATTCTGGAAATATTTGCAGAATATTGTTGTGTACCAGGTACCATGCTTGATTCTGAGAATATGGCTGATGCTGCTGCTAAGTCGCTTCAGTCGTGTCCGACTCTGTGCGACCCCATAGATGGCAGCCCACCAGGCTCCCCCATTCCTGGGGTTCTCCAGGCAAGAACGCTGAAGTGGGTTGCCATTTCCTTCTCCAATGCATGAAAATGAAAAGTGAAAGTGAAGTCGCTCAGTCATGTCTGACTCTTGGTGACCCCACAGACTGCAGCCTACCAGACTCCTCCATCCATGGGATTTTCCAGGCAAGAGTACTAGAGTGGGTTGCCATTGCCTTCTCCTGAGAATATGGAGTGATCTTAAAAAAAAAAAAAAAAAATCTCTGTCCTCCTGGAATTTTTATTTTGGAATATATGCAAAGAAACATGTTGAAGTATGTTGAAGATGGTAAGGGCTATGAAGAAAAGTCAAACTGAGCAGGGGACTGAGGGCACAGTGAATGACTGAATGAAGAGCTTAGCATTTTGAATCAGCCACTCACTGAAAGCTTCTCTGATTATTGGAGGATGAACCTGAATAAGGTGAAGAAACGTGTTATGTGATCATCTTTGTGAAGAGTGTCTATGGCTAGGCAGAAGCAATGGAAACTGCAAAGGCTCAAAAAAAAAAAAAAAAAAAAAAAGTAGAACAGATTTAGAAGGTACCAGGAATGGCAATGGGCCAGATCGCAATGAGAGAGACTGGGAGCATCAGGAGATAGGTGGGAGGTCAAAGGACAGGTTATCCAGGGCTTTGTCAACAGTGTACAAAGTTCCCGTTTTCTTTGCAAGAGAAAGGAAAACCACTGGAGAACTCTGAATGGGAGCAAGGGTGTCATGCTCTGATTAAATTTTTAACCTCATTCTGGCCTCTCTGTCGAGCACTGATTATGAAGACAAATAAGGACACACAGGAAGTCCAATTAGAAGATCATACAAGCCTGAATTTGAGATGACAGTAGGTTAAACTAAAGCGGAAACCATGAAGGTTGTCATATTGGGGGTATGTTTTTCATGGCAGTGCTGACAGACTAGATTAGAAGACTGAACATGCTTAATCACTGGAGCAGTGCCTGGGACCGAGTTGGTTCTCAACATGCAGGAAATCTGCCTCCTTACCTAGGGGAAATAGGTCTCAGACTAACTAATCACACACAGGGTCCATAAGAGGAGCCCAGCAGAAGTCTAACCTCATGGCCACCACCCAGCCATGAGCAAGTAGATGATATTCCACCTCAGTTGCTTTGATCAAATTGCTAAGTAGCTTCCATTTGGGTTCAAATAAACCAATGTGAAGAATTACTAAAGGAAATTTGGTTTTATCAAGTGTAAGGGAACTCCTTGGTGAAACTGTTACTACTGTAAGTAGAACACAGTTCTATTTATTATACAACTCAAATATTGCTTTACAAGAGAAGTCTTCCATGGACCTCCTCCAACTAAGTTAGGTCACCTTCTTACAGCCTCTCAGCCTTTCTGTATCTTTCCAGCACAACTCTTGTCAGTTTGAAATTTGGTGTATGTATAGTCGATTAATATTTGCCCCCGCACAAACTACTATCCCACCCTTTTTAACTTTGAAGCATTTGCCTAGGGGAAAATACCGTAAGCACTCAAAAATATTTGTTGGAAAATGCATTAACACTTCCATGTTCATTGCAACAGTATTCACAACAGCCAAGAAAAAGAAACAAAATATGAAATATCTAGAAACAGATGAATGAATGAATGAAGAAAATGAAGATATATGCAATGGAATACTATCAAGCCTTTTTTTAAAAAAAAGGAAAGTCTGTAGTAAGCAGCAACATGGATAAAACTTGAGAACATTATGTTGAGTGAAACAAGCTAGTCTCAAAAAGATAAATACTACTTGATTCTACTCATATGAGTCATCTAAAATAGTCAAATTCATAGAATCTAAGAGTGGAATAGTAGTTGCCAGGGGCTGGGAGGAAAAGGAAATGAAGAGTTAGTAATCAACAGGCATAAAGTTTCAGTTAAGAAAGATGAATAAACTCTGTACAACATTGTGCCTATGTTCAATAATAATGTGTTTTATACTGACAGCTTTACTAAAAGTATAGGTCTCATAGTAAGTGATTTTATAACAATAACATAAATAATTATTAAAAAATAATAAAAATGTATTTGAAATATATTTCATTCTTGAAACAGAGAGCAAATGACCTATGAAGAAAACTAGAATGAAATTTAATAATTATGAGTACTTAATTCTATTTTTTAAATTCTATTTATAATCACTAACTATCCTACTAGAATGTACAGAATTCATTTCAACAGAGCCAGAGCTGCCACAGAGAAATGCTTCTTACAAGCCATCTAGGACTTTAGGCTGTGATAAAAGTGTATGGCTTTGGTATCAGGGTATTTGAGATTGATTGGGTATTGATTCAGAATAACTGGTCTCTATAGGTATACAAATGAAGTGTGTCTCACCTAAATTATAGCCGTAGCCTCCCAACTGTTTCCTTGCTTCCATCTTGCCCTGTTAAAATTTTCAACACAGCAGCCAGATTGACTCTTTCAGAATACATCACTCTTTTATTCCCCCACCCCCATCTCTCTCAGAATAAATGCCAATATTCTTATAATGGTCTCCAACATCTTTATCAATCCAAAACCTGGAAGGAAAATAGGTAGCAAAATTAAACTGGTAATAGAAGGGAGTTTACTAAAGAGTCTGCTTACAAAGCTGAGGGTGAGGTTTAAAAAGCTCATTTATAGATAGTGCACTACCCTGAGGCTAGCAGCCCTGGAGAGCTATCACCATCTCTTGTCCTAACGGGGCAAAAGGAACCCAGGGGAGTAGCTTGAAGAGGGCTGCCTAGCAGGAACTGTGGCCTTTGGTAAAAGGGTAAAGTCACTGAGCAGCAACCCAGCAGGGAGGAAGCCAGGGGAATAAATGTCCTGGCCCCGGCATTCCCCAGCCCTTGCATCTTCTGTCTGGAACTCACATTGGCTGAGTCCCACTGGAAGGTGACAGGCCAAGGAGTCTGTTGATATAGTCCATACACGTCTCCCTTCCAGGGCACAGGGCATGGTAGAGAAGAGAGAATACTGGATCTGGAGAAGCAAAGGGGAAAATGTTCAGCTAATGTCCTGTGTGATCTTCCCCTTGCCTCTTCTTGGTTCCTCCCGCAGCAGTCATTCTAACCACCTTTATCCTGACAGTCTAGGCACTGTGCAGCTTCAGGGGTTTTGTATTTGCTATTCCCTCGCTTGGAACACTTTTTCTCTATTATCTGCACAGCTCATCCCCTCACTTACTTCTAGCTGAAATGCTAGCTTCTCCATGCTACACACCTAAAAACCTATTTAAGATTATAAATTACCTCCCCCAGTATCCTAATCTCCTTAACTCTTTTCTACCTTTTCTTTTTCCCATTGTATATATCATATACTATATACATATATGATCTAGGTTTGCATACTTCACTATGTAACTTTTATTGCATTTATTGTTGTCAGCCTTTCTTGCTAGAACATATGCTCCAAGGAAATGATCTTCATTGTGTTGTGGTTTTTTTTTTTTTTTTTTGGTTGACACATTCTAATGCCTAGAAATAGTACGAAACAAAACACATAAACAAGTAGAGGAAAATAATCATCTTCAGTGCAGTATTCAAATACTCTCACAAACAGCATGTTGAGTTTGGTTTATAAAGACAGGTAGAAGTAAACAGCTATATTAAAATCAAACAATATGCCCCCTTTTCTACCCTCAAGAGACAGATTAAGGTTAAATCTCGACCTTGATTGCGATGAAGTCTGACCAACTGTTGAATGAATTTTTGTCCCTCTGTAGATAGCTGCACATAAAACTGTTCCTGAGTGGAAGCTCATTCTTTTACAGTTCATTAAACTAATTCAAGAAAGGATGGTGAGCAGAAGACTATATTCTCCTGAGTCTGACCTCTTTCAGTGAAGGTGGATAGAACCATATGAATCTCTGGTTATACCCTTTGAAAATACTAAGAATCATCCGAAAAGAATACAGTGAAGTCACTGTCCAGGAGGTGCTTAATTGCACTGAAGGACAAATAAAATCACTCATACAGTATATGATTGTATATCTTGGTAATCTCTCAAAGAAACCCATAGATTTGTGAAGTAACAAGAGTTCTAAAGCGCATAGAGATAAGTACAGTACTATCACTTTGAAGATAAGGAGACAGGTTCTCAAGTCCACTGTCTCGGTCATAATCAGAGAGCGCAGCAAGCAAGTGGTTGGAGATGTAGAAACCAGGTCCCCATTCCCTAGACCAGAGCTCTTCCTACCATATGATTTGAAATCCTTAAAAATCAAGAGACCAAAGGCCCTTGCAGTGATTCTATTTGAGCATGTCTTCAACCTATATTAAACCAGCATGAAAAGATTTAGAACCAAAATAAAATGTTTATCCCCATAAGTGTATGAAGAGAGGAACATTCCACCAAATATACATGGTTAAACAAGAATTATGTTTTAAATCCCTATATAAGGACACTTATGTGTCTAATAAACATATGAGGGTAATAAAACTGAATATAGCAGACCTACAGTTAGGGAAAGTACTTTTTATTCAGGCTTTTGACAAATTTAAAACAAGATAGGAGTGGGTAATGATCTCATCTTCCCCATCAGATCTTCCCCCACAAAGCAGGGGACTCTGGAGCTATGCAGATGTCCAAATCCTCTAGAGTTCTTAAAATGAAGGCATATTTTTATAGTGTCATCAGTAGCCATAAAAGCTTTGCCAGGAGTATTTATGTGCATCATGGTAGCATTTTCAAATGTTAGTTCAGACTCTAATAAGAAATTATAAGCAGGTAGTGTTTAAAAGCAGAGAATTGGTCTTCTTGAGCTATCTAGTTATTTGCAAGCCAAAGGAAAACATTTCTCTTTAAAGACAATATCACAACATCCCATTTAAAGTCACCTGAAATGAGAAAAGGAAAATCTAACTAAGGAGTCATCGACCTCGTATTAGGAAGGAACTTCCTTTAAACTCCCCATTAAAGGAATATTTTAAAGTAGGTTAGGTATATCCTTGAAACAAGAAAGTCTCTTCAGATGTCTGGGTTTTGTACCCTTCGGGCTATTGTGCTGTTCAGCTCACTTTATCCAATTCGCAGAGGTCATGGCTTCCGAGAGGAGATGTGGTTAGATAAAGGGTCACTTCTGTAGGTCTTTGCCTTCCTACATTTCCACCTCAGGCAGTTCTTTTAGAAGCTCACTCCTTGGAAAAAATCCACAGAATCAACCCAGAAAATATAAGCTGGCTTGAAATTAGGTGTGTTCTTTTTTTCTTTTCTTCTGACCTCATAAACCAGTGGTTGTATATGTATGCAAACATCAAGAATTATGACGTGGCTCATCAAGGTCGGACAATGTAATCTGAGTTGCTGGATAAGCAAGAAAGTCATAAGAAGAGGAACAGGTGTTTCCGACATGTGCGCAGAGGGTCTGGGAAAGCTGGCATTTCACTTGATATGTTGTCAATAGAGAAACCGTTGGAGAAGGCAATGGCACCCCACTCCAGTACTCTTGCCTGGAGAATCCCATGGATGGAGGAACCTGGTAGGCTGCAGTCCATGGGGTCGCTGAGGGTCAGACACGACTGAGCGACTTCACTTTCACTTTTCACTTTCATGCATTGGAGAAGGAAATGGCAACCCACTCCAGTGTTCTTGCCTGGAGAATCCCAGGGACGGGGGAGCCTGCTGGGCTGCCGTCTATGGGGTCGCACAGAGTTGGACACGACTGAAGCGACTTAGCAGAAGCAGCAGCAGCAGCAGCAGCAGAGAAACCGTAAGACCAGATATTGACCTATAGAAATCCCTAGAAATTAGAATTTCTTTTCTACTTTTAGAGAATTAGCCCAGTAGAGTCCTTCCCACACAGGAGGGGAAATATATAGATCTAAATATTTAACTGTGCCTTGACCAACTGTGAAATAAATGTGTTTATTTGAAGATTCATTTTCCTGTCACTTCGACTTGTGTTGTGATGCCAAGGGCTTTGAAGTATGAGCCATAGGAGTCCTTGAATTTGGAATGCCTTAAGCTTCTATGGAAAACTTGAACCCTTCTTTGAAAAGGAGTTTTATTTGATATAATCCATATTTTGTAAACATTTATGGAAATAAGCACTATAGAATGTAAATAGCAGCTCTAGACCTAAAGTAACGAGAAATGTTGATAGTCGATGGGAAAAGTAAATGCAGTTTACTAGCTAAACTATGACAATTAAGATGCAATTTCCATGCAGAGATAAAAATGTCAGTATTGTTCATTATTATATTTCTAATGCCTAGAACAATGTTTGGTCCATTTTAAAGGCTCAATAAATAATGTTTATAAAATAATTGAATAGTATAATAGATGAATAAACAGTCTTCCAAATCCAAATAAAGTATCCCCAGAAAACAGAAGACCAATTTGTCAGAAGGCAGTTCTAGAGAGATGAAACCCTCCTTTAAGAACAAATATTTCCCTTCCCTCTTAATATGCTTTCACCAAGGAACCACATAGACCATAATTAGTTCTCCTGAATTTGCCACGCTCATAGGGATAGTAATTTCTAACTGATTACAAGTTAATAAATTGTCTTTCTGACATAGATTAGTTCCATATCCCGTGAGTTGTAGGTTGTATGAACAGGTCTTCCTAGGGTTTCTTCAGGAGGCTTACCATGTAAGGAAATTTCACAGTATCTGGCCACAACCTGTAAGCCAGCCCACTGTACAATATCATGAAAAGATGGGACTTGTGCCTTGTGGATACTACTTTCACCAGAAAAAGGATATCTGTCATAATTTCAGTGTCCTGATACATTTAGGAAACTTTAGCCAACTCTTATTTTCCTAAATTTTCACCATACAAAGATTCAATGAATATATACTTGATCATCAGTAATACCTGTTAAAGCATGAATTTTGTGTCATCACTACCATCTTTCCTTGGACTTGACATTGTCCTAGAGAAGAAAATTGGAAGAATGTTTTTTTAATCATAAATCCCTGTTGAAATCCACCCTAATTGTATGCATGCAAGCATTTATTCTTTCATTCAACCAATGTATTTGATGGCCTGTTGACAGCCTATGGACGCTTAGCTTCAGTTGTAATATTAAGCATACTGAGGTGAGAATGTTGGTTAGTAATAGTTCGTTTGATAAATTCTAGCTCACTGTATTAGTTTTCTAGGGCTGCCACAACAAAATACCACAGACATGGTGATTTAAACAGCAGAAATTTTTTGTCTCACAGCCCTGGAGGCTGGAAGTCCAAGATCAAGGTGCCAGCAGGGTCGGTTTCCTCTGAGCCTCTCTTTCTGGCTTGCAGATGGCCACCTTCTTGCTGCCTTTTCATGTGGTCATCCCTCTATCCATGTGCATCCGTTGTGTCTCCTTTATGTTCAAATTTCTTCTTCTTGTAAATTCACCAGTAAAACTGGATTAGCGCCTACTCAGCTTCATTTTAATGTAATCACCCCTTTTAAAGCTCTATCTCCAAATACGGTCACATTCTAAGGTATTGGGGTTAGGACCGCAGGATATGAATTGTTAGGGGGGGACACAATTCAGCTCATAACACTAACATAATGTTGTATTAACACAGAATGATATAAAGTTTTTATTAGAAATGTCAGCTTGGAGAAGCAGTATAGAGGTACAAAGCAGAGTCATATCTGTCTGAATTAGGTAGGAGACAGAGTAGAAATCATTGAAAGCAGACATGGTGGGTTGAAGGATTGGTGCTGGAAGAAAGTGATCAGTAAAGACAAAGTTGGCTCCACCTTGAATACCAGCGATCCCTAAAGAAACACTAGATCAGCAAATGTGGATATGTGTTCACCTTTGTCTTTTTTTATAAAGTAGACCATTTCTCACACACAGATGGATTTACCACAAAATGTATGAAGTTCAACTTCAGTGCCCCTCAAGGCTCTTTCCAAGGCCATGGATATAATTTTATATTCATAGCTTTGTATTTTCTTTAAGAGGATTTTGGACTCCAAATAATCTGGATCTGTTCCTTATTGCAGGTAATTAATACTTTCAACCATTTTCAGAGGGAGAGGTTTGGGGCATTTGTTGAGTTAAACTGTTAGAAATGGATGTTTACTTGGAACAAATATCACTCATAAAGTATAACTGTTGAGGAATAGTCTTTCAAACTGAAATAACAGTTGCTACAATCAACACTCTTGGAAATTTGAATCTTCAATTTACTTTTAGATCATAGATACTGAGAAATCTCTGGTCACGTACTAGTCTACCTCTCTGTCTCTGACTCTCTCTCTGACTCTCTCTCTCTCACACACACCATACACACATTTGTATTTGGGCCAGCAATCCAAATTGGGCAACTAAACTTATAATCGATTTTAAAAGTAAACTGTGTCTGTTAATAACTGTAGTGAAAAATATTTTGAAGTCTTTCCATTTTCCATTCATGGGAAACCATCCTTCTCTCATACCTTCTTATACAGTTGCGTTAACAATTCCCTCTAAGTTCCCTGGCTGTGCACATATCAAAACCCAGCCAGTGTGACATTTCCTTTCTTTGACATTAACCACAAAACAATTTCTTTATTTTCTGTGAAAAAAAAAAAAAGTATAAACATCTTGCTGCTGCTACTGCTAAGTCACTTCAGTCGTGTCTGACTCTGTGCGACCCCATAGACGGCAACCCACCAGGCTCCCCCATCCCTGGGATTCTCCAGGCAAGAACACTGGAGTGGGTTGCCATTTCCTTCTCCAAAGCATGAAAGTGAGAAGTGAAAGTGAAGTCGCTGTCGTGTCCGACTCTTAGTGACCCCATGGACTGCAGCCCACCAGGTTCCTCCGTCCATGGGATTTTCCCGGCGAGGGTACTAGAGTGGGGTGCCATTGCCTTCTCTGGTATAAACATCTTAAGTGGCTCAAAATTCTACTGCCCAGTGTGCCTTTCCAGAGCCATGATATGTGGCAAGAACCGTTTTCATACTGTTCCCTTTAGAAGATACTCTACATTTCCTTTTTGAGTTTTGCATGTAGCTCTTCCTAGCAACAGCCTTGGAACTGAAGACAGAAAGGTAGCTTTTGGTTGGAAAGCAAAAGAAAAAGTGAGATGAGATCCGTGAAGCAAGACAGTTCAATTTGCCTAACAAAGCAGAATTCCCGAACTGAGTTACTCTTAAAGCACTGTAATCAGCTGTGCTTCTTAAAACGCCTGGGTTATATCTAGCCCCACTCACACTATGGTAATTATCAGCTGCCACCACACAGAAGTGCTGCGTTCCCTGCTACTTTTTTTTTTTTTTTCCAAAATGTCAGCTTGTAATCTGAAGGAAAATTACAAACCCTACTTTTTTTAGGAATGTTTAAAATAAACCCACAAAAGCGCCAAGTCTGTTACAATTACTGTCCTGCTTTAAGGGAGAAATATCCCAGGTGGTGTTTTATCTCTGCAGCATCTATTTCTAAAGTTTAGCCACAATGAAAGGAGCAATAGTGCCTTATATAATAGACCAATGCCAGTTTTTTGGTGAAGCCAAAACTTCTTAAAGAAGCTTTGAGGCTTTATTCTAGGTAAACATAAACAACCTTAAGGATCATCACACTTGTGTTTCTTTAATAAAATATCACAGCACAAAAATTGATAGTATCAATCATCATTTGTGTGATGCTGATAATAATGTGTAGAGGTTTACTCTTTCTTATTTAATAGTAACACAAAACTTATACCAAGTGGAATGTTTGATGCTAATAGCAGCATTTCCAATTAAACTGTCAATATAAGTCCCTCTGACATGCTATTATTCCTTATTTTAACAACTACTTTTACACCATACACCTTAGAGCCCTTGTATCATTCGACCTGTAAAAGAAAAATGAAATATCAGTCAAACCATAATAGGCAGAACTCTATTGAGAAAAACTCTTTCAGTTCAGTTCAGTTCAGTCGCTCAGTCATGTCCGACTCTTTGCGACCCCATGAATTGCAGCACGCCAGGCCTCCCTGTTCATCACCATTTCCCAGAGTTCACTCAGACTCATGTCCATCGAGTCCGTGATGCCATCCAGCCATCTCATCCTCAGTCGTCCCTTTCTCCTACTGCCCCCAATCCCTCCCAGCATCAGAGTCTTTTCCAATGAGTCAACTCTTCGTGTGAGGTGACCAAAGCACTGGAGTTTCAGCTTCAGCATCATTCCTTCCAAAGAAATCCCAGGGTTGATCTCCTTCAGAATGGACTGGTTGGATCTCCTTGCAGTCTAAGGGACTCTCAAGAGTCTTCTCCAACACCACAGTTCAAAAGCATCAATTCTTCGGCACTCAGCCTTCTTCACAGTCCAACTCTCACATCCATACATGACCACAGGAAAAACCATAGCCTTGACTAGACGGACCTTAGTCGGCAAAGTAATGTCCCTGCTTTTGAATATGCTGTCTAGGTTGGTCATAACTTTTCTTTCAAGGAGTAAGTGTCTTTTAATTTCATGGCTGCAGTCACCATCTAAATCCACCTGAGTTCAAGGCACCCTAGGTTTACAAGGAGAGTCTGCTCAGAACACCAAAAATCCTCCAAATGATGGGAGCAAGTCACTGAGAAATCCATAAATTCACCTTTGTTCATATACATGGAGCTAGGCCTAGATGAGTAGGCCAAGGACTAGGAGGCAGATGATCAGGCTGGGGTCCTGGCCCAGCTATGAACAGTCTAGATGATGCCGAGCAAATCTAGGCTCAGTTTCCAAAACTGAGGTTCCCTAAGGCCTCTTCTGACTCCAACTTTATACAACAAGTTCCATAAAAGATCAAGAAAAACTAGGTCACTTCATGAATTCAACGCAATTCAGGACCCAATTTCCAATAATAGCTTCCTCCTCTCCCTTATAAAATATACCTCATCCCTGTGTTTGTCCTGTTTATACATCCAAAAAGGAGAAAGAGTTTGAAAGGAAGAGGCGAATTCATGTATTCCGGCTAAACTTCTCTGGTAGCTATGTGACCTTGGACAATGTACTTAACTTTTAAAATTCCAGTTTCTTCACTTTTGAAAGCAGGATGGCATTTCTATCTTGTGTGCAGGTGCGTGTATGGTAGCTGCTCTGTCATATCTGATTCTTTGCCACCCCATGGACTGTAGCCCTCCAGGCTCCTCTGTCCAGGGGATTCACCAGCCAAGAATACTGGAGTGGATTGCTGTTCCATTCTCCAGGGGATCTTCTTGACCTAGGAATCCAACCTGAGTCTCCTGCATTGCAGGAAGAGTCTTTACCATCTGAGCTACCAGGAAAGGGGATGATAATTATAGTTAGTATTCCTAATCCCTCATTCATCAGTCCTTCAATCTAGTAGCATTCAATAACTTGTAGTTATCATTTGTGTATATATATACATATATATGTATTTACACATATATACACATTCATTCATATGTAATACACACTTTATCAGCCTTGGAAAATATCTCCTTCAGCTCTAACCAGAGATGGGACTCAGAAATTCTCTTATTAAATCAAAATTAGAAGTACACTTTGCTATGGTTCCAGTCATAGTGGTATGATCAGAATGACGCTGTAGCATGCCAGGGTAACACTACAATTCTTCATTATTCTGTTCATTACCACTACCAAAAGCCCAGCATGAACATTGTCTGTCCAGCCAAGGTGTACTCTCTGTTAGGTAGAATAACCCTCGAAGTCTAGACTGCCATTCCATAGCCAGTTTCAATAATTTAGAAATGGAATTACATCATTTTTCTACAGCAAATCAGAATAGAACCTGGTTCAGTGCAGATTAGAATGCGTCTGCTTCCATTTCATCTCATTAGCTCACCCAGCTTGTTTGATCTAGCCAAATATAGACCAAAGCCTGCAAAACCTACATACTTCACATATAGATCCTGGGCCAGGTCTCTGAAAAGTCTAAGAAGGTTCTCTTACCTTTGCTACTCCCTCAGCCTAAATGATCTATTACCTTGCTCTTTAATTTTGCCACCCAACTTCTCTTCAGAGCAGTCTGTGCTCACAGCTTTTGGTCTGGTCTCCCCCATACAACTTTTCTAAAGCTGTCCTTGTGATGATCATCCGTGATCTCCTATGGCCAAACCCAAAATCCTTCTCAGCTGCCATTTACTTCAAGCTTTCCCAGGAAACTGTAACCGTGGTCATCCAGAATCACTGTCCTCCTCAGCCACATTAACCCTGCATATTCATGGTTCTTCTGTTTTTCTGTCCTCCCTTCTTTTCATCAGAAAAATTTTCCTCTTACCATCCCCCTCCAACACACACCAAATTTAGGGGGTTCCTAAATTTTCCTTATTCTTCTATGATCCTTCAAAGTGATTTTCTATATCCCAGCAGTTTTAACTATAACTGCATGCAAGGGACTCCCAAATCTAAATTTCCAGCACTACCCACGCTCTAAAAGCCTCCACCTGGAATCTCAACATGAGTCCAATTGTAATTCATTATCCCTCTCATGAACCTGTTCCTAATACTGTGGCCCCCAAGTTCTTTCAAAATCACCCCCAAGTTTATGGTCATCCATGATCCAAATCTCTGCATCCTCCTGCTCACTTTCAAATTAGTTATTCTATGTCCATTCTATGTACCTTTATAATATATGTTTTCCACCTCTTTCTTCCCACTAAAATAGATGCCCTATTTTGTGGCATGTGTAAAATAAATTTTAAAGAGGACAGAGTCCCCAATTCTAGGTACTTTCCGCTTGAAGCTCTCTGACAAATTAATCCTGGATTAAACACAGAAGACATATCTCTGATCATTTTCATCTCCTGCTCAAACACCTTTTGTAACGCCATTTCTTTTAGATTAAACACTAATCACTAGAGTAGATGATATATATTAAACATTTGTTTAGTAGGTCCTAGGTAATATGTCAAATACTATCTACCTATTATCTCACTATTATTATAGATGTGATTTTACAGTTATTTGTGTAATTATATTGATAAAATATCTCTCCAACCAGACCATAAGCTCCATGAGGACAAGGACGTGTAAGACAGGCACTCAAGTGCTGTCTCCTAATTGATGAATGAATGAGTGAGTGAGTGAATGAATGAATCCCTCTTTGACCATCAAAGCCAACAAAGTACTCTTTTCTTCTCTTTGAAAAGACATACCAATGTCTTATGTCCTTTAGCATATTATACATTGTAATTACTATTCTTGTATTAAATTTGATTAATGGAAACAAATAAATTCTGTCTGGATGACTTCAGTTCCTACTAAGGAGCTGTGCAGCAATAGTTCAAGATCAGCACAAGCAAACCTGGCAAAATTTCACAATAGAAATATTGATACTAGGCAATGCCACAGGAAAAGTAACAATAACTTGCCTCCATATATATATCTAATATTTAATATTTTGTGGAAACCTTTCTCCTGATGCCCTCCCTCAAGAAATTTAAGCAGTTCTGAAGTAATAAGCTTAACCTTCAATCCAAGCCTATGACCAGGTTACAACCAGCCCATTCATCATCTGGATTAATTTATCTGATCTTCCTGATTAGGCAAGATTTCCCATCCTCTCTCCCCTCTGTTGTGCATCTCTCAAATTCTAGTTCTTTTTCTTTGACCAAAACTGATTAATAAGTGTTCTCCCTTGCCAGAACCTGGAAGAAAGTTTGTTCAACCAAGCACTTATTCAATAGAGCAAGATAGGTCCCTCTATGAATCAGACATGAATCTTGGCTTCAAAATGCTTACAGACTGAAGAGCATAAAGCTAGTGCTTAGGTAACTGTAATTCCAAAAGAATGGTATAGGTGGCATAAGTTATGGACAGCTAACCTGTGATGGAAATTTAAGGCAGGAATGTATAAAGTTGAGAGACTCTCAAAAGACTTTACAGGGAATTTGTATATGATTCAGTTTCTGAAAGATGAGTAAGATTTAGCTGTTCAGGGATGAGAAAAAGAATATATTACAAAAGGAAGAGATTAACAAAGATGCGAAAGTCTGAAAAATCTGGGTTATATAAGATTATATATCATATAAAAGATATATAACATATAAGATTATATATTATATAAAATCTGGGATATATAATATTAGGTAGCAGAATTTAATCATAATTATATTATTCATGTTACACTTGTTTTGAAATATTCAACTATAATGATGGTTCTAGTCTCACTTTTAAAAGGAAGAAAATAATTATTTATATAGAGTCCATTGATTTGCTGACTTATTACATTGGTGAACTCATATTTTTACTTTGAGCCTGGAAAATCCCATGGATGGAGGAGCCTGGAAGGCTACAGTCCATGGGGTCGCTGAGGGTTGGACATGACTGAGCAACTTCACTTTCACTTTTCACTTTCAGGCATTGGAGAAGGAAATGACAGCCCACTCCAGTGTTCTTGCCTGGAGAACCCCAGGGACGGGGGAGCCTGGTGGGCTGCCATCTCTGGGGTTGCACAGAGTCAGACACAACTGAGGCGACTTAGCAGCAGCAGCAGCGATACCACTTTGTAAATGTTAGTCACTGGTCATTGTTTTGTGTTCAGCAAGTCTACCCTCCTTGTCATATTCTAAGGCCTAGGGATGTGGAAATGTCAGATTGTGTTGAGCAACAAGAGTATGGATTTTGCATAAATATTTAAATTTCAGACACAAATTCATAACTCTGGGCACTGTAGACAACTGAGGTAATTGGAATCTCTCTAGGTCAATTTTCAGTCCAAATCTTGTGTGTAAAATAGTCTGAGAAAACTTGACTTTGGGGCTAAACCTCTCTGAGTTGATATTTTGCTTTGTTTTCCCTGTTGGGTAAGTTGTTATTTTAGTGGATTTGGTTTAAGTTTTTCCCCCTTGGATATATGCTATAAATCAGGCTTATGGCGTTTTGCATTCCAAAGATGCCTTGTCTTGGCTGTGCAACTGTTATCTCATCTAAACCCCACAGCTGTGTCACTTCCTAACGACCACCATCTCTGCAAAACAGCTGTTGCTCTTAATTGGCAGGAATGAAACAGATGAGTAATAAGAAACTAGCCTGAGTGACACACTACACAAAGAATCCATTTACATTTTTTTCCCAACTATGTGAAGCTAGGAAAGGTAGGGCAGGACCCTCCATCAGAAATACATGGAGTCCCTTGGTCTCTCGTCCAGAATTTTACAACTGAAATTGCATAGAGCCAAGCTGCCTCTTGGCCAGTCCAAATGAGAGTCCCACCCACGAAAACATTGAAAAGTAATTTGAAATCTCTAGCAAATTTTCCTGATGAGTTGCCAAAGAAGAATTCTGTCATAAATCACAGTGAAGCTTCTTAAAATCCACTTTTTCCATCCAGTCTCCAACAGCACACATATTAACCGCAGCTACCGTAGTATCTAAGAACTTGCTCCTTAGAGTGTGCATGGGCGCACCAGCAGCATCGGCATCACCTGGGAGCTGGTTTAAAGATTCACACTCTTGTTTAAAAACCCACTTCAGACCTACTGAATCAGAATCTGTATATTAACAAGACCCTAGGTGGTCTATATGCACATAATGTTTCAGAAAACACTGCTTTTGTCAGTTGGATCTCACACTTTAGTGTGTACATAAGAATCACCTGAAGATGCTATTACAGGGCAGATTCTTGGGCATTACTCCAAGAGTCTGAATCAGTAAGTCAAATATTTGGATATCATTGTCATTTGATAACCAGAACCTCAGATGATCTGAGAACCACAGTTTGAGCTTAGTCCGTGAAAACGAAAGATCTCATTATCTCACCCTGCACTGTTTTTTCTCACTCTCCTTCCTTCCAGATTATCTTTTTCTCTGCACTTTTTAAGGTAGGGCAATCTAGCATGTCAGAACTTATGTATGTTTTTTTGTTACTCTCCTATAATTGCCCCCTTATAACAATCTTCCTATAACTATTTTTCTTGTTGCCAGCCTTGTGGTCTGCTAAGTGTATCATTCACTCACTCAGATTTTCTCAATCTTTATATAGTGAAAAGTACTACAAAGCTCAAGTCAGAATAGGATACTCAGCCTTGGAACTCTTTTAGGTGACTCTGTCGCTGAACGCTTATCAAAGGTATGCAAACCAAAGGGAAACTAGTGACTAATCTTTCAAAGAATAATAGAGCACTTTATTCATTCTGTCCTCCCTTTCCCTATGGCTACTCAATCAGCATAAAACCTAACGTTTCAATTCAAAGTTAAGCAAGTAGAAGAGGTATCAGCAAAACAAAATAGGAGTACAAGGGGTGGTGACAAAGACACTCCTGACAGTGAGATAAATAGATAGAAGGAAGGAAGGAAGGACTGAGGCTTCAGAGAGAGAGCACTGGACTTGGAGTCATTGGATGTAAAAGCAAAGTCTTTATCAAGACCTCCCAAGCACTGTGGCTTTGAACATAAATAACCTCCAGAAAGTTAAGATTCTTGCCTATAAAATGCGAATAACACCTCTACCTGCCTCACAAGGCCTTTGCAAGGTCCAGTGATCCTTGATCAAATCAAGTCTTAAATAAGCTATTAATTGCATAAACAC
Source organism: Ovis canadensis (assembly GCF_042477335.2). Classification (NCBI taxonomy): domain Eukaryota; kingdom Metazoa; phylum Chordata; class Mammalia; order Artiodactyla; family Bovidae; genus Ovis; species Ovis canadensis. Next base: position 132,082,317 of record NC_091247.1, on the reverse strand, counting down.
TTGCTGAATGAATCAAGTTGATGCTGTAGACATAAAAGAATGAATAGGACATAGTCTTACTTTCAAGGAGACCACTGTCTAATGATGAATACAGATATACAGATAACAATTAAATGAATGAACATTGTGCTCAAACAGGAAGGGACTCTGAAGGATGAACACATTTTTAAAAGGATGGGAGTGGGAGGAGGGTGGGAGGTAGAAATCCCCATCATGAATTTGTAAGTTCTTTCTGGTATTAAGTTGCAGTTCTCTATACCAGCTAATTCTGCTGGAATAATGACAAATATTCGTGATAATAATAACATTTTGAATTAATCTAACAAATTTTTTGTATTATTAGTTTGATGAAGAAAAATGTGCTAGTAAGTGGGAAGTGTCACAGTTTGATGAGGGAAGAATAAGACAAATTCTGAGTGGCTTAGAGGTATTTTCTCATTTCCCTACACTCAGAGATATCAACATCAGTGAATGTTTAGCACTCACTCAGGCTTCATCCCAAAATAAGAAAATACTAAGTCTTCCATTAGAATATAAACTCTCATTATAAGCAAAGGGATTGTCTGTTTTGTTCAATGCTGTGTCCCCAGTGGCTAGAATGTTACCTGATATGTCAGTGGAGCTCAATAAGTATTTGTTTCATGAATGAATGAAAAAATAAGTTCTGTATGAAGCTAATGACTAGCCAGTTACACATGCATACATGTTCTATTCTGCATGTGAACAGTTTATTTGAGGACAATAAATGATATTCTAGGTTTCAAACACGGGATAACTTTGACAAATTGTGAACATTTCCAAATTAGGATTTGTAATTTTAAAAATGAATCTGTATCTAGCTATAATTCAAGGTAAAGGATGTAGAATTTTAAGGCTCTCTTGCTAAAGGTGTTTACTGAATGATGAGTATTTTAATTGCATTGATATCTTTTCCCATTTTTCTCCAGAGTGCTGGTAATGTACAAAGTTAAATAACATTTCAAAGATGAATGTCTGTGACTTTTCATCTTAACACATTTCTCTAAGTAATAGTTTTTCTTGACTTTTCATATATTGCATTATGTAACTTCCAGAGTCACTCTCATCTACAGAATAAAGGTGTTGGGCAAAATGATGATGGGCAACTCCAATATTATATGCATCATGTATTTCCTGTACTTTTAAAAATTCATATTTTTAAGGGGCTCTGGAGAATAAAGAGCTTAAGTAGGCACTTGAATAATTGTACAGTTGTTTCCTATCTTTCATCTTAATTTTATGTAGCTTTCATTTTGTTAAGAAAAAAGAGAGAGAGAAGAGAAAACTACAAAACAGATTTTTTTTTAAAGAAAATTTTATTGTAACGACTTTGGATGGAGAGGAGATAGTTGTACATAATGGCAAAAATGAAATATGGGTGAATATGCTGTGCCTATCAGTATTACAGATGCTCTCCTTTATCTCTTATTAAAGAGAACCTTCTCTTTGGACCCCAGTTTAAAGGATACTTTATTGCATATAACTTCTTGCAATTTGGCTACTCCCAAAAGTCCAAAGTTAATGGTACACATGTAAGAGAATAGTCATAAAATCAAGGAAGTTATTAGCTCCTATTTGCAAAAACAAACTTAACCCAGAAATCTCGTCATAGAAGATTTTCAGAGAAAAGTCAAATAACCACAATTACACTCACCCAGAGACATTACTTTGCCAACTAAGGTCCGTCTAGTCAAGGCTATGGTTTTTCCAGTAGTCATGTATGGATGTGAGAGTTGGACTGTGAAGAAGGCTGCTCGCGCCAAAGAATTGATGCTTTTGAACTGTGGTGTTGGAGAAGACTCTTGAAAGTCCCTTGGACTGCAAGGAGATCCAACCAGTCCATTCTGAAGGAGATCAGCCCTGGGATTTCTTTGGAAGGAATGATGCTAAAGCTGAAACTCCAGTACTTTGGCCACCTCATGCAAAGAGTTGACTCATTGGTAAAGACTCTGATGCTGGGAGGGATTGGGGGCAGGAGGAGAAGGGGACGACAGAGGATGAGATGGCTGGATGGCATCACTGACTCGATGGACGTGAGTCTGAGTGAACTCCGGGAGTTGGTGATGGACAGGGAGGCCTGGCGTGCTGCGATTCATGGGGTCGCAAAGAGTCAGACACGACTGAGCGACTGAACTGAACTGAACTGAACACTCACCCTCCACAAAAAAAAAAAGCTCTGCTCAAATAGCAGAGTCATGAGCAAATAACTGAAATAACCAATAACTGAAACAAAGAATAAAAGCTTTAAACAGTAGATAACAAAATCTGTGACTATTCCAGTTCTTCACTCAGTGAAGTATAGTGAACAGCTATATCCTGACCCTTGGGCTGATGGCAAGGCGCAGAAGACTGAATAGAATGCCTGCCTTCAGAGTGCCCACAAACAATGGGAGTGACACTCACATAAACGAACCTCTGGCAGGGGGTGTGAGAAGAGCTGTGTGAGAAGAACACTCCCTCCTGGTGCTAAGGGATGGTGTGCACCTTCCGAGCAGCTACCCCGCCCCGCCCCCACCCCACCCCCCCCCACCCCACCCCACCCCCACCCGGCGAAGAGCCAGAGAGGAGGTGACATTTCAGCTCTGCTCTGGAAACTGAGTAGGAGTTTCCCAAGCCAGGATGTGTGGCTGAGAGGGAGGTACATTCCAGGGAATCAGTTTCATTTGTGCAAGAAATTTAAGCTTCTTAAAGGCTGAACTACTTGTATTGGGTCTGTGAGTATCATCTGCTAAGAGATTCATAATTTCCCAGAGTTAGACAAAGAAGAGGAAGTATATTCTTCTTTGCGGTAGAAACGTATTTGTTGATTGCCTGAACTCTCACTCTGCTTCCAATCTTATGACCTATAAGTAGCCAAGAGAAAGAAACCCACGTGACAGCCAGCCAGACTGTTAAAAAACAAAAATGTGCATGCTGTCTTTCTCTTATCTTGTTCTAAACAATTGTTAAATAAAGAAGGTTGTTTGATTTATCTTTCTTCAAAAACAACTCCCAATATTTTTACTTGAAGGTATAGAAGCAGTTTGCTCTTTATTATGAAAGGGAAAAGAAATCTTTCTACTGACATTTGTGATTTTAAAGGTCAAACATACAAAACATCTTTCATTAAAGTGGGCAAGATAGATTTATAGTTTATATTCAGTACTAGGTAACCTGGCAGATGAAGAAAACTAGAACTGGATAAAACTAGTTGGCCTCATAAGTTGCTAGAATGTGTGTGGACATTTGTACTTTGTATTAATTCTTTGTGTATTGGCAACTGCAAAGTTCAAATTTTTAAAGGCAGCTGCAATCTAGAAGCTTCTGGAAAACTTAGGGACCAAAACCCATCCTTTTGGAAATGAGTACTTTTCCTCCTCTTTTCACACCATATCATACACATTTTCTTATTTCTCAGAGTTGAGACATGAGAATCATGTGGGTTCAGAGCATTCTCGCCCTCGCTGGGTGTCTCTTGAAAGCAACCTGAAGGAAGCATGCTGGGTACGGTTTGGCATGGAGTGCTTTATAGGCTTTATCTCATGTCCTTTCAAAGCCACTCTGCACTAGATAGTAACATCCCCATTTTACAGATGAAGAAACCAAAGCTCAGAAAGATGATTAAGTATGTTTCCCAGGAAAACACAGTTGATAATCACACCTATCTGATTCCAAATTCAGTGCTCTTACATTCTGCGCTACAATTTGTCCCTTAGGACATGTGAGGAACATTTTACTTCTAGAATACTTGTTAAATCTCTGCACTAAAAAAAAAAAAAAGAGAGAGAGAGCGAGAGAAAAACATTCTTAACAAAGACAGAAACATTGGGCATAAAAGAATACACAACATTTGAGCCATGCTTTAAGATGACTAGAGTATGTGACGAAAATTATCAAAAGCATATACTATACAGGAGGCAGGGAGTCAGGTAGAAATAGCATGACTTTCAAATGCTATTTAAATCCCAGTTTTGGCTCTTGCTGGTTTGTGACCTTGAGCCATTGATTTAGGCTCTCTGAGCCACGGTTTCCTGGATTATGAAATAAAAACATTAGCACTTGCTACATCTCTTAGGTTATTAGGAGTACTAAATTACGTAATTTATGTAAAAGCACCTAGCACAATACTGCCTCATTTTTGGTACTCAGAAATGTCAGCTTTTTTCCTTCACTACAGAAACCAGAGAAAGAATACAGTTGTCCAATATTGTCACTTGCAAGTAAAAATCTCTAGTTTGAAAGGTGAACAAGAAATGAAAGATCAGGAAATCTTTTCTATCACCATAAAAATATTTTCCAGCCATGGTCGAAGGCAGACATTTGCTTTCAAATATGCTGAGACCACACTGAAACAGCATACTGAAAGCGGTTTAAGAGAGTATGTTCGTGGATAAGGAAGCCAGATGGGTGGGGTTGGCTCAGGCGAGAAGACGGAGGGGAATAGGCAGGCCTGGTCAGTGCTCGGGACAACGCATTCCTCTCCTAGGCCACAGTGGGACCGGCTGCCTCACGGGCACCACCCAGCAGGTCCGAGCAGCTGCCCTGTTACTCAGACTACAGCACTAACCGACACTCATTGCTCGCCTGCTATGGGTCAGGCACTGTGCTGGACAATGTAGAATCATGGTGAATAAAACCTAGTCGGATATATCTAGGATGATACGTGTTTCGGTTCACTGAGTGGGTGGAGGTGAGTCCTAAGAAACTGGTTAACCTGTGGCATTGATCCCTGAAGTATGGCGTTCAGGCAATTTCTTGCACGGCAGCTAGGAAGGAGAATCTAGTCCCTCTAAGAAATAACAGGTTTTGAGCATCTATTATGTGCAGGGCGTTATCTTTGGGGTTCTATGTACATTTCCTCATTTAATACCCACAGCAAATCTATGAAGTAGGTACTCTATTTTATAGATGTGTAAACCAAGTCTTGAGGTTTCCCAGGTAGCTCAGTAGTAAAGAATCTGCCTGTCAATGCAGGAGACACAAGTTCGATCCCTGGGTCAGGAAGATCCCCTGGAGAAGGAAATAGCAACCCACTGCGGTATTCTTGCCTGTGAAATTCCATGGACAGGGGAGTCTGGAAGGTATGCAGTCCTTGGGTCACAAAAGAGTTGGACACAACTTAGCAACTAAACAATGATAACGATAAATGAAGGCTTAGAGACATGGAGAGATTTGCCAAAGCCCTAGGAGGTTAAGTCCTGGAACTCAGGTCTGATCTCAGAATCCCTAATTTCAGAGACTGAACTCATGGTGAAAAAGACTAGTTGTAACACTCTGAAGAGATTTTTTTCTGTTTTAATTACATCTGTTTCCTATAAAAGGATTAATTATCTTTTTATTCAGAATCAAGAATTAGCTACTAGCTCTTGCTTAAAGCCTTAGTCAATGACAGAATGGTATAACAGAATCTGTATTCTCTTTCACACATTAATTTATAAAGGTCTTCTGGCAAGGCCAGCACGCTTTCTAACGTACATGCTGCTCCTTTGATGCTCTGTATAAAGGCATTTGTAAATTATTCTGGTTATCTTTAGAAAACTTAAAATTGCTCTCTGGCATTTATGTAATCAGCAAGAGATAATCAGATGATTTTTTTTTTTTAACAATGAGCTGTTTCCTGTTCATTATACTTATTATGTTTATTTATGGCATAAAACCCATTTTCTCTGTTGAAGGTCACCTGTGGGTTGGTGTGGAGGATTTCTTTCTCCCTGTTTAAACCACTTTACCAGTTTTGGGCATGTGTATGACTGTTGATTAATTATGGCCCTGTCTCAATCATTCATAGAAGAAATAATACCCTATGGTTCCTTTTACCAACCATTGAGTTATTCATGGCTTAAGAAAATGGTTGCACAAATTCTAAACTTCTTACATATTCAGGATCTTGTAAGTAGATAATCCATACCTATGTTATGTATACGCACTCATCTCAGAGGAAGGCAAAATGTTTAAAGTGAGAGACTACCTGACGTCAGAGGCCCAGAAGAGTTAGAAGACGCAAGTCACATATCCAACTTGTGGTTGTACTTGATTGGGAACCAGAACCTTCCAAAATACCAGTCCAGTGGCCTCACACCACCTTCCCCTTTATACACTAAACTTGTTGGCTTTTGCATAAGACAAACAGACATTTCCTTTATTAGCCTGTAATGAAAGACTGTACATTCCATTCTACTTGCATTTCTGATATAAGAAACTGAGGGACCTGTGAGACACCTTTCCATCTCAGTGTGAAAGAGCTTATTGCCCATTTCAGAAGATTTTTCTGGGGTTTGATGCCTTACATCCACTTTCTTTCCCTTGACAATGGTATTCTGAGTTTTGTTCAAGGGTACTATCCTCTCTCTTTCAATCAATGTGCTTCAAGAAGAAACTAATCCCTCGCTTGTTTCAGGAATAGGCCTAGAATGGCTTCAGCCAATGAAGAGATCCTATTTACATATACTTATTGATTGATTCAGAGAAGGCAATGGCACCCCACTCCAGTACTCTTGCCTGGAAAATCCCATGGACGGAGGAGCCTGGTAGGCTACAGTCCATGGGGTCGCTAAGGGTCAGACTCGACTGAGTGACTTCACTTTCACTCTTCACTTTCATGCATTGGAGAAGGCAATGGCAACCCACTCCAGTGTTCTTGCCTGGAGAATCCCAGGGACGGGGGAGCCTGGCGGGCTGCCGTCTGTGGGGTCGCACAGAGTCGGACACGACTGAAGCGACTTAGCAGCAGCAGCAGCAGCATTGATTGATTAGACATGGGACTATGACTCAATGGAGACCAGTAACATGTAAGAAAATATTCTGTGGAGGCCGCTAAAAAAAAATCTCATGCTCGTCCACTGACACACTTTTCTTGATGCAGATCAATAATGACACTTATGGCCCCTAGAAGCACTGATAGCCATCTGGCATTGCGAGAAGCCAGCTATGGTTGAGCTGCTGGATCCAGCCTTATCTGTTCAATATTTGTGCCTTTACAGTCCCAGGAGCCACTAATTCTTTGCTACGTTAGTTATTGAGTCATATTCTCTGTTATTTACAATGAAAAGATTCCCAGCAAATACACTGTAACCTTGACCATAATTAAGCGATAACCATGCCACCATGCTGCATTATGAAATTTCACTTTATGTTTTCCTCATCTGTTGAATTCTCCTTGCCTTTTATAAAGGATTCTTTGCCCAGCTCATCTGGCAGATGCCAAATACTGCCAATGTGAGATAATTGCATACCTGTTGGAAGACCATACTCAGTATCAGGCCAGAAAATGGTACTCTGGAAGGATAAAATGCAATAACTCTAGACAATTTGTTTTTCCCACTGATGTTTAGACTATATGAAACTGAAACAAGAAAGGCCGTAAAATATTTGGCTCATATCATCTATTGGGCATTTCCTTTTGGATTTGTGCTTTCTGGGAGGTTTAAATTCATTAACATTAATAGTTAATTATAACTTTTTTGGTTTTTTTTAACAAGAGAATTCAGGGTTAAGCAGCAACTAAATTAAATCATACTATTTAAGCATAAAAACCATTTATGACTCGTATAAGCCGTACATTCGATATGGATCACATATAATCCCATAATCAGAAACTGTTGCTTGTTCTTCCCTAGGTTCCAAAAACAAAATGAACTATGCCAAGAAGCTTATTAGGGAACTTTTCAGAATTTTTTGATATTCTGAAAATTCCATCTTGCTTTCTATTGTCCTCATGCAGCTATAGGCTGATTAGATTCATACTTCAATCATCTCTATGAGCAATAACCTGCCAGCATTCAGTGGAGACCCTATCAGCTCCTAGGCAGAAACAGGGAAGAGGTGTGCCTGCACTGGCATCTATGGCTCTCAGCATTTTCCTTTCCCTCTCCTCTTCCATGGCCTTTTTTCTCTATTCTCAGAAACGCTGCACACAGTTCTGCCAAGGACATCATCCTGACCTGGAACTATGGATCCCATCCTGTTTTTGTATTTGCTTAACCCAGAGATGGCTGTGAGAACCAGACCTCATGTCTCCTCCACACTTGCCTCCCAGATCACTGTGAGGAAACACTACAACTTTATTATTACGTTCAACTCTGAACGCTCACAGCCTTGGTCTTCAGCAGTGATTTGTATGTTATCAACTACTTTCCATCCCTTTCCCTCCTTAGAAAGCACCCTTTGTGCCCCCTGTTGAATAAACTCCCATCTTTTTTATTTTTTTATCACCTTCATCAGAGTCATTTATCACCTCCAGCATTAGATACATCTACCTACATTACTCTAAGTCCTTTATCCTGTTTCAAGGAATATCAAATTTAAGCTAAAGTTTGGTGTCCTTTTACACTGACTTTTTGTGAGTTCCAGGGCCTAGGAATATTGGGATAGCCAAAAAGGACATTGTAGATTGAGTTTGATGTTCTGAAAATAAATACATACAAGTTGCCATCCTCATATCATTCAACTGTGTGTTTTGATAGGAAATGGCCTTCATGATCACTATCAGTTGACCTTTGGGGATTTCTTTTTACTGTTAAAAAAACACAGAAATAATCAACAATTATGTTTGCTCTTGCAACACACTCTCAAGCAACACTCTCAAGTTCCTAGCTATTTGTAATTTAACAAATATTTACAGAAATGTCCTACTGAAATGCAGAGACACACTACCTGGAGGCGGTGGGGGCAAGGCATGGGAACTAGCCCTCAAGCCATAAATTCAATGAAGAGTAAGTTAAATGACATGCAAGCAAGAATTATTTATTTAACGAAAAAGAGCATTTGAGCATCAGCAGATGGCCTATGTATTTTTCATATAAACATATACAGCTGACCTCCATATCCATGATTTCTGCATTCATGGATTCAACCAACAACAGATCAAAAATAATCAGAAAACAAGTCCAGAAGTTCCCCCAAAGCAAAACTTTAACATAGCATTTACGTTGTGTTGACAAATGTTTATATTATATCATGTGTTAGAAGTAATCTAGAGATGATTTAAAATATACAAGAGAATGTATGTAGCTTGTCTGCAAAGACTATGCCTTTTCATATAAAAGATTTGAGCATCCACAAATTTAGGGGCCCCTGGAACCAGTCCTTTGTAGATAATAAAGGGCTACTGTGTTTCTATTCTCAGATGCCATATTAATCACAGTATGGAAATATAGGTGTGTCTTTCCCTGATAGCTCAGTTGGTAAAGAATCTGCCTGCAATGCAGGAGACCCTGGTTCAATTCCTGAGTCAGGAAGATCTGCTGGAGAAGGATAGGCTACCCACTCCAGTATTCTTGGGCTTCCTTGTGGCTCAGCTGGTAAAGAATCCACCTGCAATGCAGGAGACCTGGGTTTGATCCCTGGGTTGGGAAGATCCCCTGGAGAAGGGAAAGACTACTTACTCCAGTATTCTGGCTTGGAGAATTCCATGGGCTAGTGTAATCCAAGGGGTCACAAAGAGTCAGACATGACTGAGCGACTTGCACTTTGTTTGTTTGTTTGGTGGCTAAGTGCCTTCTGGGAAGGGGATTCTCTTTCAATGAGCATACTGCATAGGAAATCAAATTAAAATCACCCCGTTCACATTTCATGGCTAAAGTCTTTACTAATGATCAATCTCTCCCAGAATAATTCAAGCCCCCCACCTCCCCCCATCATGTTTCCAAAGTGCTCTGCTTTTATCATCAAGCCACTCACTAGATCACTTGTTCAGGGTTTATCCCCCCAACAAGAGAGTGAGGCCCACGGGTGCAGCCATTGCACTTGTCTTGTCCAGTGCTGCATTCCAAATGCGTGCCATGGTGCCCGGCACATAGATGATGCTCAATCAACATTGAAAAAAGCAGAGGGAGGAGGGAGGGCAGAGAAGGAGGGGAAAGCTTGGTTCTCTTCCTCATATATTACTTTATGGTGTGTGTGTTAGTCACTAAGTCGTGTCCAATTTTTTGCAACCCATGGACTGTAGTCCACCAGGTTCCTCTGTCCATGGAATTCTCCAGGCAAGAATACTGGAGTGGGTTGGCTTTCCCTTCTCCAGGAGATCTTCCCAACCCAGGGATTGAACCCAGGTCTCCCACACTGTGGGCAGAAAGCTACCTGGGAAGCTTTCTGAGTACTTTGGGAAGCACTCTCTGGTACTGTATACCAAATCACCCCAAAATTAGCAGCTTAACACAACACACATTTATTACCTCACAGTTTCTCTGAGTTATAAATCTGGATATGGCTAGGTCCTCCAGCTCAGGGTCTCTCACAAGACTGCAGTCAAGTATCAGTTATCTCCAGGTTCAGCTAGAGCTGGCTCTACGCCCAGCTTACTCAGTGGTGGTCAGAAAGATTAGCTCCTTGCAGATTGTTTGACTAAGGGCCTCTATGACTTGTTGACCATTGACCAGAGGCTGCCCACCCTCCCCTCCTTGCCATATGGGTCTCTCCATGGAGTGGCTCAAACCATGGCAACTTGCTTCATTGGAGTTAATGAGATAGCCTGAGAGCAGCATTTAGAAGTCAGTCTTTATAGCGGAGAAGGCAATGGCACCCCACTCCAGTACTCTTGCCTGGAAAGTCCCATGGACGGAAAAGCCTGGTGGGCTGTAGTCCATGGGGTCGCTAAGAGATGGACACGACTGAGCGACTTCACTTTCACTTTCCATTTTCATGCATTAGAGAAGGAAATGGCAACCCACTCTAGTGTTCTTGCCTGGAGAATCCCAGGGACGAGGGAGTCTGGTGGGCTGCTGTCTATGGGGTCACACAGATTCAAACACAACTGAAGCAGCTTAGCAGCAGCAGCAGTCTTTATAGCCTCATCTCAGAAGTGATATCCCATTACTATTGCCACATTCTGTTTGTTAGGAGTCAGTCATTAAGCCCACCAACACTCAAGAACAGGGGGTTACACAAGGGCATGCATACCAGGACTTGGGAAAAACTTAGGACCATCTAAGAAGGCTACTTAGAACACTTAAGCAGGGAATCCAAGTAAGAGGAGTTGACCAAAAAAAAAAAAAAAAAATCTTCTGTTCAATAGAATTGGTCAGACTCTGGAAAATGAAGGAAATCTGGACAGAAGACACACATTCCAGTAGGAAGCAAGTGTGTTTGTTACATTCTCCATATTTCTCCTGATCCACAGGACATGCTGTGTGGTCTGCAAGAGAAAAACATGTAAATGTAGGCAGAAGTCCTGAATAAGCCAAGGAAACTATTTGCGGGTGGCTTAAAATGGGTGAGTCTCTCTCCATGAAGGGATGGGTGTGCCACCAGCTTGACCAGCAAGTACATGCCAATGGAGCCATCTATAGCCCTGCACTCTAAACAGACAACCAGGGTAATATTATATACACCCTAGCCTTACAATCTGTTTAGATCATTTGTCCTTGCATTCCCTCTGGAACCTATCAGGTATTTAGATGAGGCCAAAACAAGCAGTCACGTGTAAGTCCTTAAAAACTCTGTGATGGCATTCCTCTTTAATTATTAAGCTTCTTCAGAGGCTTGAAGCCAGAGAAAAGAATCAGAGCCAGTTACTGTGTGTCCCTATGGCTCTGAAAATCCTTTGGCTGCTGTAGAGGTGCTTGGAGTTATCCTGAAAGCTTTATCATAATCCAATCATCCTCCCAAATTTGGAGTTGCTTTTATTCAGACACATTCGGAGGTCAGCCCATAATCAAATGTCACTGCAAAGAGAAAAGGCCTGATCTTCTTTTTAAGCCCCAAACTAAAACCCCAACCTAATAATCCAGGCAGAGCATAAGGACCGTGAGAGGCCAGAAAGCAAAATCCAACATCCCAGATAATCTCTTAGGATCTCCGCTAACACATTTGCTGTTTGCAAAGGCTACATTGCATTTAAATAGTTGATGCTGCACTGTCCGTGAGACTGCATCATGACATGTACAGAGGAAAGAACATTGTTATTTTACTAACAAGCTTGCTTTCTAAAGGGTCCTTCTTACCCATAATTATTGCTGCTCTGCAACAGTATGACTTATGAGCTGACCATCCTTTTATAGGCTCTGCCCTCAGAGGAGCAATTTCACTGATAAATCATAACGTGCCACCCAAGCCATTAACTTAATAACTCAGGGTGATGTTCCTACTGGGTGAAAGCATCTGTAAACAGCTGGACAACAACAGCACACACCAGCCACTCTGAAGAGAAAGTCCCACTTTCAAGTCCCGATTTGAGCAGGGTAGACTCCATTTAGGCGGAAACAGTCTTTTAGACACCAGCTTATTCTGTACTCAGACCTGGATTCTGACAATCTATTTCCAGATGAACCATGCATTTATCTCATCCTGTTTTGTTCTTTGTTCTTCCCTTACGTAGAAGATCTAAGGCATATTTTCAAAAAGTAAGCTAGAAGTCAAGGATTATTTGCTTTCCATTCAGTAAGACATACTCAAATTTTGAGCCCCCAAGGAATACTTTAGAAGGGGTCCTGCCAACCACCCTCCAATTCCATATTTTCTCCTATTTCGTAAACTCCTTATCCACCGTGGGAAGGTCACCTTCCTCCGGGATTAAAAGAATCATAAGCACATGTGTATGCACGCAAACCAAATTGTGAAAGCGCAGGCAGTATTACCATGGCTGAGGAACCCACAGCTATTTAGAAACTATTACAAAGAACCTTAGTATAGAAAGTTAAGATATGACTTATTCATGATTTCTAAGCCTCAGTTTATTCATCTACAAATGGATATGGTAACACTAATCTTGAGCTGGGAGAAGTCAAGGAGATCAAGTGTGTATAGCACACAACACTCGGTTCATCCCTCTCTCTTCACACTCGTACTATAAAGCAGAGTGACACGTTAGAGCACTCACAGGCATTGTGGTCAGGAAGCGCTGACTAGAATCCCAGTACCGCCACTTCCTATTTCTATAAACTTGCACAATGTACCTTGGTATTGTTACCTATAGATTGGGGATAATCATTCCTGTGCAATTGGATTTGAGGGAGAAGGGCTAAAGAGGAAGCTTACCCTCTGCCTGCCATGTAGAAGATACTCAATGGAAGTAATCTCTCTCTGGCCAGTAAAAGGATTCCATTTCCCACCCCTTGGGACAGAAATTCTTAAGCCATCAAGGCAGCACTTCAGCTGTTCCCAGGTTATCTCATCTGTTTTGTTCACGTGGCCCTGAGAAGCTCAGGGAAACGGACAAAATGAGAATGCCTAAACGTAATACCGTGGTCTGGATCTGGGAAGTGTGAAACCTCTGAATCTGAGGACATTGTTGCTGGGGTAAGATGGTACAGGCTTTTCAGACAGCAGTGATATCTGCTCATCACCCTTAATTAAACACGGAGAGAGGATGTTTCCATGTTTCAGCATTCCACAGATAATTATCAAGTGCATAGGATGGGTTCAGCATTATGCCATAGTTTTAAGAACAGTATATTACTGCTTGTTTTCTTCTCAAGAAAAGGGAACAACAGCATCTGTATCCATTTCCACAGCATCTTCCTCCCCTTTTTTTGGCTCTAGCTAGATAATGATAAAAATAATAATACCACTTCCTGGTTGGGATTATATTCAAACAATTACTTTTGGCCACAAGCATCAATTCCACGAACCATGCCACAGCCTCCAGGGACCTCAATGTGCAAGAGAAATGATCTTCTTCAGATGTCTACATGAGGCCATCCATTAGAGAACATTTTGGAGTCTGTCTGCATTTCCATGGGAGTGAGAGAAGCCCAGGTAATCAGCTAAGAGTATCCGATCTACTCAGCAAGAATGGGAAAAGAATAGCACAGCTTGGCCTAGTATAACATAACTCAGGTCTCTAGGTTATTATTCAAAATCTTTAAATGTTATAAATGAATGTCAAAATGATGCTCCCCAGAAAGATTCAGGCAGAGTGCTCAGTTTGCAAGCATCTGAAAACTTAGTTTCTTTCTGTGATAAATGAGAATAACAAGCTTATTCTGACCATCGAAGTGAACGCTCTTTATCGAAGCTTGTTCTTGGTCTCCTCCAGACTTACCCAACCTTTACCCTTTAGGAGAAGAGAATGACTACGCACTCCAGTACTCTTTCCTGGAGAATGCCATGGACAGACGAGCCTACAATAAGCAGGAAGTTAGGAATGGTGAGAATGGAGAAGGGGCATGAAGGCTGAGAGATCAGCAGAGAAGACTTGACTCTGGTTTTATGTCTCTGGAGAAGCCAACCCTTAGTGCAGCTTGTGACTAGGGTGCCAGATTGTCATGCAAGATTCACATGCAATTGACTGAGCCACTTCATTAGCCTCCCTAGGTGCCACACTTCTCATTAGTCAGGGAACTAACCAGCCCCGGTGTCCAAGGTGGCCAAATGGCAAGCAGAAGGAGCCAAGGAACTGTGCCAAGGTGTGCAGCTACCCAAGGTATAGCACATAACTGCCAAGAAGCCATGGCCGGGCCATCCAACCTGGTTTGCAGCAAGGAGAAAAAGAAGAGTGTCTTTGGAACAAGGGAAGCCTACAGAGCATGAGGTGAACAGATCCTGTCACACGCAGGAGGAACCGAGAACAGCAGAGGGTCACTCCGGGGCTGGGCCCTCAGTAGGGGGCACCCAGAGCACACGGTGTGCTCTGGTCTTCTCACTGACACTTGTCCACATGGATGGACACACCGTCTGTGGTGGCATTTTTACTGTCACTGGATTGCTTTCTTTTTTTTTTTAATATGAGAAGCAAAGAACTCTATATAGTCTAGATATAGATATATAAATGCATATACATACGCGCACAGGCACACACCACACATTGTGCTATTGCAAAATACAGATTTAATACCTCCACTGAACTCGGCAAAGTATTTTTTTTTTTCTTGAATTTATAGTTGATTCCCTTGGCAAGGAATCATTTGCTTTCATAACTTGGTGGAATATTTTCAGATCACAATGTATCCTTTTGTTTTCAGGACCACTTCATTACATACATCAGTGAGGTGGCATGTTTTTACTTTCTGTACTCAACAGAAGCCGAATTTTTAATAGAGAGAAAATGGAAAAGTAGAGCACCATTAAAATACAGAATTCCTTTCCTGATTGGGCTCCCGTGTTTCTTCGTCCCATCTTGGGAATTGCGTTCTGCAAAGGAAAAAAATTTGGTGTCTCTTGGGGGAAACTTAAACAGCTACCAGAGATGCAAAAACCACATAAATATATGATCCTGTTGAAACACAAAAATCAAAACGGCATTTTTCACCCTCCCTTTAAAAACTCACTTCTGCTGAAATACTGCACCAGCCTTTTGCCAACCTTTGTCAGATAAACATATGACATTTCCATTGCCACATAGACGCTAGCAATCCTGCCAGATCTTCTGAGGTTCTTGGTAGTATGATAACATTTCATAACATGACGCTTCATCTCCCGGGTCTTTATTATGCAATAGCAACTTTGAACATTCATTAAAAATATATGTCACTGCATTTGCTCTCTAGGCCTATAGATTTGTTTTAGAAAAATACCCTAAAAACTTCTCCAAAGCTTTGTTTCTTTAGAGAAATATCTTTCTTTAATATAATACACACCAAAAAAAGAGAAAAATCTTACTAGAACAATCTAATCATACTAACCTAATTGCTTTTCTTGTCAGATCCGAGTAGTCTTAGGAATATAGTTAACGCCTTTATGCTTGCTCAATCTTGATAATGCCAATTTATCTTGACTATTTTATCAAGGCTTCCAGTCTTGCCTCACAAGGCATGTTCTCCAGTTTCCTGGAAAACTGTCTTAGCTGGTGGAACTGATTTTCAGCCCTCTAATCCCGTGGTCCCCAACTTTTTTGGCACCAGGGACCAGTTTCATGTAAGACAGTTTTTCCATGGACCTTGGGGGGTGGAGGTGGTTTCAGAATGATTCAAGTGCATAGCATTCATTGTGCTGCCGCTGATCTGACAGGAGGTGGAACTCAGGCAGTAGTGTGAATGATGACGAGTGGCTGTAAATACAGATAAACCTTCACTTGCATGCCTGTGGCTCTCTTGCTGCTGGGCAGCCCCATTCCTAACATTCTGTGGCCTGGTACCAGTCCATGGCCCGTGGGGACCCCTGTCCTAATCCTCTGCCATAATGAGATGGAAGCCAAGAAACTAAAACCCAATCAAGGAAACTTTCTTTCAAGAAAATGTCTTGAAAGAAAATTTTGGAGATGCCCCATTTCAGTCTCAAAGATGACTCTAGTATCAGCATCTCTGTTATCACTAACAATGATGGTAACTGGGCACTTGCAATAGCAAACATGTTTACTGGTAGCTGTGTTTCTCTTGGGCCAGTTATTCATTAATTTATTCAACCAACAAGTATTTCCTGAATGAATATTACATGCCAGGTATTGTTCTAAATGCTAGGGGTACAGAGATTAATAAATTACCATTGCTTCCCTTGAGTTGCTTATAGATTTAGGACCAAAAAAAAAAAAAAAACGTGCCATGACATTCACAGCATAGATTGATGGTATATGTGTATCCAAATGCTTAGGCACTCAGTCATATCTAACTCTCTGTGACCCCATGGTCTGTAGCCTGCCAGGCTCCTCTGTCCATGGGATTCTCCAGAATACTGAAGTGGGTTGCCATTGCCTTCTGCAGGGGATCTTCCAGACCCAGGGATCAAACCCTGGTCAACTTCATTGCAGGCGAATTTTTACCATCTGAACCACCAGGGAAGCACTCCATTTATAAGAAGGGGACAAACAGTTGGTCATGATTTCCGGGAAGGCTTCACAGAGCAGATAACAGTTTCATATTCGAGTGGGTATTGAAAGGGTAAATGAGGAGGCAGAACATTCATTTCTTCATTGAACAAATATTTATTGAATGCCTGCCTACTGCATGCCAGGTGCTGCAGATACAGCAATGATCACACAAAAACTTTCTGCCCTCGTGAATCTTTTATTATAGTGAGATGAGAGTAATTTAATACATAAATAGGTAAAATATGTGATTTTTCCATGGATCGTAAGACTTATGCTTATGAAAACAAACAAAAGGAAGGTATCAAGAATGGGAGAAGTTGCTAGTTTAAGTAGTGTAACCAAAGAAACCCTCTCTGAGATAATGACATCTGAGCAGAGCTCTGAAGGATGTAAGGGAATGTGTCATGCAAATATCTAGGGAAGGAGGCTTTCAGGCAAAAAGAACAGTATGTGAAAAAGTCCCTGCGATTTAGACCCGGCTGCCATTTTTTCAAAACATAAAAGAAGCCAGTGCGGCTGGAGCAGAGTGAAGTGAGATCCAAGCTGGGTAGCATCCTCGAGGTTTCTCTAAGGACTCAGCCTTTTGCAGGAAGCCAGTGGAGGTTTGGAACAGAGTAGTACCATTCCCTTCCATTCTGAAAGTATTGAGAACAGACTGGGAGGGGGCATGTGTGAAAGTAGGGGGACCAGCTGGGAGGCTGCTGCGATAATCAAAGGTGCTCAGTTGCTCATGACCCCATGGACTGCAGCACACCAGGCTTCCTCATCCTTCACTGACTCCCAGAGTTTGCTCAGATTCATGTCTTTTGAGTCAGTAATGCTATCTAACCATCTCATCCTCTGCCGCCCTCTTCTTTTGCCTTCAGGCTTTCCCAGCATCAGGGTTTTTCACCAGTGAGTTGGTTTTTTACCAGTGAGTTAGCTTTTTGCATCAGATGGCCAAAGGATTGGAGCTTCAGCTTCAGCATCAGTCCTTCCAATAAATATTCAGGATTGATTTTCTTTAGGATTGACTGATTTGATCTCCTTACTGTCCAAGGGACTCTCAAGAGTCTTCTCCAGCACAACTTGAGGTAGAAGTGAGGTGACTCTTATTCCAGGAAGGCAGAGTAAAGGTGGTGAGAATTAATTGGTTTCTGGATAAATTTTCAAGATAGAACCAACAGGAGTTATTGATAGATTGGATAAGGGTTATGTGAGGAAGGGAGGCAAGTATGTCTCTGAGGACAGTTTTAGCCAGAACTAGAAGGATAGAGTTGGCACTCTCCAACTCACCTCAGCTTAGAGAGGATGAGAACATTTTGAGCACCTCTAAGTGTTAGGGTATGCATGGAGGTGGGAGGATAATTAAACACCACTGTCCAGCATGACCCATTTGCACCACAAAGAGGCATTTCTCCACAGCTTAATGAGAACAAAACTCCATCCTCAGCAAAGACAGAGTGAAAGATCTGCTCAGTGAGTCAGAGAGAAGAGAAAATGCCCGAGGATGTCCAGGATTTCCCTAATCCTCCTTCCCCACATTTCCAAATACTCTAAAAATTAAAAAGTAAGAATCAGAATAGGCATAGCTTACATAAAGGTAGCAGGGAACAGAATGTATACAGAGAAAAATAACAAACTGGGTTAATTACAACAGGAATGCCTCCAGTGACAAAGTGGGAGGGAAAAAAAAAAATCTCAAAATAGAATGTAATAGCAAGGTATAAGTACAAAAGATCATTGTGCCTAGAAAGGAAATCACCTTGAACTAGTAGTTGAAAGGTCTCGATTCTCTTCCTAGTGTTGGTCTTTGGGCAAATTAGTTCACACATAACTTTCAAACAGGGATATTTTTAACCCCCAGGGTATGTGCCAATGTGCTAAAGAATAAAGGCCAAATATTACATTTAAAATGGTATTTAAATTTCAGCGTGGCTAAGGATGAGAGTTTTCCTTTTTTAAAAGTCAAACAAATATAGTTATATAATGCAGTATAAAAATAAATAGGATTTTCCCCCCAATTTATTCAGGCCTTATTTATTGAGCACCTACTATGAACCAGTCACTATGCCAGGCAATAGGTGCAGCAGTGAACAAGACAGCTGCAGACCCGGATTCCCATGGCCTGTTATCTTATGGTGAAGACAACGCTGAACAAGTAATTGCAGAATGACGCATAAGCTCCCCATAAAGCTCTGACTTGTGGCAAGCCCCAAACCACCAGAGATGAAGATTACACATTGATTCTCTTCTACATTAGAAGTGTATTGGGGAAACGTTCGATGAAAACTAACTTAAAGTATGAATCTCCATACCTTGGAATGGAGAGAGTATTTAGAGCAGTGTTAATCAGATCCTCTAAAAAACAGTCATCAAAAAGGTAATAAACATGCAAGCTCTTTATTAGGGCCAAGGTCCATAAAGAGAAAACCAGGAGGAAGTAAGAAGAAACAGGAAGAAACATCAGACCACGATGCAAGTCTGACCCCAGTGAAAGAGAAATGGACTAGATGGAGGGCTGGAGGCAACCATGCAGTCTAAGGAATTTTTGTCATTAAGCCAAATCCACCTGTGTTATCATCCATGCTGCCCACAGCTACTGGCTGGAGAGTCGCCAGTGGGAAACACGGCCTCTGGAAAAGGGGAGATAGCTGTCAGAGTGCAACTGACAACGGCAGCTGGGTCTTTGGTCCCTGATGCTGGGCCATTTGGCCTATTACACTCCCTGCAGTGGAAGGTCTTTGCAGGGCGTTCTCATGGCTGCTGAAAGATTTCTTTTTTCTTAATGAGGGTAGTCCTTGGAGTCTGAAATAACCTTAGTTGACTCCAATCTCAGCCACTTAATAATTTTGTGACATTGAGCAAATTACTGATGAGTTTAACTATAAAGGTTAAATGCAATAACACCTGTAATGTGCAACATACGCTGCCTATAACATAAAAGGTGATCAGTGTTAGACCTGCCTCTTTCCCTCTTAACTCTAAGTATGTTAGTTGGTTCAACATGCATTTTTGACCATCTTCTATATTCAGTGTAAGAAAACACAGGGTGAGTATGTGAAGGGCCTAAGATACAGAGAGACTCTTCCCCTCCAGATTGCTCTGCTAAAAACTATAAATGCATAAAGTGCTACCAAACACTAAAATGGAATAAGTAGGAAAGCAGGGCCTTCAGGAGGGTAGAGGAACACTCATCTTACTACTTGAATTGTTGCTGAAGCTGATGGCTCAAAACTTCTTAGAGGAGACTCCACCTTCCCTAATGCTGTGAGTTTTTAATGCTTGGAATAATTTGTTGTTATACAGAGCAGGGTTTATAAATTGGACGCTTGGAGTATGGATGGTACATCTTCATATATCCAGCCACTTGCCATCAGAATGCCCAGCCCCTTGCCATCTGAATGCCTAGTTCTCCTAAACCCTTGTGCTATGCCTAGCAGCCCTCCTCTCAAAGTATCTGCACGTACACTGGAGAGAGTGCCGTGTGTCACGCTGCCTCACACAATGCTTCCCCAAAGCCCTTTCACGACCCATTTATTGGCAGGGCAAAGCACTTATGCTATTGCTCCAGGCATGTAAATTTGTGCTTAGTGCATCCAGATGGTGCTCGATTGAAATCAATTTAGATCAGGTTTGATTATACTTCAGTGGGGCAAGAGCTACCTTTCCAAGAATATAGAGAACTCGGTGAAGGTTTCAGGAACTAATTATAATAATGCTTGCTTGCCTGCTAAGTCACTTCAGTCATGTCAGACTCTTTGCGACCCCGCGGACTGTAGCCTGCCAGGCTTCTCTGTCCATGGGATTTCCGGGCAAGAATACTGGAGTTGGTTGCCGTGCCCTCCTCCCAAGGGAATCTTCCCTACCCAAGGATCTGCAGGCAGATTCTTTACCACTGAGCCACCAGGGAAGCCCCAATAATAATAATAATTAATCAAATAAGGCTCCATTGGCTCAAAGAGAGCCAACTTCAATTCTTAGTAGGATTACAGACTTGCTGTATGACATCAGCAAAGTGATTTATCTGCCCTGTCTAGGTCTTATGTCTGCACCTGTGAAATCGGTATATGAAGGGCAGTCAAGGAGGATGGGATGAACAAAGGCAACTGTCAGTGACTACGCACCGAAAATGTGCCCAGTACTAAGTTAAGAGCTTCACAGTCATCGTCTCGATGAATTAATCATCAAACAACCTTTGAGGGAGGATCCTTCATTCCTTCAACAAACTGAGCATGTTGCCCACCTCCTTGTACCGTGATTGCCATTTCACATATTAAGACTTGACACTTGGGGACATGAGGAGCTCTGCTGGTAGCTGGGGGGTGAAGACTCCAAAAAGCTTCTGACTCCAAAGAACAGAGCTCCTTCCTCTCCAGCCACCAGAGCTTCTCAACTTTTTAAATTTAATAATGAAAACTTCCCTTCCCCAGAGAGCCTTTCTAGACATGTTTTCCCCTAATGGCTTCCCCCACACCTATGAAATAAGTACTAATATGTCACGTTGGTCTGAGCCTTGGCAAGTTTAGATTGCAATATCTAAGACATTTTTACCCATACCCACAAAAACTAGTTTTTATCCAGTTGAGTGTGATATTCCTCCTGTTGAATGAGTGTTCTAAACCACATTTGTTACATCTTTATTAAAGGCAACAACACTTTTCCAGGTACTATGAGTACTAGAGTTTAAAAAAAAAAAAAAAACTTTTTTTAAAGTATGAGACATGGTCCCTACTCTCAATGAAATTACAATCTCTCTCATGCCATCAGCTTTACAAAACTCCCAATTATAAGATCCCACGATTACAATTATTTTTTTATTAGAAGATAATTGCTTTACAATATTATGCTGGTTGCTGCCATACATCAACATGAATCAGTCACAGGTATACATATGTCCCTTCCCTCTTGAACCTCTTTCCCATTTCTCACCCCATCCCACCCCTCTAGGTTGTCACAGAGCACTGGGTTGAGCTCCCTGGCTCACACAGCAAATTCCCACTAGCTATCTGTTTTACATATGATAACGTATATGTTTCCTTGCTACTGTCTCAATTCGTCCCATCCTCTGCCTCCCACACTGTTTTCACAAGTCTGTTCTCCATCTCTGCATCTCCATTGCTGCCCTGCAAATAGGTTCATCAGTGCCATCTTTCTAGAGTCTATAGTTAGCATTACTAGACAGAAATTACAAAGAGGAAATGAACTACAGATCTAACAAACAACAAAAGGTTTCATCGACATTGGTTACTGAGTAATTGTGTGGGTGATGATGCATGCATGCATTTAAGTCATTTCAGTCATGTCCGACTCTTTGTGACCCTATGGACTATAGACGACCAGGCTCCTCTGTCCATGGGATTCTCCAGGCATGAATACTGGAGTGGGTTACCATGCCCTCCTCCAGGGGATCTTCCTGACCCAGGGGTCAAACCCATGTCTCCTGTGTCTTCTGCACTGGCAGGCAGGTTCTTTACCACTAACGTCCCCTAAAAAGACCAGTGTAGATGCTTTCTTGTCTTGGAAATTGAAGAGACTGGATCTCTTCAACTGGTGTAGAGTGGTGTAGCAACCACACCAGTGGATCTCCATTTCTTCCTCTCTGTGTCTTTTTATATCCCCACTATCAGCACAAGGGCCTTAGTGAAATCATTTGGCTCACAAATGGGCCCATCATAAATAATATAGACCCTTCTCATATCACTCACCTCCTCCACATTAATGACATTGAATGGGTACCATTATGGGCTCTTCTTTTATTCAGAAGAAAAGATTTTGATGAATCCATTGCTTACAGGCAGAAATTTAAAAAAATTCAAAACCACATTTTTGAAATTAAACCTTCTGTGGTCTGAACAAGCATGATTGTCAGTTCTTTTATGCATTTCCAACATTGCCACAATTAATATTTTACAAGGAGCTTCACCAGTGACATATTTAGCAACAGAAATCTTAATATTCTTTTCCCGGTAGCCACATTCCATTGCTCAGCAAAGCGGAGGGAGCCCTGTCAAAGTGGCAGCAGCCCTGCCAGAGGGAACTGGGTGTAGGACCGCGGGGGCTTACGCTTGAGCCTCTGCAAAGCCCTTCAGCCATTTGCATCTCAGCAAGATGCCCAGGGAATAGAGGAAATTACCCTCCTCTCAGCCCTTCCACCAGGCTTATGCCTAGCACCACAGTTATTTATAAATAATCCCCTCTTGAAAAGGTCAGATTTTATGATGTGTTTATGACCCTCTTTGACCAAATAAGTTCATTTGCATTGGATTCTGGGAGGGAGGGTTCATTTTAAGCAGATTCAATTCATTTCTAAAGCTCTGTGCCTGGTAATATCAGGAGAGTTTGGGCTCTGTTGCCAGTATCAAAGGCTTGACACGTTCAGGCCCACTTTCACCCCTCCTGTCTCTTCTCCCCCGTCATTAGAGTTTACCTGTCTCCACCCATGGCTTCTCATTCCTGCAGGAAGAACCTGAGAAAGGACTCTGCACGTTGGTCCCTTTCTGTGTCCTTATCGGCCAGTGAGGACACCCACTATCACAAATCAACTTGAGAGTACGTACCGGGAATGGGCATGGGATCCTGGTTGGCCAGCCCTTGTTCAGGCTGAGTCAAGAATCAGTCTGTCGGACTGACTAACCCTGTGCTCTACTCATGCTTATGACTTAGCCCTCACGTCCAGTCAAATGGTATCCCTAGGTTTCGCTCCAGTTTCCACCTCTCACTCCAGCTCTGGAGCCACATTTTCAACTCATTGCTCAGTGTTGTGGGAGCATCAAGCTCTTTATCTCTAAACTGAACCTTCAAGTTCATACCCCCTAAAACAAATCTGCATATTTATATCTCTACAAATGGCAGCATCACTCTCTAGTCACCTAAGCTCAAGAATATACAATATTCTTCAATTCCCCCTTTAGCAGCCTTCCCATCCCTGCCCACCTCCCCTCAGCTAATGGTTTCACGTCCCTCTCCCTATCCTCCAGAGTATCTCCTCTGTGTTGTCCCAGGAAAGCATTTGAGGACCTTCATCTGTACATTTGACCCAGCCTGTCTCCCACCTCCTCCAGACAAGTCCATCCATTACCCTCCTCTCTTTAAATTCTCCCTTTCCTGCCAGCTCCATATTAAATTGGGTTTTGTATGTCTGTCTGCATCATGGCTCTGTATTTACCATCAGAGCTCTTTCATCTTCCTTAAAATTAGAAATAATATCTTCCTCATAGGGGTGTGGTGAGGATAAACCCAAATACCCAACACGAAGCATCCGGCTTATTGTAGACACTTACATTCACTCATTGAACAAAAGCCTTATTAGTTTCCAAACACTGAGCTGTGCTCTAGGACTAACAATCAATAGCATCTCTTGGCCCTTGGCTCTCCCTACTTGCCAGCCACTGTTGTTAGTGCTTTTCACATATTAACTTATTTAATAATCATAACAAGTCATTACAATTATTATTCATTGTAGAAGCAGTTACAAATGTTATGTTCAGATGAGTTATAATTATTATTATGTCCTTATATCAAGGTATGGAGAGGGTAAGGATAAATCAAAGTCAAGCCCAGACAAGTCTTAACCACCACAGGTACTTTCTCTAAGAATGTCATAGTCCCTGGCCTCTCACATTCGATGGACAAGTAAACAATTACACAACATAATAAATGCTCTAATTCTGGAAGTCCTGGGGTATGATGGGATCATGAAGTTAAGAACAAATATTTACCAAGAGATCATTATAGTTAAGCTGTGAAAGATAAATATTAGTTTCTTTTCCTTTGGGGGTTTTTTTCTATTCAATAACTCTATTCTAATTGCCATGATAACCAAAGTGCAGCTCTGATGTTATCATTCTCCTGCTTAAAACCTTCAGATTTTCATTGCTTATCCAATAAGGTCCATACTCCTGAGACTGACTTTGCCATCTTTTCCTCCCCTGGTGCCCACATCCTTACGTGTTCTCCGGCATCCTCTTTCTCCAGGAGGCCCTTGCTTCTATTCATCCCTGTGCCCAAATCTTCCCTCATTTTCAAAACTCAAACCATTGCTTTTCTTTTAAGCCTTCAGTAGATTTTCATCTAAACAGCATCTCTCTCTTCTGAAATTCCATGACCTCATTTCTTTCACTTTTGTTCTAAAGATTTTTATGTACACATATAATCTCATCTAGATTTGCAGCTCCTTGAGGAAAAAGAGCTTCTTTTGCATCTTTATGCAAGACACATGCTAAAACTGTGTTGAATGGCAACTCAGAAGCTTCCCAGATGCCTGTGTTTCTCATGTCTCTGCCCTTCCCTCCAGTTCAATCACTCATGGAATCCTGTCCTTGCTTCCTCCTAAACAGCTCTTGTACCACCTACTCCTCTCTATTCCCACTACCCCAGCTTTTCAGTTCAAGTCATTAACCTTTATTACCTTAACTCTGGCACTTTTACTGTCAAGAACTAAGGAGCAGATAGTTTTCCTCTGTGCTCCATACAATCTGTGTAGCAAGTATTCAACTCTGCCCTTGTATGAAAGCAGCTATGTTGTTGTTCAGTCGTGAAGTCCTGTCTCACTCCTTTGCAACCTCATGGACTATGGCCTGCCAGGCTCTTCTGTCCATGGAAATTTCCAAGGAAGAATTCTGGAGTGGGTTGCCATTTCCTGAAAGCAGCTATAGACAATACATAAACAAATGGGTGCATCTGTGTTTCAATAAAACTTTATTTGCAAAAACAGATCCTTGCTGGGCCTGATTGGCCTGAAGGTAGTTTGGCAACCCCAAATTTAAATAAATACATAATTGTTTCCAGCACTTGCATCCAAATCCATCATCCAGGTAGAGTCAAAATGATGTCTTTAACTGCAAACCTGATCATGTTCCCAGAGATATAATGCACTGACCCTTGTCTTTATTAAAAATCTCATTTCCTTTCATGCCCTTCCTTACAACCCCACCTCCACTTTTCCTGTTATCCATCTGACAATCTATACTTATCTTTGAAAACATCAGTTCAGTTGCTCAATCGTGTCGAACTCTTTGAGACCCCATGTACTGCAGCATGCCAGTCTTCCCTGTCCATCACCAACTCCCAGAGTTGGTGTCCAACAAGTTGGTGATGCCATTCAACCATCTCATCCCCTGCCATCCCCTTCTCTTCCCACCTTCAATCTTTCCCAGCATCAGAGTCTTTTCCATTGAGTTAGTTCTTTCCATCAGGTGGCCGAAGTATTGGAGTTTATGCTTCAGCATTATTCCATCCAATGAATATTCAGGATTGATTTCCTTTAGGATGGACTGGTTGAATCTCCTTGCAGTCCAAGGGACTCTCAAGTGTCTTCTCCAACACCACAGTTCAAAAGCATCAATTCTTCAGCCCTCAGCTTTCTTTATAGTCCAACTCTCATATCCATACATGACTACTGGAAAAACCATAGATTTGACTAGACGGCCCTTTGTTGGCAAAGTAATGTCTCTGCTTTTTAATATGCTGTCTAGGTTGGTCATAGCTTTCCTTCCAAGGAGCAAGTGTCTTTTAATTTCATGGCTGCAGTTGCCATCTGCAGTGATTTTCGAGCCCAGAAAATTAAAATTTCTCACTGTTTCCATTGTTTAACCATCTATTTGCTCTGAAGTGATGGGACCAGATGCCATGATCTTAGTTTTCTGAATGCTGAGTTTTAAGCCAACTTTTCACTCTCCTCTTTCACTTTCATCAAGAGGCTCTTTAGTTCTTCCTCGCTTTCTGCCATAAGGGTGGTGTCATCTGCATATCTGAGGTTCTTGATATTTCTCCCGGCAATCTTGATTCCAGCTTGTGCTTCATCCAGCCCGACATTTCACATGATGTACTCTGCATATCAGCTAAATAACCAGGGTGAAAATATACAGCCTTGATGTACTCCTTTTCCTATTTGGAACCAGTCTGTTGTTCCATGTCCAGTTCTAACTGTTGCTTCTTGACCTGCATACAGATTTCTCAGGAGGCATGTCAGGTGGTCTGGTATTCCCATCTCTTGAAGAATTTTCCACAGTTTATTGTGATCCACACAGTCAAAGGCTTTGGCATAATCAATAAAGCAGAAATAGATGTTTTTCTGGAACTCTCTTGCTTTTTCAAAATGTAGCTCAGAGCTTAAGTCTTCTAGAAAGTCTTCCCTGTTCACCACTGTGTTGTTTGTATTGTTAGTCACTCAGCCGTGTCCCACTCTTTGCGACCTCATGGACTGTATCCCACTAGGTTCCTCAGTCCATTGGATTTCTGGGGCAAGAATACTGGAATAGGTTGCCATTCTTTTCTCCAGGGGGTCTTCCCAGATCGAACCTGGGTCTCCTGCACTGCAGGCAGATTCTTTGCCAAAGCTGATTCCATAGTCTTCTCTATCTCTACACGTAACATGAGTTTATTTGAGTTTGAGAGTCTCACAAATGGAAATGACCAAATTTACTCTCATAGTAGTCTTACCTACTAGACAGAGAGCTCTATGCAAAGAGCATGATTGTCTCATCTACCTCCATGTCCTTTCATTCCTGGTACATAGTACACACTCAACAAGCGTTCTCTGCTTGCACAATGACTGTTGCCAGTGGAAAACTGCATTCACTTCCTCAGACTCAAAGATACGTTTGTCTCAGTGTTGGTCAGATAACATCAAGCCAAGAGGCCAGGGAGTGGCTGAGGATAAAAGGCAACAGCCAAGGCTTCTGTTCAGGAAGTGGAGAGCAGTTCTTTGTGGAACAGCATGAGGCAATAATTGCCTTTTCATTCGTTTTCAAAAAGAATGGAAAATCTCATGTTTTGCCAAATGGCCTTGTAGATATTTCCTCATTCAGATTACCCTCTCAGAGAAACCAAATTGTTGGGTGGGCACTAAAAGAGGTTAACTTGAATGGGATTGTATGCAGATCACATTTGTTGGTGCTGAGTTTATAAGGAGAGGAAAGAAGGGAGTCAAGGAAAGTATAATGAGTTAATCCAAGATAAAACAGAATGGAAGGAAAGCAGTTTGTTCCTTGCTAAAGCCTATGACTTTTGTCATGCATATCCATAAAAGAACAAGACACAGTCAATTCGAATTAGAAGCGATCTTAGCAATTTCTTCCTTTCATTCATAGTATATATGGGAATCTCATTCAATCTGTGTGTGTGTGTGTGTGTGTGTGTGTGTGTGTGAATGTGTGTGTGTAAGAGCATATGTGTTGGAACAGTTAGATAAGGACTTGATAGCATCACTTTGGCAGAAAGATCAAATATCTTTAAGTATAAGATGCGTGTGTGCATGCTCAGTCACTCAGTCGTGTCCAGCTCTTTGTGACCCCATGGACTATAGCTCTCCAGGCTTCTCTGTTCATGGAATTTTCCAGGCAAGAATACTAGAGTAGGTTGCCATTTCCACCTCTAATGGATTTTCCCAACCCAGGGATTGAACTCACATCTCCTTGCATTAGCAGGGAGATTCTTCACCACTGAGCCACCTGGGAAGTCCTGAGGTATAAGATAGATAAATCATCAATTTGTCACAGACATATTCCTTTTTACTCTAAACAGCACCTCTAAAGAAAAAAGAGCAGGGGCAGTAAAGAGCCAGCTCTGCAGCTTTCTCATCAATTAACCAGGACAGAGAACTGTATGGAGAATTCAAGCAAAAGGAAAACCTACTCAACTGGCCTGAAATAACCAGATTGACTTTCTATAGTGGTTCAATTACCCAGATGACTCTCTAATCCCTTGTCTAAATGCTATGAATATAGAACTGTGGCACCATTTTATCCAGCTATAAAGGAGAGGTCACTCATTTAAACAGGAAGCACTTGTCCCTTAATCTTCACTGCAGGTCTGGGCATATGGTCCAAATGCCAGGTAACTGACCTGGGACGAACCATTGCTCATGGGTCATCTCCACTGAAAGATTCAGCCCCGTAGGCCATCTCTACTAAAAGATTCAGTCAGAAGAAATGTAAATCTAGAATGCATTCTTTGAGGATTACTGCAGAGTTGAAGAAACAAGTTTTATCCAAAAAAATGAAAAAGAGGGAGATACTAGAACCAAATATATATAATCACCTGTTAAAGGTACTGCAACTGAGAGAAGACTAGGAATCAAGAGCTGAGTTTTTTCTTCTCACCTCATGAATCCATCTCTAAGGAATCTTGGGTTAATTTCTGTTAACCACACTAAGCCCCTGTTTGCTTATCTACAAAATGGAACACTTATTTCTTTGTCTATTTCACAGGTTAAGGAGGCAATTAAATTATAAATATGTGTGAGAGTGCTTTGAAGCTTGTGAGATGTCATAAAGATAATACAAATATGTGAATTATCCTTGTTTTTACTGATACATTACAAAGAGGAAATGATTGACATAAACAAGAAAAGTCCGGTGTTTTATAGACCTCTAACCTCAGTGATATCAGAAGTAAGCCTCTTGTATATTTGGGCAGGTGTTGGCATGAGGACACAACCAGGTTCATCCATCATGCAATACAGAGACTAAGCAACTTCTGAGGTTTTTTCCAACTCAGATTTCAGTAGCATTGTCTCCCAAAATATATTGTTCCCTTTAGGGGACCACTCTTGTAAGAATGTTTTTATAAAGTTGAGTGAGAAGTTTTTTTAATTTTTCACCATGCTGTATGGCTTGCAGGATCTTAGTTCTCTGATCCAGGACTGAACCCGTGACCCCTGCAGCAGAAGGACCATCAGTAAATTCCTGAGAAGCTGCTTTTCAATCATACCCATCCCCTGCCCCTCATCACTTACTGGACTATAGCAGTAATAAGGATGGTGTAATCTACATTATTGAAGCTTGATTAACTGTTACTTTCTCCTGAAATATTTTATACCCTTAACTATCACCGGTACCAGGGCCTTCCCTGGTGGCTCAGACAGTAAAGAATCTGCCTGCAATGTGAGAGACCCAAGTTCAATTCCTGGGTTGGAAAGCACCCCTGGAGAAGGGAATGGCAACCCACTCCAGTATTGCCGCCTGGAGAATTCCGTGGACAGAGGAGCCTGGTGGGCTACAGTTCATAGGCTTGCAAAAGAGTCAGACACAGCCAAGAGACTAACACTTTCACCATGGCTGTGTTGAAATTCTGAACTCTCTTGACTTCCACCTCACCACCCTTTCTTGGTTTCTTTCCTAATTCTTAGGACATTCTTTAGTTTCCTTCTTTGGCTGTTTTCTTCATAAATTCCCCTAAATATTATATCCCAAAACTTTGTTTGGGCCTTCTCCCTTTAAACCCTAAAATTATCACTGGAAGATTTTAACTGCATATGTGATGAATGCAACCAAAAGGATGATAATTGACAAAATTTTTGTCACTATTTAAATAATCTCAGCCTTGTACTTCCAACTCCCTATTGGATATCTCCATACTCTTTAAGTATGGGGCTTCCCTGTTGGCTCAGCCAGTAAAGAATCTGCCTGCAATGCAGGAGACCTGAGTTCAATCCCTGGGTTAGAAGATCCCCTCAAGAAGGGAATGATAACCTACTCCAGTATTCTTGCCTGAAAAATGCCATGGGCAGAGGTGCCTGGCAAGCTACAGACCATGAGCCTGTGAAGAGTCAGACACGACCGAGCAACTCAGTAGGCACATACTCTATAACATCCAAATTTCTTAGTAAGGAACACAGGTCTCCTCATATGTGACATCCCTAAATTTTAAGCTTTATCTCCTGCTGTGGCCTCTGTGTGCCCTAAGATTCAGATAAGCATCACATTTTAGTGAGAAAGACCTGACTATCAACCCCAGACTAATCCATATTCAAATCCTAGCTTCACTGTTTACCAAATGTGTAGAAATAACCAAATCACCAAGGCTACTTGAGCCTTCTGTTCCTAATCTATGAAATGTTTGTCATGAGAATTAAATAAGATCATATATATTAACCTAGCCCAGGCCCTAGCACAACTTAGTTGCTTAGC
Source organism: Ovis canadensis (assembly GCF_042477335.2). Lineage (NCBI taxonomy): Eukaryota > Metazoa > Chordata > Mammalia > Artiodactyla > Bovidae > Ovis > Ovis canadensis. The sequence continues at coordinate 132,051,750 of NC_091247.1, read as the reverse complement.
AAATATTGATTCCTTTCTGTTCCTCTGCAGAAATGTTCCAGTATTCAGATTTTCTTAAACACACCATGATTTATTTTCCACATAACTCTTTTTGCACATGCTATTCTTTTGGCCTAGAATGCAGCCTCTCCACCACCCCAGTCCTCATGCTTGCCAGGCAAACTATTACACAACTCTTAAGAATGTTATTATCTGGAAATATTTCCTCGATAAGGCCACACTGCAGTCAAATCCAGGTGCGCTTTTCCTCCAGACCTTGGGAGCATTTTATTCCTAAGTCTACTACTTTATATCATAAATGGTTATTTATATCTGTCTTCCCCCACTAGACTGTGAGCTCACTGAGAGCTCCATGTATTCAAAATCAAGCAATTAAATGTCACAATTCTAAAGAGGTTGAAAACCACTGAGCTCATATAGGCTATATGCAGGTGACATAAGGGACACGGGTTGGATCCCTGAGTCAGGAAAGTCCCCTGGAGAAGGGCATGGCAATCCACTCCATTATTCTTGCCTAGAGAATCCCATGGACAGGAGAGCCTAGCAGACTACAGTCCACAGTGTCCCAGAGTCAGACACGAACATAAGTATTATATTAGTTAAAATGCATGTGGTAGATTCATTTATTTAATTTTCATTTTAAGCACTGGGAACACAAAGATACTTTAGATATTGTCCCTCATGAGATTTTACTCCTCTCATGAGTAAAATCTTAAATGGGACAGGATTTAAATTTTAAATTAAAATAAAATTTTCATTTGTACTTATTTGTTTTTCACAGAAAGAAGTGTAAACAGTGCATGAATTTTAAGTTTCTCTCTTTATCCCCAGTGTTCATCACTGAGAGTAAAGACTTACAGTATTTCAGTTCAGTTCAGTTGAGTCGCTCAATCGTGTCCAACTCTTTGCAACCCCATGAATCACAGCACGCCAGGCCTCCCTGTCCATCACCAACTCCCAGAGTCTACCCAAACCCATGTCCATCGAGTCGGTGATGCCATCCAGCCATCTCATCCTCTGTCGTCCCCTTCTCCTCCTGCCCCCAATCCGTCCCAACATCAGGGTCTTTTCCAATGAGTCAGCTCTTCGCATGAGGTGGCCAAAGTACTGGAGTTTCAGCTTCAACATCAGTCCTTCCAATAAACACCCAGGACTGATCTCCTTTAGAATGGACTGGTTGGATCTCCTTGCAGTCCAAGGGACTCTCAAGAGTCTTCTCCAACACCACAGTTCAAAAGCATCAGTTCTTTGGCACTCAACTTTCTTTATTGTCCAACTCTCACATCCATACATGACCACTGGATAAACCATAGCCTTGACTAGATGGACCTTTATTGACAATGTCTCTGCTTTTGAATATGCTATCTAGGTTGGTCATAACTTTTCTTCCAAGGAGAAAGTGTCTTTTAATTTCATGGCTGCAGTCACCATCTGCAGTGATTTGGGAACCCAAAAAAGTTAAGTCTGACACTGTTTCCCCATCCATCTGTCATGAAATGATGGGACCAGATGCCATGATCTTCGTTTTCTGAATGTTGAGTTTTAAGCCAACTTTTTCACTCTCCTCTTTCACTTTCATCAAGAAGCTTTTGAGTTCCTCTTCACTTTCTGCCATAAGGGTGGTGTCATCTGCATATCTGAGGTTATTGATATTTCTCCTGGCAATCTTGATTCCTGCTTGTGCTTCTTCCAGCCCAGCGTTTCTCATGATGTACTCTGCATAGAAGTTAAATAAGCAGGGTGACAATATACAGCCTTGATGTACTCCTTTTCCTATTTGGAACCAGTGTGTTGTTCCATGTCCAGTTCTAACTGTTGCTTCCTGGCCTGCATACAGATTTCTCAGGAGGCAGGTCAGGTGGTCTGGTATTCCCATCTCTTTCAGAATTTTCCACAGTTTATTGTGATTCACACAGTCAAAGGCTTTGGCATAGTCAATAAAGCAGAAATAGATGTTTTTCTGGAACTCTGTTGCTTTTTCCAAGATCCAGCAGATGTTGGCAATTTGATCTCTGGTTTCTCTGCCTTTCCTAAAACCAGCTTGAACATCTGGAAGTTCACAGTTCACGTATTGCTGAAGCCTGGCTTGGAGAATTTTGAGCATTACTTTACAAGCGTGTGAGATAAGTGCAATTGTGCGGTAGTTTGAGCATTCTTTGGCATTGCCTTTCTTTGGGATTGGAATGAAAACTGACCTTGTCCAGTCCTGTGGCCACTGCTGAGTTTTCCAAATTTGCTGGCATATTGAGTGCAACACTTTCACAGCATCATCTTTCAGGAGTTGAAATAGCTCAACTGGAATTCCATCACCTCCAGTGGCTTTGTTCATAGCAATGCTTTCTAAGGCTCACTTGACTTCACATTCCAGGATGTCTGGCTCTAGGTGAGTGATCACACCATCGTGATTATCTGGGTCATGAAGATCCTTTTTGTACAGTTCTTCTGTGTATTCTTGCCACCTCTTCTTAATATCTTCTGCTTCTGTTAGGTCCCTACCATTCCTGTCCTTTATTGAGCCCATCTTTGCATGAAATTTTCCTTTGGTATCTCTAATTTTCTTGAAGAGATCTCTAGTATTTCCCATTCTGTTGTTTTCCTCTATTTCTCTGCATTGATTGCTGAGGAAGGCTTTTTTTAATCTCTCCTTGCTTTTCTTTGGAACCCTGCATTCAAATGGGAATATCTTTCCTTTTCTCCTTTGCTTTTCACTTCTCTTCTTTTCACAGCTATTTGTAAGGCCTCCCCACACAGCCATTTTGCTTTTTTGCATTTCTTTTCCATGGGGATGGTCTTGATCTCTGTCTCCTGTACAATGTCACAAACCTCCATCCATAGTTCATCAGGCACTCTGTCTATCAGATACAGTCCCTTAAATCTATTCCTCACTTCCACTGTGTCATAAGGGATTTGATTTAGGTCATACCTGAATGGTCTAGTGGTTTTTCCTACTTTCTTCAATTTAAGTCTCAATTTGGCAATAAGGATTTCATGATCTGAGCCACAGTCAGCTCCCAGTCTTGTTTTTGCTGACTATATAGAGCTTCTCCATCTTTGGCTGCAAAGAATATAATCAATCTGATTTCGGTGTTGACCATCTGGTGATGTCCATGTGTACAGTCTTTTCTTGCATTGTTGGAAGAGGGTGTTTCCTATGACCAGTGCATTCTTTAGGCAAAATTCTATTAGCCTTTGCTCTGCTTCATTCTGTACTCCAAGCCAAATTTGCCTCTTATGCCAGGTGTTTCCTGACTACCTACTTTGGCATTCCAGTCCCCTGTAATGAAAAGTACATCTTTTTTGGGTGTTAGTTCTAAAAGGTCTTGTAGGTCTTCATAGCACCATTCAACTTTATGTGTCCAAATGGTTTTAAAAACAGGTGCCCAAAAATCAGCAAAGACACGTACTGGTTCAAGTATATGACTGTCTGGTGAAGAGCAGACACCGCAGTAGTTTAATCTAGCAAGTTGATGATGTCATCAAGGACCTAGATCTTTTCCTTCTTCCCAGCCTAATGACTGCAAAGTGAGTGAAAGTCAGTCGTGTCCAACTCTTTGCGACCCCATGGTCTATACAGTCCATGGAATTCTCTAGGTCAGAATACTGGAGTGGGTAGCCTTTCCCATCTCCAGGGGATCTTCCCAATCCAGGGATTGAACCCAGGTCTCCCACATTGCAGGCAGGTTCTTTACCAGCTGAGCCACAAGGGAACTGCCAATGATAAACAAGGCTACATGCTCCTTTGTTCACATGCAGAGGAAAATGAAGTGTGTCTCTTTCCCAGTCATGGAACAAAGGTCCTTCCTCAATCTGATTGTTCAAAGGTGCTCACTAAAGGCACCAGGCAAAAGATGTGTAAAGACTGGCTTAGCTCTGTGTTCTCAAAGTAATCACTAGCAAAGGGCATGAAATTCAGCCAATCAGAGTCCTCCTTGGAGCTAAATTCAAATTGCACTAATGCATATACTAGGAGAGGATGGAAAAAAGGTATCAAAGGCAACATCCACCTACTACATTAGTGATAGGTAGTCAGAATAGGGAAAAGGAGTCCAGACTGGCGGTGGCTAAAAGGTAAGGAAGAGAAAAGCCCGCGAAAACAGAACAAAGGATGGTCCGTGGACCGGAGTGGGGACCTCAGGCAAAACAAACAACACTCCTGGCTGGCACAGTTTAGGCCCAGGGAGAGGAAAACATATAAAAAGAGGAGCCAAAGCTCATTCTCTCTCTCTCCCACGTGCTGCGGCACTCTTCTCTTCGCGTCTTTGGGTTGACATGCCCTCACGCCCTGAAGATAGATTTTCCTGCTATTATCTAGATAAAATAGAGCTGTAACACTGAGCTGTAACACTCACTTGTCTAAGAGCTATAACACGGTCCATTCAAGACCTGAGAGCTATAACACAGTCTTTCCAAGACCCGAGAGCTGTGACACGCCGAGGGCTTTAACGTCCGTCACTCCAAATCTTTGTTGTGGACGAGGCAGAACCAAGGAGCATACACTCGCCTGAAGTTTATTACTGGTTATTTATTACAGAGGAAGCTGAAGTGTGTTTATAAGTTATTTTACTTGATTAATTGTCTCAGTGTTTCTTCTTTCTCATAAAATACATCTTCAGAGTATATGGAATTTTTCTTTTTCCTTTATTTTTTAAACTGAAATCCACTTGAGTGCCCAACATCATTTTGGCTCCAGCGTTATCTCTTTATTAATTCTCAAATGTCTGTGTTAGCTATCTTTATTTAAAAAAAAAAAAAACTCAATGTCCCAACCAGTCATTACAGCTTATTCACTGGAAGTGCTTCTTCAAAAACTTTATAAAGTTTTCTGTTTAGTGAAGAAAGTGCTTTCTGTTTTCCATCCTCTTCTCTCGTGTCAATAAATTTGAACATTTTAAAAGTGTGGTTAATCTGTTGCTTTGATTCCTAAGAAACATTGTTAGTGAGAAGGAAAACTATATGCTTAGAGAAATAAAAGATAGAATCAAAAAATAAAACTTACTTTTATGTGGAGAACTATCTTTTTTCCTACTCTAATTTAAACCCACCCTTACCTTCTTCACCACCAAAAAACACACGTGTGCATTCACACACAGAGTTCCAGTAATAGGAATAGAATATTCTGTTCAAAAAAACAATGTATTGATATTCTAAACTCAAAACATGTCATTTGCTGGATGTGAAAGTAAGTGTTAGTCACTCAGTCATATCTGACTCTGCAACGCCGTGGACTGTAGCCCACCAGGCTCCCCTGTCTATGGGATTTCCCAGGCAAGCACACTAGAGTGGATAGCTGTTCCCTTCTCCAGGGCATCTTCCCCACCCAGAGATCAAACCCAGGTCTCTTGCATTGTAGGTGGATTTTTCACCATCTGAGCCACCAGGGAAGCCCTTTGCTCTGTGTATGAGAATGCAACTCTCAGTTCTTTATCGGCAAAAAAACAAAGAGGAGTGAACCATCAGGCCAGTTTGAGCCACTTGATTTGAGGCATGCAGTTCCACAGCTGAAGTCCTAGGGTTACAATGTTGGGGAGTTAGAGTGAAGAAAAGATCAAATATCTCCATAGTTTCTCTTTCCTATTAAATGCCTTTGGAAAATCAGTGCTATTATATACAATCTGTGACCTTCGCCCCCATGAAGACCTCATATAAATTCCCTAGAGTTTATTTTTTAACTTTTATTCTCCTTATGACTATTGAATTGTTATCAGTGATCAGTTCTTGCTGTTCCCCTTAAACAATCTTTCTGTTTCTAAAAAAGAACATTTACTAACAGCAAGGTCAGAGGGTGCCAGGTTTCTGGCTTCCAGCTGGGTGCTATCACTCACTCATTCCATTTTCTGCTATTTCTGTTCTAGCCTCGACCCAGGCTAGTATATCAGGGGAGGGAGTCATCTCAACTTACTCACATCTCGATTGTGAAAGAGGCAGACTGCAGAGGCAGACTTAGTCATTAGACTCATTCTGTGGCAATCTCGACAGGTTACTACTGCCGTGGGAGAAACACGGAGCTAAGTTTTCAGAAGAGGATTCCAACGGTGCTAATCTTTCTTCTCCCTTAACAGGAAGAAACATTTTCTCCCACTGCTACTCTCAGACCAGCTCAGAAAGAATTATCTGCTCGAGGCTAGCTCCCTCATCTCAATGGTGCAGACTCACTAATCACAGAACTGAATGCCCTAACAGAGGCAACATCAGGCTCAGAGAAGTCTACCAATGTGTGTCAAGATACATTACGTAACAAACAGTCTGGTATTTTCCCAGAAGCATTACGGGACATGTCCTGCAGGGGTTTGTTGTGAGTGTTGAATGAGCTAATTTATGTAAAGCCCTTCGAACAATACCTGCCATACAGTGAGTGCTCAACTATTATTATTATGATATGACACAGCCTGGTCTTGCATAAAAAATGGTGATCGAGAAAGCAGGAGACCTAGGTTGAAGTCCTGCCTCTTGTATTAATACATTCTCCTCGTGTGACACTGGCAAAGTCACTCAAGTTCCCTGAGCTTCAACTCCTGACCTAGAAAAGGGGAATAATTTTATCTCTCATGCAAATTTTTTGAGGAATGGTAGGATCAAATGCAGTAAAGGTTTTGAGAACCTTTCATAAATCATGAAGTGTGGCACAAATCTTAATGATCACTGCAAGCATGTGATGGCAGAGACCTTCTCTGGAATCTGATTGAGCACCCATTAGCAGAGTAAGCACTCAACAATGCTTGTTACATGGATCGCAGTTTCTCCAGCAGTATCACTATGATGACCATCATTATCCTTTCCCACTCATTTCGCCCTTCCTTCTTAAATTTTTTTCATTCATTTCATCACATCCAGTCCTTGGCTGATAATATCAGTGAGGGTTATGCCCACTGGTAAATAGTGACTACCCAAGATTTTATCTGTTTGAATACTTCTTTTATATTTACTGTTTGAATACCAATAATACTATATGGCACATCATAACTTTTGAAAACTATTTCTGAAATATTATTATTAATAATAAATATTACTTATTTATTATTATTAAATAATAAATCACTACAACAATCTGAGGTAGGTATTTTTGCTATTATCCTTACTTTGCAAGCCCAAGAACAAAATGACTCCTGACTGCCTGCTAAATAAAGTTGACATCCACTCACAGGGTTGTCTCATGGTTAAAAGCACACACTGTAAAACCAGACAGCCTAAAATTCACCTTCTAGCTCTGCCACATACCTCTGTGTGACCCTGGGCAAGTTATTTTAGCTCTCTGTGCCTCAGTTTCCTTACCTATAAAATGGGTAATAATAGTACTTACCTGTTAAGATACTTGAAAGAATTGTCAAAATATGTAAAACATTTGGAAGAGTCATGCACTCAATGAATATTAGCTATTATCATAATTTAATCTGACATTCAGTGTCCTCAACAGCAGAAAGTTAGTCTATCTTTCAAGACAGCTCTCCCTTCTGCCTTGGCACACATCCTGCTCTCCAGCCATCTTCATTCACAGTAAACCTAACATGATGCATGAGATATACAGTTGCTTGATAAATGGTTGTTGAAAAATAAATGACAAAAAGAAGCAGACCGGGAGAAAGGAAGGAAAGAAGGAAGATAGGGAAGGAGGGAGGGACAGACAGAGGAAGGGAGGGAGGGAGAGAGAAAAAAATCATGTTATTTCATGAAAGACGAAGCTCTTTCATACCCCACTCCCTTCATCAAAAACATTACAAGGTTTTCATTTTCCTCAAGAAGTATAAAGTGTGATAACTTTTGTAGACTCAGCAAAGCCAAGACTCTTTTTGCACCTAGTGTGACCTGCATTTTCCAAATTACTTCTGCTTATCTATATATTGCCACTATAAAGGGTTTTTTTTTCCATCATAAACTACCTTTGAATATTGTGCAAGATAGTTTGTGTATATTGCAACATAATGAGATGCCACTGAATGAATTTAATTTCTGTTCTTGGTATATATGCATTAACAAAAGTGGGTGCGACTCAGAGCATTTTCTGAAGTTTTCAAGCCTTGGAAAGAATTGCATTCCATTTTCCTGCACAAGGTTAGGGTCACTGTGCTGTCCAGTGCTGAAAAACAAGGAAGAAAGGGTAAAAATCACGGACACTGTAATTTACCTATTTCTTCCTGTGTTCTTAGAATTTGTGTCCCTTCAAAACCTGATTTTGACTACATGTTTTAAGGAAAACTTTCCATATTTTTAATCATTCTTTAGCTTTCCTTCACCTAATCCCTGCTCTTTATATATAACATTTGATATATATAATAAGTGTGTCGATATGTTATCAGCAAAGATTATTAGAACTTTTTAAATAATCAGATTTTTGTACAGTTTTTAACAGCATACCTGTATGTTTAATTTTATTATGTTTCTAGATAAACTATCCAAAAGAAAAAATTTAATGTCTCTTAAAATTTTAAATATTTGCATTGAGAATATTAGGAAAAAGTTTATGCTACCATATTTTTCCCATAGGATCTCAGATCCAAGCCCTGGTTTTGGTTTTTTACTCCTTTTTAGTTTAATATTACACTTTCTCAGAAAGAAGATTTCTCAGTGGGTGGAAAGAAAGGGAGGCATTTCAATATTTTATTCATTTCTTATCCCACAAGTGAAATGACATTTATTTCTAGTTTACTACCTGAAACAGACACAAATTAAGGGAATTTGAGTCGGTATACAATACTCAAGAACATTCTAGAAATTAGTCGAAGAAAATTAGTATCATGCTATCATTCATGCCTTTTTGTGTGTGTGTGTGTCTTCTTTACCCAGTATTTCTTATACTATAACTCATACAAATAAACATTCTTGGCCTAAGACATGGCTTAAGTCTTAGATTATAGTCAGTATACTCCCATTATTCCTAATTCTAACATATTTAATTGCTGCTACTTGTTTTATATCTGATAAAACACAGGACCGAGGCCTTACTACCACATTATGAACATGAAGACCTTTTTCCTCTGTTGGGATTTCTTAGGGAAAGGGTTTTCTCTTTCTCAATTCCCTCTTTACAGTTTTATTCTTTCCTGTACCAACACTTCAGCAATAGAGCTACCCAACATGCTCTGTCTAGCTGCTTTCCAAAAAGTGAAACATACAACCTTATAAAGAGATGTTCTATTTATTCAAAATGCTTATTCTAAATGTGCTTTAGTTCGATTTACAATGTTGTGTTAGTTTCTGCCATACAACGAAGTGAGTCAGTTATATACATATACGTATATCCACTCTTAGATTCTATTCCCATATAAGTCATTACAGGGTCTTGAATAGAGTTCCCTGTGCTATACAGCAGTCTGAGATGGCATTTTTCTCAAGGATCCTACAGAGAAATTAAATAAAATGTAATAATGTTCCAGTGACAGAGGAGAAATTTTTCCATTGTGGCTAGAGTTAAAATTGTGAGTGTACCGTAATGGCTGTGCTGGCGGGGCGTTCTACTGCTCTCCTAGTAAAGGTATGGAACAACTACTTTTCATAGTTCCTTGGTTTATTGGCTAGTAACATAGTCATAAAGTCCCTTGGCAAGGAACTGGTTTTCTTCTTTTAAAATTTAGTCAAGAATCTATGGTTTAAAAGGAAAAAGAAGGTCACTTCTTGGAGGCCTGCCTGGTTAAACAGGTTAGGCAGTATATTTTTTATGAAGTCAAGTAAGTGTGAAGGTAGTGAAGTATCATGGCTCACGTGGCATAATGAGTAAAGAAAAACTCTTCTTGCTCAGATTTGTTCCCCCAAGCTCTGTGCATTATCCAAGGGACACACTGAGTCATCTGAATTCAATCATTTCAGATCCCAAAGGTTGGTGAGAGACACACATGAGGTAGGAGGTTTAAAAATTTGTCTAAAAAAGTCAAATTGGGTTAAATTCAATATAATTTTTATTTTAAAGAATCTTCCACCTCACCAGAAGTGTGCCTGCCTCCTGAATTAATGGAAGAATGACTATAAAGAGACTCAAAGAGATCATATCACAAATGAAAAAGAAAAGAGTAGAGAGTTTCAGTAATTGCCAACTTCACAGAGCAAGTCAACAGCAGCTGGAGATGAACAGAGCTACAATGTCAACTCTTCCTTTCCACTGATAGGGTCCAGTCTCCCATACTCCTAACTCAGACAGTCTGTATAAAGGCTCGTCTGTCTCAAAATTGTGAGTGTTTGGTGTGTTATAGAGGTGAACAGTTCTCAATAGCCCTCTTCAGATGTAGGAATGTGTACCACTTGTTTTCCTGGATTACAGGGAACCAAGCCCCTTCTTTAGCCTTTTAATTGTCCAGTGGCCACTAAGTGCTCTCTCTGGAGTATTGCTAGAGTTTGTCTTCATGAGGTGGCAGGATGATTCCCAGGGGACTTCTGGAAGCAGATCCGACAAGGAGTCAGCTGCTGTGTTAGAGTAGCCAAAGATGCTAGTTGGTTTCCAAGCTGAGGTAGTGGTATGAGTTTTCTAATCAAATTGCACTAGGGCATTCATAAGACAAAGGTCTGTATGGTCAAAGCTATGATTTTTCCAGTAGTCATATATGGATGTAAGAGTTGGACCATAATGAAGGCTGAGTACCAAAGAATTGATGCTTTAGAACTGTGGTGCTGGAGAAGACTCTTAAGAGTCCCTTGGACTGCAAGGAGATGAAACCAGTCAATCCTAAAGTAAATTAACCCTGAATATTCATTGGAAGGACTGATGCTGAAGCTGAAACTCCAATGCTTTGGCCACCTGATTTGAAGAACTGACTCATTAGAAAAGACTCATGCTGGGAAAGATTGAAGGCAGGAGGAGAAGGAGATGTCAGAGAATGAGATAGTTGGATGGCATCGCTGACTCAATGGACATGAGTTTGAGCAAACTCTGGGAGATAGTGAAGGACAGGGAAGCCTGGCATGTTATAGTCCATGAGGTCACAGAGTTGGACATGATTTAGTGACTGAACAACAGTTCATAAGCCTCAAGGCTGTCCTATTCCTGGGTCAGTGACCCTAGCACTCTGGAACCACCAACAACTTTAGAATTAAGAATAGGTGTTAGAATTGTCCCCATCCCTGAGCTTCGCTCTTCTTCTTTTCCTTCTCCCCAAACTCTTCCACTTCCTTAAAAAAAAATTTTCATTTCTCCTAGCCATCTACCTCAGTCTCTTTTTACTCTGACACAAAAGAATTCGTGCTATTTCTTTTTACCAATATTAGAATTTAAGGAACTTTCAAGAAGCACTCAGGCATTAAAAACTCAATGCCTGCATTCTTTGGAAGAGCATTTATTCCTCAGTGATAGGAATATCGCTTTTCATCTACCCCCTATGCTGTGAAATATCCAGGGAGTTAGGTTCTCAGCTAGTCATCCTCCTAGTTACCTTTGATAAGAAGCATCTTAGAGGGAATGAGTCCTGCATCTGAAGAGAATCAAAATCCATTGTTCCTTCAGAGGATGGGTGGAAAAGTAGATCCAAGAGGGAGGCGAGAAGGAATGGAGGGAGGGGGAAAGGGAAGGCAAAAGAGAGGAGAGAGAGGGGTAGAAAAGGAGAGGAGAGAAAAGGGAAAAAGGAAAAGATGGAATGAGAAGGGGTCTCAAGAGACGGGAGGAAGGAAAAAGGGCAAGAGAAAAATAAAATTTTAAATGTGTGATAGAATACTTTAAAAGGCAATTCTCCAAATTTCTGGGCATCTTTATAGTGGAAATATGACAAGGCAAACCTTGTTGTAAAACAGTAAAATAACACTCTATAAAGTTCCAAACAATAAAAGAATGCCTTTGGTGAAGCATATGACAAGCTCCATGCCCTGAGAGTTGTAAGGGGGCACATTTAACTTGGTGATCCTGCTGACATAGTGATTGCACACCCAGGGCTGCTCTAGGGAGGATGGTGCTGTTGGAACCCTGCCAGTTGACTTTTGAACTCAGAGCCTTGCTAACCTAGTTCCTTATTCACTAAACAGGTGGCTCCCTCACAAGCAGTCTGTGTGTACCTGTTATCTTGTCTGGGCCTATACAAGAGTCCCTCTGTCTTCAGAGTTGGGTTTATAAAGTCTTTGATGACAACATGAATTCTTACCAGATAAGAACAAAGCAAACTCATTGAACTTACAATATGAATAAGGCAGCAGATCAAGTTTGCTTTATTAAAGCTTTGCTCATAGAAAAGTAGACCATGATTTTGGGGATAATGATTAGAAATGTTGATTTCCCTAGTAGGACTGACTAGAGATTCACTAGTTCCCTGTAGGAAGTTGGTAATGTTCCAAACTAGCAGAAACCAATGTGACCAGCCATTTCAGTCTTCCCAACTGTGATGTTTCTTGGAATATGGGACCTCGGTCTTAAAAGTGGGAAGGTCTTAGGCAAACCAAGAGGAGTTGTTACCCTTTGTCAATCACTCATCATTCTCCTACTTGCCCTCCTCACACTTGCAGCTTGAAGATGACTTAAGCAATTCTCTAGAACTGAGTTTCTATGAAAGGTTTTTATGAAAGCTACCCCTCCAGAGAGCCCAAGGGCTGACGCTATGTCGCATCCATTTTCGTGTTCCTGAAGCCTGGTACATAGTGTGGCACTGAGAAGAACTGAGTCAGCTGAGCCACTGAATTGATCTTCTGCAGAATATGTACTGAATGGGAACTATGATATCCTCAGGCAAGAACTGTATCTTCTGCACAGTGAATGCACCCTCAGGCTCCCAAAGTGGAGCTTAGCTTGGATAGGAATAGAAACCCTTTAAAAAGATTCATCTTCCCACATTAAACTATGTGGTTTTTTAAACACACTCAAACAGTGGCTAAGAGCACAGGTCAAGATTTAGACTAACGAGTTTAAACCCAGACTCCACCATTCCACCAGGCTCTGTAACCTTAAGCAAGTCACCTGACTTCTCTGTGCATCTCTTTCCTCACTTTTGTCCTTCATAGGTGAGAGGACCAAATGAGGCCCATGTGTGTAGCACCCTTAGCTCTTAGCTGTATGGTAAGAAACTAACACATAGTAGTAATAATTCACATTACTACTGTTCTTGGAGTTTTCTTTCTAAGTACCAAGGGAGCAAAGTTGAGGATAATTAGAAAACAATATGTACAATAATATCTCCCAAGTTTCATTTAAGCCCCAAGACCCTACACCATGGATTTTTATTTTTTAACACCAGAAGTGCATCCTTATTGTGATAATCTGTGTATGACTATAATGAGCACAGTATTATCAAGTGACAGTCACCAAAAGCCTTAAGTACGTGGAGTGGGATGATGTGGGGTGATCTTCATCTCTCCACTACCCCCATTTTATTACTTAAACTTCCTATTACATGAGCCATTTACTCAATTTTCCCTGAACTTTTCACAACTAGAAAGTCACTGGACTTGGTCCAACTCGTATAAAATTTTACTGCTCTCTTAGTTATTGCATAATGATTCCTAAGAGTTAACGTTTTACTTTTCTTCTAAAAGAAGGGATTTGCTTAAAGGAAGAAATCTCATTATAAGTACCAATGATCCTGAATTCAGTGCTTTATTGCTCCAGTAAGAACTGATAAATTATCTGAACAAAGTTTAAAGTCAAGAGTAAAGCTCAGGTTTTTGGTATAATATTACATTTTCTCCTTCTCCTTCTCTTTCTCCTCTTTCTTCTTATAACTAGTTTTTCAACATTTATATACTCAAAAAATGTATCATTTTCTGGAAATGCAAATTGTGAGCAATACAGAAATAGTACTTTATTTAGTGATAAATGCTCAAAGTACTTTATAAATGCTTAAAGTACTTTATTTCTTCCAAAATTTTCTATCAAAATCTGAGTATAATACTGCTATGATAGGCATTTCTGGTGTCATGTCATATATGCATTCCTAAAAAAGAGCACATTCTGGAAAAGCATGAACTAAAAATAATTGAGCATATGTAAAATAAACAGTTAAGGGAAAACCACTAAATACTCAAATGATATCAAGACTTCTAAGAAGATGGTGGTGGCATAGTTTTTTTAATCTCTTTCCTTAAAAATAAACATAGAAACTAAGATACCAAAACATTTACAACAAAACTAAGTGACAAAGAATTGCCTGAATCCTGAAATCCAAGCAGAAGAGAACAAACCACACTGTATATTTGTAGTCCTATGATAAAATAAAGGCTCAAAGAGAGAAAACACAGTACAGAATTAAGATAATATAGACACAATACAATTATCAGAAAATGAGAGGGGAATTCGGGAGATATCTGAAAATTAGGATAAGCTTACTGATTATAATTATTAATTGGGAGCAAAAGAGTAAATCAAATCTAATCCTCTTGAAGGATGCACAATACTAGCTGATATCGATCGGTACATGTCACAGCATGGACAGGACAGTCAATGTTGGGGGAAAGAAAAATAGATTTTTTTCAGTCTCTTACAGACAAAACTGTAAGAGATTTAAAGTGTAAAATGCTGTGATTTGATAAACATATACATTGTGGAAGGATTTCCCCATCCTCTGTCAAGTTAATTAGCACATCCATCACCTCACATACTTACCTTTTTGAGGCTGGGGTGGTGGAAATAGAACATTTAAGTTCTACTCTCTCAGCAAATTTCAGTTATACAATACACAGTCATCAACTGTAGTCACCATGTTATACATTATTCCTTTAGGCCTTATTCATCTTATAACTGAAAATTTGTACATTTTATCAATCCTAATTTCCCCAAGCCCCAGCCTTTAGCAACCACATTTCTATTTAATATCTTTATGAGTTTGACTTTTTTTAAAATTTCACAAATAAATGATACTCTGTAGTATCTGTCCTTTTTGGCTGGCTTATTTTACATACAGTAGTGCCTTCCCAATTAATCCATGTTGTCCCAAATGTCAGGATTCTCAGCTTTTTAAAGCTGAATAATATTGTATAGATCCATATATACAATCATATTTCCTTCATTCATCCATCAACAAACATTTAGGATTTTTCCATACCTTGGCTATTGTGATTAATGCTGCAATAAACTTGGCAGGACAGATATCTCTTTGAGATAACGATTTCATTCCCTTTTGATATATACTCTGAAGTACAATTGCTGGACCATTTGGTAGTTCTACTATTCGTATCTTGAGGAACCTTCATGCTATTTTCCATTGTAGCTGTAACTAGATTACATTCCCGCTAACAGTACTTAAGAGTCCCTATTCTCTACATCCTCACCAGCATTTATTATCTTTGTCATTTTTTAACAATGGCCATCCTAACAGATGTGAGGCAATATCTCACTGTGATTTTTGATTTCCTTTTCTCTGATGACTAGTGATGCTGAACATCATTTCATGTACCTATTGGTCATTGTATGTCTTCTCTGGAAACATGTCTATTCAAGTCCTTTGTCTTTTTTTAATTGGGTTGTCTTGATTTTGGTTCTGCTTTGTTTGCTATTGAGTTGTATGAGTTTCTTGTATATTTTTAATATTAACTCCTTATCAGTTATGTGGCTTGCAAACATTTTCTCTCATTCTATAGGTTGTCTTTTTGTTTTGTTTGATGGTTTCCTTTGCTGTGTAGAAGTTTTTTAGTTTGATGTGGTACTATTTGTTTATTTGTGCTTTTATTGCCTTTCCTTTTGGTATCATATCCAAAAGAAATCAATGTCAAGACCAACATCAAAGGAGCTTATTCCTTATATTTTCTTGTAGGAGTTTTACTGTTTCAGGTCTTACATTCAAGTCTTTAATTCATTTTGAGTTGGTTTTTATGTATGATGTAAGATAGGAATCCAGCTTTATTCTTTAGCATGAGGCTGTTTAGTTTTCCTACCACCTTTATTGAAAAAATATCCTTTCCAGTCATATATTCTTGGCTCCTTTGTCAAAAATTAATGAACTATATGTATATGAATTTATTGTAGGACTCTCTATTTGCTTCACTGACCTATGGGTCTATTTTTATGCTGGTCCTATGCTACTTTGATTTCTATAGCTTTGTAATATAGTTTAAAATCTAAAAGTGTGATACCTCCTGCTTTGTTCTTTCTCAAGATTACTTTGGCCAATCAGGGTCTTTTGTGATTCCATACACATTTTAGGTTTAAACATTCTTCTTCTGTGAAAGAATGTCATTGGAATTTTTATAGGGATTGTGTTGAATCTGTAGACCACTTTGCACAGTATGAACATTCTAACAACATTAATTTCTCAATCCGTAAACATAGTATATCTTTCCATTCATTTGCATCTTCTTCAGTTTCTTTTATCAGTGTCTTACAGTTTTCAGTATACAGTTATGTCACTTCCTTGGTTAAATTTGTTTTCAAATATTTTATTATTTTTGATGCTTTGTAAATGAGATTGTTTTCTTAATTTCTGTTAATACATATAAATGCCAGTAATTTTTATATTGATTTTGGATCCTGCAACTTCAATAAATTTTGAATTCATTGATTAGTTCTAATTGTTTTTTGGTGGGGCCCTGAGGGCTTTCTATATATATCATGCCATACACAGAGACAGTTTTATTTCTTTCCTTCTAATTTGAATGTCTTTTTATTTCTTTTTCTTGTCTAATTTCTCTGGCTAGGACTTCCAGTACTCTATTAAATGAAAGGGCTAAGAGTAGCTATCCCTGCTTTGTTACTGATCTTAAAGGAAAAGCTTTTAGCTTTTTACCATTGAGTATGTTGGAGAATCCCAGGGATGGAGGAGCCTGGTGGGCTGCCGTCTATGGGGTCACACAGAGTCGGACACGACTGAAGTGACTTAGCAGCAGCAGCAGCAGCACGATGTTAACTGTGGATTTGTCATAGGCTTAGCTTGTCTCTTTTCTTTATCTAGCTTCTTGAGGTGTAAATTTAGGTTGTTTATTTGTGATCTTTCTTTTTTCTTAATGTAGGCAGTTATCACTATAAACTTTCTTAGAACTGGCTTTGCTGTTTATGGATTTGAGTATATTTTACTGTCTCAGGATTTTTTTAAATTTTTCTTTTAATATCTTGTTTGACGCATTGACTGTTTAGGAGCATGTGGCTTAATCTCCACATGTTTGTGAATTTTCCAGTTTTCTTCCTGTAACTGAATTTTCATTTCAGACCACTGTGGTCAGAAAAGATGTTTGATATTATTTGAATCTTCTTAAATTTATTCATGCTGTTTTGAGGCATAATCTATGTTGGAGAATGGTCCACGTTCATAGGAGAAGAATGTGTCTTCTGGTGTTGTTGGATAGAATCTCTGTACGACTGCTAGGTTCACGTGGTCTAACATGTAGTTTAAGTCCAGTGCTTCCTGACTGTGGATAAGTAGGTGATGTTCATGCCAGGCCAGATGGGTACTCTCTGCTGCTTGTTTGCCAAGATCTGGGGGTCAGTGATGTACCAAAGGCCCCAAGGTAGAGCTGCAGGCAGGAAGTCCAGCAGTGTCTCCTGGCCTGCCCCTCTCATACAGGTATGCTGAGAGCCCAGAAATCCTTTCCTGAGGTCCCCAAAACACATGTTCATCTTTACAAAATATTTATCAGAATAATCACCTTTAAAAGGGCATATTTTCTAAATATTGGTCCTGTTCCCAAAGTTTCTTTTATAACACATATTAATACAATGATTTTGGGGGGGGGTTTATAAATCTTTATTATTTTGTAGCTTCAAATTCATGATGCAGTATTTAGTAAATCAATGAATAGCTTTTACCTTATAAGGAGTAATTTGGAGTTCCTTTTAAGAATAAAGGCACATAGAAGGTTATGTTACCCTGATATACAGAATTGTAACTTCCTTAATTATGAATACATTATTTTGTTCAACTTTTTATGTTTTTAATATTTTGTTCAATTTTTTATGTTTTTAATTCCTGAATTACTGTATTCAATTTTTGCTTTAATTAAATTGTTCTGCAATTGTTACTTGAAACTTTCCCTTTTATTTTATTTTTCAGACAATCTTATTAAATATGCATTAAAACATCAGTTTTTTTTTTTTTCAATTTCACATTTCTTTTTGTCTTTTCTATCTTTGTCACCCTACACTGAGTATTCTTTGGATACATCTTCTAGT
Source organism: Ovis canadensis (assembly GCF_042477335.2). Taxonomy (NCBI): domain Eukaryota; kingdom Metazoa; phylum Chordata; class Mammalia; order Artiodactyla; family Bovidae; genus Ovis; species Ovis canadensis. Next base: position 132,033,758 of record NC_091247.1, on the reverse strand, counting down.
TTTGGGGTTTTTTTTTAATTTATTTATTTTAATTGGAGGCTAATTACTTTACAATATTGTGGTGGTTTTTGCCATGGATTGACATGAAACAGCCATGGGTGTACATGTGTCCCCCATCCCAAACCCCCTCCCACTTCCCTCCGCATCCCATCCCTCTGGGTTGTCCCAGTGCACCGACTTTGAGTGCCCTGTTTCATGCATCAAACTTGGACTTGTCATCTATTTCACATATGGTAATATACATGTTTCAATGCTATTCTCTCAAATCATCCCACCCTCACCTTCTCCCACAGAATCCAAAAGTCTGTTCTTTATATCTGTGTCTCTTTTGCTGTCTCACATATAGGGTCATCATTACCATCTTTCTAAATTCCATATATATGCATTAGCATACTCTATTGGTGTTTTTCTTTTTGACTTACTTCACTCTGCATAATAGGCTTCAGTTTCATCCACCTCATTAAAACTGATTCAAATGCATCCTTTTTAGTAGCTGAGTAATATTCCATTGAGTATATGTGCCACAACTTTCTTACCATCCATCAGCCAATGGACATCCATGTCCTAGCTCTTGTAAACAGATGAACACTGGGGTACATATGCCTCTTTCAATGCTAGTTTCCTTGATGTGTATGCCCAACAGTGGGATTGCTGGGTCTTATGGCAGTTTTATTTCCAGTTTTTTAAGGAATCTCCACACTGTTCTCCATAGTGGCTGTACTAGTTTTCATTCTTACCAACAGTGTAAGAGGGTTCCCTTTTCTCCCCACCCTCTCCAGCATTTATTGCTTGTAGACTTTTTGATAGCAACCATTCTGACCAGCGTGAGATGGTACCTCATTGTGGTTTTGATTTGCATTTCTCTGATAATGAGTGATGTTGTGCATCTTTTCATTTGTTTGTTAGCATCTGTATGTCTTCTTTGGAGAAATGTCTGTTTAGTTCTTTGGCCCATTTTTTGATTGGATAGTTTATTTTTCTGGTATTGAGCTGCAGGAGTTGCTTGTATATTTTTGAGATGAATTCTTTGTCAGTTGCTTCATTTGCTATTGTTTTCTCCCTTTCTGAAGGCTGTCTTTTCACCTTGCTTATAGTTTCCTTCGTTGTGCAAAAATAAGTTTAATTAGGTCCCAATTGTTTATTTCTATTTTTATTTCCATTACTCTGAGAGGTGGGTCATAGAGGATCTTGCTGTGATTTGTGTCAGAGAGTGTTTTGCCTATGTTTTCCTCTAGGAGTTTTATAGTTTCTGGTCTTATATTTAGATGTTTAATCCATTTTAAGTGTATTTCTGTGTGGGTATTAGCAAGTGTTCTGGTTTCATTCTTTTACAAGTGGTTGGCCAGTTTTCCCAGCACCACTTGTTAAAGAGATTGTCTTTTTTCTATTGTATATTTTTGCCTTCTTTGTCAAAGATAAGATGTCCACAGATGTATGGATTTATTTCTGGGCTTTCTAATTTGTCATATTGGTCTTTATTTCTGTCTGTGTGCCAGTACCATACTGTCTTGATGACTGTAGCTTTGTAGTATAGTCTGAAGTCAGGCAGGTTGATTCTTCCAGTTCCATTCTTCTTTCTCAACATTGCTTTGGCTATTCCAGGTTTCTTTGTTTTTCCGTACAAATTGTGAAATTATTTGTTCTAGTTCTGTGAAAAATACCATTGGTAGCTTGATAGGGATTGCACTGAATCTATAGATTGCTTTGGATAGTATACTCATTTTCACTATATTGATTCTTCCAATCCATGAACATGGTATATTTCTCCATCTTTGTTTCAGCTTTGATTTCTATCATCAGTGTTGTATAGTTTTCTATACATAGGTCTTTTGTTTCTTTAGGTAGATTTATTCCTAAGTATTTAAGTCTTTTCATTGCAGTGGTGAATGGGATTGTTTCTTTAATTTCTCTTTCTGTTTTCTTATTGTTAGTGTATAGAAATGCAAGGGATTTCTGTGTGTTAATTTTATATCCTGCACCTTTACTATATTCATCGATTAGCTGTAATAATTTTCTAGTGGTATCTTTAGGATTTTCTATGTGGAGGATCATGTCATCTGCAAACAGTGAGAGTTTTGCTTCGTTTCCAGTCTGGATTCCTTTTATTTCTTTTTCTTCTCGGATTGCTGTGGCTAAAACTTCCAAAACTATGTTGAATAGTAGTGGTGAGAGTGGGCACCCTTGTCTTGTTCCTGACTTGAGGGAAAATGCTTTCAGTTTTTTGCCATTGAGGATAATGTTTGCTGTGGGTTTATCATATATGGCTTTTATTATATATTGAGGTCTGTTCCTTCTATGCCTGCTTTCTGAAGAGTTTTTATCACAAATGGGTGTTGAATTTTGTGAAAGACTTTCTCTGCATCTATTGGGATAATCATATTGCTCTCTTGAGGGGGAATAAACCTTTCTGTAATCAGAGTTTACAAACCAGAAAAACAGAATATTTGGATTGCCCTACAATTAACTTTTATAACATTCAGTCTCAATAAAACACTGAATTGCATTCTCAGTAACATTATTTCAAAACACTTCATCATCATCACCATCACCATCTCTTCATCATTATAACTATTATTTCCTTAACACTAACTATATGCTAGGTTAACATATGGTGTTCCTGGGGAACTATATTTCTGCATAATGTTTCTACCTTCCCCTCTTTTGAGGAGAATAAAAAAAAGCTTAGTGGACTGTAAATACATCAAAGTAAAAGTATAATAAGTATTACTTTTAATTCATGCCAGTTTAGATAAAAAGTAAATTGTTCTCAAAATTCAGTACCATATACTGCTTACAAGTTACTTGAAATCTAGTACATCTCTGTACTGTACTAGCTGTTTACCTGTATGTCATTGGCCTCCATAACTCTATAATAGGAGCCATGTCTATCTTATTCACCCTTGTAGACTGAAACTTGCACATAGCAGGGTCTCAGTTCATATTTGTCAAATGAGTTAATAAATAAATGAATGAATAGATGAGGAGACAAATCTCACAAATGATTACATTGTACCCAGACACAATAGCACATCATTCCTCTAAAAGCAGTTCACATTTTGTCTCATTTAATTCTCACAAAACTTCTACAAAGAAAATATTGTTATTCCTATTTTACAGATAAGAAAATTGGAGCTCAGAGCGCTTAAGGGCCAGACCCAAGATGACATGGTGAGGAACTGGGAGAGTTAGGAATTCAACTTCGACCTAAAAGATTCCAGAACTCTAAATCTTTTTTACTTTCCCAGCCTCCTGCCTCTGAGCACCACACTGTCCACCTAAGAGTGGAGAAAAATGTAAGCTGGTGGGAAGGTCCTCCCTTTGTAAATTGGAGAAGGTGACCTCAGAGTCACATACTGGACCAAGGAAACCACACCCTTGAAGCAGTGCAGCTGACTTTCAGCCATCAGTCTAATTTTAAGGAAAAAGTTAAAATGTGCTCACATTCACACACATTTGCTATTGTATGACTTTGGGCTGTGTCCTTTATTTCATTCCAAATAGATCTTTTTCTCTTTTTAGTCATATTTCTGAAATAACAGAATGTTGTATTCTGTATTAAATCTCATCACAATTGCACATTAAAAAGTGCACCTCAGAGTTTCTTGTTTTAAAAACATACGGAAATATGAGATTCTAGTGAGTATTTCTTTATTATGTCCTCAGGTTGTGAGAAACAATTTATTCATCTCTTTCTTTTCCTAGGGCTGTTAAACACGGTAACTCTGTTCATTCTTACCTTCATGATTTTTCTGGAGTTTCAAATTGTATATGGAACCAGCCCCAGGATTGCCTGTTCTTTATAGGATACCTACAGTTAGGTTAAATTTGATCCTTTTTCAGGGGCAGAAAAAAAAAGTATAGGTATTCCCCTTGCATATAGCAAAAGTGAGCTTCTATTATCAATAGGAGAAAAACAGGAAAAGAAAGGATGATAGTCCTTCATTAATGAGTATCTTTTAATTACTTGCTTTTTACTAATTATTAATCTTTCCCAGATATTTTTGCCCAAGAAATATCTTTGGGACTATGAAGGTAGATACAATATCATAATGATACCCATTATCAGTCTCTTCAGCCACTAAATTAATTGATATCTATAACACACACACAAAATACGTGAAGAAAGCAAAAGTAATCCTCTATTCAAATGTTAGAAATCAGTTAAGAGTCAAATATCCATTTATTCTCAAGTAAATGAGTTCCAATAAATTTTAAACTGGAGAATATCTTTTCACAGATGGCGCTTCCCTGGTGGCTCAAATGGTGAAGAACCCACCTGCAGAGCAGGAGATGTGCATTCGATCCCTGGGTCAGGAAGATCCCCTGGAGAAGGAAATGGCAACCCACTCTTTGGGCTTCCCAGAGAGAATTTTCTTAAAGAGAGAGAGAATTTTCTTGCCCAGAGAATTCCATGGACAGCTACACAGCCCACGAGATTTCAGAGTCTGACACGACTAAGCAACTTTCACTTTTTTCATAGGTGGAACTCAATGCCACCAAAAAATTTTTGTATAAAATCACTGCAGATGGTGATTGCAGCCATGAAATTAAAAGATGCTTACTCCTTGGAAGAAAAGTTATGACCAACCTAGATAGCATATTCAAAAGCAGAGACATTACTTTCCAACAAAGGTCCATCTAGTCAAAGCTATGGTTTTTCCAGTAGTCATATATGGATGTGAGAGTTGGACTGTGAAGAAAGCTGAGTGCCGAAGAACTGATGCTTTTGAACTGTGGTGTTGGAGAAGACTCTTGAGAGTTCCTTGGACTGCAAGGAGATCCAACCAGTCCATTCTAAAGGAGATCAGTCCTGGGTGTTCTTTGGAAGGAATGGTACTAAAGCTGAAACTCCAGTACTTTGGCCACCTCATGCAAAGAGTTGAACTGAACTGAACTGAGAGGTATATTTTGAAAAGTTTATTTACAATCCAGGTGGATGTTTGTTCCTGATTAGGAAAAGAGGAAAGGGTTTCTGTCATACTCATTGGAAAAGACTCTGATGCTGGGAGGGATTGGGGGCAGGAGGAGAAGGGGACAACAGAGGATGAGATGGCTGGATGGCATCACCAACTCGGTGGACTTGAGTTTGAGTGAACTCCAAGAGTTGGTGATGGACAGGGAGGCCTGGCTTGCTGCAATTCATGGGGTTGCAAAGAGTCAGACATGACTGAGTGACTGAACTGAACTGAACTAAGAGGTATATTTTCAAAAGTTTATTTACAATCCAGGTGGATGTTTGTTCCTGATTAGGAAAAGTGGAAAGGATTTCTGTATATAACAAAGATAGATACTATTCCTTTCCTCATTTCTTAATAAATCAAAGAGCTTGATAATTAAGTATATAATAACTATCAAATCTATATTTGAGATCAACTCTAAAGCAGTTAGATAGTTAAATGAGCATACAGAAATACCAGTACGTTACCAAAAATGTTCCTCTCTCTTCTCTTTAGCAATCTCTCATCACCCCCTGGTAATCAGATTATTTGCTCATTATTCAACTTGTAGAGTTATCAAAGAACCCCTTTTGTCATTTGTATGCACAACCATCATTCCTCTTTTAGAATCTTTAAAACTCATAGCCTCTGTGAAGCAAATTTTATCAGAGAATGTGAAAATCACCCCTTTGCATAAAATAATTATTTTTAATAGAATAAAAAATTAGTGACCTTTATTTGCTCGGTCAGATTTAGATTAGAACTATATTTTGTCCCTGTTTTGCATAGTACTTTGCCAGGCACACAGGGGAGTTGAAGAGATAGTACTTGATGATAATTTATGATGCATCCTGTGCTTGTTCACAAGGGACATTTGCTAAAGATTAAAAATAAATTCACAACTAATTGACTGCCAGCCATAAGCTTTCCTGCTGGGACTTCCCAAATACCAACTGGAAAAAAAATGACTGGGCAGATCTTACCAAGGACCAACCCAAATATTAAAAACCATTTTCCTTCTTAATTTGCCTACAATACAACAAATCAGATGAGTGGCAACTTCAGTATTTCTGTAATTTTTCAAAGGGCCCAGTTCAGGAAGCTAACCTTTAGTTTGAGTATTGTCGTTTCCCCCCTAAGTTGTCCCTTTCAAACCATCCGGTCAACAAATATTTACTGAGCACTAACTATGTGCCTTGTGTTTGTAGACTCTGGGAATGCAACCATAAATAAGACACCCATAATTCTTTCCTTTGTGGTATTTACCCTAACAGGGAAGGAAAATAGTAAGAGACTTTAAATAGTGACAGAGAAAGATGAGGAAGAGAATACTAATGTATTTCAGTGTCAGAGACAGCTCTGTGTATTTCCTAATTGTCACACCTCCCTAAAGTTGGAGGCAGATGTTTTTATACTTCTGTGCCTTGTGCATGAGAGATGATCCAGGAAACCTTAGCGATTATCCTTCTCAATGAAACATGATCCATAATGGTATAAGAACAATCAACTTACTAACGAGTCATGTGGATGAGCAATAGAGAGGTATTGAGAAGATGACTGGTTTTTTGTTTTGTTTTTTGAGGGCTTAAATTCTGCCTCAGAACAGGACTTGACCTTGCCGGAAGAGTCCTGCAGCTGAGATTTTTACCTTTGTCCTTTTTACTTTTCTTTTTTTTTTTTCTTTCTATACATTCTATTCTCTTTCCTTAGACCTCTTATCTACCATCTTCCCTTCTTTCACAAAGCCTGAAGCCATAGTGTCTGGTTGTGTGACAGATGTAATCAGTGTTCACCAAGGTCAAATTCTTCTCTGCTTTGGGTTAGTCATTTCCATGCCCTCCTTGAAGATAGGTGTGGCCATGGGATAGTTCTGGCCAAAGGAATGTGAATCACACCCTGGATTAGGTTTTCTATGGCTTGTGTTTGACTTGCCAGCTCTTTCTCATCTCCTACTGTGGACTCTGAAGCTTGGTGAGTGAAGGGCAGTGTCACGGGTGATGGAGTTTCCTTTAGCTTTAGTCCTTACGTGACTGCCTATGTGGCACTGATTGTAAAGAACCGGCCTGCCGATGCAGGAGACGAAAGAGATATGGGTTCGATCCCTTGGTCGGAAAGATCCCCCAGGGCATGGCAATCTACTCCAGTATTCTTGCCTAGAGAATCCCATGGACAGAGGAGCCTGGTAGACTATAGTGCAAAGAGTGGCAAAGAGTCAGACATGACTAAAGCGACTTAGCATGCATGCACTATATGACTGTGATTAAGTAAAACTATCCCTGATACTGTGAATGAGAAATAATTTGATATCTGGGGGTTGTTATCACAGCATAATTTAGACCATTCTGACAGATACAAATAAAGAGAAAAGTGACTATAACAAGCATGCACAGTCATAAGAAAGCTGGCAACATAGTTCATTCATTTAACAAGTATTATTGAGGTGCTGCTCTGTAAGTGCTAGAATCTACAGTGGGAATATGGAGAAAAGACAATAAAGTCACTGCCCTCAAAATGCCCGTTGTCTAATTTTAAAAACTGACATATAATTATGATAGACATTGACTGGAAAACCTTTTTTAAAAAGTCAGTCAGATATGAGGAAAAGTTGGGAGAAATCTTTGTTTGCCACCAGAAGTTAGGAGTGCAGCCTTCTCATATTTTTTTAATTCATTACTGTTGTTGTTATTATTGTCATCAACCTATTTATTATTACAGACCATGTGGCAAGATACTGTCTTAAAATGAAAGATAGTATTCCTTCTTTTTAGATTACTGAAATCTCATTAATACTTAATAGTACAGAACACCTAGGTACTCTTCGGGCAAGTTCTAAGTTCTTAGGGCAAGAAGAACATTGCAGGCAGAGTATTTAGTGGAAAGGCCCCTCCTGTGCTTTCAGCAGTGGTGTGCAACGCAGCTACTTCCCTAAGCCTCGGTCTTCTCACGTCAGTCATTCCAGTGGCCATGGAGCATTCACTGTGTGCCCGGTCCTATCCTAGACTCTAGGGCACCTAGAGCTGGGAACAACACATGCTGCCTGCCCCCTCTACAAGCCAGCAGGGCATGAACTTTAAACTTCAAATATCATGATCATTCATTGCAAATAGATCACGTGCCATAAAAAGAGAATTTTACTGGACCATGTTGGTTGAGGGACCTAAGTGAAGAGTCATCCAGGAAAGCTGGTCATTAAACTGAGTTTGAAAGAATCTGTAAACGCAGCATGATGGTATTTACCTGTCAGGGGGTTCTAAGAAGTTTTTTACATGTAAAATTTCAAAAAATAGTTGGTTCTCAATAGATGCTAGTTATTGGACAGTGTCATAGAAACCTGTGTTTACATGATCAAAAGCAAAGTATTAACAGGGGAAAAAAGGATGCAGCTCCTACCACATATTAATTCATATTTTATTACTACCATTGTCAGTATTAAAACATTTCACTGAGCTGTTTCATAATCTTAGTTTCGTGTTTCCCCTGACATCTCACAGTTCAACCACTGGGAAAGCCCCTATCTTCCTGTCTGCCTTGTTTTGGTTTTGTTTCATGTACCTTTCCTGGCAACGGGGTCCATTTAGTTGACTGGTTACCATAGGAGCTTACTTAGTCTGAAGGGCAGAAAGCATTCTGGGGAAATCAGCAAACTACAGGAAAGGAAAGACTGAAAGTCTCTTGCCCAAATTATGAGTCAACAGGTAAATTTGACTCACTTTATTCCAAATTACTTCTGCTGCTGCTGCTGCTGCTGCTGCTAAGTCGCTTCAGTCGTGTCTGACTCTGTGCGACCCCACAGACAGCAGCCCACCAGGCTCCCCCATCTTTGGGTTTCTCCAGGCAAGAACACTGGAGTGGGTTGCCATTTCCTTTTCCAATGCGTGACTTCTAGGTGGAGTCTAATCTGGGGTGCAAATGGCCACTTAGAGGTTTTATTGCTTCAATGTAGGTATTCTGTCAAATCATTTTAATCTTTATTTGCATGGCTGTAAATGGTTTAAATAAATAAGTCTCTTGATTTTACCACTTTATTTTATGACTAACTTTCTTATGTGCTTGTGCTCACTCACTTTGGACTGTAGGCCACCAGGCTCCTCTGACCATAGAATTCTCCAGGCAAGAATACTGGAGTGGGTTGCCATTTCCTCCTCCAGGGGATCTTCCTGACCCAGGGATCGAACCTGAATCTCCTGCATCACAAGCAGATTCTTTACCGCTGAGCCATGAGGGAAGCCCCAACTTTCTTAAATTAAGTCATTCAGTCGTGTCTGACTCTTTGCGACCCCATGGACTGTAGCCTACCAGGCTCTTCCGTCCATGGGATTCTCCAGGCAATAATACTGGAGTGGGTTGCCATTTCCTTCTCCAGGGGATCTTCTTGACCGAGGGATTGAACCCAGGTCTCCTGTAATAGAGGCAGACACTTTAACCTCTGAGCCACCAAGGAAGCCCAACTTTCTTATATTGCTTCAAATATAAACTTCTTGGAGTTTTTAACTTAGTTCCCATTGCATGGGGAGTGAAAAGAAATTTTGAAAGTATGTTTGATGATGATAATTGTACATGACATACAGAACCAGACTAAAAACCTGGTTTTTAGTCTGCCTGCCTGATAGTTGGCATATAGAGGGCGAAAATCCATGAGATTTTCATAAATGCATGATCAAGGGCTAAACTTAAACCAACTTGAGTTTCAACTGAGCAAATTGTTTTTCATTTGTAGAAATAGGAAACTAATATATACTTTGTCAAAAACAATTATTTCATTTAAAACTCTCAATAATGCTTTGATCATACTATTGTTATTCCCATTTTTTAAATGAGGAAATTGTAGGTTACAGAGACAGTAAATGCTTTTTATAAGAGCCCTAAATCCCTCAGGAACAGAAAAGCAGTAATTTTATTATTTCAGTTGAGTTTATGAAGTAAATTAAAATTTAAGTAGTTCCTAGCAAATTAGAAAAAGTGTGACTTTTAAAGACACAAAAAAGAGGACAACTGTGTCATCCATTGTACCATAAAAACAACTTACATCGGGACAAGAGTATAAAAAACCCAGGCTTTTTTTCTGTTGTTTGCTGCAAAGGAAGCCCTGTTATATTGGCAAAAACAACCCTGCACTTTCATTCAATGGAAAGAAATCAGCAAGTTCTCTGGAACAGGTTTGGGCTTAGTGGAAAATCATGTCCTGGTACAAAAGTAATAGCCTTTGTAGATAAATAACCATTTATAGCTTTTTATCTTAGTTAAACTGTTATCTTCCAGTCTGTAAAAGATAATTTGGGTTTGCCGAAGAGCTTTTTGAAGAAAACACTCTGCCTTTTATGAAATCCATCTCCCCAAGCTCTGCTCCAGAGTTTGCAGGCATTCTGTCAGTACTTTGGGAAGAATGTCTCTGAAAAGCAGACTGTTAGCCCTGAGTAACATCTCCCTCTGTTGAATTATATTTTCATCGCCTAAATAACAGGTAAGGTTTGAAAGCAAGAGGATGTCCCGGCAGAGAACTTCTAGGCTTTCCATCACTGAAACCTAAAGATATGCTTTAGGAAAAGGCAGAAGTGAGGCATCCAAATCAATTTAACACTTAATGGAAACAGTGCAGAAGCACTGGAACAAAACAGCCGATAAAGCACTAGATTACAACCTATATGCACGGCGGAATGGCCTCAAGACAGAGGAGCTGAAAGCCGCATATTAAAATCCTTCACTGGGACTCATAAAATTAAATTTCACTCGTTGATATTTTATCTGCAATAGAAGAGTTTTAAGGATTTACCAACTCCTGGATGTTGCTATTACAAAGCTGAAATAAAAAATTAAATATAGGGAAACTGCATATATCTCTTCTTTATTGTATTAAAATACACGTAACATAAAACTCACTATCATAGTCATTTTTAGGTATACAGTTCAGTAGTTTATGTACCTTTGTATTATTGTACAACCATCTCTACCATCCATCTTCAGAAGAGTTTGCATCTAGCAAAACTCAAACTCAGTACCCATTAAACAAAAACTCTCCCCGGGACCCCCTCTTCCCAGCCTCTAGCAACCACCATTCTGCTTTTTTATTTCTCCTTTTCCTTCATGTCCCAGCCCTTGGTAACCACAATTCTAATCTCTGTAGCATGAGTTTTTTATGGGGGAGGGGAGTTGTTTTTAACATATACCACATTTAAGTGGGAACATGGAACATTGGTCTCTGTCTGGCTTATTTCACTTAGCCTAATGCCCTCTAGAATGCACCCATGTTGTTGAAAATGGCAAAACTTCCTTCTTTTTTAAAGCTAACTGATATTCTTTTATTTAAATACATATATAATTCTATTATATGTATACATACTTCATTTTCTTTATCCATTCATCCATAAATAATACTTCATATTACAAAATGCTTTTCATTTTTAGAAGTTGCATTATTTGTGAATAATATTGCAATATTTGTGAATAGTTTCACTATTTACATATAAGCAATGAGTGTCAATGACTGAAGATTCCCTTAGCAAAACATTTACCAGCTCTTCTCTATATACAGTAAGGTTCCACTCACACTAATAAATGGGGATTTCACAAATCATAAGGTGCATAACCTAGCAGAATATGGCTGGGGAGATCTTACGATCAAGTACAATTATTAAACAGGCAGAACCAAAAGATTCTGTGCCTGCACACACTTGGTATATAGGCCCAATATAAACAGTTGGCCCCAGAATCCTATTATTTCTCTGTGTCTTGTATACTCTTTGCAGTTAGCTCTGAATCATTATTTCAAAAGAAAAATCCCAGTGATTCCTTCTCCTCTAATCTTAGTAGAAAGCATTTCCACACCTGAGTGGACTTTATTTTTCCTTCCACTCTCAGCATGGAGTAAGAGACCAAGCAAGGAGCTTCTTTGCTAATCCCTCCTCTGCTTCAGATAACCTCCAAGACCTTAGTAAGTCATTTCTCATCTGAGCCTTCCTTCCTTCATTTGTAGAGCAGGGGGCTACTGAGCAGGAAGATTTCTAAAGTCCTTCCAACTTGAAGATTCTGTGATAATATAGAGTTGTTCCCAGGTGTCTGGCAAAACTCCTAGTTTCTGTCTCTGTTTTTTCCCAATGTACATTTAAATTATGGGTCCCTCAAGTAAATTTCAATAAAAAGCTGCCTAAACCAGGGTTAATTGCAAGTTTTAAAAGGGGGAAGGGGAGAACCCACACAAAGAGCTGTTGAGAGCCCAGAGATTGCTACCAGGATTAGAATCACCACTTTTGTCTTGCCAAAATTCCTCTCTGAAGTCACACAGCCAATCCTCTAAATAAAAGAGACAGGTTCAGCTGGAATTATCATGCTCAGCCTAAAAATGGTGGAAATTTGAAGACACTGTTAAGTTGCTACCATATGAAATTTAAGTTTTCTTTTATTTAGTATTGTTAGTATCTCTTGCTAGGGGGCAAAACCAGAAACAACAAACTTTTAAGCAAAAAAAAATACTGTTTATTTAAACCCAAGAAGCATGTATTGCTTTGCCTCAGTATCCTCCAGGATCAGGGTCACACTAAGAGCTCCATCAGCCCCAAATCCTCTTACTCTGGACATCCTGTCACACACCATATCAAACATATTAATGTACACGGACATCTCATCCATAATATATATCATGCTTGTTTAAATTGTAAGAAGGTATTCATCATCTTTTTGAAACTGTTTTATTTTTAGGTTTCTTTCTCTTATTTTGTAACCTATAATTTCTATTTTTAGATCTTAACATTTCCCTGGCTTTTTAAACATTTCCCACCTCTGATGTCCAGTGAATTAATATCTCCATGATTCGTCCCATGTACAACATTCTTCTGAAAATCCGCCAAGTCATCAGAACCAGACCACACAGTAACAGCATAATCTGTGACGACTTCTCTAGATACCACCTCTCCCGAACCCAACTGTGCGCTGGAGCTTCCAAAGCCATCGGGCTGAGTTCTGCTTTGAGACCAGCACCCCTAGCCTCACTAATAATCAAATTCAGGAAAAGAAATAGAAGTAAATGAAAGTTTCCCTTCAGAATATCAGCTTTAGGTATGGCCTTAGGACTTTATACCTTTCTAGAAGTTGGTTCTTCCTGTGTCATTATAGTCTGACTTTTGAAACAGAGCTTTGCCCATATGTTGAAACTGTACTGAAATAGTGCTAGCTTCAGGTTCTGAGTATGAGAACTTTCAGGGAAACCAGCCTGGCCCCTGGGAAGGCAAGGATTGTAAACCCGAAACTTTGGACTGTACTTAGCATTGGAAAAATAATCAGTCTGCCAGAACAGACATCTTCTGTATTCCAACACCTGGTATCTAATCTAGAAAACATTCTAATTGTTCTCATTTTTTTCCATGACCAAACACAAGCTGTTGCCTCGAGAGGGGAAAAAAGGCCCAGATAATCTTGATTACAGGGTCAAGGATCCATTTAGGACAGCAGCTCTTTTCCAGTGTTGTTTGGACATAAAGAATGCATTTCACTAAAGTGATCCTTGGATATTTCAAAATAAAATCGCCTTGAGCATTCACAAAATGGACTAAGTCAGTGGAGTCCATTGATAACTGAAAAGCAAATCCATTCAGGAATATGCAGTTTAGAATCATACATATGAGAAATTTCTCCTTTAAATGTCCTGCTACTGCTGCTGCTAAGTCGCTTCAGCCGTGTCCAACTCTGTGCGACCCCATAGACAGCAGCCTACCAGGCTCCGCCATCCCTGGGATTCTCCAGGCAAGAACACTGGAGTGAGTTGACCTCTGGTAAATGCTATACTTTCCCCAGATATAAACCGGAGATACTGTAGATACTTAGAAATGTTCTGAGGTAAATGGATCTTCTTTTCCTAACCAACAACCAGAATGCATGCCTGGCAGTGAAACAGAATATGTAAAATCCATGTCGTTGATTGATTTAGTCACTAAGTCTTGTCCAATTCTTGTGACCCCATGGACTATAGCCCACTAGGCTCCTCTGTCCATAGGATTTTCCAGGCACGAATACTGGAGTGGGTTGCCATTTCCTTCTCCAGGGGATCTTCCTGACTCAGGAACTGAACCTGGGTCTCCTGCATTACAGGCAGATTCTTCACCAACTGAGCTATAGACCCCACATATTAATAAGGACTTCCTTGGAAGTTCAGTGGCTAAGACTCCAAGCTTCCTCTGCCGAGGGAAATTAAGATCCTACATGTTACACAGAGTGGCCAAAAAAAAAAAAAAAAAACCCTAATAAAAAATAAAGTTGCAAATTAGCAGGCTTAGATACTATCTCTGTATGGTCCAGCTTGCCTTGACTATTAGCAGTAAGTATAACAGAAAATTCAGAGTAAAATGTTTTTCAGTTCATAATTGCAGTGTTATTGGCTTAGGCACACATCTTTACCACAATACTAATTCCACGTCCAAGTAAATGTCTCCAAGAAATATCAAAAACATGATTTCCCTCCCAGAGAGGATGACTCTAGGAAATGATTTCAGGAGGATTAGAGGACTTTCAGAGTTATATTCAGAGTTATAACTCTGACTTTCAGAGTTATGTTCATTTTCCACTAATAAATCTGTTTCTTCTTTATCCAGTTCAGTTTAGTTACTCAGTTGTGTCCGACTCTTTGCGACCCCATGGATTGCAGCATGCCAGGCTTTCTTGTCCGTCACCAACTCCCAGAGATTACTCAATTTCATGTCCATTGAGTCAGTGATGCCATTCAACCATCTCATCCTCTGTTGTCCCCTTCTCCTCCCACCTTCAATCTTTCCCAGCATCAGGATCTTTTGCAATGAGTCAGTTCTTCCCATCAGGTGGCCAAAGTATTGGAGTTTCACCTTCAGCATCAGCCCTTCCAGTGAACACTCAAGACCGATTTCCTTTAGGATTGACTGGTTGGATCTCCTTGCAATGAAAGAGATTCTCAAGAGTCTTCTTCAACACCACAGTTCAAAAGCATCCAGCATTCTGCACTCAGCTTTCTTTATAGACCAACTCTCACATCTATACCTGACCACTGGGAAAACTATGTCCTTGACTAGAGAGACCTTTGCAGGCAAAGTCTCTGCTTTTTAATATGCTGTATAGGTTGATCATAGCTTTCCTTCCAAGGAGCAAGTGTCTTTTAATTTCATGGCTGCTGTCACCATCTGCAGTGATTTTGGAGCCCAAGAAAATAATTTCCCTCACTGTTTCCATTGTTTCCCCATCTATTTGCCATGAAGGGATGGGGACAGATGCCATGATCTTAGTGTTCTGATTCTTGAGTTTTAAGCCAACTTTTTCACTCTCCGCTTTCACTTTCATCAAGAGGCTCTTTAGTTCTTCTTCACTTTCTGCCATAAGGGTGGTGCCATCTGCATATTGAGGTTGATATTTCTCCCAGCAATCTTCATCCAGCCCAAAATTTCATATGATGTACTCTGCATAGAAGTTAATTAAGCAGGGTGACAATATACAGCCTTGACATACTCCTTTCCTAATTTGGAACCAGTCTGTTGTTCCATGTCCAGTTCTAACTATTGCTTCTTGACGTGCATACACATTTCTCAGGAGGCAGGTCAGGTGGTCTGTTATTTCCATCTCTTTCAGAATTTTCCACAGTTTATTGTGATCCACACAGTCAAAGGCTTTGGCGTAGCCAATAAAGCAGAAATATATGTTTTTTTGGGAACTCTCTTGCTTTTTCCATGATCCAACGAATGTTGGCAATTTGACCTCTGGTTCCTCTGCCTTTTCTAAATCCAGCTTGAACATCTGGAAGCTCACTATTCATGTACTGTTGAAGCCTGACTTGGAGAATTTTGAGCACTAGCGTGTGAGATGAATGCAATTGTGCAGTAGGTTGAACATTCTTTGGTATTGCCTTTCTTTGGGACTGGAATGAAAACTGACCTTTTCCAGTCCTGTGACCACTGCTGAGGTTTCCAAATATGCTGGCATATTGAGTGAAGCACTTTCATAACATCATCTTTTAGGATTTGAAATAGCTCCACTGGAATTCCATCACCTCCATTAGATTTGTTCGTAGTGATGCTTCCTATGGCCCACTTGACTTCGCATTCCAGGATGTCTGACTCTAGGTCAGTGATCACACCATCGTGGTTATCTAGGTCATGAAGATTGTTTTTTACAGTTCTTCTGTGTATTGTTGCCACATCTTCTTAATATCTTCTGCTTCTGTTAGGTCCATACTATTTCTGTCCTTTATTGAGCCCATCTTTGCGTGAAAAGATACCCTTGGTGTCTCTGATTTTCTTGAAGAGATCGCTAGTCTTTACTCTTTGTTGTCTTCCTCTATTTCTTTGCACTGATCACTGAGGAAGGCTCTCTTATCTCTCCTTGCTAGTCTTTGGAACTCCACATTCAAATAGGTATGTCTTTCCTTTTCTCCTTTACCTTTTGCTTCTCTTCTCTTCACAGCTATTTGTAAGGCCTCCTCAGACAACCATTTTGCCTTTTTGCATTTCTTTTCCTTGGGGATGGTCTTGATCCCTGTCTCCTGCACAATGTCATGAACCTCCTTCCATAGTTCCTCAGGCACTCTGTCTATCAGATCTAATCCCTTGAATCTTTTTGTCACTTCCACTGTATAATCATAAGGGATTTGACTTAGGTCATACCTGAATGGTCTAGTGGTTTTCCCTACTTTCTTCAAATTAAGTCTGAATTTGGCAATAAGGAGTTCATGGTCTGTGCCACAGTCAGCTCCCAGTCTCGTTGTTGCTGACTATACTGTATAGAGCTTCTGCATTTTTGGCTGCAAAAAATATAATCAATCTGATTTTGGTGTTGACCATCTGGTAATATCCATGGGTAGGGTCTTCTTTTGTGTTGTTGCAAGAAGGTATTTGCTATGACTGGTGCATTCTCTTGGCAAAACTCTGTTAGCCTTTGACCTGCTTCATTTTGTACTCCAAGGCCAAATTTTCCCGTTGTTCTAGGTATTTCTTGCCCCCTATAATGAAAAGGACATCTTTTCGGGGTATTAGTTCTAGAAGATCTTGTAGGTCTTCATAGAGCTGTTCAACTTCAGCTTCTTTAGCCTTACTGGTCAGGGTATTGACTTGAATTACCATGATATTGAATGGTTTGCCTTGGTATCGAACAGAGATCAATCTGTCATTTTTGAGATTGAAACCAAGTACTACATTTTGGACTCTTTTATTTACTGTGATGGCTCCTCCCTTTCTTCTAAGGGATTCTTGCTCACAGTAGTGGATATAATGGTCATGTGAGTTAAATTCACCCATTCTAGTCCATTTTAGTTCACTGATTCCTAAAATGTCGATGTTCACTCTTGCCATCTCCTGTTTGACCATTTCCAATTTGCCTTGATTCATGGACCTAACATTCCAGGTTCCTAAGCAATATTGCTGTTTACAGCATTGGAATTACTTCCATCACCAATCATATCCACAGCTGTGTGTTGTTTTTGCTTTGGCTCCATCTCTTCATTTTTTCTGGAGTTATTTCTCCACTGATCTCCCATAGCATATTGGGCACCTACCCACCTAGGGGGCTCATCTTTCAGTGCCCTATCTTTTTGCATTTTCATGCTGTTCATGGGACAAGAATACTGAAGTGGTTTGCTGTTCCCTTCTCCCATGGACCACGTTTTGTCAGAACTCTCCACCATGACCCGCCCATCTTGGGTGGCCTTACATGGCATGGCTCATAGTTTCATTGAGTTAGACTAGGCTGTGGTCCATGTGATTGATTTGGTTAATTTTCTGTGATTGTGGTCTGCCCTCTGATGGATAAGGATAAGAGGCTTATGAAATTATCCTGATGTGAGAGACTAAAGGGGAAACTGGGTCTTGTTCTGATGGGTGGGGCTATGCTCAGTAAATCTTTAATCCAATTTTCTGTTGATGGGCGAAGCTATGTTCCCTCCCTGTTGTTTGACCTGAGGCCAAATATGGTGGTGATGAAGATAATGGCGACCTCCTTCAAAAGGTCCAGTGCATGCACTGCTGCACGCAGTGCCCCGACAGTGGCCACTGTCAACCCACGCCTCTGCTGGAGACTCCTGGACCCTCACGGGCAAGTCTGGGTCAGTCTCTTGTGGGGTCACTGCTCCTTTCTCCTGGGTCCTTGTGCACATAAAGTTCTGTGCCCTCCAAGAGTCTGTTTCCCCAGTCCTGTGTAAGTTCTGGCAGCTCTATGGTGGGGTTATTGGCACCCCCCTTCAAGAAGACTTATACCATACCCAGGTCTGTTGCACCCAGAGTCCTGCCCCTGTAGCAGGCCACTGCCTACCCGTACCTTCACAGGAGATACTCAAACAGAGTTCTGGCTCAGTCTCTGTGGGGTCTCTGGGTCCTGATGTGCACAACGTTTGTTTGAGCCTTCTGAGTGTCTCTGGCGGGTAAGGGGTTTGATTCTAAATGTGTTTTTGCCCCTCCTACCATCTTGCTATGGCTTCTCCTTTGCCTCTGGACGTGGGATATCTTTTTTGTGTCTGAGACCCAACATTCTCCTGTCAATGGTGGTTCAGCAGTGAGCTGTAGTTTTGCAGTTCTCGCAGGAGAAGATGAGCACATATCCTTGTACTCCACCATCGTATACCACCTATCAGATCATGGTCTCTTCTTTATCCAGGATGGAGGGAAATGGCAGAGAAGGGATGAGAGGACTGGCAAGGGACTTTGCCGGTCCTCTGAGTTCTTCTCTTCTCTAGGAAGCATATTCACTGCAAAGAAAGGTTATTTGTGAGAGAAACCAAACAAATTTCAGTTATTTCTATTTCTTCTGCCTACCCTTGGTTGAAGGTCATAGTGGTGATGGTGGTTTAGTCACTAAGTCATGTCTGACTCTTTGCAACCCATGGACTGCAGTCCGCCAGGCTCCTCTGTCCACGGGATTCTCCAGATAAGAATACTGCAGTAGGTTGCCATTTCCTTCTTCAGAGGATCTTCCTGACGCAGGGATAGAACCCATACATCTCCTGCATTGCAGATGGGTTCTTTACCAACTGAGCCACAGGGAATCCTGTAGGTCATAGTATACACAGCTATTGCTATATTTCAGAATTGTGCTGCCTGTTTTTTTCCAGAGTGAAGTATAAGTCCATAGGAGAAACTAACAGAAATTTTTTTTTCTTTTTTTTTTTCTTTTACTGTCTTACTCCATGCCAACATCCGCTGGATCATGGAAACAGCAAGAGAGTTCCAGAAAAACATCTATTTCTGCTTTATTGACTATGCCAAAGCCTTTGACTGTGTGAATCACAATAAACTGTGGAAAATTATGAAAGAGATGGGAATACCAGACCACCTGACCTGCCTCTTGAGAAATGTGTATGCAGGTCAGGAAGCAATAGTTAGAACTGGACATGGAACAACAGACTGGTTCCAAATAGGAAAAGCAGTATGTCAAGGCTGTATATTGTCACCCTGCTTATTTAACTTATATGCAGAGTACATCATGAGAAACGCTGGACTGGAAGAAACATAAGCTGGAATCAAGATTGCCGGGAGAAATATGAATAACCTCAGATATGCAGATGACACCACCCTTATGACAGAAAGTGAAGAGGAACTAAAAAGCCTCTTGACGAAAGTGAAAGAGGAGAGCAAAAAAGTTGGCCTAAAGCTCAACATTCAGAAAATGAAGATCATGGCATCTGGTCCCATCACTTCATGGGAAATAGATGGGGAAACAGTGGAAACAGTGTCAGACTTTATCTTTTTGGGCTCCAGAATCACTGCAGATGGTGACTGCAGCCATGAAATTAAAAGATGCTTACTCCTTGGAAGAAAAGTTATGACCAACCTAGACAGCATATTGAAAAGCAGAGATATTACTTTGCTGACTAAGGTCCATCTAGTCAAGGCTATGGTTTTTCCAGTAGTCATGTATGGATGTGAGAGTTGGACTGTGAAGAAGGCTGAGTGCCAAAGAATTGATGCTTTTGAACTGTGGTGTTGGAGAAGACTCTTGAGAGTCCCTTGGACTGCAAGGAGATCCAACCAGTTCATTCTGAAGGAGATCAACCCTGGGATTTCTTTGGAAGGAATGATGCTAAAGCTGAAACTCCAGAACTTTTGGCCACCTCATGAGAAAGAGTTGACTCATTGGAAAAAACTCTGATGCTGGGAGGGATTGGGGGCAGGAGGAGAAGGGGACGACAGAGGATGAGATGGCTGGATGGCATCACTGACTCAATGGGCGTGAGTCTGAGTGAACTCCGGGAGATGGTGATGAACAGGCAGGCCTGGCGTGCTGCGATTCATGAGGTCGCAAAGAGTCGGACATGACTGAGCGACTGAACTGAACTGAACTGAACTCCATATGATCTTGCGAACCTTATTGGTTTGGGGCCTGTCTTGCAAACATGATTCCCTGATATCCCCCTCCCATATAGCCCTAGTGGGCTGAGGAATGATGTCAGAGGTCCCGGGAGCGATGGCTTTAGGGGAACTAGCAAGTGTGTTCAGGAGAGGAATTGTCTGTTCAAGTCAATTCAAGTCTGTTCAGGAGAGGTGTCTCACCTCACACAAGTCTCCACAGGGCCCAGACCCGTGATACGGCTCCCAGCGAGCCTGGAGGCCAAAGCAGTATGATAAGTGCATGAGCACCCTCCCCCGACCCCACTCCCACCCCCGGCCCTGCCTGCACTCAGGTGTCCAGGAACTCCAGGCCTGTGTGCACCCCTGTTAGCTCAGAGCAGCAGGCCATCTTCCTGGGACCAGCAGTTACCCACCCCTGCACTCCTGATGCAGAGTGGGGAAGGTCATTTGAGCCAGACCCTGTTATGACTCTGTGGCTGGAAGGTACACAGAGCCTTTGAGGAAGTCAGGTCTCCCAAGTGTTTCTCATCGGCAGACTTCCTGGCATTGCTAAGAAATTTCTAGAATTCAGAGGTAACTGCCCCAACTTCCCCTGTTCATGGGGGTGTAATTTTTTGTCTTTTTCACTTGGAAACAAGTATCAGATAAAATACTACATCTTATTCCTGATTTTATGCCAAACAGCAGTCTACATATCTAGTGATTTGTTTTTTAAATCTTTCTAACTTACACTCTTATGTGAGTGTTGCTGATTCGGTGATATATTAACTGCTCCACAACCTCTTTTCTACACGTTGTAAGTTGAACCGGGCAAAATTCCTGGAAGAAACAAAATACTGTGGCCCAGGGTATTATGGTTTTCAAGTAGGATATGACAAAAACCAGGTAAGAATACTCTCTAAGGAGAGGCCTGTATTGGAAGAAAATTAAGTTAGGTGGCTTATTACGATTTTTATTGAATTTTAAGAACTTTCTGATTTGTTTTGCTCCTAGAAAGGGCCCATCCATTGTCCTTTGAAAGCATATTATGTAGTCTGTAACCATATCCTCCATGATTAACATTTTTGAAAGAGTTTAATTTTCAAATGGACTGGGGAGCTTACCACTGGGACTGTTTTGAAAGCCTATTAGGTATTTCATGACCTGACTATTACAAAAATTTTAGCTATTGTTCTGGCTTCTTATTAGAACTGTGTATAGAACCCCTTCATTTTAATTAATATTTTCTCTTACTCATTAAGAAGCTGAAGGTCAAAGTTATGAAATGACTAGATACACTGCTACTTAGCAGTAAGAGACAATTTCAAGAGTTCTTTCCATCGCATGGTAGTACTTAGATATATTTTAGTAATTTGTATTAATTTGATTAGATCTTTGCAGGAAACCTAAAGTTCTTGCAGTGAAGTTATTACTTTTATCCTCTAATGAAATATTTGACAACCCTGAAATTAATTGCCCATTTATTCTTTTGACAGATACTATTCAACCAAGAGATTCTAAGTGGCTAAGGAGGAGGGGAGTACAGTACATAAGGCGTGGTCTCACCTTCAAGAAGGTTATGGTCTGGCAGGGACGATAATGTACTTTGGCAATTCTCAGGACTGCCTTTCCCACTGGACACAATAGGCACTGTCTAGAGCCCGCAGTACTTTCAGGATCCATGAAATGTATTGATTTCAGTATCTTTTCAAATCAGAAGAAAAAAATGAACACATCTAATCTGGATTACATTTGTCTTTATAACCACAATCATTAAATATCATTTTTATCAGTTTGTAATGGAGAAAAAGTCCAAAAAAGGCAAAAATGCCCAATACCCATATTACAGCTCTGGAAATACTACCCCAAGCACAGAAATCTGAATGCTTCATTTGCCCTACTTACCATCTCAGAAGCTTTATATATCTACCTTTTGTCTCCATTTCTATATAGCACTCTTGGGAATTTTGCTTCAGGCTAAAATTTCCTTTGTAGAGGTTCAAAGATAGCTCTGGTGATAGTAGAGGTTGGTTTTCTGAACTCTGGAATCAAGTAGGCTTTCTGTACATATATTCTAGAAATAAAACACCATAATCTTAAATTTATGCCATTTTATGACCCTGACAAAAGCCTCTGAAACAGACTATTTTAAGGTTTTGCAAACTATATGATGATCATAGATATTCCTGAAAAATAATGGGTTCTATGACCAAATGATTTTGAGAACTCTTGTATATAATATTCCCTGTTTTTGTTGATTATCAGTGAGCATATTAAATGTTATCAGATTCCCAACTGTAGACAAATCTGGTTAACTTTGTTTAATACAGAATTTTCCAAACTTATTTGAACAAAGAGCCCTTTTTCAAGAATGTTTATTAACATTTCATGGGAAACTAATGTGCCTTGCTTGGAACATAATTCAAGAAATACTGGTCTATACCAGGCGTTGGCAACCCTTTTATGTAAAGGACCATATCATAAATATTTTAGGTTTTATGGGCCAGGTAGTCTCTGTCAAAAGTACTCAACTGTGCAGAAGAGTATCTATAGACATTGCATAAGCAAATGGGTGGCTGTGCATTGCAGCACAATTTACAAAACAAGCAGAGGACTGGATTTGGCCCAAAGGCCCTAGTTTGCCAACCCGTGGTCTATACTTTCCACTCAAACCTTTCAGAACAGCGATAGCTCCACCCAGAAAAGTTCCAAAGCTGTCTCACAACATATCACAGTCGAAAACAACCAATCCACCCTAAACTTTTATTTGGAAAATATCTTTTTGGCCTAAAACTAATGTCAACCTAAATAAATATCTACTCTTTTCATCAAAGGTCTTAAAAGTACTTGCCAAGAAGACACAGAGGATATTCACTAAAACATGAACAGTGGATATCGCATGAGACGGAACTACAAGGGACTTTGGTTTTCTTAGTTTTACTTTTCTGTAGCATTTATAATCAGAACACAGACAGCAAAAGGCATTTTTAAATAACTCTCCTGTAGCTCAATATTTTTCAAAGTCCTTCTCTTAACAATCATGCCACCTCATAATTAACAGTACTTGGTGGTCCCCATTGCCTTGCGTGCGTCCGTGCTAAGTCGCTTCAGTCGTGCCTGACTCTCTGTGACCCTATGGACTCTAGCTGTCCAGGCTCCTCTATCCATGAGGATTCTCCAGGCAAGAATACTGGAGTGGGTTGCCATGCCCTCCTCCAAGGATCTTTCCAACCCAGGGATCGAACCCACATCTCTTCCTGTGTTGCCAGGTGGGTTCTTTACCACTAGCACCACCTGAGAAGCCCTCCCATTTCCTTATATGGTCTTTTCTCATATCCCTTTCCCAGTTGTCCTTCTAATTAAAACAGGACAAATGTAGGTTCTGCTGTCAGCTTTCCTCAGTCTCTTCTCCACGTTTTTACTCTCTCTTTATGGCTATTTTCTAAATTTATATTCCTCAATCTGATCCAGGTCCTTTTTGTCAGAATCACCTTGGAATTTACTAAGTATGTAGATTTCTAGCTCCACCTCAGATTGAATTAATAAAAATGCTCAAGGATAGAGCCTCAAGGATAGATATATTTTTAAAAGCCCACAGGAAATTAGGTGGTACTTCTATTTAAAAGAAAACAAAAACAAAAGCACAAAATGCTGCTTTTGAGAGGCTTAATTGTATAACTTTTTTTCCTGGCTTGTTTTTTGTACCAGATTCTTAAAGCCTTATTTAAGAATCCATCTATCACATGCTCAGTCATGTCTGATTCTTTGTGACCCTATATAAAACTGTAGCCCACAGGGTTCCTCCATCCATGGAATTTTCCAGGCAAGAATACTGGAGTAGGTTGCCAGTATTTCCTCCTCCAGGGAATCTTCCCAACCCAGGGATCAAACCTGTATTTCCTGTGTCTCCTGCATTGCAGACAGATTTTTTACTGCTTGAACCATCAGGGAAGCCCTGTTTAAGAACATGCTTTATTTATCTTCTCATATTTTTTATAGGTAGCTACAAGTCTAATGCCCATTGACACATAAGATGGATCCCATTTTAATCACCAAGACATACAAATATGTAGTAAACTTAAAGATGTATTTGTATTTGCTTGTTCTGTCTTCTTACCTTCCTTATACTTTGCAACCCATTATATTTGCATTTCTTTCTTCTGCCATACCACTGACATTTTCTCAAAGATCATCAACAGCCCTTTACTTGTTAAATCCAAGAGACACATAAATATTCATTTTTTGTGTTCTCTGTCTGACTTTGGCACTGATAACCATTCTCTGGTCTTGAAATGCTGGCAATTGCTGTCCTCCTAAATACCCCACAAATACTACTGGTTCTTATCCCAAAATAAGCCCAACCTTATGGCCACAAATGTGTGCTCCCTTACTTTGTTCCTCCTCTATCTGAATGATACCACCATCCACCTCATTCCCCAAACAGAAACCCAAGTAGTTACCTTAATTCACCATTTTGCCTATTCCATCCACCTTAGACAATTAATCACCAATTTTACTTATACACATTTCAACACAAAAGACTCTAAAAGCTCAGAGATTCTCTATAATTCACTTGGCAACAAAACCTGCTCTGAAGTGAAGTGAAAAGTGAAAGTGAAGTGAAAAGTGAAACTGAAGTCGCTCAGTCGTGTCCGACGCTTTGCGACCCCATGGACTGTAGCCCACCAGGCTCCTCCGTCCATGGGATTTTCCAGGCAAGAATACTGGAGTGGGTTGCAATTTCCTTCTCCAGGAGATCTTCCCGATCCAGGGATTGAATCCAGGTCTCCTGCATTGTAGGCAGACACTTTACCGTCTGAGCCACCAGGGAATGGAGGGTTATTCATAGTTTTAATTCATCTCATTTATTGTGAGTATCTGTATGCTTTACTGTGAAGATATTGATATATTGATTAATGGCCTGACCTTCCTGAGTGTACTATGTAGTATATTTTGTATATATCATAGTATCCTTCAAGAAATATCCAAAAACTTCTTAAATCTAAAAAATGCTGGTGTCAGCAAATCCTGGGGATTATGAACTTTGTACATCCCAAGTAACTCTCCACATCCTCTCACTTTCTCCAACCCCTTCTCCCTTGGATAAAGTGACTATCACCTCTTGCCAGACTGCAATAGCAGCTCCCTAACTATCCCCCAGTTCTCACTGTTGCCTCCTCAAATCCATTTCCTACCTGCAGCCAAAATAATCTTTCTTTTTTTACAAGAATGCTAATCTTCTCCCTTACTAAAGCCCTTTGATGTCATGCTTTGCTTCTACCTTAAAGTTCAAATTTAGAACATGGTCTAGAATTCCCCAGGTGATCTGGCCCCTGCCTAAATCCTCAGTCTTATTTCTCATCACTTTCTGCCCTTAGCTGAGCGGTAACAAAACCCTTCCAGTTAATCCATGTCCTGCTGTTTTTCACATTTAGTCTTGGAGTTGGACTCGTTAAATACTTGTTGAATGAACAAACAAAATTTAGCTTACTTTCTGGGCTCTTAAGAGAGCCTGATAGGTATTTTCTCTGAGCACATTCCCATTTTTTCTTTTCATTCACCTTGTGAGAATAATCATGAGGGATGGGAAGTAGAGGTAACAATGACCATAACTAATAGTATTATTTAATAAAAATAATGCTGTGGACAGGGGCAAGCTAAATTTTATGACCAAACACAAATGTCCTGTTGCCCTAATGACATTTCGAAAGTATTTCCTGACATTTGGGCCACTTTCTTTTTCTTTTTTTCCATTTTATTTATCTATTTTTGAGTGCACAGGGTCTTCGTTGCTGCATGCAGCCTTTCTCTAGTTGTGGTTATTCAGGCTCCCTATCGCGATGGCTTCTCTTGTGGTGGAGCATGCGCTCTAGACTCGAGGGCCACAGCGACTGTGCTACGTGGGCTCAGCAGTTTCGGCTCCCAGGCCCTAGAGTCCAGCCTCAGTAGCTGTGGCATATGGGCTTAATTGCTCCATGGCACGTGGGCTGTTCACCAACCAGGAATGGAATCCTTGTCCCCTATGTTGATCTATTTGATACTAGTTGCTTCTCTAGCTAACATTCAACATTCACAGTAGTTGAACCTCTGATTAGCATTGTTAAACATCTACCATGTGCATAACACTTTATATACAGTGTGTAAATGATATATAATCCATGTAATAAACATAAGGTAGGTATTGTTATCTCAGTCTTAAGGATCAGGAAACTAGGCTCATAGAGTTTGATGGATTTACCCCAAGGTCACAGATTCAACAAATGGCAGAAACGGGATTTGAACCCTGTCCTCTTCCTCTTCTAAACCGTCTCTGCTCCTCCACTCTGTCTTTTGGGCTCAGTGAAAATTGGCCATACTGCTGGGCAAGCTTGAAGTGATGAATCACGGGCGATCAGGAGGGAAACTAGTGAGAGAGGCACATGGGAAAGACAGACTAAACAGGAAAGAAGTAAAAAGCATAGAATGTACAATCTCCTTAATTATAAAGATATCTGGCTACATTATAAATCCCATCAAGGAAGGGCCCACTTTTGCTTCCTCTCTCCCGCTGCCTCGGACAGAGCACGGAACAGAATGAATACTTAATGAAGACTTATGAATTGATATGAATTGACTACTTATTAATAAGATGTTGACAATGTTAACTAAGTATCATAACATTAATCACTCTCTACTTTTCCCCACCCTTCAGATAGAGTGTAGTTGAGGTCATAAGCAGGTGTGGTAGGTGCAGTGACACTTATCAGTAGAAGGCATTTTAATGCCTGTAAAGATCTCATTAAACTCGCTGACCTAATATTTGAAAAATGCCAATTGCCAAAGCCAAAGTCCCGTGTTTGACTTTCAAGGAACAAGTTGTATTTCTGTCAATGAACTGTTTAGAAACTGTATCTTATATCCACAAATATTTATTAAGCACTTACTCTAAGCAAGGCAATGAGAAGGCACTATGCATGGAAACATCCAAATATCCAGATGTATACAATTGAAATACCCTTAAAATGCCATTTTGTTTGCCAAAATAATCCAAACAAAGACCTTCTATGGAGAGAAAAAAAGCCATCTTGCTTATTTCAACTATCATGTCGTTTTCTTAACTAAACACTTCCAAAGAAGCATTGTTAAAAAAAAAAAACAAAACTCATTTTCCTGTGTAGATGATGCCGTGTCTGAATTCCAATTCTTGGTGGGAAAGCTGCTTTGGTTCAGCTCTGGAAGGAAAAGCCTTCTGCTCCTTTCAGAAGTCTCAGTGAGGGCCAAAGGCCTCTGTCCAGGGTATGTATGTGAGTGTGTTTGTGTGTATTGGTTTCTAGAAGATGTAGAGCAAGATGAGCCAAAGGTATGTTAACCTGGTGCCTCTGATGTGCTTCAACCAGAATTTTTATAGGGCTGTGGAGCCAGAAGACACTCTCCGTTTTCCTGGTGGAAATTAGAGTACTTTATACCATAGCCAGAGGACAGAAGCAGGATCCAAAGAGAAGACATTATAAGTGCTTGGAGATGGGGGCATGTCACAGGCAACTGGCCCAGTAATTCCTAAATCCTGTTGCCATCAAAAACATATGAAACAATTATTTGGAATTTTTGTTTGTTTTAAGTTTTTTCTATTCTTTTTCAAATTCTTTCTCTGTTTAGGTTATTAGAGAATATTGAGAAATTTCCTGTGCTATAAAGTGGGTCCTTGTTGATTATCTATTTTTAATACAGCAATGTGTACATGTCAGTCCCAAAATCCCATTCTCCCTCTCCCCTCATCCCTTCCCTCTGGTAACTATAAGTTTGTTCTCTAAGTCTGTGAGTCTGTTTCTATTTTGTTGATCAACTCATTTGTATCATTTTTTTAGATTCTTCATATAAGTGATATCCTATGATATTTGTCTTTCTCTGCCTGAGTTACTTCAATTAGTATGATAATCTCCAAGTCCATCCATGTTGCTACAAATGGCATTATTTCATTTTTTTATGGCTGAGTAATATTTCATTGTATATATGGGGAAAAACAAAATAATTGTTTGAAACAATAAATAAAAAATAAATTCAAACTCATTAAACTGTTGATCATGTTAAAATAATAATAAAATAATCTTCCTCTGGTAAAAAACAAAAAAAAAAAAAAACAAAACCCACCTGAGAAGTCTCCTAAAAACTGAAGACTTGGACCCCAATCACATACCTAGATTTTCCAATGGGTAGGAGCTGGGAATCTGCTCAATCGAGTCCCTAGGTGACTAAGAAGATAAAAGATGACAAATAATCAATGACAATTGTCAAATTTTGAGTATTTAGTTTACCATAAAGTAGGGCTTTTCAGAAAGAAAGAACTCCATTACAGGTTGAAAAAGTCAACTCAGAGAAGAATATAACAGTAATTACAGCGTTAGAAATATATTCTTACTACAGGGTCAAAAATGACAGTGTGTAGGCCCAAACCAGCGGATGAGAAGTCCAAAGACCTGCATTGTTCTCTGTCTTAGGTATATGAACTCAGGGAACTTACATGAGTTTCCTTAGCTGTTTCCTTAAATAAACTAAATAGAAACACCATGTCTAAACATAGGTGTCACCAATGTATTTAAAGTTATCTGAGTCTGTTTTCTCACCTATAAAAATGGGAGTGCTCATATGAATTCCTTTAAACACTAATTTTCTCATTGCAAATGTAGAATTGAAAGAAGTTTTTTTTTTTTTCCTCACATTCAGCAAGTCTTTACATAGAGACACTGGTTTATAGAAAATGTATTTTTTTTTTATTTTTTAGAAAATGTATTTTTTAAAAAAAGCAAATTAGCTTTGCTCCTGTCTTCCAAAGACACAGTGGGGAAGAAAGTAGAGGTTCTCTATTCAAAGAGCAGGGTTTTGTTACATTTTCTCACCATTCCTGACTCCCTTTAATTTACATCAAAGTAGGAAAAGAGTTAATGTTATGGGTTGAATTGTGCCCCCCCCCCCCTCAAAAAGATATACTGAAGTCTTAAAGCCCAGAACCTGTGAATGTGACCAAATATGAAAATGGGGCATTTGATTTAACCAAGTTAGGATGAGGTCAGTCTGGTGGGCCATGACCCAATATGACTGATGTCTTTATAAGAGAGAAAATTTGGACACATAACATGCACAGAGAGGAGAAGGCCCTGTCCCTGACACTGAAGAACCATGTGATGAAGGAAGCAGAGACTGGGATGTTACAGCTGCAAGCCTGGGAACCCAAAGGATTTACAGCCACCACCAGCCACTAGGAAGAAGCAAAGACTGAATTCTACTCAGACTTTCGAGCAAGTGTGGCCGTGCTGCCTCAGTTTCAGCATTTTAGCCATTTCTGTTGTATTGAGCCTCTCAGCTTGTGGCACTTTGTAAAGGCAACTCTAGGAAACTAATACAGTGAGTGAAATTGTCAGTATCCTTGACACAGCCATGTCTCCTCTAATCCTATCAGAGGAGAAAGAAGACTTCCATCCATCTTGGCTGGCACACTAGCAGTGGTACAGTTTGGGGCCTGTCCTGAGGCCCCAAGAAATACCCATCAATCCTTCCCTGAGCAGAGTCCCAACACCTGGAGTGGCATCACAAGGAGGGTGGCCATGCAAGCCAAAAATGGGCTGGCAGAGACACTAGCTCTCCAATCTATTAAAAGAGAAAGTGAAAAGTGAAAGTCGCTCAGTCGCGTCCGACTCTTTGCAACCCCATGGACTGTAGCCTGCCAGGCACCTCTGTGCATTGGGCTTCTCCAGGCAAGAATACTGGAGTGGGTAGCCATTCCCTTCTTCAGAGGATCTTCCCAACCCAGGGATCGAACCCAAGTCAAAACAAAATGAAATATGGTGTTAAAAGCTGCAGCACCCATTCATTTCAAATGTGATGTTAGTACCTAAAAGTTGAAGTGCTGACCACCACTTAGCTTTGTACTTAAGGCCTATCAGTTTCACATACTTTATGGGACGGTTTGATCTGTTATTAAATTACATACAGTTCATACATTTCATTACAAAGTAGCATTTGCTTGGGAAAACCAGGGCCTCGTGAAGGAAATTGTGCTAGAACACCTTTCTGAGATATAGCCCTGCCTTGTTGTCCTGAAGATGAAATATTAAAATAGTGGATTTGTAAACCAAAATCATTATCCCACCCTAGGTATTGCAGCTGTTTTTTTATCAACACAGTTTTGCATAATACAAAGAAGGTTTATTATTCCCATTAGTTCACTGGTGGAAATTAAATAACAGGGCAAAGAAAAGCAATATATGTTCTCACTGTCAGATATGCAAATAGAGTGTATGAAGAACTATCCCTATTAACTTGCTGTCTGCCCAGAGAACCAGGCTCGTCGTCTGACATCCATCCGCTACAGGTTAATTGGGGAGGCTGCTTGTTTAAAGAGCCTAGCAATTATTCTGAGGAACTGACCAGCCAAATCTATTCCATTTGATTATGAGTGAAAATGCAGAGCTTAACTCTTCTCTAAAAACAAAAATAAAACATGTTTTGAAGGTGGGAGGAAGGAAATCTGAATTCTGCTCGACGCTTGATGCTGACATTTCATTCTGTCAAGAATATCAAATTGTTTCGTTCAAACAGCTTTTTAAGCCATCTATTACAAATAGGTGAGCTGGGGTGCTCAGTACAATGCAGTTTTTGCACTAGATAGGGAATTCAATGATTCTGAAATATTCTAGGCTCATGGTCTATTTCACTGTCCCTGTAGAATCTTCTGATTAAGTGAGGAAGCCCAGGAATACAGACATGAAAAGATTTTATTTTTAGTTGTTGCCTTTGGCAAAAGTTCTCTGCCTAAACAGAGGGAGGGGATTTATTCTAAAAAAATCGGAGTTTTCTTTTTCTGCCACATAAAGAAATAAAAATAGCAAAGGCCTCGTAAATTATCATTCCTCAATGTCAGGATGTCTAGTTTTGTAGCCAGTTGTCAGGTGAGGGCTGTTCACTCTGCAGGCGAGTCCCCTGCCTGTTTCCTGATGCTAAAATGACAACTGGGAACAGATGAAGAGGCCTTTGGGCAAAAACATTTTCTTTTCTTTTCCACGAACAGGTACGGGTTTCAGCGAGGCCAGAGATGACATAGATGTTCTTATCATTATCATACACCTCCCTTCCACCAGCAAAATTCTGTATGTCAAGGGTACTCACACACCTCTTGTACCATGCCTCAGGGATGTCAGGATCTAATGAGCTCATCATGTATAAATGCTGGCACTGCTTTCTCCTCACTCCCTGAAGCGACCTTGCCAGTGATCTTTCTGCAAGAGACCCAGAATGAGTCAGGGTTGGTGATTTGGTTTAGTCACAGCCAACCCTAAATCCATAGTTCACTCTCTCTGACCTAAAGCCGGGGAAATTTCAAGAGGTCAACACACTGGATCTTGGCGTCCCCACTGTTGCCTTTATTCTAGTCTTAATGGCTCCCTTGCATGCTGGACTGGATGCTGAGACAGCCTGCCCACGGTTTCTTCTCTATTCCCCAGGACTGTTTCCCAGGGGCATGATATGCTGGGATATCATGCCCATGCTCATGTTACTTTACATGGAGAAAAGGGGGTACTTTGCAGTGCGATCAAGTTTAGGGATCAGCTACGCTGAAAGAGGGAGATTGTTCAAATTGTCCTGTTCTAAGTACATGGACCCTTTCAAAGCAGAGAGTTGCAGCCAGCCAGAGAAATTCAGAAGGTGAGAGGGACTTAATACGAGGGAAGTTCTCCATTGCTGAGTGACCAGGCACCCATAAAAGGCACAGGGATATAGTGGTAAGCCCAACAGGTAAGACCTAAGACTTTATATTCTAGTGTGATCCTTACATGCTAGAGTCATTCCATAAGATGTGTGCATTTATTGTGATTTTAAAGTTATCTTAAGACTCAGAGTCATAATAACATTACCTCCAAAATGTATGGAAATGTGATCAGCATTATTCTTGCATCAAAGAATAGCAAGCACTGCCTTTTACATCCTGTAACTACAATTTAGTATTTCTTTTGCAAGAGAAAAGAAAAAAGGTAGTAACTTTTATGAGGCAATGAAGTGCTCATCTTATACCTCAGCGAGCTAATGAAAAAAAAAAACATTTTATTTCAGAGATTTGGGCAATTAATCCACAAAGAGAAAGCAAGGCTGTGGCCAAGGCTGGAAGTACTATGGAAGTACATAAACAATTTGCTGGTTATATCTCAGACTAGGTATGCCTCCTGATTAAAAGGGGGGGAAAAATCCTCTCACCCTCCCATTGGAAGCAAGCCCTGACTCTCACTGGAGACCATTTTGTAAGCCAAAAAAACTCATGCCAGAGAACACTGAATTTATCTCAATGGCAGTTTATCACAGAGGGTGTCAAGGCTAAACAGCATAACTGCATGAAATGCTTGTGTGTATTAGACCAATCCAAAGCCACGGGTTTTGTAAAGCAGAGCCTTTCACAGAGGTGTTGGCCCAACATCATCAATATCACTGTTTACAGCTTGTGCTGCAAAGAAGTAAATAGAAAGTGAAGCTAAAAAAGAAAACAGACTCTTCATTGAGTTGCCTCCTATTTACCAGTAATCCCACTGAGGGTTTTTTGGATTGGCAAAACTGAGCTGTATATGTTTATATTGGTAACATTTTCCAGTAGGTTCTACCAAAAGGTATCTGAGTACCTTGTGTTGTGAAATTCAGGGAAATGGAAAACATTAAAACAAATAAGCCTTGTCTCCCAGTACAGCCTCCTGGAAAAGAAATTCTACCTTTCCAAGGGCATCAGCCTAAATGAGGCCTCAGTTCTTAAATTCATCAATCAGTTGCCTTAGAAACCAGAATATGGTAAGCACCTCCAGTTAGCAAAGTAATACAGTGATAGGTTCAATCACCTGTTACTGGCCAAATACACACTTGAGAGAAGGTAGAATTGGTATTATTCATTGTGGCTTATATCCTGCACTTGCAGATTTTGTGAGTGAGTTAGTCACCCAGTCATGTCTGACTCCTTGCAATCCTATGTACTGTAGCCTATCAGGCTCTTATGTCCATGGGATTTTCTAGGCAAGAATACTGGAGTGGGTTGCCATTTCCTTCTCCAGGAGATCTTCCTGACCCCAGATCAAACCTGGGTCTCCTGTGTTAGCAGGCAGATTCTTTACCATCTGAGCTACCAGGGAAGCCCATCAGATCTTTGGCCCTTACAGAAAATAAAAAGTCTATCTCCTACACGTAAGAGCTACTTTCCCTAGTAGCTCAGTTGGTAAAGAATCTGCCTGCAGTGCAGGAGACCTGGGTTCGAGCCCTAGGTAGGGAAGCACCATAGAGAAGGAAATAGCAACCCACTCCAGTACTCTTGCCTAGAGAATTCCATGGACAGAGGAAGGAGCCTGGCAAGCTACAGTCCATGGGATTGCAAAGAGTTGGACATAACTGTGTGATTAACTTTCTTTCTTTCTTTTTTTCCTACATGTAGAGAAAAGGAGGAAGAATGCTGGGTACATTGGGATTAGGAATTCTTGTTTATTAGCCATCAGGGATTTATCTCAATTGGAAAACACTCAGAAAAAGTGCAATATAATCCTGTTCAACAAATTTTGTATTGAATTCCTACTATGTACAAGGCATGTCATGAAAACCAGCAACAAATTATATTTACTCTTATTTCTGAAGAGTATCAGGAATTTCCCAAAATAAACTGATAATACAGTATGATCTAAATATGAATATGGCATGAAAAAAATGTTCTTTCATTTATTTAATTTTACCGGATGAAGACAGATACTGAGTTTATAAGTAAACTAAGAAATTATCAGATTTTAAAATTAAATCTTTGAGACCTCCAAAACTGCTCTATCATCCAAAGTTACACATATAACTAAAAGTAAAGATTATAGTTGTCGGTTCTGAAATCAGTCCTTAATTCCATCTGCAAGGGGGTTTAACTAGCATCTCTAAATACTCTGTTAGTTTTCAAAATTTTCATCCGTGTGTTGCTCTCTAGACTTATTCCAACCCTCTTTGTCCTAAAATAATGATCAGTTCTTCTATCAGGGCATTTAATTCCAAGCTCTTGTACATTCTAAGTCTCTTGAGTCATGCCTGACTCTTTGGGACCCCATGAACTGTAGCCTGCCAGGCTCCTCTGTTCATGAGATTCTCCAGGCAAGAATACTGGAGTGGGTTGCCATACTCTCCTCCAGGGGACCTTCCCCACCCAGGAATCAAATCCCAGGTCTCTTATGTCTCCTGCATTGGCAGGTGGGTTCTTCACCACTAGCACCACCTGGGAAGCCCTCTGAGTTCTTAGATTTGCTCATCTGTTATTTTGGGGGTTTTCCCTCTCTCTTTTTTCTCATGTTCTTGCTCAAAGTTGATCCTTCATACTATAATACACTTTTTCCCCCTCTTTCCTCCGCCACTTTCCTTCTCTGTCTCTCCACCTCTCATGTGGATAGCCAGTGTTCAGCATCTCCTTTTACCTTTCTCCATGCTTGTATCTTGGACATGTACAGGTGAGAGGTGAATCATTGTTTGCTTTACCAAAATGGTATATGCAAGAATTACATCTTCCTTTTCTTGCCTAATAGTGCATAATATCCTTTTGAATTAGGTGATATAGGGTTACCTTACTCTTTTTCTGGAGGGGGGGGGAAATATGTGATTTTTTTTTCCTTTTTCTTTTTTTTAAATTTAACTTTATTTATTTTAATTGGAGGCTAATTACTTTACAATATTGTATTGGTTTTGCCATACATCAACATGAATCCACCACGGGTGTACACGTGTTCCCCATCCTGAACCCCCCTCCCTCCTCCCTCCCCGTACCATCCCTCCGGGTCATCCCAGTGCACCAGCCCCAGGATTCTGTATTGAACCTGGCCTGGTAATTTGTTTCTTATATAATATTATACATGTTTCCATGCCATTCCCCCAAATCATCCCACCCTCTCCCTCTCCCACAGAGTCCAAAAGACTGTTCTATACATCTGTGTCTCTTTTGCTGTCTCACATACAGGGTTATCGTTACCATCTTTCTAAATTCCATATATGTGTGTTAGTATACTGTATTGGTGTTTTTCTTTCTGGCTTACTTCACTCTGTATAATAGGCTCCAGTTTCATCCACCTCATTAGAACGGATTCAAATGTATTCTTTTTAATGGCTGAGTAATACTCCATTGTGTATACATACCACAGCTTTCTTATCCATTCATCTGCTGATGGACATCTAGGTTGCTTCCATGTCCTGGCTATTATAAACAGTGCTGCAATGAACATTGGGGTACACTCTTTTAGTAGATTTGTAATACTCCATGTTTTGAATATACCACAGTTTATTTACTCATTTCTCTATTAATGGCTATTCATTTTGTTTTTCAGTATTGTACCTCTCCAAACAGAGCTGCAATAAACATTCTTAGAGACTAGAACTTTCAGTTTTATGGCACAGAATTACAGGAATGAAACTACTGAGTTTACCAGTATTTTTTATTTTAAATAGTATTGTCAGAGTGCTTTTTGAAAAGTGCATTCTACCAATCATGCATGAGGATATTCTTCTCCCTAAATTCCCACCTATTGTAGGTGTAATCTTCCGTTAAAGATTTTCAAAATAGTGCATGAGATGTTGTTTCTTTTAAATTTTAGCTTGCATTTTCCTGAATAGTAAAAAGAAATTAAATATCTTTTTGTTTAGTGCTCATCTAGACTTGTTCCTTTATGAATTATCCATTCAAATCCTTTGTCCATTTTCCTTGGGTATGTTTTGTCTTATGGTTATCAATGTCCAAATTCTCATTTTATATTTCAGATAATAGCACTTTGTCATCTGTGTTGTAAAATTTTTTAAACTACTGATTTTTACATTTTCTTGCTCTGTTTTTTACATGATTTACTTTATTCTGATTTTTACACAATTTACCTTATCTAGAATTTTATATGGCGAAAAATGAGGGTCTAAGTTTATTTTCTATCAGGTCGTGTGAACTAAACGATTCCTTTCCCACTGAATTTAAAATACAATGTCTTTTTTTTTCCTGCCCCTTATCAGTTTATAACTTCTATGCTGTGTGTGGGGGTGGGGTGGGGTGGGGGGTGTATGTGTGTGCGTGCACACACACAGGCTCAGTCGTTTTCGATTCTTTGTGACCCAATGGACTGTAGCCACCAGGATTCTCTGTCCATAGGATTCTCCAGGCAAGAATACTGGAGTGGGTAACCATTCCCTCTCCAGGGGATCTTCCCAACCCAGGAATTGAACCCACATCCCCTGCCTTATCAGGCAGATTCTTTACCACTGCACCACCTGGGAAGCCCAATTTCTATGCTGCTGCTGCTGCTGCTGCTAAGTCGCTTCAGTCGTGTCCGACTCTGTACGACCCCATAGACGGCAGCCTACCAGGCTCCCTGTCCCTGGGATTCTCTAAGCAAGAACACTGGAGTGGGTTGCCATTTCCTTCTCCAATGCATGAAAGTGAAAAGTGAAAGTGAAGTCGCTCAGTCGTGTCTGACTCTTCGTGACCCCATGGACTGCAGCCCACCAGGCTCCTCCATCCGTGGGATTTTCCAGGCAAGAGTACTGGAGTGGGGAATTTCTATGCTCAGTTCAGTTCAATTGCTCAGTCGTGTCTGACTCTTTGCGACTCCATGAATCGCAGCACACCAGGCCTCCCTGGCCATCACCAACTCCTGGAGTTCACTCAGACTCACATCCATCCAGTCAGTGATGCGTTCCAGCCATCTCATCCTCTGTTGTCCCCTTCTCCTCCTGCCCCTAATCCCTCCCAGCCATCAGAGTTTTTTCCAATGAGTCAACTCTTTGCATGAGGTGGCCAAAGTACTGGAGTTTCAGCTTTAGCATCATTCCTTCCAAAGAAATCCCAGGGCTGATCTCCTTCAGAATGGACTGGTTGGATCTCCTTGCAGTCCAAGGGACTCTGGAGAGTCTTCTCCAACACCACAGTTCAAAAGCATCAATTCTTTGGTGCTCTGCCTTCTTCACAGTCTGACTCTCACATCCATACATGACTACTGGAAAAACCATAGCGCTAGTACCTGATAATTTGGACTTTCCTGGGAGCTCAGTGGTAAAGAATCCACTTGCCAATGCAGGGGATGAGGGTTTGAGCCCCGAGTTGGGAAGATGCCCTGGAGGAGGAAATGGCAACCCACTCCAGTATTCTTGCCTAGGAAATCCCATGAACAGTGGAGCCTTGCAGGTACAGTCCATGGGGTCAGAAGAGTCAGATTTGACTTGATGACTAAACAAAACCTGCCTATTTAGATTATGGCAGCTTTACAGAATATTTTATTACCTATTATGTACAATCCCTCCTTACTATTCCTGTTTTCTTAATTTTATTTGCTACTCTACTTATTAAATCATCTTAATAGTATTTAATAATAGTATTAATTAATAGTATTAATTAATAGTATTAATATGATTAATATAACATATTAATCATATTAATATGTTTTAAATCATCTTATTAAATTCTCCCCCAAATATCCTTATTTTTATAATTGGCATTGTACTGGATTTATTAATTTTGAGAGCATGGATGTTTTAACATTTTAACTCTTCTCATCCAAAAATATGGCATATTGTTCCATTTGTTCAGAGAATTTTGTCTTTACAGAGCAATTTCTTTTTTTTTTTTTTTTTTGCTACCATATGTTACTATATTTTTTGACGAATTCTTTCCTAAGTATTTCATGCTGCTGCTAAGTCGCTTCAGTCATGTCCGACTCTGTGCGACCTCATAGACGGCAGCCCACCAAGCTCCCCCATCCCTGGGATTCTCCAGGCAAGAACACTGTAAATTTTAGATTATATATTTATTAGTGTATTCTCTTTTATTTCATATATATCTTAATTTCTTAGAATGACTACATGGTACCTTCATTTTTAATCATCAGTTAATAGTGATGCCGCTTAAAGCTATAAACTTCATCTGAGTGTAATTCTTCTATGTTCCATAAAATTTGAGTCCTATGTCTCGTTTTTTACTGCCATGAAGATAGTTTGTAATTTCTGTTTTTATTTTCTCTTTGATTCAAGAGTTATTAGTTTTAATGTGCAAATTTATCATATAGCTCTCAGGAAACATGATTTCCTAAGTCTTCTAAGCAGTGCAAGAGGGTTCAGCTGTATGCTTCCTTCCATCTGAGCAGAATAACTAGTTTGACAAGAATGGCCCTGTCTGTCCGATTATTTTATAATTACCTATGCACTGGAGAATCAGTGTGTCTAACGGTTAAGACTATGGGCTTTTAAGTCAGACTTCCTGGTTTCTAAAATCTGGTCCTGTCACATAAATTACTTAACTTCATTCAGCTCTGCTTTTATTCCTAATATATGGGAGATAATGCAGAATGCCTCATAGCATTTTGTGACAATCCAGTACAAGGATCCATGGAAAACTTGGAGTCAGGAATGTAGTATACATTCAATAAATATATACACTAAATAAATATTACGTATATTATAGTGTAAGTAATATACTTATATTCCCTGGTGGCTGGGTTCCCTGGTGGCTCAGACAGTAAAGCATCTGCCTACAATGCAGGAGACCTGGGTTCTATCCCTGGTACGATAGAAGGGAAGGTCCCCTGGAGGAGGGCATGGCAACCCACTCCAGTATTCTTGCCTGAAGAATCCCCATGGACAGAGGAGCCTGGCCGGCTACAGTCCATGGGGTTGCAAAGAGTCGGGCATGACTGAGCGACTAAGCACATATTACAGTCAGTTCTTTAAGCTCTAAGACAATGTGTGTAAATATGTTTTGGAAAGATCATAAAATTAGGTCGAAATGTAAATCAGTATTAGTATTACTAAAATAAATAACAGCAACATGAGGGTTTCCAAAACATAATTATGCTACATATAATTCCAGAGAATAAAATTATTTGAAATTATATACAATAAAACAATACTAAAAATTAAGTTGAAGTCCTTCGAGGACAGGGTTGTGCCCCATCCCACAGTAAAGATACAGAGTTTGGAGAACAGAACTGGACACATCGAAAAATAAAGCAAAATGTTTTCTTGATTTTCTATGATTAAGTACTATTCTCGGTAAATTCTTGCTGAACTACACAGAATCGAGATTCTAATTTGTTATCTCATATCTCTCTGCTACAAAAAGGGTGTCTCTAAAATTACTTATGAAAACACTTTTAAAAATATCACTGGAGTAGTATAAGTCAAGATTCATTATCCACAAGCTAACACACACACAGAGTAATAAATCAAAAACCCTGCAACCTGGCACATTTTGAAAGACATTTCAAGCTCTGCATCCATTTCCTAATATAAAGAAGAGGCTTTTTAAAAAAATATTAGAATGTCTCCATTTCCTTGGCATTTTGAATCCCTATGAGTCAATAACTTTTGCAGCATTATGCAAAGTGGTCTAAAAAGAGATTTAAAAAGTGGGGGCAGTGGTTTTTCATCTCCTGCCTTGTATGAATTTAACTCCAGCTTCAGATTCCTGGCACACACTTAAAAACTTTTTCAAACCAACATGTAAGGAGTACAGTCCAACATAGTGCAAATTGAGTACCTGAGCACTGAGGGGAAGAAAACTGAAGGAGCTATTAACATGAGAGAAAACTCACCACTGATCCTCTGAGCTCCCCCAACACCAGTAGTTTTAAGTCTCTGGAATGCTTACAAATCACCAGCAGAACTTGTTAAAATGCAGATTTCAAGCTCCAGCTCCCAAGATTCTGATTCAATAGGATTGTGATGGGAGCCAAGAATTAGACGTTTTATTAGATTTATAATCAGAGGAAGGACTTAATGTCTCTATTTTTCTTTCTCTGGAACACGAAACACAAAATAATGTGTAACATGTAAAGACATAGCATTGCCTTACTTTACCTCACCAAATGGGGAGGAGGAGATGAGACAGTTCATGAAGACTCTTCTAGCTCTGTGATGCATATGTTTGTAAAAATCCAGGCCATGTGCATTACACAGACATTTCTTAAATGTAGCAAAGATCCACACTGTCTAGATTTTCCACTTAGATATTTTCCAGGGTGGTTGTTTAGTCACTAAGTCATGTCTGATTCTTGCGACACCATGGACTGTAGCCTGCTAGGCTCCTCTGTCCGTGGGATTTTCCAGGCAAGAGTACTGGAGTGGGTTGCCATTTCCTTCACCAGGGAATCTTCCGGACCCAGGAATCGAAAGCAAGTCTCCTGCATTGCAGGCGGACTCCTGCATTCTAAGCGAATTCTGTACAGACTGAGCTACATTTTCTATGAATAAGTCCTCATTTATGGGCTTCCCTGGTGGCTCAGCGGTAAAGAATCTGCCTGCAG
This sequence comes from Ovis canadensis, assembly GCF_042477335.2. Lineage (NCBI taxonomy): Eukaryota > Metazoa > Chordata > Mammalia > Artiodactyla > Bovidae > Ovis > Ovis canadensis. Next base: position 131,993,273 of record NC_091247.1, on the reverse strand, counting down.
TGCAGGAGATGCAGGAAATGACACAAGTTCCATCCCTGGGTAGGGAAGATCTACCCAAGAAGGTCCCTGAGTAGGTTGCGAAGGAAATGGCAACCCACTCCAGTATTCTTGCCTGGGAAATCCCTTGGAAGGAGGAGCCTGGAGGGCTGCAGAACAGGAGAAAGCAGAGTCAGATGGATGAGTGACCGAGCACTATGTACTGATTTAGGATTACTGACACCATTGCACACTGTGTCATCATCACAAATAGATTAAAAGTCTATCAGCCAACCGTGAAATATTTGCAAACAATAAGACATTGAAAGTCAGTATAATTAATGTAGAGAAATTATTTAGGAAAAGCATTAACCCTAATTTTTTATAACAAGGGGTGGGGCGGGGCAGAAAGAACATAAGACACTGTGTAGTGCAAGAAAAAAACTAGGTCAAAAAGCCTTGGAAAACATTCAAATCCTCTTAATATTTAAAGAAAAGCAAGTTAAAATAAGGATTTCAGTTAGCAAAAAATCTTTAATGATAAAACCTCTCCTAAAGGATACTATGAAAATGGACACTCTCATACAGTACTGGTGTTGGTTTTTAGATATTTCTGAAAAGTAGTTTGTAATATATATCAAGAACCTTTAAAAATTCAGGTTACCTTAGTAATTCTTGTCTAGGAGAAAATGCTAAAGAAATAATAAGAAATTCAAGGAAGTATTGGTAAAAAATGCTCATTATAGAATGATTATAAAAACAGTAAGTTAGAAAAAATTTACACATAAAAATGAGGTTATTGCATAAATTATGATATACTCATATTGTGAAAACAGTATACAGCCATTAAATTATATTTGTTTTTGAAGAACATTAAATGATATAAGAAAATATTCAATATAAAATTATAAGCAGGGAGAAAAGGATTAAAACTACATATTTGGCAAATATCCCCAAAATTTATCTTTTCGTACTTCTGTGTGCAAACACAAATGAAAAAAACATGCATCAAAGTCTTGAGTGTTTCTCCTTATAATTCTCTACACTTTCTGAATATTCTACAATGTATCTGTGTTCCTTTCATGTTTATAACTGAAAAAAATTAATACCAGACATATCAGAGGTTCACAAGGAAGAATCTGTTCCCCAAATAAGCACTTCTATTCCAAACAAAAGCAAATTTTACATGTATTTTAATATGTATTACTGGTGTATGTGTGTGTGTGTGTGTGTGTGTGTGTGTGTGTGTATGCTCAATCATGCCCAACTCTTTGTGACCCCTGGACTGTAGCCCACCAGGCTCCTCTGTCCATGGGATTTTTTGGGCAAGAATAGTGGAGTGGGTAGCCATTTCCTTCTTCAGGGGATCTTCCCTACCCAGGGACTGAACCCGGGTGTCCTGTGTCTCCTGCATTGGCAGGCTGATTCTTTATCACTGAGCCACCTGTGGCTTCCCTACATATAACTGAAACTAGCGCTAAATCAAGTAAGGTTCCCATATCATTAACAGAAATGATGAAATCAGTGTGAAGCCCTTCATGTACTGTCAATATTTATATATTCAAGAAAACCTCAAGCCATAATTCTTTAAAGCTAATTCATCTCTCTTAAGTTGGGAGTTGGTGATGGACAGGGAGGCCTGGCGTGCTGCGATTCATGGGGTCGCAAAGAGTCGGATACGACTGAGAGACTGAGCTGAAATGAACTGAACTGAACTGAAGAACTAAGGGAAAACTGATATATGAAAAAGTTGGGGGCCAACCAGAGAGAATGCCATCCCAGTTTAATTCACAGAGTTTTCTCCTATGGCCTACAATGTGCTGAACAACCCCTGTAAGAAGTGTACCAGGCCTCTCGGCCTCCCTCAGAGGCAAAGAGAATAAACATGTTTATTTTTCTGGGCTCCAAAATCACTGCAGATGGTGATTGCAGCTATGAAATTAAAAGACGCTTACTCCTTGGAAGGAAATTTATGACCAACCTAGACAGCATATTCAAAAGCAGAGACATTACTTTGCCAACAAAGGTCCATCTAGCCAAGACTATGGTTTTTCCAGTGGGCATGTATGGATGTGAGAGTTGGACTATAAAGAAAGCTGAGCGCCGCAGATTAAATGCTTTTGAACTGTGGTGTTGGAGAAGACTCTTGAGTGTCCCTTGGACTGCAAGGAGATCCAACCAGTCCATCCTAAAGTAAATCAGTCCTGGGTGTTCATTGGAGCGACTGATGTTGAAGCTGAAACTCCAATACTTTGCCCACCTGATGTGAAGAGCTGACTCACTGGAAAAGACCCTGATGCTGGGAGAGATTGAGGACAGGAGGAGAAGGGGACGACAGAGGATGAGATGGTTGGATGGCATCACGGACTCAATGGATATGGGTTTGGGTGGACTCTGGGAGTTGGTGATGGACAGGGAGCCCTGGTGCACTGCAGTTCATGGGGTCACAAAGAGTCAGACACAACTGAGTGACTGAACTAAACAGAACTGAATATTTAAAGCCTAGTTGGAAAATCAAGAACTGGATGGATATAAAATCTACAAGCAAGAAAGACAAGGAAAGACTTCACTGGTTCCTAAACCTAGCCACACATAGAATAACCTGGGGAGCTTGTTAACTATTGACTCCTGACCCCAGCCCTAGAGAGTCAGAAGACTGAGGTGTGCATTGTGAACACATCCCAGGTGATTCTAATGAAGTCTAAGTCCCAGGACCAGCATTTAAGAGCCACTGACCTAATACCAGGGCTTCCCAGGTGGTACTAGTGGTAAAGAACCCAGCTGCCAATGCAAGAGACATGAGACATGGGTTTGATCCCCAGGTCAGGAAGATCTCCCAGAAGAGGGCATGGCAACCCACTCCAGTATTCTTGCCTAGAGAATCCCATGGACAGAGGAGCCTAGCAGGCTACAGCCCATAGGGTCACAAAGAGTCAGACACAACTGAAGCAACTTAGCACACATTTAGGCATGACCTAATACCAATGAGGCAATTAAAGCCCCCAAAGATAAAGATCAATTACTTAATTAGTAATAAAGCATCTGTATGCCTTGCTGTATATGACCTAAATAATAACAGAAAGGAACAGAAATGTTCTTTCCTGAACTTAAACTGTAATTAGTTTGAAAAGATGCGAGGGAAGAGCAAGGAGCTAAGGAGGAAGAAAACTTTCTGTCGAGCATGCACAGTGTGGGAAGGTACCCACCTGTAAATTGACCAAGAATTTGTGTGGCTCATACAAAAATCCTGAATGTCAGAATGTTTCCTGTGATAACTTAGATAAGTTAGAACCCAGCTCAGAAACTAAATAGCCACATATGGGGAGACTTTGGAGTGGTTTATATCGTCCCATTATCATTTTTTACAGATCAGCTTACCAAAATTCACTAAAATGCATTCGCTGTGTGATATTGCAGCTATTCAAACAAAATAAACATTGACTTTTTATCCAGCTCTTTGATCCTTGGATGGCTTCACTACCTGAGCTTGTAAAAAATGGGGATTTAGTAGGAGAAAAAATCACACAACAATATCATTATGAATTTTGATATATCTAAGCAAAGGAATACTTTTTTTTAAACTAGGCACCTACTATGTGCCAGGCACATTTAGTTAGTCTGCATAAATCTTGTTAAGTAAGCCATTATTAGTCCCCATTTTACAGTATTCTTGCTTGGAGAATCCCATGGAGGGAGGAGCCTGGTAGGCTATAGTCCACAGGGTTGCAAAGAGTCAGACATGACTGAACTACTTCACTTTCTTTCTTCACAGATTAAGAAATAATAAGAATGAAAAAAGATTAGATATTTTATTCAAAGGCACTAAACCAGAAAATGGCCAAGTGGGAATCTGAATCCAGGACTAACTTGTAAGCTCAGGTTTTCATCAATATAAGATATTTGAATAAAAAACTCAAAACATAGATGTTACTCTATATGCTCAGCTTCCCCAGTAGCCCTAAAGCGATAAAGAATCTACCCGCAATGTGGAAGATACAGCTTCAATCCCTGGGTCAGGAAGATCCCCTGGAAAAGGAAATGGCAATCCACTCCAGGATTCTTGCCTGGGAAATTCCATGGGCAGAGGATCCTGGCAGGCTACAGTCTATGGGGTTGCAAAAGAGTCGGACATGACTGAGCAACTAAACCACAGCTTTCCACATGCTAAGTGTTTGTCTGTACCTTATTAATAACCGTACTTCTTGATTCACTAAGTTCTTGCTCTGGAGAAGTAAAAAATATTTTATGCATCAGATTTTTTTAAGTTATTATATAATTTATGGAGAGACATTGCAGATCTAAAATCCCCTCTTTGGTATTTTAGTCCTTGAGTGACAATCTAAATTGGGCACTTGTTCTTTTTAAATAGCTACTGATTACAGGATTGAAAAGGCTTTGTTATATCAGAGTGGTCTAATTTTTTGAAATTTTCCTGTGGGTCACTGTATTCTCACATATGGTAAAACCTTTCTGAGAAGATTGTGGAAATCACAATGGAAGTTGCAACAGGAGTCTTATCAGTTGCTAGTTTCTTTCTGGGTCCAAGAGCTACCTGGGAAATTTCTCTCTTGAAAATCAGTCTGATTCGGAACAAGAAGAGAAGGAAGCCAAGGACACAGTGGTTGTAACCAAGAAAGTGTGAAGTTAAGACGGTTTAGATATGTGTTGTCCTATCAGACTACTGCCTCTATCCAATTTAAAGAAGCAGCATGTTCTAATTAAAATTTAGGGGAATAGCATGGAAACAATTGTACCATGAGGGAGATCCTTTTTTAACACAGAATCATTATTTATAATTATTAGCTTTATTATCATCACCATATTCATGAAACATCTGAGTTCTAGAGAAGCTTTCAAAAGCATATTCCTTTGCAACATCAAGAGTCATGTTATATTAACCCCAGACTCTATAGACTTTGAACTTATTCCCAATAGGCCATTGTTACTGGAACTAAAGACAAGAAGCTGCCTGAATGTACTGTGAAATATCCATAGCTATGCATATCCTGGGCACTCCGGAGTTTTTGTCATTAGTGCTTACTAGGTCCCTGTGAAGCAGAAGCAGGGGTGCTGTCTTCAGTAATCAGATTTTTTTTAAAAAATGAAAAGCGAAAAGCAGAAGTAGGGGAGTGTGTTTTCTAAAGTCACATACTACCCCAAGAAAGAGACCTCGGTTCTTGACATATTGACTAAAATGAGGATTCATTCTGGATCCAATTGCGTGCAGAACAGAGTATGACGATGAGGTGGGAGAATGAGTAAATACAGGTGTGTCCTACCCTTCTCCCCTCTGCTTTTCCTATTCCATATTCCCCAAAGGAGGACGGAGGGAATTCTAAACAGCCAAAGCAGAAGGGAACTGTGGAGAAGGTTACAGTTCTTGGCTTCGTATAGTATTATAAACTAACAAAATAGGTTATGTCTTTTGCTAAATTAGCATATACCTCCAGTGACCATTCAGATGTAATGATATCTCTAAGCATTACTCAAGTGGGCCATTAATAGACCTCATTTTTCCATTTTCAGCTGTTTCCTCTATGCTTTCCCATTCTTAGAAATGTATCCGCTTCTATCCAAAGTGTAAATTCTCATCTCTACACTGCTGAACACAGATTTTATATCTCCAACACTAAATTTTCAGTCAAGCTTTCATTCCGTGTTTATTTCCAGGAAATAAAATGCCAACAGGACACTTCTACCCGACCATTCTACTCTAAGCACAAGTGTCTAAAAATCAAATTAAGGCACGCCCACACCTGAGTAAGCTTCCACGTGCAGCTCCATTCTCCCCGACCACATTTTCAGAAGTACTCAAAAGCCTAAAATGTAGACTCACCTCCTAGTCTTTTCTCTGCTGCTGCTGCTGCTTCTCTTCAGTTGTGTCCAACTCTGTGCAACCCGCCAGACTCCTCTGTCCATGGAATTCCCTCGGCAAGAGTACTGGAGTCGGTTGCCATACCCTCCTCCAGGGGATCTTCCCAACCCAGGGATCAAAACCAGGACTTCTGCACTGCAGGCAGATTCTTTACGACTGAGCCACCGGGGAAGCCCAGTCTTTTCTCTACCCAACCCCTTACTGTCAACTGCCCGTTTCTGGCGTCATCTTCTTTTATGATCTCTTAACTCTTTGTGACACTGTGAACTGTGGCCCACAGGCTCCCCTGTCCACGGAATTTCCCAGGCCAAGACTACCAAAGTGGGTTTCCATTTCCTTCTCCAGGGAATCTTCCTGACCCAGGGATCATCTGAAGCCACAGAGCACGCACAGGTTAGGTATTTATCCCTACCTTCCAGGTGGCTCAGACAGTAAAGCGTCTGTCTACAATGCGGGAGACCGGGGTTCGATCCCTGGGTTGGGAAGATCCCCTGGAGAAGGAAATGGCAATCCACTCCAGTACTATTGCCTGGAAAATCCCATGGACAAGAGAAGCCTGCTAGGCTACAGACCATGGGGTCACAAAGAGTCGGACACGACTGAGTGACTTCACTTTCACTTTCCATTTCTTCAAATCTAGGCCTTTATCTTCATACAGAGTTGCAGTTTTCAACAAATTTTTAGTAGTAAACTTTCTAATATACTAAACCCTACAATAAATTCTCCGATATACCAAAGCTAAGTTAACCTTTATAAAACCTTTGATATCATTCCATTTACTTGCTTATATATCTATACTCTTCCACTGTGGCCTTTCTAATCAAGTCCAAACTCCTTAGCCCAGCATTTGAGATTTTCTCTTATCTGACCTCACCTTGCCGATACAACTATGTAAATCCCCATTAGAACATGATTCGTGAGTCTGTATCTTTTGCTTCAGTCAGAATTTCCTCTAATCTTCCTTCTCCTCAAAGCACACTCAGTACGCTCATTCTAGACTTAGCATTTAGCCAGGAATTCCCGCTAGGAATGCTTCACCTTCCACTGCCTAAGCGCTACAACTTGCGAGACTCAATTCTAACATCATTTTTATCATAAAGCTTTTCTACAGAGTAGTTATGTGCTTCTCTAAACGTCTACAACAGGGACCATGTGAATCTGATTACAGACCATCATGTGTTGTGTGTTTAGCCCTCTTATTTTGTAAACTCGCCTCCCCCTTGGATCGCAAGCAGTTGGAGGAACTTGACAACAAGAAGTGGCTTTGTTTGTTTTAGTTGCTTCTCTGCAAGTCAGAGAACAAAACAGTTGCAAGGCTATACATTATGTTTGATGTTATCTTAATTATCATAATCTAAAATCTCTTTTTTAGATTTTAAGGGTCTTATAAATTTAACCTCATTTCTGATCCTGAAATTTCATTGGCCCCACTTAAGGCATGAGATCATTTGGTTAGAGACCATGGAGACAGTCACAAATTCTCCCTCACACGGGTCAATTTTGTTCAGATCTCTGTTTACTTTACCACTGTTCCTAGCTCAATGTTTAGTTAATGTGTGTGAGAAAATGCTGATGTACATTTGTAATTTTATGACCACTTTCCTAAAAACAAAAGAAAAAATGCTAGGTCAGTAGCTCTTTTCTCACATATGGAAAGTGAGCTCATAAAGTGCATGAAGACGTTGAGCAGAGAACCTGGAAAGATTACTGAAAGAGTTGCTTAATACTCCTGACTGACAAAGCAGAAAGGTTGATTTGACATATCCGATTGCTCTAGACTGGGTTCTCTGGGCCACAGTCCCTGGAAATGAGGATTTACATGCAAATGACACATGAAGGAAGGGCTCCAGCAGAAACTCACAGGGAGTAGAGCAAGCAGGCCCTGGAAGAGGCAAATAGGGAAATTTAGGTGGTCTCAGCCTCAGTGTGATCCCAGAAGGAGCTCTGAAGGTAAATTACTCCTTAACCAGTCTTTGGCTATGGCCTGATCTAGTGGGCCATCAGGTCCCAAATACTTTCATCCCTTTGTACCACTAAGCCCCTCTAGTAGCCCAAGGACAGCCTACAGGAAACAAACCCAGGAAAAAAGATGGTCAGAGCTGGTAAACGGGCTCCAAAGGGATCTGGTGGGCAGACAGTTTGTTTACTAGTGTGTTCCTAGTTCTGTAACAGAAATAATATACATAATATGAATGTACATTTATTTAAAATGCTTCTATGTGTATAGAAAAAATGCTAACAGATTTAAGCTCAATTGTTAACTGTGGGCTGTAAGATTGGAGGGAGGAAACTTTCACATTTAACTTTCCACACTTCTGTATTGTTAGAATTCTTACAATAAATATTACTTCTGTTAGGGGAAAAAAAAAACCTATTAGCAAAACAGATTTTTCTACCAAAAAGTTAATGATGTATTCTTTAATTTAATCACATATTATGTTGTTTTTGTTGCTAGTACTCTAGGAAGATAGCACCATCTGAATAAAAATTGATTAGGCTGTTAAAATTCCTGAGTCCATTTGGTAATTTACAAATTGCATTCTTACCCAGTATAAATGATATGGTGTGCCCGGAAAGAAAAAAGCCTTGTTAAGGTTCAATCGTAGAATGGGACTCAACTGGTTTTGCCATCTGTGGTACTAGAAGTTTGGCTCTTAATTGTAAGATATGGCCCACCCATTCTATTTATCATCATTTATATATATAAAAAAATGGAAGAAAATAATTTTTGTTGCCTTCAGAAATGTATCTTAACAGTACTTTTGGAATTTCAGCTGAAATGTAGACTCACATTTGCTTAAAGCCTTGCCTGCTTTGGGTATAATTAGGTAATAGCAATTGGTCAGTGCATCAGGAAGAGTAATCCAGGGAATTCCCTGGCAGTCCAGTGGTTAGAACTGTGTGCTTTCACTACCCAGGTCCAAGATCTCTGGTCAGAGAACTAAGATCCCACGAGCCACGTGGTGCGAGCAAAAAAGGAAGAAAAAAAGAGTAAGCTGGCAGCTATCTATCTATAGTGTAAATTAGGGGAGTGAAAGAGGGGTAAGCAGGAAGGTCAGTTAGAATGGTACTAGAATAATCCAGGTAATAGGCAATGAAGATGATAAATAATGGTAAAGGAACAAGCATTCATCATGCCCGTCCTGCATGAATGGACTAGTAGTAGTATCCAAACAGTGAATGAGAACAGTGATGATTTTAAAAATCAGAATACACACATAAATTACTGTGGAGATGAAAATTAGTAGAAACTACTATATTTAGATAGGCTGAAAGAGGGAGGGTGGTCAAAGATGACTAGAAATGATAGTGACTATTTTAGCAAGACAATGTTGAATTTGTAAAGAAATGCTGAGTTTTGAGTATAGGTGAATATAGACATAAGGATATTCAGTAGGCAGTAGAAATAAGTACCTGGAGTTATGAAAGAATTAAGGACACAAAGGATCATGAAAAGCAAGAAAGGAGGCCAGACCTGGGAAGTGTCAGGAAGATGAAGGCAGAAAATTCTATTCAGTTTTCACCGTTTGTTAGGAAAATAAAAGTTATAAAAAAAAAAAACCTATTTCTATCGATTTTCACAGCTCAACAGAGTCCTAGAAGAAATCGAAAGTATTTTTTATTCTAATAACTGAGGATTTAAAAAACTCAGAAAGAAGCATTGCATTTTATCTGGCTAAACTTTCCCCAGAGACTCCAGCTCTATCCTTACTCCATATTTATTCAAATTATCCCATTTATCCTCAATGACAAAATAAAAAATTCTGCACTCTTTGGACCATCCAGGGAAAGAATTAACCTGTCCTCTTGAGTCACGAAAGATTTCATGAGCTTAAAGTATAATCCAAGGTAAACCTGCCCAATAAAGCAAGTGATCATGATTTGGGTCAGGTTAACAGGCATGGAGAGCACAACTGAAGTGAGCAAATGCATGAAGTTAGAGGAGGCTCCAGGCAGACTGCCCCAAATAACAAGCCATGGTTAGGTTCAGGAGGGAACACAGCCTTGAGAGAGGGGGAAAGTCAGTCCAGCACCTGAATGGCCTTCACGGCCTTGAGGCCACGGCACACTGGTGATCTCACTTGCTCTACTCCTAGCCCAGGGGCTGGCTCACTTCCCCAGAGTCTGGAGCTGGATTGTCCTAAATCTTTAGCCGTTACAACTTCCAGGGGCCTTTAAATTTAAGTATTCAATTTATTAATTATCCTCAAACTAATATTTGTTCCTGTTACATGTTTTTTCAAAGAAGCTTATACCTGATTCAAAATTTATATTTACTTATATTTATATATACACACACACTTTAAAGATAGTATTATAAACCATTTTCAGAAATCAATTAAACCTTTTGGGCCCTATATTTAATTTTTTTTTTTTTTTTTTTTGCTGTCACCATTAAATTGTTCCTTGGTATAAAATGAACCCAGATTTTCAACATAAAATATGTTCGTTATCCTGGCTCTTTGCAATTTGGGAAACCATTTTCACTGTTCAGTGACTTCTATGACTTACAGCATATAGATAGCATTTGTATTATCTTAAGCAGCTACATACATTCCTGTTATGATTACAGTAATTAAAATAAATACACTTTCTAAACGTTTGAAGAAACTTAATAACATTCTTCCAGAAACAACTATCCACATCCTAGACTCTGTGTTTACGTAACATAGAGTGGGCTACTCAACTCTTATACTTGAGAGCTGAATCATGCCACCCACTCGGCTGAGTTTTCAGGCACACAGACTGATCATTGCAGGTGATCCTCACTTCACTCTAGAGTTAATACATTTTCCTTGGCCTTCAGTATTTTCAGGGAATCAGTACCACTCGCTCTACACAATATGCTCCTTTCTTTTGAGAAGAAAAGTGGGAGGGAAAATGGGATTTTCTCATGGTATTGTCCTAAATGAAATAAAATCAATTCTATGTAAGTCTGAGAATATGTAATAGGGTAAAATTATTCAAATCATTGGCTGCTTTGGAGGGGACTATCAATTTTTATAGGGTATATTGATGTATCACTGACTAATGTGTCAAGTCTTTGTCATATGGAGCCATCAAGGAGGTTCTTTGTGGGAGAAAAAGTAAGCGATAGGTTGGAGAGGATAGCATGAGTCTGCTCAGTAAATCAAAGTTTTAGGTGATCTAGTTCTCGTGGTATAATGATTCGAGTGAACAGCAAATCTCTGCTAATTTTCTTCCCTTATTCGTTGACAGCCTCACACCGTCATCAGCACATATTTCACCTTTGCATGTGTGACAGATTCAGGACAGTGTGACAACTCAGCTGCAAGCAACAATTAAGCTCATTGTATCTGTTCATTGTTCTTTGCACTGTGAGAAGGCAGACATTATTGGTACCACTTCTGCCCTCAAGTAAATTATAATCTTATGAAAGTAGTTGAATAGCCAAACGGTAACATTAAGCAGAATAAAATACATTTTAACACAGATATAGAAACAACATGCTGCCAAAAAATAGAAGCAGAGACTTTAATTCTTAATGAAAGGATTAAAAAATGCTATTTCATCTTTGAAGATGACTTGCTTTCCTAATAAGGACCATAAATACTCATCTCTCTGCAAGTCTTTGCAGATGACCAGAACAACTGAGCTAATTTCATGCATTTCATCTGACATGTCATTAATCTCTATATTCATTCATGTAACAAATAAATACTGAGCATCTATTCTGTGCCAAGGATGTCACTGGGAATGATAGCGAATATGATTTAGTCCTGCCTTCAAGGAGATTACAGTCTGGTAGACAGAGGAAATACATGAAAACTAATACATCTTTTAAATGTTAGAAATTTTGAACAGAACATACCAAGGCAGAAAGGGAATAAAAAATATAGCAGCCAATTCTTTTTCTTAGAACTGGAGGTTAAGTTAGGTCAGAGGCAAAAAGCTAATAATGGAGACAGAGACTTAATTTAAGGTTGCTTTACCTTTGATTAGCTCCCAGAACTTCCAGCTAGAGTGCAATAATATGCAAAAAATCAAAGGTACAGATAAGTAGAGACTGCTTCAAATGAATTGCTTATTTCTTAACAAATTCTAAACTTCACTGTGCTTAGTAAAAAGAAACTGCAAGACCCCAGAGGAGCCCACACCCCAAGGTCTCAGATGTTCAAACTTTTAGGTAACAGAAAGGACTGTATCATCACCCATGAGTTCATTAACCATACAAGAAATTCTTGATGGACCACAATTATGTACCTCCTAACTGCATTATCAAGCTTCCCTTGTGACTCAGATGGAAAAGAATTCACCTGCAATGTGGGAGACCTGGGTTTGATCCCTGGGTTGGGAAGATCCCTTGGAGAAGGGAAAGGCTACCCAGTCCAGTATTCTGGCCTGGAGAATTCCATGGACTGTATAGTCCACAGGATCACAAAGAGTCAGACACCACTGAGTGACTTCCACTAACTGCGTTATCAGGCTTACATCAGACTTGACCATGCCCTATAATACAGGTATTGACCTCTGTTGTTAGGGCATTGCAAGTCGAAAACACATATGTATCACCATCACCACCCAAATGCATCTAGAGTGACTGTAAAGACATTTTTTTTTAGTTAAAATCAAAAACAGAAAACCACAAAGACAAAGAAAAATAAAGACAATAGTTGATAAGACTTATCTGCAAAATCTTAGAAAATGGAGAGAGATAAATATGAGTTAGCTGACACTGCACATCAAAGAAAAGTTAAAAGTGCTTAGACAGGAGAATAGTAATGAGTAGGCCAAACCCCAGAAAAGCTCAGGAAAAGAGGTATCAATTACCACTCAGGAATCTGCAAGCTGAGAGTGAGGTTGAGACATTGTACAGACCCCAAGGGAATCCAGGGAAATTTCATATTAGAAAAGATGAGATTCTCTAAACGCTTTCCTTTCATCATCTACCAGTTTGCTGGCACCAGGCATTATACTGCGAGGTATCACCTTTTATCTCCAGAATATAAGAATGGAATATTCCTCTCTGCAAAGAGGAAAAAAAAACCTAAGGGTACTAATATTGGACTGATCCAATCATCCTGCATCAAAGCTCCCCATTTAACAAGCACAGGTATTCACACATGCATACATTGCTTCACTCTTCATGCACAACAACCCTTTGAAAATATATACCAAGAGAGATGAGAGAGCTAAGCCTTGTGACAGTGAAGTCTCTCAGCCCTGTCTGACTCTGCAACCCCATGGACTGTAGCCTACCAGGCTCCTCCGTCCATGGGATTCTCCAGGCAAGAGTACTGGAGTGGGGTGCCATTTCCTTCTCCAGGGACCTTCCTGACCCAGGGATCGGACCCTGGTCTCCCACACTGTAGGCAGACGCTTTGACTATCTGAGCCACCAGGAAAGTCCCTAAAGTGAAAGCTGCTCAGTCTTGTCTGACTCTTTGCGACCCCATGGACTGTAGAGTCCATAGAATTCTTTAGGCCAGAATACTGGAGTGGGTAGCCTTTCCCTTCTCCAGGGGATCTTCCCCACCCAGGGATCAAATCCAGCCCTCTCTCAAAACACACACGCAAGCAAACACACAATCACAGAGCCTCTAATCAGTTCTTCATGGTGCCTCACCATAAGATAGGAACATATTTAAAGGTGCAAAGCCTCTAACCTGGAACAGAGAAACCAAGACAGACAAATAGAGAAAAATAAAATAAATTTTAAAAAGCTAGAGGAAACAGAGATAATACAAGCAATAAGAGGAAAAACTAAAATAAGAAAAGTAAAACAGTCCTTAATATTCTCAGAGAGTTATTCCATCCATAAATTAAAAGAAGATAGAATATTTAATGAAGCCTTAAGAGAGTTATAAACCACTCTTAGAAATTAAAAATATAATTTAAAAATGTTTAAAGTCAATAGATATTTAGAAGGTACATTGAGGAAACCTAGAAAACAGAAAGTAAATACCAGGGAAATGGGAAAATAAGGAAAGATTAGAATAGCAATTTAGGGACTGTGACATCCAAAGAGTACGAATTCAAGAAAAACTGCCTAGAGAAAATGAATGAAAAGAAGTTAGTAAAGAAATTATAAAAGAAAAATCCTCATATCTAAAGGAAATTAATTTCTTGATCAAAAGAATCCACCATTTATCTCCAGAAAAATGAATGAAACAGACCCATACAAGGATATATAACTGTGATATTTTAGATCATTAAGTATAAAGACCTTAAAAGATTTCAGGGAGAATGGGGGGAAAAAATCAGGTCATACACAAGGAATCAGAAATCAAAATGGCATCAGACTTCTCAACTGTATCTTTAAAAGGGAGAAGAATTTGGATCAGTGCCTTCAAAGTTTTGAGGGGGAAATGTCCAACCTGGAATCCTATTAATATTAACCTATCAGGCAAACTATTGGTCAAGTGTTGGAGGGTGGGGTATATGAAGCCATGAAAAGGATAGGGACCACATTCTAGTCAGAGGGAGTGTCATCATGACTTGTTATAGCGTTATTACCTGGGGAGGGAAGGCAGAGGCATTCCAGGGGAGGCCTTTAGCTGGAGAGTATTTCATTTCCCTACTAGCCCAAGAAGTCACTGAGGACTTCAAGAAAGTGATGAAATCCAATTTCTATTTGGCAAGTCTCAGCTGCCAACATTTGAGAGACTGGATAAGAGTTGAGGATTGCTGGTGGCAGAGATAAAAAATATGACAAGGATTGATGTGGACTTGACTAAGGGCAATAGCTGAGACCAAAGGACTGACATCCAGGCAGTTGCAGAGTAGAATCATCACTAAGTGTCTGATTGGATGTAGATGTTCAATGAAAATGTCTAGGATGATTCCCGGCTTTGCAGCTTAGGTGACTATATCTTTGACGATATCTGAGGGAAAAGAAGAGTTCAGATTGGAACGTGCTAATTTCGCATTGCACTCCACTCTACTTCTCTTACACCTTTGTGCTCATATTCTTCTGTTATATGTTCTTGGAATTCTACCTCTGCCTTCCCTGTTTTATATAGGCACACCTCAGAGATACTGCCAGTTCAGTTCCAGACCATTGCAATAAAGCAAATATCACAATAAAGTAAGTCACAGGAATTTTTTGGTTTCCCAGTGCCTATAAAACTTACTTTTAAACTACACTGTGTCGTCTCTTAAGTGTACTATAGCATTATATCTAAAAAACAATGTACATACTTTAATTAAAAAGTACTTTACTCCTGAAAAATGCTAACAATCATCTGAGCCTTCAATGAGTCATAATTCTTTTGCTGATGAAGGGTCTTGCCTCAGTGTTGTTGGCTGCTGACTGATCAGAGCGGTGGTTGCTGAAGGTTGGGGTGGCTGTGGCAATGTCTTTAAATGCAATAGCAGATGATGTTTACAGTGTTGACTGACTCTTCCTTTCACAAACAATTTCTCTGTAGTATGCAATGCTGTTTGATAATACTTTAGCACAGTACAACTTCTTTCCAGTTGGAGTCTACCCTCTCAGGCCCTGCTGCTGCTTTATCAACTAAGTTTATGAAATATTCTAAATTCTGTCTTGTCATTTCAACCTTCTTCACATCATATTCACCAGGAGCAGCTTCCATCTCAAGAAATCCCTTTCTTTGCTCATTCATAAGAAACAACTCCTCATCTGTTTTTTTATCATGAGTGTGCAGCAGTCCAGTCACATCTTCAGACTTCACTTCTAATTCTGCTTCTCTTGCTATTTCCATATCTGCAGTTCTTTCTTCTACTGAAATCTAGATTCCCTCAAAGTCACCCAAGAGGGTTGGAATCAAAGCCTTCCAAACTCCTGTTAATGTTGATCTTTTAACATTTTCCCATGAATCACAAACATTCCTAATGGCATCCAGAGTAGGATGGCAATAGGTGAATAGGACAGCGTAGGTGAAAAGATAGTGAGTCCTTTTAAACAGGTTTTCAATTTACTTTGCCCAGATTCATCAAAGGAGTCAGTATCTATGGAAGCCATAGCCTTATGAAATGTATTTCTTAAATAATAAGACTTAAAATTTAAAATTACTGCTTAATCTATGAGCTGCAGAATAAATGTTGTGTTCAGTTCAGTTCAGTTGCTCAGTCGTGTCCGACTCTTCACGTCAGGCTTCCCTGTCTATCACCAACTCACAGAGTTTACTCAGACTCATGTCCATTGAGTCAGTAATGCCATCCAACTGTTTCATCCTCTGTCGTCCCCATCTCCTCCTGCTTTCATCTTTCCCAGCATCAGGATCTTTTCAAACGAGTCAGTTCATCACATCAAATGGCCAAAGTATTGGAGTTTGAGTTTCAACATCAGTCCTTCCAATGAATATTCAGGACTGATTTCCTTTAGGATGGACTGGTTGGATCTCCTTGCAGTCCAAGGGACCCTCAAGAGTCTTCTCCAAAACCACAGTTCAAAAGCATCAATTCTTCAGCACTCAGCTTTCTTTATAGTCCAACTTTCACATCCATACATGAATATTGGAAAAACCATAGTCTTGACTAGATGGACCTTTGTTGGCAAAGAAATGTCTCTGCTTTTTAATATGCTGTCTAGGCTGGTCATAACTTTCTTTCCAAGGAGTAAGCGTCTTTTAATTTCATGGCTGCAGTCACCATCTGCAGTGATTTTGGAGCCAAAAAATTAAAGTCTGCCACTGTTTCCACTGTTTCCCCATCTATTTCCCATGAAGTGATGGGACTGGGTGCCATGATCTTTGTTTTCTGAATGTTGAGCTTTAAGCCAACTTTTCACTCTCCTCTTTCACTTTCATCAAGAGGCTCTTTAGTTCTTCTTCACTTTCTGCCATAAGGGTGGCGTCATCTGCATATCTGAGGTTATTGATATTTCTCCTGGCAATCTTGATTCCAGTTTGTGCTTTCTCCAGCCCAGGGTTTCTCATGATGTACTCTGGATATAAGTTAAATAAGCACGGTGACAATATACAGCCTTGATGCACTCCTTTCCCTTTTTGGAACCAGTCTGTTCTATGTCCAGTTCTAACTGTTGCTTCCTGACTAGCATACAGATTTCTCAAGAGGAAGGTCAGGTGGTCTGATATTCCTATCTCTTGAAGAATTTTCCAGTTTATTGTGATCCACACAGTCAAAGGCTTTGGCATAGTCAATAAAGCAGAAATAGATGTTTTTCTGGAACTCTCTTGCTTTTTTGATGATCCAAGGATGTTGGCAATTTGATCTCTGGTTCCTCTGCCTTTTCTAAAACCAGGATGAACATCTGGAAGTTCTTGGTTCATGTATTGTTGAAGCCTGGCTTGGAGAATTTTGAGCATTACTTTGCTAGCTCATGAGATGAGTGGAATTGTGTGTTAGTTTGAGCATTCTTTGGCATTGCCTTTCTTTGGGATTGGAATGAAAACTGACCTTTTCCAGTCCCATGGCCACTGTTGAGTTTTCCAAATTTGCTGGCATATTGAGTGCAGCACTTTCACAGCATCATCTCTGAGGATTTGAAATAGCTCCACTGGAATCCCATCACCTCCACTAGCTTTGTTCATAGTGATGCTTCCTAAGGCCCACTTGACTTCACATTCCAGGATGTCTGGCTCTAGGTGAGTGATCACACCATTGTGATTATATGGGTCATGAAGATCTCTTTTGTACAGTTAGCAGCCCTGAAAACAATATTGATCTCATTATGCATCTCCATGAGAACTCCTGGGTAATGAGGTGCATTGTCAATGAGTAGTAATATTTTGAAAGGAATCTTTTTCTTCTAAGTAGTAGGTCTCAACAGTGGACTTAAAATATACAGTCAACCATGTTGTAAACATCTGTGCTGTCTTCCAAGCTGTGTTGCATCATTTTTAGAGCACAGATAAAGTAAATTTAGTGTAACTCTTAAGGACCTTAGGATTTTGAGAATGGTAAATGAGCATTGGCTTCAGCTTAGAGTCACCAGCTGTTTTAGCCTCTAGAGAGTCAACCTGTACTTTAAAGCTTTGAACCCACACATTAGTTTCTCCTCTCTACCTAAGAAAGTCCTAGATGATATCTTCTTCCAATAGAATGCTATTTCATTTACATTGAAAATCTGCTGTTTAGTGAGTCACCTTCACTAATGATCTTAGCTAGATTTTCTGGATAACTTGCTACAACTTCTACATCAGCACTTGCTGCTACACCCTGTAAAAGTGGAAAGTGAAAGTGTTAGTCACTCAATCGTGTCCAACTCTTTGTGAGCCCACCAAGCTCCTCTGTCCAAGAAATTTCCCAGATAAGAAAATTGGAGTGGGTTGCAATTCCCTTCTTCAGGGGATCTTTCCAACTCAAGGATTGAACCCAGTTCTCTTGCATTGCAGGCAGAGTCTTTACCATCTAAGACCCTAGGGAAGCTGTCCTCACCCTGTCCTTTACGTTATGGAGTTGACTTCTTTCCTTAAACCTTCTGAAGCCACCTCTGCTAGCTTCAGACTTTTCCTCTTCAGCTTGTCACCTCTCAGCTTTCACAGAACTAAAGAGAGCTAGGGTGATGCTCCGGATTAGGCTTGGCTTGGGGGAATGTCATGGCTGGTTTGCTCTTCTGTCTAGACCACTACAACCTTCTCCACGGCAGCAGTAAGGCTGCTTTACTTTTTTATCATTCATGTGTTCACTGGAGTAGCATTTTAAATTTCCTTCAGGAACTTTTTCCTTGCACTCACAGCTTGACTAACTCATTGTGCGAGAAGCAAAGTTTTTCACACACTTTCTTCACTCAGTTAGCTCGTTTCTGACTTTGGATTTAAAATGAGAGAAATGCGACTCTTCCTTTCACTTGAATACTTAGAGGCCATTAATTGGCCTAATTTTATTACTGTTCTGTCTCAAGGGATGAGGAAGCCTGAGGAGAGGGAGAGAGAGAGGAAACAGCCCAATTAGTGGAACACTTAGAAAGCACACGTTAATTAAGTTCACCATTGTATATAGGTGCAGTTTGGGATGCCCCATAACAGTTGCAAAAATATCAAAGATCCTTGATCACAGATCACCATAATAAATATCATAATAATGGAAAAGTTTGAAATATTATTACAAGAATAGAATAACCAAAATGTAACACAAAGACAAGAAGTGAGCAGACGCTGTTGGAAAATGGCACTGCTGGACTTGTTCAAGGCAAAGTTGCCACAAACCAATTTGCAAAAAATGCAGTATCTGTAAAGTGTAATAAAGCAAAGTGTGATAAAACGAGGTCTACAGGTATTAATAAAAGCTCAAATCTTAAGCATAAGAAAAAATTATTCACAACCCCAATTATATTCACTACATGCCTTTACATGGTTACAAGGATACAGTATTATGCCCTGCTTCTTTCACTTAAAATATTTTTAAGCATGCTTCTCTGCTATTCTGTAGTCTTTATAATTACCACTTTTATGACTGCATAATATTAAATCACCTGGTACTTTTCTTATTTTACTGGTTATTTTCATTATTATTGAATTTTTAGGCAGTTTCTATTTTTTCCACTATTTTGCCGAATAATGCTATAATGATCATTTTTGTACATGTGGCTTTTTTTCTTTTTTTTTTCCTGCATTTTTGTCTTTGAGGATATTACAAAACAGTGATTTTTCTTTATCCCCAGAGAGCTAGTACTATGACTCAAACATATAAGAACATTTATGGCTGCATTTTGTTTTGCACAGACTCAGGAATTTTTTTTTTTTCATGCCAAATCCCTGTCCCTCCTGGGTTTCTCTCTGCTCCATGCCAATGCCACCGCATAATAAATGATGGTACCACCTACCAGCCCAGGGCATTATTCCAGGCTACACTGCCCACCTCTGCCACTGCGCCCTGCTGTAGACCAGCATCTTCCCACCCCTTAACCTTTCAAGCCAATGAGACAGCTAAACACTCCATCTGGCTTTGATTCTTCAGAATCACTAGCTATGGAAGCTGTAGCCTTATGAAATCTATTTCTTAAATAATAAGACTTGAAATTTAAAATTACTGCTTGATCTCTGAGCTGCGGAATGAATGTTGTGTTAGCAGCCATGAAACCAACATTACTCTCATCCTGTTTCTCCATGAGAGCCCTTGGGTGACAAGGCGCACGGTCAGTGAGCAGTGATATTTTGGAAGGAATCTTTTCTTCTGAGAGGTAGGTCTGCAACTAGTATACCGCTACTAGTAGGTCTAGTGTTTTCCATCTGGGGCGCACACTGGTATACAGAGTACCCTAGTTGGATGCAGCTTGTCAGTAATCCTAACCTGAGACCATGGCCAAGATAAGCTACCCAGCTTTGGTCCAGTTGCCTGGACTGCAGTGTTTAAGAGGAGGACTCAGACATAATGATATAATGAGAACAGGGAGACCTGCTCACAATTTTACTCCTTCTTAGGCAAACTGCCCTTCCAGCATTTCCCTCACTGCAGTGGTTAAGAGCATGGACTCCACAGTCAGGTTCAAAGTTGTATCCCCTTGAGCAAGTTTGTTTAGCCTCCTTGTGCTACAGTTTATTCACATCTGAGATGGGGGTATATATGTAAGTGCTTAGGACAGCATCTGGTACATGGGAAAACTTCATAGGTATTTGCTATTGTTAGTATACCCTCACAACTCTGGGGAAATAAATATAATTGATAAATTCCCTTGAAAAGACATAATCCTCATGCAGAAGTAATAATAACTAAACATACATCTGAATATTCACTGGAAGGACTGATGATGAAGCTGAAACTCCAATACTTTGGCCACCTAATAAGAAGAGCTAACTCATTGGAAAAGGTACTGGGAAAGATTGAGGGCAGGAAGCGAAGCAGGAGGCAGAGGATGAGATGGTTAGATAGCATCACCAACTCAATGGACATGAGTTTGAGCAAACTCCAGGAAATAGTGAAAGACAAGGAAGCCTTGCGTGCTGCAGCCCATAGGATTGCAAAAAGCTGGACATGACTCAGCGACTGAAAAACAGCAAACATGTAAAGCACCTGTATGAGAGGCATTGTCCTCAGGACTCTAAACACATTGTCTATTGAAACTTAGCACCACCTGAGGCAGGTGCTATGATCCCCACTTAAAGGTGAGGCACAAGAGTATTAAGTGCCTGCCTGAGGTCTTGCACTGAGGTCAAGATACAGGAATTCAAATTTAGCAGTAGAGTTCCAAGGATGCACTCCTATCTGCTAGACATACGGCCTCTCTGAATAAAACAACAGAAATTTAGTGGTTCATGAAAAAGGAGAGAGTGGCTAACAAATTACCTTATCTTTAGCAATGTGATTCCTCTGTTGCTGCTCCAAGGGAAAAAGTTGAGTTCCAGGGCACTAAAAACTATTTACAGCCTCCGCCTCCCACTTTACTTGGTGCTTTGAACCGCATCCAAATTGAATTCAACACTTATGGTTTTCTAATGCCATTGTGAGTTAATGGTTCTTTTAATCTGCATCTTATCTCCCAGCTGTCGTCTTTGTGGCTGTCCCTAACTCTTAAAGTGTCAGATCAAGGGATAGGAGACTTCAGTAAATCCTTCAGAGTTTAAGATTAATGAGAAGGGAAAACTATCTTATGTCAGTTAAATGTTAATGTTCTGTAGTTCTCTTTCAAATTTCAGGATGCAGAAATTTGTTACTAATGAAAGAAAAAAAAGTGCTGTGTCCTGTACTCATTATGCAAATCGGAAACAGTAAGGACACATCTGTATAGTTAGAAGATGAGTGCTCAGAGAGGACCTCTGTGAATGAGGGAATTGATCATATTCTCTCTAGTATGAGTGTATTGCTGCTAGATCACCACTGACAAGGACTATGTTGTGTTTGATTTTCTATACTGATAATGTGAAAAATGAGGAGATGTTATCATGGATAGAGGACAAGACAATGAAATAAGTTTTGGAGACCATGGCTGCCTTTGAAGAGAGCATCTCAAAAGCTCAGGAATATATGTTAAATGGGGAAGGAAAGACAAGAGATGAGGAAGCTGGAAAGGTGAAAAGAAACCAGATTATAACTTTATAAAGTGATCCAATGTGCTAAAGAATGTGACTATTTTCCTGTAGAAAATGAGTAGTCAAAGCTATGGTTTTTCCAGTCGTCATGTGTGGATATTAGTGTTGGACCTTTAAGAAGGCTGAGCACCAAAGAATTGATGCTTTCAGACTGTGGTGCTGGAGAAGACTCTTGAGAGTCCCTTGAACAGGAAGAAGATCAAACCAGTCATCCTAAAGGAAATTAACCCTGATAATTCACTGGAAGGACTTATGCTGATGCTGAAGCTCCATTACTTTGGCCACCTGATGCGAAGAGCCGACTCATTGCAAAACACCCTGATGCTGGGAAAGACTGAAGGCAAAAGGAGAAGGGAGTGGCAGAGGATGAGATGGTTGGGTGGCATTACTGATTCAGTGGACATGAGTTTGAGCAAACTCCAGGACATAGTGAAGGGTGAGGAAGCCTGGTGTGCTGCAGTCCATGGGGTCACGGAGTCAGACTCAACTGGGTGACTGAAAAACAACAAAATGATTTTATGCCAGAGTGACCAGCATCACAGCAAATTAGATTTCTGATTAACAGTGATCTTTCTCAACTTCTGTGTAGAGTGGAGAGAAGGGAAGGGAAAGGATGAGACTGGATGCCAAAAAAAAAGGGCAGGGTACTATTTGTCAATAGTACCACAGACCAGGGAAATTATGCTGCAAAGGGACCCAGAACTCAAGCAGCAGCAATGAAAAAAAAGATCTGGAATGTAGGAAGGACAAGTTTTAAGTTACGTATGTTCTTAAAGGGGTATTCCAGAAAAGTGAATCTCCATTTTAATTCACGATCCCCTTTTCATAAATAGAAAAACCTTACCTTTCCCCCCCAGCAAAATTTTTATGTACCCTTTTAGTGGAATATGCCCCACCCCACCACTTAAAAATCAACTTCTCTTTAGTTTATTCCTACTGACCAGGAAATATTTTGTCAAATTTTATTTATATTTTTTATTACAAAACAATAGGATTTTCAAATATAAATTTACATTTTATTGTAAAATAGAAATATTCATCTACAGAATAACCCTAGAGAGACTATAAACTCCCACTGTCCTCACTAGAGTCAGTGTGCTTAAAGAGCTCCTGGGTTTCTAGATGTGAGCAGAAAGGTCAACTGTGGTTCTTAAATAATATAGAGAACACAGGAAAAGAGGTTTAGGAAAGTGAAGATTGAGTTCAAATTGAATCCGTGTGATTTGCTAAACTAAAAACCACTAGACAGCAAGGACCATTTCTTAGCCCTGAATAACCTAAAAGAGTAAGTGACTGGCCCCTGTCTTTAAAAAAATTTTTTTAATTTATAAAATAATTTAATTTAATAAAAAATGTGTGTTGATGTGAACTAAGGTATCTGCTGGACATCAGGAAGGAGATAGTAGGAAAGGCAGAATTAGAGCTGTGGTGAGTGATCTAAACAGAGATAGTATTTTTGGGGTGATAATGGCAAAAATAAGCATGATTTTTAAACTTTTATTCATGATTTTTTTAATGAAAACTATCAGTTTTTCCCAGTATGTGTACATATACAATATGTGCATACAGTTATCCTCTTAAAGTCTTACTTTAGAGTTTAAGTTTAGAGTTTAAGTTTACGCTTACCTTTAAGAGTTTCCAGAACCCAGATCAAGATTCTCCACGCCAGTGACAGTTGGATCTTGGGTTACGTCTCTTCACTCAGGGGCAGAGTAGGAAGATAATGAGGCTAAGAAGAGAACTTGGGGGAGTGTCAATGTTTAAGAGGCAGACAGAGGATATCTTCTAAAGGATGAGCATAACAGTCATAAAAGTAGCAAGAAATAGGAATGATGGGTGTGGTTAAATCAAGGAACGAGATTCTTTCAAAGAAGAGGAGACAGGCTAACATAATGTAGAGAGGCAAAATACGATGGTGATAAAAAGACATCATCTGAATCAGAGGATGCTTGTTGGTTGCCCAGTGTTTATTCTTCTACCTTCTGGGAAGAGAATTCCAAATTTCCTAGGAGAAATCAATCCCTCCTTTCACTCATTTTCAACCATATGAATCATGTAAGATTGACCCAGACCTAGTTTCAGAGGACTGCATCTTCCTGCCTCTGTGATGAGTCCAGAGATAAAGAAGATCTGCTGAACCTTAAGATTTTATTGAAAATCCTGGGACACAGAGGCTTTGGATATGAACAAGAAAGCAAGTAGCTTTGGGACCTGCTGGTGGACATCGCTAGACAGAAAGCCAAAGAAGCCAGACCATTAGTCACCTTGATAGATCACTAAATCAAGCCTTTCCTAAAGCCAATCTGCCTCTGAAAGTTTCCATTTCATGAGCCCATTTAAATCAGATCTGCTGATACTTTCAACAGGAAGCATGATAGAAATAAGACTGCTGTTGTCTGACAAATAATTGGGAGATGTAATGCTTTAGCAATCCAAACTACACAGTTTATTTCTACAGCAAATTTATTGTGGCCATTCAAAACAAAATACAAGTGTTTTTGTTTTGTGTGTGTGGTTATGGTTTCTTTATTTTTTAATTTTTATTTTATATTGAAGTATAGTTGATTTTTAAGATTATATTAGTTTCAGGTGTACAGCAAAGTGATTCAGTTATACATATGCATGTATCTATTCTTTTTCAAATACTTTTCCCATTTAGGTTTTTACAAGTTATTGAATAGAGTTGCCCGTGCTATGCATTAGGTCCTTATTGGTTATCTACTTTAAATATAATACTGTGCATATGTTTTTTAATTCTTTTCATTATATGGGCTTTAGGGAACATCAAAGAATAGTGTATTCTCTTTTGACTCTGTCTCAGACATAGGTGGTAGCTCAAACTCAGAAGAATTTAAGTGATTCCGCCCCTGGTTTATTAAAATACCTTGGTCAGCCAACATTGAAACTTACCCCCCACTTTTCCTTCCCCCTTATATTAGGCTATGCAGTGTACTGTTGACTTCAGATTTTCCAGCTCAAAAAAAGCAAACCTAGATGTTCTGAAAACCCCTTATCCAAAACTCATCATCTCTTGCCTCCATCTCTCAAACTCACACTCATGTGCCTCCTTGTTTTGTTCTTGCGAACCATTTTCAGCCTGGTCTCTACACAGCAACCAGAGTGATTTTTTTTTTTCTTTTAATATAAAGGAAAGCATATTCAGAATCACCCACTTGCTTCCTACTGCACTTAGAATTAAATGTTTAATAGGGTTGCTTTGAGAATAAAATTAGATTATATTTGTAAAGAGCTTAGAATAGTACCTGGAACATATAAGCACTGCAAAAGTGTTAGCTTTATTAATACTTGCTGTTGCCTCTGCCTGAAAAAACCTTCTCCCGCCATGTTCACTTAGTAAAATGTATCTTCTTTAAGATTCAATTCAAATTTATCTCCTCCCTTTTTCTAAGCAAAAGGACTTTCTCCTCTATGCTCCCATGGAGTCTAGTTCATACCTGTGGGTGATGAAATGTGCTGAGTTTATGTACAACTATTTATTTAGTGATCAGCATCAGTAAACTGGATAATTTGTGTATCCAACACAAGATCTGTCATTTTATGGCTGACATGTTCTACAAATAAGTGAAATTATGTTCATGGCTATTTCTTTGTCCACAGGCTGGTATTTCCCAAATATTAGCAGATTATTTCCTCCTCTTACAGAACCCACATTCCACCTTTCCTAACTGGGTCTGCTTGTTACCATGGGTTACTGACCATTAATACCTACCCTGTGTTACAGTGTCCAACAACTGACAGGTGTAAAGGCGATCTTTACCTGTCAGTACTCTTAATGTCACGTATTATCCACGGTGCCTGTTGTGCCAGAGTTTCTAAGGTGATGTGGCAGTTCTCTTGAACACGAGTAGTTAGAAGGCAGCATAAGTGAAGAAAAAAGTCACCACCAGGATTTGGGGAATTCACTGGTGTCTCTAAACTTGGTTTCTTAGCTTATAAAACCACCTTCAGAGTTGGTGCACATTCAAGTGGAGTAAAAGAGCTCCACGTGGATGTCAAATGATTATATATTTTACATCAGCCATACTGAACCTTGACTAGCTAGCACTGCACCGTCCAATATGGTAGCCACGCGCTATCGAGCACTTGAAATATGGCTGGTCCCAAATGAGATGTGTAAAATTTAGTGTGTGAAATGCACACCAGATCTCAAAGACTTAGTATGAAAAAAGGAATGCAGAATATCTCTTGAATACTTTTTATGATGAGAATATGTTGAGAGTCGGCTTCCCTGGTTGCTCAGGCAGAAAAGAATCTGCCTGCAATGCAGGAGAACTGGGTTCTATCCCTGAGTTAGGAAGATCCCCTGGAGGAGGGCATGGCTACCCACTCCAGTACTCTTGCCTGAAGAATTCCATGGACAGAGGAGCCTGGCGGGCAACAGTCCACAGAGTCAAAGAGTTGGACATGACTGAGTGACTAAGCACACGTGTTGAGAGTATTTTGGATATCATAGGTTAAATAAAATACATCATTAACATCATTTCCCGTTTTTTACTTTTTATGTGGTTATTAGGAAGTTTTAAATTGTATATTTGGCTCACATTATATTTCCGTTCCTACTGATCTAGAAAAGGACTCCCAACTCTCATGCACCTAAAAACATGTTTCTGTGGCTTTGATGCCAGGAACAGTCTGCTAAAAGGCACTTCAGATCACTTTTCTGACTTTTACAAAAAGGAATGGAGGATTTATGCTGTAACATACTTGTGGGTACCAGTTCTGCATTCTCAAGAAACCTGGTAAAGAGGAAGGGGTGATACTATGCAAGTTAACTAAGCTTGCCAGCTCACCCCAGGAATACATCCCGTTTCTGAGCTTGTTTGCTCAGTAGTCAGAAGTGTTTATGCTCTTTCTTGGCTTCTGGCAACTCCCATAATATCTATTCCTTGTAGGGGTAAAAGTATTTCTAATTCACAAATAGAAAAGTGCCTTTGTGTTGCTCTACATATGTATAATTAATATCCCCAATACTGACACGCTGGTAATGAAAGTAATGTTTCTTTCTTACTTTACTAGAACTTTGCTAAATGTCAGCTGAAGTATACATGTTTTCTGGTGGTTACTCTCAAAATCGTCCTACTCACAGCACACCTCCCCCAAGCATGAACTCGTTTCCTAGCCAAAATTAAAATGGAAAGCCAGTCACTCTGCATTTTTCGGTTGGACATAGAACTGAAAGCTTCCGAGGAAAGCCATGGAATAATGATCCCATGGAAAGAACATCAGTGGAGAGTAGAGTGTCAGAACTTCCTGATGAAAGGCAGGGCTTCATTTGCTGTCACTGCAATTCCACTCGAGAGGAATTATAATTTTTTAATTAAAATGTCAGCAGAGAAGCATGGCTCCAGAGAAGCTGAAGGCATCTCAGTGACCAAAGAGTGCGTGCTCTTAATTGTCAGTGTCATCATATGATTGCCTGAGTCGTTGAAAGAAAGAGGAAAGGAGTGCAGCAGGGGAGAAGTATATGTTCTGGATTGTTTGGGGTTTGGTTAGCAGTGTGTATGTGAATATCCTTACACCTAGGCCATTTCTTTAATTCATTCACTCAACAAATATTTATTAACATCCATTACGTACTAGGGGATATAGCAGCAAACAGTCTCTACACCCAGGGACCTTACGTTCTAGCAGAAACTCCCTGGAGAGAGCTGTGTACCCAGTATGAGTAATCTACATTTCTCTTAGTCCCTTTGCTTCAGTGGCTTGCATCTCCCACCTTTCTATCAACTCCACACCCACAGTGGAGTCATATGAATTACCATATTATATACATAGAACCCAGTTTCAGAAATCAGAGGAAAGCAGGGAGGGAGACTCAATTCTGAAATCCCCTTCTAACTGGCAAAGCCTTCGGAGTGCCATAAATAACTCCCACTGAAAGAAGGCTTTGTTCTTTCTTTAAGACTGATAAGAAAAGGTAGCCCTTGTTATAGTTGGGTAAACAGCAGTTGCCTTGTTCCTTATCTTCCTCCCTCCTCTCCCATTCACTCCGTGTGCTCTCTCTGGTATCTGCCTCCCTGGCAGCAAACATGATGAAAACAGAGCTGGAGGATGCACGGCTGAACTGTGGCACTGTCTCTGCGTGGGGAGGGCTTTTCCATGTGAGACAAAGGTCCGTTTCAGAGAGGAGTCCGGCTTCTTCCACAAACTAACTCTGTGACATTGGACAAGTCACTGAGCATTCTTAAGCCTAGTTTTCTGTTAAAGTGCAGGTACTAGACTAGAGCCTGGAGTGAGAAATGGCAACCTGCTCCAGTACTTTTGCCTGGAAAATCCCATGGACAGAGGAGCCTGGTGGACTACAGTCTGTGGGGTCACAAACAGTCAGACTCAACTGAGCACACACGCCTTGGAACTGTTGTTCAGTCGCTCTTTGCGACTCCACGGGCTGCAGCACGCCAGGCCTCCCTGTCCTTCACCACCTCCCAGAGCTTGCTCAAACTCATGTCCATTGAGTCAGTGATGCCAGCCAAACATCTCACCCTCTGTCATCCCCTTATCCTCCTGCCTCCAATCTTTCCCAGCCTCAGGGTCTTTTCTAACAAGTCAGCTCTTCGCATTAGGTAGCCAAAGTGTTGGAGTTTCAGCTTCAGCATCAATCCTTCCAATGAATGTTCAGGTCTGATCTCCTTCAGAATGGACTGGTTGGATCTCCTTGCAGTCCAAGGGACTCTCAAGAGTCTTCTCCAACACCACAGTTCAAAAGCATAAATTCTTCAGTGCTCAGCCTTCTTTAGGGTCCAACTCTCACATCCATGCATGACTACTAGAAAAACCATAGCCTTGACTAAATGGACCTTTTTTGGCAAAATGATGTCTTAGCTTTTTAATATGCTGTCTCGGTTGGTCATAGCTTTTTTTCCAAGGAGCAAGCATCTTTTAATTTCATGGCTGCCGTCACCATCTGCAGTGATTTTGGAGCCCAAGAAAATAAGCCTCCTCTCAGTCTTAAGCCTTCAAATAATTAATAACACAAATAAGTAAAGACAGAGAAGTCAGAAAGTGGAGTAAAACGTTAAGAAGAAATTTGCGGACCTTAATTGATATTTATCAATAGCAATAGACGATCAGTAACCAGAGAGAAAACCAGTGTGTCCTCTAAAAAGTGACTTGAACAAGGTCACCCAGTGAACAGAGAATTTTTCCTGCAGTGCCTTGCCTTAGTTTTTAGCAAGGCTCAATCTATTACGTTTGGCGGTTGCTCAGCTGGACTTGTCGTATCTATATAAATTAGGCTACAGCTGTAGCCAGCTGTTTTGTCAGAAGTAACAGAATCTCCAAGCATATTTCCTATCAACCAATATAAAGGCTGAATCTGGTGTTTTCTAAAAGCAGCTTTTTGCCCTGAAACCGCAGACCTAAGCTAACATTGCCATCCTTAAACAAAAAATGGCAAACACACTGAAGACATTTACCCTGGAAATTTTGAGGGGTGTTACTGCTACATGATCCATACTGATTAGTGACCCAAAGATTGGGTAAAAATATGTCAGGAAAATTTCTACATTTTTCCTTTCCTCCGCCCCCAAATCGGAAAATATTCGCATGGGGAATCCTTAGAAATGAAAAAAAAAAAAAACAGTTTAAAAAATAACCTAATTTTTCCAGTCCTTCACATTTCTAATAATGGTGGGCCTGGCAGGTTCCACTAATGTTTTCCAAACACTACACTGACCACATAACCGATATAAATAGCACTAGGTCTAAACAACTTATGAAAATAGCTCTCAGGGCTCCTGCAGAGGCCATCTGTGAGATGACCCTTTCCTAATAAACCTGTGACTTCAGGGAGTCACAGATTCACTCATTTTGATCCAGTCCTTTTGGGGGGATTGGATAACACATCTTTTTCTAGGGGAGGGGACCCAGCGGAATTAGAAGCAGGGGAAGGGATGAGGATTAGAGAGAATAGCCAAAAGGGAGCCTGGGTCTAGGTTCCAAAAACTAAATCATTATCAGTGTTTGTGGCTGAATCCTTCTACACTGAAATACTCCATTCTTTGGTCTCTTCTCCCTGTAAATACTTGTAAATACTTGACATTTAAAACGTAGCATTTATTAAGACATCCAGTGTTTACTTAGCCATCCGCTCTGTTTATTAGGGACATTTCCTGATGGAATTGGCATAGCATTTTGCTTGCCAACACTCTTTATCATTTCTGGCCACTCAGTGATCAGAGAATAAACCTAAGAGCCAAAGGAAGATGGGGGGAAAGAGAGGAGCAGCTGACAGTCTATGGGTGAAGGGTGAGGGGGAAAAGAAGCCACTCAGTCATGTCCGACTCTCTGCGACCCCGTGGACTGTAGCCCACCAGGCTCCTCCGTCCATGGGATTTTCCAGGCAAGAGTACTAGAGAGGGGTGCCATTTCCTTCTCCAGGAGATCTTTCCAACCCAGGGATGGAATCCAGGTCTCCTGCATTGCAGGCAGACTCCTTACCGTCTGAGCCACAAGGGAAGTCTGAAGCCAGGGAAGGGCTGCTTAAAATGGAGGTTCTCTCCTACAAATTTGAATGGTCAGATCAATGGAGTCACTCAAAGCTAAAAGTAAACACTTGAGTCATCTTCACGGCTGAATCACTGTTTTAACCATTTCTTGTTTCTTCATGCATTTGGTTACTCTAAACTCTGAGAATTCATTATAAACAATCTCATATCAAATAACTAACTTTATTAATTCCTCTGAAAATGCTGAGTACTTGAAATATCCTTAAACAAGTGTGTTTCGCTTCAATCTTGTTAAATGTTTCTGAAAATTAAACATTTGCTTCTAAATATGTCAAGATGGAAACTATCTGTGGGCATTTCCATACGGTTTTGAAACTTTACACTCAGAGGCACATGGCACTGATTACAGCACCTACTTTATAGTAACATACATTTAGAAACCTGAAATTTTAAAAACTATAGCAAAATCTGGAAAATGGATGAAGGGTCAATGAGATGTGCACATACACAGAAATAAATCTGAATTCTCACCACCTTGAAAGGTATTGATAGGAAAAGGAGCCACAGAATTCTGTTATAAACCCACATCCATAAATATTAATCCTTTAAAACCTGAAAAAAAAAAAAAACCACGGATTCTCAGGGAAAAGGCACTACACAGTATTTTTATGTCTTATTTTTAAATTTTTTCAAAGTTTAAAAATTATATACGATGCTTTTGAACTGTGGTGTTAGAGAAGACTCTTAAGAGTCCCTTGCAAGGAGATCCAACCAGTCCATTCTGAAGGAGATCGGCCCTGGGATTTCTTTGGAGGGAATGATGCTGAAGCTGAAACTCCAGTACTTTGGCCACCTCATGGGAAGAGTTGACTCATTGGAAAAGACTCTGATGCTGGGAGGGATTGGGGGCAGGAGGAGAAGGGGACGACAGAGGATGAGATGGCTGGATGGCATCACCGACTCGATGGACGTGAGTCTGAGTGAACTCCGGGAGTTGGTGATGGACAGGGAGGTCTGGCGTGCTGCAATTCACGGGGTTGGAAAGAGTCGGACACAACTGAGCAACTGAACTGAACTGAAAAACTGATTGTATTATAGTAAATTCAACATTATTCAAAACTCTTCCCATTAGAATTATTAAGGAGTCAAGTGGTGAAAAAATGTCAAAATAGAAAACTCTGTTTAGGACTTTCTCTTAATTCTTGTTCAGTCATCCCTTTCTAGCTCAATGCCCTCCAACCACTGAAACACTTTCCCCATCCAGGGGAGGCTGGTCCCCCACTACCTCTGCACTAGCCACATTGCCTTAAGAAATGTGGGGAGGGTCTAGGCAAGACCACCATGCCGTCTCAGGTGATTTTGATGTGTAGTCTCAGTTGAACACAATTATATTAATAGATGAAAAAGTTCCCTCCACAAATAAGTTTGAGAAATGCCCAATGCTAGTTCTCTTTGATGTGACTAATACACATTGCCAGCATATGACACATTCTAGGGAATCCTGCTTCAATACACTTCTTTAACTTTGATGGTTTTGTACATTGCTTTAGAAAATTTTTAGAAATTTTAGATTTCATATCACTTTAGAAAATTTATATGCATTTTTTCAGCGAACCTTTGACATAGGATTAAGAACACTGAGATATAGAAAAATTAGGTGACTGCCTAAGATCTCTGATAGTAAATGGCAGAGTGGTCCAGAACACAATTCTTTTGACTCCACTTTGTCAGAGGATCCCATTGGTCTCATTGCCCCACAGCAGTGACTCAGGTAGTATAAGAACCACATAAAAACGCAACAAAGAATTCCATTGTTTCTTGTGTAGTTGTTTGTGTTTTTCTTTTGAAATATTTCCTTTGAACTGATTCCTCTACCACTATGAGGAAGAGGGAGAGGATAACACCCCAGAACAGGTGTTCGTCATAGTGGCAGCTTCCCACCACCAGATGACCCGTATCATCTCCCATCTGTCACAGACCTCATTCATCGCGGAGAAATAACACATTCCAGAAAAAAATGCCTTCTATGCGATATGTTCTGTTGCCTTACTTCATAGACACTTTAATCTGCATTTTTAATATCTGTATAGTCTAGATGGTGTCATACAATGATAACTCCAAAACAATCTTAATGGATGCCGAATAGACAGGGGCACAGCTCTCCACGCAATACTCCAACTCAATGATAAAGGCCTGTGAAATGGACACCACAATGCACTTCACCTTCTGGCCACCTCTGTGACAGTCATGCAGGCCGGGTATAATTATTAAACCCATTTAAAGGTGGTAGGAGAGTAATTTAACTGGCTAGTTTTAAAAGAATCAGTTAGTAGCAGGTCATTACGAGCTAGCTAATCAAATAACTTCAGTTGTTTTCAAAACATTTATAATAAATATAGTCTTTTCCAGTAGAAAAAAAAACTTCCACATTATATCATCTCACAATAACCACGTGAAAATTAAATAAGAGACCCAAAGAAACTCAGTGTCTAGAAATAACTGATACATCAAAACTTAATGCAAGTTCACCGAACTTCTGTCTCTACATTCTTTTATCCCTAGAGACAGACAAGAACAAGATACCTGATTATTTCAATGCAGATTATTTAGAAATTTGGTGGAGAAGAGAACATTTTTATAAACATTTTTTATTATGTATCTCCTAATATTTTGTGTACTTATAAAATATTTTTGATATGTGTCTCACTGTTAAGACATTTAAAAAAGAGTGAGCCTATTTTGTTCTATCTCTTATTTGGGGGCTTCAATGACTTCATGTCAAAGAAATCTCCTGTGTTATTATGTTCAGTTTTCACCAGATACAGTGTTCTAAATATGGTCATGCAAAGATGTGCTCTTTGAAAGTTTTTGAAAACTTTCAGAAAACTGGATTATATTACAAAGTGCTCTAAAAATGTTTGGTATGAAAAGGAGACTGGTGATCACTGATTTTATAAAGCAATATGTCCTGTTTTTTTCTGAGAGGTTCTGCAAGACTGACAGCAGTGTGGGGATTACCAAGGGTGTTGTCAGAAGCAGATACAATACAGGGCACGGCATCAGGTTAGCAGAAAGAGAAAGTCAGATAAGCCAATGCTCGTTCCTCGTGAAGCCCAGAGAATGGACCTCACACAAGAGGACAGATGAGGAAAAGAAAGAATTCATCAGTAAGATGAAAGATCTAGCCTCTATTCATTCATCAAGTACTTATTAAGAACATACTGTGTTTTTAGTAGGAGTCCCAGGTGGCACTAGCGGTAAAGAACCTGCCTGCCAGGGCAGAGCCCGAAGAGACTCAGGTTCAATCCCTGGGTTGGAGAAGTCCCTTGGAGGAAGGCATGGCAACCCACTCCAGTATTCTTGCCTGGAGAATCCCATGGACAGAGGAGCCTGGCAGGCTACAGTCCATAGAGTTGCATAGCATCAGACATGACTGAAGCATGTATGCACACGTTTTTAGCAGTGGGCACAGACTACACAGACTACTAGATGTAGAAATAAAGCTGTGAACAAGAGAAAACAGAAGTCCTGACTTCACGGAAATTACTGTCTTATCCAATGTTTTTCAAATTTGGAAAACACAAAGATCTCCTTTTTATGGGCCAAAACAAATCCTCCCAGACACCTAGTGTTGATTTAAATTAATTATACTACAATGTTATATAAAAATATATAAATATAAAACCAGGTATGAATACATTTTGCTCCTGGCTCATGCATTTACAAAAATACATCAACATTACAACATTAATGGAGGCAGAATTTCAACACCAGTAAAATTCAAATTAGCATCACTGAGTATCCTAAGGGCCACTCTTTTGAAACCAGTAGTGACTCAAGTGTGTTCCAGTACCATAAAAAAACTGTACTCTTTCCCACACATGTTCTCTGCATGAACACCTATGAATCTTTAGGTGGCATAAATGTGAAGCTATTTGATCATTACTTGGCACAAATATTGGGATTTACATGTTGTGATCACCTCTCTTCTACTGTCATTAACTCATGACAACTCAGCTATTATTTGGTGCCAACAAAATTGGAAATATATATATACACATCTGCATATGTATGTGTGTATGGTTATAATCATATGAAAATACAAAATTTAACTAATCTTGGTAAAAACTGATAGACCCCTCCCCAAAGAATACATCCATTCATCAAAGGAGGGGTAGGATGAGGAACATAATTAAAAGGATATTGTTCTGATGAGAGTGACAGGCCCTAAGCTCTTAGGGATATGATGGGCTTCACTCACAGGGACAGTGTTATGAGGACATTCAGAGGGAACACTAGGCAGGCCCTCAGTGGACGGCCCTTTTTGAAGAAGTAACAGTTAAACTGAGACTCAAAAAAAGAATCTTATCTTAACTGGGAAGAAAGCCAAGGAGAAGAGAGGGCTACTTTTCAACCTGTTAATACTAGGATATCTGTGCACCACTTAAGATCTGTCACTGATCTGGTGGGACTAGTTGTTAAACAATTTGCATTTTCCCATCCACCAAATCTTCATATATGAGAATAGGGACTATAATACCAATGGTATCACATTCTTGGGTGCATTCAGTGAGTTACACTACGCTGGTACTTGGTATAGTGCCTGGTGTGGAGTAAGCACCTTTAGTTTGGATTTGCAGTCATGTTGCTGACCATAATTAGAATGATCCTTAGTAATTTACCTAGAAGTATATATTGGTAAAACTGATGGTATATTTGTTAACTATAAAGTCAAAGTTCAGTCTGTGCCCAGGGCCTGTTGCTCCATCTTCTCCATGAATGAGAAGAGGAAACTGAGAAGACTATTTCATTTTAAAACACATCTCAGACACTCTTATGCAGAATCTGGGAGAGAAAAGTAGAATACGTTTTTGCCTCTTGAAAGACAAATGGAGACCAGTACATAGGACAATATATTTCTTAGTCCATGTAAAACAGTTGCCCTCTGCGTTCCCTGTCTGTCTCAAGGGAACTACTAAAGAACTCTGATGGATCAGGACCTCTGTCCTACAGATAACATGTGTCTTTTAGCTAAAGATCCACAATCCTTTACCCTCAAACAAGCCCCTGCATGCTGACTGCCAGACACAGAGTTGAGGTTCATATACTCTGATCCCCGAGTCTTGGCAGATCCCACCCCTCTGACCCACACTCATGGCAGCCCTCCCTCATTTTGGTTCATAAAGGATGGTTCAAGGACTCTATTCCCAGATTCTAACCCACACTTAAGAATCCTGGTCTTGAGTGAGGACAAGAGTTGTTTCCACATTTCTAATACCAATAACATTAGACTGTTTCCTATAGACTGAAGGTTGACAGTCAAATCAATCATGAAAATAAACTCTGACTTCTAAGTTCAAGACTAAAAATGAATAAATAAATAGGCATGTAGATATTATCAGTGGTTGTGATTCCATGAACTGTAGCCTGCCGGGCTCCTCTGTCTGTGGAATTTTCAAGGCAAGAATACTGGAGTGGGTTGCCATTTCCTTCTCCAGGGGATCTTTCCAACCTGAGATTGAACCTGGGTCTCCTGTATTGCAAGCAGATTCTTTTCCATCTGAGCTACCAGGGAAGCATGTAGAGTCATAGCTAAATGGGGTTTTAGATATAGGAAGATTTCAGTGACAGCAAAGATGGGACTCTGTTTAGAATCTGAATATGTGATCTATAGCCTATTCATCCCAGAAGCTCATCCTTGTGGAGCACACCACAGATTCTAATAGTAAATGGATACTCAAAGTCAGTTGTTATGCAACTACCTGGTTGTACCAATCCTTTCATTCTGCCATTAATTTCTTGGCACAAAATGACCTAAGTCATTAAGTAACTAACATAAAGTAATTAACATTAAGTAAGTTAGTTAGCTTCTAGGCTGGTTCCAAATAAGAAAAGGAGTACGTCAAGCCTGTATATTGTCACCCTGCTTATTTAACTTATATGCAGAGTACATCATGAGAAATGCTGGGCTGGAAGAAGCACAAGGTGGAATCAAGATTGCCGGGAGAAATATCAATAACCTCAGATATGCAGATGACACCACCCTTATGACAGAAAGTGAAGAGGAACTAAAAAGCCTCTTGATGAAAGTGAAAGAGGAGAGTGAAAAAGGTGGCCTAAAGCTCAACATTCAGAAAACAAAGATCATGGCATCTGGTCCCATCACCTCATGGGAAATAGATGGGGAGACAGTGGAAACAGTGTCAGACTTTATTTTTGGGGGGCTCCAAAATCACTGCAGATGGTGACTGCAGCCATGAAATTAAAAGAAGCTTACTCCCTGGAAGAAAAGTTATGACCAACCTAGATAGCATATTGAAAAGCAGAGACATTACTTTGCCAACTAAGGTCCATCTAGTCAAGGCTATGGTTTTTCCTGTGGTCATGTATGGATGGGAGAGTTGGACTGTGAAGAAATCTGAGCACCAAAGAATTGATGCTTTTGAACTGTGGTGTTGGAGAAGACTCTTGAGAGTCCCTTGGACTGCAAGGAGATCCAACCAGTCCATTCTAAAGGAGATCAGCCCTGGGTGTTCTTTGGAAGGAATGATGCTAAAGCCGAAACTCAGTACTTTGGCCACCTCATGCGAAGAGTTGACTCATTGGAAAAGACTCTGATGCTGAGAGGGATCACGGACAAGAGGAGACGGGGACGACAGAGGATGAGATGGCTGGATGGCATCACCGACTTGATGGACGTGAGTTTGAGTGAACTCCAGGAGTTGGTGATGAACAGGGAGGCCTGGCGTGCTGCAATTCATGGGGTCGCAAAGAGTCGGACACGACTGAGCAACTGAACTGAACTGATACTAGGTTTATATTACAGCCTTTTTGATTCTCAATCCAATAATCTTTCTGATGCTTATTGTTGCTCCCTGCTTTCCCACATGATTTGACTATAGATAATACTTTAAAATCTTCCAGGATTTGTACCAATTTGCATCCAGGAATCTTTCTAAGTTCTGCTTCCCAAACCTGAACTCTCTGTCTCTCTATTGCCATCCCTTCATGACTGGTTGCATTCTTGGTTTCTACCTACTTTCTTTGGTCTAACACATCACACCTCCCTTTATTACCTGTTTTATCCACCCAGTACTTTAGCATCAGTCCTCTTGGCTCAATGCTCAAAAGCCAAGCACCCTTAATTGAGATCTGGCTTTTTACTTCTAAGTAGGCACAAAAATAACCTCATACACTTTCTAGCCCATTTCTTCTCCCAGAATTTAACTGCTTAATCATAGAATAAATAGGAAACTCAGGGACCTAAAAATCAATACCAGCCTGAATAGTTCTGGTCAAATTCTTGGCCTTGTACCTAATGTCTGCATCCCATGGTAAACTCTGCCCGTTTCCACTAGAGTTGATTCCATGTCCATTGTCTCCTGACCTTGACTCAGTTCTGACTTCTGCTACTTCCTTGGCAACCTGTCCTCTCCAGAAGGGACATGGCTATCAGAGGAGCCCAAAAGAGGCTGGCACCTGACCCAGGCTCTTGGCAAATGCATTTTCTGCTGGCCCACCACACTGGTGCCCAAAGAAGCATCTTGGGAGGAGAATGAGGTGGCATTCACAAATGTAAATGTAAGATATGTGAGTTTGGCAGGCCTTATGCTTCTAAAACACAGACTTCTGTGATAGAATTAGATAAAGTTTTATTTCAAACTTGCATAACTCAGCATTATGCCATGTAAGTCTTCATGCTTTTAATATCCTGCTAAATTTCACCGTCCAAAAAAATCAACAGATGCTGAAGAAAATTACATTTATGTAAAAGAGCTTCTAATTCAATATGAAAATAATAAAAGAATGAAGATCTACTCAGGCAACTCAAAAAAATCTGGGCAGAAGCTTGAAGTCCAGGAACTTCACCCAGAGCATACTAGCCATAACAGTGACCACATAATACTGCCGCAGCCCTCCCCCACACAGACACCTCTTCCCCAGCAGCACTCACTGTCTGCAAAGCATTCGTATTCACCCCTTTCCAGTGATTTAAGTATGCGTGGAGCTCTTCCCATCATGGCCCCAACTTTGATTTTTATCCACTCTCAGAAATTACATTTGAGAAAAAATATTTCAAAAACATAGCTATTCCACTGCCAGCCATCTTACAAATCAATGCCATTGGACGCAAAGCAAACTTGTAGAGTATTCATGTCTGTATGGGTTTTGATACATAGCAGAGCACTCCAAACTCAGTGTTTAGAACAACCACAGTCATCATTTTTTCCCTAAAGATACTGTGAGTTGATTGCCTCAGCTAAGCGGTTCCTCCACTGCACATGCTGTCAGCTGGGGCTGCACTCCAGGGACTGGCCTGGGCGGGAATCCAAGATGGCTCCCTCACACGCCGCTGGAGGCTCAGCTGGGGTCTGTGACTGAGCACCTGGGTTCTCCTCCACAAGATCTCTTCATGTTTCTTGGGCTTCTTACAGAGTTCCAAGAGGCATCATTACACAGCATGACTTCCACCACATTGTGTCACCAAAATATATCAAGATGAACTCAATTCAAGGAGAAAGAGAAAAGGCTCTCTCTTCGTGATCCATCACAGTACCAAATTCACCATATCTATAGAGGAGAAATAAATCAAAGTTTTTATTGTTGGGGCACTAATTCCATTGTTTACAAAGCCCCTTCCCTCAGTAGATTCAATCCCACTAGAGACCAGAGGACCTGACTCCCTGCCTTTGGATGGGGTCGCACAGAGTTGGACACTGCTGAAGCGACCTAGCAAGGCAGGAAAAGATCGAGAACTTCTCAGATGCTCGGGTTGGATTCTAACTTCAAGGTGGCCTAGGGCGCCTTGGGACTATTTAAAGGTCAGGGGGCTATGTAGGTTTGAAAAATACCTGTGGTTTATAACCCTACTGGGGATTTACCTTGAACTATATAAATGTCAAAATAACCTTAATAATTTTCCAACAGATTCTTCCAAATGAAAGAATAGTGGGTCACTTAGGTATAGTTCTTAAGAAAGAGAGGATTACACTGATGTCTCCATCAAAGGGTTAAAGTTAAACATAATTTCTAAACCCACCACTCTTCGATATTGCTCTTATATTTTACTGGAATAATGTCTAGAGAGGACAAGACTGTGGGCTCAGCTCCCATGAGAGAGGTCAATCTTTGCTTTCACTATACCGCTAAGGCAAACTGGCTATAGTGTGAACCTGCACCTTGATTTACCCATAGATCTGAAAGGAAGAGTGCAAATCAGTGTAACCCCTTCCTTGACCCTGAGAACACCTCAAACCATGGGGCCTTTCCTTGAATACCACTTAACTTCTTCCTACTTCTCTTTATCCTAACCTCCCTTCCACATTAAAAATAAGGAAAGGAATTAATCATTACTGACCGCTTATTACATGTCACCCTGTACTACAATTTTTTTTCTTTTCTTTTTTATTAAACTAATATTGTGTCATTCAATCATTATCATACAGGATTTTGCACACTACCATCATTTAATAAATAGTTCTCATTCGACTTGCTGAGATAAGTTATGAGCCTGGTGACCAACCATGACGTTAACAATGTTTCACTGAATGAAAAATCTTACACACTTTTAGGGACAGCCTCCCTTGGTTCTCAAGTAAAGAAGCTGCATATCCTTGCCAAGCCTAGAGGTATATTATTTTTGGCTAATATTAGCACAGTATATGATATTAATTTACAAAATGTGGTAATAAAACCCTGAAGAAATAGAAGACATTTTCATAATTGTGCTTAAACCTACATGAGATATTTCATCATGAAATATCTGAACAAAATGCCATTCAACCATGATTTGGAGTTGTTGCTTATTGCAAGCATTTTACAAGCTAATTTTGGATGAATCTACTACTTTAGCAAATTTGCAGTTCTCAAAAATAGGAATTCCATCCAGAATGGAATGGCAATTTTCCCTCGGGGCATGAATGATCATTCTTATTTTGCTGAAATATTTCAATATGCTGAATTTAATCAAAGTGGTTTTAATTATCCCCTTCCTCTGCCCCCACTTCCAGTTCTGCCTTCACCCCTAAATCCCAGATTGTCTTTAGCTGAGTTTAATATTCACACATTTTTTTTCTTCAGTTACTGCCAATTTAGTCTACCCTTGAGTTTCTGAGCAGTTGAGAAGGATTTTCAAATTAGGATGAATTATCTTTAGAAATCAAAAGACATTTTAATGATAGGACAACTTACCTGGCCTTTGGAAAATGAGATTATATTAAAGAAATCTACTGATCAAGAAGACAGAATGCAAGCATTCAAAGTGTATTTATCACCAATATCAGGATGTAAGTCAAGATAACATGTGAAGAGAGAAAAGGATGAAGAAAATACCAAATTATAGAAAGACTTGTTAGAGATCATCACAAAAACAAGAAATTTGAACCTAATTCTATCTTGGATAAAGCATCAACATTATTTGCTTACTTGAATCAAGATATTCTTCATAAAGAATTCTGTTGTGTCACTTTGGTGTTTAACAGTATCCTGTCCTCTAAACTAAACCATATATTCTGATTAATATGGATTTTATTTGCTAGGTTTATTATGTATTATTCTTAGGTGATTGTCAACTGCATGAAGATATTTAATTTACCTCAAATATATGGATATTTTCTAAACAAAAAATATTGCACATGGTGTGTGTATGTGTGTGCATGTGTGTGTGTGTGTGTATTTATAGTACATCTGAGCTTCTCAGGTGGCGCTAGTTGTAAAGAACCCACCTTCCAATGCAGCAGATGTAAGAGACACAGGTTCGATCCCTGGGTCAGGAAGATCCCCTCCATGGTGGCATGGCATGGTGGCATGGCAACCCACTCCAGTATTCTTGCCTGGAGAATCCCATGAACAGAGGAGCCTGGCAGGCTACAGTCCATGGGGTTGCAAAGAGTCGGACATGACTGAAGCGACTTAGCACATAGTATATTTCCTGGTGAAGAGTTTGTTTGAGGGTTCTGTCTCTGTTAAGGGTCTTCCAGCTTTTAATTCAGTATTCTAAATATTCCAGAAAAGTTATCCATCTATCCACTCTTTCTATTCTGTGTCTACAAAAGGCGCTGAATGTCACACCCTGTAACAAGGGGGAACCATCAAATAAGTGACAGAATCGCTATTCAAAGTTGTCTTGCCTCCCGGAATCTGACTTCTCCTGTCATATACTGACATGGGTACCTGTCCTGCCACCTGACCGGTGGTATTCAAATCAGTTAACTTTCCAAGTCCCTTTGCAGAATAGTGTACTTTGAACCCAGCCTATACAAACCACACATGTGAGTCTACTAAATTTTCAATCAGTTCAGATCAATCACTCAGTCCTGTCCAGCTCTTTTTAAACGCCATGGACTGCAGCATGCCAGGCCTCCCTGTCCATCACCAACTCACGGAGTTTACTCAAACTCATGTCCATTGAGTCGGTGATGCCATCCAACCATCTCATCTTCTGTTGTCCTCTTCTCCTCCTGCCTTCAATCTTTCCCAGCATCAAGGTCTTTTCAAATGAGTCAGCTCTTCACATCAGGTGGCCAAAGTATTGGAGTTACAGCTTCAGCATCAGTCCTTCCAATGAATATTCAGGACTGATTTCCTTTAGGATCTCCTTGCAGTCCAAGGGACTCTCAAGAGTCCTCTCCAACACCACAGTTCAAAAACATCAGTTCTTCAGTGCTCAGCTTTCTTTATAGTCTAACTCTCACATCCATAGATGACTACTGGAAAAACCATAGCCTTGTCTAGACAGACCTTGATTGGCAAAATAATGCCTCTGCTTTTTAATATGCAGTCTAGGTTGGTCATAACTTTT
Organism: Ovis canadensis; assembly: GCF_042477335.2. NCBI lineage: Eukaryota > Metazoa > Chordata > Mammalia > Artiodactyla > Bovidae > Ovis > Ovis canadensis. The sequence continues at coordinate 131,951,238 of NC_091247.1, read as the reverse complement.
CTTTCAAGGAGTAAGCGTCTTTTAATTTCATGGCTGCAGTCACCATCTACAGTGATTTTGGAGCCCCAAAAAATAAAGTCTGACACTGTTTCCCCATCTATTTGCCATGAAGTGATGGGACTAGATGCCATGATCTTTGTTTTCTGAATGTTGAGTTTTAAGCCAACTTTTTCACTCTCCTCTTTTGCTTTCATCAAAAGGCTCTTTAGTTCTTCACTTTCTGCCATAGAGTGGTGTCATCTGCATATCTGAGGTTACTGATATTTCTCCTGGAAGTCGTGATTCCAACTTGTGCTTCATCCAGCCCAGCGTTTCTCATGATGTACTCTGCATATAATTTAAATAAGCAGAGTAACAATACACAGCCTTGACATACTCTTTTCCCTATTTGGAACCAGTCTGCTGTTCCATGTCCAGTTCTAACTGTTGCTTCCTGACCGGCATACAGCTATCTCAAGAGGCAGGTCAGGTGGTCTGGTAATCCCATCTCTTTCTGTTTGTGGTGATCCACACAGTGAAAGGCAGAAGTAGATGTTTTACTGGAACTCTCTTGCTTTTCTGATGATCCAATGACTCTTTGCCATTTGATCTCTGGTTCCTCTGCTTTTTCTAAATCCAGCTTGAACATCTGGAAGTTCATGCTTCACATATTGTTGAAGCCTGGCTTGGAGAATTTTGAGCATTACTTTATTAGTATGTGAGATGAGTGTAATTGTGCAGTAGTTTGAGCATTCTTTGGCATTGCCTTTCTTTGGGGATTGGAATAAAAACTGACCTTGTCCAGTCCTGTGGCCACTGCTGAGTTTTCCAAATTTGCTGGTATATTGAGTGCAGCACTTTCACAGCATCATCTTTGAGGATTGAAATAGGTCAACTGAAATTCCATCACCTCCATTAGCTTTGTTCGTAGTGATACTTCCTAAGGCCCACTTGACTTCACATTCCAGGATGTCTGGCTCTAGGTGAGTGATCACCCCATCATGATTATCTGGGTCATGAATATCTTTTTTGTATAGTTCTTCTGTGTATTCTTGCCACCTCTTCTTAATATCTTCTGCTTCTCTTAGGTCCATACAATTGCTGTCCTTTACTGAGCCCATGTTCAAATGAAATGTTTCCTTAGTATCCCTAATTTTCTTGAAGAGATCTCTAAGTCTTTCCCATTCTATTGTTTTCCTCTATTTCTCTGCATTGATCGCTGAGGAAGGCTTTCTTTTCTCTCCTTGCTATTCTTTGAAACTGCATTCAAATGGATATATCTTTCCTTTTCTCCTTTGCCTTTCATGTCTTTTCTATTCACAGTTCTTTGTAAGGTTTCCTCAGACAACCATTTTGGTTTTTTTGTATTTCTTTTCCTTGGGGATGGTCTTGATCCCTGTCTCCTGTACAATGTCATGAACCTCCATCTATAGTTCATCAGACACTCTGTCTATCAGATCCAGTCCCTTAAATCTATTTCTCACTTCCACTGTATAATTGGAAGGGATTTGATTTAGGTCATACCTGAATGGTGCAGATGACACCCCCCTTATGGCAGAAAGTGAAGAGGAGCTAAAAAGCCTCTTGATGAAAGTGAAAGAGGAGAGCGAAAAAGTTGGCTTGAAGCTCAACATTCAGAAAACGAAGATCATGGCATCTGGTCCCATCACATCATGGGAAATAGATGGGGAAACAGTAGAAACAGTGTCAAACTTTTATTTTGGGGGGCTCCAAAATCACTGCAAATGGTGACTGCAGCCATGAAATTAAAAGACACTTACTCCTTGGAAGAAAAGTTATGACCAACCTAGATAGTATATTCAAAAGCAGAGGCATTACTTTGCCAACTAAGGTCCATCTAGTCAAGGCTATGGTTTTTCCTGTGGTCATGTATGGATGGGAGAGTTGGACTGTGAAGAAGGCTGAGTGCTGAAGAATTGATGCTTTTGAACTGTGGTGTTGGAGAAGACTCTTGAGAGTCCCTTGGACTGCAAGGAGATCCAACCAGTCCATTCTGAAGGAGATCAACCCTGGGATTTCTTTGGAAGGAATGATGCTAAAGCTAAAACTCCAGTACTTTGGCCACCCCATGCAAAGAGTTGACTCATTGGAAAAGACTCTGATGCTGGGAGGGATTGGGGGCAGGAGGAGAAGGGGACAACAGAGGATGAGATAGCTGGATGGCATCACGGACTTGATGGATGTGAGTCTGAGTGAACTGCGGGAGATGGTGATGGACAGGGAGGCCTGGCGTTCTGCAATTCATGGGGTCGCAAAGAGTTGGACACAACTGAGCGACTGAACTGAACTGAACTGAACTGAATGGTCTAGTGGTTTTCCCTACTCTTCAATTTAAATCTGAATTTGGCAATAAGGAGCTCACGGTCTTTACCACAGTCAGATCCTGGTGTTGTTTTACTGTATAGAGCTTCTGCGTTTTTGGCTGCAAAGAATATAATCAATCTGATTTTGGTGTAGACCATCTGGTGATGTCTATGTATAGAGTCTTCTCTTGTGTTGTTGGAAGAGAGTATTTGCTATGACCAGTGCGCTCCTTTGGCAAAACTCTCTTAGACTTTGCCCTGCTTCATTCTTCATTCCAAGGCCAAATTTGCCTGTTACTGCAGGTGTTTCTTGACTCCCTACTTTTGCATTCCAGTCCCCTATAATGAAAAGGATATCTTTTTTGGGTGTTAGTTCTAGGTCTTGTAGGTATTCATAGAACCATTCAACTTCAGCTTCTTCAGCCTTACTGGTCAGGGCATAAAGTTGGATTACTGTGATATTGAATGGTTTGCCTTGAAACTAACAGAGATCATTCTGTCATTTTTGAGACTGCATCCAAGTACTGCATTTTGGACTCTTTTTTTGACTATGATGGCTACTCCATTTCTTCTAAGGTGTTCTTGCCCACAGTAGTAGATATAATGGTCATGTGAGTAAAATTCACCCATTCCAGTCCATTTTAGTTCATTGATTCCTAAAATGTCAACATTCACTCTTGCCATCTCCTGTTTGACCGCTTCCAATTTGCCTTGATTCATGGACCTAACATTCCAGGTTCCTATGCAATATTGCTCTTTACAGCATCGGACCTTGCTTCCATCACCAATCATATCAACAACTGGGTGTTGTTTTTGCTTTCTCTCCATCTCTTCATTCTTTCTGGAGTTATTTCTCCACTCTTCTCCAGTAGCATATTGTGCACCTACTAACCTGGGGAGTTCAATTTTCAGTGTCCTCTCTGTTTGCCTTTTCGTACTGTTCATGGGGTTCTCAAGGAAAGAATACTGAAGTGGTTTGCCATTCCCTTCTCCAGTGGACCACATTTTTTCAGAACTCTCCACCATGACCCGTCCATCTTGGGTGGCCCTACACAGCATGGCTCACAGTTTCATTGACTTAGGCAAGGCTGTGGTCCATGTGATTAGATCTTCATTACCTCCACCTATAGTTTAAGTGAAGTGAGTGAAGTTGCTCAGTCGTGTCCGACTCTTTGCAATGCCATGGACTGCAAGAATACTGGAGTGGGTTGCCATTTCCTTCTCCAGGGGATCTTCCCAACCTAGGAATTGAACCCGGGTCTCCCACATTGTTTGGAGACACTTTACCAGTCTGAGCTAACAAAGAGGCCTGTAGTTTGGCCCTAGGTAAATAGCAGGGAGGGAACACAAGTCCATCCATCAACAGAAAACTGGATTAAAGATTTACCGAGCAGGGCCCCACCCATCAAAAGAGGCAGTTTCCCCCTCAGTCCTCTCCCATCAGCAAGCTTCCAAAAGCCTCTTATCAGCAGGCAGACAGACTCAAAACCATAATCACAGAAATTTGCAATGGTATGTTATAATACAATATCTTGCAATGGTGAAACAATGTTCAAGGTAGTGCTTAATAAGTGTTTTCAGTCCTCGAAGTTGAATCTTATTTCTGAGAGTTCAGAATTGAAATCCATCATCTAAGAATTATGGGGGACTTCATAGATGTCTACACAGTAACTACAACTCAGTCCTTGACGCCTCCTAAAAATAGGTATTCAGGTGCCAGGAGTAGATCATATAGGCATTCTGTGATGACTCTAACCAGGCCAAAGAATGCCTACATTTGTCCTCAATCTATTTTTAGAAATCAATTGCTCACAACTTATGGATCTGCCAGTGAACTCTGTTAAACAGATGTTGCTTTATTTCTCTATTTTGACAAATATGTCAAGTACCATGTGCTAGCTACCAGAGAGATTACATAGAAGTAATAAGAAATAGATTAGCTTACCTTTAGCTTGGTGTTCAAAATGAATCAACTTCTCAGAGCATCCCATTTACTACATTCTTCATATCACATTGCCACTACTTCGTGGCAAATTTGTGGTCAAGATTTAAAGGCAGCCCTAGAGAAGATTTATGAGCTCACATGAAAATGAGTCCATTACCATGTCTATAACCAATTTTTCTCCAATATCTGTCCCTATAATGTACAATGGAACCCTGTAGACAATCTCTTCTGCTCTCTTACCTCTGCCCTTGTTAATTTACCATGTACAGACATTTCATTTGTATAACAGGCTGAAAAGATGTATGGTTTTATGAATGGCTGCCACATTTCTTCTCAGCAGAGTTCTACTGTGTTTCAGCAGGCAGAGCGGCTCTCTTTTACTGACGGGGTCAAAATAGGCACATCACCAGAGAGGTGAAATATCTGTGGTACAAGCTTTAGACTAATCTCATTTTTAATCAGTTACCATACTCCAAGGGGAAGATAGTCTCCAAAGCCAGCTCACACTCCAGTAGGATATCTACCTGTCCCATAAAAAGCTCCCCGATGATGATCTAAAGAGGCTTTATAAACAGATCCCCAGGTCCCCAGAAAAACAATATGAAATCATCTATACAAGATACTAGGTTACGACAACAAAACAAAAGATAGTACAAAAAAAAAAAAAAGTATTCTCCAGTGCTTTCTAATGTTTGACTGGAAATCATAAATGACCACTATTTTTGATAGTTAGTAGACTTGGATTTCCATATCCTAACAGAAACAAATCTCTTAGTTATGTTCATACACTGAAAGAGTTAGTGCAAAAGATGGTGTTTTCCTGAAATCTTATATATCACCAGTAAGGCTAAAATCAGATATCTTCTCATTCCCTCTCTTCAATTGTATTGAGGATTGCAAAAACATTTAAGCTGCAGATAAAAGAGAATAGATAAGTATTTTGCAGCATAAAAATAAACTGCCTAGTAAGTATGATCTCATAAGTAGTCTAAAATTTCTATAAGCTGGTATATGTGTTACATGTGGTTCAAAGACAGTCCTTCATTTTCCCCAATCTGGTTTTAACCTGCTGTTCAAAGGCCATAAACTCTCAAAGGGAAGTCCTCTGTAATTTTATATGAAATTTGATGACTTAGAGGCCCATGGCAGGAATTATGGAGAGAGAGTTTTCTCAACTCTAAAGCTCTGATAGAGACTAAAGCTCATTATCTGAATCTTTGACTAGTTCATTTTACAAAGCCACAAAAGAGCAAAAGCTTTCTTAACTCCTTCAGTTTCATTCTTTGGGTAATGTATTCTATTCACATTCCTAGAAATGTATGTTAGAGGCAACTAGACAGAGGGGAAGAAAGGTTAAGTATGCCCAGAATATTGGAAGGACCTATAGTAGGAAATCAGAAGTTAGAAGACTGGCCTAGTTTTTCTTGAAGACAATCCTTCAAGCTTTCCCAGGAAATAAAAAGGCTTCTAGTGAGAAGAAACAATAGACCTGAACAGCAGGAGTGTTTGGGACAGGAGCCAGAGAGCAAGAGTCACTAACAGAGAGCGGTAATTTGGAATGAATTGCTGTTTTGTGTTGTGAAGCACCAGGACACAGCTGGTGTACTGGCTAACCTGAGGATTTGTAGTGACTGCATTGAAATGGTAATGAAGTTTTTATTTTATGATTGCAGATGTTTGTGGATTATTGTTATTAAGCTTATTAGTGTAACAGTACAAATATGAGATTTTTATTTACTTGGTCTCTTATTTATGGGAGCTTTGTTAAAGTCTTCTTACCCGAAGTCAAGAAAACAAAAGCCATGCAGTAACCATAATGTGCTGAACCCACAGGCAGGCCTTGCCACGTGTGCGGGTGCACTCAGCCTAGGATTCTGCTACATGGGAGACAAATCTCGATGTTCCCATTGTAGTTGTGCCCTGGGTCATGTTGTCAAGTAATCTGCTCATAGGTAAAGCAATCAACCATTATATTAACCGTGGTTACTATCACTAATTCTGGAGTTGAATTCCCTAGTCTTACTCTGCCATTGGAAAGTGTGTAACATTAGGCACTTAACTAACTTCCACATGCCTCAGTTTCCTCCTCTGCAAAGTTAGGTTTAAAAAAAACTTACCTTTTTCATTAAGTCATTGTGAGGATTAAATGACATTATATGAATAGAGCATTTATCAATTAATAACTATTTATCAATTAGCAGTTTTTCCCAGGAGTCATGTACGGATGTAAGAGTTGGACCCTAAAGAAGGCTGAGCACTGAAGAATTGATACTTTCAAACTGTGGTGCTGGAGAAGACTCTTTAGAGTCTTTTGGACAGCAAGGAGATCAAACCAGTCAATCCTAAAGAAGATCAGTCCTGAATATTCACTGGAAGAACTGATGCTGAAGCTGAAGCTCCAGAACTTTAGCCACCTGATTTGAAGAACTGACTCATTAGAAAAGACCCTGATGCTGGGAAAGATTGAGGGCAGGAGGAGAAGGGGACAACAGAAGATAAGATAGTTGGATGGAACCACCAACTCAATGGGCATGAGTTTGAGCAAGCTCCAGGAGATAGTGAAGGACAGGGAAGCCTGGTGTGCTGCCATCCGTGGGGTCATAAAGAGTCAGACACAACTTCATGACTGAAAAACAAATTAGATGTTCCCAAAAAGATATTTTGATATAGAAGAACACATAAACCTTTTATTCAAAAGCTTTAAGACAGACAATTGTGTTGTAAACTGTATTATGTTTCAGAGTGATCTGTTTCATTAAACAGTTCAAAGAAGTTACACATATGATGCTAATATGGATAACTAGCTTTCAAGCAATATAATAAATAATATTTAGTTGTTAGGTTTTTGTTAGGCATACTAAGATCTCTTTTGATGATTCAGAAACTGTTAAAGAGTCTTCAAATTTCTCAAGATATTGTCATCGGAGAACGTTGAACAGTGTCGTGGAATAGATTGAACAGTGTTCGTGGTTCCAGCTATAAAAATTCCAGGTGGTTTGCCTTCATTATAGTTCTCTTCCTACCTAACTGTAAAGACACAGTAAATGTATAGGAAAAATAATGAGCATCTCCAAGGAATTCAGTTTCTAACTTGCTGGAATAATTTCCTTAGGTTAGAAATATCAAAATCCCTCAAAATATCCCATATGTAAAAATAGTCATTACCATTATGCACTTCAAAATTAAAATGATTACTAGTTGACCAATTAAAGAGAAGCTTCTTTCATATTGACTATTCAGCAATTCCTACCAGTGTCGAGATATGATGTTTATGATTTAGAGCCAATTTGAGACACTAATGAAGAATCCTGTGATTCACAGTTGAATATATCTGCAAGTCTAGTCATAAACTTACAGCAAATTTGTCAACTAATGAAAGTTTTCAAATGGGCATATCTTCTGTACTTTTCTTTTTTTAACAATGTAATTAAAAAAGGTTCATGGTTGGAGATTATAGAGTAATATAAGAATAATAGCTTAAGATATTTTCAAGGTTCCACTTTAAATACTGTAGTATGTAGTTATTAAATTGTTGCCTCCCTGATAGCTCACTGGTTAAGATTTCACCTGCAATGCAGGAGATGAGGGAGACACAGGTTTGATCCCTGGGTCAGGAAGATCCCCTGGAGGAGAGAATGGCAACTCACTCCAGTATTCTTGCCTGAAAAAATCCCATCAGAGGCCCCTGGCAGGCTACAGTCCATGGGATCACAAAGAATTGGGCTCGACTGAACACACACACAACAACAACAAATTATTACTGTAATGTGTTGATAACCTACTTCTTTAAACCAAGGTGTTTCCAAATGATGTTGGAAGCAATAAGAAAACACTGCATAGATTATTAAGCACTATTTTGGGAATGTGAGAATGGTAGGGAATTGGTAAGCAATTGCTGAGTTCTCAAGCACATTCATTCCCCTGAGGGACAGCTTCCATTAGGAACTGTCATAGTATCAGCATGCACCAATACCATAGGCTGTCATCAAGAAGATTTTTATGCAAAAACAAGGTCTTCAGAAATTATATTTTATATCTCATAATTATAAATTTAATTGCTTATGGTATAAATACTTCTCAATTAAAAAATAATTCACTTAAGTTCTATTCTCTATGACGAATTGTTCCAAAGTGGAATGTGTAACTTTAGGTGTTGGAGAAGACTCTTGAGAGTCCCTTGGACTGCAAGGAGATCCAACCAGTCCATTCTAAAGGAGATCAGTCCTGGGTGTTCTTTGGAAGGAATGATGCTAAAGCTGAAACTCCAGTACTTTGGCCACCTCATGTGAAGAGTTGACTCATTGGAAAAGACTCTGATGCTGGGAGGGATTGGGGCAGGAGGAGAAAGGGAAGACAGAGGATGAGATGGCTGGATGGCATCACCAACTCGATGATGGACAGGGAGGCCTGGCGTGCTGCAATTCATGGGGTCACAAAGAGTCGGACACAACTGAGCGACTGAACTGAATTGAACTGAACCTGGAGCTGCACAGAGAAAGACTTTGTGAGAACAAAGCTAACCCAGAGAAAAGCTGAGCCAAGGGATGGAAAGAGAGAGACACTGGTGACATCATTTGAGGCCTCCAGATTCACCCATGTCTGTGATTCAACCTTGGTTCTATGGGCCAATGGTTCCCAGTATGGCTTATGCCTATTGAAGCTGGACCTCTGTAGCTTAAAAACTAAGAGTATCCTGACTAATACAAGGGTCAAAACTTTTTGGAAGATGCTTCAGATATATCCATTTCCAGCAGATTCACAATGTGCACAGATGTATTGAAAGATATGAGAAAACCTGGTATAAAGAAACTCATTTATCTTTGTTAACCTACTGTTTCTAAACCCGGCTGTCAGTAGAACCCTTTTTTACCCAACAGAATATCTCTTGTGGCTCAGCTGGTAAAGAATCTGCCTGCAGTGCAGGAGACCTGGGTTTGATTCCTGGGTTTGGAAGATCCCCTGGAGAAGGGAAAGGCTACCCACTCCAGTATTCTGGCCTGGAGAATTCCATAGACTGTATAGTCCATGGGGTTACAAAGAGTGAGACACAACTGAGTGACTTTCACACTTTACTCTGAATTCCACTGAGCACATTTTGGAAGATGATGCTCTCCTAGGGCAAAGAGGAGAGAGAGTTGTCAAGACTGTATAGGGACTACTTTGTTTGACCTCAGCAGTACTCCAGAGATGCATTGAAAAGAAATCCACTAAGTGAAATAGCCTCTTCGTAGATGAGCAAGTCTCAGTGGGTGGCACCAGGGTGGAGATATGGAGACTTCCATCATCTCTTTAAATGGCACGTCATGAGGTACTGACTGTAACTGCTGGTCCTTCCTCTGCCATTTCCCAATATTTTGGTTGTTTTTCCTGACTTCTTTCCACTCCAGAATGAAGTGGAAATGAACCTGTAAGATGAAGTCATGCTAGGCCATTTGGAACTTCTTTATTTAAAGTGGCAATGATACTCATTTTTCAGGTTCCCATCACAGTTCCCAACCCTGCACTTGCCAGCTTCAACTTCTGAAATGAGTCTCAGCTCTCTTAACTTCTGCCAGGTAATAACCATCTTTTCCACAACCCCATTCAAATCTGAAGCCCTGAGAATCAGAAGAGCTGATGGTGTAAGTTTTCCAGTTCAAGTACAGGAGAAAACAAGTGTCTCAGCTTGAAAATAGAATATTCTCCAGTACCCTCCCTCTTGTTCTACTCAGGCCTCTGAGGAATTGGACAAAACCCATTCACATTGAGGAACACAGTCTGCTTTGCTCAGTCTATTGACTCAAGCTAATCTCATTCCGAAACCCTCACAGACATACCTAGAATAATGTTTAACCAAATACCTGAACATGACTCAAGGCAAATTGGAAGTGGTCAAACAGGAGATGGCAATAGTGAACGTTGACATTTTAGGAATCAATGAACTAAAATGGACTGGAATGGGTGGATTTTACTCACATGACCATTATATCTACTACTGTGGGCAAGAACACCTTAGAAGAAATGGAGTAACCATCATGGTCAACAAAAGAGTCCAAAATGCAGTACTTGGATGCAGTCTCAAAAATGACAGAATGATCTCTGTTGGTTTCTAAGGCAAACCATTCAATATCACAGTAATCCAACTCTATGCCCTGACCAGTAAGGCTGAAGAAACTGAAGTTGAATGGTTCTATGAAGACCTTTAAGACCTTCTAGAACTAATACCCAGAAAAGATGTCTTTTTCACTATAGGGGACTGGAATGCAAAAGTTGGAAGTCAAGAAACACCTGGAATAATAGGCAAATTTGTCCTTGGAGTACAGAATGAAGCAGGGTAAGGTTTTGCCAAAGGAATGCACTGGTCATAGCAAACACCCTCTTCCAACAACACAAGAGAAGACTCTACACATAGACATCACCAGATGGTCAACACCGAAATCAGATTGATTACATTCTTTGCAGCCAAAGATGGAGAAGTTCTACACAGTCAGCAAAAACAAGATCAGGAGCTGACTATAGCTCAGATCATGAACTCCTTATTGCCAAATTCAGACTTAAATTGAAGAAAGTAGGGAAAACCACTAGACCATTCAGGTATGACCTAAATGAAATCCCTTCCAATTATACAGTGGAAGAGACAGATTCAAGGGATTAGATCTGATAGAGTGTCTGAAGAACTATGGAGGGAGGTTTGTGACATTGTACAGGAAGCAGGGATAAAGACCATCCCCAAGGAAAAGAAATGCAAAAAGGCAAAACGGTTGTCTGAGGAGGCCTTACAAATGGCTGTGAATAGAAAAGAAGGGAAAGGCAAAGGGGAAAAGGAAAGATATATCCATTTGAATGCAGAGTTCCAAAAGAATAGCAAGGAGAGATAAGAAAGCCTTCCTCAGTGATCAATGTAAAGAAATAAAGGAAAACAATAGAATGGGAAAGACTAGAGATCTCTTCAAGAAAATTAGAGATACCAAGGGAATATTTCATGCAAAGATAGGCTCAATAAAGAACAGAAATTGTATGGCTCTAACAGAACCAGAAGAGTTGGCAAGAATCCACAGAAGAACTATACAAAAAAAGATCTTCATGATCCAGATAATCATGATGGGGTGATCCTTCACCTAGAGCCAGATATCCTGGAATGCGAAGTCAAGTGAACCTTAGGAAGCATCACTATGAACAAAGCTAGTGGAGGTGATGGAATTCCAGTTGAGCTATTTCAAATCCTGAAAGATGATGCTGTAATAGTGCTGCCCTCAATATGCCAGCAAATATGGAAAACTCAGCAGAGGCCACAGGACTGGAAAAAGTCAATTTTCATTCCAATCCCAAAGAGAGGCAATGCCAAAGAATGCTCGAACTACGGCACAATTGCACTCATCTCTCATCCTAGTAAAGTAATGCTCAAAATTCTCCAAGCCAGGCTTCAACAGTACATGAACCATGAACTTCCAGATGTTCAAGCTGGATTTAGAAAAGACAGAGGAACCAGAGATCAAATGGCCAACATGGGTTGGATCATTGAAAAGGCAAGAGGGTTCCAGAAAAACATCTACTTCTGCATTATTGACTACGGCAAAGCCTTTGACTGTGTGGATCACAACACACTGTGGAAAATTCTTAAAGATGAGAATACCAGACCACCTGACCTGCCTCTTGAGAAGTCTGTATGCCAATCAGGAAGCAACAGTTAGAACTAGTCATGGAACAACAGACTGGTTTCAAATGGAAAGGAATATGTCAAGGCTGTATGTTGTCACCCTGCTATTTAACTTATATGCAGAGTACATCTTGATAAACCCTGGGCTGGATGAAGCACAAGCTGGAATCACAATTTCCGGGGGAAATATCAGTAACCTCAGATATGCAGATGACACCACCCTTATGGCAGAAAGTGAAGAAGAATTAAAGAGCCTCTTAATGAAAGTGAAAGAGGAGAGTGAAAAAGTTGGCTTAAAGCTCAACATTCAAAAAACAAAGATCATGGCATCTGGTCCCATCACTTCATGGGAAATAGATGGGGAAACAGTGGAAACAGTGTCCGACTGTTTTTGGGCTCCAAAATCACTGCGGATGGTGATTGTAGCCATGAAATTAAAAGACGCTTATTCCTTGCAGGCAAAGCTATGACCAACCTAGACAGCTGGTTAAAAAGCAGAAACATTACTTTACCAGCAAAGGTCTGTCTAGTCAAGGCTATGGATTTTCCACCTTGCAATGCATGGGTTGCAGGTTCAATCCCTTGTCAGGGAACTAAAATCCCACATGCCGCAGAGTGACTAAGCCCACACAAGGCAACTAGAAAATCTATGCACTGCAATAAAAGGTCCCACATGATGCATCAAAGATCTGCATGCCACAGCTGAGTCCCAAAGCAGCCAAATAAATAAATTTTTTTAATTTTATTAAAGTAAAAATCATAATCACAGGATCTTCAGATACTTTTATGAAATTTGTAATGTCCCTGTCCCACATCCCTATTCAACATAATCAGCACTAAATATATGACTCTCGAATTTTAAAATGATTTATAATTTACTTAGTACTTGTACTTTTTCAAGCTAAAGAAACTTCAATAATTTCTTATTTGTTTGCATCCTGAGAGTAAGAATAAGAACACTAGATATTTGTATAATCTAAATTTGAGAACTCTTCAATAATTCCCCATTCAATTTATTTTATCTTTAGATGAAAGGTAAATCAGTGTTAAGTGTTTTAATCAGCTGTTCAAAAAGGCATCATATGACTCCTCTTCTGAGTGACATAGAAAATAAATATTTGGCTGACATTTATAGTCCTGAAGATTGTTATTTAAGAGCCTTATGCAGTTCATTCTCTGGGTTTTCAATACATTCTTGCTGCCTGATTGATTTTGAAGGGTATAAATGTTCTCTTACTGGTGAGAAATTCTACAATTTGTTGTCATGAAATTTGTGTTCTGCTTTTTATTCCCTTTCTTTTTTTTTTCTGAAAAGCCTCCTTATATTTGCTAGTACCAGCAATAGAAACAACACAGAAGTTCAGGTCTGGAAATATGAGTCCTTAAGAGGCACATAAAAAAAGTATTACCCAATGGCAGGTGGTGTGAGTGTATGATACAGAGTCAAAATTAATGAAACAATACTGGTCAAAAGTTCCTAAAACTTGGAGAATCTAGGGTATATAGCTCCTAATGAATAACTGTATTCTTGTGATAACAGTCATCTGAATGATTTTTACTAATCTATGATTTATGGATTGTAGTGAAATGTCAGAAGATGATTAGCACTTCCTTAGGCTCAATTAAAAAATCCAATTTGAAGTATCAGTAAAGACACAAGTCTTACTCAAAAGTGGCAGTTATTCATGGGCTTTGTTAGACTCTGGGTGGTTTTTTAAGACATAAACATCTTGGTAGATGTTGCAGGAGATCTCTGTTTCTAAGCAAGGTTTCCGCATTGTTGATCCTTGGCTTTATCTCTTCTAATCCAAGAACCAGTTTACTTTCTTTTTTCCTCCTCTCTCCCTTCTCCCTTCCCTTCCCCCACTCCCCCGCCTGTCATCTCTCACACTCCTCCTCTCCTCTCCCCAAGAATTTCTTGTCTCTACATCTGTGTCTCTTTTGCTGTCTCGCATATAGGGTTATCATTACCATCTTTCTAAATTCCATATATAAGACTTTTGGACTCTGTGCGAGAGGGAGAGGGTGGGATGATTTGGGAGAATGGCATTGAAACATGTATACTATCATGTAAGAAACGAATCGCTAGTCTAGGTTCGATACAGGATACAGGATGCTTGGGGCTGGTGCACTGGGATGACCCAGAGAGATGATATGGGGAGGGTGGTGGGAGGGGGGTTCAGGGTTGGGAACTCATGTACACCCGTGGTGGATTCATGTCAATATATGGCAAAACCAACACAGTATTGTAAAGTAAAAAAATAAAATTTAAATTAAAAAAAAAAGAATTTCATGTCTCCACAGTAGATCCTTGTTGAATCTTAAAGATACAATGATGAATACTATAGTATCCCTAAATTTAAGATGCTTATAGAATGTCATAAAAAAGAGATGGAATTCAGAGTGTAAATCACTGATTACTTAGGCAGATTAAAGCAGGTTATAAAATTTATCAGAATGGAAAAAAGTTCAGCAAGTTTCAGTGATAGGAAAAAGTAAAGAAATTTATTCTAAAGTTGAAATTATATATGTTCAAATAAATTGAGGCTGATCAATGTCAATCACTTATTGAAACTGCTCAATTTCTAAGGCTTGACTATTTTATAATGGGAGAAAATCATAAAGCACACATTCATAATACCCAAATCCTGATATACATTATATTTGACCATCAGAAATACTTTATTATTTAAAATATAGCAAAGAATTTTACTACTACTTTGAGTGTGTAACCATATTTGAGTAACATTCATTTTTTAAAACTAAAATGCATACTGATTCTTGTATGAATTTATAACTATGTTTTTATTATATATTCAAGAAATCTTTTTTCTCATGGTTAATTTCTTTAACAAATATTTATTGACTATCTCCTATCTGCCAAGCACTGTGTCTGCAATAAAATTAATAAAAAGACATGGTCTCAGTCCTCATAAGACTTGAATACTGGTAAATAGTCTCAAATAGTGTAATATAAATCATTGGCAAAATAGAGTTCCCTTCAGAAAAAATGCATTTTATAACAAACTTGGCTAAAATGCAAATATCCCAGTAAATAGGGCATGACTGCCTCTGGTGTTTTAGAACCGCAGTTCTGAAACCACAAAACACAGGCTTAAAGTGAAATGGACTCAGTTCAAATTCAGCTCTGAACCTTCTTGAATCTCTGACTCCATCTTTAGAAACAGAATAATAATCTCAACTTCACAGGCCTATTATGAAAATTATATGGTGGGTGTACAAGGATGATCTGACACCCAAAAAGTGGTAGCTCAAGATACAGCTGCTACTTCTGTTTGTGTTTTGTTTTGTAACCAAACCAGAAGATTGAATTGAGGTCAAATAAAACCTCAGTGCTTGCAAAGTGGTATGCCCTGGTATATTTGTGTACTTATGATTGACTGAGGGATAGCTGGATTTTTTTTTAATTTAAATACTCTTGTTTGTTAAGTCTTTCTAAGCTATAAGAACCATTATTCTTTAATACATTCAGTATAGTCTGAGAATAATGTGGTATTTTCACACATAAGAAACTCTGGATCCTAAATTAAAGGATGCTGGATTAGTAATACTTGAACCTATGACTTTCGATGTGTTTGTGTGTGTGTAACAGTGTGTGTGTATAAGGGGGTGTGTGTGTTTGAGGACCTTTCAGTGCCTCTGTGCCTGGATCATTATGATGAATTAATGGATTAGTAACGAAAATGTTGATACAGCAAGAGTCAAGCTGAAAGTGAATTCTCAGGAACATTCTCTGATATCTGTAATTGCTTTTAGAACAAATAGGAAGTGTTCCATGCATCTGTTGATGATGGTAGAATCCCTTATTTTACTTCTTCCCATTCATCAAAAACGTCATAATCAATTACAAATTGTGAGTTCCTATAGTCCAGTTGAGATTCTTCTAACTGACACAAATTAACAACTTGCTCCTCTCCTTCCCAAATCATTTGACTTGCATCACCAAATGTCTGATGAGGATATTTAGATGTTTGTTACTTCTGATAGTGGTAAAAGGATCACTCAAAATTAGAATTTAGGAGTGTCTCATTCACTTGAAAAGAAATGTAGTCTTAAAGCATTTAAAATTAAATTATTTGGAAATCACCCAGAAAAGACTAATAAGTGGTAACTTTTTCATTAGTTTCTGCTACAGAATTTACTATTTTTTGTATATATGCTCACATATTCCTTTCTCTTTATTCCAATAAAATGTGTTAATTGTAACAAAGTTAATCAACTGTAAAATTGATCAAACTAAAATTTCTAAAATGAAACTTTACCTATTCTTTCTACAAAAAAAAAAAAACGGTAACAAATCTTTAAAATCACATATAAGAACCAATTTCAAACATAGGATTTCTTTTTCCATTACATTTCCTAGTCAGAGCAGCCACATGTCATTATTGATTCATTTTTATAAGACGCACATTTCACAGATGTTCATAGACTCTTTTGTCCTTAAACGGCTTTATCAAAAGATGTATTACATGTAAATCTGTATCATTAAAAAAATCTTTTACTTTCTTGACCTGATCTTTTCCCACCCTCACTTCCTTCATAAAGAAATTTTTAAGGAGAAAGGGTCACAGGAAATAGTTGTGGGGGCATCTCAAAAAAATAAAAAAGCAGTTCATCTAGCCACTGATGGTTGCTTATTTAGCATATAGGTGACCAGACTCTATCTGGACATCTATCTCTTACCACTGTCTAACACTTAGAATGATTTCAAGGGAGTACCTCATAGATGAGAGCTGTTATTTGTCTCTGAGGAGCTCATCCTATTTGACAGGGCTTTTATTTTTTTTTTAATCACTCCTGCAAAAGAAAGCACAAATGCAATATCTCTGTTTTAAAAGGCTGGGAGTCAGGAGGGGGTGTGAAAGCACACGAAGAGGCCAGGTCAAAGACCATGCTTACACGCTCAGCCCTGGCACTATGATGTGTTTTGTGTCTGTGTGTATATGTAGTCAGATGTCCATTTCTGTCTTTGCATCTCTGTTGCAGGATTCCACTGTTCTGTGCCTCTCGACCTGATTTCTTTTAGTCACTTCACCAAGCAATTCTTGTAAAGCTAATGTCCCCTTCTCTTGCCTTGTACTTCTGAGGTGTTCTTTACCAGTCTATCTTGTACAAGCCATGGATTTCTTCCTTGTCCTGAATCTTGGATTCTGCTTCACTAAAATATGGCAGACTTGGGTGAACAGATTTGGTCTGATTGTTCAAAATGCCCTGGCGGGCGTGGCAGCTTGACGGTAACTTCAAGAGGGTAGTGAGAGGGGAGACGTCTGATGAAGAATGCAAAGATGCCCTAGACGTGTGGCAGTAGCTTTTATATACACTCTGACAAGAACCATCTAGTTTCTACCATGACCAAGGCAAAGGCTAAAGGGATGATACTGCCCCCTCATCAGCTACACAGTCAACAGACCCTTACTGAGCACCACTGACCAGATACTGTGCAGAACCATATGCATGCATGTCTGCTAAGTCACTTTGGCCACGTCCGATTTTTTGCAACCCTATGGACTATAGACCACCAGGCTCCTCTGTCCAAGGGATTCTCCAGGCAAGAATCCTGGAGTGGGTTGGCATGTCCTCCTCCAGGCTGAACTGTATACTGAATGCAAAAACAAAAGAGGCCATGTTCTACCTTCTTGAATTTGAAATGCTGCTCAGCAGAAGAGGTAAGCATGCAAACATACCCAGTTGTAAAGGGATATATGTTATAGTAAACTATAAGTTTCTTAAATGGTTATGAGAGTATAGCTGTTGCTGCTGCTGCTAAGTCACTTCAGTCGTGTCTGACTCTGTGCAACCCCATAGATGGCAGCCCACCAGGCTCCTCTGTCCCTGGGATTCTTCAGGTAAGAACACTGGAGTGGGTTGCCATTTCCTTCTCCAATGCATGAAAGTGAAAAGTGAAAGTGAAGTCACTCAGTTGTGTCCGACTCTTCGAAACCCCATGGACTGTAGCCTACCAGGCTCCTCTGTCCATGGGATTTTCCAGGCAAGAGTACTGGAGTGGGGTGCCATTGCCTTCTCCGATGAGAGTATAGAGAATCGAGTAATCCCATTCATTCATATATGTGATTTACTCTCCTTCTCCCCGTTTTGGGCTGCCTGAAGGTATTGTCTAATCGAATGTCATCTGTGTAAAATTTCAGTTCATGGAGGGCAGCAAGAAGAGTCATAAAATATCATTTTCTCTGGATCATTCCTTTCCACTCAATAAAGCCCCCTCATTTGAAGGGCCCCTTGCCCTGTTGCCTGACGGCTAGTGTTTCCCAAATCTGGAAACTCTCACTAGAACACTAGCACTTGTGGGCAGACTGAACCAGAAGCGTCACAACCTTTTCAACGAACACTCTGACAAGTCTTAATTCTGGGGAGGAGATAGAGCTCTGGGTATCATTGACAAGATAAAGCACTAGCTCTGCGGGGGGGCAGGGTTTGTGGGTTGGTAGTTCCCATCTATGAGTAGTCATTTAAGTGAAAAGACAGTTTTGATTTATTAGAAAGAAAAGTGACTGGCAAAGTTTACCAAGAATGTATTAGCATAAAATAACAACCCTCAATTTATAAGTGATGTATCTGAAAAGTGACAGATGGGTAATCCTGACTTGGTCAGCAATACTTGAGTAATCAAAAGCTGGCAGATATTCTGAAATACCCACTCGTGGATGGCAGGAGATTTAAGCATCTCTCAATGTTCTGGGAGCATGTTCACTCAGATTAGTGCATCTGTCAAACTGGTTGGCAACATGCCAAAGTCAGAAAGGATTGATACCAATAACGCACTGGGAACTAAGATGGTTTTGTTTTGGTTTTTTATAGTGCATAGATACCAATTTGGTATTATGCAACCAGTAAGACATGAAAGGAAAAGAGAATTTTATCAGCCAAAGGAAAGAGAATTTCATCAGCTCTTGCATATTGTGGTACCAAGATTGATGCTGGATAACTTTAATTTCATTTCTTTTCCAAAGAAGCTTTCCATTCTTCAGAGGCAAGATTTTTACTCTTTTGGCTGATTTTCTAATTCTGAAAGTTCACAAAAGATTTGAAATCACATTATCTGCAGAAGGACCCAGAGAAGACTAGGAAAATTTTTTCTCGTAAAAAGTTTAGTAAGTAGTCAATTTGAGGGAAGATAAATTAGTGAGCCATTATGGAAAACAGTATGAAGTTTTCTCAAAAACCTAACAATAGAACTACCATGAAGTGAAAAAAGTAAAAGTGTTAGTCGCTCAGTTGTGTCTGACTCTTTGCAACTCTGTGGACTGTAGCCTACCAGACTCCTCTGTCCATGGAATTCTTCCAGGCAACAATACTGAAGTTGGTAGTCATTCCCTTCTCCAGGACATCTTCCCAACCCCAGGACTGAACCTGGGTCTCGTGCATTGCAAGCAGAATCTTTACCATCTGAGCCACCAAGGAAGCCTAAGAACTATCATATGACCTAGCAATTCCACTCTTGGGTACATATCTGGAAAAAAAAAAAAAAAAACACTAATTTGAAAAGATATATGGGCCCCAATGTTCACAGAGTGTTATTTACAGTTGCCAGAATATAGAAGCAACCTCAGTGTCTGTCAACAGATGAATGGATAGAAACGATGTGGTATATATATTCAATGGAATACTACCCAGCTCTCTCTCTCTCTGTCTATATATATATATGTATATATATAATGAAATTTCATTATTTGCAATGAATTTGAAGGGTATTATGCTAAGTGAAATAAGTCAGGCAAAGAAAAATACTGTATGATATCACTTAATGTGGAATCTAAAAGCTACAACAAATTAGTATATAGCAAAAAAGCAGACTCACAGATATAGTGAGCAAGCTAGTGATTACTAGTTGGAAGAGGGAAGGGGGGTGGGCAAGTTAGGAGTAGGAGATTAAGAGGTAAAAACTACTAGGTATAGAATAAATAAGCTACAAGGATACAGCATACAACACATGGAATATAGCCAATATTCTGTAATAACTATAAATAGAGTATAACCTTTCAAATTTGTGAATCGCTATGCTATACACCCTATAACTTGTGTAATATCCTATATCAACAATTTTTAAAAGTGAATAGTTGATCTGATATCCCAAGAAGTAGTAAATTACCATGGCCTTAAGTTTTTAAACGCTAAGTAGAGTTTCCCCTGATCAGTATAGAAATTAATAAATTCCTCTTGAATTCCAACAGTGTTCATTATGGCAATCATGAGAGAGCACTCCTTGTTAATGGGAGCTTCTCTTGTGGCTCAGCTAGTGAAGAATCCACCTGCAGTGCAGGAGACCTGGGTTTGATCTGTGGGTTGGGAAGATCCCCTGGAGAAGGGCTAGGCTACCCACTCCAATGTTCTTGCCTGGAGAACCCCCATGGACAGAGGAGCCCGGCAGGCTCCGTGGGGTTGCAAAGAGTCAGACACAACTGAGCGACTAAGCACAGCATATAGCACCCATGGCTGAAAACTGCATCCTTCCTTGCAGCATATCTCTTCTTTAGAGTCATTCGTCCACATCAGCTGCGAGAAAAAGTATTCACAGTATGAGTAAAGCAAATACACACGCACACAGACACAGACACACACACACACACACACACACACACACACACACTTGGTTTATTGAACCTAAGTTGATCCTGACAAAAGAAGAAATTTTCATATTTTTGAACATTTCACTAATATATACCTGCACACTAATCAAACCTTTGGTAAAATTCATTTCTTGCATTAGAAATGTGTCTATGAAGGACCTCATGTATTCAGTGACCTAGTTTTTTCTTTTTGTCTAATGACCAAAATCTCATATTCCCAATCATTGAATAGTCTGAGCTCTCTCAAGGGTTATGGATCTATCTATAAGAAAGGAAACACTCAGCATAGGAGTGGTATATTAGGGTTCTCCAGAGGAACAGAACCAATAGCAGATACAGATTGATAGACAGACAGACAAATAGATGTATACCTACACATGTAAAGCAACTCACACAGTTGTGGAGCCTAAGAAGCACCCACAATCTGCCATTAGTAAGCAAGAGACCCAGAAAAACCTGTGGTGTATTTTGATCTAAGTTTACAGGTTCAAGAACAAGGAGTGAAGACATCTGAGGGCAGGAGAAAAAAAGGTGTCCAAGCTCAAGCAAAGAACAGATTCTCCCATCCTTCATCTTTTTGTTCTATTCAAACCTTCAATAGACTGTATGATACCCACCCACATTGCTGAGGGCAATCCTGTATACTCAGTCTATCACTTCAAATGCTAACATCTTCTGAAAACACTCTCATAGATACACCCACTAGTAATGCTTTATCAGCTATCTGGGCATTCCTTAGCCAAGTAAAATTACCCATTACAGGCGGTGTTATCAGCTTCATTAACAACATCACTTCTGACACTCACAGCCTTTTATGTGGCTGGCAATACGCTAAGCATTTCATTGGCATGATATCAGTTAGTCCTCTCAACAATTCAGTGTGGCAAGTGCTATATAATAATTATCTCCATTCTTTAGATTAGGAAATTGAGGCTTAGAGAAATTCAGTAGCTTGTCTGCGATCACAAGGTAAGGGGCAGTACCAGCACTGAACACGCAGGTCTGCCTGACATCTAAAGACCACACCCACACCCTTCATCCTCTAACTGACCCACGTCCAACTTGGAAATAGGTGCTTAGCTATTTTCAACCATCCTACATGTATAAAACATATGTGAAAGTCAAGTGATACTAATCTTATTTGGTTAAATAAACAACATGATTTATAGACTTTGTCCAATAGAAAGCTTTCTTTACTTTACTTATTATTTATACCTTATTTTGCCATAAAGATAAAACTAAGGTTTAGTACTAAAAAATACGTCTTCATAAAAATCAGCTGGTCAGAAACCAATACAGCTTAAACAGAAGATGTTTGAAGCAGAGTTACGCTGACTGTCATGCACTTCTGTCGTTAGAAAGCTTCTTTCTTCCCAGCGCCTAATGGGAAAGCATTAAGTTGACCTCAGCTCCAAGTTCCCCAGGGTTTGGCAGGCCATCTCTTCCTAAGGGCTGGTATGACCACACAAACAGTTCCAACAGCTGCCTTGGGACTAGGCCACTTCGGGTGTGGCCGTTGAGACCAGTGTGGGTGGTTGCAGTTAGCAGACCATAGAGCCAGGTTCCTGCAATGGTCCTCTCAGAATCCAGATGGTCAAGAGGGTTCTCTTCCATTCCTTCCACACACCCCACTTCATCCAGAAAAGCTGGTTGGAGACAGGGAGGTTTCCATTCCAGCTAGAAGAACAAGTTGAGGAGAAAATTCCACACAGTGTGGGGGCGTGCCAGCCTTCCAAGCAGCCCGCCTGCTGACTCCCAGGAGCGTCTGTCAATATCCATGTCAGCCTTCATCCCACGGTGGTGACTCAGCCAGGACTTGCTCTGCTGTGGTGGTGGGCCTGTCCTTTTCGTTCCTCCAAGGGTTTCCTAGGAGTCGAAGGAGGATATGCAGATGACAGGGAAGGTTTCACAGTCAGCAAAGAACGGAGCACTCTTGTTTTTATCAGGAGTGATGAGTCAAAATGCAGCTCTTATCCCAGGAGGCTCACTGGGGAAGTCAGAAAGTGAAGTGCATGGGGTTTCACATTAGGGGGAAAAGAGTTCGCAGAGCTGTTCGAAAACCCGGAGGGAGATAGAAGCTGAAGAATCTTTTCTACTTACCTGTAGAGGCGACTTCTGGTACTTTATGTATTATTTAGGGCCCTTAAAATCTGAGATAATTCATTAAAAATGTATTTCATATTCGAAGTTTCAGAACAGTAACTCAAAACATTTCCGAAATTACTCTTTTTACTTACATGGTGTTTTGCCCCTACCACAAAGTGAACAGTCCAGATACAGTAACCCTCCTAAAATAATTGACTCCTACCTCCAACCCTGCTTTGAATATTCAGACACACAGCTGCAGGAGTGAAGCGAGAAGCAGGAAACCTGACAGTGAAAAAATTGTGTTTTACACCAACTCAGGCACTCTGGGGGTTGGGAGATGTGTTTTCCAGAGTGTTAGACATACTTCTTCAGTCCTAATTGAGAGGGTTGTTATCAGCATCTTGTAATTGCAAATGCCGAATTTAAACATAAATTTAAATTAAACAGGAATGAAGAAAGAAAAATACAAACACACTCGGTAGAAGAACTTCAAATTCCTAGATTTATCTGCATTGATTTATGTGTTAGTGATCTAGGTCCATATATGGATATTGCATTCTCAACAGTCAAAGAATAATGTGAACGTTAGAATCATAAAGATCAAAGTCAGATCTAGATCCTATGACACTAAAGCATTTCAAATGACCTTGGATGAATCACTTATGTACTTGAAGTCATGGGTCCTCACCTAAAAAATGAGGAAGAAGAACACCTACAGGCAGGTATTATTATAATATCTAATACAGTTAGAAAATGTACGCTCCCACCAGTTTGTATATTTCATGAGAGCAGATAATCTGAGGTTTTGGGGTTTCTCCCCCTCCAGTTGCTATGTCTTCTTCAGTACCTAAGACATTGCCCAGCATTCAAATATTTGTTGAGTGAATGAATACTAAACACACACAAAAAGGAGATTCTATATGTGAAATATCTGTCCTGTATTTAACTAATAATTTTTTTTTCTTTCATTCATCTCCACCTGGCTCCACCTTCATTCCTACCATACTAATTCAAATGCTTAAGTCTGAATTATTTTGATTCAATTCATCTAATAAATTTATGTTCAGATATTCTTACAGATTTAAACTAAGAATTATATTTTACTCTTTCTTTGCTATTATTCCTCTTAACAAATTAATTAGCAGGTTTATTTTTTGTTTCTTTGCTTCACACTATTTTTTGCTAGGCATACAAAGCCACAATTCTTTTTAACACTTCAATTTTTCTCTTTGCTGCATACACTCAAACCTTAGTTCTCTATACCAGGGTTTGGTGAACTTTTTCTGTAATGGACCAGAAATATGTACTTTATATTTTGATGATCATGCAGTCTGAGTTATCATTAGTTAACTTTAACAGGAATATTAATTTAACCTCCAGAATATGTCTCAGATTCATCCACTTTTGTCCACCTCCACTGTCATTATCTAATCTAAGCTGCAATACCCCAAATGAACTCTTGCAATAAATAACCTCCTAACTGATGTTTTCCATTTTGCTGTGTCCTTGCAATCCATAGCTGGATCTCAAGTCTCATCTTGTGCTATTTTCTTCTCTCTTTCCCATGCTCCAAGCATCCAGACTTCCTTTCTGTTCCTCACATTTCAAGCTCTCTCTGGTCTCAAGCTTCATGCTTGTTATTCGTCCTGCCTAGGAGTGCTTTCACTCTGGGTCTTGTGCAGTTCCCACACACACACCTGCTCAAACACACTTCTCCAGAGATGCTTTCCCTGTTTACCACTTTTTCCCTGCACATTTCTTCATATTTTTATTTGTTCACTGATTTAACCTAGGCTAAACCTGGCTCCACCACTTACCCGCTTGAGAACTTGGACAATGTATTTGGTATCTTCACCTATAAGATAAGGGTAATAATCAGACCGGTCTCACAGAGCTGTGAAGAATAAATGAGATATTAGGTGAGAAAAGCTCTGAACATTACCTAGAACATGTACTTGCTCAATATCAGTTATATCTATTATTTTTATTATCATATTCACCTGAAAGAATATATGTTCCTTGAGGTCAGGGACTGCATCTGTTTTTTCATCATCGCTTTGCTAGTGCCAGCACTGTGCTGGCACTAAGTCATCAGTAAATGTCTGCTAAATAAATAAGTGTTACCTAAATGGGCCACTTAGATAAATAAGTGTTATCTAAATGTATGGATGTGAGAGTTGGACTGTGAAGAAGGCTGAGTGCCGAAGAATTGATGCTTTTGAACTGTGGTGTTGGAGAAGACTCTTGAGAGTCCCTTGGACTGCAAGGAGATCCAACCAGTCCATTCTGAAGGAGATCAGCTCTGGGATTTCTTTGGAAGGAATGATGCTAAAGCTGAAACTCCAGGACTTTGGCCACCTCATGTGAAGAGTTGACTCATTGGAAAAGACTCTGATGCTGGGAGGGATTAGGGGCAGGAGGAGAGGGGGACAAGAGAAGATGAGATGGCTGGATGGCATCACCAACTTGATGGACGTGAGTCTGGGTGAACTCCAGTAGTTGGTGATGGACAGGGAGGCCTGGTGTGCTGTGATTCATGGGGTGGCAGAGTCAGACACGACTGAGCGACTGAACTGAAATGGGCCACGTGTATTTCAGATTAAGAGCTTCTTATAAATACACATGCATGTTTAAATGGTGGTGGTGGTTTAGGTGCTAAGTCGTGTCCAACTCTTTCCAACACTGTGGACTATAGCCCACAAATCTCCTCTGTCCATCAGATTTCCCAGCAACAATACTGGAGTGGGTTGCCATTTCCTTCTCCAGGGACTTCCTTCACAACCCAGGGATCTAAACAGAGTCTCCTGCATTGCAGGCAGATTCTTTACCAATTGAGCCACCAGGAAAACCCTGACCTTGTTTAAATATGCTTAGTTAGTTAGCTGCAATAACTACCTGAAGTTAAGAAAGAAAAGAGAAATTGCTCTTTGACAACTTCTCACCAGCTCCACCACTACTACCCTGGCCAAGCCACTGGTATTATCTCAGTTCAGTTAGGTTAAGTCGTTCAGCCATGTCCACCTCTTTGTGACCCCACAGACTATAGCACACCAGGTCTCCCTGTCCATCACCAACTCATGGAGTTTACTCAAACACATCCATTGAGTTGGTGATGCCATCCAACCGTCTCATTCTCTGTCATCCCCTTCTCCTCTAACTTTCAATCTTTCCCAGCATCAGGGTCTTTTCAAATGAGTCAGCTCTTCACATCAGGTGGCCAAAGTATTGGAGCATCAGCTTCAACATCAGTCCTTCCAATGAACATTCAGGACTGATTTCCTTTAGGATGGACTGGCTGGATCTCCTTGCAGTCCAAGGGACTCTCAAAAGTCTTCTCCAACACCACAGTTCAAAAGCATTAATCCTTCAGCACTCAGCTTTCTTTATAGTCCAACTCTCACATCCATACATGACTACTGTGAAAACCATAGCCTTGACTAGATGGACCTTTGTTGGCAAAGTAATGTCTCTGCTTTTTAATATAATTCTAGGCTGATCATAGCTTTTCTTCCAAGGAGTAAGCGTCTTTTTATTTCATGGCTTCAGTCACCATCTGCAGTGATTTTGGAGCCCCCCAAAATAAAGTCTTTCACTGTTTCCTCTGTTTCTTCATCTATTTGCCATGAAGTGATGGGACTGGGTGCCATGATCTTTGTTTTCTGAATGTTGAGCTTTAGCCCAACTTTTTCACTCTCCTCTTTCACTTTCATCAAGAGGCTCTTTAGTTCTTCGCTTTCTGCCATAAGGGTGGTGCCATCTGTGTGTCTGAGGTTATTGATATTTCTCCCGGCAATCTTTGGGCCGTTTCTCTGAGGCCAATTCTTGGAGTCCTGGCAGCTTATGTCATGGCTACAGTCCGATCACCATGTAGTTAACTTCTTCCACTTGCTGGGGGTTTCAGTACCTATAACAGCTCCCAGGTTATGGCTCGGAATATTATCTATGGCCCTTGAGGAGGAACTAAAAGGTCCTTGACTTTGCTTAATGACTAAACTATTATTATTTACCTCCTTTGGCTGTTTTCCTTTGTTTCTGCATTTTCTCACTTCTCTGATTGAATTTACTGTTTTGCTAAAGTTTTCCCACAGACGAAATGCAAGTTGAGAACACAGTAGTGACCGCTAAGTGTGTCTAACGCTACAGTTACGACTAACACAAGCTGCAGGTTAAGGAGAAGGAGCATAGTACACATTGTACATGCCTGACAGTAAAATAATAACTGAGGGAAAGAAAGTGAGTAGAATTGTAAACTCTTCCATCTGCAATAGTCAAGAGCCAAATGCTATAATTTAAAACTGACTTTTAAGCATACGTAATCTTACAAAGCAGAATATTAAGAAAGGTCATTGATTAACTTTAGACAGTGAAAGAGAGAGAAACAAGAAAATGATAGTAAAAAAAAAAAACTATCTTTATCATCAAAAAAAGAAACTAATAGAGTCCATTTGAAGAAGATTAGGACCAATGACATTATATACGATATAATTATGAAAAAATTAAAATAAAAACATATACCTCCTTAAGTCTCTGTAAAATTTCACATTGAAAATAAATAGCAGAGATGATATGGGGTGGAAGGTGGGAGGGGGATTCAGGATTGGGAACTCACGTACATCCATGGTGGATTCATGTCAATGTATGGCAAAACAAATACAGTATTGTAAAGTAAAATAAAGTAAAAATAAAAATTAAAAAAAGAAAGAAATAGCAGACAAAAAAATCACACAGTAATAGACTTTTTTTTAAGGTATAAAAGAAAAACATGATGTAATAACAAAGCTAAGACCCAACACTTCCATCAAATCAATAAATGTAAATTGTCTTGATGCTGTTTTTACAGATTAAATCACAATTTAATCTAATTTACTCCATTCCAGACACAAGGAAAAAACTTAAATTTTCTTAAAATAAAAGCAAAAGCTAAGGTCTGCCAAACAAAAATAAAAATATAAAGCAGAAATCAAAATCTTAATATCAAACAAAATGAAAGTCAGAACAGTTTTAACTAAAACAAAGAAAAGAACTTAATAATGCCAAAGTGTTAAATTTCCAGTAGATACTATAATTAAGTATATCTATGCAAGAAATAACAGCATCCATTGAGCAGAAATTACAGGAGCTCTAAAGACAGATAAACACAAACATGCTAACATTGGGAGACTTCCAATTCATCTCTCCAGTGCATGATTAATCAGGCAGAAAAAAATAACTAAGGATACAATGACCTAAATATCACAATTGCTATAATGCAGATGATTGCTATACTATAAGCATCATAACCTGAAAATAGAGAATGCAGTTCTTTTCCCCAAAATGACCAGTAGAAAAATTTAATAAAATCTAAAAAAATATAATCATAGAAATAACATTCTTTGATCACACCAACTAGAAACTAGTCACACTATTGATAATGGTGCAGATATTCTAAATAATATATTAGCAAAAAGAAACTAGGAGCTGACTTTAAAAAGCAAAAACAAACAAACAAAAAAATTGTTTCCAAATGAGATCATAATGGTTCAATACTAGAAACTCTTTGACAAATCTAAAGAAAAAAATTATAGGACTTCTCCATAGATGCTGAAAAAGCACTGGACAAAATTTATCAGCCTTTCCTGATATAACAGAGAGACAAAACAACCAAGAAAATATTGAAATAGAAGCAGGAGGCTACCTTGTCACAGTGAAATGTATTTAATTCACAACAAAGCATCAGAATGCTTCTGACTTTTATGGAAATGTCTTCACTGTTGTCGGCTAGTATCCACTAACATCACTGCTATATAACATTGTGCTGGAATTTTTAGTCAATACCATTATCCAAGAGAAAAAGATTATAAATATAAAAATTGGAAGAGATGAGTTAAAAATATTACTAATTGTAGATGACATGGTAGTATGTTTAGAAGATTCAAGAGATTTTATTAAAAGTTATAACAAGCAATAAGAGAATTCAGCAATAATGAAGTGCAAAATCAATGTGCAAATCAGTCATTTTTATATATTCAAACAACCAGTTAGAAGATTTAATTGGAGAAAAGAGTTCATATACAACAGCAACAGAAAAGATAAAATACATAAACATGATATCAACAAAAATGTGAAACCTGTTAAAAATTTAAAAATAATACTGACGGCCACAAAATAGCCTTTTTATAAATAGGAAGACCATGGTGTTAAGTAAGAAGCCTCAATATCATAAATGTGTTAATTTTTTCCAATTTAATCTGTAAATTTAACATGATCTCAATGAAAGCCCAAAAGTTTGAAGCTAAATTTCATAAGAAAAATAAACATAGGAGGGGACAGCCCTCAAATACATTAAAACATTTTTAATGGCCTAAATAATTGAGCAGTGTAGCGGTTTACTAGCAAAACAGAAATTCCAGAAGTATCAGGTACATACAGGAATTAAGTGTACAAAAAAGATGCTGTATCAAGTCTTTAGGAAGAAAAGCAACTGGTCAATAATGGCTTAGGGATAAATTAAATAATATCCATGTATTACTTCATATGGCAGAACATATCCCGAAGGTACCAAAGATTTAATTTTTTTAACATAACCATAAAACAGTAAGAAGGAAAGTTGGAACAATTACTTTTTAAGTTTAGGGTTCAGTTCAGTTCAGTTCAGTCGCTCAGTCGTGTCTGACTCTTTGCGACCCCATGAATCGCAGCACGCCAGGCTTCCCTGTCCATCACCATCTCCCGGAGTTCACTCAGGAAGATCTATCTAAACTTTTGTGACTCAAAATCCCTAAGTCATAAATTATTTTATTGGTAAATTTGGACATACAAGAATTTTTTTTTAATTAGAAGGAAAAAAGTATGAAAAAAGTTTAAAAATAAACGAATCGTGGGAAAAAGTTATAACTTGTCACAGACAAAGAGCTAAAATCTCTAATATACAATTTGATAAGACCATTACCCATTTCAAATACAGAAAAAGAAATGAAATTTGCTCTTAAATAGGTAACAAGGTAATCAACCTCCCCCATAAAAAGAATGTAAATTAAAACCACACAGAATATCATTTTCTACCTCTCTGTTGGCAAAAATCCAAAGTTAGGTAACATAATCTGTTCAAAGACTCTGAGGGGAAGAAAAGCATTTTCTCATGCCTTGCTGATGGGAGTATAAATTGGGCAATGTGTTAATATCTATTCAACTTACAGTTTCACTGCTAGGAAAACCCAGATACTGCTAGTGATGTATAGAATGCTACCTGTACAAGATTATAGTCTTTGCAACAAAAATTTTGGAAATATACTAATGTCTATTAACATGCAATAAGCTAAATAGTGATATGTTCATAAAATTGAATTATAGGTAGCTATTAAAAACTGAAAACAAAACTCTCTGTGTACTAATATCAAGTCTTATCCAAGGTATATTAGGAGAAAATAGTGTAATTAAGCAAAACTTGAATAGTGTTCATTAAGTGAAAGAGAATAGAGAGTGTAGTATGTCATCTTTGGAGTAAAAAGGAGAGAAAATAATATATTTATATTTTCTTGTATATGCATAAAGTAATTTTAAATGAAATATTTGTAACATTACTACAAACAAAGCAAGTGGAGGTGATGGAATCCCACTTGAGCTATTTCAAATCCTAAAAGATGATGCTTTTAAAGTGCTGCAGTCAAATTTGGAAAACTCAGCAGAGTGGCCACAGGACTGGAAAAGGTCAGTTTTCATCCCAATCCCAAAGAAGGCCAATGCCAAAGAATGTTCAAACTAATATACAATTGCATTCATTTCACATGCTGGCAAGATAATGCTCGAAATACTTCAAGCTAGTCTTCAACAGAACATGAACTGAGAACTTCCAGATATACAAGCTGGATTTAGAAAAGGCAGAGGAACCAGAGATCAAATTGCCAACATCTGTTAGCTCATAGAAGAAGCAAGGGAATTCCAGAACATCTACTTCTGCTGCATTGACTATGCTAAAGCCTTTGGTGTGTGGATCACAACAAACCGTGGAAAATTCCTAAAGTGATGGGAATACCAGACCATCTTACTGCCCCCTGAGGAACCTGTATGCAGGTCAAGAAGCAACATTTAGAACCCGACATGGAACAATGGACTGGTTCAAAACTGGGAAAGGAGTATGTTAAGGCTTATATTGTAACCCTGCTTATTTAACTTCTATGCAGACTACATCATGCAAAATGCTGGGCTAGATGAATCACAAGCTGGAATCAAGATTGCCAGAAATATCAACAGCCTCAGATATGCACATAATACCACTTTAATATTAAGCAGAAAGCAAAGAGAAGCTAAAGAGTCTCTTGATGAGGGTGAAAGAGGAGAGTGAAAAGCCAGCTTAAAACTCAAATTAAGCTCATGGCATCCAGCCGCATCACTTCATGGCAAATAGAAGGAGAAAAAGTCAAAACAGTGATAGATTTTATTTTCTTGGGCTCCAAAATAACTGTCAGCAGTGACTGCAACCGCAAAGTTAAAAGATGCTTGCTTCTTGGAAAAAAAGTTATGACAAACCTAGACAGCATATTAAAAAGCAGAGACATCACTTGGCCAGCAAAGGTCTGTATAGTCAAGGCAATGGTTTTTCCAGTAGTCATACATGGATGTGAGAGTAGAACCATAAAGAAGCTGAGCACCAAAGAACTGATGCTTTCAAATTATGGTGCTGGAGAAGACTCTTGAGAGTCCCTTGGACTGCAAGGAAATCCAACCAGTCAATCCTAAAGGAAATCAGTCCTGAATATTCATTGTAAGGACTGATGCTGAAGCTGAATCTCCACTACTTTGGCCATCTAATGCAAAGAGCCAACACATTGGAAAAGACCCTGATGCTAAGAAAGATTGGGGGCAGGAGAAGAAGGGGGCAAAAGAAGATGAGATGGTTGGATAGCATCACCGACTCAATGGACATGAGTCTGAGCAAACTCTGAGATAGTGAAGTACAGGGAACCTGGCTTCCTGCAGTCCCTGGGATTGCAAAGAATTAGATATGACTTGGGACTGAACAATGACAAATGAATACTCTAGGGTTAATAACACCTGTTATACAGAGGATTAGACCTCGGGGGCAAACTGAAAAATTAAAGACATAGATCGAAAGGGCACTTTTCACTTTATAACTTCTTATGTTTTTCTGAACCACAAGGATTCATTATCTATTCAAAATTAAATTTAAAGGACTTAAATAAAAAAGAAAAAAGTGCAATGAAGCTAATACTGTCTTGTGTTTTTCTTAATTTTTAAATTTAATTCATTTTCTTAATTTTTTGCATTATCTTATTGATAAAATTTTGAAGGCATCAGTCTTCATCTAACTGTACACTATTTCCTTTTTAATAGAATTTTAGCATTTCCATAATCCTAAATATTGCCATTAAGAAAGGACATATTAGAGCCAGGCTATAAAACTAATAATTTTTCAACTATAAATGTTTCACCCACCTCCCTGCTGAGGGGTTTGCTGAATATATAGTTTCCTTGTTATCTTTTCTGATTGGCAGGATTCTTATGGCCAAAGTATCTTTAATAATAAGTAAAAGCTCACTTAGAACACATCTATTGACAATAAAGTTCAAAGGCAGTGAAATCCATAGCTGGTCAAAGATTCCCGTGTTGTGATATGTTGCCAATTTTTAATTAATCAGTGTATATGTCTAGTGTATTAAATGTAAGAAATGATATTTTTATCATTCATCCCAAATTTGTTCAGGAAAGTTCATTGTAAATAGTCAGAGGTGGTCAATTCCTACTGCCCCATTCATGCATGCACTGTCTTCCCAGCTCCAAACAAACCGCTGGTACCACCTTCTCCTCTCACAAGCTCTGCAAGTCAATGGAGACACTACACTTCTACGTCCTATGGCTCAACCAAAGGCTGGAGCCAGTTCTATCCCCTTCTGATTAAAATAAGAATATATAGCCAAATCACAACATAGTGAATTGATATTTCTGTACATTTCAAAATGATCTAGTCTAGTTTCCATAAGTCTAGTTTCCATCTGTACCAAAGATAGTATTGTAGGTCAATTATACTTCCAAAACAAACAAATTCATAAAAGAGCAATCACGAGAGGCAGGAGGTGGGTGGAGCAAGAAGAAAGTGGATGAAGGCAGTGAAAATGTACAAATTTCCAATTATAAGGTAAATAAGTACTAGGATGTAATGTATGATATGATAAATTAATTAACATTGCTAGACTTTATACATGAAAGTTGTCAAGAGAATAAATTCTAAGCAGTCTCATCACCAGGAAAACAAATTTTCTATTTCTTTAATTTTGATGATGGATCTATACGTGATAATGGGGGTTCACTAAAATTATTGTATCATTTCATGATGTATGTCAAACCATTATGCTGTATACCTTAGACTTATACAGTTCTATATGTTAATATCTCAAAACTAGAAGAAAAAATTTTAAAATAAAATAACCAAAAAAAGGCATTCCTGTTTTTATCATTATTATATCTGTACTTTAACTTCAGAATCAATATTCAAATAGATAAAATAATAATTCTATGGTAAAGACGGAGGGCTGTGAAGATTAAGCCATGGCATTCAAGTTTTTATAGCAATAAAATATAAATATTCAATACTTTGTTTAGCCAAATAATGCCTGTCAATATTTCAAAAACCACCTGCAAAATCTAGCTTTGAGAATAGCATCCAGGGACTAAGTGATACCTGGTCATGGTGAGCATATACTGAAGCCTGGTGTGCTGCAGTCCATGGGGTCGCAAAGAATCGGACATGGCTTAGCAACTGATCAGCAACAAATGGTGAGCACCGTTTGCAAAGGGATTAGTAACATACCCAGCTACTTTCGATTCTGCTTAAATTTCAGTCTGAACTTGAGCAGCATCATGCTGACACAACACATTCATAACAAGAGAGGAGTTTCCTGTTCTTTTTATGAAACTTTATAACCTTGGTTTCTGGGACTCCTTGTTTAGGGGGAAAAAAAATCACTTCCTGATAAATTCTTTGTTGAAGAAAAAACTAATTAAAAGAATAATATCTAATAATAGCTAATTAAAAGAATAATAACTAATAATAACTAATTAAAAGAATAATAATTTTAAAAAGAATAATTGGGAAATGAACATGCTTTACATAAAGATACGCAAGTGATCTTTTTTTGTTATGCTTGTAATTCAACTTAAAATCTGACTACACATTATTTTTCTCTGTAAGTATACACAAGAGGGAAAAAAAAGTAAACCACTTCTGCTTGCTGGGTGCTCCTAATAGGTGTTTGGTATCACAAAGACCACAGAAACCACATGATTGTAACAATTACTATGGCAACTAAAAAATTTTCAAACTGAAATACCCACAGTCCAGGCTGCCCACACAGAGCTCACAGATCTGACACCCATTTCCACTTCAATGTACAGTGTGCAAAATTGGAAGCCCCTGTCATCTTGTAACCACAGTGAAAAAAACCGCCTGCATTAACTCTGCTACTTTTTTGTAGTTGACTGTTCCATACGTCAGGGAGCATCTCTTGCAGCACTCCATTAAAAAATGAAGAAAGTTGGCTGCCCACCTAGAAAACGGCGCATAAAGCCTGAAGCACACACAGGACTAAATTAGCAATATCATCCATATGTTTTCTCCTCTGTGTGCTTGGTGCCATGAAAATAAGCTCATTAAAAATAGCTTCCATCACATACTGTATCTTTTTCTTCTCCTGACTCAGTCCGTCATTTTAATCTGTCTGATTTAATTATATAAAACCAAGTCCCTCATATCAGAGAGGGCCTCTCCTCAAATACATATCACACAGGAAAGCTGGTATGTAATAAGACTGTAAACGGTTTGGTCAGAATGTTCTGTGCTGTGTTCAGACACCTGAATTTCAGGAATCTTTTGGCTCATTGTCGTGTAGTGATGAGGAAAGGCTCAACATGGACATCCAAGCCATCCAGGAAAAGGCTGAAAACACGAGGAACATGAAAATAATCCCTGTACTGGCAGCACACCCTTTTAATTGCGGGAAGAAAAAAAAACCATTGGACAGAATTCTACTGTGATCAGCAAACGTCACTGTGTGACTTTGTCTTCCTGCTTCTACTTCAAAAGAAAAAGGACAGGAAGTTTTAGGGCAAGAAAGCCAGAGGAAATGATGTGCATCTTAGCAGGAGAAGCAAACAAGCAAGACAGATGGAGCTCTCTTCTCCTAGGACCCATGAAATCGAGACATACAAATCCACTACAGAGACAGAAATTTCCTTTTGGCCCCAAAGACATCATGGTCATCATCTTCATCATCATATCAGCAACCCAACACCCTCTGAGTGCTTATATATATCAGGCATTGTTTAGAGGGGTTTACGTGGATAAACTCTCCTAAGCCTCATGTTCAGTAGACCACTACTGTCCCCCATTGCCCAAGCAAGTCATAAGATGTAGAGTGGTGCCAGTTCGTAAATCCAGGCAATCTGTTTTCAGGTTTTAAAGCCTCAAGAGCAAAATCGGTGTCTGGAAACGTCTATAATAGCTCCCCTTAGAGCCTGTTGCCTTTCAAAGCCTGCACACAAAAAATGACAATTTACAACAGTGTTGTTGGATGGGACCAGTGTTTACTGAGAAGATATAACTATAGTTGGAAAATGTCACCTGGCTATGGTCTTGAGTCGAGGATCAGAAGAACTAGGCTTCCACAACCAGCCTATGGCCCCAAACTGTCGTGTCCAGAGCAGCGTTTTAAAAGAGGAATAAGTCTAAAGTTAGTAAAATGGAAGTAAATGGAAGCAAAAATACAATCATCTCTTGATTGTGCTTTATGGCTGGGAAATACAGGTCATTCAAACAGCTACTTTAGCTGATAAGTTTGACTTTCTGCCCATGAAAATCTTCAGTTTTTATTACTGCTATAACAAATAACCACAAATTTGGTAGCATAAAACAACACAAATTAAGTATCTCATAGTTTAGTAGGTCAGCATTCCAGTGTAGGTCTTACCAGACTACAAACCAGGTGTCTACAGGCTATATTTCTCTCTGGACATTTTAAGGGAAAATCTGTTCCTTGTTCATTTGGGTTACTTGCAGAATTTAGTTCTTTGTGATGGAGGGAGGACTGAAGTCTTGTCTTCTTGCTTCCTGTAAACTGAGGCCCATTCCCAGCTTCTAGAGGCCACCACATTCCTTGGCTCATGGCCCCCTCCCTCACCTTCAGAGCCAGCAAGGACAAGTTGAGTCCTACATATCTCACCTCCTTCCCCTTCCGTTTCATATTTTGACTCATCCAGGAAAGTTTCTTCCCTTTTTAGGACTCACATGATTATACTGTGCCTGTGCAATTAACCGAGGATAATCTCCTGACCTCAAGGTCCATACCTTTGATTACGCCTGCAAAGCTCCTTTGCCTGGTAAAGTAAAACATTCATAGTCTTAACCCGCTTCCACATGCTTACATCCCCAGGTCCAGAGATAAAGCAAGTAACACCTTTGGAGGACATTATTCTGAAATTTCCTTTATGAATAGAAAGCACAGAAGGTTTTGTTTGTTCCTCTTTTTCTCTTTAACAGCTTTATTGTGGTATAATTTATGTACATTGAACTGCAGATCTTTAAAATGTACAGTTTTATGAGTTTTGACATTGGCATACTGTATACAGCCATAAATCTATCACTGTAATCAATATAATGAATATACCCATTATCCCTAAAAGTTCCTTGTGCCCCTTTGTAACCCATCCCCTCCTCCTCATCTCATCCCAGGCAACCACTGATCTGCTTTCTGTTGTTATAGATCTGTTGTGTACATTTTCTAGAATTTTATAAAAATGGAATTACACAGTATGTACTTGGGGAGGGGCAGTGGTCTGCCTTTTTTCATTCAGTGTGATGATTTTAAGACTTGTCCGTATTTTGGCATGAATCAATAATACTGCACGACCTAGCCATTCTGCTCCTATATACTACTTTTATTATTTCTGCCTGGGGCAGTGTGTTAACAAGAAAAAAGAGACTGAGAAAAACCAAAGCTTTTCTAATCTCCCATCCGGCTCAGACACATGAAATCTTTGATACTCAGACACTATTCTACTCTATCCATTAGTTTCTGCTGTGTAAGAAACCACTCCCAAAACTAATTGATTTAAAACAATATCACTTCTCTGTGAATCAGTGATTTAAGTTAGCATTTACTGCTAGGCTTGGCTAGGCTCACTCTGGTGCTAACGTCAGTGGGTAGATTGGCTAAGGGCTGATTCAATGTCTCCCTCAGTGTCTGGTGGCTGGTGCCAGCTGTCAGTTGATGTTGGCTCCCAGTGGGGTGATTAAGATGGCAGGCCTCAGGTCTCCAGCGAACCACTCCAGGTTATATTTACCTGGTTGCAGCCACAGGGTTCCTAAGAGCAGCAAGAGAGGCAAGCTCCAGTGTTTAAGGACTTTTTGAGCTTCCGTTTGCATAACGTTTGCTAGTCATAGCAAGTCACATGACTAAGCCCAGATGAAGGGGTGAAAAAACAGACTCCACCTCCTGATGGGAGTAACTATAAAGAAATACTGCAAAGGGACATGCATTCAGGTAGGGGAAGATCGTGTAACCATGTTTCTGCAGGCTAGCACATCCACCTCTTTGCTTCCTTACCTCCACTTCCTCACCTCCACTTCCTCACTACCCATTCATGCCTCAAGCCACACCTCAAGTTCACTTTCCTTCCCCATCACTCAGCAGAGTCTATTCTCTTCTAAGTTACCAATAAACTTGTTTCTTGTTAAGTCTGGGAAGCCTGTTTCACTCATCATTTCATTTGACATCTTGGCGTCATTTGACACAATCTTCTCCGTTGGCTTTGATAACACTACTGTTTTCCTTACAGTCCTCTTTTTAGCTATTTCTTCACAGTCTCCTTTGTGGAAAAAGTGTGTGGCGTGGTGTCTTATGTAAAATAAGCATTTAAATGGTTTTTTGAATGAATTCTTGAATCCATGAATGAATGAACAAATAGAACAGGATTTTGTTCCCCTACCCAACAAATTAAATGTTGGATTTTTGCCAAGCTTTGGTTACTACCTGTGCACTGATGACTTCCAGTTTTATGTCTCCAGCCCAAATCTCTCTCCTCTACTTCAGGC
This sequence comes from Ovis canadensis, assembly GCF_042477335.2. Classification (NCBI taxonomy): domain Eukaryota; kingdom Metazoa; phylum Chordata; class Mammalia; order Artiodactyla; family Bovidae; genus Ovis; species Ovis canadensis. The sequence goes on along the minus strand of NC_091247.1, from coordinate 131,913,578 downwards.
ATTTATATATGGAACCTCTGACTGGGCTTTCTCCCCACTGACACTCCATACTCAACCTCTTCAAGTCTGATCTCATTAACCTCACTGCCAGACTTACTTTTCTTCCACAATCTGCCCAGTCACCCAGGCTAGAAATCTGAGTGTCATCCTTGGCTCCATCCTGTCAGTCACTAAGTCCTATTAGTGAAATAGGACTTTTGAAATCAGCCCACTGGTTTCCAACGATGTTGTTTCTACTGCTTTTGTTCAGATCCTCCCTAGTCCTCATCTATATGTCTGCAGCTACTACTCAACTCAGTGTCTGCAAAATCTCTGTGAAGACAAAAATCATCTGAAGACAGGAAGCATATGCTTTTATGCTTGTTAAAAATATAGATTACCAGGCCCGCCCCAGATCTTCTGCGTTGTAATAACCCAGAAAGCAGCCTGGAAATATGCATGCTTTAAAAGCACCCCAGGAAATATGGGGAAACATTTTTCTGCCTCCAAAACACCAGAGTTGCCACCTACCTTACCATCCACTCTCCACAGCATTGCCAGAGTGACCTGTTTAAAACAGAAATCTCATCTTATCAGTACATCCCATGACTCTTCTTGGTGTCTAGGATAAATACACACATTCTTTAATAAGAGACTCTTCATATCTCTCTGGCCTTATCTTTCAACTCTTTTCGGTATGGACCCTACACTCTATTCTTAACTCTTTCCTAAAAGCAGTAGGCATGCCCTTTCAGGCCACTCTACCAGCTCTACTTACTACCTAGGACACTTAACACCTTTATTCATTACACACTTATGTAACACTTTGGTGAGACACAGGCTCTGTTCTGAGTGCTTTGGAATGTTAAGTCATATAGTCATCCTTACAACTCTGCGATGGATAAGTAGATGGTGGATAAAGTTGTTATCCCCACTCATGAAGAAAAGTGAGGGACATTTGCCTGAAGTTATGTTAGTTTCTGGCAAAACCAAGACTTGAGCCTGGACAGCTTGGCTGTAGAACCTGTGCATTTAGCACCCATGCTTTAGTGCCTTGCCTTCATCTGATTACAATCATTTTTATTTAAAGCACAGCTCATGCATTAATACTTCCTGGAAGGCTTCCTCAACCCCCTAGTCTGAATTCACATTCTGGGCTTATTTTTTGTCACTGCACTCATAGCACTGTACAGCTATACAGTCTATTTTCTTGTTTTACAAATCAGACTGTAAGTACTTTAACAGAGGGAAACACATTTTTTTTATATCCCCCAAACCTAGCACAATGCTCAGCATGAAGTATGAACTATCTGTTGAGTTTTTTAAAAAAAGAAATAAATGAATGAGTGAAAAAGTGCATACATTAACTTATAAAGAAGCAGCAGGGAAGGACAGATGATCTGAACATTCTGCCCTGAATTGTCAAGTCATCTGTACACAGTTTTATAAGGCTTTTCAATTTGAGGCAGATGAGATGGCCTACGTTGTATCAAAAATAAACTTTGGAGTCTTCTGACAAATTCTACAGATTTTCATGGGACCTCAAATTAAATGCATGATTGAACATTTATTTGTTTAATCTACTCAGTAGATTTCTTTTCGTTCTCTGTGTTAAGCAAGAACATTAAAACGATTTCTAGGCCTTTCACCTTACCTCAACTTTCCCCTTAATTTCTTCACTCCAAAATGTTGAACAGAACAGGACCCTTTCTGTGGTTGGAAAGTTTGGCTTTACATAGAACCTTTCAGCACACAACTGTCAGCACCTGATTATGGGTCATTTTTTAGCCTCTGACTTTCACTTCCTTCCTTAAATAGGTCTTTCAGATGAATCATCTTCAGCCACTCTGTGATCATGCAGGGAACACTTATGCAGTTCACATGAGCAGAATGCACTCAGCCCCCTCCTACCTTATATCCTTCTGTGCTCTGATTTGGGGGTTTTCATTTTTCACTCAGTAAAAATTTGAGTGACAACGATGTGCTAGATTTTGTGTAAGCCCTCAGTTCATTGACACTTCCTGCAAGAAAAAGAGGAAACAAAGAGCTGGGGAAAGCTCATATCTCCATTTCTGGTTTGGAGACGAGTTTAACGGAAGAGGACTTGGATAAAATACTTTATAATACATGTGCAATTATTTTTCTATTCAGCCTCATGTCATTATGAAAACAATTGGGTGTGTATATAGTATGTTACATATATATATAAGTAATCTGTCACAGTAGTAGAGCCTTCTAACTACTCGAAAATTTATCCCTTGGTCCATAACCCATGAATGCTTTATCAGATTCATTCCTATAATACATATGCTAAAATCATAACTATTCAGTACTTATTGGATCAACTTTGGAAAATAATACAGTAAGGTAAATAATCTCTTTCAGTTCAGTTCAGTTCAGTCACTCATTTAAGTCCGACTCCTTGCCACCCCATGGACTGCAGCACACCAGGCTTCCCTGTCCATCACCAACTCCTGGAGCTTGCTCAAACTCATCTCCATCAAGTTGGTGATGCTATTCAACCATCTCATCCTCTGTCATCCCCTTCTCCTCCTGCTTTCAATCTTCCCCAGCATTAGGGTCTTTTGCAATGGTCATTTCTTCACAAATAATCTTTTTAATGATGGTTTATTGATTGTTTCATAACATGTACTTAGTTCTATGAATATTAATATGAAAGAATCCACTTTTTTTCCATTTGAAACCAAGTTCAATGAAAGTACCAAGGCCTCCAGTATTGGAAAATACCAGAATGAATTAAGAAAAGAGGAAGTTTACAATAGGAATTTTTGTCTTTTATCTTCCATATGAATAACATCCTACATATGTATGATCCTGACCTACATTTCTATAGTTGAAGGCTGTTTCCTGAGTGAATCACAGCTGCAATGAAATGTGCAGCTTCTGAGGTATGAAAGGATATCGACAACAGCACTCTGACAAAGCGATTCTATAGGCAAGGGATTAAAGGACTCGTGTAGGACCTCAGATGGGGTAGGTTTAGAGAAGATTTTGACACTCCATAAGAATGCCAAAACTACTTGTTTAAGAGTCTTTCCAGGCTGCTAAAGAAGATTCTGACTTTGTGCTGCTTCTTTCCCTCCTGTATCTTCTGAGAAGAGATGCGAAAAGAAAGTGATGCTTTGGGCATTGGTAATGGAGAATCATCAGAGGACGAACAGAGAGCAGTGTCTGTGAGGTGGTAGGAAGAGAGGAAGACATAACTGAGTAAATGATGATAAAGAGCCAGAGAGGGTGGGAAGAGAAAAATAAAAACAGCCCAAACTGGGGGCAGAGGAAATGGCTCAGAAAAGAAGCAAGGAGTGAGTAAAGCTATGGGGTGTGACGGCAGCTTGTGGGAAAGAGAAAAGGGGAAATTTGAGGAAGATTTTCTGAGAGATATTTGTACTCTTTATAGTACTTGAGAAACACAAGTGCAGTGTTTGAGACGCTCTGAGATTACTTTTGGTAACTGAGCTTGTTAGCGTACAGTCCTGCTCCAGGACAGAACTGCATGGTTCATGGCTTTACAAACATTACACACCTTAAGGTGAAATGCTATGAAAACCACCTTCACCATCATCTGGCCAGCACGATTTGCTGCCCCTGGATGAAACGATAAAACCCATTTAGACTGACTCATTCTATACTCAGACCACATCGCCTCTTCTCCTTTCCCCATCTTCACTTACTGTTATTTATGTCCTCATTGATATAAAAATAATGTGCTAGATTCTAACATCCTTGATGCCAGGAACTGTGTCTTTTTTACCTTTGTATTTTGAGTTATATCTGGCAGAACACCTGGGACATGATCATACATTCAGTTAGTTAGCTAATCAATCAATTCATTCTAGGATACACATAAAGGTTTGCAAAATAAAAGGAGTGAAAATTCAGGAAGAGAAAGCCAAGTAGCTTTGGTTTTGTTGGTGGTATTTTAAATATTATCATTTTTATTGATCTTTGACATATTCAGCAATATATTGGAATCTAAGAACTATCATGTACATTAGTCAGTGGTGATTTAATTACTACAACTTTGCTTACTGACCTTACCAAAACATTCTCATTTCAGCAATACATCTGAAATTCAATGGTTATTGCTACATTTTAGCACTTCAAAAAATATCACTAATTTAAGAGACCATTTTGCTAGGAAGTTATATAAGTAGTATTAATAACACGTTATTTTTCCACCATTCTTGTCTAAAAATGAGCCACAAAATTGTCCAGTTTTAATTCTCTCAATTTTATGAAGGTACACGTGAGATTATAGCTATTGCTCCCACATTAATTGTCTTGATTGTCTGGAAGTCTTTGTTGTCTCATTAGCTATTATCCGCCTGCATGAAGTCCAAACATAATGAAATTCATCAAACCATCTCTGGATCCACAATAGCAGTGTGCCATGAGTATAAGTATTTAATAGCTAGGTGGGATTACCCATTGAGAATCTAGATTGAAGGCATTTATACTGTTAACTGTAGGGAGTTAAAAAGGAACAAAAATATTTGTCCTCTGACAACAAGGAACTTATATGCAAGATGCACATAACAAATTGCTGTGATGTGAAATGACAAGCATTAAAAACCTATATGTACATATACTTTCCTGTCATGCATTCACAAAGTTACATTTTCAGTTATGTGGTTGCTCTCTCAGTATCCAGATATTGCTAGACAGATGTGTTTACGAACAGGTAAAGCAGAAGAGTCCAATCGAGAAAACAGGCCTAGAAGAGGAAGCCCTTGCTAGCTGTGTGCCTTCGGTTAAGTCTTAGAGCTTCATATGTGATTAGGCGTGAACATCTACCTCTTGAGTGGGGTCTAAAAAGAAAATGAGGTCACTCATGGAAGGGCCTAGTGTAGAGCACCCCACAGCCACCCATTCTCTCTCCACATGGCATTTTATTTTGATTGCTGACTGCCAACTCAAGTTAAAACCTGCACCTCCTTAGCAGTTCTGCTTCGTAGACACCAAGATTAAACAAACAAAAAACCAGAAGTGCCCTTCTGATGACTGTATACCAAGCAAATGTTTACTATGAAAGAAGCATGAAACTATTTACACAAAGAAATAGCATTAAATATATTACTGTGAAAGTTGTTTAGATATACATAAATGCTTGCCTATTTAAAATATATAAAGGGCAATTAATATAAAGGAGAGGAGATTTCCAGGAATATTGTAGAACAAGAAACTGTCACTTGAAAGGGTATTGTTATAAGTAAGACCTGATCAAGGAAAATTTTATTGTGTTTGCTTTTTTATGATACAATGCACACTTTAAAATTTGAAAAAATTTTTAAAAAACATAAACTCAGCCACAAAGTCAGTCAGCTCATATTTTATCAGATATAAACACTGTTAACTTTTGGTGTTTCCTCCCAATGTTTTTCTTCATACGTAATCTATGTTTTTGCCTATTTTAAATTATACAATTTGTGTGGTTTTGCACCTTGGGGTTTTTTTTCCTCTTAGATTATATAATAAGCATTTTCCATGCTATTAAACATTTTCTGAAATCGTGATTTTTAATGGTTGTCTGTTATCCATAAGATACATGCATAATAACTGAATTTCACCCCTTACCTATTCTTACTCCTTTATATTTATACTCATAGTTTTTCACTTTTAGGAGAACTTTAGCCAATGAGAATGATGTATTTTAGTTAAAAGCAACATTTTGACCAACATGACATATACTTACAGACTGGATAACGAGGAGAAAGAGATGAAGGGTAACAGCTCAGAATACAGGGCCAGCATGGAATCATGTTATCTCTATATGCTGTCAGACAATATAACAATACAGTTGTACTTCTAAGTAAGTTAAAAACATCTTAAGAAAGTCAGAGAGTATTTACTCATTTGAAGGAATGGACAGGAATTAAACAGTGAAAAAGGTTATATTCTTTCCAAAATAATGATGTATGTGAGACCTGAACAAACTTTTGCTGTCACACTTGGTCTCTGGAAAGTGTCCTCTATAGTAACAAGATGCCATACTTAATGAACATCAAATGGCAGGATGACATCTGAGTAATAAAGCAGATAAGGAGTCCATCTCATTTCCAGATTGAGCTCAAGTGAGCTCCAGCATAACCATCACAGAGTGCAAGGAAGGTGGGCAGAAAGGGCAAGGACAGTAGGGAAGATTTCTTCCCTTTAGAACCACACAATTCTGTCTCATCGGGTCTTTCCTGAATGATCCCCTCTTCCACTGCCTCCCCCCATCACAAGTTCTACACACTGTAGGCTAGCACACTCTGTCAGTTCATGGACTCAACTAAGTTATAGCAGTGTTAAGGATACACAGAAGTTCAGTATTCATGATGATCAGCCTGTGTTCCTCTTTTGTGCAACGCTGAAGAGTCTCTTCTGAGGTTCCATAGACCCTCCTCCTTCGTTACGCCGACACTTGAGCAACCGTGGATTGTGAAATGAAGGATTATAAACCAGAGCCAGGAGAACTGTAGCAGAAAATGAACTAAGGAAGAAGCTGGAACCAGATTAAAAGAACACACTGAACAGACATCCTGGAGACAGAGATATATAAAAACCAAAAGATAGAAGCAACTGTGGAGTCAAAGTCAGACAAAAAACCTGAAACCCGAGAGATCAGGTCAAGATAAGGCACTATTGAAGAAACGAGACCTGCCTCAAATGGAAGGATACTGCTTATCCCTCCTGATGACTCAAGAGCCACAGATTGGCAGCTTGGACATAGATCCAAGAGATTAATATGAATGCATTAGGTGGGAGGGGAGTTTGGGCGGGGTGGGGGGGCAGGGAGCAGGGAATGGATGCATGCACATGTATTGCTGAGTCTGAAACTCACACCTGAAACTACCACAACATTGTTAATTGGCTATACCCCAATACTAAATAAAAAGTTTTTGTAAAAGATGAAGGCACTGGATTTGGTAAACCAGCACCTCTCATTCAACTCCTTGAAAACCAGCAACTTTTTGATCTTGGAGTTGGGTCTTTCTCTCCTATCTACCCTAACTCGCATTCTCTAGTTTCACAGCAGGCCAGATGCCCTTTTGGTTAATGAGTTTGACTCACGTTATATTCTTCATAGAATCCTTGGATTTCTGGTTGAAACTACCATATCCAAAGCCACCTCCTCACTCATGCAAGAGATATCTCACTCCTTTCCATCTTATATGTCTTTAGCTCATTTTAAACAAGAACATTCTTTCCCAGGTTTGAAAGTGGCAAGATATGTTTGAGCAGCTCAAAATCCTTCCTATTTATTTTGGAGTTGAGGAAGAAGGGGATTCAGAAAACAATATGGAGAAAACAGTACCCTCAGGGATGCCCAAAAGTACTGAAAACGCCTGTAACAGAGTAGAACCCAAAGGGGCCTTCCCAGGACAGAGCACACTCCCCACTCCCCATTTGCTCTACCTGCCTCTTGTCAGTGAAGTGAAGTGAAGTCACTCAGTCGTGTCCGACTCTTTGTGACCCCATAGACTGCAGCCTGCCAGGCTCCTCTGTCCATGGGATTTCCTAGGCAATAGTACTGGAGTGGATTGCCATTTCCTTCTCCAGGGGATCCCCCCAACCCAGGGCTTGAACCCGGGTCTCCCGCATTATAGACAGAGGCTTTACCGTCTGAGCCACCAGGGAAGTCACCTTAGTCAAAGAGTAAATTTAGAAAAAATGTAGAAACAAAGGAAAATAGTCAAGCAATGAAAATCATAATAATTTAGCATTAAACAAAGTCAGGGACCTTTTGGTTCCTCATCAAGGGCTATAGATAATATTCTAAGCCATATCCTTTGAGCTGTTTTACAAATACTGAAATTCCCACCAGTTAGAGGGGGCTTCCCAGGTGGTGTTAGTGGTAAAGAACCTGCCTGTCAATACAGGAGATGTAAGAGACGTGGGTTCCATCCCTGGGTCGGGAAGATCCCCTGGAGGAGTGCATGGCAACCCACCCCAGTATTCTTGCCTGGGAAAACCCCTGGATAGAGGAGCCTGGCAGGCTACAGTCTATAATGTTACAAAGAGTGGGGCAGAGCTGAAGCAGATGGAAGTTAACTACACGATGACCAGGTTGTAGCCATGGTGTGTGCTCCACCTGGCACAATTTCAAGAACTGTCCCTAGAGAAATGAAAACAAACCAGCCCCAGAACTAAAGATGAACTGAAATTAAAACAGTCAAGGTGATGCTGATTAGACCACCGCATAACCAAGATGATTGTGCTATTCTGCACATTGTCCCCTCCTTCCACTTGTACGCTCCTGACCCTGAAATTCCTCTTTACTAATTTTTTTTTTTTGTAACACCAGGCAGAATGTGGGATATTAGTTCCCCAATCAAGGATCAAACCCACACCCCCTTGCCTGGGAAGCCCAAAGTTTTAACCACTTGACTACCAGGGAAGTCCTTGAAATTCCCCTTAAAAAGCAGTTGGGAGTTGGCCTACAGGAGTCCAACTTTTTCCCAGGTTGCTGGCCTCCGGAATAAAGCAGACTTTCCTTTCCTACTCACACTTATCTCTAGAGGATGGGCTTACAAGTGTTGAACCTGAATTCAGTTAACAGTCCTTCCAAAAGATGGCCCCCTCAGCAGGACTGCACCATCCCACATGCGCCCTGGGCTCACTGCAATGCATCAGCTTTGCCTCAGCCTATCCTCTCTATGTAACCCTTTCTCAGGAACTCAGAACCTGATCTGCTCATTCCTTCTCTAACCTTTTCATTATGCCAGAAAGCCCTTTTGATCACTTTATATTCTCCAAGCATAATTGAAACCTTCCTTCTCATACAATTTGTTTTTATTTAAAAATTTCTCATACTCTCTTCGGCAGAACATATACTAAAAATTTCTCATTTTGTGGATTCACATATTCACATGTGAAAAGCAACCTCAAGGGGATTCTGGTACACATGTAGAACCCTGAAAGAGAAGTATTTACATTTTAAAATGAATAATAATGTAGCTTGTATTATTGTTTCCTTAGTAGGCACCAGAGATTCTGCTAAATGCTTTATAGTATAAATTATATATAATCGATTTATCTAATATTTTCAATGCACTATGAGTCCTTTAAGCGTACCTCTTATTTCCATTTTACAGAAGGAAAAATAGAGGATCACAAATAGCACGTGATGGGAGTCGGGACTCGAGACCAAATCCATATGACCACACCATTTGTTTTCTGGTCAGTATTCTGCATGGTTTCTTGCTTTGAATAACTCTGGCATTGCTGTCTTTGGCATTTATTTGGCAAGAAGTGTGGCACTTTCCACCATCCTGCAACAAAGACATAATTACTGCACAGTCTTGGTCGCAGAATCATTTAGCTGCTCTGAAACGATTGTGTATAAGGCTTGTTAGACTCATAAATTTATTTATTTTTTTTTTAGGCTCATAAATTTCCATACTGATCACCTTTTGAGGTGGGAGTGGAAAGGAAACACTACAAAATCACCCTGGGACTGCCATCCTGGAAAATAAAATGCAAGGCTCGTCTCCAGCGGAACCTCCCTGGTAAGGGTCACTCTACTCCTCTCGGCCACCTCCCTTCCCATCCACTCTTATCAGCCCTTCACTCGGCACCCTCTGTAGTCACACTTACTTCATCAGTGTCCTACTTTGTAGATGGTCTGAGGCCCAGTGTATATTCAGGGATTGTGTGTCTCCCATGCCATCAAGTAAGGTCTTTGGGGATAAAGCTTCTCTTTCCCATCTAGTAGAGGAGTTAACTGAATGGATACTGGCTTGAAGAAGTAAAGATTGTTTGGTGCCTGGCACAAGTAAGCATCCATTTATTATAACTCCCATACTAATAGTAATAATTCTCATATTTGGTGCTCTGGTTCATAGAAATACCTATTTAGGAGGTCTTGAAATATCCTGACAACTCTTGTACCTTGAGCACAGGACAAGGCAGGAAGCCAGAGAAGGTTAGTTCACTTTATAGCGGTGACTATCAAGTAGAGACGCATATCTGGAGACAGATTTGGTTATCACAATTTGAGGAGTCAAGAATGTTACTGGTATGTAGTGGACAGATGCCAGGAAGGCTACCTAAACATCCTACACACCCAAACACAGGACAGTTCCCCCCACAACCACAGCAAAGAAGTACCCATTTCAAAATGTTAGTTGCACTAAAGTTGAGAAATCCTGGTTCAGGAAAAAAGTTATTCTGAGGTCAGGTTATCAGCATTGCCTGTGTTATTTGTGGTTGGTTTGTTTACCAATTTATTATCTGAGGCAAAGTATAGATTTTATTGTTAAGACTGAGAATACCACCATTTACATACCAGTCATATAACACAGTTTGTTTCACCTTACATTCAAAATTACCATCTCAACTTTTTAAATTATTATTCAAATAATTTTAATTATTTAAATTATTATTTTAAATATTTTACACTATTATTATTACTATATTTTCCATTTTTGTATGCAATATAAATCCATTTCCAAATTTTTAAATAAAATCTCTAGATTGGAAGGGAGAAGGAAATGGCACCCCACTCCAGTACTCTTGCCTGGAAAATCCTGTGGACGTCGGAGCCTGGTAGGCTGCAGTCCATGGGGTAGCTAAGAGTCGGGACACGACTGAGCGACTTCACTTTCACTTTTCACTTTCATGCATTGGAGAAGGAAATGGCAACCCACTCCAGTGTTCTTGCCTGGAGAGTCCCAGGGACGGGGGAGCCCGGTGGGCTGCCGTCTATGGGGTCGCACAGAGTCGGACACAACTGAAGCGACTTAGCAGCAGCAGCAGCTAGATTGGAAGCGATGTTATGGATTACCTGGCCCAACCTTTTCATTTTACACATGAAGAAAGTGAGACCCAAAGTGGTCCAGGGACTCTGTAATGACAGGAGTAGACTGGATCCTCCATCTCCTGACCGGTATTCCACTGCTTCTTTACAGCATCGCACAACGCAACCATTATGTAAATGAGAAGGACTCAATTTTTCTTTGGCAGAGTATTTCTTTCTAAGGACAAACCTGAGCCTTTCTGTATCTAGCGACTGTGCTAACCAGTTTCACTAAATCATAAGGTAGAAAATAACTGCTACAGTAATATATGATGAAACACTTGTCCTCTGAGGCAGACAAGATCAAACACTAAAATTCCATTTTGGAAGTGGGAATTCTAAAGCCATCTGGCATTTTTTACTTTTGAGCTCTTTTAGATAATACATTTCAGAATATTATCATCGTTGCTTCAAATAATTATGTTAAGACTTCGTCTTGGTAAACAGATTATTATAACAGACATTTAGATGAGGAAATCTTAAACTCTCTCAAGAAAAATCTTAATAAGTATTTTTGTTCTATGTAGTAACTTTGGTGTTCCCTTCATTGACAAAAGAATTACTGGAATGGAGAGTTTAATTAACTTATTTGTAATCATGCAGTACACTAGTGGTAAAGAAAGGATTCCAGTACTCAGTTTTCTTGTTTTGTTTTGAATTTGGTTTTTTGGTTTTGTTTGCTTTTATTTTGCAAAGCAAATGCTTTTAAATTATGCATTGGTTTTAATGCCCAGCTTGTTGTTCAGCCTACATCCACCCTAGGAGGGCATGCTTCTGAGCTCTCAGATAATGTGAAAGAAATGAGTAATAAAAGCTGATATTACCATTTCTGAATATTTTCTATTGAGCTACGTTGATTTAAACATTTATGATATGAAGATTACAGATCAATTTGCAGCTTTAGCCTCCACTACTCAAATTTGAATTTGTGTCATTTGTCCCAAAGAAGACTCAGCGGAAATGCATGGAAAGATTAGTTTGAATCAAGCACTTCAACTCAAAGAACAATTTAAAACAAAGCCCCACTAATCATGGAAAATGCCACTAGTTCCTATTTTGATTAAAAATGAGGAACAGAAAGGAGGGTAAACAGACTGGAACTTCTTGCAATGACTCGTTTAGGATTTATAACAGAAGGAGGAAGTTACTCTCCAGAAGTTGTGTTTGAAGTAGAAAGAAATGTGTTATTGGCATATGAATACCAGTCAGGCTGACAGCGCTATTAGAGGTAGGCATGATGTGCAGAATAAATAGCCACTAAATGTAGCGACAACTTTGAGTGACAGATGAAGAATAAAAATGAACAATTTTTCTGATAATGTGTCAGGAAACAAATGCCTCTTTCTTGCAGAAGAAAAAGATATATATGGTTGTAAATTCCAGCAACCTCCCATCTGGTGAACTCTTTCTTCCTTAACAAAACTATCATTTTGGCCCCAGACAGAGCAATTTCTTGGTGGAAATTGTTACTTCTTAGTTCATTGAAGGTTCACAACAGTTTATTCTGACTGTTTCTGTTCAGCTTTAACCATGTGTTTTATACTAACATTGTCCTGTCTGCTGCATAATAGAGATCTAAGAATAGTTTGGGCATTTTGTCCTCTGTAGGGCGAATGCCATCGTAAGCTCAGATGTACTACTCAGAGCAAATTCACGTGTGCTTTTTTTGCACCAAAAATATGTAATGTTTTAGGAGTCACCTCTTCATAAAATAATAAGAAAATAAAATTTTGTATTAATTTTTCTTTGTCAAAAATAACTCAAGGAGATGATACAGAAAAAAAAATTTAGAAATTATACACTACGTGTCTGTGTCAATCATTAACATCTTGCCTTTGCCAACAAAGTGAACTTGAATATTATTTAAACCTCCCCCAAGAAATTTCTGGCATGGATCAAAAAGCAGAAAAGAAAATAATGGGCCTCTACCTCAGGCTACTATGTGCACTGTTTCCCTGAATGATGGAAATCCCATGGTGACAGCCTTTCATCACAGCAATAGATGTTTCCAAAGATACAGTTCTGTAAATGTCCCTCTGAACTTAAGAAAGAAAATATTAATTAGATAGTATGGTACACTGTGTCACTTTTAATTCTCCAATGCCATCTGAGAAAACTTGAATCTAATAGCAGACCAATATTTGGTTTCAACTAAGGAGAATGGTATCTGTTTCTATATCACAAGGATCTGTGAATCCAAAATAATGAAAGAAAGCTACAGCACATTATGGAGTTATCTGTTTATTATAGGAATTCATTAGCTATGCAGAAGACAGTTTTGTCCTTTTTAATTTCCTTACATAATTTATTATATTGAGGGTATTCTCACTTCTGCCCAGAAATTTCAAGATAGAAGTTGAAATGTCACTTTCATATGTTGTTAAAGTCCATTATTTCTGCATGGAGTTTTCATATTATGCATCATAGCAATTGTTTCCACTTCGTGAAATGATCAGAAATTCACTTTGCCCAAATTTCAGTTTTGATCTTTGCATAATTTCAAAACTTCTCTTTGGAAAAAAATATAGCAGTCAGTTTTCCTTTTACGTTTAGTATTCAAGCTAAGAGTGTACAATTTGTAAGGCAGATTTGTCATCAGGATTTCCCTCAATGTCTCATCTCCTTAGCTACCATGATTTCTCTTTGACGTCTCTGTGATTTCCCAGCTTCTACTTATTACTGCATGCTTAGCATTTGGAAGGACAAATTAATTGACATCACTCCATAGCTTTTTTTTTTAAATAGACTGATGATTGTTTTGCAATATTGGTTTGATTTCTGTCATATGTCAACATGAATTAACCGTAGCATTATGCTTTTAATGTTCTCCCACATTTTTGTGTCTTGATAGCTTGTTTGTTTGTTTGTTTTTAGTACCTACTAATATTCCATGCTGTGGATGGTGCCACACTTTATTTATTTATTTACCCTTTGAATCATTTTTAATTTAACTCTTAGCACAAATCCTATGAGTTCTTGCTATTCCCTTTGACATACGAAGAAACTAAAATATAGAAGGTTCAGGGAACCTGCAGATAGAAGTTGCAGAGCCTGCATTCAAACCCAGGTCTGCTCATTTTTCAAAGAAAAGGAATGAACCACTCCCTCTCTTCCCCAATGCAGAATCTGAGAAGAACAAGAGGCAGTGGTTCAGCACAGAGTCTCTGAGGTTCTCTTCGTATGACTGAGGAAGTAAGGCCTTAAGGGGAATGAGGCAGCAAAAGGTTCTATCTTCTATTCTCAGAAAACACAAAGGGAGAAGAGGATATGAAATGAATTAAAGAAACCAGACTTTACAAAATGTTGAGGATTTCAGATTTTGTAGATGGGGAAACAATCTGAAGGTTTTTTTTAATATATTTAATTAACACTTATTCCCCAGTGGCTCAGCGGGTAAAGTATCTGCTCGCAGTGCAGGAGATGTGGGTTCAGTTCCTGGTCCAGAAGATCCCCTGGAGAAGGGAATGGCAACTCACTCCAGCACTCTTGCCTGGGAAACCCCATGGACAGAGGAGCCTCCATAGTCTCATGGAGTCACGGAGTCAGACACAGCTTAGTAACTAAGCACGTACAATGTAGCACGAAATGTATGTCAGACACTGTTCTAGGAACTTCATAAATATCGGCTCATTCAATCTTTATACTAACCTATGAAATGGACACTATTACTATCCTCATTTCAAAGATGAGGAAAATGAAATATAAAAACATTAACTTCTGTGCCCAGAAACCTGCTGTTAGTCAAGACAAGATTAAGATTTAAATGTAGGCAGTTTGGCCTTAGACCGAGCTCTTCAGCACCATAACATACTGCCCCTGATAGTTAGGAAAATATTTTGTCCCTTCTTATGGTCTTAGACCACAGTTTCTCAACCTGGGGTTCAAGATCCCCTGAACCCTTCAGATGTGTTTTAAAAGGCTCTTCTCTTCAAGATTTTCATTTTATGTTTAGTTCTCAGCTTGCACTGCAGCATGTGTTACCAAGTCACATCAGTCATGTCCATCTCTTTGTGACCCCATGGGCCCATAGCCCACCAGGCTCCTCTGTCCATGGGATCCTCCAGGCAAGAATACTGGAGTGGGTTGCCATGCCCTCTTCCAGGGGATCTCCCTGACCCAGGGATCGAACCCACAACTGTTACTTCTTCTGCATTAGCAGGTGAGTTCTTTACCTCTAGCACCACCTGGGAAGCCCCATGGGTGCTTAGTCACTCAGTTGTCTGAGTCTTTGCAACCCCATAGACTGCCCCTGCCAGGCTCCTCTGTGGATGGGGATTCTCCAGGCAGAAATACTGGAGTGGGTTGTCATGCCCTCCTCCAGGGAATCTTCTCAACCCAGGAATGGAACCCAGGCCTCCCACATTGCAGGCTGACTCTCTACCATCTGAGCCACCAGGGAAACACTGGGAAGCCCCAGTTCTCAACTTAAGTGAGGCTTAGGTTACAACTGACATAGTTTTTCCATTCTTTGGAAAAGCTGCTTGTTAAGAGGGGTTTCGTGTTAGCAGGGGGCCTCAAATTTGTGGCCTACCAACCAGAAATGAGAGAGCACAAAGAACTGAGGTGGGCAATAGGGTCTGACCCACTGCCCACCGACTAGGTTGTCTTCAGATATGGCTCCTGCTGTGAAAACATCTCAGGACTCCCAACTGCATTTGCTCTCTGAAGCCCATTGTCTTTTGTATGGACCTCTCTTATCATCCTTCTCTCATGATGACTACTATTATCATTCTCTTTATACTGGCCAACCAGCTTCTATGTTGGAAGTGCCTTGAGAGTTCTGTACAGACTGCTCATTGCCCTCAACAGCCACTCTCCCCTTCTTTTACGATAGAATCTTCCACTTTAGCTAGGTGCATTACCCAACAGCTAAAAGATGCCACCTCTCAATCTACCATAGATATATGAGTGCCCCATACAACTAAGCTCTCACCAAATGAGAGGTAAGCAGAAATGTTGACCGAGACTTCTAGAAAATGTCCTTAAAAATGAGGAGACTATGGAGCATGTTGATAACGCATGTGTGAGGAGAGGAGATATATGCTAAATCTCTGTACCTTCCACTCAGTTGTGCCATGGACCTAAACCTGCTCTTACAAAAAAAAGAAAAAATTCTATTTTTTTTTTCTAATGAGAGCTGTGCCTGTCTCTGCCTCCTTCCTCTTTCCTGCTGCTGTAGTCAGAGATAAGATGGCTAAATTCCTAAGCCCGTCATGGACCGTGGGATGGCCTTGGTAATATAAGCCACTTACACCAGAAAAGGAAGAGGAAAGAAACAAAGCCCTTCACCAGCTCCAACTGTGTCACTCCAGACTTCTTTATTAGCGGGAGGGAAATATGCTTCTCTTTCATTTAATCTGAGGTCATTTTGGATTTTCCTGTGATATGCAGCTGAACTTGATCTTCAGTGGTATAGAAGTACAGAGATGATGCTTTAATCACTCTTCATTGAAAATATGCTTCACAGTCTCAATACAGAAGGTTCAATTGAAAAATATATTTATTGAATTGAACTTCAAAAACCACTGGGAGGGCTCAGAATTCTCCATTGAGTTATACACCAAAGTTCCTCCTGGTCTTATTGTCTACATCTAATTAAATTCATTCCAAATAAATTTTATAATTGTTTCTTTTCAGTCTTTCTTGGTCAGAGGTTTCATAATAGGAAAATACTTAAATAAAATGCTTTATGAATATTCCATATGCTTAAATATATTTTATTAGCTTTTGAATAAAAGGTGACCAAAATATTGTTTTGTGCCTTTTATTGAAAACAAACTTTAGCTTTATTATTAGGGATTAGAATAGCTTTAAAAAGAAGAACTAAACTGAAAACAAGTCAGTATTACAATGCATTTTCTGTTAAGACAATATAATGTATATTGTATATCATATTAACAATGTTATATAAGGCTCAATAATTACCTTGAGTTTTAAACTAGCAAGTTACACCAAAGCTTTTAGAAAATAAATATTTGTAAATTGGTGCGTAGGGGCTATATATAGACGTGTAAAATCCAAATATCAGTACTATAGTTTCTGGATTTTGGAAACTATAAAACCTTAGGATATTCTTTAATCATAACTTATTAGATTTCATCCTATTAAAATAATGACTATCGTTTTAGCACTCAATTTGTTTTTCTTTTTTAATATTGAGGTATAGTAGATTTATAATAAGATATAATTTTCAGGTGCACAACATAGTGATTCACAATTTTTAAAGTTTATAGTCCATTTGTCATTATTGTAAAATATTGAGTATATGTTCTGTGCTATACAATAACTCCTTGTAACTTATTTATTTTATACACAGTACTAATAGTTTCTACCTCTGAATCCCCTCCTCCTATCTTTCCCCTCCCGCTTCCCTCTTCCTTCTGGTAACCACTAGTTTGTTCTCTAAATCTGTGAGTCTGTGAACTATATCATACAAGTAAAATAAAGAATATTATCAAGTCATTCTATATAATGTTTAAATATATGTAATGGAATATAGCTGTCCTATGAACAACACAGGAGTTGGGGCACCAACCAAAGCAGTGGAAAATCCACATACTGCCATCTCAGTCTCAAAAAAAAAAGGAATTGATAAATGACTTACCCAAGGACAAGAAGCTGAAACAGTGTGGATACAGATAAGACTCAAACCCTGGTTCTTTTGATTCCACATATTATGATCTCTAATCAAACACAAACTTTTCCTCACACTTAAAGATCTATAAAGTAAAAATGAAATTGCCAACATTCGTTGGATCATAGAGAAAGCAAGAGAATTCCAGAAAAACATCTACTTCTGTTTCATTGACTACACTAAAGACTTTGACTGTGTGGATCACAACAAAATGTGGAGAATTCTTAAAAAGATGGGAGTACCAGACCACCCTACCTGTCTCCTAAGAAACCTGAATGTGGGTCAAGAAGCAACAGTTAGAACTGGCCATGGAAAAACAGTAGTTCAAAACTAGGAAAGGAGTACATCAAAGCTGTCTACTGTCACCCTGCTTATTTAATTTATATGCAGAGTACATCATGCAGCGGCCAGGCTAGATGAAGCACAAGCTGGAATCAAAATTTTGGGGAGAAATACCAACAACCTCAGATATGCAGATGATACCAGTCTAATGGCAGAAAATGAAGAGGAACTAAATGGCCTCTTGAGAGGAGAGTGAAAAAGCTGGCTTAAACTCAACATTCAAAAAGTTAAGATCATGGCATCCAATCCCATCACTTCATGGCAAATAGAAAGGGGAAAAATGGAAACAGTGACAGATTTTATTTTCTTGGGCTCCAAAATCACTGCAAACAGTGACTGCAGCCATGAAATTAAAAGACACTTGCTCCTTGGAAGGAAAGCTATGACAAACCTAGACAGCGTATTAAAAACATCACTTTGCCGACAAAGTCCATATCATCAAAGCTATGGTTTTTCCAGTAATCATGTACAGACGTGAGAAATGGACCATAAAGAAGGCTGAGAGCCACAGAATTGATGCTTTCAAATTGTGGTCCTGGAGAAAATTTTTAAGGGTCCTTCAGACTGTAAGGAGATCATACCAGTTGATCCTAAATGAAATCAACCCTGAATATTCGTTGGAAGGACTGATGTTGAAGTTGAAGCTCCAGTACTTTGCCCACATGATGGGAAGAGCCATTGTAGAGACCCTGATGCTGGGAAGGATTGAAGGCAAAAGGAGAAGGGGGTGGCAGAGCATTAGATGGTTGGATGGCATCACCACCTCATGGACATGGACATGAATTTGAGCAAACTCCAGAAGATGGTGAAGGACAGGGGAACCTGCCGTCCACAGGGTCACAAACAGTCGAACACGACTTAGCAACTGAACAACTAAAACAAAATTAAAATTCAAGTACTGCATTTATTGAAAAAAATCTGTGTGTAAGTGGAATTGCACAGCTCAAACTTTTGTTCACGGATCTACTCTACTTATGAAACTTCTACATTCAAATAGAAAATGCTCATTAGTCCATCAATATTTCTTTTGCACCTCTTACAAAATCATCTAAAAACATCCTGTTTAAACTTTAATCAGTATTATCTAGTCTACATTTTAATCAATAATTATTATTAAAAAGAACAGTTGTTCTGTCACTAAGTCGTTTCCAACTCTTTGTGACCCCATGAAAGATAACAGTAGTCAATATTTATTGATTATTTATCATGTGCTAGGCATCATTTTAAGAGTTTCACATATTCCACAAATAGAATACTGAAACTCAGAAATGATAACAATATGCTCCAATCCTACCAAAAAGGTAGAATTGTGATTCAAATCCAAGTCAGTCTGACTCTGAATTCGAATCTCTCTACCAATGAACACACTTTGCTGCCTTCTATTAGTAACAAGGAGACTATAATTTCAATATTTTTGTCATTCCATTTTTCTTCAAGTGGAGGTTAGCCAAATTAATGCCAAAAGATTTGCCAACCAATTTGTTAAATTCAAGAACTATAAGTCTTTCTAGTCTGCCTGAGGTGACTATTTTTTATATAAATGAGAAAATAAATCCTATCATTATGCAAAGACTGTATCATCACAGTTATTATTTATCTTTAAGCTGCATGGGAGCCAAGGTGACAAAGCAAATATGGTGAGCTGCATAATTCTTATTCCAAGACCTTGAGAAAAACATTTTTTCTAGTATCAAATTCTAAAACCCATATATTTATGAAGAAAAAGAATCAACAATGTCTTAAATATCATTTTCACAACAAAAAAAGAAGTGATATTATGTGCCTAACTTTTGGATTGTGTGTCTATGGAAGTCAATAGGGCAATAGTAAAGGATAATTCAAAAACAGTAATTTTTTTCAGAATTATCACAGTCAATATTTACAAATGTTCTATAGGAATCAAGCTTTCGCTTAACTAACACTGACACTATGTGTATAAGTTGTAAAAACATCATATCAGTGCCATCAAACCATAAAATAATGTATTCCATGATGCCGACTGTCCACATTGCCTCAGCATTTCTTTGACTTGTATGATACTATACAGAATTATATAATATCTGTGCCCTGCATCTTCCCTTTGAGCTCAAAAACCTTTTCACCTGTTTATGAGAAAAACTGAAAGTCTTAGTCTCTCAGTTGCTTCTGGCTCTTTGAGACCCCATGGACTGTAGCCCACCAGGCTCTTCTGTCCATGGAATTCTCCAGATGAGAATACCAGAGTGGGCAGCCATTCCCTTTTCCAGGGGATCTTCCCTACCCAGGGATTGAATCCCTCTCTCTTGCATTGCAGGCGGATTCTTTACCACCTGAGCCACGCATCTAAGCAAAGCATTCTTTTGCTGCCCTATAGCATATTCCCTTCATGTAGCTGACACCGCTGAGCATACAGGTACAAAATCGTCATGGCCACATGAACACCGGTTCTTGCCAGCTCGCAGCTCCTCCCTAGACAGTAGACAGGCAGAGACAGGCAGCTAGAAAGAAAGTGCGAGGGCAAAGTCCCCTGAGTTGACCTTTTGTGTCAAAAGTGCTTCACCTCCCCCACATTCAGCAGAGAGCTCACAGAACATCCTCAGGTATGTCTGTGATAAAAGCTGCCTTTGCCTAAGCACTTGCTTTGTGAATGAGGTCACTTTAACAAGCACAGTAGAAGTGATATAATGAAGAGATGTGGGTCTTTCCCTCATTAAGACATCACGTAAAACATAGAATGAGCTATGGTCCCTCCTGAGGAAACTTAGACATTTTAAATTCATAGTTATCATTACACATTCAAAGATAATCAGCAGCAGCAGCCTTACCTGGGATATATTGAGGCACAAAGGGAAAATGGAGCATAGGAAATTGCTTACCTAGTTCACAAAGGTACTGAGAAGCTTAATGCTTGAACTCAAAGCACTTGAACTGAAGACACAAAGCGTTATCTTCTTAGCATGCCATTGTAACAGACGTCCATATGGTCCCATCTTCCACTAATTGAACTTAGATGTTGTATGCATTTGATGATTGTGATAATGGGTGATCTGATTAAGAGCCTCCCATAGGGCATTTTATCCACAAACAAAATTGTCTTTATCTTATAGGAGAAAATGTTTCTCAGCTTGAAATAATCTGATTTGTCACCACAGGTTACAAACAATGTCCTGGGCTTGCAGTGTGCAAAAATGTCTTTAAGTCAAGTGCCTGTCTTAAGAGGTTTCTTTAAAAAAGAGAATGGAAGCCTCCATTTGTACCACGTGACACGATCTTATCTGTTGTCTAGACTGTGTTACCAATTCAGATCCTCTACCGTTGGGTGAATTGAGTTTAAAGGTAGATAAAGCAAAGCTATAGTTACACTATGTAAACTGATCTGGAAAAAAGAAAATTTAACAGTTTACCTACCATGAGATTGTGCACAGTACTTGTGTTCATTCACTTAGTTCTAGAAATCTTATATAATTCGTACTCAGCACGAGTGTGTGAATTTTGTAATTACTCATAATTAAATTGTGGCTTATTTGAGAACAACAGAGAATCAAAAGTTCATGAATTTTGTTATCTACATCTCAGATTGTAAAGTAAATAGATCGTTTTCAGAGTTACGTTTTTTACTTTTTTCTTTTTTCTTTTTTTTAAATTTATTTTTTAATTGCAGGACAATTGCTTTACAATGTTGTGTTGGTTTCTGCCATACAACAACACAAATCAGCCATAATTATACATACATCACCTCCCTCTTAAGCCTCCCTCCACAGAGATGCATTTTTTTAACCCATCAATAAGAGGAAAAAAATTGCAACATCTTGTGACTTTGCACTGTTCCTATTAAACTATTTAATAAAATCTAAAAATATAAGTTAAAATTGTTCATTGCTTATAAACTAGTTTTCCTTTAAGAACTATATACCGTTTAAGTTTTTCTTTCCTACCTTATATTATTGTGAAAGTATTTCTGTTTGAACAATGAGTATTTGGCAATAATCACCTTCCCCAGGGTCACAGCCATTCTGATCAAAGTTTAAGAGATGAATTAAGGTCTCCTTTTCAGTAAAGCAGGTATTGGTGCAGCTATACATATATATATATGTGTGGGAGTCAGGCCCTCAGAAAAGGTGATCCATTATCTCTGTACTGTAAGCCAAAGACATATACAGAAACTCACATAACTCTCCCTTCACCCACCCAAAGAGAGGCAAAAAAAAAAAAAAAACCAGGAAGAAGATTGATAACTATAGCCTGTTCGATTTACCTCAGAAGGAAAAATACACGGTAGCTTAAAATGAGAAAAAGGTAAATTCCTATTACTTCCAACAACTACAAAAGAACTGTGGAGTATATTATTTTTGAAAACTATCTGCATAAATCTAATAAGATTTTTCCAAGAGATGGACAAATTTAGAAAACTCAATCTAACACAGTTAAAAAGATATAAGATCTTGATGTATATGTAGCTATTTGAGGAAAGTTCTTAGGTTTTTCCAGTAACAGAGTTGTACCTTTGCTAAAAGCTTTTTGGTCTCAATTAGCTGAGTATTTACTTGGAAAGGAATCCCAATACTGAATGGGAAAGGAAAGATTAAAAATGTGGAGGAAGAAAAACACTCATTCCATTCAAAACCCTGGACCTGTATGTGGTTTCCTATGGGATCTGGATAATGGTACTATTCATCATTTATCTCTCACTGCTTTTCAAAACATTACAGTTGTAATGTCATCCTTATAAAATTTCCTTATAGCTACAGGGATCTCCATCCGATTTTGCCTCTCTGCTAACTCGGCTTTATTATTTACCATTGGTGGGTCCATAATTCATGAAACATATCATTCTTTTTAATTTTTCTTATTTTTATCTTTATCTCCTATTCTCAACTTTATTAAAAATTCATTCATCCAACATTGTATTTACAAAGATATCCACAGGCCTAGTTAACCAGCTTATGCTATTGTGTTACTGCAAAAGGGAGGTCTTAGAATTTATTTCGTGGAAATGAAAATTGTTTCCTTCTTGGAACGATCAATCAGTGCAGTCTTTTTATGTCAAGCTTAATGAAAGTGAAAGGTCCAGTCATTTAAAAATGAAGAAACTGAGCTTGGACTCAGACAACACTTATTCACCCATGAAAAGAGACCACCATGATCTGGAAACTTAAGAAACTGATTCAAAAATGACTATTTGATATTAATTTTAATTTTCTACAGTAATCCACCATTCATTATTTTTAAAAATTTTCAATCTTATAGACTGTGTCCTGTAGGAATGTTGCACCATTTGGAAAAAAAATATAAACGAAGCTATAGTTTCATCACATTATTCAATTAATATTAGCACTACCAATAAAGAACCAATGGTGAAAAAGGAGATAAACTTCAGTATCTACTGGTATACTTCTGTTACATTCGCCATCAATTATTTCCGTCTTCATTAATTAGTTATATGAGACACAAACATGTGTTCTTCAAGGAGTTGGTCTCATTATAATTAGATAAGTATGGCTTTGTAGGGATCTACTCAGCATATTATGTAACTCACATACAGGACAGCTTGTATTAACTCTATTATAATTTCAATATATTGTTAAACTGGAATCTCATTAATAGAGAGTAACAAAGGAATAAAGTTCTCTCAGTGAAAGCACATTTTTGAAACAAAGAGAATGAAAGAATCCTGGGAGAATGTTTGGGATAAAAGAATATCAAGCATGTTGTCATTTTTCATTTGCTTTAATAGCTTGGTTATAAATTTAGCTGGACACTAACAGCTTTAAGGAGAAGGCAATGGCACCCCACTCCAGTACTCTTGCCTGGAAAATCCCATGGACAGGGGAGCCTGGTGAGCTGCAATCCATGGGGCTGCAAAGAGTCGGACACGACTGAGCGACTTCACTTTCACTTATCACTTTCACGCACTGGAGAAGGAAATGGCAACCCACTCCAGTGTTCTTGCCTGAGAATCCTAGGGACGGGGGAGCCTAGTGGGCTGTCATCTATGGGGTCGCGAAGAGTCGGACACGACTGAAGTGACTTAGCAGCAGCAGCAGCAACACAGCTTTAAATCTGATGGCAGGTAATTTTTACTCAGCTCTTAGTGACAAGCTGGAGTCATTGGTCTTTTTCACTCTGTATTAAATACATGTCAGACAGTGGTAAATGAGTTTTTAATTTGTCTAAGTGGCCTTTTAGATTTCAAACAACCTTAGGATTTGCTCCAATTACTATTAAATATTGGAATCATTACATTATAAGTGTTATACAGTTAATAGTAAAGGCAATCATGATTTTTAATATGTGTGTTTGGGGGGAGCGCCATTCAAGGAAATAAGATTTGTAAAACTATTTCTCAAGCCACTTTGAAATCTAGTCTACCTATAACTTACTTAGAACCCTGCCATGGTCAAAATTACAATGGTCCAGGCAGCATCGTTAGACCTAATATCTTACTGCACTAAAGGGAATGAAACCTTGTCTAAGAGGCTGCGCTGTAAATAGTATCAGCCTCCTGACTTGGGAATCAGCTTCACAGAATTGTCTTCTCTGTCAAGTATGACATACACTAGAGAGTGAAATTGATTGGTAGTTTACAGAAGAAAGATCTAACCTTCAGATTGTATAACCAAAACTTTCTAAGAAAATCTCTTCTGAAAGTCAAAATCCTTTCATAGTCTTAGCAAATAACGATCAGCTGGAAGATTAAGACATTACTAGGTTTTTCCTAGAAGACCAGTTAAAATGGTGGTTATTTTTCCTGTTTTATCCAATAATAGTATTTTGTTTTCCTTTTTTATCCCAAAGATAAAATAGATCATCTTAAAGTTATAAATACTTTAACTCTTTTTCACAGAAAAATAATTACAATCGTTCTCTATTTTAAGTGTTTTTAAGTACTTATGGAAATATATATATTTAGGACAATTCAGGTAAAAATTCCCATGTAACCATGTTTAAAAGACCCTGCATCCTGTCCCCAAAGAGAAAATGAAAACAATATCCAAACTTCAATGCAGGAGACCCAGGTTTGAGCCCTGGGTCAGGAAGATCCCCCACCTGGAGAAGAGAATGCTACCCACTCCAGTATTTTTGCCTGCAGAATTCCATGGGCAGGGGAGCCCAACAGGCTATAGTCCACGTGGTTGCAAAGAGTTGGACACAACTGAGCAATGAACACTAGGATTACAGTTTACAACTTCCTTCCTGTTCTGGCTTTTGTGTTTGCAATTTCCTTTCATGCTTTATTCCTCTTCACTCACCCTATAGAACCCAGCCACACTGATCTCTCAGCTCTACAACCATATCTAGCCCTCCCCTCGCTTTCCCCTCTTCTTGGAATGCTTATCTTTCCTCTCCTTGAATGGTCACTTGCTTATCACTCAGGCCTCAGCTTAAATATCACCTTCCCTGTCAGGCCTTTCCCAGTAATTTGTCACAATAGGAACCCTCCTTGTTAGTTCCTATTTGAGGAATAGGAATAGTTCTTTGTTTGTGTTTTTCTTAACACATACCATCATTTGTCATTTGCCTGGTTATTTGACCTCCATCCCATTGCATGCTCCCTGACAAGAGGATCAGAATGTGTAGTTCTATACTGTAGTGTGAGTACGTATCCCTGTGCCTGCCATTGGTAAATTCTCAATAAACATTTGATCAGTAATTTAATTGATGCCCAAGAAGAGGTCATACTGGAAAACTATTTTATGCCTTTATGTTGGCAAGTCGTTTCTTTTTAAAATCTAATGCTGAGAATACTGCCTCTGTCACCACCATATAAACTAAGTCCTTGCAAAGCAATTCATTCTACAAAATTATTTTAAAATGTTTTAGGGACTCAGTTCAGTTCAGTTCAGTCACTCAGTCGTGTCTGACTCTTTGCAACCCCATGGATGGAAGCACGCCAAGCCTCCCTGTCCATCAGCAACTCCCAGAGTTTACTCAAACTCATGTCCATTGAGTCAGTGATGCCATCTAACTATCTCATCCTCTGTCGTCCCCTTCTCCTCCCACCTTCAGTCTTTCCCAGAATCAGGGTATTTTCAAATGAGTTACTTCTTCGCATCAGGTGGCCAAAGTGTTGGAGTTTCAGCTTCAACATCAGTCCTTCCAGTGAAGACTAAGGACTGGTTTCCTTTAGGATGGACTGGTTGGATCTCCTTGCAGTCCAAGGGACTTTCAAGAGTCTTCTCCAACACCACAGTTCAAAAGCATCAATTCTTTGATGCTCAGCTTTCTTTATAGCCCAACTCTCACATCCATGCATGACCACTGGGAAAACCACAGCTTTGACTAGACAGACCTTTGTTGGTAAAGTAGTGTCTCTGCTTTTTAATATGTTGTCTAGGTTGTCATAGCTTTCCTTCCAAGGAGTGTCTTTTAGTTTCATGGCTGCAGTCACTATCTGCAGTGGTTTTGGAGCACAAAAAATAAAGTCTGACACTGTTTCCACTGTTTCTCCATCTATTTCCCATGAAGTGATGGGACTGGATGCCATGATCTTTGATTTCTGAATGTTGAGCTTTAAGTCAACTTTTTCACTCTCCTCTTTCACTTTCATCAAGAAGCTCTTTAGTTCTTCTTCACTTTCTGCCATAAGGGTGGTGTCATCTGCATATCTGAGGTTATTGATATTTCTCCTGGCAATCTTGATCCAGCTTGTGCTTCGTCCAGCCTGGCATTTCACATGATGTATTCTGAATATAAGTTAAATAAGCAGGGTGACAATATACAGCCTTGACGTACTCCTTTCCCTCTTTGAAACCAGTCTGTTGTTCCATGTCCAGTTCTAACTGTTGCTTCCTGACCTGCATACAGATTTCTCAGGTGGCAGGTCAGGTAGCGTGTTATTCCCATCTCTTTAAGAATTTTCCAGAGTTTGTTGTGATCCACACAGTCGAAGGCTTTGGCATAGTCAATAAAGCAGAAGTAGATGTTTTGCTGGAATTCTATTTTTTTTGATGATCCAGCAGATGTTGGCAATTTGACCTCTGGTTCCTCTGCCTCTTCTAAATCCAGCTTGAACATCTGGAAGTTCACGGTTCACATACTGTTGAAGCCTGGCTTTAGGGACTACCTATCACGAATAAAATTAAGTTCAAGATCCTTATCCTGACACTCAAGGCCTCTAGAGCTGGTGGCTGCAGTGCCCCCATGCCCTGCTTCCTTTTTCACACTCTGATAACGGCCAGCTGTGCCAAGCCCTATGCCTGTGATTGAGCAGGCACTCCACAAGTGCTTGATGAATCAACTGCTAGCAGTTTCCTGCGTACTCCTGCCTGTTTGGGTGGTGTCAACTGAGACTGGAGAGCTAGTCAGAGACCGGATCTAGAAAGATGTCTATATGACATGTTAGGGATTAAAGCCTTTAAAGATTTAATGGGAAGCAATGCAAGGGCTCTTATCGAGGCAGTGACATCAAGGACTGCTCAGAGAGAAGCAGCATGCGTATCCTTCAGCATTGGCGTAACTTAGCATGTCTTTACGTGATTAGCTCTAAGGGTGATTTAATAGCCCCCCTCGAGAGTCGGGGGCAGAGTCTGGAAAATATTTGTAGCTGGTAGTTTCCACTTGAGTTGCATCTTGTCCACTTTCAGTTCTGTCTTTTATGGAGCATGTAAGTTCTGAGTAACCTCCAAAGTCACTCAAGTAAAAATAAATCAAGAAGGATTGTGTTTTATACTTCACTTCCCTGAGTGTCCTTAGGCAGGAAGAAAGACAGGCTTGGAGGGTCTGTATCTTTCCCAGTCATTTATCTTGAAAATGTCTGAAGCAACATTGAACTTTCAATGATTTTAATTAAGGTATATATTTCCCAAGTAAAATAAACATAGGGACAAACAAAAACCTCCCTGTTTGGGTATAAGTAGCTCTAAACTTTATATATTATCTGTTGAAGTGTTATATACTGATATAATATGTGCTAATGTTTGTGTTGATAATGGCTACACATATATGAATAAGAAATGCAAGGACAAATTTTATTATCATCATCAAAGAACTCCTCATAAAAAGTTTTCTAAGCATCTTTTGATAACTTTTTGATAATAACTATGCACTAAATTAATCACTAATTGTTTATTCCCTCAGCAGTAAGGATTATTACTTGGTATTTGAGCTCCTTTTTTAATAGCTTAGGTATTAAAACTTCTCTGTGACTGTCAGCTAGAACCAGTTTTACTCATTTGTCAAAATAATCGAGCTAATTTGACAGCATAAACACAATGCGTGCAAAGAAAAAGGTACATTGTTCTTTAGAGATATCCAGCAGCTACGCAATGACTGGGCTTTACATTTCTCATTTTTCAAAAATAAATTCCTATGACTTTCATAAAATCTGAATTAAAAATCAGTGCTGTCCAGAACCTCATGAAATAATCTGCAGGTGTTAACATGCTGATAGCCGCTGAGCTGAGAACAAAGTTAACATGCCAAAACTGGTTGCATTTTGGAATATTCTAACATCTGGGCATCGAGTTGGATGTGTATGGATAAACCTCAGCTTCTCACAGCTCAGAAGAGGATGAGTATGAAAAAGAAACAGAGGCGATCAGAAGTTTGCAGGAGCAGGCCAGGCACCATCTGGGCTATGTAGGAGGACTGCTGGGGAAAAAGGAACGTAATGGCATATGCTATAAAAGCACAGATTGTAAAGAAGGGTAGCACCCTTGTTTTGCAGACGAGTAACTACATTTATGTTGCAAAAGAGCCCTCTAAGACTCAGGAGGAAAAAAACACTCTGGTTTCAGGTTAGCTGTATTGCAATGTTCTCTACTGAAGGATGGGGAGGGGATGGGGATGTGCACCAATTATAGCCCAGTAGGTACAAATAAGTGTTCATGGGTGTAAATCTCTTTAACAATTGAGTAAGAATCTTGGAGGAGGAACCGTGTCTAAAATGCCTCCTGCCTTCCCCACAGAAATGCAATGCTGGGCATGTGAGAGTGGCAGAAACTCTGTATTTGAAACTCAGAGCATCTGGGTTTAATTACCATCTGTGCTTTTATGAGAAAGTCAGCCTCTCAGCCCAACTCCTCATCTGCAAAAGAAAAAAATAAATAAATAATAGGGAAGTGGATGGTTAATTCCAGTCCTGCTTGGGTTTTTTAGGGATTCTGTCAAAGTTAATACATTAATATGTGTGAAGATGTCGCATAAACTGTAAAAAGCCCCACTGCTGGAAGGCAATGATATTATACCTCGAGCAGAAAGATCAACAAACAGTTGTTAGTAGACTGGTTTCAAGATTAGGATTTATTCATGACTCACCTATGGAAGGATTCCTTTCCATTTACTTCAGGGCTCACAACCCCAACACTGTTGACATTATGAACCAGATAATTCTTTGCTGAAATGTGGAACGTGAGGGGTGGGGATTACCTGTACATTGTAGAATGTTTAGAAACCAAACATCGCACTATGTCTAGCCCTAGATATCAATAGCAGCCTCCCCTCCCCACTCGACCCTTATGAAGTGAGACAACCAAAACCACATACGTGCTCAGTCACTTCAGTCATGTCTGACTCTCTGTGACTTTATAGACTATAGCCCACCAGACTTGTCTCTCTATGGGTTCTCCAGGCAAGAATACTGGAGTGGGTTGCCATACCCTTCTCCAGGGATTGTCTCAGCCCAGGGATCAAACCCATATCTCCTGAGTCTCCTGCATTGCAGGCAGATTCTTTACTGACTGAACTGCCTGGGAAGCCCCAGAATGTCCACAGACAGCACTAAATGTTCCCAGGTGGGGGCGGGGCATAGGGGGCCACACCATCTCACAGTTGAGAACCACTGATTTAACCTAGAGACAAATCCCATTATTTTCTGAAAAAGCCATATATGCTAACAGCAGTAGTCATCTGGGATTACTCTGTGGAAGGCACCCAGCTAAACTATTTGCCTATATTAACTTCTTTAATCTTACAACAGCAAGGAGGTTCGAGTAATCCTCATTTCACAGATGAAGAAATGGAGGTTTAAAGGGTTGAAGCCACTTGCCCAGGTTCAAAATCAGAATAAAACAGAGCTTGCATCTGGATGCTACTCTGTAGGATTTCAGAGTTTTCACTCTTAGCCACCCCTCCTGTTCATGCTCACGTGAGATAAGCTGATCAAAACAGCCCCACTCTCTGTTAAACATAAGACAGAACTTGCAGAGGTGAAGCTGACGGAAGGATTAAAGCACACAGCTATCTAAAGGCTATAGCTGCTTAGTAAATATTATTTATATGAACCATGAAACTAGGCTAGGCATTGAAAAAAAATAGTCATGTCTGAAGAAAAACAGGCAGCAAGTCCTAACGTATTCATACATAATCATCGTTTAATTCAATATAAACCATTTTTTATTGGGAAATCGTATTTTCTTTGTAAATATTTATATTTTCTCATTTCAGTGATGTGGAAAGAGATGAAGCTTCCAAAAGTAGGAAGCAACATTGGCAAGGGTAGGTTGATTATAGTACATCTTACTTGATGGATATGAGGGTGGAAAGCCTTCTTATGGGACCAAGCAGCTCAGGGCAAAGGCTGTTGTTCATTAAGCATCTATGTGGGTGTGTTTTGCCAGGTGCTTAGCAAAAGTTAATGCCCTATGACTTAATATCTAGGATCTAGGCTCTTTCAAAATACAGAAGCTGTCGATATTATTCCCAATTCCCAAACCCAAAAATGTAGACAAGGTAAAGTTGACCAACACGTATCAAGTCACAAAGAGAAGGCAAAAGAAAACTTTAATTACAGAAGGATGTATAACTCAGATCATTCTCCTTGTACTGTCAATCATTAATGTCCCCTGAAATAGTAACCTGAGTAGCAAAGGTATTTCGTTTCTTAAGAGATCCATCCCTCATGGATGGTTCCTTCTCAACTGACTGTTGAACAAGATTGTAACTGCTAATTCACTACAAGGAAACCTGATTGCATTATCTTCCAACTTCTCTTCTGCTCCCCTAAATCAACCAGAATTCCTAACTTTACAAGTTGATACACATGTTTATTTCCTCCAAGAATAATCTTGAACTTTAAAGATGTGACGAGAATTTCTTTCTACCAATAACAAGAACAGATCAGTGTCCCCATAGGGTCCAGAAGATCTGGTCCTTCCCCAGTCAGAGATCTAGTCTGAGTATATGCAGGAAGGGTATGCTTACAATCTTGTTCTCATCTTCCCAGCCAGCATCACACATGTATGGCCAGTTCCCACAGCCACCCTTGCACTTTCAAGAGATGGTCCTGAGGGGAAGCGTCTGCCTCTGGGCTTGCCCCCAGAAGGCATTCTATTCGCGTTGGTTTCGTTGTGCCCCCTTGATGCTTTTCATCTGATTCAGATGAACTGTCAGATAACGCAGGTGCCCGAATTCTGTAGGAGATGACTATGTAAGTCAGGATTCTATCTGTTACAAAGGACGGAAACCAAGATCAAATTTGTTTAGGAAGAACTGGGAAGTTATTCTCTTTCCTAAATGAAAAAGTTTAGGCATGAACCCTTCCAAACCATGGGCCCAGAGTTTTTAAGTTACAAAGAATGTTTACATTTATTGGATTGCTATTAATAGATAATGGAGATAGGTAGGTAGGTAGGTAGATAGATAGATAAAGAAGTGGACGGATGGGCAGGACAGGTCTTACCTTCCTCTTCTGCTAAGTCACTTCAGTCGTGTCCAATTCTGTGTGACCCCAGAGACGGCAGCCCACCAGGCTCCCCCATCTCTGGGATTCTCCAGGCAAGAACACTGGAGTGGGTTGCCATTTCCTTCTCCAGTGCATGAAAGTGAAAATTGAAAGTGACGTCACTCACTCGTGTCCGATTCTTAGCGACCCCATGGACTGCAGCCTACCAGGCTCCTTCGCCCATGGGATTTTCCAGGCAAGGGTACTGGAGTGGGGTGCCATTGCCTTCTCCACCTTCATCTTCTAGATGTCATTAAATGATGTGCTCAAAGTCTCTCAGCTAGTAAATTGCACCGCTGATTCCTAGTTGACTCCACTTGCTGTGAATCCTAAACACTGTGTATTTCCCAATGTGGCCTATCTTGAAAGGATTGTATTAGACAATAGCCTTACCCTCAAGATATCTAATTAACAGCAGAAAAAAACGGATGCCCTTGAAAGCACTTTTGTGTGAAGAACTGATTTGTGCTTTACTGGTACTACCTCACTTTCTTTCCATAAGAGGAATTCTACAGGACTGCTTTGTGGAACTTCTAAAGGCATGTGCAAAGTAGAAGTGGACACTTTCTTTTGTCACTATCATACTAAACGGACAAACAGCGGACTGTATCGTTATCATCAGTATGTCACAGTCATGTTGCTATTGCCAGCAGCAATCGCAAGCACCTTGAGAGTAACTCCTAGCTCGGGCCTGTGTGCATCTGCAGGGTCTCAGAAGCCAGCGCTGCATTCATTCATCATCATATCCCTGACACCAAGCGTAATTTTGGTTGAATTAATGGCGAACAAGTCCTGATGGGACATAAAATCTGAAGAATGAGTAGAGGGAAAACGGAACTCTGGAGACTTTACGAGGGCCGTGACTGTAGATATTATTCTTTTTTGAAAGCGTAATGAAAATGAATCATTTCTTGAAGTTCCCATTGGTTATAAATGAAGATTACTAATTGATGAAGGACACATATAAGTTACCCTATTGTTGTGGAGCTGTATAAAGTTTCAGCAAAATTAGAATGAAAAAGTACCTCTCCTCCACCTGCACTGTAAATTCCATCCCCCGTCACACCCTAGGGGGTTTTTTGCCATCAAATACCCCCTCTTCATTTGTAGGTTTACTCAATGTAAAATTACAGCCATCAGTTCCAATATTAAAACAATCCTGGCTCGTCCTGGTATCTCCCTATAACAACTGCATTCTTTCCTTCCATTCAGAAACTAAAGTCTAAACTCATTGTCTCCAGTTCATTTCTCATTCATTTTTCATACTGTGACTCGGTTTTCATACCCTCTATTCTGCTAAACTTGTTCTTGCCAGTTTCTGATACCATATACTAATTTCAATTTCAAAGTATTCTTCTTATCCCTTATCTTACTTGACCTCTCTCTGGCATTTGACATTATAACTCCGTTCTTAAAACTCTCTCCCTGGAAGACCACATTCCCTCGATTTCCCCTATTTACCCCTTCTCACTGAAAGCATCTCTCTTAAACGCTATTATTCCCCAAGGCTCCATTGTCAACTGTCTTTTCTGTCTACATACTCTGTTAGGAAATCTTATATACTCCTATGCCTTCAATGAGTATTGATTTAATGTCTCCCAAATCTTGGTCTCCATTAATAAATCCACAAACACTTCAGCTATCCTGCAGTTTCAGCATGCCCTAAA
Source organism: Ovis canadensis (assembly GCF_042477335.2). Lineage (NCBI taxonomy): Eukaryota > Metazoa > Chordata > Mammalia > Artiodactyla > Bovidae > Ovis > Ovis canadensis. The sequence goes on along the minus strand of NC_091247.1, from coordinate 131,880,516 downwards.
TCAGTTGCACTATATTAAATCCCACCAATATTCACATCATTGACTCCCTGTCCCCATGAATACCAGTATTATCTCTCCACATTGGAAACTTCAGTCATTCCAGATTATTCTGCCAAATCCTTTCAATTCTACTTTCTAAATATTTCTTGTATTTGGCCCATTTTTCTCATGCTCACTGCTGCTCTCAAAATATTTCTCCTGGTTGTTATGAAAAAAGCCTTTTATTTGGCCCACCTGTGTATGATCCACCTACTCACTTGCCCCCATTTCCCCATCACCACTCAATTCATCTCTAAAACAAGCTGTCAAAGGCCATTCTAAAAACCAAATCTTATCATGCCATTTTTGTGCCTGAAATACTTCAATGGTTCCACATTACCTCAAGGATGAAATTTTAACTCTGTAGTATGTCTCCCTTATAAGGCCTTTCATTATCTGGCATCTCACAGATATATTGATCTCTATATTTACAGCCCTAGTACAAGATAGGCCTTTGATAAGCACCTACTGAATGAATGAATGAAAGAATTCTGGAAAAGATGTCCTTAAATTTAAAAAAAAAAATGTTATGTTGATTTTATTTATCATCAACAAATAATAACTTTTATCCAGGGACTTCCCTGGAAGTCCAGTGGTTAAAACATCTTCTTCTGATGCAGGGGGTGCAAGCTTGATCCCTGGTCAGGAAGCTAAGATCCTGCCTGCCTCGTGGCCAAAAGACCAAAACACAAACCAGAAGCGATATTGTAACAAATTCAATAAGGCTTTAAAACTAGTCCGCATCAAAAAAAATCTTTAAAAAATAATTTTTACACATATATAAATTCACATAGCTTCTCTATTTTAAAGCTTAACATGTGTCATCCAAAAAAATAGGGTCTTAAATTTTGCTTCTTTATTTTAGGAAATAAATCTTTTAGGAAAAACACCTAATAAGATATTTTAGAATATCCCACAAATATATGAGAAACTCCTGAACTTGTAAATGAGCCATGTTCCAAACATTCTTTTATAACTTAGTTCTGTGAAACTTGGAACGCATTTTCTCATAGAAACAATGTTTTATATATATTTTATTTAATTTAGACTTAAATTATTTTAAAATGATTTAAGGTAGTATATAATAAAATGCACATGTCATAAACTATTAAAGTAATGAAAGAAAGTCTATTAACAATATATTTGACCTATGGAAAGTAATTATATCATAAATTTAATAAGCCTACACTAATCCAAAACCACATAGACATAACTGAGAATCTTGTCAGCCAATACAATATGAAAGGGAGAAAATTATGGGATTCTTTTTTCTTTTTTGCTTTTTAAACCTCTTTTTTAATTCTTATTGTCTAAAATGTTATATACTGATTCATCAGGAGACACATTTTCTTTGTACTAAATTCTCAGAAATTTTTCAAATGGACTCATACAAGGAATGTTTAATAAACTGTTACACAAATGTGGTCTAATAGAATAAACAAAAATATTATACATAGATCTACCATCAATGAAACTGAGAACATATTTCATTATATTCCTATAAAGGCATTTCTATAAGCAATTCAAGTAATATATACCCATATCTCTGATGCTATAACTTTATATGGAATCAAATCTGGCCATAGCCAGCATGTATCATTTAGAAGGTGTGTACATGCAACATCCCATTTAACCTTCACAAAAATTTTTGTGGTTAGTACAATTATTACCATTCCCATTTTACAGATGAGAAAACTGAGGCAAAGAAGTGAATAACCTGCCCAGTTCACACACCAACATTGGTAATATTCCTCTTACCTTTTTTCCTCCTTCAAATATTAATGATCTCATTCAAGAATTCAAAAAGCAGTTGAATAACAAAATTCTTGAGTTTGAGCTCAAGACTCAAAATTCTTGAGTCTGTTGTCTTTAAGATGAGTTGCACCACTCCTGCCTTTCCAATGTTATCTAACTCTTTTACCCTCTTTCCTCAGTGAATTTTTACAAAGAAATAAAATGCCTCTTACCAACCAAATGTCTTCCACACACATTAGGGCTTTACACTTGGAAAAAATACCCTTTACCTAGAAAATATTTCCCAAAACTCTTTCCATGACTGATGCTTTCACATAACCAGATCCCAGCAGAAGTCAAACTAGTTCCTCCTTGACCACACAATCTAGAGAACCCTACTCAGATACTCTCTAATGCATCACTAGATTTTATTTTCAGGCTGTTTATTGGTATTTCATTTATTCTGTTCTCATAACCTCTAGAATTGTGCTAACAGAAATATACTGTGAATCATAAATGCAAGTCACACTTGTAATTTTGATCTGTCTAGTTGTCACACCAAAAAAATATATATATAAAGAAATTTTATTAATTTTAGTAATATATTTTCTTTAACTCAGTATATCTCAAATATTACCATTTCTATAGCAACCAATAAAAAATTAAAGAAATATTTAACATTCTTTTTTTCATGCTAAGTATTCAAAATCCAGGGTTTATTTTTTATTGGCAACACACTGAAATTCAAATGAGCCACATTTCAGGTTCTCAGTTCAGTTCAGTCGCTCAGTCGTGTCTGACTCTTTGCAACCCCACGAATCGCAGCACGCCAGGCCTCCCTATCCATCACCAACCCCCAGAGTCCACCCAAACCCATGTCCATTGAGTTGGTGATGCCATCCAGCCATCTCATCCTCTGTCGTCCCCTTCTCCTCCTGCCCCTAATCCCTCCCAGCCTCAGGGTCTTTTCCAATGAGTCAGCTCTTCGCATGAGGTGGCCAAAGTACTGGAGTTTCAGCTTTAGCATCATTCCTTCCAAAGAAATCCCAGGACTGATCTCCTTTAGAATGGACTGGTTGGATCTCCTTGCAGTCCAAGGGACTCTCAAGAGTCTTCTCCAACACCACAGTTCAAAAGCATCAATTCTTCAGCGCTCAGCTTTCTTCACAGTCCAACTCTCACATCCATACATGACCACAGAAAAAACCATAGCCATGACTAGACGGACCTTAGTTGGCAAAGTAATGTCTCTACTTTTGAATATGCTATCTAGGTTGGTTCTCAGTAGCCACATTCAAATGTTCAATAGGTTCATGGGGCTGTTTGGCTACCATACTAGACAGAACAACTTAAAATATAAACTCTTATTCACTGGTATATCTCTAGAACCTAGATTAGCATAGTCATGTCTGGCCCTTGGGGTGCTCATAATGCTATGGAATGAATGAAAGAATGTGGACTATGTGGAATATAAGTGTTCTATAATGCCTATATTCTGTTAGTGCCAAATTTGCCCATGGCAAAGATGACATTGTCTTATATAATTTTAGATGAATGCTAATACCTTGATTCAGCTAGTGAACTGATTGCAGATGTCTGACTTCCAGAACTGAACAACAGTAAATGTATGTTGTTTTCAAGTAATTGACTTTGTGATAATTTGTTACAGCAGCCATAAGAAACTAATACACTTATTGATCTCTAAGCCACCTCATACTACATATAATTCTCTGATAGCCTGCAAAAATATTTTCCTTACGATATCCACTCCTCTCTGTGTCCATACCCCTTTGCCATGTGAATTAGCAGATTCTCTCCTTAAGAAATGTGGTTGGTTTCTTCACACTATCTGTTGCTTTGGCCAGCAGAATGCTGCAGAAGCAACATTCTGCCAGCTCCTAGTCTGGGCCTCAGGAGAGCGTGCATGCTTTCTTCCTCTCATCCGGAACCCTCTGTATTTCCATGTGAATAAGCCTGGCCTATCCCACTGGATGCAAGAGACAAGGGACCCAGGTGTTCTCCGTTGTCCAACCTAACAGTGAACCATCTGCTGGACCTGTGAGTGAGGTCATCTTAGGCCAACCAACTCTCGGTTGACCTGCCAACAGCTGACTGTGGACAAATGTGCAATATCCACAGATATCAAAATAACTATCTAGCGGAGCCTAGCCCAGATTGCTAGCCTATAGAATTGTGAGCTCAAAAAATTGTTGCTGTTTAACGCTGCTAAATGTTGGGGCAGCTTGTTATGCAGCAATAAATAACCGATGCACTCCCATAAAGCAAATTCCTTCTACATGTGCTCAACCCTCCCACACAAATTCAGAGAAGGAGTCTGCCAAAAAAAGAAGAGTTGGTAGTCTCACTTGGGGACAGTGCCAACTACACCATTTCTTACTGGGACTCTACAGAGCTAAAATTTTCTACAGAAGCAACATTTCATCATGTTGAGTATCTCAATGAATACTTGGCTAAGGCCAACGGCTCAGCATATATCACAGTAGAGATAAAGCAAACCTGGAATTTCAAGGTAGATATGAGTATATAGCTGATCTAAACATTTACTAAGCATCTCGTTTCCTGCCAAATATAATTTTCAGTGACATTAAATCCATTTTGCCCAGTAAAGATGAATTTGCTTACAGATATATCTTTGATAACTGTAAGAACCAACCTGTTGAATAGGTCAGTCCCGTTCAGTTCAGTTCAGTCGCTCAGTCCTGTTCGACTCTTTGTGACCCCATGAATCGCAGCATGCCAGGCCTCCCTGTCCATCACCAACTCCCAGAGTTCATTCAGACTCATGTCCACTGAGTCTCTGATGCCATCCAGCCATCTCATCCTCTGTCGTCCCCTTCTCCTCCTGCCCCCAACCCCTCCCAGCATCAGGGTCTTTTCCAATGAGTCAACTCTTCGCATGAGGTGGCCAAAGTACCTGGAGTACATGGAGTTTCTTTTTTTTTTTTTTTAATTTTTTATTTTTTTTTTTAATTTTAAAATCTTTAATTCTTACATGCGTTCCCAAACATGACCCCCCCTCCCACCTCCCCCTCCCCACAATATCTCTCTGGGTCATCCTCATGCACCAGCCCCAAGTATGCTGCACCCTACGTCAGACATGGACTGGCGATTCAATTCTTACATGATAGTATACATGTTAGAATTGCCATTCTCCCAAATCATCCCACCAGCATTGGTCCTTCCAATGAACACCCAGGACTGATCACCTTTAAGATGGACTGGTTGGACCTCCTTGCAGTCCAAAGGACTCTCAAGAGTCTTCTCCAACACCACAGTTCAAAAGCATTAATTCTTCGGTGCTCAGCTTTCTTCACAGTCCAACTCTCACAGCCATACATGACTACTGGAAAACCAATAGCCTTGACTAGACAGACCTTTGTTGGCAAAGTAATATCTTTGCTCTTTAATATGCTATCCAGATTGGTCATCGGAGAAGGCAATGGCACCCCACTCCAGTACTCTTGCCTGGAAAATCCCATGGACGGAGGAGCCTGGTTGGCTGCAGTCCATGGGGTCGCTAAGAGTGGACACGACTGAGCAACTGCACTTTCACTTTTCACTTTCATGCATTGGAGAAGGAAATGGCAACCCACTCCAGTGTTCTTGCCTGGAGAATCCCAGGGACAGCGGAGCCTGATGGGCTGCCGTCTATGGGGTCGCACAGAGTTGGACACGACTGACACGACTTAGCAGGTTGGTCATAACTTTTCTTCCAAGGAGTAAGCGTCTTTTAATTTCATGGCTTTAATCACCAACTATAGTGATTTTGGAGCCCCAAAAAATAAAGTCTGACACTGTTTCCACTGTTTCCCCATCTATTTCCCATGAAGTGATGGGGCCAGGTGCCATGATCTTAGTTTTCTGAATGTTGAGCTTTAAGCCAACGTTTTCATTCTCCTCTTTCGCTTTCATCAGGAAGCTTTTTAGTTCCTCTTCACTTTCTGCCATAAGAGTGGTGTCATCTGCATATCTGAGGTTATTGATATTTCTCCTGGCAATCTTGATTCCAGCTTGTGCTTCTTGCAGCCCAGCATTTCTCATAATGTACTCTGCATATAAGTTAAATAAGCAGGGTGACAATATACAGCCTTGACGTTCCATGTCCACTTCTAACTGTTGCTTCCTGACCTGCATATAGGTTTCTCAAGAGGCAGGTCAGGTGGTCTGGTATTCCAATCTCTTGAATAATTTTCTACAGTTTATTGTGATCCACAAAGTCAAAGGCTTTGGCATAGTCAACAAGGCAGAAATAGATGTTTTTCTGGAACTCTCTTGCTTTTTCCATGATCCGGCAGATGTTGACAATTTGATCTCTGGTTCCTCTGCCTTTTCTAAAACCAGCTTGAACATCTGGAAGTTCACGGTTCATGTACTGCTGAAGCCTGGCTTGGAGAATTTTGAGCATTACTCTACTAGTGTGTAAGATGAGTGCAATTGTGCAGTAGTTTGAGCATTCTTTGGCATTGCCTTTCTTTGGGATTGGAATGAAAACTGACCTTTTCTAGTCCTGTGGCCACTGCTGAGTTTTCCAAATTTGTTGGCATATTGAGTGCAGCACTTTCACAGCATCTTCTTTCAGGATTTGAAATAGCTCAACTGGGATTCCATCACCTCCACTAGCTTTGTTCGTAGTGATGCTTTCTAAGGCCCACTTGACTTCACATTCCAGGACGTCTGGCTCTAGGTGAGTGATCACACCATCGTGATTACCTGGGTTGTGAAGATCTTCTTTGTACAGTTCTCCTGTGTATTCTTGCCACCTCTGCTTAATATCTTATCGAGCCCATCTTTGCATGAAATGTTCCCTTGGTATCTTTAATTTTCCTGAAGAGATCTTTAGTCTTTCCCATTCTATTTTCTTCCTCTATTTCTTTGCACTGATTGCTGAGGAAGGCTTTCTTCTCTCTCCTTGCTATTCTTTGGAACTCTGCATTCAGATGCTTATATCTTTTCTTTTCTCCTTTGCTTTTCGCTTCTCTTCTCTTCACAGCTATTTGTAAGGCCTCCCAGACAGCCATTTTGCTTTTTTGCATTTATTTTCCATGGGGATAGTCTTGATCTCTGTCTCCTGTACAATGTCACGAACCTCATTCCATAGTTCATCAGGCACTCTGTCTATCAGATCTAGTCCCTTAAATCTATTTATCACTTCCACTGGATAATCGTAAGAGATATGATTCAGGTCATGCCTGAATGGTCTAGTGGTTTCCCCTACTTTATTCAATTTAAGTCTGAATTTGGCAATAAGGAGTTCATGATCTGAGCCACAGTCAGCTCCTGGTCTTGTTTTTGCTGACTGTATAGAGCTTCTCCGTCTTTGGCTGCAAAGAATGTAATCAGTCTGATTTCGGTGTTGACCATCTGGTGATGTCCGTGTGTGGAGTCTTCTCTTGTGTTGTTGGAAGAGGGTGTTTGCTATGACCAGTGCGTTCTCTTAGCAAAACTCTGTTAGCCTTTGCCCTGCTTCATTCCGTACGCCAAGGCCAAATTTGCATGTAACTCCAGGAGTTTCTTGATTTCCTACTTTTGCATTTCAGTCCCCTATAATGAAAAGAACATCTTTTGGGGGTGTTAGTTCTAAAAGGTCTTGTAGGTCTTCATAGAACTGTTCAACCTCACCTTCTTCAGCATTACTGGTCCAGGCATAGACTTGGATTACTGTGATATTGAATGGCTTGCCTTGATAATGAAGAGATCATTCTGTCATTTTTGAGATTGCATCCAAGTACTGCATTTTGGACTCTTTTGTTGACCATGATGGCTACTCCATTTCTTCTAAGGGATTCCTGCCCACAGTAGATATAATGATCATCTGAGTTAAATTCACGCATTCCAGTCCATTTGAGTTCGCTGATTCCTAGAATGTCAACAGTCACTCTTGCCATCTCCTGTTTGACCACTTCAATTTGCCTTGATTCATGGACCTAACATTCCAGGTTCCTGTGCAATATTGCTCCTTACAGCATCAGATCTTGCTTCCATCTCTAGTCACATCCACAACTGGGTGTTCTTTTGCTTTGGCTCCATCCCTTCATTCTTTCTGGAGTTATTTCTCTGCTGATCTCCAGCATGCAGTATGTTTCATGGAAATCAGAGGAAATATTGCCATTTATATTTTTAGTGTTTAGCAGTTAATTAGATTTTAGTTGTAGTTAATTAAGTTCTGGTATGCAGAAACACTCCAGCTTATCTAGTCAGAAACATGACCAATACAGAGAAACATTTACACACAGAGTTTGAGGAGCAAGATCTAGTCTTAGCTTCCAGAAATGATTCCCAGGTATAACAATGAACCTGCGTGGGAACTGCTGTTTCTCCATCAGAAATCTAGAAAATAGGAAAAATGTAATTGCTCGTTTCAAGAACACACCATCTTAACCACAATCCAAACAGCAAAATGGGTGCTTGGTGTCCTACTTCTCAACACTCAAGAAGTTAGGAACAACCACACTCTTGCCCAAAAACAAATGCTTCACAACCAAACATTTCATAAACAAACTTGTGCAAAGTAACAACAGAAGCACAATCACCTCATTACTCACTTCCAAAAATTATATTTGGAAAATCCCAAATATAAAGGAAATGGTGAAATGTAGGCTTTGACTTCCAGCCACTTCTTTTCAATAATGTGTGATCCAAAGATTGGAGCGATGTTGGGTGAGCCAAAGAACAGTAATTTTGCAATGCTGCAGCTGCTAATTCACTCACAGGCCCCAGATGGGATCATCCACCTAACTAAAGCTAATTAAAAAGTTAATTCCATTAGAAGAACTCCTGAAACTGATCCTCTCAGAAGACATAGCATTTATTGAAAAGTCAATGATTTGCATTGTAGACAGACACTTTACCGTCTGAGCCTCCAGGGAAGTCCTATTAGCTAATAAAACTATACATTTATATATGACTATATATCATATTGAGGGCTTCCCTGGTAGTTCAGATGGTAAAGAATCTGCCTGCAATGCAGGAGATGTGGGTTCAGTCCCTGGGTGGGGAAGATCCTCTGGGGAAGGGAATGGCCACCTACTTCAGTATTCTTGTCTGGAGAATCCCATGGACAGAGGAGCCTGACAAGCTACAGTCCATAGCGTCACAAAGACATGACTGAGAGATTAACACTTTCCAAATGCTGTTAGAAATGAAGTGATATGCACATTCTAATGATTTCATCAATGAGAGACTGAATTGTCCCTGAAATAAGGACAGTGTGTCGGTCCTTAGACTGTCCTCAGACTCACAGCTCCCCCTCCCGCTCCTCCCCCTCCCGCTCCTCTGGTCTGCTCTCTGTGCAGAGGGGCTGTCTCACACACTGTTTTTCCCAGACACCTTTGGCAGCCGCTGTTTTGCTGGATGCGGTCAATGAGAAATGCTGAACAGAGGATGGGAAAGGAAGAGAGAAGGAAGGTCATTTCTCCCTCTCTGCCTTGGGGATCATCTCTGGCAGCATATAGATTTCCTCCTTGACCCCAGCTGTCATTGAAAAGCCCACCTTGGTCTCACCTTCCTTTAGATAACCCTGAACACTGGGCTCTGATAATATTACCTCCTCCTTGAGGCTCTCCAGCAGTTGCTAATCTACATGATTTTTCCTGATTGGACTCTGACTGATAAAATTATTGTCATAATTCTTTTGGGTTGATCTGCAGTTTCCCGCCCCCCTCCTTGGGGTAAGAGATAGTTGGTACTTGGCCTGTGATTCGAAATCAACTTTAGTGACTGTCTTTTTTTCTAGTTTTTCGTTCCTTCTGGCTGTGCTGGGTCTTTGTTGCTGTGCAGGGACTTTTCACCGGTTGCAGGGAGCGGGGGCTCCTCTTCCTTGCGGTACGAGGGCTTCTCATCGCAGCGGCTTCTCCTGTTGCAGAGCACAGGCTTTAGGGTGCTCGGGCTTCAGTGGCTGCCGAGTGTGGGCTCAGTAGCTGTGGCTCCCACACCCTAGAGCACAGGCTCCATAGTTGTGGCACACGGGCTCAATTGCTCGGCAGCTTGTGGGATCTTCCCGGACCAGGGATCAAACCTGTATCTCCTGCATTGGCAGGAGGATTCTGTACCACTGAGCCACCAGGGATATCCAGTGACTGTCTTTTTTTTTTTTTTAATGTGAATTTATTAACTTTTCCCAGTGATCTAGTGTGTGTGGATCAAGGATTTCCTTTGACAGATGAAAGATAATTGGGATAATAAAAGGGTTCTGTAAGTGCTTAGTTAGGAGACAAAAGCTAGTCTGCCTTCCCTGTTTGTTTCTCAACCTGGTTCTCCATCAAAATAGTATGGAGAGTCTTAAAAATTATTCCCACCAAGAAGATTCTGACTTAAACAATCTAGGATGAACAATTTTTACAGTAATGGTCCCCAGATCAGTGGCATCAGTATTACCTAAGCACTAGTTTAAAAAGCAAACTGTGGGTTCTCCCCACCAACCCCATCACAACTGAATCAAAAACTTCTTGAGGTTAGCACAGGAAATCTTTGTTTCAACAAGGCTACTAGGCATTCTGATGTACACTGAACTTTTAAGTGCCACTGTTCTAAAACTGGTGCTTCTCAAATGGCTCAGTGGGTAATGAACTGCTTATAATACAGATGTGGGTTCAATCCCTGGGTCAGGAAGATCCCCTGGAGGAGGGCATGGCAACCCACTCTAGTATTCTTGCCTGGAGAATCCCACAAACAGAGGAGCCTGGTGGGCTACAGTCCATAGGGTCGCAAAGAGTCAGACATGACTGAAGCAACTGAGCACACCCACACACACATCCTAAAACGACCCAGGTGATGCTGATGTGCAGTGGCGTTTAAGAACCACTAATTTGGGAATAAACTATCGATAAAATCATAACTTTAATTAGACATGCAATTATTTAATACCTGCCATGTTTTGGAATTTCCTGTTGCCCAAGAAAACAACTGAAAGTGAGATTATTAACAGCACCTGAAACTGTGCAGAAAGATGATGCATTAAAACAAAAGCTGTAAGAACCACAAATATTCAATCACAGAGAATACAAAAAGAAAAATATATTATGAAATTTCTTCTTTCTGAATTGAAAAGAGCTAGCTAAATAGTAAATGTGCTTCAACTATAAGGCTGAAATCCATTGCAGAATGCATGTCCAATTATCCAACATACATTTCTCCAACTTGCCTTTAATCACCCTAATGGCGCAAAGTCTTTGCTAGAGATGGTTTTAGATATCATATAATCCAGCATTTTGCAACCAGTAATTCACAGACCCAAGAGCTCACAAAACTTTTCTGGCAAGGTAATAGTTGAAGGACGTGAGTAACAGTAGCTCCAACTCAAAGCAGCATAAACGATCGAGCACATAGGCTCACTCAGTTTAGGTCCGCGACTAATGACAGTTTCAGGCACAGTTTGCCCCACCTTCATTTCTCTGCCGTTCTCTTGGTTTCAATCTCCTCCTTATGTCAATCGACTTTGACTTCAAACTTGATGTCCGTCATTGTCGCAAAACAGCTGCAGCAGTATCAGGCCTCTCATCACAGCCTGTACCATCCAAAGAGAAAGCGTCACTCCAGATAAACGCTGAAGAAAAACAAGAATTCTCTTTTTCTAGAAATCCTTGAAAAATATATTCTGGTTTTCCTTTAGCCCAGGTTGGTTTATGGGACCTAATCCTTGTGGTCCAGAGAATGAACTGGACCTCGATCAGGGCCAAGTCCTAGAGCGAGGGGGGAAGTTCTTTTCTCATGAGGCAAATGGAAAACAAAGATACTACTGCCATAGGAAAATGCAATGAATGCCAAGAAGCCTGAAATGGCAAATGTCTGCCATACCTGGGGGAGGGGGAGAGATTTAAAATTGATAAGTAAAATAATTGTTCGAATGTTTTCTTTCAAATTAGATGCATCTTAGAGCTGCCAAGAGTTTATCAGATGACCATTCATGGCAGCCAGTGGACATCAGGAGGATATTCTCAAGACTCAGTCATTCAGTCAGTTTACTATCTAGATTAATACTACTAGTTTAATGCTTTATTTGTTCTTCACCTTAAGATAATTTTTATTCTTAGTTGTGTATTGTATAATTTAGCATCTACAAGGGACTGCTGTTTCGAGACAGGTATACATATTGATATGTTGTTCATGTTCACCCAGCACCTTCTGATAGAACCACAGTTTTCTTAAAGGAGGGTACCAACACTTTGGGACTTACCAGGTGGCTCAGTGGTAAAGAATCCATCTGCCAACTCAGGAGATGCAGGAGACACGGATTCTATCCCTCGGGTGGGAAGATCCCCTGGAGAAGGAAATGACAACCCACTCCAGTACTCTTGCCTGGGAAATCCCATGGACAGAGTAGCCTGATGGGCTATACAGTCCATGGGCTCACAAACATTTGGACATGACTGAAAGACTGAGCACAGCACCAGCAGCTCTTTCCTAGTGGGCACAATATAAGCAGGACTAGGGTTTTCCTAGTGGCTCAGTGGTAAAGAACCCTGCCAATGCAGGAGACGCAAGAGATGCAGGTTTGATCCCTGGGTAGGAAAGATTCCCTAGAAAAGGAAATGGCAACCCACACCAGTATTCTTGCCCAGGGAAATCCCATGGACAGAGGAGCCTGGTGGGCTACAAAAGAGTCAGACACAATTTAACAGCTAAACAGCAACAACCTTGATCATGATGTCCCTCTGTCCCATAACCAAGCAGTGGACATGTGACTCGCAACAGGCCAACCAAATTCCTTTTCCTGGGACAGGAAAGAATGGCAGAGCTGATTCATCTCTGTGATGATACCTTAACACGACTACTAAATTACCTACAGCTCACAAAACCCAAGAGCTTTCCAGGTTCTTGCTGTTTCTAACCTGGCCCTTGAGTGTCCTTTGATGTGTGAGTCACCCATGGCCTTCCAGTCAATTCTCTTTTTGTTTGAGTTTTTCAAGAATAGGTTTCTATGGTTTGCAACATACAATCCTGAAGAGAAGCATAAAAATGATGATTATGAACATTTCCTTCAAAATGATCAACACTGAATTAATAAATTGCATATCTGATCAAAAAAAATTATACAATGCATGAATGTACCTCTAGTACTTTAAAAATCATTGTTGAAAGGGAAAATCTAATAACATTTTATCCAATCTGACTTATAATTTGTTAGGAATAAAATCTTTCTAAACTCTCAATGTGTTATTTGTGGATGAGTGGTTGGGAATAGCAGCTTGAAGTCTTCTCTTTTATCTTACCATTTAGAAACAAAAGAAAAAAATTATGAAAATAAGCTAGCTTCTTTTTTAAAGCAAAACTGCTTTAAATGTTAAAATTCTAAGTATAGCTACAAAAGTGGCTTTTTGTCAAGGTTTGATGCATAATAGGCAGTAAAATTTTAGTATATATTTTAATATGTATTTAATCCCCAAAGAAACATAATGTAATATTATTTTTAGTTGATTCACCAACAGATTATGCTTTTTCTCATGCAATAAAATTCAGGAAAACTAAAGAGAATTAAGCTTTTTCTGAATAAGTCATAGGAATGTAATGTACAGGAAAACTATAGTTAATGATACTGTATTGTGCATTTGAAAGTTGCTGAGAGAGTTGATCTCAAAAGTCTTCATCACAAGAAAAAAAATTCTGTAGCTATGTATGGCTATGGATATCAACTATAGTTGTCATGGTGACCATTTTGCAATATATTCAAATATTAAATCATTGTGATGTGGTACACCCCAAACTAATAGAATATTGTATTATACCTCAATTTTAAAAATAAAAATAAAATTAAAATGCTTTCTAAAGCCAAATGGTACATTTAAATATATGGTGACTAATGCGCAATATATACAAAGCAATATTAAGAAAAAGAATAAAAATGTGTATAGTGCTCTTTGAAGACATACTGTCTTGGAAGTTTTCCTTGCCCTTCTTCGAATCTACATTTCACACAGATAATAATTATTTTTAACTTCTAGGCACTTTCTATAGATTATTTATCTCACTGAAAGGTGTTCAAGTCAAAAAGAAAGCTGGGAAACACTGATATACCTCCTTACTTGACAGGAACCAGAGAGGTCACACAGATAACCCTGAGAGGTGAGATACAAGCAGAGTTCCTTAGACTCTCAGGGCCCATGAGACACTCTTACTTTCTGCCACCACGAAAGCACTTCAGCACTTGTAGAAAAGCAAATTCTCATCAGCTTCTAGGCAATGTCTGTAACTTGTCAGTTCCAAAACCACACATTTCTATGTAATTACATATACAATTGCCTGTGAACCTCCAGATGAAGTCCTGTGTTGAACCCCCACATTTTGAGGCTAAAATCTAGAGCAGTTTCCCAGGATCCACAGCCCATAGGTTGATTTAAGACCTTCTCAATATTGAGTGATATTGCTAAATTAAGATTTCATATATCTGAGTTTAGAGATTGAACTTCTAATATTTATAAGAGGTATAGAACTGACTGCCCTCCTCTAGTTCTCTGCTAGAAGTTTGCTGGGACACCAAGGCAGGGAACCAAGAATGGAAAGAGACTGTGTCCCTTTGGTTGCTTCTGCTGCCCCAACTAGCCACTTTTGTATATTTCTGCTATCTTCAGCTGTCTCTGATGAAACTGATGCATAAACTTACAATAATCAGGACCCCATGGCATTGAGAGTCTGTAAGTAACAAAGAATAGTTCAAAGTTCCTGGACGAGACTGTTCCCCTTGTAAAATGGGCTGTCCTGATAAGCAGAGGAGGGGTAGACTTAGAAGGCTGGAGAAGATGACAATATCATACCATTAGTGAAGTGAAAGTCGCTCAGTCCTGTCCAACTGTTTGCGACTCCATGGACTGCATAGTCCATGGAATTCTCCAGGCCAGAGTACTGGAGTGGGTATCCTTTCCCTTCTCCAGGGGATCTTCCCAACTCAGGGATCAAACCCAGGTATCCTGCATTGCAGGCAGATTCTTTACCAGCTGAGCCATAAGGGAAACCCAAGAATACTGGAGTGGGTAGCCTAGCCCTTTTCCAGCAGATCTTCCCAACCCAGGAATTGAACCAGGGTCTCCTGCATCACAGGTGGATTCTTTACCAACTGAGCTATGAGGGAAGCCCCATACCGTTAGAATACCTGTCAAAATTTTGTGTTAGCTTCAATTGGAGCCTGATCTGGTTCCTGTGACATGATGAATGTCATGTGGCTAACAAAACCTCACTTTAGACCAAGAGTTTCCATGTTCCTCTAGATAAGCCAAGAATCCTAAGCTTAAAAAAAAAAATTAAATAAATAAACAGACAAGAAAATAGAGGAAGAGTTTTAATCAACTGTAGTATCCACCAACTGTAGTGCTCCACCCAGTTGATTAGAATTCCTGTCGTGTTTTATTTCTGAAAGGATGGCCAAAAGATACATGTTTTATCAATTATTTTATTGGGTTTTTTTTTTTTTTTGGTGAGAACATTCAAGTTCTACTCTCTTAGGCGTATTTTTTAATTGTATGATTCAATATATATTCACTATGTTATATATTAGATTCTCGGCTCATTGATAACTGAAAGCTTGTATCCCTTTACCAACTTTATTTCCCCAGGTCAGATTTATTCCTGACTTTATTTTATTTTAATTGAAGTAGAGTTGATTTACAATGTTGTTAGTTTTTGGTGTACAACAAAATGATTCAGTCATTTGTTTTTCAGATTCTTTTCCGTTATAGGTTATCGTAAGATGTTGAATATAGTTCCCTGTGCTATATGGGAAATCCTTACGGTTTATCTCTTTTATATATAGAAGTGTGTATCTGTTCATCCTGTACTCC
The DNA here is from genome assembly GCF_042477335.2 of Ovis canadensis. NCBI lineage: Eukaryota > Metazoa > Chordata > Mammalia > Artiodactyla > Bovidae > Ovis > Ovis canadensis. The sequence continues at coordinate 131,864,956 of NC_091247.1, read as the reverse complement.
TAATTTATCCCCCTTTTTCCTTTTTGGTAACTATAAGTTTGTTCTCTATATCTCTAGATTCCACATAAAAGTGGATACCATATTATATTTGTCTTTCACTGTCTGACTTACTTCACTTTGTATAATAATCTCTGGGTCCGTCCATGTGGTGGCTGCAAATGGCATTATTTCATTCTTTTCATGACTAAGTAATATTCCAATGTGTGCATGTGTGAGAGAGTGTGTGTGTGTGAGAGAGAGTGTGTGTGTGTGAGAGAGAGTGTATGCATATGTGTATGTTCAGATACACACATCTTCTTTATCAGTTCCTTCTGTTGGTGAACACGTAGGTTACTTTCATGAAAAGACACATTTTTTTTCTTCAACACTCTGCAACCAGGTCTAGAATCCAAGTGAATTTTCCCTCACCCCTCTCTTATTCTGAAATTTAGGATTCAGGCCTAATGTTCGTCTCTATTTCCCCTCCGACCTACCTTTCACTTAAATTCCAGACGACTATCACAACAGTGTTTCACCTCCTCGACAGTTTAATCTCTGGGCTTCTGCCAGCATGGAGCCCATAAGAAGTTGCCAGTGTTGCCTTTTTGTGGTTTATCAACCTGACAGTCAGGTCCTTGTCAGTTCAGTGCAGTTCAGTCGCTCAGTCGTGTCCGACTCTGCGACCCCATGAATCGCAGCATGCCAGGCCTCCCTGTCCATCACCAACTCCTGGAGTTCACTCAGACTCACGTCCATCAAGTCCGTGATGCCATCCAGCTATCTCATCCTCTGTCGTCCCCTTCTCCTCCTGCCCCCAATCCCTCCCAGCATCAGAGTCTTTTCCAATGAATCAACTCTTCGCATGAGGTGGCCAAAGTACTGGAGTTTCAGCTTTAGCATAATTCCTTCCAAAGAAGTCCCAGGACTGATCTCGACATCCCACAAAAAAACCTATTTAATTGATAATATCCTTGAACTGTGGTAGTAATACCAGTAGATCTCGACTTGCAGAGTTTTAGTTGGAGATACCAATCACACATCTTTGGCTACAACGGAAGCATAAATTCAAAATCTTTATTAAAATGTGCTGTAGATTCAAGTTTAATCTAGATTAGTGTCTGACTCCATTGTGTAGTAAACACCGTGTGATAAGTAAAATCTCCCAATATTTTTCCTGCTAATGATCTCTGTGTTTCTTTTAAGTTTCCTAAGAACACTTCTTTCCTAAGAAAGCTATGACAACAAAAAGGAAGTGGGGATGGGTAAGATCACCACAAAATCTGCCATTTTTAGGGCCTTCATATCTTAGTAATACAGGCACGAAAGTTATGTGTTTAATATTAATTGGACCCACCTGAATCAGGGAATGTCTCTGCTTACTTTTTCAACTCTGAAATTCTGCTCTCTGATCCTTTCCTTTTTTGGCTGTGGTGAGTCTTCGTTGCTGCAAGCAGGCTTTCTCTAGTTGCAGAGAACGGGGGCTGCTTTTAGTTGCGGTGTGCCAGCTTCTCATTGCAGTGGCATCTCTTGTTGCAGAACACAGACTCTAGGAGCACTAGCTTCAGTAGTTACGGTGCATGAGCTCAGTAATTGCGGCTCATGGGATCTAGAGTGCTGGCTCAGTAGTTGTGGTACACGGGATTAGCTGCTCTGTAGCATGTGGGATTGTCCCGGACCAGGGATCCTCCTGGTGTCCCTTGCATTGCAAAGCAGACTCTTAACTACCAAACCACCAAGGAAGCCCTGCTCTCTGATCTTTGAAGTTAGAGTTCTTGTCGGAGAAAGCAAGAGGATTATTCATTAAGACTGTGGAATGTACGGTAGGCTGAATGTAGCACGGGTAATGCAGATGCCATATTAAATGTGAAACCACGTTTATGGAAAAGAAAAGGGGAGCTTTCAGGGAGCAAAAACGCACCAGAATATAGAAACTACAGAAGACAGAGCTAGAACATGCTTCCGATGGCTAGGAATAGCAGAGTTAAAATGTCTGTATATTAGCAGATGTGGAAAATTCCAGAGTAATATTTGACAAAACCTTTTATTTCATACTTCTGTTATTTGTCCAGTTTCTTCCTTCTTTCCTTCCTCCTTTTCTTTCTTTCTCTTCCTTCATTTCTATAAGATTATATATTAATATGTCACATTTAATATACTCTAGTTCTGTTCATGTTTCCCTTTCTTTGACTCTATGGGCACCAAAAATAGTTTGCCTTTCTGATCACTGAATGGAAACTTCTTTGTATAAATTCTGAAACCTGGACCCTATGATATTGAGTATAGTCTTTCAGGGAGACTGAACTGAAAATCTTCACAAAATTACTTTTCAGTTATAATATCCTTCTGTGCAATATGGGATGTGATTTCTTATCCAAAGGTTTCAAGTTAATTAGCTTGTGAATTTGCTATATTGAATACTCTTTGATCAACATGAATACCAAATAAGTGAAATTATTTACCTAGTCATTTTAGGTTTCCAAAGAGAAAAATCTCTATATATCTCGGGAACGATCACCAGTCCCTGAGTAATCCACTTTAGCTGATCAGCTGGCGGGCTGACTGCAGGTCTCTCTGTCTCAGACAGCCCAGGTAGCACAAGCCCTGGATGAGGAGCCGGAAGCTCAAATATCAGCTCCACAGTGTCCCTGGGAAAATCTCTCAGCCCTTGTAACTCTCAGGTTTTTCATCTGTAAAATAGGATAAAAATATCTTCTGGTCTGCCCTGCTGGATTGTTAGAAGAATCAGAGAAGACAGCGCATTTTGTGAAAGCATTTTGCAAATGCAAGGCATTTGGGATACAATTTTACTCAACTGGTAGTGGATAGTCTCCTGCTTTAAAGCCACATTGTCAGAAAATGAAGCAATTAGTTATGGCAGTTCATATATATCCCAAAGCTAATTCTGACATAAAAACATCAGGTTCAAAGGCCCAAACCATGTGGCCTGTCCTTAGGCCTGAAAATTATTCAATGTTTCGTAAAGCTGAGATCAGTCCATTGGTGCCTCAGGACGGTACCAGCAGCAGGCCAAAGATACTCAGCTTTAGCTGGAGACCAGTTTTCCACTGTCCTCAATATTACAGTGTTTCAGCTATCACATGTTACAGCCCTGTAGGCTGGTTGATAAGAAAAATGAGGCAGGATGCAAACACTTGGGGCTCAGCTACCCTAGCGAGGTTAAGTCACTGTTAGGAATTGGGAGGCATTTCAGCAAGGGCTCTCACATTTATTTAAACTGATCTTAGCCTAAAGGTAAACTATTAACCTACTTAAGGAGCAACTAAATTAGAGTAGCAATGTAGTTTCTCAATTCAGCTATCAGAAGGACCTGGAAGGGAACCTTGTCCATGAATGAAGACATGGTCACTTTGTCACCTAGGTATTCAACCTGGGACAAGTTATTTTCCAGAAAGCGGTAGCAACATCTTATGTTTATGTGGTCTTTGGGATTGAAGGGGTAGAGTTCTATGAGAACATGACTGGTAGGAACAGAACCAGCTCAAACATTAGCATCATGACAGCAGTCTCACTGCCAGTGGTTAAAATGTCAGCTTTCAGTTTTCAGATATTAAAATAACAAGAACAGTTTCTACAAATGAACTGATACTTTTCCCTACCTTTGCCACTTCACAACCACATTATATCTGGACGCTAAGATATGGGACCAGGACTTTGAGAATTTCCATTATCAGGTTGGTTTGCATGGCTAGATGAAGATGTCTGGGGGAGTCCAAATCTCATTTACCACGAGGCTCCTTTGTTTATTTCCATTCACCTTCTGTACTGTATAACACAACAAAGTTAAATAGCATGGATTCCCAGGTTGAAGGCTAGCAATAGACTAGACCAAGTCTACTAGAGGATACGCAGTGGAGAAGCAGAAATTTTAATAAAATCCAGGGAGCAGGGGTAGAAAATCTGCTGTTTTAATTAGTTCTACCTCTTCCAGGCTTCTTATAGTTGTACAGTTATTTTCTGCTTCATCACCATGAGCTTGTTCACGTAAAACAGTAATTAATAAAGCTTTAGACTGCCCTTCCCAACAATTAAAAAAATCTGCAAGCAGAATTATTATATCATTTTATCACAGCCATTTAAAAAAAATAGGGTAATATAATTAGCAAATTGAGACCGACCTGTGACATGTCCAAGCACTTTCTTAACTGATAAATCAAGAATTGAACCAAGCATTTCTGGAGCCCCTCCAAGCACTGATACTCTATGCTTCTATTTCAAAAGGCAAAGGGATGCAGACAGCTCTTGAATTAACTGGGATGAAATTAATGTATCTAACATAACTGATAAAACTAAAACCTAACTTTATCAATTCATTTTTGGCTCTTCTTTCCCTAAATGTCTTTTTCTCTTCTTCCTGCTTATTTTTTGGTAGTTGCACAAATGGAAATGAAAGGTCAAATAGATGGCATAGACAGAAGAGATGTAGGTCAAAAAATACAAACTTTCAGTCATAGGTAGAGTAAGTCCTGAAGATCAAATGTACAGCATGGGGGCTACTGTTAATAACATGGTATCGTATATTTGGAAGTTGCTGACAGTAGATCTTCACCTTTATCACCACAAAAAAAAAACTATGTGAGTGATGAACATGTTTATTTTATTGATGTTGGTAGTTACTCTGCAACATATATGTGTATCAAATCATTGTGCTGCACTAATTATATACAATTCTATTTGTCAATAAATAAATGTGTGGGTAGGGGGACAAACAGCTGATCTCTCAATATTAAAGCACTGGCCATTATCAAGATTCCACAGAACCACTTATGAAATTTATTGAAAATTCCTCCTTTATCTATCTTTACTGGAAGTGGATTAGGCCTTAAAATGTTTCAGGGGAGATCCTACCCAGGGTTGCTTGCCTTCTAACTAAAGAATTTACTTAACGCTGTTGATGAGTTTTCATGTCCGCCCCCGCCGCCCATTCATAGAAGAGAAACACAGCACTGACGAGTCTGCTCCAGTGCATTGTGCTACTAGTTGGCCTCAATCCTGACCCAGAAGGAACATCTTCAAAGCTGAATGTTAATTTAGAGTCTGTTCCAGGTCAGTCCTTGGCATCTTTGCTGAGAAGACCTATTAATGCCAACCTCAACAAAAATAAACACAAGCCCATTAGGAAATGGACTAAGACCATTCATCATTTAGCATAAGACAAATAGCACAGCCTATCAAATGATGAACCTACCAACTCAAAACTGAGTACAAAATAGCATTTCCAAAATGTTTTAGTAGGTAATATCCTATCAAAAGGTACAGAGTTTACACATGGCCAACAAACAAATTAATGTACAATTAAAATAACATAGTAGAAAATTCTAAACGTAATGATCTTGTGATGCTCTTGTGATGTAGTCTGAGCCAGGAATGCTTCAAACTAACAAATTCTAATTTAGGGCATTTCACTACAAACTATCCTTCATACTTGGCACAATTTAAGATACAAAGATGCATGTCTGGGTTATGGTGAAATTTTTATTATCATAAAAACAGTAAGCTGCAAAACATTAAAACATGACTAGTAATCTACTGTCTCAATTTTTGAAACACTTTCAAATATCTCCATAAATGGAGAGATTTTTAGAGTTATCAATTAGGTACAGGATTTTCTTGACCAGTAAATTCTTACAGAATGAAGCTAATTTATACTCATTGTTCAATATCCTAAAGAACTACAAATTTAAATTAGCAAACTGTATTATGCGCTCGTATTGACAAGCATGTCCTTGGTGGTTCATATATAAATATTTTAGATACTTCTTTGCATCCCTTGGAGAACTGGATTAGGACACTTTTCTGAGGTCTTGCTGTCACCATAAGGGGCCGGTCCAGATAAAAAGTCTGTCTCGTGGCTTACAGACAAGGAGACTCATGTTATCACCTGGGCAGGTGTTGCTTCTGCTGGTGGCATGCTAATACTCCAACACTGAGTAAGTAATGAGGGAAATGAGGTCAGGACTGGGCAGGGACAAAGCTGGGAGAAACCAACCCAGCTCCAGGGCTGGTACCCAAGGAGGCAGTCTGCAGTCAAATGACCAGTCCAAAAGGGCACAGTGATCCTCCAGCGTGGTTGCAGCCGTCATCAGCACCTGAGATCCACTGAGAAGGTACAGTTTGGCAAAATGAGGATTCAGGCAGCAGGTGACCTGCCAAGACAGATGCCATTGTCACCGCAGAAACTGTGTCAGTCAGGGTCCTAAAGGAATCACACTCAGGTTAGGAAAATTCAAGAAAGTTCAAGTAAGGGACTATTTCAAATGTTGTAGGATGAAATCAAAAGGGAAAATACAATTCCTCAGTTCCTGAAAATGAAAGTATTAGTCAGTCAGTCATGTCTGACTCTTTGTGACCCCATGGAACCCACCAGGTTCCTCTGTCCATGGAATTCTCCAGGCAAGAATACTATAATGGGTTACCAGTCCCTTCTCCAAGGGATCTTCCCTACCCAGGGATCAAACCTGGGTCTCCTGCATTGCAGGCAGATTTTTACCTTCTGAGCCACCAGGGAAGCCCCAATACCTAGCTAGGCTATAACCATCCTTAACCAGAAGGGGTGAGAAGTGAAAGCAGTTCCTAGAGTGTGGAAACAGAGGACCACCTGGAACAGAGCTCTGACCTTCTGTGGAAGGAGGCAGGCAGCTCAAGGTAGCCTCAGATGGAAGAATCCAGAGATATAAATATATAAATTCTGGCCAAACCCAGCCAGAACCAGAGGGCGAGGATTGGTAGGTTCATATGGGTCATTGTGGATGAGAGAGGAAGAATGCAAAGTAGAAGAGGGTGGAGAAGAGTCTGGCAGAGCAACCAAAAAAATGGTGACATAAACAGGATCCCCCAAAATATGTGGGAGTCTAGGGATGAGGGTTCAGCATCCGGAGAAGGGCCAACAGAGGGAAGCAGAATATTACAGCCTCATCAAAAAAAAAAAAAAAAAACCAGAAACAGAAATTGTATCGGAGGACTCCACCCACGTAGGAAGTCAGATGCTAACCATCAAACCAAGTCTGCTGGCACATGCTCTGCCGGAGATGTGGGGGGAGGAGAAAGTCCCCAGGCATGCTGGAGGACTGGCTGCAGAGCAGAAACGCTCATTCTAGATCCAGCTCACTGATGCTTTTAGCATCGGAAGTACTTTCTGCCTGGATCAGGATTCACAGACGAACAAGTCAGGATTGAGACTAGTGAAGACCAGCACATGGGCCACTGAGCAAACAGGAAGGAAAAGAAGTATCAGGGCTATCAGAGACTGTATTATAATGGTCCCTGCAGGAAGTGGATGACACATTCAAGTTGGGAAACATAAGGAGAGTTTACAAAGCTGTGGGAAGAATGTAGGAAATCCTGAGAATCTACATGGGATGTGTGCTCTGCTTCTAGGCTTAGGACAGCAAGGGGAGGGGGTAGTTACAAAAGCCATAACTGCAGCCTGAGAGATGCCTCCAGCCTCCAGTTGAGGGACATTATCGGCCCTAGGATGGAAGGAGGGTGGCCACCTACGGAGAGGAAATCAAGGGGGCATATCCCTGGACGCACTCTCCACCCTCTTCAGTTCTTCTTCAGGACTCCCCATTGACCAAACCCACTCTGCCGCCAGAGGACCAGCTTAACTAGTCCGTATAGGTCAGTGTTGTAGGCCACAAAGAAGGATGCAGAAGGTTGGGATAGGGACACAGCAAAGCTGACAAAAATTATCCAGCACAGGCTGTCATGTCCTCCTGGTGACAAATAATGAGGTTCTTCCCATGGGATACTTATCCTTTACAAAGGAAAAATAGTAAGTTTACAGTAAAAGACACTAGCAGACTCCACCTCGCCTAGATGATCAAGTTAGCATCACCAGATACAGGTCAAAGTGGTATCACGTGCCTCCCTGTATGATTCACTGAGAAGAGATGCACACTGGAGTCTAATTATGAAGACTCAGCAGACAAACCCAGCCCGAGGGGCAGCTTGCAAAACAGTTAGTCCATCCACTTGAGAAATGTCAGTGTCATGAACGGCAAAGAAAGACTGCACAGTCGTTCCTGGTGAAAGGAGACTAGAGACACGGTGGCTGAATGCGGCGCATGACAGTGCTTTCTCCTGCTACAAGGACATTGCAGGACACGCTGTGAAATTTGAATTAGGTCTGTAAATCAGGTAACAGTGTTATATCTGTTAATTTCCTGATTTTGACTGTTGTACTGCAGTTATGTAATAAAAAGCCCTTGTTTTTAAAAAATACATAATGAGGTATTGAGGTGTAAAGATGCCCTGTGTCTACCCTCAAACAGTTCAGGGGGAAAAAGGCACAGAGAGAAAGAAAAGACAGAAAATACTATAAAATGGTAAAATTTGGGGAATTCAGGTGATGGATATATAAAAGTTCCTTTACTATTTTTGCAATTTTTCTTTAAGTAGAAAATTATGTCAAAATAAGGATAAAGATAAAAGTGATGAGACCTTGAGCTGGTGCAATAGCAGTGGGGTTAGAGAGAAAGGAGCATATACAAGAACAGTGTGGGAGGGAACATGGAGCTGATTTAAGCTATGAATTTCTGCGGGAGGGGTCTACAGTGGACATAACACATATGGTTTTGGCCACTGCATAGTACAGAATATCATCATTTTTGGTACTGTTAGCATAAGTTGTTGTCTGAATGATATATTAAATGTGCCCTGGCTAAAATGTAAATGTCTATTTCTATAATTTGCTATTTTCCCATCAGATTGACACAGTCATTCAAATATTAGTCGATTCAAAACAAGATCCTAAATATTGCCATCATCAATAGTAGTAAGAGTTCAATTCTTTCCCCCCGGAAGAGCAAGCAATTCTGAATTTACCCAGCAAGGGGCGAAAGAATGCCCCTGCCGAATCAGTCCCTCTTCTCCAGGGTTACAGAGCCTATTAGAGCTCTTTCTAAACATCAGAAGAACACTTAGAATGCAAAATAACTCAGACCTGTGAGAGAGCAGTTACCTGAAACTGATATTAGAAGCCAGTTGTAAGAGAGAGCATTCCAAACTCTTCTCCTCTCATGTAAAACACAAAGTTGAGAAAGAAAGACATATGTCTTATAGGCTTCCATTAATCTCAAGTAGTCACCACTATGAGGAATTACCTGCATTTCTCTAATCATCCCATGTGTCCTATCCCACGGTACAAAGCCCAGTTTTTAAAGCTATAGTCTATTCAACAAATTCAACAAACATGTACCGAACACTTACCATTACATCAGCTTTCAATCAGTGTCAGACTTACGGGTAGGTATAACCCACACTTGGCAGGAAATGGAGACTTGGGGGTATAACTTTTCTGCTGTATTTCTCATAATAGTGTAAGTTTTGTGTGACTAATTGTGATTATGGATTTAATGCCTAGTGAATATGAGTTTTATCTGTTTTCATTACTCCGAGTCCTAGTGAGATATTTGTTATAACTGAAATACCTCAATATTGATGGATTCTATTGAACAAGCAGCAGCTAGTGCACCCACAGTCAACTACTGGGCTTAGAAGGGAATGATATTGAGGTGAAATAGGCAACTGGTTATTAATTGATTGTCATTTTGAGATGCTTCAGGATCCCACAGATTCTGCAAGTGAAGTGAAAGTCGCTCAGTTCGTGTCCAACTCTTTGCAACCCCATGGACTTATAGAATTCTCCAGGTCAGAATACTGGAGTGGGTAGCCTTTCCCTTCTCCAGGGGATCTTCCCAGTCAAGGGCTGAAACCCAGGTTTCCCATATTTCAGGTAGATTCTTTACCAGCTGAGCCACGAAGGAAGCCCAGATTTCACAAGGTTACCATTAAATCCCATAGGTAACCATTAAATACCATAGATTCTGCAAGGTTACCATTAAAAATCTCTTCCTTAGGAATAACCACACCTATCAAGGTCTCCTTTAAAATGCAAATACCCTTAACGTATATCAATAATTCAGGAGGGTAAATCAATTTATTAACTATTATCAAGGATGAGGATAATATAAGAGTATTTTCAGGTCTGAAAGGGGAAGATTTTTAAATGGAGAAAAGGGTGGAGAATAGAGAAGTGCAAAGTTTTAGAGAAAGAAAAAAAAAAAGAAAATCTGCCTACTTCACAGCTTTCCCTGGTAAGGCCGTGAGTATATGGTGTGTTTTCTTTAACTTTGTCCAATCGAGAAATTTTTTTCCAAGGCTACAATCTACATCCCCAATTTTGACAAACACATTGTATCAGAATGAGAGTTGAGGAGCAAGAGGGCAGGAACTCAAATAATAACTAGAATTTCCAGAGCCCATGCTTTTAAATGTGGGAAGTAACGTCAAAATCATAAAATAATCCAGGATGTTTGCTTATCTTCCCTATTTGCTTACCGTCCTATGACCTGCCATTTCTAGCATTCTCTCTCTGCCAAAAACAAAGTTTTGTTCTGACCACATAAAAGAGCATCACTGAAATCTGCGGCTGTTTGGAAGAATATCTCCAAGCATGGGGCTGAACTTCTTCAATTAATTTTCAAAGAACATTTCCTTCCATCGAGATATGTTTGGGATTTCAGGATTCAAAGCACTGTACCTTAAGCTTCATTTTCAAACTGAGCATCCTCTTTAATTTTTCTCATCACACAGAGTGTGCACATAGTGGAGAGCTCCCTGGGACCTGTGTCTGATCAGAGCCCACAGTTCAGCAGGAGGGATCTTCCAACCAAGATCTAAAGGTAAACCCCGAGTGTCCTCATGAACACACTCTGGATAATGGCTTATATTTAATCACTTCAAGTGCTGCCTCTCTTTCTCGCTGGTAACTTCTATTTTAATTTTCATCTTTAGTGATCAAAAAAAGAGCAAAGAAAAACTTACAGTAATTTTTCTCCTAGTTTTTTGTCATTGGAACTACATTTCTAAATTTTTCCCACTCTGTTTCCTAAACCTAACATAATGTTATATGCCAATTATAACTCGATTTTTAAAATAATTAAAATGGTTTTTAAATTTTAAAAATTTGATAGAATATAATAAAATCCAGGAGGGTCAACTCTCTGGTCAGGCCCCACATATGTAAAATAGCATTATGCTTTCTATCTCACATAGTCATGATAGCACATGAAGTTATATTACATACATATCTTGCACAGAATGGACACTTAGTAAATAGATTTTTAGTCATGTCTGACTCTTTGCAACCCCTGGACTGTAGCTTGCCAAGCTCCTCTGTCCGTAGAATTCCCCAAGCAAGAATACTGGAGTGGGTAACCATTCCCTTCTCCAACCTGAGTCTCCTGCACTGAAGGCTGATTCTTTACCATTGCGCCACCTGGGAAGCCCAAATAGTAGCTATTATTTTCTAAAACTGGCATTTTAATAGCTGGCAATTCAAGAGCAAGATAGAGCCTGATAATGCTAAGAACATCAATGATAGCAGTTAGCTTATGTATGCTGCTTAATAATTTCTGATGCATTTCATACAATAATCACACAACTCTGTGAGGTAGATGGATAGTGTGATTATATTAGTTTTTCATTGCTGCATAACAAATGGCCACAAATTTACTGAATTAAATGATACAAATATATTATCTTATAGTTCTGCACGTAAGAATTCCAACAGGGGTCTCACCAAGCTAAAATCAAGGTGTCAGTAGGGCTGTGTTTCTTTCTGGAGGCTTTAGGGGAGAATTGAGTTCCTTGCTTACCCAGGTTGTGAGTGGAATTTAGTTCCTCGCAGTCATAGGACTAAGGCCCCCATTTCCTTGCTGGTTGTCAACTGACAGCCATTCCAGCTTCCAGAGGCTGCCCTATTGCTCAGCTCATGGCCTCTTCCCTCCATCAAAGCCAGCAACATTAGGATGAGTCCCATTCATTTTTGCCAGGCTTCACTGGCGGTTCAGACAGTAAAGAATCTACCTGTGATGCAGGAGACCCAGGCTTGATCCTTGGATCTGGAAGATCCCCTGGAGAAGGGAATGGCAAACCACTCCATATTCTTGCCTGAACAGGGAAGCCTGGCAGGCTACAGTCCATAGGGTCACAAAGCGTCAGATACAACTGAAACGACTAACACTTTCAGACTTGCAATCATGTTTTAAATCTTTCCTGCCTCATCTGGCACAACATCTTTCTGATTTCAGTCAGGAAAAGTTTCCCAGTTTTAAATGTTTGTGTGATTAGATTGGGCCCACTTGAATACTCCAGGATAACTGTCCATCTCAGAGTCCGTGTCTTTAATCACATCTGCAAAGCCCCTTTTATCATGTAGCATAGCAGATTCACAAGTGCTAGGGATTAAGACATAGACTTCTTGGGAGATGGAGAAGGGCATGGCAACCCACTCCAGCATTCTTGCCTGGAGAACTCCATGGACAGAGGAGCCTGGCCAGCTAGAGTCCATGGGGTCACAAAGAGCTGAACACAACTGAGTAACTAATACAACAACAACATCTTGGGGGATTCATTAATTTTCCTCCCACCATTATCATTATCCACATCTTCAAGAAGAATAATGAAGATCAAAGAGAATAAGAGCCTTGCAAAGAATGCACAATAAGCAGCAAAGAATGGACCCAAATCCCCAAGCTGTTTTACTCTAAACCCAAGTCAGTGTTCTTCCAAGTTTTTTCTCTGAAAGGCAATTTGGCATTTTTTGCTCTTGCATCGTCCCTCCCTCTCACCCACATGTAAACCCACACTTACATTAACTATATTTAAGGCTGACATTCTTCAGGAATTAATGCATTTTCCAAAGCTTCCAAAAAGAAGTCAAAGTTTAGTTGCATTTCTGCTGATTTTGATGTAATTTCTTCCAGGACTTACACCATTGAAAGTATTATTTTGCCAACAATTGGATACTTTCAGCTGGAGCTATAAAGAAAATATATATTCTGATGGGCTGAGCACTAAAAGTTTACACTTAGGTTATCTCACAATTCTTCTCAAAAGATGTACTTAACAATTTGATACTGAAATGTTCAACATTCATTTGAGATAGGACTGATCCCTTCACATTTCCTAGAAAATAGTATTTCCAGGCTCCTATCTTGTTACTAGGATTTAGAAACATAATTTCAAATTTATTTTCATGTGATATCAGTTGACCAGTAAGTATTTATTAAACCCATTAATAAATATAAAATGGTGATAGGCAACTCAAGGGAATATATGATTAAATGGAAAATTGTAGAGCCTAGACTGTAGTCTGCAAACAATCATGTTCCTGAAATATAAGGTGACTATTCTGACTAGAAGTAGAAAATGCTGTTTAAAGAAAGGTGAACAGTAAATTCAAGTTGGCTGTGTGCAGAAATATAGAGAACACGGTAAAAGCCTGGCCATAATCAGTCATATACAAGAAAAAATAAATAAATAAATGGTTTTATTTTTTAAAAATCTTGAAAAGTAAAAGTGATCAGTTTATGCATTTTTATTTATTTCTATAAATTACAAAATTAAATCAATAAAACTCATTTGTGAAAAGGCCAGGACATGGAGTAGATGCAAAGCAAAATAGACACATTGAAAATGTTTAATTTTAATTTAAATTTTAAAATTTAAGACACTTAAATTTTAAGAGAAATTTAAGCAAAATTAGTCTGACAACAGTACCCAATCTGAACTGTAAGTGGAAGAAAATAAGGACCGGTATGAGCCAAATACTTTCCAGCCATCTCAGTCTGTGATAATGAAGAGTGTAATTGTATAGTTGACTGGCTATCAGTTCAGTTCAGTTCAGTGGCTCAGTCATGTCCGACTTTTGTGACCCCATGAATCTCAGCACGCCAGGCCTCCCTGTCCATCACCAACTCCTGGAGTTCACTCAAACTCATGTCCATCAAGTCAGTGATGGCATCCACCCATCTCATCCTCTGTCGTCCCCTTCTCCTCCTGCCCCCAATCCCTCCCAACATCAGGGTCTTTTCCAATGAGTCAACTCTTCACATGAAGTGGCCAAAGTATTGGAGTTTAAGCTTTAGCGTCAGTTCTTCCAAAGAACACCCAGGACTACTTTCCTTTAGGATGGACTGGTTGGATCTCCTTGCAGTCCAAGGGACTATCAAGAGTCTTTTCCAACACCACAGTGCAAAAGCCTCAATTCTTTGGCACTCAGCTTTCTTTATAGTCCAACTCTCACATCCATACATGACCACTAGAAAAACCATAGCCTTGACTAGATGGACCTTTGTTGGCAAAGTAATGTCTCTTCTTTTTAATATGCTATCTAGGTCTGAAGGAGATCAGCCCTGGGATTTCTTTGGAAGGAATGATGCTAAAGCTGAAACTCCAGTACTTTGGCCACCTCATGCAAAGAGTTGACTCATTGGAAAAGACTCTGATGCTGGGAGGGATTGGGGGCAGGAGGAGAAGGGGACGACAGAGGATGAAATGGCTGGATGGCAACACTGACTCGATGGATGTGAATCTGAGTGAACTCCGGGAGTTGGTGATGGACAGGGAGGCCTGGCATGCTGCAATTCATGGGGTCACAAAGAGTCGGACACAACTGAGCAACTAAACTGAACTGAACTGAGGTTGGTCATAACTTTCCTTCCAAGGAGTAAGCGTCTTTCAATTTCATGGCTGCAATCACCATCTGCAGTGATTTTGGAGCCCCAAAAAATAAAGTCAGCCACTGTTTCCACTGTTTCCCCATCTGTTTCCCATGAAGTGATGGGACCAGATGCCATGATCTTAGTTTTCTGAATGTTGAGCTTTAAGCCAACTTTTTCACTCTCCTCTTTCACTTTCATCAAGAAGCTCTTTAGTTCTTCTTCACTTTCTGCCATAAGGGTGGTGTCATCTGCATATCTGAGGTTATTGATATTTCTCCCAGCAATCTTGATTCCAGCTTGTGCTTCTTCCAGCCCAGCATTCTCATGATGTACTCTGTGTATAAGTTAAACAAGCAGAGTGACAATATACAGCCTTGACGTACTCCTTTTCCTATTTGGAACCAGTCTGTTTTTCCATGTCCAGTTCTAACTGTTGCTTCCTGACCTGCATACAGATTTCTCAAGAGGCAGGTCAGGCGGTCTGGTATTCCCATCTCTTTCAGAATTTTCCACAGTTTATTGTGATCCACATAGTCAAAGGCTTTGGCATAGTCAATAAAGCAGAAATAGATGTTTCTCTGGAACTCTCTTGCTTTTTCCATGATCCAGCAGATGTTGGCAATTTGATGTCTGGTTCCTCTGCCTTTTCTAAAACCAGCTTGAACATCCGGAATTTCAGGGTTCACATATTGCTAAAGCCTGGCTTGGAGAATTTTGAGCATTACTTTACTAGCGTGTGAGATGAGTGTAATTTTCCAGTAGTTTGAGCATTTCTGACTGGCTCTAGAGTCTGACAAATATTGGGCCAAATTCTGGCTTTTTCCTTACCAGCTCTTTATCTTTGAGCAAGACACTTGATTACTTTAAGACTCAATGTTTTCATCTATAAAATGGAGATGATGATATTATCCAATTCATGGAATTGTCAGGAGAATTAAATGAGCTGCTATATAAGAAGCACATAGCATCTAACAAGTAGAAAACACTCAATAACTTTTAGCTGCTATTATTATCATGATTATTAACAATGGTGGCAATGAAATGGAAAGAGAAGAGACAAAGGTCATTTTGAAGGCAATATGATCAGGACACAGTAAATATCCCCAGACTTTCTAACTTATCACTAACACTTAATTGTTTAGGAAGTTGGTACAGCCTAAAACCTGACTCAATCTAGATCTTCACTCCTAATATGTCACCCTAAATCATTTCTGCCTACATAGGGCAAAATATGGTCAGGATTGTACTCTAAAGACCTCCAATTTAACAAGGCTATCCAACAGAGCTTTCTACAGTGAAATAAATGTTCTGTACTGGAACTGGGCAATATGATAGACACTAGCCACATGTGGCTATTGAGCCATAGAAGTGTGGCTATTGAGCCATAGAAGTGTGGCTAGTGGAGCTGAAGCTGAATATTTTGGCCACCTGATGCAAAGAGCTGGTTCATTGGAAAAGACCTGATTCTGGGAAAGACTGAGGACAAGAGGAGAAGTGGGCAACAGAGGAGAAGATCCGATTCAATGGATATGAGTTTGAGCAAACTCCAAGAGATAATGAAGGACAGGGAAGGCTAGCGTGCTACAGTCCATAGAGTAAGTCCATACTCTGGGGTCACAAAGAGTTGGACACGACTTAGCAACTGAACAACAAGTGCAACTAAGGAACTATTTCTTTAAAACTTTAGTTAATTTCATCTAATTAATTAATTAGCAAACTTAATCTTAACTAAAAGTGAATGTCCACATGTGGCTGGCGGCTACCTCCCTAGACATTGGCACAGCTGCTATGATAGCCAAGATGGTCTGTGATCAGGATGTGAACCCTTCAGTGCAAAAGTATGGGGTGTTGCTGGCTGGTGGCTCTGAGTACAGAGGAGGTGTTCATAAGATGACTCCAAAAGCTGGAGTAGACTAGAACAAAAGCTGAGGCCATAATTCTCTTAGATCTAGAAAGCCCGACTCTTCACTGTACAATTCAAAGCTAACTATTGAATACATTTACATTATCCAATAGTTTACATAAATTGGAAGGATGGGTAGAGAAAAGGAAATGAATTAGGAGGTAAGAAAATGAAATAGGGGACACTAAAGACAAAGGTCCAATTTCCAATCAGGAAGAAGTTGGGGTCGACCCACTCCTCCCAGTCTCTGTGCACAAGTGAAACTCGGGGTGGAGGAAGAAACAAATAGTTTGATTTCAGTTCCTTTTTTTTTTTTTTTTTTTTGCCTTCTCCATCTATTCCTCCACTTCACTTCCAACTTTACCCTTCAGCTAGCTGCTTCCCTCCTCTGTCTTCTTCCCTAATAGTAGCAGCACAGAAAGAAACATAAACATTCTGGAAAGTTCATTCTGTCTTTCCTAAGAGAAGCAGAGGAAACAGGGTAGGACAGATGGAGAAACTGTGATTCAGTTGAACCGAAGGCCTCAGCTGACCCCTCAGAGGGTGTGCTGGTAGAAGAGCATGAGTGGCCCCTTCAAAAGGTCATGAATTGTCCTGAACTGAAGCAAAGAGGCTAGTCCTTTGAATTTTCCACAGTCCCAATACCAGATAGACCGGAATGCAGGCTATCCCTGGGGGCAAAGGCATAGACTTGAGCAAGGCAGCTTCCCTTTGGCAGAGGACGGTGCCTAGAGAAAGAGGGAATTCTGAAGAGGAAAATGACTATCTTAGCAACCAACACTCCAGGCTGTTGACAGACATAGTTCAGTTCAGTTCAGTCGCTCAGTCGTGTCCGGCTCTTTGCGACCCCATGAATCGCAGCATGCCAGGCCTCCCTGTCCATCACCAACTCCCAGAGTTCACTCAGACTCACATCCATCGAGTCAGTGATGCCATCCAGCCATCTCATCCTCTGTTGTCCCCTTCTCCTCCTGCCCCTAATCCCTCCCAGCATCAAAGTCTTTTCCAGTGAGTCAACTCTTCGCATGAGGTGGCCAAAGTACTGGAGTTTCAGCTTTAGCATCATTCCTTCCAAAGAAATCCCAGGGCCAATCTCCTTCAGAATGGACTGGTTGGATCTCCTTGCAGTCCAAGGGACTCTCAAGAGTCTTCTCCAACACCACAGTTCAAAAGCATCAATTTTCGGCACTCAGCGTTCTTCAGAGTCCAACTCTCACATCCATACATGACCGCAGGAAAAACCACAGCCTTGACTAGATGGACCTTAGTCGGCAAAGTAATGTCTCTGCTTTTGAATATACTATCTAGGTTGGTCATAACTTTTCTTCCAAGGAATAAGCGTCTTTTAATTTCATGGCTGCAGTCACCATCTGCAGTGGTTTTGGAGCCCAAAAAAATAAAGTCTGACACTGTTTCCACTGTTTCCCCATCTATTTCCCATGAAGTGATGGAACCAGATGCCATGATCTTCGTTTTCTGAATATTGAGCTTTAAGCCAACTTTTTCTCTCTCCTCTTTCACTTTCATCAAGAGGCTTTTTAGTTCCTCTTCACTTTCTGCCATAAGGGTGGTGTCATCTGCATATCTGAGGTTATTGATATTTCTCCCAGCAATCTTGATTCCAGCTTGTGTTTCTTCCAGTCCAGCGTTTCTCATGATGTACTCTGCATATAAGTTAAATAAGCAGAGTGACAATATACAGCCTTGATGTACTCCTTTTCCTATTTGGAACCAGTCTGTTGTTCCATGTCCAGTTCTAAGTGTTGCCTGTTACTCCAGGTGTTTCTTGACTTTCTACTTTTGCATGTCAGTCCCCTATAATGAAAAGGACATCTTTTGGGGTGTTAGTTCTAAAAGGTCTTGTAGGTCTTCATAAACCCATTCAACTTCAGCTTCTTCAGCATTACTGGTTGGGGCATAGACTTGGATTACTGTGATATTGAATGGTTTTCCTTGGAAACGAACAGAGATCATCCTGTCGTTTTTGAGACTGCATCCAAGTACTGCATTTTGGACTCTTTTGTTGACCATGATGGCTACTCCATTTCTTCTGAGGGATTCCTGCCCACAGTAGTAGATATAATGGTCATCTGAGTTAAATTCACCCATTCCAGTCCATTTTAGTTCACTGATTCCTAGAATGTTGACATTCACTCTTGCCATCTCTTGTTTGACCACTTCCAATTTGCCTTGATTCATGGACCTGACATTCCAGGTTCCTATGCAATATTTCTCTTTACAGCATTGGACCTTGTTTCTATCACTAGTCACATCCACAGCTGGGTATTGTTTTTGCTTTGGCTCCATCCCTCCATTCTTTCTGGAGTTATTTCTCCGCTGACCTCCAGTAGTGTGTTGGGCACCTACAGACCTGGGGAGTTCCTCTTTCAGTATCCTATCATTTTGCCTTTTCATACTGTTCATGGAGTTCTCAAGGCAAGAATACTGAAGTGGTTTGCCATTCCCTTCTCCAGTGGACCACATTCTGTCAGACCTCTCCACCATGACCCGCCTGTCTTGGGTTGCCCCGCAAGCATGGCTTAGTTTCACTGAGTTAGACAAGGCTGTGGTCCTAGTGTGATTAGATTGACTAGTTTTCTGTGAGTATGGTTTCAGTGTGTCTTCCCTCTGATGCTCTCTTGCAACACCTACCATCTTACTTGGATTTCTCTTTCCTTGGACGTGGGGTATCTCTCCACGGCTGCTCCAGCAAAGTGCAGCCACTGCTCCTTACCTTGGACGAGGGATATCTCCTCACTGCTGCCTCTCCTGACCTTGAACGTGGAATAGCTCCTCTAGGCCCTCCTGCACCCGCGCAGCCACCACTCCGACAGACAGAAAGAGCCCATAAAAGTGGGGTGGAGGCGGGAGGTGGCAGGGCAGCAGCCACTGAGGTTGGGTCCCAGGCTTTGCCACCAGCAAGTGAACTTGTACCATCCACTCCTGTGATTGGGTAGGATAGCTTTTAAACCAGCCCTGAGGAAAAGGTTTATGTCTCATTCTTAAATGTCTCCAAGGAGCTCTTTCAGAATGTGATATGCCCTTTAACATTGATCAGCAACATTCATAGTTAGGAAGTTCTTTCTGATATCTAACCTAAATCTCTCCTACTTCTATTTCAAACTACTCCTTTTTCCATCCTTAATGAATTAGGAAAAGATCTGGTAATCATTGTCACTTACCTCATAATTTTCATGTTTAACTTTATCAGGATTTACTAAGACCTAAACATTTTCTCCTATGTGGCATTTTGTCCTACTTAGCTATTGCCTGCTTTTTAACTCTTGAGAAATATTGTTTAATCTTTTTAGTTCATTTTCTAGATTCTTTATTCCTTTATTTATGGAGCTTCTTTGTTCCATAAAGTATGGAGGCCAAATTTAATGAGTCTTTAAAACACCATGATTAATGAAGTCTTTGTTCAGACATTTGGCATATTACAACCTAACGTGGGTTAGCTTTCATATTCCCTTTAACTATCCCTACATTAAAAATGTACATCAGATTGTTTAACCTCAAGGAAGAAGTAATTTTCCCATGAGACCTATTTATAAAGTAGGATAGTATCTTCCATTATAGGGGAAGCTAAGGTAAACTATTAATGACATGTATCAAATACAAAATGTTCTTAATGTTCACTCTCTCCAAATAATTTTTAAAATAACAAGACTCATTTTACCTATTAGAATTTGGTTTTGAAAGACAAATATCTTAATTATTATTAGCTCAGTAATCAATACTTGGGAAGTTACTGTTTTTTCTGAGTACAGCCTCCATAATCCCATTGGCTAATGTGAGTTTTTTGACATGTAATATCTTTCCTGACATGTACAAAATTAGAAGGAAAAAAATGAACAGAGCTTCCTGACAGATTTTTCTGTTAGTATGTAGACTTCAAAAGAATTACAGGAAAAACAGAGCTCAAATTTTGTGTTTTAAGGAACATATGGAGAAAATACAAAAAAAAAAAGGAAATTCACTTTCTACTTGATATATCAAAAAGAAAGACAATTTAAAACATTTACAGTGGTTTCTATATTCTATTTAAGTGTAGATTTTATATTTGTACCAGGGAAGAAAGTCATATATACTTGTATTTGGGGACACAGCTTCCTTATGGACCTCTGCCTGATACTTCTATCATCTCCTTCTAAAAGTTGACTACCCACAAATGCATGTCAATTGGAAAGTCTGTTGACCCTGTAATTTGGGTCTCCTCTGGCCTGTAGGTATGGTGACTATCACCTCTGCTTCTTGGATTTATATTGCCCTTGAAAAAGTGAAAGTTGCTCAGTCGTGTCTGACTCTTTGCAACCCCATGGACTATATTGTCCATGGAATTCTCTAGGTCAGAATACTGGAGTGTTTGCCTTTCCCTTCTCCAGGGGATCTTCTCAACCCAGGGATTGAACCCAGGTCTCCCACATTGCAGGCAGATTCTTTACCAGCTAAGCCACAAGGGAAGCCTATATCTTCTCCCAATTCTGACTATGAGCCCTGGGTTTACTCCTCTGATGCTGCTGTTCCCACAGGTTGGGAAGAGCAGCTGAGCTGTTTCACAAAACCCCTTTGCACAAAAATACCTTCCCCATTTCTTCCCAGTCATACATTCAGATGTGAAGAGTGCTTTATATTTTGGTGATAGGTATTGTCTAGGCACTAATTTGTTTAATTCCATACTAAACTTGTAATATAAGTACTATTGTCATTATTCTACATTTTAGAAAATTAAATTCAGAGAAATTAAATATCTTACCCAAGCTGCATACCAGTAAAGGGTGGAGACAAGATTTGAATAGGTATTTCTGACCCTAGTGCACAAGTGTTTCCCATTATCCACTGTATATCCCTGGCCATATATAGGCAGGACAGCTTAGTGGTGCAAAGGGATGGTGGAGTTAAACTGTTAAAAGTGTTCCAAAACTGCTTCTCAGTTTATGACCTATTTGGCATCTCTACGCTCCAGGTCCATGATGTGTAAAATGGATATAATATTAATAATAGTCAGTAGTTCATAGAGTTGGTATAAGCATTAAATATGACTGGGTGTAAGGTAATGGTTACCATGTAATGTCATTAAATTAGCTATTATTATTATTTTATTTTTAACAACGTGCTAAGAAGATCCTGTGCTGTGTGTTTAGTTGCTCAGTCGTGTCTGACTGTGGCCCCATGGACTGTAGCCCGCCAGGTTCCTCTGTCCTGGGGATTCTCGAGGCAAGAATACTAGAGTGGGCTGCTATCTCCTTCTCCAAGGGATCTTCCTGACCCGGGGGTCAAACCCATGTGCCCCCTGTCTCCTGCACTGCAGGAAGATCCTTTACCCACTGAGCCACCAGGGAAGCCTTAAGGTCCGGGTGGTGGTGCTTTAGTCACTAAGTTGGGTCTGACTCTTTGAGACCCCATGGACTGTGTAGCCCGCCAGGCTCCTCTGTCCATGGGATTTTCCAGGCAAAGATACTAGAGTGGGGTGCCTTTTCCTTCTCCCAAGAAGATCCTACTGAAAAGCAAATGATATAAAAGTGGAGGAGGGGCAGTAGCACATTAATTCAACAGCCCATGTGGAGTCTGAAAGCTGGTAACTGGTCACCCAGCAGATCTGCAGGGAAATGGATAAAAGCAGGTGTATTTGTTGCACAAGGTAGAGCTCCCTCAAGGTAGTGCTAAAGTGGACAATGACTGAGAGCAAGGGACACTAGAAGCCCACATTTAAAATTATATATGTGGGAGAATAATTATAAAACTACCTGGAGTTATATATGGGACCTGTATAAAATCTAGGCCTTAAATTTTTATTGTTTCCTAATTTGGATCAAGGTCTGGTGCTTAGTAAAGTCCAGAGTATGTTTGACAGCATTCCAAATATCCTTTATTCGTCTTGATTTGACTTTCAACTTCTTTACAAGATTCTACTTCTTTGTCAGCACCTCAGAGGAGATAGCCTGCCTAAGAAGCAGATTTCATGGCAGCCTTCAACTCTATCCTGGTACCAAGATCTTAAAAGTCTCTGATCAGCTTGTCACACTTTAAGAATTAAAGCCTTGGTGGCGTGATCAAATGCTGAGATTCCATTCAGAACTTCATCTAGGATTTTAATCTGATTTCCTGTACATGCTAGTTGCAAGCATATAAAAATTTTCTATTGGTTTGTAGTGATTCCTTATGTAAAAAATTAAATCATGCAGAGGAAATGGTCATGGAAGTGACTAAATCTTCAGAGGAAAGATGAAACCATTTATACCTTTGCCTTTCCAATTGGGGCACAGTCAGAGGAATTCAGATTCCCAGTAACAGTTCAATAAGCACTCTATTAGAGTAGTAGGGACTTGAATGCCTACTTCATAACACAAAACCAATGGATGTGCACCATATTATTATGAATTCCTCAGTGAATTTTTAGTAATATCTAACATGCATTCTAGTTAAGACTATGGTTTTTCCAGTAGTCATGTATGGATGTGAGAGTTGGACTGTGAAGAAAGCTGAGTGCTGAAGAATTGATGCTTTGAACTGTGGTGTTGGAGAAGACTCTTGAGAGTCCCTTGGACTGCAAGGAGATCCAACCAGTCCATTCTGAAGATCAACCCTAGGATTTCTTTGGAAGGACTGATGCTAAAGCTGAAACTCCAGTACTTTGGCCACCTCATGCAGAGAGTTGACTCATTGGAAAAGACTTTGATGCTGGGAGGGATTGGGGGCAGGAGGAGAAAGGGATGGCAAAGGATGAGATGGCTGGATGGCATCACGGACTTGATGGACGTGAGTCTGAGTGAACTCCGGGAGTTGGTGATAGACAGGAAGGCCTAGCGTGCTGGGATTCATGGGGTCGCAGAGTCAGACACGACTGAGCAACTGAACTGAACTGAACATTCATTCTTTTTGTGTCCCTCCAATAAAATAAACCTTAATAGTAAGAATGAGTATGCTATAATGGCGTGTGTTTTTGTTAGTGTATCAAAAGCACCAACTAACAGTATTTTAATCTAAATTCCATCAATTTATAGTGAACCCTACTTCACTGGTTGTTGTTGACTAGTTGCTAAGTTGTGTCCCACTCTTTGTGAGCCCATGGACTGTAGCCCACCAGGCTCCTCTGTCCATGGGATTCTTCAGGCAAAAATACTGGAGTGCATTGCCATGATTCATTCCAGGGGACCTTCCCAACCCAAGGATTGAACCTGCATCTCCTGTGGCTCCTGCATTACAGGCAGATTCTTTACAACTGAGCCACCAGGGGAGCCCAGGGCAAAACCAAAAATGGCCTGGATTCAACAAACCACACAGAATGGGAGTAAAAGAAAAGATAATTCATTAGCAAGGTGTGAGATGAATTAGAAAGGCTGTCAAAATAATGGAGGCATGGTGAAGTCAGAAAGAAACCAAATACTATTTTGTGGAACCAATATGATTTAAATGCAAATAACAAGGGACAGAGGCAATCCCAAGAATTAGAATTACCTGTATGATGATGGCGTGTGTGTGCATGTGTGGAAATGGAGCCTCGAAAAGGCTGAGTAAGGTCATAGTGTTATGGCAGAATGTGGATTCAACGCTAGGTCTTTGGCTTTGAATTTGGTGTGCAGCGAAAGGGCATGGTTCTTCTCTAAATACGCCGTGAACAAAGGAATAGGATCTGCTAGAGAGTGTCCTGATAAAAGATACAAGATACAATAGAAAAAGACACCACTATCTTTGAACAGTAAGAACACAATAGGAAGTAAGAATAATGTTAAGACAAATAATAAGATATAAGCTGGATAAATATATGCTAAAAAGATATATAGGAAAGATGCACTCAGAATAAGTAGCATTGTTTTTAATATATCATTTGTTAACACAGAGTCCAAAAATTATCTCATATTCTGTGATAATATTTGGAGTACTCCCTGAACTCAAAAAAAGATTGTGATAAGATATTTTAAATCTGAAATTTTAATATTTTCCATATTATTTAGAAATTGGATGTGGTATTTTTCCATCCAAGAGTGTCAAATGCTCTCTACCTCTGTAGACATGTTGTTCTTGAACATTTATCTCAGAGTAGAGCCATCGTCAACTCACAGTTTAGTCATGAAGTTCGAGAACTGAAACCCAAGAGACTTGTCCATATAAATGAACATGTTTAACCTGTGCAGCATGACAGAAACTAAAATGTTTCTTTCTAATGGATGAATCATAGCATAATACAGACCTTTCCACAAAAGAACTTGACACTTTTTAAACATGCAATTTTAAAACCATTCAGTAAGCACAAAAGATTTCAGTTAATGTTAAATTTAGGAGAAGTAATTCACAGTAAAAGTCCTTCACTGGAATTTGACTCTACCTTTCAGTTGTCCTCAACCTTGACCATGTATCAGAATGACTTGCAAAGCTTTAGAAAAACACCTGCTGAGTCAGAACCTCCGAAGGTGCAGCCTGGACTTATTTATCTGGGAAAAAAAAAAAAAAAAACAATTCTACAGATGACTTCAATGCACAAACAAGATTGAGACTTCTGATATAAGCAATTCATAAACACATAAATGGTTCTTCAGTCACATTTCTCTGTGGGGAATTAGTTAGGATATTGCCATGCAAACCTAAAAACTAAAGTGTTCCCTGACAAGGAGAGTTTGACCACTTCTCAGAAGAGTTACCTCAGTTCCACAGAACAGCTGTAATTCCACAATCTGTGCACCTCCAGGCGATCCCACTTTCAGCAGCTGCGATAAATTCCAAGCATATTTCCAATGCAAACCACCCCAGCCTTTGAATCTAAATCCCTCCAACTCTCTCCTAAACTTTAACTGTGTAAGTGTAGTTCAATTTTCCATTTCCCTGTATTAGTCAGCTAGAATGGTTTAAAGATTTATAGATAGAAAAGCTCACATATGATTCATATTTTACTGTAATCAAATATTAACTGGGTTGCTCATGCTACCAAGTATTTGTCTACTAGGGACACTTAAAAATGATTATTTTCAATGAATCTGGGCTTTTTTTTTTTGAAAACTGATATTTGACCCTAATAAATATTTATTGGCATTCTACTATGGTTGGACATAGTGACATGCACTGGAAATATAATAATTTGCCCTTAATTTGCTCTTATTCTAATAGGAGAGCATTCACTTGACAAACATTTATTGAATGGAAACAAAGATATGTAAGATGTAATCTCTGCATTCTGGGACATCCCAGTTTACATGGAGAGGCAGATTTATACACAGAACTTCCTCTTCCATTTGCTAAGTGTCATGACAAAAGTGTTATGAGGTGCTATGTGATCACAAAGGAAAAGCTGTCTATATGGGGAAAGTCAGTACCTGCTCTTTAGAGAAAGTAGCATCTACAATGAAAGAACAAATGGAATTTTCCAGAGGAAAAGAAAGAGCATTCCGAACAGAAGTAGTACATGCAAGTCTCAGAAATAAGAAAATCATGGCTCTCTCATGGAAGAATGACTTCATGGAATATTTAGCCACAAGACTCATCAACTCTTTCTCCATTGCCAACATTGTCATCATACTTGATGACTGCACCAGAGCTGTAGATAACCATCCAGTTGCCCTGCCTCTAAGCTCTGTAGTTCCAGTCATCATACAGAAAGGTAAAATGATGGAGAATGGCTCTCTCTGCCACACTGTCTTTGAAATAGGATGTCAGTCTTGTCCTGCCTTTGGACTCAGACTTGAACTAGACCACAGGCTCTCCTGGGTCTCCAGCTTACTGACCACAGCTCTTGGGAGCGCTTAGCCTCCATAACCATGTAAGCCAATTTCTTATAATATGCATGTGTACATGTGTGTATTCACGCATAAGTATGTGTGTCTTATGAGTTCTGTTTTTCTATAGGACCCAGACTAATACGATAGCATCAATAAACAAAATGGATGAATGAATAATAGTATGTATAGTTAAAATATGGTGGGGGAATAAGGATATGAAACTAAAGAGATATCAATAATAATAATACTGCAAATAGATTATGCCTTAATTATATGCAAGATACTCAGTCAAAAACGTTTTAAGTGGGCAATCTCATTTAATCTTCAAAACACTATGAGATGTGTGTTTTTATTAGCTCCATTTTAGAGAGAAAGTCACTGAAGCTGAGAGAGATGAGGTAAATTTCTAAGGTCACATTATTAAAAATGTTTTGTTTTAATTCATTTCCAAAATAGAAATACTTTTCTTCATTATTTCAGTTCTTTTAAATCAATGAACTAATCAAGCAGCAAGAATGTACTGAGCCCGCTATTATGTGCCCTTTGTGATTTCCTCTCAGGAAATGAAGCTGCTGACGGTGAGCACAGGCATCTTCTTGGCTTCAAGAAACATCAGGTCAAAAGTACTCCAAAATTACTCTGGACAACCTTCCATTTTTCAGTTCTATAACTAGCTACTTGCAATAGAAATAAGTAATTATAAGAGCAAAATAACTACTAATTACAAGCAGCTGTAAATAAGAAAAACTTAGTTCAATGAAGCATATAACCCATGTGTTCCATTTCAGAAATGTGCTGTCCAGGTCATTAGTAACATGGGAATCATTTTTTACTCTAGACACCAAAAAGTCTGTCCCTGGTAAACGTATAAAATAAAAACTAAAATAAATACAAAAACAAACACCTTTTTTCCCCCTCACACAGCCATCTAGACCATGAATTGGCCAACTTTCCCCATAAAAGACCAGAAAGTAAATATTGTCGGCTTTGTGGGCCATATAGTCTCTATCACAACTGTTCAACTCTGTAGCTGCAGCATGCCAGACAGCCGTAGACAACAAGTAAATTGACATGCTTATACATCCAATCAAACCGTATTTCTGAAAATAGATGGTCAGCTGGATTTGGCCTGAAGGTTGTAGATTGCCCAATCCCTGGTCTACAACATTTGATACCATATTCCCAGATTAGAAAACATAAGTAGTCTACTCACTCTGATGAAAATTACTAATTGATGAGGTCTAATCTGATGAATATTATATCCAAAAGAATAGGTTGAGAACAGGTAAAATGTAGCAGTGTTTACAGATTTGTGTCTCTACTTGAGCCTATGGTAAATAAACAACTAATAAAGAACCTGTGTCACTAAAGAATCAGAGTGGTTACCATTTTAAGACCGGACTGTATCATTTATTCAACATCATCTTTCATTGGCAGGTTCTTAAACATTACTGGTTCCTTCACATAAATTCCACTTTACTGTGGATATTCAGGTATCATAGACAAATCAGATTTGTTATTTACCCCATGATTTGGTGACTTGTAAACTTGTGAACTGAAACATAGAAATCAATTAGAAAAACCACCTGCAATTTAGTTTTTAGGTTATTTCTAAGTGGTACCACAGATTTCAAAGGTAATGACTTAGACATCAGAAAATCTGCATTGGCAGGTTTTCACCAAGGATTTTGAATTTTGAAAGATAACAGGAGAATGTTTTTAAAAGTATAATAAAATTTCTGAGTCATAAACCCATTAATATTCATATTATAATCAAATATTAAATCTTTCAATTTAAAACAATGTCATTTTTAACCACACAAAAAAAAATGATGTAGTTAAAACTATTTTAATTCCCCTTAAAATTGCATTAATATTAGTAAACAACACTTTTTTTTTTGCTTTACACAATTTTTATAGATTTATAAAATCTATAGTATTTTGTTAACACTTCAGGTTGAAAATGAGATCTTGTTAACACATTATACTGGGATTTTATTGCTATAGGAACTGAAAGAACCTTCAAAACATATCTGGTTTAGGCCTTAACTTTCAGTATAGAGTTGTTAAAGTTTAATTTCCAAAGTGAATTCCACAGAATGCAAGTACCACCATTTAAAAATAAAACAAACAACAACAACAACAAAAAAAAAACCACATGCTTTGTGTTGTTTTATTTTATTCAATAAGAAGGATAATTTCTAAGTTCAACTAAGTTTAGGAAACTCTTGGTTAATCTTAAACAGGATTCAAAGCTGATCTTCAGAAAATCTATTCTTCTGGAATATAATTTACTCTATTTGCCCTAATTACTACCCTCAGAAGTTTTATGTAAGGCTTGGGTTAGCATTTGGAGGAAAACAGCATTCCTTGTCTGGCAGGGGTAGGCCAAGGATGTCCTGGGGGCAGAACAAAAGTCTCCTTCAACTTTTTCTTTCCAAACTACTGAAAGAGATTGACAAACAGGTTCATGCACTGCCAACAGAGAAGGCCTTCTCTAATCCATGTACGTGAGTCTCATTCCTAAATTTGGTTCAGAGACTCGAATTGTAAATCACTATCAATCAATAAAATTATACTCATCAGTTTAAAACTACTCCATATGCTATGCTACTGTTATTAGTATTTTGAGTTATAAATTAAGAGAGAGTTGCTAGAGCATGTGGAATTTTTTAAATAAACAACAAAAGTACATTGAGGCAAAAACAATGTTTTTAATCTTTATTTTAAATTACAAAGTGGATCGTGACAATAATCTTTGAACAACCAAAGGGCTGTTTGTGGAACAGGTGAGCACATTAGAGAAAAATCATTTGTCTTTCTTGCCATAGTAACAATGTTTTGAGAGTTAAATATACACTTTTTTCAAATGTTGTTTCACTCATTTCCATACTTCATAAGCATAACTTCTGTACATAACAACACCTGTCAGTTGATTATCAAGTGCTTATATGAAAACACAATAAAAATGTTAGAAACTACCAAAAAAAAAAGAGAGAGAGAGAAAATCTTCTTATTTCTTAGCTTTATAAGAGAAAGAGTGTGGTTAACAAAATAGTGTGTTTTAAAGTAACACATGTCCTGTTGAGACAACTAAATCCATCAATGGTTGTTTCAGAATATAATGCAATATATTTTTAAAGTCTTCTAAAATCAGGTATTATATGAAGAATAAAATAAATAAATTAATAAAGAATAAAATCTTTATTATATGACAAGTTGAACATCATATGCCCTAATTTAAAATTGCCTTATAATTTCTGAGGCCCTCTTCTTATGTAGAAAGGCAGGAGGGACAGATCAACTAGAAGGAAAAAGTAGAAACTGGTCAATTGGAAGAAGTAAGTTGAAAAAAAAAAGAAACATCAGAAAGAGAACTTTAAGAAGATTTTAAAAAGAAGGGCATTGAGAGAGAGATAAATGGAAAGAATAGAAAACAAGAAGAAAGAAAAAGAAGAAAACAGGGCTTCCCTGGTGGTCCAGTGATTAAGAATCCTCCTTGCAGTGCAGGGAACACCAGTTCAATCCCTGGTCCGGGAAGATCCCACATGTGTGGGAGCAACTACGCCCTACATCGCAACACCTAGCATGCACGCCTAGACCCTGCGCTTTACAGCAAGAGAAATCGTGGCAATAAGACGCCCGTGCACCACAATGAAGAGTGGCCCCCACTCTCCACAACTAGAGAAAGCCTTCGTGCAGCAACAAAGACCAAAAGCGGCCAAAAATAAACATGTATTTTTTAAAAAGAGAAAAGGAAGGCAAAGAGGCTAGTAAAGGAATCAACATAGATTTATAGCTAATGTGCCTTATTTTTCTTTCCACCCCCCCCCCAACTATTTTGAAGAGAAAAATGGCTAAATTTTATAAAACACAAACTGTAACCACCCAAGAACTGCAGAACTGAAACTTTTCTGTTACCAAATAGCCCTATTGCTTCACAATAATATGCCCTGCCTGGCATTTCTGGAACACAAAGATCACTCCATCTGCTATCTGATCTGCTATCTGATCCCATGGCTCATTTCCTGCTCCTTCCCTCGGTGCATGCCCCGTGTCCAGAGGAATATACTAGACACAGTTGGCTCAGTACTGGAAGTAAAGCTTTAAGAAAAGGAATATTTAGGTCCCTAGGTAGCACAGGAGGATCATGGGAATTTTGTAGCCATCAGTGTAGTAAGTAATTTAGGCAAGTGTCATCAATGGGTGCTGAAACCTTGGTCTCAAAGTATTACTCCATAGACGACTTATTAATTAAAAGGGGGAAAGTTTATCTTGACAAAGGAGAAACCTGGCGGTCACCATCTTACACAAGTAACCAAACTAAGCCCCACCAACAGGGGAACAACTTGACATCCACCTCTGTACTGTTCCTGCCCAAAATATTTTAACCTAAACCGAGCTATGAGGAAACAATCAAACAAATACAGAATTTAGGACACTCTGCATGACAAGTGACCTGACTTTTCACAAAAGATAATAGCATAAAAGATAAAAAGTGGGGAAAGTGTTCTGTGAGAAAAGATAAAAATAGACTACCCAAATGCTATGCATGATCCTAGGTTGGTTCCTAGATAGAAAAAAATAGAGCAATAAAAAAATAGGGGGACAGTTACAGAAATGTAAATAAAGATGATATATTAGGTGATGTCACTGAATCATTATTATTAGTTTTTTAGGTGTGAAAAGATTTATTATGTAGGAGATGTCCTTATTCTTAAGAGATGCAGGCTAAATATATTTGGAGGTGACAGGATGTCTGCAACTTACTTTCAAATAGGTCACCAAAAAACTGTGTGTGTGTGTGTGTGTGTGTGTGTGTGTGTGTGTGTGTAAAGGCATAAATCAAATGTGGCAAAATGTAATTGGTGAACAAGTGTTTGTTGTACTATTATAAACTGTTCATAGGTTTAAAGCATTCGAAATAAAAAACTGGACAGCAAGGTGGTGTTGGGAAATTGTGAGCCTTAAAGTCAGACAGCCTGGAAGTTCAAACTGGTGTTTCTCTCTTGGCGGCTCCAGCCCCTTGAGCTTGAAAAGGATTACCTCACTGATCTCCTCATAAGATTGCTCTAAAGATGTGCAATGTATGTGAAGAGGAGTTTGTAAACTATAAAGCACCCTAGAATTATCGACTTGCAGTCCAAGGATACAAGACAGGGTGCCGTGCATTTGGATAAGGGGAAAGTTACACCTTTGCTGTCTGTAGTCTCTAAGTGAAATTTATCACTTTTTCCAATTATACACATAGGCATGACTTACATGTCTTGTGTCAAGTACACAGTAAGAGATCAACACATGTTAGCTCTATTATCACTGCAGTTAATTGCTTCAAATTGCACAAATGAGGGTCATGAAAAGCATGAGTCAGTCATGGGGTTCTTAGAATCTTGCATCCTCTTTTTTCTTCCACATCTTAAAGGACACACCTACTCTGAGCCTGTACCCTGTGACAGATGCTGTATCTCTGACTCATGCTGTCCATGGCCCCTCTCTGCTATAGCTTTAAAATGAATTGCACTGAAAACAGAGCTAACTCAGTGCATTCAAAACTGAACTCCTGGTCTCACCTCAACCTATCCCCTCTTCCAAAAAATACTGCTCACTCAGAGCATGCTTCCCTAATGGCACTCCATCTGTCCAGCTACTTAAGTCAAAAATATTGGAGTCATCTTGATTTTCTTTTCTCCACTGACTTCTACTTTTTCAGAATATTCTGTCAGCTCTAACTTTAAAATAACTTTTAAAATCTAATCATTTCCCTTCACCTCCACTGCTACTATCCTGGCCCAGACCACCATCATCTCTCACCTAGAGATGATTCAACAGTCTGCTGAGGGGTCTCCTATTTCTTCTCTTGCTCCCTGTGCCATCCATGAAGAGTTCTCCTTTTACATTGCATCACACCATGGCATTACTCTCCTGACATTGCAATGGCTCTCATTTCCAAATAAAAGTAAAACTCCTTCAAGAGATATCAAGAACTGAGCTCCCTTTATGTCTGACCACAGGTCCTACTCTCCTCTACCCCAGCCACTCACTTTGACCAGCCACACTGGCCTCCTTGTGGTCCCTTCAACATGCCCAGCATGCTCCCACCTTAGAACCTTCATACTGAGTGTTTTCGAGATATTCATGTGGTTAATTCTGTCATCTCCATGTCTCTGCTCAAGTCACCTCCTTGGAAACGCCCATGCTGACAATTTGATATAAAATAGCATCCCACCTTAGGATGTCTAATCTGTCCTTACCCTGTTCTTCCTTTTGTGCTTATAGTACTTATCACCTTTTAACATGGGAGTAATTTAATTGCATGTGCTCTATCTCTTCCTACTAGATTATAAGCTCCATAGAGGCAAAGATCTTTTTTGTTTATTCATATATTATTTTTTAATTCATGTGTTCCTTACACATTAATAGATGTTGGCAAGAATGTGCAGAAAAGGGAAACTTTATACATTGTTAGTGAGAATGTACATTGGTACAGCCACTATGGAAAACAGAATGGAGGTTACTCAAAAAACTGAAAATAGAACTACCATATGACCCGCAATTCTCCTCCTGGGTATACATCTGAAAAAAAAAAAAAAAAACTGACTCAAAAAGGTACATGCAGCTCAATGTTCACTGCAGCATTATTTAACGATCGTCATGGAAGCAACCTGTGTCCATCAACAGATGAACAGATACAGTATGTATGCAATGGAAAACTGCTCAGCCATAAAAAGATTGAAATTTTGTCATTTGCCACACCATGGACAGACTTGGAGGGTATTATGCTAAGAAAAGGAAGTCAAAGAAAGAAAGACATCTACTGTATGATATCACATATATGAAATCTAAAAAGTAAAATAAAGCAGTGAATATGACAAAAAAGAAATAGACTCACAGAGAACAAACTAGAGATTACCTGTGGGGAAAGGGAAGCAGGGAGGGGCAAGCTTGGAGTAGGGGATTAGAGGTACAAACCACTGTGTATCAAATAGATAATCTACAAGGATATATTATACATCATAAGGAATATAGCTACTATTTTATAATAACTGTGAGTAGAATATAACCTTCAAAAATTGTGAACCACTATGTTGTATACCTAAAACTTAAATAACATTGAACATCATTTATACCTCATTTAAAAAATTGTGTGTTTATTTATTTTTTTTAATTGGGTTGTTTGTTCAGTTGTGTGTGTGTGTGTGTGTGTGTGTGTGTGTGTGTGATAAACCCCACATAATATAATACTCACTACTGTAACCGGTTTTTAATGTATAGTTCAGTTATGCTAACTACCTTCATATTGTTGTGCAGCCATTGCCATACTACCATTTTCAGAACCCTTTCCATCTTGCAAAACTCAAACTCTGTACCTATTAAACCATAACTCCCCACTTCTGTTTGTCATGCTCTGTAAGTGCCTACCACATAGGTACTTAATAATTTTTTGTGGACTTAATGAATGATTACATGTCACAGAACTTCAGATGTCATCTCCATGGGAAATATTTCCAAATCTGTGGGCTTCCCTCATAGTTCAGTTGGTAAAGAATCCACCTGCAATGAAGGAGACCCTGGTTCGATTCCTGGGTCGGGAAGATCCCCTGGAGAAGGGATAGGCTACCTACTCCAGTATTTTTGGGCTTCCCTTGTGGCTCAGCTGGTAAAGAATCTGCCTGCAATGTGGGAGACCTGGGTTCAACCCCTGGGTTGGGAAGACCCCCTGGAGAAGGGAAAAGCTACCCACTCCAGCATTCTGGCCTGGAGAATTCCATGGACTGTATAGTCCATGGGGTGGCAAAGAGTCAGACGCGACTGAGCAACTTTCACTTTCAATTTCAATTTCAATGATCACCTGTCACAAAACTTCAGATGTCATCTGCATGGGAAATATTTCCAAATGTATAACTCAAATAGGCTCTATTTCAAATTCCCCCCATTCTGTCTAAATTATCCTCTTCCTTATACATAAATTGGACTGTGTGCCTTTTACATCTTTATATTTTCCAACATCATTATCAGATTATCTTAAACAGAAAATGCTTACTAGAAGTCTAATAAGTGAATAAATGACTGCATACCAGCGTCATGGGTGTTGGACCTCCCACTACCTCAAAACCCAAACACATGTTTTAGCACCTCCTGCATGGTCCCACCAGAGAAGGCAATGGCACCCCACTCCAGTACTCTTGCCTGGAAAATCCCATGGACAGAGGAGCCTGGTAGGCTGCAGTCCATGGGGTCTCATGGACCCTACGAGGCTCCTCCGTCCATGGGGTTGTACAGAGTCGGACACAACTGAAGGGACAGCAGCAGCAGCAGCAGCAGCAGCAGCATGGTCCCACATGTGCCAGCGTGTGTTAAAGCTGAGATGTTCTCGGTAGGAAGGAAAGAGGCCACCAGCTAGAACACACACAGAACTATTTTTTTTTAATATCCTAAAAACCAAGATTTACCATGGATATTGATGGCCTGACTTTAAGATGCCAGTGCTTTAAGGACCAGCAGATGAGAAAAGATGGAAAAGTGGGGAAGAATTGAGCCAGTATATTTACATTGGAATTGGGAATTTAAAACAAACAAACAAAAACAGGCTTCCAAGAGTTGTAAATGCTAAAGAATATACCAGACCCCTTGAGAGAAAAATCGAGATGGAAAGCCTATGAAACCATGGTTGACACTCTCTCAACCAAAAAGAAAGGGATGAACCACCCAACCTAACATAGGAAAGAGGTCACTATGTTGAGAATCCATCCTGTGATACCTGTCCACAGCGGTGTGGAAGAGAACATTTTAAGACATATGATTATGTCCCTCAACTTGACTTCCTCCCAGGCCCTAGGAAGTGCTGCAGATTCTTTTGCAGAAGTGCCTGTAAACAAGTCAGGCTGATGCTGGGATCGGGAAGCAAAGCTGTGAACAATGGTGAGGCGGGATCGCCTGCACACCTCTGAGAGAAAGGCAGGGGTGACGCAGCTGTAGTGAGAGGATAGACCCACGCCAGTAGCAGGTGGAGAATGAGCGTGGGCAACAGGGACAAATCCTAAATGGCCACTGTGGAGAGGGCCTGAGCAAGGAGATGTGGGGAGGCTGAGAGGTCCAGGGCCTTAAATAGGTAGAACCCTGGAAGCCCTTTTTTATCCCTCCTGCCCTACAGGGCTATTGTTCCAAGGAAAGTGGAAGCACAATTAGATCAACTCAACTGAATTGTCTCTTCTTTGAACTGAAGTTTGAACCATAAAATGGGTCATAAAAGGTCTGTGCGTCCTAACTCATAGATATTCTGTATTCCAAAATTTCATACTGGTTGAACTTTTTCATCAAACTGTGGGTTAAACCTCTCCATACCATTAGATCTAAAAAGTTGAAACTGACTTCTGATAGCTGTCGAACAAAGTGATACAGTCCCTTCATGTTCCAGACCCTTGTTCCTCATCCAGTGCCTCTATTTTTAAAAGCTTCCCTTGTGACATCTAGATAAAAAGCTGTAGGATTTGGGGGTAAAAGAGTAGGAGACTAGGTGGTGATAGAAAAATGCTTTGACTCTCATAAGCTCCTTCAACGGGCCTCAGCCCAAACTCACAACAGAGATTTAGAACCTGCACACCAAGAAAAGCACGCACCAGAAAATTCACCCACCACCTCCTGCTTTCATCTACTTCAAACTTGAAGATTGCTACCTCTTCTTATTTAGCATCTGATGGTGCATCTTCAAATTGTTACTAATATTTCTAAGGAATTTTTTTCTAGTGTTTCTCCCTTAGCTCAGAGGAGAGTGGCCTACACTTGGGGGGAAAACACCAACCAGGCCCACAGTGTCCTTTCAGGGAAGGAAATAGGAAATCAGACACTAGAGTAATGTGAAGGGGCGAGGTATCTTCTTATGTGTTGCAGGATGGAAAAAAATTGAAATTCAGTTTTACTCAGTAATTGAATTCTATGCCACAGTCCCTCCAGGGCCTGTGATTCTGAAGAATGTGTCTTAATTTCTAAAGGTTGAAAGAAAGTCTTGAAAGAGGAGATTAGAGATTAGGGATGTAATTAAGGATTGGGTGGAATGGCAACAAAAACACAAGGTAAATGTTCCACACTGATATTTGAGGGGGGCGGGGGTAAGTTTTCAAAAAGGGTATCTGCTTTGCTATTTGTTGAAATTTGCATTAGTACCAGATAAATGATGTTATGAAAGATGGTGGGGCAGTGGAAGGGGGGGTGAGGGGAGGGAGGGTGGGGGGGTGAGGGGAGGGAGGGTGGGGGGGTGAGGGGAGGGAGGGTGGGGGGGTGAGGGGAGGGAGGGTGGGGGGGTGAGGGGAGGGAGGGTGGGGGGGTGAGGGGAGGCAGGGTGGGGGGGTGAGGGGAGGCAGGGTGGGGGGGTGAGGGGAGGCAGGGTGGGGGGGTGAGGGGAGGGAGGCTGGGGGGTGAGGGGAGGGAGGGTGGGCGGAGGGGTCTGGTCTAGTCAGTATTATTTGCCTTTCCAAGAGCCATTCTTTTTTCTTTTGTTTAAAGAATCCTGGCTTTATGGCCAGCTTTAGGAAATTAATCATAGTCTGTACTAGAGGAAGACAATTTTTTTTTTAAATAAAAAGCCAGGTAATAAATATTTTGGGCTTTGCAGTTCATATGATCTCTCACAACCCATCAGTTTTGCCACTGTAGTACAAAACAACCGTAGACAGTATGTATGTGAACGGGTGTGGCTGTGTTCCAATAAAACTTTATTCACAAAAACAGGCATCAGTCTGGGTTTGCTCCAGGACCATAGTTTGTCAAACCCTTATCTAAGGCAACATAGCAACTCCAATCCCTTTTGCCAGTGATTGATCTTGTCATACATAAGTGACCTACTTTTGCTGAGTATGAAATATGAGGAAGTGAGTTAAGAGATTTCTGATAAAACATTTCTTTCATAATAAAAGAGAGAGGGTATAAGAAAAAAGTGTTTTGAGTCCTTCCCTCCTTGTTTTCCTTTGAATACTTGTTTGAGGCCACGGTGCTTGAAGTTGCGGCAGCCATCTTGTCCTCACGAGGTTCTAAGTTGGAAAATAAAAGCCAACAGCTGAGAGTGGTGGAATGGCAGAAAGGAAAGAGCCAGGATTTGTATTAAATCACTGAACTGCCATTTATCTCCAGATTTCTTGTTGGGAAAACAATATCCTGAGATTAAGTCATTGTGATTCTAGTTTTCTGTTACTTGCACCTGAAAGCATTCTTAATTGATATATTCGCAGAAGCTCAAAATGTAAATGGAATAGTTTTAATAGTACCTTTAAATTCTTCTGAACATTTGGGATATTTTCTGCCTTAGCATTGGAGCATGAGCTCATATAAAATGAAAATAAGGACTACCCCAAAAAGTACAGAATTGCCACTGTCAAAGGTGTGGAGATTACACCAGTGCTATCCATGGAGGAATCACCATGACTATAAAAGAGGTTATTTTTACATATAAAATCATTTTAGATCAGGTTTTATTAACAAAGGAGAAGAGAGTTTGGGGATATGAATAAAGGCACCTAATAATGACTGCCACATCAGTACAATTACTGAAATTATTATTGATAATTTTAAATTGTCAAATAGAAGTGAAATTACGTGGTTTCTGTTTAAGAATTCAGGGAAGCCCACAAACTATTGTAAAAGTTTTTGTGTAATTAAACCAAAAAGAGTTTTATGTTCTTCAGAATGCTCAGCCTAATTGGACTCATGTCCCCTTATCTTCACTCAGTAGATGTTTACTGATAGCTCTATAGTTCAACCCTTTCCCTTTCTCTATGGCCTCCGAGTGTTTCCATATGCTATTTCCTCTGAATGGGACCTTCTCCCTTCTAATTCTAGCTCCCCGTATCTCAATCTCGCTGACTCTAACTCAACTTTCAGGTCGCAGATAAGCGTTATTGCCTCAGGAAAACCTTTTTCTAACCCCATATGATCACATTATGTATTTTCATGGCTGCCTGTCATCCACCTATCATTATGCTCGTTGTTCTATACTATAATTATTTTCTTTATTATCCATCTTTGTCACTTATATGCTTCACGAGTTCTAAGATAATGTCTGCTTTGTACATCAGGATCTAGCGGACTGCCTGCCCCATGTTGCATATATACTTGTTGACTAAAGAAATTAATGAGATGTCGTATAAACTGTGATAAAAGAAAACTAAAGACAGACCTAACATAATACTGCAAAGTGGCTAAGGCTACTACAGAGTCATGAACAAGAGGCTACGGTATACAGAACAAGTGAGTTTAACCCATGGCTTGAAAAATGTGTTGACCAGGTAGAGCATTTCATGCAGAAGAGATAATAGCTACAAAAGACTACTAAAATCCTGAATCAAGGTAACTGTAGTGGGAGGGGGTGACTGGAAATTCAGATATATTTTGAAAGTAGAATCAATATTGTGTGTTGAGAGATTGGTTGAGAATATTGAGGAAACAAGTGTTCAAAATGACTTCTGCATTTTTACCTGAGGCAACTACAGTGGTAATAACACCATTTATTAAGTATGGGTTAAAAGAGCAGTACATGTTTGGAAAGCCAAGAAAGTTAGCTAAGCTTAGGATAAATAGAATTTGGGGATTTGGGGAAACTTTGGGTATAGATAATAAGAAATCAAAGTTTGAAGTGGAAGACATGTTTGAGGGAGTCCATGAATCTGCCTGCAATGTAGGAGACCCTGGTTGGATTCCTGGGTTGGGAAGATCCCCTGGAGACGGGATAGGCTGCCCACTCCAGTATTCTTAGGCTTCCCTGCTGGCTCAGACCGTAAGGAATCTGCCTGCAGTGAAGGAGACCCAGGTTTGATCTTTGGGTAGGGAAGATCTCCTGGAGAAGGGAATGGCAACCTACTCCAGTATTCCTGCCTGGAAAATCCCATGAACAGAGGAGACCAGTGGGCTACAGTCCGTGGGGTCATAAGAGTCAGACACGGCTGAGCAACTCACACACACATGGAGCTCAGAAGATAGTTGAAAACAGGGGTCCAAATGAGACCAAGCCCAATTCATCTGCAAAAACATGGCATGATTATACAGTTACAATTGCTTCATCAAAACAAAAACAGCTTCACTTAGACATACAAAAGAATTGATGCTTCCTTCAGCTGAGCTGCCCCAGGAAGCCCTGCATTCATGCTGTCTCTGCTGCTACTACTGCTAAAAATATTTTCAACACTTTTTTTTTTTTGGAACCATCCTTTGAAAAGTGAAAAGGGTATTTTTTTTTAACATTCTCTGTGATGGCAAATCTTCATTATCTAGTATAACTTTTATTGGGGGGAGGAAGAAAAACTTCAAGGCTAAGTCTGATGAATAAAGGAAATGAATAATCATATTATTATCTAAGATCATTTTGATTTAGAAAAAAGGGAGTAGCAATAGCAAGAAATTTTCTTCTATGACTTATAACTGAATTTTAAAGCAATTTTAATTCAATAAATATTTCTGCAGTGCCTATAGGCTAAGCACTGTGCTCTTTGTGCACAGTAGCAAAAAGGAAGCTGCTGATGTGTTTTGAGCCATAGCATTTGAGCAAGAAGCACCATTTGAATAAATATTAAGGTCCCCCAGTTGATTCCTTTGAGAGGCATATTACTTAAAGAAGTGTTATATCTTCCAAGCTTCCTCATGGTTGGGCTGGATGCCTCTTTATCGTCTTCCAAAGCTCTATGTGCATATCTCTTTGATAGCACATTCATATAATATTGTTATCACCACATGTAGGTTTACTTCACAAGAGCATCATTATTTTATTCTTCACTACCATGCCCAACACAGAGCAGTGGTTAATAATTGCTTGCTCATTGAATAGGTAGGTGGATTAATGAGTGAGTGAGTAAGTGAAGCATAATTGAATTTCTGCACAAATGGCTCAAAGAAGTCTTTCCCCATCAGCTCACCTAAATATCTACACACTGCTATCCCTGTCCGTCTCTGTGTTTTTAT
This sequence comes from Ovis canadensis, assembly GCF_042477335.2. Classification (NCBI taxonomy): domain Eukaryota; kingdom Metazoa; phylum Chordata; class Mammalia; order Artiodactyla; family Bovidae; genus Ovis; species Ovis canadensis. The sequence goes on along the minus strand of NC_091247.1, from coordinate 131,824,895 downwards.
TTGCTTTACTTTTTCTCCAGAGTATTTACGTGTATCTGAAATTATGTATGTGCTATCTATTTTTTATTGTCTGTCTCCCTCAGTAGAATGTAGCCTTCATGAGAACAATGGCCTTGCCTGGGTTATTCACAGATGCATCCCCCAAGTGTCTACAACAGCTACTGGCAGAATACTTTCTTTTTAAATAAGTAGATGCATTTTCAGTTATATGTTGTTATGTAATAAATTACCCCAAAATGTAGTGGCTTAAAACAACAACAATTTTATTATATCTCATGCTTGTGAGGGTCAGGAATTAGGGCAAGGGTCAGTTGGGAGATTCTTCTAACAACTGAGGAATCTTCAGTGATATTCATCTTGGAGGTGGGCTAATCTGGAGGATCCAAGACAGATATGCTCACATTTCTGACTCTTTGGCAGAGATGACTAGAAGGCTGGGCTTCGATAGGCCTGACGACCGGAGGGCCTACATCTGACTGTCCAAGATAGAGTTCTTAAGGCAATCAGGTTTCTTCCTCAGTGGTTGAGAGCTTCTAAATGAACATTCAAAGAGGTATAGGCAGAAGATTCAAGACTCTCTGTTAATTAGCTTCCCATATCCCACTCTATCTATTCATCAAGCAAGTCACCAAGTCTAGCCTATATTCAAGAGAAAGAGAATTGGACTCCATGTCTCAAAGGGAGGGTTAGCAAAGAATACATGGTCGTGCTTTAATCTTCTATGTTGCATGAAAGAAAAGTAATGAATATGCAAAATTGGGTAAGGGTTGAAAACATTGATTGCTAGGTAAGCTAGACATAAGTAGCCAAGAGAAAATAAATTACAACCCAGACTTCTTTTCTCTACCCACAGAAAGACCAATTTTTAGCAAACTCCTAGAATATGGGACCTATTAAACACTCTCTATATGTCGGCCACTCAAGTGACTACTTGACACATATTCTTTGACTTGGTCCTCACAAAAACCACACTATGGTGTCAACTATAGTCACCCCCATCTTAGAGATGATGAAACTGAGGCACGGATACATCAAGTCATTGTTTAAGATATTAATACACCATTAGTGAGTGGTAGGAACCCAAGTCCAGTACTCTTGCCTGGAAAATCCCATGGACAGAGAAGCCTGGTAGGCTGCAGTCCACGGGGTCGTGAAGAGTCAGACACGACTGAGCGACCTCACTTTCACTTTTCACTTTCATGCATTGGAGAAGGAAATGGCAACCCACTCCAGTGTTCTTGCCTGGAGAATCCCAGGGACGGGGGAGCCTGGTGAGCTGCCGTCTATGGGGTCGCACAGAGTCGGACACGACTGAAGCAGCTTAACAGCAGCAGCAGCAGGAACCCAAGTAGTTCAACTCCAGAGCCTACATTCTTATCCATTAAGCTATAATGCTCTCAAAGTAGGCATCATCATATACTGCAAGGCTGATATTTCTCCTTAAGAAAGAGGAGGAAGGGCCTATTTAAAGAAAGTGAAAAGAATGTGAGCTTTAGAATCAGCTCTTTGTCATAACCCTGGCTCTTCCTAGTAATAACTGTGCAACTGTGGGCAAGTTATTTCTTAATTACTCATCTGTAAAACTGGGATGATGATATCTAGTTTGTAGGATACAGTGAAGATGAAAGTGAATATTTTAAAGTGCCTAGAATAGAGCCATCACTTATAAAGACTTAAAAAGTGTTAGTTCCTTTCTCAAACACATAATGAGTGCCCTACTTGTAGGGAAAATCAATCCCATTGTGTGCCACAATTTTTTCAGAAGTTTTCCTGGTATAATTAAATATTTATTCTGATAGAAAAAAAAAAAAAGATGCTCCAGAAATTTAGACTTATCCCTTGGTGGCTCGGTGGTAAAGAACACACTGGCAGTGCAGGAGATGCAAGAGACTAGGGTTCGATCCCTGGGTCGGGAAGATTCCCTGGAGGAGGAAATGGTAACCCACTCCAGTACTCTTGCCTGGAGAATCTCATGGACAGAAGAGCCTGGTGGGCTCCAGTACATGGGGTCGCAAAGAGTCAGACACAACTTAGCGACTAAACAACAACAACCTTCACCAGTTCAGTTTCTGCCCTATGTAGTGTGGACGATAGAATCAATTCTATTAAAAGCAAGATTACCACTGACACAATAGTAACGGCCTGTCAACAACATTGTTCAGTGGTAATAGAAGTAGTTTTAGAAAAGACTTACTTCTTAGTTAGAATGAGCTGTAAAATTAAACTGTAAAGAAAAATGCTGTAGATTTAGTTCCTAGTTCCGTGTTCTGCTAAGTATCACCGCAGAGAGATTGTGGTATTAGAATATCAGCATTTCTAACTTTCATAATCTTACTACTATGATTAGCATGAATATTTTATTACTGATAGTATATAGGCATGGTTTTATAAGAAAACTTTCTTTTCTACAGCTAAAAGCACAAAATTGGTACTTGGCCACTTATAATTGTTATGTATAACAATGTACACTACTATTTTAAGTCTTAAATTAGCTACTTGCCTGACAAATAACAGAGAATATCAATTGCATTTACCATGCTCAAATTCTGTACTCTCTTAAAAGGGAGAAGAAATAAACTCGAGAGCAAACAGGCAGCCCAAGTATATGGAACATAAGGGCACCATTAGACTAGGGAAGAAATAGGACAGCTTGTGGTGATGGAAGGAAAAAGCTTGTAACTATCAGAGGAAGGAGGAGGAAAAAGCAGATACAAGTCAAGTGCAGAATATTTCAGCGTTGAAGTGAAGACAAATTTATGACAAATACAAAAGATGGAAACACTCTTGAATTCTAATAATGCTATATTTACAAGCACCTCACTTGAAGACCAGAATTGTTGCCTGGGATATATCTCATAATTACCTAAATTATAAAACCAGAGTATGAATCTTAGACTAGAAGGATCACTCTAAAGCAACAGGATATGATAATTACAGAAGAGACATGGGCAGGGAAACAATTCTGATTATTCCAGTCTTCTTGAATATATGAAGTTTTTTGTTTTGTTTTGTTTTGTTTTTACAAAGAAGACCACCAGAAGCGCCAGGATTTTGAAGAGAAAGATTTCAGAGAGAACCTTAAGAGAACTGTGAAAGATCGAGGAGACTGCCTAGATTTTGAGAAATCAGTCTTTGAGCAGCAAACTATTGTTGACACAGGAATCGAATGTGATAGGCAAGTGTTAGGTTGGTGCAGAAGTAATTGCGGTTTCTGCATTGTTGAAATTTGCCCTTTGATATTGGAAGGCATTCTATATAAATGTGGTTATCTTATACATCATTTTAATGTGCTTTTCTCACTTTGTGTTTTTTGCTGTGACTTATCACTTGTTGTTTATTTTATATTTATTTTAGACTATGAAAATAACGTTAGACAAAAAGTAAATTCGAGTGATTTTCTTATTTGAGTTCAAACTGAGTTGTTGAGTAGTGAAGACACCTTGCAACATCAACAATGCATTTGGCCCAGGAACTGCTAATGAACATACAGAGCAGCGGCGATTCAAGAAGTTTTGCAAAGGAGATGAGAAAGTTGAAGATGAGGAGTGCAGTGACGGGCCATCGGAAGTTGACAAGGAAGCGGATCCTCTTACAACTACATGAGAAGTTACCCACGAACTCAGCGTTGACCATTCTACAATTTGGCATTTGAAGCAAATCAGAAAGGTGAAAACATAGATAAGTGGGTGCCTGTGAACTGACTGAAACAAAAATTTCATTTTGAAGTGTCATCTCCTCTTTTTGTATGCAACAACAATGAACCATTTCTCGATTGGATTGTGATGTGCAGCAAAAAGTGGATTGTATATGACAACCAGCGATGACCAACTCAGTGGTTGGATCGAGAATAACTCAAGAATAAGTTCCAAAGTTCTTCCCAAAGCCAAACTTACACCAAAAAATGTCACAGTTGCTGTTCGGTGGTGGTCTACTGCTGGTCTGATCCACTACAGCTTTCTGAATCCTGGCAAAATCATTACATCTGAGAATTATACTCAGCAAATTGATGAGATGCACTGAAAACTGCAATGCCTGCAGTCGGCATTGGTCAACAGAATGGGCCCAATTCTTGTCTACTGCAATGCCCGACTGCACATCACACAACCAAGGCTTCAAAAGTTGAACAAACTGGGCTACAAAGTTTTGCCTCGTCCTCTACATTTGCCTCACCTCTCACCAACTAACACTTCAAGCATCTTGACAACTTTTTGCAGGGAAAACGCTTCCACAATCAGCGGGATGCAGAAAATGTTTTCCCAAAATTCCATCTGATCCCGAAGCCCAGATTTTTATGCTATAATAATAAACAAACTTGTTTTTTGTTAGCAAAAATGTGTTGATTGTAATGGTTCCTATTTTGATTAATAAAGATGTGTTTGAGCCTAGTTATAATGATTTGAAATTAACAGTCCGAAACTGTAATTACGTTTGCACCAGCCTAATATTAAACAAAGCTTTTACAGCCAATGACTTACAAAGGAGACACAAATCTCTGTTAATTGTATAATAAGTGCATTTCTAAAAGCCACCTATGAATTAGCCAGTGGAGGTCAATTAAAGGGATAATGGTCTACTCTTTGCCTATTAAGTTTTTATTCACCAAATCTGGAAGGCAAACAAGAAAATAAAATCAAAAGAAAGTGGACTCAATGATGGTATTCAAGCCCTATAAAACTCAATCTTTCTTTATAGTCATGGAACATTTTGTGTATTATTGCACTGGGGACTTTTGTGATTAGCACACCCATTAAATGAGATATAGTGGAAAAGTGACAGGGGGGGAGGGAAGGATGAAAGACACATACTTATCAATGTCCTGAGTCATCACTGTGGCAAGAATATGAATCAGCTGATTGCCACACATCCTGGTTTTTTGTTTTGTTTCGTTTTGTTTTCTTTTTTTTAAAGACAAGAAGAGAGGTCAAGTATACACAATAGAAAATAGTGAATGACTGTTCAGGTGTGGTATTACAGTGGGCAGTTTTGGAAAGAAAGTGTTATAAAGTCGGCAGTTCCTTGGGTGTTCTTTGACTTGAGACTCACCCGAAGGAGTGCCTGTTTTCTAATGAAAAATATGTCTCCTATTTACTGAGGAGTCTAAAATTCACACCATCCTTTATCACTTTAGGTTTACCGAAGGAAGGAAGACCCTAGGTCTGTTGGGATGAGGCCAGAGTGGAGCACCAGGAAGGAGTCTGGGCGACAGGAAAATGCTTTCTTTGTATTCAATGGAAGACACAGAAAGGGCAGTCTTAACATCTTAGTAATATTGTCCAAAAATTTGGTCCAAAGGGAATAAGAGTGATATTTTCAGTCCTTTTATCTCACTCACTGAATTGGTCATTTTGGCCTCAATTATTTTTGCCACTTACTAAGTTGTGTTTTGTGTGTTTATTAGGAAGCTTTTTTTTTTTTTTTTAGGAAACTAATTTTGCCACTTGCTCCTTTCCTGATCTTTCCTTTTTAATCACCATTAATGACTATTGATTTTGACAACTTTCAGCTTCAGATGGAGTAAGTGCCTTAATATGGAGATTAAGTATTAAGTATTAAATTGCTCAGTCGTGTCTGACTCTTTGCGACCCCGTGGACTCTAGCCCACTATGGATTTCCCAGGCAAGAATACTGGAGTGGGTTGCCATTTCATTCTCTGGGGAATCTTCTCAATCCAAGAATCAAACCCAGGTCTCCTGCACTGCAGGCAGACTCTTTACTGTTTGAGCCATCAGGGAAGCCCAAAGATTTGTATCAAATTCAAAACACATTTTTACCTAAATCTGTGGAGTTCATTCAGATAGAATGTTTATAGGAACCATAGGTATATACTACAGAAACTTCTGTATAGATAGAACTTTCAAATATATATGATATCTCTATCTTTCTTCATCTAGATATATGGAGAAAGAAACAAACAAATGTATATGCTCATTTAAAGCATTAACTTAATATCTTAAGACACTCTACCTAGACAATTACTCTTGTATGAATGTGAGAGCTGGGCAATGAAAAAGGCTGAGAGTCAAAAAACTGATGCCCTTCAACTGCGATGCTCAAGAAAACCACAAGAGAATTTCTCAAGAGAAGACTCTTGAGAGTCCCTTGGATAGCAAGGAGATCAAGCCAGTCAATCCTAAAGGAAATCAACCCTGAATATTCATTAAGAGGACTGATGCTGAAGCTGAAGCTCCAGTACTTTGGCCACCTGATGCGAGAAGCCTACTCATTGGAAAAGACCCTGATGCTGGGAAAGATTGAAAGCAGGAGGAGAGGGGGACAACAAAGGATGAGATGGTTGGATGGTATCGCCAATTCAATGGACATGAGTTTGAGCAAACTTTAGGAGATAGTGAAGGACAGGGAAGCCTGGCATGCTGCAGTCCACAGGGTCGAAAAGAGTCAGGGACGACTGAGTCACTGAAGGACAAGATGAGGAATTATTTACGTGATTATTGGAAAATCACTATGGCCCTATGTAAGTTACTGAAGAAACAGAAGAAAACCTATAGATTTCATTTTTAGAGAAGTTGTTCATTTAAAATGACTCTCTGATAGTTTAACTTTCTAGTAATACAAATGTCAATAGGACTTTTCTTTGAGTAAAAAGGGTTAGAGATAATGAGATTCCAATCCTCTATTTAATGCAAAAGTCCCCAACAGTTAAAAATGCAGATTTTGCTGAAGGGCTTCCCTGTTCCAGAGATGAGGAACTCACTACTTTGTAAGCACAGAATTCCAACCTTAACCTGAGATAAGTTTGAATTCTTCCTCTCCATTGTCCTTCTACCCCTCCAATTCAGTTGATCTCAGAGTCCTTTAGAGTTCAGCTCCTTAATATTTTCCTCAATCTCCGTGCCCATCACCACTTCCCTGTTTTACACACTCATCACTACCAATTGCATTACTAAAATAGCCTAAACTTCCCAAGGAGTTGTCTCCACCCCTTGTAACCATTAATTCATGATGCTATCAGAGTAGCTTTTTAAAACATACATCTGATCCTCTGCTGCTTAAAACCATACTTCTTGAATTTATAGTAAAGTCTTTGGTCCCAGCCTACCTTATTCTTCCTCTCCAAACTCATTCCTATATCTAACTTCAGTTCAGTTCATTTCAGTTGCTCAGTCGTGTCTGACTCTTTGCAAGCCCATGGACTGCAGCAAACCAAGCCTCCCTGTCCATCACCAACACCCAGAGTTTACTCAAACTCATGCCCATTGAGTCAGTGATGCCATCCAACCATCTCATCCTCTGTCATCCCCTTCTCTACCCGGCTTCAATCGTTCCCAGTATCAGGGCCTTTTCAAATGAGTCAGTTATTCACATCAAGTCGTCAAAGTATTGGAGTTTCAGCTTCAGTATCAGTCCTTCCAATGAATACTCCGGACTGATTCCCTTTAGAATGGACTGGTTGGATCTCCTTGCAATCCAAGAGACTCTCAAGAGTCTTCTCCAGCACCACAGTGTAAAAGCATCAGTTCTTTGGCACTCAACTTTCTTTGTTGTCCAACTCTCACATCCATACATGACCACTGGAAAAACCATAGCCTTGACTAGACGGACCTTTATTGGCAAAGTAATGTCTCTGATTTTTAATATGCTGTCTATGTTAGTCATAGCTTTCCTTCCAAGGAGTAAGTGTCTTTTCATTTCATGGCTGCAGTCACCATCTGCAGTGATTTTGGAGCCCCAAAAATAAAGTTTGACACTGTTTCCACATCTATTTGACATGAAGTGATGGGACCAGATGCCATGATCTTAGTTTTCTGAATGTTGAGCTTTAAGCCAACTTTTTCACTCTCCTCTTTCACTTTCATCAAGAAGCTCTTTAGTTCTTCTTCACTTTCTGCCATAAGGGTGGTGTCATCTGCATCTCTGAGGTTATTGATATTTCTCCTGGCAATCTTGATTCCAGCTTGTGTGTTATCCAGCCCAGAGTTTCTCATTATGTACTCTGCACATAAGCTAAATAAGCAGGGTGACAATATACAGCACTGATGTACTCCTTTCCCTCTTTGGAACCAGTCTGTTGTTCCATGTTGAGTTCCAACTGTTGCTTCCTGACCAGCATATAGGTTTCTCAAGAGGCAGGTCAGGTGGTCTGGTATTCCCATCTTTTTCAGAATTTTCCACAGTTTATTGTGATCCACACAGTCAAAGGCTTTGACATAGTCAATAAAGCAGAAATAGATGTTTTTCAGAAATTCTCTTGCTTTTTCAATGATCTAACAGATGTTGGCAATTTGACGTCTGGTTCCTCTGCCTTTTATAAAACCAGCTTGAACATCTGGAAGCTCACGGTTCACCTACTGCTAAAGCCTGGCTTGGAGAATTTTGAGCATTACTTTACTAGCATGTGAGATGAGTGCAATTGTGTGGTAGTTTGAGCATTCTTTGGCATTGCCTTTCTTTGGGATTGGAATGAAAATTGACTTTTTCCAGTCCTGTGGCCACAGCTGAGTTTTCCAAATTTGCTGGCATATTGAGTCAGCACTTTCACAGCATCATCTTTCAGGATTTGAAATAACTCTACTGGAATTCCATCACCTCCACTAGCTTTGTTCATAGTGATACTTTCCAAGGCCCACTTGACTTCACATTCTAGAATGTCTGGCTCTAGGTGAGTGATCACACCATTGCGATTATCTGGGTCGTGAAGATCTTTTTGGATAGTTCTTATGTGTATTTTTGCTACATCTTCTTAATATCTTCTGCTTCTGTTAGGTCCATACCATTTCTGTCCTTTATCGAGCCCATCTTTGCATGAAATGTTCCCTTGGTATCTCTAATTTTCTGGAAGAGATCTCTAGTGTTTCCTATTCTATTGTTGTCCTCTATTTCTTTGCGTTGATCCCTGAGGAAGGCTTTCTTATCTCTTCTTGCTATTCTTTGGAACTCTGCATTCAGATGCTTATATTTTTCCTTTTCTCCTTTGCTTTCTGCTTCTCTTACCTTCAAAGCTATTTGTAAGGCCTCCCCAGACAGCCATTTTGCTTTTTTTGCACTTCTTTTTCTTGGGGATGGTCTTGATCCCTGTCTCCTATACAATATCACGAACCTGCATCCATAGTTCATCAAGCACTCTGTCTATCAGATCTAGTCCCTTAAATCTATTTCTCACTTCCACTGTATAATCATAAGGGATTTGATTTAGGTCATACCTGAATGGTCTAGTGGTTTTCCCTACTTTCTTCAATTTAAGTCTGAATTTGGCAATAAGGAGCTCATGATATGAGCCACAGTCAGCTCCCAGTCTTGTTTTTGCTGACTGTATAGAGCTTCTCCATCTTTGGCTGCAAAGAATATAATCAATCTGATATCAGTGTTGACCATCTGGTGTGTCCACATGTAGAGTCTTCTCTTGTGTGGTTGGAAGAGGGTGTTTGCTATGACCAGTGCATTCTCTTGTCAAAACTCTATTAGCCTTTGCCCTGCTTCATTCTGTACTCCAAGGCCAAATTTGCCTGTTACTTCAGGTGTTTCTTGACTTCATACTTTTGCATTCTAATCACCTACTATGAAAAGGACATCTTTTTTGGGTGGTAGTTCTAGAAGGTCTTGTAGGTCTTCATAGAACCATTCAACATCAGCATCTTCAGCATTGCTGGTCAGGGCATAGACTTGGATTACCGTGATATTGAATGGTTTGCCTTGGAAACAAACAAAGATCATTCTGTTGTTTTTGAGATTGCATGCAAGTAATGCATTTCAGACTCTTTTGTTGACTATGATGGCTACTCCATTTCTTCTAAGGGATTCTTGCCCACAGTAGTAGATATAATGATCATCTAAGTCAAATTCACCCATTGCAGTCCATTTTAGTTTGCTGATTCCTAGAATGTCAACGTTCACTCTTGCCATCTCCTGTTTGACCACTTCCAATTTGCCTTGGCTCATGGACCTAACATGGAAAAGGCAATTTCGCCCCACTCCAGTACTCTTTTGCCTGGAAAATCCCATGGACGGAGCCACCTGTTAGGCTTCAGTCCATGAGGTCTCTAAGAGTCAGACATGACTGAGTGACTGCACTTTCATATTTCACTTTCATGCATTGGAGAAGGAAATGGCAACCCACTCCAGTGTTCTTGCCTGGAGAATCCCAGGGATGGGGGAGCCTGGTGGGCTACCATCTATGTGGTTGCACAGAGTCGGACATGACTGAAGTGACTTAGCAGCAGCAGCAGCAGGGACGTAACATTCCAGGTTCCTATGCAATATTGCTCTTTACAGCATCAGACCTTGCTTCCATACCCGTCACATCCCCAGCTGGGTGTTTTTGCTTTGGCTCTGTCTTTTCATTCTTTCTAGAGTTATTTCTCCACTGATCTCCAGTAACATATTGGGCATCTACCATCCTGGGGAGTTCATCTTTCAGTGTCCTAGATTTCTGCCTTTTCGTACTGATCATAGGGTTCCCAAGGAAAGTATACTGAAGTGGTTTGCCATTCCCTTCTCCAGTGGACCATATTTTGTCAGAACTCTCCACCATGACCTGTCTGTCTTGGGTGGCCCTACACGGCATGCTCATAGTTTCATTGGGTTAGACAAGGCTGTGCTCCATGTGATTACATTGGTTAGTTTTCTGTGATTGTGATTTTCAGTCTGTCTGCCCTCTGATGGAGAAGGAGAAGAGGCTTATGTAAGCTTCCAGATGGGAGAGACTGACTGAGGGGGAAACTGGGTCTAGTTCTGATGGGCGGGGCATGCTCAGTAAATCATTAATCCAATTTTCTGTTGATGGGTGGAGCTGTGCTCCCTTCCTGGTATTTGAAGTGAAGTCGCTCAGTGTCAGACTTTATTTTTTGGGGTTCCAGAATCACCACAGACGGTGACTGCAGCCATGAAATTAAAAGACGCTTACTCCTTGGAAGAAAAGTTATGACCAACCTAGATAGCATATTCAAAAGCAGAGACATTATTTTGCCAACAAAGATCCGTCTAGTCAAGGCTATGGTTTTTCCTGTGGTCATGTACGGATATGAGAGTTGGACTGTGAAGAAATCTGAATGCCAAAGAATTGATGCTTTTGAACTGTGGTGTTGGAGAAGACTCTTGAGAGTCCCTTGGACTGCAAGGAAATCCAACCAGTCCATTCTGAAGGAGATCAGTCCTGGGATTTCTTTGGAAGGAATAATGCTGAAGCTGAAACTCCAGTACTTTGGCCACCTAATGCGAAGAGTTGATTCATCGGAAAAGACTCTGATGCTGGGAGGGATTGGGGGCAGGAGGAGAAGGGGACGACCCAGGATGAGATGGCTGGATGGCATCTCCGACTCAATGCACATGAGTTTGGGGGAACTCTGGGAGTTGGCGATGGACAGGGAGGCCTGGCATGCTGCGATTCATGGGGTCTCAAAGAGTCAGACACGACTGAGTGACTGAACTGAACTGAACTGAACTGATTATGACTAAGGGGCTTCCCAGGTTGCATTAATGGTAAAGAACCCACCTGCCAATGAGGATACATAGGAGACTCGGGCTGGGTCAGTAAGATCCCTTGGGCACTGCAACCCCTCCAGTATTCTTGCCTGGAGAATTCATGGACAGGGCACCTTGGCCAGCTACAGTCCTTAGGGTTGCAAAGAGTCTGACATGACTGAAGCAACTTAGCATGCATGCACATGTCTTAGCTTAAAAAGTTAAAACTGCTGAAAACTCAACGAAGCTAATAATTAGCTCTGAAACACCAATCCTTACAAAAGTCTTTCATTCCTACTTAGAATTATTTAGGAAGGTGTTTGCAAGATCTAGCTGCTGTTGCTGCTGCTAAGTCGCTTCAGTTGTGTCCGACTCTGTGCGACCCCATAGATGGCGGCCCACCAGGCACCTCCGCCCCTGGGATTCTCCAGGCAAGAACCTGGGAGTAGGTTGCCATGTCCTTCTCCAATGCATGAAAGTGAAAAGTGAAAGTGAAGTCACTCAGTCGTGTCCGACTTTTAGCGACCCCATGGACTGCAGCTCACCAGGCCCCTCCATCCATGGGATTTTCCAGGCGAGAGTACTGGAGTGGGGTGCCATTGCCTTCTCCGAAGGGTTGCTATGCCCTCCCCCAACGGATCTTCCCCACCCAGGGACTGAACTGGAGTCTCTTATCAGCAGGCGAGTTCTTTGCCACTAGTGGCACCTGGGAGAATGGCGCCACCTTCTACGTGGAAGAGTCAGTCTGTATGGAACAATGAGAAGAGATACGTGCACCTACTTTTCAAAAAAAGGTCAACCTGTGAACAAAATTACTGTCAAACTTTCTGTGCCTTCCCAGTTTGAAAGTAGATATGGCACATGGATACCTGTGATATTATTTTTCTATACTTAACTGTATTTTTAAAATTTTCAAAATGAAAACTAAAAATAACTTTGAAAAGCTATGCAGAAACTTTCTTTTGCCTTGCCCCACTGCTTGACTTAAATCCTTACCCATCTATTAAAGTTGTAAATAAGAGTATGTACTGTATGTGAGGTTAATTTGTTTGTCAATATGAAGTGTCTACTGAGGCTTCTATTTTTTTTTTCAGAATGGTTTTTACCTCTTCCAATGTAAGTACTAAAACTATTTAACTCTGCAAAAGCTATTGTCCCTTTTTTTCATTTTTACAGCACTGGAAGAAATGGAGGATGAGTGCTGCTCTCTCCATTTTAGAGATGAGTGGATGCAGCTGTAAATGCATCACTGTCTGGCTCTGTGTCTCTCTGAATCACTACATCATGGTCCCTGAAATGGTAACACTTTACGGCCTACAAAAAGTTTCATCATTACCTACCTTCATATCTTCTATCCTTACTGCCCATGTGTCATGCTCGGTTGTTTCGATGTGTCCAACTGTTTGAGGCCCCATGGGCTGGCTCATGGAATTTTCCAAGCACAAATACTGGCATGGGTTGTCATTTCCTCCTCCAGGGAATTTTCCTGACCAGGGATCAATCCCCACATCTCCTGCATCTCCTGCATCAGCGGGCAGATTCTTTACCTCTCAAGTCACCTGGGAAGCCCTACGGCCCACGTGTAATATCTTAAATAACTACAGCTTTCAGAATGTGTTGATAAAGTATAATTTTTGTTTACTATTTAGACTTGTAGAGATAAACTTTAAAGCCCAGTTACTAAGATTAATTAGGAGGGAAAGTATTATACTTTACAGTAATTTAAATTACTTTTGACTTACTTCTTCCAATTACTGATTTATGCTAAGTTGAGAATTGCTACATATTTTGGATATATATCTAACTGTTAGATTCTAGTGTATTTGTGGTTATCAGTATGTCTTTTAGAATCTTAGAAACAATCATATAGAATATAAATTTATTCTTGAACATGCTCTCAAAGTATCTAAATCACTAGTTTTGGATTTTAGTGTCAGGAGGCAATAGCCTGATTGTTTTGGTTAGAAATTTATTGCATGGTTTTTGCATCTATATGGAGGATCTGATAGGCTCCATCTATAATAAGCGGCTTATTCAGTATGTTAATTTTTTAAATGCTGCTCAAAAAAAGAGGCTGCCTTCTTCTGATAAACCCCAGACTTTAATAACATGTCCTCTGAATTAATTCTATAAATGCAGTACTAAAGTTCAGCACAGCGATCTAGGCTGTTTAATTAGCTCACAGCTGCACTGCTGGGATAACATTTCTTGTTGAGGAGTTAGCTTGATTTTCATTTGGGCTCTGGTTCATAGTTCAGTGGTCATTTTAAGCATTCTTAAAGAATTGCTTGTATTTGCTTTTAAGGAAGACCATATACTCTCTTGCTTAATCATTACTCAGAAACACTTACTGGTAATCTTGTCATGATTACTTTATAGCTGTTGATTTGGCCTTAATATATTAAATGGTGGCAATCTTCTAGACATAGAAGGAGCCTGTGGGATCAAAAAATTATCTGAGTTACTAGTTTAACTAGTATGTAAGTCACACAGAGCTGAAATCTCAAGTGCTTTACTATTTCAAAATTCATTAAGCTTTTAAAATCTTTTTAATGATGAATATTTGTTGTTCAGTCCCTCGATCGTGTCTAACTCTTTGTGACCCTATGGACTACTGCACACCAGGCTTCCCTGTCCTTCACCAACTCCCAGAGCTTGCTCAAACTCATGTCCATTGAGTTGGTGATGTCATCCAACCATCTTGTCCTCTGTCATCCCCTTCTCCTCCCACCTTCAATCTTTCCCAGAATCAGGGTCTTTTCTAAGAGTCAACTCTTCACATCACGTAGCCAAAGTATTGGACCTTCAACTTCAGCATCAGTCCTTCCAATGAATATTCAGGGTTGATTTCCTTTAGGATTGACTGGTTGGATTTCCTTTCAGTCCAAAAGACTCTCAAGACTCTTCTCCAACACCACAGTTTGAGACCATCAGTTCTCCAGTGCTCAGCCTTCTTTATGGTCCAACTCTCACATCCATACATGACTACTGGTGGTGAAGAATATAGATTATAAAATTTTAATAAAGTCCCTTTTAAGCTGTATTCAATTTGACTATATTTTCTACATTTTCCAGTAAATTGTATTATTTGCATATATACTACAAAATATGAAGACAATATAAAATTGGCAGTTAAATGGGAGTTGAATATAAATACATATTCATTTAATGTCTACTAGGAAAAACTACATGATTTAATTTTATACTTACAGCCACACCAGAAGACTGTCTCCGTTTACACAGGGAGAACCAAAGAATCAGAATAGTGAAGGCACTTGTTCAAAGTCACATAACTGGCAAATTTCAGAACTGGGATTTGCATCCAGGCCTGATTTCCATCAAAGCTCAAGCTGTTTCTAAATGTCATTTTGCCTCCTCCTCAAACCCAAGTTTAAGATTCATCTTTCACATAATATTCAGTTTAATTCTCTTGGCATGAGTTTACACAATATGTACTATACTGTCACATATTTAGGTATTTCTTTGGAATTATTTTTATTGTTAGTTTATGACTTGTTGAGGCTACTGGATGTACATATTCCCTGGGTCCAGACCCTCTATGTTCTCCTTCCTTTTATGCCTCCCAGCGAGAACCACTTTGGACAAGTGATACAATCTTTTACACTGGTTTTATCAGGGTATGATCACAGAGATCTTTAGTTAGAATAGGACTACCTCAATGAAGACCTCAATGAAGAAGGCTGAGTGCCAAAGAATTGATACTTTCGAATCGTGGTGCTGGAGAAGGCTCTCTTGAAGGCTCTTGAAGGCTCTTGAGAGAAGGCCCTTGGACAGCAAGGAGATCCAACCAGTCAATCCTAAAGGAAATCAACCTTGAATCTTCATTGGAAGGACTGAGGCTGATGCTGAGGCTCCAATATTTTGGCCACCTGATGCAAAGAGCCGACTCATTGGAAAAGACCCTGGTACTGGGAAAAATTGACAGGAGGAGAAGGGGGTGTCAGAGAATGAGATGATTGGATGGCATCACCAACTTAATGGACATCAGTTTGAGCAAAGTCTGGGAGACAGTGAAGGAAAGGGAAGCCCAGCATGCTACAGTCTATGGTGTCACAAAGAGTCAGACATGACTTAGTGACAGAACAACCTCAAAAAACGTTCCCAGGAATACAGAAGGCCATGTACACATGCTTTATCAGTAGGATAATGATAGTTCAAAGAGAATTTAACACCCCAAACCAGAATGATAAAATTTTCATCCTTGTTGTTAGATTGTTTAGTGTTGAAGTATTGTTGTAGTCCTATAAATGAGGCACTATTACTTGGAGAAATAATTTTGCTGTGATAAACTCTTTATTCAGTGGTAAAGTGGCTTCATATAGCTTACACAGAAACAAGGAATATAATAAATATTTTAAAATTTAAATATAAAAAGTTAGGTGAATTATATAAGAAATGAAATGCCAGTGGCCAGACATATAACTCAATTCAGGGACTGTGTGTGAGGGTAGCAGAACATTAAAAGGGGGCTAGAGTTTGGAACTGGGAAAGCCAGAGAGGCAGACAAAGTGAAAATCTTGACAAGACAAGGTAATCAGCCATCAGAGCATTTTTTCAAGAAACAGGCCTAAGTAAAATTCAAGATGAACCAGGGAGGTCAGAAACTAAGCAATAAGTAAGCAGAAGTGAGTATAAATAGATGTGAGAAGTAAGTCTACTCACTGGGTCAGAAACTGGAGAGGCAAGCAGAAGATCATGAGGACACGGTCACTGGAGTTTAAAGAGCTACTGAAACGAGTGTTTACCAGCACGGTTACTGGCAGAGTGTGAGAACCTGGAAGCCACAGATTCCAAAAGAGAAACGCAAAGCAAAGAGTCAGATCTTGGACTCCTAGGGGCTTCCCTGGTGGCTTAGATCGTAAAGAATCTGCCTGCAGTGCGGGAGACCTGAGTTCTTTCCCTGCATTGGGAAGATCCCCTGGAGAAGGAAAGGGCGACTCACTCCAGTATTCTTGCCTTGGGAATTCCGCAGACAGAGGAGCCTTGGCAGGCTACAGTCCATGGGGTCAAAAGAGTCGGACACAGTTGAGGTGACTAACACTTTCACTCACTGGACTTCTAGCCTTCAGAATTGTAAGAAAGTAAACTTAAGTACCTTAAGTCATCCATCCAGCATGTGGTGTGTTATTATGGCAGCCCTGGCTGACTAATACAGTCCAATTATCAGGGCCCATGACCATCCCTACTGAGAAGAACTGCACCAGACTCCCTTGAACTCTTAACAACTGTAACCACAATGGGAAACCCCAGCTCTGAGTCACCAGAGAATATTGTGCAAACCTATATTGCTATAAAATTGTATGCTAAATTTGCCTGGGCCTTGGGTAACATTTTATCCTTTGCTCACCCTTCAGTTTCTATCATCAGCCCATTCCAGTACTTCCTTAACCTTATTCAGTTCTGGCTTATGACCATAAACACCTAAGATTGTATAATGAATATTAAGATGGCATTTGTGTCCCTGAGTCACCCCTCCTCTAAACTTTCTCACACTCTTTTCTTCTTGCCTTTTTCTTCTACATCAGAGAAAGAGATGCTCCTTTTTCTTTCCAAAGTGACTCCCCTCTGTCTTAGAACCTATCTTATTCTGATCTGCACACTCCCCAGCATTATCAGCTTTCCTCACCATCAAAACCACATATGTCAACAAATTGACTTTCTGACCTGGTTTTTGATGATTGGTAAATTGGCTTTTTTTTTTTTTCAACATAGGTCACCCTTGAACACATGGGTTTGGGTTCACTTACACGTGGATTTTTTTTTTTTTTTTTTTTGGTACATATATACTATAGTACTGCTCCATTTGCAGTTGATTGAATCTGAGGATTCAGAACCTCTGGCACAGAAGGAAGGCTGACTCTAAAGTTATAGGCAGATTTTCAACTTCTGGGAGTGTGGGTGCCCCTTAACAGCTGTGTTGTTCAAGGTTCAACTTTATTTCTACCTGGAAGCAAAAAAAAAAGACCCTGAAAGGAGTTCCCTCAGGTCACCAGAATAAAAGAACAAGGCAGTGAATAAACATTTAGAATTCATCATTGGAGAGGCGATAGTTCATTTGTTTATTCATTTCAAACTAATTTTATTTTAATCACCTATTATGTGCCAGATCTTATTAAGCCTGGTGTGTAATAAATGCTTAATAAAAGTTTCTTTGTATAAAAAGATAGATTAATTACTGTGTCAATGCTGCTGCTGCTGCTACTGCTAAGTCGCTTCCGTCGTGTCCGACTCTGTGCAACCCCATAGATGGCTCCCCCGTCCCTGGGATTCTCCAGGCAAGAACACTGGAGTGGGGTGTCATTTCCTTCTCCAATGCATGAAAGTGAAAAGTGAAAGTGAGGGCGCTCAGTCGTGTCTGACTTTTTGCGACCCCATGGACTGCAGCCCACCAGGCTACTCCACCCATGGAATTTTCCAGGCAAGAGTACTGGAGTGGGGTGCCATCGCCTTCTCCCGATGTCAGTGCTAATGCCTCCTAAGTAGGTATCTTCTATGTTTTTCTTCCTTAGTATGCTGGGAGGATAACTGTCAAGATCAACAAATGATTAATGAATAAATTAATGATTAACATTATCCTTACCCTCAAGGGTCTGAAGTCATGCAAATAGGTAAATTTTATGAAAGTTAGGATAGAAATGCTTAAGTATAAGAACTCACTGTTGGAAACAGGGAAAGACAGGGAAGAACTAATGAGAAACACAATAAGAGAATGTCATGACGAAGAGGGGAAACAGAGACTGTGAGGGCACCAGAGTCACCTAACTGCTACTGCTAAGTCGCGTCAGTCGTGTCTGACTCTTCGCGACCCCATGGACGGCAGCCCACCAGGCTCCCCCGTCCCTGAGATTCTCCAGGCAAGAACACTGGAGTGGGTTGCCATTTCCTTCTCCAATGCATGAAAGTGAAAAGTGAAAGTGAAGTTGCTCAGTCGTGTCCGACTCTTCACGACCCCACGGACGGCAGCGCACCAGGCTCCTCCGTCCATGGGATTCTCCAGGCAAGAGTACTGGAGTGGGGTGCCATCGCCTTCTCAGAGTCACCTAAGGGAACTGCCGAAAGTGTAGATGCTGTAGTTCCACTCCAAACAGTCTGAATCAGAAGCTCTGCCACGCTGGCTCCAGGAACCTGCACTGCGAAGTTCACACAGGTGATTCTGCCCCACATTCTGATATCTTGAGAAATAAAGGAGGAGTTTCAAAGGAAAGGTAGGCAATAAAGAAAAATTATATAAAACCACTGTGGTGCTGGAGAAGACTCTTGAGAGTCCCTTGGACAGCAAGGAGATCCAACCAGTCAATCCTAAAGGGATTCAACCCTGAATATTCATTGGAAAGACTGATGCTGAAGCTCCAATACTTTGGTCACCTGATGGGAAGAGATGACTCATTGCAAAAGACTCTAATGATGGGAATGATTGAGGGCAAGAGGAGAAGGGGGCGGCAGAGGATGAGATGGTTGGATAGCATCACCGATTCAATGGATGTGAGTTTAAGTAAACTCCAGAAGATAGTGAAGGACAAGGAAGACTGGTGTGCTGCAGTTTACGGGGCTCACAAAGAATCAGACACAACTTAGTGACTGAACAACAACAATAACAACATAAACACTACATCTGAAAAATGTAAAATGTACCACAGATGTGAGAAAATCCTTCTGATTTTCCTATTTTTAGCATAAAAACATACTGAAGTAAACACAGATCAGGGAGGGTGGAGCAGAAAGCTGTGAGTGTGGATCCTTGATGTCTGTGTTCAACAGCTAAATCAATCATATTATCACCTACCCCTGAACTTTTAATGTTAGAATAAGTCCCTACTTACTAATGAAATAAAAATATACTTTCTTGTTTATAGCACATTCACTTTCTAATAAGTGATTAAGACTATATGCTTACTAATAATAATGACATTTATTGAGCATTTAGTACACACCATATATTCTAAGAGCTGTACATAAACAACTCACCAAACATCACAACAAGCCTAGATGCACTGTAACTCACCATTACTACTAGAAAAATAAATGAGTTACTCAAGGAAGTGAAATATAACAAAGGTAGAAATCTGTTTCATAGATAATAAAGTGTTAGTCGCTCAGTTGTGTCCAACTCTTTGTTACCCATGGACTGTAGCCCACCAGGCTCCTCTGTCCATGAAATTCTCCAGGCAAGAATTATTGGAGTGGGTTGCCATTTACTTCTCCAGGGGATCTTGTCAACCCAGAGAGTGAACCTGGGTCTCCTGTATTGCAGGCAGATTCTTTACTACCTGAGCCAGCAGGGATGCCCACAGATACTACAAGGATAGGAAAATGGACATGGTAAACCTGTTTATTCTCAGTACATTTCCTGGCATTTCTATTGCCAATCTTATTTTGCATTAATTTGAATCTCCTAGACATTTTGTGGCACAAATCAGGTCCAAATCCTCCTGTAGGAAGTCTTCCTCAACAACATTTAAGTAAGAGCTCCTCCCTCTTTTTTTTTTTTTTTTTGATTCTCTGGAATTTAGATTTAGTGCCATAACCCATGACCTAGATATTACATATGGGGTAGGAAAAAAAAAAAAGCCTTATACCTTGAAGAGTACAGGACATTAAATAATTCCATCGAATTTTGACATCTAACTGCTCACATTTTTCATCTATAAAAATTTTCCATTCTGTGACTTGAAAATTCTTATTCTAGGGTTACCTGTAATCATTCATCATTTAATTCAGAACTAATAGATAACAGTTCTCTGTTGTTTTCGGCTAAGTAATGTTTCTCTTCGTATCTCTCTCTGGTGACCAAGGTTAGTGGAAATTTGAGAACACACACAACTACTTTCTGTGAAGCATTGAATATTTTTCCTCTCCTACCTCCGTACACCTGTCAGCTTTCTTTAACAGTCTGAAGTGATTAGAAGTGACACATTCGCATATGTGTAAATGTGTATTTTGGGAAAT
The DNA here is from genome assembly GCF_042477335.2 of Ovis canadensis. NCBI lineage: Eukaryota > Metazoa > Chordata > Mammalia > Artiodactyla > Bovidae > Ovis > Ovis canadensis. Next base: position 131,804,513 of record NC_091247.1, on the reverse strand, counting down.
GATATGGTTTTAAAATATGCTGCTGTTGGTATGTATGTATTTTGTCCCCTTGCTAGGTGCGTGTGACAGAATTTTTGAGGGAATAAAGAGTCAAATGCTTCCATTTACACTTAATTACATGGAGGGTTTTAAAATGCTCTCTCCATGAGTTATACAAGATTAGTTCATATTGAATTGGTCAACTTATCAGAAAAGATGTCAATAGTTTAGATTTATGCCACTAAATGGAACATTTGGAAAAGACTCTGATGCTGGGAAAGATTGAAAGCAGAAGAGGGCAACACAAGATGAGATGGTTGGATGGCATCACCAATTCAGTGAACATGAACTTGGGCAAACTGTGGGAGATGGTGAGTGACACAGAAGTCTGGCGTGCTGCAATCCATGGGGTCACCAAGAGTCAGACACAACTTGGCGACTGAACAACAAAATGGAACATACTTTTTAACAGTTTGCAAAATACATCATTTTGAATACACAGTCTGTCTTCAAACAATGTTAACAATTCAAATGGTAACTTGCCATAGGATTTAAATATCTTTATATACTGTTTTCATTGTAACCAAAAAAGATATTTAAATTGTATTCAGATAATTTTGCAAAATTAAGTATTTCAACAATAAATTGCACCATTATTTTGTTCTTATGCAGTGATATATCTCCGGATCAATTAAACCCATAAGTGAAGTATTAGATTAAAAGGATATGATTATATCAAACACAGTGGCATCTTGTAAGTAGCTTCATTTTTTTATGTAAATGCTAATTAAGCAAACCAAAACTCTTTACTTTTAACAATGAAAAATATGCCATTAAGAAGGTTTCATTGCTAAACTTTTGGGAAAAAAAGATGAATTTCCTAATTTAATGTGTATAATTATTTATATATTGCTACTTGAAATTATAAAAACCAAATGACACAGTATAATCATCTTAATTATGACAGTAAACATATACTATTGCATGTAACTCACATGTCATTAAAATGCATATAAATATGTTCTGGGATAAGGAAATCCTATGGACAGAGGAGCCTGACAGGCTGCAGCCCATGGGGTCACAAGAGTCAGACAGGACTTAGCGGCTAAGCCACCAGCCATATATGTATATGAGCCCCATACATGAAAAGTCTATTGAAATCATGTTTTAAAGTGAAGATGTTGAGTAACTTTTCACAACTGCAACACTTATCAGCATATATTTTATTATCTGGGACTGCAACAAACCCACAAAGTGAACAGATCCTAGTTTAATTTATTTCCCATTTTGCTAGTGCACTATAGTAATGAATCATATATTACTTTAATGTCAAATTCTTGATTAAAGTAGAATACATAATTCAATTTTCTATTGGAGGAAAAGTTGGACAAAAGCCAGTGATTCTTAAATGTCTCTAAGCCGTTTAGAAAAGTTAATCTGTTCTTCTGTTAAGAAGTTTAGAAATAGTGTCAGGAATGGCTGTTGTACCCACCACCAATTTCTTAACAGTGATTAAAGACAGAGAGAAAAAAAAAAAAGTATCATCATGCCCAGTGCTTATTTTGCATGTCTAGGGCACAGCTCAAAATGTTGGCACTGTTTGACCTGGAAAGATACGTAAATTGATAAAATTTTTTCAGCAAGGTTAACTTGGTGTTTTTTTTAACTTTTCACATATTTAGTTTTTAATCCTTTAAAAATATTTTAAACACTATCAGAGTGAACAAACAAAATAAAATAAAGTCCTTCGTATCACCTATTTGTTTTTCAGGAAGACGTTACAGACATTACTTTTTCCAGCCCTGAGTGAGTAGAAAGGAGTCTCTGATGAACTTATCTTTCTGATCTAAGTGGCATTGAAAATAACATTGACATAGTCTCTAAAGCAGCGGCGACAGGTCAGAGGTGATGAGGAAGATGGAGCAGGATGTCTTAGGTAAGGTACAAGTGTTTACACGTGTGTATGTGTTGTGTAGGAAAGAAAAACCGTTTTATTCTTAAAGATGTCACTACGGTGGTTTTTTACTAACTTGCAAAATCTCTTGAAGGTTGGCGAAAAACATGTTACCTTTCAGCATCTCAATTATCGCGTTACCCCGTGTATCACCCCTCGCCCCCCCGACCCCCGCAAAGAAGAGTGCTGGGTCGAGATGCCACAAGTGAATTAAAAGAGCCAACAGCTTGGCATAGGTAGAAAAAGCAAACGCCAAACAAAAACGCTGGGATTCTGAGCGCAGACCATCACGGGCCTGTGTGCACCCGCCGAACAACTGGGTTAACCCTTTGGGCGCTGCAGTGGGGATCCCCGGAGTCTACGGGCCCGACCTGCAGGAACAGAGATGGGGCGCCCCGAGCCTGCGCGGGGTATGGGCTATCGTTCCACAAGAAGGGGACCGAGTTGGGTGGCACTTTTGTCGTCCGGAGCGTGAGTCACGGCCCAAGACAGGCACTGAGTCCAGTACTGAGTGGAGCAGAGACGCGGCGGAGGAAGCCGCTCTAATGTCCGCGGACGCGGGGGTCAACGTTAACCTGTCCTGGCATGGAGGGCTCACCCTAGCTCACCCGCCAGCCCGCCTGGCTCCCGGGCTCGGAGAGGCGCAGGCCCTGGGGTGGCCCCAAGGTGAAGGGTGATCAAGTCTGCCTGCGGCAGTCATCGCTTTCCAGCCTCCACAGTCGCGGGAGCCGCCCGGAGCCGCGCTGAAACAGCGGCTGTGACTGACGGAGTCACCGCCCCCCGCGTCCGAGCCACCCCCTCTTCCCCCCACTGTCCCCCCTGCCCCCCCTGCCCTGATACGTCATGGAAACACGGACGTCAGAGCCTCTCAGCCAATCGCTGACAGCGACTGGAGGAAAGGGGCGAGCAGGAGGGGGCGGGGGCAGCGGCCGGTCGGGGCGCTCAGCGGAGGAAGAGAGGGAGAGGCGCGCGGAGGCGCGAGTCCCCCGCCCCTCACTCCGGCCACCCTTTCCCCGCCGCGCGGCAAGTTCTAATCGTTGGGCGCGTGCTCGCCAGCCGGGAACGCGCTCGCCGGGTCCTCCCCTTAAACGCCCTCTCCGCGACGCTCGACTCCCAGTCTCCGTCCGAGTCGCGCTTCCTCCCGCGCGCGCGCGCGCGCGCGCCTGCCCGCCCCCAGGCTCCCCGCGGGCCGCGTCACGTGACCGCGCCTAGCCAAGGCGGCAGCGGCGGCGGCTCGAGCTTCGGCGGCGGCGGCGGCGGCGGCGGCAGTGGCAGCGGCAGCAGCTGCGCCGCCAGCGTGGAGCGGGAGGCAAGAGGGTGTGGAGAGAAGGGAGCGCCAGACCGGAACGGGTGAGCGTCCTCCTCCCCTTGCCTCCCCCGGCAATCCTGCGGGCCACCGGGTGCAAACGGGGCCCCTGCCTGAAGCTTCGCGCAGCCCCCCTCGTGCTCGGTGGTGTGGTCTCCGGGGGCTGCGGGTCCCTCCCCGAGGGGGTCGGGCTGCGCTGTTCAACGAGGGGGCTGTACCCCCGCCCGCCGCTGCCTTTGCGGACGGCGGCGTGAGGCCGGCGGAGCTGCCCGTGCTGAGCGCGGCGCGCCCTATGTGCGGCTCTGCGGAGCCCGGGAGGCGGGTCCTGCGGGGACGCGGGCGGCCACTCGGCGGCTGCCGGGCTCTGGGCGGGGGCCGGCCCGGGCGCCGCCTCCTCCTCCGCCGCTGCCGCCTCCTCGCAGTGCAGCGTGAGTAGGGAGCCCAGGCTGGTGGACGCCGAGCCTCTCGGCTGCGCGGTCACCTCATCCTCGAGGTGCAGCCGATCCTCCGCGTGGCGCCCCAAGTCCTCCGAGCCGTCTGCGGATTAGCCGAGGACCGAGCCCTCGATCTCGTGCTTCCCGCAGCTCCCACCGCTCTCTCCCCCGACCCTCCTGCAGCCTCCCCTTTCTTTCCCCTTCGGAAAATGGTTCCTGCTGCCGGGCGAGGTGAGTCGCGGCCGCCGCCCGCCAGCGGCGGGGGCGGCTGGGCAGGTCACCTGCGGGGGAGGCCGGGCGGAACGCGGAGGTCCGGGCGTCGCGGCGGGGATTCTGACCCCTGGGTTCTCCGCGGACAGCGGCGATTCGGGAGAAGTTGGCGGGGGCGGTCCGCGGGGCCCCTCGCAGGTGGTCTCCCGCTGCGCCCGCTCCGGCAGATCGTAAAGGTGAGCGGGTTCCTCGGCGTGCGCCTCAGCGCCGTGTCCGACCGGGTGTCCCCGCCTAGGGCTCGAGGGACGGGGCTCGGTGGGACTTCGCGTCTGTACCCGCAGCTTTTTATGGCTTCTCTGAGCCGCCTCGGCCGCGCCGTAGCCCATCCTGCGGCCGGCCGCCCCGTAGCCCATCCTGCGGCCGGCCGCCCCCGCCCCGGCGCCTGGTGACCTTGAGGGCAGCGGTGCCCGGCACTCCTTCCCCGCGCCCCGGAGGGTCACCCCTCTAATCCCTGGCTTCGGCCCCACTGGCGCTCCGCGGGCGGAGAGCGGACCCCCGACGAGGGCTAGCTAACTGATATGTGTCACACCGGACGATGATTCCCCGGGAGTTGGAGAACCGCCTCGCCTTTCTCCCGGCGTCTCCAGTCTGGCCCCCAGGATGTTCATGGTTGCTTCCGTCCGATTTGCGTTCTTAGACTTAGTTTAAAAGAAAGAAAAAAAAAAATCTTCCGTCCTCTACTCTTTTTTTGGAAGGGTCAGTAGGAACCGCATTCGCGGGGGTGTGTGTGGGGGGGGTGTGCTCCCTTGATTCCATCCTGTAGGCGAATCCTCTGGCTAGGCTAGTTAGCGACCCCTGGTTCTGCGCCGCGGTCCCTGGCCAGGTTGGTGTCTGTGCGCATTTCATTCACCAGTTTTCTGGCACCTGGCAGACGCCAGGAGTGCATCTCGGAACTGGCAACGCCGGGAGTGCACGAATCCTGTGCGGTGCAGCGGTGCCGGGGCGGGCCAGAGGTGCCAGGGGGGGGTCTTTCAACCAGCGGAAGCCTTGGTCCTCCTCTGCAGGCGTAATTGTGCCCTTCGTGGGGTGGGAGCGCAGCAGACAGCCACCTCGGGCCGCTGTGCGCGCTACTTTTCTGGGTTTATTAATAATCTAATGGCCCCTGTTGGTATCGATTGCTGTTCATGATAAATTAGTTCTATGGATTTTTCTTCCTCGGAGTGTAGGTATATGCATCTATTTGGACTGTCTGCCTTTCAATATGGAAGGCTTTGTTGTGTTTAACCTCCCCCACCTGAGGACAGTCTTATTTTAAAATAAAGCTCTTGTTCAGCGTGGGTGTATTTTATAATAAGAAGTACTTGTGAGGCTCTGCTTTGTATGAGGCTCTCGTCGGGCAGAGGGTGTGTAACCCTTTGGATAGTGGCCCACGTGAGTGAATGAAGGGCCTTCACCGCTCGCCCTGCTGCCAGCCTTCTTCCCCAGACTCCCTGCCCTTGTGTGTGGCAGAGGCGGATTGAGGGGAATTAAAGGGATTGGAGGAGAATCTGCTTTTTATACTTGAGCGTTTCATTTGGTCCCCCTGCTCCTCCCCCCCTTTTTTTCTTTTTTTGTCCTGGTGAGTTTAGATTTGAAGCAAATAGAAACATGTTCCTTAAAGGGAGCCTTTGAGAACTTGTATATGAAATGGGCTTATTTAGCCAAGATTTCAGGGGGACGTTTTAGTTTCTACCTTGCTTTGCATGAGACAGTTAAATTGCTGTAATTAAGGGTGGATCTCTGTCCTGATTTTGGCTTGGGTGTAACTGCAAAGATCTTTGAAAAGTAACAGTTATTTCCTACCATACAGTCTGCAAAAGTGAGTCACAATCGGGTGAGTTGAGGACAGAGCGCCACCTTTAATTTTAAGATTTCGGCATATTCTTTTATTAAAATGGTGAATATTCAGATTACGCCTTCTTGACTTTTGTTGGAGTTGTTGTCGTTACTGGCATCCCCATTTAGATGTGTAAGATGAAACTGTCTTCATTTTTCTGTATTTTGTAATTCTTCACTCCTTTAAGGAGGTTTCTGCAATTGTATGGGAAATCATAGTTTTTTTCACTGAAGCCTGGGATTTTAATATAGAACTCTGAGATGAGATGAGAAACTAGATTTGACTTGTGCTTATAAAATAACAGGGACAGTAATAGTTTGGATCTGTTTAGGAAAAGAAGGAAAGTAACAGCTTCATTGTAAATAGATATTTGAAACTAGGTGTTGCCACAAATAAGGGTACTCACTAGCATGACTGGTTATATAAATTTTTTTTAGCTTCTGTGCTATATTAACAAATTCGAAAGTAAATGTGCAAAATTATTAACCTTGTTTGAATAAGGCGTGGTAATTCTTTTTTTGTTTTTCATCTTCCAGCAGCTTGCCTTTTATGGTTTGCGAGTTTTCCAATTACTTGTTTTTAGATAATGCAAACAAGGACTTCAGCAGGCGTACTTAACACTCAAAGTTATGGAAGACCTATTGGAAAAGGTGGTTTCTGTGTGTGCCTTTTTCTCAAATGTAGCTGGTATAAAAATAAATGGAGTTTTTAATGCTTAGGAAACAAATGCTGTAGTGACAGCTGAATGGATGGGATTTCCTTCCCAACCACTTGCTCCTTCCTGTCCCCCTCCCTCACAGATCAAAAACTTAAGGTGCACTGTCAGTTCAGACAGGGATACCTTCTGATGATTGTGACTGCAGATGTAACTGAAAAAAGATTTAGCTTTCAAGTAATGAATGAATAAATGTGTGACTATTACCAAATATAGTTTTAATCACAAGCCACAAGGTTGTCAGCATTCCTATCTGCGTTTAATTTTTAATTCAACACTTGAACAGTTTCTTCATAGGCTACTGTAAAGCATATGCTATTGAGCTCCAGATAATTTTATTAAGGTAAAAAAATCTGCTTGAGGTGAAAAGTAGTTTATGCTTGTAAGTCTGTGGAATATGGCCCCAGGTTAAAGGACATCATTTGAGCAATTAGGTTGATGTATATAGAGTAATTATACAGTGTTACTCATATCTTGATAGAATCCTGATTTGGGGGTTAAATATATCGATTTCTTTTGTCTGACAGATATGTTAACTTCATTTTGGGTGCAGCATTCTCTTACCGTGTGAGTTGAATTATATTGGTTCACCGGTTTTAAGAGGAATGGCCAGATACAACTTTTGGTGGTCTTTTGCAATACTAACCAAAAAGTGTGTGAGAATCCTCTCTTTCTTTATGTTTTTACACATACATGCAGTTGAAACTGTTCATTCTCACTTTTTAATTATGAAATTTTGTAATGAATGAGCAAAAAATTAAAGGCGTAAGATCAGAATACAGAAACCTAAGAATTAAGTTTTTGCAGCTTAGGTATGAGTATTTACTTGCCCCGTTGTGGGGAATATTTTCTAATAGGTTTCATGATATGTAGAAGGGTACTGTGAGAGTAGCTTATTTTGGGATATATAGAATCTGAGGTAACATGGAAGGAAAATGATGGAATAGATACGGGAATAATTTTGAAAGAAAAGCTTAAAGATTTTTTAGCTTTTATAAATATTTTATACACACACATACACAGTTGTGTTGTTAAACTTTTTATTATGGAAATTGTCCAGAATGTGAAAGTAGAATAAGATACTTACTGTCCAGTTTTGACAGTTATCAATTCATGGCGCATCTAATTTCATTTCTATTTTTAAACAAGAAATAGATCTATTATAAGTGGGGACATAAGACAGATGACTGAATTAAATTCTTATGTTTTTTATTTATAATTTCTAGGATATATACAGTAATGTCCAATATCTAATGGAATCTAAAAGGTCAGTTTTTATGTTCCTTGTTTCTGTAATAAGTCTTTTATAGCAGGCATCTAAAGATAGTGTCTCTCAAATTTCACTCTTAATGATAATGCCTTTGAGTTATAAAATGCTTTACAGTATTTTGGAATGTATTACATACTATCTCATCTGATTCTCACAGTCAGTAATTCTGTGAAATGAGCAAAGTAGATAGCTATACTTTTCTTGTCTTTTAGATAGGTAAAATGATTTGTCTGGGCCCTAAGGTCATATAATACAGTCAGCAGCTAGATTAACTAGAACTGGACTCTAGGTGGCTTCTAGTTTTTGCTTCATTGCTCTTTCCATTATAAATGTTTATGCAAGTTTGTGAAAGTTATATAAGTTTATGAAAATCAGTTTCCGACCAGAGTAAATTTAATAGTGGAATATAAACAGATTTGTTTGGGTTTAACTTTATAAATTTAATCTTTGCTTGTATTTGGTATAATGTAAGTAAGCAGTTCATACCCTGATTTGCTTAACAGCTGAGGAAATGAATTTGACCATGTTTGAAGTTCTGTATTTTTAATATTGTGGATTGGATTATTTTTAAGTTAGGAGTTTTGTTCTCAAAGACCTATTAGTCCTTGAAATGATCAGGGATGTCTTAAATCATGAGTTAAAACTAAAAGAGGCCTATACTGAAAATTTCTTTCAATTACTGCTGTAAATTTTTTCATGCATTTTTTTTCCCCCTGCCACCACATGTTTTTTACCTAAAGCTTTTTGAAATGTTAACTTGGTACGTAACGAAGTTTGGTTTTAAAAGGTCCCAAATGAAGAGATTTTCGTTCTCGAAATCCAAAACCTTGTTGGAAATCTCACAAGAAAGGCGGTGGTTCTCTAAAGTGTGTGCAGGAGGATCACCTGGGAGAGTTATTGAAAGTGCAGATTCCCTGGCGTTGCCCCTGCAGATCTGATTCAGCAGATCTGAGTGGGGCCCAGCAGTCAGCATTTTAAGAAACACTGACGTTGAATTTACATCCAGGTTAAAATTATATTGCATAGTAGAGATGCCTTTATAACTTAGAAGGGTGTTATTGATTTATTTGACTTTGAACATCGGGCTTTCAAGTAGTTTTGACTGTTGTAGCCAAGTTTGAGTTGTGGGGTTGGTTGGTTTTGTGATCATTGTAAAACCAGTAAATTGAAAATATTTGTGATATCTTTGTACACTGTCTTCTTTCAGAAGACCCATCTGTAGTTATTAAGTTACTTATTAAGCACTGTAAAAGCCCTAAGAGGAGAATGTTCTCTTTGTTTTCATGCCCCAGTGTATGCCATTTCCAAATGAGTTGAAAATGGGGGCCTATTTATGTAAAAATGCTGAATGCTATGTCAGTACAGTACTGTATATTTATGCTTTAGTCTAGCTCTGATTTTATGTTGAAAGGAACATTTATATCAGATGTTCCTTCAAACTAAAAGGACATAAATTGGTGGATAAGTAGTGGTCCTTATTAACTTCAGTTAACAAGTAGCTATCCCTTCAGAAACAGTGTTAGTCCTTTATGATCTTTCAAGAATATTAATGACATAAGACCAAATAGTTTACCATTCTGTGCATGAAAACAAAAGTTACTGCTGTTTTACTTAAATGTTAAATAACAATTTATGTAGTTCAGCAATCTACTGTAAGATTCATTTTATATAAACTGATCTGACTTTTAAACTAATTTTGTCTAATACTGTATATCCCGTATGGATTACAATTGAAAACCAGATTTAAAATGCAATTATTTTTGCTTCATTTATGACACTATAGTAACTAGCCTGTATCTGTTTTTAAAATACATTTTATATTGAACTTAATTGCAAAGCAAGTCCATCTCAAGACTGTGCTGAACATTTGTTTGTTCATTTGTTACAAAAACTTAGGCTTGTTGGCTATGCTTTAGAATATATTTAGGAATCGTGGGCTATAATTTACTAATGATTGTGGAAATTAAAACTAATAAAGATTTCTGGCAGGGAGATCCAGATAAATTGTAGGTAACCCTTTTAAAGCTATTTCTTTTATTCTTTTAAAGCTATTTTTATTAAAATTTTCCTAGAACTGTGTTAGTTATTCTGAGCATTAGTATGCAGTTACCTCTTTGGTAAGAATATTATTTAGTATTTCTGAGTTGGGTAATTTTCAACAATATGGCATCTCAATATCTGGGATACCTGCTTTATATTAATATTTTTGTCACTTGGGCCTCAGAAGGAAAAAATGATGGTTTACTGCTTGCTTACATTGTGAAATCTGAGATTATACTCTAACTGTAAACTAGTATGACTACTGTAAAGATTTGACAAATATGGGACTAAAAGTTGCGTGCCCTGAAAAGTAGATCTTAAAAAGGATTTGACTGTTGAAAAGATGCTTTTTAAATAACTTGATAATTAGCAATGTAGATTTATTGCTCATTGTATTAACTCAGTGGGTGAGTTTGCTCCCAGAAGGATTTTAAGCAGTTTTACTCTCAGAATTCGTAGATCTGCTGCTTTATGCTGCTTTAATCTACCTTTGATATTTGTGCCAGAATTTTTTGTTCTGTTGTGTTTTTTACATAGTTTGCCTGCTGTCATTTCTTGACTAAAACTCTCAGTGGTTTCTCGTTTTTCTCTTTATCAAGATGGAACTTGGCTCTGAAGGCCTTAGGACACTGATTCTGAGAAATATTAATAGGAAGGGGTTATGGAGGGAGAGGGCCAAACCCGAAATTTGAGTTAGGCCTGGCTGATGCAGTTTCCTGTTTGGGACTTCTCCCATACTTTGATACGGTAGTATGGACTGAACCTGTCTAAATGTGTTTAGTATTTTGCTCACGTATCCCTTTTAGTGAAGCCTCCACCTGTTACTTTTCTAAACGAGTAAACCAGGATCGCCACTTTGCACAGCTCTGGGGGATGCTGTTCACAGTGGGAATCGTGTTTCTGGGAGCTGAGAGCACTGCTTCTTGCTGCGGGCCAGTCAAGTCTGGCAGTCTCTCTCTATATACTGCATATACTCTGTCCCTCCTTTTGCTGTAACTTCATCCTGTTTTTTCTCTCCCCGATAGGACCCTCGATCTTACGTATCTAAATGTTCCCATCCTTTAAAACTCAGCATTCGTCGGCCTTTCCCAGGTTGTTGCTCAGTAATTTTCTTGTGTGAATTTCACTACATTGGTGGGTCTGGTTCATATATTTCCCATCTATTATATATCCTTTTTGTCTTTGGGATAATATGGGACTTCAGGTAAGAACTTGAGTTCTTGAGGATATATAGAGTTTTATCCCACAAACATTCAGTCAGTATTTTTTTTGCGTGTATATTGATTAGAACTTAGACATTGTGTAGCTGACGGACGGTAAAGTAGATAAGATGGAAGAATTTTTCTTGGGCAATTTCTAAAGGCTTTTTACCTTTGAAATGTTAACTTTGCTCAGATGAATTCATAGGACAACTTGTGTTACTTCTGGAGAGCAGCTACATTTCGTAGGGTGTTGCTAGGACAATCAAATTTAGCTTCTATGTAGGAAGTCTTTCCCCTTTCTTAGCTAAAATTTGTCCTAAAACAACCAGTTTCGCTTTTCTTTTAGCTGTGACATCTTTTCCTTTCATCAGCATTGATGTTCTTAAGATGTTTTTGCATCTACTATCCATTAGCATATTGTGTGATGCAGAATGCCATAATTCAAAGCGTATATTATGCTTTAAAGTTTAAAATATGATACTCTTGTAGTTACTCTTTATTGATAGGAATACCCTTGGAGCCAAGTTTTTAAATGTCAGTTTATTGCAGATTCTCATTTTCTGAGAGTTCTTTTTCATGAATTGAGGGTGGACTTTTGGCCCATGACCTGGAGCAGTATCACTGTAGGCATCAGGAAGATGTGTAGATGGTTTCTGTTAAGTGTTGGAGCACAGCAATGTGGTTTTTCTTCTAAGTACCTTCCTTAGGTTGAGGCAGGAAAGCCTGTCCTTGACTTTGTCATTTCTGTTGAATGCTCATGTAGTACCTGGAGTCATAATTTCAAACATCTAAGCAATTAACAATTGAGGTAGATTTGGTGTATAAGCTGTGGTAGTTTTAAATGCTTTAAAAAGTTGCTCTTCATAGATTATTCACTTTCCAGCGTTCAGCACCACTGAAACTGTACAGGTGTAATGTAGAAAAAAGTATTGTAGAAGGAATTAATTGTTAATAATACAGGGGGTAGATGGTTTTAGTAGTGAATAAAATTAAAGTTCTGTGAAGGCAAGTCATCAGTGGAATCCGCAAAAGTGAAATAAATGGCTTAGAGAAGGATCTTTTCCTTCTGGACAGACATGGATGGCATTGCATGGACTCCATGCTGCTTTGCTTATAGTTATGCAGAAGTTGGTGCGAAATTTTCATTTCCTCCGCTGTGACACTGTCCTTTCTTCTCCTACTTTTACCCCAAATCAAGTGAGTGATGCCTTAGCTACCCTTTTTTGTTTAAAAAGGGAATCACAAACTTGAGGAACTTTACTTTGCACATTCCAGATAATTAGTACTATGGTGGAGAACTGCTCAGTTCAAGGGCAGATACAGGGGGCTGAGAACAAGGAATGTCAGCAGTGAAGTGGGGAAGAGATGCCGGCAAAGTCCAGGAAAAGGAGCTCCTCCAGCCTCAGACCCTCTGAATGTCAGGTATCAGAAAAGCAAACGTCAGTCAGTCAACCAGCCCTTTTTTACATGAAGAGTAGATTGAAAGTTTAAATTCACCTGCTCTTAAGCTTAAACTGCACTATAACCTTCTACAACTAACCTTCTAGAACTAACACCCCAAAAAGATGTCCTTTTCATTATAGGCGGCTGAAATGCCAAAGTAGGAAGTCAAGAAACACCTGGAGTAACAGGCAGATTTGGCCTTGGAGTACAGAATGAAACAGGGCAAAGGCTAATAGAATTTTGACAGGAGAATGTACTGGTCATAGCAAACACCCTCTTCCAACAACACAAGAGAAGACTGTATACATGGACATCACCAGATGGTCAATACTCAAATTAGAATGATTATATTCCTTGCAGCCAAAGATGGAGAAGTTCTACACAGGCAGCAAAAATAAGACCCGGAGCTGACTGTGGCTCAGATCATGAACTCCTTATTGCCAAATTCAGACTTAAATTGAAGAAAGTAGGGAAAACCACTAGACCATTCAGGTATGACCTAAATCAAATCCCTTACGATTATATGGTGGAAGTGACAAATAGATGCAAGGGATTAGATCTGAGAGAGTGCCTGAAGAGCTATGGATGGAAGTTTGTGACATTGTACAGGAGGCAGTGATCAAGACATTGCCCAAGAAAAAGAAATGTGAAAAGGCAAAATCGTTGTCTGAGGAGGCCTTACAAATAGCTATGAAAATAAGAGAAGGGAAAGGCAAAGGAGAAAAGGAAAGATATGCCCATTTGAATGCAGAGTTCCAAAGAGTAGCAAGGAGAGATAAGAAAGCCTTCTTCAGGGATCAGTGCAAAGAAATAGAGGAAAACAATACAATGGGAAAGACTAGAAATCTCTTCAAGAAAATCAGAGATACCGAGGGAACTCTTCATGCAAAGATGGGCACAATAAAGGACAGAAATATTGTGGACCTAACAGAAGCAGAAGATATTAAGAAGAGGTGGCAAGAATACACAGAAGAACTATGCAAAAAAAGATCTTCATGACTCTGATAATCACGGTCGTGTGATCAAACATCCTGGAATGTGAAGTCAAGTGGGCCTTAGGAAGTATCGCTGTGAACAAAGCTAGTGGAGGTGATGGAATTCCAGTTGAGCTATTTCAGATCCTCAAAGATGATGCTGTGAAAGTGCTGCGCACTCAATATGCCAGCAAATTTGGAAAACTCTGCAGTGGCCACAGGACTGGAAAAGGTCAGTTTTCATTCCAATCCCAAAGAAAGGCAATGCCAAAGAATGCTCAAACTACTGCACAGTTGCACTCATCTCACATGCTAGTAAAGTAATGCTCAAAATTCTCCAAGCCAGGCTTTAGCAGTAGGTGAACCGTGAGCTTCCAGATGTTCAAGCTGGTTTTATAAAAGGCAGAGGAGCCAGAGATCAAATTGCCAACATCTGTTGGATCATTGAAAAAGCAATAGAGTTCCAGGAAAACATCTGCTTTATTGACTATGCCAAAGCCTTTGGCTGTGTAGATAACAACAAACTGTAGAAAATTCTTAAAGAGATGGGAACACCTGACCTGCCTTTTGAGAAATCTGTAGGCAAGTCAAGAAGCAGCAGTTAGAACTGCACATGGAACAGCATACTGGTTCCAAATAGGAAAAGGAGTACGTCAAGGCTGCATATTGTTACCGTGCTTATTTAACTTATATGCAGAGTACATCATGAGAAATGCTGGGCTGGATGAAGCACAAGCTAGAATCAAGATTGCTGGGACAAATATCAGTAACTTCAGATATGCAGATGACATCACCCTTATGGCAGAAAGCAAAGAAGAACTAGAGAGCCTCTTGATGAAAGTAAAAGAGGAGAGTGAAAAAGTTGGCTTAAGACCCAGCAGTCAGAAAACTAAGATCATGGCATCTGGTCCCATCACTTCATGGGAAATAGATAGGGAAACAGTGGAAACAGTGACAGACTTTATTTTTTTGGGCTCCAAAATCACTGCAGATGGTGACTGCAGCCATGAAATGAAAAGACACTTGCTCCTTGGAAGAAAAGTTATGACCAACCTAGACAGCATATTAAAAAGCAGAGACATTACTTTGCCCACAAAGGTCCGACTAGTCAAAGCTCTGGTTTTTCCAATGGTCATGTATAGATGTGAGAGTTGGACTATAAAGAAATGTGAATGCCGAAAAATTGATGCTTTTGAACTGTGGTGTTGGAGAAGATGCTTGAGAGTCCCTTGGATGCCAAGGAGACCCAACCAGTCCAACTAAAGCAAATCAGTCTTGAATATTCATTGGAAGGACTGATGTTGAAGCTGAAACTCCCAGTACTTTGGCCACCTGATGCGAAGAACTGACTCATTTCAAAATACCCTGATGCTGGGAAAGATTGAAGGCGAGAGGAGAAGGGGACGACAGAGGATGAGATGGTTGGTTCGCATCACTGGCTCAGTGGGCATGAGTTTGAGTAAACTCTGGGAGTTGGTGATGGGCAGGGAGGCCTGGCATGCTGTAGTCCACTGGGTCTCAGAGTTGGACATGACTGAGTAACTGAACTGACCTGAGATATATTGAACATTGGAGCTCACCTGATTTCTCTTTTGCCTCTGGACTCTTGCTACATCATTCCTTTTGCCAGGAATGCCTACCTTTCTCAGAGCATGTATATCTTTATTTTTTTTTAATTGAATGAATTATAGTTGTTTTACAGTGTCATGTTTCAGGTGTAAAGCACGGTGATTCAGATAACTATCTTTTATCTATATGATATATAGATATGACTGAATTTCAGATTCTTTCCACCTTATAGGTGGTTACAAAATAGTATAATTCCTAGTGATCTATAGTCACAAAATAGTGAGTATAGATCCTCCAGAGGATCTTCCCAACCCAGGGATCAAACCCAGGTCTCCCGCATTGCAGGCGGATTATTTATCAGCTGAGCCACCAGGGAAGGCCAAGAATACTGGAGTGGGGGGATAGTCTGGCGCCTGTCTCTTCTCCAGCAGATCTTCCCAGCCTAGGAATTAGGGGGTCTCCTGGATCGCAGGTGGATTCTTTACCAGCTGAGTTACCAGGGAAGCCCTATATGTGTGTGTGTGTGTGTGTGTGTGCATATACACATATATACATAGTGATATATAGTTATGACTGAATTTCACATTCTTTCCCCTTATAGGTTGTCACAAAATAGTGAGTATAGTTTCCTGTGCTGTATAGTAGGTCCTTGGGCCTATGTATTTGCATGGTATTCCTGTGTGTGACTAGACCTAAAACTTCTGATTTTGGTTTTTAACTCTGTGACGTTGTTCTTAAGATCTCTCCACATTTGAAGTTGAGTTTTATCGTTGCCACTAAAAAGCCAAGTGACCATGGGTACATCACTTGGTTTATTTGTTACCTCCCAAAAAGTACCAAGTGCAAAATCCGAGTTCTGTTAATTTTTTTCCTGGAACTTTTGGCTTTTAAAACAATATGTATGTCTACACTACGTGGTCTTCTCCCTCCGCCTTGTCCCAAATTTTCAGTTGTTTGTTTAGGTTTGCCACCTAATTTTGCCTTTAACTTACCATTTGATGTTTCATCGGTGATACGCTGTTTCATTCATGGGGACAGTTTAGCTTTTTAATAAGTATATTTATCTGAGACTTCCAGTTACAGAAATGACTTGCGCTGGCATTTAACCCTCTCCCTGCCAAAGTGCACTGAAATGAGAGTGAGTGGGCCTTTTCAGTATTTGTGAAGATCCTCAGCCCCCTTCCCTCACTTTGCTTTCAAGATGCTGACCAGAGTTGAAGTGTCTTCTCTAAGGACTCTGATACGCTCAAGAGAAAGGACCGAAAGAGTCCTAAAGCAACTCTGTGTTTGCGGGAGGGGCTGTCCAAAGAGCCTGTCCCCTGCAGACCAGCCTATCAGTAGTGTCCCTAGTCAGAAACCACACATGCAAGTCAAGAACTCCTATTTAACTTGTGTCCTTTTGTTTTCCCTCATAATTAAAAAAAGAAAATTTGTTCCAGCCTTATTGAGGCATCATTGATATGTAGTCCAGTGCATATATTTAAAATGAAAAACTCAAGTTTTGTTGTGTTTTGCAGTGAAACTCCTTCCACAGTCACATTGATGAACACAGCCATTCCCCTAAACATTTCCTTGTACCATTTTGTAATCAGCTTCCCTCCCTCTTCTTCTCCCACCACCTTCTTTCTAAAAGCAACCACTAATCTGCTTTCTGTCTTTCTAGATTAATTTGAACTTTCTAAGGTTTATGTACCTGGAATCACAAGGTATGTGCTCCTTGTCTGGCTTTCATTCAGCGTAATTATTGGAAATTCATCCATGCTGCATATATTAATAGTTCAACTCTTGTTACTGCTGATACTGTTTATAGTAAAACAAGAATATTACCATGTTTTAAAATTCCACCCCCCTCATTGATTGCATGGACATACTGCAGTTTGTTTATCCATTTACCCATCGATGGACCTTTTGGGTCCCGGTAACTTACGATGTCTGTTCAGATCATCAATCTACTTTTCCATTAGGTTGTGTTATTATTGAGTTGTCATTTCTTTGTAGACTCTGAATAAAAGTACTTTGGGAAGCATGTGCACTTGTGCTAGGGGTGGGGGCAGGAATGATGTTAAAAGATATCTACACATCTCTATCTATAGATACAGATAGGTATCACCTCAAACTGGAAAAGCAAATGGGAGCGCTGCAAGTATTTTTTGTAGAAGTGGAAGTAGACACTTAAACAAAAGTCACCTGTACCTTGTTGCCTCTGAATGGAGAATGGGACAAGGGGGCTGATATTTTTAAAGAGCCTTGTAGACCTGTTTCACACAAACTTTATGCATGTATACGTTTGTTGAAACTAAAAATGAAAACATGAGTGGAATGTTTGTATGTGTGGATAAGACAGGTATGTCCCCTGTTGTTCACTTCTTGAGTCTGCATGCGTGTGTGTGTGTGTGTGTGTGTGTGTGTGTGTGCAAAGTCTCTTCGGTTGTGTCCAACTCTGTGCAGCGCTATGGACTGTAAGCCGCCAGGCTCCTCTGTCTGTAGGATTCTCCAGGTGAGAATATGGAGTGGGTTCTTTACCACTAGGTATGTCTCCTCATGTTTTTGAGTCTACATGCAGTCGTGGGCAACTGAGATGCAGAATTCAGTACTATTTTGGATAAGAGAATTCATTTTTACTAAAGCGTATAAGTAAGTGGTATAGACTTGATTGAATACTTGTTTGGGGAAGACAAGTCCACTAAGTTCCCTGATTTCTCCCTCAAGTGTTCCTCCACTTTGCCAGTTCACATTTCCCCTCCTTTATTATGTAGAACAGTTGGTTGCCTTCTTTGGTTGAGTTTCCCCTGGGTTGTAGCTCAGCACCACCGCTACTCCACAGGCACTCCACGCAGCTCCTAAAAACATATGAAGACATTTTTTCCAAATAACATAGCCAGGTACATATAGCCCTGTCCCAGATTAAGAGTTCATGTGATTTCTCCATTTCTTTATCTGGATAAGTATATATTCTTAATGTTAAACTTTCATCCCATGAAATGTTGATTTGTGAGACACTTCTTTATTAATATGTTAAGGATACTATTCTGTGCATGTTGAAACAGTTTACCATATTTTAAAATTCCACCCCCTTCATTAATTTCCCATCTTCTCTTTGAAGAATTTTATATTTGACAGAGTTCCTTCCTCCTGCTCTTTCTTTGAAGGAAAAGTCTCAAAGGGAGACAGCTGACATCTCTTGAAAGACGCTGGAATTCAGCGGGGAAAAACAAAAAAACCCATGGTTCTGTTGTCAAAGTGCCATGAAAAATAGACCAGCTCTAAAGCACACTAATTACTTTGATGGGACATAGGAAATTTAAAAGTCGTGGGTAAAATGAACACTGGTATGGCTCCTTGCTTATCTTTTTTAGCGTTCACTTACTTGTTTTGCCTATGCTGGGCCTTGGTTGTGCCCGCAGGCTTTCTCTAGGCGCTGCTCTCTCGCTGTGGCGCACGGCCTTACGTGGCTTCTCCTGTTGTGGCGCTCAGGCTGTAGGGCGCCAGGGCGTCAGTGGTTCCAACGCGCAGGCTCAGTAGTTGTGGCTCACTGGCTTAGTCTGGTGTGCAGCACGTGGGAACTTGCCAGCACAGGGATGGAACTTGTGTCCCCTGTATTGGCAGGCCAGTTTTCTTTACCACTGAGCCATCAGGGAAGTCCTGATGTAGCTGCTCTCTATCTGCCAGATACTGTTCCAAGCAACTTGCCGATATTAACCTGTTTCAGTGAGTAGGCTCTGTGGAATTTGGGGTGAGACAGTCTCTGCCGAAAAAGATGAAAAGAGTTATTAATGGTTTTAAAAGAGAATTCTGGAATACAGTGACTTACATAACTTTTCTACCAGTTTGAAATATAACAACACTATAATTTTGGGAGAATACAGAAGAATTAAAAATGAAACAAACTCACTGCCTCTGAGAAATAGCCAGCTTTAACATTTTATTTTTGACCTTTAAAAAAAGTTGTACACCTGTTAGCATGCTTGAGATAATGTAGGTGTGATTTTTTGATTTAAAAAAGTTTATATCCGTTTCTCCTGTTCTCAAATTTTTTTCACTAACATCATTTTAATGAAATGATAATCCATCCCACGGCTAGTCCCTTATTACTGGATGTTTGGGTTTAAAAAATTTTTCTTTTATGGTAGTTAAATAGTCCTCCAGTGAACATCTAGGATTTTTTTTTTTTTGTAGCTTTTATCTTCATTTATGATTGTTTATTTTGTAACTATTAGGTTTAAGAGATTTCAGTAGTTTGTTATCATTTGATTAACATTTTCTGCTAGCCTCATTTCTGAGAGACTGATTCAGTATTTGGGGTTCTATGTCATTTTCTACTGTGTGTATAGTTTGTGCCATTCAGCTTCTAGGTCTTTCATTTATTTTCTCAAATTCACATAGCCCTCTTACAATGTCATAAATTTGTTGTTCTACATGTTTGACACCTCCATGAAATGTTCACTTTGAGGGCAGGGACTTAATCTTTCTCTCTCTTACCTCTGGCACAGTGCCTTTTACCTGCGATGTTCTTAATAACTCTGGAACGAGCATCTTGTGACATCGAACTTCTGTGAAATGCTTGTTTTGTCTTTCTTTAGAAACTGTTACACTTGCAGTGAGAATTTATCACAAGGCACTCATTGTAAGCTGAATAATATGACAGCTGAATCATACTACTGAAGATGAGAAATAGCTTGTCGTAACTGTGCTGTATAGGTTTAATTCTTGCGGAAATTGTTCACCCTCCCTACTTTTTTTTAGAGTAACATAGACTTTACTAAGAGGAGTAGAATATTAAGAAGCCCACAGAAATGGATGTTACCTTTATTATTTATTTCATAATGCTGATAGTTTTCCTAGAATACTTCTTACAGATTAATATATCTTTTTTTTTAAAACAGAGGAGGAAATCCTACAAAAGTTTGGCATTAAGCTTTTAAGTGCAAGTGTATGCTGAGTCAATCCCAAAAAGTGGAGGGTCTACGTTTGCATGTGAAATAAAACTTTAATAAAGGTTTGGAAAGGTATCTTGGCAGGTTCTTCCTGTGACATCGTGGCTGATTTCTTTTCTTTTTCTTTTTTTTAATGCTCAGTCTTTGAGTGGAAAACTTAAGATTTTGCATAAATAATTTCCTTCAAAAAAGAGATACCTGATCACTGTGCTAAAGAGTAACAGCTGTGACCTGCCAAGAAAGAGAGGCTGTTGGGCACAGCTTGTGGTCTGTCGCACTTGGTGTGTCCAGTGTCCTTCTCGGTTTCTTTTTTGGTGCGGTGATTCATCAGGTGCCGTATGCTTCCAGGGAAACCAGCGTTAAGTGTATGCACACGTCGCTTTCCTAGTCTGATCTCTTCCTATAATGAATAGGAATATATTGTTCCCAACTATTCTAGAAGAGAGACATTTTGAAGTCAGCTGTCCAACCGTCATCTCAGTAGTTTTGCTACCATTGTTTCCTGTTCTTAGAACTCTTGATGGTGATCTCTCTCCTGTCACTACTACTCTTAAAGGATTTTTTTTTTTTTTAAGTTGCAGTGAGCTCTGCTTGTATTCTACCCTCAACCACGGTAGAGAGCCAGCCTGTTAGTTCGGAGTTGCATCGTAATCTTGGACTTGCCTCTGTAGTCAGTCTCCTTTTTTGATGTGTACCATAGATTCAAACTGAATGTTTTTCCAGGCCCAGGCTGTGTTGGTGAAGGTCTTTGTGCCAAAAAAAGGGAAAACTCCTCCTTTAAGGAGCTTCTTTGGCTCCGTCCCTCCAGTGTATTCAGTGCCTAGTAGCCCCAAAAAGCTGGTCTGCGGGGAGTTAAAAGTAACAAATTTTGAGTGGTTTTTGGGATCTAGAGAGATTATAGTTTAACTTAAAGCAGAGAGCTTAGAGTCATCAGAAGTGACTACATTATAGCATTGTTGAGGACTTTAGACAGCTACAGAAGTGGGATATGACCAGAGGAAAAATAGGACAGATTATGTAGTTAACTGAATGTAACTAAAAAAGTGAGCGCATTTAGTTAGTAGACAGACATCATATATATTTGAATA
The DNA here is from genome assembly GCF_042477335.2 of Ovis canadensis. Classification (NCBI taxonomy): domain Eukaryota; kingdom Metazoa; phylum Chordata; class Mammalia; order Artiodactyla; family Bovidae; genus Ovis; species Ovis canadensis. Next base: position 131,783,519 of record NC_091247.1, on the reverse strand, counting down.
TTCAAAGCAGGCTTTTTTCCTCTTAAGTCCTGCCTCTTAATTACTTAGAAAAGTTAAAGGTGTAAAGGAATTAAACTGTAATGACATAGCTCTGATGTTGATGTCCGTAAATAATGGTGGTCTTGTGGAGCGCTATTTAGTAGACTGCTTGCCATCTGAAATACCTCTGAAAGGGAGAGGATGAAAGAGGAAGGAGACTAGAATAGAAGTGTGGGATAGTTTCTCTGCTAGCCTGAAGGCTGTTGTTTATCTAACTTCCTGAACCATGTAAAACATGTAGAAAACCAGGACATTGACAGATAGGTCCTCTTAGAAGCCAGAAGTCCAGGCATCAAATCTCTCAGTACCTCATTCCACTTTAGGTATTTACTTGGTGTTTTTACTAGTACTTTAAATACATTTCCGTGGCATTTTGCTCACTGGTTTTCCACCACACTACAAATGAGAGCAGATTTAGAGAAACTGGAAAGGTTGTCCAGAAGGCAGAAATATTGCCACCCAGGTTGAAAATGGACATCTTGATAATTTGTGTTTTAATTTTGTGTTTAACGTGACTCTGAGTGTTAATGCATAAAAAGGAACTGCTGCCCTCTCTTAGTTTGATAATTTTGTGTTTTTTTCTGAGAGGTGGCAAATTTTGTTTCCTTTCATTACTTTGCATAAAAACAAAGAATCTGTATAAACTAGCTTTGGGTTTCAGTGTTGCTTCTTAATTATAAACTTCTAAAAGACATTTTAAGTGAAAATTGGGATTCAAATTCTCATCAGCTCGGCAAGGGTGGAATTTCCTATTTTATGGGCTTAAAATGCTGGGAAGTGGAGAGAATGACTTCTGAAATATATTTAAGCTGGAGAAATATGGCATTTCTAAAATATCTTTTATTATCTTCTGTTTATCTGTCAAGTTCATACTCCTAGATAAGCAGAGGTCTTCAAGGGCAAGGTTTAAGTTGGCGATTATCTTTGTCTCCAGGACCTAGAATAATACCTACCACATTGTAGGTTTCTTTTTTTTTTTTTTTCCCAGAGTAATGATCTTCAGTGATTACTTGCTGGTTTAATTATGTTTGAATTTTTCAAATTGTCCAAGATAATTTTGTGGTATGTTGTTGAAAGATTTTTGTGTAAAAATATTTGAGATAAACTTTTCTTTCTAAGGATAAGCTTCAGTTTATGGCAAATAATCTCACAACCCGATTCTGCTGCATTTTAAGTGCTTTTATCATGAAGAATTTGAATATTATACTGGAAACAATCACAGACTTCAGACCATTGCTTATTTAAAGAAAATAGATTTGGCTTACTGGCTTTAGTACTCGAGGTCACGAGGATAAAGAATCTGATTTTCTTTGATAGAAGAGGATTGATCGTGTCGGAAGCTTGTTGCAACGGTATCATTTATTCTGCATGGCAGCCCTCCAGATACGAAGATGGAATGATAGTTCCTTTGTCTGGAGATAGAGAAACGAGTCCGTTCACCTGTCCAGATGCTCGGTGGCAGAGAAGATCTGTGGACCCAGCCCTCTAATTCCCCACGCTGTTCCTCTTTCTGCTCTACACTCTTGAGCCTCTGACATGTCACCAGAAGTTTAAAGTAATGCCAAGGGTTGGATTTTTTTCCTTTTTCTTTTCTTCAAATTAAAATGTGGGGTTTTTTTGATGATTTTTGGCATGCTTTCCTGTTTCCCTAAGGTTTGACAAAAAATGTACAGGAGGCTAGAGATTTGCAGTATTCTGATTAACTCTAAATATCATCTGTGAAAAACTAAATTTAAATCTAGTTCTGCTTAGGTTGTAGGAAGTTTTTTCAAAACTTTTAAAAAAAGTTTAAAGTGACAACAAAGATTTGATAGTATCTTGATCTTAAGAGGAGAATTTATGTTACCAGAGATATTAGGAAGTAGTAGTTGTTAATGAGATATTGTATGTCTGACAATAAGATCTATAATAGAAAAGCATAACACTGGAGATTCAAGAAACCATTCATGTCAAAATTAATAAGTGATAAATAGTAAATGGTAAAACAGATGTTTGTTAATTTTAAAAACCATAATTCTGTTGAATTCATTCCACAAGGTTGAAGAAGTCATTTGGGTTTAGGATGTTGACATTCTGAATTGATTGAAGTGATTCTGTGTTATGAAACTCTGCCTTTCATAGACATTTAGCTCTGATAAACAACAGTTTCTGTGATATAATTTTTTTAAACCATGTCCCTATAACTTACAGTGTGTGAGCAATTCACTTGTTAATGAACTTATCTATAAAATTATTTCTAATGATATATCCTTCAAAAATAATGAAGATTGCCTGTTACTGAGAGTATTTTCTTTTAAAAGTGCCCCAGACTGTAAAAGAAATTTTAAAATAGGAGTGCTCGAAATGTTTTTAGCAATGACAGCCTTACTAGGATGAACTAAGGTATTAATAATTCTTAATGTAAAAATAGATATTTCTGGCTATATATTTTGATATATGAGCTACTTTTCTATAGTCATGCTAACCAGTCATAATAAGCATCTAGGACAGAATCTAGATTTATTAGATACTTAGTAAATGCTCACGGGCTTCCCTTGTGGCTCAGCTAGCTGGTAAAGAATCTGCCTGCAGTGCGGGAGACCTGGGTTCGTTCCCTGGGTTGGGAAGATCCCCTGGAGAAGGGAAAGGCTACCCACTCCAGTATTCTGGCGAAGAGAATTCCATGGGCTATACAGTCCTTGGGGTCGCAAAGAGGCAGACACGACTGAGCAACTTTCACAGTTCACACAAATGCTTATTGGAAAGCATCCAGCTCTCCAGAAAGTTCATGATTGGAATTTCTGTACATTTTATTTTTAAACTACTGAGTCAAGCAGTCAATGTAAATTTAATTCAAAAAGTGAGTTCCAGGTTTGTCGTGGGATCAATACACAGTCAGTACTGACAACTGCAGTTTTTGTGTCTATACTGTTCAACCATATTTCAGTATATAGAAAAGACTTGCTAAACTTCGTGTATGTAATGTTGTGTGTACTGTGTGTATGGTGTAGGATAAGAGATGAAGGTTTGGATTCAACGGAAGTGTCTCCCTAATTGGTTTATGACCTATTGGGTTTATAGATGAATATAAGTGTTTATAATTGCAAATTAGAGAATAAATGAGGTTTAAGAAGCCATATTGGTGATTTATATAAAATGTAGCGTGCATTTATACACAATGGAATGTTATCCAGCTATAAAAAAGGATATCTTACCTTTTATGATAGCATGGATAAACTTCAAGGTCATTATGCTGAATAAGTCAGACGAGGAAGACAGATACTATATGGTCTCACTTATGTATGGAATCTAAAAAAATAAAACTTGTTGAATTGTGGGCAAGAGAAGACTCTTGAGAATGCTTTGGATTGCAAAGAAATCAAACCAGTCAATCCTAAAGGAAATCAACTCAGAGTATTCATTGGAAGGACTGATGCTGAAGCTCCAATACTTTGGTCACCTGATGCAAAGCGCTGACTCGTTGGAAAAGACCCTGGTGCTGGGAAAGATTGAGGGCAGGAGGAGAAGGCGACAGCAGAGGATGAGATGGGGCTGGCTAGTGAGAGTTCAGGGCTTCCCCGGTGGCTCAGTGGTAAAGAATCCGCCTGCCAATAAAGGAGACTCAGGTTCGATTCCTGGGTCAGGAAGACCCCTTGGAATAGGAAATGGCAAGCCACTCCAGTATTCTTATCTGGAGAATCCCACGGACAGAGGAGCCTGGCAGACAACTGTGTGTGGGGTCGCAAAGAGTCGGACTCGACTGACCACACGCAATACTGTCAGTATTATTTAAGTGGGGAGGGGACCAGAGGGCTAGATTGGCCACTTTCTTGACCTTACCGTCTGGTAAGTTGGCCGTGGCTAATCATTTATGGGTGGTAGGGTCAGGATCATATTTATGTCTGGCTTAATACCCAGTTTTCAAGCAAGTTCCGGGAGTTGGTGATGAACAGGCAAGCCTGGCGTGCTGCAGTCCATGGGGTTGCAAGGTTGGACACGACCTAGCGACTGAGCTGAACCCAGTTTTCTCTTAGTGTCTATGCATGCATGCACACACCACTTGAAATATGAAACTTCCCAGTCATGTGGTTTTATGGTGAGATTGAGCAGGAGTATGTTGTGCCCTGAAGTACACATGGTGGAAGTGCCTGTGCCTGGAGAGCGCTCTTAGGCTGGTTAGGCTGTTGATGAATCTGGTTGGTTGGCTGATGTTCATTTGTATAACATGTATAAGAAATGCATGTTTATATTTCTTAATGAAGTATGCACTCAGTGTAGTATTATTTTTGCTAAAATTTCCTGTTAGGATTTATGGAAGGTTTCATGGTGTGCTCCACATCACATTTTATTCAAGGTAAACTGGATAAAATGGGAAATACAGTTGTGAGTTTTAAAATCCTTAACTGCAAACTGAAATAAAAGTGGGTGTGCTCAAAAGCATATTCCTTATCTGATATTCTTGTAGTGAGGGGAAGATAGGGGATGAGAATTCGAGAAAGGTCTTTGCTTAGACAAGTAAAGAGTAGACCAAAGTCAAATTGGTATGGATTGCAGATATTTGGAGCAGCACCATTTTGTATTTGGAAGTAGATTTCCAGCAGATTAAACTGCCTATGCTTCTGATCTTCCCAGGAAAGTGGGGTATAAGGTAACCCTTCCTTTATCATCTAAAAAGGGTAAAAGAGTGACTGGAAGATTGAGTTTTACAGATGCCTAAGGAGACTTCAGACAGTTTCCTTTTAACAGTGGCCAGTGTTTTCAGTTCATATCTAAAGAAAAAGAGCATCAAATTACGTATTGCGTGAGGTAAAACGGAATGTAAGAGTCTGCTTGAGCTACCATGACAAAATAACCGCAGACTGTGTGCATTAAACAACAGAAATGAATGTTTCTCACAGTTGTAGATACTGGAAGTCTCACAGGAGGATGTGTCGGCAAGTTGCATTTCCTCCTGAGACCTCTCCGCGAGGCTTGTAAGTGACTATCTTGCTGTGCCCTTATCTGGCCTTTTCTCCCTGGCTTCTCTTCGAATAAGAACAGCCAGTCTGTTGGATTGGGCCCCACCTTCATGATGGCAGGGCCTCCCTCGGTGGCTCAGACAGTAAAGAATCCACCTGCAGTGCAGGAGACCAGGGTTTGATCCCTGGATTGGAAAGATCTTGTGGTGAAAGAAATGGCTATGCCGGGAGAAATATCAATAACCTCAGGTACACAGATGACACCACCCTTATGGCAGAAAGCAAAGAACTAAAGAGCCTCTTGATGAAAGTGAAAGAGGAGAATGAAAAAGTTGGCTTAAAGCTCAACTTTCAGAAAACTAAGATCATGGCATCTGGTCCCATCACTTCCTGGCAAATAGATAGGGAAACAGTGGAAACAGTGGTAAACTTATTTTGGCAGGGCTCCAAAATCACTGCAGATGGTGACTGCAACCATGAAATTAAAAGACATTTGCTCCTTGGAAGAAAAGTTATGCCCAACCTAGACAGCATATTAAAAAGCAGAGACATTACTTTGCCAACAAAGGTCTGTCTAGTCAAAGCTATGGTTTTCCCAGTGCTCATGTATAGATAAGAGAGTTGGACTATAAAGAAAGCTGAGCACTGAAGAATTGATGCTTTTGAACTGTGGTGTTGGAGGAGACTCTTGCAAGGAGATCCAACCAGTCCAACTGAAGGAGATCAGTCCTGACTATTCATTGGAAGGGCTGATGCTGAAGCTGAAACTCCCAGTACTTTGGCCACCTGATGCCAAGAACTGACTCATTTGAAAAGACCCTGATGCTGGGAAAGATTGAGGGCAGGAAGAGAAGGGGACGACACAGGATGAGAAGGTTGGATGGCATCACCGACTCAACGGACCTGAGTTTGAGTAAACTCCGGGAGTTGGTGATGGACAGGGAGGCCTGGCGTGCTGCAGTCCATGGGGTCACAGAGTCAGACAGCTGAGCGATTGAACTGAACTGATGCACTCCAGTACTCTTGCCTGGAGAATTCAATGGACAGAGGAGCCTGGAGCTACAGTCCATGGGGTCGCCAAAAGTGGGACATGACTAATCGACTTTCACTTACTTTATGACCACATTTAACACTAATTACCTCTTTAAAAAGCCCTGTCTCCAAAGACAGTCCCCTTTTGGGTTAGGGCTTACACGTAAGAATTTTGAGGAGATCCAGTCCAGTGGTAACAGGGAAAACAAAGAAGCTCACTCTTTGAAGTGTGATTTTAGTCAGTTAGAAAATGGTTCTCAAATTGTAGCATGCATCAGAATCACTCGGATGCTCGTCAGAACTCATTCTTGGATCCCACCCATTGACTTCATGGTTCTGGAGTGGGTCTGAGAATGTGCATTTGCAGTGAGCTCCGGAGTATGCTGATGCTACTGGTCTGCAGACCTTGCTTTGAGATCTCTGAGGTGGTTATATCTCTCATTTGAATTGGGAGAAGTTGGAGAAGAATATCCCTGAGAGTTCCTGGAGTGAGAGTGAGAGATAGACTGCAGTGTAAAATAGAAGGCTTGGTGGGAATGTGGAAGAAATACTGTTCACTGGCCATCAGGCTTACTCTCAGTAAGTTAAAGTGACATTTGATTGGGTGTTGAAAGCAAGCACTTACTTATGTTGTCTGTTCGAGGAGGAGAGTGGACTCTAGACTTGGTTGGTTATTAAGGAGTTTAATTCCTAGGATATTTATCATATCCTTGAAATCTTTCCTAAAATGTCCCCCATCTTGGGTCAGGGATTCCTTGACCATCCTATGAAATTGTATCTATGAAGATACAGACTTTATCCCAAGAAAAGAGGGCAGAGGTAGATGCTAAAGTGAATACAAATTAGAAAGAGTGGTCTCTGATGCTTTAGCATTTAATATTTGCTAGTTTAAACAAACTTTTGGGTTGAAATACAGGCAGTGACTAAAATTGGGTTGTGCTTCAGAAGTTCAATTTTGTTGATTCAGATCTTGAAATGAAATTTTCTCATAGAAACAGAACTGTAACAGTATGTCAGGAAGATCCAAAAACGAAGCTAAGTCCCTAGTGCTGTACTGGCCCGAGATCTGGGAGTGCCCATTTCATAAACTGAGTGGCAGGTAAAAGGGAGAGAGGCCGAGTCCCCTTTTCTCACCCAGCCTCAGATGGACCGAGAGGACAGTGAGTTTTACAGTGTGACCGTAAAGCTCTGTATTAGATACTCCAAAATAACCTAGCTTTTCTTTTAAAACATGACTCTTGGTGAGGCTGATTTTGGCTGGGTATTGAAATAGCCCTAAATCACTTTTTTCCTCGTCCTTAGAAGTCCTTATATTTGAAGACATGTATATGTGTGTATGTATGTTTCATATACATATACATGTATACATATATATATACACATATATGTATACATACATATATATATATATGAAATAGCGAATTCATATTGATAGCTTCCATACCAGCCAGCCCACAGGGCTCTTCTTTGCCTTCCCCTGTTCCATCTTTCTCTCTCTCTACTTCTAGAGTGAGAAATATAGCTCCTCACATGAACACTTCTTTTAGGAACATCTGCATCCATGCTGCTATGCCAGACAGAGGTACTAAGAAATTTAAGACTTGTTTATAGTTCCCTTTCTTTTAGACAAGAGCTATGAAGTAAAAATACTGTGTCTAAAAGTTAACTTGCATTGTGTCCTCAAACACACTTTCAGAGTTGTTTTATTCATTTGAAATACAGTTGGGCTCATTTATTTATGTTGTATCCTCTTTCAACTCCTCCAACCATTTTCATTTCGATTTTATATTCTGAGTATGTAGAACACTAATGTGCTTCCAAAACTACACATGAAAAATGTGTACTCAAGATGAAAGTCGCTCAATTCTGTCCGACTCTTTACGACCCCATTGTCTATACAGTCCATGGAATTCTCCAGGTCAGAATACTGGAATGCATAGCCTTTCCCTTCTCCAGGGGATCTTCCCAACCCAAAGTCTCTAGCATTGCAGGCAGATTCTTTACCAGCTGAGCCACAGGGAAGCCCCAGAATACTGGAGGGATTGCTATCCCTTCTCCAGGGGATCTTCCAGACTCAGGAATCAAACTGGGGTCTCCTGCATTGCAGGCGGATTCTTTACCAACTGAGCTATCGGGAAAGCGTACTCAGAGTAGTTGGTTCTTTTCCTTTTCCCTTGTATCCCTGCTCTTTTTGCAGGTAACCAGTTTTTTTGTTTTCTGCTTTATTCTTTCTGTTTCTTCTCTGAAAAATAAACAGACTTATATATCATTTGTTATTTCTCTTGCCTTACACAAAAAGTGCTGTACATAGTCTGCTTTTTTCCCCTACGCTACATTCTCTGCACATCCCTTCATATAAGCTTGTAGAAGGCTTCTTTGGTTTTTTGTTTTTTATAGCTTCCTAGTATTTTGCCGTATATCTTCTGCAACCACTCTCCTGTGTTTGGACATTCTAGGTAGTTTCTAGCATTTTGAAGTTATAAATAATGCTGTAATGAGTGTGCATGTGTGTTTTTATATTGTTAAGATACACGTCAAAATAAAATTTCTGTGCTGATGTGAAGCATCAATAATAGTAATTTTATTAGCTATTGTCTAGTTAAGGACATGCCATGCTCTGGTTATCTCTCTGCTTAAGATACTACCCCAGACTTAATTGTGTAACATTCCTTTGTTAAGCTTCTAGCTTCTAGGTCAGAAATACGGGTAGGAGACTTTATAGTGGCTCATCTCTGCTCCACAGTGTCTGGAGCTTCCACCAGGAAGTCTCAGCTGACGGGAAGTGACTAGAACTGTTAGGGACCATAGTTCTTTACCCACATCTGGTGTCTGGACTGAAATTGGGCTCAGTTCAGATGGTCAACCAGAATATGTACCCATGCTCTCAAAGTGACCCTGGACTTCTTCACAGAGTTGGCAGCCTGGACTCTGAGAAGGCATAGATACGAGGAGACGGAGCATTCCAAGACAGCCAGACAGAAGCAGCACAGTGGCCGTTTATGGCCAAGCCTCAGGCCTCCTAATGCTGCTCCTCCCGTACTCTGTTGAGCGGACTGTCCAGATTCAAGGGTGGGGACTTGAACTTCACCTCTCCGTGGGAGTCGTGTCCAAAAATTTGCAACTCTGTTTTACAGCTGCTGCCTGATGCTTTGCATACATTGCTGGTACATAGTTTGTTTCCTCAAAGCCTTACTAAACAGTGCAGGTTCCAGCTTTTGAAGTTTTATCAGCACACCTGGTGGTGAGAGATGGTGTTTCACTGTAGATTTAATTTACATTTCTCTTATAAATGACATTGAGCATCTTTGCCTGTTTTTAAGGTCTGCTTTTATATTTTAGTGAATTGTCTGACTCTTTTATAGGCTATTTGGTCTTTTTCCCAGCAACCTAAAAAACACCTTCAGTGTTGAAGGAAAATTAGCACTGGGACTCTGGCCTGCAACGTGTTGGTAGAATTTCTCTGTGAACCCTTCAAACCTGCTGCTCTTCTGTAGAGGTTTTTCTTTGGTAGTGTTTTCTCTTTATCTTTGCTGTGGTCAGTTTTGATAAGGTGTATTTTCTTAAGAAATTACCCATTTCATCTAGGTTTTAAGATTTATTTTTATAGAGGTCTTTAACCTGGTTTTTGAAATTTCCTATGCATAGTTTTTTCCTGTTGTCACTTTATTTTAGTATATTTGTGCATTCTTTCTACTTTGTCAGCCTGTATAACCTGTTCATTCTCTTCTTTTAACCACGTTCTCGTCTTTGTCTTAGATCTGTTGTTAAGCGTGTTAAAATGCTCACCCTTGAACTTCTCACTGAAAATTCCCCCAAGAATCCTTTGATTTGATGAAGTTCATCATCTAGTAAATTCTTCAGGAAGGGCACGTGCATATTAGTATTTCTGAGTTTTTCTGAATCCACAACTGTTCTCTTTGGTAGACTGAATATTTGAAGGGAGGCTTGGCTCCCACATTCTTAAATGTCTCAAAAATGCTTCTCCGCTGCACTATTGTTTCTTAGTGTTTGGGGTTTTTGTTGGTGGTGTTTGTTTTTGCCATTTTACCAAGAAATATCTTGAAGTAGGTTGTTCTAGATCGTCTTTCTCAGGTATACAGTGGACCCTTTCAAGGTTCAAGTTTAGATTTTCTCTTATTTCTGGAAAGATTTCTTGAACAGTAGTTTTAAATATTCTGTTCCCGTTTTCTTTTCTTAAAGGACTCCAGTTATACAGTGTTGGATCGCTGGCCTGTCTTATATTTCATACATTCTTTTCTGACCCTTTTTATTCCTTTTTTATTCTCATTCTCCTATTTTCCTGCCTTTTCTTCAAACGTCTCTTCTTGGATTTTCACTCAAATCCATTCTCTCCAGAGCACTTTATAATTTATTCTTAATTTCAGAAACAGCTTTATCTTTTCTTCTCTAAGACCGATCAATTCCTGTTGCATTTCTTCCTAGAATTTTGTTCATTTCTGCTTTTAGTTTTTGAATGTTTTATTCTAGGTGATTTTTAATGTTGTTTTCAGTGTCTTCAGGTACTTGCTTGAGGGTCTTTAATTCAATTTGGAACATCACTTTATAATTTCCTAATGTTTCGTGGGTTTGTTGTGTGTTGTCATGTTTTGTGGGGAGCGTGTTCATTGGCTGGAATGTAATTTACATCTTCTGCTTCTTTCAGTAGCTCTTGATGGAATCCATGTGATTTCCCCCATCTAGTCATAGACATGTTTTTGGACAAGATTCTTGGTTTATAAGTGCCTCCCATCAAAATAGTAAAGGACTTTTTTTTTAATGAATCATGGCAATGGTAAAGAGGATTCGGCAGGAATTTGTTTTTTTTCTCTTTGGTTTCCCCAGGCTCCTCACAGTTCCTTTCTTCACTGTTTGCTCTCTAAGGGGCGCCTCTCTCCTCTTTTCGTCTGCTGCTTCCTCAGAAGTGCTGCTTGTTTGAGCTTGCGTTTTTTGTTGCTGTTGTCTTTATGTGTCACCAGCGATGCAGACTACAAAATCGCAGTGTTACTTCAGCATTTGATGTGGCCTCCTTCCCCAGTGGGTGATGTGGTCTGTGCTTCATCTGTGTCCTTAGGTCCCGTCAGTTTTTGCAGAATCTCAGGTGCCTGTGCCCATAGGTTTGCCAGGGCAGTGGGAGCTCTCTTGGATTCTGAGGTAATTTGAAGTTTGTGGTGTTCTGTCTCCTTGTTAATACTAGAGGTCATGTGTGGTCTTATTTGCACTCTTCATGTTTTTATGTGTTTTGGGGAGAGAGAGATGGGGATTCAGGCTGTTACCGTTACCCTCCTGACGCGGCAGTCCCAGAGGTGGTGGTGCTTGTTGAGTCGCTCAGTGGTGGCTGACTCTTTGTGACCCATGGGCTGCAGCACGCCAGGCTTTCCTGTCCTTCACTGTCTCCTGGGGCTTGCTCAAACTCATGTCCATCGAGTCGGTGATGCCATCCAACCTTCTCCTCCTCTGTCATCCCCTTCCCCTCAGGCCTTCAGTCTTTCCCAGCATCTGGGTCTTTTCCAGTGAGTCAGCTCTTCACATCAGGTAGCCAAAGTATTGGGGCTTCAGCATCAGTCCTTCTAATGAATATTCAGGATTGATTTCCTTTAGGATTGACTGATTTGATCTCCTTGCAGTCCAAGGGACTTTCGAGAGTCTTCTCCGACACTACAGTAAGCTTTTTTAAATGAAGATTCTCAGACCCTCGTCCTGGAGACTCGGATTCCGTTGGTGTAGGGTGAAGTGAAAGCTGTCTAGATTAGATACAGAGCTAGTTTGGGGAACTGCTTGCCTGAGACTAAGGATTAGCAAGTTCTGTAAGGGACAGATAGTAATATCTTAGGTGTTCAAGAGCCTCTTCAGTCTTTGCTGCATAGTCTGTTTTTTTTTTTTTTTAAACCTTTTCAAAGTCATTCTTATCTTTAGGCCTTAGAAAAACAGGGTAAAGGCAGGTTTGGCCGATAACCTGCCACAGAACATCTTTAGTTGCCTCTTTATGAATTTGGCCTGAGAGCTAGCGTTTACTGACTGATGTTTACTATTTTCTGAGAGCCTGCAACAGTGAATGTTTTCAGGGCCCTTCAGTGCCTTAGCAGCTTTGGATCTCCTCGGGTGTGTAAGCCAAGAGATGGGCTGAGCGACAAGCCAGAGAGCATAGAAGGGATGATGTGAAACAGAAAAGGGAAATGTAGGTGTTGCTGGCTAACTGCTTCAAGAACGAAAGCACTGTATGTGACTCCCGTAAACCACCTTGTTTCACAGAGTACTGCGCTTGAATGGGTGCCTAGCATGTCGACCAGCACAGTGTGTATTACTGTGGGATCAGGAGCCTCAGAGTCACAGTTATCCCTCAAGAGTTATTTGTTTAAATTTTAAGGATTTATACCAAATTTACTTTGACTTTTTGCTCAGCTGACAATGAACTTTTCTGACCACGTACAGATTCAGTTGCTTCTTAAGGCAATTTTTGATTTCTGTTAGTAAGGCAGGCACAAAATAGCTTTCTATTTCCCAGGACCAGAGGGCACGTTTTTAGTCTTAAAGCTGTTATTCTATTGTCTGTAAATGTGTTGGAGAAAGTGCGTGAACTAGTACTGTGTCGACAACCACCCTTACCACTTCTGATTCTCCAGCACTAGTTTTGAACAGGCTTTCACAGCACAGTTTTAATGCGAGGAGCAGAGAGATCATTCTGGAAGGTGAAGTAACATGAATAACAGCATTGTGGAGATACAGAGGTAAGAAAGAATAAGGCTTAATTAGCAGGCTCGTTATTGTTAGTCTTAGCCATCTCTGAAAGCCATTTACTGACAGGTTCTCTTACCCCTACTGTGAGAAAACATGAAAGAAAAGTGAAAGTGTTAGGCGCTCAGTTGTGTCTGACTCTTTGCGACCCCATGGACTGCAGCCCGCCAGGCTCCTCTGTCCCTGGGATTCTCCAGGCAAGGATACTGGAGTGGGTTGCCATTCCCTTCTCCAGGGGATCTTCCCAACCCAGGGTTTGAACCCAGGTCTCCTGCATCGCAGGTGATCCTTTACCAACTGAGCCACTAGGGAAGCCCAAGAAATCATGAAATGGAGGTCAAAGTGGCCCCAAAAAAGGAAGGTCATTTTAAACTTCAGGAGTCACGTAGCTTTCTGGAATCCATGAGGAGATGGATTTCTATTGTGAAATCGCTGTGGTTTGAAGCATGGGCTTTAAAAAAAAAAGGCACTATGTTAGTCACCTGTATTTTTGGTGACAAGTCATCCTGTTTCTCTTCATCATTCACTGCTGCAGTTAGTGTGTAAAAGCCGTTCACACAGACCCTTCCTCTGTGTAGGAGGAAGGGACAGTTGGTAGGTTAGTGATTTTGCTGGATGCATTGTCCTGACTCCTCCACTTTTTGGGAGGGATTATGATTTTCATTTCCTTACCAAACAAGAAAAATGGACAAAAGCAGTTGGATACCCTGATGCTGTGGTCCATTTTTCATGGGAGCCAGCATAATCGTAAAGCACTAATCAGATCACATCACCTTGTAGTTAATGTTCAAATGCCTTGCCATGGCCCACCAGGCCCTCCATATCTGGCCCGCTCCATCTCTCCCGGTTACTCCCAGCCAGCCTCTGCCTCCTCACACACTGTGCGCTGGCCTGTTGGGCTTCCTCCTGTCCCTTTGGGATGACATTTCAGCTTTGTTTCTACCTTAGGACCTTCCTGTTTCCTCCACAGGAGTGCTTCTTCCCTCGCATGTTCTTGAGGCTTCTTCCTTGTTACTGTTGAAAGTGAAAGTCGCTCTTTGCGAAAGAGTTGTGAGTCTACCTCTTTGCGACCCCATGGACTGTAGCCTGCCAGGCTCCTCCGTTCATGGAATTCTCCAGGGCAGAATACTGGAGTGTGAGTAGCCTTTCCCTCCTCCAGGGAATTTTCCCAGCCGAGGGATCGAACCCAGGTCTCCCGCATTGCAGGTGGATTCTTTACCAGCTGAGCCACCAGGGAAGTCCAAGAATACTGGAGTGGGTAGCCTATCCCTTCTGCAGGGAATCTTCCAGACCTAGGGATTGGTACCGTCAAGTCTTACACTCAGCACCACCCTTACCCCATTCCCCATGATGCGTAATCAAGTGCTTTTAAAACTAACTGGCCAAGTGTCCTCAGCATCTAAGACTTATTCAGGGAAATGCTCAGGAGACTTTGAAGACTGCTGCTGCCCTCCCTGCTAAGGTGAAAGTGTTAGTCAGTCATGTCAGTCGCTTTGAGATCCCATGGACTGTAGTCTGCCAGGCTTCTCTGTCCATGGAATTCTCCAGGCAAGCGTACTGGAACGGGTTGCTGTTTCCTTCTCTGGGAATCTTCCTGACCCGGGGACTGAACCTGGGTCTCCCACATTGCAGGCAGATTCTTTATCAACTGAGCCATCAGCAAAGCCCCCAAGAGCCTTAGTCAGTGTGTTAAGTCACTCAGTCATGTCTGACTCTTGATGACCTCATGGACTGCAACCCACCAGGCTCCTCTGTCCATGGGATTTCCTAGGCAACAGTACTGAAGTAGGTAGCCATTCCCTTCTCCAGGGGATTTTCCCAACCAGGGATCAAACGCTGGTCTCCCGTGTGTTGTGTTATACCCTTCTTTTGTAGTGTGATGTTAATGCAGGCAGGCTTTGGGTGTAGCAAACTAAAACTCCTAATAGTTTTTGAAGATTTCTCCATTCTGTACATAAGTCTCCCCCCCCCTTAGAAAATCTAAATGCAGGGCTTAGTATTTATAATATTTCATGCTTTTCCTTTTCTGTCCCTTTTGTTGAACATGTAGCCTGAGATCTCCCCTGGTTGTGGCATTTGAAAATCCTGCATCTTTTATGTCTGCCTTTAGGTTTGTTTGTTTTTTTTTTTTCCCCCTCATGCTATTCTTTTTTTTTTTTTTTTAGTTTTTTATTTTTTAAATTTTAAAATCTTTAATTCTTACATGCATTCCCAAACATGAACCCCCCTCCCCACAACATCTCTCTGGGTCATCCCCATGCACCAGCCCCAAGCATGCTGCACCCTGCGTCAGACATAGACTGGCGATTCAATTCTTACATGATAGTATACATGTTAGAATGCCATTCTCCCAAATCATCCCACCCTCTCCCTCTCCCTCTGAGTCCAAAAGTCCGTTATTGATTAAAAGCATTGGACAGAATGAACGTATAATTTAATTGATGTGATAGACTACTACTGGTAAGCTTAGGAACAGCCACACCTGATTTTCTGGTACTATAGAGAAGAAGAAATGAACACTGGTGCCGTCTAATACCAGGAGAAATCAGCAAGAGCAGAAAGTGGTGAAGGAACCTGGTGATATATTTTCAAGGAAGTGTAAGTGGTATTTGTCGCAGTTCACTTTTCTTTTGAAGATAGTAGGGGAGGACACACAAGAGAGTATACTTGTTCTGTGTCATGTTAAGTCTTCAAATGAAGAAAGCATCAGTTTCATTAGAAACTTCGTCCTGTGTTCTTCCATTTAAAGGATGGTGAATCAGATAGTGCCATTAGTGAGTTAGGAGGAGAGTATTTGAAGGACAAATTAATCTCAGTTGGAAACTATTCCTTAAAATGTTCATTAGTGTGCCAGAAAGATTTGGGGAGGGTATAATCACTGCCTCCCACTTACTAGCGCACAATTGAAATTAAACTCCTGTGGATAAATCACTCAAAACAGCTGGGCTCTGCATAGGAGTATCGCAGAAGCTGGGCCCTGTATCCCTGAGAAATACAAGGTGTTTAATATCCTGCAGGGTGTGTATTCAGTATCATTTGGCAGTGATAAAGAAGGCATCTGTCTGCTGGTCCTTGTGTTGCTTTTCGGGCATTACTGCTTATATGCGGTATTGTTGATAGAATTGTGAAGTCCTTTTCGGACTAGGACTGTCATTGTTTTTTTGGAGCGATAGTGGTTATTTTTTGTTTTTGAGAGAGACTTACGGAAAAATTTTTGATCCATAATGGATACTGTTTCCTACAGAGTTTTCTTCTAAGGAGAGAAGGTGGTTTGAAACTGTGAAAAAAGGATACCTTTTTCTTTTGTTTGTGTTCTGTAGTAATAGTAGTAATAATAAAAATGACTGCTTTGTGAATCTGGGAATTATAATTGTTTTAAAAATGTGAATTTAGAAGGGTACTTATCTTGTAAGACTGTGGGAGCCAGAACATTTTATTTTGTGTTATGAGAAGTGGCCACAGCTATAAAAGCTGCATCTATTGGCAAGTTTTATACCCTTGGATAAGTATCAGTGGTGTCTTCATATAGTAGAGTAGTCCCCAATCTTTGCATACAGACTTTGTTGTCCTTTTAATGTAAGTAATACCTACAAAAACAGCAGCAGTAGAAACACTCCTTTCACTTAAAAACTGAAGTATAGGAAATGCTTATTTTTCAGATCTTTTCTAGGAGAACGTTACAGTTTTTAAATGCAGTTCTAGCTAGCGCTGCCACACACAGCCTTAACAGAATCTGTTGTCAGTAATTCTGCCGGCCATCAGCTGGGGAAACCATGTGGGTAACTCTGGTGTAGCGCCTTACGTGGCTCTGTGCATTCAAGGGGAAATACTGTTGAAGATAAATCGAAGACCTTTGGGTTTTTCCCTTGAATTTGTCCTTTAGAACCTGCGGTGGAGGGGGAGCTTGGAAGGTTTCTCTCCATGCCTGCGCGTCTTTCTTCTCACAGTGCCCAGCCCCAGCTTGGAGTTTGTGTTTTACATTCTGGTCACCCACAGACAACAGGTTTTCAACTGCTTTCAAAGCAGACTCCTCTTTCCTCCTTGCCCTCTCTCTCCACTGAGGAAACATTTTGATAACAAGAAGTCTCTGAGGTTGTAAAAACGGATCTCTGGCCTAAGTAGCTCTGTTAGGTATTCCTTAAGCAGTACTGTTTTCTGAGAGCCTTTTATCATTGTGAAGGGAAATAATTATACATAAAAATAAGTTTTAGGTAGTTAGGGCTTTAAGGTAAAAAAAGCAATAGTGGAACCCAATCAGATTCTGGGGCAGCCTAGGAAGGACTTTTTTCTTACCTGTTTTATTATAGTGGTAACTAATGGTTGAATCAGGGGCTTTCCTGGTGTCTCAGCTAGTAAAGAATCCGCCTGCAGTGCAGGAGACCTGGGTTCGATCCCTGGGTTGGGAAGATCCCCTGGAGAAGGGAAAGGCTACCCACTCCAGTACTCTGGCCTGGAGAATTCCATGGACTGTATAGACCATACAGTTGCGAAGAGTCGGGCACAACTGAGCGACTTTCACTCACTCAGGTTGAGTCAGGTGAAATATTTTCGTAGTCATGATCTTGAGTTGTAAGGGCCACCTTTTTGGAATGTAGTAAACACTTCATTGCTTCAGTTTTAAGTTACATAAAAGTAACATTGGGACGGGTACACATTTTATATTTGCATGGCTTTTCTACCATTATAATTAAATAGTGCCGTTTGTTCATTTAGCAAACATTCACACGCCTACCTTGTCCCAGACCACATACTCCTCTCTGCGGGTAAAAGACGTACCCCTTAGGCTCATTGTTAATACAGGAAGAACACAAATATTCTCAGAGTTCAGAATAATATATGTAAAAGGATGAATAGTAATGCTGCCTTCAGATACAAGTTTGCCATGGTTCATAATGGATGAGTATTTGGGCTCTGAAAGAGATTTGTTGACGTTTATGTAGTGTGATTCCCTGTATGCAGTTACATGTACGTCAGTATTCCTGCCTGGAGAATCCCATGGACAGAGGAGCCTGGTGGGCCACAGTCCATGGGGTCGCAAAGAGTCGGACACGACTGAGCAAGTTCACTCATACTGTTACACGCATGTCTTAACTGTGAAAAGCATTGAGCATAAGCTTAACTGTGGAATAAGTTGAGGTTTTCCTGTCCTTAATGAAGAATTCTCTTCTTGGTTTGTATAGATAACACCTTTTCCTTTGTTTTTTAGCTTCTTTGTTTTTTCATAATGTGGTGTAATTCTTTTCGCATAATGAGCTTCAGGAAATATTGATGATAATGAAAATTCCCGATCTCTTCAACATATGACCATTCAGAATTAAAATTCCCAGAGAATTTTAGTGATGTGTTGAACTTCCAAATAGATGAACATCTCAGGTCTGTTCCACGCCTCAGTATATTTGTGAGTGCGTATGCAAAAGAGGGCAGAGTGGGGAGGAGCAAACCACCCTGCTGGGGTGGGACTCCCAGCTCTCCATAACAGCTTTGTGACCTTGGACAAATTATTTAACCTGTTTCACTTCAGTTTCCTCAGCTGCGAAATGGAAAGTAATACTGCCAATCCCATAGGGCCATAGTGTCCGTACAGCACTATGGAAATGTTAATTATTGTTGTTACCATCATCATCATAATCATTCAGTTTCATGTAAAACTGTAGCAGCGCTCTCTGTATAGTAAAGACTCAAGATTGGGTGGTTTTTCTCTTACTGCTTTTGCTGTCACAGGGAACCTGCTTTTCATTTTACCTTGTGGCCAAAGCTTTCCCTCTTGGCCACCCCTGTGTTCCCTGGAATATCCCAGGTTCCTTTTTTGTTTTCTGGCAGGTTTTAAAAGGTTCTAACGAGGCATACTATTTTGAACCCTGTTAGAGCTTAATTCCCACTGTTTTCTCCTTCCCGAACTATGAATAACTGAAGGTTAAAAACGAATCCACTGAGGCGTCCGTATCACAGTTGTTGTTAAATAGCTGCATGTAGGTTAATACATACAGCTAGTCATTGTAGTAGTTTCATATGTGTGTCTTCTCCGAAGAGTGTGAGATCTGTGGATGGAGATGATTCTGTTTCGTTTCCCCCCTGTGGCCTCAGCACCTAGCACTCAAATGCACCTTGGATGAGGGGACACGTTTGCCGGCCTGTTCTCTTCATGCTGATGTCCCTGAGGGACAAGTCAGTGTAGGTGAGTGAAGGCCTTCACCTCCCCTGAAACCTGAGAGAGTAGTGGAGGAGGCACGCAGTCTAGAGAGTCAGAAAAGCCCAGCTGCAAACGCTTGAATGGAAGAGAAAACTAGCTGTAAGCTGTCACCTGTCTGTGCCTCCTGACGACAGTGTTGGGGGTGACATTCACTCCGCCACTGGTGTTACTCGGGCCGTATTCATACTATGCACATTTCTCATTTACCCGTTTAAAAGTTTCCAGTCCTGGCTGGTAGGTATAAGGCCAATGCGGCCTTTTTTATGGAGATGGTATCCTTGAGCTTCGAGTTAAAATTTGTCGTCATAAAGCACAAATTCTGCCTGAGTCTCAGGGAGAAATGATGAGTGCTTATGAAAGACACATTATTCAAGATGTCACTTTCATTCTGTTTTTAATCCTCATGACAGCCTTGAGGGGTTGAGAGCCACATATCTAATATTTATTTTGTAGACATGATCTATCACTTTTATGACAGGGTCTGGAATTCAGTGTTTAGGAGGGAATAGAAAGGATGGAAATGATTAGGTTGAGAAGGCAAAGGAATTTAGCTACTGACTGGATATTGGGGAGAAAGTGCGAGATCAGAGGCACTTCTGAACCTAAGTGGTGGATACTCCGACTGAACTAGGAAAGGACAGAACACCGTTTCCTAAAATATTCTGTGAAACACTGGTTCCAGGAGATATTAATAGGTGCTCCATGGAGAGGGAGGGGGGAATAGTAGTTAAAAATAAGTTCAGGAAATGCTACGTACATCATTCCCCTCTTGTAGATCCACAAAATCGCAAGGTTGTTCGAAGTCTGACTAAAGAAGCCTGTTTGCTGTGCTGACCTCTTCATGTCATAGCTGTTAACGTATTGTGAATTGGCCTTCTCTAGGACACCAGTTCGGAAGTCTGGTCTAGAGGAATTTGGGGACTGGTAATAGGAATGGGTTGTGAGGTTTGAGCTTGAGGTTAGGACTAAACCTTCAATTACTATGAGGATTTTGGAGATGAGTGAGAAATGAGGTCTGAAATAGAGTCTTGTAGGTAAATGAAGTGAAACCAAGAGACAATACTTGGAAAAGGGAATACTAATATCCAGTTGAAATCCTGAACCTAAGACTGTTGAATTGCATGTGGGTCTTTCAGATAAAGGCCCAGCTTTTCGGTACCACAAGTATATACGGATACCATGCTAGGCCCGGTATAATGGGGAGCATAGGTGGTGTTTATGTGTACAGATCTAGTGTCGTAACTGAGTGTTGCTGAGGTGGGAGTAGAGGACCCCAGACTTTGCTGGGATAGGTGGAGGGACAGAAAGTGGATGGGGGAGCCAGTCGGAGAAACAGGGCAATGCTAAGAGGAAGAAATGTAAAACTGGAAAGCACTTAGGGAGGGTGAGGGAGGCGTGCTGAACAGGATAGACAGCCAGTGGTGTAGATGAGAAAGGGATATCAGATCACTGAGCCCAGCTCCTCCGTTTTATCCATGAAGAACTGGGAATGAGGAAGGAGAGTGGCTCCAGTTATGTTAGCACAGCACAGTCAGGATTAGAATCCGGTCACTTCTGTTATCTCTTAGTCCCCTAGAGATGTCAAAAGGGAAGGAAATGCTAATGATGATGTTGATGTATCTTGTCTTTTGGGAGAATGAGGACTGGCTGTCCCCCCAGGGGCCCTCACTGGATAGGGTTTATTATATCCCTTAGTAGGTTTACCATGATAAAGAGGCTGAAACTTGCAGGTTCTGAAACCCAGTTGATCTGCACTCTTAATAATCTATTTGTGGGGATCAGGCTCATGTTATCAAAGCCTCATAAGATTCATATAAAATATTAGAATGTCAGTTTATTAATTTACAGTAGGGAAAAAAAAAAACTGCCTTGGGAAACAGATTCTCAGGTTCTGGCTAGCACATTCTCTTTCCCATAGATGCTGCCACATGGGAATCCACATTATAATTAGAAGGTTGCTCAGTGAGCATGTAGGCAGAACAAGTGGTACAGTCTTTGGAATGTGTAATGGAGTCAGGCTTCTCTTACGCTCCCAAAGACCAGTTACCTCATCTGGCAGTTGGGGTAATAATAATAGTACCTTGTTCATAGGGTGTTGAAAGGATTGGGCTGGATATACGGTCATTGCTTAGCATAGTTCCTGCCACGTGCATACCATCAGTGTTACAGTTCTTCCCAGGTGGTGGTGTTCAGTCACTAAGTTGTGTCCGACTTTTTGGGACCTCAGGGACTGCAGCACGCCAGGCTTCCCTGTCTCACCATCTCCCACCTAGGATACAGCTACTACTGGAACCTCATTGTGGCTTAGTATACTCCCCTACGTGCGTGCCAAGTCGCTTCAGTTGTGCCCAACTCTTTGCAACCCTGTGGACCATAGTCCTTCAGGCTTCTCGGTCCGAGGGGTTCTCCAGGTAAGAGTACTGGAGTGGGTTGCCATGCCCTCCTCCAGAGAATATTCGCCTAAACTCTGCTTAAATGATGAAGACCAAGTTTTCTTTTGATGTTTTGACAGCTATTCTTTCCTTGTTCTTTTCCGGTTGACCAACCCATTTCTGACTCTTGCTCTCTGTCCCTCCCACCCATTAAATTAACTCATTCAATTTAGGTGGTGTCTGATCTTGAGTCCTGGGATCCATTTTAACCTTTTTAGTATGCTTGATACGGATACTCTGCTTAATCGATCATATTAGGTTGAACCATATGAAATTGCAGATTTTCTGTTGCTTTTCATCTACAAAAATGTCAGTGTCATATGGCTTAATAGAATACCTTTATTTTTAAAGTTAATTCCTTCCAAGTGGTCCCAGTAGTTTCTTTCATGAGAAGCTAAGTCTGTTGATGAATTCAGAAGTCTTTCCTTTAAATACAAAGAGGTGTGTGTATACCGGCATACTTCTCTTCCTGTAACTAGGTTCTGAGGGTCTTCTGTTGTGTGTCTGCTTGTATCCTTTGTGTTGTAATGCCGTTTTTCCTCTTCTTTTTACATTTACTCTTTTACCTCCTCAGGCCAGCATCAAACATGTGAATGATTGTTTGTAATCCCTTGACTGATAGTTTACATGGTGCATTTTCTGTTTAAATTATTAAGCCACTGTTTGCTGCCCATTGTTCATTCCATATGTTGTTGTTCAGTTGCTCTGACTCGTCAACTCTTTGTGACCCCATGGACTGCAGCACTCCAGGCTTCCCTGTCCTTCGCCATCTCCTGGAGCTTGCCCAAACTCATGTCCATTGAGTCGGTGATGCCATCCAACCGTCTCATCCTCTGGAGTCCCCTTCTTCTCCTGCCTTCAGTCTTTCCCAGCATCAGGGTCTTTTCCAGTGAGTTGGCTCTTCACATCAGGTGGCCAAAGTATTGGAGCTTCAGCTTCAGCATCAGTCCTTCCAATGAATATTCAGGACTGATTTCCTTTAGGATGGACTGGTTGGATCTCCTTGCAATCCAAGGGACTCTCAAGAGTCGTCTTCAGCACCACCATTCAAAAGCATCAATTCTTCAGCAGGCAGCTTTTTGTATGGTCCAGCTCTCACATCTGTACATGACTACTGGTTCTATATCCTAGATTGTGGCCATTAAGTTTAAAATGTTGACAGTTCCAGTGAAGCTACTGTGGATCAGTACCAAAGTTGGCAGATTCCTTCACTGCACTAGAATTTCAGCATAATGCTGACAAGATCAAGGCAGAAGGCCTGATCATTGAAGGCAAATACGTCACTTTTATAATGCTCAACTAACATCCACTGGCTTTTAGGTAAAGAAAATGATCTAAAGGCTGCTCTGACAAATTGGCTATTTCTTCTTGTGGTTTCTGGTTCTTACCCATTTACAATATGTGAATTCTAAATGGTGGTAATCATCATACAGACATAGATCTGTGTTTATTCCCTGAATATTGTGTCACAGAGAGTTTTCCAAGTTGGTATTTAGATTTCCTAATCATTATTTTTAAGTTTTTAAGAATCTCAATGGTTAATTGTCTAATTTTAATTGTGGCAAGAAAACCTTTTTCTCCCTCTGGGTGTAACTACTGTTTTTCTAAAGTAGATCAACTATTAGAAAATTCTGAATGTGATCCAGGCCTCTCACTTTTTAATTTTTAAATGCTATTATAGGTCATTATATATGAGGACATCACATTCACATATTGAATTTAATGTCTTCATTTATTTAACAAGTGTGTATTATGTGCCTTCTATATTGGTAGGCTGACTTAAGTATTATACAGTGAATGCTGCATGTGATGGTTTATTGGAAACTAAAAATGTGTTATAGTATCAGTGTCACTGCTAATTATTAATTTAACAGTTAAGTAGGTATCGCTTCCCAGGTGGCGCTAGTGGTAGAGAACCCACCTGCCGGTGCAGGAGACTTAAGGGATGAGGGTTCCATCCCTGAGTGGGGAGGATCCCCTGGAAGAGGGCAGTCAGATACTGGCAGTCCACTCCAGTATTCTCGCCTGGAGAATCCATGGACAGAGGAGCCTGGTGGGCTACAGTCCATGGGGTCGAAAAAGTCGGGCATGTTAACTTTACCTTGAAGGAGAGGTTACGAGAAAGGTGAAGGAAATAGGCCAGTTTTCATTAGGAAAGATGATGCTCGGAGACTTATTTGAAACATGTGCAAAGACAAAGGAGTTAGGGAGTCTGAGAGCAGTACCAAAACAAATGGATGAGAGAAGGGATGTTGGTTGGATACATGATCCTACGCTGAGGCCCTCAGCATCTGCGTTTCTCCTTTTGAAGACCTCTGCACAGGGGAGATGCCCATAGGCTGAATGCTGCCCAGTGTCTTACCACCATCTTAAAAGACCCGCTTCCTTCTGATCACCTTCTTGGTTCCTTCATTTTACTTTTTGCTAGTGCTAAGAAAGGAAATTTCCCACATGGCTTGGTGATAAAGAATCTGCCTGCCAATGCAGGAGACACAGGAGATGTGGCTTCCGTCCCTGTGTCTGGGATCCCCCAGAGGAAGAAATGGCAACCCGCTCCAGTATTCTTGCCTGGAAAATTCCTGGACAGAGGAGCCTGGTGCGCTGTAGTCCACAAGATGACAAAGAGTCCGGAGACGACTTAGCAACTGAACACACAAGAAAGGAAATTAAACATGTTCCGACCTTCTCAAAAGCGATGAAAAGTCTCTCATTATTTTATAAGATGATTTAAAATCATTTGTATTAAGAAATTATCATAAAGAAAAAGCCAAGAGCTTTTGAAATCTGTATGTTTTTTCCCCCGAGTACTATAATAATCTGAAGTTTTGGTTATTATGTGTATTCTTGTTTGTTTAAACACTCTGTTAGGGGAGCTTGAAGATTCTAATTGCATTGATCGTCCACAATTCAGATTGACTCTTAACCATTTTTATTCTAGTGAATAGTTAAGCAATTTATTAGCCTCTGTAAGAACCGTAAAAAGAACAGTAGTTGGGGTTCCCTCAGAAAGCTTTAGTTGTATTTAAGAAGAAAAGGTTTCTTTCAAGAAACCTTCCAAAGATACAAGTAGATGTTGTTGTTGTTGTTGTTTTTATCATGCTATCAACTCTTTACTGAGCTACCTCTTTATTCTCCTTTGCTCAGATGTATCCACCCCTCTGTGTTTAACCCCTTCATCCACTTTGCCCCGTCCCACCTCAGTCCAGGGTGTTCCTGACAGTGAAGCCTTTCTCTGATCCACATCCCCGATAACACTCAACGCTTTGTGTGCTCACCAAACCATTCCTGATGCTCTCTACAGCAACTCATCGTGTTTGCTTGTTGTTGTTTAGTCACTGAGTCATATCTGACTGCAACTCCATACACTGCAGCACACCAGGCTTCCCGTCCTTCACCACCTCCCAGAGTTTGCTCAAAGCTATACCCATTGAATCAGTGGTGCCATCCAACCAGCTCATCCGCCGCTGCCCCTTCTTCTCTTGCCCTCAGTTTTCCCCAGCATCAGGCTCTTTTCTAGTGAGTCAGCTCTTCTCATCAAGTGGCCAAAGTATTGGAGCTTCAGTTTCAGTATCGGTCCTTCCAGTGAATATTCAGGGTTGATTTCCTTTAGCATTGACTGGCTTGTTCTCCTTGCAATCCAAGGAACTCTCAAGCGTCTTCTTCTGCACCACAGTTCAAAAGCATCAATCCTTCGGCTCTCAGCCTTCTTCATGGTCCAGCTCTCACATCCATACATGACTACTGGAAAAACCCATACCTTTGCCTAGACGGACCTTTGTCAGCAAAGTGATGTCTCTGTCTCTCAAACACTGTCTAGGTTTGTCATAGCTTTTCTTCTAAGGAGCAAGCATCTTTTAACTTCATGGTTGCAGTCACTCTCTGCAGTGGTTTTGGAGCCCAAGAAAGTAAAATCTGTCACTGAGTTTCCCCATACATTTGCCATGAAGTGATGGGACCGGATATCAACATCTTAATTTTTTGAATGTTGAATTTTAAGCCAGCTTTCTGACTCTCTTTCACCTTTATCAAGAGGCTCTTTAGTTCCTCTTCGCTTTCTGCCATTGAAGTGGTATCATCTGCATATCTGAGATTGTTGATATTTCTCCTGGCAGTCTTGATTCCAGCTTGTTTACTTGTCTTTCTCCCTCATATAGGCTGTAAACTTGAAGAAATTGCCGTGGATGTAGGGCTTTACTCAGGTATCAGTTCAGTTCAGTTGCTCAGTCGTCCAACTCTTTGACACCCCATGTACTACAGCACACGAGGCCTCCCTGTCCATCGCCAACTCCCAGAGTTTACTCAAACTCATGTCCATTGAGTCACTGATGCCATCCAGCCACCTCATCCTCTGTCATCCCCTTCTCCTCCCGCCTTCAATCTTTCCCAGCATCAGGGTCTTTTCAAATGAGTCAGCTCTTTGCAACAGGTGGCCAGAGTATTGAAGTTTCATCTTCAGCATCAGGCCTTCCAGTGAATATTCAGGACTGATTTCCTTTAGGATGGACTGGTTGGATCTCTTGCAGTCCAGTGGACTCTCAAGAGCCTTCTCCAGCACCGAAGTTCAAAAGCATCAGTTCTTCAGCGCTCAGCTTTCTTTATAGTCCAACTCTCACATCCATACATGACCACTGGAAAAACCATAACTTTGACTAGACAGACCTTTGTTGGCAAAGTAATGTCTCTGCTTTTGAATATGCTGTCTAGGTTGGTCATGACCTTTCTTCCAAGGAGTAAGCGTCTTTTAATTTCATGGCTGCAGTCACCATCTGCATTGATTTTGAAGCCCACAAAAATAAAATCTGTCACTGTTTCCCCATCTACTTGCCATGAAGTGATGGGACCAGATGCCATGATCTTAGTTTTCTGAATGTTGAGCTTTAAGCCAACTTTTTCACTCTCCTCTTTCACTTTCATCAAGAGGCTTTTTAGTTCCTCTTCGCTTTCTGCCATGAGGGTGGTGTCATCTGCATGTCTGAGGTTATTGATATTTCTCCCGGCAATCTTGATTCCAGCCTGTGCTTCATCCAGCCCGCTTTTCTCATGATGTACTCTGCATAGAAGTTAAAGAAGCAGGGTGACAGTATACGGCCTTGACGCACTCCTTTCCTGATTCGGAACCAGTCTGTTGTTCCATGTCCAGTTCTAACTGTTGCTTCCTGACCTGTATACAGATTTCTCAAGAGGCAGGTCAGATGGTCTGGTATTCCCAGCTCTTTTAAGAATTTTCCGCAGTGTGTTGTGATCCACACAGTCAAAGGCGTTGGCATAGTCAATTAAGCAAAAATAGATGTTTTTCTAAAACTGTCTTGCTTTTTCTGTGATCCAACTGATGTTGGCAATTTGATCTCTTGTTTCTCTGCCTTTTTAAAATCCAGCTTGAATGTCTGGAAGTTCATGGTTCACATACTATTGAAGCCTGGCTTGGAGAATTTTGAGCATTACTTTACTAGCATGTGCTGCTGCTGCTGCTAAGTCGCTTCAGTCGTGTCTGACTCTGTGCAACCCCATGGATGGCAGCCCACCAGGCTCCTCCATCCCTGGGATTCTCCAGGCAAGAACACTGGAGTGGGTTGCCATTTCCTTTTCCAATGTATGAAAGTGAAAAGGGAAAGTGAAGTCACTCAGTCATGTCTGACTCTTCACGACCCCATGGACTGCAGCCTACCAGGCTCTTCCGCCCTTGGGATTTTCCAGGCAAGAGTACTGGAGTGCATTGCCACTGCCTTCTCCAACTAGCGTGTGAGATGAGTCCAATTGTGCAGTAGTTTGAGGATTCTTTGGCATTGCTTTTCTTTGGGATCGACCCCGGGTTTGATCCTCCAATCTGCATTGGAGACAGATTCTTTACCATCTGAGCCACCAGGGAAGCCCCTACTCAGGAACTTCAGGAACTTGTTTGGGACTAATAGGAACTTCAGAAAAAACAGATTCAGGAAGATAAGGATAATATTGGTGATTGAGTTTGATTTGCTGCAAGACATTCGGATGTTGAAACAGTTGAAAACATTGGCCTGGGGCTTGATCAAATGCTGTGATATAGGTTATGATGTGGTATTTGCTGTTCTGAGAGGCCTATGGAGATATCCTTAGGTGAGAACCTCATTTAAGATATGGTAAAAATGTAAAAAGCCAGGAAATATGTGGGCTGAGAATTGCCTAGAGACCTGGGAGTGCTAAGCAAGATAATGGAGAGGGGGGGAGAATACTGTCAAACGACACAAAAATAGATAGGAGGATGAGGACTGAGAAGAAGCCCGAGATTGTTAATCAACACAAGCAGCCAACTCAGGAGTGAGGAT
This sequence comes from Ovis canadensis, assembly GCF_042477335.2. Taxonomy (NCBI): domain Eukaryota; kingdom Metazoa; phylum Chordata; class Mammalia; order Artiodactyla; family Bovidae; genus Ovis; species Ovis canadensis. The sequence goes on along the minus strand of NC_091247.1, from coordinate 131,755,858 downwards.
GGATCCAGGTTGCTCATCACAGTGAGTGAGGATCCAGGAAGAGCTAAGAGCGGCCTCATTCAGAGCCAAAGGATGGACTTACCAGCTGGCACTTACGGTAAAGAAAGTGAAGGTCGCTCAGTCACGTCCAACTCTGTGTGAGCCCATGGACTGTAGCCTGCCAGGGTCCTCTTCCTCTGTCCATGGAATGCTCCAGGCCAGAATACTAGACTGGGTAGCCATTTCCTTCTCCAGGGCATCTTCTGCGGATTGAACTCAGGTCGCCCACATTGCAGGTGGATTCTTTACCAGCTGAGCCACCAGGGTAAAGAACCCACCTGCCAGTGCAGGAGATGCAAGAGGCACGGGTTCAATCCAGGGTCTGGAAGATCCCCGGGGGTAGGAAATGGCAACCCGCTCTATCCAGTATTCTTGCCTGTAGACTCCCATGGACAGGGGAGCCTGGCAGGCTGCAGTCCATGGGGCCACAGAAAGTCAGATATGACTGAGCAGAGCGGAGATCTAGTTTGGCTAGTGAATTCCAGGAGTGGCTTGTTTTGGGAAGAGGAGGAGAGAACAGTCTTATAGGGTAGCGTGTATCTGGATATGGAAGTTGAAGGAACCAGTATAAAGTGGTGGTTGGGGCTTGCAGTGGCAGTTCAGGAAATAAGGTCTGGGAGTAGACTTGAGAAGGCCGGAGAGGCAGGAGCAGGAGGAAATTCAGGAGAATCTGAATAGAAAAATGAACAGGCTCGGATGCTGGAGATGTGTCAGGGGATCGTATGTGACGGAGAAAAACAAGTTTCTAATGGAACTAAGAACTCAGTTTTTAAAATTTCTTCCACCGTTGCTCAGCCAGTTGATATGTCTTTTCAGGGGTAGCTAAGTAACCAGATGGGTGTAGGATGAGAATGAAAGAGCACAGAGGACAGACGAGCAAAACTGCAGTCACTGGCCGTTGGGAAGCTAGCCTTTTTTAGGAAGGCAGGTATGATCAGAAAGGGTCTTGATTGCCTTTGAGCCTGAAGGTCAGAATGTCTACATAAGATTCCATTCTCTATAAGAGAAATAAAGAGAAGTTGTACCAGAGAGGAAGTCTTGAATATTGAACAGTTCCCAGTGAGCATGACTTGTAATGTGCAGCTCTCCCCTTGAATAGCAGTCACAGAGTACAAATCAGAGTCTTGGAAGGAAGGTCAGGAATTGTGTGAAGCCAGAGTTTAAAGGATCATCAGTGTGATGTGTTGGCGTGGTTATGATTCAACACATCCACTAATGTCCTTATTCTTTGCATTTTGGCGAGTGAGCTATAAGTCAGCTTCTTGCCTCACATCGTCTTAAAATAAACTTACCTTATATTTTAGCCAGATGCTTTGAATGCGTTGCAGAAGTGAGTATTGATATACTGGACCATTCTTTAGTATCTATGGCTGGAAAATGCAAAAGACTGTCAAGGTACTATCACACGGTTTAAAGAAAAAAAGGAGAGGAAGGAATGGAAAAGGGTCTTCTGCCCTTCGTTCTGTGTTCCGTTGTTTAAATATTGGAATAAATAGTCCTTGAAATCTAGAAGTTTTAATTAAGAAAACAGACAGCTCATGTTAAATTTACAGATGAGAGTTATGCTTCCTTAAATATTGCCAACTTTATTTTTGTGAGTTTGTTCTGTGACATAATGAGCATCCTGCCTCCTTAAGCAGTTAAGTGTAGGTTCTTGTGAACTGACAGGAGAGAAGCTCTTAAGAACTGAGTAGGCTGGTAGAGCAGCTGGTGTGACATTCAAGTGTTCATGTTGCCTTCGAGCTCCTGAACAGAAGGGGAAAAACACTGTTTTAATTTAGAAATCGCTTTCTTGACTATAGCTGAAATGCTCCAAGCCAGGGAGGCTAGAAAAATGAGAGAACATTTCGTTCTCATATTTAACTGTAGATATAATATGTTCTTATATTTGTTAGTAAGCAGCGCTGGATTATGTAAAATTACTTCTGAGCTTTTCAGAGGCTCAGAGGGGTGGGGGCAGGTAGGAGAAGGTAGATCTCTGAAATGTAGTTATCTGTTAAATTCGTTAAAGTTTGATATATTTAGTTTAAAATCATTTTATGTAAATTCAGAATAAAGCAGTACGTCTTCATGTTTCTTTGAAGGAAATTATTTGCAGCATTTGTGTAATACATCAGTATATTTGGTATTAAAAATCAAAGTAACGGCTATTTTTAGAGTATGGTCTACTTTCAGATATTCATGCAGATTAAGAATAGGATAATAAAGAACTGTGAGTAATTTGTTTCTATTGTTGTTGGGAAATTTGGGGTTAAGGTGGTAATCCAACAGTTTGTTCCTTAATCAAGTTTCAGGGATTACTTAGTATCTCTAATAGTGGTTGTCCAGACCAGTAGCGTCTCCATTGCCAGAGAAGTTATTTGAAACGCAAATTCTTCTTACGTCCTATCCTAGATCTACTGAGCTGGAGTCAGAGATCGCCAGCAGTCTGTGGATTAAGGAGCCCCTCAGGTGATTCTGATGCAGGTTGAGGTTTGGGAAGCACTCATCGGTGCTCTGGACATCCTTTCCAGAGACACAGGCATCATTGGTATTTGGGGCAAGATGGTTCCTTGACCCTAAAGCAAAAATATCTATAGTGAACTTGAAGATCCCTGTGTTGGGGATCATTCACATTACAGTTTTATCATATATTCTGCTTAATTAAGGACTTTGAGGTCATAAACAAATCATCCATGCTGGAAATGACAGATATCAAAAGAGTGATTGTCTTGCAGCCCCAGGGACGACAGTGAAGCCCCAGTTTAACAGGAACTGTTCTGCTTTGGGCTGACAAAGTTATTTCTTCATAAAGTAAAGACTAAGAGGAATGGGAGCTGTAGTGGGAACTACGATAAGGAAACTGGGTGTTTTTTTTTCACACTTTCACTAAGCCAGAGTGCTATAGTGTGGGTTCATCATTTTAACTGAACAGTGAAATTCTGAGCCGTGCAAGGAGAAAAATGAGTCTTGTAAATGCACATACAGATAAATTTTTGTTGTTACCTACAAACTGATCTCACGCTTGCTAACTGCAAATAGATGGAAACAGTCATGGTCAGGACTGCAGTGCCACCCAGTCTCTCTCCACTGATTCCCTTGACAGTTAATTCAAGAAGGGGAACAAGCAGTGGAAAAGAGAACTGGCCACCAGAGATGGCACCATGGTGGGAACGGGAGTCAAATATCAGAGAAATGAAGGCAATAGAACATTTCAAGAGCGAAGTGGTTGGTAATAACAGAGGTTGCCACCAGGTCAGATAAAAGGGACTAAATGTGTCCATTAGATTCAGGAACAAGAGAGGTTAGTGATCACCTTGAAGAGTTGTTTCAGTGTGGCATAGGAGCAGCAGCTAGATAGAAATGGGGTGATCTGTGAGTTGGAGATGAAACAGAAATGGCAGATTTAAGAGGACGGTAGCTGGATGTGGGATTGAGGATCATTTTTCCAATGGACTTTTATGGGTGAGATTATTTCTTTATTATTTAGATCTAATCACTAACTTTCTTACATATTGATTTGGCATCATTTTAGCATGAGTAATCCTAACAAATTATTTCTCAAATAAATGCATCCTTTTTTCTGCGCTTTGTGAAGTATTGAAACTCAGCATTATTACTTGGCATAGAGTCTAGCACCTGGTTAAGAACCACTGCCTTGTAGCAGTCATTGTATAATTTACTTGGAAATCTTAACTTACATTGTCTGAAAGAATTTAAAGGAAAGTTTGTGTATTTGCATACCAAACTGGTTTGAAAACTCTTTGAATCTTACGACTTTCTCTTAACAAACTAAACACCTAGCGTATTATTTTAAACAGAAGTTTAGAAGAGTTTGTTTTGCTCTGCTGTTTTAATTGGCATTGATTACTTTTCAAATAGATTTTTAGCCAAGGTTCAAAAAAAGAATGTCTCTATTCAGTAGACACTGAGCACCTACTATATTCCTGAGAGTGCTGGGGGTTAAAATTAAATGGCGTGAATCCTGCCTTGAGTTCACAGATCACTGGGGAAGACAGACTGGTAAACAAATCATTGCAGCCGTGTGTTAAAAGCTGTGCTGGAAGAACAAATTAGCGCCTCCACTGTTCTAATCGACTTGCTTCCCACACTGAGAGATTTGCTGAAGCGGTCATGCTGAATTTATCACTGGCAGCATCTGTAACTTGCCCTTCCAAGTATTGTATTTAGTCTGTCTCTCAAAGACTCTGGCGGATAAGTCACTTGCTGGGAGGAGTAGGGCTAGTTTTTTTGTCAGCACAGACACAGCCATGATATTCATGAATCTGGGGGGACGTATAAATCAGGCCTTGTAGATAGTGCTTATTTTCTGCTTGTCGGTTCTCATGAAGCAGATCCCGTTCGGTGGATTTTATGCTGTATGTGCGTATCGTTCTTCACACACCTGAGGTAAATTGCTTTCCTAAACAAGCTTAATATTTTATGCAAGTGTGTATGTTTTCTTTAAGCCCCTTAAAATGCGATTAAAGTCAGCTCAGAGTAATATTAAAAGCAGACAGTCCCTTGGTTCTTCACAGTGTTTTGATGAAATAATTTGAATATAACAAAATCCTGTAAAAGAAACTTCCCGCCACTCATGGTCTTGTGATGTCTGTTCCTTCGTATGTATGATATTATATCATCTGCTCTTTCCTCCATTACAGTCATATATTACAATAGGTACTTAACCTGTTCAACAATCTATGTAAATTTTTATCATTTCTTATTAAAATTGTTTTAAGTTTTTAAAAACTTCATTTTAGGATATGAGTCAGGCAGGTATAATGTTTTTTTCTGCAGAAGGTGACTATATAAGGAACTTGAAGGAGGGTAGTACCTCTTGTTTAAGATATGAAGATCAAAGGCAGAAAGGATGCTTAGTCACCCGGTCGTGTCTGACACTTTGCCACCCCATGGTCTGAAGCCTGCCTGGCTCCTCTGTCCATGGGTTTTTTCACGTAAGACTCCTGGAATGGATTACCATTTCCTCTTAAGTTTAATCATAGGTATACAGTCTGCCTCCCTTAGGGAACATTTAAGGTGGGGCGTTTCAGGTTGCTCACCCTGGCTGAGAGTTACTGCTAGTATCTGATGGGGTAGGGCAGGGAGGGGTTGGGTGAGGCTGGATTTCTGAATTTATGAAATAGTGCTCACAGTCAATAAAATGCCAATAGGAGCCACAGTGAGAAACAGCTATAAAGATACTGTCCCTCTTCTCATAGCTACCTGTCTACAAAGGAATTTGAATCAATTTTTATGTTTTAAGAAAAAACTATGACAAGCAGTAAATGCTGGAAAGGGTGTGGAGAAAAGGGGACCCTCTTACACTGTTGGTAGGAATGCAAACTAGTACAGCCACTATGGAGAACAGTGTGGAGATTCCTTAAAAAACTGGAAATAGAACTACCTTATGACACAGCAATCCCACTGCTGGGCATACACACCAAGGAAACCAGAATTGAAAGAGACACATGTACCCCAATGTTCATCGCAGCACTGTTTACAATAGCCAGGACATGGAAGCAACCTAGATGTCCATCAGCAGATGAATGGATAAGAAAGCTGTGGTACATATACACAATGGAGTATTACTCAGCCATTGAAAAGAATACATTTGAATCAGTTCTAATGAGGTGGATGAAACTGGAGCCGATTATACAGAGTGAAGTGAGCCAGAAAGAAAAACACTAATACAGTATACTAATGCATATATATGGAATTTAGAAAGATGGTAATGATAACCCTGTATGCGAGACAGCAAAAGAAACACAGATGTATAGAACAGTCTTTTGGACTCTGTGGAAGAGGGAGAGGGAGAGGGTGGGATGATTTGTGAGAATGGCATTGAAACATGTATAATATCATATAGGAAACGAATTGCCAGTCTAGGTTTGATGCAGGATACAGGATGCTTGGGGCTGGTGCATTGGGATGACCCAGAGGGATGGTACGGGGAGGGAGGAGGGAGCGGGGTTCAGGATGGGGAGCACGTGTACACCCGTGGCGGATTCATGTTGATGTATGGCAAAACCAATACAATATTGTAAAGTAATTAGCCTCCAATTAAAATAAATAAATTTAAAATTTTAAAAATATATATGAAAATGGAGATAACTTGAGTCTTCTTTTTTGAAAGGCTGCAGTCAAAAACTTTTGTCAGTCAGATGGTGTGTAACAGCTTAGGTAGTAGTACCCGTTTGAGGTATACTGCCAAGCTATTTTCTTGATAGTAGCCTCTATAGAACATATAGGTTATGATTTATCACATGTTTTAAATTTTGATATTTCTACCCTTCTTTTAATGATTTTTGTGAGCATTTAATTCTTGCTTTCTTTCATTCTTTTTGGCAGTAGATGATGATGAGTATTTGGTTTCATTGCTATAAAATGAACCAATGGATTTGATCTTCAACATGCCTTTCAGATGTTAAATTCTGATTCTTTGTTATGTAATAATTTTTTTAGCAGAATACTGGCTTTTTAAATTTTGTTCATTGTTGGTGTATTGATTTAGAAACTTATAACTTTTATCATTAAGTGAATGAAAATAAGCTGTCTTTATCTTTAGAGGGTCCCCTGCCAAACCCCAGATCCGTAATTTGTGTTCCTATAGCAGGAGTCGTGGCTTTCCCTGGTGGCTCAGAGGGTAAAGCGTCTGCCTGTAATGCAGGAGACCTGGGTTCAATCCCTGGGTCAGGAAGGTCCCCTGGAGAAGGAAATGGCAACCCACTCCAGTAAAATCGCATGGACAGAGAAGCCTGGTAGACTACAGTCCATGGGATTGCAAAGAGTCGGACATGACTGAGTGACTTCACTTCACTTCTTCAGAAGGAGTCATGGACTAAGAATCTTTGTAAATACTTCTTTTTTTTTTTTTTAACTTTCATGTTTACTGAGATATATGATAGATCTAGTAAATAGAAATTTGACCTAACACTTAAGTTACTTTGGGTATATGAATGAAAATTTGAAGACATTGAGTTATTTCAGTGTAGATACCTTAAGAGAAATGTTGGAATTTCCTTGGGAAAGAATATATGAAATCAGAAGTAACTTAATGTACTGAATTAATTACAGAATCTGTAAGCATTAACAAATTAAAGATTAAGATTTAGGACTGTAACTTTTTCTGTTAGTTTTGGAATTTTATCCTGAGTTGGGAGTGATTTGGAAAAATCAAAATTACTCGGGAATCTTTAGTTGGCTTGAAGGACACATTAAGAGATTAATGGAAGTTTAAATGAAAAGATTAGTTTCTAACAAATTTTGATTTATAACCAGTTTGCATAAATCTAAAGTTGAAATTAATCAAATGTCTTTCCTAAGCTGATGACCACAATTAGCAGATCTTCAAATTAGATGTTATGTTTCATACACTGTATACAAAAAAGAGTAAGTTTTCCCATCTGGGTTATGTTGTCTTTGACCTAATCTTGTCTAAAAGGAATCTTGATTTTTAAAAGCTAAGCAGTTTAGGATCACGGGAATGAGTGCTGAATAGAAGCTGTGTACATGTATAAAGCGTACTTACTGCATCAGGACTGATGGTGTTATTTTTTAAAACAGGGATGGACTTTCAAGACGTGTGTGTGTGTGTGTGTGTGTGTGTGTGCGCGTGCTTAGTCACTCAGCCATGTCCAACTCTTTGCGACCGCATGAACTGTATAGCCCACCAGGCTCCTCTATCCATGGGGATTCTCCAGGCAAGAATACTGGAGTGGGTTGCCATGCCCTCGTCCAGGGGATCTTCCCAACCCAGAGATAAACCCAGGTCTCCCGCGTTGCAGGCGGATTCTTTACCGAGTGAGCCACCAGGGAAAGCCCGTCAGGACTTGAGTCATCACCAGAACAGATGGGCTGTCTTCAAGTTTTGAACCGTCCTCCGTACATTCTTTTTTTTTTTTTTTTCCAATGGAAAAATTATTATTTTATTGGGCATGCTAGTTATTTTCTTTTTTTTTTTTAGTTTTTTATTTTTTAAATTTTAAAATCTTTAATTCTTACATGCGTTCCCAAACATGAACCCCCCTGCCACCTCCCTCCCCACAGTACATTCTTTCAGTATAGCTTCATCAACTCCAAGGGTAGAGAGTCTAACTGACCAAGGGACCCTTTATTGGTCAGAGTTCTCCCTCTCCAGAGAAAAGAAAGAACCAATGGGAAATCTGTCTGTATAGTGATTTATCATCTACCCATATAGTGATTTATCAGGAGGAATTTGCTCAGGCAGTTACAGGGACTGAGAAGTCCCACAGTCTGCCATCTACAAAGTAAGACTCAGGGAAGCTTATGGTTTCATTCAGTTTGAAGGCCTGAGAGCCAAGGAAATCGATGGGTAATTCCCAGTCTGAGGGCCAAAGACTGGACAGTCAGGCAGGGAGTGGGGTACGATTTACCATTTTTTGTTTTGTTTGGGTGGATTGGATAATGCCCACCTACATCACAAAGAGCGGTCTGTTTACTTAGTCTGTTCATTCACGTGCTAATCTCATCCAGAAACACCGTTGTAGGCATACCCATAAATAATGTATGGCCAAATAGCTGAGCTCCATGGGATGTAGTCGAATTGACATAAGATTAATAACTGTTACAGATCCATTCCAGTATGGGATGACTTGTTACTAATAAGTGCTGCCTCAGCCAAAAATCTACCTCTCTGTAACTTTCTTTTCATACTAGTTGTGCCCTCCACTACAGAATATATCTAGTCACTCTTGTACACTGCGAATTTTCAAATGTTTTATGCTGTCACTTATATGAGAAATCTACAATTCAACACAAATGAACACATCTATGAAACCGATAGACCCACAGACATAGCGAACAGACTTGTGGTTGCCTGCACACAAGTAGAAGAGTGGAGAGGGAGGGAGAAGGGGTCGGAGTCTGGGATTAGCCGATGTAAACTGTTATACACAGGATGGAGAAGCAGCAAGGTCCTACTGTGTAGGACAGGGAACTTTATTCAGTATCCTGTGATAAAACAGAATGGAAATGAATATGAAAAAGAATGTATATATGTATATGCATAACTGATTCCCTTTGCTATATAGCAGAAATTAACACAACACTGTAAATCAGCAATACTTCAGTAAAAGTTTTTTAAAAATTTCAAATGTTTGAAAATAGCCATCTTGAGATATTCGTCTCCTAAATTCTTTCCACATCTGTAATGGGCTGGTTTTCTGACGTCTCCAGCATTCTCTTTATTATTTTTCACACTGTGCATCTCATGGTAATTCAGACCTGACCAGTGCAAAGTCTAGTTGGCCTGTTTCTGTCATACACATAAAAGTTGGCGCCCCTCTTTTGTTCGTTAGTCTTTTTGATGTATTCAGTCATCATATGCTTTATCTGTATAGCAGAGCCTCACCTATATTAGACTTAGCAGAATTCTCTGTTTATTTAGGTTTGGACATCTTAACAATAGAAATTTGTTTGCTGTTGTTTAGTTGCTAAGTCATGGCCAGCTCTTTTGTGGCTGTATGGACAGTAGCCCGCCAGGCTCCTCTGTCCGTGGGATTTCCCGGGCAGGAATACTGGAGTGGGCCACCATTTCCTTCTCCAGGGGATCTTTCTGACCCAGGGGTTGGACTGCATCTCATACATTGGTAGGCAGATTCTTTACCACTCAGGCACCAGGGAAGCCCAACAATAAAACTAGCTCACATGCGTTTAGTTTACTGTGTGCCGGGCTAAGTTCACATTGTCTCATGTACAGTCACACATTTAGGGAGGCGTGTTATGTTGTGTCTGTGTTGTGTGATCCTGTAACATTAGAAGTGTGTTTGTGCAAGGCAAAGTAGGAGGGATTTGTTAACTCCCTTTGTTAGTTTTTAGTACTCCTGTCGTTGCTGCCTAAGACAGCTTGGGGCTGGGAGGGGGAAGCACTTACATCATGTTAATGAACATCAAGCCAATGCTTTGAGTAAACTGAACCTTTGTCTTTGAATGTACACTGTTGGGTTTCTTGTATGTCATATTTGTACAGTTGTGTTTTTGAAATTGAATGTAAGAGATCATACCTTTGTACTAATTATAGTTAACTTCCCATTCCCACCTGTCTTTCCAGATTCTAATTCTGTCATCTGGTACACTTGCTGAGTTAGCTAGCTTCAAGTCATCTATAGATTGGAGAAATATAACTTCTGTGTTTCACGTCACTAATAGAAGTTTAGAACAGTCGGGAATTTGGAACCCAATAATACGTTAAATAACACCTTTCAGGTTGTTCCTCTCATGCTAGTACACTTAGTTATAGTAGCATATGTTTTCTTGCCTGCAGGAATCATCATGTTACTGCATAATATTAATAATCACTTTAGAGTTCAGTGTTTCATCCAACTCCATGTTTCATCACCAAATTTATTTAGCTGTCCAGCTATTTCTTTCAGTTTTTCTAATATGTGGTATTTTTGTTGTCCTCATCATTGTTGAGTCTAAATAATATCATACAGCCATTCTGTGATCCAGAGTCAGGTGACCTTGTGAAAGAAAGCACTGATTTGTAACATTAACAAAACTGTCTCTTTATGAGCTTCACTCAGTGCTAAGACTTCATAGGCATCCTTTTGTTTTCTCTTGGGGTCCTGGCTGCCCATTCACAGTAAAGCTTATGTGTCAGTTGGAATCCATCTCATTCTTTTTGAAGACTAGCTATTTTTGCCCAACTCTAGTCTTAAACCATCTGTCTTTTTATGTAATAACTCAAAGATTACCAACAGTTCTTGGATCAGAGACATTATCTAGGGATTCTGGGATAAATTATGTATGGAGATAGGTGTTTTCTTTAAAACTTCCCTCTTGTGGAGCCTCAGCTTCCAAGATTTCTTCTTAAACTTTTCAAATGGAAGATCAGAATCTCTTCATGAACAATGAGAAGCAAAGGAAATGTTCTACTTTCTGTTGTATCTCAGTTCTAAATAGTGTCTCTCTCTGCTGATTGTCATGGTGTAGCGAACAATAAAGAGCAAAGCTTTTTTGTTGTCCTTGGCGTTTTGGCAGTTTACTGGTTAGGTGACTAGAAGCGTGAATAATAGTAGGGAAGAGAGGAAAACAGAAGAGGTGTTAGACAGTCTAGAAATAGACAGCAGTTCGATTTGTCACTTGTGGGTTAATTAGTGGTTCAGATAGTCCACTTTGGGAAGGTGGTTCATTGGCGTTGGGTAGTTTTCTCTGGACTTCTCTTTCTTTACACAGTAGGGGGAACTGAACATGGTGATCGTGTACTTACCAAAGCCCTGCGAGTTGCAAAGTGATAGAAAAACCTCCAAAAGGAGTTTATTGACAAAGAACGAAACGATCACGGTTAGGACAGACTTTAGGTGTTGGTTGACACAAGAGCCCAAATGATCCAGCACCGACAACCGTATTTTCTCCCTCCCTTCCTTTTAGATGCGTTCTCAGAGGCTTTCCACATCTCAGTTTTAAGTTCAGTAAGAAGAAACAAGTCTGTATGCCAGAGTCACAGCAGAAGCCCCGTTGCCCACTGTTGGCCTTTGTTGAGTCGCATGCACGTGACCGAACCCATCATCCTTATGGACAGGGCAGTATCCGGATATGGGGATGGACCACTGAGAGTTGGGGAAGGGCAGAGGTAGCAGATAACAAATACCACTCTAATGTCTAGTGAATTCTTGTTTTATCATATAAATTGGTACATTTGGTGTTGTTTGACTGTTTAACCTACCAAAATTTCCATTTCAGCCTGATAAACGTGAAGACTTCAAGCAGAGACAGATAGTATGAGAAACATGACTTTAGATTTGCAAATAGAGGTTTCAGATTCTAGCTCTATTATGTATCCTTATTGTTGAGAAATTTAAGGGCCACCCAGTAAATAACACCCTTCTCTCTGGCGTGAATTTTGTCAAGAGAAAAGGCAAATATTGGCACGTAGGAATAAAAATACTACTTTTATTACTGACAAAAGCTGAAATGAATGACTTAGGTTTTGTGTGATAGCTGAGATTCTAGTATTGAACCCAGAACTAAACAGTTACTTACCTTCACCCCAGGCATTTTGAAGGATGGCTAGGATTTTTTACCTGGGGTCTGTCCCTACTAATTCAGATTGCGTGAGTCTTACGGACATGCTGTTTACAAAGAAGGCAAGGAGGTGAGGAAGCTCCTTGTTCTCGGAAAATCAGTCAAGCAGTTCATTTCGACTCGATGATGATGGGTAGGAGGCCAGAACTTGTTGAGGAAAATTTCTCTTTCTGGAAACCGGAGGAATGGTGACATACATGCTTCCAACATGCAGACTGATGAATCTTAATTGTTTTATTTCTTAAATAAATGATAATGGTTTACTCTAGGATTGGTGTGATGCTCAGATACCAAGAAATTTTAGGTAGGAAAACACAGAGATCGTAAAAATAACCACCCTCTCCAGCTTTTGAAGTTGAGTTATTATAATAATTGTTGTGTGAGTACGAGCCCACTTTGCCTAGGGGATGAGTAACATTAGTAATAATTGGGCAAGCATAAGGATCTGTGAAGTGGGTGGGAGCAGGCAACGGAAGAAAATGCTTTACAGAATCCACAGCTGCCACATCCCTGTAAACTTAAGCCAAGGCCAGTGAGCTTTTCCTTCCCCGGCCGTCTTTAAGCAGCGGGCAGAGAGTCGTCACTTTGTCCGTTCTCGTGTCCAGGGGTCCTCACGTTGCACTCTCTGAACTACTAGCATGTCGCCTGATAGTTTGTTAGAAACAGAGATTGTGGAGCCCGCCCTAGCCGTGCTGAAACTCTGCAACTGGCGTCTGTAGTCTAACAAGTCCTCTAGCCAGTTCTGATGGATATTGAACTGGGAGAAACACACACCACGATTTTGCGAACCTCCCTGTAACAGTTCCACAGCTGAAGACCAATTGCACTTGCAAGTAATCTTTTCTAGCTCCTCATCATTCGTGAAAGTGAAAGTCGCTCAGTTGTGTCCGACTCTTTGCGACCCCATGGACTATACAGTCCGTGGAATTCTCCAGGCCAGAACACTGGAGTGGGTAGCCTTTTCTTTACCAGCTAAGCCACAAGGGAAGCCCAGTCACTAAGCATTTATTAAATATGGGCTTCCCTTGTGGCTCAGTTGATAAAGAATCTGCCTACACTGCAGGAAACCCAGGTTTGATCCCTGGGTCAGGAAGATCCCCTGGAGAAGGAAATGATTACCCACTCCAGTATCCTTGCCTGGAAAATCTCATGGACAGAGGAGCCTGGGGTCGCAAAGAGTTGGACATGACTGAGCGACTAACGCTTCAGTTCAGTTCAGTTCAGTTGCTCAATCGTGTCCAACTCTTTGCGACCCCATGAATCGCAGCACGCCAGGCCTCCCTGTCCATCACTGTCTCCCAGAGCTCACTCAGACTCATGTCCATTGAGTCCGTGGTGCCATCCAGCCATTTCATCCTGGGTCGTCCCCTTCTCCTCCTGCCCCCAATTTCTCCCAGCATCAGTCTTTTCCAGTGAGTCAACTCTTCGCATGAGGTGTCCAAAGTACTGGAGCTTCAGCTTTAGCATCATTCCTTCCAAAGAAATCCCAGGGTTGATCTCCTTTAGAATGGACTGGTTGGATCTCCTTGCAGTCCAAGGGACCCTCAAGAGTCTTCTCCAACACCACAGTTCAAATGCATCAATTCTTCGGCACTCAGCCTTCTTCACAGTCCAACTCTCACATCCATACATGACCACAGGAAAAACCATAGCCTTGACTAGACGGACCTTAGTCCGCAAAGTAATGCCTCTGCTTTTGAATATACTGTCTAGGTTGGTCATAACTTTTCTTCCAAGGAGTAAGCGTCTTTTAATTTCATGGCTGCAGTCACCGTCTTACTTAAATATGGGGCATTCTGGGGAGCAAAAGAAACTGAGTAGGTAAAATTGAGCCTAGTCTTGAATGCCCAACAGATATTAACATTAAGACTGTATTTTCATCGTATAGGTTTAGATAGAGTGGCACGGTGGTTATTTGAAAGGCTAAATAGAGCCTCAAAATGTAGAAGGGACTGGTTAAAGGAGATAATGGAATGAGAAAGAAACTAGAGGGTATTGATTGTCATCTGTGTAGGGCACTTGAAGACGGGGGAGAAAAGGGGATGTGCAGAAGCGGCTTTTCAAAGGAACGGTTACCTGAGCTCAGTTAACTCAGTGAAGCTGAGGTGGACAGAATCAAAGATGATTGAAGAGCTGAAGCCCACATGATTAGGATAATGATAGGTGGGAAGGAGCTTTCCAGTTAGGGAATAAAATGAATCCATTGTCAGGCGTGTTAACTTTGTGGTCCTAGTTGAAAAGGACATATATTGAAAGGGAAGCTCGTTTTTAGTTGGTTTAGAGTAAGAGGAGAACTTGAAAGCACGTTTGTCCCTTGGTATTGGCAGGAGATTGGTTCTAGGCCAAAACAGCCCCCCAACCCCCCAATACTAAAATCTGCAGATACTCATGTGGGCCATCTATCTATGGGTTCCACATTTGCCCATTCAGCCAACCGGTTGTTGTGAAGAAAATTACAGTAATGCATTCACTCATTCTTGAAATGCTTACTGAATGTCTACCATGAGTCTGGCACAGTTCTAGGTTCTCAGAATATAAAAATGGACCAACCTGTGCCCAGCCTTCAGAACTAATGTTGTGGGTGGAGGGAGACAACAAATAAGTAAATAAGTGAGCAAGATAATTTCAGGTAATACTAAGGGCCAGCAAAGAAAATAGAGTAACAGTGAAGAGTGGCTAAGGGGGGAGGATTTCTTCAGATAGCTAGTCAGTGAAGACCCGAGCTGGCAGCATGTGACAGAAACCAGCTGAAAAATGTGAAACAGGTGAAGGATAGTTTTAGGAAGCCAAGAGGTGCTGGCATCACAGAGTGGCCCAGGAGAACTGCAAGAAAGCAGGTGAGAAGGGTCCTGGTGCTTTTCGCCTTTTCAGGCACTCTTCTATATGAAAGGTTTGGAGAGAGAGAATAGTGTGTATTTGAAGGAACATGAGCTTAGAGGCATCCTAGGTCATTCATGTCAGGCATTTGTTGGCTGTGTAGAAACTCCTCAATTTATCTGAGGCCTATTCTTCTCAGTAGAGTAAGGAGTAATAACACCTCATGGGATTAAATTGTGATGATTAAGTGAGAGGATGAATTTAAAGCAGCTAACGTATTTCTTGAAACATGTGCTTAATGATAGTTATCTCGATCGGTCATGTGAAATACAGTTTTATTTAATAATGGTGAAATAATCACGTCTCTTGATACCCAGTTTTATTTAGAAGTTATACTTTGAACTTTTATCATGCAAAACATTTTAAGGGGTGCTAGACTGTTATTTTTGCAGTTAAATGGTGTATTTTGATAAGGTATCTGATGACAAAGTATGCTTATATGCATAACACTCTCAGATGGATTTTACTCACTTTAAATATTTTCTTCTTACAGATATGTACCTCTCATGACTGATAGGAAGAAACTAGTCATGGGCCAAAGGTCAAGATACTTCCCTGGGAAATGCTGCTGATGCTCCTTTACAAAGTCATATGATGAATGTTTGGTTTAAGAAAGATTTTCCTATTTAAGAGATTTTCATCTTGGAAATATATCAAGTGAAAATTATAGAGTCTTTTGGGAAACATTTTCCTCCTAATAAATTATACCTGTAATGGGCGACATGGCAAACAACTCAGTTGCATATGGTGGAGTAAAAAACTCTTTGAAGGAAGCTAATCACGATGGAGACTTTGGAATTACACTCGCAGAGCTGCGGGCCCTCATGGAGCTCAGGTCCACAGACGCATTACGGAAAATACAGGAAAGCTATGGAGACGTCTCTGGAATCTGCGCCAGGTTAAAAACATCTCCCAATGAAGGTGAGCTGTGTTACATCCCTCTTTAGTACTTTGTTCAGTGAGTCCTGTGATTGGCTCATAAAGAAGCATGCTCAAATTGTCTTAGCTGTTGTTTGATGATGCCATACTTTTTTAACATTTAAGGTGGTTTAGCTATCAGATTCGGAGAAGGCAATGGCACCCCACTCCAGTACTCTTGCCTGGAGAATCCCAGGGACAGAGGAACCTGATGGGCTGCAGTCCATGGGGTCTCAAAGAGTCGGACACGACTGAGCGACTTCACTTTCACTTTTCACTTTCACGCATTGGAGAAGGAAATGGCAACCCACTCCAGTGTTCTTGCCTGGAGAATCCCAGGGACAGGGGAGCCTGGTGGGCTGCCGTCTGTGGAGTCACACAGAGTCGGACACGACTGAAGCAACTTAGCAGCAGCAGCAGCAGCAGCAATCAGATTGGTGTAAAGTAACTTTAGATCAAAAAATAGTATTGCACAGTGATTTATTTTAAGTTGGTGGGAGGAAGGATTTTGTACTGTCACACATGTTGCTGCTTGTTTATTAAAGAGCATGGTTGTCTTTCCACTTGAGCTTTGGAGGGTGGAACCAGGCTTGGTAGTTCCCAGGAGATTCTGTAGAAATAAACCCTGCTCACTATCCTTCATTTTGCCAGGCAGCTTAAAATAGTTTTCACTGCCTGTAGCTGACTGAGTTGTTTTTTGTTGTTAAAAAAAAAAAAACCCTAAAACTTTAGCAATTTGTTCAGAAGGTACCAGAGCAAATGGAGTAGATTAGATGGCAATTTTTTATTTAGCAGACATTTCCTTTGATTAAAAATAGTTTTCAGTCTTAGAATTATATTCAATTTCCGTGTTCAAAGAAGTCTTCGGTTTTATAATCCTTGATTTGTAGTAAATTTCTTTTTGAGAAGCAGCAGAATTCGTTATAACTTCATTACATTATGATCTTTGAAGGGTTTTCAAAGGATGACCTTTTTTTTATACACTGATCATGTTAAACGTGAAATTAAGGTTAGGGATTTTCAGGGAGGCATTTCTACACACTGCAAAGGAAGCGGCAGGCAAATACATGAAGGTGAGTGTTTGGTGGTTACAGTTTATTTTAGTAAGAATAGGTGGTTAGTACTGTTAAAAGTTTAAAGGATATTAGTATATATCCTTTATATCTTTATGTAGAAAGGAGTATCTGTCTAAAGCCAGTTCTAGAGAAATCATTTTTCCGGAAGCATCTTATGCCGTGCCACTACTTGTGATAAATTTTGAGGTAATAGCAAAAAGTCATTTCCAAAATCGTCAAAGAATTTTAAATCATACCAAAAGATTCTTTGAAACCCTTATATAATTCTGTGTGAATTGCTCATTGTTTTAATGATGGGTAGTTACTTTAATTTTTCTGAGGAAGCTGATGTCAACATTCCCATTTCCTTAAAGGGCTTCCTCAGGTCACTTGGAGTATGTTCTTTTTTCTGTAAAGTCTTCCAGATGGTCTGGATCTTTTCCTCAAGTCAGAACCACTGGAGACATGGACTTCTCAGTTGCACCTTAAATATGCTGCACCATTTTAAGAGCTGCTTCAGGGAATCGAGAACAGACACATGGGCTTGAAGCAATGTAATATGACAAAATTGTAGCTTGTTCATTATGCAAGTCTTACTTTAAAGTTTCAGCTAGCTTCATATGGCTTTAGAGATTTGTTCATTGCTTGCACTATTTTCAGTTGGTTGATTCAGTAATTTAACCATCTGTGCTTAACTACATTTAATCTAAAACCTAATCATTGGATGTTTCGGCATCACCAAATTGATCAAAAGCATTAACATTTTTTAAAAACCCTCAGTATAACTGAAAGTGATACTGAACTTTACTTTGAAACCTGCCCTTAACTGCGCTTTCCCCAACCATAGCTCTGTGTTTCCCTACTATTAGTTACTCAGAACTTTTGTCTTCTCATAACTAAAAATCCCTCCGTGGTGTGTTATTTTTAATGGACTTAGTTTCTGTTTAGTTTGCACTGCAATTTCTTTTCTTCTCTTATTTCAGACAGTGCTCCTTCCGTTGATTTTGGTTTAATTACTGAAGTTTCTTAAATTAACTGAAAAGTTACACCTAATACATTAGTTTCTAAATTTAGGGGAAGGGAATGATTATGTACCTCTTTTATGACGTCGTGGAAGTTGTGGACAGTCTGTAGAAATATTCAACACTCAAAACTGTGTATGTTTTATTGCTGTTTTGTGCTATTAGATGAGTGAATGCCGTTTCCCCCTCATTTACTAGAACACTCTTGCTCACCTTTCTCCTAGTATAGTGAATTTAATTTTTGTCAAAATTTGTACAGACTTTTGTCTCCTACTCTTTATATATAGCTTGTCATTGTGAAGTATTCTTTTAAAGAATTTTATAAGCATTATATTTGTACTTGCACTCCTTATAAGAATAAATATAAACAAAAACAGCTTTCACAAGAATGTCATTTCCAAAGGAATAGTTCTAGTTTAATTTAGAAATAATTCACTCAGAAAGCTAATGAATATTTTGTCACTGATCAACTAGGCAAATGATAACAAGTGACTCATCACTGGGGAGGTTTTATGCCCGAGAAAAATGATCTAGACAATAAGTAGCCTTTTGTTAGTATGATCTGCTTATGATCATGGA
Source organism: Ovis canadensis (assembly GCF_042477335.2). Taxonomy (NCBI): domain Eukaryota; kingdom Metazoa; phylum Chordata; class Mammalia; order Artiodactyla; family Bovidae; genus Ovis; species Ovis canadensis. Next base: position 131,737,341 of record NC_091247.1, on the reverse strand, counting down.
AAGTGAGATAGAAATAGGATTCTTCAGCATACAGGAATTTTGTTTAGGTAAGACTGATGTTTATGTGTCCGTTTAGCTGTTTCATTCATTAATTTCTTCATTGATACATACAGCCTTTCATCAGATCTAGGTCATTGTCGTATATTTTATATAATCCCTAAAAAAGGAATTAGTGTTGGGAGTTGTAAGTGTATAATTAAATTACATTTCAATTTCAGAGATGTTAATACAAGGTAAGAATATGTGATCAGGCTTCCCTGGTGGCTCAGAGGGTAAAGCGTCTGCCTACAATGCGGGAGACCGGGGTTTGATTGTGTTTATTGGGTATCTTCTGTCTGATTGTCACTTTTCTAGGCTCTGGGCATATGCTTGCATGCTAAGTCGCTTCAGTCTTGTCAAACTCTTTGTGACACTGTGGACTGTAGCTGGCCAGCCTCCTCTGTCCATGGGATTCTCCAGGCAAGAATACTGGAGTGGGTTGCTGTTTCCTTCTCCAGGAGATCTTCCCAACTCAGGGATCAAACCTGTATGGTTCTTTACCACTGGCACTACCTGGGAAGCCCTCTGGGCGTACATCAATGAATAAAACAAAACTGAGTGCCTTATTTTTCCACCCGGGGAGACAAGTTCACAGGACAAATAAATGAGATGTGGGAAGAAAAAAAAAATGAGATGTGTGTTATGTTAGTGACATATGCCTAAGAGAAAACTAGAGAAGAAAAATAAAAAATATTAGGGGTGTAGATCTCAGATTGCTCTAAAGTCTGGAGGAACAGTTGAAGATGTTGAGAACAACACAGTGGTTTTTGTGCCAGCTTGGTAGTTCGCACTAAGAAATATTAACTTATCCTCACAATGACTCCATCCAACCTACAGCCCAAGAACCCACAGCACAGAAAGGTTAAGCAGCTTTGCTGAAGTCTTACAGCCTATAAGCCCAGAGGAAGGACTCAAACTTAGACATTCTAGCTGCAGAGAACATGCTTTTAACTGCTATCGTGTACTGCCTGTTGTAAAAGCTCACCTCATTCAGCGTGCATAAGAGTTGAGATACTGAGAATGGAGTATCTGTGTTCTCTCTTCACAACAGTTTTTTTTTTTTTTTTTAATGACAAGAATTACATAATGAAAAAAAAAGTGGGGGTTTATCAGTCAGTGTTTAAAATATGCCCTGCTAAGGAAGTTGTGTTTCTGTGCCTTCTCATTTGGCCTGCTAACTCACTGCTTGTTTTCTAGCAGCCTGGTACTTGACTGAGTTTGAACCTTACTGTTCATGTACTGATCAATAGGAAGTGTTTGAAGCCAGATGTGATTTTCGTATTAAAAACTTCCTCAGTTCAGTTCTGTCGCTCAGTTGTGTCCGACTCTGTGCAACCTCATGGACTAGTGGTTCTGATTGATCATCTTCACTCTTAAAAGAATTAGAACTATGAATTTCAGGGTAAACTGGAAATGTGAGTTATTCATATTTTTAGTTTTATCTGTTACCAAGCACCCAGCTTACAGTCTCCCCAGACTCCCAGAAAGAACTTTTATGCCAAAACAACCTTGTAACAAAGTAACCTCACTGTATAGTTGTCATTGCAGTTTTGTTCTTCTGTATCATTACTGTTTCCTTACAGTAACTTTCTCATTTCCTGTTCTAAACCTTCTCTCGCGATCTTTTTATTTTTACACTAGCTTTTGCTATCTTTTCCATTTTAATGTGTTCCTTGTGTTATCTATAGGATATTTTTTATTGGATGGTAGAATAGACTCTAGTAGTAAGATTTACAGAGTGCAGATCTCAGCCCTTGGTATCATTTTGTATTCGTAGCACTGTATTAAGCAAAGGATAAAAATCAGACAGTTACTGAATGGTCTTCTGTAAGAGGCATGGCTCTGTGGATTTATAAAGGATAGGAAAGCAGAAAGAGACACCAGGCTTCCTAAGGTGGGAGTTGCTAAAATTAGAAGAGAACAGAGGGGGAGAAAAAAGGAAATGAGGAAACAGTGGTAGAGAGAAACGAAAGTAGGCAAGGTAAGAAGCAGGGTAGCCAACTGCAGTTGTCCCTGGCTGACTGGTGTCTCCGTCGTGTTTCAGATGGCAGCTTCTGTTTGCACTTGCTGGCGATGAGGCTGTTGGTCACGTTGTGCTTTGACCATGTCTTCATGATGTAATATAACAAAACGGGCATTCACACATGGAAATGTATTTTAGCTCCCTAAAGAAGCCAGCCTTTGCCCAGGATAAATCCTTATTGACTTAGAGGCTGCTGCAGGAGCGCAGTGATTCCCTGATATACGTGTTTGGTGATGCCAGTCAGCACAGCCATTGTAGGCACTCAACAAGGATTTGCGTGGTGGTGATATGCCAGCCGCGTATGTTCTAATACTTGTATACAGTTACCAGTGAGGGTGTTCTGTTGATGATGCTGTGTGACCTAGTCCTAGAAATTTACTCCTGCTATGATAATTAGCGTACCCCAATTTTAAAATATAGAGAATTATACATTTAATACTTGCTCTGGTTACCAGTTTTCATTGCTTATGAGTTTGTTGAAGATAATTGCAATGCTGACTCCTCCTCAAATCTTGTAGCATATATATTATTTTGTAAGGTTGTACTCGATAGAGTCTGAAGCGGCATCGCGTTGTTCGTTTTTCCAGGTTCAGTTTTTTGAATATAATATTTCCTTCTCAGAGCCTTCTCTTCTGCTTTCATAACACTATGCTCTCAAGGTTTGCTTTTTCCTGTCTGACCGGTTTCATCCGCCTCCTGTGCTTTCCTTTCCATGTCGGCAGGCCTTGGGTTTCCGATCACGGGGCACTTGCCTCTTCATCTCTGCCTTCTCCCTGGGTGATGCTCTCCGCTTCTAAGACTTCCCATCTGACTCCGACATCCGTGGCACCGGTCCAGGCTTTTCTCGCAGGCTTTGGGGCCAAAAGCTCAGTTGCTAGTAGACATCTTCATTTCCCCAGCCTCTCCAAACTTTCCCTTCGGAAGGGATACTCCCCCACTCCCCCCCTCTCTGATGAAACTGTCACCCACCTTGCTAGGTAGACTCAACTTTGATAGGAGTCTTTCGCCTGTTCTTACTCACTGGGTCGACAAGACATGGAAATTCCGTGACTCCTGCCTCTTAACTCAAGGCGTCTGCTTCTCTAGCTCCCCACCACCCTGGTTGAGGCTGCTGTCTTTCTCTTGCATAATTCAGGTAACAGCATACTAACGGGTGTTTTTTCCTGTCTCCCTTCGCACTGCCTGTCACTTTCCTGCTGAAAGCTGGTGGAGGTGTTACACTTGCTCTTAGAATGAAGTTCAGACTTCTCACTTAGGTTAACAGATGTCTTTGGGGTCTGGCTCCTGCTTACTTCATCTCATCTCTTGTCTCCTCAGTGTTTGAGGCATAGCAAACTTTTCAGTTTTCTGAAATACTGTTGTGCCAAGCTCATTCTTATTCCCGGTCTTGTGATCTCTTCACCTTAAACATGCTACCTCACCCTTCCTGTGACTGTCTCTTAATCATTCCTGAGATCTCAGGTTTGGTATCTTATATTTCCCTTATCCACCCCAACTCCCTAAATTTGGATTCCAGTTCCTTTTGCTGGCTTCCGGTAACATCCTCACCACCCCCATCATTACTGCTTAACGCTCTGGGTTGTGATTAACTGATTGCTTGTCGGTCTGCCCCACCAAACTAGGAGTTCCTTGAAGGCAAGTGCCGGAGAAAGGCATCCCGTCTGACTCATTTCCCTTTGTATGTTTTTGCCTCTCCTTATCTGGCCTGCGGTTGGCGTTTAGGAACAAAGCCTGAGTTTGACTTCAGATAGTGATTCACTTAAATTTGAGGGGAGTCTCCTCCTTTTTTGAAATTGAGAATATGATGAGAGTATTGATCTGTTTTTCAAAAAGAATTGGCACAGATCTGCACATACTTTGTTGGTCTGCATCTTTTCCTGTGTTGCTGCTGTTGAGTCACTAAGTTGTGCCCAACTCTTTGCAACGCTGTGAACTGTAGCCCACCAGGCTTCTATGTCCATGGGATTTCCCAGGCAAGAATACCAGAGTGGGTTGCCGTTTCCTCCTCTAGGGGATCTTCCCAACTCAGGGCTCAAACCCGTGTCTCTTGCATTGGCAGGCGGATTCTTGACCTCTGTGCCACTTGGGAAGCTATGTTTTCCTGTGACCCTCACTAAAAAAAGGCATCGCTGTTCCACATACAGAACATACTCAGAAATGCTGACATCATCTCAAGCAGAAAATTTGAGATTAGGATGTGCTATGTATTAGCCATGACTCTCGGTTAAATCCATCTGCTTTCTCCATTTCAGTGCTTTTTCCTCTTCATTTTCTAAATTGAGACATGGTTTTATTAGCCTCAGCAGTTGGAATGCTACATTTTCTGGTAAAACATCAGTATCTTGATAGCGTTTGCATTTTTTCCCATAATATGTCTCTTTCAGATATACAGACAGTATTCTTGAGCCATTATCTATTCATAGAATGGTGGATCCAGACCCCGAAAGCATAAATTCTGAGGCTACTTTTGATAGGTTTTTAATCTGTTTTCAAATCTGTTTCCTCTTTGTGAAGCTAACTGGGCCATTGAAAGATCAATGCCTTGGCCTCATCGCTGCTCCACTACAATCTGTGGAGCCAATAGGTCTAGTCAGAAGAGTTCTCATTCTATCTGTCTGTTATTTTTTCTAAATGATTTGATACCATATCATCTATTTTTAAAGCTAGGACCGTGTAGTCTCATTACCAATTTCAACAGGGCTTACCTTTCTCTTCCCTACACAGTTTGCTTTTCTCCCTCCTCACAGTGGAAACGTCTTCCTATACGTGTAGCAGCCTGACACCCATGCCCTGGGTTCCATTCCCAACCCTGGCTTCTTCAGAGGTTTGCTCTAGATTAACTAGTCTGTGTCACCAGTGTGGTTGGTCATTTCCATTGCTAAATAGCTTGCCTTAATATCCGTCAGTTCAGTTCAGTTGCTCAGTCGTGTCCGACACTGAGACCCCATGAATCGCAGCATGCCAGGCCTCCCTGTCCCATCACCAACTCCCGGAGTTCACTCAGACTCACGTCCATCGAGTCGGTGATGCCATCCAGCCATCTCATCCTCTGTCGTCCCCTTCTCCTCCTGCCCCCAATCCCTCCCAGCATCAGAGTCTTTTCCAATGAGTCAACTTTTCGCATGAGGCGGCCAAAGTACTGGAGTTTCAGCTTTAACATCAGTCCTTCCAAAGAACACCCGGGACCAATCTCCTTCAGAATGGACTGGTTGGATCTCCTTGCAGTCCAAGGGACTCTCAAGAGTCTTCTCCAACACCACAGTTCAAAAGCATCAATTCTTCGGCGCACAGGTTATATCTGTCACTCATCTTTAAAAAAGCAGAATGATTTTATTTATCCATTTTGTAGTAAAGAGCAAGATAAAGCAGTAAAGCATTAAGGTAAAATGTGGCACTGAGGGCAGCAGCGTGGTGGTCCACCTCTGTGTGCATGTGTGTTCAGTCGTGTCCAGCTCTCCGCGACGCCATGAACTGCAGCCCGCCAGGCTCCTCTGCCGGTGGGATTTTCCAGGCAAGACTGCAGAGGTGGGTTGCCTTTTTTTTCCCCTTTACTCTGTTTCCTTGACTGCTCTATTTCTTGTCATTGCATCACATGCCTGGCAGTTACCTGTGCTCACTGTTTCCACTTAACTCATTCCCAGACTAGCCTCCATGCCGCCTCTTGGAGGTTCCTTATCAGTCATCAGCCCCCATCTAGTGAAGGCCAGTTGTCCAGTCTGTCTTCATTTTATTACACCTTCGCAACACCATTTGATATGATCGGCCACATCATCCTTTTTAAAAACTGGCTTTCTGTGGTACTCCATGAGCGTGTGTCTGTGTGTGTGTGTGTGTGTCCCCATTTCTTCGCAGTTGCCTTTGGTGTTTTGAGAACCCTCTCTGACCATCAAATGTTGGAGTGCTCCAAGGCTCCCACCTCAGTCTGGCTTCCTTCTTGTCAGTGGACTCTAGCTCTCCAGGGGCTGCCGTGAGGCCCATGGGTCCAGAATGATCTGTATAGTGAGATTCTCTGGCTCAGATCTCTCCCTGAGTTCTGAATGGATAACCAGCCATCTACCAGACATTTCCACCTGTTTGTTTAATAGGCATATCATGTTTAACCGTGTAAAGCAGAACCATGAACTCCTGCCTCCCTTTTTCTACCCAGTTCTGCTGTTCCCAAAGCCTGCCGTATCTTGATAAATGTCTCTATCTTCCATCCATTTAGGTGCACGGGCAGAAAAGAATCTAGGTATTGTGCTTTATCCTTCTGTTTTGTTTTTTTTTTTTTCCTGTCATCCTCATCCAGTCCTTCAGCAAGTTCTATCTGATTTCCGTACAAGATGCCTGGAAGATTCAGGGGCTCTGCCTCCGGTTTGGAAACCCGGAGCCACCCACCACCACCTCTCATTTTGTACCGTGGAGACCAGTGCTCTCCCGGCTGGTCTTCTCCTCCACTCCAGTTTGTCCTTCAGCCAATTTAAATGAGATTAGTTACCACTACCCTCCTGTGATGCCTCCTAGTGGTGTCCATTGCACTTAGAATAAATGCCAGTCCTCTCTCTATTATTTTAACTCTCCCTCTCTCCCTCCAGTGCAGTATAAGCGTGCTGAATGTAAGAGCTTTTTGTTCACCCTGACTTCTCAGCAAAGCACAACAGACAGTACCTGGGCGTAGTAAATATTCAGTAAATATCAGAGAGGGGGACAGACTGTTGCTGCAAAACTCTTAACTGGGTTCCGTAAGTTTGTTATTTTAACTTAATAGGAATCCGTTGTCCCCAAAATAGAGTTAGAACCTATAGTGTTCAATTTGTAACTTGTCTTCCTCCTTACTTAATTAACTGTTGCCCTGTAGTTTATGATTTATATACTTGGTACCTTCTTGGGTCCTCCCAAACAGTCTAGGTTTTACCAATAACTATTAGTTCTGCCCATCCCCCCAGCCCCAGCCCCAAAGGAGTAAGTGACTTGCCCAAGATTTCAGTAGGTTCACTGGAACCTAGGTCTTCTAATTCCTAAACCAGATAGCTTTGGCGGTTCAGTGTTCTAGGTGTGTGCTTGTATATGTGGGGGGAGCATAGAAGAATTATGCTAATCTTTGGATCAGTTGCTTTTTTACTTCCTGTATTCCCTCCAAGATAACATTTTAAAGCCATCTTTAGCTCTGTGGCTGTTCTTTTCAGCATTAACATAAAATATTGGCCCCTGTTACAACCAACATCATAAGTTAGGCCTTAATCAATGATTTTTATAGTTACAGTGGTGATATTTAAAACTGAGGTGTTGTATGTGATTGATGGTTGACTGTTCAGGGTAAGTTAAACTGATGGAACTAATATCTTCAAACATATTTCTTAGAAAAAAAGTGGAGACTAACACAGGGAAGGAACAAGAACCTTTTATTTTTGCTGTAATGGCATTAAAATATAAGACAGAACAAACCTACCCAGTATATAATAATCATTGCTTCATAAAAGAAAGACTGCTTAATTTGAAAAGCATTAGGCACATAATTTCAGGACATCTCAAAGCATAGTTCTTTAAAACAAATACATTTCGTTTGGTAGAAAACCTCACTGCATTGATTCCCTTCAGTTCAGTTCAGTTCAGTTGCTCAGTCCTGTCCGACTCTTAGCGACCCCGTGAATCGAAGCACGCCAGGCCTCCCTGTCCATCACCAGCTCCCGGAGTTTAAACCCCCAATTAAACCGTGGATGGCTGTTAACTCTCTGCAGCCAGGATTGGTGAAAGGATTGCTCTCACCTGAAGGAATAGCTTGTGAAATCCGAGTCATACTTTGCAAGCTTCCTCTCTCCCGCTACCTTTCCCCCAGACACTGTCAGCGCAGTCCTTCACCGTCTGTCTTTCCGCTGACTCTGACTCAGAGCCTCGAGCCCCGTGGAAGGTTTCAGTGGATGACTTCTGTCGTCAGAAATCTGAGGTGCTTTCCACACCGCCCAGTGTGGACCTGACTTTGTTATAGTTGCTAGTGGCAACCTTCTTTGGAAGCTTTTTGGTATCTTTAACAAGTAAATAAATAATGATAAACCAAAGTAAATCTTTAAAGCCCTGTATATACATTTCTCATTGTTGATTCTGACAGTGAGCTTGCTTTGTTCTCTCTTTACTCTCTGCCTGCCTCACATCCAGAATCGTAGCTAAAGCGAGCCGAGAGCTTTCCAGTGATCTGCTGCTCTCCTGAATTCTTCCCTGGCTGTTCTCCTAGAATGAGTTCTTGCCAAAAAACAAAGAGTTGAGGCTACTTCATTCTAGATTTAAATATATAATGATAAAAGTCCTGTCACCCCGGTATGTCTGTCCCCTTCTTCATTGTTCTTAAACTTGGGGAAAATGTCCTTCGTCGCTGCTGCTTCTGTTTCCCTGCCTCCATAATCATGTAAGCGTGGGCATCCTTTGCAGTAGCTAATTGGGATGTATCTAGGCTTGACAGGATCATCAGGATTAAATTAGAGGAGGACTAACTTGGTAGGTGAAGAAAAGGCAAATTTGATCATGCAGCTCTCTCTTTAACTTTCATAGCTTTCTAATTTCATGCTCTAGGCAGTAAATAGTATTTCCCACAAAATGTATCTTTTCCTTAACAGTGACAGTCAGTCAATAGCACTGCCTATTTCTCCAATTGAAAATAAATCCTAAAAGTCAAGCTTGAAGGAAAGGTCAACCTAAGTCTCCCAGTTTTTGTGATTTAAAAATCTTTTATCACTTGAATTAGAACTTTCAGAAGTTGTAAGGCTTATGATAGGTGAACTTTTCATTGTTCAGCAGAATGAAAGTAAAAAGAAAATTGCGCTTGTTAATTAAGATGCCATAAGTAAATCGAATAAACATGTTTATATACTTCCCTACTTTTGGAAGAAAAGTACAAGGAAAGATCAGGAAACTGTTTAATTCCAATCTAAAACTATCAAACATATCATTTCTGGTTCTCTAACAGCCTATATAGATGGTATAGGTAGTATGAACAAAAAGCAGCAGCTGGGAAAAGTGCAGTTTCTTAATTCAGCCTTGTGTTGTCTATTTAAAATATTTTCTTCAAGCACTGCACATGTTTTTTTGGTGATTTAGATTGCGTACAGTTAGTCTAACTCACAAGAAGAAACCATTTTGGCAAGGTCTTATATGCATTGTGTCCAAATGTAATGAATCTGTAAAGTGTAGAGAATGTGTTTTGAATAAAATATTTTCATTTGTAAGTAGTAAAACCGTTCACTGAAATTTCTTTCTTTTTACTAGGTTTAAGTGGAAACCCTGCAGATATAGAAAGAAGAGAAGCAGTATTTGGAAAGAATTTTATACCTCCTAAAAAGCCAAAAACCTTTCTTCAGCTAGTATGGGAAGCATTACAAGATGTCACTTTAATTATATTAGAAATTGCAGCCATAGTATCATTGGGCCTTTCTTTTTATCAACCTCCAGAAGGGGATAATGCACGTAAGTAAATTGGTAGGGGAGAAAAGACTGTTATGTGTGAAGTTCAGCTCATTTCCTTACTTGCTGCTAAGTCGCTTCAGTCGTGTCCGACTCTGTGCGACCCCATAGATGGCAGCCCACCAGGCTCCCCCATCCCTGGGATTCTCCAGGCAAGAACACTGGAGTGGGTTGCCATTTCCTTCTCCACATTTGCTTACTTAGTACGTAATAAAAATAGCAGGTCAGCATTTATTAAGTTTGCTGTATGCTAGAAATCATTCTAATAGTGCTTTTTAATAGTTCTCAAAATATATTACCTCAGATAGTTTTCCCAAGAGTCCTGTAAGATAGATAGTGTCATCTGCATTTTACAAGTGAGACACAGAGGTTAAGTAACTTGCCCACATACGCATATTCTGTGTCTGACAAGGAGCTAAGCATGTATATAAAGTGTTACGTGTCATGGTGGCTTTTAAGTTCTTTAGAACACTATTGTGAAATAATTAGTTTTTAATTTGGGGTGTTTTAAAAGAACCTTTTGGAAAATCATTATAAAAGCGAAATTTATTCTTTTCCCCAGGCTATGACTTTCCAAGTACTTTAAATATTGTATATATTTTATTGTTACGTGCATGATTTGGATAATTTCTTTACCGTCTTAGAAATGTTTACGCTACAAAGTATTCTGCTTAAGGAAACTTGGCTTTAACCTGTAGCTGCAGATGACTTTGTTTTTCTCCTATCTTTCTATGTCTTTCATTTCTTTTTTAAATTTCTTCTTTTTCTTTAGAGCAAATTATTTTAAATGGATTTTCCTGACAGTACTTTCTATATCTGATAGGAGATCTAGCTTGGTTTTGATCACTATATTTAAGGAGCTATAGGGTGAACCAGTGGTATTTTATATGTCAGGAGAATGATTCACCAAAATATTTTTGTTTGTGAAAGCTTCATTCTTCTGTCTTACAAGTTATGAAGAGTTATAATAAGTATTTGCTAACTTGGCTTAGGTAATCATTTAAATTAATTCTTCAAAGGTATGCCTAGAGCTCAAGTGAGAGAGAACTTCTTGGGGGCCGGGGGGCAGAGTGAGAGGAGACAGCTGGTCACAGAATAAGGACATTTGCCTGAGGCTGAAGTCTGTGTAGGTCAGGGTTTCTCAGAGTGGCACTGTTGACGTTTTGCACTGGAACATCATTGTCACCTGCTCATTGTACCATCGCCCAGTTGAGGCAAGTCAGAACATCTCCAAAGATAGCCAGCATCCTTTAAGGGGGCAGAAGTGCCTGGGGGTGAAAATCTCTGATGTAGATAAAAGAGGATTTGGCAACATTCTGGGCAATATTGAGCCAGATTATTTTTTAAACTTTTATTTGTTGAATAAATGGTACATACTTTAATGTTGAAAACTTAGAGGGAAAATGACATTTCAAAGGAAATTATATTTACTGAAAATTCCCACTGTTTAGAGATTACTGCTGTACCATTTTGAGATATATATATCCTCTGAGATGAAAAAAAATTTTTTTTAGTTGTCACTAATGGTGCTCATGTATGTGCATGTGTGCACAAGTGGGTGGGCGTGAGGATGTGTAAGTGTGTGTGTCTTTTTATCTGGAAAAGGAGGTGATACAGCTAACTTCTTCACTGCCGGGTTTACCCAGCTGTCATTGTAGAATATTTGGAATTGGTATTCTAGCCTTAAGTGAGTTAACAGATGATTAAAAACTTTTTACTTGTGACATTTTTTTCCCAGGACTGTAAGAAAACTGAAGAAAAATGTTTTCAGTGGGAGTGGGTTTTTTTATTCACAGAATCTGGACACATCTTGGAATTCACCCTGCTTCATTTGTACAGTGTAGTGACAGGCCCTTTTTCAGATTTGCTTATGGAGATAACTGGTGTTATATCCAACTGAGAAGATAATCTAGAGTTGTTGGTGTCTTCGGGCCATTTAAAGAGACTCAAGATCTATTAGAAGGTCTTAATAAACAATATAAAGATGTTTTTGCTCCGTGGTAAAAGTTATGTAGTGTTTGCACTTTTAAAAAATATGCTTTTATATGTATTTCATTTATCTTTTCATCGTATTTAACACTTAAGAAGTGGTGACTTGCTTAAAAGGAAATCCAGTAATTATAAATCTATAGTCATAGAAATCCAGATTATCAGAATTTCTTACTAGTGCTGTTTGGTATGAAAATAAGCACTATAACCCAGAAATCTGCAGCCCGTACAACTAGTGGTTCTCAGACTCCTTGGTCTCAGAACCCTTTTACACTCTCAAAGTACTGAGAACTCCAAAAGTTTTGATCATGTGAGTTACAGCAGTGGTATTTACTATATTCTAAATTAAAACCGAGAAATTTAAAAATATCAGTGCATTTAAAAATAATAAATATTGTTAGCATATAATTATACTTACTATAATTAATGAATGAAGTTTAAAATGTAGTGGTATTTTTAATTTCATTGTGCCTAGTTAATGTCTGGCTTAATTGAAGATAACTGGATTCTCAGCAGCGTCTGCAGTCATTGTGCTGTGTTTAGCTCATGTGGTTTTTGGAAAGTTTCACTCTACATTCATGAAATATGAGACAAACAGCATCTTAGTATTATTGTAAAAACAGTTTTGACCTTGAGGATCCCCCTCGAGTTCCTGAACAATACTTTGAGAACTTTTTTTTTGTGCTGTTCATATATACACTTCACGTATGACCCAAGAATCACATAGGGGATTTGAGAATGGCGTATTTGCCCTGTGATAGCATAGGCTGAATTCAAATGGTAAGTACCTCTCAGATAAATATATTTACAAGGGAGCACTTTTAGTAAAATTGGTATTTATTACTTTATTTATACTTGGACTTTACTGAAAACATCATCACTTTTTCTTCTATTTTCCACATATAACTGGTAAACTACAGCCCTTTCCTAACTTTGATTTTAGAGAATAATCTTTCCCTGCAGCTCCCTTAAAAGTTTGTAACGGTCATCAGTAGGAAAAGTATTCAATTTCTAGAAATACTTTACTACTGTCTACTTCTAGATCATTCTAACTTTGTGTGATATAAAGTAGAACTGTATATGAAATGAAATATGTCACTAACTGCTCTCTTTAGAAATGCTCAGTAGTTTAGTTAAAAATACATGTGCATGTGAGATTTAAAACTGAAAATTAAATAATTCTCTCACAGTTCCTTTCCTTTAACCTCAGTTTCACTGTCTTTAAACTTTTTTAGTTATTTACCCTATAAAGAAAAGATCTAAGTAAATGTCTCCAAATGATACATTTATGTTTTATATATATTTAAAGCTATATATAATGTAAGCATTTTAAAACATACAAAAATAGATTTAAAAGGTGAAAGCTTTAAATTTTTATATTTAGTAGCCATAAGACATCTTTATTGATGGCATGATTGAATGTATATTATTATATTTTATAATCTTGATTTGGCCTGATTTGGGTCTTAAGTTTGTTTTCTTTCAAAACTTGGTTTTAATGTCTCTCATAGGTGGGAAAAAACTCATAATGTTAAATAAATCCACGTAGAAAATTTTAGTGCACTCACTAAATCGTGATACTTATGATACATCCACCAGTTACATAAAAGTTTTTGTTGAAATATGACGGTAAATTTCTTCTTGTAAAGTACTGCATTATGTTTTTAACTAGTAAGAGCAAAGCCCCCTGCAGTGCTTTATTTCGAAGATTATATTTTAGCACTGCCTCCAAGTTGGTGAAAGTGGTCAATACAGTATTTCAGCCTTTCTCTGTTCTTGAGTTCAGATTTGCCAGATAAATCTGACTCAGAAAGCAATTCTCCTATCTTCTGGGCAGGGATGTAGGTAAGGATCAGCTGTCTTTACAGCTTCTGCTATTTAAAATACCAACCATAGATTCACTTAACTAGTTATTGTATGCAGTGATACATGGTTATTTGTTCAGCTTGAAAATAATCAAAATAGAAATTTCAGTATTTGAATGGCTAGGCTGGCCCATTCAGTAGACCATCTTGCCATCTCTTTTGGAGAACATACTTTATACCCCTTGATCACTGAATCCTACTGATGTTCACAGGGATATTTTTTATGATTGTTCACATCATCCCTTCCGTTTCACCCCAGTTGATTTTTCTCCAGTTTCTGTTTTCTCTTTATCTGTCCTACACACCTCTCACCAATTCATCTTTATTCAGCACCCTTGCACCTCAAGTCTCTCTTCAGTTATTCTCAGTATTCTGGAATATGTGTTAATGATTTCTAGTGTTGTGTTTACTTATTATTTTCTTGTGAATAATCCTTTTCCTGTTCTGCATGTCCTAAAAGAACCGATGACTTTCAGAGAGTTTCGTTCAACCCTCAGTAAGAATTAACTTTACATAGGAACACAGAAGAACATGTTCCATCATGTGAGTTTATAAATGACCAGAGTAAGCTTTCAGAAAACAATACTTGTCTTTACTGCATGTATATCTTCTCTGTTTTGTCTGTTTTATTTCTCAAAGTTTGGTCATGAGCCGCTGAATTGATTTTAGACTCACAAATAGACTATAGCCCAGGATCCAAAAGAGCGCTGTCCTTGCTCTTTCTTCACCATTCCTGACCCTGCAGTTGTGAGCTTTCTTTTTTCCCTCCTCCTGTCTTCTTCTAAACTCTTTTATGCTGAGTTTAATCTCTCTCTGCAGTTCTCATCCCTTAAAGCTACACGGCCAGCTCCCTTGTGTCATTTGGCTCCTGAATCAAATGTCACGGACACTTCAGAAGGGCCTCTGTTCACTTAACCATGATTAGCCTTCTTTTTTATTTGATAGCACATCATCATATTTTATTTTCTTCATGGCATTTGCAATATCTGAAATTAACTATTTGTGTTTTAGTAACTGAATTCTTCATATACTGTCCACACCTGCCAGTCTGAATATAGGTTCTCTAAGGAGAGAGAGCTTATATGTCTTATTCATCATCACATCCTTAGCTTCGAAAACAGTGTCTGGCACCGAGGGTAGGTGCTTAAATAGTTGAATTAATGAGCAGCACTTGGCTTAAAATTTTATCTTATGAAAGTTAAGCTTTTATCATACTTCAGTGGTGTTGATATGTCAAATAAGCGTGATTCATGGGTAACACATAATACTTAGTTTCTATATGTGGCTTGCCTACTGTATGTTATAATTAATAGCATTGGTTGAGGATGAACAAGTTTCAGCCACCTTCTTTATAAATGTCTTCTCATGTAATCCTTGCAACAACTCTGCAGTAAGTGGTGGTCTCCCTAACTTGACAGATGAAGAAACTGAGTCTCAAAAATAAGTAATTTGCCTCAGGTCGAGATTTAATCTTTCCAGTTTCCTCCCTCTTAACTAGCACCTTGGACTGCCTCCCTGTCCTGAAGATGAGAATCTTTGGAGGCAGAGAACTTGAAATTAACAGAGTTAGCATCGTCCTCACTGTGGAATGCTTTGAGTCAATAAGGTGTTCAGAGCTCTACGTAAAATTAACGGAACATATAAGCATCATAATTACATGTCTCTTGCCATCAATTCAGAATCTTTTTTGATAAGCATTTTCTTTCTTTCCAAATAGTTTGTGGAGACGTTTCTGTTGGAGAGGAAGAAGGTGAAGGTGAAACTGGTTGGATTGAAGGAGCGGCAATCCTCTTGTCAGTAGTGTGTGTGGTGTTAGTAACAGCTTTTAATGACTGGAGTAAGGAAAAGCAGTTTAGAGGTTTGCAGAGTCGAATTGAACAGGAACAGAAGTTCACAGTCATCAGGGGTGGTCAGGTCATTCAGATACCCGTAGCTGACATTACTGTTGGAGACATCGCTCAAGTGAAATATGGTAAGTAAAACAGGGCAGTCCATGTGACACGTGATATGATTTTATTGTAATCTTGTTCACAGCTTGGCTTACCATTATTATTTTGTTCTAGGTGATCTTCTTCCCGCTGATGGCATACTTATTCAAGGCAATGATCTTAAGATTGATGAAAGCTCTTTGACCGGTGAATCTGATCATGTTAAGAAGTCTTTAGATAAAGATCCCTTACTTTTATCAGGTATGAATTTCTTTTTAACTTTTAACTTTTTCCTCCTCCACGACTGTACACCCCTGTCGGTAGTTTCCCCCAAGAGCCAGTAATACAAAGAGGATTCTGTAGTTTGTATTAGCTTCTAGCCTTATAATCCTTAGAGAGTTTTTTTTGTAAGCTGGCAGAGACTTTAGAGATCTTTAAATTCAGAACTGTGTTTTATAAATGAGAAACTTGAGTCCAGAAAAACAGAAGAGTTGAGAGTCAGTGTTAATGTTCAGTTCAGTCCAGTCCAGTCACTCAGTCATGTCTGACTGTTTGCGACCCCATGAATCATAGCACACCAGGCCTCCCTGTCCATCACCATCTCCCGGAGTTCACTCAGACTCACCTCCATCAAGTCAAGGATGCCATACAGCCATCTCATCCTCTGTCATCCCTTTCTCCTCCTGCCCCCAATCCCTCCCAGCATCAGAGTCTTTTCCAATGAGTCAACTCTTCACATGAGGTGGCCAAAGTACTGAAGTTTCAGCTTTAGCATCATTCTTCCCAAAGAATACCCAGGGCTGATCTCCTTCAGAATGGACTGGTTGAATTTCCTTGCAGTCCAATGGACTCTCAAGAGTCTTCTCCAACACCACAGTTCAAAAGCATCAATTCTTCAGCGGTCAGGTGTTAATGTTAGTATAATGATAAAGTATAAACTTAATGATCTCTGTTGAATTGATCGGTTTTTCTGTGTCATATTTATTCTTCAGGCCTAGTAAAATATAAAATTAAAGAATGATTATGTGTTTAAAGCAAATTAATGCATTTTCTGTGATGATCTACATAAGACAAGTTTTCTGTTTTTAAAAAGCTCGTAAATTCCTTAAAGCTAGCCTAATCTCACTTCCTCATTTTAACTGCTGAGGAGTGAGTCTGAGACATTAACTATTTACCTAAGGTGATATGATTAATAGTAAATAGCTCCAAGAGTAGCACCACATCTACCAGACAGAGATGAATTTGCACAAGGTTAAGACATGTTCTGAAAATGGAAGGGTATGTATAGGTGCTGTCTGAAAAGGGGAAGTGTGTATCTACTTAGGAGGCTCTTGTAACAACTTAACTGTTGATAACTAGATCTGAGGTTAATTGAAAATGAAATGGAAGGGGTGATGAAAAAAATTACAAGCTGCCTTCTAAAGTGAAAAGAAACCAAAGTACCACAACTTGTCTCCAAAAGTATGCCAGTTCCTTAACTTTTGTTTTCCAGTTTCCTGTCTCAATTTTCTTGTATTCTTTATAGAATTTGCAAAATTGCTTGTAAAACATTTGTTTTAGGTATGTTTTTAGATTGAGTCACACTAGCATTTAGAGTAAGAACATGCTGCCTATTTGTCTTTAATTATCATTTTCAGATGTTAATAGAATGCTAACATTTCCTACATTCTAAGGAGATTCTGCTTATTTAACTGTTTAATACCTTGGCAGCTATGCTTTTTCACATCTTCTATGTGAACTTTATATTCTAATTGGTCGGACATGGTTTTACTCAACCCAAAGTCAAACCTGTGACAAGGGTCAGTTACGTTAGAATCACGACTATGGGGCACGTACCTAAGTTTAACTATTACCCTTTTGAAGATTTGTAACTGTGTTCCAAAAGGCTGATTGCAAAACATGTCGCCATTAAAAATCACAGTAATTTCATGTATGTACATTTATAAACACCATTATATATAGGGGGAAGGTTTCAGTTGTAATATAGACTTTCATTTCTATGAAAAAACTTGAGATTTGTATACTGTCAGTATCTTGCACTGCTAAGACCATTTATACTCCTTTAAGTTTTTCTTTATCTTGGTGTGCTTGAAATTCATTCCGGATAGAAATATCTTGGCTATATAATACCCTCTGTCCATGGAATTCTCCAGGCAAGAATACTGGCGTGGATTACCATTCCCTTCTCCAGGGGATCTTCCTGACCCAGGGATTGAACCTGGGTCTCCTGCATTGCAGGCAGATTCTTTACCATCTGAGTCACCAGGGAAGCCCGTATATTAAGCTTAACGTTACTTGTTTTGCTTATTCCTTGCCATACTTCTAAGAAACTGCATTTCATGTTAACCAAGTAAAATCTGTGACCTTTCCAAAGGAAAGAGAAGCTTGCTGGTCAGACCTAAACCATAGACTGACCAGGCCACAGTGTTTGGTGAACTGAGGCCGTCTCCCTTGTGTTTTTGCCACATGGACTTCATGGACTTTGCTGGCTGTACTTGTAGCTTATTCACGCCGTGCTTAGCTCTTAGCGTCTTAGGTTGACATCCTGTTACGGAACCTTGGTCCTTTTCTGTTTTAACAGAGATGGCTGCTGAGTTTTTGGAGACTCAGGTTCTCAACACACCAAGTATATACCAAGAAGGACTCGATAAATTTTCCATGTTTAAGAAAAGACTGAAATAACTTTCTGGAGTCCCTTATCATTGTACGGGTGGGAAAGTTTTTCTACATTTATTTCCCTCTTCCAAAAATGTACTGAAAACATGAAATGCATTTATTTTTAAATTTATTCTCATGATGCCATCTCTCACTGCTGTTCTTGGCTTTTTAAATTTAGATGGTTAAGAGCAGTTATTCCGTTAGCGGTGGGGGTATGACCAGAACAAACACTGTTTACTTTGCCTGAGCCTATTAGCGGCCAACATTTGATTATCTGTGGTAAAGATGAACATAACATAAATTGAAAATTGCTAAAGGCTAGAATTGGTAAAAGAAACTGTCTTCTACATTTAGTCCTTGCGCAGTATATTAAAAAGCAGAGACATTATTTTGTCAGCAAGGTCCATCTAGTCAAGGCTTTGGTTTTTCCAGTGGTCATGTATGGATGTGAGGGTTGGACTATAAAGAAAGCTGAGCACCAAAGAATTGATGCTTTTGAACTGTGGTGTTGGAGAAGACTCTTGAGAGTCCCTTGGACTGAAAGGAGATCCAACCAGTCCGTCCTAAAGGGGATCAATCCTGAGTGTTCATTGGAAGGCCTGATGTTGAAGCTGAAACTCCAATACTTTGGCCACCTGACCACCTGATTTGAAGAGCTGACTCATTTGAAAAGACCCTGATGCTGGGAAAGATTGGGGGCAGGAGGTGACGGGGACGACAGAGGATGAGATAGTTGGATGGCATCAGTGACTCAGTGGACATGAGTTTGAGTAAACTCCGGGAGTTGGTGATGGACCGGGAGGCCTGGGGTGCTGCAGTTCATGGGGTCACAGAGTCAGACATGACTGAGCAACTGAACTGAGCTGAACTTGCTCAATAAATATTGTTTCACTGTCCTTCATTTCTTGTTTCTCTTGCATTTTTGCTGGCATAGAAACTAATAATTAGGGAAATAGTCAGAATGTAGACTTTTTTTAAAAGCAAGAAATTCAAAGATTTAAAAATTCATATGGGATAAATTAGTAATTAATAGCCACATACAAATCCTTAAGTACTAGAGTAAGTACACATGCTTCACAATCTTAGTTTGCAAACAACAACTGAAGATTGATTTGTTACACAGGATGTTAGTAGGTGCTTCAGACCTGTCCTCCTGATGGTTGTGAAGTAGGAGATCAAATAAATAAGTGATAACTATAAAGAAGATTTTCAATATTTAAAGAAGAGTTTCAGTTTAGAAAGCTACTTAAAATTCACAAAAATATTAGAACATAGAGGTGGGCAGCCTTGTAGTAAGTAAAGCAAAGATGCAGAGGTGTGGCTGTACAGGTTGGAGGGCTGTGAGCAAGCTTAGCAGCATTACAAGGAGAATATGCCCTCTGTCCTCTGACAGAGCTGGATTGAATCTGCCTTGTCAGCTTGCAAGATTATTGTGAGGGACAGTCAGAATTCAGTCCGCGTTCCCATCTCTGCCCGCTAGCTTTTTGTAATGGAGTTTTATGTGAGAGTAATGGATGAAAAAATTTGGAAGGTGAATTGGTCTCCTTGTGGAGATTTTGGATTTTATGGAGTAGGCCATGTAGAGTCGGAAGTTTTGGAGCCATGAGAGGCTTGGATAAAATCACATTTGAGTAAGGTTAGACCTTTTTCAGGATGGACTGGAAAGGCAGAAGCTCACTAGGAAGCTGTTGAGTGATCAAGGTGGCTGGCATGACAGCCTGGGTTAGGGAGAGGTTGTGGGGTTGTCTTAGGGATACGGCGGTTGTTGCTGTGTAATCCTTTCGGTTCTAAGCATATTTCTCTCTAAGTGATGGCTTTCTCAGAGAAATGTCCCTAATGATAAAAACACAGTTATAATTTAAATACTGACCATTCACTGAACCCCTAGATTATACTTGATTCTCATTTTTAGAAAGTGTTCAGGTACTGTTATCCCCATCTGTGGACTGGTCATTGAGATGTTACACTTTGCCCCGTATCACAGGATAAATGAGTGGTAGAGTGGGTTTTGAACTCAGATGACATATTACGAACATAAAACCTGAAGCACAAGAACTTAGGCTTTATTTAATGTCTTACTGGATTTTAAAACCAAATTTTTTATTGTTATAGGTACTCATGTAATGGAAGGCTCTGGAAGAATGGTAGTTACTGCTGTAGGTATAAATTCTCAAACTGGAATTATCTTTACCTTGCTTGGAGCCGGAGGTGAAGAGGAAGAGAAGAAAGATGAGAAGAAAAAGGAAAAGAAAAGTAAGAATAGCAATATGCTATACGAATTGGTAATTGGAAATACAGCCGCTGGATTGTAATAACTCACCCAGTAAATACACTCTTTCATCAGGTTTTGATATAAAGAGTTCAAAGAGTTCGTTACCCAATGTAGTACTTTCAGGTGTTAGAATTGATAGAAGGGATTTTTTGTTTTAAGACTTAAGAGTTCATAAAAGGCTTTATGAAGACATCATCCCCTTTACCATAGTCAGACAAACTCAACACCTCCTTGAACACTTTGAAATCTCCCTGTCATTTTCATTTGTCTAGCAAAGTGAATTAAATTCCCAGTTCCTATTTACTTTTTTTTTAAACTACTTTCATATCAACTGTGATATGTCAGACATATGACATGTTGGCCTTATTGAACTTTTTCATCTTTTTCAAGTTTCCTATTGCTTAGGTAGCATCTTAGGTTGTTGGCTTTTAGACATAAGATCAAGACTTCACTTTGACACCTAGTATATTTGTCTTGTTCTATTCAGCCTGTTATTAGCTTATCAAGGTGTTAAAAATTTTAAACTTGATCCATTGTGTCTACTGTCCCTACATGAGATCTGTTATTAGTAAGCTTGATAACCATAGTTTATCCACAAGGATCTTATAAGAAGCTCTGTTACATAGGGAACTAGTTATCAGAATCACTTCATTGGGCAGTATGTCACTTTTTTAAAAAAGCCTTCCCTACTCTTTTAAATATTTACTGTACCACCATTTACTCCAGTTTTTCCTTTTAGGGCAACAGCAGTTTATTGAGGTTTAACCACTTAGATTTATTTCATCTTATTTAGGCTAGTAAGCCCATATTTTACTCACGCACATAAGTATTCTGAAGTCTTCTAAAATAAATGCTTGGCTGGCTATATCTACATCATTGCTTTTAATCTTTAGGTTAAATCTTTAGCTTTTATTCTTTGGGCTTTATCTTTAGCTGTAAAATCTTTCTTTCAAACAGAAACATGTTTGAAAAGCTCTGGCTGCGGGCAAGGGTGGCAGGCTCCACATTCTGGGTGTTTTCCTGTCCCACTCACAACAGTCCTCCATATGCCACCTTAAGGTTTCGTAAGGCAGAATAGAAGGCAGTTTAGAAACCAATAGTGGTGATACCCACCCCGCTGCAGTACTCTTGCCTGGAAAATCCCATGCATGGAGGAGCCTGGAAGGCTGCAGTCCATGGGGTCGCTGAGGGTCAGACACGACTGAGCGACTTCCCTTTCACTTTTCACTTTCATGCACTGGAGAAGGAAATGGCAGCCCACTCCAGTGTTCTTGCCTGGAGAATCCCAGGGATGGCGGAGCCTGGTGGGCTGCCATCTGTGGGATCACACAGAGTTGCACTCAATTGAAGCGACTTAGCAGCAGCAGTAGCAGCAGTGGTGATACCATTTATTGAGCACTTTATATGCATTATCTCAATAATCTAAGACTATCTTTTTTTTAATGATGAGTAGATTGAGTCTTATGCGGGTTATATAACTTGCTCCAGATTAAAGATTTTAGTTAGTGGCAGACCAATCCCACTTGTCAAACTCAAGAGTCTGTATTCTTAACAGTATGTTATATTGCATCCTAATTTTCAGGAGACTAAAGTCAACAGACCTTGTTAAAAAAAGAAAGGGAAGTTCATATCATGACCTTGTTCTTATTGACTCCAGTTTCTTTTCCAGTAAGCACCATTTTTTTTCTAAGTCCTATTATACACCTATTTTTATTAATGCAGTCAAGAGTATTCCTAGGAATTGGCATCTGACTGTCTACCATTTTTGATTCTTACCGGGTTTGCGCGTGTGTAAATTGCAGAGACCATTTTTTCATCTGTGGACTTTCAGCTCTTCTCCCATTCCTTTGAGTAAATTAATATTATATATTAGTATAATCCAGGGTAATCTGTTTCTGTTCCCTTCATAATCCGAAATGTGAATGTTTGGGCTCACTCCAGGCTTGGGCTCATCAAAGTAGCTAGGTATTCTGTTTCCCTTGCCTGTCTTGAGTATCTGTTCCTCTTTGACCATATTTGCTCCAGGTTTTCAAGTTTGAAGGAAGCACTCCTTGATGGATAAGTTCACCTTCCTCTTTGTCATTTTTATTATTAATATTATACGGCCTGCTCCAGACAGTAGACCCCTTCCTTCCTTGATTACTTTGTACTTCAGATGGTCTCATCTTTCTGCGTTCTTCTAATCTAAGCTAATTTAGGAATTACCCTTCCTGGTAGTCTCACTGACTGACTTTGTATTTGCATGCCCCAGTTTTACTTGCTTGCCTCTCCTCTCTGTTACACATACCAATTTGCTTCTCTTTCCCATCAAAGCTGTCCTGTGTGCCTGTGGTCTTCCTAGGGCACTCCTTCCCTCTCTACCTGTCTCTTTCCTACATTCTTAGGCTTACATCTATATTTAGTTTGAAAACCTTTGGCGATATTGCAGCATAAAAGAGTAAAATTTTATGGAGAAGTCAACCCAAATGTAATGCCCCAAATTGTTTTGGAATGTTCCCCCATGGTTAAGACCTAGGGAGAGACTGAGCCAGCAGGTCATGACAAGCCAAATGCTTTCTAATCTGTACACACACACACCCCGTTGTGTAACATTTCTGTTATAGAAATGTGAACTACCTTTGCATAATTTAGCATGGCTGTATTCATTTCTTTTGGAAAGCTTTAATTCCCGTTTTGTTCCTACAGATAAGAAACAAGATGGAGCTATTGAGAATCGCAACAAAGGTAAATTCAGGACGTTAAAAGTACACTTAGCTTATGCTTACTATAGCCAAAACTATTTCTCTTGTGTACTGTATTCATCCAAAAGTAGGATTCTTGTAGCAGAGAAAATTAACAACCTGTATTACTTGGGTGTATGTCTCTCTGGTCAGTGCCTGACTCATGTTGCCTTAACATTTTTGATATAAGATTTTAATTATGGCATGTGGTAGTAAATTTAGAAAGCTCCAGATGTAGGTAACTTTAAACTTAGACATTTCAAGCATTTTATCATTGGTTACTATGTGATTGCTGGCAGAAATGCATAAGTAACAAAATATGTAATGTGGATTTTTTGGCATCTATTTAAGTCTGTAAGCATATGTACATTTCTCGTTTGTATGGTCTCACATGATGTTCTACGTTATGGTTATAACTTATTGGGAGGAATTTATGGTGTTTGGAACGACACAGCACACAGGAGGAGAAATGATTGGGTGTTTAGCTCTTTTTTTTTTTAATTTTTTTTTTTTTTTTAAATTTTAAAATCTTTAATTCTTACATGGATTCCGGGTGTTTAGCTCTTTCAGGACCCCGTATTTCTTCTTATGCCTCATCTCTATTTCCTACCACAGCATTCTCAAATCTGGTACAAAGTTTCAAAACCTAGTGTCACTATTGCCTTATTTTCTCTGGGTAGGCACAGACATACACACTAAGGTAAATGTTTAAATCTTTGTGTTTCTATAAGAAATTGATTCCCCCCCCCCCCCCCAACACACACACCAAATTGCTTGAAAATGTTAACAGTTACGTGTGCACTTCAACATAGCAAAAGCCCAGGATGGCGCAGCCATGGAAATGCAGCCTTTGAAGAGTGAAGAAGGTGGAGATGGTGATGAGAAAGACAAAAAGAAAGCAAATTTGCCAAAAAAGGAAAAATCCGTTTTACAGGGGAAACTGACGAAACTAGCTGTTCAGATTGGCAAAGCAGGTATGATATTATAAGAAAATAAGATGTTTTGTTTTAAAATATGCTGACTTGCTATTTAAAAATATCTTTTGACGTACTTAAGACTGGAAATCATTGCTTTGTGAGTGGAAGGGGAGTTAATAATATTTTCAGTTTTATCTACAGTGTACCTTTTGAGTTATTAGAGAGTCTCATAATATTTTGAAACTTGGGAACTGTTATCATCATTTTATGTAGAGGGAGTGTCCTCTGTCAACTTGCTAATAAATAAATGGTCAGGTTAGGATTAGTGCTTAATCTACCCAATTCACAAGCCCATGAGCTTGTATCTGAATTTCTGGGCAAAATAGAGAGAGGGCTTACTCTATACAAATTACCGAGCTATATTTTAATAAAAAGAAACTTCACCACACATCTTCTCATCTTTTTATTGACTATGAAAAAAAATTAGGTAATGTGTTTTTCTAAAAATTGCAGTTTACTTAAATTGAGTGGAATACTTACAGCATCGCCCTGGTGAGATTGAAGTTATAAATTAAGAGTCATCACTAGAAAACACCTGTTAAATAGAACTACTCTTCAGGGGAAAATAAAACATAATGAAGAATTCACCTGCAGTGCAGGAGACTCGGTTCGATCCCTTGGTCGTGAAGATCCCCTGGAGAAGGAAATGGCAACCTACTCCAGTATTCTTGCCTGGGAAATCTCATGGACAGAGAAGCCTGTTGGGCTGTAGTCTGTGGAGTCACAAAAGAGACATAACTTAGCGACTGAACAACAATTCAAGCCACTTCCATTGCATCATTCTGTTACTTCCTGGGATTATCTCAGAAAAAGTTAAGATTTTACCTGTGTCCTCAGAAAGCTTATTATCTAGGAGATATTTGCTTTCTGTAATATTTAGCCAAATGTTAATACTGAATCATGCAGAAGTGGATGGCTTTAAGGTGGTGATGGTGTTTTAATAAACATCAGATTGGATTATTAGTTCCAGATATGTGGACATGCCTTATTTTGCAATATTCATTTATAAGGAGATTAAACACCCCACAAAATGGAAAGGTAAATGATTTGTAATACGTGATTAGCTCTTGGTTTTCTTAATGAAAAAATTAATTTCAGTAATTTGTGTTTTTCATTAAAAAACATAGAGTTGAATATTTAATTCTAGGTCTCCCCATTGATCAGATCCTTACCAATTTCTCTTTTGTCATTAAGCAGCTTATGCTACACTTTTGGTATTTCCTTGTCATTGCTTGTTATTTTGTCTCAGCTTTAGCAAAAGACCGAAGATGCAGTTAAGTCTAGAAAAGAATCATAAACACTTTTTTCCAGTTCTCCTAGTCAGAAGCAGAACTTAAATCTAACAATGTCAAGGGATGAGTTAGGTGCAAAAGAGTAGGTAACAGTTTCTCAGAGAAATTAAATATCACCAAAGGAGTTATGATTCTTCGAGTGGCTAATATGTAACTGACAGTGAGTCGTGTCTGGAATATTTAATGATTGCATTTTCCTTCTTTTTGTGTGCTGAAAGGTTTGTTGATGTCTGCCATCACAGTTATCATTCTTGTCTTATATTTTGTGATTGATACCTTCTGGGTTCAGAAGAGACCATGGCTTGCTGAGTGCACACCGATTTACATACAGTATTTTGTAAAGTTCTTCATTATTGGAGTTACGGTTTTGGTGGTGGCAGTACCAGAAGGTCTGCCCCTTGCAGTCACTATCTCACTAGCTTATTCAGTCAAGGTAAGCGGAAAAGACTTATGCACGACTGCCCTTTTCCTTTTGGGTTCTGAAAGTTGGAGACTTCCCTAAATTTGCACTGCTTCCTTTAGAAATTCTGTTGTTGGTCCCCTCCTCCTCTCCCCAGTTGAAGATCTCTGCACCGAGGCCTATACATGCCTGAAAGGGCAGCCTTGACACAGAGCTAAGCAGAACTCCACTGGGAAAGTTCTAGCTTACGTTTCCGCATACGATAGTTAAGATGTCCAGTCCCCTTCTGTTTCCCATCTGTAAAATTGAAGTAAGCGTGTTTGTCATTTGCCTGTGGGACAAGAGCAGAGCGGTTGACCTGCCTCCAACAATCTCAGGCCTCCTTGTTGGACCCTCATGACCCCACGGTCCTGCCTTCACATGGGAGGCAGATTCATGTTTCTAAAAAATAATTCAGATCGTTTTTGTTTCTTGTGTAAAAACCCTCCAGTGGCTTCTCATCAGAATGAGATCCAGGGTCCCTCGCCGTGGCCTGCACGGCCTGCCTGGTCTGCCCAATCTCTCTTTCTTCTCCTGTTCATCTCCCACATCTTTCTCCCACTCTGGTCCAGCCTCACCAGCCTTCCTGCTGTTTCTCAAAAACTCCAGCCCTCTTCTCCCTTTTGGACCTGTGTGCTCCTTTCTTTGAATCAGCAGCTCTCTAACTTTACTCAGCTCTCTTCACATGTTACTGTCTCCGACCACTCCGTGTACAGTAATACAGTCCTTCTGTTCTCAAAGTAGAATGCTGAAAAAATGAGCTTGGATGTTTTTGCTGACTGCTGTTTTACTTAAACGAATATTCTGTTTGAAGATTATTAATTCTTTTTATCAGTTTTATATCCTAAATGGTAAAAGCAAATTGGATTTTAAAAGAGTTAGCCTGGACAGTTTTTGTTTTTTTTTTTTTAACAGTAACATTGTGTTCATTTCTGCCATACAGCAGCACAAATCAGCCATATTTATATATATATCCCTTCCTTCTTGAGCCTCCCTCCCTTCCCCCCACCCTACCCCTCTAGGTCATCACAGAGCACCAGGCTGGGCTCCCCGTGTTATATAGCAGTTTCTTGCCAACTATCCACTTTATGCACAGGAGAGTATGTTTGTTGATACTACTTTTTCCACTCGCCCCACTTGCTCTCTCCCCCACTGTGTCTACAGGTTCATTCCCTACATCTGCCTCTCCGTTCTTTCCCTGCAAATAGGTTCATCAATACCATTTTTCTAGATTCCATATATATGCATTAATATACTGTATTTGTTTTTCTCTTTTGGACTGACTTACCCTGTATAACAAGCTCTAGGCTCATCCGCTTGCCTGGAACTAACTCAAATTCGTTCTTTTTTATGGCTGCATGATATTCCATTGTATGTGTGCACCCCATCTTCTTTATCCATTCATCTGTTGATGGACATCTAGCTTGCTTACAGGTCTTCAGCCTGGACAGTTTTGATCTTTCTTTCAAAATGGCTTCACACATAAAATTCTACCTAACGAAAGAATGCCGCTTTTGTCAATTTTCTAATGTTAATTAGTATTCTTCCTAAGTAGCATTGATGGCAGAAAGCAAGACAAAGTAATTAATCATAGTTTCTGCTCTAGCGCTCTCATCTTCTGTGTTCCCAAGAATTTTCAGCAGACCTGTCTTGATAAGAATATTTTGGGGCTTCCTGTTTAAGTTTATATTCAAGCATTTCACATCTTTTGTTTCAAAAATGAAGTGGTAAATGTATCAAAGGAATAGTGAGATACAATCTGTTCATCTACTTGATATCTTAAAATAATTAGAAACAATTGAGGGTAGATGTAAGTTTTAGACACATAGGTAAAATCATTTTATTGGTACTGAAATTAGCTCATTTTGAGTAGTCATTAATGATACTGATTTTTCAGTTGATCAAAAAGATATAGGCAGAATTGATTTGCATTCCTGTGACAGAAAATGAGTAGGAGCATTTTGACTGTTGTTCTTTAAGCTCTCATTAAATGTTTCTTTAGCCCAAACGTTACCTCTTTCCTTTTCACTGAGCCGTCGTCCTTATGGCTCCTCTGTTAGTGTTTTGCAAAACTGAACACCTTTTTTTTTTTTTGCTGCAGAACTTTCTTTTAATCGTTAGTATTAACGCAGATCGCAGTAATCTTCCTTCCCCAAACTTACTTCAAGGAACCAGTTTCTTGCAATATCTTGCACATCAGTGGACACAGAACATACTTCGTAAAATAACTCTTTGCATTTTTTAACCCATTCCAGTTAACGTTTCAGGAATCAGTTATTAAGCATTTTAGCCTAAATGCCTTTTGGAACTACAGTAAAACTCATTTTCTTTAGAAACTTATCTTTTTCTTGTAAATAAGAGGAAGGGATGATCCTAAGGATGAGAATACCAGTGTATCACCATTTGGAGAAGATAAAAGTGACCCTTGCTGGTTTTGATATGTTACTTCAATCTATCAGAGTCAAAAAGAAAAAAAAGAAAATTCAGGCAACTACATGCCCACAAATTCTATATTTTAACTGATAAAAGCTACTTTTTTCTTATTGACTGATTGAAGAATCTTTTGTTTTCCACTTAACAAGGAGACTTAAACCTTACATGTAAATACACTGTTACATGGCTGTGAGTACAAATTGTCATTGCTCTTAGAATTTGAGGATGCTTCCTAGAAGCTGTTGGAGGCATGTCAACATGATTTGCATGTGGATATCTGCCTTCATTTACTAGACTATGTTATGTAGTGGGAAACTTATTGAAGCCACAGAAAGCTAGTACTTTGTTTAGCTTATTTGAATAGGCCATTTATATTAAATTCTTCCAATATTAAATCGGTGCTTTATACTATGTATCCAAGTAAAGTTGGGAGTTATAGTTCTGATTTTAAAGCAGTTTACAATCATTTTGATATAATGAGGTCATTGGTTTTATGTGTAGCTTAACTACCTCTTTTTTTTGTCACTGTAGAAAATGATGAAAGATAATAATTTAGTAAGACATCTGGATGCTTGTGAAACCATGGGAAATGCTACAGCTATTTGTTCAGATAAGACAGGAACATTGACAATGAACCGAATGACAGTTGTTCAAGCTTACATAAATGAAAAACATTATAAAAAGATTCCTGACCCAGAAGCTATTCCACCAAATATTTTGTCCTATCTTGTAACAGGAATTTCTGTGAATTGTGCTTATACATCAAAAATATTGGTAAGGTTTCTTTAATAATTTATTTATGAAAACTAATTTTTCCATTTGTGATGATTTGCCTATATGTCGTTCTTAAGCCCTATCACTATTATTTATAAATTGAAGAAATGTGTTAAGTTTTTAAATAAGATTTGTTGATCAGTGTATATATTATGTTTACTTATATTTTTCTTCTATATTTTGAATTTTCTGTGTTTAGAAATGTTTAGAAACTTTTGAGCCACATAATCAGAATAAGTCCTCAATTCAAAATTTCTACTTCATTCATTTTGTGAAAGACTAGGCTATCTTACTGTAGAAAGTCAACTTTCAATTTCCTGGAGCAAATTTTGAAACCAGATTTTAACTTACTATGTGTCATATATGCTTGCTATAGGCTCTGTTTGATTTCTCAGTAGATCGTACCTATAAGGTGATTCTTAAACCTTTGGCACTAACTGAATAAAGTAACTCTAGACTTGTGGTGCCTTAGAATAAACTATTTTTAACTTTGCACATTTAAAAAGTTTTATTTATAACATAAAGCATGAGATTGTTATGTGTTCTAGACTTATGGATGAAGACCATAAACGCAGTTAATATTGCATGAATTGGATTATTGGACTGGAAAGCTATGAGATCTTGGTTCTGCATCTAGCTTTGTCTTTTCCTAGCTGAAAGCCTAAGCTTTACTTTCTTCAGTTGTTAAGTGAAGATGGTTTTATCTGCCCTTCATACTGTTGTGATTACAGAAGGAGGTATTTGTGAAGATACTCTGAAGGAAATAAAGGTTTTATATGTATTTAAGGCAACTATATTTTAATGACTGTAATTTTAAGCCATAAAAAATGGTAAAGTAGATTTAATTTTGAACTATTTAATACAAACTTTTATGAAAACAAGAGAAAAGGAAGGGAATTAAAATTTATTAAGTCCTGTATGTATCAGGCTGCATGAATCACAAGCCAGAATCAAGATTTCTGGGAGAAATATTAGCAGCCTCAGATATGCAGGTGATAGCACTGTAATGGCAGAAAGTGAAGAGGGACTAAAGAACCTCCTGATGAAGGTGAAAGAGGAGAGTGAAAAAGCTGACTTAAAACTCAGTGTGCAAAAAACTAAGATACAATATATGGTCCCATCACTTCATGGCAAATAGAAAGGGAAAAAGTAGAAGCAGTAACAGATTTTATCTTGTTGAACTCCAAAATCACTGCAGATGGTGACTGCAGCCCTGAAATTAAAACACACTGGCTACTTGGAAGGGAAGTTATGACAATCCCAGACAGTGTATTAAAAAGCAGAGGGATCACTTTGCTGATAAAGGTCCATATAGTCAAAGCTATGGTTTTTCCAGTAGTCATGTGTGGATGTGAAAGTTGGACTATAAATAAAGCTGAGCACCAAAGAGTTGATGCTTTTGAACTACGGTGTTGGAGAGGACTCTTAAGAGTCCCTTGGACTGCAAGCAGATCAAACTAGTCAGTCAATCCTAAAGGAAATCAACTCTGAATATTCATTGGAAGGACTGATGCTGAAGCTAAATCTCCAATATTTTGGCCACCTGATGTGAAGCGCCAGCTCACTGGAAAAGACCCTGATCCTGGGAAAGACTGAAGGCAAAAGGAGAAGCGAATGAAAGAGGATGAGATGGTTAGATAGCATCACCAACTCAATAGACATGCATTTGAGCAAAGTGTGGGAGAAAGTGTAAAAGACAGGGAAGCCTGGCATGCTACAGTCCATGGGATTGCAGAGTCACACATGACTTAGTGACTGAACAACAGCAGCATGTGTCAGGAACCAACTTTAAACTTTACTTGACTTACCTCATTTAATTCTTGGATGCTCCTGTTGTCCTGGTGTTGAAGCCAAAAACCGTGGCAGTTGAGTTAACTTGCCAGAAATTCACACAGCTAGTAATTGGCAGGGCTGAGAGCGGAATCCACGTTATTTTTGCCCCAGACCTTCCTTCAGCCTTTCTTTTTCTATGTTCCTCTTTGAAATGCTGATACTAATAGAAGTTTCCTATATGATTTTGCTTAGAATGTCTCGTTCTGCTTTGCATTCTAAATTAAACTGTATGGTACTAGCTTCTAAACCTTTTTCTCTTATAGCCACCAGAGAAAGAGGGTGGATTACCTCGTCATGTTGGTAATAAAACTGAATGTGCCTTGTTGGGACTTCTTTTGGATTTAAAGCGGGATTATCAGGATGTTAGAAATGAAATACCAGAAGAAGCACTATACAAAGTCTACACCTTCAATTCTGTCAGAAAGTCCATGAGCACTGTCCTGAAAAATGCAGATGGAAGTTACCGAATATTCAGCAAGGGTGCATCTGAGATAATTCTGAAAAAGTAAGAGTAAAATGCTTAGATGAATAAACTTCTCACTGTGGTCACCTTACGGAATACCTACCCTGTTGTTACTGTTGATGCTTTCTTTTTGTGAACGTCAGGCATTTCTAGGACCTTACGAGTTTATTAGTGTAATTTAATGGTATTGATCTTTTGTCCAGGGTATTCTGCCATTCTCATACTCCAGCTTTTATTTCTTAGTATTCTTCTACAGGGAAAATAAGCCCATTATATTCCATCTGTATGGTTTAGCAAAATGAACACTGATATTTGTTCTTAGGCATGTTGAGTCCATTGCTGTATAGGATCACAAAAAATAAAAGCCTCCTGGGAAGAAAAATTCATGGTCATGTCTTCTATACGGCATTGTAGATAGTGATGAGTGAATTATACATTAGTTTTTAGAATAATAAAGCATTAAAACTTGATCTTGAGGCTCCTCCTTTTATATCAGAGTGAGGTTTTATCATACTTAATGCTACTGCATTGTTGTATTTAAATACCTGCTCTCATTTTGGATGGTAATCTTTTTTTTTTTTTCGTACTGTCCATATTACAGGCCAGTGGCCCCACTTTTGACGTCACATGTTTAAATATAATTTTCCTAATGCTTATCTGTTATTACAAGCATTGAAATTATTTTGACTTTTTTTTTTTTAATTCCAGTAGAAAACTTTTGTAAAAAATTGAGGAATTCTGGAAAATTAGAACTCACTTGAAATTGCAATATTTAAAATATTTCCATTTTAGTTTGCTTATAAATGGATTATAATCCAATGTTATAACATTGGATTATAATCGGCAGATTATAATCTCACGGATTAAGAGAAAAATACATAAATGTTAATGCAAAATATGACAGATGCACACAAAATTTTAAGCTGAGAGATCATACTATGAAGGGTGTAGCATTTAAGACAGGTTTTGGTATGAAGTTAGAACGTGAAGGTGAAGGAGGCCGCATTGGAGGGAAGGAGGTGAGAATGTGCAGACCATGTTGGGGGAATAGCGAATAGTCGTACAGTTCAGCTGAGTGGTGCTGGGCTTTTGTGACACATAGGACTTCTTTCTTCCCTTTACATGTGCTTGGTTATCTGACTTCCCTGAAGTGTGAGTTATCTTGTTTCTGAGGCTTGTTGGGAAGCAGGTAGATGGATGGAGGAGATTTTTGAGTCAAAACTAGTCAGGTAGTGGCTCTGTTGCAACTCATTAGCTTTGAGATCTTCCTTTAGCTTCCATTTTTACTTCACTAAAAAAAGAGGATAATGACCCTGAATTCCAAGACAGTGAGATAAAACAATGCATGTGAAACATCTCACATGCAGTATGCTAAGTAGACAGTATTCTTCTCACAGTGAAATTTACATTTTGTTGTGGAGGCTCTTAAATTCTAGACTCAGCAGTTAAAACAGTTAAGTAGGCCAGATAATGCAGCTAAAGAACTTTTTTCATCAGGTAGCAGAGTGAGCAAAAAAACTGTGGAATTGAGGATAATTCTTGCATCAGGGAATAAGGTGGGTTGGGAGGAGGGGAAAGGATGGGCTGGAGACTGATATCAATTGAAAGGCTATTACAGCAGCTTTAGCTCCAAGTAAGAGCAAGAAGAAGCAGGGGCAATAGGAAGAAGAGGAAATATTCAGAAGACTGTTCAGAGGACAAGTACATAGGACTTGGGAGCTAATACTATATAGATGACGAGGAAAAGAGTTTAGACTTCCCATTGAAATTACTGGTAGTAATGTTGATATATATTCAATGGTCAGTGAGGAGATGACCTGTAGTCTCGCCTGCAGTCAATTTAAGGTACTGGTACAACATCTGAGTGGACTCTTAGGATGGGAAAACAGTCAGAACAGAAGAGGGGGATTTGGGAATCACTTTCCTAGAAGCAGGAAGCAGTGGCATCACCAAGCAGGAAGAACAAGAGAGGCAACGTGAAAACCTTTCGGTAGGGAAGTATATACAGTTTTATGTATGCAAGTTTTATTTATTACATTGTTAAAAGGTTGTAGTTCATTTCACTGAAACAAACTATTTTGGCATTATCTTTCATTCTAATAGAAGGCTTATTTTAACAGTAAGTTACTTTTTTCTTTCATGGTTAAAACAATATAGGTGATGAAACAACATCTCAGGTAAGGGGTTGATTGAACGTGGCTTTTTACTTTAAAAGAAGGACATATGTGGCGATTTTGTGTTACTTAAGACTAATATCTAAATCTATACCAAAATGTTCAGGTATGTAGTTTATTCTTCTCTGCCACTAGGGGTTTTTGGTGAAAATTTTAAAGCCCTGCATTTCCTAAAGAGAAGTTTTAAAAATATCTTCAGCAACTGATTCAATGAAGAATGATCAAAGGAGAACTATAAAAAGAGAACTGTTTTGTAAAGGGGAGAGTGGAAAGTAAATATGGTTGAAGCCTGTAAAAACGCAACATACATAGTTCTCTGAATTCCCAATAATCAGATTACGTGAACTCTAGCCCATCCAAGTCACTTAAATGGCATTGACTATTGTCTTTGTTAATTATTGATGTTTGGATTCAACATTTCCTTATAGGTGTTTCAAAATCTTGAGTGCTAATGGTGAGGCAAAAGTATTCAGACCAAGGGACCGTGATGATATTGTAAAAACTGTGATTGAACCGATGGCATCAGAAGGCTTGAGAACCATATGTCTTGCATTCAGAGATTTCCCAGCAGGAGAACCAGAACCAGAGTGGGATAATGAAAATGATATTGTCACCGGCCTTACATGCATTGCTGTTGTGGGGATTGAAGATCCTGTGAGACCTGAGGTGGTGAAACGTTCTGTGTTCTGCATGTGCAGAAGGCACTAACTGTAACCGGTTTTCTAGTAAAATTCTTAGCCTTTGTGATTTTCTTTCCAATGTGAATCCAAGATGAGTGAAATAATAGTACTTGGGATGCATGTGCTGCCTATTTATGGTTTTTAATTCAGTAACTGCTCTTTGGGACCCTCCATGTTTATATAGCACCATAACCAGTGCCTTGAACTCAGCAGGTTTTTTCCCATTGATACTTATATTAAATTATATAGTATACACCTTAAAGTTATCTGTGTTCATGCTCTGTGGTCCAGCACTGTCCAGTAGGACTTTCTGCAACCATGGAATTGTCCTATGTTGTTCCATATCACAGCCACCAGCCACATGTGACTACTGAGCTTTTGAACTGTGGCTAGTTCAACTGAAAAACGGAATGAAAAAAAATTTTTTTTCAATTTAAGCATCTTGCTACCATATTGGACAGTCCGCAGCTCTAGACTTTGCTTTTTTTCTTAGTTTCTTTTTTTTAAAGTTTATTGAGCAATAACTTTTTTAAGGT
This sequence comes from Ovis canadensis, assembly GCF_042477335.2. Classification (NCBI taxonomy): domain Eukaryota; kingdom Metazoa; phylum Chordata; class Mammalia; order Artiodactyla; family Bovidae; genus Ovis; species Ovis canadensis. The sequence continues at coordinate 131,702,815 of NC_091247.1, read as the reverse complement.
TATTGAGACTATACGAGGATACTGGAGACATAAAGATTTTTGAGATCTCATTCCTAGCCTCAAAGAAGTCACTGTCCTGGATGGGAGTGGACAAATACATAGTTATGACCAGCATATTAGTACACAGATACATATGGAAAGCATGTTATATGAGCACAGAACTTGAGCCCCCAGCCTTTTAAAGCAATAACGTTTAATGCCTTCTTACTGGGTGCCAGCTATTGTGCTTAGTGCTTTACGTGTATTATTTTACTTAATATTCACCTCTGAGCTATAAGTATTATAACTTACAGAAAGATGAAGAAAAAAATTGAGATTTATAGAAGTTAGCTGTAAACCATAGAGCTAGTATGTTCAAACCTAGCTCTCCTTAAGCTATGTGTGCTTAAAAATCCACTGTGCTATATTAACCCTGAGAGGTGTCAAGTAACTAACTTCCCAGAGATTACCTGATGTGAGTCTTACAGGATGAAGAGGTATTAGCCAGACCGAGAGAGAGAGAGGAAAGCACATTTGAGCAAAAAAGCAACATGAATAAAAAGCACAAAGGCAGAAAAAGCTTTTGTTCAGTAACTATCATCAATTGTTTCAGCACCCAATATGTAATACCAGGCAGTCATCTAGGAACTGGAAATACTGTAGTAAACACAATAATTATGAAACTTATACTCTAGAGAGGTAACACAACAGATGAAATGAGAGGTACTCAGTTGCCAAGTGAAAACGCTTCTATAAGGAATAAGACTTGGTCCCTGCCATCATAGGCCTTCTAATCTAGTTGGCGTGGGGTATGAGGGGGCATCAACTCTGACTAGTACAAGTGAAATAAGGGCCATAAAGAATATGCACAGAGTGATAAAGATAACAGAGACCCCACGTTAAAGACTTCTGAGGATTTAACATTGAAGTTGAGTTCTGATGGCTAGAAGTGAGCCAACCATGTTAAGTAGATGCAAGAACAGTATTCCAGGAAAAGGGGACAAAAAATACAGGAGCCTTAAGGCAAGAAAAAAGATAGCGCTAAGTCATGTCCGACTCTTGCGATACCGTGAACTGGAGCCTGCCAGGTTCCTATGTCCATGGGATTCTCCAGGCAAGAATACTGGAGTGGGTTGCCATTTCTTTTTCCAGAGGAACTTCCTGACCCAGATATTGAACCCAGGTCTCCCACATTGCAGGCAGATGCTTTGCCGACTGAGCTATGCAGGAAGTATTTAGTTTTTTGAATATAGAAAGGAGGGCAGTGTGGCTGTAAGCCTGAACAAGAAAGGGCATATGAGATTATCTTTGGCCTTACCAGGCAGTAAGGGCTCTGAATTGTATTCTGAAATGCAGTGGGAAGTCATTGAAGAAATTCAGGCTGGGAAGTGACATGATTCATGTTAAAATTGTACACGGAGTACTCTAAGAAATAGAAAAGTGGACACAGAGAACCCAATGAGCTGATTGCAGTGATCTCAGACAGAGATGATCATGGCTTAGTACTTCAGCTGCGCCAGGGAAGTTGGAAGGAAAAGTTTGATTTCAAAGGAAATGGAGGTAGAACTGCTAGATATTCATATGTTGGATTTGGATAGATCTATCTGACATTGTGGAGGTGTCCGAAAGAGCCAGTTATATGTCAAGTAGACATTTGGAACTAGAAGCCTGAAGGTGAACTAGGCAAGAGAATCTCTGGAGGAAAATGTATAGCTAGAGACTTAGGACAGAGGTATCTCCTAGTAACTCTTCTGGAGGAGTAGGAATCCCTCTTCAGCTTGTGTACCCGAGTGGCTGGTAGATGGTATAAGAGACTGTAATAAGAGACAAAGCTGCCTATTTAGAGATCAAGGTAAATTCAGTTCGGAGTTCTAGAGTTTCAGATGCTTGTGAGACATCCAGATAAATCATGTTTGCCAACCTTTGGTCAAAGGAAAACCATTCAAAGTTTTATACATTGATTTATGGCTTAAATCTCATCTAAATACAATGTTAAATCAGGATTCCTTCAACTTTTGTCCTTTGGAAGATGTATTGCTCATTTTTCTTGGCACTGAGGTTGACAGGTTTTTTTTTTTTTCTGACATGAAAGTGGCAATTTGTTTCTTCAGTATCATGAAACGAGATGAGTGCTTTCAGAGGAGTGAGACAGTGTAGCAGGAGGTAGCTTTCCAGAGTGCGTCTCCTGGACGGTACAGTCCTCATGTAGAGAATCCTGATTAGTTAGATACCTGGACTAAATCCAGCTTTATTGCATATGCATAGATGCTTTAAAAAGATTTGGCTTCTCTTCAGTTTCTCTGTAGAATTGGAGGTAACTCGTGAGTTTTAAGTGATGTGATGTGTTTGGTGATTAGTGGACTGTTAATAATTTCGTTTGCTCTCTTAAATACCGTTTGCCACATAGCTTTAACCGAGACCAGTTGTCGCTTTCTTAGCCTGCTTTCCTCATTTCTGTTACCTGCATGGCCCTCTGGGTATTTGCATTTATAGCCTCTGTTCTGAAAGGATCGTCATGGATTTTCTGGTTAGAGAAGAACAGGAAAGGATTTTTAGGCAAAGGGAAACTGCAGAAGCAGAGACCCCAAAATTATACATAGATTAAGTGTATAGTAGAAAACAATTTAGATCTTGGAAGCTTTTTTTTTTTTCTAATTCTTTTCTGAAACACAATCATGATACTTAAGACTTTTAACAATAATTCCTAAGTATTATTTTTAAAATTTCCTAAATTATACCACAAATGTGTATTCCAATCAGAATCACCCAGTGCACACATTAAATCTGTTGCCATGCCCCTCAAAGTCTTCATCTAGAGCATCTGTAGGTTTCCTCTCTTTTCCATTCTTTCAGATTATCTGTCAAAGAACAAATAGTTTTATTTTCTCCTAATCAGCAAATACACTGTCGTATTTTTGCAGGTTATTTGTAGAAGGACGTGTGTCCTGGGGAGTCTTCTACATTCCAGACTTTGCTGAGTGCTTTCCTTCTGTTCCCTGTAAACTGGTAGTTAGATCTAGAGTAGGGTTTCCAGATAAAATACTGTATACCCAACTAAAATTTCAATTTTATCTAAACAGGTTTTTTTTTTTTTTTTAAATGTAAGAGTGTCCAGTAGTATAGTATTTGGTCATCTTGTATTTTTTTTACTTGAAATGTATTCAGTTTACAATACTGTGTTAGTTTCAGGTATATAGCCAAGTGATTCAGCTATACATTTTTTTCTTTTTTTATTCTTTTCCATTATAGGTTGTTACAAGATATTGAATATAGTTCCCTGTGCTATACAATAAATCCTTGTTTATCAACTAGGAAACTATTCTGAAGCTCAAGTGTGATACTCTGTTATACTGAGAACTTTGTGGTTTATAGTATAACAGTTGAGTAATCATCATGTATTTTTAAGAAAGTGTATTAGAAAAAGAACTCTATTGTCAGATATACCAGATGTTTTAAAGGGGAAACAAACATAAACACAGGGATGCCAATTAAAAAAAAAGCTTTTGCAATAGCTCGGGCAACAAGCATGGTGACGGGAATTGCAGGGAAGGTTTGAGATCCAATTTGCAGGATTCTTTCGCTCTTAAGGATGTAGGGGGTAAGGGAGATGGAGGAGGTCAGATCATCGTTAGGTTTCTGTTAGATAGAAAGCATAGTTTTCCTTTTGGACACCCACATTCTGATGTCTGCTTTTCTGGTATAACTAAGAATCCAACTCTCAGAGTGAGCTGGGAAAAACATGTAGTAATTAGCACGTAGATGGTGGTTGGAGGTTCTAGAACAGGAGAGATGACCCTTAAAAAATAAAGAGTTGGGTGGAAAGTGAGTCTCTCTTTACCCCAAGAATACCAACAGTATATGCTGATGTCTGAGCAGTAGAACCCTAAAGGTAGAAAGCCAACCAGGAAAGAATTGCCTGTTGGTTACCAGGGGAAAGGCTCTGGGAAAGGCCTTTGGCAAATGAATAATGCAGGCAAGTTAAGTCAAATGATAACTGAAAGTGAAACCTAAACTAGGACTGTGGCAGTGGAAAAGGAAAGAGGTTATTGGGAATACTGCAAGAAGTATTTAATATCTTGAGATGAAATGAAGGTTGTCATTTGTGGGACTGTGAGGCAAACTATATTTGTTCAGTGGGATTTTTTTTCCCCATCCTGGAAATACTCTAATTTTCTTTCATGATATGAATTTTTTCCACATTAACCAGGTGCCAGATGCAATAAAGAAATGTCAGAGGGCTGGAATTACTGTGCGGATGGTCACTGGTGATAATATTAATACTGCTCGGGCTATTGCCACCAAATGTGGTATTTTACATCCTGGGGAAGATTTTCTTTGCCTAGAAGGTAAAGATTTCAACAGGAGAATACGAAATGAAAAAGGAGAGGTAAGGGTGTTTTGCTTTTTAAGCTGCTATATTTTTAGTATATTAGGAATTTCATTCAACAGATACACTTTGAATATGCACTGTGTGTTAGGCATCACACCTGGAAAGGTGCAGCCCTCACCTCAAGAAGCAAAACATTTTAGGAAATAGAGGGAACAAGCGATAAAGAAATTTGCCTTGAAGGGAGTGAGCGGTTCTTTTTTTCAGTCCGGGCCCAAAAAAACACAGTATGTGTAAGCCAGTAAGGGGAGATGATTTTGGACAGGTTGCTATGGAACATATTTTAGGAGGCCCCAGACTTTGCACTACTTATGCTAAGGAGTTCTTATGTTCATAGGCAGTGGGGAGATGGTTAAAATCTGATCTTGTAATAATATGCATAACATTGTTCTCAAACTTGAGTCTGCATCAGAGTGACCTGTAGAGCTTTGTGTAGTACATGGATTACTAGGCGCCACTTCACAGTATCTGTATCAGCTAGGCCTTGGATCTTGCTCAGCAATTTCCATTTCTAACAAGTTCCCAGGAGTTGCTGATACTGCTGGTCTGGTAACCATCCTTTGAGAACCACTGATACAAATGCTAGATAGCTAATTTGGAATTAGAAAACTAGGCTTGGGCATGTTTTAACTGTGACGAAAATTTATAGATTGAGCAAGAGCGGATAGACAAGATTTGGCCAAAGCTTCGAGTGCTTGCAAGATCATCTCCTACTGACAAACATACACTGGTTAAAGGTGAGTAGGTTTTGCAATTTTCCCACAACTTTTTGATACAGAAATGCATTGTTTCCTAAAATAGTAACAGATACTGAATATTAAATTGACTCATGGATGTCATCTTTGCCAATAAAATCTAAATACATTTCCTGTTGATACCTTAGGTGGATTGTGTTTATTCTCAGTGAGTAAAACAGGATATAATAGCTAATACAACAATTTCTGGAGTTGTTCCTTGCCCAGCATCTCAGCAGTTTCCATTTCTCTATGCTTAACTATTTATTTTGAACTTTGAGTCTATATAACTGGCCAGCCAAGGTATATCCTACAGAATCACTATTAAATTAAACAAATCGTTTTTACAGCACAGATACTTTTATTCCAGGTATAATTGACAGCACTGTTTCCGAACAACGCCAGGTGGTAGCTGTCACTGGTGATGGTACAAATGATGGCCCTGCGTTAAAGAAAGCTGATGTTGGATTTGCAATGGTAGGCACTCACCTAATTCAAATATTCAGTTAGACATAATTTACTGGCTGAATTTTCTGTTTGTTTGGTTTCTTTGTTACTAAATTGCTGTTGATTTTAAACACTGTCCCTCTACTCTTGAGGGACAGCATGTAAGCCGAAATGGGTTTATAAGTCTAATTAGTTTATATGATAACTTTTTTTGATGCTGGAAGAAGACTTTTTTTGAACAGTTATAATACGATCATACGTTTACATTGTACTCTGTAAAGTACATAAGTGTCTGTATCTCATCTAAACCTTGTAGTGGTCCTGTTAAATTATTTATGCATATAAATAGTTATGCATTAAATTAGTTATGTGTATTTAAGAATAAAATTAGAAATCTTGCACTCAACTGAAAATGTCTTAAGTAACTTTTCAGAATAATCATTTAATATATAATAGGTCTAATCTTGTTTAATTGAAAACAGTCTGCTTCACACCACCCAAGTTCTCAATTTATATTTGATTATTTTAAAAGTGCAAGGAAATTTCAGCCTTTCATTATTTTCTTTATACTGTAGCCATAGTACTGATGAAGTGTTTACTATAAAATAGATATCTTGAAATACGCATGCTACATAAATGTTTAATGATTAAAATTAGACTGTTGAATCTTTGAATCCAATCCTAATGTTTCAGTGTTGGGATGAATCTTTGTACTTACCATGACATAGAAAATTTAAGTGTATTTTATTTAATTTTAATTTGATTTATTTAACTTTTAGAATATACAAGTCCAAAATCACAATTCTCAAATACAAAAATACAAAACTGAATTTTTTCCCCTAAATTTGCAGCACACTCATTTATTGCAAAAAAATATTCTGGATGATGTGAGGGTGTTATTTATCACACTTAATATGAACATTCATAGTCACTGTAGAAATAGAAATATTAATGTGTGTTATGGGATGCTAACCCTGTCTGGGAGAATTTGTGATAGCAGGTGTGTGCTTTTAGAGTACGATCAGGCTTTGAATTCTGAAATACAGTCAGGCCCAGGTGTTTCAGAAAAGAGAATATTTATGTGTACCCGTGTTTGTTTGCATAATTTGTCCCTCTGATGTTTCACTGCTAAAATAGAGGTTTAGCAGAACCATCACGATGGTGGCTGCCTTTCAGCAGAAGTTAGGGAGATGGAAGAAGGAAATGATACGGGTAAAGTACCCTCAACCAGTAGCTGTGAACCCAGAGTTTCCCACTCTGCCTTGTCCCAGACTCATTATGGTAAGCAGGACGTTGGTGGGAACCTCTGAAGAGTGGAGAAAAGTAGCTGAGAGGATAAGGAATGTTTCAGGGCCGTTGCTTTGGCTGTAAGCAAAACAGGTTCACTTTGGAAACACAGAATCATTGCTCTTGAGCATTTAGCAGGATCCTTACTTCTGCTCTCATCTGGACAGCTGACCAGGAATGTATTTATGTACAGTGCATTTTAAAATTCAAAAACAAAAAACTTTCTTCCTGAGACTTCAGTGCTTAAGGCAGATGCTAAGGGCTTTAAATAAAGGCAGGTAAATATAGTATTTCAAACAAAAGCACAATACAGCTGCTAGTCTTATTTGATTTTTAAGACATGAAAGTTTTAAGCCCATTTTACCACCTGTTTTTTTAAAGGTAGCATGTCAAAAAAAAAAAGTCTTAAATTTATTTTAGATTTTTGTTAGTTTTTTGTATGGAGAAAGAGAAAGTACTTAGTGGCTCGGAAGCCACTTGAAAAGCACTTTCAAGTGACTTGAGAGCATTCTTGCTCAACCTTGAATTTAATTTGTGTATTTGTTCACTTCTTCAATTTCATATTTTAAAACTGAAAGACAAAATTATTTATCTCAGGATTTTATTAGAGACCCACAAAAAATTGCTGTCGATTAGATCTTTCTAAACCTGTTTCTTATATTTCAGACAAATAGTATTTTAAAACAGTCTATTCTCTTCTCCTTTTTTCCTCTCTTTCCCTTTTTCTCTCTCTCTTTCTCTGTGTCTGTATCTATGTGTATTTGGCAAATTCAACATTAAAATTTACAACAATAAAATAAAGGGGCTCTAATGTGAGTACATTATTAGCTTGCAAAGAGACCTGGCATTTTCCCCTACTTAGCCACTCCTTTTAGAATTCCTTTAGATGGCAAGTCTCCATGCTGTGTTTAAAATATGATTACCTTATTTTTAAAATTATATTGCATTATTCTTACCGAGGGCCTTCCCAGGTGGCACTTGTAGTAAAGAACCCACCTGCCAATGCAGGAGACAGTGGGTTCAATCCCTGGGTTGAGACCATCCCCTGGAGGAGGGCATGGCAGCCTACTCCAGTATTCTTGCCTGGAAAATCCCTTGGACAGAGGAGCCTGATGGGCTACAGTCCATGGGGTCACAAAGAGTCGGACACAACTGAAGCAACTTAGCATCCACACATTCTTACCAAAATTCAGTTAACCACATATCTACAGATATTTCTGTCGTCAAAGCCTGAATGCCATTGTCAGGCGACTGTATGCTCCTCGGTTCTGTCTCTTTGGGGTGACGGACATTAAAGCCCCCCTCGGCGTGTCGCAGCTCTTGGGTCTTAGACAGACTGTGTTATAGCTCTCAGGTCTCGAACGGACCGTGTTATAGCTCTTAGACAAATCAGTGTTATAGCTCTTAGACAGCTCAGTGTGACAGCTCTATTTCATTTAGATAATAGCAGGAAAATCCATCTTCGAGGCGTGAGGGTATGTCAAGCCAAAGACGTGAAGAGAAGAGCGCCCCAGCGCGTGGGGAAGAGAGAGAGTGCACGCCCTTTGGCTCCTCTTTTTGTGTGTTTTCTCCCCCCGGGCCTGCCCTGTGCAAATGGGCTCAGCCAGGAGTGCTGTTTGTTCCACCTGAAGTCCTCACTGCGGTCCTCGGACCTTCCTTTGACCTTCCTTTGTTCTATTTTCGTGGGCCTTTCCCTTCCTTGTCTTTTAGCCACCACCGTTTTAGACTCCTGTTTTCTATTCTAACTACCTAACATTCCCCTCTCAAGAGACGAGAGGCCCAATTCTTTGGGAATAGGGGCGTCAAGGTCTCTCTGGCTACTTCCTGCTGAACGGGGACGGCGAGGGGCATTGGGCCTCTCCCTCTTGCTAGTCTCAAGCCTCAGAGTCCTTATAGCGGGGTCCATCTAAGGGTGAGTGACATTTTCCATGGTTGGCCGTAGTTTTATATCTTTGTTGAACTGGCACTGCACGTTGTAGCTTGTTGACCTGGTGGCAGAGGCTTAGCCTCGATGGTCTCAAAACTGGAGACTACTGCATACCCGGCTCTTATTCCATCCAAGACAAAGCTGCTTCCATCAGTGTACCAGATTTCCTCAGGATTGGTCAGAGGATCTTCGGACAATCCCTCTCGGGGTTTTGTCCAGTGGTCCAAGGTTTCTAGACAAGAGTGAAAGGGGAGAGAGCCCTCAGGGGTAGGCAGGAGAGTGGCTGGGTTAAGAACCTCACAAGGGGATATAGTGAGGCCTGGATTTTCCATCAGCATTACTTGATATCTGAGGATTATTTGATCAGACATCCATAAATGGCCTTTCCCATTTAGGAGTTGTTCTACTTGGTGGCTGGTAAAAATTGTCTGCCCCCAAAGAAGAGTTTTAAAGCATCTTCTATCATGATTGCAATAGCTGCAAGATTTCAAAGGTGGTGGGCCAGCCTCAGGCAGTTGGATCAAGCCTCTTGGATAAGTAAGCTACAGGCTGGGCCTCAGATCCCAACCTTCAAGTTAACACTCCAAGGCTATTCCCTCTCTTTCATGGACATAAATTTGGAATGCTTTTTCTGGGTCTGGCAACCTCAAGGCAGGTGCCTGAGTTAAGGCCTGTTTTAGTGTAGCCTCTGCCTTCTTTTGAGGAGTTCCCTACATCAGTGGGATTGAATCATCCTGTCCCTTTAAGCTTTCATATAAGGGCTGGGCAATTAGACCATAGTTGGGTATCCAGATTCTACAATACCCAGTTAGCCCCAGAAAAGCTCACAGTTTTTTCAAGTCATGGGCAACTGGAGGGCAACTGGAGGATTCCTTGTACCCGATCAGAGGACAGCCTCCCAGGCCCATGTGTAATCTGAACTCCCAGGTAAGTGACTTTTGTCTCGACCATCTGTGCGTTAACACGGAAGACTTTATATCCCCTTTCTGCCAAAAAGTTTAGAACCTGAATTGCATGCTGTTGGGCAGTTTTCTCATCTGGAGAGCAGACTAGTAGGTCATCTACATATTGTAATATTTTCCCATTAGGTCCCAGGTCCAGATCTAGGAGATCCCAGCTAAGGGGCTGTTCAAACAGGTGGGGGCTATCTCTGAACCCCTGAGGTAATACTGTCCAAGTCGTCTGTTGGTATTTTTCTCCTGGGGCCTCCCACTCAAAGGCAAAAAGATATTGGGATTCTTTAGCCAGTGGTATGCAAAAAAAGGCATCTTTGAGATCCAAGACTGTAAACCACTTGGCCGTGGGTGGGATTTCTCCCGAGACTGCATAGGGATCGGGTACTGTGGGATGGAGGGAGGCTAGCTTCATTTATGATCCGGAGGTCTTGAACTGTTCGCCAGGTTCCGTCCTTTTTCTTTTCTGAGAGGACTGGGGTGTTCCATGGCAAATTGGTGGGGACCAATAGCCCACAAGTAAGGAATTTGTTTATTAAAGGCTGTAGTCCCTCCCGAGCCTCTCTTCTGAGAGGGGTATTGTTTCCGGTTAGGAAACCGAGTGGGATCTCAGAGGACAATGATGACCGGTTCAGCTTGGTGGGCTCATCCAGGAATCCCTTGGTCCCACACCTGGGGGTTAATTTTGTCTTCCCCTAGTTTTTGGTCCCTCTCTATGGGTTCTTCAGTAGTAACCAGGAGCTGTAGAGCTCTAGGGGCTGAAAAGCTTCCCATCACAAGGGTGGTCCCCAGTTTAATGAGTATATCTCTTCCCAGTAAGAGAGTAGGATACTCAGGGACCACCAGAAACTGGTGGGAAAATATTTGTCCATCCCAGCAACAAAGAAGTGCTCGGGTGAATCTTTTAGTAATTGTTTTTCCTGTAGCACCCAGAATGGTACAGGTTTGGGAGGAGAAGGCTCCGGAGAAGGAGATCCAGACAGAGTAGGTAGCCCCTGTGTCAGCCAAGAAATTCTCAGACCTACCTGCCACATCCAGTTGCACCCTTGGCTCCAGCCCTGTGATGCTTATCTGTGAAAGGTGGGCTGGCTGGAGCAGGCCACTTCAGTCTTCTTGAACCATCATGAGGGAAGGCTTGGCGCTTGACCTTGAGGCTCTTGGGTCTCAAGGGCAGAGTACTGCCCAATGTCCTAGTTGATGGCATTTGTGGCAAGCTGTTCTAGGAGACTTGTCACGGTTCGGACACTCTTTGGCCCAATGCCCCGCCTGTCTACAGAATAGGCATTTGCCTCGTGCCTTGTCCTTGAAGGACTCAGGGTGTGCCATAGGACTTCTCTGGAGGGTGGCCAGCATCTGGGCATTGCTTGTCTCTTTCCTTTTCTCCCTTTCCTGGGCTTGGCCTCCCTCTCCTGTTCTCTGTTATAAAGGGTATTGGTGGCTGTCTGGACCATCTCATCTAAAGAGGCAGCAGGGTCCTGCTGCTGTAGCTGTTGTAACTTAATTCTGATATCTGATGTACATTGGGACAGGAATTTGTCCTTTAAAATCACCTATCCCTCATAAGAGTCTAAGTCCAGATTGGTAAACTTTTGGAGGGCCTCTTTTAGCCTCTCTAGAAAGGCAATGAGGTTCTCGTTGGGCTCCTGAGTTATTGCTGAGACGTGGGCATAACTGATCCTGCCTTCACACAGATTAGAAAATGATCTGTTTCCCAGATGTGCTCAGGGTCATTATAATTCCAATTAGGTCGGAAGAGGGGACTGCAGTTTCCTCTACTGGGTATTTATCGCTTGACTTGTGAAGCCCTGTTGCATGCCTTCAGGCTTCCTTTAAGACCCTAGGATGCTCAGGGTCAGATAAAGTTTAACTAAATATGACCATGATGTCCTTCCACGTCAAGTCAAAGGCCAAGGTAATATGTTGGAATGTATCTAGATATTTGCCTGGGTCATCTGTATAGCTTCCCAGGTCTTATTTGATCTGTCTTAGTTCTAAGAGGGAGAGGGCTTATGGACCCAGGTTGGTCCGAATTCTCCAGTTTCAACTAACGGACATACTTGAGGTAGCTTTTGTGGAGGGGGTGCTCCTGGATATGGGGGCACGTTTGGATACAAGGAAGGAGCACCAGACAACTTGGGAGCTGTGGGAGGTGAGCCTTTATGGGGGCGCGGGGTGGGGTGGGGATTCCTCCTCTTGGTTGCCTGTGCCTAACACCATTTGCCTAGTAGGCTCACTTTTAGGGCGTACAACAATCCCATACTTAAGACAGAGTTCCTTCATATCTCTTAATCGGAAGAAAATTTAGACATAGGGGATCTCTGTCCATTTCCCTTGTTTTTTGCAGAATAATTCTAATTGCAGGATGGTACTGTAATTTAAAAGTCCCATCCTCAGGCCAGTGTTCCTCATCCCCCAGTGGATACTGTGGTCACACAGTGGCACAAAATAATTTTAAGCGACTCCTCGGAGTTAGAAGATCGAACAGCTTCCAGTTATCAAGGATGCATCTCAAGGGTGTCTGCCGAGAAGTGGATTGGTTATTTCCCATCTGAAAAACAGTCATGACAGGGAGGGAAAGGAGGAGAAAAAACTAAAAGGTCTCCTTCAACTTCCATGGGTGGACTTCCTTAGGGGTGAGTCTTTCTGAAGCTTATCCTACCCAGTACTGTTGCAACCTGAGAGCCAGGCGTTCCCAGGTCAAGGTGCAGATCCCCAGGCAGGCTGAGGCGTGACAGCCTCCTGGAGATCTAATCCCCAGGCAAGGAGAGGCTTGACGGCCTCCCGAGAATTGGGTCCCTGAGCAGATCGAGGTGTGACAACCTCCTGAGTTCCCTGGGACTGGCGGATCCCCGAGCAGGTTGAGGCATGACAACCTTTCGAGGACCAAATCCCTAGGCAGGTCAAGGCAGGTTGACCTCCTGGGACCCCCGGACTGGAGTTGGGCGTCCCCAAGACCTCCAGCGTGACCAGTGCTGAGTAGGATTAAGGGGTTGGATATTATATAGTATTTCCCTCCCAAGGCCAGCTATTTTCTGGTTGTCCCTCCAGAAGTTTGTAGAGGCAACATTGTGGGCCCGGATGGGGCTGAGGAAAGGAGCTTGAAACAGGAGGGAATGGGGCAGGGCACAACCTTTGAAAGAATGACATAACACAAGGGCATAACGTAAACCAATTAAAATCAGTTGGGTCCAGCATGACAAGTTAAATTCAGTTCAGTTCAGTCGCTCAGTCGTGTCTGACTCTTTGCCACCCTATGAATTCCAGCACACCAGGCCTCCTTGTACATCACCAACTCCCGGAGTTCACTCAAATTCAGTTCCATCGAGTCGGTGATGCCATCCAGCCATCTCATCCTCTGTCGTCCCCTTTCCTCCTGCCCCCAATCCCTCCCAGCATCAGAGTCTTTTCCAGTGAGTCAACTCTTCGCATGAGGTGGCCAAAGTCCTGGAGTTTCAGCTTTAGCATCATTCCTTCCAAAGAACACCCAGGACCAATCTCCTTTAGGATGGACTAGTTGGATCTCCTTGCAGTCCAAGGATCTCTCAAGAGTCTTCTCCAACACCACAGTTCAAAAGCATCAATTCTTTGGCAGTCAGCTTTCTTCACAGTCCAACTCTTACATCCATACATGACCACAAGAAAAACCATAGCCTTGACTAGACGGACCTTTGTTGGCAAAGTAATGTCTCTGCTTTTGAATGTGCTGTCTAGGTTGGTCATAACTTTCCTTCCAAGGAGCAAGCGTCTTTTAATTTCATGGCTGCAATCACCATCTGCAGTGATTTTGGAGCCCAGAAAAATAAAGTCTGACACTGTTTCCACTGTTTCCCCATCTATTTCCCATGAAGTTAAATTCAAGTAAACCTTAATCCTCAATCTGTAAACCAAAAGACACACCCAGAGATGGCAGGACAGCTCTAAGGCAGTGTCAAAAGAGGGAGGGGTGGGTGGTTCCCCAATGATTGGGATGATCCTCCCACTCGTTAGCATATGAGTTCACCCCGCCAGCAAAACCTAGCCACGCTGCATTCCATGGCCCCAGCCCTTGTCATTAGCAATGGCCCACACCCTGAAGAATGGCTTCTCTGAATCCTAACAAATCTACCTCTTACTTACCACTTTGTCTCAATGAATTTTTGCAATGAGACTGAGCCTGAGCTTCATGGGTTTTGGCCGGGCTTGAGTCCTGGGAGAGAGGGAGCTGAAGGACAGGAGGAAAAAGCAGTGGGAAAAACATGCCAAGGGATCCCCTTCGTAGCCTGCCAGAAAGCCTGCTAAATTCCTGACCTGTGCTCACAGCTTTCATTGGCCTGATCCTTGGCACAGAGAAGAGAAAGGACAGAAGAACCCGCACCGGCTTGGGTAACAGCTACTGGGGCCCAGCAGATAGCGCCTTTGGGACATGCCTAGGAGTAGCCTCTCCAGAGTCCCTCAGTTGCACCTACTGCCTCCCGCCTGTTCACAGGGGTTCAAGGAAACAAGAAATGAGAGATTGTCAAGGAATTAAGATTTTGGTAGGCATGTCCCTCCAGCCATAGGAGCGAGGACCTCCTACCTTAACTGGAGGTCTTCTGGAATCCGAGACCGAGACGCGTGACCTTTCTGCTGGGTTTGTTTGGTTTTCCAGCACGATGGGCCTCTTTAGTCAGTTCCCTTGCTCTGGGTTTTCTTCGTGTTCCGCTTCTACTGCGGGAGCTTTCACTGAGTTGGGCTCCTGCTGTGCTTGGCTTATCCTTGCAGCCAGCGTCCCAGTTGTTTCAGCCAGGTTAAATTCGAGTCACGGCACCATCGATGTCAGGCGAGTGTATGCTCCTCGGTTCTGTCTCGTCACAACAGAAATTTGGAGTGACGAACATTAAAGCCCCCTTGGCGTGTCACAGCTCCTGGGTCTTAGACAGACCGTGTTATAGCTCTCAGATCTCGAACGGACCATGTTATAGCTCTTAGACAAGTCAGGGTTACAGCTCTATTTTATTTAGATAATAGCAGGAAAATCCATCTTCGAGGTGTGAGGGCATGTTAAGCCAAAGACGTGAAGAGAAGAGCGCCCCGGTGCACGGGGGTGGGGGACAGCGAAAGCGCGCCCTTTGGCTCCTCTTTTTATATGTGTTTTCTTCCTCCCGGGCCTGCTCTGTGCAGATTGGGCTCAGCCAGGAGGGCTGTTTGTTCTACCTGAAGTCCTCACTCCGGTCCTCGGACCTTCCTTTGACTTTCCTCTGTTCTGTTTGCGCCAGCTTTTCCCTTCCCTGTCTTTTAGTCACTGCCATTTTGGACTCCTGTTTTCTATTTTAACTGCCTAACGCCATGATGTATTAATATTTCTGAAAGCAGGCATGCATCTGTGGTAATAAAATCTTCCCTAAGGTAGTTAAAATATCTTAATTTAAAATGCTTTCAAACTTTGGGTTAATAAACATTTGTTTCTTCTCCAAACATTAAGAAGCTGTTGCCAGTATCTGGTCCAGAGGTGAGTAGTTGCTGCCTCCTAAAGGTTCAGCACATAAGGGAGTACATCAGTGAAGCACCGTGGCAACAGTGAAGGGCTAAACACAGCACGGAGAGTGCCTCCAGGAAGAAGTCCTAGACTCTGCCTCTAGAGGCTAAGAAAGGTTTTCTGAAAGAGGTGCCATTTGAGCCGAGGGAGGGAGAAAAGTACTGCCAAGAGACTCCCAAGAATTACAAGTAGCCTAACTTCACTAGAAGAGGGTGTGGTGTTGGTGGATACTAGATGTCAGGATCAGAAGGGCCTTGACTATGAAGCTGAGCAATTTGTCTTATATCCTGTAGATCAGCAGTTCCCAAGCAAACTTCTGAGGTCTGACTCTTCGCAGCCCTTTGGACTATAGCCTGCCAGGCTCCTCTGTCCATGGGACTCTCCAGGCAAGAATACTGGAGTGGGTTGCCAGTATTATTCTTGATATTGGCAACCCTGTCCAGGGAATCTTCCCAACCTAGGGATTGAACCCAGGTCTCCTACATTGGCAGGCGGGTTCTTTAACACTGAGCCACCTGGAAAGCCCCAGCATACAGCTTTAAGAAGCTCATAAAAAAACTATTTTAAACTCTTTTTGATATAAAGTTTCCCAGGCTTGTTTCACAATGGAACTAGTTTTTATTTGGACACCAATTAACATCTTAAAGTTGCTTTTTAAATTTCAAAAGATTTTGAGCTGGGGACTGTAGATTTGCATTTGCTGAAGATGGAGAACGATTCGAGGCAGGGAAATGTGTTGGGTTTGGATGTGTTAAGCATGTCGCACATTAGAAGTAAAATATTCAGATTAGGGGCTAGAAACCAAAATTTTAAATTAAGATTGCTCTTTCATGAACTATTTTAAGAAAAGCTTGATTTGGACTTTGTGTTTGTGTTTATCAAAACAATATTACATAGCTTTTAAAAAGTCAGACAGTTGTATAAGACTTGATAAACTATATCCCCTACCACATAGCACTTCTTACAGCTCATTTTCTGACTAAAGAAAACCAACTATTTTCGCTGTTTCTTTTCCTCAGTTGTTTGCCTCCATGTATCTAAATGGCACAATAACAAGGATTTTTTTAATTTGTTTAATAAAAAGCATCTGTTGATGACTTTTCGTTTAGGGAGGTAAGGATTTAGCACTTTGATAGGCATACACAGAGACATCTATAAGCTTTCATGCACACTTTCTCTCCTGTCTTCTTCCATCAGAGTTAGAGATCAGTCAGTATACCATCCTTAGTGTGATTGGTTATAGTGAATGGAAAGCTGAGCCATGTGGTCGCTGCTAATTACTGTTACTTCCTTGTGTGACTTTTTGCACTTGCTATACATTTTCTTTTTCAATTCACCTTTTAATCTTTCTCTGTTTATTTTCTTAGTTTTTTTTTAATGTTCTTAACTCTAATTCATCAGCATCTTCTCCTTTCATTATGTCAGAGATGTCAGGCAGTTTTACCATTCTGCCTTCTTACTACTACCTCTCCCAGATCTTTTAACATGCTTTAATCTGAACTGTTTGCTCAGCCTGCTGCACAGCTGTCTCCTTACCCCTCTATTATGTTGCATTTGAATTTCTTAGATTTGATGTAATTTTCTTTTTGATTTATGAAGTTGCGTGATGTCATCATCTTTTTTGGTTTACCCTCTCATGTAGTAATGCCATCTCCAATAGATTCCTGAGAAAAAGGATTTTGTGAAAGTTAAAACTTTTTCATAACTTTTATGAGTGAAATCTCTCTTTCTTCAAAGACTTCTCCTTGATACTTAGTCCTGCTTGGTGTAAAAATCTAGATCGGAAATTACTTTTGCTCAGAATTTTGGATTTGTACCTTCATTGTTACTACGTATCATTTTGAATTTTGAACCTCCTTTTGCTTTTCTTTCCATTTTGGTGGTATGTAAGTCTTTCCTTTGTTCTCAGTCCTCTGAAACGTCATGATGTTTTGTCTCAGGGCAACTTTTTTCTATGAAAACTCATTGTCTTCAATTTTGTGACATTTTCTTATACTCGTCTTATTTCTTCTCCACTGTTTATTCTTTGTGGATTTGTCCCCCTGGTTTTTTAACCTCGTGGGCTTGCCTTACTTTGTCTTTTTTTTTCCTCTCCTGTCTGCCATACTTTTATCATCTTGCAGGAGTACAGGAGTATTTCCTCAGCTTCTGTTGTATTTTCATATATGTTATCATATATTTAATTTCCAAGAGTTGTTTTTGGATCTCTGAGTTCTTGTTTCATTGCTGTGCCTTTTGTCATTCTAAGGATTTGGTTTGTTTTTTTTTTTTTTTTAATGTCTCCTACATGAGTTCTTTACCACTAACACCACCTGGGAAACCCCGATTTTTTTTTTTTTTTAATCAGCTTTTGTCCCTCTGTAGAGTCTGTGTCTTTATCTCCCTTTAATTTAGTCTGTGTCTTTCAGGTTAGCGCTTTCATCACATGTCAAAGTGATGGTTGGTTATTTCTGCATATTTTTACCAGTAGGAAGCTGAAAAGCTGGAAAGCCTGAGGCCTCTATGTACGACGTATCAACCAAAAGCTTCCCAGTAAAGTGATCTGGCTTGGCCATTTCACTTTCTTAGGGTGCCGTGAATTTTTGGTATCTGTCGGTCTTATCTCCTAGGATGGTCAGATTTTCAGGAAAGAGTTTTCAAATCTGCTGCCTACAGGGCAATCTTGATTTCTGGGAAACAAGTAGAAGAAGAAGAGTACTGTACTCAGCAGCACGTGGTACCCTTGAGTCTAAAGTTCGCTGTTGGACCCTCTTTGGTCAGTTAGCAGGCGGTCTCCTGCCAGGCCAGGGAGTAGCAAAGTGCCCAGTTGTGTGGGCTTGGGGAGGGCTTCTGGGGCTCCAGTTGCCTTTTCTTTTAATTTTGTTATTAAAATGTAACACATACAGAAAAGTTTCTCTGTCATAAGTACGCACTGAATGGATTACCCCAGATCAACAGACCTGTTCTGTGCAAGGCAAGAAATATATGTTCTGTATTCCCATATTCCTCACCCACACTCTCTTCTAATTACTGCTGTGTCTCTCCACAGAGATAACCAGTATTCTGAAGATTCCCTTTGTCTGTTTTTATACTTTGTAATTAGGATTATCTGTTACATGTTATTTTTGAGTCCATCTTCCTTTATGCATCATTGTGGTGAGATTCGTCTGTGTAGTTGCATAGAGCTGTAGTTCACTCATTTTTTTTAATCCACAACTTAACTCATCTATCCCATTCCCCTGTTGAGAGACTCTGTTATTTTAGTTTAGACCTTCTAAGTACTTGCTCAGTGTCTTCAGTAAACGTAAGAATTTCTCCTGTTTTCATTCACGCCTTCACCTCTTCATCCGATGCTGTAAGTCCTGAGCCTTACTTAGAAGAGTCCTGGGGTGCAAAAAAAGTGGCTACTCTGCTCTCCCTACTGTTGGTTTAGGGCTCAGCTTTCTGGGTCTGTGAGTTTCTTAACTATTTAGTTATCTGCTTTCCAACCTCTTATGATGTATCTCTTTTCCCACTAACTTTTAGCCATTGAGAGGTTTGTTTTTTTTTTAATTAAAAAAAATCTTTTATGTGACTTTTGGAAGGAACTTGGGGTAGTACTTGTGTCCATTTCTCTCTTTTTTTTTAAACTGAAGTTGAACTTTATTGTAAATGTCTCATTTATTATTTTCAATTTCTACTGAGATGAATGTCTTTCTGGGAGACAGTGTCTTAGACTTTTACAGTAAATGTAAGTCAATAATTATTAAGTATAATAGTAAATTTTTGTTTGTAAAATACATATTATCCTTTCAAATATTTAAAAGTTGTATTTTAAACAATTCAGTCTAATTCTCAGAAATTTTCTTTAATAGGGTATCGCTGGAACTGATGTAGCTAAAGAAGCATCTGATATTATTCTCACGGATGACAATTTTACAAGCATTGTTAAAGCAGTTATGTGGGGACGAAATGTCTATGACAGCATCTCAAAATTCCTTCAGTTCCAGCTTACCGTTAATGTAGTAGCAGTGATTGTTGCTTTCACGGGCGCCTGTATTACTCAAGTAGGTTGACAATTTGTTTATTAAAACTTGGTTATTTTAGAGCACAAATGTATATAACCTGCCTTTTTCAAATATTTAAGTATTTAAATAAGTTCAAGCTTAGCATTTTAGGTTAATTAATACAGAAATGTAATTTTTAACTCCTGTACTTTAAGTTTTTAAATAGAAATGGCTTCCTGAGAATTGCTGAATCCCTGGAAAGTTGTGAGTGTCTGTTAAGAAACCTGTCTTTTCTAGGACTCGCCGCTTAAAGCTGTGCAGATGCTATGGGTAAACCTCATCATGGATACGCTTGCTTCCCTGGCTCTGGCGACCGAACCCCCCACTGAATCTCTCTTGCTTCGGAAACCTTATGGTAGAAATAAGCCTCTCATCTCACGCACAATGATGAAGAATATTTTGGGTCATGCATTCTATCAGCTTGTCGTAGTCTTCACACTCTTGTTTGCTGGTAAGAATTCAGTGCCCAGTAAAGCTTCAGTTGTTTTGGTCCTGAGCTCATATTGCAGATTTTTCAAGAATGTATGTTATTTTTCTTTCTGGCTCCCCATTTATCTTTAATTTCTTCTGTCAGTGGATGCTTAGTACATTTTGAGAGGCAGTGTGATAGTAGTGGGAAGTAAAGGGTCCTGATTTCTTATCCTTGGCCCTGCCACTAACTTAGATGTGATCTTGAACATGTCACCATAGTTCAGGGGGGCTTCAGTCTCCTTCCATCTAAGATAAGGGAGTGGTACTGGAGGATCCCAGGTCCCTCACAACTCTTTCTGTGCTGCTGTTAGAGATCAAAGAAAGGTCTGGCTAGGTTTTAGTGCATGCTTCCTTAAAATGTTCAGTTATTTTGTATGATAATTACAAAGCAATAATTTTCCATTCTTTCAGGAGAAAAGTTTTTTGATATTGATAGCGGAAGAAATGCTCCTTTGCATGCTCCTCCATCGGAACATTATACTATTGTTTTTAACACCTTTGTACTGATGCAACTTTTCAACGAAATAAATGCACGGAAAATTCACGGTGAAAGAAATGTGTTTGAAGGAATCTTTAATAATGCCATCTTCTGCACAATTGTTTTAGGCACTTTTGTGGTACAGGTGGGTAATTGTAAAAGAGCGTTTCAAATACGATCACTGTGTGGAGATCTTAGGTAAGCAGGTGGCTTATTCCAGAAAATGCTTGACCTCAATGTGTGGGCCTTCTGTGAATTGCCTTGATGACATCAAAGAAGAATTTTAAATATCACAACTCAAGTGAAAATCTGCCCCATCCTGAAGTTCTGCCTATGAATGAGCATATTAAACTAGGACCCCTTCAGTGGCACTACTGGCTCTGCTGCTGCGACACTGCTCATGGCAGTGTTTGCTCACGCTCACTCTGTTTCTGATTATCTATTCTACATGGCTTTTATGAAGACTGTTATACTGTTGATCTTATTTAAGGCCAGTCTTAACAGCTAACCACTTCTTAGTCTACCTGGAGTGATCCCTTAACTGCTTCTTGCAATTAATAGCAGTTGTATTTCTACAGTTAAGTTCATTATTAAGTAAAAATAGGTTTTGAAATAAGTATTTTAAAATCCACATGATTCTAAATGACTGCATCCTGAGTTGGTTATATGCCAGTTGTATGTTTTGTTACATTGTCAAAACAAGGCAGAAGAGAAGTGGAGGATGGGGTATGCACAGTGAGGTTGAGAAGGAGTAGAAAGGACCGAATTTTGCCATTTTTATAAAGACCATAATAAGAGCAAACTAAGCATCACTTTACGTGTGGTAAATTTTACGTAATTATGTATTATACCTATGTTTTATACCACCTTGAATTCTGTGGTACTCTTCTATGCAAACGCCTGTTAATAGCAGAATCTGGAATCGAAGCAGGTGGGTGAATGGTGCATGATCACATCAGGAGGTCAGTAAACACAGTAAGATTTAAAAAGTGAGCTTTTCAAGGATAGAATCAGACAGTGACCATGCTAGTTTCAAAATGAAGGTCTAAGAATTTTGAAGCGTTTATTCATTCCATGCCTTGGGCACTGGATTCTGAAACCCAAACTCAATTATTTCTCTGCAAACCATTTCTGTTTTAGCTTTCAGTTTTTCTGTCAACTTGAGAGGAACTGTTGCTTGCTTAGTTGTTGTATAGTTTCTGGAAGTATTTTATTTAAAAGAAATCATTATTCTTGATACACTAAAATGTTAGTTCCTACTTACTGTCAAAGTTAGGTTTATTTTATGTTTTTAATATATGGGGATTGCAAAAACATAACTTCTTGTCTCTCTACCAAGCAAGTCTGATAACACTTAGTTGCTGGCCTAGATTGATATGCCTAGGACAACTGATGAAAGTAAGGTCATTCTTCAGTGCCTTTGTGCTACTCAAAGCATGTCTGGATCAGCTATTTTGTTTGTTCATTACAAGTCCACAGTGAGATATAAGGAGCATGGGTCAGAGTGTAAGTCAGCAACTTCACTAAATAAATTTATTCTTGATTATTCCTCCAGATAATAATTGTGCAGTTTGGTGGAAAACCTTTCAGTTGTTCAGAACTTTCAATAGAACAGTGGCTATGGTCAATATTCCTAGGAATGGGAACGTTACTCTGGGGCCAGGTAAAAAAATCTCATCACTTTTTGTTCAAACCTAAAGTGACTTTTTTTTTTTTTTAATTTCTAGTGTGTATACTCTTTAATCAATTCTATAACTTGATTCTAAGTAGTTTTCATTCTGGGTCAAGAAAGGACATTCAGAGATTCTTTTTAATGTAATATTTGTTCTAGTATGTCACTTGGTATTAATTATGATTATGCCTATGCAATAAAACACTAATTTCTTACATAGTCTTTTAACTTGTTTTTTAGAACAAGTTTTACACCTCTTACCAAAATCATACATTTATAACTGGTCAGAATGCTAATATCTGTATCTTTTGCTCTATGACCTACTTTGCATTTTCAGAATTAATATTTTAATAAAAATATGCTTTAGCCATTTTATCATTCTGTTATATAATTTCATTGAAATGTAGCATTAAAAAAATCTTGGGTTTCAGTTGATATGACAAGTGTTTCCATAAAACTCCTGGTGTCTGGAAAAATAGGCCAAAGAATGACATTTTAGATGATTTGGATTGAATGACTTTAACAGTGTACATATAAAATACACTGCCTCAAAAATGAGATGTCCTTCATCTTCACTATGGGTAGCTGACTTGCAGATGTATGTCATTGTTTCTTCAAAGATAAGTGATAACAGTGTGTATGTTCATTTTAAGTCTATTACCATGACTAGAAAACTGATGGAGAATCTACTAACATTTTCATAAATGCAAGTTAGCACATGTTGCAGTGTGTAATTGATGTGAACTAATTTATGGTTATTTTGCAAGTCAGACTAAACATTCAGATTGTGCTTAACCTTAACTCAATCTTTATGTGCTTTTTATCTTTTTCTTTTGCTTCTAGGCTCTGAGCTTTCTCTTCTTACTCATTGTAAAGACCTTTTCTAACAGAGATCTTCTTTTAAGTAGGATCTGTACTAGGTCCACATTTTTCTTTTAACTGTTCTAGTTACTTTATAATGTTCCCTCACAGGCAAAGCCAACCCCCGCAACCTCCCCCCACACCTGGCTATTTTCAAGAAGAGGAAATTCAATATCGTGTACATGCCTAATAGGCATTAGCAACTGTCTTTGGTTGACATTGTCCATTGATTTTTAGGTGCCATGGTAGAAAGCACTGATTTGTTAAGTCAGGAAACTAGGGTCTTAGTCACTCCATGAACAAGTTGCTTTCTGTGTCTCTGAACCTGTTTCGTCTCTGAAATGAGGTGGTTGAACTAGAAGTTCTCGGAGCAGTTCTGATACTCACTGCATGCCTGTTTCTCCTAACTTCCTTAAGAAATGGCTGTTAACACTTACAAGTTAATACATATTGGTATTGTTCTATCTTTTATGTCTTCTGGGGCATTTGTTCCTGTTTGGTATCATTCTCAATCAGTGTTAATCCAATTTTAAATAGTTATACTTTATGAAAACAAATACATTGAATAAAATCTATTTTCAGTGCAGCCTGGAAGGTTTTCTGAACTTCAGTGTGTTTTTTCCTCATTGAATTCTTAAAGCGCTAATGAAATGTAAACTTCTTTTGCATCCTATAAGATCGATTTTCATTTTATTTGAAATAAATATGAGTTTAAGTGTATATGTATATATATATATCAAAGCATGGTTGAATGATTCATGGTCTCGAATGTCTTAAATAAAATTTGCAAATGTAATCAGGTTATTTTCATTCAGGGAAACTTTTGCTCTTCAAACTTAAATCTTTTGTGTAGCTAACAGAAGAATGTTTTTTGTTCTGAGAACGAAGGCCTATGATGGACAAGGTTTCATTTCTTCATTGGTAAAGATAGTTGGCTCTTGAGTGCAGCTTTTCACTCCTTTTCTGTATTGAAGTTGATCAGTTTCATTATATCTTGATATGGTTTGTCTCTAAGTTCTCTCCCCTGTGTTGTAGCTTATTTCAACAATTCCAACTAGCCGTTTAAAATTCCTCAAAGAAGCTGGTCATGGCACACAAAAGGAGGAAATACCCGAGGAGGAGTTAGCGGAGGATGTGGAAGAGATTGATCACGCTGAGCGGGAGCTGCGGCGTGGCCAGATCTTGTGGTTTAGAGGTCTGAACAGAATCCAGACGCAGGTATGGGCCTGGTGGAGAGGTAGGAGAGACGATGGGAGCGGGAGCCAGGGGCCTCTGGAGCTGGGGAGGAGGTTTGAATGTGCTCCTTCGCTTCCTTTCTAGCCTCCCCAACCCACAGAACTTACTCTTTGAAAAATAGTACTGGTGCCTGGAATGAGTGCAAGTTTTAACTGACCACGAAAGAATGTGTCCGTATGCCCCGAAGCTCCTTTTCTCCTAGCTTTTTTTCCACCCCCTTCATCTCCAAATGCTCCTCTTGCCTATTTATCTGCTCTGTAAAAAGTGCCTTTTTCTTTACTTTTTATATGTTGATAGATGGAATGGTCCTTTCTCTTGTTCTCTCTCTCTCTTGCTGAGCAAGCTGTCACAATCTCTGATTCCTTGCAGATGGATGTAGTGAATGCTTTCCAGAGTGGAAGTTCCATTCAGGGGGCACTAAGGCGGCAACCCTCCATCGCCAGCCAGCATCATGATGTAACAAATATTTCTACCCCTACACATGTAGTGTTTTCCTCTTCTACTGCTTCTACTACTGTGGGGTGTGAGTGTGTGTTCCTAAGTGCATGAAATTAACATTTCCTACTTCACACACCTAACGGTTCTCATTTTCTCCTTAATGTTTAAATCCATTGTTCAGGCTTCTCATAAAGCTTTCTTTTCGTAAAGTGGATTGAGACCTCAAAGTGTTGTCGTTGTTGTCGTTTTATTTCTTAGAGGGCTAGAGAACAGGTGGCACAATTGAAACCAAAGATCAGACATGAAATCTTTGTCTCTACGCTAACTCTGATAGTTAATACGGGGAATAAAGCTGTAGCTTAGAATTTGTGAAACTACTATAAATTTTTGAGTATATGCCTTTAAACATATTCCATTCTGCATGATTCCCAAAAGCATGTGATTTGACACTGATCTAACAGAACCGAGAAATTGTGTTTTTAAAGCTGAAAATGAACTTAGTGTCTTGACTTGTATCTTGATCAGTTTAGAAAGTAAGTTGGTACCCTGAAGAAGAGTTCTGAGCATATACCCAGGTATTTGCCTTCTTAGACTTCCCTGGTGGCTCAGACAGTAAAGCGTCTGCCTCTAATGCAGGAGACCCGGGTTTGATCCCTGGGTTGGGAAGATCCTCTGGAGAAGGAAATGGCAACCCACTCCAGTACTCTTGCCTGGAAAGTCCCATAGACAGAGGATCGTGGTAGGCTACAATCCATGGGGTCGCAAGGAGTAGGACACGACTGAGTGATTTCACTCACTTGCCTCCTTAGCCTGGACTTTGTGGGCTTGCTGTGAATTTTTTATTTATTTTGTTTTGTTTTGAGGTAGAAACCCTATAGAAGCTTCTAAGTTCTTTGGTATTTATGTGAGGTTTTTTTTAATTGATACAATCAATTTAAAATTGCTTCCTAGATAAGATATTCTATTGAGTTTTCTAAAGAAGTAGGGAAAATGCATTAAGATTTTTTTTTATTCAATTTTTTTTTTTTAAGTTTACTCAGCTTTCCCACCGCTGCCTACTCCCACCTCTTACAGCAACCATTTGCTTTTTTAATATCTGTGAGCTTGGTTTGAGGGGGGGAGCGGTTTATATGTCACATATACATGCAAGAGAAATCATATGGTATGTGTCTGTCTCTGTCTGTTTTATTTCATTTAGGATAATAATACTCTCAGGGTTCACCTGTGTTTTTGTAAATGTCCAGAATTCCTTCTTTTTTATGGTTAAATACTATTCATGTGTGTGTCCACCATACTTTGTTTATCCACTCATTCATCAGTGAACGCTTAACCTTGTTTCCATTTCATCCTAATAGATGTGAAGTAATACGTCGTTGTGATTTTGACTTGCATTTCTGTGATTAGCAATATTGAGCATCTTTTCATGTACCACTTGGCCATTTATATATATTTTCTGGGAAAATGGCTGTTCAGATCTTTTGACCATATTTTAATTGGACTATTTGGGGGTTTTGTTATTGATTTGTATAGATTTGTAAATATATATATATTTTTTTGAATATTTACCCCATATTACATATATAGATTTGCAAATTTTTTCTCACATTTTATGAGAACAAAATATTGCCTTTTCATTTTGGTCATGGTTTTCATGATATGTAGAAACTTTTCAGTTTGATGTAATCCCACTTGTTTGTGTTTCCTTTTATGCTTTGGTGTCAGATTCAAAAAATCGTCATCAAAACCTATGTCAAGCTTAGCATCTGTGTTTTTTCTAGGAGCTTTATGGTATCATATCTCATGTTAAAGTCGTTATAATTCTGAGTTCATTTTTGTGTGTGATGTAAGATAGTGGTCCAGTTTCATTCTTTTGCATGTGGTTGTCCCACTTTCCTAACACCATCTGTTGAAGTGATTGACTTTCCCCATTGTATATTCTTGATTCCTTTGTTGTGAATTAATTGATCGCCTGTGCAGAGGTTTATTTCTGGGGTCTCTGTTCTTGTCCATTGATCTGTATGTCCATTTTTATACAAACTCATGCCAATATCATACTGTTTTAATTACTACATCTTTGTAATGCAGTTGAAATCAGGGAGTGTGATGCCTCTGGCTTTGTTTTTATTTCTCAAGATTGCTTGGCTATTCAGGGTCTTTAGTGATTCCATACAAATTTTAGGCTTGTTTGTTCTATTTCTGTGAAAAATGCCATTGGAATTTTGCTAGGGATTACATTGAATCTGTATTGCTTTGGGTAGCATGCACATTTTAACACTATTAATCCTTCCAGCCTATGAATGGAATATCTTTGCATTTATTTATGTCATCTTCAGTTTCTTTTATTACTGTCTTGTAGTTCTCAGTATACAGGTCTTTCACTTCCTTGGTTAAATTTATTCCTAGATACTTTATTATTTTTAATGCAATTATAAATGAGATTTGTTTTCTTAATTTCCCTTTCACATAGTTATTAGTATAAAGAAATATAACAGATTGTTGCATTTTAGTAAACTCTCTCTTATAACCTTTATCATCCTTACTCTGAATTAGCTTGTTGATTCCATGGTGGATTCTCAGTATATTGGAAGCATTAAAGATATAAATGCACCCACCCCTCATCCATACCCTCCAACTCAGTCGTGATACCTGATTTGGGCAGTGACTTATCTTTTCCATTTGATCTTTAGCCAGTGAGAGACTAAAGAGAAATCTTGGGAAACATTGTTGTTCAGTCGCTCACTTGTGTCCAACTCTTTGCAACCCTACAGACTGCAGCACACCAGGCTTCCTTGTCCTTCACCATCTTCCAGAGTTGGCTCAAGCTCACATCCATTGGGAAACTGGGGAGAGGATAAATTAAAGGAGAAAACAATGCTGTTTAAAGAAAAAGAAAGACTGTTCACTTAAGAGTCTACCTGTTCACTGTTTGTTTAAGTAATTTTCATTTGCCATTTTTGACAGTGTTGCACAGCAGGCAGAATAGGAACTATCCCCATTTTACAGGTCTGAATGCTGACTTAGAGTTTAAATGACGTGTCCATAGCTAATAAGCAGAGGCAGCATGAACAAAGAGCACCCAGGTGCTGAAAAGACAAACTGACCCTGTAACTTTAGACATGTTATATCTTTAGGGTGACTGACTTTAGGATGTTACATTTGTATACATGGACAGATAGCAATCTTCCTCTTAGAAGTTACCGTGGTGCCACCTGCCTGAATGACGTGGAATGGGCAGCCTTATGCCCCGGCCTTAGGCCTGGGATAGCTGATGTCACTTGCGTCCCTCCCTCATCTGAAGTCCACATGATTCCTGGCTTTCGAGGGCATGTCACCACTCCTGCCTTCACCTTCTGCCCTTAGTGTTCACTTTGTTGTATTTCATAAACACTGCAAGGCCTACCGCATGCCCTGCAACCTCCCGACTTTGTCGTCTAGGGAGAGAAGCAGATGAGAAGATAGGAATTTCGACATGGTGATGAAACAGTGTTATAACAGAGTCTTCACCCCTCCCTGAGAAGTCAGGGAAAATTACCTAAGGAAATTACTCTCAAGCTGACCCCTTGATAAAATTTGTTGGTTGAGGAAAGCAGATCCCAGCTGATGTAGTTTAAAACTAAAAGAGTAATGAAATGAAGGAGTTGATGAGGCTGGAATGGAAAGTAAGCTTCTATTTATATCCACAGAAGGAGCCAAACTGAGACTTAATCCTGATATATTCCCTCCCCTCAAAACTGAAAAATTGCAAACTGATAGACAAGTTGAAAGATGAATCCATACAAAATCCCTTTGCCTGGATTTACCACTTCTTAATGTTTTATGATATCTTCCCTGGTGGCTCAGAGGTTAAAGCGTCTGCCTCCAATGCGGGAGACCCGGGTTTGATCCCTGGGTTGGGAAGATCCCCTGGAGAAGGAAATGGTAACCCACTCCAGTATTTTTGCCTGGAGAATCCCAGGGATGGAGAAGCCTGGTAGGCTACAGTCCACGCAAAGAGTCGGACATGACTGAGCGGCTTCACTTACTTGCTTAATGTTTTATGATGTCTGCTTTATCTTTATAATATTAATATATACCATTTTATCTAATACACAGTCCATATTTAGATTTCTTCAGTTGCCCCCAGAATGTCATATATTACAGCTTTTTTGATCCTGGGTCCAAGAAAGGACATTCAATAGTGTATGTTATGACTCTTCTCTCCTTTAACCTGGATCCATTTTCTCTACCTTTATTTTTCATAACAGTGATTTTCTTTTTTAAAAATCCAGGCAGATTGTTTCATAAAGTGTCCTACATTCTGAATTTGACTGTTTCCTCTTGATTAGCTTTAAGTTAAACTTCTTTTGACAAGTTTTATCTACTAGGTGGTATAAATTCTGTTGATTTTTATTTTCAGCAAAATTTTTAACAGTTGACTTTTTTCACTAGGTGTGGTATCATATTAACTGTCTTTCTCTGTATAATTGTGTCCCAGGCTTTATATTAAATATCAAATCAATCACAAGCTCTGTTTTAAGTCTTACACACCCACACCTGCTGCAGACTTCTTTTCTGATGCACAACTCTGTATGAAACCTCTGAGTTGCTGGGCACAGGTAGCCAGGGTAATGGTGTTAATTCATTTAATGGAAGGTTTAATTTTATCACTGGGTTCCTGCCCTAGTAGAGAATAATCTTAGGAATATATATGTCAAACTTCTTTGACTCTTTTTTTTAACCTCTTTTTTAAATTGGAGTATAGTTAATTTATAATGTTGTATTAGTTTCAAGGGTACAGCAGAGTGATTGTTATACATATATATCCACTCTTTTTCAAATTCTTTTCCATTATAGATTATTACGAGATACTGAATATAGCCCTCTGTGCTATGCAGTAGGTACTATCTGGCACTTGACAGAAAATATTTCCCAACCCCTATTCCAGATAATTAAGACATTAGGTATTACACAGGTCTCACTTTGAGAAAATTCGATGTACAAAGACACAACTTGGAAAAGCAACCTAGAATTTTCTTTCCTGTTGCAAAGTATCTTTTACTTTACCATTGAAATTCTTTAATTTATAGTGCACGTAGTAAAAGTATGATGACAAAGTTCGGGAAAAGTCTGTTGTAGAAGGTAAAATAGAACTGTCTCCTGTGTACCATGTTTTGGGCAGTAATATTCTTTTCTCCTATCAAAAGTTAGGATTATATTTAAGAAAATGGGTGGTTTAGCATGGTACATGGTCCTACTTTGCTAGATTTAATGTAGTGCTTACCTTAGTCATCACTTCCAGTTTCCTAAAATTACTTTATTATTATAATAATCATTTCAGTGTATTGTTTGCCATATGTGCCTCATGCCTCAGATTTTTTCCTCTCAATAATTTATTCTTAAAAATTTTTTCTTGACATAGGAATTGTTGAATTTTCCTTAAATAGTGTTGTACATAGTAGGTCTTTATTGCTATTAAAAGAATAGCATTTAAAGACTGGATTAAATAAACAGTAGGGGTTGAATTGTCAAAAATAGGTAATCAGTTTCTGCTTAAACTGATTTCTTTGTGGTATTAAAATAATTTTCTATCTACCTACAGTATAATGCATGCAATTGTGCTTTTTCATTACTCAGAATTACTATTGTACTGTGAGAATTTTACCTATAAAAGTTACAGAGATGAGAGCAAATATACTAGCTCAGTGGCATGCCTTAGATCCAGTGCTTTCTTATTTAATGAGCAGGAAGTAAAACAAATTTGTTTCAGTGACCCCTAGTTAATCTAGATGTTATTTTGTGTGCCTAATATGAGGACTGTTTTTTTGAAAAGTATCTTGCTTTGGAGCATTTCTAAGCTTCCCTTGTACTGTGCTGACCTTAATCCTAGAAAGTACCTTATTCTAGTAAAGTTAGTTATAAAGTTAATGTCCATATATTCTCTTCTCTTACTGACTTGAAAGAACCTGGAGTTGGGAGTCCAGAAACCTTAGCTCTTAAGACTTTCTGGCGCTAATTTGGAGGGACCTGGCAAGGCAGCCACCTGTCTTCAGTTGCTCAGTTTATTATTTGTAAAGTGGTTGAAAAACTATCTCAAATATCCTTTCAAGGTTCGATGTTCTAGGATAACATAATAAATTTTGTCAGATGGGGGGAAATTTGAAACACTTCAGTGGAAAGGAATCTGATTTCAGCTGTCACAGGTGTGTGTAACTGTATGTATAAATACACTTGCTGCCCTCACCTGCTTATTTTTACACTCTACCCGTCCTGCAGCTTTGCTAAACTCCCAGATCTCTAACTTACACCCATAACTTTCTTCTGAACTCTGAATATTTCCACTTTGGTTGTTTAACAAATTTAACATTTCAAAAATTGATTCATTTTTCCCGTGATTCTTCACTACTCTCCTCCAGCCAGACTGGTCAGAACAAAAGAAAGACCTCAACTGCTTCTCTAGCTCCATTAGCAATACCAGCAAACAAGTCCAATAAGCAGCAACTTCAGAGTCACGTTAAGCAGCTCATCACCCACCAGATAGGCTGGCTGGTCCTCCAGTTCGTATTCTCTGTGCATACTGGCCACTGACAGCGGCGAACACGGGAGTACAGGAATCACTCCAAAATCTTGATTTCAGTTCCTTTGGTTAAAGTCTCAGAAGTGGGGATCTGGAAGAGTCAAATGCGTATGAGTAGAGTAGAATGGGGATTACCAGAGGAAGGGGCAATTGCAAGATGCTGTTCAAGGGGTACAGAGTTTCAGTTATGCAAGATGAATGAGTTCCGGAAGTCTGATGTATAGCGTGGTGACCGTAGGTAACAGCACTACTGTCTACTTGAAATTTGCTAGCAGAGTCCAACCTCAGGTGTTCTCAACACACACAGACAATAACTATGTGGGGTAGTGAATATGTTGATTAACTGGATTGTAGTGACTGTTTCATGCTATAGATGTGTATCAAATAGTCTTGTATGCCTTAAATACATGCAGTAAAAAAGTGGGCATAAATTGTTACATTTTTACAAAATAAATTGAAATATCCCTGTGAAGAAATTTATTTTTTGAATACCGTTGTTTTATGAGGTGATTTTTAGGACTTTAGTCATCTTTTTTCCTGAAATGTCAATGTCAGTTATATCTGGATAACTGACATAATAAATAATAATAATCCAGTTATTTGGGGTTAAGTCTTTATGATACTGGATTAATGAGACCCCTAGTCTGTATGTTTAGTAATGTATTTGAGTTGATTACTCATTGACCTCTTTTCTTCCATATAGCAGAATTCTGAGAAGGAAGATGAATTGTTGGTCTGTGTGTTTAAGGGTGAAAATGCTTGAACACTTTTTCTTCTCCTTGGGAAATTTTTCACAGAAGAATCTCCGAAAGTTTTTTATTTTAAATCTGTTCTTTCCAGTGGAGTGTAGTCCATAAAGTTATTTAAGTTTTATTATTATAGAGAAAAATACTAACACTTTATAGACAAATGGCATATACTCAAATATTTATAGCTGTTTAATGGCACTTCATAGATATTTATTTGGGTTTTGTCTTTATTTTTATTTTTTTAATTAAGGGTGTAGTGGGGGTAGATGTGAGTTCATTGTGGCATTCAGCTTATATTTGCTTGGCTTTTTCATAGTCGGTGACTCCCTAATTCCTAGCATGATGAGTAGTAACCCTCTGTGCTTGACTTCGTTTAACTTATTTGAATTGTTTTTAAAAATTATATTTCTTTTATTTAAAAAATCAGCTAACGCTTGTGTATGGTTAATTTTATGTTTGTTTTCTCTTTGATTTTGTTTTCTTAGGGAAAAATATCCTATAAAATGGCTATTAAATTCTTAGCCAGTGACAATGAGATATTCTTAGTATTACTTTGAATTCTATACCCTTAATTCTTAGAGTATGTGGTTTCGTTGTTCTGTAGTGTCCTACTAAAATATTCATTTTTTTTACAGTGTATTGCAAGTTCCACTGCATTACATGCAAATATGATTCACTCATCCCTAGCTGTTTGTGGATTCAGACTCATAAATGAACCATTTTTAAATTAAGGTAACAGTGTACTGATATGTCTCTGTGTTTTCTGATATTTACAGATTCGAGTGGTGAATGCATTTCGTAGTTCTTTATATGAAGGGTTAGAAAAACCGGAATCAAGAAGTTCAATTCACAACTTTATGACACATCCTGAGTTTAGGATAGAAGATTCAGAGCCTCATATTCCCCTTATTGATGACACTGATGCTGAAGATGATGCTCCTACAAAACGTAACTCCAGTCCTCCACCCTCTCCCAACAAAAATAACAATGCTGTTGACAGCGGGATTTACCTTACAATAGAAATGAACAAGTCTGCTACCTCTTCATCCCCAGGAAGCCCACTACATAGTTTGGAAACATCACTCTGATTGTAAGCTGAATGTTAACACACTAGCTGCATTGTAAAGAAACAAATTGAAACTGGGTCTTTTCACATATTGTGACGGACAAGATAGTATTCTTGTCTCTGGACTTCAACAGAAGACATACTTGTACGAATGTAGATTTATTTTTTTAAAAAAAAAAAGCAAAGCTTTCTGCCAGACTGAGGGTGCTTTTTGGGGGGTGGGAGTAATGAACTGACAGATAAACAGTAACTCAGTATAAGTCGACCTGTGGATCATCAGTAGAACCTAAGAATGGTCCTGAACAGGATGTTAGCAAAGTTTTAGTTGATCTCAATCCTTGATGGGAGAGAGGGAGGAGTAAAGCTGGGCAAGCAAGCAAAGAGCCCTGGATCATTGAATTGATGCTTTAATTTCTGCTGTTGGCTGTTAATAATTTGGATTATTTATGTTTATAAATGATGCAGATCTGTTTACAAGGTTTGTAGATACTTTTTTTGTTCCTGTTCATAGATGGGACGCTTCCTTATAACTGATGCAGAGATAAAATTAGTCCTTCAAATACTGCTGTATTTTCAGGAAAAAAAAAAAGGAGGGGGGTGTTTCTATTGAAACTGTACTAAATTTTTGCCTACAATTTACCTTGTTAAATACTGTAGATAAATTGCTAATACTAATAGCCAAATAGATAACACTAATGCTTTGTTTTAAAAAAAAACAACAATGAAAAAAAACAAAACAAAACAAAAAACATGAGCAGTGGTGTTCTAATGAAGTTATGGCATCTGTCTTAATTAGTTTCTTAAATACATTTACTACTTAATGGTTTTGAAACAACTGTTTAATTTTTAAAATTTTTGAAAACTTGCTAATAACCTTTGTTCAGAATTTAGTAGATTGTTTAATGCAGGACATCGACGACATAATGAAAGATGCTTGAAATGCTTTTGTTATTTCAGGCAAATCAAATTAAATCAAACTATCAAACGACAAGAGAATTTTAGTCCTTTTTGTTTTTGTCTAAACATGTTAGTTCAGTGATGTCTTGGTGAACTGTGAGTGAACTGTATTGATTTTATTTTTTTCTAATAAATCCTTAGAAACCTTCATACAGCATGAGGGCTGTTGGCATTTTGAAAAAGGTTAATAAGTAGAAGCATACATGTTTTCCTTTTGTTTTTGAAACTTGTTTGTAAACATAAATAAATATGCCCTTTTATTAAATAAATACACAGCAATTTTTTTAAAAAAGAACTTTGAGCTTCTTTACTCAATTCTGCCTATGTGGTACATCGGTCTGTTCTCTTTAACTGCAATTGGAATAAATTTCAAGATGGTAACAGCCCCATGAGGTACCCTCTTTAATTCCTTGGTGGCAATCTACTAGAACCAGATTAAGAAAATCATTGCAGTTTGACATGTTCTTCATAGAGTTTATTTAGTCTGCTTAAAACAATCTCAGAGTTTAAAAAAATAATAATAACAACCACATTGTCTCTGATACATTTGTTTTCATTCTTAAGTGGCCAAATAACAAATCAGTTAAAATGATAATGTGAAAAGATGGGAAAGGCCCTAAAGATATATATTTAGATACCTTACTTAACCATATGCTGGAATGCCTGTCTCTAACCCAGTTGGATTTTTTAAGTCTTTCTTTCTTTTGTCTGCCTTCTCCCCTTTGGC
Source organism: Ovis canadensis (assembly GCF_042477335.2). Taxonomy (NCBI): domain Eukaryota; kingdom Metazoa; phylum Chordata; class Mammalia; order Artiodactyla; family Bovidae; genus Ovis; species Ovis canadensis. The sequence continues at coordinate 131,668,374 of NC_091247.1, read as the reverse complement.
CTCTGTCTTTACCATTTAGGAACTGGCGCTGTGTTAGGGCCCAGATTTCACCAGATACACAATCCTCAGGCTGACATAAAGTTTACAAGGACTACTACAACATCTGAAAATGCTGACCCAGCAAAGAGACATTTTAGTTGATGGTGCTTGATATTTTTGGTGGGTGGGGGAGAATCTTTTTCTCTCCATCAATCCTTTGCAATTATCCTCTGCAAGACTTAGAAACACACTGGCTCTGTCAGCATTTGTAATTGTACATTACTCATCAGGTATTTAGAGTGAATCATACTGTAAAAAGAGGTAGCATGATATGCTGGAAAGCATACTAGGCTGGGAATCAAGACCTGGTTTCTAGTCTGGGTTTTGCTATTAATGTGCTGCATGACCTTGACCTTGGGAAAATCATCTCCCCTACACGAGGGTGGTGGACTTGACTATCTGGAAGAACCCTTTTTAACTCTAAAAATTTATCCTATCAACTGGAGAGCCTACAAGGCATAGGGAATAGAGAAAAGGGAAGTGTTTTCAGTTTTCTTTTTTGTTTTGATTATGCTTAAATATGAATGTAATTACCAAAAGATATAGAAGTGCATGTGCTTTGGAGGGTTTGTACTGAGCTTTTACAGTATTCGTTTTTCAACTCAAGGCAATGGCTTTTTACACCAACTCTAATCCATAAACGGGTCTTATGACATCCATGAAGTAGTAGCAAGACATGCTTAGTGTGTATTTCTCTCTTTGAGACACTGTAATTTCTACCAGAAATTTCCAGAGCATTATGTAAGTAGGAAAAAAATGCAAGCAAGCTGTTAAAGATCTTGGATCCCATTATATAGTATGTATTGCCGAAATCAGCATCTGTAATTCAATCACTTCTTCTCTTTTATCCTCTAACCAAAAAATTGTTTAATTTTGCATCCCAAATGTTTTTAATCTTTGTATATTTTTTAAAAATCTTTTTCTCCTCATCATTGCCTTTTTGTGGTTGTAAATAGACTTACTTGCACTTTGAAGATGAGTTACTCCTTGTCATCTTATAAATATGTGATATGGTAATTTTCATAACAGATGTCAGTTTTGAACCAAGAAATGGCAATTTGTTTATAAGAAAAAAAAAACTGGCTTCATTTCTGTGAAACTGCTCTTTGAAAATTTCTTTTTACACGTGTAAGCCAACTGAGATACCGTGATGGTGTTGATTTCTTTCAATGATGCTTACCATCTATTTTAGCCACTGAGCCTTTTATTATTTGTCTATTTGTAAAGTTTATTTGTCTTAACTCATTTAATAAATATACTGTTTATCTGTTTCTGAATGGGGACTGACTGAACTTTTTGAATATTTAAGTTAATCTGAACATCATATTTTAAAATTACTTTTTTCTACTTGAAATTTTAAAAATCTAATTAATGAGAATTCTGTAATGTACTTGAAATGTTATGGTTCTGTTACAGTGAATCAGTGTCCTAATATGCATGATCTTGCCCCTAGAATGAATGTGGGTATGTTGTCCATTCTCTCATGCCCACCATCTTCAATCTTTGTAGCTCAAGAGTTAATTTCTGCAGTCCAGGGGAAAGTACAGTTTTGGTTTTAGAAAAGATTATATTTTCACATTAACTGTGAGACCTGATTTTTTCATTAACTAATCTAAACTTGTCAATAGCAATTATCTAAAGTTTATGGTAACAAAATTAATCAATTTGCCCTCTGCTGGTATTTTTATAATAAATTTTTAACATAAATTAGCAACTTTGAACTACTGAGAAAACTTTGAATTTTTTTGGTTACGAATACTATACTTTTCCATTAGTAAATATTATTCAATTAATGAGTATATGAGTACCATATTTATGAGGAGAGATTTCTTCCACTTTATCAAGTTCAATTCTGTAAGTGTACTAAATATTAGGGTTGAATTTTGAATGAAATCCCTTTGTAAAATTCACGGAATAAGGAAAGTTTCTATAAGTTTTTGTGTATTGACATTTTTTTTCTTGCCTGTGTCTTTAGAGAGCTCCTGTTACACTACAGCTGCTTTCTTTCCTTTAACCTCTGCCCCTCTAGGACCCTAATATCCAGATCCCACATTGCCTTTTACCTTTTCCAGTTAGTGTTACATTCACTTGTAGACCAAAAAATTTTATTAGTGTAGTGATACTACCTACCTAAAAGCAATCTTAGAAAGATCCTTGAAAATTTTTTTTCTGTTCAGTTCAGTCGCTCAGTCATGTCCGACTCTTTGCGACCCCATGAACCGCATCGCGCCAGGCCTTCCTGTCCATCACCAACTCCGGAGTTCACTCAGACTCACGTCCATCGAGTCAGTGATGCCATCCAGCCATCTCATCCTCGGTCATCCCTTCTCCTCCTGCCCCCAATTTTTTCTGTTAGAATAGGCATTATAAAAATGCCATGAAGAATGTTCCATGCTGGAAGAGGAGTCTTGGTTCTGTCCCTGTGCTTCGCAGCAGTACTGCAGTGCAAAAGGAAATATCCTGCAATTTGTAGGGGTGGTTTTGTCTCAGATTCTCGATAATTTACTTCTCCACTTTTTGTCTTAAGAACGACTTCTTTAACATTGTCCCTATTCTGCGTATAGATGATAATACTAAACATAGGCATGTTTAAGCTATATTCTCTGAATTCAGTGTCATTATTAAACTGGTTAACATTAATGGTTCCAAAGTAGGAAATTAAAGGAAGAAGTAGGCCTATGTGCTTATATATTATCGGTCTTTGGCCCAACTTTCTTAACCCGCACTGTATCCTAGGAAAACAAGTTTCCAAGTCAGTATTACGTGAATCTGGGTGTGGGGGTTCAATGTGGTAAGTTTCTAAGATTGTCTTAAAGGAAAGTGAAGTCGCTCAGTCACTCTTTGCGACCCCAAGGACTGTAGCCTACCAGGCTCCTCTGTCCATGGGATTTTCCAGGCAGTAGTACTGGAGTGGATTGCCATTTCCTTTTCCAGGGGATCTTCCCAACCCAGGGATCAAACCCGGGTCTCCTGCATTGTAGACAGACGCTTTACTGTCTGAGCCACCAGGGAAGTCCGAATTAAATCCAAATTACAAGGGCCACATAGCTTCCAAATTAGTTTTTAGGTAATTAAATATAGACACTGATACTTTCCTTACTATTCAAAGGAATCTTGTCACATCACAGGTGAATATGTATAGAGTACCTGATCTGTCAATATGCTAAGCTGTTTATGTGGACTATGTAAGTAATAACCCTGTGTTACTTCTGCCATTTTACATAAGGAGAGACTGAGGCTTAGCAAGTTTAAGTAACTTGTTCTGGGTCACATGATGAGCTGGAATTGACACTAAACAGATCTTTGCAAGAGCCCAGGCTGGTAGCTATTGGCTTTACTGCAGTGCTAACATCTTGTTATCTGGAATCCAGGCCCAGTGCCTAAAAACCTTAACTTTTAAATGTTTCTTTGTTGTTGTTCTTTTCTGCTATCAAATGCATCAGAGTTGGTCTTAAAGATTCTTCACAACCTTGCTAGGTTATGAAGAGACAGGGAAAGAATCACTGATTAAGATGTATAACCCAAGCTTTCCTTATAATCAGACCTCGTGTAAGGTAAACTCAGTAGCAATTGCTTCTTTTCCTGTGATGTATAATGAAAATTGATCACTCTGATGAGATAATAGCATTTGTCTTGAAATTTATGAAACCAAAATGATAGGGTATGTTTCTTGAAGAATTATTCTGTCTTCCAGTTGTATTTTCCTTGGTGAAAATTTTTAATGTTTTAGTGTTTAGCCTAAGGGAGTAACCCTATTGCACATTAGACTTCAATAATTTTTAAAATAAGCAAATTGCACCCATTATTTCACAGCTGTTTTAATACCATTTTATATTAACATTGTTTATAGTTTGTGAATAGCCATCCTCCCAGTCTGTCAAAATGAGATACTTGCTGATTTTTATAATCTTTAAGGTAACATTATCTTACTGATGATAAAATATTTTAAGATTCTTTCTTTTTTTTCCTGTTAGGCTGTTCTTGGATCATAAAAATTTAGCGTAAGGCATACCTTAATGAGTAGTTTGAGACGAATGCAAAATTTTTTTTAAAGTGAACTCAGGGAGAGTTGTATTATCTGAGGTTAGAATTTCAAATGTAGAATGTTTCTGGTGGATCTAGGATTCTGCTCTTTCAACCATAAGCCTACTCTCAGTTGGCTTCAAATCCTCCAAGAAGGGTAGTCTGTAAGTATCTAAAATATTTCATTGTCTCACTTACAGACTTAGAATGGCACATAGGTCTTAATCTGAAGTGTGGAGGAGAGTATGACAGTGAAACCACGCCATGTTTTCCCGAGTCTGGGATTTAACTTCTTAAGAACACTACTCTAGTGTCTGTCTCCTGGTTCCTCCCTCCCAACAACTGCTCTCCTGCTCTTTGTCTGCGTCTCCTCTCCAGTCATTTGGTCAGGGGAAATTCATACCATTCTAGACAGGAGAACAAATCAAGGTCCTTCCTCTTGGAGACTGTATTGTAATGGGTGAGAGACCTATGTCAGGTGATAGGAGATGGTGCTGTGTTACATAGCGTGGTCAGGGAAGCCTCTCGAACGAGGTGACATTTGAGCAGAGGCCTGAAGGACGTGAAGGAGCCAACTTCGTGGTTGCCTGGAAGACCCTTCCAAAGAAAGGTTCCGGTAGCTGGGGAAAAACAAGTGTGGCTGGAGTGGAGTGAACCAGTGTGGCTGCGGTGGAATATAGCCTGAGAGGTGTAATGCGAGGACTTGCTTAACCTTATAAGCCTTGGCAAGAGTGTTGGCTCTTAGGCTGAGTGAGATGGGAAGCCAGTGGAGGTTTCTGAGCCGGGCAGCAGCAGGTCCAACCTTTGAGAGGCTTGTTAGCTGTTCAGCAGAGGGAGAGGTTGGAAGTTAGAAAACCAGTTAGGAAGCCGTTGCCTTTTTTGGATGCTTTCCATGCCAGCTTAGCTCATTCTGTTTTTGTAGCCCCAAAGCTGTATTGTAGAAGCTTCAGGCTACTAAAAAAGTCTTGTGGACCCCTTATTTTGTTACATGTTTTACCCTTATGCTTGATACAGATGACATAAGGCTGGCATTTTTAGTCAACTCACAGAACCTAGGTATTTTCCTCATTTGCTTCAGTCTCTATGCATTTTCCCACATGAATTATAGTACTATGTTTTTACTGTGTTATTCAGAAACATGGTCACAAATAGAATATAGTCATTTTTCAGCTGTTCAGTCTCTAAGATTATAATTGCACCTTCTCCAAACTAGCCTTTTTTTCTTTCTTTTTTTTTTTCCTTTGTGAAAGCTCTTTACACCTGCTAACTTTATTTTTTATACCAAGCGTGACTGCTAGTCTTGATTCCTTCATCTCCTAGTCTTTTTTAGCTAGTTTCCTGGCCCTATCCTATTGAAGGCACTCCAGTAGGCTGCCTCATACCTGCTCTGTCATCGACCAAGATGGCTTTGCTTCCTTGACATTTCACACCTTGGTGCGCAATCCTGAACCACCACTAGCTTCATATCTGTGCTCAGCTTCAGAGTATGCTCACAGTCTTGCTGGTGAACACAGTTCACATTCATTTCCTGGTTTTTCTCACTGATGCTCAAACCAGACTTTAATGCTTTATTCTCTTAAGGGTCATTCTTCTTTGTATATATTCCAAATCTTTTACATTTTTCTCAGGGCAAGGATTCAAGATGTGGTTTGTCTCAGTTTAGAACATACCTTTCCGTTTTACCTCTCACTGTCAACCAATCCTATATTTATTCACACGTTTTTAGCAGACATCTGCCTCATCTTGTACTTCTACTACTGGTTTGGGGTCCCAAAGAACAAGATTTTACCTCTGTTGATAGTAAACTGTTGTGTTAGTCCTTTCATAGCACTGTGACTCCTATTTTGATCATCTAGTTTCATCCCTGACCCTTCTCAATTTAATGCTGCCCAAGACAGTCATTAGCTTTCTTTCTACCCCTTTATGGAAACCAGTTTCTCACCAAAATGGAAAGACATAAGACAGATCTGCCAACAACCCTTCACCTTACTTTTCAAAACCACTACCAGGTTGGTATTCAGTTCAGTTCAGTCGCTCAGTTGTGTCCGACTCTGCGATCCCATGAATTGCATCACGCCAGGCCTCCCTGTCCATCACCAACTCCCAGAGTTCACTCAGACTCACGTCCATCGAGTCAGTGATGCCATCCAGCCATCTCATCCTCTGTCGTCCCCTTCTCCTCCTGCCCCCAGTCCCTCCCAGCATCAGAGTCTATTAATGCCCTTTTAATCCAGTCATTCAACCAATTAGGGGTCACCTCATTAAGTATTCTGTCATCCTACACACAGCCATCAGATCCGAAAGTAAATATCTTACTGAAGTCGTCAGCTGCATTTCCTGTTTTGCTACAGATACTTCATCCTTGCTTTCCAGCATTTTGTCAGTTTCTTGATTTTCACTCTTACTGCCCTAATCTATTCCCTCTTTACCTCAAACCCATATACTTAGGTTTCTTAACCATATGATCCACATCCCTGTCCTCCTCTCCCATCATCAGTCCATTATAACACGTAACCCCTGCTGCTGCTGCTAAGTCGCCTCAGTCATGTCCGACTCTGTGCGGCCCCGTATACGGCAGGCAGCCCACCAGGCTCCCCCGTCCCTGGGATTCTCCAGGCAAGAATGCTGGAGTGGGTTGCCATTTTCTTCTCTAATGCGTGCAAATGAAAAGTGAAAGTGAAGTTGCTCAGTTGAGCCCAACTCTTCACAACCCCATGGACTGCAGCCTACCAGGCTCCTCCATGCATGGGATTTTCCAGGCAAGAGTGATGGAGTGGGTTGCCATTGCCTTCTCCAAACATTTTAAATGCCCCTGAATTGCTCCTTGATAATTCTGGCCTTACATGGTTGTCGCGTGCCCGCTCTCCATGCCCTGAGCACATTCTCTATCCGTCTTCTCTCCCCTCTCTTATGTTTTCCTCCTTGAAGCTCCATGTTCCTGGCCCCTTTTGTACTTCACACCTCTTTGTAGTGCTTGAACCACCAGACCTCAACGTCTCAGATGTATTAGGGAGAAATAGGGAAGAGTGTTTTCTTAAAGGAAAAATCAGCTCCCCAGGAGAGGACATTGAGGCTTAAAGATTGCTGAGGTTTAGGTAGAGGTGATGTGATGTCAGAAGAGCATTTCCATAGAAGTCACCCCTGGGGTCTGGTTCCAACTGTGCTTTGTGCCAGCTTATAATACCTTGAGCCCTTATTTTCCTCCACAGAAGTGCAACCATTAACGATTCTTCCACAGCTCTGGGTTTTCAGATGGTCTTGGAGTCATGAAAGCACTTTGACAATTATAAAGGGCAATGCAAGATGGTACTGTTGACTCAATAGCGACAGAAACAATCCTGTGAAGAGCTATTCCTGTCTCTCCCAATAAATTTGGTTTAAATAGAAAATTTCAGAGTTGAAAAGTGCCCTTAAATCTCAATTGGTTTATAAACACCCAAGGCTTTGTGAAGAGTACCCTGGAGATTCATCTTGCTAGAAGTAGTAGTGTTTGCTTCCATTTCCTTTTTTCTGTGCTTTTAGTCACTATAAACATTATACATTTTAAAAATAAGCAGTTTGCTTGCCTCTTGCACATCTGGAGGTGGAGATCAGATGAGTGTGCTAGAAACCCACTCAATTTTTTTTTTTTTTAACTATGGTATTTAGCTAAACACCACTGATGGTTTTGGAACCCAGTTTTAATGGCTTTTTAAATCCTAGTCATAACTATTTCTATAATGGGCCAGGGGATAAGACCATATTTCCCAAACTTGGTTGTACAGTGGAGTCACCCAGGGAACATTAAAACATACTGGCTTGCACTCCCCAGGCGTTGTGGTAGAGGCTGTGGCCTGGGTTTCAGGAGTTTCAAAAACTTCCCAGGTGATCCTACTATGCAGCCAAAGTTTGGGAACTACTGGGGTAAACAATGAGGCATTGAGAACTACAATGCTGAAGGACAAGAAGGTATAATGAAGAGGATAAACAGTAATCTTTTTATAAACTTGCCCTTCAAGATGTTCAGTACCAGAAGTTCTGTTTACTTGGACAAAATGCATTTAAAAAATCAGGCTCTTTAGTACTTTAAAAAAAATCAATGTTAGCAAGAGAAAATAAACTGTAGAGGACTGTATTTAGATTTTTTTTTAATTTACTGTCATTAAAAACTAACAAAATACATTTTAGTAAGAAGTTAAAACCTCTTTGTCTTATTATTTGAAAAATAGGTTATGACTAATTTTAAAATCAACTGTCTTTAATGAAGGGATTTCAAATAAAATGGAAGTTTGTTTCTTAAATTCTAATCTCTTTACAGATGCAGTCTCAAAATCAAGCTATTAAAAAAATCAAGCTATATGCCATTTAAAAAATTTTTCTAACATGCTTTTTTTGCATTGTTAAAAGTAAACAGCATATATAGCTTGACAAAATGTCATTTTATGATGAATATTAAATATTATATTAAAATATTTATCATTCATTATTTGAGTATCTTAAAGATTTGCATAAAATCACTTTATCTTGTCCCTGGAAAAAATTACTAATTGATTTCTTCTATTTATAAGAATAAAAGTTAAATTACTCAGGAACATAAAAGGTTGGCTCTGATCATCCATTTAGCTAATCCCTAAGACAGCATTGCACCACTGTCCCTGTGCTCGACTATTTCCAGCAATATTTATTGAACCCCTATTCTGGGTCACTTGCTCTTCTATTTTACAGTATGTCATTACAACTCTGTTCCCCTTTTATAATAAGAGACTTACCTATGCTCACACAGCTAGTTAGCCTCATCTGGGGCTGAATCCAGAACTGTTCAACAGCCAAGATTGTGACCATTACATCAGATGGTAAAGCCTCTTGAGCTTGGTTCAGTCACTCCAAGGGCTAAAATAAGGATCATATCAAACCAGTTCTTTGTGGGGTTTTCAGATACCTAAGGAGAAGGCAATGGTACCCCACTCCAGTACTCTTGCCTGGAGAATCCCATGGATGGAGGAGCCTGGTGGGCTGCAGTCCATGGGGTCGTGAAGAGTCAGACACGACTGAGCGACTTCACTTTCACTTTTCACTTTCATGCACTGGAGAAGGAAATGGCAACCCACTCCAGTGTTCTTGCCTGGAGCCTGGTGGGCTGCCGTCTATGGGGTTGCACAGAGTCGGACACGACTGAAGCGACTTAGCAGCAGCAGCAGCAGATACCTGAGGCAGCTTGCAGGTCCCTCCACGTCTTCACCTTCTCTCCTCCATGCTCACCATTGCCAGTTTCTACAACTGTTCTTCATAGTAGGTTGACCATATGTCTCAGGTTCCCAGGGATAGTATACAAACCTGCCATCCCTATGTGATTATTAAGATCTCCTGTCTTTTACTTTCAAAAGTGTTCTAGATGGAATGATAAAAGTTATGTTTTACGTTGTAACATCATCTTGGTCCCTTTTGTCTAATGTGTCTATATCCTGTGTCTATAGTTGGACAGCTATTATTTTGAAATTGTGGAGTTTGAAATTCTACTGCTTTGACAAGTGGAAAATTGAGAAAAGATGTGGAGCCTTTTTTTTTTTTTTTTGGTCATTGGCATAGATGACAAAGAGACTCCAAAGTACATCCTGTTGGTAGGGGTAACTTGCAAAAGTTCAGCACATAAATCTCAATAAATCTCCCAAAGTTTCTAGCTGAGAAGACCACTGTAATCTACTGTGCAATTCTCCACACTGAGCTATCTGGAGGACAGCTGCTTTCCACCCAAGAGACCAAGTATAGATATAATTTGGGACCTGACCTCTGATTCAGAGGTGAATGCTTAAATGTCGTAAATTTTTTTGAAGCTGACCAGAGGACTTCCTTAAAATTCATAGAAGCCCTGTACCATGTGTGTGGGGGGGTGGGGGGGGGTAGGGATAGGGCAGGTGGTGTGTATCTATGCTCACCAAAGATACAATTACAAATCAGACATTTCTTCGAGAACAGCATATAATCAAATGACTGATGTATAGGCCATCAATTAATAATTTCAAGTGAATGAAGTCAGGATTTTGCAAAAAGACTTCCCTACTTGATTTTACTAGCAACTCAGGTGTTCAGTAGCAAAGGTTTTTAATGTATATTATACCACATCTTCATGATAGAATAATAAGGAATCATTAAAAGTCTGAAAAGGAAGTTTATGTCATGTATACTTTTATAGCTGTCTGTTTTCATTATGCATTATATTATAAATAATTACATGTCAATACTTTAGATTCAGCTCCTTAAAAAATAAGTTACATGACTTAGGACATGTTATTTGGTCTCTGCGAGCCTTATTTCATCCCGAGATGTTAGGGTAACAGTATATCTACCCACCTCTCAGGATTATTGTAATCATGAAAGGAGATTAAATGTCAGAGAGTCCTAGCACAGAGCATAGCATGTAAAAAAACCTCGGTAAAAACTCTGTGGGTCATGACAGTATGAGCTTTCATTAAAGGAGTATTATTAGCAAATTATTTACTGTGTGCTGATCCCAGCACCATGAGGGAGACAAATAGAACTGATATTGTAAGCTTAGTAGTCTGGGAGCCATATTTGATCCATTAGTGTGTTTCATTTGGCCAGAACGGTAATGGTCCAAAAAAGGTTGTTTTTGTTTTTCCAATGTTCTTAATTGATTGCCTGCATTGACAGTTAGATTTCACTAAAAACATTCAAATGATTAGTACCTGGCAAAACTAGACCCTGATTCCCATATGGTAACGCCGTCTTGTTGCTTTACCTGCCCTCGCTGGTTTGCCGCAGCCTCTATCCCCCCTATCGGGCCACGCCACCGTCATTTATCAGTATTGGTGGCCCTTTATTACTGTTTCTTTCAGAGTAAAACTAAGAGCAAAGTGAAATATGTTTATTGCTATCAAGTGTAGAATAAGGTAAGATCGATAAGGATTCACACTCAAGAAAAATTCTTCTCATTCGGGTCTTTTTCACTCAATATGTGTTACCTACCTGACCCCATAGGTGTTTGTATGTAACCTGTAGCCTCTCATAAAATTCTAGAGCTGTAACAAACCAGCACTTTAGACCAGGTAATCATCTTTTCTTCACTGTATGCATGAGTTAAGACCCCTCAGAGACAGTGACATGCCCAAGATTTTAGTTAGAAACAAATTTGAGGCTGAATCACATGTAGAGTTTTGTCTATTTTTCAGACTCCTAAAAATTGGATCATTTTTGTCTTAATTTTTAAATCATGGAAATTAGTGTCAATTCTCTTCAGAGTAAACAAATTCTCTAGTACCTCTTCCCTCTACAAAATACATATGTAATTCATGGCTTTTTAAATGCATATTTTTAGCGTTTTTCCAATAATGTCGAGAAGCTTTTTAGTTCAAGAAGCTATAGTTTCGTTGCAGTGCTCATCGTGAATTTTAAAAGACCATTTGAAAGGTGCTGTACTTTGCATTGATGGTTTTCGTTTTTTTCAAGAATGGAGAACCTGAACAGGATTTGTCCCTGAAGGCCACGCAGCCTTGAAACCTGTATGTGGAGGTGTTTTTGGTGTTTGTTGCGGACATGGCTCTTGACTACCTGTGAAACCAGAAGCCCCGTGAATAATAGATTCATGCATGTGTCTGTAATTACTCTTAACTATTGATTTCAAGCTTCTCCAAAACAGTACTGAATACAAATAACAAACAGCTGAATTAAACCATTTTTCAGTACTTTTATGTTCTTTTTCTTCCCCTCTCCAGTTTCTGGAAAGGGAAGACAGCCCAAAGGAGGTGGAAAGCAGATGACATGGGTAATTCACAAATGACTCTCCTAAGTGAGATATAATTCAGTTCAGTCTCTCAGTCGTGTCTGACTCTTTGCGACCCCATGAATTGCAGCATTCCAGGCCTCCCTGTCCATCACCAACTCCCGGGGTTCACTCAAACTCATGTCCATTGAGTAGGTGATGCCGAGAGATATAATTAGGATGTATAAAAACAAAAAGTTCTTTTGAGATTTATGGTGTGATTAGTTGAGTCAATTTAAAGATAGAACAAAGCAACATGGCTAGTAATTCCATTAAGAAAACAGCATTTTATATTTTCCCTTGGGAATATTACCTTTTATCATTGGATTTAAAACAGTTTTATATAGGAGATTTTGGATTATATTCATTATGAAACAATCCTAAGCATAAAAATAGTTTTGTTTTTTATTTCAAAGATTATTAGTATTATTTAGATTATAAGAATAATCTATACTCATTATTAAATAAGGAAAGTATCTGATGACAAGAAAAACTACCCTTAACCCCATCACACAGACTTAAAACATGAATGTATATTTAGAATCTTTTGTTCGGTGAGTTAATACCACAGCTCATGTCTTCAGAACTGTCCACAACTGGAGTTTTAGATATTAAAAAAAAAAATTAGATGGATTTTAGGACTAGTCTAATGCAATCCCATGATAATTGTTGGAAGAAACAAGGGACACCCTGAAAAAAAAGTCCATTTCTGTGAAGGTTGAAGTCATGGCCTGTCGATCCTTAGTGAGCAGACCAGCAGAGGGGATGAAGGCCGAGGACCTTGGCTCACAGTAAGTGCTGTTCCTGAGAAAGAAGACATGAAACAGAAGAGCTGTGTGGTCAGAGGCCTGGCAACTATGCAGTAAAGGCCACCTTCCAAGAGGACTGTGGGATGAAACAGCCTTGTTACCACGAACCCAGCCACTCTCCTATGGAACCATCAAAAACTGAGGCAAGGACATACACAGAAAAGCCGTTTCTCCGTCAGTCAGAGAAGGAGATGGAGGTAGTTTCTCAAGAAGTTCAAATGGCATAGTCCCAAGGGCCAAGTTGGGAAGACCCAATGGGAGAGCAGACCAGAGCAGAAATAAGCAGTTTGGTTATGCTAATCACTCAAGTAAGTAAGTAAGTAAAATCACTCAGTCGTGTCCGACTCTTTGCGACCCCATGGACTGCAGCCCACCAGGCTCCTCAGTCCATGGGATTCTCCAGGCAAGAATACTGGAGTGGGTTGCCATTTCCTTCTCCAGGGGATCTTCCCGACCCAGGGATCGAACCTGGGTCTCCCACATTGGAGGCAGATGCTTTAATCTCTGAGCCACCAGGGAAGCCAAAACTGATGCTTTAAATTCTGGTTCAGAAACCTCATTGGGTATCCATCTTATGAAGGGACTGTCCTTGGCAGAAAATGTACCAGATGAAAAAGACAAAATCCTCAGTATCTGAGACTGATTCGGGAACAATTATGATAATGTGATAAATGCAATAATGATGTCAAACAATATATGTTGGAGTTAGCTCCAACAAAGATGGGAATCCAGGGGTAAAGAATGCTTATCAGAGAAGTCCTCAGGGCAAGAAATCGAGAGAGAGATGGAGCTCTGCCGGCCCAGAGAGACAGACAGAGGCAGTCCAGAGAGAAAGCAGCTGATGCAGCATGCAGAGAAGATGGAGATGTTTTTGCCGTGATCATCTGCAAGTTTGTCAGGTAAGCAGTTGTTCTGAATCCACTACCCCTTAAGGTTAATTGAATGATGAATGTTTAAAATACAGTAAAAATCTCTGTAGAACAGGGTAATGGGAAAGGCTTATCTTGATCAGCTAGATTCTTGAAGATGTGGGCTTGTATTAAACATACCAAGGCGTTCAGACAAGAATGACTGTTGGATAATAAGAATTTTAGAAACTGACAATGAATAGCTTAGAAATGTGTGCTTTTAACATGCGCTGTTCCTTTTCCCTTACAATCTTGATTATACTAAGAGTTTGCTAAACTCACCTTCTTTCACTTGCATCTAAAGCAGAATAAATCCTGAATCAGAATAATAAATATTTACTGTACTATTTTGTGTTTTTTAAAAAAACTTTTTTTTTTTTTTTGGTTACTAAAAGAACAGTCTACCCTTTAATGAATGGTTTACCTAGTAAATATTTTCTCAGGGTTTAATTTGGTGACAGAAAGAACAAGAAGGCCTAAAGATAAATATCTTTAAAATCATACCTTCATTGCCAACTATATAACTTCATGTCAAGATCTAACATAATTAGAAAAAATAAATTCTCTGTGTTATGCCAACATAACCAAGTCCATGACATTTGAATCATCACAAAGCTAAAACTGTTTCTTGATTTCTTTTATAGAAGACTCTTTAAAGTATATGTTACTGTGTACTCAGTTTTATGGAATGTGGAGGCAGCATCTGATTTAATATTTTCTATTTGGGCTGTTTACTTTGTAGTCAAACATTCTTCAAAAACATTTGCATCTCCCCCCACATTTTCCATCCAAGGCTGTCAGTTCCTGTTTAGAAAGGTTAATGGAGATCTGGAGTCTCCAGGCCTCTGATACAGAAGCAGCTCTTGCTGGCCTTTGAATCTGCTGCCAGGTCTGATTCTACATGTAAATATTTGCCTGAGTGGGTTACATTTTCTTTTTCCACACAAATAGGGGGAGCGAAGTTACCATAATGAAACTTATGAAAAAAACCTAACTTTGATTTCTGCATAACTTCTGGCTAAATTCTTAGCTGTTGTCAAATTTGCAGACGCCTTTATTACTGCTCCTCATTAAACTTTCAGCCTCCTTGGGAACTGCTGAGTGGACCAGCAGATAATGCAACTTATTTGCGGGAGGCCAGCCTGTTTTAATTAACTTGCCTGAATGTCACAGAGAAGGTTGGGTTGAGTGGGCCCCTCGCCATGACCCTTAACTCTTGAAAAGTGATCATCTTCTTAGGAGGGCCAGCTTGGAGTAACTTACTTTGGGGTGCTGATGTGTTTTTTATTTGTTTGTTTTTTTTACCTCTTCAGAAAGCAGAGCCTGCTTTGGAATGTGGTGGAAATAACCCACCACAGAAGAAATCATCAGTGGGCCAAAGAACTTGCTGCTAATGTTGGCTTTTTGCCATGGCCTCCTGACTGTGGAAGGAAGAAACTTCGTCTTTTTCCACCACTTCACTTGCTGTTTCCAGCCGGAGTTCACCTACCCAATTCAGACCCAAGGAAGGGAGCTGACCAAGCCAGCCCCTAGACTCACTAGAATATAAAGTAAGCCACAAGGGTGGTTTTAAATTTTCTTGTAGCCACACTATTTTATTTTATTTAAAAAATAAAAATAAACAGATAAAATTAATAACTTTAACAGTATTTTTTTGGACTTCCCTGGTGGTAACACTGGATGAGAATCTGCCTGCCAGTGCAGGGGACAAGGATTCTATCCCTGGTCCAGGAAGATCCCACATGCTATGGAGCAACTAAGTCTGTGTGTTACAACTACTGAATCCATCCTTTAGAGCCATGAGCCGCAAATACCGAAGCCCCCACACCTAGAGCTGTGCTCCGCAATAAGAGAAGCCGCTGCAATGAGACCCCACAGTGCTGCAATGAAGTGTAGCCCCTGCTCGCCGCAACTAGAGAAAGCCCATGCAAAACAACAAAGACCCAGGGCTGCCAAAAATAAAAATAAATGCATTTTTCAAAAATAGTATATTTTAACCTAACATAGCTAAGATATCATTTCAATGTGCAATCATTAGAAAATTTATTAAAAAGATATTTTCCTTTTTTTAACTAAGTCTTCAAAATCTGTTGTTTAGTTTATGCTCAGAGTTTATTTCAATTCAGATGTTAAGTTTCCATTGGAAAAAGATGTTCAGCTATTTAGATTTCATTCAATTGATAACTGAAAAGATAGATTCACAAGTTGTTCTGAACATACTAAAAAATGTTTTCAGATAACTGAACCAAGCGTCAGTTTTAAAAAAATTAATTGAAATTAAAGTATTCCATTTCTTTGGTGCACTAGCCCACATTTCAAGGGCTCAATAGCACATGTAACTGATAACTTCCATACTGACAGCACAGAACTATAGCCTTGCTACTGCAAGTGTGGCCCACACACTAGCATCATCTGGGATTTTCTTGGAAATGCAGAATCTTGGGCCTCACCCCAGACTTACTGAATCAGAATCTATAGTTAGCAAGATTTCCCAGTGATTCATATGTAGAATATAGTTCAGGAAGCACTGATCTATTTAAGACACCAGGAAAACAGGTATTATTGCATCTATTTTATAGAGGTATATTAAGGCTCTTTTTATACCCTTTATTTATACTGTTCATGGGGTTCTTGCAGTAAGAATACTGGAGTGGGTTGTTGTTCCCTCCTCTAGTGGACCACGTTTGGCCAGAACTCATTACAACCCATCTGTCTTGGGCGGCCCTGCACAGCCTGGCTCATAGCTTCATTGAGTTACGCAAGCCCCTTGGCCACAGCAAGGCAGTGATTCATGAAGAGCCAGGGAGGCCTGACGTGCTGCAGTCCATGGGGTCGCGAAGAGTCAATGACGGAGCGACTGAACAACAACAACGTATTGAGGCTCCGAGAGGTTGCATAATGTGTCTAAAGTCACAGAGCTCATAAGTGTAGGGGCTAAAATTCAGACTCAAAGCTTGCCCATGTTTAAGCCCACACTCCTTCTGACATTTATCACTCAATGCATGAAACATGTTACTAATGGCATGAAAGGTAATTTTACATGGTGCCCAGGAAGCATTCTGAAAAGCATTGAATACAAAGTTTGATGGTTTGACCCTTTTCTGTCCTCTTTTAAGTTTTCTAATATGGTCAAAGATAAAATCTCTGATTGATGACAGTTTGTTTTCAGTACCTAACATTTGCTGTAAGTGGGCCACAGCCTCAGAGCTTTCAGTAAAGGAGGTAGCTAGGTCTTCCTAGCTTTGTTTCCTTCCATTGTATTTATTCTTACTTCTACCGTCTATTTATGATGAATGATGCTGTCTTTCCATTTACAGCAGTGAGGCATCGACACTTAAATATATTTATTTAAGTAAGAGAGTGTGAATGTCGTGTGAATGTAGACGGGGCACGGCTCTGGCCACCTGGGGAAGGAGACGTGAGAATAACGGGGTATGGTTAACCCTGGATGAAGATGCTTCCCCAGGAGGCATGCCAGCAGTGGTTGCAGCCCTAAGAAGACTGGGAGGCACAAGAATGTGTGTTTTTGTTGGGGGTGCCCCGTCGAAGCACTCAACAAGAGTAAATTCTTCTTTGCGCCTGTGATGGATGTAATTATATTCAGTTGATTGGTTGAAAACCCAGCATTTCTTACCTCCCAGCTGGAGGTCCTCCTCATGACCTCCTCAACAAAACCTCCTCCTCTTGACCTCTTCAACCCAACAGCAAAGCTGTGGGCTCCTCTAGTTGAATGCCTTTGCTCCTGGATTTGCATAGAGTGGGTGCCATGAGGAAGCGAAGGCAGTGGCTGCGCTGATGGTCCATGGTGGCAGTGATTTCCATGCAGGACCCAGCAGAGGCAGCAGGGATGTCTGGACTGGGCTCTGACCTGATGCAGGGGCTCAGACTCCCTTAGCAACATCCCCGTTTTCTATGCAGATTGCTCTCGTGGTTTCCTACAGTATCTACGGGCTATGCAGCATCATTCGAAAACAGCCTCTTCCCTTTATGGTAACCAGACTTGGTTTCTGTGTTTTACAAATAAAAACCCTATTAGAATGATATTATTTGATTGTCCATCAAACCCACTAGACAACCAAATCCCTTAAGAGTATAGTCTTTATTTGGTTGCTCACCTGGCATAATTCCCTGGTTTCAAACAAAGTTGGTGCTTTTACCCTGGTGGATCAGATGGTAAAGAATCTGCCTACAATGCAGGAGACCCAGGTTTGATACCTAGGTTGGGAAGATTCCCTCAAGTAAGGGAATGCCTGGAGAATCCCATGGACTGAGGACCCTGGCGGGCTCCAGTCCATGGGGTTGCAAAGAGTCAGACATGACTGAGCAACTAAGCACGCAATAGTTATTTGATGAACAAATGAGTGTTAAACATATAGGAGATGCCAATAACCAATGTTGAAAAGCCATGCTTTTACTATCTCAAAACACATTAAGTGCATCCTATGACTTAAGAAAATCTATCTATGAAAATTAAACTTCAAAGATTAATTAATATCTAAATTGAAAGAACTCTTTACTTACAAAATGATTTACCCAAGATTCCTTCTCTGGTTTTTTAAGTGTTGTTTTGTTTTCTAACTGTAAACTATTAGAGGAGCTTAGAGAATAAAGGAAGAGTTTAAATTTTGTGCAGTGAATATGCAATGATTTCAAAATTAAAGGAAATCAACGATTTTGAAAAATAACATCTTTAGAACGGATGGCAACCTGACATGGCTCTACCATGAAGATCACATGTGTCTGAAATAGAAACCTCAATCACAGAATTTTCAGAGAAGAGTATGTGGCATGCTAAATTGCAAAGCTGTGCATACAGTTTACCAACATCATTAAGCTTCACCACAACCAAGGAGTTACCTAATTTGTGGCCTTGTTCCAGATGAAGAAACTGAGATGCAGCAAAGAAACTAATTTGCCTAACAAGCTCAAAGAGCTAATGAAAATCACACAGCTAAGGAGCTAGGATTGAAGCTTCAGCCTCACTCCAGGCTTAAAGTTTTAAGCACCATGCTATTCTTGTCGCCTAAGAGATTTGTGGCACATATTTGTAATACGTATTTGTAATAAAGACCCTTGACTCCATTGTTAATGCATGACAGCTGGTAGCTTTTCGATCCCCCTTCTGTTTCTGCTGCACAGCTGGGAAAGCGGTTATGGAAGCTGGGACTTTCTCTCTCTTGGTGCCAGTGAAGAAGCTCACTTAACTTCAACCTTACCTCCTAACCACATGCACACACACACACAAGCCATTCATCCCTTCCTTCTCTCCAAGCATCTTCAGCCCTGTACCCCTGCATCCTCATCTTCTATGACCCTGCTCATCATCCCCTTCTCTAACCAGGTGTGGTCTCATTGTAAGGCCTCTGCACTCATTGTTTCCTCTGTCTGGACACTTCCCACAGATAGCCACATAGCTGACTTCCTCACCTCCTGTGAGTCTTTGATGCCCTTACCCCCTGTGACAGCTTGAATCTTCCAAATATGGCCAAGAAAATATCTCATCCTGAGACTCTTATAACAATATCCCCTTTTCACTCTCTCGCTAACATATGGCATTGATGCCCCTTTCCCTTTGAATCTGGATGAAACTTTGTGCCTCACTCAGTCGGCAGACAGAGAATCTGTGACTTGAGGCTAGGTCACAAAAAGCAATCCAATACCATTCTCCAGGGAAAGGAACCAAGGTTTCTTTTAGAAATTAGAGCATAGAATAGGGAAAATCCAAGTGATACTGCAAATGTCTTATAGTACCAGGAAGTGCTTTAAAAAATTAAAGAATGAAGGTATGTCAAAGGAACACAAGGGTGACCTAAAGGACCCCCCAGTGCCCAAAGCTGGAATAATTTGAGCAATAAAGGAATGTATTATTGTAGTAATTTTGAAAAATATATTCATTTATTTATTTGGCTGCACTGGATCTTAGTGGTTGCACATGGGATCTCCAACCTTTGTTGAGGCATGTGGGATCTTTAGTTGTGGCGTATGCACTCTTAACTGTGGCTTGTGCGGTCTTATTCCCTGACCAGGGATCAAACTTGGGCACCCAGCATTGGGAGCATGGGATGTTAGTCACTGGACCTGCAGGGAAGTCTTGTAGTAGTATAATCCAAAGTATAAAATAAATATATGTGAGTCCACACTGATATAAGTAAGTGAGGAAGGAAAGAGATATTTCAAAGAAAAGAATTCCAAATGATCCTTGCAGACACTACCTCACCAGGATGTGGAGTTTAGCCTCACCCTCCCTTTTGAGAGTGGGATGGACTTAGTGACTTGCTTCCTAAGAATAGCATATGCGGGGAGGGGGAAATAAAAACTTTGCTCTGGTAAAACATGGCGAATATCACCAGTGATATCACATGGATATTGTATACCTACACATGGGAAAGGCCCTTCCCCTTTGTGGTATTTTTTCTAAAAATCCATCCCCTCAGTCTAGTCATGAGAAAAACATCAGATGAATCCAATTTGAGGGGTGTTCTACAAAGTAACTGACTAGTACCCCTCAAAACTATCATAGACCCAAGCAGACTAAGGAGACATGAAAATAAATGCAAAGTGGGATCCCAGATTGGATCCTGGAACAGAAAAAAAAAAAAAAAATTAAGGACATTATTGAAAAAAATTAGTGAAATCCTGATAAAGTCTAGAGTTTAATGAATAGTTATGAGCCAATGTTAGTTTCTTAATTTTAACATGGTAACGTTAGGGGAAAGTGAACCTGGGTGAGGCATGTATAGAAACTCTTTACTTTGTTTGCAACTTTTCTATAAATCTAAAGTTATTCCAAGATAAAGTGTGTTTGAAAATAAGGAGGTGATATAGGTTCATCTAGGCTTCCCTGGTGGCTCAGATGGTAAAGAATCTGCCTGCAATTGCAGGGAACCCAGGTTCAATGCCTGGGTAGGGAAGATCCCCTGGAGGAGGGAATGGCTGCCCACTCCAGTATTCTGGCCTGGGAAATCCCATGGACAGAGGAGCCTGGCAGGGCTGCCGTCCATGGGGTCGCGAAGAGTCGGACATGACTGAGCAACTAACACTATAGCTTCATCCAGACCTCCCCTCCTTCCCCCACCTCTCCCCTCACACACCCCACTTATTCTTGATTCCAGACGTCAAGGGGTGAAAACGTCCAGTGTCCCTGGCGGCACCTGATACATACATTCCAGCTGACAGTCCCAGGGATAGTTTCGGATGACAGCCAACATCAAGCACCAGACACACGTGTGAGGAGGCCTCTAAGATGATCCCAGCCCCAGCTGCCACTGGACTGCACCCACGGGAGAGGCTGTGCGTGAGGACGCTTCACTTCGCCTCCTCAGCTCTCGGAGCCGTGAGAGACAATGGTCAAGAGAAACTGGTACTGTTTGTGCCACCAAGTTTAGGGTGGTTTATCGCACAGATGACAACATTCTTTCCCAGGTTAATTATGTCCTGCTCTTTCTCGTACTCCATCTAGTAGGGGAGGCAGACTCTGAAAACTGACCTACATGTGCGTTTCCAAGGGGAGAGGGGACAGCTGACTTCTGCTGCTGCTGCCAGCCTTCAGATCATGCCAAAGGTGGTTAGACCAGACCACCTTGGCTTGGGAAAATAATGAGTGGCTGAGCATCTATTAAGCAAGTAGTAATCTGATTCCCATTCTTCTATTTTTGTGTATACAGGGTCTTGAAGAATGAGCTCCGGGACAGTGTGTGTGGAGCAGGTAGGGTGGTTGTATAATACACTAAAACTTCTCACCCTGCAGAAGCATAGAGGGAAAAATATCTCCCTGAAGCCTCAGTATCAAGAATTGCTCTGTGTTTCAGAAGAACTGATGACCTTTTGCCTTTTGGATACCAAGAACCACGTGGAGTGATCTTTCATGGACTGGGACAAATTTCTGAGCTGAGTTGGCAGGCCACTGCTGGCAGGAGCACTGGGACTGCTGTGCCATCTATACCCCTGACTTCTGGATTCATTGCTATTTTCTATTGTATAGCGTTCCCACTTATCCTATGTGTTGTCTTATAACTTAAAATATAAGTTTTATATTCCTTCTGGAAAGAAGGCATAAATAAATACACAAATACTTAATAATGTTAAGTGCCTATTCCAGAATAAATGCCCAAGATATGGATTTTCTTGGTCTTTTCTTAGTCCTGAGCTTCATTGAGAAGGTTAGATGTCTACAGCCCTGTCTGTGCTTCACACTGATGGGTTCTGATACATAGATCTGTAAGCAGAACCCCGGTTGAACCCCCTTTTCCCTTTGTTGTCCACTTTATATAAGAACCAGGTTCCAGCACAGTTTCAAGGTGGAGTGGGCCACTTTGACCTGGGCCACAAGTTTGGGTACACTACGACTGTGAGGACAAAGTGTGAAATGTGACTCAGCAGATGCTGGGAGCAGACCCAGTTCAGTTCATAGGAGTAATTACCTGGAGGCTTAACAGAGAAATGTTTTGTTCACTGAACTGCTAGAGTGAGATCTGTACATTTTTGTAACTCTTGAGACTTTGGTCTCTCCTAAAACAAATATATCATCAGCTTTACCAATCCCATAAGGTAAAAACTCTACATAGTGGAAAATTCTTGTAATTGTGTCAAGTCTTTTTATGAGAAAAAGAAGAAATCTTGCTTGGGCTGTCAGAATAATATAAGACAGCTTGTGGTTTTTTTGCCTCAAGTTTGCGTGGGCAGGAAATTTATTCTTTGCTCGGTACATCTTTGAGCTGCACGCAGCTGTGTGAGATCCCAGCTCTTTACAAATTGCTAATAAAGAAGATAATGCCAACATTTGCACTCCACTCAGAAGTCAACCACTGAAGATTTAAATCTAGATTTCTGGATAGAAAATCTTAATCTTTTGAGTCATGTCACTATGCTTTTAAATTCATTTCTGAACACTGAAGTGAACTAAAATTAGAATTTGGAATAAGCTAGAAGCAATGAAACAATTTTCTCATTCATCTAACATGTACTTATTGAATATCTAATCTATGTGTGTGCGTTTAGAAATTTTTTTAAAGTGACGACATGGGTTTGTTCTCCAAGTACAAGGATTCTATTAAGTTTTGGCCAAAGAAGAAGAAGCTAATTAATATTTGTTGAGCCCTTACTATGTGTCAGGGATTTGGCCTGGGCTTGTATAACTGTTATGACATAAATATTATGGATCCCATTTTACATGTGAGGATACTGAAGCTATATAACCAGTAAGTCACAAAGTGGGATTTTTAACCTCAGCATAATGGATTCCACAGCCTGCTATATCACAGTGCCTCCTACAATATAAATTTTCATGGTGATTAGAAAATTTTCTTTTTTTAACTTTTTTTAAATGTTCTCATATTTTTAAATTCACCTAAAGTGAATTTAAGGCCTTCCCTGGTGGTCTGCCTTCCAATGCAAGGGACAAGGTTTCCATCCCTGGTCCAGGAAGATTCCACATGCCTCAGGGCAACTAGGCCTGTGTGCTGCCACTACTAAGGCTTCATGCTGCAACTGTGGAAGCCCGCATTCTCTAGAGCCCATGTTCTGCAACAAGAGAAGTCGCTGCCACGAGAAGCGCACCCACCACAACTAGAGAGTAGCCCCACTCACTGAAGTTAGAGAAAGCCCACACACAGCAATGAAGACCCAGCACAGCCACAAATAAATATGTGGTAATTACAGTTTTAAAAATATGTAGATTTAAATCCATTGAAAGCACAAAGAAAAGATATATGTGTATGCATTTCTATGACAAAAGCATTTATTTTTAAGTTAATGTGATATTGAATGTACATATGGGAAGCAAAGTGAAGTGAACCGAAGCAGTCTCGAGGAGGTGTCTGGTCCCCTTGAGTTCATCCCTGCTACCATCCTCCCATCCTTCCCTCTTTCCATCCATCCCATTAATTGAGCTCCTACTACAGTCTATCCTGGGGTAGGCATTGGAATGAAGACATAAAAGGAAATGGACTTCACTCTCAAATAATTTTCAGGTGAGTGAGTGAGTGAAAAGGATACATTAAGTAAGTAACTTAAATATAATGTATTTCATTAAAAAAAAATACAAGGGGCAATGGGGTCTGGGTAACAGCTGTGCACTTGGAGGAGTCAGAAAGTGATTTGAGACTTTCCTTGTAGGAAAGATAAGAGATGAACAGAAGACATTCTGCTTAAATAACAAAGGGACAACGTTGGATTAAACTGAATGGCTACCCTCATACTCCCATGCCAAAAATCCACACTGGAAGATGAGCCTAGTACTTCCCTTTCATGATCCCAGTCCATATCCACAAGTCAGCTGGGAATAGCATCAATTTATGTCTCTTCCAAGTTCAAGGAAATCTCTACACTCTATTCTTGGCGCCGTTGTTGTTCAGTAGCTAAGTTGTGTCTGACTCTCTGTGACCACGTGAACTGCAGCAGGCCAGACTCCCGTGTCCTCCACTATCTCCCAGAGTTTGCTCAGATTCATGTCCATTGAGTCGGTGATGCCATCCAGCCATCTCATCCTCTGTCGTCCCCTTCTCCTCCCGCCCTCAATCTGTCCCATCATCAGGGTCTTTTCCAGTGAGTCGGCTCTTCACATCAGGTGGCCAAAGTATTGGAGCTTTAGCTTCAGCATTGGTCCTTCCAATGAATTCTCAGGGTTGATTTCCTTTGGGATTGACTGGTTTGATCTCCTTTCAGTCCTTGGGGCCCTATTCGTTTCTAAATGCAGGCGGGAATATATTTAGAAGTTAGAAAAACCCTCATTCTAGACTATGCCCAGGTTCCCCTCCAGTTCTCAGGGATGCATGCACCACTGAATGTGGTAACGGTGGGAGAAGAGGAGAATTTTGGAGCCATGCGGTCAGTCTCAAAATCCGTGCTGCTCAGGTATGGTCTAAGGACCTCTGGCTCAGAATCCGCTGGGGATTCTCACTGAAAATGAGGTGTCCTAGCCCTTCCCTATGGCTCTGAGTCAGAATCTTTGAGCATGGGACACAAGAATCCTCATTTAAACAAAATCTAAAGTTGAATCTGATGCTCTAAAGCCATCCTTGGGAATATCCTGGTTTTTCAGTGGTTAGGATTTGGTGCTTTCACTGCCAGGGGCAGGAGTTTGACCCCTGGTCAGGGAACTAAGATCCTGAAAGTTGTGCGGCACGGCCAAAAAGGTGGCGGGGGGGATCTTGACCTGTGTTACTATGGGTCCAGAGCTTCCCCAGAACTGGTATAAAAAGATATTGAAACTGCTCATTACCATCGTGCAAAACTGCTTTTAACCTCTCCCTAAAACCCACCACAAAAAGGAATAATTTATGTTTGCACTCATTATGTGCAAAACGTTGTATGTACTAGGTGCTGGTGGAGGATAAATAGAATTATATGGGAGGGCCCACCTCTCCAGGAACTTGTGTTAGGAAGGAACACCAAGACAGAGCTAGGAGGGCAGGAGATCTACAGGGAGTAATGCTTATGAATGGTAAAGGGGTAAAGCAAAAGGCACCATGAGCCTTGGACCATGATGCAGCTCTGAGACCATCCTGGCTAGCCCAAGGGAGAGCTCCAGCTCACTGACTTGCTGAAGAGGGGTCCCAACTTAAGCAGAAGTGGCCAGGCCCGGGTACCCCTACCATGCTCAGTCGCTGGCCACAGCTATGCCGAGACAGTGTGTCCTTGCCTCAAACGTCACACCAAACCCCGAAGTTGTTGCATCTGGAAGCTGTCACCTGACTCCACTCCTTATGAAGTTCCCTCCTAGGGGGAGTGCTGAGAGGCATGCCTCCATAGCTGCCCCAGAACTTGGTCTCTAAACGGACAGTTAAAGTTCTCATCCTAATCAACGCAGCATCAAGAAGAAGGATGTGGAGATCATGAAGACTCAGGCGCATGTCTCTGGAGCCAAATGGGCCTAGATTGGAATCTCAGCTGTCATTTAACATGGGACCTCAGGTAGGTGACCTGGCTGGCCAAGACAGTCCACAGTGGTCAGGGTGGGGTCGTTCTAAGAGGGTCTCTGGGGCTGGCTAATGAGAGTTCCGGAGAAGGAAATGGCAACCCACTCCAGTATTCTTGCCTGGAGAATCCCAGGGACGGGGGAGCCTGATGGGCTGCCGTCTATGGGGTCACACAGAGTCGGACACGACTGAAGCGACTTAGCAGCAGCAATGAGAGTTCAGGGCTTCCCTGGTGGCTCAGTGGTAAAGAATCTGCCTGTCTATTCAGGAGACATGGATTTGATCCCTGAGCTAGGGAAGATTCCTTGGAGGAGGAAATGACAACTCACTGCAAAATTCTTGCCTGGGAAATCCCTTGAACAGAGGAGCCTGGCAGGCTACAGTCCATGGTGTCACAAAAGAGTCGGACACGACTGAACAACAACAAAGAGAGTTCAAGCAGTCCCTAACTTATGATTTGACTCATGAGTTTTCAACTTTTAAGATGGTGTGAAAGCAATACACATCCAGTAGAAACTGTAGCTTGAATTTCAAATTTTGATCTTTCCCCAGGCTGTTAATATGATACTCTTTTATGATGCTGTACAGTGGCATTGAGCTCAGCTTCCAGAGAGCCCAGCAATCATAAGTGACCAATACACTGACAACCATTCTTCCCTTTCAATACAGTATTCAATAAATTCCATAAGATATTTGACACTTTACTATAAAATAGGCTTTGTGTTAGATGACCTTGCCCAACTGTAACCCTACAGTTTCTTTTTTAAGCTGCTGCTGCTGCTGCTTGCTGCTAAGTCGCTTCAGTCATGTCCAATTCTATGCGACCCCATAGACGGCAGCCCGCCAGGCTCCCCTGTCCCTGGGATTCTCCAGGCAAGAACACTGGAGTTTTAAGCTAGGTAAGGCTAAACTCTGATGTCCGGTATGTTTAGGGTATAAAATTCATTTTTGCTTTCAGTATTTTGAACTTGTGATGGGTTTATCAGGATATAACCCCATCATAAGTCAAGGACGATCTGTATAGACAATATTATATCTAACAATATATACATACACCCACCCACACACTCATACATACACTACAATCTGCCTCTTCCTTTGCATGCAAGTTTTATTTCCTAACAAAGAAGAGAAACCAGAAAACAGGAAAGGCAAGCAGTCAAGTAATGGCATAGTGTCTGTTGTTGAGCTGGTCCAGATTGGATTTTTCTCCCTTTTGTGGTTGGCACAGGTTTGTGTGGTTGAGTTTGTATAGATGGCTAGATTCATATCATAGTATGTACAGAAAATGATAGTATCTATAGGCCACACTGGGGGGTGATGACAAAGACTGCTCAAGGTTAGATGGAGGTGTTTGAGCTATGTCACTCCAGTCCCACCAGGCTGCCCCAAGGACCAAGGGGACCAATATCCCCAGTAGCTTCTGTGGGTCATCAGTGCCACGAGGCACGCTATTAGGAAGCCCTGCTTCTCATTAGGAGATTTGACAAGCTACTCACTGGCCATGCAAAGAACTGCTAAAGGTATGCGTTGACACAGAGGGCAAGGAAACATTCTCCCTGTCTCTTCATTAAACTCAGAGATGTCTGGGCACCCCAAGGACCAGAACATTCAGTAGCATCTGTAGCTGAGATCTTGAATGTAGATGCTGTTTCACAGTGACATCTGCGTGTGAAGAAAGAGAACAGAACAGTCTGTGTGGTGACTGAGTTGGTTTATAAGAAACTATGAGTGAGATATTGCAATTTAGAAGGAACATATATTTGGTCATTCAGATGACTAAAATATATTTCTCATATATATTTGGTCTTCGTCCCAGGTTCCTGGCTCGCAGCTTTCAGAACCCTTGGGATTTCCTGGGTGATGAGAGTTATGGGAGTCATAATATGTGGTCTTTTGTCCTCAGTTCTGGAAATCGCTTCAGGACCGTAAAGGTGGAATAGATGCCTTTTTGTTTATAACAAGCCCCTTTCCACCACAGTTGTGTTTATGTTAATGAGGTGAATTTTGTAAGCACTAAATGTGGAGGCTGGCTGCCAAGGGAATTGAGCATGACTGGAGTGCTGGAACTTTTAGCCCCACTCCCCAACCCCTGGGGAGCATGGGAGCTGGAAATTGCATTCAGTCATCAATGGCTAATGATGTAATCCATCATGCCAGTGTAATGAAGCCTCCCTGAAACCCAAAAGAGTGGGGTTCGGAGAGCTTCTGGGCTGGTGAACACGGAGATATGGGGACAGCGTTGCCCTTGGAGAAGACACTATACCTCCACTTTTTCCTCATGTCTTGCCCTAGGCATCTCTCTCATCTCGCTGGTCCTGAGTTGTACCCTTTCCCAAGGAAGGAGTCCTGGGACCTCTGACTCACACTCCATCAATCAGAGGTACAAGTAACAATCTGGGTTTGCCATTGGCATCCGAAATAGAGCATGGTCTCGTGGGACTGAGCCCTTTACCTATGGAAACTGATGCGGTCTTAGAGTGGATAGAGTCCGAATTGAGCTGAATGGCAGGACACCAGCTGATGCTGGAGAGTTGTTTGTTGGTGTTATGAGGAAATCCCTCTCCCTTCAGGAACTAGTGACCAGGGCCCCTTTAATGAGGCACCTTTGGGTGACACAAGAAAATATTTGGGGATACTCGAAGCTATTAGAGGAAACTTTTAACCCAAGGGAGAGCTGAGTCACAAGAACTACTTCTCAGGGAGTTAGAAGGGTTAAACGAGATAAGTCATATGAAGTCTGGTGCACACTAAACGCTTCATAAGTGGTAAGAGGGGTAGATGTATTGGGTCTTCTGTTAAATCTCTGTGAACAGAAAATAACTGCAACATATTAAAATCAACAAAGAATTGTGTGCATGCATGTGTGTGTGTGTGTGTGTTTGCACACGCAGAATGTGGAATGTGGTGGTGTGGTGTTTATTGTAAAAAAAATAGTTATCTCATGGGGCCTGGTCCTCAAGAGGGACTGGAAGCTAAAACTGCACAACCATTCAGAACTCACGTGATTTCAATGAGTGAATTTCTCTATGGACCAGTTTACTCAGCTTGTCAGTCCACTTGGTGGGTGGAAATGGCACAGCACAACCCCTGCATTCCCCTCCTCTTCAGTCCAGATGGAGAACTCCTTCAGGCATTCTCCCCAGAAGAATATCTGACTGGACTAATTTGGGTGAGGTGTCCAAACGTTCTTTGAATGAACTATGGCCTGGAGTGTGGAACCCCGTTTTGCAAACACGGATCCTTGGCACCCCGCTCGGGATCAGGGTGAGCAGATGCCCTGCACGTCTCTACCTCAGGACTGAGGGAGGTCTCAGTGAGGAAGAGAGAGTGCACTCATCTTAGGACAACTTGAGGAAAGTGTAAGAAAAAGACAACTAACAAGGTGAGCAGGCTCTAGGGAGCAGGAACAAGATAGTACTCAATCTGGGCTGTCCCCACCCCTGGACCCAACCAGAAAAGAAGGAATGGCTATCAGAACCCAAGGGGAAGTGTGCAGTTCCTCTATGGGGTGCAGCAGCATGGATGACCCTGCAAGGATGGAGCCTGGAAGATAGGTTCCCTCGTATCACTCACCTCCTTCCCTCGGATCACTCGCAAGTCACTCTGTGGCTGAACCAGGAGGTAAGGGAGACGCTTGTCCTATCGCCTCCACAGGCCTGCCCACTGGGGAGGAGAGCAGGAGGAAAGAGTAGAAATGTGTCTGGAGGGCAGAGGGACATCCTAGGCCCTGATCCTGTTCACGTTACTTACTAACAGCAAAGGAAATCACTCCTCTACGTGATATTCAATGGCTCTCTCTAGGAAGCAAACCAGCAAGCTTACAGCATCGGACCTATCATGGGACCCTAATCACCATAATCCCCTTTTCAATCAAAGTAGGCTATTAACCATTCCGTGTGTGTGTGTGTGTGTGTGTGTGTGTGTGTGTGTGTGAGTCACTCAGTCATGTCCAACTTTGCAACCCCATGGACTGTAGCCTGACAGGGCCCTCTGTCCATGGAATTCTCCAGGCAAGAATACTGGAGTCGATTGCCATTTCCTTCTCCTGGGGATCTTCCTGACCCAGGGACTGAAACCAGGTTCCTTCCTAGGGATCTTCCTGACCCAGGGATTGAACCCAGGTTCCTGTATTCCAGCTTCCCTGGTGGCTCAGACAGTAAAGCATCTGCCTGCAATGTGGGAGATCTGGGTTCAATCCCTGGGTTGGGAAGATCGCCTGGAGAAGGCAATGGCACCCCACTCCAGTACTCTTGCCTGGAAAATCCCATGGATGGAGGAGCCTGGTAGGCTACAGTCCATGGGGTTGCAAAGAGTTGGACACAACTGAGTGACTTTCACTTTCCTGTATTGTAGGCAGATTCTTTATCATCTGAGCCACCAGGGAAGCCCTTTAACCATTCTACTTATTCCAAACTCCCACTGCTTACCCTCCACCACATCCCACTTACCCAAGAAAAAATTCAAACCCCACCTACTTCCTAAGGTATTCCACTGAACAATCCCATGTCTGATTTTTCTAAACTCAGTGAGATTTGGTGCTAACTCATTTCCTACTTTGTGTTATAACTTTTATCCAGCTTATGCTCTC
Source organism: Ovis canadensis (assembly GCF_042477335.2). Classification (NCBI taxonomy): domain Eukaryota; kingdom Metazoa; phylum Chordata; class Mammalia; order Artiodactyla; family Bovidae; genus Ovis; species Ovis canadensis. The sequence continues at coordinate 131,638,333 of NC_091247.1, read as the reverse complement.
TCATTTCCGTATATATATGAAAACATGCAGAGAGCATCACCCATAAAAGAAGCTCAGGAATGTTCGCTAAGTTGTTGAAGAAGGTTTGAAGAGTTTGGCAATCCTCATTTCTTCTGGGATGATGTTTCCTCTTTTAAGATTACATAATGGATTCGTTAAGCTTGAAACTTGGAAATACACAGTTCAACAAGTTAGAACATTTGTGAAAGGATTTATGTCTATCTCACAACACTGGCACAGCTCTATTGCCCTTAGGTTACTTTTGAAGAACTTTGATTAATTTTGACTGTATCTGAGAAGGGGTTGAAATTAACTAACACAGGAGTGAATAACTCTCCTATCTTATAGGATATCTCATATACACTCTCCTGTCTCTTACACAGCAATAAGAGATGGACTTTAGATTATTAAAACCCATGTGGACTGTATCTTGACATAGTAATAACTTAAAATCAAGTCACATGAGATAAAGCTGAAGGTGAGACTGAAAATATACATACAATATTCTGTTTTATACCTTTTAACCTTATTCCAAGAATTCATTTAGGATCTGGAAAAGCACCCAGTTATCCAAGTGGCCATATTAGCATCAGAAAGAAATTCACCCTTTCGAGTCTCATATTCTCAGGTTCACCCTCAAAACTCATCTTTTTTTTTAGAGACTTTTTCCTGCATGTGAAATTACGATTCAAGGCCACGCTGTTAAAATAGGGGTTATTAGACTTCACTTTCACTTTTCACTTTCCTGCATTGGAGAAGGAAATGGCAACCCACTCCAGTGTTCTTGCCTGGAGAATCCCAGGGACGGGGGAGCCTGGTGGGCTTCCGTCTATGGGGTCGCACAGAGTCGGACATGACTGACAAGACTTAGCAGCAGCAGCAGCAGCCTTTCTTAGTATTCAGCCTACCATCTTTCCATCCTGTTGCTTCTACTTAGCACTTGGGATCGCTGATCCTCTACTGTTTTCTGTTTCCACATTCAGTGAAACGCCACACCATGTCTATCCTGCCTGCTTACAAAGCATTGAATTTTCCTGACCCTGGGGCTCTTTCGCAAAGCTGTGAGTACTTAATAAAGAAAACACAAGTAAATCAAGGAGGAGTTCAATGACGAGAATGATAATACCTGCAAAGGTTTGGGAGAAGGATCCGATAAGGTATTGCAGGCAAAGCAGCAGCCCCTAGAGGCTCATGATAAATACAAAATAAACATTGACTCCACAGTTCTCTTCATCATGAGAAAACGACCACCCTTTCCAAGATTATTCATCTTTGGGGACCTGACAAAAAGCTGGGGTGGCTCCAATAAGTGCTGAACCCACCCAACACCTCCTATCTGTGCTTCTGGGCAAGACTTGCATGGTTGATGAAAAAGCAAGTTTGGAAAAGAACACGTCTTGGCTCAGTGAGCTCCTGTTCCTTTGCACAGTGCTCACCTCATGCATAGCCAGCCACACAAAAATGCCTAGGTGTTTCTCATTGACAGATTCCCTCTCTCTCTCAGGGTTCTGAATTCTTAAACTTTTAAGATCAAACTTCAGCTACAGTCCTACACTCTGCCTCTTGGGAGGTAAACAGAGGCATCTTTTTTAGTGTCAAAAAGAGAAAGTTTTGCTGGGGAACTACCCCTCGGGCCTTGGTAACTAGTCTTCCTGGAAAAATACCAGATTATGACAGAAAAGCCCAACACTGAATTCCTAGCCAGCAAGACAGTTTTCTTCTTCTCTTTGAATTCTCCAGTTTGCTTCAAGTACACCACTGATCTTATCTTTCCTCTTCCCAAGCCCTAAAATCCTGCTGCTAAGTCACTGCTAAGTCACTTCAGTCATGTCCAACTCTGTGCGACCCCATAGACGGTAGCCCACCAGGCTCCCCCGTCCTTGGGATTCTCCAGGCAAGAACACTGGAGTGGGTTGCCATTTCCTTCTCCAATGCATGAAAGTGAAAAGTGAAAGGGAAGTTACTCAGTCGTGTCCGACTCTTCGCAACCCCATGGACCGCAGCCTACCAGGCTCCTCTGTCCATGGGATTTTCCAGGCAAGAGTGCTGGAGTGGGGTGCCATCAGTCAGTTCAGTTCAGTTTAGTTCAGTTGCTCAGTCGTGTCCGACTCTTTGCGACCCCATGAACTGCAGCACATACACCAATTACACCATGGCCAACTCGGCATATGCTGTCCCATTCAGTTCTCATGTTAACTCTGTGATGTAGGTATGAACATTATTTCTGTTTTACAGGTGAGCTGCTGAGGTTTGGGAAGTTAATTGCCCGAAGTCAAATTGCTGTTACGTGTTGAAGCCAGAAGTTAAACTCATTTCTGAATGCAAAGCCAGTGCTTTTCATCTCTGTGCCTGACAGGACCTTCTGCATCCTAACCTTCTTTCTCACCGGGCTGGTTTTGATGACATTTTTGGCTATATTCACTGAAGTATCTTGCTTTTATCTGTTAGCCTATGACTATATATATATATATATATATATATATATATATATATGTATGTATCTGTTTTTATTTTTTATTTATTTACTTATTTTTTTGCCACATGGCTTGCAGGATCTTAGTTCCCTGACCAGGGATTGAACCAGGGCCCATGGCAGTGAAAGCACTGAGTTCTCTATGATTTTATATAATGCAGTTTATTTTTTTTTTCTTTCAATATTTATTTATTTTTTTTCAAACAATGTGCAGTGCTTTTACTTATTTTTTTTTTAGTTTTTTATTTTTTAAATTTTAAAATCTTTAATTCTTACATGCGTTCCCAAACATGAACCCCCCTCCCACCTCCCTCCCCATAACATCTCTCTGGGTCATCCCCATGCACCAGCCCCAAGCATGCTGCATCCTGCGTCAGACATAGACTGGCGATTCAATTCTTACATGATAGTATACATGTTAGAATGTCATTCTCCCAAATCATCCCACCCTCTCCCTCTCCCTCTGAGTCCAAAAGTCCGTTATACACATCTGTGTCTCTTTCCCTGTCTTGCATACAGGGTCGTCATTGCCATCTTCCTAAATTCCATATATATGTGTTAGTATACTGTATTGGTGTTTTTCTTTCTGGCTTACTTCACTCTGTATAATCGGCTCCAGTTTCATCCATCTCATCAGAACTGATTCAAATGAATTCTTTTTAACGGCTGAGTAATACTCCATTGTGTATATGTACCACAGCTTTCTTATCCATTCATCTGCTGATGGACATCTAGGTTGTTTCCATGTCCTGGCTATTATAAACAGTGCTGCGATGAACATTGGGGTACATGTGTCTCTTTCAATTCTGGTTTCCTCGGTGTGTATGCCCAGCAGTGGGATTGCTGGGTCATAAGGTAGTTCTATTTGCAATTTTTTAAGGAATCTCCACACTGTTCTCCATAGTGGCTGTACTAGTTTGCATTCCCACCAACAGTGTAGGAGGGTTCCCTTTTCTCCACACCCTCTCCAGCATTTATTGCTTGCAGATTTTTGGATAGCAGCCATTCTGACTGGTGTGAAGTGGTACCTCATTGTGGTTTTGATTTGCATTTCTCTAATAATGAGTGACGTTGAGCATCTTTTCATGTGTTTGTTAGCCATCCGTATGTCTTCTTTGGAGAAATGTCTATTTAGTTCTTTGGCCCATTTTTTGATTGGGTCGTTTATTTTTCTGGAATTGAGCTGCATAAGTTGCTTGTATATTTTTGAGATTAGTTGTTTGTCAGTTGCTTCATTTGCTATTATTTTCTCCCATTCAGAAGGCTGTCTTTTCACCTTGCTTATATTTTCCTTTGTTGTGCAGAAGCTTTTGATTTTAATCAGATCCCATTTGTTTATTTTTGCTTTTATTTCCAGAATTCTGGGAGGTGGATCATAGAGGATCCTGCTGTGATTTATGTCTGAGAGTGTTTTGCCTATGTTCTCCTCTAGGAGTTTTATAGTTTCTGATCTTACATTTAGATCTTTAATCCATTTTGAGTTTATTTTTGTGTGCGGTGTTAGGAAGTGATCTAGTTTCATTCTTTTACAAGTGGTTGACCAGTTTTCCCAGCACCACTTGTTAAAGAGATTGTCTTTACTCCATTGTATATTCTTGCCTCCTTTGTCAAAGATAAGGTGTCCATATGTGTGTGGATTTATCTCTGGGCTTTCTATTTTGTTCCATTGATCTATATGTCTGTCTTTGTGCCAGTACCATACTGTCTTGATGACTGTGGCTTTGTAGTAGAGCCTGAAGTCAAGCAAGTTGATTCCTCCAGTTCCATTCTTCTTTCTCAAGATTGCTTTGGCTATTCGAGGTTTTTTGTATTTCCATACAAATCTTGAAATTATTTGTTCTAGTTCTGTGAAAAATGTGGCTGATAGCTTGATAGGGATTGCATTGAATTTGTAAATTGCTTTGGGTAGTATACTCCTTTTCACTATATTGATTCTTCTGATCCATGAACATGGTATATTTCTCCATCTATTAGTGTCCTCTTTGATTTCTTTCATCAGTGTTTTATAGTTTTCTATATATAGGTCTTTAGTTTCTTTAGGTAGATATATTCCTAAGTATAATGCAGTTTAAAGCTCTACTCGACTCTGGTTCAGAGACAAAGAATTTTGCCCTTAATTTTCTCAAAACTTAACTGTCTTTACCCAAATGAAGTGGGCATCTATTTGGATAATAAATTCTGGTTTTTCTTCCTTCTCCACACAGAATTAGTGAACCCATTAGTAAAGTCACAAGGCATTAGTCTTGTGGTTCTGTTAACTGCTGGGCCCCTGAAAAGAACACCAAATTAATCTATTGCTCAAGCAAAGCTGAGTTTGCTGCTCATTGCAATGAAGGAGAGCCTTGTATTGGCATCATCTTAGGGTGTCTGAAAGTGGAACTTCAAGGATGGGTATTTATAAGGTGAAGGTGAGATTTCCAGTGTGGGAACTTGCTTGTGGCTAGACCAAGTGTGTGACACACAGTTTAAGACTGGTGAATTCAGCAAGGTGTAGGTTTTGAAATGACTCTTGATAAGTAGACAACTCTTTGATAAGCAGTCTGGTTTTCCCAGCTGAGTTGTCTAGCCTTCAGATTTCAGGATGTTCTTGAGACAAATATTTTACAAGCTCTATCTTCTTGGCCAAGAACTTCCCAGTGTAGAAAGTTATGTTCATGGAGTCCTGTTTTGTATAGTTGTAAGAAGATTTGCTCAGTTCTTTATGTCTCTTATCTGTAAATGGAGATGATTCTAGCACTTACCTCATAGAGTTATTATGAGGTTTAATGAGTTAATGGAGGTTAAGCACTTAGAAAAAGTACCTGGCACACAGAAGGTATTATGTATGTATTTATCATCATCTTTCCAACCTAGTACACTTTAATTAGTCTTGCCTGTGCCAGATTGAGGAGGACTTTCAATCTAAATGGATTTTTAAGGATTTTTTTTCTGATAAAATCAGATTTATAGCAACGATAGTTAGCTGACAGCTCCACATTACTTTGCTTTTTAAGCCATTCTGAATCAACAAAATTCATTACGTTTGCATATATTGCCCTGACTTTTACCTTTCCTGAATTCTAGATGTGTGTTTGCTGTCAGAGATGAAATTCAATTTCCCAAAGTGGAACTTCTCATCTTTAAAGAAGTTCTTCCAGCACCCAACTTGGCATTACTAGAGCCACTCAAATGTAGGCGTGAAGACAAATGCAGGTTCTGATTTCTATCCCATCCTCCCAGAGGCTCTTGTCAAAGGTCTCAGTCATTAAGCAAATATCAGGTGAATACCTTGTATGTTCCAGGTTCTCTGATTGGTATAGGGAATAAAATGGGAAGCAAGACAGATGTACAACTTCCCCTTACAAAACACAGAGTCCATGGTAGAGATGGACATCAGTCTGGTGTAAAGTTACAATTGCCACAGATGACTGAGACACAGGCATGTCAGGAGGACTGAGACTGCTTGCGTACATATCATTGTAACTTGGGACTCAGAACTAAGGCCACCTACATCAACAAGACTGCATGATTTATTCCAATAATTCCTGCCCAGGGAGCTAAGACTATACACTGGTAAATACCTTTATTGTTTGCTTTAGGAACTTCCTAAAAAAATCAATTTATCTGAACTTTAGCTGCTCAAACAGTCAATTTCTCAGGATAACAGAACTCTTCACTGTATAACTCCTTGCTTCAAGACCCCCAGCTCACTCTTAATTCACTACTTCTAAATGATTAAATAAAGAACTTTGCCTGATCTCAACTGGATCCCCTTAAAATCACTTGAGTCAAGACCTCAAAACTCTATCATATCAGCTCCTGACTTCCCCTTTCTGAGACATTTCTAAGTTTTACTTGAGTGACAGGTTAAGCTGGTGGTCTTTTGGAGAGTCTGTACTCAATAAATCATGAGAGAGGCTATGAAATCAAAACATGGGGATAAGAGTGGGTAGCAAGAGAGCTGGTCTAGAATGAGAGTGGGGAAGGAGAGCTCAGAAAGTTCTAGACTAAATGATGTTGGAACTGAAAATTCAACACCGAGGAGGAATTAACTAGATAAAGAGTGAAGGAGGACCTCTCTTGCCTCTGCGCTTCCAGGATGACCAAGAAAAGAATCATGACCAAAAACAACAATAATGGTTGGACCAACAAGGGCCTCGGGCACGTGCAGCCTATTCGCTGTACCAACTGTGCCTGCTGCCTGCCCGAGGATAAGTCTATTAAGAAGTTCTTTATTTAGAACATCGTAGAGCTAGCAGCCTTCAGGGACATTTTTGAAGCGAGTGCCTTTGATGCTCATGTGCTTCCTAAGCTTCCATTACTGCCTGTATTGTGCAATGCATAGTAAGGTAGCTGAGAATCTCTCTCGGAAGCCCCAAAGGACCGAACACCTCTACCCTCGATTTAGACGTCCAGGTGCTACCCCATGTCCTCCTCCAAAGCCCACGTAAGAATCCAAGCCCTTAAAGATTAAAGAAATACTGGGTTCTCTGAAATGACAATAAAATGGAAATTATACTTAAAAAAAAAAAAAAAACAGTGAAGGAGGGAGAGTGTTCCAGGCAAAGGCATTGAATTGGGAGAGGACTGTATTTTTCTAGAATGGAAAGAAGTCTACAGGGGCTGGAGCAGCAAGAAGGATAGGAGGAAATGGAGGACAGGAGGAGATGTCCAAGGGATGGGCAGAACCAGCCAGGTCATAAGGACCTCACACTATGTATTGAAGACTGGAGCTCTTATTTCTGAAAGTAAAGGGGCACGATTGAAGACTTCGCAGCAGAAGAGTGATAGGATCTGATTTGACACTTTAAAAAGTTCACTCTGGCTGTTGAGTGGATGGAGCGATTGCAGAGGAGGAAAAGTTAATGGGAGACAGTTAAGAGCTGCTGCAGAACTCAAAAAAAAAAAAAAAAAAAAAAACTAAGATGGAATTTGTCACCTGTATTGCAATCCAAGTCCATCCTACACTTCCAGTTTAGTTTCTCACCATAGCCTCCTACCCTAGTCTAACTTAGACCATTCTCCTTTTTTGGCTGAACCGTGCTGGCATGTGAGATCTTAGCTTCCTGACTAGGTATTGACCTGTGCCCCCTGCATTGGAAGGCAGAGCCTCATGCACTGGACTGCCAGAGAATTTCCTAATCTAGACCATTCTAAATCAACTCTAGGACCCAACTAGTTCTCTGATTTCAGTATCCTGTTCTTTAAAATGGGAGAAATAATAACATATACCCTTCTCGTTTAACTCAACAAATACTTTTGAGCAACTGTCATATGTCCAGCATGTGCTAAGTCCCAGAAATTTACTCATGAGCAAAAGCAAGACAAGACAAACATGTCCTGCCCTGCAAAGCCATCAGAGCAAGTGAAACAAAGCGTATCAAAGCTCTTTGAAAACAGTGAAACTCTAAGTATCATATATATTTTTATTTTCTGTTTATTTGCTATTTTGACACCTGAGGTTTGACAGAAAACAGCAAACTTCTGTAAAGCGATTATCCTTCAATAAAAAGTAAATGAATTTAAAAAAAATTTAAAAGCCTTTCTGGCTGGAGAGAGACTGTTCCTCCCAGAGCTAGCACACTTAAGAGATAGCCAAGGGCTTCCCAGGTGGCTCAAGTGGTAAAGAACCACTGTAGGCTGCAGTCCATGGGGTCACAAAGAGTTGAACACAATTTAGTGACTGCTCAGCTTCAAGAGCCTGTTTGGGAGCACACCTTTGATATACCAACAAACCAATTAGAGCTGTCCTCTATCAGGCCTCACATCCCAGCAGGCAATATCCCTCTGCCTTAACCATCCTAGGCCAGGTGTCAGGTGACTAGGACTTCTCTGGTGGTTCAGATAGTAAAGAATCCGCCTGCAATGCAGGAGATGAGGGTTAAACCCCTGGGTTGGGAAGATTCCCTGGAGAAGGAAATGGCAACCCACTCCAGTATTTTTGCCTGGAGAATTCCCATGGACAGAGGAGCCTGGCAGGCTACAGTTCTTGGGGTCACAAAGAGTCGGACATGACTGAGTGACTGACACTATACTTTAGAGCCCACAGAAACAAGACTGTTTACCTTGGGATGCCTTGACTTTCCCCAGGAAACTGCAAAAAAGTTCTAGCCTCAGCTTTCCTCCTTTTTCTTATCTTCTGCTTGAAGATAAAACCCAAATTCTGGTGCTTTTCCTGTGACCCTGTATGGCAACAGTGACTCCAGTCTATACCCTTGAGTATAATAAACTTGGTTTTCTTGTGCTCGCCTGTGTCTCCTCCTGTGGCTGCCCTTGACTGACCATCACATAAAAGCACACAGAAGACTGCGTGAACACCTTTGATTGCAAGTAACTAAAACACAAATCAAGCAGCATGAAGAAAAAGGAAAGTTTTTAACTCATGTAGGGGACAGTCTAGGAGGATCCTCGTCTGATGCATATTTGTATCTATGACATCAAAGAATGACCTGAGGGGTCCGTATCTTTCTCCATCACTTAGGCTGTTTCCACATCATGGACCAAATGGCCACCAGCAGTGAAAGGACAGTCTCGATAGAAAGACTCATCTCTAATGAGCACCCTAAGAGGAAAGTTCAGGGCAGAAATCTGATTGGGTCTGGCTTAGATCATGTGCCTTCCCATGGTGTCAGTCTTGAGGTAGCGTTCTATCGCGGCCTGGATCACATGTGCTTTCCTGGTGGAAGTAGTTGGGTGAGTCAGCTCTCCCGAGCAATGTTTCTGAGGGTTGGTGTGAAGGAAGATGGGTTCCCTAGTGGGGGGGTTTCTGGGCAAAGAAAAGACAAAGATGCTGCAGATACACACCAGGCTTTTACAAGTAGGATCTGAATATCCGATGTCTGATAGCCTTTATGAGCCTCAACATAAATAGTAGGAAGGAAGGAAGGAAAATAAGAGAAAGAGCAAAATGGAATAATAATAGCTAGAGGATGACATTATGAGAGCCAGGCTGATGACTTTCTAGATAAAACAGACCTGGAGATGTTTTTAGTCTGAGGAAGTTGGACTGAAAAACACTGGAGAGAAAGGGAAAAAATCAGTGGGAAAAGGTCAAGGAGGAGAAAAAAAATAGAGAACATAATGAGAGAATTTTAGTTTGGAGGAGGGATATCTCAGCTTTTGACACAGGAAAGAAAAAGGTTTTGAGGGGTATGGATGTACCATACTTAAAAATCATCCGTTTTTTAAAGAAAATTTACCGCTTGAACCATCTCTTATATAGGAATCGTCTTAACATTTTTTCCATAATTTACTTGAAGCACTTTTTAGAGTTATATGAAATAATGGCGCTTCTTAATCAATAGTCACTAAGATTTGATGAAATTTGGTGGGTGATTGTATCAGTAATTGACCATCCCCATGCTCTTCGTATTCTGAGCAGATGAAGTAAGAGATGCAGAGAGGTTGTTTGCCAGCAGAGATGGGGTTGAAATTTAGATAAGGTCAGTCCAGCCCTGGCTCTGAATTGACTATCGGTTCCACCAGTTACTTCAGAGTCAGGGCTGAACTGATCTCATCTCTATTTCAACCCTTCTGAGTGTCTCTGACGGCTATGAGGTTTGACTCTAAGTGATTTTGCCCTCCTTCTGTCTGGCTGGGGCCTCTCCTTTACCCTTGAGTATGGAGCACCTTTTATGGTGGGATTCAACATTCTGCTGCCGATGGTTGCTCAGCAGCAAGCTGCAATTTTGAATTTCTCGCAGAAGATAAGCACACGTCCTTCTGTTCCATCATCTGACAGTGGCAAACGACCTCTCTAAATCTCTTACTTCATCTGCTCAGAATATGAAGAGCATGGGGATGGTCAAACAATTAGTGATACAATCACCCACCAACTTTCATCACATCGAAGTGATTGCTGATTATCAGAAGCACCATTATTTCATGTAACGCTAAAAAATGCTTCAATTATGGACAAAAATGTTGACAATTCCTATAGAAAAGATTCAAGAAGTAAATTGTCTTGATTCAAGAAGTAAATTGTCTTTAAAAAAAAATGACTTTTAGCTCCACCAGGTACTGTACTTCCCTAGTGGTTCAGATGGTAACGAATCCGCCTGCAATGCAGAAGACCCAGGTTCAGTCCCTGGGTTGGGAAGATCCCCTGGAGAAGGAAATGGCTACCTACTCCTGTATTCTTGCCTGGAGAATTTCATGGACAGAGGAGCCTAACAGGTTACAGTCCACAGGGTTCCAAAGAGTCAGACCCGACTGAGTGACTAACCCTTTCACTTTCACTTTCCACCAGTTACTAGTGAGATCCTTGGTCAAGTTTAACATCCCTATGCTTCAATTTTCTCATCTATAAAATAGAAGTACCTAAATATGAAAGTTATGACCAACCTAGACAGCATATCAAAAAGCAGAGACATTACTTTGTCATCGAAGGTCCATCTAGTTAAGGCTATGCTTTTTCCAGTAGTCATGTATGGATGTGAGAGTTGGACTATAAAGAAAGCTGCTGCTGCTGCTAAGTTACTTCAGTCATGTCTGACTCTGTGTGACACCATAGACGGCAGCCCACCAGGCTCCCCCATCCCAGGGATTCTCCAAGCAAGAACACTGGAGTGCGTGGCCATTTCCTTCTCCAATGCATGAAAGTGAAAAGTGAAAGTGAAGTCACTTAGTCGTGTCCAACTCTTCATGACCCCATGGACTGCAGCCTACCAGACTCCTCCGTCCATGGGATTTTCCAGGCAAGAATACTGGAGTGGGGTGCCATTGGAAGCTGAGCACTGAAGAACTGATGCTTTCGAACTGTGGTGTTGGAGAAGTCTCTTGAGAGTCCCTTGGACTGCAAGGAGATCCAACCAGTCCATCCTAAAGGAGATCAGTCCTGGGTGTTCATTGGAAGGATTGATGCTGAAGCTGAAACTCTAATACTTTGGCCACCTGATGTGAAGAGCTGACTCATTGGAAAAGACCCTGATGCTGGGAAAGATTGAGGGCAGGAGGAGAAGGAAACGACAGAGGATGAGGTGGTTGGATGGCATCACCGACTCAATGGACATGAGTTTGGGTAAACTTCAGGAGTTGGTGATGGACAGGGAGGCCTGGCGTGCTGCGGTTCCTGGAGTCACAAAAAGTTGGACACAACTGAGCGACTGAACTGAGCTGAACCTATATATTTGGAGACTAAATGAATTAAATGTGTGGGAAAAAATTTAACATGTTGCCTGCAGCATAGAGGCTTCAAGTAAAAGTTTGTTGCTGTGTTTTTCATTTTATCTTTGGTTTGGAAGATGTGTGCATGTTTGGAAGGGCTGTGTTTCATTGCTGTGTTTTAGTTTTATTTTTGGTTTGGAGATGTGTGCATGTTTGGAAGGGCTGCCATGGCAAGTGGGAGTGAAACTGCACACCTCAGATGGGACTCAAATCTTCCAACTGAAGCTTCATGACTCATCTCCGGACTTAATGAAACTCAAGTTTTTATGTTTAGGTGCAGAAGGCATTCAGTGAGAGGCAAAGTGCTAGGTAAGAAGTAGGTTTATTTATATCCTTTGTAAAGAGGTTGCAGGAAATGGGGCTTGAGAGAATGGTCATGTCCCAGGTCTCACAAAGTTCCTTGGCTTCTTGCAGGAAAGAATTCAAGAATGAGCCAGAGTAAAGTGAAAACAGAGATGCACACTCCATAGGCAGAACGCAGGTCCATTTCAAAAGGCAAGAGCAACCCCCTAGTGTGGGGGTGGTTAATTTTTACCAGCTGGGTTATTTCCTAGGCTAATGAGTGGGAGAATTGTTCCAGCTATTTGGGGGAAGGGGTGAGAATTTGTGGGAATTGGATCACCACCTACTTTTTGGCCTTTTAGTGTTGGCCTTGGAACTTTCATGGCATCTGTGGGTGTGTCATTTAGCATGCTGGTGTGTTACAGTGAGCATATAATGAGACTCAGGGTCTGCCAAGTCGCTTCAGTCGTGTCCAGCTCTGTGTGACCCTATAGACGGCAGCCCACCAGGCTCCCCCGTCCCTGGGATTCTCCAGGCAAGAACACCGGAGTGGGTTGCCATTTCCTTCTCCAATGCATGACAGTGAAAAGTGAAAGTGAAGTTGCTCAGTCGTGTCTGACTCTTCACGACCCCATAGGCTGCAGCCTACCAGGCTCCTCTGTCCGTGGATTTTCCAGGCAAGAGTACTGGAGTGGGGTGCCACTGCCTTCTCTGGACTCAGGGTCTACTGGAAACCAAGTCTTCTGCCATCGCGGGCCTAGTAGGTTCTAAGCAGTTTATGCTGTATCCTCAGTAGCTCCATCTGTCTTTTTATGGTTGTTCCCTGCCCACTTCCTTCCTGTCTCAGGAGAAAGAACTAAGAACAAGAGGAGAACCATCTGAGAGTTGAAACAGTACATCTACAGCCTCACTGTTTGCCCACTGCGATGAGTACCTCCCACTGATCAGGTGTAGGGTGGCGATGGCAGGCTGTACTACCCGATGTTTGGCTGAGTGAGGGCAGCAACACGCCACCCATGTCGCCGCTGCTGCTGGTCCTTTGCTTACCGTTCTCTTGCCGAGAGCACCTCTCCCAAAAGCTGTGTGGCTCCTGCCTCACTTCACTCAGACTCTTCCACCGATGTTATTTCTACAGTGATGCCTCCCTAGTCACCCTCCTGAGAGTAACACTCTACCGCATCCTGATTATTTGTTTTCCTTTTTATTTCTTTTATGTGGACCAGAAAGTGAAGAGGAACTAAAAATCCTCTTGATGAAAATGAAAGAGGAAAGTGAAAAACCTGCCTTAAAACTCAGCATTCAGGAAACTAAGATGATGGCATTTCGTCCCATCACTTCATGGGAAATAGATGGGGAAACAGTGGAAACAGTGTCAGACTTTATTTTTTGGGGCTCCAAAATCACTGCAGCTGGTGACTGCAGCCATGAAATGAAAAGACACTTGGTCCTTGGAAGAAAAGTTATGGCTAACCTAGACAGCATATTAAAAAGCAGAGACATTACTTTGCCAACAAAGGTCCATCTAGTCAAGGCTTTGGTTTTTCCAGTGGCCATGTATGGATGTGAGAGTTGGACTGTAAAGAAAGCTGAGCACCAAAGAATTGATACTTTTGAACTGTGGTGTTGGAGAAGACTCTTGAGAGTCCCTTGGACTTCAAGGAGATCCAACCAGTCAATCCTAAAGGAAATCATTCCTGAATATTCATTGGAAGGACTGATGCTGAAGCTGAAGCTGAAGCTCCAATACTTTGGCCACTTCATGCAAAGAGCTGACTTATTTGAAAAGACCCTGATGCTGGGAAAGATAGAAGGTGGGAGGAGAAGGGGATGACAGAGGATGAGATGGTTGGATGGCATCATCAACTTGATGGACATGAGTTTGAGCAAGCTCCAGGGGTTGGTGATGGACAAGGAGGCCTGGTATGCTGCAGTCCATGGGGTCACAAAGAGTCAGACATGACTGAGCGACTGAACTGAAATGGACCATTTTTAAGGTCTTTACAATATTGCTTCTGTTTTATGTTTTGGTTTTTTGGCTACAAGGAATGTGGAATCTTAGCTCCCCAACTAAGACTCGAACCTGCACCCCCTGCATTGGAAGGCAAAATCTCAACTGCTGGACTGCCAGGAAAATTCCAGCTTGATACCTTCATTACCATACGGTGGCCCTTGAGGGAGGAAAAAATCCTACTTCCTCTCTTTGAGGTTCTCAGCTGGGGTCCCTGTAACAAAGTAAAGTTGCTCAGTGTGTCTGATTCTTTGTGATCCCATGGACTGTAGCCTACCAGACTCCTCCATCCATGGAATTTTCCAGGCAAGAGTACTGAGCAGGTTCTTTCTTCAGGGGATCTTCCCAACCCAGGTATTGAACCCTCATCTCCCACATTGCAGGCAGATGCTTTACCATCTGAGCCACCAGGGAAGCCTGTAACAAAAGACAGTTAAAAGACAAAAACAAACAGAAGTTTATTAACATGTGTAATTGCCAACATCCGCTGGATCATCGAAAAAGCAAGAGAATTCCAGAAAAACATCTATTTCTGCTTTATTGACTATGCCAAAACCTTTGACTGTGTGGATCACAATAAACTGTGGAAAATTCTGAAAGAGATGGGAATACCAGACTACCTGACCTGCCTCTTGAGAAATCTATATGCAGGTCAGGAAGCAACAGTTAGAACTGGACGTGGAACAACAGACTGGTTCCAAATAGGAAAAGAAGTGTGTCAAGGCTGTATATTGTCACCCTGCTTATTTAACTTCTATGCAGAGTACATCATGAGAAACGCTGGACTGGAAGAAACACAAGCTGGAATCAAGATTGCCAGGAGAAATATCAATAACCTCAGATATGCAGATGACACCACCCTTACGGCAGAAAGTGAAGAGGAACTAAACAGCCTCTTGATGAAAGTGAAAGTGAAGAGTGAAAAAGTTGGCTTAAAGCTCAACATTCAGAAAACGAAGATCATGGCATCCGGTCCCATCACTTCATGGGAAATAGATGGGGAAACAGTGGAAACAGTGTCAGACTTTATTTTTTTGGGCTCCAGAATCACTGCAGATGGTGACTGCAGCCTTGAAATTAAAAGACGCTTACTACTTGGAAGAAAAGTTATGACCAACCTAGATACCATATTCAAAAGTAGAGATATTACTTTGCTAACAAAGGTCTGTCTAGTCAAGGCTATTGTTTTTCCAGTGGTCATGTATGGATGTGAGAGTTGGACTCTGAAGAAGGCTGAGTGCCAAAGAATTGATGCTTTTGAACTGGTGCTGGAGAAGACTCTTGAGAGTCCCTTGGACTGCAAGGAGATCCAACCAGTCCATTCTGAACGAGATCAGCCCTAGGATTTCTTTGGAAGGAATGATGCTAAAGCTGAAGCTCCAGTACTTTGGCCACCTCATGCGAAGAGTTGACTCTTTGGAAAAGACCCTGATGCTGGGAGGGATTGGGGGCAGGAGGAGAAGGGGACGACAGAGGATGAGATGGCTGGATGGCATCACGGACTCGATGGACGTGAATCTGAGTGAACTCCAGGAGCTGGTGATGGACAGGGAGGCCTGGCGTGCTGCGATTCATGGGATCGCAGAGAGTCAGACACGACTGAGCGACTGAAATGAACTGAACTGAACTGAACTGATACCTGGGCTTCCAGGTGGCACAGTGGTTAAGAATCCATTTGCCAATGCAGGAGAAGCAGGAGATGCAGGTTCAATCCCTGGCTTGGAAAGATCCCCTGGAGAAAGAAATGGCAACCCACTCCAGTATTCTTGCCTGGGAAATGCCATGGCAAAGGAGCCTGGGGGACTACAGTCCATGGGGTCACAAAGAGATGGACACGAATGAGTGACTAAGTAGCTGCAGCAGCAGCATGCCTCATATACAGAGAGAAACTCTGGGAAGAGAGACTCAGAAGTGGTTTAGAATTTGGACTTAAACACTATCTTCCGCTACAACAAAAGAAGAAAGGTGGGAGGGGAGGTGCCAAGTTAAGGGAAAGTGACCAGGAAAATATAATAAACAAGAGTAAGTCTTGTTTTGCAGAATGACGTCTGCCCCTTCCTTCTCTATGGAGAAGAGGTTTCTGTGATTTAAAGTCTTCTTCTCCCTGGTATAGAGAGACACTTTTTACAAATGGAGATTTCTTTTATGAATGGAAATTTTCCTTACAAAAGGGTAATTTCTACTCTGATTTCAGAGCACCACTGGTGTCTGCTCTTTCTTAAAATAATCAGCTTACAATAATCCTTATGCAAAAGAGGCATATTTGGGGGCAGCATATCCTGGTATCTCATAGCATGCAACATTAGAGCACATTTCAATCTGTTTATGTATTTATCGGCTGTCTTCCTGGCAAGGAAAGAGGTGGTGACTTAGTTTTGTTCGCTATCTCTAATGCCTGGTACAGGACAGACACATGAATAATTGTTGAGCAAACAAATGAATAAATGAATGAATGAAGGGTGAGGTAGTGATTCAGGTCATCATCAGAAGTTGAGGTGGCCAGGGAGGGAAATGCCGTCGGCAGTAGCTGATACCCACTTGCTCATTCATTCAAAGCTATTTCTTGTGCTCCTGTTCTGAATCTACTCTGCTTTTGGTGCTGAAGACCGATCAGTGGAGAAAATAGATACAATTCCTGTTCTCTGGAGTTTATGTTCTACTGCCAGAGAGAGAAAATAAGCCTGATCAATAATTAATTATGTGCTGTGTTCGAAAGGGATCTGAGCTATGGAAAAGTGAAACAGGACAAAGGGAATCTAACACAGGCCAGAGGGCGGGACAGACTGGAAGTTGATCACAGAGAATCTTGGAGCTGCCTGGGTGACGGTTTTTCTAGGCAGAATGTACAGCTAGTACAAGGGCCTGAAGGCAGGAGGTCTGGAGTGTCCAAGTAATAGCCAGTAGGCTGGTGTGCCCGCAGCGGAACAAGGTGGGGTTGCGGGGGCACCTGGGGATGAGTAGGGTGCGATGTTGTTCTGGGTGTTGTCAGATATTGTAAGAATTTGGGCTGTGATTCTGAGTGGGAGACACACAGGGTTTTAGGTAGTAGAGTAACAAGATCTGGGCTTCCCAGGCGGCTCAGCATCAAGAGCCCACCTGTCAATGTTGGAGTTGCAGGAGCCTCAGAAGAAATCTGCAGCAGAGGGCACCTCCCGGGTCCAGAGAGCAAAGTTCCAATTCTGTGTCTGACCTGAGAGTGCCTGGCGGCAAAAGGAGCTGTATACTCCTGTCTTTGTGAGTTTGTCCTTCTAGCCTACAGAGTCGCTGCCTTCGCTCACCCCTCCACCTGTTTGTCATCTCAGTAAGAAGAGAGTCATCCAAATACCATGAGCCTCAACCCCAAACCCCAAGGAAGCTCTGTGCTTGAATGTCGGGTCCCATTCCCTCATAGCACTTGTGAAGAGAATTGCCCCAACCCTGGCCCCGACTTTTTGTGGCCTCATGTGTGCAGGCATTTATGACCCAAGGGCAGCCCGTCCATTGTCTAGGCTGTGACAGTATCATGGCCCAGTGATATTCTGTAACCCATCAGAACTAGAAAATTCTAAGAGATCTTCCTGTCAGTAGTGGCAACAGGAGTTAATGCAGAAGCAGAGGACTCGGTGGGTGGCGAGAGGAAAATGGAGCCAATAGAGGATCGCAGCAGACGGGCTGAGAGAGTGCTGGTCCAGGAACGAGGCTGCCTGCGTTCCTGAGCTGTGGACAGAAATGATGCGTGGGGAGTCCTGCAAGTAGCTCTCACTTTCCCTGAGGTATCTTGAAAACTGACCCAAGCCAAGCTATAGCATGTTCTCAGTTCATTCTTGATATTTTCAAAGCAACACCAGCTTCTGCTCCCCAGGGCTCAAGGGGTGTGGCCCCCTGCCTACACGTTCCCTGTGCTTCTTCTTGGTAAGTGCTGCAGAGCTAGAGGCCAGGCTGGGCCAAGTTCACGTCTCCTGACTTCCGTCATTAGGATTCTAGATGATGCCTCTCTTTTCTGCTGGTGGTTCAGACCTTGAAAAACATTTAGCCCTCTTTTCTACCAGACATTCTCACCTTATTTTTACTATGACTGCTAACCTCGTCTGGAACTAAGAATCTAAAATAATCCTGGTAGTTAAAGCTCTGTGTAGAGGCATATGCTCAGCTGTGTCCAACTCTTTGTTACCCTATGGACTGTAGCCCACCAGGCTCCTCTGTTTTCTAGGCATGAACACTGGAGTGGGCTGTCATGTCCTATTCCAAGGCATCTTCCTGACCCAGGGATCAAACCCAAGTCTCCTGTGGCTCCTGTGTTGGCAGGTGGATTTTTTTTTTTTACCACTGAGCCACCTGGGAAGCCCCAAGTTAAAGCCACTTTCTACTATTCAACACAATCCAGTAAACACTACATGAATATCTATCATATATTGGGTACTGGGAGCAACTGTGCATAAGGCAGGTAAGTCCTCAGGCAGCTTCAGTCTAAAAAAAAATAATAATAACAAATTTGTAGTCTTATTTTGGGCCAGGTGGCATAGTACTGTTGTATATAGAGCTTTGTTTTGAGGATCACAGAAGAGCAATGGCTTATCCTTCTTGTGAGCTTAAGAACTTGAAGTTGGTCATTTGCTGACCCAGCAAACTCTTGGAACATATTGCTGATTATTGCTGGAAAAGCTGATTAAAGCTAAAGCCTGTCTCCTTGTCTCCTGGACTGAATACTTTATACTGAACCTTAATACTTCCATTAAGGTTTGAATGTCAGTCTTGTTCCTTTAAACATGGCATCAGGCCAAGTCATTAACTTTCTGATAGCCAGTCCTTTCCCCTGGCTATCTGTTCCAGATCTTCACTGGGTCACTCAAGCTGCATGGATGCTTTGATGGAAATTGAGAAGGAATACACATGTAGAATATTAAACCTGAAAGTACTTGGCCTGAACAGTTTTCTACCCTAGATAAGTAAAAAAGGAAAAACTGAGTAAAATGATGATTTTCTGCCTGCTTTGTGTCTGTACAGTCTTCTGGGTATTCTCCAGTTTTATTTTTAAAGTTAACATACAGTAAAGTTGACTTTTTTGTAGGCACTGTCTGTCCTGTAAGTTTTAACATGTATATAAATTCATGGAACCACCACCAAAATCAAGATTCGGAACAGTTCAATCCTGCCCCAAACACCCTAGTATTGTCCCTTGGGCATCACACTCTCTCTCCAGCTCTAATCTGTTGTTCATCACTGTGGCTTTGTCCTTTAGAGACTTTCATATGAATGCAATCATTGAATAGGTAACCTTTTCAGACTGCTTCCTTCTGCTCAGCTTAACGACTTTGAGATTTATCAAAGTTGTTGAATGATTCAAAGTTGGTTTCATGATACTGTTGAGTAGTGTTCCATTATGTAGAGGCACCATGGTTTGTTTATCCATTCACTAATTGAAAGACATTTGGCTTGTTTCCAATTTTTGGTGATTATGACTAGAGCCACTACATAAACACTTATGTACAAAGCTTGTTTGCTTTTGTAAATGTGTTTATTTCTCTATGGTAAATACCCAAGAATAGGATTGCTGGATGTGGTGAGTGAGCAAAGTCAGTCAGACACGGAAAGACAATATCACATGATATCGCTTACATGTGGTACAAATGAATTTATTTGTAAAACAGAAATAGACTCACGGATGTAGAAACAAACTTATGGTTGTGGGGGGTAAGGGGGGGCAAATTGGGAAACCAGGATTGACAAATACACACCACTATATGTAAAAGCGATAACTAATAAGGACCTACTGCATGACACAGGGACCTCTTCTCAGCACTTTCAGTTCAGTTCAGTCGCTCAGTCGTGTCTGACTCTTTGAGACCCCATGAATCGCAGCACGCCAGGCCTCCCTGTCCATCACCAATTCCCGGAGTTCACTCAGACTCACGTCCATCGAGTCAGTGATGCCATCCAGCCATCTCATCCTCTATCATCCCCTTCGCCTCCTGCCCCCAACCCCTCCCAGCATCAGAGTCTTTTCCAATGAGTCAACTCTTCACACGAGGTGGCCAAAGTACTGGAGCTTCAGCTTTAGCATCACTCCCTCCAAAGTACACCCAAGACTGATCTCCTTTAGAATGGACTGGTTGGATCTCCTTGCAGTCCAAGGGACTCTCAAGAGTCTTCTCAGCACTTTATAATGACCTATATGGGAAAAGAATCTAAAAGAGAGTTTGTCGTTGTTTGTTGCTGTTTAGTTGCTAAGTTGTATCCAACTCTTTCGAGACCCCACAGACTGTAGCCCACCAGGCTTCTTTTTCCATGGGATTTCCCAGGCAAGAATATTGAAGTAGAGTGCTATTTCCTTTTCCAGGGAATCTTCCAGACCCATGGATTGAACTCAACATCTCCTGAATTGACAGATGGGTTCTTTACCACTGAGCCACCTGGGAAGCTCCCCCAAAAGAATAAATATGTGTGTATTTTTACCTGATACACTTTGCTGTGTAGCAGAAACCGATGCACCATTGTAAATCAACTCTATGCTAATAAAAACAGTTCTCAAAATTTTTCCAGAGGGCGGATGCCATTTTACATCCCCACTAACAAAGTACGAGAGTTAAAGTTGCTCTGCATCCTTGCTACCACTTTGTGTTTTTATAATTCTTATTTTAGCCATTCTAATAGATGTGTCACGGTTGTAAGTTGTATTTCCTTCATGGCTAATAACGTTGAACATCTTTTCATGGACCTTATCGCCATCTTTACATTCTCCTTGGTAAAGTATCTACTCCAGTCTTTTACCCATTTTGATATTAGCTTATTTAAATTTTAATTTTTTATTGAAATGTAATTGATTTACAACATTGTATTAGTTTCTGATATACAGCAAAGTGGTTCAGTGATACATATATAAACATATTATTTTTCATATTCATATTTTTTTCATATATTATGGTTTACTACAGGACATGGAACATGTGCTATTAGATAGGATTTTGTGGTGTGTATTTTGTATATAGTACTACCAGCTTGTATTTGCTAATCCCAAACTTCTAATTTATCCCTTCTCTACCCTCTTGCCTCTTTGGTAACAATCCGTTCGTTTTCTATGTCTGTGAGTCTCTTTCTGTTTCATAAGTAAGATCACTTGTGTCATATTTTAGATTCCACATAGTGAAATCATCTGGAGAAGCAAATGGCAACCCGCTGCCTGGAGAATCCCATGGACAGAGGAGCCTGGCAGGCTACAGTCCATCGGATCACAAAGAGCTGGACACAGCTGAGCGACTAAGCACAAAGATGCCATATGACGTCTTTCTCTGTCTGACTCAGCTCATTTACTACAATAACTCTAGGTCCATTCATGTCGCAGCAAGCGGCATTACTTCATTCATTTTATGGCTGAGTAGTACTCCATTGTCAATAAGTACCACACCATCTTTATTCACTCGTCTGTCAATGGACGTTTGTTTCCATGTCTTGGCTATTATAAACAGTGTTGTTATGCACATTGGGGTGCATGTATCTTTTTGAATTAGAGTTTTTATATTTTCTGGTTACATGCCCAGAAGCGGGATTGCTGGATCATATGGCAACTCTATTTTTAGTTTTTTAAGATCTCCATAGTGGCTACACCAATTTATATTTATACCAACAGTACAGAAGAGTTCTTTTTTCTTCACACTCTCTCCAGTATTTGTTATCTGTAGACTCTAATGATGGCCATTCTGACTGGTATTTGGTGGTATCTCGTTGTAGTTTTGATTTGCTTTTTTCCAATAATTAGTGATGTTGAGCATCTGTGCACGTGCCTCTTAGAGTGTGTATGTTTTCTTTGGAGAAATTATTATTATTCTATATAGTAGATGGAGAAGGAAATGGCAACCCACTCCAGTACTCTTGCCTAGAAAATCCCATGGATGGAGGAGCCTGGTGTCCATGGGGTCGCAAAGAGTTGGACACAACTAAGCGACTTCACTTTCACTTTTCACTTTCTATAGTGGAAGACTATTTAGGTCTTCTGCCCATTTTTTGATTGAGTTATTTTTTAATTTTTTGTTATTGAGTTGTCTGAGCTGTTTGTATATTCTGGAAATTAAGCCCTTGTTGGCCACATTGTTTGAAAATATTTCTTCCTAATATGTAGGCTGTCTTTTCATCTCATTTAGGAAATGAGACTCTGATGTGTAAAAGCTTATAGGTTTAAGTACATCCCATTTGTTTATTTTTGCTTTTCTTTCTATTGTCTTGGGAGACTGACCTAAGTAAACATTGATATGATTTATGTCAGAGTTGGATTGTTTCCTTTTTATTGATATCTGAGGGTTCTTTAGGTATTCTCGTTAAATTCCTTTTTTAGAAATACTATTTGCAAATATTTTCTCCCAGTTTGTAGCTTGTCTTTTCATGTTCTTAATGTCTTTTGCACATCAACAATTTTTAATTTTGATGAAGTCCAGTTCATCAATTTCTTCTTTTATACTTCATACTTTTGGTATTTGTTTGTTTACTCTTCAGGACGTCGATATGATGAAATTGCCTTGACTGATAGTCAACACGGAATCAGTCTTGCATACACAGGATACATTTTACTTGGCATTGTATATTATCGTTTTTGCATAGGGCAGAGGAGTTCATTTCAAGTGATACTAGAGGGGAAAAAGTCAGAAACTCACCATCTTGGGCCTCTTCTGCAATCTGACCGCTACTATTCACCTTCAGAGCCCTCAGATGCTTCAGTTAGTGTATGCAGGTTTCATCGCTGCAGTCAGTGGGAGGAAGAGGGTGGAATGCGTCAGTGTGCTCACTCGATTGCAGCTAGAACTGAACCTCTGCGATAGTTTTTAAAAACTCGTACAAGAGACAAGAGAATGGTGGATGAAATTTCTGTTATAAATTTCCTGCCTAACCAAATGTTTAGACCTATTAATGCTAGGAAGAGGAAAAATGTAAGTGTGGGCGGATGAGGTGGGACTATCATATAGTCATGTGAAATATTTGAAAGCCAAAAAAAGAAAAAAAAAAGTCTTTTAAACTTCACTTTTACAGGCTTATATTTTACCCACCATCTGTGGGAAAGGAAATAACAAACGAAACACATGAATTAAAATAAGTTTTGGAATCAGGAAAGGACTAAAGAAAGTTTTACTGGGCAAGTTAGTATGGATTCAGGAAAGGAGGAAATACACTATACTTACTGAGGCTTTTTTGTACCATCTCCAAACCAGTACTTGCCAGGAATTTCCCTTTTTCCATTTACCCTGCTTATAAGCCCACCACAAAGAGCAAGGCTTGGGTTTGCCTAAGCCTACGTTTGAGACAGAAATAAAACCCTTTTCCCTCCAAACAGGGGACTGAGCTGTGAGACCTTGAAAGCTTTTCTTATTGCTTATCTTCTTTGTTATTCTTTTACAGCCTTGTGGATCCATAATATCATTACCTTTCCCCCACACAATTGTCTAAGTTTTGACTCTAATGTCTATGGAGTTCATGGAGTTAGGTCACAATAAAGATCAGCTTCTAAACAATGTGCCACTGTGTTAGCTGGTTTCAATCTGAATATATTAATTCTGGTGCATGTGTGTGTGTGTGTATTTTGGGAAATTTTCAGTCAGAGTTTAGTCAAGGATAAAAGATCCTGCATTGGGAGACTCCTGACAAAAGAGGAGGATTTCCTCCATACCCTTTTCTACAAGGGTCTCTGTACTGGACTCCCATTCAGTGACTGGTTTGGTCAGAAACACCATTTCCTCTACTCTTCAAGGGCCAAAGTTGAGAAAAGGATTGCTGGGTATGATTTATAAGATGAAAATACAGACTATTCATCCCCAATGAGACACTAAATTTACTTTGAAAACCTGCTCTGTTTGCCCGGAGACGACTCTCATGGAAAACAGCCTGGAGCCTCTGCTAAAATGAGGGTTGTTATTACCTGAAGCACTGTCCCTCCTCTCTGCAGCCTAGCAGGAAACAGAATTTAGAGTTTGGGGAAGTGAATTGCTAACAGCCTAACAGAGCAACCTAACCCAGAATGACCAGATTGCAGGCTTCTCGTGAGCCAGGGACCACCTGTTCTTATCTTTAGCTCTTGCTCAGCGTGATCCTTCCACCTGGGGGTCATCCACAAAACCATTTAAGTGACATCTCAACAAGATCTGAGAGCTGATTCTTGCATCCACATTTAGTGAGTGGCCTGCTATGAGTGAGACTTTTTTCTAGTTCCATACACTGAAATAAGAAAAATAAACCCCCAAAATCCTGCTTTAAAAAGACTCTTTTAGTGGAAGAGGCAGGAGGTAACCAATGGTCTCAATCAGCTTGGCCTGCCCTCACAAAATACTGTAGACTGGGTGGCTTAAAGCAACAGAAATTTATTTCTCACGGTTCCAGAAGCTAGAAGTCCAGCATCAAAGTATTGGCTTATTGGGTTTCCAGCGAGAGCTCGTTCTGGCTTGCTCATGACCACCTTATCTCTGTGTCCTCACACAAAGAGGGAGATGAATCTCTGGTGTCTCTTCTCAGAAGGACACTAATCCTGTTGGATCAGGGAGCTACTCTTAAGACCTCATTTAACCTTAACTGTTTCTCAATCTACATATAGTACGCTGAGAAGTAGGGCTTCAACATGCAAAGTTTAAGGGGATACATCTCAGTTCATATCACCAACCATCCAACAAATTAATACAGTGGCAGGTAGTACTGAGTGGTATAAAGAGAAAGTGGAAGAGACTAGGACAGCTTGAGGTCAAATGATGCTAACAGGCTTCTCTGAGGAGACGACATTAGCAGAGGCTTCAGTGAAGAGAGGAAGCAAGCTGCTGAGAGGGGAGATGGCCCAGAGACTCTCCCCTCTCTGGGGATACCAATAAGAATGCTCGGTCACAGCAGGTAGATGTTTCAAAATAAAAAAGAATCAGTCAGATAGAGTTGATTAGGGAGAAAGAGCAGCTTGTTTTGAGTGAAGCAGCCTTCAGCCTTTCAGCTCAGTCCCAAGGAGGAAGCACCGTGGCCCATCTGATCCCCACTGTGCCCGGAGGGTATGAAGGGGAAGAAGTCTAAATGTATTTAGAATATCAAATCTCTCTAATAAAAAGAGCTCAAACCTCAGGAGATTTTAGCCTGTCCCCAGAGCCCTGAAATAACTCATTCAACAATTTGCAATAATTCAGTAGCTCTTATGATTATGTTCCAGTTGCTGTGCAATTATTCACGACCACGGCTTGGCATAGAAACTAGTAAAATGCCCTTGGACTTCTTTTCTTGGAAGGTAGTTATTACAGTGGAAAGTCAACCGGTTCTGTCACAAGCTTGGGATGCCCTGGGACAGAACTGGCAGTTCTTTCTCTATTGCTTGGCCCTTCTCTTTGGTTTTCTTCTCTATTTTGTGGTGTTTTTTTTTTTCCTGATTATCTCATCTAATCTTATATAACCTCTATGCCTATTAATCTGTAATTTACATTTGCATTCACACGTTTATTTTGAACTCTAAACTCAGATACTTCACGACCTACTTGGCCTCTCTGTTAGGATGTCTGATAGATGTCCCAAACTTATGGTGCCCCAAACTGAACTTGCCATGTTCCTCCCCAGTCCTGCCCTACCCACAGTCTTCCTCAGCTGACTTGATGACAGCCTCACCTTGCTCAGTCCTGAAACCTCAAAACCGCGCTTGACTACTCAAATCTCACGCCCAGTCTTTCAACAAATCCTGTCGGTTCAACCTTCAAAATATACACAAACCCTGACAATTATGCGCATGTCTGCTGCTACCAGCCTGGACCAGGCACCATCATCACCATCATTTTTCCCCTGTGTTATCGTAAAAGTTTCCTGACGGGTCTTCCTGCTACTACTCTTTTTCTGTTTGTCAATTAAAAAAATTGAAGTATAGTTGATATACAATGTTTCAAGTATACAGCAAAGTGATTTATAAACACACAGACAGATGGGTCTTCAAAGGTGGCAGCAGTGGTAAAGAATCCACCTGCCAATGCAGGAGATGCAGGAGTCAGAAAGATCCCCTGGAGGAGGAAATGGCAACCCCCTCCAGTATTCTTGCCTGGAGAATTCCATGGACAGAGGAGGCTGGCGGGGGTACAGGCCATGGGGTCACAAAGAGTTGGCTATGGCTAAGCATGCATGGCACACATGTATATATTGACACATATATATATTATTTTTCAGATTCTTTTCTATCAGATTATTACAAGATATAAAAAGCCCTGTGCTATATAGTAGGTCCTCATTATTTATTTTAAAAATTTTTTATTGGAGTATAGTTGATTTAAAACATTGTGTTAGTTTCTGCTGTACAGCAACGTGAATCAGATTATACATATATATACTCTTTTTTAGATATTTGTTCCCCATATAGTCATTACAGAGTATTGAGAAGAGTTCCCTGTGCTATACGGTACAGTAGGTCCTTATTAGTTATCTATTTTATATATAGTATTATATATTCTGTAATATATTTTATTATATATATTATTATATATATTATTAATCTCCATCCTTAATTTATCCCCCCTCCCAAGTTTTTCCCCTTTGGTAATATGTTTTCTATGTCTTTGACACTATGCTGTTTTTAAAATAAGTTCATTTTAATCATTTTTAAGGATTTCATATGTAGGTGATATCATGTGATATTTGTCTTTGTCTGATTTACTTCACTTAGTATAATCATCCCTTAGGTCCATTGATGTTGCTATAAATGGCATAGTTTCATTCTTTTTACAGCTAAATACTATCCCACTGTGTGTGTGTGTGTGTGTGTATATATATATATATATGTTACATATGTATATAGCATATATATTATCTGCCATATCTTCTTTATCTCTTTTTCTGTTAATGGACACTTAGGTTGCTTCCATGTCTTAGCTATTGTAAACAGTGCTGCTATGAACATTAGGGTGCATGTATCTTTTCAAATTAGAGTTTTCAGGTTTTTTTATTTTTATTTTTTTATGCCCAGGAGTGAGACTGCTTGATTATATGGTAACTTGAGTTTTAGTTTTTAAAGGAAACTCCATACCATTCTCCATAGTGGCTGCACCAACTGACATTCCCACCAACAGTGCAGGAGGCTCTCCTTTCCTACTACTCTTCCTCCTTTGCCGTCTAGTCACAAAAAGCAACTAGATGCTTTCAAAATGCATGACAGCTCATGACACTCCCTTACTCAGATTCTTGCCCCATTTCATTGAAAGTAAATACCAAAATCATAGAGCAGCTTACAGCTATCTTTCCTTCCATTAATTCCCTCACCTCACAACCACGCCTTCTCCCTTGACTCACCTTATCTTAATTCAGTGGTTTCCTTGGCTGGAACTCATCAGGTCCTTTCCTGGCTCATGTATCCTCTGCCTGGATTCCTTTCCTCCACCTTTACACATAGATAGCATCTTCTTTTGGGGCTTCCAAGGTGGCTCAGATGGTGAAAAGATCTGTGTGCAATGCAGAAGGCACAGGTTCAATCCCGGGGTTGGGAAGAATCCCTTCTTCCTGGGGAAGGGAATGGCAACCCACTCCAGTATTCTTGCCTGGAGAATTCCATGGACAGAGGAGCCTGGTGGGCTACACTCCATGGGTCACAAATAGTTGGGTATTTTTACTTAAGTATCACCTTCTTAGTAACACCTCCCTGAACATCTTATTTAAAATTGCAGCTCCCCTCACAACACTCCCAATCCCTCTCACACTGCTCAACTTTCTTGAACATCCCAAGTCACCATCTGACACATCATTCAGTTTACTTACTGTCTGTTGCTAACTGGCTGTGTTCGCTCACTAGGCCATCAGTTCCACAAGGACAAGAATCCTGCCTGTTTTGCTCACTTCTGTAAGCTCACGAGTCTAGAATAGTGTCTGCTACTTGGTAGGTACTCAATAATTATTTCTCTTGTGAATTAATTGCTTTTAATGTAGATATGTTGCTCTCCCCACAAGGCTATGGACAATATTTAACGCAATGCTGTGCATCCTAGACCTTCAAATACATGATTTTGGTGGGTTGGTTAGTTAGAAAAAGGCACTAATTGCGCAGCATTTTGCAAAATTGTCTAATCTAATTTCTAGCTTGGGAAAACTTTTGCAAGAATGTCATGATTATATAAAATGCATTTTATTTTTCCCTTCCTATTGAAGTGTAACAGACATGTACAAGAGTACATCTATCATAAGCATGTAGCTTGTTGTAATTTCACAAAATGAAGTTTCCTGTGTAGTCAATGCCCAGAAGAAGAAACACACATTATCAGCTGCTAGATGCCCCCTTATGCTACCTTTCATGACTTCTGACATCATGGCTTAGCTTAAGCACATTTATTTTAAAGACTCCATATTGGGGCTCCAGCAGTTTTAAGATTGCGTGTATACAACTGATCTTATAGAACTGATGTGATTTTTTTCCCCCTCACTAAGAAAGAAAACAGAAAAATGAAGTGTTTTACAAAGCACAAGCATAAGGAATGTATCAGAAGCTCACATTTCCAAACAGACTTCCTGGCAAAAATCAATTAAGCTCAGATGTAAGAAGCATCTACTTTTACCTCAGGTACATTTAAGATGGACTAAGAAATACACTGTAAGTCAGAAATACATGTCAAGTACTAAGTTATTATTCCTTTATTATTCTTGGCTTGAATATCGATGCTGTTATATCTGTAAGAATTTCTCACATAAAGTAAGAAGAAGCTTACTGAAGTTCCCTTTAAATCCCATTTAAATTTAAGGGTAAAGAACTTGCATGCATGTGGGTGAGCTGTTATCCCTTATCCCTTCACATCCCCAGTTCTATTCTCAGCACTTCTCTTCACTGCAGAAGCAGATGACTCAGACTTCTTGCTGTTTCCCATCTCTCCCTCAAACGTTACCTCTGGCCTCAGGGAATTCCCTCTGACCAAATAATCAGAAGACAGGGGGACTCTGGCCCGATTTAAGGATGTATCTGTCTAGGGTGGCTCTGCAATTCAGAGGGAAATCTCCCTCTGATAGAACTTCAGGCAGTACATCTGGCTGATCACTTGACATGAAAAAAGAGGTAACATGAGTTTTCCTGAAATGTACTGTTTCATGGGCAATAGCTAACAGGTGCATGGACTAATCAGGGACTCAGTGATTTTTAAACATCTTGGAAGGCTGATGCCAAGATCATCTGCAGGGAAATTGTCGTGGACCCCTAAGAATGGCCGCAGTGTTTGAAGTGACTTGAGTCTCATGTAAATGGCCCCCAGAGGACAATCATTGCGTGGAAGGCTAAGCAAGGAGGTGGCCAAGATGGCCTATGCCCTGTTTGTCAGTGAGCCCCCTCCCCTGGCCATCTGCGCACTTGCAGAAATGGCTCAAGTACCAAGCGGCTGTGGGAACCGAGATAGACGCAATACATGGGGACAAAAATGTGCATTTCCTCTCACCACAGTTGATCTAGCCCCTGAGCCGCAGTATCCAACTTTCTAAACCAGAATCCAAGCCTGAGTCCAGGCGCCGTTCCCTAGGAGCATCAGCCATTCAGGTCAATTATTTTGGACCACTCCAGTTTGGAAGAGACAGTGCTATAATGCGTCTTTATGGGAATACTTGCGTATTCTGGAGAGTGATCCCCCTTTATTGCTCGTCATCCTTCTGCCAGCATCGTCATAGGTGGTTGATAGACCGCCTTCTTCACCCCCATGGTACCAGGCACATCACTGCCTTTGACTGCGGAACTCACTTACCGTGGAATAACTGTGGTACTGAGAGCTGACATCAGGAAATCCATTGTTTCTTACATCACCGAGAAGCGCCTAGCTTGATGGAATGGTGGAATGTCGTACTGAAGTCTCAGTTTTCTTCACTGTAATTTGCGTTTTATATTCGAGTGTAGTTGATTTACAATGTTGTGCTAGTTTCAAATGCACAGCAAAGCTGTTGTTGCTGCTGCTGCTGCTGCTAAGTCGCTTCAGTTGTGTCCGACTCTGTGCGACCCCATAGACGGCAGCCCACCAGACTCCCCCGTCCCTGGGATTCTCCAGGCAAGAACACTGGAGAGGGTTGCCACTTCCTTCTCTAATGCGTGCAAGTGAAAAGTGAAAGTGAAGTCGTGCCCGACTCTTCGAGACCCCATGGACTGCAGCCTACCAGGCTCCTCTGTTCATGGATTTTCCAGGCAAGAGTGCTGGAGTGGGGTGCCATTGCCTTCTCTGTTATCTGTACCCATATATCCATTCTTTTTCAGATTCTTTTCCTGCATAAGTTTTTTTAGGATATTGAATAGAGCTCCCTGTGCTTTACAATGAAAAGTGAAAGTGAAAGTCATTCAGTCGTGTCTGATTCTTTGTGACCACATGGACTATACAGTCCATGGAATTCTCCAGGCCAGAATACTTGAGTGGGTAGCCTTTCCTTTCTCCAGGGGATCTTCCCAACCCAGGGATCAAACCCAGGTCTCCTGCATTGCAGGCAGACTCTTTACCAGCTGAGCCACAAGGGAAGCCCTAGGTCCTTGTTGATTATCTATTTTATTTATAGTAGTGTGTGTATGTCAATCCCTGATTTATCCCTCCCCCCCCCCCAAACTTACTCCTTTGGTGGATCAAGTTAGTTTTCTAAATCTGTGTCTGTTTTGTAAATAATTTCATTTGTTCATTTTTAAGATTCATTTGTATCATTATTTTTGGATTCCAGGTATAAGGGATATCACATGGTACTTGTCTTTGTCTGACTTATTGAAGATTTGGTTTATGGAAGGGGGTGTGGCAAGGGAGACGACCTGGTGTGAGGTTGGAGTGTTGTTCATCAAGTGGTCAGATCAGTGGTCAATACAAGGTGCTGAGTATATGCCTGTAGGCACCCAGGGTGGAGGCGGAAGTGGCTTCTCTCACTGTTCCCTGAATAACCCTCTTCAAGAAGGTTATCTTCCTGTCCCTGAAACATTTTGTATCTAGTGAGTCTGTGGTCCTTGTGCCAAACAGGGAGGCATATTTCCACTGCTCAGCCCTGAAAATGCCCCATGGCCATCTCCGGCTGTGCCTGCCATAATTAAGGGCAAAGCATTGGGTGTTTCTATGGGCCAGTGTGATTGATTCTGTTTAACAAGGAGAAATTGGATTGCTACCAAATGGGGACAGTGCTGTGACTGGAGCCCATGGGGTTCACTGCATTCCCTGTGTGGCTGACATGGTCAATGGGAGACCAGAGCAACTCCATAATGACAGGGCACTGAGTATGATGGCTGGGTCCTGAGGAATTGAAGGGTTGGCTCATTCCTTCAGGTCAGCACTGCCTTCACGGCCAGGGTGCTAGCTGAGAGTCAGGGCATCATGTGCAGAGCGGGCGGGAGAAGGAAGTCAGGATGGTCACGTTAGATCTGCTCAGGCCTGGGGCTGCAGCAGCCGGACTCTGCTGTCCCTGCTTGCCCCTCATCTGCCTCTCCTGGCCGCCTCGCTCCCTGCTGAGTTTAGCGTCCAGGAAGGAGCAGGAACGAACCCCGTCATCCCTCAGTGATGACACTGAGTGTTCTCATGGCTGGGGACCTGAGCTGCTTTCTCCAGCGCAGGAAAGGACTAGAATGGAAGCTGAGTGACAGCAGGGCGGCCTGGCCTGGTTCTTCTTAGCTCTTTTCTCTGTCCTTTCTGGCCAGGCTCTGGGGCCTGGAGTCTGACCGCTACTGCACCAGGCACCTGGCATGCTTTCCCTGCCCTCTGACCGGAGGCACTGGCAGGAGGCCAGCGGGCAGGAGGCGGGCGAGGTCGGGGGTGCATCCGCCTTCCCTGGGCTCCTGCTGGCCAAGGCTCCAGCTCCCAGCCGTGAGTCTCCCTGGGCAGCTCAGCTCTCAGCACACCGAGAGCTGCACTCGTCTCTGGGGCTGAGGGCTAATCCCTGGGTGTCTCCCTAGATCTTGTCGGCCCCATTAACCCTGCCCACGCCTCTGTAAATAATCCCTGCGCGCAATGCTTTTCAGTTAAACCCCATTGAGAGTGCCATCTGTTTCCTGCTAAGACTTCCAGTGGATAGAGCAGGGAAGAATCGCTGAGAAATTGAGATACCGTTGGCTGCTGTGAGGAGAAGGGAAATTTAGGGGATATACAGGCCAACACATTACAGTAGGCCAGAATCCATGCCTTTCCACAGACTGAAAAAAAGAAAGAAAGAAACCAGTCATCCTGACTGGTCTGAGTTCATAGTTCTTGGTTGCTGTTTGTTTTGTTAAGGGTTGTCAGGTAGAAAAAGCGTGTGACGTGAATTGGGGTATGTCTGAGATTGAGGGGATTCCTTCAGTGCTGAGTCAAGGACAGTCCTGGACAGGTTGGGAAGCCGGGGGCTTACCTTCATCTCAGACTTGAGTCAGGACCTCCGAGTCCTCCCCAGCGGACCCTGCTCAGGCAATGTTCCAGGCAAAAGAGCACACTTCTAGAATCACGTGCTCTCCCCTCTCAATCCGGAATCAACGGCAGACACCTTCTCTGGCTCGGGGCATCCTTTCCATTAATCCTGCATATAGTCTGAGAAGCCCTCTGACTGTTGGTCTAGGCAGCCAAGATCAACTGATCAGAGTCGGAATGCCAGAGGAGAGCTGTCTGCCGCCTCGGAACTTAGAGCTCTGACCCCTAAACCAACAGCTGAACTGAGTCTCCTTAGACCCTCCAGAAGACTTTTTTTTTTTTTCCCCCTTATAACCCTGGACCTTGCCAATGTGGCAGTATGGTCTTTTTGATTCCTTTGGTTCCTCAGGCCAAAAACCTGACCTTGTCTTTCTATCTCTCCGTCCACTGTAGAAGCTTCAGAGGCTGACAGCATGTCCTAAAGACAGCGGCTCATACCTTCGTAACATTAACATGTGCAGTGCTGTTCTTTCTTTCTTTCTTTCCGGCTCTGCTGAGTCTTCATTGCTGATCAGGTTTTTCTCCAGCTGCAGAGGCGGGGCTGCTCTCTGGCTGTGGCGTGCGGGCTTCTCATCGCGACAGCTCCTCTTGCTGCAGAGGGCCGTAGGGTGCACGGGCGTCAGTAGTCGCGGCTCCCAGGCGCGAGAGCTCAGGCTCCGTAGTTATAGCTCACAGGCCTAGCTGCTCCACGCCGCGTGGAGTCTTCCCAGATCAGGGATCAAACCCACGTCTCCCGCATTGACAGGTGGACTCTCTACCACTGCGCCACCAGGGAGGCTCCCATGGCGTTGCTCTTAAGTAGTATTTATCTACTGTGTGTGTTTCATGGATGAGGAAACAGAGCATTGAGTGACGTTAAGTATCTGGCCCCGCTCAGCCAGGCGGCGTGTCATAGACTCGGGATGCGCCTCTGCTCGGCAGACTCTGGACTCCCTTGGGTGCTGCGTGGTCGTGCTCTCCTCTTGCTCGCCTGGGGAACCTTGGCACCTGGTCCAGAGCCTGGCAGGTAGTCAGTGTCAGTCATTAAATATGTGCTTAAAATTGTTCAATGAAGATAAGCCCTAACATAGAAAGCTTCTTCCACCTTCAAGCTCCTTTTCCCTGGACCCTGCCCTGGCTTTATTAGGCTATGTGGCTTTATTAGGCTTCTAAGGAAGGGCAACCTTTAGTGGACTAAACCAGTTACCTGGAAGAAAAAAGGAGCAGAGTGGCCCAGCCTTATGTGGGTCCAAATCCAGGCTCTCCCAGTCCCCTAATCTGTAAAATGGGAATTTAAGTGGTGTATTCCTTGAAAAATTGTACTAAACGCTGTACTAAAACTTGGCATCCAGTGAATAAATAATGCTTAGTGGCAGTTTTGATTTATTTAATTGGTATTATTACAAATCAACCCAAATGTAGCAAATCTAAGTGCAAAGGGAAAATTTCCATTTCTGGGAGCAATTCCTTTCCACTTCCGAGTTCCATCTCCTAGCTAAGGGCTTTTTCCATGGAATCTATGTATTTCTTCTTTATGCCTCTATTGATGTTTGGTCTCTAGAGCCAGTGAGTGCAAGGACAGAAAGCCTTGAGCTCCCTCTAGAGGCCAGTGTTGCTCCAACTTTGAAATTTTCAGTAATTTCCTGGGACCCACAGGATGCTCTCTGAGATTTTGTTTATTCCTCCAGGTGCTCACCCTCCTTCTGTGCTGGCTGTTTCCTGTTTGTCCCTTTAGGTCTACATTCCACCACTTGCCACTGTGCTCTGGGCCCCAGGATGCTGACTTGTAATAGACTGCCTTGATAATATCCCTCAGCCACCAACGTCTAGTTTATCCTAACCAATGGAAGTCACCAGCACCGAGGTCTAGGGTATTACTTCTGCAGGCTCCTCCCAGCCAGGTTTCTAAGAGCAGACAACAGCACCCTTCAAGAAAAGACCACAGCTCCTGTCATTAGACCCTGAGATTTCTGGTCCTTTGGTGTTGGCTCTCTCTGTTCCCCTTCAGACCTAGGAATGGCAATGACTTTGTGTTGCTAATACCTTATAATACAGCAAGTCTCTTTATGCCTTTATAAAGAGGGACAGGGAATCCTGGCATGCTGCAGTCCATGGGGTCACAAAGAATCAGACAACTTGGCAATGGAACAACGGCAACACAGGGTATCTCTGTTATTTCCCTCAATTCTTCCCACAGCGTTGTAAACAGTCCCTTTACCAAGCTCTCAGTTGCTCTATTTGAGAGTGGCTTCTAGCTCCTAACAGTTCTACTCATCCTGTGTCCAAATTCCTCGGGTTGACACTCTTATCTCTCCCTCATCTCCCTGGTACCTGGTGCGCCAACAAATCAACTCCTTACAGTTTCCATAATATAATGTGCTGTTTAGCGCTCCAGGATTCTTCGATTAATTCACCGATCTGCAGAGCCCTTTCACACTCCGTGTTCAACCCCTTTACAGTCTACTCTCCTCCTGGCCTCTCCCCAATCCCTTTTCCTCTTCAGAGGTCATGGGTCAACAGCCATGTCTTCTATTCAGTCCGTCCTCACCTCCCATAGTGTCCATTTTCCCCATCTCACACTCATGCCGTTTCCATCCTACTTGGTAGCAGCCTTGCATTTTGGTTGTGTCTGCCTTTTCACTAGTGTTTGTGGAAGGATCCTGGCTAGTTTAATTATGTCGCATTGGCTGGATTAATTTATACAAGCCTAATCCAGCCAGAACATGGCATTTCCCTAGCCACAGGGATTTCTTCGCAGGTGTTCTACTCAGCAGGGAACTGAGAATCTCTGACCCTTCCTTTCAGGAAGTAATGCTCACCCCTTCAGAAGTGAACCGAGAACATGTAGCTACATCTGCTGCCAGTTTGCATTTTGAAGCCACGCAGGGTGCTGGGTCTGAGCAAGAAGCCAGCTTGGGGAGAGGCAGATCTGAGAGAACCATGGGAAACAGATCTGTGGTCTTGACCACACTGTGCCCACATCTGTTACACAAGCCAGTTTGAGATGGGTTTTCAGTTATTCAAACTAAAAATATCTGCAACATTTATGTGAGTAAAAAAGTGGGATTCATAAGGTGCAATTAGAAAACAATTTCTTTTCTTCTTCTGCCCATTCAAACTTACCCAAAGGCCTGCTTCTTCCTCTCTGTGTGAAATCTCAGAGGTGGGGTGCAAGGGGGAGGGGGAAGCCCCATGCCTCATCTGTTCTTTCACTGATAATAAAATGCCTTCCAGTACACCTCCAATTCAAAACGGTTTTATTTCAGAAATTAAAGCATCCACCTCCTCTCCCCTTTGGCTTTCCTTGTCGCAGAGTTGCCCCGGAGTCGGAGTCGGGAAGAAGGGGCGGAGCACACCCAGCTCTCCACGTCCTGCCTCTTTTGTCTGCGAAGAGGGAGTATTCCAGTTTGCTTTTTTCATTGAAGGGTAAACTCTGCTTTGCTGGAGTGAACGGCTGGGTAGGGTGAGAGCAGTTAGTTCACTTTAGGAGCCTGCTAGGAGTCTGTCTGGTTATATCCTTAATGCTCACACGCATGCTCAGTCGCTCAGTCGTGGCCCACTCTTTGTGACCCCAAGGACAGTAGCCCCCCAGGTTTCTCTGTCCATGGAATCCTCCAGGCAAGAATACTGGAGTGGGTTGCTATGCGCTCCTGCAGAGGAGCTTCCCAATCAGGGATCGAACACAACCCCCCACACCACCCCCATCTGTCTCCAGCATTGGCAGGCAGGTTCTTTACCACTAGCTGCTTCTGGGAAGCCCATATCCTTAATACTTAAGCCAAATCCATTATTGTTACAGCACTGGTGATATGAATGCTGGCATTTCGACCTCCATGTGTCTGAAACCTGTAGGGCTCAACTGCTTCCCCACTTGGGTGGGAAAGAGAAGCCTTATTCGGGGGCTCCCTTAAACACCGTCAGAATCTACAGACATGATTCCCCCCCTCCAAGTAGTATGTAAATTTTTCCAAATCAATTTACAACTTTTACAGTGTGGGAGAGTTTGACTAGAAGCCTGGATTTCCAGTTTATGGAGGGCTATGTTTCCCATGGCAACAACCTCTGAGATTGAGTGGCAGCTGCCCCCTTCAGGTGAGAGGGGCCGGCACTTTCTAATTCCCTGCAAATTCCTGAAGTTCAGATATACAGCGATTTTATTGTACTGTTTCCAGTGTATGTCTTGTGTAACTCACGCAATTCAGTTAGGACACTCTATTGTATCTGGTAACCCTACAGTCTAGCCTGTCTCACTCATTATTGTTATCCGCTTGGGCCTCGAAGGTAAGTGAGTTTTCTATCTTTGTTCTCATTTTTCCTTATATTTTTATTTAAAATATTGTGTAGTTCATAGTAGTGTGCTTAATAATGTTTATATCATGAATATATCAGTATAGTCTGAGGACCATAAGTATATTCCATAGAGACTATAAGACTTCCACTAAGTCTGGATAAAAAGATGGATTAAAAAGTCATAACCTCTGGCTGAGGTCATCTTGAATATAGATGACGCATTCGTAGTCAAGGGCCAGCCCTGCTGACCTGGAATTCTGGAGCGTTGACTTGTAGGGTTGGCTCCGTGATGGTCTAGCTGAACAGTGTGGGAGTCAGTGAGCCTTCAGGGATCTTTGGTTTCTCACCTGTAACAGAAATTGAAACACTTTCCAAGACCCCTACCCAATATTTTTTTAGCTTTTTGTTGTTCTGAGTAGTCATCAGAAAGAGATTAGCCTGTGTGTAATTTGACAGCAGAATCTGTCAGCAGCAGCAGCAGGAGAGAAGTCAGCTAGTGACTCTGCCTCAGTGGCAATAAATCAGGGCACGTATGAATAGATTACTTTTTCATGTCTTCAGGCAGTATTTCGGGAACTCCTGATCCAACACAGGATGTCGATGCCCAGAAGAGGACATAGCAGGCTATTTTTGGGGAGTTTAAGATGCCATTAACTGATATACACCATGATTTGGTAAGAGCTACTGAGGGAGAAAACACATAAATGATCACACATCATGCCAAGACATATTGGCTAGGCACATGATGATTATATGATTTTTGTCTTTCATCTTTTTAATGTGATGCATCATATTTACTGATTTGCATATGTTGAAACATCCTTGCAACCTAAGGTTGTTCATCTTTTTTACTATAACCATCCTGGTGGCTGTGAAGTAGTATCTCATTGTGGTTCTGATTTATAGTTCTCTAATGATTAGCATCACTACGAACAAAGCTAGTGGAGGTGATAGAATTCCAGTGGAGCTGTTTCAAATCCTGAAAGATGATGCTGTGAAATTGCTGCACTCAATACGCCAGCAAATTTGGAAAACTCAACAGTGGCCACAGGACTGGAAAAGGTCACTTTTCCTTCCAATCGCAAAGAAAGGCAATGCCAAAGAATGCTCAAACTACTGCACAATTGCACTCATCTCACACACTAGTAAAGTAATGCTCAAAATTCTCCAAGCAAGATTTCAACAGTACGTGAACTGAGAACTTCCAGATGTTCAAGCTGGTTTTAGAAAAGGCAGAGGAACCAGACATCAAATTGCCAATATCCGTTGGATTATCAAAAAAGCAACAGAGTTTCAGAAAAACATCTATTTTCTGCTCTGTTGACTATGCCAAAGCCTTTGACTGTGTGGATCACCACAAACCGGAAAATTCTGAAAGAGATGGGAATACCACACCACCTGACCTGCCTCTTGAGAAATCTGTATGCAGATCAGGAAGCAACAGTTAGAACTGGGCATGGAACAACAGACTGGTTCCAAATAGGAAAAGGAGTACGTCAAGGCTGTATATTGTCACTCTGCTTATTTAACTTATATGCAGAGTACATAATAAGAAACATGGGCTGGATGAAGCACAAGCTGGAATCAAGATTGCCAGGAGAAATATCAATAACCTCAGATATGCAGATGACATCACCCTTATGGCAGAAAGTGAAGAAGAACTAAAGAGCCTCTTGATGAAAGTGAAAGAGGAGAGTGAAAAATTTGGCTTAAAGCTCAACATTCAGAAAATGAAGATCATGGCATCTGGTCCCATCACTTCATGGGAAATAGATGGAGAAACAGTGATAGACTTTATTTTGGGGGGCCCCAAAATCACTGCAGATGGTGATTGCAGCCATGAAACTAAAAGATGCTTACTCCTTGGAAGAAAAGTTATGGCCAACCTAGAGATCATATTAAAAAGCAGAGACATTACTTTGCCAACAAAGGTCTGTCTAGTCAAAGCTTTGGTTTTTCCAGTAGTCATGTATGGATGTGAGAGTTGGACTATAAAGAAAGCTGAGCACTGAAGAACTGATGCTTTTGAACTGTGGTTTTGGGGAAAACTCTTGAGAGTCCCTTGGATGGCAAGGAGATTCAACCAGTCCATTCTAAAGGAAATCAGTCCTGAATCTTCATTGGAAGGACTGATGCTGAAGCTAAAACTTCAATACTTTGGCCACCTGATGGGAAGAGCGGACTCATTTGAAAAGACCCTGATGCTGGGAAAGATTGAAGGGTGGGAGGAGAAGGGGATGACAGAGGATGAAATGGTTGGATGGCATCACTGACTCAATGGACATGAGTTTGAGTAAACTCTGGGAGTTGGTGATGGACAGGGAGGCCTGGCGTGCTATAGTCCATGGGGTCGCAAAGAGTCAGACACGACGGAACGACTGAACTGAATGATTAATGATGTCGGGAATCTCTTCATGCTTACTGACCATTTATATATCTTCTTTAGTGAAATGTCTTTTAAAATCATTTGACTATTTTTAAGGCATACATGCTTGAAAAAAATAAAAGTTTGATGTGGTATAGAATGAAATGAGTCATGAATTTTTAAAAAGCTTCTGAGACTGAAGTGAAGGAAAAAAGGGGGTCCTGCAAAGATTGTATGGAAGTAAAGGCAGAGGGAATAGCTAAGACTATGAAGAAAATCAAAGATGGTAATTGGATAGGGAATGACTGGAAAGAGGAGCCACACTAAGTAGTCTCTGAAGCCTCTTTGAGGAGTGTCATTTAAGCAAAGACCTGTCAGCCATCTTCAATTCCATCTTCCCCTTCATCCCTCTTACACACTTACTTGACAAGTCATAGTGATGCTTTACCTCAAATGACCTTCTAATGCATAAGCTCATGATTAGGATGGAGAGGGGAAGGGAGGCATGTGTTGCCTTCGTAATGGGAAAAAGGAGAAAATTCTTACAAGTGAAAACCTGATACAACTGTCAAAATACATGAAAGAAGCTAAGTAAATTGTGAATTATATCATGATTTTATTTATTCTGAGACAATAAAAGCTACATTCTTTCTTTAGAAAATTAAACTATATGTCTTAAAAAAAAAAAAGAGTTATCAGTGTCTGAAGGGAGGTCCGATAACCATTTGCCAACAGGTACCAACCTAGATAGCATATTGAAAAGCAGAGACATTACTTTGCCAACAAAGGTCCATCTAGTCAAGGCTATGGTTTTTCCAGAGGTCACGTATGAGTGTGAGATTTGGACTTTGAAGAAAGCTGAGTGCCGAAGAATTGATGCTTTTGAACTGTAGTGTTGGAGAAAACTCTTGAGAGTCCCTTGGACTGCAAGGAGATCCAACCAATCCATTCTGAAGGAGATCAGCCCAGGGATTTCTTTGGAGGGAATGATGCTGAAGCTGAAACTCCAGGACTTTGGCCACCTCATGTGAAGAGTTGACTCATTGGAAAAGACTCTGATGCTGGGAGGGATTGGGGGCAGGAGGAGAAGGGGACGACAGAGGATGAGATGGCTGGATGGCATCACTGACTCGATGGATGTGAGTCTGAGTGAACTCCGGGAGATGGTGATGGACAGGGAGGCCTGGCGTGCTGCGATTCATGGGGTCGCAAAGAGTCGGACACGACTGAGCGACTGAACTGAACTGCACTGTTGGTTCAGGACCAAGGACAGCACTTCAGTTTCTCTGCCCCCCTCCCTTCATTTCATTTCTGTCACATGCACGTGTACTAAGTCGCTGCAGTCGTGTCCGACTCTGTGCGACCCCATGGACTGGGACCAGCGAGGCTCCTCTGTTCGTGGGATCCAGGCAAGAATACTGGAGTGGGTTGCCATGCCCTCCTCCAGGGCCTCTTCCCAACCCAGGGATCAAACCTGTGTCTCTTATGTCTCCTTCATTGGCAGATGGATTCTTACCGCTAGTGCCACCTGGGAAGCTCTATTTATGTCAACTCTCAAATTTTTTTTACATCCCTACTGCCAGCACCCCAACAGTGCCAGAATGCTCCATTCCAACAGTGCCCTCCGTTCTACTGAAGTTCACCCCCCAAATAGGATGCCATTACTTATATGCTTTCTTTCCTTTCAATACTTCTCTCTTACTTTTGTTTTCAATTTTGGTAAGATACACCCAATATAAAATTTACTATACATCCACCTAGACATACTTTATCTTCTCAAACTGAATCTCTACACCCATAAAATAGTAACTCCACATCTCCTCCCCCGAGCCCCTGGCAAACACCAGATTCTACTTCCTGTCTCTTTCCCTAACCCTGCTACCACCACTTTTTATTTTTTATTCTGTGGATTTCCATAAAATAATTCATTGATAGCATAAGCATCAAGCCTAGTAATTATAAATACAAATTCTCAGACTTTTGATCTACTGAACCAGAAATTCTCAAGTGGACTCAGCTCTCTGCAGTTTAACAAGCAAGCCCTTCAGGTGATCCTAATACTCATTTCCTACAGGAATTTTCTGCAGTAGCTTAACTGTTGGCTTGGGGGAGATGGGTGAAAGTGAAAGTCACTCAGTCCTGTCCGATTCTTTGGGACCCCCATGGAATATACAGTCCATAGAGTTCTCCAGTCCAGAATACTAGAGTGAATAGCCTTTCCCTTCTCCAGGGGATCTTCCCAACCCAGGGTCAATCCCAGGTCTCCCGCATTGCAGGCTGTTTCTTTACCAGCTGAGCCAGAAGGGAAGCAAAAGAATACTAGAGTGGGTAGCCTATCTCTTCTCCAGCGGATCTTCCCAACCCAGGAATCAAATCGGGGTTTCCTGCATTGCAGTCAGATTCTTTACCAACTGAGCTATCAGGGAATCCCTTGAAGTGATGGTTGAATATAAAATAAGACTTGGTTTGAGGCTTAGACCAGGTAGCGACAAAATGCATTTTAAAGAAGTCCTGTGGCATGATTTGCCCAGTGGCTCCCAAATATTAATGCACATTATAATCACCTGGAAAGCTTGTTTGAGAACCTGTAGATTTCTTGTATTCATATCAGACTTTCTAAATTAAAATCTCTGAGGTGGGAATTGGTACTTTGGCTACCCTGATGATTCTTACCTATTTGTTAGCACCATGAAGGATAGACAGACACAGGTAAGTCTGGAAATCGGAAAGTAAGTTGGGATTACAGAAATACTCCAGGAGGCAGAGGCAGAGGGTCTATAGAGGGGCTGGAGCCAAAAGAACAGAAAGATGGGAAAATCAGTTGTGAGAATGTAGTTGATAGGACTTGGTGACTTAATGTTAATTGATATAAATCATTCACAGTCTTTAAAAGAAAAAAGGTTAATGCTTTAATGGTTCAGAAGGATCTGGTACTTTCCTTTCTATGTATTCTCCTCTACTATGAAGCAACTGTATCCAGAAGAGAGTGAAACTGCCGGGCAACAGGCTACAGGTAGTTGTTCAGTTGCTACATTGTATCCAACTCTTTGTGACCCCATGGACTGCAGCAGGCCAGGCTTCCCTGTCCCTCACTATCTCCTGGAGTTTGCTCAAACTTATGTCTATTGAGTCCGTGATGCTAGGTAACCATCTCATCCTCTGCTGCCCCCTTCTCCTTTGCCCTCAATCTTTCCCAGCATCAGGGACCTTTGAACAATGCTGGGCAGCTGAAAATCCATGTATAACTTTTGACTCCTCGAAAAGTTTTACTGATAGCCTACTGTTGATTGGAAGCCTTACTGATAACATACACAGTTGATTAACATCTATTTTGTATGTTATACTTAATATATTCTGAATTCTTACAATAGAGAAAGTGTTATCAAGAAAATCATAAGGGAGAGACAATACACTTACAGTACTGTACCATATTATCCATACCATAAGTTTATGTCATCTGTTTACAAAATGAATCATCTGCCTCTATCTACGTCAATATTGTCTTATATAATACAAAACACTGTAGGTGTTATACATATTACTAACACTAGACATCAAAAATGAAAGGTAATATGAAAAAGAAATCCATACTTGTTTAGAGGTATAACAGTTTCTGCATTGATAATGAAGTAGCAGCAACATGATCGCTTTATTG
Source organism: Ovis canadensis (assembly GCF_042477335.2). Lineage (NCBI taxonomy): Eukaryota > Metazoa > Chordata > Mammalia > Artiodactyla > Bovidae > Ovis > Ovis canadensis. Next base: position 131,595,829 of record NC_091247.1, on the reverse strand, counting down.
TAGCCTGGTGTAATCAAACAAATGCTTCATGATAGCCTAGCCTATACACTCACGAATAATCAATATAAAGTTTTTATAGCATACAGTGTAAGTCACTCAGTCATGTCTGACTCTTTGTGAGCTCACGGACTGTAGCCCACCAGGTTCCTCTGTCCATGGAATCCTCCAGGCGAGAATACTCGAGGGGTTGCCACTTCCTTCTCCAGGGGATCCTCCTGACTTGGGGATTGAATCCCAGGGTCTTCCACACTGTGGGCAGACTCTACGGACTGAGCCAGCAGGGAAACTATTATAGCATACAGTATTACAGTCTTATTCACAGTACAGTATTGGAAACATTATTATATCAAAAAAAACTTACCTGTGATGCTAGGCTGATATGCAGTTTGTCTGATTACAAGGGAGAGGCATACTCTATGATGTAATTCTTCGAAAGAAAAATTATAAAACAAAAGAAGGCTAACACACTATTCATTTAATATGAAATATCACTCACCTTATGCCTATGTAAGGATAGACAGAACCTTACATATTTTTATGCATTCATGACATACCTAAATTTCTTAATTTTCTAATATTTCTAGGCTACATAGTTTGTCCAAAAGTTTTTTCAAATTGTTGCAAATTTTCAAAAAAATTTCCAATATATTTATTGAAAAAAAAAATACCACTTGTAAGTGGACCTGTGCAGTTCAAACCCATGTTGTTCAAGGGTTCAGTTCAGTTGAGTTCAGTTCAGTTGCTCAGTTGTCTCCGACTCTAGCTCAGTTTTTCAGTCCAAGTGCCATAAAGAGAAATGAACAGCAGATGGCACCTCTGTGCTATGCCTGAATTCTCAACCTTTGAAGGAAACTGCGGTGCCTGGAAAGCCCCATCGATACAGGAGCCTGGTGGATGGAGGTCAGTCTGTGGGATGGCGAAGAGTCGGACACGACTGAGCAACTTCACTTTCACTTTTCACTTTCATGCATTGGATAAGGAAATGGCAACCCACTCCAGTGTTCTTGCCCAGAAAATCCCAGGGACGGGGGAGCCTAATGGGCTGCTGTCTATGGGGTCGCACAGAGTTGGACACAACTGAGTGACTTAGCAACAGCAGCAGCAGACCTTGGAATGACTGGTGCTAAAATAACAACCCTTCAGAGTGTCGAAGTGGGTCAACTCAATTTCTGATCTGAGGGGGATCTAGAAAAGGAGGGCTAAATAAAGAATCCATTTTGTCCTACCTTTGTACCTGGCTTCTAATGATAACTTGTAGATTTTTAAATATTGTGGCTCCCATTCAGATTAATAAATTTGTAATCTGAGAAGGCCCCAAATGATCACTGTAGCAAGTAGAATTACAGGAACTCAAGCATTCTTGAGTTTAAGGGGAAAAAGTCCCCAACTTTGGCCATTTTTCCAGATGTTCACCTTTGAGCTCCAAAATCACTGCAGATGGTGACTGCAGCCATGAAATTAAAAGACACTTGCTCCTTGGAAGAAAAGTTATCACCAACCTAGACAGCATATTAAAAAGCAGAGACATTACTTTGCCAACAAAGGTCCGTCTAGTCAAAGGTATGGTTTTTCCAGTGGTCATGTATGAAGAAAGCTGAGCGCCGAAGAACTGATGCTTTTGAACTGTGGTGTTGGGGAAAACTCTTGAGAGTCCCTTGGATGGCAAGGAGATCCAGCCAGTCCATTCTAAAGGAAATCAGTCCTGAATCTTCATTGGAAGGACTGATGCTAAAGCTGAAACTGCATACTTTGGCCACCTGATGGGAAAAGCTGACTCATTTGAAGACCCTGATGCTGGGAAAGATTGAAGGGTGGGAGGAGAAGGGGATGACAGAGGATGAAATGGTTAGATGGCGTCACTGACTCAATGAACATGAGTTTAAGTAAACTCTGGGAGTTGGTGATGGACAGGGAGGCCTGGCGTGCTATAGTCCATGGGGTCACAGAGTCGGACACGACTGAGTGACTGAACTGAACTGACCTTTGAGCTTTTGCTATTTGCAAAGTTTAGGAATAGCAAAAAAGAAATAAAAGTAAATATGGAAAATAATGGACAGGGCAGTTTGGAGTAATAAATGAGGCCAGTGGAATGGAAATAAAGAAGGTGTTATATTTCTTGCTTTTTGTAAAACTTCCCAGGAAAAGTGTTAGGAAGGATACAGAATTTTACATATTTTTAATGTGCTTGCAATCACAAAAAATGGCATCATGACTTAGCGATTAAGAGGTGGCATCTGGAAGCACCCCACTAAAATCTAAAATTCTTCCACATCCTAGCTGTGTGCCTGTGACTAAGCAACTTAATGTCTCTGCATGTCAATTTCCTCATCTGTACAAGGGAAATAGGAAAAATATCATCTCTCTATAATGTACAACTTGACTAATATCATTAACACTGATATATATTATATATGAAAGTTAAGAGAGTAAATCTTAAGAGTTCTCATCACAAGGAAAAAAAATTTTTTTTAATGTTGTATCTATATGAGATGATGGATGTTCACTAAACTTACTGTGGTAATCATTCCATCATGTATGAAAGTCAACTCATTATGTTGTATGCCCTAATCTTATACAGTGCTGTGATTCAGTTATATCTCAACAAAACTGGAAGAAAAAAATTAATATTATCTACCCAGTCCATTCTAAAGAGACCAGTCCTGGGTGCTCTTTGGAAGGAATGATGCTAAAGCTGAAACTCTAGTACTTTGGCCACCTCATGTGAAGAGCTGACTCATTGGGAGAGACTCTGATGCTGGGAGGGATTGGGGGCAGGAGAAGGGGACAACAGAGGATGAGATGGCTGGATGGCATCACTGACTCAATGGACGTGAGTTTGAGTGAACTCTGGGAGTTGGTGATGGACAGGGAGGCCTGGCGTGCTGCGATTCATGGGGTCGCAGAGAGTCGGACACGACTGAGCGACTGAACTGAACTGAACTGAATCAGATTCTTACGAGATTTGTCAAAAATTTTAAGGTACTTAGAAGAGTACCTGGCATGTGGTGAGCGTATCATAGGTACTTGAATAAAAATGTTTAAAGCAGCTGTTAAATGATGGGACAATCTGTGATTTTTTTTCTATTCATATTCATTTTTTGATAATTGGAAAAAAAGTTAAATTTATTTTTAACCAAGTGTGCATGTTCAGTCGTGACTGACCCTTTGCCACCCTATGGACAGTAGCCCAGCAGGCTCCTCTGTCCATGGGATTTTCCAGGTGATAATACTGGAGTGGGCTGCCTTTTTCTCCTCCAGGGGATATGCCTGATCCAGGGACTGAACATGTATCACTTCGGTCTCCTGCACTGGCAGGTGGATTCCTTACCAACTGCGTCACCTGGGAAACTTCTTTTAAATTTATTTCTGGCTGTGCTGGGTCTTCGCGGCTGCACGGGCTTTCCTGTAGCTGCGGCAAGCAGGGGCTACTCTCCAGTTGGGGTGCGGGGGGCTTGCCACTGCGGTGGCTTCTCTTGTTTCGGAGCATGGGCTCTAGGGCGCGCGTGAGTTCAGTAGACGTGACTCCCGGGCTCCAGAGCACAAGCTCAGTAGGTGTGCCACACGGGCTTAGCTGCTCCACAGCGTGTGGGATCTCCCCAGATCAGGGATCAAACTCATGTCTCTGGCATTTGCAGGTGGATTCTTTACCCCTAAGCCACCAGGGAAGCCTGTCACCTGGGAATCTCTTTTAACTAAGAGACTTAAGGGAAAAATCCATACCAAAAAATTTCTCTCTTTTTTTGAGCTAGTTTATACATCTCCAACTTTTTCTGTTAATCTGCCGAACCCAATATTAGATATATCTTGACTGTGAGAAATTTTGAGGTCCTCAGAGTTTTCAGAATTATTATGTATTTTATTATTTTTATTGTAGTCAGATAGACATAAGTATTACCATTTTAACTATTTTAAGTGTACAGTTCGATGACATTAAGTATATTCACAATGTTTTGTAACAATCACCACTATTTCCAGAACTTCATCACTTCAAACAGAAACTCCACATCTGTTAAACAGTGACTTTCCATTCTTCCTTATCCCCAGTCCGTTCTATGAACCTCCATTCTACTGTCTGTCTCCATGAATCCACATATTTGAGGTGCCTCACTAGGTGGAATCATACTGTATATGTTCTTCTGTGTTTGGCCCCTTCACTTAACAGAATGTTTTAAGGTTCACCCACGCTGCAGCAGGCTTCCCTCGTGGCTCAGATGGTAAAGAATCCGCCTGCAATGTGGGAGATCTGGGTACAATCCCTGGGTGGGGAAGATCCCCTGGAGGGAAGGCATGGCAACCCACGCCAGTATTCTTGCCTGGAGAATCCCCATGGACAAAGGAGCCTGGCGGGCTACAGTCCACGGGGTCAAAAAAAGCTGGACACAATTGATCGGCTAAGCGCCACATAGCATGTTGCAGCATGTATCAGAATTTCATTCCTTTTTATGACTGAGTAACAGTGCATTGTATGTATCACATTTTACTTACTGATTTATCTGTTGGATACATGAATTGCTTCCACTTACTTGTTATTGTGAATAATACTGCTATGACTATTGGTGTACAAGTATCTGTTCCAGTCCCTGTTTTTACCCTGTTTTTGGGTATATACCTCAGGGTTAAATTTTTAGGAACTGCTTTATTTCCTTTTACGTTCCCACAAGCATCCAGCATTATTTTTTTAATATGTTGGTCTTTTTTTTTTTTTCTTTTAAAGTCAAACCTGGACTGGGAATAAGTAGCAAAGCTTAGAGTCCTGCCGCAGTTTGCTGATAAGTTGCTAGTATCAATCTTGACACATCACCTTCTAGACTAGAGTGATGTTTCTCAATGTACACAGCTGAGACTCCCAAGGCAATCACCTAAGAGGCTTATTATTAATACATCTGTAGGGTCCTTGATTCCACTTCATATATGCTGAATCAGCATCTTTGAGACTGAGGTCCCCTAAAACCATCATTATGCATGCTAACACATGAAACTCAGAAACCTAGATTGTTGAGTTCTCAAAGGCGGGGAAAATATCTCTTTTTGTATCCCTCACTGCCAAATATCCTGGAGATATTCAACAAACATATACTTGAACTAATATTTCAGTCTAAATTTGCTTGATTGCTATGTACAGTATTCATTACAACTAAATTCAACGAGTTAGAAAATCTGTAACAGTGTAGTATGCCTTTCATTTGTATAGACAGTGTATCTTACCAGCTGTGGTCTATGATCCCATCTTATGCTGCCGAGAATGTTTATGCTATATGTAACTTTCAGCTGAGTCCTTCAAGCTTTGTAACAGGGTAAAAAAGGATACGGACTTGGAAACTGGAAGAGCTGTCTTTGTGTAACTTTTGATAATTAAATCAAAATGTCTAAGAATCAAGTTTATAATCTCTAAAGGTCGGCCACATTTCCTATCAACTTCGCAGCGTTGCTGAAGCTCAAATGATACTCTAGTAGGAAAGTCTACTGTAGCAATGTCTATAGTTACCATGTGGCCGGATAATTTAAACAGAACAAAAAATATGTTTCTAAGTCTTCCTAAAGACCTCAAATATGCTACTGTATCAATTTGCAGCTCTAAAGCACAGGCAAACGAGACTGAAACAGAAACACAGCAGAAAACCTTAAATGGATGGAAAACATCCGTTCATTCATTCATCACCTTTATCCAGCATCTACATTTATAACACTCTGGGCGTGTGTGAAAAATAGTGATTAAATAAATTCAAGTCTGTCCTCCAGAGATTTACTTCTCTTGTGTATATTAATAAATAGCAAGCCGCCTCATTTCAGATCAAACTGTCTTCCGCATCAAAAAATAAGCTGTGCGGGACCTGCTTCAAATTTGCGCGCGCTGTCTCTTTAACGCGTAATAGAATTCTGATTGCATCGATCACAGGTTCCTTACCCTCTCCCAACCATCGGTCTCCTACCTGTATCGGTTACTACCCTCCTTCTGGTATCAAGCCGGGGGGAGCTCAGGTGTTAGCAAACGTTGGCTTTGATGTGTGACGACACCTGATCCCCCGGCGTCCGCCTTGCCAGGTGGCGGAGGTCCGGCTTTTCGCGGCGCGGGCGCAGCCTCGGGGCTCGGCTGGCCACGCCTGGAGCGCGGGGTTTGACTGGGGCGCCGTTGTTGTAGTGACCGGGAGGCGCTGCCGCTCCGGGCGGACGGTTCCGGGCACCGCACGGTCCCCCTTCCTACCCCGCCCCCTCCCTCCCCCCGGTTCCCCCTGCGGGCAGGAGCCGGGAGCTGAGCGCTCCCCCATGGCCTCCTCCCCGGTAAGGACGGCCTGCGGTGCGCCTCCCTGGAGCCGGTCCCGCGGGTTGGGGAGCCAGGTCGGGGCTACACCCGCACCTGGCGGGGCATGGAGGCAGGCGTCCTCAGCCGAGTCCCGACCCGCGAGCTCCGCGCCCCTCGCCCCGGGGCGCCCGTGACTCATCCCTTGCCCCCGGGGCACCGGGAGCGCCGAGCCCTGGCGGAGCCCCGGGTGCTCCTCCCCGAGCTCCGACCGCCCCGGCGGCCCCATGCCCCCCCCACCCCAGAATTCTCTTAGGGTTTCCGTGGAGCGCCTGCGTCAGAATCACCTGGGAGGTTTTTGAAAAGTACCGAAGCCGGGGGGCTCCGCCTCGCACCTGTGACCGCGAGCCTGCGGGCGGGGCCCCGGAACGTGCATTTCAATCGCTCTGCCCAGGTGGTCTCCGGCGGGCGCCCGCTCCTCGGCAGCGCGAACGGGGATTCCGCCCGCTCTGCGGGGGGAGGCTGCTGCTCGGCGTACACCCCAATTAGCTGCGGCCGCGCGTGCTCGTTCGGGGTGCTGCTGCTCCCCCACAACCCTCCACCGATGTGGCCGTTCCCGGGCCGGCTCCCGCAGGAGGGGACCGCGCTCCTCTCCGAACCCCCCACATTCGAGGTCTGCACCTGCTTTCAAAACTTGACAACTTTCCTTCCCAGGAGGACCCGGTTCTGGAGCGTTACTTTAAGGGCCACAAAGCTGCGATCACCTCCGTGGACTTTAGCCCCAACGGCAAACAACTTGGTAAGTTTTCTTTTTTTTTCTTTTTTTGTGATGAGACGCTCAATCGGTAGGATTGCCGCCCGTCCACGCTGGGTCCCCGGGAGCATCACGACTGAGGACCCATATGGGTAGAATCGTGTGGAGAGCGGCCGAGATGCAGTTGGAGCGGGAGTGGACCGGAGTCCGGGGTCACCTTGGTGCTCCCGCCCCCGGCCCCGCAGAGTCGCCCACAGGCCTGGGCCCGGGCCTGGCCGACCACTGGCGCGAAGTCGCCACCAGGGGGAGGAAGAGGGAAGGGGAGGGGTTTGTCCTCTGCCCGGGGAGGGTGGGGTGTTGTTGGCTGTAGAGTTTGTGAAAAGTTGTGAGGCAGGCAGGAGGAAGTGGGGAGAGAGGAGTTGGGGGTGCACCGGAGGCCGAGCCCCGCGGAGGTCCCAGGTGACCCCCAGGAAGTCCCCGCGACTGCCGAGGAGCCGAACGCTTGCATGAAAAGAGGGACCTGCTCGGAAGTTCGCTCCTACCTGAGCCCGGAGCTCAAGCGGCGGGTCCCGCAGCCCTTCCCCTGCGCGCGGTGACTCTGGTGGCCGCGTCCGCGCCCCAGCCATGAAGATCCGGATGGCCGTAAGGTGGACGTGGGCACGCAAAAGCTGCCTGCTGCTGGCGCTCCTAACAGTGGCCTACCTCCTGGTGGAACTCTCCGTCTCCACTTTCCATGCCTCCTTACGAGCCGGCGGTGCCCAGGAACCGGGGTCAAGACAGCTCTCAGAGCCGGGGAAGAAAGCAGTGGATTTGTCTCGACCGCTGTATGAGAAGCCCCCTGCAGATTCCCGTGCCCTTGGGGAGTGGGGGAAAGCCAGCAAACTCCAGCTCAGCGAGAGTGAACTGAAGCAGCAAGAGGAACTCATTGAGAGATATGCCATTAACATTTACCTCAGTGACAGGATTTCCCTGCACCGCCACATAGAGGATAAAAGAATGTATGAGTGTAAGTCCAAGAAGTTTAACTACAGGAGACTTCCCACCACTTCTGTCATCATCGCTTTCTATAACGAAGCCTGGTCGACTTTACTTCGCACCATCCACAGTGTTTTAGAAACTTCTCCTGCAGTCCTTCTGAAGGAGATCATCTTAGTCGATGACTTGAGCGACAGAGTGTATTTGAAGACACAGCTTGAAGCTTACGTCAGCAATCTGGATAGAGTCCGCCTGATTAGAACAAACAAGCGCGAAGGGCTGGTGAGGGCCCGTCTGATTGGGGCCACTTTTGCCACTGGCGATGTTCTGACTTTCCTGGATTGTCACTGTGAGTGTAATACTGGTTGGCTGGAGCCACTTTTGGAAAGGATTCATAAGGATGAAACAGTGGTCATTTGTCCTGTTATAGACACCATCGACTGGAATACTTTTGAATTCTATATGCAGACTGGGGAACCCATGATTGGTGGGTTCGACTGGCGTCTAACATTCCAGTGGCATTCTGTCCCCAAACATGAAAGGGACAGGCGTAAATCGAGAATTGAACCATTCAGATCGCCCACCATGGCCGGAGGACTGTTTGCGGTCAGCAAGAAGTATTTTCAGTACCTTGGAACTTATGACACTGGGATGGAAGTGTGGGGAGGTGAAAACCTGGAGCTGTCTTTCAGGGTGTGGCAGTGTGGAGGTAAACTGGAGATCCACCCCTGTTCCCACGTGGGCCACGTATTCCCTAAGCGGGCACCATATGCTCGGCCCAATTTCCTGCAGAATACTGCTCGGGCAGCGGAAGTCTGGATGGACGAGTACAAAGAGCATTTCTACAACCGAAACCCTCCAGCAAGGAAAGAAGCTTATGGTGATATTTCTGAAAGAAAATTACTACGGGAAAGGCTGAGGTGCAAGAGCTTTGACTGGTATTTGAAAAATGTGTTTTCTACTTTGCACGTTCCAGAGGATAGGCCAGGCTGGCACGGAGCTATTCGCAGTATTGGGATCTCTTCTGAATGTTTAGATTATAATGCTCCTGACAACAACCCCACAAGTGCTAACCTTTCCCTGTTTGGGTGCCACGGTCAAGGAGGCAATCAATTTTTTGAGTATACCTCCAACAAAGAAATAAGGTTTAATTCGGTGACGGAGTTATGTGCAGAAGTTCCCGAGCTAAAAAAGCATGTGGGGATGCAAAATTGTCCCAAAGATGGGTTTCCTATCCCAGCAAACATTATTTGGCATTTTAAAGAAGATGGAACCATTTTTCATCCCCACTCAGGACTGTGTCTTAGTGCTTACCGGACACCCGAGGGCCGGCCCGATGTTCAGATGAGAACTTGTGATGCTCTGGATAAAAATCAAATCTGGAAGTTTGAGACATAGATGAGCATACTTTGATGAGTGCTTTGGTCCTGAACTGACAATAGCTTCAGGGGAGTCAGCCTTCAGAGAGCCTCAGTGAAGATTTATTTCATCAACATTCACCCAGTGGTCATCTGCGAGACCTCTGTAAAAGCGGTGGAGCGTTTTGGTTAAAAAACAAAAAAAACAAAAAAAAAACCCCACTGAAACTGGGTAAACAGAGAGCTATTGTTTAATATTTCAAAGTGCCTTATTTTGGGGTTGTTTTATTTAAGAGCTTTGTCAATATGTTCTCTTACTTCTTAAAGAAGTTGACTCGACTGTGACTTGAGATACACAAAACATTTGAGTGCCAGACTTAATCTTAAAGAATATAAAAGTCCAGGCAAAATGAGGGATGATTTATGTTGATGGGTAAGTTCACTGCACATCTCATTAAAAAGAAAAAAACAAAAAACTCAGAAATGTGCAGTTCAAGCTGTTGCTATTTTTGTTGTACATAGAATTTGAATTTCCTTTAGTCAGCACATGAAATTTTAGGTTTTATTTAGTTTTTTTATTCTAATTTTCTGTTATTCAAATAGAAATCAAGGAAAGTTACTCTTCAGGAGAAAGGCCTGGTTTAGTTATCTTGTCACTGGATGTGAATTGGAATTGAGTTTAGAGGTCTTCCTAACATACAGACATCTCAGAAAAATATACCCACATCTGAATGAAATGGGAATCATTTACATTCCACACTTTGTGGAATTGAGGGGATTGAGCTATTAGACTTAACTGCTCTATGTTGATACCTCAGATCGCTCTGATTTTGTAAGCTGTCCTCTCTGTGAACTTGTTTGTGTATATGGGGTATTTTCTGATTGCACTTCATTAAACTTTGAACGTATCAGAAAGGGACTCATTCAGAATACTGTGCTTCTCTTTGTTAATGCTTAATCACTTAAAGTAAACGCTTAATAATCGCTTAAAATAAACACAGTAGAGGCCAACTGTGTTTACTGAAACTTGTGAACTCAAAGTGAGACCTGTTTGACAAAGTCAGTGCAGTTCCTACAGAGTTCTTGCTGATGAGGACTTTTAAGGGTTGATCTTAAGATTTTCCAAGGGGAAGGATAGCCTCTGCAATGGTGGATGGGGCCTTACAGCTTCTTTTCTGCACGGAGTCCCAGACCTGGCGCCTAGATAGCTGTCAGTAATTGTGGGTGAATGAATGGCTGAATGAATGGCTCAGCCAATCAATGTGGCTTTGGTCAAGTCATTTGATTAAATGACTCATTTTGGGCCTCAGTTTTCTCATCTGTAAAATGTGGGTGCTGGAGCAGGTCTTGAAGATTCCCTCCTGCTCTGGAATGTCCTGCTTGTACATTCAGTGGCGGTGCAATCTCTACAACACTTTTATCTCCTCCCTGCTGATGTAGGTAATGTTGTTGAGGAACGGTAATTCCAGGTATGAAGCTGGGAAAAAGAAATGGTTTTTGAAAATTAAGTGAGCTGAGCTCAGCTAAAGTGGTTTTTTTTGGATTGAGTGGAAAGTTGTGGCCAGTGTTTGTATTCATTTTATTTTGGAAATTGCTGAACCAATTTTGTTTTTTATTCTTTGATCTTTCAAACTCTGAAAGGAATCTTTTGGGTTAAGAACATTAACATTTTCTAAACTAATTTATGTGAGAAGTAAACCTATTTTTAAAAAGTTACTTTTACTGTTTTTATTCCAGTGTTATATCCAGAAATCAATCACAGGCTGAATTCAGAATTAAATCTTAACTAGTTCGTTTTGCTGTAGACTTGTGAAAAATGCATGCTCCATAAAGGATCAGTCCACAGTACTCAGAAGTTGTTTTTGGTGTCTACTTGACTACTTGGAGAATAGGAACTTGGCAAAACCTAAATTTAATAAAAGTTTTTAGAATAACCTTTTCAAGCAGTAATATTGCTTTGTAGATTTTGTTTCTCTTATGTTTCATAAAATAAAATGTTAATTATTTTCCATATGTTATGTAGCAAAGAATTGTTTAGATTCTATGTGTCATGTGCATGCCCTTAGGTGTAATTTAGGAAGAATTTGTAATATTGCTTGGAATTCATTCATTGGCAGCAGATATTCTACTAAACCCACCCTCACCCCTTACTCAATCTGCCTTTTGGTTTTTAAAAATCACTCTTCTCTTTTTATTTATTTTTGTTTGTTCTTCTTGCATGCTCAGTCGCTTAGTCATATCCGACTATTTGTGACCCCATGGACTGTAGCCCTTCAGGCTCCTCTGCCCATGGGATTTCCCAGGCAAGAATACTGGAGTGGGTCGCCATTTCCTTCTCCAGGGGATCTTCCCAACCCAGGGATCAAACCTGTGTCTCCTGCATTGGCAGGTGGTTGTTCTTCTTAGCCCCCTATCAGATGGGAGTGCTAAGATTGATGTATTCTAGCTGTATTTATTGGAATTATTTTTATCCTAGAATCTTTCTGCTCTCATCAAAAGAAAAAGGGAGCATTGAAAAGTAAAGCACTGAATTCTTTATTTACCTTTTGCCTAAATTGCAGGGTGTGACCCATTCATCTTTTTAGAAGAAATTTTAGGCTCGTGTTTTATTTATATCAGTAATTCAGAATAAGCGGGTGGTTCATTCTTCACAATAATGTAGGTAATAAAAGAATGAGACATTTACATTTTCATATGTAGGCATTTCCAATTTAATTCCTAAAACACACTGTAAAACTACAAGGTATATTTGATTTCCTACTTCTAATTTATTGATACCAAAGCTCTTTTGCTATATATAATTAACAGATCTTTTAAGTTAATTTACATGCTTAAAAAGTGTTATAAAAATTTGGCAGACAAGAATTTCAACTTTAAATGATCGTTGGTGACTGAACTGAACTGATGTTATTTAGTGTTCAATTCTGTGAATAGGTTGACTCTCTAAATAGTCATTTTTAGCAGCCGTTTAAAAACAATGATAATCTAGTCATCTACAGAGTCTCTATAACTCAAAATAACTTGTTTGTAAAAGAAAATTTGTCTCTGCACCCAGTAGTAGGCTCTTGAGTATTCATTATATGTCAGCAAATAAAACTTTTCTAGGTTGATGGTAGGTTATTTTTCAGTTGTGTAGTTGATTTAGGGTCTCAATTTTAGTTAATAAAATACTTAGTTTTGACTTGTTTGTCCTTTCGAATTGATGTTTTAATAATATTAAATGAGCACAAAGAATGTTGAGATTCAGATTAATCTCTTTTGAACAATGAATTTTTTTGTGTATGATGAGCGATTTCTGTCCTTTTTTCCTTTTGTTAATGATATTTGCAATATTGATTAAGACATGTAAAATAAAACATATGCCTAATTATTTTTGCAAATGGATTCTGATGGTTTTAGTCTCTGGGATCACTCTTTCTACGTACACATTTACAGCTGGTAATAGGAGTAAGGTAAACTTGTTATCATTTTACTTATTTGACAAATGCAGACAGTAGAATATTTAAAAAGTTGAATTCCATGTATTATTTTGCAAAGTGTCATTAAGTAGCAAGGATTCTTTAGTGGTTCTAACACTGTTCATGCACTAAAGTAAAGTGAAGTAGCTCAGTCGTGTCCAACTCATTGTGACCCCATGGACTGTAGCCTACCAGGCTCCTCCAACCATGGGATTTTCCAGACAAGAATACTGGAGTGGGGTGCTGTTGTCTTCTCCAGAGGATCTTCCCCACCCAGGGATTGAACTCAGGTCTCCCAAATTGTAGGCAGATACTTTACCTCCTGAGCCACCAGGGAAGTCTTATGCGTTAACTACTCATAAACAAACTGGAAATGATCAGAAATCTCCGGGACAAATTGGGAGCACTATAAAAGGAAGCAAGTGGACACGTGGGCACGTTAACACAACATTAAAAACCCTGGGCCAAAAAGAAATATGTCTGTCCTGTAACCTGCATAGCGTCACACTTCCCTCAACCTTCTGTCTGTATTACCCTGTCCCTAAGCACAATTCCTGTCCACCAGTAGTATCTTTCTTCCTCTTTTAGTAATCCTTGCCAAACACCCTCCACTCCTGCCAGTCCCTGGCATGACACACTGCCTGAGCATCGCCAGTCTCAGGACTCGGCCTTATATTTCAGGTGTCTTGCAGCCTTATTTAAGGTATGTGTAGTCAAGTTGGCTTCCCAGGTGGCTCATGGTAAAGAATTCGCCCGTCAGCGCAGGAGACACAGTTTACAAGGTTCGATCCCTGGGTCGGAAAGATCCCCTGGGGGAGGAAATGGCAACTCGCTCCAGTATTCTTGCCTGGAGAATTCCATGGACAGAAGAGCTTGGAGGACTACAGTCCACAGGGTCACAAAGAGTCAGACACGACTAAGCATGCATGCACATAGTCAAGCTAAATATATTTTCACTGATCTTTTGGTTTTTTCCTTTTATGTATAGTTTTAAAACTTACCCTCAACATGTGTGTTGTGATCTTCCTAGTAAGGAGTGATAATAATCTTGCTGGTAAGTTTCTAAGTGGCTGCAACCCTATGCAAATCATTTCATCTCTCTGTGTTTCAGTTTCATTAACATTTAAAAAAAAAAAAAGACTGGAAAATCCTTAAAGTCAGAACATTAGTGGTTGCCAGGGCCTGGAGGAGGCAGGAATAGAGACTGATTGCTCATGAAGGTGGACTTTTTTGGAGGGTGTGATGGTGGTGGTGAGAATGTTCTGAAATAAGATGGTGACTGTGGTTGTACAACTTTGAACAAAACACTGAATCGTACACTTTAAAAGGATAAATTTGTGGTATATGAATTGTATCTCAGTTAGAAAAAAACAAAACTTCAGGGGAGAAAAAGTGGCTGGGGAATTTCACGTGTCTCAGAAAAGACTGCTGTTTTCTCTGTCCTTTGGTGGATGGTGGTTTAGTCGCTAGGTCGTGTCTGACTCTTGCAACCGCATGGACTATAGCCTGCCAGGCTCCTCTGTCTGTGGGATTCTCCAGGCAAGAAAACTTGGGTTGCCATTTCCTTCTCCAGAGGATCTTCCTGACCCAGCTTTCAAATCCGGGTCTCCTGTACTGCAGGCAGATTCTTTACCGACTGAGCTATGAGGGAAGCCCCTCCGTGCATACTAGACTTTAAACCAGCCCAGTAGTATTTGTTGTTAATGCTTGAGTCATGCTGTAATTCAGCATAATTAAGGAAGTTAGATAAATCTGTGCACCTCCTAGCTTAGAATTAGGCTACAGGTAGAAATTAGTTTGTATTGGAGTTTTTTCCCTTAAAGTTCAGAAAAACCTCAATCAATCCTTTTGAACAGGAAATAGAGATTATTATAAAAAGTGAAATGAGTTCCAGACAGAGTATATAGCTGTCTGTGGCAGAACTGGAGGCTAGAGAAATCCTAACTCTAGTAGTCGGGTACTGCTTTTCCTTTTCTGCCCAGCTTGATCATTTCTAGGCTGGCTGGGCAAGGATGTCTCCTGTGGGCCAGCAGTGTCCTCCACTGCCTGACCATCGTTCTAACTCATTTATCTATACTTATGTGATCCTCTTTCAAAAAGGAATAGGAGGTATTCTACTTACTTTTTTCTTTTTCCTTAATTTAGTTCTGCTGTTTGATAGGTGCTATCTTATGCTTGGGTATTCATACTGAAGTGTGTAAAACAGATGTGCTTCTTACAATGGTACGAAGAATTCGTGGTCCAGTGATAGACGCAGATAGTAACACGTAAGCACAAATCATGTGCAGATACAACTTGTGGTGAAGAAAAGAACAGGGTTCTTTGAAGGATGGTGACTGGGGCAATATACTAAAGTTTATGGGGGTCAAAGTACATTTCTCTCTGTGTTAGAGTCAACTCAAGGCCTGAAGGAGGAGCTAGCTAGGCAAAGGCTAGAGGCAGAATTTGTTGTTGTTTAGTCACAAAGTTGTGTCCAACTCTTCTGCGACCCTGTGGACTGTAGCCTGCCCTCTGTCCATAGGATTTCCCAGGCAAGAATACTGGAGTGGGTTGCCATTTCCTTCTCCAGGGAATCGTCCCAACCCAGCTATCAAACCGGCATCTCCTGCATTGGCAGGCGGATTCTTTACCACTGAGCCACCAAGGAAGCCTGGAGAGAGATTAGCATAAGCAAAAATTCCAAGTGGGAAAGAGCTTGTCCTTGATCAAGGAGATAAAAGAAGGCCTGGATGGGTAGAGCCTATAAACAACAGGCTCTGGGAGGTGAAGAAAGCTTCAAGACGTGTGGTTGCAGGGCAGGCAGAAGCAGCTCACTGAGTCTTTGGAGGCTGCAGCGGGTTAAACGGCGACCCTCCCGAAGATGTGTCCCTGTCTTGATGCCTGGAACCCGTAAGTGTGACTTCATTGGAAAGAAAAGGTCTTTGCAGGATTTGAGCAGAGCTCCTCCTGAGCTACCTGGGTGGGCCCTAAATGAGACACACAGAGAGATAAGAGGAGAAGGTCACAGGAAACCAGAGGCAGAAATTGCAATGATAGAGCCACCGGCCAAGGAGATCCTGAAGGCACCAGAGTCTGGAAAAGGCAAGGAATGAAATGTCTAGAGCCTTTAGAGGGAGTGTGGTCCTGCCAACACTTGGATTTTGGATTTCCGGCCTCCAGACCTGTGAGAGAATAAATTTCTGTTGTTTTAAGGCGCCAAAGTTACGGTCCTTGGTTACAGCAGCCACAGGAAACTGAGACAGAAGCCATGTTTCAGGCTTTTGTTCTGAGACTCATGGAAGTCTGTTGAAGGATTTTAAGGGAGAGAATGACACAATCTGATTCACACCTCAAAACATCACTCTGGTTTCTAAGTGGATTGAACTACTGTGCGTAGAAAAATCAGTTAGGAGCCATTATAGTAATATCAGCAGGTGATGGTGCTTCAAACTAAGACGGTGGTCTTCAAGCTAGGGTTACTAGCATATGAATAGTGTTTAAAGTCATGGAATAGATAAAGTCACCTGGAAAAAACAGAACAATGAGGGCAAATGGCCCGTTTCCAGGTGGCTCAGTGGTAAAGAATCTGCGGTTAATTCCCTAGTCCCGGAAGATCCCCTAAAGAAGGAAATGGCAACCCACCTCAGTATTCTTGTCTGGGAAATCCGATGGACAGAGGAGCTTGCCAGGTTATAGTCCATGGAGCTGCAAAGAGTCAGACACGATTTAGCGACTGAGTGTGCACACATACAAAAATCTCCAGCCTTTGGGTCAGAAGGGGAAATAACAAGAATCCAAGAAGGAATGGTTAGAAGAATAGGAGGGAATGCCCCTATAGCAGGGTATTATGAAAGTCGAGGTGTAGATAGAGTAGCGTAAAAACGTGGAAAACAGAGAATATGTTAGTCATTAGAGAGAGTGGGGGAGGGAATTATTGCAGAATTGAGCGCCACCGAGCAGTGTAGATAGGTCCCTGTGAAATGAGCAGTCTTGAATTTGTATTGTTCCTGGTCTTCCTTGGAGTGTGTCTAGCAATTCTGTCACAAATACAGAATTTGTGTACAGTCCAGAAAAGGCTGAGTGACTGAGATTTTGCCAGAGGAATTTGAAGGGAGGGAGACAAGTCAAAGGACTAAATATATGTGCAAGAAAGGGTTTATAAACTGGGCAAGGAAAGAAATGAAGACTACTAATTGGAGAGTGAAATGAAGATAGTGAAAGAAAGCCTCAGTGGAGAACGCAGGTCAGTGCATTGGAGTTCTGGATAAGATAGAAGCTGTGAACAAGCAAGCTATAAGGAAAGCATGTTGTTAAGGATAAGTAGGTTTCAGTTAGTAATCAGAGGAGTGTTGGCGCTGCTTGTGATAACATCCAGGGTGTGACCACCGGAACAGGATGCTGAAGACACATGGAAGAAAAGGTCTTCAGAGAGGCCTGGTTGTCCCCTTGATCCCAAATGTTCTTCACTACCTCACTCTGCTTGGCTGGTTCCTTTGTGTCCTTCATAACTCCATTTAAAATCCCACTGATTATTTCACCTGAATTAAGTATTCTGTGCCCACAAAAAATTCTTATATGACATCCTGCTTTTATCATTCATGCCTCTTAGCACAATTTAAATTGATACGTTAGCCTTGCTTGTTGACTTGTTGCCCTCTTTTCTGCTTAAATTGAAGCTCCCTGTTTAGAGATTTTTGCCTCTTTTGTAACTCAGGACTCCCCCCACCCCAGCCACCCTGCCCTTACATGTGGTAGGGCTGAGATATCTGTTGAGTGAACTAATAATACCAAGACTTGGAACAGAGAGAAGGACTGTGACCTCAGGTAGGTGAAGTGTGAAAATGCATGTCGCTTGGGAGGGTTTCAGGGAGCTTGATATCCCCAAGCAAAGTCAACGTGTAAGTAGGAGGGGGGACTTTCAGAGAGAGGGGTGTGTGTACAAGAGAGGTCTCATAAGTGGTGTTTCTCTGCCCAGGTGGTAGCTTTGGGGAAGGAGAGCAAGTGTGAGTACCAGGGTCAGCCCAGGGAGCATCCCGAGCATCATGGGAGCGAGAGTGCAGCGTGATTGGCGGCAGTGGGGCTGAAGGCACGACAAGAGGAAACAGAAGGCGAGGTGCAGTGGGTTTATGTATACTCAGCAGCCTCTCAGAAGGCGGTGGGCTCTTGGGTTTCACAGGATGGGGGGCAATCAGAGGGGAGAGGATAGGAGCAGATGATAACTTGTGAATGTCATCCCTCTTATGGAGGTGGAAACTGGAAGCTGAGTAAGTTAGCTAAAGCGGTGTAGCTGGTAAGCAGCAGAGCCTGGCTGAGCCCAATCTCCAGTCAGCTTCTGGAGCCACACTCTCCCCTTAGCTCAGTTTCCCAGAAGGCTGCACTCAAGTTTACACAAACATTAGAAGAGTTTAAGAGCATTTTCATGTGACGTGCACAATCTGAGCTGCATGTTAGAAGTTTCCAATTAAAATGATGTGTTTTAGCATTGACATTATCAGCCTGCCTTCTTTTTGTGTTCAGGGTGGCTCTGTCATCAACTTATTCCCTGTTTCATCTCTGGGGTGTTTGTACAGTAAATGATGGTATAGAACAATTTTATTTACCCCTCTTCTTACTGAATAGAGGCAGAATGAAACTGTGAATTTTATTTTCCTGGCAGTGAAACCATAATTGAAGTTTGCCAGAAATTCTTTTTCTCTTCTGGTTTTTAGTTGCTGAATTGTGTCTGACTCTTTTGAGACCTCATGGACTGTAGCCCACCAGGCTCCTTTATGCGTGGAATTCTCCAGGCAAGAATGCTGGAGCAGGTTGCCACTTCCCAGTCCAGGGGATATTCCTGACCCAGGGATCAAACCTGCATCTCCTGCATCTGCAGGCACTTTTTCTACCCCTGAGCCCCCAGGGAAGCGTGTTATTCTGGTTCTTGATGGCAACCTGTGTAGCAACTTTTACTGAAGCTCCTCCTACTGTTACAGGTTTTAACTCTTGCTCCCAGTGCTGAAGTGACCTCAGGCACGCACTGAGAGGCAGGAGCAGAGTGTGGTCTTTCTCAGATCTCCATATTCGTCAGAAGTAAGGGAGAAAGTGGCCAAAAGTTCAGGCTCCTGGGTTTCACTCTGGAGAATGTAGCTTACTAGAAACACACGTTTTCAACAAGGTCCCCAGGAATTCCAGTGGGGATAATATGTAAATCCCCAGAGCTTGGGTTCTTGGTTAAAGGGATGTGGATGTGGAGTCTGATTGTTGTTGTTGTTTAGTCTCTAAGTTGTGTCCGACTCTTTTGAGACCCCAGTGGGTGGACTGTAGACCACCAGGCTCCTCTGTCCATGGAATTTCCAAGACAAGAATACTGGAGTGGTTTGTCATTTCCTTTTCCAGGAGATCTTCCCACCCCAGGGATCGAACCCACGTCTCATGCATCGGCAGGCAGATTCTCTACCACCTAGCCGCCGGGGAAGCCCTGGAATCTGACAGACCTGGGTTAAACTCTACTCCTTTCTATGTTTACGACCCTGGGCAAGTTACTTCACCTCACCAAGCCTCATTTCCTCATCCACAAAAATGGGGTGATGATAGTCACCTACCTCCTTGTGAGGATTAAGTAAAAGGATGTTTACCAAGTTCTCAAAAGGATTTGGCCCTTAGTGACAACTCCAGAAGGGTTTGCGTTTTTAAGCTCCACAGCCCTCATGGAGAGTTTGAATAAATTAAATTTCTCCACACTGTAATTACTAAAGATTATTTTTAAAGCAGCCACAGTTTCTTTGAGACTCTGCTTACACTACTAACAGGCTAATTACTTTGTGTCAGCTAGCAGGAAAATTATTCCCTATTCATGGCAGAGGAATTTTGAGTTAGTGCCATCACTTAATTATATCAATACTATTACATAGTGCTTGGATTGGACAAGCTGATTCTGAAAGAATTAGATAGGATATTAAAGTTTATCTAGTTATGGTTAGAATATTGTCTTTGTATTGTGCAACCATCTCTCTCACTTCTCTCTTGGTTTGTGGTGTCTTTGTCTGGGGATTACATTTTATTTTTCTTGTCTTAAAAAAGCTATTTACAGTGAATTCCTCCCCTTAGATTTCCTTAGAAAATGTTCTTGTTTATATCTCCCTGAAGAAGGTGATCCAGTGTTTTCTGTTGTAACCCAAAACCAATATGAACCTAGAAATGCAATAGAAAGTACAAAATCGTGGTGCCCTCAAACCAGAGAGCTGAGTTTTGTCCTGGTAGGGGGTTTTAAAGTGGACATAATGAAGGTACGAAGTATATCGAGGAACTTCTGAAATAATTGAAAAATTCAAGAGTTTCTATACGGAGGTGATTGAGTTTTTCAGGCCCTCTTGACTATGGAATGAAAAGGCCTGAGAGGAATATAATCCAAATTTTTTAAGCTGTGAAGGATACTAGGTGGTGAACATGGGCCTGCTACAATATGCACTTTTTGACCCATTAATAATTATTCAGGGAATTTATCACAGTGATATTTTGTACATGTCAGAAATAACACATGTTCATTGCAGCGTTGTATGTAAACAACCTAAATGTGGTCACCTGGTTGAAAAAATTAAGATATAGGTACGTCATAGAATGGTTTCCCCGGTGGCTCAGTGGTAAAGAATCTGTCTGCAATGCAGGAAATGTGAGTTCAGTCTCTGGGTTGGGAAGATCCCCTGGAGAAGGAAATGGCAACCCATTCCAGTATTCTTGCCTGGAGAATTCCAAGGACAGAGGAGCTTGGCAGGCTACAGTTCACGGGGTCACAGAGTCAGACACAACTTAGCGACTAAACACCGCCACCATAGAATACTATTCAGCTACGAAAAAGACTGAGGCTGACTTCTGCCTCCAGTCACCGTAGTTAACTAGGAACCAACTTTCCCTCCCGCTGAAAGCAACTGTGAAATGAGACAATACCAGGCAACCGTTTTCGGATGTTGAGCAACAGGGAATGTGAACTGGTGATCCTTGCAAGAAGGAAACGCAAGGTGAGCCCCTCCCGTTCGCTCATGGCCTTGGCTTTCTCTCAGGGGCACTCTCCCTGCTGCCCACGGAAGGTAGAGCCGAGCAGAGCGAGCCTGGCCGAGCCGAGGCAGCAGAGGCCTTGATTCTGGCTGTGTCAGGGCCAAGCTGCTGAGACAGGTGGGCGGCCACAGATTCTGTGGGGCCGCTGCAGTTTTGGCTGAGGTGCACTTGAGAGAGTGTGGGGTCTAGGGGAGATCCTTTCCTGCCAGGCAGGAGGCGGGGGAGGATGAGGAAGAGGCTGGTGATCCCAGGGACCATGCTGGATAGAGCTCGACCAAGCTGTAGCTCAAGCAGAGGGCAGATCTTTCCCAGCACCTCAGGCGAGACACCAGGGAGGCCAGGCCGTAGGCATCAGGACCGCATCTGAAATAAAGGGTATGCCCGAAAACTCAGTTCACAACTGAAGGAGTTTCACTCTGACAAAGAATAAGACCAAGTCTGACAAGATCAAAAGAGTAAAACGTAAAATGCACCCTGACCAGAACTGCTTATGGCAGGGATGTGGGTTAGTGATTCTGAAACTGTTTGCGTGCTCTAGACTTGAACAAAAGTATATTGAGTGTAATGTGAGTCAGGTGTTTTTTTTTTCTTTTTACCGTGGGCAAGGAGAGTTATAAATGTTAGAAGATGAAGGGCTGAAATGTACTTTGTGCTGTTAGATTGAAATGGGAGTTACCAGTATATGAACACATGGTTCTTAATATCTTTATCTTGATTTCTGCATATAGATAGATACACTTTCTATTTATATCTTATTTCTTAGTTCTGAGATTTCTGTTTATGTCTTAGTTCTGTCAGCTGTCACAGCAGTTTGTGCATGTGTGCTAAGTTGCTTCAGTGGTGTCTGACTCTTTTCAGCCCTGGGGACTGTAGCCCTCCAGGCTCCTGTGTCCATGGGATTCTCCAGGCAAGAACACTGGAGTGGGTTGGCATGTCCTCCTCCATGGGATCTTCCTGACCCAGGGATCAAACCCACGTCTCTTACATCTCCTGTGTTGGCAGGCGTGTTCTTTACCCCTAGCACCACCTGGTAAGCCCAGTAGCAATGAGCAAACATAGTTGCCAGATCTTGGTTTCTAAGTTTGCCATTCTCTATGAAAAGGAATCAGAACTTCTTGGGGAAAAAAAGACCTGCACCAGGGCTGGAGGAGGGAAAGTACATCTTGCAGTACCTTGTAATTATGGAAGCAGGGAAGTATTCAGAGAATGATGGACACATATCAGAGCACAAAGGCAAGCTTTAAGGGGCTCTTCCTAGCCAAATCTGGGACAATATGAGAATCAGAATAAATAATGATAAATCTGGATAATAGCCCATTGAGTGAAATAATCTGAGTCCATACTGATGTAGATGAGCAATTGAATAAGTAGATAGATGGAGAAAAAGAGAAGATTCTTCCTTAAAATAGTAAATCAATGAATTAAATATTAGTTCATTAAGTAGTAAATTAAAGAATAATGGGTTCAAAAATTATTGAAGGATGCTAAAATTAGTGGGTGACAGTTTATTGAGGAAGAGGATATTTACATAATTTAAACTATCTTCCCCACAAAATACTTATTAATTACAAAGGGGAAAAAACACCAACTTTATAAGGCAAAAATTACCTACACCAAGTGATCAAAGTTAATCTCACCAATATTGGGACAAACAGATATCAAATGTACTCTAATACAATGCACTGATAAGGGCACAGCATAACTTTTTGTGACATTCTTGTCAAAATGTATGTATCCTAAATCTAATGACAGGAAAACATCTGCAAAAAACAAACGGAAAAAAAAAATAAAAGACCAGATTTGTGATTACCAGAGGCAGTGGTAGGAGAAGCAGGAATTGGATGAGAGTGGTCAAAAGGTGCAAACCTCCAGCTGTAAGAGACGTACTACTAGGGGTGCGGAAGTGTAATTAACACTGCTGTACTGCTCTATGTGGGCTTCCCAAGTGGCTCAGTGGTAACAAACCACACCTGCCCGTGTGGGAGAAGCAGGTTCAGTCCCTGAATTGGGAAGATCCCTTGGAGGAGGAAATGGCAACCCACTCCAGGATTCTTGCCGGGAAAATCCCATGGACAGAAGAGCCTGACGGACTGTAGTGCATAGGGTCGCAAAGATGCGGACACGACTGAGCAACTGATCAAAACAGATCAACCAACCGACATTATATATAAAAGTTAAGAGTAAATCCTAAAAGTTCTCATCATGGGGAAAAATATTTTCTTCCCTATTCCTTTGCTGTATCTATATGAGATGATGGGTGTTCACTAGACTTATTGTGGTAATCATTTGAGGCATGTAAGTCAAATCATTATGCTGTATACCTTAAATATACAGTGTCGTATGTCAGCTATGTCTCAATAAAACTGGAGGAAGAAATTATAAATAACCTAGACAAAAATGTGACTAGACACCCACGTTTGTTTAAGCACATAGGAGGATACTCAAGACAATGAGTATCTTCTCTCCTCAGTGCTTAAACAAATATGTTCAATATGCCTCCAGGAAGGGGAACCAGGTGGCCAAGGGCTGGAGGGAAATTCAGTAACTACTCCTGTAATATTGGAATTCTGTATCATACACACTTGCACAGCAGAATAGATAAGGGAATTTAACAACAAATGTAAAAAGCCGGAGGCAATACCATGCTTTCCAGAAAAGGTATTCCTCACAAAGCAAGCCTCTAATGAACCATAGTTGATTTTGGTTAAATCAGTGAGAGCGCTTGGATTGATTACAGAAAGTTATTGCTCTTCAACACAACAGCTGATGCCTTTTTGGACATTATGGAGAGCAAACCATTAGTATCTATTCTTTGTCGTCAGCTCCAGGTGAGTGTGGACTTTGTTCTTTCTTTTGTCCTAATGAGGATTTCTTGAAACAATGGACTACTGTTATAGAATATAATTTAAAGATTTTTTTTTTTAGTGGCTAGACTTGTTAAACTTTTAGCTTCCTCCCTCTGATAGTTAATCTCAAACAGATGGCAATTAGGTACAAGCTTTGACATTTTAAATGATGGGGTAATGTTTATAGAGGGTGTGGTTCACTGGAAATGTATGAACGCAAATTCCAAGTTGACACTGTACAGCACGGATACCAATAATCAAATACCTTTTATTATGATGGTATTAGGGTTTGGTGGATCAGGGTTAAGGAACTGAGGAGGGAAATTCAGTGTTGGTTTTCATAGAAGAATGCGTTTGTGACCGTTTTGTAGATTGCTAGTCCTTTTCCTGTTTTCTTGAAATTTGGAAGACACTGTAGCATGTATGCTGAGCCACACAGTTTTAAGTGGGACATCTCTGCTGCTAGTGTTTCATAGTTAATAGGGCTCGGAAATGCCACCTGGCTCTCAGGTTTAGCTGTCCACATCCTTTAAACTAAGCGTTCACCCTGCTTTCTGTCACTTCTCTTTAGCATGCCTCATGCTGATAATAGCAAATATTGCTATAATACAGGTAAGGAGCCATCAACTCTTAAAGCTAACAATTTTTGAGCATCCACTCTGGTTAAGGGTAAGGGTTTCCATAGTGGCTCAGACAGTAAAGAATCTGCCTGCAATGCAGGAGACCCAGGTTCGATCCCTGGGTCAGGAAGATCCCCTGGAGAAGGGAATGGCTACCCACTCCAGTATTCTTGCACAGAGAAATCCCATGGACAGAGGAACATGGTGGGCTACCGTCCATGGGATCACAAAGAGCTGGGCACGACTGAGCAGCTAACACTAAGTCTGTTAAGGTGCCCTTTTCCTTTTCTGAGGAAATATGTAACAGCTCAATTCCTGAGTCACCATCTTGGTTGTATCATATTCTTCTACCTCTGGCTCTGTGTCTCTCCCGCCCCTGCCACCAGCCCCAGTTAATTGCCACTTCACATTGATCCTATAATGACATTTTTTCCTGGTTGTATTGAATATTAGGGACCCTGTGAACCTTCAGTGAGTTCGTGGGTCAGTTGTGTGTATTAACTCTCTCTACTGCCTCCCTCCCGGTTTCTCCTCAACCCACACCGTTCCAGCTTTGATCCCACCGCTCCACTGAAACAATTCTGCTGCCAAACCAGCCTTTGATCCTCAGGCCTACAGCTGGCTTCTTGGGCAGTTGACCTGTGTGGTCACACAAGGCACACATTTAGTTTAAGGCCCTGCCATCCCGGTCTTGACATTTTCACTGATTTCCTACAAGAGACCCCACGTTTACATCTTATACTGGATCCTACAAACGATGTAGCTGGTCATGTTCAGGCCTGATCTTACCAAGTCTCTTTGAAGCCTTTGACAACAGCCCTGTCACCCTCTGTGAGTACACACTCTATTCCTGCACACCGCAGTCTCCTGGCCCTTCCTACTCCACTAGCGGCTCCTTCCTTTCCTCCAGGTTAAGTACCTTCATCCGCTTCTGTATCTAGACTTACTGTTTGAGTGACCCCATCCAATTTCCAGTCTCTAATGTATTATCTACGCTGTCACTGCTGACAGTAGCAAAAACTAAAGCTACCGTAATGATAGCTACAGCCGAGTGTTTTCTGTGTGCCAGGCTTGGCTTATGAGTATTATTTCACTTAATGCCGTAAATGCCTTAATCTCATTAAATATCTCCCAGGCCAGCAGCCGGGCACCTTGTTTTCTTTTCTCTCTTTCTCCCTCACATCTAGTGTGTTTGCAAACCTTGGGGACTCTGTCTTTACAATAGACCTTGGTTTTGACTGCTTCTCCCACTTCCACAGCCTGGTCCAGACCACCTCCTTCTGGCCGGACTATTGCAACAGCCTCCAAACTGATTTCCTTCTTCCCTCTGTATGCACTCCAAACAACAGCCAGACTGAGATTTTCTGTTTGTTTTGTCTAAACATTTTTTTGAAGTATAAGATATGTGCCAACGTTGAACAGCTTGCTGAATCTCCACAGTGTGACTTACCTGTTTTGCCAGTACCCTTGTCCTCCCCGCCTGCCACCCACATAATCTCTGTGCTGACTTCTAACTCCATAGATCAGTTTTGCTTCTTGAACTTCGTGAGTACATTTTAATTACACAGGTACACAGTGTGTATATACCACAATTTGTCTATCTGTTTTATTTTGATAGGCAGTTGGGTTTCTAGTTTTGGTCTTCTTTGAGTGATGTTCCATAAACATTACTGTATATATCTTCTGCTGAACATGGATAAGAATTTCTGCAGGTATTTGACTTAGAAGTTGAATTGCTGAGTCAGATGGTAAGTGTATATTCAGCTGCTTGTTGTTGGTCAGTCACTAAGTCGTGTCTGACTCCTGCTACCTCATGGACTGTTGCCCACCAGGCTCCTCTGTCCATGGGATTTCCCAGGCAAGAGGACTGCAGTGGGTTGCCATTTCCTTCTCCAGGGGATCTTCCTGATCCAGAGATTGAACCCACTTCTCCTGCATTTGCAGGAGGATTCTTTACCACTGAGCCACCAGGGAAGCCCAAATATAGTCATCTTGTGTGTGTGTGTGTGTGTGTGTGTGTGTGTGTGTGTGTGTGGTGTGTTTCTGTGTTAGTTGCTCAGCTGTGTCTGACTCTTTGAACACTATGGACTATAGCCCTCTGGGTTTCTTTGTCCATGGAATTCTCTAGGCAAAAATACTGGAATGGGTTGCCATTTCCTTCTCCAGGGGATCTTCCTGACCCAAGGATACAACCCAGGTCTCCTGCACTGCTGGCAGATTCTTTACCATCTGAGTCACCAGGGACGTCTTTCAGCTTAACAGATTTCAAAACAATTTTCCAAGGGTGGGTATAACCACCACCATTATCTGAGAGTTCCCTTGTTCCACATACTCACCAAGATTTGGTATTATTTATCCCTTCTGTTGTGTTTTTCATTCTGTCTGCCCTCTGATGGATAAGGATAAGAGGCTTATGGAAGCTTCCTGATGGGAGAGACTGACTGAGGGGGAAACTGAGTCTTTTTCTCAGAGGCGGGGCCATGCTCCATAAATCTTTAATCCAATTTTCTGTGGATGGGGGGGTGGGGGTGGGGGGGATGCTGTGTTCCATCCCTGTTTTCTGATCTGAGGCCAAACTGCGGTGGAGGTGATGAAGATAATGGCGACCTCCTTGGAAAGGTCCAGTGCACGCACTGCTGCACTCAGTGCCCCAGACACTGCAGCAGCCACCGCCAACCCACGCCTCTGCCAGAGCTCCTGGACACTCTCGGACAAGTCTGGACCAGTCTCCTGTTGGGTGATTGCTCCTTTCTCCTGGGTCCTGGTGCACACAGGGTTCTGTTTATGCCCTCCAGAGTCTATTTCCCCGGTCCTGTGTAAGTTCTGGCGGCTCTATGGTGGGGTTGATGGCGACCTCCTCCAAGAGGGCTTATGCCACACCCAGGTCTGCTGTACCCAGAGCCCCTGCCCCTGCAGCAGCCCACTGCTGACCCGTACCTCCACAGGAGACACTGAAACACTCAAAGTCAGGTCTGGGTCAGTCTCTGATCACATGGAGCACAGCCTTATCTAACTCAACAAAACCATGAGCCATGCCATGTAGGGCCACCCAAGAAGGACAGGTCATGGTGGAGAGTTCTAACAAAACATCATCCAGTGGAGAAGGGAATGGCAAAGCACTTCAGTATTCTTGCCTTGAGAACCCATGAACGGTATAAAAAAGCAAAAAGATAGGACGCTGAAAGATGAACCCCCCAGGTCAGTAGGTGCCCAATATGCTACTGGAGATCAGTGGAGAAATAACTCCAGAAAGGATGGAGCCAAAGCAAAAACACCACCCAGTTGTGGATGTGACTGGTAATGGAAGTAAAGTCTAATGCTGTAAAGAACAATACTGCATTGGAACCATTTAAGCCCATGCATCAAGGTAAATTGGAAGTGGTCAAACAGGAGATGGTAAGAGTGAACATCTCCTTTTTAGGAATCAGTGAAGTAAAAGGGACTGGAATGGGTGAATTTAACTCAGATGACCATTATATCTACTACTGTGGGCAAGAATCCCTTAGAAGAAGTCAGGTAGCCCTCATAGTTAACAAAAGAGCCTGAAATGCAGTACTTGGATGCAATCTCAAAAATAACAAAATGATCTCTATTCATTTCCAAGGCAAACCATTCAACATCACGGTAATCCAAGTCTATGCCCCAACGAGTAAGGCTAAAGATGCTGAAGTTGAATGGTTCTATGAAAATCTACAAGACCTTCTAGAACTAACACCCAAAAAAAGATGTCCTTTTCATTTTAGGGGACTGGAATGCAAAAGTAGGAAGTCAAGAGATACCTGGAGTAACAGACAAATTTGGCCTTAGAGTACAGAATGAAGCAGGGCAAAGGCTAACACAGTTTTGTCAAGAGAATGCACTGGTCATAGCAAACACCCTCTTCCAACAACACAAGAGAAAACTCTATACATGGACATCACCAGATGGTCAACACCGAAATCAGATTGATTATATTCTTTGCAGCTGAAGATAGAGAAGCTGTATATAGTCAGCAAAAACAAAACTGGGAGTTTACTGTGGCTCAGATCATGAACTCCTTATTGCCAAATTCAGACTTAAATTGAAGAAAGTAGGGAAAACCATAGACCATTCAGGTATGACCTAAATCAAATCCCTTATACAATGGAAATGACAAATAGATTCAAGGGATTGGATCTGATAGAGTGCCTCAAGAACTATGGATGGAAGTTTGTGACATTGTACAGGAGGCAGTGATCAAGACCATCCCCAAGAAAAACACAAAAAGGCAGAATGGTTGTCTGAGGAGGCCTTACAAATAGCTAAGTAAAGGAGAGAAGCTAAAGGCAAAGGAGAAAAGGAAAGATATACCCATTTGAATGCAGAGTTCCAAAGACTAGCAAGGAGAGATAAAGCCTTCCTCAGCGATCAAGTCAAAGAAATAGAGGAAAACAATAGAATGGGAAAGACTAGAGATCTTGTCAAGAAAATTAGAGATATCAAGGAAACATTTCATGCAAAGATGGGCTCAATAGAGGACAGAAATGGTATGGACCTAACAGAAGCAGAAGATATTAAGAAGAGGTGGCAAGAATACACAGAAGAACTATACAAAAAAGATCTTCATGACCCAGATAACCACAATGTGATCACTCAGCTATTACATTCTGAAATGCAAAGTCAAATGGGCCTTAGGGAGTATCACTATGAACAAAGCTAGTGGAGGTGATGGAATTCCAGTTGAGCTATTTCAAATCCTAATGCTGCAAAAGTGCTGCACTCAGTACGCCAGCAAATTTGGAAAACTCAGCAGTGGCCACAGGACTGGAAAAGGTCAGTTTTCATTCCAATCCCAAAGAAAGGTAATGCCAAAGAATGTCAAACTACCACACAGTTGCACTTATCTCACACATTAGCAAAGTAATGCTCAAAATTCTCCAAGTGAGGCTTCAACAGTATATGAGCTGAGAACTTCCAGATGTTCAAGCTGGTTTTAGAAAAGCCAGAGGAACCAGACATCAAATTGCCATCATCGAAAAAACAAGAGAGTTCCAGAAAAACTTCTGCTTTATTGACTATGCCAAAACCTTTGACTGTGGATCACAGCAAACTGTGGAAAATCCTTAAAGAGATGGGAATACCTTACCTGCCTTACCTGCCTCCTGAGAAATCTGTATACAGGGCAAGAAGCAACAGTTAGAACTGGAAATGGAACAATCGTCTAGTTCCAAATAGGGAAAGGAGTATGTCAAGGCTGTATATTGTCACCCTGCTTGTCTAACTTACAGGCAGAATACATCATGAGAAATGCTGGGCTGGATGAAGCACAAACTGGAATCAAGATTGCCAGGAGAAATATCAATAACCTCAGATATGCAGATGATACCACCCTTACAGCAGAAAGCAAAGGTGAACTAAAGAGCCTCTTGATGAAAGTGAAAGAGGAGAGTGAAAAAGTTGGCTTAAAGCTCAACATTCAGAAAACGAAGATCATGGCATCTGGTCCCATCACTTCATGGCAAATAGAAGGGGAAACAATGGAAACAGTGAGAAACTTTAATTTCTTGGCCTCCAAAATCACTACAGATAGTGACTGCAGCCTTGAAATTAAAAGAAGCTTGCTCCTTGGAAGAAAAGTTATGACCAACCTAAACAGCATAATAAAAAACAGAAACATTACTTTGTGATAACGGTCCATCTAGTCAACGCTATGGTTTTCCCAGTAGTCATGTATGGATGTGAGAGTTGGACTGTAAAGAAAGCTGAGCACCAAAGAATTGATGCTTTTGAACTGTGGTGTTGTAGAGGACTCTTGGCAGTCCCTTGGCCTGCATGGAGATCCATCGGTCAATCCTGGAGGAAATCAGTCCTGAATATTCATTGAAAGGACTGATTCTGAAGCGGAAGCTCCAGTACTTTGGCCACCTGATGTGAAGAACTGACTTATTAGAAAAACCCTGATGTTGGAATGGATTGAGGGCAGGAGGAGAAGGGGGCAGCCTAGGATGAGATGGTTGGATGGCATCACCAACTCGAGGGACGTGAGTTTGAATAAGCTCCGGGAGTCAGTGATGGACA
The DNA here is from genome assembly GCF_042477335.2 of Ovis canadensis. Taxonomy (NCBI): domain Eukaryota; kingdom Metazoa; phylum Chordata; class Mammalia; order Artiodactyla; family Bovidae; genus Ovis; species Ovis canadensis. The sequence goes on along the minus strand of NC_091247.1, from coordinate 131,565,534 downwards.
GGGAAGCCTGGCGTGCTGCAGTCCATGGGGTTGCAAAAAGTCGGACACGACCGAGCGACTGAACTGAGCTGATCTCTTCTATTGTAGCCACTCTAATGAGAGTGTAGTAATATCTCGTTGCCGTTTTAATTTGCACTTTCCTGGTGGATTTGAGCACCTTTTTATACATTTATTAGCCATTTGTATATCTTCCCGTATGAAGTGCCTATTTAAGCCCTTTGCCTATTTGCCTACTGTGTTTTCTTGACTTTCCTTATTGATTTGTTGGGTTCTTTATATATTCTTTGTTATATGTTGGATAACTGTATTGTGAATATCTTTTTCCTCTCTGTGGCTTACCATTTTATTTGCTTAGTGATGTCTTTCAGTGAGTAAAATTTCTTAATTCTAGTGTAGTACAAATGATCATTCTTTTAGTATTTTAGTAATTTTTATGTGTTATTTAAACAATCGTGCCTACCCCAGTGGCCATGAATATTTTCCCCTAAGATCTCTTCTAAACGCTTATCGTCCTGCCTATTGTATTTAGAGCTGTAATCCATATGGAACTATTTTTGTGTATAGTACAAAATATAGGAGACATTGTCTTTCTCATTGTGAATACCCAGTTGGTCCACCATGATTATTGGCTAGCCCATCCTTTTCTCACTGTCAAAATGACAGTTTTCTTAAATCATAAGATACTCCTGTTTGGAATCCTTTAGTGGCTTAGAACTAAATACACACCTCTCACATGGCTCCTTGCCGGCATCTGCTTCCTTCTTGGCTTCCATCCCTGGTTGTCTTTTTCTCCCTGTCCCGGCGGACATGCTGGCCTCCTTGCTGTCCCTCAGACTGCCAAATTCATTGCTGTCTCAGGCCCTACATGTGGAGTCCTTCTGCCTGGAGTGCTCTTTCTTCATGTCTCAGCCTGAACCGCTTCTCATTTCCCTCAAGTCTCTGCTCAGATGGGGGTGTCCTTTCCTTAAACAGAACCACTCACCACTCTGTGTAACATTAAGAAAGGGAAAAAGGTATAAGCTTCCATTATAAGTACAAGAGACATGATTATAACATTAATTAACACTGCTGTATGAAAATTGCTGAGGGAGTAAGTCCTAAGAGTTCTTATCACAAGGGAAAAAATTTTTTTTCTATTTCTTTAATAAGAATTATGAGATGATAGATGTTCGCTAAATCTATTGTGGTAATCATTTTATGATGTATATCTCATAACTGGAAGGAAAAAAGAATAAATAGTATATAAAAGTCCTCTGAATATGTATGACATTACTGATGAACTATCTCCTATTCTATTGCAGTTCCATGAAATTGTGTCTTATTTCCTTTTGTAGCTCTTGTTTGTAGTATAATACCTTAGAACTCGAGTCCTAAATATAACACATGTGATAATTCATGGTTTTCCCTGTTTTGTCACATTAGCCACAAATAATTTGAAGCTGATTCATTTAATAATTTGATGAATTGTGATGGAACATCAGCTTCTGTACTTTAAGAAAAAAAGGGGGGGTAGTATGCAGCTTATAAACTCACTTTAACTATTTTACATGGAAACAATGCATAGACCAAGTTCAAGTGAATTTTATCTATGGCTGAAGAACTTAGAAGGTTTTCAGAGCTTCAGAGACTTTATTTTTCTCTTCTAAGAGTAATACTAATTGTGTTTTGAGGTATTTTTTCCTGAACATTCTATAATATAAACTTAGTGTTTCTCACTGACCTAGTTTCTCTCACTGGGGCTATTTTGGGGGTACAGGCATATATAATGGGCTTCCCTGGCGGCTCAGTTGGTAAAGAATCCGCCTGCAATGCAGGAGACCTGGGTCAATCCCTGAATTGGGAGGATTCCCCTGGAGAAGGGAATGGCTACCCACTCCAGTATTCTGGAATGGAGAATTCCATGGATTGTATAGTCCATGGGGTTGCAGAGTCGGATATGACTGAGTGACTTTCACCTCACTTCACTTCAGTGCATATATAACATTTGGTTTTGTGGCAAGAGTTAGATCTGTCTTGCATTTGTTTACTTCTTGATCAAAGGCATTTATTTCCACTATTTATCCCATTTGTCTTCCTTTTCTTAAAGCCTTAAGGTGATGTCTGAAACATATGATTCTTTTATTAATTGTAGGATGTCATAACAGAGCACAAAGTGGGTTTTAAGCTTAACTTATCTAGCTATAAAAGGCATTACTGGTCAGTTAACAAAACTGGAAAACATTTGGTCAGTTAAAGTACTGTCACTGATAAATTTTGTGAAGTTGATTGCAGTCTTGTTGGTATGTAGAAGAATAGCTTTATTCTAAGAAATATGCCCTTAAGTATTTAGGAATAAAGGTGGCATGGTGTTGAATTTACTTACCCCAAAATGGCTTAAGAAAAAAATTGTGTGTGTGTGTGTGAGTGTGCGTATGTGCGTGCACATGCATGCTTGTGTACAGAAAAAGAGAGAGTGAGCCCACAAGGAAATTGTAAACCAAATGGGGCAAAATAGTAACAACAGGTGGATCTGGTAAAAAGTATATTAATGTTCATTATACTGTTAATGTAACTGTTCTGCAACTGTGAAATTATCTCCACATGAACAGTTGAAAAAAATCATCTCCAGCCCCCTCAGGAGTAGCATGCAGCACTTATGACACAGAGATTAAGTTACTTTCTCAGTCACCCTGAGAGAGACAGAACTGACCCCCAGTCCTGTGTCTCTGTTGTACTAAGCTGCCTTTTTTTAGTAAATAGTCATTGAGTCCTAACCAAATACAGGGACCACTAATCCTGCTGTATGGCTACATAGGACACAGCCACGCTTGCGTGTTAGTGATGTGGCTTTGGGTTTCTTTTTAAAATATTTTTGCCATTACCTGGTCTGTCGTGCCACCTCCAGCCTCTCTGTTACCTGGACATCTTGTTATTAGATACCCCGCCCATTGTAATGAGACATGCCTGTGTTTGCATTTTAACACACAGTGATCTTGTTCTTCTGTTTCTTAATAGCTACCGGCTCTTGGGATACATTTCTCATGCTGTGGAGCCTCAGGCCGCAAGCTAGAGCTTTCAGATACGTGGGTCACAAGGACGTTGTCACCAGCCTGCAGTTTTCCCCACTTGGAAACTTACTGGCATCAGCTTCACGAGATAGGACCATTAGACTCTGGATCCCTGACAAGTAAGAGCAGAACAGCTGCTATGCGGTGGGTTTGGAAATGTAAAAGATAACTGGGGTTGAGATTCTGTCCCTCTTGGACTGCCTAACCCCCCAGTTACATGTACATCTTTAGTCTAAGACACAAACGAGGCATACTGGCCTGGTAAAATTATTTCATACTGTTTTCCCCTCATCTTGAACTCATAATTATGTCTTCTGTTTGAAAACTATTTCTAACCATAGAAATATGCTTAATAATGTCTGAAGTGTTTTTGTAGGAGAGGCAGTTAGGGAGGGTGATGGTTATCAATCCCTTTATGAATCTCATGTAAGCTTTAGATCATCTCCCCAGAGAGAAACACATTGGACTGCCTCACCAAGATTTTACAGTTTATGGTAACTCAGATGATAAAGAATCTGCCTGCAATACAGGAGACCCAGGTTCAATCCCTGGGTTGGGAAGATCCCCTGGAGAACAGAATGGCTACCCACTCCAGTATTCTTGCCTGGAGAGTTCCATGGGCAGATGAGCCTGGTGGGCTACAGTCCACAGGGTTGTAAAGAGTCTGACATGATGGAGCAATTAACACTTTCACTTTCAACCCACTACCTTTCCAAACCCTAGCTGATAGTCCATCTATTTTAAGCAGTTATTGAGCCTTGATTATTTTAAAAGTTTTTAAACTCTTAGTTATGTAGATTTCAAACATGTATGAAAATAGAGTAGATAGCATGACAGCTCCCCACCATAACCATCCACCAGATTGAGTAGCTCTTCAGAGTTCGGTCAGTCTTGTTTCATGTGTCCTCCACCCCCGTTTCTTCTGGGATGTGTACATATCAGATCACTTCAGATAATAAGAAATGTTTGCCTTCACTCTGTCGGGGCGGGATTTGATCTGTGGTTCGTGCCTGAATGGGCCCAGGCACTCCCAAATAAATGAAAGTTCCTGAAGCATTTCCCTGCCAGAGGACACTTTTTTTCCCTGGCACTGCCTGAAGGAAACTCCAAACTGAGCAATCTGAAGATTATCTCAAGGCAGGACAACACTACTGAGGAGAAGTGACATGTTGACATGTTCTGACACTACAGATAGCAGTGTAAGAGGGAGTTGTAAGGAAGAAAGACTGGCTCAGGGTCTAAAAGGGAAAGCATTTTTTAAAGCCTTGACTTTGAGAATTTTGGACTAGTGGTTTGCTGTTTTCAGCACAGCCTCCGTCTCCCATTGCTATTTTGGGGAAAGCTCAGTGAATAAAGCACTGGGTAGACAAGCTAAAAGGACATGGAATCATTCATTTTCACTGCCTGATCTAAGCACCACAATTAGGCTTGTGTAGATATGTCTAGTTCCTCTTCCTAAATCATATCTCAGCAGGCCAGGGCAACAGTGGATCATGGCAATGAGAAGGAAACTGATGAACCAGTTATCTGTTGCTGCATAATGGTCCCCAAACTTAGAAGCTTGACAGTAGCTATCGTTTTCTCCCAGTTGTAGGGGCTGTCTGGACGATTTATCCCACTGCCCCGGTAATGTGGGCCGTTACGCAGCTTCATTACACTGGCAGCTGGGCTGGCAGGTCCAGTGCCTCCCTCAGATGCCAGTGGCCTTGGTGTTGGCGGTTGGCTGGGCGCCTTTGTCCTCTACATGCCCTTTCTGTAGCAGCATAAAAGGACTTCCTTGCAGCATGGCACCTGTCGGACAATCTAGGATAACCAAAGCTGAAGTGGCTAGACTTCTTAAAGGCTGGGCCTGGAACCTGCCCAGTGTGCCTTCTGCCACATCCTGTCTGTCAGTCAGTCACAACACTAGCCTGACTGCAACTCGAGATTTGAAGGAGGAGAAACTGGTGGATTCTGCCACTGGTGGGGAAGAGTGGTGTGTGTGCCTGGGGGAGAGAGGAGCTGTGGGCAGCCGGGTGAGCAGACCGACACCGCAGCTGCTGATCAGGAGGCTGAGAAAGGCTAGCAGGAGCAAGCTGGGAGGCAGGTGTGGCTGGCGTTGGTCACGGTGGGTGGTCACGAGAATTCGGGTAGAAAGGGCAGGTACCTGTGTGGGAGGTGGACAGACTCTGTTAAGGCAGGTGAGGAGCTAGAAACCAGCTAAGCACCAGCACAACAAACACTGGGCACTCCTATCTTGGGTTCTTACATACTTCCTGTTGGGACGGGATCTGGATTCATCAGTTGGACCTGCCTATTGCCAAGAACTGTTGTCATAAACTCCTTATTGCCAAATTCAGGCTTAAATTGAAGAAAGTAGGGAAAACCACTAGACCATTCAGGTATGACCTAAATCAAATTCCTTACAATTATACAATGGAAATGACAAACAGATTCAAGGGATTAGATCAGATAGACAGAGTGCCTGAAGAACTATGGTCAGAGGTTTGTGACGTTGTAGAGGAGGCAGGGATCAAGACCATCCCCAATATAAAGAAATGCAAAAGAGCGAAATGGCTGTCTGAGGAGGCCTTACAAATAGCTATGAAAAGAAGAGAAGCAAAAAACAAAGGGGAAAAGGAAAGACATAAGCATCTGAATGCAGAGTTCCAAAGACTAGCAAGGAGAGATAAGAAAGCCTTCCTTAGCGATCAGTGTGAAGAAATAGACGAAAACAGCAGAATGGGAAAGACTAGAAATCTCTTCAAGAAAATTAGAGATACCAAGGGAACATTTCAAGCAAAGATGGACTCGATAAAGGACAGAAATGGTATGGACCTAACAGAAGCAGAAGATATTAAGAAGAGGTGGCAAGAATACACAGGAGAACTGTACAAAAAAGATCTTCACGACCCAGATCATCATGATGGTGTGATCACTCACCTAGAGCCAGACACCCTGGAATGTGAAGTCAAATGGGCCTTAGAAAGCATCACTACGAACAAAGCTAGTGGAGGTGATGGAATTCCAGTTGAGCTATTCCAAATCCTGAAAGATGATGCTGTGAAAGTGCTGCACTCAATATGCCAGCGAATCTGGAAAACTCAGCAGTGGCCACAGCACTGGAAAAGGTCAGTTTTCATTCCAATCCCAAAGAAAGGCAATGCCAAAGAATGCTCAAACTACCACACAATTGTACTCATCTCACATGCTAGCAAAGTAATGCTCAAAATTCTCCAAGCCAGGCTTCAGCAGTACGTGAACCGTGAACTTCCAGATGTTCAAGCTGGTTTTAGAAAGTGCAGAGGAACCAGAGATCAAATTGCCAACATCTGCTGGATCATGGAAAAAGCAAGAGAGTTCCAGAAAAACATGTATTTCTCTTTATTGACTATGCCAAAGCCTTTGACTGTGTGGATCACAATCAACTGTGGAAAATTCTGAAAGAGATGGGAATACCAGACCACCTGACCTGCCTCTTGAGAAACCTATATGCAGGTCAGGAAGCAACAGTTAGAACTGGGCATGGAACAACCGACTGGTTCCAAATAGGAAAAGGAGTATGTCAAGGCTGTATATTGTCACCCTGCTTTTTTAACTTCTATGCAGAGTACATCATGAGAAACGCGGGACTAGAAGAAGCACAAGCTGGAATCAAGATTGCCAGGAGAAATCTCAGTAACCTCAGATATGCAGATGACACCACCCTAATGGCAGAAAGTGAAGAGGAACTAAAAGCCTCTTGATGAAAGTGAAAGAGGAGAGTGAAAAACTTGGCTTAAAGCTCAACATTCAGAAAACTGAGATCATGGCATCTGGTCCCATCACTTCATGAGAAATAGATGGAGAAACAGTGGAAACACTGTCAGACTTTATTTTTGGGGGCTCCAAAATCACTGCAGATGGTGATTGCAGCCATGAAATGAAAAGACGCTTACTCCTTGGAAGAAAGGTTATGACCAACCTAGACAGCATATTGAAAAGCAGAGACATTACTTTGCCAACAAAGGTCCGTCTAGTCAAGGCTATGGTTTTTCCAGTGGTCATGTATGGATGTGAGAGTTGGACTGTGAAGACAGCTGAGCACTGAAGAATTGATGCTTTTGAACTGTGATGCTGGAGAAGACTTCTTGAGAGTCCCTAAAATTGCTAGGAGATTAAACCATTCCATTCTAAAGATCAGTCTTGGGTGTTCTTTGGAAGGACTGATGCTAAAGCTGACACTCCAATACTTTGGCCACCTCATGTGAAGAGTTGACTCATTGGAAAAGATTCTGATGCTGGGAGGGATTAGGGGCAGGAGGAGAAGGGAATGACAGAGGATGAGGTGGCTGGATGGCATCACCGACTCAATGGACATGAGTTTGGGCGAACTCTGGGAGTTGGTGATAGACCGGGAGGCCTGGCGTGCTGTAATTAATGGGGTCGAAAGAGTCGGACACGGCTGAGCGTCTGAAGTGAACTGAACTGATTGCCGAGAGGAGGAGCTGTTACAAAGAAGGCAGACAGGATAGATGTTCTGAAGTGTGGAGAGCCCAATAAAGATCAAGGCAGATTCTGTGATACTGACTACCCTTGGCTTCCTGGTCACATTAGATGCCAAGTCTTTAGTTTGTTTACTCTAGGCCTTATACTGAAAATCAGCCCATGTTGTCCTCCTGACTTCTACTCATAGAACATTCCCTTGAAACCTCACTGGACTAGTCCCTGAATGCTCCCTCCTATATTATTTTCATTATTCCTGGTGAAATACCACATATCAGGTGATGGAGATTTATGACAGAGTCGCCTCTGCCTTCTACAGACCACTGGAAGGGAAAGCCAGGAGGGATCTAAGAACCATTTAAGGATCGACTCTTCCCAGCAGAATTCAGCAAAGCATACTGAGCTCTTCTTATGTGCCCGACATTGTGCTGGATGCTGGTCTTTTAGAGATAAGTAAGCCATGATTCCTGTCCTCAGAAAAATTACTGCCTAATAGGAGAGCGGCCGATCTATTTTATAATGAAAATTACTGTATAATAAGCAAAATAGACACAGCAGATAGAGAACAAGTAAGCCTATCTGGGTTGGTGAAAGGCCGGGTAAGAGGAGGCAGTCAGGCTAAGGAAGCAAGTACAAAGCCGGAGGCGGATTTGAGGCACTGTGGTTGTCTTAGGGTACAAAGGTCAGTGTAGCGGCAGGTGGTCTTGCCGAAGAGCTTGGGCATTGTACTTTTTCTTGGAGAGCAGCCGATGACACATTTACACTGGGGTTTACATGCTTAGAATCATACATTTAGCAAGTCTATAAACACAGTATGTAGGTGACTGGAGGGGGATAAAAGATTAGAGCGGGGAGACCAGTTAAGAGGCTTTTGCAGTAATCTAGGTGAAGGATACAGAGGGTGTGTATATCTATCTTAATACGAGCACAGCTGGGATGCAAAGAAGAGGAGGGATTCAGAAGATACGCAGGAAGTGATGGCAATCTCACTGTCACTAAATAGGCCTGCTGACCCCTTGGATACTGGGGAAGAAGAGGAGCTGGGTGTAACTTCTAGGCTTCTGCCAGTTCTGCTGCCTAATCTTTTTAACACACTTGTGGCAATTTTTCCCATAAGGCACCACTTGTATAAATGTGACTTTCTGAATGGAAAAAATTGCTAAGTCTAAATGTGGTATAAAGTGAAAGTACCTTGGGAAAGTGGAAACGCTGACACAAAGTAGCGTTTCCCGAATGTCACCATTTACCTCCAGTTCCATCTGCTAGCCTGCCCCCAGATTATTTCAGTAGTTTCCCCGCTGCTTCTCCTTAAATGCCACACATTATTTTCACCTCTTTTTTTCTATTCTCTTTTCCGCACCCTAGCCAGGAAAAAGAAAGAAGGTATCTGAAATTTCAAGGTGTTGAGAATCGAAGTCTGTTATTACCATTTATCTTTTGTTTTGCTTGTGAATGTAAGATTGGGCTCAGACGTGAGCAGGGTCGTAGGTACACCCCAGGGGTCTCAGTTCCCGTTGCTGGTGGGTCAAAACAGGAGCGTCAAATCACCCAGGGACGTTTTTTGTCGAGGCATGTGACACGGAGGACGTTTCCTCCTTCCCAACCCAGACTGCCAGCCCAAACTTTCGTGTAAAAGTTTGAAAACACTGCCTTAGAGCTCCTTATTTAACAAATCTTAGCTTTGCTAGGTTGCAGTTTATTTAAACTGTATATTGCAGTCTCTAGAGGAACAACAGGAACTTAAAATACATGGTAGAGATTTGTTCAAAAATATTATTTCCTAGCTTCCCGTTAAAACAAACTCAGCAAATGAATTTCTGGGTCGTAACCACCAGGGTGTCTCTCTTCAGTGCACAAAACTGGCTTAAACGGTTCTAATGCAGAGTGCAGTTCAAAACAGCCTTTCCACACTTTCTGTCAGTTTTTATGAGTTAAACTATTGTATATGTTGATTGTAATTAAATCATGTTATAAATATTAAACTATTTATTTCCAGGAGAGGGAAATCCTCTGAATTTAAAGCTCACACAGCTCCAGTTCGAAGTGTGGACTTTTCAGCCGATGGCCAGTTTCTTGCCACAGCTTCTGAAGACAAATCTATCAAAGTATGGAACATGTATCGCCAGCGCTTCTTATATTCCTTGTACCGACACACACACTGGGTTCGCTGTGCCAAGTAAGTGCAAAGTTTCACCATAACTTTTCCATATGGTTTTTCCGGCTGCAGTCTGAATTTTACCCCCAAATCCCAGAAAAGGGGATTGAGGGCAAATTCATTCATTCATTATTCCTTCATCAAATGTTTATTGTGTGCCAGGAATAATAATAAACAAAATGGTCAAAAACTGCTGCTCTCATGAAGCTTATGTTCTGGGGAGGGGAGACAGAGAATAAGCAAATGGGAAACTCGATATGGTAGTAAGTGCTATGGAGAAACTCAGAGCTGCTGGCTTAAATAGGGTGTTCAGCAATTGCTCCCAGAGAGGGTGACCTTTGTGCAGAGACCCAAGGGAGGGCAGGGAGTAAGAGTTGAAGATGTTTGGGAAAGGAATGTCCTGCATAGAAGAAACAAGAGTGAAAGCCCTCGGGCGGGAACTGGATGGCCATGTGAGGCAGAGCAGGAAGGCAGGGGTGGTGGAGTGTGGGAGAGTGGAGGAATAGCCCCAGTGGACAGGCGGAGCAGGTGAGCCACTGGAGCCTGTTCCGCTCTCTGACTTACAGTTTAATGGGATCCCCCTGACCACCGTGTGGAGAGCAGACCACCAAAAGTCAGAACAGAGCTGGGAAGTATGGGCTGTTGCCCTTGTTCTCATCCCAGTTTGGTCCGCGGTGGTGGCTGTGGAGATTTTGAGATGTAGTCGGAATTTAGATTATTTATTTAGTTGACCTTTGAATAACGTGGGTTTGAGCTGCAGGGGTGGTTGGTTGAATCCACAGATGCAGAGCTGTGAATATGGAGCAACCTTGGATTCCTAGGGTAAACTAAATTCCACATGGGGTTTTCACTGTGCAGAGGGTTGGTGCCCCTAACCACCATGTTGTTCAATGGTCTACTGCAGTTGTTACAACCAAAAGTACTTGCTGTCTAATTGGATGGGATGAGAATGAGAGGAACCGAGAATGACTCCATAACCTTTGGCAACAGTCTGTTGGGACAAGTGCTATTAGAAGTGTTATTACATCTGCTAACAGCCAGGGAGCCCGCTATTCCCAAGACACACTGCTACAATACTTAAAATATGTATCTCCTTTCCTTATTGAAATTGGCCTGGGAGGGAAGCACTTTTGTTTTACATTCCTTATTTAAAGTGTGATCTGAGCTCTTTTTTGTTGATTGATCTATTCTACTGGCATGACTTTGCATTTAGAGGGCTGGCATGAGATAGTCCAAGTCTTATTTGAACCTGTACTGCTGAGGGACACCGTGCTCAAAATACTGATTTGAGAATGATGCTGATTCTTTCAGAGGAGAGTGGAGCTGTGAGAGGAAGACAGAAATTGCTGTCTAATTACATGGTGTGGTTTCAGAATAAAGCCATACTTGGAACTATTAGTAAGGGAAGGGGAGGAGAGAAGGAGGGAGACAGAGACGTGAGCCTTAAAACATTTCCTTTCACCCTTTTTAAAAGGCACTTTCCAGAGGAAGTGATAGTGAAGCAGAGTTTGGAAACGCAAGAGTGGTCCTTGCATACAGTCATGTGTACTCATAATATCTGTTGTGTCTCCAGCCCCAACACTGCCTTTGTTTTCAGCATCGTTATCCCTTATGGAGACTTTTGCAATAAACCTCCATCATTAATTGAGGCTTTGTTCATTTTCTCAAACTTATGTTCTCTTTGTGCTTCAATTTGCATTGTTTCTATTGGCCTATTTTCAAGTTCAATCGTATTTTTCCTTGCCGTGTTCAGTGTACTATAAGCTTATCCATTTCTCTGAGATTTTCCATTTGTTTGCTCATTATGCTCATCGTTTCCTTTAAATTCTTGAACATATTTATAATAATAGTTCTAAAGCCCTTGTCTCTTATTCCAATATTTGTCATATCCGAGTCAAAATTTTTGCTTGTTTATATTTAAATGTTTTATTGTATGCTCAAACATGGCTAAATGTTTGAGAGTATGTTATTCTATCATCTTCTAAAAAGTGTTGATTTTTGTTTTGGTAAGCTGTTACGTTTCTGCTGGCCTAGCTAGACTGTGTTGAATACAGACTTTTTAGGGTGGATCTAGAGTGGCCTTTACTCTTGGACTTCAGTACTAATGGCCTTTCTAGGGCCTCCACTGAATGCCTGGAGTGTTCAACCAGATCTGTTGAGAACTTGGACATGCCTCGGTACTGTGTACCCTAAGGAAGCTTTGTTTGGCTCTCAGTCTCTGTTGTTTTCTTCCAGTTCTTCTTGTCCTGAGCCTTATCATGTTTGTATTTGATCAAAGACTCAAGACTTGGGCAGATTTGGAGGTATTTCTGCTCTTCACAGGTCTTCTTATCAATCCTGTCCTCAAAATTCCAGCCCTTCAGCCGTTCTGAATTCTAACTGCTATTTGTCCGCCCAGTGAGACTGCAGCTGTTTCCTTGGGCTCTGTGTCCTTAAGCCATGTCTGGAAAATGCTCCCAGGTAGAGATTTGGGATGCATTTGGTGCTTATCTCATTTATTCTCTCTCTCAAGCTTCACAGCCCTGTTCTGTCTTTCATCGAGTGCCTAAAATCAATCACTTCATGTATTTTTCTGAGTTGTATGATCTTTTTTATAGTAGGGGAGTAAGTCTGATAATGATTACTACCCTTACTCAGAACGGGAAGTTTTGCCAAAGGAGTTTAGTGGAAACTTACACAAGCCGATTTCAAAATTCGTATGAATAAATTAAATGTCCAAGAATAACCAAGAAAAGAATGACCAGAAAAAATTGAAAGAAGCTTGTGTAACGGGCTCCTAGAACACAGTATAAACTTGTAGAAATTAAAATAAGACAGTCATGGTACCAGATTAGGAAAATGGGTCATAGAAAGTTCAGGTGCAGATCTACGTATGTTTTCTGATAAAGATGGTATTTCCAATCAGTGGTGAAGTAGCTGAATAGTTGCTAAAATATTAAGATAATATTAAGTAGTTATTTAATATATTAAAATGTATGTATGTAGTTCAGATAATTAGATTTCTATTTGGAAAAATTTAAAGTTAGATCTGTATTGCACACCACACATTTCCAAAAATTACAGATGAATTAGACAGCTTAACATTAGAAATAGTCTAAGTGATACTGCTTTTCCTTCCAGTGCATTGACAATATATTTAAACGAATGTAGAGAGTCGACAGAGCAATTATTTCTCCCTTAAGTATTTGAATTTTAAGTATGTCGTAGACTTAAGTAATTTAAATTCAGTGTCTTATTTCTGTGCCCTGTACTTACTGTGAGTTTGTCCCTGGAGCCCAGACTCACCCCATGTGGCATAGAGGTGGTGCCCGTTAGTGTAAGAACAGATGAATAGCTGTGTTTTTTAGGCTAACTATTGTTTCAATCATACATCTTGATTCACAGAAAAAATTTTTTTAAGATATGTTATCTATTGGGAGATATATTCATGCTTTAAAAATAGAATTTAGCATAGTCTTTTTAGAAATCCATTTGTAAAATATATCAGGAGTCCTTGTTACAGTGAGTTCACAACTGGAAATCTATCCTAAATAGATTTATTCAAATTCTTATTCAAAGAAAAAAATCTGTATTTAAAAATACTGCTTTCAGTGTAATTTATAATGATGAGAACTTGGAAATAATCAAGTTCTCCAACCAGAGAAAGCTAGTTAAATAAACTTAAATGATTTTATAGCTATTAAAAGAAGATATGTAAGTAGTGACTTGAAAATATGTTTGTGTTTGGGGTAACAGGGGCAATATTCAGAACTCGTGATTATAATATAAAAATCTACACATAAGATAAAGTTCCTGCATAGACACAATATTATATGATTTTGTTTGAGTGATGGTGCTATGCGCTGTTTTTACTTACTATATTTCCCAGCTTTTTTAAACATGCAATTTGTCTTTAATGAGTAATGACGAAAACATGTCTTGTTTGATATATCTACATATGCAGGTGAGAAATACTTATTTTTAGTGGCAGAAGCATTTTTCTAAAAGTTCAATATTTAAAAATAATGTGTGCTGTGGGCTAACTTGTGTTTTTTTAAGGTATCCTCAGTCAAAAATAAGTAGAGGCCAATGAAACGACTTTTCCAACATTGTTTCTCTAGCATTAGCTTTCACGGGGAAAATCTGACCATAATTTTCAGTTTCTGGTTGTGTTACAAGTGATCTTTGATCCTCTGAATTGCAAAGACTTTTCTGTATTTGGGTAAACTATATATAGTATAAAATTTACCATTGAACCAATTTTCAAGTGTATAGTTCAGAGGCATTAAGTACATTCACGTTGTGCAGATAGTTCACACAAGTTTTACACCTCAGCTTTCCCTGACTGTGTGTGTGCACGCCCTCAGCTGTTCAGTCGCGTCATTGACCATAATATGAAGTTAGTCCCAGTCCCGTTGAAAAGTTTTTTAATGCTCTACCTATCTTCCAACAACACAAGAGAAGACTCTACACGTGGACATCACCAGATGGTCAACACTGAAATCAGATTGATTGTATTCTTTGCAGCCAAAAATGAAGAAGCTCTATACAGTCAGCAAAAACAAGACTGGGAGCTGACTATGGCTCAGATCATGCACTCCTTATTGCCAAATTCAGACTTAAATTGAAGAAAGTAGGGAAAACCCACTAGACCATTCAGGTATGACCTAAATCAAATTCCTTGTGATTATACAGTGGAAGTGAGAAATAGATTTAAAGGACTAGATCTGATAGACAGAGTGCCTGAAGAACTATGGATGGAGGTTCATGACATTGTACAGGAGGCAGGGATCAGACCATCCCCAATATAAAGAAATGCAAAAAAGCAAAATGGCTGTCTGAGGAGGCCTTACAAATAGCTGTGAAAAGAAGAGAAGCAAAAAGCAAAGGAGAAAAGGAAAGATATAAGCATCTGAATGCAGAGTTCCAAAGACTAGCAAGGAGAGATAAGAAAGCCTTCCTCAGTGATCAGTGCAAAGAAATAGAGAAAAACAACAGAATGGGAAAGACTAGAGATCTCTTCAAGAAAATTAGAGATACCAAGGGAACATTTCATGCAAAGATGGACTCGATAAAGGACAGAAATGGTATGGACCTAACAGAAGCAGAAGATATTAAGAAGAGGTGGCAAGAATACACAGAAGAACTGTACAAAAAAGATCTTCACGACCCAGATCATCATGATGGTGTGATCACTCACCTAGAGCCAGACATCCTGGAATGTGAAGTCAAATGAGCCTTAGAAAGCATCACTATGAACAAAGCTAGTGGAGGTGATGGAATTCCAGTTGAGCTATTCCAAATCCTGAAAGATGATGCTGTGAAAGTGCTGCACTCAATATGCCAGCGAATCTGGAAAACTCAGCAGTGGCCACAGCACTGGAAAAGGTCAGTCAGTTTTCATTCCAATCCCAAAGAAAGGCAATGCCAAAGAATGCTCAAACTACCACACAATTGTACTCATCTCACATGCTAGTAAAGTAATGCTCAAAATTCTCCAAGCCAGGCTTCAGCAATACGTGAACCGTGAACTTCCAGATGTTCAAGCTGGTTTTAGAAAGTGCAGAGGAACCAGAGATCAAATTGCCAACATCTGCTGGATCATGGAAAAAGCAAGAGAGTTCCAGAAAAACATGTATTTCTCTTTATTGACTATTCCAAAGCCTTTGACTGTGTGGGTCACAATCAACTGTGGAAAATTCTGAAAGAGATGGGAATACCAGACCACCTGACCTGCCTCTTGAGAAACCTATATGCAGGTCAGGAAGCAACAGTTAGAACTGGGCATGGAACAACAGACTAGTTCCAAATAGGAAAAGGAGTATGTCAAGACTGTCTATTGTCACCCTGTTTATTTAACTTCTATGCAGAGTACATCATGAGAAACGCGGGACTGGAAGAAGCACAAGCTGGAATCAAGATTGCCAGGAGAAATCCCAATAACCTCAGATATGCAGATGACACCACCCTAATGGCAGAAAGTAAAGAGGAACTAAAGAGCCTCTTGATGAAAGAGAAGAATGAAAAAGTTGGCCTAAACCTCAACATTCAGAAAACTGAGATCATGGCATCTGGTCCCATCACTTCATGGGAAATAGATGGGGAAACAGTGGAAACAGTGTCAGACTTTATTTTTGGGGGCTCCAAAATCACTGCAGATGGTGATTGCAGCCATGAAATTAAAAGACGCTTATTCCTTGGAAGAAAAGTTATGACCAACTTAGATAGCATATTGAAAAGCAGAGACATTACTTTGCCAACAAAGGTCCGTCTAGTCAAGGCTATGGTTTTTCCAGTGGTCATGTATGGATGTGAGAGTTGGACTGTGAAGAAAGCTTAGTGCCAAAGAATTGATGCTTTTGAACTGTGGTGTTGGAGAAGACTCTTGAGAGTCCCTTGGACTGCAAAGAGATCCAACCAGTCCATTCTAAAGGAGATTGGTCCTGGGTGTTCTTTGGAAGGACTGATGCTAAAGCTGAAACTCCACAACTTTGGCCACCTCATGTGAAGAGTTGACTCATTGGAAAAGACCCTGATGCTGGGAGGGATTGGGGGCAGGAGGAGAAGGGGACGACAGAGGATGAGATGGCCAGAGGCATCACCAACTTGATGGACATGAGTTTGAGTAAGCTCCGGGAGTTGGTGATGGACAGGGAGGCCTGGCGTGCTGCGATTCATGGGGTCGCAAAGAGTCGGACATGAATGAGCGACTGAACTGAACTGAATACTTAGTACTAGGGGCTTCCTTGTGGCTCAGCTGGTAAAGAATCCACCTGCAATTCGGGAGACCTGGGTTTGATCCCTGGTTTAGGAAGATCCCCAGAGAAGGAAACGGCTACCCACTCCAGTATTGTGGCTTGGAGAATTCTATGGACTGTATAGTCCATGGGATCAAAAAGAGTATTTGAAACAAGATAAAGAGTAGGGAGCAATGTTTGAAGCAAAGCGAACAGCATATGAGGGAACACCTGGGGCAAGAACAGAAAGAAGAGGGGTGTGGTGCCAGGAAGTGTAAGGTGATGATGAAGAGACAGGAGGGCAGATGCTGTGGGCAGTTTTTCCCATGAAAAAATGTGAAACCACCGAAGGGTTTAAAAGAAAAAAAAAAAAAGATTTACAGATTGTTCTCGATTGTGGAGAATGAAACATCAGCAGGGCCTGTTAGGATCTGAAGAGGCAGGGTCTGATGATGGACTGGAATGTGACAGTGAGTGGAAGACATAGGAATCGTGCTTGATTCCTAGATTTCTGGCTTGAGAAATCATTTACTGAGAAAAGGAACACTGGAGTTTGAGGAGGAAGATGAGTTCAGACTGGGACAAGTACAGAGTCAGTGCCTGCAGCATATCCAAGAGGAAGCGCTTGCTAGGCAGTTCTCCTTACGGGTGGAAATCCCAGGAGAGGAGTCTGGGCGTGTAAATGGTAAATGATCCAACAGTAATTAGCGTGTTTCACAGTACACCTAAATCTTTTTGAATCTCTTTCATCTGCTTTTTCTGTCTCAGCAGTTATAGGAATGAATTCTATCACTGCGATCAACAGATGGTTTCTCTTCTAAGGCTACCCAACACTTGAAAAAACATGAATGTTTTGCTTATTGCCTTGAACTCCGCCTTCAGTATGTAAACCCCAAATCCCATCAAAGCAAACTTGGAGGCTGCCAACTTTTTTTTTTTTTAATGAGTCTATGAAAGTTTTGTAAGAGTCAGACCCGACTTAGCAAGTAAACCACCACATGAAAGTTTTAGGCTTGAATGCAGTTCAGACTCTCTCATTATCCAGACAGAAAACAGTGGCTCGGGTAGTTAGGAGCTTCATAAGGTTATATATCTGGGCAGCTTCAGAAATGGCCTTAAAATTCAGACTCTCTTCTGACCTGGCAGTCTTATTTTCACTGCTTTTCACTGTTTTCCCCTCCTATTGAATAGCTGCTGGCTTCAGAGTACCACTTACTAACTATTTGTTTCTTAATGGACATGGAACAATGCCTACTTTGGTCTCAGAGCCCTGAGGGCCAGAAATGTAAGTTTGGTTTTTGAGAATATATTTTCTTTCTATGTTTTCTTTGTTCTTTTCTTCTCTTCCACTATTTCCTTTCTATCCTCCCTTATTTTAAATTCTTTTTTTTTTTTTTTTTTTTAATCTCCTGTGCAGTTGGAGCCTTGGGTGTGGCTGATACTGGATGCTTAGTAAATCTCCTTCAGCCTGTGAAGTCCAGGTTGGTCCTCAGGGACCATAACTAATTCCTAAACGTTGCTTATCTAACTCTCAAATTAAACTATTTCCTTCTCCTGCATGGAGGGCTGAGAGTTGAGTCACAAGCTCTCATCTCAGAAGGCTTAGCCCTTCCTCCATGCAGCTAATGGTCTGGCAGGGGTGGGGATTGTGTGCCCTTGTGTTTTTTCCGCCCAGCTTTATTAAGATATAAGCTGTACAGTGTGGTGATTTGATACATGCATGTACATAGTGGTTTTTATAGAGTATTTAGTCTAATGATAAGAATTATCCAAATGAGAATTTTGATTTCTTACGAATGCACTTTAAAACTTCTCCGGGTTCACAGATCTGTGTGGCTCACTGTTGAATAAGTAACTTAATCACTGTGCTTATGGACCACAATTTTGCATATAGTTTTAGAAGCTCCAGAGATTCAAAGTTAAAGAACTCCTGTTATATAACTTGGGCTACTCTCAAGGACATGTGAACCAGTTTTTCCATCAAAAAGCTCGAGAATTTCCTCCTTTTCTCCAAAGTACATTTTAAGGGATTGAATAAGAAGTAGTTAACTTCTCAAATGCCTTACAGACAGTTCACATCTGCTGATCCATCAGTCACCATTGACTAATATTCATCTTGGTAACATACTTGCTGGAAATCTTAAAAGGTGGTTGGGTGGTACTGAATGAGAGAGTTAGAAATTTGTTAATGTCTTGGTAGAAATTTCATATCCTCTTAATATTCTTAAAATTAATAACCCTGTTAGGTATTGTTTGAACCCTCACACACAAAAAAAGGACTGTCATTTTGTAATTAAAGACAGGGCAAAGAGTAGCCTCTTTTATTGGTGCTAAACTATTTCTGATGTATCTAATTAAAAATGAAAGGGAGGAGAAGGCCAAATCGCCATTGTCACTTGCAACCCTTCCAAAGACCAAAAAAGCTTCCCAGGTGGCACTAGTGGTAAGAATCCACCTGCCAATGCAGATGGTGCAAGAGATGCGGGTTTGGTTCTTAGGTTGGGAAGATGCCCTGGAGGAGGAAATGGCACCCCATTCCGGTACTCTTGCCTGGAAAATTCCATGGGCAGAGGAGCCTGGTGGGCTGTAGTCCACGGGGCTGCAAAGAATTGGACATGGCTGAGGGACAGCATACACACAAGAGACAAAAAGAAACTACAGAGAGCATATGCAGGGGTTGTAATACCGTGTCCAGAGCATGTTCCTGAGCCCCCAGAGCATGTTTCTGAGCCCCGCCTCAGCCCCGCCGAGCTGGAGGTAGACACATCCTCTCTGTACCAGCTCCTTTCATTCCAGCCAGCTCCTCCACTCCCCACTTATCTGAAGTTCACATTGTCTTCGTTTCATTTCTCCATCGCTGGGGAAATTTCTCCCAGGCTATAATTCCAGCTGCTCAGGATGAATCTTTGGCTAGTCCAGGTAACATTCTTTTCCTTATTCACAAGTTCCTTCTGGGGAGCTTCTAGTGACTAATGGGCACCTTTTTGTTAAAAAACTTTTTTCTTACCATTATCTGAAATTGTATTATTTGTGTGCCTTTCCCCCCACCTAGAATGAAAGCCTCCTGAAAGCAGGGGTCTTATCGGTCTCATTCACCATGATATTCCTATAACCCAGGCCAGCGCCCAATGCCTGGTTCCCACAGGTGCTCAGTAAATATTTGAATGAGTCAATGAATGAATGTCTTTCCCACAGACTCCTCAAGGGCACTGATGGGGACTGGCAGCAGACACACAGATTTTTATTAAAAGATAGTCTGGTGGTCAGCCTGTCAAGCAGAACCCAGGCACTTAGCCTCCTAAGAGCATGGCCTTGTGGTTTGCTTCCACTTTAGAACTTTCTGTGGTTACAAAGAAGCCACACAGAACTTCCTGTGCTCTACTTTGGCCAGTAAGACAAACTTTCCTTTCTGCCAGAGTCTTCAACAGAGTGGCCGAGCGGTTTGGCTCTGGAGCCAGACTTCCGAGTTCAAATCTTCCTGGCTGTGTGACGGGCAGTTCCTGTTCCTTTACGTGCCCTGGTTTATTCATCTGTCAGTTGAGGCCAGCAGTAGCCCTTGTTTGGTAGGGTTATTTGGAGAATTAAATGAGTTGTTTTAAGGAAAGTGTTGAGAACCATTCTAGCACATAGATGCTCAGTTAATACTGGCAGGATAAATGAGGTTGGTGGTAGTGGTGGGCGTGGCAGTGGTTGTATTTGGCCAATAATGTCATAGTGTGGATTTGTGCTTTGTACTTTGCTTCCAGCTAATCCTTCCATTTTATTATGTTTTTCATCATTGCTTTCTTAAAATGTAAGAACTGAGTCATCTCTTAGAAATAAAATTTAAAATGTTCGTATTAAGTAATTCTTTTAAAAAGATAGCATATTAAGAAACACACTCTGATTTCTTGCATTAATTATTTATAATCTGATGCAAACGTTATTTTCATGGGGATACTGAATAGGTTTTTCTTCTCCAGAATCTATACAAAATAAGTTTCATTCTTTGGAGCGTTTCTATAATACTGTCATTCACATTTGAATCTTCCTTACATATTTTCTAAAGGAAAAGATTAATACGTTATTATAAAATCAAGCTGAACTGCCCAGTGTGGAAGATATTTCCTTGCAAGTTTATTTCTTTGAATTTTTAAGGACTATTTCACGTAGAATTTAATTATGCATCTCTGTCCTTTTTAAAATATGATGAATTCATAAATTCTAGATTGAAAGTTTCTGTTAGGAAGAATTAATTTTAGGCCAGCCTTAACAGCAGGAGTTGGGAGGAGGGGATGGTGAGAGAACAAAAAGAAAAGCTTTCAATTATAATCCACACCCTTACTTAGTTGATGACTTTTATAGTAATCTGGGCCAAGAGGGAAACTACAAATAAAATTGAAACATAATTGGTCTGTGACCTAAATCTGTCTTTTTTGGGTTTTGCTATTGCTGAAGTATTAATAGCAAAATGAGTATTCATAGTTTCCTAATAGTTTTCACTTTGCTTTTGATCTTGTGCTCTCCTGTCTCCATTCTAAAAAGGCACTTAAGGCAGAAAAGCAACCTTGGAAAGGACCTTAAAGGGAGAGAGAGTATAAAAGCAGTAAACAAGATGTCTGAGCATTTTCTCATTCGCTTTTAATGAGGTGTGTGGATAGCAGGTGTGTCCATGCAGGAGCTTCAGTTTTGTATACATGAGCTGTCCTGTTTTCAGTCCATTGAAGCTCTCTGGCCTCCCCTCATCCAGGAAGTTACAGGCTTGGGGAATCTGTCCTCCTGTCGATGATAAAGAAAGTTAGTCACTCAGTTGTGTCTGACATTTTGTGACCCCATGGACACATTTTGTAGCCCACCAGGCTCCTCTGTACATGGAATTCTCCAGGCAAGAATACTGGAGTCGGTTGCTATTTCCTTCTCCAGGGGGTCTTCACGACCCAGGGATGGAACCCAGGTTTCTCACATTGCAGGCAGATTCTTCACTGACTGAGCCCCCAGGGAAGCCCCTATTGCTGATAGCATTCAATTTTCATACTTAAGGTACCGGTCATTTTCCTACAAAGAGCGTCACTGCAGGGTTGGTAAGATGAGTAATACAGACTCTCTTGGGTCGTATGGATAACACCAGAAAATGACAGAAATAGAGAATATTTTTTTTTTAAAGCATAAGCTATTTGGCTTGGAAGCAGTGCAGACCTAGAACAGATACCATAAAAGTAAATTATTTAAATAAAAGAATAAAAGGATACATTTGAATCAGTTCTAATGAGGTGGATGAAACTGGAGCCGATTATACAGAGTGAAGTAAGCCAGAAATAAAAACACCAATACAGTATACTAACACATATATATGGAATTTAGAAAGATAGTAATGATAACCCTGTATGCGAGACAGCAAAAGAGACACAGATGTATAGAACGGGCTTTTGGACTCTGAGGGAGAGGGAGAGGGTGGGATGATTTGGGAGAATGGCACTGAAACGTGTATAATATCATGTAAGAAACGAATTGCCAGTCTATGTTCGATACAGGATACACGATGCTTGGGGCTGGTGCACAGGGATGATCCAGAGAGATGACATGGGGTGGGAGGGGGGTTCAGGATTGGGAACTCGGGTACACCTGTGGCTCATTCATGTCAATGTATGGCAAAACCAATACAGTATTGTAAAGCAAAATAAAGTAAAAATTAAAAATAAAAATAATTAAAAAAAGAATAAAAGGTAAGAGAGACTTGGTTAGTCTATATAGTATATTGTGATCTTTTTTTAATGGTTTATTAATGTCGTTCATTGTGTTATTTTCAGCTGGAAAGATGTTGGTAGCAGAACATGATTCTGCTGCATGCTGTGGTATCATTTAATACATACAGCCTGACCTGTGTGCCATGGTAGAGTTGATTGTGATTGTCAGGAGCCTTCCACAACAGTGATCTTTCTTATGCTCTCCAGGTTTTCACCTGATGGCAGATTAATCGTATCATGCAGTGAGGATAAAACTATTAAAATCTGGGATACCACAAGTAAGCAGTGTGTCAACAACTTCTCAGATTTCGTAGGGTAAGTCCATTTCTCTTTTTGCATTTATATGGGTTAGTTTGCTAGGAAGGCATTTAATTATTACAATTCAAATAAAGAAATTAGAGAGAAGTTGAAATATTAGACCATCTTATTCCTTTCTCCCAGGTTTGCAAATTTTGTGGCTTTTAACCCTAATGGTACATGCATAGCTTCAGCAGGTTCTGACCATACTGTGAAAATCTGGGATATAAGAGTGAACAAGTTACTCCAGCATTATCAAGGTAACGACTTCCATAACCGAATTGAATCGTACAATGGGCTTCTCTTGCACTGGCAGAGACTATTCTCAGTGTGGCTTGGCCCTCTTACTGAATGTGATGGACTGACTAGAGAAAAGTTAGCCACCATCAGCAGCATGGTCCAAGGAGCTGGGATAGGTGCTAGCCTGCAGAGGGAGGTGGATGGACCTTAAAAATGATGCCAGAGCTGTAAAAAAAAAAGGGGGGGAAAAAAGTTGCTATAAGATTTTTAGACTTTGGTTATCTGCTTTGTATAAGAATCCAGGATAGAAATTGACTCAGAAGGAGATATGTGAGCACAAATAAGCGTTATAACTGGCAGAAAACAACATCCTACTGTGCCTGTCTATTGAAGTTAAAAGAGAAATGAATTGATTTCTTAATGTGTATTAGATTTACATTAAACCCAAATTTCCGTTCCTTAATAAACATGATGTAGCAGACACTGTGCTGAATTCTCACATCAGCCCTCAGAGGTCTTACCGTTACCTCCACTTTAAAGACAAGGAAGTTGAGGCTGAAGGAGCCTATGTCACTTGCTAAAAGATTGCTCAGACGGACATAGGTCTTTCTGTTTACAAAGTCGGTTTTTTACAAAGTACAGTGATTAACAAACTTTTGATCTCTGTGCTATACTGCCTCCTGTTGGAAGGATGGTGTCCAGAAATGAATTCTCAAGCTAGCAAGGCTGCCCTTCTCCAAAGACATCTCCATACTCTTCGCCCCTTGTCCCAAGCAACTAATTGATTATTAAATTTAGTTTAAGGCTAGGATATATACCTTATGTGAACTGGTGGTAGACAATGGTTGTTTATATTGGTAATATATATATCTGAAGATTTTATAGTTTCGTAGTTAATAAGATCATCTTTCCATGACAGAGTCTCATTTGTAAAGTTTTTCTGTCTCATGAACTGGAAGCTTAAGCTGTTTGATACCACACTACTTATTTGTTTTAGTGAGCTATGTAGAGTTTTGGTGCTGTGGAGACATTACCTCTACTTGATTCTTGTTTTCAACCTAATGTTGCTATAGGGTGAAGGGGCATCTTTAGAATTAAGAATTATTCTCTGAACTTTTTGCTTTTATTTTCTACAAATCAGTTCACAGCGGTGGAGTTAATTGTGTGTCGTTCCATCCTTCGGGTAACTATCTCATCACTGCTTCTTCAGATGGTACGCTGAAGATCCTGGACCTCTTAGAAGGAAGGCTTATATATACACTTCAAGGACATACGGTGTGAACCCTAAGATATTTGCTTTAGTATATGGCACTAACTAAAATATAAAGTTTATATATGTAAAAAAATTATTGCATTTTTCCAAGTGTACTACACATTGCTGCTATTGCAGTTTTTTTTTTTTTCTTTTCCCTGCAAGGCTGTGTTTTCATCCTCTGGAAGCAACTCTTCGCAATATTACTTATTGTAGTTCTTGTCAAAATCAATGTGTATCTTTCAATGGCCGGTAACGTAATCCTCCACTGCTGTCTTCCTCAGTATGTAGTGTGGATCTGACTGGTTAAATGGTGACAGATCCGTGTTTTTCTGACTTCTGCTCTTTCCGCTCACTCTCGGCCTCCACACCCTTTCACTCTCGCTTTCCATTAAACTGATGGGTGAGTTTAGAAGGAGCAATTTGACAAGTCGAGCCTAATGCCTTCAGCTTCTAGGAGCCTGTGCTCCTGGTTTTCCTCTGGTATTTCTTGTGGGGAGGCCAGCCCTTGTCCAGTCTTGCCTGTGACGGGGTACTCAAGGCTGACTCACTTTGGATTTCAGTTCTCGAAAGCCCGTTTGCCCACAGATGAAGCCATATTCTCTTTACAAGCCCTCATCAGTAAGAAAGATAATATTTCTTTGTCTTATTTTTTAATTAGTTTAGGAACCCAGTGGGGAAGTGGCATGCTATTTATTGAGGCTGTTCACTCACACACACATGCACAGACGGATATATAATATACCAAAGAAAAACTTTTTCAAGTGTAAAAACTATTCTTCCTTTCTGGGTAAATGTTCAAACTTCTCTAAATTTTTTATAATACATCCCCCTCCTTTTTTTTTTTTTTTTTAGTAAGATATACTAGGTACTTCCTTTCAACCAAGTACAAGCTATTTATATCCAGAAATAGAATGGGCTTTGTGGTCTAGGGGAGAACTTTTCTTTTTGTGCCTTCATGTATCCTGCCAGACTTCCTGCTTGCTTTATCATTTGTTTCACAGCTGTGTTAGAGGGAAGCAGAAATAGACAGTTAACCAGCTCAGATATATGTGTACCATGGAATTGGGCTGGATTAACAACCAATAAAAGTGGCCATGGATTAAAATATCCATGGAAGAAGGACTGAGTACTGGAAAAAAAGGTAAATAAAATAATTTAGGAGAAAAGCACTATACACGAAGATGGAATTTTTCACAGTCTGGAGGTGGAGGTGTTTATGAGTGTTAATAACCTGAGACTGTGGGCTGGTCTGCGTGAAAGATATAAGAGGCTTTTCCCCATAGATTTTTTAATATAGATTCAGTTCATTTCATTCGCTAAGTTGTGTCTGGCTCTTTGTGACCCCATGGACCGCAACACCCCAGGTTTCCTTGTCCATCACCAACTCCCAGAGCTTACTCAAACTCATGTCCATTGAGTCAGTGATGCCATCCAACCATCTCATCCGCTGTCATCCCCTTCTCCTCCTGCCCTCAATCTTTCCCAGCATCAGGGTCTTTTCAAATGAGTCAGTTCTTCGCATGAGGTGGCCAAATTATTGGAGTTTTAGCTTCAGCATCAGTCCTCCCAATGAATATTCAGGACTGATCTCCTTCAGAATGGACTGGTAGGATCTCCTTGCAGTCCAAGGGACTCTCAAGAGTCTTCTCCAACACCATAGTTCAAAAGCATCAATTCTTCGGTGCTGAACTTTCTTATAGTCCAACTCTCACATCCATACATGACCACTGGAAAAACCATAGCCTTGACTAGATGGACCTTTGTTGGCAAAGTAATTTCTCTTCTTTTTAATATGCTGTCTAGGTTGGTCAGAGCTTTTCTTCCAAAGAGCAAGCATCTTTTAATTTCATGGCTGCAGTCATATCCACAGTGATTTTGGAGCCCAAGAAAATAAAGTCTCTCACTGTTTCCATTGTATAGATTACCGACTTATTAAAAAAACAAACAGTATATTAGCATTTTTGAGCTGAGAAATGAGTCCTCTTGACTAAAAACTGACCCAGAGGTCATGCTGTGACTGTGCCGAGAGTCGTCCAGCGCTGCTGCCGTTGCTCACCACGCTCACTTTCCTGTTACCTCCCACCCTGATAACTGCAGGAACTTCCCAAGTGGCTTCCAACTGTTGGTTCAAACTCCAGCTCATCATTCTCGCAGTCGTGGTATCAGTTGTCATCAGTCACAGCTCTTCTCCTATCTGTGTCCTGCTCTCAGAACTCTTAAGTGGCTCACTGTTGCCCACCTGAAGAACTCAGTGAAGCATGTTGGGGTTCAGGAAATGACTTCTCTTCATACAGCCTCATTCCCATCATTCAGCCTCTGCTAGTGATTTGTTGAATAAGACTCCAAAGCCAAAAAATCTTAACAGAAGAAATTCTTACTCACTTACCTATGCATGAACTTCTTTAAAGGGAAGAAAAGTGTATTTTCTAACTTTTATTAGTATCTCTTTTTTCAGTTACTATTGTTTATAGATGTCTTCAGATAATTGAGTTGATGCTTTGATTCTCTTTGCCTGCCTGGTTGCTAGCAGCTGAATATGTCCTCAGACTTATTACATAAATAGTCTGCACAAATTAGGATGAAAAATTAATACTCACAGCCTTCTTGGCCACGGAAACACGTTATCAAATGGTTTTTTTTCCCTTTTATCTACCTTTATTTCTTAGGGGCCTGTCTTCACTGTTTCATTTTCAAAAGGTGGAGAGCTGTTTACATCAGGAGGCGCAGATGCACAGGTTTGTAAAGCTCTCTGCTCCCTCTTTGATTTGATTAGGGGAAATGGAACCTGAGACCTCAGCTGAGGTTTTTACAACCAGCTAGTTTGTCTATGTTCAGATGATTATGAATGAGTTTCTGTTTTAGTTAGTGCCAGGGAATCTGCTATCTCATAACTGAAATGGTACCAGTTCTGATAATTTTTGGAACTCAAATAGCAGTTATTTTCTTTTGCTCATCTTTATACTTATTTATACATAAAACTAACACTGAGTACCTAATATTGGTGTGGGCCTTTTCACTTGAATTGTTGCCTAATCTGTTGTCTGTGTGTTTTATTTTTCAAACGTTGATTAAACTTCTTGAGTATGGTACATTTAAATTGTAACACATCTGTATTTATTTGAAATGACAAAAAGTCATTCAGAGCCACATTTATTGAATAAAGTGGACATAAAATTCAGAATACGAAATCTCTCCCTATTACCCTTTTAAAAAGTATTGAGATATAATGTTGTGGGAAAATGTATCTAGCCTTCCTAACTATTTTGAGAGCCTATTCTATATGTTCATTTTTTAAAAATTTCCTTCTACTACTTGTACTTGCAAATCAATAACTGCCAACTTGATTAATTTTTACAGGTCTTATTATGGAGGACTAACTTTGATGAACTGAATTACAAAGATGTTAGTAAAAGAAACCTCAAAAGACTGCACTTTGATTCACCACCACATCTGCTCGATATCTACCCAAGGACACCACATCCCCATGAGGGAAGGACTGAAACTGTTGAAGTGAGTACTTCACGAGTATTTTCCCTGCCATTTGTAAGTGTACACTTTGGGACTATTGGCGACCTATATGCTTGGAATTATACTTAATTATATAAAGCCTAGTCCTCCTTTAAAACAACAACACTTTAAGAAACAATTATACTCACTAATAAAACTATAAATTGAGTAGTATATAAAGTGCTAAAGTCTCATATTTGCAGCTTGAAGATTTAGAAATAAAACTTAAAAACTGTGACGATAATAATAATGGGAAAGGAAGAATCGAATCTAAGGCCTCTGACTGTGAAGTCTGAGCTAGTTTGTGTTCGAGACGCGTTTAGGAAACTCATGTGATAGCTGTCATGAGAACAGCTGAAAGGCAAGAATTTTTAGGGCAATTATTGAAATGGGTATCTTGAAGCAAGTCTTATGAACAGTAAGAAGAGGTTTAAGCATTACACCTAGTAATTGGGACCATTTTACTGTTTGCCAACATGTATTTTCAAACATATAATTGTCTATTTAGCTGTAAATTTGTCTTTGCTGGATACTTAGCTGGTATTAGTCTGTTTCTTTCCATTCTGCATTTTTTTTCTCTCGGCAAGAGCTAAAATCAGGAATCGCTATTGTCTGTTCATCTGAATTTTTCCCCCAATCATTGGCAGAATCTTTCTTTGTTTTTAGAGTAGATGTTTTGAATTTTTAAGATATGATTCCTGAGTGGCAGTTCCCAGCCACTTCATGCTTGTTATTCGTGCTGTGGTCTGACTCCTCTCCATGGTTCCTGGGCCCCTCACCCACTGTCAGTCCTTTAATTTTGGTTTCGTCCGTCTTGGTCTTCTCTCTTAGCTCAGCTGTTTCTGTTACTCTCAGGGGGTTTTGTGTGTGTGTGTGTGTGTGTGTGTGTGTGTATACACTCATGTGTAAGTTTTCAGAAAAAAATGATATCTTTGGACAGTTTTCTAGATTTTGTTTAATCTGGTCACATCTTTGGGATTTCTTTCCTTGTTTTTCCATGGTAGTGTTTATTTTCAGTTCTTTGCTATAGTTTTTGTCCTTTTCAACTTTTCAATTTTTGTCCTTTTCAATCATTTTTCCAGACCTTCTAAATAAAGTATTTACCCTTGTGCTTTACTTCATCTTTGTGCCATTTATTGTATTATCACTTCCTCACTTTTTTAAAAAACAATTATTTCAACATTTATTGTAAAATGTAATAGTAGGATAATGGGTTGAAAATAAGAACATTCCGTTCAGTTCAGTCGCTTAGTTGTGTCTGACTCTTTGCGACCCCATGGACTGCAGCACACCAGGCTTCCCTGTCCATCACCAGCTCCCAGAGTTTACTCAAACTCATGTCCATTGAGTCAATGATGCCACCCAACTATCTCATCCTCTGTTGTCCCCTTCTCCTTGTGCCTTCAGTCTTTTCCAGCATCAGGGTCTTTACCAATGAGTAAGTTCTTCACATCAGATGGCCAAAGGATTGGAGTTTCAGCTTCAGTATCAGTCCTTCCAATGAATATTCAGGACTGATTTCCTTTAGGATGGACTGGTTGGATCTCCTTGCAGTCCAAGAGACTCTCAAGAGTCTTCTCCAACACCATAGTTCAAAAGCATCAATTCTTTGGCACTCAGCTTTTTTTATAGTCCAACTCTTGTATCCATACATGACTACTGGAAAAACCATAGCTTTGACTAGACGGACCTTTGTTGGCAAAGTAATGTCTCTGCTTTTTAATATGCTGTCTAGGTTGATCATAACTTTTCTTCCAAGAAGCAAGTGTCTTAATTTCATGGCTGCAGTCAGCCTCTCCAGTGATTTCAGAGCCCCCCAAAATGAAATCGGTCACTGTTTCCATTGTTTTCCCATCTATTTGCCATGAAGTGATGGAACCAGATGCCATGATCTTAGTTTACTGAATGTTGAGTTTTAAGCCAACTTTTTCACTCTCCTCTTTAACTTTCATCAAGAGGCTGTTTAGTTCTTTTTCGCTTTCTGCCATAAGTGTGGTGTCATCTGCATATCTGAGGTTATTGATATTTCTGCTGGCAATCTTGATTCCAGCTTGTGCGTCATCTAGTCCAGCATTTCTGATGATGTACTTTTCTCAAAAGTTAAACAAGCAGGGTGACAATATACAGCCTTGACATACATACTCCTTTCCCAGTTTGGAGCCAGTCAGTTGTTCCATGTCCAGTTCTAACTGTTGCTTCTTAACCTGCATACAGATTTCTCAGGAGGCAGGTCAGAACATTAAATGAATGTAATATCATTTGCTTTTTTTTTTTATTATATATTCCTGGACTCTACAAATATTTATTAAGTTCATACTATGTGTAAATACATGGTGGTATATGTTTTATATCTTCAAAATGGATTGTAAGAAATTCCATTTTCACCAGTATGATTAAATGGATACCTCCCACTAAAAACAACTATGCATGCTTGATAAACTGTAGTCATCTATGTATTTCTGTGAGGATGGCTCATGGAATTTATTTCTATGCAATAGATTGTATTCCATTGAAATCATTATTCATTTTTAAAATAAATTGTATACATTTTTAATTGGAGGATAATTGCTTTACAATGTTGTGTTGGTGTCTGCTATACAGCAGTGTGAATCAGCCTCCCTCCTACTCCCTCATCCCTCCCCTCTGGGTTGTCACAGAGCACCAAGCTGAACTTCCCACTGGCTATTTTGCACATATAGCTATTTTGCTATGTTTGGTACTATATATATGTCAATGCTTCGCTTATCTATGCGCTTCCTCTTCTCCTTCCCCACCTGGACCCACCAGTCTGTTTTCTATGTCAGCATCTCTATTTTTTCCCCTGAAAATAAGTTCACCAGTACCGTTTTTCTAGATTCCATTTATGTATGTTAATATATGATATTTGTTTTTCCTCTTTCTGAGTGACTTTACTCTGTACAACAGGCTCTAGGTTCATCTACCTCGCTCAACTCATTCCTTTTGTGGCTGAATAATATTCCATTGTTTATATGTACCACAGCTTCTTGATTGATTCATCTGTTGCTGGACATCTAGCTTACTTCCATGTCCTGGCTATTGTAAATAGTGCTCCCATGAACATTGGGGTACATGTGTCTTTTTGAATTATGGTTTTCTCAGAGTATATGCCCAGTAGTAGAATTGCTGGGTCATACTCTTGCCTGGAAAATCCCATGGATGGAGGAGCCTGGTAGGCTGCAGTCCATGGGGTCTCGAAGAGTCGGACACGACTGAGCGACTTCACTTTCACTTTTCACTTTCCTGCATTTGGAGGAGGAAATGGCAACCCACTCCAGTGTTCTTGCCTGGAGAATCCCAGGGACAGGGGAGCCTGGTGGGCTGCCATCTATGGGGTCACACAGAGTCGCACACGACTGAAGTGACTTAGCAGCATGGTAGTATTATTCCTAGATTTTTAAGAAATCGGCATACTGCTCTCCATAGTGGCTGTATAACTTTACATACCCGTCAACATTGCAGGAGGGTTCCCTTTTCTCCACAGGCTCTCTAGCATTTACTGTTTGTAGATTTTTGATGATGCCCATTATGACCGTCATGAGGTGATGCCTCACGGGAGTCCTAATTTGCGTCTCTCTAATAATGGGCAGTGTTGAGCATCTTTTCATGTGTTTGCTGGCCATCTTTGGAGAAATGGCTTTTTGGAGAAATGTCTGTTTAGGTGTTCCACCCGTTTTTTTGACTGGGTTGTTTTTCTGATATTGAGCTGCTATCACTGTTATTTTGGAGATTAATCTTTTGTTAGTTGCTTTGTTTGCAATTATTTTCTCCTTTTCTGAGGGTTGTCTTCTCAGGATTGTTTCCTTAATTTCTCTTTCTGACTTTTTGTTGTTCATGTATAGGAATGCAAGGGATTTTTCTATGTATTAATTTTGTATCCTGAGACTTTACTAAATTCATTGATTAGCTCTAGTAATTTTCTGGTGGCATCTTTAGAGTGTTCTGTGTATAGTATCATGTCATTTGCAAACACTGGGAGTTCTACTTCTTTTCCAGTCTGGATTCCTTTTATTTCTTTTTTTCCTGTGATTGCCATGGCTAGGACTTCTAAAACAATACTAAATAATAGTGGCAAGAGTGGGCATCCTTGTCTTGTTCTTGATCTTAGAAAAAATGCTTTCACTTTTTCACCATTAAGAATGTTTGCTCTGGGTTTGTCATATATGGCCTTTATTATGTTGAGGTAGGTTCCTTCTATGCCTACTTTCTGGACAGTTTTTATCATAAATGGGTATTGAATCTTGTTGAGAACTTTTCCTACATCTATTGAGAGGATCATATTGTTTTTATATTTCAATTTGTGAATATGGTGTATCACATTGATTGATTTGTGTATGTTAAAGAATCCTTGCATCCCTGGGATAAACCTCACTTGATCATGATGTGTGATCCTTTTAACATGTTATTGGATTCTGTTTGCTAGTATTTTGTTGAGGATAGTTGTTCATCAGAGATATTGGCCCATAATTTTCTTTTTGTGTGATATCTTTGGTATTGATATCAGGGTGATGATGGCTTCTTAGAATGAGTTTGGGGGTTTTCCTCCCTCTGCAGTGTTTTGGAAAAGTTTGAGAAGGATAGGTTTAGCACTTCTCTAATATTTGACAGAACTTGCCTGTGAAGACATTTGGCCCTAGGCTTCTGTTTGTTGGAAGATTTTTTTATCGCAGTTTCGATTTCAATGCTTTGATTGGTCTGTTCATATTTTCTGCTTCTTCCTGGTTGAGTCTTGGAAGGTTTTACTTTCCTAAGAATTTGTCCGCTTCTTCCAGGTTGTCCATTTTATTGGCATATAGTAGTCTCTTGTCTGTTATGATCTTTGTATTTCTGGTTGTCTGTTGTAAATCCTCCGTTTTCATTTCTAATTTTATTAAGCCATCTTTTTTTCTTGATGAGTCTGGTTAAAGATTTATCCATTTATTTTTTATGTAAAGTTTATCTTTTCAAAGGACAAACTTTTAGTTTTATTATCTTTGCATTTGTTTTATTTTTCTCTATTTCATTTGTTTCTGCTCTGATCTTTGTGTTTCTGTCCTTCTACTAACTTTGGAGTTTTTGTTCTTCTTTTTCTAGTTGCTTTAGGTGTAAGGTTAGGTTTATTTGATCTTTTTCTTGATTTTTCAGGTAGGTTTGGATTGCTATGAACTTCCCTCTTTTTAGCACTGTTTTTACTGCATCCCATAGGCTTTGAGTTGTTGTGTTTTCACTGTCATTTATTTCTAGGTATTTTTTAGTTTCCTTTTTGATTTCTTCACTGATTGGCTACTTAAAAACTTACTGTTTAGCCTCCATGTGTTTTTTACAGTTCTTTTTTCCTGTAATGGATATCTAATCTTACTGCATTGTGGTCAGAAAAAAGTGCAATTTTCTTAAATCTACCAAGGCTTAATTTGTGACCCAAGATGTGACTTATTCTGGAGAATGTTCCATGTGCATTTGAAAAAAGTGTATTCTACAGTTTGGGGATGGAATGTCCTCTAGATATCAGTTAGGTCTGTCTGGTCCAATGTGTCATTTAAGACTTGTTTCCTTGTTAATTTTCTTTGTGGATGATATGTCCATTGGTGTGAGTGAGGTGTTTAAGTCTCCCGCTGTTACTCTGCTACTATTTCCGCTATTATAGTTATCATTTGCCTTGTGTGCTGAGATGCTCCTGTGTTGGGAGCATATGTATTTATAATTGTTATATTTCCTTCTTGGATTGATCCCTTGATCATAATGTAGTGTCCTTCCTTGTCTCTTGTAATGGTCTTTATTTTGAAGTCTATTTTATCTGATATGAGAATTGCTATACCCGCTTTATTTTGATTTCCATTTGCATGGCATATCTTTTTCCAGACCCTCACTTTCAGTCTGTATGTGTCCCTAGGTCTGAAGTGGGTCTCTTGTAGACAGCATGTATAGGGGTCTTATTTTTGTATGCATTCAGCCAATCTGTGTCTTTTGGTTGGATTGTTTAATCCATTTACATTTAAGGTAATTATTGACATGTATGATCCTACTGTTGTTGTTTAGTCACTAAGTCACGTCCAATTCATTTGTGACCCCATGGACTCCAGCCCACTGGGCTCCCATCCATGGGATTTCCCAGGTAAGAATACTGGAGTGGATTGCCATAGTCTCCTCCAGCGGATCACCCAACCCAGGGATCAAACTCGCATCTCATGCATTGACAGACAAATTCTTTACCACTGAGCCACCAAGTCCATGATCCTATTACCATTCATTGTTTGGAGTTTGTTTTTGTAGATCTTTTCTTTCTCTTGTGTTTCCTGTCTAGAGAAGTTCCTTTAGCATTTGTTGTAGAGCTGGTTTGGTGGTGCTGAATTCTTTTAAGTTGCAGTTCAGTTCAGTTCAGTCGCTCAGTCATGTCCAACTCTTTGCAACCCCATGAATCACAGCACGCCAGGCCTCCCTGTCCATCACCAACTCCGGGAGTTCACTCAGACTCACTTCCATCGAGTCAGTGATGCCATCCAGCCATCTCATCCTCTGTCGTCCCCTTCTCCTCCTGCCCCCAATCCTTCCCAGCATCAGAGTCTTTTCCAATGAGTCAACTCTTCGCATGAGGTGGCTGAAGTACTAGAGTTTCAGCTTTAGCATCATTCCTTCCAAAGAAATCCCAGGGCTGATCTCCTTCAGAATGGACTGGTTGGGTCTCCTTGCAGTCCAAAGGACTCCCAAGAGTCTTCTCCAACACCACAGTTCAAAAGCATCAATTCTTTGGTGCTCAGCCTTCTTCACAGTCCAACTCTCACATCCATACATGACCACAGGAAAAACCATAGCCTTGACTAGATGGACCTTAGTCGGCAAAGTAATGTCTCTGCTTTTGAATATGATCTCTAGGTTGGCCATAACTTTTCTTCCAAGGACCAAGTGTCTTTTAATTTCATGGCTGCAGTCACCAGCTGCAGTGATTTTGGAGCCCCCCAAAAATAAAGTCTGACACTGTTTCCACTGTTTCCCCAACTATTTCCCATGATGCGATGGGACCAGATGCCATGATCTTAGGTTTCTGAATGTTGAGCTTTGAGCCAACTTTTTCACTCTTCACTTTCACTTTCATCAAGAGGCTGTTTAGTTCCTCTTCACTTTCTGCCAATAAGGGTGGTGTCATCTGCATATCTGAGGTTATTGAGATTTCTCCCAGCAATCTTGATTCCATCTTGTGCTTCTTCCAGCCCAGCGTTTCTCATGAGTACTCTGCATAGAAGTTAAATAAGCAGGGTGACAGTATACAGCCTTGACGTACTCCTTTTCCTATTTGGAACCAGTCGGTTGTTCCATGTCGAGTTCTAACTGCTGCTTCCTGACCTGCATACAGATTTCTCAAGAGGCAGGTCAGGTGGTCTGGTATTCCCATCTCTTTCAGAATTTTCCACAGTTTCTTGTGATCCACACAATGAAAGGCTTTGGCATAGTCAATAAAGCAGAAATAGATGTTTTTCTGGAACTCTCTTGCTTTTTTGATGACCCAGCAGAATTTGGCAATTTGATCTCTGGTTCCTGTTAAGTTTGCTTACCTGTAAAGATTTGATTTTCCATTGAATCTGAATGTGATCCTTGCTAGGAAGAGTAATCTTGGGTGTAGGGCTTTTCTCCTTTTATCACTTAAAGTATCCTGCCACTCCTTTCTGGCCTGCAGAGTTTCTACTGAAAGATCACCTGCTAATAACTTTATGGGGATTCCCTTGTATATTATTTGTTGCTTTTTGCTTGCTACTTTTAACATTTTTCTTTGTGGTTAATTTTTGTTAGTTTGATGAATATGTCTTGTCACATTTCTCCTTGGGTTTATCCTGTATGGGATTCTGCATTTCTTGGACTTGATTATTTCTTTTCCTCTCAGGGAAATTTTCACTTATAATCGCTTCAAAAATTTTCTCAGACCCTTTTTCTTTTCTTCAACTAGGCCCCCTATAATTCAAATGTTGGTGAGTTTAATATTGTCCTAGAGGTCTCTTGAGACTATTCTCAATTCTTTTCATTCTTTTTTCTTTATTCTGCTCTTCAGTAGTTACTTCTACCATTTTATCTTCCAGCTCACTTACTTATCTGTTCTTCTGCCTCAGTTATTCTATTAATAATTTCCTCTAGAGTATTTTTGGGCTTCCCAGGTGGCATTAGTGGTGAAGAACCTGCTTGCCAATGCAGGAGACAAAAGAGATGTGAGTTCAATCCCTGGATTGGGAAGATCCCCTGGAAGAGGGCATGGCAACCCACTCCAGGATTCTTGCCTGAAAAATCCCATTGACAGAGGAGCCTGGTGGGCTATAATCCATAGAGTTACAAAGAGTCAGACATGACTGAAGCGACTTAACTAGACAGTATTTTTAATTTCAGTAATTGTGTTGTTCATCACTATTTATTTTTTATTTCTTCTAGGTCCTTGCTAAATGTGTTAAGAGAATCTTGCATTTTCTCCATTCTGCTTTTGGTATTTTTGGATCATGTTTACTATCATTATTCTGAATTCTTTTTCAGGTAGTTTGCTTATTTCCTCTCTGTTTTGGCAGCTCCATTGTCTGTAGGTCTTGTGGGTTTTTACCTTGTTCCTTCGACTGTGCAGTATTTCTCTGTCTTTTCATTCTGTGTCATTGTGTTGGAGGTCTCCTATCCTCAGGCTATAGGGTCATAGCTCTTGCTTCCAGTCTCTGCCCCTGGTGGGTGAGGTTGGTCCAGTGGCTTGTGTAAGCTTTGCGTTGGGAGGGGCTTGTGCCTGCAGTCTGGTCAGTGGAAGTGAGTTTTTGCCTGTTGATGGGCACGGCTGTGTAAGGTGGTATGTTTTGGGGTATCTGTGGGCAGCCTGCCTGCTGCTGGTTGGGATTGTGTTCCTGTCTTGCTTATTCTTTGGGTGAGGCACCCAGCACTGGGTGCTGCCGACAGTTGAGTGGTGCTGGGTCTTGAATTTGGATGGAGGCTTTTGTGGGAGTTCTCACTGATAATACTGCTTGGAGTCAGGAGTACTCTTATGGTCCCGTGTCCTGGATTCAACACTTCCACCCAGAGGCTAAGGCCCAACTTCTGGTTAGTGAACCAAGACCCCGTAAGCCATTTGTCATGGCAATAAAGGGGATTTAAAAATTAAAAAAAAAATGAACTCCAGACAAAAGGTAAAAGCAAAATTAGATAAGCAGAGACAAAAACAAAAGAACACATACACACACACATGAAAACTAAAACAGAAAGCAGATTACAAGAGAGCAACCTGACGAACAGAAGAAAGCAAAAGTGAAACCCACCAATTAGAGACAAGACTAAAGCACAAAACAGAAAGCAGAACCAAAGCAGAGTGCCAGCTGAGGAGCAAAGCAAAGGGAAAAAAAGACCAAAATGGTAAAAGAAAAAAACAATTCAGAAAAGCTAATGTGAAATAGAAGTATATATAAAAAATATCTGTATATATTAACACAACATCAACAGAAAGAGCCAAAGAAACCCCAAAAAGAAAACAGAAAACAACACAAAATTTAAAAAGACAGTGTAGCAGAAAGCCAAAGTAGAAGTAGAAATATACAAAAGAAGTAAAAAGTATGATTAAAAAAAAGTCCCAAAAGCCTGAATATAAATAATAATAATGAAAACAACAACCACAACATCAGAGAAAAAGGAAGGAAAATAAACCCTAAAAACCCAGAACCAATAGCAGGAGCCTCTCCCCTGCTTCAGCTCCCCCACCCCCAGATGCAGGCCTGGCCCTGTGTGCTCTCCTCCTCCTCCTCCTTTCTTTCATCCTACCCAGTCATGCACAGATCTGTATGGTCCTTTCCTGTGGCCAAGGACTCCTGCTAGTATTCAGCCAGTGTTCTGTGAGAAGTGTTGTGTTTCTAGATGTACTCCTGATGCATCTGTGGAGAGAGATGCACTCCACGTCCATCTACTTTTCCACCATCTTGGTTCTCCCGCTTTTATTTCTTTGATAGAAAGAATATATTGTCATTTCTGGTTTATCACATTTTGCTTCAGTTTCTACAATTATGGATGCATTTGTTGATCCCCTGTGATCAAATGCATTCACATCAAGTATATGTGAAACATATTCTCACTTGAGTTTCCTTGTTTTACCCATGCTGATCTTATGGACTCTTGGTGTTTTTCATTCTAGTATTTCTGTAGCTTGGCTGGGCCTCATCAGCAGCATTGCTGCTGTCCTCTTGTCCATTCAGCCACCTGCCTTTCCAGAGCTACAGGTGACAGAGCTGCAGGCTGAGCCCAGGTCTCCTTACTCTTAATCTAGTGATACTTCCATGATATCACACTGCCTCGGCTCTAGGGACTCAAGTCATTTTCTCTGTGACTTACTCTCAGCCCGTAGCCCGCTTAAGAGTGCTCGACTTTCTTTAAGATGTCAACAAGTTCTCTCAGTAGCTCTGCTCTGGCAGTCCAGCCAGAAAGCAGTAAAACTAGCTGGGCTGCTTTGTATGGCTAGGTCAGGATGACCCAGGCCATGCAGAACCATTCTATACCCATATTTTTCACATAGACACTTAAAAATCTATTAAAAGCTGGCTTTTCGTCTTGGAGTTACAGCTCAGTTACTTGGTGTAGAATCTTGAACACTGGGACTGAATGATTATGTTTGTTGCCTTGAGAAAGTCAGCCTTCGCGTACAGTTTAAATTTTCTGTAAATACTTGTTGCTCTTGTTTAGTCGCAAAGTCATGTCCAACTCTTCTGTGACCCTGTGATCTGTAGCCCGCCAGGCTCTCCTGTCCATGGGATTTCCCAGGCAAGAATACTGGAGTGGGTTGCCATTTCCTTCTCCAGGGAGTCTTCCCAACCCAGGGATCA
This sequence comes from Ovis canadensis, assembly GCF_042477335.2. Classification (NCBI taxonomy): domain Eukaryota; kingdom Metazoa; phylum Chordata; class Mammalia; order Artiodactyla; family Bovidae; genus Ovis; species Ovis canadensis. The sequence goes on along the minus strand of NC_091247.1, from coordinate 131,527,319 downwards.
AACCCATGTCTCTTGCTTGGCAGGTGGATGCTTTACCACTAAGCCACCTGGGAAGCCTGTAAGCAGTCATACATATTTACTAAATGGGGATTGAAATAAAGTTTCAGTAGCAATTGTCATCTATCATTTATTTACCAAGAAAATTTTTGAAAATGGCACTTCAGAGAAAGTGAATGTCTGGATACATAATTCAGTTTCTAATACTAGCAGATCAGAGACCAATTCATAGAGTCGTTATCCATTTCTTTTCCTTTTCTTAGTTATGGAAGATGATTGGGGGAACTAATGTTCTGTTTCCCTAAGTGTAACAAGTAATTATGATTTAACACTCTTAAGTATGGCTTGTATATAGGACAGTGACAAGAGCCATGTCCTGAGAGAGTATATAGATTGTACAAAAAGATATTCTTATAACTCCAGTTTGTTTTTATTTTTTATATTTAGCAAAAGGCTTCATTCTTAATAGATGCCCAGTAATAGTGAGTATTGAACATTTACTACCTATCAGTTACTACCTGAGGACTTTGCATTTATTACCTGCTTAAAACTAAGTATACAGTATGGCTTACATTTGTCAAAATTCAGATTTCATGACATAAAATGCCAGAGACTTTGTGATATAGGATTCTGCATAAGAACAATGTACGGTTCATTTTTTTCCCATAAAATCTCTTAGAGTAAAGCAAGGGTATAAAGTTTTCTGGACAGAGAACATCTTTAACATTATGAATAAATAATTGTTAAATATCAAATTATTTTTTAAAGGCTTCAAACTAATGTCTATGAATCTTTCACAGAGCTAAAAGGCTGTTACTTTTTAAATGTCACTTAGAATAGTGTGAATCAGAATAGAAGTTGTACTGTGTATTATTTAAGATAAGCAAATTTTACTTTGAAATACTAAATTTGATGGATTAAACTTTTTTTTCAAAGCTTTAGGCAAAGTAATACGTGCCTTTGGAAATAATTGAAAACTAGCAACCCCCTTTTTTTGAGGTCAAAATTCCTAATTAAAAGAAGAAAAATATATTATTAGAAAATGTGAAATAAATAGCATCTAGATGATCTAATTTCCCCAGCTTCCTCTATTTTTAGTAACCAGAAGGGTTTCATTTCTGAGTTTGAAGCAACACTGTATTCCTGTGATTTGCATTTTATTGTGTTTTCTATTAGGCTGATTTGAATCACATAATCTCAATCTTCTGAGTGAAATTATTTGATATTTTACAAAAGTCATCCATTTGCCAGTCTTTTCAAAGGCACCACTTGTTTGAAGGTGTGGAATCTTATGGAGTCTTAGACCTTGGGTACCAGCTGACTGCACATAAAAATTACTAATTCCTACACAGTTAGAGCAGAGAAGGCAATGGCACCCCACTCCAGTACTCTTGCCTGGAAAATCCCATGGGCGGAAGAGTCTGGTGGGCTGCAGTCCATAGGGTCGCAAAGAGTCGGACACGACTGAGCGACTTTACTTTCACGCATTGGAGAAGGAAATGGCAACCCACTCCAGTGTTCTTGCCTGGAGAATCCCAGGGACGGGGGAGCCTGGTAGGCTGCCGTCTATGGGGTCGCACAGAGTCGGACACGACTGAAGCGACTTAGCAGCAACACTGTTAGAGGGGGCGATGGGCAGATTGCTTTTAGAGTAAATGAGAGATGTAGGTCACATGAAAGAAGGCAGAAAGCATAAAATCTTCTTCACTGTGTCAGACCCCTCCTCTGTCCTTTCTGCTCATCTAACTGCAGAGCCTTTGTTAATGCTCCTGGCCTGGGCACACTGTCTTAATTAAAACATAAGACAACTTCTTTCTTTTCTAATACAACCCTGTCCACATTGTGCAATGGCACATCACTAATTCACGCTGACTTTGTCTTTTTCAGACTGTCATGAGCTGGGTTACATAGTCCAAACCCCCAGACAAAACCAAACTTTCCTTCTCGAAGGAGGAACTAACTTAAAGTGTGTGCCTGACACTTTTCTTCCCCACCTTTTTGCACATTTTGATGGGAAGACATAGAGCCATTCTAAAGGATGGTGGTAGATCTTGGAGACAGGCTTCAAAACAGCTATTCTAAGAGCGTTGCGGGATATTATTGTAAGAAGGGTTGGCAGTGGTGGTATTCACTCTCTAAGTCACATCCAACTCTTTGCAGCCCTACCTATGGACTGCAGCACGCCAGGCTCTTCTGTTCTCTACTGTCTCCCAGAGTTTGCTCGAATCGATGTCCAGTAAGAAGGGGTTCAGTTCAGTTCAGTCGCTTAGTCCTGTCTGACTCTTTGCGACCCCATGAACCGCAGCACGCCAGGCCTCCCTGTTCATCACCATCTCCCGGAGTTCACTCAGAATCATGTCCATCGAGTCCATGATGCCATTCAGCCATCTCATCCTCGGTCGTCCCCTTCTCCTCGTGCCTCCAATCCCTCCCAGCATCAGAGTCTTTTCCAATGAGTCAACTCTTCGCATGAGGTGGCCAAAGTCCTGGAGTTTCAGCTTTAGCATCATTCCTTCCAAAGAAATCCCAGGGCTGATCTCCTTCAGAATGGACTGGTTGGATCTCCTTGCAGTCCAAGGGACTCTCAAGAGTCTTCTCCAACACCACAGTTCAAAAGCATCAATTCTTCGGCACTCAGCCTTCTTCACAGTCCAACTCTCACATCCATACATGACCACAGGAAAAACCATAGCCTTGAAGTTAATTAAAAAGATTTTGTCAATAATTGTTTTTTTGGTTTCTGATTTCATTATGGCCATTTGAAGTTACCTTAATCACCACATTGCATAGCAAATTCTATATGATATTGAGCAGGAAGGAAAACTTCCTTTAACTTCAACCAAATATTTATATAAAGATATTATGTGGTAGTCTGGCCGCGATTCATAGTTGAAAACTACAAGTGATCAATTTATGACTTGGAGTCTGAGATTGAGTTTTTATTTCAACCTTCTATTAAGGTTGAAACATTGTGTCATTAATTAATGGTTAATAAAACTGACCTCCTCTACCAATTTTGTATTTCAGTTCTAGGTGTGGTATATGTATTGTTTTGTACCTCTGAAAATGTTCTTTAGAGATTATCAATAATAATAATATCTAACACATGCAACATTATTCTAATTGCCTTACATAAACTGTCATTCAGTCTTCCTAAAAACTATAAAGGAAGCACCATTTGTATTCCATGAGAAATTGAGGTCCATGTAAGTTAAACCTTAGAGCTAGCAAGCAGCAACATGAGAATTGCAACCAGTCACTCTGGTTCCATTCTGTACCTATAACTATTTTCATACAGTGCTTCAGTAGAATCGAGATTTAATTTCATCCTGTTAACAAATACTGGACCTCATAGTAGCTTTAGATTATGCAACAGTGGACAGGATGGACATGTTTCTTGCTCTTCAGAATTTTTTAGCTCATGAACGCCTCGCTGTCCAGAACCTCGGCATGGGATGGAATCTGTGAGGGCACCTGTATTAATCCTCCATCATGCATGAATCCCTTGTTCGATGATGGAAAACTCAGCCTCTCATGAGGCAGCTGATTCCCATTTCAAGGCAACTGTAGTTATTGAAGCGTTATTTCCTTTAATAAAAATGGAGAGCTAGAAGGTGCTGTTAATATTCACGGAGATTAGCTTGCAAAGAACTTAACTGTAAGTGTCACTGTCTCAGCATATTTTCTTTGTGGAGAAGACTATAAACTTTTACTTAGTGAGACTTTCCTGCTTCACTTAATGAATGTGGCAGCAACTTGTAGCACAATACAGTAAAATATTGTTGTAGCAAGAATTTCCCAGCTCGTAGAAGCTCAAGGATTTCTCTATGAGAGATGCTGATCGTTTCCATATGATTTCATCTTTTGGAGCAGTTCTTGTTTCAGATGGCAAAAGCAGATTGAATTTTTCATTGGTAAACAATTTCATATCTACACTAGGTGGCAGTAGATAAAAGAAAATAAGGTGTCTGCAGGCACTTTCTGGACAGCTAGCTCACTGTTGAAAGGAAAGCAGGTCGGCCTCAGGTTTCTTATCTTTGCCTCAACTCTGGACCCAGAGCTGACGGGAAGGAGGCTGTGCGTTCTGGTCTGTGCAATGGCCAGAAAAAACCTAGGGAAATAGATGGTCTTGTATGGTTCTGATTCCTTCTTTATTGCAGTATAGGGATTGTTGGGTGTGTACCCCTCTGCCTGTAACACAAGTGGCTGGATAAATGTAAACACTTCACAGTGTTTCCAAAGCTTCAGCTGTACTGATCAGACATGATACTGCTTTTGAAATCATTCCAGTCCTCTTAACCACGGGTTCAGCCCCTATTCCCACAGCCCCTGACTGCTGCAGTGTTCTCACTGTTATATCCCTACTTTATTCTGTATACTGTACGTGTTCCCGCCAGCATAATCTTTCTAACGTGCATTTTAGCCTCCAGTTCTTCTGTGCCTCCCCAGAAGCCTTCACCCCACACAATCTGACCCTTGCCACCCTCTCTGGTGGCCACCTTGTGCAACAGTTTGTGTCAGCATTCTGCCTCTATGCTCGGGGAGGCTCATAACCTCATCTCCGGCCCTCCCTCTCTGCTTTTGTTTTCGTAACTTCTCTAAGGAAGTCATCTTAAGCTCTCTCTGCTCCATGGGAAGCCTTTCTCAGTCAACAGTCCCTTCCTGAGGTTCGCCAGTACACTCACTGTTGGTAGCTTTTGATACCAAGCTCTGCTGTCTTTAGGGGGCTTCCCTTGTAGCTCAGCTGGTAAAGAATCTGGCCTGGAGAAGTCCATGGACTGTGTAGTCCATGGGGTTGCAAAGAGTCAGACACGACTGAGTGCCTTTCACTTCACTTCACTTCTGCTATCTTTGTTGCCCTTTGTTTACTTCTTTATATTCATAATGTTCAGTGTAAATAGTGACCTTGTGGTTTCTTTCCTTTTTTTTTTTCCAAATTCTGAAATAATCTTCCTCCAAAGTAGTCACCACTCTATTATTCCCTTGCTTTTCTTTTAAATTTTACTATATATGTTTGAATCAATGATTAGATATTATTTCATTTTGGATAGTTCTAAACTTTATATAATGGAATCATACTGTGTATATTTTTATATAACCTGCTTTTTTTTTTAACATTAAGATCCTGAGATTTGTTTGTATGGATTCTGAATTCATGCTTCCACATGTTGTTATGCATAGTTGTATTTCATTCATTTTCACTGCTATATAAGATTCCAATGAATTTAAGACAGTAATTCCCATGATTATGTATCTGTTCTACTGTTGATAAACACTGGGGGATTTCTGATTGTGGTTTGTTTCTTGAATTTATTTATTGTATTGACAATTGATTTACAATGTAGTGTTAGTTTCTCCAAGATGGTGGTTCTTGTTTTTGCCATCACAAAAAATGCTCTATAAACAGGGTCAGCACATCACTGAGCTTTCTAGCTTTTGTAATCTGATAGGCAACAAGTGGGATTTTGCTTTACTCTTCCCTTTTCTAATTACTACTAATGTTTCTGAAAATCTCTTCATAGTCTAGATAACTGTTAGGCTTCCTGTGATGTTTTCTTAGGACTTCTGTTCTTTTCACATTGATTTGTAGGTTTTTCGTATATATTTTATTTTTATTTTCGGGGTTTTTTCCTATATATTTTAGATATTTGTCCTTTTCCAGTTCCAAACATACCATCTCCTCCTGTTCATTATCTGATTGTTAACTTTATGGTATCCATTGTGAAACAGAAATGCTTAATATTGGTGTAAACAGGATGGACCTGTTTTTAATTTTTTCGGCCTTATGGCTTTACTTCTGCAGCTTTAGCTTAAGATATCCTTCTCTACCCCATGTCAGAAAGATATTTTTACACATTTACTCCTATTAACTTTGTAGTTTTAACATGCCATTTAGGTTTATAAATTATCTGCTGTCCATCTTTTATGTAGTGTTAGGGATCTATTTAGTGAGCCTGCTTCTCAGGTACAAGTCATCCTTCCTCTACCAATTTGTGGCACCATTCTTATTTTGTATTTGTTTTCCATTTATACAGGGCTTTGCTTCTGAGCTGTTTATGGTATAACTTTCAATAATCTTCTCTAATATCTTTACATGAATTTTATTTTTCCATAAAGGTCTTATGCATCTTGGTTTTTCTCTGATGTATTTTTAACTTTTTATAATGTTATAAATTATGATTTTTAAAAATTTGCATTTTCTGTGTACTAAAGTGCAGACATGTAATTGATTTTATATATCAATTTTGGATCTAGTAAACTCTTGTTAGTTTTAATGATTTAGTGGTAGATTCTTTTGTGATTTCTTTGTAGATAATTATATATGAATAATGAATTTTATTTCTTCTGTTCCAATTCCTACATCTTAATGCTTTTATTTCCTTTTCTTGTCTTACTGAACTGGCTAGGATTTTTTTCTGCATCTTTTAAGGTGGGTCATTTATTTTATTTTTAATAGCCCTTCCTAGGTGAATCCCATTGATTTTCAAATGTAAAAGCAACTTTTTATTCCTGGGATAAATTCAACTTGGTCACAATGATCTTTTCTTATATACTGATAGATTTGATAGGCTAATATTTAAAAATTTTCTATCCATGCTAATATACAAATATATTTTAGAATATATTAGGAAATACCCTCTAGATTGTTACAAATGACATCCAATTTCTTATGGTATAAAAATCTAATATTAGCCTTTTTAATGTACATATGCAGATTAATCCAAAGCTTGATGTAATCGATTTGCAGACCTCCACTCCCCCTGTTGTGGACATCCTTTCTTTTGATTCTACCACAGTAAGTTTCCTTTGGCATTTAAGTGGTATTTAATTGTTTGGCATGATCCATTTTCCTTAAAAAGTATGTGGGAGAAAAAATTATAAAATTGACTAAGTAGCCTAACAGTTTAGAAAAAAACCTTATATGAAAAGTCAACTTACAATGTGTCTAAATTGCCACCAGGGGGAGCAGTACCAGTTTCCAGAAAAGTAGTTTGAGGACCCTGAGGGCAGGAGAATCCATGCTGTCTCATCTCCTGTTAAGGTAGTCCATGTGACATTTCACATGCTCTTAGAGAACAGATTTCCTTTTTTGCTAATTGCCTTTCAGAGGTGCTAAACTTACTTCTCTTCTCCTTAGAAGCTGTAAGAAAAGTAGTCCTTTTCCTTTGTTCATCTCTCTTGATGGATAATCCAAAAATTAAGGTGTATTTGCATACATACAATTTATCAGTGTATCTGAAGTCTTAAAAAATTGAGTTTTAGCCTTTCAATTTGAGTGTGCTTAATCTTTGCAAGGCAGATCATTTCTGCCATCAATTCTATTAGAGCAAAACTAGTCCTAAAAACAAATGGGAGGAATGGCATGGTCTTTGGCAACACTACTGAAACAGTATCAGTATAGTTAAATATTTGGGGTAAATTATTCATATGTGGCCAAAAAAAAAAAAAGGCAAGAAAAACCCTTGACATTACAACATTATAAACTTTCCAGTAGATCTCAAGAATTGTATTTATTGTAGAGGAATTCTGCAGAGAACTAGTCTATCCTGAGTCTATCCTGTGTCAGAAAGAAGTCTGCTTATTAAAGGGTCTTTTAAGGGTGAATTCCATGCAGAAAGACTCCCAGATCAGTCATAAGAAGTTCCAGAGACAGGAAATCAGCTGGAGGGTCAACCTAGGGGCTGGTTGTCAAAGAGAATCCCAAGAATTGTTGGTAAGTTTCCAGGTAGTGCTAGTGGTAAAGAACCCACCTGTCAGTGCAGGACACATAAGAGATGTGGGTTCAGTCCCTGGGTTGGGAAGATTCCCCCGGAGGAGGAAATGACAGCCCACTCCAGTACTCTTGCCTGGAGAATTCCATGGACAGAGGAGCTTGAATGGGCTCTATAGGGTCTATAGGATCACAAAGAGTGGGACACGACTGAAGTGACTTAGCACACATGCACTTAGGACCTCAATCAGGTTTGTGGTCTTATCTCTTACAATGTTTATGTTTATAAAATAAACCTGTGAGCATTCCTGCATTAAGTTATTTACGAGATTAAAAATTAACTAGACATCAAATTCTTGCCACAGTGCTTAGCTTATGGTAGGTACTCAATACATTTATGTTCAATGAATTACTCAAAAGGCCTACTGTTGAAATTTATAAATTCTGATGAGTTGAGTTTTTGCCCCAGTAGTAAGAAGAGCAAAAGATAGGTGGCTTTTGAGATGTGCTGCCTTCTTGTGAGGTAGTTGGTAGACTAAAATTGGATATTTCTGTCCTAGAAGATACAAGTGGAGAAGGCAATGGCAACCCACTCCAGTACTCTTGCCTGGAAAATCCCATGGACAGAAGAGCCTAGTAGGCTGCAGTCCATGGGGTCGCTAGGAGTTGGACACTACTAAGCAACTTCACTTTCACTTTTCACTTTCATGCATTGGAGAAGGAAATGGCAACCCACTCCAGTGTTCTTGCCTGGAAAATCCCAGGGATGGGGGAGCCTGGTGGGCTGCCGTCTCTGGGGTTACACAGAGTCGGACATGACTGAAGCGACTTAGCAGCAGTAGCAGCAGCAGAAGATACAAGAGATCATCAAAAGTCTTTGGTCTGAACTTTGAGACTCACTCTCCTTGCCAGTACCCTTCAAACTTTGCAAAGCCTCATGACCTGAGGAATCCTGGTGTTCTCGATAGTATGCTATGGAGGTGCACATAAATGCCAGCTAGCAAGTGATAGCAGGCTGGCTGTCCCCGGATGGTGTTGCAGAACCATCAAAGTCAAGTGTCTACATTATAACTCAGGAATGCCAGGGCTTCCCTGGTGGCTCAGATGGGTAAAGAATCTGCCTGTGTTGTAGACCTGGGTTTGATCCCTGGATCAGGAAGATGCCCTGGAGAAGACAATGGCTACCCACTCCAGTATTCTTGCCTGGAGAATCCCATGGACAGAGGAGCCCAGTGGGCTACAGTCCATGGGATCATAAAGAGTCAGACACGGCTAAGCAGCTGACTGAGGAATACAGAGTAGGTAGGACCTCAAGAAGACAATTCTTTTTTTTTTTTTCCAAATTGAAGTGTAGTTGATTTATGATGTTGTGTTAATTTCTGCTGTACAGCAAAGTGATTCAGTTATACACATATATACATTTTAAAAATATTCTTTTCCATCATGGTTTATCACAAGGAGGATAGTTTTTTGTTTTACACAGAAACCTGTGTTTTTATCTTTTTATTTTATCCACCCTATACACAATAGTTTGCATCTGCTAACCCCAACCTCCCAATCCATCTCCTTGCCTTGGCCATCACAAGTCTTGTTCTCTATAGGCAAGATAATTTTTACAATAAACATGTAGTGGTGTTCGCAATTGTGTTACAAAACAGTATAAATAAGACTGAAGAGTGCACTTGTTATCTGCATAAGGGATAATGTTAGATTGAATCATATGATATTGCCATTTGTAGGCAAAAGCAATCTAATATCTGTGATTTCCCGTGGGTCAGCCCAACATACAAGTCTTAAAAGGAAGATTCCACTGTTACTTTGAGTTGTGTGCTCGATGCTATGTAAAAATAAAATAAACAAGAAAACAGAAAACAAAAACTCAACTTGTTATAAATTGGATTGGAATTAAGCTAATGAGATCCTACCTAAAATCTGGAAGATAGCTGCTGGTCTCCCAGCAAGACAAAGAATCCTGATTTTATTTCTCTTACTAACTTTTTCTGAAGACACAGATGCTCATGAAGCATTTAGATTTTTATACAGAGTATCTTTAAAGAGCTTTCCTTTAAATTTTCAGTGTATCTTTCTTTTAGCTTATTGATAGATAAGAGGTTAGAAAACTAAAGTGAAATCACTGTAATTGTTTGCCTTTCCATTAATTTTGTGGTATGTGTTAATCGCTCAGTTGTATCCAACTCTTTGCGATCCCATGAACTCGATACAATCCCATGGACTGTAGCCCACCAGGCTCTTCTGTCCGTGGAATTCTCCAGGCAAGAATACTGGAGTGGGTTGCCATTCCCTTCTCCAGGGGATCTTCCCAACACAGGGACTGAACCTGGGTCTTCTGCACTGCAGGCAGATTCTTTACCATCTGAGTTACCAGGGAAGCCCACTAAGTTCGTGGTAAATATTTCTTAATCTGTCATCTCCTCTACGTATTGGCTGCTTTTCTTTTGCTTCTGCACAACAAGCATAATTGTAAAGGATATTTGTTTCTATTCTGGCATAAAGCACTAGTGTGGTGTGAACTTTGCATGTGATTATAATTTAAAAACCCAGAGAAATGTTGGAAGCAAAAAAAGCAGTATTTAAAGGTGGGTTTTGTTATTGTGGTTACTATTTATTTTGGAGATTTGTTTAGTTTTTGCAGACTGGAAGAACATTTCTTTAGAAATTCATTTTCATCAAGATGAGATATAAAAAGATTACTGTTTAAAACTTAATTTGTGAAATTTATTAATAGGATAAAAGCAGACATTTTATGATATAAGAAATAATTGGCTCTCTTCCTATTTTGACTTGATTTAATATTACATTCAGGCAGATTTCTAGATCTTAGTGTATTGATATCTGTGCTCTGATGCCTTCTTACAACAGAGAAGAAATTATGGGATACAGTGTAACAGCTGGTATCTTTGTGGCTTGCACTTGTGTCTCTAATGCCAGGCAGGAAATTTGATAACAATATTTCAGGATCAAAATAAGCTGTTCCCAATCTGCATTTTTAAAGCTCTGTTGATTAAAAAAAAAAATGTTTCTGTAAAGGCTGTCACACAGACATAGTTTAAAAATGATCTCAAACTTCTGAATCTTAATCTAATTACATTGTCACTTGTTAAATACTGATCTTCTGAAGATTATTTAGTTCAAGATTCTCATTGTGTATTTTAATGTTTTCATTTATTCTTTTAGAAATAGACCAAGATTTTGTCATCAAAATTGTACAGAGCCATTCAACATTAGATTGACATGTGGTGTGGCTACATCCTCAGCCCCTCTCCTCACTAGGCAAGCAAGACAGGGATTTCTCTGTTGTTGTTGTCCAGTCACTCAGTTATGTCCAACTCTGTGACCCCTTGGACTGCAGCACACAAGGCTTCCCTGTCCTTCACCATCTCCTGGAGTTTGCTCAAACTTATGTGCACTGAGTTGGTGATGCCATCCATACCTCTCATCCTGTCACCCCCTTCTCCTCTTGCCTTCAATCTTTCCCAGCATCAGGGTCTTTTCCAATGAGTCAGCTCTTCGCATCAGGTGGCCAAAGTATTGGAGCTTCAGCATCAGTCCTTGCAATGAATATTCAGAGTTGATTTCCTTTAAGATTGACTGGTTTGATCTCCTTGCTGTCCAAGGGACTCTCAAGAATCTTTCTGGCACCACAGTTTGAAAGCATCAGTTCTTTGGTGCTCAGCCTTCTTTATGGTCCAGATCTCACATCCATACATGACTACTGGAAAAACCATAGCTTTGATTATATGGACCTTTCTGCCAAAGTGATGTCTCGCTTAAAAAAAAACAACCAAGAACTACATTTTTATTTTACTTTATTTATTTGGCTGTGAAATGCAACATATGGGATTCTAGTTCTCTAATCAAGGATTGAACTCACACCCCCTGCATTAGAAGCTCAAAGTCCCAGCCACTGACCTTCCAGGGAAGCCCAGTGTCTCTGGTTTTTAATATGCTGTTTAGGTTTGTCATAGCTTTCTTTCAAGGAGCAATTGTCTATATAAAGTGGCATTTCTTAAAAATACTAAGCAAAATATACTTCAAATACTAAGATTACTAAAATTGTTATTTTTAGATAAACTACATTCCTAGGTTTTGATTTATTTTATTATTATTTTTCCAGCAAATGACCACAATAGAATTGTCAATCTTGCTCATGTTCCATTGATTGACCATCAAAATAATGGACTCTTCTCAGAGAACTGCATTTCTCCTTTTTACTCTGGGAACTGTACAGAGTATGAATGTAATATATATGTCTTTCTTTAGAATTAGGGACAATTTCCAGGTTAAATTTATTTAAATAACTGAGAACTGACAGTTGCATTACAGGAGAAAATCAAAGTCTACAGTCTCTTTTTCTTGCTCCATCAGTCAAAATATTTAAAGCCAAACTGCATGGAGGCATCACATGATATCCTGAAGACAGGATGTCAAGGTTTCTGCCTGACCTCAAGAAACTTATAACCTAGGTAGAGAGAAAACACAGTATAAGTGTCAGTTTCAAAATTCTAGATGCCAAGAGTGCATGCTAAGTTGCTTTAGTTGTGTCCAGCTCTTTATGACCTATGGACTGTAGCCCACTAGGCTCCTCTTTAGGCAAGAATACTGGATTGGGTTGCCATGCCCTCCTCCAGAGGATCTTCCCGACCCGGGGATTGAACCCGCGTCTCTTCCATCTCCTACATTGTCATGCAGGTTCTTTACCAGTAGTGCCACCTGGGAAGTCCAGATGCCAAGGGTATATGATTGTCAAATGAAAGATTATTAACAGAAGGATTCAGGAAAAGGTCATGAATGGGCTAGAGGAAAGAAGACGACGCCTCTTAAAGAAAAAAAAAACCTTTGACCAGGTCTTGACCTGAGTGGAGATGGCTAGAATTTTGATAGGGACATTCCAGATGGGGAGAGCAAGGTATAAGTAGGTGCTTCAGAAGTGACTGAAAATGTGACACGTACCACGGTAAGGCAAGAGCGTCCGTCTCATCTGGAGTCTCTGACATTGCCTAACTCATGGGCTGGCAGATGTGGGAGAATGCCAAGAGCATCCCTGCCCGCACAGTTTTAGCTCTCAATCCACACTTCCTGAGTAACAAAAGGTGCCTGTACCAGGGAAGCCTGCATTATATTCTAGAGGGGGAGAAAAGCAATTCACAGATTTAAAAAACAGACCATGTAATATAGTAGACAGAAACAGTGCAAAGGTGTAGATAGCCCTGAACTCACGGAGGAAGAGGGGTGCGTTTAGATAGTGTGCTCAGGACAGGAGTCACGGGAAAGGTGAGGTTTGTGGAAGGAACTGAAGGAATGCGGTGAACAGATCAGAAGCATATGTGGGGAGGCACTCCAGGCCAGTGGGCGCAGTGATAGAAGGCCAGACTGAGAGTAAGGAGGATCCACCACCCGGGGTGGGCTTCCTTCAGAGAAAGAGGCATGGCTGACAGGTGTGTCGCAGCTTCACTCTGGCCAGTGTGCTGAGAATCAGCTGGCAAAGGTGGTGGTGGTGGTGTTTAGTAGCTCAGTCGGGTCCGACTCTTTGCGACCCCGTGGACTGCAGCACGACAGCCTTCCCCATCTCCTGGAGTTTGCTTAAACTCATGTCCATTGAGTCGGTGATGCCATCCAACCATCTCATCCTCTGTCTCCCCCTTCTCCTCTTTGCCCTCAATCTTTCCCAGCATTACGGTCTTTTTCAGTGAGTCAGCTCTTCACATCAGGTGGCCAAAGTACTGGGAAAAGGAAGTGGAGGAGAGCAAAGAGACCAGTTTGGAAGCTTATGAAATCATCAGACAGGAGGCAGTAGTTGCTTGATCCAGAGTGCAGAGGAGGTGGTTTTAAGTGATCTGATTCTGAATGTATTGATATTTTGAAGGCAGAGCCAAGAGGATTTCCTGACAGATTGGATGTCAGCTGTGGGATTCCCTATCTCCTGTCTCCAGGGATAGTAAGGTGCAGCCCTGAGTAATCTCCGGGTGGCCGAGATTATCTCCCGGTTCAGCATCATTTTACCAGCAGAGTTGCTGAGAGAAAAAAGACCTTTGATTTTCCTATCTTCTTTTCTGGGATCAAGAAAGTGGTCAGCTGAATCAAAGCAAGAGATACTGTACTGTTTCTCTGACTTGGAGGACAATGGTGAAATATTCTCTTCCTTCCAAGGTGTCCTTTAGATTTGCATTTTTTAGCAAAGTTCATTGATTTCCCCTTCTGGAAGGATGGTCACATCAGCCTACTTTTATTTATTTATTTTTTTAAAATCTTTATTTATCTGGCTGCATAGAGTCTTAGTTGTGGCACGTGGGAACTAGTTCCCTGACCAGGGATCAAACCCAGCCCCCCTGTATCTTGAGCACAGAGTTTTAGCCACTGGACCACCAGGGAATTCCCCAGCCTACTTTTAGGAAGAAAAAAAGTTAATCCAATTTCATGGAGGTTGTCATATGGTGCATGCTATCTGAAAAATACTGATGTATTGATAAAATGAAAGGACAGACAAAGAGTAAACTTGCCAATGCAGAGAGGATATCTCCATGGATGTTGTGGCAACAGTTCATCCTGGTTACCAGACAACATTGCATAACTAGTTCAGAGTTATTCCAGTTCCTAACTGCTTATGTAAGCAAAGATTTGGAAAGGCTTATTTGAAAGAATAGTGTATGCAAACCTAAAAGTCTCAAAACTAAAATTTGTCATTTGGAAAGTGTAAATTGGCAATACGCAATGTTTTGTCCCCAAATACCCCATTTACCTTTCCAGGAAAACCAGTGAAAATCATGTTGCACAAAGCTTCTGCTTACACTGCTTTTCTGTATGATAACATTCCTGGCTTATCATATTTAATAGCTTCTAAAGTTAGGGGTAGGTGAAGTTCTTTTTTAAGTGTTTAAACTTTGCAATCGTTTGTAAGGTAGCATTTGACTTGTTAGTTTAGTGCATATGATTTCCAAAACTAGATAAGTTTGTATATTTCTTGTTGGTACTTACCAAGCTTTAGGAAAAGGCATTTTTATGGGATCTTTAGGCACTGGTTCAGTGGCCCTCGATATTTTTCTCCTGCCCCCACTCTTAAGTGTTTGAAAGAAAATGAACATAAGCATTTGTAAAACCCAGCTCTGGACTTGACACAGAGGTGCTTTCCACAATTTAGCCTCATGTTATTAAGACATTTAGTCTTAATTTCAAATGACAGTGAATATGTCAAGTGAGATACAGTAATACTTTTTTTTTAATTCAGTGTCTCAAAAAGTTGTGTAACTATTAGATATTAGGAGTAAAACTTGAATTCTTATCAGAGTTGAGAAATAATTTTAAAACCTCACTCTTTGAAACTAAAAGAAATAATTAAATTGTCAAAGCATTAAAAAAAAAAAGTCACACATAGTAACTAACAGAAGTAAATAAGAAAAAATACAGTTCCATAAATCTCTTACCCTTTAGAATAGAAAACTTTTTTTTGTTTTTTCAGATACAAGTTATTTTAGAGAAAACATTAGAGAGAATGAGACTGTTTTCAAGTTAGTTTTCCTTGCTTGGGTACATCATGACCCATATGTTATAAGAACTACCAACAGTTGTAAATGAGATAACTGACCTTTAAAAAAAAAGTGTGTTTGGGGATTATGGAAAAAAGCAACCAACTAAAACTTTTTAGTCTGTTAAAGGAACGTGGCTTTTTTAAAAAGCTGATGTACTAAGTACCACTGTAAAGAGAGAATAATAGTGTGGGTCAGAGGCTTTTTTTTTTCTCCAGATAAAATGTACTTTTTGGTCAAAATCATAATAATCATAAGTCCCTAAGTGTTTAACTTAGCTGTCTGTTAAGGATTTACTAATTTGAGCTTCACTCCCTTCAAGTTTCAAGGTCACAGAGAAAGAAAGCTTACATTGTTTCCTTTTGCCAAAAATTTTATACTAATTAAAATTTTAGGCTTAGTCCTAGTTAAAAATTTGTGCAATAAAACTGGTCTTTATAACCTGTTGACAAAAGTGGTTTAGGACTTAAACTTTTCTATGTGAAATGGAGAGACAGAGAATTTTATAAACCTTGCTCTTTGGGAGCCCAACAGAGTAAATACCGTTTTGAATTTCCTTTAGAAAATGAGCACATTGCTGGGAACTGGAGGTGTTAAAATTCCAGGTATCATTTCTGCCTTCCAGCTTCCTGAGCGCCTGTGTTTCTAAACTGCCGCACTCGGGGCTGCCCCGGGCCTGGGAATCTAAGCCGCGTCCCCAGTTCCCACAGCTGAGGCCGAGGCATGCTGAAAATGCCCGACAGCCTCAGCCCACACATCCAGTAACAGCTGGTTCCTTCCTCTTCCTGGGGAAGAGCAACATCCTCTGAGAAGAGGAGAAACGCACGCTGCGGAATGCAGGAACCGCAGTGGGCTTTTCACACAGGAAACGACCGCCAAGTGCTGTCCCCTGGACGGTCGGCCCCTAACCCGCTTCCTGCTGAGCCGGAGGGAGGTGCGCGCCGGGGCTGCGCGCAGGCGGGTCCGGGAGCGTTGTGTGGGAAACAGGCCTCACTCTCAGCTGTCGTGTCGGACACCCGACGGCTTTTGAGTTATTCGGGGCTGCTTATTCAGTGAAGCTAGTTGCTTCTGCTCCTTTCTTTATTTAGCCACCCGACAGCTAATTATTTGGTGGAGGTAGTCCACAAGTCTGCTGAAATCGATTTTTTCCCGTTCTTTGTGCTTTATGACGTCAGGTGATGTAAACTATTAACATATTAGGATTTAAGACAGATTAAATCCCCATGGCCTGAGTGAGCTGGCAGCTGATGCTCACTGCTGGTTCTTGCCTAGTTCTGTGTCTTTCAGTCTCCCGGCTTTTCCTTTCTGAGACAGTCAGGCCTCAGTAGAAGATGGCATGCTCTGTGCGCCGTCATACGTCCTCGACCATGCAGAAAACTGCTTCACACCAACCAGCCCATCAGCCCCTATAACTTAAAAATTACGATTGACTTGAAATGACTTTTACAACTGATTAATATTCTGGTATCATTTGACTTCCTTCTTTTTTTTTTTTTTCTAATTCCTACAGTATTTTCTTTTTCCTTTAGTTGAAATAATGATAGTCACTATAAAGCCCAACTTTTAATATCATATGTGCTTTTTAAACTGCTTTCCAGATAGATCACTACAGAATTTTGGTGGGTTTCAGCATTTATGGTGGCAAAATTGTTTAAAGTTTTCATGTATTTGTTTGGATTGGTTTACTGAAGCACATAAGAGTTATTTGTTTGTTTTAAGTTGAAGGAGAGATCGAGAAGGAATGCCAGGCATTTCCTCTTCCGTTCAGAATGTCCTTTTAATGAACATTCCTCTTCCCTCCTATGAACAAACCATCTCAGCTCAGCAAGGGGCCTCTGAATGTCTAACTTTCTAACAAACCAGCTTCTTTGCTTTGTTCCTTCATCTCCAAGTGGGGCTTGCTTCATGCATTTACTATTTCTGCTCACCTCTATGCTCCCTTTTAGCCTTTGCAGACTTCCAAACCTGTCCATCTGGGCTCCCTATATTAAATTCTCTGTTAAAATAGCTGTTGTGGTTTCTGTTTTCCTGCTGCGTTCTGAATGATCATACATAAATTATAAGATGTACAGAAAAAAAAAAACCTTAAAGGGTATTTATGTCAGCGTTACTGAAAACAACAGCAACAAAAAATGGACACAAATCAAACAAATATCCTTTAAGAGAGTATTAGTTAAATAAAAGCATATTATGTCAAGTGATAGAATATTATATATCCATACCATGTTTAACAACAACTAAATGTGTGTGTGTGACTCTGGATGTGATTCTGGGATGATGGAAAAAATTACTGTATAGAACATCATTATGACAGTTGACAAAAATTGAGTCTGGGCTTTCCCTCCTTGGCAGGACTTTGTAGTTACTTTTCTTTTACTTCAGGGACCTTCTGAGGTCCTCAACCTCACCCTGTAACTTATTTTAATTTTTTTGTTTGTTCTTTTGTTTTTCTTCTTTTTTTAAGGCAGAGTATTCTTTGTGGCAAGAATTGTGTGTGCCTAAGGTGTTACTGCTATTCTTTCTGGTACAGATATAATTTCCTGTGTAGAGTAGGTGAAAATGTCAGTGTCCATTAGATTTGGTTACAGTGTGAATTTTATAAAGTGAGTATCATTTTCCATTGACTTTTTTTTTTAACTGAGCTATGTTTTCTTGGTAAATATTCTGTTCATTGGGCTAGAAATCTTATGAACAAGGCTCAAAAGCTTGCTCAAACCCGTAATATTTGGGGTTTCTTTCTAGTGGTTTGAGGCACTTGTACAGCTATGCACCTGTTTGTAGAACCCAGACTGTCTCCTCCAACCTTCCTTTCTCTCTTGCTGCTGCTATTGCTCAGATCAGAACTACCCACAGTTACAGGGATCCAGTCCCCCCAAGCTCACGGCTCCTTAGACTCAGTTCCCATCTCGTCTTGGGAGTAATTATGTCCTGTTAGTGTTAAACCTTGTCCCCATAGGTGAAATGTGAAAAGACATCTCCTAATTCACTTGGAAATTTCTTCTTTGACGCTACAGGTTCAGTACAATGAATCTGTGCCCTGTTTTGCCCATTCTTTAAGGTTGATATTATGTGAAATAAATTCATGTTAAATGACATCGAGCATTAGACAAAGTACCAGAGTAAATGTTATTCTAAACTCAGAAAAGTACATTTTAGGGATAATAATCGTTTAATGAAATTTCAGGATGAAAAATAATTACTCATTTTAAGCATTCTTTTAAGATAAAGTGAAGACAGTTGTGTGCTTTAGAAAATCAGTTGGAACTTTGAAGGATTTGACTAAGAAATTCAGTCTTCCAGATTTGTACTTTTAGAAAATTCTGTGTACTCTCTATAAAATTCAGTACCCAATAAAATTACAGGAAAAAATTCAAGTTGTTAAAACTATTTAAAAACTTCTTTCTTTTTCAAGAAATAGTTTATATATATTCTGTGATTTATAAATGCCATAAGGCTATAGCTGTTTTACATTTTGGCCACTCATTTATCATAGAGTCACACCATCTTCCTCCTACCTCCGGGAAAACAGCTTCTGTCTGACATACAATTAAATGACATGAAAAATTTTAAGCAAATATGATGTTTTTTTAAAAATCACCATTTAAAAAATTGAGTATACTTATAGGTTCATCAAACAGAATTGGAAAAGAAAAATTCTATTTAAAGATAAATTATCTCTTCCCTGAAGTATACTTGAAACATTTTATTTAAAGAGCAACAGTCTTTCCCAAGATATTACATGATTAATATTTTAATCAAGCATTAAGGTCTTATTATTTCTGTTACTATGTGCAATGACTATTTTTATGTACTTATTAGTTGAGAGAAATGAAATTCCTGGGATTTATCTCAAACTATGTTTTATTTGTTTATTTTTAGTTTTGCTTTGGCACTTTTTCCAGGCAGTTCTCTTGGCAACAGTAGCAATGCTTCTGGTTGTCATGTTTTATGCAATTAAACTCTCCCATTATATTCCACTTCAAAACTTATTTCATGTAAGTGTTCTAGTAGCTGTTGTATCCAGCTATTAACCTATATAATTACTTTCTACAGTATTTTTAATCAAAATTATTTTCCTAAATGTAAAAAAAAAAAAAAAGGATTTTTTTGAGAATCTAACAATGAATTTTGAATGGAAAAAATTCAGAATGTACTGAAAGTTATTGTCAGTGCCAGAGAGAGAGGAAGGAGACTTGGATCTGACCACATTAACCAGGATTTACATTTTTTCCTCTGCTTCTCATATACCTAGCACAAGAAAATCTGGAGCACTAGTAGACTGTGTGTATGGAGGATATGGCCAACCAGCTTGTTGGTGTAGAAAAACCAGTACATATGGAATTACTCTTCTGCCATAGCTCTGCAGACCCTAGATGAGTGAGTCTTGGCAGGAATAGAAAATCTTACAGGCTACTAACCACACATGAGCTGTATTTCTGTAGGAGCTGAGCTCAGAGTGGTGAACCTTGTGGTGTGTAGCATCCTGAAGGGAATGACTCAGCCTAAGTCGGGGGCTGGCTCAACAGACATTGTTCATTCATTTTTCAAAAACGAACATGCCAGGAACTCACTAGGAATAGGGGGTGGAGGGGGAGGAGGATGGATATAGGTTATTATGATAAGCCAAAGCTATCATGGAAAGTTACATGATACAGCAAAAGTAGGAACTGTGCATTTGATTGAGTCAGGAGTGTAAGTGAGATAGAATCAGAGAAAGTTTCCCTGAAAAAGTTGTTGGAGCTGAGATATAAAACCTTGCTATTCAAAACATGGTCCATGGTGTATTTGATCATCACCTGGGAGCATCTTAGACCTATGCAGAGTCTTGGGTTCCATCCCAGGCCTATTGAGTCAGACTCTGCATGGTACAATCCCCAGGTGACTTATGTGTACATTGAAATTTGAGAAGTGCTGGTCTAAAGATTTAGTAAGAGTTGATGTGAGGACATTAAGGACTACAGGCATGTTCTAGGCCGAGGGTGTTGTACATGCAGAGACTTTTGGGGACCTTGGTATGCTCTAGGGACTGAAAAGATGGCTGGAGCGAAGGGATGGGTGGGAGAATGTGGTGTCTGGGCAACCAAGAGAGGGGTGTTTCCAAGAAGATAGGAGTGTCAACATTGCTGAAAACTAAGAGAAGAATGTTTTAAATGATGAATTTGGCAGAAGTCTTTGATTACCTTTTGGAAAACATTTCAGTGGACTAATACAGGTGCAAGCCAGTATGAAGTGGATTGAACAGTGAGTAGAGGGGGCAGGGTGAGCAAAGAAACAGCTCAGTTCAGTTCAGTTCACTTGCTCAGTCATGTCCGACTCTTTGCAACCCCATGGACTGCAGTGCACCAGGCTTCCCTGTCTATCACCAACTCCCGGAGCTTATTCAAACTCATGTCCATTGCGTCGGTGTTGCCATCTAACCATCTCATCCTCTGTCATCCCCTTCTCCTCCCACCTTCAACCTTTCCCAGTATCAGGGTCTTTTCCAATGAGTCAGTTCTTCACACAGGTGGCCAAAGTACTGGAGTTTCAGCTTCAGCATCAGTCTTTCCAATGGATAGTCAGGACTGATTTCCTTTAGCATGGACTAGTTGGATCACCTTCTTGTCCAAGGGACTCTCAAGAGTCTTCTCCAACACCACATTTCAAAAGCATCAATTCTTTGGCACTCAGCCTTCTTTATAGTTCAAATCTCACATTCATACATGACTACTGGAAAATCCATAGCTTTGACTAGACAGACCTTTGTTGGCAAAGTAATGTCTTTTTTAATAAGCTGTCTAGGTTGGCCATAACTTTTCTTTCGAGGAGCAAGCATCTTTTAATTTCATGGCTGCAGTCACCATCTGCAGTGATTTTAGAGCCCAAAAAGTAAAGTTTGTCACTGTTTCAATTGTTTCCTCATCTGTTTGCCATGAAGTGATGGGACCAGATGCCATGATCTTGGTTTTCTGAATGTTCAGAAAACATTCAGAAGGAGACAGCTAGAATATATTAATTTTTTACTCAATATATGTGTTGTGCATCTATTATATACCAAGCAATGAGAATACGCAGATGAAAGACAGTCCAGTAATAGTGATAAATACCTATGGGAGGTATGCTATGGGAGTACATCAGTAGAGTGGTTAAATAAGAAGTGTGAGTGTGTACATGTGTGTAAGTGCTAGAAAATTAGAGTGTGTGTGCTCAGTTGTATCTGACTTTTTGCGGCCCCATGGACTATAGCCCGCCAGTCTCTGTCCATGTGATTTCCCAGGCAAGAATACTGGAATGGATTGCCATTTCCTCCTCTGGGGGTCTTCCTGACCCAGGGATCGAACCCGTATCTCCTGCATCGGCAGGTCGATTCTTTACCATTGATATACCAGAGAAGCCCAGAAAATTAGGGTGGGGGACAGAAAACTTAAATCAGAGATAACTTCCCAGAATAGGTTGAAATTTGAGCTGATTCTTTAAGGATTTGCCTGCTGTTATGGAAAACACACAGTTCAGTATGTGTATGGGTGAGAAGGCTTGAAAGGGGATGGCGAATTCAGGGAACCATGAACATTCCTGTTTGGCTGTGGGGAACAGTAGCCGACTCTTGGGGCTGAGGAATAGCATGAGATGAGTCAGGAGACAAAAGATGAGGGTGGATCATGAATGATCTTGAATGCCATTTGAAGGTGTTTGGATTCACCCTAATAATTTTTGGCAAACCGCTGAAAAATTTAAAGCAGGAGAGTGGCAAGAGCAACTTTGGGTTTTAGGACAGTTACTCTAGAGATATGGTAAAGGAGAGGTTAGAGGGAGGTGAGACTGGAGGCATGAACATTAGGAGGCAAGTGCAATAGTGACCCAGATGCCGGGTGGGATTTGTTTGATCTCCAGCAGTAACTTGGAGGGGAATAAAGATAGGACTGACCATGAGAAAGACTGACTGAAGAGAAAGAGTTAAAACTCTGTTTACTGATTAGACAAGGGGGAGAGGCAGGAGTATAGAAAATCTCCCAAGTGTGAAGCTCCTAGGTGGGGGATGGCACTGAGAGCCAGGGCTTGGGTGTGGAGGATCCAGGCAGAAGTACAGATCTAAGAACCTTGAACTGAGTAAGTAAGGTCCCACGGGATGATCCCTGAACTGGCTCTCCATACCAAATACGGTAAAGATTTTGATAGATGATCGGCAGTAATCTTATCTCATTCATCCGGAGGAGTCATTAGACAGCTGTTTGAATAATGCTGATTATTTGGTAAATACTGTAACTGAAACATAAAGCAGATAAAGTGGGTTGCATTTAATGGTGATAAGTACCTCGTGCTCTGATGGTGTCGTGGCTTCCTCTTTAAGAACTTCCTGCTTACTCCTCTGGGTATGTGTTTCGTGCGAATAAATTTTCATGATTCTTAACCACTCTTTTTATAAAGTTACTGAATCTAGTTCATATTCTCTTTGACTCATGATGGTGTTAAAAATATTCTTGAACTTTATGGTATATTTGAATATGAATTCTCCTGGACCATTTTCCCCATGGTAATTTGTTAAAAATACAGTCATTTTCAAAATGACTTAAATTGCTTTAAATTGAGGTATAGTTTATTTATGATATTGTGTTAGTTTCTGGTGTACAGCAAAGTGATATATTTACATATTATATATTTTTTCAGATTCTTTTCCCTTATAGGTTATTTAAAAATATTGAGTATAGTTCTCTGTACTGTACAGTAGGTCCTTCTCAGTTATCAAGTCATGGTTGTTATCCTTTGGCTTCTGAGTTTCTTCTACCAGAAAAATGAGGAGCAAAACACCCATACCTTTCTACACTATAAACATATAAAAATGTAGAAAAGAAAAATATAGTATGTCTATCAAACTAATACATGGCATCTTCAGTTATTTATAATGAAGTGTTTGTTACTGATTTTCTACTTGTAAGCTTCTGTCCTGAATGCCAGAGACATGGGTTTGATCCCTGTGTCAGGAGGATCCCCTGGAGTAGGAGGTGGCAACCTGCTCCAGTATTCTTGCCTGGAAAAGTCCATGGACAGAAAAGCCTGGTGGGCTACAGTCCATGGGGTCACAAAGAATTGGACACAACTGAATGACTGCGCACACACACATTCATCTGTTTATTCAATTGCCACCAGCCCTTAGATAGCCTATTAATTAGAGAAACCAGACAGGAGAATTTTTTAACCTTTGAATATAATGGATAGAAAATTATCTTCATTCAGCAGATTTCATTAATTATTTTATGTATGCCTTATACAGGCAGCACTCACCATATTGTCAGCTATCTAAAAGAAGACGAGGTATGACTTCTGTCTTCTGCTGCTGCTGCTGCTGCTAAGTTGCTTCAGTCGTGTCCGACTCTGTGCAGCCCCACAGACGGCAGCCCACCACCCGTCCCTGGGATTCTCCAGGCAAGAACACTGGAGTGGGTTGCCATCTAGAAAGGTACAGTTCAGATTTTAGTGGAAGCAGGGGAGGACACAATATGATAATATTGATAATGATAGGTCATTGATTATAGACTATAGATTAAACTCTTTACCAATATTCTCACAGCCACCATATAATATAGCCCAATAAAATTTCTTCATTTTACAGATGAGGAAACTAAGGCTAAAAGAGGCCAAGGAATTTGTCCAAGATCACACAGTCAGTACACAGAAAAGACTAAACCCAAGTCTGTGTGACTTGATGCCTCACTCATATAGTGCCATATTATATGTTAGCATGGATAATTACACAGTATTACAAATAGCAGAAATGGAAGGAAGATGACAATTGCCTTTAAGAAACAAAATTTGAATTTTTATAGAGATTTAGAACAGGGACAAATTGCATCTATTTGGGAAAGATGAGAAATGACTTCATTAATTTGCAAATGCAAATTAAAATCAACTAATATAAAGTGCACTGTGTATACCGAGATCACATAGAAAGCTTTCACTCTGTTTTTTGAATGATATAATGAATAATAAATAAAACAGTGGTTCTCAGTACCCAGCTGTGAATATACATTCCTGTTACAATCACAGTTGTCATTAATCATACTAGAATGTTCACATTATGCTAGCTGGTGAGTAGAACCATAAATAAATATAATATTTGCCCTCTAAAAGATGTTCTGTAAAGCTTGCCAGTTTTCTGAATGTAGCTTTGTTAAATGATTGGATGAATTCCTGCCTTAAAATTGCTTCTTTATAGTATTAAAACACAGTGAGGAAGCTAGTCGTATTCAAGTGAGCAAAGCATGAAACATGAGTTATTTTATGTATACAATTAAAACATGACTTTTTACACACAGCTTACTTCTCCTGAACTTGGCACTTGAAGAGTTTTAAGGAATAGTAGATAAGCTTGTAAAAAAATGTCAAGGGATGGCATTATTTATATCAGGGAGTCAGCAAGCCCAGGAAATAATTTTTCAGAAATTTAAATAATCTAAGTAATCCTTTTGATTCTGTGGTGATTTTATGTTTCAAAAACAATGAGGATAGTTATTTGAGGAGTACATTTGGCTTGTTAGTTTGGTTGGTCCTCTGTGTATATTACCATGATACTAAAGTGGTGGTGGTGTATTTGCTTTTGCAGCACATATACTAAAATTCAAAAGATACAGAAAATACTAGAGTGGCCTCCACAAGAGGATAACATGAATTTATTAAATGTGCCATGTGTTTGGAATATTTTATTTGTAGATAGGGAGGCTCAAGGTCATAAAGATGTTGCTACTGCTAAGTCGCTTCAGTTGTGTCTGACTCTGTGCGACCCCATAGACGGTAGCCCACCAGGCTCCCCCGTCCCTGAGATTCTCCAGGCAAGAACACTGGAGTGGGTTGCCATTTCCTTCTCCAATGCATGAAAGTGAGAAGTGAAAGTGAAGTTGCTCAGTCATGTCTGACTCTTAGCGACCCCATGGACTGCAGCCCACTAGGCTCCTCCGTCCATGGGATTTTCCAGGCAAGAGTACTGGAGTGGGGTGCCATTGCCTTTTCCGCATAAAGATGTTCAGTCTGTTCAGTTCAGTTCAGTCCAGTTCAGTCGCTCAGTCGTGTTCAGCTCTTTGCGACCCCATGAACTGCAGCATGCCAGGCCTCCCTGTCCATCACCAACTCCCGGAGTTCACTCAGACTCACGTCCATCGAGTCAGTGATGCCATCCAGCCATCTCATCCTCGGTCCTCCCCTTCTCCTCCTGCCCCCAATCCCTCCCAACATCAAAGTCTTTTCCAATGAGTCTACTCTTTGCATGAGGTGGCCAAAGTACTGGAGCTTCAGCTTTAGCATCATTTCTTCTAAAGAAATCCCAGGGCTGATCTTCAGAATGGACTGGTTGGATCTCCTTGCAGTCCAAGGGACTCTCAAGAGTCTTCTCCAACACCATAGTTCAAAAGCGTCAATTCTTCGGCGCTCAGCCTTCTTCACAATCCAACTCTCACATCCATACCTGACGACTGGAAAAACCATAGCCTTGACTAGATGGACCTTAGTTGGCAAAGTAATGCCTCTGCTTTTGAATATGCTGTCTAGGTTGGTCATAACTTTTCTTCCAAGGAGTAAGCGTCTTTTAATTTCATGGCTGCAGTCACCATCTGCAGTGATTTTGGAGCCCCCAAAAATAAAGTCTGACACTGTTTCCACTGTTTCCCCATCTATTTCCCATGAAGTGATGGGTCCGGATGCCATGATCTTCATTTTCTGAATGTTGAGCTTTAAGCCAACTTTTTCACTCTCCTCTTTCACTTTCATCAAGAGGCTTTTGAGTTCCTCTTCACTTTCTGTCATAAGGGTGATGTTATCTGCATATCTGAGGTTATTGATATTTCTCCCGGCAATCTTGATTCTAGCTTGTGTTTCTTCCAGTCCAGCGTTTCTCATGATATACTCTGCATATAAGTTAAATAAGCAGGGTGACAATATACAGCCTTGACGTACTCCTTTTCCTATTTGGAACTAGTCGGTTGTTCCGTGTCGAGTTCTAACTGTTGCTTCCTGATCTGCATATAGATTTCTCAAGAGGCCGGTCAGGTGGTCTGGTATTCCCATCTCTCTCAGAATTTTCCACAGTTTATTGTGATCTCCCCAAATAAATCTACAAATTCAAGGTAGTTCCAATAAACATCCCAACAAGATTTGTAATGAAACCAGAAAGTTGATTCATGGCATATATGGAAGAGCAAAGGACCAAAAATACCGAGGGCAATTTTGAAGCTCTTTGAAAGCTGGAGACTCATTAAGCTCTAGGAAAGAGCTTCCCTGGTGGCTCAGGTGGTTAAGAATCTGCCTGTGATGCAGGAGACCCAGGTTTGATCCCTGGGTCAGGAAGATTCACCTGTAGAAGGGAATGGCTATCCATTCCAGTATCCTTGCATGGAGAATTTTTTGGACAGAGGAGCCTCATGGGCTCCAGTCCACAGGGTTGCAAAGTGGGACATAACTGAGCGACTAACACACACACACACACACACACACACACACGGTATTGTTACAGGGTGAGACAAAGAGTCCACAGTGGAGAACACATAGACAGAACCACACAAATGCAGATGGTTGGTATATGAAAGGCCTGACTCTGTGGACCCATGAAGATGAGGTAGCCACTAAATCGACTGTTCAATAAATGTTGCTGGGACGGCTAGCTATTTGGAAAAAAATAAAATTATGTTCTTACTTTTAACCACAAACAAAATTAATAGCAGATGGGTTAAAGCCTTAAGTGTGAAAAACTGTACCTCAACACTTCTAAAAAAAAACAGAGGAACATATTTGTATTTTGGGTAGGCAAGGATTACTTAAGCAAAATATAAAATGTACAAATCATAAAAGGAAAAGTTTAATAAATTTGACTACATTTAAAGCAAAAACATCTGTAAAAAAAATATCCCATAAAAGTGAACCAAATCCACAGAGTACGGGATGTGTTACACATATAAACAAAGTATTGACATCCATAGTATATCAGGAACACTTTTTTGTTTATTTTACCAACATATAGCTGAAGTAAAATGTCGTGTTAATTACTGCTGTATAGCAGAGTGATTCAGTTATGACGTCTATTCTCTCTGTTCCTAATTCTGTTTCTGATTCATAGACAGGTTCATCTGTGTCGTGTTTCAGATTCCACATGTAAGTGATATCGTGTGTTTGTCTTTCTCTTTCTGACTGACTTAGTATGATATTCTTTAGTCACATCCATATTGCTGCAAAAGGCATGGTGTCATTCTCTTTTATGACTGAATAGCACTGTGTGTATGTACCACATCTGATGTATCCATTCATCTGTGAAAGGACCTTTAGGTTGCCTCCTTGTCTTAGCTGTTGTGAATCGTGCTGCTATGAACATAAGTGTGCATGTATCTTTTTGAATTATAGTAGTTTTGTCTGGATATATGCCCAGGAGTGGGATTGCCATGTTACATGGTAATTCTATTTTTTTTTTTAAATGATGGCCGTTCTGACCAGCGTGAAGTGGTACCTCACTGTAGTTCTGATTTGCAGTTCTCTATATGAGGCACTCTTAAATATTAATTAGAAAAAAGAGAAGTAGACCAACTAAACAGTGGACAGAAGACTTAAATAGGCAATTTGCAGAAGAATGATCAATATACACGTAAAATATGCTCAAGTCATCGGTAATCAAAGAAATGCACAGTAAAATTAAAACTTTGGGAAATCATTTCCTGTCCATTATTTTGTTAAAATTTAAAATGTCTATCAAATATTTTTGACTTTGTAGAAAAGGGGGAGATTTTCTTCTGCTCAGGGAACAGTAGGTAGATCCCACCATTTGGGAGAATATCCGGTAAAACTATGACTCTAGAGAAACTCACCTTCCTGTGTACTAGGCACATTTATAAGAGTGCTTACTATGGAATTCAATGCTAGTTACCAGTACAAAGGATACATAAATTATGGAATAATCCACCAGTGGAATGCTATTTGGCAGTGAAAATAAGTGAAGCAGACTTATCTGTAGCAAATCCAACAATATTGGTTAACAGAAACTACTAAAGGGACCTAATAACAATACTTTTTATGTGAACTTGAATACATGTAAAAGTAATACTGCTATTTAGGGATGTCAGCTTATGTGATAAAAGCAAAGGGACATAGCTTGGGGTGACAGACACCATATTCGAGATGGTGGCATCCTTTAAGAGGGAGAGGTAGAATAGACTTTATTTCTTAAGGTGGGGGAGAGGGTGGCTTTATTATTCTCACACCTTTTCACTGAATTTCTTTAAAAGTTGATTACAACTGATTTACAGTGTATGGTAATCTGTGCTGTGCAGCACAGTGATTCAGCTATACATATATATGCATTCCTTTTCCTGTTGGTTTCCATTACGGTTTATCATAGGACACTGAGTATAGTTCCCTGTGGTATCCAGTAGGACCTTGTGTATCCATTCCATATATGAGTTTGTTTCTGCTGATCACAAACTCCTGAGCCATTCCTCCCCCACCTTCTTGACAACCACAAGGCTGTTCTCAATGTTTGTGAGTCTGTTTCACAGATAAGTTCTTTCATGTCATATTTT
The DNA here is from genome assembly GCF_042477335.2 of Ovis canadensis. Lineage (NCBI taxonomy): Eukaryota > Metazoa > Chordata > Mammalia > Artiodactyla > Bovidae > Ovis > Ovis canadensis. The sequence goes on along the minus strand of NC_091247.1, from coordinate 131,498,544 downwards.
AGATTTCACATATAAGTGATATCATGGTGTTTGTCTTTCTCTTTTTGACTCGACTTCACTTGGTATTTTCATTGAATTTTAAGAGCAAAATTGGAACTTAAAAACATCAGTTATTATGAGATGAAAAGAGAAGGATTCCAGATTCATTCAGAAATGTTAGTGTTGCAGTGAAGGTACATCTCTTATTCATGCCTATATTAATTTCACTGGATGGTTGATGTGCATACAGGGAAGGGGCAGCTTTCTGAAAGATGAACAGATGGGTTGTTTTTTGGTTTTTTTTGAGACATGATGTGAGTGCAACTAAACCAAGTGTGGTCTTCCAAATCAAACTTCAGTTTTTGCAAGGTGTGATCTTTACTTGAATGTAAAACATCTTTTAAAGCAGTACATCACTGTACAGGATAAGCTACTACCTGCCTCAGAATTTAGATTCACGCGCACACACACCTTTTTTGAACAGAGTGAGGTATTGCTGTAAATAATGGTTGATTTCTACCCTAGTCATTTCAGCAGTTTGCATAAAATGTTCTTGTTGATTCTATAGGAAAGAGATAATAAGAATAAATTCCTTACTCTGTAGGCCTTTGGGGTATAACAGCAGGATTTACAAGAAATGTAATAACTATGTGTTTTCTCTTTGGAATTTACAGAAAGTTTTATTAGTTTTATATTCATCTAGAATACTGGGAATAGCATTTTTAGTTTTATATTAACTCAGAAGGGAGAGTACTAATTTTAGTTCATGGACTACCTGCTCTCTTTCTCCACTTCCCCTAGATAATTCTGGGTAGTGCTTTATCATTAATTAAGATTTATCTGATACAGTGCACGATTTGAGACTCAGCATAGGGCATTTGAAGACAAATATTCCTTTAAGGGATTCATAGCTTATGTTTGCCTAATCATGAAACATGGAAGGATATTTTTGCACAGATTTATTTTTCCTACCTCTATCCTACCTATTCATGGCTTCAAAACTAATAAGCTTCTCTGGAGATGATAGTAAAGATTAAAAACAAAGACAGACAGATTTATGGCCTTGGCAGTCATTTCCAAGGGCACTGAATTAATCATTCAGATATTCTAGTTGATAGCTGCATTGAGGCAGGGGTGTTTTTCAAGTCTTCTGACAAAAATAAAATTTTCCAATTTGGTTTGAAGAAGAGAAATCAAAGCCCTCAGTAAAACATTATCCCCAAAGCCTCTTTTTTCTCCCTTTGAGGAAAAAAAGATGTATGATTTTTCCCAAGGGATAAACAGAAGGCTTTCTCAGCTCAGCGAATTTAGTCTGGGAGACACAAATTTCACATGACATTCTCTGATCCTATCCTAGAAATATTTTTAAATCAATCTGACTGGATCAGATAAGTATGTTCTTACAAGGATGTACAATACACTGTGCAGATATGAAATAGATGTGGTTTTCTCTTTCAGGATGAACAGCCTTTTCTTCCTAAGAGTGTTAGAAGCCGAGAACGAATCCTGCCTGTGTTGTGGCCCTGTGACAAGCCCATACGGGTGACTCCATAACTCTGTGTTCCGTTTCTCTGATTGACCCATCCACACCTTGGTTAACACTGGCTTTTGACCTCAAGGCAAGAACCAAAGGCAGAGCAACACTCTGACTCACTTCTGAAATACATCCGTCCTCTGCTGGTCAGGATTCTCAGATGAACTCAGTAACCATCTGAATCCTTTGTATTGATGGTAAACTCGGTGTAAAGCCTCCCACTCACTGGCCACCACTTCCTCTAGTCTTCCAGGTTTGATAATTCATCAGCCCCAGAAGGAGCTCCAATCCACCGAGCCTCTGCCTTTTCATTGCTCACGTTCTGTGTCTGTGTGCACATCTCTTCTTTGTGGGCTTAGATTCCATAGTCATCATCATAGCCACGCCCTTGCCCCCTTTCTCTCTCCATTGTAGTCACCCCAAAAAACTTCAGCCTGATTAAATTTTTCTGCCAACTCTGTACACCCAAGCAACTGAACTTGACTAGCCAGCCACGCTGACTGCCTTCCCCTTAAATGTATTCATACGAAACTCCAGGAGCTGTCAGTACTGCCTAACCCTAACCCTAACCCTCCCTGTCCTGGGACATCCGTGCTCTCTTTCCGTTTGATCTTTTTCATCAGCACACGCCTGTAATGTAGTTCTCATCTTTCAAAAGGAAAACTTCATTTGACCCCTCATCTGTTTCCAAGTCCCATCGCATTGCTCTCCTTTTTGGCAAAACTCCTTAAAAGAAAGGCACACATTCAGTCTTCCTGCTTTCATTTTCCTTTTCCACTTTTCAGAATTCACCCCAGTTCAGCCTTTGCCCCCACCGTTCCACTCCTGTCCAGCTTCTGGTGGCTCAGCCACATCAGTCTTTCTACAGGACTTGGTCTTGGTGACCACTCCCTTCTCCTCACTTGGCTTCTAGTCCAGCACCTCTCCTTCTACATGAGCCGCGAGTCTCCTTTCCTGCTCCTTTCTTCCTGCCTTCTAAAGTCTTTGCAGTTATTCTGTTTGGTTCTTAGACTCATTGCTATAAAGAGTTACATGCCTCACACCCCAACTCCAAGGGAACAGAAGCTTCTGCAAGTGGTACCCTTCCAGACCTTGCCTTATGTACCTCTTCACCTGGCTGTTCATTTATATCCATTGTAAAAACTGGTAAATATATATATGTTCTATGCTGCGTGCTAAGCCACTTCAGTTGTGTCTGACTCTTTGCAGCCCCATCGACAGTAGCCTGCCAGTCTCCTCTGTCCATGGGATTTCCCAGGCAAGAATACTGGAGTGGGTTGCTCTTCCTTTCTTCAAGGAATCTTCCTGGCCCAGGGATCAAACCTGGGTCTCCCGTATTGTAGGCAGATTCTTTATGACTAGCACCACCTGGGAAGCCCATATATATTTTGATAATTTCCAAATTTATATCTCTAGCCCCAGGCTCTCCACAGAAATCTAGATTCATGTATTTCCAGTTATATCCATGACTTTTCCCTTTGGAAATCACATAAGCATCTCAAACTTAACATGCCCCAAATTTATTCTCTACCTTTCTTCCCATTAAAAAATGTATCATCAGTGGAGCTAAATCATAATGTAACACCTTACCCAGCTTTATGTTTCTTTATAACCCTTGTTACTACCTGAGATTACATCACATATCTATATATTTACCCACTGGAATATAACTCCATGTCAACAGGGTCTCTTTTGTTTATTCACTTCTTGTATTAGGCAGAGTAATGGTCCAGAAAGATGTCCATGTCCTCGTCCCCAGCATCTGTCAATGTGTTTCTTTACATGGCTTCCCAGGTGGCGCTAGTGGTAAAGAACCTACCTGCCAATTCAGGAGACAGAAGAGATGCCAGTTCGATCACTGGGTAGGGAAGATCCCCTGGAGGAGGGCATGGCAACCACTCCAGTATTCTTGTGTGGAGAATCCCATGGACAGAGGAACCTGGCGGCCTATGGCCCACAGGGCCGCTAAGAGTCAGACACAACTGAAGCCGCTGAGCATCCAAGTAGGCATGCACATGGCAAAGGGGCTTTGCAAATATGATCAAGTTAAGGATCTTGGGATGGGGAGATTATCCCAGATTATGGTCCAGTGCAATCACAATGGTCCTTAGAGGGTGAAGAGGGAGGCATGGGAAGTAGAGAAGTGGAGGTCAGAGTGATGGAGCCTAGAGCTACAAGTGGCAGCATCCTCAAGGAGCTGGAAAGGGCAAGGATAGATTGCCCCCAGAACCACCAGAAGGAACTCTGGGGGGAACTCTGCTGACACCTTGACTTTAGCCCCATAAAATCGATCTGGACCTTCAGAACTTTAAGAGAGTAAATCTGTGTTGTTTTAAGCCACTAAACTTGTGAGTAATCTAAGTCATGGTAGGAAACTAATATACTCCTATATCTAATTCCTAATATACTCCTATATCTAGTTCCTAATATCTCTGGCGTCTAGAATTTTCCAGACCCATACGTGCTAAAATAAAACAATCTTATTTGAATAAATGGTATATCTTCATTGTTTTAGATACCATATAAAGATAATTGGAGTTTCTAATCTTGATTCTGAATGTTCTCATTGAAAATAAATGATCCATTCTTTCTTTGAAAAGTAGTCTTTGCTTTTATTTTTGTCTAGGCAAAAGATATTTTTTGTTATCCTAGTCTATTTCAGGCAGGCATTTTATAAGAGAGAGAGTAGTGTGTGTGTAGTGACTTAAAAACTCTCAGAATGTCAGGAATGGAAAGGACTTTTAAAGGGCATTCAGTTTGAATTTCCTGATCTGATGTTTGTATATTTCTCACAATATCCCTGACAAGTGACCATCCCAAGTCTATTTTTGAACCTTCAATGATGGGAAACTTACTTTAGCTGGAGGGGTCAAGACCACTTTTAGATAGACTGTTCTCGCTTTGTTTTATTTTCTACTTACAGAATTAAAGCAAAACTAGAAATGTTAATATTAAGCCCAAACTGACTTATTTTAGGGTTTCCCAGGTGGCGCAGGGGAAAAGAATCTGCCTGCAATGGGGGAGACTTGGGTTCAATCCCTGTGTTGGGAAGATCCCCTGGAGAAGGGAAAGGCTACCCACTCCAGTATTCTGGCCTAGAGAATTCCATGGACTGTATAGTCCGTGGGGTTACAAAGAGTCAGACATGACTGAGCAACTTTCACTTTCACTTTACATGTGAAGTGCCTCCTTTTGCGTTCATGCTTGTCAGAAAATCCTTATGCTATATCACCAGAAACCATCAGATATACTTTTAGGGGATAAAAATCAAGCAGTGATTTTCAGGTAAGTGATGAATGCTTATATTGCTGCCTCATTGTGCCTGTGTGTGTGTGTGTGTGTGCGTGTGTGTGTGCGTGCGTGCGTGCGTGCTCATGTCTGACTGCTAATGACCCCATGAACTGTAGCCCACCAAGCTCCTGTGTCCATGGAATTTTCCAGGCAAGAATACTGGAGTGGGTTGCTATTTCCTTCTCCAGCAGATCTTCCAGACCCAGGGATCAAACCCACATCTCTTGTATCTCTTGCACTGGCAGGTGGATTCTTTACCAACTGTGCCACCTGGGAAGAGACTGTACATTTAGGAGGCGTTTAAGACTAATTTTTAGTAGAGAATGGTATTATCTTAACTTTTTTTTACTTCTCTCTAAATACTGTCAAATTATTAATATTTACATTTTGTTGATGGCTCATCAGATGTAGGACAGTCAGTTGAATTTAGTTTAACAAATGTTGAGCCCAGTCTGTGTCTCATACTCTATGCTAGGCACCTTAGGAAGAAAAATGACGCAGTTATGTCTCCTAGAGAGTGACCCTTATAATCTGCTAGGGAATATAGACACGAAAACACAAATAGAACAAGAAGTGATAAGTGCTCTACTGATGGCACAAAGACTTATGAGAGTGTATGGTGTTAGAAACGTTCTAATTTCATTCTTTCCCTTGTAGCTATCCAGTTCCCCAGCTTATTGAAGAGACTGTCTTTTCTCCATTGTATATTCTTGCCTTCTTTGTCATAGATTAACTGACCATAGGTTATACGTTTATATCTGGGCATCTGTCCTGTTCCATTGATCTATATTTCTGTGTCTGTGCCAGTACCATACTGTCTTGATTACTGTAGCTTTTTGGTGTGATCTGAAGTCAGGGAGCCTGATTCCTCCAGCTCCATTTTTCTTTCCCAAGATTGCTTTTGCTATTCAGAGTCTTATGTGTTTCCATACAAATTAAAAATTTTTTTGTTCTAATTCTGTGAAAAATGCCATTGGTAGTTTCATAGGGATTATATTAAATCTGTAGATTCCTTTGGGTAGTATGTCCATTTTAACAATATTAATTCATCTAAAAAAAGATATGAAAAGATATCTCTTCATCTGTTTCTGTCATCTTCAATTTCTTTTATCAGCATCCTAAAGTTTTCAGAGTATGGTACAGGTCTTTTGCCTCATTCAGTTCAGTTCAGTTCAGTCGCTCAGTCGTGTCCGACTCTTTGCGACCCCATGAATCACAGCACTCCAGGCCTCCCTGTCCATCACCAACTCCCAGAGTTCACTCGGACTCACATCCATTGAGTCAGTGATGCCATCCATCCATCTCATCCTCTGTCGTCCCTTCTCCTCCTGCCCCCAATCCCTCCCAGCATCAGAGTCTTTTCCAATGAGTCAACTCTTTGCATGAGGTGGCCAAAGTACTAGAGTTTCAGCTTTAGCATCATTCCTTCCAAAGAGATCCCAGGGTTGATCTCCTTGCAGTCCAAGGGACTCTTAAGAGTCTTCTCCAACACCACAGTTCAAAAGCATCAATTCTTCGGCGCTCACCCTTCTTCACAGTCCAACTCTCACATCCATACATGACCACAGGAAAAACCACAACTTTGACTAGATGGACCTTTGTTGGCAAAGTAATGTCTCTGCTTTTCAGTATGCTATCTAGGTTGGTCATAACTTTCCTTCCAAGGAGTAAGCGTCTTTTAATTGCCTCATTAGGTAGGTTTATTCCTAGGCATTTTATTCTTTTTGAAGTAATGGTAAATGGGATTGTTTCCTTAATTTCTCTTTCTGATCTTTCCTTGTTTGTTAGTGTATAGACAGGGAAGAGATATCTGTATGTTAAGTTTTTATCCTGAAACTTTACCAAATTCACTAATGAACTCTAGTAGGTTTCCGGTAGCATCTTGAGGATTATCGACGTATAGAATCATGTTGGTCTTCCCTGGTAGCTCAGACAGTAAAGAATCTTCCTGCAATGCAGGAGACCCGGGTTCAATCCCTGGGTTGAGAAGATCCCCTGGAGAAGGGAATGGCTACCCACTCCAGTATTCTTGCCTGGAGAATCCCATGGACAAAGGAGCCTGGTGGGCTACAGCCTGTGAGGTCGCAAAGAGTCAGACATGACTGAATGTCTTAACACTTCACACATAGTATCATATCACCTGCAAACTATGACTGTTTTATTTCTTTTCTAATTTAGATTCCTTTTATTTCTTTTTCTTCCCTGATTGGCATGGCTAGATCTTCCAAAACTATGTTGAATAAAAGTGGCAAGAGTGGACATCTGCATCTTGTTCTTGATTTTAGAGGAAATGCTTTCAGTTTTTCACCATTGAGTATGATGTCAGTTGTAGGTTTGCCATATATGGCCTTTAATATGTTGAGGTAGGTTCCTTCTATGACCACATCCTGGAGAGTTGTTGTTGTTGTTTTTTAATCATTAATGGATGTTGGGTTTTGGCAAAAGCTTTTTCTACATCTATTGAGAGGATTGTGTGGTTTTTTATTATTCAATTTGTTAATGTGGTATATCACACTGATTGACTTGCGGACATGGAAAAGTCCTTGCATCCCTAGGGTAAAGCCCACTTGATCATGGTAGATGATCCTTTAAACGTATCATTGGATTTGCTTTGCTATCATTTTGTTGAGAATTTTTGCATCTGTGTTCAGTGATATTGCCCTGTAATTCTCTTCATTTGTGGTATCTTTGTCTGGTTTTGCTTCCCTGGTGGCTCAGATGCTAAAGAATCTGCCTGCAATGAGGGAGACCTGGGTTCAGTCACTGGGTTGGGAAGATCCCCTGGAGAAGAGAACAGCTACCCACTCCAGTGTTCTGGCCAGGAGAATTCCACGGGGTCGCAAAGAGTCGGACATGACTGAGCGACTTCCACTTCAACAGTTTGTCTGGTTTTGGAATCAGGGTGATTGTGGCCTCATAGAATAAGTGTGGGAGTGTTTCTTCTTTTGCAGTTTTTTGGAATAGTTTCAGAGGGATAGATGTTTCCTGTTTTCCAAATATTCGATAGACTTTAGCTATGATGCCGTCTGGTCCTGGACTTTAGTTAGGAATTTTTAAAATCATAGTTTCACTTTCAGTACTTGTGATTTGTCAGTTCGTACTTTCTGTTTCTTCCTAATTCAGTCTTGGAAGATTGTACCTTTCTAAGAATTTGTCCATTTCTTCTAGGTTGTCCACTGTATTGGCATATAGTTGTTTGTAGAAGTCTCTTATGGTTCTTTGTATTTCTGTGGTGTCAATTGTATTTTTGTCAGTTTAATTAATATGTCTTAGTCTTGGTGTGTTCCTCCTTGGGTTTATCTATTAATATATGGGACTCTCTGCACTTCCTGAACTTGTGTGACTGTTTCCGTTCCCAAGTTAGTTAAGTTTTTGCCTATTATCTCTTCAAATATTTTCAGACCCTTTCTCTCTTCTTCTAGGACCCCTATAAGGGGAATGTTGGTGCACTTAATGTTGTTCCAGAGGTTCTGAGAGTGTCCTCATTTCTTTTCATTCTTTATCCTGTTCCATGGCAGTGTTTCCACCCATCTGTCTTTCAGCTCACTTATTTCTTCTTTTGCTTCATTTATTGTGCCATTGATTCCATGTAGTGTATTTTTCATTTCAGTTATTGTATAGTTCAACGGTTTGTTGTTTATATTTTCTTGCTCTTTATATTTTCTTGTATCTTCTTGGCCTGCCCCCCCATTTTTCTGATATCATGGATCATCTTTACTCTCATTATTCTGAGTTCTTTTTTAGGTAGTTTGCCTATCTCCCCTCTGTGTTAATTGTTCTTATGGGGTTTTATTTTGTTCCTTCGTCTGGAACATATTTCTCCGTCATCTTACTTTGTCTAACTCTCTATGATTGCAATTTCTGTTTCATAGACTGAAAGATTGTAGTTCCTCTTGCTTCTGGTGTCTACCTCCTGCTGGGTGTGTCTGGTCTGAGAGCTTTGTGCAGGTTTCCCAGTGGGAGGGCTGTGGCATGGTGTGTGTTTAGAGGTGGCTGTACGTTCAGGACAACTTTAGGCAGTGTGTCTGCTGATGGGTGGGGCTCCCTCCATTGGGAGGTGTTCCCAAGGCGTTCCCACCTTGTTGTTGTTTGTCATGAGGTGTTCCAACACTGGAGCCTGTTGGCTGTGTTCTCAGTGTGAAAGTGGCAACCTCAAGGAGAGCTCCTGTCAGTGAATATTCCCCAGTATCTCTGCCATTAGTGTCCTTGACCCCACAATGAGCCACAGCCCCACCTCCCCAGGAGACCCTCCAAGACCCTTAGGCAGCGTGGCCCAGGCTCCTGTGGGGTCACTACCTTACCCTGGCTTGCAGTGCATTTGAAATCTTATGGGCGCCCTCCAAGAGTGGAGTCTCTGTTTCACCCAGTCCTGTGGAGCTCCTGTACTTAAGCTCTTCAAAGTCAGAGGCTCCTCCTCCTGGATGCCAGACCCCCAGGTTCGGGAACCTCAAGTGAGGCTCAGCACTCTCCCTCCTGTGGGAATACCTCTGTGGTTTAATTATTTAATTATTACCCACCCAGTGGTTATGGGACTTTATTATTTTGGGAAAGCACCCCTCCTACCACCTTGCTGTGTCTTCCTTTTCATCTTTGAGTGTAGAATATCTTCTGATAGGTTTCAGTCTTTTTTGTCAATGGTTCTTCAGCAGTTGGTTGTAATTTTGGTGTTTCACAAGAGGACTCAAGCCCAAGTCCTAGGCTGCCATCTTGTCTCCTCCCCTCAGAAGTCAAATAACAGTCATCTTAATTGACGTGACTTTTAAAATCAAGAATCAGCATTTAACAACCTGTTTAAATGTATAACACCTCATCCTTCAGACAGATACATACAACATACAAACTATATTTCGCTGAAAAAAAATCAAGGAGAATTGTGAATTTCCTCCATTCTCTGTTTTAGCCTTTTTTTCCTCTTGTAATTTGCAGTAGTTGAAGATGAAAATTAAATGCAAGTTGGGCTTTTAAAAGAGGAGTATTGAAACTGTATATATATTTTATATATAATTTTTAAAGTTTGGAAAATATAACTCTTCCCATCTTTTCTGTGGTGTCAAAGACAACAGAAACAACTGTTAGAACTCTACCAGACACGGGTGAAGAGATCTGCGGATATTTCTTGAATCCTTCTTTAATGGCATCAGAATGTCCACCTACAGTCTTGAAAAAGAAAACAGAAGACATAAGCGACCTCCCTTCTGAGAGTCAAAGAAGCATACCACTTGCTGTGACCGACGCGTTAGAGCATATTATGGAACAGCTCAATGTTTTGACACAGGTGGGTTGGCATGCTTCACACTTAGAGGTAGGATGTACAAAATCCTGGTTACAGCAGGCTGCAGAGCTGGCAGAGCAGCGGGGGATACTTTCTTTCTTAGCAAGCTCAAAGGTGGTAGTTAACAGAGCAGCACATGCTCTGCTGAGATGCTCTAGGTCCTGTGGAGGCAAGGTCTGAGCCCATGTGTATGTGAACGTGTGTGCATACACACACCTTCCTGTATCTGGCATCTGAGGACCAGAAGGGAGGGGAGGAGACAGTGGAGAACTGTTGTGGTACTTCATGCTAGAAATTTGATTCTGAACAGCAATGTTTTGCCCTAAGAATTTTCTGATACAGTGTATTCAGATCTTGGATATTATCAAAGAAATATTTAAGGCCAAAAGAAAAAATGTATTGGGATTAATCATTTCACTTAGAATGAAATATTGGCAATGCTTTTAGTTTTCACATAATTCCCTCTGTCCAATGTATAACTTCCCTCATTTCAAAGCTTCTTACGGGACACTCTGTTCTGGAGATGAGGTTTTCACATTCCCCTTTTAGAATATTACCCAGTCTGGTTTTTTTTTTTTAATTGATGCTAAATTGTAATTTATTTTTTACTGCACAGGATGACTTTCAGCATTCTTTTTTTTTTTTTTACCAGACTGTATACATTCTTTTATTAAATTTCATTATATAGTCATGCTTGTAATGAATAATTTTACAGTGAAAAGGAAAGATGTAATGGCTTAATCCCTTTCAATTACATTTAAGCAATTTTTTAAATTTATTTTTTTATTGAAGGATAATTGCTTTACTGAATGCCAGTTTACCTTTGCCAAGAAGGAATACTATGAATCTTAACATGCCAAAGGTCTTCCAACTCTTGGTCAGGAAATTCAGATGTCATTTAATGGAAGCAATGTATTAAAATGGATACATCAAAGGTTGTCCTTCCAGCTTTCCTTGGTGTTTCTTTTGAATAAGTCTTATCATTCTTTGATAAATAGGATGAGGACACTAATATTTGTCAGAGCAGATGCTGTCCCAAGTTATACAGAAAGAAGCTATGGCATGAACTACAGATGTCGATTACTTTTCCAGAATAAATATTTTGAGTTGAAATAGCTCTTGCATAGAAGTTAATGTACAATTAACCCTGGCTGTACATTATAATCTCCCAGGCTATTAAGAATCGTCCAGATGTCCAGTTCTCATCTCCAGAGAATTCAAGGCCTTGGCATGGGTCTTTTAACGTTCCCTTCTGGGTTTAGAGCCAGTAATTAAAAATTTCACCCTTTAGATAACATCTCCGAACCCTGTAGTTAAGGGACATGGATATGGGTCATGACAGGTTGTGGGAACAAGTCTTGTGAGACCTTGGAGTCATAAGATTTGTTCAGTGAAAAATCATAGGAAAATCACCAATTGTTGCTTTGCAGTCTTGTGCTGGAGGTGACTTTGTGTTTATCAGACGTCTCTCGCCTTTAAAATGCAGTTTTTCTCTCAACCTCCTGCCAGCCTTAGTTTTGATGGGCCTGTTTCCCAGGGCCCTGGCTCCTCATGTGCACTGTCACACTGAGTGGCAGGTCCTCTTGAGGGTCTTTCCATCCTCTGCTCTATCAGCTTCGTGACCCGTTTCACCTTTTTCCCTGATTCAAGGTTAAATGGATCACTTTAAACTTTATTGAAAGTCTCTACTTTTTTTTAACTTTGAAGGACTGACTACCCTTCAAATACGAAAGAAGTGAAAAGCAGGCACAGCACACTTGCAAAATGGGAACAGTGTGAATCTGTGGGCGAATCAAGTGAAATAAACACATTCTGATTCACTTCAATTACAGATGACTGAATATCTTCTAACCCTGTGGCAATGTTTATAATTCAGTACAGATTGTTTTGGGTTGGCCAAAACGTTCAGGCTTTTCTATAAGTTATAAGATGTTACAGAAAAACTCAAACGAGCATTTGGGCCAACCCAACAATATCACTTTCTCATTATAATTTTTCAGACAGTAGGTAACTGGAGTTAACCAGTGTTATAGATGTTGATAATATACATATCAAAAGGTTTTGCTTTTTGCATTGTGATAATTATGCAAATATCAGGCAAAAAGCTTGGAGCATAGTAGGCACCCAAGAAATATTAGAAAGTATTATGAGCATTGCTGTTAATTTTGATCATTAACAGTATTGCAGTATTGCGCTGGAGGTGACTTTGTGTTTATCAGACATCTCTTGCCTTTAAAAGGCAGTTTTTCTCTCAACCTCATGCCAGCTTTAATTTTGATTGGCCTGTTTTCCAGGCCAATCATAACAAGTCATGATCTATAGTATGGAATATGAGAGGAAAAAAACTATTAAATAATAGAAGAAAAAAAAAAGAACAACTGATTACTGTCACAAACTGATAGGGAATCAATTCATCATCTTGAAACTTATTCACTAAAGTAACCATGCATTTATGCTGCTTTTCCTGTATGAACGGAACCAAATAATATATGAGAAGTGTATTTTGTAAACCGTCCCAACTAATAAATGGAAATAGAATGTCATTGCCCTCTAAAGAAAGAATAGACTTACTGAGGGATCTAGCCTGAGTCTTATCAAGCCTTTGGATCCCGTTTCCAATTTATATAAAATACAGAGAGTAATAGAACAGATTTAACTGTATCTGGAGCACACAGTCCCTGAAATCCAGTCTGGTAGGGAATCTACAGGTCAGATGGCCTGAGCCTGTATATAGACAAATTCTAAAGAAAATAAAGCAAGGAAGTGGGGAATCTGCAGATTAAATGGATAAGATAAAGTTGTAGTTTCTAGGGATGCATACTTGAAAGATAAAACCATAAAAACATGCAGATTATTATTACAGTGGTCAGGATAGTGGCTATTACGGGGGACGGTGCATGCGAGGGACTAGTTCTTGACCTGGTGCTGGTCACAAGGCTGTTTTTCTCATGAGAATTCATTGATACTTTTTAGTGTGCAATTTCCTGAATCCAGTTTATAGTGAAGTTAAAAAAAAAAAAACTGAAGCAAAGTAATCGATAATCACAATTTAAAAGTAGTCGTGTGTGTGTGTATAGTCATATACTCACTCACTAGCCGAAGGAGTTAGAATAGCTAAGATTCATAAAGTCCTGTTGTGCCAGGCACTAGCTTAAGCATTTTACATGCCTGATTTCATTCAGTCTTCCTACCAACTCTGTGAGGTGCTGTTGTCATCTTCTGGGTGCAGAAATGAGTGGCAGTCATTATATTTTCAAGGTAAGCTAGGTATCCAGCTGTCTAGGGTGGTATAGATATGGCCCATATGGATTGATTGTGGCAGAATGGCCAGGGACGCCATTTAAGTAGTCGTGGGGCATGTGGCATTCCGTCCCACCTCCCACGTTCCACATTACCTGGGACACTATTTAACAGCCTCATGTGGCCTCTTCTCTGGCATCGATGCTTCAGAAGATCAGACTTTAGAATTGTCCATAGAGACTGTCATTTATTCCTTTTTCCTTAAATGCTTCCTCTTTTTCCCTTTTCCTCAAACGGCTTAGCAGTGCTTTGCCCTGTGATGGGGTGCAGAAACAGAGCAAGTTCCGGAGCTCATCTCTGAGCCAACCTCCTGGCAAGAGGGTAGGCATTACAGTTCTGAAAAAGATCAGTGCAGGGATTATCACCATCATTCTCACCACCAGGTCACCAGGCCCTGATGACTCTGTCCTCCTTTTTTTGCAGACTGTTTCAATCTTGGAGCAGCGACTGACTTTGACAGAGGATAAGCTGAAAGACTGCCTTGAAAATCAGCAAAAGCTTTTCAGTGCAATCCAACAGAAAATTTGAACAGAAAAGTATGAGCAGAGGCATGAGAAATGAACACATGTACATATACTCAGGAAGGCAGTACCAGCTGCTTCATGCAACGCAACCATGTGCGAATTGGCATGGCATTTCTTAAAAGGGTGAGCAACAGAACAAAAGGCAGAAAAGGCATAATTAAGGACCAGTTTAAACATACTAATCAATGTCTAGGACTAATTCAAATCATTACTATTTATGGTTCCACTAATAAAGTGATAAGCATTCAAGTGGCTCTATATTTCCCCCCCATATTATTTTTTAAATGTTAGTTAATAGTTCAGATCCTGCCAGGAAAATAACCAAATCTTTGGATTTCATTGTTATTTCAAATTGACCATGTCCAGGCAATTCCTTCAACAATTAGTGTACTTCTTTAGTGAACAGTACCCTGAGGGTGAAATAATTCACTTACCTCTAAAATAGCATTGTATGTGCAGAGAATGAATTAATGATCTGACTTGTATTTCTCAGTTTAAAAAATTTACTCTTTCTTACCTATGCCATGTGATGAAAAGATGATCTCACAGACTCTCAAACCACAGAATTTCCACAGCAAGAATACTCTTATTTTAATTAGCAACAGCACATACAGGACATATGGCAGGGATTTTGATTTAATTTACGGCATACATTGCTTATTCTTTGACCAACCTGAAAAAAAATGAAGAGTTAGAAATATGTGAAGTGCACATATCTTCCTCCGTAGATGAAGGCACTGAATGTGTTTGGTTATATCCAAATCTGTGATATCAGTTTATGAAGGTTAAATTAGTGCAGAATCCTCAAAACCCAGAACCATGCAACAGCAACACTTAAAAATAATCACCCATGTGTGTTCACATGCTTCAGGAATGTTCAGGGTGATTTTGGTACCTGGATATAAGGACTTTAAAAGAACATTTATTTGCATCGTTGTCTACCTCTTTCTTTTAATTGTGATTTGAAACAAAATGAAAATGAGTAAAACATTCTAAAAGATCTTGGTTATAATTTAAGAATTTTATCTTAAACAAAACAAGAGATTAAATTGGAAAAAAAAAAAAGATTTAGCTTGCATTTCTGTTAACCTATATCAAAAACAGAAGGTGGGAGAAGACAGTCCACATTCATGATGCCTGCAGGCATACCCTGGGGAAGATACTATGTTCTGGAAAAGAAAAAAGTCCTATTTACGTATGGGTCTATATTGAGAAATATCTCAAAGTGATTTCAATTGTATTTATGAGGTGGTTTTGTTTTATCATCCAGGGTGTTTTAAGTGCCTTTTTATACAATACTAAGTAGGAACTTCTAGACCGTTTCAAGAGTTTATAAGACTAAGTGGCATTGTATTTTTTATAACCTTGTTGAGAAGACTAAGAAATGAAATGTCATACCAATTTTTGTTTACTTTTTTATTCTTCAAACAATAAAGATATTTTACCTTTAAAAAAAAAGTTGTTTCTTTTTAAATGATTAAAATCTAGAAATAATACTAAAATTTCTTATCCAGCTCACTTAACTTTAACCTTCATAACAACCTCTTAGAGAACTTGTCAAAACAGTTCCGGTGCTTTTCCCCGGGCTTATGATTCACTAGGTCTGGTCTGGCAGGGCCACTAATTTGCATCTCTAACAAGCTCACAGGAGATTTGGTGCTATTGGCCTCAGGCCGACAGTTTAGAAACTATTGACCAGCTGTAACCGCTTCCTGCAACATGGTGTTGCCACACACTTTTATGGCCATAGACCTTTATTATAAGTGATATAAAAACAGTGATGACAGAAGTTTGAAAGCCTTAAAACTTTTTCAGGAGGGATATTTTATAACCCTCCTTCCCTCCCCCACACCTTTGTTTATGCTTTTGAGGATTCTTTCCTTCGGATTCCAGCCTCACATTTGTCCTAGCTGCCTATTTGCTGCGTGAGCAACATCTCCACTTGGAAGACCTGGCTGGCCGTGTCTGAAAGTGCTCAAAGCCAGTCCCTACTGTACCCTCAACCACCAGCCAGCTCCTCTCCCCTAGTCTCTGGACCTCCAACGCTCCTTCAAGGCAGTCAGGTTGGAGTTATCCTTGAATCCTTGATCCTACACCCCACTCCCATTCCTTCAGCAAATCTTATGAGAGGATATGAGAGACCGGATCATTTCTCACCCCTCCATCAGCCACCAAAACAGGCCACCATTGTCTCTTCCCGAAATGACTGCAGTACCTCTTAACTGTCTCCACCATCACCTTTGGACAGCAGGCCAGAGTGGTTCTTGAAAAGACGGAGTTCAAACATGTGCCTCTTTCGGCTCCAAACCCTTCAGGGCCTCCCATCTTGGAGTAGAAGCCCAAGGTTTGACAGTGGTGATATGCTCCCCACCCCTTCAGTTTAGACCTCCTCTTCCCCTTGGGAGCCACACTTACTGCCCTTGGTCACAATGGCTTCTTTGCTTCCCTTGTAGAAGCTCCCCCCTGAGAGCACTGGCCTTGCCATTTCCTCTGCCTGGAGCCCTGTCCCCAGGCATCCCTCATAACATTCCAGCGCAGCTCACCTGTTGCCTTTTCACAGGTGCCCTTCCTAATCAGCCTATGTGAAATAGTAACCCTCCATTCACTCCCTGCCTAGCCCTGGTAAAACAAGATTGCAACACCGCCCCAGTTCTGCCTCTTCCACTGTGAATTGACCTCTTCAAAGAGTAAGCACGGTCGGCATCTTTAGATTCTCAAACTAGCACAGTTCATAGGAGGAGCTCAACAGATAAGTATCCAAAAAAAAATGCTCAACCTAAAAGTTGAGAAGATTTTACTCAGTGCGCTTATGGAAGACTTAAGTCCGATATACAGCCTCTCAGATAACTCTAAGGGACTTTTTCTAAACAGGTAAGACAGGAGCCAGGACAAATATAAGTTTTGCAAATAAAACAAGTACAAACTAGGTAGTCAGAACATTAAAAGATCACTGTTGAAGAAAACCAGATAGCTCAAGCTAATGAATTTTTTAGCACTTTTCTGTGTGTGAGAAGATGCAAAAGTCTGGGCTTATTGAAATTCTTCCTTTGATACACATCTTAACTATCTAGTACCAGTATCCTGTTTTTTTCTCCATTCTGAATTCAGAGTGCCCGATCGAGGGTGGGTGCGGTGACCACAACATTCTCTGTTTACTGAAATGCTGGCAACATTCTATGTCTCCAGTAGTCTGTGTCTCTCAATCATAAATTCAACCGTTTGGAAGGCATTTAGTGATCAATTTTGTCCCATGGCACTAGGAAGTTTCACTCCTAGATCGGCTGGAGACTGTGTGATATAGGCTATTCAATCCACACAGACAGCTTCACTGTAACAGTTATGGATCCGGCATTACAATATACTTAGATATAAACATAAAGTAAGTTTATAAACAATATGAACTTACAGTATAAACTTGTGTGCTCTGTGCTGACTCGCTTCAGTTGTATCTGACTCTGTGACCCCATATAGCCCACCAGGCTCCTCTGTCCGTGGGATTCTACTAGCAAGAATACTAGAGTGGGTTGCCAGGCCCTCCTCCAAGGGATCTTCCCAACCCAGGGATCGAAACTGTGTCTCCTGCGTCCCCTGCACTGCAGACAGATTCTTTACTGCTGAGACACCGGTGAAGCCCATAAACAGTATAAACAGTTTATAAATAATAGCTGGAATAAATTAAATTTGCTTGCCCAGAGGACTAGGGCTTTACTCCTTTTGGAAAAGAAATAAGATTTTTACTTGCCCTTGATAAACCCTTAAGGAGGCTATGAATTAGATTCTAGGCAAAGGAGGCTTTCCAACTGTTGGAGTTTTAAAGGCTACTTTTCCACTTTTTCTCTCCTTGTTGGAAGGTTCTATCTGATTAATTAGGCTCAGTCTCAGGTCATTGTGGGCTATAGCTAAGTTTCTGATTTGTAGAGATTTGCAAGAGAAAAATGGGCTTCCCTGGTGGCTCAGACGGTAAAGAATCTGCCCTCGATGCGGGAGACTTGGGTTTGATCCCTGGGTTGGGAAGATCTGGAGGAGGGCATGGCAACTTCCAGTATTCTTGCTGGGGTGAGAAAGATAGTTGCTTTTAATTCTCCAAAGAACCCGTGTGCCTCCCAAATGATATTAAAAGATTGATTTTGCTCCACTATATTTTCTTTAATTTGATCTTTTAATGTAAGTGAGAAGATTTCCAACTAAACTGAAATTCAAGAGTTCTATGTTCTAGAATTTCAGGGTTAATTTATCAAGCCTTCAAAAGCTTGCACAAGGTATTTAACAAAGGCCCTCTTTTGGAGTGTAAGGCTAGACCCAGAGTAAAGTGTTTATTTTTTTTTAAGTTAACCCCTAAATATTAGCTCCGTTTTTACTTTATATTGCACTACTACTACTAAGTCACTTCAGTCGTGTCCGACTCTGTGTGACCCCAGAGACGGCAGCCCACCAGGCTCCCCTGTCCCTGGGACTCTCCATTCTATATTGCACAGTTTCAGGTAATCCCTTCGGTTTCCTTTAGTATGTTAATGTATTTCCTGAGGGACAGATTCATATGCCCTGCCTTATAATACCAAGCAAGGGAAGCATTCTGGAGAAGGGCATGGCAACCCACTCCAGTATTTGTGCCTGGAGAATCCCCATGGACAGAGGAGCCTAGTGGGCTATAGTCCATGGGGTCGCACAGAGTTGGACACCACTGAGTGCCTAAGCACAGCACAGGGAAGCATTCCCCAGGAAGACCTAGTATTTTTTCGAGAATATACTTAGGCAACCCAGCTTCAATAAAACCTATTTAAACATGCCAATTTTTATGAAATGTCATCTCAGTTCTTTTACGCCTTTAGCTTTCAGTCTCCATCGTTGTCCAGTCTCTAAGTCATGTCTGACTCTTTTGTGACCCTGTGGCTCGGAGTCCACCAGGCTCCTCTGTCCATGGAATTTCCAGGCAAGGATACTGGAGTGCCATTTCCTGCTCCAGGGGATCTTCCTGAGCCAGGAACTCAACTTTTGTCTCCTAATTGGCAGGAAGATTCTTTACTGCTAAACCACCAGGGAAGCTACATTAGTGTCTACATTAGTGAAGTGAAGTCTCTCAGCCGTGTCCGATTCTTTGCGACCCCATGGAGTGTAGCCTACCAGGCTCCTTCGTCCATGGGATTCTCCAGGCAAGAGTACTGGAGTGGGGTGCCATTTCCTTCTGAAAAAGCCTTGATTTTACAAGGAGTCCTAGAAGCTTTCTTTTCATCTCTGACCATTCATCGGTTTTTGTATAAAAGGTTCTGGGGCCCCCAGTGAGGGGTTGAGCCAAGAGACTCAGGCCCTTTTATCAGTCTTTTAACTTGATTTTGACTAGTCCTAACTGTTGCACCAAGTAATGATTCATCAAGTATCTCAGTGTAATTTTCTTCCAAACTTTGATCTGGGATAAATAGAGCAAACTTGTTGAGATGCTTTAATGTCAGGAACCAAAAAGGAGGGTCTCTCTAGCCCATCCGACCTTTGAAAATACTTTCAAAGCACTTATCAGCTAAAGGATTCCTATCTAAAATAGGCATAAAACAATTGAAGCCCAACAATATAAAAACAAAAACCCGGGA
The DNA here is from genome assembly GCF_042477335.2 of Ovis canadensis. Taxonomy (NCBI): domain Eukaryota; kingdom Metazoa; phylum Chordata; class Mammalia; order Artiodactyla; family Bovidae; genus Ovis; species Ovis canadensis. Next base: position 131,479,062 of record NC_091247.1, on the reverse strand, counting down.
CTTCCCTGGCGGTCCAGCGGTTGAGAGTCTGCCTGCCAATGCAGGGGACATGGGTTTGATCCCTGATCCGGGAAGATCCCACAAGCCTCGGAGCAATGAAGCCCACGCACCACAACTACGATCCTGAGCTCTAGAGCCTGCGCTCTGCAACAAGAGAAGCCACCGCACGGAGAAGCCCGCACGCTGCGACTGGGGAGCAGCCCCTGCTCGCTGCAAGCAGAGGAAGACTGCACAGCAAAAAAGACCCAGGGAAACAAAACAAGTAAATAAACCTATTGAAAACACCAGAGGTAAATTCAGGCTCAATAAGCACATAACAGGATCTCCAACATCATAGGTCACTAGAAGACTGCAAATTAAAACAAGGAGAGATGACTACACGTCTATTAGAATGACTAAAATGCAAACCCTGAGAAAACCAAAGCTGGTAACCATGTGAAGCAACAGGAGCTCCGTGATAAGGATGCAGAAGGGTGCAGCCACTTTGCAAGACAGTTTGACAGTTTCTTACAAAAAAAAAAATACCAATTACCGTGCAGTCCAACAATCAGTTATCTTTGGTGGTTTAACTAAATAGATTGAAAATGTGCTCACACAATAACCTGCACGTGAATGATTATAGCATCTTTATTCATAGTTGCCAAAACTTGGAAAGCAACAAGATGTCTTTCAGGGATGATTTGTTTAATAAAACTGTGATCCATCCAGACAATGGAATATTATTCACTGTTAAAAAGAAATGAGCTATCCAGTCATAAAAAGATATGGAGGAATCTTAAATGTATACGACTAAGTGAAAGATGACCATCTGAAAAGGCCCCTAAGTTGTTTGCAATTCTGGTATTAATTTTTTAAGTGCAAGAAATATTGAAAATACCATCATATATTATAATGGAAACATACACACATAAGGTTCTAGACACATAAGCACCTGAACAGAAACCATCTCTACCATGTAGCTTTCCTAACTGATTCAGAAGACATCTGGGAGATGAGGAGGGAGGAAAAAAGGGGAGAGAGGATGAGACAGAAATGCACAGATGAGCATTTCTTAGAGCATGGTAAACATGGGAAAGCCAAGGTGGAATAAGCCCACTCAAGTGACACACGTTCTTCTCACCCTCACAGAGGCAGGCAAACTTGATATTGTTATTCACTCAACACTTGATTTCCTGGTAAAATACACAATCGGCAAGAATGCTAAAGGCAGGACCACCCACGTGCTGGATGCCTTTTGGAAACTTTACCAGACCAAACCCTGCAGAAAAAAGGGCTGTGGTGTCAGGGGCACCAAGACAAAATGAATATGCATGTTCATGGTTTACAGTGAAGGGACCACACAGGGGGACCCACCTTTCTGCATTCTGGGTCAGGACCCTAGACAGGGAGCTATAGGGAAAGGCGGTCATGATTGAAGAGAAGCCTTCTTAGAAATGACGTTCCATACATGCCTACAAGAATCCAGTATGTCTCCATCTCATACTCAGATGAATTACTCTTCCAAGGCATGCTTCTCTGTGATACACATGGGTGGTGTCACCCAACTGAACTCTGAAGTGGGAAATTTGAACCCAAAAGCACAAGTTCCCATTCATGAACACATCGACCCCATTCTAAAACCTGTCCTTTTACAGCAAGAATTAAAACTGTCTCCAACATGGATTCATAACTCAGTTCAGTTTAGTCGCTCAGTCATATGCAACTCTTTGCGACCCCATGGACTGCAGCACGCCAGGCTTCCCTGATCATCACCATCTCCCAGAGTTTGCTCAAACTCATGTCCATAGATGCGGTGATGCCATCCAACCACCTCATACTCTGTCGTCCCCTTCACCTCCTGCCTTCAATGTTTCCCAGCATCAGGGTCTTTTCAAATGAGTCAGTTCTTTATATCAGGTGGCCAGATTATTAGAGCTTCAGCTTCAGCATCAGTCCTTCCAATGAATATTCAGAACTGATTTCCTTTAGGATTGACTGGTTGGATCTCCTTGCAGTCCAAGGGGCTCTCAAGAATCTTCTCCAATACCATAGTTCAAGAGCATTAATTCTTCAGTGCTCAGCTTTCTTTATGGTCCAACTCTCACATCCATACATGACCACTGGAAAAACCATAGCTTTGACTAGTCAGATCTTCATCAGCAAAGTAATATATCTGCTTTTTAATAAGCTGTCTAGGTTGGTCATAGCTTTCCTTCCAACGAGCAAGCGTCTTTTAATTTCATGGCTGCAGTCACCATCTGCAGTGATTTTGGAGCCCCCCAAAATAAAGTCTGTCACTGTTTCCATTGTTTCCCCATCTATTTGCCATGAAGTGATGGGCAGATGGTGACTGCAGCCATGAACTTAAAAGACGCTTACTCCTTGAAAGGAAAATTATGACCAACCTTGCCAACAAAGGTCCATCTAGTCAAGGCTATGGTGTTTTCCAATGGTCATGTATGGATGTGAGAGTCGGACTGTGAAGAAAGCTGAGCACTGAAGAATTGATGCTTTTGAACTGTGGTATTGGAGAAGACTCTTGAGAGTCCCTTGGACTGCAAGGAGATCCAACCAGTCCATTCTGAAGGAGATCAGTCCTGGGTGTTCTCGGAAGGCCGGATGCTAAAGCTGAAACTCCAATACTTTGGTCACCTCATGCGAAGAGTTGACTCATTGGAAAAGACTCTGATGCTGGGAGGGATTGGGGGCAGGAGGAGAAGGGGACGACAGAGGATGAGATGGCTGGATGGCATCACCAACTCAATAGACATGAGTTTGGGTGAACTTCGGGAGTTGGTGATGGACAGGGAGGCCTGGTGTGCTGTGATTCATGGGGTCGCAAAGAGTCAGACACAACTGAGCAATTGAACTGAACTGAACTGAACTGATGGGACTGGATGCCATGATCTTTGTTTTTTGAACGTTGAGTTTTAAGTCAGCTTTTTCACTCTCCTTTTTCATCTTCATCAAGAGGCTGTTTGGTTCCTCTTTGACTTTCTGCCATAAGGGTGGTGTTTTCTGCATATCTGAGGTTATTGATATTTCTCCTGGCAATCTTGATTCCAGTTTGTGCTTCATCCAGCCCGGCATTTCGCATTATGTACTCTAACTAGAAGTTATATAAGCAGGGTGACAATATACAGTCTTGACCTACTCCTTTCCCAATTTGGAACCAGTCTGTTGTTCCATGTCTGATTCTAACTGTTGCTTTTTGACCTGCATACAGATTTCTCAGGAGGCAGGTAAGGTGGTCTGGTATTCCCATCTCTTTAAAGATTTTCCACAGTTTTTTTGTGATCCACACAGTCACAAAGGCTTTGGCATAGTCAATAAAGCAGAAGTAGATGTTTTTCTAGAACTCTCTTGCTTTTTCAATGATCCATATCCAAATCCGGCTTGAACATCTGGAATTTCATGGTTCAGGTATTGTTGAAGTCTGGCTTGGAGAATTTTGAGCATTACTTTGCTAACGTGTGAGACGAGTGCAATTGTGCAAGCAGTTTGAACATTCTTTGGCATTGCTCTTCTTTGGATTTCGAATGAAAACTGACCTTTTCCAATCCCGTAGCCACTGCTGAGTTTTCCAAATTTGCTGGCATACTGAGTGCAGCACTTTCACAGCATCATCTTTTAGGACCTGAAATAGCTCAGCTGGAATTCCATCACCTCCACTAGCTCTGTTTGTAGTGATGCTTTCAAAGGCCCACTTGACTTCGCACTCCAGGATGTCTGGCTCTAGGTGAGTGATCACACCATTATGGTCATCTGGGTTGTTAAAATCTTTTTTGTCTAGTTCTTCTGTGTATTCTTGCCACCTTTTCTTAATATCTTCTGCTTCTGTTAGGTATATACCGTTTGTGTCCTCACTCAAAGTCACCCAGTTTTGGAGAATGCAAGTTAGAGGAAATGGCAAGTTGTTGAATTAACATCATCCATTCTGAGGGGAATCCCCACTGGCTCAGTGGTAAATAATCCTCCTGCAATGCAGGAGATGCAGGTTTGATTCCTAGGTGGAGAAGACCCTCTGGAGAAGGAAACCATAACCCATTCCAGTATTCTTGCCTGGGAAATCCCATAGACAGAGGAGCCTGGTGGGCTACAACCCATGGGGTCCTGAGAGTCAGATGTGAGTAAACCACCACCATCACCATTCTGAAGGGGCTTGCTTCCAGGTGCTTGCAGTACCAAAATCTCAGGGTCCTTACTGTGCTCAGCAAGAAGCTCAGTCCCTTCCTGTAAGTAAGAGGGCTTATTTATTTTGAATAAAGAGTGATTATTTAATTTCAAAAAAAAAAAAAGAAGCTCAGTCCCCGATATCTAATCCTTAACAAGACAATCAGATATAGAGGGTCCTGGACACACAAGACCAGAACAAAAGGACAAATAGCTGAACCGAGCCTTTCCCCCAGGCACGGAGAACCTCAGCAGCCAAGATCTTTGCTATTGCCTCCAAAATCTGCCAGTGGGACTTCCAACTACGATCTACTCAGGACTGTGGAACAAACCCAGCCAACATGCATGCTAAGCCACTTCAGTCCTGTTGGATCCTTTGCAACCCCATGGATTGTAGCCTGCCAGGCTCATCTGTCCATGAGAGTCTCCAGGCAAGAATACCGGAGTGGGTTGCCATGCTCTCCTCCAGAGATCTTCCCAACCAAGGGATCGAAGTGTCTCTTCTGTCTCTGGAAGCTCCATGGAACAACCTAGAGCCAGGTACATTTCCATAATGAGGTTACTCACTGAAAAGTGTCGTCCTACCCAAACCCCAAACCAAGCTCAGGTGATGGGTGGTGCCTGGAGGATTCCGGGGTGGTGCTGGAAGCAAGGGACCCAAGGCCACGAGTGCTCATACACAGGCTATTAGTGTCCCCGGGGACCATGATCCTCGGGCAAATGTCCCTCTGGGTGCCCCCCGCCCCCCCGCTGGCTTCCAAACTGGTCACCAAACCAAGTTCGTCTTGCCAGATACGCAGCCAGTCCAGATACAGATGGCAGAGCTGAGGAGAGGGTTTCTTTGGAGAAAGCCAGGCGAGGAGACAGGACAGGTTTCAGATCTGCCTCAGCGAAGGCACTGATGGGTCAGGATAAAGCCGCTAGGCAGGCTGCGACGTGGGATGCGTGAGGAGGGCAGGCAAAGGTAATTGGCAAAAGGTGCGGGGGAAGTGCCCTTCTGCGCAGGCTCCAGGTCCCTAAACGTTCACAACAGACCAGCCAGCAAAGAGCGCAGGCCCAGGGGGTTCTATTCAGTCTCACCTGCTGAGCCCCAGCTAGACACAGCTGAGGCTCCAAGTTCCTGGAAAGTAATTCCTCCGGGAAAGAGCTCGTTAGTTAGGCTCTGTGCTGATTGGAGAACCCAAAGTCTTCACAACTTTAATTCCTGAGGGCAAGTGGAGTGGGTTTAACCCTTGGGTTCAGCCCCTCATCTTTCGATCATTCTTTCATCTGGAAGGAAAAGGGTTAGGTCAACTCTGGGTACTTCCTGCCAATAAGAGGTGGACTGGACAAGGGCTGGAGGAATGACCCTGGTTAGCGCTCCTTTGGATCCCAAGAAATAAATCCCACCTTGTGAGAGTTGAACTATGAAGAAAGCTGAGCACAGAAGAATTGATGCTTTTGAATTGTGGTGTTGGAGAAGACTCTTGAGAGTCTCTTGGACTGCAAGGAGATCCAACCAGTCCATCCTGAAGGAAATCAGCCCTGGGTGTTCATTGGAAGGACTGATGTTGAAGCTGAAACTCCAATATTTTGGCCACCTGATGAGAAGAGCTGACTCATTTGAAAAGACCTTGATGTTGGGAAAGATTGAAGGCAGGAGGAGAAGGGGACGACAGAGGATGAGATGGTTAGATGGCATCACTGCCTCAATGGACATGAGTTTGGGTAAACTCCGGGAGATGGTGATGGACAGGGAGGCCTGGTGTGTTGCGGTTCATGGGGTTGCAAAGAGTCTGGGCACAACTAAGCGACTGAACTGAACTGAATTGATGTACCAGATGTCAAAGCAGCTGTAGGCCCAAGATCTGAATCTATAACATGTTCCCTTGAGGGCACACAGAATGCAAGCCATGGTGAACACTTGGGATATTTAGGGGGTGGACACTGATCAAGAGAGGTGTGTACATGATCAAGGGGGAACCATGCCTGTGACCCAAGATGGGGTTCGTGAACAAAACGGGGTGTGCAGGTGAACAAGGGGGTGTGCATATGATCGAGGGGGGCCACCCACCTGATCAGTGCAAGCAAGGCTTTGTAGGTGAGGCAGGGATTGGTGGAGCAGGTGATGTAGAAAGTCAAGAGAACCGTCATCTGAGTGGCCTGACCACAGTCCGCCCCTACTCACACTCTGCATAACCCTTATGATCTTGGTCTGCCCCTCATCCTTGATAGCCCTGGGATCAGGTATGTAGAGGCGCCCTCCAGCCAAATACCACAAATAAAGTACAGACAACAGCAGCGAGAGTATCAGGAGTCCAACAGGTGGGTAGACTTTGGAGCCAGATGCTTTACTGGATCACCCTTTCATGGAAGTCCAAAGGATGATAGCAGTACCTTGCTGTCAACCCAGCAATCAAGCCCATTTCTCAGGGAGGCCACTGTCGTCGCCCAGTCCACAAGCAGATTCCCTCTGTTCAGACTAAGGAAGAAACAAAGTGTTGAACAGGCACAGCACAGGGAAGATCATGACCGCTAGGCAAAATGCAAGCAGGAACAGCATTCTGAGATCATAGCAACCCTGCCTGCGACTTTCCCCCTGCCCTGCAGGACGATTCCGCCTGTCCATCATCCATCCCCACCATTAGTGCCCAGTACTGGGGAGGCGGTTTAACAACAGCCCGCAGGGTTCATGTGATGGTGCCTTTCTCCAGTGGGGGGCCCAGATTAGTTACCTTAGTGGCCTTAGGAGGGGCCAGGTAGAAGCCCTGGTGAAATCTTCAAGTCCTTCTCTAATTCTGGTCCCCACGGGGCAGCAAACTCGAGCCACCGGGGACGTACCATCCAGTCCCATCTTACAGTGCTTTCCACTGGGGTAGATTCTGTGACAAGGGCAGAAGTGAGCTATTGTCCTGACCGGGAGTGGTCAACAGCTGAAATCAGGTTGTGTTGACTACTTGCCTCTGGGTTCATATGGCATAGGGTTAGAGATGATTAGAGATGACTGCTCCTGGGATGTTCAGTTATATAGTTCACAGGGCTTAAGTTAGTCCCCGTGTGGAGAAAGCAGGTTTCCATCTCAACTGTTGTTTAAGTCATCCATTCATCCTTTCAATTAGCCCAGCAGTAGTAGGGATGTAGGGCAGGTGGAAAGGCCAGCGTATGTTGTTTTTGTCAGTCAATTCTTGAACTTCACAGCAAGTGGTTTTTTTGTGAATTGCTCAAGGACTCAGGCAGGCTTTCTGGAAAGCCTTCAACCTGGTGGAAAGCACCATAGACTGCACATAGCCGCTGTTCCATCTATTCATCCCTCTGCGTTGTTGCTCTGCACCCTTCCGCAGCTGGGACTAGAGACACCAGGGTATTCTTTTCATTTTGCTGTTGCCTCGGGCCCCTATCAAACCCTTCCGGGTAACTGGCAACACCCAATTCACGAGCCTGTTCCTGAGTTAATATCCCTAAAACCTGTGTCTATAATTGTCTAGGGGTGGTGGGTGTGGGTATCCCTGTATTCTGTAGATAATCCAGGTTCTTGCATTCATCTGTATTCACCAGTCATCCTCACGCAGTCAGGAGCATGGGGCTGTTACTGTAACCTGGAAAGAGACTGAGGTTAGCAGGGATATCAATACAATGGAAGAAAAAGACTTCTCTCCTGGTACCCAGCTGTCACTGGGCCGCACATGCTAGTGGATAGATGGTTCGAGGTTATCCCTTCAACTATCAGGTCCCAGATACCAGAGGATGGCTACCCTGGGGTTACCTCCACAACCTTCCATTCCCTGTCCTTACCTGCCTACCTCATGCACTCATAGGAGTGTCTGTGGCTCAGCAGTTATTGGACTGCACCCTGCCTGCCTGCAAGCCTTGTACTTGCCCAGCCTGGAGACCAAAGAAAGAGTTCAGAGACAGCCACAGAGACATCAGTGTTTCACCGGACAGGGGAGCTTACACACCCAAGGCAAGGGGTCCTGGCGCAGTCAGGACGTGGCAGCCATCTTTGCTACCCAGGGCGGAAGGAGGCTACCACTTACGGGGGGATGATTCCCCCTTATTGGCTTATCAGCTACCAGGGAAACCAGCCGCTGGGCCACATCCCTCACAGCCCCCTCAGTTTAACCAGCATCAGAGGGCTGATGTTTCCTTTTAATAAACTAGTGGGTGGAGACCTTCTGGCCTAAGGATTGGCGCAAGTACTAGCTAGGGCAGAGGAAAGACGTTCGTGAGCGTGGGGTGTAGGGGAGGCAGGGACTGATGGTACAGGGAGAGTACAGAGAGCAAGAGAACAGCCATGCTGAGTATCCAGACCATACAGCAGGATTGAAGATAAACCGTCTGCCCCCAGGTAGAAATATTTGGCTGTTAAGGAAAAAAATTTAAATATTTGGGGTTTACTGACAAATAATTGTGTTCACTTCATGAGCAAATTTAATGATAAAAACAGGTCTGCGGTAGATAAGTGGAATTACATCAATACGCTGTATGCTTCATTTTCCCTGATGGCTTATACAATATGCTGCCTTAGCAAGTCACAAGATCTTAGACTCCATGCACCAGAGGATTTATGAATGTACATTGAATCTAGGAACACAGTGTAATTGCCAGGTTGTCCTTTGTAAGCCCCAACTGTGACTCAGCCAGATAACACAATGGTAGCCTGGCCTTACTAGGAAAATAGGTCAATGGCTTGCCAAGAGGCAGAGGTTAATGGGGGTGGAAAGGGTGTGTATAACTACTTTTTGTTTGCAAAGTCCATCAGTTGCATTTTCTTTTGGACCAAATCTCAAGCATGTTTCTATCAATATTAAAAATAAAGCCTCTGATTTGAAATTCTTCTCATAATAAGGTAGATTTCACAACCAAAAGCAGCAGGAGAAATAACTCAATCACCTTAAACTTCTAAGGACATGAATAGAAAAAACTGGCAGAAATACAACACATAATGTAATTAGGAATATCGATAGTTCGTAAGTAGAATTTAGTTAATCCACATGACACAAAGTGATACAAAATACAGCAGATTTAACATATGTGTGAAAAACTACATCAAAAAATAACCGTTTGCTTTTTTGCCCAAGTGTATTTTATACAAATATTGACCACATACTGTAACACATAAGTAAGTCACAACTCTGTGTTCCATACATCTAGAGAGTAAATCATAAAATCAGATTTACTAATGAGAAAATATGAAAAAGAAAACTTAACTGAATTACATTCAGGCCAGACAGTAAACTCCCAAATGTAGTGAAGAGTATTTGTAAATGCAAGTAGATATGCGATATGTCAAATTAGATGAGATATAGCCAAAATAATGAAAGTATGGACCAAATGTCTCCCTAAAAATGTAAAGAGTGATCATAGTAAGTAAAAGAAAAATATAACAAAGTTGCATAAGGAAATGTGAAAAAAATAGTTGGCATTTTGAAAATGTTGAGGTTAATCATTAACCAAAAGAGAATGAAACTTGTTTTACTTCAAAAGTAATTAACAAAAACACAGTTACTTTAGGGCTTCAAGAGTAATTAATATAAACGTGGTTCTTTCATGGTTACTTTAAAATTTGTTCATTCAGGTTACCACTACTGAACATTTTTAAAGTAAATGTCAGGCATCAATCAGAATGTAAAATTTTGAGAAATCTAATAGAAATGTGATATATGTTGTTTATTTCAAGGTTTTTTTCAGTGGCTCTTGAATAGCAGCTAAGTATGTACTTTTTATCTAGCTTTGTGTTGACAGGAGATGGATATGTCAGGCTAGCATTAGTAGCTGCTTTGACACAAATCCTTTTCTTTTACTGTCATATCCTAAGCTTTCTGCAGACTCCGGGTTTGGAATAAGAAGAGCGAGGAGGAGCAATCTGTAGAGTAGCGCACTGGCCTTCTGTGAACAGGAAACTTTTCACTTGCATGTCATTCTTTGAACAGAAGCTTCTAAGGTCTGTCATTAAGAAAATTAATCATCTGTCTTAGTCCTCTACCTCTGTTCCTCTCAGTGACTCAAAACCAGAACACGGCAGGATGAGAATAGGACCTATTCATTTCGTGTGTGTGTGTGTTTAATAAAATTTTATTCTGTTATCTTTTTTTTTTGAATGTTCCATTTCCTTTTATTTTTTTATTGGAATAAACTTGCTTTACAATGTTGCTTTAGTTTCTGCTGTGGTGGTGGCTTAGTCACTAAATTGTGTCCGACTCTTTTGCAAGCCCACGGACTGTATAGCCCATCAGGCTCCTCTGTCCATGGGATTCTCCAGGCAAGAGTATTGGAATGGGTTGCCGTTTTCTTCTCCAAAGGATCTTCCTGACCCAGGGATCAAACCCAGGTCTTGTGCATTACAGGCGGATTCTTTACCGACTCAGCCACCAGAGGAAGCTCCAGTTTCTGCTGTACAACAACATGAATCAACCATATTTCAAAATGATTTCATGTTAGTAAAATAAAATGGGTAAAAATTTTAAATGAAAAAGCAAAAAAAAAAAAAGGCAAGCATCACATTCAGGTGAGACACCTCTTTGCCTTACTCAAAAAACCACTCCAAGATATTGGTGAAGCCAGATCAGAGAATGAGAAGCCTCACTGAGGCAAGGGATTGTGATCCTCTCTGCTGGATATACAGGAGGAACCTTCCAAGATCGGGGCAAAGAGCTGCTTGTTGAATTGACTTCAGGACATTTTTGCGTCTCATGATGCTAATGAAACTCTATCGCTACCTTAGATTGTTTCCTCAGCTTAATCCCCAAAGGAAATCCCTCTGCTTTTCAGAGATAAAAAGTTGGTAGAACAAAGAAAGTCAGGGGAAGCACAGGGGCCTTCTGCTATAGAATTTCACTGAAGCCTTTCCAAGCCCCGAGGAGAGAACCCAAGGGCTATACTGTTTATTCCTACACCTGGATTAAATATCAAGGTCTGTGAGAAGATGAATCATTTAGAAACTCGACTTTCTTGTAGGGAGCTGTTGCCTTTTTAGAACTCTAATAACAACTGCGGCGAAGGCAAAAAGCACACAGAAAGTTCAAAGTTGTCAGATCCTCCTGCCCTGCTCTCAGCTAGTGAGAGTCTAAATCACGGAGCGCGAAGGCCCGCGGTGACTGGTGACGCTGATCATTCATCGTCTCTCCGAAAAGGAGAGATTAAAGATGCAACATCAGTGTGAGAGGAGAACAAACTGCTTGCGGTGGCGGTTCTTTCTCATGGGAACTCTTGTCTAAGACTTTCATCATTTTTCATTTCATAAGACTTTTTCATTTTCATTTTGTCCTTACCCTGAATGATTGAGACAAAAGACGCAGGACGTGATTTTGAACCACAAAAAGTCATGAACATGCAACACACATATGAAAGGAGTCGTGGCCTAGCAAGGTCCTGACTCAGATGTTTCCCGTACAGCACACACATATTCAAAAGAGCACATCAAAGCTCAGCTCCTACCCGGGAGTGTTTCGGAAAAGGCAGTGGGAAGTAATTATCAATTACCATCAATGTAAAACACTAGAGATGATAAAATCATAGACTATATTTATTCACCATTAACATAAACATTCAATATTTTAGATGGATTGTAATCACCCAGTAGCGGTATAGCCAGAATGTCTGATAAGCGGCTCTTCTTAACACTCCTCTGTGATATACCTGTACATCTTTTTACCTCGTGTTGCTCAAGTTGGCCACTAGTTTAGCCAGAGTTGCAGACTGCATTTAGCAGACATGTTTTGTTTGGCTTCTAAAGTATTTTGTTTTTCAAATTAGGTGCCCATGTTTTGTTGTTGTTCAGTTGCTAAGTCGTGTCTGACTTTGTGACCCCATGGGCTGCAGCGTGCCCGGCTTCCCTGACCTTAACCATCCCCTGGATTTTGCCCAAATTCATGTCCATTGAGTCAGTGATGTCATCCAACCATCTCATTCTCTGCAGCTGCCTTCTCCTCTTGGCTTCAATCTTGCCCAGCATCAGGGTCTTTTCCAATGACTGCAGATTCAGCTTCAGCACCAGACCTTCAGCATCAGCCCATGTGTAAAAAGTGAATAATTTCACATTGACATGCAGGTTTCTGACTTCTGAAAAATAAGAAGGACTGGTATTATATTAATGTCATGTAGCACATATTATGCATTATATCTTACATTATTATGTGTCAGGCATTCAGTTCATTCGGTGGTAACCTCCAGTTCACCTGTCTGCTTGACTTTGTGGTCCTGACCTTCTGTACTGAGTCAGCATCTGGACAGTGTGCTTGGGTGTCTCAAAGGTACAACTCTCATGATCTTAAAGACTTGGAAATGTGGGAACTAAGGAAACACAGTTCTCTACTTCGAGGAAACAGGAATACAGTGATGGATTAGTACCAGGGCCCGGGCCACAAGCATGTTCTCTTCACCCCTGAGCCAGCCCTCTTTCCACTGTCCCGTCTTGCTTCCTTTGGCGTCTATTTTATTTCAAAATGGGAGCTGCATTTCAAAAACCATAGAGCTTTAAAATAACCATGTTAAATGAAGAAAACAGGAAAAAATTCACACTGTACAGTACGATTAGAACAGTGTTAAAATAATACACTGAAAAACGACTTTGGGCAATGGCATTGGGAAAACTTTTTTTCCACCAAGTTTCTTAATAATTATGTATCAACTTTTAGAATAAAATAAAGCCTCATTTTTTTTTTAGTATTCTAAACACAACAAAGCAGATGCTTTCCCTGGTCAGGACCATCCACTTCCCTTGCCAGAAACTCACTTCCTTGCTTCTCTATAGATCAGATTGGCCTGGGGCCTCCACCCTGACTAATGAGATGGGAGGGGAAGTCTGCTGACGGCTCCATCGTTTTCAGAACTTTCCGTCTTGAACACAGTTATGTGAAAATGCCAAGCAGAATTCTGGAGGCAGAGTCACAGATTCTAACCTTGAGTGGAAAACAAACAAAAGCATAGACCTTTCTAATGCATCCAGCTTTGGATGCCAGCATTCAGTAATATCCTACAGTTTATGCAGTTATTAGGCTTTCTATTGTGGTTTAACTGATAAGTCATGTCCGTCTTTTGCGACCCTTTGGACTGTGGCCCACCAGGCAAGAATACTGGGGTTTTCCATTTCCTTCTCCAGTGGATCTTCCTGACTCAGGGGTTGGACCACCATCTCCTGCATTGGTAGGCAGATTCTTTACCACTGAGCCATCTGGACTTGCAATCAAAAACTGAATATACATAAAAACATTGACATATTCTTTCAGATACTTATTTTCCAAGTACTAGCTAAGTAAATTGAAATGAGTCAATACCTTTGTTTATTTTACCCAGTGAAGATGGGTGGTCAGGAGATCAAAAGAAGACTCATCATGTTCCCCTCAAGACCATAATCATACTTTTGAGTTCATTCTTCATGAGCTTGGTTCTAACAATCTTTGGGAGCCATGGTTCTGATTAGGAAGAAAAATCTCTACTCTGATCATTCAAAAGAGTGAAAAGAAGGTACGTGTTTGATTTCATAAAAGCCTTCTGTTTATGCTGGAAATACAGAGCATGTGCTTAGAATGGACGGCTATCCGATGTGCTTTGTGATTCTGGTTGGGTTGTTGGAGGTTAAGAGGTAGGACTGAGAACTTTAGAGAGGATAGATAAGGGGGGCAGGCAGAGAAGCTGCAGCAACTGGAAGTCATTTCAGAAGGAGGGTTTAAACATTTGCAGGTGGTTAAACATTTGCAGAGAAGAGAAGATTTGGAAAATGCGAGAACTTTGAGCTAAATCATTGTGGGTTCAAAGATTAGACATTCACTTGATTTGTTTCAGGTAATACAGGGATTTTTAGAAGGATATAGGTCAGCATAAAGAAGGTAAGGATCTCGATGACTCTGCCAGGCAGAAGATAGCTTAGGGGAGGTTAGCTTACCAACTGGCAAGAAAACTGTAGCTTATAATAGACCATGGAACATTTAAGCCCAGCTCCTCTCTTGAGACTCTATGATCCTGTGTTACATCTGCTGAACTGGTCAATGCAGAAGTCATTCTGGGACTAAAGGAGATTCACACCTCTAAGGTTCCTTGTGGTGTTATGAGCCTCAAGAAACTCCCATAACTGTTTGGCTCTGATTCTTCTCTGAGGCAGGTATTTGATAAGCATCAGGTTTTAAGGAGTTACTTGTAGCCCAAAGGGACCCTAAAAATTTAAACCAAATTCATTGCTAAGGTTGACTTGAGTAGCAAGTACTTGATGGTGAGAAGGCTTAAGTTTCTCAGCTGCCATCATCATTTTGAATTGAAGCTTTGAATTGAAGCATTGAAGTTCTCACACTGAAATGTGTGAATGGAATAGTACTCAGCCATAAAAAGAATGAAATAATGACATCTGCAACAACATGGATGGACCCAAAGATGATCACACTAAGTGAAGCAAGTCAGAGAAAGACAAATGTCATATGATGTCATTTATATGTGGAATAATCTAAAATATGACAGAAACAAACTTATTTATAAAACAGAAACAGACTCATAGATAGAGAAAGCAATCTTATGGCTACTAAAGGGGAAAGGAAAGGGAAGGGATAAATTAGGGGTCTAGAATTAGCAGATACAAACCATTGTTTATAAAATCAGCAACAGGGGAATTATATTCGACATCTTATAATAAACCATAATGGAAAAGAATATGAGAAAGAATATATGTGTATATGTATATAGATGCATAAATGAATCACTTTGCTAATACCTGCTAATCACCAGGAACTAACACAGCATTCACTTTATGAAATAACTCTATTTATACCTAGTTTATCAATTAACTATATTTCAATTTTAGAAACGTATGTGTGCATGTGTGTGTGATAACACACCTCATCACTAGTGACTTTTCAAATGAATTAGGCGGTAATCTAATAACAAAGGGCTGATAATTTCAGGAATGGCAACCAGAAAGTAGCTGTAGGAGTAACCAGTTACATTAATTTTCACTAATTTCTTGGGTCTTTTCCTTTGGGGCATTGACTGGGGGACAGAAGAGAAGGAAGGAGAGAGTATGTCTAGTTGGACACCTGCTCTGGGACAGGCTCAGGCACTTTCTGAGGCTTCCTAGGGTAGGCAACTAAGCCCTCGAATCCTTCATCACTTGGGTGATGAATGAGTGGTGGTCGGTCTTCAAAGCTAGATGTTCAGTTCAGTCGCTCAGTCATGTCCGACTCTTTGCGACCCCATGAATCGCAGCACGCCAGGCCTCCCTGTCCATCACCATCTCCCAGAGTTCACTCAGACTCATGTCCATCGAGTCCGTGATGCCCTCCAGCCATCCCATCCTCGGTCACCCCCTTCTCGTACTGCCCCCAATCCCTCCCAGCGTCAGAGTCTTTTCCAATGAGTCAACTCTTCGCATGAGGTGGCCAAAGTAATGGAGTTTCAGCTTCAGCATCATTCCTTCCAAAGGAATCCCAGGGTTGATCTCCTTCAGAGTGGACTGGTTGGATCTCCTTGCAGTCCAAGGGACTCTCAAGAGTCTTCTCCAACACCACAGTTCAAAAGCATCAATTCTTCGGCGCTCACCCTTCTTCACAGTCCAACTCTCACATCCATACATGACCACAGGGAAAACCATAGCCTTGACTAGATGGACCTTAGTCGGCAAAGTAATGTCCCTGCTTTTGAATATGCTGTCTAGGTTGGTCATAACTTTTCTTCCAAGGAGTAAGCGTCTTTTAATTTCATGGCTGCAGTCACCATCTGCAGTGATTTTGGAGCCCCCAAAAATAAAGTCTGACACTGTTTCCACTGTTTCCCCATCTATTTCCCATGAAGTGAGGGGACCAGATGCCATGAGATGTAGTCTTCTGAAAGCACTGTATTTGTGGCATTAACTATTTCACAGGAAAGGTAGGAAAATCCAACCTGTGTTGATTTCTGTTCATTGTTTGCATTAGATCAAACTAAAGCTACGTCATTAACCTCGGCATGGGAGTCTCCTTGGCTGCAGCCGACTGACCCATGCAAATTTACAAATATTTGAATTCACTGACGCTGTTTGGGAATTACTGCAAGTGTAACAATGACACATTGTTCAGTTCTAAGCACTTTGTGAGGACCTGTCTTGGGAAGGGTTTTACTTCAAAATTATGAGGCAAAAGGTTGAGATTAAGACAAAGAAAATAACCTTTGGAATTCAGCCTCCAGTAGGGGAACTGACAAGCAGTCTGTGTTCAGCACTCTTTTCAGAAGTGTCCTGAACATAGTTGTGTTCCTAGAGACCAGGCTTGCCCAGTGGGGCTAAAGAAGAAGAAAAATCCAATCATGGGAAAGAACGTGAAAAAAGGAAGCAAGGAAAAATATGGAAAAGGCAACTCAATTCACTGGCTTGCTTATCTGTTCCTCAGTGAGCAGCCACTGGGTCAGCCACTGCCTCTGCCCCCTACCCTCAATGTTCAGGGGG
This sequence comes from Ovis canadensis, assembly GCF_042477335.2. Classification (NCBI taxonomy): domain Eukaryota; kingdom Metazoa; phylum Chordata; class Mammalia; order Artiodactyla; family Bovidae; genus Ovis; species Ovis canadensis. The sequence goes on along the minus strand of NC_091247.1, from coordinate 131,462,531 downwards.
GTCCTTCCTCACCCAAGGACAGGTTAACCTGGTCGAGGACTGCACGAGGAGCGGGTGATTGTCTGGGGAGTGTGTTGTGGCTAGAGCAAGCAGTTACAAGACCGCAGTATGCTATTGGCTTAAGATCCACATTGTGGAGGACATTCTGATAACCCCACCCCAACAGCGACTCCACCCTCTCCCCACAGTGTAGCCACCATGTATGGATGGCTGAGCACTGGCTGGTCCTGGCTAACAGGGCAATCCCATTTCCCTGGATCTGGGGACTGGTTAGGGTTCATCTGAGCAGGATGAGCACAATACATTCTTTGTCCATGAAGGCAGAAGTATTAGACCCAGTTGCTGCTTACAGCGTCTTGAAATCTCAAGAGGGGAGTCACCTTGCATATAAGCTGACATACGCAAGAAAGCAGAGCTGTGAGATTAAGAAGGAATGGCCTGCGCCAGGTCCTGAGTGAGCCATCCCCAGAGCTGGGTACCTTCACGCTTTTCCCATCAGTGTCCTTCACAGTTCACACAGGCTTTGGGACTAAGCACCTGAAGAAACACAAATGTCACTGGCTGCTATGCGATAGGTGTTAAGTGGGAGGGAAAGCATTCTATGGCTGAAAGCATCTGTGAAATACTGAATTACAGAAAATGCAGCCTTTTGCAAGCCATTTATAAATGAATACATTTTATAAATATCCAGGAAGGAGCTCTTCTGTGAAGGGGTATGTAGACTTATTCAACTTAGAATCAAATGGATTATTTGTTTTTGTTTTCATTTGTTTTCTGAGAACACATTAGGCTTTTGAGAAAACTCGGTTTGGGAAGATTTGCTGAGTCATCGTCAGGCGTTTATACTCTAGGGAAGTAGCCAGAGAGAGATGGACAGTAGGCACTGGGCTTGGAATGTGAGACAGAAGCCAGGACGAGAAGCAGAAGTACGCCTTCCTTCCCAGACCCACCCAAGAGCTCCCGAAACTGAGAGGACTTGCTTACAGGGTGACCCGCTGCACTGGCCATGTGCCATTGTCGCCTCTGGGCTTTCTAGGGGCACCGCATCCCCCCAATACTCTAATTCAGCAGACCCTCAGGGTCCCAGGCAAATTATATACATATACACGTGTGCATGTGTTGAGACGCTCAGCCGTGTCTGACTCTTTTCGACCCTGTGGACTCTAGTCTGCCAGTCTCCTCTGTCCATGGGATCTCCCAGGCAAGAATACTGGAGTGGATTGCCATGCCCTCCTCCAGGGGATCTTCCTGACCCAGGGATGGAACCCACGTCTCCTGTGTCTCCTGCATTGCAGGCAGATTCTTTACCCACTGAGCCATCAAGGAAGTCTATACTTTTGCAAGATAGATATAAAAAAGATTGATGGATACTGTCTATTTATATCTTATATATCATAATAGGGCTTCCCTAGTGGCTCAGAGGGTAAAGTGTCTGCCTGCAATAATAACTGTCTGTAGCTACAGATGTTTGTTTTATGATGATAGTGAACATTCTCACTTTAAGAGGAATGGTAAGCAACCTAGTGTCTCTTGCTCTAAGACACAGACACAGAACAATTAATACAAAGAACTGCCATATCCTTTTTACCCAAAGTCTCTCATTCCTAACATTTTGATACTTCTATTTCTATCTTGTGTTTCTATCTCTATCTATCTTTATCTATTGTCTATCTAGTGAATTATTTCCCTGAAATAAATCGAAAGTTGCAGACATAATGCCCTAATTTCACTAGATATGATCATGTGAATTTGTTAAAAAGACAAGGACATTCTCCCACATAATAACCACAACTCAACCATCAATAGCACAAAGCTGACACTTACACAGCATCACCGTGTAATCCACTCATGCCACTCAAATTTCACTTATTATTCTAGTATGTACCACCCCCCACCCCCCATTTCTCTCTCCTGTTTCTGGTTCTGATCCAGGATAATATGTCACCTTCACTTTTGATGTCTCTTTGATCTTCAATCTGGACTTGTCTTTCAAGGCTGCTATGATTTTGAAGATTTCCACCAGTATTTTGAAGAATCTCCCTCAGTTTGGGTTTGTATGGTGTTTCCTTATGATCATTTGCATTTTGCCAGAAATATCATGGAAGAACGGGCTTCCCTGGTGACTCAGATGGTAAAGAATCTGCCTGCCATGCAGGAGACCTGGGTTTGATCCCTGGGTTGGGAAGATCCCCTGGAGAAGGACATGGCAACCCACACCAGTATTCTTGCCTGGTGAATCGCATGGACAGAGGACAGGACAGAGGATCCGTGGGGTCGCAGAGTTGGACAGTAGTGAGCAAATAACACACATACATACACATCATGGAAGTGGGGTTGTATTTCTCTCAGTGAGTCATATCAAGTGACATATAGTGTCAATCTCTCCCATTATTAGTGATGCTTATTTTGATCTCTGGTCAGAGTCAGGCAGGTGTGTTGAAACTAATAAACCTGGGGTTAAATGCCACCATTCCAACTCTGAGAGGTGCCTTTGTTCCAGCTCCACACACGAGGATAATAAAAGAACCCAGAATGAAAAGAAGAGCACAAGAAAGTGTATTTACTAAGGGCAATCAGATTTTCTTAGTTTAATAATTTCCTTGATTATGAATGAGAAGAAAAAGCTGGTTTTTCTTTTTCTCTTGTCTAACAGAAAAGGGCATGTTATGGTTGGCACATTCAGGAAGTATCAAGTTTGCCGTTAAACAGATTATAAAACATGTTTATGCAATAGCAAACCATGAGATTATCCCAGGTCACGTTTCTGTTGCTTACTCAGTCATCTATTTGCATGAATCAATTTTAACCTCCAAAGTTATCCAGTGTAATCCAAACATTAATAATGCATAAGTTGCAAATGGTTCAGAGAAATGACAACTTAGGGCCGGAAATTCTAAGTGTGAAGCAGCTGTTTTCAAAGGTAAGTGGCACATTGCGGAAACAAGGCAGATAGCCGTCTAAAAAAATACCCAGAGTCCCTCGTGGGATGGAGGAGCACCAGAATTCTTAGATAGTACAGGCTTGGAGCAGCAATCTGCCTAAAAAATGGACGGCTAAGGGTTGTCTTCAAGGTGTGTCATAGGCAGCACGCTTTTTTAAACTTAGATTGCATGCAACAGATCAGTGGAAGTATAACTCTCTAAATATGCTTTAATACCCGCTTCACATACTACTGAGACAATGTCCATGATACATATCAAGTAATATTTTTATACGTAACAAATGGCCTAAACCAATCTGACCAAGAGATGATCATGAGGGTCTTCCTGAGGAATTTCAGCAGTTTCTTCTAACAGGCCAGTGGGCCTTACTTGATCCACACCAGGCAGTATGTCACAATTTAAGCGAGTCTCAAAGAGAAGGCCAGACATACATACATGTGTTAGCAAGCAGGCAGGAGCTGCTTCTGTGGATATCAATCAGCATCCAACAGGCATGGATCGAAGGGGACTTGCTGACATACAACAGGACTATACAGGCAACATTTGAGTTAGATCAAGCAAGAGGGTCCTGCAGGATGCGGAAGGACCCAGGGCAAAGAGGCCCTAGATCTCTTGAGAGTCACCAAAAATCTAAAGGTGCCACACAGCACAGATACACCGAGCTGGGTCTTGTGTTGTTGCTTTCTTATTACAAGTTTCTCATTCTGCTTATTATAGAAAGATCCAAAAATACAGTCAACAAAAAATCAGCAATCTATGATCCCATTTGTCATGGACTGCCTATTTTAAACATGTAAATACATATAGATAGGTATCTACAAATAAATATATATTTTTTACAAACATGGGAAATTTGTTTTTCTTTTAAATGTATAGTTGTGTGTGAATGCATGCTAATTCACTTCAGTCATGTCGATTCTTTGTAATCCTATGGACCCTATGGCTCCTCTGTCCATGAGATTCTCCAGGCAAGAAGAGTGGAGTGGGTTGCCATGCCCTCCTCCAGGGGATCTTCCAGACCCAGGGATCGAACTTGCATCTTTGATCTCCTCTTACATTGGCAGGTGTGTTCTTTACCACTAGCGTCACCTGGGAAGCCCACATGTATAGTTAATAGCTCTCCATATCAATGGCACCCCACTCCAGTACTTTTGCCTGAAAAATCCCATAGATGGAGGAGCCTGGTGGGCTGCAGTCTATGGGGTCGCTAGAGTCAGACACACACGACTGAGCGACTTCACTTTCACTTTTCACTTTCATGCATTGGAGAAGGAAATGGCAACCCACTCCAGTGTTCTTGCCTGGAGAATCCCAGGGACGGGGGAGCCTGGTGGGCTGCCGTCTATGGGGTTGCACAGAGTCAGACACGACTGAAGCGACTTAACAGCAACAACAGCAGCATATCAATTCATGTATTGGAAAGGCCGTGCTGATTAACAGATTGGTAAATAGAACCGGTCTGCTACTGTGAGGCTCTTAGATTGTTTCTAACTTTTTGCTTTCACAAAAAATCCTGCCAGAGAACATCTTGACAAAATTCTTTAATCATTTCCTTAAGAAAAATTCCTGGAAGTGATGTTGCCAACTGAAAGTTCATGCATATTTAAATTTTCTTTTCCTGATTTTCTTGTCCTTAAGTAATATGTGTTCATCTTCTTAACGCTTGCTTCCTATTTCAGTGAGAAAATAAATGCCACCAGAAGATAACTTCCGCTCTCTCCCACACCACTTCTGCCACCATCTGACCTGAGCCCTGCCTTCCCTTCGCTTCGGGACTGGATGCCGGTCCCCCTGCCTGTGCACGGACACTGCTCCAGCAAGTGTCTTTTCACTTTTCTGCACCATCAATCTTTCCTCTCCTTCCTGTGGATCATCATTATCAATAAAACAACTCTTATTTTTCCCATCTCTCTAAACAAATACACAGAACCCTTCACTTGGCCCCATTTCCACTTCTAACTACAGATTTGTTTCTCTTCTCCTCTTTGCAGGAAACCACAGGGGTTGTCTACGTTCACTGGTTCCAGTTCCTCTCATTCTTTCTTAAACTCACTTCAATCAGGCTTTCATGTGCACACTCCACGTTTTAAAACTGTTCTTGTCAAGGTCAGCCATGACCTTCAAGTTGCTGTAGTCAATGGACAACTTTTCCTCTCATTTTACCTAACCAGTCTGCAGCAGTTGACACTGATCATGAATCTCTCTCCTTGAAAAAGGTTTTTTTTTTTTTTCCCCCCACAAGGCTCAGAATATCATGAGCTCCTGGTTATCCTTCTCCTTCACTTCTTCCTTCTCAGCATCCTTTGCTGGCTCATTATCATCTCCATGAACTTAACTCTAGAGTGTTCCAGAAGGCAGGGTTTGGACACCTGTTTGTTGTTTAAAGGCAGTCTGGGTCATTTCATTCAGTCTCTCGGCCATAGACGTGTTAACAAATTCCCAAATGTAACACTCCAGCCTAGGCTCCTTCTCCCACCTGTATCCCACCCACAACTCCAGATCCATCCCTCCTTGACACTGCAAATACAACGTGCCCAAGACTGAACCCCTGGTCTTCACCTTCCCAGCGGTTCTTCCTACTGATGTCCCTGTCAGTCGATGGCAACTCTAACTAGCGCCATAAACCTTGGAGTCTTCCTTGATCCCTCTTGGCCCCTCACTCTATCCATCCAAACCTTCAGCAAATCCTGTTGGTCACATCTTAAGAATATATCTAGTACCATACCATTGTCACCACCACACTGGTCTGAACCACCAGAACATCTTGCCTGGCCTGTTGAAAGAACCCTGACTGGTCTTGCTTCCACCTTCCTCTCCTAGAAACTATTCCCAACATATCCAGAGGGGTACCAACAAAGTTTGTGCAAGGACATGTAACTCTGCTGCTCAGAATCAGACAGTGGCTTTCCATCTCACTCAGAGTAGAAGTAGAGTTCTTGTAAAGATCTTAGTTTCACATAATCAGTCTCATTGCCTTCCTAACCTCAGATCCTGCTGCCTTCCCTCCTCTTGCTTGCTCTGTCCTCGCCTCATGCATTATTTGCATGTGGTATTTGTTCTGCATGGAAATGCTTCTCCACAGACTCCTGAAAGCCTTACTCCCTCACCTACACTCAGTTTTTGATTAAATCTCACCTTTCTCTGAGCCTTTCTTGACACTTATTTTAAAAACCACAATCTGGGGTTTCTCTGTGGTCCAGTGGCTAAGACTCTGTGGTCTCAAGGCAGGGGGCCCAGGTTAGATCCCCGGTCAGAGAACTGGATCCTGCATGCCTCAGCTAAGACTCAGCACAGCCAAATAAATTAATGTATTTATTTGGGTCTTAGTTATGGCATGAGAACTCTTAGTTGTGGCACGGGGAATTCAATTCCCTGACCAGGGATTAAACCTGGGCCCTTTGCATTGGGAGCTTGGAAGCTTAGCCACTGGACCATGAGGGAAGTCCCCAAAATAAATATTAAAAAATAAAATAAAATAAGAACCGCAAATCTCCACCCCATTGTTCCTGATATGCTTCTCCACTTGATTTTTCTCCATATCACTACATACTTTACTATTTCCTGTGTTGCCTAATCCTCCCATTAGAATCTAAGTGCCATGAGATTTCTTGTTGTATTTCCTGCACCTGGAAAACCCCTGGCATGCGACAGGCGCTCAGGACATGTCTGTTGAGTGAATAAATCTTTCCAAAAAATTAGAAAAGTAAAAGGAGAGAATTAGAAAAAAAAAATCACCCATATACTTGAAAAGGAAATTTTAGTCAGCCATGAGGAATTGCAGTCAGACTGAAATTTTAGTCAGTAGGAAAAGCAATCCTGCCATTTACAATACCATGAATGGACCTATGGACATTAATCTAAGTGAAATAAGTCAGACAGAGAAAAACAAATATTGCATGAACTCACTTAAAAGTAATAGAAACTACAAAAGGTGTTAGAAAAAAAGAGTAGAATGGTAGTTACCAGGGGCAAAGGGTGGGGTTTATGGGGAGATGTTGGATAAAGGGCAAAAAATTCCAGTAATGAGTTCTGAGGGTCTCATGTTTAGTACGGTGATTATAGCTAATCATACTGCAGTATATACTTCAAAGTTGCAAACAGAGTAGATCTTAAATGTGTGTGTGTGCACTCTCTGTCATGTCTGACTCTTCATAGCTCCATAGACTATGGCCTACCGGGTTCCTCTGTCCATGTAATTTTCCAGGCAAGAATACTGTAGTGGGTTGCCATTTCCTACTCCAGGGGATCTTCCTGACCCAGGAATCAAACTTGCGTATCCTGAGTTTGCATTGATAGGCAGGTTCTTTACCACTAGCCCCACCTGGGAAGCCCCATAAATCTTAAATGTTCTCATCCCCCCAAAGAAATGGTAATTATATAATGTGATGGAGGTGTTGGCTAAAGTTATGATGGTAATCATTTTGCAGTATATAATTATCAGATCAACACACAGTACTCCTTAAACTTACACAATGTTATATGTCAGTCAACTCTATCTCAATAAAGCTGAAAAAGATACTGATAACCACAGTATCCAGAGGGTCATTGCTTATATACATATAAACTCACATTTCTCCCCTTGTATCCCTATGTATTTTTGGTGGAGTCATTACATGTGTGTGTTCAGTCACTAAGTCACGCCTGATTCTTTGCAACTACTTAGACTGTAGCAAGCCAGGCTCCTCTGTCCTCCACTATCTTCCAGAGTTTGCTCAGATTCATGTCCATTGAGTCGGTGATGCTATCCAAACATCTCATTCTCTGTCATCCTCTTCTCCTTTTGCCTTCAATCTTTCTCAACATCAGGGTCTTTTCTAGTGAGTCAGCTCTTTACATCAGGTGGCCAAAGTACTTGAGTGTCAGCTTCAGCAACAGTCCTTCCAGTGACTATTCAGAGTTGATTTCCTTTAAGACTGACTGGATTGCAAAGTTGGAAAAGACACATGTTCCCCAGTGTTCATTGCAGCACTATTTACAATAGTTAGAACATGGAAACAAACTAGATGTCCATCAAAAGATGAATGGATAAAGAATCTGTGGTACATAAATACAATGGAATATTACTCAGCCATAAAAAATGCATTTGAATCAGTTCTAATGAGGTGGATGAACTTAGAGCCTATTATACAGAGTGAAGTAAGTCAGAAAGAAAAAAACAAATATTGACACGACTGAGCGACTTCTTTCTCTTTTCATTTCCATGCATTGAAGAAGGAAATGGCAACCCACTCCAGTGTTCTTGCCTGGAGAATCCCAGGGACAGTGTAGCCTGGTGGGCTGCCGTCTATGGGGTCGCACAGAGTCGGACACGACTGAAGCGACTTAGTGGCGGCAGCAGCAGCAATGCATATATATGGAATCTAGAAAGATGGTACTGATGAAGTTATTTGCAGGGCAGAGACATGAGAACAGACATATGGACATGGGAGTGGGGAGGAGGAAGAGGGTGGGATTTATGGAGAGAGTAACTTGGAAACTTACATTCAGTTCAGTTCAGTTCAGTTCAATTCAGTCGCTCAGTCGTGTCCGACTCTTTGTGACCCCATGAATCGCAGCACGCCAGGCCTCCCTGTCCATCACCATCTCCCGGAGTTCACTCAGACTCACGTCCATCAAGTCCATAATACCATCCAGCCATCTCAACCTCGGTCGTCCCCTTCTCCTCCTGCCCCCAATCCCTCCCAGCATCAAGGTCTTTTACAATGAGTCAACTCTTCACATGAGGTGGCCAAAGTATTGGAGTTTCAGCCTCAGCATCAGTCTTTCCAATGAACACCCAGGACTGGTCTCCTTTAGGATGGACTGGTTGGATCTCCTTGCAGTCCAAGGTACTCTCAAGAGTCTTCTCTAGCACCACAGTTCAAAAGTATCAATTCTTTGGTGCTCAGCTTTCTTCACAGTCCGACTCTCACATCCATACATGACCACTGGAAAAACCATAGCCTTGACTAGACGGACCTTTGTTAGCAAAATAATGTCTCTGTTTTTTAACGTGCTATCTAGGTCAGTCATAACTTTCCTTCCAAGGAGTAAGCGTCTATTAATTTCATGGCTGCACTTACCATCTGCAGTGATTTTGGAGCCCCCAGAAATAAAGTCTGACACTGTTTCCACTGTTTCCCCATCTATTTCCCATGAAATGATGGGGCCAGATGCCATGATCTTCGTTTTCTGAATGCTGAGCTTTAAGCCAACTTTTTCACTCTCCTCTTTCCCTTTCATCAAGAGGCTTTTGAGTTCCTCTTCACTTTCTGCCATAAGGGTGGTGTCATCTGCATGTCTGAGGTTATTGATATTTCTCCCAGCAATCTTGATTCCAGCTTGTGTTTCTTTCAGCCCAGCGTTTCTCATGATATACTCTGCATAGAAGTAAATAACCATGGTGACAATATACAGCCTTGACGTACTCCTTTTCCTATTTGGAACCAGTCTGTTGTTCCATGTCCAGTTCTAACTGTTGCTTCCTGACCTGCTTCAACCATACGTAAAGTAGATGGCCAGTGGGAATTTGCTGTATGACTCAGGAACTCAGACTGGGGTTCTATAACAACTTAGAAGGGTGGGATGGAGAGGAAACTGGGAGGGAGTTTCAAAAGGGAGGGGACTTAAGTATACCTATGGCTGATTCATGTTGATGTTTGGCAGAAACCAACACAATTCAATAAAGCAATTATCCTTCAATTAAAAAAATAAATAAATTGAAAAAAACCAAACAAACCCAAAAAACAAAGATTGACTGGTTTGATCTCCTTGTGGTCCAAGGGATTCTCGAGAGTCTTCTCCAGCACCACAATTTGAAAGCATCAGTTCTTTGACACTCAGCCTTCTATATGGACCAACTTTCACAACCAAACATGACTACTAGAAAAACCATAGCTTTGACTATATGGACCTTTGTTGGCAAAGGGACATTACTCTAGTTTAAATTTTTCAATATGCATATAATTTAGACTTTGAATATATACCCCCACACAGCCATTCAGAAGTAACAAGTTATACCTTGCTGGGAGTTTATGAGGGTCCATTTTGCATCTTCTCCCCTGAAACTTGCCCTTACCAGATTTGTTTTTATATAACCCAACCAATATAATAAATTTGCCTCTGATGTTGAAATCTTTCTTAGCTGGCTTTACTTTCAGTGGCTTCCCAGTTTCCTGTCCCCTTCATCACTTCTCACTATACACACATCACTCCTCCTTCCCTAATAATTGCAGGGATTCAAGAGAATGAAAAGTGAACCATCTTGACGGAGAAAATTTCCAGAGTGTCAAAATCTAACTTGTTAATAAATAGAAAGTCTGATAGCTTGAATGAGGATGGCCAAGTATGAACACAGCTGTTATTCACTTGTGGTATTTTGAAGACTCTCATAAACTATTGCTGCCTTGTATAGTCAACCAGCTGTGCCCTGTGTGACTCCACAGGGTGCCATGGACACAGACCACAATGAGAAGTCACCCCCTCAGAGCTGTGCAATGTGACAGCCCCCTTAAAGTTCTGACTACATTGCACTCAGTTCAGTTTTAGGAATCATTTCTGAGATGCTTTCTTTCTCTGGCTCTGTCCTTCCCCTCACAATCTATTGAGTGTTTGTCTAAGAAAAGCACACTTTCCGGTGTGACAGTCAAATTTTTAAAAAAATTATCCTTTTTGGCCCTTTCTCTGGTGGACAGAAAGGCATGCAAGCCATTTGGTCCAGTAAAATGAGCAGACATGTGCTAACATTCTCTCCAAGGGGATCTAGGGATGAAAGCAGACAGCTGAGCTTTGATACCCATGACATCTCTAGTGGGTCAATCAGCCTCTGGCTTCTTTGGACCTTGAAGCCTTGTCTGCTTCATCTATTTATTCTGACCCTCAACCCCTAACTCAAGCCCCACGTTGCATGTGATGGGTCTTATGTGTGTGAATCTAACCTTTTCTCATTGCTACAGGAACTTTTTAAACACCTTTTAGACCTAAGAATCCCTTTCTACCAAGCCGGGAATCCAACATACGCTTACCCAAAATGTTAGCAGAAAAAAAACCAGATCAAGGCAGAGCTGCTCTGGCTGAAAAGGTTCTACCTCTTCACCTGTAGGTCTCTTGGAAGCAAAATCTGAAAACCTGGCACCTCTGCTGGAACTCACGCACAAAAAATCCTCTTTCCTCCCATTCCAATTCTGTGTCCCCTAGATTCCCCTGGCGACCAGAGAGAGGTCCCTGCTTAAGGTACAAATGTTAGTGGAGAGCACCGAAAACACTCAGCAATGCAGATAAAGAACATTTTAATGCATTACTCTAACAATCAAAATTAATGAAACAGTTGAATTTCCCTGGTGGTGCATTAGATAAGAATCCGTCTGCTAATGCAGGGGACACAGGTTCGATCCCTGGTCCGGGAAGGTTCCACATCCCACAGAGCAACTAAGCCCGTGTGCCTCAGTTACTGAAGACAGCACACTCTAGAGCCCGTGCTTGGCAACAAGAGAAGCCACTGCAACGAGAAGCTCACGCACTGAAACTGGAGAGTAGTCCCCGCTCCCCACAGCTAGAGAAAGCAATGAAGACCTAGCACAGCCAGATACACAAATAAAGCAGAGCGTACATGTCAAAAATTTTTTTTTAATTAATGCAAAAAGTTAACGATGAACGGAATACGAACATGTTAGACAAAGTTAGATAAAGACAGGATTAGCAATGGTGCCATGCTGAGCCACATTGGAACTTGAAACAAAAGGGAAAAATGAGTCGTACTGAACTTAATCTTGATAGTACTCTTTATCTTGATTACCTAGTTTCTGGTGTCCCTTTAAATTTTGAGCCCAAAGTGAGTGCCTCACGTCTCCTTATCTGCCTCTCCTGGTACCCTTTACACCTACTACTCCACACTGTGCTATACCTGACCTTTTCTCATGCCTCTCTTCCCTTCTTAGACTATACACTCCCTGAGTATATAAAGATCGTGTCGTAGTAGTCAATATTTCTAATATATTAAGTTCACAGTAAGCATTTAATAGGAGAAGGCAATGGCACCCCACTCCAGTACTCTTGCCTGGAAAATCCCATGGATGGAGGAGCCTGGTAGGCTGCAGTCCATGCTAAGGGTTGGACACGACTGAGCGATCTCCCTTTCACTTTTCACTTGCATGTATTGGAGAAGGAAACGGCAACCCACTCCAGTGTTCTTGCTTGGAGAATCCCAGGGACGGGAGAGCCTGGTGGGCTGCTGTCTATGGGGTCGCACAGAGTCGGACACGACTGAAGTGACCTAGCAAGCATTTAATAAATATCTTTTAAATGAATGGATTGGACTAGCAACTATTGGCTATAGGTACTTCCACCTAGCTCAACTTCTAACTAGCCCTGTGATTGAAGGCAAATGATCATTTCTCTGGCTTCAGCTTATTCATCTGTAAAATAAAAGACTTGGTCATCTCAGATGTCCTACTGCATCTGTGAATGAAAATCACCTATCTGTAGAAGCCCGTGCATGTGTGCTAAGTCACTTCAGCCATGTCCAGCTCTTTGTAACCCCATGGACTGTATAGCCCACTAGGCTCCTCCGTCCATGGGATTCTCCAGGCAAGAATACTGGAGTGGGTTGCCATGCCCTCCTCCAGGGGATCTTCCCGACCCAGGGATCAAACCAACCTTTGTCTCTTATGTTTCCTGCATTGGCAAGTAGGTTCTTTACCACTAGTGCCACCTGGAAAGCACCCTGTAGAACCTGTAGGAGCCCAAGTCTCCCCATATATTCCCTGCCTCTTGGTTGATGGTATCAATAAAGCAGCTGCAGGCGTGCTGGTGTTTTACAACAGAGTACAGAGTTGTATTTAGGAAAGCTATGGAGTTATCTGTAAAATGCCCTCTTGACCAGATAATTGATCTAAACTTACACATTGCTGAGACTGTATTTTCAAACTGCTTAGAGGGTAATTTCTCCAGTACTGCTGTCCTGGTTGGGAAATTCAGGTCCTTTAATTAGACCAATGTATGTTGTGTGGGTGTTAGTCGCTCAATCACGTCCAACTCTTTGCCACCCCATGAACTATAGCCCACCAGGTTCCTCTGTCCATCGAATTCTCAAGGCAAGAATGCTGGAGTGAGTTGCCATTCCCTTCTCCAGGGCCAGGGTATGTTAAGAAATACTTTTTCTTCTGTTCCATTCCTGTCAGTCTGTAGTTTTTAAATCTGGGAAAAGCCTCAGAAGTATTGAAAAGCATTTTATGCTTTCCCACCATCGTTTGTATGTGATTGGGAGAGAAGAAAAGAAAGACAAGTGTGAAGCTATTCGAGCAGGTTTAGAAATATGTCTCCATGGAGCACCTACTGTCTAACCGACTACGTACAGCCTTCTGTGGGAAGCACCTCAGACAAGGGTCCCATCCTCAAGGAGTTTTCAGATCTTCCCAGGAGAGAAAACACAAACACAGAAGCACCCTGAGTTGGTTAGGTGATCAACTACCAAGATGGAAAGAATAGTAGGAGAAAAGAAGGAAGCAGATCATCTTTATATATCTAGTGTGTAAGGACTTAGAAGTCTTATCTTGCGCCATCTTTGTAACTGTCTTTAACATTAATTTTTATTGGAGTAGAATTGATTTATAGTGTTGTGTTAGTTTCTGCTGTACAGCAAACAGTTCAGTTATACATATATATATTTCCCTTCTTTTTAAGATCGCTTCCCCATATAGGTCATTACAGTATCGAGTAGTGTTCCTGTGCTATACCGCAGGTTCTCATTAATAAAACTGTCTTATTGAGTTGAGTACTACGAGGGCTTCTCTGGTGGCTCAATGGTAAAGAATCTGCCTGCCAATGCAGGAGATGTGGGTTCAATCCCCGGGTCTGGAAGATTGCCTGGAGAAGGGAATGGCAACTCACTCCAGCATTCTTGCCTTGAGAATTCCATGGACAGAGGAACCTGCACGGCTACAGTTTATGGGGTTGCAAAGAGTCAGACGTGACTTAGTGACCAGACAATAACAGATGACTATCCCTAACACAAAAATAAGGACACTAGGCTTAGAGCAAAAGCCAATCAGTTTGCATAATTTGCTTTCCCAAAGTGTTCATGAACAAGTTTTGCTAATATGTTTGAAATGCATTACTTGACCTAGATACTGTGGAGTTTAACCAGATAGGGATTATTGCATTACCTCTTTTCCCCTCAGTGATGCAGACCTTGGGTTTGAAAGTGGCTTTTGTCTAATCATCTCATCCATGGAGTGTTTATTAGCATATCACCAAGGTTTGGGGAATTAAAACAGACCCTTAGTTTCATCTTCACACTAAAATATTATTTAGGCTTTGCTCATGGGCCACCAGACACAAAGATTCTCACATATTATTTAGTAGTTTCAAAGGCTCAGGGTTCAGTGACCAAAATTTGCCACCTGGCTCCATGCTCCATGATTTTTTTTTCTTCTTTCCAGAGGCAAGTTAGATGCTGGCTGTTTCCATGAAGGAGGACTTGGAGAGGGGGAAACTTGCCACCTCTGTCATTCTAAAGCCATGACCTTGAAACAACAGCTTTGGGACAGCAAAGCCTGTAAAACTTGTTTGGTGTGTTTTTTAATGAGTTTACTGTGATGTTTTTCTACCTCTCCTTCCTTCTCTACCCCTGACCCCAGGCAATGAGAGAGGGGGTGAGATTTAACCATCCATGAAAGATGGCAATTTGGCAGCCTTGGAAATGTGGTGGTCTGTTTACCTAGAGGCCAAATGTGAGGCCAGAAATGCACATATCCCAGGCCTCAACCTCAGTCTGTAAGAGTCAACCTTGCTGTTGGGAATCAGAGGGACTCAACTTTTTTTTTTTTTTTTGAGGTTTTAATTTGTGCTTAATAAAAGAAAGTACCATATGCATATTATATTTAATGTAATACACATACTTTAGCTTTAACTTTAAAACAGACCTCAAGAAAACTTTATCCCTACCAGAAAAATACAGTATTTACATAAAAAATATGATTGTGGTGGCGATAGCAGAAAAATGTGATTCAGCTGCAGACAGCTGTTTGTGAAAATTATCTAGAAGACCTCTATCAAACCCACTCCCTAAACCACTTCTGTGTATGTCAGTGCTAGGGAACGGGCAAGGTAAGTAACACAACACTTCACAAAACATCATCCAGCCCAAAACAGGTCTAGAAAAAGCACAAGAGAGAGAGTGGAACCATCTGTAATGTATTTGCGACTTAAAGATTCATAACATACTGGCCTGCATGCCCATTAAGTACTTCTCCCTTTAAGTAAAGTCAGATGGATCAAGGGAGGACAGTGACTCACCCGACATTTGTAACTTTTGAGGTGGCAATCCTATCCCTATTAAAAGGGGACTTTTAATAGTTTAATTAAAAAATGACTAATTTCTGTTTTTGTAGGACAATTAGAACATCTATTCCACACTTGCTCAGTGATATTTTAAATTATTCAATGAAATATTAATTGAAATATTGGCACAGAGGTTTTTGAATCTAAAATGTAAAGCACCATCACAAAAGCTAAGAATGTGAAATAGCTGAATGGTGGTATTTGATGGGCATGTGGGGGGCTTCTGGTAAGTGGTTTGGATGGCTTCTCTATTCAGGCAGCACATACTTGATTTGAGTCATAGATGTGCGTGTTTTCCAGGGTCTTGGCTTGCAGGTGAAAACATGATTGTCTTTCCACAGCCACACAGAGTCTTTTTAGCACTGGAGATGGCCAGGAAGTCAGCACTGTTTCCCAGGATGGGGGAACGTACTCTTTCCTGCAATCGACCCAAGGGGAAGAAGGCAAAATAATTAGAAAACAAGGTCTCTAGAAGATCTTAAAATTTAATAGTAGGAAAAGAACCTGAATTCAGAGAACTTCTCAACAACAAATGGAAGATTATTGATGTACCCATGCATGGCTTGGCACATGCATGGCCTGTCATATCGTTCCTGGCCTCCTCCACCTACGGCACATCCCATCTGGGCCTCCCCACCTTTCTTGATCTGCTCAGCTTGTACTCATCCTAGAAGACTCTGGCATCAGCTTTTCCAGGAAATCTTCTGACACCCCAGAAGATGAGGGCGTGCAGGCTTCTGCATGCCTATCTCAGTCATCAACCTGATCACATTTTATTAGACTATTTTTTTCCATGTGGACTGTGACCTCCATGAAGGCAGTGACTAGGGTTTACTCATCAGTGTAGCTCCAGGACCAAGCCCAGTGCAAGTAAATACCTAGCAATACAGAGCAAATCAATCCACAAATAACTGCTGATGGTTTGCAGTGATGAGGAAGGACCACAGCGTAACCAGGGAGAGCTTCTCAGAGGAGCGCTGAGTAACATTTGAAGTAAGTGGAACTAATTGGATTGGTAGGAAAAGGACTGGGCATATCATTTATGGGAAATGTCAGGAGCTGCACTGCGCTGCTCTCAGAAACCGTTGTGCAGAGGATTCATGAGGACAGAATTAATAACAGAGGAAAGAGAATAGTCGGAGGACCATGGAAGGCACTTTGTATTCTGGATTTGATGGGCAGACCACATCACTCTTTCCACTACTGTAGTTGAGAGGGTGAGCCAATGCCAGCTTCCTGATCAAATGCTCACCAGAGAATCTCTCTTTGGCTTATTTAAATCCCACTGTGCTTTCAGTTTAATGCAGCATTTCCTTTATTTCCTGTCTGAAATCCTTATGCCTATTTCAGTGGTGCCTGTGGATTATTTCCATGTACTACTATAAACCTATCCCCATAAAGATCCAAGCTAATTCAGGTTTTCTTTTTTCTTTTTTAAGGCTGCAACTTCTTTATCTTCAAGCAACTTTAATCTCACATTCAGTATGATTTGAGCATCAGTTCTCATGTATTTTTATGTCATGAAAAGCCCTTTATTGAGACCTACAATCACAACAGCACCATCAGGAAGAGGAAATGAGCAGGGCTGCTAACCAGAACACTTTGTACCTTTTTAAACATTAACCATTGTTCAGGTCTGTAGACCTGGCTGCCAAAGGCAGTGTGGGAAATCCAGAATCACATGCAAAAAAATACAATTTATGGAAAATTTTAGGGTTCCCATATCTGCCTTGATCCATAAAAGTATGATACCAAATATGCATATATTTATATATTGCACATTTTTTAGAGAAATAGAAGTTACAACTAAACTGACCAATCTCTTATCTGAAAATAGCTCTATCTGACCCATGTCACCTTTAGAGAACAAAGTCATTCCATCTGACAGCATTTAAGCTAGGATAACATCATGCCATTAAAACATCACTATGAAAGAAGTTTTTGTTTCATGAGCAACTTTTTTTTACGCTTAGATAGAACTTGATAATCTTTGTTATTTGCTGGCATAGCCACGGCATATACGGGTTATCACTGATTTTTTTTTTTTTTTCAGTCTTGTATTTTCTTTTTTAATTGGAAGCTAATTACTTTACAATAGTGTGGTGGTTTTTGCCATACATTCACATGAATCAGCCATGGGTGTACATGTGTTCCCCATCCTGAACCTCCCTCCCACCTCCCTCCTCATCCTATCCCTCAGGGTCATCCCAGTGCCCCAGCCCTAAGCACCCAGCCTCATGCATCGAACCTGGACTGGTGATCTGTTTCACATATGATAATATACATGTTTCAATGGTATTCTTTCAAATCATCCCACCCTCGCCTTCTCCCACAGAGTCCAAAAGTCTGTTCTTTACATCTGTGTCTCTTTTGCTGTCTCACATATAGGGTCATCATTACCATCTTTCTAAATTCCATGTATATGTGTTAACATACTGTATTGGTATTTTTCTTTCTGACTTGCTTCGCTCTGTATAATAGGCTCCAGTTTAATCCACCTCATTAGAACTGATTCAAATTCATTCTTTTTAATAGCTGAGTAATATTCCATTGTGTATGTATACCACAGCTTTCTTATCCATTTGTCTGCCAGTGGACATCTAGGTTGCTTCCATGTCCTGGTTATTGTAAACAGTGCTGCGATGAACATTGGGGTACATGTGTCTCTTTCAGTTCTGGTTTCCTCAGTGTGTATGCCCAGCAGTGGGATTGCTGGGTCATATGGCAGTTCTATTTCCAGTTTTTTAAGGAATCCC
Source organism: Ovis canadensis (assembly GCF_042477335.2). NCBI lineage: Eukaryota > Metazoa > Chordata > Mammalia > Artiodactyla > Bovidae > Ovis > Ovis canadensis. The sequence goes on along the minus strand of NC_091247.1, from coordinate 131,444,515 downwards.
CACACTGTTCTCCATAGTGGCTGTTCCCCATAGTGGGTTTGCTAGTTTTCATTCCTACCAACAGTATAGGAGTTCTTTTTTCTCCACACCTTCTCCAGCATTTATTGTTTATAGACTTTTTGATAGCAGCCATTCACACCGGCATGAGATGGTACCTCGTTGTGGTTTTGATTTGTATTTCTTTGAAAATGAGTGATGTCAAGCTTCTTTTCTATGTTGAGCATCTTTCAGATGTTGAGAATCTGAGACATACAGATGTTGAGCATCTGAGACATACAGATGTTTGTTAGTGATCTGTATGTCTTCTTTGGAGAAATGTCTGTTTAGTTCTTTGGCCCATTTTTTGATTGGGTCATTTATTTTTCTGCAATTGAGGTGCAAGAGTTGCTTATATATTTTTGAGATTAATTCTTTGTCAGTTGCTTCATTTGCTATTATTTTCTCCCATTCTGAAGGCTGTCTTTTCACCTTGCTTACAGTTTCCTTTGCTGTGTGAAAGCTTTTAAGTTTAATTAGGTCCCATTTGTTTATTTTTGCTTTTATTTCCATTCCTCTGGGAGGTGGGTCATAGAGGATCCTGCTATGATTTACATCAGAGAGTGTTTTACCTATGTTTTCCTCTAGGAGTTTTATAGTTTCTGGTCTTACATTTAGATCTTTAATCCATTTTGAGTTTATTTTTGTGTATAGTGTTAGAAAGTGTTCTAGTTTCATTCTTTTACAAGTGGGTGACCAGTTTTCCCAACACCACTTGTTAAAGAGATGGTCTTTTCTCCATTGTATATTCTTGCCTCCTTTGTCAAAGATAAGGTGTCCATAGGTGCATGGACTTATCTCTGGGCTTTCTATTTTGTTCCATTGATCTATATTTCTGTCTTTGTGCCAGTACCATACTGTCTTGATGACTGTGGCTTTATAGTAGAGCTTGAAGTCAGGCAGGTTGATTCCCCTCCAGTTCCATTCTTCTTTCTCAAGATTGCTTTGGCTATTTGAGTTTTTTTTGTATTTCCATACAAATTGTGAAATTATTTGTTCTAGTCCTCTGAAAAATACCATTGGTAGCTTGATAAGGATTGCACTGAATCTATAGATTGCTTTGGGTAATATACTCATTTTCACTATATTGAGTCTTCTGATCCATGAACATGGTTTATTTCTCCATCTATTTGTGTCATGATTGATTTCTTTCATCAGTGTTTTATAGTTTTCTATATAGGTCTTTTGTTTCTTTAGGTAGATTTATTTCTAAGTATTTTATTCTTTTCATTGCAATGGTGAATGGAATTGTTTCCTTAATTTCTCTTTCTGTTTTCTCATTGTTAGTGTATAGGAATACAAGGGATTTCTGTGTGTTGATTTTATATCCTGCAACTTTACTATATCCATTGATTAGCTCTAGTAATTTTCTGGTGGAGTCTTTAGGGTTTTCTATGCAGAGGATCGTGTCACCTGCAAACAGTGAGAATTTCACTTCTTTTCCAATCTGGATTCCTTTTATTTCTTTTTCTTCTCTGATTGCTGTGGCTAAAACTTCCAAAACTATGTTGAACAGTAGTGGTGAAAGTAGGCATCCTTGTCCTGTTCCTGACTTTAGGAGAAATGCTTCCAATTTTTCACTATTGAGGATAATGTTTGCTGTGGGTTTATCTTATATGGCTTTTATTATATTGAGGTATGTTCCTTCTATGCCTGCTTTCTGGAGGGTTTTTATCATAAATGGACATTGAATTTTGTCAAAGGCTTTCTCTGCATCTATTGAGATAATCATACGGTTTTTATCTTTCAATTTGTTAATGTGGTGTATCACATTGATTGATTTGTGAATATTGAAGAATCCTTGCATCCCTGGGATAAAGCCCACTTGGTCATGATGTATGATCTTTTTAATATGTTGTTGGATTCTGTTTGCTATGATTTTATTAAGGATTTTTGCAGCTATTTCATCAGTGATATTGGCCTGTAGTTTTCTTTTTTTGTGGCATCTTTGTCTGGTTTTGGTATTAGGGTGATGATGGCCTCATAGAATGAGTTTGGAAGTTTACCTTCCTCTGCAATTTTCTGGATGAGTTTGAGTAGGATAGGTGTTAGCTCTTCTCTAAATTTTTGGTAGACTTCAGCTGTGAAGCCATCTGGTCCTGGTCTTTTGTTTGTTGGAAAATTTCTGATAACAGTTTTGATTTCTGTGCTTGTGATGGGTCTGTTAAGATTTTCTATTTCTTCCTGGTTCAGTTTTGGAAAGTTATACTTTTCTAAGAATTTGCCCATTTCTTCCAAGTTGTCCATTTTATTGGAATATAGTTGCTGATAGTAGTCTCTTATGATCCTTTATATTTCTGTGTTGTCTGTTGTGATTTCTCCATTTTCATTTCTAATTTGTTGATTTGATACTTCTCCTTTTTTTTTCTTGATGAGTCTGGCTAATGGTTTGTCTATTTTATTTACCTTCTCAAAGAACCAGCCTTTAGCTTTGTTGATTTTGGCTATGGTCTCCTTTGTTTCTTTTGCATTTATTTCTGCCCTAATTTTTGTGATTTCTTTCCTTATACTAACCCTGGGGTACTTCATTTCTTCTTTTTCTAGTTGCTTTAGGTATTGAGTTAGGTTATTTATTTGATTTTTCTCCTGTTTTTTGAGGTAGGCTTGTATTGCTATGAACCTTCCCATTAGCACTTCTTTTACTGTATTCCATAGCTTTTGGGTTGTTGTGTTTTCATTTTCATTCATTTCTATGCATATTTTGATTTCTTTTTTGATTTCCTCTGTGATTTGTTGGTTATTCAGAAGTGTGTTGTTTAACCTCCATATGTTTGTATTTTTAATAGTTTTTTTCCTGTAGTTGATATCTAATCTTACCACATTGTGATCAGAAAAGATGCTTGAGATGATTTCAATTTTTTGAATTTATATCATCGATTTTTGTAGATCAAGGAACATTCTTGTGGGCTTTCTGGATTTTTTTTTTTCTATAAATGTAAATCATGAGAAGCAGCATTTAAATGATTCCATCAGAAATGGGATGGCTACAATCATTATCATCATTGTCATTTTGGTATTGAACATTTACTATGCCATGTACAGTGCAAATGAATTTTACACATTAGATCATAGAACTTGGCACTTACTTCTATTATGATACTTCTCAAGGTGAACTAAAATACCTTACATAAGCGTCTGTCTCCACTACATTCTGTCTTCACTGTAGTACTCTGGGTACAGCTGAACAGATTAGGCACTAAACAAATGTCTGATATTTAAATAGAAATAACTTGAGGCAATAAAACGATAACATTTGAAGAATCTTAAAACATATTATGGCCATACTACAATGTTCTTTCTAATAAAAAGATCTGGAAACAAACTATATTCCAACCATAGGGAAACAGTTCAATACGAGAAAGGTTGGATATAACAAGACACACTTGATACACTTAACATAACAGAAACACATTCACTGCGAAGATGCTGCTATCAGAAATATAACTGGCCTGTGTGTTGGGAGTGCTTTCCTTCTCCGTCTCCTATTGGGGTTTCAGATCAGAACTTTCCCCAGCCTTTCCACCTTCAGATTGTCTCTGTATTAAGTGTTCTTTTCTAGTTCACCCTGCCTGGCCACTTGCCTTTTATTTTAATTAATTGATTAAGCTTTTTTCTTTCTTTGAATCCTTTCCCCTACCACTCTAAGCCTTCTCAGGTGCTTTGTGTGTTATTTATTTGCTCCCATAATTCTAGCAAAACTGTACTGGCATCTTTCCCAATAAGGCATCCTGCTGTCAGACGGTTCCCATCTTGCTTCCAACGATCCTTTTTAGGGGCTACTTTGCAGAGATCTTGGATTCAACAAACCTTCATCATCCAGCAAGAGAGCTGCCCAGACAATTTCTGGTGGGATAAAATTAGACCTTTCCCCAAAATAACAGCAAAATAATAAATAAATGTATGTCCTCAAAGAGCATTTGCTTGGTTCTGCAGAAATCAGAAGGGATTACTTGTACACCTCAGGATTAATGATCAATGAAGTAGCAGAATTTCTGATCCTATTAGAAATGCTAATCTCATGAGAACAGAGAGAACCATTTTTGAAAGGGTTGAGCTGTCCAGACGGTGCCTGTCTCCACCGACGTGGCTCTGTGAGAAAGGAAGGAAAAGGGGAGGGAAAGAATATTTGTTCAGAGCTTAGTGTATTCCAAACTTTGGGTAAGGGGCTCTTACAGACCCAGTGTAGTTTATCCTCACACCAATCTTTCAAAGCAAGATTACCGTCAGCTTTGTTCCTGATGGAAAACCTGGAAGTCAATGAGATTAAGCAGCCTGACTCGGGCCACTCAGCCCGGAAGTGCAAATCTAGAAGTGAGGATGTGAACTCAGGTTTTTATGAGTACAAAGTCCGCCATGTTGTTGTTATAACAGTGGCAGGGTTTGGTTAGATAGCCGGTAACAATGTTCAGGTTATTAAAGACCAAAAAGCAAAGTACAGGTCATCCCTGACAAGGCTGATTCCTCCTGCTATTATGGACTCCAGGACTCCCTCCCACGCTGACTGTGTTGCATAGACCCGAATGAGAAGTCACGTTATTTCCCAGATGGACTCTGAGAAGTCACGACCTTAGGCATAGGATTTAATGGCCACAGCCCTAATACTGTGTTATTTGAGTAGGGGCTGGCCCCATGAGTAGAAAGGGCTTGAGGACCCATGGAGCGAGCCTATCTCTGTTCCTAACCAACTGTATCTTTTTATGGAAATTTCACCATCATGTAAATCATTCCTTAGGACTTGCTTTTTCCAAATTATCCTATCAAAATACATCAACCCTTAAGAAGGTGACTCCTAAAACTCCTTTATCACCCAGTATCCTGGCAGGAGATAGTTGTGCAAGGCCCATAGGTCAGGTACCTGATGATGAAGCAAGAAGATGAGTTCTAGAAGCACAATGTTCCCTTTACCACATTGTCCCTCACCATGTGCTCAGTTCTGTCTTTATGGTTCAGTTTTCCTCTTGGTAAATTATCAGCAATAACGGGACAGGAATTTAAATCAAGCAGAAGTGGAAACACAAACAGACTTACATGATTTGTTTCATTTAAGAACAACAGCCAAACTAACTTTAACATTTATGTTTTTTAAAAGCACTTACTTCTTTGGCTGCACCAGGTCTTGGCTGCAGCACACAGGATCTTCAGTCTTCATTGTGGCACATGGAACCTTTAGCTGCTGCATGTGGGATCTAGTTCCCCAACCAGGGATGAAACCTGGGTGCCCTGCATTGGGAGCACGGAGTCTCAGCCCCTGGACTACCAAGGAAGTCCAACAGTTATGGTTTTAATAAATATTTAATTTTAGAACAGCTTTAGAGTTATAGAAAAGTTATAAAGATAGTACAAAGGGGTCTCGTATATCGCACACCCAGTTTCCCTTATTGTCAACATCTTACATCAGCAAGCACAGAACATTTGTCACAGCTAAGAAACCAAAAGTAACAGGACATTATTCACTAAAGATTGTACTTTATTCAGATTTCCCTAGTTTTTACCTAATGTCCTTTCCTGTTCCCACCCAGTTGTCCTATGTCTTCAGACTCCTCTAGACTGTGACAGTTCTCAGACTTTCCTTGTTTGTGATGACTTTGGCAGTTTGAGGAGGATGAGTCAGGTAATGTATAGCATGTGTTTCAATTTGGCTTTATCTGATGTTTTCCTCATGGTTAGATGGGGTTGACGGGTTTGGAGGAGGACAGCCTCAGAGGTAAAGAGCCCTTCTCATCCCACCTTATCAAGATTATGTTTATTGAGTATATGTGTGTGTCCGACCCTTTGCAACCCTATGGACTATGTAGCCCGCCAGGCTCCTCTGTTCATGGAATTCTCCAGGCAGGAATACTAGAGTGGGTTGCCATTTCCTACTCCAGAGGATCTTCCCGACCCAGGAATCGAACCTGATTATGTTCATTAAATGTTAAATCACAGTTGATTTAACATTTATTTTTAAAGAAAATAAATCATGTGGCAAATTAGTCTGAACTAGAGCCAACTCTGTCCATTTTTTTACAAGGACAGAACTGGCACAAAATCAAACTGTCAGAGTCTCTGGAAATAAACTAATGTTTCATTCAGCCCAAGTCGCAAGTTGTAACGTTTATGCAAGTTCCTTTGGTGTTCCTGAGGGGGGGGGGGGGAAATGGCTGTCTTAAATATAGAATGTAGTTAAGATGCCATGTCTGAAGCATTTCACAGACTTGCCAGCGAGTGAGCACCGTCATCACAGAACACCAGCTGTGGAACCCTGTCTGTTGAACCCACAGGCCCCCAAGTCCCCAGAAGACAATATTAGCAATGAACCAGATTTTCACATTTCCTGCCTCCCCTGAATTCATAACATTGCCAAACTGCCAGACTGCTCCTGGGAGTCTGTACCATTACCTTGTAGGGAAAGTGCTGGCAGAACCACCTTCCACTTGTGTTGCATAAGAACATCATCTTCATTTCAGTAATTTAACTCTGATTAAATTTAGCTGTCAGCCTTTAAAGTTCTCTGAGCAGCTTTCAGACTCAGAAAGGGAAGAGGCATGCCAGCAGCTTTTCTGCAATCCCTTCCCACCTACCTTCCTGCAAGCTCCTTTCCAAGCAGCTGGGTGAAGCCAGAATCATTCAGAGAGTAATCATTTGCCAGGCTGGGAGGTGCCTGGTGGGAATGGATTCTCTCACTCCGTGGCCTGGCCCTGCCCAGGGAAGGCAGCTGGGAGCATCCAGCACTGCCTGCCACTTTTGCATGTTTCAAGTTGCTTCCTTTGGTTTCTTGCTTCTCCGGCCAATATAGCCTGTGGGGGTTGTTTCTGTTTAATTTAATTAAAATTTTAAAAAATTGGAATATAATTGCTGTAAAATGTTGTGTTAGTTTCACATACATACAATGACGTGAATCAGCTATATGTATACATATATCCTCTCTCTAGGACCTCTGGCCCACCCATCCCTCAACCCAGTCATCTAGGTCATCCCATTTTTTCCCACATTTTTAAAACTTGAAATATTCTTTGAATTCTATAGTGCTATAAAATTTTCAAAAGTTTCACACACATGATTTCATATAATCTCATCATTTTTATTACTATTATATATATATTCTGGCTCTTTCAATTTTTCCTTTCTCTCCAGACTGTCTTGTATTTTTCCTCTTCCTGTTTGGGTCCTCTGGTCCCCAGTCCTCAGGCTTTCACTGAAACCCACGGCTGTTTCCCTTTAGGAGTGTCTTTTCCTGTGCTCTCCTCTGACTTCCTGCCATTGGGGGGGGTGGGGGAGGGTAGGGGGAGACGGCAGGAATGGGGATTGGGGTGCAGTTCCCAGCCTTCTTCCCTGGCAAGGGCAGAAGCAGGCCCATCCTGGGCAGGGCCACACACAGCTCCCCAGGCCTCCCCCCACACTCCTTTTAACTTACTCTCTTAAGGATCTCAAGGGTCTCAAGGCTGCAAATTGCATTTTAGAGTTTCCATCTGGTGCTTTCTGTGAGCTCACCATGCAAGAAACTAAGAATTACAGAAAGACCTAAAAAGTGGTCCTAGGAATCCTTGATGTAGGTTATGGCCATTACAGGCAGCACAGCCTTCCACTCATCAGGGTTCTAAAAGGATATATAAGGAGGAGTTTTGTAATCAGGTCCATACGCTCCAGGCTTCATGACCAGGACAGATCTTTGATGTTACACAATCCCCAACTGCTTTGATCTTCGCTGTCCTGGTCAGTATACCCAGCTGGATAAATAACATTAGTCCAAAAAGAGCTTGCTGGACAAATGGTTAAAATTGATAATGTCCTACATTTGCCAGAAGCATAGGTGCTTCAGATCAATTGGGCTAACCTTGTAGAAACAATTAACACTAAGCCTTTTTATAAGACATAAAAAGCTTTTACATTTATAGGTTCAGATTCTGGAGGTAAAATGAATTTTCTGGGAGTGAAAAATGCTCCCTGTAGAGCTAATGGATTGTTAACATTCAGCATGGTTTACTGAGTTCTTAAAAAAGAAGAAAAGAAAAACAACCCAAACAACAAAAGTAATAAAAATCTGTACCATCACCACCAGCTTATTACAACAGTTAACTTTCTGTTTATGAGTTTTTCAATGATGACTCCCCTGAAAGCTTGAGATAAATATATTACTATGATACAGATTATCATTCTCCAAGTTTGCTCTTATCAGAACGGATCCAGGTGGAATTGGAGACTCCTACTGGAATATGGCTAGTTTCCAATGGCTTAGAAGAGTTTCTTATGACTAAATAGATAGCCTCATAATTGGGTTTGTGAGTACAGATTTGTCAAGATTCCACTTTACATGGCATGGATATTCTCAGCCCAAACCCTCAAAAAAAATTCCTCTGTAAATATATAGGCAAATACTGAAAGCCTCATTCTAGCTTTTCTCCAGTTGGAGGCACAATGTAAATACAAGTCTCTTTCTGTTGGTAAACACATATTGACTTTAAGCAGATCTTTCATCGTCTGGGGCCTCTGCTACCTCATGCCTAGACTAAAGGATTAGTTGCTCAGTCGTGTCCAACGCTTTGGGGCCCCATGGACTATAGCCAGTCAGGCTCCTCTGTCCATGGGATTTCCCAGGCAAGAATACTGGGATGGGTTGCCATTTCCTTCTCCAGGGGATCGTCCTGACCCAGGGATCGAACCTGAGTCCCCTGAATTACAGGCAGACTCTTTATCATCTGAGCCACCAGGGAAGTGCCTAGACTAAGGTCTAGCCCTAATAATCTGTGCCCCTTATTAGAACAGTGATCAGGAAAGAGGGTTCTGCACTGAAGTAGCTGTGGTTTCAAATGCTGTCTCCATCTCTTAAGTAGTTACCTATCAATGAGCAAGACAGTTAGCCTTGGAGCCTACATTTCCTCATCTATAAAATGGTTATAGTAATAGTACCTGCCTGAAAAGGCTGGGGTAAGGATTAAGTGAAATAATTATATAAAACACTTAGCATGGGGCCTGGCCTATTACAGCTGCTAGAGAAATGCTACCTTTATTTGTAGAGTCCATATTGTTATAATAAATGGTTTATTTGTATGTGGTTTCCATCCTTTCCACTAAATTGCTCTGCTTTCTTCCTTTTTTTCTAACTGAAATATAATTGATTGACTCTGCTCTGCTAGTTTCAGGTGTATGGCAAAGTGATTCACTTATATAAACAGATACACATGTGTGTGTGCTAAGTCACTTCAGCTGTGTCTGACTCTTCGCGACCCCATGGACTGTAGTTTGCCAGGCTCCCCTGTCCATGGGATTCTCCAGGCAAGAATACTGGAGTGAGTTGCCATGCTCTCCTCCAGGTAATCTTCCCGACCAGGGAGTGAACCCACATCTGCAACTCCTGCACTGCAGGCAGATTCTTGCCCACCAGGGAAGCCCATATTATATATATATATATATATATATATGTATATATATATATATATATATATATACACACATACACACTTTGTTTTCAGATTCTTTTGCCTTATAGATTATTACAAAATATTGACTACGGTTTCCTGTGCCATTCAGTAGGTCCTTGTTGTTTATCTATTTTATATATGCTAGAATGTATATGTTAATCCCAGACTCCAATACATTGATCAACTTTTATGTGGATGAATCAGGCAAACAGGTCATGGAAGACTGAGATTCTGTTATAAATTCAGAGGTGTTGTTATTAACATGACATCAATGTTCCTTCTAGGGATTCTAGTGTTTTTGAAGCAAAACAATAATTAGGTGTGTGGTGTCCTCTCTGGATGGTTTCCAATGACTGTGTCTACCAAGAAGGCAAATGCCCCATTGGAAATGTGGTTCTTTTCCTGAATGATTTCTGAGCAAGGAAGAAAAGGTTTAAAAATAATAATTTTTGACAAGTGATGGGAGCAGATTATAGAGGTATATGCTTTCTAGGACTGTGTTTGCATCTCAGGGGAATATTCTGTATCCTAATCAAAAATTATGGCTAATCCCCATCAAACCCACAGCAACAGAGCACATTGTGGTAGATAAGAAGGTTATAGAGGATGAGATAGCTAGAAGGAGAAGAGTGAGGATTGTGGTGCTGACCAGGAAAGGGAAGGCCTGGTTTCTGGTCCACTTTAGCTAACTGGTCAATGATTTCCTGTTTTGATTTTCATTGTCTAAAGTGTTTGGTGAATTAATTGCTACTTTGCACAAACAACCGTTTCTAGCTGGGAGGTGAGGACATTTGATTCCCCTTCTCCCAGTGGTTAGACCCAGGGTCTACCTATGAGCCAAGCAGATCGTCTCTCTCCATTGGAATAGAAGCACCTGGCAGGCAAACACCTTGCCTGCCTAGTTTACCAGTGCCTGGTACAGGATATCAGAGAATATATTCTGTATGTATATGGAACAGGTCCTTGACAGGCGCTTGTTGAATGAAAGAACAGACAGAGGTTTTTCCTCATTAGGCTGCTGGAGCGGCTTCTGCAGCAAAAACAAGAGGAGGAGGAGGAGGAAAAGGGAGAGTGGGGGAAGGAAGAGAAAGGAGAGAAGGGGAAGAAGTGGGGTGGAGGGAGAGTGGAGGAGGAGGTGGGGAAGCAAAGAAGAGGAGGAGGGAAGTTCCAGCAAGTTGAGGAGGGCTCTGGTCAAGGTTTCCAGAAGTTTGTCTTCTCTGCACTCCTTCCCTGACTCCCTCTTGCTTCCTAAGCTCCATCAGGAGAAGGCTGGTCATTGCTGATTTAGGATACTTTTCAAACCAAAACTGAAAACAACTTCAAAAGAATGTGACATCTTAGCGATATCACATGCCATGACGAGGAGATGCTGCTTACAGGAAAGTAAAATATAGTCTGTCTTTTTCTGAGTGGCTGTCATGCAGAAACAGTGGTTCCGGCTGACTTTAAAATTGCTGCCTAAATGAAGGAATGAGGATCTTCTGGGAAATGTAGGCTCCTAATGGCGGGTTGTGGTTTGAAAATTTTCCCACGCAGTGATTTTTTAAATGCCTATTGACCTCTCTGCAGTGGCTGCTTTTCCATCATAATCTGTTACATAATTACGGTGCAACTTCCAGGCTGCTTCTTACAAAACTAATTTAAACTTAGCCACTTAGACCAGCATCACTGAACTTTTTCTAGAATCTGTGGGGCTGATTAGAATTGCATTGGCAGAGCTAGAGAATCTGGTGATTTCAACCAAATGAACCCCTGGGAAAACTGGTTCAAGGACTCCTTTTCCTTTCTAGGCTTGCAAGCGATGCAGTAAAGCCAACAATTGCAATTTGAATGGCTTGAGAAAAACTGAGTTTGGTGCCTGAGTAAATGTTTGATTCCAAGTGACTCTCTCCACCTCCCAAATACTGCCCTTTCAGCACTGCATATTGAAGCATGCAGTATCTGAGAATCGATTTTAGTCCGAATTCTGTGATGAAAATCACAGAAGCAGAGTCCGGGTATCTTAAGCAAAGAAATGAATGTATTGGAAGGATACAAAAGAGCTCACGGAACAGAAGGAGAAGCCAGGAATCCACTTTATCAAAGTACGAGAGAAGCTGTAGGAATTCAAGTGGCAGGAATAATCCAATTCCCTTTGGCCCTTGCTACCAGAGTAAGTGACTTAGAACCATTCTGTTTTTGCGTTACTTATCTCCACACTAAAATTCCAGCTCAAGAGCATCTGGGAGACCTAGTTTCAGCTACGTAAATGCTCTCCATTTGGTCAGGATAGGGGAAAGCACCGTGATGGAAAAACGTTTCTCCTACAGGGAAAAGGGATTCTCCAGAGAAAAATCAAGGCTCTCTCTCCAGGCTGTGGTGGCACGTGTCTGCCCTACTGCAGGGGTAGAACGTGGTGTGTATTTTTAACTCACCAGCCTCCAGTTCTACGCCATATCTTCCTTCTCCTCCAAACCATGTGTTAGCACACCAGGACAGCACACACCCATCCCTGCAGGAACAGTCTGGGATGTGTGAGCAGCCTAGAATTTTGGAGAAGGAGAAAAACAAGTTAAAGGAATGATATTGGAGAGCGAAAGTGTGCGTATCATGCTCTTCTTCTGAGCTATTGATTTCTGTTCTCCTCAGGTCAACACATTTTTTATTTAATTTGAGAGAAACTCGAATTATACTTTTACAGCAATACCTTCAAATCTGCTATCTGTGATTTCTTTTTTTTTTTTAACATGTGAAGAGAAAACAAAGATAGAGTAATATCCAAGATGTTTTTTACATTTCTTTTTCTAGAACTGACCTCTCTAAAATTTTTTATTACATCATACAATTAATTATAACATGCACCATTAATTTAAAATACTCTTTTATTGATGAGATAGACAATGACAAAAAACTGAGGGTACCACAGAAGTGGGGAAGTTGTTGGGCAGATTCAGCATCCTCACTTTCAGCTGCTCATTTGGTGGTCCCATCCTTGATGTATTTTCTCAAGGGTTTCCATGAAAATGACCTCTCAGGTGGTACTTCCTAAAAATCTATAATGCATCCAGGATTTCATCCCAGTGTATCCTGAAATAGAGCAAAACAACACCTCCTAGAGAAGAAAATATCTTCCAGTGTTACACCTGTGCAGGCCTTAGTTTGAAGAACAGGTATCTAATTCTGTTGCTGCTTCAGGAAATGTAAAGACTTGTATCTCTCTTAAACCTATCTGTTACTTCTTTCAAAACTTTGGTGTGTTTTATACAGTTCAGCATAAAGTTAACCCTTGACTTTGATTCATGTTAGAGCAAATCAGTACGTTCATTCCACTTCTCTTGCCCCTTTCAGTTCCAATTACCTCCCCCAGCACTGCAAATTTCCCCCACCTCTCATGGCGACAAGTCCCCAACCCAGAATGGAGCTGATGTTTACCAGATATCTGTCACACGACGAACATGAATATATGTGTAACCTAAGATCCAGAGAGGTTTAAAAAACAAGTATTCAGGGTCACAAAGCTAGTAATTATAAGTTTGCATTGGAACCTCTATCTGTCTGATTTCAAAGCACATTCCTCCCATTGTATTACGTCAAATAAGATAGCTGGCTATCAGCTCATCAAGAACTACTACACATTCCAGGAAAAAGTGCATATTACGAGTTCCTGAGACCAAAATGACGCTAGAAGAGTTGGCTAAATGGAGGCAGAAATATGTCAGATATGTTGTATCTGACATATAGTCTCATGGTTCTCTCCCTTTCCTATTGGGGGTGCCCAGAGGGGGGGTGAGTGAGTGGATTGAGTACTCCTGAGCTCCGTGTTGAGCAGTTTAGGTCAGGGAGAAGGATGGCTAAAGGTTGGAGGACCATAAAGTCATGGTGAAAGCTTATAAACTAGATGAAACCAAGCTTTCATTTAAGTGGACATTGATTCATTCTTTCATACAATGAGTATTTATGCTATGTGTCTTTGAGTCTCTATGAGAGGGCAGGCATACAAAGATGAATAAGACATGGCTCCTCCTTCAAGGAATTCAGTGTCTATTGAGGAAGAGAGAGAAGTTAACAAGCTGTCAGAGTGAAATGGGATAATATATATTTTCTCTGTCCTTAGATGCCCTTTCTATAATCAACATATCATGGGCACACACTGGTTTTTGCCCCTTCATTATTCTCTCTAACCTGACTTTCTCTAGAAGGATTACATCTTCTCCACTGGAAAGTCTGATGAGACTGTTAAATCTAGGGGTTTTCAACCCTCTGCGTACACGTGTCCTAAGTCACTCAGTCGTGTCTGACTCTGTGGGACCCCGTGGACTGTCGCCCACCAGGCTGCTCCATCCATGGGATTTCCCAGCCAAGAACACTGGAGTGGGTTGCCATGCCCTCCTCCAGGGGATCCTCCCAACCAGGGATCAGACCCAGGTCTCCTTTGTCTCCTGCATTGCCAGGCAAGTTCTTTACCACGAGTGCCACCTGGGACGACCCCTCAACCCTCTACTCACCAACGAGCGGCTTCCTCACCCAAGCTGGAACACTGCTTATTCCTTGGAATCAAAATCGCAAAGGAGGATAGCAAGGGGAAAAAAAAAAAAATCCCCAGAAATGACAGAAAATCATTCATTCTGGATCAGGGCACTGACAATACTTGAGTGTTCCTAGACCCATCTCATCCCCTCCCTGCCAGTTTCTATCAATTAGGCATCTTCTGGACCCTCCAGAGAACTGATAGAAATCCTCCCAATAAAGTCCCATTTTATATATATATATATAATTTTATTTATTTATATTTGGCTACACTGGGTCTTTTTTGCTTTGCTTGAGCTTTCTCCAGTTGTAGCCAGCAGGGACTATGCATCACGGTGTGTGTGGACTTACTGCAGTGGCTTCTCTTTCGTTTTGGGGAGCACAAGCTCTATGCACGTGGCCTTCAGTGGTTTTGGCTCACAGGCTCTAGAGCGCAGGCTCAGAGGTTGTGACCCACAGGCTTAGTTGCTCCCTAGCATGTGGGATCTTCCCAGACCAGGGATTGAACCCATATCTCCTGTATTGGCAGGCAGATTTTTATACACTGTGCCACCAAGAAAGTCCAGGTCACATTGTTAAACAGTGAAAAGACAAAATCCCCTGGGTGTGATATGGGTTGTCTGGGACAAGATTGAGAGCAGGAGGACCAGGTAGGAGACTACTGTAGCAATCCAGGTGAGACACGGTAAGCGGCTGAACTCACTGAGTAGAGAGTGAAACAAGGAAAGATGAACTCTAGAATTGAAAGAGATAGAGCTAGCTGGACTTGATGACCGCCAGATGCAGAAATATGAAGAGTCAGAAGAATCGTTTTTCCACGAAACCATGTAGGACAGCTCACGCCAACTCCTTTCTGTTGTTCTAGAGGGTATCCTCTGACCTGGCCTTGGTTCTGGCGGTGTTTTCTTACCTGTGAAGGCTGCCTCTTCGGCCCCCTCTACCCTCCTAGTCCTGGGATGAACAAATCACTTCCTCCCGAAAAATCATCTCCATTATCCACTTGGCAGGGACATCAAATTCCTCCTTTTGCTTTGCCTCCTAAGCCCCCAGGGTACGTGTAGAGTAGATTCTTGGAGATAGCTCTGGACAGTATGCCATTGTCCAACCTCAACAAGCACACTCCGATGATGACTGGATGTCACGTGGATATTTGCTACATTTGTGATTCCATTTACATCCTCAGCTATATGACCACAGCCCACGCAGTTCACACCACCTCAGCCCTCCTTCCCTATCGGGTTCCTGCGGTGTCCTGTGCCATCAACTCTGCTACGGAGGAAAGATGTTCAAGGAGTGGCGTGGTCATGTGGAAAGAATCCAGCAGCGCTGGGCATTGCTGGACTTGGTGGACTATGCTCTTTCCCCTCAAAAGGAACACACAGGTCACAAGCAAACAGCAGCCTTTGTGAGTCAGTGCCTGCTCTGCCTGACTGTCCTTTGCACCAATCTTTTGAACCAATAAATACAGGAACACCCACAACTACCACCTCTTATCTGCAGGAAAATAAGCCAGTTAGGGAAGTTGTGCAAGATACTGAACAAACATCCACAAGAACCAAGGACTCCACCCTCCCTGGAAAGCCCTTCAACCCTGGATATGGGGCGCTCACTGTTGAGATGGAGAAGAATTGACAATGGCTCTAGATGGGTCTTTCTCTAGTTTCTCTTTTTTGGGGGAAGATATCTTGGAACTTGAGGATCTTTTAAAAAATAATAACATTTTAAGGAACACATTAGTGCCATTCAGAATATCACATTATTTTATGGGTGATCTTCTGAGAAAATAAAAGCAAGATATTGGTGTGTTCTAGTGACTTTAGGAACCTCAGAATTTTCAGATCCATGCTATTAAATCCCCTATTTAAGGCTGTCCAAGTAACTAACGTGCTACAGACTCTCAGACTGTGAAGGAAATCTTGAAGGATGATAGAAGACAAAGAAACCAGCATATCTCACTTACAGCTGATGCTCCCAGGCAGTTTTTTTTGCTGGGTGATTAGATTATTGTATGTGTTACAACTTGATCACCCATATTTCACTTCAAATACATCTTCCTCAGTTTCTTTGCCAACAAAGCACACTTGATAGAAATGCCTCGAAATCAATTTATGCTGCTTCACTAGTTTTATGCATTTTAAATTTCAGGAAATAACAATTAGGATATTTTCAATGAAAAAAAGAGCTCCATTAAGCTGCCACAAATGTCAAAAGTTCCTGGCTATGCTAACACTTATGTAATTGTTCTGGAAACCCCACGCACCAGAGTAGACCTGTAACACAAGGAATGACTCACTGAATATTTCTACACACATACTCTCTCTAAAATGTGCTCCAGTTTTTGTGTTTTTTTTTTCCCTGAAGGGAGAAAATCAAAATTAGGTACATCAAATCCAAAAGTTCTTTCTGTTATCTTTTGAAAGTACTTCCTCACATGACAGCATTAGAAGATGTTGCTGTTTTCATTAATGAAGCCGCCAGATGGGCTAGAATTAAAACAGGTTGAAACTCTGAAATCCTTCCTGAAAGACAAAATCACATAGAAAATGTGTGGGTTCTCAAGTTTCCAAATGGTCTGCATTTCCTCTTGTGACTTTATTCTCAAGTTTGTTTTTTAAAAGTTGTAGCTGGTAGCATACGACTGGTGTCTTATCTTCTAAGCAATGTTAAGGCACACACCATCAAACGCCAATGAGAACACACAGGCCTGGGCCCACAACACCAAGGCTCATATACTCCCGAGCTTTTCTTTTTTTTTAAAATATTTATTTATTTGGCTGTGTGGGGTCTCAGCTGTGGGTTGTAGGATTTTTACTGCGTCAAGCATGATTTTTCACTGTGGCTAACGGACTTTCTAGTTGCTCTGCAGCATGTGGGATCTTACTTCGCTGACCAGGGATCAAACCTGTGTCCCCTGCATTGCAAGGTGGATTCTTAACCACTGGACAACCAGGAAAGTCCCATCTCTGGGGGCTCTTAATGGATACCTTGTTACTGTTCAGCCACTAAGTCGTATCCATCTCTTTGTGATCCCATGAACTGCAGCATGCCAGGCTCCTCTGTCCTTCACTATCTCCTGGAGTTTGCTCAGATTCATGTCCATTGAGTCAGTGATGCTATCTAACCATCTCATCCTCTGTTTCCCCCTTCTTCTTTGGCCTTCAACCTTTCCCAGCATCATGGTCTTTTCCAGTGAGTTGGTTCTTCACATCAGGTGGTCAAAGTATTGGAGCTTCAGCTTCAGCATCAGTCCTTCCAATGAATATTCAGGGTTTATTTCCTTTAGGATTGACTGGTTTGATCTCCTTGCTCTCCAAGGGACTTTCAAGAGTCTTCTCTAAGTCCAAATGCTTGTGGGGAACTTGCTGAAGCATATTGCATAAGCTGTGTCCCCCACAGCATATATTTGGTGCTACCAACACCACGGTTTTAGAAAAGGCAGAGGAACCAGAAATCAAATTGCCAACATCCACTGGATCATGGAAAAAGCAAGAGAGTTCCAGAAAAACATCTACTTCTCCTTTATTGACTATGCCAAAGCCTTTGACTGTGTGGATAACAAGAAACTGTGGAAAATTCTGAAAGAGATGGGAATACAAGACCACCTGACCTGCCTCTCGAGAAACCTGTATGCAGGTCAGGAAGCAACAGTTAGAACTGGACGGGGAACCACAGACTGGCTCCAAATAGGAAAAGGAGTACGTCAAGGCTGTATATTGTCACCATGGTTATTTACTTCTATGCAGAGTATATCATGAGAAACGCTGGGCTGAAAGAAACACAAGCTGGAATCAAGATTGCTGGGAGAAATATCAATAACCTCAGATATGCAGATGACACCACCCTTACGGCAGAAAGTGAGGAAGAACTCAAAAGCCTCTTGATGAAAGTGAGAGGGGAGAGTGAAAAAGTTGGCTTAAAGCTCAACATTCAGAAAACCAAGATCATGGCATCTGGTCCCGTCACTTCATGGAAAATAGATGGAGAAACAGTGGAAACAGTGTCAGACTTTATTTTTTGGGGGCTCCAAAATCACTGCAGATGGTGACTGCAGCCATGAAATTAAAAAACGCTTACTTCTTGGAAGGAAAGTTATGACCAACCTAGATAGCATATTGAAAAGCAGAGACATTACTTTGCCAACAAAGATCCGTCTAGTCAAGGCTATGGTTTTTCCAGTAGTCATGTATAGATGTGAGAGTTGGACTGTGAAGAAAGCTGAGTGCCAAAGAATTGATGCTTTTGAACTGTGGTGTTGGAGAAGACTCCTGAGAGTCCCCTGGACTGCAAGGAGATCCAACCAGTCCATCCTAAAGGAGATCAGTCCTGGGTGATCTTTGGAAGGAATGATGCTAAAGCTGAAACTCCATACTTTGGCCACCTCATGAGAAGAGTTGACTCATTGGAAAAGACTGATGCTGGGAGGGATTGGGGGCAGGAGGAGAAGGGGACAACAGAAGATGAGATGGCTGGATGGCACCACCGACTTGATGGACATGAGTTTGGGTGAACTCCGGGAGATAGTGATGGACAGGGAGGCCTGGCATGCTGCAATTCATGGGGTCACAATGAGTTGGACACGACTGAGCGACTGAACTGAACCGAACACTACGGTAGAGCATTAGAAAGAGATGGAATGAAGTTTAGAAATTCCATCAGTGGGGAATCAAACCAGGTTTGTTTATGTGAGGACTCTAGGGGCAGTTCTGCTGGGCAGTTGAAACAGATTGTAGATGGGAGTTCCTGTTTAGGCAGTGATGGGCTGGCCATATGGTGGTCATCAGAGATTTTCAACAAGAGGTCATCAGTCTGTGCCCTACCTGATAGGATGAAGAGGAGGAATCCAGCAGGCAATAGCCATCGTGGATCAAGCTGCCACAGCTGGAGATGATACAGGAGTTCAGAACAGATGGTGACTGCAGCCATGAAATTAAAAGACACTTACTCCTTGGAAGGAAAGTTATGACCAACCTAGATAGCATATTCCAAAGCAGAGACATTACTTTGCCAACAAAGGTCTGTCTAGTCCAGGCTATGGTTTTAAACAGAACCTGGAGCCCAGCTGACCAGATACTGATTAGATGAACTACTTACACTTCCTTTGACTAAGAGTAGGCTTGGGTTCAACTCCTGGGGTAGGGCTGAGCTGCACATGAGTCTCCATGGCCTCAGCCCACGATTGAGCCTGAATTCAGGGAAAGACACCAGGAAGATGGCCAAGCACCACCCACACCAAAGTTCTCGTGACTCTCAGCCCACTTTTTTTTTACAACTTCATCCCTTTTCACAAGATGTTTTAATTACTTGAAATTGCCAGGTCCTAACTCCTCAGGATCTAGTTCAAAAAGCGTCTCCTCTGTGAATCCCTGCTTCACTCCTGACACTTTCTACACCTTGTCTTATCCTGTTTTTCTTTGCACATCTCTCTCTGAGTAGCCTTCAAGCTTCTTGCCAAATGAGCTTTGGCATCTTCTGAGCCCAGCACAGCACCAGCACAGCCTAAGATCTGAATACATATTTGATGATAAATAAATGGATGGGATAACTGAATGATTCAGTTCACTTAATGGGGTGAGCAAGTATTTATCAAATGGAAGCTGATCAATAAACAAGTTAACGAATGAATTGTTAACATTCCATATATTGACAAAGGATACAGAATAATAGCTGTAGATAACAGTTATGTACTGCTGACTGTCCCGGGCGCCTGTGTTTAGTCCACTACATAGATTATCTTATTTCATTTTCATGACAACTCCAGATGGAAGTGCTATTATGACATGCATCTTACAGATGGAAGAATGGAGGCATCATGCAAGAGTCTTTAACAAGTCAGTCTGATCTGAGATCTGTTCATCCTACTCGGCAATATGATCACTCACTTCTCAGGCCTTTCACTTGCCACGGGGATAGGCTGACTGTTGGGGGTGGGAAAAGATGACATCAGGCCCTCCTTGTCTCTCTGCCTCTCTCTTCCTCCCCTCCCTGTGTGTCTTGCATTAACAAGAAGAGTATGTTTCCTGCAGTTTGATTGCTGCTTCCCCCATGATGACTGCCCCTTTCTCTCCTGATGAGGATAGGCTAGAGTTGTACTGAAAAAGGGCTTCCCTGGTGGCTCAGATTGTAAAGAATCCACCTGCAGTGCAGGAGACCCAGATCTGATCCCTGGGTTGGGAAGATCCCCTGGAGGAGGGCATGGGAACCCACTCCATTATTCTTGCCTGGAGAACCGCATGGACAGAGGAGCCTGGAGGGCACAGTCTATAGGGTTGCAAAGAGTTGGATACCGTGAAGTGACTTAGCACGCAAGCGTGCATGTACTGAAATAGTCTACAGAGTTGATTCCTTTGAGTTCTTGACCTTGCTAGCATCAGGGTGTTGGTGTGGCAGAAGATGAAATGAAATAATAAGGCATTTCCCTAATCATCTGATATCTATGTATCTACTTCCTTTTGAAGACCCCAGGAAGTACTTTACCTACATCATCCACTTCAGTCCTCACTCTAACCCCTGGAGGGAGGTATCCTTATCCCCCAACACACTTATGAGGCAACTGAGTCCCAGAGGTTTGGCAGTCTTGCCTAAGGTCCCTGAAGCCGGACAAAGAGCCAGCATTGGAACCGAGGGCTGTCTGCCTCCAAGAGACGCAATTCAGGAACTGTCTACAAAGTCTTTCTTTTTGAACATGCTTATCGACACATAGCATGCAGTCACTAAAATACTTTGGTGGGGGGGACATGGCCATAGTCATCTTCTCTAGCTGTGGGTCAAGGTCTCCTTTAAAGCATGCCTTTGATTGCAGCCTTTCGGTCTGCTTACTAAAGAAAGTCACAAAGATGTCATTCGTTCATGTAAAATCAGAGACAGAAGCCAGGTATGATGGTGTCTCCAGTTGGGAAATCCAGACTCCTCCCCCTACCACTTCCCCCGTCCTCTCCTCCTCTGCTCCTTAGCAGCTCAGTCACTCACAGTTTACATGCAGCCCTTTTCATTGACCTGCTCACGACAGATGACGAGCAGCTCTTACAGAACAGGGTACCAGTAGGAGAGAGAAGCCCGGAGCCCACGCCCACGCTGTTTGCTTTGTGAAATTCCAGACTGTTTAATCTGCTCTACCTCATCCTAAGAACTCCAGATTCCACTTTTCTTAATGACTTTCCCCTCCTTGAATGCCTACACAGTTATCTTTGAAGAAGGAGAAAAAGAATAGATGAATCATTTGCAGGAAACGGAGGGGAGAGAAGTGTGGTTGGAACAGCAGATGGCTGAGTTTGTGGGCATGTGGCTGTCTCTGTTGTTCCTTCCCTCCACCACCCTCTGGACACGAGTCCTCTGGGAGTCAGTGTACACTCATTTTGGGGTGGGGGCTGAGCCCGAATTCAGATACTAACATGTAATTTCACATCTGCTCGGATTCCTCTCAGACACTGAAATTCCAGGGAGAGTGGGAAACTAAGGCTAGGCTCAGATTGAACTGTTGGTCCTCTCTTTGAAGTTTTGACATTTAACATTCTAAGAAGGTGATAAACTCCTTTCAGTTAGTAGCAAGAGAATTTCTCATGCGGTCTTCTTTCTCCTGTAGAACATGAAGTCAGGAGGTGAATTTTCTTTCTGTGACACAGTGCAAGCTCTCTAACCTGGGAAGGGGTTGGCAGATGCATACAGGGAAGCTAAAGGAGACAGACCACCTACAGAGAGAAATCTGCATTAAGCAGGAAAACACAAATTGTTCTTGGTGGGGCTTTTGGTGGGGGGGCCGTGCAGAAAGGACATAAAGACACTACAGTTGTGGGGACAAGTGTCCATGTATTGCTCTCCAAAGTTAGCTTTTTGCTGTATATATACGGAGATGATACCAAAGATGGTCTGTTCACTTGGATAACTGAAATAAGTTTCCAGAATCCTGAGAATCCAAGAGAACATACGTTTTTGGAAAAGCTTGACTTTTTTTTCCAGAAGGTTTCATGTAGACCCTCCTGTTACTTCTAAGTAAGTTTCCAAATGTTATCTGGATGTCACATTAGATAAGTAATTGTGGCTATCTTATTTTTAGATTATGAAACTCATTCCATCAATAAATTCTTCCACTGATTTTTTTCCCCCATTTCTATCATCACCATCTGCCCTCCCACCTCTCGTTGCACAGGACAGGACTCTGGTATGAGCACGTGAATGAATGTGCAGAGAGGTAAGAGCTTGTCAGTTTTTAGTGCAATAGGATTTTTGGTAAAATACATGTCTAGAAGTTGAGACATGTTTCTTAATGTGTGAGCATGCCTACTTATTCGTTAAGCCACGTCTGACTTTTTGTAACCCCACAGTCTGTAGCCCATCAGGCTCCTCTGTCCATGAGCTTTCCCAGGCAAGAATACTGGAGTGGGTTGCCATCCCCTTCTCCAGGGGGTCTTCCCAACCTAGGGATTGAACCCAAGTCTCCTGCATTGACAAGTGGGTTCTTTACCACTGAGCCACCAGGGAAGCCCATGTTTCTTAACACAAATTATTATATACCACTTGGAAACAAAGAACTGTGGTAAAATGCATTTTTTAAAATTAATGAACACTCCTTCAGAATTAACTTTAATCATAAAAGTCATCTAATCAAGAACGAGTAAACTCAGCCCAGAAATCAATCTAAGTGATCATAAAAAAATCTGTCATCATAAATCTAGTAAATAATAGAATTTTCACCTTCATTATGATGTGATGACTTGTTTATCTGAAAGTCCTTCATATTAACCTTCACAAAAGCACTAATTCTTGGATCCTCAAAAGCTTTAAAATAACTCTTCGTAATTTATAAACATGGCCACACCAGACTAATTTGTGTGGTTCTTGGGATGTCCCACCCAGCTTCACCTGACCCCTAGCCCCAGCCTGGTCCTGAATGGACAGCCTCCTGGGGCTGGAGGGGTTGGGGGGGTTGGGGTGGGGATCTGGTGGGATCACAGCTCACCTGCCATAACAGGAACCTCATCAGTGGTTCCTGGCCCAGGTCTGACCTGACAAAACTCATGCCCAGGGAAGGGCTGCTGCCCTCCCGCCTCTTCCAGGCAGCTTCCCTAATGGCTCCCTGAAATGGCTGAGTAACAGCCCAGATGTGAGGGGACTAAAACTTTGAATCAAGGAACTAGAGGCCGAGAAGATAAATCCTTCTTCCTTTCTCCACCCCCACCTCTATCTGATGGATTGTTTCAAGGTGACTTGCAGGATGAGCAACTGGCTCGTAATTCTTCATGACGTTATGGCCAGTCCCCAACACGCCTGCCTAGTAACTGCATTCCTTTCTCCCCTGTCTCATCTCTGTGTCTCACTTTTGCAGCCCTGGGATTGCAGGGGTCATCACAGCAATCTCTGCCATAGGTTTTATTCTCTAGGGAATTTGGCTAATACAATGATTAAAAAAAAGAAAACACACATCATATCTTCAGTCTAGCCTCCTACCTACAGTCTATTTTCTTTTTAATAAGAATGAACAGAGATCTGAAGTTTACATCAAAGTTAACTAGAGCTGCTCCAGTGAAGTGCCTCTGGGTGGAGAATATGTTCTCTAAATCTAACTTCCCTGTACATGGGTTTCATCTCACCACAGGATGCTTGGATACTAGGAGTTCTTTTCTCAAACTGATTGCTTCTATCCAGCCTGGTTGGTGGGAACATCTGCCAACCCCTCCCCGGGTTAGAAAGCTTGCACTGTGGCACAGAAAGAACAACCTAGAAACAGTTTCTGTTACATATAGCCTGGCATTTACAAACCTACCTCCAGATCTCCACTGTATTACCTTTGATGCCACGCTCTGTCTTCCTTGTATCCTTACCTTCCATTTCATTCTCAGCAAATTCCTGATATGTACGTACAATAAATCTGTTTCAAAGGAAAAATCAAAATCTTTTTGATTCAGGACATTCTGCTTTGGGTAAAATATGTATCTTTTAATCGACCGTTTGAGAATATCAGACACCAAGAGCAATGTGATATTTGAAGATTGTAAACAAGACACTTTAAACCATACCCAAAAGGGGAAAGTGAAAAATATTTCACTTCCATATTTAATGAACCAGATAGTATCTTCTTATGGAGAGAAAGGGGGTGAGGATAAAGGTGCTTAAGATTTTTAGTGCTACTGAAAGGTAGAGTCTATGAATGTTGGAAGAGAGTATTAAGGCTGTTATTTCAATGAGCTAAAATTCTTCAGAAGGTTTGCATTGATAACAATATCTGAGGCTGAATTTAAGACAAACACTCTTCTGGGATTAAAACAAAACAGACAAAAACTGGGACTCTTGGATCCTAAGCAAGCCTGAGGAATGAGAAAAGCTTTCATTATAAGATGGCATTTAGAATGAGCTGGAAAGAAAAAGTCAGGTATCAGTGAATTCAGGGGTTGTTAAATGCCTCTACATTTTTTTTTTAAATTTGAAGCTAATGATTGAGTTATGGCATTTTAAGTTCAGTGGCTACTATCAATATTATGGCAGAAAAATAAGGTATAATAATAGGATTTTTATTTTATTTACCAATCAAAAAAAAAGGGAGCAGAACAGAATATGAGTAGATAGTTCAAAGACAAGGAAATTCAAACAGACTTTGAACATGTACCAAGATGCTTGATCTGACTCTTAGTAAGAGAAATGGAAGTTAAAGTTGCCATGAGATATCAAGATTCATCTGTTAGATTGGCAATAGGTTTGACAGCACAGTGCATCAGCTAAGATAAGAAAAAATATATTAGTGATAGGAATGCAAACTATACAGTCTTCAGAAAGGGGCATTTGGGTGATAAGAAGCCAAATTATATACTTGCATACTCTAACCAAGCAATTCCACATTCAACAATGTGTCCCACAAACATAGTCATACACAAAGTGGATAAGTATATAAAAGCATATTCACTGCAGTCATTGCTTGCACTGGTAAAAAAGATGATGAGGAGCCACCATGCCCACTGACAGGAAGATTTCATAAATAAACCATGCTGTGCTCACGCAACGGAAGACTATTTGCGTGTGCTAAGTCGCTTCAGTCCTGTCCGACTCTGTGTGACCCCATGGAGCAGCTCATCAGGCTGCTCTGCCCATGGGCTTCTCCAGGCAAGAATGCTGGAGTGGGTGGCCGTGCCCTCCTCCAGGGGATCTTCCCAACCCAGGGATCCAGCCCACATCTTTTATGTCCACCACCTTTGGCAGGCAGGTCCTTTACCACTAGCAGCACCTGGGAATGGAATACTATGCAGGCATTAAAAAGAGTGAGGAAGCGCTACGTTTTCTGATGGGAGCTCTTTCCAAATGAGCTCAGTGAAAAATCAAATTGCACTCCTGTATGTTTAGTCTGCACTGTTGTGTGATGGTAACATCAGCAATAGTAAACGTGTATGTTTGGATATGTAGTCTCTCTCTTCAGGAGCAGCACCAGACTGGTTAACAATAACTGTCTCTAGGGAAAGGATCTAGGTGTCTAGGAGAGGCTTGCTTTAACTCTCTACCCCTTCTTTCCTTTTGAATTTTGTTCCATGCATGAGTATTATCTGTGCTGTGACTCAGTCGCTCAGTCATGCCCAACTTTGCAAACCCATGGACTGCAGCCCCCCAGGCTCCTCTATCCATGGAGATTCTCCAGGCAAGAATACCGGAGTGGGTTGCCATGCCCTCCTCCAGGGGACCTTCCCAATCCAGGGATTGAACCAAGATCTCCCACACTGTAGGTGGATTCTTCACCGTCTGAGCTACCAGGGAAGTCTGAGTATTATCTATCCAAATATGTCAATTACATTTATTTTTTTAAGAGGAGGAAAGACTATATATGTAGACATTTGAAACGGAGCTTTCATCTAATTCATGAGAAAACCATATTCTGTTGTTCCAAGTCAACTGGAAGCAACATACACATTATTTTTTTTAGTTATTTTAAAATAAGCTTTATTTATTTAAAATAAACTTTATTCAGGGCAGTTTTCCATTTAGGGCAAAACGGAGCAGGAGGTTTCCCATATACTCACGTGTACAGCCTCCCCCATTACCAACATCCCCCACCAGAGTGGTCCATTTGTTATAAGCCATGAACCTATAATGTGATGTCATTATCACCAAAAGTCCACAAATTAAATAAGGATTCACTCTCAGTTCGGCACATTCTATGAATTTTGACAAATATATACTGATACATATCCACCATTTTAATACTGTACAAAATAGCTTCACTGCCCTAAATATCCTCTGTACTCTACCAATTCACCCCTCTCTCGCTACCACCTTTAGCAATCACTGATTTTTTTCCCTGTCTCAGTAGTTTTATCTTTTCAAGAGTGTCATATAGTGGGAACCATGCAGTGTGTACCCTTTTTCAGATGTGCTTCTTTCACTTAGCAACATGCATTTAATTTCCTTCCATGTTTTTTCATATCTTGATAACTGATATTGTGATATTGAAACTGCCCTTAAAATAAGACCTAATTTGTGCAAGCTTTAAAAAGTTAAGTTATTCTTCTGTATTTTGTAATCTCCCAATTGCTTGGTGATGAATTTTGCCTTTAAGTTTCCCAATAAATGCATCGTAAGAGAGAACAAATTAAACAGAATAATTTACTGTACCAGAGCAAATATTTCCATTTTGGAGAACTAATCACTTCTTCCTTATGTAAGTGTACCTTAGAAAGTACTGTACATTATCTTCTTCTTATGCCTTCCTGCCATATCTTCCTACTACATCATTCTATAATCACTTAGTTTTCATATATAAAATGAAGATTTTTGGAGTTCCTCATTGTAAGTCTAAATCTTCCCGTCCTGTGTTGGTGGGACTCCATCTGTCCCACCACCATCCTTTTGGATCTTGAACTTGATACTATGACCACACTGAAGCTACCTCTGCCACAGTCTCTCTTAGCTCACGGTCCCAGCTGTAACCTACTTGAGGGGAGTGTCCCCACGTGATTTACTCTTTTACCCCTCAGAAGACCTTGCCCCAACTCATCAGAGATATCGAGCATGGATTCTCTGAAAGGAAGAAGACAGTCATTTTGATGAAACATAAAGCATTTTCAATCTGTACTGCATTCTGCAACAGATACCGATGATATTTTTCCAAAAAGAGGAGAGAAGTCTGCTATGGTTCAGGGCAGTGAAATGGACATCTTGTTAGAGAGACTCTGGGAGCAGGTGGAAAAGGCACGGCCAGGTGTCCTCTGCTACCAGGCCAGCCTCCAGGAGCCCCAAACACAAGAATACCTGAAAGCAATATCTCCAATTTCTCCACTTAAATAACTGTGTTTAGCTCTGTCTACAGATAAGGGCCGCCCCTCTACCTCCATTGCAGCAATAGGACTAATCCCTTAAAATATTGTTTCTAATGAAAAATATGAGGGACAGAAGCCGTATTCATTTATTTATTAACAAAACTTCACTTTAAGGAACAGTGTTTGTAGTCCCACTTGTTGCATGCATTAGAAACGCCACTTCTTGAGTAGCGGAACTTCTCTAGAAACTTAACTAGGATGCTTTTACTCCACTTTCAACTTTTCTGCAGGTCTGAAATTTTCATAATAAAAAGTTAGAGGCAAAAGGCAGTTTCTCTCCTGGAAAGAAATGACATCACTGACATTTAAAAGAGCATTTCCCCCCTTTCCTGCCTACAAGTACAAGCATCTCTCAGTACCTCCTGGTGTGAGGTAAGATAAGGATTTTGTCATCTTCTATTAATAGGGAGGGATTTTGATTCACAGAAGGGCTAAGTGATTTTTCTAGCCCCAGAAATAAGAAGAACAAAACAAAGCAAGATGATTAGTTCGTTATTTTAGGAACAGAACTATTGTGGTGAAGAGCATCATTTTCTTGAACAATTGCAATTGCTTCCTAATCGGTTTTCCTGCCCCCAGTTTCTCTCTCTCCTCTAGTCTACTCACTCCTTTTGTTAACAGAACCATATTCCGAAATCACGTCACACATAAATATCTGTGATGACTTCTCACTGCTGCTGCTGCTAAGTAGCTTCAGTCGTGTCCGACTCTGTGCGACCCCATAGACGGCAGCCCACCAGGCTCCCCCGTCCCTGGGATTCTCCAGGCAAGAACACTGGAGTGGGTTGCCATTTCCTCCTTCAATGCATGAAAGTGAAAAGTGAAAGTGAAGTCGCTCAGTCATGTCCGACCCTCAGCGACCCCATGGACTGCAGCCTTCCAGGCTCCTCTGTCCATACCTAAATAAAAATTCCAAACTCCTTAGCAGGACATCCAAAGCCCAGGTCCACCTGGCTTTAAACTCCCTTTCCTCTTTCTTTGCCTCTGTGTCCTTTATAGGGCTTTCCATGTAGCTCAGTGAGTAAAGAATCTGCCTGCAATACAGGAGACGCTGGTTAAATTTCTGGGTTGGGAAGACCTCTGAAGAAGGGGTAAGCTACCCACTCTGGTATTTGGGGGCTTTTCCTGGTGGCTCAGATGGTAAAGAATCCGACTGCAATGCGGGAGACCTGGGTTTGATCCCTGGGTTGGGAAGATCCCCTGAAGAAGGGAAAGGCTACCCACTCCAGTATTCTTGCCTGGAGAATCCCATGGACAGAGCCTGGTGGGCTACAGCCCATGGGGTGGCAGAGTGGGACTCGACTGAGCGACTGAGCATGCATGCCCTCTCTAACTGCTCACCTGCTCTCCAGTTCTCATGCACAGCAGTCCTTGCCTCCAAACCTTCGTTCATGCCACCTGGCTCTTATCCAGAGTGCCTTTCTTTCTCTATCCCTCTGGGACCATGGAGAGAGGGGCATCTGCTAACAGTAACACGTCGCAAGTGCCACCAATTGCAGTAACAGAAATAATTTTTTAAACTTTTTTTACGCAAATTAAAAAAAAACAACTCACAGGTCACTGAGTGTAATTAGAGAACGTCACAGCTAATTCTCCATCTTTACAGCATTAGAGTACTACAGGAGCTATACTGAGTTACCTAAAGGAAATTACCATATAGACACTCTAACAAAAGGGCAGAGAAATCCCCATTATAAAGGCTTTGTCCCTGGGAAACTGGTCAGGCCAGTGGGGTGGATAAAGGGAGGGGGGTAGGGTGGGGGAGGAAGAGGGGTGGGGGAGGGAGGGGCACGGCCAAGCAAGGGTTTAGACTTTTGAAAAGAATCTAAAATTTCTGATGGCTCCAGAAAAACTTGACAAACTTACACACACACACACACACACACACACACACACACACACAAAGCACATTTGTCAGACATTTAACAAAAATAACTTTGAAATCACGCATGTGCAAAAATTACTATAGAAAGTGTGCTGAGCAGGTGGCCTGTTTACTTAAGGCGAGGTGTGCTTCTACCATGCGGCCTTTAGCAAAAGCACCCTTCACCCACAAATGGAAGATTCCTCCCATTCATGGGAGAGTGGCTCTCATTCTCAGTTCTGACTCAGCTCCTTCTCCCTCTACCTGAAAAGCTCCTGCCAGGTGAGACATAAAGGAAGGAAGGAGCTTCCCAGAGGAGGCCTCTTAGGTGCAGGAGGCCTTAAAACCTTGAGTCTATAAATGGGTGCTCTCATCAGCGAAAACAAACACAGATCATGGAGGATGGCTGCTTTGCTTCAGCCAGTAGATTTCCTATTTGCCTCCTGTAGATTGTGCAGGGAGGTTGCAAGGTAGCTCAGTGGTAAAGAATCTGTACGCACACTCGATCCGTGGGTCAGGAAGATCCCCCTGGAGAATGAAATGGCAACCCACTACAGTATTCTGGCCTGGGAAATCCCATGGACAGAGGAGTCTGGCAGGCTATAGTCCACGGGGTTGCAAGGAGTTGGACGGACACAGCTTAGTGAGTGAAGAGCAAGACTGTGCAGGCAATGGGAATGGCTGTGAGCCATCAGAGATGGAGGGGAAGAGTGCCTGCTGGAGTCTCAGACTGCTGGGAAGTCCCTGAGACAACCAATGTCCCCAAGCTCCCCAGTTTATTTATCCAGATCTCTAGGCACCTTGAAATCTAGGCTGCTTACAGTAGCCACTAAGAGGGGTGGTCAGGCAATGGGCTCTGTTCTTTAACATTTTTCTTTCAGAATCTTGCATGATTTTTTTTTTCTTTCTATTCCTAAGAACAGAACTGACACTGTATTGTTTCTCATGATATGATCCCTTTTCAGAGAAGTTAATAAACATTTGTTAAGAGCTGTATGTGTGTGTGTGAATAATAAAAACAGGTAACTATCAATGAATTAGTATTGCTTCGGGACTATTCGAACCCCTTTACAAATATAACTCATTTATCACAACAGTCCTCTGATAAACTATCTGCACTTCAGAGATAAGGAAACTGAGGTATACGTCAATTATGTGATTTCCTTCAGAGTCACACGCTAGGAAGGTTTAGAATCCAAGTTGGTCTGACTCTAGAACTTCCAGTCTTGACCTGCAAGATCAAACTAAACAAACACAGTAGACGCTGCTCTTTTATGACAGGTTGTATGAAGTCACTCTTATCAGGCAGGGAGTAAGGTGTACAAAAGAGGCTTTGAAGGGACTGAGGTATTTGAATTCCAGGGTAATGACCTGATATTTGAGGCCAGCCCTCCCCACTATAAAACTGTGATAACAGTATTCCTGCTATGCAGAATTATCAGGGTAGTTAGACTGAACATGTACAAAGCTTGATGTAAAATCAGTTGAAGCTTTATGTTGTTGTTTTCACAGAATATGTAAATACAACTTTTGTGATTAGCTCAGCAAATGGCCCAAAGCAGGACTGCAGCAGACTGGAGACGGGAGGCCTCTGGAGTTCCACTAATATAATCCTGGGGAATCCGTGGGTTCTTACGTGTGATCAACGGAGCTAAAGCAGTCCTTGCGTTGTGGACACACAGCCGTTTCCATTGACTGCTGAGGCAAAAACAGGCTGGCAGGAAATAGTACCTACTTAGAAAAATAATTAGTTCTCTTACACAACAGCTACTTGTACTGCTCACACCTGCATAAATAAAGGAACACAAGATGAGGAAAACAGTCTCCCGGGGAAATACGGCCCACATAAGGAGGTGCAAGGCAAATGTTCTGCATCCAGATGGAGCATGGCCAGTGTGCAGGGTCCTTCAAACATGAGGTCCCATGCCTAGGCCAGGGAAGGTTCTGCAAAGATGAATACATATAGGCCCTCATCTCCCCGGAAGGCCTAATTTCTCACCAAAGATCCTTGCTGAGGCTTTGGAAATAGTACAAGGGGAAGCAAAGTGCTGTCGTTCCTTTACCAAAACAAAAAGGAAAACTGAAAAGAAACCAACAGAAAATGAACTCGGCTGTGCTGCTGACGTAGAGATGCCGACCTCCTGATATTTCTAACATATGTATTTACATGCCCTTTTACATTTCCTACTTTGTAAACATAAAGGGTGAGTGGATCCATGGTGATCCAGGGGTTAAGACTCAGTGCTTTGACTGTAGAGGGCTCAAGTTCGATCTCTGCCCTGGGAATGAAGATCCTACATGCTATGCGACACAGGGGGGGCCCCCCTCAAAAAACTGATAAAGGATGAGAGGGAAAAGTCAATGAATGTTTTCCCCCTGGAAGGAAAAGAATAAAAGCATCTGAAGGAGAAAATCAACACTGCTAGCTTTACATGAATTTCCTTATTAGAAACTAATTTCCAAAGTTAGGTTCAAGTTTACAGAGTTATGTTCAAAGACATGTTCAATATTCTTGATATAATCTCTGTAGGATCCAGAAAGTACATTAATGGGCATTCCATCAAATGATGGGAAACAGAAACAGATGAAAGATGATAAAGACCTAAGCTTTAGAAGCTTTGCCAGATGGGGTCAAAGTCTGAACTTCACAGGAGTTCCTATCTCACTTCAGGCTGTATCATTCCGGCAAGGTGAGGAAGCAGCATCTCTTTTATAGGAAAGCTCCGTCTGCCCCCTCCACATGACTGTGGATGTGACTCTGGAACTCCAGCTGTTTGTCAGTCACCATCTGAGCTCTCCCGCCTTTCCCTTCAGTGCTGCACTGTTTGGGGAAATTGTTAACCTGCCTTCAGTAAGATCGTGCAGACCCCTTGAATAAGCTCCCTGCAGCTGACCCGAGGGCAAGCTGCATGAAGCTGCAACACTGGAAGCGGTAAGCTGGCAAACCTGGATTTGCAGTCATGGTATTTTAATTTGGGGCTCATATTTGAAACTCCCTTTGGTTTTCTCCATGCACAGCCCATCATTGTATATTACCTGGGTTTCCTATCGTCAGAGATTTGCGCCTCTTATACAGTTCCTGCTGTTCTGACATAAGCTGCTGTCTTTTTGGGGCACCTGTCAGGAAAGCTCAGCATAAGTCTGTGAACCTCCTGTGTGTGCTCAGTCACATCCAACTTTTTGTGAGCTCATGGACTGCAGCCTGCCAGGCTCCTCTGTCCATGGGATTTCCCAGGCAGGACTACTGGAGTGGGTTGCCGTTTCCTCCACCAGGGAGTCCTCCCAGCCCAGGGATTGAACCCCTGTCTCCTGCATTGGCCAGGCAGGTTCTTTACCACTGTGCCACCTGGGAAGCCCTGTGAACCCATATGCCCTTTATTTACAGTCACATTATTTCAAGCATATTTTTCAAATGCAGTTAAATTCTGTTCTGAGGTTAGCTGTCCTGAAAGTCACTGACTGTCACTTAAAAAAAAAAAGTTTTGGAGTATAGTTGATTTATAATGCTGTGTTAATTCCAGACGTATAGCAAAGTGAATTAGTTATACATATACATATATCTGGAGAAGGCGATGGCACCCCACTCCAGTACTCTTGCCTGGAAAATCCCATGGACGGAGGAGCCTGGTGGGCTGCAGTCCATGGGGTCGTGAAGAGTCGGACACGACTTCACTTTCACTTTTCCCTTTCATGCATTGGAGAAGGAAATGGCAATCCACTCCAGTGTTCTTGCCTGGAGAATCCCAGGGACGGGGGAGCCTGGTGGGCTGCCGTCTATGGGGTCGCACAGAGTCGGACACGACTGAAGCGACTTAGCAGGAGCAGCAGCAGCATACATATATCCACTCTTTTCAGATGCTTTTCCCAAAAAATCATTAGTGTATTGAGGAGAGTTTCCTGTGCTATAAAGCAGGTTCTTATTAGTTATATACTGTATATATCGTGGTGTGTATATGTCAATCCCAATTTCCCAGTTTATCCCTCCCCTCCCCTTTCCTCACCATAAGTTTGTTTTCTACAACTGTGACTCTACTTCTGCTTTGTAAATAAATTCATTTGTACCTGTTTTTCTTTTTTAGATTCCACAAATAAGCACTATCATATTATATTTGTCTTTCTCTGTCTGACTTCACTCGACTGTCACTTTGAAGGCCTCCCCAGGACCTCTAAAAGCACCGAATCCTGGATATGCCAGAAGGCTCCATTTTAAGTTTGATCTTCCAAAACACGCTCTCCATATTAGGTGAAAATCTGTTTAACTATTTTCACATGATGTGTTAATAAATGTCACTGTATTCACAGAGATTACTCCAAGAAGATTAAAGGTCATACCAACCCTTTTAGGTCTCATAAATCACAAGTGTTCTCAAATGCAGGAAAATTCCTGCCAAGTTGGAATGCTTCTCCAATAACCAAGCAAACGTTTATAGCCAAAAGATTTTAAGGAACTTCCCAGGGGGAAATACGAGGAAGAATTCAGCACAGGTGCTCGTTGCATGCACAAACACACACGCAGAGGGACAGCAGGATCGATGAAACTGCTTCTGTGCCCTTGTGAAAATGGATCAGAGATGACCGGCCATATTCTGCAAACTTTAAACACCGTCTTCCATATGTGATTGATACCCTAAGCAGGGAATTGAGGCCTCCAGAAGTAAGGAAGCCTGTGGTTCTCACAGTCACTGGAATTCTCCTGAGAGAGCTTTTCCTGGGAACCCCGGCAACAGGGCCAGAATGAGATTCAAAGCAGGATAACCAGCAACAGCCAATCAGCTTTATGTAGAAATGTAGCAGTGATTTTAAAAAGCATCATCCATTGAGTACCTACTTTGTGCCTTTTGTGTTATCTTGGCTGTCCCTAACCCTCACAGTCGTTCGGGGCGGGCCTAACTATTGCCCATGTTACATATTGCTGAATTCCTTTCCTTGATTTATTTTTCACTGTAGCACTTTCCCTTTTTAACATGCTGTATAATTATTTTGTTTATTGTCCTCACTAGAACGTATGCTCCAGGAGGACAGGGTTCTTCCCTCTTTTACCCATTATTGCCTTCCTGGAATCCAGAGTAAATGAATAAATGAGTGAATGAATGAATGGAGGCCCAGAGTGGCTAAATGACTTTCCTCTGTCAAACTATTACTTAAGAGACAGAGCTAAGATTTGAACTCAGGTTCTGGGATGCTACACCAACACACGTCAGTAATGGTAGCTGTGAGGATAAGCATCCAAGACACACTCTAAGAAAGCTAGATGGGCATTTATTGAATGGTTGAATGATGAAGAGATGTATGAAGTCAAAGAAAACCACCAGATGTAAAAGGAGCAGGAAGGACATGAGCCTGACTTTTGATCCTTGACATCTGTGAGGAAGGAGCAACATAATACACGAAGCCCAAAAAGCCTGGTAACCAAAATTCAGTTCACAAGTGCAGACCTTGATTCCTTCAAACTTCAGGAGGAATAGTGAAGTGTGGTGGGTGCGGTCTCCACAACGCCTTCTAATATGGTACATGGTAATCCTTAAGGGTCTGTAAAAAGTCATACCTCAAATCCCCACCCCACCATTTGCTACCCTCTGACCTCGGGCAAATTCCTTAATCTCTGTAACCGGGAATAACTTGCATGGGCTTTCTGAAATTATGTAATAAGACCATGCCCAATGTGTGGTAAATGCCCATTGCCCCTATTACTTCAATTATATCAGCTTAGTGTACAGAGTGTTTGAGAGGGGAGCAGTAGGGAGCAGTAGGGAGAAGTTAGAAAGGTAGCTGGGTATATTTTGTATTTAACCGGTTTAAAGGATTTTGGTGCCGGTCTGTAACAGCACGTGCTTTTCTTGACATCTGAATCGCGATGGATTACACTGCTTAGCGCAGTTCCTCAGAGGATTTCTCCTGAGACTAGGGAATTCCAGGCGGGCTCTTAGGCCTCACACAGCATCGTTGGGATGGAAAGGACTGGGTACATTCTGCAGGTTCCGAATTCAGAAAGATCAAAATAATACCAACGCTTAATGACACACCAGCAACGCCTTAGGGCATCTCACTTTAACTTTTCAATCATCACAGAGATTCTATCAGTTTCCTTATGCCAAAGTGGAAGACTCCAGCTTAAAAAGGTAGAGGACATAATCAACGTCGCACATTTAGGAAGGGGTGGGGACAGACCCCTTCAAACCCGGCCCATCGCCACTCCAGGGGCCCTTTCTTTCAAGTCAGTTCAATTCACTCAGTCGTCTCCGACTGTTTGGGAACCCATGGACTGCAGCACGCCAGGATTCCCAGTCCATCACCAATTCCCGGAGTTCGCTTTTTTTTTTTTAACACCGCACTTTTTCGGACCCATCGGTTAGAAGACCATTCTATAAAATGCCTAGAGAGGAGCTGAAAGGTTCAGACGCATGGGCAAAGCTAAATGTTTCAAGTTTGAGAAGTGTTGCGACCATCACCCCAAGCTGATGCCCAGGCTCAGGTAACTGCACTTTCAAAATGGTTAAATGGAAATCAACTTCTCTCCCTGCCTTTACTGTCGGAGGGCTTGGGCTGAAAGATTTTGCACCTCTCAGTTCCGCTGCAGGGTATCCTGCCTCTCCCCTCCTTGGCCTCCAGGTCCTATTAACAGAAAGGGACATCAGCAACAGGTGGGGGCCGGTCGGAGGCGTCACCTCCCGCGCAGGCCTCCTGCAGCTCGAACCGGATGGTATCCAGTGAAATATCCGAGTTCTGTTCCACTGGATGCCCAAAAAAGGCGCAGGGAGAGGAGCGCCGCAACCCCCACCTTCTCCCAGCACGCTCCTCCAGGGGCGGCCAGAACGCAGCAAAGCTCCAAAATTGGCAACCTGGGCCTACCAGCCGCCTTTTTTTTTTTAGCCTACATTCTCCAAACCAGGGAAGAGGCGGGTGACTAAAGATGCAAATTGGAGCGGGGGCGTCAGCAGGCAGGCCCGTGGGTGCAGGGCGTCTAGCTTGGGGAGACCCCGCAACCTCAGGTGCCCCCGGCGATATCCGCGGTGGGCGCAGAGCGCCGCCAGGGCGCTCGGAAAAGCCGCTCGCAGCCGAGCCGCTGCCTCCGCTTCCGCCTCCCGGGCGGCGGCGGCGACGGGACAATGCGCGGCCTCCTTCCGCCCGGGGTTAGGGAGGGGCGGCCGGATTGGGGCCGCGCTTTCCGGCCGCAACTCCCCACCCCAACCCCCTGCGCGCCGCGCCGGCCGCACACAGGTGGTTTTCCGCTCGGGAGCAGCAGGCTCGGGTACTTTCATATAACAATATGATTGTGCGCGCTGGGAATGTTCCTCCCCGCCGCCGCCGCCGCCCCCACCCGCCACGCCTCTATCCGGCAGCCCGCCTGACCCTGGTACGCCGGCCGAGCGCGGGTCGCTGGTCTGGCCAGCACCTCCCCAATTACCTGCTGGCCATGCAGCGCGGGAGAGACGTTCCCCAGAATCCCCAGGTCGCCTCTGGAGCAGGGGACCCGGCACGCACTCCTCGCCCCATACCCGCACTAGGCAGAACTGGAGCCCAAAGTCCCACAGTCGGCCTCCCACCGGTCCCCGGGGTCCCTAGACGCTCGGCGCCAGCTGAACTGAGCTGCGGAGGCGGCGGATGCTCACGAGGAACGCGACGCGCAGGAGGGGGCAGTGTTCTGCCAGTGCCCCGCGACTTGCAAGGGAGGGGGTTGCTGCCCCGGGAAGGAAGGGGCTGACCCGGCGCGGGTTGTCGGGGTGGCTCCGTTCTGACATGCCTCGGTCTACAGTAAACCAATCGCCGAGCCAACTTGAGCCCCCGCAGCCTGCAGGCCTTGCGGGAGGACTTCCCCCACGCTTTGCGGGTGGTGGGGACAGCCTGCCTGGCTCCGCGTGCCTCGGTGCACCTCGTCCATGCAGCCCCCCCAGGGAGGCTCCTGTGTCTGGAAGCTGAGCTGGCTGCTCAGAAATGATTAACGAGCACTACCACCCAGTGCGCAGTGGGTGACGGCGGGGACCGGGGAGGGGGTGCTTGGATCCCCAGAACAATGGCTTATAACGCCCCACGCCGCCCCAGAGAAATAAAAGCATCAGACTGCCCAACGACTTTGTTCCTGCCGTCTCCACTGGTTTTTAAGAAATTAATTTAAAAGCTGTTTTTTTTTTTAAAAAGGCTTGCTTCCTATTATGTGGACTTCCAAGCATTTGATTGCTTGCTTAAAAATGTTTCAACAAAATCCTGGTTTGTTTCAAAAGATGTTGGATTAGCATTTAACACCTCATCGGTCACTAAAACACAGGCAGTTGACCAGCCCCAACAGAGCCTCGGCTAAAAGAACATCAGAGCAAACAGAGCCGGGCTTTTAAAACTGGCAAACAAATGCCACACACACTGCCTAAGGCGGGGGGAAGGGGGGCAATGGTGAACTCCAGTGCAAATGAGTTTAAAGGGAAGAAGTCAGCACAAGTTTTCCTAAAGCTAGCTTGCACTCACAGGCGTCGCGAACAAGGGCTTTTGTGCCCGCTAATTGCACCATTTGTGCGCGAAAGTTCCGACGCGAAGTGTGAACTCTCAACAGAAGGAAACACGAGACAACTGAAGTGCCCTGGTTTGTGTGCCCCGCTCCTCCTCCGCCGCCGCCTCCTCTTCTTTCTCCTTCCTCCCGCGGAGCCCGCTGTTGCAGCTTGTTTGCACTGGGGCTTATCCGGAGCGGAAATTCCTTTCCGTTTTTGTGAATGACAAACTCATTAACAATTCATCAACACAACCTGTTCCAGCCGGCCCGTCCCCACGGCAACAGCCCCTTCCGCAGAGCGCTCATTGGCTGGCCCGGAGAATGTATCCATTGAGACGCTCGCTGTTTGTATCCATTGAGGAGCTGCCTCGCGCAGGGGGTGTGCGAGCGCC
Source organism: Ovis canadensis (assembly GCF_042477335.2). Taxonomy (NCBI): domain Eukaryota; kingdom Metazoa; phylum Chordata; class Mammalia; order Artiodactyla; family Bovidae; genus Ovis; species Ovis canadensis. The sequence goes on along the minus strand of NC_091247.1, from coordinate 131,406,551 downwards.
GAGGCCAAGGGAGAGTGAGCAATCGAGGTTTGAATAATCCTAGGAGAAAGACGGCCGGGTGGATTTGAGGTGCAGTCTTGGAGGGAGGGATTAGGAGCCGCTGGACTTTCTTTTCTTTCCTCCCTTCTTAGTAGCACGGAGTCCGAATTAATTGGATTTCATTCACCCTGGAGGAACAAAACTGTCTGGGCAGCTTCATTCAGAGAGATTCATTGACACCGAGAACGAGCGGCTGCAGCCTGGTGCAGAGGGAACCGCCGGCTTCACTTCGGTCTCGCCTGCCCCAACCGCTATCCCGGCTTGGGAAGGGCGAGGTGGACTCCAACCCCGCTCCGAGAGCGGCGGCTTCCCGCGGCGCGCTCGGCCTCTGCCTGCCCCGAGGGGCGTCTGATAGGCACTCCGCCCTCTCCGGCAGCTCGACCCCCATGATAGATACGCTCAGACCCGTGCCCTTCGCGTCGGAAATGGCGATCAGCAAGACGGTGGCGTGGCTCAACGAGCAGCTGGAGCTGGGTAACGAGCGGCTGCTGTTGATGGACTGCCGGCCGCAGGAGCTGTACGAGTCGTCCCATATCGAGTCCGCCATCAACGTGGCCATCCCCGGGATCATGCTGCGGCGCCTGCAGAAGGGCAACCTGCCGGTGCGCGCGCTCTTCACGCGCGGCGAGGACCGGGACCGCTTCACCCGGCGCTGCGGCACCGATACCGTGGTGCTCTACGATGAGAGCAGCAGCGACTGGAACGAGAATACTGGCGGCGAGTCGGTGCTCGGGCTGCTGCTCAAGAAGCTCAAGGACGAGGGATGCCGGGCGTTCTACCTGGAAGGTACGAGCCGGGGAGCTCTGCGCAGGGGGGGCCAGGCAGAGGACACCGGGCTGCGGGCTGCAGGCCGGGCGCTCGGCCGGCGCTTCTGAACCCACTGCTGCGCCAGGGGTTGTCTGCCTGTCCCCCGGCTGCGAACCTCGCGCGTCCCGCACCCACGAGCTTGGCCCGCGAGGAACCGGCCCGCTTCCGGCCGCACTCTTGGGCCATTTCTTTCCGCCCACCTCTGTTTCCTACCCGAAATGTCCTCCACCTTTCCCTACTTTCTGTCATTCGGTTTTTGATTCAGATTTTGCAGGACGGTTGTGGTGCAGGTTGGCACCTTCTAACCCTTCAAGATATTCGGAAAAGTTGCCATTTTGTGCATTTCCGGATTCAAAAGAACGAGGGTTCCCAGGGGAGGCGGGCGCGTTTGTTCTGTTCCCAAGGGCGCACATTTAAGTATTTTTCTCTTATATTTGGTTTCGCGTGTAGGGACGTTGGTAGGGTTCTGTGGTGTGTTTCTGCGTGCGGCTGCGGCTCTCAAAGCTGTGAAAACTACTACGGGATCTCGGGTTACATGATTGTTTTTCTCCTCCTGGCAGGTGGTTTCAGTAAATTCCAAGCCGAGTTCGCCCTGCACTGCGAGACTAATCTAGACGGCTCGTGTAGCAGCAGCTCGCCACCGTTGCCAGTACTGGGGCTCGGGGGCCTGCGGATCAGCTCCGACTCCTCCTCGGACATTGAGTCTGACCTTGACCGAGACCCCAATAGTGCAACGGACTCGGATGGCAGCCCGCTGTCCAACAGTCAGCCTTCTTTCCCTGTGGAGATCTTGCCCTTCCTCTATTTGGGGTGTGCCAAGGACTCCACCAACCTGGACGTGTTGGAGGAGTTTGGCATCAAGTACATCTTGAACGTCACCCCCAACTTGCCGAATCTCTTTGAGAATGCAGGAGAGTTCAAATACAAGCAGATCCCCATCTCGGATCACTGGAGCCAAAACCTGTCCCAGTTTTTCCCTGAGGCCATTTCTTTCATAGGTGAGACTAATGGTCCATTCTTCCTCAGACTTTTAAACGCAGAATTCCTCACCATTCTTAAGAGTTTAAACTGTTCATCTTTCTGGCTGCTTGCTAATTTGTGGGACTACAGGTCTCAAATGTTCCAGGACCGTTCTTGATTCTGATATATCTTCTTCCTTAAAAAAAAAAAAAAAAAGTGCCTTTTGACAAGGTTGCAGACTACAGGTGTATTGCAAATTTTGTCTGTTTTTTGACTGACTCCAGTCATTTGTATGTAGACAGCAGGATTTTCCCACCATCTTTGGACTGGAGGAGGGCCAGATAGAAGTACTCTTGGTAGACAGGAATCCTAGCATGACTTTATAATTTTAAAAGACCAACCTGGGAGTTGTTTTAGGACAAGTTGGAAAGCTCTGTGAATGTGAGATGCTGTAATCCAACTGAATGTTACTGTGATACTGGTTCACAGTGAGACAGTGAGGGTAACCTGAGCCCAGCAGGAAGAACTGTGGGCTGAAAGCCTGGAGAAGCGAATCTCCAGGCATTGTAATGCATTTCCTATTACAAAGGAACTCATTTTCAGGCCATGTCGACATCCTGTTCCTCCTAATGGGCTGTCCCCTGTGACTTCCCTCTCTCTTTTTTGAAATGCCTGAATACCTCCATTGTTAGCTGCACAACAGTTGGAGAATAATTTAATAGACCCTTGCAGTCTGCTTGTCTGTATAAAAGGCATTCACGACCATATTGCAGGGTTTCTGGTATTCACATGCTGAGGCAAAGAATGCACACATTAAGGGGTTTTGTGTTGGCAGAAACTTAATACAAAAGCTCCCTTTTCAGAAAATATCTGAAATATGTAATTGTGCCCAGTGTACATGTTTTAGCTCAGTGATACATTTTCTGCTGCCTGCAGGGCTCAGCTGCCACACACAATTGTATTTTAATCTTTAGTAGTATTATTACTCAGGTTTTAGGCTGATCGTTCACAAAGGGGGATTTTTGGTCCACTGATATTTTTCCCTTTCTTTTTCTGTTTACAGATGAAGCCCGGGGCAAAAACTGTGGCGTCCTGGTGCATTGCTTAGCTGGCATCAGCCGCTCGGTCACTGTGACTGTGGCTTACCTTATGCAGAAGCTCAATCTGTCAATGAATGATGCTTATGACATTGTGAAGATGAAGAAATCCAACATCTCTCCCAACTTCAACTTCATGGGCCAGCTCCTGGACTTCGAGAGGACGCTGGGACTGAGCAGCCCCTGTGACAACCGCGTCCCCACACAGCAGCTCTATTTCACCACGCCCTCCAACCAGAATGTCTACCAGGTGGACTCTCTGCAATCCACGTGAAGGGCCCCCCCACTGGGATGTGTCCAGTCGATCTTTAGCAGTTTCTGTCAGCAGCAGCCGCCAGGCTGCTTTCTTTGTATGTGGCCCCAGGTGTTAACAGGACACCAGCTGTCTGTATTAGACAAGGTTACCACGTATGGAATTGGTTATTCCCAAGGGAGAGATTTGCTCCCTTCCTGTTGGAAGAACAGGACCCGCTGTATAGATAGAGGCAGTAGGTTTGCTCCACACCCCTGTGTACAGCCTACCCCTGCAGGGACTGGGATTCGAGGACTTCCAGGTACATAGGGTAGGACCAAATGGTAGGGTAGGAGCATGTGTTCTTTAGGGCCTTGTATGACTGTTTCTTTTGCATCTGGAACTGATTCTATATTGTCTTCAGTGAAGACCGATTCAATTTTGCATATAGAGGAGCCAAAGAGAGGTTTCAGCTCTGTGTTTGTAGTATCAGTTTGCAAAAAAAAAAAAAAAGAAAAGAAAAAAATAAATAAATAATCAGTCAAATGAATCTCATATTCCATTTGATTATTGTAAATATTTGATCTTAAATCACTTGACAGTGTTTGTTTGAACTGTGTTTTTCCTTTGATGGGTTTAAAAGAAATCATCCAAAGGGAGAGAGAGCAGTTTGCCACTTAAAAACAATGGAAACTTTTGCTCTTTTTGAATCCAAAGGATATATTTGCAGCATGCGCAACGCTACCAATTCCTGAATGACATTTTCATGGACACTTGATGATCATGGAGACCTTGTTATGGTGCAGTCTTCAGTCTCTCATATATCTTCCTTGTGACTTTTTTTCTCCTTAATGTAGTTTGACTCTGCCTTATCTTTGTAAATATTTTGATTTGTGTTGTCTCAAAGGGGATATCTTGGAAAGACACCAAAATCATGGGCTCACTTTTTTTGTTGTTGAAACTTCAGCTGTGCTAAACAGTATCTTACCTCTGTACAAAATTCTTCAGGGAGTGTCACCTCAAATGCAATATTTTGGGTTGGTTTCTTTCCTTTTTAAAAACAATTTGTGTGAAACTGGAAGCGTGTGCGCGTGCGTGTGTGTGTGTGTGTGTGTGTGTGTGAGCATGGGTACTCATTCGATAGGTGACATGCATATGATTGTGCAGGAAGGAGACAAGTGGCTCCGTATGTTGATGGTATAAAGTTCTGAGCTGAAATTTTATTATAAGAATGTAAAACCTTAAATTATTAATAAATAACTATTTTGGCTATCAAATGTGTATTTTTTCAAAATCTCTCCTTAATTGTACTTAGATATGAAGTGATACATTTTAGGATTTTTCAGTTGGGGATTGATACTGGCTTATTTAAAATACATGTAGGAATATTGGGGCAAAGTTCTCATCTCAAACTATTACCAAGAAGTCTTCAGGTACGGTTTATGAAATTAGCCTTTTGCTTCAAGTAAAAGTGACATAATGGAAGGGATTGACTATATCATTTCCTATGAGTGTGAGTGTGAAATTCTCTTAGTTGTGTCAGATTCTTTGTGGTCCCATGGGCTATAGCCCACGGGGCTCTGCTGTCCATGGAATTCTCCAGGTGAGAATACTGGAGTGGGCAGCCATTCTTTTCTCCAGAGGATCTTCCCAACCCAGGGCTTGAACCAGGGTCTCTTGCATTGCAGGCAGATTCTTTACCATCTGAGCCACCAGGGAAGTTCATAGTCATTCCTATGGACAAAATATAGTAAGTCTGGCCTATTTAAGAAAACTGTGATGCTCTTGAAGGAAAATGGTATCATAAGAGCGTAGCTTTCTGAAATTACAATATTTAGATATTCATGAATAGTCACAAAGAGAAGGCATCAGAATAACAAAACGACAGCATTAACCTCTCTTGATTTTCCCTGTCAGGGTCTTCTGCTCAGTAATACACATACCAGGAAAAAAGTAGAGAGAATTATTTCTCTGGTTTGTAAGTGGCACTTCTATCTGCAAATTCTAGTCTTGGAATAGTAAATGAATCAGGGATGGTGTCTCCCCTTTCTGGTGTACATGGCAGAGCACAGCTAACCGTTCTCCCTGAGACTGGATGTGGCCACAATTTCATATTAGCGCTTGAAGCATCACCACTCCTGTCCTAATGTGCTTTGTGCTTAACTAATTTAGAATGTGGGCCAGAAACCCCTGTTGAAAAAAAATTTTTTTATGCTGAGGTTATTTTGAACCATTAATTTTCAAGGTAAAGGCTTAATATTCTGTCATTTCCCTCAGGACATCCCTCACCGTGTCCCGAGTGTCAAAGTACACAAAAGTGTATGAAATCAAAAGAACTAGAACGTACATTTCCAGCCCTTTTTGAATGAGCTTAGTCCCTTTGTCTGCAGTGGAGAGAAAAATGAGCTTTTCACTCACACGGTACATATGAGGTGTCAGTTGGATTATCTGCTAGGAGGCAAATAACCCTGATTCTATGACAATTGTATCAAGCTGTCCTGTGTGACTTTTAGCAGCTAAGCATGTACAAAAGGCAGAAACAGTGCAGAAAAATACCAAGTCAGTCCCTCCCATTTGGGTGCCCTGAGTCAGCCGGAGCTCCGAAAGGAGAAGTGGGTTGCAGTTCAACTTGGCTCGTGTTAATCCGGTTCTGAACGGTTTCCGCTCCTGGCATTCCCTAAACTGCCTCTTCAAAGTAGGGATTTGCGAGCAGCCTTAGCAATTTCCTGTCCAGCTGCAGCTCGAGTAGCTGTGTGCTTTTCTCCTCCCTTCTCTTTTCTCTGATTTCTTTTCTCTTTTCTCTTTCTTCTCTCTTTAATACGGGCGGTGGATAATTTTAGTGCATTTCCTCTTTGTGGATTATCGTCTCCTTTCCTTCTAGAACTTGCAAACACTGAGTTCCTTCGGCTCTGCTCAAGCCGACAGCTGGCCTCCCCAGCACTTCCTCTCGGTTCACTGTGGGTTTGTTGTTTGTCAGTCCACTTCTGAAATTAATAATGTTTTCTGGCCCAATGCCACAAGCCATTACCACAAAGGGGAAGTAACACATATGAATAGCAGGAAGCCACGCAGGGTCACAGTGTGAGCTGAGCTTGTGGTGGGAGCATAATTGAGCCCAGCTCATTCAGCAAGTGTCTGACATCGATTTGGGGGAGACGGAGCTCCCTGCCTTTAAGCAGCTTAAGCTGTGAAAAAAAAAAAAGTTTCCAATAAATTGGTAGCAAATGGTCTTTGTCATCAGTGCAAATAAGAGAGGGAGCAAGGAGAGTTTAGGGCCCCCATAAAGTTGCAATGTTAGGGATTTCTCCCCCTTCTCCTGGTATATTGTTTCATAAGGCTGGTGAACAGAGTCAGGGCCAGCTTCTCTCCATTGCCACAAAGGGCCTCATGTTAAATGGGGATTTTTATGGTTCACACAGGCCAGAAGATTCAAAGAGCTATTCTCTTTCTTTTTCTTCTCTGGAAGGTGGAAAGGTTGTAAACGACAGCGTGGGCCCCCACCTCACCCTGCGCCTTCCTTTCTCCAGGCCGGCCCTGTTCCTTTGGTGCCTTTGTGCTTGCAGGAGCCCCCGTGAAGGCGATCGTTTTGCATCTTGGAGTTGGGCTCACTTCCTGAATGGAGCCCTGCACGGTTACTAGGGCAACCTTTGCCAGCAGCTGCAGCTCCCCGGCCTCCCCCCTCACCTGCTGTCCCCGTTAGTGGCTTCCTCAGATCTCTGAGCCAGCTACCTTTCCTGGGCTTCTGCAGGGAGCTGGGGGAGGCGGTGACTTTCTTGGAGGTTTTTCTGCAGGTTTCCTGGGACTGCTGGAGACTTAGAAAATGTATTGCTTAATGGTCAAAATTGGTCTTAGGGTTAATATCAGACTGCGGAAGGGTTATCTGGGAATAGAAATACCAGCACAACCTTCAAAGGAGTGAAAACGGAGGCTTGCTTGACCCAACAATTAGAAGCCCTAAACTCTCACTCTCACTGATGAATCAGAAGCCCTGAGCGAGTTACCCAATCTCACTGCATCTTTCTCTCTCTCTCTTTTTTCTTGTCTGTAAAGTGAGAGTTTTTCTCTTTCATTGTAGGATTCTCTTATCCATTCCAATGTTCTGGTACACATACTAAATGGTAAAATGAGCTGCAGATCAGGGGAAACAAATAACATTTACTGAGGGTATTAGATACTGTACTTCATGTACAATATTATCTCATTTAATCCTCAAAGCAGCTTTGAGATGAGTCCTATTATTATCCTGATTTTCAATGAGGAAACTGAGGCAGGGAGAGGCCAGCAGAGCCTACGGTCACCTCGTGGGAATTGGTACAAATGAGCTTTGAAGCTTTAGCTCTTCCTGTTGCAAAACTGCTTGTCATCAGAATTTTCTCTTCTTTGTAAAGTCCTGTGATGCTGACTAGGAAGTGGTGACCCCATTTCACAGCCGAGGAAGTGGAGGAAACAGGGGTTAAGTGACCTGCCAAATCAAACCCAAATCAACAGAGTCAGGGGACCCTAGCTGAAGTGTCGTCGGAGAGAAGTCTGGCTGCCTAGACGATGCCACCCTCCCTCTACTGGAGAAGTTGCTCTGTCTTGGGCCTATGGGCCCAGAATTACAAACCGGATTTTTCTAAGGATCTCTAGAGCAGCTAGCAACAGGCCAGCTGGCCCTGACCCTTGCCCATACTCCCCTTTCAGGATTACACAAGTGAACTGGCCCCAGAGAGAGTCACTTCCTCCCTGTGATCCAGTTGGAAGAAAACTTGCCTGGTGATGGGGCAGGAGGGGAGGGGAGGAGGGGGAGGAGGGGGAGGGGGAGAGAGGGAACCGTGGAGAGAAGCAGAATAAGAGAGGCATGTTAGAAGCAAACGGAGAGCAGAGTACGAGGGCAGATCATGTGAAGGCTGGCTGTAACTAAATACTCTTGAAAAGTCATCTAAAATCTCAATCTTCAGACTTCAGACTGCTTCAGAAGGATTATTTTGGGTATACATTTATATGCCGTTCCTCACATACAAGATTCCGCAGACTTTCAAATACACATACTCCTCGCGTGTTCCTACCGCAGTGGTCCCTGAATTAGTCTGGTTTTGGTGATGGAATCTCAAAACTTCTTCAAAGTCCATAATTGATTTCCTAAGAGTATTTAAGGGCACAGAACAAAGTTCAAACAATTCACAAATATTTATCCAGGCCTTGATCTGTGTTGCACTGCTTGGATGAAACAAGGTTAAAATAAAAAGTAACCGAAGACTTAACAGGCCCTCAAAGGCTGATGAAGACAAAGTCATGTTTCAAAGTGTAACCTCTCAATTTTTCTGCTGGTGCTCTAAGTCAAAGCGGAAGCCCAAAGGAGCTATTGGGCAAGTACTTGTATGTCCTTATCTGAGGCAACAGTCAAAATTATATATATATATATATATATATATATATATATATATATATATATATATATGTATGTATATGTATATGTATATATATATTTTTTTACCTCATGGACGGTAGCCCATTAGGCTCCTCTGTCCATGGAATTCTCTAGACAAGAATACTGGAATAGGTAACCATTCCCTTCTCCAGGGGATCTTCCCAAGCCAGGGACTGAACCCAGGTCTTCTGCATTGCAGGCAGATTCTTTACTGTCTGAACCACCAGGGAAGCCCTTAGATCTGATATTTTATTTTTATATGTGAAAGGATTATTAGCCCACATGTTTGCAGTTTGGCCCACCCACTTCCCTATTTTGTCATGGAAAATACCTTTAGAAACTGCAGGCTTTTAATAATGAGAAGTTTTGGCCTACTGTACCTCCAGAAATGAACTCTCAGGCACACAAAGGGAAAAAGGAAAAATACACACGATTTGATAATGACATCCTCAAAAGCACTAAGCCAAAAAAAAGGTACTTCTTCTAACTAGAATTCTCCTTTTCCTGCATTTGGAGACAAACTAAGTATTTATTACAGTAAGGATTTTCCACTAAGTCTAGTTTACTTCCTATTGCAAAATGCTAACAGGATAAGGAAGAAAGAGGGGAGGGTACAGAAGAGGTTCTTTGGCAGCACATAACTCCAAGGACAATTGTAGCAGGCATATCCCTTTCTCTTATGTTCTGGCTATTATTGCTATGTAACAAACTAGCCCCGAACTTAGTGGCTTAAACAACAATCATTAATTTTGTTCATAGGTCTGCATTAGAAGGGATCTCAGCAGGGACGTCTGGTCTGTGCTCAGGGCCATATTAGTTGGGGTAGTTTGACTGCAACCCAGAAGCTCTGTTTCCAAGATGGTGCCTTCACATGGCTGGCAAGTTGGTGCAGAGAGCTCAGCCACCAGCTGGTGCCAATGATTCTTTTTCATATGGTCTAAATTTCCTCCCAGCATGATGTCTGAGTTCCATGGGTGAAAAAGTGAGAGAGTTAGGTGGGAACTGTGTTGACTTTTAGGATGCAGGCTCACAAAGGTAGTCACACAACGGTCTACAAGATTTGAGGTGAGGAGATGAAGGAGGGGCAAGAGTCTGGAAAAGCCCATGGGATGGATCATATGGCTACAACCATTTTTGAAAAACAGAGACTGCCACAACGTATGTGGAAGCTGCTTGAATTTGGGACTCTAAGAAGTAATAATGAGCCCCCAGATTAGTCTCATGATCCTATCTGAAAAGATTATAGTTGTCAACAAGGCTGCAGCTATTCTTTTAACTGAACTCTTTTTCTTCTGCCTCTAATGTTCCTAGGGTAGGCATACCATTGAAACAGTAACAAAAATTAACCCATGAAATAAAATATGAAACAGTTTGCAAAAGAAAGTTAACGCTTTCATTTGGGCCAAAGGAAATGTTATATTTGTGATAGATTCAACCAAGTTATTGAATCTAGCGATAGTTCATTATTTTCATGCAAAATACTATTCTATTGTATTTCATAGTGTTCCATTGTAGCAGACCCTCGTACACAGACAGACAGTTGGGCTTTTTCCAGTTTTAACTATGATGAACAGTACTGCTAAGAACAGCTTTGTGCATCGACCCTGATACCCATGTGCACACACTTCTCTGGGAATAGAAAAGGAATGGAGTAGGCATAGGCTGTGTAGATCCCCAATAATGGCAAATTCTTTTCAAAGTGGTTGTACCCGTTTACAATACCATCAACAGTATTTGAGTTTTTGTAGTTTCACATTTTTGTCAACAGTTGATACTGTCAGACTTGTTTTGGTTGTCGTTCATCTAGAAGGTACGAAATGGTTATTTATTATGATTTTCACTTTCAGTATTCTGATTCCTCACAAGGTTGAGCCTTTGTTCAGTGTTGACTGGCCAAAGGATATGCATTTTATTTTGAAAAGTTCCTGTTTAAGCCTCTTGCCAAGTTTTTGATTGCATAACCTCTGTTTTTTTGTATTGATTTAAGAGCTTCCCCGGTGGCTCGGTCAGTAAAGAATCCGCCTGCACTGGGGGAGATCTCGGCTCAATCCCTGGGTTGGGAAGATCTCCTAGAGGAGGGCATGGCAACCCACTCCAGTGTCCTTGCCTGGAGAACCTCCATGGACAGAGGAGCCCGATGGGCTGCAGTCCGTGGGGTCGCACAGAGTTAGAAACGACTGAGTGACTAAGACCAGCACAAGGAATGCTTTGATGTCCTAAGCACTAGTCCCTTATTGATTATACGCATTGAAAATATCAGTGCAGTGATTTTCAAACTTTGTCCCTCTGGTGCGTCTCAGGGAAGGGCGTAGGCACCTTTGGTGGCAGGCTATATATTGTATCACTCTGAAAGATGTTCATCAGAAAGACAATGACAAAAATGGCAGTGGCTACTCTGTATAACCTTTTACATGGAGGCCTTAGGGACTCATGGGGCTTGTGGGCAAAAAGGTTTGAAAACCACTGAATCTGTTTTAACAAACATGGAAACAGAGTCAGAAAGATTGAGTTGAAAGAATAGCTACTTTCGATTACCTGGGGCTGGTGTAGAAGCATTTTGGGGTGTACTAAATCTTGTATCAAGTTTGAAGAGAGCTATGTTTTTCACAGACATGAAAACGATGCTACGGTTATAGGTGATGAATTATGCCTAGACTTGGAAGTAGTAAAAGACAAATTCTTTGTAAGGCATGGCAAAAGTATTTTTAAAGTCATAAACCAGCAAAAATCAGGATGCCCAGGTATATGGGGGGCTGAAATTCAAAAAGAGTTTGCAGAGAGTAGAAAAAATAGTGACTTTTGGTTGGCCTTGTCTGCCTTCCCAGTAACATCTTAAACTGGAAAATCTCCAGCTCTCTCCTCCTGTGCTGTTGTTTCTTGTGTCTCCTTTACTACTCACACACTTTTCTTTCGACACTTCTGATCATCAAACGTGCAGAGGAATTTCCCCACACCAAGTAATCTTCTGTGACACCAGCTGGATGTCCTACAATTAAACCCCATTTGACACTATATGTTTAAAGACAGTGGCAGATTCCTTAGCATCAGGGCTGAAACCCCCCAAGACTGTTCCTACCCCACTTCAGATGCTAATAGCAAGTAGAAGGTCACAGCTACCTACCACTTCAGCCCAACACATGGCCACAAATCAGAGGGTCCCATGACCTTCTTCCCAGATTCAGTCAGTTTGCTAGAGCAGCTCACAGAACCCAAGGCAATGATTAATTATGTTTTTTAAAAAATGTATAATTTCTTTTAAAATATATATTATTTATTATATTTATATATATTATATTTATTATTTATTTATTTGGGGGGCTGTGGTAGGTTTTCATTGTTGGGTGAGCTTTTCCCTAGTTGGGGAGAGTGGGGGGCTACCTACTCTTGTTTCAGTTCGCAGTGGCCTCTGCTGTTGGGGAGCGTGGGCTCTAGAGCACACAGCTTCAGTATTTGTGGCACATGGGCTTGATCATTGAGGTCTGAGGGCTCTGGAGCACAGGCTCAGTAGCTGTGGCACACAGGCCTAGCTTCTCTGTGGCATGTGGGATCTTCCTAGACCAAGGATTGAACCTGTGTCTCCTGCCTTGGCAGGTAGATTCCTAACCACTGAGCTACCAGGGAAGCCCCTCGCTGGTTTCTCAAAGGGTGTGATAAAGCAGGCAGTTGTGCCCCAGGGAAGAGATACACAGGGCAAGGTCTAGGGTCTCAGCAAAAGGGTATGTCTCTGTGGTCTTAGCTCCTTTTCAGCAAGAATGTGTTCACCGGACAGGAAGCTCTTGAAACTCCGTACTATTGGAATTTTTATGGATGTTTTGTTGAGTAGGCATGATCAATCATTAACTTCATTTTCAGCCCTTTTCCTTTCTCAAGATAATGGGAGGCAGGGCTGAAAATTCCAATCTAATCATGACTTATTCCTTCCGATAACCGGTCCTCATCCAAGAGCCCACACGGAGTCCTCTTATTAAAACAAAAGACTGTCTTATCCCCCAGGAAATTACAGGGTTTCAAGAGCCCTGTGTCAGGAACTGGGGACAGAGACCAATATATATATTGCTTATTATAAATCACAATATCACACATCTGATTACAGAATCCTACTGTCTATGTTGGAGAATTAGCTTCAGAGGCCTATAATAGAGAACAAAAACCAAAAATGATCAAAACCCATGAGGACTGATTCTCTCCTGTGAAAGTCAGGAGGTGGAAAATCCTGGCCTCGTTGGACCACTTCACAGGCTCCTTTAAGAATCAGGTTCCTTCTAGCTTTGATTCCCACAGTCACAAAGCAGAGGCTCTGCTGGTCATCACATTCACATTCTAGTCAGTAAGAAGGAGGATGGAGAGACAGAAAAAGAGGACACCCCTCGCAGAGTCTGTTCCCTCAAAGAATCTTCCAGGAAATCCTGTACCATACTTGTCGTCTGCGCACTCGGCACCCAGAGTTATCCACATGGCCATAACTAGAGAGACTGCAGAATACAGACTCTATGTAGCTGGGCACGTGCGTCCCCTAATATGTAACTGAGGTTCTGTTACTGGGAAAAAAGGGGAGGCTGAATATTACTTTCTCACTTCATTCCTGGGGAAAACCCCACCCACCACTCTAGGGGGCAGGTCCGTGACCCAGGCCAGGGCAAGGGTGCTGCATTTTCCCATTGCAGTGATTGATTCAGGGATAAAACATGATTCAAATTCAATCACTCTTATTACTCTCTGGATTTTTCCATGGAAAGGATTTTCTCTTAAGGTTGCTAAGCCCTAAACCTACTGAGTTAGAATTGCTAGACATGAGGCCTGGGGATCTGTTTTTTAATAAAAGGTCTGCAGGTAGTTCTTTGATTGACCAGTTTGGGAATTGCTAATATGTCATGTATATTAAGACAGTAGTTAATTTAATCTAGTATCTCCTGTCTCAGGATCTTCAAAGAACAGTGTGAAAGGGAGATTGCTAGGTATCTTTCATAATATGAGCATCAAAAGATGGGGCATATATTAATAATTTAGTTCTAACTGCACAGTAAGCTTTTAGGTGCCGCTGACGATAGACTCTCTTAGAAATATGATTTTTTCTAGTTTATTATTTGCCTTATACAATAGCATTTGAATATATGCATCATCTTAGAAATACTTTGTTTTAATTTCACCAAGATTTATAGGCCTGCTGTTCTCACTGGACTGTGCTCACTTTATCAGAACCCTCTGATCTTAAAGAAGAGAAAAATAGGAAGCTCTGTGATGTTATGGACTCTGAACCACCAACTCTTGTATTTTGTCTTTTCCGGTTTAAAGTTCTCTGATTTCTTTAAAAATTCTAAAAATTTTAAGTGCCCTTTGGATACGTCCAGGTTTGTTATGACATTTTTGAAGTTTAAAGACTGGCACTTGACCCCGTATTTCTGTAGCAAATGAATTCTGGCGTCTCTGTGTGTATGTGTGTGTGCGTGTGTGCAAGCGCTTATGAGATTGTGCTTTCTATTTTGTTTTTAACATCCTTCCTGATGATGCTTGCTTTTGTGACTGCCACAATACTTTGGACCTCCTTCTTCGGGGAATGGGCTGCGATGATGCCATCATCCTTTTCCTGGATCACGTCTGCACTCGGAGGCCCTGGTCTCCTGAGAACAAGGTGGGTTGCCTTTTCCTGCGGGCACTACCTGTGGCTCCCTCCACTGAGCGTCAATGTTCTCTGCCCACTCGTACATCTCTGTGAGACCTTCCTCATGTTTATTCTTGTCAGGTTGGTATTTCAATTGCCAGAGAGTCTTGGCATCATTTATAAATTTGAGATTTCACTTTACTGATGGCTACATTGCTTTTGGTAAATGGTAACTTGTCCACATACAGCTTCATGCAACACAGATTTTTTAATATATCCTCAAACAGAAGAGTGATTATCCCTTTAATGTGCCCTGATAGTATCCATCAGTAATTCACAGGTAATAATAGAATCTGATTAAAAGTAGTGAGTCTTTTATGAAAATATAGCTTCATAAAATATATATAATTTCGAAAAATTCTTGCTCTCTGTCTAACTTCAATTCCAGTGAAATTTCTACTCCCAAATCCATCTCAGAAGGACATTTTGGAATTGCCACTGACTTTTATATAAAGCTTCATATTTTTCAGGCTCTCCTAACACCTTGACAAAAGAAATCTAGAGTTTAAAAAAAAAAAAGTGGCTGGCTGAGTGAACCCATAGAATATCTCAGAGCAGATATGATTCTTAGCTGTAAATGAAGATTACAAGCTCCGTGAATGGATTCCATCTTCCCAGATGAGACTCCAGATCTGTCACTTACTTTCCCTGTGAACTTGAACAAGTTATTTAGTCTCTCTGAGCCTTGGGTGTCCTCATCTGAACAATGGGAATAATACCAACACTTAGGTGATGGACCTGTTGTGAAAATTGAATGAGAAAATTGACGTAAAGCACTTAGTAAAAATGAATTATGATTGTAAGCCTCTGGGGAGTTCATTTAATAATAAACAAAGTGTTTGTTCAAAGAATATTCTGGGGGCTATAAAAAGATAAACTAGATACAAATCTTGACCTTTTAGCCTTGAAATGAAGCGAATAAGGAACGTAAGTCATTGTGGGTACAGAGCGACAAATAGCCTCAAGTTAAGAACATAGATTCTGGATTTAAACTCCTGCAGGTTCAAATCTTGGCTTCATTAACCTTAGACCAGTTCCTTCACTTCATTAATTTTTTTCTCTTCTCTTCTGTAAAGAGATGGAGATTGTGCTTAGCACCTTGGCTGGCATATAGAAACTGATGTCACCTATTTCCATCCAAGAGATCCAGAAGCAGTACTACAGCAATTGAGAGGACGAGGGGAATGTTTTTGTTTTTTTTTCTGTTTGGGGAAGGGAAGCCTCATGAAAAACTTCCTGAAATTGCTACTGGACCACAAAGTCAGTTTGAAAATTTACCAGAGAATACACACTGAGCTTCCCAGCGTCAGGTTTCCCAGGTGGTTCAGTGATAAAAGAACCCTCCCGCCAGTGCAGGAGAGTCAGGAGATGGGGGTTCAGCAACCTGAGCTGGGAAGATCATCTGGAGTGAAAAGTGGCTACCCACTCCAGTATTCTTGCCTGGAAAATTCCAAAGACAGAAGAGCCTGGTGGGCTGCAGTCCATGGGGTCACAAAGAGTCAGACACAGCTGAGCACCGACATACATATTGAGCTATTATCATGAGGCTGGTCCAACTATCCTTTGAGGTAGGTTTTATAGAGATTTAAAATTCCTGTCTTCCAGATGAGAAAACAGAAGTCAGAGCATTTAAATCGAGTCGTTTGCTGGTATTTCTTCACAGATCGGTCTGACTCCAAAGCCCAGGTTGTTAACATCTGTTTCGTCCTCCACAGCAATGTGGATATTGCCTGTCTCACTGGTCCACTTCCTTCCCAGCTCGGGGATCAGGACATTGGGAGAGCTGAATCCATCACTGCAAGGCTGCTGACCAGCAGTGAATCAGACTCAAGGAAGCTTGTGGCTTATTTTATCCAGGTCTTATTAGGGTCAAGACAAATATCCTGACTTCGTGGTAAAACAAACGAAACAAAACCTACCCAAACCAAACCAAACCAAACCAGACCGAACCTACACCTTTTCAGTCACTTGAATGTTGAAGTCCATTGAATGCTGCTGAGTGATCCTGACAAATTCCTCTCCTCTGGCAGCCTTTTCCTTGTCTTTTTTCAGGAACTCCAACACCCTCCATGCATCAGTCAAGCTAGGAACTACAGCTAATTCAAACACAAATTATTCATATTACTTGCAGATTAGATTCCTTGTTCTATCCTAATTCCTTTATGGGAGACAGGAAAAGCTCTAGTTTCAGCAACAGCACATTGACAGACCACTTTCTGATAGTAAAAACAGAATCTGCATTTTTTTGAGCCTTTCCTTTGGGCTAGGTTGTGTGCTATTTGCCGACTATCTCCTCTAATCTTTGGTAACTTCTTTGTGAGGCAGATATTACTCTCATGAAGTGGTTAAGTACCAACTTCCCTGATAGCTCAGCAGTAAAGAATCTGCCTGCAATGCAGGAGCTGCGGGAGACGTGGGTTCCATCGGGAAGATCCTTTGGAGGAGGGCATGGCAACCTACTCCGGTATTCTTGCCTGGAGAATCCCATGGAAAGAGGAGCCTGGAGGGCTACCGTCCATAAGGTCACAAAAAGTTGGACAGGACTGAAGAGACTTAGCACACATGCACAGTTGTTAAGTACAAGGGCTCTCAAATTAGATTGCTAGGTTCAAATCCTGACTCCATCACTTACCAGCTGTCTGACTTTAAGAAAATTGATTAATATCTCTATGTCTCTGTTTTCTTTTCTGGAAAATAAAAATACTATAGAGATGTGGTGGGAAACAAACAAATTAACACACGATAGTGTCTTGCTTGTTTTAATTAATTAATACATGTTAGCACTTTTGAGGTTGGAGAAGGAAATGGCAACCCACTCCAGTGTTCTTGCCTGGAGAATCCCAGGGATGGTGGAGCCTGGTGGTCTGCCATCTATGGGGTCGCACAGAGTCGGACACGACTGAAGAGACTTAGCAGCAGCACTTTTGAGGAGGAAATAAATTTTCCTCTAACTTCATAGGTTTAATGATTGGAAGCTTGTGAATTAAATGGACAAAAGACAGACTGGCAAGAGAAAAGATAAACTTTTATTCACTTATGTTTGCAGTAGTTCACAGAAAACTATGACTCCAGGAAGTGGTTAAAATTTAGGGCTTTTTTACCATCTTAATAGTGGAAGAGGAGGGAGAGAAGGGCACTTGTGGGAAAACAGACTTTTAAGAAAGGAAAACGGGCCCTTAGGAGAATAAAGGGGAGATATTGTAATTTCGTGACAATGTCTGTTAAGGTCATTTCCTAGTGCTGACTTCTCTCCAGCAAAAGACGTCAATTTTCGCTGGGTGGTTAAACTCCGGGCAGGGCATTTATGACAGCTGAATTCTTTTGGGAAGCTCTGCTTTTAGGCAGGTAAAGGGAGTTTTGGAAACAGACTCTTCCCAGTGGTATATTCTGGATTCCTTCCATTCTTATCAAGTCCATTTGGCAGATGGGCAAATGGAGGCTTAGAGAGATTGACTTACCTGTGACCACCAAGGCAGTCCCGATGCTGGGAAAGATAGAGAGCAGGAGGAGGAGATGACAGGATGACACTGTTGGATGGCATCACTGACTCAACGGACATGAATTTGAGCAAACTCTGGGAGATAATGAAGGACAGAGAAGCCTGGAGTGCTGCAGTCCTCGGGGTCACAAACAGTTGGACACAACTAAGTGTCTGAACAACAACCAAGGCCGTAAAAGGTGGAACTGGGATTTGAACTCAGGTTTCTGTGACCTCAGAACTTTGATCTTTCCATTGTGCATGATCAGAGATGGAGAAACTATAATCTCGTGGCAAAATTCTTAGAAAATATACTTTTTTTTTCAAATGAATTTGACATACCTGGCCTTCAACTTCATCAGTTTTGCAAAATGAGGTTTTGAATAATATAACCTTGCAGGGCCTCCCTACCTCAAAATTATTATTGATTTTAGGTGTTGTAGCATAACCTTTCACTGGAGAAGAAATTATGGTCATGTTTCTAAGAATGTAGCAGAGGAGACACTTTGATGTGTGTAGGCTCATGAGCTTGCAAGCTGGGAGCTCATGTGGTCTCCTCACGTGTGTACACCTGCGGATGTGGTTGAGTTGTGAAACTGAGCAGGAAGGACCCTGTAAGGCTTCTGGGCACAGAAGTTTTCTGTCCTGCCTTTTCTTGACCCCAGCCTCCATGACTTTCCCTGAGTTCCAAAGGGCAGATTTGAACACTTGCTAATTCAGGAAAGGAAGGGATGCAAACACAGGGGAAGGGTAGCCAGGAAATCTCAGTGCAACCTTGGGGCAGAGTCCTGGTTCCACCTCAAGGGATACACATATCTTTAAGCTTGTTAAGATGGCAACATTCCTCATATCAGAGAAAGACCACTTGAGGCTACATTAAAGGAACCAGAGAAACTTATCAAGAAGACGATCTGAGACTAGATTAGAGGACTGGAGGCCCTGCACATACCCTAATTTTATCTTAATCTGTAAATCCCACCCTTTGAACTGCTGCTGTAAAACTCCTCATCAAATCCTCCTGGGTTTGGACACAGTTTTCATGAGCAAGAGCCCATTGTGTCCCCCTTTGCCTGGCAAAGCAATAAAGCCATTTTTTTTCTACTTCATCCAAAACTCTGTTCCTGAGATTCAGTTTGGCACCCGGCGCACAGAGGCTGAGCTTTCAGCATCAGTTGCTCTGAAAAGAATGACTGTCACTGGAAGGAAAAGGGACGATCCTAAGATGTCGATAGTTGAATTGTTTATTTCTGTCACACATGCTGTTGACCTTGGATTCTGCATGTCCTCAGGGAGTGTCTCTCTCTAAGGTCATTTCCAAAAGGTGATTGGCAAGGGAAGTCCTTCTGAAAGAGATAAGTGGCTTCTTAAAGTAAACTCAGAATAAATGGACTACAAATTCTGTTTACTAAATATTTCCTGGTTGATGGACTGTAACGTGCAGCCCTGCATGGCATTTGAGGAGCGGAAGAAAGAAGAGGTTGAATTCTGTCTCTGTATCGTTTGGGAAAGGCCTTTGGAAACTGCTCCAGATGGGAGATTACATAATTTCAGAGCAGTAACTCAAATCTATAGAAAAAGATGCTACTGTCTGGTGATGTGTTTACATTGGAGACTGCTGAGACCTGTGCGAGGCTTTTGTTTTCAAATTCTTTTTTTTTTAAATTTTTTGACCAGTTCTCAAGGCATGTAGGTTATTTGTTCTCCAAGCAGGGATTGAACCTCAGGCCTTGCAATGGAAGCAGAGAGTCTTAACCATTGGCCTGCCAGGGAAGCCCCTTGTGTGAGAGGCTTTTGAAAGCTTGCAGTACAATTTGTTAATTGTATTCTTTGTAGTTTAAATCTGTATAATTCCTTGCACCGACACAAAATTTTCTGCATGTGCAGCTTGCTTCGTTTGTGCTAAATACACTTTGCATTTTGTGCGGTTGCATTTCAACATCACAAGGTTCTGCTGCTGGTTATTCTAACCAAAGGCTTTTTCCTTCCCACTTTGAGAACAGATTGGAAGGCTGGATGCTTGAGCCAGAGCCAGCTGAGTCAAACAGTTTAAAATTTTTTTCCCTCTTCTTTCTCTTTTTTAAAAAATATCTCTTTTTTTCATTTCCTTTTCTGACAATGGGTCTTAGTGATGTTAATTTAGTAGCAGGATTCTTTTTTTTTTTAAATGAATTTATTTGTTTTAATTGGAGGATAATTACTTTATAATATTGTGATGGTTTTTGCCATACATCAACATGAATTGGCCTCAGATATATCTGTGTCCCCCCATCCTGAACCCCCCTCTCACCTCCCTCTGTACCCTATCCCTCTGGGTTGTTCCAGAGCACTGGTTTGGGGAGCCCAGTAGCAGGATTCTTATACTGAGTCCAATTTTTCAAGACGATTTCTTCAGTCTCAGGATGGGACTGATCTAAAGTTTGATTGTCTGATGCAGTGAAGCCTATAATTAAACCAAAAAATAAGCTAATGTGGGAAGAGAAGGCAAAGGATTACTAGTTGAGACCCAAAGTTGTAAGATACTAAAAGAAAAAAAATTGACTTTTTTAAATCCCATGTGAGATGGAAAAAAAAAAAAAAAACAAACCCAAAACCCAAACAACCAAGCCAACCAAACAAAACATAAGACTTGGCTTCTAAAGACAAGGCTCACTTTCAAAAAGGAAGAGAAAATCCATTTATTTAGGCACCTGTCAAGAAGCTTGTTCTTCCCACCGAAATAAATCACCGGTGTACCCACTGGGAAGCCCACCTAAAATAAAATAATAAAATCCTAATAAAATGCTCAGATTAAGGAATAGAGTTCAAAGCATTAAAAAAACCCAAAACCTCAAATTCTCTTTCCTTAAACCACATTTCTCCTCATATCTTCCCTACAAATTGATTCATTCACGTTTGTAAATGAAATAAAAAAAGCGGCCCAACTTTAGTTTCTCTTGGGAATGGGACTTGAGGCTGCCTGAGCTGTTTCTTCTATCTTTTTGTGACTTTCTGATGACTGAAGAGTTCCACACACTTTGTTTAAGTCCTCTCCCGGACTCAAATCTGCACGTTGGTGGGATTTGGTTTTCGTTTTGCTTTAATGGCTCCTCTGAACCTTACTCATTCGGCAATCCTACTCACTACCTTTCTTGTTTTTCTAATCTTTAAGGGTAATAGCCCACGTCCCCCTCCCCAGCAGCCAGGCTCTTAGGGATTAAGGGTGATTGATTGATTTACAGTTTTCCTTGTTTTGTTTGGCTAGTTTGGTTGTTTTGTTTTCTTCTCACGGGGGTTAAAAGCCAAACGGTGTTTTTCTTATTACTTTGGATCTCAGCTAGCAATCCTCTGAATTCTCGTCCTAGATTAGCCCTTGTTTTTTAGCATAACTATAGTGAAAAATTATAAACCAGTCAAAAGTTTGACAAAACATATTTGGGGTGTTAAAAGTATGCATAAGGGATTTTTGCATTTTTACATAAACAGCATTATCGTCACATATTTTTCCACAACCAGCTTTTCCAACTTCAAAAATTTATTAAGAACTTCTTTCATCTTCTCTAAGTATAGCTTTGTTTCATTAAAACAGACTTTTTTATTACATTGTAGTCAATGACACAAATGTGCAATAATTTATATGATTGACCTGTTATTGAGGAACATTAGCTTGTTTACAATTTTTCACTATGATCAGCAGTACTATAATGAAAATCATTGGTTTATTCTGGCTTAATTGTTTCCTTTGGATAAATTCCTGGAAGTGGAATGACTGGGTCAATGGCCTCACACATTGTATATCTGATTCATATTGCCTGCTTGCCCTCTGCCTGAGCCTTGGGCCATTATCTCATTGGACATTGTCACTCTTTTTGCTCTGACTCAGTCAGTAAGGTGGCACCTATTTTGGAAGCTGAGGATCTCTCCACCACAGTTAGAAGACCATACAATGCCAGATCAAACTTTCTGATGGCAAAAATATGAAAGATATGAAAAGTAGGGAGAAAGAGGAGGACGCAATGACTTTTCTGCCTCCAGCTTTGGTTTCTCCTTGATTTCATGAGATGGAAGTAGAAGAAGCAATTAATGCAAGAGAGAAATGTGTAAATCTGGTCTAGGGTATGTTTACCTCGGATCTCTCTACTCTTCAACTTTTCTCAGGAAAAGCAAGAGCCCCCCAGTTTTGTTCCCTCCATAGGAGAAACATTGCAGAAGATAGTATCTCAGTACAGGAATGCACAGGGTAGGGTGGAGATGGGCTGGGAAATTGATTGAGGGCCAGCCCTCTATATTCCAGGTGCTTTACATATATTGCCTCATTTAATCCCCCACAACAACCCTAGTGGGTAGTGGTGTTATCACCTTTAATTTGAATTTTCAGAGGAGGGACCCTAAGCTCTCAGAGGGTAAGCCCAGGCTATCGGAAGCATAGCATCTGGATTAGGTGGGGGTGGTGAGGTATCCGCCTTAAGGATCAGTTTTGTCATCTGGCACACATGCTAAGGGAGTAGGGGCCTGGGTGTGGGGCAGGGAGGAGCATGGGGAAGAGGGTGGGGACAATGGATGTCCCTGGGGGACAAATGCCTTTGTGAGCCTCGGGGAATCTGCTGGCTGTGTCTCTGTGTTCATAGATCAAGACTCAGGATTGTCCTAAGACGCCCTTTGCTTTTGGCGACAGTAGGGCCTATGTTTGTTTCCAGAAATCGCAGTCACCATCACAATGAGGCTATGTTCATATGTAATCGGGTTTGACAGGAATTAATTTTTAATAAGAGGTTCCATTCAGACAAACAACTGCCCTGCAGGGCTGCGCCAGGGTCAGTTGCCCAGGGCCGGGCACTGGCACAGTGCGTGCCCTTGACTGTGGCCTGGGGAGTACGTGTGTGTGCCTGTGTGTGTGTGTGAGTGTAGAGGGGGAGTAGGAGTTGGGATGGGGTTACTGATTAGTCTTAGATCTTAAGTGAGGACCAAGCATTGGTCTTAGCAGAGACTGGAAGAGACAGCTGGCCATTTAGAATTTCTACCAAGAATAAACATGGAGCCCCTCAGGAAACCCATTTTGGTTCTTCATAACAGATTAGAGGCTTAGGGTGTTCTGTTCACTGTGGTCTTGTTCGGCATCATTTACTCTGTGTTGTTACTTAATCTTAACGACAGTCTTACATGGTACAGTGTCAGTGGCCCCATATTGCAGATGAGGAAAACCGAGTCTCAGAGAAGACAGACTAGACAGACTACAACCAGAAAGCACGGAGGTAGACGCTACACTCTCACTGCTGAATCATTTCATGTCCCCTTTGTGGGGATGAATCTCCATCCTTAACGTTTCTCTGAGGACCAGTTATTGAAGTTTGGGAAGCACTCACGCTCAAACTCTGACATCACATTAAACAACCACATTTATTTATGACCACTTTTCTCCCGAGTCACATAAACTCTATGTCACTCACATCCCTTATCTGTTACTAACACCAATAAGGCGAATTTCATACCAGTTTTTGAAGATCTGGGCCTTCTGTGTTTTCTCTGTTAGAGGCTGCTTCCTTTTTATTGAAGAAATGCATACTTTTGGGAAGCTTTCATTGTCTCGTTTTTTTTTTTGGGTCCTGCGAAAAGGCAGAATCTCAAGGCTCTTCTTTTTCAGTGTGGGCGGGCCTGCCATTTCCAGCACTGCAGACTTATCCTCCAGCCACCCCCAAAACATTTATCAGGAGATGTGACTTCTCTCTGAAATTACACAGGTTGGTTTAAAAATAGACGGCAGGGTTTCCCTCCGCAGGGAATGCTGTCAGTCTGCCCACTTCTGACAGCCACTTCTACCTCCCTTCTTTGGTACATGTCAGAGCATTTTTATCTTGAAAAAAAAAAAAGTGTTGTGCTTAACTAAACTGAAATTACCAAAAAGGTTCATCTGAAGCATCTAAGGGTGTCTTAAAAAAAAAATGCTTCAGTTTCCTGATTAAGAATCATGCACAATTTGGTTTTCTATGCCTCACCATCTTTACAGGGGCATTGTTAGCATGAAAATGAATTTTAAAAATACATTCTAGCGGAGGCGGGTGTCCTGACATGAAGAGTTCTGTTCTGTGTGGAAGGAGACTCGGCTGGGAGCATGAAGTAGCTTTCTTGCTGGGAATAGATCAGCTTGCATCCTGAGTGCAGTGAAGGGAGATAAAAAGTTAAACAAATAGCCCTAAGACAAAACAAATGAAAACAAAGCAAATAAAAATAAGATTTGGAAGTAAAAACAGATTAACTGAAAAAAAAAAAAAGGAAAAAACAAACCCCAAAACTATCCCACATAGAAATGCTGGGAAAGTGAAATGGGGCTTCCGACTTGGGTAAATAATCTCTAGTCAAAATCTTTTCAAAATGATACGACTGGTTGAAACATCTTGTCCTTTGTGTGCGGGAATATAAAAATCTCTGTTTCCTGCCCCGCCCCCCCCCCAATCTTTTCCCCCTCGTTCTTCTCCTCCTATCTGTACTGTCTGTTCCTCCCTTATATGGCTGTTCTCGGAAGTCCAGGAATTTGAGTGTTATGTGAAAGGCTAATTCTAATTGGGCTCAGGGACATTCCTGTCAAATGGGAGATGTATGGGTGTCATCCTGTGAAAGATCAACACTCTCAGCATCTGCTATTCTGCATCCCTCTTTCATCCCAGTCTCTCTAAATACCAGGCTTAGCTAAATGGCCTAACAGCCCATTATTCCCTCCCTGAGACCCCTCTTTTCAGCCACTGTTTCTTTAATTAGCAGGATAAGGGTGATTCCCTAGCATTTCTTTCCCATTGTAACTTTGCAAAAAGGTGTTTATTATCTCACTGATTCCACACAAAACCCTGTGAGATAAGGAGGGCAGGAATTCTTCAATCATGTTTGCTTCATAGAGACCTGGGGCTCTCATAGGTTCTGGTTATGGCTTACGATCGCACAGCTCATTAACAGCAGAGTCCATTTCCCCTCTTTTAGTCCCAGGCTCCTCGTCGCCTTCGCTGGGTGGTTTTCCCTAAACAGAATGCTTCCTGACTTTGGACATCAGACGCTATTTGTGGATCCAAGTTAGAGATTATTTTGTAATGTGAAAGCTCTCCCAGGTTTATGCCTCCATATTAAAGAAACTTTTCTTGTCTCAATCTGAATGACTTCCTGCTTTCGGAGGTGTATTAATTTCATTCATTCAACAAGTATTTACACAGACTTAGTTTGAGCATATAGCAGTGAAAAACAAACAAATTCTTTACCCTCCCGGTGCTTATGTTTCAGTGGAGGAGACCAAGAATTTAAATAAAGAAATAAGTATATATATGATAGGCCTGGTGGTAAGAAGTGGAAAGAAAGAAAAACAAGGTCAATGAAGTATTGTGCATTTATATGAGATGGCCAGGGAAGATTTCTTTGTTACAGAGATATTTGATGAGACACCTGAGGATCTGAGGAAGTGGGAGCTCCAGATATTTGGATGAGGAGGCAGCATTGTAGGGAAGATGATGGCATGTGCAGAGGCCCTGGCATGGCAGAATGCAAATGAGGTAGCTGACAGCAGCTGAGAGGGGAGGTGAGTGGTGGGAAATGAGGTCAGGGTGGTGGGCAGGGGAAGTGCCAGTGGGATGGAGCCCTAGTGAGAATTTTGGCTTTGACTCTGAATGAGATAGGTCACCACTGGAGGGGTTTGAGGCTGGAATTCTGGTATCAAAGAGGGCATTTCGACAAATGTCTGCATCCTGCTGGGCGATGGCCCAGCTCTGACCTCTCCCAGCCTAGCCTCTGTCCCACTCAATCTCTTTTTGTTATTCACCAGAGGTGACTACATAACTTGCACGGCCTCATTAAAAAAAAAAAATGTGGGGACATGTGTTCAAAGAGTAAGGAAAAAAGGTATAGTTAAAGGTGCTAAAATATACAGCCTTTTCCTTCCTTCTGCAGCCCCTCTTTCAACTTGTCATAGTGGTTTAAATTTGCCATTTAATGTAGTTTTAAGTAAAGGGACATTAACATTTAAAATTATCAGCATTAATTTTACCGCTTATCTTCATATTATGCAGTGCCAATATAAATGCCAGTTTTAAATGCAAATGTAAGAGCATTTTACTTGTATGTGGAATCACTAAAATTATACATTTCAGGTTTTATAGTTGATACATGTACATTATTTTGTTTTTGCCAAAATGAAGGAAATGCTATACAAAACTAATTCAACTATTTTTTTTGTGTGTGTGTGTTCCCCAGGATAGCAGCACTAAGATATGTAACATCTACCAACAGTCTACCTTTTGCTCACTGATGGATAAGGAAAGACTAAAAGCAAAAGGAACTACTGGTTTTCCTCTTTTCCTCCCTTTATTTTATGTCAGAGCTTTCAGGATAAGTAGTTGGCTAATACAGGTCTTCCCTGGTGGCTTGGCAGGTAAAGATTCTACCTGAGAGGCAGGAGACCTGGGTTCGATCCCTGTGTCAAGAAGATCTCCTGGAGAAGGAAATGGCAAGCCACTCCAGTATTCTTGCCTGGAAAATTCCATAGACAGAGGAGCCTAGGGGGCTACCATTCCATGAGGCCGCAAGAGTTGACCCTACTTAGCGACGAAACCACCATCACCAGTGCAGGGAAGTACAAGGAGTAACCGAAGGTAAGATAGAGCTCTTTGGCTATTTAAGTTTTTAGAATGCCTCGGTCTTTCTTGTGCGTTTGGAACAAGCTCTGAACGGGGTGGAAGGCGTGGCCCCTAGGTGGGACACCCTCACTTTTGCAGCCATAGATGTAACACACTTTCTGCTTGGTTTGAGTCTCACCGAACTCTCAAATGTTGCAGGTCACGTGATTCTGTGCTCATGGGGCCTCACAAATGCTCGGTATGAATGGGGTGGTGGGAAGTGCTGGCCCATTATATAGTGTGTGTACTTCTTTACCCATTGTCCCATTGGACCTGATGTAAGATGTTCAAAGACAACATTATTAAGAGTTTTAGGATGGTGACATCAGAACATTAAACCAAGAGCATAGCACATGAAACCGGCCCTGGCTTTCACCCCAATCTTTCTAGAACTCACCCAGTCTTTGTGTAGGAGAGAGGAAGGGGTTGCCTGAGTGCCTTCCCCATGCCTTCGTGGCAGTCCACACTGCTCATGAAGAGGGCACGTAACCAGTCCTGCCTGAGAAGATGGTGCCTGCTTGGAACAGAGAGAATTATGCCAGAAAGCACAGAGAAATCTGAGAAAAATGAACAAGGAGGAGGCAACTTAACATGGCTGAAAGAGAGACAGCAGGTGGGGAAGGGAAAGTGACTGATGGCAGAGGCAGCTGCCAGGGAGGCTCTCTGACCGCCTTTTGTGTGGAAGAGTGAGGACACGGGGCTCAGAGAGAGGGTGGCTCAGTCGTGCCCAACTCTTTGCAACTCCGAGGACTTATACAGTCCATGGAATTCTCCAGGCCAGAATACTGGAGTGGGTAGCCATTCCCTTCTCCAGGGATTGAACCCACATCTCGTGCATTGCAGGCAGATTCTTTACCAGCTGAGCCACAAGGGAAGCCCCAGAGAGAGGGGCACCAGGGCGGTAACTATTGATAGGATAACCTCAAAGAGCAGTTCACACTAATAAAATCAGGACATAATCAGGGCCAAGGGATAAAGAGGCAAAGTTTGGATATAAGTGACTATTAATTTAAAATTTTTAAATTTTAAAAAGAGACTGGGCATTAGTATCCTGATTTTTTATAGGAAGTGAGAGAGAAGCAATGACTTTAAGACAGTCATTGTGTGTATATGAGCTATATATATACATATATATATATCTTTTCATTGCATATATAGCCTTTACACACATATGTAAATCTTTTTTCCCCCCTCTCCCTTGGGGGAAGGATGAATGAGTAGAACTACTCAGACAGGATAAAATGTCAAGAAAAGACAAGCTTTCTGAATTTGGAGAAAATGAGAACCGTGGGCTTCGGTTTCAGACTAAAGAATAATGTCAGGAATGAGACATTAGGAAGGAGCTGGTTGCCTGACATTTGTTTGTGATTTACAGAGAAGGTTGTGGGAGCGTAGGTGTCACTTAAAAGAAGCTGAAGCTCAGAAAACTTCTTGAGAAGCCGTCTGTCTGTGGGAGAAGATACCAGGTGGAATTTCCCTGGGGCGAAGGTCCTAAAGAGAAGGCCAGGCAAGAGGTGTTGGAGTCCTGAGCCCCCGGCCTGAAGGGATCCTGTCTTGGGAATATACTGGACAAGGAGTCTTCAAGGCCAAGGGGACAGACTCGTCTGAAGTTCAAGCTCTCTTTTTCAAGACCACGTCCGAGTACCTAGGCTCTGTGAACTCCCCAGGCCCGATTTCAACCCTCTGTGGGCATTTGCCCTGAGCTTCCCCTCCTGGCTGCAGACTCTTGTGCATTGATAGGCAGCTGGGGTTGCCAAGGGCTAGCTGTCAGGCAGGGTTTGGACTGCTTGGATG
Source organism: Ovis canadensis (assembly GCF_042477335.2). Classification (NCBI taxonomy): domain Eukaryota; kingdom Metazoa; phylum Chordata; class Mammalia; order Artiodactyla; family Bovidae; genus Ovis; species Ovis canadensis. Next base: position 131,378,451 of record NC_091247.1, on the reverse strand, counting down.
TGGGTGCTGGATTGGCTCCCACCTTGCCTTTGAGGTTGCAGTGGTGCTGGCTGGCCCTGGGAGGTGGAGCGGGGTGGGCAGAGCTCCCTCCACATCTCTGTTTCAGTGTGGAACTCCGAGGAGTCCAAAATACTGAATTTGAACCTGGCGTTCCTTGCTATTAAGAAGTAGAATTGTCCAACCAGGAGGATAGAATGTATTTTATCTGCCCATTTATTCTCTTCTTTTTATAACTTTTATTCATTTATTCACTTGGTATGTGGGCATCTGTTTGTTCTCCAGCCCTTGCCTTGCCTCCCTGTGGATCCTTTGTGGGGGTTTAGCGGCTTAGATGAAGGTGAAGGGTGATAAAATTCCAACACTGTTGTTGTCTTGTTATTATCATTAGCAGTTAAGATGGAAACCTTTCAAGGAGGACTAGCAGATCCTTCCTGCCTAAATTTACTCTGAGTTACTTCTCATTTTGTGAATGGATATAGCTGTTTTAAGGTGAAGAGTAAAAACATTTTGATGTTATAGGCATCATTTGTTCCTTTGATACCTTGAACATGAGGGGGAAAAATGGAGAGACCAGAATTACTGGTTAAACTGAGTATCTTGTTTCAAGAAGATGACTGCAAGACATTCTTTTCCTCCAGGGAACCAGGTTTAGGAGTTCCTCCATGAGTCAGGGAGGAAGCCAGAGGGAGTCTGCACAGCCTGCTTTTCTTTCTCTCTTTTAAACTCAGATCCTGACTCTCTTGTTCTGTCTAAGACTTAAAATTAAGAGTTTAAAAAAAGGGAAGTAAAACAGCTTGGGCAAGGAGAGCAGTAGGCCCAGAATGTTCTGTTGATTTCGAATGTTCAACTTCTGCTTTGGCTCCAGGACATGGAGTCAGCAGAGCTGACTCGGTTGTGATGGGGGGAACTTTAAGATTCTTTTGTGGAACATGTGACATGGCCAGTGTATTTTATAACAGTACGGACAAGATTTTAACAGACACATTCCTGTTGACAACATGAAGACACATTTTCTGAGCACTTAAGATGCCAGACATATGCTGAACATATGATAAGCATCATCTCATAATTAGAAGGTTCTAATACAATTACTGCTTCTCATTTTACAGATGAGGAAATGGAGAGTTTAAGATACCTGCTCAAGACTTTAGAGCTAGTCAGTTACTGACCGGACCTGAAACTTGTTATTTTTGACAACAAAATTCATCTCTTTGACCTTGATGCTACACTGCCCAGCATTCCAATATGTGATATGAGATTGGGTCAATTATTTCACTTAATTTCTAGAAGAGCAACATTTTGACATGTCACCTAGTCTGACCTTTTCAATGAATAGTTGTGAAAGCGCAGATCCAGAGAGGTCAAATGACGTACTTGGGATCAATCAGCTTGTTAATGCCAAAAACAAAATTCCGGTGTCAGAAACTCCATATTGCCAATTAATCTGCTACATTCTGGTGAGGGACTCATTTGAAAACACAGTTTGAGCAATGGTAGGTGAGGAAAGTGGAAATGTTTCTTTTTAAAATTCAAACTGGGAGCAGAGTTGCCAGCCTCTCTTATATCCCCTGCTTTTTCTCTGCCTTAAAATCTGTGCTATGAATTCTGAGAGCTTTCACAAGGAAAGGCATTGCTTATGGCTCGACCTTAATATGTCATATTAAGGATGAAGGTGTGTGTCCTAAGTTGCTTCAGTCCTGTCCAACTCTTTGCAACCCCATGGACCGCAGGCCTCCAGAGGCTCCTCTGTCCATGGGATTCTCCAGGCAAGAATACTGGAGTGGGTTGCCAAGCTCTTCTCCAGGGGATCTTCCCGACCCAGGGATGAAACCGTTGTCTCCTGCATTGGCAGACGCGTTCTTTACCACTGGTGGCACCTGGGAAGCCCAAGGATGAAGGTACATGATAGTTTCTCTTGCATGTTTCTATGCCAAACGCACATTTTGTTTTTGTGGTTGTTTCATGGAAACTTCTTCCTTCTCTTCCTAGGTGAGCAGGATGTAGAAGTCGGGAGAAACATGCCCCCATTTTCAAGTATCTAATTTATACCTAACTTTCATGTGTGAACAACTTTTATTCTCCATCCAGCTGGATAGAAATTGTGGGGAAAAGTCACACGATGTCTCTAACTTACTTTTAAATGCCTCTGCACAGAAAAGTAAAATGAGTTTAAAAAAGGAAACAAAAAATGTTGGAACTTTAACCTACCGTATGGATTCAGAAGTTGTTTCTGTTAGCTTTGGCAGTAGAACCAGTATTCCCCAAATGCATTTATTTGTTCACAACCGTTTGGGTAGCAGTCTGTGCAGGGCTCGGTGGTGACTGCTCATCTCAGGTTTCACTGTGGCCAGAGTGGGGATGAACTAGATGGCTTGCAAGGGTGTTCATGACAGTTTCTTTCATTCCTACACAAAGGCCCCTTGGCAACATGACTTTGCCACTCTTCTCATCAAATAGGGGAGTCTAAAGTAAGCCCCTACATATGAATGAGTTCCATGCAGTGAGCACCTTCCTAAGCCCAATTTGTTCATATTCATGACTCCAGCAAAGTAAGCCTAGGTGCTCAACTAACACAATCGTCTGTAAGTACTCTCCTGTAATAGGTTTATAATACTTTACACACAAAAAATATATAAAAAGCAAACACAAGAAATGAAATGCTTTCAATCTTATAGTACTGTACCTTGAAAAGTACATTACAGTACAGTACAGCAGCTGGCACTTCTTAGCAGTGCCAGCTATATCTCTGCAACTTTTCCCCTTGCTTCCAGGCCTCCAGGGCTTGAAGTAAAGGTACTGTCCTCCTGTACCCTATGCAGAACCTGACGGTAAAGTGTACAAAAGCACAACCACTTGTAGCAGATGCACGCAAGTACTAATGTCCACTTGACACGTCAACTTCCATGACGGCACGCTTGCGGGTTTGAAAGTTCGAAACGCGAAGCTTGGTACACAGGAGACTGACTGCATTTCTCTACCCCCTTGAATCTGAGTTTAACGGCGACTTTTTTGCCAGAGAGGATACTGGCAAATATGGTGCAGCACACATTTAAAGAGGACTTGCATCTGGGGGCTTGCACTCTCCCTGCTGCAAACTGAAAGACCACCTTCTGAAAAAGCGTAAATGAACTTCCTGGAGGAGAAACCACAGGGAGAGCCAGACTCAACCATCTCTTCTGTCGTGACTGAGGCCTCAGATGTGAGTGAGGCTGTCTTAGACCTTTCAATCTCTCCCAAGCTGATCCAGAACAAAAGAACTGGGAGAGATAAATCATTGGTTCTATAATCCACTTATTATTCACTTTTTGGTTGGTTTGTTTAAAATATCACATTTACTGCCCATATCAAAAGTCTTACAGACTACAGTAATTTTTAAAAGTTATTTATTTATTTGGCTGTGTCGAGTATTAGCACGTGGGATCTTTCACCGGCACACAGGCTCCAGAGTGTGGGCTCAGTAGTTGTGGCTCGTGGGCTTAGCTGCTCCCAGGAATGTGGGATCTTACTTCCCCGACCAGGATCGAATCCACATCCCCTGCAGCGCCTGGTGTATTCTTAACTGCTGGGCCACCAGGGAAGTCCCAACTACAGTGATTAAAAAAAAAAAAAAAATCTATGTTTGCATGCTTAAAGAGCCTGAATGAGTACCTAGCAATCTAAGGCAGTTTTAATAAATTTTGTCCTACAAAATGGTGTTGCTGATCTTGTTGCCTGACTTAGAGCCGGTCTGCTCCCATGCCCCTTGAGACAGCACTGGTGGCTGCCTGGCTTCAGGATCAAGGCCAGCACTAAGTGGGGGCATTGCCCCCCCAACTCCACCCATGGCTGGGGATTGAGGGAGCTCCCAGGACACACGGGGGCTGGACTTACGGGACAGGACCCCATGACAATTAGGACACCATAGGAACAGAACTGGAACTGGTGGGTCAGAAGACTCCCGGGTCATGAAAAGCTTAAGCCTTTCAGTTTTGGAGTGATTTGTCTGGCAATGAAAACTATAGGACAACTTCAGAAGACTGTTTGGAACAGAATACCCTTAGAAAATATCACTAATTATGAAAACAATGCCAATGTCTACCAAATAAGGACAGCATGAAAATTACTGTTTTTCACTGATATATAATTGACATATATTTCATTAATTTTAGGTGTACAACGTAACGATTTGATATATGCACACTGTGTGAGATTATTACTGGAATACATTTAGTTAACATTCACCACCGCACATAGTTACTTTGCTTTTTTCTTATGATGAGAACTATTAAGATTTACACACTACACAGTAGGGTTAACTATAGTCACCATGCTGTAACTTACCTCCCCAGGACTTATTTAACTTATAACTAAAACATGGTATTTTTGACCACCTTCACTCATTGTACCTACCCCCAACCTCCACTTCCAGTAATCTCCAGAGGTTATTAAAAATTGCTATCATTAAAACTAACAATGATGGTGATCATCCTGACAGTGGAAATATCTCATTTCCTATAATAAGGAAATATAGTAAAGGTCAAAGTTCTTTCATAGAATGATCTCATTTAAAAGTGTTAAAACATGTTTGCACTATACTCCCATTTGTAATATTGGCATATATTCTTATGTTTCCTGAAGATATTTTTGAGGGGATAGTGTTAATAGAAATATAATAAAGTGTAGTATCTATAGGAATTGGACATATGGAGAACTGGTTGACTTTTCACAATTTAATCAGATTGCTTTCCCCTGGATGGCTCAACTATTTGAAGGGGAGAAAGGATTTTTATCGTACATAAGAACAGAGGGAGCATTTTGAGAGATCAGAACGTAGTGGGCACATCTAAAGGGTATGGATCAACATAAAGGTGACAAGTTCCTGGCAAGAAGATGTACAAGAGCTGTGTCAAAAGTGTATGGAGGTCTTGACTTCAGGAATTAAGAAGATCACTTTCTTTTCCTCTTCTTTCCTATTCATCAAAGTTCATCAAGTTTGGAGTTCTTAGCAGAGTTAAGCTACATTATGACATACAATAGCATTTTCCCCAATATTTTCTTTGTTTTATTAGTTCCTCAAGATGTTCAGCATAAAAGGGATAAGGAGTTAAATAAGTCTGACAAATATATTACAGCCTACTATTTGTCAATGCACAGTAGTATAGTATATTGAGGACTCTGAGAAACATTACAGTAGGGACTTCGTGGGTGGTCCAGTGATTAAACAGTGTGATTTCCACTTCAAGGAGTGTGGGTTCAGTTCCTGGTTGGGGAACTATGTGCCAGGAGGCCAAAAAGGTAAAAAAAAAAAAAAAAAAAAACCAACAAAAAACGGTAGTAAAGAAATTATTCCCTCTTTTAAAAGTCCAGTGCTTGTCAATCTTATTTAAAGATAGAATTATTTTCTTCTATAAAATGTTTTAGCATCACACATAACTGGCTTTCACTTGAGAAAATTAAAGTTAATTGACGCAGTTCAATCTGTAGTTATGTATATGTGAATATACACCTTTGTGATAGTTGTTCAGTTGCTAAGATGTGTCCCTCTCCGCAACGCCATGAATTGCAGCATTCCAGGCATCCCTGTCCATTACCAACTCGCAGAGCTTGCTCAAACTCATGTTCATTGAGTTGGTGATGCCATCCAACCATCTCATCCTCTGTCATCCTCTTCTCCTCCTGCCCTCAATCTTTTCCAGCATCAGGGTCTTTTCCAAAGAGTTGGCTGTTCTCATCAGATAGCCAAAGGATTGGAGCTTCAGCTTCAGCATCACTCCTTCCAGGGAATATTCAGGATTGATTTCTTTTAGGACTGACAGATACAAAGATGTGTTCTCTGCAGTATTGGTCTCAGAAAATTAATATGTATAATAGGAAATATGAAACTGGTACATAAAAATATTATATGACATAAAAGGAGATATGGGTTGGATTAGTGATATCTTTCATTGGAGGTAACAAAACCCAGCTCAAAGTGGCTTGAGGGAATGAATGGCTTATGTAAATGGAAAGTTCAGAAGTAGGTCAGGCTTGGGGAGCTTTTTCTATCAGGATCCCAGCTCTGTTTTCTTGCCTTTCTCTGGGTGTCAACTTCACCCTGGCTTGCTTGATGGGATCAACAGTTATTCTCATAGCAACATGAGCCATATTATCTGTAACTTTCAAGTTCAAGAAGAGAATGTCTCCTTCCACAGTCACTGGCCAAAAATTCTAAGACTTGTGCTGACTGTGAACCAGTCCATGGGGCCAGGAAATTGTCAAATACCTATTGGTTTGCAACTAGATTACCTGGATCAAAGACTCGGTCAAGAGAGATGAGATTATCCCCATTGGCATAGACCCCACTTGAGGAAATAGGGATGGGCTCAATCTCGCCCAAATCCTATGGCTGTTACCATAGATTGGAGGGCATAGAATGGATGTGTGTGCTGGGGGAATAACCACAATGTCCACTACAGAGCGGCCAGGAAGAACACCCTAGTTCTGCGGACCCAGTGACTGATTCATCTGTTGAGAATTTTGGTGGAGTAGCTTTTCAGATGGTTGTCAAGGGCATGAGTTGGCTTTGGATATGAAGGAGAGGAGCAGTCAAGGGCATTCTAGGAAGAGAGCTGCAGAGGCAAGTCAGATGAGCAGGGCTCGGTAGAGTGAAGTGCTCTTAGGCAGATCCATTTGGATGGAATAATCGTAACAAGTTTATATGGGAAAATTCACTCTGCGTTCCAAGTATTCAATAATTAAAAAAAAAAGAAGTTTTGAAACTCAACCCATTAGTAAATTGGGAACTCCCTGTTCTGCTGAGTCATAGCCCTACTACCATTTATGAGGTTTATGTTTCAAGAAGTACATCGTTGGCACATCCATGTAAAATCTTTATAGAAAAACTCCAGACTTGTTTGAAAAGATGTCAGGTTAGCGCAGCTGAGTTGACCATTGACACATTTTATAGCAAAATATTTGTTGATAGGAATGAAATGAATCCCTTGTCTCTCCCTGAGGACGCCTGTCGTCATTTAGATTAGCAGTAAAATGCAGTTTTAAAAATCAGATTTTGGAAGAAATACAATGAATTTTCCTGTATCAAGTGTTTAGCATTTTATTTTGAGTAACTAAAAAGACCATCCTGCTCTTAATGTAACAGCAATTACCTAGACTAAATTTCAAAGCTGTTAATAGATTGAAGTACATTAATAGTGTGAGTTAAGGAAGAAAGAAGAGGTGCCTGCTATTGTGTGTGGAGAGAGCAGATACGCAGTTACCCATCTGGTAACAGAAAAAGCAGTGGGTGCTGTAGCATGTTTTGAGCCTTTAAAAATATCTCTTTGTTTCTTTTCATTTTTTAGAGAAGTCCTTACATTTATTTTTTTAGCTTTTTATTTTAAATTGAGGTATAGCTGATTTACTATTCAGTCATAAGAAAGAATGAGATTTTGACATTTGCAACAACATGAGTGAATTTGAAGGGTATTATATTTAGTGAAATAAGTCAGACAGAGAAAGATAAATACTGTGTAAAATCACTTAAATGTGGAACATAAAAATTAAGTGAGTGACTACAATAACAACAAAAAAGAATAAACAGATTCACAGGTATAGGGAACAAATCAGTGGTTACTTGTGGAGAGAGGAGAGAGGAGAGAAAGGGAAGATTGGGGGAGAGGATTAAAAGGTACAGATTATCATGTATAAAAGAAGTAAGATCCAAAGATGTATGGTGCAGAGAATATAGCCAATGTCTTCCCACTTTTCATTCATGTTAATTTGTATATTTCTTCTTTTTCTTAAAAAATCTAGCCTAGTGTTGTATGGAACGTCTATGAAATAACAGTTGGACATTTTCATTCCTTATCACTGCCTTTGATGTACAGTTTGATCCTTCCTAAATAGCTCCCAGCTTTGGTAGTGGTCACTCTGCTTCCTCACTGGTTGATTCCAAGTCTGTAATTACCTCTAGGTCCAAAGGCGAGGATTAACAGACCTTACCCTAATTGCTTGTTTTTGTAGAGTTGTTAAAAAAGATTTGGGCTCCAGAAACAGAGCCAGACAGAAGGAAGCCTGGAGTTCAAAAGTCTTGTAATCTTTGGCTCCACAGGCCTATAAAATCGAAGTGTTGACTGAATGCAAACAGCCTGCAGTCTGAGAGGCCCAGGCCGAGAAAGGACGAGGGGCCCAGGGATCATTTGAAGAGGTGGGGGTTTCATAAGGATTCTGGACTGAGCTGTTCATAGATGGCCCCATTTGATTTCCCCTTCCTCATGAATGCCCGATCTAGAGCACTCTGCTGCACAACAAATCTTTTCTTACCTCCTGTGTTCCTGGAATTTAAGAATAAATGAGGCCTCTTGCAAATGCCTGGCATGAAAGGAGTAAATTGGAAATATTAAGGGATGATGGTGTAGTAATAATGTACTCTTGTTTCCTGGTGCCACTCTTGAGCTAATGGTTACAGGCTTGCAATTTTTGAGCAACAAGATTAAGTTCAATATGAAACCATGATTATAGGTAAGTAGGAGGAGGGGTTTCTTTGGGGAAAGTGTGAGGGATCAGTCACCTCCTCACCTCCAAGTATTACAGGTTACCGGAGGTTATAAGATTTAACAAGTATGGAAAGTTTTGCTGGGTGAAAGGGCGTTTTAAAAAATGTCACCGGGAAGCTCTTTCAAGTGGCTTTCTTAACAACAAATCATGCCTTCTCATTCTCCATAGGATTCTTAGGAAAACTCTGGGTATCTTTACAAAGGAAAAGTTTAAACTACATGTTATACCAGATTGATCTGTGGAATAAAAGATCAGTATATGATTTCATTTAAGAAGATGTAAGAGAATAACACATTAAAGCTGGTTATAAAAAGATGCCAGAAGAACAATGGAGACAGAATTTGTTTTTAAACTAGGCAGAAATTGAGGCGGAATAATGTTTCCTTTTCTTTCTAAGCTGAATTTCTTGTCAGCAAACTAATTTTCAATGATTTTAGCAGAAATATATTTTAAACAAATTAGAAAACAGTGTGCATGACAGCTAAGTTGATGCAGTCAGACCCCATTCCTTGTGACCTATGGACTGTAGCCCCCCAGGCTCCTCTGTCCATGGGTTTCTCCAGGAAAAAATACTGGAGTGGGTTGCCCTGCCCTTTTCCAGGGGATCTTTCCCACCCAGGGATCAAACCTTCAAAATCTCATTATGTCTCCTGTGTTGGCAGGTGGTTCTTTTTCACCTGGGAAGCCCTAGAAAACACTATAAATGGAAATAAGTATTTTTAAATGTTTTCAATGAATCTGTTTTTTAATTTTTTATCTCTCCTCTTCAGAAGAAGAATATCTTCATTTAGAAAAATTTTTGTTTTATGTTATTTCCATATAGGTGCTTTCATCTTCTTTTATCTCAATATTTGGACTTTTATAAAGTCAGGAGATTTCCTAAAATTACTCCTACATCACTAATTCCTATTCATTACTACATTTGAATTTCTCCAGGGAGAAAAAAAAGGTTTGATATTTATGTGTAAATTTTTTGCTTACAATTTGAACTCATTTGTGATCTTTTGAAACTAAATTAATTTCAGGTACACATTTATAATGAGATATTTGTTATGGGAGTTGTGATTAATCCCATCCTTTTTTCCTCATAAGCGAGCACATCTGAATCTATCATATTCTAGAAGGCATTGTCTCTTTGATGATATGTCTTGCATTGGCAAGTTTCTGACTTTCTGATCCCTGAAAAAAATTTTCAACACCCATTAAACAAAAAGCCTCAGAAAGTAGTTCTGGCCTTATCTCTTCAGAAAGAATTTCTTAATTTAATTCTGAATACAGTGATTGACTATCCTGCAAAAGAATTATGTCAGTTCTATATATTTTGGACCCAAGTGTCTGGCAGCAGCTCTTGCTCCAATCCAAAGACATGGGTCCCACAGGTAGTCAGAAAGAGGTTGGTTGAAATGTGTGACCTGTGTGGCAGGGTTCAGGACTTAACTCACGATGATTGAGATGTGTAGAGAAACACAGCTTCTTTATTTTGTCTAGAGTCTATCCCCTTCCTCAGTTCCCACCTGCTGGTTTGTGGGAAACATTAATTAAATTTCCAGTATGTTTTAAAATTAGTTCAACCTGACAATTTAAATCGCGCTTTTAGGCTGTCCTCAGTCTCTCCTATGAATAAAAATATCCAGTCTCGGAGAATGTCTGTTTCCTCCCTCCCCATTTCTAACATTGAGTTGGTGTGAGCAGAAAGGTGAGTGTTGCTCAAACTTGTGAAGCCCTGGAGTGAACAAGATTTGGAAGTCTTTAAGGTGTGATGTCTTCTGAGCCCCAAGGTTATGGGCGTTGATTCCTGAATTCTCTCCCAGCTTTCAGAGCTGAGATCTGCAAAAGATAAGCTATGGGCTGTTCTTCTGGCTCAGGAAATGCTACCGGTGTAGACTATGGCTGCTTAGAATCAACCACCACGTCTTTGGCAGTTCCTTCCTATGGCCGTCTGTGCTGGGGGTCCGCCGTAGCTGTGGACACCTTAGGCTTTGCTGTGGTGGGCTCCATGGCTGGCTCTTGGATTTCACTGGGAATCCAAGCAACAGGAAATGCAGGTGGGCTGGGAACACGAAATCTCAAGCTTTCTTTACCTAACCACACTTCTTTTAGTGGCTGTGTCTTAGACTGGAGGCTCTACGAAGTGGTCCTATTTCAGACTCTAAACTGGGAGTAGACAGTCTCATTGGCACTGCCTGTGTGACATATTACCACCTTTCTTGGTGGAAGCCAAGATGGGAAAAATTTGAAAGCTTGCTTTTACTTGCCTTTGGTCTTTTGTCTTCTCTCCCCTTTTCACCATCTATGTACATAAGAGGACAATCTTTCTTCTACTTCCTTTAAGTCGAATCCTCTGTCTGCCATAGTGATGGCTTAGCTGTGAGAGGCCTTCCACACCACAACAGAGCTCTAGGATCTGGATATTTTTATTCATAGGAGAGACTGAGGACAGCCTAAAAGCGTGATTTAAATTGTCAGGTTGAACTAATTTTAAAACATACTGGAAATTTAATTAATGTTTCCCACAAACCAGCAGGTGGGAACTGAGGAAGGGGACAGACTCTAGACAAAATAAAGAAGCTGTGTTTCTCTACACATCTCAATCATCGTGAGTTAAGTCCTGATAGTCTTGGTATCCTAAAGGAAATATTAAAGTGACCCGGAATCCTCTCTCTATGCAATGATATGTCTGGCATGGCTGCTGTCTTGGTACTTTTGCATCTCAGAATCTACTTATAAGTTTACTACACCTTGAATTTGCTCTGCATAAAATACCAGTGTTTACCTTGCATGGACTGTATCATAGGCAGCTGCAATTTTGAGGATTTTGGAGAATCTTGGGGAGTTCAGCTATGTTGGGTTAGTTCTTCTTTTTTTTTTCTGCAGCACCTTTCTTCAGCAATATTCTTGATATTTTGTTAATTAAAATGGAAACTAAATGTATCCTTATAATGTATGTATTTTCTTTCTGCCAATATATAGTCTTCTGAGATGTTCACCATCTATTTCATCTCCTAGCCCATCAATTAGTTTCTATTAACTTATCCTCCTTTTCCCTTAGAGCACTTAGTCATAGTGAAATTATTAATATATATTGACATTTTTATTTGCTTGCATGCTTATTTTCTCTCTCTTTCTCTACAATATAAGCTCAAAGAGAGGAAGGCTTTATCTTTTTTGGTCACTGTGGTATTCCATTGCCTAGAACAGGATGTACTCATATTAGGGACTCAATATGTTGAAAGAACAAATTTATAAATGAATGAATGAATCTATAACCAAATTCTACAGTCAGTTGACTTTGCTTTTCCTTCTAGGTTCAAGGACTCTGCATGTGCCCATTAATGATGGCTGATTGCCAATGACATTACTATAGATGACTAAGCAATCATATTCACTGAGGCTAATTCTGAGTTGTGTTCTTATTGCAAAATGTTTTGAGCCTGAAAATTTCATTGGTCCATGGAGAGTGTTTTCTGGAATTGGAGAAGTAGTATTCTGATTCTGGAATCAATGGAAGATAAATTTATGCAATAGTCAACAAATGCTACAAACTCTTGATAACACTCTACTTGACACATAGTTAACATTCATTAATGTATGTTGAATTGGTTCAGTATGAAATGTGAGTTCAAATCTTCCAATTGTGTTTTAAGTTTGCATAAATTACCCTGAAGTCCTTAAACCCCAGATGAAACAATACCGTTCAAGATACGTTTACTCTAAAAAACAAATCTTGTAAATTCTAGTCTGCTTCATTTTGTCTTAATTTAGGTCCTGCTATTGAGACACTTCACAGCCAGCTAGAAAAGTCACTATCAGTAAGTTCTTTACCATTGACACTTTAGTTCCAACAGTTCCACTGTGCTTGGTTCCAACACACCGTCAGCTCAGTTCAGTGCAGTCCCTCAGTCGTGGACTCTTTGCGACCCCATGAATCGCAGCACACCAGGCCTCCCTGTCCATCACCATCTCCCGGAGTTCACTCAGACTCACGTCCATCGAGTCAGTGATGACATCCAGCCATCTCATCCTCTGTTGCCCCCTTCTCTTCCTGCCCCCAATCCCTCCCAGCATCAGAGTCTTTTCCAATGAGTCAACTCTTCACATGAGGTGGCCAAAGTACTGGAGCTTCAGCTTTAGCATCATTCCTTCCAAAGAAATCCCAGGGCTGATCTCCTTCAGAATGGACTGGTTGGATCTCCTTGCAGTCCAACGGACTCTCAAGAGTCTTCTCCAACACCACAGTTCAAAATCATCAATTCTTTGGCACTCAGCCTTCTTCACAGTCCATCTCTCACATCCATACATGACTATTGGAAAAACCATAGCCTTGACTAGATGGACCTTAGTCGGCAAAGTAATGTCTCTGCTTTTGAATATGCTATCTAGGTTGGTCATAACTTTTCTTCCAAGGAGTAAGCGTCTTTTAATTTCATGGCTGCAGTCACCATCTGCAGTGATTTTGGAGCCCCAAAAAATAAAGTCTGACACTGTTTCCCCATCTATTTCCCATGAAGTGATGGGACCGGATGCCATGATCTTTGTTTTCTGAATGTTGAGTTTTAAGCCAACTTTTTCACTCTCCTCTTTCACTTTCATCAAGAAGATTTTGAGTTCCTCTTCACTTTCTGCCATAAGGGTGGTGTCATCTGCATAGCTGAGGTTATTGATATTTCTCCCGGCAAACTTGATTCCAGCTTGTGCTTCTTCCAGCCCAGTGTTTCTCATGATGTACTCTGCATATAAGGTAAATAAGTAGGGTGACAATATACAGCCTTGACATACTCCTTTTCCTATTTGGAACCAGTCTGTTGTTCCATGTCCAGTTCTAACTGTTGCTTCCTGGCCTGCATACAGATTTCTCAAGAGGCAGGTCAGGTGGTCTGGTATTCCCATCTCTCAGAATTTTCCACAGTTTATTGTGATCCACACAGTCAAAGGCTTTGGAATAGTCAATAAAGCAGAAATAGATGTTTTTTTTGAACTCTCTTGCTTTTTCCATGATCCAGTGGATGTTGGCAATTTGATCTCTGGTTCCTCTGCCTTTTCTATATCCAGGTTGAACATCTGGAAGTTCACGGTTCACGTATTGCTGAAGCCTGGTTTGGAGAATTTTGAGCATTACTTTACTAGCATGTGAGATGAGTGGAATTGTGCGGTAGTTTGAGCATTCTTTGGCATTGCCTTTCTTTGGGATTGGAATGAAAACTGACCTTTTCCAGTCCTCTGGCCACTGCTGAGTTTTCCAAAATTGCTGGCATATTGAGTATAGCACTTTCACAGTATCATCTTTCAGGATTTGAAATAGCTTGTCTGGAATTCCATCACCTCCACTAGCTTTGTTCGTAGTGATGCTTCCTAAGTCCCACTCGACTTCACATTCCAGGATGCCTGGCTCTAGATGAGTGATCACACCATCATGATTATCCAGGTCTTGAAAATCTTTTTTGTACAGTTCTTCTGTGTATTCTTGCCACCTCTTCTTAATATCTTCTGCTTCTGTTAGGTCCATACCATTTCTGTCCTTTATTGAGCCCATCTTTGCATGAAATGTTCCCTTGGTATCTCTAATTTTCTTGAAGAGATCTCTAGTCTTTCCCATTCTGTTGTTTTCCTCTATTTCTTTGCATTGATCGCTGAAGAAGGCTTTTTTATCTCTTCTTGCTGTTCTTTGGAACTCTGCATTCAGATGCTTATATCTTGCCTTTTCTCCTTTGCTTTTCACTTCTCTTCTTTCCACAGCTATTTGCAAGGCCTCCCCAGACAGTCATTTTGCTTTTTTGCATTTCTTTTCCATGGGGATGGTCTTGATCCCTGTCTCCTGTACAATGTCACGAACCTCATTCCATAGTTCATCAGGCACCCTATCAGATCTAGGCCCTTCAATCTATTTCTCACTTCCACTGTATAATCATAAGGAATTTGATTTAGGTCATACCTGAATGGTCTAGCGGTTTTCCCTACTTTCTTCAATTTAAGTCTGAATTTGGCAATAAGGAGTTCATGATCTGAGCCACAGTCAGCCCCTGGTCTTGTTTTTGTTGACTGTATAGGGCTTCTCCATCTTTGGCTGCAAAGAATATAATCAATCTGATTTCGGTGTTGACCATCTGGTGAGGTCCATGTGTAGAGTCTTCTCTTGTGTTGTTGGAAGAGGGTGTTTGCTATGACCAGTGCATTTTCTTGGCAAAACTCTATTAGCCTTTGCCGTGCTTCATTCCGCATTCCAAGGCCAAATTTGCCTGTTACTCCAGGTGTGTCTTGACTTCCTACTTTTGCATTCCAGTCCCCTATAATGAAAAGGACATCTTTTTTGAGTGTTAGTTCTAAAAGGTCTTGTAGGTCTTCATAGAAGCATTCAACTTCAGCTTCCTCAGCGTTACTGGTTGGGGCATAGACTTGGATAACTGTGATATTGAATGGTTTGCCTTGGAGACGAACAGAGATCATTATATCGTTTTTGAGATTGCATCCAAGTACTGCATTTCAGACTCTTTTGTTGACCGTGTTGGCTACTCCATTTCTTCTGAGGGATTCCTGCCCGCAGTAGTAGATATAATGGTCATCTGAGTTAAATTCACCCATTCCAGTCCATTTTAGTTCACTGATTCCTAGAATGTCAACATTCACTCTTGCCATCTCCTGTTTGACCACTTCCGATTTGCCTTGATTCATGGACCTGACATTCCAGGTTCCTGTGCAATATTGCTCTTTACAGCATTGGCTCTTGCTCTATCACCAGTCACATCCAGAGCTGGGTATTGTTTTTGCTTTGGCTCCATCCCTTCATTCTTTCTGGAGTTATTTCTCCACTGATCTAAAGTAGCTTATTGGGCACCTACTGACCTGGGGAGTTCCTCTTTCAGTATCCTATCATTTTGCCTTTTCATACTGTTGTTCTCAAAGCAAGAATACTGAAGTGGCTTGCCATTCCCTTCTCCAGTGGACCACATTCTGTCAGACCTCTCCACCATGACCCGCCCGTCTTGGGTTGCCCTGCGGGCATGGCTTAGTTTCATTGAGTTAGAAAAGACTTCGGTCCTAGTGTGATATGATTGACTAGATTTCTGTGAGTATGGTTTCAGTGTGTCTGCCCTCTGATGCCCTCTTGCAGCACCTACCATCTTACTTGGGTTTCTCTTAACTTGGGCGTGGGGTATCTCTTACCTTGGGCTTCGGGTATCTCTTCATGGCTGCTCCAGCAAAGCGCAGCCACTGCTCCTTACCTTGGATGAGGGGTAAGCAACAGAACACAACTTTTCACTAATTAATCAAGAAACCCTTGTTATGTAGGTTGAGGATTTGCACAATCATTGTTCACTGCTTGGGATGACGGATTAGTTAGATCCTACACTTGAAGGGGTTGACCACAAACATTGTCCAGATATACAAGAATAAGTTGTTCCAAGTCTGTTTTGACAATGAACACATGAGCCCTCTGCTTTCTAGTGATCATGGCTATGAGTCATCTCAGCTGCAACTCCAAGCCATTTGGATCTCTTGAAAAGGCCTCACCTGTGTTTAGGGCCCAGGCTTGGGGAACCAAGAGCTGGCCAAATTATCATGGCCACAGGACTGCTGGCATACTCAGCCAGTTCTCTAGTGGTTCAGTGAAATGATTAAACTGAGTTATCCTAACTCACTTTTACGATGTCAGTAGTGCAGTTTGGGGAACACAGATTTAGACATAGAGTCAGATGTTGCTGTTATTGTCTGCTGATGTTTTGCTGGCATAAAAGTTTCCAAGTTTTCCATCAATATAGTGTATGGTTCATACCTGGTAGGCCACTTAAAGCAGAGGGGCTGATGGAGAAAAGTCACTCTATTTAATTACACACACTGCTTATGCAGAGTACATCATGTGAAATGCCAGGCTGGATGAACCTCAAGCTAGAATCAAGATTGCCAGGAGAAATATCAATAATCTTAGATACGCAGATGACACCCTGAGAGAGGTAAAAAGGAGAGCAAGAAACAATTCTTACCCTCATGAATATATCTAATGTTAAATATATTTATGCTTGTAGACAAATAGTGCATATTTTAACATAGGAAGACAATTTAGTGTTTTTTGTTTGCATGTGGTATAGGATTGACATTTAATTGCCTTAGACTGCAGCATTAAGAAAGGTTGATGAATGATTATTTTTCTTATATTTTGGAACATATAGCATCTCCTTACTCTTCCTTTGCTCAAGTACCAGAGCCATTAAATATAGCACTAAAAGTTGCATGATAGAAATGGGTGGGTTTTACTGAAACAGATCAAATGTATGAGTTGTTGAATTGGAATTTTATGTATTTTTTAAAGATTCTTTGACATCCATTTTCTGTGAATCTCTTTTCCCCTTAATATTGAAAGTACTCAGAAGAAAATCCTACCTCTCAAGTTTTATACTTTGCTGAAGCCCACATGGTTTTTCAGAGTTCCTTTCAGTTACCCATGTTATAAGAGTGATATTTTTAACTTCAAACTCTTGGTGATTATTTTTATTTCTCAGGAAAATCCTTTTATCCACCCTTCTATCCTGCTCACCAGCAGAGAGAAAACAGCACCTTATAAGTCTTTCTTTCCTCCTACGGCATGTTTTATAATGCCAGTGCTCTTCACTTCAGCTCAGCTTCCAAATTTAATTCATTTGTTAGGCCTATTTTTACCTTGAGACATGAAATCTGAATGTGTTGCTAAACTATCAGAGAAAGTGCTTTTCTTTCTGCCTTCCATCTAAGGCAATGTGTGCTTTCCTAAATGGTATTATTTATAGCTGTGGGCTGTGAAAATGAAGCACAGACACGCTGCCTACATCCCCTGTCACACTTGTTTTTTTTTTTTTGGTTAGAGTAGTTAGTCATTAGTACTGAATTGTTTGGTCACGAGCAGGGAGAGTGAAAATGTAAAATTAAATACCTTTCATTTTCATGGTTCTGGTGTGAAATCTATGGGGGAAATCCCTGAGTGGAGTAACCAGACTATAGGGTTGCAGGTACATGGTGTTAACTCAGCATCTCTTGCCTCATCTCTTCTGTTCTATAAGTCTGTATTTGTGAATTTGTTAGTCAGGATAGGCTAGTTTATGTTGCAGTAACAAGCAAGCCTTGCCCCACCCCCAACCTCAGGGATTTATAGGCTGATTTATTTTCTTATTGGCTCAGTAGTAAAGAATCCACCTGCAATGGAGGATATGCACATCTGATCCCTGGGTTGGAAACATCCCCTGGAGAAGGAAACAGCAATCCACTCCAGTATTCTTGCCTGGAAAAGTCAGTGGACAGAGGAGCCTGGTGGGCTATAGACCACAAGAGAGTCGGACATGCCTGAGCAACTAAACAAAACCAAACCATCTTCACCGTGTCCTTTCCATGTTGGCCATTGTGCCACATCCTGTCATCTGATGGAGCAGGCTTTACCTGGACCCCTTGGTGGTTGTAGCAGGGGGAAAAGAAACACGAACAGTTTGCCAGTGACACCTGGTCATTTCTGTTTACATTTCATTGGTTAAAACAGGTCACGTGAGCACTTCTGAGTCCATCAGAGCAGGGATATGCAATCTTCCTTCAGGGAGGGATGCTGCAGAGAGGGCCCCAGAATATTTGGTGAATGAACTATCACAGTGGGGAGTCACTGACTTTGGTTTGATAGTAGTCAATAGAAAGTAAGAACTTTCTAGGTGAGGACTGAATCTTGAGATTGAGCTTGGCAAAGAACTAGTACCTTTTTTTTTAACTTTTGTTTTTTCTGGGGTGCTAGAAATAAGATAGAAGTCCTCATTGCTTAGAACACTAGGCTCTTGAAGGCCACTTTCTAATGTATTAACATATATGTTGTATCTATATTCATTGTGTTTGTTGTCTGATTTACTCAGCTAAAAAATAACTTCAAACTGTGGCATTTTTATGACTATCATTTTGTCCTTGTCTGTGTCTTCAGGTTCATCTTTCACCACACTCCTGCTTTGGACTCTAGGCTCTGGCTGCAATGAAGTATTTGCTGTTCTAGAACTTTCTTTGGAATGCCTTTAGCCTTGCCTTGTCTGGCTCACTCCTCTCATCCTGTAGGGCTTAAAGTCAGTATCACATTTCCTAGTCTTGGTTAGGTGCCTCTTTGCTCTAATAGAAGGTTGCCCATATTTATTGTTGCCATAACATTTATCCTGTGGAAGTATGTTATTGTTCATCAGTTTTTCTCATTGTGTGTGATTTGTCATTGTCTTGGGAGGCCCACAACTGCAGCCTAAATACCCATCACTCTCCTCCATTGACCCTGACGCTCCAGCCACACTGGTCACCTTTCTTCCAGGCACTTTTAGTGTCTTCTCACCATCCATTCCTGTTGCCTGTTCTCTCTTATCTTCAAATACTGGCTCTTTTTTACCATTCTGGTTTCAGCTTCCTTAGAGATGACTTTCTCAAGTACTGAATCTGTAGTATCCACCGGACTCTGGCTATCATAGGCTATCTTTGCACGCTCCTTATCATTGTCTGGTACTTTTCTCATTCTTTCATTGGTTTTTCATCTGCCTCCCTCCATTAGAATATACTCTAAGAGAGCAGAAACTTTCAGTTCTGTTTATATCCGTGCTACTGAGGATTGTGCCAGTATTACTGCTAGTGAGTGAGTGAAGTCGCTCAGTCGTGTCCGACTCTTTGTGACCTCATGGTCTGTAGGCTACCAGGCTCCTCCGTCCATGGGATTTTGCAGGCGAGAGTACTAGACTGGGTTGCCATTTCCTTCTCCAGAGAACCTTCCCGACCCAGAGATCAAACCTGGGTCTCCCACTTCGTAGGCAGATGCTTTACCGTCTGAGTCACCAGAGAAATCCATATTACTGCTACGTAGTCAATAAATAACTTTTGACTTTTTAATGAATTAATGACATTATAGTAGTTCTTCAAGAATCAAAGTTAAAGCTTTTATTATTGTTAAGCATTCAATATATATTTAATAATTTTAAAATAAATTAGTAAAACTCCAGAGTTCTCCAAAATCCATTGGAAATCTCATCCTCCATTGATAATTTCCACTCACATTATCAGTCTTTCATAATACTTAGCATTTTTTAATCTAGTTATAATATCTCTCATTTTCTTTCTATTGGTATATGTTATGCCCCTGATGATAACAGTATCTTTGACTTTAATTCCCCCTTCGACACAACAAAAATTTGGAAAAAGTATATTTTGGGGTAGGTTTTACCTTTTGTGTGTGTGTGACGTGTCTCTAGTTTATTTATTTTTAAAAAATATAAATTTATTTATTTTAATTGGAGACTAATTACTTTACACTATTGTATTGGTTTTGCCATACATCAACATGAATCCATCACGGGTGTACATGTGTTCCCCATCCCGAACCCCCCTCCCACGTCCTTCCCTGTACCATCCCTCTGGGTCATCCCAGTGCACCAGCCCCGAGCATCCTGTATCATGCATTGAACCTGGACTGGTGATTCGTTTCATATTTGAAATTATACATGTTTCAATGCCGTTCTCCCAAATCATCCCACCCTTTCCCTCTCCCACAGAGTCTAAAAGACTGTCAGTGAGTTGTGTAAGAAGACTTTGTTAGGCAAGTATTATTGTCACAGATTACTCATATTAAAAGTGAATTTATCAAGAGTAAAAGACTCCTAAAAGATCTTCAATCACTCAGACCAAATTTTCATGACCTTTTATGACTTAAGCCGAGAGAATTAATTTCTGTGACTCTATGGAAATTGTTTGAGATGA
The DNA here is from genome assembly GCF_042477335.2 of Ovis canadensis. NCBI lineage: Eukaryota > Metazoa > Chordata > Mammalia > Artiodactyla > Bovidae > Ovis > Ovis canadensis. Next base: position 131,358,219 of record NC_091247.1, on the reverse strand, counting down.
ACTATTAAGAAAATGCCATATGATTTGGAATCATTGAAGATTTTTCCATGATTGTGTTCAAGTATAATTTCTTACTCTTGCAAATGAAACATGTATCAGATTTTGATTTTAATACATTTCCACTTCACTAACAAGGTATATGACCTCAGACAAGTTAGTGACTTCTATGTGGCTTGACTTCTTCATCTCTAGGTAGGAGATAATAATATTGATCTCTCAGAGTTAAGAGAATTAAATATATTAATACATGTGAACACTTAAAATATTGTCAAGAAAGAAGAAGGTGTTATATCATTGTCGGCTATCATTATTATTATTTTTAATAATCTAATTTAAAATCAGCAGTGAACTTCTAAGAGATGTTTAAAATTTAAGTATTCAATAGGTTGGACTTCCCTGGTGGTCCAGTGGCTAAGTCTCCAATCTCCCAATGCAGGCAAGGGGCACAAGTTTTATCTTTGTTTGGTTGGTGAACGAAAATCCCACATGACTCATGGTGCAGCTAAAAAAACTAATACGTTGGTTCAGCCTTTAAGGCTCTGTCAAAGCTGTGCCATCTCTACTCTTGCAAGTTTACTAGTAAAATTTATCTTCAGAGATTCTAGAATATAGTTTATGAAGTCTGAGTCAGTGGGGCTCAAACTGGGTTCTGTGGTCTCCTGCTAAGGTCACCGTGAGGTGATTGGAGTGGGGAGGAGCAAGAAACGAAGTGTGTGAGATTTACCCCTCCACCAACGCTGCTCTTTTTCTTGCTCATTCTAGCTCCAGAAGAGTAACTTTTCCTGATTTAAAAGGTAGGATTTGCACAACATTTTTGGAGTCTGTGCCTCCAAAAAAGAAGTGAGAGGTTTGAACACTATTGGTCTGGGGCAGTAGAGTTAATTGCTTGGGAGCTGGAGATGAAGAAGGGCAGAAATGAAGACCTCGCTTGGCTCTAAGGTGGCCCCAGGATGCAAATACATCATTTGAGAAGGTGCCAGCATTGTCCTCATCTGCTCTACTTTGTGCTTTCCCTCATGCCCTTGCCCCAGCGTTTGACCAACACCTAGCATTTGATACATTCATTACCTTGATCTTAGCCTTATCTTTCATACCAGGGAGATCAATATATTTTATTTTGTGCTATAAATATCACAACCTCTGTGTACCCCAACCAGATTGATGTCCAAATACCTAGTGTTCATGTTGATGAACAACCTTAGGTTAACTGTTTAGCATGAAGAACAAACAAAATATTAATAAAATGTTACATGTTTTAACTGGTTGTTATATGGTCATGTAGAAAGACGAGCTGGTTGGATGGCATCGCTGATTCAATGGACATGAGTTTGGATGAACTCTGGGAGTTGGTGATGGACAGGGAGGCCTGGTGTGCTGTGATTCATGGGGTCGCAAAGAGTCAGACACGACTGAGAGACTGAACTGAACTGAACTAAAACAGAAAAACATCCTTCTTTGACGTGGTGAATCCATCCTTTCTCTGATGCAGATCAATATGTAGGGAGACCAAAACCAAGAATTACAAGAATGTTCTGGAGGAGTTTTTCAGGAATTTATCTTATCAAGGGCAAGCACTGGCCTGAGTAAGCTTGCTGCTGCTGCTGCTAAGTTGCTTCAGACATGTCCGACTCTGTGCAACCACATAGACAGCAGCCCACCAGGCTCCCCTGTCCCTGGGATTCTCCAGGCAAGAACACTGGAGTGGGTTGCCATTTCCTTCTCCAATGCATGAAAGTGAAAAGTGAAAGTGAAGTCGCTCAGTTGAGCCCGACTCTTAGCGACCCCATGGACTGCAGCCTACCAGGCTCCTCTGTCCGTGGAGCCAAGAGTACTGCCTTCTCCAGATTAAGCTTGAAAACATTGCATTATTATGTTATATTTTAGTCATATCCTATCCTTCCATTTTGATCCCTCTACTTTGACTGCTCTTATGTGTTGACCTGTTTCTTTCTTCACATGTTTCTTTTTGTCTCCCTTTTCTTTATTCTTTCTTGCCTTCCTCTTTCACCTGTTTTTTCTTTCATTCACTCATTTTCTTTTCCTTTCCTGAACTCTTTCCCTTCCCTTTTTTTTAAAAAAATTATTTACTTACAGTTTTCATATGGGTTAATTGAGAAATAATAACATTTGCATTAAATGTTACTGGTACAAATAATCTCCATGGAATAAAACTGACAATGTCTTTCACTGCACATGGTAAAAATTGTCATTGATTAAAATTAATAGAAGAATAAGACCTTAACAATATTTAGATTTGCAAACTCTCATCCAGAAATGTTGAACTTGGTAGATATAATGGTGACAAAAGAAAAACTCACAAAGATGGAAAGAAATCAATAAAAATTGATGTGACAAAAACCTTGTTGATGAATGAAATTATGATTTTATAATTTAGGTGGAAAACAACTAATGTCAATGAAGTGATCTCAGTTAAATAAAGAACAAAATTGAAAAAAAATGAAAATGGTTACAGTACTATTTTGATCAAGAAATAAATTGGCTCAGTGGGTGTTTGTCTGGGCCATAATTTCTTTCTTTCTTTTTTTGCTGGATTTCACAGCATGCAGGATCTTAGTTCCCCAACCAGGGATTGAACCCATGCCCCCTACAATGGGAGTGTGGAGCCCTAGCCATTGGACCACTCAAGAACTCTCTGGGACCCAATTTCTTGAAGATGTTTTCAATATTGGCCTAATCTGATCAAAATGTTTGTGCTATAAAATATCCTCAGGGTCAAAATTTCTTTAGAGACAAAAGTAGCTGGGTCAAAACTGTGAGGTTGAAATGTCCTATAAAATAGCAATTTATTTTGTAGAATTTTCCATGTCTCATTTGTCTGTGATATCTCAATGACTGCATATTCCATTCTGTGAAAATGCAATACTTTATTTAACTAGTCTTCTATTACTGTCAGTCAGTTCAGTCATGCCTGACTCCTTGCGACCCCATGAATTGCAGCACTCCAGGCCTCCCTGTCCATCACCATCGCCCGGAGTTCACTCAGACTCACGTCCATCGAGTCAGTGATGCCATCCAGCCATCTCATCCTCTGCCGTCCCCTTCTCCTCCTGCCCCCAATCCCTCCCAGCATCAGAGTCTTTTCCAATGAGTCAACTCTTCGCATGAGGTGGCCAAGGTACTGGAGTTTCAACTTTAGCATCATTCCTTCCAAAGAAATCCCAGGGCTGATCTCCTTCAGAATGGACTGATTGGATCTCCTTGCAGTCCAAGGTAGATTGCTTTAAACTTTTTGCTATGACAACTCTTATGAACAATAGGGATGGGTGGCACACTTTTCGTAAGAGCACCATTTCTTGAATCTAATTCTGCATGGATTTCAGAGTTAGATTTGCATGAAAAACTGCTGTGAAGGAAGAGATTCTTGCTCTTTCTTTTTTCCTTCATTCAAGTTCTGGTTATCTTGCATTGACGATTATGAAATAAGAGACTTTCAGATTAAATTAAAACTTTTAAACTTCCAGCGTTGCCTGAAACTGTGATAGAATATGAGACAGCATCTGATCTTGACTTTTGAAACAAGTAAATTCAAAATATCTCAATTCAAATAGCTCAAAAACAGCATGAAAAGATTGAAATGTCATATAGGAGCTGCTAGGATTTAATCAGTCAGAATTTATTTGACTTGTTCTTATTCCAGTGCTATTTGCAGTCAAAGGTAAATATAATTTTGGTTCTCTTTTTGAAACCACAAGCAGAACCAACTGTAGTTTCTCTAAGAGGCTAGAAGAAATGGATTGGGGATAAACTAATTTCATACTCATTGCTTAGCATAGTAAATACAATTCATGAATAATCATTGAATGAATGAATTAATGAATGTTAATGAAAATGAATTCTAATTTCATACTTTGTGACAAGCAAGATATTTACAAAGTCTAGCACCTAGCCTATAGTGCTGCAAATTCTGGTATTCAACATTGATTCTTGCCAGATGAATGAAGAAACAAATACACACTTCTACTGCCTTGGACATCACTGAGTGTTTAAAAAGGATCTGAGACCAATATGATCACCTTGTAGCTCTGGTTACATTGAATGGCCAATGGCATGGACTTGGGCTTATGGTGAATTTGTGCGGCTGGTGACGAAGGCTGTGAATGAATGCTAAATGGGGAAGTTAGTTTGCCTTGTAGAAATAATCACTGTGTGTATATCATCTTCAAGTGCTAGGCCCTCTCATTTTGTACATGAAAGAAGCAGAGGCTGAGAAAGTTAAAATGAACAGATAAAAGGAACAAAAACTCTGTTTCAAGGTCGCACAGGCAGAGATTTAGCTGAGATATCTACCTAGTTCTTTATGATCGCAAAGCCTGTGAACCCCTCTACACCCAGTCTCTCCCTCAAGTTTATAATCCAATAATATTTCTTAAAAATGCTCCCACAGAAAGATGGATGGACCTAGAAATTGTTATGCTGAGTGAAGTAAATCAGACAGAGAAGAGATATCGTATGACATCCCTTAAATGTGGAATCAAAGAAGAAATGATACAAATGAACTTACAAAACAGAAAGAGACTCAGACTGTTGCCTGTACCTACTGCTATGTTTAAAACGGGTAACCAACAAGGACCTACTGTATATAGCACATGGAACTCTGTTCAATGTTATGTGGCAGCCTGGATGGGAGGGGAGTTTAGGGCAGAATAGATGCATGAATCCCTGTATTGTTCACCTGAAACTATCACTGCATTGTTAATCGGCTATATCCCAATACAAAATAAAAAGTTTCAAAAAACAAAATAACTGAAAAAAAAAAAAAAAGCACTCATACTTCTAGTACCCAGGGAGAGTTGCTCCTATTTTCTGGAATTTTAGGAATCCTATCCGAGTTCAGAAAAAGATACTTGGGACTATACTTTCAGTTCCTTATTGCAGTTTCCTTTATTTTTTTTCTTTTCACAAAATATTTGAATATTTCTTCATGATATTAAGTATCCTTCACCATACACTTCAGTGGCAACTTCCCCCACCAAAACTCCAAGTAAATTTTAAAGGTCTTTGGGGGGAGAGACTTAAAAAAAAATACATCTATCACAGTGTTTAGGGTAACATTTGACATAAAAGAGGTAACGATAATTATTACAGCTGTGTCTATTTTGTGCTAGGCCTCGGGCAAGTTGTAAAGTGGATTAATTCGTTTAGCATTTGTAAAAGATCTGTGAGGTAATATTATCAGGATCCCTTTTCCATATGATGAGAGTGTCTAGGTCACTTAGGATTAGTAAGTGGTGGAGGCAGGTTCAAACATGGCCAGTCTGACTCTGAAATCCATGCTTCTAAACACCATGCTCATCTACCTAAAACAGACACACAATGAATACTTGTTAACTCTAGGAAACAGAGAGTAAAGGTAATTAGGAGTATGCCTTGACATTTCTTATGTGCAAAAAGCCCAGAGTTCATCCTGATTAGTGAACTGCCTGAATTCTGGATTCTTCTGCTAGGCTTTTTAAATTTAAAAAAATCCATCCTTATTTCTCCCAATTTCTAGTTGAACTTTTGATCCATGAGATGGAATGCATGACCATCCCATGTCTATTCCCACTTTTTTATTTTATTTTTCCTAAACTTAAATAAATAAGTTTTATTTATTTTGGGCTGTGCTGAGTCTTCACTACTGGGCGCGGGCTTTCTCTAGTTGCAGACAGTAGGGGCTACTCTTCACTGCAGTGAGCGGGCTTCTCATTGCTGTGGCTTCGCTTGTTCCAGAGCACAGGCTCTGGGAGAGAGGGCTAAACAGCTGTTGTGCAGGGCTTAGTTGCTCCATGGTGTGTGGAATCTTCCTGGACCAGGGGTCAAACCTGTGTCCCCTGTATTGGCAGGTGAATTCTTAACCACTGGACCAGCAGGTAAGTCCCTCGTTTTTGGGTAGCCAAATCTTGGCTCTATCCAAATTCTCTCCACTATTGCAAGCTTAGCTTAGTTCTTGGGTCCTCCACAAAACATCTCCTGTATCTTCAGACCTTGCTTCCGATCTCTCTTCTTTGGCCTCTTCTCTAATGCTAAAGATTTTGTCTTATTTCTGTTTATCTTTCTTAATGTCTCAGAAAAAATGATTCATGGAAGATAGGAAATCAATCTTCTTTTGTTGAGTAAGGATATGCCCAAATGAATAAATAAGACTTATACTCTTTGCAACTGATTCCCAGCTGCAGTAGTCTTAGCTCTGTAAATAGACTATAAGCTATAACTAAGCACTAAGGAAATAAAAGCACATAAATAGGAAATAGCAGGAAAAATACAGTAGAAATCAAGTAACAGTTACTTCAAAGTATTAAACTTATCAGACACAGGCTGAAAAAAAGGCAAAGAAGAATCAACTTTGACCATTTCTCCATTCTCCAAGTGCCTGAAACAGTATGTGCTGTGTTTGTTGCAGCTCAGCTTGGAGTATGTACGTGATGGAGAAGATGGTCAACTTTTTTTTTTTAATCTCTTTGCCTCATTGGTTTCAGAGATTAAGACTTATTTTGCCCTTTTATCAGTTGCACTGTCTTATTTATTTGTATTTCCTATTTGCTTGTTAAGGCTACTTATTAAGGAATTGTTTTGAATGAATCATTATTTTCAGGGTTAGCAACATTAAGTAATTTTCTTCATTTTAACCATTAATTTTAATAATTTAACTGTAGATTCTTTTGGATTTCCTATTCATGTAATCATATTGTCTGAGAATAATGACAACTATACTTTTTCCTTTTTATTCTTAAAGCGTCCACAAAAGTGGTGAGAGGAGGTATCATTGTCTTATGCCTTGCCTCAAATGGAAAGCTTTTATATTGTATCATTAAGGAGGAATTCTCAAATCCTTGGTTTGGTGTTTTCAATCATTATCCTTTACATGTTGCTTCTGTCCCAGTTGGTCTTTATTTTTCATGAATCCTATTATATGGTAGAGTTTCTCACTGCATCAGCTGAGTGTCTTTCTATCCTTTTATGTTTCATTTTATTCTGAATGTTTCTTTTGATCTAACCCTCACTTCACAAATTTCCTCTTCAACTCATTTAATCTGTTGTTAAACTCATCCATTGTATTCTTAATTTCAATTACTGTATTTTTCAACAAAGTTTTTGAGCTTTTATGTGGCTCTTTTATTACTAGTGTTCCAGTTCCCTGTTGAATTTCTCAATCTTGGTTTTTATCTTCATCAACAATGTAAAATAGCAAAATATTACACTTTAAAGTCTGTATTTGATAAGTCTAATACCTCATGCGAAGAGTTGACTCATTGGAAAAGACTTTGATGCTGGGAGGGATTGGGGGCAGGAGGAGAAGAGGACGACCGAGGATGAGATGGCTGGATGGCATCACTGACTCGATGGACGCAAGTCTGAGTGAACTCCGGGAGTTGGTGATGGACAGGGAGGCCTAGGGTGCTGCGATTCATGGGGTTGCAAAGAGTCGGACACGACTGAGCGACTGAACTGAACTGCACTGAACCGAATACCTGAAAGTAACTGCTGTTTGATTATTGTCTATTTATTCTGCTGTTTCCAGTTTATATAATTTTATTTCTCTTGTTCCTGGTTATTTTTTGTTGTGTTTAGTACATTGTGCACAACTGTTTAGAAATAATCTGAGGTCTAGGATAATCTTACCTTTTTTTAAAAGAGAATTAACATTTGCTCTGCGAAGCTTCTGACTGTGTTTGTGATATGCTAATTTTCACATGTAGAGATGTTGTCAAGGTGTCCTACAATCTTTTAAAAGCCTGTCTATTCTGAGTTCATCCTTACGACATGATGTTCAGGTCTCAACAGAGATCAAAGAGTGAGCCCTCCTTCTTGGTGGACTCTGGCCCCAAACTGTGTCCCCCTAACTCTGGCAGATTGTCAAAAGTACTCTGGCTCAATTTCTCAGCTTCTCAGCCACTTTATCTGGAATTGGCACAAGTCTCCAAGGGGAAAAGTGGCCCCAAATAGAAAAGGTTTCTTTCTGAGTTTCTGCCTTTTCCTGGATCTCTGTCCTTTTTTTAATGCTCCTTTGGCTCTTCAGCGCTTTCAAATAGAAGTATTTATGCTGTAGAACTTGCCCTCATTATGTAGTCTGCTATTACTGGAATCAAGATGTCTCTGTGTTCTTGACTTTTGATTATAAATTTTTTGTGCTCCACTCTCTATACTGTTTGAAGGAGAGAATCCTTTGAAATTTATGCTTTATTTTTTTATTTTAGCACTGTGAAGTAAGTTGCTTGGATATCTAAAACCCTAGCTACCTAAAGTGGACAAAATGTTGAGGGTTTGCTGTAGAGGTCACTGGACATGTTCACACGTACTGAAAATATAGCTGGAAAAACTAGTTATAAGACAAGTGTTGAAAATAGGCTATTGAAAAGAAAATGTCCTGTCATATTTGATTTTTCTGTATCATGAAAATATTTTGTCGCTTTTCATTCCAAAACAGGTGTATCAATGTTGGTTTTTCTGCTTAGAAAAAGATTATACTATCATGATATTTCTATTCCTTAGCGTAGAAATAACATATCGTAGCTAATTAATGAAAGAAAAAGAGCAAATTGATTTAGAGACAAATTTGTGTTTGACTCTTTGTGACCCCATGGACTGTAGCCTGCCAGGCTCCTCTGTCCATGGGGATTCTCCAGCAACAATACTGGAGTCGATTGCCATGCCCTCCTTCAGGGGATCTTCCAAACCCAGGTATTGAACCCAGGTCTCCTGCACCGCAGGAAGATTTTTTATGTCTGAGCCACCAGGGAAGCAAACAAAGAGGTCTGAACAGGGACTTGAACCCTGGACCCTCAGATTAAAAGTCTGATGCTCTACTGACTGAGCTATCTGGGCATTAGAGATACCAAAGGAACATTTCATGCAAAGATGGGCAAAATAAAGGACAGAAATGGTATGGACCTAACAGAGGCAAAACATATTTAAGAAGAGGTGGCAAGCATACACAGAACTATACAAAAAAGATCTTAATGGCCCAGATTACCACGATGGTGTGCTCACTCACTTAGAGCCAGACATCTTGGAGTGAGAAGCCAAGTGGGCCATAGAAAGCATCACTATGAACAAAGCTAGTGGAGGTGATGGAATTCCAGTTGAGCTATTTCAAATCCTAAAAGATGATGCTGTGAAAGTGCTGCATTCAATACGCCAGCAAATTTGGAAAACCCAGCAGTGGCCACAGGACTGGAAAAGATCAGTTTTTACTCCAATCCCAAAGAAAGGCAATGCCAAAGAATGAGCAAACTACCACACAATAGAACTCATCTCACATGCTAGTAATGCTCAAAATTCTCCAAGCTAGGTTTCAACAGTACGTGAACTGAGAACTTCCAGATGTTCAAGCTGGTTTTAGAAAAAGCAGAGGAACCAGAGATCAAATTGGCAACATCCGTTGGATCATAGAAAAAGCAAGAGAATTAGAGAAAAATATTTGTTTATTTGACTACAACTAAAGACTTTGACTGTGTGGGTCACCTCAAACTGTGGAAAATTCTTAAAGAGATGGGAATACCAGACTGCCTTACCTGCCTCTGGAGAAATCTGTATACATGTCAAGAACAAACAGTTAGAACCAGACATGGAACAATGGACTGGTTCCAAATTGGGAAAGGAGTACGTCAAGACTGTATGTTGTCACCCTGCTTATTTAACTTACATGCAGAGTACATCATGCAAAGGTACTGGAAGAAGCACACGCTGGAATCAAGATTGCAGGGAGAAATATCAATAACCTCAGATATGCAGATAACACCATCCTAATGGCAGAAAGTAAAGTGGAACTAAAGAGTCTCTTGATGAAAGTGAAAGAGGAGAGTGAAAAAGCTGGCTTAAAACTCAACATTCAGAAAACTAAGATCATGACATCTGGTCTCATCACTTCATGGCAAATAGATGGGGAAACAATGGAAACAGTGACAGACTTTATTTTCTTGGGCTCCAAAATCACTGATATGGTGAGTGCAGCCATGAAATTAAAAGATGCTTGCTCCTTGGAAGGAAAGCTATGACCAACGTAGACAGCATATTAAAAAGCAGAGACATCACTTTGCCAACAAAGGTCCATACAGTCAAAGGCATGGTTTTTCCAGTGGTCACGTATGGATGTGAGAGATGGACCAAGAGGGCTGAGTGCCAAAGAATTGATACTTTCAAACTGTGGTGCTGGAGAAGACTCTTGAAAGTCCCTTGGACAGTAAGGAGATCAAACCAATCAATCCTAAAGGAAACCAGCCCTGAATATTCATTGGAAGGACTGATGATGGAGCTGAAGCTCCAATACTTTGTCCACTTGATGTGAAGATCTGACTCATTGGAAAAGACCCTGATGCTGGAAAGGATTGAGGGCAGGAGGAGAAGGGGACGACAGAGGATGAGATGGTTGGATGGCATCACCAACTTGATGGACATGAGTTTGAGCAAGCTCTGGGAATTGGTGATGGACAGGGAAGCCTGGCGTACTGCAGTCCATGGGGTCACAGAGAGTTGGACATGAATGAGCGAGTAAACTGAACTTGGGCTTCATAGTTCCTTTGGATTCTTTAAAATAACAGTGAGTGGAGAAAAAAATATTTAAACATTTCTTTGAAAGTTACTTTTTAAGGTTTTTATCAGAAATAATTATGGACAAGATTTATGCCAGATAGAAAGGTATCTGGCTAAGTGAGAGATACATTAAAAACAAATATAAATATTGAAAGTGAAAAAAATTGACTGAATTCTTCATTTGGACTAATAATATATTTTTGTTTCCAGTTATAAAGAATGGATATAGATGAGGTTCTATCAAATACCATTCAAGATATATCTGCCAGAGTGATTTTCTTTTTAAAATAACTCAATTAAAATCAACCTTAAAATGGTTATCAATTGCACCTAGAAACAAAAACTCAAACATCACATGACTTAAAAGAAATTATCTAAATTCTATGATTTGACCTCCACTCTCTCTCCCCTCCTTCACTGGACTCTATTATTGCCTGACTCTTTTTGTATTCCTTCAACATACCAAGATGGTTTCTACCATAAATTTTTGCTGATGTTGGTCCCTTTACCTAGAAGCTTAGCTTTTGTCTTAGCTTGCCTTGTTTTTGTTGCCCAGGTTACAATGTAAATTCCTCAATGAGAATGTATCTCACAAATGGTTTAAATTAACCTCCCCTTATCTAGGTTGATCATAACTTTTCTTCCAAGGAGTGTCTTTTAATTTCATGGCTGCAGTCACCATCTGCAGTGATTTTGGAGCCCCAAAAAATAAAGTCTGACGCTGTTTCCACTGTTTCCCCATCTATTTCCCATGAAGTGATGGGACCGGATGCCATGATCTTTGTTTTCTGAATGTTGAGCTTTAAGCCGACTTTTTCAGTCTCCTGTTTTACTTTCAGCAAGAGGCTTTTGAGTTCCTCTTCACTTTCTGCCATAAGGGTGGTGTCATCTGCATATCTAAGGTTATTGATATTTCTCCCGGCAATCTTGATTTCAGCTTTTGTTTCTTCCAGTCCAGTGTTTCTCATGATGTACTCTGCATATAAGTTAAATAAGCAGGGTGACAACATACAGCCTTGACGTACTCCTTTTCCTATTTGGAACCAGTCTGTTGTTCCATGTCCAGTTCTAACTGTTGCTTCCTGACCTACATACAGATTTCTCAAGAGGCAGGTCAGGCTGGTATCTCTCTCAGAATTTTCCACAGTTCATTGTAATCCCCACAGCCAAAGGCTTTGGCATAGTCAATAAGCAGAAACATTACTTTGCTGACTAAGGTCCATCTAGTCAAGGCTATGGTTTTTCCAGTAGTCATGTATGGATGTGAGAGTTGGACTGTGAAGAAGGCTGAGCACCAAAGAATTGATGCTTTTGAACTGTGGTGTTGGAGAAGACTCTTGAGAGTCCCTTGGACTGCAAGGAGATCCAACCAGTCCATTCTGAAGGAGTTCGGCCCTGGGATTTCTTTGGAAGGAATGATGCTAAAGCTGAAACTCCAGTACCTTGGCCACCTCATGTGAAGAGTTGACTCATTGGAAAAGACTTTGATGCTGGGAGGGATTGGGGGCAGGAGGAGAAGGGGACAACAGAGGATGAGATGGCTGGATGGCATCACTGACTCGATGGACGTGAGTCTGAGTGAACTCCGGGAGCTGGTGATGGACAGGGAGGCCTGGCATGCTGCGATTCGTGGGGTCCCAAAGAGTCGGACACGACTGAGCGACTGAACTGAACTATCTCTGCTGCCTCTGGTTCAATCCCTTTCAATCAGATTATTTCATTTTCTTCAAAGCATGTGTATTATCTGCAATCATCCTTTTTGTTTTCTTGATGTTCTATGTCCTCTTTAGAAAATAGGCCACTTCCAGGAGTCTAGAACAGCATCTTTCACACAGTGGGTCTTGAAAATAACTCTTGATGAGCTTTCAAACGTGATATTTGAAAGGTTGTTGAAGAATACGTCAGTTACTTTAATAGAACATTTCATTTGCTGGATCAGCAAATTTTATGTCTGAAAAATTCTAGCCTAAAGAAGTCTGGCCTAAAGGGTATTAAATGTCTATCTTAAAAATGAAGACCATTCCTCAGTGTTCAAATTTGACCAGAAGATTGATCTATCCATCTATTCATCTATTTCCCTCCATCTATCTATTTTGTGTATGACATTTAGGAGACATATATATTCATATGGAAGAACGAGATCATACATACTCTGAAGAAGAAATTTGGAAGTGAATCTCATTAAAAATATTTTCTGAACAGTCTTTGCCCTCTGTCAAGCAACTAATGACGTATTTCTGATTAATTTTAAATAGTAACGTTTCTACTAGGTAAAAGGCATCCCCTAACCCTCATCCCCCAGTACTGCACATACACATGGGCACGTTCTCTCAGGATTGGGATGGTATTCAGAGGAAAAAATACTGGTGCTAAGATGATAATGAAATTTCTAGTTACCATGGCTACCTTTAATCAAATTCTATATGTATGGGAGTTCCTACATCTAGCTAAAAATGTGTAATGATATTCATCTGGCATGGAGTTTGACTAATAATTAAATCCAGTTATATTAAAAATCTACCACTATCTATCAAATGAAGATTTAGTCTTCACCTGTGTCAGGCAGAATTCAATAAAATGGCCTCTGAGCATCTTCTTTATAATCCCTAACTCTTGCCTGTGAGTGTGATGGATTTCATTCCTGTCATTAGGTTACATTATGTATTATAACAAAATTGAAGGGATTTGCAAATGCAATGAAAGTTCCACATTAATTGACTTCAGTTACTTGATAAGATTATCCGGGGTGGGTCTGATCTGATCAGATGGGCAGCCCCATATTCAGAGCCTGATATGAACAAGGACCATGGCCACATCAAACACTTCAGGAACATGAGTAGCACACAAATTGATTCGCTTTAATTTCACAGTATTAGTGAAATAAATCCTCCCAGAAAAATGAAGAATTCTTTATAATTTGATAATTCCTTCCTAATTTTCTTGTTTAAAATTTATATTTTTGCATATACCATTCCTTCAAAACAACGATCCCTCAGGTTTTTTTTATATCAATTACAGTCTGCCAGTGTCCTTCGAATGCAGTAAGGCCTCTTTAACTCTTATGTGGTAAGGACCAGACGACACAGCTCCACAGACCTGGGGCCTGCAAAATAGTAGACTAGGCCAAAATCCAGTAGGCTGAAGATCAGTATGAATTTTTTTTGGAATGGTAAATGTCTTGATGGCAAGAGTCTTGAAACTGTTCTGCTGACAAACTCACATATTTGCATAAGAGACAGCAGGAGGTGGATGTAGTACTAGCCATTAGGTTCTATTATGTTTAAAAGGAACATTAATTCCATTGTTTCTGGCTTAAAAGTGAACTTATATTCACACTGCATGCTGAGATTCCATCCAATGCTCCAAAACACCCACATTCATTAAGTACTTTATTGCCTTCTATTCATTTCATCCCTTTCCTAAACCACGGGCTCACTCCACAGTCATCTCCCTACCCTGCCTTGTTCATCCTTAAGAAGGGGCTCATTTCCCTTCCTTTGTGTGTTTTCTTTGCTGATTCCTAATTATTTTACTGCATTAGTCGAAGCTGTTAGCAAAATCGCTTCAAGAACAAATTTCGTAAGAGTGACAGATTTTGATTTTCATATAAAATTATAAACCCGTGTCCATGGAAACAGAAAGGAAAGCAAAACCTGATATTCCCTTCCTTTTTATCTTGCCGAGTGGCACAATGAAAAATAACCACAGTGGAAATAGCTGAGAACAATTATGTGTTGTAGCAAATCCAATATCCCAGGTGTCAGGAAGGCATGGCTCCATAGCCTGCAGATTTTGGTCTGTTGCTAAGGAGGTTCACTTACCATGTTTCAGCCACTAGAAATCCCGATGTGTGATTCTGATCTTTTATAAACCTGAAAGCAACAGAATGTTAGGTTTTGAGAAATAATTTGGAAATTGTTTGGATAGGATTACTATGACAGTTTTGAAATGACGGAGGTGTATTTACCTGTGAATACTTTCCTGGTATTCGTCAGTATACTACTGTGATGGCTGTGGAAATTTGCCATTGACATCTCCTTCAAGAGAGCCTGCTGGTGGAGCATAGTTGATGGAGACCGTCAGCTGCCCTCCTTTAGAATCCATCCCAGTGGCCCCTTTCTGATGGCTGTCCCCAGCTAATGACCAAATGGCAGAGGGAACTACGGAGGGAGAGGGGATTCTTACACATTTTGATGGCTTGAGAAAAAAACAAATTCAGTTCTTTTGGAAGAAAATTTCTTCCATCTGACTTGAAGCTCTGCTTTCTTGGCTTATAAAGATATGAAGGGAAAAATAAAAATAGATACAGTAAGCAAATGTAGGAAAAAAATAGAGCTTATCCAAGTGAGACCTAAATATCAATCACTGGAAGAGTCTAGAAAGCAAGTAATAAGTTATCATTAAATACTTTGTGGTCTATGGTCTTGCATATTTTCCATGTTTACTGCTGCTGCTGCTGCTGCTAAGTCATTTCAGTCGTGTCTGACTGTGCGACCCCATAGATGGCAGCCTGATAGGATCCCCCGTCCCTGGGATTCTCCAGGCAAGAACACTGGAGTGGGTTGCCATTTCCTTCTCCAATGCATGAAAGGGAAAAGGGAAAGTGAAGTCGCTCAGTTTTGTCCAGCTCTTAGCGACCCCATGGACTGCAGCCCACCAGGCTCCTCTGCCCATGGGATTTTCCAGGCAAGAGTACTGGAGTGGGTTGCCATCCATGTTTACTACTTCCATTTAATACATATACCCTGTACCTTTATGGAATATTCTTTCACTTGGCTGCATCGGGTCTTAGCTGCAGCAGGGAGAGCTTTACGGCATCAAGTGGGATATTTTTCGTTGCAGTGCCTGGACTCTAGCTGTGGCGCTCTGGCTCAGAATTTGTGGTGGGCAAGTTTAGGTCCTCTGCAGAATGTGGGATCTTAGTTCCTTGACCAGGGATCGAACCTGCATGCCTGCATGGCAAGGCAGATTCTTAACCACTGGACCACCAGGGGAGTCCTATTTATGAATATTTTCTATATTAAAAAGTTAGGAGATGAAGGGGTAAAAAGGTAATCTCTGATTTCTTCCTCTTCTTCCCTTTGCTCTTTCCCATCGTACTTTCTTCAACTTTACCTAACACAATTTTCCTCTGGGGCAGGAAGGTAGAATGGTAGAAGTGGTTCAGCACCTGTAAAATCTCAAAGATCTGAACTAAGTCCCTGATGGGAGGTGACACAAGCCATCCCTGAGATGCTAAAGGATATTATTGGCTTATAATGGAGGTGAGGTGAGACTAAATATCTTCTAGGAAAATGATTTCTCATAGTTGCTTCTGCCCATCTAGTCTTCTAGCTTTGAAAAAAAAAAAAAATCAAGTTTCATGACCTTATAAAGGGAAATCCCTAAAGGGTTAACTTCCACATATCTAAATTTTATTGCTTACCTGGGTAATTCCTATTAGTAATGCCAGCTTCAATACAAACTGGTGAAAGAGAGACACCACTGCATATACAGAAATCATATCTCCATGGGTTTACTCGCTAATTCTGTGAATTCCCTCTTGCCTCCCTGCCAGTCATCTGGAAGAAGGGAACAGGTTTCAAGCTAAATTTGGAGATCTATGAGGCATCGGATGCATGGTTGCTCTATTCATTTGAATTGAAAATTTGATCCAATTCTGGAGACTTCACAGTAAGCATCAACCTTCTGGGTTGAGCTAGAAATCTGGAAACGACACTGTAACATTATTTGCTTTGATTTAATGGAGCAAAACGATGTCTCACACCTAGCAAAAAAGCAATGGAGCAATAACACTTGCTGTACTTGTCATCTTTCTTTTCAGCTAAAAATACCAAAGAACTTAAAAAAATCATATGCTGAAATCAGTGTTAAGTTGAACCCGTCCAGTAACCTGGAGTCTTCTCTAGGCAACCTCATTGGTGTTGTTCTCATTGTGTTAGCAAGGCATTGCCTCTGTTACTCTCCTAGATCAGCTGAGGTCGTAGTTTATAGACTGAAAATAAGGAGAAAGAGAAGCACACTGCCACGAATTAATTATTACATCATTGCAGAGAATGCCAAAACAAACACCTTCTGCTGTTACTATGACTTAATCTCCTGTTAATATGTATTTTTATACCTGAATAGTACCGAAGGCTCAAGAACACTAATGATAGTGTTGGTGAGAGCTGGATTTCACCAAGAGCATTTTTATTTTGCACAACCAATAATGGTAGGAGCTAAATCGGTAGCTATATTTCTTTTTGGGTCTCACAGAGAATTCTTCTATGGCTACAGTAATACTGGATACTCAGTTCTCAGGTAAAACATACATGGAGTGCACTCTCAGTTGTGTCTGAGTCTTTGTGACCCCACGGACTGTAGCCTGCCAGTCTTCTCTGTCCGTGGAATTTTCTAGGCAAGAATAGTGGAGTGGGTTGCCATTTTCTTCTCCAGCCATCCAAGTAATTAAGAAAATGTATCTAATCTATGAAAAATGGCTTAACTCCAGGCCAGAGTGGGTTTAAATATTGACTGGCTGAATAATCTTCTTCTCCCTTTATTATTCTTCAAGACAATGCAGACAGTGTGGAATAGATAACAATCCTACTCTCTGTATGATGTTAATTTCTGCACCACCCAGAGTCCAAAAGCTATGCCCTGGAGGAGGGCATAGCAACTCGCTCCAGTATTCTAGCCTGGAGAATCCCATGGACAGAGGAGCCTGGCGGGCTACAGTCCATAGGGTCAAGAGTCGGATGCGACTGAAGCAACTGAGCACACACGTGCACGAATAAGACGCAGACCTTCTCACATAGCATGGTGTTTAACAATGAAATATCTTCTTGACCATCTGGCTGTCAACTTGTTTACATATTCAGTATACATATACCAAATGCAGACAAGGGGCTGGTGGCTAGGCCTGCAGGGTAAACAATGCAGACGTAGGCCTCATCTTCGAGTGTGACCCTTGAGAGCAGCTGGGGACACTGATCTATATAGAGACACATACACAATATCCCACTGGTTCTAAGGTACACGTGTCCTCCCCTATATTTCAATATATTTGACATCAGGACACATCCTAAGATTGACAGAGTATCATACCCTTCTCTTTCTCTTTGTGATATGTAATGCAGTAGTAGCATGTCTAACAATTGCTGGAATTCAAAATTTGATGAGGTATTTTGTGTATGTGTGTACATATATATACATATATGTGTATGTCGGAGAAGGCAATGG
This sequence comes from Ovis canadensis, assembly GCF_042477335.2. Taxonomy (NCBI): domain Eukaryota; kingdom Metazoa; phylum Chordata; class Mammalia; order Artiodactyla; family Bovidae; genus Ovis; species Ovis canadensis. The sequence continues at coordinate 131,340,465 of NC_091247.1, read as the reverse complement.
CACCCCACTCCAGTACTCTTGCCTGGAAAATCCCATGGATGGAGGAGCCTGGTGGGCTGCAGTCCATGGGGTTGCTGAGAGTCTGACACGACTGAGCGACTTCACTTTCACTTTTCACTTTCACGCATTGGAGAAGGAAATGGCAACCCACTCCAGTGTTCTTGCCTGGAGAATCCCAGGGACAGGGGAGCCTGGTGGGTTGCCCTCTATGGGGTTACACAGAGTCAGACATGACTGAACTGACTTAGCAGTAGCAGTATGTGTATGTACGTATATGTGTTTTATGAAGCTTTATGAAGCAACACTATTCTGAGGGAGACTAGCTGGGAAATGACTTTGGGTTGTTTGGTGTGGGAAGACCTCTGGACAAGCTGATGTTTCAGCTTGAGGAAGCAGGAGAACCTGCTTGGGTGAGCAGAGAGGACAGCAGGGCCCTAGGACGAGAGAACAGGCCTGTGAGTGCCCAGCTGGGGCAGAGCCAGGCCTGTCTGCGGAACAGATGAAGGCCAGGGCTGCTGGACCATAGCAAGCAATAAGGCCTTTCAATACCCCTGATTCTTTTAGCTTCTTGCAAACGTTTATTCTGGAAAGACCTTTTTCAGATCGGCTGTATTGAAGGCAGTTCCTTTGTGTTTCAGTCATTGTATGAGGGAGCAGGGGCTTTCAGAGGCTCTGCCACTGCTTGGGAAAATCAGTCCAAACTTAACCTTTTTTATTTGAATGTTTTTAACCTAAGTGTTGGGCACATATTCAATTGTAATTGAGCCAAGTAATTTGGCCTTTTTTGGGGGATTATGTTACAAGGTAATGTTTCTCCTGTTTTGGCTTTATACTTCTTTGATAACTTGCCATTTTAAAACAGGTACAATGTATCTTTTTTAATTGAAATACTTTGGGGGAAGGATTATTGAAATTATGTGATTTTTAACGGAAAATAATTTTGCTTGAAATTCCATGCCTATATGACGTGTATGTGTATACAGTGTGCTGGTTGTGCTGCGGAGGTTGCAATTCACAGAGCCTCAACTGTAAAGAGCAAAACTCCTCTGCATAAAGACAAAATTAACAAATAAGATTAAATATAAGTAAATGTAAATATAAAAATTACCCTAGAGTCTAAAACACAGTTTACTCTTTTAAGTAGGGAAACACAGTCCCGGAAACATGATTTATACTGAAACTGCTGCTGCTGCTGCTGCTAAGTCGCTTCAGTCGTGTCCAACTCTGTGCGACCCCGTAGACGGCATCCCACCAGGCTCTGCCGTCCCTGGGATTTTCCAGGCAAGAACACTGGAGTGGGTTGCTGTTTCCTTCTCCAATGCATGAAAGTGAAAAGTGAAAGTGAAGTCACTGAGTCATGTCCAACTCTCAGCGACCCCATGGACTGCAGCCTACCAGGCTCCTCCATCCATGGGAGTTTCCAGGCAAGAGTACTGGAGTGGGGGTGCCATTGCCTTCTCCGATACTGAAACTAGCTATTGTTAACTGATCATATATCCAAAATTGATGGCTAACAGCAACCAAAGAGTAAATCCATGTTAATGTAATTTTATTGTAAAAAATTGTTTGAATCCTCTCCAATACGAACTACATATGGTCTTCCTCTAAGTATAGTGTAACAGTGATTAGTTTATCTCAGGCACATTTACATAGGTATCTAAAACCAGAGGAAAACACTTTTCGACTATCAGATTTAAGGAACATTTCCCCCAAAAGAACCGCAAAGTATTGCATTACTTTATCACATTTTAAAAATTGATCCTGGCATTTTTACACCACCATCACCACCACCACCAACAAAACCTCTACTAAAATAAGCTCAAAATATATTTTCACCATTTGACTCTCATAATTTTTTCCATAATTGTCTCCCAGGCATCTGTTTTGTGTTCCAATTTTATTTTGCTAGAGATAATTTTATATAGGCTTTTCTGAATGGTGCAACCACTTTAAAATCCAGGTGCACATTTGCAAAAAAGCACTTAGAGAAAATAAAGATAAACCTGTGAAGAGTAGGAATGACCAAGATCTTTAATGAAAACAGTATGGTTTCTTCAAAGAGTAGATTGCTGCCAAATTACATGTAGGTGGGGTCATGTCTAACTCCACGTGTGCTGTGTCGAGGCTATAGAGAAGAAATCATTCCCATGAAGATCCAATGATATTTAGAAACTAGAAGTAAACCCTGTTGCTTCCCAGGAAGTAGTTTCAATGGACACTCCTACATTCTGCTGGGATTTAATTGACCACACATGGCGGAGATTGTGAAGTGAACTCAGTGGAATACATTCAGTTCCTCTATGGGAAAAGTCATCCAATCTAAACAGGATGGAGCAAAACTTGAATTCTAGCGGATGCAACAAAGATCTCTAATTTCTAAGGTGGAAGGACTCAGATGGCTTTGTAACTTTCTGTAAGTTTTTGATATGGAAATGGAAAAAACAGTAAAGTGCAGCTGAAATGACTGCATTTAAAATAAAACATGGAAGACTTTAAAAGCAGACCTAAGACAGTGAAAAGGGGAAAAGTGGCTCCTGAAATTTTAGTTAGTAATTCGTGCTTAACTCAGATAGAGATGATGAATGTGTTTGCTTAGTGTACAGTAACCAGCTAAAACCCTTGGGTCACTGCGGATTCATCAATTATGACTTTGCTCTTAGATTTAGAATCGAATTGTTTGTTTAACTAATAAGGGTGCTTTTCACTGGGGGCTATTAGCATTGCAAAATGGTATTACTAGACTTGGTGCAGCAAAGAAATTTTAAAAAGAGCTCCTAAGAGGAATAGCAAAAGCAGAGCATTAAGTTGACAAGAGCACTACCTATACAGAAATAAGCTGCTATTAAAATGGAGCCTTTATAGGTTTAAGGACACCTCTTCATAGGTATGAATTTCCCTGGTAGCTCAGATGGTAAAGAATCTGTCTGTCAATTCAGGAGACCCGGGTTCAGTCTCTGAATTGAGAAGATCCCCTGGTGAAAGGAATGGCTACCCCCTCCAGTATTCTTGCCTGGAGAATTCCATGGACAGAGGAGCCTGGCAGGCTACAGTCCATAGGGTTGCAAAGAATCAGATACGGCTGAGCGATGAACACTTTCACTTTTTCTTCATACATATATGTGCCATTTTTCCCTTTCGTAGGTGGAAGATGAAGTAGAATACCACAGAGAAGTCATAGCATTCGTTTCTGTTCCTGTACCTGCCTAGCTGTTGACCCTGGGCAAACCACCGTAACTTTCTAAACCACTGTTTTTTCATTTAACAGAATGGAGACTGACACTTCTTATGGGCTTCAGATAAGATGATGCCTACCAGCACATGGTAAATGTATTGGTATAGCACCAATATCAATTAGGAAAAAGCTGGCTTAAAACTCAGCATTCAAAAAACTGAGATCATGGCATCCAGTCTTATCATTTCATGGCAAATAGATGGGGAAAAAATGGAAACGGTGACAGACTTATTTTCTTGGGCTCCAAAATCACTGCAGATGGTGACTACAGACATGAAATTAAGAGACACTTCTTCCTTGGAAGAAAAGCTAGACCAATCTAGACAGCATATTAAAAAGCAGACATCACTTTGCCAACAAATGTCCATCTAGTCAAAGCTATGGTTTTCCCAGTAGTCATGTATGGATGTGAGATATGGACCATAAAAAAGGCTGTGTCAAAGAATTGATGGTTTTGAATTGTGGTGCTAGAGAAGACTCTTGAGAGAACCTTGGACTGCAAGATCAAACCAGTCCAGTTTAGTTCAGTTGCTCAGTTGTGTCTGACTCTTTGCAACTCCATGGATTGCAGCACGCCAGGCTTCACTGTGCATCACCAACTCCCTGAGTTTGCTCAAACTCATGTAGGTCTTCCCCTTCTCATTCTACCCTTAATCTTTCCCAGCATCAGGGTCTTTTCCAATGAGTCAGTTCTTCACATCAGGTGGCTAAATTATTGGAGTTTCAGCTTCAGCATCAGTCCTTCCAAAGAATATTGAGGACTGATTTCCTTTAGGATGGACTGGTTTGATCTCCTTGCAGTCCAAGGGACTCTCAAGAATCTTCTCCAACACCACATAAAGCATCAATTCTTTGGCACTCAGCTTTCTTTATAGCCCATCTCTCACATCTATACATGAATATTGGAAAAACCATAACTTTGACTAGAGGGACATTTGTCATCAAACCAGTCAATCCTAAGGAAACCAATGCTGAATATTCAATGGAAGGACTGTTGCTGAAGCTGAAGTTCCAATACTTTGTCCACCTGATGTGAAGAGCAAACTCATTGGAAAAGACCTTGATGCTGGGAAAGATTAAGGGCAGGAGGAGAAGGGGAGGACAGAGGATGAGATGGTTGAATGGCATCATTGGCTCAATGGACATAAGTTTGAACAGACTCTGGGAAATAGTAAAAGACAGGGAAGCCTGGCGTGCTGCAGTCCATGGGGTCGCAAAGCGACACGACTGAGTGACTGAACAGCAACAATCATTATTGCTGTGCTACTGCTGCTCAGTCACTTCAGTCATGTCCGACTCTGTGCGACCCCATCGACGGCAGCCCACCAGGCTCCCCCGTCCCTGGGATTCTCCAGGCAAGGACACTGGAGTGGGTTGCCATGTCCTTCTCAATGCATGAAAGTGAAAAGTGAAAGTGAAGTCGCTCAGTCGTGTGCGACTCTTAGCGACCCCATGGACTGCAGCCCACCAGGCTCCTCCATCCATGGGATTTTCCAGGCAAGAGTACTGGAGTGGGGTGCCCTTGCCTTCTCCGTATTGCTGTGCTAGAAGTTTACAATGATTGGCAGAAATATGTTGGTCTACACTGCTGGTTTCTAATGCTAGAACAAATCCTTGTTTCTTTCCAGGCCTTCCTGAACAACTGAAACTCTGTCATTCATGCAGGTTTTTCCAAAAGGTAATGACCGAGTCATTTAAGTTAGACAGCAAGATATAGCTCTGAGAATAAATTTTGGCATCTTGTACTCAGCATATTTAAGACTGTCAACAGTTTTTGTTCACTCAAATGTTTCATAAGGTCAGGAGTTTAAAAAGAGATTTTCTTGATACAGTCTCTCCTTCATTTCCCTTTGGGAAACATCATTTTGCTTCACTGCCTTCATGTTGAAGTTGGCTGGGCTTGTGCTGTGCTCAGTCATGTCCAACTCTTTGTGACCCCATGGACTGTAGCCCGCCAGGCTCCTCTGTTCATGGGATTTATTTTTCAGGCAAGAATACTGGAGTGGGTTGCCATTTCCTTCTCCAGGGGATCTTCCTGATTCAGGGATCAAACCTGTGTCTCTTGCATTGCAGACAGACTCTTTACCACAGAGCCAATGGGGCAGCCTCAGGGCTTACAAGTTGGGAACAAACAAAGAAAAGTCCCTCCTGAGACAGACAGCAAGGAATGAATGCCTTGGGGAACTGACTGACCTCCCCAATCTCAAAGGCCAAATGGGCTCCAGACAAACCCTGAGACTGCAGGCAGTCTGAGTTAGTGGAGGTCAGCTGTGGTGCTAGGAAATTCCCCCTCTGAAAGACACGTGGGTAGCCTGGTTGAGTATCTGAAGTTTGGATGCTGAAATAGTAAGAAGCGGGACTGACTTGGTGTGCTGGGTCTGTACAGACAAAAGCATTCTGCTTCCAAAGGAGCCAACCTCTAAGGGGTGCTGAGCAGTGAAACTTAGTGTACAGGAAAGGTTACTGAGTTACGTTGATTCCCATAACTTATGTCGCAGGCTTTATTACAAAGCAAGGTCTTTTCCAACAAGCTTATTTAACTGGGGGATTATTGTCAACTAACTGAGCATGATAGGGAAGGCAAAAGATTTTTTTATTTACTGTAAGGCCAAAGATGCAGGCTCAGGAGGATGTGGTAAAAGATCTACTTCCTGTCTATTCAAAGTGTTTACATAACAGAACGTTCGGTAGGCTCACGTTGCGGCAAATCATATAGCTTTGTTTGCAGATAACAAAATACAAATTAAAAGAAGCCACATTAAAAAAATGAGAAAACCCTGAAATTTGATTCTTTCTGGGGAGCAGTGAGTCTTGGCTGTGTGCTGTGGTGAAAAGAATATTGCATTTGGAATATGCAGACTTCAATCTAGCCGCAGTGTTGGATAAGTTATTTACCTCTGAAATTTATTTTTTTTTTCTCATCTGTAAAGTGTGGATAATAATATCTATCAACCTTATAAGGTTTCTAACTGATTCAAGTAAGTGAGCAGGAGAAATTTTCAAATGGTAAAACATTGCATAAATATAAGTTTTTATTCCTGTTTTTATTAACAGATTAATAAGAAAGGTGACAGATTCCAGTTACTTTGCATTCATTTCAGAGGCAAGTAGGATAAATTTATGCTAAATGCATTTAGCATTTTCACTTTTGGACATTGTCAGTGAACTGAAGAAATAAATTGTCTCAAGTAATATGAAGGAATTGATTACTATTAAAATTATAATTTTCTGGGCTATATCAATATATTCACATTAAATTCGAATTTAATTGCGCTTCCTTCATCTTGTTGGTTGATTCTGCCACGTTAGCATAATTTAACCCACAAAACAGTCTCAAGAAGTAGACATTATTTTTCTTATTTTAAACATGGGAAAATGAAGAATGCCTAAGTTCATTTAGTAGGCTGACATAAAAAATATATTTAATTGAAAAAAGCTGGGAAAAATGACTGTATGTATACACTTTACTTAACATTGTATAACATTGTCTATGAGGACTTAATAAAGAATGGAAGGCAATTTGAAGAAATAGAAATGGCTTCGAACTAAATATTTAAACATTTTAATATCATAATACCTTTCACAACTTCTAGGAGAAAATGACACCCTTGAGGGAAATTTTGTCAGTATGATTAAAAAAAAAAAAACACCCACCAAAATAAAACACCATTACTACAAGGGAAAATTAGTTTAACAATTGCTTAAACTCTGAAAGATATTAATATAATTTAATAAGAAGACCAATCTTGCCACAGAAATAGAGACGCTGTGACTTGACCTTAGGGGATGAGGGGCGTTCAGATTATAACCTCTCTGAAAACTGGAAGAAAAAAAGGCAGTGGTAAATCATGTCACTTTTCATCCTCTAACAAAGACAGGAACACAATTATGGAGCATTTCCGTGTGTCAATTAACAGTTAATATGTTATCTGCTCAGTGACATTAAGATGCGGCTCCTAAAGCCCTTTACAAAGACATTGGCTCTGATGAGTGACAGAAAACAAGCCCAGGCAGACTGGTGAAAGGAAATTCAATTATATTGCTCCTGAACTGTGCATCCTCTGGGTTGAGCTCAGAGACTGAAATACCAAAGAATAACACTCGACCCTAGATTTCCTTCAGGGAATGCCTAGTGATTTCATGATTTTGTCTCTGCTTTTAGAGGGACACACTGCAGGCAATCAGGTGGCAGATCAGACAGAAGAGTGAATGCCCTTGAATGGAAAGTGTGAGGGCTGGCATTTGTTGTTAGAGAGGCGTTTCAGAGAATGGCAGGTCACTCTGGGCCCCGATAATTCTGCGCATAATAGAACCAGGCTTTTGTCTAAGGAGTAATTCAAAACCCAGCTGTTCTCTTTGTTTATTCAAGTAGTCTGGTCTCCAAGGTGGAGGTTCATGCATCCCAGAGGTTGGCTAAAGGCAGCAACGGGGTCTGGGAAGAAAATACTGGAACTGTTACTTGTTTCTGTCTAAAAATGTAAGAAAGGGATTCAGCTTACTAGCACGTATAGAATGGCTGGTGCCAACAGTCCCCAGCAGACTTTCTGGGTGAGTTGGTTGTGTAACCTTGTATCCTGAACGGTGTGGAGCTTTCCCTGAGTGAGGAATAGAGATGAGAACGGGCTGTTAGTCTCACTCTTTTGTTTGCTTTCAGTATATTTCAAAGTAGCATTTAGTAAGTGGCTTTTCAGATTACATTGTTTTCACCAAATGCTGCTGCTGCTAAGTCGTTTCAGTCGTGTCCGACTCTGTGCGGCCCCAGAGACAGCAGCCCACCAGGCTCCCCCGTCCCTGGGATTCTCCAGGCAAGAACACTGGAGTGGGTTGTCATTTCCTTCTCCAATGCATGAAAGTGAAAAGTGGAAGTGAAATCTCTCAGTCGAGCCCGACTCTTAGCCACCCCATGGACTGCAGCCCACCAGACTCCTCCATCCATGGGATTTTCCAGGCAAGAGTACTGGAGTGGGGTGCCATCGCCTTCTCCAAATGAGTACTTACCAAATAGACACGTGGCTTGTAAATGCCCCTTGCAGAGAAATTGCAGATTAAAAAGATACTCATAATGTAAGCACATCTCTAATGTTGTGGAGATGGCTTTTTGCTTACTCCTTACATGAGACACCTGACCAGGGGTAAGCAATGACTGACCTGATCTATTAAAAATTAAGTACCTTTCTTTTCATTCATCAATAGTATTATTTAAAATACAGACCCATATCCACTATTTTTCAGCTTTATTGAAGTATGATAGACCAATAAAATGGTAAGCTATTTAAGATGTAAAATGTGCTGATTTAATAAATGTTAACTGAGTCATCATTATCTTACATATTTACCTTTTTTTTGATGGGAACATTTAAGTTTTAACTTCTTAGCAAATTTCAATCATACAATACAGTGTCAAGAACTTTAGTTACCATATTATTTACACATTAATCCTCAGAACTGACTCATAACTGAAAGCTTTTACATTTTACCAACCTCTCCCAATCCTCCCCACTCCCCAGCACCTAGTAACCACTTTTCTACTCTGTTCTTATGAGTTCAATCTTTTTTTTTTTTTCAGATTCCACATAAAAGTGATAGTGTATGGTATTTGTCTGTCTCTCTTTGGCTTGTTTCCCTTAACATGGTCCTCTCCACCTTCATCCATGTTGTCACGAAGTACAAAATTTCCTTCTTTTTTAATGGTTGAATAGTATCGCATCAAGGTGCCTGTAGGCTTGGTTTCTTTTGAGGTTTCTTTCCTTGGCTTGCAGATGGCTAGTTTCTTCCTCTGTGAGAACATGGCTTTTTCCTGTGAGCGTATATGTCTTTGTCCAAATATCCCCTTCTTATAGAGACACCAGTAATATAAGATTAGGGTTCAACTGATGACCTTATTTAACGTAATCACCCATTTAAATATCTTATTTCCAAATATGATTATGTTATGAATGGCTGAAGGTTAGGACTTTAACATATGAATTTTGGGGAGACATAATTCAGTCCATAACACCAGCCATTAAAAATCGAGTATTAAACTGAACTTATAAACAGATTTTCAAATCACTGATCACAGGTTTTGAACCAAGGTTTTATTTTATTTTTTAAAATTAATTAATTTATTTTAATTGGAGGTTAATTATTTTACGATATTATAGTGGTTTTTGCCAAACATTGACATGAATCAGCCATGGGTGTACATGTGTTCCCCATCCTGAACCCCACTCCCACCTCCCTCCCCATCTCATCCCTCAGGGTCATCCCAGTGCACCAGCCCTGAGCACCCTGTCTCATGCATCGAACCTGGACTGGCGATCTATTTCACATATGATAAATACATTAAACCAAGATTTTAAAAAGAAGCATACTTTTCAAAGTTTTGTACCAATAATAAATACAAATTAAAAAAAAATATTTTTATCTTTGGCTGCACTGGGTCTTCCTTGCTGTACATGGGCTTTTTCTAGTTGCCTCAAGTAGAGGCTACTCTGTTGTGATGACAGGGCCTCTCATTTCAGTGGCTTCTCTTGTTCTTCAGGGGCTCTAGGTATGTGGGCTCAGTTTTGTGGCCCACTGGCTTAGCTACTCCTTGTCATGTGGGATCTTCCCCAACCAGGGATGGAACCCCTGTCTCCTGCATTGGCAGGTAGATTCTTTTTAAATATTTTTAAAAATATTTTAAATTTTTTTCAAGTTATGAAAGTATGATAACACATTTACAGGAGACTTGGAAAATACAGAACAAAGTTTGGCAGGCAGATTCTTAACCACTGGATCACCAGGGAAGTCCCAGTACAAGTTATTTGAAAGTATTCTGTGTGCCAAGTGGACTTCATCTTTTAGAAACTTTGGGTTTAGGTTTATGCTGTATGATATAATAATTTTCTACCATTAATTCATTAATTTAACAAATACTATGAAGTACCTATCATGTGCAGATACTCTGGGGCTCCTGAGACCCCTCAGAAAAAATACCAGATCCTTGCCTTTGCGAGCTTACATTCTAGTGGGCAAGAGGCTGACATTAAATCAAGAGCATTGTACTTAAGACTGAGGGACTTATCTCCAGCTATTGGGAGTACTGCCAGCTCAGTCCTCAGCTGTCAGACCTCTTTGGGAATTGCCCCTGGCCTCATACAAGGTCATGGACTCATCTCAGTTAGCCTGCGTCTGAAGATTGGTCACTATGGAGGTAAAAAGGCCCAGACGCCCAGAGACCCAAGGTCATCGCAGTTTGAGAACTTCCTGTAGGGAGACTGGCTGAGGACTTCTTCCAGCTTGAATCACAGCCCAGCTTCTCCTGCTGCGTAGTTTTTCTTCTTTCACTTCCCTCGCGGTCTACGGTCTAGATTCCCAAGGAATCTAATAAGAGACATGTGTATTATATTATATTATATATTATATTATATTATAGGGGCTTCCTAGGTGGCTCTAGTGGTAAAGAAACCACCCACCAGTGCAGAAGATGCAAGAGACTTGGGTTAAATCCATGGGTCAAGAATAACCCCTGGAGGAGGGCATGGCAACCCACTCCAGTATTCTTGCCTGAAAAATCCTATGGACAGAGGAGTCCGGTGGGCTGCAATCCAAAGGATGGTAAAGAGTAGGACATGACTGAGAGATTAAACACATAGATGGAAATTAGACCAAAAAAAACTGTCATATTTCAATGGATATGACCAAGTTCTATTAATATGTTGGTTTATTATTACTATTATTTTAAATCACTTAGGATATCTGGAAAGGTTTTTTACTTGCTAAGCTTTTGGGTGAAATATTTTTTGGCTAAAAGATTCCAAGAATTCCATTAGAACTTTGCCAGCTACTCATCCTTGAAGAGTTAGTTTGAGTATTTTCTCTTCTAGGAAGTCTGCCCAGGCTCAGTTAGCTACATCTCCTCTCTGCCTCCATTGTACCCTCCTCTCTGCACTTGGCACATTTTAGGGGATTCTGCTTTTGAATCTTTCTTCACGGGCTGAGAAATTCATCTATGATCAGAAACCTTGCCTTATTTATCATTGTATCTCTCCTTCCCATCATGATGCCTGACAAATAACCAGAATTATAATAGGTAACCTTGCTATGCAGGTGGGCAATGTTGTAACTGCTTTACAAATCCTTTTAATGATCGTCTGAAGTTGGGAGTGTGATTAGCTCCATTTTACAAATGAGGAAACTGAGGCCCAGAGAGCTCAAATAACTTGTCAGGATTTCACAGCTGCGTGGATCCAGGTGGAATTTGAACACAGGAAACATGATTGTGGAGCCTGCAAACATACCCACGGAAGCTACTGGTAAATGCATTTTGAACTGAACTTTGCATAAACTAGTTCACATAGCAAGAGAACCATAACAGGAAACTTTAACCACAATTTAAGTTTAATCCTCTCTTAAGTTTAGAAACTTCCATGAGTAGGTATTGGTTCTCAAAAGTAGAGCTTTTTCATGTTTTCTAGTTTAAAAGTAGAAGATGATGTGGTTTACTGAAGTCCTTCTGTATCGGAGCAGTCTTCTGAGAAAGGGCCGCTTTGATTAGCTTTGGCTTTGCCCCATATCCTGGGGAAAAAATCTGTGCTTAGGAATAACAATAATGTAAACCAACCTTTGGGCTTCCCTGGTGCCTCAGTCTCCCGAAATGCAGGAGACCCAGATTCGATCCCTGGGTTGGGAAGATGCCCTGGAGAAGAGCATGGCAACCCATTCCAGTATTCTTACCTGGGAAATCTCATGGACAGAGGAGCCTGGTGGGCTATGGTCCATGGGGTTGCAAAGAGCTGGACACAGCTTAGCAACTGAAGCACCACCAAACCAACATTTAGTGAGAATTCATTGTGAAACTTGGCCACAGATACACATCTTGTCAGTGACACGAGAATTTGAATCTCTTGCAAAACTATCATGCTTCGGACAGGACCTTGCTTTGTTTCCTCTGCCCACGATTTGTAGCTCAGTAGTCAAAACAATGGACCACGCTACTTCTTCTTGCGGCAGTCCTTCTTTCCCTGCCTCGCTCTCTAATTCTTTTGGGATCGGGCTCGTACATTTCAGTCCCTGTGGTTGAGTGTCTAGTACTGTTTTCTTGGACTCTCAGTAATTACATGTTGTGAGATCTCTTCTTCTCTTTTCTTTTCACCTTCACATCAGTGATGACTAGATATAAATTCATAGATTGTTTCCAGTCTGGGAGGGACCCCAGAAGACACTGATTTCAACTACTTGGCTGATACCTGAAAATAACGTTTGTAGTTTCCTCGTCAAATGGTGATGTGGATGTTCTTGAAGAAATCTATTCCATCTTTTGACTATTCTACTAGAAAACTGTATGTCAAGGTGCCCTCTTGCCCCTATAACTTCCATGCCTAGTTTTGGTTCTACTGATTATATGAAACCCAATTCCTCTTTCCAATAACAGAGTTTCGATATTTAAACACAATGCTGTGTTCTCAGGCGTGCTCTTAATATTCATCCCCAAGTCGTTTATCTTATTAGTTATTGTTTCAAGTGTCCCTGCTCCGAGCATACAGGAAGGGGAACAGACAATCATGTGAAGTCAGACACACCCAACTTGGAATCCTGCCTGCACCACTTAGGGACTTGATGTGTTTCAGTTTTGGTTTCTTTATTTGTAAAACGATAATGACATATAGTTTAAAGAGGAGATGCGAGGATTAAATTCAAAGCTGAAATACAACATTTGACACAGAGCAGACATTACTTTGCCGACTAAGGTCCGTCTAGTCAAGGCTATGGTTTTTCCTGTGGTCATGTATGGATGTGAGAGTTGGACTCTGAAGAAGGCTGAGCTCTGAAGAATTGATGCTTTTGAACTGTGGTGTTGGAGAAGACTCTTGAGAGTCCCTTGGACTGCAAGGAGATCCAACCAGTCCATTCTGAAGGAGATCAGCCCTGGGATTTCTTTGGAAGGAATGATGCTAAAGCTGAAGCTCCAGTACTTTGGACACCTCATGCGCAGAGTTGACTCATTGGAAAAGACTCTGACGCTGGGAGGGATTGGGGGCAGGAGAAGAAGGGGACGACAGAGGATGAGATGGCTGGATGGCATCACTGACTCGATGGACGTGAGTCTGAGTGAACTCCGGGAGTTGGTGATGGACAGGGAGGCCTGGAGTGCTGCGATTCATGGGGTTGCAGAGTCGGACACGACTGAGCGACTGAACTGAACTGAACTGAGACACTCAAATAAATGATCCTTGCTGTTGTTTTTTATTATCACCTTGTTTTCTGAGCAGATCTTGAAGAGCCAAAACTGATACTAAATGTGATCTGATCATCACCAAACAGTTAAGACCCCCATCCTCTGACAGTGATGCTGAGGATGATAGTAAGACAAAGAGCAGTGACCTTCATTTACTGTTTTTTCCATGGCAGGCTCAGATATGCAGATGATACCACTCTAATGGCAGAAAGTGAAGAGGCACTGAAGAGCCTCTTGATCAGGGTCAAAACAAGAGTGAAAAAGCTGGCTCAATATTAAAAAAGACATTCAAAAAACCCTCAACACTCAAAAAACTAAGATCATGGCATCCAGTCCCATCACTTCATAGTTGGAAGATGGGGAAAAAGTGAAAGCAGTGGCAGATTTTATTTTCCTGGGCTCCAAAATCACTGAGGATGGTGACCACAGCCATGAAGTTAAGACACTTTCTTCTTGGAGGAAACGCCAGGACAAACCTAGCTAGATGACCTCACCCAACTTCCTTTCCTCTTGCTGCCTGTCTGACCCTGGTTTTCCTGGTCTTCACTGGCTGGCTCTCTGGTTTGATCATGTGGCCATTCTCTGCATACTAATTTTGATTTATTAGATGAAATAAAGGTACTATGTTCAGGTCTATTTGAAAGAGAGCTTCCTTTGATTTAGTGGTTTTGATAATAGTGCATGTGCACCCAGTTGCTCAATTGACTCTTTGCGACCCTATGTACAATAGCCCACCAGGCTCCTCTGTCCCTGGAATTCTCCAAGCAAGAATACTGGAGTGGGTTGTCATTTCCTTCTCCAGGAGATCTTCCCAACCCAGGAATCGAACCTGCGTTTCCCACATCTCCTGCGCTGCAAGCCCCCTGGGATAATAGGAAACACATCAGAGGAGGAGTCAAATGACTTGAGTTCTAGTACTGGTTTTATAGTGGTCTGTGTCATATCAGTACAGTACCTGCTTTCTCAAGCTTCTCACCTGGGAAAATGGGATAATGCCTTCCTTACTTCTGGTTTCACAGACTTGGTTTCAGGTTCCAGGAAACGTTTATGTGGAGCCTCTATAAATGCAAAATGTTAGCTACCCACGACAGGCTGTTAGCAGGCACCTTAAAGTTCACATCTGTCAGCCTATTCTCAGGCCAAGTGGTCCCAGCCAGAAGATACTTAAAGCATCCACCTACCGGAGACTTCCTCTCACTTCTTTGTTTCAGGACTCTTTGATGGAGAATGGTGGTTTAGTTGCCAAGTCGTGTCTGACTCTTGAGACCCCATGGGCTGTGGCCTGCCAGGCTCCTCTGTCCATGGGATTCTCCTGGCAAGCATATTGGAGTGGGTTGCCATTTCCTTCTCCAGGGATCTCCCCAATCCAGAGATTGAACCCGGGTCTCCTGCACTGCGGGAAGATTCTTTACTGACTGAGCTATGAGGGAAGACCTTGATGGAGAATACTGTACAGGTATATTTTTGAAAAAATAAAATGAATTAAAATATAGAGTAGCTTGAAAAATTCAGAGCTGATCTAGAATTATAAATCATTGACTTCATATATGTAAATTAAATTTAATATCTTGAACCCAAAATAATTAGAAAGGTAAGTTCATTTCAGGGTCATCCCATGATGCTTTTCTAAGCCAAACAGAAGAAACATTTAGAATATACCTCTCTGGAGGTATTAGCTGGATAATCAATATAGGAATAGATACATTCTTAAAGCTTCCTGAAAAACAAGTTTCTGAGTGTTTAATCCTATTTTACTGCTGATTTCTGATATCATGTGTGACATAGGTTCTTGTGGAAACTATGTGTTACATTATCAGATTGTAAATAAGCTTGCTGAGTCATTTTTCCATGGAGGATAGGATCTAGGCTTTTAAACTATGTGACAGGTGGATACCAGGAAGCCTTAAAAAAAAGTTTGGTAGAGAAAGAAAGTGAAGAGGGGACTTGCATTTATTGAATGTCGACATGTCAGATTTATGCACTATTTAAACTCTCATATAATCTTGATGACTATTCTGAAGTAACACAAATATAGCAGCTGGGAGGAGAGTATATATAACAGTTGGAAATGTCAACGTACTCAAAATCAGCTTCTTAAATTGTGAACCACTTCTGTTGATCCTATTTGTAGAGTATAACATTGAAAAAAATTTAAATGAAGATTAAAAAGAAAAATCCTGCTTGCAGGAGGAGGCCCACTATCACACTGGGTAGCATACCAAGTTAGCCATCTGGTGACGGATGCTTCTTTCTATAAGACTGTCATTATCACCCCCATTTTTTTCAGATGAGGAACCTGAAGCCCAGAAGAGTTTCATACTTGTTCCATGTCACTCAACTGGTAGGTATTGGAGCTGGGATTCAAAGCCACAGTTGCCTTCTGAGTGTCGCGCTTCTGCACCATGCCCTGAACACCTGGGTTAGCAGGTTCCGCCCCCCTCCCTGCTCCTGGATACTAATATATGACCTTGTTTGTCACCTAGTCTCCCGAAGTGCCACGTGCCTTCACCACAGAATGGGAGTAATCTCAGAATGGATCGGATTAATTTTTTTAAAGATGATTTCTGTTAAAAAATTTTAGTTATTTTTGTTTTTGGCAGCGCTAGGTCTTCATGGCTGTGTGCAGGCTTTCTCTAGTTGCAGTGACCTGTGGCTACTCTCCAGTTGCGGTGTGCGGGCTTCTCACTGCGGGGGCTTCTCTCGTTGCAGAGCACACGCTCTAGGTGCTTGGGCTTCAGGAGTTGCAGTGTGTCAGCTCAGCAGGTCAAACCAGAACCAGGGATCGAACCGGAGTCCCCTGCATCACACACCGGTTTCTTAAGCACTGAACGACCAGGAAAGCCCAATAGATGATATTTTCCAGGCTGCTGCTTTTTTTTTTTTTTTTTTTTTGACCAGGCTACACGACTTTCAGGGTCTTAGTTCCCTGACCAGGGATGGAACCTGGGCCACAGTGAAAGTGGCAAGTCTTAAGCACTGAAAAGCCAGGGAATTTCTTCTTTTCCAGGCTTTGAAAAAAAATCATAAAGTGTTATACAAAGAAAGCAGTAGTTTTCAAAAACCTCTGGAAAAAGATTATGTATTAAATCCCTATCGCAGCTTAGAATGTTTACAGTCCGGCAGTGCTGCACAGTAGAACGGGATGCGATGATGGTGCTCCGAATCTGCGCTGCCTAGTACCCGCCTCTTGTCACATGTGGCCACCAAGCAGTTGGCATGTAGCTACTGCAACTGAAAAACCAAATTATAAATTGTATTGACTTAACCAGTTTAAATTTCAATCAAGTTGCTCCATGTTGCTAGGAGTTACTCTAACGTGCAGTGCATAATATTAGATGATTTCACACACAAATATGAATTCCGAACAACTGGTTCATCTTTATATATTCCAGGCATGATCTCTAGTCCTTGATGATGTAGCTGGCAAACTGGAATGGGTGTTTCATACTTCCTGAAGTCCTCATATCTCTGAGTCATGTGTGCTGGCTTTCTTATTTCAGTTTTAAGCAAACTCAGGGTATTTTAAATTCTCCTGGCTCCAGGTGGGCTTGATTAATCAATGAATGTTTGTTGAATGAATATACATGATGTAACTAGCATAGCTTGGTCCACTTTTCCCTGGCTGGACCTTTCTTCTCTGTATACAGAGGAGGGCATCATATACCACAGACGCGCACTGAGGTGGAAAGGCATCCAGTAGAAGATTCCCTCTGGCACAACATGTAGTGAGAACTAAATAAAGGTTCGTTTCCCTCCCCTCCCTTGAGAGAAAGTGGAGGGAAGAACATAACACCCGTGGAAGTACGCTGCGTGGCTGGCTGTCCCAGCAGGGCCTCCTTGCCTGGGCCATTCAGTTCTTTGGTTCACGACTTGTGAGTTTAGCTCATCCATTGGAAGAACCTTTGTGCAATTTGAAGTTGCTTTCATGATTTTTAAAAATATCAAACCAGAGGGAGTCGTCTTTTCTTTCCACAATGCTATCTTCCTCCACCCGAAAATGACTCATTATAAAATATATTTTATTGGGAGAACTTAATTTCTGTAAATATAAAAAAAAATCCAACTTGTCTGAAGCAACCATATGACTTTTTTTTTTTTTTTGGATGCACACATTTTATAATTAACCGGAAGAGGGAGATGCTCTTTTCTGCTATCCCGTCAGTGTGTGTGGGAAGCTGTGAATCAGCACAGCCATAAGTCTCCACAAGAAACTTACGTTAGGACAGCGACTGCAGACGTTCTCAGCTTTGTGACTCAGAGGGACATTTTTCTTTCATACTATAGTCTTAATCACTATATTCTGGAGATAAAAAAAAAGAGAGAGGGAGAAAATTTTAACAGAAGTTCTAAAGGACTCCTTTGACCTCTACCCATCAGTCTGTCCTTATCAATTTTGTCGAAATTCCGGTTCTATTGACTAGAATGTAATGCTTTGATTGTATCTGGCTGAGCAAAGAGCTGGACATTTGCTTCATTCTGCCTTATGAGATTTTAGGGGAAGAGAACTGTTTTCCCTGAGAGATCCTGAGGCCCCGAGGGATGATTCTGCCTTTGATCTTATCTCTCTGCTTTTCTTTTTTAACTCAAGTTTAACCTTAAATTCAGGTCATTCTTTTTCCTCAGATTCCATAAGCATTTCAAAGTGAAAGCCTTGCTTCAAAAGGTAATCATTGCAGGATCAACATTACAACCTCACAAAAGGAAATTTAAACTATTTTCTTTATATTCCTTCCACCCTGACAAAATGATATTTATTTCAGGCATCATGAACACAATTGACCAGAACAATAAATTTGTCACTCTGTTTTAAGCTAGTTTTTTATTGCAGAGAAAAGGAAGAGATGTTACAGCAATAAGCCGTCACAGTACTTTCCAATAGAAGAGACTCATCAGGGATAGATTACAACCAGATTAGAATACAATTAAAATGTGGTTATCATGCAAGATCATTTTACTGCATGAACTTGTTGGAAGTATTAAACAATTGTGTGTGTGTGTGTCCTCAGCTGTGTCTGACTTTTTGTGGCCCCATGGACTGCAGCCCGTCAGCCTCCTGAACCATAAATGTAACAAAAAAACCCACGGGAACAGGTATCAGGACAAATGAGTTATCCCTTGAGTTGCGCTGTTAACCAGTTGTGTGATCTTGAGTAAATACTTCAAATTTGATCCCTTTTCTCACTTGTGAAATAATACGTTAGAGCTCCAGAATCTTATGACTCAAAAGATTCAGTTTTGTATAATTCTGTTGAAACATATATGCAGGCTTTTAAATATAGAAATAAAAGTGCAACAGGCTCCTTATCAGTAGGTCAAGCTCTTGGCATTAAGCTGTGGTGTCAGTAATGGATTTGATTCAATCCATCTACATGTTCTCCTATGGCAGATACGATATTTATATTTCTCTTTCCTGCTTGTGATGAGGCATCCTGTCTCTGAGCATGTTAACTTTGGTCTCCCTGGTATTTGTCTTGAACCAATTAAATGAATGATGTAGCAAGTGCAGTTGCCACCGAGTTTATAGCCAATAATGGCCCCAAAGGGTAACACATGGCTGCTCCTTGACCCAGTAAAAGTCAGTGATAAAAATCCCCCAGGCAGCTGGAAGCTGTCAAAAGTCATTTCTCAATGAGTCATTTCTCACTGTTAACAAGAATGAGTTAGGGACAAATGGAAAATATTTGTTATTTTTAAGGCAATTATATTTCAACAGATGAGCAAAAAGTTGCCATTCCACACGTTATGAATAACAGTTGGGTTGTTTTGAAACTAACAAACCTTGTTTCCTTTAGGACTGCCATAAATGCCTATCACTCAAATCACTTTCTAGTTACCAGTTTCCCAAAGGGTAGATGGAGACTGACCCTCTGCTGCTGATGGGCAGCTGGAAAATGGGGGATGTAGGAGTAGAGCCCCATACAGTCAGACTGGAGGAAATCCACCCTGAATTTCACTCTTTTCACAAGCCCCTTTCTTCATCTGTAAGTTCAGTCGCTCAGTCGTGTCAGACTCTTTGCGACCCCATGAATCACAGCACGCCAGGCCTCCCTGTCCATCACCATCTCATGGAGTTCACTCAGACTCACGTCCATCGAGTCCGTGATGCCATCCAGCCATCTCATCCTCGGTCGTCCCCTTTTCCTCCTGCCTCCGATCCCTCCCAGCATCAGAGTCTTTTCCAATGAGTCAACTCTTCGCATGAGGTGGCCAAAGAACTGGAGCTTCAGCTTTAGCATCATTCCTTCCAAAGAAATCCCAGGGCTGATCTCCTTCAGAATGGACTGGTTGGATCTCCTTGCAGTCCAAGGGACTCTCAAGAGTCTTCTCCAACACCACAGTTCAAAAGCATCAATTCTTTGGCACTCAGCCTTCTTCACAGTCCATCTCTCACATCCATACATGACCACAGGAAAAACCATAGCCTTGACTAGATGGACCTTAGTCGGCAAAGTAATGTCTCTGCTTTTGAATATACTATCTAGGTTGGTCATAACTTTTCTTCCAAGGAGTAAGCATCTTTTAATTTCATGGCTGCAGTCACCATCTGCAGTGATTTTGGAGCCCCAAAAAATAAAGTCTGACACTGTTTCCACTGTTTCCCCATCTATTTCCCATGAAGTGATGGGACCGGATGCCATGATCTTCGTTTTCTGAATGTTGAGCTTTAAGCCAACTTTTTCACTCTCCTCTTTCACTTTCATCAAGAGGCTTTTAAGCTCCTCTTCACTTTCTGCCATAAGGGTGGTGTCATCTGCATATCTGAGGTTCTTGATATTTCTCCTGGCAATCTTGATTCCAGCTTGTGTTTCTTCCAGTCCAGCGTTTCTCATGATGTACTCTGCATAGAAGTTAAATAAGCAGGGTGACAACATACAGCCTTGACGTACTCCTTTTCCTATTTGGAACCAGTCCGTTGTTCCATGTCCAGTTCTAACTGTTGCTTCCTGGCCTGCATACAGATTTCTCAAGAGGCAGGTCAGGTGGTCTGGTATTCCCATCTCTTTCAGAATTTTCCAAAGTTTATTGTGATCCACACAGTCAAAGGCTTTGACATAGTCAGTGAAGCAGAAATAGATGTTTTTCTGGAATGCTCTTGCTTTTTTGATGATTCAGAGGATGTTGGCAATTTGATATCTGGTTCCTCTGCCTTTTCTAAAACCAGCTTGAACATCTGGAAGTTCACAGTTCACGTATTGCTGAAGCCTGGCTTGGAGAATTTTGAGCATTACTTTACTAGCATGTGAGATGAGTGGAATTGTGCGGTAGTTTGAGCATTCTTTGGCATTGTCTTTCTTTGGGATTGGAATAAAAACTTTTCCAGTCCTCTGGCCACTGCTGAGTTTTCCAAGTTTGTTGGCATATTGAGTACAGCACTTTCACAGCATCATCTTTCAGGATTTGAAATAGCTCAACTGGAATTCTACACCTCCACTAGCTTTGTTCATAGTGATGCTTTCTAAGGCCCACTTGACTTCACATTCCAGGATGTCTGGCTCTAGATTAGTGATCACGTCATGATGATGATCTGGGTCGTGAAGATTTTTTTTGTACAGTTCTTCTGTGTATTCTTGACACCTCCTCTCAATATCTTCTGCTTCTGTTAGGTCCATACCATTTCTGTCCTTTATTGAGCCCATCTTTGCATGAAATATTCCCTTGGTATCTCTAATTTTCTGGAAGAGATCTCTAGTCTTTCCCATTCTATTGTTTCCCTCTATTTCTTTGCACTGATCATTGAGGAAGGCGTTCTCATCTCTCTTTGCTATTCTTTAGAACTCTGCATTCAAATGAGTATATCTTTCCATTTCTCCTTTGCTTTTCACTTCTCTTATTTTCACAGCTATTTGTAAGGCCTCCTCAGACAGCCATTTTGCTTTTTTGCATTTCTTTTCCATGGGGATGGTCTTGATCCCTGCCTCCTGTACAATGTCACGAACCTCCATCCATAGTTCATCAGGCACTCTGTGTATCAGATCTAGTCCTTTAAATCTGTTTCTCACTTCCACTGTATAATCATAAGGGATTTGATTTAGGTCAAATCCCACTCCCATTCACTACCTGAATGGTCTAGGGGTTTTCCCTACTTTCTTCAATTTAAGTCTGAATTTCTCAGTAAGGAGTTCATGATCTGAGCCACAGTCAGCTTCCAGTCTTTTTTTTTTTGCTGACTGTATAGAGCTTCTCCATCTTTGGCTGCAAAGAATATAATCAGTCTGATTTTGGTGTTGACCGTCTGGTGATGTCCATGTATAGAGTCTTCTCTTGTGTTGTTGGAAGAGGGTGTTTGCTATGACCAGTGTGTTCTCTTGGCAAAACGCTATTAGCGTTTGCCCAGCTTCATTCTGTATTCTAAGGCCAAATTTTTCAGTTACTTCAAGTGTTTCTTGACTTCCTACTTTTGCATTCTAGTCCCCTATGATGAGAAGGAGGTCTTTTTTGGGTATTAGTTATAAAAGGTCTTGTAGGTCTTCACAGAACCATTCAACTTCAGCTTCCTCAGCCTTACTGGTCTGCGCATAGACTTAGATTACCGTGATTTTGAACGGTTTGCCTTGGAAACGAACAGAGAGCATTCTGTCATTTTTGAGATTGCACCCAAATACTGCATTTTGGACTCTTTTGTTGACTATGAGGGCTACTCCATTTCTTCTAAGGGATTCTTGCCCACAGTAGTAGATATAATGGTCATCTGTGTTAAATTCACCCATTCCAGTCCATTTTAGTTCGCTGATTTCTAGAATGTCGACATTCACCCTTGCCATCTCCTGTTTGACCACTTTCAAATTGCCTTGATTCATGGACCTAACATTCCAGGTTCTTATGCAATATTGCTCTTACAGCATCAGACCTTACTTCAATCACCAGCCACATGCACAACTGGGTGTTGGTTTTGCTTTGGCTCCGTCTCTTGATTCTTTCTGGAGTTATTTCTCCATTGATCGCCAGTAGCATATTGGGCACCTACCAACCTGGGGAGTTCATCTTTCAGTGTCCTATCTTTTTGAAATTTCATACTGTTCATGGGGTTCTCATGGCAAGAATACTGAAGTGGTTTGCCATTCCCTTCTCCAGTGGACCACATTTTGTCAGAACTCTCCACCATGACCCATCCGTCTTGGGTGGCCCCACACTGCATGACTCATAGTTTCACTGAGTTAAACAAAGTTGTGGTCCATGTGATCAGTTTGGTTAGTTTTCTGTGATTGTGGTTTTCAGTCTGTCTGCCCTCTCATAGAGAAGTATAAGAGGCTTATGTAAGCTTCTTGATGGGAGAGACTGTCTAAGAGGGAAACTGGGTCTTGTTTGGAGAGGTGGGGCCATGATCAGTAAATCTTTAATCCAATTTTCTGTTAATGGTTGGAGCTGTGTTCCCTTCCTGCTATTTACTTCCCTGGTGGCTCAGATGGTTTAGCCTTTGCCTGCAATGGGGAAGACCCAGGTTCGATCCCTGGGTCAGGAAGATTCCCTGGAGAAGAAAATGGCAACCCACTCCAGCACTCTTGCCTGAAATACCCCATGGACAGAGGAGCCTGGTAGGCTACAGTCCGTGGGGTTGCAAAGAGTCGGACATGACTGAGCAACATCATTTTCTAAACTACGGTGGAGGTAATGAAAATAATGGTGAGCTCCTTCAAAAGATCCCATGAATGTACTGCTACACTCAGTGCCCCCAACCCTGCAGCAGGCCACCACAGACCCTCATCTCTGCTGGAGACTCTTGGACACTCACAGGCAAGTCTGGGTCTGTCTCTTGTGGGGTCACTGCTCCTTTCTCCTGGGTCCTGGTGCACACAAGGTCCTGTTTGTGCCCTCCAAGAGTCTATTTCCCAGTCCTGTGTAAGCTCTGGAAGCTCTATGGTGGGGTTAATGGCGACCTCCTCCAAGGGGGCTTATGCCATACCCACGTCTGCCACACCCAGAGCTCCTGTCCCTGTGGCAGTCCGGTGCTGACCCGTACCTCCGCAGGAGACACTCAAACACAGAGAACCATGAACCATAAACCTTCCTTAATCTAAGGGTTTCAAATGCTCTCTCAGTTTCCATACAGGAAAGACTTAGTTGCCCTAAATATTTTGGGACTTTTTCAACTATCTAGTTGAACTCTGTATCACTTTAGTAGAAATCCCCATTTTCTCTTCTAAGAGCTTAGAGATTGATCGCATTTTTTGCCCTCCTTTTTGATAAGGAAGCTAGGAAGCCTCTTTTGTTGTTGTTTTTTTAAAGAGAGCTATAACTTTAAAAATAATGTCTGTGTCTCTAAATATTCAAGCACATTCCTCCCATTTAGATATTTCCCCCCACTTTTGAAAATGGGGAATTAGCTGCTCTGCCTACTGAATTGGAGAAGGCCATCTCTACATCTCTTCTTAATTTTCTAACATTGAGTATCATGGAAACATACAGTATTACTTAAAGTGAAAGTGAAAGAAAGAAAGAAAATGAAGTCACTCAGTTGTGTCCGACTCTTTGCGACCCACGGACTGTAGCCCACCAAGCTCCTCCATCCATGGGATTCTCCAGGCAAAAATACTGGAGTGGGTTGCCATTTCCTTCTCCATTTACTTAAATTAAACCAACATCCAACCTTTGTAACTGCAAACATGAAGACAATCTGCTAATTACTGTTTTCTTTTGCCCTGACACCTATCTCTGTGTATCTAACTCAGAAGGCAGAGATCGCGCAACAATCCTGGGTTCACACAGTGAATTTCCAGCTAATTAAAACAAAAACAAACAAAAAAAACAACAGTTGATTTATAAAAATAAGCTCCATTCCCGAATTTCCAGCGTCTAATCTTTGCAAAAATCTAGATGCAAGTAACAGCTATGAATTGTCTATTCGGAATTGCTCAGGCTTTAATAGATGGCCCAGTGCTTTCTGAGCATCTGCTCTTTCTGTGTGGTCTGGAGAAGGGAGGTAGGATCCTAGAATCACAGATAATGAGTCAGATAAAAATATGGCAGGTGTGTCAGAGACATGTAGAGCTCACCAAGCATTAATATACTCCTGTCCTTTCCTCAGCCTTTGTTGCAATCAAGGTTAAAGACACATGACTAGTTTTGGCCAATGAAATGTGAGCAGTTCCTTGTGTCATGTTCGGGCTAAGAAATCGAGATGGTTTGCTTCCTTCATTTCTTTTTACCACCCCACCACCACACACATACACAGTTCCAGATTGCCTAGCTATAAGATAGAGGAGAATGACTGTGAGACAGAAATAAATTTTTACTGGGTAAAGAGTCTGAGATCTGGAATTTGCTATTGTAGTAGCTAGCATTGGTTTAGTTGCTAAGTCGTATCTGACTCTTGCAACCCGATGGGCTGTAGCCCACCAGTCTCCTCTGTCCATGGGATTCTCCAGGCAAGAATGCTGGAGTGGATTGCCATGTTCTCCTCCAGGGGATCTTCCCTACCCAGGAATTGAATGCTGGTCTCCTGCACTGCAGGCAGATTCTTTACCAACTGAGCTACAAGGGAAGCATTAATTACCCTAACAGAATATCTGATACTCCTTACATTAGAAAGTTATCGGAAAAGCTGCGAATATTATCTAGATTAAGAAACCACAAATCTGACTTTGAATCAAAATCAACTTGGGGAGTTTTAGGAAATTCACATTTCTGGGACCCATGTAAGAATTTTTAAGTTAAAATTTATGGGGAGGGCATGTGAATCAACATTTTTTTTTAATCAAGCTCCCCAATAATTCTAGACACTTCTTTCAAATCTGAACTTCTACTTTATGACATGAAAGTCCCTCTAATTATTTTCTGAAGTGATGAAATGGAAAATTCAAAATGATCAGAGAGAATCAGAGGATTTAGATCTAAAACAGAATCAACAAACTGTAGACCCAAGGGACGAATCTTGTCTTCAGTCTGCTTTTGTAAATATTCATAAAGTTTTATTGGAACACAGTCACACTCTGATTTACATATTCTCTATGGCTGTTTCCGCTATACAGGCAGAGTTGGATGGTTGCAACAGTGATGTTATAGTCACTCTCTGGCCCTTACTGAAAAAGCCTGTGGACTGCTGATCTACATGCTTGTCTCTGTGCTTGAAAAAGTCAGGAACTCTTGATTTGGCCTCTCCTGTAAGTGGAAGACTCAGATTCTCAGCATTCCTGGTAAGTGTAAGAAAGGTCAGTCATGGAAACTTATTTCACTTTTAGATCAGCTACACCTTATGACATCTCCATGCTCCATGGGTTAGTTTGAGTCATGCAAATTATCCTACTGTTTCATATACTGTGGAGCAACCAGAAACAGCCACAGGAAGACAGTTCTTTTAACTGAATCTAGAACGAGCTGGATGATATTTGTAGGAAAAAAATTATAGTTTCCAAATGTATCTGGATTCTTGTAGCTCTTTCTTACTACAATAAAGATATGACGCAGAATTAATATCTAATGGGACCCATTCTGTTTATATCTTTTATTCATGTTTAAATTATATCAAGGGCTTGGTACAACCCCCTCACCTACAATGATCTATATTTAAATATGTAGGTATATTTAAATATAAATTTTAAAGCTGTACAGTCCAGGGAATTCTAATTTAAAATGCAGTTCTAGGGAAATGGCTATTTTAACCAGCTCCAAATGCAGATTTAAGTTGAAGATCTCTTCAGCTCAATGCATCCTCACTGTGGCTTTCCTTTCTTTCCCTTCCACTTCCCCAATAACACACTATCAATCAGAAACCTAGTGAATCACAGCAGAGAAACTGAATCTTCTTGCTTTTTAGTGAACGGGAGGGGACTTTTGTCTTTTGGCTGGATGATCTGTGGTATTGCTCAGAGAAGAAAAGAAGAACGAGTCTAATATATGAATCACAAAAGAGCTTCAGTGGGTCATTTTGGTGGCCTCAGGAGTCCTGATCAGTTCCACTACAGAGTGAACGCTGGAATATAGTTGAAGATGCAGGAGCTCTGATACACATGGTTTTCTTACACTTAGAAGAAAAAAGTTATGTTTGAGCTCTGTCCCCTCACAACTTTAATTTATGTAAGTTCTTGGAGCTAGAGAAGAAAGAAAAAGCAAAGCAAAACATACAATTTCATTACACTCCCTAGGACATAATTGGTAACATGTGTACCTAATTTTGATTACTCACTCTTCTGTTCACTTGTTGCTGGGTTAATTGAGAGTGGCAGTCCCAATTAAACAACCCCTAGTAGCATGTAATAGCTAATTGTGAGCAGGTTAGAAGCCTTCTTTGTCTTTGAAAAGGTCTCTTAACTCTCTAGGGCATGTCTGTTTTGGATTGAAGTCATAACTATTCAAAAATGTCTTTTAATATTAAGATTTAAATAAATGAATTTATACTCCATGTCATATGTTTAGCAGGTGACTAAGACCATGTGCTCTTTATCCCACTTAGCAGAGAATTATAATGTGTAAGGGATTTAAATTAGGCCGTAACCAGCCTTGCTGCTAGGGGCAAAAAGTAACGTGGTTAATATAGCAGGCTAGAACAAGAAGCGGGTTCATTTGGGTTACTGCAGTGACTTCTAATTGAATTCAGGTAATTTCTTCGAAAAAGAGTTCATGCTTCTCTTCGGTCTACATCCAGCTCCAAAACTCCAGACCCAAACAGTTACTGATTTATGTAGTTACGATTTCCAAATTGCTGGGCTAAACAATAGATCTCTATGGCTACTGGGGTCTATGAAAATGATCATGCAGTTCCAATGCAGATGAGGACACATTTCATTTGTGGTAACCACAGCTGTGGGATCCCCAGGATGGTTTCTAAACTCTGTGAAGGCCAGTGGAGTCACTAAAAGATGTGCTATGACGGCTAAGGCTTTACAACACAGTTCTCATCAGTAGCCATGGGAATCGTGTGGGCGAGAGACATAGCCCTCATGGGTGAGCATGCGTGCTTCAGGGAATGCTTTACTGACAAAATAACGTTTCCCTTTCCTTCACCTCAGAACCAAATTTAAAATTTAGGAAAGTCATCGTTTCACTTTGAGATGACCTATAGATGAAGACGGACCTGACTAACTGGGCAAACTGGCATAGCCCATTTCAGGATGCATCTCTGAATTTCTTTTCCATCTTTTTCAAGCCTCTTTCCTTTGACTTCCTGTGAGGAAGGTGTTCAGGGAGGTGAGTCACACTGGTCTGCTTCTGAACAAATCACCCAGCCTCTGTAAATCTCTTCCATTTTTGATTCAACTTCCTACTCCGTCTCCTTCGCTTTTCTCAGACTCATTTGCAATACACATAGGCAGAGCATAAGTGACATATTTCCTCAAGGGGTCAGGGGAATTGAAGTTAAGAATCATAATAATTTTCTGCCTGAGTTCTTATTCTTTCTTTCTTTATTTTTTTCAGGTCTACAGCTAAAAGGAAACCCGTAAGGTCAGTGTATTAGTTGAGCTTAGATTCTGTCATGAATAATAGGGACCCCAAAATATCACTGGCTCAAAGAAGATATTTATTAATTTTTCTCTGATATAAAAGTATAGAAACAGAGGCCAAAATGATGGATTCTCGGTCACTGGGGACACAGGTTGCCTCCAGCTGTCCATCTCATCAAAGTTGCTGAAATGGGTCTGTGACCCTCATCCTCATGGATGAAGCATAGCCCTTACTTTCAGGTTCCATGAAATAGGAAAGAGAAATAGGAAAGGACATGCTCACTACCATTAAGAACACATCTCCAAAGTTCCACACATCATGTCTGCTTATACTCCATAATTGGGACCTAATCACATAGTCACACTTATTTGCAGGGGAAGCCGAGAGATGTTTGGGCAGCCAGGTACCTAGCTAAAATTTCGGGCTTCTAATAATATGGTTTTTCCAGTAGTCATGTATGTATGTGAGAGTTGGACTGTGAAGAAAGCTGAGCACCGAAGAATCGATGCTTTTGAACTGTGGTGTTGGAGAAGACTCTTCAGAGTCCCTTGGACTGCAAGGGGATCCAACCAGTCCATTCTGAAGATCAGCCCTGGGATTTCTTTGGAGGGAATGATGCTAAAGCTGAAACTCCAATACTTTGGCCACCTAATGCGAAGAGTTGATTCATTGGAAAAGACTCTGATGCTGGGAGGGATTGGGGACAGGAGGAGAAGGGGACGACAGCAGATGAGATGGCTGAATGGCATCACCGACTCGATGGACGAAAGTTTGAGTTAACTCTGGGAGTTGGTGATGGACAGGGAGGCCTGGTGTGCTGCGATTCATGGGGTCGCAAAGAGTCGGACACGACTGAGCGAC
This sequence comes from Ovis canadensis, assembly GCF_042477335.2. Taxonomy (NCBI): domain Eukaryota; kingdom Metazoa; phylum Chordata; class Mammalia; order Artiodactyla; family Bovidae; genus Ovis; species Ovis canadensis. The sequence goes on along the minus strand of NC_091247.1, from coordinate 131,311,795 downwards.
TGAACTGAACTGAATAATAAGGAAGAAGCGGAGGACGCATTAAGAGACATCCAAAAATCTTCTACTGTGGTCTGTCCAGGTGGAAATCTAAAATGCTACATGCATCTTTTTCACACACAGAGTACACTCACCCCTCCCCCTGCCAAGAGATTCAGTTGAAAATTCCCACCCACTTATAGAAGTCCAGGTTCAGAATTCAGGATGATGCTTGGTCCCTTCTATGAGATCAGAATAGGGTTTCTTTCAGATCCCTGCTTTTCTGATGAGTCTCATCTCATCAGTAGTAGTTACATTTTAACTGTAGCAAAAACTCTGATTTGGAAAAGGAGAGAATGCAAATTCTGCTCAGTCATCCGGCTGTAGCAGTTATCAGATCCTGCTGGACAAGAGGAAAGAGGGAGTGAGGAGGAGTCAGTCTCCCACGCAGCGCATCTGGTGGCTCTGGGTTCTGACTTTCGGGGAGGAGCTCTCTTCCTCCGTGATCCTCCCTGACCACATCTGAAGCAGACTCTTGTAGTGTGTCCTCTTTCTCCGACTCCTTCCTGCTGGTGGAGGATTGGGTTTCCAGGGGTTGCTTTAGGGCTCAAATGATCACAAGCTTTGTCAGGCCAGGCTCGTGGTTTCTTTGGCAATCCAGTTCCCTCTCCAAACAAGTAAGCGTCTGGTCTATTTGTTTCTGGTGAATGTCCTTTTGAAGAAGCAGAGTTGAAGGACTCACGTACTCATGGGTTTTGAAACTAAAGCTTGCCTTTTACTTACATACTGCTGTGTTCTGTTTATCACTCTGCCTACCTATGTTAATTTCCCAGGGCTACCATCAGGAAGCACCCCAGAGAGGGTGGCTTAAATAGTACAAATTTGTTTCTCTGAAATTCCGGAGCCAAGAAGTCTACAATCAAGGTGTCTGCAGCCTCTCGCTTTGGCCTCTAGATGACCATCTCCTCCCTGTGTCTTCCATCACAGTTTCCCAATGGTCATGTGTGTGTGTGTGTGTACTTGGTCATGTCTGACTCTTTGAGACCCTATGGACTGTCACCCACCAGGCTCCTCTGTCCATGAGAGTTCCCAGGCAAGAGTACTGGAGTGGGGTGCCATTTCCTCTTCCAGGGAATCTTCCCCACCCAGGGGTTGGACTTGCACATCTTGTGCCTCCTGCATTGGCAGGCGGATTCTTTACCCACTGTGCCACCTGGGAAGCCTCCTCCTGCACGACGGTCATAGCTATATCCTGATCTTCTCATCTTATAAAGACACCAGCCATACTGAATTGTGACCATCCTAATGTCTTCATTTTAACTTAATTACCTCTTTAAATATCCTATCTCCAAATTTAGTCACATTCTGACATACTGGGGTTTAGAACTTCAGCATATAAATGTAGCGGAGAAAATTCAACCTCTTGGCTAACCATCCCGCTTACCTACCTAGAAAATGGGCTTGTTGGGGAGGCAACACTTAGGATGTGATCTTTGTTACTAGGCTGACTTCCCCTGTCAGAAAACTTTCATATGAGAGAAACTGAAAGCAGATGTATCTCCTGCTGTGTCTACAATTCCCTTTGAAAAGGGTTCAGTTTGGGCACAGAAGCAGTTGGCCTTTACATTCTTAAAAGGTTTCAGATTTAATAGGCTTTCACAAAAAAAAAAAAAAAACAAACTTAGATTGCAAACTTTAGGTAAAACTATGTTCACTCCCATTTCTGCAACTGGTTAGTTCTGAAAGTGAAAGTGTTAATTGCCTAGTCCTGTTTGACTCTTTGCGACCCCATGGACTGTAGCCCACCAGGCTCCTCTATCCATGACTGTAGCCCAACAGGCTCATTCTCCATGGAATTCTCCAGGCAAGAATACTGGAGTGGGTAGCCATTCCCTTCTCCAGAGGATCTTCCTGACCCAGGGATTGAATCTGGCTCTCCTGAATTGCAGGCAGATTTTTTTTTTACCATCTGAGCCACCTGAGAAGGCCCTGGTTAGTTCTAGCTGGAGCTAATTTCATCCAAAATTCTTTACTAAAAGAGTCATGGACCAGCATTTTGAATTTTCAGTCATGTGGCCAAGGGCTACAAATTGGATTGGCTGCGTATCAGAAGAAGAGTTTTATCAGACATCAAGCTGTAGAGTAACTTGCTCACTGCTTGGTATCATATTTTTAATTTAGTGCTAAACATTAGAGATCTATTTGGCTATGACTTATAACAATTCAAAAATAATAGTGGCTTAAATAAGATTGCAGTTTTCTCTCTCTTTAAAGTCAAAGTGTAGTTAGAGGGCTTCCCTGGTGGCTCAGTGGCAAAGGATCTGCCTGCAGCGCAGGAGATACAGGTTCCATCCGTGGGCTGGGAAGATCCCCTGGAGGAGGGCCTGGCCACCCACTCCAGTATTCTCCCAGGAAAATCCTTTGGACAGAGGAGCCTGGTGGGCTAAGTCAATGAGGTCACGGAGTCGGATGCAGCTGAAGTGACTAAGCACACACCCGTGGCAGGGCCACACTACAGATATCTGGGACCCAGGCTGTGTCCAATTTTCCCCTTGATCATCTGTTGGGAGTGGTTCTTGCAAACATGGTCCTGACTGGTGCTCCTGCTGTTGCATCAGTCTTCTAAGCAGCAGGATGGATAAAGAAGGAGCAGATCCTCTTCCTTTAAAGACACATCTCAGCAGTTGTTCCTACAAGTTCTGCTTCTATTCCATTCACCAGAACTTTGTCACATGGCTTGCTCCTACTTGGGAAGGAGTCTGGAAAACATGACTATGTTGGAAGTTTTAAAAATTGTTATCACTGGGGAGGTGGGGGAGCAAGGATGTTGGAGCACAACTGGGTTCTCTCCTAGAACTAGAAAAGTTTTCTCTCTCTTTAATCCTACTTTCTGATGCTTCTCTGTGCTTTCGTCAACTGTACAGCAGTAACTCTTGATGTTCACAGTGAGGCCATGAAGGAATAGTAAGAGCGTGAATCCGTTTTGAACTCTTTAAAAATCAAATGTGTTTGGGGTTACATTTGTATTAGGGTACATTTGTGTGTGTGTGAGTCACTCAGTTGTGTCTGACTCTTTGTGACCCCATGAACTGTAGACTGCCAGGCTACTTTGTCCATGGAATTCTCCAGGCAAGAATACTGAGGTGGGTTGCCATTCTCTTCTCCAGGGGATCTTCCCAACCCAGGGAGGGAACTTGGGTCTCCTGCATTGCAGGCAGATTCTTTACTGTGTGAGCCACTAGGAAAGCCTTATTATTGCTAATCTTGCTAAAAAGTTAAAAAAAAAAAAATATGGTCCTCTACTAAAAACAAGCGAAACAAGACAAAATACGATCTGTTATGACTGACACAATCTAAGGGTGCATTAAGTGATATTTTAATTCCATCAAAACTGATACTTTTTGTAAGCAATAACAATAATAAATATTATCTATTAAGAATTTGTCACATACCAGGTACTATGCTAAGTGTTTCATGTACATTTTTCCGTTTAGTCTTCCGAGAGCTGTAAAAATGGGTTTTGCTGGCACCATTGTTTGCATGAAGAGACTAAACCTTGAAGGGCTTAGGTGACGTGCTCAAATAAGAGCACATGGGTCTTAAGTGATGGAGTTGGGATTTGTTACTTGTATGAGTGGCGTTAAAGCCTGATATATCCATCTTCTGAGTATACTAAGGGCAGTGGTTCTCAACAAGAGGCAATTTTTCCCACCAGGGCTGTTTTGGCAATGTCTAGAGGTATTTTTTATTGTTACAACTGGGAGACTGCTGCCGGCATTGAGAGGGACCATGCCAAAACAGCCCACGATGCACAAAATGACCCTTTAAGTCATGAATTACCTGGCCCAAAGTGTCTTTGGTGTCACAGTTGAGAAGCCCTGAATTAAACCCCACTACCTCACATTTGGTAGATGCCTTTGTCCTTACTAGTGGATAGCAGATGATTTATATCCATTTAGATTTTTAATCTCTGGAAACAGGGAATTTCCATTTCTGTGTAAAGGGCTAAAATTTTCTTAGTCAAGAGGGATCAGTTCTTCATTTTTGAGTGTAGCTGGTTTGGGGGAAAAGACTGAGTTTGGGGAGATGTGGGAGCAGGGAAATTTACAGAAAGAGAATGCCAAAGAAATCTAGAAAGTAATTATTTTGTAGGTTGCACTTCTGAAATTTTTAACAGAAAATGAAACTTTCATCCTAACTCAAAAGGAAATAAGTTATTAATCTGCTGTCTTTCTTTGAAAACGCTATGCATAATACGTATGTTTGGAACATGAGTCAACGTTTGATGTTACGTTAGGTGGTGAGGTGTTAGGCGGTTTGGTGCATGGATGTTAAATGTTGTAACTGCTTTAACACCAACAAGACAAACTTTTCTTTAAATAGGCATTTACTAAGTACTTAAAGGGACCAGAACTTGTCCTAGGCATCCCAGGTAGAGATGAAATATGACTTTTTTTTACCCATAAGGGAACTACAGTTTACAGGAGAGAAACAGTCAGCAAAGCACTAGTCCTAATAGGAGGGCATTAAGGGATACATTGGGGATCAGTGACAACAGAATATAGTAGGATATAGTCGAGCTAAGTGTGGGGTACCATAGGCATACAGAGGAGAAAACACCTGTCACTGTGGAGCAGGTAGAAAAGACAGTGACGGCTTTCCAGAGAAGGTAAGATTTTATCAACTCTTTCTTTTTTAAAAATTTTATTGGAGTGTAGTTAACTTACAAGGTTGTGTTAGTTTCAAGTACACAGCACATACATGTGACTGCTGCTGCTGCTGCTTGGTCGCTTCAGTCGTGTCCAGCTCTGGGCCACCCTATGGACTGTAGCCTGCCAGGCTCCTCTGTCCGTGGGATTCTCCAGGCAAGAATACTAGAGGGGGTTGCCATGCCCTCCTCCAGGGGTCTTCCAGACCCAGAGTTTGAACCCGGGTCTCCTGCATTGCAGGCAGATTCTTTACTGCTGCTGCTGCTGCTGCTGCTAAGTCACTTCAGTTGTGTCCAACTCTCTGTGCGACCCCAGAGACGGCAGCCCACCAGGCTCCCCCGTCCCTGGGATTCTCCAGGCAAGAACACTGGAGAGGGTTGCCATTTCCTTCTCCAATGCATGAAAGTGAAAAGTGAAAGTGAAGTTGCTCAGTCATGTCTGACTCTTAGCGACCCCATGGACTGCAGCCCACCAGGCTCCTCCATCCATGGGATTTGCCAGGCAAGAGTACTGGAGTGGAGTGCCATTGCCTTCTCCAAATATGAATCTATCTATCTATCTACCTATTCATTCCTTTTAAGATTCCTTTCTCAAATAGGTTATCACAGAATATTGAGTGGAGTTCCATGTGCCATGCAGTCGGTCCTTGTTGGTTATCTATCTCATACACAGTAGTGTGTGTATGTTCACCCCAAGCGCCTAATTTACGCCCGCACCACATTTCCCCTTTGATAACCATGAGATTGTTTCCAGTATCACTCAAATTTCTTTCTGTTTTGTAAACACATTCATTTGTATCATTTTTAAAAATTAGATTCCACCTATGAATAATACGGTATGATACTTACGTATCTCTTCTGACTGACTTCACTTAGTATGATGCTCTCTAGGTCCATCCATGTTGCTGCAGATGGCACAATCTCATTCTTTTTTATGGCTGAGTAGTGTCCCACATCTTCTTTACCCATTATCAGGAACTGTAAGGAAGGCGATAAGAAGGTGGAGGAGGGGAATTCGGGAGTGAGAAAGACTAGACCATGCAGCACAACTGTTGAGTTTCTGCCTTGGAATCCAGCACACACTCTGAGGTACATCTGCTTTCCCACCCCGACAAGGTGGCCTCTTTTCCTTGGCATATAATTTTCTCCTATTATACTTTTTGTATCTGAGGGCTTCCCAGGTGGCGCTAGGTGGTAAGCAACCCACCTGCCAATGCAGGAGATATGAGACCTGGGTTTGATCCCTAGGTTGGGAAGATCCCCCGGAGGAGGGCATGGCAGCCCACTCTAGTATTCTTGCCTGGAGAATCCCATGGACTGAGGAGCCTGATGGGCTACAGTCAATGAGGTCGCAAAGAATCAGATAAGGTGAAAGCGACTTACACAACATGCATACATCTGTCTTCCGGGGTTGTGTCTGCCTAGAGGGAAGGTCTGTTGAGAATTAGCACTAATGTTTCCTTACAGCCATGAAAAGGATGATTCAAAAGTTGTTGAATGCAGCGCTTGTAAAGCCATGTGGAGTGAAATGTCATGGCATAGCTTACAGGGCTCAGAGTGGGACTTTAGGCAGAGAGCTGGTAGTTACATGGAAGGTAGATGGACTGATGCTTCGGGAGATGAGACTGAAGCCAGGGGTTCACTATAATGTCACTGGGGCAAATTTAACGTGAGATCCAACGCCGTAATTAGCTTTAATCCTTTGAAACTAACGTTAATGAGGAGATCATCTGCTATAAACATTTTACTGGAAGCAGGATATGAATCATAAATAGGCCAGATTTGGAGGGAACAGCCATATTATCCAAATACCCTTTTGGCACAAAGAATCAATAAAATGCTACACTCGTCTCTAAGGGTTAGAAAGCTCCCGAGAGGACAGTTTACTTCTCCCTTTCCAAATTTTAACTTTACAAGATGTCTTCAGAATCTGGATTTCCCCTTAACTGTTAGGGGGAATTTATCATTTGCTAATTTGGCTGTGAAGTAGGAAAAAAATTAATGTGATTCTGGGACATTTGCGATTTGGGAATTTTAAAAAAGTTCAGTAACCATTGCATACACTTATGGATGATTAAAATTAGAAAAAAATCTTAGAAATATTTTTCAACTTCTTGATTTTACAAATGAGAAATTGGAAGTCCAAAGACAGTGTGGGATTTGTCCAAGTTCACCATAACTACCAGGTTATCTGGGACCCGAACTGAATTTTTCGGCTTTATTCCAGGATTTTATTTTTTTAAATCTAAAAATTTAAACAACTGGTAGAGATTATTTCAATTTCATAGCAAATTTCCCCAGTTCCTCTGTTGAGTATTTCAAGGATATACTTCCTCTTAGTTTTGTCTATTTTAAACATTGGTTTGCTTGTGTTTTGGTGGTTTTCTTATTCTTGAAAGATCTAAAAATTCCTGTGGATTCTCTTGTACTTGTTAGAAAAAATGGGGAAATCTCTCTATAGTCAGAGAGGAGACCCAACTGTAAAGGAGAACATTTGCGAGATCAGACAAACTCTTAAATTCATGAATAAGGGTTTGATAACAAAATATTCTGCATTTCCTGCAGGAGTGAGATAAATAAGAAGTGCAGACAATGAAATAAAATAGCATATTAAAGTCTCCTAAATATTTTGGAAAAGATTTCCATAAGACTTTGCAAAACAGTGTGTGGTAAACCCATTCTTGACTACAAATAGGAATTACTATCCTCTGGCCCAAGAGGTATTTTCTCACAGTCAGATAGGGGGTGTTGCCCCTTCATCTGACCTGATGTTTCATAAATCATAAACTCTGTGTCAGAGTGGGGCTCTTTCTTCTTCTAGAGGTCTTCAGGCTAGCCCAGGCTTGCTCTAGGGGCCACCCCCATAATTTTTGAATTTTTAAAAGATTGAGGTTAAGCGCTGTCATTGTTCCAACACAGCTCTTTTCTCCAACTCTTTTCTGGGTCAGCATATTCAGCTTTTCCCAGACATCGCTTGGCCTCAGTAAGAGTCAATGACTCAAGTTTCTGTGGTATAAACAAGGTTTATACTTACTGCCCCAATTTGTGTTGCTAGGGTCTTTATTCACAGCATTTTGACCCATACCATGACCCATATCACATTGTATGTTAAAAGGTATGTTGTTTGGACTTTCAAAAATTTAGTTGGCCTCTGAATAAAGAGGCAAACTATCTGGACAACTTTCCCTCCTCAATTTTGTGGAGCGCACATTGCTAGTGGGCCTGCCTTATATTCACCATTCCTCTCTTCCCGTGCTTTTATTGGACACGTGGCTTCCAGCATGAGGCTGCATTTCCCAGGCTCCCTTCTAGCTGGTCTGACCATGTGACTAAATTTGGCTAATGAGCTATGGTCTGAAGTATGTATGACTGATGAGTTTTGCAACTCAAAGGAGTCTGGTGTGTTCCCTGCCCTGCCCTTCTCACCGCATGGATATTACCCAGAACTCAGAGGCGGAAGCTATGTCTTGATGATGAAGGAAGAGCTCTCCTGTCAGCCCTGCCCCATCTCCCTCCAAACTACTATGTGAGAAAGAGATGATTTCTGAGTTACTTAAGTCACTGTATTCCTGGTATTTTTGTTATGTCAGCTAAGCCTTGTCCTAATTAATGTACTTTTTCATACTGTTCCTGGGGTTCACTAAGAACATGGCTTCCGGTCCCATCATGGCAAATAGATGGGCAAATGGAAGCAGTGACAGACTTAATTTTCTTGGGCTCCCAAATCACTGCAGGTGGTGACTGCAGCCATGAAATTAAACAATGTTTGTTCCTTGGAATAAGAGCTATGATAAACCTAGACAGTGTATTAAAAAGCACAGACATTACTTTGCCGACAAAGGTCCATCTAGTCAAAGCTATGGTTTTTCCAGTAGTCATGTATGAATGTGAGAGTTGGACTATAGAGAAAGCTGAGCACCAAAGAATTGATGCTTTTGAACTGCAGTGTTGGAGAAGACTCTTGAGAGTCCCTTGGACTGCAAGGAGATCAAACCAGTCTATCATAAAGGAGATCAGTCTTGAATATTTACTGGAAGGACTGATGCTAAAGCTGAAACTCCAATACTTTGGCCACCTGATGCAAACAACTGACTCATTGGAAAAGACCCTGATGCTTGGGATGATTGAAGGCGGGAGGAGAAGGGGACGACAGAGAATGAGATGGTTGGGTGGCATCACCGACTCAACGAACATGAGTTTGAGCAAGTTCCGGGAGTTGGTGATGGACAGGGAGGCCTGGCGTACTGCAGTCCTTGGGGTCACAAAGAGTTGGACACGACTGAGCGACTGAACTGAACTGAATTAATAAAACATGTTGGAGTGTTTAAAACCATTTCAAACCATTTATACCTGAATGAATAGGAGGCTGTGGAAACATCTGTAGCAACAATAAGGAAAAATAAAGTACCCTTTAAGAGGATATCTACAAGACAGAGTTGTTCCCAGCACAACTGCTGAGTGGGAAACTCAATAACAACTTCACACAATTGCAGAAGTTCACCTCTCTCCAGTTTTGTCTTTGAGGAATTTGATGTTGCTGTTTAGCCACTAAGTCGGGGAATTTGTTACCTGAAGTAAACCAGGCCCTAAGTGTTTCCTCTGGAGAAGGCAATGGCACCCCAGTCCAGTACTCTTGCCTGGAAAATCTCGTGGATGGAGGAGCCTGGTGGGTTGCAGTCCATGGGGTCGCTAAGAGTCAGACATGACTGAGAGACTTCCCTTTCACTTTTCACTTTCATGCATTGGAGAAGGAAATGGCAACCCACTCCAGTGTTCTTGCCTGGAGAATCCCAGGGACGGGGGAGCCTGGTGGGCTGCTGTCTATGGGGTCGCACAGAGTTGGACACGATTGAAGCGACTTAGCAGCAGCAGCAGCGTTTCCTCAGGCTGTAAGCCTCTCAGCTGATGATACTGTAATGGCTTCTGAAACTGGAATATGTTTAGAAGCAATTTGGGGGAGAGAAAATCAACATCTAAAGTAGTCATGGGAGAGAATGGAGTGGGAGTTTGGGGGAGAACGGATACATGTATATATATGGCTGAGTCCCTTCACTGTTCACCTGCGAACAGTTCAACCATCACAACATTTTTGTAAATTGGCCACACCCCAGTACAAACTAAAAAGTTAAAAAAAAATAAAGTAGCCAATTCTCTGGTGGTCCAGTAGTTAAGAATTTGCTTTACAATCTGGGTTTGATCCCTGATCAGGGAACTAAGAGCCCACATGCCGTGGAGCAACTAAGCCCACAACTAGAGAGTCTGTATGCCACGATGAATAAATAAACATTTAAAGAACAAAGTAGCCAGAGGGTACCAGATGCCGAGCATAGTAGCCATTTCATAAAGGTTTCACTGAATCCCTACTAATGTCCTGTAACTGATGGTTTCATTCATTGTTTCTAGATGGTGAAACATACTGTCCAAAAAGTTGAGAAGCTCATTCAGAGTTACACAGTGAGAAGAAAAGCTGAGATTTGAACTCAAGACTTTAGAGGTCCAGGGATATGCTTTTTCTAATAGTAGTGGCAGTCTATGGAAGGAAAGAAAGTCCCTAACTAGAGATATTAAAAAATAAGTTTGCATATCCCCAGGAACTCAGCAAAAAATGTTATTTCTTTGATCTCCACTGCTGCCTGGTTTATATGCTCTCCTACTGGCGTCCCACTCTTATGCGTTCTTTTCTTTTTTTGGTCACACTGTGTGTCATGTGAGATCTTAGTTCCCCAATCAGGGATCGAACTCATGGCCCCTTGCAATGGAAGCGTGGGGTTTTAACTGCTGAACTGCCAGGGAAGTACCACTATATTTTATTTTCATAGGTTAGCTCATCTTGATTTTTATAAACATGGTGCTAATTAGGCTGATGCAATATCATTCCTTTAATAACACTGTATTTAGACAGCACTATACCAACATGATTCTGGGTTTTTAAAGTCCTTCACAGTCCTTAGCAGAGTGATTCAATTCTTTCACCGACTTCACTGAATAGAAATTCTTCCTTCAATGTGACATGAGTTCTTTATGCTGTAATTTGGATGCGTTCTGTGACCATCTCACAGAGCAAGGAAGAGCAGAAATACTTATTACTCTTTGAGAGTCCTTTCTATTTTAGAAATTTATTTGTTACATTACCCCTTTCCTTTCTTTTGGAATAATAATCCAAGTTCCTTTAACCTGTCCTCATTTTCTTCATCTTGGATCTTTATGGGTTTGTTTGGACATAACTCTTCAAATTTTGCATTTTTTATTTGTGGAACCCAAGACTGGGGCAGCAGCAATTGATAACGTCTGTTACCGTCTAGGTGTTTACCATGGTGCTAAGTGTCGTAATAGTATGTCATCTTGTTTAACCCTCCCCACCATTTGTGAGCAAAGTATATTATTAGCTCTATTCTTTAATGGGGGAAACAGACACTTACCGATATTAGTACTGTATCTGCTAAAATACGAGAGGAGATCGTCTCCAAATGCACCCCTCAGAAAGGAGGGGACCACCTTTAGTTCAGTCTTCAAAAAGTCTCTTAAGTATGTGGTTTTTCTTCAGCTTCTAAAGTCACATAGACCTGGGACTTCCCCAGTGGTCCAGTGATTAAGAATCCACCTTCCAATGCCAGTGACACGGGTTCCATCCCTGGTCAGTGAACTAATCTCACGTGCCCATGGGACAGCTAAACCGATATGCTGCAACAAAGACTTGATGCAGCCAAATAAATTTTAAAAAATAAATACAGTAACATAGGCTTGAGCAAAGACAGTCTCTTCAATAAGAGGTGCTGGGAAAACGGGACAACTACATGAAAAGAAAGAAATCAACAATACCTAACACCATACGCAAGAATAAGCTCGAAATGGATTAAAGACTTAAATGCAAGGCTGGACAGTATAAAACTCTTAGAGGAAAATATTGCCTGACATGAATCAGAGCAAGCTCATTTTCAAGCCACTGCCTAGAGTAATGAAAATTAATTAGATTCCATTTGTTTATTTTTACAAAATTTAAAAAAAATAAACAAACGAGACCTAATTAAACTTAAAAGCTTTTACATGATAAAGGAAATCATAAACAAAATGAAAAGACAACACTTGGTTTGGGAGACAATATTTGCAAATGAAGCAAGTGACAAGGAACTAATCTCTAAAGCATAGAAACAGCTCATGCAGCTGAAAACAAAAACAAAAAACCCCACAAACAACCCAATCAGAAAATAGAAGACCTAAATAGACATTTCTCTAAAGAAGATATACGGATGGGCAACAAACACATGAAAAGATGCTCAGCATCACTCATTATTAGAGAAATGCAAATGGAAACTACAATGAAGTATCACCTCACACTGGTCAGTTGGTCATCACCAAAAACTCTGCAAACAATAAATGATGGAAAGAGTGTGGAGGAAACGGAACACTCCTTCACTGTCGATGGGAATGTAACCACACCCACTATGGAGAATAGTATAGAGGTTCCTAAAAAAAACAAAATAGAACTACCATATGACCCAGCAATCCCATTCTGAGGCATATATCCAGAGAAAATTCATAATTTGAAAGGATGCATGTACGCTGATGCTCACTGCGGTACTATTCACAATAGCCAGGACGTGGAAGCAGCCTAAATGTCCATCAACAGAGAAATGGAAACAGAAAACATGGCACATATATACAATGGAATGTTCCTCAGCCATATAGAGGAATGAAAAAGCAACATTTGCAAAGACGTGCTGGACCTAGAGACTGTCATACAGAGTGAAATAAGTCAGAAAGAGAAAAACAAATGTCACTTTTATACGGAATCCAGAAAAATTTTATGGTAGAAATGAAGTTAATTTCAAACCAGAAATATTGTCACAGATGTAGACAACAAATTTACGGTTAAACAAATCTGAGGGAGGACAGCAGGATGTGGGATGAATTGAGAGGTTGGGACTGACATATATACACCGCTGCTGCTGCTGCTAAGTCACTTCACTATGTACAAAATAGATAACCGATGAGGATCTGCGTATAGCCCAGGGAGCTTGACTCGATGCTCTGTGTTGACCTACACGGGAAGGCAATTGACAAGAGTGGGTATATGTATGCATATGACGGATTCACTTTGCTGTACAGCAAGGAACTCATACAACATTGTAAAGCAATTATACTTCAAAAAAATTAACACAAAATAATAAAAATGAAAATAATAGAATAAGTGAGAACAGAATTAAGTCACATAGGCCTAAGATGATTTCAGAAAATTTTGGTCTCAAAACTTATAGATATTACCTGCAGAACACTTAAAAAAGGAGGCAAAGAAATTCAACAGAGATTTATTCATTTTTTTGTGATGGGTGTGGGTGGAGTGGTGACCTCATTATTGCAAGGATTGAATGTCATCATAAGCAGCCTTTAAACAGAGGCCTTTCAAAAAAAAAAAGAGGCCTTTCAAAAGCAGGAAATCAGTTATTAGACTACATTAGATGAACACAACAGCACACATGTTCACCTACAGGATGAATGAACAAAGCGTCTTAATATCATGTGCACGGGTAATTGTGTTTTGGGATAAGATTTCTGATGACGTGTGTGTATGTTCAGTCACTCAGTTATCCGACTGTTTGTGACCCCATGGACTGTAGCCCATCAGACTCCTCTGCTCACGGGATTCTCCAGGCAAGAATGCTGGAATGGGTTGCCATTTCCTCTTCCAAGACAGCATCCAACAACCCATCAGAAAATAAAAAATGGTGGTGATACAGATGCTGATATTGTACATCAAGAAGTTGAAGAAAACTGTTTTGTAAAATGAGAATGGAAAAAAAAAGTCCTAAATTGAGGTTCCTATGATTTTAAGCATTTACATGACTAAATTAATACATTAAATATTATAAGCAGACATTTGATTATTTCATCTATATTTCTAAAAGTTTACATACTCCTGAGAGGGAGAAAACTTTTTCCCCTTAATATATATATATAAATTTTATTGAAATATAGTTGACTTACAATGTTTCAGGTACACAGCAAGGTGATTCAGTTATACATATACACATAAATTATTTTTGAAGTTATTTTCCATTATGCATTATTATACTCTATTGACTATAGTTTCCTGTACTATACAGTGAACTTTTGTTGCTTGATGCATATCTTGTTTCTTTTATTAGAATGCTAGCATTCTATTCATATTCAGTCAAGCAAATAGACTCAAAATGTCATAAATTTTTTAGTTAGGCAAAAATTCATAAGTTTTCTAAAATATATGTATTGTACATATTATTGAGGGCTTCCCTGGTGGTGCAGAGGTTAAAGCGTCTGCCTGCAATGTGGGAGACCTGGGTTCGATCCCTGGGTCGGAAATGGCAACCCACTCCAGTATTCTTGCCTGGAGAATCCCATGAACGGAGGAGCCTGGTAGGCTGCAGTCCATGGGGTCGCGAATATATATATGTATAGAAAAGGTTTTCTACTATGTTTGATCAAGGCTTGAGAAAGAACACCAAAAAAAAAAAAAGAAGAGATGGAGAAACTGGAAAACATAAACTAAATGAAAAGGGAGCATTGAAGATGGAATAGAAAAAGTGAAACAAACCAGGCAGAAGTAAAAGATCGTCATATCTCAACCATCTCTTCAGAAAAATGGAGGATGCCTAATAATCGGGAATGTGCAGTACAGTATCCTAGTTCTTGTCACTAAAGGTAGAATGGCTAAAGTTTGTGCTTGAATCTGATTCATGGACTCAGAGTGATTACGTGGTATAACGGATTTCCTGAATCCTATTCTGAGGATTGATCACTTAGGAAGGTTTTCTTTTCTCCCCTTGCTTTTCTCTGGAACTCTGCATTCAGATGGATACATCTTTCCTTTTTTCCTTGCCTTTTGCCTCTCTTCTTTTCTCAACTATTTGTAAGGCTTCCTTAGACAATAATTTTGCCTTTTTGTAATTCTTTATTCTTGGGCACGGGTTTGATCACAGCCTACGTGTCATGAACCTCTGTCCATCCATAGATCTTCAGACACTCTATCTATCAGATTTAATCCCTTGAATCTATTTCTCACTTCCACTGTATAATCGTAAAGGGTTTAATTTAGGTCATACCTGAATGGTCTAGTGGTTTTCCCTACTTTCTTCAATTTATGTCTGAATTTGGCAATAAGGAGTTCATGATCTGAGCCACAGTCAGCTCCCGGTCTTGTTTTTGCTGACTGTATAGAGCTTCTCCATCTTTGGCTGCAAAGAATATAATCAATCTGATTTTAGTGTTGACCGTCTGGTGATGTCCATGTGTAGAGTCTTCTCTTGTGTTGTTGGAAGAGGGTGTTTGCTATGACCAGTGCATTCTCTTGGCAAAACTCTGTTAGCCTTTGCCCTGCTTCATTTTGTACTCCAAGGGCAAACCTGCCTCTTTCTCCAAGTATCTCTTGACTTCCTACTTTTACATTCTAGTCTCCTATGTTGAAAAGGACATCTTTTTTTGGGTGTTAGTCCTAGAAGGTCTTGTAGGTCTTCGTAGAACTGTTCAACTTCAGCTTCTTCAGCTTTACTGGTCGGAGCATAGACTTAGATTACCGTGCTATTGAATGGTTTGCCTTGGAAACAAACAGAGATCATTCTGTCATTTTTGAAGTGAAAGTGAAAGTGAAGTCATTCAGTCATGTCTGACTCTTTGTGACCCCATGGTCTGTAGCCTACCACACTCCTCCATCCATGGGAGTTTCCAGGCAAGAGTGTTGAAGTGAGTTGCCATTTTCTTCTCCAGAGGATCTTCCCAACCCAGGGACTGACTCTGGGTCTCCCACATTGCAGGCAGACACTTTACCATCTGAGCCACCAAGGAAGTCGGTTTTTGAGATTGCACCCAAATACTGCATTTTGGACTCTTTTGTTGACAATGAGGGCTACTCCATTTCTTTTAAGGGATTCTTGCCCACAGTAGTAGATGTAATGGTCATCTGAAATAAATTTGCCCATTCCAGTCCATTTTAGTTCTGTGATTCCTAAAATGTCAACATTCATTCCTGCTATCTCCTGTTTGGCCACTTCTAATTTATCTTGATTCATGAGTGTAACATTCTAGATTCCTATGCAATATTGTTATTTACAGCATCAGATCTTACTTCCATCACCAGTCACACCCACAACAGGGCATCGTTTTTGCTTTGGCTCAGCCTCTTCATTCTTTCTGGAGCTATTTCTCCACTCTTCCCTAGTAGCATATTGGGCACCTACTGACCTGGGGAATTCATCTTTCAGTGTCATATCCTTTTGCTTTTTTATACTGTTCATGGGGTTCTCAATGCAAGAATACTGAAGTGGTTTGCCATTTCCTTCTGCTGCTGCTGCTGCTGCTGCTAAGTTGTTTCAGTTGTGTCCAACTCTGTGCGACCCCATAGACAGCCTCCTACCAGGCTCCTCTGTCCCTGGGATTCTCCAAGCAAGAACAGTGGAGTGGGTTGCCATTTCCTTCTCCAATGCATGAAAGTGAAAAGTAAAAGTGAAGTCACTCAGTCGTGTCCGACTCTTAGCGACCCCATGGACTGCAGCCTACCAGGCTCCTCCATCCATGGGATTTTCCAGGCAAGAGTACTGGAGTGGGGTGCCATTGCCATGGACCACATTTTGTCAGATCTCTCCAACATGTCTGGGGAAGGCAATGGCACTCCACTCCAGTACTCTAGCCTGGAAAATCCCATGGACGGAGGAGCCTGGTAGGGTGCAGTCCATGGGGTCGCTAAGAGTCGGACATGACTGAGTGACTTCACTTTCACTTTTCACTTTCATGCATTGGAGAAGGAAATGGCAACCCACTCCAGTGTTCTTGGCTGGAGAATCCCAGGGACGGGGGAGCCTGGTGGGCTGCCATCTCTGGGGTTGCACAGAGTTGGACATGACTGAAGCGACTTAGCAGCAGCAGCAGCAGCTACAGCAGGACCAATCCATCTTGGATGGCCCTTCTCAGCATGGCTTATCATTTCATGCAGTTAGACAAGGCTGTGATCCATGTGATCATTTTGGTTAGTTTTCTGTGATTGTGGCTTTCAATCTGTCTGCCCTCTGATGACAGTATGGACCTAACAGAAGCAGAAGATATTAAGAAGAGGTGGCAAGAATACACAGAAGAACTATACAAAAAAGATCTTAGTGACTCAGATAACTGTGATGGTGTGATAACTTGCCTAGAGCCAGACATCCTGGAGTTTGAAGTCAAGTGGGCCTTAGGAAGCATCACTGTGAACAAAGCTAGTGGAGGTGATGGAATTTCACTTGAGCTATTTCAAATCCTAAAAGATGATGCTGTGAAAGTACTGCACTCAATATACCAGCAAATTTGGGAAACTCAGCAGTGGCCACTGGACTGGAAAAGGTCAGTTTTCATTCCAATCCCAAAGAAAGGCAATGCCAAAGAATGCTCAAACTACTGCACAATTGCACTCATCTCACATGCTAGCAAAATAATGCTCAAAATTCTCCAAGCCAGGCTTCAGTTGTATGTGAACCGAGAACTTCCAGATGTTCAAGTTGGATTTAGAAAAGGCAGAGGAACCTGAGATCAAATTGCCAACATCCATTGGATCATGGAAAAAGAAAGAGAATCCCAGAAAGACATCTACTTCTGCTTCACTGACTACACTAAAGCCTTTGCTGTGTGGATGACAACAAACTGTGGAAAAGTCTTCAAGAGATGGGAATACCAGACCCCTTTATTTGCCTCCTGAGAAACCCGTATGCAGGTGAAGAAGCAACAGGTAGAACCGGACATGGAACAATGGACTGGTTTTAAATTGGGAAAGGAGTACATCAAGGCTGCATATTGTCACCCTGCTTATTTAACTTCTATGCAGAGTACATCATGTGATTTGCTGGGCTGGATGAAGCACAAGCTGGAATCAAGATTACTGGGAGAAATATCCATAACCTCAGATATGCAGATGACATGACCATTATGGCGGAAAGCAGAGAGAAACGAAAGACCTTCTTGATGAGAGTGAAAGAGGAAAGTGAAAAAGTTGGCTTGAACTCAGAATTCATAAAACTAAGATCAAGCCATCCGGTCCCATCACTTCATGGCAAATAGATGGGGAAACAATGGAAATGGTGACAGACTTTATTTTTTTAGGCTCCAAAATCACTGCAGATGGTGACTGCAGCCATGAAATTAAAAGATGCTTGCTCCTTGGAAGAAAAGCTATGACCAACCTAGACAGCATATTAAAAAGCAGAGACATTACTGCCAAAGGTCTATCTAGTCAAAGCTATGGTTTTTTCAGTAGTCATGTATGGATGTGAGAGTTGGACCATAAAGGAAGCTGAGCACCAAAGAATTGGTGCTTTTGAATTGTGTGATGTTGGAGAGTCCCTTGGACTGCAAGAAGATCAAACCAGTGAATCCTAAAGGAAATCAGCCTTGAATATTCATTGGAAGGACTGATGCTGAAGCTGAAACTCCTATATTTCAGCCACTTCATGCAAAGAGCCAACTCATTGGAAAAGACCCTGATGTTGTAAAGATTGAAGGAAGGAGGAGAAGGGGACGACAGAGGATGAGATAGACTGGATGGATGAATTTGAGCAGGCTCTGGGAGTTGGTGATGGACTGGCATGCTGCAGTCCATGGGGTTGCAGAGTCGGAGATGACTGAGCAACTGAACTGAACTGAACTGATTCTGAGGATGGTTGTCCGTCTATTTGTGCTTCTGAATTTTCTTTCTTATTTGTATTCTTACCAAAGTTGGTAGATGGACTATATCAAGGCTCTAAGAATTAAATGCTCCATGGGTCTGTAAGTGCTTATTAGGTAATGTAATGAGGGAAGGTTCCAGTGTGTCCTCAGTAATGAATGTTAAAATTATCGTTCCCTCTTTTGTCCTTCTGTTCAGTAGCTCCGTTTTATACTTAAAGGGTAAAGGTTTTTTTCTGGAATGATTTTTTTCCCCACAGCCTCAGCCTACAGTGAAGAAGATGAATCCACCTCCAGGAATTCCACTTCCAGGAGTAAGTATTTCTGACCCATTATGATGTAAACCTTACACAGACCTCTAGCTTATATAACCTCTCTGCCCTGTCTCTTCATTTGGAGAACAGGGTCATAGATACTTTATACTTGCTTCTCCTTTTTGTGCAACTCTGTACCCCTCCCCCATCCCGACAAAAAGAAACTCTGGAAGATATTTGAAGTGATGCTTAAGCAATATCCTTCTTGCCTTAGGATGAGTAGTTATACATGATGGAAAACACATGAAAGTATCTTATAAGGTTATGAGTTCCCTCCTCTCCCTTCACATACCCCTACCATCCATTCCCATGCCTTTTGTTCAAAGTTAAAAGCAACTGATATAAATTATGTGATACAACTTCTTGGTCTAAAGCACCAGATATTTTTTTTCCCCATCTTTTGCTACAGGCTACGAGAATTGCCTTTATTCTTTCTATAGGAAACTGACTTTTCCTCTTCCTCTTGGTTGAACTCTACATGAAGGAAGCCAATTTACTGGGCCAGTGGCAGTTACTTGGATGTTCAGACATATGGTCCACAAACTGCTTCATTCTGTTTTAAATCAGTTCCTCCTGACGGACTCCATTCTTTCTGCCCTTTATACCACAGGTGAAGTAATGAAGATGCTTATTGTGGCTTCCTGTTAATATTCCAAGGCCTGAGGCTCCGAACAGCAGGATGTCTGTTCTCCAGCTGTTTTTCCAACAGGAAGGAGGGATAAAACAAACAAAGGGTACACAGTAGTCCACTGAAACCACAGGTAATCCACAGCTGCACTATAAATAATTCAGGATTGCTATACTGGTCCACCATCACAAATTCCCATCAGCAAAGGCAGCTTCAAGATACTTTGGGGGGTAGTTTGTAGTTTCTTTCAAGTCCTTCATATCCAGAGTGCAGCTAACCCGTAAAAGCCAGATCTGGACCAATGAGTACTAACTTTCTTGCTGTTCAGTGATTTTTAAGCAGAATTCTGTGGAGTGGGATGGGGGCAATCATGGTTATAAAGAGGCACACATTGCACGCACATACCAGTTTCGTCTTAAACTTGAATTTAAAATACATCTGAATTGACAAGCCCTTCAAAATGAGAATTGGTGTAATATTCTTGCTAATGTCTTAAGGCTTAATATTAGAAGATATTGTTTCTCCAGACACCTAAAGGTAATCCAGCCTACTGAATTAAGCAGAATTCTTACTACATGACTTACCTTTTTTAGTGATGTGGAAAATGTGAATAATATGCCAGCTTTATGTGAAAGGTTTATTGAAGAAGGACCTATGCTTGATTCCTGAGCCAATTCTGTATAGATATGTAAGTTTGGTGTCCAAAACTAGTTTCTTTCTTTGATATAGTCTTGATGACTTGGAACCTAAAGCAATAAATACCACATAAGGGCAAAATGTATTGTAAATTCATAGCCATTCATCTGACTATTATTCTCAATGTTCATAACAATGTATCTTCAAGGGAAGATAAATTTACCTCTTGGTCATCTATAAAATCTTAATCCTAAACTTTTGAAATCCTGCAAATGAATTCCCAAAGGCTATTTTCTTCTTAGCAAGGTATACATTTATTCTTCTCAATGAAAGCAACTCTTAGTACAGGGCCAAATATGGTTCAAAATGAAACTGAAATTGGATTAAACAAGTCATGCAAAGTCACAGGCTTGAATGGCCATAGACACTGTCAATGGTGTTGAAATGAATTTACCCGGCCAGTCATGCTTACCTGCCTGATGGTAACCATCAGTTCATTTCAGTTCAGTTCAGTCACTCAGTCGTGTCTGACTCTTTGTGACCCCATGAATCGCAGCATGCCAGGCCTCCCTGTCCATTACCAACTCCCGGAGTTCACTCAAACTCATGTCCATTGTGTTGGTGATGCCATCCAACCATCTCATCCTCTATCATCCCCTTCTCTTCCTGCCCCCAATCCCTCTCAGTATCAGGGTCTTTTCCAATGAGTCAACTCTTTGCATGAGGTAGCCTATGTATTGGAGTTTCAGCTTTAGCATCAGTCCTTCCAATGAACCATAGACATACTCAAATGCTATTTCATGATAGTTCTTTATTATACTTAGAACTTGTTTCCAACCATATGGTACTACTTTTCTTCTTATTTTATTCTCCTATAGCCATCGTTAAATAGGGAAAAATCAAAGTCTATTAGTGACATTGTCTGAGAAGTTTGATGGATGATAAAGTTAACTCAAAGATAAATGGATGCTTAAAAACTTTAATTTGCACATCATGGACTTAAATTCTGTAATTATTTTGAGAAAACATTTTTGGTTGAGAAACCTTTTTTTGCCAGTCATAACCAAGACTTTCATTTAGCAATCTCAATTTATTAAGAAAACCAACAACATGCTTCTCAGGTTAAGGAATAGGTATTCATCCCACCGTTATGATGTAGCAGAAGAAGTGCTGAGCCTGCAGCTGGCAGGCACAGGGATGAACACTGTCTTGGCCTTCATGTATCATCCATAGATATTGATCAGGTGTCTGGTCTGTAAGAAGTTACCGATCACTAGCTCTACCCAACAGTGTATGAGACAGGGATGAACGATCCAATTCCTGCCCTCAGGGAGCACACAGGCTGGCCAAGCATTTGGACAGGAGAAGTAAAGATTGCATTACAAAGGGGTGAGTGTTGAGAGAGTTGCTGAGCATGCATTTCCTCTTCTATTGTATTTGTTTCTTTTGGGGGAGGGCGTGGGGATTTCCTCCCTTGTCTGGGAAAAGTGGAAGGAATATTTCTAGTGACCAATTCCCATCAGGGAAAATGGAAAAGAATAACCCACTGCTCCCACTCTAGGGCAGCTACAGGCTGGTCAGGATAATCTTGGGACTCAGGCTTAGCCAATTAGACCCTCTTCTAGGACTTTGACTCTAGGATGGAAAGACTATTTTTTGACTCTCTTGGATAAGAATCAAACGTACTCCCTGCTTCTTGCTGTTTACTCCCTTGGATTTTGGGCATTTCCAAGCCTGTTCCTCCAGCTACTATTGAGCTCCTGATAGACTTCCAGTAAATTCTGCTTTATTGGCATGAATTTGAGCCAGTTTCTAATACATACAGTTAGGAATGATGAAATAGTGTCATAATCTAAAATGGTAGTGAAAGGAACAGTGGCTTTGACAAAATGACATCTTAGAGGGAATTAACAGCTGAGCTGTGCCGTAAGAACGAGAAGGGGTTTCTGCTGAACGGGAGGAGGAAGGAGGTACACACAGACGACACGGCATATGCGAGGCTGGGGCTGAGAGGCCTGGTGGCACCTGGCGCTCGGAGAAATGCAGGCAGCTTCGGTGATTGCTGAGTAGCGTGTAGGTGACAGCTGAGGCCGGGACATCCTACAAAAGAAGTATCACAACCTGGAAGTTGAGGGTTATGTTTTATGTAGTGGGAATTTTTAGGGCTTCAAGTTTGGGCGACTTCTCATCTCAAGTAGCCCTGAGAGAGCAGTTCTGAGAAGCTGGAGAATGGGAGGGGCAGAGTCAGTTATATAGAAGCTTGCAACAAAGGGCAGGTAGTCTGAACATCATTGTTAACTATGGAAAACCAGATATTTCAAGCAATAGAACTTAGCACTATTCTATGTATGGGAAGGTGCAAGAGTTTGGGCATACTGAAATCATTCATTTCACATGCATCCCTTCTACCTGGGGCCAGCGTGCTACGATTTGATTGTTGACATCCTTATTCTCGGCTCACCGTAGGGGTGGTGGCTGCTCATGCAGCAGGCGTTGTTCTTCCTGGGCTCAGAAATTCCCATTTGGAGGGTTGGAATCCTTGATGGCTGTGACATCCTTGTTTATTGATATGGCAGGAAATACTCCACTTCACAGCTCTTTTGTCCATCAGATTACAAACATGCCTTTTGTCACCGGATGGTACCTAACACAAGGGCTGGCTGTGTGTTAGGTGAAGAGAAGGGGTTAGTACATGTTCAGTGGAAAAAAAGTGACAGTTGAGTTCAGTTCCTTTGAGATCCTTCCTCCAAAATTCTAGAGCAGGATAAACTCTGTCAGGCTACGTGTACCTGAAGTGCCAGAAATCTATATGCCATCTGGAGGCAGCTCCTTAAAACGGTGTCATTCCATCCCTGCATGTAGTTAATAGTGTATGTGGAACATTCCAGACAGTTGGGAACATGTCCTACGTCTCTCTACCGCTGAAGGAAAAAAAGACTAAGAAGTATTATTCCTGTTGGATCCTTCAGTGTTTAGCAATGTCTTCTGCCAGGAATGTGCCTCTCTGTCTCACCCATGTTTTCTCCGCTGTAGCTCACCTCACTTCCTGTTGCTCTCCCTCAAGAGGACACGGACATGATGGGCTTGTCAGCCTCCGCAGTAATAACAGCCCTTCACATGCTTGACGTCGACTCCTAAATTGCCTTTAGCTTTTCCTTCCAGATCTCTTAGTCTGTTTTCCAGCCTTTAATCATCTCTGTGGGTCTCTTCTCAACCCTGCCCAAATGCACGAAGTACCTCTCAAGGCATTTTTCAGTTTTAAAACAAATACCAAATTTTCCAGGCTTATTCAAACGGGCAAAATAAGATGACTTTCTAAGAAAAACTATTTGAATCAAAAGAAAATATGGTCAAGGTGTTCCTGGAATATGAAATGATATGCCAACCAATTAGAGTAGGAAGAAATCTTTCAGTATTGCTCTTTTCTAGCTGATGTCATTTTAGGATAGATTTTGTCCAAAGATTCGCTAAAGGAGGGAGAAAAGGTCAATGCAATCGATGTTTATAGCACACCTACTATGTGCTGGGCATTTCATGGCACTAAGGAGCCAAAGGTAAATGAGATGCAGTTCTTACTGTTAAAGAGCTTGCAGGCTGGTAGTTGAGGCACAAACAAAAAAGCTCATTCAGAGTGAGAGATGCTGTGTGTGTGCTCAGTGGTGTCTGACTTTTTGAGACCCCATGGATTGTAGCCTGCCAGGGTTCTCTGTCCACAGAATTCTCCAGGCAAGAATACTGGAGTGGGTTGCCATTTCTTACTCCTGTGGATCTTCCCAATCCAGGGATCAAACCCGTGTCTTTTGCATCTACTGCATTGCAGGCTGGTTCTTTACCACTGTGCCACCTGGGAAGCCCCAGAGTGAGAGAGAGATGCAGGAGCACAAATAAGAGGATGAGGAAGAGTGTGGATGAAAGGGAGGAAGACAGCATCTCCAACTGGTGAGGTCTGGTTTGAGCAGGTTCTTCAAAGAGGACTCAGAGCTTTCCAGGTTTGGAAGGTAGGTGGGAAAGGATGTTCCTTTCCCTGGCACGGAGGTCTGCCTAGTAGGAGGTATGGAGATGGGAAACAGTGCGATGTGTTTGGTAGTTAGCACAGGACAGAACAAGCCTGTGGCAAGAGATAGGATGGCGGGGATGAGAGCAAGAAGAGCGTCACCCGCTACTCATAGGAGTTTGGATTGTTTGTGGCAATGGGAACCTTGAAGTGTTTGAGTAGAGTAATGCAGTAATTTAGGAAGACCTGCTGTCCAGAATGATCACTCTGCTGTGAAAGTATAGAATAGGGCTAAAGTGAGTTGGCCTGGAGGCAGATACAAGGGTTAATAGATGATTGCAACAGATAGATGAGAAATGGGCTGAGGCTAGGAGAAGAAGGGATGACTGAATGAAGCTAGGCAACTCTGAAGACCCTCCATGAAAGCTGAGATAAGCAAATAAGATGGGTGCTATAGAATATGGGATAGGCTACCCACTCCAGGACTCTTGGGCTTCTCTGGTGGCTCAGCTGGTAAAGAATCTGCCTGCAGTGTAGGAGACATGGGTTTGATCCCTGGGTTGGGAAGGTACCCTGGAGGAGGGCATGGCAACCCACTCCAGTATTCTTCCCTGGAGAATCCCCACAGCCAGGAGCCGAGCAGGCTATAGTCCATGGGGTTGCAGAGTTGGACACGACTGAGCTACTGAGCACAGCACATAGAACATGGGGCCTAAGGTAATTCTCAAATGACTCCCCTGTTTCAGTTTTAGATACAGGAGCCAGCTCCACAACTGAGAAGTAAAGATGTTGTCTTCCTTAGCCAGTGGAGAGAAAGTTCCAGAATTAGTGTCAGTTTGGGTATCACAGAATCAGATAAGGAGCTCAGCAGAAAATCATACAGTGCAGCACATAATGACTCCATCACCCAGGACGGCTCACAAGAAGGGACGTATAACATTAGCCGTCTGTGTGGTTCATGTACTGATGACCGGTATAAGATGTAGCATACAAGATAAGCCTTAGAAAGGATGTATTCCAGATGCAGTCAGACTAGGGACTTTACTTACCTAACGAGTAAGAACAACAAGTGACAGGTGAGTAAGTTCCTGTGATTGCCAAACGTGCTGGTAGTTTCTCAGATGGTGGCTGCTGTGGAAAAAGTCCCTTCTCCAGCACTTCCCCTCTCTGGAGCCTCGAAGTCCTGGGAATGAAGGTGAGAGAGAGTTTGAGTTCTGAGGATGGGTCAGGATGACCCAGGAGGTCTGGCGTGTGTGTGTTGGTTGAGAGGAGAGGGTGATTAGAGGATGCGAGCAGAGCAGGCAAACTGCTGAGAAGCGGGTGATCTTTGGGGGTGGCAGGACTTCGAGGCACGGGGGCACTGTTCGCTGAGTTCTGAGGTTCGGGGCTGAGGGAAAATGAGGTCAAGCCAGTGAACTTCTGCCAGAGGTTAAGCTCCAAAATTCCATCTGCAAGTTTTTGTCGATTGGGTTTCAGAATGCTTAGGATTAATACTGGCTTATTTTTCTTAGAAATCTGTCATTATCCTTCCAAGGGACAAAATGGGCCATATTCTACTGAATTAGTAAAGGTGAATTTCTGAGGTTGTGTTAGGAACGCTGGCTTCCTCTCCTGTGGTTAGTTTCTCTGATGCTCTAATCTATTAATAGCAATAATACCACCAGCAATCCTAGAGCCTGGTGCTTTACATAGATCCCCATTCATTTCTGCAACAGTCCTGTCAGGTAGGTATTATTTTAGAGATAAGAAATCTGCAGCCCGGGAGGTTGATAAAATGCCCACAGCTGTGCTGCGGGTCAGTGGGGGAGCCAGCATTCAGAACCTGGTCTGTCTGACTTGAAAGGCTTTTGTCTCCTCGCTCCCTCTCTCCTCCCACCTTCCACAGCAGGGAGGAACAGCTGAAAGCTTTGTCAGTTAGCAAGATGGTGTCCACAGCCTGTGCGTGTGGGGGAGCTCGGCCAGCAGCTCAGTGGTGTTTTTCTGACACTGGCTGGGCTGGCAAGTGATTTCTCTCAGGATTCTGACCGAAGCAGAGGGTGGCGACATTCAGCGCCTGAATCATACTGCTGGCTGGCCTTGACTTCAGAGGCCGGCGTTCCTGTGATTGTTCTCTCAGGCTTTAATTTATGGGCCCTGCTAAACGGCAGGCCGGGTGTCTTGGCCAGAGAGAAAGGTGCGTGTGGAGCAATGGCATGTCACCAGGCAGCTGTCGAGAGGCCTGTTTAGTGAAGGGCACCTGGGGGCATGGGGACCAGGCTCTCTTCCTCTGTGTGTTCTCCCTGGGTGGACAGCTGGCACCCATTTCATGTCAATCACACATGACAGGATGTCCTTGGTGGGAGACGAGGAGACTGTGCAGAACTTAGGTGTTGCTGTTAATCATTGGCATGATTTTAAAAATTGGATTATATGCGATTTTTTTGGCGGGGCGGGGAGGGCTCAAAAACTAATCTTGGATTTTAAAGTCATTCAGGAGATAGTTTGGGAGCACTGACTCTATTTTAAGCACTCTTCTAGGCATCAGAATATATCATTGGTTAAAATAGACAAAAATGATTGGCTGCGTCAAATTTGAAAAGGCAACTCTTCTAGGGATGTGTACTTACAATCAATTCTGCTCATTTCCTGAGTCTCAAATAAGTGAAAAGCGGTAGGCTTTGGAGATGAATAAGAAGTTACTTCACAGTTCCAAACATAGGATGCTTGGAGATCATAGTAATGAAGCAGAATATGATAAATCCCATAATGTAGATATTAAGAAAGTAAAGTGGGCATTCAAAGGTAGAACACATCTTTTTAAAATATCTATTTGTTTATTTGTGGCTGTGTCGGGTTCTGGCAGAGAGCACCTTTGTTGAGTCATGCGGGAGCTTTTGTTGTGGCACAAAGGCTCTCTAGGCATGGCTTGCAGTCTCAGTAGTTGAGGTGTATGGGCTTAGTTGCTCCGAGGCACGTGGGATCTTAGCTCTCCAACCAGGGATCGAATTCATGTCTCCTGCATTGCAAGGAAGATTCTTAATCACTGGACCAGCAGAGAAGTCCCCCAGCACACATACTTGAATATCAGAATTAGACCTTTTGGAGGAGGTGGCGTTTATGTTGTTTCTTAAAGAATAGGTGGTTTTTGACTGGTAGGGAGCAATGGGAAAGTCATATACAGTGGAAAGATAAGCATTGTGAAAGTGTGAGCAGGTTTGAGGATGATGGAGAGACTGACTTTGGGAAATGGAAGCTGGGAAAGTAGCTTGGGTGATACTGTGGAGGGCAAATTAGTAGCTGGATCTTGGTTTTGTAGAAAAAGGGAAATCATTTGAACTTTATGAGTATGGAAAAGATGACAAGAACACTTTGGGAGTGGGGAAAAGAGTCATTGATCTTTGAGCAGTGATGTACCAGGCACTTTAACATACATTGTCTATATACTCATGAAACGAGCCATCATTTAAGGGAGCAAACTGAGGATTAGAGGGTTTGGGAAAATCCTGAAAATCACACAACTAGAAAGAGATGAAACCAGGATTTGAATACAAATCTTCTGGTGGTAAAATTTTCTTGCCCCAGTAATAGTGCTTGCTAAGTCCAGGTGAGAATATAAAGAGTTTGAACTAGGTTGGAGGCAGTGAGAATAAAAGGAGCTGAATGTTAAGGAGGATGGGTTGGAATAATATGTTGGAAAGGGGTATTAGAAAATCTCTCAACAGAAATGAAGAACGGGAGAGAAGGAAAGGTTAAAAAGGGGAAGGTTTTTGTTTAGTGGAACAGTGGCATCATTAACGGAAGCTGCAAAGTTGGGTGGAAGAACTAGTTTTGCAGAGGAAGAGAATGAGTTTGGTTTTAAAGACGTTTGCTTTGTGGTATTGGAGGGACATCCAGATATCCGGCTAGAAGATTACAACGGAAGTCTGAGCTCTTGGCTTAAGAATTGGGAGCAATCCATGGGGAAGTGATTGTTCAATTGGATGATATCATTGGGCGAATAGGTGAAAGGGTCAACCATGACTAGAAACTGGTTTTCAGAATAGAAAGAGTTTTAATCTTTTTAATAGAAGGATTTTAATCTTATTTTTGAAAGTACGGCCACATTAAGAGAACGCAAGTGTTTGATTAACACTGATATCCAAGAACCTTGAGGCTGTGGATTCTTAAATGTTCCACAGTGACTGCCATGTTCCCTTCTGTTTGTTTGGATAACTTTTGCATCGTTTGCATAAGTGGCCTAGAATGGCTTGTTGGCATCACAGTAATGTTGTGTGTTGATGCCTCAATCCCTCCTATCTATGAGGCTCAGGGTGTTCCTAAAAGTGCAGTAATGACTCAAACATAGGCACTCCCATTTGGGAACGTTTGGGTAACATCTCCTAAAGCCTGCTTTTTCTTTTTCTTTCTCATCTTTTCCATTTAATTCTTGTAGAAGAACATAATGATGACTGTGGTCTTGAGTGAGAAGGTACTTTGGAAGAAGGCATGGTGAAGGCTTTAACCCACGGTACTCTGTGATCTTGGATCTTGGTCTTTCTCTTAGTAAAGAATTGGAAAATCAGTTCAATCCATTTTTGAGAGATTATGGAGAAAGGCAAATTCAGGCAAGTGATTCATAGATTAAAAGTATCATGAAAAACAGGAAATGAGGAAGCAAGACTATAATCAATCCTAATAAATGGTAAGTAAATCCTCCCCTCACACATGGAAAAAATTGGCTGTGAAGAGGCATGATGTCCCTTCTAAAGTATCAACATTATTGAATATATGAAGTGCTGGTTCATGATGTTTCATTTGCCTTAAGTCTCCCCTTTGTCTCTCCCTCCACATGTTTGTGTTTTTTCCTCAGTTCATTTGCTCATGGGCTTTGCTTTGTTCCTGCTCAATGACCAGAGCCCACAGGGGAGCCTGGAGCAGAGTGAGCATTCAACATATACTTGTTGAGTCCATCAAACAAGGGTCAAAAGCCTACTCCATCAATTCCTTTGTTCATTTTCCCATTGGATACCTTATTGAGTATTTGTTATGTACCCGATTCTGTGCCAGTTCATGAGGATAAAAAGATGAATCAGAAGTTGTCCCTTCCCTAATGAAGCTCATAAACTAGTGACCCAACAGTGACATAAGCAGAGTTACAATTTCACTGGATAAGCTTAATAACAGACACAGGCTGTTATTAATAACAGCACAGTTGACACAGGCTGTAGGAGGGAGGGAGAGGAGGGGCACAGAGAGGTCAGAGGAGGCTTCCAGAAGAAGGAACTTCACTTCCTGTACTGCAGAGATCTCCAGGTATTGACTATTATTATATATTTGCTCTGTCTTATCTTAAACCTCTTCCTCTTTGCTGTCTCTTTCCCATCAACCTTTAATCTTGTTTAAGCCTCTATCATCATAAGCAACTCTCCTAGGTATCTCTCCAGCATCCCTCTAGTTACTTCTCTCAACTACTTTTATCCTTTCTCTCTTACCCTTTACTTCCAAGCTGACTGAATTCTGGCCCTCATCTTTACCTTTCTCTCAAACTGTTCTCAGTAAGGGCCACAAATGGCATCTGGGTTGCAAAATCCAATGTAGACTTTCTAGAACTCTTATTTGTCGTCTTGGTTGCATTTGCCACACGAGTGACACCCCTTTTGTGATCCTCCTCCTCCTTGGCGTCTCTCACTCCCCAAATCCTGGTTTTTCTTTGGCTTCCCTGACTGCCTCTTCTCCTTACAGGTTATCATTTAAAGGTTGGTAAATGCTGGAATTTCTCAGATCTTTCCTAACTCTGTATTCTCTTCTTGAGAAAATTTATCAACTCATATGGTTCCAATACTGTTTCTATCCTGAAGATTCCCATGTGATTTTCTCCAGCCAGGGTTAGTCTTCTGAACAACAGACTTTCATTCCTACATTTATTCACCTACCCAACAATTATTTACTGGTGCCCACTACGTCCAAACACTGTTCTAGAGAGAGAGATTCAACAGCGAACAAATGGACCAAAGTCTTTGCCTTTGTGGTACTTATATTCTACTAAAAGAGACAATTCACTTATACACAAACATACACATTCTGTCAAAAGTGCTATAGAGTAAAAGCAAGCTAGTAAGTGCTGGAGTGTGAATAGGAGATTTTGCTCTTTATGAAGGGTGATCAGCAAGTCCCCTTTAATCAGATGACAGTTAAGTAGAGATTCAGATAAAGAGAGGGCAAGGGTGAGCCATGCAGATACTTGGGGAAGAGCTCAACACCAGAGGGAAGATCATTACCATCATTCTCCATCATCTTTACCTAGAATGAGTAAGAAATCCCAGATGATGAGACTCTTCTACCCTGGGACTAGAGGGGGATAATTGGGGGGAACAAGTGACTGAGTGTCACTTCTATGTTTTCCCTTCTTCCCTTTATACTTAACAAATGACCTTTCCTTGCCTAATGTAGCTGAATCATACAGGTGGGCTAGGAAGAATTAAAATAGTCTCTGTAAATTGCTGGCTATCCCAGAAGCCATTTGGTAACAATTATCTTCCCCCACAAAACCACTTCTCCACCCATCTTCCCACTGACCGTGACAGGCTCTCACATCCACCCTGTTTCCCAGGCCAGAGACAAGGGCTTCACCCTCCCTCATCCCCAGTAGCAGACTCATCACCAAGTTCCTATAGGTGGCATCGTCTCTCGGGTCTCTCTATTTCCCTCAATCTCTTTCGCCTCTACATAAAATCACTTCCGGTCATGTTTGGTCTGGACGACTGCTCTGAACTCCCTGCTGGTTTCCTCTCCCTTGTTAGCCCGTCCTCTATCTGTAGGCCAGCTAGGGAGATGTCACTAAACAGAAATCTAGTCTTAAGCTTCAATGCTTCCTCATTACCCTAGCACAACTCCGGTACTGGCCCCAGACTCCATACTCCAGTGAAATGGAGATATTTTGGTCTCTCAAAGGAACCGTGTTCTTTCTGAAGTGTATATACCTTAATGTTTTCATGCTATTGCCTTTGTCTGGAGCTTTCTCCCATTCCACACTCCCATTGCTTACTCCCATTTAACTCCTACTCATACTTAGAGTCTTGACTTGGATGTCACTTCCTCCAGAAAACTTCTGACTTCGGTCAAGCATCTTTGTTGGGCGCATCAGCCCTCCTCCACTCAGTGGGCTGTACTTGTTTAAGTGCTTTTCCCCCAAAGACAGTGTCTGTTCTGTGACAGTAGAGAGTGCATGAGTCTATTTTATCACTATAGCCTTATCTCTGTCATAGAGTAGCTATTTGGAAGTTATTTATTGGATGAATGAATGAGTAAGTGAAGTGATACACAAAATTAAAGGATGAATAAGAGCTATTCATTCCTTAATTTCACCACCACAAAGGGGTGGTGAAACCAGAGAGATTGTTCTGGGCTGAGAGGACAGCTTGAATAAAGATGCAAGCGAGCAACATCACAGTAGATGAAGGAAACTAAGCAGTTTGGTATTTCATTACATGATTGTGGAATTAGTATGGAGCTTCAGAGGAGAAGGCAATGGCAACCCACTCCAGTATTCTTGCCTGGAGAATCCCATGGATGGAGGAGCCTGGTGGACTGTGGTCCATGGGGTCGTGAAGAGTCGAGCACGACTGAGCGACGTCACTTTCATTTTTCACTTTCATGCATTGGAGAAGGAAATGGCAACCCACTCCAGCATTCTTGCCTGGAGAATCCCAGTGACAGAGGAGCCTAGTGGGCTGCCATCTATGGGGTCGCACAGGGTCAGACACGACTGAAGCGACTTAGCAGCAGCAGCAGCAGCAGCATCATGGAGCTTCAGAGGTAGTTTTGAGATACAGAAAGAATCATAGAGGGTTTGTGGGCCAAGTTAAGAGGTTTAGATTTGCTCTTGTAGGCAATGAGGAGCACACAAGTTTTGCTCTTGGATATTTAGTCCAGGCAGCTCTGTGAAGATTGAATTTGAAGGTAGCAAGAATGGAGACCAGAGACTTCCCTGGTGGTCCCATGGCTAGGGCTCTGTGTTTCTAATGCAGGGGCCCCAAGTTCAATTCCTGGTCAGGGAACCAGGTTTCCCACATGTTGCTAAGACCTGGCACAGCCAAATATATATATATAAATAAATGGAGAGCAGAAAAAGTGGTTAGGAGGCTTCACATTGCTTTCTGGTTCTGCTTTAAAATATAATACATGGTTTTTCATCCCAACTACTAATCTTAAATTTTTACAGTAGAATCCTTCCATGGCCCCCAGGTCCTCAGCTCCCTGGTGCTACAGTACCTCATGATTATGTAGCAATGCATGGCAAAAAAGGATTTTTGTTGGTGAAATTAAGCTTATCAGTTTCCCTTAAAATAGGGAAATATGTGGGCTAGACTAACTCAATTGCATGACCTCTTTAAAAGCAGACTTTTCTCTGGCTGGTTGCAGAAGTCAGAGTGAATTGAAGCGTTTAAAGGGATTCAGTGTGAAGGAAACCCTCTGCTGTTGACTTTGAAGATGGAGGAACTGCCCGAACTGAGTGCACACTCTAAATGCTAGGAGAGGTCCCTTGCTGAGAGCCAGCAAGGAAACAGGATCTCAGAACTACAACTACAAGCAAATAACTCGGTCAGCGCCCATGCGAGCATGGATGTGGTTGCTCCTTAGAATTTCTAAATAACTCAACCTGGTCCACCCTTGGATTTCAGCCTGTGATACAGAAGAAGTGGACCCAATCGTGCCGTAAGGGACTTCTGATTTCATGCGTGCTAAGTGGCTTCCGTCCTCTCCAGCCCTGTGTGACTCCATGGACTGTAGCCAGCCAGGCTCCTCTGTCCGTGGGGACTCTCCAGGCAAGAATACTGGAGTGGGTTGCCATGCCCTCCTTCAGGGGCTCTTCCCCACCCAGGGATCAAACCCATGTCTTTAGTGTCTCCTGCATTGGCAGGCGGGTTCTTTACCGCAAGCGCCACCTGGAAAACCCCTCTAATGGCACAGCTGTGAGCTAATAAAGGGATGTTTTAAACAGTTAAGTTTGTGAAAATTTGTTACGTAACAGTAGATAACCAATACAAATCTCAGCAAGATACTCTTGTACTACTGTCAGTTGTTCATGGAAGAGTGTTAGCCATATCTTCTTTTGTGTTAGAAACAATTCTCTTTGGAATGAATTATAATAAATAACAATGGACATCTCATTTAATGCCTACAACTGCCTCAAGTGAGTGGCACTATTGACCATCCTTATTTTACAGATGAGCCAACTGAAACTCAGAGAAGGTACCAACCTGTCCAAAGTCATTCAACCAGCAGTTGGCCGAGCTGGAACTTGATCTTGGGTTGCCTTAGTCCAACATATAGATAGACTTGTCAAAAGTTTAGTGATCCCGTTCGTACTCACACATTCAGATCCCATTTTCTCTGAGAAGGGTTCAAGGGTTTTGATTATAAAGTATAGGACTGGACATTTGGAAATGTGTTCAGGTTCACTTTGTGCTCAGTTTCTCTTTGAGATAGATTAGGGAATCATCTTGGACTTGATATCAGTTTATTCCCCTCTGTGTTTTGTTGTAATTAGACAAGGAGGAGGAAGAAAACGAAAAGTAATTGGAAGGAAATGGTTAGAACTAGCCAAAAAAAAAGGGGTGGGGGTGGGGCTTGATGTGGGTTTAAAGGCAGTTTGGTCACAGATGTGTTCAATTTAGCAATCCCCTGTTTCATGTCCATTCAAGCATGGACAGGTGTCTTTTTCTTCATGTGTTAGAGAATGCTTGAGGCTGTCTGCCTTGTGCCAAGGGGAAAAAAAGCAATTAAACATTTTAATATTTCCTGCCTATAAACTGCTGCCTGTTTTATTACTTCAAATGCACTGGATTTAAAAGGAGGTGTGAAAACCTCCTGAGCCATTAATAAAAGGCTGCAGCTGCTCGAGGAGAATGATGCTGTGTTTTCAAAGGCATGATTTCTGGTCTGAGCACCTCCATCCGCCCACTGTTGATTTATGAAGGTCCTGAAACTGATACGGAAGCATGGGGCGAATGCTTACAGTGCTTCCGGAATATATTTGGGCAGGATCCTTATGATGAGTTCTTTTCCTTAGGGAAAATATAAAGGAATAAAGTGAAGAAGTGTGAAAGCAGCTGTTCAGGAGGAATGGTACCTACCAAGGAGAGTCAGCACAAAAACAGTGAATCTTTTCCTGCAGTCAGTGGTGAATTTCATGAGGTTTGGGTTGTGAGATTTCTGTCCTTGGATGCACAGAATAAACAGTGGGGACTTAGTGATTGATTTGAGTCTTTGAGAGCTTCCAGTAGAGACACATCCTAATGTTAAAAGGTACAAACCAAGATATGGTTCAATTAACTCTTCCAATCAACCAAAAGGAACCAAAGCACTATTTCCCAAAGGCCTTAAGCTTTATTTTTTAAAAAAAATGCATTTAGTTTTTCTTTTCGGGGATGGTGGGTAACAAATCAAAGGATGAGGAATGCTGGAGATTTGGTTCAATCTAACAAGCTTTTGTTGAGGGATAGTGAATGCAAGTTCTTGCTGGGTGCTGGTTGGGGAAGATGCAAAGAAAGCCCCCTCCCCACCCTTTGTCTTATGTAGGCAACTTGGTGTTCTGTATGGACATATGAACATCTTTCTGAGCATGCTGGAAAGATGTTTCTTAAGCTTAAGTCATTTCCATGCCACTTTCACAATTTTGGTTGTGAGCCACCTTATTATTTACCTTATATTTACTAAAATAATTCAACCACAGTTTACTTAAAAAAATTCAGCCTCATCTTAAACTGGTTTCCCAGGTGGCTCAGATGGTAAAAAAAATCTGCGTGCAATGCGGGAGACCCGAGTTCGATCCCTAGGTCAGGAAGATGCCCTGGAGAAGGGAATGGCTACCCTCTCCAGTATTCTCGCCTGGAGAATCCCATCGACAGAGGAGCCTGGTTGGCTGCCATCCATGGGGTTGCAAAGAGTCGGACATGACTGAGTGACTAACACTTTCATCTTAAGCAATAAATATCTCTGACATCACAGGTCTGGGGTGCTGGTTAAAACTCTTCAAATGTATCCTCAAATAAATAAAGCTTAACAATATCTTACCTGAAACTGCTGGGTCCAGCAGTGTTTAGAAATTTCAAACATTTGTAGGTTTCACAAAGGTCATAAGGTGATGTACTGTATGTTCTCTGACCATCACCGTGGGGGTGGGGGTGACAGCTCATAATAAAAAAACACATCCACAGAAAAGCAGGCGGATATTTTTATACTCGGTAAAAGGTGGAATGAATAAAGGTGTGAATACCTTCACTTCAGTTCAAGTCAGTTGAAAAATTTCAGTTTTCATAGTTTTTTTGCATTTCATCACTGCGCATAAGGAATTGTGTGGTGTAAGTAGCATTAAAAAATGTTTGTGTACTACAGAAACAGAATTATCAGTAATATTCAAGGCATGAATTATATAACTTTTCTCTCATCTATACAAGTGGACTAAACTTAAAAAAATTTTTTTTATTGAAGAATAAATTTAACATACATTGAGGAAGAACTTGACAAACACTGATCTTAAGCACACTCACATAAGCATGTAAGTAGCCCAGTGATTTTTCACAGGTACACATGTACCTGCATACCCACCACCCAGACTGAACACTGAACACTTTTGGCACCCAGAAGTTTTCTTCTGTCCTTCCCTAGTTAATCCTCCTCCCCATAATCATTGTCTTGAGTTCCATGTGTTCATTTCAGTTCAGTTCAGTCGCTCAGTCATGTCCGACTCTTCGCGACCCCATGAATCGCAGCACGCCATGTGTGAATACGTATAAATGGAATCTTGTAACATACACTTTATTGTCTCCGGCTTCTTTCCCTTAGCAAAATGACTGTGTGATTCTTACATGTTATTGCTTTATCAATAGTTTGTTCCTTTTATTGTTGCATACTATTCTAGTGTCAACTTTTGTTGATATAACCTCTTAGAATGTTGTATGCTTGGGATTGAATTGCTCCCTTTCTTTCTCTTCAAAAGACAGTCACATACAGAAAACTTTTATTGGGAAATCTGAAAGCAGCTGACACTTGTAAATGCTTTATCAAGACTGCACCCTTTTTAGTTGACCTAGAAGACATAACTCCGGAGAAGGCAATGGCACCCCACTCCAGTACTCTTGCCTGACGAATCCGATCATGGACGGAGGATCCTGGTAGGCTGCAGTCCATGGGGTCGCTAGGAGTCAGACATGACTGAGCGACTTCACTTTCACTTTTCACTTTCATGCATTGGAGAAGGAAATGGCAACCCACTCCAGTTCTTGCCTGGAGAATCCCAGGGACGGGGGAGCCTGGTGGGCTGCTCTCTCTGGGGTCACACAGAGTCAGACAGTGAAGCGATTTAGCAGCAGCAGCAGCAGCAGCAGAAGACATAACTCATGTTGAGATGCTATGTATCCATAGTCTTTAGAATCATCTCCTGTCTTGTTTTAGCCACTTTGGTGAGTGGACACAAGCTGCTAGCTTCATCAAATGAAAAAAGAGACCAGGGAGATTCTGAAGAAACATTTTGATTTAGGTTTTGGATGGTGTCAAACTTCAGAAACGGAAATTAGAGATTGTATTGTTATACAGCTAGATTAGAAGTCAGGGAAGGCTCTTTACAATGAACTGTATACTAAGTTTGAAATAGTGTTTCATGTTCAGGCTAGATCTTTGTGAGATGGAGAGACAGGGATGCGCTGGGAACGATCATGGGCAGTTTTCGTTTTTGTTTTTAGCTTCCTCTTGAGTTCCTTCACAGCCTGGCTTCATTGAAAACATTTGAGATGGTGTGAATTACTGGAACCTGAGAAGTACTTGTTCCCCAAATACAAAAACACATTCCAGAAGCAAACAGAGAAAACTCTCAGACTTTTGCCACTTTAGCTTGTTATGGAGAATTGAGAGTTGAATGACCCAGGACAAGTTAGGAACTCATTTGCTTGGGTCCTTATAAAGGGTTGCCCTGTGATCTTGATTTAAACATGGAGCACTGGGTGTGGAAATACTCATTCATCATTTTAAAAAAATGTATCTGGGGCAAAACATATTTAGAAAACTTATATACGCATTTCATTCACATTTTCTCTTGAGAGGTAAGACAGCAAAATAATGTCAGTTTAAAATTCAATCTCTGTCATTGCTAACTGCGCAATCTTAGGAAAACTAACATCTCCGATTCTCAGTTTTGATCTTGCTTGTTTTGGCTTTACAAGCAGCATCATCAAAAGCGAACCGTCTCAGACAGAACTGTGCCAGTGAATTTTAAAGTAAGAACTAAAGATGATTCAAGAGCTTCTCATTTCACAGGCAAGAAAACCCAGCCCTCAGCAAACTCACTGAGTATGTTTCCACAGTGTCTTTATTTGGGGGCTCAGGTTATGATATAAACCATAAAATTGCTCTGGATCTTTCTTTGGCTGACAGTTTCCAGGGCAATTTCAATAAAAAGATCTATCATAGTTAGTAGGAATCATTTTCCCAGGAACTCAGCAAAAGACCAACAGAACTGGCCCTGTGATGTGTTTCCTGGTCATTATTGTTTTGGTGGAATACTGGAGTAGTTCATAGAGAGTTAATTGTCTGAGAGGCTGAGTATGTTTCGCCCCAAAGGGACAAAGGGGTAGGGGCAAAGAAACCCAAGAGAATATTCATTACATGTAATTGAAAGCGAATCATCTTTTCATGGATAACTACTCCCCAGAAAAAAACCAGCCAAACCACTTAAAACCATCCACAAAGCTCATAGGCCAGTTAGGACAATACTGCTAAAAATATTTCTATCCTGAATTTATTTGATTACACCTTGTTTTATAGACTGCTTGTGGTTAGTTTGGGTTCAAATGCAGGGCCAGGGTTTATTTTTTCCCAACAAATTCTTTTCCTTTGCTCTCCTGCTCAAATCCAAGGGTATCTAGCACAAGAGGAATGTACCAAGGCTTCGAGAAAGAACATAGTTGAGTCGGAAAGAAAATGAGCTTGACCTTGGTCTATGTTGAGAATTACTTGATTTTATCAGCTCTGGGCTGGGAGAGGAAGGTAGTAAAACACCAATTTGATTTTAAGAATACTGCTTGGAGACGAGGGAGAAAGGCTCCTCTATAAAATATTTTCCATTTGTCGTGACACCTAAGATGAAATCTTTTTCTTTGTTTCTACAAAAGTGATTAAAACTACAAGTTTTCAGGAAAAATTCTGAAAATTTTCAGATCTAGCAAATTGTTTTCTGATTTGGACAGTGGTGACTCCTTACTCTCAAAATATTTGATAATTCAAATTTATTTGTGATTCTTATTTTAAGTCACTTGAAGATAAATTCTATAAATATCTGTTGAAAAAGTAAAAGATTCAGGCATTGTTCTTGGTGCTTCTTGTATAAAAATGAATGTGATCAAGTCACATGCAAGTCCCCTATTGAGGAGACTTTTCTGGATTTTGCTTCTTAAAGTCATTTTGCATCTTGGTCAAAAAACTATCTTCAAAAACAGGAATCAAGGTAAAGGGATCACCTCTGTCTAATTTTTAAACTCCATGGATGATGTCTCTTTTGAGATGTTGAAATGACAGACATTTTGTTTATTACAGGTATAATTTCTTTTCCTTTAAAAGACATGGAACAGGATTGTTTTTCCTGGTGAAGAATGAGTGGGGTTTTTCATGACCAAGTTAAGTAACTCAGAGCCTTAGCGCTAACAATGAAAGTGAGATTCCCTTTCACGGAAGGGCTGGCCCTTGCAGAGTTCTAGTCTGGCTGATCTAACAGGTTTTTATTTCTTAAAGCCTTGAGCACTGTGAGTCAGAGGGAGAGGAGGTGGAGAGGTGGGGACATGAGCTCACTATAGGGAGGCTGGTATTAAAGGAGAAGGGAGGGATGTTTTTTGGACCCAAACCAGAGAAAGGAGTGGCGGTTTTGGAAGCATGAAAACCTAAGCGCTGTTGGGAGTGGCTGAGCTGTTTGTGGAGCTGGCTTTGGGGCCTCAAGGCTCATCTTCCTTCTACGGGGAGGAAGATCATTGGCTGCCAGCTCAAAGAGTGAGCTGGTTTTGGAATTTTTGTGCTCTTTGCCTTTCTCTGCCTGGAAACTTGACTTGGGAGGAGGGAGTCTCCCCTCTTGACTCACCTACACCACACTTCCTTTCATCTGAATGCTCTCTGAAGTGAGATCACACTGGTGACCTCATCTGGATTCAGGAGCCAGAAGAGCAGGGAAGAGCTGTAGCGTGTGAGGATCTGCCTATGGGTGCTCACAGTGCTGAGCACAGGATGCCATGATGTCATTGCAATGATGCCACAGAAGTGTATGGACGTTTTCCCTGGCCCCCTCTTGGCCCTCAGTTTCAGTTAGTTGATGCCTTAGATTCTTCCAGAAGTAAACTTTTTGTTTTTTTTTAAACCAGATTTGCCAGTCACATGATAAATGGACAAGATTACTCCACCCTTATTAATGGGGGAATTATGAGAGGGTGCATGTGAAGTAAGACCTTTGCAAACAAGTAACAGAAGTGCTTCCCAGGGGCACTAGTGGTAAAGACTGTGCTGGCAATGCAGGAGATGTAAGAGACACAGTTTCCATCCCTGCATTGGGAAGATCCCCTGGAGAAGGAAATGGCAACCCACTCCAGTATTCTTGCCAGGAGAATCCCAGGGACCTCGGACCTCGGAAGGCTACAGTCCATGGGGTTGCAAAGAGTCAGATATGACTGAAGCAACTTAGAACACAAACAACAGAAATGTAACCTGAACTAACTTAGGCAAAAGGGAAGGGCAGGGATATAACTGGGTTTCCAGGATCACTGGAAACAAGTACTCAGGTTTCTTTAAGCCTCTCTTCTAGCTTTCATTTGCACTCCTTTTCACAGGTTTTCCTACAGGCCTGTTCTGTGAGGTCATCATGCTCTCAGTCTCATCCCCTAAGCCTTGCTACCAGAGAGAGATTGTCCCTTTTGGATAATTCCCAGTTTGTAGAAGTTGGGCGAAGGTCCAGGTCAGGTCATACACAGCCTCTGACCAGCGGATGTGGTGCTGTAACTGGCAGTTCTGAAGCTGGAGACAAGAGTGAGGGTGGAGCTCACCAGAAAGAAAAGGTGCTGGGGGGATGGAAGAATATATTCTCATTGCTGTTGTTGTTCAGTCGCTAAGTCGTGCCTGATTCTTTGTGATCCCATGGACTGTACCACGCCAGGCTTCTTACCCTTCAATATTTCCCAGAGTTTGATCAAACTCATGTCCATTGAGTCAGTGATGCCATCCAACCATCTCATCCTCTGTCGCCCCCTTCTCCTGCTCTCAATCTTTTCCAGGATCAGGGTCTTTTCCAATGATTTGACTCTTTGCATCAGGTGGCCAAAATATTGGAGCTTCAGCTTTAGCATCATTCCTTCCAGTGATCCTCATTATAGAACATAAAATGGAATATAAGATACAAAAAAGAGAAATTTTAGTCGAGGCTAGATCTGAAAACTTGTCAACTTACATAATTAAAATTGATTAACTTATAGTTGATGGTATAAATTTATAACTAGGTCTTTGGTGAAAATTTTAACCTTTATTGTGAGAGGGCAGGTCAGGAAGCAACAGTTAGAACTGGACGTGGAACAACAGACTGGTTCCAAATAGGAAAAAGAGTACATCAAGGCTGCCTATTGTCACCCTGCTTATTTAACTTA
Source organism: Ovis canadensis (assembly GCF_042477335.2). Lineage (NCBI taxonomy): Eukaryota > Metazoa > Chordata > Mammalia > Artiodactyla > Bovidae > Ovis > Ovis canadensis. The sequence goes on along the minus strand of NC_091247.1, from coordinate 131,271,255 downwards.
TATGCAGAGTACATCATGAGAAACGCTGGGCTGGAAGAAGAACAAGCTGGAATCAAGATTGCTGGGAGAAATATCAATAACCTCAGATATGCAGATGATACCACCCTTATGGCAGAAAGTGAAGAGGAACTAAAAAGCCTCTTGATGAAAGTGAAAGAGGAGAGTGAAAAAGTCGGCTTAAAGCTCAACATTCAGAAAACGAAGATCATGGCATCCGGTCCCATCACCTCATGGGAAATAGATGGGGAAACAGTGGAAACAGTGTCAGACTTTATTTTGGGGGGCTCCAAAATCACTGCAAATGGTGACTGCAGCCATGAAATTAAAAGACACTTACTCCTTGGAAGAAAAGTTATGACCAACCTAGATAGTATATTCAAAAGCAGAGACATTACTTTGCTGACTAAGGTCTGTCTAGTCAAGGCTATGGTTTTTCCAGTGGTCATGTATGGATGTGAGAGTTGGACTGTGAAGAAGCAGAGGGCCGAAGAATTGATGCTTTTGAACTGTGGTGTTGAAGACTCTTGAGAGTCCCCTGGACTGCAAGGAGATCCAACCAGTCCATTCAGAAGGAGATCAGCCCTGGGATTTCTTTGGAAGGAATGATTCTAAAGCTGAAACTCCATTACTTTGGCCACCTCATGCGAAGAGTTGACTCATTGGAAAAGACTCTGATGCTGGGAGGGATTGGGGGCAGGAGGAGAAGGGGACGACAGAGGATGAGATGGCTGGATGGCATCGGGGACTCGATGGACACAAGTCTGAGTGAACTCCAGGAGTTGGTGATGGACAGGGAGGCCTGGTGTGCTGTGATTCATAGGATCGCAAAGAGTCGGACATGACTGAACGACTGAACTGAACTGAACTAATACATTTCATGATGAGATGGAAAACAAAAGAGAAAGACTTACTCCCCTTACATTCACACCCCACACCAGAGTTTCAAAGTAGAAATAATGTGACTAGTTTCTTTTGAAAGTGCAGATTACTTATGAGTCAGTGCCAGCCTTGGGTTAAATCTGGAGGTATTTAGTGTCCAGAAAAAGAGAATTTCTTAGTTTCATGGTTCTGAATCCTCTGAAGATGGCTTTACTCCTGGAGGTGTCTATCACTCAGGGTTTTTATAAAACTTTACCAAATTTAATTACTCTGTGGGCTGACTAAAACTATACCTACAAATGGGTAACACAGAATTTCATTTCATTGTTTTCTTTAAATGTTTATAGCTTGCATCTATAGAATCTTTATATGTTTTAGTGGACTTTTTAAAATGGAGGTTTAGTTGAGTTACAAGATTACATTAGTTTCAAGTATTCAAACATAGTAATTCAGTATTTTTGCAGGTTATATGCCATTAAGCCTATTTACAAGATAATGGTACAATAACCTGTGCCATACAATATATTCTTACTTGTTTTCTCATTTACAGTGGATATATTTTGTCTAAAGTGTTAGTCACTCAGTCATGTCTGACTCTGTGCGACCCCATGGACTGTAGCCCACCAGGTTGCTCTGTTCATGGGATTCTCCAGGCAAGTATACTGGAGTGGGCTGCCATTTCCTTTTCCATTTTGTCTAAAAGTATTCCCTAATTAGTCCCACTAAGAAAAACTGGTGTCGTCCACTCCAGGTTTTGAAGTGGGAGTAGAAGGCTAGGTCAAAGGACAGAGGGAGAGCATCTGAACCATTAAACTGATTATTGAAGATGTCCACATCCAATAATGAGAGCAATCGATGCTGTTTGGAAGAGATTTTTGGCCTTTGATTAAAAAAGCGGAATGCAGAGCATGTCGATATTCAAAATGTGCCAGTAACGCAGCAACCCCAGGGAACACTGCCAAGTCCAGGTAATGAGTGTTCAGGCTGCTCGTAATAGGGAGCCTGTGTGCCCCTGAGCCTTCCCTCAGGTCTCCGTGGTCCTGCCAGTGGCTCCTTATGAGATGTACCACTGAGAAACATGTGATCTATTGTGTGCTTTATCTTTGTTCTTTAAATCTTTTCTCCGTGAAACCTTTCTTATATCTTCTAGGTCTGTCCCTCCATTTTCTTCTGAGATTTTGGATCATCTTTACCATCATTATTCTGAATTCTTTTTCAGGTAGATATCACTTATATGTGGAATCTAAAAAAAAAAAAAATGGTACAAATGAACTTATTTACAAAATAGAAGTAGAGTCACAAATGTAAAAAGCAAACTTATGGTTAGTGGGTGAGGGGGGAGAGGGAGAGGGATAAATTGGGAGATTGAGATATACACACTACTGCATATAAAATAGATAATTAATAAGGACCTACTGTACAGCACAAGGAACTGTACTCAATACTCTGTAAGACCTATGCAGATAAGAATCTAAAAAAGAGTGGATATCTGTGCATGTATGACGGATTAACTTTGCTGTACACTAAAACTAACACAACATTGTAAGTCAACTATACTCCAATAAAAAATTTTTTTTAGAAAGCACATCAACACAAAAGGGCAGATTAATCCTAATCCTGTTTTTATAACCTAAGGGAAAACGAGTCTGACTGTCTGAGCCTTTTTCCTTTTAGTACACAGGAGACAGTTGACAAGCTGGGAGGTATCACTTAGAGTTATAGGACCTGAGGACTTAAAGGGCTGCATGCTCCGTCGCTTCAGTCATGTCTGACTCTTTGTGACCTCATGGCCTGTACCTGCCAGGCTCCTCTTTCCAAGGGATCCCAGACAAGAATACTGGAGTGGGTTGCAATTCCCTCCTCCAGGGGATCTTACCAACCCAGGGACCAAACCCACATCTCTTTTGTCTCTTGCACTGCAGGTGGATTCTTTACCCCTGAGTCACCAGAGAAGCCTGATTAAAGGGAAATATCTATAAAGTCGTGCATATCTTCGATGTGCTTTATCTCTTTACTAGGAGCTTGTTTAATTGCCATTCAACAGTTTACTTTGAATGCAGCTACCAGTTGAGTTTTTATGGTTCAAGCGCCTTCAATGATAACCAAAGGGGTTTTTATACAATGTGTGTGTGTGTGTGGGTGGGTGCAAGCTCAGTCATGTCCAACTCTTTGCGACCCCTGTGGATAGCCTGCCAGGTAATACTGTTGATTAAAAAAGGATTAGTTGAGAAGAACTAAAAGTGCACTAAGAAAATTAAGATTAGTAATTTCTTATCAGTTAATTTAAGCATAGACACATGGAGTGAATACAAAGAATTATAGGTAGGACTAAATCATGATCTTGGGTAATCTCTCCGTTGTTCTTCCCTTGGAGAAGAATTAAATCATTAGTCAGGTTTGCTTAGAATAACGTTTCTTTTCTGTCCTGGGCATACTTTTTCTTTGGTATCATTAGATCTGACTGCTCAATTTTAAAATCTATTTGTTTATTTATTTTTAATTAATTAATTAATTTTGGCTGTGCTGGGTCTTCGTTGCTGCTCGAGGGCTTTCTGTAGTTGTGGCGAGTAGGGCCACTCTCTAGTTGTGCTGTGTGGGGGCTTCTCTTGTGGTGGAGCACAGGCCCTAGGGAACTGGGGCTTCAGTAGCTGTGGCTTGCAGGCTGTAGAGAGCAGGCTCAATAGTGGTGTTGCACGGGCTTAGTTGTCTCAAGGCATGTGAACTTTTCCCTATGTCCCCTACATTGGTAGGCAGATTCTTAAGCCACTGGATCACCACAGAAGTAGTAAATATGTAATACTGTTCAGTAACTCCCTAGTCTGTCTACAATTACTCAGGCTTTAAAGCACAGAATCGTTCTATTGCACCTACTCAAATCTCAACAACTACATTTCCACGACCATGGCTTTATGACCATAACCATGGTTTTTATTCTGCTCTCAATTGCTAGTATACAAATTTATGCAAAATAAGTTGAATTTCTTAGTACATCATACAAGGGTCTTCCAAAGCTGACCCAGCCTACTCTCCCAGTTTTGTTTGCTGTCGTTCTGTTACATGTACAAAAGGTTCTGGTTACCTACAAGAATCTTCTGTAGGTTACCTACTCTGGATTACGTACCATTACACTTCAGTGGGTTACCTACTGTTACACTTCAAGGTTTCACATTACATTCCTGCTCTTCCTCTTAGGTTCTGAACTCACGTATATCCATCTAAGCCCAGTTTAAATGCCAGTTTTCTCTGTGAAATCTCCCTGAGAGCTCCCAATATCCCCCTGGCTAAATTCTGTACAAACCTTGGAATATCACATTTTACGTTGCTGATTGTAATGTGGTGGAGTTGATTTTCAGTCCAAAGATTTTGACCCCAAACCAATTATGTGGAAAGCATTTTTATTCCTTCCTCCCTCTCCCTCCTTAGCTCCTTCTTCCTCTTTTCCCCTCCTACCCTGCCTTTCTTTTCAAAATTAACTTAAACCGCACAATCCTGTCTTTTATGTCCAATGTCTATCCAACATCTCTGTTATTGTTCAGTCATTAAGTTGTGTCTGAATCTTTGCGACTCCATGGACTGCAGTACACCAGGCTTCCCTGCCTTTCACTATCTCCTGGAGCTTTCTCAAACTCATGTTCATTGAGTCGGTGATGCTATCCAACCATCTCATCCTCTGTCATCCCCTTCTTCTTTTGCCTTCAGTCTTTCCCCTTCAATCTTTCCCAACATCAGGTTCCTTTCCAATGAGCTGGCTCATCTCATCAGATGGCCAAAGGATTGGAGTTTCAGCTGCAGCAACAGTCCTTCCAGTGAATATTTAGGGTTGATTTCCTTTAGGATTGACTGGTCTGATCTCCTTGCTGTCTAAGGACTCTCAAAGAACCTTCTCCAACACCACAGTTCAAAAGCATCAATTCTTTGGTGCTCAGCCTTCTCTATGGTCCAACTCTCACATCTATACATGACTACTGGAAAAACCATAGCTTTGACTATATGGACTTTTGTTGACAAAGTGATGTCTCTACTTTTTAATACACTGTCTAGGTTTGTCATAGCTTTTCTTCCAAGGAGCAAGCATCTTTTAATTTCATGGCTGTAGTCACCATCTGCAGTGATTTTGAAGCCCAGGAAATAAAATCAGTCATTGTTCCCCCTTCCCCCCATGCCCACCCCCCCCTCATCTATTTGCCATGAAGTGATGGGACCAGATGCCATGATAGTAGGTTTTTTTTTTTTTAACAGTTTATTTTTTTATTTATTTCTGATTGTGCTGGGTCTTCACTGTTGCCTGTCAGCTTCCCGTAGTTTCAGTAAACGGGCTTTTCAATGCAGTGGTTTCTCTTGTTGTGGAGCCTGGACTCTAGGGTACTCAGGGTTCAGCAGTTGTAGTGCGTGGGCTCAGTGGTTGTGGCACATGGGCTCCTCAGCAAGTGGAATCTTCCCTGACCGAGAATCGAACTTGTATCCCCTGCATTGGCAGGTGGGTTCTTATCAACTGTGTCACCAGGGAAGTCTGGTCTTAGCTTTTTGAATGTTGAGCGTTACGTCAGCATGTTCCTCTCCTCTTTCACCCTCATCAAGAGGCTCTTTAGTTCCTCTTCGCTTTCTGCAATTAGAGAGGCATCATCTGCGTATCTGAGGCTGTTGATATTTCTCCCAATATCTCTGCTTGGATGTTAAAAAGAAAACTGAAATATGGTATGTTAAGAAGAATAAGATCTGGATTTCCTCAGCTCTTCCTCTCTGCTCTATCCAGGATAGTCTTTTCCAGAGCAGTTGATGGTAATTCTATCCTTGTGATTGTTCCAGTGGAAAAATCTGGAGTCATTCTTAACTACTCTCTTTGCCTCACACCCTACATCCTGTCTATCAGGAAGTCATGTTGGCTTGATCTTCAAAACGTATCTGGAGTCTGACCACTTCTCATCATCTTGCTGCTACCACCGTATTTTCTTGACTAGATTACGATAGCCTCTAAGCCATCTTCTTTATTCTTTATTCTACAGCATTTTACAGTTTCTAACACACTCCCTAACTGACTTTATCATATTACTTGTTTATTGCTATCTTCTCAATCTAGAATGCAAGCTAGATATGGGCTGGATATGTCTGTTCATCCCTGCTGTATCTCTAGCACATGATGCATAATACATATTTGTAAGTAAATTAATGATTTTGGCTCACTGGAATGAACATGTCTCTTGTGGATCTTGCTTTCCCACTGCAGATCTTGGGGACGTTTTGCAGCAGCTCTTTATGCTATGATGGTGCATCGGAGAACAGTCTTGTTTTGTCCTCTATCTACCTTTAGAGTATCCCAGCTGGCGTGGCTTCTTCCTGACTCTGCCGATTTTGTTTCAATTTTCTTCCTTTTTTTAAAAAAATATTTTTAATTGAAGGATAATTGCTTTACAACATTGTACTGATTTCTGCTGTATAACAGTGTGAATCAGCCTTAAGTAGATATATGTCCCCTCCTTGAGTCTCCCTCCTCCTTCCTATCCCACCTCTCTAAGTCATCACAGAGCACTGAGCCAAGTTCCCTGGGCTAAACGGCTGCTTCCTGCAGCTAGTTGTTTTACATACAGCAGCATATATATATGTATGTCAGTGCTACACCCTCAGTTTTCATGTGCAGGAGTCCCGGATGTGGTTAGAGCCCCTTGCTGATGGCCCAGCTCCCTTCATGTTGCCTACAACCCCAATCTGCTGTTTTGCCAGGGAACCACATTGAGGGGTCCACTAGTCGCTACTGCTACTGACTTACTGACACTAAAGCAATCAAGTTTCTCCTATCTCTGGCCTTAAGGATACTTCTCTCTCTCAGAAGTATTCACTTGAGTGAATTGGGCTTTCCCCTACACCAAGAAACAGCTTTGTCTTCAAGGAGCTTCTGTCTTCTCTGAAGAAAACTTTGGAAATGAGTCACAAGGCCCTAAGTTCTTCTTTGAAACAGGGCAGGAAGGGAACTTTTGATCTCACTCTTCACACACGGTACTAGAGTTCTAGTTTTACTGCTCGTTGCCAGTCGCCGGATATTAGTATTACAACAATCCTTGTGTGCCTGGAGTAAATCCCACTTTTTCATGCTGGATTACTATTTTAACATATATGTATGTGAATTTCATTTAGGAGTTTTTCGTTCAAGCTTATTCTGATAATTGTCAGTAACTGTATCAGTATCAGTGGTTGTGTGTGTGTGTGGTTTGTGTGGTTTAGTGTCGGATTATGTCAGCTTTGTAAAGGATCAATAAATGAGGAGGATTTGTGTCTTTTATGCATCCTGGAATTGTTTATATAGTGTGGCAAATATCTATTTCTTAAAAGAATGCACCATACAATAGGTTAACTCTGGAGAATTATTTTTAATGATTAGTTTTTAAAATAAAATTTTCTTTTCATTTCTGGTGTATTAAGTCTATTTAGGCTTGTTTGTAAGTTTCACACTGCCATTTGATTGAAATCACGATTTCACTGATATTTTAAAAGTTAAACATTGAGTGAAACATAGAATTATTTCTAGAGAATGATCTCTCTTGAAGTCTTCCAGGTAATGTTCCTTTTTCCTATTTATGCACTAATTTATAACCTTAATTTTTTTCTTTATTCATCTTGAAATAGAAATCTCTTTTTCAACTCAGCGTTTGTGATCATTCAGGGTTTGTAGATTGTCTTTCCTCACTGACACTTCTGGGGCTAGATGAATTCTCTCCTAGCATCAAAATCAGAGAAAATTTGATTATACTGGGTATTGATGGGCAAGTCTTCTAGTCCACTTTTTTGGATCAGCCAGACATTCATCCAAGGCATCTCTGTGTACAGAAAAGGGATCTGGTTTTAATTTCTACTTTCTGCCCCTCCTATTTGAACAAACTTTCCTCTGTGGTTTCTGCAAAATACTCGTTAGAATATCAAGAGTAATGTTAGTAAATTTTTATCCAGGCAAAATAATTTAGCCAGTGATGGATACAAATTGAAACATGATTATTTCCTGCAGGGTATCTTGAAACTGTTAGATGTACTGTGAATATTCAGGGAGGGGCTATGCATTCTTGCCTCAGATTCTTTATTCACAAAAGCTTCTTCAAGGAAAACCATTTCATGGAGCTACTCTTCTGTGAACCTTCTTTTGAGAACTTTTTGTGATAGAATAAAGTACTTGGAAATCTACAATGCCAAGAACAATGGCTAGAATATTTTCTGTACCTATTAACTTTTGGGGTCTTCACCTATTTTTCTCTTGGAATTAGTCTCCAAATGGGTTTCAGATGATGCTGAGTGAAGAGCTGATGGATTCTGGCTGCCTCTAAATGCCATACAGTAGCAGGATTATAGCCTCTGTATCTCTAAGTCAGAGTGAAGAGGTTGAAAAAGGGACTTCTAAGGACTCCTATTATATGTTCTTTATATTTTTAGGTGGCTGAGATGTTCTCTTGCAACAGATGAAATATGAGTAGGTTTTTTAATTTCTTTGGATTCAACTCCATAGTTAGACCTGATAGAAATCCCCAGTAGATTCTTATGATAGGTTCCCAGACTTAGTTTTTGGAAATAAGGAATATCTTTTGTCTTTGGTCATTTTCCGTATCATCTTAGGTATTTTAGCAGGGAGTTAGGATAGGCTGAAAAAGCCATGTTAAGTCTGTTTCCTCTGTAGTATTCCTTCAATTCTTGGGACTCAGTAATTATTAATATTACGTTTAGCATTTGAATTCAGGAGCCTGAAGGCTCAGAGCAGGAGGAGGGTAAACAACGGAGAAAGAGGCAAACTTCCTGTTCTCTCTGACATTATCTCTGAAATTTTCACACATCTTGGTAAAGATGCATTCTCAACTGGACTTGTGTATCTTTTTCCTTTTTTTTTTTTTGGTCCTCTTTAATACATTTCTATCTAGATAACATCCTTTAAAAGGGATCCAAACAGGTAGCTCTGCTTCCCTGCTTATTTGGGGGTTCTAACCAGTTCATTTTAAAAGTCAATCTCCTGTTGAATTACCTTTTGCTTTCAGCATCTATTAGACTAAATTCTGTAAGCTGACTTTTGCCAGCAAATGACCAACAACTCACCACCAGTCATCTTCAACCACATTCCTTGGTCCTTGCAGCGCACCTAAAAAGCAAAGAAAACCTCCAAGAGTTTCAGACCAATGCTGCCAAAAGTGCGGCCTTTGTACTGACATTGGACTATTCATTATGTGTTTGCAATAAAGCGAGTATGGAAACTGAGAGCAAGCATTCAGAAAAGCCGTTTGACATTGTTCTGATTCCAAGTGTGTGGTCAGTGGGCATTGAACATGGATGGTTTGGTTGGATGTTGTTGGCTTCTGGTGGTGAGTGGCATTTTCCATGACCTGTGCCCTGTGTGTGTGTGTGTGTTTGTCCCTTAGTTGTGTCCTACTCTTTGTGACCCTACGGACTGGAGCCAACCAGGCTCCTCTGTCCATGGAATTTCCAGGCAAGAATACTAGAGTGGGTTGCCATTTCCTTCTCCAGGGTATCTTCCTGACCCAAGGCTCGAACCCAGGTCTCCCACATTGCAGGCAAATTCTTTACTGTCTGTGTCACCAGAGATGCCTGACCTGTGTGTGCTAGTCATGTCCTAATGTTTTGACTAGATTTTGATTAAGAAGCCTGGGTTTCTTTCTCTACCTGCTAATTTCTGCTGGAGGCTTTGTAATCTCTGGAGTCTTCTCTGCTCACTTTCAATTGTATAGAGACACTTTCTCAGTCTCCTTTGCCCCTTCCATGATAATGGTCTAAGATCCAAATCCAAAAAGCTGGGAGTCTGCAAAGGACCCATTAAGAGGGTGAAGCAGAGTTTTCTTCTCCCAGTTGCTCCACAGAAAATGGCAGAATGTCACATGTCTTCTTTAGCTCACTTCTGGTTCAGGTTGTGTAATGGCAACTTGAGCATGAATTAAAGCTTTTCACTCAATGTCACAGAAATGCCAAATATATCCCTGGGTTGCATTTCAATCAGGAGGCCCGGGCTGTCTAGCTGTGGCCCAACATGATGTGGCATAAGCCAGGTTCCAGAGATGTGATAAGTTATTTAGCACCATCTGCTAAAATGTCACACTTTTAGAACTATAAAAATGGATTTTTTTCCCCCTGAAATTAATTATCTATTTTTTGATTCCCCAGTAGAACATCTGTTATGTGATATCCTGTCTGTGCTGTACTTCAACCAGTAAGCTGATGAATTCAACTCAAGGAGAAGATTTGTATTGTGTATGTGTGTGTGGTGTGTGTGGTGTGTGTGTGTGTGTGTATGTACTTGCCATGTGTGTTAGACCAATCAGTATCAGAGAATACTGACTACAGTCACAGACTTTGGTTAAATTGAAGTGCTGAATTGGCAGAGGAAGGCTGTAATATTCTTAAGAGATTCTGGTATTAAATAGAATTCTGTTCCCAATCTTTTAAGATAATGTAAGATGAACAGTCTTTCCTTCCTGTTCACATATGGAAATCCTTTTAATTTGAACTAAAACTATTGTTTTCAATGTCCAAGACTGATTCCTTTCTTAGCCTATCTGAGACCACTGGTTCATTTATTTATTCATTTAAGAAACATTTAGGGACTTACATGGTGGTTAAGAATCTGCCTTCCAATCCAGGAGACGTGGGTTCAGTCCTTGGTCAGGGAACCAAGATCTCACATGATGCAGGACGACTGAGCCCATTGCACCACCACTAATAAAGCCCAGGTGCACCGGAGCCCATGCTCCACAATTAGAGTGACGTCTATGTGCTGGGACAAAGATCCTGTGTGCCACAACTATGACCCAGAAATAAAAAGTAAAATTATAAAAAAGAAACATTTATAGGACACCCATTGTGTATCAAGGCTTCCCTGATAGGTCAGTTGGTAAAGAATCCCCCTGCAATGGAGGAGACCCGGGTTCGATCCCTGGGTTGGGAAGATCGGCTGGAGAAGGGATAGGCCACCCATTCCAGTATTCTTGGGCTTTCCTGGCGACTCAGCTGGTAAAGAATCAGCCTGCAATGCGGGAGACCTGGGTTTGAACCCCGGGTTAGGAAGATCCCCTGGAAAAGGGAAAGGCTACCCACTCCAGTATTCTGGCCTGGAGAATTCCATGGTCTGTATAGTCCATGGGGTCACTTGGACATGACTGAGTGACTTTCACTTTTACCTTCATTGTGTATTAAGTATCGTGCTAGATCTAGGCCCTCATCTTTATAGGGGAGACCCACAATAAATCAGCAAAGATAGCAGATTACGTGTTATAGTGAATGCTTTGATAAGCCCATGGACAGGATATATGGGAGCACAGTGAGCAGGACATTTCCACCAAGAAAGAAAGGGAAATTGGGAACACACTTTCCAGTGTGGGTGATATTTGAAGTTTGGGGAGTATGAAATAGCTATACAAAGATGCGTACTTGTGCGGGTGCTCTCACATATGTGTGCATGCGGTTTGTGTGTTGGGAACATTCTCCTGGAGAAGTGACCACATAGCAGAAGGTAGGGGACATGAGTAAGGACCACACACTGAAGCAATTGTGTGTAATCGGTCCTCCCTAGACTGTCAACGCCACACAGAGGAACTCTTTCATTAGGCCAGAGTGTGGCACATAATAGGAGCTCAATAAATATTTGTGCAACAGATGAATAGCCTCAAGGATTAAGTTAATAAGTCTGAACTTTTCTTCTCAAAATATGACAGCAAGATATCAGCAGTTGTAGCTGGCCTTTCTTAACGCTTTTATGATTTTTTGGTATGCTGTCCTTAGAGGGAAAGACTCTGCCATCGAACAGCTGTTCCCATCCATTTTCTGTCATTCCCTTTGGAGTCACTTGTCCTTACCTTGCCAGCAATAATCGATTGATCTGACGACTCTCTGGTCATGCTGGTGACGCATAACATTTGTGTCAAACACGGGCAGGGCTCTACAACTCTCATGTTCTTTTTCAGATAATCCATTGTGACAGTCTCCTAATTAGAGGTGCGGAAATTTTTTGAGACAAAGCAAACACTAGAATTTAAAGCAAATAATATAGATATCTTTTTATTATTTATTTATTTATTTATTTTTTTAAATTTAATTTAATCTAATTTAATTTTTTTAATTATTATTTTTATTTTATTTTACTTTACAATGCTGTATTGGTTTTGCCATACATTGACATGAATCCACCACGGGTGTACATGAGTTCCCCATCCTGAACCCCCCTCCCACCTCCCACACCATATCATCTCTTTGGATCATCCCCGTGCACCAGCCTCAAGCATCCTGTATCCTGTATAGAACATAGCCTGGCGATTCGTCTCTTACTTACATGTTTCAATAGATATCTTTTTATGTCAAAGGGTTTTAACACTTACAAATGTTAAAACTGATGATCAATATAAAGTAAAATTGTTAAGTCATAGCACTAAAACCCATTGAATATTTAACCTAAGGAAAGTTCTTCTGTTTCATAATTAAGCCAAGAACTAGGAGATTTGTGTAAGTCTCATGAACAGAACTTGAACTTGTAAAGATTCACTGAAAACTGATGTTAGCAGCTGACCGTAAACTAATGACATACTTGATTTTGGACCTTAAAATAGCAAAACAAAATTACTGAATTGATGTAGGTGAGTTTCAAAACAATCTAATAATTTGAAAATGTTCATTAGATTCAAAGATACTATCCTGGTGGCTCAGATGGTGAAGAATCTCCCTGCAATGCAGGACACCTGGATACGATCCCTGGGTTGGGAAGATCCCCTGGAGAAGGAAATGGCAACCCACTCCAGTATTCTGGACTGGAGAATTCCATGAACAGAGGAGCCTGGCGGGCTTCGGTCCATGGGATCGCAGAGTTGGACACGAATGAACGACTAACACACACATATTCAAAGTGAAATTAATTTTTAAAGTATTAATTCTTTGAAAAAGCAAGCTACTGTATTAGCTTGCTTTTGAATTCACTGTCAGTGGCTTGCTGTTTACATTTCTTTGCAAGTATTTTCTTAGATAAATGCCTTTCTCACTGCAAACACAGTATCTCCCTACTTTGCAAACTTGATTCTGTACATGTCTTTTGGGAGAGGGATCTTGTTAACCTCATCCAAATCTGATTTCACTTTCACTCTGCTTTTTCCCAGTCTCCACCTGTGTTGCTCTTAAATTGCTCTTTGGCATTTTCAGGTGGATTTGTATTAAATTAATTTGCATTTAATTAATCTCCTCCCTGACAGATAGAATGTTGAGCTTTAAGCCAACTTTTTCACTCTCCTCTTTCTCTTTCAGCAAGAGGCTTTTTAGTTCCTCTTCACTTTCTGCCATAAGGGTGGGGTCATCTGCATAGCTGAAGTTATTGATATTTCTCCCGGCAATCTTGATTCCAGCTTGTGCTTCTTCCAGCCCAGCTTTTCTCATGATGTACTCTGCATGTAAGTTAAATAAGCAGGGTGACAATATAGAGCCTTGACGTACTCCCTTTCCTATTTGGAACCAGTCTGTTGTTTCATGTCCAGTTCTAACTGTTGCTTCCTGACCTGCATATAGGTCTCTCAAAAGGCAGGTCAGGTGGTCTGGTATTCCCATCTCTTTCAGAATTTTCCACAATTTATTGTGATCCACACAGTCAAAGGCTTTGGCATAGTCAATAAAGCAGAAATAGATGTTTTTCTGGAATGCTCTTGCTTTTTCCATGATCCAGCGGATGTTGGCAATTTGATCTCTGGTTCCTCTGCCTTTTCTAAAACCAGCTTGAACATCTGGAAGTTCACGGTTCATGTATTGCTGAAGCCTGGCTTGGAGAATTTTGAGCATTACTTTACTAGTGTGTGAGATGAGTGCAATTGTGTGGTAGTTTGAGCATTCTTTGGCATTGCCTTTCTTTGGAATTGGAAATGAAAACTGACCTTTTCCAGTCCTGTGGCCACTGCTGAGTTTTCCAAATTTGCTGGCATATTGAGTGCAGCACTTTCACAGCATCATCTTTCAGGATTTGAAATAGCTCTGCTGGAATTCCATCACCTCCACTAGCTTTGTTCATAGCGATATTTTCTAAGGCCCGCTTGACTTCACATTTCAGAATGTCTGGCTCTAGGTGAGTGATCACACCATTGTGTTTATCTTGGTCATGAAGATTTTTTTCGTATAGTTCTTCTGTGTATTTTTGCCACCTCTTCTCAATATCTTCTGCTTCTGTTAGGTCCATACCATTTCTGTCCTTTATTGAGCCCATCTTTGCATGAGATGTTCCCTTGGTATCTCTGTGAATATCTCTAATTTTCTTGAAGAGATCTCTAGTCTTTCTCATTCTGTTGTTTTCCTCTATTTCTTTGCATTGATTGCTGAGGAAGGCTTTTTTATCTCTTCTTGCTATTCTTTGGAACTCTGCATTCAGATGCTTATATCTTTCCTTTTCTCCTTTGCTTTTCGCTTCTCTTCTTTCCACAGCTATTTATAAGGCCTCCCCAGACAGCCATTTTGCTTTTTTGCATTTCTTTTCCATGGGGATGGTCTTGATCCCTGTCTCCTGTACAATGTCACGAACTTCAGTCCATAGTTCATCAGGCACTCTATCTATCAGCTCTAGTCCCTTAAATCTATTTCTCACTTCTACTGTATAATCATAAGGGATCTGATTTAGGTCATACCTAAATGGTCTAGGGGTTTTCCCTACTTTCTTCAATTTAAGTATGAAGTTGGAATAAGGAGTTCATGATCTGAGACACAGTCAGCTCCTGGTCTTGTTTTTGCTGACTGTATAGAGCTTCTCCATCTTTGGCTGCAAAGGATATAATCAAATCTGATTTCGGTGTTGACCATCTGGTGATGTCCATGTGTAGAGTCTTCTCTTGTGTTGTTGGAAGAGGGTGTTTGCTATGTGCATTCTCTTGGCAAAACTCTATTAGCCTTTGCCCTGCTTCATTCTGTATTCTAAGGCCAAATTTGCCTGTTACTCCAGGAGTTTCTTGACTTCCTACTTTTGCATTCTAGTCCCCTATAATGAAAAGGACATCTTTTTCAGGTGTTAGTTCTAAAAGGTCTTGTAGGTCTTCATAGAACCGTTCAACTTCAGCTTCTTCAGTGTTACTGGTTGGGGCATAGACTTGGATTAGTGTTATATTGAATGGTTTGCCTTGGACACGAACAGAGATCATTCTGTTGTTTTTGAGATTGCATCCAAGTACTGCATTTCAGACTCTTTTGTTGACCATGATGGCTACTCCATTTCTTCTAAGGCATTCCTGCCTGCAGTAGTAGATATAATGGTCATCTGAGTTAAATTCACCCATTCCAGTCCATTTTAGTTTGCTGATTCCTAGAATGTCGATGTTCACTCTTGCCATCTCCTGTTTGACCATTTCCAATTTGCCTTGATTCATGGACCTAACATTCCAGGTTCCTATGCAATATTACTGTTACAGCATTGGACCTTGCTTCTATCACAAGTCACATCCACAACTGGGTATTGTCTTTGCTTTGGCTCCATCCCTTCATTCTTTCTGGAGTTATTTCTCCACTGATCTCCAGTAGCATATTGGGCACCTACTGACCTGGGGAGTTCCTCTTTAAGTATCCTATCATTTTGCCTTTTCATACTGTTCATGGGGTTCTCAAGGCAAGAATACTGAAGTGGCTTGCCATTCCCTTCTCCATCACTTCTTCCTGGTCCCATCACTTCTTCCTGGTCCCATCACTTCATGGGAAATAGATGGGGAAACAGCGGAAACAATGTCAGACTTTATTTTTCTGGGCTCCAAAATCACTGCAGATGGTGACTGCAGCCATGAAATTAAAAGACGCTTACTCCTTGGAAGGAAAGTTGTGACCAACCTAAATAGCATATTGAAAAGCAGAGACGTTACTTTGCCAACAAAGGTCCATCTAGTCAAGGCTATGGTTTTTCCAGTGGTCATGTATGGATGTGAGAGTTGCACTGTGAAGAGCTGAGTGCTGAAGAATTGATGCTTTTGAACTGTGGTGTTGGAGAAGATGCTTGAGAGTCCCTCAGACTGCAAGGAGATCCAACCAGTCCATTCTAAAGGAGATCAGCCCTGGGATTTCTTTGGAAGGAATGATGCTGAAGCTGAAACTCCAGTAATTTGTCCACCTCATGTGAAGAGTTGACTCATTGGAAAAGACTCTGATGCTGAGAGGGATTAGGGGCAGGAGGAAGAGGGGGACAACAAAGGATGAGATGGCTGAATGGCATAACCGACTCAGTGGACGTGAGTTTGAGTGAACTACGGGAGATGGTGATGGACAGGTAGGCGTGGTGTGCTGGGATTCATGGGGTAGCAAAGAGTCGGACACGACTGAGCGACTGAACTGAACTGAACTGACAGATAGATGATTGATTGTATTTATGATGTTCAAGGCTTTTTGGTTGCAAGAGATGCAAAGCCATTCAGGCTATTTCTAGAGTAAAAAGAGAGTTTATTGAAATGATACTGGAAAATCTCAGAAATATTTGGAGGCAGGGAAAAGTTTTCAGGTCACAGGAGGCCCTGGGATTGTGACATTGGTACCTGAGTCCTTTACCTTCTCTGACCGAATGACTCATCTCCTTATTCTCTGAAAATAGGTTCTGTGGGTAGCCAGCCATGACTGGGATCTCAAGTACAGCATTCTCTCTTAGCATCCTCATCCATGTTCTTGACTGTTTCAGAAAGAGTACCTGACAGATTGTGAGCAAAGGTAGTGAACCAGGAGATTTGGACTTCAGTGGTCTTCATTATTTTGTGCCCTTCCTTAATTAAAAATGCTACTTCTTTCTTCCTAGTCAGTTCAGTTCAGTTCAGTTCAGTTGCTCAGTAGTTTCCGACTCTTTGTGACCACACGGACTGCAGCACGCCAGGCTTCCCTGTTCATCACCAGCTCCTGGAGCTTGCTCAAACTCATGTCCATCAAGTCGGTGATGCCATCCAATCATCTCATCCTCTTTCTTCCTAAATGCCTGTTTTCCCAGTCTGTTTTGATATTAGGGTGGGAATCAAGTGCTATAGACCGAATGGTTGTTTTCCCCCAAATTAATATGTTGAATCCTTAATCCTCAAAGTGATGGTATTAGAAAGTGAGGTGTTTGGAAGATAAATAGGTTTAGATGGGGTCATGAGGGTGGGGTTGCTTGGTAAGATTAGCACCTTTATACAAAGGGACACCAGAGAGTTTACCTTCTCCCCCTCTCTGTGCACATGTGCCAAGGAAAGGCCCTGTGAGCACACAGCTGGAAGGTGACCATCTACAAGCTAGGAGGAGGGTCCTCACCAGGAACCAGCCCTGCTTGCACCTTGATCTTAGACTTCCCAGCTTCCAGAAGAGGATGACACAAATGTCTGCTGTTTAGGCCCCTCACTCTGTGCTAGTTTGTTGACTAAGCCAACAAACAATAATAATTTTGCTTCCATTTTATAGACAAAGTCCTCATTAGTTAAATAGACTTGTCAGGCCACTCAGCTGGAACCAGATTTCAAAGCCCAGCTTCCCTGGTCACCAAAACATTGCCCTTTCACCATAGTTCTCTGCTTTATGCTGTCGTACATTTGTAAGAAAGAGACTAGCTTGGTGGTCCAGTGTTTGAGAATCTGCCTGCCAGTGCAGGGACATGGGTTCAATCCCCAGTCCAGGAAGATCCCACATGCTGTGGGGCAACAAAGCTCAGGATCACAACTACTGAGCCCACACTCTAGGCTTCGTGCTCTGCAGCAAGTGTGTAGCCACGTAATGAGAAGCCTGAGGCAGCCAAAAATAATAAATAAATGAATAAAATTTAAAGAAAGAAAGAAGGGAAGAAAGAAAGCAAGAAAAAAAACCAACTCCAGGTACTGAAAATTAGTTTCAAGTATTTTCACCATCAAATTAGAGTATGACTCATTTAAGAGAGAACCTTAGAGAAACTTTTTTAAGTTTGTAAATTAGTCAGGAAACTTTTCTTTTTCTTTTTCAACTGGCAGAGCTTCTAATATATGCAGTAGTTTCAGCTTTTGGTATCATTATTACGAAATTCAGAAGTAAACTTTACTTTTGTTTGACCTTGAAATGTAATTTGGATTCTTGCCATTATCACACAGAACATACACAAAGCAGTTTGTACATCTGCTTTCTTCCAAATCTGGCCAATTTTCTTTAAAAAAAAAAAACACAATTGGGTAACCAGTGGAATTTTAGAATTTACCCAATTAATATTTAAGTAGCTATGATAATTTGGAATTATGGCTTCCTACCTTTAGAGGCAATAGAGCAAGAGCTCTGAAGTGGGTGTCTGGAGACCAACATCTCAGTTTGGACTCTGCTTCTTAATAACTCTGTGGCCTTGAGGAAATCCTGTCTGCTCACTGAGCCTCGATTTCTTAACCCGTGAAAGAATAATCATGTCTCAATACCTCACGAGAATGTTGTGAAGATACAATAAAGTATGAGAAAGCACTTTGTAAATTGAAAGGTAATATAGAATTGTAAGTGGACGTTATTATTTATTTTATGAGCCAGTAGAAATCAAAGCCCTGGTTTCATCGCCAGGAGGATTTTCCTCACAGACCTAATTCTTACAGCTAGGCTTTGCTGAGTTAATGAGTACTTTCCAAATAAAGATCCGTTTTACTGCTTTGATTTTGTGAACTTCCCTTTACTCTGATTCAAAGTCACATGGGAAGGTGCTCTTGTAAAGCCATTGTTTAATTTAGACTTTTCATAGCGCATGTACGTCCGGCCATTCTCTGGTTTCAGTCTCCAAGGAGCCTCTGAGGGCAGACTGGGCTTCTTTCCCTTACATATAGCTTGGCAGCAAATGTGATGTTTTCAATAGGGATGAAAAAACTTGCAGTACGTAACCTGTCGCCTCAAGGAAGAAGCACATCCTGTTCTAGAGAAGCTGCCTAACAGACTGAAGACCGTACTGTATTTTGACTTATGACTCAGGCAGTAGCCCGGGACGAAGTTTTAAGGAAAGAGTTGTTAGATGACGTTGTAATAATGTGAGAATCCACTATACAAAGCTCTTTATTTTAGTACCTTCCACTTCTAGTCAGGACTCAGTTGAGTTCAGTATGCCTGAAACATTTCGTGCTAACACATAGGGAGAGCGTAAATCTGAATTAAAAAATTTTTTTTATATGTTAAAATAATTTGTCTTTAATTGTAGTACAATTGCTTTACAGTGTTGTGTTAGTTTTTGCTATATAACGTGAATCAGGTGTAAAGATATATATATCCTTCTTCTTGAGACTCCCTCCCACCCCCTCAATTGATTTTTAAAAATACCCTTATGTGTAAACAGATATGTTTTATGGTTTAATTCCTGTACCTCATATGTGTAGGAATTAAGGCAATGAATAGTTGACTTGCTTTTTCTAAATTCACCTATGTGGCTTTAGATGGAGGCAATAGTTCTAAGTTTTTGTGTTAAACGTTACCTGTTAATTATGCTCTAATCCTGTTCTTCCTAAGTTTTCAAGCATTCAGGCACTGGCATTGTAACCTCTGAATGGTACAGATGAAGTTTTCAGGAAACAAGGGGGTTTTATAACCGTAAGCCCACTGTCACTGTCTGAAGCATTATAAAATGTAGAAGAGCTGGAAACAGTCTCTTCATACCTCCTGACTCTTGCCTCTTGTGTTTTTACCAGACTCCGAGATAATAGTTTTGATAGCTGAGAGTTTATCTCCACCCAGGGACCCACAGTGCCAAGTCAATAAGCAGAGTTCTCAAAGTGTCCTGAACTATGATTTTCTTTTCTCCTCCAGCCTCATCCATTGCCTGGGAATGTAAAGTGTCAGGCCACAGAATAGACAAGTTGTCTACTGCGGTAATACAGTTCTCTGCCACTTCCTAGAACCCACATCTGGGTGGGAGTAAATGCAGGACTGAGACTCTTATAGTATAACTCATGGTTCTATTTTCTGTCCTTCAAACAGTGACTTCCTTTATGCATTTTAAACAAAAGTGAAAACTGACTACAATTATATATCAAATTTGGGACCTCAAGCTGACAAAGCTTAGCATACTAATATCAAAAGAAGCAAGATTTTTTTTGTTTCTTTTTTACCCAGAGTCCCAGGTTTCATTAGCACCACTTTTTTTTTTTTAATAATGAGACCTGACTGATAAGAAAAATTCTATAGTATGAATGATATTGCCCTGTAACCAAATTTTTAATGTGCTCAACTCTTTACGAGATCAACTGCAAGGACTCTGGGGTTCCCCAGGTGCTGTCTGACACTAATGCACCAGTAGATAACCCGGCAATGAATACCTTGTCTGTTACACAGAGACTATTCAGAGGCTAATGACCTAAGGTCAGACTTGCTGTAGACATGGCTTCTGTTGTGAGTATCAGGCTGGCTAACTTTTCTCCAAATACTAAAATTTTAAGATGGGAGAATTCAAGAAGATATGTGGGAAATAATAAATCGGTTGGTTTGGCTGGCCTAGAATGTTTACTGCACAGAGAAATTGAGGACAGAGCTGACACGATGGGTCAGTTTCTTATTAATGCCATCTCATGCCTAACCTGGGTACTCTAAAAATCTCTAGGTATACTGATTCTATTTATTACAAAACATTTGAAAAAAATGTATGAAAATAGCGTGGCACTGCCGTGGGGTCATTAGAATGTTTTTTTTAAATTTTTTTATTTTAATTTTTAATTTTATTTTATTTTTTATTTTTTTATTTTTTAAATTTTAAAATCTTTAATTCTTACATGCGTTCCCAAACATGAACCCCCCTCCCACCTCCCTCCCCATAACATCTCTCTGGGTCATCCCCATGCACCAGCCCCAAGCATGCTGCATCCTGCGTCAGACATAGACTGGCGATTCAATTCTTACATGATAGTATACATGTTAGAATGTCATTCTCCCAAATCATCCCACCCTCTCCCTCTCCCTCTGAGTCCAAAAGTCCGTTATACACATCTGTTTGAATCCTGCATCTTCACCTGCTCCGAGTGACTTTGGGTGAATCAAACATTGTTAACCTCAGTTTCCTGACCCAGAAAAGGGCAAAATAATAATTCACCTCAGAATTTTGTAGGGGTTAAGTAATAGAATATGTAAATACTAAATCCATAAATCCAGCTCTCACACAGCCTGTCGCATAAGGAGCAATAAATTCAAACATCGTCATCTCGCCAGACCTAGCCTCCTCCCTGGCCTCCTGCTTCTACCTCATTCTGTTCTCAACGCAGCAGCCAGACTGAGCCTGTTGTCATAGAAGCTGGACGGCTTCCCTTCTCTGCTCAAAGCTCTCCAGTGGCTCCCCGTCTCATTCAAAAGTAAAAGCCCCCTGTTGGGGGGGGCATTTTTCTTGTACCTCCTTCTTCCCCCTTTGACTCTCTCTGCTGCAGCCTCCCTGGCCTCCTCAGCCTCCCCTTGTTGTGCCTTAAACATTCCAGAAAGTTCTCCCCACCACCTGATACACTTATCTGTCTTCCTTGTTTGGCTTTCTACTAAATATGCATCACCGACTAACCCTCTTTCTATTTTCCTTGGCTATAGCATTGATTCACAGTTTCCTCCTGCTAGAAGGTAAGCACCAATGGAAAAAAAGAGTTCTTTTTATTTGCTCTGTTTATAGCTGCATCCCTAATGCCTTAGAGCAGACCCTGGTACATAGAAGCTCTCAGTAAACATTTGTTCAGTTCATTTTGAATGACTAAACAAATGGGAGTCATTATCAGTGGATTAATGGGATCCCTTCATATTAGTGGAACTTCCCAGGTGGATGAGTGGTAAAGAACCTGCCTGCTAATGCAGGAGATGCAGGTTTGATGTCTGGATGGGCAAGATCCCCTGGAGGAAGAAAAGACAACCAACCCATTCCAGCATTCTTGCTTGGGAAATCCCATGGACAGAGGATGGGTACTGGTTTTGCAGAGTACTGGGTTGCAGGGTACTCGGTTGCAGGTATGGGACTGCAGAGAGCCAGACACAACTGAGCACACACAGACGCTTCGAATAAGTACATGTACACAATTATTCTTCCATTCAGCAAATATCGATTACACACGTAGTATGAGCCAGCATTACATTTGTTGTTGGCAGTGGAGCCAGGAACAAAACAGACATGGCCTTGTCCTCCTGGAGCTTATGGTCTTAGGGCTATAAGAATTACACTGAGTAGATATTTCCAATTGTGGAAAAGTTAAAGTTGTTTTTCATAATAACTTAAGTATGAACTTTAATTAAAGTTTACATACACACGTGTATCATAAAATTTTCTAAAAATATTTTATTTATTTATCATTGTTATTTTCAGAAAGTACTTAAGGTAAAATTATTAATAGGAAATTATATCCTAACTTTTCCTAAACCTATGAAAGAGTTCTAAACATCCCCCAGTTAATTGGACTTCATGTTTTAAATATTTCTCTTGATCCTAATGATAACTTTTAGATATACTGCAAAGCATAAAACTTAGCAAAATATTACTTAAGCTTCTACTAATTTTAATTTCATGATAGTCTGATGTAAGTCTCTTCACAAAGCAACATTATCTTAGAGTTTGCAGTTTTGTTCACCTCTCATGATATTTCAGTCTTTCCATTTCATCATTCTGAGCTCTAGCTCAGATTTTGAAAGTTATTACCAGATTTAGTTTTAATATTTTTTCATTTTTCGGTTATAAGAAAATAAGCTATTAAGGTTTATTCAATCAGATAAGTCAGTATCGTGTAGGTTTTTAGGTGATTCCTAATTAATTCATTCTTTAATTTGAATTTAGTTAAAATAGTCTCTCAGTTATTTAGTAGTTTTGATTTTAAAAAATTGCCATTCTGCCAGTCTGCTGCAGAGTATGATTTCAATAAAACTCTTTCATGGTATATTTTCTGTGAAGGCATTGCATCGGGTTGGTTTGGTCACACTGAATTTGCCATGTTAAATGAGAGTAAGACAAGCTTAACCCAAGCAAAGGAAACCGTCACAGCTCAGAGTAATTAAGTGGGAGTTTTGAAATACTCCCTTTTCTAATCACAAGCGGTTAACAAAATTGTAAACTCAAAGATAATGTTACTTTGTGAAGAGACCTGGGTCAAATTATCATGGGTAATTCTCAAATGGAATTAAAATTAGGTGGAAGGAAGTTTCAGTTGATTGCAATCTGGCCAATCTCAAAGCTATAATGATCAGATGTTTCACATTTACTAGGGTTATATTTTGTCCTTGCATGGGTATAATTGAAATTAAGGCTTATGTTCGGGAAACATATGATAGTTCAATAGCATCTTCTGCCCATTTCTTAACAAGTGGGAAGCCAGATGCAAAGGATAATAAATAGGAAAAGAATAAAAGGTCTAATTTGTTGAAAAAACAATAAAGAAACAAACAAAAACCCCAAATAATAATGGTGAAAATGTGTAAGATAAACTTTGAAGTATAGATAAGAAAACTTATTTCCCCCCATAAGTATATTGCAAAGGTGAATGACTAAATCAGAAAATTTTAATTTAATTCCAAGACCTAGTCTGCATTTAAATTTGATTTTATTCTATTCCTATAGAAATGCAAAACAGATCATTCTCAAGGGATATAGAAACTGCCACTACTAAATAAAATTGCCATAAAGATCAGTAACTTTTACTTAAAAAGCTGTCAGAAAATAAAATTGAAAAACTCAAGAAAAGGAAAATATTACTCTGCGATATCTTCTTGAAAAAATTCCAGACAGTCTTAAAATGAGGTTCCTACAGTGACGTTAGATGCAATGGAAAAGAAATCAGAAACTCTACAAAATCTTTTAGTGACTAGTACCTTAGTTGTTAATAGCCCTCATCATATTTCTACTGTATTCAAAAGATACTTAATGAGGACTTAGTATGTGACAGGTACTAAAAACGCAGAAATAAATGTACCCTAATCCTGGATTCAATGAATTCACAGTTTAGTAACAGAATCATAAGAACATATAAGGAGGAAGCTAAAACTCATTGACAACCAAACTATCTGCTAACCCTTTTGCTAGGGCGCTTATTTACTTTATTACTTTTAATCCTTATGGAAAAATCACTAGATAGATATTATATGGGGCTTCTCTGAGAGCTCAGTGGTTAAGAGTACACCTGCCAATGCAAGAGGCACGGGTTTAATTCCCAGGTCAGTAAGGTCTCCTGGAGAAGGGAATGGCTCTCCACTCCAGTACTCTTGACTGGAGGATTCCATGGACAGAGGAGCCTGGTGGACTACAGTCCATGGGGTCAGAGTTAGACACCACAACAACAGACATTACACTGAATAGCCATTTTATCACTTAAGAACTGGGGTGTCAGCCAGGAAGTGAGGAAGCTGGAATTCAGTGCTGGGTTGGTTTGCCCCCATGGCACTGATTCCTTTCATCCCAGGATGTTGAAAAGAGATGTATATATACATATACACAAATAAAGACATATATATTTATATACCCATACACAATTGCACACATATTTGTATATACATTTTGTTGTTCAGTCACTCAGTCATGTCCAACTCCATATGACCCCATGGACTGCAGCACTCCAGCTGTCCTTCACTACCTCCTAGAGTTTGCTCAGACTCATGTCCACTGAGTCGATGATTCCATCCTACCATCTCATTCTGTGTTACTCCCTTCTTCTCTTGCTCTCAATCATTCCCAGCATCATAGTCTTTTCCAATGAGTTGTCTCTTTGCATTAGGTAGCCATATGGTTGGAGCTTCAGCTTCAGCATCAGTCCTTCCAATGAATAGTAAGGGTTGATTTCCTTTAGGATTGACTGGTTTGACCTTGGAATCCAAGGGACTCTCAAGAGTCTTCTCTAGCACCACAATTTGAAAGTTCATCAGTTCTTTGGAGTTCAGCCTTCTTTATGGTCCAACTCTCACAGCCATCCATACACAACTACTAGAAAATCCATAACTTTGACTAGATGGGCCTTTGTTGGTAAAGTGATGCCTCTGCTTTTTAATATGCTGTCAAGCTTTGTTGTTTGGAAACTTGGAAAACTCAGCAGTGGCTACAGGACTGGAAATGGTCAATTTTCATTCCAATCCCTAAGAAGGGCAATGCTAAAGAATGTTCAAACTACTGAACAATTGTACTCATTTCACATGCTAGGAAGTCATGTTTAAAATCCTCCAAGCTAGGCTTCTCTAGTACATGAACAAAGAACTTCCAGGTGTACAAGCTGGATTTAAAAAAGGCAGAGGAACCAGAGATCAAATTGCCAACATCTATTGGATCATAGAAAATACAAGAGAATTCCAGAAAAACACCTACTTCTGCTTCATTGACTACTACTGCTTCAAAGCCTTTGACTTTGTGTATTACAACAAACTGTGGAAAATTCTTAAAGAGCTGGGAATACCAGGCCACCTTACCTGCCTCTTGAAATCTGTATGCAGGTCAAGAAGCAACAGTTAGAACTGGACATGGAACAATGGACTGGTTCCAAATTGGGAAAGGAGTATGTCAAGATTATATATTGTCACCCTGCTTATTTAACTTACATGCAGAGTACATCATGCAAAGTGCCAGGCTGGATGAATCACAAGCTGAAATGAAAATTTTCAGGAGAAATATCAATAACCTCAGATATGCAGATGACACTACCCTTAAGGCAAAAAGTGAAAAGGAACTAAAAAGCCTCTTGATGAAGGTGGAAGAGAGTGAAAAATCTGGCTGAAAACTCAATATTCAAAAAACCAAGATCATGGTATCAGGTCCCATCACTTCATGACAACTAGATGGGGAAACAATGGAAACAGTGACAGACTTTATTTTCTTGGGCTCCAGATGTTGACTGCACCCATGAAATTAAAAGACGCTTGCTCCTTGGAAGAAAAGCTATGACAAACGTAGGTAGTGTATTAAAAAGCAGAGACATTACTTTGCCGGCAGTAGTCCATCTAGTCAGAGCTATGGTTTTTCCGGTAGTCATGTATGGATGTGAGAGTTGGACCATAAAGAAAGCTGAGCACTGAAGAATTGATGTTTTTGAACTGTGGTGTTGGAGAAGACTCTTGAGAGTCCCTTGGCCTGCAAGGAGATCCAACCAGTCAATCCTAAAGGAAACCAACCCTGAATATTCATTGGAAGGACTGATGCTGAAGCTGAAGCTCCAATACTTTTGCCACCTGAGGTGAAGAGCTGACTCATTGGAAAAGATCTTGATGCTGGGAAAGACAGAGGACAGGAGGAGAAGGGGATGACAGAGGATGAGATGGTTGGATAACATCACCAACTCAAGGGACATGAGTTTGGGCAAGCTCCAGGAGATGGTGAAGGGCAGGGAAGCCTGGCATGCTGCAGTCCATGGGTCGCAAAGAGTCAGACATGACTGAGTGACTGAACAATAACAATGAGGTTTGTCATAACTTTTCTTCCAAGGAGCAAGTGTCTTTTAATTTCATGGCTGCAGTCACCATCTGCAGGGATTTTGGAGTCCAAGAAAATAAAGTAAGTCACTGTTTCCATATCTCTCCCCATCCAGTTGACATGAAGTGATAGGACTGGATGCCATGATTTTAGTTTTTTAAATGTTGAGTTTTAAGCCAGCTTTTTCACTCTCCTCTTTCTCCCTCATCAAGAGGGTCTTTAGTTCCTCTTGCTTTCTGCTGTTAGGGTATTGTCATCTGCATATCTGAGGTTATCTAATTATATGTTTCTTGTTCTTAGACAATGAAAGCGTTGCTACAGGAGACTTTTTAAAAGTTCGTATACTCAGAATTGTAAATAAATTAGCTTTTTGAATATTACCATTCTCTGTGAACTTCAATCCTGATAGTCTGTGTTATGGCTTTTGCTGATTTGACTTTGTTTTTCATCTTAAACCCATTTTGATGACAGGGGTGCCAATCAATAGTCAAAATGCTTCTGAGGAATTTCTTCTCAGATGTAACCTGGAAGAGAATGTGTCATACTATTGCCAAATAAATATTTTGGAGTTTGTTTTGGCAATAGAATTTTCATGACATCATTACATACATCAGAATTATAACAATTAAAAAAATAGCAAATTCGCTTAGTGTCTTTCTATATTTTTGTTTATCTGCATTCTGTTATCTGCTTACTTGTTGGCCCCTATTTGTGTGTCTGTTTTTCACCAACTACATTTGAAGCATCCTGATGGTAAGGAGTACAATATTCTTCATCACCACTGCTAGTGGGAATGTACTTAGTAAGTAGGTGTGATGCTCACAGAGATAGAAGTGAAGCTCTTAAAAGTCCCTTTGTTCACCAGCATGTTAAAACTGAGATATATTTGAACATTTCACTCCTCTCAGCGTGTCCCTGCGTCTCACAATAAACCTCACATGGATATTTGTTGAGCGGTCATATGCCAATGCATATTTTCAGCTTTGTCTCTGTAATTAAGGGAAGACTGGCTTCACCTCCTTCCTATATTTCATCCTTTGGAGGAGCTTCTCAGAGGGTGAGAAGCTCATCTTTCTCAAAGCTTCGCAAACAGCTTCTCTCTGTTTCTTGTATCTTCAAATCTTTTTCCTTACTGTTTTCAACCAATGAGTCACTAAGTTCTGTCTTTCAACCTCTTAAACATCTCATGGGGCATAACCCCTCTCGCGTGACCTATACCCAGTTCACGGCGAAGTCCGCCATGAGGATGGAGCCCTAGTCAGGAGGCTCTCTCACTGCCTTGGATAGGGAGTCTTCCCATCTGCCTGTCTCTATGATAGGTCCTGGTGCACTGAAAGTGAAAAGTGAAGAGGTTAGGTGCTCAGTCTTGTCTGGTTCTTCGCGACCCTATGGACTGTAGCCTGCCTGGCTCCTCTGTCCATGGACTTCTTCAGGAAAGGATACTGGAGTGGGTAGCCATTCCTTTCTCCAAGGGATCTTCCCAACTCAGGGACTGAACCCGGGTTTCCTGCATTGCAGGCAGACTCCTTACCATCTGAGCCACCAGGGAAACCCATGTAATAAGCAACTGAGTAATGCTTGCACTTTTATGAAAAGTGAGATACTCGCCTCAAACCATATTGACAAATAGTCATTGAACATTTATGCTGTGTGGAGTTCTGGGCAAGATATTATGGGTACTATGAGGAGGTCTTAGACACTAGAGATTCTTAAAATGTAAACGATAAAGCAAGTTAACAATGAGATCAGTTAAATTCAGTTCAGTCTCAGTCGTGTCCGACTCTTTGGGACCCCGTGAATCGCAGCACGCCAGGCCTCCCTGTCCATCACCAACTCCCAGAGTTCACCCAAACTCATGTGCATCGAGTCGGTGATGCCATCCAGCCATCTCATCTTCTGTCATCCCCTTCTCCTCCTGCCCCCAATCCCTTCCAGCATCAGGGTCTTTTCCAATTAGATAGAGTTACCTAATAACCAGATACACAAAAATCCAAGCAATGCCACCAGGGTGATATATCATTAATTACCATATTTGTTACATAGGACATGAGCGCTAACAGTTTAGAGGAGAATTTGGTTTTTAATGATCTACAAAAACTGTATAGAGGAAGAGAGACTGGGAGCTGGTATTGAGAGAAAGTTTAACTTTGTGTGAGTGAAATATTGGAGGCAGAGAAGGAGCAGAGTGGGAGAGAGTAAGTAGTCTGATTCTAGAGCTGGGTTTTCCTAGAGAGTAGTGTTCTTTTAAGAATTTGATAAATAACTGGAATTCTCCCCCATTCGCAAATGACCATATAAAAATACAACATTTTATATATGTGTTTAGAGGTTTATGTACAAGCAACCTACCTATGGATACCAGGAGAGGTTCCAGTGGAGTTCATAAACCCCTCTACTTAAGAACCACATTTCCAGAGAGATGAATGAGAAGACAGCTTTGGAGTGCGTAGTTTTTAAAGTTCCTTTGATAACAACCTAAACAGAAGTAAGGGGGAAAAGTGGAAAGACACTCAGTTTTGATTCAGGAAATTTTTCCCCTTTGGTCTTGTTCCCTGCAGAACAGGGACAATGATTAAACTCTCTAGATTGTTGAGATAATTAGTGGGGATAATGAGGTAGGAAGTAGACTACACAGCATGCATGTTTTTATTTCACAAGGAAGAAAAATTGGCTGAAGGGTTTTGATTAATGAATAATACAAGCAAAATAGGATTTTAGAAGAGAAACTTGGCAGCATGAATGGCGGAAGGAAAAGGAAAAGAAACTTTAACTGTTGAATGCAGAAGCGGGGGAAATACTGACGTACAGGCCTGAGATTAGACCATAAACAGCACACACAGTATGGGTGAGAGAAAGACTTTTTTTTTTATAGGGAAGAAGTGTCGCACGAGGAGGAGTTAGCATTTAAAAATATTTCTTCTTTTAAGAGGTCACTTTTCACAGGAACTTACTCCCACTAAGTAATTTGGAAATGTGTGATTGCATTCATCATAAATGTTCACTTAAAATAGTCAAGAAGTAGCTGTGACTGCAGTGGGTAGACAGCATGATAAATTTGTTGAGGTAACAGAAACCTGTTTTGGAGAGTTTCGCAGTAGATTATGTAGAAAGGGGAGTTGGGATGACGTTTTCAAGGGTAACACCATATGTTTGATTTCTATGCAGAGCAACTGGCTTCTTACTGTTCCTCTCCCTCATGGCTCATAGGGAAGGTGAGTCCCCATTGGACTACACATCCTATACAACTCAAGGATCCATCTTCTTCCTGTTTCTACTATACTTATTTCAGACCTTCTCTCTTCCTACATGACTTCCATCAGCTTCTTAAAAGGACTCTGCCTCCAGGATGGTCTCTGTTTCATGTATCCTTTGTAGTACAGCCAGAATGCTCTCTAAAATTCAAGAATCGTGTTTCTTTCCTGTTAACTCTTCTCTAACTCCTTAAGTCCTGCCGGATCTGTTTCAGAGTCTTTAGCATACCTTATAATCGAGTCCTACCTACATCCCCAGACTTATCTCCAATCATTTCCATCCACGCCCTCAACCTCTACATACCTGGCTGTCCCAGAGGCTGGCATCTCTGCTGCGAGGCCATTGCTCTTTTTCTTTGCATGTAAGATTTTCAATCTATGTATATTACATGTATTATAACGTATACATAAACATAGGTTAATCATGCAAACCATACTACAAGTTCATTTCTGCTTTGCCCCTAAGCTCCAGGGACCACCAGATTCAACTTTTAGTATCTCTGGTGCTCCTCTTTGCTTATTTATCTATAGCTAGCTAGTAAGGTATCACTTTTCTGATTTTAAAAATTTAGATATTATCTCAAAGTACTATTGTTGAAAGTTCGAATTTCATGCCCTTGGCCTCCCTTTCTCCAATGTTGATTTATTTAGCCTCTGTATTGAGTATAGGTCTTATCTGGCTCCTCAGTTCCCCCTGATGCTGTCCACCTCCCAAAGTGCAGTGCTGCTCCCGGGAGATAACCAGTCATTTGCTCTGGGAATCTTGGGCTGTTCCTCTTGGCTGCCAGCAGCACAGCTGGGCCGACTAACTAATGCTCAACATTGCTAGCTCTTGTTGCCACATATGGATTTTGATGCAGCTCCAATCTACAGAATATGAGATTCAGTATCTCTACCGGCTGCTGGAGGGGCCAGATGACCCAACTCAGAAATGAAGGAGAGGACTTCCCTGGGGGTTCAGGGGTTTAGAATCTGCCTGCCAATGCAGGGGACATGGGTTTGATCCCTGGTCTGGGAAGATCCCACATGCTGTGGGGAGAAACTGAGCCTGAGTGCCGCAATTACCGAAGCCTGTGTGCCTATGCTCAAACTGCCGCACGACTGCACTCATCTCACACGCTAGTAAGGAATGCTCAGAATTCCCCAAGCCAGGCTTCAGCAGTATGTGAACCGTGAACTTCCAGATGTTCAAGCTGGTTTTAGAAAAGGCAGAGGAACCAGAGATCAAATTGCAATATCTGTTGGATTATCAAAAAAGCAAGAGAGTTCCAGAAAAACATCTATTTCTGCTTTACTGACTATGCCAAAGCCTTTGACTGTGTTATCACTACAAACTGTGGGAAATTCTGAAAGAGATGGGAATACCAGACCACCTGACCTGCCTCTTGAGAAATCTGTATGCAGGTCAGGAAGCAACAGTTAGAACTGGACATGGAAAAACAGACGGGTTCCATATTGGAAAAGGAGTACGTCAAGGCTCTATATTGTCACCCTGCTTATTTAACTTATATGCAGAGTACATCATGAGAAATGTGGGCTAGATGAAGCACAAGCTGGAATCAATATTGCCAGGGGAAATATCAAGAACCTCAGATATGCAGATGACACCACCCTTATGGCAGAAAGTGAAGAGGAACTAAAAAGCCTCTTGATGAAAGTGAAAGAGGAGAGTGAAAAAGTTGGCTTAAAATTCAACATTCAGAAAACGAAGATCATGGCATCTGGTCCCATCACTTCATGGCAAATAGATGGGGAAACAGTGGAAACAGTGTCAGACTTCATTTTTGGGGCTCCAAAATCACTGCAGATGGTAAGTGCAGCCATGAAATTAAAAGATGCTTGCTCCTTGGAAGGAAAGTTATGACCAATCTAGACAGCATATTAAAAGGCAGAGACATTACTTTGCCAACAAAGGTCCATCTAGTCAAGGCTATGGTTTTTCCAGTAGTCATGTATGGATGTGAGAGTTGGACTATAAAGTAAGCTGAGTGCCGAAGAATTGATGCTTTTGAACTGTGGTGTTGGAGAAGACTCTTGAGAGTCCCTTGGCCTGCAAGGAGATCCAACCAGTCCATCCTAAAGGAAACTAGTCCTGAATATTCATTGGAAGAACCGATGCTGAAGCTGAAACTCCAATACTTTGGCCACCTGATGTGAAGAACTGACTCACTGGAAAAGACCCTGATGCTGGGAAAGTTTGAAGGCAGGAGGAGAAGGGAACAACAGAGGATGAGATGGCTGGATGGCATTTCACCAACTCCAGGAGCTGGTAATGGACAGGGAGGCCTGGCGTGCTACAGTCCATGGGGTCACAGAGTCGGACATGACTGAGCGACTGAACTGAACTGTGAGCCTAGATTCTGCTCCACAACAAAAGAAGCCACCACAATGATAAGCCCATGCCCTAGAATGAAGAGTAGCACCCACTCGCTGCAACTAGAGAAAGTTTGCAGAGCAAGGAAGACTCAGTGCAATGAAGAAGAAAGAAAGAGGGGAAGAAAGAGATAAAGGAGGATCATATCTATGAGTGACTTTGATCAACGATGAGACAGCATGTAACATAATGTTATTTGTTATTCTTACTGCTTTCCTTTATTTATGTCTCTCATTGACCTGGATTTATACCTCCCCAATAAAGCCTCAGTATTTTAATCTTTTTTATCAGACCCTATTTTTCTAGAGTGCTTAGAGCTAGATACTTCCCCTCTCTAGTGTATATGTGACAAGTTTTGGTTAATTCAATAATCAGAATTTAAATGATCATGATTCTATAAATGCTACATGTCCCAGCAAGATTAGTAAGAATGATGTTCTCTTCTCCCTCTGAAAGCTTTTTGTTTTTCCTGGAATTTCAAATTGGATGAATTTGTTCTTGTTCACTTAATTTCCGATGCCAAGATGGAAATCTTCTCAAAGTATGAGAAGTTCTCATAATATGAGAAAAAAGTGTTAGGAAATCTAACAGTTCTCCTTTTCCTTTGAGATTCCTATTGCAGCCTTGTGTTCTCTTTTCCAATGTGAACTAGCTGTCTCTTAGACCTGATATTAAACACTATTCTCTGAATTCTCTCTGTGTGTTTCCTATTCACATTCTCCATATCCTGGAACCAATTCCTTCCTTTCTCTTGCTGCAAAACCTGATGTGGGTAAAGCACATTCTCCAGTAGCTTCCTGAGAAAAAGTACAGGAAGGTACTTTATTTTTAAACCTTAAATGTCTGAGAGGTTTTTTATTTAAACTTCATGTTTAAAGGAGAACTTATTTGGTTATGGAATTTTTGATTGGAAACAACATTTTATCAGAATTTGAAAAGCATTCCACCTTTTTTATTTCTAGTATATTGCATTGTTATTGAGAAGTTTAACAGCAATCTAATTCCCAGTTCTTTGTACAGATTTTTTTGGATCACAATGGGATTGTACAGTGATGTAAATAAAAAATAACAAGTCAAAAAATGCATTTAATAAGCCTAACCTACTGAACATTATAGTTTAGCCTAGCCTACCTTAAACATACTCAGAATAACTTGCATTAGCTTATGGTCAGGCAAAATCATGTAACTCAAAGCTTATTTTATAATAAAGTGTTGATATATTATGTAATTAATTGAATACTACACTGATAGTGTAACACAGACTATTTGTATGGATACAGTATGGTTATAAGCGTATTGCTTGTTTATGTTCAGAACCACATGGCTGACTGGGAGCTCCGTTCTACTTCTGTTGCCCAGCATCACAAGAAAGAATTGTACCAAATGTCCTTAGCCCAGGAAAAGATCAAAATTCAAAATTTGAAGTATGACTTATACTGAATGTATATTGCTTTTGCACCATTGTAAAGTCAAAAAATTGTCAGTTGAACATCATAACATAGGCACAGCTATTTTCTCACACAAAGCTTTTATGTCTTTTTCTAAATACCTAACATTTTGGATTTCAACATGTGTCCTATTTGGGTCTTATTTTATTTATCAACAAGATATCAGGTGTCAATTTGTAAATTGAGGTTCTTAAGTTCTAATAAATTTTCTTGAATTATTTTTTTGACTACTTCATGCTTACTATTTTTTTCATTATTTCATTCATCAATAAGCATCTTTGTTATGTTTGTGAGTTTTTCTAAGTTTAGGGGCTATAGTGGTATACACAATGACTGAAAATCTTATTTTCATGGATTGTACATTATAATGATGGAGATGCTGCTAAGTCTCTTCAGTTGTGTCCGACTCTGTGCGACCCCATAGACGGCAGCCCACTAGGCTCCTCTGTCTCTGGGACTCTCCAGGCAAGAACACTGAAGTGGGTTGCCATTTCCTTCTCCAATGCATGAAAGTGAAAAGGGAAAGTGAAATCATTCAGTTGTGCCCGACTCTTTAGCGATCCCCTGGACTGCAGCCTACCAGGCTCCTCCATCGATGGGATTTTCCAGGCAAGAGTACAGGAGTGGGGTGCCATTGCCTTCTCCGAATGATGGAGATAGATAAGTTAAATAAGTGAAATAAAAATTATGTTAGGTAGTGATAAATGCTAGAGGAAAAAATTAAGTTTCTTTTTACCTTTTCCTTTTTGGGGGAAGAAAGGATAGTGTAAGTTAGAAGTATGGACTGAGCACTGGAAAAATAAGATGCCTGTTACACATACAAATTGAGATGTAAAGTGTCAGTGAGGAGAGCTATGATTTCAGGCATGTGTGTGTGTGAGAGAGAGAGGGAAAGAGAGAGAGAGAGGGAAAGAGAGAGAGAGATGTGATTTTAGATGTAGTGAGCAGAAAAGAGTTCATTGAGAGAGAGCTTTGAGTAAAGACTATTAGTTCAGTTCAGTTCAGTGGCTCAGTCGTGTCCCACTCTTTGCCACCCCATGAATCGCAGCACACCAGGCCTCCCTGTCCATCACCATCTCCTGGAGTTCACTCAAACTCACATCCATTGAGTCTGCGATGCCATCCAGCCATCTCATCCTCTGTCGTCCCCTTCTCCTCCTGCCCCCAATCCCTCCCAGCATCAGAGTCTTTTCCAAAGAGTCAACTCTTTGCACCAGGTGGCCAAAGTACTGGAGCTTCAGCTTTAGTATCATTCCTTCCAAAGAAATCCCCGGGCTGATCTCCTTCAGAATGGACTGGTTGGATCTCCATGCAGCCCAAGGGACTCTCAAGTGTCTTCTCCAACACCACAGTTCAAAAGCAAAGGACTTAAAAGAATTAACCCAGTAGATCTCTAGCAGGACAGCATTTCAGGTTTAAAGTTCAGATGCATTTAAAGAACAGTGAGAAAGCTAGAGTGACTCTAGTGAAGCAAGCAAATAGGAAAAGTAGGGAAGGGGTAGCAACTGGGGCTTAAAACCTGGCAGAACCTTGTGGGTAGAAAGAGGGTCACTGAAGTGTTTGGAGCAGAGGAGTAATATGATCTGACATAGGTCTTCACAGGATCACTTTGGCATGCTGAGATAATCTGAAGGAGGGCAAAGGCAGAAGTGAGCATAACATTTAGGAGGCTGATTAACAGATTAGGAGAGAAGAAACAGTGGCTTCTACTGGAGTAGGGGCAGTGAGGATCATGAGATGTGGCTGATTCTTTCTATGTTTTGAAGGTAGAGGTGTCATGATTTGCTGACAGACCATATCTGAGGTGTGAGATAAAAAGGAAGGAAGATGACTCAGGGTTTTGGCATGAGCCTAAAAAAAGAAGTTGCCAAGGACTGAAAAGGGGAAAAAGTACAGGAGAAGTTCGTTTTTTCTCTTTGTATTTTGGGGGAGAGAGGAGCGTGTAAGTTAGAAGTCTGGATTGAGCATGGGAACTATGAGATGCCTATTATACATCCAAGTCGAGATGTAAACTGGCAATTTGATATTTAGGTCTTCATGTTGAGGTGAGGTCCATGGGCTGGAGGTACAGATGTAGATGACAGCAGCATCTTGATGGTCCCTGTGACTGTGAGACTGGACAGACTAGGGGGTGAGTACAGATTATAAAGGGAAGAGATCAAAGGATTGAGTCTCGAGGCACTGCCCATGCTTAGAGATCAGCAAGATGAGTGAAAAACAGCAGCAGAGATTGAGAAGAAGGGGCCAGAAACATTGGAGGAAAAGCAGGTTTACATGGAATTCCACAAGCCAAGCAAAGACAGTTTTCCAAGGAGAAGATGCTCTCTGGTCTAGCTGTTGCTAAGGAAACCCTATGCGGACTGAAAAATGACCTTCTTTGGGGGTGATCTTGTGAAGAACAGTTTTAGTTAGCAGTTGGAGCGAAATAATTTCAGAGTAGGTTAAGACAGAGGAGAGAGAAGGAATTGATAATACAGGATTCCTCGCTGTTTGAAAGTTTCACTTTTTTGCTATTTGGCTTCTATGAAAGACATGCATTAGTACATGTTTTCACCAACGGAAAGAATCAGAAGGGAATTTTTGCTTTTACCAGAAAAAAGGTGAAAAGTGGAAAACAGCTTGGCATCTGTTTTGCAGTGAGCAGTTTTAGAGGCAGTTGGCCCTAAGCAGACAGTGGCACCAACAAATTTTTTCCCAGGAATTGCACTCAGTGTCTCGGCATCAAGCTGCAGTAGCTTTGACCTGGGTCTGTGAGCATCTGTGCTCCATCTTAGTGTATTCTGTACATCCGTTAGTAAGATGTGTCCTAAGATAATTGCTTCTTCACTTTATATCATTTCAGCTTACAAAAGTTTTCACAGGAACGCTCTGCTTTAAGGAGCTTTGCTTAAAAGGAAAGAAGAAAAATAATGTTGTGGTTTGGCTGCTAAGTCACGTCTAACTCTTTGTGACCCCGTGGACTGCAACAAGCCAGGCTTCTTTGTTTTTCACCATCTCCCAGAGTTTGCTCAAACGCATGTCCATTGAGTCAGTCAGTGATGCCATCCAACCATCTGTCGTCCCCTTCTCCTGCCTTCAGTCTTTCCAGGCACCAGGGTCTTCTTCAATGAGTTGGCTCAGGTGGCCAAAATATTGGAGTTTAAGCTTCAGCTCAGTCCTTCCAATGAATATTCAGGGTTGGTTTCCTTTAGGATTGACTGGTTTGATCTCCTTGTTGTCCAAGGGACTCTCAAGAGTCTTCTCCAGCACTATAGTTCTAGCTGGAACTTGTCTGTATTTTGGAAACTCATTCAGGTGTTGAATATTATTGATTCTTTTCTTTTCCATTTTCCAATTCTTCATTTTCTTGTTCTACCTACAGGGAGAGTCTTTAATTTTGTCTTAAAACACTTCTGTTGACTTTTTTCTATTAACATTTTAATTTGAAGAACTCTTCTGTATTTTCTGATGGTTCATTTTTTTCATTTGAATTATGAACTCGGCTTATCCTCATTCTTAATTTATCATAAGTTCTGTTGAAGAATATAAAAATAATATCTATTTTATAATAATAAGGTTTTCAAGTTAGTCATTTGCTTTTCTCACTCTCTTTTCTTAAAAATTAAAGAGTATGTAAATATGATAGAAAGTATACTACAACAAAATCCTTGTGCTTAAAGTACAAATTTTTTTAGGTTTTCAGTGTTGTTTCATATTATCTTTCCATTTTCCTAAAATTAAAGTCCCCCCCACCTCCCGAAGTTTTTTCCTGCTCACTGCATTGATCTCTATTTCTCCTAAGTTTAAACCATTCTCCCACATTTTTTTTGTCTTCTTCGGTTTGTTTTTCTTGTTAGAAGTCTGCATGAAATAGTTGGAGATCCTTGACTGCATGGATAGTGAAGAGGGCAGGCCACAGAAGCTCCTTAGAAGCGTGGTGTGCCAGAGCAACACTGCCCTTCCTTAGGCTAGAAACTCCCTCTTCCTTTGCAGACCTTCCTTTGTAGACAACATCTATATATCTCTTCTCTTGGACCATCCTGCTTTCCTCAAGAAAAATCTTGCAGTTCCCAGCCTGTGATTGGTAACTCTGGACTTAGAAAAAGGGCTCAAAAGCCTCACCACACAGTATATTGATTTTCACTTAACCTCTCATTTCTTATATGGTACCTTGCCACTGCCATTAGCTGTGCTTGGGGCTTGACAGAAGAGCCCATCAGGTTCAGCTTTTTCTGGGAGTAAACTTCCTCTCTTTTGCTTGGAGATGGGAAGGAATAGTTCACCGGCTCTCCAGACTGGTAGGAGGCATCTAAAAGCTCCATATAGATTTTTTTTTTTCATTTAAAACTTTTGTTTTTTCCTCCATATATATTTTCACAGAATTTTTAAAGGTTTCACTCTATTTATAGTTACTATAAAATATTAGCTATATTCTCTGTGTTCTACAATAGAGTCTTGTAACTTACCTTACACCAATAGTTTGTACCTCCCACTACCGGCATTTAGCCAGCCCTGCTCTCATCTCCAGTCTGTCCATTGGCTCTGAGAGATGCATGGTGGTTCCAGTATCTGAGCCTTTTTGGTGTTGTCTGGAGCAGATCCTCCCAACTCACACTGGTGTACCCCTGCTGTAGACTTCAGCCTTCTTCAGCCTTCTTCCCTCTGCTCATCACCTCTGCAGCTTCCTTTCCACCTCTCATTTCCTCACCAATTCTCTTTGTACTGTGGGTTTCAAATTTGGGAGCTAAATATTTACTTTATGTAATGTTAAAGGGGTTACTCAGTGGTGAATATGTGTAGTCAAATATATGCTTCATATTTACCTATGATATAATTTATTAATCACTACATTGCTCACCATTCAGATGTGACTTTCCCTGAAAAGATGTCCCCAGACTGAGGGTGAGTTTCTCCTTGGAGCTCTGATACGATTCAGAATAGGTCTGCTATGTGTTATCTATTGCTTTTTTAAAATATATATATTATAAGCTCTAAGTTGGCAAGGACAATGATTTATTTATCCTTGAATCGCCAAAGCCCAGCATAGTGTTGAATGAAGGAATATTTGCAAAATTTACCCAATTCGTCTTCCTGAAAACATCTGATGTGGATTACAAGGGCAACATGGTACAAGAGTGGATAAGTAAAATTTTATTATAGAAAAGTAGCTGTATTTATTAACACTTCTACGAGGCTAAACAAGCTCTTTACCTTCTTTGGGC
Organism: Ovis canadensis; assembly: GCF_042477335.2. Classification (NCBI taxonomy): domain Eukaryota; kingdom Metazoa; phylum Chordata; class Mammalia; order Artiodactyla; family Bovidae; genus Ovis; species Ovis canadensis. The sequence goes on along the minus strand of NC_091247.1, from coordinate 131,232,805 downwards.
TTCATTTCCTCAGACTCGCGAGAGTGGTAATCCCTGGTGGCTCAGTGGTAAAGAATTTACCTGCAATGTAGGTGATGCAGGAAATAAGGGTTTGGTCCCTAGGCTGATCCCAGGGATCAACCCTTTGAGAAGGAAATGGCAACCCACTCCAGCATTCTTGCCTGGAGAATCCCCTGGACAGAGGACCCTGGCAGACTACTGCCTATAGGCTCACAAAGGGCTGGATATGACGACTGACTGAGTACATGAGAGTAACAATGACTACCGCTTAGGGCTTATGATGAAGAATTGAATTCTTTAATATATGTTAAGCACGTAGCAAAATGACTAGTTCATTTTAAGCACTCAATTCATTACTATTATTTTAATTAAAAAATAATCTTGGGGTACATTTTTAGAGAAGGTACAAGGTTTTTCTTGCTTATTTGTCCAACGGAATTGTTATAACCTGTGGATATTTTGATAAAATATTGAATTAGCCTGGGAGAGGGAAGAGCCTACATTTGCAGCCTTGGGAATAGGGGCCACTCTGGAGGCCAGACTCAACGTCCGAAGTGGGATGCCTATTCCCAAGACTCCTTGATCGGTTAAAAGGGAGATGTGGCTCTGTGGGAGAGGGAGAGGGTGGGATGATTTGGGAGAATGGCATTGAAACATGTATACTATCATGTAAGAAATGAATCGCTAGTCTAGGTTCGATACAGGATACAGGATGCTTGGGGCTGGTGCACTGAGATGACCAGAGAGATGATATGGGGAGGGTGGTGGGAGGGGGGGTTCAGGGTTGGGAACTCATGTACACCTGTGGTGGATTCATGTCAATGTATGGCAAAACCAATCCAGTACTGTAAAGGAAAAAAAAAAAGGGGGAGGTATGAAATGCCAGGCTGGATGAAGCACAAGCTGGAATCAAGACTGATGGGAGAAATATCAATAACCTCAGATATGCAGATAACACCACTCTTATGGAAGAAAGTGAAGAGGAACTAAAGAGCCTTTTAATGAAGGTTAAAGAGAAGAATGAAAAAGTTGGCTTAAAACTCAACATTCAAAAAACTAAGATCATGGCATTCAGTCCCATTACTTCATGGCAACTAGATGAGGAAACAATGGAAACAGTGACAGATTTATTTTCTTGGGCTCCAAAATCACTATGGACAGTGACTGCAACCATGAAATTAAAATGTGTTTGCCCCTTGGAAGAAAAGCTATGACAAACCTAAGCAGCATATTAAAAATCAGAGACATTACTTTGCTACAAAGGTCTGCATAATCAAAGCTATACTTTTTCCAGTAGTCATGTGTGGATGTGAGAGTTGGACCATGAAGAAGGCTGTGCACCAAAGAATTGATGCTTTCAAACTATGGTCCTGGAGAAGACTATTGGAAGTCCCTTGGACTGCAAAGAGATCAAACCAGTCAATCCTAAAGGAAATCGACCCTGAATATTCATTGGGAGGACTGATGCTGAAGCTCCAATACTTTGGCCACCTGATGCAAAGAGCCGACTCATTAGAAAAGACCTTGATGCTGGGAAAGACTGAAGGCAGGAGGAGACGGGATGACAGAGGATGAGATGATTGAATGGCATCACCAACTCAATGGACATGAGTTTGAGTAAACTCCGGGAGATGGTAAAGGACAGAGAAGCCTGGCGTGCTTCAGTCCGTGGGGTCACAAAGAGTTGGACACGACTGCATGACTGAACAATGATGATGACAGTGGTGAAGGAGGTGATACAGATGACTTCTAGAGGAAGACCAAGAGAACCAAGATTTGAGGAAAGTGTTGAGACAAGGGAAGAACATGGCACTGTATAAATAATAAGAGAGATTAATACATAATTATTTTTTCCTGTTAATTAATCCTTCAAGTTCTAGATCATTCCTTGTCTTCATTAAAACATCTCTGATCACCTGAGGCTCTCCTCTCTCATTTCTGGAGTACTTGTTACTTCTCTGCAGTCTGCACATGCTGCCCACTTTGCTTACCTTGCTATAAGATGCTTCTTCTCTCTACACCTAGATTTTCAACTCAGTGGCAGGAGATTTTTTCTTATACTCCTTTGGAATCCCTATTCATTAGGTACAACTTGGTATGCAGCAAATTCTCAATAAAGAATTTTTTGCTACTTAACTGGAAATATTATCATTTTGAGGGAAAATTTGAAAAGGAAATGTTATTGGTGGTGATTTCTTCTCCCAAATTCTGATCATAGAGGCAAAAAATGAAACCAAAACCCCAGATCATGTATGTAATCTAATTTCTGAGATGTCTTCATGAGGACAGCTTATAAAGAACTCTAATTTATGGTGGTTATAATTTATTGTAGTATTTTTGAACTGTGGTGTTGGAGAAGACTCTTGAGAGTCTCTGACTGCAATGAGATCAAACCAGTCAATCCTAAAGGAAATCAACCCTGAATATTCATTGAAAGAACTGATGCTGAAGCTCCAATACTTTGGTCACCTGATGCAAAGAGCTGACTCATTAGAAAAGACCCTTATGCTGTGTAAGATTGAAGGCAGGAAGAGAAGGGGATGACAGAGGATGAGATGGTTGGATGGCATCACTGACTCAATGGACACAAATTGAACAAGCTCTGGGAGATGGTAAAGGACAGGGAAGCCTGGCGTGCTGCAGTCCATGGGGTCACAAAGAGTTGGACAGGACTGAGCACCTGAAGAACAGTTCTAATAAGCAAAGATGAAGAACATTCAAAATATTTGTTTCTAAGTCCCTGAATTCACTGCCCCTCATATGAATTAGTGATGCTTGTTGCATTTTGAAGAACATGGTGATGGAGGGGGCTGAGAACTTGTGAAAATACACACACAATGTGGTTCCAGGGAGGATATGGAAAGTGCTGCATCCGCAGGGGCCAAAAAACCCTCTCTCAAATGATGTCCATAATAGCACAACCCATAATCTCCACCTTCTAGGCCACATATTAATGGCAAAAGTAGGACAGGGCACGCTAATCCTGTGTCTTTTTGATGGACTCTCTTTCCAACTGTTCTTTCCTTTTGGATGGTTCTCCAAGTAGCGCGTTACAGATTCATTTGCCCACCACCCTTTGGAAAGGTTTAAGTGAGGGTAGGAACGAGAGATTTCACTGCTATCACTTATCTGTAAGTTTCTGCTGCTATTATTAATCACACTTAGCTGCTTGCTAATGTGAGCATTTATGTAGAAATAAAAGACTTATTTATTGAGCTGCCACCCAAGTGCCACAGGGAGCAGATGATAGCTGGGGCACGGGCACCTGGAGTCTCTGTTGGCACCCAGCAGTCCCTGCCCCCTGCTTAGCTGGTAAAGAATCTGCCTGTACTGGAGGAGACCTAGGTTTGATCCCTGGGTTGGGAAGATCCCCTGAAGAAGGGAAAGGCTACCCACTCCAGTATTCTGGCCTGGAGAATTCCATGGACTGTATAGTCCATGGGGTCACAAAGAGTCGGACACGACTGAGCAACTTTCCCTTTCACTTAATGTATGGCAGAATCTGGACTAGGCTGCTTTGAAGACATAGATATGAAAACAAACAAATAAAACCTGTTTCTGAGGAACCTGCAGTGTCAAAATTGGCTGTGTATATAGGCATAGAGCTTTTTATTATGAAAATAGAGATTTTTTTTTTTTTCCCCCTAAGGAAGGGTTGAATAACTGCGGTTAAGCCTTTAGAATCAGGAAGATCTGGATTAGCAGTTTGGCTTCTCCACATTATAGCTACATGATCTTGGGCAAGATACTTAATTTCTCCAAGCCTTATTTGCATTCAGTTCAGTTCAGTCACTTAGTCGTGTCCGACTCTTTGCGACCCCATGAATCACAGCACGCCAGGCCTCCCTATCCATCACCAACTCCCGGAGTTCACTCAGATTCACGTCCATCGAGTCAGTGATGCCATCCAGCCATCTCATCCTCTGTCCTCCCCTTCTCCTCCTGCCCCCAATCTCTCCCAGCATCAGAGTCTTTTCCAATGAGTCAACTCTTCGCATGAGGTGGCCAAGTACTGAGTTTCAGCTTTAGCAGCTTTCCTTCCAAAGAAATCCCAGGGCTGATCTTCTGAATGGACTGGTTGGATCTCCTTGCAGTCCAAGGGACTCTCAAGAGTCTTCTCCAACACCACAGTTCAAAAGCATCAATTCTTCGGAGCTCAGCCTTCTTCACAGTCCAACTCTCACATCCATACATGACCACAGGAAAAACCATAGCCTTGACTAGACAGACCTTAGTCAGCAAAGTAATGTCTCTGCTTTTGAATATGCTGTCTAGGTTGATCATAGCTTTCCTTCCAAGGAGTAAGCGTCTTTTAATTTCATGGCTGCAATCACCATTTGCAGTGATTTTGGAGCCCCCAAAATAAAGTCTGACACTGTTTCCACTGTTTCCCCATCTATTTCCCATGAAGTGATGGGACCAGATGCCATGATCTTAGTTTTCTGAACGTTGAACTTTAAGCCAACTTTTTCGCTCTCCTCTTTTACTTTCATCAAGAGGCTTTTTAGTTCCTCTTCACTGTCTGCCATAAGGGTGGTGTCATCTGCCCATCTGAGGTTATTGATATTTCTCCCGGCAATCTTGATTCCAGCTTGTGTTTCTTCCAGTCCAGCGTTTCTCATGATGTACTCTGCATATAAGTTAAATAAGTAGGGTGACGATATACAGCCTTGACGTACTCCTTTTCCTATTTGGAACCAGTCTGCTGTTCCATGTTCAGTTCTAACTGTTGCTTCCTGACCTGCATACAGATTTCTCAAGAGGCAGGTCAGCTGGTCTGGTATTCCCATCTCTCACAGAATATTCCACAGTTTATTGTGATCCACACAGTCAAAGGCTTTGGCATAGTCAATAAAACAGAAATAGATGTTTTTCTGGAACTCTCTTGCTTTTTCCATGATCCAGCAGATGTTGGCAATTTGATCTCTGGTTCCTCTGCCTTTTCTAAAACAGCTTAGTACTGAACTAAATATTATGATCCCTAGTAACTCAGATCTTTCCTGGTAGTTCAGATGGTAAAGCGTCTGCCTACAATGTGGGAGACCGAGGTTCGATCCCTGGGTCAGAAAGATCCCCTGGGGAAGGAAATGACAACCCACTTCAGTACTCTTGCCTGGAGAATCCCATGGACCGAGGAGCCTGGTGGGCTACAGTCCATGGGGTCGCAGAGTCGCACACGACTAAGTGACTTCACTTTCACTTTCAGTAGCTCAGATGGTGAAGAATCCACCTGCAATGTGGGAGACCTGGGTTCAACCGCTGGGTTGGGAAGACCCTCTGGAGGAAGGTATGGCAACCCACTCCAGTATTCTTGCCTGGAAAATCCCCATGGACAGAGGAGCCTGGGGGGCTGCAGTCCATGGGGTCACAAAGAGTTGGACACAACTGAGTGACTAAACACAGCACAAAGATAATGGTACCTTTATTCTAGGGTTGTTGTTAAAACTAAATGAGAAAATATATCCAAAGCTCCTAGTATATGTATTATATATTATGAGTATTTCATAAACTATATGCATATATGTAAACCTCAAGATCTGTTCCCCTTGTCCAACAAGTGCTTGCATATTCGTTTGTGGCTCCAACTTTTCCTTTGCAAAGACAAAGTTGATGATAGTGATCTGTTTCCTGGGGCTGAATCAGACCAGTTGGCCCAAGGACCCACTGTTTTTTCAGAGTCCATGGAGCGTCCTTCCAGGGTTTAGCCTCCCACCCACTCCACCCTTCCCTCTCCCATCCGCCCTCGCAGGACTTTCCCTTTCTCCTACTCCAAAGGATTATGCAAGAGTCAGGTTGCTCTTGAGATGATACACTTATAAAAGCAAACTTAAGAATAAATACTTGGTTATTTCAAAGCGTGGAATGAGGCAACTTGTCTCTCATTTCATTCATGAGTCAAGAAAGGTATAAGCAATGACTTTTGATATCGTCTTCTTTACTGGTTTGAAATAAACCTGACGAGTTGTTCCCTGTTTCTTGGCTTCAGCTTTCGTGTTTGTAAAACATGATTGTGAAATGAGAATGTTGGGTTGCCTTTGATAACTGGAGCTGTGTTATGGTGAAGCATCACTGGGCAAGTGTTTATTGGAAAGATCGCTGTCAGAGAAATCAAGACATCTGGAGTCTTGACCTCTCCAACAGAGTCGTTTGGATTGGAGATTAAACTGTGAGAAGTGGAAGAACAGATTCTTCCAAAATATCCTGACCCAATTCTATCTTATACTAGTGATGTTTTCTCTTCTCTCTCATTTGGTCTGAAGATGAGGAAGAATAAAATGATGATCTGGGAGAAAAGTGGGAAGAATGAATATAGAATATTGGGGTGTTCGTGTTGGGGATGGAGTGGTCAGAGTCACCATTCAAATGGGCACCAAAGGACATTGTTTTCCTAGTTTGTCTCCAAGAAAACAATTTTCCAAAGGGAAAAGCATTTATTTAATGATTCACTAGATCTACTGTGAAAGAGTCTAACTAACCATATTCTCAGACAGACTTAAGTTTTCTACTAATATATTTTTAGTGATAATTTTCATAAAGTAGGAATTTTATAAATTTCAAGACAGGATAGAGAACATATGTCTCTGAGAGGAGGTAAATACCACTCTGAAGATGTTCTTCTTCTCAACACGTCCTTCCCACCCAAATGTAATATAAATTACTCAGCATAAGTATCTTAGACTTGAAAATAAGAATGAAGACTCTTCCTTGTACCTTTCTAATCACTGTCGCCAGGAGATAGCACTGCCTTGACACCCAGAACGAGAAGAGGATATTATAAATAACCCCAGGTTCCTTACACTGGCCTCTTTTCTCATAAACAACAATCCATGGTGCTGTAATGCCTCCTACACTGCTATTTCACTCACTTAAAAATAAGCACTGACTTTTTGTCCCTATCACTATGAGAGGCTTAACATAGTTCCTACCTGTAGAAATTAGAAAAAGCATTTCTTGAACATTAAAAATACAGCCATCCGCCCCAAGTTTAGATTTTTCTATAAAATGGTACTCATTAGGCAATCTTCACGTGCATGGAGGAAAATGAAAGGATGATATGACAGTGAGTGAGCATTTGGAGAAGGGAGTCAGAAGAAACCCAGTATTCAGAGGACGTCTGTCTGTATGGGGAAGCGATTCTTGAGCTGAGAACGAACGGGCAGAGTGACAACCCAAACAATAGTCTCTAATGATTGAGCACTTAATTATATTCTAGTCATTTACATACATGAGTTCACCGTGTCCTGGGATTCCGGCTCCCAACTCTCCACTTTAAAAAGTCCCTGCTTTTGTGGTTAAGTCCTATGAAGAACTGGGGCTGGGGGAAACCATTTCCAAAGAAGGAAGGGCAGGTAGGGAGTCTCTAAGCAGGCACAAACTCAAGTATGTTGAAGATCAAGAAGCCCAGAGTGGCTTGTGTGGAATGAGCAAGGGAGAAAAGGTTTTTAAGTGTGAGGAAGTGTGTTGGAGGCCACAGGAAAGAGTTTTGATTTTATTCTTGCCTTAGGACTTGTTATCTAGCTCGCTACAACATTTTACATATCCGAGGGGAAACTTGCTTCCAATTTGTGCTCTGTTTATGCAATGAACTTGAGAATACCTGGTGAACAGACATAGGACAGTTTTTCTAAAAATATGCAGTGTTTTATCCTCAATACTATACAGATAATTACTGAGTGTGACAGAATTTAGCCACCAAATATTTCCGCTTCTTGAAACATCCAAGTCTAAATAATTCACAAGATTGAATAATATCATCCGCCGTAGTTGAAACCAGGTCTATTGACTACTCTGGCAGATTGTTCTATTAGCCGCATTTTCCTCTTTCGACTTCCAAGAAAGTATAAATATTTAACATCTTTGAGCAATCTGAGTGATTGTAGTTTGCTCTGATATTAAAAATGCAGTAGCGATGGAAAAAATATCTTTCTAACAGAATACAGACTTAGATATAGATAAATAAAACTTTCTTGTCTGTAAACTTCTTTCAGGAAACCATGTCTATCTTCTACAGCATTGTTTCAGCTTGGATTTGTCTTTTTAACATGTTAAATCTCCCTAGGAAATTGGATCCAGAGTTTGATCACTGTTAAGAAGTAACGTCTTCTGTGTTAGCGAAGACAAAGTTCTTTGCTGGTACAAAGGAAGTTAACATCCTAAAATACCACAGTGGGTAGAAATGACAGAATGACTTTCCTACTCCTGTGGAGAATTAGAGACTGGGTGCTTTCAGGATGATGGAGTAAATGTATCAAAGTTCCAAATGTTATGAAAATCTTTCCTATGGAACAAAACTAAAGCAAAAATAAAAAAATAGGGAGTAACTTGCAACTACTGATTATCGTACAAAGTGAAGTAAGTCAAAAAGAGAAAGACAAATATCATATGATATCATGTATAGGTGGAATCTAAAATATGACATGAATGAACTTATCTATGAAACACAATCAGATTCACAGACATAGAGAACAGACGAGTGGTTGCCACCGTGGAGGGAGGTAGGGGAGAGATGGAGTGGGTGCTTGGGGTTAACAGATATAAGCTTTTACATATAGAATGAATAAACAACAAGGTCCTATTGTACAGCACAGAGAACTATGTTCCATATCCTATGACAAACCATAATGGGAAAGAATATTACTAAAAGAGTGTATATATATCTAAAGCAGAATCGCTTTGCTCTACAGCAGAAATGAACACAACATTGTAAATTAACCATGCTTCAACAAAAATACTGATTATTAAAAAACAGCAAGGAACTTAGTGCTTAAGGTATTAAGAACACATGAAAAAAAATTGACCCATTAGTTTGGTGAGGATTGTTTTATGGGAGTTACTAAGGAAGAGGACGGAAAATGTTTATTTCAGATGTAAGTGCTAAATGTTTATCATTTGAGTCCAGAAATGGATGGGAATGAGTTAAAGGGGACGTTCCCTCAGAAGGTTGATGTTTTTGGCAACAGTACAACCGATGTTGCAAGAAGGGAAACAGTCTCAAGATGAAAATCTCTTACAGGTTGGCGTTTACCCAGAACTGTAATGTTGACAGGGAAGTGTGGGCACACCCAAAAACATCCTGGCTAAATTGCAGGTGTTGTGCAAAAGCAGCAAGTGGGAAGAGCAAATAATTTATAACTAGTAAGCAAATTCTGGCAGTTGCCTTTTATAGGATGTGTATAGTGTGTGATATTATAAACTCTTAGGACACAAGAGTTGCATTTACTTGTTTTTATTTGTTAGTGTTTATTTCTGTTGTAAAACAGAACTATGCTCTGAAAACCATGCATTATTTGATGTAGAAAAGATTTTTCAGGTCATCTCTTCCAATGGATATTTTTTTTCAGCAGGAAGAATTCCTTTTAAATAAAATCTTAAATGGAACTCTGCTATATAAAATCATGATATTTTATTAGTAAAAAGAACTTTATAAGTTCAAATCAAACATATTTACTCTTTATACAGTAAGTAAGTGAAACTCATGGAGTTGTTTTGATTAATACAAACACTTGGAATCAGAGCTACTATGTGATACTTGTGATCTCATATAATCCTTAGCAGCTCTTTTATTTTGGTATTTTTGTATGTTGGCACATTATTAAAGAAATTCCTGATTATACCAAAAAGTAGTTGCAAATAAGAGGTCTTTAGCAGCTCACCTTGTAATTTCATGATATTCTTGTAGTCGTTATTCCGAGGCCCATTTGAAAATGAGTCAAACCAGAAGCAGGAGTTCATGCACTGGTGGTTTCCTATGTGCTAACATCTGGCATATAACTCCTTGGAGCTTTTTAAATATTATGCTATTTTAAATGTTTCCAAAACCCTGAAAATGCAAATTGAGTCCATTATCTGTTAAACCCTATCCCCAGAAGCTCTTTCACCAAAATTTAGTTTTCTAGTGGTGGTATAGTAACTATTTCAGGCTTCTCGAGAATTGAAGTATGTGCAATCCAGCAAAATAAACAAGTTTAACACTGTTAAATAAAATAACTTACATTCTAGCTGGGAAAGTCACAGTTGGGACAGGATCCTGGGCCTCTTGACTTCTTTCCTGTTTGATTTTCATGGGTAATGACTTCAACACAATATGGTAATGGTTCACTTGCTGTCACTTTGATTCTTTTGGCATGTCCTAATAAAAGGACATGCCTTGTGGGCTCCCATTCTTTTGAATATGTGTATCACCAGCTAGATGTAAAGTCTCTTATCTCAAGGAACAGAGCAATACTTTTTTCTATAGCTTCTAGTACAGTGTGCACACAGTAGGATACTATGGATGCTATATTAGTAACATACTGATTATACTTTTAAAAAATGTGTGAACTTATTCTCATGGAAACATACATTATTGATAGTTTACTTGGTATAAAGTGTTCTGTTGATGCTTCCAACTACATCATTTTCAGGGTGGAGATGATTCTATCCACTCTTTGTTTAAAATTTCATAAAAAGTTTTAATTAAAAGGATATATATTGACCATCCACTATGTCCCTGACATGGGTATAACTCCATGGATACAATGGTAAGCCTTTTGTGGACCATTTCATGTATTATAAATATTAATACAAGTAGTTATTCAGTAGAAACAGTCATGTCAAAATGGGAAGGCATCATTGCTGAGTTTGTCATTAAGCTGGGCTTTTAATTGGGATGGTTCGTATTTTCTCCTTCCTTCACTTAGAGTGGTAGCATTGTAAAATAAAATACTGTTAGGTCTGCTTTGTGTTGTGGGGAGATTAAAATTCCTTCTTCAGAAATATCCTGGCTTTGCTTAACAATATTTCATGTTCCACTTCTATATGCAAGAGTTTATTACCCATCCAAGTAAAAGACTTGTATAGCTCTTTTACTTTGATAACAAGATTTTAATCTTACTTTTTTTCCTAAAGTGTTAGATTGAACTATATAAAATTGATGTTTTACAGATAAAAATTGAAAATTAACAGTTTCATATGGTTCTGCCTAGTGTATGAATCCAATTCAAATCAACAAGTCATTTTCTATCTAACTCTTATTAAATGCTCCATGGATAAAAGTGATAATAATGGAGATATGGTTTAAAGCAAAGGTCCACAAACTTTTTATAAAAGGGCTAGATAGTAAATACTTTAGGCTCTGTGGGCCATACTGTCTGTAACAAGTATTCAACTTTCCTGTAGCAGGAAAACAGCCATAGACACTAAGGAAGTGAATGGTCATATTTGTGTTCCAATAAAACTTTATTAACAAGAATAGCCAATGGACTGAATTTGGCTAGAGGTCCATAGTTTGCTCACCTTTGGCTTGAAGGATAGAGAAATATTTCCTGGAACTACATTGTCTTTGTATGAACTGTTAATTAATTGCCTTTGCAATTACCTTGTGAATACCTTGTGGTGTTTAGCTCTGGACTTTCATGGGGCAGAAGTTGAGAAATAACTTCATAAAAATTTTTATTACATTTTCTTTGGGAACACTACCTAGGAAAGTTATTTATATGATTAATCAGTGTTCTATTTAAAGTATTTCTTCCAGAGCTAAGATCTAGGTAAGTATTTGTTTCTTCTCCTGCCTAATTGATTTTTATGATAATAAAACCTATAACTGTGTCCTTTTTTTTTACTTTTGCTTGTGAGAATATCACCAAATCTGAGCTTCACAGCAACTATGTAGCCATTTAATTCCTTTCTTTCTTATAATTATCCTTACTATGACTGTACATTCAAATTAAATTTTCCCTTGCTTCAAACATTTTGAATTGGAATTCACTATTCTATTTCGTGATTCTTTATTGTAAACTAACTGAAATTCTTACGGATCATGTTTGAAAGTAAATATACAAAATAAATAGATGATATATTTTTACATCTGAAAATACAGTTTTTTGCAAATGTCAGTCTCTACGATGCTTTAATCTCAAGTATAGACTATTAACTAATTTTAGTTCAACAAATAACTTATCCATTCTCCTGCCCTCAAAGAGTTTATAGTCTGATAAGGGATATAGACACATAAACAAGTAATGGCAAAACTACAACGTAATTGTTATATTGGAGGTACCTACCCCATGTAGGTAATTGTTATACTGGGGGTACCTACCCCATTCAGCCTGGACCTTTTTGAGGAATGATGCTGTGTATCATCATCCTCATTAGCAAGATGAGATCAACTATACAGAAACAAATCTTTTGTTAATAGTCATTACCCTCTATGGAAAAGCTTGAAGGTATGTAAGCTAGATGATGCTATGGTTCCTCTATGTTAAGGCTCAGAAACTTTCCTAAGAGATCAATTCATACTTTAAAATCTTCATTCTGGAGACTATGTGTAACTGAAGATCCCTCATGCCACAACAAAGATTGAAGATCCCACATATCACAACGAATACCCAGCACAGCCAAATAGATAAATAAACTTTTTTTTTAATCTACATTTTGGAAAAACAAGCTAATATCAACTGAGATTTATTATCTAATTGTTAAGGTCATCAGTTTTAGCCTTATGTCTGTTAGTCTGAGCATTTCAAGAGTTTATGTTAGAGTCCACTAGCTTTTTTAATCAGAAAAACCAAGTTGTCCTTTCATGTTATTTAATACATATTAGCAAGATTAGGCTAAATGATTAAAAATTCATAGACACTATTTTAATGATATTAAAATAAATGATAATATAAGGAAAAATGTTAATCATAATTATTCTTCCTCAGTAAATTAAGCTCTAGTAATCATTTAATTAATATGCAAAATATCTTAACAGTAATAATCATAGTTTATATTGTTTATGTTTAAGCAATTGTAACACAAGATTTTTTTCATCAAGCTATGCATTTTTACATTTATAATTTTTAATATCTGAAATTTATTCAGTCAGTAAATATTTATTGAGTACCTATTATGTGACATGTTCTGTCCATATACAAGAGATACTGCAGTGAACAAGATGTATATAGTCCTTGACCTCATAGAAGCCACATTTTGATGGGAGAAGACAGATGATAAACATAGAGACAAATTCTTAACAAGATATATTTAAATGGTGATTCCCCTTCATGATAACAACCTTATCGTGGCAAAGAGGCTTTAGTAACTCAATGAAGCTATGAGCCATGCCATGCATGGCCACTTAAGATGATCACAGTGAAGAGTTCTGACAAAACATTGTCTACGAGAGGAGGAAATGGCAACCCACTGCAGTATTCTTGCTGTGAGGACCCAGTAAGCAGTATGAAAAAGCAAAAAATATGACACTGAAAGATAAGCCAATATGTATATAGCTTATAGAAGTCCAATATGCTACTGGGGAAGAGTGGAAGGCAATTACTAATAGCACCAGAAAGAATGAAGTGGCTGGACAAAAGCAGAAATGATGATCAGTTATGGATGTGTCTGGTGATGAAAGTCTGATGTTGTAAAGAACACTATTGCTTAGGAATATTGTATGTTAGGTCCATGCGTCAAGGTAAATTGTATGTGGTCAAGCAGGAGATGGCAAGACTGAACATCCACATCTTAGGAATCAATGAACTAAAATGAACAGGAATTGGTGATTTTAATTCAGATGATCATGTATCTACTAATGTGGGCAAGAATCCCTTAGGGGAAATGAAATAGCCCTCATAGTCAACAAAAGAGTCCAAAATGCAGTACTTGGGTGCAATCTCAAAAAGAACAGAATGATCTCAGTTGGTTTCCAAGGTAAACCATTCAGTATCACAGTAATCCAAGTCTGTGCCCCAACCACTAATGTCAAAGAAGCTGAAGTTGACTGTTTCTATAAAGACCTACCAGATCTTTTAGAACTAACACCAAAAAGAGATGTCCTTTTCATCACAGGGAATTGGAATGCAAAAGAGATACCTGGAGTAATAGGCAAGTTTGGTCTTAGAGTACAAAATGAAGCAGGGCAAAACTTAGCAGAGTTTTGTCAAGAAAACACACTGGTTATAGCAAATACCCTCTTCCAACAACACAAGAGACAACTCTACACATAGACATCATCAGGTGGTCAATGCCGAAGTCAGATTGGTTATGTTCTTTGCAGCCAAAAATGGAGAAGCTCTCTAGAGTTAGCAGAAACAAGACCTGGAGCTGGCTGTGGCTCAGATCATCAGCTTCTTACAGCAAAATACCAGCTGAAATTGAAGAAAGTAAAGGAAATTGAAGAAAGTAAAGTAAAGAAAACTAGGCCATTCAGGTATGACCTAAATCAAATCCCTTATGATTATTCAGTGGTGGTGATGAATAGATTCAAGGGATTAGATCTGGTAGATAGAGTGACTGAGAACCATGGATGGAGGTTCATAACACTGTACAGGAGCCAGGGACCAAAACCATCCCAAAGAAAAAGAAATGCAAGAATGCAAAGTGGTTGTCTGAGGAGGCTTTACAAATAGCTGAGGAAAGAAGAGAAGCAGAAGGCAAGGGAGAAAGGGAAAGATAAACAGAGTTCCAGAGAAAAGCAAGGAGAGATAAGAAGGCCATCTTGAACGAACAATGCAAAGAAATAGAGGAAAACAATAGAATGGGAAAGACTAGAGATCTCTTCCAGAAAACTGGAGACCTCAAGGGAACATATCATGTGAGGATGGGCCAATAAAGGACAGAAAAGGTCAGGACCTAACAGAAGCAGAAGAAATTAAGAAGTGTGGTAAGAATACACAGAACTATACAAGAAAGTTCTTATTGACCTGGATAAGCATGATCATGTTGTCACTAACCTAGAGCCAGATATCCTGGAGTGTGAAGTCAAGTGGGCCTTAGGGAGCATCACTATGAACAAAGCTAGTGGAAGTGATGGAATTCCAGTTGAGCTATTTCAAATCCTAAAAAATGATCCTGTGAAAGTGAAGCAGTCAATATGCCAGCAAATTTGGAAAACTCAGCAGTGGCCACAGAACTGGAAAAGGTCAGTTTTCATTCCAATCCCAAAGAAAGGCAATGCCAAAGAATGCTCAAACTACTGCACAGCGGCACTCATTTCACATGCTAGTAAGGTTATGCTCAAAATCCTTCAAGCTAGGCTTCAGCAGTTTGTGAGCTGAGAACTTCCAGATGTACAAGCTGGGTTTAGAAAAGACAGAGGAACCAGAGATCAAATTGCCAACTTTGCTGGATCAAAGAGAAAGCAAGGGGGTTCCAGAAAAACATCTGCTTCATTGACTATGCTAAAGCCTTCAACTGTGTTGATCACAACAAACTGTGGAAAATTCTTAAACAGATGGGATTACCTGACCACTTTACCTGTCTCCTGAGAAACCTGTATGCAGGTCAAAAAGCAACATTTAGAACTGAACGTTGAACAACAAACTGCTTCCAAATTTAGAGAAGAGTACAAGGCTCTATATTGTCACCCTGCTTATTTAACTTATATGCAAAATACATCATATGAAAGGCCAGGCTGGATGAATCACAAGTTGAAAAACAAGACTGCCAGACAAATATCAATAACCTCATACAGGCAGGTGATACCACCCTAATTTATTTGAATTGATGCTTTTGAACTGTGGTGTTGGGGAAGACTCTTAAGAGTCCCTTGGACAGTCTGGTGATCCAACCAGTCAATCTTAAAGGAAATCAATCCTGAATATTCATTGGAAAGACTGATGCTGAAGCTCTAATATTTTGGCCACCTGATTTGAAGAACTGACTCATTGGAAAAGACTCTAATGCTGGGAAAGATTGAAAGCAGGAGGAGAAGGGGACAACAGAAGATGAGATGGTTGAATGGCATCACCAACTCGATGGATATGAGTCTGAACAAGCTCCAGGGGTTGGTGATGGATAGGGAAACCTGGCACGCTGCAGTCCATGGGGTCGCAAAGAATTGGACACGACTGAGTGACTGAACTGAACTCAGCCACCCTAATGGCAGAAAGCAAAGAGGAACTAGAGTCTCTTGAATTTGAGACTGATTATTTAACTGGCCATCTGCTAAGTCTGGATAAAAACACATGGTGAGTACCCTCATGGATGATCCAGTCTAAAACCCACAGTAGACTGGGAGACTTTCTCCCTTGGGATAGGCCCCTGCCCGTGCGGCTTTTCGGCTAATCTATGGATCCTTTATCTATCATGAAGGCCAGACTCTAGCTCTTAGGTACCATTGACCACTCTCTGGAGACCTCCTCTCTACTATCACTTCCATTGAGCCCTTGATTATTCCCTTGGTGACTGCAGGAGGAAATCTGGAATTAAGAGAGGATCGATTATCTATTGTTATGAGTTACCTAACAACTCAGCGGCTTGAAACAACAAGCACATATTTAACTCATGAGTTAATAGGGGCAGTCATTTAAAATGGATAATTATTCTGGTCTCTGTAAAATTTGTGTCAGTTGGCTATTAGCTGGGGGCAATTGGGCATCTGGGCAAGTTTCAGTTTCTAGCAGGCTACCCCAGGTCTGTTTGCATTGTATGGAATATGTATAGAAAATAAGCGGACCTTCACAAGAACTTTGATGGCTGGGATAATTGTAACCTGGTATTGAAGACTTTGTATGGTTGATGAACAAAAAGATGTCTCCCGTTTTTTAAGGGGACTTTTTAGTGTGCTCATTAAAAGCCAAGACCTTGACAACAGTCCATGGATTCAAATAGTTCTACTAGTTGCTAACTGTGTGTCCTTGGCCAAGTTACTTAACCTCTCTGTGCTTTAGTTTTATAATCTGTAATGTGGGGATAGTAACAGACTCTCCCATTGGGTTGTTAGGGGTTTCCAGGTGGTGCTAGTGGTAAAGAATCTTCCTGCCAATGCAGGAGACATAAGAGATGTGGGTTTGATCCCTGGATTGGGAAGATTCTCTGGAGGAGGAAACAGCAACCTACTCCAGTATTCTTGCCTGGAGAATCCCATGGACAGAGGAGCCTGATGGACTATAGTCCATAGGGTTGCAAAGAGTCGGACACAACTGAAGTGACTTAGCTTGCCTACATGGGTTGTTGTGAAGATTAAATTGATGGATAAATGTAATGTGCTCAGTTCAGTGCCTGGCAGATAAAAATGCTAAGAAAAATATTATATGAAAAATATCTTAGAGATAGCATTTCTCTTGTGGGTCACTTTGGTTTCTTCAGCGGTCTACTGCTGGGAATGTCAACTCCATTTCTGTTGATTTAGGCAAGGCCCTTCAACTGGCTGTTTCTGACTTAGCCTCAATCTTCTGCTTCCCCTTCAGACATTTGCTCCTGCCCAACATGTTCGTGGAGACCTTTGGTCCATGCCAATAGGGCCTTGACATTTGGTCTGTCCAAAACTATTTGGCATGGACCAAATACATCCATGGATGCTCTAAACAAGACCAAATGTCAAGGACACTTTGGTGTGGACCAAATGCATTATGGATCTAACATCTTATGGACATTTTGAACAGGATTAAATGTCTGCTAACTCTCAGCTTCTTTCGAGTCAGCACTTCCTATGTATATGCTGTGTCTGAAGTTTGTAAATAGATATTTACATTTTTATAGTTTTAAAAGCTTTTCATAGAGTATCAAACAGTATGCTAGTTTCCACTCTTAAATAAAACTTTTTCCACTCATCTTAGTTTTTTTAAATTTTATTTTTGTTTTTAATTGAAGGATAATTGCTTTGCAGTGTTGTGTTGGTTTCTGCTATGCAACAATGTGAATCGGTTATAAGTGTACATATATTCACTCCCTTTTGAGCTTAGTTTTTAATTTACTTTGTCTCTCTTTATTAAGTCCTTAAGGTCTTTCAACTTAATAAGGAAAGTGACAACTTTAAGATGCTCTTATTTTTCCTAGGTGTCTTCCCTATGCTCTATCTGGATTGAAGGTTTTGCAGTCTTTATTCAGGGACTGATTTGGGGGTGGGGGTTGATGAGTCCCTCATTTCTGGCTTGAAGTTCTCTTTTCTTTGTTTCCTCCCTTGTTTTCCTGGAAAACATCCTTAAGTAAGTTTCTAAGACATGATGAGGGTGGGGGTGGGGGGGGGAAAGGTGAATAAACATTCTGAGTCTTTGTATATCTGAAATGCTTTTATTCTCTAATATATTTCTTAATTTGGCCAGATATAGAACTATATAGGCTTAAAATTATTTTCCCTAATATTAAAGCCATTTTTTTTCCATTGTGACTACTGTTTTCTAAAGTCTCTTTTTAACTGTTGGCTTGTTAATATATTCACATGTGTAACTTGGCAATTATTGTTTAAGTAGAAAATAAAAATCAACATTTATATTAATGTTAGGAGGAAAATCAATCTAAGGAGAACAGAATGAAGGAAATAAAGTCGGAGCTGATCATGTGAAATCTGATAGCAGGCCAACTTCCATTTGCATTTTTCTCTATCTAGAAACTTTTAAGATTTTTCTTTATATTTTGTGTTATAAAATTTTATAATGCTGTGTCTAAGCTGGAGTGTTTTTTCTTCATTGTTCAAGGCACTTAGCAGTACTCTTTCATCAAAATATCAATGTTCTTTAGTCTCAGAAAATTCTTTTTGAGTCTTTTCTAAGAAATCATTTTATCCTCTCTCTTTTTTATCTTTTTATGGTTTCAGCTTGTAGTATTAATGGAAGCTGCAATTTTGAATGTCAGTTAGAGTGCTCAACTTTCATAAAATTGAGTCTAGGAAAGCACTCAGGCTTACTTTTTCTTCTTTTAACTTTATTTTTTTTTTCATTCTGTGCAAGTTATAGATGTAAATTGATTTAAAAGCAAACAGCTAATAAAACTTACTTTTAAAAAGAGCAGAAACCTCCTCAACTCTTCTCTATCCTCAGTTTTTATTTCTATTTTAAATTCTTCTTGTTTCTGCTAGTGTTGCTTCCACATTTCTAAATAACATGCTTACTCTGACTTTTTTCCCACTTTGGATACTATAATATCTATTAATTTCTTACTCTGAAGCCAAGGATTTAATTTTGTAATACATGCCTCTCTTTCCTCTTGACCAAAACACTTTTCCTTTCCCGTTTCCCAGATATAGTCTTATCATTCCGTTTGATTAATTCAAAATTCAGTGTTTATAACTATACAGATTTTATTTGCAGATGAACTATTTAGCATACTCTAATTTCCTTTCCTATATATATATATATATATATATATTTTTTTTTTTTTTTCCCCCCCTTGGAGTATCCTTGTCTAGCTCTTTTTCTTTTGTTTAATTTTCTAAATACCTATCACAGCTCAATGCAAAACTTTTGGCAGGAATCTCTTCCAATGCATTCAAACATATAAAATGATTTATTAAATTATCACTTGGCTGTACATTTGAAACTAATATAATACTGCAAATCAACTATTTTTCCATTAAAAATATAGCATTGGAGTTATCCCTCCTGGATGGGTAGACTTGATGCTTTCTAGTCCAGCTTTGCTGTTGTTTTTTGGGCTCTCCCTTCATCATCATGATGGAAATTCCCTTTAACTCTATCCTGTGTTAAAGACTGCTTCCTGGTTTCCATCTCCTAATTTCTCTTTCTGGTTTGCCCTTCTCTACTACTTCCAGAGAAAAGGATCATGGGAGAACATTAAAAAATATTTATTTATTTTCTTATTTTTGGCTGCATCAGGGCCTTCATTGTGGCTCATGGGATCTCCCGATTTGGTGTGAGTGGTCAGTAGTTGCAATGCATGGGCTTCAGTTAAGTTCAGTCGCTCCGTGTCCGACTCTTTGCGATCCCATGGACTGCAGCACACCAGGCCTCCTTCTCCATCACCAACTCCCGGAGTTTACCCAAACTCATGTCCACTGAGTTGGCGATGCCATCCAACCATCTCATCCTCTGTTGTTCCCTTCTCCTCCTGCCTTCAGTCTTCCCCAGCACCAGGGTCTTTGCAAATGAGTCAGCTCTTCAAATCAAGTGGCCAAAATATTGGAGTTTCAGCTTTAGCATCAGTTCTTCCAATCAACGTTCAGGACTGATCTCCTTTAGGATGGACTGGTTGGATCTCCTTGCAGTCCAAGGGACTCTCAAGAGTCTTTTCCAACACCACAGTTCAAAAGCATCAGTTCTTCAGTGCTCAGCTTTCTTTATAGTCCAACTCTCACATCCATACATGACTATTGGAAAAACCATAGCCTTGACTAGATGGACCTTTGTTGGCAAAGTAATGTAATATGCTTAGTTTCTGTATAACGTGAGATCCCAGTTCCCTGACCAGGGATTCAAAACATGTCCCCTGCACTGGAAGACAATTTTCAACCAGTGAACCACCAGGGAAGTCCCAGGAGCGCTTTTTTTTTTTTTTTGAGACTTTTCATGTCTGAAATATTTTTAGTCTATTCCCACTCTTGATGGATAATTTGTCTGGATACAGATTGTAATATTGGGTGCCATTTTTCTCAGAATTTTCAAAGCATTATTTTACCACCAGGATTGCCACTGGGAAATTAAGTATGACATAATTTTGATTCTTGGCTTCTGATCTACTTTTTTTTAAATGATCTGAGAAGACCTAAAATATTTTCATTTTTGGTATTTTGAGAGTTCATGATCTTACACCTTGATGTGTATTTTTCTTCATTCATTATATTAAGAATCTGGTAGGCACTTTCAAGTTCAGTTTTTGGAAACTTTTCTTGGATTATTTCTTAGATAAAATCTTGCTGTTTGTTTTTTTCTACTCTTTTTATCTAGAGCTTCTGTTGGTTAAATGTTGGACATTCTATTTGGTTTTTCCTGTTTTCTAACTCTTTGACTTTTGTTTTGCTTGCAGATGGCAATCTCTAGTTGACTCTCCACTCTTTCTATTACATTTAAATTTCTGATATAACACTTTTAATTTCAAAGACTCTTTCTTGTATTCTTAATGTTCCATGAAAAATAACATGTATTTAAATTTGGATTTTGTCCTGTAGCTGGATTTTGTTCCGTATCTGGATTATCTTCTCCCGTCTCTCTGGAGATAGCAATTTATTTGGAGAAGAAGTTTTCTGTTTCTACCCTGTCTCATCCCTCCCAGTTTCTTTTAGTGTTGTTTTAGTTACTATCCCTCTTACTCAAGGTCTTCCTTAAATGTCTTATGTCCTCTGGACATCCACTCATACTTAAATTTGATGCGCTAAATGGCTGTCTGTGACCTCCTAAGGGCTTTATTCCAGCATGATTGGATTAGGTTGTTTCACTGGGGCATCTACAACCATCAGTATCTGTAGGTCTTTTCTCGAAGACTGGTGATCTTCAGATTTCCTCCCAGGGGTCTAGGCTGACTTTCAGTGCATTCTGGGAGCTGAGTGAGGAAAAAGGGAGGGATCTCATTATTTAGTATGTCTGTTGTGACTTAAATGTTTCATTTTCAGTGCATCATTTTTGCTTTCAGTGTTCAGGATATGAGATGCCCCTGTTTTGGGGGGGGGAAATGCTTTTTTTCCCCCCCTTGTTGGGTGAGGAAGAGAAAGTTCTCTGGCCGAGTATGTTGGAAGCAGTGAATCTGGGCAAGCTGCATGTGTGCTCAGCTGTGTCCAGCTCTTTGCAGCCTGATGGACTGTAGCCTGCCAGATTCCTCTGTCCATGGAATTTTCCAGGCAAGAATACTGGAATGGGTTGCCGTTTCCTTCTCCAGGGGATCTTTGCCACCCAAGGATTGAACCCAAGTCTCCTGCATTGGCAGGCTTCACCACTGTGACACAATGCAACGTCCTTGAATCTGGGCAAGGAATGGGTCTAATTGCTTCTGGCTTTTGATCCCAGAATTGCTTTCAAGTATGAACCTGTTTCAGGCACATTCTTTTCGATGTAAGGGATATCACATCTCTTTTAGAGGTAAGTGATGTCTTCAATTTTGAAGCATTCCAGAGCTCTCTGATGTAAATAGCCTTATCCCTGATCTTACTACATTGTTGGGGTATGTTTACTTTTCCCCCTTTTTGATAGTTAGATATTCTCGTTTGTTGGCTTTATAGATTCCAAAATTTTGATGCTGTCATTTCCTTCTGTTTTAATTTTCCTTTTAGATTTATATCTTTTTTTTATATCTTCAGTTTTTTTAGTCAAGTGTGGGAAAGGAATGAAAATCAAGATATATGTCCAAATTGCCATGTTTAAACACAAGTCTCTGTTTTATTTTTAATTCAACATTTACTTAATAGGATATTAAAATTTGGGAGGACTTTAAAATAACAAAATCACTCAAAAGTCCATTACTTTAGTACAACTAACTTGAAAATTGTATATATTTTGTCATAATGTTATCCATATCATAAAGTTTCTTTCTGATTTCATTTAATGTTTCATCATAGGTATTTTAGTTTTTCCTATTGGATAACTGTAGTTATGGCTTTATAATGTATCATTGTGTCGATGTCACATTATTAACTCAGCCTCTAATGCTGGATTCTAATTTTTTCCTGTCATTCACAAAATCAAAATAAACATTTGCTTACTTTTTTTTGCCTTTCTTGATTTTTTTTTCCTAGAAAATATATTCCTCACAGCTCAATAACTGAATCCAAGAGGAATGACATCTTTGTGGGTCCTGGTACACATTTCCATATTGGTTTTCCAAAAATTTTCTGCCAAATTTTAAAACCCTCACAGTGACTGAAGATTATTTTGCCACAACTATTTTTATTAACAACTTGTCCCCTTAGAGCTCTTTCCTAAAACAGAGATCTTGTCCAAGAGAGGTGCTCTTTAAACATCTTTGCTGTACATATGTTTCTGAGAATCTGATGAAGGCTATGGATCTTTTCCTCATTAAAGCAAATTCCTCCAGCCAAGTGAAGTGATATGGGCATGCATTCCCCCCTCCCCCCCCCCGCCACCCCTCCCCCCCCCACCACCCCGCCCACACACAGAATTTCAGGCACTTGATGAGGACCTCTGAAGATCATTCTATGGACTCTTGTGCAAGATGCCAATCTCCAGGGAAAGTACTTTTCAGAGCTCTGAGCACCAAATTCTTTTGCTGTTGAGAAATCCAAGCAGATAAAATCTGCTTGGAATCACAGAATCACTGAGGACACTAGTTAGGGATTTATGTTGCTCTTTTCCTAAACCATCATAATTATGGTGCTAAAATCTAGGGCCATGGAGAGCGATGAGAAGCAGAGTTTTCTAATCATTGCCCAATTCCTGTCCCTGAACTTTGCTCCACTGCTTTGAATTTATTGGCTAGAAACATGATCACTCTATAGTTGGCTACATAAACTTTATCTAGTCAAAAAATGAGCAAAACAGGAAGCTTAAATGGGGACTGGGTGTGAGAAACTTGGAGAAAAATAACAGACAAAGCACGTGGAACTAAGAGTGGTGTATTCTGAAGCATTGTACAATCTTACATGATAAAATGCATATTGAGGAACTGAAATTAGAACTCTTGGTAACCATGGGAACAGCACTGTTATGGCTCAATTGTTAGAAAAACAGTGCTGGGATTTCTGTGAAATGGAAATGATTGTTTAGATAATGATACATCTCCAGTGTGGGGACAGATACTGAAGTTCCAGCATAATTGGAGATAGTTGGCCAGAATCTGAGGATTTTCTGAAATCCAGCTTTCCAAAATATCTCTCCATGAAATAAATAAAATTAAGCTTTATAGGAAATTCTGGCATTTGGCACTTTGCAATGTGACATTGAAATTTTATGGCCATAATTTCCTATAAGTCCATAATTTTCCACATCCTCCTCTTTGTATTTTCTATATTTAGCAGTTTTTCAGTAGCTTGCTCCTGGAAAAATGTCATGTGAGATTTCTATTATTCTAGTCTCCAGATCCCAGAGTTAATTTTAGAAAGAGAATTTAGAAGTTAAATGCAGAGTAATCTTAGAAGAGGAAATTTATCTACATATAAGGAAGTACTTACATCTTACATCTGTGGTATCTTTGCCATGGAGAAACTTTATAATAATAAAATAATTAACTGCTGTTAAGTCACTTCAGTCATGTCCGACTCTATGCGACCCCATGGATGGCAGCCCACCAGGCTCCCCCATCCTTGGGATTCTCCAGGCAAGAACACTGGAGTGGGTTGCCAGTTCCTTCTCCAATGCATGAAAGTGAGAAGTGAAAGTGAAGTCGCTCAGTCGTGTCCAACTCTTCGCGACCCCATGGACTGCAGCCTACCAGGCTCCTCTGTCCATGGGATTTTCCAGGCAAGAGTACTGGAGTGGGTTGCCATTGCCTTCTCTGAAATAATTAACATTTCATTTCAAATGTGAGATGTTCTCTCAGGAGCTAGGGTTCTTGCTTACAAATACAAACAATGCTGCCAACTTTTTTTTTTTTTCTTTGAATGTTTATAAAGTATTAAAGTGAAGCTCCAGAAGGTTAAGTGATATCTCTAAGGTAATAAAATTGTAAGTGCCCACCTGGTGACTGGACTTTATGCCTCAATTTCCTTGTCTTTTTATGTCCAAACCTTGTGCTCTTCCTACTACTCTACGTGCTCACTGCAATCTGTATCTGCTAACTTTGCAACAAATAAGGGCTGGTGTGTTGTTTCTGATTCTCCGCAAAATTGAGAATTCATATCACTGATGCTAATGACTAGTATACCCTTCTTCTCAATCATCACAGTCTCCTGACTGGTTATGGCTCAGGTCCAACACCACATCCTTGTATTAAACTTTCCTATTTCTACCCAGGTGGACCGTGCCTCCTTCCTTGACATTTCCACAGCATTTTATTTTACATTTTATATGCTTTTTTACAATCTTCCTCTTTTATTGTGTCCACGTTTAGTTTGGCTACTTGAAGGTATTTTATATAGGATAAAAGTCCACGTACTCATTCACTGTAGGTGGCGAGTTTTGTCAAATGATCAGACTGTGCTGTTTTCTCTATGTCTTCAGGTGACCTGACAGAAGAGAAGATGAAAAGTTGTGGAAATACAGATGAGAATTAGAAAGTGTAATGTTTTAGTCCTTTCCTTCCTTCTGAGGGAAGTTTCTATAGAATTAATAGTTTCTGTAGAATGGTTGAAAGGTTGCCTGGAAAGAAAGCTTTGGAAGAAGACGCAAAAGTATCCTTTTAGTGCTCAAAAAGGCATGAGGCATAAGCTGAATATTTTATAAAGTGGGCTTATTTTCAGTGGCTGTAAGATCTCAAAAAAGTGCAGCTCTATCAATATACATGACATTAGTGATAATCAAAAGTATCCTAAACCCCAAACACTTAATTTCTCCAAAATAATTCCTAGACATGCTCACTGCCAGATATATTGCTTCTTTCAGTATATCTGGAACATTGTTTTGTGGAGTGATCTAACTTCTGGGTAATCCTATATTGAAAAACTTATTTGAGATAAGGTGATCATAGGCAATATGGATGTGTTTTCTTTGAATTATAGTTGATCATTGAACACCTTTTCTGAAAATTCTAGTAATAAGAGATGGCTAAAAAGAATAATAGTAATAATCCTTATTATAAGGATTCAAATTTAGATAATAATGTTCTTGAAAACTAAAAAAACAAACAAAAAGCCCCCAATACAAAAAACAAGTACTCTAGCAAAAAAAAAAAAGCACAAACTCAAGCAATATACACATTAATGTGTATAATAATGGTGTAATTAAGGCATTTAGACACATAATTTATAGCAAGTGTTATTCTTACCAGTAAATATTATCCTGGTAGACTAGAATCTCTGCATATGTTACCTTACATGGTAGGTGGGTCCAGTTTAATCACATGAATTCATGAAAGTGGAGGATACTTCCAGGTTGGATGGGAAGGGATGATGGACACATGGTCAAGGAGATGCTAGATTGCTGGCTTTGAAGATGGGAAAAGGGAGCCAGGAGTCAAAGAATGCAAGCCATTTCTAGAAGCTGGAAAATGAAAGGAAAGAGATTCTTCCTCAGAGTCTCCAGAAAAGAAATAGCCTCTAACACCTTGATTTTAGCCCAGTGAGAGCCATGATGAGTTTCTGACCCACAGAAATACAAGGTAACAAGCTTGTGTGGTTTTAAGCCACAAAATGTTCATTGTAATTTGTTATGGCAGCAATAAAAAAGTCACCTAATAGCTGAGACAAACTTTCTCATAAACAGCTTATCTCTTTGGATGGGGAGAAAACAATGTAATCTTTTTAAATACAAGTATCTCAACCCCTTCTGATTTAAAAACAGTTGTATGTTGAGGTCACTGATTTTCTTCTGGGTAAATGGTTGCTCTCCCAGATTTCCTCTTTTTTTATCTGTTTTTCCCAAGGTGACTCTAGGCCAGTGGAGTAGAAGGAGGCTCATGTATCTTCTTGGGAATGGGGGACAGGTGGCTTCCCCAGGAGAAGCCTTTCATTATGGATCAGTCCCCATGAATCTTTGCTTGTTGGCCTCTGCTAAATGTGCTGGTGCTATTGCTGGCCCTCCCAGACTTTGGGCATTCCCTGGGAGAATGGTGATTTGGGGGAAAGAAAAATCAGATTCAGAGAGAATCCTTTTCAGAGAGGAAAAAGAAGTAAAAATATAGTTTCTTCCTTTGCTGCCTACCCTAGACACTGCCATTGCCTCCGTCATTGAAATCTCATCCTTAATCAGCCCTGGGCTCGGCTGACCAAGTGATCTTCTTAGCAGTTCTGCAACTTCTGGGGGCCGTGTGAGAACTTTTGTATCTTCTGTAAACTGTGCTCAATACATTGGGGGGCTATAAACCATATTTCAGGCTCCTTTAACCAGTGTCGTGCTATCAGTCTTGGACGATTTTGGTCCAAATGGCTCAAAATTTCTTTCAGAGGCTTTGAAACCTCCAGGCAGTTGGGTGACCAGTTCTGAAGTTCTTGGGATTCTTGTGCTTATCTGGATGTGTTTTCCCCCATCTCTATGTACAGTGTTTGGCTAAGGGTTGTGGAATTGGGTCATCTAATCTCACACTGACTCCCTTTATTCTTCTTTGGACAAATTTATGCTTCCTTGGATAAATTTTCCTTGGGCAAAAGGATCTGGATTTTTCTTTCTTCTCAACTCCAGAAAGGACTTTTCCTATATCTTATTTTCCTTTCCCCAAAGCACCAACCTCATTAAAAAAAAAATTAAAAAAATAATAATGGGGAAGGGTATTCCCTTCACACCACAGAAGAAACTCTGATCTATACTGGCCATGCTTGTCTCTTGATAGGGTAGCTATAGGACGATGGGATATTTGAAGTCAGAAAGATTGAAAATCAATGGATTTTTTGCAGAGGTTGGCACATTAGAGCCTACTCACTGGCTGATTGCTTATTATAGGAGTATAGCGCTGTATTGGATAGAGTATCAGAGTAGCTCAGTCATGTCTGATTCTTTGCTACCCCATGAATTGTAGCCCATGGGGGTCCTCTATCCATGGAATTTTCCAGACCAGGATACTGGAGTGTGTTGCCACTCCTTTCTCCAGCAGATCTTCCTAACACAGGGATCAAACCCACATCTCTTGCATCTCCTGCATTGGCAGGTGGACTCTTAGGAAGCCACAGTGCTGTGTGCACTCATTTACACATTGTCTCGACTCCTTTTGGGCTACCTTGGCAGCGCTGTGTGGCCTGCACATTCCCAAATGTTTTCTATCTGGCCCTTAAGATATTATTTGTGTTCTTTGCTGGCAGTCCAGCAGTTAAGACTCTAGGCTTCCACTGCAGGGGCTGCAGGTTTGATCCCTGGTCAGGGAACTAGGATCCTACATGCCAAATGGTGTGGTCACAAAACAAAGAAACCAAGAAAGTATTTACGGACCCACATTCAATGTATTAGTAATCTGTTCTATGTAACAGATAAGCTCAAAACCTGGGAGCTTAAAACAGTAAACATATACACGGTGGCAGAGATCTGGCTGCCATAGCTGGGTGATTTTAGCTCAAGGTCTCCTATACAGATTGCAGTCAAGCTATTGACCAGGAGCACAGTCATCTGCAGAATCTACTTACAAGCTCGCCCAGGGGGTTGCTGGCAGATGAGTTTCTTAGTATTCTTTAGCGGCTTTTGATTTGGAGGCCTTAGTTCTTTGCCACAGGGGCTTCTTCACTGAGCTGGTCCACATGAAGCTGGCTTCCCCCAGAGCAGGTGATTTAACAGAGAGAGAGAGAAATCAGCAGTCTTTTATAACTAAATCTTGAAAGGGATATATCAGTTCTGTAGTATTCAACTTGTTAGAAGCATGCTCTAAGGGCAGAGGACACTGGGAGATGTTTGGAGGCATGCTATGACATTTAATAACCCTTCACATTTTCACTCATTTACCTCATTGTGCTATGCATGGATCTCTGCCAATGTAGCTCTGGAATTTAGGACTGCAAGAGCTAAGATAAGCCAGGTAGTGAAGTGTTGAAGTCATTTTAATTCTTATTCCAAGACAACTGTAAAGTTGCTGGTCTGCTTGGTGCCTGTGGGGCCAAATCCAGGCTAAAACTCCAAAGGTTTGAAATACATGGGAGCCTGAGTGAGTGAGTGAGTGAAGTCGCTCAGTCGTGTCCGACTCTTTGCGGCCCCGTGGACTGTAGCCCACCAGGCTCCTCCGTCCATGGGATTCTCCAGGCAAGAATATGGGAGTGGGTTGCCATTTCCTTCTCCAGGGGATCTTCCCAACCCAGGGATTGAACCCAGGTCTCCTGCATTGCAGGCAGACGCTTTAGCCTCTGAGCCACCAGGGAGCCTAAAAGGAAGCAAATGGCAGAGATTCAGGGTACAGAGACTGGTGATAAGACTGATTTGTGGCAAGGTTAAAAGTTTCTGTGTGGTGGCTCAGTGGTAAAGAATCCGCCTGCCAAGCAGGAGACGCCTGCTAAGCAGGAGATGTGGATTTGATCCCTGGGTCCAGAAGGTTCCATGGGATAAGGAAAGGGCAACCCACTCCAGTATTCTTGCCTGGGAAATCCCCATGGACAGAGGAGCCTGGTGGGCTACAGTACATGGGTCGCAAAGACTAGGATACAACTTAGTGACGAAACAGCAGCCGCAGCAGCAGGCAGTTAAAAGGACAACAATGAGAGCTTTTGATTCGTTAATTCATTTGATATTCAACAAATAGTGAATTCCTACTAAGCTCCAGGTGCTAAGGCTTTGTGGATATAGCAGCAAACTTGGAAGCAAGGATGGCCTTGAGCAGGAAACATCTTACAGCAGGTGTTTCCTTTGTATGTTGACAGAGACAACAAGTGACTTCCCAGGATTTGACCCTTTGGGGCTCTGTGGGCAGAAGAAGATATTTATATTAAAAGAGTATTTATATTAAATATTTATTTTAAAAGATAGGTTGAATAGAGCCTGTATTCAGGGATAGTAGGCAGGCCCTTAGAAACTTTTTCATGCTTCATTTATGGTCCTTCCTAGTTTAACTGAACGCTTTAAAAAATGCTTGTTGCCCCCCAAGTTTAGGATTCCAGGCACAGGTGTGGAATCAACAGAAGAGTCAATAGAAGCTATGGACTATTGAATGTATTAACACACCACCTCCTTTTTCTTACCTGTTTTGTTTAGCCATTGTAAGCACAGTCATCTCTTTCATTAGGCTCAGACCATATATATTTGTTTAACAATTAGATCTACAATTCCGCTCCAGAAACCTCCGTCAAAACCCAAACCGTTTTTCTTCCTGTAGAGATGGAGGTAGAGGAGAGAAACGGGGACAGGAGGAAACAAAATTTTCTTGGCTCATCCAAGGAAAGTCAGGTTGACTTGGGGATAGATTATAAAGACTCCAGTCCTGTGTTGGCTGGGGGAGAGCCAGGAACTGCGGTGTCCCTACCTCAAGGACACTTGTATCAACTTTTGACCTACAAATGAAGTTAATTTCCTCTATCTGTGTGACTGAAATTCCATTTTAGGATTCCATTAGCCCCAAATATTCCATCACCTATACCCACATCAATGGTTTATTGGTGTGGAATTTTTTTTATGGGTCTCAGCAGAAACTGATAGTAGGAGCTCTGTGGCATTCATAAGGTTTCTGCAGTCATGCACATTTCAAAAGGAAGGGACATGGAGGAAAAGGCAGCCATGGAAATTTGTTATTTGGAAACTGACTCTCTGAGAAAAATAGAAATGAACTTTTAAAATGAAATAATGGCAAAGCAAAATATTAAGGCATAATAGGTAGCCTTGGCTATCTCTGTGACCGTGAATCCTTTTTCGTGGAGATTGTCATATCTGATGCCAGACACACAAATGTTTTGCACTTACTCAGCAGTTAAAGGTAAGAGGTTGTGAAACTCTAAATGAGCTAGGGAAAAAAAAAAAAAGAGGCAAAGGGCTGAGTTTGAGTGAGTGAAGGAAGATAAATCAGTTGAGATTGCATGTTGATGACACTCACCAGGGTTGCTCAACAGTAATATCTGACGAACAGCAAGAGAAAAAGGAAACATTTTGGCAGAGTCAGCCACCCTCAGCATCTCTCTTCAAAACCCTACTAAGAAATCCCCACTGCTGGATGAGTTATTTCCTCTTTCTGCTGTAGGAGTACAATGGGAAAAAAATAGACCCTAGAGCTGAAAGACTGAGGTTAGGAAATAGTACCATGAGTAATAACAAAATAATGAATTGGACCTGGAGATATGGATCTTCCATCTAAAGGCTTGAATTTAGTCAGGTTCATTCTGGTACAGTGGATATTTTGCCTGACTCTTTAGGCTGTTTCGTATGGTCTTTTGTTTATAGCTATTTTTGGTTTTGTTCATTCCTTCATCTTGCCTGGAATCCAGTGGAATTGCACCTCCTCCTCTTTCTTCTTTGTCCCTGTCAAATCCACTCTCAGATTCCTATGCTTTCTTTAAAAATCTAACTTAAATCTATCTTTCTTCCAAGAAAACTCAGCTCTCCCAGCCCAACTTTTACTTTTTTCTCCTTTCTCCTCCAAATATTGTTAGCCCTTTATTAAACTGGTCACAGTGTCCTTTTTCACATGAGTTACTTGTATATTTTCTGTTGTCTTTATTGAATTGAAGTCTCCAGAGGGCAAAAGTTTTGCCATGAACAACCTTATTTTTCCTATAATATTGACTCAGTGATATGAGCAATATAAAAAGCCAATATAACATGTCAATGCTTATTACAAAGTATAAACTAACTCTTAATAACTTTAACAGAGATACAAGATCCTAGACAAAATTTCTGTAACTTTCTTTAAGTTAAATTTAATTAACCTCTATCATCTTTTTTTTGGCTACACAATTTGTAAGATTTCAGTTCCCCAACTAGAGATCGAACCTGTGTCCTTGGCAGTGAAAGCTCATGGAGTCCTAACCTCAAGGAATCCCCAACCTCTGTCTTTTTTTGCTTTGCTGTGTAGAACGCTAGTGGAAGAGACAAGGTTATTTATTTTTTGGAAAAAAATTTTGGAAATGCTATGTTTATTTTAGAATCTTTTGATTAAAAAGGAAAAAAGAAAAAGAAAGTGATCTACCTGCCTTTGAGTTCCTTGGAGGCACAAGGCCATGGGGTTGTCTTGCTGGCTTCATATTAGGGCTGTGGGAGATTCTAGAATTTTTAAATTTTTTTCCCCCTTTCGTGGCGAAATCTTTTGAACAGAACTTTGTGTTGTAAAAAAGAAATAGAACGCCCATCACTAGATCCTATGGTTTTCTCTCTTCCTTTTCCCACCCAAATCTCTCAAAGGTGTTGTTTATGGCTATTGGCTACACTTTTGAGATATGCCTTCATTTCCTAACTGCTTGCAGTTAACCGACTTTGATCTTCATCACACTCCTAAAACAGTTCTCCAAAAGGTCAGTTGTGACTTCCTTTTTGTCAGAATATCTCAGCAGCATTTGATGTTGATGACCTCCTCTTTGTGACACTCTGTTGCCTTGTCTTTGACATATTTTCTTTCCTAGATTTTCTTATAGGGGGAGGGAAAAATTAATTTGTTAAACACACACGTTCCTCAGATACTTCCTACACATCACTACATTTGAGCTTCATGACAACTCTCTGGGGCATGAGGCACTCTTGCATGCTGTCACTTGAGGAGAGATATTTTTGTTTTGTCCCATTGGCCAGTTGTCACTTGGGGGTGGGGTAGGGTGGGAGTAGGTCTCCTGTGCCTGAGCTGGTTACAAGTTCCTTGAGAGTGAAATCCACACCCTCCACTTCTTCTCTGTCTCACAGTGTCTGACACAGCAAATATTCTCAGGGTTTAATAAATATTTGTTGACCAATTACAGATCAACAAATATTTATAGAAAGAGCTCAGACGTTGAGGATGAAGAGGAACTAACTCTAAAACTGACCAGTTTTTGCTAAATATTTCTGTTTTTCCAAGGGCTAGAAGAGACCTCCTTTCATAAGCCATCTTCAGAAATACAGCAATACCCCCAAAACCTCACTCATGAAATGATCACGTCTGACACGAAGATTAGAAAAAGATTAGCAACAGTCACATGTTGCCCAGAGTGGGTTTCCTTCCAACCGCAAGAGAACCTCTCAGCCTGGAGCGATTGAAGCCGGAGGTTTCTGGATTAGATCAGGGTGATTATACTTATTATCTGCTCTGGGCAGCTTTGTCCAGCTTCTGAGTCAGATGCAGTGAATTTGTACTTTCTGTCTGATACGCTGATATCTTATCCCTCGTTTCCACGTGAGACCGGGCCGGGCCTGGTGAAACGGGAGGGGATGGGGGTGGTGCTGGCCGAGATGGGCCGCGTCAC
Organism: Ovis canadensis; assembly: GCF_042477335.2. Classification (NCBI taxonomy): domain Eukaryota; kingdom Metazoa; phylum Chordata; class Mammalia; order Artiodactyla; family Bovidae; genus Ovis; species Ovis canadensis. Next base: position 131,200,305 of record NC_091247.1, on the reverse strand, counting down.
CCTCTCCATTTCCTCTTACGCTCCCTCCATGCCTTTCAGTTCCTCATTTCCCACCAGGTGCCCGAGGGCTTATGCTTCCCCGTGATCTTCCTTGTCATGGGGGAAGTGGTGGGAACCAACAGATTTTTGAAAGTGTGCCTACTCCGAAGCTTGCGCATAACCGGGCAGTCAGCGTCCTTGTTTCGTTTGCAGTCTCTTGGCAACACCACGAAGTCGCTGTTACGAATTTTATAGCAGAGAGGTTGAAACTGAGGCTTTGAAAGGAGAGGAAGCTTGTCCAAATTCTACAGCTTGTATATACAAATATGGAATTTAAAGTTCAGCTTGTTAGACTTCAAAACATCTGGGTTTCTTGTATCGTTCAAGGTTACCTCCTATGAAGGAGAGGGATGATGGAAACTTGTTTCCCATGGAAGGCTTTGTAGCTTACCGTACACAGAGACCAGTGATTTTCCTACAGCGCCCCAGCAAATGTGCCATGCTCAGAGGACCAGGGCACGTGAAGTGGAGGAGGCTGTGCTTTCTCTCTGGGCAGGATCTTCTCATCCTTCTCTGTGCTTCCTAGCACTGCTCCTGACCTCTTCAATGAAGCATTCTTCGGCATTTGAGGTCAATAACCTGGAGTTGAACATTTAGAGACCCTTTTATTTGATGGGTGTTCTTTCATTAGTCCTGGGAAAGTGAATTGAGTGTACTAGGCCCTTCTTTTTAATGAAAGAAAATGCTTCGGTTAGAATAAAAAGCAAAACCCTTCCATCAGCACTAAGTTAATTGACCGTGGCAGTGTGTGTGGAACATTCAGATGAAGCCCTCTGCACAGGTTGATGCCGGAGTGCTCACCTGTGACTTGATGGCTAATGCAGCCTCACAGGATTCTAGAAGCTTCTTCAGGGCAAAGGTCATGGCTGGAACAGTGAATGGGTCTTCATTATGCTAGGAGTGAACATCCAAGGAATGAATATGTATAATGCTCCTGAAAATGAATCCGCTTACCCTTCAATTTTTTGATAATTAAAAAAACCCATGGATTGGGTGGCCTGTGTCTTCAAAGGGAAATTAAATCTCATTTTGATAATTTCTTTATTCTTATGTACAGTTAAATAAATTTAAGTTAAATTATAATTAGCACTTTAAGAAAACAAAGATGAATCAAATACTGATAATTCTTTTCACCTTAATTTTTCTAATAAAATTGTAGGGTAGCAATATTGAAATCTTCACTTAATATATATATGTATATATATATATATATATATATATATATATGACTTTTGCAGTGTTAGCACAGAGATTTTGCCCCTAAGTGAGAGCTTTACCATTTTTCCTAATGTCCTCTCTGAATTTTTTAAAATCAAATAGTTCTTTTTTTTTTACCATGCTTATCATATCTGTATCCTTGTTGATATCCTCTTCATTAATTTTTAATAGCTCCACCTTTGCCAGTTCAGGTGTGTGTATGTGTGTGTGTATGCATGTGTATGTGTGTGCATGTGTGTGTGTATGCATGTGTATGTGTGTGCATGTGTATGTGTGTGTATGCGTGTGTGCATGTGTGTGTATGTGTGTATGTGTGTGTGCATGTGTATGTGTGTGCATGTGTGTTATGTGTGTATGTGTGTGCATATGTGTGTATATGTGTGTATGTGTGTGCATGTGCATGTGTGTATGTGTATGTGTGTATACATGTGTATGTGTGTATGTGTGTGTATGTGTGTGCATGTGTATGTGTGTGTATGTGTGTGTATTGTGTGTGCATGTGTGTGTATGTGTGTGTGTATGTGTGTGTGTAATCCAGGAAGTTTTCTGATGTTACTTTCATCAATCTTATGAAATCCTACGACTTCTGCCATGTTTGTCATTTGCTCGGCAATCATTGCATCGCACTTGCCTTGTCTGGTTAAATGTCTATAGCATCTACACCATCAGTCAGAGTCAGTATTGATATCATGAGGGGACGAATAAGCTAGGGGTTAAGTAGAGTGGGATAAGTGGTGACTTAGTATTTCAAGAGATTGATCAGCCCCTTTATGAATATTTTTGTGTTATGGTGCTCCTTTGCTTCCCTAAGCAGCTGTATCATTGTGGGATGGGGCATAATGCATGTTTTAATAATTAGGACTCGCTGGGCTCAAATAATTGTTGAATGGAATGGAACTGAACCTGTCTGGATGTTTGAAGCCTTCAGGCTTGGGTTGCACAGAGATGAACTAAATCCTCTTCCAGCTCTTTCAGTGTGCATAATGGAGCTGAACATATTCCATAACTACTGGAATGTTAAATCTCAAATCTGGAGACCTGCTTAAAGGCCCATAATTATCTCTATTGTGATGCTTTTCAAGAAGGCTAAGAAATTGAGTAGTTTTGATTCAAGGTAGGCTAAGGGGATGGTGAAACAGAATGACACCGAGGTTCCAGACCTGTCCTGTCCTTGTTAAAGTGTGCTCTTTGAAGTGTAGGGGAGTAGGGGAGGAACATCAGCTTCAGTAGACTTCAATGCTGTGCTCTTTGCTTCTTTAAACCTCATTTGTAGCTATATTCTATGTTGATATAACAACAAATAAGAATGTTTTCCCTTTTTTAAGTACTAAGGTATAATAGATCAGTGGGAGAGGGTGAGCATGCCTGCTATCCACTCTCTTCTAACTGCATATGTATGACTGCATGTTTGAATAGTATTCTTTGCAAAATATCAGTCAGTTCAGTTGCTTAGTCATGTCCGACTCTTTTTTTTGCGACCCCATAGACTGAAGCATGCCAGGCTTCCCTGTCCATCACCAACTCCCAGAGCTTACTCAAACTCATGTCCATCACGTCAGTGATGCCATCCAATCATCTCATCCTCTCTCATCCCCTTCTACAGCCTTCAATCCCTCCCAGCATCAGTGTCTTTTCAAATGAGTCAGCTCTTCGCATCAGGTGGCCAAGGTATTGGAGTTTCAGCTCCAGCATCAGTCCTTCCAATGAATATTCAGGACTGAGTTCCTTTAGGATGGACTGGTTTGATCTCCTTGCTGTCCAAGGGACTCTCAAGAGTCTTCTCCAACACCACAGTTCAAAAACATCAAAGTATAAAAAGCAAAGTATAAAAACACTTAAAAATAATAATGTATTTTTTTCATAGGTAGGGAGAGTAATGACTCTTCCTTTTTGCTTCTTTAATATACTGCTAAGGTGACTTTTTTTTTCCTTTTTGCTCCTATTATAATTGGATATGGAATTTTTGATTAATACTATATTTTTATTCCTGCTGAATCACAAACTTCTTGAGGGCAAAATCCATTTCTTATTGTTTCACGTGCTCAGGATCTGACATAGGACTCCATAAATATCTTTTACATTGTTCTTTAAGTTAGAAATTAATAACCTGACTTAGGGTGGAAATGGTAAAATGTTGTGGTGGAAGTGAAGTGGGTTGTACTAACTTTGCAAGGGCAGGAAATAAAACAAGGTTAACATGTGGCAAGTAGGGCAGAGGGTAGGTTCTCTGTGGCCTGTTATGAAAGGATCAGAGGCCAAAGTACAATGACTAGTTTACTGAAAAGAAAAAAAAAAAAACCAAATAAACAAGCTGGAACACTTTTGCCTGGGCACTTCTAAACTTGGCGTCAGTGAATAGTTAGCTCCTCTATGCTAGTGACAAGGTATAAAGTCATCTGTGTAGTCTCTTAGTCTTTCCAGTTTTCACTCTTTCAAAAGTGCTTCCCTATAGGAAACGAAATCTTTTAATAACGTATCTATGAAATTTAGCCAGTGCTTATACAAGGTGATAAGTTTTTCCACTACATCAAAACTTCCCAGTGAGTGACAGACATCAAAACTTCCCAGTGAGTGACAGAAAAAGGGCACAAAGGTTTTCTGGAAGCCATATGTCTGCTGAATGTATCCACAGACCTGTGAAGACAGAAGAGTTTAATTAGAAAGATGAGCAATTTCCTGAAAAGGCCTATGCAGGCATTGGATTACATCTCATTTCCTCTAAAAGAGGCATGAAAACCATGATGATTAACAGTTCACTGTTTTGGAGCTTAGCCATTTTCCAGTTTGTCTTCACTTGGTGAGAAAGAAGGAAGGTGATGCTACTGCTGTGGAGTTGAGTTCTCTCAGTCATGAATGTTGGATTTCTTTTACACAGAATGTGTGTTAAATTGAGGCCCAGATTACTAGAGAGTGGGATTCCACTTTGCAGCTTGCCCTTGGTGAAGCTGCAATCATTTTAGCCAGGAGAATGTTCTAATCCATCCCTCCCATTTTCAGTGGCTCAGGAAATAGAAACTAATTTTTATTTCAACTAATCCAAACTTGATGAAGAAAGGAAATATAATGCTACACATGAAAGCAGAGAGTTCCTGCCACATCCAACATGTACTTCAAAAAATATTCTACTGATATTTGATTTACTCATATGACCTCAGTCTTTTCATTTCAGAGCATATGACTGAGAACTGACTGTACTGGAAATTAAGACATGATTTCATCAGTATCAAAATGCTACCGCTGGTTTGGATGATTGGAATTGAAAGTCCTCTTTGGATAGTGTAGCCCTTAGCTTCCATTGCTCAGTGTTTTTGCTTCTTTGAAATAAAGGAAATGTGTAACCCTCACTTAGTTTCCTTGTGCTCACTTGTCTTGGTTTTTCTTCCTTCTTTGTTTTGCAAAACTGAGTCATTGAAAGCTCTCCCATTTCACCATCATGCAGACTTAGTATAATTATCAAGAAAAGAAACCTTCTTATTCTGTGTAAAGTATCAGAAATCTTAGTTATTACATCTCATTACAGATCATTGATTTGAGATAATTTTGATTTATTTTTTTTAAACAGTTGGCCAGATATTCTTGATAGTGTTGTTTTTATAGTAGTCAAGTTTAGGTAACAATTGAACCAACCACAATGTAAAAGAAAGATAAGCTGAGTGCCTGGTTTCACTTAAATATATTTGTATGAAAAAAATTATAAGCATACTCCTTTTAAAAATAAATTAAAGATTTAAAAAATATTATGGTGGGAATGAAACTTTGATGAAGATGAGATTTTGGTGTCTACTACATGAGGCAAGATAGGGAGATAGGAAATCAGCAAACTTCCTGGGTTGCTCATACAGAGTTAATTTGGTCTGCAACATTTTTGCTTTAGTTCAGAGAAGGACCTATATCAGTGTATTATCAGGGTTCTCCAGAGAAACTGAACCAACAGAATATTTACTTATTTATGGCCTGTGTGATTATGGAGGCTGAGAAACCCCATGATCTGCCTTCTGTAAGCTGGAGACCCAGGATAACTAGTGATAAGATTCAGTTTGAATCAGAAGGCCTGAGACCCAGGTGAGCCAATGATAGCTATGAGAGTCCAAGGGGAGAAGATGAGATCAGATGTCTCAGTTCAATCGATGAAGCAGGGAAAAAAGGAACATATTCTTGCTTCCTCCTCCTTTGTTCTGTTCAGGCCCTGAGTGAATTGGATGATGTCCACCTATATTGGGGAGGGTTATTTACTCAGTCCACCAAATTCTAGTGCTAATCTCATCAAAATACCCAAATCTGTACTAGTCTGGGTTTTCCAAAGAAGTAGAACTGATAGGAGATTTGTTTATTTTGTTGTTTGCTTGAGGGAATTGGCTTATGGGGTTGGCTACCCATATTAGTGAGCGTGATCTTATTTATTCCATCTTTTGTTTCAAATTCTAATCTCTTCTAGAGACACCCTCATAGACACAAAAGAAATAATATTTTACCAGCTGTCTGGGCATCCCTTAGCTTGGTCAAGTGAATACATTAAAATGTAACCGTCAGAGAGCTCTCTTTACCAAGTAAGCAGTTAGGCTTGGCACCAGAACTGGAAAATACAGAAGTGATTTTGGAAGGTTCTTCTGGTGATTTTGAGAAGTTTAAAACCATCTTAAATATCATTTAGTAAATCAGTGCAATTCACAGAGCAGATTTCATAAAGAGAAATTACTGTAATAGTTCCAAGTGAAGTGTTAGTTGCTCAGTCACGTCTGACTCTTTGCAACTCTGTGGGCTATATAGCCCAGCTGGCTCTTGTGTCCATGGCTTTCTCCAGGCAAGAATACTGGGATGGGTAGCCATCCCCTACTCCAGGGGATCTTCCTAATCCAGGGATCAAACCCTGGTCTCCCGCATTACAGGCAGATTATTTACCATCTGAGCCATGATCTCATTTAATTTGTAATTAAAGGTTCATATAAAGAAGCAAGGAAGAGTGTAAACTCAAACTTTAGTATAGCTAAATTTTAACATTATTCTCTTTTCTACTTTTTCTCCACTCCACATTACATTACGGCATTGATTTGTTCACCACAACCACCACCCTTGCACGCATAGATGCATACAAAATCATTTTAGCATAGATGTTCAACCAAGAGCACACAGGACATGTTTGACCATAGATGTATTTTGTTTACCTCGGCTGAGTGTTTAAAACTTATCTTCTACTCTAAGGCATAAATATAAATTTCTGGGTTGTCTTGATAAGTGGAAAGACTTGTTATTGTTGAACATGTAATATCCATGTGGCCCTGAGAAACTGGGGCTAATTCCAAGGGCCATTTTCTTAAAGTTACAAAAAAGTGAAATTAAAAAAAAATTCAGTAGTTTTTAAAAAGCAGTCCAATGACAGGTACATTGCGAAGAGTATGTGTTTCAGGAAAAGGAGGAGGGAGTCAGCATATTATTTACACATACAAAGATTATCCTTAAATGTTTAAATTTCTGTCAAAATGAACCTGGCCCATCACACCAATGTTACCTGACTGATCTACCTTGGGAGTTTATATATTTGTATGTCTCTTTTAGGAACTCAAAAATAATGTAAAGTAATACTTTGCCAAATGAAAAAGATTTATTTCTGGGGCCTGTTTCGTGGCACTGACCTTTGTCATCATGAAGTAATAATTATGTAGGATGCACTAAGCTGGGTCTTTCATATTTTCATCTTCCTTATGAACCCACTGACTGGGGCTCCCTAGCTCTTTGTATGCATGCCCATCTTTATCTGGGTAATTCTGTACTTGCTGACACAAAAGACTCCTGTTTCTGGGATTTGGGCTCTGCTTTCCTAGTTTGGGGTTGTTTATGTGCGTTTCTATGTATGCGTGTTGGGGAGCATTGAATGAGAAGCAGGTAGGGTGAGTGCTGGTGATGGAAGCTGGTCTATTTTTCAGCGGGATTTCAGCTCAGATCGATCGGTCAAAGACATGAAGCAAACAGCACTGTGGTTACTTTCTCAGATACTACTTCTACTCTCGGCATTAAGAAGCCTGAATTGTCAAGTTCTTTTCTTCCCCTGTTACTGTTGTGAAAGAACACTTGGTTCACAGAAGACTTATTAAGCACTGTATAATTGTATTTTCATATTTAAGATTTTTTTTTTTACAGATAGATCAAAATTTAGACCTAGAGTCTCATTATTTTAATTAAATCGAGACTTCAGAATTCAGTTAATAAGCCTCACAGGGACTGTCCAGGCTCTTAAAGGACCAAAGTCTGAGGTTTTTGACAAGGAATCCCTTCCAGTATTCTTGCCTGCAGAATCCCATGGACAGAGGAGACTGGCAGGCTGCAGTCCATGAGCTCATAAAGAGTTGGACACGACTGAAGAACTAACACTATGCTACCGCTACACGAATGCTCTTCCACCCATTTCTTTGAAATAGTGATCACACGGACACCTATATGTATCTTGCAGCTGTTTAGATGCTTACAGTGTTCATAAATTGAGGTTTTACTGAGTTAATTCCTTGCTCTGTTCTACACACTGTGAGACAGCAGAGGACCCCAACCAGATCCTGGGCAGACTAGCAAACATAAAATGGTTTGATAAAACAAAAATTTATGGCACTGAATGACTATGTCAACTTGAGGGGCCAAGGCAGGGAATGTCAGATTCTATTGCAGTTGCAGAGAAGACTGTTGGAGATAATTCCTCCCATATCACGCCAACCTGAATTAATTAACACTTTCCTGGGAGAAGCCTGAATTTGCATTTTAGCAAATTTAGCCAGTATGGGAAGAACAATAGGGCATGGATTATACTGACTGTTCATGAAGGATCAAAGCAGTCATCAAAACATGAGAAAAATAAATAACTTTAAAATTTTTGCATCATCCAAATAATTTCTTTCGCCTAAATCTTTTTTTTATTTTGAATGGAAATTGTGAACAGACACAGAGAGAGTAGAAGCCCTTTCTAGTTGTACATTTTATTCTATAATTTAGTTTTTATCCTTAATATATTTTGCAGCATGTTTTCATGTCAGACATATGTATCCATATCATTTAAAAAAGGTTCATTTCTTACTAAATTTCATTTTATGTTGTTGTTGGTGTTCAGTTTCTAAATCGTGTCTGGCTCTTTGTGACCCCATGAACTGTAGTCCACCAGGCTCCTGTGTCCACGGGATTTCATAGGCAAGGATACTGGCATGGATTGCCATTTCCTTCTCCAGGGGATCTTACTGACCCAGGGATTGAACCCATGTCTCTTGCATTGACACGCAAGTTCTTTACCACTGAGCCACCAGGAAAGCCCAAACTAATGTTATATTAATAAAAAAAAATTTTAAAGGAACTTATAGATTGTATATTGATATTTTCATATGTATATCCGTAGAATAAATTCCCAGAAGTGGAAGTGCTTGGCCAGAGTATGCACATTTTCAGTATTTATAACCATTATCAACTTGGACTCCATGAATTTTACATGAATTTATATTCTCAAGTACACTCTAAAAGAATTTAAAATTTACCATCACTCTTACAAAAGTGTGGGCTTCCCTGATAGCTCAGTCGGTAAAGAATCTGCCTGAAACGTAGGAGACCCCGGTTCAATTCCTAGGTCAGGAAGATCTGCTGGAGAAAGGATAGACTACCCACTCCAGTATTCTTGGGCTTCCCTTGTGGCTTAGCTGGTAAAGAATCTGCCTGCAATGCAGGAGACCTGGGTTCAATCCCTGGATTGGGAAGATCCCCTGGAGAAGGGAAAGGCTATCCACTCCAGTATGCTGTCTAGAAAATTCCATCGACTCCACAGTCTGTGGGATCACAAAAAATCAGACACGACTGAGTGAATTTCACTTCACTTTACAAAAGTGTATATTGTTAATCTGATCCTCATGCTTTAAAATGTAGTAATTATTAGTGAGAGTTGAACATCTTTGATCATATATTGTTCTGCTATGAATTGCCTGTTCCAGTCTGTTCTTTTTTTTTGGTTTTCTTTTGGGTTGTCTTCTTTTTACTTCTTTAACTCTATTTATTATGAATGTCAATGTTTCTACATTTGGCAAACACATCATTTAATGTGTCACTTGTTAGTACCCTTCACTATTTCTGAAACTCCTGCATGTTTTGATCATGTCAAACTGCAGAGATGAAGTTGTTTTCACCAATATTTGTGTCAAATTAATAGTAAAAATAAAAACACAGTCAAATAAGTGAGGTCAATTAAAAGAAAGGTTATAAAACCTTGACTTTTATATTGACTCCACTGATTTTTAGATTACCTAAATTCTTTTGTACTGTTAGATAGTAATACGAGGTTGGTATAAGGTAGTGTAGATTTTTGGTCTTTCTCTCATTTCTATTTCATTTCTGCTTTCTCAAACCCCCCCCCCCCCTTTTTTTTTTGGTATTTTTAAAAACTGAAGTACAGTTGATATACAATATTGAGTAAGTTACAAGTGTACAGTAAATTAAATGATTTACAATTAAATGCTATATGTCATTTATAGTTAATATAAAATATTCACTGTATTTCCCATGTTGTACATTATACCTTTGTAGCTTGTTTTATAATGGTTTGCACATCTTAATCCTCACCACTGTATTGCCTCTCCACCTCCCCTCTCCCTACTGATAACCTCTAATTTGTTCTCTTTTCCTGTGAGTCTGCTTCTTTTTTGTCATATTTACTAGTTTGTTTTAGTTTTCGGATCACACATTAAAAAAGTTTTTTGTGTGTGATATCATGCAGTGTTTGTCTTCCTCTGACTTACCTCACTTAACATAACACACTCCAAGCCCATCCATGTTGTTGCCAAAGGCAAAGTTTCATTCATTTTTATGGTTGAGAAGTATTCCCCTGTATATCTACTCATTTATCTATCTATACTGGGCTTCCCAGGTAGCTCAGCTGGTAAATAATCCACTCGCAATGCAGGAGAGCCTAATTTGATTCCTAGGTAGGGAAGATCCCCTGGATATGGGATAGGCTACCCACTCCAGTATTCTTGGGCTTCCCTGGTGGTTCAGATGGTAAAGAATCCACCTGCAATCCGGGAGACCTGGGTTCAATCCCTGCATTGGGAAGATCCCCTGGAGAAGGGCGTGACAACCCACTCCAGTATTCTTGCCTGGAGAATCCTCATGGACAAAAGAACCTGGCAGGCTACAGTCCATGGGCTTGCAAAGAGCTGGACATGACTGAGTGACTAAGCACAACACATGTCTATCTATACTACATCTTTATGTGTTCCTCTTTTGATGGACACTTAGGTTGCTTCCATATTTTGGCAATTGTAAACACTGCTGCTGTGAACATTGGTGTGCATGTATCTTTTCAAATAATTATGTGTGTGTGTTTTTTTTGGATATATAACAAGAGGTGGAATTGCTGGGTCCTATGGTAGTTCAATTTTTAGGTTTTTTTTGAGAAACCTCCATACTGTTTTCCAGATGGCTGTACCAATTCACATGACCACTACCACCAACAGTGTATGAGAGTTCCCTTTCCTCCATCCTTGCCAATATTTGTCATTTGTACTCTTTTTCATGATAGCCACTCTGACAGGTGTGAGGTGATATACACTGTAGTTTTGCTTTGCATTTCCCAGATGATCAGGAATGTTGAGCATCTTTTCTTGTGCCTCTTGGGCATCCATCTGCATGGAAAACTATCTATTAGGGTCTCCTGCCCATAAGGAAATGCTAGTCTTAAATAACACATTAGACCAGATAAATGTAATTGATATATAAAGAACATTTCATTTGAAAGGAACAGAATACTTGTTCAAGTGTGCACATGGAACATTCTCTAGGATAGAACACATGCTGGATCACAAAACAAGCCTCTGTAAATGTAAGAAAACTGAAATCATATCAAGCATCTTTTCCAACTTCAACACTATGAGGCTATAAGTCAACTATATGAAAAAAAAGCTGCAAAAACACACACACACACAAAAACACATGGAGGCTAAACAATATGCTAGTAAGCAACCAAGTGGATCACTAAAGAAAGCAAACAGGAAATAAAAAATAAAATACCTAGGGACAAATGAAAACACAAACTCTATGGTCCAAACCTAGGGGATGCAGCAAAAGCAGTTCTAAGAGGGAAGTTTATAGTAATACAAACTTACCACAGGAGACAAGAACAGTCTCAAATAACATAAATGTAGTGTAGGTGCTCAGTCATGTCCAACTCTTTGCAACCCCATGGACTGTAGCCCACCAGGCTCCTCTGTCCATAGGGATTCTCCAGGCACGAATACTAGAGCGGGTTGCCATTCTCTTCTCCAGGGGATCTTCCCGACCCAGGTACTGAACCTGGGTCTCTTGCACTGTGGGCAGATTTACCATCTGAGCCACCAGGGAAGCCACACACCTAAAAAGACTAGAAAAGGGAAAACAAACAAAACCCAAAGTTAGTAGAATGAAAGAAATCATAAAAATTAGAGCAGAAATAAGTGAAATAGAGAATAAAAAAGCAATAAAAAGATGAATTAAACTAAAAGCTAGTTCTTTGAAAAGATAAATAAAATGAATAAATGTTTAGCTAGACTCATCTGGAAAAAAGAGAGAGAGGGCCCAATAAAATCAGAAATGAAAAAGGATACCACAGTTGTCTCTTACAATCCTTTGTATTTGAACAATAATATGCCAATAAAATGAACAATATACCAATAAAATGAACAATAATATACCAATAAAATGGACAACCTAAAAGAAATGGATAAATTCTCAGAAATGTATAATCTGCCAAAACTGAACCAGGAAGAAACAGAAAATATGAATAGACCAATTACCAGTAATAAAATTAAACCAGTAATTTTAAATTCCCAACAAACAAAAGTCTAAGACCAGATGGCTTCAAAGGTGAATTCTATCAAACATTTAGAGAAGAGTTAACACCAGTCCTTCTCAAACTATTCTAAAGAATTCCCGATGAAGGAACACTTCTGAATTTATTCTATGAGGCCAGCATCAACTTGATACCAAATCAGATAAAATATCCTTTGCCAATCTTCTTTCTTTTTTTCCTGTGCACTAAAGGACTCTGGGGGCACTTTTGTTTCACTCTCAAGGTGACAATTAGTGGTAAGGAAGTTGTTATGAACAGTTTAATAAACAAAACACAGAAGGATAAATCTGAACACATAGGTAATAGATCTGTTATAAATTATCCCAAAAGTGTAGATTATGATACCTGTTCCCTGATTTTGAGGGACCTCAAAATAATTAACTATGTCATAAATATGTAAATATCTTGACCTTTCTCATGTCTTACTGAGAATCACTTATTGTTTGCAGGAGAAGGGGGAATAGTTGGCAAGAGCTGATCTATATTATGGTCTACCATGGATTGTTGTTCATTCACTAAGTTGTGTCTGGCTCTTTGTGACCCGATCGTCTGCAGCACACCTGGCTTCCTTATTCTTCACTGTCTCCTGGAGTTTGCTCAAACTCATGTACACTGAGTCAGTGATCCCTCCAACCATCTCATTCTCTGTTGCCCCCTTCTCCTCCTGCCCTCAATCTTTCCCAGCATCAGGGTCTTTTCCAGTAAGTTGGCTCTTCATGTCAGGGGCCAAAGTATTGGATCTTCAGCATCAGCATCAGTGCTTCCAATGAATATTCAGGGTTGATTTCCTTTGGGATTGTTACTGTATGTTCACTGCCATGTTTCATCCTTCTAGTAACCTATTAAGAAAAATGGGCAAACAGTTCCTAACCTTTACAGGTGAGAAAGTTGAGGCTTTGGGATCTTAAATAATTTGTACATATGGTAAGAATGAGATCTCAACATAGGAGTAGATGTGTTCACCCTCCCCTCCTCACCACCCTCCAACGAGTGTAAGATTGACAGACGGTTTTTGGGGTTTGGGGGGTTTGTTTTTCTTATATTTTCTAATTAAAAAAAAAGTCTTTTTGGACACAGTATCTGACATAGATTCTCAAAAGATATTTGTTGAACAACCATGAGTGGGGTTAATGGCCATGTTCTTTCCATTATACCCTATTGGAACTGAGTAGGATGCAATATTTGCCCTCTTCTGATGTTGTCATAAAGACTTTTTATCCCCTCAAACAAATTCTAAAAAGGGTTTAGTCTCTGTTTTCATAATTTAAAGCTTACTGGTTGGATTTTTGAAGCTTATGCTGGCTGCTGGAGAGAAAGAGTTTGAGGGAGTCTATTGCTTTGCATTTAGAGTCATTTGACTACAAAGCTTTAACCTGCCTAAACTGGAGATTTCATGTGTCAGTATTTAAAAAGGATAAGCGTACCTTATTTTCAAATTAAACCTTCAAAATGAAATCAATCGTAGGCTACACACACACATACACAAGGTAAATTGCAGGCCACATTACTTATTCATCAAACACTGGAGTGTTGACCCAGTATTTACCACTGTGCTGAGTATTAGGGGTATTATATTGAATACATTATCTCATGTAAATATAAAATGCTTTTTAACAGAAAGAGAATGTTTTAGCATATTGAGACATAAAACTGAGTAAAGTTTGCTTGTTAGAAGTATCTTTTAGAAAACTAGGAACAGTTACCCATTTAGGAAAATTGCCCCATGCATACACCTCTGATAAAGAGTCAGTGTGGTAACACACTTAGGCAATTCTACTTCTCTTATATGGTTTGTGACAATATTAAGGCAATGGCCAGATAAAGCAACTGTACTGACAAATTTGTTATTCATTTCAGCTAAACAATTGATTTTGTTTTCATCTGATTGCAATTGCTTAGCTGTTTATACATAGCATTTCACACAAGTTATTTTTCCGTTGTATTTTGAATTTAGTGCTTGCGGGCAAGTCTCATATATATTTTGAAAAGGAGAGTAAAAAAGCAAAATAAACAAAAAGGCTCAGGAAGATGTATGCCTTGAATGCTTTCTTTGCTGTTTGTGCAGTTACGCATTTGGAATAGTTTTCCATTCATTTGTATTCTCTGTAGTTATACACTTAAGAAGTATACTTATTTTGTGAGTAAGTCTTGGAAATATTTTTTTTACAATATAGAAAAGAAGTAGAAACTGGGTATACATTAAAGAATTGGAGAAAAGATGAAGAGTTTCATTTAAGCTTATATCCAACAAAATTAGCAGTTAAAATGTGCTTTATAAAAATATTTTCCAGTTTTTTAATGAAAATATTTTCTTTTTTATTTGCAATAGAAAGACAGCAAAATCAGAAGATAGTAAACCAATGATCCAAGAGGATTAAAAGATTAATGCCAGGCAGAGGGAGTTTCTTTGTTCTGCACAGCAAGGTTATGCAGAGCAGGTTACCTTTCTGCCAAATAGAGACTCTGTCCAAAAATGCTCTTTATCATTGAGATTGTAGCTTGCCCTTCATCATTTGGGGTATGTGAGAGGCATAGTTAAAGAATGCCTCTATAAGAAACATAATAGCATGTTACTCATACGCTGAAATTCTAGGGCTCTTTCAGTTAGAAGAGAGAATCCTTGTGTTACCCTAAATATCAAAGTCTGTAATTCCACTCAGAAAATAGACCAATTCAATAAACAGTAGCTTATTATAATGCCTTGCATTGATGGACTTAATTGCAATTAAGTCCTCAATTTCTGTACCAAACAGGCTTCTTTTTGTGGCAGAAAAAAACTCAAGTTCCATCTTTTATCTTGCACAACTTCACTGTGATTGGCTTAAGGACTAGATATAGGCTGAGATTTTAAATATTGCTTTAAAACATGAAGCAGTAGATTTAACGAACTTCCATCTTTTGTGGGTATTTCCATGACTGATGAGAATTAAGGCAGAGTTGATAATCACACTTTCATAATCACATAGATGAAATCATTCCAAATTGACTAAAAAATGGTCAAGCTACTTTCTGTATGTGAATCTGGTGAGCAAAGATGAACTCAGTGAGATGTTTATTATTAAATTAAGAAATAGTGGAGGTCAGTGGACATAGAGAAAGGTGCTTAACCTCAACAATGAACAACAAACCCTCATTAGCAATTAGAAAAATAAAAATTGAAATGGTGATGACCTATTGACCAGATTGGCTAAAATTAGGGGGTAAGAGTCACATTGAAAGGAAGCTACTAATGTTATTAAGAAAAGTTGAAAATATATATACCATATGGCTCAGAAATTCAAGGAATGCACTTTAAAGACATGCTTGCACATGTGCCCCAGAATCTATGCATGATGGAAAAAAAGACTAGAATACTAAACAGTAATGTAAGTAAACAAAAGACAGTTATAGGCAACACCTAGAAATTATGGAAGTTGTCACAACTGAAAGTTTCAACAAAGAAATTATCACATGTTGTTGTTGTTTAGTCACTAAGTCATGTCTGACTCTTTGCAACTCCATGGACTGTAGCCCACCAGCATTCCCAGGTAAGAATACTGCAGTGGGTTGCCATTTCCTTCTCCAGGAGATCTTCCCTGGAAGATCACATAAAAAGACCCTTCAATAAAATCCTGTTTGAGTCTATTAACTTCGTTCATTCCTATAACCATCCATTTAGTCTTAACTTGATTTAGGGATAAAAAAAATTAGACATTCTTTTAAATTAAATGAGAATTGGTTGGGAATCTGAGAACTGTTCTGGGCTCCTTCATTTCCATTCCAGCTCTGTTGTCTTTCTAAACAACTTGCAAATTTGTTTTTGTCAATCTCCTTTTGCCTCAAGTGACACAGCCTGTGTTCCATAGATAGCAAAGGAGAAAATATATTCAACATTTTTTTTTATCATCTCCAAACACATGAACAAAGGACTATCTGAAAGATGGTTTCATCTGGCTAATTAGGTTAGAAATCTCAGGGAAACTGTCCTATTTGCTATATTTCTGATGGAGATGCTTCTGTCTCTGGTTGAGAGTCTTGCAGGAACAGATTTCTCCTTTGACACTTCCTGCTGGAGCTTCAGTAGGTAAAAAAGAAAGCAACTTTTTCTTTCTCATCAACTGGGAAAGATAAACTTGGATTGTCCCACACGGTCCCATCACTTCTTGGCAAATAGATGGGGAAAAAATGGAAACAGTGAGAGTATTATTTTCTTGGGCTCCAAAATCACTGCAGATGCTGACTGCAGCCATGAAATTAAAAGATGCTTACTCCTTGGAAGGAAAGTTATGACCAACCTAAATAGCATATTGAAAAGCAGAGACATTACTTTACTGACAAAGTTCCCTCTAGTCAAAGCTATGGTTTTTCCAGTAGTCATGTATGGATGTGAGAGTTGGATCATAAAGAAAGCTGAGTACTGAAGAACTGATGCTTTTGAACTGCAGTGTTGGAGAAGACTCTTGAGAGTCCCTTGGACTGCAAGAAAATCCAACCAGTGAACCCTAAAGGAAATCAGCCCTGAATATTCATTGGAAGGACTGATGCTGAAGCTGAAACTCCAATACTTTGACCACCTGACGTGAAGAACTGATTCATTGGAAAAGACCCTAATGTTGGGAAAGATTGAAGGTGGGAGGAGAAAGGGGACGACAGAAGATGAGATGGTTGAATGGCATCACTGACTTGATGAACATGAGTTTGAGTAAACTTCGGGAGTTGGTGATGGATAGGGAAGCCTGGTGTGGTGCAGTCAATGGGGTTGCAAATAGCCGGACATGATTGAGCGACTGAAGTGAACTGAACTGAACTGAACTGAACTGAAACTTGTATTGTAGATAACTTCAGCACAAGGGCCATGACTTTTAAATTTTCTAAGTAAATATTTTATAGCATGGAATTGTGCAGAGTGCCAGGAAACAAATGCTTTTTGGTGAATGTTGACATATCTCCCCCACTGCCCTCCACCCCCAGAATTTTTGTATTTCAGTGCAATACTCTTAGAGTCCTTAGTTTTTAGTATATGCAAGTCAGGTGGTGAAATATAAAATAGTTCTCTATTTGAAATATTTTTTATGGTTTATGAATGTGAATACTTAGGAACAATTATCCTTTCCTTCTTTCATTACCTTTCGTTCATCAGTTGATAGTGAGTTCTCTAAATGAAGCAGATAGTTTTCCTTTGTGTTCTCCATGGCATTTAAATATCATGCTGAGAATACATATATGCTTAATAAACTCTTGCCACCTTTGAGTTCATCCCTTAAAAAAAGATAGGCTTTTTGCAAAGTGTTTAAAAAATAGATTCAATGGTGGCTCCGTGGTAAAGAATCTTCCTGCCAATGCAGGAGACAGGGTTCCATCTCTGATCTGGGAAGATCCCACATGACCTGGAGCGACTAAACTCATGCGCCACAACTGCTGAGACTGTGCTCTACAGCTTGGGAGCTGCAACTGCTGAAGTCCATGCACCCTAGAGCCTGTGCCCAACAACAGGAGATGTCACTGCAAATGAGAATCCCATTGCACCGCAGGTAGAGATTAGCCTCCTCAACAACAGGAGATGTCACTGCAAATGAGAATCCCATTGCACCGCAGGTAGAGATTAGCCTCCTCTCACCGCAGCTAGAGAAAAGCCCTAGAACAACCAAAACTAGCTAAATAAATAGATGAGTTTTTAAAAATACATACAAAACCTTGTCTTGAGATTCTTCACACAGTACAGGGCAAGTAACATATGTTATTGGAAATGCAATGTCAAAAATACACAAGGAAAGAAGAACATTGTGTATGATAAGTGGGGAAAAAAATCCACAGAGAGAAACCAAAGACAATGAAAACATAAAGTAATCATGACTTCTGTCTGCTAAGGTCTTCCCTCCATTGTCCAGTGTCATTTGCTTCCCTCTAGAAGCTGTTGTAGGTTCTAGTCAAAGAAATTAAGGACCCCTGTATTTGTGATAGTAAAAGATGAACTCTTTAGAGCATCTCTAAAATCCTAGTATTTAGTTTTCAATGTTAAATTTCATTGAAATACTCTAATAGACGGCAAAGCAGAGTATAGGCCAAGGATTCTTAAATGAAGTCCATAGAAGGGATTCCAAGGCCCTTGGGAACCTTGATGTTGTATATAAAATTGAGTCTGTGCACACTTACACTCTTCTGAGTTTTCTCATCTTTCATCTGGGATTTTTATCCTTTACTTCCTCCTGTTAAAAATCACCGCTTCGAAGTAACCCTGCATTTATCCTATGTCCTACAGCCATCCATCTGAGGCTGACTGGACAAGAGGATCTGAGAAAGATCCTTCCCACAAAGACTCAGATGGCATTTTACAAAGAAGACAGTCCTCAACATGTTTCGGTTTAGGACTGTTCAGGGAATCCCTTTCCAGAATTTAAGTATCATGCTGAAAATACCAGAGGCTATTAATACTGCATGTATATTTATTTTCATGACTTGGCAAGGGTGTGAACTGTGACACACAATCTTTGCACAGAGGATACTGTGAAAGTTGGCTAGCAACCAGACAGATGTCTGGGGTTTGGCATAATGTTGTCCTCCTCCTCCTTCTATGCTGCAGAATGGTCCACAGAGTGCATTTGTATTTCCATAGCCTAGCCTCTTCTATTAAAAACAATATTTTGAAGTGTAATAGATATACTATGAATTCAATTTTTCGTGTATAATTCAATTGTTTTTCTAGTCTATTCACTGAATTATGCAACCATCACCAGTATCTAATTTTAAGACTTTCTATTTTTAAGACTCCCTTCTAAGCATGTTCTTCTAATATCTCTGAAACAACATTGTGTTTCATTTATTTTTTAAAAGAAGATCTGTGTTCTGAAATTACCCCTGTAGATGATCGGCAGCCACATGTTTTAAGGGGAGAGGAGTCTTGTCTTGATAACATGTGTTGGAGCCACCCCTTCCAGTGTCATGATTAACTCTTTGTTACTCAGTGTTTTCAAAGAGAGAACTAATCAGTTTTTTAAATGTAGGTAATGTGTCCTAGACAAGAAAAAAAATGGATTATTTGAATATGCCATTTTTAAAAATAATAAGCAGTGAATATTTGTAATTTCAGAAGGCCCAACACAATGAAAATTGCATGAAATTTTCATGCTCATCCCACTGACTTTGTAAAACTCTGAAAGAAAATACTATAGTTTAGGCTTTTTAAAAGTAAGATAACTTGCTCTTGCTTGAAACCAAAAGTTATAATAGTGTGAGTGTTTTTGGAGATTATATACAAAGAGTTAAAAATATTCTCACTCTCAAACTTCATTCATCTAATCTCAAATATACTAAGTACTTATTATCTGCCAAGAAAGGTAGTGGGGAGGAAGACACAGTCTCAACTGTAAGGAATACATATATTTGCTACACCTTTTTCTACCCTCTTCATTAATTTACTACTTTATAGCTTTGCAAAAGTGTTTTCATTTCCATCTTCAGCAAATTTATTAACTGGTTAATTCTTGGTCTCTATATTTTTGGTGGTAGTTTAGTCCCTAAGTGAAGTCTGACTCTTGTGACCCTATGAACTGTAGCCCACCATGCTTCTCTGTCCATGGGATTCTCCAGACAAGAATAGTAGAGTGGGTTGCCATTTTCTTATCCAGGGGATCTTCCCTACCCAGGGATCGAACCTGTGTCTCCGTCATTGACAGGTGAGTTCTTTACCACTGAGCCCGCAGGGAAGCCTCTATTTCTCTACAGTTCACACCCTTGCCAAGTCCTCCTTTCCTCCTTACAAAAAACTTCAGTTACACAGAGGACCTTTCCCCCCTACGGTTCCCATGTTTACTGAGTGGACACAACCTCCTGTCAATGTTGCAATGTTTCTACATTGTTAAGAGATGTCATTTGTGGTTTTTGCAAGAGTAATTACTACCTGCCTCAATAAAAATCATCAATAATATGGAAGACACATACAAGTAATTTGTTCACATTTCTAGTATATTGGTTATTTCCAGTATGTTTTAAATATTACATTGGCCTTTCAGATGTCTAGTGGATTTTATCAGTCCTGAATTAAGCTGAAGTATACTCCTGGACTACTGACTTGGGGTGAAGAACTACATGTATCTTTTGTTAATTTTCCTCCTGGTACTGCTCCTGAGTACAAAAATATGAATAAAATGCTAGGAACTTTCTATCATCAGGTTTATATTGGAAAGGTCATGATGCTCAGGAAGTAATAGGAAGCTAATCAAGGATAACAGTGTTAATTTTGTCCAGAACAGAGAGAAGACAGAAGTTGTGAGTATTGGAGAACATCTCATCCCATTATTTCATTTTACAAATTAGGAAATGGAATTCTAGAAAACTCAAATAACTAACTAGTTCAAAGTTACCTATTAATTAAAAATCCAAAATTCAAGCCCATTGATTCAAATTCCCAGCACAATATTCTTTCTAGTCGAGCTTTTTACATTTTATATGGGAAAGGGATTAAATTTATATTCTATTTCCCACATGCGCTTCCTTTAAATCCAAGACCTATTTATTCAATTGTCTTTTCTCTTTCCTGACCTGCCACTATTTTTCTTAAAGTCCATTTAAGCTCAGGGTTGGATGGTCTACATGAGTGGTCCTCAGGCTTAAGCATATATTAGAATCTTCTGGTTAAAACAGATTCCTGGGTTCAACCCTGAGTTCTTTTAAAACAAATTTTTAATTTATTTACTTTTGGCTGTGCTGGGGTTTTGCTGCTGTGCATGGGCTTTCTTTAGCTGTAGAGAGTTGGGGTTTCTCTTGCTGCAGAGCCCAAGCTTTAGGGTGCATAGGCTCAGTAGCGGTGGCCCACAGACTTAGTTCCTCTGAGACCTCTTCCTGGAGTAAGGATCGAACCTGAGTTCCTTGCCTTGGCAGGTATATTTTTAACCCCTGGACCACTAGGGAAGTCCCAATCCTGAGCTTCTGATTAAGCAAGTTGGGTTTGTACAGAGTGTGAGAATTTGCGTTTCTAAGGAGTTTCCAGGTGACGCTGAAGTTGCTGGTTGGGCATCACACTTTCAGGAAAACAAACCTACATAAAGCAGGCTTGACAGTTCCTCTAAGGATTGTTAGAGAGTCTCTAACTCTTGTTGATCACTCTTTTGACCTCTAAAGGTACAATAAATCATTGAAACACTCTATCCAAAAGCTTAGTTGCTCTCTGGTCTCCCAGCATTGGCTTCCACATCAAGATTGGTGTGAAAATGACTGTGTCTTTGAAGACGGCTAGTGAGTAAGTCTGGAATAAGAAAGTAGCTATTTAGCACTTCTGATTAGCACTCAGAGCTCCCAAGACCTGCCTCCTAACTAGTGCTTCCTTTTCTTTCCCTCAACAAAATAATGTTAAAATTGCCGATGATAAAAAGATACCTGTCAAAAAATATGT
Organism: Ovis canadensis; assembly: GCF_042477335.2. Taxonomy (NCBI): domain Eukaryota; kingdom Metazoa; phylum Chordata; class Mammalia; order Artiodactyla; family Bovidae; genus Ovis; species Ovis canadensis. The sequence goes on along the minus strand of NC_091247.1, from coordinate 131,178,841 downwards.
CCCATGAACCTCCTTACATCTTCAATCTTTAAAGAAGGAGAGACTTAAAATAGCACGTAGTAGTCAGGGTTCTTAGTTACAGAAATAGAATTGAGGTTAGCCAGTATAAACAGGAAGAGGTGTCAGGTAGCCTGCAGAATGTGATTTGGCTGAGAAGGACCCGAGTCCCACATGGAACCCTCAGGGGAACGTGGGGTTTAGCTTTCCAGTCTTTACTCCACAGGAAGGCATGCTAGAAGGAGATTGGGTGGTTGTTGAGTGAACCACACTGCAGCATTTGCCACAATTACCGTGACTAAGCTTTATTCTCAAGTTGGATGCTGATATAATATCAGATCTTGCTTTTACATGCTCCCATAATTATTTATGTTTTAGCCTAGTATTAAAGAAGAGATTGTAGGGAACTGACAAATACAGTGAAATTTTTGTAAATAATTCTGCTGGTACACTGGCAGAAAGGTTAGGGATTTCTGGTCCTTGGGCTTCAGGATTCACAAAGATCTTTTATCTGAAGAAACACATTTTGAAAGACAATCTGGTGGCTGTTACAACCCAATACTGAGTACTTTGTTGACTTGTATTTTATACAGTGTTTATAGATTATACTAGGTTTCTGTACTGTGAGAGTATTTATTGAAATTGACATTTTTTGAAAGCATATTGGCTATAGTATGTTAAGGATGGGGGATAAGGACTCATTCTACCATTATTTTACAGGATATATTACATGAAAAACATCATTGGCCTTAGTAATCAGCAGGTGTTATGAACTATGAAATTTGAGATGTCTTAGTTTATAATTATGGAGAAGGTGATGGCACCCCACTCCAGTACTCTTGCCTGGAGACTCCCATGGACAGAGGGGCCTGGTGGGCTGCAGTCCATGGGGTCACGAAGAGTCGGACGCGACTGAGCAACTTCATTTTCACTTTCCACTTTCATGCATTGGAGAAGGAAATGGCAACCCACTCCAGTGTTCTTGCCTGGACAATCCCAGGGACAGGGGAGCCTGGTGGGCTGCCGTCTCTGGGGTCACACAGAGTCGGACACGACTGAAGCAACTTAGCAGCAGCAGCAGCAGCAGTTTATAATTCAGACAATTTTTTTTGATAAATTAAACCTTAATACTGTGGGCTAAGACACTGCTAAACATGGAACAACTGACTGGTTCAAAATTGGGAAAGGAGTAAGACAGGGCTGTATATTGTCACCCTGTTTATTTAACTCATACGTAGAGTACATCATGTGAAATGCCAGGCTGGATAAATCAAAAGCTAGAACCTTGCCAGAAGAAATATCAACAGCCTCAGATATGCAGGTGATACCACCTTAACGGCAGAAAGTGAAGAGAAACTAAAGAGCCTCTTGAGGAGGATGAAAGAAGAGACTGAAAAAGCTGGCTTCAAGTTTAACATTCAAAAAACTAGAACCATGGCATCCAGTCCCATCACTTCATGGCAAACAGAGGGGGAAAAAGTGGAAGCAGTGACAGATTTTATTTTGTGGGGCTCAAAAATCACTGTGGATAGTGATTGCAGCCATGAAATTAAAAGACTATTGCTGAGTAATACTCCATAGTGTATATGTACCACAGTTTTCTTATCCATTCATCTGCTGATGGACATCTAGGTTGCTTCCATGTCCTGGCTATTATAAACAGTGCTGTGATGATTGTGAGACAGCAAAAGAGACACAGATGTATAGAACAGTCTTTTGGACTCTGTGGGAGAGGGTGAGGGTGGGATGATTTTGGAGAATGGCATTGAAACATGTATAATATCATATATGAAATGAGTCGCCAGTCCAGGTTCGATATATGATACTGGATGCTTGGGGCTGGTGCACTGAGATGACCCAGAGGGATGGTAGGGTGAGGGAGGAGGGAGGGGGGTTCAGGATGGGGAACGTGTGTATACCTGTGGCGGGTATAAATTCTCACTATTGATGCATGGCAAAACCAATACAATATTGTACAGTAATTAACCTCCAGACTCACAATGCAGTGAGAGTTTATTTTTCTCTTATGTCTAGAAGCAGGTAATGCAGAGCTGGTTGATGTATTAACTCTGTTATAGTTAACATATAGCTTCCATTTCTGTGTCCATGTTGGCTATAACAACTCTCCTCCTGACAGGGGAAGAGGAAATGGGAGGCATTTCCCTTTTAATTAAGAATAAAACCTACAAATTATATATACCACTCATGGCTCACATGTCAATAGTGAGAACTTGGGCACAAAGCCACACCTAGTTGCAATGGAGGTTAGAAATTGTCATTTGTAGTCGGAAGATCTTGCGCCCACTGAAAATCTGGGTTGGGAGGTTTAATATCAGAGAAAAGAAGCAAATGGAATTGATCGATGGATAGCAGTCTTTGCTACAATGGCTTACTCAGAACTGTTGGTTGGTTTTCTGCCTATGGGGTTGGATTCTACTGTGGCCATCTGTGCTGGAAGTGAAACTCCTTGAAAGGGTCAATAAAAGAGAGTGTATTAAACTGATTTCCTGGTAAACAGATCAGGAAATAATAGAGCTTCAGTGTTGAAAACAATCTCAATCACCATGTAGTCCAACCACTCACCTGAGACGCTCAACAGAAGCACCTTTTTTTTAAGACATGCCCAATACTACATGTGAAAGCTAAGGACTTTATCCAAAGTCACAGAATTGTTGGTGACAATCAAGACTAGAATCTAGAGAACCTGGTAAGTTTAATTTTCCTTCTACTGCCCCTGAATGGACCTTTTGTGAGCTTGGTTTCTATCATGCCACAGTCAGAGAAGAGATATTTGTGTTTATTATAAGCTGTAAGAATCTATGTATTTTTAGAGAACTGTGGCATGCTGTAGAATAATTGAGCTAGTATATTGAATTGTAATGCCTCCTTTCAGTTATTGAAACAGTGGAGTCTTGTTAGAACACAGTTCGTGATTACACATCTTTGGATGACCATACAAGTTAGTGAAAAGGGCATTGAAGTGGAATTCAATGACAGGACCTAGTCTTGACTATCTACTGTCTATATGACTCTGATGAAATCATTTAATGTCCTTGAGCTCTGACTTCTTCTTAATATAGGACTACAATTGAACTTGATGGTACATTATTTGACCACTGGCATAACACAGGTTCTGACCAATCAGAACAAATACCAGTCATGAAAAACTCAATTAGGGCAATTGGTGCATTCTAGGAAAGCATCAGCCAGCTTTTAGCTCTATGAATTTTCTCTTGAAACTGAATGGTACACTGTAAAAGCTGCCATGTTAACCTGCATCCTTAGTGTTCATCCTCACCTTTGGTATTTATGTGATAGAAGAGTATATTGAAATTTCTGCCCAACGACTGGATGTTATTTTTAGGCCTCGATTTTCAAATAAAGTTTTAAAAGTAACAAATTTCTGTTAAGATTGTTCTGGAACAATGAGCAAGTATCATCTGATTAAAAGAGTTTCCCAGGTCACCTGTAAAATAAAGTATAAAAGGACGTAGAGACTGGGTTCTAAAATGACAAGAAGTCCATTTGTCTGTAAAAGGATAGAGTTTACTTCAGAAGCCTGTCACATTTCATTACTTGTCTAAAGACTTCAGCTTCAAAGAGAGGACAATTGTGGGCCTTTAGGTAAGCCTGAAAATAATCTTTAGTAAGGTAGAGATAAATGTCGCAATGAGAAGAGAATCCATTTAGGATAAATTACACAGAATAATTCTAAATTGTGGCCTTGAGTTCCCACTTTACTTAAAGGAATGAGATAAGGCAAAGCACTCCAGTTAATGGAACAGGAGCTACTAATTTCCTGAAAAAGACAAAAGTAGGGGAGTGTATTGCCCTTACATGGAACGAACAATTTTCCTGTCTCCAAGCAGATAATAAGACACTGTGTCCAGGAAGAAAGTGATAGGAGAGGCAAACTCAGATCGAAATAAAGATAAAGCAAAGCCGAACAATGGCTCTTATCGATTCCCAAGGTGAGTTCACCTTCCTGGCTTTCAGCTGTCCTGTTCATCGTAAGACCCCATGCCCACGAGGTCGAGCCTGTTCTCTGCTCCTCTGCTTGCCTGTGTATGTGTGTGCACACATTTCAATCCTTTGTCAACAGTGTTTCCTATAGGGTATTTTTCTCCTGGATCCTGAAAAAGCAGTGCCTCTCTTCCATAAACACGGAACTATCACCACCATCTCATCTCATTTCCTCGTGGACTTTGGACAGAAGAAGAGCACTGGCTTTTCCAGAACTGAAAAGAAGCATTCTTCTATGATATGAAAGCATTAAGGATCAGATGATCTGCAGAGCTGGGGAAGGTGCTAAGTTCCCAGAATCCCACTGATTAGGGTGGTTCTCCTGGGAGATGGGGCCCTGGTCACCCCAGCTCACCTTCTGGCTTTCCTAGCAATCCTAGCTCCACCCCTACTCCTTTCCAAGGCTCTACCTGACCTGCGCTTCTGCAGCCTGTGGAAGAAGATGAACGTTCGAATTGGGCAAGGAAAGAGAGGTGAAGCTCTTCAACGGCCTCTGGCAGCACTTTATAGATCTTTTTTATAGAACATCTATGAAAGAGTCTCAGTACCTTCACTAATAGGCCTGAGTCCCTGAGGCTTTTCCCCTCTGTCCTGGATAAAGAAAACAGGAGAAAGAAGGGATTTTTGTTACTGCGTTTCCGGGGTGTCTGGCCTTGTTCATCTAGGCTTCCTGAACCTACCATCTCCTCTCCCCATATCCTTTGGATGCACATGTAGATAAGTGGGGTCTTGTGTTTCCCTTTCAATTCTTTTGGGGTGAAATGAATTCTCTCTCTCTCATGCTCTTCTGCTCTCCCTCCCTCCCTCCCTCTCTCTTTCTTCCTTCCTCTCTTTCTGGGCAGTCCCCCCCCCCCCCCAGATTTTTCCTTGTATTTCTCTTGCAAGTGCCACTGGGAAAAAGTCTTGACTGTCTTGCTGAGTTTCTTCCACATTTCAAAACAGTCTTGGGAAGCTGTGTTTGAGTGCAGCAACTTGGGGACTTCAGCTATCTGCAAGGCCCTCTCCTCCTGTAGTTGTTTTTGCTCAGTTGCTAAGTTGTGTCTCTTTGAAACCCCATGGACTGCATCATAGCAGGCCTTCCTATCCCTCACCATCTCCCAGAGTTCACCAAAGTTCATGTTCATTGAATTGGCAATGCCATCCAATCATCTCAGTCTCTGTTGCCCTCTTCTCCTTTTGCCTTGAATCTTTCCCAGCATCAGGGTCTTTTCCAATGAGTCAGCTCTTTGGATCAAGTGGCCAAAGTATTGGAGCTTCAGCTTCAACATCAGTCCATTCCAGTGAATATTCAGGGTTGATTTCCTTTAGGATTGACTGGTTTGATCTCCTTTCTGTCCAGGGAACTCTCAAGAGTCTTCTCTAGCACCACAAGTTGAAAGCATCAATTCTTCAGCATTCAACCTTCTTTATGATCCAACTCTCAAAGCCATCTGTATAGGACTATTGGAAAGACCATAGCTTTAACTATAAGGATCTCCTCCAGAATGGACCTCAAATCCCACAATCAAGATGGCTTTGGGTCTTTTTCCCAGATTACTCTAAAACTGTGTGGTTCCTTACTAGACTCAGTCCATATTATTAGAAATGGGTTGATATTATTAGCCTGACATTTAGGAGGTGGTAGGATAACAGTTGGGCTTCCCTGGAGGTTCAGATGATAAAGAATCTGCCTGCAATGCAGGATACCCGGGTTCCCTCTTAATTGCACCTACTACACGTTAAGGGCATGATTTTGCCCCACTGGTCTGAGCATTTTGTCTAATTTAACTCTCATTACAAGTCTATGAACCAGCTATACTTTCAAGAGATTGGTGAAAAACTGTGACTTTTAGGGGTTAAATAACTCAGTTGAGGACATCCACCTGGTAAGCTGCCCAACAGAGAGGTGGACTCTGCTTCCCTGTGGCCGGCGGGTTCCAGAACTCTCATGCTGAAGCATCAGGTGCCCTGCCTCCTGCAGCAGCATATACAGGGCAAGCATTCCCTTTGGTACCTCAAAGCAGAGTCAAATGGGACAGCCATACCTTTCCCATAGACATGAGAATTAAAATGGCTGTGCTGTGATCAAAGGGAGGACGGAAGTGTTTCTTCAAGACCGGCCACTGAGTTGATCAGGTGTTTGTGTGGTGAATTTATATGCAGTGTGTATGTATGTCTGTGGTGTATGTTTGCAAACGCTGCATGTTCAGGTTTGTTATGTGAACAGGCGTGTGGAAAGGATGGTGTGTGTAATTTGTATGTGTATGCATTTGTCTATAGTATGTGCGTACATTACGTGTTTGTGTAGCCTGCGCATACATGTGCTGTGTATGCCTGTGAGGCGATATGTGTATACGATGTGTGTGGTATATATGTGGGTGTTTGCATACATGTGGGTATTTGTATACATATGTGATATCTCTTGGTGTGTATGTGTATATGACATATTTGTATGTGGTGTGTGTGTGTTGTGTGCATTGAGTGTATCATGTGTGTGTATGTGTGTGGCGGCATGCACACAGTATAGGTGTGCACAGGTGAGAGAGACGGCGGAGGTATGTGGTACAACTACAGGTAGACTTTTATCCTTTAGTTGTCCACTGATGTGCTATTCAAAACCACTGTCGCAATTAGTTCTATCTTGAAGTGAGGTAAATAAGGTTGTATCCTAGAAATAACAGCTCCTTCTTTCTTGGCTCTTCCAAAGTCATGAAAGGTTTTGGGCAGAAACATCTAACCAGTTCATTCTAATAGGCCTCCTTGGCTGGGATCCTCCAGGGAGTTGGTCAATGTTGGAAGGAAGTTGAGGGAGGGAAGGCCGTTTTCGAAATGTTAAAAAAAATCATAGAGTTACTCATGGTTTATAGATGTATTTCACCGCCAGTCAGAGGCAGCATTAGATTTGCACTGGCAATAGCCCTTCTTCCAAGTGGACTAGCACTTCGGGTTGATTTTGTTTGGCTCACACTGGGCCTTCAAAACTGGCCAGGGTCACATTTCTCAATCTGGAAATAAACATGTCCACCTGCAAGAGGCGTGACCGAGAACCCCTCACAGCCTCCTTAGAAGCTCCCCCATCTTAATATCTAAAAATAAAAATCAGACCTCTGGCAGCTAAACACTCCACTTTCCATTTCTTAAGATCATTTTTTTTATTAGGCTTCTGAAAAATGAACCCGTCCTGGATCCGAGGTGCAGAGAGAGAGAATGTGAACACAAACACCACTTGCTGAACGCTCCTGCTGCTTGTCCCTACATGCACTCTAGTCAAAGAGTTGGCCTCAAACGCAATTTTGAAACTGAAACAACAAACCTTTTCTCAGAATTCTCTGGCAGAGAAGCTGAGGTAGCTCCAGTGAGCAGTGCACCAAATCCTAATTACTCCCTCAGGAGCCGGTCATTAGCGGAAAACCTGCAGAGTGTTCCATCTCCTGCACGAAGCAGATGCGCACATATTTCTCCTTTTGTTGTTTCCTGCCATTTGGAGAGGCTGCTGTTTGTCACACACTAAGCAGAGGAGCAGAGGAGCAGAGGACAGCAAACTGCTTTTCAGCTACTTGGACAGATTTTGTAAACAACCAAAAGATGTGGCTGTTTTGAAAGGCTTTCTTCCTCTGTGTCGCTGCGTCATGAGGTTGCCTGACCCTCTTATGACTTGGAGCCTCTCATCTGTGGTTGTTCAAAAGGGCTTCAGGGGCCATATCAGGTGTATGGAAGCTGAACGGTCAAGGCTGGACGTCTACCCCTTCAACTTTCCAGTGTTTTCAGTTTCACTCAAAATATACTTTACTGTGCTAGGATTTTATATAACATTTAATTCAAGGAAAAAGGTAGATAAACCAACTTCACTATAACCATCAACGTTCATAGTAAGCATTGCACAGTGAGGAAGACTCTGTGAGTATTGCATGGTGACTTGGGGATTGCCTCAAATGTAAGAAGGACCCGTGGTCAACTCGTGAAATATTCTTAACAGTCACCCAAGCCTTGACCCAGGATCATCAGCCATTGATCTAAAGGAGAAATCTCTGATTCAAAATCTCTTTACTGCCTCAATTTTTCCCTATCAGAAAACATGAGTAACTCCCGATGATATGGAGAGACATGCAATAGGTAGACAATGAGAAATCTTATAAGGCAGGTTAAAAGGATGACCTTTATCTTCAAAGTTATAAAGTTTCATAGATGAAGCTGAACAGGTTTGAGTTTTAGGAAGATCATTGTGACTGATGGGTGGGAAATTAATTGAAGAGCAGCAAGAATGGAGATGGAGAGACCAAATATAATACTAGTGCTTTTTTCTTTTCTCTCCATTTTTAACTTTAGAAAAAGGTTATCTCTATGATGGATGGCAAGGATATGTTAGAACAATGCCAATAGAGCACTTGTGAAAAAAAGTTATTTATTCGTTTAGCTATTCAATTTATTTATTCAACAAATATTTGATGCCTGCTCTATGTCTGGCATTTTTCTAGGCATTAGGATAAAAAGCTATTGACCTCAGGGAGTTTGTGTTCTACATTGGAGGAGACAAAGAATAAATGAATAAGTTAAATGTATAATATGTTAGACGGATTTATTTGGAAGGAATGATGCTAAAGCTGAAACTCCAGTACTTTGGCCACCTCATGCGAAGGGTTGACTCATTGGAAAAGACTCTGATGCTGGGAGGGATTGGGGGCAGGAGGAGAAGGGGACGACAGAGGATGAGATGGCTGGATGGCCTCACTGACTCTATGGACGTGAGTCTGAGTGAACTCCGGGAGCTGGTTGATGGACAAGGAGGCCTGGCATGCTGCAATTCATGGGGTCACAAAGAATCAGACATGACTGAGTGACTGAACTGAACTGAATATTGACTAAAAAGAAAGAAGAGATAGGGCATGCAAAGAGTGGGGAGGTTGGAATTCTTTAAAAGGTTATGATGGTCATAGATGGGGAAACAGTGGAAACAGTGTCAGACTTTATTTTTTGGGCTCCAAAATCACTGCAGATGGTGACTGCAGCCATGAAATTAAAAGACGCTTACTCCTTGGAAGGAAAGTTATGACCAACCTAGATAGCATATTCAGAAGCAGAGACATTAGTTTGTCAACAAAGGTCCGTCTAGTCAAGGCTATGGTTTTTCCAGTGGTCATGTATGGATGTGAGAGTTGGACTGTGAAGAAAGCTGAGCACCGTGCCGAAGAATTGATGCTTTTGAACTGTGGTGTTGGAGAAGACTCTTGAGAGTCTCTTGGACTTCAAGGAGATACAACCAGTCCATCCTAAAGGAGATCAGTCCTAGGTGTTTTTCGGAAGGACTGATGTTGAAGCTGAAACTCCAATACTTTGGCCACCTGATGGCTGACTCAAGAGCTGACTCATTTGAAAATACCCTGATGCTGGGAAAGATTGAGGGCAGGAGGCGAAGGGGATGACAGAGGATGAGATGGTTGGACGGCATCATCGACTCAATGAACATGGGTTTGGGTGGACTCTGGGAGTTGGTGATGGACAGGGAGGCATGGCCTGCTGTGGTTCATGGGATCGCAAAGAGTTGGACACGATTGTGTGACTGAACTGACTGATGGTCATTAAAAGCTCAAGAAGGTAAAATTTCAGAAGAGATCCAGTAGAAGTGAGGTGTAAAGAGGTGATTTTGTGATTATATACAAAGGTCATTCCAGGCAGTGGGAACAGCAGGATCTTAGACCACATGAGAATGTCAGCACTGGAATGCTCAAGGAAGAGCAAAGAGGCCAGTAAGGCTGTTAATTGCAGAACCAAGGGGGAAAGGAGTAGGAGATGAGCTTGGAGAGGATGGCAGGGGGGCACACAACAATGGAAGCATTTTGGCTTTACTCTGAGTGAGCTGGATGCTTTTTGGGCCACACCACATCGCATGTGGAACTTCCTTGCCCTGGAATCGAACCCATTACCCCTGAATTTGGAGGGTGGAGTCTGAATCACTGGACCACCAGGGATGTCCCCGAATGAGCTTAATGGAGGGTTTTGGAAGTTGGAAGATGTTGGAGGGTTTTAAATGGAGGGAGAGACATGATCTAACTTATGATTTCACAAGGTCTTTCTAGCTGCTGTGCTGAGTATAGATTTTGGAGGACAAGAGTAAGTCAGGGAGATCCTTTAGGAGGAAATGATAGTTCACTTTGTAAAGAATCCACTTGTAATGCAGGAGACCCCAGTTCAATTTCTGGGTTGGGAAGATCCGCTGGAGAAGGGATAGGCTACCCACTTCAGTATTCTGGGGCTTACCTTGTGGCCCAGCTGGTAAAGAATCCACCTGCAATGCGGGAGACCTGGGTTCAATCCCTAGGTTGGGAAGATCTCTTGGAGAAGGGAAAGACGACCCACTCCAGTATTCTGGCCTCTAGAATTCCATGGACTGTATAGTGATGATCACTACTTTAAGTGATGACCTGACTTTCACTTTCACTTTTCACTGCCATAATATAATGAAGAGGTGGTGGTGTGTTGGATCAGAGAAAATGAGAAACAAAAGTAGGATTCTGGATGTATGTTAAAGGTAGAGCTGACAGGATGCACTAAAGGATTGGATTTAGGGTAGGAGAAGAAAGAGAAGTGAGAAATGAAAGAATAGAGTTGCCATTAACTGAGATAGGGAAGATGGAGGGTGGATGGGATTGTATTTCTGTATAAGAAATACAGTTTGAGACATGTTAAGTTTTAGATGCCTATCATACAAGAAGGCATTGGGTTATCTGACTGGAGTTCAGCAAAGAGGTCTGAGCTGGACTTAGAAATTTGTGAAATCTCTGCATATAGGTGGTTTTTAAAGCCACAGACTAGCTGTGGTCACCAGGGAGAGGATGCAGCTGAGAGAAGAGGTGAAAGTGAACCTAAGTGATGATCTTCTGTAACTTACACCTAAATCCTCTGATATCTCCCAGAAATCCTTTATCAGGAGTTTCACAAAATTAATTCCTCATGTTTCCATCTTCCTGTAATTAATTCTTATTCCAACACAGCAGTTTTGTTTTCTACTGATTCAAAATATAAATTAATATTATTTTCTACATATTTGGTTTAATAGAATTCACAGGTAACCTAGGAACCTAATTCATACTTTTCAACAATGTTTCTGTGGGAACATATATTCTGAACTTCAAATAAGTGTCTTTCAAATTACCTCTGGAATTTATCCAGTTTTAATCTGGAAACTGCCTGTCGTTCCAATGCAGAAAAGAATATACATTTTTATCACATTTTATATATTTCCATTTGATCAAATATCCTTTATATTCATCAATAATACTTATAATACAAACAAAATATTTCTTTGAATTTTAATAGTATAATTACTATTAATATTTTTATTATAATTACTATTAATATTTTTGTTGTTTTTTCATTTTATTTTCCTTTGTCTGATGTACATTGAGTACTTTCTACTTCTGCTGATAAAATAATTTCTATTTTAAGTGATGACTACTAATTATTACATGTAATGGCAATACATCCACTTCCTTCCCTTATATGCCTTCTCTGATTAATGCCAGATCGGACTTGTTTGGTGCAATCTAGGGGCTGATGACTCCACTTCCTCTCCTGTCATTGGTTCTAGATTGCAATGACTGTGAGGAATAGGAAAAAGGGTGAGTAGCCATTGGGGTGGTGGAAATTGAATGAAGCAGCAGTAGAATTTGTTTTTTACTCTTTGTTCAATTTTCTGGAACCCCTCAAAGACACCACTTCATTTACTGTGGCTGATTTTTTTTTTTACAAAAGGACTAGATTGAATTGTTCCCTAGTCTTTATAGGGAAACCATTTTGTTTTTACAGCTTCTCTTCATGGTGCATTTCAGAGATTCCTTTTCTGATTGCTCTTGTGACATTTTGTATGGAATGGTCAAGCTAATCAAGAGGATCTCACAGGTTAGCTTTTTCCTGTTAATCAGAAGCATATTTTACCCCTATACTATCAGATTAATCTCTTTGAAAAACACTATGTTTCAGTATTTACGCGGCATGTTTCCAAATCACACCCTTTCAGTTACACTATTAACTGAGTTAATCTTTGGATAGGGTGAAATGTCATCAATTTCACCAGAGGATTTCACAATCTCTTTCATTTGTTTCAGTCCAATAGTTTTCCTCCTGACTGGGGTAAATGATCACTAGGTCCTGCAGTAAAATTCTTTGGCTTTATTGAACAGGAAGGCTTTGATTTCTATTTGCACTTCTAGTTCACTTTTTTTTTTTTTTTTTGGCCATTGCTCTTTTATATCTTCGGAAGTAATTGGAAAATATTGTACAAAAGTATTATCCTTTTGTAATAGAAAAAGAACATGACAGAGCATTTGAAAATCTGGAATGCAGCCCCATAAGTCAATGAGCAAATACTCTCTTTATGTTTCAGTTTAACAGGGGTTTGCTTTGCCTTCTCTACTCCGATTGCGTTGTAGGTTACATGAGATGATTCAGTCTCAGATTTGGAGAAGCCTTAAGGGGGTACTTTATTGTGATTTCTACAGTAAGATCCCCTTTTGGCTATCTTTAATTAGCTATTGTCTGCTTTTGCTTGAACATCTTCAAACATGAAAATTTCCATTCAGTTAATGGAAAGCAATAATTGTCATTATACATTATTTTGAAAAGTAGGGGGATATCAACCCAACATTGCTCCTCATAATGCCCTTGAATATGTTTGAGATGCCAGCCACTGGCTACATGCAAGATATTGTTGCCATTGATTGAAGGTCATCACAGGTGGTGACAACTTGGGGAAGATTTGAGTTCCTCTTTTCCCAAAGAAAGTTTCACTCTTTACCACTGGGAATCAGCACTTGTCAGCTTTCCTCACCCCATTATTTGGCACATTTATAATTTTCTGAATCTATGACATCACATGGAGATAGAAATGCCCCATCTAAGGGCAGGAATTGACAGGTGAGTAAAGAAAATTGCTGGTGACATTTTAAAGAAAGAGGAGAGTGAAAGGAGGAAGAAAAGAATAACAACGGAAGAGACAAAGAGGAAAAGACAGGAAAAGATGTTCAAAGGAAAAGGAGGGAAGGAAAATTAAAAAATAGAAAATTGAGAGCAAATTGCCTCTTAGATGCCAAGTTGGTCCCTTCCATTGGTATTGCAATGAGAAGTACATGGAGGTGTGGTTCTGTTTCACCCTCTAGCTTGAGTGGCCATGCCTCTCTGCTCAGATCTTCAAAAAACTTTCTTCCATGTTATTAAACTTTGGTATTTATGAATGTTCATTTCTTCTCCTTTTGAATAACGAGAAAGAAGCTGAGGGACCCTATCCATATTCTTCTCGGTATACCACTTTAAAGATGCGACCTTTTCATGTAGCATGAAAAGGAGGTACAGTAAAAACTGGTCACATTTTATGTGATAAGAATGATAAGGCATTTTTATCTAATGCTTAAGCTCTGGGAAATCCTGTACATTTTAGTGGTTCCACTGTTAGCCAGAATTACTAAATTCTACAGTCACTTTGTTATATAAGGAACTGGTTGTTTTTTGACAGAGTGTTGATAGGCATGTTACTGGTCATTTCTAAATAACTGACTACTTCTCTTTTCTGTGACTATTTGCGGTTGGAAGGGCTGCTACACATTTCCCATGGTTTACCTTTCTAGGCAAGTCTCAGGTAGGGAAGTTATCTCTTCTGGAGCAGAATCATTCATTTATATCTGAAGTCTTCTGGTATTACATTCATCCATTCACCCATCATCTATGTTTGTTACTTTCTCATTTGTTTTCAGAGACTGTTATTTTTTGATGTTCTAAGCTTGTTGAGATCTGTTCCTTACGTTTTATCAAATGATCCAACAAGAATAGTTTGCTGCTTTATAATGTAATATATATAAATTTAAATTAAAATTTAAAATATATAAAATAATATATAAAAAATAATCCTCTATTAGAAATGATAATTATGTAGATCAAACTCTTGAGCAAGTGTAAAGTTTGTGTGAGCTTAAAAATTACTGATTCTGATTCACTCATTTACTTCAATATATATTTACTGACTATGTGGCAGACACAGGAAAGAAGCAAAGATGCATAAGGTAATGTTTGTATGCTTAATGAATTTACAGGTTTGGTGGTATAGGGGTGCGAAAATCATTACTTATGAAATAATATAGCAAGGACTATTTAAAAATGAGTACAAGATTAACACTACCTTAGAGTAAACATTTTTCAATAGAAATGACAAGGAAACTGAGATCTGAATGATGAAGGATTTCCACGGATGCCTCTGAAGGTAAAGGGCTTTTCTGGAAGAAACACCATGGCCAAAAATTACAGAGGCAAGACAGAACAGGGTGTGTTTAGAGAAGCGCAAGTAGGGTGGTATAACCGAAGTGCTGGAGCACGCATAGATGAAACTTGACTTGCTGAAAACCAAAATGCTTCTCTTGTAAGTAGTGAGGAACCATTAGAGTAACGAAGATACATTGCTCTACCCAAGACAATGTCATTATTAGATCTGTGTTTTAAAAAGATAATAATTGACAGTTTCGAAGATGAAATGACTAGCAAGAGGAGAGGCAAATAGCTAGTTCATTCAGCTGCTATGAATGAGTGATGTTCAATATTGAATTAAGAAACAATGGCGATAGAAAGAGACGGATTCAAGAGATTTAGTAGACGGACTTTTACTCAACTAAATATAGGTAGTGGAAGTAGGGGGATGCCACTTGATTAGGAGGAGGGATAAAGGGTGGGAAAATGAAAACAGGGAATACACTTGGGCAGAGTTGAGGAAAGACAGAACTGAATTCAACCTTGATATATTGAGTTCACAGTTTTGATTGAATATCGAAATGGAGAAGGAAATGGCAACCCATTCCGGTATTCTTGCCTGGAGAATCCAGGACAGAGGAGCCTGGTGGGCTACAGTTCACAGGATCGCAAAGAGTCGGACACAACTGAGCGACTTCACTTACTCACTCACTCAGGAGCCAATAGTTCTATTATTGTTTCACGGCCAGCCCAATCTGTCTATTCACCTTCTCCATTCAGTTCAGTTCAGTCACTCAGTCATGTCCGACTCTTTGGGACCCCATGAATTGCAGCACGCCAGGCCTCCCTGTCCATCACCAACTCCCGGAGTTCACTCAAACTCATGTCCATTGAGTCGGTGATGCCATCCAGCCATCTCATCCTCTGTCGTCCCCTTCTCCTCCTGCCCCCAATCCCTCCCAGCATCAGAGTCTTTTCCAATGAGTCACTCTTCGCATGAGGTGGCCAAAGTACTGGAGTTTTAGCTTTAGCATCAGTCCTTCCAAAGAACACCGGGACTGATCTCCTTTAGGATGGACAGGTTGGATCTCCTTGCAGTGCAAGGGACTCTCAAGAGTCTTCTCCAACACCACAGTTCAAAAGCATCAATTCTTCGGCGCTCAGCTTTCTTCACAGTCCAACTCTCACATCCATACATGACCACTGGAAAAACCATTGCCTTGACTAGAAGGACCTTTGTTGGCAAAGTAATGTCTCTGCTTTTTAATATGCTATCTAGGTTGGTCATAACTTTTCTTCCAAGGAGTAAGCGTCTTTTAATTTCATGGGTGCAATCACCATCTGCAGTGATTTTGGAGCCCCCCAAAATAAAGTCTGACACTGTTTCCACTGTTTCCCCATCTATTTCCCATGAAGTGATGGGATCAGATACCATGATCTTAGTTTTCTGAATGTTGAGCTTTAAGCCAAACTTCTCCATTAGACCACCTCTAATCATTGCAAATAAAAGGAAATAATTTCTTTAAACTTATTTATCCCTATTTCTGGTCCTCTGTGGGCACAAATGGGAGGATCCCTTTCTCTGTTCCCATTCTGCTTTCTTGAAGGAAATCAGTTAGTTTTCCACTGTGTTGGGTTTCCCCTTCATCTCCATAAGGGAGTGCTATGGGCTGATTTTGTCCCTTCAAATTTCATAACTTGAAGTCCTAACTGCGCCCCCCCCCCCGAAACCCCACCATACCCCCAAAAGTGACTGTATTGGAGACAAGTCTTTTAAAAAGTAATTGAGGTTAAATAAGGTCATTAGGATGTGCTCTAATCCAACACAACTGGTGTCCTTTCAAGATGAGGTGATTAGGACACAGAAACACACAGAGGAAGACCATGTGAACACAGGTAAGGATAGAGACCCTCAGAAGAAACACCACCTTGATCTTGGACTTCTAGTCTCCAAAAGTGAAAAGTGTGAGGAAATAAAATTATTGCTTGAACCACCTAGTCCAAGATGTTTTTAGGGTAGCCTTAGCAAACTAACAGAAAGGGAGGACTAAGGAAGGGCTGAGGGTGCTTATGTGTTAATGAACTTGATATAAGCAGAGAGAATGAAGTGTGTGCCTATGAGATGTGGCAGAGAGGTACTCTCTTGAGCCTCTTTGAGAAGATCCTCTTATGCTGTGTGTGGGGCTGGCAATTCTATAGGGGTCACTCTAAGGGAATGAAGAGTGAGGTAAAATAAAAGAAAGATACGATTGAGTCCTCTCAGGAGAAATAAAGACTCTGTGTGGATGTAAAGTATTATGGTGACCTTATGTTACTGTATGTTAAGCACTGTATTTGACTAGGTCAGAAAGGCCAGGTTAAAAGAAAAAAAATTAGATACTCTTATGCTTTTATAGTTAATAGAAAGAAGTATTTTTGTCTTATTTAGAGTAGAATATAAGCTTCACACTTAGTTGACAGAGAAAGCTGAGCAGATGAAAGTATCTTCAGTAAATGTAA
This sequence comes from Ovis canadensis, assembly GCF_042477335.2. Lineage (NCBI taxonomy): Eukaryota > Metazoa > Chordata > Mammalia > Artiodactyla > Bovidae > Ovis > Ovis canadensis. The sequence continues at coordinate 131,162,116 of NC_091247.1, read as the reverse complement.
ATGTACATAGTAAATGTACATAGTAAATGATGCCCAGCTCTTTTTTCCCTCCCATGATCAGGTACTCATGTATATTCAGAACAAAAATTACCTGTGCAATAAAATATTCCAAGAATAATTAAGAAAGAACAGAATATATAATATATTGTCTTTACCCAAATCCAATTATCTCAAGATTGTCAGGCTACTTATAAGTTGTAGTACTCATACCACTCCCCAGTCTGATTGCAAAGTGGCCCTGCCCTCATCTATCAGGTGATGGATCTGAAAGATTGAGGTCAATGGCTTGGACTGGAGGACAAGACAGAGATTGTCGTAAGGAAGAAAATACAAAACCACAAACTCCTCAGGTGTACTGTAACCTAACATTTGAGCTGGAAGGTTATTATCTATCTGACTGTGTGCTTGGGGAATGAAGTGAAAAGGACGGATTAGTTTCCTCAAACAAGTCAGTGAGAGTTGGTTAAGAGGCAGGGTATTCACATTTCACAGAGTGGGATCTCTTGAGCATCTAGATTATTTCCAACATGGTCAGGTGCTTTCATAATAAGGAGAAGGTAAAGATGGGAATGGTTATTTTAAAATTTGAATGGCCCAAAGTCTTGGTCTTAGTCAAAAGTCTTAGTCAATTTGGGTTGGGGGGACTCAAACAACAAACATTTAGAGACTCACAGTTTTAGAGACTGAAAGTCCAAGATTAAGGTGTCAGTGTGATCAGGTTCTGGTGAAGACCCTCTCCCTGGTTCACAGACCGCTATCTTCCAGCTGTATCCTCATATGGCAAAGAAGAGGGATGCCTCTGCTCTCTTACTCTAAGGACACCGGTTCAATTTATAAGCATTCCATCTTCATGACCTAATTATTCCAAAAGGCCTCATCTGTAAATGCCATCATATAGGAGATACAGGTTTCAACATATGAATTTGGGGAGAATGGAAACATTCAGTCCATGGAAAGTCTTCACTAACTGGGACAACTGATAAAGTGGGTATCTGGTCAATCATTTGCTAAATGAAAATCTATTGATCTATTTCTCTTCTCTGTTCTGCAGCCATTCATGTGTATTGACTATTGACTATCCATTCCTCCCTGATGGGAGGGAGCACTATTTAAATATGGATATGACAGAATTCTGATGTTTTAAACATTTAACTTTAACTCAAAGAAGGGCATATATGCTCAAAAAAGCATTCTGTTCCCTTTCCCATTCATTCTTCTCCTTTTTTCCTGCTCCTCCTCCAACTTCAGCTCCATGCTTTTTCCTTTGACGCTATCAAAGATTGTAAGGTGCATTTAGCTTAATCATCTGGATTCAGCATTATTCATCTAGCTAACATAGATTGATGAGAAGGTGTTCTCTTTTTCTTTCTAGGCCATTTCCAATAACTCAGCCTATTGCACCATATTTCCTGACAAACCCCACAGTGACAAAAACAACAACAAAAAAATCAGCCAAGAGTTTAAATTTTGTATTTATGGCTTGCCTTCAGAATTGGTTTTGAGCCCTGTGCTCACTTCCATCTCTTCCTGGAAGCCAGTTATTTTACTAGAATGTAACTGCAAATAAGTATATGCAAGGAAAGAAAGTTATGAAAGGGTTAGAAATATATACATACACCTAAAAGAAGCAGGAGATGAGAGTAAATCTAGTTGCTGTTGAGACCCAGAGGTATGTGTAGGCAACATCTAGACATTGTATTACTCTGACTGTTTTAATTACTGGAGAGTGGTAACTCCCTATTTCCTTAGAGGGAATAGGAGCTGGTGGCTCCTTGTTCATCTAAGAACTCAATTCATTCTGGGGAGTATGGAGGAACTGCCTGCTATTGGTCTTCTGTGGGCACTGGAAAGCATGTCTGACAATGACTTTAGAGCTTGTTTCTGAGAATAGATGCCCTGATCAGTACACTTTAGAACACTAGAAAAAAAGAAACCAATATCTATGAAGCTTTCATATCCAGGCTCTGTGCAAGATTTTTTTCACATTATCTTATCCTCATAATAATACTTAAAAATATACTGTAAAGATTGAATCATATTTTGCCTTTTATGTAGGGCAAAATGGTAATTTTACTTTTATATAATCATCGTTTTTAATCATATAAACACACCAGCACACAACACACCTGTCCTGTTCCCTGTCTCATCCCCCAGCCCCCCGCTCAAGTTTCCCACTCCATGTGCCTGATGCCAAGCTGGTTCAGTCGTGTCCAACTCTGTGCGACCCTATGGACTGCAGCCCTCCAGGCTCCTCTGTCCGCGGGGATTCTGCAGGCGAGAATACTGGAGTGGGTTGTCTGCCCTCCTCCAGGGGATTCTTCCCAAGCCAGGGAAGGAACCCACATCTCTGACGTCTATTGGCAGGTAGGTTCTTTACCACTCATGCCACCTGGGAAGTCCTTCCCACTCCAGAGCAGAAAGCAATTGATCTCAAACGTCAAAGAGCAGTGCTTGTTAGAAAACAGATTGTCGGTCTCCAACCTCAGAGACTCTTGTTATGTCTGGGATGGGACCGGAGATGTTGAATTTCTCACAAATAGCCAGGTGATGCTGGTGCTTCTGTCTGACGCAGGATCACACCTTGGGAACTACGGGTATAGAGGAATGACCTCCTTAAAGATGCACCTTTCAATTTGCCTTTTTTTTTTTTTTTTGCCCTGCTTTGGGCTCCAAAACAATATTAGAAATCTAGATTTCCTTTAAACATATTTTCCAAACCTGATGCTGTCGTTTTCACTTACTCTCAACTCAACATTTCCTTGTATAGAATGCATAGAACAGAAACTGGATCACCTTAGTTTCTAAAGACCATAAAGTTTTTCCATGTATAAGTACAAAATTCCAGAAAAAAACCTTGATAGATTAAGTGATACCAAAAGTCTAAAATTCAACATGTTCCAAGTTGAGGGAAGGGCAAAAGAACAAATAAAATTTGGTGAGTGAGATAACACAGTGGAGATTCACGCATCCAGTTTGAGCCTGTACTAGAAGTCATCCCTTCAAGTCTTTTTCTACCACCGAGATGCTATGAGCCAAAAAACACTGAGAAAAATCAGCCAGGGATAGATTATCTCTACATTATAGATAAGGAAACAGATTCAGAAAAGTAAAATGATTTTCCCATGGCTGGTCCATGGAAGAACCCCAGTTAGGGGATGTTAAAAGATAAATTGAGGCATTTAAAAAATGTTCCATTTATTTGAGCAAAAATTGATTCCAATTTGGCAGTGCCAATCTACAAGTGGTTAGGAGTGCTCGGCCTACAAGAACCAGAGGAAAGTCTTTCACAGACAAAGTACAAAATCTAGAAAGGAAATTATTTGATTGGCTGCAGCTTAAAGCTCTGGTTGGCTGTTTGTGATTGGGTGCCCTTAGCATTTTGATTTTATAACCTTGAGGCATCTGCAGGCTTGGATTTGGTTTGCTTCCATAAGCTACCATGGCATTAGAGCTACCTCAGTCTATTGATCTCCCTGTTTAATTTAACAGAAAAAAGAAAGTGAAGTCGCTCAGTCGTGTCTGACTCTTTGTGACCCCATGGGCTATGGCCTGCCAGGCTCCTCCATTCATGGGATTTTCCAGGCAAGAATACTGGAGTGGGTTGCCGTTTCCTTCTCCAGGGGATCTTCCCAACTCAGGGATCAAAGCCAGGTCTCCTACACTGCAGTTAGTCTCTTTATTGTCTGAGCCGCCAGGGAAGCCCCTAACTTAACAGGATTCAGGGAAAACATCAGGGTGGTGCCAGAGGGGGAACAGAGTGTAGGAAATGGGAACACAGTGTGCATTTTGGGTCAGGATAGAGGAGGAAATTCTTTTCCTCTAACTTCCTCTCTCTTTTACCTGTATTTCAATAGATACATTGGGAAGAAATAGAAAATGTTATTCTCATCTTGATTCATCAAAAAAAAAGAAAAAAACTCTCTAAAGTTTGGCATGAACAGCCCAGCTACTCATCAGATGCTCTGTTTACTGCTAAACACTTTGCTTTCAGTTGCCCAGTCATATCTGACTCTTTGCGACCCCACAGACGGCAGCACAGGGCACTTCCACGTCCTTCACCCTCTCCTGGAGTTTGCTCACACACGTGTGATGCCATCCAGTTCAGCAACACCACTACCTTTGTTAGAAGCACCAACAGCATCTTCCTGTGGTGCTCTTCTGGACTCTCCCAAGGACTTAAGAAGTTTGTTTTCCTTTCTTTGTTTCCCTGTGTCCTTGCACTTATCTCTCCTCCTTTCTTCCTTTATCGCATCCGTTCTGTTTGCTCCTGCCTTTATCACACCAAATTTTTTTTTCTGCCTAATTTGCTTTAACCCACTCAGCTCCATTCCCTGTGTGGTTTTTATTTCAATGAATGTGAAATGTTTCTTCATTTATCAGGACTTTTCCTAAATGTTTTCATGCTTTTTGTTCTGAATTGAAGATGGTGGTAACTGGCTTTGTTCATCTTAAACAGCTCCCTGAGAATGCCAAAGATATTAATAATACTTAGCATTTGCAAAGAACAAAGTGTCTGGAGAAATGTGTTAGTAAATAAATACTTATTCTTTAAAATATAAAATGATCCCATTATTCCCTCTTAAAAGAATTGCCCGGTATAAACTGGACAAGTCACTTTACATTTGTGAATTTTAGCTTCCTCATCCCTGGGTCCAGAAGATCCTCTGGAGAAGGAAATGGCAACCCTCTCCAGTATTCTTGCCTGGGAAATCCCATGGACAGAGAAGCTTGGCAGGCTACAGTCCATGGGGTCAGAAAGAGTTGGATACAACTGAAGCAACTTAGCTTGTACCTATGAAAGGGTGATAATGATATCCTCTCACAAAGTTATTATGAGGACAAAATAAAAAGTATGCCTCAACTGTCTATTATTATTATCCTCCAAACTACCAGAATAGCATTAGCCCAATCATTCATTTACTCAAGGATGTGTGCTAGTCACCATAAAAAGAACAGTGAGCAAGACCTCATGGAATTTATAGTCTATCAGAGAAGACAAATAATTATAAAAAATAAAAAACTGTAATAAGCACAACAAAAGAAAACGCACTGTGCAAATGTACAGTGAAGGGAAAGGACATTGTGCCATGAAACTGTACAGTGGGAGGACCTGAACTTGGCTGAAAGGGGATGGATTAGATACGGCTTCTCCGCTGAAGAGACATCTAAGCTCAGGTCCAGAACATGAATATGGTATTAATCAGACAGTAAATGGGGAAGAGAGGGTTCCAGACAGAAGGAACAGCATGTGCAGAGGCCTAGATGCTACTGGAGAGAAGTCGTCATATTAAAGGAATTCCTGAAAAGCCCAGAAGTTAGAAAACCAGGGGGAAAAGGGTCATGAGATAAAGTTGCAGAAGTGGGTGGAAGCAAACCCCCCCGGGGTCTCACTGACCACAGGAAGGAGTTTTTTCCTTTCTCCCCAAAGCATTTGGTGGACTTTGAAAGGATCTAAGCTGGGAAATAACAGACTTTTTCTCTTGAATGGACTGGAGAGATATAAGAATGGAAGAGGGTTACCTGTTAGCTGAGGCTTCTGGAATTGCTTAAATAAGATAACAGCGGCTTGGATCACAGACTTTGGAGAGAGTGGGAATCGAGTTTTAAAATACTTAACAGACCTGTTAGTTTGGGGAAGCTTTATAAGACGCGAAGATCAGGCTGATTACTGTGCTTTCCAGTTGTCCAGAGTACTTGGCTGCGGTGGTGCTGTTGACTCTAAGAGGGAGCATATTGAAGGGGAAGTTCATTTGTTCTGGCTTGGATACTGACTTTGAGATGTCTGTAAACATACACATAAAGATGTCTGATGAACAAGTGGTTCAATATATAGATCTGAACTGGAAAAAAAGATGAGAGTTGATGTTTTTAAAGGATACTGAAACATAGGAGTAAACGAGATACCCAGGGGAGGACGTACACAGCAAACCAGCTAGACCAAAATGATGGTGTATCCAGTGCATAGATACTTGGGTATGAATAGAGCAGTGAAGATGGAGGCTGTGCAAGTGGCCAGGGTGGATGGGTGAATGTGTCGTTATTGATAGAGCCATTTTCACTTTAAAGCTGTAGTTTCTAAGATTACCAGAATCCCTCAGGTAGTTTACTTATGGTGGAGCTAAAAAACAGCCTGGAAGGACCCAGACTTTGAGCACACTTAATTCTTAGATAAGCTGGGGAGAGGAAAACACAACCCTTTCACATTCCCCTTCCCCATCACTATATGTATCATGTAAATGTGAACCTTTAAAATACATTTTCCAGGGAATTGCCCAGCAGTCCAGTGGTTAGGACTCAGACTTCTCCCTTCTGGAGCTCCAGGTTTGAACCCTGGTGGAGGAACGGTAAGCCACGTAGTGCAGCCAAAAAAATAAACTAAAAACATAAAATACATTTTCATATCAAATTTACCACTCTATTTAAAAGCAGAAAAGTATTCTTAAATGTAGCCAATAATTGTTTGTTTAGATATAGAAAATCATATATATTTTTTGTTGATTACAAAGGGAAACTTTGTTGATTAGATAATCATCCAGGTTTTAGTCCCACTGAAAATATTTGAATATTAAAGTAGAGAATACCTACACTGATACCTCAAGAAAATTTAATTATGACCTTCATGCTTTTTATATTATTGTCTGTGACTCGAGACAATAAAGGACAATAACAAATGTAAAAATCCACCCATCTATCCATTCAACCAAGCAATATAATACAATAGTTAACAGCATATCTGTCTGTGGCTTAGACAATCAGTCGTGTCTGACTCTTTGCAACCCCATGGACTGTAGCCTGCCAGGCTCCTCTGTCCATGGGATTCTCCTGGCAAGAATACTGAAGTGGGAAGATCTGGGGGATCTTCCTGACCTGGGGATCGAACCTGCATCTCATATGACTTCTGCATTGGCAAGCAGAGTTTTTTTTTACCACTAGCGCTACCTGGGAAGCCCAAGTTAATAGCATAGTCTCAGATAACTAGTCTCTCTGGGTTCAAATCCCAGTTCCGTTATTCACAAGCTGTGTGTGCTTGGGAAGGTGCCCATATTTCCGTTTCCATATTATGAAGTGGATGCAGCAATAATTTCTATCTCACGGGGTTTTGTAAGAATTAAATGAGTTAAATATCTGTAAAACATTTAGGATGAAGCCTGGCTTATACTAAGTGGTTTATATATTATTAGTACAGATAAAGACCCAGGAATGAGAGACATGATTTTGCCCTTAAGGAGTTTTACAGTCTAGTGGACATTGGGTTAGGAAGATCCCCTGGAGGAGGAAATGGCAATCCTCTCCAGTATTCTTGCCTGGGAAATTCCATGGACAGAGGACACAACTGAGCAACCAAACAACAATAGCATCAACAATGCATATCTCAATTTATCTGAATCTTTTATCACCTTTACAGACTCAATATGTTGGAGCTCTTTCTTCAAGTGAGTTGTGGGAGAAGAGTCTCATAAAAATAACATATATTTTATAATCTCAAAGAATAAAATTTAGTGGATTTTTTGGTCCCAGGTTTACATAAATAGGAATTGAAGTTTGGAATGAAAGGACTTGCCAGTCTCACAACTGGTGCTACAAGAATGACTTGAATTCCAGTCTCTGATTATGTATGTTTTTTGGGCTTTCATTACATACATCGTGGCTCTGAAACACGATGAAATCATCTGATTTGGGCACAGAATCTCTGAGATCTTTTTCCTCAAAACAGTATTAGAAAATTGTATACTTTGGTTTTAGAAACTCCAGCATACCAAGATTATGCATAAAAAGTATAAATAGGCTCTCTGAATTGTTTTCTCTGGCTTTGCAATGTTAAAACACATCATTCACATTCTGGTAGAGTTAAAACATCTTTCTGAGTCTCTTTATGCAGTGAGCTTCCTCAACTAGGATGCCAAGGCATTTCACAGGGACGTCAAGGGAAAAGTTAGCCCTGGAGCAGAGCGGCTGAAGTTACTACTTAGGATTTACAGCCAAGGACAATTGTCCAAATCCAAAGGCAAGCTCAAGCGGCAGGGAGTGGGGCAGGTTGGGGTTAATCACAGAATAGGCTGGGTGCTGGAAAGCCAGAATTCTACTGCCATGAAAGATCAGTTCAAGGGCACCCAAGGTCAAAGAGTCAGAGTAAAGATAAGGCCACAGTGAGTGAGAAAATAAAAGGTGGGTGAGGGGTCAGGTAGGGCAATCAGAAGGACAGATCTGTATCAGGGAAACTCGATCCCTGAAACGGCTTCCTGTTCCTACTTCTGAGGCTTTCTTCAACAATGGTCTGGCAGGGCTCTGTCTCAGCAGGGCTGATCTAGACTGCACAGGTGAGAACCAGCTATGGATCACTGGCTGAACTGAGGGAGGCTAGGGGGAGGGTTAGTCCAGCTCTGGTGAGTCATTAACACAGAGAGATGGTAGCAAAGCCCCTTCAGTTACATGGGAAGCCAGTCTCAGAAGCATGCATATACTGCTGAAGATTTGTTCTTGGCGAAAACATCATTATTCTACTTCAAAGGAAATGCCTTTAAAAAGTGTTCATGGGACTTTCCTGGTGGTCAGTGGTTAAGACTCCATATTCCCTATGCAAGGGGCATGGGTTCAATATCTGGTCAAGGAACTAAGATCCTGCATGCCACCTGGCACAGCCAAAAAGAAGTTTATTTTCCAAAAAGTTTCATAGTAGTCAAATAGTAGTCAATAGTGGCTCAATAGTGGCTCATAGTAGTCAATAGTGGCTTTCAGTGTGGGGGTTGTGTGAAGTGAATCAGAAAAATATACATCGCATTGTCCTTGAAAAGTGTATAGATCTGGGGGTGGGGGTGGGGAAGGGAGACAAAGCCTTCTAAAATCTTTTGAAAAGCCCAAATATTTGTATTTCTTTACCACAGCCCAACTGTAAACAAGTTTGATATGTTGGGGAAAAAGTAGGTTTGAGCTTATTACCCTGAATTATGAAAGAGCTAAGGATGACAAGAACCCTCAGACAGTGATGAAAACGTGCCTGCCACTCCTCTGACCACCATATATGTGCTCATTTAATCCTTTCAGCAATCCTTTTGGTCCTATTATTAGCATTATTTTACCTTAAAGGTAATTAAAATATAGGAAAATTAAATGACATGCCCAAGATCACATAGTTACAGAATCCTGCAGAAGATGGATGAGGTAAAATATAATCCCATCTCTGCTCTTCTTTCTCTGTGGTCATGCCAGGGAGGCAGGGCATTTTGGAGGACTGTGATTCCACATTTGTGCTTCTGTGTGGCTAGAGGCTCTATTTTCTGTCCTGTAGTTAGCTTAAAATTTGGGTTTACTTCATGGCTAAAATAGTGATGATTGTGCCATTGTGCTGCAAGCAGTGAAATACTGCAAACCTTTTAAGCTTTAGTGTTGTAAATGCAGATACATATGTATCAGACAGAATGATCGCTGCTATTATTTTGCTCCAAACTTTCTGCCCACACTGTTACTGGGTTAGAGAAAGGGTTTAGAAGAGGGGCTGGATTCAGATAGCTGGGCTTAATTCCTTGCCGAACTTACTAGTGATGAAACTTGGAAAATTATTTATCCAGAAGGAGCTGGTGTTCCGTTTCTCCAGAGTGGGGCTAATAATAGTCCTAACCTTTCAGGCTCGTGAGGGGCCTTAAACATGACACATGCTACATGCTTTGCGCAGTGCCAGGCACTTAGTAAGTGCTCACTGCACACTGGTTATTTGGGTGAGTTGTTATTACTCTGAAGATGAAACCAGAGGAAATCAGGGAGGAAAGGATCTTTCAACTTCATCATATCTCTGGCTCTCTTCCCTCTTTAAAATTCTACTCAAGATGCAGTTAGCACTTCAGTGCTGTTAGGATGGGAAAGGACACTATAACCTTTCTCTCTTGTTTTCCTGTCTTAAAACACGGACAGTTTCTTACTGGATTAATGGGATCACTGATCCAGGAGAGAAGAGAGGATGAAAAGACGAGACAGACAGGCGGTGGGAACGATGATTCAAGAAAGATAAGACGTTTGCGGGGAAGGGAAGCTGACTAGGAAAGACTGGGGAAAGAGCGATGGTTAACTAACACCTTGTTTTAGAAACTTACAGGAGCTGGCAGTGGTATTGCGTATGGAATGTGATGCTGGATAATTTTATAATTTTATAGAGATGAATCTACTTTATCATTTACATCAGGGAATCAAACTTCCTGAACAGGGTTTACTAGAAACTTACTTTATACTGACTTCATTATGAAACACATATTTTAAGATGTTTCCACACAGGTAATTATTTTTATGGAATGCTATTAACTGGTATGTTCCCTTCATTTTTCTCACCAATATTGGCAATATCAAGAAAATAGAAAAAGTATATTAAGATACCTACTAGAAAACACTGTGTCAAAAGAAGTTATCTATACACTAGTAATACCCTATTAGAAAATATAAAAATGTCTCATTCAAGAATTAAAATGACATAAATAGTTTCCATAAGACTTTTGTGGAGAAAACACCAAACGTTTACTGAAAGATATAATAAAAGACCCAAATAAATAGACGGTTTCACCATTGAAGGATTGAGGAATACTCAATGTTTTTAAACATCAGTTCTCCTCCAAATAATCTACAAATTCAAAATAAGCCTAATCAAAACATAAAAATGATTTAAAAATGAAATTTAAGAGGATGATCCTAATATTTTATAAGGGAAAATGTGCAAGAATAGCTAAGCCAATTTTGAAAAGGGCTCTCCAATAGCACTTGCTAGAAAATAAAATAAAGTTATATTCATTGAAACAATGTGTTGTTGGTGCAGAAATAGATAAGTAAGTCAACGAAAAAGAATAGAGGTTAAAAACATCTATTATCTTATATACAAATTTGGTACATTATGGCTCTGATGCTTAGGTCAGAGTTGAAAGGATAAGTTATTCAATAAATTGCTTCTCCATTTAGAGAAAGCTCAGAAATTTATCTCATAACATAAACTCAGTTAGATTAAAGACATCAGCACTATATTGCTATATTTAAAAGGGATAACCAACAAGGACCTACTGTACAGCACAGGGAACTCTGCTCACTGTCATGTGGCAGCCTGGATGGCAGGGGAGTTCGGAGGAGGATGGATAATGTGCATGTATGGCTGACTCTTTGCTGTCCACCTGAAACTGTCACAACACTATTAATTGACTATGGTTCAACACAAAATAATAAGTTAAAAAAAAAGAAGACATTGGTACTTTATGTAACAAAAGTGAAGTCGCTCAGTCGTGTCCGACTCTTTGTGACCCCATGGACACCAGGCTCCTCCGTCCATGGGATTTTCTAGGCAAGAATACTGGAGTGGGTTGCCATTTCCTTATCCAGAGAATCTTCCTGACCCAGGGATCAAACCCAGGTCTCCCGCATTGTAGACAGACGCTTTACCGTCTGAGCTGCCAGGGAAATCAATGTACCAAAAGAAAATTCTTAACTGTAGGGAAAACATTCATAAAAGCAAAATCCATAAAGGAAAATACTGACAAATTTCATTAATCATGACTTATAAACCCTTGAACCACAAAGTTCAATGAAAAGTTAGAAAAAAACTAGTAAATTGGAAGAAAATATTTGCAACACATGTAACAGACTGAGGGTTCATATTAGAAATATATGTTTATAAGAAAAATAAATGACAAAAAAAGAGGGAGGGAACTTTGAGAAGAAAATTCATAGAAGTAGACATACAAATGCCAATAAAGTCATGTAAAGATGTTTGACCTCAGGAAGTAAAAATTAAGATAATGGGCCATTAAAAAAAAAAAATCAACTTGGGGGCTTCCTTGGTGGCTCAGAGGTAAAGAATCCACCTGCCAATTCAGGAGACAGGGTTTGATTCCTGATCTGGGAAGATTCACATGCAATGGGGCAACTAAATCCCTGCGCCACAACCACCAAGCCTACACTCCAGAGCCCGGAACGACAACGACTAAGCCCCCGTGCCCTGGACCCTGTGCTCCACGAGAGAAGCCGCCACGATGGGAAGCCTGAGCCCCACAACCAGACAGTCGCTCCTGCTCTGTGTCTGCACAGCAAAGCTCATGCAGCGGTGAAGACCACAGCCCAACCGAAAAATTAATAAATAAAAAATTTAATTAAAAAAAATCAGCTCGGGAAAAAATGAAACAATTGATGCTATCAAATACTGATAAGGCCGTTGTTTGACATATTCTTATACACTATTGTTTGTAGTGATAATTATCACAGCTGACAAGAAAGATGATTTGTTGTCATCTGTCAAAGCTAAACAAATACATTCCCACTGACACACAATTTCACCCTTTGCTCTCTACCTTGGAGAAACATTTGCAAATGTACAGAAAGAGGAACATACAAGAATGTTCACTACTGTGTTATTTGTAATAGTGAAAAAATCAGAAAAAAATTCTACACTTCTATTGGATTAAAAATGTTGAAATGAACAGTAGTATTTTCCTACTATGGAATTTTAAGCAGTTAAAAGTGATGAGTTTATTGTATTTGCAGTAACATGTTCAGATCTCTAAGCCCATTTATTAAGTGAGTGACCCAATTGGCTAAATAATGAGTAGAGTAGCATACCATTTATTATAAACAAAATACTTGGCATTGTCAGTCCTCTGATTTCAGCATTCTTAGAGGTGATGTTGCCACGCTGTGGTTGATTTTGCATTTCTCTGATAACTACTGATGATGAACACCTGTTTATAGGCCTTTTGAATATCTTCTTTTTTAAAGAGACGATCAAGTCATCTGCTTATTTTGAACTTCTACAAAAGAAATTCTTCTATAGAAGTTTTTGATTGTAGAATTGATCCATAGTTCTTCCTCCAGAAAGTCTTTTGTCAATTATATGTAATTACGAAATCTTCTCCCAATCTATAACTTGACTTGTTACCCTCATAATGTTAGCAAGAATGTAATTAACTGAAACTCTCATACGTTGCTAGTGGAGTTGTAAATTTGTATGACACCTTGGAAACTGTTTTGGCAGAATTCATAAAGCTAAACGTATGTGTACTTATGATCAAGTGGTTCCACTCTTGGGTGTATGAATGGAACACAGATGAGATCTAATATCGGCTAAAAGACATAAAGACATGTGCCAGTAGTTATACACTTATAATGCTTTAAAAGCTCTAAACTGGAATCAACTCAAATGTCCCCCAACAGTAGTAGACTGGAGAATAAATTGTGGTATATTTGTACAACAAAATAGTACATAGCAACAATAAAGAACAAATAGCTACCATGAGCAAAAATATACATAGTCTCATGGATCTATTAAGGGAAAAAGAGTAAGCACAAAGTATACATATTTTTTAAAATTAATTTATTTATTTTAATCAGAGGCTAATTACTTTATAATACTGTGGTGGTCTTTGCCATACATTGACACGAATCAGCCATGGATGTAAACATGTCTCCCACCCTGAACCCCCATCCCACCTCCCTCCCCATTCCATCCCTCGGGATGGTCCCAGTGCACCAGCTTTGAGTGTCCTGTTTCATGCATCAAACTTGGGCTGGTGATCTATTTCTCATAGGGTAATATACATGTTTCAGTGCTATGCTCTGAAATCATCCCACCCTCGCCTTCTCCCACAGAGTCCAAAAGTCTGTTCTTTCTATCTGTGTCTCTTTTGCTGTCTCATACATAAGGTCATCATTACCATCTTCCGAAATTCCATATATATGCATTAATGTACTGTATTGGTGCTTTTCTTTCTGACTTACTTCACTCTGTACAGATACAGGTCCCAAGATACAGGTCCCAAGATCCAGTTTCATCCACCTCATTAGAACTGATTCAAATGCATTCTGATGATTCCATTTACATGAATTTCAAAATCAGGCCACACTATCTGTGATGATGGAAGTAAGACAAGTGGTTACTTTTGAGGAGTTATTGATCAGAAAGGGACAAGGGACATTTTGGAGATCTAGAAATATTCCTATATGGGTATATATATATATATATATATATATGTAAAAATCTGGCAAGATGTGCACTAAAGATTTGTGCAATGTATTCTGTATAACTCATACTTTATTAAAAAGTTTTTAACATTTTAGAAAAACCCCATGAGATAGACATTATTATTATCCACATCGTACAGATGGTGTATTTTTTTTTGCTCTCTGCTGGAGTTTATGGGAAGACCTACTGTCAGGCTCTAATAATATACACCCAATAGTACAGTCCAGATAGCCCAAAGAAGTTTTTTTTCAGTTCCTCAGGATGCACACTGATGGAAGGCTCCTTGGCAGTCTGCCCTAGGGGCACGTAGGGCAGGCATACCTCTGCCCCTTCCCAGGCCTTTCTCTATGAGACTGAGCTCTTCTAAGCCTCCAGACACCCACAAAAGCTTTTTCTCTCTTTGGGTTTAGGTCAACCTGGCCTCCCATCTGTGGGTCAGAGAATGAGGGGTTAATAATACAGGAATTCTCTGAGGTCTACACACATGCCAGGCTCCTTACCACTTTGAGGCAAAAGAAGCTACTGAAAGGTTTTCTGAACTGTTTAAAACATTCTTTCTCATTCTGTAGTTATTGTGTTTTATTGTTTATATTCTAATTGTTTGAAAACCCATAATTCCAAACAGCAGTGATGAGGGGGTTCTTCAGGGCTAAGAGTTGGATCTGACTGGAAGCACAACTAACCTATGGTAATAGAAGTGAGAATCGTGGCTGCATGTGGGGTCAGTGGACGTTATCTTGGAAGGAACACGAGAGAGTCTTCTGGACTGTGGAAAGCTTCAAGATACTCGTTGGTATAGTGACTTCACAGGTGTCAAAATTCACTCAGCTGAATCCTTACAATTTTTTTTTTTGTATATCTGACCTACTTGTAAAAATAAACTTTAATTATAAAACAAAGCAAAACAAACAAACAAAAAACCCAAAAGTGGTAATAAAGTAATACATACTATTGTAATAATGTCATGAAAATTATAGAAAGACCTGGAATGATAAAAATCAAACTCTTAACAAGTTACTTATGGAGGGATTAGGGAGAGAGAGAGGTAATGAGAGTGTGGTCAGTAGTTAAAGGGATCTCATTCTCCTCCTAGTATGTGCTTTTATTTAAGATGAAAGAGAAAATGCTATGTAAATACATCAGACATGTGGACTGTGCACTGCCATCAGGCACTGAGGGTTTCTGGATCCTTTCTGCTGTTTAATGTTCAATCACTTTAAAAGAACCACCGGCACAAAAACTTATATCTGGAACAATTCTCAGAGTACAATCTAATTCTTAGGTATTTTCTCATAACTTCACCCCTTGTGCTGACTTTGTCTTTGTTTTGATACAGGTCCCAAGATACAAGTTGGGCATATTTTCTTTTTTTAAAACAAACTTTTTATTTTGCTTTGAGGTACAGTCGATTAACAGTGTTGTGATAGTTTCAGGTGAACAGCTAAGGGACTCAGCCATACATATACATGGATCCATTCTCCCCCAAACTCTCTTCCCACCCAGGCTGCCACATATCATTGAAGCTGGGCATATTTTCACTAAAACATGTGACATTCTGTCATAGGAGGTAACCCCCGTCACAGTCAGTTCTCATTCAACCTTGGGGAGAGGTAGAAATAGAGACCTTCTCTGCTCTGGCCTTCTATTTTTGTACTTGATAGTCAGCATTGATCAAACTACCACACAATTGCACTCATCTCACAGGCTAGTAAAGTAATGCTCAAAATTCTCCAAGCCAGGCTTCAGCAATATATGAACCGTGAACTTCCAAATATTCAAGCTGGTTTTAGGAAAGGCAGAGGAACCAGAGATCAAATTGCCAACAGCTGCTGGATCATTGAAAAAGCAAGAGAGTTCCAGAAAAATATCTATTTCTGCTTTATTGACTATGCCAAAGCCTTTGACTGTGTGGATCACAATAAACTGTAGAAAATTCTGAAAAAGATGGGAATACCAGACCACCTGACTGGCCTCTTGAGAAACCCGTATGGAACAACAGACTGGTTCCAAATAGGAAAAGGAGTACGTCAAGGCTGTATATTGTCACCCTGCTTTTTAACGTCTATGCAGAGTACATCATGAGACAGGCTGGGCTGGAAGAAGTACAAGCTGAAATCAAGATTGCTGGGAGAAATACCAATAACCTCAGATATGCAGATGACACCATCCTTATGGCAGAAAGTGAAGAGGAACTAAAAAGCCTCTTGATGAAAGTGAAAGAGGAGAGTGAAAAAGTTGGCTTAAAATTCAACATTCAGAAAACAAAGATCATGGCATCTGGTCCCATTACTTCATGGGAAATAGATGGGGAAACAGTGGAAACAGTGTCAGACTTTATTTTGGGGGGCTCCAAAATCACTGCAGATGGTGACTGCAGCCATGAAATTAAAAGACACTTACTCCTTGGAAGAAAAGTTATGACCAACCTAGACAGCATATTCAAAAGCAGAGACATTATTTTGCCAACAAAGATCTGTCTAGTCAAGGCTATGGTTTTTCCAGTGGTCATGTATGGATGTGAGAGTTGGACTATAAAGAAAGCTGAGTGCCGAAGAATTGATGCTTTTGAACTATGGTGTTGGAGAAGACTCTTGAGAGTCCCTTGGACTGCAAGGAGGTCCAACCAGTCCATTCTGAAGGAGATCAGTCCTGGGTGTTCATTGGAAGGACTGATGCTAAAGCTGAAACTCCAATACTTTGGCCACCTCATGCAAAGAGTTGACTCATTGGAAAAGACCCTGATGCTGGGAGGGATTGGGGGCAGGAGGAGAAGGGGACGACAGAGGATGAGATGGCTGGATGGTATCACTGACTCAATGGACATGAGTTTGAGTAAACTCCAGGAGCTGGTGATGGACAGGGAGGCTTGGCATGCTGCGATTCATGGGGTTGCAAAGAGTTGGACACAACTGAGTGACTGAACTGAACTGAACTGAGTCAGCATTGAACTGATTGAATGAAAATACCTGTTTCAATATTTTAAAGTTAAAATTCAGGGAAAAAATATTTTTACATGATCAAACTAGTATTTGTAAATTTTTCCAAAGGCTGTTTTTTTTAAAATAAAAATAACTTTTAGAGACAATAGGATTCCTATTTACAGGTTCTGCACTTGTGAAAATTAATTATGGTTTATAGCAGAGAGTTGGGCTGTGAGTTCTTTAAACCACCTTGAGATTGAATTGGAGAATTAGGGTGAGGGTTTAGATCAATATTAGGGTGATTTTTTTTTTATTGCATTGTCTGAAATTTCCATAAAATAGATTTTAAACATATATTTAAAATCTGGAATAGTTCTTGTATCTGATGTCTTTCCTACATCAGGACAGTCATCAGACAACGTGCCCTGAGTTTGGAGTCAGAAAAATCTCATCATGATAGGTACGGAAATAACTACATTAACTAGATGTTTTCCAGGTTTCCTCTTCTCTGTGCATAAGAAAATGCTCATTAGTGCCCAGAGCATTTCACTGTGTGAGTAATAACATTATCGGAAACGCAACTCAGCGCTCTTCCTCTGAGTGCGCTCGTGGGGCTTTGGGGTCAGGTTTTCCAGCCTGTGATCTCAGGGCCACCGAGCTGGAATGACAGGACCTGATCTGAACATTGCCTCTCATGGTCTTTCTCCTTCCTCTCTTACGTTTTATCTTCTCTCTTTACCTTTTCCTACTTGTTTACTTCCTCCCCCCCGCTTACATAGACTAATCTTCAGAGCAGTTTTAGGTTCACAGTAAAATTCAGCAGAAAGTACGGAGTTTCTATGCACTCCCTGCCCTGCACATGTGCAGGCTCTCCCATTATCAACATTCCCACCAGAGTAATCCACTTGTGACCATCAATGAAGCTACACGGACACATCGTATTCACTCAGAGTCCACAGTCTACACTGAGGTTCACTCTTGCTATTGTACATTCTATGGATTGTTTCCGTCTTAAAAATTATTTTTGCTTTGTACCTGGTAGCTAAAACGTTGGCAGATCTTGGTCCTCATCTATGCCAGGTGCACTGGAATCACAGACCTTCTTACAAGGTCATCATGCCCAGGAGTGACCCCATTCTATCTTCTTGGAGGGTCCCTCATGGGAAATGTTTATATTTTGCCATTTCTGTCCCCTGAGTGCAGCTTCTTATCACTTTGGATTGTGGAAACTCTAAGAAATATATTCATTTAGTCCTCAAATATCTAATGACACTTGAGAGCTGAGGATAGAATAGAAAACAAGAGTCTTTGGCCAAATAGAGATTACATTCTAGTGTTCAGGCAGCCAAGTAGACAAGCAATTATGCTGAAGAATGATCAGTCTTAGAGGGTCTTTAGTGGTCCCTTCTGG
Source organism: Ovis canadensis (assembly GCF_042477335.2). Taxonomy (NCBI): domain Eukaryota; kingdom Metazoa; phylum Chordata; class Mammalia; order Artiodactyla; family Bovidae; genus Ovis; species Ovis canadensis. The sequence goes on along the minus strand of NC_091247.1, from coordinate 131,143,806 downwards.
CTCACGTCATCTGGTACATGACTGCAGAATTAATAAAACACTAGTGCCCCATCAATGAGATGTTCACCCCCAGATCCAGGTGTTGCTGGCACATTTCCTATAGAATGGATATTGAAATTTTACTCATGCTTTAGAGTGACTATAGAACTTCATAGTTAAACTGGAGGCCAGTGTGCCATTAGTATAAGTCTTCTGCAGACAATCAAGGGACCCCTCCTGGAATAAGAAGGGGAATAAAAATGATGCATTTTTCATATAATAGGACTCCTTGGTGCCTGTTCCCTGTCTCTCAGGGTGAAACTAACAATCAAATACAAAAGATACGCAAACCTCTGGTCGTTCTCAAAGCACTATTCAATTGAAACTTGCTTTCATCAAAATTCTATTTTGGCTGCTTCCAGTGACGTCTGCTGAAGTTCTGAATGCAGGCAGTAGTTCTTGCTGCTCTGCTGTGCTGTGCTCAGTTGCTCAGTCATGTCTGACTCTTTGTGACCCCATGGACTGCAGCCCGCTGGGTTCTTCTGTCCTTGGAATTTTCCAGGCAAGAATATAGACGTGGGTTGCCATTTCCTCCTCTAGGGGAATCTTTCTAACCCAGGGATCAAACCCGTGTCTTCTGCATTGACAGGCGGATTCGTCCCCAGTACCACATCTTTTCTCATGGGATCAGTTGAAACTAATTTCTTTAAGCCAGAGATTTTTAGGAAGGAATTTCTGGCCATTCCTATATACTCTCTTTTAACTTGAGCACTAGTGTGTCCTCTGCTAGCCGTCTTTGTCATGGTCCACAGTAATGGGCTAGAGAATATCCTTTTTTAATTTATAGTGTCCAGGTGATAGAAGGATTAGAGAATATGATGGATATTGCAAGATGTGTGCCAGCAGACAGAGATGATTGGTTTTTGCCTTTCCTGGTTTTAGCTGGACAGCCAAGATCAGGATAATTGCATGTGGTTGTTGGAGGAACTTATATATGTTGAAAGAAATATCTCTCTGTGTGTATATATGTATGCCTGCATGTGTATGTGTCTCTGGGAGAGGATTGGAAAAAGTTTTTAAAGGAAAATACAAAAAGTCTTTTAGAATAGTGATATTCTATTCTTAAACCACTTCCTTTCTTATCAAATAAAGGGCAGATGGAAAGGTCCTTGCAATTATTTGAGGGCCTATCCAAGGATACATGTATGGAAAGAGGGGTCCAGAAAAATAGAGTGGCCAGTGTGAGGCCTATTTCAACAAAGAAGTTAACCTGATAAGTATGTAGCCAGCCAGGACACCAGCATAGTATAGAGGGCTTGGTCAGCAAGATTAGCAAGAGAGACTGACTGTGAGAAGGCCCAGGCTGATGTCAAGGAGTTCTTGAGTGGAGAAGAGTCCCTCACTTGGGCTCCTTGGCCAATATGATATGGGTCAGGTAACATACTCAGGGAAAATCTAGGTTGTATATTAATTTTTTATCCAGTTTCCTACAATAAAACTTGGGCTTCCCTGGTGGTGCATGATAAAGAATCTGCCTGCCAATGCAGGAGAGGTGGGTTCAATCCTTGGATTAGGAAGATCCCTTGGAGAAGGAAATGGCAACCTACTGCAGTAGTCTTGCCTGGAAAATTCCATGGAAAGAGGAGCCTGGTGGGCTACAGTCCATGGTGTTGCAAAGAGTCAGACATGACTTAGCAACTAAATAGCAAGAACAGAAACTGCCGGGGGCCAGCGTGAGGAACTCCGCCCATGGCAAAGGTCATGAGGAACGAGGCTTGGCATATGCAAAGGCGTGATCAAGCCTCAGGAAACCCCCTGTTCCCGAGCATCTAACCCCAAAACCAGAGTCTGTTTTATGCTCTCACCTACACCTCTGACTTTACGGGGGGCTCTCCCCCATAACCGTTTCTCTTGGAGAAGGAGTAAACGCGCAGCTCCAAGGCAATAAAAATTCCTGGGTGTGACAAGAGTGTTTCAGCTTACGGACTCCTCTGAAGGTTATCTAGCCCACCTGTATAGGTTTGTCCAGCCACATGTGATTGTTTACAGCCTCCCACTCTGAGAGGCACGAGATGTTTTAGACTTATTAAAGGCGAATTCTTTTGGGGAGTTAGAAATTATTAGTATAGTGTGTTGGTTAGGAATTATATTGGTGAAGGGTTCTTCATTTGTTGTGTCAATAATTGCTGCTAATTCCCTGCTCTGGGTGGGACAAGGATGTCTCAGGTCAAACCTCTCTGCTGACAGACTAGCTTGTGTGACAGGATTATCCATACTCCTGCCACATGATTGTTTACTACCTCTCAACCGTAAACAGCACAGAGAGTTTTGGAGTATTTTGAGAGTCTTAATTAGCATAGGGCTTTTTCTTCTTGTTGAGTCAATGATTGCCGCCAGGCCTCCATATCCTTAGGCACTTGGGAATATATTAATCAATGTATTTGGAATATAGCAAAGGGAAATATAGTAGTTTTTGATGTTAGCGATACTAGACTTTTTGAGTTAATGGATTTTCTCTTTTGTAATAGATCATTGTACTTTGTTATATATCACTATGTCCTTGCTATGTAAAAATGTAACTTTATCATATCTTAAGACTAAATAGATCTTAAGAGGAGCATTGGTGAAAGGATTTTCATTTGTTGGGCTGATGTTTGCTGCTAAATCTCCATGTTCCCTACCCTTATAATGAATATAACTAACATATAGGAGAAATAAGTATTAACCCTTAAGCATATAGGAGAAATAAGTATTAACCTTTAAGATTAATCTTGTTAACCTTGGGTTAAATAAATTCCTTTCTTGACTGTAACTCACTACATCCTCACCCTATAGGAATGTAACTTTATTTGGAGGGTGGTGCCTGGTTTAAGAAAAAACACCCTTGGAAGAAATAAGTTTTTTGGTTATCAGAAAGAAAGGATCATAAAATGTCAGCAGGTCTCACTCATGGCCAGAAGATGATGCAATATTCCTAAGACCTTTTTTTTAATATACATTTATGTGAAGCACCTGATTTTGATAAAGGTCAGGATTGCTGACCCCCGCGTGACTCTGTATTCATCCCTATGTGTAACAAAAGGTATATAAGCAAACCCAAAAATAAAGAAATCGGATCAGTTTCTGGAAAGACTGATTCCCCCATGTCGCTTCTTTCTTGCTCCCGTTTTTCTGGCTGAATTCCCATGTGGAGCATGGACGCTATTCCACGTAATCTAAGTTATTCAGCCTCCTTTTCTCCACTAATCTTCCTACTACACTATCCATTTCTAATCTCTCTATATCTGTGATTAAATATGTATTTTTCCAAAGACGCTGACTCCGTCCCCACCTTCGAATCACCCTGGATCCACCGGGGCTGGACCCCGGCAAGAAACAATAGAACTTATTTCTAAAAAACTCTCCCAAGTGGTGGCACCTTCAGTTCAGTTCAGTTCAGTTCAGTCGCTCAGTCGTGTCCGACTCTTTGCGACCCCATGAATCGCAGCACGCCAGGCCTCCCTGTCCATCACCAACTCCCGGAGTTCACTCAGACCCACGTCCATCGAGTCAGTGATGCCATCCAGCCATCTCATCCTCTGTCATCCCCTTTTCCTCCTGCCCCCAATCTCTCCCAGCATCAGAGTCTTTTCCAATGAGTCAACTCTTCACATCAGGTGGCCAAAACACTGGAGTTTCAGCTTCAGCATCATTCCTTCCAAAGAAATCCCAGGGTTGATCTTCTTTAGAATGGACTGGTTGGATCTCCTTGCAGTCCAAGGGACTCTCAAGAGTCTTCCCCAACACCACAGTTCAAAAGCATCAATTCTTCGGAGCTCAGCCTTCTTCACAGTCCAACTCTCACATCCATACATGACCACTGGAAAAACCATAGCCTTGACTAGACGGACCTTAGTCGGCAAAGTAATGTCTCTGGCACCTTAAGCTTAGCCAATTCAAAGTAAACTTAGTAAATGCTACTTTTCTCCTCATTTTCTTCTTGATTTTGCACTTACATTTTGGAGTCACATGTAACCTGAAAGCACCAAGGAGCAGTTATCACGCACCCTCAATCCCCACTGAGGGGTTTCCTGTAGCTCTTTGCACCTCATGCTACGTTCATCTTGCTCTTGGGTTCTCGCCGTGTGTCTGGAGCCTCTGGGAAGCTGCTGTGAGCCCTTCTCCTTAGAGTCCCTCACAGCCCTGGATAGTCTGCGGTACTCATGTTGCAGTAGGGGCTGCCCCTCACCTGGAAAACAAGGACCTAAGGTTTTTATCCTGTTCTCTCACTGCCCTGACTTAGGTTGAGAGAAGGGAAGCCTTTTCTTATAGACAGCCTTTTCTCAGAGCCACTGAACAGTATAAGAACATCACACTTTTCCTTTAAGTCTTCTCACACACCTTCCTCACTTTGTAGCATTTTACCTCTCAGTGAAATGAGGTAGAGGTTGGGATGAATGATTTCCTCTTATAACTAGAATAAATCATGCACATCTTTTCGTTAAGAGCTAAAAATAATATGCCAAGAATCCTCCAGCTACTCATTTCGTTTATTTCCACACTATTGTCTCGTTATGATTGTCAAATTTTTTGAAATCTAAAAGTCAAGGATTGACTGGAGTGCTTTGAAGCAACAAGAATTTACTCTATAGCTCAGGGAATTATATTCCAAATCTTGTAGTAACCTGATAATAAAGTGTAATCAGAAAAAAAAAAAAAACACAACGAAATCACTGAGCTGTACACTTCAAACTAACACAATATTGTATATAAACTATCTTTCAATTAAAAAAAAAGAACTGACAGCTTAGTTTTGTTGAATCATCATCCACATAAGAGTGTGAAATTCTCCAACTGTTGCCTGGTGCACAGCAGGAACTGCTGACAATGAACACATCCACAGATATACCTGGGCTTCCCTGGTAGCTCAGCCGGCAAAGAATCCATCCACAATGCAGGAGACCCCAGTTCGATCTCTGGGTTGGGAAGATCCCCTGCAGAAGGGAATGGCTACCCAATCCAGTATGTTATCATGCTGCTAAGGCATGCAGCTGGGTACTGCTGCTAAGTCGCTTCAGTCGTGTCTGACTCTGTGCGACCCCATAGATGGCAGCCCACCAGGCTCCCCTGTCCCTGGGATTCTCCAGGCAAGAACACTGGAATGGGTTGCTATTTCCTTCTCCAAGCAGCTGGGTACAAGCACACCTAAATACTAGAACAAATGATTCCAGGTTAATTCTCAAAGAGAATTACCTTTCCTGTTTCCCAAACTCTTGAGTTGAAAAACCAAGCCAACTATTGCAAATCAGTCATAGATGAATTTGTGGATTTATTAAACTACCAGGTTACTATCTTGGCGCTTGGTATTCGGTATTGCTGTTATGCCAAAGAGTGGCAATTTAAAACAGATCTTAGAGGCCAGTATGACTGCAGCCCCGGTGTGAATTCCCTCTATATCATTCTCAGTTGACACTGGAAGGTGGATTGGCCATCTTTGCCAGCATCATGTGCTAAGTGTCATGTATTGGGCTGGCCAAAAAGTTCATTCTGCTTTTTCTGTAAGCTGTTTTTGACCAACCCAACACTTGGGAACAGGACTGGCTAGGCACAGGATAGGTAAGGAGTTGGTCAATCCCAGTGTAATTTGGTTAAAAGAGTTTTGTTATGTTTTCTGGGTATAGAATAATATTTTGTCATTGCAAAACGTAATCAGGAAATGCTGATACATGTTTGGATAAAAAAAGAGTATTCAGCATAATTAAACTATTCAGATACAACCTTCTTAATATTTTGTTGTAGATTTTTTTCCCTGAGCATACCCAAGATGTATGTATGTTTATACATATGCAGAAACATAACGCATACTTATAGAAAACAAATTTTGATCATGTTATATGAATTTTCTGCAACCCTTATTTCCCCTTAAACTATGTATCATGAACATCTTTACATGTAAATACATGCGGATCTACAACAGATTTTTTTTACAGGAATAACAAATTACTTAGCCAGTCTCCTACTGATGAACATTTAGGTTGTTGTTGATTTTCACGTTAGAAACAGTGCTATTGCAAAAGTCCTCAAACATTCTAAAAGTGGAATTTCTGGGTCAAAGGAATGGGCAGTTAATAATTTCACCAAACTGCCTCCAAACAGTTTATCAGTTTACAGTTGAGCCAACAATGAGTGCCAACGTCATAGTCCACACAGTGAGATTTGAAGGCCAAGTCCATCTGTCTAAATGTCAGCATGAACACAACCAAGTATAGTTGCCTTCCCCATCAGCCAGGCATTACAATTCATTCATAAGGACTTTCTTAGAAATTACAGTATTTTGTTTTCCAGGAGAACATGATGGAAAAGCATTGGTGATCAGAGAAAGTGGTTTCAAATTACATAACAAGCCTGTGTGTGTCTAAGCGTGTGTGCGTGTGTGTGCAGACAGGCATCTGCCTACAGGGAGTGGCAGTGGCTGCAAGTATGGGTACAGTATCTATCTGTTCAAGCTTTTCCTAGGACAGTCTTAATTTGATTATTTTCTACTGAAATCATTTAGTTCTCAAAAATTTATTTATATCAGGTGTAGTATTTAATTTCTATAAACTGCATTTACCAATTTATAAAGTCCTTTTCATCAGCTTATCCGTTTTGCCTTTTAACTCTGGAAATACCATCACTGTGCTATGGTTACTATCCCCAGAGAGCAGATAACGTCCTATTTCTCGCAGCCTGGGCACCCCCCGCCCGCATAAAATGAAGTGTCTAGGTCTGAACCACCGGCAGTGTCTGGCGGAGGCAGGCTCCTGCAGAAGCTGCTTCCCCTCCCACTTTCGTGTCAGAGTGTGGCCCACCCCGCGAGACTCAGTCAAGTTTCCCATCCTTCTCTGAGACAGCCTTCTCCTGTTTGCTGTCAAGTTTCTCTCCCTTTTTTTCTCCCTTCTCAGGGGAAAGTGTGGGAATAAGAAATTAGAAAATGCACCATTTTTTTCTAGAGATTGAATGGAGACTTGGGATGTTTTTGTTTAAACCTCACTAATCTCTTCCAAACAGGTGGCCTTAGGCTTTCGCCCCCACACCCCTACCCGGCCCTGTCCTGCTTCAGTTTGGGTTTATCTCACAGATCGTCTGGCTCCTTTCTCTTCTTTCCTCCACTTAAGCAGATATCCATGTCCCCCAAAGAAAGGAGCCGACGAAGTCCTAGGGTAGGTGTGGATGGAGGGTGCCGCTAGACGGACCTGAAAACGGTGTCCTCATATCACAGGGGAGATTGGCAACGGTGAGAAAGATGAAATGGAGAGAGGAAGAAGAGTGACGGCGACAAGGAGACAGATGCATCTGACGGCCTGCGACACAAGCTGTTCACGCCCGTGGGATGGATGTGGGAAGACGGCTGGCTGTTCAGAATTGATTTTTTTTTTTTTTTAACGACAGTGCAATGATTCTTCTGCAGAGAATAAGGAGCACAAAGAAGAAACAAAGGTTAAATTGTTCCCTACAGACAAACTGAGAAGAAAATCATCCATCCTCTTTGGCTATAATCATTTCCAGAAGGTCTGTCTGGTTTGTGTGTGTGTGTGTGTGTGTGTGTGTGTGTGCGTGTTTGTTTCCTTTTCTCAACCAACCTACAACACAAACTAACCCATGAAGGCCTGATGTCATTGTGTGTCTCCATTTCTAAGTACCAAAGGAAATGGAGTACTAGGGGGAATGGACGGGGACCCCGTGATGTGCTTTTTCTGATCAGTCATGGAGCACATTTCTTGTCGCCTACCGATGAACCGACAAGGGGAATTTCTGTTGTTTGTTTGGAGGCTGCCTGTAGGGCTCAGGAGGTAAAGCGTCTGCCTGCAATGAGGGAGACGTGGGTTCGATCCCTGGGTTGGAAAGATCTCCTGGAGAAGGAAATAGCAACCCACTCCAGTATTCTTGCCTGGAAAAATCCCATGGATGGAGGAGCCTGGTAGGCTACAGACCATGGGGTCACAAAGACTAAGTGACTTCACTTTCTTTCTTTCACTTTTGTCAAGAAAAAAATGGAAGTCAGTTATGATTTAGAGCTGACTTTTGAAACTGTGGTAACCAGGATGTGACCCTCCCCTAAAGCTGGGACCTTCCAGCTGGTCCGGGGAAGAGACGGTTCCTCCGAAGAGGGGCCCAGGAGGAGCGATAAAAGTTACTCTGCTTTCCTTCAGCAGCTTTATCTCAGCTCCCTCAGCCCTCATACTGCCACCTCCTCTTCCTTCCCTTGGTGACACAGCATTGATAAAAGATAACAGAAGGAAGGGCTAGCAGAGAGCAAAGAGCACCTGCAGGTATATTTTGTAATCCTCGAGACAATGCCCGTGGGCTGTGACACCTTTCCCCCATTATCCTGATAAGGAAACTGAGCTCAGGAGAGTTAAGGGACGTACCTGGGGGTCACTCAGCTGAGCAGAGGCAACTAAATCCCAAGGACCTGACTTCAAGTCCAGAGTTTTCCAGTCTATCACCTGGAACCAGCTCCTGAATATGATTTTACCAAGTTTCTTGGCAATCTAGATCATATTGGCTTTTATGCCACTTATATTTCAAATGAGTGAGTACTAAGTCGCTTCAGTCGTGTCCGACTCTTTGCGCCTCTGTGGACTCTAGCCCACCAGGCTCCTCTGCTCATGGGATTTTCCAGACAAGAATACTGGATTGGGTTGCCACGCCCTCCTGCAAGGGAGCTTCCTACATCTCCTGCACTGGCAGGCAGGTTCTCTATCACTAACGTCACCTAGGAAGCCCTATATTTCAAACAACTCCAAGAAAATTTCAAAAAGCAAGGAAAACTTAAAAGGATAAAAGAACTAAGCTTACAGATTCCCATACATTCACTATTCTTAGCACCAAACAGAGCAAATAATGACATAGGACTTGTCACTCATGTAGATCAAATCACAAATGGTGGTTGAAATTTAAAAGGAAAGGAAAAGAATCGAACAGAGAACATACAAGTCAAGATGGGGTGGGATGTGGTGGGGAGGATATGGAAATTGGAGAATTATGGTTCTGGAATCAGATTACCTGAGTTTCCAACCTAGTCTTACTGCTTTCTAACTACGTGGCCTTCGGCAAGTTGGCTCACTTCTGCAGGCCTCGGTGTTCTCATCCATAAAACAGCGATAATCACAGTATAGACCTCACCGGTATTAGAGGAAATAATCCTTGTAGACATAGAGCTGATGCTATGTAAATGATAGCCATTATGATTTTTAGATGAAGGAGGTGGTAAGGTCTGGTCTGGGGTACACTTGGGGTCTGAGAGCATCCTTTCTGGGAGGAAGTCACAGAAGGAATTTCTTGGCCTTTAAGGGAAACTGTGAAAAAAAGAGGGGGGAGGGGAATCAAATGCACATAAGTCCAAGTCGCCTCGCTGCCAAACAGGTGATGCCCAGAATAGAGAAAAGATGGCAGAAAGATAAAAAGAACGTTCACTCATCATCTCCCACCTCTCCATTCCCTGCAGATTCACTGAGAGAAAAGGTTTCTGACTGCCACTGTGACCGCCGGATGCTCTGGTGCTGGGCAGCTGCAGCCAGCCTGCGCATCCCAAACCCTTTGCCTCCAGTTTGGTCTGTTGAGCAAAGTCCCTGACACCCACAGTTCACCTACTGCAGTTGTGGGCAGTCTCCTTTGCCCTCTGCCTGGTAAGAGTTAAACCACAACTCCTGGGAGGCAGCTGCTGTTCAAGGGTCTGGGAAGTACAGAGGCCCCCCAAAGAGCCCTCCTGTGCCAGGACCAGGTGCGTTTGGGAGGTGGGTCCAGGCTGAGGCCTAGCTTCCACTGCCGGCTCGCCTGTGGCATTTCTTGCCTTGCTAGGCAGCTGTGCACCTGCCATTTGAGGAAGAGGAAAAATTGAGAGTGGAGGAGAAAGCATACACTGAAGAATTATTTCTCCTTGTTCTTAAGATCAGGAACTCACCCCAGGAAGCTGATAAATTATTCATTAAGCCTAATGGGGCAGTCACAAGGGAGCATTGCTGAGATGCAATTAAGTGGTGCTTTAATTTGAGAAATATTTATCGAGGTGCAGCGTTCATTCATATCTTTGTGAAAAACAATTTGATGGTAACTAAGGAGAAGACAAACCAGAGCAGTCTGTAGAAAAGAAGCCTATTCTGTGAGCAGCTTTCCTGGGTGGCTGCCATTGGTGCCTGACTAGCATTCTGACATATAGGATCGATTCTGAGCAGAGTAACAGTAGCTACCATTTATCAAGGGTTTTCCCTGGCCTAGACCTGTGTTAAGGATCATTTGCACATGTATCATTCAATACTCACCCCATCGTCCCAGTGCAATCTGAATCTCTTCCATAAGACCTCACCCGGGTTCATTATATGGATGGTATTAAAGCTGACAGGACTTGGAAAGGAGGAAGTAGGAACTATTCTACAAATTTGGTAATACACTTGTCTGCTAGGAGGTGGGAAATGAATCCCACAAAAATCCTTCCACTTCACTGAAATTTCTACGCATGCAGTGGTTTAGGCCATGTCCAGTTTATCCCTTCTAAGCTTGAAGTCTCCATTCCTGCAACTAAAAAAGTGACTTATCATGGATCTCTTTGGATTAATGGAGGTAATATATACATCATTCGAGTGTGCTGTGACATCCCAGAAAACTGCTGGCATTGAGTGGGGCCCAGAAAAAGAAGGGGGTTCTCCAGCAAGTCCAGACTTCCGTGTAAGCTGCTCTGTCCTTGTCCCCTCAGCTAGGGCATAAATTCCATGGGCTCCACGTGGGGAGAGATTTTGTCTGTTTTACCAGTACTGTATATCTAGGATCTCAAACATCACCCAGCACAAAGTAAGCACTCAGAAATATGTGAGTGAATGAACATCCTTTGAGGTAGCTGCTATGATTCTCCTCATTTTAGTGACAGGGAGATGGATATTTCTAGAGGTCAAGTTGCTCAAGTTTGTGTGGAGCGATTGACAGAGCCAGAAAACAAGCAGGTTCAGTAGGACTCTTATTTTCAGCTGGGGGGCAAAAAGAAGCCCACGAATCACTGAATCCCCTAAAACCATTCATCTGTTCAGCTCAGATTCTGAGTTCATGTTCCCTGGCTCTTGCATAGCTTCTGAATAAAAGGCACGTGTGCGCTCAGTCGTGTTTGATTCTTTTGACCTCACACACTGTAGCCCACCAGGCTCCTCTGTCCATGGGGTTTCACAGAAAAGAATACTGGAGTGGGTTGCCATTTCTTTCTCTAGAGGATGTTCCTGATTCAGTGATCAAACCTGGGTCTCCTGCTTGGCAGTTGGATTCTTTACCAGTGAGCCACCTGGGAACCTCGGGATAAAAGGCATTATAGAGCAAAATCTGAGATTCCGCCACAACCCACCTTCCCTGAAGAGGGCGCTCTAGTCAAATCTGGAAAATTCAGTGACCACTCAAGAAGCCCCTTTGTATGCCCTTCTCATTTTTTGCACGCTGGGCTCCATTTATTTACCTGTTGCCTGGTTCTTAACACAGGTAAGACTATTCTCTGTTCTATGGTTTTCTTCATTATCTGTTAACTTTGATTGAATATTCTTTCATGTGCTAGGTACAGCTCTGTTCAGTCACTCAGTCATGTCCGACTCTTTGCGACTCCATGAACTGCAGCACGCCAAGCTTTCCTGTCCATCAGCAACTCCTGGAGTTTACTCAAACTCATGTCCATCGAGTCGGTAATGCCATCCAACCATCTCATCCTCTGTCGTCCCCTTCTCCTCTCGCCTTCAATCTTTTCCAGGGTCAGGGTCTTTTCCAATGAGTCAGTTCTTTGCATCAGGTGGTCAAAGTACTGGAGTTTCAGCTTCAGCATCAGTCCTTCCAATCAATTTCCAGGACTGATTTCCTTTAGGATGGACTAGTTGGATCTCCTTGCAGTCCAAGGGACTCTCAAGAGTCTTCTCCAACATCACAGTTCAAAACCATCAATTCTTCCAGCCCTCTTTATAGTCCAACTCTCACATCCATACATGACTACTGGAAAAACCATAGCTTTGACTAGACAGACCTTTGTTGGACATTTCCTGTATGTTTTCTGGTGTAATCAAGGAGAGCTCAGATAGGCCCCAACATTTGGAGGACCTTGTAGTATTTCCCAAATCATGCTGTAATGAGTAATATTAAACCAGGACTCTGCTGTGCTTGGAGAAATCTGGATATCAAGGTAACTTGTGAATATTCATCCATATATCACATGGACTCAACTCATAGCCAGATGGATAGTAAAAAATATTGTGGTTAGTTGTCTGAGAGAGACTTGTCTTTCTTGATCCCTGATCCCTATTATTTTATTTTAAAATGCAGACTTGAGGCACAAATTACCTGTGGTGATCATCTATATAAAGCAGACTTATGAGAGGGTTTCATTTCCTAATTACTTTCCCCACAAGTCATTGTAATGACTTGGAAACATTTCTAGTATATGATAATACATGGTTGATTTATATTTCTCAAAATTTACTTTTCCCTAAAAAGTTTCCTGTTTCTCAACACCAAGCTGTTATTAATATCCCTTCAATAATTTGTTGTTGTTTGTTGTTTAGTTGCTAAGTCATGTCTGACTCTTTCCTGATCCCACAGACTGCAGCCCACCAGGCTCCTCTGTCCATGGGATTCTCCAGGCAAGAATACTGGAGTGGGTTGCCGTTTCCTTCTCCAGGGGACCTTCTCAACCCAGGGATCGAATCCATGTCACCTGCATTGCAGGTGGATTCTTTACCACTGAGGCACCTGGGAAGTGAAGTGAAGTGAATTGACGTGAAGTCGCTTAGTCGTGTCCGACTCTTTGCGACCCCATGGATTGTAGCCCACCAGGCTCCTTGGTCAATGGGATTTTCCAGGCATGAATACTGGAGTGGGTTGCCATTTCCTTCCCCAGGGAATCTTCCCAACCCAGGGAAGCCCCTTTCAATAATTATATACTTAATAATAATGTTAATAAGAATAAGAAAAATAAGCAAGCTCTAGTAGTGCCAGGTACCACTTTATTATTGTATTACATAAAATAACTTATTTAATACATCTGGCACCTCTGTGATTGTAGTTTGTATTATTACGATGCTATAAATGAGGAAACTGAGTCACAGAGAGACTAAGTAGCAAAACCAAGATTTGCACTCAGACAATATGGCTGCAAATGTTGTGATCTTACCACTTATGCTATCAGGCGTGATTTCATCATGATAAATAAATTTATAGCAGTGCCTCCAATATGCTAGGCATTGCTAGATAGCTGGGATATTTAATGTCTCTAAAACTTTGTAAATACAGACAGGAATTTATTGATTTCTTTGGCTGCACTCTGCAGCTGGCAGGATCTTAGTTCCCCAGGCTGGGGTTAAACCTATGCCCCCTTCAATGGAAGATTGGAGCTCTAACCACTGGTTCACCAGGGAATACCCAGTAAAGTCAGGAATTTAATTGTTATTTATTGAGACTGTCTTAAAAGTTATGATTATAGATGCAGTTTCCAGAAGTATTGCAAATAATGTCTTTGTCTTTTATTTCTAATAAATATCAATTATTTTGTAAAACACATGTCTGTATGTTAGTGCTAATTCTCAAATAGTTCAAGAATGAGCATGGCTTACCTATTTGATAGATGGATAAGCTGTGACCCAGGAGCCTACGTAAAGCATCCAAAATCATTCAGCTATTTATGGGCAGAGGTAGAACATGAACTCAAATTAGACTGAATCCAAAGTTCATATCTATTTCACTCTGTCTGTCTATTTTTTACTGTCTCAGAGCTTCCCCTTGGTACAAAGACAAGTTCCTGTGCACATGAGAAAAAAGTTGAGTGGATTATGGGATAGTCTAAGACTAACGATATTTTTCAAACTTTGGGGTGTCCATCGCCAGAAGAACCAGTTAAAAATTCAGTTGCTTTGCCCTCACTCCTAGAAATTCTGTTTCAGTATGTCTGGAGTGGGTCCTAGATCTCCTAGGTAATTTTCAGGCACCCTTAAGTCTTCAGCTTGAGCTCCTAAGAGTTTATTGGCAAATTATTTTTCAAGGACCTGGAATAGCAGTTCCCAATCCTGACTGATTTGATGCAGCTGGAACCATTAGGATGCAAACAATACATTTTGTTAATTAAAAATAAACTAGTTTTCCCAGTTGCTACAGGAATGCAGTATAGGGGGCATGGTGGGGAGATTTGGAGGTTTTCTGAGGAGGTAAGACTTTAAATCTTGTGCTGTCTTGCACTAATGGGTTCTTGATCACCACCTCCCACCACCTCCAAACCCCAGGGTCTTTTTCTGAATATCTACATCAGTGCTTCTCAAAGTGTGGTTACTGGAAGATAAGAGCAGCCAAAGATTGTCAATTTTAGTCTAAAAGCATTTCATCTTTTTAAACTAAATTGTAGTCAAATTATAAAATGGTTTAAAAGCAAATATGCTATCAAACATTGCTGACATCCCTATTTTAGAATCTGATGTCGATGATAATAATAATAGCTAACATTATTCGGGAGCTTACTATGTTCTCAGAAGTGTATTAAGTACTTTACGTGCATTATGCCATCTTTTCCTTACAACAATTTTATGACCCTATTATTTCAATCTAGAGAAGAGGATGCCAAGGCTTAAAATGCTTAAATATCTTGCACAAAATCATACAGCTATTAAAGAGTATTCTTGAGATTCTAACTAAGTTGGTTTGTCAACTATTCATCTAATAACTGTATAATAAAACCACTCGGAATAGAGTAAGAACATGAAAGTGGCCCCTTATTGTGATGTTTTATAGCTTTTACATTCGTGTAGGTGTGTGATAGCCTGCATTTGAGGTAGTTTGACCCTGCAGTGTTAATTGGAATGTCAAGAGAACATGCTGTGCCTGTCTACTTGAACACATTGCCCCTGGGGTTCAACATAACGTCTCAGTGATGCAGAATTAAATTGTTAAAAAAGGCACCCTACTCTCTAATACTGCGAGTTTGACTTTTTTAGATTCCATATATAAGTGCGGCCATACAGTATTTGTCTTTCTATGTCTGGCTTACTTCGCTTCACGTGATGTCCTCAGTAAAGCTGGAAAAATATTAAATAAAAAGTCTCCCTAACTGTTGGCGATATGATAAACCATGTGAAATGACCTACATAGACCATGGAAGGAAAGTCATAGTTCTTTTGTGTCATGATACAAAGGTCACAAACTTTTCAAGATAACTAAAGGCAAATGAAAAATAACGAGAGAGACTTAGGTTACATTACAGATGGTGTAAGCATTTACCTTTCTTCCAGTCCTAACTAATCTAAACCTCTCTACCTCATCTCCAATTGACTATCAGGTAAACATAATTTTCTTTTCCCCTTCACTAAAATCAGAAACATTGTTATGTTCCCCAGTGAGACTCCAGCAACACTATTAATACTTAAGGCTCCTGTGACATATTAAGGAGACTTATTTGTAAAGTTTTTCTCTTTGGGGCTTTCCCTACATATCATTTTGGTGAATTTCCCCCACAACTGAATAAACAGTTGATGTTAGCATGTTCATCCAGTTTAGACGTTAAGAAAGTCAGAACCTTTGGTCTGACTATTTGAAATTGATAAGACAGGATCTGAGAAGGTTCTAAATAGTCCCTGAGAGTAGCATTTCTCAAACTCTCCTGTGCACTTCATTCACCCCGGTTCTTGTTAAAATGCAGAATCACAAGTTCTACCTCAACACTGAGGTGCCGCATTTCCAACAGGCTGTCCCGTGATGCTTATAGTACTGGTCCATGGACCACACTCTGAGTGGCCGGGCTCTTAAACCTATCCACACATCAGAATCACTAGGACAACTTTTCCTTTCTCTCTTTCTTTTTAATATAAGAATTCTATTGAGATTTAATTCGTATACCATAAATTTACTCATTTAAATTGCACAGTTGTACATTCACAGAGTTTTGCAACCATCACCACAAGCAATTTTAGAATATTATAATCACCTTCCCCTCAGACTTTGCACCTATTAGAGGTGCATTCCCTTATTTCCTCCACCAGCTTCCTTCCCTCATATTTTAGGCAGCCATTAACCTACTTTCTCTCTATACATATTTGCCTATTCTGGCCATTTTGTATAAATAGAATCATATAATACATGGTCTTTTGTGACTGGCTTCTTTCACTTTGCACAATGTTTTCAAGCCTCATCCATGTGGCAGCGTGCATCAGTGCTTCTTTACATTATATGAGCAAATGATATTGGACTGACCACATTTTATTAATCAATTTGTTGTTTGATGGACATTTGGGTTGTTTCCACTTTGGGGCTATTATGAATATGAATATTCATATACTGGTTGTTGTCTGGGCATATTTTTTTCACTTTTCTTGTGTACATATCCAGGAGTAGAATTACCTGGTCATGTAACTCTCTGTTTAAACTTTTGAAGAACAGTAAGCCTGTTTTCCCAAGCTCCTGTACAATTGTACCTTCCCACAAGCAGTGTGTGAGGTTTCCAATTTCTCCATAGCCTCACCAACACCTGCCTTTTTGATTTTAGTAATTCTAACAGTTATGATGTGGTATTTCTTTGTAACTTTGATTTGCATTTCCCTGATTGCTAATAGTCAACTTTAAATATGTTTATTCCTAGACTTTGCTCCAGATCTACTGAGTCAAGGCTATGGTTTTTCCAGTAGGTCATGTATGGATGTGAGAGTTGGGCTGTGAAGAAAGCTGAGCACTGAAGAATTGATGCTTTCAAACTGTGGTATTGGAGAAGACTCTTGAGAGTCCCATGGATTGCAAGCAGATCCGACCAGTCCATTCTAAAGGAGATCAGTCCTGGGTGTTCTTTGGAAGGAATGATGCTAAAGCTGAAGCTCCAGTACTTTGGCCACCTCATGCGAAGAGTTGAATCATTGGAAAAGACTCTGATACTGGGAGGGATTGGGGGCAGGAGGAGAAGGGGATGACAGAGAATGAGATGGCTGGATGGTATCATGGACTCGATGGACGTGAGTCTGAGTGAACTCCGGGAATTGGTGATGGACAGGGAGACCTGGTGTGCTGTAATTCATGGGGTTGCAAAGAGTTGGACACGACTGAGCGACTGAACTGAATGGAACTGAACTGAATCAGAATCTCTGAGAATATGGGTTTCAAGACATCTATAATTTTTACTCTTCAGGTGATTTTGATAATCAGCCAGCTATCTGAACTGCTTCCTAGCCTAGAAATTTTCTCAAGGAAATTCTTTTAGCCTTAGAGTGAAGTGATCTCTGTATTGCAGACTTTAGAATTCTTTATGTCTTGTGACTTGATAAAATAGACTAGAAAATATATTTCCTTTAAAACACACAGATTAACTAATTGTAGGTCTTCCAAAGGAAAATGTCTCTTAAGGCCACATTGACACTTTTCCTGTAAGCAATAGATTTTTTTCATCAGTGTTTATTCTAGGTAGAAACTTGATGGAGGAATGTTTCTGAGAATGATTACATGATTTTGTGGTTTATTTATTTGAATGGCTAGTTTTTACCAGCTATGGTTTGAATGCCTACAGAACCTAAGAGCAATTAGTTGGATGGCAGTTTTAAAAATACATGATATCCAAGACACTGTGTGATTTATTGGATGTGTTCAGGGAATTTTTGGAAAAGAGAATTCTTGTTCTGGCTTTAATTTACCTTAGCTTTAAGCAAGTCACTTTCTCTTTTGTCAGAGTTGCCTCATCTAGTGAGATAAAAATAAATTATAGATAATAAAATACTGACTTGGATAATTGTTTGTGTCCTGGTCCCCACTTTTGAAAGCTACCACTAATATATATATCATTTATTTATTGAGGGTTTGCTATTTGTCAGATACTGTGTTATATGCTTCCAACATTTCCCATTTAATCCTTATACCACTTAAAGATAAATATTATTACATCCACTTTATAGATAAGGAAATTAACATTCTTAGCAGCCTTTAGAAACTAGTTGAAGGATATACAGCTGTTAAGGGGTAGGGCTGGCATTTAAATGTGGCTGTCTTCAGACATGGCTTTATAGTTTTCAACTTGCCTTATAGAAAATATAATTTTAAAAAGCAATAATCAATCAAGCAAAAAAAAGACTTCCCAAAAGCATGATTAAAAAATCTTAAGTAATCATCCTCTCCAGGAAGTAGTGAAGTTCACTTTCGCCATCCAGCGTAGTCTCTTTTCTATGCCTACACAGTGGAAGGAGGGACTTCAGTGCTAATGCGCGTCTAGCACACAATAGCCAAGTGACTGAATGGAGACAGTGTAGATTTTAGAGCTATACTGGGCATTGTTTGAAACTTGCCTTAGCTGTACAATTTTGAGAAAATGAATCTCTTGAGGCTCATCTTCCTCATCTGTTAATTGCTGATCACAATACCTACCTTGTAAGTTTATGTAGTGATTATGACTAATGATTAAAAAATACATAACATACAATCAGTTCAGTTCAGTTCAGTTCAGTCGCTCAGTCGTGTCCAACTCTTTGTGACCCCATGAATCGCAGCATGCCAGGCCTCCCTGTCCATCACCAACTCCTGGAGTTCACTCAGACTCACGTCCATCGAGTCGGGGATGCCATCCTGCCATCTCATCCTCGGTCGTCCCCTTCTCCTCCTGCCCCCAATCCCTCCCAGCATCAGAGTCTTTTCCAATGAGTCAACTCTTGGCATGAGGTGGCCAGTGTACTGGAGTTTCAGCTTTAGCATCATTCTTTCCAAAGAAATCCCAGGGCTGATCTCCTTCAGAATGGACTGGTTGGATCTCCTTGCAGTCCAAGGGACTCTTAAGAGTCTTCTCCAACACCACAATTCAAAAGCATCAATTCTTTGGCGCTCAGCCTTCTTCACCATCCAACTCTCACATCCATACATGACCACAGGAAAAACCATGGCCTTGACTAGACAGACCTTAGTTGGCAAAGTAATGTCTCTGCTTTTGAATATGCTATCTAGATTGGTCATAACTTTCCTTCCAAGGAGTAAGCGTCTTTTAATTTCATGGCTGCAGTAACATGCAATAGGTATTCAATAATGGGTAGATTGCAGTGTTGACTGATTAAGATGTAATGGAAACATTGGTCCATGAGGGCCATATGACATCCAGTTCTAACTTAGGCCAAAAAATCCAGCAATTATCCTCAATTGTTCTCTTTCCCTCAAAACTTATATTCACTCTATCACCAGATCTTGCCAACCCTGTCTTCAGAATGTGTCCCCAATTGGACCATTTATTATCTTCAAGCCTACCACCCTAGGGCAAGCCTCTCTCTGCTTTCATCTGGAATCCCAGCCGGTTAGCTTCTAGACTGACAGTCTGTTCTTCACCTAGTGGACTGAGAGATCTTTTAAAAACATAAACCAACTTAAATCACTTCCTTGGTTAAAGTCCTCTAGAGGTTTTTTCATGGTTCCTAAAATGGGGCTCAAACTCCTTATCCAGCCAGCATGAATCCTCATAATCTCCCATTGTCTTTCTTTCTGAATTCATCATGATCACTTTCTCCACCAAGCGCCAGTTTTTGTTGTTGTTGTTCCTCTCAGGATCACTTGCTTCTTTCCTCTCAGATCTTTTTGACTTGCCGCTGACATCATCTTCACATTTCTTCTCCTCATTCCTTTGTACATCTGGCTCACTTAGTTCATTTCAAATGTACTTTCAATGTTTTCCCTGATCACCCATCAAAAATTTCACTCCCATCTGTCTTTCTTTATCCATTAAAAATTTTTTTATGCAACATGCAATATTTTTTTAATTATTGACATATTTGTTTACATATAGTTGAGGAAACAGTTGCTTGTATAATACAGTACACTCTAAAGGAAACAATTGCTGGTATAGTGCTGATAACTAGGGAGCAGGATGGTTTGAAAGGTCAATTAATTACATGCAAAAGAGAGTACAATAGAAGTCAGGAGAGGGAAAATCAAGTGGTCTAAAGTCTCAAGTTCACAAGGAGCCAGGAGCCGATTCTTGATTGATGCCAGTTAGAATCACAACAATAAAGGCTAGGAGACAGATCAAGAAGAGCCAGTGAGGCAATAAATTCATGGTGAATAGGAGGCCAGAAGAAGCTTGATGTGACTGCAGAAGAGTGCCTGATGTGAAGAAATGAAAGTAGTGTCTAGAAAAGGTGATGGAGGTAGGCTGCTGAGAGTCTTAAATCTCAACTACTAGACAGACATTGATGAGCATCCCAGGAGCAAAGGGTCTTTATGTCTCTATTTTTAGCTAGTTTCATTTAAGTCATATTAAGCTTCTAACATACAATCCCGTGGGAGAAGTCTTTCATTTAGAACTACTTAAATACCAGCAATTTGCATTGGTGATTTTTGCCTTTAGTTAAATGTGTGTTCTGACAGTACCACCAGAGTCCAGCCAGTAAAGACAGAAGCCAAGTTGGGCTTCTCTGAGAGAAGATAACAAAAATAGAAGAAAAACCATGCTTGCTTCGAACAGGCACTGTCATTCTGCATTTTAAAGCAGGACCTTTTCATTCATCTAGCAAGACATAACACAATGCAAGCACACTTCCGCTAGCACTGTTATGATCATAAAGAAAGCCGAGAGTTTTCTCTTTCAGCTGCAGGCACACGGGACTTTGCTGCAGGCTGCACTGATCGTGAGAGGATTGTTTGTGGTGAAGTCTCTAACTCCTTCCCTTTCCTCTTACTTTGGGGAGGGAAGTTTATCCTTTCCATATCTTTTGAAGGATCAAAGTATATGAAAATCAATGTGCCATGGGTGAAGTTTTCCAAACTTCAAAAGCCAGGTGCCTTTGGGCACAGAGTGGCCCCAAGCATGCTCTGCCCTACTCTGACCTCCTCCCGGCAGGCAGGTCCTAGGCTGCGCAATGTGTTTTGAGGGCATTTGGGAGCTAAAACAGATGTCTTACCAGAAGTGTTTCTTCCTATTTGGAGGAAGAATCAGGGAACAGTGTGGGTTGTTGAACTTGTGTGTTTGGAGATGGAAGGATCTTGGAAGCTATTGCCAAATCATTATTTTCCTGAGGCATCTGTCTACCATGGACTGGATCAGCTTTTAAACTTGGACTTGAAAATCAAGTTTTGACAACATCCACCCATTCTGCTAGAGACCTGCTCTGTGATTTTAATTTTAATTCTCTTTTGAGTATTTTGGTTATGCCCTGAAAAGTCAGAGCCTGTATGTGTTGGGTGGGAGGAAGGGCAATATCTTACATGCATATGTAATACATATGTATGTTGCTATTTAGTTGCTAAGTCGTGTCAGACTCTTTGTGACTCCTGAACCATAGCCCACAAGGCTCCTCTGTCCATGGAATTCTCCAGGCAAGAATACTGGTGTGGGTTGCCATTTCCTTCTCTCTATAAAATGTATATATATATTTGTCTCTCTCTCTAAAATATATATATATGTAAAATATACACATCCACATATACACATAGACAAGTATACCCGTATATATTTATGATATGTTATATGTAATATGTGTTAGGTATATGTATTATTTATATATATAAATTATGCAATGTTTATTTAAATTATTTCCTACAATCCTTGGGACTGTTCTGCAGTTTTCTTCTTTCTTCTCCTGTTTTCCGTCAGCTCTGTTGAGGTTTTTTAAATGAGAATTCTCTGACTCTTCCTCTTGCCAGGATGAGGGGCACAGATGACTGAGCTCTGGTCGTTCTCATGGTGGCAGGGCAGGAGACACTGTGACCTACGGGAAGCTTCCTTGCTGGAGAAACACAACAGAGTCCTGTCTGAGGCACTTCCGAAAGGGTAGGCTGACTGCCCACAAAGCCAGGGATGGCAGCTTTAGCTTGGCCTCAGTTCATGGGCATTCTCCCCTGGTTGCCCAGGGAGGTTCTGTCTCTAGTTCAACTTAGCAAGTGAAGTTTGTCCTCTTTCCCTCAAGTCAGGAGGCATGGAGAGATGGAGGTGTGACCTGTGGTGCCCAGGTCACTTTCATGGGGGTGTCCCTTCTACTTCTCGTGATATTGTGGGGTTCCTCCTGTGACTGGGCCCCCCTCGAGTTCTCAACTCTCAGAGCTGTCCACATGGAGCCTCCAGGAGCTCGTTATTTACAGCTCAGGTTTTCCTGCCCCAGTACTGGCTAGGGAACACCACTTCGTGGTGTTTGCTCCAAAGTCTCTGGTCCTGGGAGCCCTGAGTCCATGCTCACCCGTCTCTCCAATCCTGTGCGTGCCTGCTGAGCCACTCAGTCGTGTCTGACTCTTGGTGACTCCACGGACTGTAGCCAGCCAGGTTCCTCTGTCCATGGGATTCTCCAGGCAAGAATACTGGAATGAGTTGCCATTTCCGCTTCTAGGGGATCTTCCTGACCCAAGGACTGAACTTGAGTCTCCTCTGTCTCCTGCATTGGCAGGAAGATTCTTTACCGCTGAGCCACCAGGGAAGCCCATCTTTCCAATCTTAACAGCAGCCTTTTGCTCTCTGTCTTCCACTCTCTTAAGGATACAAGAAGAGTTGCTACTTCTTCAATGTGTTTAGCTTTTTACTTGTTGTTAGGACAGAATGGGGACTTCCAAACTTCTTACATTTGGAACCAGAAAACGGAAGGCTTCTGTATGCCTGAATGTTAACTATTTAAGTTCATGGTAGCAGGCTGAAGGGTTACAAGGTTAAACTCAAGATAAGCATTTTCTTCCAGCTAAAGGTGCCAGGGAAGTTATTTCTGGGTAAAGAGGAGGAGACAGTGGAAGTGGTTAGCTAAGTAACACTTTTGGGTTCATGTGGATTATAAATTGTGAAATACAGGATAGTCGAGAGTTGCTTGAACTTGAAATCTGACTCCAGTTTTGATTTGCTTCTTGGGGGTGATTGAAATAAGCAACGAGGACAATCCACTGAAAGAACTAAGAAAAGTCATTAAACAGAAAGTTTTCTCTTCTATAGCTGAATCCTTAGGAGTGGGGCAATTCTTCCTGATAATGAATGTTTTCCCTACTGCTGGTTACATCCTTACAGCATGTGTTGGTTTGTGTTTTCTGGTGGTGTGGGAGTCAGAGACCCTGGAGAAGGGAAAGGCTACCCACTCCAGTGATCTGGCCTGGAGAACTCCATGGACTGTGTAGGCCATGGGGTCGCAAAGAATCGGACATGACTGAGCGACTTTCACTTCACTTCACAAGAGTCAGGGAAAGGCCATTAGCTGTGTAAGTTGCAGACCACAGATGTTGGCCCTTGTCCCTGATCACTTTTTCAGATGTTCATATCAGTGTTCTGAGAGGCCCAGTAGCAAGTTCTGGGAAATAATTCTGGGATAAAAGAAGTTTTAAACAATGCCCATGGCAACCCAGGACACGGTATGTAAACCGAGTCTCCCATTTACTTCCCTTTCAGCCGTAAGTACATCTTTTCCTCTCTGGATCATATTGATTCCCTCTTGTAGGACCTCAAGCCTTCAGCTGTCCTTGGCTGATTGAGTTTATCTCCATTCTGCGTCTAGTCTTTCTTCAATCATCTGGCCTTCCAGCTGCTCTCTTGATGCTGGAAACTCAGCCTCTTTGCGCCAGTGCTGACTCAGATCTCAGAGATGGAGCTTTAGATGAAGTAGAAAAGAATATCTTTCTTTCTCTGCCAGACAAAGGGGTACACAGCAGGCTCGTGCCTCTCAAAACTGTGTGCCCCAACCTGGGATGATTTGGTGAGGAGTTTTATAGCAGTGGTTCAAGGGCAGATTGCTGATAAGGATTAGGGTGTGTGAAGAGCCTGCATGCCTTTAATTTGGCCTTAGATGGTCCCATGAGTTTCCGTGAGTCCTTTAATCTGGCCTCAGGTAGTCTCTTGAAAAGCTTCTTTAGCCTGAAATAAAGAACACTAATATCTTTCATTTGTTGAGGGTTTGCTTCCCTGTGGCTCAGATGGTAAAGAATCGGCCTGCAATGCAGGAGACCTGGGTTCTGCCGGAGACCCAGGTTCGATCCCTGGGTCAGAAAGACCCCCTGGAGAAGGGAATGGCAGCACACTCCTGTATTCTTGCCTGGAGAATCCCATGGATAGAGGAGCCTGGTGGGATACAGTCCACGGGGTTGCAAAGAGTTGGACACAACTGAGCAACTAACACTTTTACTTCTTTCTTAGTGCTACAGAAATGTCCAAAGATATTGTTATGTGTATTCCTGAGGCAGAGCCAGGACTTGGCCCCAAGACTGCACTATCATTTCTTGACTGCTCCTTTCTTGTCTCTATATCCCCTGCCTCCTCAGATTAGCACCTGTTTCAATCTGCTCTTTGGAACTCAGGGAAGGCCATGAAGGCTGAAGGCTACTCCCTACAAACAAGAAATGGGGGGCATGGAATGACCCAAGCCCCACAAGGTCCTACTTTGTTTCACCCTTAGAATATACATTCCTTCCTGCAATTGCTTGAGCTACAGACATAGAGTCTTCTTTAGCCACTCTTGGGACCAGAATGGACAAGAAATGGAGCAATTCAATGGGGCTGCTGCTGCTAAGTCGCTTCAGTTGTGTCCGACTCTGTGCGACCCCTTAGACAGCAGCCCACCAGGCTCCCCCATCCCTGGGATTCTCCAGGCAAGAACACTGGAGTGGGTTGCCATTTCCTTCTCCAATGCATGAAAGTGAAAAATGAAAGTGAAGTCGCTCAGTCGTGTCCGACTCCTAGCGACCCCATGGACTGCAGCCCACCAGGCTCCTCCGTCCATGGGATTTTCCAGGCAAGAGTACTGGAGTGGGGTGCCATTGCCATTCAATGGGGCAGTGGTTCTCAAAGCCAAGGATGGATTGTCTCAATTGTTTCATACTTAAGCAGGGTCTTTCAGATGACACCTGCATTTGTCTTATATCACATATGTGTGTTCTATTATACTTCACAGAATACATTGAGGCCATTGGAGAGAAACGTCCCCAAGCTCCTCTACCAAACATACCAAACTTCCTACATCTGCAGCTACCCTTCCTAGTTGTTAAAGCAAAGCGGTATTTCTTTAGGTTTTGCCCCTGGAGCACTTGCATTGGAATTATTTGGATTGAATATTGAAAAAAGACTAGACCTATTGATTCAGAAACCTACGAGTGGAGAGAGCATGGATATCTGAATTTAAATGGGCACACTTCTTGATTTTCATGTACACTGGTATTTAAGAACTACTGTCTTAACCTATTGATCATATTTTCTCTAATATATTCATCCTTTTTTCTTTAAGAGATAGAAGTAGGAGTCTATATTGGTTAAGAACAAGAACCCTGTAGCTCTGACATGTATTATCTGGGCCAGTTCCTTAAACTCTTTGCTTCCATTTCTTTATCTGTAAAATGAGAATAATAAATACCTCATCTGCAGAGGCTAACAAGAAAAATTAAATGAGTAAATATATGTAAAGAACATTGTCTTGCATATAACCAGCAAGATAAGTGTTGACTGTTTATCATTGCTCAATCCCTCCTGGGCTTCCCTTGTGGCTCAGATGGTAAAAAATCTGCCTGCAATGCAGGAGACCCAGCTTCAATCCATGGGTGGGGAAGATTCCCTGGAGAAGGAAATGGCAACCCACTCCAGTATTCTTGCCTGGAGAATTCCACGGATAGAGGAGCCTGGTGGGCTATAGTCCATACGAACACAAAGAGTAAGATATGACTGAGCGACTAACACACAACACAATCCTTCCTATCAACACTGAAACCTGTGCAAGACTCTCCTATTATCCTCTTTAGACTCTTTATCTCTCTTTTTGTAGTCACAATACTATCACCGTCCTTTTTAAAAATTATTTCCTCCATTAGGTCCAATTCCCTTCCCCGCAACAGGTCTTTAGTACCAGATAAATGCTTTTCTCAGCTCTACCCTTTAACCTGGTTATTTTCTACTCATTCTTCCATTGTCAACTCACTGGCGCCTTTTGTAGGGAACCCTCAGATTATGCAAAGACCCTTGTTATGTGCTTCAAAATCCTGCATAACATTTATCACAGATGTAATTTTATATTTATGTGTACAACTATTTGACTAATATCTATCTCCTCCACTAAACTGAAAGCTCCAGAAGATGTGGGACTCTGCTGACATTTTCATAAATGTTTCTCCAATGCTGAGCACAGCACTGGGCCTGGCACATAGTAGGTTCTCATAAGTGTTTGTTATATGAATGATGGACAAATATGAATGTACGTAAAAACCCTAAGGAGAGAGCCAAAACAGGCCTGCTGTTAGTAATTTACCATTATTTAAAGAGTCTACCTTTAAAATAAGACAGGCCTGAGAACCAGTCTTCACCGTCCCATATGCCAGCTATGTAATCTTGGGCAATATTCTTAACTTTCCAAGTGGTTCCCTTTCTTTTTTTTGTAAAACAGCCATATCACTCTAGGAAAGTACAGTGTGTACCATACAGAGTTGTTATGGGGACTATAGAGAAAAAGCATGCATAGGGTTTAGCACCATGCTTGGGCCAAAGCAAATGTCCAATAAATGTTCATTAAGATGTGATGATAATGATCTTCCTGCTGTTAACAAAACTCCCAAGAGGTCCCCAGTCTTTTCAGTGGCTAATTTCAATCATGAAATCCCTAGGTGATCCTTTATGCACTTCCCATTTCATCTTTACTCACAGCAAGGAGTGCGCGATTCCTTGGGTATATCCTGCACACGCTGGCCAGAGTCTGCTTTACTTCCTTGCATGCTCTTGTTGTCTGCCACTGCTCCAAGCTGCTAGCTTGCTTGTTTTTTTTTTTTTTTTTTTTTTTCTGCTGCTTACACCAAGGCGGGCACCTCTATGCACATTCAGCAGTTGCCAGGGCCTTTGCCAGAACTACTCCATCATCTTCAGTGGTGCCCCTGCCACTCCATTTCCTCAGCAGCGTTGGGCTCCCTCCCTCTTTTCTTTTTTGCTTTCGGCAGAATAGGAGAAGTAATGAAGCCTGACCCTCTCAGAGCAAGATAAGTGACTTGTGAGGCGCAGCTTTTCTAACGTGTCCTTTGTCCTTTGAGGTTTCCTCTCTCAGGGGCATGCATAGGAGGATCAGGGCAAGCAATGTCACGATCTTCCTGAAGATTCTAGATGATGGCCTTCTCCGCCTACATCAGTGATGTTGGGGGCAGTGAGAATGACAAGAAGGAGTGTCAACCCTAGGAAACTTGGAGAAGCTATTGTGCAAGTTCCCTTTCAACGGTAGAATATGTGGGCTTAAAAAATGTTCACAGTCTAAAAGTTGAGAGTTATGTTTTATGTGGTGAGAAATTTTTATAACTTGATCGCTGGGTTGGGAAGATCCCCTAGAGAAGGCAAAGGCTACCCACTCCAGTATTCTGGCCTGGAGAATTCCATGGACTGTATAGTCCATGTGGTCACAAAGAGTTGGAATGAGTGACTTTCACTTCACTCTATGACTTCAGGCCCCAGAGACAGTGTCTCAAGTAACCCTGAGAGGACTGCTCCAAGGAGGTGGTGGAGGGCAGGGGTGGGGTGGTGGTGAGGGTGGGGGGAGCTAGGTTATATATAAGTTTTACAACAAAGTGCAGGTAGTCAAACAGCAAAAGATGATGGTAATTAAAGAAAATTAGATATCTCAAGTTAAGGAATTTAGTGCTTTTCTATGTATGGGAAAATGCAAGAGTCTGGGCTCAGTGAAATCACTCTTGTGATATGTACCTCAGCTATCTGGGGCCAGTTTCCTGAGGTTTCACATCCTGAGTTTCCTCAGGGTTCACCATGGGGAGTGACTGCAGCCTGATGGCTGCCAAATGGCAGATATTCTTTCCATCTTGAGTTTCCTCAGGGCTC
The DNA here is from genome assembly GCF_042477335.2 of Ovis canadensis. Classification (NCBI taxonomy): domain Eukaryota; kingdom Metazoa; phylum Chordata; class Mammalia; order Artiodactyla; family Bovidae; genus Ovis; species Ovis canadensis. The sequence goes on along the minus strand of NC_091247.1, from coordinate 131,116,112 downwards.
ACCAGCTCACCATCCACGGTGGCTGCAACTGCTGATGATTGTGACATCCTTGTTTACTGGTATGGCAGGAAATATTCCGTTTCTCAGATAGGCCCCTTCTTTCCTTTCCCACCCAAACCCTAGGCCAACTTTCTCTCATGAAGAAAAGAGTTTGCCCTGGTCCAAGGGCATTTTCAGATCACCCACTCCAATTTTCTTGCCTAGAGAATCCCATGGACAGAGGAGCCTGACAGATTCTAGCCCATAGAATCGCAGTAGGGCGTGACTGAAGTGACTGAGTGAGCACAGCATGTAGTGCAGCACAGGGCCATTCAGAGTGGCCCGAGCAGTTTCAAAGTGCTGTGATGTCCTTACTTTATGCAGTGATTTTTATGTCTTGTTGTTTTTTTTTTTTTTTTTCACACTAAGGAACATTTGCTTCATCTCTTCCCTTGGTACTTTAACCCTTCTTTCCATTCATTTGGTGAGAATTTTTTTTATGTGGGGTGTGTGCGTGTGTGTGTGTGTGTGCTTTGAAGAAGCAATGGGAGTGGGTAGGGCCTCTCTTTTGGCCCCCTGAAGTATCCTTGAAGAAATTTGAAAATCACAACTTGAGAAACATCAGGGAGGAAAATTCACTCTTGCCATACCTCTTGTGAGGAATAACAGAAATAGAAATAGTCAAATGACCAGTGCTCTAACTAAGCTCTGTTAATCTTTTCCCAAGGCAAAGTGCATACAATTATTTTTTTCTACAGGATGCTTCCCTGATTTTTCTTTCAAGGACAAAAGATTTGTAGTCTGAGCAGCTGGATCACTTCCTCCCACTATTCTGTCCTTGGAGACATTTGGCCCATTAAAGGGAGCCCATGGATTCCATTTCAACAGATGTATCTCACATTTACTCAGGATATAAGTGATAGGGTGACTCATTGTGCTGCTAATACAATTACAGTCTTTGTTGTTTAAGAATCATATCTTGATTCCATATAGGCAAAGAGATTTATCACCATTCTCTGTTGTAAGGAAAGACTGAAAGGACAATATATGTGTAACAATTCAGAGAAAACTGGAATGTTTTGGTTCCAAACTGCATGGTTTGTCATTTGACTCACAATCTTAGGTGAGGGCATATAGAATGTGGGCTTTCTGAATTTTAGTATAAAGTCATGGATTCCTGTGTTCATGACATTGAAAAACCTATTATGAGGTGCTCTAGGAAGCTGGTTGTTGAGAAATGAAAGAACTCTTATCCACTTTCTTTTATATTTTGTACAAATTCTATCTCTGTGTGAGTAAGATACAAGTACTGGCAAGTACAGTATTTGAATTTTACATTTGATCACTTTTGGAGCAACATGTACATACGTTTAAATTCTTCAAACCACATTACTGAAAAGACTTTATTACTAAGCTGATTCTATTTCTCCTTCAACAATGTCTGTCCCTTCTTTCTCTCTCTCTCTCTCTCTCTTTTTTTTTTTCCCACTACTTTTGGCTCCTAATTTCTGCAGGGGCTCTTGAGATAGCAGAAGAGTGAATACTACCGCTTACTCTTCCTCAAACTCCTTTCCTGGGGGTCAAAAGTGCATTCAGGTACTGAAAGAAAGAAAGTACCTTCCTAACTGGAAGTCTCATCAGGAAGACTGCTTTCCTGCTTATCAGGAAAACAACCACGTGATTTTTCTCTAAGGTCTGTATTTAGAAGTAATTTAACAAGATGTGGGTTTGAATCTCAGCTCTGTTGTTTACCAGTTGGGTGATGCAGAGCAGATTATCCTGACTCTTAGTGAGAGACAGTTTACATAAAATGGAGATATAGTCCTAGTCTCCTAATAGGATCATCAAAGAATTCAGAATGATGTCACACTGACTGGTACATACTTAAGACACAGTAAATATTATCTACTCTTTTTCTTTATTATACTCTCAGGACTAATTGGTAGCTAAATGCATGAGAGTTATGGATTAATTGAAAGCCAGCCTCAGTTAACTGAATGAGAATGGAGGGGGAATATAGTTTTTGACAGATGACCTATTCTTTGATCTCTAGTGGGCTGCTGCTAAGTCACTTCAGTTGTGTCTGACTCTGTGCGACCCCATAGACGGCCGCCCACCAGGCTTCTCTGTCCCTGGGATTCTCCAGACAAGAACACTGGATTGGGTTGCCATTTCCTCCTCTAATGCATGAAAGTGGAAAGTGAAAGTGAAGTCGCTTAGTTGTGTTCAACTCTTAGGGACCCCATGGACTGCAGCCCACCAGGCTCCTCCATATAGTGGGCTAGTTAATTTCAAACCCAAGGAACTATATACCAATCATAGGATTGGGTTTTGATTATGGCTATATTGACCATGATTTGATTCAACAATGAACAAACGAGTAGACCATATTATAGGTTAAATGAATTAGGAAGGTGCAAGGGGATTCTTGACTTAAGATAGGCCAAATTCTGTTATTTTGTGCTCATGAAGCAGTGTGTATAACAGGAAGCCATATTCTTTGGAACTAGAGAAAGCTGGGTTCAGATTCCAATTCTAAGGGGTACTAGTATATACATTTAAGGAAAATCTTTTCTTTTTCTCCCCTGTAATATGTAGATAAGCATACTTACTTTGGAGTATTAAAAATTTTGAATGGATAGCTCATTTTAAATTACTTATTAATATCATGTTAGGCATATAATAATTTCTCTAAAAATGTTAGGGTTTTTAAATTTTTTCCCTGTTTTCTGCTCTTTAATAAGGCATAATGGTATGATTTGACACTAACTCTAAATTTCACTCATACTCTGTCTTAAAGAGTATTTTCTCTGTTGGCTCATGATTTGATTTGCTCATTTCCTGAGAAGCCCTCTTCCCTCACTATGTTTGTCTGCTCAAGCCTGACACAGTCCATCTTAACTAAGTGTTAAAGGAAGGCAAATTTTTGTCTCAGCTGAATTTCCAATTAATGACATATAATTCTACCTAGAATTGCTTAGTTGGACAAGTCTCTTTGCCTACACCATGCAAATGAATCTATATGCATGTATTCCCAGTGACAGCCACTTGGGACTTTTTTTTTTGAAAGTTAGGTAAAGCATAAATCATGAATTAATAAAACACTCTGACTGTGAAGCTGCTTCTGCATCTGACTAAGGGGATTAATTCTTCATAGCTATGACTGAAAGAGAGAAGATTCTTGAGAGTCCCTTGGACTGCAAAGTGAAGAAACCAGTCAATCCTAAAGGAAATCAACCCTGAATATTCATTAGAAGAACTGATGCTGAAGCTGGAGCTCCAATACTTTGGCCACCTGATGCCAAGAGCCAACCTCCTGAAACTGATGCTGCCTTCAAAGAGATTGAAGGCAAAGGACAGGGGGTAGCAGAGGATGAGATGCTTAGATAGCATCACCGACTCAATGGACATGAATTTGAACAAACTCCAGGAGACAGTGGAGGAGAGAGGAGCCTGGTGTGCTACAGTCCATGGGGTCACAAAGAGTCAGACATGACTTAGCGACTGAAGAACAATGATCGAAAGAAGTCAGATTATGTTTTCAGTAAAATAGTAAATGTTGGTTGTTTTTCTTTCCCTCTCAGTTTGACATTTGGGTAACTTTGTATTACAATCAACTGTCCGTGTACTTGGTTTTAAAGTAAATTTTATTGATACACACTCATCGGTATATTGTACATAGCTGCCTTCAGGTTACAAAGCAGAGGTGAGTAGTTGTGCAGAGAATAAATTGTGTTTGACCCCTGAAGCTGAAAGTATTTACTATCTGGACTTTTGCAAGAAAAGTTTGCTGACATCTGTTGTAAAGAATTTTGAATGCTATTTATGTGTTGACCTTAGGCTTTCTTTAGATCGAACCCAGAGCATAGGGTAGATGGTTTCTATAATAGGACACAGTGGGTCTGTGACAAATGCCAGTTAAATTAAATATCTACAAAAAAAAAAAAAAAAAAAACTAGAAAAAAAAATGTTAGTAGAAATTCTTAGCATGACGACATAAGTTTTTACTCTTCCTGCTTGTTTAATTGGTTTGCACTGAATATAAAAAGAATGATCTCTACTGTTAAAGAAAGGCTTGGCATCATTGGAAATGTAAATTCTTAAGAATCAGTTGAGGTGAAGGAGAAGTGAAAACATCATAATTAGTGTTGGCTGAGCTCCACCCAATTCTCTGGTGAATTCTCATGGTGTCAGGGTACTGTGAAGCCTTACTCATGAATGGAGGACATTTTAAATTTTTGCAGCTAGTAAACCTTCAACAGAAAGCCTTCCTGCCTTTTCTCTATCCAAACATCTCATTTTCCACAGGATTAGCATGACTCTGCCCAGTTCCTTTCATAATGTTGTGGCAGAGAAATGGAAAAACTATTAAGCAGAAAAATTATACCAACTGGTATAATTTAGTTAGGTCAGTACACTGAAAATGTCATGCATTTGTAGCTTCATAGAATGACTTTTTTTAACCAGACAGAACTCCAACCTCTGGTCTAATGGGGCTTTGGCGGCTAACTCGATCCAGTCAGGGCTGTATGTGTGACTCTTTGTGTGCAGTTGACCCTTTCCAGAGCCTAGGAGTGTGGGAACCAGTTACCTGGGCAGAGCTGAGCCTCGACCACCCACTCATTTCACACAGCCCATTAAATGGTTGTCATATGATGCTATGTTACTCCTCCTGTTGACCTTGCCCGGCTGTGTGTCGAATTACTAATTATCCCTACAGCTTTGCTACGTAAATGCCATTTAATTTCCACCTCCACTTTTGGAAGCCACACTGCTCAGAGAGAACCACTGCAATAACCTCAGAAGCTAGCTGTTTCTTATAAGGCAATGGATGCCATCTACCACCACTGTGACTGTTACCACCAAGAAATGTTCTCTGAGTACAAACAATAGCTAAAAACAGAAAACAAACAAGAGGAAAAAACAAAAGACAGAAGAGAAAAGGAAAGGAAAAGAAAAAGCCTGCATTTACTGTTCAGCTCTGGACCATTCTCATGCTTCAGGTTCATGCCTAGTTGACCCTGGACACCTGCCTGTGCTGTATGAAAATAACAAGCCACCATCTGGGGGTTTCATCATCTCACTCAGAGGCAGGAGTGTCTCTAAGGATTATGCTTTGCCTACTTGGCACGGAAATCCTGCTTTAGCTTCAGTGCTTAGCAGATGTAGGGAGTGATTTCCCTCAGTCTAGACCCCAAAGACTAGCCCAGACAGACACAGGAATTCCCATGAAAACCCTCTTTAGGCTGCAGGCCATAATTTACCTTCTGTTGTTGCAATATTCTTGCTAGGAGATTGCTAGTAAAATTTTGCAAATGTTTCCATTTAAACTGACCCATTCATTTGGGATTACAAAATGCTAAAATCAAGACCATACTTGAAGAAGATAACTTGGGAGCAGAGTAGGTCAAGTGGGCAATGGGCGTGGGTTGGAAGAACAGTCAGGAGGCTGATGATCATGTCTTTAATTTAAACATAGGATTCCTTCTATGTTAAAATTATTTGTAATTACCAAAAAATAATGGACTACACAGGTCTCTCACATATGGCTAAATTCAAAGGAATTTGGTTTTAAAATAAGAACCTAGGTTTAATTCATTCTTTTATCAATCAACACTAAAATTAAAGCAAGGGTCTCAACCTAAGCAGTGTTTGTTGTTTTGTTGGGTGTTTAGATAGAACTTTTTTTTTTTTTTTTGGTGAATTTCCTAGTTGACTTTCAAATAACTGACATGTAATTTCCTAAACCTAGAAATAAATAAAAAAAAGATGCTTGCTTTTATGAATATGAAGGGCAGTATGACTTTATTCACTTCTTCTTTAAACATTTATTTGATATCTACTTCATATCAGGCACTGTGTTAGGTGCCAGGAATACAACAATGAGAAAAAATAGATTCAGTTCCTACTGCATGAGGTTATAGTACCTCTTAACTAATCCTCCTAACTAATCCTCTTGAGACAATGATAAATTAGAATAGAGGCAAATTCACATACTTAGCAAATAAAAAACATGATAACTTTACAGATGAGTGTCTCATGACATAATTTCTTCTACCTTCAACCTATAATTGTTTTTCACTTTATTACGATTCAGCACCATTTCTTTTTCTGTCAATGTCTTTTTCAATTAGGAAATAACTCCAATTTTTGGAGAAAATGGAAAACTTGGAACTGTTTTTCTGTTTGGAAATGTATTTCTAATTATTCGGCTTTATTTCAAAACCCTTCTACTATGATTTAAGTCCTGTTTGCTTCCAGCCTAGTCTTTCTGGCCTTTGTTGCTGTTGCTGTCGCTCAGTTGTGTCAGACTCTTTGTGACCCCATGGACTGCAGCGCACCAGGCTTCCCTGTCCTTCAGCATCTCCTGGAGCTTGCTCAAGCTCATGTCCATTGAGTCGGTGATGCCACCCAACCATCTCATCCTCTGTTGTCCCCTTTCCCTCCTGTCTTCAATCTTTCCCAGCATCAGGGTCTTTTCCAATGAGTCGGCTCTCACATCAGGTGGCCAAAGTATTGGAGCTTCATCTTCAACATCAGTCTCTCCAATGAATATTCAGGGTTGATTTCCTCTAGGATTGACTGGGGTCGTTTGATCTCCTTGCAGTATCTTTCTGGCATATCTTTCATTATTCCCCCTTCCTGCCCACTGCTGTAGTCAGACCAAACAGCTTCTCTTCTCCTAACATGCCCCACCTTTCCTCATCTCTCTGGCTTTGCTCACCACGTCTCCTTTGCCCAAGATGCCCTTCCTCCAACATTTCCTCCTGACTAATCTTACTCAGTTCCAAGGACCAACTTCTATGTCCTCTCCTTTATGAAGCTATGCCTACAGAAGAGAGAGAGTTAAGCTTTCTGTTCTCTTCTGAACAACTAGAGCACTTTTTGCTTCTCAGCAATAATGCAGGGCCAACAACAATGTGTCTCTCTTCTTTTCTATTGGTGTGTCAGCTTACAGAAAGCAGGCATAATACCTTACTTCTACTACACTGCTTATAAAAACCTTTAATTTATTTATATATCGTTATATGTAATTATAATTACATGTAATAGAATAATATTACATGTAATTATAATGATATATACTAATTATAATAATATAACATAATTATTATAATATGTATTACAACTGTATATTGTATTTTTATTTATAATAAATACATTTTATTACCTCAGTAATCCATGAAGACATGGCACAATATTTCTTGAGAACTTTCTATGCGTCAGGTATTGCACAAAGCTCTAGGGATATATACTTTAAATTTCCACCCTTCTGGTGGGCATTAAACACATAGATGCTATAAATATGGTATTTGTGTAATACCAAAGTAATGCTCAAATATCCTTCAAATCTGGCCCAATGCTTGACTTTTTACATTGGAGTTGAGGTCGTAGGGGCCATCATGAGCAAAAAAAACTTTAAAGGTTTATATGCTCAGACAGTACTTGTTTTTGGTGGTATCTGACTTTTTATATACCTTGTTTCATGAAAAATTGGGTTAGGTCAACACTGGATCTGCTGTTTAGTCACGAAGTTGTGTCTGATTCTTTGTGACCCCATGAACTATAACCTGCCAGGCTCCTCTGTCCATGGGATTCCTCAGGCAAGAATACTGGAGTGGGGTGCCATTTCCTTCTCCAGTGGATCTTCCCCACTTAGGGGTCAAACCTGCATCTCCTGCTTGGCATGCTGATTCTTCACTACTGAGCCATTTGGGAAGCACTAGACCATTCAAGTATGATGTAAATCAAATCCTTACGATTATACAGTAGAAGTGATGGTAGATAAAAGGGATTAGATCTGGTAGAGAGCCTGAAAGACTATGGATGGAGATTTGTAACATTGTACAAGAGGTAGTGACCAAAACCATCTCTCCCCACCAAAAATTCAAGAAGGCAAACTGGTTGTCCGAGGAGGCTGTACACATAACTGAGGAAAGAAGGGAAGCAAAAAGCAAGGGAGAAAGGGGAAGATAGGCCCAACTGGATGCAGAGTTCCAGAGAATAGCAAGAAGAGATAAGAAGGCCTTCTTAAATAAACAGTGTAAAGAAATAAAGGAAAACAATAGAATGGGAAAGACTAGAGATCTCTTCAAGAAAATCTGAGAAATCAGGGAACATTTCATGCAAGGATGGGCACAAAGGACAGAAACAGTAAGGACCTAACAGAAGCAGAAGATATTAAGAAGCAGTGGCAAGAATACACGGAAGAACTATATAAAAAAGGTCTTATTGATACAGATACTCATGCTGGTGTGGTCATTCGTCTAGAGCCAGACATCCTAGACTATGACGTCAAGTGGGCCTTAGAAAGCACCACCACAAACAAAGCTAGTGGAGGTGATGAAATTAAAGCTGAGCTATTTCAAACCCTAAAAGATGATGCTGTTAAAGCAGCTGCTTAATATGTCAGCAAATATGGAGAACTCAGCAGTGGCCACAGGACTGGAAAAGATCAGTTTTCATTCCAATGCCAAAGAATAGCAGTACCAAAGATTGTTCCAGCTACCAAATAATTGTGCTCATTTCATATGCTAGCAACATTATGTTCAAAGTCCTTCAAGCTAGGCTTTAGCAGTATGTGAACTAAGAACTTCCAGATGTGGGTTTAAAAAAGACAGAAAAAACAGAGATCAAATTGCCAACATTCGTTGGATCATGGGGAAAGCAAGAGAATTCCAGAAAAACATCTACTTGTGCTTCACTATGCTAAAGCCTTTGACTGTGGATCACAACACACTGTGGAAAATTCTTAAAGAGGTGGGAATACCAGACCCCCTTATTTATCTCCTGAGAAACCTATATGCAGGTCAAGAAGCAGCAGTTAGAACCAAACATGGAACAATGGACTAGTTTCAAATAGGGAAAGAAGTATGTCAAGGCTATATATTGTCACCCTGCTTATTTGACTTCTATGCAGGGTACATCATGCGAAATGCTGGGCTGGATGAATCACAAACTGGAATCAAGATTGCTGGGAGAAATATCAACAACCTTAGATATGCAGATGACATCATTCTAATGGCAGACAATGAAGAGGAACTAAAGAGCCTCTTGATGAGGGTGAAAGGGGAGAGTGAAAAAACTGGCTTAAAACTCAACACTCAAAAAACTAAGATCATGGCATCTGGTCCCATCACTTCATGGCAATTAGAAGGTGCAAAAGTGGAAGCAGTAACAGATTTTATTTTCTTGGGCTCCAAAATCACTGTGGATGGTGACTGCAGCCATGAAATTGAAAGATGCTTGCTCCTTGGAAGAAAAGCTATGACCAACCTAGACAGCATATTAAACAGCAGAGACATCATTTTGCCAACAAAGATGTATGTAGTCATGTATGGATGGGAGAGTTGGTCCATAAAGGAGGCTGAGCACCAAAGAATTGATGCTTTCAAACTGTGGTGCTAGAGAAGACTCTTGAGAGTCCCTTGGACTATAAGGAGATCAAACCCGTCAATCCTAAAGGAAATCAACCTTGAATATTCATTGGAAGGACTGATGCTGAAGTACCAATATTTTGATTACTTGATGTGAAGAGCGGACTTAATAGAAAAGATCACGATGCTGGGAAAGCTTGAAGGCAAAAGAAGGGGGCAACAGAGGATGAGATGGTTAGATAACATCACTGACTCAATGGGCATGAATTTAAGCAAACTCTCGGGTATAGCGGAGGACAGGAGCCTGTTGTGCTGCCGTCTACGGGATCACAGAGAGTCAGACACAACTTAGCAACTAAACAATATTAACAACAACACTGGATCACTGCAACAGAAGTTGGGCAACTTTTCAAACTAGCAGCTACAATTTGTAATCAGGCCCAGGGGTGCAGTTTCTACTATTGCCCAGGCTACCTGACTGCCTTCTTCAGTCAGGCAGGAGAGAGACAAAACTGGAAAGTATAGGCTGCTTCAATGTTAGATTCACCTTTGGTGTTAGACACAGCTTCACCCATAACTAGAGTGAAAGTTTTTTGGGGGTGCCAATTTCATCTGTAAAATAAGAATAGTAATAGTCTACTCAGTGAGAATAAGTAAAACATATAAACTCTACTCTCCATAACCATGTCCATAAACTATGGTCCATAGGCCAAAGCTGGCTTGCTGATTGTTTTACAAATAAAGTTTTACTGAAGCACAAGGACATCTATTTATTATATATTATCTATGTGTCTGCATAACACAGGCAGAACTGAATAGACACAGTCAAGATGGTATGGCTCATAAAGCCTCAAATATTTACTTTCTGGCCTTTTATAAACAGTTTGCTTTTCCCTATAGTAGAACACAGCCCTGCACAGAGAAGAGAATTGTAATTATCCTCTTTTTCACCATTCTCTCTTTCACTGGGTGAAAGTGGAAAAGAAAGAATGGAGAAGAATTGGCAAAAGAGAGACGAGGGTGGCTAATTGTCTCTTTCCATTTAATGGAAGCTCAAATTGGAATTGGCCTTGAGTCTGGGACTGAGACCTAATAGTGACTTGAAGAAATAAAAAAAATTTTTTTCCGTATTGAGAACTGTCACTGGTCCAAAGATTTTTTCTTTCCTCTTGGAAAGCACTATATGTCACCACTGAAGTTAGTAGTTCATTCTTGATCACAGTTATCATTGGCAGAGACCATGAAAATCTTTCATCAGAGCGTAGCACTGCCATTCCAGGCAGATTTTGCCTGTGTTGGTATTGATTTCAATTAAAACAAGTTATCTCAGTCACTGGGCTTCCTGTTGGCTGCACTCATTGCCCAGTGATGCAAATGGAAAGCCTGTTTCAAACCTATGCTATCTGGTTACTCACAACAAGGCCTGGGCAGCTGGGTGTATAAACAAACCTCAAGGACCAATCATCGTAGAAGGAAATGATCTTCACTTGCCCTCCATGACGTCATCCATGTTAGGCCTGACAGAGTTTTAACAGTTATTGGCTGTGAGACCAGGCCAGACAAATCTTATGAATTCATCTTACTCCTCTTCAGGGCAGGTAGTCAAGCGTATCCCAAAACATTTGATTTGGTTCAATTCCTTGTGTACATTTCCTTTCTGTCTCTCCTTTTTCCCCCGCCTCCTCCTGTGGGAGGGGTTTGTGTGTTTGCATAAAGCATAGAATGATGGTGTTCTGCGTCTGTGTTTTTATTCTGTGGCTGAGCTTTTCTCTTCTACCTGTTAGCTTATAAGTAACCTAATCCAGGGATAAAACTCCTTCATTGCACATAATGATTCAGCAGTTTGTGGCAGCATGGTTCTTTATAATAGCAAAACAGACCATTCTTTCCAAAGAACGGCACTTGAAGCAAAATGTATAGCACTTTTGTGCTATACAAAAGTTGCAACTTGTGCTTTAGTAAATTCACATATTTGAATTGTTGTCTTTAAGGCTTCTGTGCTAGATCAAGTCACGTAGCTAAAAAGTGGGCCTAAGTCACTGTGGAACAGATTGACTGTTCCACCCCTCCCCAAACTCTTCATTTGAACATGTAGCTAGATAATATTCCCCAGCCTTCTTTACAGTTAGAGGCAGGCTTTTCCTATCCTTTCCTTTGTGGGTTTAGCACTGATAATTGAAAGCTAATTCACTCTTTCTTCACGCTACTTATAATGTCCCAGCAGAGAGTCCCCTTTCTGATAAATACTCTTGCCCTTTCTCTCACCCTTTCTTTTGCATTTGGTGCTAAGGATGGTGTAGGGGGTTACTAAAAGATAAAAAGAGTTTCTATCCAGTTTCACAAATGCAATTCTCTTCTGATTTGGTGATATTTAGAACCTGGGAGCATGAGCCTACCTTCCCAGTCTGTGCTCCATGCTGCCTATATCCTCATTCTAGAAAAGCCATCAGCAAACTTAAAACCCATGATTGCTCTACAAGAGTTTAAGCAAGTCCAGCCCCATCTGCCACTGGCACTTGGAAAGCAGAGGGGAAATGGAGATGAAAAAGGAAGGAAAATGGCAGGAGAGAGGGAATAGGGTGAAGAAGGAAGAGGAAAACCTGAAGCGCGCCTGGACTAAAAGCATGCACTCTTACTTCCAAGATGTCCATTTAACGCCATTTTTTATCTTATTGTGTGCTAGAAGCTGATGCCACTTTCTGAGGATAAAATAGTATGATATTTTTAAAAAGTAATTTTTATAGGAATGAATAATTTTGTTAAATTTAGGACACAGGCTTGTATAACCAATAGACAGTTTTTAAAAAAGGATGCTTTAATGTGGAAAATCTTTTTCTGGGTAAGTATCATGCCCTCTCCTAATGTGGTTAACTCTTATTTATTTAAAATTTTTTTATTATTTGAAGGATAAGTGCCTTACAATGTTGTGTCGGCTTCTGCCGTACAACAACGTGAATCAGTCATAATTATATACGTATCCCCCTCCCTCCGGAGCCTCCCTGCCCCTCCCATCCGACCTCTCTAGGGTTAGTTAAGGCGCTGGGGCTGCGCATGAGCAGTAGCCGCAACATTAGAAAGATGGCGGAGGAAGAATAAAACAGAGATCCTTTTGGTTCCAGAAAGTCACCTAGAAAGAAGGCATATCAGGCCCTCAAAGCTACCCAAGAAAAGCAGGTGCTTTTGCAAGAAAGAAGAAGCAGAGGAAATGAGAAGAGCTCAAGTTTAGGCATCAGGGTTCCTAAATGATTCCTGGTAGCAACTGCACACCAGAGTGTGACTTAGACAATTAGAAGTGAAACACTGTGGCTTGGAAGTCCCAGATAAACATTTCTTGACCTTTGTTCTAGGCATCCAAAGGGTTAATGGGGTGGATTAACTAGTGCTGAAGATCATTGCAAGACTTTGCCTGAATAAGATTTTCAGTGGTATCCTTGTGAAAGTAACCTTTCCTACCATAAACTCATTTTGGAATAGTGGAACTTCATGTGACCTGTGTGTATGTGTGTGCTTAGTGTGTCCAGCTCTTTGTGATCCCATGAACTACAGCCCGCCAGGCTCTGCCGTCCATGAGTTTCTCCAGGCAGGAATACTGGAGTGGGTTGCATTCCCTTCTCCAGGGGATCTTCCTGACTCAGGGATCAAACCCAGGTCTTCTGCCTTGCAGGAGGATTCTTTACTGTTTGAGCCACCAGGGAAACCCTTATGTGACCTGGGGATTTCCAAATCTAAAGTCTGTTTGGGAACTTGACTTGAAACCCAGACAAGCCAAGGTCAAGAATAAAAGCGTCCCTCTGACAGACAGCAGAATGACTGAGCAGCGCTGGGGGAAGTTTGATGTCATTTGCTTGGAAGAGTTCATTCATAAAATTGCCTTGCCAGGGAAGAATTTTCAGGGGATCTCAGGGTTCTTGTGCCTCTTCCAACTCTCAGTGGCCCACTGTGCTACCAAGAATAGAGTGGGCTTCCTCAAGGAGGCGGGCTCAACTGGTTATGGAGGCAAACGCAACACTCAGCTCACTGGGCAGGTGAGCTAAGCCCAGAATCTCTGAAAGCACAGCACATTGGAAGCATGTGCTTTTGTTTCATGTAATGTCACCCAGTATCTTCAAATGCTGCGTGCTTGGTCGCTCGGTCATGTCCGACTCTTTGTGACCCCAAGGACTAAGCCTGGCAGGCTCCTCTGTCTGTGGAATTTTCCAGGCAAGAATACTGGAGTGGGGTGCCCTTTCCTCCCTTAGGGCGTCTTCCTGATCCAGGAATCAAAGCTGCCTCTCAAGTAGCTCCTGCATGATCAGGTGGATTCTTTACCATTGGGCCACCTGGGAAGCCCATCTTCAAAGGTTGTTTACTGTTATATTCCCAGAAACTGAAGGGCAAGTGTCAGGGAAAAGATGGTGATATACACAGCAGGCCCCTTTCATCCCACCTCAGTTCCAAGGAAAAATTCCTGTGTGTCTTCCCCACTGGCCACCATCCACTCTGAAACCAGCCAAGGATTCATGCCACGGAGGAGGGAGTCCTGTTTTGTCACAGGACAAACTCTTCTTTCCTGGAGTTTAATGTTTGTGAATGAATACCCAAGTATGAATACAAGATAGCAATAGAACAAGCCTAAGGGTGTTTTTCAACTTGGGGATTCCCAGGGCCTTGTTTTGGGAAGACCTTGAAATACAATTAGAAAGAAGTACACACACACACACATAAAAATTACAGTAATTAACCTGGAGCAAATATTCAGGAAGGCTAAAGTGAAGTCTATGAAATCATGAAGGGTGTAGCTTCAAAATGAACAATAGCTCAGTTTCATAAGTGTTTATGGAGTTTATGAATTTCCACCCATGTACTCAGCCCCGAGAATACAAAGAAAATAGACAGTCTTGCAGTGAAGTAGGGACTCATACAGTAATTCATGTAGAACAGAGGGGGTGGTGGGAATGCTAGAGGGCTTCCTAGGCGATGCGGAGGATGCAGTGAATCTTGAATGAGTAGAGTTTGGTCCTCAGAAGAAAACACTGCAGTCAGAGGACAGAAAGGGCCTCTGAGGAACTATGAACACTGTTCAGAATTGATAGAGCTTAAAACGTGAAGCGGGCTTCCCTGTGGCTCAGACAGTAAAGAATCTGCCTACAATGCAGGAGACCTGGGTTCAATCCCTGAGTCAGGAAGATCCCTTGGAGAAGGGAATGGCTACCCACTCCAGTATTCTTGCCTGGGAAATCCCATAGAGAGAGAAGCCTGGTGGACTACAGTTAACAGGGTCGCAAAGAGTCTAGGTAAGGCTATGGTTTTTCCAGTGGTCATGTATGGATGTGAGAGTTGGACTATAAAGAAAGCTGAGCACAGAAGAATTGATGCTTTTGAACTGTGGTGTTGGAGAAGACTCTTGAGAGCCCCTTGGACTGCAAGGAGATCCAACCAGTCCATCCTAAAGGAGATCAGTCCTGGGTGTTCGTTGGAAGGATTGATGTTGAAGCTGAAACTCCAATACTTTGGCCACCTGGTGGGAAGAACTGACACATTTGAAAAGACTGTGAAAGATTGAGAGCAGGAGGAGAAGGGGACGACCGAGGATGAGATGGCTGGATGGCATCACCGACTCAATGGACATGGGTTTGGGTGGACTCTGGGAGTTGGTGATGGACAGGGAGGCCTGGCGTGCTGCGGTTCATGGGGTTGCAAAGAGTCGGACATGACTGAGTGGCTGAACTGAACTCGACTGAAAGAGTCTGACACGACTGAGCAACTGACACACAAAACGTGAAGCTGAGAGTGATGGGCAATGAAAGCTGGAAAGTCAGAACTCCTTGCTGCTTTTAGATGGCATTTAGGATTTTTAAGGATTATATCATCCCATGGAAAGGCCCAAGTTCAAGTGGTGTTGAGAAAACTGAGTAGATACATGTAAAAGAATAAAATTAGAATATTTTCTAATGCCATATAAAAAATGAACTCAAAATGGATTAAAGACCTAAATGTAAGACCAGATACTATAAAACTCCTAGAGGAAAACATAGGCAGAATGCTCTTTGACATAAATTTCAGCAATATATTTTTGGATCTGCTGAGAGGAAATAAAAGCAAAACTAAACAAGTGGGACCTGATTAAACTTAAAAGCTTTTATATGGCAAACGAAACCATAAACAAAAGAAAAAGACAGCCTACAGAATGGGAGAAAACATTTGCAAATGATGCAACTAACAAGGTATTAATTTCCAAAATATTCAAACACCTCGTACAGCTCAATTTAAAAAAAAATCAAAAAATGGGAAAAAGATTTAAATAGACATTTCTCCAAAGAAGGTATAGAGATGACCAAGAGGCACATGAAAAGATGCTCAACATCACTGATTTTTGGAGAAATGCATATCAAAACCACAATGAGGTATCAATTCACACCAATCAGAATGGCCATCATCAAAAAATCTACAAATAATAAATACTAGAGAGGGTGTGGAGGAAAGGGAACCCTCCTACACTGTTGATGGGAATGCAGATTGGTGCAGTCACTAGAGAACAGTATGAAGTTTCCTTAAAAAACTAAAAAAGAACAGAGTTACATATGATCCAGCAATCCCACTCCTTAGTATATATCTGGAGAAAGCTCTAAGCTGACAAGATACACGCACCCCAATGTTCATAGCAGCACCATTTACAATAGCCAGTACATGGAAGCAACTGCAATGTCTGTAGATAGATGAGTGTGTAAGGAAGATTTATGTATTCCAATGTACACTGAAATATTACTCATAAAAAGAATGAAATAATGCCATTTGCAGCAACATGGCTGGGCCTAGAGATTTTCATACCAAGTGAAACAAGTCAGACAGAGAAAGACAAAATTATATGAGATCACTTATATGTGGAATCTAAAAAAGTAATACAAATGAATCCATTTATAAAACAGAAATTGACTCACAGACATAGAAAACAAATTTATGGTTACCAAAAGGGAAAGAGGGAGAGGGATAAATTTGTAATTTGGGATTAACGGATATACAATTACTATTCATAAGATAGATAAACAACAAGAATCTACTGTATAGCACAGGGAACCATGTTTAATATCCTGTAATAACCCATAATGGAAAAGAAACAGAGATATATAAATATATTCATATGTGTGTGTAACAGAATCACTTTTCCGTAAACTTGAAACATTGCCAACAACTATACTTCAAAAACTTACAATTTAAAAAGTGAATAAGATCAATAAACACAATATTTCAGATAAAACCCTAGAAGATTAATGATAAATTACCTACATGTTCAAGGGCATTTTTGATGCCATTCTCAGCATATGGTATTTCCTGTGCTCTTACATATGAATGGTATGAGTCTTACACATTCAAGTACTTAACTGTGTGTGCAATATTTGTACATCAGAAAACACAAGAGATGTATCAGAATGGCATATATTTAAGTATTAAATACAGGGCAAAGAACCAATTTCCTATGAATTCAAAGAAGGGAGAAAACCTTTGTAAGTTGAGTGGCATCCCTGTTGTTCTTCCTCCCTGTTTTTACTTCTTTTCCCCTCTTCCCTTTCTTTCTTTCCTTTCACAGCATGTAATGGTCTCTGTGTGCCAGGATGTATGACAAAAACTGGGAATATAGTGGTTAGCAGAGATAGATGGCTACCAAACAATTCCCGCACCCTCCAAAAAATATAATCATTAAGTGTTCTCAAGAAAGCATATTCTGTAAAATGGAATTAACAAGGTTGAATGGCATAATGGAAATCTTCCTGGAGAGTTTGTTAAACTGCCACCTGAAGCATAATGAGAAGACAGAATGAATCCCTGAAGGAGGAGTAGGTGTGGACAGATGGTGAGGAGCAGGGGATGACATGTGAGCCTCACTAAACGAAGTGACGAAAGACGGGAAAACTCCCAAAGGATGGCACAGAGGATTCATGTGATGCGTCATAAGGACATTAGTGGCTGCAGCGTTCCTTCTTTGATCAATCTGTATGAAAACCTTTCTGACACAATTAAAATGCACCCTTTCTTCATATACTACTTTTTATTTTAGAGATTTCTACAGGATTTATAAACATTATATTTGTCCTTTTCTCACACTCCTTTATCAGGTAAATTAATTTAAACCGCATTCATTTGGAAATTACTTTGACACAATTTAGCTCCAATAGATTGCTGTATATAGTCATATATGGATATGAGAATTGTACCATAAAGAAGACGGAGCACCGAAGAATTAATGCTTTTGAATTCTGGTGCTGGAGAAGACTCTTGAGAGTCCCTAGGACTACAAGGGGATCAAGCCAGTCAATACTTAAGCAAATCAACCCTGAATATTCACTGGGAGGACTGATGCTGAGGCTGAAATTCAAATACTTTGGCCACCTGATGCGAAGAGCTGACTCACTGGAAAAGACCCTGATGCTGGGAAGATTGAAGGCAAGAGAAGGCGGCAGCAGAGGGTGAGATGGTTAGATATCATCACCTACTCAATGGACATGAATTTGAGCAAACTCCAGGAGATACTGGAGGACAGAGGAGCCTGGCATGCTGCAGTCCATGGGGTTGTAAAGATTAGCAACTGGACAACAGCAAAACAACATACTTGCAAGAAACACACGTACATTTCTTTCCACCTCTTCTGTATTTTGTCTTTTCATTCAGATATATCTCATACCAAATTAGGCTGCACTGAAGCTCCTGAGACAACTTTGACCTTTCTAATATGACAATTTCCATGGTAACCCTTTCTGATCATCAGTGAAAGTACAGCTGGAAGACTGTTTCTTACTGAATGCCTTGGCTATCTGGAGCCAAGGATTTGGACATAACCTTGGGATTGGGGGCAGGAGGAGAAGGGGACGACAGAGGATGAGATGGCTGGATGGCATCACTGCCTCGATGGACGTGAATCTGAGTGAACTCCGGGAGTTGGTGATGGACAGGGAGGCCTGGCGTGCTGTGATTCATGGGGTCGCAAAGAGTCGGACACGACTGAGCGACTGAACTGGACTGAACTGGTTACTACCGCTGGCCTGGCAGCTCTCCAGGCACAAAACATCTTGATGCTGAGGTCTCTCCTCTTCTATATTTAACAGATGGGCTCGTTGAACTTCCTTCGATGCTCACTAGCCAATAAGCAGGAAGCGGACACCATAGGCCTGGGGTGATTCATAACAGCTATTCTAAGGTTGCAGGAATCTTCCCTGCTTTTCACTTGCCCAAACCCAAGATGCAGCAAGTTTGTTGGGTAAAGTCACACAGCCAAGATGACTGATGCAGAACTCAGCAACCTCAGACCAGCACTCAGAGCTGCTCAGGAATCTTAAGTTTCTCCCTCTCTGTGAGATGACTGTACCATATCATCTCCTTTTTCCTCAAGCCTCCCACACATCCTCCTCTCAAGGATGACCCAGACTCATACTTCATTGAGAAAACAGAAGTCATTGAAAGCGAACTCATCTTCCCACCACAAAACCTGCCAGTGCAGTGCGTCTGCATCCCAATTCTCCTTCCTCCACCATGATGGAAGTGCTCCTCCTCTGCCAAGAAGGGACATTTTTCCACTTTTGCACTGGCTTCCGCTACCTTTTGTGTAATCAAAGACTTTGCTCCTTGAGTTTTTCATGCTTTCCCTCAGCAGTAACATCTCTCTGTTCACGTAATCATTCCCTTTATCACACAAGCATGCTGTGGTATTTTCCTCCTTCAAAGACTTTTTTTTTTAATGACCCTACATACTGTTTCAGTTCCTGCCTTACTTCTCTGTTCTCCTTTGTAACTGAATTCTAAATTTATCACTGAAAAAAACTGCTTCTAGCTCCTCATCTTTCTTCCACCCTTCAACTCAGTCCAATGTGCTTCTTGCTTCTTCTATACCTCTTCTACCTGCAACTCTCTCTAGTAAGGTTAGCAACAGCCTTCAGGCAGCCTAATCCAGTGGAGGTCTTCCCTTTTTATCTTCTTTGGCTTCTCAGCAATATTTGTCAAAGTTGACACTCCACTTGCTTGAAGTATGCTTATCCCTTGGTTTCCAGGATCATTTCCCTAATTTCCTTCTCTTTCTCAATCTTTTCTGTTGGGTTCTCAAATCTTGGCATTGCTCAGAGGTGGTCCTAGGTCTTATCTTTTGTCTAAATGTTCTTACCCATATAAAACACTTCCATTGTTTTAATTTTTTAGGTGTTGAGTTGTGATAATTTATTTCTTGCTTCATTTGTATAAATTGCGCATGTCACATACTCAAATACTCCAAGCAGAACACTGAGCTCCTTTGCTCCCATTTGACTTGAGCAACTTCATCCAGTTGAAAGTTGAAAGTTGAAAGAGACAAAACAGAATATCCATTCTTTTGCTTTTTAAAAATTTAAGGTGAAATGAACATAACATAAAATGAATAATTTTAAAGTGAAAAATTTAGTACTTACTATGTCTTAGCCATTGTCCTATCAGGTTCCTATGAAATAATTCATTTAAATGTCAAAACAGTGCAGTAGATACTATGATTATGGCTCTTTGCAGATGAGGAAACAAAGCAATTTGCTCAAGGTCGCACAGCTAATACACGGTGGAGCCAAGATCTGAGTTTTAGAAATCTGCCTCATCTGTTCTCCAATTGTTATATTGGATTTTTGAAATCACATTATGTCTTTCTCCTCCTAGAAACTGTTCAGTGGTTTCCTAGTCTGCTAACAATACACGTCATGACTTAGAGGGCCTGCATGAGCTGGCCCTTGACTATTTTTCTACTCTCATCCTGACTCTCTCCACATTACTCACTGTTCTCAGTGAATTCTTCCCTCAGGCCGTTTCACACACTGTCACCTCCGGCCTTCAGGTCTCCTCACATCCTGTTCCCTCAGCTGAAAACATCCATTCCTTGTTCCATCCTTTAAGTCTCAGTTTAAATGACTCCTCCAGGTGCCTGTTTCTGCAATATCCTGTCCTGTCATTCTTCTCTCTCATCTCTCTCTCTCTCTTCCATGCTCAAAGGTATTATTTTAGTTTGCAATTATGGTGTTTTTTTATTTCTTGGTTTGGTTGGTTTCTGCTTGCTAAACCTCTAGAACCGTGGCCTCAGACACTTATTGGCACCAGGGACCAGTTTCGAGGAAGACAATTTTTCCATGGACCAGGCAGGGCCAGGGATGGTTTCGGGATGCTTCAAGCACCTTACCTTTATTGTGCACTTTTATTTCTATTATTATTATATCAGCTCCACCTCAGCTCGTCAGGCATTGGATCCCAGAGGGTCTAGAATATAAGCCTCTTGAGGTCAAGGACTGTTTTATTTTTGTTTGTCCTTGTAGTAATTATTATACCCCCTGAATTTTTCAGTTCCTAGTACAAGCTGGATTAATGAATGAATGGCTGCAATTCTATTTTATGTAAGGAAGAATGAATTGAATTACTTAGATTTTTATTTTGCTTCTTGGATAGTTCTGTATGCCTTCTGTCTACATTCTCATTGCCCCTTCAGTGGAGAAAAGAAAAAGAAACTGCCTTCAGTTCCTGATGTTGCTAAATAATTTTCAACATCATTGCTCTGGACCTCCCAGGTGACTCAGCAAGCAGTAAAGGATCCACCTGCAATGCAAGAGACTGCCTGCAATGCAAGAGACCACTTGCAACGCAGGAGATGCTGGTTCAGTCCCTGGGTTGGGAAGATCCCCTGCAGAAGGAAATGGCAACCCACTCCAGTTTTTTTTGCCTGGGAAAATCCCATAGCAGGGGAGCCTGGTGGTCTGCAGTCCATAGGGTCACAAAAGAGTTGGACCTGACTGACTAAGTCACCCCCAGATACTGGTTGAATTCATCATTTGATTCCAGGGAAGATTAAGCAGAACTTATCCTAGCAAAATACAGCCTAGCAGCATCTGGTCTCTTTGTGCTGTGGTTTGAAGTGCTTGCTGGCTAGTGGCTCCTTGTTTCCCCTCCACATCTCTATTATGTTTTTTTAAAGTGATAATACTTGGAGTTTTTACAGCGGACACCTGGCACATTGGTCAGGCTGTACAGCTTTACCTTATAATCAGTCCATCACAGAGATGAAAATAACACCGTGCCACAGTGTGACAATTGTAAGACTGCAGGAATCAAAGACAATACCCAGCCTGTGATGACAACCCACATTCTGCCAACACGATGGAAAATGAGTCCACAAATTGCCTACTCCACGCTCTCCCACATGAGTCTGTTCCCAGAGAAATACTTGCCTCTTAATTCTGAGAGAATGCCCTTAGGAAGAGGAAGACGCTGTGAAGCGTCTTGTGTGGCTTTCTGCTATAGACCGATCTCAGCTTACACAGCTGCCGTCCCTTAGGATAATCAGGAAAATAGAGGGCTCAGAACTCATGACAGCTGTCTTTATTGACTGTTAGAGGATTTACATGCAATTTCAACCCTCTCACCAAGTAAGAATGGCCTTTTTTGGCTTCATGTCAGAGAAGGAAACTGAAGTTTCAAGATATTAGCCAACTTGTCCTTTGCCATTTGACTAGTAAGTGGAAAAACTAGAACTCTAACCTATGTCTGAATGAAGATCACGCTGCAGTGACACCTGGATGCCACACTGCTTTCAAGATTAAAAACTATTAATTATAAAATACTTAAATAATAAATATATATTAGTATAAGTTAAGCCTCAAAACAGGGTACATTGAGCATCATTAGCAGTAGTCTGTTGTGTCTTTAAAACATATTTGAGTTCTTGGTTAGTTATTTCAATCCGGCTAGAGGGCTTCCCTTGTTCCAGGTACAGTGCTATCTGCATTATTAATATCTTCTTTATATTTATAAAAACTCTATAAGAAGGATACTATGATTATCTTCACCTAAGATGATTAGATAGCATCACCAACTCAATGGAATTTGAGCAAACTTCAGGAGTTAGTGAACGACAGGGAAGCCTGGCATGCTGTAGTCCATGGGATCACAAAGAATTGGACACAACTTCATGACTACTGAACAACAACAAATAGCGCAGAAAGCTGAGGTTAAAGAGGTTAATTGGCTCAACTAACTATAAACAGTGGCAGAGACTGGAGAGTTTAACTCCCCAGAACTATGCTCATAACAATGTTAACTGGCTTTCCATGCATTAACTGTGATCAAGTAGCTTTCCACCTGCTCCTAGAATTTAAGCAGATGTTATCTGCAGATTTTGGCAGTCAACACTGATGGTGCTGCAGCTTCTTGTCACAATACCAAGAACTAATGATACATCTTTCACAGAGCCCTCACAATGGTACAGACAAGTTGGAGACATGAAATTCTGGATAATTTGCTATAGCTGTGGAATCTCTACTAGCTGTGATGCATTGCACGAGGAGCAACTCATTGGCATATGGAAAAGATGTGGAAATGATGGACTCTATTGTCAAGCAGTTTAATAAGAGAAAAATTTAAGTGTAATAAAAGACCTGGTGCATAATTAAATGGCAAGAATTTAATTTCAAAGGCGTTCTAGGACTGGTTCAGTGAGTACAGATCTACTAAGTGCACAAAAACTACAGTCTAGGAGCTGGCACCTAGGTTTTGATCAGGCGTCTGAAAATTGTCAGATACAGATTATTAGAGACGGAAGAAAAGCTGGAGAGGAAGCCAAGCGTAAATAAGAGGACAGATGCAGGATGTAGCGACTTAGCTGGCAAGTGGTGGGCATGATTAGAACCGGAATCTGGGAGAGAGAGCCAACAGGGGGAAGAGCAGGTCTTTGGGCAAGCTGCTGACCTCGGAGTCCTCAGAGGGACTCTGTTCTGTAAACGACCCCAGGCATTGTTCAGGCCGTCTTGTTTGTCAGTCTCTCTCTGACTTTTTCTATAAGACATACAGAAACAATTCTTAAACATGAAATGCTTTTCTTCTCTGGTCTCATACAACTGACTCATAAATAAACTACAGCTTTACTGCCGGCCACTAACTATCTTCTAGGTATGTCTTCCTGGTTCCAAGGAGTCTATGCATAAAAATCACTACATTTCCCATTTATGGAAACATCATGTAATATCAACCAGACACTATTTATTAGCACTTAAGTGATCAACAAGTTTTTACCGAGTTCCTTGATTTGCAGGGTATGGGTGCAGGCACTGTTTCTAAAAACTAGATGTTTTATAAAAAGCACTCACAGTGATTCAGAAATTTCTTTTTTCTTTGATACCAAAAGAGCTGAGTGAAATCTCTGGGCTTTGTTAAAAATGATAGAACTTAGAACTTTTCAGACAGACAGTGAATGTGGGTGTTAAGTGGGTTTTCAATGGTATCTGATTCATCAAATTTATCTTGCTGTTATTCTGAGTTATTATTTTTGTCTTTAGAATAGTTGGAATGGGGGAACACTTCTTTTATTTGTTAGAATGTTTTAAGTTTCCTGAAAATAGAAATAGAAAAGGACAAATGGAAATGCTTTGGATAAGTCAAGCCATGACTACTTTATAATGTCAAAACAGCTAAATATATTTTCCCTTGTGATGTGTAGGTGGACTTTCAGTCCAGCAAGCATACGTAACATTTTCATATTTGAATCCCACTGGACAAACTACCATTGTACTGAGTAGTTCACTCTTAAATACCCTCATCCCAATCTCAATCATTGGCCTACATTAATTTGTGCAATAATTAAGAATAAGCTTCTGCTGCAAATCCTAGCCCTACTACTCACTAACATGTCTCATAAGATTGTTAATCTGAGGATTAAATGATTCAATATGCATAAAAGCTGCCCAATGTAAGCATTGTATGTTAGCTGACAGTAGTCATTAAAATAAAGGAAAATGAGTTTATTACTCAGCTCTGTGACTATCAGAATACTAACATTGTCTTCATAACTCTGATCATGTTTGAGATGAAATTTATAATCTATCAGGCACTCTTTCCTATTTTACATCTCATTCAGTCCTCACAAGGAAGCCATCCATGAGCTGCTGTCATCATGGTTTTCCTTAACTTATGCTGGGGAGGGGGGGGGGGGTTGGGTCAAGTGACTTGCCCAGGGTCACCCAGGTGGGAAGTGATAGGGTAGAATTTCAAATTAAGGCAGTGTGATTCTAGAACTTCTACTTTTGATCACTTTGCAGCACTGTCTTCGCATAATCGTCCCCTGTTGTGAAGCCAGTTCCTAAAATCCGGTTAGTCATCTGCAAGGTGTCTGTTAACCCAGGAGTATCAACCCCCTCTGTAGGGTCCTCATATACCTCCATTGGGCTGAGATTACTTTGGCTGGCTTTTGTTGGAAATCACATTCCAAAGATACCCAATGACTTTACCTTTACCTAGAGATCCAGATTGAATACACCTTGTACTTATAATATTCCAAAGTGTTCACATACAGCCCTATGTGATAGGTACCATTATTCCCGTTTTATAGAGGAAAGGCTGAGGCTCAGGAAAACTAGATAGCTTTCTCAAAGTCTTGTAATGAGTATGTATGTCAGAAAGCTTTTGATTTCTTGTCTAGTGGTCTTTCCATTAGAGGCGTGATGGAATTAAGATCAAGATTCTGTTTTTCCTCATTAGGCATCATTTTGGGTGTCTTGATCATCCTCAGTTCGTAGCAACATGACTATAAAGAGGAACTTTGAACTGATCATCCCCTGGGTTTGTTTTAAAAGGTAAAGGCCATGCTTAGCTTCTAGATGCTGTGCATCTTTGACTGAGAAGGTACTGTTTTACTACCAGAGCTCTGAACCACATCTCTGTGAAATTTACAAGCATGCTGTGAAATGATCTTTAAGTTCATGCTCTTGGACTGTGTTTCCCACTTACTTGCAGGGTGATGAAACTCGACAGCTGCTTCCTGGGGGCAAGGTGAAGATGTAGATCATACGCAGTCCCTTCTGACCATTGCAGAGGAGCTCTACAATAGGACCCAAAGACCCCTCCGCCTTCTGTTCCACTGATGGCTTCTCAATGATCTGTTTGCACATTCTTTTCCTGCTTGGTAATTAGCACCAGCTGTCTCAACTTAAAAGGGAGGAATCCCTTTGAAATTCCCTCTGTGCTCCATGAAATGTGCTACTGAAACGTGCTAATTAGTAACTGGACTTAGGACAACACAGACATGTGTTTCCTGTGAGTGCTGTAGAAGGAAGAGCAGGAATCTGAACATCTGTTTAGTTGCATATGTGTGTGTATGCTTTTCTCATTTTCAAAATGACATTTTTAATGAAAATCTATCTGCTCAGATGAGACTGGTAGCCGGTAGCTAAGGCCCAGGCCCCCCACATGCTGACTGCTCTCCCTTCATCTGTAGTTCCTTCTCAAGCTGTCAGGATCCCTGTGTGCAGAGAGCAGGGCCAGGGGATACTTCCCTCTGGACCTCAGCAAATTGGCTTCCCTGTCGGCATCCCCTTGCTCTTCACTAGAGTATCAGGATCACGGGGTTCCAGGGACACAAAATAGTAACTTCTCTTCCTTTGGGGACCCCTGTCCCATGTCCCAGGGCGAGCTTATAGTCAAGTGTGTGTGTCATAATTAGCTCACCCCAGTATTCGAGGAGAGCGCCTAGAGACATAATGTAGCCTTGTGTTCAACTGTTGTGTGTAGTCGCTAAGTTGTGTCTGACTCTTGCGACCCCATGGACTGTAGCATGCCGCTCCCCTCCGTCCATGGAATTTTTTGGGCAAGAATACTGGAGTGGGTTGCTATTTCCTCCTCCAGGGGATCTTCCCAACCCAGGGATCAAACCTGCGTCTTCTGCATTGCAGGCGGATTCTTTACACTGAGCCACCTGGGAAGCCCATTGTGTTAAATGTACTTTGCTAAAAATGGAGAAGCCACCCATTTGTCAGTTTAAACTACGATTGAAAATCTTCATCTTCACAAAGAACTTTGAGCAGCAACTTCCAGGGTTAGAAACTGTCTTACTGGTCTCTGGGCAAGAACTGCTCATGGCACAGATGGAAAGGTTGTTGATTTTATTGAAACGCTTGGGGATTTATTAACAGGATTAAGGAAGCTCAAAGGAAGCTTGGGGAAAGGATGGGAATCATCTTCTCCCTCCAAGGTCATTCTCTTGGAGCAATGTGGTCAAGAACCACCCCTGGCATTCACAGCGTTGATTCCTGAAACCCCAGAGGCTGCTACTGCTATAATCTTCACCCCAACTGTTCTCATATTCTTGTCTTACTGGCACACCATTTACAGTCTTGGGCTTAGTTTGGGGCTTCCCATGCCACGCTAGTAGTAAAGAACCCACTTGCCAATGCAAGAGACACAAGAGCCACAGGTTCCATCCCTGGGTTGGGAAGATCCCCTGGAGGAAGGCATGGTAACCCACTCCAGTATTCTTGCCTTGAGAATCCCATGGACAGAGGAGCCTGGTGGGCTACAGTCTAAAGGGTTGCAAAGAGTCTAACACGACTGAAGCAATTTAGCTCACACACGCAGTGAGTGATTGATAGCTTGAACTTAGGTCACATCACTTTCACCTGGTTGTAAGGTGGGATGGGACAGTCCCCAAAAGATTTGTCTGTTAGACTTTATTGTTCTTTTCAAAATCATGTATGGTGGTGGAAGGATAATTCTCCACAAGGAAGTCACGTTATTTTTGCAAACAAAATTTGATAAATATATATTATGGAGACCTACTGAAGGACCTACTGTTTGTCCAGTGTCCATTGATTGTGGTTAAATGCAGTCTTGTGTGGACAGGGCTATGAGAGACATGTCCTGTCTATCTGAACACCTGGTCCAACCGGCCTTGCTGCGGGACGTCATTCAGTAACTGGGAGTCCCCTGCTGCACCCCAGGGGTAAAGCAAGCCTCACTCCAAGGACTCACGTGCATTAGGTCTGTGTTAGCTCTTTGATTATCCACCTGGCTCTGCCCCATGCCCTTGACCCAATCCCAGACATCCTACCCTTGACATCTGTGGGCTCTTGGGCTTTGTCTTGGCAGCCTGGCTTCTTTGAATATGTGATTTCAGGCTCTCACCAGCTGAATAGGTCAGATAAGAATGTCAGGTTGCTATTTTTGACTCCCACATATTTGCTCTTCTAACTGTACCAGGCTTTGCTATTTGGACTCCTATTGCCACAAAAGACATTACCATTCTTTTTCTTTCCTGCTTCTGGACAGAGGCACAGGAAAGCAGTGAGAATAAAGATATCATGGTGTGATTCTTTTGCAGACAGCAGCTTGACACATGTTACATGATCACTCCAAACCTAAAGTCTGGCCTACTCTCTACCTTAAAATCTGTAATGACCTCTGCAGCCTTCTGAATTAAATTCAAGTCACTCGGCAGGCGGGAGCATCCCTGAACTCTTTGCCTCCCAGTCTAGGCTTGAGCTTGGCTACATTTAGTTTCCCTGGCCAGCCGTCTTTCTCACGTCTTCATCCCTTACACACAGGAGGTTTACCTCTAACATTTGTAGGGCTTGGGTACAAATGCAGGCCACAGGCCACGTTCTTAAAATGTATGAAAAGTTGCTCAGTCGTGTGTGACTCTTTGCTATCCCGTGGACTGTAGCCCACCAGTCTCCTCTGCCCGTGGGATTTCCCAGGCACGAATACTGGAGTGTGTTGCCAGTTCCTTCTCCAAGGGATCTTCCCAACCCAGGGATCGAACCCAGGTCTCCTGCATTGCAGGCAGATGCTTTAACCTCTGAGCCACCAGGGAAGCTCTAAAATGCGTACATTAAGCTAACACACTGTTACATAAAATGTGTTCTATCTTTTACCTTTGACAAAAACACCTTTGTAACTCCTAGAAAGTTAGGTTCAGATTTTGAATTCTCAGACTCTCCAGAGTTTCATGTCAGAATGTCATAGGCAGGAGAGAGCGCCCAACACCCAGTCTACCAGCCTTCTCTTCCCACCCCTTCATCTGTCCTGCACAACCTGTTTGTGTGTAAGTTTATAGACACTTTAGCCTACACACCTGGGCAATATTCACACCCCCCCACACATGGCCGTTCCCCAGCAAGGAACCCGTGATCAACTTGGCTCCCTCTTAGGAGGATGGAAGAAGCCACACAGGCTTTGCAAGGGGGCTTGAAACCACTGGGGCCAGAATTTCTGGGGTTGAGGTTTCTAGAGCACCATGATCCCTGGGTTGGGAACATCCCCTAGAGGAGGACATAGCAACCCACTCCAGTATTCTTGCCTGGAGAATCTCATGGACAGAGGAGCCTGGTGGGCTAGAGTCCATCGGGTTGCAGAGTCAGACACGACTGAAGCAACTTAGCATGCATGCATGTCTAGAATAAGAAGAGATGGGAATGGGCTCTAGGTGGCCATGAGCCCTTGCCCTGTAGACCTGGTAACCAAGGGGAGGGACACCACTGGACAAACACTAGGTCCTACTGTGGGGCCTGGGGTGAGGCTGGCACACATGTTTTCCCAGTGCATAGGATGGCCTTCCCCTACTTTATCTAACTGATTCACATCCATCTCTCAGGTATCCCCCTGTTCCACCTCCTCTTCCAGGAAGTCTTAATTCTCTCAGAGTGGGGTACATATTTCAGCTAAACTGGCTGTGACACTGTGTGACTCTAAGTGACTTAATCTCTCAGCACCTCAATTTAGCTTTAAGACTGTTGTAAGGATGAAAGAGTTAATTCCTGCTGAATTTTAGAGCCGAGCTTGATACGAAATGAATGTTGACTATTTTCACTATTAATATGCACTCACATAGCATGCAGTACTTACTCCTATAGAACTATTTCTCACTCTTATCATTGTGTTTTCTCACACCTCTCTCTTCCAGCAGATAACGTGCTTCTTGCCAGCGAAGACTTAATTTTATTTAATTTTGTATTCCTAACATACAACCCAATATATGTAACATATAGGTGTTATATAAATATGTATGGAGTAGATGAACTCAAGGGGAGTTGGAATGTACAGCTGAAAGTGTTCATGTGGCAGCCTGTGACTTTCTGTAGGAAAAACCACTGAGAGGCTGAACTCAACTTCTCAGATCCTTCTGACCCTAGGCTCTTAGAAGAATGGGTGGAGATGGTAGAACTGAGCTAGAAGGATCATGGGGTGGCATAGGGAAGAATCACTCGTTGGAGTTCCACCCGCGTGCGGTGGGCGCACATTCACGTTGCAGTCCACACTTGCTCCTGCATGTGTGCTAAGTCACTTCAGTCATGTCCTGACTCTGTGTGACCCTGTGGACTCTAGCCTGCTAGGCTCCTCTGCCCGTGGGATTCTCCAGGCAAGACTACTGGAGTGGGCTACCATACCCTCCTTCAGGGGATCTTCTCAGCCCAGGGATCGGACCTGCGGCTTCTGCATTGCAGGTGGATTCTTCACCGCTGAGCCACTGGGGAAGCCTCTGAGATATGCTTATATAAGACGCTCCTCCTAAGTCCTGGTAAAGATTTGTAATCCAAAATACTCCTTTATTTAGCTTTATATTTGTCCACATGTGAGCCAAAGGATCCAGCAAACATTCTTTCCCAGGTTTGGAGACCACATGTTCCTGGGCATCCATGATCTGAGGAGGACATCTCTGCGTTGTTTAATTGGACCTGTTTATTCTGATGACTTGCAGATAAGCAGAGTTCAGGAAATATGGTCAGGAGAAAGTCTGTAATGATGTTTGCTTGATTACAATTATGAAACTGCTCTGCAGAGACTTCCCCATCATTTACTCAAGTGGTTGCTAAGTAATCTCTGATCTGGTCCCACAGTTAGAATAAATAGGCCTGGCTGCTGGTTGGTCACGAAACTGTTCTGTTCATCATGCGTTCATTGACTTTGGGTTGTCCTGAACTGTAATGGGATGTAGCAAAATGCTTTGCACAGTGCCCAAAAACAAAAAATGAAAAAAAAAAAAAAAGAAAGAATCCTTGAATGAGTTTACTTTCCCCTTCTTTTGAAGTTGAATTTACTCATTTAGCCATTGCATATAATAAAAGTACGATTTTTTAAATGTTTAAAACATGGCAAATAGGACATTTTAAATTAAGCAAAATAAAAACTGAGCATATAAAGACAAAATGAAATGTTCTTTCTCTCATCAATCACAATTTATAATAAAATAATTATTTTTATGATGACAAATGCCTATCTAGTGCTTATTATGTGTGAGGCACTGAGTACTCTGTATATATTAACTCATTTAATTCTTACAATGATCCTGTGAGATAAGAACTATTCTTATTTTACAAATGGAGAAACTAAAGCATAGAGAATTAGGGATGTTGATGACAGTTATATAGCAAGTGGTAATGTGAGGATCCAAAGCCAGTCTACCTGTTTCTAGAGTCTGATCACTTCACGATTATGCTTTGTGGTGTTAAAAAAAATACTTAAAGGAAATTTTCATCTAGAGAGGCCCTATCTGTGGTGCTTAGTTTCAGGCATATTTTAATTTTTTTTCATTTCTGGTCAACTTGCTCTTGCTGTGATGGGATACATAATACCCTGATTGTGACATGGGTTAGTGAGTTTTCACGAATGGATTTACACCTTAATATACTGAGCATCTGACATTTTGGCCTTTTTAGGATTTGGGACTGACCTCCCCAAATAAGGATTTTTCTGAATGAAATGAAATTGATTGAAGTTGAATGAAATGCTGGGGGAGGTATGCTGTACACCCTGGCAACCATGTTATTCTGACACTGAGGTCTTGTTTCCATGGCAATAGGTCAGGGCATTAACTGTTACAGGGTTGACGCGATGACAAGATTTGGGTTCTGGGTTTGTCCTATATTCTTCCTTCCCTTGGATTCCTGACTTCCTCACAAGTTAGTGATAAGCAATTGTTACAGGAGGAAAAAAAAAAAAACCTTTGCAACCAGTAAACATTTATAGAACTGATAAAAGGAAAAAGTTGTATTCTCATTAAATCACTCAACCTTTTCAAAGGGTGCCTTACAAAAGTTTTAAGAGGGTTTTTCTGTTACAGATTATGTGTATCCTCATGTCTGGCTTGAAGGTTGGAGGTTAAATTAAAAAATATATATATATTTTATATATAATATATTTATATTTATGTATATAAATATATAATTTCTTCTCCCTCCTTTATTTGCACTTTTTTAAAGATCAACACTGATTTAAAAAAAAATGGAGTGGGCATATAATGGGGGAGTGGAAAGGGAAAAAATGGAGGGCTGCTTCTTTTATGCTGATTGTGATGCAATAGCTCAGAAATTAACTACTTTGTATATCTTAAGGTCCATGAAGTCTGATATGTTCAGTCTGTTGCTTTTCTTAGAGGGGAAAAAAAATGATCAAGTGATACTTTATAAAGAAAGGGCATGGCCAACTGAAAAGAGAAAAGGTATAGATATTTACATCTTGCGTTGACCTAGCCTCTAACGGAAACGATAATTATGACGGAAAACCCTTATGTAGAGTTAATATGTTCCAGACACTGTTCTAGGTGCTATGCCTGTATTCACTCATGTAATCCCCACATCATCCCTATGAGGTAAACCATACTATGATATTCACAGCTATTTTATAGCGAAAGCATAGAGATATAAAAAGATTTTCCTAGAACTTCAAAACTATTAACTGATAGTGGGAAAAAGTAAAGGGGAGGGGCCTGGTAGGGGTAAGGGATTTGGAGGTACAAACTACCATGTATAAAATAAGCTACAAGAATATATTGTACAACACAGGGAATATAGCAATACTGTATACATGGGATATAACCATTACAAACTGTGAATCTCTATGTTGTACACCTGAGACTTACGTAATCCATCAACTCTATCTCAACTGAAAAAAATTAACTGATACAGGTAGTTTTCAAACCCAGTTTTCAAACCCAGGTCTGATATCAGACCTGTGTAGTTAATGCTAATCTATGCAGTCTTCTACTTTCTGAATCATTGATCCCTATGATAGGGATAGAGTAAAAGGACAAAGTAGGTGATTGAATAATTAGTTCCACTAGAGGACTGTAAGCTATATTGTATATATATACACATATATATGTGTGTGTATATATATATATATATATGTGTATATATATATATGAGACCTCTGTAAGTTAATGACTACTCAAGAAAGAAGACTTGCTTAACCACAAAACCAAGCAGGCTTTCTTAGCAACAAAACCATACACAAGTCATGCCCCCAAACAATAAAACAATGGTGGCATGAGATCTATATCTTGCCCAGTGAACTCAGAAAGTTAATGATTCCCTAGGACGTGCTCTCTACACACATACAAAACGGTAATTTGTGGACCTAGCTTGACCGTGTAGGGAGGACTTGGCGGAGGAGCTGAAGGTGGAAGCATGATGTCTACTCAGGAAAGGCAAAGAAATTCTTTTCCCTTTCCCCATGCTTCCTTTGATTATAAAAATGTAGCCCAGTAAGTTCTTGTTGAGGCAGTTCTCACCCACCCACTTGTAAACCTCACAAGCGTCTCATTCTAATAAATCACTTCATTTCTCGCTGAATTCTTTTCTGTGCTGACATACAGGACTGTGGTACTGGAGCTCTTTGGAGCCCCTCAAACGACACCCAAATGGTTTCACCTATTTCCATTTATTGGACTTGACACCATTTTCAGCTCTTCGGTTCCGTGTCAAAATACACAGCACTTTTGTTCATTTAGATGTGTGTGTGTGTATGTGTGTGTGTGTATGTGTGTGTGTGTGTAAGTTAATTAAAATTACTTTCAAATAGAGTCTTGGAGTCTCTTTAGGGATAATTGTGAACAACATGGGATGTCACAAGTTTAGGGATCAACTGCACAGTATTTGTATTCATGCTTTTGTTAATCTTTAGTTGAAAAGAGAAATAGCTAGATGGTTGCTCTGCTGTTTAAAATAATTCTTTAAAAAGTTCCTTCTGAAATTTTCTACAATTTTTCCTCAGTGCCTCTATTCTAAACCTGAGTGTATGAAATTGATATATCTAAATATTTAGTGATGCCATAATATATTTTTCAGTTATGCAGGCTTAAGACGATTATTCATGCTTTGGTCTGTGTTTGATTCAGGCCTCAGCACAATAATGTCATTTAGTCCAACTTGGAGTTCGTATTTAGGTACTGATTCTTGCTTAATTTTTATTTAATTCCTGGTAGATAAGATCATATATATCTATTTGATATGAATTAACTCATAGCATGAGGCTTCCCAGGTGGCACAGTGGTAAAGAATCCACCTGCCAAAGCAGGAGACACAGGAGACCCAGTTCGATCCCTGGGTTGGGAAATGGCAACCCACTCCAGTATTCTTCCCTGGAAAATCCCATGGACAGGGGAGCCTGGCAGACTACAGTCCATGGGGTGGCAAAGAGTCAGACACGACCGAGCACACACACACACACACACACACACACACACACACACAGTTCACGGCATGACCAGATCTTCATCAAAGTGAGTTTTTACCAGCATAGTCAAAAAATATTATCATAATAGCATCATTATAGCCTCAAGATTTTCACAATAGTTATTCATTAGATTTCCATTTAAGGTGACTTTGAATTAAAGTACTACCACGATTTACAGTTTGATGACAATTAGAGGGAAATATTAGGTTGGTGCAAAAGTAATAGCAGTTTCAGACTGTAAATTTTAAATCATTACAACTAGGCTCAAACACATCTTTACTAATCAGAATAGGAACCGTTACAATCAACACAGCTTTGCCAAGTAGAAATAAATTTGCTTATTCTTGCAGTAAAAAACAAAACCAAAAAACCATGCTTTGGGATTTGATGAACTCTCAGCATTTTCTGCATCCTGCTGGTTGTGGAAGCGTTTTCCCTGCAAAAAGTTGTTGAGATGCTTGAAGAAGTGGCAGTCAGTTGGCAAGAGGTCAGGTGAATATGGCAGATAAGGCCAAACTTCATAGCCCAATTCATTCAACTTTTGAAGCGTTGGTTGTGTGACATGCATTATCTCAGAGAATTGGGCCCTTTTGTTGACCAATGCTGGCTGCAGCTGTTGCAGTTTTCAGTGCATCTCATTGATTTGCTGAGCATACTTCTGATGGCTTTGTCGAGATTCAGAAGGCTGTGGTGGAGATGGGCCCCAGACTGCCAAACAGTGACGATGATGTCACTGAGGAGAAACCTTTATAGAATGAGGACATTTATTGTAACATACTACAGACTTGCTTTTTTTGAAAGTGCTTTGGAGCTGTTGTTGGTTGTCTTATAAAATCCACTTTTTGTCACACATTGCAATCAGATTTAGAAATGGTTCATTGTTGTTGCATAGAATAAGAGAAGCCACTTCAAAACGACGATTATTTTGATTTGTAATCAGCTCATGAGGCACCCACTTATAGAGACTTTTCACCTTTCCAATTTGCTTCAAACAACAAACAACCGTAGAATGACTGGCGCTGAGTTTTGGGGCAACTTCTCACGTAGTTGTAAGAGCATCAGCTGTGATGATGCTCTCGGTTGCTTGTCATCAACTTCTGATAGCCAGCCACTACACTCTTCATCTTCAAGGCTCTCATCTCCTTTGCAAAGCTTCTTGAACCACCACTGCACTGTCCGTTCATTAGCAGTTCCTGGGCCAAATGCATTGTTGATGTTGCAAGTTTTCTCCACTGCTTTATGACCCATTTTGAACTCGAATAAGAAAATTCCTTGAATTTGTTTTTTGTCTAACATTATTTCCATGGTCTAAAATACATATAAAAAACAGCAAGTAATAATTCACTAGCAAAAAACCATAAAGCTAGAAGTGCACATTAAAATCATGTCTAACATAACCACATTTATTTAAGAAGGTACTCCAATATCAAATGGCAAAGTTCAACAGTGCAAAACTGCAATTACTTTTGCATCAACCTAATAGTTGAATCCAACCTTTTAGACTCTGTACCTATAGAGGTGTTTAATAAATATATTTTGAGTAGTTTCTATTTTAGGGACCGGGAATAATTCAGCATTTTTTTTTGTTAAGATTTGCATTATTGAAAACTGAGTCTGGGCCACAAATGCTGCATGATTGATGGTGCTTCTGTACCCTCTAGTGGTCTGATGCAGAACTGAAATAACAAGAATCTCCAAGGAAAATTGCCTGGGAATTCTGGGGTCTGGGCAACAGGACCTGCATGCACATGGCCATACATTTAAAAGGCAATGATAAGAGATTTAAGACCAGGCTTCTAGAGTGGGACAATGTGAGTGTGGATTTTCATCCTCTAAGTTGGTTTTACAGGCATGAGAGAAGGAGTAGTGGTAGTTTAAAAAAGTTCCCCCTCTCCTGCTTGAAATTTCTTAATTTCTCTGAAATACTGGAGCTAGTAATATGTTAAGGGCTTCCCAGTTAGCGTGAGTGGTAAAGAACCTGCCTGCCAATGCAGAAGGCATACGAGACTCAGGTTCTATCCCTAGGTCGGGAAGATCCCGTGGAAGAGGGCATGGCAACCCGCTCGAGTATTCTTGCTTATAGAATCCCATGGACAGAAGACCCTGAAGGGTTACAGCCCATAGGATGGCAAAGAACCAGACATGATTGAAGTGACTTGGCACACATACACATAGTATGTCAAAACAGATCTTCTCTATGTAAAGGTTTCTTCTCAGTGATGTTATTGATGTTTTGGGTCCTGTAATTCCTTGTTGTCCACCCTCATCCCTCACCCTCTGCACTGTAAGATGTTTAGCAGCATCCCTGGCTTCTTACCCACTAAATAGAGTAGCATCCCCAGTCGTGATAACCAAAATCATTTCCAGTATTGCCAAACACCCCTTGGGGGAAATTTTCCCCCTTGATTGAGAATCATCTTAATGATTCCTGTTAGGTAAAATGGAAGCAATTCATCAATCAAAATAAATAGCTCATTTAAGACTTAGTATGAATCAGATGGATAAAGAAGCTGTGGTACATATATACAATGGAATACTATTCAGCCATAAAAGGGAATGTATTTGAATCCATTCTAATGAGGTGGACGAACCTACACCCTATTATACAGAGTGAAGTAAATCAGAAAGAGAAAGATAAATATCATATACTGACATATATATATGGAATCTAAAGAGATGGCACTGATGGATTTATTTTCAGGGCAGCAATGGAGAAACAGACATAGAGAACAGACCTATGGACATGCAGGGAGGAGAGGAGGGGGAAGGTGAAATGTCTGGAGAGAGTGATGTGGAAATTTACAATACCATATGTAAAACAGATAGGCAATGGGAATTTGCTGTATGACTCAGGGAACTCAAACAGGGATGCTGTGACAATCTAGAAGGGTGAGATGGGGAGAAAGATGGGAGGGAGGTCCAGGAGGGAGGGTACATGGGTGTGCCTATGGCTGATTCTTGTTGATGTATGCCAGAAAACTAAATTCTGTAAAGCAATTATCCTTCAGTTAAAAAAAAAAAAAAAAAAAAGACAGCATGAGTCAGGCCATGTACCTGTATTATTTAATTTAATCTTTTTTACAATCCTCAGAAGTCAGTCCTTTACAGTCAGTCCAGATAGTAAAATTGTCTCCATTTTACTGATGAGGAAACTAAGGCTCAGAGGAGTTGAGCAATTTTCATGTCATCACATAGGTAAGTGGTAGAGCCCACAATGAATTCCAAGTGGTCTGGTTCTGGAATCTGCATTTGCAAAGATTCTACTTGTGGTCCAGTGGATAAGAATCTGCCTTGCAATGCAGGGGACATGTGTTCGATCTTTGGTCTGGGAAGATCCCACGTGCTGTGCGGCATCTAAGTCCATGTCCCACAGCTACTAAGCCAGTGCCGTAGAGCCCACAAGCCACAATTACTGAGCCCTTATTACCTAAGTCTGCATGCCCTAGAGTCTGTTCTCCACAACTAGAGAAGCCATGACAATGAGATCCGTGATCTCACTGCAACTAGAGAGTAGCCCCTTCTCACTGCAACTAGAGAAACCCCATGAGCAGCAACAAAGACCCAGTGGAGCCAAACAAACAAACAAACAAACAAAAACAAAACAGAGAGAATAAATTTGTATTGCAAAAGTATAACTCCTTTTTAAGCCCCCCAAAGGAATGAAAAACAGAATTACTGATTTATGGGTAATAAGAATCTACAGATGCCAATTTATGGTAATTTTCTGAACTGACAAAACAGAAAGGAAAGATACTGTGCTGACCTTCTCAGATGAAGATTTGTTTCTTTCATGCAAGTACCCACTCTCCATACAGATATGGAAATGTATAAAACAAAGCTCCTGTGCTCTGAAGCCTGCTCATATTGTTGCAAGCAATAAGCAAATGCACAAATGTCTAATATTTCATATAGCAATATGCTATGGAGAAAATAAAGCAAGTTAAAGGCGATGGAGAGGGTCTGAGAAGAGGTACTGTTTTACACACAGTGATGGGGAAGTACTCCAAGTAGTGAGAACAGCAAGTGCAAAGGCCCTGAGGTAGGAGCATAGTTGAAGCGGGAGCAACTTAGAGCATAAGAGCAAAGCAAGAAGCCAGTGACTGGAGTAGAGTGAGGGGGAGTGGTACATGAGACAGTGCGGAGAAGACCAAGATGCCCTGAGATGTAGCAGGCCTTTGTAAAAAGACTTCTCAACTTTTTACTGAGATGAATATTTATCGAGAATTGCCATTATCTGACTTTTTTTTTCAAAGGACTAAGTCAATCTTCTCTCTCTTATTTGGGAAGTAATTTATCATGATGCTTAAGAGTATAAGTTCTGGAATCAGACTGACCTCATTTTAAAAGATGACTTTAAGAACATATTCCTTGTAGGCTTTGGGGCAAGTAATTTAACTGATCTGAGCCTCTGAATTCTTATCTGTAGAAAAGATATAGTAATATCCTAGTTAATTGAATCGAAGTGCCTTTAGATATGAGATGCACCGTGATTTTGTGTACTAGCAAAAAAATTACAAAACAACACTGCTAATCACACATGAATCAGACAGACCAGGCTTTCCAGGTGTGAAAATGTCCTTAAGCAGTTTTTTGGGTATTTGGTCATTTATCCTGACTTCATTTGCATTGCTTGGCATGTAATAGCCAATTATTTCACCTAAAGCTCACTAATGAAAGAGAGCATAGTTTCATCTCTTTGTTAGTGACTTCATTTCTTAGGGCCCCTTAAAGCATTTGGTTGTTGCTTTGTAAGAAAATCAGGAATCAGGGCCTTTACTGTGATGAATACTTGCTTTACTAATACCAAATTTGATCCACTTTCTTGATCAGTTTTTATGCTGGTTCTGCTCATAAAATAACCTTCAGTTTAAAACCAGATCACAGTGTAAAAGATTTTTAAACAACAATTCAGCCCAACATATGTAATGCCAAGGATGTGCATAAGTCAACTGAAGTGACAGTATTATGAGTTTACACATTCACAGACAATGATAGAATTACATCATGTCTGCCCTCTAGTCTATGGTGATTGTAAGATGACATCTTGTGTTAAAATGTCTTATATCTGTGGGTGTGCATTAAGAGTTTGAGCAAATTCCAGGAAATAGTGGAGGACAGAGGAGCCTATCGAGTTGCAGTCCATGGGGGTGCAATGAGTTGGACACGACTTAGCCATTGAATGACAACAACAAATATGTGTGTCTATCTATGTGATATTATGATATATATGATATTATATATCATAATATAATATTACCATATAATATATGATATGATGTTATATCATGATGATATTATCATATTATATATGCATTGTTGTTGTTTAGTTGCTAAGTTATGTCTGATTCTTTGCAACCCCATGGACTGTAGCCCAGCAGGCTCCTCTGTCCATGGGATTTTTCAGGCAAGAATACTGGACTGGGTTGCCATTTCCTTCTCCAGGAGATCTTCCTGACTTATGGATTGAACCTACTTCTCCTGCATTGGCAAGGCAGATTCTTTACCACTGAGCCACCAGGGAAGTTCATGTATGTATATGTTAAATTTAAATATACACACAATCTACCTGTGTATGTGTTTATTTTAAAAGTGATGGAATATGGGATCATGCCTGCCCTAAACAGTAGAATTAGCATGGGATGTTCCTAGCACATCGTTAGTCCCCAGAAACTATTAGTTACCATTCTCATCTCTATGACTAAGACTTTATATTACAAGCTTCCATCTCTTTCTATAGGACTCCCTAACTTAATTTCCTCTGTTTTGCACAGGCTCAGATCTTTCAATTCTAATTACTTAGGTGGCTATCCCTCCTTCCGCACTTTCTACTCTCAGAAGCAAATAAAATTACAAGTCTCTAACTCCCTAAACATTTTTTTTTCCCCAAAGTCGTTAATGGCTCATATTAAGTAAAAAAATTGCCTCAGTTCTCTGGAGAACCTTTCTATGGCATAATAGATTCTTCCTTATTTCCTATCCCCTGAGCAGCTATTAAATCAAGGTAGATATTTGTCTTGCAATTTTTTTTAATTCTCTTGATGATTTGAAACACTAAGGGAACTTTATCACTTTGTCTTGTGTTAACTGCTTAGTCGTGTCCAGCTCTTTGTAACCCTATGGACTGTGGCCCACCAGGCTCCTCCGTCCATGGAATTCTCCAGGCAAGAAGGCTGGAGTGAGTTGCCACAACCTTCTGCAGGGGATCTTCTGGACTCGGACCAAAGTGGGTCTCCTGCACTCTGCTTTTTCTTATCTCTTCTATATTTATTCATCGGCATGCTTGGTTGGTCCACCCTTCTCAGAGAAGGTCATGATTAACTGATAAGCTCAGTATCCTGGTTTATCCTTCTAATCCTAATGTCATGTGAGATAATTTAAAGAAAAGATTGGAGGCAGCAACACAGCTGATTATTATTTACCCCACGCCTTTTTACATCTTCCTGGGATGTTGCACTTCTTGACCACCTGCCTCATCAAATTAAAACAAGAATGAAAATAGCTGGGGTGGGGAGGCAAGAGATCAAAAGGAGGTCTAGGAGGAAGCCCATCTCTGGGACCAGTTTGCCCTCATTATGTGCAAGCTGGGAACAGCCTGGGTGCTCAGCTGTCCTGGAATCTCAGGCAAGGCAAAGAGCTTGTCAGTGTCTATCAGTCCCACGTGATTAACAGCCTCTTAAATCTTTAGAGTAAATTGCTTCCAGGTCTTTTAGAGCAGGTGGTCTGTTCAGAACTATAAACTGTGGAATGTCAAAGAGGGGGGAATGTGTCCATTTGTGAGGGCGGATGGGCAGCTAAAAAGGCCTTCATTCTTCAGTTAAGCCCACTTACTTAATCTGGGTAGAGTGTCATAAAGTTCAAGATTGGGTACCTTTAAAATTATTGGTTATAATTTAAGGTAATCTATCTAAACTGCAGCATTAAAAGTACTTCATCATTGAAAGTGCTCTAAGCAGTTTAATCCACTTGTTCCACTTGTACTGGCACCTAGATTGTAACTGGTAAAGAGGTTAGTGGCCAGATAGTTGCCTCCGAGGTCACTGAAATCCTAATTGATTTTCCCTGAAGTTTCTAAACAACCTGACATTTTGATCCTCCAGTGCTTTTGACAGTCAGCTCTGTCTCAGTTGAATGTGTTTCAGTTAACAAATTAATATTTCTTTGTCTCATTCTTCAAATTCATACAAAAATGAACCCTGAGGCATTTTAACAGCCCGTTCTTGTTAGGAATGTCTAGAGTCCTGCTTTTCCTTAAAAAAAATTTTTTTTTAAAAAAATATTTGAACATCCAAACACCTGTGGGCTTTAAGAGGCCTCCCTCTGGCATGTTTCAGATAAAGAAAATGGTTATGAAGAGAGAGAAGTCATTCATTGTAATTTGTAACCATGCACTGATCTTATCCAGTAAGGATCTGTTTTCAGATGAGAAATACACAGTCTAGACAGGAAGAAGGAAGTGGTGGGGAGCAGGAAACAGCAGGCTCTTTGTGGCTCTATGGATTTAACCTCTGGGCAACCATACATTGTGGGATGGGGGGAAAGGATTAGTGGAGCTGAGGGAACTAAATACGTATTAACGTTCACACACAGACACACGATTAAAAGTCAACCTGTTCTTGCTAAGAGTCTGAAATATGCAGAGTGTTCTCCCTGGAAGGAAAGATAAGAGTGATTCTCATTGATCTGACAGAGCCTTGTCTTATTCTCTGTCAAATGAAGTTAGAATTTGATTGAAAGCCACTTTAAGCTTTTTATTTGAGAATCTAGACTGATCACCTATCTGATGCCATAACCCCTTACTACCAGGACGTTTTCAGTTCTGAGACTATTCTGGGAAATATTCAGTCCATGGAGACTTTGGGAGGATCTGATTTTGTTTGGCCATTTTCAAACCAACCTGCCAAAGATAATTTTGACTACCTGCTATTTGCCTCTTTTCCTAGAAGAAGATAACTTTATTTAAAGTGTGGTAAATTACATCCTTGGCCCTAATACATCACCCAGTCCCTATAACCGCTCTGTTTGCTGGGTGACTTTGAAGCCATCCTACTGAAGGAGTAAAGAGCTATTGAGTGGCCATCTGGTCCTTGTTTACTCAGGAGTTTCCTGGTTCTAGCACGAAAATTTCCTCATTCTGGGAAGCCCCCTTTGTCTTAGGCAACTGAAGATTCTTGACCACCCTTACTTAACAAAGTATATTTTTACACGCTTTACTTTGGGCTTGGCCATGTGATTTTCTTGGCCAACAGGATGAAACTGAAGTGGCAGTGTACGTTCTGAGCCTAAGGTATTAAAAGACATTGTATGTTTGTGGCTTTGCCATCACCATGAGGAGGACATGCTCTGATTACCCCATTAGTTCAAGGAGGA
Organism: Ovis canadensis; assembly: GCF_042477335.2. Lineage (NCBI taxonomy): Eukaryota > Metazoa > Chordata > Mammalia > Artiodactyla > Bovidae > Ovis > Ovis canadensis. The sequence goes on along the minus strand of NC_091247.1, from coordinate 131,074,149 downwards.
AGAGTGGTATAGAGAGCAGAGCCGACTTCAGCTGAGCAGCTCAGCCAAGCCCAGTTTATGTCAGCCTACCCCGGGAAAGCTAGGATTGCATGAGTGATAATAAATTCATTTGTTATTTTGAACCACTGATTTTTGGTGTGCTTTATTACTCAGAAATAATTAGCCTATACTAATCAGTGTTATTGGGGGCTTCCCACATGGTGCTAGTTATAAAGAACTGCCTGCCAGCGCAGGCAATGTAAGAAATGTGGGTTCCATCCCTGGGTCAGGAAGATCCCCTGAAGAAGGAAATGGCAACCCACTCCAGTATTCTTGCCTGGAGAATCCCACGGACAGAGGAGCCTGGTGGGCTACAGTCCATGGGGTCGCAAAGAGTTGGACACAACTGAAGCGACTTAGCATGCACATAGCACGCACACAATCAGTGTTATTAATATCCAGCAGTGGGTTAAAATGGGCTTCCCTAATGGCACAGATGGTAAAGAATCTACCTGCCATGCAGGAGACCTGGGTTCCATCCCTGAGTGGGAAGTTCCTCTGGAGAAGGAAATGGCAACCCACTCTAGTACTCTTGCCTGGAAAATCCCAGGGATGGAGGAGTCTGGAAGGCTACAGTCCATGGGGTCGCAAAGAGTCAATGACTGAGCGACTTCACTTGCACTTTAGTAGGTTATAAGCTTTACATAGATCATCTTCTGCTACCATGCCATGAAATAGTAATGTAATTGTTTTCCAGCTGGGAAAAGTTATAGATAGAAAGATGGAATAAATGCCAAAAACAAGCAATGGAGCTGATTCCAAACCTGCTTTCAAAGTAATCCAGTATCTCAAAGTTTCTAAAAGTATTCAACTAATACAAGCTTATTGTGAAAGAGTCAAGCAAATCGTGAATATATGAATAGGAAACATAAATGAGAAAAAAGTAAAACATCATCTCTTTCCCTTCCTGCCCCTCCCCCTTTTTCATTTCTTAAGTCTTCCTTTCTGAGGTAGTCACTATTCATCTTTTGGCATGAATTCTCTCGGATGATTTTCTGTGCATTTTATAAGCATGTTTCTATATTTTAAATTTTTATGCAAATAAATATATACTATTCTGAAGTGTTTTTTTTTTCCTTTGCTAACTTGGACATCCTTCCATGCCAGTGCATACAGAGGAACTTCAGGTTCTTTTAACTGTATGTCACTCCCTAGTATGATGGCATCATAATTTGAGTTTTCTCTTAACAATAAACATTTCCATTGATTCTAACTTTTCGTTATTCCAAGCAATTATTCCATGAACTTTCTTTTCATATATTATTGTGCACATATGTATTTTTATTTTTAAAAAATCCTAGAAATTAATTTTGTGCACAATTATACATCAGTGTTTCATAATTTTTTTGTTTCTTCTAATAAAATACGTACAAAACATTGTACTTGCGCACAATAAGCAAATGCTCACTGGATACTGAGTTCTCTTTCTGAACCCATCCTTCCCTCTTGCCCTCCCCGTGCTTCCCTGGTTGGAGGCATTTTGTATGGCATTCAAGGGAGCCTCTGAAGTGCATTAGCTGTACCTGTCTGTCCCCAGATAAAGTGGGTTGGGTTGCTATCAGCTGTTGAGTTTGTTGTTCTTCCGTTCCACATAGCATGAATAATTCTTTGGAAGCTTTACCCACCATCCTTAAAGACCCCATCCACTGCAGGTGTTTGCTGCTTAAATGACAAGTTGGTGATACATTTCTTCAATGAAAACATTTGTCCCATTAAAGAGCGAAATCATGGTATGCAGTGGGGGTATGAAGTCACTTTAAGGTAGGCTCAGTTATTGTTTCTATTTAAACTGTTTAGATTATTTAGTGTAGACTGTTAAAGGGTCTCATATGAAGAGATTCAAAGCCTCTGCCTTATCATACAGGTTCCTCTGGTTGAAGAAAAAACTTCAGAAAGACAGAAAGGCTTTAATAAAAGAGAAGAGAAAAAGATGGGAGGTATGGAATTAACATGTATTGCATGTCTGCTATGGGTCAGGAATTCTGTTTTTGATTCAGAGTTATTGAGAATCATTCACGTGCCAGACACAATGCTAAGCACTGGGAAGGAAGAAAGAAAAGAGGCAGGCTCTGCTCTCACGTAGCCTATGGTACCTTGGGGAGACACGTATAGAAGGAAACAATTATTGTGAAATAACACACAATGTGACATATAGAGAGTGTGCAAATGCTTCTCATGGAGATGCTGGATAGATGTTCTGGGACAAGTGACTCTGGCATTAAGCTGGGGTTGGGGACCTTGAGCTCCCTTCCTATTGGTACTGAATTGTGCTGACATATCTCATGTCCGGCACCACGTCTGGGAGCTGACAACTAGATGGGTTCATTAACTGCCGCTGCTAGTGATCTGATGAGTCACTAGGCTCTTCGAAGATCATTAGCAGGTGCTTCAGATCTTAGACCTGAGATTCAGAATCAGGGTTGGTTTTAGAAAGAGTGCTTATACATATATGTATATATATAAAATAGATATTAATATATGTATAGTACTTAGCCCAAAAACATGAACGAAATTGTACCATTTGCAGAGACATGGATGAACTTTGATACGATCATATAGAGTGAAGTATGTCAGAAAGAGAAAAACAAACATCATATATTAACACACATAGGTGGAATCTAGAAAAATGGTATGGATGAACCTATTTGCAAAGCAGAAATAGACACAAATGTAGACCACAAACCTATAGAGACCAAGGGGGGAAGGAGGGGCTGGGATAAATTGGGAGATTGGGATCGACATATACACCTACAATACAATGTATAACACAGATAACTAATGACAACCTACTACTTTATAGCGCAGGGAACTCTACTCAATGCTTTGTGTGACGGAGGGGATATATGTGTACATATAGCTGATCCACTTTGCTGTACAGCAGAAACTAACAACAGCATTGTAAAGCAGCTAAACTCTAATAAAGAAAAAAGAGAGAGAGCACTTGACACCCTAGGTATAATACGCACTCGCTGTGTGACATACTCTGTCTCAGTAGCTTGGGTCTATTGAATCGTTTAATCCCTATAACAAGCCTATGAGATAAGACACCATTTTTCTTTTTAAAATATATTTTTATTGAAAAAAATATACATATACATGACACACATAAATCCTAGGTGTACATTTCCATGAACTTTCATACATGGAACATGCTTATACAACTGAAACTCAGATCAGGACACAGAGCGTTGGTAGCACCCCAGAGACACGCCCCATCCCCAGTCACTATCCTCCTCCTCCCCGAAGCTGTCACTGCCTGACTTGTCAGTACAGATTAGTGCTGCCTGGTTTTGAACTTTATATAAGTGGAATCACAGGGCACATACTCTTTTGTATCTGGTCTCTTTTGGTACAATGTTATATTTTTGAGCTTTGTCCACGTTGCTGGTTGTAGCAGTAGTTTATTCATTTTCATTGGTGTCATTACTCCGTTGCATGATTAGACTGCAATTTATTTATACACTTTAACAGTGAAGAAAATGTGGTTGTTTATAATGAATAGTGGTACTAGTTCTATCTAACAATTTGTATGTGTCTAACTATATATGTATATATGTGTATATATATGCCCAGAAACAGAAATCAGCATATTTGTTTAGACATGTGTGTATATATACACATATCCTGCCAAACCATTGTTTCTAGGGATTTTGCCCATTATACTCAGCATGAGGAGAGCCATCTCTCATTCGTTAGCACAAAGTCTGACATTCTTTCCCACCCAACCAGCCTAACATGCATAGGCTATGTTATCACAGCCACCCTTTGGCCACTTCTTGGATCAAGATTTGCACACACCAGCAGTGTGGCCTGCCTTTGGAAAATGAGCTTAGGGAAGAGGCCTAATTCAGGCCAAATTCTGGAGTCCTGGGTGTCTAGACTATTGTCCAGGGAGGAGGGGATATAGGTTCTGAGTGGTCATGTTCTTGGGCTCCTCACTCCACGGGATGGAGCAGGGTCAGGGTGGGCCCCCCTTGACTGGTCTGAGGACAGTATTACACTTAGTTGCCATGTATGAGACTCCTAGTTTGTTTCACTTCTTTGTAAAGACTTGATCTCCTTAGTCTTTATTTTAGCCCTTCTGGTGGGTAAGTAGTGGTATCTCATTGTGTGCTGAACTGATGATCAATGAGGCAATGAGGTACAGTGTTTTCTTTTTGTATTTTTTACCATTTGGATACGCTCTGTTGTGAAGTGTCTGTTCAATGATTTCCCACAATTTTCTAACCGGTCACTATTATCATCCCCATTTTACAATGGGGAATTGGGAGCATAAAGAAGACAAATAACTTTTCCAATAACTAGAAGTAGAAACAGAGCTAGGATTTGAATCCAGGATGTCTGACTTCACAGCCCACTCTCCTAATTCACTCAAATAGACAAGAAAACCAAACTGGTCTTTTGCGTCTACTATGACTCACTGATATACAGCTTGAGCTCCCCCTAGCGGAGGAAAAGAGTTGTACTCAAGATTCCCAAGTGGGGGCTACCTAAAGAAAGGTAAAATGACCACACGCTTGCGGCTGCTAAGTCGCTTCAGTCGTGTCCGACTCTGTGCGACCCCATAGACGGCAGCCCACCAGGCTCCCCCCCAACCCTGGAATTCTCCAGGCAAGAACACTGGAGCGGGCTGACCACCAGCTTGATGGCTTAAAAAAGCACACAGTTATTCTCTCGCAGTTCTGGGGGTCAGAAGTACAAAATGGACTTCTAAGGGTGAAGCCAAGGTTCTCTTTTTGGAGGCTTTGGAGAGGGTCCCTTTCCTTGCCTTTTCACCCTCTGCCTTACTGCATTCCTTGGCCCATGGTCCTTTATTCCATCCTCAAGGAATCTTTAAATCTCTCTCTGCTTCTTCACATCAGCTTCTCCAACACAGTCAAATCCCTTTATTCCTCCCTCTTATAAGGATTTATGGTTGCATTTGGCCCAGGATAATCTAGGACACCCTTTATATCTCAAGATCCTTACTTCAACCACCTCTACAAAGGTGCTTTTCCCACATAAGAGTAATATTCCCAGTTCCCTGGATTAGGATCTGGGTATCTTTGGGGGCCATTATCAGCCTACCACACCCTTCTGCCGTTTTGAGTCAATATGTGTATGTCATGTGTTTCCTCTGCAAAGATTTGTTCTTGGAAATAAGCTGATTCATCACCTGATTCACTTATACTGAATATCAGCCAAACCATTGAGAACATTTCTGCTCAGAAATGTCTGCCTTTGTGGTTCCCATGAACCTCTTACTTCCTTAAGATCTTTTAGAGTGTTCTAGGCAGGAACCAAGAATGGCTAGCATTTATGTTTTAGTTCAGATATAAATTCTTTAGATGATTCATGGGGTTTCGTACCATGAAATCATCTTTCTAAGAAGCTTCCTTTTCTCAGAACCTGATACACTTTCAAGTTTTCTATGTTAAAAAATAGCTTTCTGTACCACTTCTGCTTTGCACATGTAGCGAATCCTGGTCAGGAGTGACAGGAAGCTCACTTTCGTGCGAGCGCTGGCTGCCCCGGGACACCTGCTGTGCTAGTAATGAACATGAGATGCCTAACATGTGTTGTCCTTCCCCACCACCGGACCCCAGTTGCCAGGTGGAGGGCTCAGCTGCCCTCAGTCCCAGGATCTTCATAGCTTTATCCAGAGGCTGGGAGTTTCCACGCATCCTGCTTTTCTTCTTCCACATGATTCACGTTGTGTGAGGCTTTAACTCGGGGTCCCCAGGAGAACATTTTTATTCTGTAGCCATTTGTTGTCCATTTATTCGTCACTGTTTGCCAAGTGCCTACTATGTACATGTCAGCCTGCTGGATGCTGGCAAATTAAGGATGAGTAATGCACAGACCCTGCCCTCAGGATATCAAGCTGCTTAGTCACAATATGATAATCCTGCATATTAGTCCTTTCAACGGCAAGTGATGGGAATGAAATTCACACTCACTTAAACATGAAAGAAGATGTCCTGATTTACATTATGGAAAAGTCCAGGGATGGTACTGTGTATCAGTCTGGGTCCAAAGTGAGAAGAGTTCAATCAATCAAAAATGTGTGTGTGTGTGTGTGTGTGCGCAAAATCACACTAAAGGGCTTATTACAGGAATTGTACTGTGCTATGCTTAGTCACTCAGTCATGTCCAACTCCTTGTGACCCCATGGACTGTAGCCCAACAGGCTCCGCTGTCCATGGGGATTCTCTGGGCAAGAATACTGGAAAGGGTTGCCATGCTCTCCTCTAAGGGATCTTCCCAACCCAGGAATTGAATCCAGGTCTCCTGCACTGCAGGCGGATTCTTTACCATCTGAGCCATGAGGGAAGCCCTATTGTAAGAATTTGACCTATGCAATTGTAGAGGCTGGTTAACCAGTTTCTGTAAGGCGGTCTTCATCTCAGATCCTGGAGCGTGAAGATCTCCGAGCTAGCTATAAGGAAGCTAGATGTGAAGTGGGAAGGACCGAGAACAAACTGGCACTCCTGCACGTAACCTATGCGGTTGGATGGGAACCTCCGTCAGCCTCTCATCACCTCCCGTCCACATGGGACTCCTGTGGTCCACGAGTCAGGAAAACTGCAGGGAAGTCTGAGGGAAGGCGGAGTTGATGGGAACCTGGCTGCCACCTCACAAACACAAAGGCAGGTCACCCAGCAGCACAGTACACGTGTGATGGGCAGTATCCAGCCCCTTCCCCAGCTGGCTCAGACATCAGAACGACACGGCTGCCTTCATGCCTATCTTCCGAATCCCACACAGAACATCTTTACCACTAGTGGTGCCTGCGAAGCACATTTTAACTACAGGCACCAGGTAGTGCAAGTAGTAAAGAATCCACTTGCCAATGCAGGAAACAGAAGACCGGGTTCAATCCCTGGGTCGGGAAGATACCCTGGAGGAGGGCATGGCAACCCACTCCAGTACTCTCGCCTGGAGAATCCCACAGACAGAGGAGCCTGGCAGGCTACAGTCCCTAGGGTCGCAAAGAGTCAGACACAACTGAAGTGACTAAACACACACACACCAAGAATACATGAATGATTTTCCCCAGGGAAAATCAAGGTATTGACACTAAAAAGGCAAACCCAGCCCCAAAGTAAAAGTCCACTAATACAGAGAGAAACCCAGGGAAGCTTTGCCATAGGACATAATGGTAACAATACAAAAGCAGCTGGATGCATAGAGTAATTACTAGGCTGAGATCTGGAAACACAGTCTTTTTTGTCAGTCTTTATTGCTACTTCTATAATCTAACTAGGTGGCCTTAAGCAAGTTGCTTAACCTCTCTGCAACTAAATGATCTCATCTGACGAGGGAAAATGTTAGCCTAGATTTATTCATTCATCCAGAAAGCAATTATCGAATATTTAACCATATGCCACACCCTGGGATGGACAGAAAGCCCTTAAGGAGCTTATTATCTAATGAGGGAGACGAACAGGCAAAGTTACAACACATACAAGGGACGCTGTACAGGAAGGATAGGAACTCCTTTCTGGGGCAAAGTTTAGGGGACAGGAAGCTTCCTAAGGGAGGGCATCCTAAGAACTTTTAAACGACAGGTAGGATTTTATTGGCAGATGGGTGGAGAGACTTCATTCAGCTGGTAAGGATAGCAGATTCGTGAAGGGGCAGAGCAGCAGAGGGGCAGGCCGCATATGAGACAGACTTCAAGGGTTTAGGGCACTTGTGGACACTGAACAAAGATAAGTTCTCTGTAAGGATCTGAGCAAGAATTTCAAGTCATGCTCGGGAGTGTGGCCATTATCCTGAGGAGGGCGGGGCAGGGATGATTTGGGTAGGGGAGCCTCATGAGTGGTGTTCAAGAAGCTGTGTGTCAGTAGGGAAAAATAAGGGGGAGCAGGGCAAGTGGTTGGCTGAGAAATGGCTTCTCACATCCAGGTGGCAGAGGCTGCAAGCCGGGACTTGGGAAGTGGTGGTCTGTCTGGAGTTAAGGGATATTTAGAGGGCAGATTGTTAGGCTGTACTCATTTACTAATAGTGAAGGGAAAATGCCAGGCCCTAGACTAACAACCAGGAGGAAGGAGGGGGGTTGCTACCATCTAAAAAGGGAAAAACCAGAGAAGGAGTAGGCTGGGAAGAGGTGGAGGGAGGTGTTGAACTCAGTATGGAATATGTTGAACTTTTAGGAGGCTTAGATGGAGAAGTCCATGAGGACCAGAGGTTCTATCTTTATGCTAGGAATCCTTGATTGTACTCAGACTGTTCATGCAGATTTTTGAGCCTTTCTTATCTACTCATGAGGATGTAAGTATGCATATCATCATAAATATACAAGGACTTGAGAAGTGCTTCATAGCTACAAGGAGTGTGTCTATTGTGATATGCTATTGCCAATGTTTAGTGAGAAAGCATAGCTGTATTTTATGATTTATACAACAAAGGCATGGAAACAACACATCTATTCCTAATTCCTCTAATTTTTCATCCCAGAGGGAAATCATGGAGTAGGAAAGAACTCTTTCTGATGATTCTTCATAAAATGCTTTCTCCACTCTTCAGTTGAAATGACAGTCTATGTGAAGAATAACTCTTGGTAAAGAAATATTTCTTCTTCAGAATTTTTGTAAGTAATATATTATTACCATCATTCATGATAGGAATGCAAAAGATATTCCAACATAACTAGATCTTTATACTATAATAAAAACACAGTCTCTAATCCCATTTCCCATACCATTTCCATTTTCTTTAAAAATGATGTCTTTTATTTATATATTATTGTATATATCTAGAGTGAGAAGTATTTGTGCTAATCCAAATTTCCTTCTAGAGTTATATCAAGTACTATTCTATTTTTAAATGATCGTGAAAATAAAATTGCCCAGCATCCTGGGGGCTCTCTGTTCAATGTCAAGGCATCTGATGAGATACATACAAACAAAATAGATTTGAACATGATCACAGTATCTCCTGACAAAGTTCACTTAGGTTATGGTTCATCTTTTCCTGTGTCTCTAGTAGATGGAATCTTTACATTCATGGAAATTCTCTTTTGGGGCTCAGGAAGGCAAAGGGACTTCTAAAATTTTGTTTTTCAATTTTATTTTATTTTTAATTTTTATTGTATATTGGAGTATGGTCGATTTATAAATCATTTTAGTTTTTCAAAGTGGGAGGAACTTAGTTACGCATATACAGATTTTAGTTATACATATACAGATATCTATGATTTAGTTACACATATACAGATATCTATTCTTTCTCAGATTCTTTTCCCATATAGGTTATTATTAAGTGTGGAGTAGAGGTCCCTGAGTAGGTCCTTGTTGATTATATCTATCTTATACAAATTTATTTGTCTATAAATAAATAAAGGAAGGAGACATGTTTTCCCCTTAACCCTTTCTTAAAATGGATTTATTAATTTGATTGGAACTAAGATCAGTGACTTAGGACAGACTGAAAATTTGGACTCTGTTTGTAGGAGGACACAAAGTATATATGAAATTGATGTCATATGCTGGCATGACCTACCTGTATATACATACATGTCAGGGGCTTCATTTTAATGCAAAGTTCCCATTAAATCCTTTTCACAACTTTGGCAAGTAGATCTAACTATTTGTATTTTACAAATGAGATTCAAGGATGTTAAATAACTTGTTATTAGTCATTGTTATAAGTCAGGTTTGTTTTCATTTGAACCTTAAGTTCCTCCAGCTTTGAAAAACCCTGCCAGTTCTATACCTGGATGTACACACTTTATCTTATAGGTGGAGATAAAAATCACAAGCAGCAATTAATTACAAGTTAAAAGTGAGGAATTCTTGTCTTAGCTTCACTATTGATCATTTAACTCCTCTTACAGCAAAAGTTTCTGTATCCACAAAATAAGGATAAAGGCATCGGTATCTGTTCTTTCTAGCTTAAATGGTTGGTATAAGGAGTTGGAGTTGGAGGAGTCAGAAGAAAAGAATTCACATTCCAGTCCAACCACTCACTTACCAACTCTGCAACCTTGAGCAAGTCACCTCACAATCTCACCTCAGCTTCCACATCTATTAAATGGGAATATTGATAGTCTTCCTATCTCACATGATAAAACACCATTGAAATGAAACCAATAGATGTTGGTAAAATTCAGCAGCCATTTATATACAGCATTTGTAAGGTAATATTCCTCTGAGCAGAACTTGTACTGTGGAACAGAGTGTGTGTGTGTTAGTCGCTTAGTCGTGTCCAACTCTTTGCAACCCCATGGACTGCAGCCCACCAGGCTCCTCCGTCCATGGGAACAGAGTGTAAGCAAGACATTTCTCAATATGTGTATTAGTTCTCTATTGCTTCTGTAGCAAATTAACCCAAATTGGGTGATTTAAACAAGAGAAAGGTACTATCTTAATTTTCAGTAGGTCAGAAGTCCAGTGCAGGTCTCTCTGGGCTAAAATCAAGGCATCATGGGGACTATGGTACTTTCTAAAGGATCTGGAAGAGAACCTATTTCTTTGTTATTTCCAAAAGCTAGACGTCACCTCGTTCCTTGGCTCCAGATCTCTTTCCATTGTCTTTAGAGCCGGCACTGCGGCTCCTCTCTGTGCTTCCTTTGGTTGCTCCATCTCTCTCTGACCATAGGTGGGAAATTCCTTGATTTTAAGGATTTATGTGATAAGATTGGCCAACCTGGACAATACAGAATATCCTCTTCCTCCTCATCTTAATGACCATACACTTAATTGCATCTACAAGTCCTTTTTGCTGTGTAACATAACATATAAGGAGGTTCTGTGGTCATTTTGAAGGAAAGTATCATTCTGCTTACCACAGTGGATAGCATAGTAGAAGTAATGACTATGGAGTTACTGAAAGTGATTTCTTTTTTCTAAATTCCCTAGCCTTTGCTGCCTAGAAATCTGTATTTGACAAAGCTCCCCATGTGGTTCTAATGAATAACTAGGTTTGAGAACCACTGCTCTGGGAGCTATAGTATAATCCAGTTATTTTCCATCAGATGGAAGAAAAGAAGTGAAGGTGGATCTTGATTTCTTGTATGAAATCTAGATTCCCCAGAGACACTTTCTCCGGAAGATATTTTTAAAAATCTACTTCAAGATAGTTATTTCCCTGGAGTGTTTTTATTGTCATTCTAAAGCCATGACAGAGACGTGATGAACTTTGCGGGTCACTACCAACTGTCCAAGTTTATAAAAATGTGTCAAGTTCTGTAAATGTTACAATGAACTTTAGAAAGGATTTTCCCTCCAGAAAAGAGAGCATTTACTTCACACCCATTAAGCTAAGTGATCATGACACTTTCACACCCCTGAGCACATTCAGTGCTTGATAGAAAATAAGACATTTAGCGTATTGTAGAAACATAAAGACATTGGTAATTTTACTGAAGCTTTCATTTCTCAAAAAAACAAAACAAAACAAAACAAAAAAACCCCGATGTGTAAGCATAAAACTAATGTACAGTTCCTTCATTTTGTAGATAATTTGCTTTCTGAAGATTCTATAACAGTTTTCCTAAGTTTACACAAGAAAAGACTGGTTTTGAACAGATGCCTCATTAATGTGTTCTTATGTTTCTCTCTTTCAATTTCTTCATATTAATTTTTTACAAAAATTATTTTAACCCAAGACTCAATGTATTTTACAATATACAATGCATTTATATATAGGATTTATATACAGGATATATATATACAGTGCATATACAATGCACTCTGTCCCAAATTTTCAAACTTCATGAGTAGAGGAATTATTATCGGAGTGAAAAGTTGATATTTTTGCCCGTACACCACCCCTATATGCTGTGGGAATCTGCTATTGTCTGCTCCTTTGTTCTCAGGGATGAACATGTGATCCCACGTGGACCAATTTTAATAGCTTATCCTTTCAGGAGCAGTGATTGGCTTAGACATGAGCAGGTGGCTCAAGAATGACCAATTAAACGTTGAATGATGGAGTGTTTTCCACCCCCCGCTGCCACCTTTTTTTCCCTTTCTGTGCTTGCTATACTGGAAGTGATCCTGGGTCAAGTAGAAGTAGTTTTCCCCACCAAATGATGATGAATTGGTTTGCATAAAAGTGAAGTGAAGTGAAGTCGCTCAGTCGTGTCCGACTCTTTACGACCCCGTGTAGCTTACAGGGCTCCTCGGTCCATGGAATTTTACAGGCAAGAGTACTGGAATGGGTTTCATTTCCTTCTCCAGGGGATCTTCCTGACCCAGGGATCGAATCCGGGTCTCCCGCGTTGCAGGCAGATGCTTTTCCGTCTAAGCCACCAGGGAAGCCTGTAAGGAAGTGAGCATTTGGAGAGAGGCAGCGAAGAGGGATGCGAAAAGGGGCCTGTGGCGTTCTGGATGGAACTGCGATGATCCCTGAACTTCCAGAATGTGAAGTACCTGAGCTTGTTCTTAGAGCTATCTTGAATTGAGTTTGAAAACTAACTGAATTGCAAATAAATTAGCCTTGGCAAATATAAATGTGTTCTACATTTTCTGGATGAATAAATTGAAACCCAGAAAAGTTAAGTAATACGATCTATTCAGTAAGTAAGCCTGGCTTGAAGTCATGTTCTGATGCTCTAAATTCCACGTTCTTCCTGCTAGACTCTAATTCTTTAGCATCTCTTAAAGAGGTCTGACACTCATGGGAAACACGTGATGTAAGAAATAGGTCAAATGCGGCTGGCTGAGGAAGATGCTATACAGAACACTGAGTTAGTTGAACTGCTTTTGATCCAAATTTACAGAGATCTCATTGTAGTCTTAATTTGCTTTTCTGTGATTACTCATGAAGGTGACCATCGTTTCATATGTATATTCAGTATTTGTGATTCTTACCCATAAAATACCTGCTTGATGTTTTTTCCCAGTTTTTCCTTTTGAGTGTTTGTCTTTTTTTTTTTTTTTGGCAGGTATTTTAATACATTATGGCTTCTGTTTCCTTATTCATTCTCTATGTTGCAAATATTCTCTTTAAATTTATAACATTTCCTTTTAACTTTCTTTCAGATGCTTTTATGAATAGCTATGTTAAATTTCAATATGATCAAATTTATCAATATTTTCTTTTATGATTCATGCTTTTGTCTTAAAAAACTCTTACTGAATAAACCTTTTATATTTTCTTCTAGACATTAAAAATTTTTGTTTCTTACATTTCAATCTGGGCTTGTATTTTCTTTTTCTCTTGAGAATTCTGAGTGCCAAGGAGGGCCCAAGAGCACAAGCTGTCTGATCAAATTGTAGAAACAATTATTCACTGTCTGGTGAGATCATAGTGCCTATGAAAAGCCCCAGGGATAAACCTCTACTTTGTGAGCTCTCTTGAGAATAGGCTGTTTCTGGATCGCTGGAGTATCCGCAGAACTTACATCAGAACCTGTACATAGTAGGCAGATGGTAGGCAATTAGTAGGCATGTGTATTTGTGTGTATTATAGAAATTAAGACAATTCAGAAAATACAAAATTTTTTTTAAAAAAAACCGTGCACGTAGTAATTGTCAATAAGTATTAATAGATATTCATCTTTCCAGATCTTTACAAGTATTTCTGTGTATTTACATACATAAACATGTATACATATTCATGCACACAATGTAGTTTTTAACATATACATTTTGTTATTTTTGTTAGTTCTCTCCCCCCCGCCCCCGCCATTTACTGTGTGTGGGAGATTATTCCATGATCATATTTAGAATTCTGTAGCATTCTATTTAACAGCTGCATAGCATTCCATAGTATGAACGTCTCATGATGTTAAAATTATTTCCGTTAGTGGGAATTTTCCTTCTTATAAACAATACTTCCCTGTTCAATTCTTGACCAAGAATGTTAGCATATGTATATGTCTTTCTATAGGTCAGAGTCCTAGAAATGAGGGTGTTGGGTCAAAAATATATATGTGTTTAAAATTTTGTATAAATATTCGCAAATTTGTTATGAATTCAAAGGTTTTGTCTCATGAGTCAGTAAGAAATATTGACACTGGTATGTCAGTTTATTTTTGAGAGGATGTTTAACATGAGTCCAAATTATGAGGACAACTGCTTTCCAATTAATTGTTTGAATAGCTAGTAGATACTGCTTTCACGTGTTGGCCTGAACAGCTGGCAAATAGAAGCACAGCTGGACTTCTTTTAACCCCCTACCCCCATGTGCTAAGCCACTTCAGTCGTGTCTGACTCTTTGCAACCCCCTGGACCGTAGCCCTCCACGCTCCTCCATGGGATTCTCCAGGCATGAAAACTGGATTGGGTTGCTATTTCCTCCTCTAGGGGATCTTCCTGACCCAGGGATCAAACCCACATCCCTTTCGTCTGCTGCATCGCAGGCAGGTTCTTTACCACTAGCCCAACCTGGGAGAATTCTAAGTAGGAGGGAGAGCCTGGAACACTGTGTTTGAGTTCTGAGAGCAATCTCTCTATGTATTCAATTGGTTCACAGAGGGAGTCTTGAATTGTCCATTTCTGATATATATCTATCTTTAATTATAGTACATGAAAAAGGGTACTTGTGTGTTTTTTGCTTGTGTGTGTATAGAAATTCATTTATATTTATCAAAGAAAATCTAAAAAATTCAGAAAAGTATTAAGAACATTGAAATCCGCTCTAGTTTCATAACCCAGAGATAAGCAACATTAATATGTTGGTGTATATCTTACCAGATATATATAGTTTTTTTAAAAAAAACAAAATTAGGACTACCATATAATACTGCTCTGCAATCTGTTTTATTCTCTCACTTAAAAGTATAGTGTGAGCTTTCTGCCCTATCGATAGTGTCACCCCAGTGTTTAAGAGAAAGCATAAGCAATTAAGACTTTCGGCTGAGAATTTACAAATAGATTTCAGGTGCAAATGGTGGAATTTGAATTAGAATCCAGGTCTATATGTCTGTAAAACTGTTGCTTTTCCATCATCCTTGCTGTTTTGGTCACCATAAGCAATTTTATGTGTGGTTTTTGTACTCAAAGTCCTGGCTTTACACTCAGTGATTAGCTTGAAAGTTATTTCTAAGGGAAATTAAGGAATATTAGTCAATTTCTCCAACTACAGAACAGTGGGGAAACACATGTGTTTATTCTCTTTTCATTAACGGAAACAACCCTTTCTGTGACAACTGGAACTAGAGCGCCATCTGTTGGTCATAGAGTTCTATGCCCTTAATTCAAGAAAATAATGAAGTAAGCCATCACTATTGCTTTCCCCAACAAAGAAAATACTCTTAGCAGCAATCTTGGACCAAATGTCAAGGAAAGTTAGGAGCTAACAGTAGTAGCCCTGGTTTTTAAAAAATTATTTATTGAGGTGAAATCCATATATCGTGAAATTACCATTTTATGGTAATTCAGAGGCAGCTAGTATACTCACAGTGTCATGAAACCTCTTCTTTCTCATTCTGAATCATTCCCATTATTCCTAAGTGAAACCCGTTACTCATTAAGCAGTTTTCCCTGATACTGCTGCCTCACAGCCCTTGGAAAATATCAACCTGTATTCTGCCTCTATGGATTTATCTATCCTGGATATTACATGTACACAGAATCACAGAGTATGTAATGTTTTGCAATTGGTTTCCTTCTCTTAGCAAAGTATTTTGGAAGTTCATCCATGTTGTAGCATGAATATTTATTACGTTCCCTTTCACGACCAAATAATATTCCATTCTGTATATATATCAAAATCTGTTTATCCAGTCATCCAATGATGGATGTTTAGGCTGTTTCCACATTTGGCAATTATGAAACGTTCTGCTATGAACATGAGTGTTTGTGTATTCTTTGAGTACCTGTTGTCAATTCTTTTGGATAAATACCTAGGCATAGAATTGCATTAGCCTCGATTTTAACATAAAGACATGGATGAGAAGTACCTATTTCAACAGAAGATAACAAATCTTTAATGGATCTAAGAAAGGACATTTTCTAATGGTCCACTTCAGTGATTCATTAAAAAACTGTCAGAATGACCTGAGGTGCTTGTTTTAGAATGCAGCTTCTGCTCTACTGCCAGCCCCCATTCTGATTTAGCAGGTTTGGGTGTGGGAAGAATCTGTCATTTTAGAATTTCTCTATCATCAAGAGACCCATCAATCAAGTTAACTTGATAAGCCTCAGGTAGCTTATCTTTGCTATGAGGGCAGCACAACAAGTATTGTAGATTTGTCTTAAGGATTAATTTAGAAACAGTGCTTTTCACAGTGCCAGCAAGTATCAGGTGTCAAGTAAATGTCAATAATCTCCTTTGTTTCTCTCAGGAGAGGTGACCCATTTACCTGGCATTTTTGGATGTATGAGCTTTTCACAGCAAAAATGATTTCTGAGTATCAACACGGGAACTGAGTGGAGGGTTGATCTATGGAGTTGCATGCATGTGAAGTCATTTCAGTCGTGTCTGACTCTTTGCGACCCTGTGGACTGTAGCCCTCTAGGCTTCTCTGTCCATAGGATTCTCCAGGCAAGAATACTGGAGTGGGTTGCCATGCCCTCCTCCAGGAGACCTCCCCAATCCAGGGATCGAACCCGTGTGTCTTAGGTGTCCTGCATCTGCAGGCGGGTTCTTACTAAAGCATCACCTGGGAAACCCATGGAGTTTCTTGGCATGAAGATAATGTGGTACATATTCCCCTCCGTAGCTCTTGGCAGTGAGGTACATGGAATTTAGTCCCTGCCCTCCTCCATAAAGACTACTATTCTTTCTGGCCCAGGAAGAGCTATCTCTCTGAAGGTGATCTCAGGAGCTCCTATAAGATGTTTGACAGAAACTAGGAAAGACCACAAATATTGGTCTGTCTTTTACACAGAAACTTACAGATCCCTGCTTTTAAACACATAGTGTTCATGCAAAGGAAATGCAAAATTGCATGCAATATGCTTTTAACATTTAGATATTCCTTCTGTATTTCAAAATATGCATCCCCAAGAGAAATTGTAGTATCATAGCTTTGCAAATGAGGTCTGAATCCCAGGCATGAGAAACTTTTAGTTGTAAATATTGTATCTGAGGGAAATGCTTATCTGTAACTGGTTTGCCTTGGTGACACACTTATTTCCAAAATAGAATTATTAAGAGTTTCATAAAAATGTTATCAGGGTGTGTATGTGCATATGTGTGCAGTTCTATGTCTGTATATATGTTTCTTACAGATGAGTGACTTTACTAGAGGTAAATAAGAAAAGCTAAGCCATTAGTTTAGAGAGAAAGAAGGAAATGTATACAAGAGACCATAAAGAAGAGAGAATAATTAAGTGCAATTTGATGTATTGCAGCCTTGGCACGGGCTTGAAAACATATGCTCCACCTTGAACCCAGTGTACTGTGGATTCAGTGACTGGCAGCCACCGCATTCTTTATCTGGTTTAATAAGGACACTCCCTTGGGAAGATCCCCTGGAGAAGGAAATGGCAACCCACTCCAGCATCCTTGCCTGGAAAATCTTGTGACAGAGGAGCCTGGTGGACGGCAGTCCGTGGGGTCACAAAGAGTCGGGCACAACTGAGCGACTAACACTAACTCATCAAGTAGATAATGCTATCCCCAGTTTACAGATGAGAAGCCTGGGGCTTAGAGATATTAGCTAAATGCTTAAAGTCTACAATCTTTTGGTGAAAGAGCTGGCATTTTTATCAAGGACATTTTTGATTTTTAACAAATATATTCTCTTGTTTAGGAATATATGAGAAGGAAATATTTCATCAGTTTCTCTTCTGATCTGGGAAAAGGATCCCTCTGGTGGTTGTGACATGTACTCTTCCTCCATGAAAAGTCTAATACTCCTAGAGGTGTAGAGAGCCTTGCATGTTTTCTGGCTCCATTCCATCATGCAATTCAATGCTTCTTTGTAAGGGGAGTCTGCCAGTCCCTTTAATAAGGCCAGATTTGAAGACTTTATCTCTTTGTAATCTATCAAATATTTGCATTAGGATTATAAGGAAATGCTTTATACAACCCTTTGAATGACCAGTTTTTCCCAGTAAAGTCTCAAGATATTTATTAGTTAGCTGTTTTGTTCATCAAACTGTTCCATTGTTCAATCATTTAAAATTATTAATTAAGCCAGCTTTTGCCTGATTCAGCTTTGACATTACAGTCCTAGATAGCTGTGCATGTGACATGTGTCATCTTCTTAGAAAAATCATTGCATAGTCATTCTTTAACCTGACAGTTAAACTTTTTCTCTGGCCTGAAGTATTGGATTTTTCAGTTTTGATCTTTTTGTCTACTTTTCTTGAAATCTGATTATCACCAAAGAAATCACCCTAATTTTCTGAAATCTGAAAAATTGGTAAGCATAACTTCTGTGTCTTTGTTTAAATAAATAGTCATTAAAAATATTCGTTGTGTCTCCTGGTAGCAAGCCCCTGTCCTTAGGTGGGTGCCAAAGTAATCTCGTTAACACAACAAAAGAAGTCTTTATTGCTCTCATCACTTAGGAAATTCCAAAGGTTTTAGGAGCTCTGTGCCAGAAATTGGATAAAGGCCGAATATATGTTTCTTATTATAAATCACAATATCACATACAATAATCACATATATTTACAGGTGTTAATTCTGTTTAATCTCTGTTGTTTGCAAGTAAGGGGACCTCTCTTTTCTTAAAAAAGTGACCCCCCCCAAAGTTCATTTGCATCATGAAGATCAGGTCTTGAGAGATCCAATTCGGGTCTTGTGCAGAATATTCCTCATGACTGGTATATGGACATTGTTAGTGTACTGGCACCCCACTCCAGTACTCTTGCCTGGAAAATCCCATGGACAGAGGAGCCTGGTAGGCTGCAGTCCGTGAGTTCGCTAGGAGTTGGACACGACTGTGTGACTTCACTTTCACTTTTCACTTTCATGCATTGGAGAAGGAAATGGCAACCCACTCCAGTGTTCTTGCCTGGAGAATCCCAGGGACGGGGGAGCTTGGTGGGCTGCCGTCTGTGGGGTCGCACAGAGTCGGACATGACTGAAGCGACTTAGCAGCAGCAGCAGCAGTGTCAAAAGTAAAGGTTATTGAGGGAATGTCTTCAAAAAGTCCAAAAGAGAGCTCATTGTACAAGTGTCTGCTTAAGCTTGATATTTTTCCATGATAAATTACTATTCTGAAGTGACTGACCCATTTCCCAAAAGGGAATATTTGTAACTCTTTCCTGGTAGCATCAATTCTGGCTCCTTTATCAGTTTAGTTATTCCTTCACTCCACCCTGCATTCATCCATCCATTCGTTCATTTAAGAAATATTTATTGATCAACAACTGTGCCAGTTACAATCTATGTGTTGTGAACACAAAGGCGAACAGGACACAGAATGTGCTGACCTCAAGGAATTTGTCTACAAGACACAGGTTGCAGTGATGGAGATCAGCTAGGGTGAGGGTGGCTATTGCAGAGGAAGTGGTCTGGGAAGATCTCTATGAAAAAACGAAATTTGACCTGAAATCTAAAGCAGCCATGTGGAAACTCAATCATTTCCATTCAAATTCAACTGTGTGAATTCTAAGCCCTTGCAAATGAAGGTTGCTGCTGCTGCTGCAGCTGCTAAGTCGCTTCAGTCGTGTCCGACTCTGTGCGACCCCACAGACGGCAGCCCACCAGGCTCCCCTGTCCCTGGGATTGTCCAGGCAAGAACACTGGAGTGGGTTGCCATTTCCTTCTCCAATGTATGAAAGTGAAAAGTGGAAGTGAAGTCGCTTAGTCGTGTCCGACTCTTCGTGACCCCGTGGACTGCAGCCTACCAGGCTCCTCCGTCCATGGGATTTTCCAGGCAAGAGTACTGGACTGGGTTGCCATTGCCTTCTTCCGCAAATGAAGGTTAGCAAGTGATAAATGTTTTGTTGGCAAGAGGGGTTGGAAGGCCAAGCCCCAGATCAGCACCAGACAACCTCAAGATCATTAAAATGACGCCATTAATCAAGGAGGAGGCTACTATGAGACCAAACAGTTCTAGAGTGCTACTTTCAGTGCCAGACTCTCAAAACTGGGAATTAACACTCAATGAGGTTAGGAAGATCCCCTGGAGGAAGGCATGGCAACCCATTCCAGTATTCTTGCCTGGAAATTCCCATGGACAGAGGAGCCTGGTAGGTTATGATCCATGGGGTTGCAAAGAGTCAGACACAACTGAAGTGACCTAGCATGCAAGCATGCATGGAGGCATGTCCAAAAAATTCAGTTCCATTTAAATGGTGAAGCTGCTTCCCAATGGTCACAGGAGTCTCTGCAGACTATTGTGTATATATGTTTTTAAAATTAATTTTTAATTGAAGTGTAGTTGATTTATAATGTGTTAGTGTCAGATGTACAGTGAAGTGATTCAGTTGTACATATACATTCTTTTCAGATTCCTTTCCCATATAGGTTATTACAAAACACAAAAAGACTCACAGATATAGAAATAAAAACATGATTACCATAGGGGAAAGGTGGAGAGGGGAGGATAAATGAGGAGTTTGGGAGTAACATATACACACTACTGTATATACAATATATAAGCAACACGGACCTACTGTATATCACAGGGAACTATACTCAGTACTTCGGGTATGTTTATTTTAATGAACAGTCAGCCAACCAGCCATCTAACTATTAACTAATTTCATTCTTTTTCTCCAAGACAACTACCTATTTGACTGTCAACTGCTTTATTTCTTTTAATTTCTGTAGCTAATCTCCTGAAGACCATTCTAGAATTTTCTTGGTTTTCCTCTGTGCTAGCTCTGTTCCAACTTCATGTGGATGCCCATGACACACACATGCCTTAAAAAAAAAGCACATGATGAAAAATTTATGCTGGTACTTATATAACTTCAGTATAGTTGTCTAGTATTTTCTCAAATAGATGACTTGTATTAGTGTTCACACAAAGGCAAGGCTACTGGGTGCTTTCACCTATGGACCCAAAGGAAATGTGGACCTCAGGCTCTTGAAGAAGAGAGTTTGTGCTCTTGATGCTTGGGAATAGCCTACATGTAGGGCAATTTTTCTAAGTAGCCACAAGCATGGCTGTCTTCATGGAGTGTGTTCCGTAGATATTCTTTCTCTCTTCTTGCCTTTCATTTGCAATCTTAAATCTTGTCATTAAAATATAAATTTTAGATGTTTTTTTAAATTGGAGAATAATTGCTTTTCAATGTTGGTTTGGTTTCTGCCATACAACAATGAGAATCAGTCATAATTGTATATATCCCCTCCCTCGTGAGCTTCCCTCCCAAGATGTATTTTTATAACATGCATTTCAAGACTTTCCACTTGTATATATCTAATAAAGCATGAAAATCCTTACAAAAATCTGACCACATTACTCCCACATTACTTCTCTATTGCCTTTGAGATGAAGTCCAAGATGATCAGAATGGCACAGTAAGTCCAGTGCAGTCCAGGCTCTGCCTAATGTCTTTAGACTCATCTCCTGAGTCCACTCTCCTCCCTTCAGCAAAAACAGTCATACAACTAAGTACTGGGTACTGTGTGAATAGTTTTCATGCATTTTCTCAGTCAGTCTTCACAACAGTTTCCTAAATTGCTATGCTATTTCGCACCTCCGTGTGTTGACCATGGTATTCCCTCCACCTGGAATTCCCTTCCTGCTTTGGCTGGCAAATTGCATCTCAGCCTTCACATCTCAGCCGAAGAATCTCCTCTGAGAAGCCGTCCATATTTTCTCAGAAAGAGCTAATCACTTCCTAAGTTCTACTCTGGTTATAACTCATACACGCAATTCAGCTGAAGTCTACTCAGTGAGCTTCTAGTACGAACCAGACATTGTCTTAGGCCTGATTATAAACTGTCAAGTCCTAGTCACCACCTTAATCAATTCACATCTTAGTGGAATAGATAGACATGGCTATGGAATAATACCATGCATACTCATGAGTGCTGTGAAGTTTATTATCATTATGCCTAGAATTATTCCATCATTAGACCTGATGCGAAGAACTGACTCATTTGAAAAGACCCTGATGCTAGGAAAGATTGAAGGCGGGAAGAGATGGGGATGACAGAAGATGAGATGGTTGGATGGCATCACCAACTCAATGGACACGAGTCTGAGTAAACTCCGGAAGTTGGTGATGGTCAGGGAGGCCTGGGGTGCTGTAGTCCATGGGGTCACAAAGAGCTGGACACGATTGAGCGACTGAACTGAGATGATTGCTTAGTAGAATTAAGTTGAACTGAATTAAAGATAACAATTTTATATTTATCAGCATTTATCAATGGGTTGAATGGTGGTCCCCCAAAGGTATGTCCAAGTCCTAATCCCCAGGACCTTGGAATATTACCTTATGTGGCAAGAGTTAATATTAATCTATATGGATCTTGAGAAGAGGAGTTTGTCCAGGATTGTGAGGGAGTGCCCTAAATGCAATCACATATGTCAGGTAAGTGGAGAAACATACAGAAAAGTGAAGGCAGCCATGTGACCATGTTGGCAGAAACGGGAGAGGTGCAACCAGCCCAAAGCCAAGTGTGCTGTAGGACTTCGGAAGGGAGCATGGCCCTGAGGACAGCTTACTTTGGACTTCTGGCCTCTAGAGTCATGAGGGAATGAATGTCTATCATTTTAAGTCACTCAGTTTGTGAAAATTTGTCAAAGTAGCATGGGTAACTAATATTATAAATTGTGGTCCATCTTTTCAAAATAAGTTCCCTTGAAATTGAAAATAATTTTATGGATCTAACAAGATAGAGAACAGTATGAAAAGTTATATAATTTTTTTCTTTTCTCAGATCCTTTAGTGTGAGTTATAGTGCTTTGTGAATCTCAAAAAAATATATCTATATGTTTATCCTGTAGCATTTTTCAGCATCTTTCATCACATGATTCTTTTTTTCATGGACTATATATTAGTATCTTTCTGTAGATGTTAATGTTCTATAGAACAGAGTTTTGAGTCTATGAAACTTAAGCGTTTTCTGTAATGAAACCCAAATGAGAGCATTTGCAGCGCATACACAGGAAACCACCATGGGTCATGATAAAATACTTCTGCAAATATCTAATGTTTACTTGGCACAGCTTCTCTTGTGTTTAGCTTGGCAAAATCTTCTTCAGGCTTTGTTTTCCTGTTGCCATGGAGCCAATTCACTTCTAAAGGCAGCTTGGGACTGGGCCTGAGGAAATAATTGAGGAATTAAGTGACTGTCCTTGGCCTCCAGGGACAGAAGGGAGCTGCCAGACCAACTTATAATCTGGAAATTAGTGTTCATTTTTGGTGTGCTTTCTCCTCCCTCTGCTATTCTTTCTGCTTCAACCTCTTGGAATCTGTCTTTCTCAATGTAAGCCAGAGCCCAGTGTATCATGATGCATTTTGATTTGGTTGTGTAAGAAGTAATAGTATAACTACATTTGTTTAGACAAACTCATCATCATTTATGCCTGAGGCAGGGTGGGGGGAAATAAGGATGCAAAGGATTACTTATAATATAGATTAAACTTAGCTGATAAAAAAGTGATAAGGTCTCATATTTAAAATATGAGAGTGTGAGAGAGACATGAATAGATTTGCAGAATCTGGTTAATGGAGTTTAGTAAGTTTTGCAAACTTTAGAAGATATGCAGGGAATATATTATATGACCCAACCTCCTGGATATCTTGGGGTGTAAAGATAATTATTTTTAGTAATTAGGCAACTTCAGCAGAATAAGGCTGAAGATAATAAGAAGAAAGACCTAAAAAATGCTAGAAATGTTATTTCTACCAATAGCTCAAATTGCAACAATTCCTCATTAGCTTGTGGCTACAAAGGGTTACTTTTCTTTTTTTAAAACTCAAATCACATTGTTTCAAAGCCTTCTCAAAAATTTCAGAATTGCTTATCTAATGTTCAGTTCAGTTCAGTTCAGTCGCTCAGTTGTGTCCAACTCTTTGCAACCCCATGAATCGCAGCACACCAGGCCTCCCTGTCCATCACCAACTCCCGGAGTTCCATAGAGTCAGTGATGCCATCTAGCCATCTCATCCTCTGTCGTCCCCTTCTCCTCCTGCCCCCAATCCCTCCCAGCATCAGACTCTTTTCCAATGAGTCAACTCTTCACATGAGGTGGCCAAAGTACTGGAGCTTCAGCTTTAGCATCATTCCTTCCAAAGAAATCCCAGGGCTGATCTCCTTCAGAATGGACTGGTTGGATCTCCTTGCAATCCAAGGGACTCTCAAGAGTCTTCTCCAACACCACAGTTTAAAAGCATCAATTCTTCAGCACTCAGGTTTCTTTACAGTCCATACATGACCACTCCATACATGACCACTGGAAAAACCCTAGCCTTGACTAGATGGACCTTAGTTGGCAAAGTAATATCTCTGCTTTTGAATATGCTATGTAGATTGGTCATAACTTTTCTTCCAAGGAGTAAGGGTCTTTTAATTTCATGGCTGCAGTCACCATCTGCAGTGATTTTGGAGCCCCCCAAAATAAAGTCTGACACTGTTTCTACTGTTTCTCCATCTATTTCCCATGAAGTGATGGGACCAGATGCCATGATCTTCATTTTCTGAATGTTGAGCTTTAAGCCAACTCTTTCACTCTCCTCTTTCACTTTCATCAAGAGGCTTTGTAGTTCCTCTTCACTTTCTGCCATAAGGGTGGTGTCATCTGCATATCTGAGGTTATTGATATTTCTCCTGGCAATCTTGATTCCAGCTTGTGTTTCTTCCAGTCCAGCGTTTCTCATGATGTACTCTGCATAGAAGTTAAATAAGCAGGGTGACAATATACAGCCTTGACGTACTCCTTTTCCTATTTGGAACCAGTCTGTTGTTCCATGTCCAGTTCTAACTGTTGCTTCCTGACCTGCATACAGATTTCTCAAGGACCACTCAAAGAGTTCTCAGTATTTCTGTGTACCCCAAATAGGTAACTCTCATGAGTCAACAGGTAAACTGGTCAGCTGCAGTCACCTCATTTACCTTTTTAGTTTTTCCTCTTTTGTCCTTGAAGCTGAGTGGAAATAACTTGTAAAATGACTATATGCCTTGATGTACCAAAATTTTCCTGTTTGAATGTCATTTCCAAGCACATCAACATATGCAAATAGACCCTGGAAGTAAAGTAAGAAAGACGTGGAAAGAGTGAGGAAGAAATGAAAATACTGTATATATGTACTGTGTCTGGGCCCTAGTTCTATCAGCGCTTAATGACAGCTGTAAATATTCATTGCAACCATGGTGCTTCACACATCTTAAGGTGAACTCTCCCTATATGAGAGAGAAGACTGAGATAACTCTTTTTCTCTTCCTTTTTTCATTCTTTTCCTTCCTTCCTTCCTTCTTTCTTTCTTTCCTCAATTGTTCTTCCACACAGCAAGTATTTTACTGAATGTTGATTATGTGAGGGACACTGTGCTAAGGGTGGGGAAAATAGTGGTTAACAAAATACACAGTCTTGTCTCTCATGGAGCCTCAAATTTAGGGTGGCATAGAGACCATTTGTAAACAAGGCATCATAAAAAATTGATTAAGTATAACTTTGTTAAGTACTATGAAGGAAAAGCTTATGCAATTCTTTTTACATGTTTGTGTGTATGTATTAAGAACACTTACCATGAAATCTACCCTTTTAATGATTTTTAACTGCACAATACAATGTTGCTGACTTCAAGCACAGTGCTGTACAGCATATCTCTAGAACTTATTAATCTTGCATAACTGAAACTCTACACCTGTTGAACAGGAACTCCTCATTTTGCCCTCTTCCAAGCCTTTGCAACCAGCGTTCTGTGAGTTTGGCTATTTTAGACTCCTCATATGAATAGAACCACACAGCATTTGTCCTGCGGTTGCCTTATTTCATGCACTATAACGTCCTCTGGGTTTAGCCATGTTGTCACATACATCAAGATTGCCTTTTTTAAAAGACCGATTAATGTTCCATTGTACATATATACCACATTTTCTTTACTCATCCATGTGTTAGTGGATATTCAGGTTTTTTTTTTTTTATATCTTAGCTATTGTAAATAATGCTATGATGAATATGAGAGTAGGGAATCTCTTCAAGATCCTGATTTCAATTATTTTGGATATGTATTCAGAAGTAGGATTACTGGATCATATGGTAGTTCTAATTTTAATCTCTGGAGAAAACTTCATACTGTTTTTTATAGTGGCTGAACCATTTTCCATTCCTACCAACAGTGTTTCCCTACCAACAGGGTTTTCTCTCTATCCTTACCAACGCTTGTTACCCTTTGTTTTTTGATTATAGCATATGCTGTGCCTAGTCACTCAGTCATGTCTGACTCAGTGATCCCATGGATAGTAACCCACCAGGCTCCTCTGTCTGTGGGGATTCTCCAGGCAAGAATACGGGAGTGGGTTGCGATGCCCTCCTCCAGGGGATCTTCCCAACCCAGTGATTGAACCCAGGTCTCCCACATTGGAGGTGGATTCTTTACCATCTGAGCCACCAGGGAAGCCCAATATCATATGTAAGGTGATATATTATTACTT
Source organism: Ovis canadensis (assembly GCF_042477335.2). Taxonomy (NCBI): domain Eukaryota; kingdom Metazoa; phylum Chordata; class Mammalia; order Artiodactyla; family Bovidae; genus Ovis; species Ovis canadensis. The sequence goes on along the minus strand of NC_091247.1, from coordinate 131,047,716 downwards.
CTGATTTGCATTTCCCTCATTATTAGTGATGTTGAGCATCATTTCATACATACATTGGCCATTTGTATGGCTTCTTTGGAAGAACATCTATTCAAGTCCTTTGCTCATTTTTCATCATTCCCTCAAGAGTGTATAACAAAGGGGACAGACCTCATCTGGAAATGTATGTAGGGTTGCCAGACTGAGAAGACAAAAATACAGAGCATTCAGCTAAATTTGAATTTCAGATAGACAAATCTCTTAGTATTCAGTTAAGTTGCTCAGTCATGCCTGATTCTTTGCGACCCCAAGAGCACACCAGGCCTCCCTGTCCATCACCAACTCACGGAGTCTACCCAAACTCATGTCCATTGAGCCGGTGATGCCATCCAACCATCTCATCTTCTGTCATCCCCTTCTTTTTCTGCCCTCAATCTTTCCCAACATCAGGGTCTTTTTAAGTGAGTCAGCTCTTCACATCAAGTGGCCAAAGTATTGGAGTTTCTGCTTCAGCATCTGTCCTTCCAATGAAGATTCAGGACTGATTTCCTTTAGGATAGATTGGTTGGATCTCCTTGCTATCCAAGGGACTCTCAAGAGTCTTCTCCAACACCACAGTTCAAAAGAATCAATTCTTTGGCACTTAGCTTTTTTTATAGCCCAACGCTCACATCTATACATGACCACTGGAAAAAGAATAGCCTTGACTAGATGGACCTTTGTTGACAAAGTAATGTCTCTGCTTTTTAATATGCTGTCTAGGTTGGCCATAACTTTTCTTCCAAGGAGTAAGTGTCTTTTAATTTCACGGCTGCAATCACCATCTGCAGTGATTTTGGAGCCCAAAAAAATAAAGTCAGCCACTGTTCCCATTGTTTCCCCATGTATTTGCCATGAAGTGATGGGACTGGATGCCATTATCTTTTTTTCCTGAATGTTGAGCTTTAAGCCAACTTTTTCACTCTCCTCTTTCACTTTCATCAAGAGGCTCTTTAGTTCCTCTTCACTTTCTGCTGTAATGGTGGTGTTATCTGTATATCTGAGGTTATTGATATTTCTCCTGGCAATCGTGACTCCAGCTTGTGCTTCCTCTAGCCCAGCATTTCTCATGATGTACTCCTTTAGTATTAGGATGCTTTATATAGTATCTGAGGTATACTAAAATCTTATTTCTTGTTTATTTGAAATTCAAACTTAACTAGGTTTCTGTATTTCATCTAGCAAATCCTATGTGTGGGATTGGGGTGGGAATAGTTAAGGCCGGCCACTTTTAGGAGGTGATATCTGAACTTAGGTGATATCTAGAACTAAAGGGTAATTGGCAACAGAGGGCAAGGGCAAGTCAGACAGACAGAAGGAATAGAATGCGTACTGAAGTGAGAAAGACTTTGGCAATTTTAGTCATTGTGGATATAATGTAAGGAATAGCAGGGAGAAATGGCACTTGTTGGAAAGAGGGAAGAAACCAGAGATACCAGGGATTAGCAAGCTAGATTAAGAATGTTGGGTGTTATAGCGATGAACTTGAGGTTGCTAAGAGGGAGGGAGGGGAAAGAGGGATGCGCTGGGAGTCTGGGGTTGGTAGATACGAACTGTTACATTTAGAGCAGACAGACAAAAAGTCCTGCTGGATAGCACAGGGAACTATTATATATTCCATATCCTGTGCTAAAACATAATGGAAAAAAATATAAAACAGAATGTTTATGTGTAGAACTGAGTCACTGTGCTGTACAGCAGAAATTGGTACTAAATCAACTATACTTCAATTTAAAAAAAGAGAGAGAATGGGGGAACCGCTCTCCCCGCTCCCCTAAATAGCGTGATAGCATAAGTGAATGAAGTCGCTCAGTCGTGTCTGATTCTTTGTGACCCCATGGACTGTAGCCCACCAGGCTCCTCTGTCGATGGGATTCTCTAGGCAAGAGTACTGGAGTGGGGTGCCATTTCCTTCTCCAGGAGATCTTCCCGAACCAGGGATCGAACCCAGGTCTGCCGCATTGTAGGCAGATGCTTTATCATCTGAGCCACCAGCATGATAGCATGGCTAATGTTAACTACACTGGGGAGGCGTGTTAGAAACTGGGCTCTGGTCCTGGGGCTACAGTGCGTCTCCAGCCAGCCTGAGGCCCATCGATTTACCTCTCTGGATCTCATTTTACCTATGCACCAAATAGATGTTAAAATGCTGACAAATGAGATAAGGGAACACAGGTCCTGAGTGCTCCACCCAGAAAGAAAACTCAAGGTCACTTCATCTAAAACCCTCAAGGTAAAACCAGCAATTGACTAAAAACAAAAGTATGAACAGCTTTGAAGTCAGCCTTGGATGCAGAGCCTGCTTCTCTCACTTGCCAGCTCTGTGGCCCTGTCAGCCTCTCTCTAAGCCTCCACGTTTTTTTGTGAGCAGCATGAGATTAACATCTTCCTTCCTAAATTGTTGGTAAAATACATGACAAAATAAATGGAAAGCTTGTCACAAAATTACTCATCCCTCCCCACTTTTTTTGCCTATGTAGATTGGCTGTCACATGTTTTTGCCTTTTCATACTGTTCATGAGTATATTGTCACCTTGCTTATTTAACTTATATGCAGAGCACATCATGAGAAACGCTGGAATGGATGAAGCATAAGCTGGAATCAAGATTTTGGGGAGAAATATCAACAACCTCAGATATGCAGATGATATTACTTTAATGTCAGAAAGTGAAGAAGTAATAAAGAGCCTCTTGATGAAGGTGAAAGAGGAGAGTGAAAAAGTTGACTTAAAATTCAACATTCAAAAAAATGAAGATCATGGCATCCAGTCCGATCACTTCCTGGCAAATAGATATGGAGAAAGTGGAAACAAAGTCAGATTTCATTTTCTTGGGCTCCAGTGACTGTAGCTAGGAAATTAAAAGACACTTGCTCCTTGGAAGAAAAGCTATGACAAACCTAGATAGTGTATGAAAAAACAGAGACGTCACTTTGCTGACAAAGGTCCATAGAGTCGAAACTATGGTTTTTCTAGTGGTCATGTAAGGATGTGAGAGCTGGACCATAAAGAAGGCTGAACACCAAAGAATTGATGCTTTCGAACTGTGGTGCTGGAGAAGACTCTTAAGAGGCCCTTGGACTGCAAGGAGATCAAACCAGTCATTCCTAAAGGAAATAAACCCTAAATATTCATTGGGAGGACTGATGCTTTGAAGCTGAAGCTCCAAAACTTTGGCCACCTGATGCAAAGAGCTGACCCGTTGCTGGTCTTTACCCTGATGCTGGTAAAGATTGAGGGCAAGAGGAGAATGGGGTGACAGAGGATGAGATGGTTGGATGGCATCACTGACTCAATGGACATGAGTTTGAGCAAACTCAGGCAGTGAATGACAGGGAAGCCTGGTGTGCTGCAGTTCATGGGGTCACAAAGAGTCAGACACGACTTAGCGACTGAACAACAATTGTCTTTATGCAACTATTAAGCAGCTTGCAATCTATGTGCTTAATCATGTCAAACTCTTTGCAGCCGAGTGAACTGTGTGCATGCTCAGGTGCTTCAGCTTTGTCTGATTCCTTGTGATGTTATGGACTGTAGCCCACCAGGTTCCTCTGTCTGTGGGATTGTCCAGGCAAGAATACTGGAGTGGGTTGCAATTTCCTTCTCCAGGGCATCTTCCCAACCCAGGGATGGAATGTTTCTTATGGCTCCTGCATTGGCAGGGGGGTTCTTTACCACTAGAGTCACCTGGGAAGTCTGCATTTACATACACACACACATATATATATATACATGTGTATGTATATGTATGTATATATGTATGTATATACATATATGTGTATGTATATATATATATACATATATATACATAAGCACATCTACCTAGAGGAAAACAAGCAAATCAATTGAATAGATACATGTTTATTGATGTCACAGGGGCATGGACTTTATTAGTAGGGATTTTATATCAGGTTAAGAAGATGGGCTTCCCAGCTGGTGCTAGTGGTAAAGAACCTGCCTGCCAATGCAGGAGACGTAAGAGACATGGGTTTGATTCCTGGGTCAAGTAGATCCCTGGAGGAGGGCATGGCAACACACTCTAGTATCTTGCATGGAGAATACTATGGACAGAGGAGCCTGGTGGCCTACAGTCCACAGGGTCACGTGGAGTCCGACACAACTGAAGCAGCTTAGCAGGCACACGCACACAAGGAGAAGATGGCTCTGGAGAGACCTGGAGCATCCCTTGCCAAAGAAGGCTGTCCCTGCTCTCCAATGAGAGCACTAGCTCTGTGTTCTCCTGCCCAAGCTGTCCTGCTGGTTAGGGCTGTACACCTAATTTGTGACTGAGTTTCTCAGTCCTCTCTAACACACTGGGATCAAATGGTAGGCACTTGCTGTGGTAGGTTCGCATTTGATAAATGTTGGGGGAACTCAACTGTTTACCTAAGGGCTCAGTGCCAAATAAATGGCAAAATATTTAGTGGACTCTTTCATGTGTTGAAAAAGCAGTAGACGTACAGGCTCATTGAGCTGTTAGTTTTTTCAGCAAAGATGTATGTGTGTGAATCCATCCATAGCGGAGTCTAGTCCATGCTTTTGCAAAGCAGCTGGCCATATTAGGAGAGGACTTGGTGGCTGAGAATAGCTACGCTAATCATTTAGCAAAGGTGATGTCTGTGACTCTAATTCTAGAATGTAGATTGAAAAACAGAACCCAGAGTGAGCAGAAGGTAAGCATTTACAGTTTGGAGTCCTATGCAATGTTTAGTTTAAATTGATCACAGTTTAATACAGCTAGGTAATTTTTTTTTTTTTTTTAGCTCCTCTTTTAGAAGAGAGGAAACTTAAGAAAACCATCTGGTGTAAAGGATTCCGTTTAAGAAGGTCAACCTCCCACACTTTCCACAGTTATGGTTTTGGGCAAAGGAAACTGCCGTTTCAGAGATTGTCCCTGAGGTACGGATCTTCAGAATCACCAAAGAAAGGTTCAGTTGTGTTCCGAAAGGCTGCCTTTCCTCACAGGAAAGGGAGTAGCGTGTTTTAGAATTACTGCCAACCTGCAAGGCTGAGATGAAAATATCAGAGACTCTGAGTTAGAATCTTTGAGTGAGCTCTAGTCTTCCAGTGGTCAGAGATTTGGGAAATCAGGTGAGGAAACTCTGCCTTCTTGGAGGTTTTGGTCTAGGGAAAAAGAAAGAACAGATGGTATGAAAAATATATGAAAGTAAAAAACTCAACTCATGTGAAAGTGTGTATCTGGCATACATCGGTTTTATGCTTTTCCCATTTAACCACTCAGTGTGTTTGTGTTGTTCCTCCTTTGTGGGGTTATCCTTTTCTCTATTTTAAAAATCTGTATTGGCAATTTATGAGTAAATGTGTGAGACCTACAGGGATGCTCATCAGGAGCTCTGTTCCGGCCAGTTAACATGTGAAATGTACTCAGACCTGCTTCTTCTGGTTTATAACAAGCTTTCCTAAATACAAATGTGCTCAGTCACTCAACCATGTCCAACTCTTTGCAACCCCATGGGCTGGAGCCTGACAGGCTCCTCTGTCCATGGGATTTTCCAGGCAAGAATACTGGAATGGGTTTCCATTTCCTTCTCCACAGGATCTTCCCAACCAGGGGTTGAACTCACATCTCCTGCGTCTCCTGCGTTGGTAGGCAGATTCTTTACCACTGCGCCACCTGAAAGAAGAGTTAGGTGCTCAGTCATATCTGACTCTTTGGGGTCCCATGGACTGTAGCCTGCCAGGTTCCTCTGTCCATAGAATTCTCTAGGTAAGAATACTGGAGTGGGTTGTCATTCCCTTCTCCAGGGGATCTTCCCAACCCAGGGATTGAACCCAGGTCTCTGGCATTAGAGGCAGATTCTTTAAGCCCTCGTAACTAACTACAAAAGCCACTGTCTTAATGAAAAGTCTATGGTCCACTATTAGAATCATTATCAGTGTCATGACAGAGATGAATTTTTATAAAATCAAGGTTATATTTTAAAATCCAGTTTCCTTTTTGCATTGAGTTCATTGGAAAATGGGTTCACAATGAAATATAATGATTGCCAGGAGTACAAATCTCATATTCCAGGAAGTTAAGAAATTTGAGAGTTACAATTAAACTAGAAATACACATAATATTCTAACTGTTAAGGAAAATAAGTATTATTTACTTCCTCAGTACACTAAAAGTATGTTATTGTTGTGGAAGTGTTGAAGTTTAGACTATAGATATTTTAAGCATTGTTTATATGCTAGTGAAAGTTGCTCAGTTGTGTCTGACTCTTTGCGACCCCATAGACTACACACTCAGTGGAATTCTCCAGGCCAGAATACTGGAATGAGTATCCATTCCCTTCTCCAGGGGATCTTCCCAACCCAGGGATAGAACCCAGGTTTCCCGCATTGCGGGTGGATTTTTTACCAGCTGAGCCACAAGGGAAGTCCTTTGTTTACATGCTCATCTCTGGTAAATACCTGAGGTTTGAAGACAATGACTTTCTCTAATTCATTTGACAGCTATATTGACACAGTACCTGGTACAGAATAACCAGCACCGATTAAGTAAATGGCTTTGGATTGCTGGAGATGGGGCTATAGGCAAGGTGCTTTTCCCAGTGACATGTTTGGTATGAGTGGAGGAGAGACGCTAAATGTTTTCTCATCTGTTCAGGTGAATAGAATGTTCTGTGGCTCTCCAATGCTGAGGATTCTATTTTGGCCCATAAAAAATTCTAGAAATGATTATTCCTGCCTGTGGGATTGAAAACAGGTTCAGTTATATTAGAACGATACTGTTTTTCAACATTGGTGAAAATCCTTAAGCAATGAATGCAATTTCACCTACTTGTTCCTTAGATAGAAATTTATCCTAGAAAAATAATAAAGGGGATTTGTTATAGAGAAAAATGTGTATACTTTTTCTGGACAACAGAATAGTGTGAGCAACCATCTTGACTTGGAAGGTGGGGCCTCCCCTTTTTTAGCAAGGCAATTCCCTCAGTGCTGGGCAAGTCCTGACCACCTAGCTGGTGATCACCTAGCTGGTGACTCTACAGCACAAACCTCCCATTTTGCTCAGTGAATGCTTTGAGGTGCTACCTAAAAATATGGAAAATATGGTCATCAAATTGCCTTCTAAAGCATTTGGGTTGAGTTAAATTCAAGAGGTTAGCTTTTCAGAGTGAACAATATGACCTAGGGGCTGAGATGAATTCCTTGGGGAATTAAAGGCAATTAGGAGAGGTTAAATGAGGAAAGAATTTTAAAAAAGGAGTAGGCTTGTGACCAAGAAAGCAAATGGAATAATTTAAGTCAAAGAAGGATATTAAGAAAGTTGTTTGCTATGCAGTGCATAAAGTGGTTTTTTTTTTTTTTTTTTACTTTTTCCCATTCTAGCTGATATTTAAAATTTGATTGATGGGTTAAACAGAAGTTTACATATAGGAAAAAAGAGAATGAGTCAACAGGAAAATAGAGCCCTGTGCATCCCTCCTTGCAAAAACCCCTAATATGTTGTATTGAGAGACAGTTAGAAAATGCATAAGAGAGATTTACAGCATGTATAATTGACCTTGAATTAGTATTCAGAATTTTAAAAGAAAGGGAAAAAAATCCTGTAAAAATCAGTGAGAAGCCAAATAAAATAATGCGTAGGCAAAAATATGAACAGGTAAATCATATGAAAGGAAATATGAATGGTAAGTAAATATGCATGAAATTCAATTTCACCAGGAAAATAGAAGTACAAATTAAAGCCATACTGAGATATAGTTTTTATACCCAGTACATGGGCTTGGGTGTGTGTATGTGTGTTTAAGAATATCAAATCTTGGCACAAACATAGATCAGTGGGAACTTACTTTCTAATGGTGAAAATATAAACTGATTCAGGCATTGTGGAGGGCAATTCAACCATATATACCATGTAACATGATTTCGGCGAGCAAACTTTCTGCTAGGTGTGTTCCAAGGATATTCTCTTACACATTGCATACAGATACAGATGCAGATGAAGATTTGTACTGCAGCATTGTGGCTAATTGTCAGCATTACTCTGCTGACAAAGGTCTGTATAGTCAAGGCCAGTGGTCACCTACAGTTGTGAAAGCTGGACGGTAAAGAAAATGGAACTCTGAAGAATGGATGCCTTTGAACTGTGGTGCTAGAGAAGACTCCTGAGAGTCCCTTGGGCAGCAAGGAGATCAAACTAGTCATTCTTAAGGGAAATCAAACCTGAATACTCATTGGAAGGACTGATGCTGAAGCTGAAGCTCTAGTATTTTGGTCATCTGATGTGAACAGCTGACTCATTGAAAAAGTCCTTGATGCTGGGAAAGATTGAGGTCAGAAGGAGAAGAGGGCATCAGAGGATGAGATGGCTGGATGGCATCACCGATGCAATGGACATGAACTTGGCAAACTTCAGGAGACTGGCATGCTGCAGTCCATGGGGTCGCAAAGAGTTGGGCATGACCGAGTAACTGATCAACAATAATTGTTGTTAATAGGGCTTCCCTGATGGCTTGATGGTAAATAGTTTGCCTGCAATGCAGGAAATTCAGGAGATGAGGGTTTGATCTCTGGGTCAGGAGGAACCCTTGGAGAAGGAAATGGCACCCACCTAGTATTCTTGCCTGAAAAATCCCATAGACAGAGGAGCCTGGCAGGCTAGAGTCCATGGGATCACGAGGAGTTGGACAAGACTGAGCACAAGCATATATCATAATTTGTTAATTGTAGGGAAATCAGGAAGTAATACACAGTTTACGATAAGTCAAAACACTTATACCCTTATAATGATGTTTTGCTCCAGTGAGGGAATATTAATTAGCACAACCTCCCATGTTCTTTTCATAGGAAGAGAAGTTACTAATGAGTCTTACATTAGCAAATGAACTTGCATGGCTTGGCTCCGAGTGGCTCCAGGTGAAAGTGCATATTTTGCTTTGCTTCACTGTACAAGTTGTACAGTTCTGCCCTGTTGGGGTGAGGAGGATGGCCCTGTGTGACTGCTGCTTATGCCTTAGATGCTAGGGTTCAGAATTAGGATGCCCCTTTGTCCACAGATATAAGCCATATTCTCCAGTTCAATTTTGCCAGTAAAAAGGTGATATCTTGATCTTCCTCTGCCGTCCTCGTTTATCTCATTTATTGAATAGGTCAGTGCCGAGGTATGCTTTTTATTGAGCCTCTTGAATCCCAACATTAAGACATTATTAAGAAATACAATTTGGGAGAAAAGAACGTATGACTAAAGATGCTCTTAGATGCCCAAGGTGAATAATCTATGCTTTGTGGACACTATGCTAGGCTGTGATCATGGGAGATGTTTACCTTAGCGAGCTGCTTCAACTTACAGGAACTTTTTACACAGGTGTGTGTGTGTGTGTGTGTGTGTGTGTGTGTGTGTGTAAGACTTTTCAGAATGATAAGACTAGACACATGAAGTCATAGGCAGACATTATCTAACCCTGACCTACATTTAGGGAAAGCAAATGTTCAGCTAGCGGCAAGCTTCAGCAGACATTAAGGCCAAGGTGACATCTGAATCAAGTGGTGGAGACTTGAAAATGCAGACTGCCAGGTCCATCTGGACCCACACCTGGGCCAGGTATCAGGCTGAGGCAGGACTGGATCTTCCGAGCCCTTCCTCCCTCCCTCCCTCCCTCCCTTCCTTTCTTTTCCTTTCTCTCCTGTTCTTGTTATAAAACCTTGTGTCGAGGGCTCACTGTCAATAGATCCCAGTGAGGGAGCTGTTGCTGCATAGGAAACCCTGACCCAGAAGCAGGCTGTGTACAAATGGTTTAACACCAGTTTCCCTACCAATGTGCGGTGCCAGATGTGTGAGGGGGCGGCCGCTTTTCTGGCCTTGCCCAGTGTCCCAGGACAAAGGGCTCTCCCTGGTGGACCCGGGTGTGGATGGCGGGGCACCAGCTATTTGAGGCCAGCTGAGGCCAACCGAGGGTGCCGCGGCTCTACCATATCGTTCTACCTGGGTGGGATCTGAGCCATTGTTGAACAGAACACATTTGCTGCTTTTAAGTGGAAGGCAAAAGTGAATTCCACGTGAGTTACAGAACACTAGCAGAGGTTCTAGTTTTAGATATTTAGAAGCGGGCCTAGCTAGGTAACCCTAGATTGACATTTCAAATTCCATGTGCTTCCAAGACTATAGAGGACTTCAGAGGCACAAACCTTAGATATCTTGGATTTATGTGGCTTGCTCACAGGCAGAGAGTCAACCAGTGATACGCAGAAACTAGTTTGTGTTAACTGATGAGAGCTGATTGTTACATTTCCAGTAATTTTGTGAGGTGCTTGATGTCACTTTGGTAGCTTGAATTTGGCCCTGATGGGAGAATTTATGCTTCTGAAATCAATAAATCCCACACATCAGGGTTTTTCCTTTTTCTAAAGTGAAAAGTGTTAGTTACTCAGTCGTGTCTGACTCTTTCTGATGCCATGGTGTAGCCTGCCAGGCTCCTCTGTCCATGGAATTCTCCAGGCAAGAATACTAGAGTGGGTTGCCATGCTCTCCTCCAGGGGATCTTCCCAACCCAGGTCTCTTGCATTGCAGGCAAACTTTTGACAGTCTGAGCCACCAGGGAAACCCAATATATCTGGGTTCCCCCTTTCCTAACTCCCAGCCAATTGTTAAACCTCTTTCATCAGGTGCTTCTCTATGCACTTTGGACTTGAAAATTACATGAGTTCAGACCTGAATTGAGATCCAGTCTGTGATAGATGCCGACAATTGGGATGGCTGGGTGGTTAAGGGGTTGGACTTAAGATCCAGTGGACATGTGTCTGCCTGGGTTTGAACCCCGCTCCTGGTAGAGTTTCTTTGGGGGGCTTCTCTGGTGGCTCAAATGGTAAAGAATCTGCAGTGCAAGAGATCCAGGTTCATTCCTTGGGTTGGGAAGATCCCCTGGATAAGGGAATGGCAACCCACTCCACTATTCTTGCCTGAAGAATCCCAAGGACTTGGGAGCCTGGTTGGGCTACAGCCTATCATGTCATAAAGAATAATAACAACTGATATGATAATAGCCATTATTAACATAATAACACTTTCACTTTTTCTGTGATAGATGCTATTATTTTCAAGCAAACAATAAAGAGGACCAGGACACCAATTACAAAGAGCATTTTGGGCAGACTGAAGTAGCGCACTCAATGAATTTATTGCAGACTCAATAATTAGAAAGACAATAAAATAATTTTGTGCCTGGAATAATCTCTCACAGTCTGGTCTATGTAGGAATTCAAAGAGAAACTGCAGAGGTTTGAAACACAGGGTATAATAAAAATAAAACAATAATAAACAGAGACAGGCTAATTAAACTAGGAGAGAAGAAATTTCTTTAGGAAAACGGTGGAGACTCGAGTATCGGCAAGACTTATATAAGGGAAATGAAAATTTTAAGGATGGAGCATATAAATAATATTAAAGAAGAATGGAGATGCATGTTAAACTGTCTCTTGGAGTCATTAGATGGGGAGAGGGAGGCACAGGTTTTGCCCTGTTGTTGACTGAGTCCCAATGAAGAAAGGCAAAATCTTAGGGAACAAACCAGAATGATTGCCCCAGGGAAGGCCAGGATTCAGGGTTCTGTTAAAAGGCAACTTTTTTAAGCTTTGTATAAACAAGTTGCTAAGTTCTTGTCCTTTCAATCAAGGCATTTGAGATTTGTTTTGGAAAGTTTAGAGACTGGATCCTCTTAAAAAATAAAACAGCTCTCCAGAGTGGGGTCAGCAAATCTATACAGATTTCAGAAGAGAAAATTAGGAAAATCAGTATCAGACTCAATTATTGGGGGAGTTTCAGGGCACTGGTTTCTGTATATGGGAACAGAGGAATTGCTTGTTGGAGCAATTTCTTAGAGGGAACATGTCTGAGAAAATTAGGAAATTAAAGCTCTACAGGAAGACCCAGCAAAGAGTAAATATTAAAAGAGCACATGCTGCAGTAACCGGTCAAGTCCAGACCTGGCTGAAGGTTTAGCTCCCCGAGACACCTTCCAGCTGAGAGTCTTCAACCAAGAAAGGTGACAGCGGATAAGGTTTGCTGAGCAGTGGATACTTCTGGCAGGTTCAGAACAAGCTAAGTTCACATCTCTTGTTAAGAAAGAAATACAATATAAACTCTGGAGAAATAAGAGAAACTCAGTGTATGAGTCAGAAGCCAAAATGTAAGTTTAAGGAAAGAAGACATTCAGAGCAAAATCGTTGTCCTTCATGAGGTAGAGAAGGAAAGGGAGTAACTTAGGAAGCAGGATAAACTGTTTACAAACAATAGAATCATTCTCCAAGATGCAGAGGAAGAGTAGAGAGTTGTAAACCATTAGAGGATTATCCAGCTATACACACACCATACACTTAATGGAAAGAGTGCTGTGCAAGAACATTGTTTTTAGAACAATTCCTAAAAACAGAATTGACAGTCCCTTGAGGGGCATATGAGTTACTGAACTCTGCTATGTGACTAGGGGCACAGACTTCAGAATAACCAACTACAGCCTCGTTTTAAGAAAAAAAAAAAAACCCAAACTACATTATCTTACTTAATGTAGGTTCTTAAAAATAGAATATATGAAGACAGAGAGTAGAATGAAAGTTGGTGGGGCAACGAAGTGTGAGTAATGAAAGATGTCGGTCAAAAGGTACAAACTTGCACCATGTAAAATGAATAGTTCTAAAGATCTAACGTAGCGCATGATGAAAAGAGAATACATTAGTTCCCCCTTATCTGTGGTTTCACTTTCCAGGTTTCAGTTACCTGTGGTCAACTGCTGTCTGAAAATATTAAACAGGAAATTCCAGAAATAAGCAATTCATAAGTGTTAAATTGCAGCAACGTTCTGAGTTATGCGATGAAACCTCACTCCCTCACACTCTGTGCCACCTGGGACATGAATCAGCCCTTTGTCCAGCATGTCCCTCCCGCCTGTTAGTCACTTAGCAGCCTTCAGGCTGTCAGCTCTACTGTCGCGGTATCACACTGCTGGTGTTCAAGTAGCCCTTCTTTTTCTATGACCCAGAGGAATGGGATGGGGAGGGAGGTGGGAGGGGGGTTCAGGATGGGGAACACATATACACCCATGGCTGATTCATGTCAGTGTATGGCAAAACCACTACAATACTGTAAAGTAATTACCTCCAATTAAAATTAAAAAAAAATAATAGCCCTAGAGCACAAAAGGAGTGATGCAGGCAATTTGAATTTGTCAAAGAGAAGCTGCAAGCTGCTTCTTTTTCAGTAAAAAAGGTGAAAGTTCTCAACTTAATAAAGAAAGAAAAAAAATTGTACACTGAGATTGCTAAGATCTGTGGTAAGAACGAATCTTCTATTAATGATATTGTGAAGAAGAAAAAGATTTATGCTAGTGTTGCTGTTCCATCTCAAACTGCAAATATTATAGCCAGTGTGTGATAAATGGAAAAAGTATTAAGTATGTACAGCATTTTGAGAGAAAGAGGCCACACTCGTGTAACTTTTATTACAGTGTATTGGTATAATTAGGTTTCCCAGGTAGTGCTAGTGGTAAAGAACCCGCCTGCCAGTGCAGGAGACATGAAACCACGAGTTCCATCCCCGGGTTGGGAAGATCCCCTGGAGGAGGGCATGACAATCCACTCTAGGATTCTTGCCTAGAGAATCCTATGGACAGAGGAGCCTGGCGGTCTACAGTACATAGGGTCACAAAGAGTTGAACACAACTGAAGTGACTTAGCACATTGGTATAAGGATTCTATTTTACTGCTAATCATTATTAATCTCTTGCTGTCCCTAATTTATGAATTGAACTTTATCCTGGGCATGTATAAATATATTTAGGAAAAAACAGTATATATAGAGTTCAGTGTTATCCATGGGTTCAGGCATCTACTGGAGGTTTTAGGATATATCCCCTTCAGATAAGGCAGAACTAAAAACTATATTGAATACAGGAAATTTGCTAAGAGGGTAGATTTCACATATTCTCATCATACAAAAAAAGTAACTCCATGGAAAGATATGTTATTGGTTTGACTGTTGCCGGGGTCCAGCCCCGGTGGATCCAGGGCAATTTGAAGGGAGATAGCATTGGTGAGGAGAGATTTATTTATTTAGAGACATAAAGAGAGATTAGGAAAAAATAGTATAGTGGAGAAAATAGAGGATAAAAGAGGCTGAAATTCCTTGGTTTACATAGAAAGCCAATAAAGTCCCAAGACTAGGAACTTGCACCATCTATGTAGGCTGCAGGCGCCCACTTGAATAGTGGAGGGTGCCCCGCCTTGGGCTCCCTCTCACGTGAGTCTTAGAAGCCCAGGCAAATAAGTAGATACGGGTAGCCTCTATGCTCCAGATGGGAATTCAGCCTGAAAAGGGAGAATAAGAAAAGAACAACATGGGGGAGCCAAGCATCAGTGCAAGACTCACAACTTTATTTTCAAAGGCAGCTTATATATCCCAAGTTGTATATAAAGAAATAATGGAATATGCAGAGTTATGCAGGGGCAGCAGTCCTGACCCTTTTTGAGACCAGACTTTCTTTTTGCATACCTTCCCGTATGCAAAAGGTCTCAGGTGATTTACATTATCTTCTGGCCAAGAGGCCTGTTAACATTTTTATGGCTCTCTTCCTAGATAAATGTCTATCAACCAGAAAACTCATTTTCCCTTGAAGTGTTTTTTCTTTAATCTGCATCACCCTCAAAGTACTAAATAAAGTTACATTCCTGTAAAACAAAGGTGCAGTGGGTTATAACAAAGAAAATACTTAACTCAAAGATCTAATGTTGCTAATGTCAGGGCTACTACCTGTTTTTTCTACATACCACCTATATCAACAAATAAAAGATATGAAAACTTGGCAGCAAGTATTGGCTCAACAATGAAACCCTTAATCAGTTCTATTCTAATGATTTTGACTCCTTGGAAGGCCCTACATTCCTAGGATGTTTTAAGCTTCCTGTGCCTCTTGCAGTCGGGAGGCTGTAAACAATCACATGCGTAGCTGTAAGAGTCTGGATAAACCTCTCAGGCAGGCTAGAAAGCCATCAGAGGGGTTTTTGGATTGAAACACTCTTATTATGCCCAGGAGATTTATTATCTAAAAGCTCTAAATTAACTTTTTCCAGAAAAAGGTGGTGGGGGGACAGCCCCCTGTTAATGTCAGAGGAGTTGGTGAAAGGCATAATATAGTAAGGCAGACAGATTCTGGTTTGGGGGGTAGATGCTTGAGAAAGTCCAGGGGGACCCCTGAGGCCTGATCCTGCTTTTGCATTTGTCAGGCCCCTTTCCTCATGACATTTGCCACGGGCAGGATTCCCGACGCTGGCTCCTGGCAGACTGTAGTAATTATTTTGTTTCCCTATATATATGCATAGCAAATCACCATATTGTACACCATATATATATATGTATATATACACACACACACATAATTTTTCTTTTATAAGTAATAAACAAAATTACCTGCTGAGGTCAGATTCTCTGGATGAATAAATTCAGAGAGTGGGGGAAAATCTTTTCTAAGGGGTTCATGTCAAGCAAATCTATTGCAAATGCCCATGGTGAAAGCCATGAAGACACTGGAATGAATGTGTCTACTCAGAAGGGTGGATGTGTCTCCCACAAGGCATGGTCCTACCTGAAAGCAACGCTAAAATGCCAGGAACATCAGGTACAAAGGGGAAATGGAAATTAAGAGGGATTATATATTCTGGACAAGAGAAGGCATTTTGAGTCTAGGCTCCCACTACTAGAGTTTCTAAGCATTGCAAGAAGGCCACAGTATCTCAGACACCACAGTCAGAGAAATGATAATAAGCATGAATGGATTTTCCATACCAAGCTCCACCCTCTAGATATTTCAAATGGCGAATTCACAGCCTCTAAAGTAACCACTTGCTGGGAGATCATTCCCATTTGAATTTAAATTCACAGTTTGTAGACACTGATCTTCTGGAATAGATTTATTAGCATTCTAATGAGGTTGGAACCAAGTTTTTCTCTCTGCTTTCCTTACCTCAGGTATCACTGAGATTTTGCTATGTTGTTTGATATCATTAACTAATAAGTTCCAGGAACTTAACTTTGCCTGAGATAACTACTTTAGAAGTTACTTTTTCACCCTTGCATTTTATAGATGTTTTACTGGTGCTGGGCTAAAATTCTGTGTCCTATTAATCTTTTGAACCATTTATTAGGTGAGATTCATTATTGAAATTAGCTATAGTTTGAGATCTTGAAGAGACTAAATTAGTTCCTGTAAATTCAGCCCAGGCTGCCACTGCTGAAACACTCTGGGTCCTTCTTAGCCACTAGAACCTCTCTAGCTTGGGCTGAGTAAAATAAGAAATTGGAGAGGATAAATTTTAGACTCTCTTTTCTCATTTATTTCAACTTTAAATTACAGTGGAAACCAATTTGATTTTTGGCTTTGATATCATTGACCTTGAACATTTGAGAAGCTTGCTCATTAAATTGGAATTTCTCATGGATCATATTGACCAATGATGCTGGACAGAATTTGTGATGAGAAGTAGAATGAAGAGTGAATTTCAGCTTTGGAATGATGTGCTCTTAGAGTTAACGTAAATAATTCGTTGCTCTGACATAGAACTTTTTGAGAGGCTATTTTGCACTTGAATTTGAGGCTGCTTTCTTCACTGGCAGTGGTTCCAGAAGGAAATCATAGGACTTAATGGTTAGTATTAGGGGAGTGGCTTTGTAAAGGTAGGGAAAACCTACCTTAGAAAGAGGAAGGGTACTTCTCTGTTTGACTTTATGCATTTATGGGTTAAGTCTAATAGGTTAAGAGGAACACTGGAAATTGTTATGAAGCACATTCTTTCCATCCACTCTTACTCACTCTCCTCTCTGTTAGGAGTGAAATATCTGATTGATCATTTGGGATATGGGATTGCACGTACAGCTCTTGGGAGCTAGCATTGCTTCCAATTACTCTCAGGAATGCTGTCATCTTAGTGGTGAAGGTCATGCTCCATGAATGAAGCTTGTGTTGGTCCAGCAATGACTGTGGGTGGTTGATTGTGCATGAGTGAGTCAAACTAATTCTGAGGTTTAGTATTATGAAACTGACTTCTCTGCAGATATAAGCTATGTTTCCTGGTTTCAGATTTATATATTATACTTGGTGACATTTTGGTTCTTCATCAGACAATTCTATTATTACAGACGGGACATAATCCACACTCCATAATCCATCGCTCCACTTCCATGTGGAATAACCTACACGTGTATAACATTCCTGACCTCTCTCTATCTCCACTTACCACTTGGAGAAGTGAAACAACTCCCATTATTGATACTTTTGGTGGGGGAAACTGGGCATGCCTCTGTCTTTTCCTCCATTTTAGGATGTTTCCTACAGTTGTTCTTGGCCATATCATGAACTTAATGGCAAAGGCTCTGCTCTTACAGGAAAAGCCTGCGGCTGTCCGGCTTCAATTTATACTGTGTGTTTTCACACTGGGACTTCCCTAATGGCTCAGATGGCAAAGAATCTACCTGCAATTCAGGAGGCCCAGGTTTAACCCCACGGTCAGGAAGATCCCCTGGAAAAGGAAATGCCAACCCACTCCAGTAATCTTGCCTGGGAAATCTCATAGACAGAGGAGCCTGGCGGGTGACAGTCCCTGGGGACACGGAGTTGGACATGACTGAGTGACTAACTTTCCATATTATTTGAGAATATTCAACTTTGCTCTAGAGGACAAGAAAAACAATTAGGAAGGTGAAATTAATAGGATGTGTTCAAGTATAGACAAGTTAGCAATCTAAGATAAAAATAGAGATGGATGAAGTAAATAGAGCATATGAGTACTAGAAACAGGAAGGAAAGAAGCATCAAGAGGACACAAACAACCACAATTCATTAAATACATACATATATAGTAGCACTCAATATTTATGAAGATTTAAATAAGCCATCTATTGGGAACACCCATTTCTGGCACCACAAGTTCTCTGCCAGGAAAGTGCAGATAAAACTCATAGTTACTCATCAGCTTAATTGCCCCTAGAACTCTTAAATGAAGCAAGACTTGTGATAACTTAGCCATCCTGTGTCTGTGGACCGCTTGCCCCAAAATTCAACTCTGGTCCTCACAATCACATCATTAGTAGAGAAGGCAAATGATCAGAGAGAGGATTCAGGTTCTGTGGTTTTTCCATCCTGCTTGTATTCTGTCATAACTGTATTAACCTACCCATCTTTCTGCTCCTGCTTCTCACTGTGCACTTTATATTGATTTAGTAAACCGTGTGATCTGAGCATCTTAACTTAGTCTGTGAACCCTTCTGTGGCATGGCCTCTGGGATAGCTTTCCTGGTGGTATACTTGGAGGCCACCATTGTATAAAGGCAATTTCCCACATGAAAAAATAGATTCTCAACTAGCTCAACACTCAGGGAAGATGAGTGTTATTTACTACATTTTTATACTTCAGTATCCATCAGTAAATAGTTGCATAAAGTATGATTTATGGCTATAATGGGATCTGTACAGTTAACAAAATAAACTGAAATGTATTTATATGTAATAATAAGGATAAATCTCAAATTTACTTTTTTTTCTTCCCATAAAAGAGCAGTCACTCACCCAAGATTCAGCAGAGCATATGAGTATATGGCTATATCATTAGATATTTTCTAGCCTCCTTTGAAGCTCAGTAGCCATAAGCCAAATTCTACCCAGTATGATGTGAACAGGATTATGCGTGTGATTGGGTATGTAATTTCACTGTTACATACTTCAATGTGTAAAGGGTACTGCAAGCCCACCACTGCCTCTTCTTCCCCTTCTGATGGCTGAACACCAGCTCAACTATTAGGACACCCAAGATGATGATGTTACACCAAGAACAGAAACCTAGGTTGCAGATGCCTTATGGTCATCTGGCCTGGACTGCTGGTCTAACCCTGGACTCCTCGACTGAGTCATGGTTTTTCTGAGTCTTTGTATTTTGGGGCTTCTCTGTTATAGCAGCTCCATATGTATCCTAATTAATGTGACACAAAATGATACATTTATTTTAAAATACTTATGCAATAAAATACAGTAAGTCCCCTACATAGGAGCCTTCAAATTGCAGACTTTCAGAGACGTAGATGTGCATTTGCACATCCAGTCACGTAAGTTAGTTCATGTGTCTGACATATATTGTCATATGCGTGAATCCTCTGCAACTGGTTGTGCTTTTCTGTACTTTGCTGTCTAGTGTATAGTATTGTAGTACAGTATCTTTATTTCAAGCCCTGGATGTCCAAGTGCATGTGTGCGTGCTAAGTCACTTCAATTGTGTCCGACACTTTGGGACCCTATGGACTGTAGCCTGTCCAGAAGCAAGCATAAAAGCAGCTGTGACGTAGTTGTTACTGTCCTATTCTTTTCAAGGTACTGTACTATAAGATTAAAAATGTTTTCTTTATTTTTTGTGTTTGTTTTTTCATGGACTATTTGTGTGAAAAGTATTATACACCTATTACAGTACAGTATTATATAGCTAATTTTGTTAGTTGGGTACCTAGGCTAACTTTGTTAGACTTATGAACAAATTAGACTTATGAACACTCTCAGAATGAAACACGTTCGTATGTAGGGGAGTTAAGATATAAAATATTTGTGACATGATACACATCAACTTCAGGATAATGGTAACTGGGAAAAGAGACGAGAATGGATGCAGGGGTGCTTAGGAGGTGATCTAATTTGTAAGATGAATTCACAAAGTCATAGGAATCCAGACTCACCATTTGCTTTGCTCATTCAAACTTGTCACCTTTTTCTCTCAAGGTCTCAATATATTTTCTGGAATCTAGCCATCACATTCTTATTCCAAATAGACAGCAATAACTTACCACGTGTTTTAAAGTTGTTTATTTAATTCTCGTTCTCTTCTACTATAATGAGTGCCTAAAGGGTAGAGATTTTCTTGTATCTGTAGTGCCTAGTATGCATGAGCTGTTTCATAAATAGGGCGACCCTATAATTTGCCTTCCAAACTAGGTTGCTATTAATCATTCCATGGGGACAATGGATGTAAGGTCAACAAGCTGGAAAATATGCTCTTCCTGTCAACAAATGTTTGGTTAAAAATATATACATACCATTAGATTGGTATGTGTACATTCACATATCAATGATATGTGAATATATATTGTTGCATTGGAATTAAAAAAAAATATATGGCTCCCTGACTAGACTTTTAGTTACTTAATGACATCAGCCCCTAGTATAGTTCGTGGTACATTGTAAATGCTTCATGATGTTGAATAAATGAATAAGGACACACTCACCTACCATTTCAGAAAGAGCATTCACCCTTTATGTACTGGAGAGAACTGGTAGAGATTGACGATTCAAATGTTTAAAAAGGAGCACTTTCAGTAGAATGTACAAGAAAATACTTTTATAAGAAGAGGTAGTAGGCATCATGGTATTTTCTACCATTAATATTTACTCATATGACTGTCTTTTTCTGAGAAGGTTCTTTTTCCCCTTGTCTACTTAAATTTTTGTGATCTTCCACAGTCTTCAAAGTCCATCATAAGTATTTCACCCACCAGAACTTCGGTGTTGTACCTCACTCCAGTGAAGTGGTCACTGTGTTGAGATAGGTTATGTACCAAAAACATGTGAAATGTGGAACATCTTTAATTTGAGCATGAGATCAGAAAGGCCAGAGTAACTCCCTCCCCACACATTTCTTAGCTACCAATTCAGGATAATCAGACCACTTTCAAGAAAATATTTCTTAATTCTCTCTCTCTCTCTTTTTTTTTTCTTTCTGTTTTGTTGTTATATTAGCCACTTCTAAGGAGATCTTTTTCCTCTTGTGTGGGAGTCTTCTGCCCAGAGGACAATTTTGTGTTAAAATTAACACGTATTTTGACTAAGTGATGAAAAGCAAATATCATGAAGATTTACAGAGGTCTTTGTTCAAGCTTTGTGTTGAAAACAATGACTTCCAGACATGCTCATTACCTGATTACTACTCCAAGGTTCCAAAGCACAATTAAATTTAGTTAAAAATTATAAACTTGTTGGTACACAGTTATTCCTAGACACACATTCAGGCAAGAGTGTCAACATTTAGTCATGATCTGAGGAATGCAGGGCTCTGGCGACTGAGTTCCTGAGATGTTTAAATATGTAGACAGAGGACTGGGGAGCTTAGTCCTGATAGAGGGTTCCAAGTTTCCATCTGCTTGTTCAACAATAACTCCATTGAAAAAGTTTCAATGGACATATATGGACCAAAATAAATACATAACACCTACTCTTTTTTAGGAAGTTCAAAACCAATCAGAAATTAAAACACATTTCTACCAAAATTCTTCAGGAAGACAATGGTATAAGGTTCCCAGTTTTGAGCATACTGGTTTCAGCTTGCCTTTGCACAATGAACCAAATTCTTCTAAACGATACCAAAGGAATCCCAGCTAATTATTTTCTACCACATATTCCAAGTCAAAGAAAATAAAAAGATCTGAATGTGGCACTAAATAGATAGGACTGAACTCAGTCGCTCAGTCATGTCCAACTTTTTTCGACCTCAAAGTCCATGGTATTCTCCAGGCCAGAATACTGGAGTGGGTAGCTTTCCCCTTCTCCAGGGGATTTTCCCAACCCAGGGATCGAACCCAGGTCTCCCGCATTGTGGGCGCATTCTTTACCAGCTGAGCCACAAGGGAAGTCCAAGAATACTGGAATGGGTAGCCTATCCCTTCTCTAGTGGATCTTCCCCACTCAGGAATCGAACCAGGGTCTCCTGCATTGCAGGCAGATTCTTTACCAACTGAGCCATGAGGGAATCTTGAGTAATTAATTCACTTCTCCTTTTCATGGCCTCATTTCTTCTCAGTGATAAACCTAAACGGAATGATCTGTAAATCTAATTGTAAATATTTGCTTCTATGGACTCAAAGCATGAGACATTGTGAGGAGTGCATTTTCTCACCACTAGTCGTCCTTCTTGTGCAGAAAATGAGGACGCTGGCTTGAGATGCTTTTAGTTCAGCTGGTTATTTATCAGAAGGAGAAGATGTGCCTTTAAAATGCTTTTAAAAAAATTTATTATCGTTCTATTTCTTCTAGGAGTTCTTTGTATACAGATGTGGGACTCTGTGTAATAAAGATGGTGATATTTGGGATAAGGTAGTGATGGGACTGCAGTGTATTCAGCTATTAACTCTTTTCTCACAAGAGAGTTTTTATTAGTCTCCATCTGAATGGCCATGCGAACCTGGTTAGGAATTTACTGTATGAGAGTCTATGGTTTCCAAAGAGAGGAATTTGGAAAATGCTGCCTTTACCTGGGAATGTATGTGGCGGCTTTCTGAGCACAAGCGCAAGAGGAAACCTCAAGAAGAAAGGACTAGCATTTACTTGCACATGTAGCTGCTATCAGGACAAGGGATCAGCCTTGCCTTTATGTGACTCGGATCTTGACACCCCCAGATGGCTTCTGGAATGAGTGTCTGACATATCTAATAAGGGCCTGTATCTAGGTGTCTGTTTTCAGATAGAAAATATCCCTCAACTCCCAGCAGCAAAAATAATTGTTCTTTCTGAAGTAGTTTCAAACCAAAAGCAATTCAAATTCATGCAAAAATATAGTGAAATATATCACCTGTATCCTAGGATGAAAAGAAAGTTGTTGATGACAACATGTTCTTCTCTAAAGTGTATGAAGTACTAAAAGTTTATGGAGACTAATTCATATCACTTTAATTTCTGGACCATCCAAATGAAAAGAGAGTTAAATTAACAGTCCGCTTGATATCACATTAGCTTATATATATTGAGGGGTATGAGGAAGGGGGTTATAGTTGCAATTATATTACTATATATATAAAAACATAACTATATACTATATTATCTATATATATCATGATATACATATTATACTCTGTATTTTATATACTACTTTACATTATATTACTATTATGTAGTAACTGTTATAATAATATATTGAATTTACTGGCATTACTCTGTGCCAGGCACCATGATAAATGTTTATATTTATTTACTGAATACTCATGTGAACCTATGAGGTACAATTATTATTCCCTCTTTGCCTATGAGGAAACCAAGGACTAGAAAGGAGCCTGAGAACACATGACTAGTATGTAGTAGAGCCTACTTGTATTCATACCCAAACTAACTACTGCACTCCACAGCTAACAGCCAAATATTTATCACTGGCCATAAAGCAGTCCATGAGGTCGCAAAGAGTCAGACACGATTGAGTGACTGAACTGAACTGATAAAGATGGAAGCATAATTTTAAAATGAATCAATATTATCTGCCTTTAAAATAGTGATGTCTTTTCCTGACCTTATCAATGTGGAGGAGAAAACATGTAGAGTGTAATTTTATTTTATATGGCATTTGTAATTTTTTTTCAAATTGAAGAAATTAACCTGAATTTATTAACATTTTAATATGTTTCACCAATCAGATAAGCCAACATTACTTCCTACTACTATTTCCACACAACATTTAAAGTGAAGTAAAAAGGTAAGATCATGTGTCCAAATAAATTGAATTATACTTTGGACAAATATTTTTATATAAATAGTAGTAATGTTCTATAGTGTGTCAGTTTAAACAAATTTTCCAAAACCTACAATTAATTTTAAAATTAAAAGAAATTCTTAAAGTATTATTATACTCAGGTAATTAATCTTGGATATATAGATACTTTTTCAGTAAGGCAGAATTCTAAAACACTGATCATCAAATATTGTTTTAATCCATATATTATTTTGCCTCATTTTTATTTTTATATGTTTGGAGGGAGCCTTATCACTGGATTATGTTAATGATTTGCTACTTTAAGAAGGTATAAAATAAATTGGTGTGGCTCTAGGGAGTGGAATCACACTATCTAGAGGGAAATTTTTACTTCTCTCCATTCATGAGTTTTGTTGGTATGCTAAAATGCTTGCTAATGACACACAGCTAACAATTACCTATCTCCTAGTTCTCTCTGTGGAAAAGTAGTTAACTCTTTTAACACTACTACTACACTCACAACACTTGCGACATCAGATGTGTGTTCCCACTTGCCCACCATGTAATTCTCTGTGACATGTCGGTGTCCTACAGTTCAATTCAGTTCCGCCACTAACCTGAGTTAGGACAGACCCCACAAGCTAAGGATTGGTCCCAGGTTACAAGTAAGTAGGTCCCCAGGTTACCCACAACTTCTGCCTGACGTGGTTACAAATCAGAGGTTCCCATGATTTCCTTCTCTTTGGATTCAATTATTTGCTAGAACAAACTAGCACAGAAGTAAGGAAACACCTAAGTTTACCAGTTTATTACACAATAAGGGGCATGATAAAAGATACAGATGGACAACCAGATGAAGAGATACATAGAGTGAGGTTTGCAGGGGTCCCAAGAACAAGAGCTTCTGTCATTGTGGAATTGCAGTGTTTCACCCTTCTGGCACTTGAATGTGGACACCAACCTAGAAGTTCCCCAAACTCCCTCCATGTTTCTGGGATTTTTATGGAGATTTTATCACAGGATAAATCATTAACTCAATTTCTAGCCCTTGTCTGCAGAATGATCCAAGCTTCTAATCATGGCTCGGCCTTTCTGGTGACCAGCCCCCATCCAGGGGCCCAAGAGTCATCATTAAAACAAACAAACAAAAAACTCCTATCACCCAGGACATCCCAAGGTATTTAGTAACTCTCTGTCAGGAACCAAGGCAAAAAAACAAATATTAGACGAAAAGGGGCTTTCTTCTAGTGCTCTTATCATTTAAAAAATCACAAGGATTTTAGGAGTTCTGTGACAGTGACAAAGACTTATGTATATATTTCACTATACACCTGTTATTTCACAGTGACGGAGACTACATTAGGAACAATAGTGACAAAGGAGTACGATCATGTGTAATACATATAGTAATAATACATACTAAGTAAAATCCCATGGACGGGAGGAGCCTGGTAGGCTTCAGTCCATGGGGTCGCTGAGTCGAATAAGACTGAGTGTCTTCACTTTCACTTTTCACTTTCATGCATTGGAAAAGGCAATGGCAACACACTCCAGTGTTCTTGCCTGGAGAATCCCAGGGACGGGGGTGCCTCATGTGCTGCCATCTATGGGGTCGCACAGAGTCAGACACGACTGAAGCGACTTAGCAGCAGTAGCAGCAAGTACAATCAATGTAATAAATGTGCTTTGGTTTATCAAGGGTAAAAGACCCAAAGTAAAGAATCAGAAAGTGAAAATGGACAGGAAGAGACAAAATTTGTATGGATATAGAAAACTGTAGAAGGCTTGCAGAAATTAACCTTTACTTCTTTGCTTTATGATCTCTAAAAATAATGAATCTGAAAAGGAGTAAGAAAAGATGTTAAATTTCAGCCAAATTTATTCAGTTTTGAGGGAGTTAAAGATATAATTTATAAAGAAGACTTTGTGTATTCTTTACTGCTGAATATATTCATGTAACACTAGAGTTTCATTTTCTCTTTTTCAAAATGCTAAGTGTGCCTTGGCATAGTCTACTCTTTACAGATGTAATAAAAGTTTAGCCTTTACTTTACTTTTCTTTTTTTTTTTAATTTATCTTTTTACTGAAGGATAATTGCTTTACAGAATTCCGTTTTCTGTCAAACCTCAGAATGAATCAGCCACAGGTATACATATATCCCCTCCCTTCTGAACCTCCCTCCCATCTCCCTCCCCATCCCATCCTCTGCTGCTGCTAAGTCGCTTCAGTCGTGTCTGACTCTGTGCGACCCCAGAGTCGGCAGCCCACCAGGCTCCCCCATCCCTGGGATTCTCCAGGCAAGAACACTGAGTGGGTTGCCATTTCCTTCTCCAATGCATGAAAGTGAAAGTGAAGTCGCTCAGTCGTGTCCAACTCTTCCCGACCCCATGGACTGTAGCCCACCAGGCTCTTCCATCCATGGGACCCTCCAGGCAAGAGTACTGGAGTGGGTTGCCATTGCCTTCTCCTATCCCATCCTCTAGGTTGATACAGAGCCCCTGTTTGAGTTTCCTGAGTCATACAGCAAATTCCCGTAGGCTATCTATTTTACATTCGGTAATGTAAGTTTCCATGTTACTCTTTCCATACATCTCACCCTCTCCTCCCCTCTCCCCATGTCCATAAGTCTATTCTCTATGTCTGTTTCTCCATTGCTGCCCTGAAAATAACGTCTTCAGTACCATTTTCCTAGATTCCGTATATATGCGTTAGAATGTGATATCTTTCTCTTTCTGAGTGACTTCACTCTGTATATTAGGTTCTAGGTTCATCCACCTCATCAGGACTGACTCAAATGCATTCCTTTCTATGGCTGAGTAATATTCCATTATGTACATGTACCATAACTTCTTTATCCGGTCATCTGTCGATGGACATCTAGGTTGGTTCCATGTTCTAGCTGTTGTAAATAGTGCTGCAATGAACAATGGGATACATGTGTCTTTTTCAATTTTGGTTTCCTCAGGGTATATGCCTAGGAGTGGGATTGCTGGGTCATATGGTGGTTTTATTCTTAGTTGTTTAAGGAATTTCCATACCTTCTTCCATAGTGGCTGTATCAATTCACATTCCCACCAACAGTGCAAGAGTGTTCCCTTTTTTCCACACTCTCTCCAACATTTACTGTTTGTGAACTTTTTGATGATGGCCATTCTAACTGGTGTGAGGTGACATCTCATTGTAGTTTTGGTTTGCCTTTCTCTAATAAAGAGCGATGTTGAGCATCTTTTCATATGTTTATTGGCTATCTGTATGTCTTCTTTGGAGAAATGTCTGTTTAAGTCTTTTTCCCACTTTTTTATTGGGTTGTTTGTTTTTCTGGCATTGAGTTGTATGAGCTATTTGTATATTTTGGAAATTAATCCTTTGTCAATTGTTTCATTTGCTATTATTTTCTCCCATTCTGAGGATTGTCTTTTCACCTTGCTTATAGTTCCTTTGTTTTATTTTTTTTTAATTGCCCTGTGCTGCCTCCGCCCCTCCTCAAGTTCCTTTGTTTTAAAACAGAAGCTTTTTTGTTTAAAAGCAAAAGCTTTTAAATTTAATCAGATCCCACTGGTTTACTTTTGTTTTTATTTCCATTACTCTAGGAGGTGGGTCATAGAGGATCTTGCTTTGATTTATGTCATTGAGTGTTCTGCCTATGTTTTCCTCTAGGAGTTTTATGGTTTCTGGTCTTGCATTTAGCTCTTTAATCCATTTTGAGTTCATCTTTGTGTATGGTGTTAGGAAGTGTTCTAGTTTCATTCTTTTACGTGTAGCTATGCAGTTTTCCCAGCACCATTTATTGAAGAGGCTCTGTTTGCCCCGTTGTACATTATTGTCACTGCTGTCGAAAATAAGGTACACATAGGTGCATGGGTTTATTTTTGGGCTTTCTATCTTGTTGCATTGGTCTCTATTTCTGATTTTGTGCTGGTACCGTACTGTCTTGATGACTGTAGCTTTGTAGTATAATCTGAAGTCAGGAAGGTTGATTCCTCTAGCTACATTCTCTTTCTCAAGATTGCTTAGGCTCTTCAGGGTCTTCTGTGTTTCCATAAGAATTGTGAAATTTTTTGTTCTAGTTCTGTGACAAATGCCATTGGTAATTTGATAGGGGTCACATTGAATCTGTAGATTGCATTTGGTACTATAGTCATTTTCACAATATTGATTCTTCCTACCCAGGAACATGGAATATCTCTCCATCTGTTTATGTCATCTTTGACTACTTTCATTAGTGTCTCTCAATTTTCTGTATACAGTTCTTTTGTCTCCTTAGGTAAGTTTATTTCTAGATATTTAATTCTTTTTGTTGCGATGGTGAATGGGATTGATTCCTTAATTTCCCTTTCTGATTTTTTGTTGCTAGTATATAGAAATGCAAGTGATTTCTGTGTATTGATTTTGTATCCAGCAACTTTGCTAAATTCACTAGTTAGCTCTAGTAATTTTCTGATACTATCTTTAGGGTTTTCTATGTACAGTATCATGTCACCTGCAAACAGTGAGAACTTTACTTCTTTTCTGATCTGGATTCTTTTTATTTCTTTTTCTTCTCTGATTACTGTAGCTAGGACTTCCAGAACTATGTTGAATGATAGTGGTGAAAGTGGACACCTTTGTCTGTTCCTGATCTTAGGGGGAGTGCTTTCAGTTTTTCACCATTGAGAATAATGTTTGCTGTAGACTTATCATATATGGGTTTTGCTGTGTTGAGGTAAGTTCCTTCTATACCCATTTTTTGAAGAGTTTTAATCATGAATTGGTGCTGAATTTTGTCAAAGGCTTTTTCTGCATCTATTGAGATTATCATATGGTTTTATATTTCAGTTTGTTAATGTAGTGTATCACATTAATTGATTTGTATATATTGAAGAATCGTTGCATTCCTGGAATAAACCCAACTTGATCAGAGTGTATGAGCTTTTTGATGCATTGCTGAGTTCTGTGTACTAAAATTTTGTGGAGGATTTTTGCATCTATGTTCATCGGTGATATTGGCCTGTAGTTTTCTTTTTTGTGTGTGTTGTCTTTGTCTGGTTTTGGTATAAGGGTGATGGCGGCCTCGTAGAATGAGTTTGGAAGTGTTCCTTCCTCTGTAATTTTTTGAAAGAGTCTTAGAAGGATAGGCATTAGCTCTTCTCTAACTGTTTGATAGAATTCTCCTGTGAAGCCATCTGGTCCTGGGCTTTTGTTTTTTGGGAGACTTTTGATCACAGCTTCAATTTCAGTGCTTGTAATAGAGTTGTTCTTAGTTTCTATTTCTTCCTGGTTCAGTCTTAGGAGATTGAACTTTTCTAAAAATCTGTCCATTTCTTCCAGGTTATCCATTTTATTGTCATATGGTTGTTCATAATAGTCTCTTATAATCCTTTGTATTTCTGCATTGTCTGTTGTAACCTCTCCTTTTTCTTTTCTAATTTTATTGATTTGATTCTTCTCTCTCTTTTTCATGATGAGTCTGAATAAAAGCTTGTCGATTTTCATTATCTTCTCAAAGAAACAGCTTTTAGTTTTATTAATCTTACTAGCGCTTCTTTCATTTTTTTTTTCATTTATTTCTGCTTGGATCTTTATGATTTCTTTCCTTCTACTAATTTTGGGGTTTTCTTGTTTTTCTTTTTCCAGTAGTTTTAGGTGTAAAGTTAGGTTGTCTATTCAATGTTTTTCTTGTTTCTTGAGGTAGGAATGTATTGCTATAAACTTCCCTCTTAGAACTGCTTTTGCTGCATCCCACAGGTTTTGAGTTGTCGTGTTTTCATTGTCATTTGTTTCTAGAAACTTTTTGATTTCCCTTTTGATTTCTTCAGTAACCTGTGGGTTATTTAGAAATGTGTTGTTTAATCTCCATGTGTTTGTGTTTCTTACAGTTTTTTTTTTCTTGTAATTGATATCTAGTCTCATTACATTGTGGTCAGAGAACATGCTTGACATGATTTCAGTTTTCTTAAATTTACTGAGGCTTGATTTGTGACCCAAGATGTGGTCTATCCTGGAGAATGTTCCATGTGCACTTGAGAAGAAGATGTATTCTTCTGCATTTGCATGGAATGTCCTGAAGACATCAATGAGATCCATCTCATGTAATGTATCACTTAAGACTTGTGTTTCCTTAGTAATTTTTGGTTTGATGATCCGTTCATTGGTGTGAGTGAGGTGTTAAAGTCTCCTACGATTATTGTGTTACTATCTATTTCTCCTTTTACGTCTGTCAGCATCTGTCTTATGTATTGAGGTGCTCCTATGTTGGGTCCATAGATATCTCCAATTGTTACATCTTCCTCTTGGATTGATCCCTTGATCATTATGTAGTGTCCTTCCTTATCTCTTGTAATCTTCATTTTAAGATCTATTTTGTCTGATATGAGGATTGCTACTCCATCTTTCTTTTGCTTCCCATTTGCATGGAATATATTTTCCCATCCTCTCACTTTCAGTTTATATGTGTCTTGAGGTCTGAAGTGGGTTTATTATAGACAGCATATATATCGGTCTTGTTTTTGTGTCCATTCAGCCAGTCTGTGTCTTTTGGTTGGAGCATTTAATCCATTTACATTTAAAGTAATTTTTGATATATATGTTCCTATTGCCTTTTTCTTAATTGTGGTTGATTTTATAGATCTTTTTTTCTTCTCTTGTATTTCTTGACTATATAAGTCTGTTAAACATTTATTGTAAACCTGGTTTGGTGGTATTGAATTCTTTTAACTTTTGTTTGTCTGAAAAGCTTCTTATTTCTCCATCAATTTTGAATGAGATCCTTACCAAGTACTGTAATTTTGGTTGTAGATTTTCCCCTTTCAGTACTTCAAATATATCCTGCCATTCCCTTCTGGGCTGCAGAGTTTCTGCTGAAAGATCAGCTGTTAAGCATATGAGGTTTCCTTTGTATGTTACTTGCTGCTTCTCCCTTGTTGCTTTTAATATTCTTTCTTTGTGTTTCATTTTTGTTAGTTTGATTAGTATGTGCCTTGGTGTGTTTCTCCTTGGGTTTATCCGGTATGGGACTTTTTGTGCCTCTTGGACTTAACTGACTATTTCCTTTACCATGTTGGGGAAATTTTCAACTATAATCTCTTAAAAATTTTTCTCATACCCTTTCCTTTTCTCTTCCTCTTCTGGGACCCCTATAATTCGAATGTTGATGCATTTGATATTGTCCCAGAGGTCTCTGAGACTATCCTCAGTTCTTTTCACTCTTTTTACTTTATTCTGCTTTTCAGAAGTTATTTCCACCATCTTATCTTCCAGCTCACCGACTCATTCTTCTGTTTCATATATTCTGCTATTGATTCCTTCTAGAGTATTTTTAACTTTGGTAATTGTGTTGTTTGTCTCTGCATGATTATTCTTTAATTCTTCTAGGTCTTTGTTAATTGATGCTTGCCTTTCCTCCGTTTTGTTTTCAAGGTTTGTGATCACGTTTACTATCATTACTCTGAATTCTTTTTCAGGTAGTTTGCCTATTGTGTCTTCGTTTATTTGGACCTCTGTGTTTCTAGTTTGTTCCTTCATTTGTGTAGTATTTCTCTGCCTTTTCTTCTTCTTTTTTTAGCTTATTGTGTTTGAAGTCTCCTTTTCCCAAGCTTCAAGGTTGACTTCTTTCTTCCTTTTGGTTTCTGCCCTCCTAAGGTTGGTCCAATGGTTTGTGTAACTTGCTATGGGGTGAGATTTGTGCTGAGTTTTTGTTTGTTTGTTTTTCCTCTGATGGGCAAGGCTGAGTGAGGTGGTAATCCTGTCTGCTGATGATTGGGTTTGTATTTTTGTTTTGTTTGTTGTTTAGATGAGGCATCCTGCACAGGGTGCTACTGGTGGTTGGGTGATGCTGGGTTTTGTATTCAAGTGGTTTCCTTTGTGTGAGTTCTCACTATTTGATACTCCCTAGGGTTAGTTCTCTGGTAGTCTAGGGTCTTGGAGTCAGTGCTCCCACTCCAAAGGCTCAGGGCTTTGTCTCTCTCCAAAGACCAGCCTAGGTCCAATCTACCAAGAGATATTTCACCTGAAATGAAAGGGCCTTTACTTAAGTTCCAAAAGTCAGTGCACAAGAACACAACAAAAATCTCTGACTCAGCAGAAACTCAGTATTGTCTGCTATGTGGACAGGCCTCCTTGGATTACAACAGATAACTAGAGGGTCTGTCCTTGGCAGTGGTCAGCAGAACTCTATCCTTTACTTTTTATGCAGTCTCTCAGACAGATATTATTAATAAACCAAATAAAGCTCATTACCTAGCTAAATTTCCTTACTTTTGTGCAATTAAAACAGTCTGTTGTTATTCTGTCTGATAAACAAGTGATGGTCCTTAACTTATTCTTTTTGGGTGCCTGCAATCCTATCTTAATCAAATGACCACCTAATAACTCCTTTGCTTTTGCTTCTAAGATCAGACCCTAAATCCTGGGGTGGGAGGAGGGGCAGATCCAGCCATCCTTTATACCTGATATTGTTATTAAGATTTACCAAGGAGTACAAGATAAATTCTAAAGATTGCTCTCTCACCTTATTAAAAAGAGGGATATTAGAAATGATTAGGGTTTTTTAGTATGTTCAGTATTTCCTAAATAGCTCCATACTGTAGTAAGAGCTGTAATTGTCCTATTGGGACAATTACTGTTATTATCTTAGGAGAAAAGAATTATTGATACAAAAGAGCAGCTCAGCCTTCCTTAAGTGTCTTTTTGTCTTCAACAAATTATGGGGACCTTGAAAAGAGAGGACTTATCCCACGTTGATCAGTACTGCAGGTGAAACTCAGTGAGATAAATTTCTTGGGTTTGGTTTTTAGCCACTGGAACAAAGAGCAAACAACATGGGGGCTTTTGAAAATACAATCTACAAATATGTAGATTTCTTCTACACATTCCACACGAAAGATGATTCTCTAGCATTAGCAATTTCTTAACATTTAAGACTTTATACACTCAGGAAAGTTTTCCTTCTGTAAACTTCTGGAAGCATCTTCTGTAACATCTATATAAATGAAATGGTCAGAATGCAAGACCATCATTTTGTGTGTGTGTGGTACTCATTAGTGATCATGAATAAACTCTGGAGGTGATTTATGATTGTGAAAGTGTCTGTTAAGAAAAATTATCCAAAACTTGAAAATAAGACAAATAGAGGACAGTATGTCTTTTTTTAAAAAATTAAATCTTCACTTTTAATTGGAAGTTAGATTTCCATCAACAGATGAATGGATTAAAGAAGTTGTCATACATATATACAGTGGAATATTAGTTGTAAAAAGGAGCAAATTTGATTCAGTTAAACTGAGGTTGGATGAACCTAGAGCCTGTTTTACAGAGTGAAGTCAGAAAGAGAAAAACAAATATTGTATGTTAATGCAGCATCTCTTTTGTGTGTGTGTGAGAGAATGTGTGCTTTTTTACTATTTATTTTTATTTATTTGGCTGCAGTGGGTCTTCTTTGTGGCATGTGAGATCTAGCTCCCTGACCAGGGATCAAACTCAGGTCCCCTGCATTGGGAGCTCGATGTCTTATCCACCAGACCACTAGGGAAGTCCCAGAGAATGTGTTTTTTATTTATAGAATTACCCTAACTCCACATGACCAATGCCAGAGTTTTACTA
The DNA here is from genome assembly GCF_042477335.2 of Ovis canadensis. Taxonomy (NCBI): domain Eukaryota; kingdom Metazoa; phylum Chordata; class Mammalia; order Artiodactyla; family Bovidae; genus Ovis; species Ovis canadensis. Next base: position 131,014,641 of record NC_091247.1, on the reverse strand, counting down.
CATATTGTTTTTTTTAAAAAGGGCTCAAGTCCCTTTAACATTTATGGGAACATTATCTAACAAGCCTGCCCATTTAGGGGAATTTACCTTTGTTGGATGTGCAATTCACTTTTGATTAAAGGCTCAGACTTTGTGAGTTTACTTGTTCACTTACTAAATATAAAATCTGTATATTTGTCCTCAAATCCTGAATGCTATTAATCATTACACTTGGATAATAGGGTCCAGTAGAGAAGCAAATAATTTCTGAGCCACAGAATAGAAAATCCCAAAGATTACTGCCCTGGAAGACATTGATCAGTTTTGCATCAGCTTAGCAGTTGTATTCAAATACATATTGATACCCACTTCTTCAAATACCCACTTTGAACCAGTTTTACCATCTGCTGGTTTCCTAAATAATGAGTTAAATTTATAAACACTGCATTTTTAAATTCTCAAAATTATACTTTGACAAATGTTTAACAAAGTGAACTCTGGGATATACATATCCAAAGAGATATTTTATGGGGAAAGTGATTCCATATTTATCCTCTTGCCACCAACCTCTGAGGACATATCATACACACACACACATACACACACACACATACACACACACACACTCAGAGTCTTCCCTATAGCCCTGTGTTTCTTAAATGTACTTGAACCTGGCAGCCTTCTCCTTTCTACCCACTGCTGCTGCTGCTGCTGCTAAGTCACTTCAGTCATCTCTGACTCTGTGCGACCCCATAGAGGGCAGCCCACCAGGCTCCCCTGTCCCTGGGATTCTCCAGGCAAGAACACTGGAATGGGTTGCCACTTCATTCTCCAATGCATGAAAATGAAAAGTGAAAGTGAAGTCATTCAGCTGTGTCTGACTCTTCGTGACCTCATGGACTGCAGCCCACCAGGCTCCTCCATCCATGGGATTTTCCAGGCAAGAATACTGGAGTGGGATGCCATTGCCTTCTCTTTTCTCCCCACTACCTTTGGTTATTATATATGTGTTACATCAGATTGATTTTTTCTCCAAAACACATGCTGAGTGTATCTGTCTCTCTCCACCTCTGCTGACACCATCCTAGTTTGAGTTATTACTACCTTTCGCTTGAGTTTAGCATGAATCTGAAACATAGGTCCCCTGTTCTATCCTGCTGCTCTTCAATCCATTTTTCATACAGTGATCTAAGTGATCTTTCAAAAACAAAATTATATTCTGTTTTGCCTTTTAAAAACTTCCTTACCATATGTAAAATAGATATCTAAGGGGAACCTGCTGTATAGCACTGGGAGCTCAGCTTGGTGCTCTCTGGTGACCTCGAGGGGTGGGATGGGGATAAATGGGAGGGAGGGCTATGAGGGAGGGGATATATGTATACATATAGCTGATTCATGTCGTTGTACAGCAGAAACTAACACAGAATTGGAAAACAATTATACTCCAATAAAATAAATACATTAAAAGGGGAAAAAAATACAACCTTCCCACTGGGTTCCCACTCCACGCAAACCAGAATCCAAGCTTCTTCCTTACCAGGCCCGACATGAGGTACCTCCTGCCTGCCCCTCTCCCTTCAGATCACAGGCCCCCTCCCCCTCTCTCTCTGTATTCTAGCCTCACCAACCTTCCTCCTCTTCCTAGAACAACCTTAAGGTCCTGCTTCCTGGAATCATCCTCCTCCAGACCTTTACTTGATGGTTTCTCCATATCCTTCAGTCTCAGTTTAAATGTCTCCTCCTCAGAGAAGCCTTCTTGATCACCTAGTTTAAAATAGGTCCTCCGTAAAACACATGATATGAAAGGAATATGCACCCTAATGTTGACTGAAGCACTGTTTACAACAGCCAAGACATGGAAGCAATGTAAATGCCCATCAACAGAGGAATGCATAAAGAAGGTGGGGTACATATACATATGTACAATGGAATATTGCTCAGCCATTAAAAAGAATGAAATCACGCCATTTGCAGCAACATGGATGGACCCAGAGAATTTCAGACCAAGTGAAGTAAGTCAGACAGAGAAAGAGAAATATCACATGATATCCCTTATATGTGGAATCTAAACAGAAATGATACAACTGAACTTACAAAATAGAAAGAGACTCACAGACTTAGGGAACGAGCTTATGGTTGCTGGGGGAAAGGGATAGTTAGGGAGCTTGGGATGGACAGGTACACACTGCTGTAATTAAAATGGATAATCAACAAATACCTATTGTGTAGCACATGGACCTCTGATCAATATTATGTGGCAGCTTGCGGGAGGAGGGGGTTTGAGGGAGAATGGATCCATGTATATGTATGACTGAGTTCCTTCACCATTTATCTGAAATTATCACAACATTGTTAATTGGCTATGTATTTTGTATACCCCAATACAAAATAAAAAGTTCCAAGCAAAATCAAATAGATCCTCCATGTATCAAAGAGGCCAAGGAAGAAAAGTCTAATCTTCTAAGTTAAGGGAGCTGAAAATGTGTTGCGTTGTAAATGTCTTCTAGTTTTACTGTAGGGTTGCCTGAAAGTCTACTGTACAGAGTCTTTTTAAGGATATCTTTGTTCTCTTTTAAAATTCATGAATTCTCATGAATTCCTAGAAGGATTAAGGCAAAGGTGGAAGGGAAAAACAGTTGGCTGGGGGCAGGAATTCGGTCTGCAGATAGGCTTTGTGAGGCCTGAACAAGTGTTTAAATATTTGAATTATTGCCAACATTTAAAGAATAAAGAGGTTTTCAAGTAAACATTTGTTATGTGTGTGGGTGTTGAAATCAGGTTGACTTTCTCCCTGGGCCATAATCATGTGAAAGGACAGCACCTTCTAGGGGTCTCCAATTCCCACCCAATTCACAACATTCTTGGGAGTGACTGCCTGCACTTTGCAACACCTCTATCATCTCTTACGTAATGACCTGAGAACAACTTGCATGAGACAAGATTTTTTATAGGCAAGGCAATGGTGATTAAAAAAAAAATAGAGCTATGTAATATCAGATGTATAAGCTGAGTCTTAGAAAGTAATTTCAATGAAAGAATTATTTTAATTTTTTCAGCCTTTTGAAGAAAGTATTAACTTTTCTTAGATGAGGACACGGGTCCTCAGAGAGATCACATAGCCAGTAAGTGGTGGAATCTAGACTTTTTCTCACTGGAATTTGTTTCATTTTTAGAGTTCTTTCTTCCACACTGCTTCCCTACATGATAGCAGGCTCTGTGTATAGCCAGTGTGAGAATCTGGCCAACAGCTAACAAGAATTTCTGCTCAGTTCTCTGGGCTCTGCATCCTTGCCCTAGGCTTTGACTCTAGGCATCCTTCTGCATCTTCTGTGTCACTGATTCAAGAACCATGTCACATGCCTCCTCTTGATTGAGCTTGTGGTCTCCTGGCTCATGTTCCTTTCTTGCTATCACTTGTTCACACTGTTTGTTTTTTCCTTCAGATATTTTTATTCAATGAGTGAGTGAGGGAGTGAGTGCTCAGTGGTGTCTGACTCCTTTAGACCCCATGGACTGTAGCCCACAGCACTCCTCTGTCCATGGGATTTTCCCAGCAAGAATACTGGAGTGGGTTGCCATTTCCTCCTGCAGGGGATTTTCTCCACCCAGCACTGGAATATGCATCTCCTGCAATGCAGGCAGATTCTTTATCACTGAGCCACTGGGGAATCCCTTTTTATTCAATACAGAGTTTTAATTAAGTTTTCCAGTTTTATAGAAGTATAATTGACATATAACATTGTACAGGTTTAAGGTGTAAAATATGTTCATTTGATATACTAATATATCACAAAATGATTACCACAGTAGCATCAGTTAACACGTCCATCATCTTACCTAATTAGCATTTCTTTTTGGTGATGAGAACATTTAACTTTCTTATTCTCTTAGCAATTTCAAGTATATAATACAATATTGTTAAGTATAATCACCATACTGTGTATTAGATTCCGCTGAACTTTTAACTGGAAGTTTGTTTCTTTTGACCACACCTCCCCATTTCTACTCTTATCCACCAGCTTGGCTCCTCACAACAGCAAATCTACTCTCCATTCTTTGAGTTTGCTTTTTTAGACTCCACATAGTAGTGATTTGGATGGCTGGTATTTGTTGAATAGTGCTCAGTTGCTCAGTCATGTCTGACTTTCTGCAACCTCATGAACTCTAGCCTGCCAGGCTCCTCTGTCCATGGAAATTTGGGGGGGAAGAATACTGGAGTGGGTTGCCATTTCCTACTCAAGGGAATCTTCCTGACCCAGGGATCAAAATTGAGTCTCTTGAATCTCTTACATTGGGAGGCAGATTCTTTATCATTGCACCACATGGGAACCTCCATATTAGTGATACCATATACTATTTGCATTCTCTGTCTGGTTTATTTCACTTAGCATAATGTTCTCAAGTTCCACTCATGTAGCCACAAATGGAAGGATTTCCTTCTTTCTCGTGGCTGAATACTATTCTTTATATATTTATAATAATATGTTATATCATATGTATAAATAATATTTTCTTTGTCCATTCTTCATCCGCATACAGATACAGAGAATGTTTCTATATCTTCAGTTCAGTTCAGTTCAGTCGCTCAGTCGTGTCCGACTCTTTGCGACCCCATGAATCGCAGCATGCCAGGCCTCCCTGTCCATCACCAACTCCTGGAGTTCACTCAGACTCATGTTCATCGAGTCTGTGATGCCATCCAGCCATCTCATCCTCTGTCGTCCCCTTCTCCTCCTGGCCCCCATCCCTCCCAGCATCAAAGTCTTTCCAATGAGTCAACTCTTCGCATGAGGTAGCCAAAGTACTGGAGCTTTCAGCTTTAGCATCATTCCTTCCAAAGAAATCCCAGGGCTGATCTCCTTCAGAATGGACTGGTTGGATCTCCTTGCAGTCCAAGGGACTGTCAAGAGTCTTCTCCAACACCACAGTTCAAAAGCATCAATTCTTTGGCGCTCAGCCTTCACAGTCCAACTCTCACATCCATACATGACCACAGGAAAAACCATAGCCTTGAGTAGACAGACCTTAGTCGGCAAAGTAATGTCTCTGCTTTTTAATATGCTGTCTAGGTTGGTCATAACTTTCCTTCCAAGGAGTAAGCGTCTTTTAATTTCATGGCTGCAATCACCATCTGCAGTGATTTTGGAGCCCCCCAAAATAAAGTCTGACACTGTTTCCACTGTTTCCCCATCTATTTCCCATGGAGTGATGGGACCGGATGCCATGATCTTCGTTTTCTGAATGTTGAGCTTTAGGCCAACCTTTTCACTCTCCTCTTTCACTGTCATCAAGAGGCTTTTGAGCTCCTTCTCCCTTTCTGCCATAGGGTGGTGTCATCTGCATGTCTGAGGTTCTTGATATTTCTCCCGGCCAACTGTGAATAATGCTACATGATTAGGATAATGTAGGTATCTTTTTGAGATTCTGATTTCATTTTTGGGGGCTATATACCCAGAAGTGGAATTGCTAAGTCACATGGTTCACTTCAGTCGCTCAGTCGTGTCTGACTTTGTGTGATTGTCATGGACTGCAGCATGCCAGGCTACCCCATCCATCATCAACTCCCAGAGCTCACTCAAACTCATGTCCATTGAGTCAGTGGTGCCATCCAACCATCTCATCCTCTGTCATCCCTTTCTCCTCCCACCTTCAGTCCTTCACAGCATCAGGGTCTTTTCAAATGAGTAAGTTTTTCACATGAGGTGTCCAAAGTATTGGAGTTTCAGCTTCAGCATCAGTCCTTCCAATGAATATTCAGGATTGATTCCCTTTCGGATGGGCTGGTTGGATCTCCTTGCTGTCCAAGGGACTCTCATGAGTCTTCTCCAACACCACAGTTCAAACGTATTAATTCTTTGGTGCTCAGCTTTCCTTATAGTCCAACTTTCACATCTATACATGACTACTGGAGAAACCATAGCCTTGACTAGATGGACCTTTGTTGGCAAAGTAAAGTCTATGCTTTTCAATATGCTGTCTAGGTTGGTCATAACTTTCCTTCCAAGGAGTAAGCGTCTTTTAATTTCATGGCTGCAGTCACCAACTGCAGTGATTTTGGAGCCCAAAAAAGATAAAGCCTGACACTGTTTCCACTGTTTCCCCATCTATTTGCCATGAAATGATGGGACCAGATGCCATGATCTTAGTTCTCTGAATGTTGAGTTTTGAGACACTTTTTCACTCTCCTCTTTCAGTTTCATCAAGAGGCTCTTTAGTTCTTCATTTCTGCCATAAGTGTGGTGTCATCTGTATATCTGACACATGGTTAGTTCTGTTTTTAATTTTTTGAGGAAACTTCATAGTGGTTTATATTGTGACTGTATCATCTTTCACTAACATAAACAGTGCATGAGAGGGTTCCCTTTTCTCCCTATCCTTGCCAACATTTGTTATCTCTTGTATTCTTGATGATAGCCATTTGAACAGGCATGAGGTGATATCTCCTTGTAGTTTTGATATGCATTTCCCTCATGATTAGCAGTATTAAGCATATTTTCGTGTACCTTTTGGCCTTTTGTATATATTCCTTGAAGAATGTCCAGAATTTGTATATATTCTTTGAAACATTCTACCCAGTTCCTCTGCATATTTTTTAAATCAGATTTTTTTCTCTTCAGTTCTTGGAATTCCTTAAATATTTTAAATATTAACCCCTTATCAGATTTAGTGTCTTCCCTCCTAGCTCAATCGGTGAGAATCTGCCTGCAATGCAGGAGACATGGGTTTGATTCCTGGATTGGGAAGATCCCCTGGAGAAGGAAATGTCAACCCAATCCAGTATTCTTGCCTGGAGAATCCCATGGACAGAGGAACCTTGTGGGCTACAGTCCATGGAGTCGCAAGAGTTGGACATGACTGAGTGACTTTCACTACTATCAGATTTATGCTTTGAAAATGTTTTCTCTCACTCTGCAGGTTGACATTTCATTGCAGTTTTTTAGTTTAATGTAGTCCCACTTATTTGTTTTAGCTTTAGTTTCATGTGCTTTTGGTATTATATTGCTATAAAATTGTTGCCAAGATCAGTGCCAAAGAGCTTCTTCCTTATGTTTTCTCCAGGAGAAAATATATATCAGGTCTTATATTCTTTTCAAGTTAAGTTTGGGAATGATGTAAAATAGGCATATAATTTTATTTTCCTTCATGCGATTATCCAATATTCTTGTCACTCTTGTCAAAAGAGAGTTCAGTTCAGTTCAGTCACTCAGTCGTGTCTGACTCTTTGCGACCCCATGAATCGCAGCATGCCAGGCCTCCCTGTCCATCACCATTGCCCAGAGTTCACTCAGACTCGCATCCATCGAGTCCGTGATGCCATCCAGTCATCTCATCCTCGGTCATGCCCTTCTCCTCCTGCCCCCAATCCCTCCCAGCATCAGGGTCTTTTCCAATGAGTCAACTCTTCACATGAGGTGGCCAAAGTACTGGAGTTTCAGCTTTAGTGTCATTCCTTCCAAAGAAATCCCAGGGCTGATCTCCTTCAGAATGGACTGGTTGGATCTCCTTGCAGTCCAAGGGACTCTCAAGAGTCTTCTCCAACACCACAGTTCAAAAGCATCAATTCTTTGGCGCTCAGCCTTCTTCACGGTCAACTCTCACATCCATACATGACTACTGGAAAAATCACAGCCTTGACTAGACAGACCTTAGTTGGCAAAGTAATGTCTCTGCTTTTGAATATGCTATCTAGGTTGGTCATAACTTTTCTTCCAAGGAGTAAGTGTCTTTAATTTCATGGCTGCAGTCACCATCTGCAGTGATTTTGGAGCCCAGAAAAATAAAGTCTGACACTGTTTCCACTGTTTCTTCATCTATTTCCCATGAAGTGATGGGACCGGATGCCATGATCTTCATTTTGTGAATGTTGAGCTTTAAGCAAACTTTTTCACTCTCCTCTTTCACTTTCATCAAGAGGCTTCTTAGTTCCTCTTCACTTTCTGCCATGAGGGTGGTGGTATCATCTGCATATCTGAGGTTCTTGATATTTCTCCTGGCAATCTTGATTCCAGCTTGTGTTACTTCCAGTCCAGTGTTTCTCATGATGTACTCTGCATAGAAGTTAAATAAGCAGGGTGACAATATACAGCCTTGATGTACTCCTTTTCCTATTTGGAACCAGTCTGTTGTTCCATGTCCAGTTCTAATGGTTGCTTCCTGGCCTGCGTACAGATTTCTCAAGAAGCAGGTCAGGTGGTCTGGTATTCCCATCTCTTTCAGAATTTTCCACAGTTGACTGTGATCCACACAGTCAAAGGCTTTGGTATAATCAATAAAGCAGAAATAGATGTTTTTCTGGAACTCTCTTGCTTTTTCCATGATCCAGCAGATGTTGGCAATTTGATCTCTGGTTCCTGTGCCTTTTCTAAAACCAGCTTGAATATCAGGAAGTTCACGGTTCACGTATTGCTGAAGCCTAGCTTGGAGAATTTTGAGCATTACTTTACTAGCATGTGAGATATGTGCAATCGTGTGGTCGTTTGAGCATTCTTTGGCATTGCCTTTCTTTGGGATTGGAATGAAAACTGACCTTTTCCAGTCCTGTGGCCACTGTTGGGTTTTCCAAATTTGTGTATTGAGTGCAGCACTTTCACAGCATCATCTTTCAGGATTTGAAACAGCTCAACTGGAATTCCATCACCTCCACTAGCCTTGTTCATAATGATGCTTTCTAAGGCCCACTTGACTTCATATTCCAGGATGTCTGGTTCTAGGTGAGTGATCACACCATCGTGATTATCCGGGTCATGAAGATCCTTTTTGTACAGTTCTTCTGTGTATTCTTGCCATCTCTTCTTAATATCTTCTGCTTCTGTTAGGTCCATACCATTTCTGTCCTTTATCGAGCCCATCTTTGCATGAAATGTTCCCTTGATATCTGTAATTTTCTTAAAGTGATCTCTAGTCTTTCCCATTCTGTTGTTTTCCTCTATTTCTTTGCATTGATCACTGAAGAAGGCTTCCTTATGTCTTCTTGCTATTCTTTGGAACTCTGCATTCAGATGCTTAGATCTTTGCTTTTCTCCTTTGCTTTTCACCTCTCTTTTCACAGCTATTTGAAAGGCCTTCCAAGACAGCCATTTTGCTTTTTTGCATTTCTTTTCCATGGGGATGGTCTTGATCCCTGTCTCCTGTACAATGTCATGAACCTCATTCCATAGTTCATCAGGCACTCTATCTATCAGATCTAGGCCCTTAAATCTATTTCTCACTTCCACTGTATAATCATAAGGGATTTGATTTAGGTCATACCTGAATGGTCTAGTGGTTTTCCCTGCTTTCTTCAATTTCAGTCTGAATTTGGTAATAAGGAGTTCATGATCTGAGCCACAGTCAGCTCCTGGTCTTGTTTTTTTTGACTGTATAGAGCTTCTCCATCTTTTGCTGCAGAGAATATAATCAATCTGATTTTGGTGTTGACCATCTGGTGATGTCCATGCGTAAAGTCTTCTCTTGTGTTGTTGGAAGAGGGTGTTTGCTATGACCAGTGCATTATCTTGGCAAAACTCTATTAGTCTTTGCCCTGCCTCATTCCGTATTCCAAGGCCAAATTTGCCTGTTACTCCAGGTGTTTCTTGACTTCCTACTTTTGCATTCCAGTCCCCTATAATGAAAAGGACATCTTTTTTGGGTGTTAGTTCTAAAAGGTCTTGTATGTCCTCATAGTACCCTTCAACTTCAGCTTCTTCAGTGTTACTGGTTGGGGCATAGACTTGGATTACTGTGATACTGAATGGTTTGCCTTGGAAATGAACAGAGATGATTCTGTCATTTTTGAGACTGCATCCAAGTACTGCATTTCAACTCTTCTATTGACCATGATGGCTACTCCTTTTCTTCTGAGAGATTTCTGCCTGCAGTAGTAGATGTAATGGTCATCTGAGTTAAATTCACCCATTCTAGTCCATTTTAGTTCACTGATTCCTAGAATGTCAACGTTCACTCTTGCCATCTCCTGTTTGACCACTTCCAATTTGCCTTGATTCATAGACCTGTCATTCCAGATTCCTATGCAATATTGCTCTTTACAGCATCAGACCTTGTTTCTATCACCAATCACATCCACAGCTGGGTATTGTTTTTGCTTTGGCTCCATCCCTTCATTTTTTCTGGATTTATTTCTCCACTGACCTCCAGTAGTATATTGGGCATCGACTGACCTGGGGAGTACTTCTGTCAGTATCCTATCATTTTGCCTTTTCATACTGTTCATGGGGTTCTCAAGGCAAGAATACTGAAGTGGTTTGCCATTCCCTTCTCCAGTGGACCACATTCTGTCAGACCTCTCCACCATGACCCGCACGTCTTGGGCTGCCCTGCGGGCATGGCTTAGTTTCAGTGAGTTAGACAAGGCTGTGGTCCTAGTGTGATTAGATTGACTAGATTTCTGTGAGTATGGTTTCAGTGTGTCTGCCCTCTGATGCCCTCTTGCAACACCTACCATCTTACTTGGGTTTCTCTTAACTTGGGCATGGGGTATCTCTGCACGCCTGCTCCAGCAAAGCACAGCCGCTGCTCCTTACCTTGGATGAGAGGTATCTCCTCCCGCTGCCCTTCTTGACCTTCAGCATGGGATGGCTCCTCTAGGCCCTCCTGCGCCTGGGCAGACACCACGCCTTGGACGTTAAATCTATCTATCTATCTATCTATCTATCTATCTATCTATCTATCTATCATCTATCTATCTATATAAGGGTTTATTTATGGACTCAATTCTATAATTGGAGAAGGCAATGGCAACCCACCACAGTACTCTTGCCTGGAAAACCCCATGGATGGAGGAGCCTGGTAGGTTGCAGTCCATGGGGTCGTTGAGGGTCAGACATGACTGAGTGGCTTCACTTTCACTTTTCACTTTCATGCATGGGAGAAGGAAATGGCGACCCACTCCAGTGTTCTTGCCTGGAGAATCCCAGGGACAGGGGAGCCTGGTGGGCTGCCATCTCTGGGGTTGCACAGAGTCGGACACGACTGAAGTGACTTAGCAGCAGCAGCAATTCTGTATTGGCTTCGTTTCTATTTTTATGCTAGTGCTATGCCATTTTGATTACTTACTACAACTTTGTGGTGTAGTTTGAAATCAAGACATATGGTGCCTCCTACTTTGTTCTTCTTAGAATTTCTTTGGTTATTTGCAGGTTTTGTGATTCTGTATGAATTTTAGAATTGCTTTTTCCTATTTTTTATATCATATACTTATTAACAAATTATTATGCTTATCAGTTCAGTTCAGTTGCTCAGTCATGTCTGACTCTTTGCAAACCCATAGACTGCAGCACACCAGGCTTCCCTGTCCATCACCAACTCCCGGAACTTATTCAAACTCATGTCCATCACGTTGGCGATGCCATCCTACCATCTCATCCTCTGTCATCCCCTTCTCCTCCTGCCTTCAATCTTTCCCAGCATCATGGTCTTTTCAAATGAGTCATCAGGTGGAGAAACTATTGGAGTGTCATCTTCAACGTCAGTCCTTCCAATGAATATTCAGGGATGATTTCCTTTAGGATGGACTGGTTGGATCTCCTTGAAGTCCAAGGGACTCCCAAGAGTCTTCTCCAATACCACAGTTCAAAAACATTAATTCTTCAGCACTCAGCTTTCTTTATAGTCCAACTCTCACATCCATAAATGACTCTGCTTTTTAATATGTTGTCTAGGTTGGTCATATTATACCTATAATTATTTTTAATACTCATGTTCTTTAACTTTATGCTAGAATTAAGAGGTTAACATACCACCATATAATGACACTAACATATTATGAATTTGACTAGCTACTTTTACCAGTGTGTTGTATATTTTCACATGTTTTCATGTTACTGATTATCATTTCGGCTTGGAGAATGCCTTTCAGCCTTTCTTGTAAGGCAGGTCTAGTGGTGGTGATCTACTGCAGCTTTGTTTTTCTGGGCAAGTCTGTTTCTGAAGGAAATCCTTGCCTGATAGAGTGTGCTTGCTTGATAGGTTTTTGTTGTTGTTGTTTTTCATTCAGCACTTTGAATATATTATCCCACTTTCTCCTAGACTATAAGATTTCGGCTGAGAAATTCACTATGAGCTTCATGGACTTTGATTGCATATCTCTTCCCAGATTTGGAAAATTCTCAGCCATGATTTATTTAAATAAACTGTCTGTTACCTTCTCCCTCTCCTTCTTTTGGAACTCCAATAATTGGAAAAACATTTCTTTTGATGGTATCCAATAGATCATGAAGGTTTTCTTCATTGATTTTTGTTCTGCATTGATCTTTGTTTTCCTGACTGAATAAAGTTCCTGTTTTTAACTCACAGATTCTTTCTTCCTTTTGATGAACTTTGATGTTGATGTTCTCTATGCATTTTTAAATTGCATTTCATTCATTGTATTCTTTAGCTCCACAATTTCTGTTTGGTAATTTTAAAATTTCTATCTCTGTGTTAAATCTATTGTGTTTTTATATCATTTTTCTGATTTCATTAAACTGTTTCATATAGCTCATTGAGTTTCCCTAAAGGAGCTATTTTGAATTTTTATTAAGTATATCCTAAATCTCCATATCTTTGGGATCATCTACTAGAAGATTATTGTGGTCTTTTGTTGGTATTGTTTTCTTGATTTTTTTTAATATTCCTTGAAGTTTTGTAAAGTTGCTGTCTTTACATGTGAAGTAGCAGTCACTTCCTCCAGTCTTAAATGCATACAAGAGAGAAATACCTTCCGTCAGCTCTGCAAGGGACACTGAGTGAGGTGCGTAGGGTGCTGGGAATGCTCATGAGCGAGCTGGGGAGATTTATAGGTGAGGGGTACCCAGCAGTTCATGGGTAGGCTTCCTAATGGTGTCTGCAATATGGTTAGTAAAATCTGCATTCCTTTAATGTCCTGCAAGAATCCTATTTGCCTTTCTTTCTGGCTTCTTCTCAGAGCCACTGAATGCACCTTAACAAGATCCCTGGATGATTCATATGCCCATTAAAGTTTGCAAAGCATACATTACATGACTTCTTTTTCAGCCATCATGGAGTAAATCTGCTGCAGCCATCTGCATTCCCATTGGACCAATTCTGCTGCTGCTGCTAAGTCACTTCAGTTGTGTCCTACTCTGTGCGACCCCATAGATGGCAGCCCACCAGGCTCCCCCATCCCTGGGATTCTCCAGACAAGAACACTGGAGTGGGTTGCCATTTCCTTCTCCAATGCATGAAAGTGAAAAGTGAAAGTGAAGTCGCTCGGTCATGTCTGACTCTTAGCGACCCCATGGACTGCAGCCTTCCAGGCTCCTCCATCCGTGGGATTTTCCAGGCAAGAGTACTGAAGTGAGGTGCCAGGACCAATTTTAGCCAATCAGAAATCTGGAGACAGTTCCTTTTTCCTTTGGAGTCATTCCTAGCCTGTGGCCTATGACTGCCTTATTCTTTTCTAGACGCTGCTTGGATGTTACATTTATTTGGTTGACATGGACAACTGTGTGTGTGTGTGTGTGTGTGTGTGTGTGTGTTTGTGTGTGTGTGCATGCATGCACATGTGTAGAAATGTGCAGGTGTGGAAGTACCTAGTTAAGAACTATATTTTCATCAAGATGTTTGGTTTTTTAACTGAATATGAAAAGATAAGGAGGACTTTTTAAAGGTGGAATTTGGCAACAGAGAAGGAAGAAGAAAATCCCTTAGAATCATAACAAATGAAATTAGGCATTCCTTAGTAACAACCCACTTACTAATGCTTCACATACATTTCTCTCATTTAATCCTCACAATTATATAAACTATGCTTATTATTATCCCTCTTTTACAAATGGGGAAACGGAGGTGCAAAGATACTAATTAACTTGCCCAAGGCCACAAAACAAGTAAATGGGGGAGCAGGCCTTTGATCCTGGACAAATGCACCCAGGGTCTTAACCACATCACTGCTTATGCTCTTAACCACATCACTGCTTATGGAGAAACAGGTATCTAGGTTTCAGGAAAATGGAACTCAACCCATTATACACTAAAGAGTTCAGATTAGTTGAAACATAGTACATAAAAAGAGAAGTAATTGGAAAGAAGAGACAGCTAGAGAATTTCTACATAAAGGGTCTGGCATGGAAATCCAATGAAGGAATTGCTTAGAGTCTTACCTTGATGTTCTGTTTGCATAATGAGTGCTGTTTTTAACTTAAAAAGAGTATAGTAGTAGGTGCAGGCAAAGGCTAATAAGTGAGCATGGGTAAGAGCCCTGTAAAGCTAGCTCTTGTCACGGCCAAATCTGGAGAACTTAGCCGGGGCAAGATATGCATGTTGAACTGGCCCAAATTAACGACGTCTTTGGGATTTGTGTGTGAAAGAGATTGGGGGAAAAAGGCTAGTGAAGGGCCATGAGAGGCAGAGAGAGGAGTTGGGAATTACTACAGTAGACTAAGAGGCAGTAAGATCTCAGCTTGAACAGAGGCTGGTAGTGCATGAGGAAATAGACAGTAGACAGTTGCACAGTAGCCAGCTGTACCTTATGACTGATATGGGCAGGATGGAGTGGAAACAGCTAAAAGTGACTCTAGCATTTGTAAACTCAGTGACTATAAGTCTGATAGAATACTAACAAAAACTGAGTAGCTTGAGACAATGTTGATTTGGACAGATTATAGATCTAGCCTCTATTTAAACCCTTGGAAGGACAGAGATCACTTTTATTAACCACACAGTCTGTTAAATCATGAGATAATTCAAATTATTAGTATTTAAAATGTGAATTTATTCATTTATTTATTTATTTTTGGCTGTTCTGAGTCTTTGTTGCTGTTGCTGGGCTTCTTATTGAGGTGGCTTCTCTTGCTGCAGAATATGGGCTCTAGGAAATCTGGCTCTGTAGTTGTGGCACACAGACTTAGTTGCCTTGTGGCATGTGAATCTTCCGGGACCAGGGATCACACCCATGTCTCCTGCACTGGCAGGTAGATTCTTAACACTGGACCACCAGGGATGTCTCAAATTATTGATGAGATAACTGAAGTTCATATTAGAGGAACAATATTTCTGAAATCCAAAGCGAATCTTGGAATACTGAGGTCATATTACTCTAAGAATATTTTTTCTATATACAATTAGAAACAGTTTATACATTATTGGGCGTCCCTTGTGGCTCAGCAAGTAAAGAACACACCCGCCAATGCAGGAGACGTAGGAGACACTGGTTCGATCCCTGGGTCAGGAAGATCCCTTGGAGAAGGGCATGGCAGTCTACTGCAGTATTCTTGCCTGGGAAATCCCATGGACAGAGGAGCCTGGTGGGCTACTGTCCATAGGGTTTCAAAGAGTCGGACACAACCAAGCAACTGAGTACGCACATACGTTATTAGAGCAAAATAAATAGATAATTATGTGTAAAAATTAGTGAAATAAATGCTTATAACAATATGTGAAAATTTAGATGACAACATGAAGGGAAGAGAAAAATTAAGTGAGAAAAAAAAAAGTTTTCCAGGAGGAAGGAATAGCCCGTGTGACAGTCCTGGGCTGATGAGGAACAGGCAGTGCATCTGGGGAACTGTAATCAGTTCTGAAGAGACACAGCATAGATAGGCTGGGGTGCAGCAGATCCCAAAGTCTAGTGAGCTACGTTAACTGTTTAGGTCTCACACTATAGAGGAAACCTAGCGTAGACATTACTGTGCTGTGCTTAGGTGCTCAGTCATTTCCGACTTTTTGCAACCCCGTGGACTGTAACCCGTCTGGCTCCTCTGTCCACGGGGATTCTCCAGGCAAGAATATTGGAGTGGGTTGTCATGCCCTCCTCCAGGCAATCTTCCCAACCCAGGGATCAAACCCAGGTCTCCTGCATTGCAGGCAGATTCTTTACTGTCTGATACACCTAGTTCAGCTGGTAAAGTCATTACTAGTGCTCACCAATATCTGGTTCTCTTCTCCTTTCAGGTCACATTGAAGACTCTGATTCTCAGAACACTTGCAGTTGTGGGGATGTGACTAGTTCTGGTAATAGAATGTACGTAGCAAGAGAGGTGGACAAGACTGAGCGACTAAGCACAGCACAGCACAACACCACACAGCAATTGGACTGTGGTTTACAAGAACCTGTGACTATGTTGACTTACATGGCTAAAGTCATTTTTCAGATGTGTTCAAGTTAAGGATTTTGAGATGGGGTAGCTATCCTGGATTATCCAATGAAACTGAAAGTGTTAGTCATTCAGCTGTGTGTGATTCTTTGTGACCCCATGGACTGTAGTCCACCAAGCTCCTCCATCCATGGAATTCCCCAGGCAAGAATACTAGAATGGGTTGCCATTCCCTTCTCCAGGGGATCTTCCCAGGTCTTCTACATTGCAAACACATTCTTTACCATCTGAGCCACTAGAGAAGCCCCTGGATTATCCAACGGGCTGAGTAATTGTAAGGGGCCAGAAGAGAAGTGTTAACAGAAACAGTGAGGAGGGAGGGAGGGAAAAATAGAGAGGGAGGGCAAAGTGGGGAGAGAGAGAGGTAGAGGGATTTAAAGACTCTATACTGATAGCTTTGGAGATGGAGGAATGGGTTCTGAGCCGAAGAATGTAGGCAGCTTCTAGAAGCTAGAAAAAGCAAAGAAAAGGAGCCTCTCTTAGACCCTCCAGAAAGAACCAGCTGACACCTAGACTTTAGCCCAATGAGACCCAATTGAGCCTCTTGTCCTTTAGAGCTATAAGATAAAAACTTTGTGCTGTCTTAAGCCACTGTACTTGTGGTAATTTGTTATTAGTAGAAATAGGAAACTCTCGCATGTCCTGAAGTGATGAATATCTCTGAAGGATTTTACATCCCTTTCCATCCCCCAAGATTGAACATGGAAGCCCTGTGGTGGCAGAACTATGAGGTGGGTCCAATCTGGATTGATGATAAAGAAAGCTGCCTGGGAGAAACCCTGGTCTAGGAACAGAGAGGTGTTCTCACTGTCTTGAAATGATTGAGATTTTGGCCTTGATTCAGAAACATTGGCCTCTTCTATCCTAACTGTTATGAAGCCATTAATGGTTTTTAAATAGAAAAACTTTTGCATTTTTATTATTACTTTATCTGTAGTGTGGAGAGTGGATTGGAGGGATACAAAGTGGTTAGACTATTCAACTAGAAGATGATTATAAGCATCCAGGAAAAACAGAACCATAACTGGTAAGAATATGAAGAGAAAAATACAGCTTGAAAGATGTTTCTGGAAGTTGAATCAACATGATTCAGTGGTTAATTGGATATAAGAAGTGAGGGAGAGAGAAGATGCAGGGATCACCAAGTTTCTTGTTTGGAAGGTGGATGGTAGTGTCCTTGTTGAAAAAGGGAACACAGGAGAAGGAAGATGAGAGTGAAGAGATGAGTTTCTGTTGACCACCCAAACACAGGTACATTGTAGGAAGCAGAATATATGAATCTAGATCTCAGCAAGTGTGTTAAGTTGGAGGTTAAAAAGTCATCAGCATAGAAATCGTAAGCGGATCCATTCATTTACACAGTAAGTACTGGAGTGCTTACTGCGTGATGAGCTCTAGGCACTGGGGTTTCAGCAAGGAAAACAGACTAAAAATCTCAGCTCCCATACAGTATGCATTCTAGTGGGAAAGGCCAAGATAACCTAGGGAGCAGATGGGGGATGAGGAAAGATGAGGGTTTAGGACCAAAATAAGAATAACACCCATATTCAAAGAATAGCTGAAGAAATAAAGTCCAGACTCTAGAGTCTGATATAAAGGATCCTTTATAACCTGACTTTTCTCTCTCTCTCCAGCCTTAATCTTCTTAAGTTTCCATGATACCAGCTTTACTCTAAAGGAGCAGGGGAAAGATCAACAGAAAGAATGAAAACCAGAAAAGTATAATACCAAGAAGACCAGAGGGAAATGTTTTCTGAAGAAAATATTCAACTCTATTAAATGCTATAGAGAGAACCAGAAAGAGACAGACTGAAAGGTATGTGTTCACTTTGGAGTAGTGGTCAGAGCCATTGGCAGGGGCAGTTTCAGGGCCTGAGGAGTTCCCAGAGGGTCTAGGCTTGAGTGGGCTACAAGAGGAGAAATGATATATGTTTCTTGCATGATAAAATATTATAAGATGGTATCTTATCACCTCTCTGTGTAACAACTTATCCCCAAACTTTGCTTCCCTGGTGGCTCAGAGGTTAAAGCGTCTGCCTCCAATGCGGGAGACTTGGGTTCGATCCCTGGGTCGGAAAGATCCCCTGGAGAAGGAAATGGCAACCCACTCCAGTATTCTTGCCTGGAGAATCCCATGGACGGAGGAGCCTGGTAGGCTACAGTCCACGGGGTCGCAAAGAGTTGGACATGACTGAGCAACTTCACCTTCACCTTAAAGCATAAGTATTTGTTGCTTCACGCAGTTTTGAAAGGTGAGGAATTCAGGAACAGTTTAGCTGAATGGTCTGGCTCAAGGTCTCTCATGAGGTTGCCATGGAGATGTCAATCATGGAGGCAGACTCTGAAAGCTGTTGGCAAGAGGTGGTTCCTCACTAGCTATACTGCTTCAAGGACCATTGTCAAGAGGCCCTTCTTGGGGCTGGTTACCACTGTGGGCCATGGCAATGAAAAGTCAGAAGTCTTACTTAACTATTTATGTGGGTGAAGTGGCCAAGTAGTAACATATTACATTGCTTTCTTAAAAAATCTCTGTTGCAAATGTTATTAAAAATAATAGCTTCCCTGATGGTCCTGCTTCCCTAAGATTCTGTGCTCCCAGGGGGCCTGGGTTTGATTCCTGGTCAGGGAACTAGATCTCACACGCTGCAACTAAAAAATGCCTAAGATCCCATGTTCCACAACAAAAACCCCTGTGCAGCCAAATAAAAAACAAAAATTTTTTTAAGGATTTCTTTTGGTGAGGAATCAGGGTTCCAGGAAGTCTGGCAAGAGCTTCAACTTTAAATTATTGTGATCTGGCTTTTAGACTTTCTTTGACACACTTTCGACATCTTGGTAGAGAGCCATATTGAAATATTTCTCTATATTTAAGAGATTATAATAAATTATACTTGTATTATTTCCTGTTTTAATATTATTTCTTTTATTATTTATCATATGTGTTTTATAGTATCTTATCACTTTTTAAAAAACTCTCTAATCCAGTATGTTCAAAAGAGTGGTCAAAAAAATATCCGGTTAGCATACAAATGGAATTGGCAAAGTTACTACGTTGAGATAGCTAATCTGCTGTGAGATAGTTAATCTACACAGTAGTATATTACATGTTCTGAGAAGCCTTGCAGTAAACAGTGACCTCACTTTATTTGGCTACGGTTTTTTTTTTTTTTTCACATTAATATCAAACTGAATTAGTGTTCCTTGGAAAATTCTTTGGAAACAAATGATGACCTAATCCTTCTCCTCTCAACTTTTGCTCTCATTATGTTGCTGAAAACAACCATAGTAGCCTTCTCATGGGTCATCTGCTTCAGCAGTCTCTCACCTCTTGGCACCAGGGACCAATTTCACGAAGACAATTTTTCCATGGACAAGGGGTGGAGGGGTAGGAGGGGATGGTTTGGGGGTGATTCAAGCACATTACACATATTGTGCACTTTATTTCTATTATTATTACATCAGTTCCACCTCAGATCATCAGGCATTAGGAGGCGGAGGCTGGGGACACCTGATCTGCTTTATCCCTCCCACCCAATCCAGTTTTACATGATCGGCTTGGCTGTCCTCCTAAAACAAAGTCTGATCATCCTCCTCGGCTCTTTAGAACCGTTGGATGACACTCAGAATCAGGTGTTAACTCTTCAGCATGGTGTGAAAGACCCTTGTGCTCCTTCTCCAGTCTTGTATCCCGACATCTTCGCACCCCAGATCTGCATGGGATTTCCATCGCTCCTCAAATATACCATGTT
The DNA here is from genome assembly GCF_042477335.2 of Ovis canadensis. Lineage (NCBI taxonomy): Eukaryota > Metazoa > Chordata > Mammalia > Artiodactyla > Bovidae > Ovis > Ovis canadensis. The sequence continues at coordinate 130,994,822 of NC_091247.1, read as the reverse complement.
CTTTCACCCTGCCATGTTTTGTACCTTTTTTCCTGCAAAGTCCTACTCTCTTTTCTTACTTTGGCCTGTAGAATTCTTCTTAAATATAACTATCTGAAATCTTTTGGCACTGCCCTGCCAGACAGATTTTTCTCCTCAATAGACTTTATGTTCAAATCTTCCAACCTTGTTTTTCATTTTAACTATGCTGAGTTGAAACTCTTTCCAATGAGTCTGGCTGACAAGCCAGTCTGGCTCAGGAGCGCAGCTGGGAAGGCACTGACTCTCCTGGAGGGATTGGATACTATGCAGCTGGTGTTTGGCAGAACTGGAGAAACTGTTTGGCAGACTTGGTTATGACTCTTTCAGAGTTCAGAATGGGGATTTTGTGTGTTCTTTAAATGCTGACAGTCAATCAGCTCCTAGTCAAGTGTAATTAGTCCTTTTTCCTCATCTCTATAGCACCCACTGACACTTCACACCCTTATTTATTTACATGGAACAAATCCGTTGAAATGGTTGTGTGTTCCTTTTGCCTGTCCTCTGTCTATTAAATCTTTTTTTCTCATAGTGCACTGTCTGCCTTTTCCTTTGGGGCATCCCTCTCCTTTGCTCTCACCTTTGCAGTTAGTGGGAGTTGACTCCATGCCACCCTCAAGAGTAGCTTCATGATCCACAGCTATTCAGAGTATTTTGTTCCTCTGTTCACAGTGATTGGCTCAGGGGTGAGTAACATAGCAAACTAGATTAATGAGACTTCACTTTTTAAAGTTTGCTAGAGCTATTGCAGAAGAGGCACCCTTTCCCAGCAGAAGTGGCTAGGTTGGTCAAGCCCATGTCCATAGCAAGAGGGAGCACTACACGAGAGGGTGTGCTCAAGCTGAAAGAGCATATCGGAGAAGAAAGGGCTGAGAAACACAGACCTGTTTGTGACATCCTTTGAGTACCTGAACCCAGTCTCAATTGGGAATTTCAATTGTATGAGTCAGTTAATGTCTTTTTTCCCCCTTAAGTTAGTTGGAGTGTGGTTACTGTGGCTTGGTGTTAAAAAAACACCTTTTTTGATAATAAAAAATTTGTTTATACAACTGATTTCCAAGTAATTTTTAATCAGTTTTTAAATTTTTTCCACTGTAGCTCCTGGCTGGCATATTATACCAGGTACAATCTTTCATTGTATGAATCACTGAGCCTCCATCACAAAGCAAATATGTGACTTTCCAAAGTTAAAAGATTACTGGTACCAAGTGTTAGTCACTCTGTTCAGTTTGACTCTTTGTGACCCCATGGACTATAGTCCACCAGGCTCCTCTCTCCATGGAATTCACCATGCAAGAATATTGGAGAGAGTTGCCATCTTCTTCTCCAGGGGATTTTCCTGACCCAGGGATTGAACCTGGATCTCCTGCATTGCAGGCACACTCTTCACTGACTGAGCCACAGGGAAGTCCACTGGTACTAAGGATATTATCAAGTTCTTCTCCCTCTACCCTTGGAGTTAAACAAGTTGATTATAAAATTTATTTGCAAAAATAAACAAGTGAGATTATCCAGGAAAACCTTGGGGGGAAATGGGAGGTGTCTCTAGCAGGTATATTAAACACAATAAATTCTCTAGAATTAAAACAATATTGGGATTTCCCTGGTGGCCAGTGGTTAAGAATCCACCTTCCAATGTAGCAGGATTGGGTTCAATCCTTGGTCTGGAAAATAAAAGTCGCCCATGTTGCTGGGCAACCAAACTTGTGCACCACAACTACTGAGCCTGTGCTTTGCAACAAGAGAAACCCGAGCACCGCAACAAAGACCCATCACAGCCAAAAAACCAACCAACAAAACAAACAAACATACAAACCAAACCAAACAAACAAAAAACAGTATCATTGGCATCAGCTTCCCAGGTGGCACAGATGGTAAAGAATTTGCCTGCAATGCAGGAGATTTAAGAGAAGTGGGTTTGACCCTGGGTTGGGAAGATCCTCTGGAGTGTGAAATGGCAACTCACTCTAGTATTCGTGCCTAAAAAATGCCATGGACAGAGGAGCCTGGAGGGTTATAGTCCATGGAGCTGCAGATTCAGACATGACTGAGCTTGCAAGCGCACGCGCACACACACACACACACACACACACACACACACATTGGCACCTGGAAAGACAAACGAAGGAACAGAATAGAAAATGCAGAAATAAATCCAAATTAATTCTTACATTTAGTTTATGATAAAGATGACGTATGAGTTTCCTATTGCTATTACCACAAACTTAGTGACTCAATATGACACAAATTTAGTAATAGTTCTGTAGATCAGAACTTGGAAAATGTTCTCAGTGGGTTAAAATCAAGGTGTCTGCATTACTTCTGTAGGCTTTAGGAGAGAACCCTTTCCTTGTTCTCTCCAGCTTCAACAGGCCTTCTGTATTTTCTGGTTCATGGCTTGTTGGGGAGGGAAAAATCTATCTACCCCACTACCCTTCTTGAGTTCTTCTGGTTGGAATAACAATAAAATTGACACAAGCCAGATTAACAGGAGAAAGATAAACAAATTTTAATTCATGTGCATGGAGATTTCATAGAAATGGAACCTAAAGAAGTGTCCAGAGCAAGCAGCTTTTACACTTTTTTAGAAAAAGAAACAATAAATTCATGAGTTGACAGGACAAAGAAACTTGGGTTTTGGATGCTCAATTAGTGTTCTCCACTCTGAACAGAATTTGGTTTGTGGGCAGTAAATTAAAGAAGTAAGAAGGTTTGTTTATATTGGATTTTCGGTTCAAATTCCCTGTCATTGGCAAAAGGGTGTCCTTCTATCTCCAGATGCAGGGAGGGCACCTTTCACATGGAAGATTAATTTTCTGTTTTTAGGGAGACAAAAAAAAAGGGTCAGCATGCCCCTTCTGCACTGTCCATTCCTTAAGTAACTTTAATTCAAAATAATCAATATACCTGTTAGGCATGTTTTGCTGTGGTCTATCCTGGGCCCCGACAGGCTCATGGCTCCCTCCTTTCTCTTCAAAGCCAGCAGTGTTACGTTTCATCTCAAATCTTTCTCTGACTCTGACTTCCTTTTCTGCCTCCCTCTCGCACTTTAAAGGACCCTGTGATTATTCTGAGCCTACCTAGATAAAAGTAATCTCCTTATTTTAAGGCTGGCTAATTAGCAAACTTAATTCCATTTGCTACTGTAATTCCCCCTTGCCATGTAAACAAGTTCCCAGGTTTCAAGGATTAGGACTTGAACATTTTTGTGGCAGAGAGTGCTTTATTCCATCTACCACAGATAGCATCTTAAACGAGTAAAAAAAAAAAGAATTTATAAAATAAATGATGTCCAGATAAATAGTTTATGGAAAAAGATAAAAGTGGATTCACTCTTCACATCTTTATATTTATCTTAGGATAAATTTCACATGTACCGTTGACCCTTGAAGAACATGAGCTTGAATTGTGTGGGTCTTATACAGGAATTTTTTTCAATAACTGTTTATTATAGTACTACACTATCCTGGGGTTGGTTGAACCTGAGGATACATAAGCTCAGATATGGAGGGTTGACAATTAGTGATACTCAGAATTTTAACTGCCTGGAGGGTCAGCATCCCTAATTCTTTGTGTTGTTCAAGAGTCAACTTCATAAGAGATTTAGATGTAAAACTACAAAACCATACAAGCAACAGAAAAGATATGGGTGAATTCCTTTATAAATATAAGTTGGTAAAGCTTTCCTAAGAGTGAAAGCGTTAGTTGCTCAGTTGTGTCCGACTCTTTGCTACCCCATGGAATGTAGCCCACCAGGTTTCTCTGTCCGTGGAATTCTCCAGGCAGGAATACTGGAGTGGGTTGCCATTCCCTTCTTCAGGGGATCTTCCCAACCCAGGGACTGAACCCAGGTGTCCTGCATTGCTGGCAGATGCTTTACATCTGAGCCACCAGGGAAGCCCTGAGTCTTTCCTAAATCTAACACTAAATTTAAAAGCAAAAAGGGTAAAGATATGTGTATGTTTGTATAAACATACATGCACACTCAGATGCCTGTATGTTGATGTACATATTGTTCACGGCAAGAAAAATGACAACTTAGGAGCATATTTTCAGCTTATCTCACAAATATTTCTAATATTTGAATAACTAGAGACGAGAAAGATTACTAACACTATAGAGAATTAAGCGAGAAAAACGCATAGTTAAAACAAGAAGTGCAAATGTCTTTAAAAACATGGAATGATGACTAAAATTGCCTATAGTAAGAGAAGGGCTTCCCTGATGGCTCAGCTCATAAAGAATCTGCCTGCAATGCAGGAGACCTGGGTTCGATCCCGGGTTGAGAAGATCCCCTGGAGAAGGGAATGGCTACCCACTCGAGTATTCTGGCCTGGAGAATTCCATGGACTATATACATCACAAAGAGTTGGACACAACTGAGCAAATTTGTTTGATTTTGATGTTTTAATAGTAAGAGAAGGCTTCCCAGGTGGCTCAGTGGTAAAGAATTTTTTGCAACCCCATGGGCTATATAGTCCATGGAATTCTCTGGGCCAGACTACTGGAATGGGTAGCCTTTCCCTTCTCCAGGGGATCTTCCCAACCCAGGCATCGAACCCAGGTCTCCCACATTGCAGGCAGATTCTTTACCAGCTGAACCACAAGGGAAGCCCCAAAAAACTGGAGTGAGTAGCCTATCCCTTCTCTAGCGGATCTTCCTGACCCAGGAATTGAACTGGGGTCTCCTGCATTGCAGGCGGATTCTTTGCCAGCTGAGCTGTGAGGGAAGCCATACTTTATTATTATTGTTATGTATTCGCTGCCCTGGGTCTTCATCGCTGTGCACAGGCCTTCTCTAGTTACAGTGAGCAGGGGCTGCTCTCTAACTGCAGTGTGTGGGCTTGTCATTGCAGGGGCTTCACTGGTTGTGGAGCACAGACTCTCCAGTGCACAGGCTTCCGCAGTCGTGACCCGTGGGCTCTAGGGTGCTGCTCAGTAGTTGCGGCCCACAGACTTAGTTCCCCCACAGCACACAGGATCTTCCCAGATCAGGGACTGAATCTGTTGACCCCTGCATTGGCAGGGGGATTCTTAACCACTGGACAACCAGTGAAGTCTCAAATATTTTGATGTAATTTATCTTAAACATAAATCCTAACAGTGTGATTTATAATAAGAAATAAGTATTTGGTCTCTGTCCACTGTTTCTGGCACAGAGTTCCTAAGTGTTGAGAGTAATAAAGGTGTCATTTGTTATGTTAATGAGGTGACTTTTGGACCTCACTGAAGGATGGTGGCTGACTGCCAGGAGAATCAACCTTGTTGTTAGAGACTGAGAACTTTCAATCCTACCCTCTTTACCTTGAGAGAGGGGAGAGAAGTTAGAAGTTGAATCAGTCATCTATGGCTAATGATTTAATCAATCATGTCTATGTAATAAAGTCTTCATTAAAAACCCAAATGGACAGGGTTCAGAGAACTTCTGGGTGGGTGAACACGTGGAAGTTTGTGAAGAGTGGCCTGTTTGTAAAAGCATGGAAGCTCCATGCCTTTCCCCTGTACATTGCCCTATGCATTTCTTCCATTTGGCTATTTCTGAATTATATCCTTTTATAATAAACCAGTGATCTAGTAAGCAAGATATTTACTAAGCTTTGTGAGTCATGCTAGCAAATTAATAGAACCCAAGGAAGGGGTTGTTGGAACCTTAAATATGTAGCAGTTCAGTCAAAAGCAGAGAGGACGATCTGGGCTTGCAAGTGGCTTTGGAAGTGTATGTGTTGGGGGTGGTTTTGTAGGGCTGAACCCTTATCCTGGGGAATCTGATGCTATCTATGAGTAGACAGTGTCATAAATGAGTTGAAATGTAGGACACTCACAAGGGGCCTGAGAATTGCTTGTTGCAGATGTGGGGGAACACCCTATTCCCAATAATGGGATTAGGTGCAGAACTTTTACTTAGTCTAATGAAAAGGCCAAAAATCCATGATTTGCCAAAGAGCAAGAAGCCTCCTTGCACTCAGAATTTGGTCTTATTATACTGTTTTCCCCTAAAACATATCAAAGTGCTTGGGACAGAGGCTTCCCTGATGGCTCAGCAGTAAAGAATCTGCCTGCAATACAAGAGCTACAAGAGATACAGGTTTGATCCCTTAGTAGGGAAGATCCCCCTGGAGGAGGGCATGGCAACCCACTCCAGTATTCTTGCCTGGAGAATCCCTTGGACAGAGGAACCTGGCAGGCTACAATCCTCAGGGTCACAAAGAGTCAGACAACGACTGAAGCGACTTAGCACTCACGCACGCACGGTTAGCAAAGAAGCTATCAAAAAAACTACTAATGTCACATTAAAAGGATCCAGGAATCAACCTAAAGAGGACCCCACAGGCAGAAGATGGAACAATTCCAAAGGTACTAGATAAAAACATAGTTGTTTTGATTAATGCTTTATATGTACAACTATGCGAATTCTGTTAGTCACTTTTAAAAGTTTCTTTAAATTTACTGATTTGGGTTTGATTATCCTTGTGGCTCAGATGATAAAGAATCTATCTGAAATGTGAGAGACCAGGGTCCGACCCCTGGGTCAGGAAGATCCCTTGGAAAAGGGAATGGCTACCCACTCCGGTACTCTTGCTTGGAGAATTCCATGAACAGAGGAGCCTGGTGGGCTGCAGTCCATGGGGTTGAAAAGAGATGGACAGGACTGAGCGACTAACATCTTCACTTTTCAATTTCATTGAAAAGAATTTAGACGCAACTGAGTGACTAACACTTTCACCTTTCAGTTACTGGGCAAGTATTCACACATTACAGTAAAATTAACTTTATCAGAAAAAAGATGGAACAATTTTAGCATCAATAATCATGCTAACTCCAGTGACTTTAATACAAAATATATTTTAATCAGTTGTTTTACAATAATACTTACTAAAAGAAAACACCACCACCACCAAATAAATTGGTTCCATAATGCTAGAGAACCAATTTATTATTTTTCAAAAATTAATTTAATCAAAGCATTTACCCTATCTTCCTTTTATTGGTAACCACTAGGTAGATGCCTTTACTATACTGTACCATTGGTAACTATTGGGTAGATGAGGGGACGTTTCCCTTTATAGAAATATTCTGGGAAATAAATGAAGTAATAATACTATTGGAGTATTATCTTTTTACTGCTCCTTGCCACCCCCTATTGATCCCCACTAGGAATCAATCAGTTCAGTTCAGTCGCTCAGTCATATCTGACTCTTTGCGACCCCATGGATCACAGCATGCTAGGCCTCCCTGTCCATTACCAGCTCCCAGAGACCACCCAAATCCATGATCATTGAGTTGGTGATGCCATCCAACCATCTCGTCCTCTGTCGTCCCCTTCTCCTCCTGCCCTCAATCTTTCCCAGCATCAGGGTCCTTTCAAATGAGTTAGCTCTTTGCATCAGGTGGCCAAAGTATTGGAGTTTCAGCTTCAACACCAGTCCTTCCAATGAACACTCAGGACTGATCTCCTTTAGGATGGATCTCCTTGCAGTCCAAGGGACTCTCAAGAGTCTTCTCCAACACCACATTTCAAAAGCATCAATTTTTCTGCATCTAGACTTTTTTATAGTCCAACTCTCACATCCATACATGACCACTGGAAAAACCATAGCCTTGACTAGATGGACCTTTGCTGACAAAGTAATGTCTCTGCTTTTTAACATGCTGTCTAGGTTGGTCATAACTTTTCTTCCAAGGAGTAAAGCGTCTTTTAATTTCATGGCTGTAATCACCATCTGCAGTGATTTTGGCAGCTTATAAAATTGAAAAAGAGACAGTGTGCTTCCTCCTAATGAACAATACTGCATCATCTCTAGAGAAGCCTTGTTAGGAATCAAATCTGAATCTGATCAAGCTTTAGATCTAGTAACTGACAAGAAAAATAGAGAACATAGGAACCTATGAATTACTCCATTGAGATGCAATTAACAAAATGCAAACTGAGGGAAACTAAAGATCTGTAAAGATCAAATGACAGTATTTCCAACAATCAACTATTAAGTAAAAAGATAAATGGGAGAAACTATCAATTAAAAGAGACTTAGATTCATCAACCAAATTTAATGTGCTAAACTGGTAAATAAACAGAAAGAACCGCGCATTCATCTTATACTTCTTACTAAACCTGGAATAAGCCAAAGAGCAGACCGCAGCGATGGCACCCGCACTCTGGTCATCTTTTCCAGTCTGTGTTTTGGACACTGAATGAACTCCACAGAGATTTACTCACCAGCTGGTGAAGATAATTATCATTATGACAATGCTGACTTATTGTTAATGAAAATAACAATGATGATAATAATGTAATTAAATTCTTGAGCCCACCTTATGTGTGAGGAACTGTGTATTATTTCATTAATTTCCCAGGGATGCTAATGTAAGTACTTTATTATTTGAATATTACTGATATTATTTCCATCTTTCCTTATTACGGACGAGGAAACAGAGGTTTAGATAAATCGAATGACTTGCTCATGATCTCACAGCCAATATTAAGCTGGAAGCTTGTGCTTGAGAACAAGATTCCTGACTATCTAGGGCTTTTTACCTTCCTAAACGACTTAATTCACCATAAATGTAAAAGAAAAAAGTAACTTTTTCAGTTGAATGTTATCTGACACTATATATACAGTTAAGCAAGAGGTTCCATACCCTCTAAAATAAATAGTACGAAGAGGAAATACAAAGAAATCCATACCCTGTTTATAGCTGAAGGATCTGTGCCTTTGCACCTAGACTGGAGCTCTGCTTTAAATGGAGTGTCATTTCAGGATTGCTTCAGGGACCAATGGTGGTAGAGAGGAATGTTTTAGTCTAATAATATTAACCTGAATATTAAAAATGTGCTATCTAGGGACACAGTGTACTCTTGCATTATAGAGGAAGAAAGGGAAAAAGATTAAAACTAGAGCAGAGAGGTAGAAAGGTGAAGAGGAAAATAGGTTATGGAAATGAGAATTCAGCTGGGGGATAAGCTTAATGAATAATTAGTGAGAGAGGCTGGGGTATATGTAAGGCTGGGCTCACTGCAAACTGCACGGAAGTTAGAAGAACATCGCGCACTGGGTAATGTGTTTTTTTTTCTCATATCATTAATGGTAACAGTTCCAATACTGCTAATATGTCATGGAGGCCTGGCAGACTACTGCCTGGGTGAGGTGATGACATTCATCTTATTCTGCTCTGCATTTGATCTCTGTGTTTTGTCTTTCAATTAGGACTCAGTGAGGACCATTTGGATCATGCTGGGAATTATTCTGGATGCAGTAGAATCTGGAAATTTTGTACCAAGATTTATCAAGGACAAGGCTATAGTTTTTCCTGTGGTCATGTATGGATGTGAGAGTTGGACTATGAAGAAGGCTGAGCGCCGAAGAATTGATGCTTTTGAACTGTGGTGTTGGAGAAGACTCTTGAGAGTCCCTTGGACTGCAAGGAGATCCAACCAGTCCATTCTGAAGGAGATCGGCCCTGGGATTTCTCTGGAAGGAATAATGCTAAAGCTGAAACTCCAGTACTTTGGCCACCTCATGCGAAGAGTTGGCTCATTGGAAAAGACTCTGATGCTGGGAAGGATTGGGGGCAGGAGGAGAAGGGGATGACAGAGGATGAGATGGCTGGATGGCATCACCAACTCGATGGACGTGAGTCTGAGTAAACTCTGGGAGTTGGTGATGGACAGGGAGGCCTGGCGTGCTGTGATTCATAGGGTCGCAAAGAGTCGGACACGACTGAGCGACTGAACTGAACTGAACTGAACTGATGCTCATTTTTATTCAAAAATGAGGATAAATTGGAACATTTGATCTCCAAGAGTCATTCTGGAGTCTACGAATCAGCTAGCCCCAGAAGTGTTGTGTTAATTTCTCAGTCATGTCCGACTCTTCGCAACCCCATGGACTGCAGTCTGCCAGGCTCCTCTGTCCATGGACTTCTCCAGGCCAGAATACTCGAGTGGGTAGCCATTTCCTTCTCCAGGGGATCTTCTCAACCCAGGGATTGAACCCTGGTCTCCTGTACTACAGGCTCAGAAGAGCGGTTGGCAAGTCGATTTTTAGGTTGTGCTTCAAAATACCAAGATATAGTTTGGGCACTGTTTTTTGATTTGTTTCATTTTATAAGATTGAATGTTAAAGTTTATTCTCAATGCATGCAGTATAGAAGAATCATAACAAAGTAATGATGATAATATTTTGAGCATGAAATGTACTAGACCAGGTAAAGTTTGAGATACGAAAAAGAACATCGAGGGATAGGCTCAGACTATTCAAAGCTCAAACAATCTAAATTAAAATGTTCCTTTATCATGTGTCTGACAAAAATCTGTGTCCCCGGGTCTACCCTTCTGTCAAACTTTCTAGTATTTTCTCATATCTTTTGTTAACTATAGCACAGAGATCACAGAATTATGTTTCCTTCCCCTTTATCCACTCCTTTCCCAGTAATTCTGCCTTCTCTGAAGGCTGAGGGGCTCATTACCACAGAGAGATTTGATTTCTTGAGTTCCCCCTTTAAAAATCTATAACATTTTGGAATACGTCAATTAGTTGTGGATTAGATACTGGTTTGTGTCCCTAATTTATGAAATTACTAATCCCAGGGAATAACAAAGGTGTTGAATACATTAGGTGCTTCAGAAATATAGTTTGTGATTTGATCAAATACATGTCCTATTCTTAGAACACATGAAGTTCTCCCCAAGCAACTCTTAGTATTGTTTTGGCTCTGAATTAAGCCTTGGCTAGTTTTGACTGGCTTGTTCTTCAGAATAACAGGGCCCCACCCTGAAGTCCAGTAGCCTCATGCAGTGTAGGATTTCCTCTCTCCAAGGCCAAAGAGTCATTGCGTTTGCTATTGTGATGACAAATCAAGACCTCTCCACCCTGTAAACAAAACAATTTAAAACACATTGAAGTTAAAAACAAAAGTAATCCCACGTAAATAGGAGAAACAATAATTTATCAAACAGTTTCTTAAAGGGATCTCTGTTATTTGTGAACCTGAACTTGAATTGTATACACAGCCTTTACTTCCATGGTGGCTGTTCTCAAGTTTATTTAGACGTTTAACGTATAAACCTCTCTGACTTTCATAAACTGTTGCACTGATCTCTATATTTTCTTTCTTCCTATCTATGTTGTAAATGAAATAAATACTTAACAATTCATCAATGTTTTGACCTGAGTTATACTTCACTGGTGGCTCAGATGGTAAATAATCTGCCTGCAGTGCAGGAGACCCCAGTTCGATCCCTGGGTCAGGAAGATCCTCTAGAGAAGGGAATGGCTACCCCCTCCAGTATTCTTGCCTGGAGAACTCCAAGGACAGAAGAGCCTGGCAGGCTATGGGCATGGCATCTCAAAGAGTCAGACATGACTGAGTGACTAACACTTTCACACAAACCCACACATGCAATATGCTAGCCATTAGCTATATGTGTCTACTGAATAGGGCTTCCCAGGTGGAGCAGTGATAAAGAATCTGCCTGCCAATGTAGTAGACACAAGAGATGCAGGTTTGATCCCTGGGTTGGGAGGATCCCCTGGAGTAGGAAATGCAACCCACTCTAGTGTTCTTGCCTGGAAGATTCCATGGGCAGAGAAGCCTGGTGAGCAACAGTCCAAATACTTGAAATGTGGGTAGTACAAATTAAGATGTACTATAAGTGTACATGCAGAATTTCCGATGTAGAAGAACAAGAAAAACCCATAAAATATCTCATTAATATTTTTATAATGATTACATATTTAAATGCTAATATCTGTGATACATACTGAGTTAAATAACATACATCACTGAATTCAATGATTTCTTCTTTAAATGTTACCTCTGGAACATTTAAATTAAATATATGTGGCTCATATATTTCTCTTGGGAAGAACTTTTATAAACAATATAGATCATTATTAATGATATGCCATATCCGGTGTAAGGAGTTGACCAATGAAAGAAAAAAAAATCACGTAGAGGAAACTTTGTGTGATTGTTTAACCATCTAGAGGAAACTTTGCAGCACTGGCAGGTGTAAAACTATTCACCTGTCCTTTCATCCAGGAAACATGCGCCCATGGGTACTCGTAGTTGCATTCCTGGTATTATACACGCTCCCATCAGGGAAGCCAGAGCAATCATTTTCTTAAGGGCCCAAGCAAATTCTTATGCCAGGCTTGGGGGTACTTACCATTCTTCCTCCACGTGAAGTCTTCTGACCACTTCTCATTTACCCCCTAACACATCGTGATTTTCATTACTGTGCTTAGTGGCATCTTTATGAATATGTAACCATTTGAAGGTAGAGGCTATGACTCTTTCATCTTCATATCCACCAAAGTGCCTGGTAATTCTCTTTCTTGAGAAAGAAAGAGAAGAAGGGAAGGAGGGGAGGGAAGAAAAGCACAGGAATCCTTCCTGCCTCTAACTGGCAGCCTTTCAGTCTGTGGGTGGGGAAGCAGGGGGAGGTGTGGTGGATAATAGTGAGGCTATGGGAGCATCTCCAGATACCTATCTGTTCCAGTACACTCAGGGCCTGTACCTAGGCCAGTGGTTGTTCCCACCAGGCTCCTCCCAGTCCAACCTACCCCCTGTTTAAGCAGGTGAAAATTTAAAAAGTAATTGTTATCACTAAAGCCTTCTTGCTCAGGGTTTTCTGGATACTGGTTCCAGAAGAAAAAATCCTAGGTGCACATGGGTAAGTGTAACTAAGTGAAGCACATTCATCAATCATTTTGGGTGTCTCAGACCATAAAGAATCTGCCCACAATGCGGGAGACTCGAGTTCGATCCCTGGGTTGGGAAGATGCCCTGGAAAAGGGAATGCTATCCAGAACTCCATGGACAGAGGAGCCTGGTGGGCTACAGTCTATGGGGTCACAAAGATTCAGACACAACTGAGCGGCTAATGCTTTTTGAGGATACAAGTGATTTTTTGAGTGGTGGTGGTTGTTTGTTATGCTTGCTTGGCTTTGACCTCTGTTCTAGCATACATTCTTTCTTACTGCACTTTTGACATTTACTAAAATTGATTCTTACTGGGCCCTGATGAAAGAGTCAAGAAATTTCAAAGGATTAATATAATATGGACCACTTTTTCTTACAAAGTGCAATCAAATTAGAAATCAATAAAAAATAATTAGAACTCTTCCAAAAATTTGAACATTGGAAACTCACTTTAAATTAGACATGGGAAAAAAAAAATTAGACATGGGAAAAAATTAACATGGAAGCTAGAAAATATTTGCTTTTTTATATAGTTCATGGGGTTCTCATGGCTAGTATACTGGAGTGGTTTGCCATTCCTTCCTCCAGTACACAACATATTGTCAGAACACTCTTCCATGACCCATCCGTCTTGTGTGGCCTTACATGACTCATAGCTTCGTTGAGTTATGCAATCCACTTCACCATAACAAGGCAGGGTGAAAAAAATATTTATAACTGAATGGTTATAAACATATCACATACCAAAACTTACAGAAATCTGTTAAAATAGTACTTAGAAAAAATATTATACTTGGATTTATTTTATTAGGACAAAAAAATATGAAAACTAATGAACAAAGCATCTTTTTAGGTTAGTCTTTCTATGGTAACACACAACCACGAATCCTAGTGCTTCCTAATGATAACCAGGAGTCAGCTACTGCTTCTTAGCACACATGTACATATTACTGTTTGCTGTCTTGATCAAAAATATTGTTTCCTTCCTTCTGCAATCAAAATATATTCACCTGCACCTTTAAGGAAGAAATTCTGAACATTTCATTTAATCTGGGCACAAAGTGCAAAACTTGTCATCTTTCCACAGAGTGAGGATTTGAAGATCTATCAAATAAAAATATTCAGTTCAGTCCCTCAGTCATGTCCGACTCTTTGCGACCCCATGAATCGCAGCACGCCAGACCTCCTTGTCCATCACCAACTCCGGGAGTTTACCCAAACTTACATCCATCAAGTCGGTGATGTCATTCAGCCATCTATTCCTCTGTCGTCCCCTTCTCCTCCTGCCCCCAATCCCTCCCAGCATCATGGTCTTTTCCAATGAGTCAACTCCGTGTGAGGTGCCCAAAGTATTGGAGTTTCAGCTTCAGCATCAGCCCTTCCAATAAACACCCAGCACTGATCTCCTTTAGGATGGGCTGGTTGGATCTCGTTGGAGTCCAAGGGACTCTCAAGAGTCTTTTCCAACACCATAGTTCAAAAGCATCAATTCTTCAGCGCTCAGCTTTCTTCACAGTCCAACTCTCACATCCATACCTGACCTCTGGAAAAACCATAGCCTTGGCTAGACAGACCTTTGTTGACAAAGTAATGTCTATGCTTTTTAATTTGCTATCTAGGTTGGTCATATGGAGAAGGCAATGGCAATCTACTCCAGTACTCTTGCCTGGAAAATCCCATGGATGGAGGAGCCTGGTAGGCTGCAGTCCATGGGGTCTCGAAGAGTCGGACACGACTGAGCCACTTCACTTTCATGCATTGGAGAAGGAAATGGCAACCCATTACAGTGTTCTTACCTGGAAAATCCCAGGGACGGGGGAACCTGGTGGGCTGCCGTCTATGGGGTCACACAGAGTCAGACATGACTAAAGTGACTTAGCAGCAGCAGCAGGTTGGTCATAACTTTCCTTCCAAGGAGTAAGCGTCTTTAATTTCATGGCTGCAATCACCATCTGCAGTGATTTTGGAGCCCCAAAAAATAAAGTCTGACACAGTTTCCACTGTTTCCCCATCTATTTCCCATGAAGTGATGGGACCAGATGCCATGATCTTCATTTTCTGAATGTTGAGCTTTAAGCCAACTCTTTCACTCTCCTCCTTCACTTTCATCAAGAGGCTTTTTAGTTCCTCTTCACTTTCTGCCATAAGGGTGGTGTCATCTGCATATCTGAGGTTATTGATATTTCTCCCAACAATCTTGATTCCAGCTTGTACTTCTTCCAGCCCAGCGTTTCTCATGATGTACTCTGCATATAAGTTAAATAAGCAGAGTGACAATATACAGCCTTGACGTACTCCTTTTCCTATTTGGAACCGGTATCTTGTTCCATGTCCAGTTCTAACTGTTGCTTCCTGATCTGCATACAGGTTTCTCAAGAGGCAGGTCAGGTAGTCTGGTATTCCCATCTCTTTCAGAATTTTCCACAGTTTATTGTGATCCACACAGTCAAAGGCTTTGGCATAGTCAGTAAAGCAGGAATGTTTTTCTGGAACTCTCTTGCTTTTTCCATGATACAATGGATGTTGGCAATTTGATCTCTGGTTCCTCTGCCTTTTCTAAAACCAGCTTGAACATCAGGAAGTTCACGGTTCACATATTGCTGAAGCCTGGCTTGGAGAATTTTGAGCATTACTTTACTAGCGTGTGAGATGAGTGCAAAAGTGTATTTCCCTCAAAATAGAATAGTGAGACAGTGAACAACAACTTCAACAAACACTCTTATTGCAAAGAAGATAAGAACTATTACTTGATAAGGCCTTTATTTTTCCCAATCCATTGTTTTTCTAGGTGGTAGAATCATTTCTCTGGAAGAGCATGTATTTCTATTATACTCCTCAGCCACATCTCATAAGAGTACTGGAATAAAATGCATCTTTAGGGGGCTGAGCAGCTTACTAAGCCTCCTCTCTCCTTCTAGAAAACTGAGGGCCCCAAAGTTGTTTATGTCTTAGAAGTCTCTTGGAATTTTTGGCCAAAACTCTCTAAAAAATGTAGGTTTTAAAAAATTATTTGATTTCAGTCAGCAACTAGCCCACTCCTGTTCTGAGATGCTCTGTTCTCTCTAGACTTCTAAATAACTTGCCAGGCTTCGAGGAGAGTGTGGATATCTCTTTTTTGCTAAGGCATTTTATCCAGCTAACATTTCTAGGCGTCACCTTAAGTCAGCCAGTTTTCAACACAGGTTATGAATGGCAATGCCATTTGTCTAGGCATGTATTTTCATCTGAATCTTAATTGTGCCTTTTTGCTCAAAAGCATTTCTATTTCTCTTTCCACTTCAGTTCAGTTCAGTCGTTCTGTCATGTCCAACTCTTTGTGACCCCATGGACTGCAACACACCAGGCCTCCTTGTCCATCACCAACCCCTGGAGTTTACTCAAACTCATGTCCATTGCGTTGGTGATGCCATCCAACTATCTCTGTCATCCCCTTCTCCTCCCACCTTCAATCTTTCCCAGCATCAGGGTCTTTTCAAATGAGTTAACTCTTTGCATCAGGTAGCCAAAGTATTGGAGTTTCAGCTTCAACATCAGTCCTTCCAAGGAAACAGTTTTGTCTTCCCAACTCTAAAATCCCTGTAATTCCTGGTTGCTCTCATTTCTCTTTCTTCCCTGATGATTGGGTTATAAATCAGCCCAATTCTTTTCTGAGATTATCTGACAATTCTGGGGAAAAAAATAACCAAGTCACACTGGTAACACTGTGTTTTGAAACCTCTTTCTCTGAAGCCACTCATTCATTAGGTAGATTATCTGCTTTCTAAGCCGTTGCAGGTGATGACTTGCTAAAATGTTTTGCCTCTGCATGTTGTGGGCCACTGTTTCTTCATAGTCTAATAACTGTTTATAACTTGTCTCTTGGACCCAAGGTCAATATAACAGATTTTTGGCTTTTTGCAACAGGAGCACTTAACCTTAAGATACTAGTATCTATTTTAGTCAACTTGCTATAATAACAAATAAATTCAAAAGCTTAGTGAAACAAGAAAAAATTAATTTCTCACCCATGTTATACAGAATCCTGGGTCAGTTGTTGTTCAGTCAGAGGCTTTAAATAGGTTGGGCTCTGCTCTAACTGTTCTCTTATGTGCCTGAAAGTCCAGCTTCTGTGCCAGCAGTTCACAATGCCTCTTAATGCTTCCACTTAGAATTAGAAGTCAAAGAGCTGGCATCCTGTCCCTACTGTTCACATGACATTTTCCAAAGCAAATTACAGAATTTAGGCTACAATCAGTGGGCAAAGAAATGCAGAAATATATATAGAGATACAAATAGGTATTGAGAAGGAAGACAGGAAGGATGGGAGTGTTAACAAAATTTACCCATGATCCCATCTTAAATGGTCTGAACGACAGCACATAGTAAACTATCCCCATAAAAACAGAAATAGAAAAAAATTAACAGAAACTATCAAAAAGTTATTAACTAAACCAAATTCTTAAAAAAATAACAAACACAGAACTGAGAAACCTCTGACAACTTGGTCAAATGAAAAAGGCTAAAACATGAAAAGGGGACCATCACCAGAGAAGTAGCAAAGATTACAAAGAAGTGAGAGAATCATACAAACAATTTGGAAAAGACAGGTAACAAATTTGTAGAGCTGTCACTAACACAGCTCTTCACACAGAATGTAAATACTTGAACGACACCACAAAGAAATTGTGTCAGGACTTCAAGATCTTCCCTAAGTTAAAACACCAAATCCAGATAGTATTACAGGCAAGTTTTATCAAACATTTAAAGAACAAGTGCTTTGAGCTTATACAATATTGTAGCGACTACAAAATAAAAAAGAAACTATCTCCCCCTAAATAATTCTACAAGGCTAAGTCAGCCTTGGTGGCAAAACCTGACAAGAATAGAAAGAAAATCTATAGAACCATCTTAATCATGAATATGAATGCCACAATTTTATATATAATATTAGCAAAAAATACCAGGAATATATTAAAAGTTTAATATACCTTCAACAATCTGGGTTTATTCCAGTAATGAAAATCTTCTTTAACATTAGGAAGTCAGTTATTATCATTTTTAATATAAAAAATTTAAATGATTGGGATTAACAGATACAACTGCTATATATAAAATAGATAAGCAATGAGGATTTGTTGTATAGCACAGGGAACTATATTCAATATTTATAATAACCTATAATGGGAAATAATCTAAAAATATATATCTACATAACTAAATCACTTTGCTGTACACTTAAAACTAACTCAACATTGTAAATCAACTATACTGTAATAAAAACAAAGTTTAAATGACAAAAATTAGGCTATTATCTCAATAGAATCATAAAAAAAGTTTTGGGTGAAATTTAATAGTGCTTGATAAAACACCTAGTATGTTAGGAAAAAACAAACTCTTCAATAAACAAGATCTAGAAAAATACTCAGGAAGTATTTTAATAATGGAATATTAAAAATCTCTAGAACTTTCAGATCATAAAAGATAAGGCATCATTCTAGCACTAATTTTATTCAATTTTGTGTCTAAGGCAAAGAGGTAAGAAAAAGATGTGAGTATAAGGGTTGCAAAGATAAAAAAAATTATTATTTTCAACATAAAGTTTATTGATTATTCTAGATAGAAAATAAAATATAAAAATCAATTACTTTCTAAGACAGACCACAAGGAAGAAAATGCAATAATAGTAGTTATATGCCAGTTATAGCATTTCTAAGGAATATTAAATACCTAAGATAGGTGTAACATAAGACGTGTCTGATCATAATAGAAAAAAAAGTAATTTTGGGTCTTCTCTGGTGGCTCAGTAGTAAAAAATCCACCTGCAATGCAGGAGAAGCAGGTTTGATCCCTCGGTCAGGAAGATCTTCTGAAGAAGGAAATGGAAACCCACTCAAGTATTCTTGCCTGGGAAAACCCATGGACAGAAGAGCCTTGTAGGCTATAGTCCACAGGGCCACAACGGAGTTGGATATGACTTAGCAACTAAACAACAAATTCAATTTTATTGAAATATATTAAAGAGACTTGCATAAAGAGATGTGTCACTTTTGTGAATAAAAACCTCAATACAAGTAATATATGAGTTTCAAAATCCTAACAGATATTTTTGTGAAAATTGACAAGTTAATTTTAAATTTTGTATTGAAAAAAACAAGACTGAAAGTAGATAGAACTCTCCTGGAGAAAAGATCAATGACTGGTCATTGATTATCAGATGTAAAGACTCTATTATCAGATATAAAGACTGAAAACCACTTAATAACTAAAATGGTGTGTAATCAGTGTTCAGTTCAGTTCAGTCGCTCAGTTGTGTCTGACTCTTTGCGACCCCATGAATCGCAGCATGCCAGGCCTTGCTGTCCATCACCAACTCCCGGAGTTCACTCAGGCTCATGTCCATCGAGTCAGTGATGCCATCCAGCCATCTCATCCTCCGTCGTCCCCTTCTCCTCCTGCCCCCAATCCCTCCCAGCATCAGGGTCTTTTCCAATGAGCCAACTCTTTGCATCAGGTGGCCAAAGTACTGGAGTTTCAGCTTTAGCGTCATTCCTTCCAAAGAAATCCCAGGGCTGATCTCCCTCAGAATGGACTGGTTGGATCTCCTTGCAGTCCAAGGGACTCTCAAGAGTCTTTTCCAACACCACAGTTCAAACGC
Organism: Ovis canadensis; assembly: GCF_042477335.2. Classification (NCBI taxonomy): domain Eukaryota; kingdom Metazoa; phylum Chordata; class Mammalia; order Artiodactyla; family Bovidae; genus Ovis; species Ovis canadensis. Next base: position 130,975,468 of record NC_091247.1, on the reverse strand, counting down.
ATCAATTCTTCGGCGCTCAGCCTTCTTCACAATCCAACTCTCACATCCATACATGACCACAGGAAAAACCACAGCCTTGACTAGACGGACCTTAGTCGGCAAAGTAATGTCTCTGCTTTTGAATATACTATCTAGGTTGGTCATAACTTTTCTTCCAAGGAGTAAATGTCTTTTAATTTCAAGGCTGCAGTCACCATCTGCAGTGATTTTGGAGCCCCCCAAAATAAAGTCTGACACTGTTTCCCCATCTATTTCCCATGAAGTGATGGGACCGGATGCCATGATCTTCATTTTCTGAATGTTGAGCTTTAAGCCAACTTTTTCACTCTTCTCTTTCACTTTCATCAAGAGGCTTTTTAGCTCCTCTTCACTTTCTGCCATAAGGGTGGTGTCATAGGCCTATCTGAAGTTATTGATATTTCTCCCGGCAATCAGTGTAGAGATAGATAAATGGACCACTGAGACAGGAGATGTCCAGAAACATAACTCTGATTGTATGGAAAACAGATTTGTAACAAAGATAAGATTATTAAGTAGATCTGGGGACTTGAGTAGAGCTGGACAATTGTTCTTTCATGTAGAAAGAAGAAATTGGGTTCCTTATCCCACAGCTTGCAAATTGGGGAATTAAGTAGAGCTGGAGAGTTGTTTTTTCATGCAGAGAAAAGAAATTAGTTCCTTATCCCACAGCATGCAAAACATATTTTCCCCCAAATAGGTATTAAGTGAATTAGGTGAATTCACTTAATTTTAGGTGAATTAAAACTTAAATGTAAAAGTCAAAATAATAAAACATTGAGAAAATCATATAACATACTCTGTTTAAAAATATATATTAAAGGGCGTTAAAATTATCACTACTAGTCTGCCAAGTTAAATACACTATAACTAGAAGTAATATTCATTAAAACATACCATAAGGGAAATGAAAAACTACAGACTTGAAAATGTAGTTACAAAACATAAGATGCAAACTAAATGTACACAAAAAGCACAAAGAGCTCTTACTCACCCCTATTCCCCAAAACAACCCAAAAGAAAAGACTTTGTCAAAGAGAAATCATGGATGATCATTAGCTTAATATTATTAATCCCCATTAGCCCTTAGGGAAATGCAAATTAAATCTATATTGAGATATCATTTCATGTTTACTGACTAGTTTAATTTCAAATATTGGTGAAGCTGTGGAATAATCAGAACATTTATGTACTGATAGGGGGAGTTCATTTTATTTTTTATTGTTTTGATAGGGGGAGTTTAAATGGGTGTAATAACTTTGCAAGAAATTGAATTCTTTTATAACATATGATAAAGCAATTTCACTCCTTGTTGTATATTCTAGAAAAATTCATGCACATATTCACTAGGAGAGGAGATACTATTTATAAACACCAAAAACCAAACAACCCCCAAATTTAGAAAGCTAACTAAATGCTTATTATCAGTAATATTGATAAATTCTATTATTTTTTATGTAAAAAATACCACATATTTCAGAAAAATTAGGAAAAGATTATACCCAGAAATTTGAGTGAATTCAAGAACTTTATGTTCAGTGAAAAAATAAATTAAAAAATGCCAACACAGGTGGTAAAACCATAAGAAAAGCAAGGGAGTGATAAAAACAAAATGTAACATCATGCTCCCCGCAAACAATGAGAGATTTGAGTAAGATGAAAGGCCCAGGGGATAACGAATGGCAAAGCTAATTCTTTTTATTAAATTGGGCAGTTGGTAAATGGATTGTATACTTTTTATATTTATGTATATATAAATATTGGGCTTCCCGGGTGGTGCTAGTGGTAAAGAACCCGCTGCCAATACAGGAGACATAAGAGACGCAGGTTTGATCTCTGGGTTGGGAAGATCACCTGGAGGAGAGCATGGCAACCCACTCCAGTATTCTTGCCTAGAGAATTCCCATGGACAGAGGAGCCTGGTGGGCTATAGTCCATGGAGTCTCAAAGAGTCTGACCCAACTAAAGTAACTTAGTGCTTTTATAAGTATTTTATATCTATATTCATTTCATGTTCCTTTATATAACAATAACAAAAAAATGCAAGATATAGAAAGAATAGTCATACCTCTGGGATCACACACTGCTCTAACACTATGAACGTAATAAATAGGCTTTCCCTTCCTTTAGATGCTATGTAGGAGAAGAAGGCGTCAGGAAAGGCTGTTCCTTTAAAAAAAGGCAGCTGCTAAGCCGCTAAGTCACTTCAGTCATGTCCGACTCTGTGCGACCCCAAGGACGGCAGCCCACCAGGCTCCCCCGTCCCTGGGATTCTCCAGGCAAGAACACTGGAGTGGGTTGCCATTTCCTTCTCCAATGCATGAAAGTGAAAAGTAAAAGTGAAGTCACTCAGTCGTGTCTGACTCAAAAAAGGCAGAGACAACTCTAATAAAGACTTTAAACTTTGAATTGACAAACCAGTTTTCACAAGGAAAATGTTTTTAATCTGAAAGAGGTTGAATTTCATTCAGTTGATGAATTTTCTCCCCTCCAACCATTATCAATGAGAATAGGGACTCCAAATATAGCATAAAACTTTATTTTGGGGACATCTAAGCCATTGACTTGGAGAAGGCAATGGCACCCCACTCCAGTACTCTTGCCTGGAGAATCCCATGGACGGAGGAGCCTGGAAGGCTGCAGTCCATGGGGTCGCTGAGGGTCGGACATGACTGAGCGACTTCACTTTCACTTTTCACTTTCATGCATTGGAGAAGGAAATGGCAACCCACTCCAGTGTTCTTGCCTTGAGAATCCCAGGGACAGGGGAGCCTGGTGGGCTGCTATCTATGGGGTCGCACAGAGTTGGACATGACTGAAGCGACTTGGTAGTAGTAGTAGTAGTAGTAAGCCATTGACTGAGCAACTGAACTGAACTGAACTGAAGCCATGGGTACACTCAGTTTCAGTTCCATGAAAATTTACAGGGGTAAATTCAAGGTGACCTTGTGGCACAACAGGAAACTGTCCCCAGACCAGATTTGGGAAAGAAGCAGTCAGAGAAGGCTTCCTGAGAAAGTTGACAAAGTGAAACTTAAGAGATGAGGAGGATTTAATCAGGGAAGTTTTTCCATCAGAAGCAGAAGCGCATATAAGGACCACTCTCTTTTCATCTTCCACTGACCCTGAGAATAACTGATAGACTTCAAAGGTATCCTACTTTTCCATGAACTGAAGTGAAGTGAAAGTGACAGTCGCTCAGTCGTGTCCACCTCTTTGTGACCTCATGGACTATATAGTCCATGAAATTCTCCAGGCCAGAATACTGGAGTGGATAGCCCTTCCTTTCCCAAGGGGATCTCCCCAATCCAGGGATCAAACACAGGTCTCCCACATTGCAGGCAGATTCTTTACCAGCTGAGCCACCTGGGAGGCCAAACTGAAGTGCCAATCCTTTACTAAATGCATATTCTGGCCTGAGAGAGCTATGGGCATTTATTCTCTGGTCTAGCCATCCCCGACATTTTCGGCATCGTGGAAGACAACTTTTTCCACAGGCTGTGTGGTGCAGGGGATGGTTTAGGGATGACTCGAGTACATTATATTTATTGTGCACTATATTTCTAATGTGATAGACAATGAAATAATTATACAACTCATCATCACTTGCCACTTACAGATAGGGTTTTGAAATGAGTCTGCAAGTCATTGATTTATTATGGTCTCTGTGTGGTCAAGCCTCTCTGCTAATGATAATCTGTTTTTGCTGCCTCATTGCCTCAGCATCACCTCAGATTATCAAGCATTAGATTCTCATAATGAGTGGGTAAACTGGATCCCTTGCATTTGCAGTTCAGAGTAGGCTTCATGCTCCTAAGAGAAGCTAATGTTGCTGCTGAACTGACAGGAGGTGGAACTCAGGCTTACGGTAATTTGAGCAATGGGGAGCAGCTATACAGACAGATGAAACTGCACATCCTAACAGGCCACGGACAGGTGGTTGGATACCCCCGCTCTATCTAGTCTCACACAGCCCAGAGAGCTTCCTGTCCTCAGAGCTCTTATTATTATGTATTATAATGTGTTCTTTATTTGTCTGCCCTTCTAGATTAAGAAATCCTTGACGACCTCTTTCACTTTATCCGTAAAGCCCAACACAGAGTTTAGTCCAAAGAAGAGTTAAAAAAAATGTTTAATGAGAGTTGAAAGAGTAAAAAACAGGATACAATGATCTAGGGGAAAAGGAATATTGGTGAATTGAATAGATCCCAAAGGAAAGAAATCTGTGAATATGCAAGATACCAGTTCAGAAGCAAACTAGAGAGAAGATATATTTTAATTCCAACAAATTCCTCTCAGTCTCCGCTGACCTTGTGCTATTTAATCCATCAAAGACTGCTGCTATCCTTTAGTAAATTGCTTCAGAATGTTATTGGTTTATAGGTTCTGGGAATTGAGACAGGTTTATCCAAAATATAACCAATATTAGATTGAAGTTTGATTATGAGATCTGAAACTTCAGAAGTGACCCCCAAAGATGATGAATTTTCTGTATAGCATAGCATATTTAATTGTATTAAACTGTGCCACTAAACTGATGATCCCTGTAACTGAATTAAAGTCACTGCCACTACATTAAGTGGTTCTTAGCATTCCAGGTGACACGACTCTGACAAATGAAAAAGACAAATAAAAAAATTGGCATTACATTCTAGGCCTGCAAAGAGTGATATAATGTCACTGCAGGGGCTTGGGGCAGGTATTATAAAGAGAGCTCTCCAATAATAATTGGGCTCTAGCTTTGAATGGACCTTGGGCTTTCTTTTTAAGTAGAAGTCTGTATTATAGGACAAAGAGCTTTATCTCTTGTGACGGGAAAGCTAAGAATAACTGCTCTTTATGAGTCATGCAAACACATTCCAAAAAGAGCTTTCTTCTATTAAACATCTGTAACAGCATTTCCTGTCCTTTCCCACCACCTCAGCCCAGGTAGAGCTGACAGGCAAGCGATAATGGGCAGCAGCTATTTTTATTCTATTGAATTTCATAAAGGAACAGAAAATAATTCACATGGATAAATAATCCAGTTCTCTATCTTCAGAGACAAAATGTGGCCAAGAGTGACCTTTGGGGACAGAAACTGTAGAAGGTTCCTTTTTCAGCTTGTAGCTGGTGCCAATTTCTCACTAGTTGGAGATAATTCTAGCTCTCTGGTTGAATCCTGATTTCAGCATCTTTTATGGGGATGACCATTTGATGTTTGGAGAAAATGTTTTGCCCTGGGTAGTGCTGTCTTTCACAGACAGCTCCCTAATATCATTTTTTCTTCATAAATGAATCTAACTTGTATTATTATAGAAAGCTGACATTTAGGGGTCAGCATATAATATGAGGACATTTTTTATATATTTAAAAATCAGAAAGGAACTTTGTTTCTTTTTAACAAAATCTTACATTTCTCCATTAAAAATTGACCAGAGAGACTACCGCTTAACTCTTTCTTGACTTGGAGAGATTGTGCAGGGGTCGAATGATAATGACTTTTTGATGATGTTGTTGGCTGTACAATACACTTGCCCTTCCATAAAGGGTAGGGGGAAGTAAATAGTCAAAGGTATTTGTTGAATGAATGATCACCCTTCTAAGAAGAGAAACAACCATTGATATATTTTCAGTCTGGATGTCTGTGTTCCCAAGTGTCATGACCTCAGAGTGAAACAAACACAAACCAGTCTGGCTAGAATATTATAGTTTCTTTTACTAGTGCAGCAAGCCAGCATATTTCAGGCATCTATTGTACCATGTAAGCAACAGCAGCTGCTTAATGAATCCTCAGATCAGAGATTTTATTTTTTCCTTTACAACCCAGCACGGTGGAGCTAACAGAGGGCAACATTTACAAAAATAGTTAAAATGGTGCCAGCTTTTACAAGAAAGAGGAGGGGCCCTGACTAGCAAAGACTTGAAAGATCAGCAGCTGCAGATGCCACTTTGAAGAGACAACAACCTTCCTCACCCTTGAGGGGCAGCGGGTTTACTGTTTGAAAGCAACCCTTTCCCAGATGAAAACCCTCTTATGCCTGGAAAGTTATGCTTGTTCTCCAAACAGGAGAAGAACCCTTCCACAGCAGCTATACTGGTTACTAGGATTTTCTGACTGGCTCCAGTTTTCTTTGTTGTGTTTCCCTGCTGCAAAGCAACAGAAGGAAGGGATGATGCCTGCAGGGCTTTTGATGTAGTGCACAGAATTTTTTTTTCTCAGAATGTATTTCTGTTGCCATCTGCATCAAAGTAGCATTTTTTTTTTTTAAATTCAATCTGAGTGCCTCCAATTCACATAAACAATTTGCATAAATTGTTTAATGTCTCTGTTTTTTTCACCTCTCCCTTGCCGCCCCATGTTTCTCAACTAAATACATCTTCTCTTTGAATCCTGTGTTCTTACTTATCCATGTACCCACCTCCTTCCTTCCTCATCCTTATGACCAGAAGAGGGAATAGAAAGAGTTTTTGAAAAGTTATTGAATCATTAAATTATTTTTAGGCACAGTTGAGTTAGATAAATTTCAGAACTATGAAATTTGAAAGGCTGGAAGAAAGTGAATATATTTTTATACCTTTTACCCCATGAGTTTCCACTATAAACTCAGGAAGATGTTGCTTTTGGAGAAAAGAGTCAGTCTTGAAAGGTAATTTTTAAAAGTCACACAATAAGTAATTTAAAAATCAGATGCAATTCTCCCTTGTTAGGGTGGATATTACAGTTGGCCATTCATATCTGTGGGTTATGACAGTATTCAGAAAAAAATTCCAGAAAGCTTCAAAAAGCAAAACTTGAGTTTGCTGCATGCCAGCAACTATTTATGTAGTATTTATATTGCATTAGGTATTATAAGTAATCTAGAGATGATTTCAAGGATGCATTAGGATGCGCATAGTTTATATGCAAATACTATGCAATTTTATTTAAGAGACTTAAGCATCTGTGGATTTCTGTTTCAAAGGGTGTTGGGAGCGGGGCAGGGTCTTAGAATCAATTCCCCATGGATACCAAGGGAGGACTATGTCTTGTTTGGATATTCTTATTGACATATCATCTATCTGCTAAAGTAAGTACAATGCTAAACTATTAGTTTTCTTCTATAGCAGCTGGAAGAGATGGCATTTCAAATGAGGGAATATTGTTCTCATGACCTCTGTGACCACTACCATTTCAGGCAGACCCTTACATTAATCTGTGCACCCATGCAGCTCATGCTCTGTCTAAAGGGTGAGCTAGATAATGAGGCCTCGGTGTAGAATGTATCTCTCTATTACCATCGTCGAAGTATTTTCATCTTTGTGCAACAGTTATTTATTGAATGTTAGCTGAAGTTTTCTATGGCTCCAGAACAGTATGCGAAAGAGGTCCTTCAGCAACTACGCTAAAACATGATAAACATTTATATTGGTTTCAGTTGCAAGTAACAGAAAAATGCAAAGTAGCTTACATCAGAAATAGCTGTTTTGATAAACAAATGAAAGTACATGGGCAGGACTGGCATCAGTTATGGCTCGATTTAGAGGGTCAAACGATGTCATGTCTGTTGGATTAGCTCTGCTTCTCTCTGTGGCTTGCCTTCCTTCCCAGACTGATGTGATAGTAAGATGGTTCTAGAAGCTCTTCACAAAATTTCTTCTTGACTGGGAAAGAGCCAGTATCTCTTACTAATAATTTCTACAAAAATGTGGGAGTTCCTTCTGGTGGAAATGTCTTCCCCAAGTCTCTTTTGGAAACTGAACAAGGGAGACCAGATTAGCAGGCTTACGTGGATTGATGAAGCAGATCACATGACCACGAAAGGGAATTCAGTGCTCTGATTGGTCATACCAGGGTCATATGACCAGAAAGTAGACTAAGTGGTCTGATCGGCCAAACCTAAGACATTTGCCCAGAAAGTGGATTCAGTATGGGTTGTTGTTGTTCACTCACTAAATCGTGTCTGACTCTTTGTGACCCCATGGACTGTAGCCCACCAGACTCCCCTGTCCTTTACTGTCTCCCTGAGTTTGCTCAAACTCATGTCCATTGAGTTGGTGATGCTATCTACCCATCTCATCCTCTGTCCTCCCCTTTTCCTTTTGCTATCAATCTTTCCCAACATCAGGGTCTTTTTCAATGAGTTGGCTCTTTGCATCCGGTTGTCAAAGTATTGGAGCTTCAGCTTCAGCATCAGTCCTAATGAATATTCAGGGTTGATTTCCTTTTGGATTGACTGGTTTGATTTCCTTGCTATCCAAGGGACTCTCAAGAGTCTTCCCCAGCATCACAGTTCGAAAGCGTCAATTCTCTGTTGGATAACATTCCCTGGAAGGGAATTCAGTGCTTGGATTTGCCAGGCATATTTGAGTACTTACTATGTTCTGGACTTAGTTCTAAGCACTTATATGCTTTACCTCTTTTCATCTGTTTCTATCATAAATTTTGTAGGGGGTTATAACTACTATACACATTTTATATTTAAGAATTCAGTTTCAAAATTAAGTATTCTGCCTTAGGTTGCACAGTTATAAGGAGGTAGAACCAAGATTTGAGGGACAATGTCTGATTTTGGAGCCTGCTCTCTGAAGCAATATGATCTTCCATTGTTCAAATGACAGTGATAGCACCAGAAAAGCTAATTCTTGTTGGGTACTTACTATGCAAAGGCTTTATGTGGATTATGAGCAAGGTGCTAAATCTGCTAGGCAGAGCATAGCAGCTTAGTTTCCTAGAAAGGCTTTACACATATGTAGAAGTAGACACAAGAGCGGAGACTTTCCTTGGAGTGAAGTAAGTCTAGGGACATAGTATACAGTAGCAGTGCAGACCTCAGCCTTAGGAAGCTGTTTTCAGTAGCAGAAGGATATATGCCCGTTTGTGGGCTGAGAAGGGGTCAAGAGAGGCAGCAATTGATAATGCAAAAGAAAACAGGGAGTTGTTTATGCAGCTGAATCTCAAGAGAGGTGGGAGGGAATGCGACTTGGAGCTTTGATGGAGGTTTCAGCCTTGGAGAAGAAGGACACCCTTTCTACTGAGATAGAAGGAAAAAAAGGAAGAATAGGACAAAGGGAATAGATAGGTTCTTTGTTGAAGAAAATATATTTCTTCACATTTATGTTAACAATACCCAACTCTACGAGTAATAAATGAAATTGCATTTTTATTTCTGCTTTTGTTCCATCATCTTCAACATCAGGAATCAGTTGACACCACTAAATCACCAGGTTTTGGGCTAGTTTTACATATTTTAAAGCATTAGCATTTTAAAGGCATTTATTATGTTCCATTATGAAATTCTTGCTTAATTTGCTTGCTTGGTTATTTATTAACTTTGAATAGGTATTTTAAAAGTACTTTCTTTTTGTTTTTTTTCTGGTGTTTTTATACTATTTCATATAATTTTATTTTATTGTGAATGTCCACAAAGCACTAGTTTCACAGTCTATTACAAAATAATGTATAGCTTGTTATTCATAGAACTTATGTACATAAATTAACATAAAGTGGGGAAATAGCATGTTTCAAAGAATGAGATAGAATAAGCTAACTAATTAGATACAGCTGCAATGTAGATAATTTGGCAACTGGAAGTGACAACCCATTACTTTATAATTAATTGACTTAGACCTTTTTAAAATTAATTAGTGAAGAAGTACAGCTGGGCAAAGATTGATGCCCAAGAAGGCTTTGGTACTCCCATCAGAAATCAAGGTCAAGCAAGCGATTATGGCTATTCCACCTTTCTATTGCCTGTTTAGCAGTAATTCAACCAACTAGTTATTGCTGAAATGCTCCCTGTCTTCCCCAGATTCTGTTGAGTCTCCCAGCAAATCCACAGATAGCTATATTTTCTAAACAGTGACTTATTCTAATTATAGCTCTATTGTCCTGTAGACATTTAAAAATAGGTACCACACTGAGTGCTTAATATTCACCAGGCCTTGGATGAACCACTTATATACTTTATTTCATTTTTCCTCACAGGGTCCCTATGAATTAAGCACCTTAAGAAATGGCATAGTATAATGGTGAAAGGCAAGATTAAAAAACCTGACCTCGTAGGTTAGAGCCATGCTATTTACTGCTGTGTGACTGGACAAATTATTAAACCTCTCTGTCCCTCAAGTTTCCTTGTCCAGATGGTGATGATAGTATCTAATAAGTATATATAGATTAAGTCAGATAATCTAAATAAAATGCTTAAAATAAAATAAGACTGTCATGTAGCTATAATTACTTTTTCCCATCACCCCCTGTCAATAAAAACATTTTTGAGTGCTAAAGAAAGCCTTCCTCAGTGATCAACGCAAAGAAATAGAGGAAAACAATAGAATGGGAAAGACTAGAGATCTCTTCAAGAAAATTAGAGATACCAAGGGAACATTTCATGCAAAGATGGGCTCAATAAAGGACAGAAATGGTATGGACCTAACAGAAGCAGAAGATATTAAGAAGAGGTGGCAAGAATACACAGAAGAACTGTACAAAAAAGATCTTCATGACCAAGATAATCATGATGGTGTGATCACTCACCTAGAGCCAGACATTCTGGAATGTGAAGTCAAGTAGGCCTTAGAAAGCATCACTATGAACAAAGCTATGGAGGTGATGGAATTGCAGTTGAGCTATTTCAAATCCTAAAAGATGATGCTGTGAAAGTGCTGCACCCAATATGCCAGCAAGTTTGGACAACTCACCAGTGGCCACACGACTGGAAAAGGTCAGTTTTCATTCCAATCCCAAAGAAAGGCAATGCCAAAGAATGCTCAAACTATTGCACACTTGCACTCATCTCACACACTAGTAAAGTAATGCTCAAAATTTTCCAAGCCAGGCTTCAGCAATATGTGAACCGTGAACTTCCAGATGTTCAAACTGGTTTTAGAAAAAGCAGAGGAACCAGAGATCAATTTGCCAACATCCACTGGATCATCAAAAAAGCAAGAGGCTTCCAAAAAAAACATCTATTTCTGCTTTATTGACTATGCCAAAGCCTTTGACTATGTGGATCACAATAAACTGTGGAAAATTCTGAAAGAGATGGGAATACCAGACCACCTGACTTGCCTCTTGAGAAACCTATACGCAGGTCAGGAAGCAAGTTAGAACTGGACATGGAACAACAGACTGGTTCCAAATAGGGAAAGGAGTACGTCAAGGCTGTCTATTGTCACCCTGCTTATTTAACTTCTGTGCAGAGTACATCATGAGAAATGCTGGGCTGGAAGAAGCACAAGCTGGAATCAAGATTGCCGGGAGAAATATCAATAACCTCAGATATGCAGATGACACCACCCTTATGGCAGAAAGTGAAGAGGAACCAAAAAGCCTCTTGATGAAATTGAAAGTGGAGAGTGAAAAGTTGGCTTAAGGCTCAACATTCAGGAAACGAAGATCATGGCATCTGGTCCCATCCCTTCATGGGAAATAAATGGGGAAACAGTGGAAATAGCGTCAGACTTTATTTTTCTGGGCTCCAAAATCATTGCAGATGGTGATTGCAGCCATGAAATTAAAAGACGTTTGCTCCTTGGAAGGAAAGTTATGACCAACCTAGATAGCCTATTCAAAAGCAGAGACATTACTCTGCAAAGAAAGATTCGTCTAGTCAAGGCTATGGTTTTTCCAGTGGTCATGTATGAATGTGAAAGTTTGTGAAGAAAGCTGAGTGCTGAAGAATTGATGCTTTTGAACTGTGGTGTTGGAGAAGACTCTTGAGAGTTCCTTGGACTGCAAGGAGATCCAACCAGTCCATCCTAAAGGAGATCAGTCCTGGGTGTTCTTTGGAAGGACTGATGCTGAAGCTGAAACTCCAGTACTTTGGCCACCTCATGAGAAGAGTTGACTCACTGGAAAAGAATCTGATGCTGGGAGGGATTGGGGACAGGAGGAGAACGGGATGACCAAGGATGAGATGGCTGGATGGCATCACTGACTCGATGGACATGAGTTTGGGTGAACTCCAGGAGTTGGTGATGGACAGGGAGGCCTGGTGTGCTGCAATTCATGGGGTCACAACACGACTGAGAGACTGAACTGAACCCTTTAAAAAATATTTTACATATATTAACTGACATAATACTTTCCAGAATCAAATTCCCATTTTACAGATTAGGTAACTGAAACACAGATAAAACTGATAAGTTGTGTGATGTCACCTAAATATCAGTAGAAGAACCAGGATTTACAGGCATCCCTTGGAGATACTGCAGATTCGGTTCCAGATGACTGCAATAAAGTGAACATCACAATAAAATGAGGCACATGACTCTTTTGGCTTCTCAGTACATACGAAAGTTGTGTTTACACCATACTGTAGGCTGTTAGGCTTCCCTCGTGGTTCAGCAGTAAAGAATCTGCTGGCAATTCAGGATCTACAGGAGATGAGGGTTTGATCCCTGGGTCAGGAAGATCCCCTGGAGAAGGGAATGGCAACCCACTTCAGTATTCTTGCCTGGAGAATCCTATAGACAGAGGAGCCTGGTTGGCTACTGTCCATGGGTTTGCTGAGTCAGATACGACTGAAGTGACTTAGCATACATGCACGCAGCTATCAAATATGCAAATAGCATGTTGTCTCCCAGGCCTAAAAAATCATGCTATAGGAAAACGGTGCCAATAGATTTGTTCAACACGTGCTTGCATGCGTGCCCACCCAGTTGTCCAACTCTGCAACACTATGGATTGTAGCCTGCCAGGCTCCTCTGTCCATGGGATTCTCCAGGCAATTACACTGAAATGGGTTGCCGTGTCCTCCTCCAGGGAATCTTCCTGACCCAGGGATTGAAACTGTGTCTCCTGCACTGCAGCCAGATTCTTTACCACTGAGTCAAGGGGGATGCCCCTTTGCTCTGTTATGCCCAAGTCGTGAAATCTCCCAATGACCACCAGGGAGCCGATATCCGATGCAAAAGCAAGAGAGTTTTTATTACCAAGCTTTAGCTGGGGCTCCCACCAATACCGATGCAGCAGCTATAGGGAGCAGCCCTGAGCTCTGGGTTTCATTGTTTATATAGGGTATTCTCACGCGAAAACTTTGAAAAACGGGAGTTTCCGGGTTGGGAGACATCTAACTGGTTACCTTCTGTGGAAGGGTTAGGTGTTGGGTTCTGATTGGTTCCCATTTCCCGGACTGGCCACGGGTTCTGATTGGTTCCCAGGGTGGTGGGGTGAGGTTAAGGGATTTCCAAAAAGCTCTTTTCCGGGAATTTTTACAAAATGGAGTCTTCTTTAACAAAATGGAGTAGCTTAGGTCCTTCATTCCCCCCTTCTCTAGGATCCAGGACAGACCCAATCATGGGTCTGAGGTCAGCTCTATATTGTCTCCTGCTAAGGGGACAGTTGGTAGGGCCACATATTGGGATCTGAGTACCATGAGCTGCACCGTGTTGATGCGTCTTTTAATGAAGGCCACCAATTTGTTTAGTAAGCATGGCCTGAAGGTGAGCAGTAGTAACAAGATAATCAGGGGCCCCACCAGGGAAGATATGAGAGTTGCGAACCAGGGGGATGAATTGAACCAGGGTTCAAACCAGGTTTGAGACATTTCTCTTTTCCTTTTTTTCTGACTCAGCCCTTCTCTTATCTTGGCCAGGGCCTCTGTCTACCCCCGAGTGATTCACATAAAAACAACGTTCTTCCCCTAACACAGCACATAGGCCCCCTGAGAGACTTCATACTCAAGATACTTTTTGGGAATTGGGGTGGAGGTCTCTTTCTTCTGTAACTTCTTCCTGCTGTGCATGGGCGAGGCTTGCCTAGCAGAGCAGAAGTCTCTCTCTACCTGATCTAAGTTGGGGTTTTCCACATATGAAACCAGCTTCTACCCTTATAGTAACAGCAATTTAGTTGGCCCCTCTCAGAGATGAAATAGACAAGGGCCAAACAGGAGACCTAACAGGATGGTCATCTCTGGTCCCTGGAAACAGAAGGCAACATTTGGGGTGAGGGTTGCAGGGTTTGTGACCCCTTCTGATTGGTTGGTGGTGAGGCAACAGAGCTGTGCTCCAGGAATCTTGTGTTCAGTCTGAAGTTACCATCTTCCATCTGGGTGGGGGGCTCAAAGACATTGTTATGCATATTTTTTTTTTTTTTTTGAGTAGGAACCAGGACTCTGTCTGGAGGCTGTGCCAACCTTTGATTTTTTCTGTTTTTGTATCACCTGCCTTCCCTGATTAGCAATTGTTTGAATCCAAGCTTTGGAATTCAGGGAAGGTCAAGGAGGCTGAGCAAAGTCTATATCCTACAGATAAGAAATGGAGAACACAGAACAGATCTGTACTCCAGAGCCCCATAGAGTCCCGCTCAGTTTTAATTTTAGGAAACTAGGCAACTATGACTGTGATAACTTCCTGTCAAAATGGGGCATAAGACTGCCCCAGCTTGGAGTATAGACACTGAATTTGGAAGTATTTCTGAGTTCCAAGTTCTAGATCTGAGTCTTGTATGATTAAAATCCTAATCCCTTGGTCTGCCATTTTAGTGTAACAGACCCAATTAGAAGTAGTTGGAGGAGTGATAACTGGAATTTAGTAGACAAAATAAATCTCATTTCTTTTTAGAAGAATAGGCCTGAAACCCAGTCTGGACCTGGCACTTTAGGGAGACTTGTAGCCATGTAGCCAGTTGCCTAGTTTTATAAAAAGTAAGGTTACTAGCTTCCAGCAGACATTGTTTTGAAAATGGTGGCATCCAAGCCTGACACGACTCAGAAAACTCAGGTGTTTAGCAATACAAGGTCTAATCTGAAAGTACACCCATAGCATCACCTAGTTATTTCCCAGGATATCTGAACCATAGCTATTCTATTTTGACTTTTAATTGTAAACTTTTCCTTAATAGCCAAAACAGATTTCACCGTTAATGACGTCAATGTTTCTCTAGGTACGAGAAGATGCAAGAATTGGGACTCATAAAATCTTCTCCTGAAAAGATCTAACTATCTGAAGGCCAGTTTTGCCAGTTTTTCCCAGAGCACAGAGTGCCTCATTCCTGAGTTTCACCCTGAACTCCTTTCAGGGGCGTTCAAAGTCAGCAGTTGCAGCGGCCATGAGTTAATCTTTGTAGATGCAGATGGCGAGTGTCAGTCTTCAGTTGGCAGAGCCCCTTTTTTGCTCATAAACTTGACCATGATTTTGAGGGGGGCATTTCGTGACCATTTTATCCCATGGTGCTGAGAATGTCTGTTCTCAGGTTTGGCAAAGATTCTGTTGACAGGCCACTCAATGTGCTATTACTGGACTAGGCCATAAAACAGTATCCAAAATTCTCTGGACCACCTGTCTTATTAGCTTTTTGGTCCAGGAAAATATTCCCTCTTATTGTTTCTTGCCATATCTGGAGTTACACTGTTACCATCATCGATCTCATATGGGACTATATATTATTCTATTAGAGGCCTCACATACATATTTGACAGTGTAAGAAACAGCAATTTTGTAAAACAGGTGACATACAAATAACATAGCCAGCAGTATTAGTAAAGTCACAAGTAAGACTTATGTTAAGAACTTCCATTAGATGTAGCCCAGTATATCTTCAGGTCATCTGACTTAATCTGCCCTGTAGAATCTTTATCTTCCAGGATAATTATATATTGGCACCATCTATAAGGCACATAGCCCAGTTTTCTAGTGTTACTAGACTGATTATCTTTAGTATGATTTAATTTTTTAAGTAAATTTTCTCAGGGCCAACCAGTTAAGAGTCTGGTAGTAGAGAAATTTACCAAGGTAACCCAGAACTAGCCACAAACCCAACAATTGGATTGACTTTTAAAACTAGCATAGGATCAGGCCTATGATAGAAAAGCATTTGACTTATATGCAAAGGTCTAAGAAGTCAAGAAAACATAAATGATCATACGAATCAGGTCCAGCATCTTGGGGAAGCTGTCTACCTCTGATGTCGTTGTCTTCTCATCCTGGTGTGGTGTAGTTTTCCTGATAAAAAATCCTTCCATCCATGTTGGAGACAGTCCCTTAAATTATGTCTTTTTCCAGTCCTGGTTGCAGGTCATGAGGCATCTGATCTTCATCCAAAGACAGATTACTGAGATAAGCTTCAGAAACAAACTTAGGGTGTTCTTCAAGAATTGAATTAAATTTTACATTAATATCACATAACAGCAAAGAACTGTCTAAGAGATGAGTGTTACTAGATGCAGACCTCCATTAACAAACTGGTATTTAACATTTTGAAATATCTTTTTCTCCTTAAAGTTACCCTTATTTTTATTAAACATAACCAAATTAAGGCTAGTTTGTTTGCAAAATAGGTCTGTTCTCACTGATTTTTGTCTGATGATTTTTATAGCCATAATTGATTATAGGCTTTTTATTTTGCTGAAACATTTATAGAGTCTCAGACTGAACTTTTAAAATAAAACAGGGCTGGGAAACTCACACCAAAGGCTTATCACAGATTTTGCCTAACAAATCTAGGTGAATTCTTCCCTTTTAAGGTCTCAAAAATTTCTTGAAATTTTTGTACCCATGAGATAACCTTCCTAACTCATTTGATAAACTTACTGGAAACCTAAGAACTTCCAATTTTTGGAGGAGTCAGATAGAAAATATAATTGTTTTGTTTATAACGTTTAATTTTACCAAAGCATTGTCATAATTAGTTTGAGAGGAAGATTTTCTCTACTCCCTGAAAACATAAGATTCAAACCCATAATTTTTCAAATAGAAACCATGAAAGTTATAAGCATATTCGCTAGTTCATTCAGTCCTTTTGTTAACTTTTGTGAAGTCATCAGGTTTTCCATTAAAATACCAGGACATATCAGAATGTTAAAAACTCCATATAATTTCTAGGGTATCTGTACTAGTAATTTTACCATACATTATAACATGAGAGGACTTATTACTCATTTGATAATCTTTTCCATGTAATTTAACCAACCAAATAAACACAGTTTAATATCTCTCTTTGGGATGTTCCAGGGGCCCTCTGAAGCACCCCAAAGTTAGCTAGAGATCAAAAGAACTTCAAAAGAGTTCTATTTAGGAAGTTTTATCCAAAAGATCAATTAAAAGGGTTTAGAACATTTGGTCAGATTTAGTCAGTGTTGATGGGTGTATCACTTAGCTTGTTAATATGTCACAATGGGCGTAGGCTCAAGGTCTAGTGAAAGTCAGCTCCGCCATCTTGGACCTAGTTGACTCTAATTTCCTTGTTGACAAACTTGTAACAGGTATAATATTTAACTTATATTAAACCTAGGTACAATGAAAATATTCTACTTAACGTTAATTACTCTAAGACATGTCTATATTAGATAGGTCAACAAACAAACATTAATATCAGGTATTTAACATTGAATATTTCCCAGTTCACATGAACCTGGAATTTATTGTTTAATTTAGAACTATGTGATTTGTAAGCGCTTACCTTTTTTTAAGCCAAATAAATAGAGCTCATATACAAATTAACCACAAAAATATTACCAAGACATATTTAGACAGACACAGTGCAAGATCTAGCTTCAAGTCTTTTTTTCCCCTTTTTCTCAGTGTCAGGAGTTAGAGATGGTCTAGATAAGTGTTCCTGAGAGCCCTGGTCTCAAGGCGCAGGGAAAGAAAATCAAGTTTTAACAAAATGGTGACAGGTCTAAATCACATGGTGGCCAGACAAAGCAAAATTTCCTTCTCCAGGGGATCTTCTCGACCCAGGGATTGAACCCAGGTCTCCCATAATTGCAGGCAGATGCTTTAACCTCAGCTCCACCAGGGAAGCCCTTAAATACAAAAATACAGTCTCAGAAAACCTCCTAGAGAGACACAGAACTTTAGATCTAAGTATTAACATCAAAGATTTCAAGGGAGGAAAGGAAGCCAGGTTGAAAGAAGAAGGGGGAGGAGGCAGGAGAGGGGGGCAAAAGGGGTGGCCTTACAGACATCTCCTGCCATCTACAGATGCCCAGGCATTACGGGACTTTTCCCTGGGCCTCCAGAGAAGGGAGGACTGGAACTCGGCCCTACCAGAAATCAGAACCAGAATTCGAGTTCTCTGCCAAGAGGAGGTGATCAGTCTCCAATCCTCAGCTCAGGCTGAGGGCCCTTCGACCAGATTCCTGCATCCAGGACCGGGGGACTAGAAAAACAGGGAAGGATAGGAAGGGTTAAGGAGAGGAGACAGAGAGAGAAGGGGAGAGAGATCAATAAAGTCTCTTGTTCCTTACTGGTCGGGGCACTCAGGCCAGTTGTCTGCGTCAGGAGGAGACCAGGGACAAAAGGGTCCCAGTTGCGGCCGCTGGGTCTGGTCCATTGGCAGGCAAGTTGGCCCCTGAGTACCCCGAGTAGTAAGGATGTCAGTCTCGGCGAAGAAGAGTCCCCATCAGAGTCACCATTTGTTGTAGGAAGAGGGACCCCTTCCAGGGCCCAAAACTGGGCTCTTGTCTAACACTCAGAAATGAATTGTCTGAGCAGACACATGTGCTGACAAAGGGAACTTGGTCAGGGTGTCCGATCCACAGTCAGAAGATGATATCTCAGACTCGGTGTACAGTTCCCAAGTTGAAGGTGCCTTCTGAAGGCCAGCCTACATGGAAAGTTGGCCATTCTGCAGTGCAAAAAGTGATTAATTTATTTCTTTTAATTTTTACACTGAGGTCATGAGCACGCATCTTGACCTCCTTAAAATTATCAGTAACCAAGGATAGAGGTGTGGGGCTAGAATGGCGTTGCCCCATCGTCCCGGGATCAGTCAGATGTTGGTAAATTAACACAGACGATACGAACAACCTCACAGACAGACAGAGAGACAGGAGAAATACACCTCCGGGAGTTCAGTGGGAGCGACCTGCTATCGTCTACAGAGAACAGGGGCACTCCGTCCCCTGTGCTGGGGTCGGGGACGTCTCCCAACGACCCCCACTGGTGACTCTCCAGCGTGTCCGCCTGAATCGTATACCGGTCTCAGAAAATAGGCCCTGCCAGAAACGAAATGAAAGACAGAAAAAAGCTTACCAGCTGCAGATGACTCTCCAGATCGGTCTTCCCGTGGAGCCGGTGGGAGATCCTGGACTAGCCCCCAAATGTTATGCCCAAGTTGCGAAATCTCCCAATGACCACCAGGGAGCCGATATCTGATGCAAAAGCAAGAGAGTTTTTATTACCAAGCTCTAACTGGGGCTCCCACTGATACCGACGCAGCAGCTATAGGAAGCAGCCCTGAGCTCTGGGTTTCATTGTTTATATAGGGTATTCTCACGCGAAAACTTTGAAAAACGGGAGTTTCCGGGTTGGGAGACATCTAACTGGTTACCTTCTGTGGAAGGGTTAGGTGTTGGGTTCTGATTGGTTCCCATTTCCCAGACTGGCCACGGGTTCTGATTGGTTCCCAGGGTGGTGGGGTGAGGTTAAGGGATTTCCAAAAAGCTCTTTTCTGGGAATTTTTACAAAATGGAGTCTTCTTTAACAAAATGGAGTAGCTTAGGTCCTTCAGCTCAACACAGGGTTTTCACAGATCTTCAATTTGTTTAAGAAAAGAAAAAACGCACAATATTTGCAAAGCACAATAAAATGAGCTCTGCCTGTCTTTTCAGAAATTTTAGCTTCAAAGACTGTGCTTTTCACAGTGGGCCTGCTGCGCTTGCCCCAGTAAAAGCAATTCAAACCTTAAAAAAATAAAAAGAAAGAAAGAAATGCTTGGGCTTTTAATTATAGTTAATCTTGTTAATTCACATTCATAGATTCAGCCAACTGCTATTGGAGTTTCTACAGAACCCGTGGATACTGAGGGCCAACTGTGTGAGGGCAATTGTAATAGAAGACTTTACCATCCTTGCGTTTGAGTATCTGCTGTGGTCTTGGAACTGATACCCCGTGGACACTGAAGGAACCAATGTACTCTACTGAGGCTGTCCCATTCAGTACAACACCATCTGTATCCTAGACACGCTAAGTAAAAGGCAGTTTCCAGAAGTAGGGCTCAACACAGGAGCTCTTGGCCTGCAATGCTCTGCTGCCCTTGCCCACTTCTTGCACACCTACTCAAGCTTACATATTTAACGACAATAAAATCACCCCACCTAAGAAACTTTCCACAATGTTCTCATAGTGGAATTTTTTGTGTCTTCTGACACCACAGAATCCTATGCTTATGTCTTTCTTTTATAACATTCTTATGTCAATCTGTTAGTTAAATAGTCAAAAAATATTCGTCAATGACTTACCACTGAGTTTCCTTCCTCAAGAAGCTTACATCCTAGTACAGTATGATTTTGAACCTGTGGGATAATAAAAAATGAAGATAATTTCAGACATTGAAAATGGACTTTTGGAGAAGATAACAATGAGTGCATGTAGACCAGGATTGGGTATGATGCTTCAATGGGTGGGTTGGAGATGAGACTTAAACAGTAGGAGGTCACCAGTCACGCAAAGGTAAGTGCGGAGAACATTTCAAAGAGACGGACCAATAAGCCCAAAGGCCTTTTGTAGGATCGGGGTTTGCCGCACTTGAAGGACAAAAAGAAATGGAGTGCAACTAAGAATAATATTAATGCATGAACTGCATTGTTATCTGTATGTTAATTTTCCTACCTAACCTGTGAATTCGTTAGGGTTAAGGCTATGTCCCACTGTCTTTGAGCCCCTAGCATTGTTTATTTCCAGGACAATGGTCTTTTTGGCTAACTGGCTGAATCAGTTGTTGACACAAGTGAATCCAAGATGTCTTCCTTCATCTTTTGCTTCTCTTCTTCCTGCTTTTTTCATACATGTTACTCTTCTGAAGTGATTTCTATGATTCCTTTTTCTTTTTCTCTAATATCCTCTCCACATTTCTGTTTTCTTTTGGTCCTGCCTTAGCCCATATCTATTTTCCCATCCTTTGATCTATTCTGGTCCAGGTAATTCCACCTTAAACTACAGGGGTCTCGCGGTAGGTAGAGTCTTTGGATAGGGGATAAGATGGTCATACATCTCTCACCTTCCCTTTCTCTGAACCCTCTTGCATAGACTCTAAAGGAATCCTAGCATTTTGGGGTCAACACCAAAGCTGAAAACATAACACAGTCCCGAGATCCTTTTTTCGAAAAAGCAGCAAAAGAACACAAGCTTGTTTTCTTTTAAGCCATTGTTCTGGATGCTGGGTTTGGAAGAAAAAAAGAATAAGGTGAGCTACTTTGGTGTTTCCTGCTCACCTAGTGCGAAGTTTTATTGCCTGATTGCTCTTAGAGATAGAGGTTAAAGAAGTTTAAAAAAGCAAAAAAAAAAAAAAAAAAAGGAAAAGCTGATTTTAATAGTTAACTATAAAGGATTCCTTGAGTTGCTTTTCTTCCATCTGAGAGAGAAAAGAAGCAACTCCTGTGCCTTTGTCTTGCAGGGCAGCTTTCTTCTGCTCCCCAGGAGTTTATACTGCTATTCAAGAGGAAAAGATAACCAAGGGTAAGCTCAAAGCTCCCCTGGGGCCATAAAGGCCATCTCTTCAGTTGCTAATCAGCTGAACCCACAAATCTTAGATATATACATTTCAATCAGCTCCCCATCCAGGTTTTTTTTTTTTTTTCCTTGTCTTTTAGGGAGTGAGTTCTCCTTACAGAGTCTGGAAAGAATTTTGAAAATGTAAGAGATCAACTTCTTGCCTGGAGATCCAACTAGGATGACCTAATTCCTCTCCCCTTCCTCCCAGGCTCTGTGGGGATTTCGGTATGGCCACTTTCATTCTATTGCTGCAAACACAAAGCAGCCCAATGACTGTTTGTTGCAAAGGAAAGCCTGATTCTTCTTTAAAAGCTATTTTTCTATTAGTGTCTGCTTTAGCTACTAGTTATAAAATGCCCATATTTTCAATTATTCTAAGAGATGATAAAAATTATCTTGGTGATGAAAAATTATCTTTATTGTCTTAGATAGGAGGCTCTTTTCCAGGAATCCAACAATAGAGAGGCAGTAATGTACAGATTCTACTTTGGGCTCGGAAGTCTGATTGCCTGGGTCAAATGCCTGTACCAACACTTATAGAGGTGCCATCTTTGAAGTGACATATTGCCTCTGAAGCTCAGTTTTCTGATACTTAAATGAGAATAATAGCACCATGTTATAGAATTTGGTAGAGGAGTAAATGAGATAATGCATGTAAAGCACTGAGCATAGTGCCAAACTCAATATAAACACTCGGTAGAAGTGGTGATTATTTTGGCCATTAGAATAAAGAGGTAGAAAAGAACAAGGTAGCTATGAATCAGAGTACATGCACCCTCATGGACTCAGCTGCTCGTCCTCAGCTGGAATGACCTTGTCAGGAATTACAGGCTTCTGTACCCACCAACACTGTTCAGGTGGATGCCTGAATGGTCCCAGGAGGCACAAAAATCCTAACTTGGAGAGATCAGGCATGAATGCTCTTATTTGCCTATGTCATCACAAAGCGGAATTAAAAAAAACTATCGGAATTTCAAGGGGCATTAAGAGAAAATGAGAAAGAAATCATCAAATCTAATTTGAAAAGAAGTGTCTACTGTGAGTCAATGCTGTGTGAGGCTTTCTTGGGAGACTGGGGGGAAAAAAGGGAAAAAGAGGAAGAAGACCTAGTGAGCCCATTCTACTGGCCTGGCTATAGGGTCCTCACATGGAGAAGGAGAGACACATCCCATGTTCCTTCCCATCTCTCTGGGTTTGTTACTATTTTGCACTCTTAACACCTGCCAATAAAGATTGTCTACACTGAAACCGCCCCCCCCCCCCCCGCCACATTTCAATATGGGAGTAGAAATTTTAAAAAATAAGTTTCTTGTTTGCAAATGGGCACATACTTTATTGAGGAGAAAGGGTACACCTTACTCTTAGGTTGCTGAAGGCTCCCTGTGTCCTATAAAATGCAGGCACAGGTGCTCACTACTGTCTATTGCACAGTCAAAGACAGTGCGCCATTTCCAATGTGAAGGGAAAAATATGCTTGCTATCTATCTAACCTGGGATGATTTACTTTCAGCTCTCTGCATGCTTTTTCTCATCTCTCAAGTGGGAATAAGAACAGTCGTCCCTCATAGAACTGTCAGCAATAAATGAGAAAAAGCACATGGGCTCACAGTTGAAGCTCAGGAGCTCGGTAAGTGGCAGTTTTTATTATTATTAGCCAAGATTACTTTCATGGATCTTTCTTTATAAAAATTCATTTCTTTTCTATACAGTAGGTCCTTGTTGGTTATCTATTTTAAATACAGCAGTGTTTACATGCCAATCCCAGGCTCCCAATAACTGAATCACTTTGCTGTACACCTGAATCTAACACATTGTTAATTAACAATACTCCAACATAAAATTTAAAAAAATCATTTCTTTTCAACCTGTTAATGGGTTTGCATAAAGTCAGTTTTGTCTTCACCAAACCAGTTTTAGATGACAGGTTGCCCATTGAGACATAAGGTTTAAGACATTTATTTGGAAAGGGCTCTTAAGTTTTTCAATGGAAATAAATTTTGTTTTTTTTTGTTTGGGAAGGAAAAATAGATGTGGATGGTAAAAAAAATTGACTGGCTTCTCAAATGGACTTCAGAATTGATATCCTTACTTTCCTGGTGGCTCAGTGGTGAAGAATCTGACTGCAATGCAGATCTGAGTTTGATCTCCAGGGTTGG
The DNA here is from genome assembly GCF_042477335.2 of Ovis canadensis. Taxonomy (NCBI): domain Eukaryota; kingdom Metazoa; phylum Chordata; class Mammalia; order Artiodactyla; family Bovidae; genus Ovis; species Ovis canadensis. Next base: position 130,951,898 of record NC_091247.1, on the reverse strand, counting down.
AAACATCCCCCGGAGAAGGAAATGACAGCCGATTCCAGCATTCTTGCCTGGGAAATCCCTTGCATAGAGGAGCCTGACGGGCTAGTCCACAGGGTCACAAAAGAGTTAGACATGACTTAGCAACTGAACAGCAGCACTGATCTCCTCACTCCACATATGAGTGGCTCTGAGAAAATTAGATGACATAATTAGTTAAAGCAGATAGCCAGGCATCAGAAACTGAGGCCATTTCTGCCTTTCCTCCCGGCTGGCTGGGCAAGTCCCTTCCCCTCACTGAACCTGTTTCTCTCAGCTTCAAAATGAGAATGACAGGACTTTCTACCCCACACAGGGATGCTGGAATGTTAGTTAATTGGTGTTTGCATTATACTGGGAGATAAAAGACACTATGGAAATATAAAGTATATGAAAAAGAACAAAGGTATTAAAAGTGACTGAGGATGCAATGGAACTAATGGATACATTGGGCAACAGAACGTAGATGATAATAAAGTTGGTGCAGCACTAAGTCATTGGGGTTTGGAGGAGCTCATTGAAAAGAATATCTTTTGATATGTAATCATTTCTGAGTATTGCAACACTTTTCTTCATCTCCAAATAAATTCTGACCTTAAAGATGGGAGGTACTTATCTTAATTGAGGCTAGGTCTTTTCCACTCTGGTGAATTAAGGTGATCTTTGTAACCCTAATCCTTGATTCTGTGAGTGTCATTCTGATGATACTTATTTTATTTTTATGGCATTTTTTTCTAGGTCAGAGACTGTCTACCCAGGAAATTAGCTAGATAAAAAGTTAATAAAATGTTTTTAAGAAGTCAGTCTTTTTCATTCTCCAATTCAGTTCAGAAGCCAGTTGGACTTTATTTCTGCTCACTGCAATAAAAATGAACTTGATCAAAGTGACTTCTTTTTTTTCCTGTTACTATTTCTTTTCTGTTCTTATTCCTGAGCCATCTGGTTTGACAACCATTAGAGCTAAAATACTTTCCGTTGCAGTCTTTAGAAATGCCCCCTAGAGGCAAATAAGCATTTGGCAGAACCAGTAAATAAAAGTATAAGAGGATGTTTCCTGCTTGTTCTTCTTAAGGTGCTGTGTGAAAGAGGGCAAGAGGTAAGAACAGCTGCTGTCTACTTGGCAGATTCATAGAGACTTTTCCAGGGGGACAATCATTTGCAAATCCCAAAAGAATTTGATCTCATTTCCATTCTACAGTAAAATAAAGTAATAGCACCCTGTTATTCAACTCTGTGTCAGTGACCTTGGATAATAATTTTAAAAGTGTGCAGAAATCACCCTTCACTCTAAAATACATGTGTTAGTACCGACTTTCCCCACCCCATCCATCTTTCTCATCAGTTTTACCAATGTTTTTGCTGACTAAAAACATCCTAAAAAATAAGATTTTTGAGGGGCCCTGGGGTGAGGTCTGAGAAACAAACACACTCCACCCATTCAAAAATGTGGTTTTTTGAATTGACTTGGAGAATGGCTGTCTTGTTCTAAAATCATAACTAGCATTTGATGACATTTTATAGTTTACACAATGTTGTACTTTTTATACTATATATTGATCGCATCTCATTAATCTTTTCTATAAATATATTAGGATTACAGAGATCAGAAATCAGAATAAAATCAGAGATTAAGCAGACAAGGGACACTTGAGCTTTTGCTTCCTTGGTTTTTGCACAGAAAAAGTTGAGGGTTCCTTGGAAGCTAAAAGCTAAAAGCCAATTGGCCTTTCTTCAAAAAGTGCTCTGGGTGAATGTTAGGAAAAGATGCTGGAGGAACACAGGGGAAGACCTAATATCAGACAGGAGAGGTTTGTGATTTGTCATTTCCCTCAACAGTGTACAATATATTGAATTTGTTTTTAAAATTCGCTCCAGTAAAAGTGCCTGCCAGATTCATGCATGAGATCTTCAGTTTGACATAGGAGTCTTTTCCATTTTTTAAAACAATAAGCTATAAATAACACAAACAATGACAGGATTGTGTTGGTTTCCTCCTGACGTACCCTGCCTGAGGGCCATGGTCAGAATCCTGACGTAGAAAGCAGAAATTCTGTCTGAGCTACAGGGTGATCCATCGCTTTTCCAAGATTAGCTGAGGAGGCAGCTTGCAGGAAGCAGGCCTCCTCTCCAGGCACTTGCTGTGGGGCTTCTTGAATTATTTACTGTGTAAGAGAGCTCCTGGCTTTGAGCACAGGGAATGTGGTTCCCCAGGCCAGAGAGGCTCAAAATAGATGCCTATCTCTCTCCCTTCTCCCAATTTATGGACAAGCAAATTATCTATCCTGCCACCCCTCCCCCAGGCATGCATTTTATTTTTTTTCCTTTCTGGTAGCAAGGGACAGTAACACTTAATTTCTGCTTATTAGGAGTTGCTCTCAGGATGGCTCACTTCCCCAGGGGAGAGCTTGTGTAATGGGTGACACGGAATCACATTCATAAATTCACTGTGATTCATCTCAGTGCTATTACAAATGGCAGGCCCTCCAAAATTAGCACTGCATTTAAGCACAGCCACAGAACAGGAAGATTGCTTCTGGGCATGCTGCATGGCTCATGATTTTCCTGTGTTCCAAAGTGTGTGCTTTAATGACTCATTAAGTAGAAGCTTTTATCTGAACCAGTTAGCCCATCATTAATTGGGACGTGTTTCACCCAGCTAACTTAAGGCAACTGTTGTTTTACTTTGATTCCTCTGGTGAAGACGGCGTAATGTGGACCCCAACTGCCTTCTCTCTTCTTACTATTCAGCCTATACATTCATCTGGCCATGTTCATAATGGCAGCCTTGTATGTCCTCAGCATAAAGGGAGATCCTAATTGACCTCTAGGGAATCTGGGAGAATTATTATGAGACTGAAAGGAATTATGGCTGCTTCTGTTTGCCTTGTACAGAATAGGTACTTAGCAAACATTTGAACTCTGTATGGTTTTGTTACTTTTAAAAATCAGATGGAAAGTGGGGGAGGGATAAAAAAATCTGGGAGAATTAATATGTAATCCCTAAATTTGGAAAGAAAGATATTTGGTATTAATGTAGCAACTCAGACCAAGTCTTTGTCAAAACTGAATCCATATATTCAGTTCATTTGGTTCAAAAGCTTTTATTGAGCATCTATTGATATGACTTCCCAAGAAATGCAACTGCATGCTGGGAATAGAATGATAATCTCTTGAGAATCCTCTAGTCATAAGGACAGTCATTAAATATGTCATTTAAATATGCCAGGTGTGCTTGTAGTCCTAGAATTGCTGAGGCTATAGTTTGCTGTCAAATGTGAAGAGGAATTAGGCAGGCTTTTGCCACGTGTGCATATGGCAAACTATAGCCTCAGTGTTCTATTCTTGAGCATGCAGCCCTCTAAATAAAGGCAGTTCTCAAGTAAAGTTATGTTTACTGACAACTGAGCTCATTCTACTGAAAGGTAGGCTCCATGTTCTCTGAAAGGAAGAATGTCCATGGGTTGGGCACTATCTTGAAAGTCTCACCTGGATCTTATTCAGCATGCTTTCTTGGTATTCATAGTTAACCAGAGTCTATACCAGGGGTCAGCAAACTTTCCATAAAGGGACAGAATAGTAAATATTCGGGTGTCCCTGGTGGCTTAGTGGTAAAGAACCCACCTGCCAATACCAGAGATATGGGTTTGATCCCTGGGTCAGAAAGATGCCCTGGAGGACATGGCAACCCACACCAGTATTCGTGCCTGGGAAATCCCATGGGCAGAGGACCTGGCCAGCTATAGTCCATGGGGTCACAAAGAGTCGGACAATGTGACTTCGTGACTAAACAACAATGACAATAAATATTTAAGTTTTACAGGATAGACAGTTTCTATAACAACTATTCATAGTAGCTTTTGCAGCTTGAAAGCAGTTATAGACTATATGTAAAATAACAGATATGACTGTGTACTACGTGCTAGTAAAACCTTATAAAACGGGAAGAGGGCTGCATTTGGCCCATGGGGCAGAGTTTGCTGATGATACAGCATTAAAAAAATATATCTGGCTATTACTTGTGGTCAAAAAGCATTTAAAATTTTTAAGTAAAAATCAGAATTTCAGATATTGAACATTAAGACTAGTGTTTTAAAATCTTAAAATTTCTCTTATGCAGTGTCTGCTTTATAGAAGAGCTTCCTTGGTAGCTCAGATGGTAAAGAATCTACCTGTAATGCAGGAGACTTGGGCTGGATTCCTGGGTCTGAAAGATATTTTGGAGTAGGAAATGGCCACCCACTCCAGTATTCTTGCCTTTGAAATCCCATGGATAGAGGAGCCTGGACAGCTACAGTCCATAGAGTCACAAAAACTCAGACAATTCTATGCTAGGCAATTGGGATACAAAGAAATGAACCTTTGTGCTTATTCTGAAGGCACTTATAAGAGAGCTGGAAGGCATCTTCTACAGATGAGGAAATTGGGACTTCCTTGGTGATCCAATGGCTAAGAATTTGCTCCTAATACAGGGAGGCTGGATTGAATCCCTGGTCAAGGAAATAGATTCCACATACTGCAACCGAGTTGCATGCCACAACTAAATCGTTCATGTCACAACTAACATCCAGTGCAGTCAAATAAATAAATATTTTTTAAAAAAGAAGAAGAAAAAGAAATGACTTTCTCTTGATTGCATGCCTAGTCACTCAGTCATGTCTGACTATGTTTATAACACCATGAAATGTAACCTTCTAGGCCCACCAGGCTCCTCTGTCCATGGGATTCTCCAGGCAAGAATACTAGAGCGGGTTGCTGAGTCCTCCTCCAGGGGATCTTCCTGACACAGGGATCAAACTTGCATTTCTTATGTTTCCTGCACTGGCAGACAGGTTCTTTACCAGTAGCACCATCTGGGAAACTCCTGCTCCTGGTTCAATTCAGTTCAGTCTCTCAGTCGTGTCCAACTCTTTGGGACCCCATGAACTGAAGCATGCCAGGCTTCTCTGTCCATCACCAACTTCTGAAGTTTGCTCAAAGTCATGTCAATCGAGTTGGTAATGCCATCAAACCATCTCACCCTCTGTCGTCCCCTTCTCCTCCTGTCTTCAGTCTTTCCTAGCATCAGGCTTTTTCCCAATGAGTCGGTTCTTCGCATCAGGTGGCCAAAGTACTGGAGCTTCAGCTTCAGCATCAGTCCATCCAATGAGTATGCAGGACTGATTTTCTTTAGAATGGACTTCCCTTGTGGCTCATGTGTAAAGAATCCACCTGCAATGCAGCAGACCTGGATTCAGTCCCTGGGTTGGGAAGACTGGAAAAGGGAAAGGCTACCCACTCCAGTATTCTGACCTAGAGAATTCCATGGACTGTATAGTCCATGGGGTCACAGATTCAGACACAACTGAGTGACTTTCACTTTACTTTACTTCCTTTAGCATTGACTAGTTTGATCTTCCAGTCCGAGGGACTCAAGAATCTTCTCCAAAAATCACTGTTCAAAAGCATCAATTCTTCACTGCTCAGCATTCCTTATGGCCCAACTTCACAACCATATATAACTACTGGAAAAACCATAGCTTTGACTAGATGGACATTTGTTGGTAAAGTTATGTCTCTGCTTTTTAATATGGTGTCTAGATTTGTCATAGTTTTTCTTCAAAGGAGCAAGCATCTTTTAATTCTATGGCTGCAGTCACCATCTGCAGTAATTTTGGAGCCCAAGAAAATTAAGTCTCTCAGTTTCCATTGTTTCCCCATCTGTTTGCCATGAGGTGGGACCGGACGCCATAATCTTAGTTATTTGAAGGCTGAATTTTAAGACAGCTTTTTCAGGCTCCTCTTTCACTTTCATCAAGAGACTCTTTAGTTATTTTTCACTTTTTGTCATAAGGGTGGTGTCTTCTGCATATCTGAGGTTATTGATATTTCTCCCGGCAATCTTGATTTCAGCTTGTGCTTCATACAGCTTGGCATTTCGCATGATGTAATCTACATAGAAGTTAAATAAGCAGGGTGACAATATACAGCCTTGATGTACTCGTTTCTCAATTTTGAACCAGTCCATTGTTCCATGTCCAGTTCCAACTGTTGCTTCTTGACCTGCATCAGATTTCTCAGGAGGCAGGTAAGGTAGTCTGGTATTCCCATTTCTTTAAGAATTTTCCACAGTTTGTTGTGATCCAAACGGTCAAAGACTTTAGCTTAGTCAATGAAGCGGATATAGATGTTTTTTTGCAACTCTCTTGCTTTTTCTATGATCCAACAGATATTTGCAATTTGATCTCTGCTTTTGGTTAGGCAGTAGCAAAGTCAGGACTCAGAATCAGGCCCCTGTGAGTTCAGGCCTCTTTCCAGCACAGCACTTTATCTGGGAATGTGATTCAGAGTGGAGTCTATGAGAAGGAAGAGAAGATGTATGATTCATCAGGTTTTTCATGCTTTTGAACCTTTGCTTCAACCGCCTGCTAGAAGTAAGTGAAAGAAGAAACTGAAGCTGTTTTCTTAACAATGCTTAGAGTCAGGCCATTCATGGCTCATGCTAACAAGAGAAATCATCCAACTTCCTTTGTTGCTGGGAATTCACAGCTCACTGTATATTCACTGAAAGCATCTGTCAGACTTCAAAAGAGTTTTGTGGTCATTTGGCAGAATAATCTCATCCTTTCTTAAGGTCTTTGTAATGCTCATAGATAGAAAAACAAAGACACATCATTGCTAAAGCTAAAGAGGTCACTAGGAAATTTATTCTATAGTGTTTTGACATGAATTCAGATAACAAATGTAACACAACAGCCATATGCAAGTCTTTCTGCAATCTCATTCTTATGATATCCCTGCAGTGTTTGACAGTATTCTTCTCCACACTCTGTTTGAGAAATCCTCTTCTGTTTAGAATTCTTCTAAAATGGAGATTTTCTCAAAACACAGTCCTGAACCCTCTACCTTTTGGATTCTTTCTTCTGTCTCTGATGGAGGAGACAACAAGAGACGTGGGTTTGATTCCTGGGCCAGGAAGATCCCCTGGAGTATGGAATGGTAACCCACTCCAGTATTCTTGCAGGGACAATCCCATGGACAGAGGAACCTGGCAGGCTACAGTATACGGGGCCACAAAGCGTCAGACATGACTGAGCAACTGAGCACACGTCTTTCAGTTCTTTTTGCTTTGGGGATTTCAGCTCTTACCTCTAATCGAAGAAACAGGAAAGAAAGAGAAAGAGAAAATATTTACTTGGTACTTGAAGCTTTCTAAGCATCTAGAATTAGAAAACAAAAATCTTTCCTTCAGGGATTTCATAATCTAATGGAGACAGAGAGAAAAAAATAAGATAATGGCTCTATAGATGGTAGATGCTAGTGGAGGTATACACAGGGTAATAGCTGGGGTGTGGAGAGGCAACTGTGAAAGTTTTCAGAGGAGGGACAGCTGCCCTGAATACAGAAATCTGAATATGGATGATTAGAGTGAAGGAATCTGACCCTCTTTAAGACTGAATTTGTGACTTCTCTGTATTTATCCAACTCTGACAACTCTAACACCAACCCATTACTACCCATTTCCTTAATGCTTCCTGGACTAGATCAAAGCTTTTGGAGGTCAAGGTTGGGCCTTGTTCTTCATAGTGTCTTCAGCATCTGAGCAGTGCCTGGCACTTGATAGGCTCCAATAATGTTTACTGAGGGATAAAAAGGGCTACTCCTACTTTACCACCAATAAATGAGTCTCGGCAATTGGAGATTAATTTATTCATGACCAAACACTGAGTATTGAGAGATGTGGACCTTTAAACAGAGGCCTTTGCCTCTGGATCACAATGCGAGTTCTTCACCTTCTTTTGCTTCAGTTTATGTAATAATATGACACCTCAGGTCCTACCTTCACTCCCAAGCTTCAGTTTCATGCCTTTTGTCCTTTTTCACATTCTCTCTGGATGCACTATCTCAAACACAGGATGGCCAAAATAGAACTCATCTTTTTATAGGACGGAGATGATTCTATGATATCAATATATGTGATATCAATACCCATTTTCCTTTGTTCTTAAACTCTAGTATGTGGTGGTGGTGGTTTAGTTGCTAAGCTGTGTCTGACTCTTGCAACCCCATGGACTACAGCCTGCCAGGCTCCTCTGTCCATGGGATTCTCCAGGCAAGCGTATTAGGGAGTTAATTAAAAAAGCAAACAAACAAACAAACAAACAAAAACCCCAGAATGCAGGGGTAACTTAGCTGACAGAATGTGACAATTTTGGCACATAGTTTTCCCATGCCATGACAATTAACCCTCAGTATTTGTCAAAACTTACTTTAGGGCAGCACCATTCAACAAATATTAAATATGGGCCACAAACGTAAACCTCACATGCTATTTTACATTTTCCCATAGCCATACTGAAGAAAGTAAAAAGAAAAAGAAAAAAAATTTTATCAATAACTCAATAGCCACATAGTGACTCATATAGACCAATATAGTTCTAGACACTCTTCACAAGGATTTTATAAACTACAAAATAGCATTATATTTCCAAGTCTTCTCCAATCATTTGCATTCTCCTTTCAATTCAATACCTTATTGCTCAGATCCAACCGATTGGAAGGCAGATGGTGGTCCCAGGGGACCTCAGCAGCAATACTGAGGAGAGAAGCTATCAGGAAAAGAGATCGGTGCTGCAATTCTAGCTTTTTTTTATTGATGCATTTTTGATCTGAAAAACCCCAAATGTATTTGACAGATATGTTTACAGAGGTGATATGTTTACACAAGTAATATGTTTACAAGAGTCCTGTGGCTTTCAGATCTCCAGTCTAAGACCATGAGAATATTTATATAGTTCAAGGGAAAAGAAGTCATAATAAAGCATTTGACCATCAAAGTCAATTGCTTGGAGTAGATAGTAATGTTAGGGGAAGTTTAAATGTTCTCTACTTACTTCACATTCACTGCTTCTTCCATGTAACTATATATGGTTATTAACACAGGTCCTAATGTGGATCACAATAAACTGGAAAATTCTGGAAGAGATGGGAATACCAGACCACCTGACTTGCCTCTTCAGAAGCCTATATGCAGGTCAGGAAGCAACAGTTAGAACTGGGCATGGACCAACAGACTGGTTCCAAATAGGAAAAGGAGTACGTCAAGGCTGTATATTGTCACCCTGCTTATTTAACTTCTATGCAGAGTACATCATGAGAAACACTGGGCTGGAAGAAGCACAAGCTGGAATCAAGATTGCTGGGGGAAATATCAATAACCTCAGATATGCAGATGACACCACCCTTATGGCAGAAATTGAAGAGGAACTAAAAAGCCTCTTGATGAAAGTGAAAGAGGAGAGTGAAAAAGTTGGCTTAAGGCTCAACATTCAGAAAACTAAGATCATGGCATCTGGCCCCATCGCTTCATGGGAAATGATGGGGAAACAGTGGAAACAGTGTCAGACTTTATTTTTTTGGGCTCCAAACTCACTGCAGATTGTGATTGCAGCCATGAAATTAAAAGATGCTTGTTCCTTGGAAGGGAAGTTATGACCAACCTAGATAGCACGTTGAAAAGCAGAGATATTACTTTGCCAACTAAAGTCCATCTAGTCAAGGCTATGGTTTTTCCAGTAGTCATGTATGGCTGTGAGAGTTGGACTGTGAAGAAAGCTGAGCGCCGAAGAATTGATGCTTTTGAACTGTGGTGTTGGAGAAGACTCTTGAGAGTCCCTTGGACTGCAAGGAGATCCAACCAGTCCATTCTAAAGGAGATCAGTCCTGGGTGTTCATTGGAAGGATTGATGCTAAAGCTGAAACTCTAATACTTTGGCCACCTCATGTGAAGATTTGACTCACTGGAAAAGACTCTGATTCTGGGAGGGATTGAGGGCAGGAGGAGAAGGGGACAACAGAGGATGAGATGGCTGGATGGCATCACTGATTCCATGGATGTGAGTTTGGGTGAACTCAGGGAGTTGGTGATGGACAGGGAGGCTGGGAGTACTGCAATTCATGAGGTTGCAAAGAGTCAGACATGACTGAGCGACTAAACTGAACTGAACTGAACTGAATGCAATATTTATTAACACCTACTTCCCTGGTGGCTCAGATGGTAAAGCATCTGTCTGCAATGCAGGAGACCCGCATTCAGTCCCTGGGTTGGGACGATCCCCTGGAGAAGGAAATGGCAGCCCACTCCAGTACTCTTGCCTGGAAAATCCCATGGATGGTGGAGCCTGGTAGGCTACCATCCATGGGATCGCAAAGAGTCGGACATGACTGAGTGACTTCACTTTCACTTTCCTTGTCCTTAAGGTCTTTCCTGTATCTTAAATCCAGAAAACATAATACTTCTGAGTTTTTTCTTCTCCTCTAACATGATGCCAAATTCTGCAAATTCTTTATTCATAGATTTGCTTACATCCTCTTTCTTCTGTTTTATGCTTAATGCTGCTTTGTGGCTTTATTAAATTTATTGCTTCACAGTTTGACCAATGCAATGATCTCCAAAATGACTTTGGTATCTCAAGATAATTTTCTGCTTCACATCCCCTTTAACATGACATCAATTTTTCTAAGCAACTACTTTTGAGAACATATCCCTTCCTCAAATTGGTCTTTACCTAATGGAAACAAAAACTAAAACTTCTGATCTCTTTACTTTATAAATAAAGACATTTAGACTGATTAACAGTAAGTCACTTATCCAGAGCAAAATAACTGAAAAATGGAAGAGCTGGATTTAAACCCAGGCTTCCTGATTGTTAGTCTTGTATGCTTTCTACTACGCATCCTGCTTGTAGCATAATGTCCAAGCTCTTTCATCTTTATTCCAGGCTTTGCCCCATTTAAATCCTATCTATCATGCCAATCTCCAATCTAACTTGCATACCTAAACCTGACAACACATTATTCCTCAAAAAGCCATTCATCCAGCCAGTGTAAAAATGTTTATTGGGCATGTCATGTGTAAGTCATTCTGTTAGATGCCTAAAGGGACCAATCTTCACTGGCTGTGTGGGAGATAAAGCTGGCAAAGTGGGTGAAGGCCCAAAGCACTGACAACGTTGAAAGTCAGGCTACAAGCTCAAGATTTAATTCATTAAACAGGGTAGTACAACAGGCAGCTTTTGATTAAGAATGTGAGAGGACAAACCTGGCAGAGTATGCAGAACATATTAAAGTCAGCAGAGCTTGGAGTAGTCCTGAGACTGCAAAGTGGCAACTCATGGAGAGAGTAAAGCTTAGAGGTGGTTTTTGTTTGGCTCACAGGTTGTCTCTCTGTGTGTATGTTCAAATATAACCAGTTGCTACTGTTTAAAAACTAGACGTTTACATAAAAATCAATATTTAAAATTCTCTTGAAAAATTACATAATCTGGTTGTGTTCTTACATGGCAAGAATCAGAATGTGTCAATGGGAAGCTGACTAATTTAGACAGGGCATGCTTTTACTGTCTGGATTCTACCCTGTATGTTACCTGTTTGAAATTTTAGGCATTGAGACTGAGATTAATCCTCTAGAAATAGGACTCTTAGTAGTAAGGACCAAGGGAGAGAGCAGCATCAGAAATACCAATGATGGTTTGAGTCACGAAAAAGTGAGAGAGTACTGATATGATCTGCATATGCTTGCAGTACCCGTTAAGGCTCACCTTGGGCACACTTCCATATACTGGCTTCCATATACAGTATGTCTTCTCTCTGTGAGCATCCCTATGCCCACCACTTCTGTCTACATTGCTTTCCAATGATCTGTTTATATATAATCTCTTTCTAGATGCTTCAAAAATAGTGTCCCCTTTGGCAACCCCATCTAAAAGAAAAATTAGCTTAAAAAAGTTAGAAATAAATGGGCACTTAACGTACAAGAGATAATACATTTGATATATTAAAAGAAATTTTAGGAAAATATTTGTGGGAAAACAGTTTTAGGAAAGAAGAAATCTTACTGACCAAGACTTGCAAAGTAGAGTCACATAAAGAGAGAGTCTTAACTACTTGGGATTCCCAGGTGGCACAATGGTAAAGAATCCACCTGCTAATGCGGGAGATGCAGGTTTGATCCCTGGGTTGGGACGATCTCCTGGAGTAGGAAACAGCAACCCACTCCAGCAGAGCTGGACACGACAGAGCATGCACTTAACTGCTTTAAGTAAACTGTCATTTTAAGGCAAAAACATTCTAAACAAAATTTTAAAACTTACATGATTGAAGATAAAATGTTTTCGTGGCACATCTGACAAACAGTGACTCCTTGAAGATATAAGGATACCTCAAATTGATAAGAAAAATGGTATATTATACAACATATATATCTTTAAACACTGAAATACCAACTTATAGATAAAACTCAACTAATCAATCAACATGAAAGGTTGCTCAATTTTATGGGTGGCCAGACAAAAGCAAAGTAAAACAACTATAAAATATCACCTTATGATCCAGCAATCCCCCTGCTGGGCATACACACCGAGGAAACCAGAATTGAAAGAGACACATGTCCCCAATGTTCATTGCAGCACTGTTTATAATAGCCAGGACATGGAAACAACCTAGATGTCCATCAGCAGATGAATGGATAAGAAAGCTGTGGTACATATACACAATGGAGTATTACTCAGCCATTAAAAAGAATACATTTGAATCAGTTCTAATGAGATGGATGAAACTGGAGCTGATTATACAGAGTGAAGTAAGCCAGAAAGAAAAACACCAATACAGCATACTAACACATATATATGGAATTTAGAAAGATGGTAATGATAACCCTGTATGCGAGACAGCAAAAGAAACACAGATGTATAGAACGGACTTTTGGACTCTGAGGGAGAGGGAGAGGGTGGGATGATGTGGGAGAATGGCATTGAAATATGTATACTATCATGTAAGAAACGAATCGCCAGTCTATGTTCGATGCAGGATACAGGATGCTTGGGGCTGGTGCACGGAGATGATCCAGAGAGATGATGTGGGGTGGGAGGGGGGTTCAGGATTGGGAACTCATGTACACTCGTGGCGGATTCATGTCAATGTATGGCAAAACCAATACAGTATTGTAAAGTAAAATAAAGTAAAAAAAAAATCACCTTTTGCTTTTCAAATTGCAAAAATTAAAAAAAAATAGCATGGAAGTGCTGATTAAGATACAGGGAAATGGCACTTTCATATGTTGTTGATAGGAAAATAAGCTTTTACAAAATAATATCGAACAGTGTGTTAAATTAAGAATGAATGCACCTTTTGACCTAGTAATTTCACATTTTATAACCTATCCTATAAAAATAACACTACCAGTGCATAAAGATATGTGTCCAAGGATGTTTACTACAGCTTTATATGAAATGATAAAGCACTGAAAACAACTTGAATGTCCATTGACAGAATGGTAGAATAAATTATGGTTATGTAGCAGAGTATAAAATATGAGATGGGAAATGTTAAAGACAATAGATAAATTATAGATAGAGTGATGTAATTACAAAAACAAATGGTGAACTCCAGTTTGTGGGATAATAAGTAAAATACAGAAAACATGGAGGAAAGCAGAGGAAGATGAAGGAGATATGCCAGCTTGTTTAGGCAGGAGTGGGAAAGATTGGTGGAGTGGAGGGAGATTATGTAAACTCTATGGGTCTCTGTATCTGTTTACTTGTTACAAGCAGGTACTCTTTTGTAATTAAAAAAAAATTTGAGAAAATCTAAAATATTTCAGTTTATACCCAGATAGAGACCCCATCAAAAAGCATAGATGGGAGTAGGAGGTTGGTGTTAGCAGTTGTAAGCTTCTGTGTATAGAATGAATAAACAACAAGGTCCTATTGCATAGCACAGAGAACTATGTTCAATATCCTGTGATAAACCATAATGGAAAAGAATATTTTAAAATGTATATATATATATATATATATAATTAAATCACTTTGCTGAACAGCAGTAATTAACACAACATTGTAAATCAACTATACCTCAATTTTAGAAAAGCAACATGTGTCTGTTTAAACAGAAGAAATGCCTTCTCAGGTTTACTGACTTTGCTAAGCCTGTTAGTCATCTTTCATAGAGTGTCTTTCTCTCCAAATTACCAAACTTTATTAAAAATACACATGTGCAGAGATGGCAAACCACCTGAGTGTGACCACTCCTCCTTGTCATGCTCCTAGCAGATGTGGCTGACCATACCACCTATCCCCATGGATGCTGCTGGAATCTTAGAGTGCTTCCCAACACTGGTCTAGAGACTGTTACTACCAGTCAGTCAGAATAGAAGGCAAAATGATACCATCTTCCATTCCTGGTATAGTCAAAAGAGCATGTATATGGGCTTGAATCACATATTCATCATTTTAGAACCTGAAACAGTTTAATAAGCCTATCAGAGCTTCAGTTTCTGATAAAATCGGTCATTATCTTCTTGATAGTTTTTTTTACGAAGAGTAGGTGAAATCCTAGCCTGGCTACAAGGGCCCTTGATTATCTCTCTACATTTGCTTATATCTAGTTAAAACTTTTCACTTAAAATGCTCATCATTGCTACTTTGTTCTTATTTATGCTTGGTCCTTGCATTTGGATATGTTGCTGAGGGGAATACATTGATTCAGCTGAATCTGGAAAACAATAACTCATTTTCTGTCCATTATATCCATCACTTCTAGAGAAAAGGCACAAGAAGTAGCTCTAGGGGTGAGTCTGCTTTCCCAAAATCTACTGTCCTGAGTCAGTTTCACCCGTTGTCATGCGGTTTCCCTTTTTTGGTAAATTATCACTCAGACTCTATTTTCATATTTATTTTGAGACTTCTTAGCAGATTTAAAATTCTTTAACTCTTCCTTTTTTTTTTTTTTTTTTGGCCTGTACTGTATGTATAAAGATTTTGGCAACTGCCTAAAATATGCCATGTGGTCTGAGTTCCATGGAGCATACTCTAATAGAGTTAATCAGGGACATGAACCAGTCCAGAACAGAGCTGAGAAAATGTCAGGGTCTCACCCATCTACCCATCCATTCATCAACCATTTATTGAAGGCAAACTCTGTTCTAGACCCCAGAATAGATGCTGAGGATTTAAGAGTCAATGAAACTGACAAGCCCTCTTCTCTCATGGATGTTTTAGTGAAAGAAGATTGGCCAATAGCTGACATTAAATAAATAGATAAGTGATGTGATTTTAAGTATTACTAAGTACTATGAGGAAAAGTAGAGAGGGTTTGAAAATGAGAAGATTGTCTTGAAGCCAAGAGGTGAAAATGCTTGAATGTAGTGGTTAAATAAGAAATCTAGAAAATAGGAAGTCAGCAAGATTGGAGAAGTAGTCAGATCACAGGTGATTGAAGATAACAATGTGGCCAGCAGAAAACACAAAATGGGCCAGATATATAGAGGGTGCTTACCCTCTGTCTCTCATTTAGCTTCTGAGAAGGAATTTCTCTCAGAATGTGAGCCAATAGGTTGGTGGATGTGTCTAAACTGAATGCATCTAAGGAAAGCTTACAGGAATAGTAAGAAGGATTTTCTTTCTAAATTGTATCTAACATAACATACTAGGAAGGTTTTCATAATTTCCTTAATTTCCAAGAAGCTACTAGATCAAAGGTCAAGTATGATTATTGCACAAAAGTTTAAAAAAAGCTCCCTTCCTCTGAGGGTATCAGAATGAAGCTCCTTATAAATTATTACAGATTACAGACTTCAGCACAATACTTAGGCATGTGATTAAACTACAGAAACAAATTAGATGCAATTAAACATTTTCAACTCTCCCATATACCTGAAACCAAAGCTGTGGAAAAAGGGTGTATCTCAGGTAATTAATTGCCAAAAAATGTTTAATAACTTCTCCTCTGCTACATTTAACATGAGGTGTGAATGCTTCGTTTTCAACTTAGTCACCACATTCCCTGGAGTCATGGGCATGTTTCTGCGGCCCACTAAAGGAAAAACCCCAGAGCACAGCTTATTTAATTTGCAACTCTTGCCATACTACTTCACACCTGAATTCTTTATCCTTTGGGCACATGGTTATAGAACCACAATGCTCTGTAGTAACATCCACTTTATAGGCAGAACTTTCATCTACCCACAGTTTCTTCTTTCTTTTTTTCCTGTAAAAGCATTTGGCTGACTGTCTCAAAATGATAGCAATCAGACTTCTCTCTTTGTAGCCTGACAAGTCAAGGACCCTGCTGAATTCAAGAAAGAGATGGCTTATGCATCATTTTGTTCTAATAACAGAGTGGAAACTCCTTTAATGTTAAGATTCTCTAGGTAAAAACACTGTATTAAAAGTATTGACTCCCCTTGTTAGTTGTTTGGCCTGAGGCAACCCAGCCCTGGAGTCTGCAGGCTCTGATAGGGTAATGGTGACCTCCAGGAGGGCTTACGCCACGGGGCCCCTCCCAGGACTGCAGCTGCCAGTGCCCCCCACCACCACCCCACCCACAGCCCTGTGGCAAGCCACTGCTGACCCACACCTCTGCAGGAGACCCTTCAACAGTCACAAGAGAAGATGAATGCATGTCCTACTCGGCCATGTTGAAACAATCTTGGCATTGGGATTATTTAAAAGCTTCCCAGGAAATGGGAATGTGGATCAAGGATTGAGGAACAGAGTTTGCACTGACTGAATAAAACAAGTAAGAAAACTTCCTTAGTGGATGAGTCTTTCACATGGGAGGGAGTAAAGAGTTCAATAACCTGCACACAAAAATGCGGCTTGGAAAAATGTCTTAGGTTCCAGTTAAGGGCTTCCCGGACAGCTCAGTGGTAAAGAAACTGCCTGCCAATGCAGGAAAACATCAGAGACATGGATTTGATCCCTGGATTGGGGATCCCCTGGAGAAGGAAATGACAAGCCACTCTAGTATTCTTGCCTGGGAAATTCCATGGACAGAGGAGTCTGGCTGGCTGCAGTCCATGGGGTCGCAAAGAGTCAGACACGACCAAGCATGCATGCCTCAACAGCTTGGGCTCCAGTGAAGCTCTGCCCTATGAAGCCTGTAAATTCTCTTCTCTCTGTCCAGCCTCTACCCAATCTGCTGTCCATAAAACTTCATTAGCATTCCCAGAAAAAAAAAGGGTATTGACACTTAAAAATTGTAGGTGCCTGACATCTTACAAAGTAATACTGTGGGCCAGCTTTCTCTCCAAGGCCCATTCCAGCTTTTGAACATATTTAGAACAGGAGGCATTGAGAGAAAGTTTATCTTAAAAAAAAAAAAATCCAAATATGTAACAGACGGGATGGTGGGTAAATGTCAATTATAGTTGCCAGAATTTGCAAAGGCAGATCTCCTTGGCTTTGAATTTAGCTAGATGACGACGGAAATGGGTTACTGGTGTTTAAGGGAGGATTTGCAGAGGCGGTTGGGTTAGGTCTGAAGATTCTTTTGGTGAAGAGCTAACATGTCCAATTTCTGACAGAAAGGGAATTAATACCAGCTTCAAAGGTGGGCAGAACCATTTAAAATCGAGATTTCCAAACCTTAACTAAAAAAAAAAAAATGCCTTAAAACTATCAAAAAGAAGAGATGAATTTTATTTTGTGCTTAAATATAAATTGAATTTCCTCACCCTGGTTTCCATTTGGGTAACTCTGGCAGCTATTTTTTAATCTAGCTGACTTGAAAAATGTAACAAATACAGTCAGATTATATATACTTTACCTTGGCACAGCTGATCAAAAAGTGAAAAATTCAGGTCCTCTGCTGATGTTTTGTTTTCTACTCCATTTACCAATTTTTCTAGCTTTTCATTTGACCCACCCGCTGTTGCCCTACTCAGCACTCACTGCCTCTGAGCCCCTCTCCTCTGTTCCAACACAAATTCTCAAAAGAGACACAGATTTATCATTTGGTTCAGTCTCACAATTACCCTCAGGATCATTCTGTATTTTTCTGGTCTTGATCAGGGATTTATTTTTGCATTTGAAAATATTTCAGCAGTGAAAAAAATCTTCCACAGTCTTGACATACTATATCCCCTCTCTCTTTCCTCTAAGACATAATCTGGGAAAGCTCAAGAGAAGCCATCTCTACTCTGAGGATTGAAATTGACGTCCATTTCCTAGAGCAGGAAGGGGTTTCTCTTAGATTTTGTATATTAGGTTTTGTGAGGAAAAGTGAGTTCTATCAGCTGGCATTTAAAAGCTCAGTGATGTGTATGTGAAAAGAGACATTCACGAAAGCTATTTTGAGGGTTCTCCCTCAATACAGTTTTAGAATTTGTAGTTTTAAGTTACAGACCACCAGGCAGGTATTCTTGCCTGGGAAATCCCATGGACAGAAGAGCCTGGGGGGCTACAGTCCATAGCATTGCAGAGAGTTCAACAGGACTGAGAGACTAAGCACACTGTAGCACACACAGGCAGTCACCCTTAATTACTTCTTGCTTGAGCAGGCTCACTCCTCTGTCCACAGAATTCTCCACTGGAATGGGTTGCCATTTCTTTCTCTAGGGGATCTTCCTAATTCAGGGATCGAACCTGGGTCTCCTGCACTGCAGGCAGATTCTTTGCAGCCTAAGCCACCAGGGAAGCCCCCACTGGGAGTTCAGTTCAGTCACTCAGTCGTATCTGACTCTTTGCAACCCCATGAATCGCAGCACGCCAGGCCTGCCTGTCTATCACCAACCCCGGAGTTCACTCAGACTCACGACCATCGAGTTGGTGATGCCATCCACCAATCTCATCCTCTGTTGTCCCCTTTTCCTCCTGCCCCTGATCCCTCCCAGCATCAGGGTCTTTTCCAATGAGTCAATTTTTCTTATGAGGTGGCCAAAGTATTGGAGTTTCAGCTTCAACATCAGTCCTTCCAAAGAACACCCAGGACTGATCTCCTTTAGGATGGACTGTTTGGATCTCCTTGCAGTCCAAGGGACTCTCAAGAGTCTTCTCTAACACCACAGTTCAAAAGCATCAATTCTTCAGTGCTCAGCTTTCTTCACATTCCAACTCTCACATCCATACATGACCACTGGAAAAACCATAGCCTTGACTAGACAGACTTTTTTGGGAAAGTAATGTCTCTGCTTTTGAATACGCTATCTAGGTTGGTCATAACTTTTCTTCCAAGGAGTAAACGTCTTTTAATTTCATGGCTGCAGTCACCATCTGCAGTGATTTTGGAGCCCCCCAAAATAAAGTCTGACACTGTTTCCACTGTTTCCCCATCTATTTCCCATGAAGTGATGGGACCAGATGCCATGATCTTCGTTTTCTGAATGTTGAGCTTTAAGTCAACTTTTTCGCTCTCCTCTTTCACTTTCATCAAAAGGCTTTTTAGCTCCTCTTCACTTTCTGCCATAAGGGTGGTGTCATCTGCATATCTGAGGTGATTGATATTTCTCCTCACAATCTTGATTCCAGCTTGTGTTTCTTCCAGTCCAGCGTTTCTCATGATGTACTCTGCATAGAAGTTAAATAAGCAGGGTGACAACATACAGCTTTGACGTACTCCTTTTCCTATTTGGAACCAGTCTGTTGTTCCATGTCCAGTTCTAACTATTGCTTCCTGACCTGCATACAGATTTCTCAAGAGGCAGGTCATGTGGTCTGATGTTCCCATCTCTTTCAGAATTTTCCACAGTTTATTGATCCCCAAATCCTAACTGGTATAAAAATTACCTAAGAATTTTATTAAAAGTGTAGGATTCTTGCCCCACTCCCAGAAATTTGGATTCTGTTGGTCTGGAATAAGGCAAAAAATTTATAATACAAACAGATTTTTTTTAAAATCCCTTGGTGACTAATGCTTTGTAAAGTCAGGTTGAGGAGGCCATTGCTCTTGTCATACTACCAGCTTGTTTTGGAACTGAACCATGACATTCTCCTCATTAGCACCACACACTGGATACCGCAGCTAACTGGTTCTGTTTGGGAATATATAACCTTGTTTCTGATCTTGCTAGAGGGTATCCATGTGAGAAGATAACCCTTAGTGCTATTTGCTGGCATGGCTCAGTAGGTGATCTCAGTACTGTCGTTTTTTTCCTATTATACAATTTCAAACAGTGTTTTAACCTTCAAGACAGCATCTACATTTGAGTGGAGATAAATGGGAAACCTAGATAGCAAAAAATATCTTTCCCAGTAAGAATGGCTTTACACAGTTTAATGACTCTCAAAAAATCCTTATTTAAACCTTTTTATCCAAACAGAAGTTACACATGTTTTAATGATTTACCGCAACTTTTAGAAAGAAATGTCCTTATTATCTTTTTAATATTTTCCAGTAGGTTAATATGAGAGATAATAGATCTTAGATAAAGACTGTGCACAGTATGTGCGTGTGCGTGTGTGTGTGTAAATAAAGTCATTAAGCTCTGATTGTTCATTTTTTCTCAAAGGCAGGCAGACCTATTCCAACTGCGAGGTCATCTCATTGTTTGTGATGATACATCTTTTATACCAGGCTCCTTTGTGCACCTTTTATGACTATTATCAATAGAGAAAATCAAAGACTAAAGGAGTCACTTTGTATCAAGGTGAGACTTTAAAAGGATAGCAGGTCAAGAAAAAAATCCTTAAAACTCTATCCCTTGAAGAGGGCAAAGGATTTTAATGGGCTAGTTGACTTACCTAAGTCTACCTGGAACACATTAACCAAAGTAGTTTACTGAGTAATCTCTCTCAAGCAAGGGCATAGCAGAAATTCTGAATAGAATTTGGGAGTTCAGGAAAGCTCTGTGCTCAGTGAAGCTGAGCCAGGCCCCAGGCTCCAGATGGAAGAAAAGCACACTGATTAGAATCAGTGCCAAAAGAGATAAGGAAATGTTCCTGAGTTCTGTGCTGCTGAGTTCTGGGTCACTGGTTTCACAGACTTCAGGGTGCATGAGAGTCCCTTGGGAAGCTTGTTTAAAATGCAGATTCCTGCCCCAATGGGTGGGGTACCAACCATTGAGATCTTTGATTCATTAGGCTTGGAACCAACAAATAATTATTTTAATTAGCTAGCCCTGAGATTTAGATCATACTTTCAGGTATACTGCTCTAGATAATGTATTTGGTAAAAATCAAGTAAGATTTAAAAGTAAATATTTTTCCCATTTGTAAAAGAAATGACATGATTGCTGCAGAAAATATGGAAAGTTCAGAAAAATAGAAGAAAATGACTCTTCAAAAGCCATAATTTGAGCAATCTCTGATGTTTTCTGCTAAGATCTCTCTTCTTTTTTGCAAACTCCAGCAGATTTTCTCCTTGGGCTTCCTCACTTAACACCTCCAGATGGAAGTTACTCTTAGTTTTAGTATATTTAAATGCAAGTATGGATTATGAAAACATTATTTTATGTCTGGTCAAATTAGCATTATAAGGATTCTCCTGTTCCAAAAATTGATTTGAAATGTAGTTATTGCCATCATAACATTCCCTCATACTTCAAATCACTTAGTCACTTCTCATTGTTGTATATTTAGGCTGTTTCAATTTTTACTACTATTGTAAGCGATGCTGTATTATCTATAATAAACATTATTGTACATAAAGCTATGTCTCAAATTATTGTAACATACATTCTAAGAAGTAGATTTATGAGGTGTTTAAATGGTTTAGGCTTCTTACAAAATATAGCAAATGACTTTCCAAAGGATAGTTTAAAATCAATTTTATTGCTACCAATAAAAAAAGAAAATACTCATCTTACCACATCCCCCCCCAACAGTGTTATTTTAATGTTAATTTAATAAAGAAAACTATATCACTTTTCTTTGGTTACTATTCAAATTGAATATTATTTTTCAAATAGTATTGTCTTTTTTTAGGATCACTATAATATCAGTAAAAGTCCTAATGATTCTGTGAAGAATCAAGGTTAAAAATGAATGCCCCATGCAGTTGAAAGAATGTGCAGTTGGGAGTCAGGAGATGAAAGTTATTTCTTTAATGCCAGTTACTAGCTGTTAACCACAGACCAATGACTTAACCTGTCTTTGCCTGAGCAGAATATGGGAATGATTTGTTATTATAGATGCCATGAGGGTTAAATGAGAGAATTGATGCGTAAGTGTTTGGAACAAAAATTAGAAATGACAAAATATAGCTTGATTTTATTTTTGCCTCTTCAATGAGTTGACTACAAAAAAAATCACTGGCCTATTTGGGATAAAATTTGCCAGCCAAATTAATTCTACTATTGCTTACATTTGTTGGTACCAACTACATGCCAGTGACAAATAGTTATTGAAGTAAAAAAAAAACAGTGAGTCAGGATCCCAGAACGTGAGAACTGAGAGTCTAAGAGGTAAGAAAGAGAATAAAAATTAAAAGGCAGATGGACAGACACACATAAGTGTGTGCATATGAATACAATTTAATAAGCATTATCATAAGAATATTAAGCACAAATATTAAATTGTATTCATACATACACACTTGAGCTCCAGTCCATGGAGTCACAAAGAGTCAGACTAAGCAACTAAACAACAACAAAACAACAAATAATAAGAATATGTAAAAATATTGTGGGAAAAAAAGGGAAGGGAAGAGCAAAAATTGGGGGAGGACATCCATAGAATGAACATTTATGCTTGAGGTAAACAGGAATTCACTATGTAAAGAAAGGAGGGGATTGACACCACCAGAATGCGTGGAACAAAATGCCAAAAGGCAATGAGATGTGAGAGACCAAGAAATATAAAAGACTGGTGGTGTTGAAACGCGGTGCATATAGAGTATAGAGACCAAGAAAGCAGAGTCTGGTGGTAAAGGTCTTTGTATGTACTTTTACAGAATATACACCTAACCATATTTTAGGGCTCAAACAAAACCTTGTGCACACCAGGACCCAGGAGAAAGGAGCAGCGACCCCACAAGAGACTGACCAGATTTGCCTGTGAGTGTCCAGAAGTCTCTGGCGGAGGCCTGGGGTGGCAGTGGCCTGCTGCAGGGTTGGGGGCACTGAGTGCAGCAGTGCATGTGCTGGACCTTTAGAAGAAGGTTGCCATTATCTTCACCACCTCGACCATAGTTTGGCCACAGTTCAAACAAGAGGGAGGGGACACAGCTCCGCCCATCAACAGAAAATTGGATTAACGATTTACTGAGCCTGGCCCCATCCATCAGAACAAGACCTGGTTTCTCCCATCAGGAAGCTTCCATAAGTCTCTAATCCTTATCGATCAGAGGGAAGACAAAATGAAAATCACAATCACAGAAAACTAACCAAACTGATCACATAGACCACAGCCTTGTCTAACTCAATGAAACTATGAGCCATGATGTCTGGGGCCACCCAAGATGGATGAGTCATGATGGAGAGTTCTGACACAATGTGATCCACTGGAGAAGGAAATGGCAAACCATTTCAGTATACTTGCCTTGAGAATCCCATGAACAGTATGAAAAGGCAAAAAGATAAGACACTGAAACATGAACTCCCCCAGTGAGTAGGTGCGCAGTATGCTACTAGAGAACAGTGGAGAAAGAATAAAGAGATGGAGCCAAGCAAAAACAACACCCAGTTGTGGATGTGACTGGTGATGGAAGCAAAGTCCAGTGGGGTTAAGAACAATATTGCATGGGAACCTGGACTGTTAGGTCCATGAATCAATGTAAATTGGAAGTGGTCAAACAGGAGATGGCAGGAGTGAACGTCTACAGTTTAGGAATCAGCAAACTAAAATGGACTGGAATGGGTGCATTTAACTCAGATGACCATTATATCTACTACTGTGGGTAAGAATCCCTTAAAAGAAATGGAGTAGCCATCATAGTCAACAAAAGAGTCCTCAATGCAGTACTTGGGTGGAATCTCAAAAATGACAGAATGATCTCTGTTTCTAAGGCAAACCATTCAATATTACAGCAATCCAAGTCTATGCCTCAACCAGTAATGCTGAAGAAGCTGAAGTTGACTGGTTCTATGAAGACCTACAAGACCTTCTAGAACTAACACCAAAAAAAGATATTCTTTTGTAGGAAGTAGGAAGTCAAGAGATACCTGAGTAACAGGCAAATTTGGCCTTGGAGTACAAAATGGAGCAGGGCAAAGGCTGAGACTTTTGCCAAGAGAACGCACTGGTCATAGCAAACAAGCTCTTCCAACAGCACAAGAGAAGACTATACATGGACATCACCAGATGGTCAACACCAAAATCAGATTGATTACATTTTTTGCAGCCAGAGATGGAGAAGCACTATACAGTCATCAAAAATAAGACTGGGAGCTGACTGTGGCTCAGATCATGAACTCCTTATTGCCAAATTCAGACTTAAATTGAAGAAAATAGGGGAAACCACTAGACCATTTAGGTATGACCTAAATCAAATCCCTTATGATTATACAGTGGAAGTGACAAATAGATTCAAGGGATTAGATCTGATAGACAGAGTGCCTGAAGAACTATGGATGGAGGACTGTGAAATTGTATAGGAGGCAGTGATCAAGACCATCCCCAAGGGAAAAAAAAAAGGCAAAATGGTTATCTGAGGAGGCATTACAAATAGCTGTGAAAAGAAGAGAAACTAAAGGCAAAGGAGAAAAGGAAAGATACACTCATTTGAATAGAGTTCCAAAGAATAGCAAGGAGAGATAAGAAAGCCTTCCTCAGTGATCAATGCAAAGAAATAGAGGAAAACAATAGAATGGGAAAGACTAGAGATCTCTTCAAGAAAATTAGAGATACCAAGGGAACATTATATGCAAAGATGGGCACAACAAAGGACAGAAATGGTATGGACCTAAAGAAGCAGAAGATATTAAGAGGAGGTGGCAAGAATACACAGAAGAACTATACAAAAAAGATCCTCATGACCCAGATAACCACCATGGTGTGATCAGTCACCTAGAGAAACAAGACATCCTGGAATGCAAAGTCAAGTGGGCCTTAGGAAGTATCACTATGAACAAAGCTAGTGGAGGTGATGGAATTCCAGTTAAGCTATTTTAAATCCTGAAAGATGACGCTGTGAAAGTGCTGCACTCAATATGCCAGCAAATTTGGACAACTCAGCAGTGGCCACAGGACTGGAAAAGGTCAGTTTTCATTCCAATCCCAAAGAAAGGTAATGCCAAATAATGCTCAAACTATCACACAGTTGTACTCATCTCACATACTAGCAAAGTAATGCTCAAAATTCTCCAAGCCAGGCTTTAACAATACATGAACCATGAACTTCCAGATGTTCAAGCTGGATTTAGAAAAGGCAGTGGAACCAGAGATCAAATTGCGAACATCTGTTGGATCATCAAAAAAGCAGGAGAGTTCCAGAAAAACATCTATATCTGCTTTATGGACTACACCAAAGCCTTTGACTATGTGGCTCACAACAAACTGGAAAATTCTTCAAGAGATGGGAATACCAGACCATCTGATCTGCCTCTTGTGAAATCTGTATGCAGGTCAAGAAGCCACAGTTAGAACCGGACATGGAACAACAGATTGGTTCCAAACTGGGAAAGGAGTATGTCAAGGCTGTATATTGTCACCCTGCTTACTTAACCCATGTGCAGAGTAGATCATGAGAAACACTAGGCTGGAAGTAACACAAGCTGGAATCAAGATTGCCGGGAGAAATATCAGTAACATCAGATATGCAGATGACACCACATTTATGGCAGAAAGTGAAGAACTAAAGAGCCTCTTAATGAAAGTGAAAGTGGAGAGTGAGAAAGCTGGCTTAAAACTCAACATTCAGAAAACTAAGATCATGGCATCCGGTCCCATCACTTCATGGGAAATAGATGGGGAAACAGTGGCAGACTTTACTTTGAGGGTCTCCAAAATCACTGCAGATGGTGACTGCAGCCATGAAATTAAAAGACACTTGCTCCTTGGGAGAAAAGCTATGACCAACTTAGACAGCATACTAAAAGTGGAGTAGTGCCACTTTGCCAACAAAGATCCGTCTAGTCAAAGCTATGGTTTTTCTAGTAGTCATGGATTAATGTGAGAGTTGGACTATAAAGAAAGCTGAGCACCGATGTATTGATGCTTTTAAGTCATGGTGTTGGAGAAAACTCTTGAGAGCCCCTGGACTGCAAAGAGAGCCTCCCAGTCAATCCTAAAGGAAATCAGTCCTGGATATTCATTGGAAGGACCAATGCTGAAGCTAATACTTAGCTTCCTAAGTATTCCAAATACAATACTTAGCTACCTAATGTGAAGAACTGCCTCATTGGAAAAGACTCTGATGCTGGGAAAGATTGAAGGCAGGAGGAGAAGGGGACGCAGAGGATGAGATGGTTGGATGGCATCACCAACTCAATATACATGAGTCTGAATAATTTCCACGAGTTGGTGATGGACAAGGAAGCCTGGCATGCTGCAGTCCGTGGGGTCACAAAGAGTTGGATACAACTGAGGAACTGTGCTGTACTGAATTGATATTTTAATTGGGGCTTCTCTGTTTGCTCACATGGTAAAGAGTCTGCCTGCAATGCAGGAGACCTGGGTTTAATCCCTGGGTCAGGAAGATCTGCTAGAGAAGGGAATAGCTACCCACTTCAGTATTCTTGCTTGGAGAATTCCATAGAAAGAGAAGCCTGGCAGGATACAGTCCATGGGGTTGTAAAGAGTCAGACATGACTAAGTGACTAACATTTGTTATGTATGTATATTTTAACTTAGTATTCATGATTAACACTTCCAATCCCTGTTTCAAAATGGCAAATGTTGGCCAAGACCTATTGCTTTTATATTGTAATTTGTAGGATTTTATCTTTTCAGGTTGGATAGTCAGCATGAACGCTTTGTTAGTGATAGTCTCTGCTTAACTGCAGGAAGTAATTGCTAATAAGCATGGTATCTGTAATTCATTTAACAAATACATACTAAAGTGCTTACTAAGTACAAGGCACTGAATATATGGTGAAATTGCCACCTCTTTATGAAGATTACATTCTAGAGGAGAAAATAGTTCTTGAGCGAGTTAGAAAATGTAAGAAAGAAAGGAATTTTAATAAATTCTATGAAGCAAATAAATAGATTTTGAAAGCCTAAGTAAGCCCTGTGCTGGAGAAGGAAATGGCAACCCACTCCAGTATTCTTGCCTGGAGAATCCCATGGACGGAGAAGCTTTGTGGGCTACAGTCCACTGGCAGCTCAGTGGTACATGAAATGGGCAGGGTTCACATGCTCATGGACCTTCAACTCTTTCTAGTGAGTGAGGAATTAAGAGTTGAAGAGGAAGTAAACTTAGATAAGGAGATAATAGAAGGTTCCTCTACAAAGAGGCTATTTTAGCTAAAGAAATGGAAAATTCAAAAGCAGGAGGAAGAACATTCCAGGTGGTAGAAAGAGCAGATGCAAAGGTTTTGAGGCAGGAAATGGCTTAGCAACTGGAGGAACAGAAAAGAGACCAGCATGGCTCTAATATAGTGAAGGAGACAGAAAGTTTAGCAAGATGAGGTAAGAGATGCTAAAAAGATCACTCCAACTGCCAAGTAGAAAACTGGATTAGAGAAGGGAAAGAGTAGAAGCAAGAGGACAATTTAATTGAGCAGGCTGCGGCTGCTGTCTAATGAGAAATCAGGATGGCTTAGATAGAGTCGGATGAATTTGAATGTATTTTGACACTATTGTGAGACTTGCTGATGAATTAGATATGGGAGTTGAAGGAAAGATAGGTGGCAAGGGCATTTTCTACATTTTTAGACATTTTAGACTAATGGATGCTGATGCCATGTGATGAGATGTTAAAGACTGGGGATAAGAATAGATTTCGAGGGGAAAAAAATCAAGAATACTACTGTGAGATTCATAAAGACGTATATGCAGAAATGTCAATAACCAGTTAGAAACCTGTGTTTTTATTCAGAGGAGAGATTTCTTCTGGACATATACATTTGAGGAAACATTAACTTCATAAACAAGTTTAAACTGTGAAGGAGAAATATAGTATGGCATCCCTTATAGGTGGAATCTAAAAAGAAATGAAATGAGCTTACAAAACAGAAAGAAGAGACTCCCAGACTTTAGAGAAAGAATTTATGGTTGCCGGGGGTGGGGGCAATGGATAGTTATGGTGTTTGCCGTAAAATGTACGCACTGATATATTTAAAATGGATAACCAACAAAGATTTACTGTATAGCGCATGGAGCTCTGCTCAATGTTATGTGGCGGCCTGGATGGGAGGGGAATTTGGGGGAGAATGGATACACGTATATGTATGACTGAGTTCCTTCTCTGTCATATAGCTCACCTGAAACTATCACAACATTGTTAATTGGCTATTCCCCAATATAAAGTAGAAAGTTTAAAAAAATTAAAAAAAAAACAAAACTGTGGATATAGAAGAAGACCTAAAAAGAGGATGAAAAGAGAAGAAAAGAAGACTCATAACAAAGCTCAGAGTTGGACACTGGGAGTTAAAACCAACAATGGGAACTGAGAAAAAATAGGCAGAGCTGTAAGAAGAACAAGAGAGAGGGGCTTGTTACAGAAGCTACAGGGTGCATGTTTTTTTGGTAGGTTGAATGTTTTTCTCTGCATCACAATCCATGCAGTTCATGTGGGGCTGGTTCTCCTTATACCAGGCCCTCCTCACCAACTCCAGGGTGGATATGGCACCAAGTTTGCTCAATTAAAGTTTTACTATGACTTCTGCTGGGGCTTCCCAGATAGCTCACTGGGTAAAGAATCTGCCCGCAATGCAGGAGACACAGGGGATGTAGGTCCGATCCCTGGATTCGGAAAATCCCCTGGAGGAGGAAATGGCAACCCACTCTAGGATTCTTGCCTGAAAAATCCCGTGGACAGAGGAGCCTGGTGGGCTACAGTCCATAGACTTGCAAAGAGTTGCATATGACTGAGAGACTAAGTATTCCTTGGCTATTATATTCTGCCAGTACTCATGGGGGAAGAGGCACTTCCCCCTCTAATTAAGATCAGTAAAGAGAAGGATGATTGAGATAAGTCTAGAACTCCTAATAGCCTTCTTTGTTGCCACATGAGGTGAAACTGCCTGACAAACAAGATAACAGCAGAAATGTAAGCTGAGAGAGAAAAATAAATAGATTTCTGATAATATTGTCTATGCCCTTAAGCTAGCACCATTCCTTGAACTTCCTTGATAAAGAAGCCAATAAATTCCTTTTGTGTTTAAACAAATTGTTTTGAGTTGTGTTCCTATTCCTATCACTCGCAACCAGAAGAGGTGACTATTATAGATGCCTATGAGAGGAAGTGTTTCAAAAAGAGTGAACTAGTCAATTATGTGAAAAGTCATCGAAAGTCGAAAAAGATGAGATGCAGTCATCTGATTTAGCAATGTAGAGTCACTAAGGTGACAGTGCAGTATGCAGACTGGAAGTCTATATGGAGTGGAAAAAAGAAAAATTCGAGGCGGTTAGGTTAGGTAAAGACAGTGAAGGTGGCAACTTGCTGAAAACTTTCTATGAAGCAAAGAAGCAAAGTTCCTGCTGGATTATGGGACCAAAGGAGAAGCAAGGAAAATCTGCTATTTACCTCTGATCATTTATCAAATCTTTATCAAAGGACTCTGGTGCTGGGACTGATTGAGGGCAGGAGGGGACAGAGGATGAGATGGCTGGATGGCATCACCGACTCAGTGGACGTGAGTTTGAGCAAACTCCAGGAGACAGGGAAGCACAGGGAAGCCTGGCGTGCCGCAGTGCATGCGGTCACAGAGCCAAACACAACTTAGTGACTGCACAACTATGTGGTAAGGTATCTTAGACCTAAAAAGATTTTTCAAAATCTACCATTACCATCCCTTGCACTAGGAGTGATGATCGTAGGCTATTTTTTAAATCAATAATTTATTTTAATTGGAGGCTAATTACTTTACAATATGTAGTGGTTTTTGCCATACATTGACATGAATCAGCCATGGGTATACATGTGTCCCCCATCCTGAACCCCCGTCCCACCTCCTTCCCCATCCCATCCCTCAGGGTCATCAGTCATCCCAGTGCACCAGCCCTGAGCACCCTGTCTCATGCATTAAAACTGGACTGGCGATCTGTTTCACACATGGTAATATACACGTTTCAAACCTATTCTCTCAGATCATCCCACCCTCGCCTTCTCCCACAGAGTTCAAAAGTCTGTTCTTTACATCTGTGTCTCTTTTGCTGTCTCGCATATAGGGTCATCATTACCATCTTTCTAAATTCCTTATATATGCATTAATATACTGTATTGGTGCTTTTCTTTCTGACTTACTTCACTCTGTATAATAGGCTCCAGTTTCATCCACTTCATTTCATCCACCTCATCATTGATTCAAATGCATTCTTTTTAATAGCTGAGTAATACTCCATTGTGTATATGTACCACAGCTTTCTTATCCATTCGTCTGCTGATGGACACCTAGGTTGCTTCCATGTCCTGCCTATTGTAGACAGTGCTGTGATGAACAGTGGGGTACACATGTCTCTTTCAATTCTGGTTTCCTTGGTGTGTATGCCCAGCAGTGGGATTGCTGGGTCGTATGGCAGTTCTATTTCCAGTTTTTTAAGGAATCTCCACACTGTTCTCCATAGTGGCTGTATTAGTTTGCATTCCCACCAACAGTGTAAGAGGGTTCCCTTTTCTCTGCACCCTCTCCAGCATTTATTGTTTGTAGATTTTTTGATAGCAGCCATTCTGACCAGCGTGAGATGGTACCTCATTGTGGTTTTGATTTGCATTTCTCTGATAATGAGGGATGTGGAGCATCTTTTCATGTGTTTGTTAGCATGATGGTAGGCTTTTAAATGAAAATAAACATAGCATAAGGGAAGGTGGCAAAGATGCGTTAGAAAAAAAAGATCATGTCATCTGTCTGACTCATCACATTTTGTATTTTTGCAAAATACCACCCCCCAAATTGCCCCAAAATGCTTGGTACACATTGAGGTAGACCTGCTTCTTCCAAGGAAAGAGGAGAATTCGGCTTACTCTGGGATGATACATTTAATGATTTCTAGTTAGTTAGATCATCTTTTACCAAGTCAGTTATCTTTGGTAAGAACTGTAATAAACAGCTATGAAACCTCATTGCAAGAAAAACAAAAAATACTTAGTTCTTATAGTGTGCCAGATACTATGTAAAGAGTGAGACTAAATAAATGAAAACACAGTTTTGGATACCTAAGAAATCAGTATCCAGAATGGGGACAAATATAAGCAGTTCAAAACTTTGATAAGAATCATGATAAAAATAAACACAAGGCTCCACAGGAAATCTTCAAAGGTATATACACCTTAGAGTCTGAATCCTTTCAACAGGAAGTGGAGTTTAGCTGAGTCTAGCATGGTGAGTAGGACTTGGGAAGGTGACTTGTCTCCCTTACTTAGCAGTTTACCTGCTTCTCACAGTATGATCCAGCCAGTGTGCATGCATAGATCTCCACACAGCCACACACAGGAAATGTTTGATTCCAGCTGACTTAGCTATCATTAGCTGCAGACTCCTATCTCTATATAGATATACACAAGTAATAAACTAACATTGGTTAGGAATAGGCAGGACATCAGCTATAGATTCATTTTGTGACAGTATTGTTTACTAGGGCTGTCATGACAAGATGGCTAAAACAACAGAAATTTATTTTCTGAGCGCTGAAAATCCAAGATGAGGTTTCAGAGTTTTGTCTTCTTCTGAGGCCTCTCTGCTTGGCTTGCAGATGCTCACCTTCCTGCTGTGTCCTCACCTGGTCTTTGCATGGTATCTCTTTATGTGTCCAAATGTCCTCTTCTCCTAAGGATGCACGTATGTGTGCTAAGTCACTTCAGTCATGTTGAACTCTGTGCACCCTATGGGTTGCAGCCTACTAGGATCCTCTGTCCGTAGGATTCTCCAGGCAAGAATTCTGGAGTGGGTTGCCATTTCCTTCTCCAGTGGATCTTCCCAACCCACAGCTCAAACGCGTATCTCTTATGTCCTATGTAATTTCTTTTCTCTTATGTTATGGCATTGGCAGGAACATTTTTTTTTTTTTTTTTAACCACTAGCACCACCTGGGAAATCCTCTTACAAGGATACCAAATAGGATTAGGGCCTATCTTAACCAGCTCAATAGGTCTTGAGCAAATCACCTCTTTACCATATTGAGCATTCATCTCTTTAGCATAATCAGCTCTTTAAAAACCTTATCTCCAACACAGTCATATTCTGAGATGCCAGGGTTAGGGCTACAACATAAGAATTTGTGGGGACACAAATTTCAGCCCATAATAGTAACCTTGGAAACTCAACATGGTAATCACGCTTCCTTATGGTAATTCAGTTTCCTTATGTATAGAAAAGAGAAAGAGCAGAGTGCCCTGGATTACGTCTGGATGGATTTCAGAATCGACAGAAGGACTAGTGGGCTGGCGAACACTTCTATTTCCTACTTGCATAAATTGATAGGCATTGGTATTTTCTGGCAAGTGGTAAGGGAGGAGGTTTGTTGCTGTTTGTTTTGGTTTTGAGATTTGTCATTTGAGAACAAGGAAGGAGCTGAAAGTCAGTGTCCCCTTGAATTTGCATGAAGTCCTGGTAGAGGACTGAGTGATTTCTTTGAGATTCTGGGTATAGACAGTCCTCCTTTGAAACTCAAAAGCAAACTTCTATATATCACTGGGGAAAGGGCTATTCTTTTCATTTTTGTAAAGCACATAACATTGCTTTTTCATTTCCATTATGTTTCAATCTATCAAATCAGATTTGCAGGATAATAAACAGCCTCCAGATCTCAGTGGTTCACAAAAACAAACTATTTCTTGCTCAAGTTAGACATCTGCAATTGTGAGAGAGCTGTAGTTGCCCTGGCTCTGCGTGGCTCAGTTCCCTGTGTCTTCCTCTTTCAGTCCCCGTATGGGACACCATTTACAGAGCAGTGAGGGACGAGCAACAAAACTGACGGAGATAGGTGACGTCTCCCATATCTGCTCAGATGCGGCAAACATCTGAGTCTTCTCAAAGGCCATTGGCCACAGCAAGTCTAATAGCTAGGCCTGAAGTCAAAAGGCAGGGAAATGCGTAACAACCATAAGGAAGACAGCAATGAACTGAGATATATAATCCTCTTACAGGGAAAGAGGAGGCGAATATCACAAACAATAATACAACCCACCACATGCTGCTGTTTGCTACTCATTTGAAAAAGCCTGGCCCTCATACACATAGATAAAGTGAATAAACTACGCTGGTTTATCTGGATAAATCATGTTACTGTATTTTTCCCAAAGGCTGATTCACTGCCCCAGTGATTCGCTTTTGCTGTCTTTCAGAGCTATGTGTGTAAGTAATCAGGATTTTCCTAAAAGTAGAAATATCAAGTCAGTATGCCAAGCAGTCATCTTCAGAGCCAAATGATAACATTTACAGTGAAGTTCAAACATAGGCATAGAGGTGGCAGGAGAAATTTTTTGCTAAAATCTGAGTCAAAAGAAGTCAGGATGGCAGCATATGTTTATATGAAAATGGTTTAAGCTGTCTTGGAGTTCAGTATAGAAGACATGTGTGTGCTATTTTAGTTTTTTAAAAGAGAGTTAAAACACTGAATTCAATTTTTAGAGCTTGGTACCATTACATATTTAAATTACATAACTCACAAGCCCTACTTTGTTTTCATGCTCACCATGGGAACTTCTCAGTTGTTCATTCACTGATCATTCATTCATATATTATCAAACATTCATTTAACCCTGAGTTGGCTTAGTATTCAGCATTAGAGAGACAAAGATGAACAATCGTGTCTTCCCAGCTTGGAAGAACTCACAGTCTAATAAGGAACAGAGGCATGTGAAAAAAGAATTACAATATGGAAGACTAGTGCACAAGGTAGCCAGTGAAATGGGAAAAAAAAGTGTTGACTGAACGACTTCACTTTTCACTTTCATGCACTGGAGGAGGAAATGGCAACCCACTCCTGTGTTCTTGCCTGGAGAATCCCAGGGACGGGGGAGCCTGGTGGGCTGCCGTCTATGGGGTCGCACAGAGTTGGACCCAACTGAAGTGACTTAGCAGCAGCAGCAGAGCAGACAGATTTGGGTTCAGATCTCAACAATTGCCAGGTGTGTGACCTCAAGCACTTTACAAAAGTTCTTGCTTATCTCTGAAGATTATTATACCTGCTTTATTGGTTTTCATGAGAATTAGGAATAACATGTATAAAACAACAACTACAGTTTTGGAACATAATACCTGCTCAATAGAGGCAGTGTTATTTATTATATTATGATATTTATTGGATGACTCAAAATAATTCCGTTTGGAGCGAGGATACAGCTGGAAAATTTTTTTCTAAAAAGGTGACAGTTGAGAGGGAAGCGTATTCAAAGGACAAAAATGCTGTATGGGAAGAGGGAAAATGTGTTTGGATGCCTCTGGCCACATAACGCATACAAGTGGGGAGAGGCAAGATGTGAAAGTGTGAACACTGGGTGGGGCAGAGCATGAGGTTTATGCGCCAGAGTGAAAAATGTTGAACTTATGGACTCTTTCCTTATAACTATAGCTGTTTGGCTGTCTTCCACTCGCTTTCTCTACCCTAGGTTGCCACCTGTAACTCGTGACAAATATTTCCAAGGCTTTTACTGTGGTCATTAGAAGATAAGACGTTATTGCCTCCTTCTGCTCCTCCTCCCTGCATTCCTTTCCTCCAGCCCTGACTACCCCCATCCCTCTTCTGGGTTCTTCACTCAACTCTGCCCTGAAAGGTTATGTTACCTCCCACTAGCTTCCTGCTTTGTGAGACATTCCTCATGACTGTTTTGCTTGTCTTGAGGTTTCTATTTCCAGAAGCTAGTTAAGGATCTTTAATGAGCTCATCCTCGAGACCAATTATTTTATTTTGGAAATATAGGCCTTCTTTGAAATTGCTTTACAAAAACATTTTTATGCTTTCCTTTGAAAACTTTTTGCTGTCATTCATCCTATCATTTCTTTCATCACATTCTATTTTGAAATTGCTTGCTTCCATTTTTGAGCATCTTTTTTTCTTCAGCAAAGCATTTCATTTCTCCAGTCCTTTAACATGGGCAGGTGGAACTAGAAATTTCTATGAACATTTCTTGTTTGTAATTCCAACACATTCCCCTAAACTCATTTAAATGCAAAACAGTCAAGGATTGTTCAAACCTTGCCCTCTTCTGACACTGGCAGAGAGAAGAAGTGTCCTCTGAAACTCTGAGATTTCCCCTTATCTTGCAGGAAAGCACAAGAAATGCCCACACCAACGAATCAATATCCTGCAGCTAGAATCAATACATTATTAATATGCAAGAAAATGGCTTTAAAAGCAACTTTGCAAACCTCACTATGGGATAATATTGAGATTGCTTATATTCATCTTCTCTTCCTTTCTCTTGTTTTTTCCCATTTGTATTGCTCAGTCTTCCCCCTCATTTTTCTCTCTTTCTCTTTATATTTTCCTACTGACAATATTACCACTGGTTTGGTTTTCCAATTGTAACTTTTCAACTCTGTGCAATTTCTCTTTATTTTCATTTTTATCATCTGCCTTTTATAATTTCTCCAAGCTTTTTGGAGCCCTCTTAACATTCTTTTAAATATTGTCAACCTAACGTTTCCCCTGAGACAACTTCATGGACCCCTAGGTAGAACATTTGTTCTTTTTGGGGTCAGCTTCATTGAAGTATAATTTACACAAAATAAACTTCAGCAACTTTAAGTGTCTAATTAGATGAGTTTAGCATAGGTAATCACTAGTCAAGATATAAAACATGCCCATCAACCAAGAAACTTGCCTGTTGACCCTCTACAACGAATCCTCTGCCTCCAACCAGTTCTTTCAATCTTTGATCTTGGTTCTATCACTATAATTTTGCTTTTTTGAAAATTTCATATAAATGGAATTATACAGTATATAGGCTTTCATGTCTGTCTTCCTTCGCTTACATAATACTCTTAAGATTAATCTATTTTGTTGCATGTATAGGTAAGTCATGCCTTTTTATGGCTGAGCAATATTAAGTTGTAGCGAAATAGCACAGTTTGCTTATTCATTTACCAGTCGATGGACATTTAGGTTGTTTTGAGTTTGGGGATAATAGGAATAAAGCCATCATGAACATTTGCATACAAGTTTTTGTGTGACCATATGTTTTCACTCCTCATAAATGTAAGAGTGAGATTACTGGGTCATATATCATGTGTTAAGTGTTCGGGGAAATGCGGACTGAAACCACCCACCCTGGCCAGGCACCATAGTAACCATTTGCGTAAGTTATTTTATGACAGGAAGTCTTGGTAAGAAACACAGAACTAACAAGTCACCACCAATCAGAAGAATTTGAGAAAAGTCAAAAGGAGATTCCATGTGTCCCACCACCTCCCAGAATCCTCCTCGATGGAATCCATCTTGGTTGAGTGAGGTATTATGCATCACCAGGAAGGACCCTGAGTTAAAATGATTCATAAGAGACAACCCAGAAACTAGTCCCATCATCATAAAACTCAAGACTGTGAGCCACATGGCAGAGTAGCTCTCCTGAGTTCCCTTACCCTCCTACCCTCTGCCCTGGTACCCCTTCCCAATAAAATCTCTTGCTTTGTCTATATGTGTGTTGCCTCAGACAATTCATTTCTGAGTGTTAGACAACAGCCCACTCTTTCCCCTTCCTGCAACATAAGTGTACCATTTTGCAGTCCCAAGATACACCGTCACCAACATTAGTGTCATGTAAAAGAATTTTAGCCTGATTGCTTACTGATATTGCTTTTATTTTACATATCATTAATGACTATTGAAATGGAACAGATCTCGTGTTTATTCGGCATTCATGTATATCTTTGGCGATGTGAATATTCAAATACGTAGTGTGCTTTACCAGGGTGGTTTGTCTTATAATTGGTTTGTAAGATTTATTTCTATAATTTGGATGCAAATCTTTAATCTGTTATATGTTTGGCTAATATTTTCTCCTAATCTCTGGATTGTCTTTTCATTTTCTTAAAAATGTTCTTTTAAGAGAAAATATTTAATTTGGAGGAAATTTATAAATTTTTCTTTTATGTCTTATCTAAGAAATTTTTGCCAAACCAAAACTCACAAAGATTTTCTCTTCTCTTCTAGTGGTTTTATAGTCTTTGCTCTTACATTTAAGTATTAAACTCTTTATATACACTGGATTTCACTTGCTAAAATTTTTAAAAACTTTTTCCACAGCCATTATGTTGATGAAGGATATTTTAAATATTATCAGCCTAACACCTTGATGAAGTGTTCTATATTTAAAATACCTTCACTGGGTTTTGTTATCAGGATAACACAGCCCTCATAGAGTGACTTGGGAAGTAGCTTTTTCACTTATCTTTTCTGGAAGAACTTTTGTAGTATTGGTATTCTTTAAATCCTTAAATATTTGATAGAATTTACCAATTTTCCAATGAAACCTGGGATTGTTTTTGTCAATGGATTTTTATAGTGTGAATTATTTTTCTTTAATAAATACAAGACTCTTCAGGTTATCTTCTTTGTTTGCTTGTTTGTATACTTAGTATACACAGTTTGCATCTTTTAGGGAACTTGCCCATTTCTTATACATTGTGAAATGCATCAGTATACAGTTTTTCCATATCATTTTAATATTTTTAAAATCTATAGAGATGTCCCTTATCTCATTTTTGATATTGATAATCTATGGCTTTCTCTTTTTTAAAAAAATGATTCTGTCTAGATTTCATCAATTTTATTGAACTTAACAGAAATCCAGCTTTTAATTTCATTATTTTTTTCAATTTTTTTGACTTTTTATTTCATTGACTCTTATCTACAAATGTAAAATGTGAAAAATGTATATTCATGTGATACCTTATCTTCCTTTGTTTTACTTTTATTATGAGTAAGGTTTGGATTTAGTATATTGCTTCTTAGATTTCTAACGATTCTACAATTTAGGTGTTTTTCCTCATTACTTAAGCTGTAATAAAACTTGGAACTTACAGTAATTAAAAAAAACCTTTTATTGGAGGATAATTAATTTACAACATTGCTCTGGCTTCTGCCATACATCAATGCGGGTCAGCCACAGGCATGTGTATGATCCCTCCCTCCCATCGGCCACCCCATCCTACCCCTCCAGGTTCAGAGAGCACGGGGTTAAGCTCGCTGTGTCACACAGCAGACCCCCACTGGCCATCTACCCTGCATGTGGTGATGTGTGTGCTTCCATCTGCTCTGTTTGTCCCTCCCTCTCTCTCTCACCCCGTGTCCACAAGTCTGTTCTCCGTGTCTGCCTCTCTACTGCTGCTTGCAAACAGGTTCGTCAGTACCGTCTTTCTAGAACCCATACACATGTGTTAATACATAATATTTGTCCTTCTCTTTCTGACTTATTTAAGATGCTAATTACTATGGTAAAACAATCCAATAGATTTGACATGAAGGTAGATGTCAGCTATACTCATGAAAAAGACTTTATCAGCAAACTATTACTTTTATCAATTCTGATTAGAATTTTACATTGAGGTTCATAAAGGGTATAAAACCCCAAAACATACTCTGGTGTTGAAAATTTACACTTTTTTTTTTTTTTGGTTCTGAAGGGCTCATTTATTTCAGGGTTGCCTGTTAACTTATTTGTGATAGTGCGGTGGGTCTGATTGACAGGAGCAATAATACGAATTGGAAACTGGGACAGAGATATTTTTCTTAGCTTTACTTTCTTTGGTGGAGAGATTTTTGCAAGTATGAGAATGACAGATATTTGGATCTTCAGGGAATAATGGAAAAGCTGAAAGCTATTATTATCACAGAATAGATTTTGTGTCATTTTTGATTCTCACTACAAAGGAAGATGTGAAAATGTGATTTGCTAATTTTAGTACTTCATAGCCTGAGACAGTCTATGCTTTAAACCCCAGAGAGTTGTTTTTTTTTTTTTTTACATTTTTTAAAAACTTATTTCTGAAGCCTAAGTGATCATCAGATAAAAACCACCCTTTGATTTCATTGGTCTGTTATACCAGATTCTCAGAGAAAAAAGCCACTGACAAAGACTGGGATAGGTTGCTCAACCCAAAATACTATTCAAATTGTTGCTGAGTGAGTTAATTTTATAAAATCAATTTTAAGTTGTGACTGGAGATGAATCTTGGCAATCTTTGATTGACATGTTTTTTTTTTAAAACCCACTTTGCCCTAAAATTAACCTGCTTTAAAATCAATAGCTATGTCTCAATCACTTTTAAATGGTAGGCATAAATTGTTAAAAGATGTTATTTTTTTTAATCATCACATAAAATGTCTTTCCTAGGAATAGTTGTGGGACCGTAATATGCCTTTTACTCCAGCGTCATATAAAGCAATCCTTCCAATAGACATATATCCAAATTGTACACTATTCAGCACGTGTCTGAAGTAACCCTTGGCTTGGGTTGTTTTCTTCTGAAGAGTAGATCCTAGGGAAAATGACAAAGTTTACAGTCTGTTTTCAGAGTCTGGAGACTAGGTCAGTGATGAGTAACCCAAGACTTGCCTAGCAAACTTTAGATTCAAATGTTTATATCATGGAAGACATTGCGATGAAGAACACGATAAAAAAAATCCAAGGAAGTGATTTCAGGATTCTTTTTCTCAGAAACTGTGAATCGTGGGGCATCACGATGTAAGCCAGCAAGTGCCATGCTGAGTTCTACAGAAAGCTGGAGATTCTCTGAGCCCAGCAAAGAGTGAAACAACCATGTAAACACTGCCCCCCCTCCACTGCCGCCCACCCCGGCTATATAGAAATGCAGTGGTCTTTTGAATCCTTCATGCCGTTCTGGGTTTGGAACCTCCCTGGCTCATTGTAGGCAATGCAGAGAAAATCCTACAAACATGAGAGGAAATCCAAGATTGGAAGGGCAGAGGTCCATTTTTGACAGCATAGCATAGAGTAAGCATTTAGTTGCGTGAGTGGAACCAACTAAGCCTAGCCTATCTATGCTGTTGATTGTATTATGAGCTCATGGCAGCCTAGACAATGCACTTTAGTTTACTGAATCCTAGTTTCACCAAATGTGAAATCATAATAATGATAACCCTCTACCTTTAAGGAGATATTTTGAGGCATTAATGATAGGATGTATTTCTAAAAGTGATCCTAAAGGAAATCAACCCTGAATATTCACTGAAAGGACTGATGCTGAAGCTGAGGAAGCTCCAATACTTTGGCCACCTGATGCAAAGAGCCAACTCTTTGGAAAAGACGCTGATGATGGGAAAGATTGAGGGCAGGAGGAGAAAGGGGCAGCAGAGAATGAGATGGTTGGATGGCATCACTGACTCAATGGACATGAATTTGAACAAACTCCGGGAGATAGTGAAAGACAGGGAATCCTGGTGTGCTGTGGTTCACAGGGTCACAAAGAGTCAGACAAGACTTAGTGACTGAACAACAGCAATCTTTCAGATGGGACTCAAAATACTTTTATTTTATAAAAGTAAGTTCAGGGGCCTATAAATTTTATTTTCCTGAGTTGGACTATATATCAAGAATTTTTTTAAAATACAATAATCTCATTTCCAAAAAGTACAATCTCTAGTGATATCATCTTGGATTTTGTACCAACATTTTCTTTTTTCTTTTTTAACATAATTGTGTTTACATGTATATTCTTATTTGTGCCTTCAGTAGCCTTAAGATATAAAATAGGGTGCCTTTTTTCCAAAGATGCAGCAACAGAAAAGACAGAGTAACTAGTGATCATTTTTCAGGTACCTCTGAAAAAGAAATAGTTACAGGCTGTGAAACTGGTCAGGTTCTTGAAGCCCTTTTTGCATTGGCAACCAGCCCTATGTGAGAGGACAATCCTATCAGGGCTGGAAAAGGAGTGGTACTCCTTGGAGTTATGCATCATCTGAAAATATTCCTTGTCTGTCAATTGTGGCAGACCAGTACATTCTGGGGCACACAGGAGCAACCTCAAAATTAACCCTGAGCTGTGCTTACATACGATTTGGTGGTTTATCTCGTGTGTTGTGTTTATCTCATGAATTGTGTCAGTCAATTCAGTTGTGTCTGACTCTCTGCAACACCAGGGGCTGTAGCCCACCAGGCTCCCTGTCTATGAGATTTTCCAGGCAAGAATACTGCAGTGGGTTGCCATGTACCTCCTGTGTCTCCTGCATTGCAGGCAGAATCTTTACCACTGAGCCACTGGAAAGCCCTACTCATCTCATGAAAAGTGAAAGTCCCTCGGTTGAGTCTGACTCTTTGCGATCCCATGGACTATAGCCTGCTCGGTTCCTCTAGCCATGGAATTCTCCAGGCAAGAGTACTGGAGTGGGTTGCCATTTCCTTCTCCAATCTCCCCGCAATCCGGCTGCCTCACTGTAGCTGGAAAGTGTGTGAGTGTGTGTGTATGCTCAGCTGTGTCCAACTCTTTGCAACTCCATGGACTATAGCCTGCCAGCCTCCTCTATCCATCGGAATTTCCAGGCAAGAATATTGGAGTGGGTTGTCATTTCCTTCTCCAGAGGATCTCCCTAACCCAAGGATCGAACCCGCATCTCCTGTGTCTCCTGCATTGGCAGGCATATTCTTTACCACAGCACCACCTGGGAATGATCTTCCTACAACTCACGCTTGATCCTGTTGCCCACTTCTCTCCCTATCCTCCCTCTCCACAAGACTTAAAACCTTTCCTTTTCCTGTTGTCCCCTCAATAATATCCACATTCCCTGACATGGAATAAGAAAGAGCTTTATTACCCAACGCCTGATCAGCCTTGTCTTTTCTCACCCATTATCCTATCAATAAACACACACACCCTGCCCCATGCCACTTTATGCTCCAGCATGCTGAACTATTTTAGGAAAACTTCCTTCCACATGAACACTCACACATTCATGCACTCACCCAGTCCCTTGTTGCTTGGCTAATTCCTGAAGTGAAAGTCGTTCAGTTGTGTCCAACTCTTTGTGATCCCATGGAAGGTAGTCCATGAGATTCTCCAGGCCAGAATACTGGAGGGGGGTAACCATTCCCTTCTCCAGGGTATCTTCCTAATCCAAGGGTCGAATCCAGGTCTCCCTCATTGCAGGGGATTCTTTACCAGCTGAGTCACAAGGGAAGTCCCTTAAATTCCAGCTTCTATGACATTTCCCACAGGAATCCTTTCCTGACTGGCTAGGACGAAGTTAGGTGTCTCACTATATATTTCCATAGTTCATTGTACTTTTCTCCATCATACAGCTCTTGTCCTACTGTATGGAATGTGTCAATTTGCATGCCATCTTCCCCTTGCAATGTAATCTGCCTGGAGACAGGGACAATGTCTTATTTACCACTGTATCCTACAAGCCTAACAGTGTTCCTGGTTGGTCATAAATGCTTAATTTGTATTGAGCAATAGACGGATGGCTGCATGCATCCTTAGCTTTAAGTGGTATCTCTGGAGAACTGTGAGTCTGTTCTTATATGTCAACAAAACCAGGGGTTAATTTTAAATAACTTTATAATGCCCTATAGGTTATACAGAAACTAAATTATGCCTGATTTAAAAAAATATATAATTTCAGGCTTTGGCAATCAAAACCATCCTGATCTTTATTCTTAAGCATTCCAAGATACATCTCATTGAATTGAAAATTAGCAAGGAAAGTTGCAAAACTAAACTAAATATAAAATATGTTTAATGAGAGCTTCACCCCACCCATAATCCCTTCCACAGAATTAAAAGGCCTTATCAGAGATATCAATCATAACTCTAGAATTTTAGAGCTATAGTATTTGGAATTGATTTAGATTAAAGCACTTCATGTTGAAACTGGGTCTTTTCCATTGTGATGGAGTAATCAAACTCTGACAAATACTATTTCCCAGAAAAAAAAAAAGAAAGACTAAGATTTCAATACATTTTCATCAGGACAAATGTGTAAGAACAAAAATCCATGAAATGGTACATGTTTGAGTAGATATTGACAAAAATGAAGAAAACATAGTTTGCTTAGTGAAACTGATGCCACTGCAATGAACTGTATTGTGTAAGAGGATCATAAATTCTCAAGAAAGTGATAGATTATGACATATTTGTCAACATTAGCACACACAAACATATTGTGAGTCAGGAAGCTGTGGTCAAACAAGAGAATATTCTCCGGGAGTACCAACATTATACAGTGGCACAATCAGAAATAAACCAATTTTGGCCTCAATTAGAAAAGAAAACAATCATAGAAGTTTGGCTCAATCTTTAATTTGCTGACTGGGTACTTTAAATTCATGCAGGCACTGTTATCACTACCACTGTGTCCAGGGACCTTTCTTGGGGCAGGTTCTATACATCCAAGTAAGTGCATATAAAGTTTGAGACACACCAACAAATTCTTTAATCAGCAGAATCAGAGAACTTTGGTTGAGGGGTGAGTTGTCTGCTCTAATTACATGACATTATGTTTATTTTATTATTATTTTTAAATTTAAATTTATTTATTTTAATTGGAGGCTAATTACTTTACAATATTGTATTGGTTTTGCCATACATCAACATGAATCTGCCACGGGTGTACACGTGTTTCCCCATCCTGAACCCCCCTCCCACCTCCTTCCCCATACCAACATTATGTTTATTTTAATGTTTCCTAACTACCTGCTTGCTCTTCATGATCTACTTATGAGTATAATTGTCCCAGAGAAGGGCCAAGAAACATGAAATCCCAGGACATCATGGTTTAAACATGACAATCAACTCAGAAGATGATCGAGGTGTTTTTTTCAAAAGGACTCTCTGTACACTGATGAAGAAAGGATAAGAGAAACTCCATAAATGTTATCATGTAGAACCTTTGTTTGACTTCTACTTATAAATATCTTTTAACTGACTTTTGACTATATTTTCCACTAAGACTACAGGATTTATGAAGTGTGTGTGTGTGTGTGTGAGAGAGAGAGTCACTCAGCTGTGTCTGACTCTTTACAGCCCTATGAACTGTAGCCTGCAGGTTCCCCTGTCCGTGGGGTTTTTCCAGCAAGAACACTGGAATGGATGGCCATTTCCTCTTCCAGGGGCTCCTCCTGACCCAGGGATTGAACCCATGTCTCCTGCGTCTCCTGCATTGCAGGCAGATTCCCTACCACTGAGCCACCAAGGAAGCCCTTAAGAAGCATATTACTGGGTATATGAATCCTAGTGTGCTAGGCTGAAAGTGACCCTCAAAGATGTCCATATCCTAATTCTCTTACCCTGCGAATCTTACCTTATATGGGAAGAGGGACTTTGCAGATGGTTTAAATGAAGGATTTTGAGATGAGGAGATTATCCACATGGGTCTGATGAGAGGCAGGAGATTAGAGGGAACAGTAGGGATATGACAACAGATGCAAAAGGTCCGGAACCAAAGGAAGAAGGTGGTCTTTAGTAATTGAAAAAGACAAGAAAATGGATTCTCCTCGAAGGATAGCAGTCCTGCCAACACTTGGATTCTAGACTTCTGACCCAGGACTATTAGAGAATAAATGTTTTGTTTTAAGCCACTAAGTTGGTTTTAATTTGTTTCCACAATAGAGAACCAATACATTCACTTAAGAGATGTAATTTTTAAACTTAACTCCAAAGTTTTACAGCTATTATATTCAAGTGTATACATATACAACCTCCAATGTTCGTAAGTTTGACAACAAAGCTAAGTTATGCAGTTTAGCACAGCTTTTAAATAAAAGTTAAA
Organism: Ovis canadensis; assembly: GCF_042477335.2. Lineage (NCBI taxonomy): Eukaryota > Metazoa > Chordata > Mammalia > Artiodactyla > Bovidae > Ovis > Ovis canadensis. Next base: position 130,907,421 of record NC_091247.1, on the reverse strand, counting down.
AACTAGATGAAGTTGTAACAAGTGAGATATTAGCAAAATTCTGTCTTCTTTATCATTAAATAAAGCTCTCACCAGTTAGGAAAAGTAATAATTTTCCAAATATGCTTAAATATTATGTTCTTCGAATTCCTTAAAAGATATGTGCATATTATTTAATGTCAATAAATTTTATTTTATAATACTGTGCTGCAAATGTTCATATCCAAGGTCTCAGTTCAGTTCAGTCGCTCAGTTGTGTCCGACTCTGCGACCCCATGAATCGCAGCACACCAGGCTTCCCTGTCCATCACCAACTCCTGGAGTTCACTCAGATTCACATCCATCAAGTCAGTGATGCCATCCAGCCATCTCATCCTCTGTTGTCCCTTTCTCCTCCTGCCCCCAATCCCTCCCAGCATCAGTTCAAAAATAGTTCCCATCACTTCTGTACAAATCTTCACGTGGCTTGAGACAAACACAGATCCTGTGAACTATGTGTCTTGAGCTTTAGCACTAAATTCTGTAGGGAGAAACTGGACTTGTCAATTGATCTTGTAGGTGAGAAGAAAATGGTATCACTTATTGTCCTTACAAAATGGAAAAAAACAAACAAACAATAAATTGTATTAGGAAGTATTTTTACAAAGGTTCAGACACTGATTTCTGAAGACACAACTCCAGTCTCCTTTCCTCTGAGTTAGTGCCCCAGTTCCTAGTATTTATTCTATCTCTCAGCTAACTGGATAGTCAGAACTCATGCATCTTTAAACACAGGAACTTCTTGAGTTTTTTTTTCACTGCCTCAGGAACAGCTGCTCCTTGGTGATGTCACGTTTCCTTCCTGACCTTGGGAATACCATTTAAAAGCAACCATTTCCAGGGAGTAAAAAGCATAGCTTCTGAGTCTCAAGTCATGCTACCAAAATAGTCCATTAGACTGTGCTTTTCAGCTTAGTTACGTCATAACGAATCAGTCTCTTCTCCTCTGGACTGTGTTGATGACTGTTCCCTATCTTTTATCAATTTCAGTAGAAACCTGTGGCTGCCAAAGGCATTAGGAGGGGACTAAGGAAATCCTATAGGAGAACAATGACAGGAAATAGCCATTAAGAAGTCTGGAAAAGTTAAGTTAGAAGAAAGTGGGGTTTGGCCTATGGCCACTTTGGAAATAGGGAAAGAATTGCAGGTGGGAATGAATTAGAAAAGTAAACATAAAATTTTAAAAATAAGCAAGGTTGTATGTAAAGTATATTGAAATAAAGGCTAATAAATTTAAAAGATAGAGATTATGGCAGTTTTTTTTTTTTGGGGGGGTACTAAATTGGAATCATTGTAATTGAGGTTCTGATTTTTTAAATGTTTTTAAGACAAGGGTTTCAATGGACCTGAAACCAAGGGATGGCCAGGTTTCTCAGATTTCACTGAACTGGGAAGTGAGTGAAAGGAAAGATTTGTTTTCCTTAAACATCTGTAAGGAAATATGTTGTTAAATATTTATAGGTTTAGAACACAGTCTATAATTACATACCTTAGATAAATAAAAGCAATGTGTTAGGATCTGTTAACTTGGAAAAATGACCTCATTCAGGGAATGATACAATGGAAATTAATTATTACATTTAATTTTTTAAAAAATTCATCACTGATTATTTATCCTCATCTCCGTGTATCAGATGCCCATATCCAAAGTCAGTTAGGGAAACGAGTAATAATGAAAGAAAATCCTCATGAATGACTGGATAAGGCATGTCAGAACAGTTCATGTCTAAATTTATCCTTGGGTTGTAAGAAGCTCTTTCTTGCTTTTGCCTGTTGATTTTGAACAATTTTATTTTTTCGCCAGATTGAAGGTTATATAAAGCAAACCTGTATCTTCATAAAGAATCACTTGAGACAGTAAATCAGAGAGACTGATAACTTCATCGATTTTCAGAGTTGAGAGACACCTTCAAGACAATCTAAAACAACTTACTTACACAGTTAAAAAGCTGAGTCTGAGAGTGCTTAAATAATTTATGAAGTCACACATTACTAAAATAAACAGGTTTCCTGATTCCCAATACAATGCTGCTAGAGAAGACTTACTGGGTCATTAAATCCTTACTTCTACTAATTAATTTTGGATCTAATAGTAAAGCAATATGAGTCAAATGGGCTATCACTTATCATTCTCAAGGATATAGTGAAATAAATGCCTTGTGTTAAGTAGATGACAGCTAACTCTCCAAATGCAGAAAAAGTACTGTGAGAAACCCAATTTGGGGACTGGTAATCATGGCATAGTCAGTGGTCAACTAAGTAGATACTGGGGATGATTCCTTATTACTTGAATTCTATGGGCCTTGGGGCAGCTATTGAAATCTGTCTGATCCTTTGGATCTACCCTTATTTAAATTTCAAACATAAATAACAGGGAAAGAGAAAAGGAGAACCCAGTTTTACATGTTATGTTAAATTGAACTGTCTGCCCCATGCAACACAGCCACCAGCAAGGTTGTTCTTTCAATCTGCAGTGAGACTGAGAAAGCCCCAGAGAACTGCTTGGAGCAGCAGTATTTGATTTCTGCATCCAGAGCCAGAGCATATTCTTAAGTTGTGTCTCCTAGTCTCAGCCCAAACTAAATCTAATAACTGGACCTATGGCTAGCTAAGTTCATGCATTTATTTAAAAATATGTATTGAATGCAACATATTTAATCTTTTAAGTTTCAGTTTCCCATCTAAACTAGGAACCTTGTTTAGGATGGCCTTCAACCTTATTGTGAAGACTAAATGTATCTTTCAGCATAGTGCTTGGTTGATAGAAAGTGCTTAAATATCAGTGATGATGCAGAAGAAGAGAGTGAAGAGGAGAATCACAGCGTTCCATTCCAGATGCTAAAAGGAACATTCTTGACCCTTGACCATAATGTGATCTTTCATAGAGAGAGACTCTTTATCATGGCAGGGAATGTTTTACAAACAAAAAAAGCAGAAGGTTTTGGGATTTACTTAGACAGCTAGGCATGTTGGAGTTGGTTTCACAATAATGGAAGATAAATGGATATTAACTGGGTGAAAGAATAGAATCTAGGGTAGATTTTATTATTAATAATTAATCTGCTTCTAAAAAGGGATTTGAAGTAACATAATAAAAGGATAGGTATGGCATTATGGGTATGGGCTTCCCAGGCGGCACCAACGGTAAAGAACCCACCAGCCAATGCAGGAGACTCAAGAGATACAGGTTCAATCCTTCGGTCGGGAAAATCTCCTGGAGGAGGGCATGGCAACCCACTCCAGTATTCTTGCCTGGAGAATTCCATGGACAGAGGAGCCTGGTGGGCTACAGTCCATGGAGTCACAGACATGACTGAAGTGACTTAGCATGCATGCCCACATAGCTCCATTAAAGCAAGGATTAAAGAATGAAGGCCAAGTGGCATGAGAAGATGCTTAAACCAGAAAGCCTTGGTCAGGGGTGATTACTACGGTAGCACGTTAAGCACTTAAGATCACTGCAGTTAAGATCAAAGCAGTTAAATAATCCTCGCTATAAATAAAATGAAGCATATCAATTTATATTAGATACATTTTCCCCTGGTTTTTCGTTCTGATGGGAATTGTATCATGTAGACAGTGTTCATAATAGTAGTTTTTATTCAGTTCAGTTCAGTCGCTCAGTCGTGTCCAACTCTTTGCGACCCCATGAATCGCAGCACACCAGGCCTCCCTGTCCATCACCAACTCCTGGAGTTCACTCAGACTCACATTCATCGAGTCCGTGATGCCATCCAGCCATCTCATCCTCTGTCGTCCCCTTCTCCTCCTGCCCCCAATCGCTCCCAGCATCAGAGTCTTTTCCAATGAGTCAACTCTTCGCATCAGGTAGCCAAAGTACTGGAGCTTCAGCTTTAGCATCATTCCTTATAAAGAAATCTCAGGGTTGATCTCCTTCAGAATGGACTGGTTGGATCTCCTTGCAGTCCAAGGGACTCTCAAGAGTCTTCTCCAACACCACAGTTCAAACGCATCAATTCTTCGGCTCTCAGCCTTCTTCACAATCCAACTCTCACATCCATACATGACCACAGGAAAAACCACAGCCTTGACTAGACGGACCTTAGTTGGCAAAGTAATGTCTCTGCTTTTGAATATGCTATCTAGGTTGGTCATAACTTTTCTTCCAAGGAGTAAGCGTCTTTTAATTTCATGGCTGCAGTCACCATCTGCAGTGATTTTGGAGCCCCCAAAAATAAAGTCTGACACTGTTTCTACTGTGTCCCCATCTATTTGCCATGAAGTGATGGGACCAGATGCCATGATCTTCATTTTCTGAATGTTGAGCTTCAAGCCAACTTTTTCACTCTCCTCTCTCACTTTCATCAAGAGGCTTTTGACCCAGAGAGATGTTATGGGGAGGGAGGTGGGAGGGGGGTTCATGTTTGGGAATGCATGTAGGAATTAAAGATTTTGAAATTTAAAAATAAAAAACTAAAAGAAGGAAAAAAAAAAAGAGGCTTTTGAGTTCTTCTTCACTTTCTGCCATAAGGGTGGTGTCATCTGCATAGCTGAGGTTATTGATATTTCTCCCGGCAATCTTGATTCTAGCTTGTGTTTCTTCCAGTCCAGCGTTTCTCATGATGTACTCTGCATAGAAGTTAAATAAGCAGGGTGACAATAGACAGCCTTGATGTACTCCTTTTCCTATTTGGAACCAGTCTGTTGTTCCATGTCCAGTTCTAACTATTGCTTCCTGACCTGCATACAGATTTCTCAAGAGGCAGGTTAGGTGGTCTGGTATTCCCATCTCTTTGAGAATTTTCCACAGTTTATTGTGATCCACACAGTCAAAGGCTTTGGCATAGTCAATAAAGCAGAAATAGACGTTTTTTCTGGAATTCTCTTGCTTTTTCCATGATCCAGTGGATGTTGGCAATTTGATCTCTGGTTCCTCTGCCTTTTCTAAAACCAGCTTAAACATCAGGGAGTTCATGGTTCACGTATTGCTGAAGTCTGGCTTGGAGAATTTTAAGCATTACTTTACTAGCATGTGAGATGAGTGCAATTGTGCGGTAGTTTGAACATTCTTTGGCATTGCCTTTCTTTGGAAGTGGAATGAAAACTGACCTTTTCCAGTCCTGTGGCCACTGCTGAGTTTTCCAAACTTGCTGGCATATTGAGTGCAGCACTTTCACAGCATCATCTTTCAGGATTGGAAACAACTCAACTGGAATTCCATCTCCTCTGCCAGCTTTGTTCGTAGTGATGCTTTCTAAGGCCCACTTGACTTCACATTCCAAGATGTCTGGTTCTAGATTGGTGATCACATCATCATGGTTATCTGGGTCGTGAAGATCTTTTTTGTTCAGTTCTTCCATGTATTCTTGCCACCTCTTCTTAATATCTTCTGCTTCTGTTAGGTCCATACCATTTCTGTCCTTTATTGAGCCCATCTTTGCATGAAATGTTCCCTTGGTATTTCTAATTTTCTTGAAGAGATCTCTAGTCTTTCCCATTCTGTTGTTTTCCTCTATTTCTTTGCATTGATCACTGAAGAAGGCTTCCTTATGTCTTCTTGCTATTCTTTGGAACTCTGCATTCAGATGCTTATATCTTTCCTTTTCTCCTTTGCTTTTCACCTCTTCTTTTCACAGCTATTTATAAGGCCTTCCCAGACAGCCATTTTGCTTTTTTTCATTTCTTTTCCATGGGGATGGTCTTGATCCCTGTCTCCTGTACAATGTCATGAACCTCATTCCATAGTTCACCAGGCACTCTATCTATCAGATCTAGACCCTTAAATCTATTTCTCACTTCTACTGTATAATCATAAGGGATTTGATTTAGTTCATACCTGAATGGTCTAGCGGTTTTCCCTGCTTTCTTCAATTTAAGTCTGAATTTGGCAATAAAGAGTTCATGATCTGAGCCACAGTCAGCTCCCGGTCTTGTTTTTATTAGGTGAAGTTATCTCTTTTATAAACCTTCATAAAACTTGAGGACTCAGTGTTTAAATTTTTCATTCTCTGAAGGCATTTCCATAGGGAATAAAAGTGAATGAAGGTGATATGGTCTAGAAAGTGGGCTTTCTGATCATTCAAGAAGAGAGGCTTAGATTGGTAGTTAAGAATAAAACTCATACAGTATAGTCCCTGCTGGACACTTATTGACTAACTCAGATTTTGCTCAAATTAGGAGAGCAATCAACTTAATACAGAAGTCACCATATATTCCAAAAATATAGTTATTATCAATCATTTAAGATGATATATCTGCTTTGGATAAAATGCTTGGCAAGTGTTTGACAAAATTATCTATTTTGTTATAAAAATGAAAGACTCTGACCTGAATCTAATGTAAATGAAAAGGTGACTTTCACAGGTGGGTTGTAGGCACACAGGTAGATCGTAGATAGGTAGGTAGACAGGTCTTGGGTGTGATAGTGGTCTTAAGGAAACATTTCCTAGGAATTGGTCTGGATCTCAAATTCTTAAAGACCCAAAGGTTATTCTCATCAAGCAGTAGCTCCTAACTAGGGATTCACAGCAAAATCATGGGGTAATTTTTTCAGAATATTATCTTCACACATCCCCCAAATTTGAATCTCTAAAAGTAAGGCCTGTGTATGAGTTTTTAAAAATAAAGTTCCTAAAATTTTTTGATGCAAATCCTGAATAAGAGTTCTGTCTTTGTGCTGTCAAGACATAAACTGTGGCCTGAGAGTATATGATAGCAGAAGTTAGCTTCTACTCTATAGAACTCCTAATATGGTTTTTCTGGAATATTTTGTTTTGAGGAAAATAGAATTTCAGTAGTTCTTATAACTTGGGTTTACAGGAAAATATATTGCAAGACAGCTAAGTGGATTTTCTGCAGAACGGGATTTATTTAGAATTATCCCTTTGCATTTCAAATATGCCAAGCACTTCTGATTTTGGTGAAAATGATATTGAATTTGGTAAAAAATTCAGTTGGACTTGCTCTTGAATTCTACTTTTAGAATGCTGCCATAAAAATCATATGATCAGTATAGAGAATAATGTTAACTTCCTTCCCTTTAGCCTAGCAGGAAGTCAGACATCCTGTAAAGAATGATTTATATTATTTATGTAAGGTCCATTTCATTCTAAAAAAGACTTGCAGTGGTATACACATTCTTCATGAGTAAGTTGAAGAGGAGGAAGTCCAGGTAGGGTCCTGTTTTATGCTGTTTTCTTTTGACATTTAATCCACCAAGAGTCTATTTCTATTCATTTTGATTCCTGTGCTAATCTGAATATGACTATGAAAGGCTTCTAAGTTCTCTATCTACTCTCTTACCCTTGGGACCTCAGCTAGTCTCATGGCTACATATAGATAATCTTCAAATTTCCATCTTCTTCCTACAACTCTCCAACGACTGCTTAAGATGGGTCACTGCTAGGTTAAGGAGTTTAGAGTTTATCCCGAAAGACAGGAGGCTACAACTGACTCTCTCTCGACAACGTTTATTTGTTCTTGAAAACCCTTCAGCTACGTGAAAAGTCATTAACTGAAAATAATTCTAGTATTTTAAAGAGATGTGTTCCTACATATTCCATCCAAAATAAAGATATGTAAACAATTTTCACATACAGATAAACAGATATCACCTGAATACTAAAAAGACAGGCATGTCTATCTAACAAATTAAACAACATGTCCAAGACAAACCTCTTGATTCCTTACTTCTCCCACCCCAAACTATTTCTTCTTTGGTCTTACACACTTCAGTTGCTCATTCTTTTTCCTTAGTCTACTGATTTATGATTGATACACAAAAAGCTGTACATACTTAACATATAAATTTTGATGTTTGGAGAGAAGTATACATCTGTGACACCATCACTACACTCCAAGCCATACATATATCTTTCACCCCCCAAAATTTCATCTCACTCTGTTTAATTGATTATCATGATGATAACAATATTTAACATAAGTTCTACCCTCTTAGCAAATTTGAAGTGGACAATACAGTATTATTTACTACAGGTACTATTCTTCCCTGGTGGCTCAGCTGTAAATGTCTGCTAACGCAGGGGACAGGGATTCGATCCCTGGGTTGGGAAGGTCTCTTGGAGGAGGAAATGGCAACCCACTCCAGTATTCTTGCTTGGGAAATCCCATGGACAGAAGAGCCTGGCAGGCTATAGTCCATGGCAGGCTAAGTCTACAACTTAGTCATTAAATAACAACAAGAACTATGCTATACTGTATAGCAGATCTCTGGGACTTATTCATCTTGTATAACTGAAACATATCATTATCTAATAGCTCCCTCTTTCCCCCTCTCCTCTCCTCTGGAAACCACCATTCTATTCTCTGTTGCTATTCACTATCCACTTTGTTCTTTGTTTTTCAGTTGCTCAGTCATGTCCGACTCTTTGCCACCTCATGGGCTGCAGCACACCAGGCTTCCATGTCCATCATCATCTCCTGGAGTTTCCTTAAACTCATGTCCATCAAATTGGTAATGCCGTCCAACCATCTCATCCTCTGTTGCCCCCTTCTCCTAGTGCTTTCAATCCTTCCCAGCATCAGGATAGTGAGTTGGCTTTTTGCATCAGGTGTCCAAAGTACTGGAGCTTCAGGTTCAGAATCAGTCCTTCCAATGAATATCCAGCATTGATTTCCTTTAGAATTGACTGTTTTGTCTTCTTGCCATCCAAAGGACTCTCAAGGGTCTTCTCCAGCACCACAGTTCAAAAGCATCAACTCTTTGGCGGCCAGCCTTCTTTATGGTCCAATTCTCACATCCATACATGACTACTGGAAAAACCATAGCTTTGACTGTATGGACCTTTGTCAGCAAAATGACGCTTTGTTTTTTAATATGCTGTCTAGGTTTGTCATAACTTTTCTTCCAAGGAGCAAGTGTCATTTAATTTCATGGCTCCAGTCTCCATCAGCAGTGATTTTGGAGCCCAAGATAATAAAGTTTGTCACTGTTTCCATTATTTCCCCGTCTATTTGCCATGAAGTGATGGGATGTGCTAATCTGAATTTGAATATGAAAGCCTTCTATGTTCACTATCTACACTCTTACCCTTGGGACTTCAGCTAGTCTCTGAGGTCTATATTAGAGTTTGACTAGCATAGAATTTTTATGTAAGTGGTATAATGTAGCATTTGTCTTTCTGTGTCTGGCTTATTTCACTTAGCATAATGTTCTCCAGGTTCAAGCATGCTGTCACAAAAAGCAGGATTTCTTGTAAAATCTTATTTGTTCTATTTCTCTCCATCTCCTTGCCATTGGCCTAGCTAGGCTGCTCCTATCCCTTACTTGGATTATTCTACTAGCCTTCACACTAATCTCTCTGCTTGCATTCTTGTGCCCTAATAGCCGTTCTTTTTTGTTTAAGGCTTTATTTATTATTTTTTAATCACAGACCATTTTTAAAGTCTTTATTGAATTTATTACGGTATTGATTCTGTTTCATGTTTCATTTTGGCTTTTTTTTTGGGGGGGTGGTGCACAGAGGCATGTGGGATCTTAACTCCTTAATGAGGGAGCAAAGCCATTCCCCATGCATTGGAAGGTGAAGTCTTAATAACTGGACTGCCAGGGAAGTGCTCCTAATATCCTTCTTGACAAAGCAGCCACAGAGATGCTTTTATTAAATCCCAGATAATTAATAACATTTCCCCTAAGAAGGTCCTTCAAGAAAATCTTTAGATACTGCCTTAAAAACTGAAGCTCCCCAATATCGGTTAAAAACCAAACTGGATCAACAACAACAACAAAAAACTACATAAGATCTAAGGAGAGTTCTGTAATCAGCAAAACACAGGATGAATGGCACAAGTCTACAAATTGATCTTTATGAGTAGCCTACCTAACTTTGAAAGTAATAGGGATTGATTTGCAAACTTTTAATGGAGGTAGCCAGTATAACAAAACAGGGAAGTATTCTGCCTTATCATATCATCATAGCACCATGATATTTCAGGAAACAGTCAAAAAGAACATTTAGGAGAATAAGCATTTGTTGATTCAGTTAGTTCTAAAAAAAGATACCTTCTAAAATTCCTCTTTGCTGTGATGTATACATTTATTACCATTTTATGGTTTTCCCTGAATCCTCTATTATATGAGAACTTAAACTTAATCATGTCAGTCTTAGCTCTGCCAGCTGAGGTCCTTTTTAGAGAAGTACAGTTGCCGCATTGGTGCAAGGCTTCTGTCATTCCACATGGCTGGAAGGTAACATGTGAAACCATATCAGATAAGGCAGGGGTTAGGTCACCCATCCTTTCAAACTACATTAAAGAGTTCAGAGTTTATCCTGAGAGAAAAGAGAGTACAACTGAGTCTCTCTCGACGACTTTCATTTGTTTTTGAAAACTCTTCAGCTACGTGAAAAGTCATTAACTGAAAATAATTCTATTATTTTAATGCAACATGTTTTTACATGTTCCATCCCAAATAAAGACATATAAACAATCACATACAGATAAATAGATATCACATGAATGCTAAAACATTTCTATAAATATTTAAAAGGAAATTCTGAATCTCAATGTGGGGCAGGCATGTTTCCCCATACCAACATGTGCGCTCCAACAAGACCTGGGTGTCCTACAACTCAGTTCTGACACTATCTACCCAGAGATCACGTCAGATCCCACAAGTTAAGGGTTCAGACCTACAAGACTGCCCCTAGCCTCACTTCAGAAGCTAATCAAACACCCAGGTTGTCACCTGTGCTTCTTACTAACTGGCTATAAGTTGAAGGTTCCAATGACCCCCTCCTTGGGCTTCAGACACCAGTCACAGTTCCAGGTTGTGACCTGCACTCCTGACTAGAGGTTCCCAGGAACCCCTCCTTAAGTTCAATAATTTGCTAGAGCAGCTTATAGAATTTAGAGAAACATTTTACTTACTTCATCACCAGTTTAGCATGTGTGTGTGTGTGTGTGTGTGTGTGTGTGTGTGTGTGCATACTCAGCTGTCTCTTACTCTTTGCAACCACATGGACTGTAGCCTGCCAGGCAAGAACTTCCCAGGTAAGAATACTGAAGTAGGTTGCCATTTCTTTCTCCACGGGAACTTTCCAACACAGGGATCAAACCCTCATCTCTTGAGTCTTCTACATGGGGAGGCAGGTTCTTTACCAGCTGAGCCACCAGGGAAGCCCAGTTTATTATAACAGGATATAATTTGGAAAGAGCTAGATGGAAGAGATGCATAAGGCAAAGTATATGGGAGGAGGCAAGGTAAATGCTCTGTCAGCGTGCACCATTCTCCCCAAATATCTATTACTCACCAACCCCGAAACTCTGAACACCATCCATCTGGATTTTTATGAAGGCTTCATTACATAGGCAGGATTGATTAAATCATTACATGAGTACTAAATCATTTCAGTTGTGTCTGACTGTTTGTGACTCTACAGACTAGCCTATCATGTTACTCTGACCATGGAATTCTCCAGGCAAGAATACTGAAGTGGGTAGCCATTCCCTTCTCCAGGGGATCTTCCTGACTCAGAGATCAAACCCTGATCGCCTGCATTGCAGGCAGATTCTTTACTGTCTGAGGCGTCTGTGAAGCCCAGTTAAGTCATTGGCCACTGGCAATTAACTCAGTCATGTCCAGTCTCTCTCCTCTCCCTACAGGTGGGGATATAGGGGCCAGGGGAGAATTAAGGGGGGGACTGAAAGTGCCAACCCTCTAATAAGTGGCTGATTCTCCTGGCAGTTAGTCCCCATTCTCAGGGTATACAAGGACATTTAAGAAATCATCTCATTAACATAACAAAAGGTACCTTTATAAAGACACATATATATACACACTTCCCTTGTAGCTCAGTCGGCAAAGAATTTGCCTGCAGTGCAGGAGATCCGGATTCTATCCCTGGGTTAGGAAGATTCCCTGGAGAAGGAAATGGCAACCTACTCCAGTATTCTTGCTTGGAGAATCCCATGGACAGAGGAGCCTGGCAGACCACAGTCCATGGGGTCGCAAGAGTTGGACACAACTTAGTGACAAAGCCACTGCCATCATGCTTAGTCATGATCCTTTATTGGTTTATTTACATTTTATTTCCATGTCCTTCCTCAACACACACATGAATGGGTACATATATAGTTATTATCAATTTCATCTCTATTTCTGTACTGTTAACATGAATAATCTTCAAATAGCAAAATCATCATGTAATACAAATATATATTTCTTATAAGTCATAATATCACAGTGTGATGATAAATACAATCTGTAAGTATAATGTATAAATACCTGAAAATTCACTGTACTTGCTAAAGAAAGAATTTTCTTATGAGGAGTGAAGGAGAACGTCAATGAAAAAGTCTTAGGAACAGGCATATTGTTATCTTGTATTCAAATCACACTACAAATCAGGCTTTTACACACACATTCAATCAATCACAAAATAACTATAAGCTAAAGAAAAGGCTAATGTGAAAGTAGTGCATGCTTACAGCAGTTGAAAGAACCATACCTTCTCATCACTCTAATTCAGCTTATGCAAGCAAAACAACATGTTTCAGATTCACCCCAAAACTGTATTCACATCAAAGTTGTCCTTCAGTGTCACATAAATTGCTAAACGTGCCTTTGCTTAAGATTGTAACATTACTCCATATGCTATATTTATTTAGTGTGTTTGGAGGTAAAAAATAAAGATTGTTAAACTAAAAAATAAGTTTTCTGAAAAATAATTTAACTCTTCCAGAGCCATAACAGCAAATAGGCATTAACAACCATTAGGATATGCACATCTTTGGGCAAAAATGGGGGTTACTCAGCAAGGAGAGGGCATGATCAGATTTGGCGATTATGGGCAGAGTGGACTGTAGGCAAGCATTTATACAGCTGAAAGAAATGAGATGGACAGTGAATGGATGGTAGCACTGTTTAGCAGACAGGTTTAACTGGACTTACAGATGGTGTGAAAGTGAAGACTATGGATAGAAAGAGGTCGGTGGGTGATAGTGCACGTACCGAGAAATATGACAGCAACAGAAGCAGCGTCAGGGTGAGGAGAGAGAAGACAGTGTACTAAAGAATTGTTGGTTTTGAAGTCTCTACAGGAAACCTAAGTGGAGATGTCCAATAGGGAGTTACACAAGTCTAGAGCTCAGGAATAAAATCTTGGCAGAAGCTAGAGGTTTGATAGTCACTGTCAAATGATATTAGAAGGTAGAAAAATGGATGAGATTGCTTTGGGAGAGAATAAAGGAGACACAGGGCAAAACCTAAGGGCCATCACATTTTAAAAGATGAGCAGAAATAGAGTTCACAAAGAACACTAAGAGGAAGGAACTTGAGACAGAAAGAAAACCAAGAGAGTATGGGACCACACAAGCTTTTCAAGTTTTTCAAGGAGGAAGAGTTAAGTACTGAGAGGTCAAATAAGATAAGATTAAAACAATGTACATTCGATCTAGCAACAACAGGATCCAAAGTTATCTCAATGAGAATGATCCCAGTGGGAAATATTGGGAGCAGAGGCTATTTGGAAGGTGTTGAGGAATGTGTTAAGTTTTAAAGAAACTTGAGCAAATCATCTGGCAGAGTTGATATCTCTAAACATAAAAGTCACAGTAGTTATATTCAGAAACTCCTTTGGGAAGGTCTGGTAGCATCTATTATTTTTCCACAAACTGCTCAGCTGCACAATGAGAGATAAAAAGAGCTCCTACATTCATCTCACTCTGTCATTCATTTTTTGCTCTAAACAAAGGCTAAAATAGATTTTATTGGGCTATTCTCCTTATCTTAAGAGTTGTTTACATGTTTCATTAACTTGGGGGCAGCTGGAAGATGGGACACTGGATAAAATGGGACTGAATAGGTTATATAGTTCTTAAAGACTGATCAAGTTTTATCTTTTATTTTTCTGCTTACAAATTCAACCCAGGTTTTGGTATATTGCATATTCAACAAACCTATTTTGCATGAATGGGTTTTTATGCTGGCAAATTGATGGTCTCTTTTGACAGCTTATCACAAACTAACTCGGGGAGAACGAGCAATTTCTCACTCATTTGAACTCATGTTAGTATTCACTTGGACAGAATTTAAAGGATGACAAATATTTTTAAAGCAATTCTAAACAATCTCAGGAAAGAAAAATTATAAACAAATTGTTTCCTCATAATACTCTGTTTTTTGTTGTTGGTGGTTTGTTGTTGTTCATTGTCAGGCTCATGTTCCTAGATTAGCCTTGACTGCTTCTAAATGTAATTAATTTCACTTTAAAATTAAAATTTTTTTGTGTGTGTTTTCTTTAATTCTTTCAACAACCATGTGAAGTAGATAGTCAGTTCAGTTCAGTTCAATCGCTCAGTCATGTCTGACTCTTTGCGACCCCATGAATCGCAGCACTCTAGGCTTCCCTGTCCATCACCAACTCCCGGAGTTCACTCAGACTCACGTCCATCGAGTCAGTGATGCCATCCAGCCATCTCATCCTCTGCCGTCCCCTTCTCCTCCTGCCCCCAATCCCTCCCAGCATCAAAGTCTTTTCCAATGAGTCAACTCTTTGCATGAGGTGGCCAAAGCACTGGAGTTTCAGCTTCAGTATCATTCCCTCCAAAGAAATCCCAGGGCTGATCTCCTTCAGAATGGACTGGTTGGATCTCCTTGCAGTCCAAGGGACTCTCAAGAGTCTTCTCCAACACCACAGTTCAAAAGCATCAATTCTTTGGTGCTCAGCCTTCTTCACAGTCCAACTCTCACATCCATATATGACTACCGGAAAAACCACAGCCTTGACTAGACGGACCTTAGTTGGCAAAGTAATGTCTCTGCTTTTGAATATGCTGTCTAGGTTGATCATAACTTTTCTTCCCAGGAGTAGGCGTCTTTTAACTTCATGGCTGCAGTCACCATCTGCAGTGATTTTGGAGCCCAGATAAATAAAGTCAGCGACTGTTTTCACTGTTTCCCCATCTATTTCCCATGAAGTGATGGGACTGGATGCCATGATCTTCATTTTCTGAGTGTTGAGCTTTAAGCCAACTCTTTCACTCTCCTCTTTCACTTTCATCAAGAGGCTTTTGAGTTCCTCTTCACTTTCTGCCATAAGGGTGGTGTCATCTTCATATCTGAGGTGATTGATATTTCTCCCGGCAATCTTGATTCCACCTTGTGTTACTTCCAGTCCAGCGTTTCTCATGACGTACTCTGCATAGCAGTTAAATAAGCAGGGTGACAATATATAGTCTTGACGTACTCCTTTTCCTATTTGGAACCAGTGTATTGTTCCATGTGCAGTTCTAACTGTTGCTTCCTGACCTGCATACAGGTTTCTCAAGAGGCAAGTCAGGTGGTCTGGTATTCCCATCTCTTTCAGAATTTTCCACAGTTTATTGTGATCCACACAGTCAAAGGCTTTGGCATAGTCAATAAAGCAGATATAGATGTTTTTCTGGAACTCTCTTGCTTTTTCCATGATCCAGCGGATTTTGGCAATTTGATCTCTGGTTCCTCTGCCTTTTCTAAAACCAGCTTGAACATCAGGAAGTTCACGGTCCAGATATTGCTAAAGCCTGGTTTGGAGAATTTTGAGCATTACTTTACTAGCATGTGAGACGAGTGCAATTGTGCGGTAGTTTGAGCATTCTTTGGCATTGCCTTTCTTTGGAATTGAAATGAAAACTGACCTTTTCCAGTCCTGTGGCCACTGCTGAATTTTCCAAACTTGCTGGCATATTGAGTGCAGCACTTTCACAGCATCATCTTTCAGGATTTGAAACAGCTAAACTGGAATTCCATCACCTCCACTAGCTTTGTTTGTAGTGATGCTTTCTAAGGCCCACTTGACTTCACATTCCAGGCTGTCTGGCTCTAGATTAGTGATCACACCATCATGATTATCTGGGGTGTGAAGATCTTTTTTGTACAGTTCTTCTATGTATTCTTGCCACCTCTTCTTAATATCTACTGCTTCTGTTAGGTCCATACCATTTCTGTCCTTTATTGAGCCCATCTTTGCATGAAATGTTCCCTTGGTATTTCTAATTTTCTTGAAGAGATCTCTAGTCTTTCCCATTCTGTTCTTTTCCTCTGTTTCTTTGTGTTGATCACCGAAGAAGGCTTTCTTATCTCTTCTTGCTATTCTTTGGAACTCTGCATTCAGATGCTTATATCTTTCCTTTTCTCCTTTGCTTTTCGTCTCTTCTTTTCACAGCTATTTTAAGGCCTCCCCAGACAGCCATTTTGCTTTTTTGCGTTTCTTTTCCATGAGGATGGTCTTGATCCTTGTCTCCTGTACAATGTCATGAACCTCATCCCATAGTTCATCAGGCACTCTATCTATCAGATCTAGGCCCTTAAATCTATTTCTCACTTCCTCTCTATAATCATAAGGGATTTGATTTAGTTCATACCTGAATGGTCTAGTGGTTTTCCCTACCCAGGCAACAATACTAGAGTGGATTGCCATTTCTTTCTCCAGGGGACCTTTCCAACCCAGGGATCAAACTCGTGTCTCCTGCATTTGCAGGAGGATTCTTTACCACTGAGTCACCAGGAAAGCCCATTGGAGAAGCAGATATCATCTAAGGTAATTTTCCAATGGGCTTTCCTGGTGACTCAGTGGTAAAGAATCCTCCTGCAAATGCAGGAGACACGAGTTTGATCCCTGGATTGGGAAGGTCCCCTGGAGAAGGAAATGGCAACCCACTCTAGTATTGTTGCCTGGGAAATCCCATGGACAGAGGAGCCTGGCAGCTACAGTCCACGGGGTCACAAAAAAGTTGGACATGACTCAGAGACTTAAACAACAGCAATTTCTCCAACAGTTGCACCCTTAGTAAGTGGAATTAGGATGAAAATTGGAGTCTTCTGATTCCACGTAGTCTAATGTTCAGTTTTGGAAAACCTGGACTTTTATTTATATGGTCATGAATTTGCTCACAAGCTGTATCTTCTATTTTGATGGATGAATCATAGTACCTTATTATTTTTTAAATTTGTACTTTTCTGATAACTAATGATGCTGAGCATATTTTCTTGCCTAGGGGTCATTTTGATATTTTTATTTTGTGAAGTATCTTTTTGAGTCTCTTGCCCATGGTCAAAATGGCCAAGATTAGAAGTATCTATCAGAGATAATTTCTCCCAGTTTATGGCTTGTCTTTTTATTCTCCCAATAGTATCTTTGATGAACAGAAACTTAATTTTAATGATGTCCAATTTGCAAATCTTTTAAGTCACTGTCTTTTTGAGTCCTGTTTAAGAAATTTTTGCATATAATAATGTCATGTAGCTATTCCTCTAACTTTCTAGGGCCAAAAATTTTACTTTAAGATTTTTTAATGACCAAATAAGAAAAGAATGCACAAACAAGTATAGAATTCAAAGTGTTCATAAGGTTAAAAGTAAAATAAT
The DNA here is from genome assembly GCF_042477335.2 of Ovis canadensis. NCBI lineage: Eukaryota > Metazoa > Chordata > Mammalia > Artiodactyla > Bovidae > Ovis > Ovis canadensis. Next base: position 130,890,077 of record NC_091247.1, on the reverse strand, counting down.
ATTTAGCAATACTTGATAATAAGGTCAGAGTAAAACTTCTTCTCTAAGACTAGATTATATGTGGATTATAATGATCAACACCCTCCTCAAACATCCTGACAATATTAACAATGATGAGTTGCTTTTAATAACATCCCTTGATACAGCCAGTCACTTCATACTATAGGGTAAATGAGTAAAAATACTTCTTGAGTCAATATAAGACATTTAATTCTAGGGTAGATCACTGAGTATGTAGGCAACTTCTATAGATAGCATTTCCCTTAATAATTCATTTGAAAGGTTCTGAGGAACTCTGAGTATAAAATTTTACACTCAAAGAGATATTTGAATCTAGTTACTTCATCTTGCTGAATTATTATGGACCATGTGCTTTAACAAATGGGAAGCCCAGTGAGGACACACTGGTGCATATAAAGCTACCCTATTCTGCTAGAACTTGAATGAAGAAGTAACTCTTGTGGAGCCAAAATAGCCTACAGGCAGAGAAAACACTTGTGGCACCTATCAGTAAAGCATGGGTACCATGCAGAAAACTTTTGAAAGAATTTAATAGAACAGGTACTAAAATCATTCACTATGTTAATGGTTAGAATGTGGATAGATTATTTTTACTTTATTTTAAAAAATTAAATAGAGGTGACATGGCACCAAAAACCCTGTTCTTTGCTTTTGTCCTCTAAAATTTTCCTTTCCATAGGTCAGAAGAAACATTCTTTGGCATTATAAGGTATTTGGTTCTGGTTTTTAAGAACTAAATGAGAGTTCCCCTTAAACCTTATCTGAGTCTCACTCTGTCTCTAGAGGCAATTACTACTATAAGAAATTATTACTCCTCATAAGAAATATGTATCTGTGGTACAACTAATATAAAATAAAGAAAATAAATAAAATAATCAAGATCATTCATAATTCAAAAGCTTAGAGACAACCCCTATGATTTGATATGTTTTCCTTTAATTTTCTCTATGAATACTATATAATTGCTTACAACAAACATTTTTATGTTTCCACATGCAGCATAGCTTACTGGTTAATAACAGAGACTCCTATTTGTTTATTTTTCCTTTCATTTCTGCTGTTCTGGGAGATGGACTAAAAAAGATTTTGCTGTGATTTTTTTCAGAGAGTGTTCTGCCCATGTTTTCCTCTAAGAGTTTTGTAGTGTCCTGTCTAACATTTAGGTCTTTAATCTGTTTTGAGCTTATTTTGTGTATGGAGTTAAGGAGTGATCTAATTTCATTCTTTTACATGTGGCTGTTCAGTTTTACCAGCACCATTTGTTGAAGAGACTGTCTTTCCAACACTGTGTAGTCTTGCCTCCTTTGTCATAGATTAATTGACCATAGATGCATGGAATTATTTTTGTTTTTTTTATCGTGCTACATTGATCTATATTTCTATTTTTTGCGCCAGTACCAAATGGGACCTACTTAAACTCAGAAGCTTTTGCACAGCAAAGGAAACAATAAACAAAACAAAAAGACAACCCACAGATTGGGAGAAAATATTTGTAAACGATGTGACTGATAAGGGGTTAGTCTGCAAAATTTACAAATAGTTTAGGATACTTACTATCGTCAAAACAAACAACCCACTCAAAACAACCTGAATAGACATTTCTCTAAAGAGGACATGCAGCTGGCCAATAGGCACATGAAAAGATGTTCAAAATACCTAGTTATTAGAGAAACGCAAATCAAAACTACAACGAGATATCACCTCACACTGGTCAGAATGGCCATCATCAAAAAATACACAAACAACAAATGCTGGAGAGGGTGTGGAGAGAAGGGAACCCTCTTGCCTTGTTGGTAGGAATGTAAATTGGTACAGCCACTATGGAGAACAGTATGGAGGTCCCTCGAAAAACTAAAAGTAGAGCTACCATATAACCCTGTCATCCTACTCCTGGACATATATCTAGAGAAAAACATGGTCCAAAAAGATACATGCCTCCCAATGTTCATTGCAGCACTGTTTACAATGGCCAAGACCATTTGTTGCAACCTAAATGTCCATTGACAGAGGATTGGATAAAGAAGACGTGGTGGGAGGAGTAAAGAAGGAGATACAGTCAAGGTAATCTTCAAGAAGGGTGAGGGTCTGACTCTTTAAAAAATTTTATACAATTTTAAAGGCTCTTTTCTATTTACAGTTATTACAAAACATTGGCTATGTTCTGTGTGTTGTACTATATGTCCCTGAGCTTACCTTACTTCCAGTAGTTTGTACCTCCCACTCTCCCAACCCTATATTGTCCCATCCCCACCTCAACTGGTAACATTACTTTGTTCTCTTATATCTGTGAGCCTACTTCTTTTATGTTATATTGATTTTTAAAAAATAATCTTTTTTTTCGGACTAATTTGAACTTTACAGAAAAGCTTAAAAGATAATTCAGAGATTTCCAGTATACTCCCCACTCAGTTTCTGCTAATGCTAACATCTTATATTACTATGGTACATTTATCAAAACTGAAACTAATATCGATACATTAACAAATTGAAATTTATCCAGTTTTTCCATTAATGTCTTTTCTCTGCTTCAAGACAACCCAATTCAGGACAGCTCATTGCATTTAGTTGAACTAAGTTCTGAAGATGAATAATACCTGGAATGAACAAAAGGAAGAAAGGAAATCTCAGGATGACAATGCACCTGCAGGGTGACGAAAGCAGAGGTGTTAAATGGACTAGGCAATGACATGTGGGATAAAGGAGGGGACTGGCTGGCTAGAACAGGCTGAGAAAGAGGTAGCATGGAGTGGAAAGTTTGGGAAATTATCTGGGATACGTTAGAATGGAATTGTCAAGCAGAGCAGATGTATTTCACAGCCTTTATGGGGAGGGCAGTCAAGGGAGCAAGTATGTTCAAGGAAGTTGGGGAAAGAACATGGATTTCCAACCATTCCTATTCAGATCTGCTCCTAGAGAGAGTCAGAAAAGACGAATGTCTGGAAGAGACTAAGGCACATTTTGTCATTGAATGCTTACAGCAATCTCTCAGTTAAGTGTCATCATAATGCTCATTTCAGGAGAGGAAAGGGAGGTTTGTGAAAGTCATGTAGTTTGCACAAGATCAAACTACAATCAGGGCTGGTGCTGGAAACTGAGCCAGTGTTTGCCTTCAAAGCCTGTGTTTGATTGTCTAGTTCAATCTATTTTCTTAATTATACTGCCAGAGTCCATATTATAATTTTCCTCCTCTTTCAAATCAGTTGCTGAGTATTAGACATTTGTATTTCGTCAGCTTTTTCTGAAGGAAATCACCTGGGACTTTGATGTCCTGCAACACCCCTTCATGGCTCAGAATGTGTCTCCATTCTTTCATGGTTACACAATAAGAAAATGATTTTAAGGGATCAGTTATTTGACTAAGGGGGTCAGTTTGATCTTGGGTTGGGTTAATTATGTATTTTCAAAGTTCAACTGACTAAGGGGGTTAGATCATGACCCCTGTTGCTGTGTAGAGCTTAGGCTCTCACACTGTAGCTTGGGACTGGAGCCAGAACGAAGACAGCCAACCTGAGAAGTGGCAGGAAGCAGATATGGGCAGTGGCATCAGAGGAAAAGAAAGCCTATATGATGTTTTCCCTTGCTTTGATTCCCTTTTGAAAATTAGTGTCTCTGAGAGGGGAATACCTGAGGCGAGGTCTTCACAGCAACTTTCTCTGACTTCATCCCTCCTTTATGCCTCCCTCCTTGCCTCTATCAGTTCTTTTCAGATGTCCAGGTTTTCTCCTGGACTTTCAAAATAAAATAAGACTCATCACTCAATCTGGAAACATCATTAAAAAATCAGGATTGGTTCTATCACAATGCTGACCTTCAAGATTGATTAGCTGACATTTTCTTGACATTTTGTTGAGATTGTATTCATCATTTTTTATTAGTTGATTTCTCTCTGAATTAAAACTGCTTATCTTTAGTTTTGCCTGATTTTCTTTCTACCCAACAATTCAATAGATACTCCTCGAACTCTCCTGATGACTTCTTTCCTAATTGATGAATGCCCTGTTCTCTGGCCTTCAACCCTTCTCTAGCTTTATTCCTTTCTTAGGTGAATTTGCCCAGGCCCATGGCATTAGAAACCAACTAATGCTGCTGACCAATCAATTTATATTCTATTCTGTGACTATTCTCCCAAACTCAAGTCATGTATCTGATTGACTATTTGAATCCATCTTTTCTTGAATGTCTAATGGTCATCTCCATCTTACCAAGGTGAAAATTAAATTCTTAAGACATTTCAAATTTCATTTTCCCAAAATATTTCCCACCACAGCAAATGGCAAAAACTCCAAATCATTTGCTTAAGCCCCAACTTTAGGAATCTCAACTGACTTCTTGAGTTCTCTGACTCCTCACTTCAATTTACAATCGAGTCCCATTGCCCATACCTAACTCTGACCACTTCTCACCTCCACTGCTGCCACCTTAATCTAAACCACTATCCTATCCGTTCTTACCATATCAAGATCCTTCTAGCTGCCTCCTTGCCTCCATTTCTGCCCTTTGACAATCTATTTTCCACACAGCAGTCGGAGATATCTTTTAAATTTATAAAAGAGATCTGTCCCTCTTCTGCTCAAAATTTTTCAACAGCTTCCCATTATACATAAAATAAAGCTCAATTTACTTTTCATGGTCTACAAAAAAGGCCAACCCTACACAATCTGTTCCTGCTTTCCCTTCTGACATTGTATCACTTTAATTTAACTCTTTCTGTTTCTGACTTACATTCTTACTAGTTCTCAAACAGGCCAAGATTGTTCCCACTTATCTTTATACTTGCTATTTTCTGCCTATGATTCTTCGTTTCACCCTCCATGCAGCTGTTTCCTTCCCAAGGTTAAGCATCTACGAATTGAAACCTTCTTGGATTGATCTCTCAGCACCCAATCTGTGCTGTCTCTTTCTTGCCAAGTAAACTTGAGCACTGTCTGTGTACCTTCCTCGCTAGAATATAAACTTCACAAATTCAGGGACTCTTGACTTGGCACACAGTAAAATCTCACACTTTTGGGGGATTGTTTGAGTAAATACTAATCTCGTCCTTCTTGAATATTCCAATTCTCAAGTTCTGTAAATCTTGCATTGTACAAATGTTCATCTTATGTCATGTATATTAATCTTAGCAATTTTTATGAAAACAGAGACCCACAGAAAACTGAGAAAGGCCAATTTAGCTCTTTCAAGGTATCTATTGAAACTAACACATGGTTAATATATTTTCTACAAAGTCTCCCATGGAAGATGTTATATGACAATTCGTACCTTAAACCTGAAAATCCATAAGCATTTTTGTTTTCTTTGACACAATTGATCCATAAATGAAAAAAGAGGGAGAGATGGAGAAGAGATTAAAAATTATCAAATACCTGCAATATGAAAAGTAGTTTTGTTGAAAATGTTACATATCTTTTTTAGTTCTCCCTAAAAAACTTCATGAGAAATGCTGGGCTGGAAGAAGCACAAGCTGGAATCAAGATTGCCGGGAGAAATATCAATAACCTCAGATATGCAGATAACACCACCCTTATGGCAGAAAGTGAAGAGGAACTCAAAAGCCTCTTGATGAAAGTGAAAGAGGAGAGTGAAAAAGTTGGCTTAAAGCTCAACATTCAGAAAATGAAGATCATGGCATCCGGTCCCATCACTTCATGGGAAATAGATGGGGAAACAGTGGAAACAGTGTCAGACTTTATTTTGGGGGGCTCCAAAATCACTGCAGATGGTGACTGCAGCCATGAAATTAAAAGACGCTTACTCCTTGGAAGAAAAGTTATGACCAACCTAGATAGCATATTGAAAAGCAGAGACATTACTCTGCCAACAAAGCTCTGTCTAGTCAAGGCTATGGTTTTTCCAGCGGTCATGTATGGATGTGAGAGTTGGACTGTGAAGAAAGCTGAGCGCTGAAGAATTGATGCGTTTGAACTGTGGTATTGGAGAAGACTCCTGAGAGTTCCTTGGACTGCAAGGAGATCCAACCAGTCCATTCTGAAGGAAATCAGCCCTGGGGTTTCTTTGTAAGGAATGATGCTAAAGCTGAAGCTCCAGTACTTTGGCCACCTCATGCGAAGAGTTGACTCATTGGAAAAGACTCTGATGCTGGGAGAGACTGGGGGCAGGAGGAGAAGGGGACAACAGAGGATGAGATGGCTGGATGGCATCACTGACTCGATGGACGTGAGTCTGAGTGAACTCCAGGAGTTGGTGATGGACAGGGAGGCCTGGCGTGCTGCAGTTCATGGGGTCGCAAAGAGTCGGACATGACTGAGCGACTGAACTGAACCGAACTGAACTGAAAAAACTTCAAGGTATGTTTACATTAACTTTGTTTTTCTGATGAAGAAAATGAGGTTAACTGTTTAATAAATTGCTTGAGATCAGATAGGTGATTGGTGGTGGAATCAAGGATGTCAGTTCTATTCAACAGCTAACACATTTTTCACTGTATTACCTTGCATATCCAGAATTATACTATTTAAATATCTTATCCCTCTGGAATAACATAGTTCTATTGGACCATAAAGTTTTAGAAGTCACTCCATTTGTATTTACTTCCTGTCTTATTTATGCACTTATTAAATCCAACTGATCCAGACTTAATGAAACTCATGCTGGTGGAATAGTCTTGTCATAGGTGAGGGTAGTCTAACATTCTAAAAAGTAAGTCATATAAAACAAGACACATCAAGACCTATATATATATATATATATATATATATATATAATAAAAAGTGAAGACAAGAAAGAAAAATTTTCCCCAGGTGTATGCTTAAGTTTGGTCTTCAAAGTAACACCATCTAAATTAGTCTTACAATTAACCTCATAAATGTACTTCTATTAAGCATCTAATAAACAGTTGAGGAACAGAGAAAAAGAAGCAAAGACAATTATGCCTAAAATATTTTAGAAGTCAGTGTTCCATTGGCTCTACTATGTTTCCCTGTTTTTTTTACTGACTTTGTTTTTAGTTCAATGAACAAGTAGCTCCATGGCAAACATCTTGCAATTGTTTGGAAATGGGTGCCTATATCTTTAAAACTTTTTGCTGGCTTTCTCATTCTTTAGTCAAAGTAATAGCTTTCATTGGTGTTATATTTACGATTTGAAAAATCTCTTAGATATAACATTATATTATTATCCTAAGAACCTTGGGTTTACAAAGAGCAGAGAATTTAGGAATTGAGGTTCTGGTACCAGATTATCTAGGTTTCACTCTTTCATTCAGCAGCTGTGTAACTATGAGATTTAATGCCTTTTTGCCTCAATTTCCACAACTGGGCAATAGAGATACAGACATGTAATTCCTTTTTCATATCTTTCAATAAAGTATAAGCGGATTCACACTTGCAATTAAAAATATAATTATCATCCACTAATTCTAATCAATATTTGTTGTTGTTGTTTAGTTGCTAAGTCGTGTTTGACCCTCTGTGTCCCCATGAACTACAGCACACCGGGCTCCCCCTGTCCTTCACTGTCTCCCAGAGTTTGCTGAGATGCATGTCCATTGAGTGGGTAATGCTATCTACCCATCTCATCCTCTGCTGCCCCCTTCTCCCTTTGCCTTCAATTTAGGATATTCATAATGGAAGGTATGGCTTCTTCTCATGTTGTATATTTCACCTGGGTGTACATGAAGCTCTTTCAATCAAAATATTTAATTGACTCCTTACTTGCTGATGGAAATTACGACCAGGTTCCTCAGCACAGGAAAAGCTACTTCTGTGTGATGTGACTTTCTTCCTCAACATGGAGTGAGGACTACAAGGAGAGGTTGTCCTGAGGAAGGATGAGCAGCCTCCTGGGCTTCCCCAGTGTAATTTCACTGTGGGCTTCACTGTTTATTCATTCCTTTGTGTGATTTACATACTCAAAGGAAACCTAGAGTTTCATTCCACAGCGCTCTAAGAATGGTTTTGACTAATGATTTCTTTGGAAAAATCTAATGATGATAGCTATATGGGTAGCATATTAGAGGTTAGGATTTGTTTTCACATAGATTTCATGCAGGGTTCTTTGACAGATAAGGAAAAGCCAGAAGTTCACTGATTTTCATACATCTAGACAAGCAATTGCCACATGGGGTACAAGATAGAGTGTAAGTTCACCCATTAGCACTTTTAAATCTAAATTTCCTTATCTGTAAATTGGAGGTAATAAATACCTACCTACCTAGTGGACTATTGAGAATATTAAACAGATACTATGTAACAGGAACTGTTCCAGGCACACAGGTGAGGCTAAGTCAATGTTAATAGTGCTACTTTTTAGATAGATGACAGAAACATCTCCTTGCCTTTCAAAGGAACCCTAAGTATATACCACCTATAAATTAATCTATGGTTAAAATAAGTAATCCAAATTTGTTCGTTTTTGCCTTTGTGGCTCAATGAGTTTTACTTAACATTTTATTCCTAATATGTCTTTCCCAGAATTTGATGCTTATGATAATTTCTGTCCTCATACTTTATGTGACTGCTTTCTTAGGATACAGAACAAGTGTCCAAAAGCCCATTTTGAACTATAGTAACCTGAGATAGCAATAAAATTTGCATGAGGCAAATTCTGTCTTCTGGAGGAAGACAAGTCTATATAGGATACAATAAAGCAATTCCTTCAGTGAAGGAAGAAACAATGCACCCAAGTTAGAAATACACTGCATTTTGAACCTAATACAAAAAGTGTGAAATATAATTTCACGTTGCCTTGGCAAGATGTGACAGGATGATTCAAAGATAAAAGGTATAAATGGCTTATAAAATATTTCAAAGGAATTATAGAACATCAAAGAATTATTGCTAAATAAAAATTTGATTGAAAATGAATCAGAAACTTCAGAGCTAAATTTACTCAAGATGAACATGGCTATAAACCTATTTTTACAAAAGCAATGGTAAAAAGTGAACATTAGATTGGATTTTTTTAAAAAAATTCAGGATCAAAGATTTGGTGAATGCAAACCTAGGTTGAATCCAGTTCTGCCAATATTAGAAGCAATATTGTTCTACTTAGGCAGAGGGCTCATTAGCCCTGCACAGAGGAGAATGCTGAGTTATGATCCTGGCCTTGAGTTTGCTACCATGTGCCCTTGGATGGATCAAGGGTTCTCTCCCTGTTTAATTTCCTCATCTAGATAATGAAGATGATTATAACACCTGCTCTGCTTCCTTCCTACAGAGTGGATACCAGGGTCAAAGGAATAGGTATAAAAATAGATTCTGAATTCTAAGATGTTCCACAAGTGTTAAATAAGAGAAACAACAATGAAATAACACTGTAGGTTTGAAAAAGTTACATTTCTAGATTTGACTTAAAACAAACAAAAATAAATTGTATTTCTTTGGAAAGCCATGTGTATTACCCATTAACTATTGCTGTCTACCATCTAACAAACCATTCCTAAATTTACTGCCTTAATTTATTTCATCACAATTTGGTAGGTTAGCAATTTTGGGGTTGGGTTCACTTGGGTAGTTCTTCTGCTTTTCTCATCTGGATTTATTCATACAACTGTGGTCACGTGAAGATTTGACTGGGGTTGGACGGTATAAGCTGGTTATGTTTCTGGTGGTTTTGCTTTCAGACGGGCTTTCAGAGGGGAGGGTTCTTGCTCTAGTTCTTTTGTCCTGTTTGTTAGGTCAGATTTTCTCACAGGGTACCTCAGCACAGGGGTTCAAAGGAGTGAGAGCAGAAGCTGTAAGGTCTCTTGTAGCCTAAGCTCAAAAGTCCTCTATCATCATTCCGGCTATATGCCATTGGTCAAACCAAGTTACAGGCCAACTGAAATTTGAGGGCTGAGAAAACAGACTCTGTTCCTTGATGGAAGGGGTGGCCCAGTCACATTACAAAAGCCTACTGGTATGGGAGGAAGTACCGTGGCCATTTTCACAAAGAATTAACCACACCGCCAATTTGGTTGTTTGATTACTCATCTTTTAAACTATTGGTTAAAGAAGGATACTCCTTGAGGAAGATGCAATCATACAAATCCCAAAGAAAAGGTCACATTTTCAATAGAGACACTTAATTAAGAATGGCAAGATTGGGATTTTGGGATTGACGTGTATACACTGCTATATTTAAAATAGATAACCAACAAGGACCTACTGTATAGCACAGGAAACTGCTCAATAGTCTGTAACAACCTAAATGGGGAAAGAATTTGGAAAAGAATAGACACATGTATATGTATAACTGAATCACTTTGTTGAAACTGAAACTAACATTGTTAATCAACTATAATCCAATATAACATAAAAAAATTTGGGACTTCCCTGATGGTACAGGGGATAGGAATCTGCCTGCCATTGCAGGGGACATGAGTTTGATTCCCAGACCAGGAAGATTCCACATTTGCTGAGCAACTAAGCCCATGGGCCCACAGCTACCAAGGTCCCTGCACCCTGGAACCCTTCCTCTGCAGTGAAAGAGGCCACCACGATAAAAACCCATGCACTGCAAATGTGACCGCTGCTCACCACAGTTAGAGAAAAGTTTGCACAGCAATGAAGACCTGGCCCAAACAAAAATAAAAGTAAATAAAATTTTGAAAAATAAAAGCAAGAAAAAAAAAAAGAATGGTAAATCAATGGCAAAAGTGAATTCACTGGATAGCAAGTATAGGGATAAGTTAGAAAAAGGCAAGACAGGATGCATGGTCAAGATAACCATAACTGAGAACTATGTGGGTTAAATCAAAAGAAAAGGGCATTATACATCTGTGTCTCTTTTGCTGTCTCGCATACAGGGTTATCATTACCATCTTTCTAAATTCCATATATATGTGTTAGTATACTGTATCGGTGTTTTCCTTTCTGGCTTACTTCACTCTGTATAATCGGCTCCAGTTTCATCCACCTCACTAGAACTGATCCAAATGTATTCTTTTTAATGGCTGAGTAACAGTGTCAGACTTGGCTCCAAAATCATCGCAGACGGTGATTGCAGCCATGAAATAAAAAGACGCTTACTCCTTGGAAGAAAAGTTATGACCAACCTAGATAGCATATTCAAAAGCAGAGACATTACTTTGCTGACTAAGGTCTGTCTAGTCAAGGCTATGGTTTTTCCTGTGGTCATGTATGGATGTGAGAGTTGGACTGTGAAGAAGGCTGAGAGCTGAAGAATCGATGCTTTTGAACTGTGGTGTTGGAGAAGACTCTTGAGAGTCCCTTGGACTGCAAGGAGATCCAACCAGTCCATTCTGAAGGAGATCAACCCTGGGATTTCTTTGGAAGGAATGATGCTAAAGCTGAAGCTCCAGTACTTTGGCCACCTCATGCGAAGAGTTGACTCACTGGAAAAGACTCTGATGCTGGGAGGGATTGGGGGCAAGAGGAGAAGGGAACGACGGAGGATGAGATGGCTGGATGGCATCACTGACTCGAAGGACGTGAGTCTGAGTGAACTCCGGGAGATGGTGATGGACAGGGAGGCCTGGCGTGCTGTGATACATGGGGTCGCAAAGAGTTGGACACGACTGAGCGACTGAACTGAACTGAGCTGAATACTCCATTGCATATATGTACCACAGCTTTCTTATCCATTTGTCTGCTGATGGACATCTAGGTTGTTTCCATGTCCTGGCTATTGTAAACAGTGCTGTGATGAACATTGGGGTACATGTGTCTCTTTCAATTCTGGTTTCCTTGGTGTGTATGCCCAGCAGTGGGATTGCTGGGTCATAAGGCAGTTCTATTTGCAATTTTTTAAGGAATCTCCACACTGTTCTCCATAGTGGCTGTATTAGTTTGCATTCCCACCAACAGTGTAAGAGGGTTCCCTTTTCTCTACACCCTCTCCAGCATTTATTGCTTGCAGACTTTTGGATCACAGCCATTCTGACTGGCATGAAATGGTACCTCATTGTGGTCTCGATTTGCATTTCTCTGATAATGGGTGATGTTGAGCATTTTTGTTTCATGTGTTTGTTAGCCATCCATATGTCTTCTTTAGAGAAATGTGTGTTTAGTTCTTTGGCCCATTTTTTGATTGGGTCCTTTATTTTTCTGGAATTGAGCTGCATAAGTTGTTTGTATATTTTTGATATTAGTTGTTTGTCAGTTGCTTCATTTGCTATTATTTTCTCCCATTCTGAAGGCTGTATTTTCACCTTGGTTATAGTTTCCTTTGCTGTGCAGAAGCTTTTATTTTTAATTAGATCCCATTTGTTTAGCTTTGCTTTTATTTCTAGTATTCTGGGAGGTGGATCATAGAGGATCCTGCTGTGATTTATGTCAGAGAGTGTTTTGCCTATGTTCTCCTCTAGGAGTTTTATAGTTTCTGGTCTTATGTTTAGATCTTTAATCCATAAATATGTTCAAAATTCTTGTAAAATAGTGAGAAAGACCAAGATGAATGTTTTTCAATCATTTAAATAGCATAATGATAATAATAAATATGCAAAATAACATTAAAATTATAAATAAAAATAAATATTTTTGTGTACCTAAAAAAAAAAGAAAAGAAAAGGGCATTAAAGTCATGCAATAAATAAAGTCACCTTAGTGTAAAAGACTAGAAATCATAGTGAAAGGCATAACTGGAAAGATTTTTGGAGGAGCAGATAATACAGGTGAGAGTTCTTTTAAGGGGACTCAAACAGGATTGAGCAGGGTAGAATTCAGAGTATATTCAGTAGCATCATTTCTAGAAGCAGCAAGAGCAAGTGCTGGATTTTAGTACATGAAATTGTGTGAGGACAGGTAGGGTCAAATAACTTGAGTTAATTGGCAAACACCAATCAGGAAGACAATGAACAAGAGGAAAAGTTAGGTTCACAAATTTGAAAAGCTATATAGGAATGAAAGAGAATCTGAGCAGGATCAGTTCTAGGGTGATCTGAATAATTCTCTCAGCCTGATAATAGTACATGTGTTAATTACTTATCAGCATCCATTTAAAAGCACATATTCAGCACACACAATTTTTTTAAGTGCCATGCTAGGCTGTGGCCATACAAGGTCAAGCAAAATGCATTCAAGAGTCTACAGATATTATCAATACAAGTGATAGTAGCTGTAACAACACAGTGTCTAAGAGGAGTCATAGAAGGGGCATCTCACTCAGCCTTGGATACAGGGCAGGCTTCCTCGATGATTACTGTCAAAGCTGGGACACAAGCGTGGGAAATTATCACAGTATGGTGGGGAGAGGAGTGCTGGCTGTATGTTTAAAGGAACTTAGGCCAAGTAAACCCGGCAATATTTATAGAACTCTTGCTTGACAGTTTTGCTCTTTGAATTATAATAACCATAATTATAACATTATGAAATACTAAATTCCTATTTCATGCCATATACACTCTTTTAGGCACTTTATATTATCATTAGTCCTCAAAAAGCCAAATAGCATAGGGTTTTTATTCCATTGCACACACATATATACACAAAGACACAAATACAGAGTTGGTTAGGTTAATAAGATATAGAGGTCGGTTTAGTTCCAAACCATAGCTCTTTACTCCAGGATACCTGACCTTTTGATAAGACCGTGGCAGACAAACTAGGAGCTATGTCTACCACCATCCTTTCTACTCTCAGAAAGACCATCAGTTAATCTCAGCGAAAGGATTGCCTGGATCCCAGGTGGCTCAGTGGTAAAGAATCTGCCTGCAAATGCAGGAGACACAGTAAACATAGGTTCGATCCCTGAGTTGGGAAGATCTCCTGGAGGAGGAAACGGCAACCCACTCCAGTATTCTTGCCTGGAAAAATCCCACAGACAGAGGAGCCTGGTGGGTTACAGTCTATGGGGTCACAAAGAGTTGGACACAACTAAGCAACTGGACGCAAAGCAGTTGGACACAAACAGCACACACAAAGGACTGCTTATTTCTGAAAAGCTTATTTCTTACATTGTTTGTATCTTATGTTCTCTAATTTCTTCAACAAGAAATATTGGTCATTCACATTTACTTTCAACCAATATGTAAATGCGACTATTTAATAATATTTTTCTTTTGAAAATTGAAAGCTGTGTTTTGTCAACAGGGATGTGCACATTTCTGCATCTCTCAAAGGACAGCATATTAACTTTCAAAGCTTACTCAATATTATACTTTTAAATCTGGAAAAGGAAAGTCATACTTATTGTTTTTGTAATGTTAACAGTAGGAATGAGCACTACAGAATCTTCTGTGCTGATTGTGGAGAGGCAGATGATACTCACTCTGCAAGGGGTGTAATGGGGAGAGGAAGGTTTTTGCTGCTATGTCAGTGGAAAGCATAGTAGAAGGGATGAACATTTAAAATACACACATACAGGACTTTCCTAGTGGTCCAGTGGGTAAGACTCTGAGCTCCCAGTGCAGGGGGCCCAGGTTCAATTCCTGGTCAGAGCAGTAGATCTCTAATGCTGCAACTAAGACTCGGTGAAGCCAAATAATATATATATATATATATATATATAATATATATATTATAATATTATATATATATTATATATATATATATAAAACAAAATGCACACACTCTCACTCAAAGGGTCTGTGAACTAATAAAAAGATGAAAAATATTTATCTTGCCAAAAAAAAAAAAAAAAGAATATAACCTCTTTTTGGATACTCTCTGATCAGTTGACTTTAGCAGAATCAAGAATCTGCCTGCCATTGCAAGAGACACAAGGAACTTGGGTTTGATCCCTGGATCGAGAAGGTCCCCTGGAGTAGGAACTGACAACCCATTCCAGTATTCTTGCTTGGAAAATCCCATGGACAGAGGAGCCTGGCAGACTACAGACCACGGGGTCTCAAACAGTCAAACACAATTGAGCACAACATGAACCCAACCAATTAAATTTTAGGCTTCCACGGTGGCTCAGACAGCAAGGAATCTATCTGCAATGGAGGGGATCCAGGTTCGTTCCCTGGGTAGGAAAAATCCCCTGGAGAAGGGACTGGCCTCTCACTCCAGTTTTCTTGCCTGGAGAATTTCATGGACAGGCTACATCTCATGGGTCACAGAGTCAGATGCGACTGAGCGGCTATCACTTTCAGAACTTCAGTAGAGTAGAAATTAGACAGTTGGGGCAGACTTTTGGGGTACATTTGAACTACAATTCCTTACTTTCATTCCTAAGCTTTGCAGGAAGTCTTTCAGAATATAATAGTGAGAATCTGTAAGACAACCTTTGACTTACAGTGATCCACTGGTGAATAAGAAACCTTAAGTTTTCATAAAAGCAAATTCATACATCTTGGTCTTTTAGTTCAGTTGCTAAGTCATGTCTGACTCTTTGGGACCTCATTTGATGTAGCACACCAGGTTCCTCTTAGTCTTTTAGAAACTGGCTATAAAAAAATCTCTTAGTTTTCAGCCTTCATTTGTAAGATTACACTTGAAAACATTTGAATGATGACTGAATTTCTGAAAGCCTTGGTATATTTAATGAGAACTGAAAATTTTTCTTAGTTCATTTAAGCAAGGAAAAACCCCAAGATACAATTCTTGAACCCCACAAGTAAATCATACCAGAAAAAATTTCCTCATCCTTTGTGAATTGTGAAAGAAGTGACTCTCCCACAGAGAGTTCTCATCTTCTGCTTTGTGTGAGAAACATCAGTTTCACCTGTGTCACCAAATATAGCCTGTTTGATCTCCACAATGCCTTCCAAATCTCTAACCATTCCACTGGACACCAGGTCAAAGGTTGGTTATAAGCAGGGTAGTTGGCAGTGATCTGAAGAAGTCAAATATTATGGGGCAAGCTGAATTGACTCATTTTTATATATTGTCAAAATATAAGTATTTATTGACTTACTGGTTTTTGTTTTTATTAAGGAAAACTTTTGCTTCTGAATTTAAAAAGCTCATGTTCAGAAACTAATGTGTAGGCATTGTTATAACATATAATATATATGAAACATGAAAATCAGCATATTCATGATAAAGGTTATCAGCATATAACAATAATAGTTCAGTAACTGTTACTATTAATATTATTTGCTTGATCAGTGATGCAATATGTATATAAACATTTTTGTGGCATTTTTAAAGAGCTTTTTCTTCTGCAGAATCACATTCTTTCTTGTGTAATATGACATAGCTCAATATAACAGTCTCCAAGGGAGTAACTAAACTGTTTTGCTGTGCTATACTCTTTTGTAATAAATATTGTTTAAAAGGAAGGAATTAGTCTGTGAATTCATTTGCCTTAGCTATGATGTATTTCCCTGGGGCTAAAAATGGAGGAAGAAAGGGGAGGACTTGGACACTGGGAACAATGAAAAACAAAATTCAGTGAAGTTTAAAAATTATTCATGAAAGAAGAAAATGCAAATTTGAAGGTGAAATAATTTTAAATGACACAAAATTAAAATTCTATAAATAAATAGAGAATACTTATCTGCAGCAGATATTGTCATTAGTGGTCTTGATCTCCCCACTGCCCACTTTCCTACTTCCCCTCCTACCCACCTGCAGGTCCCATTGGCCTGCTGTGTAGGTATTAGGTTCTAAGGGCTCATATCTTTCTTTCACTTGAGGCCTGGCCTTGGTTGATAGGAGCTTCCTCATCAGGGGATACTGGAAACCCATGACCACAGGTTTGATGAGACAGGAATGTAAGAGCCCAGCTCTCTTTCCTCTAGGTGAAGATAGACTCTGCGATGCAATCCAAGCTCCAGAACTCCCTACAATATCAGGAGGCTGCACTTCTCCTAAAAGCCTTATTGACTTAACTATCCCCACATGAACTCACTCCTTTCAAACCCTTATAGGTTTCCCATAGGAGTAGTTCTTCAAACCATCACTTGCATTAAGAATCACTGTCTTTTCTCAGCATTTAAGGAGCCTGACCAAAGAATTCCCAGTGTCACATAGTTGTGTAGATGGCAGCTTGACATTTTTAGTTGTGAGACTGTGTTTTATAGAATTATTCCTCTACCTTGCATTGCTGAATAGGTATCAGTAATTTTTTATCATCTGGTTGCTTTATTCTTTGAATTTGTTAACTTCTTTTATAGCTTCTCTCACCAAAAGGAAACTGTACAGTTTTAGATAATATATTTGCATAAGATGCAAATCTAAGTGATGAAGCTAATATTTTTTTCTTTTTCCAGTAAAGGATTAATATAAAAGACAGACCACAGGATTTGGAGCTCAGAAATACTTATATACTAATCTTGACTCAGTCATTTATTAGCCATGGAACTTTGGTCAAATCACATACATTTTCTGAGCCTTATCCAACTTTTTGTTTTAATTGGAGGAATGATGCCAATGTCACTTCATTGTTATTATTACTAGCATTATGATAATGTAGATGGCATACTTAGTGTATAGCACATAGTAGTGGGACACTGGGCTGGAAGAAGCACAAGCTGGAATCAAGATTGCAGGGAGAAATATCAATAACCTCAGATATGCAGATGATACCACCCTTATAGCAGAAAGTGAAGAGGAACGAAAAAGCCTCTTGATGAAAGTGAAAGAGGAGAGTGAAAAAGTTGGCTTAAAGCTCAACATTCAGAAAACGAAGATCATGGCATCTGGCCCCATCGCTTCATGGGAAATAGATGGGGAAACAGTGGAAACAGTGTCAGACTTTATTTGGGGGGGCTCCAAAATCACTGCAGATGGTGACTGCAGCCATGAAATTAAAAGACACTCCTTGGAAGGAAATTTATGACCAACCTAGATAGCATATTCAAAAGCAGAGACATTACTTTGCCTACAAAAGTCCGTCTAGTCAAGGCTATGGTTTTTCCTGTGGTCATGTATGGATGTGAGAGTTGGACTGTGAAGAAAGCTGAGGGCCAAAGAATTGATGCGTTTGAACTGTGGTGTTGGAGAAGACTCTTGAGAGTCCCTTGGACTGCAAGGAGATCCAACTAGTCCTTTCTGAAGGAGATCAGTCCTGAGTGTTCTTTGGAAGGAATGACGTTAAAGCTGAAGCTCCAGTGCTTTGGCCACCTCATGCAAAGAGTTGACTCATTGGAAAAGACTCTGATGCTGGGAGGGATTGGGGGCAGGAGGAGAAGGAGACGACAGAGGATGAGATGGCTGGATGGCATCACCGACTCGATGAACGTGAACCGGGAGTTGGTGATGGACAGGGAGGCCTGGCGTGCTGCAGTTCATGGGGTTGCAAAGAGTCAGACACGACTGAGCAACTGAACTGAACTGAACTGAGGTGCTCAGTAAATGAGATATTTAGCAATGAAAAATGATTTAAATACAGATGTCAGCAAATCAGTTAATTAAGCCTGAGTTATCCTCTGCTTTCCATCATTTGGTCAGTTTTCTTAATTGATGATGATGAATGCTTCCTTTAGAAGCTTTCCAACAGGATCTGTTTAATCTGAATCATAGTGTTACATGAATATCCTAAGTGGAACCACGCATTCAGCCTGCTGGGGTAGATAGGAAAATGGTGGTATTCAAGCCTCCAAGTTGTAGAACTTCTAGGCCAAAAGAGATTGCAAATTAGTAACCCAGAGGGAAATCTATTTTTTTCAGGCAAATTTTGTCTTGTAAAGAAAATACAGATAAAGATAAGAGTTGTTGTTCTTGTTTAGTTGCTAAGTCATGTCCAACTCTTTGAGACCACAAAGAGAGTTGAACTAACATTAAATATCAGATGACTACATCCAAAATCCAAAGCTGGCTTCTCTTGAAAAAGCACAGATCTTTTATTTCAACATGACAGCAATTTTCTGGAGCCAAGTAGAAGCTTCATTCTTTAGGTAGAAAATGTGCTCTCTAGTTCTTCAGAGTTAGGATAGCCACATAATTTATTGCTTAAGCCATCATACTTTGGACATGATAGGTGTCAGTTCAGCTCAGTTCACTTGCTCAGTCGTGTCTAACTCTTTGGACCCCATGGACCACAGCATGCCAGGCCTCTCTGTCCATCACCAACTACCTCAGCTTGCTCAAACTCATGTCCACTGATGCCATGAGTGATGCCACCCAACCGTCTCATCCTCTGTTGTCCCCATCTCCTCCTGCCATTAATCTTTCCCAGCATCAAGGTCTTTTCAAATGAGTCAGCTCTTCGCATCAGGTGGCAAAGGATTGGAGTTTCAGCTTAAATGATAGGCGTAGAATCAATAATTATGCCAAAACAACAGTCATTAATCAGGACTGGCCCTGGGCAAACTGAGATAAGCCCTACCATAGCCACAGTCCTTTCCACTTCCTACCCCTTCTCACATGGAATCACTCTATTCTACTTTATCATTTGCCTTTCACCTGTGGGTATCCTAAGACTCTCTTCAAGAGCACCTGGTCCTTTGAGTGAGTGCAAGAATGCGTAATTAATTTATTGGGTTCAGTATTCTTCCAAGTAAATTCCTATTAAGTCGAAAGTACCTATAATAAAATCTGACTAGGATATGCAAGATGATATACAGTATTTAAATAATTATATTTTCTCTATAATTTCTTTGAACTAAAATATTTCATTATTAAAATATTTTTTAAATGTATACAGACTTATACATAATGAAAGCAGAAAAAAAAAAATAGGCACAGTTTTCCTATTAGTGGGATGTCAACAATTTCTCCAAGTCAGCAGGTTTGTGGATTTCGTTTGAAGAACACCTCTGCTGTATGTGGTGAAACGTCTTTTGAAAAGAGTGATGAGTGATTGGTAACCACAGAAGAGTGACACAGATGGCATGTAAAGTTGGAGACATGAACACAACCAGCCTCAGAGAGAAACAATGCAAGTGTATTTAGAATGGACAGCAGGCTTTGCAATCTGTTGCACTGGAGTTTTAGGGACTTACCACAGACAGTGTTTGCTATTGCAGAACATTTTGCTTCCCAGGAGGAAGGAAGATTAACCAAAAGAAATACAACATTGAAAAATACACAGATGATACAGCAAAATAAAGTCCTAAACTGTAAACCACAAAAGGCCCAATATATTTGCTTGGGAATTATTAGAGTAGCCCACAATCTAATGCTTCCATCCTAAGGATGTTTATAGAAAGAGGAGATTGGGTAATGCTTGTCCTGGCTTCAACAAAGTCCCTGTTACCACCTCCCACAATCCCTGTGCTCTTGAGGCTTCTTGGGCTTCTGTAATTCTCCTTTGACACATTTGACTTTTGTTTCCTAAAATCTGGCTTGCTTGTGGAATGTGTGTCAATAAACAAACCTTATTTACTCATTGGGAAACTGACCACTAGTGTGGAGTTGGGCATATACCTAATGGGAAGAAAGGAAGAAGGGCCACGTGCTCAGCCACCCACCACAGAGGACAGCCACTTCCAGGCAATGTACCGTCTTGTTCCTACTAAGACAGTGAAACCACAAGTCAGGCCCACTGGCATCTCAGGCCTAGAGTACACTGGTTAACTGATGTTCCAGCCAGAAGTCTTCTCTAAGTTCCAGAAATTCCTTCCTTGTATTCTGAGATATCTGAAATTCTTTTTCCCTAAAAGGATAGTCCTTAGGGTTGTTTAAAAATGTTTTGCTGTTTAATTCAACCACAATTGAGATAGTTAGTGTGTAGATAATGTTTCTATGACATTTAACCAAACTTTGTAAACCAGTAATTACTTTCATTTTTATTTATTCTTCCTAGTATAGCAACCCTATGAAGGAAGGATAAAATATAAAACATTTCAAATAGCCCTCTTTGAGGAGGAAGGAGACAGTATTATTTTTCCTTTAGGGTCATATTCGATAGCTTTGAATACTGTTATGGTAAACCTGGAGGAACGTATCCATCAACATTCCTACATGTATAGTGGCCGTTCCCAAGCTATACTTCCTACTGAATCTCCATAAAAATAACAGGAACAATAACAATAACAGCAACAATAAAAATGACAGCAACAATAACAGGACCAATAACAAAAACAAATATATAAAATATTGGAATGGATGAATCACAAGCTGGAATCAAGATTGCCTGGAGAAATATCAAACCCCTTAGATATGCAGATGATAGCACTCAAATGGCAGAAAGCAAAGAGGAATTAGAGAGCTTCTTGATGAGGGTCAAAGAGGAGAGTGAAAAAGCTGACTTAAAACTCAACATTTAAAAAACGAAGATCACGGCATCTAGTCCTATCACTTCATGGCAAAAAGAAGGAAAAGTGGAAACAGTGACAGATTTTATTTTCTTGTGCTCCAAAATCACTGCAGATGGTTAGTGCAGCCATGAAACTGAAAGATGCTTGCTCCTTGGAAGGACAGCTATGACAAACCTAGATAGTATATTAAAAAGCAGAGACATCACTTTGCTGACAAATGTCTGTATAGTCAAAGCTATGGTCTTTCCAGTAGTTATGTATGAATGTGAGAACTGGACCATAAAGAAGGCTGAGCACCAAAGAACTGATGCTTTCAAATTGTGGTGCTAAAGAAGACTCTTGAGAGTCCCTTGGACAGCATGGAGATCAAACCAGTCAATCCTAAAGGAAATCAACCCTGAATATTCATTGGAAGGACTGATGCTAAAACTGAAGCTCCAATACTTTGGCCACCTGATGCAAAGAGCCAACTCATTGGAAAAGAGACTGACGTTGGGAGAGACTGAAGGCAGGAGAAGAAGGGGGCCACAGAGAATGAGATGGTTGGATGGCATCATTGACTCAATGAACGTGAGCTTGAACAAACTCTGGAAGATAGTGAAGGACAGAGAAGCCTGAAGGTCTGCAGTCCATGGAGTCACAAAGAGTCAGACATAACTTAGCAACTGAACAAATAAATGAAAATAATTGCATTAAGAATTCTAACTAGAAAACTTCTAACCTCTCATTGAATGGCTTGCTATTGACTCATGTTACTGTACAGTCATTATAATAATTCAGTTCAACTCAGTTGTTTAGTCATGTCTGACTCTTTGTGACCCCAGCAGCACGCCAGGCCTCCCTGTCCATCTTCAACTCCTGGAGTCCACCCAAACACATGTCCATTGAGTCCACATGTCATCCAACCATCTCATGCTCTGTCGTCCCCTTCTCCTCCTGCCCTCAACCTTTCCCAGCATCAGGGGCTTTTCAAATGACTCAGCTCTTCGCATCAGGTGACCAAAGTATTGGAGTTTCAGCTTCAACATCAGTCCTTCCAATGAACACCCAGGACTGATCTCCTTTAGGATGGACTGGTTAGATTTCCTTGCTTTCCAAGGGACTCTCAAGAGTCTTTTCCAACACCACAGTTCAAAAGCATCAATTCTTCGGCGCTTAGCTTTCTTTATAGTCCAACTCTCACATCTATACATGACCACTGGAAAAACCATAGCCTTGACTAGACGGACCTTTGTTGACAAAGTAATGTCTCTGCTTTTTAATATGCTCTCTAGGTTGGTCATAACTTTCCTTCCAAGGAGTAAGCGTCTTTTAATTTCATGGCTGAAATCACCATCTGCAGTGATTTTGGAGCCCAGAAAAATAAAGTCAGCGACTGTTTCCACTGTTTCCCCATCTATTTCCCATGAAGTGATGGGACCGGATGCCATGATCTTAGTTTTCTGAATGTTGAGCTTTAAGCCAACTTTTTCACTCTCCACTTTCACTTTCATCGAGGCTTTTTAGTTCCTCTTCACTTTCTGCCATAAGGGTGGTGTTATCTGCATATCTGAGGTTATTGATATTTCTCCCGGCAATCTTGATTCCATCTTGTGCTTCTTCCAGTCCAGCATTTCTCATGATGCACTCTGCATATAAGTTAAATAAGCAGGGTAACAATATACAGTCTTGATGATTGCTTTTCCTATTTGGAACCAGTGTGTTGTTCCATGTGCAGTTCTAACTGTTGCTTCCTGACCTGCATACAGGTTTCTCAAGAGGCAGGTCAGGTGGTCTGGTATTCCCATCTCTTTCAGAATTTTCCACAGTCTATGGTGATCCACACAGTCAAATAACTGTTGCTTAATAGGGGTTTACTTTGTACCATGTGACTTTCTAAGCACTTTATATTTATTTTCACATTTAACCAATAAGATAGCCCTTTAAAATAGCATGACTAATATCTCTATTTTATAGCTTTTTAATTGATGTTTAAGAAATGAGCAGTTTAATTAGAGGTCATGTAGCTTACTAGTGACAAAGTAGGGATTACAATGTGTATATGTGTCTGACTCTAATGGCCCCAAGATCTTCAACCACGACTATACTTATTACTTCTGTTGTTCTTAGGCTCCTTTGCAAGCCAGGTTCTCTTAAGTGTTGGCCTGCTCTTTGTGGCTCAGATGGTAAAGTATCTGCCTACAATGCACAAGACCCAGGTTCAGTCTCTGGGTCAGGAACATCCCCTTGAGAACTGAAGGACAACCCCCTCCAGTATTCTTGCCTGGAGAATTGCTGGTGTGCTACAGTCCATGGGGTCACAATGAGTCGGACAGAACTGAGCAACTAACACTTTGACTTTAAGTTCAACTAAATTCACCTAAAACTTGTTGAACCCTTGCACAGTCCCAGGCATACAACCAAAATATTTCTCTAGACAGAGGTATCTTTGCCTTTCTACTTTGCAGTTTCTTTAATGTAAATAAAGATAACAGTATCTGCCTCACAGGATTGTTGAGTATAGTATCAGTAAAGGATAGCTATTATTATTATTAAAAATAAGTTCCTGGAATAAGGTGGCTAATCAATAAATATTGGATGGATTAATGAATGAATGAGTGAAGGTATAACGAGACAGAGTCTTGTATAACAAGTTAATAGTCTGGTTGTAGGAGCAACAGAAATACCTAGCTATCTGTGCTTCAGTGGCATGAGTTTTATAAGACACATAGGTACTGCTGAGGCAGAAATGAGCAAGTTAACCTTGAGAAGGAATGACAAGGCAGCCAATTCTGGGAGGTTTTTTGGAGGCGGAAAGAAAAAAAAAAAGACAGTCTGAAAATGTCAAGGTGGTTCAAGGACTAGAGCAAAAAAGACAAGAAATAGGAAAATGAATTAGAAGATTACTCGATTATTGCAATCCTTAGGACAAAAAAATTTGATAAAAATTTGAACTTGGCAATGAGAGGAAATGAAAAGATAAGGATGAATTCCGGGGGGTACTGGAGTGTTTGGCAAGGCTTCGTGACTGATTAAATGAAGGAGGTGGAGGAGAAGGAGACAAAACCAGGTTTCTGGTTTATTAAACTCAATAGAGGGTGATGTCATTGAGATAAGAAACCCAGGTTCCAAAGTGCAATTCTAGGGAATTTATTATCTTCTTAATCTTTACCTTCCTCTTCTGTAAACTTATGATTGTAACAGTCCTTATCACATTCAGTTGGGGTGACGATAGAGATATGACAACAGATGAAGAATTTAGCAAGTGGCTGGCACGTTGACGTGCTCAGGAGATAGCTCTCTTACTCTATAGGACCAGCAGGGGGGCTGGAACAGCAAAGAGCAAATACATTCAGTGTTGTGGTATCTGAGTTTGAATTACATACAAGTTATCCAAATCAGCATGTGGATCCTGAAAGACCATCTGATAGTTTGTGAATGTCAGGAAAAGAAAGACGCACCCTTCTGTCTGAAATGTGATTTTTAGAGATGTTTTCAACTTGAAAAGCGATCACAAAATCAATCATGGCACTTTCTGAGGGTTGGTAATAGGATTAGCCAGTAAGGAAGGGATGTTTGAGGAGGAGTCACTATCACCCCCATTAGAGGACAAATCTAGGACTCTCACAGTCTCTATAACTCCATCTTCAAAAGCAGACTGATTGTTCATTTCTAGAATGCAGTAGTCACCACCCAAACCGAAAAAACTATCTTCCTTCCTTCAAGTTGCACTTTGGAGGTCATAATCACTCTTGACCTACTAATGGGGGGAGGGGGGTTAAATTTACTCTTTAATCCAATTTTAGTTAATATGTTAGCATGGTCAATCTCTTGCTGTTTTGTATTTGACCACTATTTGCTCTGTAATCATTTCTCCTGCTTTCTCCGTATATTCTTTTACTGCTTGAAATTGGATTTTGGTTCATATTGCCATTTAAAATTTCCTCATGGTGTTGATATTTAAAATAGTCTATGGTCTTAGGTTCCTTTTGATGAAAGAAAATTACATCTAGCTTATTCCTTAGTGAAACTCATCTGCTTTACTCAGGAACTGGAGTGGGAGGTAATGGATCCTTCTATTTTGTGGGATTTTTAGTGAGTGACTGTATTTTAAGAGTATATTGTGTGTGTGTGTGTGTGTGTGTGTGTGTGTATGTGTTGTGTGTTAGTCCCTCAGTTGTTTCTGACTCTTTGCAACTCCATGGACTGTAGCCCACAGTCTCCTCTGTCCATGGAATTTTCCAGGCAAGAGAACTGAAGTGGGTTGCCGTTTCCTTCTCCAGGAGATCTTCCCGACCCAGGGATCAAACCTGAGTCTCTTGCATTGCAAGCAGATCCTTTACATTTGAACCACCAGGAAGCCCCTATTGTAAGAGTAAGTAAATTGCAAAGATGAACTCTTTTTTTATTCTATATCTGACCATTTAACTCTCAGCCAAAGAAAATTTATGATATTCTATAGTCAGTTATTTGCCAAATCAGTGAAGTATCTGGCTCTAGGATGTTTATGTCATTTTTTGATAGTAAATAACTGACATGTATATTAACTTCAGTTCCTAAGGCAGCATGTAGACATGATATACTCCTCTTTTTTTTAATTATAGTGCAAACTAACTCAAGTCAGAAAAAGTACAATTCAGTTTCTTCATGAGGCAAAGTGAAGCACAGTTATATATATATATATATATATATATATATATATATATATATATATATATATATATATATATATATGGATCTTCTGAGGAAAGTAAAGCAGAACTATTTCCTGTTAATTGAACATTCAACAAACACAAAAAACAATTTGAAGAACATTTTCAGCTAAGGAATTTGGAGGAGTAAATCAATAGCTCAGCTTGTTGGATCTTTGCCTGACGTGTATTGTTTATGCAAAATGTTACTAGTAAACTCATATCTTAATCCACCAACACCAAATGCAGCCCAGACTGTTTATGTAACCTAAGAACACACTCTATAAGTGACTGCTTCTTCTTGAATTAGTATTTATGAAGGAAACCACTTAACTATTCATAGTAAATAAGAAAGACATTTTAAACATTTCTTCGATATGGAAGCTGTTTAATATTTAGAGAATGGAATATACTCCAAAGATGAGGAAGTGAACATCATTGACTCTCTTTGGCAGTCTGTACTAAGGCACAGAGTAGATTTCTGATTAGATTTTACACACTTGGAATATTTTAGAGTGCACATTCATTTTGTCAAAATTTCAATCCATTTGTTAAGTTGCAGAATATGTGTCTCATTGAAGATTTATCTTGTAGAATGTTTTCCCTTTTTCTTTTCATAACCAGAGACTCACCTTGCTGTTTGCAGCATGGTAAGCTACCTTTGAAAAAAATAAATTATTCCCTTTCTGACTCTGTGTGTGTGTGTGTGTGTGTGTGTGTGTGTATGTAGGTGCACACAGTGCTCGCAGAGGGGAGGAGGAAATTATAGGGTTCTTTGAGGCAATCTGAATTACCACCTCAGGTTACCCCACAGCAGTGCTTATTGAAAAAAGGTGTCATGATCATCTCTGTCTTTCAAGAGCATGAAAAGAATAATCTAAAACTTTGGGGTATGACACCCCAGTGAAAGAAAGGGAAAGGTGGTTTTAAGTTTGCAGATGGACACATGAATTAATTCTGACACTCTTGAAGCAGCATTTTAAGGGACTGGCCAGCCTGAAGTGTTGTAAACAATATCAGGCTGAGACTGGCTTGGGAGAAAATTCATGTTCCTGTCCAAGTACCTGGATCCAGGGCACATCAGTATCACCTCTGTGGCCGTAAAGCTGTTAGAACCAAAGGCAGTGACAGTCTTCTGTCCCTGGGGAGTGGAGGTCAGTTTTCCAACCCTTCAGATTCCTTGGACCATGGGCTTCCTACCAATCCAACAGGTGAGGATTTGACCGGTTTTATTAAATAAGCAAAACTACCATAATTTGAAACTTACATAGCAGTTCATAGCAGCTTTATTTTAGGTGACTTCAGCATTTTGCATTTCTTTTGCAACATGTACCAGTATTAAGCACTATGTCCTAATGTCAGAGCCAATTGCATTTGGCCATAAATCATTGGGTAGCTTCCTGTGCAGAGTATGAACTTGCTCAGGACTGATTTGGGGGATTACAGGGACTGTTAAAAGAATGAGCCTATCAAGATGTCATAGAATGCTTCCCTGTCTGGATAGCAGAGTAGTCAGAGGGGAGAAGAGGGGACAGATGAAGACTAATGTGAGTTTTCTAAATATCTGAATTTATGTTTTGCCTGTAGAGCACTACCTAAAAAAAGGAACACCGAAAGTAACTCTCAGACTTTATTTTCTAAAAGGAAAAACAAAGACTAAAAAAGCGAAACTTCCTTATGGAGAAAGAGCGGGGTCATACCATGTCAACCATCATCAGATCCCTTAATCCTAGAGTATAAGGTCACCCTTATTGTTCTTGGCCCAAAACAAAGAAAGCTATCAATGATATGGGTTACCACATTGGGGGCAAGTGATCAGAAATACAAAATGAGAAGCAGAAACTGAGGAGTTTGTTTTTTAATATAGACTTTCCTTCTCACTTGAAGATATATTAATCCCTTGGGTAATTCAGAGTACTGAGCTGTCTCTACAATGGCAAACAGAATGAAATAGAGACAACTAAGGGATAACTTATGTAGTTGTGTCTGGAAGGAACTGAAGTGTTCTGAGACAAGGTCACAATGACTATAACACGAATTTTTAAAGAGCTAAAACTGCTTGGAAATATAAGCCATGCTGGTCAAATTTCTTAAGTCTTAACAAAATATATCAAAATTAAAATGCCTATATACACCCTTTAATCTAACAACTCTGCTATTGAACATGTTTCCTAAAGAAGTAAAAGCACTATTATGTGAGAAGAAATGTAAATGTAGGAAGGGGTGGAGATAGAGATGTTTATATTAATTTACTGACACACATAGAGATGTTATGGAGAAGGCAATGGCACCCCACTCCAGTACTCTTGCCTGGAAAATCCCATGGATAGAGGAGCCTGGTGGGCTACAGTCCATGGGGTCGCTAAGAGTCGGACACGACTGAATGACTTCCCTTTCACTTTTCACTTTCATGCATTGGAGAAGGAAATGGCAACCCACTCCAGTATTCTTGCCTGGAGAATCCCAGGGATGGGGGAGCCCGGTGGGCTGCCGTCTCTGGGGTCGCACAGAGTTGGACATGACTGAAGCGACTTAGCAGCAGCAGCAGCAGCATAGAGATGTTAATGGAAGGATTTTTATGGTGGACAAAACAGACTGGGAAATTGAGAATGTCAGTATAGGAATGGTTGAATACATTTTGGCACATAATATTGCATGACCTACAATTATATGCATTGCTCCAGATGGGCATAATATGATAACATTATCCTTTTGTACTACATCAAAATAAAGCTGTGTGTGTGTGTGTGTGTGTGTGTGTGTGTGGTACATATGTGCAGGTGTACATAGAGAAAGATGTAAAAACATACACCAGACTGTTATTGGTTATCTCTGTGGAACAGGATTAGAGGAGTTGATGGAGTATGAGGTAGGATCTAGAAACTAAGTCACTTTTAATGATGATTTGTTTACAGTTGCTTATTTTCAAACTTAGTTTTCACACTCGGTCTCTTTAAAATGAAAAACAAAACCAACACACACACACACAAAAAAACCACCACAAAAAATGGGCCTTGAGTTGCCAATTTTTTTTTTTACTTTATAAAAATAGAACATTTTAAAATGCATCTCTATTTTCAATATTTTATAAAAGAAAAGACATTTAAAACAAAAAAGAAGAAAAGGTATGAGCTAGAGGTGTTCTTTCCAAAACAGTTAACTTTCTTTCTTGGAAATATAACCACATGGAATATTGCTGCTATTTTTCTCAACAAGATTCAGTGCAAACCTTATCATGGACCAAGTTTATGATCTTTTGTCTAGTGCAAAGCGGTGCACTCAGTCAGGACATTCAGATTCTAGCATGCGCTTTCTCAGCTTTAGACAACTCCTCTAGGTTATCAGGAAGGTTCCTCAGATGAGCTTCTAAAAACCCCTTTGCCTTGTAACATCCTATTATTCATGATGATTTTACTTCTCACTTTTCAAACAATTCCTCTGTTCTTTGTTTTTATTCACTCATTTAGCAAATGTTTATTGAATGCTTATCTATATATCAGGTATTTAATTGCCACTGGGAATGTAGCCATGAACAGGATAGGCAAAGTCCTTTTTCTCCTAAAGCTTACTTTCTCTTGAGGGAGACAATAAGGAAGCCAATGAGTAAATATACAGAGAATTGTAGATTATGGCAAGTGCTTCAGGGACAATAAATTGACTGGTGTGATGGAGTGTGAATGTGGAGGCTTTAAGGAGAAATAACCTGAGCTGAGTTTCCACAGAAGAGCTTTCTGTGGAGTTGAGCTGAAACCTGAAGAATGAGTAGGCATCAGCCACATGAGGTCTGGATAGAGAGCATGTCACACAGAGGTAACAGTTCACGAGCTGGTAAAGGGCTTGGTTATTTCAGGGACAGAGAGGAAGCCGGTGAGGCTGTTGCGTAATGAGCAAATGGGAGAGGGAAGTGAAGGAACAGGTTTGACAAAGAAGGATGAAGTGGGCATGCATATCACAGATTGAATTTTCATGTAAATGCAATGAGAAGCCATTAAAAGGTTCTAAGCAAGGGGACAATATGATCTGATTTATACTTTTAAATGACCACTGACTGGTGCGTGAACAACGGATGGTTTTGATGCAGGAAGCAAGGACAACAATTTGGAAGTTATTGCAGCAGTCCAGGTAAGATATAACATTACTTTGGATTAGGACTGTAATGAGGAAAATAGAGCGAAGCCGAACAATCCAAGACTATTTCGGAAGGCAAGCAGACTAGAATTTCTGGATTGAATGCAAGGGATGAAAGGAAAGAACGAACCAAGTTTCACTCCATTGTTTCTAAATTAGGAAATTAGCTAGAAGGTGGTACCACTTACTGAGATGGAGAGAGGACCCAGAGGGTAGCAGGATTTTTTTTTTCTTTTTTTCCTTATTGGGAGCTGGGTGTGGAAATCAAGAAAGTGGTTTCAATTGTGACGAGCTGTAACTTCTGATTAGCTGTCCCAGTAGAGGTATCAACTAGGGGTTAAGGGGCTCAGGGGAAAAGTCAGGGCCAGAGATAGACACCAAGATTCTTCAGCATATGGGTGGTATTCAAAGTAATTTAAAGAGAAAGAGGGTGTTAAAGCTTCAGACCCAGGCAGCTCAACACCTGTAGTTACTTCCAGATCTACCAGCAAAACTACCAAAGAAACAGGGATCAGTGAGGTAGGAAGGAAATCCATGGTGTGCTATAAAGTCTGTAATTTATTTTAAAATACCTCAGCTTAGACATTGTAATATAATATGTGTGTCTTCAGCTGCCTTACTTAGGAGTTCGTGCAGAATAGTAGATTCAAGACTTAATCGGAAAAGATTCCACTCTGGGACATCTCTGTCTTGTGCTGACATGAGCAATTCTGCTATTATTGGAAGAGTTGTTTCATTGATGAAATTCACTTTTCAATTAGCAAGAGGATGTTTATAAAAGGGTTTTCATTATTAAAAATTAGTTTTGTTTGAGTTTTGTGAGATACACAGGATGGAAGCTATCAATAATTGTCAGATGTTTGTTTTTTCATTCCTTTGAAACCAATATTTCTCCAAGATTCCTAACTTGTACAAAATTTCCAAAACTCTTCTTTACCTGTTTTCTTACTCTGAAACTTCTACCATGTTATTTGATATCTTTAAGGCACTTAAAAAATTTACTTGCTTCTTGGAACAAGAATAGTTAATAGCAGACCTATCTTTATAAATCATCAGAATTAAAAGGTCTTAAAACATTTGAGAAGGCATTTCCTCCCAGGGGCCTATTATTAAACACTTAAAATATTGAAAGACTATTTGATGTCAATTATGGGAGGAAAAACTTAGAAAAAGATTTAAAATAGTGAAGTAGAAGAGCAGAAAGAAGAAACAAGTATGGTCTGATGAGGTGAATAGACTGAGGAGCATCACGCACACACATGCCAAATATAAACTATTTCTGTCAATGGTCATTTTTGCTCCTGGGCCACAGAAATGGACCGCATTGTTGCCCGGTGATCTTTAGTCAGGGTAAGGAAGATGGTTTGCTGGTATTCAACCACACTAAAATATTGCCCCAGGAGAGCATGTTTTTGAAATTTGTAAGAGCTCCCATCACACTGTGGTTTGTGATTTGTACACACTGCCCTAGAATGAGCTCTGAAACAGCTCAAATATTGCAGCCTGACTCATGTTCTGGTCCAAACTGCTCGCGGTAAAAGACAAGCAAAGTACCCCCAAATACCGCAGAGTAGGCCCTTCAGATAACACAGTTTTACTGGTGGAAAATATAAACACTGTTTTTGCCCATATTTCCATTGTGATCAAGGAACATTTGCTGAGAAAGCACTACTAATCTACAGAGAATTGTGAAACTGATGAGAGATTCAAATTACTCACGATTTGCCTTTGAGCCAAAACAAATGCAATATTTAGAAGCTCTTTCCCATAGGTATCTAAGGGAAAAGGGGAATTTTCACTGTGATACAAATGCTTTTTTTTTTTTTTTTTTTAGGAAAAGGATATTGTGATCCTGGTAAGAGAAAGCTTGTTCTTAATTTGTGTCTCTAGATTACTTACATGAGATGAAAAAATTAATGAGTTATGTTTTTTTAACCTAAAGTAACTCTTTATCCCATACCAATTATCTACAGGTTTTCTAATTAGGTGAAGCAAAATTGTAACTTAGCCAGATTCTGTGCTCAAGTCTTTTCATTGGATTAACAATGAATTTAACAAGAATTTCTGTATCAAAGCTTGTTCAAAGAATCTTGCTAAATTTTTAGGCCACAAAAGTAAATCTAATGAAAGTAAATACGCATTCTATGTACCCATAGAAAACCGCTTCTTTCTGAAATCATCTGCTGCTATTGCCCTATAGGAATGGTCTTAGGCTGTATGTATGCAAAGTCACAGATTCATTCACCAAAGTAAAGGCAGTTTATTTGCTGACATTGGGCAAACTTTATGGGTTCAGATTAAGATACACTGACAAACCCAAAAGCAAAAAGAAAGTAAATGCTCCTTTGTAATATAGAATTCCAGGAAGAAGACTGAGTATAAATACCGACGGATCATTCTAAAATTTATAAAACACTATAATCCACATACAGACATATGCTTTATAATACAGCAAGTATTAGGGGCAGTTCTCATGATACTCCTACTGGAGGTAGGTAGTGAGGTGGTTACGTTCCTGAGGAGAAAAGCACCTGTGTTTACGTGGAATCTTTTTCAAAATTTTCTTTCTCTGGTCACTTTGGGAAGGAGTATGAAGTAGTAGTTAAGAGCATAGACTCTGACGCCGCACTGTTTTCTTATCCCAGGTCTATCACCTGCTCACTGCCTGGTATTGATCAAATTACTCAATCTCTCTGACCTCCACCTTGCATCTATACAAGAAAAGTTACAATAATTTTTAATTCTTAGGGCTATTTTGGCATAGTTGAGATCTACCTCTTTAGGAAATTCTTAATAGACTACTTTTAAAGATCAGATTTAGATTCACAGCAAAATTGAGAGGAGCAAGGTACAGAATTCTCTTTATTGCCCCTGACCACACATGTGCATAACTTCTCCCATAATCAACATCCTTATCAGAGTGGTACATTTGCTACAACTCATAACCCTACACTGACCCACTATAATCATCATAATTTGCATTGGGAGTCACTCTTGGTGTTGTACAGTCTATGGGTTTTGAGCCATGTGACATATATAATGACATGCATCCACCATAACAATATCATACAGAGTAGTTTCACTGCCCTAAAAAACATCTGTGCCTCGTTTAATCCACCCCCCTCCCATCTAACCCGTGGCTACCCCTGACCCTTTTACTGCTTTCATACTTTCACCTTTTCTAGAATTTCATATCATTGGAATCGTATAGTATGTAGCCTTTTCTAGATTAATCTTTTTTAAAACTTAATAATATGCATTTAAAGTTCATGTCTTTTCATGTCTTGATAGCTCTTTTTTCTTTGGCTCTCCTGAGCTATAATTGACAAAATTATAATATATTGAAAGTGTACAATGTGATAATTTGATATATGTACACATTATGAAAGGCTTCCCACAGTAGAGTTAATCAACACATCCATCACCTAACATAGCTACCTTTTTCTTGGTGAGAACCCAAGTTCTACTCAGCAAATTTCAATTACATAACATAGTGTTAGCAACTATAGGCACCGTGTTACACGTTTGATCTGTATTCATCTTATAACTGAATGTTTGTATTATTCTACAGTGTTTCTATGAGCTCTACTTCTTCTCCTTTCTTTTAAAAAAATGTTATTTATTTATTTTTTAGATTCCATGTCCAAGTGATGCCATACAGTATTTGCCTTTTACTGTCTGGCTTATTTCACTTAGCATAAAGTCCTCCAGGTCCACCTATGTGGTTGTAATGACAAGATTTCCTTCTTTCTCACAGTTGAATAATATTTACTGAACATACACTGTATTTTCTTGATCCATTCATCTGTTAACAGATACTGAGGTTGTTTCCATACCTCGATTATCACTAATAATCCTGCAATGAACATGGAAGTACAGATAGTTCTTTGAAATACTGCTTTTGTGTCCTTTCGATATATACTTGGAAGTGGGATTACTGGATCACATGGTAGTTCTAGTTTTAATTTCTTTAAGGAAACTGCATAATACTTTCCATAGTAGCTGTGGTAGTCGTGGTTATTTAGTTGGCAAGTCGTGTCCGACTCTTTGTGACCCCCATGGACTGTAGCCCTCCAGGCTCCTCTCTGTCTATAGGGTTTCCCAGGCAAGAATACTGGAGTGGGTTGTCATTCCCTCTCCAGGGATCTTCCCAATCCAGGGATCCAAGATGTATCTCCTGCATTGCAGGTGGGTTCTTTACCAACTGAGCCACCAGGGAAGCCTAGTATCCATACCAGTTTGCATCCCCACCAACAGTGAAAAGGGTTCTCTCTTCTCCACATCCTTGCCAGCATTTGCCATCTCTGAATTTTTGATTATACACAGCCTGTGTATACACAGCTGTGAGGTGATATCACATTATCGTTTGCATCTCTCTAATGATTAGTGATATTAAGCAGTTTTTATATACCTGTTGACCACTTGCATATCTTTTTTCAAAAAGTTGGTTTATTTTTTCATTGAAATATAATTGACATATAACATTATATTAGTTTTAGGTGTACCACATAATTCAATATTTGTACACACTACTAAATGATCAATAAATCTAGTTAACATCTATCATGACACATAATACAAATTTTTTTCCTGTGATAAGAACTTTTAAAATCTATTCTCTTAGCAATATTCAAAGATACAATTCAGTATTGTTATACTGTAGTCATCATGCTGTACATTATATCACCCAGACTTATTTATTTTTATAACAGGAAGTTTGTATCTTTTGACCACGTTCACCCATTTTGTGCACCCCTACCTCTGATAACCACCAGATCATTCTCTGCATCTATGAATTCATCATGAGGGGAGGTTCAATTAGACATATAAGTGAGATCGTATGGTATTGACCTTTCTCTGTCTGACTAATTTCACTTAGAATAATGCTCTCAAGATTCATCCATGTTGCTCCCAAAGGAAAATTTCCTTCTTTTTTATAGCTGCATAATATCCCATTGTTTATATATATTTATCACAATTTCTTTTTTATTCATTCATTCATCAGGGGACACTTAGGTTGCTTCCGTGTCTTGGCTGTTCTAAATAATTCTCTAATGAACACGGGGATTCAAATATCAAGTTAGTGTTTCCATTTCCTTTAAATAAATACATACAAGTGGAACTGCTAGATTATATGTAGTTCTATTTTTAATTTGTTGAGGAACTGCCATGCTGTTTTCCGTAGTAGCTGCACCAATTTACATTCCTACCAACAACAGTGCAGGAGGGTTCCTATTTCTTACAACTCTTGTTATTTGTTGTGTTTTCAATAATAGCCATTCTAACAGTTGTGAGGTTTGGTTTTGACATGCATTTCCCTGATGATTTGTATTGTTGAGCACTATTTTATGTACTTGTTGGCCGTCTGTATGTCTTCTTGAAAAATGTCTGTTCAGATCTCTGTTCACATTGCAATCAAACTGTTTGAATTTTGTTATTGAGTTGTATGAATTCATTACATATTTTAGATTAGTAACCCTTTATGAGATATAATATTTGCAAATGTTTTATTCCTTTTGATACACTGTCATTTCATTTATTACCTTTTCTGTGCAGAAAATTTTTAGTTTCATAAAGTCCTGCTTATTTATTTCTGGTTTTGTTGCTTTTGCTTTTGGTGTCAAATCCAAAATATCCATTGCTAAGACCAATGTCAAGGGGCTTAGCTCCTATATTTTCTTCAAGGAATTTTATGGTTTCAGGTTTTACATTCAAGTCTAACTTATTTTGAATTAATTTTTGGGTATGGCATAAGATAGTGACTCAGTTTCTTACTTCTGCATGTGGCTATCCATTTTCCCATAACTATTTATTGAAGATACTGTTCTCTTCCCATTGCGCATTTTTAGTTCCTTTGTCATTAATTATATATACATATGGGATTATTTCTGGGATCTCCCTTTTTTCCCATTGATTTATGTGTTGTTATATGCCAATAATATGTTGATTACTACAACTTTATAATATAATTTGAAGCCATGAAGCATGATGCTTCCAGCTTTGGTATTTTTTCCAAGATTGCTTATCTGTTTAATGTTTTTGTTGTTGTTGTTGTTGTTGCTATACATATTTTGCATTGTCCTAGTTTGTGAAAAATGTCAATGGAATTTTTGTAGTTATTACATTGAATCTATAGATTGCTTTTGGTAGCATGAACCCTGTAACAATATTAATTTTTTCAGTCCATGAACATAACATATCTTTCCATTTGTGTCTTCTTAAATTTGTTTCATCAATGTCTCATCATTTTCAAAAATGTCTTATTTTTTAACCTTCTTGGTTAAATTTATTCTTATGGGTTTTTTGATGCACTTATAAATTATATTGTTTTCTTAATTTCTCTTTCTGATAGTCTATTATTACTTTATACAAGTGCAACTGATTTTTGTATATAGATTCTGTGTTTTACAATTTTACTGAATTCATTTATTAGTCCTAACAGATTTTTTCTGGTGGGCCTTTTAGGGTCTTTTATCTATAATATCATTCCATCTGCAAGTAATGACAGTTGCACTTCTTATTTCCTGAGTTAGATTCATTTTATTTCTTTTCTTTTTTTTTCTCTAATTGCTTTGGCTAGGAATTCCAGTATTACGCTGAATAAAATTGGAGAGAGTGAACATCCTTATCTTGTTCCTGATCTTAGAAAAAAAGTTATCAGCTTTTCACTGTTAAGTAGGATGTTGCCTGTGGACTTGACACATATTGACTTTATTATATTGAAGTATGTTCCCTCTACATTCACTTTGTTGAGAGTTTTTGCTACTCCCTCTGTGCAGAGCCTGGGTATATAGCTAGGGTAGCATTCTCATTCCTATTTAACAAACTGCTTCTTTGCTACCTTATGAAATTCAGAAAAACAAGCACCTTTGGCTCTTAGTTCAGTTCAGTCAGTTCAGTTGCTCAGTTGTGTCTGACTCTTTGTGATCCCATGAATCGCAGCATGCCAGGCCTCCCTGTCCATCACCAACTCCCGGAGTTCACTCAAACTCATGTCCATTGAGTTGGTAATGCCGTCCAGCCATCTCATCCTCTGTCATCCCCTTCTCTTCCTGCCCCCAATCCCTCCCAGCATCAGAGTCTTTTCCAATGAGTCAACTCTTCGCATGAGGTGGCCAAAGTACTGGAGTTTCAGCTTTAGCATCAGTCCTTCCAGATAACACGTAGGGCTGATCTCCTTCAGAATGGACTGGTTGGATCTCCTTGCAGTCCAAGGGACTCTCAAGAGTCTTCTCCAACACCACAGTCCAAAAGCATCAATTCTTCGGTGCTCAGCTTTCTACAGATACTTTAAAACATACTTATTGACTTCCCAAAGTTGTGGGACAGCAATAGCAGTTTTAAAATCTTCCTTCAACTGAATTAATGAAATTTTGTTTCAAAAAACTACATTTGTGAACACTCAGTGAATGGGATTGTATTTCTTTCCACCTCTGCTTGCAGACTGGCTGGCTTGACTGTGCACATACATTTGTTATGGAACTGTGCTTTTAATTGTCTCTCCCATTTCTCTTAATGGTCATCACGTTGAGCTATAAGAAACAAATGTATTGTTTTACCAAAGTATAGCAAAGATTATCATCTCTTTAGAATATAACATCTGAGTACTCCCCATCTTCCATTCATTTACTTAATAAATGCCAAATATAGTGGCTCAGTGGTAAAGAATTTGCCTGCAATTTAGGAGACCTGGGTTCTATCCATGGGTTGGGAATATCTCCTAGAGAAGAAAATGGCAACCTACTCCAGTATTCCTTCTTGGAAAA
The DNA here is from genome assembly GCF_042477335.2 of Ovis canadensis. Lineage (NCBI taxonomy): Eukaryota > Metazoa > Chordata > Mammalia > Artiodactyla > Bovidae > Ovis > Ovis canadensis. The sequence continues at coordinate 130,852,506 of NC_091247.1, read as the reverse complement.
ATCCCATGGACAGAGGAGCCTGGAGGGCTACAGTCCATGGGGTCATGAAGAGTCAGACATGACTGAGCAAGCACACTTCTATTACATGCAACCCTCAATTTCAATTTCTAAATGCCTTTGCATTCAACGTTTACTCACAGATTAAAGAAGTCACTCTAGCTAGTTTAAGCTGAAAAAGATTTCATATAGGAAATTAGGTGCTTGGAAATCATTTGAGGGGGTAAAAAGCCACCTTTATGTTGAACCTCCAGAAACAACTCCCAGAGCACCTCTATAGAATTGTGCCACCAAGCAAGTCTCTACCTTCATCATGATCAAAAGATCAAGGAAGCAAGCATGATTACACACGTCTTCTCCCAGGATATAGGAAAAGTGAGGCTCCCACCATATCCAGCTCCAGGAACAATCTCACTTAGACAAAATTCAAGCCAGTAAAGAGGATGCCAAGGACCCTGCCTAACAATACCTATGAAGTTAGGCACCATGCATAGGCCAGTAATTACTGTTTCATAAACCAAATGCCACAACTAAAGTCACTAACAGAAACAGCATAATTACCAACCTGCATTGCCAATAGAAAAGTGTATCTGCTCAATGAAAGCTAAGGCCATTTGGAACCTGAGTTGTGAAGGAGTCTGAGAAAAGCAGTCTGTAATTTTTCAACCTTTATCATTCAATTAAGCATGTTCCAAGACACCTGAAATGGACTGAAGTCAGTCAATGTGCAATATAGGTCGTAAGACCTAAGAGTCAATCAGTAAAAGGAGCTTAATGAACAAAAGAACATTTACGCTAAAGAAATTAACATGCTATTATAAGGAATACATACAATGAAAAGGAAAAACCTATAGTGCATATATTAAGTATAAAATCAAATGCCAGAAAAACTACATACACATATATTCAAATATATATGTATAATTAAATATATGAGCATATATAGCTATATTATGTAAAGATACAACTGAATAAATTCAAATCTGTAGAAGACAGAAGTTTGCATAACAAGCTACTTATAGTGTTACTTTTGGAAAAGGTGGTAGAAACATGAAAGAAGTAGCCAAAGTGACAAATGTACACTTTTCTATCAATATTTCTCTATTGTTTAAATATAGATAGAAGAAAGCTTTTTAATATAACTTTACAAAGTTGGAAATTATATATTGAGATATATACTGACATAAAAAGACATCTATAATATATTGTGAAACTAAAAAAGTATACTGCAAATTATTATGTTCAATATGATCTCATTTGGGAAAAAATATGTTTTTTCTACTTTATATATTATATACTCGTACACATATATAAGATATATGGTGGTGATGGTTTAGTCGCTAAGTTGTGTCCAACTCTTGTGACCTCATGGACTATATAGCCCACCAGGCTCCTCTGTCATGGGATTTCCCAGGCAAGAATACTGGAGTGGGTTTCCATTTCCTTCTTCAGGGAATCATCCCGACACAAGGATCAAATTTGCCTCTCCTGAATTACAGGTGGGTTATTTACTTCTGAACCACCAGGGAAGCCCATATAATACATATACAATAATGTTAATAGTATATATGTTATTATCAATATATACATGATTGTATATACATATATTATATACATGTATATATATACATATTTTATATATACACACATATGTGATGTGCATATATATATATATACATTTATACATACTTTAATGCTTCTATATACATTGAAAAGATATGGATGTATATACATCACTCAGTGTGTACCTTTGGGAACCGGGCTGTCTGGAGTGAAACTTTCACATTTTCCTATCTGCGCTTTCATGTTATTTGACTTTTTCAAATGTAATATTTTTAGATTAAAGCCTATTATTTTCATAAAATAACAGGTATTTGTTATTTAAAAAATTAAAGCAATGTGGAAAGACAAAAAAGGGAAGTAAAAATCAGTTTCCCAAAATCCACTCCAACTCCTACTCCCTAGAAATAAATACTAAAATTTGGTGGATAACATTGAAAATATCATGATTTGCCTTTGTTCATATGTGATAATGATATAGATGGATATGTAGATAGAAAAAAAATGGAATCTGCTTCTGCTAATGTTACAATAATATACTAAATTTAATTTTGCTTGATTTAGAAATGAAAATTAAGCATTAAGATAAAAACCAAAGTAACTACTTCTCAAATAAGTATATTCACAAGTATTATTTCTCTCAGAGTAAGACAATATTGTATTGGAGGTTCTTGCTGTAAAGATACTAAAACATAATTACTTATTTAAAGACTGGAAAAGAGGAAATGAAAGTCATTATTTCTAATGTGTGATATAATTATCCTCATAGGGAAACCCATAGACTCTCATCCAAGTATCTAGAAATAAGCAAGAGTTAACTAAACTAACTGGATGTAATATCAACATATAAAAGTCAAGTAATTGGACATCTGCTTCTGAGCATAATGGAGAACATGGGCCATAGATAATATTTTCCATAAATCATTAGAAAACTGGACGAATAGAGAAACAACTATTTTTGGACACACAGGCAGTACTGTGGTCCATGAGAGAGAGGAAGCAGCTGAGGTGAGCCTGAATAATCACGCTGGCTTTCTCCCTGGAGGCAGTATCCAGACCATGGGCACAGGAAAGGAGAATCCAGTCAGCCTTGCAGTTTAGTGATGGAGAAGGAACTCAGGAAAGTTGAGACAGCTGTAAATTGCATGGCAGAATTTTATAGAAGAAGGAGATATTTAAGGAAAAAAAAAAACCTTCAGAAACAGGCATTGAGGTACCTTGAGTCTTTGATATATACTGCTAGTCTATGCACATGTAGGTAAAACTCAGTGAAGTCAGACAAAGAGTTGTGAGGTGAACAATCCTTAGTTCCTGCATAAGCCAGGAACGCATCTGCGCTTGACTAGCCAGTGCAAAGATTCTCCAGTCATCATTAAGGTATCAGGAGATCCCAAGAGGGGTCACATCTTGGTAAAGAAATCAAAGTGTACCCCAAAGAAAAAATATACTATGCATATATACTAAATATATAGCATCTATGTACTATATATATTAAAATATATACTCTATCTATACTAAAAATGTATAATATATACATGCCATAGAAATGCTTAAAAGTAAAAACTGAATGGATTAAGTTAATCTTCAAGTAAGTTAAAGAACAAAGCACAATACTCTTTAGATAGTAAGGAAATTGAAACAGTCAATCCTAAAGGAAATCAACCCTGAATTTTCTTTGGAGGGACTGATGCTGAAGCTGAAGCTCTAATCCTTTGGCCACCTGATGCGGAGAGCCGACTAACTGGAAAAGACCCTGATGCTGGGAAAGACTGAGGTCAAGAGGAGAAGGGGTGACTGAGGATGTGATGGTTGGATGGTATCACTGACTCAATGGACATGAATTTGAGCAAACTCCGTGACATAGTGAAGGACAAGGAAGCCTGGTGTGCTGCAGTTCACAGGGTCACAAAGAGTCTGACACAACTTAGTGATGGAACAGCATAAATCTATGACATTATAGATATTCAACAATATAACTTCACCATGTCTAGCACACAATTTAAAAAGTTACTGCACCTGCAAAGAAGCAGGAAGTTATAGCACACAGGAAAAAAATCAGTGACTAGAAGCGGACTAAAATATGATAGGGAGGATAGATTAGCAAATAAGGACAACAGCTATAATAAATACGTGCAATATGTTCGGAGATTTAAGAACAAAACAGAAATGATGAAGACAGAAATAGAAGCTACAAAATATACCAAATAAAATGCCTAGAGATAAGAGAAATGTGAAATAAAATTCACAGGATGGGATTAAGAGAGAATTAGACTGTGCAGACATTGCAATAGAATCAATCCAAACTGAAGAGCAGAGAAAGAGAAAATAAGACTAAATACTAATGGATAGCGCTTCAGTGACCCGTGGAACAATAGGAAGCAGTCCAGTATACCTTTATTTGGAGTCTCAGAAGGAAAAGCAATAAGTGAATTAAGCAAGATCACAACATAGAAGGTATAGTCAAAATCAATTTCACTTTTCTATACTAGCAATAAATAGCTAGATGCTTAAGTTTAAAAACGTTATTTATAATAGCATAAAAATGTAAACTACTTCAAAATACATTTAGTAAAAGATACATACATCCTGCCCACTAAAATTATAAAATATGGTTAAAAGCAGGCAGACTCTTTATGATCTGAGCCACCAGGGAAACCCTGGACAAAAAGAAGTTAAGAGACCTTAATGAATGTTGAAATATGCCATATTCATAGGTTGGAAGATTCAATAGTGTTAAGATGTCAGTTCTCCAATTGGTCTACAGATTCATCTTCATTTACATGAAACTATAGGAAAGACAAATTTTATTCAAAATGAAGACAGCACATCAATGGTAACCAGAGCAGATATTAATAGAATGACTGTTAAAGGACACAGGTTATATGAGTGCATGCATTTATCAATACTTACAGAACTGAGCATTTGAAATGGGTACATTTTCTTATACGTAAATTATACTTTAATAAAGATAATTTAGAAATAAGTCAACTGACTTTCAATATGCTAGCAAAAATTGGAAGCCTTGAAAAAAAACCCATTTATAATAGCAACTAAAATTAAAAATTATCTAGAAAGAAATCTTCCAAAAGTCTATAACCCTTATGTTTGCACAAATGTCTGTGTGTGTGTGTTTTCCTATAGTCAATCAACCTATGTTTGATTGTATTTTCAGTTATTAGCATTCTGTTTTGTTATGGCCTCTGTATTAGTAATGCTTTATTTCCTGTAAAGGGTTTTTTTTCGGTTCTATTTCTTTTTCAAGATTTACAAGCTTCCTTTCCAAATATTCTTATTATCTTATCACATTTTGGCTGCTTTATTCTTTGAGATTCTGTTTGTTCTTGTTGCTATGTTATTTTACTGTTTTTGAAATGATGAAGAACAATGTATCTGAACTATTTCTATCTCTCTTTGGTTAAGCCTTTGTATGATGTCGACCTTTTGCTTGCTTTTAGCTTATGTATACTTCCTGGATTTTTATATAGTACTTATGTTTAGGTTCTGCATTTTGTTTTTGATAATTACTCATTTTTATATTTCATAAATATATATTTTACAGTAATATGCTTTATGTTTTTCTTAAAAAGTTTTTATTTTATATTGCAGTATAGTTTATTGACAATGGTGTTAGTTTCAGGTGTACGGAGCATCCACTGGAGAAGGAAATGGCAATCCACTCCAGTATTCTTGCCTGGAAAATCTCATGGACAGAGGATCCTGGCAACCTACAGTTCATGGGGTCGCAGAGTCAGACATGCCTGAGTGACTGAGCACAGAATATTGAGCACAGTTCTCTGTGCTATACAGTAGGTCCTTGTTGGTTATCTATCTAAAATAGCAGTATGTACATGTCAATCCCCAACTCTGTAACTATTTGCTCCCCACCAACCCTTCCCCCTTAGTAACCATAAATTCATTCTCTGTCTATGAGTCTGTCTCTGTTTGAAACAGGGTGCGTAACATATGGAAAATAAACAGAGTACTTAATCAATTTCTTTCCCATTTATTGTTCTGAAACCATCTTAACAAATGCTTTATTTCCTTTGCCCTGATAATTCATTTTTCCTTAGTGTTTGATGTTTAAGATATTTAAATATTAATAGCTTAAAACAAAGCCTTAAGTCATAGGATTTCTATGCTGAAGTATAGGAATCAGTGCCTCCATAACTTACCCCACTTCTCCTCGGGAAGTTTCCCTTGTCTAGGGTTACAACTCATAGAAAGTGTAAATGAGTAGTAAATATCATTTCTTTTTTTTTTTTTTTAATTTTAGTTTTTTATTTTTTAAATTTTAAAATCTTTAATTCTTACATGCATTCCCAAACATGAACCCCCCTCCCACCTCCCTCCCCATAACATCTTTCTGGGTCATCCCCATGCACCAGCCCCAAGCATGCTGCATCCTGCGTCAGACATAGACTGGCGATTCAATTCACATGATAGTATACATGTTAGAATGTCATTCTCCCAAATCATCCCACCCTCTCCCTCTCCCTCTGAGTCCAAAAGTCCGTTATACACATCTGTGTCTCTTTCCCTGTCTTGCATACAGGGTCGTCATTGCTATCTTCCTAAATTCCATATATATGTGTTAGTATACTGTATTGGTGTTTTTCTTTCTGGCTTACTTCACTCTGTATAATCGGCTCCAGTTTCATCCATCTCATCAGAACTGATTCAAATGAATTCTTTTTAACTGCTGAGTAATACTCCATTGTGTATATGTACCACAGCTTTCTTATCCATTCATCTGCTGATGGACATCTAGGTTGTTTCCATGTCCTGGCTATTATAAACAGTGCTGCGATGAACATTGGGGTACATGTGTCTCTTTCAATTCTGGTTTCCTCGGTGTGTATGCCCAGAAGTGGGATTTCTGGGTCATAAGGTAGTTCTATTTGCAATTTTTAAAGGAATCTCCACACTGTTCTCCATAGTGGCTGTACTAGTTTGCATTCCCACCAACAGTGTAGGAGGGTTCCCTTTTCTCCACACCCTCTCCAGCATTTATTGCTTGCAGATTTTTGGATCGCAGCCATTCTGACTGGTGTGAAGTGGTACCTCATTGTGGCTTTGATTTGCATTTCTCTAATAATGAGTGACGTTGAGCATCTTTTCATGTGTTTGTTAGCCATCCGTATGTCTTCTTTGGAGAAATGTCTATTTAGTTCTTTGGCCCATTTTTTGATTGGGTCATTTATTTTTCTGGAATTGAGCTGCAGAAGTTGCTTGTATATTTTCGAGATTAGTTGTTTGTCAGTTGCTTCATTTGCTATTATTTTCTCCCATTCAGAAGGCTGTCTTTTCACCTTGCTTATATTTTCCTTTGTTGTGCAGAAGCTTTTAATTTTATATAGAAAACTATAAAACACTGATGAAAGAAATCAAAGAGGACACTAATAGATGGAGAAATATACCATGTTCATGGATTGGAAGAATCAATATAATGAAAATGAGTATACTACCCAAAGCAATTTACAAATTCAATGCAATCCCTATCAAGCTACCAGCCACATTTTTCACAGAACTAGAACAAATAATTTCAAGCTTTGTATGGAAATACAAAAAACCTCGAATAGCCAAAGCAATCTTGAGAAAGAAGAATGGAACTGGAGGAATCAACTTGCCTGACTTCAGGCTCTACTACAAAGCCACAGTCATCAAGACAGTATGGTACTGGCACAAAGACAGACATATAGATCAATGGAACAAAATAGAAAGCCCAGAGATAAATCCACACACATATGGACACCTTATCTTTGACAAAGGAGGCAAGAATATACAATGGAGTAAAGACAATCTCTTTAACAAGTGGTGCTGGGAAAACTGGTCAACCACTTGTAAAAGAATGAAACTAGATCACTTTCTAACACCGCATACAAAAATAAACTCAAAATGGATTAAAGATCTAAATGTAAGATCAGAAACTATAAAACTCCTAGAGGAGAACATAGGCAAAACACTCTCAGACATAAATCACAGCAGGATCCTCTATGATCCACCTCCCAGAATTCTGGAAATAAAAGCAAAAATAAACAAATGGGATCTAATTAAAATTAAAAATATCATTTCTTATTTAGCTCTACTTCCTCGCCTTTATGCTGTGTCCAACCAAGTTTAAGTGATGATACTCCTTATTTCTGTTGTGATCTAACCACACCTCAAAATCTTGTCAGTTTAATCAAGATATTTGGATAGGACTAACACTTCATGACCAAGGTAATCACGATGGTGTGATCACTTACCTAGAGCCAGACATCCTGGAATGTGAAGTCAAGTGGGCCTTAGAAAGCATCACTACGAACAAAGCTAGTGGAGGTGATGGAATTCCAGTGGAGCTGTTTCAAATCCTGAAAGATGATGCTGTGAAAGTGCTGCACTTAATATGTCAGCAAATTTGGAAAACTCAGCAGTGGCCACAGGACTGGAAAAGGTCCGTTTTCATTCTAATCCCAAAGAAAGGCAATGTCAAAGAACACTTAAACTACTGCACAATTGCACTCATCTCACATGCTAGTAAAGTAATGGTCAAAATTCTCTAAGCCAGGCTTCACCAATACATGAACTGCGAACTTCCAGATGTTCAAGCTGGTTTTAGAAAAGGCAGAGGAACCAAAGATCAAATTGCCAACATCCACTGGATCATCGAAAAAGCAAGAGAGTTCCAGAAAAACATCTATTTCTGCCTTATTGACTATGCCAAAGCCTTTGACTGTGTGAATCACAATAAACTGTGGAAAATTCTGAAAGAGATGGGAATACCAGCCCACCTGACCTGCTTCTTGAGAAACCTATATGCAGGTCAGGAAGCAACAGTTAGAACTGGACATGGAACAACAGACTGATTCCAAATAGGAAAAGGAGTACGTCAAGGCTGTCTATTGTCACCCTGCTTATTTATCTTATATGCAGAGTACATCATGAGAAAGGCTGGGCTGGAAGAAGCACAAGCTGAAATCAAGATTTCCAGGAGAAATATCAATAACCTCAGATATGCAGATGATACCACCCTTATGGCAGAAAGTGAAGAGGAACTCAAAAGCCTCTTGATGAAAGTGAAAGTGGAGAGTGAAAAAATTGGCTTAAAGCTCAACATTCAGGAAACGAAGATCATGGCATCCGGTTTCATCACTTCATGGGAAATAGATGGGGAAACAGTGGAAACAGTGTCAGACTTTATTTTTTTTGGACTCCAAACTCACTGCAGATGGTGATTGCAGCCAAGAAATTAAAAGATGCTTACTCCTTGGAAGAAAAGTTATGACCAACCTAGATAGCATATTCAAAAGCAGAGATATTACTTTGCCAACAAAGGTCCATCTAGTCAAGGCTATGGTTTTTCCAGTGGTCATGTATGGATGTGAGAGTTGGACTGTGAAGAAAGCTGAGTGCTGAAGAATTGATGCTTTTGAACTGTGGTGTCAGAGAAGACTCTTGAGAGTCTGTTGGACTGCAAGGAGATCCAACCAGCCCATCCTAAAGAAGATCAGTCCTGGGTGTTCTTTGTAAGGAATGATGCTAAAGCTGAAGCTCCAGTACTTTGGCCACCTCATGCAAAGAGTTGACTCATTGGAAAAGACTCTGATGCTGGGAGGGATTGTGGGCAGCAGGAGAAGGGAACGACCGAGGATGAGATGGCTGGATGGCATCACGGACTCGATGGACATGAGTCTGAGTGAACTCCGGGAGTTGGTGATGGACAGGGAGTCCTGGCATGCTGTGATTCATGGGGTCGCAAGGAACTGGACATGACTGAGTGACTGAACTGAACTGAACACTTTTAGCGGAACTTGATTCCTCCTCAAGTTTTGAAAAATTATGTCAGCTCTTACTTTTGTCCATGGTAGTCCAAATTCAATGTAATTGACTGGAGTACTTTATTATACATTTTTTGTATGTAGTCAAATACTAAAATATGTAAATCAATGCCTTCTTCATTGACGACAGTGATTTTGGTGAGTTCTAGTATAAAACTGTCTGCGATTTTCATATGCCAATTTAAAAAGTTTACCAACTTCATAAAAAAGAATTAAAGTATTCCCAAAGTAATTTCACACTAAATATACAGGTAGGGAGGAGTTACCCCAAATAGATTAATTCCTCTTAGCTATGTCTAGACTATATCGCTTAGATATAAAATGCTTATTTATACCCATTCTAATCAAAATTTCCCACAAACAGGATGTCCCTTAATAATTCACAGGAACAGTAACCAAGGGATCTCCAGAAAGTAATTCCAGTTGTTTACATGACACACAAACTGAGTGGAGAATAAATGTTAAAAGCCCTATTTTTATTATTATAACAAACCAGCTCTGCTGTATCACTTTTATTTCTTCTCATGTGAGCTTCACTGATCCTTTAGGAAAATTCTTTTTATCAGCATGTGCCACAACAAGTGGATATACCCTTGAAATGATGATGTAGCTCATTTTTTAAAGAAGCTGTCCAAATCATTAGATTCAGTTATTTCTAAATCTACTTAATTGTTATGAATCCAACATAATTCATTTTTATTAAGCAAAAGAAGTAATGTTACCATGTCTGGCATGTATCTTTTCCTGTAGATGGTAGTCATTAGGGACCCAGGGTGAAAGACTAGCCAACATCTGAAATGTCATTGTTAAAAAGGAATTCTGGAGGATCCAAAATTAGCTATTGGTCCAAAATTAGCTTGGTCTAGAAATCCCACACATAACTTTTACTTAAAAAATCACTAGTCAGAACTAGTCACACAGTCCCATTCAACCATAAGATGGTCAAGACTTTAAGCATACCATTGCCCAGAACTTTGAGAACTAACTTTAATGACTATAGAGTGAATCCCCCAGGAGAGAAAAAAAAAATAACCTATGACTATCCAAATATGAGTTAGTTACCAAAAACAACACATTACCTAAACTTCCTGAGGCTGCTTATTATCCCATTGAGCCAATATTATGTAAAATAGACAGTAACATAGACAGTTATATAAGTAAACTAGGCTTCCAATGAAGCCAATTCAAGGACTTAATCATTTTTTTATTATGCTATATAATTTATGTAAAAAAATCTTTGGCAGAGACAAACATTGCATATTGACACATACTGCCAAAGTTATTATTAAGGCTACTCCCTTTTATTTTTGGCACTTATTCTGGAAGAAATTTTCCACATTTTTATTGTTATTGTAAAAGTTTTACAAGCTTTTCATTTTTGGCCAGTCAATTTCTGCTTAACAAATGTCTTTCATAAATGAAATCTGCTTATCTTCTAGAGAGTTTCTAAGACATCACATTAATTTTAAAAACAAATGTTTGCTATGTCATACTGCTTTTTAAGATCAACTAACTTATTTGAAGTTCCTAATAAACAGTTTCATACAGAAAATAGGTCTTGTGACTTTGATCATCAGAAACGGTTCATTTTCTGGCTGTTGATTTGTTTCTTTTTCCCACATCATGAATTGGACCTCTCCAGAGTAATGCAAGCTGCTTTCTGTGTTATTCTTCATTATGGATGATAAATGTGGAACTTTACTTGTATTGCGATCCTCAGTCTTTTTCAAAGTTAATACTTTCTGGTAGTTGAAAAGAGAGATGCTGATGGCAAATCAGAAGCCTGCTTGAGCATATCCGAGGGTGTCCCTTAGATTATGAAAATAAAGTATCCTGCTGCATAAATTTGAATTCTGCTAAAATTACTTATTGATTTATAACCCTACAGTCCAAAGAGCTACTGAGGAAACACAACAGGGTCATTTATATATCGTGTAAGTGCTTAAAAAGAAAAAGAACCATCAAGTTTTTAAAAAGTTAATACTTCAAATTGTAAAAACAAAAAGCATGTCTAAAAAAGGCAAAGATTTCTCAAAAGCCTGTGGGAAATTCTATGTTCATAGAATTTCCACTGAAAGTATTTGTAGACATTGATAACCCTGAACTTTCAGAAGTGTTAGAAAATACATCATCACCTTTGGGGCTTGTTTAAAAGCAACCCAAATATGTAAAAATAGAGTCATCTTGTTAGTAGAGTATGTAATGGTGAAAAGTTCACAAGGGTAGCGTTAGTTGTTTAGTCATTTCTGACTCTTTGTGACCCCATGGATTGTACACTGCCAGGCTCCTCTGTTTACGGGATTCTCCAGGCAAAAATACTGGAGTGTGTAGCCATTTTCTTCTCCAGGGACTCTTTCTGACCCAGGGATTGAACCTGGGTCTTCTGCATTGCAGGCGGATTCTTTACTGTCTAGGCCACCAGGTGGACTATAGCCTGCCAGACATAAGGGTAAAGTCCATGCTTATTTTATAATTACTCTATACATGGTGTTACATGTAATAGCCTCTAATAAATGTTTGTTTATTAAATGAGTGAAATGTCCAACGATCGCATAATTAAATAAATTAAAAAACTGACTAGGACTTCCACTGTGCTCCAATGGTTAATAATCCGTTTTGTAATGCAAGGACACTGGCTCAGTCCCTAGTCAGGGGACTAAGATCCCACATGCTATGAAGCAACTAAGTCCTCCAGCCACAACCACTGAGCATATGCATTCCAAAGCCCTCGTGCCACAACTACAGTCTGTGAACCTTGAAAGATCCAAAGTGCTGCAACTAAGATCCAAGGCAGCCAAATAAATAAATATTTTAAAAAATAATACATTGCTCAATAATTCACTCAGCTGACTGTCGTAAATGCTTTAGGAAAACAGTTTCATTAGGAAACAGATTCTCATACAATAATGGTGGAATATAAAGTGATATATTATTTTGGGGAGAGCACTTTGCCTTTGTGTATCAAAAAGTTTTTTAAATGGGCCTACTTGTTGTTCTATCAAGTTTATTTCTAGGAATTTATTCTAAAAATATAATTATAATTTGTGACATCACTTTGCCCTAAAGAGGTGTATTGAAGAATTATTCAAATTAGCCAAAATTTATGGAACTATGCTTATTTTTCTTTTCTTTCTTTTCCATATTTTCCATAATGTGCTTATATTATTTATACATCATTACACATTTTAAAATTATGTCACAGAAAAAGATACTACTACGACAATGGAATTTAACTATTCTATAGGCTTTAAAGTCAAGAAGAAAACAATAAAAAAATTAAATCATTATTAAAATGGTAAAAAATATTCTGACAACTCTTCAGTTCAGTTCAGTCACTCAGTCATGTCCCACTCTTTGCAACCCCATGAATTGCAGCACGCCAGGCCTCCCTGTCCATCACCAACTCCCAGAGTTCACTCAGACTCACGTCCATTGAGTTGGTGATGCCATCCAGCCATCTCATCCTCTGTCGTCCCCTTCTCCTCCTGCCCCCAGTCCCTCCCAACATCAGAGTCTTTTCCAATGAGTCAGCTTTTCACATGAGGTGGCCAAAGTACTGGAGTTTCAGCTTTAGGATCATTCCTTCCAAAGAAATCCCAGGGCTGATCTCCTTCAGAATGGACTGGTTGGATCTCCTTGCAGTCCAAGGGACTCTCAAGAGTCTTCTCCAACACCACAGTTCAAAAGCATCAGTTCTTCGGTGGTCAGCTTTCTTCACAGTCCAACTCTCATATCCATACGTGACCACTGGAAAAACAATAGCCTTGACTAGACCTTAGTCAGTAAAGTAATGTCTCTGCTTTTGAATATGCTATCTAGGTTGGTCATAACTTTTCTTCCAAGGAGTAAGCGTTTTTTAATTTCATGGCTGCAGTCACCATCTGCAGTGATTTTGGAGCCCCCAAAAATAAAGTCTGACACTGTTTCCACTGTTTCCCCATCTATTTCCCATGAAGTGATGGGACCGGATGCCATGATCTTCGTTTTCTGAATGTTGAGCTTTAAGCTAACTTTTTCACTCTCCACTTTCACTTTTATCAAGAGGCTTTTTAGTTCCTCTTCTTAAAGATCATTAAATAATTTTTAAATGATGCTATTGAAGGCCTACAGAACTGTTTGGGAAAAATTGTTCCAGCCCCTCCCTTAGCCTCACTGCCATGCTACAAGTCATTTACTTTTCCTTCAACCTCAAGTAATTGTTTTTCTGTCCAGTTATTCTATCAATTACTAATATCAAAGTATGGGCAACTTCAGCTATTAATATTGACTTGTCTGTTTCCACATTTCCCCCTTCTATTTGCCATGAAATGATGGGACCAGATGCCATGATCTTAGTTTTTAGAATGTTGGTTTTAAGCCAGCTTTTTCACTCTCACTCTCTTTAGTTCTACTTCAATTTCTGCATTTTGAGTGGTATCATCTGCATATCTGAAGTTGATATTTCTCCAGGCAATCTTGATTCCAGCTTGTGATTCATCCAGCCTGGCATTTCTATACATATGTGTACTATACATATAAATATATATGTATACATATGTGTACTATATATATAAATTAAATAATCAAAGTGACAATATACAGCCTTGTCATACTCCTTTCCCAATTTTGAACTACTCAGTTGTTTCATTTCCAGTTTTAACTGTTGCTTCTTGACACACCTATGGGTTTCTCAGGAGACAGGTAAGGTGGTCTGTTATTTCCATCTTTTGAAGAATTTTCCAGTTTGTTGTGATCCATACAGTCAAAGGCTTTAGTGTAGTCAATGAAGCAGAAGTAGATGTTTTTCTGGAATTCTCTTACTTTCCCCATGGTCTAATGAATGTTGGCAATTTGATCCCTGGTTCCTAAGCCTCTTCAAAACTCAGCTTGTACATCTGGAAATTCCCAGTTCATATACAGCTGAAGGTAACTTGAGAAATTTTGAGCATTACCTTGCTAGCATGTGAAATGAACACAATTGTATGGTAGTTTGAGCAGTATGGCATTGTCCTTCTTTGAGGTTGGAATGAAAACTGACCTTTTCCAGTCCTGTGGCCACTACTGAGTTTTCCAACTTTGCTGGCATAATGAGTGCAGAACTTTAATAGCATCATCTTTTCAGGTTTGGAATAATTCAGCTGGAATTCGATCATTTCTGCTAGCTTTATTTGTGGTCATGCTTCTTATAGCTCATTTGAATTCACACTCCAGGATGTCTGGCTCTAGGGAGTGACCACACCATCATGGTTATCCAGGTCATTATGACCTTCTTTGTATACTTCTGTGTATTCTTGCCACCTGTTCTTAATCTTTTCTGCTTCTTTTAGGTCCACACCATTTCTGTCCTTTATTGTGCCCATCCTTGTATGAAATGCTCCCCTGATATCTCCTTGATATACACGTACATATCTCTATGTGCATGCTAAGTCACTTCAGTCATGTTTGACTCTTTGCAACCCTTTGGACTGTAGCCCACCAGGCTCCTCTGTCCATGGGATCTTCCAGGCAAGAATACTGGAGTGGGTTGCCATATTCTTCTCCAAGGGATCTTCCAGACCCAGGGATCAAACCTGCATCTCCATTGTTTCATATTTTCTTTAATTCTTAAAACATGGTTTCCTTTAGTGAAACATTTAAGTTGCCTCAAAGACAATTTCTATTGACCACTTTCATTTTTCTGTATATTGGCTAAACTTTCCTCTTTATTTGCTTGTGTCTTAATTTGTTGTTCAAAACTGGAAAATTTAGATAATAGAGTGGATGATTTTTGTTCATGGCGGTTATGCTGTATAAAGCCACTGCAAACCTGAATTAATAAATACTGAACTGGTGCATATATATATCATATAACTTACAGTCTTAAATCCTGAAAGCATCACATCCTGGTAGACTTTTATTTTACAAAGAGAAAATAATGTTTAGAAATGTTACTAATTTGCTTGAGGTTGCTCCACTACTGTCTTCATCTTGTGGTCACCTCTGATGAGAGCTAAAACAAGAAGGCAGAGAACCACCTTATTTGACCTCACCTGAACATCTGTATCAGGTGACTTTAAATTTTTGCTACTCTGTACACTCAATTTTTGAATACTCTGTGCATTCACACTAAATATCCATGTGAATGACTGTAAAATACCATGAGTACTTTGGTGTCATAAATCAGTTTCAGTGAGTAGGCAACAAATATGGAATCTGGGAATAATAAGGACCAACTGTACAATGTAGCAACTCTGGAGTCAGACACTGCTTTCTACAATTTCGTTTTTACTCTTTTATGTGCTGTTGCTGCTGCTGTTGTTTGGTGACTTTTCACGGCTAATTCAAGGGTATTCCTGGCAGTGTGTGGCCACTGAATCTTTGCTTTTTAACTTTCTTTTTTGTTGTTTGTATTTTTAAGCCTGGATTGGTTGGGTTTACCCCTGGGTTAGCATAGCTTACTGGTCAGTCATTGGTTGGTCACAAGTTTTCCATCAGCCAACAAATCTTCCGCCCTTTCCAAGGGGATCTGTGTGCACATGGAGAGAAACCTGCAGGCAGTTGACACATCCGCTTTCACCTTTATTCTTGCTTGCTAAGGGCATCAAGGCCAGACAGATATGAGTAAGTAACTGGGTCTTTCTCCAGTTTTTCTGCACATGTGCACAACCTACACATGTGTGTGGATCCTTAGCAATATTTGGCGCTTCTCCAACCCTCCAAAATCACTGCAGATGGTGATTACAGCCATGAAATTAAAAGATGCTTGCTCCTTGGAAGAAAAGCTACGACCAACCTAGACAGCATACTAAAAAGCAGAGACATTACTTTGCTGACAAAGGTATGTTTAGTCAAAGTTATGTTTTTTTTCAGTAGCCATGTATGGATGTGAGAGTTGGACCATAAAGAAAGCTGAGCGCCGAAGAATTTATGCTTTTGAACTGTGGTGTTGGAGAAGACTCTTGAGAGTCCTTTGGACTGCAAGGAGATCCAACCAATCAATCCTAAAGGAAATCAGTCCTGAATATTCATTGGAAGAACTGATGCTGAAGCTGAAGCTCCAATACTTTGGCCACCTGATGCGAGGAACTGACTCATTGGACAAACACTGATGCTGGGAAAGACTGAAGGCATGAGGAGAAGGGAAAACAGAGGATGAGATGGTTGGATGGCGTCACTGACTCGATGTACAACAGTTTGAGTAATCTCTGGGAGTTGGTGATGGACAGGGAAGCCTGGTGTGCTGTAGTCCATGGGGCTGCAGAGTCGGACATGACTGAGCAACTGAACCGAACCATAGTCACCATGCTGTCCATTATAGCCCTGTGACTTATTTTTATAATGGAAATTGTGTACCTTTTGACCCACTTCACCCATTTCATATCCTACCTCAGACACTTTTCCCCTTGTGACCATCAATCTATTCTGTGTATCTATAAGCTTGGGGGTCTTCGTGATTTTGGTTTTTTAGATTCCACTTATATAAAGCTGAGATTATATGATATTTATTTCACTTAGCATGATTATCTCAGAATCTATTTATGTTATCATAAAGGCAACATTTCTTTCTTTAAAGGCTGAAATACATACACATAAACACAAATATATACCATATTTTTTTTAATCCATTCATCCACCGATGGACACTTAGACTGTTTCCATATCTTGGCTATTGTATATGACACTGCAGTGAACATGGGGGGTGCATATATCTTTTTAAGATGATGTTTTCATTTTCTTTACCTAGTAGCTTTTCTTAAATAAACATTTTCTACTTTGAACTATACCTCTGGTTAATTTCTAAGGTTCTGTAATGGTTGATGTAGATAATTTTTGCTAGTATTTTCTTTGTTCTTCTGGAGGGAATTTACCAAGGTTATTTCTCTGTCATTCTGAAAGTTTCACCTCAAGCAATTATTTTTATCACTTTTCTTGGAAACTAACTTTTGTAGTGGCAACCTATACCTTTTTTTGCCATCATATTATGCTTACCTGGTATGCTTTCCCAAGCTCAGCTGATAGGGTAATCAATTTTAATATAGTCATTTCTTTTTTTATTTATCAGCTTTTTAAGTATCCATAATATACACAATCCTTGGTATTTACTGTGGAAAATTTAAAGAAAACTTCACAAACCCACTTCACTTCATCCTGAAGGATCTTACAGTCAAACTGAATAAGACAGACATAATACAGATAAAATTGTATTGGTGATGGACAAGGGAGCCTGGTGTGCTGCAGTCCATGGGGTCACAAAGAGTCAGACATGACTGAGCAACTGAACTGAACTGAATACAGATAAATATAAAACCTTAAAGTATGTAATAAGTTCTATAAAATGATTAGAGCACACAACTCAAACACTTTTAAGTAGTAAGTGATATTTCACCTAGAGGCATCATGAAAAGCTTCATGAAGTCATGGCATAAAAGTCCATGTATTCATGGTGATAACATTATCCTTTCTAGTTTCTAAGTTTTTTAAGATGTCAGCTTACCTGCAGTGTTATATGAATTTAAGTGCTTTAATCATGGAGACAGGTCAACAGAGCAAGCAGGTTTTCACCACCCCTCTAATCTTGCTATCTCAAAAACTTTCTATTCCAGCTGTGCTATGGCATAACTTTCAGTATTTGTCATTACAGTGTTTTATCTTAAAGGCTACAAAATCATCTAGCATTTGCCTATGTCTATCATCATCACCCTTTTGAAAATTATAATGAGAAACAGATTTTTTGTTGGAGGGCAAGGATAGTATTCCTCATAGAGAACACTAGAAAGCAGATCATATACTAACAGACCTACACTGCTGCTATTTTCATGATCAGACAGTGTGAACTTTCATCTGTGAGCAGGCTGGTCGTGTCCATATTTGGTGCACTAGAGATGCTGAATGAATAAGTGGGGCATCTGTGGAAGCCCAAAGAGAACGAACATCTTCCAAATAAATGTCCAGGTAAAAATAAACAATCAAAGCACAGGTCTGTTAAATTCCACTGTTCGCTCTAAAAATAGCTATACATGAAAATAGAGTCAAGTGTTTTACAAAGTACCTTGGCAATAAGAAGTGCTATTCCAGTGAAGTGTAAGTCCTAGGAATTCAAAAGAGTTGGGCAAAGCAACTTAAATGGTGAAGTTATAAACACAGGTTGCTAAAGAAAGAAGCATTAGTAATAATGACATCCATGTGGGAACCCCTGCACAGAGCACCATAAATCTGACTGACTCATGTCAACAAGACAGAAAACAGTGACTGAAACAAAAGATCTGAAAAGCTTGCTGCAAAAAGGTCAGTGGCGGACTGTGAATAATTTAGGACAAATAGTAAAGGACAATACCAGCCAGTCTTTCTACGTGACTAGAACATTACAGCTTGAAAGTACTCAAATAAAGATGAAATACTAGATGTTAAAATGCATTCTGTGTGTTTACTGGAAGGTGGTTCATGTTAATCCTTTTAAATCTCTGCTCAGTATTAAAGCCTAGAGAATCCTTCATAGGGCAGCAAGGAGTCGTTTTTCAAAGGGAGTGTAATGGAAGGATAATCCTAATATTTGTTGCTTGATTTTTAGTCCTCATTCAGCTCATGTGAAATTGGGACTCGTTTTGTAGGTTGATTATAAAACATTATAAATCTCAAAATTTAGCCAAAACATATACAACAGTGAGTTCCAAGTTATCAGTCATATGAAGTGGGGGAGTAGGGAGCATGGAAGCACAGCTTCAATAATGATGCTGCCATTTTCTATAAATGTGCTACTTTTTGGATGTTTTAAGCTATTAAGAACTTTTTACAATAACATATTTAATAAGCCAAATAAATCTGGATACCACAACAAAGACTACTGCTTGAGATTTCAACTTCTGCATCACTCCCCTGGGGACACTCTGTGTCATATAAAATAGCACAGCAGCCTCCTGGCCACTTAATGTGGCACAATAACACTTGAACTGAAAGCCAGGTCAACTGATGCTAATTTGTAATTCTTTTAAGCATGGCAGGTGAGTTGGTTAATTTTATGTATTGACTTAGCTAGGTCATGGTGATGAGTTTTTGTTAAACATCAGTCTAAATATTGCTGTGAAGGTATTTCTTAGCTGTGATTAATATTTAAAATAGTAGACTTTGACTAAAGCAGATTACCCTCCATATGGTGGGTGGGCCTCGTTTAATTTGTTGAAGGTCTTAGGAAAAAAGACCAAGGGTGCCCAAGGAAGAGAGAATTCTACCTTGGACTTCCCTTGGACTTGAGATCACATTATCAACTCTTCCTTCAGTCTCCAGCCTGCTGGCCTGCCTGTGTGTATGTGTGTGCTAAGTCATTTCAGTCATATTTGACTCTTTGTGACTGCATGGACTGTATAGCTCACCAGGCTCCTCTGTCCATGGGATTCTCCAGAAAAGAATACTGAAATGGGTTGCCATGCCCTCCTCCGGGGGATCTTCCTAATCCAGGGATCGAACCCACATCTCTTATGTCTCCTGCATTGGCAGGTGAGTTCATTCACAGGTAAGCACCACCTGGGTCTGCCTATAGATTTCAGAATTACCTACTCCTACAAATCATGTGAGCCAGTTCCTTAAAATATCTATCTATCTAACATCCATCTATCTACACACATCCTATTGGTTCAATTTCTGTGGAGAACATTGACCATCATACCAAACAAAATAGAAACCCAACAATGTCTTCCATGTTTGGCCATCAGTGTGTCTAAACTACCTGTAAATGCAAGTTGGTCAACACTCACTAGAAATGTTGAAGACTGTGGTATACATACACATGCTGAACAGAATTCCTGTAGCTACTGACTTGAAGTAATAGGCTTTTCCTAAAACATTGACACGAATAGCATACCTCTGAATGCTTTATTTTTTTCCCTAGTTGCCTACCAGAAGTGAAAGCAATTCATTATACACATTGGAAATTCAACTGCAACATAAATCTGATGGCTTTCTGTGCAAAAATGATGATCCTATTCCAAAACCAACACAAAGTGTTTTGGTATGATTTTACAGTTGTGATGGTCTCTTAAGACATGCTATATCTCCATATTTATTTGGTTCCCTCTTATAACCAATAAAATTTTTGAAAAATATAACCCTCTCTACCTCAATCCAAAAACATCTGTTGAGGACCCACTATGTTCAGTGCTAGAGATAAAAAGATGAAGAATAACTTTAAAGAGGTCAATGTTCAATAGGAACACAACATATAAATAATTATTTAAAAAATGTCTAAGTAAGGCAATGTATTAAAGACACATTTACTCTACCCTTCAATCTCAAATCCCATCAAAAATAGCAAAAAAAAAAAAAAGACAAGTAAATATAAAACATTCATTAAGATGAAGAGATTCCTGTGACTTCTCAGACACATTAAGGATCACACCCAGAGAGAAGAGAACATGCTTAGTTCCAACAAACTTTGTTTTGGATTTTGAGTTAGAAATAAACCACCCCCCAATTTGTTACATAACGGCAACCCACTCCAGTATTCTTGCCTGGAGAATCCCATGGATGGAGGAGCCTGATGGGCTACAGTCCACGGGGTCACAAAGAGTCAGACATGACTGAGTGACTTAACTTTCAACGGGCATATACAATAATATTTTTTATTAGAATGCCATGTTAGACCAATTTTGAACTGTGATTTAGACCAATTTTCAGAACTGTGAAACAGGGAACACTTAAGGAAAATTTGTAGTGGTGCTCATGTCATTTCTACTGTTAGTTTCTCTGCCAAAAGGGAGGGGTAAGTCAATGGAAAAGAAGATTAAAGAACTTTTAAAAAGACTATTAAGTAAAGTTTCTACACTTTGCAAGCTAAGGAGACATTTATTCCTTGGGTAAAGAAAATAACTTGAAGATAGCAGTGTTTGAAATAAATCCCCAAACTGTTCATCAGCAGGTACTTACCACCACTCAAAGCTCAGAAATGTTCAGAAAAGAAATTATCATGGGACCTAAGCCAGAAAACTTAAGAGGGGAAAGATAGACTGGAAGCAAACAAGAAAAAGAAACATGAGGAAAAGAGAGCTGAAAAACACAAAAAATAGTTAAATCACATAATTCTATGTAGTAAAATTGTAGAGAATGATTTTAAGAAAAGATATTGAAAAGTTCAAAATAGTTATATAAGTGTACAAAGAAGCACTCAATGAGCATGGAAAAGAATATGAAGCAACTTATAAAACTCAGGCATTAGAAGAAGACAAGTAAAAGCATCATAATGATGAAAAATATTCTAGAAACAACCCTCCTAAATGGAATAAATGCAACTTAAAAAGTCAGAAATATGGAGACTATGTTTGAGAAGCTAACCTCAAATGAAGTGGAAGAACTAGGCATGCAGGATTTCAGGCAAGATAATTGGGGACTTCCCTGGTGGCTCAGATGGTAAAGCGTCTGTCTACAATGCGGGAGACCCGGGTTCAATCCCTGGGTTGGGAAGATCCCCTGGAGAAGGAAATGGCAACACACTCCAGTACTATTGCCTGGAAAATCCCATGGACAGAGGAGCCCGGTAGGCTACAGTCCATGGGGTCACAAAGAGTCGGACACGACTGAGCAACTTCACTTTCACTTTCAATACACACATAATGTCAGTTTCTGAAGAAGAGAAAAGTGTCTTGGAAGCCAATAATGCTCTTCATGTAGATTCTGATTTTTCACTCATTCCAGGAACATAGCAAGATTTCCTTTGATAGTCATGGCCATGTGACTAGACTGGACCCCATAAATGTGAATGATAAAGGCTTTAGGAGTTAGCATTCAATTTACTACATTCCCTTTTCTCTGCATTTGGTCAACCTTGTAAATGTGTCAGCAAGGAGACTTCAATACTGCATATCAGTAATATGTGAATTTTTTTTTAAGGTCAAACTCTTAGAAACAAAGAGAAGAAAAGTATCTAGATGTGGGGTAAATACAAGTTGGGATCAAGACTGCTGGGAGAAATATCAATAACCTCAGATATGCAGATGACACCACCCTAATAGCAGAAAGTGAAGAGGAACTGAAGAGCCTCTTGATGAAGGTGAAAGAGGTGAGTGAAAAAACTGACTTAAAACTCAACATTCAGAAAATTAAGATCATGGCATCTGGTCCCATCACTTCATGGCAAATAGATGGGGAAACAATGAAAACAGTGACAGACTTTATTTTGGGGGGACTCCAAAATCACTGCAGATGGTGACTGCAGCCATGACATTAAAAGACACTTGCTCCTTGGAAACAAGCTACAAAAAACCTAGACAGCATATTAAAAAACAGAGAGATCACTTTTTCAACAAAGGTTCATATGGGTTTTTCAGTAGTCATGTATGGATGTGAGAATTGGATCATAAAGAAGGCTGAGTGCCAAAGAATTGATGCTTTCAACCTCTGGTGCTGGAGAAGACTCTTGAGAGTGCCTTAGACAGAAAGGAGATCAAACCAGTCAGTCCTAAAGGAAATCAACCCTGAATATTCATTGGAAGAATTGAAGCTGAAGCTGAAGCTCTAATACTTTGGCCAGATGATGTGAAGAGCTAACTCATTGAAAAAGACTCTAATGGTGGAAAAGATTGAGGGTAGGAGGAGAAGGGGGTGACAGAGGATGAGATGGCTGGATGGCATCTTTGACTCAATGGACATGAATTTGAGCAAATTTCAGAAGATAGTGAAGGACAGGGAAGCCTGGCATGCTGTAGTCCACTGGGTCTGAGTCAGACACAACTAAGCAACTGAATAGCAAAGTGAAAGGGTATAAACACTCAACTATAAGATGAACAAGGTCTGAGGATCTAATGAATAGTATGATGATTATAGTTAATAATATGACATTGTATAATTGAGAGGAGGGAATGGCTACCCATTCCAAAATGTTTACCTACAGAATTCCATGGACAGAGGAGCCTGGCAGGCTACATACAGACCATAGGGTCACAAAGAGTCAGACATGACTGAATGATGAACACTTTCTCTTTTTTTTTTTTTTCAAGAGAACAGAAATTAAATGTTATCACTGGAAAAAAACAGATAAAAAAAGATGAATGTGTTATTAGATGGTGGGAATCCTTTCACAATTCACACGAATTTCAGATCACCATGATGTACACATTAAGACATAGATGTACACCTTAAGATGATATTCATCTAGCATCAATTATATCTCAATAAAGCTGGAAAAATAAAATTAAAATAGAAAAGGAATCTCCATTAGCTTGGGTTCTTGAGTGACTGTAACCAACAGTGCTCTAATGACCCATGTTGGACTTGTAATATCAATAAGAAATAAAATTTAATGTGTAATGACATTAAGATTTTAATAGTGCAGCATAACTTAGACTGATACAAATGTAGTGTGAAAACTATTAAAAGAAAAAATAGTCTATCCCAAAAGTCTTAGTACAGTTTTAAGCCTTCTTATGTTCAGTAGTATAAATGATACCAACTTAAAAAAAAAACAAAAACAGAATTTGAAAGTTTATTTACATTTCCTCTATACTTATTTTTGTTGTTGCCAATGCATTTTTCTCTTTTGTGGTTGTTTCTTCCAATTTTCACCATATTAAATTAGAGGTACTTAAAAAGTTAAAATTATAAATGTATTGCTTGAAATTCACAAAACTAAATAAGTATAAAAACATATAAGTAACTTTCAAGTGATGAAATTGGTGAGGCATTATTTGCTTCCCTCACTAGTCTGTGAAGGCAGGAGGAGAAGGGGATGGCAGAGGATGAGATGATTGGATGGCATCACCAATTCAATGGACATGAGTGTAAGCAAGCTCCGGGAGATGGTGAAGGACAGGGAAGCCTTGCGTGCTGCAGTCCACGGAGTCGCAAAGAATGGGAAATGACTGAGCAGCAATTAGTTTGTGAACTACTTGAAGAAAGAGACTACGTTTTAAATCAAGCAGAGGGCCTGGCATTGTATAGATCTTAAATAAACTTTCTTGGACAAAACTGATTTGTTACTGCCTTTAGTGTCTCCATGTAGATTGTTTGAGACTGATATATTTGACTAAGAATTATGACTGGGACCCTTTTGACTCAACATATATATGTACAGTTAAAAAGGTTTCTAGTTTCTTTACTTTTGATAGTATGGCTTTTATTTAAGTCAATTTAGCTGCAGAGGCTACTGAAGATACTTTAAGCTTCAAATTGTAAAAGATATGATTGATAGAAGCCGTTATATAATTATGTCAAAGTAATCCTTTATAAACTGGTTTAGAAATGACAGAACAGCATTTTACAGTTAAAATGAAGTTCAAATTGAGACATCTGAACATGTAACTGACAGGGTTTTACTCTTTCTCTCTTTGAAAGCAAAGTGATCAGTCATGTTCTGCAAATGGATTACATACATGAGATTGAATGCATAAATATCTCAGCTTAAATCTTTTAAAATGCCATAATTCTTCTTCTCCATTACCCACTTGACTCTATCCAGATAATATATGTAGTCTTTAAAAGCCATTACATATCTTTAACCTTTAACTTTAACGTAGAAAAGAGATGGTTAGAGGAATTCTTTTCAGGTAAATCACAAAAGTACAAGAGACTCATCTTCTCTGGCTTATATTTTAGCTCCAATCTTTGACTAAATATGTTATCATACTTCTCTGAGTCTCCTCTACTTCTATTATCACTGTTACTTGGTTTCCTTTGCTGACTCTTCTTTTGTCCTCTTGCCCCTTTGATTGTGGATAATTTATTGAATTCAATCCTCAGGTTTCTTCCCCCCCCCCCTTTGATGATCGTTTTAATATCTATGGCTTTACTGAAAACTTTCAATTTAACATCTTCAGCTCTAACCAATTACTTCCATCTCAATTTTTTGTCACACATGCCGCCTGGAATTTTCTGCAATCTCTGCAAACTTAGCGTATCTAAAAACTGATTTCTTCCCTGAGCATGTCTTACCAGAATTTTTAAAACTTTAAATTTATTTTTAATTGAAGGATAATTGCTTTATAATATTGTGTTGGTTTCTGCCATACATCAACATCAATCAGCCATAGGTATACATATGTCCCCTCCCTCTTGAAGCTCCTTCTCACCTCCCACCCCAACCCACCCCTCTAGATTGTCTCAGAGTACTGGTCTGAGCTTCTTGAGTCATACATAAAATTCCCACCGCTACCTATTTTACATATGGTGATGTATGTTTCTATGATACTCTCTCAGTTTGTTCCCCCCTCTCCTTCCTCCACTGTGTCCACAAGTCTGTTTATATGTACATCTCCATTGCTGCCCTGCAAACAGGTTCATCAGTGTTCTCTTTCTAGAGTCCATATATATGTGTTACTATATGATATTTGTTTTTCTCTTTCTGACTTACTTCACTCTGTGTAACAGACTCTAGGCAAATTTTAAATCAGTGGTTCTCAACTCAAATTTTGGAGAGGAAACCTGAAGTTGTTAGAAAGTGAAGTTGAATCAGAATTATATATGGAGATTTTCAAATCAGCCTCTCTCCACATAAACTGTGTCAGAACTTCCTGGGGTGGGGAATTGGGAAAATGGACATAAAGTAAAAAAGAGTTTCTGGGTGATTTTGCCCAATCTTAACCTCCCACTACCCCCCGTTAAGATGGCTATGCTAGGCCCATGTATATCCACAACTCCTTTATCCTTGTCCATTCCTTGCAACTGCTGCTGCACACATAATCAAACGCATTTGAGACAAGGTAAGGGATTTCTTATTTTCACCAAAAGAGAAAGAAAGGAGCTAGCAAATTACATGGAATAGTCCTAATTCTGAAACACCTCTAACAGCGATTTCATGCTCAACATCTCCAACGTTTGTTTCATGTTCTTTACGCCCATTCTGTCTACAAGATGCCTTTCTTCAGGATTACTAGGATCATCTTGACTTCTTAATACCTTCAGTTTTGTTTTTCTTTTCCTTTATTACCAGTGTATATTTGTTTTAATTTATTTTTTAATTGAAATATAGTTGTTCCTTTAGTCTTTTTTCAACTTCATCCACCCTACATCTACTACCAAATGTATAAATTACATGTGTGTGTAGGGCTTCCCTAGTGGCTCAGATGGTAAAGCGTCTGCCTGCAATACAGGAGACCTGGGTTCAGTCCCTGGGTTGGGAAGATCCCCTTGAGGAGGGCATGGCAACCCACTCCAGTATTCTTGCCTGGAGAATCCCCATGGACAAAGGAGCTTGGCATGCTACAGTCTATAGGGTCACAAAGAGTCGGACATGATTGAGCGACTAAGCACACAGCACATCCTTTTAATTTTGGCCATTCTAGTAGAAGTATAGTTATATTTCATTGTGGTTTTAATTTTCATTTTCCTGATAACTGATTATGTTAAATATTTTTTCTGTGCTTGTGTGTCATTTATGTTTTTCTTTGTGAAATGCCTGTTAAAATCTTTGTGTTTTTTTTTTCCCCAGACTTTTGTCTTCTAATTATTGATCTATGTCTTAGCATGTGTGTGTGCTCATTCCTGTCCTTGCGATCCCATGGACTGTAACCCTCCAGGAGCCTCTGTCCATGGAATTTCCCAAGAATACTGAAGTGGATTGCCATTTCCTCCTCCAGGGGATCTTCCTGACCGAGGGTTTGAACTTGTATTTCTTGTGTCTCCTGCATTGCCAGGTGGACTCTTTACCACTGTGTCACCTGGGAAGCCCCAATTATGAGTTATAGTTGTTTCTTTTTATTGTCAGGATACAAATGCTTTCAAAGATATGTATTTCACATATATTTTCCCCAAATTTTGCCATACCTTTTCAGTTTTTATATAGTGTCTTTAGAAAAGCAAAAGTTTTAATTTAATGAAGTCTAATTTAATTTAATGAAGTCTAATTTGATTTAATGAAGTCTAATTTAACCATCTTTTTCTTCCATGGTCCGTGCATTTTGTGACATATCTAACTTTTGTTGTTGTTGTTGTTGTTTAACCCAAGGGCACAAAGATTTACTCCTCATTTTTTTTCCAGAATTTTTATATTTTATTTTTGTTTAGGCCTACAATCCTTTCAGAATAATTCGTATATATATAAGATAAGGGCCAAAGTTCTTATTTGCATGTGCTTAGTTGCTCAGTCATGTTCAACTCTTTGCAACCCTTTGGACTGTAGCCTACCAGGCTCCTCTGTTCATGGGATTTTCCAGGCAAGAATTCAGGAGCGGGTTACCATTTCCTCCTCCGGGGATCTTCCTGACCCAGAGATCAAACCTGCTTCTCCTATATCTCCTGCATTGGCACGTGGATTCTTCACCCACTGAGCAATACCAGGAGCCAATTATTCCAGCACTATTTGTTGAAAAGACCATCCTTTGCCCATTGAATTACTCTAGCTCCTTTGATGAAATTCGTGCTCTCTCTTCTATTCCGCTGATCTATATGTTAACCCTAATGCTAGCACTACACCATTTCGATTAGTAAAGTTTCATAGTAGACCATGAAATCGAGTGGTATAGGCTTTTAATTTTTTTCTTTTCAGCAAAGATCATCTTTTCATCATGAATCACCTTGGCTATTCTATGTATGTAGAATTTTCATGTGGATTTAAGAATAACTTTGTCAAATTCTTAAAAAAAAACAAAAACAACAAAACAGTGGGTTTTTGACTAGAGTAGCATTGACACCTAGGCCATAATGGGAAAAATTTGAAATCTTAATAGTAAAAGCTCTTCTAAAAAGCTCAATATATGTCATGTATTTGGATATTCTTTAATTAACTCCAGCAATGTTTCATAGTTTTTAGTTTATGAAATTTGAACACAGTTTGTTAATTATGTCCATGAGTATTTCATATTTTTATGCTATTTAACTGGTATCGATTTTTAAATGTCATCTTTTAGTTATGCCATGCTAACAAATAGAAACAAAATTGATTTTGTATAATTGCTTTGAATATGCAATCTTGCTAAATTCATTTATACATTCTTCCTATTTTTTGTTTTTTTTTTTTTTTTTTTTTTTTTTGTAGAATACATAGCATTTTCTTCATAAACATGCCCTAAGCAGGTAAGGTCAGTTTTATTCTTCTATTCCAATTTATATGCATTTTGGTGGGGGGGAATGTGGTTATTCTTCTGGCTAGGTCTTCCAGTGCAATGTAGGAAAAAAGTGGAGGTGGGGAACATATTTGGTTCTTCCCAAACTAGGGAGAAAATACTCAGCATTTCATTATTAAGTATAGGTTGTGGGTTTCTCATAGATACTCTTTGTCATATGGACAATCTTCTATCCAGTTGCTTGCCTACTAAGAGTTTTCTATCAGGAATTGCTGTTGAATTTTGTCAAATGCTTTTTCTGTATCTATGCTGATAATTTTGGAGAAGGCAATGGCAACACTCTAGTACTCTTGCCTGGAAAATCCCATGGGCAGAGGAGCCTGGTAGGCTAGAGTCCATGAGGTCATGAAGAGTCGGACACGACTGAGTGACTTCACTTTCACTTTTCCTTTTCATGCATTGGAGAAGGAAATGGCAACCCACTCATGTGTTCTTGCCTGGAGAATCCCAGGGATGGGGGAGCCTGGTGGGCTGCCATCTATGGGGTTACACAGAGTCGGACACGACTGATGTGACTTAGCAGCAGCAGCAGCAGCATGCTGATAATTGTATCATTTTTTGCTTTAAAACCTGTTAGTAAGTGTATTACATTGACTACTATACAAATGTCTCCACAAATGTCAACACTGCATTAGTGAGAGAAAACCTACTTGCTCATGTTGTCTTTTCCTTCAATTATTGCTAGATTATATTTGTTAAAGTATATTTTATAAACTCTAAGTTATAAGCATATCCATTTTGTCTTGCCTTATTGCTTGCATTGTTTCTGACAATGCTATTAGTCTTATTTTTGTTCCCTTGTATGCAAAGTGCCACTTTTTTTCTGGCTGCTTATAATATTTGATCTTTTACAATGGTTTTGAGATATTTGATTTATACACACCTTGGTATAGTTTGCTTCATGTTTCTTGTCTTCAGGTTTATTGAGCTTCTTTGAAATATAGATTGATAGTTTTCAACAAATTTATAAAATTATATTTTCAAACATTTTTATAATGTTTTTCATACAAATATGATGTTTTCTGCTGCAATGCAGGGGACCCCAGTTCAATTCCTGGGTCAGGAAGATCCACTGGACAAGGGACAGGCTACCCACTCCAGTATTCTTGGGCTTCCCTTGTGACTCAGCTGGTAAAGAATCCATCTGCAATGTGGGAGACATGGGTTTGATCCCTGGGTTGGGAAGATCCCCTGGAGGAGGGAAAGGACCAGTTTTCTGGCCTGGAGAATTCCATGGATTATACAGCAGAGTCGGACACGACTGAGACTTTCACTTTACTTCATGATGTTTTTCATATAATATAAATGCTATTACATTTTCAAACATTTTTCTGTCTTTTCTTCTCTCTCATCTCCTTCCTCAACTTGGAATACATGTAGATTAGGTAGCTTGAAGTGGCCCCACAACTCACTGATGCTTTATTCACTACTTTTACTTGTGAAATACTCAGATCTATTGGTCTTTTACTCACACAATGGCACTGAGAGGTAAATACTATGCTGTTCATGTTGAAAAGGGACTTTCCTGGTGGCTCAGAGGGTAAAGCGTCTGCCTGCAATGCGGGAGACCCGGGTTCCATCTCTGTGTCGGGAAGATCCCCTGGAGAAGAAAATGGCAACCCACTCCAGTACTGTTGCCTGGAAAATTCCATGGATGGAGGAGTCTGGTAGGCCACAGTCCATGGGGTCGCAAAGAGTTGGACATGACTGAGCGACTTCAGTTTCACTTCCATGTTGTAAAGGAGGAAACCAAGACTAAGAGGTTGACTTCCTTGACATTTGTTATTTAGCAAATAGTTTTAAGCATCAGTGATTAGCTGAACACTGGGGATCTAGTGCTTATATTGAACACAAATAAATATGACATGGTCCCTGATTTTGTTTTCTACTCAGTATATACAAATCAGAATAATTATAATAAATGTCCTCATATCCATCACTCTGCATCAGTAATGATTAATTTATGACAAGTTTATTTCACCCATATGAAGGAGGCAGCAGAGAATGAGACAGTTAGATAGTATCACCAACTCAAAGGACATGACTTTGAGCAAACTCTGGGAGAATAGTGGAGTACAGAGGAGCCTGGCATGCCGTGGTCCATACGGTTGCAGTGCCAGACATGACTTCGCAACTGAACAACAAAGTTCATTCTATCCCCTCCTCTCAGCTTTTATATAGTGCTTTTTAACATTTTATTTTGAAATGATTATCAATTCACACGAAGCTACAAAGATAGTACAGAGAGGACTGAGGTATCTTTTACCCAGTTTTCCGTGGTTATATCTTACATAATCAAAGTACAATATCAAAAACATTGACACTGATACAACATGAGTATAGTGTTTTGTTTGTTTGCTGTAATTGCATATTGGATTCATTTAACCACCACTGAAATAAAAACAAAAACCATTTTATCCCATGAATATCTCACTTATATTACTTCTTTAGAGTGATACTTACTGTCTTCCTAACTTTCCTCCCAGATGGTCAAGACTGAAATCAGATTGATTATATTTTTTGTAGCCAAAGAAGGAGAAGCTCTATACAGTCAGCAAAAACAAGACCAGGAGCTGACTGTGGCTCAGATCATGAAGTCCTTATTGCCAAATTCAGACTTAAATTGAAGTAAGTGGGGAAAACCACTAGACCTGTCAAGTATGACCTATATCAAATCCTTTATGATTATACAGTAGAAGTGACAAATAGATTCAAGGGATTAGATCTGATAGAGTGCCTGAAGAACTATGGATGGAGGTTTGTGACTTTGTACAGGATGCAGGGATCAAGACCATCCTCAAGAAAAAGAAATGCAAAAAGGCAAAGTGGTTGTCTGAGGAGGACTTACAAATAGCTGAGAAAAGAAGGGAAGCTAAAGGCAAAGGAGAAAAGGAAAGATACACCCATTTGAATGCAGAGTTCTATTCCAAAGAATAGCAAGGAGAGATGAGAAAGCCTTTCTCATTGATCAATGTAAAGAAATAGAAGAAAACTATAGAATGGGAAGGACTAGAGATCTGTTCCCTGGAGGAGGGCATGGCAACCCACTCCAGTATTCTTGCCTGGAGAATACCTTGGACAGAGGAGCCTGGCAAACTATGGTCCATGGAGTCGCAAAGAGTTGGACCTGACTGAGTGACTTTGTATGCACACAAAGATCTCTTCAAGAAAATTAGAGATACCAAGGGAACATTTATTGCAAAGACAGGCACAATAAAGGACAGAAATTGTATGGACCTAACAGAAGCAGAAGATATTAAGAAGAGGTAGCAAGAATACACAGAAGAACTATACAAAAAAGACTGTAATGACCCAGATAACCACAATGGTGTGATCAGTCACCTAGAATCTGACATCCTGGAATACAAAGTCAGTGGCCTTTAGGAAGCATCACTATGAACAAAGCTAGTGGAGGTGATGGAATTCCAGTTGAGCTATTTCAAATCTGAAAAGATGATGCTATGAAAGTGCTACACTCAATATGCCAGAATATCTGGAAAACTCAGCAGTGGCCACAGGACTGGAAAAGGTCAGTTTTCTTTTCAGTCCCAAAGAAAGACAATGCCAAAGAATATTCAAACTACTGCACAATAGCACTCATCTCACACACTAGCAAAGTAATGTTCAAAATTCTCCAAGCCAGGCTTCAACAGTACATGAACTATGAAATTCCAATGTTCAAGCTGGATTTAGAAAAGGCAGAGGAACCAGAGATCAAACTGCCAACATCTGTTAGATCATTGAAAAGCCATGAAAATTCCAGAAAAATATCTACTTCTGCTTTATTGACTATGCCAAAGCCTCTGACTGTGTGGTCACAAGACACTGTGGAAAATTCTGAAAGAGATGGGAATACCAGACCACCTGACCTGCCTCCTGAGAAATCTATATGCAGGTCAAGAAGAAACAGACCCAGACATGGAAAAACAGACTGGTTCCAAACTGGGAAAAGAGTACGTCAAGCCGTATATTGTCACCCTGCTTTTTTTAACTTACATGCAGAGTACATCATGAGAAACGCTGGACTAAGTGAAGCACAAGCGGCCATCAAGGTTGCTGGGAGAAATATCAATAACCTCAGATATGCAGATGACACCACCCTTATGGCAGAAAGTGGAGAAGACCTAAAAAGCCTCTTACTGAAGGTGAAAAAAGAGAGTGAAAAAGCTGGTTTAAAACTCAACATTCAAAAAAACAAAGATCATGGCATCCAGTCCCATCACTTCATGGCAAACAGATGGGGAAACAATGGAAACAGTGACAGACTTTTGTTTTGGGCTACAAAAATCACTGCAGATGGTGACTGCAGCCATGAAATTAAAAGACGCTTACTCCTTGGAAGGAAAGTTATGACCAACCTAGACAGCATATTCAAAAGCAGAGACATTACTTTGTCAACAAAGGTCCATCTAGTCAAGGCTGTGGTTTTTCCTATGGTCATGTATGGATGTGAGAGTTGGACTGTGAAGAAAGCTGAGCGCTGAAGAATTGATGCTTTGGAACTGTGGTATTGGAGAAGACTCTTGAGAGTCCCTTGGACAACAAGGAGATCAAACCAGTCAATCCTAAAGGAAATCAGTCCTGAATAATCTTTGGGAGAACTGATGCTAAAGTTGACACTGCAATACTTTGGCTACCTGCTGCAAAGAACTGACTCATTTGAAAAGACCCTCATGCTTGGAAAGATTGAAGGCAGGAGGAGGAGGGGATGACATAGGATGAGATGGTTGGATGGCATCACCGACTCAAAGAACATGAGTTTCAGTAAGCTCCAGGAGTTGGTAATGGACAGGGAGGCCTGGCATGCTGCAGTCCATAGGGTCACAATGAGTTGGACATGACTTAGCTACTGAACTTAACTGAAATTTAATCCCTAACCCCTAGAAACCACTGACTTAACTATCATCCTTTTTATTATATCATTTTAAGAGAGTTATAGGGGACAGGAATGCAAAAGTAGGAAGTCAGAAAACACCGGGAGCAATAGGCAAATTTGGCCTTGGAATACAGAATGAATCAGGGCAAAGGCTTACAGAGTTTTGCCAAGAAAATGCACTGGTCATAGCAAACACCCTCTTCCAAGAACACAAGAGAAGACTCTACACATGGACATCACCAGATGGCCAACACCGAAATCAGATTGATTATATTCTTTGCAGCTGGAGATGGAGAGGTTCTATACAGTCAGCAATACAAGACCGGGAGCAAACTGTGGCTCAGATCATGAGCTCCTTATTGCCAAATTTAGACTTAAATTGAAGAAAGTGGGGAAAACCACTAGACCATTTAGGTATAACCTAAATCAAATCCCTTATGATTATACAGTGGAAGTGAGAAATAGATTTAAGGGAATAGATCTGACAGACAAGAGTGCCTGATGAACTATGGACAGAGGTTCGTGACATTGTGTAGGAGAGAGGGATCAAGACCATCCCCAGGAAAAAGAAATGCAAAAAAGCCAAATGGTTGTCTGAGGAGGCCTTACAAATAGCTGTGAAAAGAAGAGAAGTGGAAAGCAAAGGAGAAAAGGACAGATATACATATTTGAATGCAGAGTTTCAAAGGGCAAGGAGATTGACCTACCTCAAGAGGCAGGTCAGGTGGTCTGGCAGTCCGAGATTGAGGGCAGGAGAAGAACAGGATGACAGAGGATGAGACGGTTGGATGGCATCACCAATGAGTTTGAGTAGGCTCTGGGAGTTGGTGTTGGACAGGGAGGCCTGGCATGCTGTAGCTCATGGGTTTGCAAAGAGTCAGATATGACTGAGCAACTGAATTGAACTGAACTGAACTCAAGAGAGTTATATAGCTGGAATCATATAGTATGTGCCTTTTTGAGACTGACTTTTACCATTAGGTATAATGTTTTTGTTAATGTTTTACCATTAGGTATAATTATACCTAATTTACCATTAGGTATAATCCAAGTTGCTGTATGTATCAAGAGATTGTTTCTTTTTACTGCTGAGTACTATTCCACAGTATGAATATACTGCAGTTTGTTTAGCCAGTCGCCAATTGCAGGTCATTTTGGTTATTTCCAGTTTTTAACTGTTGCAAATAAAATTGCTATCAACAACTGTGTACAGGTTTTTATGTGAACATAAGTTTTCATTTCTCAGGTAAAATTCTCAGTAGTGCGATTGCTGAGCCAATCATTAGCGTATGTTTAGTTTTTAAATGGAAACTGCAAAACCAGTTTCCAGAGTGATTGTAACATTTGGTATTTCTACTAGCAATGTATGAGAGATTAGGTTTCTCTGCATCTCCACCAGCACTTGCTATTGTCACCTTTTTCATAAATGTGTGATGGTATCTGATTGCATTCTTTTGCAATACCATGATGATGGTCAGAGATATGGTGAACATTTTTGTGTGCTTATCCACCATCTCTTGATATATATCTTCTTTGGTGAAATGTCTCTTAATGTATTTAGTACACGTTCTGATTGGACTGTTTGCTTTTTATTGCTGAGTTTGAGAGTTTTTTACACATTCTGGATATGAGTGCTGCGTCAGATATGTCGTTTGCAAATGCTTTATGGTTTGCTTTTTCATCTTTTTACCTGGTGACTATAGTTAATAATACTGTGATGTATATGTGATAGTTATTAAGTGAATAAATCTTATAAGTTCTCATCATAAGGAAAAATTATAACTATGTGTTGTGGTGGACATTAATTAATTGTGGTGATCAATTCTAATACATACAAATATCAAATCATTGTGTCATACACCTGAAACTAATATAATAGTAAATGTCAATATCTCAATAAAAAAGAATTACAAAGTTCTGATTAAATATGGTGAATTGACCATAAACTCCAGTATTTTCTCTTAAAATCATACTAAAATGACCATAAAGGGATTTCAAAAATGTTATAAACCAATAAGGAAAATATAGGTAGGAAAAGGTCATAAATATGTTTTAGAAGCTTGTGTGTGTGTGTGTGTGTGTGTGTGTGTGTGTGTGTGCTTAGTTGCTCAGTCATGTCAGACTCTCTGTGACTCCATGGACTTTAGTCCACTAGGCACCTCTGTCCATGGAGATTCGCCAGGCAAGAATACTGGAGTGGGTTGCCATACCCTTCTCCAAGGGTTCTTCCCAACCCAGGGATCCAACCCAGGTCTCCTGCATTGCAGGTGAATTTTTTACCACCTGAGCCACTAGGGAAGCCCATGAATACTGGAGTGGGTAGCGTATTCCTTCTCCAGGGGAGGGTCTCCTGCATTGCAGGCAGATTCTTTACCAGATGAGCTACCAGGGAAGCCTTGTTGAAGCTTAAGCTCAATTAAATAAGTTATGACTGATCTAAAAGACCAGAAGCTTCATTCAGAAGGGTGGGAATCTCTGAAGCAAACTAGTTACAATACAGAAGCCCAACAAAGCTCAGGAATAGGAAACACCAGCTATCTTGAAGTGGGGTAGGACACAACTGGGGCTTGCAAGTGGAAGGTTATTTAAAAATCTGTATAAACAGTAATTCAAACCCTAGATCCATTGTCATGCTCCTCACAGTCAGGAAATCCACCCCCTACCCACACTCACCCCTCCACCCCTCCACATTCCCCAGCAGATTAGATTTTATTTTCTAGAAAGGTTGAAAATGAGGGACACTACATACAGATGAAGGCAAGGGCATTACAAGAAATATTCAAGAGCAAAGTAAAAGGTCATATATATACATGGACTTCCTTGACTCATTTAGTTATGAACAAGTAGCTGGTAGCCAGTCTCATTCCCTTAGGGCAGGATATTACAGGGATTCGTCTATGGAAAACTGATTGGTCTTAAAAAAAAAAGAAGAATCTGCAGATGTTAACCATATTCAGCATTGCTTCACCAGTGAAACAACCCAGACATATCACACGGTAGTGAAGCCCAGAAGTAGAAAAGCTATCTTCTTACACTGAACATTCAATCAGCATTTTAGGCTCTTTAAAGATAACTGGGCAGCCAATAATCACCAAACTGGAGAGAAAATACTCTAACACAAAAGGCAGAGATTAAAATGAGCAATAAAAAACAAAAGAAAACAAAGAAAACCCCAAAGCAGATAGTGAAAGGAACAGGAGAAAACTTTTTGTAAAATTTTAATTGAAGAGAAATTGAACTGCATTATAAGAGCGGGAAGCAGTAGCAAAGATTTGGAGGGAAAAGCTCATCTTGAAAATTAAAAATTAAGGAGTAAAAATACAAAATTCAAAGGAGAGGTAGGAAGATAAATTTGAAAAAATATCTTAGAGAAAACAGTTAAGCTATAGGAAATAACAGTTAAACTGACTTTCCTGGTGGCTCAGATGGTAAAAGTGTCTGCTAACAATGCGGGAGACTCAGGTTCGATCCCTGTGTTGGGAAGATCCCCTGGAGAAGGAAATGGCAACCCACTCCAGTACTCTTGCCTGGAAAATCCCATGGACAGAGGAGCCTGGTAGGCTACAGTCCATGGGGTCGCAAAGAGTCAGACACAACTGAGTGACTTCACTTCTTTATAAATCTTATGTAACTATTTCACTTTTTAAACAATATAGGTAGTTTTCTGGAAATTAGGGGTTAATCAATTAATCAATTAATTCTGTAATAAGTTACAGAATCTGTAACTTCTTAAGAAACTTGATTTTTTCCTAGAAGAGAAGAGAATGTGTAGCAGGCAGGGGACAGCTGATTAAGGGCTATCCACATGCAGAAATAAGATTCTTCTCTAAAGTGCTCTGGTGAGGTTAGTTTCCAAGTAAGCACTGAAGCCTTTATTTGAGGCTCCATGCTTCAGGAAACTAGATATATCACAGAAAAAAATGTGCAGGAAATTCACAGGAAAATTTTCAGTTGTGGTACAAAATGCCGATACAACATAGGACTGGCATACTTCTGAGCTGGGCTGAAAGACCACAATTATAAAAGATTTTCAGCATCCAAGATTAGCAATTTTACATGATCTCAAAGTTGTCCATGGATACATTTTAGTAGCTGAGGGATATTTAGTAACATAGAGGAAAAGCTGTTAAAATTCAAGCAACTTTTTTAGTGAGCCATTGATGCCTTTGAACTGTGGTGTTGGAGAAGACTCTTGAGAGTCCCTTGGATGGCAAGGAGACCCAACCAGTCCATCCTAAAGGAAATCAATCCTGGGTGTTCATTGGAAGGATTGATGTTGAAGTTGAAACTCCAATACTTTGTCCACCTGATGTAAAGAGCTGACTATTTGAAAAGTCCCTGATGCTGGGAAAGACTGAGGGCAGGAGGAGAAGGGGATGACAGAGGATGAGATTGTTGGATGGTATCACCTGACTCAATGAACATGGATTTGGGTGGACTCTGGGAGTTGGTGATGGACAGGAGGGCCTGGCATGCTGCGGATTATGGGGTCGCAAAGAGTCAGACACAACTGAGCGACTGAACTGAACTGAGACAAGATGCTGTGGAACACATCTTAAGAAATTGGTCTTGATTAAGAGCTGGTTCATGTCAAGCAACTGACAACAAAGCTTTACTGAGAGACCTTCCTTGATATGTGAATTACATATTAATCTCTTTCCCCCAAATGCACACTTATTCATTCAACATTTATAATGACTACCACCAGTAGTCATTAGATAACTGTGAGAAGAAACAGAGCTTCAAAGAAAATGACCAGACATAGTCTTTGTGTTCATGGAGTTTATAATCTAATTGGGAATTTGATAAGGGTTATAAGCAATTCCAATACGGGTCAAGGTCATTACTTTTGAAGGAGATGTCAAAAGTAAGGGTGACGCAACCCACTCTGATAACTCAGAGAAGACATCTTTGAGAAAGAGATATTTGAATTGATAGGCGGGCAATATTTAATTAAGCAAGTAGAAGAGTATTGATAGGGATAGAATAGGATAGTTATACAAGTAGTTGTAGAACTCCCAGTAGGAGACTATAGACAGAGAAGGAAACCTAGGAAATTTTGGGTGGCCATGGTAAGTTAATGAGAAAGCTATTGGAACATTATTCAATGAAACAGGCTTGCTAAATTATAAAGCCACAAACAAAACCACAAGATATGCCCCAGGCCACTAGATGGAAGAAATGTTACCACCCTCCTACTAATACGATAATCCTAGTTTGACCTCCTAGGGTCAGATACTTTCCTGCCTAATATGAAGGAGAAGCTAGTAAAAGTGAACGTCTGCAGAAGGTGGTCTTCTCCCCACCCCACCCCCGTTTTTTCATTATAAATTGTAGCCCACTCAATCCTCAGGGCAGAGCTCCCTTGCCTGCCCACTCGCATCTCTTACAAGCATTCTATATTAGTAAATCTACTTCTTGCCTATCACTTTGTCTTTTGCTGAATTCCTCCTGCACTGAGACAAAGCCTGAACCTTAGTAAGTCCAGACACCAGGTGAGTGATTCTAATTAAAAGGTTCTGGGCTAGAGTCCCAAACTGAGTTTTGGCTGAGTTTGAGTCCCAGCCATGTGGGTTCAAGTCCCAAACAGGGTTTTGGCCAGGTTTGAATCCTGGCCATGTGGGTTCGAGTCCCAAACTGAGTTTGAGTCCCAGCCACATGCGTTCAAGTCCCAATCTGAGGTCAATGGTTTCAGTATCAAAATGTTTCAGGCAGAAAGAACAGCATGTGCAAATGTCTTGGGAAAGAGAAGAACACAGTGCCTTCAAGGAAGTGAAGGGCAGTCTACACACCAGCCTGTGGTGAGAATAAGGCATATTGTGGATTAGGGACTTTAACCCAAAGGTAATGAGAGATTTGACGAGTTGCTCAGTTTTGAATTCCTATAATATTCTGACACCTTTGTGATGATCAGATTGGAGGAGAAGAAAAATAGATTCAAGGAAATCAGCTGGGAACTTTTGCATCTTGTTAGCTTTCTGTTGAATTTTCTGTTCCTACGTTTGGTGCTTTGTTGCTGTTGTTCAGAGGCTACTCTTAGTAGCCTCATGGACTGTAGCATACCAGGCTTCCCTGTCTTTCACTATCTCCCACAGTCGGTTCAAACTCGTGTCCACTGAGTGAATGATGCCATCCAACCATCTCATCCTCTGGCATCCCCTTTCTCCTCCTGCCTTCAATCTTTCCCAGCATCAGGGTCTTTTCCAAAGGGTCAGCTCTTCGCATCAGGTGTCCAAAGTACTGGAGCTTCAGCTTCAGCATCAGTGCTTCCAGTGAATATTCAGGGTTGATTTCTTTTAAGATTGACTGCTTTGATCTCCTTGCTGTCCAGGGGACTTTGGTGTTTTATTTTCCTCAATAAGGAATTAGGAATAAGGAACAGGAAATTTCTTTGATAGGTTTATAACATTCAAATGGTTGTTTCTTTAGGTATCAAGAAACTCAAATCAGTGAAGTCTGAATTCATACTTGGTATCCAACAAGTACTAGCTAAGAGAGAGGCTGTGTGTTGGTCTGTAGTGAGGAGAGGTCAGGAAGGCTAGGGGCATGAGAACTGAGTTCTCTTCACAGTGTTCTTTGTTTCTTTTGTTTTCTGTCCTCCCACCCACCCTCAAGAGTTTCCCTTGTGTCTCAGCTGGTAAAGAATCTGCCTGCAATGTGGAAGACCTGGGTTTGATCCCTGGGTTAGGAAGATCCCTTGGAGAAGGGAAAGGCTACCCACTCCAGTATTCTGGTCTGGAGAATTCCATGGACTGTATAGTCCATGGGGTTGCAAAGAGTTGGACACAACTGAGCAACTTTCACTTTCTTTCTTTCACCCACCCTCAGGCATCTCTTGCCTGAGGCATCGAATTTGTTATGGCAGCCTCTTAGCTGTGATGTTTTCTGTAATACAATCAGTTATTACAGAGCTCCATAATTTCCTTCATGAACTGTCAACCTATCTCTTGTGTCATTTTATTATTTTAAGCTTAAAAATGAATATGTAAACTGGGGTCAAAAGGTCTATGTTTTGATAAGAAAATGGATTTGGAAAGATAAGGGCATGCCCTCTTTTCCCCTGATATAAACCTTTGCCTAATTTTAAGTGTAACACCAGTCAAATGAGTTTGGGGAGAAAGAAAGGTTGCAAGTAAGACCTGAAGTTTCTCTGTCCAAAAAGTCCATTTTTAAACTTTTATTCCAGGCTGAGCCGCTTAGAATACACTGGAGAGAAGCTTATACAATTACATAAGCAGAAAACTTCATCTGTGTCGATCCTATGGTATGTCTGATGATTTAATCACTGTTCATTCATTCATTTACACAAGTAGTTGTGAAGCAGCACTGCCAAAGGCACTGTTTGAGACCTTTACTCTTGAGTGGTTTTCTTTTAGGTGAGTGATATAAATTGGCAGTGATAACAGAAATAGGCAATTCACAATTACAGGAGGTGAATGTGGTCCGGTAACTCAAGCAGCACACATCAGGGCATTTAACTCAGACTTGGCACTTGTCTTGGAGGAGCACAGTGTCTGATGGAAGTTTCCCTCAGATGGATAGAATTCTCCGAGGTGCAGCAGAGGAGAAGAATGTTCCAAAGCAGAGAAAAGAGCATGACACACAAGGCCAGAGAGGGCGCATGGCCCTGTGGGGCTGAGCGTAGCTCTCTGTGTGAGATGATTGTGTGGGTGGCAGGAACAGAGATAAGCAAGGGTCAGATCATGACACGAGCCACAGTGAGTGGTTTGGGTTCATAGGACTCTGCAGGCAGGAGAGAGCCATATAAAGTTTTAAACTGAAGACTATAATTATATTTGAATTTTGGACACACATCACTATGACTGCAAGGCAAAATATGGACTGGAGGCAAGCAAATCAGTGAGGAAAACTAAAGTAATTCAGCCAAAAGATAGCAGTATACCATATATTGGGGCTGCGTGGCTGAGGAGAATTAGATGAAATAAAGAATAATTTAGAAGAAGGTTAATAGGACCGGCCGATTGATTTGGATATGTGTAGCAAGATCAGTTGTGTGCAACTCTCTGCGACCCCATGGACTGTAGCCAGCCAGGCTCCTCTGTCCATGGAATTTTCCAGGCAAGAATACTGGAGTGGGCTGCCATTTCCTCCTCTAGGAAATCTTCTTGACCCAGGGATTGAACAAACGTCACCTGAATTGGCAGGCAGATTCCTTCCCACTGTTCCACCTGATGTGAGGGGATGCATAAAGGGGAGAAAAGTGAAAGATCATGGTCAAGTTGCTGGTTGGGTTCCTATGTGGACAGAAGTGGGCATGTTCAGTGGCATCTAAA
Source organism: Ovis canadensis (assembly GCF_042477335.2). NCBI lineage: Eukaryota > Metazoa > Chordata > Mammalia > Artiodactyla > Bovidae > Ovis > Ovis canadensis. Next base: position 130,810,964 of record NC_091247.1, on the reverse strand, counting down.
TGGCATCTTCAGTGAATCTATTTTTTTTTCCAAGTACACTATTTTAATTGAGAATATTCACCATTTGGAAAGTATGTAGTGTCTTTTCCTGCTAGTTGCCTTTTCAAAATACATTCAGTTCAGTTCAGTCGCTCAGTCTTGTCTGACTCTTTGCCACCCCATGAATCACAGCACACCAGGCCTCCCTGTCCATCACCAACTCCCGGAGTTCACTCAAATTAACGTCCATCAAGTCAGTGATACCATCCAGCCATCTCATCCTCTGTCGTCCCCTTTTCCTCCTGCCCCCAATCCCTCCCAGCATCAGAGTCTCTTCCATGAGTCAACTCTTCCCATGAGGTGGCCAAAGTATTGGAGTTTCAGCTTCAGCATCAGTCCTTCCAATGAACACCCAGGACTGATCTCCTTTAGGATGGACCATTTGGATCTCCTTGCAGTCCAAGAGTCTTCTCCAACACCACGGTTCAAAAGCATCAATTCTTAGGCACTCAGCTTTCTTCACAGTCCAACTCTCATATCCGTACATGAACAACCATAGGCTTGACTAGACAGACTTTTGTTGGCAAAGTAATGTCTCTGCTTTTGAATATGCTGTCTAGGTTGGTCATAACTTTCCTTCCAAGAAGTAAGTGTCTTTTAATTTCATGGCTGCAGTCATCATCTGCTGTGATTTTGGAGCCCCCAAAAATAAAGTCTGACACTGTTTCCACTGTTTCCCCATCTATTTGCCATGAAGTGATGGGACCAGATGCCATGATCTTCGTTTTCTGAATGTTGAGCTTTAAGCCAACTTTTTTACTCTCCTCTTCACTTTCATCAAAAGTCTTTTTAGTTCTTCTTCATTTTCTGCCATAAGAGTGGTGTCGTCTGCATATCTGGGGTTATTGATATTTCTCCCAGCAATCTTTGATTCCAGCTTGTGCTTCTTCCAGCCCAGCATTTCTCATGATGTACTCTGCATATAAGTTAAATAAGAGTGAGTGAAGTTGCTCAGTCATGTTCGACTCTTTGCGACCCCATGGACTGTAGCCCACCAGGCTATGCCATCCATGGAATTTTCTAGGCAAGAGTACTGGAGTGGGTTGCCATTTCCTTCTCTTCAGTGAATCTAAAATGAGATTTCTAATAGAAAATTATATTTATGAAAACTAGAGTTCATTGATGATGGGTTTGTAGGTGGGAGGGGAGCATCCTATCATGAAAGACTCTTTCATTTATAAATGATATAATACCTCAGCCATACAATCAGGGAAATATATTGGCTCACGTTTTAGAAAAATCCAGAAATATTCTTAAGGTTTCAAACCCATTTGGATCTAGGACTCAAATGAATTAATCAGGACTTACTGTTTATCTGCTTTCCACAGTGATGGCCTCTTTTTCTGAAATTCAATGACACTCTGCTTAACATCATTCTCACCACCAGCAATCACAGTAGAAAGGATGTAATTTTTCCTTGATGGCTTCAGTAGAAGTTCTAGGAAAGAAACTCCTTGGCTCTGTTTCACCTGATTTGGGTCATGTGGAATCCCTAATTCAACCTCTGTGACCAGATTGAGTGAATAAAGAAGTCCACTGCAGTCTTGTAATCCACACATTATAAAATGGACATTAAAAAAAAAAAAAAAAAACCCAGAAAATTATCCAGGAAGGTGATAGGAAATTATGGTGCTGAAGAAACCAACAGAAGAGTATATTCAAGAAAGAGGAAATGGTCAGTTGTGATTAATGATGGTACTAAGTCAAGTAATGGAGAAGGCGATGGCACCCAACTCCAGTACTCTTGCCTGGAGAGTCCCAGGGATGAAGGAGCCTGGTGGGCTACAGTCCTTGGGGTCACAAGGAGTCAGAAAAAATGTAGAATCAAATGACTATTTGATTTAGCAACGAAATGATGGTTTATGGCATTGGCAAAGAAATTTCTATGTGTAGTGGGTCAGAAGAGAGGCTGGAAAGCCACAAATTAAAAACTGGTCAAGTGGAGGGGGCTGGGAGTATAAACAACTCCTTTGACTGTGAAGTGAGCACCAGCATGGTAGTCAAGTTCACAATTACTGCTACCTTATTCTGCAAGCAAGTAAACTTGACCACTAATGGAGTCAAACATAAGTGGTGTGAGACTGCCACCACCTCTAGCCACCCCGCCTGGCACTGTCTCTGTATTCTTGTGACACAGCCTGCTGTCTCTCAATGAGACTGACACGCACCATTCCTAACAGCAACCTCAGAAGAGGGAGTCTAGACCAAAATGGTGACGTTAATTTCAAGGCAGCAGGTCAGAAGGAATGTGAGACAGAGTTTAAGACTGAAAGAATAAAAAGAATATACAACAAAGTAATGACTTATGAGGAGTTTTAATGAAGCACCTCCACTTCTTTTTTTTTTTTTTTTTTTACTTTTTATTTTTTTTTATTTTTATTTTTTTATTTTTTTATTTTTTTATTTTTAGTTTTTTATTTTTTAAATTTTAAAATCTTTAATTCTTACATGCATTCCCAAACATGAACCCCCCTCCCACCTCCCTCCCCAGAACATCTTTCTGGGTCATCCCCATGCACTAGCCCCAAGCATGCTGCATCCTGCGTCAGACATAGACTGGCGATTCAATTCACATGATAGTATACATGTTAGAATGTCATTCTCCCAAATCATCCCACCCTCTCCCTCTCCCTCTGAGTCCAAAAGTCCATTATACACATCTGTGTCTCTTTCCCTGTCTTGCATACAGGGTCATCATTGCCATCTTCCTAAATTCCATATATATGTGTTAGTATACTGTATTGGTGTTTTTCTTTCTGGCTTACTTCACTCTGTATAATCGGCTCCAGTTTCATCCATCTCATCAGAGCACCTCCACTTCTAAATTGAGGAGCTGCTGCTGCTGCTGTTGCTACTAAGCCGCTTCAGGCGTGTCCGACTGTGCGACCCCAGCGACGGCAGCCCACCAGGCACCCCATCCCTGGGATTCTCCAGGTAAGAGCACTGGAGTGAGTTGCCATTTCCTTCTCCAATACATTAAAGTGAAAAGTGAAAGTGAAGTCACTCAGTCGTGTCTGACTCTTCGCAATCCCATGGACTATAGCCTACCAGGCTCCTCTATCCATGGGATTTTCCAGGCAAGAGTACTGGAGTGGGTTTCCATTTCCTTCCCTAAAATTGAGGAGCATCCACCATTAAATTTTTATAAACTGTGTTTGGGTCTGTTTCTAGATGTCCTTGTGTGTGTCAGAATGCTACAGTAGTTAATTAAATGGGCTTTGAGATTACAGAGATTAGGAACTGGCTCTAACAGTACTTTTGATTCTTGGAAAATTTTGCAAAGTTCTCTATGCCTCAGCTTTCTCATAGGTAAAAAGTGGACAATAAAAATAAGACCCATTACAAAAACACGCTCTGAAGATTGTTACATAGTATAAGGTAAACATATATCACAATACCAACTACATACAAAGTATTAAACTGATGTTTACTTCTGCTACTGTTATTATAGCTTTTAAAAAATTTAACCCATCTTCAACTGTGCATTAACTAGCTAGTCTATTAAATGATACATTTTGTTCAACAGTAAATGATGAGTTCAGTTCAGTCACTCAGTCGTGTCCCACTCTCCACGACCCCATGAACTGTTGCAGGCCAGGCCTCCTTGTCCATCACCAACTCCTGGAGTTCACCCAAACTCATGTCCATTGAGTCTGTGCTGCCATCCAGCCAGGGGGGAGGTTAAAAAATAGTAAATTTTTTTTTCTCAATTTATGACATGCAAGCTAAATCTTTATACTTATATGCCAATATAAAATAACAATAAGAAAACACAAAAGAGAAAAAAAGAAGAAAAATTTAGATGGCCCTTTACTCTGTCCAATCATATAGTATTGTTTTTATTAACTTCAAATTCAGTTTCCACAAGTAGCCACAGCATTAATTAATTGTTCACTCATTTTTAGCACTTTTACTAAGTAAATCCATGGTGTTCTTGATTCAGATTCCAGTAAACCCAGATTTGCACTAGAGTCTGGTCTCAGTTTAATAAATGTATTCAGCATCTTACTTAAATCATAAAATGGCAACCAAAATATTTACCAGCATTTTAGTTACAGCAAGGTTCTTTTGCCTACTCACACTATAATTTTTTTCTCCTAATTTGCATTAAAAATGGTTGATAATACTAAGCTATGATTCCAGCTACTAATGATGGAGTCACACCACAGTAGCATCTCATGCAGGAATTAGTTAAAGCCAAGACAATTTTTTCTCCAGTCTTAGACTAGAATTCTGTTTTCTTTGGCAAATCACCAGATGGCAGCTGGCTTGCATGTAAGGCATTTAGAGACCATGTTGCAGGATAAAAACCTATTTACTGTGTGTTTAAAAAAGAATTACACTTACCGTTGTTGGGAACTGAGGACAGCAGATTCTTGTCTTCCATTTCATACTCACTCAGAACCAAAAATTCACCCTGTGGACAGGGGACAAAATCAACTGATTTCTCTCTGACTTCCACACACATATAATTGAATTTAACTTACATAAACATATCATGCTTCTCCACTGTAACATTTACCAGTAAATGAGATTTTTTAACACCTATGAACAAATTTCTTTCACAAACACATATGAGAGTTAGACTTAATATTACTAACAGCTTTATAAAATATGTTAAACCAAAAAAACAAAAACAAAGAATTTGGCAGAGATATTGCCCAAATTATGACTTCTGTTAGGAGCATAACAATGATCACAAAAGATGAGTTATGGGCCAAAATATCCAGTTATTTGTGAGGTCGCCCACTACAGCTGTGTTGCACAACCAAAATCTGGAAACATCTACCTCTTTCTTTTTATGGTAATGGAAGAGCATGTGAAAGGGTATTACAAAGCTGTGTAACCATATTGAATGCACTAATTGGTGCTACATATACTGAAATTATGGAGAAAGAAATGGCAACCCACTCCAGTATACTTGCCTGGAAAACTCCATGGACAGAGGAGCCTGGCAGGTACAGTCTATGGGGTCATAAAGAGTTGGACACGACTGAGCACGCACACACATGCATGCTGAAATGAAACTATCTTGGTAACTGAGATAAAAGTATTTTTGGAGTAATTACGACAGCGGAATTCCCCTACCAATACAGCTTCAAAGTAAGAAACGAATCACCAGTCTATGTCCGATGCAGGATACAGGATGCCTGGGGCTGGTGCACGGGGATGACCCAGAGAGATGTTATGGGGAGGGAGGTGGGAGGGGGGTTCATGTTTGGGAACGCATGTACACCCGTGGTGGATTCATGTCAATGTATGGCAAAACCAATACAGTATTGTAAAGTAAAATAAAGTAAAAATAAAAATTAAAAAAAATAGCTACATAAAAAGATAAAATAAAATAAAACAACAACAACAACAAAAAGATATCCTAACATATCCTTCACATGGTAAACGAGTAATGTCAAATTTTTTTTTTTTTTGGCTAGGAGCAATTGTACTTAACCTATATAGATATATGGCAGATGAATAAGTGGTATATGGGTGTCTACAAATTAATACTTAAAACTGAAAAATGAGTATTTTTTGCCTTCCTGAGGATGGATTCATTATATGGTCATATATGAATAGATTCACTGATCTCCATAAAAAACAAAAAACAAAAATGGAGCATGTATTTCAGGCAAAATGGAGAAATACGTTCTCCTTTCCCTTCCTAGGTCTATACTGACTTATGTTATCTTCATAGGTTCATTATTCAATTTTTGCTATGATTTTATATATTTAACATATTGTTGTAAATGTTTGCTTGAGGAAAACGTGTGGACTAAGATTCAAAACAAAGGAGGAGGCAAGAAAGTTAGGAAAAAGAAAGAGAAGGGAGGAAGGATGGAAGGGAGGGGAAAGGAGAAGAGGGGGAAGGAACATAGAGCACACACTTATGGAAGTGGCAACACTCTGGTAGTGTATTAAAGTCGTATGGTTGTATTAAAAAAATGTAAAACGCATGACAAATGAAGTCTGAAATAATTCAGTTCAATTCAGTCCAGTCGCTCAGTCATGTCCAACCCTTTGTGACCCTATGGACTGCAGCACACCAGGCTTCCCTGTCTATCACCAACTCTCAGAGCTTGCTCAAATGCATGTCCATTGAGTCGGTGATGCCATCGAAGCATCTCATCTTCTGTCTTCCCCTTCTCCTCCTGCCTTCAATCTTTCCCAGCATCAGTGTCTTTTCCAATAAGTCAGTTCTTTACATCAGGTGGCCAAAGTATTGGAGATTCAGCTTCAGTCTCAGTCTTTCCAATGAATATTCAAGACTGATTTCCTTTAGGATGGACTGGTTGGATCTCCTTGCAGTCCAAGGGACTCAAGAGTCTTCTCCAACACCACAGTTCAAAAGCATCAGTTCTTTGGCGCTCAGCTTTCTTTATAGTCCAGCTCTCACATCCATACATGACTACTAGAAAAACTGTGTAACTGACTAGACGGACCTTTGTCAGTAAAGTAATGTCTCTGCTTTTTGATAAGCTGTCTAGGTTGGTCACAGCTTTTCTTCCAAGGAGCAATCATCTTTTAATTTCATCGCTGCAGTCACCATCTGCAGTGATTTTGGAGCCCTAGAAAATAAAGTCTGTCACTGTTTCCATTGTTTCCCCAACTATTTGCCATGAAGTGATGAACTAGATTCCGTGATCTCTGTTTTTTTGAATGTTGAGTTTTAAGCCAGGTTTTTCACTCTCTTCTTTCACTTTCATCAAGAGGCTCTTCAGTTCCCTTTCGCTTTCTGCCACAAGGGTAGTGTCATCTGCGTATCTGAGGTTATTGATATTTCTCCTGGCAATCTTGATTCCAGCTTGTGCTTTATCCAGCCTGGCATTTCTCATGATGTACTCTGCATGTAAGTTAAATAAGCAGGGTGACAGTATTCAGCCTTGACATACTCCTTTCCCAATTTGGAGCCAGTCCGTTGTTCCATGTCCATTTCTAACTGTTTTTTCTTGACCTGCATACAGATTCTTCAGGAAGCAGGTAAGGTGGTCTGGAATTGCCATCTCTTTCAGAATTTTCCATCGTTTGTTGTGATCCACACTGTCAAAGCTTTGTCATAGTCAATAAAGCAGAAATAGATGTTTTTTCTGGAACTCTCTTGCTTTTTTGATGATCCAACGGATGTTGGCAATTTGATCTCTGGTTCCTCTGCCTTTTCTAAATCCAGCTTGAACATCTGGAAATTCTCAGTTCACATACTGTTGAAGCCTGGCTTGGAGAATTTTGAGCATTACTTTGCTAATGTGTGAGATGAGTGCAATTATGCAGTAGTTTAAGCTACAAACTATGTCTCTTGTTTAGAAACTAAAACACTTAATAGAGTAATTATCTTAGAAGTTCAGAGTTGAGTTTTTTGTTTGTTTGTTTACTTTGTAAAATATATGCCTTACCTGCAGTAATATATGGAGTGTAATGAAAATCACTGTCAGATAGTGAACAGCCCTCAGTTCAGAGTGCTATTAGCAATTTAGGTAAATATTAAATGGCAAGTACATAGACTACTCATGCATTTCTAGTTCTGATGTCAGGGCTGAATTATTAGGAATCAGATTTTAATTAGGCATCTTATAAATAAAGCACTAAAAGTGTCTATTCACATAAATAGATGGTATAAAGAATCCCACTCTCAAGGGAGTTTTAAAATTATATGCATCACTTAATCTTAATACATAAAAGGCATACTCTTTGGACTATCCTATCCTCCAAAAGGGCCTCCCTGGCAGCTCAGATGGTAAAGACTCTGTCCACAATGTGGGAGACCAGGGTTCAATCCCTGGGTACTGAACATTCCAAAAAACCAAATAAAGTACCTTCTGTACGCCATCAATAGGAACATTATAACTCCTCTTACAGACCTTCAGATAAAGTTCTAATCAATAAGAAATAATTGAATATTTATTTGGATAGTGATTTATTTAAATATTCTGTGCACATATTCTCTCAGATTATTTAAAAAGATTTGAGTTAATATTATTTTAACCATCCTTCACACCAATTATATTGGTGAAGCTGTGTTTCAGAAAGATAACTCATCAAAGGTTATATCAGTTTGGGGAGTATGTTGGGGGAGAGGTGGGTCTCAGATTATAAAGCTTTTTACCACGTATCACAATGATATCTCATTCCCCCACCCCCACCTTGGTTAGTTTTGCTTTTTTAAAATCACTTATTTTAATTGGAAGCTAATTACTTTACAATATTGTGGTGGTTTTTTGCCATACATAGACATGAATTGGCCATGGGTGTACATGTATAACCCCATCCTGAACCCCCCTCCCACCTCTCTCCCCACCCTAGCCCTCTGGGTTGTCCCTGAGCACCAGATTTGGGTGCCCTGCTTCATGCATGGAACTTTCACTGGTCATCTATTTTACATATGGGATGTACACGTTTCAATGCTGTTCTCTCAAACCATCCCACCGTTGCCTTCTCCCACTGAGTACAAAAGTCTCTTCTTTACATCTGTGTCTCTTTTGCTGCTTTGCCATGTAGGATCGATGGTACCGTCTTTCTATATTCCCTATATGTGTGTTGATAAACAGTATTTGTCTTTCTCTTTCTGACTTACTTCACTCTGTATAATAGGCTCCAGGTTCTTCCACCTCATTAGAACGGACTCAAATGTGTTCCTTTTTGTAGCTGAGTAATATTCCACTGTGTTTATGTACCACAGCTTCCTTATACATTTGTCTGCCAATGGACATCTAGGTTGTGTCCATGTCCTAGCTATGGTAAACAGTGCTGTAATGAACATTTTGGGGTATATGTGTCTCTTTCAATTCTGATTTCTTTGGAGTGTATGCCCAGCAGTGGGACTTCTGGGTCGTATGGCAGTTCTATTTCCAGTTTTTTAAGGAATCGCCACACTGTTCTCTATAGTGGCTGTACGAGTTTGCATTCCCACCAACAGCATAAGAGGGTTCCCTTTTCTCCACACCCTCTCCAGCATTTATTGTTTGTAGGCTTTTTGATGGCAGCCATTCTGACCAGCCTGAGATGATACCTCATTGTGGTTTTGATTTGCATTTCTCAAGTAATGAGTGATGTTGACCATCTTTTCATGTGTTTGTTAGCCATCTGTATGTTTTTGGAGAAATGTCTGTTCAGTTCTTTGGCCCACTTTTTGATTGGGTCATTTATTTTTCTGGTGTTGAGTGGCATGAGCTGCTTGTATATTTTGGAGATTAATTCTTTGCCGGTTGTTTTGTTTACTATTATCTTCTCCCATTCTGATGGCTGCCTTTTCACCTTACTTATAGTGAAAGCTCATTATTTTTTAAAACTAAATCTTCTCTTTTAGGTAACAGCATTCTTCCCCAACTGGCTTAAAATTAAATCATCTCTAAGATAGATTTCGGAGAAGACAGGAAGTCTAGATGTCTTATGAATATGTCAGTTTTTCAAGCCACAGTTAATGGGTTGGCTAGAGGTAGGAAGGACAGGAGAGAAGAGGAGGTTCTTAGCAGAGTATCTTTTGTGCCGCTGTTTCTAGTAGCAATAAAGACAGCAGAAAGAAACTATGACGATAATAAAGAAGAGAAGCTATTTATTCCTGATCTTAAGTACTGTTCTACTTGGAGTGAGCAACTATTTTCTCCCTTTTTCCAGGTTCTTTCCTTAGTGCTTTCTCTCTTCCACTAGCTTCTTTCCATGGAAGAAGGGGGAGGCAAAGGAGGAGGAGGAGACAGAAGAGTAAATCCTCACTGGTGAGAGTGGACCAAGAATCACACTTCACATGGTTTGCTTCACTCAGATTCCACTTGGCTTTTGGGGATATGCCTGTCGTCAGGCCTTCCTCATCTGCTCTGCTTCTGTTCACCAGGTCAGAGCTCCTTGCCCCACAGGGGCAGACTGGGATCTTCCTTGTGGTCATGTGGGTTATAGTGATGCTCTGAAATGCCATAGGTAGCCTCCTGGTCTGGATTTGAGAAAGGAGGTGGCAGCAGCAGTTTAATCCTCCTAGTTTGCTTTGGGCTTCCCTGGGGACTCAGACAGTAAAGAGTCTGCCTGCAGTGTGGGAGACCTGGGTTCAATCCCTGTGTTGGGAAGATCCCCTGGAGAAGGAAATGGCAACCCACTACAGTATTCTTGCCTGGAGAATCCCATGGCCATGGGATCGCAGAGTCGGACACAACTGAGTGACTTCAATTTCCCTGGTGGCTCAGACGGTAAAGAAGCTGCCTGCAATGTGGGAGACCCTGGTTCAATCCCTGGGTTGGGAAGATACCCTAGAGAAGGGAATGGCTACCTACTTCAGTACTCTTGCCTGCAGAATTCCATAGACAGAGGAGCCTGGCAGGCTACAGTCCATGGGGCTGCACAGAGTCGGACATGAGTGAGTGACTAACACTTCAACACTTGTGCTGAACTTACTGGTCTAACTTTGTAGGGCTGCTCATTTATCTCTGGCTCCTGGTTCAAAATTCAGAAGAAGAGTTGATTAGATGTTTCCAGATTCTGAAATGGCCTTTTTATTGATGCTATTACTACTAAGACAGCAGGATATTTGGTACCTCAAAAAGAATAAGTTGATAAAATTTGGTTCCCTTAAAGACTCTAATACAATTTTAAGAAGACTAAAAAAAATGTTATTTCAATTTTCTCCTGTGACTGCAATAACCAAATGGGAAGACTTCCAAGCCTCACTTTTGGGGACACATAAATCAAAGGCAGTAATAAAAAAGTGGAAAATTTCGTAAGTTTTGCAGCTTGACAATATTGCTTTAAAAACTGCAAATCTTTGACACATTATGGTTTAAGAATGTGCTTTCACATGTCTAATTGCTAGCTGATAGAAAGACATGAATGTGCTTTGAATGCAGAGTTTCCACCTGTCTAACTGATTGCTTCAATGTGTATTTGCTAATAATGACTTTTATTTTAAAAAATGAACATTTAAAATGAAGATATGAAAGTATGTCTTTCTTTTTTTTCCCTGAAGTCTATAATATGGTTGTATTTTCAAAACACCTAATCCCATATTCCTCAGCATAGATCGGTCTCCCTGGTCAGGCACTCTCACAGCATCCTCTGCTCCTGATTTATAGCTGCTGTTGCAGGAGCAGTTAAGAAGTTACTGTTGCAATCATGGTTGATAGACAATATCCCTCCATAGGCTGTAGACTCTACAAATAGAGGGATCACATTTGTTTTGTTCATTGTCATATTTCTGTTGTCCAGCTTAGAGCCCAGTACATGACAAGTGGATTGACGTCAACCAAAAACAATATGTTATATATGCAATGCACATGTTGATATTATTAATAGAACCAGCTGGGTTTAAGCCAGACATTAAGAAATTTTCAAGTTTGGAGAACTTAATTCTTTTATGCTTACACTATTGATAGGTAAGGATTTACTACTGCCATTTTGTTAACTGTTTTCTGACAGTTTCGTACATTCTTGTTCTTTGCTGCGTTTTTTGCTGTCTTCCTTTTTGAGTTGATGACTTTCTGTGGCTGTATGCTCCGATTTCTTTATCATAAATTTTTGTGTATCTACCACAAGGATTTTTCTGTGATCTCTATGAAACTTACATAAAATATCTCCCAATATTCTATTTTAAACTGATAATGACTTTAGTGGCACTCAGAAACTTTTACTTCTCCTCACTCCCATGCGTGCACACGTGCAAAATTGCTTCAGTCATGTTTGACTGTTTGTGACCCTGTGGACTATAGCCTACCAGTGGCTCTTCTGTCCATAAGATTCTCCAGGCAAGAATATTGGGGCAGGTTGCCATTTCCTTCTCCAGGGGATCTTCTCAACCCAGGAATCAAACTCTCATCTCTTATGCCTTCTGTATTGGCAGGCAGGGTTTTACCACTAGCGCCACCTGGGAAGCCCCCCTCCTTACACCCACCCCTTACATTTTAGGTTATTGATGTTATAATTTACACCTTTTTATATTTGTATCCAACAATACATTATTGTAGTGATGGCTATTTTAACACATTTTTTTTTTAACTTTTAAACTAGAGCTGTGATTTACATGCTATTACAATATCAGAAAATCCGACTTTATATATTTATTTTTACCGAAGACTTTTACACATACACTTTTTTCACGTTTTGTCTCTTTATTATTCACTTTTGGCTGCGCTGGGTCTTCACTGCTGGGCTGTGGGCTTTTCTCTAGCTGCAGTGAGCACGAGTCGCTCTCTAGTTGCAGTACGCAGGCTTCTCTCTGTCATGCTTCTCTTGTTCTGGAGCACGGGCTCTAGGGCACGTGGACTCAGGAGCTACAAATCCTAGGCTCTCGATTACAGGCTCTATAGTTGTGGCGCAGAGTCTGATACAACTGAGCATGCACACACACACACACACACACACACACACACACACACACACAGGCTTAGTTCCACTGGCATGTGGAGTCTTTCCAGATCAGGGATCAAACCTTGGTTTCTTGCATTACAGGTGGACTACTTACCACTGAGCCTCCAGAGAAGCCCTCCGCTCACATTTTTATGATGCTAGTTAGAATTCTTTACTTCAGCTGGCTGTTGAGGTCTCTAGTCAGACATGGCTACTCCCCTTGCTCTGAGGTCACAGAGGAGGTGCCATGGCTGGGCTCCTCAGCCAGACAGACTGGCTGTCCAGACACCAGAGCTGGGTGGAACCTCAGATTATGCTCCATGGTTAGACGGGGTCACTGGCTGGACTCCTTGCCTGGGCAAGGTTGCAGACTGTGTCCAACGAATAAGAAGGCCACATGCTGCTGGGTGGGCTGGTAGAAGGGGCTCCGTGGCTGGGCGGTACTGCAGGCTGGGCTCTGAGGTTGCTCATGGTCCCTGGTTATACAAGGCCAGAGACTATGCTCAACAGCAGGGCACAGTTGCTGGCTTGGCTCCCAGCTCAAGTGGCCCTTCACTCCTAGGCACTTGTGGCCCACACTTCCCAGAGGGCAGAACTGGAGGCTAAGCTCAGCACTGGAGTGGAAGTTCAAATTTGCTCCCTAACTTGCACAGACAATGCTAGGGGGAATGTAAATTGATACAGCTGCCATGGGAAACAGTATAGTTTCCAGAAAGGATAAAAAAATAGAACTACCATATGACCCAACAATTCCACTTCTATACACCAAAGGAAATATCCTGAAGCGAGATCTGCATCCTAATGTTCATTGGAGTATTATTTACAACGCCAAGGCTTAGAAATAACCTTTGTGTCTGTAAATGGGTGAATGAATGAAGAAAATGCAGTATGTATGTGTGAGTGTACACACACACAGGAATATCATTCAACCACGAGAAAGAAGGAAATCCGGCAGTTTGCAACAACATGAATCTTGAGGGCATTATGCTACGTGAAATAAGTCAGACAGAAAAAACACCCTGTATGATCTTGCTTATAATACAAAATCTTAAAAAATAAAAAACCCAAAGACCCAAACTAGTAGGAACAGAAATTAGATTACTGGGGGCAGGAGTGGGGGCAGTGGAGATGAATGCTTAACAGTCAAGGGGTACAAACTTCCAGGTATAAGATAAACTCTGAGGATCTAATACAAACTGTGGTGACTATAGTTACCAAATACTGTATTGGATCCTTGAAAGCTGCTAAAAGGTCTCATCACAAAAAATAAACAATAGGTAACTACGTGAAGTAATGTACATGTTCACTTCACTATACACACATATATCAAATCATCACATCGTATACCTTCAACTTACACAAAGTTATATGTCAATTATATTTCAATAAACCTGGGAAGGAAACAAATTTGCAAGAGTATAAAACAGTGCCATTCTTCTCACCACATTTTTATTTTTGTTTTGGATAACATGTTTACTTTTCATAGTAATAGATAAATTATGCCAACCACAAAATATCCAAGTAATGCTTGTAGCAAAGTGTCTGGAACATAGCAAGTGCTCAATTACTTACTTATTAGTATCATCATTAATAAAATTAGTACTGTATGCCCATTGCATTTACAACACAAATGTGAAAACCTTCCATCTAAATAGTACTCAAAGCTTCATATTTTTCCAGTCTTACCTCTAACCCTCTCTCCTGCTCTACGCCACAACCACAGAAAATTGAGATTCCTCTGGACACCAAATCTATGTGACTTTCTCACCTTTGCGTATGACCTTTGCTCTGCCTGCAAGACTCTCCTTTTTCAAGTCTCCTTAGCACACTTAGCTCCTGCTTCAAAGTTTCCACCTAGGAGTTCATCTCAATCTCATGGTGCTTTGTCCACAATACTTGTAGCACACTTCACTTTGTGTTTTTATCTTAACGACTTTTACCTCTTCCAAGCCTTTACAAGTGCTTATTATGACAATGTGTGAATACAAATTGTTTGCTTTTAAATATAATATGGACTTTTCATGTAGTGCTGTAAAGTTGTTTCAGTTTTCTTTTTCAGGATGGTAGGGCTTTATATATTAAGAATGATTACTGACATTGTTAAATCTAGGGATCCTATCACCTGCCAAACCTCACCAGGTGTAGCTGTGCCATTATTTTTGTGTTTTCCAACATTTGCTGCTTTCTTAAACACACAGAAAAGTTAATTGGAACAGCTTTTCTCACACACTGACCAGGACAAGTAGTCACTCTCTAGGTCCCCTGGCAGAAGGCTTTTATTGACTCTCAGCCCAAATTCTTAGAGAAGGTCACAGCCTTTAGGACATAGCCTATCTGCCTAGGCAAGATGGGGCTTGCTTTTATACAGTATGGTAGAGAAGGGGAAAAGTTCAGAAAGAATTAAATGGTGCATGAGGTATATTTCTTTCTTAGTGGTTATGAATTCCTTAATCTCAATTCAAGTTTACTGAGTCTTTCTTAGGCATAGTTGGAGATATTGAAAGCCACAAAGTTGCTAAGTGTTATATAATAGGATCCTTAACATAGAGTATATTGCTAGCCTTGCAAAGAGGGAGGTCTCACTTCTCTTCTTGGTAACATCTAGTTGAAATTGATATTGCAAGTAGAGGAGTAAGGGTACCAATTAGGCAATATTTATGGTCTACGTTACTATTAACAATTGTCCCGGTTTATCCAGAACTGAATATGGGACTGTCATTGCTAAAAACTGGAAAAATACTGGGCAAATTGGAAAGATTGGCCTTTTTTGATGATTTGTTTATGTCACGTTTACAGAGTTTCAGCAATCAGGAGTACACTGTTTTATTCCTAATACATCTGAGTTCTATCATTGAAACAGAGTAAATGAGAAGCTATTGTTAAGAGCCGGGTTTTAATGAACAATATCTATACTTACTTATACTTTGCTTCTTAAGAGCTGCACAATGCTTAGTGGCCTTGATAATGAAACCAAATGCTGCATCTATCCCCCAGTTCAACCATTTATTTGTTGAGTACCCTTGGGTAATTTATTTAATCTCTCTGTGCTTCAGGTTCCTCATGTGTAAAGTTTCTAATTCTACAACCAATATTATTGACTTGCTATTGAGGATTAAACTGGGTAACATATAGCCTTAAAATAGTGTTTATTATTGTTATTGCTGTTATCATTTTAACTGCTATCACTACAATTGCTCAGTTGCTATGTCATGTCTTTGCAATCCCATGGATTGTAGCATGCCAGGCTTCCCTGTCCTTCACTATCTACTGAAATTTGCTCAAACTCATGGCCATTGAGTCTGTGATGCCATCCAGCCATCTCATCCTCTGGCATCCCCCTCTCCTCTTGCTCCCCGTCCTTCCCAGCATTAGGGTCTTTTTGAATGAGTTGGCACTTCACATCAGGTGGGCAAAGAATTGGGACTTCAGCTTCAGCATTTTCTATTATTAATCAGCTATTAATTAGATATTCAGTTCTTTGATTTCCTTATCTGTAAAATGAAGCTAATATCTTGTATGGTTGATGTGAGGGTTAAAAGGGAAAGGATAATATATGAAAAGTACTTATCACAGTAGCAGAAATTAAGCTCTCAAGATTTTACTTGGTGTCGTTATTACTATTATCAAAAGTGTTATTATTTTCATTATTGTTAGTCTGCCTTATTCTAGTTCCAAAGGTAGAACACAGCACTTCCAATCAAATGCTTTGGGTTCTTGGGAATTTTTCCATTCTCCAAATTAATATTTCTTGTCATGTTTCCTTTATGTTTTGCCTTCAGCAACTAATAAACTATCTCATAATGACATCCTTCTCAGATGCTCATAGAGCTGGGACAAATTACTTGTCTTTCCCTATGCTGACTTAGCATCAAGTCACTGGATTGCTGTTTTATTTCTAGTGTGTGGTGGTCAGGGTCCTGGAGAAATTTCAGGCAAGTGACCATCTAGGGCAGATAACTGGCCTGTTTCTGCCATGCTCCCCCCAGACTTTTAGTTCTTAACAAGTCAAGGAGTGCTTAGCCTTACTTTTCCTCCTAAACCTCAAAAAACATGTTAGAGTAGGAATGCATATACATAAAATGTGTATTGGGAGAGGAATGAGAAACTGGAAATATTTTCTTAAACCAAACATGTCTGACTATTAACCAGGGCATGTGACATATTTGAGTTGAGGAAGGAAGACAGAGAAGGGAGAGGAGATGGAAATTGTAAACCAACTGGGAGAGCTTAGCTAAACCTTTAAGGCTCCCAGGAACACATTTTTAAGCATACATTCCAAGCCTGTAATGTGACTATAGACTCGTTATGTCTCAGTATGGCATAACAGGTCCTAGGCTTTGTAGCTCAGGAGGGGGAAAATCACAAAGGGTTGGTTTAAGTATTTAAGTTATGACACCAGGACTTACACAAATACCAATCAATCTTAAAACGAACTTGATATCTTCAGTCCTATGAACATGGTAAGCATATTCAGGCTTTAAAGTCTCCAAAAAGGCGTGGTATTGAGTAAGGAATGTCGATCCTCACATGAACTCATTATACAGTAGAAGGATTTAAAAGGAGTTCTATTTGTCAGAAAATGTGTGAACTTGCCAAAGGGAGATATCAAATACTTTCTGGTGGCCCAAGTCCTGGTTCTGACAAATGTGTTTGGATGCTCAATTCATTGACATCCTATGGTTAGATTTGGTGGGCTCTTGCACAACACCAAAGGACTGCAGCCAATGTGTGCAATGGGATCTGTTTTATACCATTTCTATCCATTTCTGTAATTCAGCCTTATACAGAGTGACCAAAAAAAAAAAGAAGAAGAAGAAGAAGAAAGAAAGAAAATAAAAATGAAATAAAGGCCCTGAAGGGGAAGATGATTAGTGGAATTCATTGTGAGTTAAGAGAGTTACTGTTTTCAGGGTGTGTTCAGGAAAAAAGTGAAAAAGTGAAAGTCTTAGTTACTCAGTGTTGTCCAGCTTTTTGAGATTGCATGGACTGTAGCCTGCAAGGTTCCTCTATCCATGGAATTTTCCAGGCAAGAATACTAGAGTGGGTTGCCATTCCCTTCTCCAGGGGATCTCTGTTCAAGGATTTAAACCCAGGTCTCCTGAATTGCAGATTCTTTACCATACGAGTCAGTAAAGCATGATAAAATGAGTACATGCACTAGGCAGGCACAGAAAACATGGGTTTCTGCTTTTGGCGACCCATGTGAGAACAGGTCAAGCTGTGCTGCCTCAGGGCCTCCTCCATTATATCACTTTCCAGTGTGCCTGTGCTTCCTTTTCTTTTGATATCTCTGGGGCCTTACCATGTTTCTGTATTACAGAACTAATGCTATTTTATAATAACTCAACTAGACCTCCACAACAAAACATTTCTCAAGAAATTTCTCTTGCTATGATTCACTAGATATGGCTGCTTGTAGTATTTTTCTAAGATCCTCAGATTAGTTTTTTTTCACAGTATGATTGGCCATGTTTAATGTCCCAGTGCATCACTATTTCATTCTTCCCAGAAGAAATGGAGTAGCCATCATAGTAAACAAAAGAGTCTGAAATGCAGTACTTGGATGCAGTCTCAAAAATGACAGAATGATCTCTGTTTGTCTCCAAGGCAAGTCATTCAGTATCACGGTAATTCAAGTGTATGCCTGGACCAGTAATGCTGAAGAAGCTGAAGTTGAACGGTTCTACGAAGACCTACAAGACCTTTTAGAACTAACACCCCCAAAAGATGTCCTTTTCATTATAGGGGACTGGAATGCAAAAGTAGGAAGTCAAGAAACACCAGGAGAAACAGTCAAATTTGGCCTAGGAGTACACAGTGAAGCAGGGAAAAGGCTAATAGAGTTATGCCAAGGGAATGCACTGGTCATAGCAAACACCCTCTTCCAACAACCCAAGAGAACTCTACACATGGACATCACCAGATGGCCAACACTGAAATCAGATTGATTATATTCTTTGCAGCTAAAGATGGAGAAGCTCTATATAGACAGCAAAAGCAAGACCAGGAGCTGACTGTCGCTCAGATCATGAACCCCTTACTGCCAAATTCAGACTTAAATTGAAGAAAGTGTGAAAACCACTAGACCATTCAGGTATGACCTAAATCAAATCGCTTATGATTATAGAGTGAAAGTGAGAATTAGATTCAATGGACTAGATTTGATAGAGTACCTGATGAAATATGGACAGAGGTTCATGACCTTGTACAGGAGACAGGATCAAGACCATCTCCAAGAAATAGAAATGCAAAAAAGCAAAATGGCTGTTTTAGGAGGCCTTACAAATAGCTGTGAAAAGAATAGAAGCAAAAAGCAAAAGAGAAAAGGAAAGATATAACCATTTGAATGCAGACTTCCAAAGAATAGCAAGGAGAGATAAGAAAGCCTTCCTCAGTGATCAGTGCAAAGAAATAGAGGAAAACAATAGAATGGGAAAGATGAGATCTCTTCAAGAAAATTAGAGATACCAAGGGAACATTTCATGCAAAGATGGGCTCGATAAAGGACAGAAATGGTATGGACCTAACAGAAGCAGAAGATATTAAGAAGTGGTAGCAAGATTACACAGGAGAACTGTACAAAAAAGATCTTCACGACCCAGATAATCATGATGGTGTTATCACTACCTAGGCCAGACATCCTGGAATGTGAAGTCAAGTGGGCCTTAGGAAGCATCACTACGAACAAAGCTAGTGGAGGTGATGGAATGCCAATTGAGCTATTTCAAATCCTAACAGATGATGCTGTGAAAGTGCTGCACTCAATATGCCAGCAAGTTTAGAAAACTCAGCAGTGGCCACAGGACTGGAAAAGGTCAGTTTTCATTCCAATCCCAAAGAAAGGTATGCCAAAGAATACTCAAACTACTGCACAATTGCACTCATCTCACACGCTAGTAAAGTAATACTCAAAATTCTCCAAGCCAGGCTTCAGTAATACATGAACCATGAACTTCCAGATGTTCAAGCTGGTTTTAGAAAAGGCAGAGGAACCAGAGTTCAAACTGCCAACATCTGCTGGATCATCAAAAAAGCAAGAGAGTTCCAGAAAAACATTTATTTCTGCTTTATTGACGATGCTAAAGCCTTTGACTGTGTGCATCACAATAAACTGTGGAAAATTCTTCAAGAGATGGGAATGCCAGATCACCTGACCTGCCTCTTGAGAAATCTGTATGAAGGTCAAGAAGCAATAGTTATAACTGGACATGGAACAACAGACTGGTTCCGAATAGGAAAAGGAGTATGTCAAGGCTGTATATTGTCACTCTGCTTATTTAACTTATATGCAGAGTACATCATGAGAAATGCTGGACTGGATGAAGCACAAAGTGGAACCAAACTTGCTGGGAGAAATATCAATAACTTCAGATATGCAGATGATACCACCCTTATGGCAGAAAGTGAAGAAGAACTAAATAGCCTCTTGATGAAAGTGAAAGAGGAAAGTAAGAATGCTGGCTTAAAGCTCAACATTCAGAAAACTAAGATCATGGCATCTGGTCCCATCACTTCACAGCAAATAGATGGGGAAACAATGGAAACTATGAGAGGCTTTATTTTGGGAGGCTCCAAAATCACTGCAGATGGTGACTGCAGCCATGAAATTAAAAGACACTTACTCCTTGGCAGGAAAGTTATGACCAACCTAGACAGCATATTGAAAAGCAGAGACATTACTTTGTCAATAAATGTCCATTTAGTCAAGGCTATGGTTTTTCCAGTAGTCATGGGATGTAAGAGTTGGACTATAAAGAAAGCTGAGCACTGAAGAACTGATGCTTTTGAACTGTGGTGTTGGAGAAGACTCTTGAGTCCCTTGGACTGCAAGGAGATACAACCAGTCCTTCCTAAAGGAGATCAGTCCTGAGTATTCTTTGGAAGGAGTGATGTTGAAGCTGAAACTCCAATACTTTGGCCACCTGATGTGAAGAGCTGACTCATTTGAAAAGACCCTGATGCTGGGAAAGATTGAAGGTGGTGGGAGAAGCGGAAGGCAGAGGATGAGATGGTTGGGTGGCATCACCAACTCAATGGACGTGAGTTTGGGTAAACTCTGGGAGTTGGTGATGGACAGGGAGGCCTGGCATGCTGCAGCTCATGGAGTCGCAAAGAGTTGGACACTACTGAGTGACTGAACTGAACTGAACCAATGGACCAAATCAGATGTGAAAACCAGGTCAATGGGAACATCATCAAGTAATATTTTAAAATTATTTCATGTCTTTTGTAATATACTCAATACTCACTCTTCATGTCATTGATCAATATTTATTATGTCCTTACTATGTTCTCAGGCACTGATAGTGGCTAATTGCATTAAAAAAAAAAACGGTTGCTTAGTCATGTCCAAATCTTTGTGACCCCATGAGCTGTAACCCACAGGGTTCCTTCAGTTCATGGAATTCTCTAGGCGAGAATAATGGAGTGGGTTGCCCTTCCTTTCTCCAGGAGATCTTCCCAACCCAGGGATCGAACCCACATCTCCTGCATTTCAGGTGAATTCTTTACCATCTGAGCCACGAGGGAAGTCGCTTAGTCATGTCCAGCTAATTATATATTACTAAGCAATTTATTATATGTAATATTCCTTGAAGAAAAATAAATGCTACATTCTTATTTCCTTTATGAGTCAGGTATTATGCTAAGTGTTTTACACACATTATTTCTAATCTTCTTAAAAATCTCTGCAGGAATTTTTACCCCTTTTTTTAATATAAATGAGACCTTGAGACTCATAAGCACTGAGTGACACAGCTAAAGGCATAAATCTAGACACAAATCTAGTTATCCCAGACCTAGACTGATGCCATTGCTCACCTTTTCTTGTGGTTATGGGTTGTCTGCCAAATTGTACTGGAAAGTCTTCACAGTCAGATATACCTTGAAATTTCACTGCCTAATATGGAGTTTTCCATGATTTAGTCTTTCAATATATTTTTACTCGGCTTTGATTTAATAAAGATTGTAGTTATTGATTTCAGGCAATGAATCAGCAAGGTTTAGACAAGGAATGGAGCCAGAAAAAAGCCACAGGAAAGAAGACAAACTGGAAATAAAATCTATGTGCAAAAGAAGAGAAGATCTAGACACAGGTGATCACTGTGATTCTAGAATTTGAAAATTCTCATTAGCTAAGAAAATTTTCCAAGAAGAAATCAAACATTCATAAAGTGACTTGGATTCTTTCTTCCTTCTGCTCTCCCTCCATTCTTTCTATTCTTCCTTCCACATCAATTCATTACTGATATGCAAGGTTCTGTGTAAGATGCTGAGATTACAGTGATGAATCCTAAAAGACACACATGTAAGGAGACAATTATAAAATATAATGAATCCTTTACAAGGTCCTAAGAGAGCAAAAATCATAGTTGAAAATTGCCAAGGCAGAGAATTAAGTAAAGAGAACTAAGCAAATTATGCATCTGTATAAAAAATTTTAATTATATGTATTTTATGTATATATATGTATATAATGAAGATACACATGCACAGTATTTGCCTTAAGAAAGACAGTTTCTTGAGAGTATGGATGATGTATTATATTTAACATTTTAAAATTTTCCACTGAACTTGTCTTATCCCTGATAATTGATCCTTTCTAAATACCTAAATCACTTTCTTTGGTGCACTCCTAAGCTGACATTTTCTTATTCCTTTCAATTTTATTCTGAGTTTTGAATTTTTTATTTATGCTGAAAGTCTACTCAAGACTTCTAGCAACCACAATACTTATACAATGTCTATTGTTTTTCAGTTTTGAAAGTATTATCACATAAGTAACTTTTTCCCTTTGAATAGTCTGTGTTCTCACTTTTCAGGTGACTAGACAGAGGTCATGGAAGGTTCTGTGACTTCCTGATGGTCACTCAGCTGGGAAAGGGAAGTTTAAATCCTGGACTTACAAGTCCAGAGCCCGTCACATTTCATTGACTCGACAAGAAAGAATTTAAAGTGAGACCCTCACATTTCATAAGTCCAAATATTTTCTTTCCACAATAACAGAATAACATAGCAGTGTGACAGGCTTTATAGACAGTCAGACCTGGAACCACTATTTACCAACTGTGAGTCTTTGACAGATTTATAATTATTCATACATTTCTCAGATTATTAATCTAAGTTTCAGGCTCTTCATATTTTTAAGTGAATAACAACTACCTCTGAAATGTTGTTCCACAGAAGGCATGAGATCACACGAGGGGCTAGCCCACGCCAAGCCCCCCAAGATGGAAGGCATTACTATTATCAGAGCAGCAGCCCATGAGAGTTAAGGCAGTACACGAAGGATGAACAGTACATATTTAAATGGCTCAAGGAGGCATCAAGGAAGAGATGGATATTAAATTGGTCTTTAGAGGAAAATAAGCTTTAGGTTGTGGCTTCCCAGGTGGCACTAGTGGTAAGGAACCCAGCTGCCAGTTCAGGAGACTAAGAGACATGGGTTTGATCCCTGGATTGGGAAGATCCCCTGGAGAAGGGCATGGCAACCCACTCCAGATTTCTTGCCTGGAGAATCCTATGGACAGAAGAGCCTGGTGGACTACAGTCCATAGCATCGCAAAGAGTTGGACATCACTTAAATGACTTTAGCATGCATGCAGACAAGCTTTAGGTTGATCAACAAAGAGAATTCCAGACAGAGGGGTAGAACAAAGAGAGACAGGAAAGAGAATGCTGAAAATCACTGAAAAGTTATATGACCAGTCGGTCCAGGGAATATTTATATTGAGGAATCAAGACATTAAAGCAAAACAGAGAAAGAAAGTTAATTGAAGGGGACTTGGATTCCACATTGAGAAAACATGACTTTCGATTTTCCTTCTCCCAACTTCTGAAGCAAGGGCTAACACAATGGAAATGATGTTTGTGGGAAACAGCTCTAAATCTTAGTGTATGTTGGATAAGAAGAGTTAGAAACAGGAACTAGAACACAGGTTATTGCAATCTCTAGTACAGATGTGAGGTGATCAGGTTAGCCCAGTAAGAAAGCAGATAAAATGTCTTCTGGTGTGTCTTCTCAGGGGTCCCACAGAACTTCAAAATCAACATTTCCAAGCCACTTTAAATATAACTTTCATTCTCTATTCTCTCTCCCCTATTCTCTCTTCACCAAGAATTTTGACACCTCAATCTAGAAATTACCCTTAAATTTGTATTATTCCATCATGTTAACCATTCAGTCATAAAATCCTTCAGTTCTGCTTTGTAAACCTCCTCTCATTCAACCTCATGGCCACTGCCGATGTTCACTGAGCGTCTACACTACAATAAGGCACCAGAATACAGTGGTGTACATATGGTTCACAGCCTAGCACAGATACTGAGTGGCAGATATTGAGTGGATATTGTGGGTTTGATCACTGCTACAATGAAGTGCAAAGTTCTACTGTCTATCACACAGCCATAAATCCTAAGCTGAAGGGTCAATAAAGGTTTTTCTGCAGAAGCGATATTGAAACTGAAACCTAAAGGATGAAAAGAAGCTGGTGATAGAAGAACAGTGAAAATTCCAGAAAGAAAGAATAACATCTGCAATGATTCTGAGTTAGTCAAGCACACGGTATATGTGGAGAGAAACAGGCAGTTTCATGGAACTAATAGGTGGCTTGTTCTCTGTGTCTTTTGCTGAACTGTAAACCATTTTCCTATTTTTTTTTATTATACCTTCTCTCTTGGACTACTCTCATCAGGATTTCATCATGCTGCTAGTGTGACCTTTCTAAAATGTAAAACTGATTATGCTACAAATTCCACAATGGTTCCCCACAGTCTACTTAGTAAAGGTCAAAACCCTGCAATGTTGATGGGATCCTTCCTTTGGCCTTCCACCACCTCCAACCATAAGCAATAATGATACTATATCTGTCAAGAAAACTCATGCCTCTCTACCTCCTTATATCTTTGCCAAAGGCTATCATCCCAACCTAGAATACTTTTGTCTGCTTAGAAAACTCCTACTCATCCTTTAACGGAACTCATATGCCACATTTTCTAAACCAGAGGTCGGTAAACTATAGCTGATGAGCCATAATCCAAGAGTCTATCAATCAATGGGTGACCCATGAGCTAAAACTGTTTTTCATAGTTTTGTGAAACTGAAATAAAGTGAGAAGAAGAATATTTTGTGATGCGAAAGTTATATCAAGTTCAAACATCAGTGGCCACAAATGCAGTCTTGCTGGAACATAGCCACGCTCATTTGTTTCCACACTGTCTATGGCTGCTCAATAAGTAATGACTGATTAAGCAAATGAATGAATGTGAATGGAGTCATGACCATGGAAAGTGAGAATGAATGTGGATAGTACTGAGCACTAAACTGATATTTCATATTCACGTCAACTCAGTGATGCACATATTTGTACTCAGTTCAGTTCAATTCAGCCACTCAGTTGTGTCTGACTCTTTGTGACCCTGTGAACTGCAGCACACCAGGCTTCCCTGTCCAGCACCAACTCCCAGAGCTTATTCCATCTCATGTCTATAGAGTCAGTGATGCTTAGCTGAATTTTAAAAATACAGTAAAACTAGTAATCATTTTCATTCAAATGCTAGAAAATATGAGATGTTCGACTACCCAGGAGGGCACTATATTAATATTAAGGTCTTAGAAATTCCAGTAAATAAGTCTGAACTTGTATTAACTTGAGGACCATTTCCTAGTTTTTAAAAGAGCAATTCTGGGTAGTATATTCACATTTGCTAATGCCTTTATATGCTCTTGGGCCAACTTCTCTTTTCATCTTTTCTTGCCATTGACTTATTTGCCTTCTGCAAATGAGGCTGCATTTAACTTGGTTGAAAAGCAAGAATAGATATTACCACAATAAAATAAATTAAAAACCATTCTTGCACTTAAAAGAAACAAATACACAGACACACACATACACACAGGAGGCCACCGAGTATGCAGAGGGGATATTTTCTCAACATATTTTAGCAACATTGTATTGTTAATACAATGAAAAGCCCAGCTTTCACCTAGGGATATGTTTATTTCTGAGATTTAGAGTAGGTTGGTCATCTTCATTCAAATGTTGGAATGGGATCTTCAGAAATCTATATCCATGAAGGATTTGTGAAGCTGCCTGGGACTGAATTTATTCTGAGCAAAAAGACAGTCTAGGGAACAAGTTTAGTACAGTAGCAGAGTTCCAATGGTCATAGAGGAGAGGTGACTGAAAATAGCAAAGGTCTCTGCTCTTTCTAATTGCCTAGCAGATCTGTCCCCTGGACTCTCGTTTAGCCCCTATGTGGTTGTTGTTAGGTCGTTTTGTCTTGACAAGATCCTTCTGTGACCCCATGGACTATAGCCCTCCAGGCTCCTCTGTCCATGGGATTTCCCAGGAAGAATACTGGAAAGGGTTGCCATTTCCTTCTGCAAAGGGATCTCTCTGAACCAGGGATCGACGCTGGGTCTCCTGCATTGGCGAGCGGATTCTTTACCACTGAGCCATCAGGGAAGCCTCAATACATGAATGTTAAATGTGAAAGGACAGTTTCTCAGGATCTGGTATAACACTGACCCATAGCAGCATTGCTTTAAGTCCTCTTCAACACAGTAGTGGGAGCAGGGAAAGGAGAAAGACCTTCTCTCTCACTTGGCAGCCATGAGTTTAAGACAGATCTCTGCTTCAGTGTCAGGGACAGGCACAGGCTGTGACCCAGACCACAAACAGAGGCACCTGCAGCACAGTTCTGTGGGAAGAAGGCTGTGCCCCATACACGTGTCGGCAAAGACTCTACACTGGGGTCTATGGGAACACATAAGAAGGGTGTCCAAACTGGGAAGGTCAGAAGTTTCCTAGAGGATGACGTAGCTAATTGAGACCTAAACAAAGGAGTTGGAGGTGGAAGGAAATCTACTACAAAGGCTTGGCTGTGATGAAGATCATGGCCTATCTGGAGAACTGCAACTCATTTAATTCTAACCACAACCCTATGAAGTGGGTACAGTTATCATCTCCATTCACAAATGAGCAACTGAGGCAGAGAGAGGCTAAGTAACTTGCCTTAAGTAGCCTAGTTAGAAAGTGGCAGATCTGGGCAGTCTGACTCCCAGGTGTGTCATCCTAACCTCCGCTGTATAATATTACTGAACATAATTACATAACATTAATTGCACCATATATCATGTCACACACCATAAGTACTTTCTATGTATTATCTAATCTAAGCATGTCCCAGTTACATCTTGCTTCCTACCACAACTTAGTAATGTACATCAACAACAGTCATTTATTTTGCTTATGAATCCTCAATTTGGCCTGCGTTCTCTGAGGAGAATTTATCTCTGCCTCCCCCCCAGTGTTAGCTCAACTGAGTTCTGAAAAATCTGTTTTCAGGATGGTGCACCGACATGCTGGGAAGTTAGAGTCAGCCAAGGCTGAAGGCAGGAGCCTAGGGCTGCTTCACTACGTGCCTCTGTGTGGCCTGGGCATCCTCAGAGCTCATGACAGGGTTTCAAGGTCAATAATTCCAAGACAGAGTCAAGTGGAAATGGTGTTGGATTCTATGATGCACCTCAAGTCACATTGCATCATTTCCACCATTTTCCATAAAGAAATCATAAAAGCCTGCCCAAGTTCAAACGGAGGAGAAGTAGACTCCACCTCTGCATGGCAGGCTCTAGAAGTACTAGGTGAGCCAAACAGTTCATTTGGGTTTTTCCATAACATCTAATGGAAAAACCTGAACAAACTTTTTGGCCAAGTGGATACATGTAAGCTCGAGAATATTGTTGCAACCATTTGGGGAAAATAAATTAGTATGTAATATCTGATTTAATCTTCATAATACACCTGTAATGTGGCTCTTACTGTCTTAACTTTGAAGATGAAAACTGAGGCTCAGAGAGATTAAGTAACTGGACTACCACTACATAGCTGGTAAATGGTGGCAGAAAGCTTATTTATGATTCAGAACTCCATGCATTGTCCCATTTTCAACTTTAGGTGTTACCTCTGAGATTTGGAACATGTTGGTCATTTTTATTCAAATGCTGGAGTGGGATCTTCAAAAATCTATATCCATGAAGGATTTGTGAAGCCCCCTAGGGATATCCTTGGGACGATATCCTGGGGATACCCCCTTGTAAATCCCTGTGGGATTTAATTTATTCTGAGCAAAAAGAGCGTCTAGGGAACAAGCTTAGTACAGTAGCAGAGTTCCAATGGTCATAGAGGAGAGGTGACTGAAAATAGCAAGGTCTTTGCTCTTTCTAATTGCCTAGCAGATCTGTCCCCTGAACTCTCATCTAGCCCCTATGTGGTTGTTGTTTAGTCATTTTGTCATGACAGGATTCTTTTGTGACCCCCAGGGACTATATGTAGCCCTCCAGGCTCCTCTGTCCATGGGATTTCCCAGGAAGAATACTGGAGTAGGTTGCCATTTCCTTCTGCAAGGGGATCTCCCTGAACCAGAAATCAACACCGTGTCTCCTGCACTGACGAGCAGAACCCTTCCTAACCACTGCTTTCTCAATAAAATTATTTCTTTTCTATAATGTTTCAAGATATTTTGCATGTATCTGTTATTTCATGCATCTTACTGATGTATATGGAAAGGTAAGGTTTCAGAATATGCTATTAAAGCACATGAACTTCAGAGCCACACTTGGATTCAAACCTCAGCCCTGACACTTCTCACCAGCTATTGAACCACAGGTGGTCACTTGGTTTCTCTGTTTCCTCATCTCCAAAATAAGGATAATAATAAAGCACCTTCCTATACAAGTTCTAAAGAATAAATGAGATAACTGTAAACTGCTTAGAACTGAGCCTGGTACATAGTAAATGCTATATGCTGCTGCTAAGTCGCTTCAGTCGTGTCCGACTCTGTGTGACCCCAGAGACAGCAGCCCACCAGGCTTCCCCGTCCCCGGGACTCTCCAGGCAAGAACTGGAGTGCGTTGCCATTTCCTTCTCCAAGGAATGAAAGGGGAAAGTGAAAGTGAAGTCTCTCAGTTGTGTCTGACTCCCAGCGACCTCATGGACTGCAGCCTACCAGGCTCCTCCGTCCGTGGGATTCGTCAGGCAAGAGTACTGGAGTGGGTTGCCATTGCCCTCTCCGAAATGCTATATAAGTGTTAACTATTATTCTGGATTTAATTATTTGACTGTTTGCTTCTTCTGTGAGATGGTCAGCTTTCAAGAGCAAGCTCCATCTTATTTTCCTTTTTACTCCAATGTTTAGTCCAGGAACTCAATATGCACTAACTGTATTAGATAAAGAGAATTTTGAAGGGTTTTCCTGGTGGCTCAGATAGTAAAGAATCTGCCTGCAATTCAGGAGACCTGGGTTTGAGCCCCGGGTTGGGAAGATACCCTGGAGAAGGGGATTGCTACCCACTCCAGCATTCTTGCCTGGAGAATTCCATGGACAGAGGAGCCTGGTGGACAGAGGAGCCTCTTTGCAACCCCTGCAGTCTGTGGGGTTGCAAAGAGTCGGACACGACTGAGCAATTTTGCCATCTGACTTGTTCTGTTCAATGAGTCCTTGAATCTGAATAAATGCTTTCTTCCAAAGTCTTCTTTAGGACAAAAGCATCTGTAGAAGTAAACCAGATGTTATCAAAATTTCAATCACAAAAGCATAGGTCAGCCATATATTTAAAATTATTCTTATATTCTATACCTTTGGGCCTGCTCTAGTGGCTCAGTAGCAAAGAATCCACTTGCCAAGCATGAGACTCAGGATTGATCCCTGGGTTGGGAAGATCCCCTGGAGGAAGATATGGCAACTCACTCTGGTATCCTTGCCTGGAGAATCCCATGAACAGAGGAGCCTGGGGGGTACAGTCTACGGGATTGCAAAGAATCAGACAAGACTTAGCAACAGACAGACTTTATATCACTTACATTTACCACTTTGGTCACAGTTCTTTTTAATAACTGGAAGAGATGATAGAAATCATCACTAGCATCTCCCTTATTTTGTAAATAAAGAAGCTGAATATCAGAGAGGTTAACTATTTTTTTCACTGATAGTCAGTTCAGTTCAGTTGCTTAGTCATGTCTGACTCTTTGCAACCCCATGGACTGCAGCACTCCAGGCTTCCCTGTCCATCACCAACTTCTGGAGCTTACTCAGACTCATGTCCATCGAGTTTGTGATGCCATCCAACCATCTCATCCTTTGTTGTCCCCTTCTCCTCCCGCCTTCAATCTTTCCCAGCATCAGGGTCTTTTCCAGTGAATCAGTTCTTCGCATCAGGTGGCCAAAGTATTGGAGTTTCAGCTTCAGCATCTGTCCTTCCAATGAATATTCAGGACTGATTTCCTTTAGAGTTGACTGGTTTGATCTCCTTGTAGTCCATTTTCATTGATAAATTATTGATAAATTTCAGACTAAATCCAGGACATCTACTATCCTTATTTGCTTCATTTCTTCCATTCACTTTACTTAAAGAGAAAAAGATATTAATGTAATGATTAAGAAACTCAATAACTCATTAGTTAATTAATCAAAATAGTTTTGAGTGCTCACTGTATGTAGGCGCTATGCTAGGTTCTGGCAATATGAAATGAGTGAGTCATGGTCATGGTTCTCAAAGATACACATGTTAAAGGAGACAGATGTGAGGACAAATCAGCTCCATGATGCAGGAAAAGTCCATCCTAGCCCATGACTACTGATATTAATACAATGTACTTCTGGAGAGAAAAAGTAAACCTAAATTCTAAGAGAGTGATCCGAGTAGTTACTTGAAAGAGGTAACATTTGAGCTGTGTCTTGAAAAATGAAGAGTCTTGCACTCAAGGGTGGAATTCTAGACAACAGAAACAACAGCTCAATCATAAAACACTCATTTTAAAACCACTGTGGGCCAAGACCCATGCTGTGTACTAGAGTGCAAGAGAGAGCAAAAGCATCAGGTCTTTGCTTGTGTGCCTCCTCCATTCTATTGAGAATTCTAAGGGTTAGCTACAGGGGATTTGCCTTTTTAAAGTACAATACAAATAAAGTCTTTGTTAAGGGTATTTAATTCAGGTCTAGAGAGCGCAAAAGAGGAGCAGGGCTACTTCCTGAGGAAGTGAGACTGAAGTTAAAGCCTAGAGGATGATAGGAGAATTAACTGCCCTAAGTGGATTATGGGGTAGGAAAACATTAAGAGACAATACCACAGTCTAATGGCCCTGAGGCAATAATCTGCTGTGTATAAAGATGGGGGAGGTGGTTTGGACATAAACAATAGGGATAGATGTAGCCTTAGATGGCTTGGATGTGGGGGGCAGAGGTCAAGGAATGCCTGTAAGCAACAGTCAATGAAGCCATTGTAAGATCAAATTTGTAATCTTAAAAATCACTGACTCCATGGGCAAAGCCACAATGTTGTGAGACATGGCACACTCAGGAATTAAAGATAATTTTATAAGGCTGGATTTTAGGGCCTGAGGTGGAGCATCACAGGAACTGCAGGCTGGAGTCAGATCCTGGAGGAAGTGTGCATTTTATCCAGCAGGGAATAGGGACGTCTTGATTTATATACAGGAGAATAAAACATTCAGACCATAAGAAGCATGCTGAAAAGACTCATAGTATACAGAATATTGCAGTTACTAATATAGATAGTGGATTGACAAGTTTCATAATTATTTTATTATATAAGTTGGAAAGAAAAAATAACCAGTTAACCAGACAGCCTAGTTTCTACTTTCCAGTTATTTGAGGTTTGTTGAGGACCTCAAACTTGGATTCTTTACCATCTAAGCCACCAGGGAAGCCCTTGGGCATGACAGAGGAGGGCAACTAAGACCTTATATAATGCTTTGTGTGATGGGCTTTCTGGTAAACTTTGTGTGAGCTCCCAAGGATATGCCTGGGCACATACCAGAACAGTGTCTACCTATGTGATGAAAACTAGCACTGCCTCTACTTGCTGCGATTTTACTTTGTGCCTCTGGGTGGTAATTACAGATTGTTTGATCTTAGTCAATAAAATAGTATTCAATTTCCCCTAAAGACATCAGAGATGTATTTACTATAGTAAAAACATTTTCTCATGCTCCTATTTGAATTTCAAGCATAAATTTCTACTCATTTAGTTTCCAGCTACTTACACAGGCTCTTTAACACAGAGACTAAGTGCAAATTTAAAAAACTATAAGAACATTACTCATGTTTCTGGAGGTGTTCAGTAAATTATTTCTATTCTCATGCTATTGATGAAACTCATGAGGATTAACTTCTTAATCAGTCTACCCTGGCTGTCTCCTGTGACAGTCTATGTTCTAAAGTTTGGATTAAATAGATAATGCAAGAAATACCTAAATTTAGAATTTGGGAGATGTTTAAATATTCACTGAAACCTTAATGCAGTAATTCTCTCCATCATTTATGTTATAGATATCATGGTCCAAATTCTGACCCTCAGTTCATTATAACCCCTCAGAGTTTCTCTGTAAAACTGGAAGAAATCCTTTTTCACACCTCCTGTGTTATCATAAAGAGGTGCCATTCTATTTAACAATTTATGAGATTTCTAGCTGTAAATGCACTTATAATAGTGGTAGACTTGGGAGGGAAACAAAGATCTAGTGTTTGTTCAATGATTAAATAATTGAAGCTCATCAATACATTCACAAGGAATAGGAAAGAAAATCACTGTCTGAACTCACTGCCATTGCCACCTTGGATATGTGAATCAGTTTATATCCTTGTTAATTTGGTGAAATACATAGCTCTAAATTTGAATAGCTTTCTGAAAACAAACAATGGTTTCTGTTTGCTTCATTACACTGTATTATATGACATGAAGTAGCAGGTGAAATAAATTTGCTTTTTAAACGTAAATGATAATATTATCATATGACCAGTAAAAAAAAAAAAAGTATTTGAAACAAGTGAAAGAACTCACGTTTTATGGTCAATGCCTTAAAATTACCAGACTCTATCAAGATTAAGATGATCCTAATAAGTTTGGTAAGAGATATAATTGACATAACTTGTAGTAAAAGCAAATATTCTAAAAATGCATTAGCAATAGTGTTAGGATCTGAACTCATTTGTCAGTATAAAAAGTACTCAGATGCTTTTTTTTTGTTTGTTTTTTGAGGAATACAGACTGCATCAAATTGAGAAGTACAGCAGTCCCACTTTGAAATGACATAAAGTAAATTATATATACACATAGTAAGTTAAACAATAGAATAATTGAGTAGTTATAGAACATATAAGTGGAGAAGGCAATGGCACCCCACTCCAGTACTCTTGCCTGGAAAATCCCATGGATGGAGGAGCCTGGAAAGCTGCAGTCCATGGGGTCGCTGAGGGTCGGACCCGACTAAGCGACTTCACTTTCATTCATTGGAGAAGGAAATGGCAACCCACTCCAGTGTTCTTGCCTGGAGAATCCCAGTGGCAGGGGAGCCTGGTGGGCTGCTGTCTATGGGGCTGCAGAGTCGGACATGACTGAAGCGACTTAGCAGCAGCAGCAGCAGAACATATAAGACCACAGAAAAATTGACATCATGATGTAAATGTGATTAAGATAAGAATTCAGTTAGCATTAAATACATTAAGTCCTATGCGATTACAAACTACAGAGTGTACCCTTGGTGTTGTCAAGCAAACTTCATAGGGAAGTTAGAAATTAACTAGCTTTAAAGCACTGGTAGGAAATGGGCAGGTGGAAAAGCAAGGCAAAGGCTCTTAGGAAGGGAGAGGTGGAAAAATGGAGGTGAGCATGGAGTAACAAACACAAGGGCAAAGAGTAGAGGACATCCAGCATTAACATCAGGTAGTGACTAAGTCTAGATACCATCATCTGGATTCAAATATTTATGAAAGGGAATAGTGGGCAGTGGACTGGAATGTTAAACTGAACAAAATATGGGACGTCTTCAGTCAAACTTTTATGGAAAATTTCCGCTGAATTGTAGTCTTTCACTTCTCTTGACCTTTAGTGGTGCATGGACTTCTGGTAGATTGTGCTAGATATCTTTAATTTCCTGTTCAATCCATCTTTTCATATTCAGAATCAAAATGTGGAGCTTGACACAAAACTGACTGTTGCAAGTGAAGAGCGCAGACACCTATGACATTAATTTCTGGAATGTGTGCCTCAGATTATCTTTTATCTGTCTACTGGGCATTTATACATTGAAACCCTGTTTCTCCTTCCTCTAAACAGGTCAAAAATGAATATTTTCTCCAATCTTGATGCACATCTTCCCTGTACTTGTCAGAGGTCCTGCAAGGCAGTTTTATCATTACAGCTGCCTGGGCTCTTCTCCCGTCTATAAAATGGCACTGTAATTAATCATGCATGCAAAGGGGTGCTATCAATAACTTTATGGGTACAACAAATATAAACAGGATGTTCCTGGGAAACCAGGATTAATGGTCACCCTATTCAATCTTTCTGTCATTAAATTCTGCTGCTGCTGCGTCACTTCAGCCGTGTCCGACCCTGTGCGACCCCACAGACGGCAGCCTACTAGGCTCCTCTGTCTCTGGGATTCTCCAGGCAAGAACACTGGAGTGAGTTGCCATTTCCTTCTCCAATGCATGAAAGTAAAAAGTGAAAGTGAAGTCGCTCAGTCGTGCCCGACTCTGCAGCCTACCAGGCTCCTCCGTCCATGGGATTTTCCAGGCAAGAGAACTGGAGTGGGGTGCCATTGCCTTCTCCACATTAAATTCTGACAATTCTTTAACTCACTTAATTTTTCTCCCTTTCTTTTCATTGTTTCTGCCCCATTCATACTCTGCGTTCGATAGCCCCCTTCTCACTTTCTTGCTAGTGGTAAAGAACCTGCTTGCCAGTGCAGGAGACATAAGAGACATGGGTTCAATCCCTGGGTCAGGAAGCTCCCCTGGAGGAGGGCACAGCAACACACTCGTCTTCTCGCCTGGAGAATCCCACGGACAGAGGAGCCTGGCAGGCTACAGTCCATAGAGTTGCAAAGAGTTGGGCACGGCTTAAGTGACTTAGCACGCATGCACACTTTCTTGCTCAGTTCTGATAAATATACCCAGAGCTCCATTTCTTGCACCACCTCCTTGCTCAAGAACCTATAGAGAATCTATAGCATTTCTCCCCAAAGAATAAACTATTCTTTTTAGCTTTCTAGGACCATTTTGGTCTGCGTCTATCTACTTCCTGTTATCTCCTAAGCACAAAAATAGATTCCCCAGAAGTATCCCTCTCCTTTTTCTTTTTTTATGCCTTTGCAAATGTTACCTGGACATCCTAGGATGTGCACATCTAACCAGCATGCCTTTCTATGTTTTACTTCTAATCAAGTTGCTGTATAGTCTTTAAGATTTGGATCAATGCTACTTCCTTTCTTAGAGCCTGCTCTGAAATGGAATACTCCCTCAAACTTCTTGATAACCTTGCATCTAAATCCTGGATAAACCACTCAGCTTTTGTACTCACACTCCTTTTTGCTATCACTGTTACAGATTTGAGTTCTTAAACAAATTTCTTTAGCTCAATTCTTAATTCCTTGACTGTACAGAATAGGGTGCCATGTTATTCACATAAAGCGTGTTTTCAAATATATGAGATGAAATATGTCTCTCCAATGAAAATCACTCCTGATTCCCCTGATGCCTGCTGTCCTTTTGGCCACTTTTAGAAAGCAAAGCAAGTTAAAAGGAAAAAAGAAAAAGAAAAGCACCTGTTTATTATGGCATAATTATCTACCTGATAAAATCTAAAGCATTGCTGTCCTCTCCTTGGGCCTCCTCGGTAGCGCAATTGGTACAGAATCTGCCTGCAATGAAGGAGACCCAGGTTCGATTCCTGGGTCAGGAAGATCACCTGGAGAAGGGCATGGCAACCCACTCCAGTATTCTTGCCTGGAGAATTCCATGGACAGAGGAGCCTGGCGGGCTACAGTCCATGGGGTCTCAAAGCACTGGACAAGACCAACTAACAAGCGTAACTAACACTTGCACCTTCTTCCTCTCCTTACTAAGCAAAATAAATAAATTCCAACAAAGGGAAATATTAGTGTTTTTTATTTGTCTGTTTGTCTTAGAAAGACAAATAGTTTGCTTTCCTATGCATAATAGATTCACAAATAACAATTTGTTGATGGAGATTATTCCTGGTGCAATTTAAACGTGGCATTGTTCCCCATGCTCTTATAGTATTCTACCTTTCAATCTGAATGCTTTATGTAAACCTAGAGCTAGCCACAGAGTCTCTGCTGGGTCCTCCCTTTGACTCACTGGCCTGCTGTTTACCCCCAGCTTCTTCTGTCAAGTCACAGTGGCTCTTTTCCTTGTTGTTGTTATTGCTTTAACTTATTTTAATTGGAGAATAATTGCTTTACAATATTATGGTGGCTTCTGCCATACAGCAACATGAATCAGCCATAAGTACCCATATGTCTCCTCCCCCGGAAACTCCCTCCCACTCCATACCCCATCACACCCCTCTAGGTGTCACACAGCAGCAAGCTGTGCTTTCTGTGTTGTAAAGCAACTTCCCATTAGCTATCTGTTTCATATACGCTCACGTATATGTTTCACTGCCACTCTCTCAATTCGTGCCGCCCTCTCCTTCCCCTAGTGTGTCCAAAATCTGTTCTGTATATCTGTGTCTCTATTCCTGTCCTGCAAATATCTTGAATCAATGTCTGTGATACACAGAATTGAAGGTGACTCAGAAACTAAACTTCAGGGAAATGGGAGTCACCTTGCCAGGTTACTATGAGGCCGAGGCCAAGGCCAGCATGGCTCCTTTCCAAAGTTTCAAAGTAGGAGAATAAGGAAGACCACCTTGCCTTGCTCTTTCTTTCAACTTCTAGAATGTGTCTTACTCCCTGAGTCCTATTCAGGAAAAGAGGAAACCTTGAAATCTCCTTAAAAGACATTTTACCCTATCTAAAACTGTCATAAGACATTTGGTCCACACAAAAATATCTTTAAAATTTGGTCCTGTCCGAAACATCCATAAGAAATGTCATCCAGGCCAAAAGATCTTCGAAATTTGGTCCTATTCAAAACATCCATGAGCATATTTGGTCTATCTCAAATGGTTTTCAGTTCAGTTTAGTCTCTCACTTGTGTCCGACTCTTTGCGACCCCATGGACTGCAGCACACTAGGCTTCCCTGTCCATCACCAACCCCCAGAGCCTACTCAAACTCATGTCCATCATGTCAGTGATGCCATCCAACCATCTAATCCTTCCCAAATGGTTTTAGGAAAAAACAAATATCAAAGACCTTTTGACGTGGGCCAAATGTCACTTGGACACTTTATATAGGACCAAATATCTGCCAACCTTGATATTCTACTTCTGATTTTCATTTTCTTTTTCCTATTCCCTGGGCATGAAAAGGGGATAATCTTTACCCCTCTCCCCCAATATCCTTCTTCTTCCTGATTTAAAAAGAGGACTGGGTACTTTAAAAAGTGGAGTCCCCATGTTTTGGCCCTTGGCATGTTAAAGGAGACAGCACATCCTCCCTACACAGAAAGTCAACCTTTCATCACTATTGTCTTACAAAGAAGCTAAGTCTCACTCTTCTGTTCTAAACCAGATTTTGCAGAGCTAATTAAAACCCATCACTTTAACATTTGAAAATCAAATATCTGGGTTGATGATGCATGAATTAGACAAAATATCTCTTTTTCTAAATGATAGAAAAAATTCTTCACAAATGTACTTCTGTGTGAAGGCACTGGTTTTTGAATTAAATCCTAATAGTGTATAGCTACAAAATTATATCTTACATTTTTACTCATATGTAATATGTGTGATTATAAAAATGCAAAGCTTAAGCTTCAATGTTCAATGCAGTTACCCTACATATGTTAAAAGAAGTTAAAAATAGCAGTTTCCTATATATCATCATTTTAACTGTTGTTACTGTTAATTACTTATCTATTACACCCTAAAATTATTCACTCAGAACAATGACATTAATAATATACTGCTGGAATTTTAGGAAATAAAAGTAGCATGCTGACTCTTTCATTATTATCTCTTTTCCTTTTAATTCAAAGCTCATTCATTCAGCATTTATTAAAAAACCTACTTTGAATCAAACCCTTCACGGGGTGAAGCAATAGAGACAAAAGATAACACACAAATTCTCTACCAGGGGCATTCACATATTTATTGCTTTTGCTACAATCCTCTTCACTTTTACTTAATTTCACAATACAATAGCTTCTCAAATATATAGCTGGTATTTCTCTATATGAGTACAAATGAATAGCAGAGTCTAATAGAAGTCATTACCGAGAGAAATGCACCACACTTTA
Source organism: Ovis canadensis (assembly GCF_042477335.2). NCBI lineage: Eukaryota > Metazoa > Chordata > Mammalia > Artiodactyla > Bovidae > Ovis > Ovis canadensis. The sequence goes on along the minus strand of NC_091247.1, from coordinate 130,773,384 downwards.
TTCATAAGCCCCATTGTTCATTCAAATTTTTATGTGTTCATTTGTTCAGTCATTCATTCAGAAAATGCTGTTAAGCAGTAACTGTGGGTTAACTGCCACAGTTGACTTCTGGGCATAAGCCATCTATGTTGGCCTTCAAAGTAATGTCAGTCTACTGACTTAGTGTACACGATAGCCCCATAATAAAGGAGTATGAATATGATGCAAGGAAGGAGGGGTGGTTGGGGTAAGGTAAGAATCCTTCACAGTGGAATGGATAATAAGAATTCACGTTGAAGGGATAGAAGATGATAAAACATTGAAGTGGGAAGGGCAGTCTTGTTCAAGTGAAATGTATACACAGAGGCATAGAGGCTGAGAAAACATAACTTGTCAAAGAGTCTAGTGCAATTTTGTTGAGCATAAAAATGTGCCCAATGAAAGCATGGTATTTCCTAGCCTTCTCTTTGCAAATAAAGGTGAAGAATGGCAGTGCAGTCCAGGTCTGGTTAATGAGAGAGTTAAAAGTATTCCTTGTGGAGCAAGGCTCCAGCAAACTCCTTAAAAGCAGAGAAGGCTCAGCTGGGATGAGCCTTTTGCCCTTTCCCCTTCCTATTCTCCCTGCCTGGAGTGCAAACATGATGCCCAGAGGAGGGAAGATGCCCTGTGACCACAAGGCAACCAGCAAGTGCTGAGGATGGCTGAGCAGAAAGCTACAGCCCTGGGACAAGAGAGGACAGCTCTGTGGACCCTGCACAGTCTGTCACAGACTTCTTACCCCCAGAGGGGAAATGCCTTAGGTAATTATAGTTACGCCATTGATTTTCAGATTTATTTTAGTTGGGCAAATTGGTGTGAACCTGAGTGAACTAAATGAAGCCAACCATAAGGAGCCCTGCATAGCTATAAAGTTTGAACTGTGTTTGGCAAAGATTCTTTTTTTTTTTAATTTAAGAGAAGATCAGTTTATTAAAAGACCATAACCTCTTTAAATCACAACTGGGAAATCAAGTAGTTCGTGAGGGCCAAGCAGAGATGCCAACACATAGCATTTTTCCTCTTCCTGCTTCTAAATGTAACTTATAAATAAATAAGTTATTTATCTGAACTCTTTGTGTTATTTTTTTTGGTAGAGTTTCTTAAATTCCAGTAGATTTGAGAATCGCTGACAGTATCTAATAAACACGCACATTTCTAAGCCACACCCGCACAAATTTGGGGTCCAGCTGTCTAGGTGGCACACAGGAATTTCAACTTTAGTTTCTGATGCTGCTTCTAAGGCCACATTTAAACAAACAGAGCAAATCCCACAAATGACAAAAGAAATAAAACACGTCTCAAATGCATGGAAGTGGAGCAATTCATGCATTTGAGGCACAAGGAAGCCTTTTTGTCTTTCTCTTCCTTCCCATTTTCCTACTTCTCATGGGGGGACAGAACTGCTACCTGCAGTTAACAAAATCCATATCTATGACATTTATGTTCAGGCATAAAATTGATGAAGAAGGATTTTGTTTCATTTGGCAAACCTTAACTAGTGCTTATCATACATAGGTACTCTTCTTAGAACTTAAGAAGTACTAACTCATTTAATTTTTACAAAATTCTATGTGGTAGAAGCTACTATTGGGCTTCCCCGGTAGCTTAGCTGGTAAAGAACCCACCTGCAATGTAGGAGACACTGGTTCAATTCCTGGGTTGGGAAGGCCCCCTGGAGAAGGGATAGGCTCCCACTCTACTATTCTTGGGCTTCCCTGGTGGTTAAGATGGTAAAGACTCCAGCTGCAGTGCAGGAGACATGGGTTCAATCCCTGGGTTGGGAAGATCCCCTGGAGGAGGGCATGGCAACTCACTCCAGCATTCCTGCCTGGAGAATCCCCATGGACAGAGGAGCCTAGCAGGCTTCAGTCCATGGGGTTACAAAGAGTCAGACATGACAGAGTGACTAAAAACAGCAGAGCATCGGAACTACTATTATCCCAGCTCATAGATGGGAAAACTGAGCCACACTGATGGTAAACAGCTAGGTCACACAGCTGTTCAGTGACTATGCTGCATCTCTAATCCTTGACCATCACAGACTTATTATTTGCAATTCCAACTACTTGTGAGAAGCCACAGAATTTCCATGATTTATTCAAGTATAATGAGAATAAAGACATTACCACCATATGGCTCTTTTGAGACATAAACATCTGGAGAAACTAAGATCTTGTAATCAAAGCATCTAGCATAAATTGTATCTCATGGGCTGTGATGCTGTTTGTGATAAGCAGGTTAATTTGCTAGTCTAGCTAATCCCCAAACATCTGTTTCTTAGTTTCTTAAGTTCTAGGTTGTATGAATTTATAAATACTCAAAGATTGGGAGCTGTAACCAAAGTAAATATTATGGGTCTACAATAGCATTTCCACAAATATTTTTTCTCTTGAACATTTGTTCCCCAAGATGCTAGGTAGCAGGCTTCTTATTTAAATAAATTTGGGAAATATTAGGCTGTGCAGAGTCTTTTTTATTGGAGTATAATTGCTTTACAATGTTGTGTTTCTACTGTACAATTAAATGAATCAGTTATATGTATACATATATCCCTTCCCTCTTGGATCTCCATCCCACCCACCCTATTGCGCCCATCTAGGTCATCATAGAGCACCATGTTGATTTTGCTATGCTTTATAGCAGGCTCCCAACTAGCCATCTATTTTACACTTGGTACTGTATATATGTCGATCCGAACCTCCCAGTTCATCCCACCTTGCCATTTACCATCTGCATCTACATGTTCCTTATCTACATCTGCATCTCCATCCTTGCCCTGCAAATAGGTTCATCTGTACCATTTTTCAAGATTCCATATATATGCATTAATATATGGGATTCCCTGGTAGCTCAGCTGGTAAAGAATTTGTCTGCAATGCAGGAGACCCCAGTTCAATTCCTGGGTCAGGAAGATCCCCTGGAGAAGGGATAGGCTACCCACTCCAATATTCTTGGGCTTCCCTGGTGGCTCAGCAGGTAAAGAATCTTCCTGTAATGCAGAAGACCTGGTTTTGATCCTTGGATTAGAAAGATGCCATGGAGAAGGGAACAGCTACCCACTCCAGTATTCTGGCCTGGAGAATTCCATGGACTGTATAGTTCATGTGGTTGCAAAGATGCACAAGAAAACCATAATTCAAAAGGACACATGCACCTCAGTGTTCATTTCAGCATTATTTTCAATAGCCAGGACACAGAAACAACCTAAATGTCCAACAACCCATGAGTGGATAAAGAAGATGAGGTACATATATACAATGGAATATACAAAGGCGTTACTACAGGAATTCAGTCAGTTCAGTTGCTCAGTTGTGTCCGACTCTGCGACCCCATGAATTGCAGCACGCCAGGCCTCCCTGTTCATCACCAGCTCCCGGAGTTCACTCAGACTCACGTCCATCGAGTCCGTGATGCCATCCAGCCATAATTATCAGGACCTTAATATGAAAAAACCCCACTGTAAATCTGCAAGAGAGAAATACTGTGCATAGCATTTGCCCAAACTGACCACAGAGGCCTTTTCTTCCCCTTGAGTTTTTAGTCGTAGTGTTGTTCCACAGAACACAGTTCTGCAAATGATTCTTACTGTATATGAAAATTGAATATTTTTATCTTGTTCAGATAGAAGTAATGTTTTTTACAGAACTATTCATAAAAGATTTTTTGCAAGCTGTGGGTATGTGTAATCATGTAGATCACAGAGTAGAGGAAGAATAAAAAGAGAGAAAATGAAACCTGCTAAATATAACTTTTCTGTCTTTACCAGCACAATAAAAGCTGTTTAATTTCTAAATATTCATAGTGGAGTCACTCAGTCATGTCCAACTCTTTGTGACTCCATGGACTGTAGCCCACCAGGCTTCTCCATCCATGGTGTTTTCCAGGCAAGAATACTGGAGTGGGGTGCCATTTCATATTAGTTTCTAAATTCTTTATAATCTGTTTTTACATTTTGCCCTACAATTTTTCTATTCCAGCCTTTGAAGAGTTCTGTTGTTTTCCCTTTTCTAATGTTTTATTTATTTCCCTGCTTGTTTTTCTTCCTCTAATCATAAACCTGTAACTATGAAACATAGAAATGATAGATTCATCATCTTCATCCAGCCAGTAGACATCTTTTTTCATTATCTGAAGTAAGTACTCTGGAGAAGCAATCTTTATGTATGCAGAATAAAAATCAAATCATATTTTTCTTAATAAGCCAAACAAGCTGAGAAATCCTTCTTATAGAGAAACTGTATGGTAAATAGTAAATAAATATGCCTAAACTTCTATGCTAAGGAAATGCTCTCATTAAAGTTGGTGTTTTACTATTTTGGTTTCATCAAACATGAATCACAATTTTAATAATTTGATTCTGTGAGTGAACTCAAGGCTCTGAAAGGATTTTTGGATTTAAGAAGAGGTGCTATAAAGCATTCATTTTGGATATTTTTCAATTAAATATTTCTGATTTTTTTTCTTAAAAAAACAATAACATGTCATTTAAAGGTAGTAAAAGACTGATTAAGTCAACTTGTTCAGTCTGGCTCATCTGTGAACTTACCATCAAATCATTTACTTCTCACACAGTCTGATTAAAAATATTTCTCAACTGAATTAAGATTTTCTCTTCTCTTTGGGTAATATGTTTTTAAGGGAATGAAAAGTTATGACCAACCTAGATAGCATATTCAAAAGCAGAGACATTACTTTGCTGACTAAGGTCCGTCTAGTCAAGGCTATGGTTTTTCCAGTGGTCATGTATGGATGTGAGAGTTGGACTGTGAAGAAGGCTGAGCACCGAAGAATTGATGCTTTTGAACTGTGGTGTTGGAGAAGACTCTTGAGAGTCCCTTGGACTGCAAGGAGATCCAACAAGTCCATTCTGAAGATCAGTCCTGGGTATTTTTTGGAAGGACTGATGCTAAAGCTGAAACTCAATACTTTGGCCACCCCATGTGAAGAGTTGACTCATTGGAAAAGACTTTGATGCTGGGAGGGATTGGGGGCCGGAGGAGAAGGGGACGACAGAGGATGAGATGGCTGGATGGCATCATGGACTTGATGGACGTGAGTCTGAGTGAACTCTGGGAGATGGTGATGAACAGGGAGGCCTGGTGTGCTGCGATTCATGGGGTCGCAGAGAGTTGGACACGACTGAGCGACTGAACTGAACTGAACTGAAGGGAATGAATATTCCCTAAAATATTTTGTTGTATTATTCTCATGTTACTTACTCTTCTCTGTGTATGAGATAGTATGTGTGTGTGTGGTCTTTCTTCCATTTTTATTATTAAAAGTCAGGGCATTTTTTAAAATATGTGAGATTTGTATCCATTATGTTATATTTTAAGAAAGGAGATGGCTATATATTGTTAATATTAATTACTACTGTTCTTCACTCATTTTCAAATATATTATGTAAAGAGGATACAAAGATGAATTAAAACACTCCAATTTACCCAAGGAAATGTTCTATCTTTTGCATAGATGAGCAATAAGAGAATTAAAATCTTATCAATGAAATTATAAGGTATCCTAGAATAAAGCAGAATGCTTACTTTTCCAATCTCCTTGAATAAATATTTCCAATCCTCTGTTTTATGATAGAAGAAGATTAAATGAAATCTCAATTTTGGCATATTCTTCATGTTTTCTCTTTTATTTCTGTCTCATACCTCTCTATAGATATCACCAAGTTGTGGTTTCCTAGCAAAAAACAGTCATCTCATACAAATAATTAATCTCCTGAAGTTTGTTGGTGCTCTATTGGAAATGTATCCAAGACCAGTAGGATGAGTTAGAGCATAATGGTAAAAGACCAGAGTCTTATAACCCCAACCAATCAAAGAACAACATATGAAATATCTATTGTGTACTTGTCATGATGGAATCAGTAATTGATGATCTAGGCTAAGTTTTCATTGAGATAAATTAGTCACCATTTTGCTTGACCTTAGCTTGGACTTCCAATGAGAGCCAATTGCCTCATAAGTGCACACTCAGAGAAATACAGGGAAAATTACTGTCTTTACCTGGATTTTTTTAAAGTTTAGATTCAGAATTTGTACTTTAGTGTTAAATCTATACAGTTAATAACTAGAGCTTTGCCTTTCAATATAATGGACAGCTATTTCTGCACTCAAAATGTGGTTAAGTACAAAGTAAGATTTTGTAAATGTAAAATATATACTAGATTTAGAAGACAATACAAAAAAGAAAGTAAAACATCTTAACTTTTTATTTGGTTAAATATTGGCAAAATAATATTTTTTATATAGTGGGTCATAAATAAAATATACTGCTAAGATTAATCACTGTTATCTTTTTCTTTTGATTTTGGTTTGGTTTCTGTTTTACTATTTTAATGAAGCTATCAGAAAATTTTAAGTACATATGTGACTTGTATCGTGGCTCATGTTATATTTCACTAATGAAAAAGAAAGAGAGTTCCAGAAAATCATCTATCTCTGCTTTATTGACTATGCCAAAGCCTTTGAGTGGATCACAACAAACTGGAAAATTCTTCAAGAGATGGGAATACCAGACCACCTGACCTGCCTCTTGAGATATCTGTATGCAGGTCAGGAAGCAACAGTTAGAACTGGACATGGAACAACAGATTGGCTCCAATAGGAAAAGGAGTACATCAAGGCTGTATACTGTCACCCTGCTTATTTAACTTATATGCAGAGTACATTACGAGAAATGCTGGGCTGGAGGAATCACAAGCTGGAATCAAGATTGCTGGGAGAAATATCAATAACCTCAGATATGCAGATGACACCACCCTTATGGCAGAAAGTGAAAAACTAAAGTGCCTCTTGATGAAAGCGAAAGAGGAGAGTTAAAAAGTTGGCTTAAAGCTTAACATTCAGAAAACGAAGATCATGGCATCTCTCATCACTTCATGGCAAATAGATGAGAAACAGTGGAAACAGTGGCAGACTTTATTTTTGGGGGCTCCAAAATCACTGCAGATGGTGACTGCAGCCATGAAATTAAAAGACACTTACTCCTTGCAGGAAAGTTATGACCAACCTGGACAACATATTAAAAAGCAGAGATATTACTTTGTCCACAAAGGTCCGTCCAGTTAAGGCTATGGTTTTTCCAGTAGTCATGTATGGATGTGAGAGTTGGACTATAAAGAAAGCTGAGCACTGAAGAACTGATGCTTTTGAACTGTGGTGTTGGAGAAGACTCTTGAGAGTCTCTTGGACTGCAAGGAGATCCAACCAGTCCATCCTACAGGAGATCAGTCCTGAGTGTTCATTGAAAGAACTGATGTTGAAGCTGAAACCCCAAAACTTTGGCTACCTGATGCAAAGAACCGACTCATTTGAAAAGACCCTGATGCTGGGAAAGATTGAAGGCGAGAGGAGAAGGGGATGACAGAGGATGAGATGCTTGGATGGCATTACCGATTAAATGGACATGAGTTTGGGTAAACTCTGGGTGTTGGTGACAGACAGGGAGGCCTGGCATGCTGGAGTCCATGGGGCTGCAAAGAATCAGACACGATTGAGTGACTGAACTGAACTGAATACATTTAACTTCCAAATATAGAGCTGTATATTTCACTAGCAGTGTTCTAGGGTGTGCTTTGTTTATAAGGTATTTGAAATAGTACTATTAATTAATACTTTTTAGAGGCTGCAAAGTATTGTATGCTGAGTAACTTTAAAGAGACAGTAAAAAATGAGAAATTTAAGTTACATTAGGCTAAAAGCCTTAATTTTTAATGAATTTACCAATTAACTTTGGATAGACACTAAGAAAACATTTTATTTTTGTTCGGCCACAGTCTATTTGTTTACAGAATAAGGATTTTGCCTCTAATTAGAATATATAAGTATCAAGGCACACTTTTTCTATCCTTTTATACATATCCAAATCTCTCAAATTACTGGCCTATATCTGATGACATAAAAAATCATCAAGGAAACATCTACCAATATCAAAACTGCTTTGAAAGAAATCAAATAAAGAATTGTATACACACTAAAACCAAACCACAAGGAAAGCTTTGGTTGCTACATGACAGAATTACTACAATTATTTATTTTTTACACCAAGAAAATATTTTATACTCAGAAATAATTTTTAAAAATAGCAAATTGAGACACTTGATGTAAAGTTCAATTTATGTAACAAGTTTCAAAAACCCAAATATACATAGGATTGTTTTAGGTGGTGAAGATGTCTAGTTACAGAAATGGAAAAATGATAATAAAGTGCAAGATATAAAGCAGTGTTATAATATGATGCCATTTACTAATGAGTTCAGAAAAACAGAAGCAACCTCAAGTTGTATCAGTCCAGCAATGGTTAACAATGGTTATCTCTGTATAGTAGAATCACAGTTCAAGCAATTTTTGTTTTATTTTGCTTTTGGTATTCTTTTTCATTGTTTATCTGTATTTTCTAGTCTTTCAAAAGCATGTATGTAATCAACATATGATTTAAAAAATAATATGACCTGGAATAGGCCTTACAAGAAGAAAGGAACTAAGAACTTGCGAGGGGAGCCATGTAAATGGGTGATGAGAGGAGAACCAGGCATTGCCAAAGGGAACCTGAGTAAGAGAATGCTGTCATGGCAGCCACAGTGTCCCGACATTTGGAGCCAAGTAGCCCTGTGTTCAAATATAAACCCTAAACTCTGATCATGGACAAGGTTCTTAACATCTCCAAGGCTGTCTGATCACAAATCTTACCTTGAAGGCATATTGTGAAAATTACATGACATGGTTACGAAAAACAAGTAGGATCATGCTCCTCATCAGAGTCAATGGAAACAAATGAGGAGGAGGCTAATGTAACCTATAGTGTGATGGATATTTCGTCTTCATCAAGGCCAGTGCCTTCCTGTGCTCAGTCTGAAGTTCCTGCCACGACTGCATAGCCAGGGCGGGAAGGAGCAATGGAAAAATCAAGAGGATACACCCTTCAACTCTAGATTCCTGTCCAAATGCAAAACTCCAGCTAAGTGTCTAAGAATAATCCCTACCTTTAACTCCCTGTTTACGTAAACTGTTTCTCCCTTTATTTTAGGAAACAACTCATCTAACTAATGGATACAGACTGGTTTTATGTCTTCTACTTTTATGGTGGGTCAAAAATGAACTGACAGTATGACAGAGGCCAACACGATATTGTGAAGTAAATAATTCTTCAATTAAAATTAAATAAATTTATTTTTTAAAAAAGAAATGAACTGATGGAGTCAATGAACACATTGACATTCTGAGTCCAAGCAGGAGTGAACAACTTGATGGGAAAGGAGCAAAATCTGAAGGTGTTCAAAATATCTTAGATGATTTTAAAGAGAATTATTAATAATAAGGAGAAGGTAGGTCATTCGCCCCTGGAATTTTTCTCAAATCTAAATATTTATACACCAAAAAATAAAAAAAAATTTATGATTCCATGATTATGTTGGTACGTGATTCAAGTTTTTAATCTTTACAAAGTTTTTATTCATGAACTATATATATGCTTAAAATGTTTTAGTCATGTTGTTGCTTTTTGGTGTGTTTCTCTTTCATGGTGTGGTATGCCTTTGCAAGTTTCCTTTCACCTGCTTTCACAGCTGGTCAACTCCCATCTGCCTCACAGGCTTTTTACCAGATTAATGTCTTTAGACTGATTATGGTCAAAGTTTGCAAATCTAGAAGGCACTTTTCTTTTTTAAAATATCTTTTCATATCCTCTTAATGTGGACCTAATTTCTGGATTCTAAACAAGCAATCTCATTTCCCTTACTTCCAAGTGCTCAAGGGACCAAGCCTGTAATACTGATTATTGATAAATTATTGAAGAACAAAGGATAGACTGACTTTCACCTACTATGCCGTTGACTTTAAAGTTCAGATGCAAAGATGATTTATCTTTAATTTAGAATGTTCATATTTATAAACTAGGTTGTGATATTTTCTTCCTTAGATGAGAATATGTAAGTAACAAATTAATATATTTATTAACAGTTTAATAAACTTGTCCCCTTTTGACATTTGGAGTCTTAGACTTTATCTTTGAAGTATAATCTACCCTTTTAGAGCTAGGGCAGAGAGGAGAGTTTAATGTAGTAGTAAAATGCAAAAACATTATATAAAAATCAAATTAGAGCTAGAAAGATTTTCTAACCTTTCAACAGCAAGCAGAGCCTCACCCTGAAGAAACCTTGGCAGATTTGTATGACAAGTCTACAATTAAGAAGGAAAAAATAGTAAATTCTGCCCTAGTTCACACACACACACACACACACACACACACACACACACACATTCCCTGTGCTTCCTCTGTCTTTTAAATGATTCAAATTTTCAAAAGGAAATGAAATGACAGAAATGATGGATGTAAAGTGGTAGAGCATATTTTCTTCAAAGGTACTAATAAAAGATCTGATAATAATTTCATTACATAAACTCATAAAAGGACATAATTTTAAATACAGTTAAACTAAGGAGTGCTAGAATGACACAGCCCAAAGAGATAGCCCTCTAATTTGATTTAAGGAAGGAATTACCAGATCTTTTCTTTTCTTTTCTTTTTTTAGTAGATAATTTAGCCCCAAATGAATTCATTGCTGGTCCCAGATTATTTATAGCTTTATTATCTACCCCTTTCCTACCCCAGAGAGTCTGGACACTCTGAAGTCCCTGAAACATGTTATCATTGATACAAACAAGCCCCTTCTCACTTTCAGTTATTTTAGTCCCCCCTTCCTCTTCTAATCTCAGTATGTTTTCCTTCTTTCTTATTCTGTGCATGTTTGGTCCTAAGTCGTATCTTTTTGTGACCTCATGGACTGTCGCCTGCCAGGCGATTTCCCAGGCAAGAATACTAGAGTGGGTTGCCAGTTCCTTCTCCATGGGATCTTCCTGACTCAGGGATTGAACCCCTCGTTCTTATTGGCTTCACCCTACTGTATCTGATATATGAACTTGGAGATACATGTATTATTGAAAAACATACAGTCTATGAAAGTTTTGATGTTACAGATGTTCTTTCTTCCTTAATCAATACGGTGTGTCCTGGATTTCCTCATGTGTGGTAGACTAAACACAGCAATAAGGTTTTGGACATTCCTCCCATCCAGAGAGGAGGTCATGTCCTAACTTTGAATCTGGTGAGCTCTGTGAATGCTCTGGCTAATAAGCTATGGCACAACTGAAGCTGTCTTAGCTTCAGAGCCCAGTCCTTAAGAGACTGACCACTTCTACTTCCTGCCTCTTAGAATACTGACCCTGAGATACCATGTAAGAAACCCATTACCTTGAGATCACCGTGCTGGATAAGCCACATGCAGGCACTCCAGTTGACAATCCCAGTCGAGACCAGTCTTACAGGCATCTTTACCAAGTACCAGACATCAGGCATGTGAATAATCTTGGGTGCTAAAGACCATCCCTTCCTTCTCCTAAATATCAGTTGGTCACCCCAGCCTAATGTCTTCTAAAGTAGAAGAATCAACCAGTTGAGTCTTGCCCAAATCCCTAACCCACAAAATTGTAAGATAATATTATAAATGGTTGTTTTAAGTCATTACATTTGGGATAGTTTGTTACTCAGCAACAGATAACCACAACAACATGCTTCTACAAGTACTACTACTTAATAATTTCTGACTGCTATGTAACGTAGTTTTATGTCTACTTTCATTCAGGAGCTCTAATATAGGTATTATATTATACCTAGTATTTTTTTTTTTACTCTGCCCTCTTTGTAAGATCCATCCATGTTGCCATCTGAAAACCTTCGCTTTCAAGTGCTAAAATTGAAGCCATCACATAAACTTATACTGTGATACATGTATTAATACATGCTTATCTGTCAACCAATGTGATAATTTCCCTGGGATGCATTCCAAGGAGTAGGATTGCCAGATGACAAGGTATATACACATTTCATACTACTCAATACTGCTACATAGCTCTTTACCCTTCGTTGTGATACCATAAGTTTATACCTCTCGTGAAAGAAAGTGAAAGGGTTAGTCACTCAGTCGTGTCCGACCCTTTGCTACCCAATGGACTATAGCCTGCCAGGCTCCTCTGTCCATGGAATTCGCCAGGCAAGAATACTGGAGTGGGTTGCCATGCCCTTCTCCAGGGGATCTTCCTGACAGAGGGATCCAACCCAGGTCTCCTGCATTGCAAGCAGATTCTTTACCTTCTGAGCCACCAAGAAAGACCTAATATTTCTCAAATGCACTATTATATCAAGGGTTGCTACACTTCTTCCATCTAATTTTGTGTTTTTTGTTTACATTTCTTTTCTCTTTTTCTGTCTTCTGCTGGATTAATTTTTCTTCTGCTCATCTCAACATTTTATACTATTTGATATTCTATGGGCAATTAACATATTAGTTGGGATTCAGTTACAAAGAAAAAAATCCTCTTTAGCTAGTTTTAGCAGGGAAATATTCTAGAGTTATAATCCTTTATGGATTCACTAGGAGAGCTGAACACAAACTTTGTTCAGTTCAGTTCAGTCGCTCAGTCGTGTCCAACTCTTTGCGACCCCATGAATTGCAGCACGCCAGGCCTCCCTGTCCATCACCATCTCACGGAGTTCACTTAGACTCACGTCCATAGAGTCAGTGATGCCATCCAGCCATCTCATCCTCTGTAGTCCCCTTCTCCTCTTGCCCCCAATCCTTCCCAGCATCAGAGTCTTTTCCAATGAGTCAACTCTTCGCATGAGGTGGCCAAAGTACTAGAGCTTCAGCTTTAGCATCATTCCTTCCAAAGAAATCCCAGGCTTGATCTCCTTCAGAATGGACTTGTTGGATCTCCTTGCAGTCCAAGGGACTCTCAAGAGTCTTCTCCAACACCACAGTTCAAACGCATCAATTCTTCAGTGCTCAGCCTTCTTCACAGTCCAACCCTCACATCCATACATGACCACCACAAGGAAAAACCATATCCTTGACTAGACGGACCTTAGTCGGCGAAGTAATGTCTCTGCTTTTGAATATACTATCTAGGTTGGTCATAACTTTCCTTCCAAGGAGTAAGCGTCTTTTAATTTCATGGCTGCAGTCACCATCTGCAGTGATTTTGGAGCCCCCCAAAATAAAGTCTGACACTGTTTCTACTGTTTCCCCATCTATTTCCCATGAAGTGATGGAACCAGATGCCATGATCTTCATTTCCTGAATGTTGAGCTTTAAGCCAACTTTTTGACTCTCCTCTTTCACTTTCATCAAGAGGCTTTTTAATTCCTCTTCACTTTCTGCCATAAGGGTGGTGTCATCTGCATATCTGAGGTTACTGATATTTCTCCCAGCAATCTTGATTCCAGCTTGTGTTTCTTCCAGTCCAGCGTTTCTCATGATGTACTCTCCATATAAGTTAAATAAGCCGGGTGACAATATACAGCCTTGACGTACTCCTTTTCCTATTTGGAACCAGTCTGTTGTTCCATGTCCAGTCCTAACTGTTGCTTCCTGACCTGCATACAGATTTCTCAAGAAGCAGGTCAGGTGGTCTGGTATTCCCATCTCTTTCAGAATTTTCCACAGTTGATTGTGATCCACACAGTCAAAGGCTTTGGCATAGTCAATAAAGCAGAAGTAGGTGTTTTTCTGGAACTCTCTTGCTCTTTCCATGATCCGGCAGATGTTGGCAATTTGATGTCTGGTTCCCCTGCCTTTTCTAAAACCAGCTTGAACATCAGGGAGTTCACGGTTCATGTATTGCTGAAGCCTGGCTTGGAGAATTTTGAGCATTACTTTACTAGCATGTGAGATGAGTGCCATTGTGCGGTAGTTTGAGCATTCTTTGGCATTGCCTTTCTTTGGAATTGGAATGAAAACTGACCTTTTCCAGTCCTGTGGCCACTGCTGAGCTGTCCAAATTTGCTGGCATATTGAGTGCAGCACTTTCACAGCATCATCTTTCAGGATTTGAAACAGCTCAACTGGAATTCCATCACTGCCACTAGCTTTGTAGTGATGCTTTCTAAGGCCCACTTGACTTCATATTCCAAGATGTCTGCCTCTAGATGAGTGATCACATCATCATGATTATCTGGGTCATGAAGATCTTTTTTGTACAGTTCTTCCGTGTATTCTTGCCACCTCTTCTTAATATCTTCTACTTCTGTTAGGTCCATACCATTTCTGTCCTTTATCAAGCCCATCTTTGCATGAAATGTTCCCTTGGTATCTCTAATTTTCTTGAAGAGATCTCTAGTCTTTCCCATTCTGTGAGCTGAACACAAACTTTGTAAGGTTTAGAAACAATTCAGAGAAATTCTCAGTCATTATTTTTTCAAATATTTTTTCCCTTCTAGTTACACTTCTCTCTTCTTCTGTGACTCTTGATATTCAACTACTAATTTATCTCTTGAATTTTATATTTTCCTTTTCTGTCATTTCTTAATGTCATTTAGATAGTTTCTTCCACCAGTTCTTGCACCCTGCCTATACATTCATTTTCAGCTATATATTTTTTATATACATTCTATATATGGAATTCTGGCTATCATATTTTTCAAAACCATATTTTCACCTTTAATTAAAAGAACCATATTACCAATATCTGGCCTTACTCTTTTGAGGATATTAAAGCTTTTTTAAAATCTTGTTCTCTCTGATCTATTAATCACTTATTTTCTGGCATGAGCGCTTTAGTTTGTTGATATTCTTTTCTGCTGTGTGCCTCAGATTCTCCTTATTCTTTCCTTTGTGCTTATGTTTCACTATGCATAGGCTCTTACAATAGCAAGTGTGGTATGTAGTCTATGAGACGGTTGCCAGTGTCCCCTGCCTTCAGTATTCTTATACTGTGAAATTTCCTCCTCAAGTGTGGGCTGGACCTCGACACTCACACCTAATGAGAATATGGCATGGAATGTCATTTTAAAGATCAAATTGGAAAAACACTTGGGTTCTACCCTCTGCTGCTCTCTTACTTTCTTACTCTGATGAAAGTCTCACATCCAGTGATGAGCTGCCATGGAGAAGCCACAGAGCAAGAAATGGAGGGAGGCCTCTGGCCAATAGTTCATGAGACACTAAATTCTGCCAACAAACACAAAAGGAAGTCAGTTGAGAAGGAGGTATTTCCCCAGCTGAACCTTGAGATAAGACCACAGCCCTTGGACTTTCCCCATGGTCCAGTGGTTAAGACTCTATGCTTCCAGGGCAAGGGGGTACAAGTTTAATTCCTAGTCAGGGAAGTTTCACATGCCATGCAGTGCAGCCAAAGCGGGGGGGTGGGGAGTGGGTGGGGGGGGCGGACAACGAAAGCCTTTGTTGACAATTTGAATCCTTATGAGACGTCTTGAGGTAGAGGCATCCCAGCTAAGCCACACTTAAATTGACAACCCACAGAAATTGATAAAAGTATATTGTTTAAGCCACTAAGTATTGGGGTTATTCATTATACAACAATAAATAACTATTTGGAGAAAGGAATGGCAAACCACTCCAGTATCCCTGCCCGGAGAATCTCATGGACAGAGGAACCTGGTGGGCTACAGTCCATGGGGTCATAAAGAGCCAGACACGATTGAGTAACTAACATGCACACAAACACACAAGTAACTATTAGAGCAGGAAAAGAATATCTTGCAAGACAGTGAAAACATGGGCCCCATTTCTCCTTGGGTTGAAGAGGAACAATCTTCAAGAGAGATAGCCTCTGACATTAAAATATGGGCTCAACGCTCCACCTTGCCATTCCTCTATCAAGTTGCTTTTCTCTTTAGGGACCCAGACAGCAATTTTGCCAGAATGGTTTCCCTTCCCTACTCCTTTTCAGATGCAATCACCTAACCCCTGGAGTATGCGAAACACTCAGGCACCTGTTATTTTTAAAATTAATTTATTAGTATTTTGATTATTTTATTCATTTTTAGTTTTTGGCTGGGCCACATGGCAAGTGGAAACTTAGTTCCCCAACCAGAGATTGAACTTACGCTTCCTGCATTGGAAGCGTGGAGTCTCAACTACTGGACCACCAGGAAGTCCCAGAGCACCTGTTAGTCATCCCTACCTCTCCTTCTTTTGCTTTCTCACCCACATGACAGAAGGGCAGGCACTGACCCACCCAAGGAAATGTGGGCAGAGAAAGCTACTTTTTTATCTTACACTGGAATGAAAGTTTGGCCTGTGTATAGCACCTAAGTAATTTTTCTTCAGTATTTCAAAGATGTTGTTTGCTGGCATCCTACCTCACAGCCAAGAAGTCAGATATCACTTTAGTTCTTTCTTCAGAATCATGGAGATATCTTTGGTATATCTTTTATTGTTTTATTTTCTACCTTTTCTATTCTCTCCTTTAGAAACACTGATAGAACAGAAAAGCACATAGACAGCATTATGTCAGAATTGTTGCTTATGTGAAAAAGTCATAATGAATTGCTATAAATTGTAAGGTGACATTTAGGCAGTAACCAATAAAATTTAAAATAAGTTTACAGTTAGATCAAGAAATCACCCAAGAGAATTAGTATATAAGAATACAGGTATAAATACTGAAGCCTTTTTTTTATGGCAGTAACAAAACATAAGTTTGCCAGTACAAAAATATTTGAAAAATATTATGGCATATGTATGCTATAGAATAGTATACAATTATTTATAAATTAGATTTAAATATTAAAGTATTTTCTTTACTATCTGTGAGTATATCCAGTGATAATGTTATGACTTTCATTGTTTTTACAAGAAAACATTAAAGAAAAAAGGAAAGAAGGAAGGCAAGAAAAAGGGAAGAATGTTGAACATAAAGATTAACTCACAAATCATACCAGGGTTTGAATATCTGGTGCTCTTACATCCTACTCTTGAAGGCACCCAACATTTGCAGTTTCAGACTGTTTTGATAGAATTACACAGATGGGAAAAATAAGCCCCTTCCAAATATTTATCAGCAATCCTATTTCTATAATCTCCTCCAACAACCTATTCAATAGGTAATTACTTCCCTAAACTAGCAGTCCCTATTTTTCTAACAGCCAAGTCTAGAAATAAGTGCAAAAACACTAATACTTAGGTTTTTAAGAAGTGACAAGTTTAAAGTAATATTTAAATTTTATTGTATTCCAAGGTGGCTTATTTTCAGTGCCATTTTCTATGACAACTTGCCAAAGTAGGCTCTGGTAATCCTTTAAGTTGGGGCTTAAAATGAGTTTAATAAAGGAAAAATAAGACTTAACTTCAAAATGCCAACTCATTGATAGGAGCTAAGAAAGAGAAGTTTCTCATAAAAGGCATAAGAATGGAGTTTCAGGAACTCTTCAAACCATAAAATATTACTTTTATGTTTTTAGAACTTTTTATATCAACTCAGATATAGTCATCATTCTGATATCAAAAACAGAATGAGGAAAAATAATCAAGTCCAGGATTGTACAAATGGAGGAGGGACACTAAGTGTTTGCAGGATGGAGGGGGTTCCTAAAATGGCAATGTTAGTAGTAAAGTTAACCTATGGGGGGAAAATTAATTTGAACAGGAACATTCCACTTACAAAAATGACCCATGGGGAAACAATCCTCCTACTTAAAAATGAATTGAGGTAAGGTTCTGGAAGCACTGCCATCCACCCTGGCATTCAAGTCCATGGCAATATTTATTTCATCTGTTGGATACTTGGACTAAATGGAATTCACAAGATTGTTGAACTGTAGCCATATATCTAAACAAACAACTGGTACCTTGGCAGGAGGATACAAACATTAAAACATTTTACATCCATCTTATTTGGGAGTTCCACCAAGACAAGAAGAAGTTCTGTTTACATAATACCAAAAGCTCAGTAAGAATCCTTTGGTAATAACTACGATTATAATAGCTTATATACCCTTATTTCTGCCTTCCTTAACTTTCAGCTGTGAAGGAAAAAACAAAAATTGTATTTTTCTAGAATCCATTTTTCCTGAAGGCATAAACTGCAAAAACTCAGAGGAGAAAAAAACCCAGTAAAATTAAATTACTAAGATCAGGTTTCTATTCAGCATATTGCAAAAGAAGAATCTTGAACATTGGAAACACACCACTAGAAATCCAAAGTAAGGAAAGATGTCTCATGCAGCACTGAATTGGGACATGATTGTCAGCGGATTGATTATTAAAATCGGTTTCATCCTCACCATCCTCTACAGGTGTTGAGACTGTAGTATAACCAATCATAGGGAAAGTCTGCACATTGCTGGACTTATGCCATCATTCTGAAGGGCAGTGTTCCAGCTGTGAAATATATAATAAAGACTAGAGCTAGATTTTGGAAAGGGACAACTGGGGAGCTATGTTGCAGGATGAGGTTTTGAAGAAATACTTTTTCCTCAAGAGACAACGTGGGTAAGAATAGAAGTTAATTTTACAGGTCCCATCAAAAAGAGTGGTGTCTTAATAAGGTTTGTGCCAGTGAGTGGAGAAAGCAACATTAATTTCCTTCTCTCATAGAGAGAAAAACAGAAGAATCCAGGAAGCCAGAGCACCCCTGCCTAGACTCAGAAGAACCAGGGACTGATGGGGGGGGGAAGTTGATAGATTCCTGATTCTAATGGATCTCTGGCATTTTCAGCAGATGTGATCTGTTTTGTGAATAGGAACCTCGCCTTCATCAGTTTCCACCTGAACCACATAATGATAAGGAAAGTAAGGAGTCATTTTTACAAGAGGATTCTCCTTTCATTTTGTCTGATATGGAAGTGAATCCAATTAACTATAATCATAAACCAACTCAATTTTAATTATTATTAGCATTTTTCCTTCAGAAACAAATGTATCCATTGGCTGCCATAAGCAAAGCAAGTTTTCAGTGGGAACTTTCCTCTAAAATGATCAAATTATTCAATTATCTGATAAACAAATATTTATTAAATTCCTACCATGTCCCGCCACTTCATAGCAAATGGGTGGGGAAAACAGTGGAAACAGTGACAGATTTTATTTTCTTGGGCTCCAAAATTACTGTGGATGGTGACTGCAGCCACAAAATTAAAAGATGCTTGTTTCTTGGAAGGAAAGCTATGACAAACCTATACAGTGAATTAAAAAGCAGAGACATTACATTGCCAACAAGGGTGTGCACAGTCAAAGCTATGGTTTTTCCACTAGTCATGTATAGATGTGAGAGTAGGACCATATAGAAGGCTGAGTACCAAAGAATTGATGTTTTCATATTGTGGTGCTGAAGAAGACCCTTGAGAGTCCCTTGGACAGCAAGGAGATGGAACCAGTCAATCCTAAAGGAAATCAACTCTGAATTCCAATTCATTGGAAGGACTGATGCTGAAGTTGAAACTCCAATACTTTGGCCACCTTATGTAAAGAGCCAGCTCACTGGAAAAGACCCTGATCCTGGGAAACATTGAGGGCAGAAGGAGAAGGGGGCGACAGAGGATGAGATGGTTGGATGGCATTACTGACTCAAAGGACATGAGTTTGAACAAACTCCAGGAGATGGTGAAGATCAGGGAAGCCTGGCGTGCTGCAGTCAATGTGATCACAAAGAGTCGGACACAACCCACTGACTGAACAATAATCACCATGTGCCAGGCATTATGATTTCAGTAAAAATTGTCCTTAAGGATTTTTGGAATATTGTACTCAGGACAGATGGGAAACTGAAGCAAGTTTCATCTTTGGGAGAAGTTACAGATCCCTCTGTGATACGAGAAAATCTATTGGTCTACTTTTCAGAACCATGCATACATGCTTTTAGTGAGTTGAACTGTGTTTCCCCAAATGACAGCCAAGTCCTAACTTCTAATACCTGTGAACGTGACCATAGTTGGAAACAGAGTCTTTGCTGATGTCATTAAGTAAAGAATACCCATATAGGGTCATCCTGGATTTAGAGAAACAGAAAAGGAGGAGACACAGAAATACTGAAAACAACAACAGGGAAAGACAGAAGTAGAGATTGGAAGTATGCTACCATAAGCTAAGAAATGCCTGGGGTTACTGGAAGCCACCACACGCTAGGAGAGAGGTGGGGCATGGATTCTCCCTCAGAGCCCGCAGAATCAACCTTGCTGATACTTCAGTTTTAGACTACTGGCTCCTCACACTATGAGAGAATAAATTTCTATTGTTTTTAGCTGCTTGATTTGTGATAATTAGTTATAGCAGCCCTCAGAAACTAATATGATCCTCTTACATACAACATTTCATTACAGTCCCACCCTATGCCTGGACTCCCCAAGGGTCCATGAAGCCTCAGTGAAGAACATCTACATTAGAAAATGTCCAGGGAACTGTGACTGTGAGGGGACTGAGGGAAAGTTACAACTGTATCATTTGTGATAAACATCAACCAGGAACATGTAGCCTGCAGAGGAGATGAGTGATGAGAAATGACTCTTGATGACTCTCCTTAAATATAAAAAAAAACTGTCAAATCTATGAGGCCTCATAGATGGGTGTGCATACAATTCATCATCCAAAATGAGGCATTTCTGAGAGTTAAAAGGAAAGAATATTACTAATTGTGCTGGGCCAACAGATTTATGTAAGCCAAGACTGCCCTGAGCCAAGTAGGGCATATGGTACCCACTGCAAGTAAGATATAGCCAAGGTCAGAGTATGGGGTAGAGAAAGAGAGAGATATATAATTTAGCTCGAGACAAGGATGAATTTCTCAAGAAAATAATCCGACCTTTCATTAGATTTGTTCTATTAGAGACTAGGCAATCATTTCGTAAAGAATTTTAAAGGAGCAACATTTTGCTCTAAGGAGAGCTCTGAAGTTACTTTCAAGTTTTTGGCTTTTTTTGTTTTGTTTTGTTTTGTTTTTATCCCTGGCCATGAAGCATGTGGGATTTTGGTCTTACTTCCCCAACCAGGGATCAAACCAGCACCCCCTGCAGTGAAAACACTGAGTCTTAAGCACTGGACCACCAGGAAAGTCCCTGAAGTTACTTTCTAGTCTGAAGCTATCTGTTCTCAGATCCTGGTCCAAATTTGAATTTTACCATTTTCAATACATACTCCTGGAATGACAACGTATGAAGAACTGATTTGGAATTCTGCCTGCTATTTTTCAGTTATAAGGTCTTAGCAAGTACATTTGACTACTTTGATCCAAAGTAATATTTATTTCAAAGGACAGTAGTGAGGTTTAAATGAGAAAACACGTGTAAAATTCAGCACAGTGTCTGACATATAATAGGTAATCAATAAATAACATTCCTTCTGCCTTAGCGAATTGTAAATATAAAACTACATACATATATTTAACTATGTATGTATAATGAACATATTTGTTATTTAGTTAATGACAGCCCTTGAGTTCTTGAAAAATCGTTATTGTTTATGCTTTTAGAGCTTTGGGGGGTGGCAGTGGTGGTTAGTTGCCAAGTCATGTCTGACTCTTGCAACCCCATGGACTGTAGCCTTCCAGGGTCCTCTGTCTATGGGAATCTCCAGCCAAGAATACTGGAGTGGGTTGCCATTTCCTTCTCAAGCTTTAGGGGGGTAGAAAATGATGTTTCTTACAGGTACTTGAGGGGAGGGAGGGAGGGAGGAGGGAAGGGAAGGAAGGAATGTAGGAACAAAAGAACAAATGATCGCACAAAAGAATGAATGAGAAGAAAGGGAGAAAGAAGAAAGGGAGGGATGGAGAGTGGGAGGACGTGAAAAAGAAAGAAAAGAAACAAAGACGAAATTTCATAGTGATCCTTTTGTTACACTGAGAACAACTTCTCCATGCTGTTCTCCATGCAGATTTTAACTGGCGTCAGAGGGATATAATCTGATCCAGAGTGAAGTGTATAACTAACATCCTTCAACCACCCATGACAATTCCTGTAATGTTCTGAATAGATTAGTATGTGACTACCTCAGATATAGTGCAATGATTTGTCCTCAGCTGAAAGAAGACATAAAAGCCTTGTGTACAGTCCATTCTGGTTATCTGGAATATGTTTTTTAGCAACTTAAATGTCTATCAGCCAAGCTTTAGTCAGCCCATTGCATTTAAGGGCTCTAATGAAGACAATAGTTAGGGGGCATAGATGATAACATTTGTCCTAGTTTTCAGGATCCCCACGAGGATTAAATGGGATAATGAGTGAATAAGCTTTGAAACGGTAATTGCTATAGACTGGAACATTCTATTAATAATAATGAGAGTCAATAAAGACAACAATTCTGCTGGAAAAAGTCAAGTCTCCTTGGCAGCAGGGACAGGAACTGTATACTGCTGACCCAGGAGCATGAAGAGGCTCCAGCTCTGCCCTGAAAATGTAGGACATTGGAGAGCACCTGGGATAACTCTGAAGAAGACTCCAAAAGTGGAAAACTCAAAGCTCCATGGCTGTCAATTTGAAAGAGACAAAGGCATTGATGATTCAAAGTACATCAAATATAAAACTCCAAAACAGATAGCTTTTAAGACCACAGCAGGCCAAGCATTGATAACCTGCACCAAGTCTGCTACAAGCTGAACAGAGGATGATGTCAAGTAGCAAAGGTCATCATGCAAATGACCACAAGCGGCCAGGGTCCCTGGCACTTTTCCAACTTAGCTAACTGGGACTGACCTCCTCCCCCTACTTCGTCCCATGGACCATGCCCTCAATACAGGATAATGTTTTAGAAAGCTAAAGTGCGTGTGTTCTGTGTACATATCCCTCCCCACTCATTTCTAACAGGCATCTGGCTTTGTCATTATGGCCTCAAGGATTTGGGCAGAGTCAAAACAGAAGCAGCCAAATGTTAACAACTTTTTCTGCTTTTATTGAAAACAAGATGTCTAGAAGGATTATGCAGGGAAGAAGAAGAATGCAGAGAGGGCATTTGGGAAAACTGAGCAATCCAGGATTGACTGAGGAGGGGACAGGGGTCTGAGAGGTCTTGCCCTGCAACCTTGGAGCATCCCAAACAGGGGAAAGATTCCAAAGGGAGTGTGGTAGCTTTTGAGCATTTAGAGAGCCATGATCCTAGGGTCCTCCGTCTCCCTGAAGACAAAGATGCATATGTCCAAGCAGCAGAGCTGCCCAAGCTTAGGGGACCATGAACTTTGAAGAGGGAATGCCCTCATGATAAATGGCGTAGACCAAATATCCAATAACCAGAGGATTCCCCATAGCCTTGAGCTATGTACAATCCAAGAATTTTGCCCAGCAAAGAATGAAGAGCTTGGTGTTTGAATTCAGTTGGTTTAAATAAACAATCTTATGTGTGATCATTTTTGCCCACATAAGTGTATAGACAGAGCTCGGTCTCCTTATATTGATCTCTGACTGCTGAAGACATGGCTTTGCTGGGGTGTTTCACTCAATCTTAGACTTCTCTGATGGTTGATACCTTCACCCTGCCCTTTACTCTGAATCAGAACATAGGTGTCTCTCTCTTGCAGGTTCCAACATGGAGATAGTTGTCTGAGGGGTTTTACAATGAGGTGGAAATGCATGAACATGAGGTTGACCTCTCTAGAATACTTGAATCTCTTACTTATGAAGAACATTTATTAGTTTTCAGTATGCATTTCAGATGCATTTCAGATGTCCTATCGCAATCTTCCTCGCTTTTCTAAGACCTAGTTAGGCATTTCCTATTTCTTGTTCCCTGGAAACTTGTGCCTATTCCTACCATGACACTTACCATTATAGGCAACTGCCAATTTGAGTCTCCGTTTCTCTGTTGCTTTACAGGATTGTGTGTGTTTTAAGGGCAGAGACTGAGAGCCTAAACACTAAAGCCTCCATGTAGTAACTCAACATAATAAAGTCTTACACTGTAAATGAATATAACATTGTGAAGGGCACCTTTTACCTAAAGAGTCAATTGCACACTTCTGAGAGGAAATTGACAAATAGATTAGAGCTATGAGGAAAAATGACACTTTGCCAAATGGATTTAGATAGGAAATCCTGTTATTAATGGCATCTCAAGTTGAGGAGATGGTACCCATCTTTTTGTCTAACTTGAAAACCAAAGCTAAACTTCAGAAACAAAAATTCATTATGTTCAGTTCTTAAACATACACTAACCTCAGTAAATGTTCAAAGAAGGAGAGGAAGATGAAATGGAAGAAGGAAGGGGAAGAAAAATATGTACAATATTATGCCCAAATTTTGAACAAGTCAAGTTTCTATTGAATGTGAAAGTTTGGGATGTGGATTTCAAATTTTCAATGAAATTTAACACAAGAAAAACATGAGGTCTGGTAATTAAATCTGAATAAAACGATTTTATAGGTCATATTTCCCAATGCTTATTTTCATTGAATTCTTAGTTCTTAACTCAATATTATGGATATTTTAAACCTTTTTATTGGCATTCACATGTTATATGGATAATGTTGCTTCCTTTCAACACTAGTGACTATAAAAACGAAATCTCAGTCTTTTCAGCAACTGATTCTCACAGCACATTTGTTGCTATTGTTAAAGTTGTTCATTTTCACAGCATTATTAAAAAAAAATGTGATCCAGGATGAAACCTGGCTTGTAAAGTCACAACTTACAAGTGAATTTTAAACATAGTCTGGAAGATTCTATTCATCCCTTTGTAACATGCAATTCTATGAATCAAATATAAATGTGATAATTTTAGATCCCTTTTGCAATTGCATCACCAACAAATGGTTTGCTTAAAAATATAGTTGTAATTTTAAAAGCACACATACTTCCATAATCTTTTAATACCCCTTGTGAGGTAGAGCAGAACAAAAAAAGCAGTTTTTTTTCACTTCTGAAAAATACATCCTCTACCAAAACCTTTCTGTTCTTAAACTTTAAACCTTTTCTTAAGCCAATAGCTTTCAGTCTTTTTTATGGCAATTGAAACCCCTTTTGAGTTTAGTCACTAAGTCGTATCTGACTCTTGTGACCCCATGGATTCCACTGTCCATGGAATTCTCCAGGCAAGAATACTGGAGTGGGTTGCCATTTCCTTCTCCAGGGGATCTTCCCAACCTGGGGATCAAATCCAGGTCCATTGCACTGCAGGCAGGTTCTTTACTGACTGAACTACCAGGGAAGCCCCCAAAATTATATTAATTGAGGGAGTGAGTGCATGACTAATTACATGAGTGAGTGAGTATCAGACTGTAACCCCAGGGACCACCCCTGCCAGGCTCTTCTGTTCTTGGAATTCTCCAGTCAGGAATACTGGAGTGGATAGCCTTTCCCTTCTCCAGGGGATCTTTCCAACCCAGGGACTGAACCCCGGTCTCCCACATTACAGGCAGATTCTTTACCAGGTGAGCCACCGGGGAACCCCTTTTAGAATTATGTTTTCTGTAGGATGGTAACCCACCAAAACAGAAGAACGCAGAGTTACTCTGACTCACAGTGAATTTGAAGACCTGCAAGTATAGCTGCCTCCATCCTCAACTCATGGCCTCTGAATGGAATAAAAATGGTGCCTGGTTGCTTCAGGGCATTCCCAGTTTCTGCCGGGTGTTTCAGCATAATTATTAATAGCCCCATCCCCTCCCTCACTCTTAAATTGTATGATCAGTAGGCCTCAGAAACACTGCCATGGAACAGAAGAGCTGCATAGGAAACAGATGAAAACCATTGCCTAGAACTGATCTAGAAGTCAGATGACAGAACTTCTCTTATTCTTTTTTTTTTATTAATTTTTTTCTTTTTAAAAGACTTTATTATTTTGAATAGTTCTATGGTCATAGCAAAATTGAGAGGACAATACAGAGACGCCCATGCACCCTCTGCCCCTACACAGGCATAGCCTCCTCCATTACCAACATCCCCACCAGAGTGGTCATTTGTTACAACTGATTAAACTGCATTGACCTATTACCACCCCATTTCAACATCAGTGTTCACTCTTGGGGACATCTCTTTCCTTGAGGCATCTCCTCTCCTCATGCCTTGAGGTTACCTCGATTCAGCCATGCCATCCAACCAGTCCATTCTGAAGGAGATCAAGCCTGGAATTTCTTTGGAAGGAAGGATGCTAAAGCTGAAACTCCAGTACTTTGGCCACCTCATGCGAACAGTTGAGTCATTGGAAAAGACTCTGATGCTGGGAGGGATTGGGGGCAGGAGGAGAAGGGGACGACAGAGGACGAGATGGCTGGATGGCATCACTGACTCGATGGACACGACTCTGAGTGAACTCTGGGAGTTGGTGATGGACAGGGAGGCCTGGCGTGCTGCGATTCATGGGGTCGCAAAGAGTTGGACACAACTGAGTGACTGAACTGAACTGAAATGATATTACATTCTGGATGATTTTGGCTGTCTAATAGTAAGCCAGAGTTTGTCCAAAATAAAAATCCATCACTCTTCCTACTTATGTACTCAGTCTGTACTCAGTGCTTATTTAACTTATATGTAGAGTACATCATGAGAAATGCTGGACTGGAAGAAGCACAAGTTGGAATCAAGATCACCGGGACAAATATCAATAACCTCAGATATGCAGATGACACCATCCTTATGGCAGAAAGTGAAGAAGAATTAAAAAGCCTCTTGATGAAAGTGAAAGAGGAGAGTGAAAAAGTTGGCTTAAAGCTCAACATTCAGAAAACGAAGATCATGGCATCCGGTCCCATCACTTCATGGGAAATAGATGGGGAAACAGTGTCAGACTTTATTTTGGGGGGCTCCAAAATCACTGCAGATGGTGATTGCAGCCAAGAAATTAAAAGACACTTACTCCTTCGAAGGAAAGTTATGACCAACCTAGATAGCATATTCAAAAGCAGAGACGTTACTTTGTCAACAAAGGTGCATCTAGTCAAGGTTATGGTTTTTCCAGCAGTCATCTGTGGTTGTGAGAGTTGGACTGTGAGGAAAGCTGAGCACCGAAGAATTGATGCTTTTGAACTGTGGTGTTGGAGAAGACTCTTGAGAGTCCCTTGGACTGCAAGGAGATCCAACCAGTCCATCCTAAAGATCACTCCTGAATATTCATTGGAAGGACTGATGCTAAAGCTGAAACTCCAGTACTTTGGCCACCTCATGTGAAGAGTTGACTCATTGGAAAAGACTCTGATGCTGGGAGGGATTGGGGGCAGGAGGAGAAGGGGACGACCGAGGATGAGATGGCTGGATGGCATCACTGACTCGATGGATGTGAGTCTGAGTGAACTCCAGGAGCTGGTGATGGACAGGGAGGCCTGGCGTGCTTCAATTCATGGGGTCACAAAGAGTCAGACACGACTGAGTGACTGAACTGAACTGAACTGAGTCATTAAAGAGGTGGGAGGGGGGTTCAGGATTGGGAACTCATGTACACCCGTGGCGGATTCATGTCAAGGTATGGCAAAACCAATACAGTATTGTAAAGTAAAATAAAGTAAAAATAAAAATTAAAAAAAAAAATTTGTTAATTTTTACTTCTCCTCACTGCTTGTTCAAAGATCTACTTAGTTTTCAATTTCTATCAATCCTGTTCTCAAATGTCTTTCTCCTATGTGCTTTTTACCTCCATTGTCGCTGTTACTTCTCTAATGAAGGCCCACGCTTGCTCTTGTGTCTCAAGGGGCAAGGCATAATGCCTCTTCACCTTTCAGTTCCTATTTCAAACATCTCATCAATTCCCTTCCTTGCAATTTGCCATCACCTCACAAACCTTTCCCAGTTCCTCTCAGTCTGAAGCAACCTCTCTCTCCTCTGAATGTCATTACAGCGTCACACATGCCTCACTTGTGACTCATGCAAATTTTTACTTTCAGTTGTAAGTGTTGGCATATCTTATTTCCTCTATTAGTTTATCAGTTCCTTGAGAGTGGAATTTGTGACTTATCTTTGTGTTTCTGCATTTTAGAGGTCTTTTATGAATGTGTATCATATGGATGAACAAATACAGTGATATACATTGATTTTACTATATTCATTGCTCCAGCCTTCACAATCCGACTGGAACTTTGATATACTACTCACTACCTTCTCAATCAAACAGTAAAGTCTACCTCATTTGTCCCAAGCATAAGCTACCATCTATCATCATTTTTACAAGTAACCTAATACAGATCTTTCCCTTTGCTTTCTGCTACTTCTACATGCCCTCCCAGTTTTCAAAACTCAAGATTCTCTTCATCAATAGCCTAATTGGTGAGCCCCATTAAGCAATATCATTACCTCATATCATTTAACCAACCTCTATTCCTTGGTATCATCAACAATTAATGATGCAAATAACACAAAACTAACTCAGTTGTCTATACATGCATTTCTCCCAGACTTTTCTTATAGCTCACCTTTTTGAGTATTTACCATATACCAGGCATTGTTCTAAGAGTTTCACTAAACTAATCCATTAATTTTTTCTAGACTCTCCATAAAACAGGTAATATTCTTTTACAAATTAGGCAACTGAGGCCAGAGAAACAGGAAAGTAGCAGAACTGGGCTACCATACTGTCTTCACCCTGGCCATAACATCCCCAACATTTCAACTAATGGAGAAAGGATAAGAAAAAAGTTGAGAGCCTGGGATCTGGAGTCGGTTTGTCTAGAAATAATCCCAGATTCACTATACACTAGTTCTGTGAATTTAAGCACATCGTGAAGGGCCCACTCATTGGAAAAGACCCTGGTGCTGGCAAAGATTGAAAACAAAAGGAGGAGGAAGCAAAGGATAAGATGGTTAGATAGCATCACTGACTCAATGGACATGAATTTGAGTAACTCTGAGAGACAGTGAAGGATAGGGCAGTCTGGCGTGCAGCAGTATTTGGGGTCTTGAAGAGTCAGACATGACCTAGGAACTGAACAACAACCTAACCTCATTAAACTCCAGTATTTTCAACTGTCAATAAGAATAACCATAACACTTCTATCAAAAAGATTTCATAAATATATGAGTTGAAACCATAAAAAAAAAGCCTAGTGCACAATAAGCTGTTATTATTAACTAATTAGATCTTTAATCCCTTAGCTTAAAATGGCTGAAAGGGCTTCTGAGTGATCCTTATGCTTTTAGGAACCTACCATCCTGTATAACATTGCCAGGATCTTCGTGCTAAACAGAATTCTAGATGGCCCCTGTGACCTTAGGTTCCTAGTGTTACTCTTGTAACATGGCAAAAGATCTTTTTGCAGATACAATCAAGGTAACTAAACAGTTGACCACAACATAGCAAGATTTTCCTAGTGAGCCTAATCTAATTACATGGGCCCTTTAAAAGCTGAGTTATTTCTCAGACTGGTGGCAAAATAAAAATCAGAAAGACATGAAATGTGAGAAGGACTCGGTGTTCTGTTGCCACCCTTGAAGTTGGAGCAGGGGCCATGTGAGAAGAATCTGGGTGGCTTCTAGGAACAGGGAGTAAACCCCAGATGACAGCCAGCAGGCAAATGGGATTGCAGTCCTACATCTTCAGTGAACTGAATTCTGCCAACATCTTAAATGAGCTTGGAGACATAGTCTTCCCCAAAGACTCCAGATAGGCACACAACCAGTCCAATATCTTAACATCAGCCTTGTGTGACATTGAGCAGAAAACTTAGTCATTCTACTGAACGTCTGTCTTGCAAAACTGTGAGATAAAAAGTGGATATTGTTTTAAGCAACTAAGTTAGTGGCAAATTGTTATGCAGCAATAGAAAATGAACACAATCATCTTTCTGGATGACTGATCCATCATTTTAATGATTCTAATTATTTTTTAATTATTTCTTGTTTTTTTTTTTTTTAAATTTTTATGTTATGTTGGTTTCATTTTAACCCACTGTAAGGACCTTCCAAAGTATTACACTAATCTAATCTTTTCAACTGTATCTCATTTTCACTAGTTGCTCACAAGTAATTGTTCCCATCAAGGGACACAATTCACTAATCTTCCATGTAGCTTTAATTTTCCAAACTTTGCTCTTAGTAAGTGTTCTCACATTGGAGCGCCAAAGCACACCTCCTCTCTCAATTCCTTTGTGGCTTCCATTCAGCGTGTCTGACTAGATCTTAAATCTCTGTACAGGGGGGAATGGCGTGGTCCATGGCTTATGCTAATATTTTCTATTTCTGGTCCTTTCACGATGGATTTCCTGACTCCTGATGATGAAAAGGTTTGGTGATGAAGATATGGGTGATCATAATGACAAAAAAGGCTCTACCAACAACCATAGTAGCAATAGCAAAAATCACTTTGTTAAATACTTAGAATGCTGCAAGCTCGGTGTTAAATTATCTCTTTTACTCCCTTCTGCCAATCCTAAAAGATAGCTTTTCATAACTTCAGTTCATATAATCAGAAGTTTGAACTCAAGTGGTTTAAATAACCTAAGATTACATGGGTTGCAAAGGATACACACCTAAATATATTTGAGTTTAAAGTCCCTATTTTTAACTAAATTTTAATCTTAGTCTAGTTCAAGTACTAGGAGATATCAGGGAATTTTAGAAATATCATCCTATAGTACCTTGTAGCATGACACTGTTTTTAGTTGAATTTAGTTAACATTTATTTAAAATTTACTTATGCCAGAGACCATGCAAGGTACCAGGAACTCAAAGGTGAATAAGCTGCTGTTTCTTAAGAGGTTTACAATCAAGGTAGGATTACTTGAGAAAAAGAGCCTTAGATTTGGACTTAAAGGATGAGTTAGACTGGCGAATGAGAGAAGTGTTCCAAGCAGAGGAAATACAAGTTACAATGGTATAAAGGGGGAAAACAATAAGTAGTTGAGTGAAGACTCAGACAGACAGCCGAGAGAGAGGCAAGAAGTTGGAGAGGCACACAGTGGTCAAAATCAGAGGGCAGAGTGCACCAAACCCAGATTATACTCAGTGCAGAGGCTGTAGGGTATCTCTGTTGATTAGATTTGAACAAGGTTAGCAATATTAATAAGAGTAGATAGCATTCACTGCAGTCTTACTATGTTCCTAGCACTGCGATAAGTGCTTTACATACTTTATTTTCTAACTTTCATCATTACTTTGCATGCTGCATGCTAAGTTGCTTCAGTTGTGTCCAACTCTTTGTGACCCTGTGGACCATAGCCCGCCAGGCTCCTCTGTCCATGGAATTCTCCAGGCCAGAATACTGGAATGGGTTGCCATGCCCTCCGCCAGGGTATCTTCATCACCCAGGGATTGAACCCGGTCTCCCACATTACAGGCGGCTTCTTTACCAGCTGAGCCACCAGAGAAGCCCAAGAATACTGGACTGGGCAGCCTATCCCTTCTCCAGAGGATTGTTCTGACCCAGGAATCGAAGCAGGGTCTCCTGTATTGCAAGCGGATTCTTTACCAGCTGAGCTATGCTTGGGAAACCAATGGCCAATTAAATAGCTTTGTTTACATATAATGTACCCTGTGATAATAGTAAGCATTTTCTCACCTAAAAGTGTGTTCTTACAACATACAGCAGTAAGGAGAGAGAAGGAGAGAGAACTTACTTTCCCTTTGGATTTAGACTGGATGAATTTGAAATTCCTAAATCTTTATACTTTCCTCTTATTTTGAATAATTTGGTTTAAAATATGGTGTTTTGATGCTTTTAATGTGATTACTCTTAAAACCGCATTGTGTACTTTAAATATGCATATTTGTAAAAAGTCCCCAGACTTTTAACTTTTGGGTTCTGAGTAAAATAAAAAATGAAATAGTTTATTATTTACTCTTTTTGATGATCTGAGAATAAAATGTTCTCATCTCACTTAACTATATCATATATTGCTTTCTTTCTTTATCAGGTAGGAGTGTTAAACTCATATCTCAAATATTATCTATTTGTCTGAAAAAAACACAACTAGAGGCTTGATTAAGACATAATTCCTGCCTTTGATTTACTTAACACCCAGGTGGGATGATGCCACAGTCTCATAAAAAAATAAAACCAAAGTGTCATTCAGTTATCAACACATAACCAAATTATCAGCCATATTAGAATTGAAAGGAGGAAGAGATTTGGAGCAATTGGTGAAAGGTAGAGAGTGGATACTTGGTCTGGGTCTTTAGGAACAAAACAAGGGCTCCCATTCTCACCACTACTATTCAACATAGTTTTGGAAGTCCTATCCACACCAATCAGAGAAAAAAAGAAATTTTAAAAAATCCAGATTGGAAAAGAAGAAGTAAAGCTCTCACTGTTTGCAGATGCATGATCCTCCACATAGAAAACCCAAGCGTCTGCCTCCAATGCGGGAGACCCGGGTTTGATCTCTGGGTTGGGAAGATTCCCTGGAGAAGGAAATGGCAGGAATCTCCAGTATTCTTGCCTGGAGAATCCCATGGACTGAGGAGCCTGGTGAGCTGCAGTCCACGGGGTCACAAAGACTCAGACACGACTGAGTGACTTAAAAAAAAAAAAGATGCCAACAGAAAATTACTAGAACTAATCAGTAGATATAGTTAAGTTCCAGGATGTCAAATTTACCTGGAAATCACTTGCATTTCTATACACTAACAATGAAAAATCAGAAAGAGAAATTAAGGAAATAATCCCATTCACCATTTTGAAAAAAAAAAAAAGAATAAAATACATGGAAATAAATTTACCTAAAGAAACAAAAGACCTGTATACAGAAAACTATAGAACAGGGATGGAAGAAATCAAAGATGACCCAAATAGATGGAGAAATACACCACATTCTTAGATTGGAAGAGTCTTTATATAGTGAAAATGAATATACTATTCAAAACAATCTACAGATTCAATGCATCCCTATCAAACTACCAAAGGTATTTTTCACATACTAGACCAAATAATTTCACAATTTGTATGGAAACACAAAAGACCCCAAATAGCCAAAGCAATCTTGAGAAAGAAGAATGGAACTGGAGGAATCAACCTTCCTGACTTCAGATTATATTACAGATCTACAGTCAAGACACTATGGTACTGGTGCAAAGAGAGAAATATAGATCAATGGAACAAAATCTAGTCCAGAGATAAATCCACACACTTACAGACACCTTATCTTTGACAAAGGAGGCAAAAATACACAATGGAGAAAAGACAGTCTCTGTAACAAGTCTCTGGAAAACTGGTCAACTACCTGTAAAAGAATGAAACTAGAACACTTACTAACACCACACACAAAAATAAACTCAAAATAGGTTAAAGACCTAAATATAAAGCCAGAAACTATAAAACTCTTAGGAAAACATAGGCAGAACACTCTTCAACATAAATCACAGCAAGAACCTCGATGATCCACCTCCCAGAGTAATGGAAATAAAACCAAAAATAAACAAATGGGACCCAATTAAACTTAAAAGCTTTTGCACAACAAAGGAAACAATAAACGAGGTAAAAAAAAAAACAGTCCTCAGAACGGTAGGAAATAATAGTAAACAAAACAACTGACAAAGAATTAATCTCCAAAACATACAAGCAGCTCATGCAGCTCACTACCAGAAGAAAGAACAACCCAATCAAAAAGTGGGCAAAAGACCTAAATAGACATTTCTCCAAAGAAGACATACAGATAGCTAATAAACACATTAAAAGATGCCCAACTTCACTCATTCAGTTCAGTTCAGTTTAGTTCAGTCTCTCAGTCGTGTCTGACTCTTTGCAACCCCATGAATCGCAGCACGCCAGGCCTCCCTGTCCATCACAAACTCCCGGAGTTCACTCAAACTCATGTCCATCGAGTTGGTGATGCCATCCAGCCATCTCATCCTCTGTCATCCCCTTCTCCTCCTGCCCTCAATCCCTCCCAGCATCAGAGTCTTTTCCAATGAGTCAACTCTTCACATGAGGTGGCCAAAGTACTGGAGCTTCAGCTTCAGCATCATTTCCTCTCCTTCAGACTGGACTGGTTGGATCTCCTTGCAGTCCAAGGGACTCTCAGGAGTCTTCTCCAGCACCACAGTTCAAAAGCATCAATTCTTCGTCTCTCAGCTTTCTTCACAGTCCAACTCTCATTTATTATTAGAGAAATGCAAATCAAAACCGCAATGAGCTATCATTTCACACAGGTCAGAATGGCCATCATCAAAAAGTCTACAAACAGTATATGCTGGAGAGGGTGTGCAGAAAAGAAAACTGTCTTACACTGTTGGTGGGAATGCAAACTGGTATAGCCACTCTGGAGAACAGTGTGGATATTCCTCAAAAAGCTGGGAACAAAACTGCCATAAAACCCAGCAATCCCACTGCTGGGCATACACCCCAAGGAAATCAGAATTGAAAGAGACACATGTATCCCAATGTTCATCACAGCACTATTTACAATGGCTAGGACATGGAAGCAACCTAGGTGTCCATTGGCAGATGAATGGATACGGAAAGTGTGGTACATATACACAGTGGAATATTACTCAGCTATAAAAAGGAACACATTTGAGTCAATTCTAATGAGGTGGATGAACCTGGAGCCTATTATACAGAGTGAATAAGTCAGAAAGAGAAAGACAAATACTGTATATCAACATACATATAGGGAATTTAGAAAGACAGCACCATTGATCCTACATACAGAGCAGCAAAGGAGACACAGATGTAAAGAAGAGACTTTTGTACTCGGTGGGAGAAGGCAAGGGTGGGATGGTTTGAGAGAACAGCATTGTGTACATCCCATATGTAAAATAGATGACCAGCGCAAGTTCCATGCATGAAGCAGGGCACCCAAATCTGGTGCTCAGGGACAACCCAGAGGGCTAGGGTGGGGAGAGAGGTGGGAGGGGGGTTTAGGATGGTGGGAGATGCTGGGGCAAATGTGTACCCATGGATGATTCATGTTGATCTATGGCAAAAACCATCATGATATTGTAAAGTAATTATCCTCCAATTAAAACAAATAAATTAATTTTTTAAAAAGGATCATGTTTCCTTTGAGAAAAGAAGATGAAAATGAAAGGAAGTGGGCACCATGAATAGCAAGCATGTAATTTTTTCTAAGTAAATACAGGAGACTGATTGTCTAGAAATTAAAGTTTGCCTAAAAAAAGTAGATTTTAATATTTGGGTAATACCTATATCTTTGAGACTGATGAAAGCTATATAAAAGTGTACACGTCATAAAAGTGTACAAATGCAAATACACTGTTACCCTCTCATACAGAAACAACCATTCTCACCATTTTAGTACATTCTAGACCTCCATCTCTGAGCATAGATATACAGGTATATGTATATAAACTACTTATCAAAATTTTAAAATAAATCTTCAAATATAAAATAAAACACAAGAAGACGGGAAGCATTAAAAAAGTCTATTTTTTGTGTGTATGTATTTATGTGTGTTTATGTATACATCTCTCCCTCTCCACCAAGACTGATATGTAAGTTTGGTCATTTGCAGCAATAGATTCAAGTGCAGATATTGGCATTCATTTCTGAACCAGAAATACTATTATATTCAGAATTATTTTATTAGAGAAAATGTTTATTCCTCTGAATATTTTTGTCTTTTCGAAATAAACATGGCTCTTTTTCTTAATTATACCTAAGTAAAACTATGTGCTCATAGTAAAAATTTCAACCAATACACTAAAGTCTAAGAAAGAAAGTGAATATTCATGTAGAACCCTACCAACAATGGAGGGACTGTTGAGCAATGGAACAACATAATTAATATAGTTCTCTAATTGTTATTGCTATGTCAGATGAATTGGAAGAGAAAAAGCCTAGAAGCCAGGAAACCAGTTAGACAACCATGCTAAGATTGATAAATAGCTAAGGTTAAGAGGAAAGCTATCACCAGTAGTGACAATGGAAGTCAAGTTGTGTTGAGTATCTAGCTTGAGCAAAGCACTGTGATGGATGTACTGAAGAAAAATTTAAAAACATTCAACATGTGCCCTCTAGGAGCTCAACTTAGTGGAACAGACTGGGTCACACACAATTGATGTTCACAAAATTTGCCAGGGAATTTGTGTGAATAGAATTCTTTCTAGTCTGTGTCCTTTTCCAGCTTGCTGCTGTGTTGGGAAACACTTCAAATCCATAGTTTCAATTTAGGGTTAAGAGGTCAGTGGTAAGCAGTAGAGAGTTACCACATCAGGACTGAGGAGATAACCAAAGTTTAGAAAACCTTCAAATTGGCATAAATCACTTGATTTGAGATTGCAAAGAAAGAAAATGTTTGTTAGAAAAAAAGAAGGGTTCCAGAATTCCAGAGAGACTGGAGGGCGGAGGTAGTCTCTTAAAGGTGAAGCCTCATAAGACATTTATCTCTTGGTGGCTGTCTGACCAGCAGGGTCAGGTCAGGGTGACATTTGTTAATGATTATTGAGTTGCTGGGGAATGTATCTAGAGCTAAGTTTCAAAGCAAAAGTAAGATACAAGGGTGACTAAGACTATAGCAACAATTACTTGGAAACAAAAGGGAAAAAATGAAGGAGCAAATTAGAAAGCAAATGGTTCTCCAAGAAGCTGGAGTTTTTCTCCCCAAGAACATGGATTTTAGTTTCCATCTGGAGTATTTTGCAATGAATCCACTTCCTGCATAAACATAGGAAACTTTAAAAGCCTGTTCCTTTTATTTTCTATGCGTCTTTCCGATAAAAAATTTACTGTAAAAATATGTCAGAAATAGCAGAGTTAGAAAAGAAGTTACATTTATAATATTAGTGTGATTTAACACGTATTTTAACAAAATTTTCAAATGAAATTTCCTTTTTTCACTATATAAGGGGGAGAATGTTGAAAATAGAGCTCTGAGAGTACAGACACAATTAAATCATTTCATACTAAAATCTGCACCTGATTCTTCCACGATTTTGAGGCTAGAGTACTTTTTAATGTTTTATTACTCTGGTAATATGTAATAGTCAAAAATTTAAAGATATGCAAACAGATATTAAAGTATGACTGACATATGGGAGCTCATATAGATTTTTAAATTGAAATAGCACTCCATGTTCCCCATTTTAATTTCACTAACATCAGACAAATCCTTTTAATAATCTAAACACAACTTCAAGGGTGGGAGGGGCTGCCATTCATTTTTTGATTCAATTCCAAAGTTCCTTTCAGAGTAATAAAACACTTTCTGAGGAAATAGGGAAGAGGTGGGTGGAGGAGGGGCGGGGAAGGAAAGGGGGTTGGTGACCTTGCTTCATTATTTAAGCAGCTCAGTCTCTGTTATTTACCAAGCTTACAGGGTTGTTTTCAAGGACTTATTTTTTTTCATAAATATTCTTAGAGGAGGAATGATGTTATCATGGAAGTTCTCAGGCATGATGTTTTCCCAAAGACACTGCTCTGTGCTAGATATTAAGAAGGAGGGGCCCAAAGACAGAAATCTCCAAAGACATATCTAGATTCATATCTGTTCTTTTTTATGAAGAGACTATTTCAATTACTTTGAAAGTAATTCCAAGGACACAAACATATAGAAGCAGTTATAGGTATCTTTTAACAACAACAACAACAAAAATACTAAGATTACAAAGTACCATAATCAATTCAGGAAAAAAAATGAATTTAGATGTTGTTAAATTATATTCCTTATTTAATTTTATATAGTTTTCTCTTCTGGTAAAGACATATAGCTCACTAAATAATATAAATTAAATATCTTAAAATTATATTGAAAGTAAATGGTCATATGTTAGGAAGACTCCTAGAATACATAAATATATAATTAATTTCTCCATCTTGTCCCAAGTTGACAGATTACATCATCAAAATTCTAGTTTAAATTTTAAGAGTATAAGGCATTAAAGCAAGAGAAAGTGTTATAGCAAGAAAAAGCAAGAGAATTCCAGAAAAAAAATCTACTTATGCTTTATTGACTACACCAAAGCCTATGACTGTGTGGATCACAACAAACTGGAAAATTCTTAAAGAGATGGGAATACCAGCCTGCCTTACCTGCCTCCTGAGAAATCTGTATGCAGGTGAAGAAGCAACAGTTAGAACCAGACATGGAACAACTGACGGGTTCAAAATTGGGAAAGAAGTATGTCAAGACTGTATATTGTCACCCTCCCTATTTAACTTATATGCAGAGTACATCATGCAAAATGCCAGGCTGGATGAAGCACAAGCTGGAATCAAGATCGCCGGGGAGAAACATCAACAACCTCAGATAAGCAGATGACACCACCCTTATGGCAGAAAGCCAAGAAGAACCAAAGAGCCTCTTGATGAAAATGAAAGAGGAGAGTGAAAAAGCTGGCTTAAAACTCAGCATTCAAAACCAAAGATCATGGCACCTGGTTCTATCACTTCATGGCAAATAGATGGGGAAACAATGGAAACAGTGGCAGACTTTAGTTTCTTGGGCTCTAAAATTACGGCAGATGGTGACTGCATCCATGGAATTAAAAGACACTTGCTTCTTGGAAGAAAATCTATGACCACACTATACAGCTTATTAAAAAGCAGAGATATTACTTTGCCAACAAATGTCCATCTAGTCAAAGCTATGGTTTTTCCAGTAGTCATGTATGGATGTGAGAGTTGGACCATAAAGAAAGTTGAGCACTGAAGAAATGATGCTTTTGAATTGTGGTGCTGGAGAAGACTCCTGAGAGTCCCTTGGACAACAAAGAGATCAAACCAGTCAATCCAAAAGGAAATCAGTCCTGAATATTCATTGGAAGGACTGATGCTGAAGCTGAAGCTTTAATACTTTGGCCAACTGATAGAAAGAACTGACTTATTGGAAAAGACCTTGATGCCACACAAGACTTAAGGCAGGAGAAGGAGATGACAGAGTATGAGATGGTTGGATGATATCACCCACTCGATGGACATGAGTTTGAGCAAGCTCTGGGAGTCGGTGATAGACAGGGAATCCTGGAATGCTGCAGTCTGTGGTGTCCCTAAGATTTGGACACAGTTGAGCTACTGAAGTGAACTGAACTGAAGACATTATAGGTAAACTGAAAGAAAATGAAAGTATCAAAAGGGGCTTTTGCCATTCAGTTGGAAAAAAAAAAAATGATCATGTAGCCGAGGTCTGTCTTCTACACAGTATAACTGAATTATTTGGGTCAGTATCCAGTTGATTGAAACATTTAAGCTCCCCTAAATCCTGTTAATCATTATTTTATTTTCAAGATTTATAGTACGTAGTCCTCAGTCTTGTCTTCTTTTCTAAACCATTGCAAGAGCCTTGATTATTTTTCTCACCTACTCATTCTAGTTGGAAAATTGCTCCTTCTTTTATTTCTTTGCAAACCCACTCACCTTTAATCTACCCTGCTCACAATCTGAGGATGTGATTTTCCTAAGGCCACACCCTTCTTTGACTCTCTCTTGCCTTCAGCCCAGTGCACTGGCCCTTGATCTTCACCAGAAGACACTGACACTTCTAAGTCCTCACATACACCCCAAGTTGTTTTCCT
This sequence comes from Ovis canadensis, assembly GCF_042477335.2. Lineage (NCBI taxonomy): Eukaryota > Metazoa > Chordata > Mammalia > Artiodactyla > Bovidae > Ovis > Ovis canadensis. The sequence continues at coordinate 130,734,249 of NC_091247.1, read as the reverse complement.
CCAGAAAAACTTTTACACTAGTTCATTCTCTAAATGTTATCAGCTGCATTAAGCTAAAAGGTCAATTATTTAGGTTTTGAAAATCAGTGACCATTTAAAAAAAATAACCCTCACTGTCTACTGATATTTTCTTTATCAGTGCTCAGTCACTTTGGTCGTGTCCGACTGTTTGCGACAATATCAACTGTAGCCCATGGGTCCTTCTGTCCGTGGGATTTCCCAGGCTAGAATACTGGAGTGGGTTGCCATTTCCTTCTCCAGGGGATCCTCCCAACTCAGGAAATGAACCTGAGTCTCCTGCATTGGCAGGTGGATTTTTTCTTTTTCTTTACCACTGAGCAGCCTGGGAAGCCCTTTTCTTTAGCAGTGTAAGATATTAAATATTACATCTCATTAAAATATTAAATATTGTAAGTCTCATAAAATCAATAAAATAACCCCTTCTTCATATACTTATTCCGTTTTTAAAATTAAAATTTCTTAAAAACAATCTACACAGCAACAGTCACTGGAGGGCCTTTTAGCTCTCCAACTTTTTTATACTCACTAAAATTCAGAACTACATTCATTGCAAGCTCAGTGTCTTCACCAAGTAAAACCTAAGAGAGACAAAAAGTCAATCTGAGTTTGAAAAGATCTTTATTTTTCAAAGTGCTTTAAGGTGGATCCTCAATTATGTCATGTTGAAAAGAATTTCATTCTACATGGTTAACAGAAGGACTTTTGTCAGTAAGACCAGCGAAATGTGCCTGGAAAATGTTCAGCTATTTTGAAAATAAATGTCAGGATGTCAGTTCCTTATTTCTCTTGCTGCAGGCTGTCATTACTTAGCTATATAACACTCATTTGCACTGGCCCTATATATTAACCCCATCAGAGATGTGTAAACAAAATGGGACACAGTTCCTGCTAACCAACTTCCCATTATTTAATGTTATGCATGTTAAAAAACAAACAAACAAACAAAAAACCTACTTTGGTTTCTTCCCTCAATGTTTTCAGATTTAGCAGTTTATGATAGATTTATATCTATAGTCATTAAAAAGGAACAGAAAAGTAACTATCATTTTTCAGCTGATAATTCTGCTCCATTGAAGAAAATGTAGACTTGATGGAGGAGAGACGAAGCTACTGGAGGAGATCCAGTAGCGCTAACATTCTGTAAGACTCCATCATTTTACTTGCTCTCTTCATTTTTCAATATTCAAGTGTATCCATAGTAATTTCAAGGTAGTCATGGAACATTCAAGAACAAGTTAGCATTAATTCATTTGTATTTCTAACTTAAATTATATCCTGCAGTAACATAAAATGCACCTGCAAATCAGATAGTCATCGCTATGTTATTTCCACTTAGGATTTCATCATCGCTGCAGAGTAAAATAACTAAACTTATTCTTTAAATTGCATAAGAAGTCATCTTGAGGATGAACTGGATGCATATATGGAAAGAGGGAAGGAAATAGAAATATTAGGACTTCTAGCCATGAAGTTCCTTAACCTATTTATGCGCTACATCAAAGCTCCATTTTCAAAATTCCCATGTAAGGACATTTATCACGGCATTGCACACAACAGGAAAAAAGTCAAGATCTCTTGAATGTCCTAAACTAAGAGATTTGTTGTTGTTCAGTTGCTGTCGTGTCTGACTCTTTGTAACACCATGGACTGCAGCACACTAGGCTTCCCTGTCCTTCACCATCATCTCCCAGAGTTTGCTCAAACTCATGTCTACTGATTTGATGATGCCCTCCAACCATCGCATCCTCTGTCGCCCCCTTCTCCTCCTGCCCTCAGTCTTTTCCACCATCATGGTTTTTTTCCAATGAGTCACATCAGGTGGCCAAAAAGTAAGAGATTAATTGATCAATAAAAATGTTGGCATAACAAAATGTTATATAGTCATTTAAAGATATTGAGATATCATTATAAGAAAATAAGTTCATTAAAAATTTATCTTTTAGTTATAAGATAAGCATGTTTATATTATTGGGCTTAAATATGTATGTGTATTAAAATCTATATTTATATATTAGTGGAGGCCATGTACAAAAATAAAAAGTTTATGCAATAGGATTATGGATGATTATTAGTTTTCTCTTTTTCTTATATGCATTGTTATAATTCCTGTAGTAAATATGTTACAAATATTAATTTTCTAAAATATATTTTAAGATTGACATCCTTCAGGAAAAACTTTAAGATGTGTTATGCTTACTATGAAAAAGTATATATGGCTCTGTATGTATGCATATATATATATATAATACATTTATATATATGCATAATACATATATAAATTCCCTAATTTAAAATATGTCACTTAAAATATCTCCTAACACAAAATTGCTTCTGATCCTGGATTAATAGGATTGCAAATATATGACTGACAAAATAATTTTCATTTCCACTTTGCATTCAAGCTTACCAAAAGCAGAAATAAGCTAATGCCTTAGAAGTCTGAGTTCCATAATCTTGCCCTAATCTTGTAGGCATTAAATCAAGGTTGGATACATTTTCAATTTTCCTTTTAATCAGATCTATGAGCAAGAAACCAGGAAATGAGATCACAGCAGCTGAGTTATAGCTGTGGTCCCTTACCTCCAAACCTAGAGATAAGGCATATCAGGAGTAAAAGTTCATTTAGCCAAAAACAAGGAAGAAAAAAAAGATACTACATAGCACATATACATACACACACACAACCACACACACACACACAGAGCCACACACATACACACACACACACAGAGCCACACATACACACACACACAGCCACACACACACACACACACACACACAGCCACACACACACATACACACACACATGCCCTCATAGTGTTTCCTAAGATTTAGAATTCTTAGAAAATATTTTAGTATGTGAAATCATTTTGCTTCCACTTTTTAAAAACTCATGCAAATACATGTTTTTAAAATGGAAAGCAAAAAGAGAAAAAAATTCCCCACAATCCCACTCTAATAAAATCACAAATGACATTAGGAAAAATATTTTTGTGTAACTACAATTATTTAAAAAAAATAAGCTCAGTTATATGATCTTACCATCATTAACTCATCATTACAAATCTGAATATTCAAATGTACATAAGAGGTAAAATCCTTTGGGGTTTTCATGACTTTAAAATTGTTCTCTTGCAGCAAATAAGTTCATATCCCCGTATAATTTTCATAGGCCCCTATATTTTCCCATTAAAACATGTAATTATTTTATTTTAAATTTATTTTAGTAATACTTCTCAATAAGATAGTAAGCAATTTGAGTACAAGGACCACTCTAGGTTTGCCCCAGAACCTAGTTCAATGTTTGGACCAGAGTAAGGCTGTATCATACAATTACCAGTAAATGAATGGCAGCTATGCAAGGAATGACTGAAAAGCTTCTTTCCTGAATGAGCATCATTTGATTTACTTTGAAACTTGAGTTTGAACCTTCTAACTACTTTTTTGAATTAAGTATCTCTTTTTATCTTTTGGTATTCCCTTTCCTTTTTGCTTTGAGAAATAATAGTAGCTATTTTGTAGCGTTATTTTAAAAAGTATGCATCTAGCAGAATGCCTATTCATGAGTGCACAATATTTTCCATTGTCATATATTGGAAACACTGTAAGTTTTGGAATAAAATTAACTTGGGTCCAAATATTTGTTCAAGTATGTACCCGTATGATATTGGTGTAAGATATCTTCACTTCTTTGTGTTTCAGTGCATTTATACAATCAAAACATACGCAACCTAACTAGCCAGCCTTGTAGTTGTAGATGAAAAGTAACATACATAAAGCACCTTGGATGCAGAACGAATTTCCGTAATAGTAGTTCCATCCCTTGACATACTTAGACTTTAGTGCTGAATAGCAACCAATGGCTTTAGTTATCTGCTTTATGCAGGATTTCATGTCTCATACCCCATTTAGGAAATCATCACCCTGAATAAACAATCTGTGAAACTAATTCTATTTATGAAATTATCTTAGAATCATGGGCTGTCTTTACCAAAACAACAGATAACTGGCTCCTGAAAGAGTTTCATTTGCAGCATAAGACTGCTAATGCAAAAAAAAAAAAAAAAAAAAAAAGCACCATCTCCAGGGGAAAAAAGTGGAAGGTACAAAACAGCTATAGACACAATGAAAAATCATCAATTGTAGGAAAGATAATTTAGCAAAGTGACAAAATCCATACATTAATTAATGAGAATGTCTACAGTTTTCCATTCAAAGCAAATGGCCAAGATCTTAGAATTACCTTATAAGGAAAGTAACAACATGCCTGCCCATTTTCATGATAGTGTTCCCCCAGGTCTTTGATCTACTGGAAGAAAACATGATTTATTCAACAACATACTTTGTGATATATCTAATTATTCTATCCAGAACAGGAAAGACTCATATTTCACAGGTATTCAACTGAAGTTAATTGGGGTCTCAGCATAAAAAAGAACATTATAGGGCTTATACAGCAATTAGTGTTCCCTACTGTCATTGATGAAACTTTATTTTTAAAGTAACCTTTTCTTTTGTGCTGGGATAATAGGAAAGAGCATGTAAATAAATGAGATTCACACACAAGAATTTAAATACCTGAAACTTTGAACATCTTTTCCCACAACTGTAACAAAATAATAAAAGAATATTTATCACTCAACAATATCACCTTATAAGCATTAATTCATCTAAGATGTTCCACAACCCTGTGTTCTTGTTCAGGCATCAGGTCATGTCCAACTCTCTGCAACCCCATGAACTACAGCATGCCAGGCTTCCTGGCCCTTCACTGTCTCCCCAAGTTTGCTCAAACTCATGTCCATTGAGTCAGTAATGCCATCCAACCATCTCATCCTCTGCCACCCCCTTCTCCTCTTACCCTCAACCTTTCCCAGCACCAGGGCTTTTTCCAGTGAACTGACTTTTCACATCAGGTGGCCAATGCATTGGAGCTCATGATCCTGTGAGCATTGTCCTATTATTAGCCCCAATTTACAGATGAGGAAAGCAGAGCTTACAGAAGTGGAGAAACTTACTCAAGTTACATAGTTAGTGCTCGGCAAACTTCAACGAATGTATCATTTATCCATCTCCAAACCTGCTCTTAACTGTTCTTACCTAGGAATGGACAAGAATTCATACTTAATGATGTGAAAATGTTTGCTTGTCATAGAAAGCACATGGATAACCAACAAAATAACTAAATAACAGGCAACTGAAGGAAGAAACATCAGGACACTGCATAGATTATGGAAGTGACGGTAGATTTAGAGCTTGCTTTGCCCAATTGCTTCATCACCAAGTAGGCCAAAACAGGAAGATAGGGACGAGTGAGCCCAGCCTGGCATCTTCCCATAATGTTATTGTATAAAAGCCTTAATAATATTTCTTCTTGGCCAGTTGAGAGAAGATTCTACCTTACTCCAGACCGATACCTTGATTTTGTAAGAATTTAATAATTTAGACAACATGCTGACTTTTCCTCTTATTGTTCTGAAATCAATTGCCATGTCAGCAAGACCTATGCTTTAGCAATCAGCTCTGTAGACAAGGAAATGAAAGATTCTTTGAATGGGGTAATTTTTATCTCTCATGAAGTGGGAGAAATAAGTAGTTAGTGAACTAGTGATTAGCATACTTATAGAGTCATTTACATACTACTAAAAAATTCAGTCCACTTGTGGCTTAAATCTACAGTTTAAGAACACAATTATACCCTGAGGAAACCATAACTGGAAAAAACACACGTACCCCAACGTTCATCACAGTACTATTTACAATATCTAGGGTATGGACACAACTTAGATGATCACTGACAAATGAATGCATAAAGAAGTTGTGGTACATATATACAACAGAATAGCATTCAGCTATAAAAAGGAATACATTTGAGTCAGTTCTAATGAGGTAGATGAATCTAGAGCCTATTATACGGAATGAAGTAAGTCAGAAAGAGAAAAACAAACATCACATATTGATGCACATATATGGAATCTAGAAAGATGGAACCGGTGAGCCTTTTTACAGGGCAATGAAGGAGACACAGACACAGAGAACAATCTTGTGGACACAGTCGGGGAAGAAGAGGGTGGGGCAAATGGAAACAGTAGTGTTGAAACATATATATTATCATATGTAAAATAGATAGCCAGTGGAAATTTGCTGTATGATGCAGAGAGTTCAAATCTGAAGGTCTGTGACAACCTAGAGGGTTGGGATGGGGTGGGAGGGAGGTTCAAGAGAGGGGAACGTATGTATATCTGTGGCTGATTCCTGTTGATGTATAGCAGAAACCAACACGTATTGTAAAGTAATTATCCTCCAATTAAAAATAAATATATTTTTTTAAAAACAGTACAGTTGAACTGTGATCAATATTAGTTCCAAAACACCTAGCTGTATCAGAAAGGGAAACCTTCGATTAAAAGCTTGCTCCAGGAAGCATCTCCAGTTTCATTTAGTCTAGTCTCTGTTTTACTGTTCAGACTCTCAGCATTTTGATGTTAAGTTTGTCTCACTTTGCCTTCTCTCTGTTTTCTAAATAGATACTTTTTCTTTGGGTACATTTGATCTCCTCAAACTATTATGCCTCATTGGCCAGCTATGCCTGTTCTTTCTTTAGGATAGCTTTGCTCCTTTAACCCGTGTGCAACAATCGACAGGCCTAACATGTCATTCTAACCCAATTCAGAACAATTTAATATGTAGGGAACTCACTCATGCATTCATTCAATGAATATTTAATTCATGGCAGGTCCACGTTAAGAGCTGACCAATTGTGAACAAGTTCTCAGAGTTTAAAGTATTTAATAAAGAGCTATATGCAAGGTGCTATAGAAAAAAAATCAGCCCAGTTTGGTTGTCACAGATTTCTTCTTCAAAGAAGTACTCCTGAGCTGAGACTTGAAAAATCATTAAGAAATTTAGCCAGGTGAAGGATTAGAAGGGTGTAGCATTCTAGCCAGAAAGACAAACTAGGTGAAGAAAGCAGTACCAAAGTGCCAAAGGATTAGGAATGTATACCTGTAATGTGTAAAAAAGCGAAAGACTGTCTCAGTTATTGTCAGCTAAAGTGAGCAATGGCGATGTTTTTCAGATCACAGCACTATCACATATTCCTTCTAAAACCTTGGTCTGTTTTCAGTTTCTTTATCTGTAAATGAGTATATACTGCCTCAAACCACACAGAGTAGTTGTGATGGTTAAGTGAGGAAAGCCCATGTTGTATACTGAGCATAAAATGCCTTGCAATAAATGCTTTATTGTTATTAATTTCCAGACTAGATCAGGTCATACTGATGGATACTTGAAGCAATCTGCTCAAAGAAAAGACAAGAAGTCACTTAAATTTTTAAATATACTTAAATATGTAATTATTTATGTTTTTATACACACACACACAAACACACACACACACACACACACATTGTTTAGTCACTAAGTTGTGTCCAATTCTTTGCGACCCCATGGACTGCAGCACACCAGGCTTCCCTGTTCATCACCAACTCCCTGAGCTTGCTCAAACTCATGTCCATTGAATCAATGATGCCATCCTCCCTTTTGATCTTCTGTCATCCCCTTCTCCTCCTGCCTTCAATCTTTCCTAGCATTAGAGTCTTTTCCAATGAGTCAGTTCTTCACATCAGGTGGCCAAACTATTGGAGCTTCGGTTTCAGCATCACTCCGTCCAACGTATATTTAGGGTCGATTTCCTTTAGGATTGACTGGTTTGATCTCCTTGCTGCCCAAGGGACTCTCAGGAGTCTTTCTAGCATCACAGTTCCAAAAGCATCAGTTGTTCACCACTCAGCCTTTCTGATCCAACTCTCACATCCATATATGACTACTGGAAAAACCATCGCTTTGACTATGCAGACCTTGTTCGGCAAAGCGATTTCTTTGCTTTCTAATATGCTCTCTAGATTTGTCCTAGATTTCCTCCCAAGGCACAAGTGTCTTAATTTCATAGCTGCAGCCACCATCTGCAGTGATTTTGGAGCCCAAGAAAATAAAATCTGTCACTGCTTCCACTTTTGCCCCTTCTATGTGCCATGAAGTGATGGGACCAGATGCCATGATCTTAGTTTTTGAATGTTGGATTTTAAGTCAGCTTTTTCACTCTCCTCTTCTACCCTCATCGAGAGCCTCTTTAGTTCCTCTTTACTTTTTACCATTAGGATGGTATCATCTGCATATCTGAGTTTTATCTCCCTGAACAAAGCAGTTTAGGCTGGCATAAAAAAACAAGTGAATAAAGCAAATCCACAGTGTTTAGAAGTTAAGATAGGTGAGGAGAGTGCTGAGTGAAAAATGCCACTCTTAAGTTTTGTGCCTTAACCTGAAATTAGCTTGGAACTTGCTGTCTTAAATGGAACTTGGTATTTGTTTCGTGCCCTCAGTTAAACCTTGGCACTCCTGTCATCCTTCTGAACACAAATGCATAGTTAATGAGTCTGAACTGAAAGGCACGATCTGTATTTTGTTTGAAAGATCGATCTGTATTTTGTTTACCTTAATGATGCCCCTTCTCACTCAAATACATGAAATGTTTTAAGAAGTCACTTTCACAGGTAAAGACTGATTTCTTTCCACTGCAAAAGGAGCTTTGATATTCCTTTCTGTAAATCTGAAGAGAAACGTTAATTATTTACTAGAGTACAAGGTAGCTTACTAACCTGTTTAATGTTTATCAGAATCTCTCTCTCTCTCTTTTTTAAATAGACTCACTCTGCAATAGACCCAAATAGAGGATACTCAATGTTTCTGTTGAATCTCATTTTTATCTTAACTACTTATGGAAACAAATCTGGGTAAGGAAAGATAAATAAATAAAATGTTGACATGTTAAAGCTGTTAACTTGATGCAAGCAAATATCTGCAATGCTTTTCCTTTATTTCTATGATACCTGTGAGGTGACTGACTATTTACAGGGATTACATGGTTCCTGTAAAGGGACCATGAACTCTTCTAAACTCTGAGTCCCTTGAGGAAAAAGCTGTCTTTTGCCACTGACTCCTCTGTGTCTAATACCAGGAATACCGATGAAGAATATTTGGATGGATAAAAGGATACGTTGCCAAGAAAAACAAAAGCCTCTTCTTAGGAAGACAAGACATGAATACATGTAGAAACAAACATGAGTTATCACAAAGTAGTACCTAGCTTTGTGTGAAAAAATAAGTGGGAAAGACATTATGTCTTTAGTTTGTAGGAAAATCCAAGTGGCTGCTGATACCATGTGGACTTTCAAATAGTATTAACTTGAAATAAGAGTAATGTGTAAAGTAGTGCTTGGACAGAATGGCTCTTTACATGAAGTAAACTTTAACACTGTTTCTATTAACAATTCATTACTTTTCTACTCTGACATTTAATTTAACAAATATTACTTACCAATAACACGTCATGTGACTGTTTCTTGTAGTTGGCTGAAATTATTGCAATTTAATTCTAATATCTTAGGCTTCCCAGAAATTCTGATTCACATATGTGAAATAAATTTTAAAAATGGAAAAATACTTCATTACCTGATAATGTCCAGACTTTTCTAAATGTGGGTTCCACAAAAGAAGGGAAAAGTAACACATGGCTAAGAAAACCAAGAAGCACATGTTAATCTAAAATATTACTCTCTAATGATGAGTTCTCTCTCTCTAAAAATCACTGCTTTTCCTGTTTATACTAGTATTAATACACATTAATTTGTCAATATCCAGGATAATATTCAAAACATGTAAAATATAATTGTTTCTAAAAATGTAAAAAATATATACAGGCTTATTTTTTATTTGAAATTTAGAGAAGCGAATATTGTGGAAAGGCAAATTCCTCCATAAAACAGTAGAAAGGTCTAATTCTATAGCAAGAGCAATTTGGGGACCTGAGGCTCTCGAAAGGACTGTCTTATCCACCCGTCAGCCAAGTTAGTAATCCAAAAAAAGAATTATTCCTTCATTTCATTAAATCTATAAATGCAAAATTAAAATTTAATTTTCTATTCTGTTAGATATCATCATCTGACTGGATTTCAGTAATTGGTAGGATTAGATGAACAAATGAGGTAAAGCAACACAGGTGCTGACATCCATGCTTGACTTCAGAGCATATGATCTCGTTAACTCTATCCTTCCAAATACCCGATTCTGGCACTTGGGGCAGAGAGCAATTCTGTGCCATCAGAGGCAAGTCCAGCTGGAGACTCAAGGAGAGCACCACCACATAGCCGCATAGCTTGCAGTAACCCTTTCTCTTTCTTTGACTATAGGATTTGCCAGTTTTAACTTCAAGACTGATGTCTTCAAACTAGAAAACTCTAGAATGTGCTGGAACAATTTGGCCAGGTTGCAATCATTCCTCTTACAACACAAGACTCATTGGCTCCCTTCTCCTCTGATAAAGGAGAGTGCTGACTGATCCATGACCCCAGCATCCTTTGGCTTAATTATCTTTATCTTGATAGAGGACACACTGTAACAATGTCTACTACCACTCTGTAACCCCCTCACCCATTTTTATTTTTCAAACCTCAATTATTTGCTTCTAGTTATTCTCAAAAGTTTTCCGTTGGTTTTGTATCATCTAGAAGCATTTTTCTTTCATTCAACAAATGCTTACTTATTTAGGACCACCATATCCACAGCACAAGCAAGGGTGAGAGGGAAGATAGCAAGGAGAACCTAAACAGGAACGAGAAATAAATACTGATCATGTTCTTAAGATGCTTGCAAACAAGCAGAGCCATGTGCATAAATAACTATATTATAAGGTTTTTTAAAAGTGGCAATTACCATAAGAAAACAACCAATATCTGGAAAATTCTGAAGAAAAAGAAATAACGACCACTCGAAGAGATCTTGTTAGGTTTCCTGCAAATAAACCTGTCATTAATGGGCTTCTAGTAATTTATCATGGGTGGAATAAAGGGAAAAGAACTTCAAGGCAGACTGGAACACTGAGTAGCAGATTTCTGTTTAATTAAAACAAATGTTCCATAATAGACAAGTAACCAAACTTGTAAGCAGAAAAGCTAAAACTTTTCATGTAAAAGGCAAACGTAGGGAAAACAATAACATCATTCATAGTACTTCAAAGTGTCTATGTACAAAATCCGTTAATTCTTTAAAATGAAAATGTGAAAAGCCATCAAGAATCCCCCAAGATTTATGACTAGTCCTAGCTGTTCAGTTCAGTTCTGTTCAGTCGCTCAGTCGTGTCCGACTCTTTGCGACCCCATGGACTGCAGCACACCAGGCTTCCCTGTCCATCACCAACTCCCAGAGCTTGCTCAAACTCATGTCCGCTGAATCAGTGATGCCATCCAACCGTTTCATCCTCTGTCGTCCCCTTTTCCTCCTACCTTCAATCTTCAGTCCTAGTTGTAACCAATGTAATAAGTCTTAAAGGACTACAGGGCATTAGGCATGGGTGTCTCGAGTGGGCAACCAACAGAGATGACTTAGGACAGCGTGCCATGATCTTATGATCACATACAGTGTTAAAGATAGTTGAGACAAGAGGCTCACCTTCTCAGAGTGATGTAAGGAATAGCATAAAGGTGACTGTGCCCCTAAATGATCTTTCTCAGTAAAGGATGCAAGGGACTGAAACTCTAGAATTAACTATTAATTATGTCTTGGAGACATTTGTTCATTCAGCAGGCTGTCTTTCAGTACCTACCGACTTTCTGCCAGGCGTTGTGCTCTATCAAAGATACAAAACTGGAGTAGATAAATCCAACACAATGTTCTTTCCTCTGCCTGGAGTTGCCCCCACCCAAACCTTCCCTCCTTCACATTCTACTGTTCTCCCACTGGCTCTTTCAAATCCTTCAGGCCTTAGGAGTAATTCACATAGTCCCCTTCCATTCTTAGTCTAAAGATGGTTTCCCCTTTTATTGCCTTTACAGAAGTTTGGGCTTCCCTGATGGCTCAGTTGGTAAAGAACCTACCTGCAATGCAGGAGATCCAGTTTCAAGCCCTGGGTCAGGAAGATCCCCTGAAGAAGTAAATGTCAACCCATTCCAATATTCTTGCCTGGAAAATCCCGTAGACAGAGGAGCCTGGCAGACTACAGTTCGTGGGGTTGCAAAAGAGTAAGACACAACTTAGTCGCTAAACCACCACCTTTTCACACCCAACAGGCTAGCATTGTGGAGAAGGCAACCATAGCAGATGTTTCTGGGCTTCCCAGGTGGTGCTAGTGGTAAAGAACCGCCTGCCAATGCAGGAGATGTAAGAGGTCCCAGGCAGGTTCGATCCCTGGTTTGGGAAATCCCCTAGACGAGGGCATGGCAACCCACTCCAGTATGCTTGCCTGGAGAATCCCAGGGACAGAGAAGCCTGGCGGGCTACAATCCACGGGGCTGCTGAAAGTCAGACATGACTGAAGGAATTTAGCACATACAAGTCTACTTTTTTTCTTCAGCATATTTCTCCCAACTTACAGTTGTGTTCTTTTTAGTATGTTTATTTGTTTTCTCTCTCTTAGAATAGAATGGACTTTTCTCTGAGAGCAGAAACCCAATCTGTTTTGTTTAACTTCATATCATCAGTATCTTAAAGAAAAGTGCTGTTGTATTGCGGATGCTCCAAAATTTATGATGAACAAATTAATGAACCTGTTAATTCTACTTTTGAAGAGTGAAACCACAAACTGAACAGAAAATTCAGTACATGTTATGAACTATGGCCTCCTACACATTGTAGTGTGAACAATAGTTCAGTTTGCCTGCAACAGAGGGGTTCCCCAGAGGAAAAATGGAGTTTTCATTACTCAAGCCAGGATAGTCCTGGGAACTAGAAGTGATTTGTCATCATTGCATGCGAGATGTGGTTTGTAAGACAATGGAGACTGCAACGTGTGATCAAAAGAGCACTAATCATAACTTACACTTATGTCATGTTTTTCCGTTTTAAAGAGAACATTCAACTACATCACCTCCCTGTTCCTTTGCACTTCTTTGAGACGTAGATGCAGGAGACTATCACCCCTAGGTTATAGGTGAGGAACCTGCGACCTAGAGAGCTTAACAGATTACTCCTGAGTCATCTGCCTAGTAAATAAAGCCACGGTACAGGAGGCCACGACTTGGAAAGGCCGTTAATAGTCAACAAACCAGATGAAGTCAAATAAGCTCTCTCATCATTTATATGACAAGTACAATATTTCTGTGTCAGGAGTGTTTTCCTTGAACTGATATTTCCTCCACGTCTCTGAAATATTTTCAGTTTTATGTTTCTAATTTCCAGTGTAATGTGTTGAAGCTGTTTTTAATTGCTTTTTTTGCCATGATCTCATTATATGTGTGACTTGTGTCTGTTCTTTGAAGCTCACTGTATCATCTCATGACCTCAGTGGACACATAAAGCTTTGCTAATGATAGGATTGTTTTCCTTTAACATCTTTCAGCTCTCACAGATTCCTAAGAAACAATCAACTGTAGGTAATTAGAAGCTACTGAAACTAAACATAAGAAAACATAAACAACCAAAAAAAAAAAAGCAGAAGGCAAATAAATTTATCTTAGGACAAGGATCTAAAAGGGTAGTTTTTAAACAGTTAGGGTATAACAAATATAAGGAAAACTAGTCAGTTTTTAAAATACAGATTTTTCCAAAAAATAATAACTTCCTTTGTGTCCATTAGGAAAATCATCCTGCTATAATTATCTTCTGGCTAAGACTAGTACGGCAAGAGAGACTAAAGGTCAAAATAAAGATCTATGTCCCAGAACAAGGTGAAATATTAGAATGAGTCAATGCTCTCTCATCATCATGTTTAACCTCTAGTTCACTCGAAGAAGCTTCTTACAGTGAAACCCATTAAAAATTAAACCAAAGCATGGAGTATGTACAGAAAAGAAAATCTTCCACAAATAAATTGGTTAGAGAAGATCTATAATATTTTTTCTTCTGATTTAGTTGGAAAAAGGAGAGACAGAAAAGTATTGATTCGGACTCAGAAATTATATTACTGTTGATCTCAGATCTGAAAAGAAGAAAGCTCCTTGGATAACCACAACCAGGGAATAAGGAAAACAGAAAGTCTCTTTGAATATTCAGCATGGTTGCAGCTATTGCTGACAAGTGTAATGAAGATTTTCCAGCCATGAGCCTCTGCCCTTAGCCACATTTTCTGTCTCATGCAGACCTCAAGGAGTGATCCACATTTGGAAAGCAGATGGGGGTAGAAGGAGCAGTTAACTCCCGTTCTAATCCTCTTGTTTGTCTAGGGCACCTCTCTCCCTTCCTGCATGCTTACTTACTCTTTTTTCAAAGGACTAAGTGTTCTTTAGCTTCCAAAATGATCATTTTTCATCGATGTGTGAAAAGAAAACAGCAAGAATTCTTGTCATTAAGGCTATTTTATTTCAAGACTGAGAATACAATACTCAAAAGAACCAAAGTTCTTCTATTAGTGAGTGAGTTTAATTTAACAGTTTCCACCCAACATTAATCTTATAATTAATCAAAATCAAAAAGAAAACTACTGAAAGGAAAACAGCTGGGAAAGTGCTAAAATTGGGGTAATGGCCCAGATATATTCAGATAAGGCGTGTTTAATAACACAGCATGAGAAAATCAGGGGAAATATTTAATAAGCTTGCACTCATGGTAGCATTTTTATTCTTTAGTGAATAATGAGTTAGATTATGCCAGAGAAAATTCATTAAAATAGAAGAAAAATAGTTCTAGCATAATTTAGAAAGATGATCATAAATATGCAAAAAAAAATAGCAGTTAAGAATTACACTCTTCATATAAAGCAAAAATAATGTCACTAACATTATCCAAAGTCAAACATAGGGTAGAAAATCTTAAAGTAAGGTCACCATTAAAAAAAATACTTATTTATTAATTTGGCTGCACTGTGTCTTAGTTACAGCTCTCTCAAGATCTTCAGCACACAGGATCTTTAGTTGTGACTTGAGAACTCTTAATTGCAGCATGTGGGATCTAGTTCCCTGACCAGGGATTGAACCTGGCCCTCTGCATTGCAGCAGAGAGTCTTACCCACTAGACCACCAGGGAAGTCCCACATAAGGTCATTCTTGATTGATAAAAAGCATCATCTAAACCACAGCAGATCCACTATTATAAGTGAATAATACAGTGTCTGGGCTTTTTAGGTGGCTCAGTGGCCATGAATCTGTCAATGCAGGAGACGTAGGTTCGATCTCTTGGTCCAAAAAATCCCCCAGAGAAGGAAATGAAAACCAGCTTCAGTATTCTTACCTGGGAAATCCCATGGACAGGGGAGCCTGGCAGGCTATAATTCAAGGGGTTGCAAAGAGTTGGACCGATTTAGCAACTAAACAACAATGACAACAATGTGGTATCAAAATACATTAAAAAAACACTACTAGAAATTAAAAAAGAGTAATATAGATAAGGACTATAGCAATATAAGATTTAGCAATTCATTGTCAAAATATCTAAAGCAAATAACATACATAAATCAGGATATAAATAATAGCTTTGTTACTATTAATAAAATGAAGTTAATTGTTATATTTTCAAACATGTTACTTAAAAAATATATACTTGCAGGTCAAGTATCTATGGAACAATTAAACACTGTTCAAATACTTGGTAGCAAAATGTTATATATTTTATAAAATAGAAATTTTACATAAATATGACTATATTTTTAAATCAAATTGTTTAGATATTTAAAAGCTCAAATATTTTGTCAATAACACCAACTTTGAGAATAATAAAGATAAAATTGCCACATGCCATTTATGAAACACAATAAACTACAGATATAATTAATTTCATGGCCTTAAATACCTTATTAATAAAGTAAATGAATAAATAGTACTTATGAGTAATTTGTATTCTTAAATGCTTGTTATTTTAAAATAGAAAAAAATAAATGAGAATAATATCCAATTTGGAAATTTTAAGAGAGTAAAAGGCCCAAGGATAGGAGGCAAAATGAACTAATTAATATTTAAAAAATTTATAAACAGGAAACAAAAGAGGTATTTAGAAAAATAGGTATAGTATTGACCAACTTTCAGAACGCTAATATAGAAAATTTCAAAAATAAAATTGGAACTATGGAAAAAGCTGAAAAGAAAATCTAAAATGTTTCAGAGAATATTTGCTACATATGCTTACAAATAAACATAAAACCTCATGAAATGGATGGCTTTTCTTAGGGAAAAGATCAAAATACACTGATGATGATGTATGAAGCCTGCATAGGCTGTTCATACAGGGACAAAACAAGGAAAGATTGACCCGCCAGCCAAACTTTGGAGCCAGTACTAATATTCATAAATAATCTCACACTTTGAAGAAAAAGATGATTTCTATCTTACCTAATTCTTCCCAGAATATTACAGAGAGGAGACAGAGTTCCTTCTGAGTAGGCAGCATAGTTATGACACAGGCCAATGGCATCTTACTAAGCAACAGTCATTCTCTAGTATGGCAAAGCAAAAATATGTTTATTTTTCTTTTTTAAACCCATTTTACTGGGGGAAATAAAATAATTTATTTCATTATCTAGTGAAGCAAAATAATTTTCCCCAGGTCACCCAGCAGAGGAATCTCATCAGTCTGTTCTCAGGCTCACACCCCTTCCACTTCCAGGCACAATGCTTGGGCGCCCAGCCATCAGCCTGCAGCCAGCAGCCTACAGCCTGACAGTAATTCTGCACTTGCTCTCAGCATGCCTACACTCATTCGTTTCCTATAACCACACTTGGCTCTCAAGCCTTGACTCTATTTGATAGCCTACACTTGAACTCCTTTAAAACCAAACAACTCAGTTACTTCCACTTTAACTGGATTTCCTTAGGGGAACTACTCAGTCATTTCAGGATTCTTCTCAGAATTTTTTCCCTCTTCCCTTTTCTTTTTTATCTGTGATGAAGCTCTGGAGGTTCTGGGGTGTGAGTGAGGTTTGGTCCATGCTAACTTCTCTGCTGGTGGACGTGGATCCAGCTCCTCAACCCTTCCATTGGCTTAGGCAAGGCTGAAGCATCGCGATCATCATGGTCCATCTGAGGTGGACTTCTGCTCATCCTCTGCTACAGTATCCCCTCACCTGGCATCTCTGGAACCACCATCAGGCATGCCAGCTCTCATCTTTAGGCTCCTTCCTTGCTCTACTCATTAGATTTCTTCATTACCAGAGAGATACACGGTTTCTACTCATGGACTGCTGTTCCATATTAAGATGCTCAACTAAAGAGTCCCCCTGCCCCCAGCAATTCTGCACAAGAAGCAGGATCCCTACCTTCAGGAGTTTTACTAGCTTTTGTCTCTCAGGCAGGGCTGATTAATAAATACTTCCCAGAAACCCAGTGACTTGAATACGAATACCTGCATGTTTAATCTCCTTTCTCTAGCCCTCTAAACTGGTTACAACTTATATAAGTTCAGTTCAGTTCAGTTCAGCTGCTCAGTCGCGTCCAGGAAATGATGGTGCCTGAGGTGGAGTAGGAACATACCCCAAGAACCCTAGAGAATTCTCAGGTGTAGGAGAGTTCACCTCAATAGACACGATGTTTAGTTTAGGCAACTTTAAGGGGATTCCAAATCTTTAACTTTCATTCTCCAAACAAATTCACAGTCTACAATTAGGGAAGATAGACTCATTTTTTCTTTTATTCCCAGATTATGTAATCATCTTTTCAGAATGAATAAGCAAAAGATTAAGTAAGGAAAAAAAATATTTATTAACTGAATTGGCAGCTTTCAAAAGTTCCTCTGATCAACATAATAACATGTTTTCTTTCCACTTTCACAGCATTATTGTGTGATGCTCAATCACTAAAGCAACCAAAGATGTGCAGAAGATATACACCCAGCAACTTTGCAATTTTAAAAGTAAGTGAAATTTTTAGTGACAAGAGTTGAGGAATCATCCCTTGGCTAATTTGTTTAGTTCAGGCATTGAAACCATTTACTGGCATCTGAACTACTCTGCTGCTGCTGCTGCTGCTGCTGCTAAGTCACTTCAGTCGTCTACTTCAATAGAAAATACAATTCAGGAAAAAAAAAAAAGATATGCACAGTTACATGTTTTTCACTTAACATTTTAATGACAAATAGGCTAAACAGAAGGGTATATGTAGCTGATTAAATCATACCACACAGACAAGCTCTTTACACAAAACCTACAAACCACAAGAAGCTCCCAGAAACTTGGATGTCATCTTAAAACACTATTTTTCTCTCAGCCTCCCCAACCTATCCATTTACCAAATACTGTCAGTTTTGCTACTTTAATCTCTTTAATCTCTCTTTTTATTCTTCAATTCCAGCAGTCCATGATTTCGTTTAAGATTTATCATTTCGTGACATTTACGACACTCGCTTCATACTTCCTTACTCTTCCTGCCTTGGCCTCCAATTCAATTGCCACATCTGCCAGAGCATTTCTGATCTGACCTGTCAAGAGTTCTTTTTGCAGCTTCCTGTCACCTTGGAGGAGGAAATGGCAACCCACTCCAGTGTTCTTGCCTGAAAAGTCCCGTGGACAGAGGAGCCTGGCGGGCTACAGTCCATGGCATCACACATGGACACGACTGAGCACCTGAGCGCAAACACACACACTCATTGCCTTCAGAATAAAAAGTCCAGATAGCTAGAATAGCCTTCCCAAAGTTCCACAGTGTCATGCCTGCTATTTTCCCTGCCTCACCTCTCCGTCCATCTCTTCATTTTATTCTGCTGGTTACACTTGAAACTCCTGGTAATTGTCAAGCTTTCTTTCATCTCCAGCCTTTGAGCTCACTTGTTGCCCCTCTTTCTAGAATATCCTCTCTCTTTCTTCCCTGTCTTCACTCAGCTAGTTTTTACTCATCTTCCAACATGCAGTTTAAACAGCATCTGCCTTCCACCTCCACACTCCTCCCATGTGTGAAATGGAGCATGCTCTCCATGAACTCCCATAGGCCCCTGTGAATATCGCCCTTACTCGAGCTCACATCTCCTGCGTCTGCTGCATTGCAGGCAGATTCTTTACAGCTGAGCCATCAGGGAAGCCTACTCAGCACCACGCTAATGTTGCTTGCTTTGTTTCTCCTAAGGCAGTCAATCGCCACAAGACGGTCAATGTGTCTTTGGGTCAATGTGTCTTTGCCATCTTCATAAACCTTGGGCCCAGCACAATGTCAGGTATAGTAATCATTCAAAAAGTATTTGTTGGCTGAGTCATTCAATAAATTAGAGTTAGTTACTTGGTGGCTGTGTAATCTTGAGCAAAGAACCTAACTGCCTCAGTTTCTTCACCAATAAAATTGGTATAATGTTACACTTATCTCCTAGGATTTGTAAAAATGTTAAGTGAGAGATTCTTTGCTCAAGAAATGTTGTCTGACAAATCTCTGTTTATATTCCTATTCTCTTTTATTGGCAGTGTGACCAACTTTCACTGCATTACTTAGAGCACATTTAATGATCTTTCCAAACTTTATCTTGCCTCATTTATTAAGATTTTAATGTCACTGCTTCCCAATGATTAAATGGCATATGTGCCAAAAAGATGTAGCAGAGCTTTGTGGTCAGTTGTTACTTAATATAAATTTGCTGTGATTATTATCAATGTTAATATTTGGTCTAGTAATACTTATTGTTAATGACACTTTATTATAAACAAAGTGATTATGACTCTAGGAATCAGTATTATGAAGACAGTTCAGAACTTTCATTAGACTTGTAAAGAAATAAATGAGTTATTAGAACTGACTCAAATGTGTTTCTTTTTATAGATGAGTAATATTCCATTGTGCATATGTACCACAGCTTTCTTATCCACTCATCTGCCAATGGACATCTAGGTTGCTTCCATGTCCTAGCTATTGTAAATAGCGTTACAATGAACACTGGGGTACGTGTGTCTTTTTAAATTCTGGATGCCTCAGGTATATGACCAGTAGTGGGATTGCTGAGGTACTCAAAGCCGGTGCTCCGTGACAACCTGGAAGGACAGAGTGGAGGGACGTGAGAGGAGGGGGATTCAGGATGGAGGGGATACATGTATGCCTATGGCCAGTTCATACTGATGTATGGCAAAAACCATCACAATATTTAAAGTAATTATCTTCCAGTTAAAATAAATCAACTAATTTTTTAAAAGAAATAAATTTCCTAAGACAAAAATTTGACACTTTTGGAAAGACAACATAAGTAATAAAAATTAAGTGATTATTGCTATAACATATGGGATTCATTTGAAACTAATAACAACAAATTATTCTCAAGATTTATATCACATTTATTCCTACTATTGAAAGGACTTTGATGACAGGCAAAATAATAATTAGCAAATGTACACATCTAGGGCAATAAATTTTGACATTCTTCAACTACTTTGGAATATTAAACATCAAGGGAAGCAAAAATAGCACAGAGAAAAAGGGAAAGAAATTAAGAATGACTTTAAAGAAAGCAAAGGAAACATGATTTTCATTTGACCTACATTTAGAAAGAAGTTCTATAGCACAGAAATAATGAGGAGATGTTGGACACACTGAATATCTTATACTTAAATTCAACTTTTGCTAGACATTAGGAAAATGATTAGATTTTTAAACCTCTAATAGGTTGACAGTATTTAAAGATCAATAATGTCTCTTGCACAAGCGAATGTTAAATATTTGGTTATTCAAAAAGGGCAATTTGTCTTAAACTGTTGCTTATGATCAGTTTTGACAGAGAACAAGTCTTTTAACCGCCACAGTCAGTCTGAGGATTCATTATTTCCTATTTATTTAACATTACAGATGTCAGTATTGCATCAAATGTAGACAACTTGGTGCCTGCCCTAAGGGTAGAGAAAATTTCAAAATGGGAAGAGCACACAGCCTTAATAGGTACATTATATTTAACTTTTGACTTTGGCTGTACTTGGCAGCTCCACAATACAAATGATATTTTCTCTGTCGTATCTACCGAAATACTGCAGAAAGGTTAGTAGCATTACTTTCAAAAGAAATTAAACAGGCTGTGCTGGTAAAGCTGCTTTCATTGTTCTCCATTTACCTAAGAAACTTATAACCTTTTTTGGAAGAAGCCAGGGAATGAAATATAAACATTTTCCTTAAGCAAAGCACATTCTTTTCAGAGCAGCACTGGTTATAATGGAATTCAGCTTATCTAGATACTAGTTTGAGGTGCTTAGATCATGGTGAGAGGGGCAGTGCAGATATGTTTTAAATATTTCTTTTTGTGATAAGATTAGTGAGCCAAAAATAGTACCATTGGCAGAAGTCTTGGTTTGAAATCAAAACATGCCTAACATAGTGAATGAGCCTCTAAGTTCTATGATCAGAATCATAGAAGAACTGATCATTCCATAAACACAATCAGGAGAAATGTGTGTCTATGTGTGTGTCTATTTGCATTTGGGGGCAGGTGGAACAGGAGGAAAGGATATGAGAACTAAGCAGAACATGGGGTTCTGTACAAAGATAAATCCTGGACAGGAGAAGGCAACCACATTGAAGAAAATATCATGAACAAGATGGTCAGCTCCCACCCCCTCAAATAGCTCTTCATACAATTGCTCAAGAACTAGGGAAATACAATTTTTGTAATGTTTGCATCTCACAATGAGTTTCTCAGTTAGTTTTGACAAAAACAATGCTACTTAGCAACCTCTTGAAAGGTTTGTATTTTACACATTTAAATACAGCCCTTTCTTATATTTCGGAAAATACATTACTGTCTATAAACTTTTGAGTCTACAACAGCTAAGTGCGAAGCTCAGAAAGCAAATTATTTTTGTAGTTAAGTAGTTCTGTCTCCTAATATTTCATCAATTTTTTTGGTGTAAAAGGTTCCTAATATCTTTCCTTAGCATTTAACTTTTTATCTGCTAGTCTTGTATTCCTAACTAGATTGAAAATCCTTTAAAAAATATTTATTTATTTATTTGGCTGTGCCAGATCTTAGTTGTAGCACGCAGGATCTTGGATCTTCACTGTGGCATGTGGAATCTTTACTTGCGGCATGAGGGATCTAGTTCCCTGAACAGGGATTGAACCTGGGCCCTCTGCATTGGGAGTGCAGAGTCTTAGCCACTGGACCACGAAGGAAGTCCCTAAATTGCAAATCCTTGTGTCTGATTTTCCTTGTGTCTTCCATAGGACTAACTCAGTATCTCTTATGTAGACAAAAATTCATTTTCATTTTATTTCATTAGAAACAATATTAGGATGGAAATCAAAATAAAAGCGTCATTTTAAAGTTAACATAGACCATCTAAAAGGAAAATGAGAAATAATGCTAGAAATAGATGGAAAAATAGCATTCAAAAACATTAGAATATTTATGTGCCAAATACTGTTTTAGGCTTTTGGGACATGTTGGTGCACAAAACAGACAAAAATACTTTCCCTGGATTAATAATATAAATGTTACGGGGAGAAACAGGATAAGGGGAGTGCCAGGGGCAGAAATGTGGGGGGAATGGGATAGATTTTCAATAGGGTGTCAAGGAAGCCCTCCCTCAGAAAGTGATATCTGAACAAGACAGACTGGAAACAGGGAATGAGCCAGGGGAGTATTTGGAAGAAGAATACTCCAAGCAGGGAGAACAAAGTCAAAAGGCCTTGAGGGCGAAATAGGTTATGAGTGCTCAGAAAGCAGTGAGGCAGCCTGTCTGGGCCAAACACTGTGAGAGACCAGAGCACTGCAGGAGATGAACTCAGAGAGACAGTAAGCTTGAGGAAAGATACAGATTACGTAAGGCCTTACAGGACTTCTTCTTACTTACATAAGGACTTTTTCTATTGGGGGGAGGGGAGTGGACAGTGAAATATAAATTCAGAAGATGCTAACAAGAGAAGTGCCATGATCTGACTTATACTCTAATTTCTACTTTAGGATCACTCTGTTTCCTTTATTGAAACTGTGCTATACCAGTGAGAGATTGCTGTAGATGCAGGGAGTTCAAACCTGGTGCTCTGTGACAACGTGGAAGGGTGGGATGGGGTGGGAGGTGGAAGGGAGGTTCAAGAGGGAAGGGACATATGTATACCTATGGCTGATTCATGTTGATATATGGCAGAAACCAACACAATATTATAAAGCAATTATCCTCCAATTAAAAATAAATACATTTTTTTAAAAAGGAAATCATGCTATAAAAGTGTAAGGGAAACCAGTCAGGAGAAATGTCAACAATCTTGCAAAGAAATGTGGATGGTTTGGCCCAGAACGATAGCTGTAACTGTAGTGAGAAGTGATAGGATTATGATTATATATTGAAGTTAAGGTCAATGAGATTTGATGATATAAAGTATGAAAATAAGACAGAAATCATGGATGACTAAAGGTGTTAAGAAATATTATCTAAAAGTTGGAAGTAAGACAAAGGGATGACTGCAAACCTTTTTATATAGACCGTTGTCTCACAGGCCTGGGCAAGGATGACTGAATTCTCCAGGGCATATACCAATGTTGACTTGCTATTTACTGTTGTGAAATAACTTCATTACTGTGAAGTTACATGTTCCCTTGCAAACTTGTGCACTAGAGAGGCAAATATTTTCCATCCATTAGAGAAGATCGGAGAAGGCAATGGCACTCCACTCCAGTACTCTTGCCTGGAAAATCCCATGGGCGGAGGAGCCTGGAAGGCTGCAGTCCATGAAGTCGCTGAGGGTCAGACACGACTAAGTGACTTCTCTTTCACTTTTCACTTTCATGCATTGGAGAAGGAAATGGCAACCCACTCCAGTGTTCTTGTCTGGAGAATCCCAGGGATGGCAGAGCCTGGTGTGCTGCTGTCTATGGGGTCACACAGAGTCGGACACGACTGAAGTGACTTAGCAGCAGAGAGGATAACCTTATCAATAGAACTGTCCTGAAGATTATTGACCACTTTTGTCTCCAATTCAGCAAAATTATTTTGCTTGCCTTCCTGACTGACTACACAACATCTGTTTCCCCTTTCAATCAGCTTTTCCTTCTTTTGAGTCTTTGATTCTTTTTGAATCAGCTTTACCACCCTGCTGGTTTTCTAACACATGAGCTAAGAAATTTTTGGCACATGTTCACTGTATATTTGTATACAAGCTATGTATTTATCTTTTTAAAAAATTATACTTTGACATGGGTGCTGGGTGTGAACAATGGGAAGAATAAACCTACCACTTACTGAAGTGGGGGAGATTGTTGGAGGTACAAGGTTTAGGGGGAAGATTGAGAGTTTGGCTTTGGACAGGTGATATATAAGGTGCTTATTCAAGTGGAGATACTGAGTAGGAAGTTGGATGGAAGAGTTTGAATAGGTGAAGAGAGTTGTATTTGGGGTATGAAATTGGAGGCCATCAGTGTTAGACATGGCTTAAAAGTCCAGAGATAGGGTAAAATCTCTAAGGGAGTCCAGCTAGAAAAACAGTCTAAAGATTGAGTCCTGAGACCTGTAAACAATTAAAGTTTAGGGAAATAGGATGAATGAGAAAAAAAAAAAAGTGGCTCAGAAATCCAGGGGCTTATGCTGTCTTGCAAGCTAATTTTCTGCTGATAGGCGGGACTGTGCTCCCTTCCTGTTGTTTGACCTGAGGCCAAACTATGGTGGAGGTAATGAAGATAATGGAAACCTCCTTCAAAAGGTCCCATGCACACACTGCCACACTCAGTACCTGCAACCCTGCAGCAGGCCATCGCCAACCCATGCCTCTGCTGGAGACTCCTGGACACTCATGGGCAAGTCTGGGCCAGTCTCTTGTGGGGTCACTGCTCCTTTCTCCTGGGTCCTGGTGGACACAAGGTTTTGTTTGCACCCTCCAAGAGTCTGTTTCCCAGATCCTGTGTAAATTCTGGTAGCTCTATGGGGGGGTTAACAGCGACCTTCACCAAGAGGGCACCAGGTCTGCCACACCCAGAGCCCCTGCCCTTGCAGCAGGTCACTGCTGACTCTTACCTCCACAGAAGACACTCAAACACTCAAAGGCAGGTCTGGCTCAGTCTCTGTAGGGTCTCCTATTATGCACAACATTTTTTTGAATGGTTCTATGAAGACCTATGAGACCTTCTAGAACACCCAAAAAAAGATGTCCTTTTCATCATAGGGAACTGGAATGCAAAAGTAGGAAGTCAAGAGATATGGGGTAACAGGCAAATATGGCCTTAGAGTACAAACGCAGGGCAAAGGCTAACAGAGTTTGGTCAAGAGAACACACTGATCATAGCAAATACCTTCTCCCAACAAAACAAGAGAAGACTCTACACATGAACATCACCAGATGGTCAACACCAAACTCAGACTGATTATATTCTTTGCAGCCAAAGATGGAGACACTCTATACAGTCAGCTAAAAACAAGATCGGGAGCTGACTGTGGTTCAAATCATGAACTCCTTATTGCCAAAATCAGACTTAAATTGAAGTAAGTAGGGAAAACAACTAGACCATTCAGGTATGACCTACAACAAATCCCTTATGATTATCCAGTGGAAGTAACAAATAGATTCAAGGGATTAGATCTGATAGACACACTACCTGAAGAACTATGGAGATTCATGACATTGTACAGCAGACAGGGATCAAGACCGTCCCCAAGAAAAACAAATACAAAAAGGCAAAATTGTTGTCTGAGGAGGCCTTACAAATCGCTGAGAAAAGAAGAGAAGCTAAAGCCAAAGGAGAAAAGGAAAGATATAAGCATCTGAATGCAGAGTTCCAAAGAATACCAAGGAGATATAAGAAAGCATTCCTCATCAATCAATGCAAAAAAATAGAGGAAAACAACAGAATGGGAAAGTCTAGAGATCTCTTCAAGAAAATTAGAGATTCCAAGGGAATATTTCATGCAAAGATGGGCATAACAAAGGACAGAAATGGTATGGATCTAACAGAAGCAGAAGATATTAAGAAGAGGTAGCAAGAATACACAGAAGAACTGTACAAACAAGATCTTCACAACCCAGATAACCACGATGGTGTGATCATTCACCTAGAGCCAGACATCCTGGAATGCAAAGTCAAGTGGGCCTTAGGAAGCATCACTATGAACAAAGCTAGTGGAGGTGATAGAATTCCAGATGAGCTATTTCAAATCCTAAAACATGATGCTGTGAAAGTGCTACACTCAATATGCCAGCAAATCTGGAAAACTCAGCAGTGGCCACAAGACAGGAAAAGGTCAGTTTTCATTCCAATCCCAAAGAAAGGCAATGCCAAAGAATGCCCAAACCACCACACTCATCTCATATGCTAGCAAAGTAACATTCAAATTTCTCCAAACCAGATTTCAACAGACTGGTTCCAAATAGGAAAAGGAGTATGTCAAGGCTGTATATTGTCACCCTGCATATTTAACTGATATGCAGACTATATCATGAGAAACGCTGGGCTGGATGAAGCACAAGCTGGAATCAAGATTGCTGGGAGAAATATCAATAACCTCAGATGTGCAGATGACACCACACTTACAGCAGAAAGTGAAGAACTAAAGAGCCTCTTGATGAAAGTGAAAGAGGAGAGTGAAAAAGTTGGCTTTAAACTCAACATTCAGAAAACTAAGATCATGGCATCTGGTCCCATCACTTCATGGCAAATAGAGGGGGAAACAATGGAAACAGTGAGAGACATTATTTTGGGGGGCTGCAAAATCACTGCAGGTGGTGACTCCAGCCATGAAATTAAAAGACGCTTGCTCCTTGGAAGAAAAACTATGGCAGTTGGATGCATCGCCAACTCGATGGACATGAGTTTGTGTAAACTGCGGGAGTTGGTGAGGGACAGGGGAGCCTGGAGTGCTGCAGTCCAAGGGGTTGCAAAGAGTTGGACATGACTGACGACTGAACTGAACTGATGACCAACCTAGATGGCATACCAAAAAGCAGAGACATTGCTTTGCTAACAAAGGTACCTCTAGTCAAGGCTATGGTTTTCCAGTAGTCATGTATGGATGTAAGAGTTGGACTATAAAGAAAGCTGAGCACCAAAGAATTGATGCTGTTGAACTGTGGTGTTGGAGAAGACTCTTGAGAGTCCCTTGGACTGCAAGGAAATCACACCATTCAATCCTAAATTAAACCAGTCTTGAACATTCATTGGAAGGACTGATACTGAAGCTGAAGCTGCAATACTTTGGTCACCTGATGCAAAGAACGGACTCATTGGAAAAAACCCTGATGCTGGGAAAGATTGAAGGCAGAAGGAGAAGGGGATGACAGAGGATGATGAGATAGTTGGATGGTATCACCATTTCAGTGGACATGAGTTTGAGCAAGCTCCAGGAGTTAATGATGGACAGGGAAGCCTAGAGTGCTGCAGTCCATGGGGTCGCAAAAACTCGAACATGTCTGAGCAACTGAACTGAACTGAACTGGAAGCTAATCGAAGAAGATGTTTCAAGTAGGAAATAGAAAACTATTCTGTCAATGCCTCTGAGTACTCAAGCTAGATAAAGACTGAGAATTGACATTGAAATTAGAAACATTTGTGTCCTTAGCCAAATCACTTTTGATGCAGTTATGAGGTTAAAGCCTAACTGGAAACATTTTGAAAAGAGAATGAGAATGAAGTAATTGAAGTCAGGGAATACAGATGATTCTTTGGAGAAATTTTGCCATATTTCTTAGTAGGGATTGTTCATCCACAATAGGAGGAGAATAAGCCAAGTGTATGGGCACAGATTCAAGCCCAGGTTCACAGCTATGCATGTGAATTGAGACCAGTCAGCCTGACTCTGTGCTCTTCTTAAGTCATACTCTGCTCTGAGGGTACGAGTATAGGTGGACCAAAAGTCTGATGGAACAGCAGCTGAGACTTTTCAGGTGATCATGATGGAGCAAGAGATGTTCAAAGGACTTGAGGTTGTACAGAGAAATGAGTATAGTCATGGGCTACAGAATTTAGCTAGAGAAGGAGAGTAAAAGGAACATGAGATAGTAAATGAATTGTGAAACAGAGGAGCAGAGGCTCTTACAAACTTAATGTTGAAGTCAGAGAACTCCAGAAGTAAGTTATAAAGTCAGAGAACTCTAGGGAGGTGGAATTGGTAATTCTGATAATTTACACTATAGATGGTTACTTATAAGGTCTAGATCGTGACTGTGTTACTTAGTAGCTTTTCCACTATGGTTTATCAAAGGATCTTGAATATAGTTCCCTGTGCTATACCTTAGGACCTTGTTGCTCATCCATTTTAAATGTAATAGTTTTATCTACCATTCCCAAACTCCCAGTCCAAATTATAAAAAAATGAATTTACATATGTGTATAACTGCATCACTTTGAAGCAGAGATTGGCACAATGCTGCAAATCAGCTAGACTTCAATAAAAAATAAGCTTAATGGCTAAAATAGGGTGAAGATTCTGGGTCAGGACCACGATAAAGGAAGAAGCAGAGGCATAGAACACCCTTGGAAGTGAACAGGCACATGGCGTGGGCTCCCAAGGAGCAGTTACCCAGCTCAGAAGTGGTGCTGTGGAGCAAGGCTCCCAGCAAGTCTGGGTATTGAGACTGTGCTAATACCTTATCACACCATGCAATTGTTCAGCTTGTTTGTAAAGTAAGTTGTATTGCTTTTCACAATGTTAAGTCAGAGAAATAGGAATCATCATAGAAACATTTACTTTGTATACTAGAGTGGATGGTCTTATAAATAATGCTTTAAAATACCCATCTTTTCTACTTTCCAAAATAGCAATGCATAAGTGAACAACAACTCATCTCTTGGCCCTTTTCACCAAAAACACAAGCAGAAAGCACAGTAGGCAGTACAGAAAGTTAGGCAACAGTAAAACCGGTGGCTGACACATGAGAAGAGGAATATAGAATGAATTAAGTGGTGGATGCAAAAAGAAGGGGAAAAAAATGTTTAAGAATAAAAGAAGGGAGAAAAATTAGGTTCCAGAGAATGAGAAAACAAGCTTGCAAGGCTTCGCATAGAGATCAGAAAAGCCTATAGAGTAATAATAACAAGTAACCTATGAAAAGAATTACTCAAGAATGTTTACTGCAAGAGAAGATTTCCGATGAAACAATAAAACCAAGGTATACCAGTAACTTCTGGTTGATAAACTACAACAGGTATCTTAGGACTGGGGAAGATTTGGGGTGTTTAAAATTATTCACATTGACATCATAACGCTCAATAAAACACAGTCTGTTTGTAATTTGTAAAGTATAACAACTATTTTAATACATGTATTGCTTCATTTATGTCATCTACATCAAAATTGACATATAATGGTTTTTATTGCTTATGTAAAACACAACTACTACTAGTATCAGTTATGCTTGAATCCAAATGACACTTAGGAGCATGAAAGAGTAAACAAAATGTTCAGGTAACAGTGGAGGCTCTAGAGTTGGTTGTGTTGGTACCTTCCTTATGCAAGATGAAGTTACAGATTTAATCTTTGAATATGTTTGGTTATACAATCACCCCTCTCTCGATATAAATGAAAGTGTTCCTTCAAGAGATTGACTCGTCATTTTTTTTAATAGAGTATTAAAAAGATAGTAATCTCAAGTAGATTATTATCATGTAAATTGCTCACTTTGATGACAGAAGCAGTAGGAAAATCTAATAAAAACAAAAAGAATGGCTTTGATTTCTATTGCATCTGCTTGTGAAGCCTCAAGTAATCCCTTAAAGACTTGTCCACACCCTCATTATATAAAGGCGATCCTGTCACTTTTTTATGATTTTAAAGGAAAAATTAGTTTGAGAACAAATGTTGACTGCACACTTCCAGTTTTATAATAAAGATAAAAAGACTTGGGGTTGGAATGGTGTTACTTAATTTAATTAAGAAATGATCTCTATCCGTCCTTAGTACAGCAAACATGATTGAACATATACACATTTGTTCTGTTCACTTAACTGGCAGGAAACATTGTTCCTTAATTCCAGCTTACGCATTCCTAGTCATTTTCATAACAACACTGAGAAAAACCAAACAGTACATTTCCAGGGGATTATGGCCCTTCTCAGATAGTCCTAATCACTTGAAAAGCATTACTTAGGTGCAAGGCTTAATGCCAAAATATTCTAATTATGCACAAAGACACTGCCTATCTTTAAGGAAGGCATCTGAACAAGACGGAACAGTATCTCTACATATGTCTGATCCTATAAGGATTTAAAGGATTTATGGTCATCAAATAACTGGAAATTTTAGAAAGTATTTTTGGTCATTTGTAGAAAAGGCTATATAGTCAAATTACAGTTTCATGACAACAGTACCAGAAAATTTTAGAATTTTCCCCACCCTTTTACCATAAAAAATGTAGTCCTACTGTATATTTTGATAAATAATAATTTTCATTTTCAATGGGTTAATTCCCTGCACTGTCCATGCACACACACACACACACACACACACACACACACTCCATTTGTTACATATAATGTACTTAGTGCATCTATTGTTAAAGTTTGACTGGACTTATCTGTAAATTCCCCAAACCTTGATAAGCTTGTGAGAAGTTCTTCCTCCTGGTGACAGTAATCTCTGCAAGTCAGTTTATTCCAGGGGCAACTGAGAATCTTGGTCTGTTTCACAAGTCTTAGAATGTGTCTAAGGGTTAGGTTTGCCCCCTGAATTATAAAGCATCTCAGGATTTCCAGACAGCAAATGCTTGTCACTAACCTGATTTATGTTTGTTATGTCTGTCAAATGTTTCAGATGCTCCAAATTGCTCCATCTCTATTATTTCTCTTCAGTTAACTTTGAGAAAGCAGGAGAAAGGACTACAAATGTCTGTTGGGTTCTCTTTGTGTTCATGTACTGGTCTCACAAAATCTCAAGGGTTTCTTTACTTGATACTCAGAATACTCACAATTAAAAGTGAAAGATGAGATATGAACACATGTTTAAACGACAACAACGAAGTGTGTATAAAGTGAGAAGGGAGTTAGTTGGCTGAAGGAATCTGAGCATTAACTTCAGAGTAGCCTCCATACAAGAGAATCTTAAGTTATATCCCCAATGCTCAATTTCTCTTAATCTCTGAACTCTGCTTTCCTCCGTGTCTTCTCTATGCTTAGGTTGCCTTAGCTTTTAGCTCTCTAATTGCAAAATAGTTGCCAGAAGCTCCATACCATATTTCATGGAACCTACTCATCACCGATTATAAGAAAAAAAAATTAACTTTATGTATCAGCACGGAAAAAAGAGAAAACTGTTGACCTTTAAATAATAGCACAAGTTTCTTACGACACAGAATGTAAAAGGCACCCCAATCTCATAGATATTAAAACGTAAGTGAAAATGGGGCATCCTGAAGTCAATGAAGGGCTTTCCTGATGGCTCAATGGTAAAGAACCCACTTGCCAATGTGGATTTGATCCCTGGGACAGGAAGGTCCCCCAGGAGAAGGAAATGCAATCCATTCCAGTATTCATGCTTAGAAAATCCCATGGACACAGGAGCCTGGCAGGGGTCTCGAAAGAGTTGAACACAACTTAGCAACTAAACAGCAACAACAAAAATCAATGAGCTATAACTGGCGATTTTCTCATTAACTCCAAGGTCATAATAGTTTATAACATTTATCAGGAATAGTTAAACAAGATCACACCTATCTCTGAACGAATTAGAGTGGCTGGCCAGAAAACCAGTATATGTTGATCAATTTCACTCAAGCCCCTTGGGCCGATAGTAGGGAAGGGATGGTTTCCATGAAGAAAGTTAAGATCTCTTCCAGAATAGGAGGAAATAAATTCTGAAAAGACAACATAATAATAAACGCCCAATATTATAAACCCACCTAAGAATTAAACCATAGGATTCCTGACTCTCATTAAATAATTTTAAGTGCCTTCACTGAATATTTGATCTCCATTGCAAAAAGATTTAAAATTCAAGATCAATTTATAAAGAAAGAAGAATAACATTTGGGGGGCTGAACAGTATCTGAAAATGCTTCACTTCTCTTTCAAAAGATCATTTCTCTTTTTATCCTCTATCTCTTGCTTCAAATCTGTTCACAATATGGAAACCACCTACTGTTAGTCCTGAGGCATATAGTATCAAGACTACAACTATTTTTAGTCAATGAAACATTTTGATAGTATTCTTCCAGTAATATGTTTGTTTGGACAGTACCCAAAATGTGAGCTAATTTCATCTTATGTTTTAGTAATGATGCAATTTATACAATAACTCAGAATTAGTTGAACACCCTATGCAGCACTTTCCAAAGGGAACAGACAATAAACAATGAAAAGCTCCTCTATAGATCCTCATAACATAATAAGACTAGCTGGTTACTTTTAATTCAAATTATAGGCAAAACTAAAAAGTACCATAAAGAGGAAACTTGAGATTTTTAATTGTTAGGTTTTTCCTGCCAATGGGTAGCACTGATGCCCCTTTGCTAGCAGCTCAGACCCTTTTTAACTTCAAGAGACGCAGCAAAAGATGCCCTCTAGACTGGCCCATCCAGGGTTAGGAAGCACATCAATCTCTAATCCACCAGAGTGCAGCTACTCTGCAACCTTCAGTGGGGCAGTGACCAAGGGGATCTTTGAGTGACAGGCAGCAGAGTCAGAAGTGGTCGCAGAATTTAAGAGCTATTTAAGATTCAGTTATTATGCATGAGTCTCTACTCTGTAGATACTAAGATGCTTTTTCATTTATTACCATTTTGAAAGTAGAATGTAATTCAGCAACTAAAGCAGCCAGTGCAGCAAGAGCAGCCAAATAATGACAGAGAAGCAGACAGGACATCAGGAGGCAGGTGGCCCCAAAGAGCTCGAGTGAAAGAACTATGAGAATAAGAGACAGATTCCATAAAGATTCACAGAGAGGGTAGCAAAGCCTACCAGAAACACTAAAAAGCTGAGCACTCAGCCTCTCCTAAGAGTATGTTTTGTGCACTTAGTCACTCAGTCCTGTCTGACTCTATGACCCTTTGGACTGCAGCCTCCCAGGCTCCTCTGTCCATGGGATTTTACAGGCAAGAATACTGGAGTGGGTTAACGTTTCTCCCTCCAGGGGATCTTCCCGACCCAGGGATCGAACCTGTATCTCTGGTGTCTCCTGCATAGCAGGTATATTTTTTACCTGCTGAGCCATCAGGGAAGATTACTCCTAAGAGGGTGGAGTTTAAATCTTTGGTAGCCCATGCCAAAAGATGATTAGGGGGCTGAAAATGAGGGAACATAGTTAAAGCAGCTTTTGTATGTATGCCACAAACTATTCATTTACACACAATTTCATTTAGACTCTACAACAACTTTAGGAGGTAGATGTTCTGTGTTACAAATGAAAACACTGAAGCCAAGAGAAAGAGGAATTAAACAATTTCTTTAAGGAAACATAGTAGAAAACTGAGGAAAGCAGTATTACCTACTAGGCATTCACTCATAAATTCAACAAATATTTGTGGGTACCTTCTCTGTGCCAGGTACTTATTTAGTTAAGTCAAAGTCCATGATATATTTTTAAATAAGAATTCTAAAATTAGTAAATCCATAAAAGAAAGAATTTAAAACATAAAAAAATAATAATACGAAGAAAGAATAAACTGATTTGGAAAATAACTAAATAGAACTTTAGAAATGGAAAATAAGGTCCTTGAGATTTTTTTTTCACTGGCACTTCCCGGGCACTTGCCATGAACCAGATATTGTCCTGGGCATCCCCTTATTTTGTCCTTACAATCCAGGTTCGATGTAGGCATTATTAGTATCCACCTGATGCAGATACACGAAAATGAGGGGAACTTGCCCAGAGTCCCATGGCCAATTTGAGATGCCAGGATTTGAATCTGACATTGCAGAGTCTTTAGTCTTTTTTTTTTGTTTAAAGCCAAACAAAGATACAAAAATAGGGATGCAATTCATATGCCATACCATTCACTCCTTTGAAGTATACAATTCAATAGTTTTTAGTAAGTCCACAGAGTTGTGCAATCATCACCGCAATCTAATTTTAGACATTTTCATCACTCGCAAAACAAAACCCATGCCCTTCCCTGCTCCCCATTTCCAGGCAACCATTAAACTACTTTCTTTAGCTTTATCTATTCTGGATATTTCATACAAATGAAATCATACAATAGTACAATATGTGTCTTTTGTGACTGACTGCCCTCACTTAGCATAATGTTTAAAAGGTTCATTTACAATATAGCATGCATCAATACTTCATTCTCCTTTTTATTGTCAAATAATGTCTTATTGTATGAGTAGACTACATTTAATTTATCCATTAATTAGCTGATGGATGCTGAAGTTGTTTCCACTCTTTGTTATAAGTGGAATAATTCTATATGAATAATGCAGCCAGAATGTTCCCATACAAGTTTTGTGTGGATATGTTCTCTTCCCTCTAAGGCATACAGGTAAGAGTAGAATTACTGGTCATACATAACTTTGTGTTTACATTTTGAAGAACTACCAAACTGCTTCCCAAAGTAGCTATATTACAATACATTCATTTTACATTCTAGCTGCTTTGAAGTGATACCATATTGTGGTATGTATTTGCATTTCCCTGTTGATTAAGGATGTTGAATATTTTTTCATGTGCTTAGTGGTCATTTCTATATCCCTTTTGGAGAAATGCCTATTGAGGCCTTTTGCTCCATATTCTGAATAGAGACTATTTGTGTTGCCTTTAGCCTAGCTCTTAGCAAGAAGTCTGTGACTAGGGTAGCAGGATAAAATAAGGGAAGGGAGGTCGTAATCATTAAATGAAAAAACCATAAAGCCTGTGATATGAAGTCCTTTACTGTGAGACTCGCCAAGCCCAGAACACTGAATTTGGTGGAAACATCACCCTAGAGAAGACAAGATAAATGATTGTATAAAAGGTTTTAAGACAGACAAATAAAACTGAAGCTTCAAACTATGCCAGATCACTCCTCCCCTGCCACAAATAATTCTTTAACAAATAACTTGCCTCATTCAAACATACACAGTAGTAAGACAGGGTCAGATGGATGAAAATGTGCATATAATTGGCATTCCTAGAAGAGAATTTATATAATGTCAAAATTGTTTAAACATTTAATAGAAGGAATATTTATTTAATAAATAAAATACACTTGGCTCAGAAAACAAAGAAATATAAATACAAAGATGTATCTTAGCATTAATAAAATTACTAAGCATTAAGGGTAAAAGAGAAAAATATATCCCTTCAGAAGGGAAAAGAGGATGTACAATAAGGGTCCCCTATCTTGGTTTCAGACATTTCTAGACGTTTCTAAACACTCCATATCTGAGGACAGTGAGGATGCCTATACACTACTGAGGGAAAGAAAGTGATGCAACAATTTTATCCCAGCAAAGTGGCCTCCTGCATGCGAGAGCCGGAAAGAATGCAACACCGCGTGAGCCCTTCTTGTAAAATTACTGGCCAATGAAACCAGCCAACTGACAGATGACTCAAAATAATGACCTCAGGGAAGAAGCCATGGGCAATAAACTAATAAAGAGCTCTGAATCTATTTAATTGTAGAATTCAATATGATGCTTTTGGTTGTAGGCAGAATTCAAATATTATAAGCTTTGACAACATATGATTAATAAAATAATATTTCAAAGATTAGTGGTCAAGAGAAGGGAAGATGGCAATCTCCAAGTGCATTTTAATACAATTTAAATATCTCAGAGAAATTGCGGATTCAGTTCAGACCACCACAACAAAGTGAATATCACAATAGAGAGAGTCACACAAAATTTTTGGTTTCCCAGTGCATATAAGAGCTATGTTTACACTATACTGTAGTCTATTAAGTGTGTAATAGCATTGTGTTTAGAAAATAATATATATACTGTAATAGAAAGAATATTTTATTGCTAAAAATGCTAACCATCATTTAAGCCTCCAGAAAGAGTTGTAATCTTTCTCCAAGAGTAACATCTAAGGTCACTGATCACAGATCACCATAACAAATACAGCAAAAATGAAAAAGTTTGAATTATCGCAAGAATTACTGCAATGTGACCAGAGACACAAAATAAGCAAGTGTTTGAAAAGTGGTGGTGATAGACTTGCCTGACACTGCGTTGCCACAGAACTCCAATTTGTAATAACCAAAATATCCACAAAGCACAATAAGGTGAAGTGCAACAAAGTGTGTTATGACCATAGCTTTTTCTTAACCAGCAATTTTAAAAAGAAATGTAAAAATTTTAAGAGAGAGTCTTCATTTTAATGGAAATTATGACTGAATTTCATCAAGTGGCAAGATGTGTCTTTTTGGATTTGAGTAAATATTACATTTAACTGGATTATGTGTACCACTATTTTGAGACAATATTATGTATGGTATGGCCCAATAAGCATATGCTTGTGAAGTTCACATTGATATAATAAATTTTTTCACCTTTAATTAATTGCATTAGTAGATTTCTTGATTTGAGATGTCTTCACATTCCTAGAGTAAATTCAGGTTGAATCATGGTACATTCTTCAATAAACTGCTCAATTTTTTTTGGGGGGGGGTAACAATTATTTAGAATTTTAGATTTAAGTTCTTAAATATATGTATGGTGGAAAGCTGTACTAGCTTATTAAATAAACACCAGCCTCATAAACCTTAGAGATTTCTGTGGTTATGTGTGTTGGTTTAAATAATAGTATACTTATCTAATTTTTAAACATTATCCTTTTTATGGCATGTCTTACTTTATCTTCCAAATCTCTTCCACAGGTATTATCTGCTCAGATTTTCTATTTTTACTTCAGTTAGTTTTGTTACTCAAAAATCACCCAGTTCCTTTTGGCTAGAAAATCATTCAGTTCCTTTCGGTTTTCAAATTTACTGTCATAGAATTGCAGGTAATATTCTCTCATAGTTCTCTTAATCTCTTAAACCTTTTGTTATATTTCCTTTCTTCCATCCCAACCCATTAATATGGAATCTTTAAAATTTCTTTACTGCCCCACTCCACACACACACACACACACAATTTCTAGAACACTATTCCTTAATCCCTGGGTCTTGCTAATCTATAAAAGGGGTACAGTTTGTTCAGTTTAGATTTTAAATCATAAAATTGCACACAGGTACAATTATCTTTGTTTATCCTTGACCACAAGATGAAGTCTTTGTCTTGATTTTACAAGCCATACTGTTTAAATAATATGTTATCTTTAAATACTAGAGTCATTCAGCAACCAAGACATACCCTATCAGGGGTGTATGGGAAATGCTACTGAGGGAAGAAATACATCTTCCATTTCACATTTATTCAGGGGTATCTGCTTATTAAATGAAATTAAGGATGAAATTAGCAGCAGAATTTAAATCTCTCTCTGTTTTTCCCTCCTATTCTCCCTCTCCCTGCTCCCACACCAAATAACTTAGGTCAAGGCAATTATTGGGTTTTTCCATAGCAGAACAAATATATCATCTATTTCAAATTTAAGACTTAAAAATACATGGTAACAACATCATCTTAAATTTACTATGCATTATTTTTTCTTCTTGATATGTTAAGCTCTTTGAATTTTCCTTTAGTTAGGACACTGATTTGAGTATATTTTTCAGACAGAGGATAAAGTGGTATAGTCTCTGATCTCCTGAATTTGGGGAAATCTGTCTTTCCATTGGCTGGTTAGACAGATGGTATCTTGGCTGGATATATGATTCTTGAACTGTAATCTCTCAGTAATCTATTAAACTAATCCCACTGTTTTCTAGCCTCCAATATTGCAAATGATATGCCCAATACCACAAAGTTGAGATTTTCTTTCCAGGCTATCTAGTCTCTGGAAACTTCTAAGATTTCCTTTTTATTCTTGAAATTCTGAAAAGCCACTAAGATAGGCCTTGGTGTATGACTTTGTAAATTAATTCTTTCTTGGTTCACAGGAGGATTTTCCAGTCAGCAGACTGAAATCCATTTTTAGCCCAGTCAATTTTTCTTAATGATGAAGTTATTACCACTCTATTTCTTCATTTTTCTCCCTACAGATCTCCTGGTGTTTACATGTATGTTTTTAGAATATTTTCTAAGATTATTACCTTTTATTTAATAATATTCATCATTGTGTAATTTTACTCTGTATTGTTAGAATTTTCCACCATTTAATCTTCAGGAAAAAAAATGTGTTTTTCATCAGTGATCATAGGAAGGTTTTTCTGCCATGTGATCTGAACCATAACTACTGATTTATTAAAATTATCTTTTCATTCTCCCACTGATTTGGCCACAAGTTCAGTTCAGTTCAGTTCAGTTCAGTCACTCAGTTGTGTCTGAATCTTTGCGACCCCATGAATTGCAGCATGCCAGGCCTCCCTGTCCATAACCAACACCCGGAGTTCACTCAGACTCGCGTCTATCGAGTCAGTGATGCCATCCAGCCATCTCATCCTCTGTCAGCCCCTTCTCCTCCTGCCCCCAATCCCTCCCAGCATCAAAGTGTTTTCCAATGAGTCAATTCTTTGCATGAGGTGTCCAAAGTACTGGAGTTTTAGCTTTAGCATCATTCCTTCCAAAGAAATCCCAAGGTTGATCTCCTTCAGAATGGACTGGTTGGATCTCCTTGCAGTCCAAGGGACTCTCAAGAGTCTTCTCCAACACCACGGTTCAAAAGCATTAATTCTTTGGCGCTCAGCCTTCTTCACAGTCCAACTTTAAAGGGAGCCATTTATTCTTCCCTCAGTAACTGGGTCTGCTTGTTATCATTCTTTGCTGAAAGATTTATGTCCCAATGGCACTTGTACAGTGATGATGTCTTTATCATTGTTCTTTACCAATTGGAGCCACAGTCGAGAGAAGGGCAGAAAGCACACATTTGGTACTTGATAGCTGACAGTGAAGGCACTGGTAGTTGTTAACAATTTGATGAGATACAAAGCAACAATTTGGCTTCCAATATTTCCCTGTGAAAGCAACAGCTCAGTCCAAGTCCTAGAGTCAGGAGCAACTCAGCTTCAGTGCAGTTTGCCTCCAGGCTTATAGGGATTCCCAGGTTTGGGTGGGTCCTTCCCAAAGGACACAGAGGAGGAAGGCAGGTACTGCTACTCCTGAGCAAAGGTAGGTGTGTCTTTAGTGACCCTCTCAAAACCAGAGAAAGCCAGGTCTTCCTTCCAGGTCTCATGCTTTTCCACTGTCACCAATCTGTGGACAAGTGTGCTATTGCTGCTGCTGCTGCTGCTAAGTCGCTTCAGTCGTGTCCGACTCTGTGCAACCCCATAGACGGCAGCCCACCAGGCTCCCCGTCCCTGGGACTCTCCAGGCAAGTTCACTGGAGTGGGTTGCCATTTCCTTCTCCAATGCATGAAAGGGAAAAGTGAAAGTGAAGTTGCTCAGTCGTGTCCGACTCTTAGCAACCCCATGGACTGCAGCCCACCAGACTCCTCTGTCCATGGGGTTTTCCAGGCAAGAGTAGTGGAGTGTGGAGCCATTGCCTTCTCCGCTGTAGGCTATTAGATACTTACTAAATATTTGTTAAATGAATTACTTAATGTCACATGACTTGGGAATGGGCAATAATCATGGTCTCCCTCCTCACGGTCAAGTGACCTTCCTACTATAAGCTCTTTCATCTTGATGCTATGTTGTTGTCATGGTTAAGGTGGTTAAACTAACTCTGCTTGCTATGTTGTGGTCTTTTTCTATACATGTGTTCACATAATATCCTTTGGTGTGACTCTGATTTGTAGAGTCACCTCAAGAAATGGGCTTCCCCCTTCTTGTACCTCAGTTTCTCTAAAAATAAAATGAATATAAAATGACATTTATACAGGCTTTTGATCTTATAAAAGTATAAAATGTCATTAATTTAGCATTCTTTAATGCTAGCTTTTGTGACCGTTAAAATATAATAGTACTCTGAACTTCTTTAGTGCCTTTCATCTGAGAATGTTAAAGTGTTTTGTAAACTTTTACTAATTAATCAAGCACCATTGTAAGGGAGGGACAGTATTATTATCTCTACTTAATGGATTGGAAACAGGAGTTCAATAGACTAAAGGACAGACTCCAGACAGGACAATTGCAGAACAAGAGCAAAAGTATCTTTGACTGGACTTTGTTCTTAAGGACACCCAGCCCACTGAAGGGCTTCTCTCTTCATGACAAATAATTATACACTATAAAATTTTTATTTTGCCTTTGAAGCAGAAGAAAATACTTCCCACTCATTCTTCCCCTCGCTTGAATATAACCTTAATCCAAGGAGAGAAGAAGCCATGCTCCTCAGCTCTCTGCATCTCAGGGATACAAATCTCTCCAAAGCAGATGGGCAGACCACAGATAAGATGCTCACAATGTCTTCAGCAGTTTTTATAGACACAGCTCAAGTAAAAGTTCATTGTAAAGCAACATATATTAATAATTTATCATTGTTTAATAATAAAAATGCTCTCATACATTCATTGAGTCAATAAATGTTTATTAAGCATCTCTTATGTCTCACACACTATTCTTGACAATGGGGATACAGCAGTAAATAAAACAGTTGTTACTCTCAAAACATCTTACATTTCACAGGAAATGGAGGTGAAAAGAAATAGTAAACAAAGAACTACGTATATTGTAGGAAAATATAAGAAGAAAAGTGGAGACTCGTGATGGTGGCTAAGACTCTGCACTCCCAGTGCAGGGGACCCAGGTTGGATCCCTAGTGGGGGAACGAGATCCCACAGGCCACAATTAAGAGTTCACCTGCCACCACTAAAGAATCCTGCATGCTGCAACAAAGACTGAAGATCCCACGTGCCTCAACTAAAATCCAGCACAGCCAAATAAAGAAATATTTTTTAAAAATGAAGAAAAGTCAAGTTCTAACATATTTATTGTCTTCTCAGTTGCTAATAAAAGATGTTTTTAAAAGAAGAAGAAGAAAAGTGAATTACAGTAGGGAAGTGAAGCAAAAGGGAGAGGCCATGTTATTCTCTATAGATGCCAGGGAGCTGGCACTTAAACAGAGACATAAAGGAAGTAGAGGGGCCAGTCCATGAATGAATGAGGGGAGATTTTTCTGGCAAAAGAAACAAAAGCAAAGGTCCTGAGGCAAGAGTATGTTTGGCATATTCCAAGATCAACAAGAAAGCCAGTGTGGTTGGAGAAAAGCAAACAAGATGAAGAGTGAGAAGAGATTAGAGAGGTGGGGGCAAAGGATGGAGTGGTGCTCAGAACATGCAAAGCCTTATTGGCCACGGGAAGGGTTTCCATTTTTATTCCAAGTGATCAGTGAAGCAACTGAATGGTTTGGAGCAAAGAAGTGACATGATCTGACCTATGTGTTTAAAAGGTCACTCTAGCTGCCATATGGAGGAAAACCCACAAGGATGGAAGCAAGATTTTGTTGCAGTACTCTAGACTTGAATCAGACTGTGGCAATGAGACCCCAGAGGAAATATTACGTAGCTGGATACATGAGTCTTGAATGCAGAGAGGACGGCCAGGTTGGGCACATATATGTGGGCTGGAAGAGATCACCAAGCAAATGAAGGTAGCAGGGAGGAAAAGGAGGGCCAGGCTGAGCCTCAGAATTTCACTGTGTATAAGTGGGAAATCAAGGGAGATCCCACAAAGAAGACTCAAGAGTGAGCAGGGAGATAGGAGATGAATCAACAGAGTGATATCTTGGAAGTCAAGTGGAAAAAAAAATAAAATAAAAAAAAAATATATATATATATATATATGTTTCAAAGAAGAAAGAATCACTAACTGTATGAAATGGTGTTGAGCAAAAATAAGGTCTGAAAACTGACCATCAAATAGTGAAATACTGGTCTCATTAAAGACCTTTTAAAGAAAAATTTCAAGAGAATAATGAGAATAAAATTCAGATGGCAGTAGAATAAGTTTTCTTTACAGAAATCTCTCATATCCTTCTTTCTGACTGAATTCTGAATTGCTTAGGTCTCTTTCTTATCAAAGGAACTTTCTCCAACCCTGAGCAGCTCTGACTTACCTTAAACTCCTAACGCTTATGTTTTCTTGGTGTTTTTTGTTTTTTCTATTGGTTAGTAAAATATTATTTCCTATTGAATTCATCATTCATCCAACAAATATTTATTCAATATCTGAAAACCACTTCCTTGGAGAGCTGCAAAGATTTTCACAGATAATATTTTAAATTGCTGGCAGATAATCAATAATCAAGAAAAATCTTATTGTTTTGGACATATTATTTCTATGGTGAGATATTTACTCCCATTACACATCTAAACTGCTGCAAGTACAATTTGTTGCAATAAAGTGGCTACAGAATACTCTTGGGTTAACCAAAATTTGGATAGCAGAAAATCCAACTAGGCTACAAACCTTTTCCTTTTATATGGAGCTCAACATAGGCTTGCATGTTATAAAAAGTGTGCTAGATTTTCCAGAAAATGGTCTGGATAAAAGACAGGCAGAGATAAAACTGACACATTTTCTAATAGTACAGGGAATTAGATACTGAGACTAGCCCCTCTGGTGAGTAAAGTATTTGTAAACTTTTTCAAAACATATTTTAGCCAGCTGGCAAGAAATCAAAGATTCTCTAGAGACCAAATGGAAAGCAAAAGCAAGAACCTGAAAAGGTAAATGGATTTCCACCCTGTCTTAGCTCAGATTCCCTAGAAGCAGAACCTGAGGCCAGAACTTATATACATGGATATAGTCTCATCTAGAGTCTAGCCTTAGTCTGATGCAGGAAGCAGAGAGGGCAAGAAAGTTGGGGCATTAATTTCACCACATTATTATTCCTCCCAAGGCAAGTGAACCACATATTTGAATCCCTGTATTAGTCAAAGTAACAGTTACAACAGGACATGGAGTAACAGACTGACTCCAAATTGGGAAAGGATTACGTCAAGGCTGT
Source organism: Ovis canadensis (assembly GCF_042477335.2). NCBI lineage: Eukaryota > Metazoa > Chordata > Mammalia > Artiodactyla > Bovidae > Ovis > Ovis canadensis. The sequence continues at coordinate 130,691,534 of NC_091247.1, read as the reverse complement.
ATATTGTCACCCTGCTTATTTAACTTATGCAGAGGACCTCATGTGAAACGCTGGGCTGGATGAAGCACAAGCTGGAATCAAGATTTCTGGGAGAAATATAAATAACCTCAGATATGCAGATGACACCACCCTTATGGCAGAAAGCAAAGAGGAACTAAAGAGCCTCTTGATCCCGTGGTGGGTTCATGTCAATGTATGGCAAAACCAACACAGTATTGTAAAGCAAAATAAAGTAAAAATAAATTTAAAAAAAAAAGAAAGTGAAAGAAGAGAGTGAAAATGCTGGCTTAAAACTTAACATTCAGAAAACTAAGATCGATGCAGCGCCGGAGCTGAGGTGTAGGGCAGCCGTTTCACTCCATGAATTGTGGTCTAAAGTCCTGGGTGAGACACTCATGGATGCAGCACCCTATGAGCAGGTGGAACTGAACTAATGGCAAAGGAGAAAAAGGGTAATAGAACTGAGTCTAGGAGTGTATAGCATTGCCTTCAGATAGAATTACATTTGCAAACAGGCCTGTGATTCACAGAAATATAACAGTGCTCTCATACTGCTGTCTAACACGGTTAGACAGAGAGTCCATCTTAAAGAGATCAAGCCCTGAGCCTTTGGAGTGGGAGCACTGACCCCAAGACCCTAGACTACGAGAGAACTAACCCTAGGGAGTATCAAACAGTGAGAACTCACACAAAGGAAACCACTCAAATACAAGACCTGGGATCACCCAACTACCAGTAGCACCCTGTGCAGGATACATCATCTAAACAGAAAACAAAACAAAAATACAAACCCAATGATCAGCAGACAGGATTAGCACCTCACTCAGCCTTGCCCATCAGAGGAAAAACAAACAAACAAACAAAAACTCAGCACAAATCTCACCCTACACCAAACTTACACAAACCACTGGACCAAACTTAGGAGAGAAGAAAGCAAAAGGAAGAAAGAATTCAACCTTGAAACCTGGGAAAAGGAGACCTCAAACACAATAAGTTAAAAAAAGTAATGAAAAGGAAGAGAAATACTACACAAATGAAGGAACAAACTAGAAGCACAGAGGTCCAAATAAATGAAGAGGAAATAGGCAAACTACCTGAAAAAGAATTCAGAATAATGAAGTAAAGATTATCAAAAACCTTGAAAACAAAATGGAGAAAATGCAAGAATCAAGTGACAAAGACCTAGAAGAACTAAAGAATAGACATACAGAGACAAACAACCCAATTACTGAAATTAAAAATGCTCTAGACATAATCAATGGATGTGAGAGTTATATATAAAGAAAGCTGAGCACTGAAGAATTGATGCTTTTGAACTGTGGTGTTGGAGAAGACTCTTGAGAGTCCCTTGGACTGCAAGGAGATCCAACCAGTCCATCCTAAAGGAGATCAGTCCTGAGCGTTCATTGGAAGGACTGATTTTGAAGCTGAAACTCCAGTACTTTGGCCACCTGATGCAAAAAGCTGACTCATTTGAAAAGACCCTGATGCTGCGAGAGATAGAGGACAGGAGGAGAAGGGCAAGAGTGAGGATGAGATGGTTGGATGGCATCACTGACTTGAGCTTGAGTAAACTCTGGGAGTTGGTGATGGACAGGGAGACCTGGTGTGCTTCAGTCCATGGGGTTGTAAAGAGTCGGACATGACTGCATGACTGAACTGAACTGAACTAAATCAATAGCAGAATATCTGAAATAGAATGACAAATCAGTGAGTTGGAAGATAAAATGGTGGAAATAACTTCTGAAGAGCAGAATAAAGTTGAAAGAAAGAAAAGAACTGAGGATAGTCTCAGAGACCTCTAGGACAACATGAACACCAACATTCGAATTATAGGGGTCCCAGAAGAAGAATAGAAAAAGAAAGGGTATGAGAAAATTTTTGAAGAGATTATAGTTGACAATTTCCCCAACATGGAAAAGGAAATAGTCAATCAAAAAACTAAGATTATGGCATCTGGTCCCATTACTTCATGGCAAGTAGATGGAGAAACAATGGAAACAGTGACAAGACTTCATTTTCTTGGGCTCCAAAATCACTGCAGATGGTGACTGCAGCCATGAAATTAAAAGATGCTTGCTTCTTGGAAGAAACGCTATGACAAACCTAGACAGCATATTAAAAACCAGAGACATTACTCTGTTGATAAAGTCCATCTATCTAGTCAAAGCTATGGCTTTTCCAGTAGTCATGTACGGATGTGAGAGTTAGAGCATAAAGAAGAGCTGAGCACTGAAGAATTGATGCTTTTGAACTGTGATGTTGGAGAAGACTCTTGAGTGTCCCTTGGACAAGTAGATCAAACCAGTCAATCCTAAAGGAAATCAACACTGAATATTGATTGGAAGGACTGATTCTGAATCTGAAGCTCCACTACTTTGGCCATCTAGTGCAAAAAGCTGACTCATTAGAAAAGACCCTGATGCTGGGAAAGACTGAAGGTAGGAGGAGAAGGGGATGATGGCAGAGGATGAGATGGTTGGATGGTGTCACTGACTCAATGGACATGAGTTTGAGCACACTCTGGGAGATGTTGAATGACAGGGAATCCTGGTGTGCTGCAGTCCATGAGGTGGCAGAGAGTTGGACATGACTGAGCAATGGAACAGAACAGAATTAGTCAGTTATTATCTATGGGCTGATAGAGTCAACTCATGAGGGAGTCAGCTCCCATCAGCCCTAACTGGAACAGCTCAGTTCAGTTCAGTCACTCAGTCATGTCCAATTCTTTGCAAAACTGTGGAGTGCAGCATGTCAGCTTTCCCTGTCCATCACCAACTCTTGGAGCTTGCTCAAACTCATGTCCATTGAGTCAGTGATACCATCCAACCAACTCATCCTCTATTGTCCCCTTCTCCTCCTGCCTTAAATCTTTCCCAGCATCAGGGTCTTTTCCAATGAGTCAGTTCTTCACATCAGGTAGCCAAAGTATTGGAGTTTCAGCTTCAGCATCAGTACTTCCAATGAATATTCAGGACTGATTTCCTTTTGGATTGACTGGTTGGACCTCCTTGTAGTCCAAGAGACGCTCAAGAGTTTCTCCAGCATCACAGTTCAAAACCATCAATTCTTTTGTGTTCAGCCTTCTTTATGGTCCAACTCTCATGTCCACACATGACTACTGGAAAAACAATAGCTTTGACTCAATGGACCTTTGTCAGCAAAGCAATGTCTCTGCTTTTTAATATGCTGTCTAGGTTGGTCATAGCTTTTCTTCCAAGGAGCAAGTGTTTTTTAATTTCATGGCTGCAATCACTATCTGCAGTGATTTTGGAGCCCAAGAAAATAAAGTCTTGTCACTGTTTCCATTGTTTCCCCATCTATTTGCCATGAAGTGATGGGACCAGATGCGATGATCTTAGTTTGTTGAATGTTGAGTTTTAAGCCAACTTTTTCACTCTCCTCTTTCACTTTCTTCAAGAGGCTCGTTAGATCCTCTTCACTTTCTGCCACAAGGGTGGTGTCATTGGTGTATCTGAGTTTATTGATATTTCTCCTGGAAATCTTGATCCATCTTGTGCTTCATCCAGCCTGGCATTTTGCATGATGTACTCTGCATATAAGTTAAATGAGCAGGGTGGCAATATACAGCCTTGATTTACTCCTTTCCCAATTTGGAACCAGTCCACTGTTTCATCAGAGAAGGCAATGGCCACCCACTCCAGTGTTCTTGCCTGGAGAATCCTAGGGATGGGAAAGCCTGGTGGGCTGCCATCTATGGGGTCCCACAGAGTCAGACACGACTGAAGCAACTTAGCAGCAGCAGCAGCAGCATTGTTTCTTGTCCAGTTCTAACTGTTGCTTCTTGACCTGCATACAGATTTCTCAGGAGGCAGATAAGGTAATCAGGTATTCCCATCTCTTGAAGTATTTTCCAGTTTGTTGTGATCCACACAGCCAAAGGCTTTGGTGTAATCAATAAAGCAGAAATAGATGTTTTTCTGGAATTCTCTAACTGGGACCATTTCTCAGAAAAGAGAGAGAGCTTGAACTTTTAGCAGCCAACCCACATTAGCTATGGGATGAAAGTACCAACCCAGTAAAAGGGTCTGAGGAGGGGACTCTGAATCACCACAATACTATTACAGCCTACTGCTTGCACCAGTGAGATGCATTTTCTTCTCACATCAAGTTCACTCCAGCCGGTTACAGCGTCTCCAGGGTACTATGATGTTAATTCCTATGAAAATTTAGAAGGGACATATTGTTGGAGTGAATAGGGTCCCCACTGTGGCAGTTGATCTCTGAGAGAAAACTGATGCTTGTCTTCTAACTTTTCATCAGACCAGGATAGCACTTCTAATAACTTGCCTAGTGGAGTGACCCAGATTCTCATCCCTGAGGGGTTGACCTCATCAGACCATGACTGCTTTACATGCACATATACAACTAAAATAGGGCACAGAGATACCCCAAAATACCCCAGTTCATCACTGTACTACACATATCCTACCAGCCACAGCACCTAACAGCTGTCATACCTTTTCATGAATATTAGGATCAATTACATCTGCTGGTACATCTCCATTTATGTCTGCCCTTCTGCATGCATGGAGAACTCATGTCAGCTGCATCTTTAAATGTATGTAGTCTCTTTACTCTGTGCCTTGGGTACTACTATCTCCACTACCAGCCAAGACCTCTAGACCCACTGAACCTAAATTTGTGACAAGAAACATAACTTCCCCCTAAGTAGTTCGCTGTAAGACAGAGTACATGGGACCACTTCTGCTTTGACCCCTTGATTTCTGAACGTATTTATTCTATCTACTGGAGAGTGTGCTCAGTCACTCAGTCATGTCTGACTCTTTGCAGCCCCACAGACTGTAGTCCATCAGGCTCCGCTGTCCATGGGGTTCTCTAGGCAAGAATGCTGGAGTAGTTGCCACTTCCTACTCCAGGGAATCTTCCCAACACAGGGATCAAACCCACATGTCTTGCATCTCCTGCATAGGCAGGTGGATTCTTTACCAGTAGCCCAATAAATAGTAGTTGTTGGTTTAAGGAATGTACTGCATCTTAAGGTATAGCCCTACAGTGGATGTCTTGGTGCCCCAGCCAGATCTTGCCTAATAAAAATTCACACTGGCCCCATCACTAGAAAATACCCCTCAGTCAACAGGAGCCTCCTGGCCCAGGAGGCTACATTCTCCTCCATTCTGGAAAGGAGGAAAGTCAGCCAATGAGTGACTGTCAGAAGGTACAAAAGGTCATCACCCTTGCTCAATACAGAACTAAATCTATGATACAATGTGTGCCCCAAATCTTCCCAGTGGGATCAGATTGAACCTAATCTCCAGCTGAAACCAGAGTCATACTTTCCTCTTGGCCCTATCCAGTTTCAACTGGGGCCTTTCTTCTGAGAATACTCCCCTTATAAATCACTTGACATAAATATATATATATATCAGTTCAGTTCAGTTCAGTCACTCAGTCGTGTCCGACTCTTTGCGACCCCATGAATTGCAGCACGCCAGGCCTCCCTGTCCATCACCATCTATATTTTTAATGCTTTTCATCTAGGGAACTGGACCAAAGCTAGGACTTCACCCTTAAAAATCAGCATTTCTATGCATACAGTAGATGTGATATTAAGAAGCCAAATCACCATCTGAACAGCACTGAAGAACATCACTGCCATGAAGAACTATGGAAATAAGGAACAGGTGGGTAATTATACAAGATCACTTTTTCTTTTTTAAAATTATTTAAAAGATAACTATTTAAGATAAAAATTAATATTAATGCATTTTGGGGCTCAAAATGCATGTAGAAGTAAATATACCACATCAATATCCCAAAGCATAGTACTAGGGTTAGTCACTCAGTCCCAAAGCATAGAGGAAATGTAATTGGAATTATACTGTTGTAAGGCTCTTACATTACATATGGTGTAATAACATTAACTCAAACAAATTTTTATAAGTTAAAGATCTATCTTTTAATCTCTAAAGAAACCACTAAAAAATAATACCAACAGCTATAGCTAGAAAACTATCAGAAGAACTAGAATGAAATCCTAGAAAGAAAATTATAGAGTAATTGCCAGACTAGTTGAAAGCCTAAGACTCAACTGATGTTGTTTGAAAAAGATGCATTTAAATATGAAGACACACAGAAGTTGAAAGGAAAAGGATGTAAATAAACATATTATCCAATCCCTAAGTCTAAGTAATTCAGTGTGACTAGATTATTTCTACACAAGAAGTATTACCAGAGATGGGGGTTATTTTATAATGATGAAAAAATTTATTCTTCAGGAAGGCATAATTCTAAATGTGTGCTCATCTAAGTACAGAGCTTAAAAGTGAATGAGGCACAAAAGAACTGAAGTAATGGGAAAATAGACAAATTCAATTAATGCCCCTCTCAAAATAATTGATAGAATAACTAGCCAAAACTATTAGTAAGGATATAAAAGACCTGGCAGAATTGCTAGAAGGTACATCAATATATATCCTGCAGACATTAAATAATAATAGATAGATATTATGAGCATCTTTATGCCAATAAATTTAATAGCTTCAGTAAATCGAAACATTGCCTGAATAATACAACTTTCTAAAACTGACACAAGTAAAAATGAAAAATATGAATAGCCCTATATCTATTTTTAAAATTGATGTAATTGAACAACTTCTTAAAAAGAAAATTCCAGGTTTAGAGGACCTCACTGTTGATGTCTATCAAACATCTAAGAAAGAAATATCAATCTTCACAAGATCTTTTAAAAAACAGAGGAGGTAGATGCTTCCCAATTTGTTTTATGAGAACTACTGAACCTGACGAAAACATTACCATTAAAAAATGGAGACTAATATATCTCATAAATGTAGACATATACATACACACAACTTACAAATTATCAGCAAATTAAATCTACCAGTACTTAAAAAGGAATATATATCATGACCAAGTAGAATTGATTCGAGGAAATTCTGACAAAATTTTTACATGATTATTTCAATAAACATGGAAGGTCATTTGATATAATACAGCAGTCATTTAAAACTCTTGCAAGCTAGGAAGAAAAAGGGATTTCTTCAACTTGATAAAGAGGATCTCTGATCACTGCAGATGGTGACTGCAGCCATGAAATTAAAAGATGCTTACTCCTTGGAAGGAAAGTTATGACCAACCTAGATAGCATATTAAAAAGTAGAGACATTACTTTGCCAACAAATGTCCATCTAGTCATTGCCAACAAATGTCCGTCTAGTCAAGGCTATGGTCTTTCCAGTAGTCATGTATCGAGGAGAAAAAGGGGACGACAGAGGATGAGATAACTGGATGGCATCACCGACTCGATGGACGTTGAGTTTGAGTTAACTCCAGGAGTTAGTGATGGACAGGGAGGTCTGGCGTGCTGCAATTCATGGGGTCGCAAAGAGTCGGACATGACTGAGCGACTGAACTGAACTGACTGAATATCATATTTAATAGCGATTATTCCCCCTGAGATTGGGCAAGGCTTAGATATTTGAACTCAGCACTTCTATTTATTAATAACACTTTGCCAATGATAAACCAAAAAGAAGAAGAAAAAGGAAAAGCATCCAAGATTGCAAAGGAAGATATATAACTATTTTTAGACATCATTGTTCATGGAGATTTTTACCAAAGATTTACTAAGAAATTTACCAAAGATTCTTTAGAGTTAGCAAAGTAAATTTTGCTAAGTCACAGTATACAACATATTGAAAAATACAGAAGATCAGGTGGAAAAAAATGTAAAATATGTTTTACAATAACAAAAAAAAATAGTTGGAAATATATCAAATGAAAGATATGCAAGTTCTCTACATTAAAAAGGCAAAACATGGAGAAGGAAATGGCGAGCCACTCCAATATTCTTGCTTGGGAAATCCCACAGAGGAGCCTGGTGGTATAGGGTCACAAAAAGAGTCAGACTAGACTGACTAGACTGAGAAAACAACAGAGAGAGACAGCGACTGGCAGCAGACGGGGGCCGAGGGCCATGTATGCAGGCACCCCAATCACAGGAGGCAACCCCCTCCTGGATCTGCACTGACCTCCGTAGCCTGATGGCTGAGAGGCCTTAGAGGGCCACTGGCGGGGATCTGCTGCTGAGCTCAGAAGCATACCTGGCATCACACCAGTGAGGGGGTCCACAGGAGGTGATCCTGGATCTCCCCCATCCCCAATGCCTTCCCAGGACCAGGTGCTGGTTTCCCATTGTTGCAGTGAACCATTCAAGTGGGAAAAAAATAAAAGGCAAAACATTCCTGGGAGAATTTCAAGAAGATTCAGATAAATGAGAGTTATACTATGTTCATGGGCTGGAATGCTGTTAAGAAGTCCATTATCCTTGAAGGAATGAAAAGGTAGAATAAAATACCAATTAAAATTCCCTCAGTATTTTTAGATAAATCAGCAAGTTGATTCTATAATAATTAGGAGGATATGATGCACTTAAATTATTCCTCATTTTCAAAAAAACATCCAAAATTTTCTGATAAAGAGTTACAAAACTGGAGGATGTATGCTACCTCATTTCAAAGTATATGATAAGTTGTATTTGTCAAGAAAATGTAGTAGCAGGGTAAAAACAGACAAATAGATAAATGAAAGAATAGAGAGTCCAAAAACAGACAAACATTTATATGGTCAACTGATTTTTTATACAAAGTAACAAGGTAATTCAATGGAAGAACAATAATTTCTTTAGCACATTATGCTGGAAAAATTGAAATACATAGAAAAGAAACCAAAACTCAACTTCTGCCTAAATATAAAGCTAACACTATAAAATTTCCAGAATAAAACATAGAATAACTTTACAGTATTCAGGTGGGCAAAGATTTCTTAGAACATAAAAAGCTCTAACCATAAGAAAAACAATAAATTATACTCAATCAAAATTAAACTAGTGTTTCTAAAAAAAATCATTTGAGACAATAAAAAGGCTGAAATAATAATTAACTCTATATATTCAGATTTTATTTGTAAAATATCTTATGTCTATATTATAAGATATACTCAGAATATATTTTGGATATTCAGATTTCCTTCAACTCAGTAATAAAAGTTCAAACCAATGAAAAAAGTGATAGACTTGACCAGACACTTTAAAAGTATAGGAATTTCCAAAACATAAATAGGAAGATACTCAAGATCATTACTTTTTAAGAAACTTCAAATTAGAACCATAATAAGATATTACTTCACACTAATTAGAATGACTGAAATTAAAATTCATAATACCAAGTGTTGAGGAGGTGGAATAAATGTATCTCTGATACAACTGATGGTGGGAGTCTAAAATGTAATGGCCACTTTAGAAAAATAGTTTTCAGCTACTTATAAATTTAAACATACATATATCCTATCTCCCAACAATCCTATTTCTAGGCATTTACCCCAAACAAATGAAAAGATATATTTACAAAAAGACATGTACAAGACAGTTTGAGCAATTTTATTCCTGGTAGCAAAATACTGATAAATATGAAACAATCTACTTGTCCATCAACCTGTGATTGTAATAGTTTAAGAACATGGAGTGCTTAGTGATAGGAAGGATCAAACTACTGATACATACAACAAAGATGAGTTTCAAAACGTCATATTGAGTGGAAAAAGCCAGACACAAAAGAGTACATCCTGTATGATTCCTTGCATATAAAGTTCTCAAACAGACAAAATAAAGCTGTGGCTATAGAAATCAGATTGCTTCTTGGGATAAAGGCAGGGGGTGAAAGATTGCAAAGCATACTAGGGAATTTTCTGGGGCGATGGAGATAATCTACAGCATTAACTGGAATGCTGATTACACATGGATAGTCATGAGTCAAAAATTATTGAGCTACAGCTCAGTACGTTTAACTTTAATAAACTTAAAATGTGTGCATTTTGTTATATGTAAAGAACTCAATATAGTTTAAAAACAATTTCAAATTAAGAAGGACACTGTTCCACCTGTTTTCTCTAACAATGGCAACAGCAACAAGAATAAAACCAAGGTTTATTGAGCAGCTGTTCTTTGTGAGGCACTATGATAAATTCTTCACACTTTAACTGATTTGACTTCCTAAGAATTCTTTAACACTTCATACCATAGATGTGATTAACTCCTATCTCTATTGTATACACCACAAAGTGGACCCACAGGTCATTGCATCAAAATGCTCAGTGACTAACAAGAAGAAACTAACAGAATCAGTGTATTAATCTAGGCATTCTAAACCAACGTCTAGTCTGTTAATTACCCCATTGCGCTCTCTAATTTCTGTGCTGTACTTAGTCACTCAGTTGTGTCCAACTCTTTGCAACCCAATGGACTGTAGCCTGCTAGGCCCCTCTGTCGATGGGATTCTCCAGGCAAGAATACTGCAGTGGATTGCCATGCCCTCCTCCAGGGGACCTTTCCAACCCAGGTATCAAACCCAGGTCTCCCGCATTGCAGGTGGATTCTTTACCGTCTGAGCTACCATAAAAATAATGGAGTGGGTAGCCTATCCCTTCTCCAGGGGAACTTCCCGACCCAGGAATGGAACCGGGGTCTCCTGCATTGCAGGAGGATTCTTTACTAGCTGAGCTACCCTGTAGTTATTATTGATTGATTGGGAGATAAAGAGTTAATTTTTTAGCAATATTAGATTTCACATGGTTGGAAATTCCCAAGAACTTTGACACTAGGAACCAAGTAAGCATGTGTAAATCAAAATTAACATAATTAACCAGAGTTCTGTTTATGAAACATGGAACTACAAAAGGTAGATGTCCATCATTTCTCCAGATGTTGGAGACAGGCTGCCAGTTTCTCAAAGCTGGCAACGTTACCAGCAGCTGGTCAGTCAGGTTTGAGCAGCATCACTGTGTGGTCCACTAGAATACTTTGGATGTTTCCTCTTCTCCTTCCCATTCTTGGGCTTCACTAAAGGGTCTCCAGGTGTTTTCAGAAAGGGCCCACTATCATCTTCCCCTTTAACAACCCATGAACGGAACCAAAAGAGAAAAGGGTGTAGGATTGTGTTAGATTTCTCAATGGAGGGCATATCAAGATTCACAATAGAACAGTAGGCATTTTGCCATCTCTGCATGGAGTATATGCTTACTTGACAGCCAACAAGCTGGAACACACAACAAAATCTTACTTACGAAACTAATCTACACTAAAATCTATCGGTTTGTATTCACCAAGACACTTAAGAATTGGATTTCATATCATATAATCAGGTTTTAGGAAATTATTTTTACTGCTTTATAATCAAACCAATGGAATTAATTTGCTTTTCTATTACATGCTTGTGCATAGTTCTCAAAGCTACGATAGGAATTGTACTTCCTTTTAAGTTCTACTTCCTTTTAAACCATTTTTTTTCATTTTTTTAAAAATAATTTATTGTTCAGTTTATGACAACCTGGAGTAAGAGAACTCATCAACTAGACCTCGAAAATATCGTGCAAAGAAAGGTGTTTAACAGTCGCATGTTATCTTTGTTCCAGAATTAAATTAGGACTAAAGGCCAGAATTAAAAAGGCCAGTGTTTCTCTAAGTGACCTCCTTCATCAGGGTCAACTGAGTGCTCACTTGTAAAAGAGAGTCCTGGGTTCCATTTCCATGCTCACAATATCAGTGTCTCAGCTGAGGATCCCAGGTCAACATTTTAGTAAAATTCCAGATGGTTCTTATTTACCCTTAAATTTGGCAACTTCTGCTGTAGGCCTGACAGAGAGGGGAAAAAATAGCCATCAAAGATTTTTATTTGTAAGAGGCAGTTCCTAAAGTGAATGGAGAATTAAACCACAGCCAGCAAAAGAAACATTTCACACCAGCACAGCAGCTTCTCTCTGCAAAGGGCTGCTTGCAGGCTTAAAAGCAGGATCCGTAAAATCTACAGCACACGATGCCATTATCTTCAACCTCACAAAGAAGGTTTTAGATCTGCTACATGAAAGATGTAATAAACCACACAGATGGTACATTGAACTAAAGCAAATGCAAGGGGAGAATTTAATACCTACAGATATAAAACCTCAGTTTGTTTTTAAAAGTCCTTTTCATCTCAGGAAGAAAGACAGATTTAATCAGTTCTTTCGCAGATGTTATCCCATGTCAGACTTGTGCCTGCCTTACTTGAGTTCAAAGGGGACAAAGGTAGTTTCTTTTTCTAAGCCAAGTTGGGAAGGGGCAAGGACTGAAATAAATGAGCCGCCACCTTTATGCCCATGGCTCAAATGATGTGTAACATAAGAGGTATTCCTATTTTGAGGAAAATGAAGAACATGGTTCTATAGAAGTTTAAATGCAGCTGAGCTATGGTTTCTTTTCTTGTTGTTGGTTTTTTTACTTTTTTATTAAAATGGAAATGAATGAAAGAGTGAACAAACAAACTAACAAATACTTTCAAATAATGTGATTGAGTATACTTTATGTATTTCCTGTTCTTTGCAAGATTTTTCACCTGTGACTGGAGACTGCCTCCACATTACAAATGGGCTTCCCTTACCTCATGAACCGAGATTGGCCTCAGTAAACCTGACAAGCTCAAGAGCAAGGAAAAGATCTTTGGAAACAGATGGCTCCAAGCCAGACTTTGTCCTTTCAAAGCAACTCAACCCCTAGCTTCTGTAAAAGGCTGGATATCAGCATGCAACTTTTCTGTCCAGGCGGTTGTCATCACTGCTACATAGCAGGCTTTGCACCAGCTTCTTGTCTTACTCTTTGTTTCTCTGAACTCAGCTGGGAAGCAGTCCTCAAATTAGTTCTACAGAACTATGATGGAAGACCAGGAAAGAGGCAAACTAATTCTTATTACCAAAGCAGTACCTTCATTGAAAACCTATTAAATAAAATGTCACCCTTGGTACAAAATGCAAGTGCTTAGAAGAAAAGAACAGGTTTTGAAGGCCATACCATGAAGCAAAGAATGGCACTGATTTTTTTCTAACATATTTTAAATAAAATGGCCACCTCAAAGGCTAACCACTTATATTTGGGGGTCAGGTTCGGATGGTTAAAAGAAGTATGGTAGAAAATAAATAGGCTTTTTAGAGGGATACCAACAGAAATTAGAGAAGCAATTCTGGATCCTTCACTTCACTGGCAAGGATTTTCAAATCTGCTCTTGTTGATATTATTCATTTCCTCTTCTGGCACATCTGGCACGATTTCAATTCTCTATCATTAGAATTATTTTATTTATTATATTGACCACACAGCAATCACTGGCATTTTCTATTATTTTAAAATGACGGTCCATTAATTGTCCTCTAAACTTGACATACAGAGTTTACATGGATAGTTAGTTCAGTCACTCAGTAGTGTACGACTCGGTGACCCCATGAATCGCAGCATGCCAGGCCTCCCTGTCGATCACCAGCTCCCGGAGCTCACTCAGACCATGTCCATCGACTCAGGGATGCCATCCAGCCATCTCATCCTCGGTCGTCCCCTTCTCCTCCTGCCCCCAGTCCCTCCTAGCATCAGAGTCTTTTCCAATGAGTCAACTCTTTGCATGAGGTGGCCAAAGTACTGGTCTTTCAGCTTTAGCATCATTCCTTCCAAAGAAATCCCAGGGCTGATCTCCTTCAGAATGGACTGGTTGGATCTCCTTGCAGTCCAAGGGACTCTCAAGAGTCTTCTCCAGCACCACAGTTCAAAAGCATCAATTCTTCGGCACTCAGCTTTCTTCACAGTCCAACTCTCACATCCATACATGACCACAGGAAAAACCATAGCCTTGACTAGACGGACCTTAGTCAGCAAAGTAATGTCTCTGCTTTTGAATAGAATATCTAGGTTGGTCATAACTTTTCTTCCAAGGAGTAAGCGTCTTTTAATTTCATGGCTGCGGTCACCATCTGCAGTGAGTTTGGACCCCAGAAAAAATAAAGTCTGACACTGTTTCCACTGTTTCCCCATCTATTTCCCATAAAGTGATGGGATCGGATGCCATGATCTTCGTTTTCTGAATGTTGAGCTTTAGGCCAACTTTTTGACTCTCCTCTTTCACTTTCATCAAGAGGCTTTTTAGTTCCTCTTAAGTTTCTGCCAAAAGGGTGGTGTCATCTGCATATCTGAGGTGATTGATACTTCTCCCGGCAATCTTGATTCCAGCTTGTGTTTCTTCCAGTCCAGCGTTTCTCATGATGTATTCTGCATATAAGTTAAATAGCAGGGTGACAATATACAGCCTTGACGTACTCCTTTTCCTATTTGGAACCAGTCTGTTGTTCCATGTCCAGTCCTAACTGTTGCTTCCTGACCTGCATACAGATTTCTCAAGAGGCAGGTCAGGTGGTCTGGTATTCGCATCTCTTTCAGAATTTTCCACAGTTGATTGTGATCCAAATAGTCAAAGGCTTTGGCATAGTCAATAAAGCAGAAATAGATGTTTTTCTGGAACTCACTTGCTTTTTTGATGATCCAGCAGATGTTGGCAGTTTGATCTCTGGTTCCTCTGCCTTTTCTAAAACCTGCTTGAACATCAGGAAGTTCACAGTTCATGTATTGCAGAAGCCTGGCTTGGAGAATTTTGAGCATGACTTTACTAGCATGTGAGATGAGTGCAATTGTGTGGTAGTTTGAGCATGCTTTGGTATTGCCTTTCTTTCGAATTGGAATAAAAACTGACCTTTTCCAGTCCTGTGACCACTGCTGAGTTTTCCAAATATGCTGGCATATTGAGTGCAGCACTTTCACAGCATCATCTTTCAGGATTTGAAATAGTTCCACTGGAATTCCATCACCTCCACTAGCTTTGTTCGTAGTGATGCTTTATAAGGCTCACTTGACTTCACATTCCAGGATGTCTGGCTCTAGATGAGTGATCACACCATCGTGATTATCCGGGCCATGAAGATCTTATTTGTACAGTTCTCCTGTGTATTCTTGCTACCTCTTCTTAATATCTTCTGCTTCTGTTAGGTCCATACCATTTCTGTCCTTTATTGAGCCCATCTTTGCATGAAACGTTCCCTCAGTATCTCTAATTTTCTTGCAGAGATCTCTAATCTTTCCCATTCTGTTCTTTTCCTCTTTTTCTTTGCATTGATCGCTGAAGAAGGCTTTCTTATCTCTTCTTTCTATTCTTTGGAACTCTGCATTCAGATGCTTATATCTTTCCTTTTCTCCTTTGCTCTTTGCCTCTCTTCTTTTCACAGCTATTTGCAAGGCCTCCCCAGAGAGCCATTGTGCTTTTCTGCATTTCTTTTCCATGGGGATGGTCTTGATCCCTGTCTCCTGTACAATGTCATGAACCTCATTTCATAGTTCATCAGGCACTCTATCTATCAGATGTAGGCCCTTAAATCTATTTCTCACTTCCACTGTATAATCATAAGGCATTTGATTTAGGTCATACCGGAATGGTCTAGCGGTTTTCCCTACTTTCTTCAATTTAAGTCTGAATTTGGTAATAAGGAGTTCATGATATGAGCTACAGTCAGCTCCTGGTCTTGTTTTTGTTGACTGTATAGAGCTTCTCCATTTTGGCTGCAAAGAATATAATCACTCTGATTTCGGTGTTGACCATCTCATGATGTCCATGTGTAGGGTCTTCTCTTGTGTTGTTGGAAGAGGGTGTTTGCTATGACCAGTGCATTTTCTTGGCAAAACTCTATTAGTCTTTGCCCTGCTTCATTCCGCATTCCAAGGCCAAATTTGCCTGTTACTCCAGGGGTTTCTTGACTTCCTACTTTTGCATTCCAGTCCCCTATAATGAAAAAGACATCTTTTTTGAGTGTTAGTTCTAAAAGGTCTTGTAGGTCTTCATAGAACCCTTCAACTTCAGCTTCTTCAGCGTTACTTGTTGGGGCATAGACTTGGATTACTGTGATATTGAATGGTTTGCCTTGGAGATGAACAGAGATCATTCTGTTGGTTTTGAGATTGCATCCAAGTACTGCATTTTGGACTCTTCTGTTGACCATGATGGCTACTCCATTTCTTCTGAGGGATTCCTGCCCAAAGTAGTAGATATAATGGTCATCTGAGTTAAATTCACCCATTCCAGTCCTTTTTAGTTCGCTGATTCTTTGTATGTCGATGTTCACTCTTGCCATCTCTTGTTTGACCACTTCCAATTTGCCTTGATTCATGGACCTGACATTCCAGGTTCCTATGCAATATTGCTCTTTACAGCATCGGACCTTGCTTCTATCATCAGTCACATCCACAGCTGGGTTTTGTTTTTGCTTTGGCTCCATCCCTTCATTCTTTCAGAGTTATTTCTCCACTGATCTCCGGTAGCGTGTTTGGCACCTACTGACCTGGGGAGTTCCTCTTTCAGTATGCTATCATTTTGCCTTTTCATACTGTTCATGGGGTTCTCAAGGCAAGAATACTGAAGTGGTTTGCCATTCCCTTCTCCACTGGACCACATTCTGTCAGAACTCTCCACCATGACCCGCCCGTCTTGGGTTGCCCCAAGGGCATGGCTTAGTTTCATTGAGTTAGACAAGGCTGTGATCCTAGTGTGATTAGATTGACTAGTGTCTGTGAGTATGGTTTCAGTGTGTCTGCCCTCTGATGCCCTCTTGCAACACCTACCATCTTACTTGGGTTTTTCTTACCTTGGGCGTGGGGTATCTCTTCATGGCTGCTCCAGCAAAGCGCAGCTGCTACTCCTTACCTTGGACAAAGGGTATCTCCTCACCGCCGCCCTTCCTGACCTTCAACATCGGATATCTCCTCTAGGCCCTCCTGCGCCCATGCAGCCACTGCTCCTAGGACGTGGGGTTGCTCCCCCTGGCCACCGCCTCCGGCCTTGGGTGAGAGGTGGCTCCTCCCGGCCACTGCCCCTGGCCTCGGGCACAGGGTAGCTCCTCTTGCCTGTTCCTGTGCCATCACTGCCTGGCACTCTCGCCCGCTGCCCCTGACTTTAGACGTTCAGTAACTCCTCTTGGCTGCCGCCTTTCGGGCATGGGGTCCTCCCGGCTTCTGCCCATGACCTTGGACGAGGGGTAGCCCCTTTCCGCTGTGCTTAGTGTGCCGGTTGCAGCCACCCACTATAACTATTTGTTTAATCTAATTGCTCTGCTTTATGAGGGAAAACGGAAACAGAGTTTTTGGTGCCAAGATGTTGAAGAATTGCAGACATCTCACATGCTAGTAAAGTCATGCTCAAAATTCTCCAAGCCAGGCTTCAGCAATATGTGAACCGTTAACTTCCTGATGTTCAAGCAGGTTTTAGAAAAGGCAGAGGAACCAGAGATCAAATTGCCAACATCTGCTGGATCATCAAAAAAGCAAGAGAGTTCCAGAAAAACATCTATTTCTGCTTTATTGACTATGCCAAAGCCTTTGACTATTTGGATCACAATCAACTGTGGAAAATTCTGAAAGAGATGCGAATACCAGACCACCTGACCTGCCTCTTGAGAAATCTGTATGCAGGTCAGGAAGCAACAGTTAGGACTGGACATGGAACAACAGACTGGTTCCAAATAGGAAAAGGAGTACGTCAAGGCTGTATATTGTCACCCTGCTATTTAACTTATATGCAGAGTACATCATGAGAAACGCTGGACTGGAAGAAACACAAGCTGGAATCAAGATTGCCGGGAGAAGTATCAATCACCTCAGATATGCAGATGACACCACCCTTTTGGCAGAAACTTAAGAGGAACTAAAAAGCCTCTTGATGAAAGTGAAAGAGGAGAGTCAAAAAGTTGGCCTAAAGCTCAACATTCAGAAAACGAAGATCATGGCATCCGATCCCATCACTTTATGGGAAATAGATGGGGAAACAGTGGAAACAGTGTCAGACTTTATTTTTTCTGGGGTCCAAACTCACTGCAGATGGTGACCACAGCCATGAAATTAAAAGACGCTTACTCCTTGGAAGAAAAGTTATGACCAGCCTAGATAGCATATTCAAAAGCAGAGACATTACTTTGCTGACTAAGGTCCGTCTAGTCAAGGCTATGGTTTTTCCTGTGGTCATGTATAGATGTGAGAGTTGGACTGTGAAGAAGGCAGAGGGCCGAAGAATTGATGCTTTTGAACTGTGGTGTTGGAGAAGACTCTTGAGAGTCCTTTGGACTGCAAGGAGATCCAACCAGTCCATTCTGAAGGAGATCAGCCCTGGGATTTCTTTGGAAGGAATGATGCTGAAGCTGAAACCCCAGTACTTTGGCCACCTCATGCGAAGAATTGACTTATTGGAAAAGACTCTGATGCTGGGAGGGCTTGGGAGCAGAAGGAGAAGGGGACGACCGAGGATGAGATGGCTGGATGGCATCACTGACTCTATGGATGAGAGTCTGAGTGAACTCCGAGAGTTGGTGATGGACAGGGGGGCCTGGCATGCTGTGATTCACTGGGTCACAAAGAGTCGGACACGACTGAGCGACTGAACTGAACTGTTGAAGAAAGCCCCACATCACTTGGAACCTTAGCATTGCTTAAGGAAAGGTATTTTATGTCATAAGAATTGGAGACTTACATAGAAAAATGAGTGTTTCTAGGACAAACTGATAATGAAAGTCACATTTGCTTCTTGCATCTCTCTTGTCAATGCCTGTGATGGTGATCAGGGTGAGAGTTACTGTAAGATTCAAATCTGTTGTAATCAGAGAAAAGATGTATAACTTATAAGGCTCATCAAATGTCCTTCCTTGAGCTGATTTTAGAGCTATCAAAAGCCATAACCCCATGATTCTAGGAGGTATGATGGCATTTACAAAATTCTCTTATAATTTGGACATACTAACTACAATCTCTACCCTCTGCTTTCATGGGACTTGACGGGACTACAGATGGTAAAAGAAGTGAGATCAGGCAGTGACCTGGTAGACTTAAATCACTAATATCACATTACTATACATAGTGGGGGAGCACAGATTCAATGACGATCTAAAATAGATGGACGCATACCTTCTAAAATTAAATGCTGTGGGGATACATATACACAGAGCATACTGTTCCTGCCTTCAAGAAGTTTAGCTACAAGAAGCATATTGTGATATTGCATTATTTCTTCTACAATTCTATGGATAATCACCTCCCTTCTTGGTAAGAACTTAACTTGAATGCATCATTTGCACATACTGTCTGTAGGAATTCAGCCCAAGAATGAAGGCAAAGAGTTCATCTGATTCCCTATGGCTTGTCTGTTCTGAATTTGTTTCACAGGTCATCAAAAGCTTATACATTTGAAAACACATACACACACACAAAAACACATTCTTACCTGTGCACAGGTAAGAATTCTAAAGGAAACGGATCAGCTGAATATTTGGATTCTCTACTTTCAGCATATTTTATTTGAAATATGAAATTGTAATTAAAGACAGATTTCACCAGATATAAATTTGAGATTTAATTTATTATTTTAGCAAAATTGAATAAACCATACTGAATATTTTTTTTTGCCTCAGTTAGCTTTATGTTCTGATAAAATTTGCCAAAGAAGTCCCACTGACCTTTGCTATATACATACAAATTCACTAAGATGTTCTGATGATCAGTGTTTGTGTTTTATTACATAACTAGTCAAGTTATGCTTCATGAATCTCATAATTAACAAAATGTGTATATCTTTTAATTAATATAAATATGTACATTTTTACATTTCAGCTGACACATTCTTACTGACAACCCCTCTATTACTCTCTCACTCTTCCTCTCAATACTTCAAAGAGATTGGGTTGAGTGTTTACTCTCTGGGCACCCAGATTGCTATGTATATATTACTATATACAATTAATCTGATTACCCTTTAATCATTTTCCCTCTCATTTTGTTCATCCAAGTTCTATAAGGATAGAGGCTTTGTTTCATTGTTCTTATTATCCCTCAGGTTTAGCATACAATTTGTCACAGGATAAGTATTCAATAAATATTCACTGAATAATTAAATGATACCTCCCCTTGAAAAGATCAAAATTTATTAGGGCTGGAATATATGCATGTAACTAACTGTAATGCAAAGCAAAATAATATGACAAAAGAGTTATTAATACTACATAGATGTATTTGCTCTATTTATAGAAGATCAAATTATTTTTGCAAATATATTATAATCACTAAATAAAATATTTCCTTGCAGAATTTCATATAGATAATTGCACAGCACTTTTTCCCTAAGTGCGCTATTTCCCTGATATTCATTTTTTCCCTTAGAAAATAAACAATGTTCAAATTTTTAAATATTAACTTTCTATATTATGATAATTTCTTGCATAATTATAATGAACCTAAAGAAATTGAAGAGTTGTCTTTTCTTTATTTTTTTTTTAATCTCTTTTTTGAAAAGTTATCTTCTGTTTTGTCTCTGACTTTGGGTATATGTGGGGGAAGAAAGTGTTAAGTAAACTTGACTATAAGTAAAACTGAATTATGTCATTTATTTCCAAAGGAATAAAGAAAATGAAAGAAGGAAAAGGAAAATAAAAAGGAAAGGGGAAAGAAAGGAAGGAAGGAAAGAGAGAAGAATGGAAAAATTTTTTCAGAGTCATGGAAAGTTAACCTCACTGTATAGAATGAGAACCATAGCCAAATATTTGCCAGATATTTGTACGTAAGCTCTTCACAATTATACCTGGCATTTGTTCACTATGAAAAAAAAAATAAATACAAGTGATTAGTGCCAGTCTTTTCTTTTTTCCAGTATTGATTAAAGATTGCTATATTTACAAATCACAGTAGAATCTTCAGAAGCCTTTTTTAAAATCTTGAAAACCTTCCTTATATTTATGTTTCTGTCACAGTGATTACACAATCTCATCTGGTTACTTTTAAACCAGCTAAAAAAGCCAAGTATTTCACTATTCCACAAATATGAGTTTAATCCTGAATTTGTTAGGTTTTAATAAATTGGTTCTGATTTTACAGAAAATAAAAACTTCCTCCTTTTAAAACAAACCAGAAATAAGATTCTTCTCCAAAAGAATGTATCACTTAATTATTTCAACCTACTGGACTCAAGCCTTCTTTCTTAGGAAAAGTAACTGTGTGGGTGGTGAACAACTCATGTGACTGCCATGCCTCAAGTTCCATTTGTCCTTTTGGAAAATTCTTTATAATGGTAACTATTGTCCATGGTCAAAATTTAATTACTTTTTAAAGGAAATAAAACCTTTATTTCTATTTATCATGAAACTTTCAACAACACAAACCAATACCAATTGAAGTTCTAAACAAGTGAAATATAAAAATAGTACTTATATTTTCAAGGATATACATACATATTCTAGTGGGGGGCTGATTTTTTTTAAGAATTGGTAATTTGAGAGAACTTTCTGCTGAGTGATAGTTAGGAGGTTTGGCTTCCATCTTGACTTCAATAATTACTAGTTATGGGACCTCAGTAAAGGGACTTAACTATTTTTAAACCTTAGTATCTTCATCTATGGGTTTCCCAGGTAGTGCTAGCAGTAAAGAACCTACCTGCCAATGCAGGAGACATTAGAGATGCAGGTTTGATGCCTAGGTTGGCAAGATCTCTTGGAGGAGGGAATGGTAACCCACTCCAGTATTCTGGCCTGGAGAACCCCATGGACAGAAGAGCCTGGCAAGCTACAGTACATAGGGTCACAAAGAGACACAAGACTGAAATAACTTGGCACACACAGCATTTTCATCTATGAAAAAGGCATGATAGTACAATTGCTTCATAAGGGAAAATACCATTAAAATGTAAAAATATTTAGACTCATTGCTACATGATTGCCTAACAAGCATTCAATAAAACAGCAGTAATTTTTATCAAGAGCCAACTCATTGGAAAAGACCTGGAAGAAAGATTGAAGGCAAAAGGAGAAGAGGGCAGCAGAGGATGAGATGGTTAGACAGCATCACTGACTCAATGGACATGAATTTGAGCAAACTCCAGAAGTCAGTGAAGGACAGGGAAGCCTGGAGTGGTACAGTCATAGGGTCACAAAGGGTCAGACATGACTTAGCAAGTGAACAACAACAAGTTTTATCAACATTATTATTATTATTTCCAATTGATGGCTTCATATTTGAATGCTATGGGCTTCCCTGGTGGCTTAGATGGTAAAGAATCTGACTCTAATGCAGGAGACCTGGGTTTGATCCCTGGGTCTGGCAGGTCCCCTGGAGAAGGAAATAGCAACCTGCTCCAGTATTCTTGCCTGGGAAATCCCATGGACAGAGGAGCCTAATAGGCTATAGTTCATGGGGTCACAAAGAGTTGGATATGACTGAGCAACTAATGCTACTTTCTTGCCTTTATATATACATACATATTATCATGTAAGTTCCAGTTATGTATTCCTGTCTCAGGGTGGTTTCCTAAAAGTAGACCCTAGGGCAAGAATTTCAGTGTAAGGAGTTTATTTGGGTGGTGATTTCAGGGAGCCTCAGTAGGAGCAAGGGAAACTAAGAAAATAACAACTTCACAGGAAAATTTTAAAGGGGAGAAAGAGGAGGCATCTTGAAAATATTAACCAAAGCACATATGATCTTTCATTTGTAAACCCTGAGACAGTCTTCAAGTTCCTTAGCATATATTTACAAGATCCTGTCTATGGTTTTAAGCTGCAGCTAAGTAGACTAACCAAATGACTGAGAGGAACAAGTTTATCTCTTCTTCAGAGATACTATTCTAGATTAGATCTCTGCTTAAAACCTTACTCAAGAGTGCATCCCTGGTGGCTCAGCGGTAAAGAATTCACCTGCCGATGTGCTGGACCTGTGTTCTAGTCTCTAGTCTGGCAATATCCCACAAGGCATGGAACAACTAAGCCCGTGCACCATTAACTATTGAGCCTGTGCTCTAGAGCCTGGGTGCCACAACTGCTGAGACCACGCACCACAACTACTGAAGCTCCTGTGCCTAGAGCCTGTGCTCCACGGGAAGGGAAATCTTTGCAATGAGAAGTCTATGCAGTGCAACTAAAGAGCAGCCCCCACTCACCACAACTGGAGAGAGCCTGTATGCAGTAACAAAGATCCACCACAACCATAAATAAATAAAAACGATTATTTCAAAAGAAAAAAGAAAACATACCTAAGGAGCAGTGTCTCAGAAAACAATTTAACAATTGCATCTACGTGAACCGTGAACTTCCTGATGTTCAAACTGGTTTTAGAAAAGGCAGAGGAACCAGAGATCAAATTGCCAACATCCACTGGATCATGGAAAAAGCAAGAGAGTTCCAGAAAAACATCTATTTCTGCTTGATTGACTATGCCAAAGCCTTTGACTGTGTGGATCACAATAAACTGTGGAAAATTCTGAAAGAGGTGTGCCGGGAGCCAGCGTGAAGAACTCCGCCCGTGGCAAAGGTCATGAGGAAGGAAGCTTGGCATACGCAAAGGTGGGATCGAGCCTCAGGAGACCCCCTGTTCCCGAGCATCTACCCCCCAAAACCAGAGTCTGCCTGCTTTGCTGTTATCCTTTCCACCTGCTCTTCTGACATTAACAGGGGGCTGTCCCCCCACCACCTTTTTCTGGAAAAAGTTAATTTAGAGCTTTCAGATAACAAGTCTCCTGGGCATAATAAGAGTGTTTCAATCCAAAAACCCCTCTGATGGCTTTCTAGCTTGCCTGCCAGACTCTTACAGCTGTGCATGTGATTGTTTGCGGCCTCCCGACCGCGAGAAGCACAGAAAGCTTAAAACATCCTAGGAACGTAGAGGCTTCTGAGGAGTCAAAATCATTAGACTAGGACTGATTAAGGGTTTCATTTGTTGAGCCAATACTTGCTGCCAAGTTTTCATATTTTTTATGTGTAGATATAGTTGGTATACAGAAAAAACAGGTAGTAGCCCTGGTATTAGCAAATTTAGATCTTTGAGTTAAGTACTTTCTTTGTTATAACCCACTGCACCTTTGTTCTATAGGAATGTAACTTTATTTAGTACTTTGAGGGTGATGCAGATTAAAGAAAAAACACTTCAAGGGAAAAAGGGTTTCCTGGTTGATAAACATTTATCTAGGAAGAGAGCCATAAAAAAAAAATGTTAACAGGCCTCTTGGCCAGAAGATAATGTAAACCACCTGAGACCTTTTGTATACGGGAAGGTATGCAAGAGGAAAGCCTGGTCTCAATAGGGGTCAGGACTGCTGCCCCTGTATAACTCTGCATATTCCAACTTGGGGTATATAAGCTGCTTTTGAAAATAAAGTTGTGGGTCTGGCACCGATGTTTGACTCACCCATGTCATTCTTTTCTCCCTTTTCTGGCTGAATTCCCATCTGGAATGTGGAGGCTCACTGTGTCTACTTATTTGCCCTGGCTTGTAAGACCCACGCGAGAGGGAGCCCAAGGCGGGGCACCCTCCGCTATTCAAGTGGGCGCCTATGGCCTATGTAGACATTGCAAGTTCCTTGTCTTGGAACTTTATTGGTTTTCCACGTAAACCAAATTATTCAGCCTCTTTTCTCCACTAATTTTCCTACTACACTATTCTTTCCTAATCTCTCTTTATACTTCTAAATAAATAACTTTTTCCATCGCCGGCTCCATCCCTGTTTCGAATTCCCTGAATCCACCCGGGCTGGACCCCGGCAGAGGTGGGAATACTAGACCACCTGACCTGCCTCTTGAGAAATCTGTATGCAGGTCAGGAAGCAACAGTTAGAACTGGACATGGAACAACAGACTGGTTTCAAATAGGAAAAGGAGTACGTCAAGGTTGTCTATTGTCACCCTGCTTATTTAACTTATATGCAGAGTACATCATGAGAAACGCTGGACTGGAAGAAACACAAGCTGGAATGAAGATTGCCAGGAGAAATATCTATCACCTCAGATATGTAGATGACACCACCCTTATGGCAGAAAGGGAAGAGGAACTAAAAAGCCTCTTGATGAAAGTGAAAGAGGAGTCAAAAGTTGGCCTAAAGCTCAACATTCAGAAAATGAAGATCATGGCATCCGATTCCATCACTTCATGGGAAATAGGTGGGGAAACAGTGGAAACAGTGTCAGACTTTATTTTGAGGGGCTCCAAAATCACTGCAGATGGTGACTGCAGCCATGAAATTAAAAGACGCTTACTCCTTGGAAGAAAATTTATGACCAACCTGGATAGCATATTCAAAAGCAGAGACATTACTTTGCCAACTAAGGTCCCTCTAGTCAAGGCTATGGTTTTTCCTGTGGTCATGTATGGATGTGAGAGTTGGACTGTGAAGAAGGCTGAGTGCCAAAGAATTGGTGCTTTTGAACTGTGGTGTTGGAGAAGACTCTTGAGAGTCCCTTGGACTGCAAGGAGATCCAACCAGTCCATTCTGAAGGAGATCAGCCCTGGGATTTCTTTGGAAGGAATGATGCTGAAGCTGAAACTCCAGTACTTTGGCCACCTCATGCAAAGAGTTGACTCATTGGAAAAGACTTTGATGCTGGGAGGGATTGGGGGCAGGAGGAGAAGAGGACGACAGAGGATGAGATGGCTGGATGGCATCACTGACTCAATGGACGTGAGTCTGAGTGAACTCCGGGAGTTGGTGATGGACAGGGAGGCCTGGTGTGCTGTGATTCATGGGGTCACAAAGAGTTAGACATGACTGAGCCACTGAACTGAACTGAACTGAACTGAATCACACATGTGTCACAATTTCCATTCTTGTTTAATCATTGTTTAGTATACAGGAAACATTAGGATGCTCTTACTGAAAGGCTGTTTAAATATGGAAGCACATGTACACCCACGGCTGATTCATGTCAATGTATGGCAAAAACCACTACAATATTGTAAAGTAATTAGCCTCCAATTAAAATAAATATTTAAAAAAAATATGGAAGCTGATCCTCATAACCAACTACTTGTCACACTAAAGCTTAAGAAACATGTCACTCTTGCGCTCTCTTATTCATATGCAAAATATGTTTTTACTGTCATAATTATCACCTTCCTTATTGGAAAACCTGTAACCCTGCGAATAGCAAACTGTATCAATTTTGTCAGTTTTCTATAAATTTAATAATAATAATTATTATTAAAATGGGTGGTTCAACTTTGAAAATAGCTGATGATAATAAATAGGGATGCCATTTACATGCCAAAAATGCAAAAGGAGAAAGTATACAATAAAAAGGCTATAATCATGATATCTTTGTTGAACCAGCCCATAATTTCCACTGTCAAAATTCTATATCCATGCAGTTCATGATAAGACGCACTTGGTTAAGTTGTATGTGTTAAAAAAAAACAACCCTCCTCAGAGAAAACTCTAGCATAACTTAGTGAATTGGCACAGATCTGAAATGATGGAGTTCAAATTATTTCTTCTGTTTAAGGGAGTAGCTCTGAGGCTAAACTGTGAGATAGTGCTTTTGTAATGTTGATAGCTTTCTCTTTAAAAAAAATCTGAAAGAATTTCATAACTCCAGAAATTTATAACACCTTTGAATCTGGAAACATGGATTTTATTTTTGGTCCCACCATCAATTTAGTAACAGCAGTCTAGACACATGTTTCCTCTCTCTTATCTATCCTATTTTAGAGTTTTTGGTAAAAGCAAAGTATAGGTAAACCTACTCATCAATCTCATTTTTAATAAATACAAATTCAATAACTAAGTTAACTTTCACATTGAAGTATATTGAATGAATACTGAAGTAATGTCCACCTAAACAATTTTTTTCAGGCTTACTGGTTTATGATTTTTAAAACTGACACAAACAGGCTATGGCTTGGCATTACTGTTTTCTGTGTGGAACTTTTCACTCACTACTATTTATACTTGTGCTGTGCTGTGCTTAGTCGCTCAGCTGCATCTGACTCTTTGCGATCCCATGGATTGCAGCCTCCTGCCAAGCTCCTCTGTCCATGGGGATTCTCCAGGCAAGAATACTGGAGTGGGTTGCCATACCCTCCTCCAGGGGATCTTCCCAACCCAGGGATCAAACCCAGATCTCCTGCATTACAGGCATATTCTTTACCATCTGAGCCACCAGGGAAGCCCAAGAATACTGGAGTGGGTAGCTGATCCATTCTCCAGTGGATCTTCCTGACCCAGGAATTGAACTGGGGTCTCCTGCACTGCAGGTGGATTCTTTACCAGCTGAGAGGTATACCAGGGAAGTCCACCATTCACCCTTAGGTTTCTGCTATTATTTATTCACTAAATATTTTAGCATATGCGATGGGTTTCCCTGGTGGCTCAGCAGTAAAGAATCTGCTTGCCAATGCAGGAAACAAGATGTAGGTTCGATCCCTGGGTCAGGAAGATCCCCTAGAGAATGGATAGGCTACCCACTCCAGTATTCTTGCCTGAGAAATCCCATGGACAGAGGAGCCTGGTGGGGTAATGTCCATAGGGTTGCAAAAGAGTCCAACATGACTTAGCAACTAAACAACAATAGTACACTAGGTACAGCTACAGCTGCTAGGAATACAGGAGTGAAAAAAAATCTGCACAGTAAAAGTAAACAAAACCATTCCTCCCAGAGCTTATACACTGGTTCAACCCTCCAAGATTCCAGTAAGTTCCAAGTTAGTGTTAAATCAATTTCATCAAGAATAGTAAATTCTTTGACTTTCAGATGACAAAGAATAAACTTGAGTATTTTGGAAAGAAAGGTAATTTATAAAGTGAAGATACCACGTTTCTTGATTATGCTGCTTGTATTGAAAATCCAGGAGGATCATATTTAACCTCATGTTGCAGGTAACTCAAAAATTAGTACACATACAAAAATCATCCACTCTTTCATTATCAATATTTCTTTACTCTTTCCCCTTATCATATAAATATGCTCAGATTTTTCCAATATTTTTAAAAATAAAACTCACCATGGTTTGCCTCCCTTTCAATCTACTTCTTCTCTTTTAAGCATATTTGGAAAAGAAACTTCCCACTTATTTTCAGTCCTCACCTCTTACAGCTCTTCCCGTAACCCTCCCTAGTTCATAATTCCTGATGTAAAAGCAAGTATAATTTTAATTTTATCTCCCATGGGTAACTAAAATTAATTCAGGGCATATTCCCCTGCTTGTGGAGAAAACCCAGACCAATCCCGAGGCTTCTCTGCTTCAGTCAGTCAGTGGATCATTTCAGTCTCTCAGTCATTTCTGACTCTTTGAGACCCCATGGACTGCAGCATGCCACCCTTTCCCGTCCATCACCAACTCCAGGAGCCTACTCAAACTCACAGCCATCGCGCTAGTTATGCCATCCAACCATCTCATTCTCTGTCATCCCCTTCTCCTCCCACCTTCAATCTTTCCCAGCATCAGGGTCTTTTCAAATGAGTCTGTTGTTCACATCAGATGGTCAATGTATTGGAGTTTCAGCTTCAGCATCAGTCGTTTCAGTGAACATTCAGGACTGATTTCCCTTAAGATGGACAGGTTGGATCTCCTTACAGTCCAAGAGAGTCTCAAGAGTCTTCTCCAACACCACAATTCAAAAGCATCAATTCTTCAGCACTCAGCTTTCTGTGTGGTCCAGCTTTCACATCCATACATGACTACTGGATAAACTAGCTTTGACTAGACAGACCTTTGTTGGCAAACTAATGTTTCTGCTTTTTAATACGCTGTCTAGGTTGGTTATAGCTTTTCTTCCAAGGAGCAAGTGTTTTTTAATTTCATGGCTGCAGTCACCATCTGCAGTGATTTTGGAGCCCCCCAGAATAGTCCGTCACCATTTCTATTGTTTCCCCATCTATTTGCCATGAAGTGATGGGATCAGACGCCATGATCTTAGGTTTATGAATATTGAGTGTTAAGGCAACTTTTTCACTCTCCTCTTTCACTTTCATCAAGAGACTCTTTAGTTCCTCTTCACTTTCTGCCATAAGGGTGGTATCATCTGCATATCTGAGGTTATTGATATTTCTCCCTGCAATCTTGATTCCAGCTTGTGCTTCATCCAGCCCAGCATTTCACATGATGTTCTCTGCATATAAGTTAAATAAGCAGGATGACAATATACAGCCTTGACATACTCCTTTCCCAATTTGGAACCAGCCTCTTGTTTCATGTCCAGTTCTAACTGTTGCTTCTTGACCTGCATACAGAGTTCTCAGGAGACAGGTCAGGTGGTCTGGTATTCTCATCTCCTGAAGAATTTTCCACAGTTTATTGTGATCCACACAGTCAAAGTCTCTGTCATAGTTAATTAAGCAAAAGTAGATGTTTTCCTGGAACTTTCTTGCTTTTTCAATGATCAATGGATGTTGGCAATTTGATCTCTGGTTCCTCTGGTGCCTTTTTGATCTCTGGTGCCTTTTCTAAATCCAGCTTGAACATCTGGAAGTTCACAGTTCATGTACTGTTGAAGCCTGGTTTGGAGAATTTTGAGCATTAGTTTGTAGTTTGTGAGATGAGTGCAATTGTGCAGTAGTTTGAACATTCTTTGGCATTGCCTTTCTTTGGGATTGGAATGAAAACAGATCTTTTTCAGTCCTGTGGCCACAGCAGTTTTCCAGATTTTCTGGCACATTGAGTGCAGGACTTTCACAGCATTATGTTTTAGGATTTGAAATAGCTCAGCTGGAATTCCATCACCTCCACTAGTTGTGTTCGTAGTGATGCTTCTTAAGGTCCACTTGACTTCGCATTCCAGGATGTCTGGCTCTAGGTGAATGATTACACCATTGTGGTTATCTGGGTCATGAAGATCTTTTTTGTATAGTTCTGTGTATTCCTGCCACCTCTTCTTAATATCTTCTGCTTCTGTGAGGTCCATGCCATTTCTCTCCTTTATTGTGCTCAGTTTTGCATGAAATGCCAATATCTGCTTCATATTAAGTAATAGATGGCCCTGCTGTCGGTTTATGTCTCATATTGTCTGTTAGTTAATCAGTTGTGTCCAACTATTTGCTCACCAGGCTCCTCTGTACATGGGCTTCTCCAAGCAAAAATACTGGAGTGGGTTGCCATGTTCTTCTCCAGGGAATCTTTCTGACCCAGGGATTGAACCTAGGTTTCCTGCATTGCAGGCAGAATCTTTACTCAATTCAATAATTAGAATGTCTTTACCAAGATATTAATCAAAACTCCAAATTTGATTATAGCATAAAACATTCCCTCCCCTAGCTAGGGCCTCCTTCAGGCCCTCTTCTTACCTGTTTTGTGCATGAATGGAAGGAGGGAGGAGTTGATAGGAAAGAGGAAAGAAGATGACAAGACAAGTTTTAAACAAAACTGCAGAAGATCAACTTTAGGAAAATTATAAATGTTTAAAATACACCCAGATATTTCCTTGGAGATCATGTCCCTGGCCCCTCCAAAATTTAAATTGGTTGTCCCTGTTATTCCCTCTTATATCAATATAATCCAGTTCTTCTTCACATTAATTATCACAATTTATAAGATTACATGTTTTAATTACTTGGTATATGGTTGTTTTTTTTTTTTCATGTCTGTTTTTCTCACCCAAATTGATTTGATGTCAAGGCATGTCCACTGTGTTTCCCACTGTTTATTCAGGGCCCAGCACAGTGTATAGCATAATCATAACTGTTCAGTATATATTAATTGAATATGTGAAGACACAAAGCAACATGGGTATAATTCATTTTTTAGAGGAATTAGAATTCTGCTTAGAAACTGTCAGTACCTCCACATCATCCGAGTAGACAGCAGTCATTACACTACTAACATCAAGTTCTACAATCCCAACTTTGTTCTCAGTTTTAGTATTACCCACAGAACACTAAAACGCTTATTATTCATTTGAATTTTGAATTCCCTTTTTATTATTCAAACTTCCTTCCTTTTCTGCTGTGTTAATCATAATACACATACTTTACCTGCCACATGTCTCAAATCAGTTTTCAGAAGGAGGCAGGAAGGAAAAGCTGAGAAAGGAAAAGAAGAGAATGGATTATTACTGATTATAGCGAAAGTATGAAACTGCACCATTCTTAAAGGTTGAGAATGGCTCACCAAGAGAGTTGCCATGAATCTAAATGTTAGTCATAAACCTAATAAAAGATATTTGTTTAATGTTTTACAATATATAACGTACTTTCATCATATATATCCTCACACCTATAGTTCACAACAGTCCCCAGGGACAGTTAGCACATGGATTTCAGTACAAAATTCAAATACGGATCAATTTAGGCTCAGAGAAATTGCATGACTTGTTCAAGTTCTCACAGCTATTAGGTTGGTCAAGCTATGACTCAGATATAGGTCAGCTTTGCCAAGTTCACTATTCTTTATAAAATACCACTGCACTTCCTTGGAAAGTGAAATTTCTGTGTGTAATTGGAAAAACAGAACCAAAGGATGGAGCTTTAATTAGGATTTCTTTTAGGAGCACAAGTAGTAGGACTTCTTTATCACATTAAATGCCAAGAGGAGCGGATTTACCTATACCCATGCCTTTGAGCTTATTCAGTACATTGAGATACCCAAACAAATTCTGCCAGGCATTTCTGAAATAAAGTGATGAAGTTTTTTAATTCTGCATTTTATCAGACACAGATACAATATTTCATATAGTGCTTGTCAAGAGAGGATGTCTAAAGCAGACTATTATTTAATTACAATGAAAACTGAAGTAAACAACTGAGTGATTTCTGAAGATCTAACCACTGAATACCACACCCTTGGCAACTCTCCTAAGACTCACAAGAAGACAATAGGGTAGATTGTGTGAAGAGAATATTAAAAATAAGCATTAAATTCTGTGCCAAGACACAGCAAAAGATAGAATCTTGATGAAAACTAATGAATAAAAGTGCCTAAACTTATTTAAGGGATACTTCTTTGTTTATTTTTTCACTTTTTGGTTGTCTTAACCAACATGCTCCTGTGTTATATGATTACCATGTGAAATGTACAGTTCTAAACAGAAAAGAGCTTTCAATTAAGTCCATGAAATATTTTTTAAAAGCATAAACTTGAAGTCAAATAAATGTGAATTTGAATCCCACCTGCTAGTTATTACTATTATTACTAGTTATTACTGTTATCTATGAGAATGAAGCAGACTACTTATACTTTTTGATAACAGGACATAAAGGACTATTGTCAGGATTAAACAAGATGTCATATTCATCCATCCATTGCTTCATTCAGAAACTGCTAAGCACCAGGCACTGTACAAAGCACTCAAGATACAGTAGTGAACAAAACAAAAAGTCTAGTAGGCCTGAAATAAGAAAGTGCATACCATAATGCATGAAACATAACTGGTACATAAGAAACGCTGACTTTCTATTGTAGTTCCTTACGTCACACCACCAAAATCCGTGGTTCTTTGTTAACAGTAATTGCATGAATTAAACCAGCAATACTTAAACAGTACTGGCAGCAGCTACTCTGAAAATAGAATAAAGGGTCTATTAAAAATAATAGTGGACAAAGTGTGTTTAAGATGAGTCCTACTCAGCCAAGTAACTGCTTGTTCCTTATATTTGCTGAATGGAAAACAAGAAATCAAGACAAAACAAAACAAATAAGAAAAAGCCCTGGATATATGTATATGTATAACTGGTTCACTTTCCTTTACAGTTGAAGCTAACACAACATTGTAAATCAACTACATGCTGCGTGTGCTAAGTGGCTTCAGTCGTGTCCGACTCTGTGCAACCCTATGGACTGTAGCCCTCCAGGCTCTTCTGTCCATGGGATTCTCCAGGCAAGAATACTGGAGTGTGTTCCCATGCCCTTCTCCAGAGAATCTTCCCCACTCAGGGATCGAACCCATGTCTTTTATGTCTCCTGCACTGGCAGGCAGGTTCTTTACCACTAGTGCCACCTGGGAAGCTTAAATCAACTATACATCAAAATAAATTTTTAAAACATTAAGAAATGCCGCACAGAATGACTAGATCAATCACCCAGGCGTGAGCAGCTTGGTCATCTACATGAACTAAGGGACCACACTTGAAGAGAATAAAGGTTAGTCCATAACTGTCATAATTTCATCCATTTATACTTTTATGTGAATATGAATCAGGCTATTTCCAGGAGTCAGTTACTCAATGTTCTTATCCACACGTTGCTGAGGGAAGGAAAGAAAAACAAAAGAGAAGTCGCTATAGCTGTTATAAAGAAGGAAGAGTCAGATTGGCAGCTACTTGAAGACATAAAAAAAAAGACAAAGGAAAAATCACATAAAATTCGAGAATCTTGAGTCTTTTGTCTATGGATGGGTTTATTTTTACACTCTTACAGGGAAATTCAGAGGCAAGGAAAAGGACTCTGGTAACCTTAGCATTGAATGAGTGGTCGCATCAAGCATCACTGAAAAAAACAAGGAAATCTTCAAGTTGCACTGCAAAAATGTGAAAACAAAAGGAAAATTTCTGCCATTAACATAAAGCCAGCAATCAAAGCATGAGGAACAAAATCTGTGGTGTGTGGGTTACTTCCATTACCCGAATTAAATATGATGGGCCCAGTAGTCCTCATAAAGACTGATTTCAATTGTTGCAATTGACTTGATACACACTGAGTTATTAAACATTTGAAATGTCTCAAAACTTACATCAATATTATTTTGGCTGATATGATTGTATACTCCTGATGTAAACCCAGAAAGTAAGTAAAAGGAAGATGTGGGATTAAGGAAATAGTATAGAATAAGGAAAGAGGTAATTAGAATATGCAGGATGATGGGGAAACATCCCAGGATGGAAGTTTGGTAGCAAAGAGTACCATTCACCTGTTTTGAGCTGGAGGATAGAGGCTCCGAGAGAGATATATCTAAGAAGAAAGCATTGTTAAAATACCTGATCTGTTTATTAACTTGAATGAGCTGGGGAGGGCATGTAGCAAGAGATACAAGGGAAAGTAAACAATCTGAAATAATGATTAAATCCACAGAAAATAAAAGTTTAAACAATATGAAAATATATTTTTAAAAATTAAAATCAGAAATAAAAGATAAAAGCACTTTAAAGACTTTATCACTATTGCTGTAGAGCTTATCAGGGTAAAGTCAAAAATGTAAATCTAACATAACCTGGTGAGTGAAGCATTTAAAAATGAGATGATAAAAACACCGTTGTTTGAAGTGTTCTCACACTTTCCTGAGATGCTTCTTTACCGAATTTTAAGCAACGCTATTAGATCATGAAAGTCTACAATGTAAGTCGACTGTCTAGCCCTAAAATAGCACACAGCGATAAGCACACACGGGCATTTTGTGATGCACGGTCTTACTTTAGGATAAATACTGAGAAAGAAAAGAAACCGCATGAGGAAAAGTTTACTGCATTGGAACTAACAAAGAGATTGAGTGTCTCCATTCTAACTTTCGCTTTGTCCACTGTCCCCAAACTATCAGTCCAGTTTAGTCGCTCAGTCGTGTCTGACTCTTTGCGACCCCATGAATCGCAGCACGCCAGGCCTCCCTGTCCATCACCATCTCTCAGAGTTCACTCAGATTCACGTCCATCGAGTCAGTGATGCCATCCAGCCATCTCATCCTCTGTCAGCCCCTTCTCCTCCTGCCCCCAATCCCTCCCAGCATCAGAGTCTTTTCCAATGAGTCAACTCTTTGCATGAGGTGGCCAAAGTACTGGAGTTTCAGCTTTAGCATCATTCCTTCCAAAGAAATCCCAGGGCTGATCTCCTTCAGAATGGACTGGTTGGACCTCCTTGCAGTCCAAGGGACTCTCAAGAGTCTTCTCCAACACCACAGTTCAAAAGCATCGATTCTTCAGTGCTCAGCTTTCTTCACAGTCCAACTCTCACATACATACATGACCACAGGAAAAACCATAGCCTTGACTAGATGGACTTTAGTTGGCAAAGTAATGTCTCTGCTTTTGAATATGCTATCTAGG
Source organism: Ovis canadensis (assembly GCF_042477335.2). Classification (NCBI taxonomy): domain Eukaryota; kingdom Metazoa; phylum Chordata; class Mammalia; order Artiodactyla; family Bovidae; genus Ovis; species Ovis canadensis. The sequence continues at coordinate 130,656,890 of NC_091247.1, read as the reverse complement.
TTGCTCATAACCTTTCTTCCAAACTATAAATGAGTCTAATTCATAATCCGTGTTGTTCTCTCACTCCCTCAAGCCTGGAAAAGCACCAGATCTACCCCACCAGACATTTCTACAAATTTGTACATTCACACACAAATTTGCCCAAAAGAAGACATTTCTGTTATGTATAAATGTAGATGATCTTCCTGAGATGAGATGGAGAGACATGAAAATTCGTAGATATTCTAAAGAGGCCTGCCACCCTCTCATTGTACCAGAAATTGCTTATAAACTATCTGCATATCTTTGACATCAACAGACACTAAAAACTGACTAGTAATGATAGGATTGAACAATTATTCTGCACAACTATATGTAAAAAGAACTTTAAAAACCAATAAAACCTTTTGTTACTATACTCTGTGGTGATAATCAGTAATGTTAACAACTCAGATGTTTTTTTTATAATGAGAGAAAACCACACTCTGTATTCAGAGTGGTAATAATACCCCTAAAACATTTTATTCCACAAGCATATGTATTTATTTTCAATTATCTCTACCATCTCATTGAACAGATCTATAAAATTACAAACGCATGTAAAGTCCAAAAAAAAGTTATAAACTTGGAAAGTTTTAACTGGTTTTACAGCAGTTTGGTACTTTTAAAAATCAATGAGGCCAAATGTCTTAGTCTTTGAAATTTAATTTTTAGTTTCTCACTTTTTAAATAGCTATTCTTAACTGAGACTGTGTTTTTCACGGAAAGATTACAATCACAGACACTGAAGTGGCACAAAGATCATTTCTCAACTTCCATATTTATTAAGGTTACATATGAAGGAAAGTGTTTATATCTGAGATAACATTTTAAAAATAATTTAATAATGTATCTATTCATCCATCTCCCCAACTAATAAAATGATGATGAGAATGCTCCTCTCAAATGGCATTCAAAGGAAAAGTCTGATAATACAATGAAATTCTATAGATCTAGCCTTCATAAAAGTGGAAAATATTCATTCATTCCTAATTTCTTTGTCAAAAGTACTTATTGTCTTTCTTCTCAGCTTACAAAACACGGTGAGTATTTTGAAATTAGTTTCTCTCTTCCAGATCAATGGAATTGTCCCTTCTCCTATCTTTGGCAATCTGGTTGTTCAATCTTTCTTAATAAAAAACAAAAATTATTTGTCTGTGCCTAGTCTTAGTTGTGGCACTAGGGATCTTTGACTGCGGCATGTGGAATCTTTAGTTGTGGCATGTGGGATCTTGTTCCCTGATCAAGAATCCCTCTGTATTGGGGCGTGAAGTCTGAGTCACTGGACCACTAGCGAAGTGCCTCAATCCTTCTTATCTTCTCTCCCTCCGCTCTCCCCCAACTCCCTCTCTCTCTCTCAATCCCACATTTTCTCTTTCTCTGCCTAAATTTTACAAGTCAGTAGCATTTTTATAATCCAAGAACCCTGTTTTGTACTCCAGGATTCTACTTACAACATTTCATAAATGTTTTCTTATTCAATTTGATAGTTTACTGAGCATAATCTTAAAAATCATCTCAATAGGCATACAAAATGTCCCTGTGTTGACAGAGTGCAAATATTCAAATATTTTCTAAATGTTGACTTTTTATTGTTTTGTTTACTGTTTCTGTTTGGCTCTTTTAGATTATTTGACACTAAAGAGAAGACTTGTTTTTATAATTTCTTCTCTTTGATGACTCCTATGCAGGGACTAAACTTTCATCCTTATAACTTCCATCTTTAGAGTGTCCAGCTCAGCCTCTTTGATTACCACCTGACCCTGAGCAATCGCCCCTTAAAGTTTTGAGACTTAAGGCTTTTGTCCTGCTTCCAGATGACCTTGCATCAATGTGGCAACTTCCAGCACAGTTAGCTTCTTAAGGAATAATACAGTGCGACGGGATTTAGGGGACAGTGGGTTGTATATGGGGAGGCCTGGAAGCAGAACAGGAATAAGCCAATAAGCAAAAGATAATCAGCACTAGCACATTTCTTTCTTCAGGGAAAGAAAAGCAAAATAGTGAGAGACAGTTTGAGAAAAATAGTGGTAAGGATAAGGAATCTACTGATGGCAATACAGAGAGACATTTTATTTCTTCCCAATCAAATCTGAATCATATCAATATGCAAAAACATGAATAGGTTACAACATGGCCAGCATTTATTTTTAGTTAGTTAAGTATTAGTTCATTTCTCTGAATGTCTATTTGGCTGTGATGATTTGGATCAATCAGAGAGACAGTTAATCTTTAAGCAATATTGCAGTTCAGTTCAGCCACCACATAAAGATATAATCCTCATCTTTCATGTTTTAGCTCCTTTCATTTAAACCACTATAAATTTTTCTGCAAATTTTCAAAGACAAGTTTCTAAAGGAAATATGCCTTTGGAGATCAATCAATGACAAAATAGAACTTGCTTCAGTAGATTCTCTTTACTGTAGCTACTGCTATATTATCTGTAGATATTTAAAAAGGCAAACAGAGTGACTTTTAAATTCAGCTACTTTAATCATATATTGGAAAACAGGGAAGATTGGTTGAATGTGGCTTAAGGTTCATACTCTTTCACATAATAAAGATTTATTCAGATAGTATAGAAAGACACTTTATTATAAATTACTGATAAGAGTCTTCACTCCTAGGAGAAATGAGGTCTATAGGGAAAGCATCCATGGATAATGAAATGTACCTGAAGCTACCTTCCTCTCATAAGATCGGAGTTGGTCTTTCTGAAACTACTCATTAAACTTCTGACTCCCTTCCCACAGTCCCATAATTCTATTCATCTTTGCTTTTAGATTGGCATAACAAATCTACTTTCTTGGGCAAATCTACTTTTATGGGAAATAACATAATATAGTAAAGCATATATGTAAGACCTGGCTCTAAAATCTATAGGTACCTACACAATCTTGTAAATTGCTTCAACTCTCTGAACATCAGTTCATTGATCTATGAAATGGAGCACTAACGTCTATCAACTAGGGTTGTTATTAGGACTAGATGAAGTAAATTAGCAAATAAGTACTCTATAAATAATCATTCTCTTCCTGTCTCCCTAAGAAAATAAAGTTTGTTTAAGCCAACAAGAAATGTCAGGCAAACTTCTAAAACATGGATGGCTAACTTTATACATAGAGACTCAGTCAGTCAGTATTAGACCATAGAGTACTACAACTACCTACTTCTGCAGTTATAGTATGAAAGTGGACATTACCAATATGTAAACCAATGAGTGTTGCTGTGTTCCAATAAAACTTTATGTATGGAGGCTGAAATTTCAGGTTTATACAAATGTCACGAACATGAACCATTATTATTCTCCACTCTTGAGACCTACAAAAATATGTGGCATGCTTCATATGGCTTTCCACTATATATGGGCTTCCCAGTGGTAAAGAATCCACCTGCCAAGGTCAGAGACACAAGACACATGGGTTTGATCCCTGGGTTGGGGAGATCCCCTGGAGGAGGAAATGGCAACCCACTCCAGTATTCTTGTCTGGAAAAATCCCACAGAAAGAGGAGCCTGGTGGGCTATGGTCCACAGGATCGCAGAGAGGTGGACACGAGTGAGTGACTGACCAACCAACAACCATGTTTCATATGGTCTGTGGATCACAGTTTGTCAATATCTGTTCCAGGGAATCAACAACAAATGAATGAGAAAATTGTTCAGAATCAAAAAAGATCCAGTTAAAGTAAGAATGGTTAAGCCTGTGGCAAAACAGCATTGCTCAGCATCTCCTCTGTACTTCCATGCTTTGGTTTGGATACATCCATTCATTTTTTTTTTTAAATATAAATTTATTTATTTTAATTGGAGGCTAATTACTTTACAATATTGTAGTGGTTTTGCCATACATTGACATGAATCTGCCCCTGGTGTACATGTGTTCCTCATCCTGAACCCCCTACCCACCTCCCCCCCAATACCATCCCTCTGGGTCATCCCAGTGCACCAGCCCCGAGCATCCTATCTCATGCATTAAACCTGGGCTGGCGATTCATTTCACATATGATAATATACATGTTTCAATGCCCTTTTCCAAAATCATCCCACCCTCGCCCTCTCCCACAGAGTCCAAAAGACTGCTCTATACATGTGTGTCTCTTTTGCTGTCTCACATACAGGGTTATCATTACCATCTTTCTAAATTCCATATATATGCATTATTATACTGTATTGGTGTTTTTCTTTCTGGCTTACTTCACTCTGTATAATAGGCTCCTTACCTACCATAGAACTCATGTTCTCTGTTTTCACACTAAGGGAATATTTGTTTGCATGATAACAAAGCCCAATATTCCCATGTATGAGGAGAGATATCCCAGATAAAAAGAACTTAGTTAAGATGGGCCCATTTATTTTTATCCTAAACTCTTCTCTAGCTATACTCAGGAGGCTTTTATATTCAGTTTTAATATGGAAATGGGAAGCTGTTTTAATACTACCTACATCCCTACATTCTGTCTTTTTTTGTTCTATTGCTGCTTTACTTTCAAACCTCTTAGCTTCTCATGAAGATGACAAAGACATTAAAAAAAGGAACAATGCCATGAAATTATTTTGGAAATTTTATCATGAAATTGTACCAAAGAATTTAGAAATACTTAGGAAATTGTTGGACACATTTAAACAAGTTTGTGTTTTACCAAAATTTCCCAGTAAAATAATTTGTGCAGTCAGAAGGTACTAATTTTTATGTGACCTTAGAAATACATGTTTCACATTGTTTTTCCTAAACTTGTAGGATTGCAAAGAGCATGCAAATTTATCTCTTTTTTTATGACCAATAGCACATATTATAATTCAGCTGGCTGGAACACAGAACTATAAAACAGAGTATGTTGTAGCATTTTATTTTTGCTTTTTTGGAGGGAATGATGCTAAAGCTGAAACTCCAGTACTCTTGCCACCTCATGTGAAGAGCTGACTCATTGGAAAAGACTCTGATGCTGGGAGGGATTGAGGGCAGGAGGAGAAAGGGACGACAGAAGATGAGATGGCTGGATGGCATCACCGACTTGATGGACGTGAGTTTGAGTGAACTCCAGGAGCGGGTGATAGACAGGGAGGCCTGGTGTGCTGCGATTCATGGGGTCACAAAGAGTCGGACACGACTGAGCGACTGAACTGAACTGAACTGATGCCTAACTTTACATAACGACAAGTGGTGTAAAAAGACTCCAGTGAACAGGTTACAAGTTGAGGATACTGCTACAAATACAAGCATAGCAAACCAAAGAAAATACGGAGTCAATGCATCTCATACTCCTAGAATAGGTTGTTCATCATTTATAATATAATATTAAAGACAAGGACACCCTAATCCCATCTGTTAGCCAAAGAAGTTGACAAAGAAATTCAAATAACCAAAATAATTTAAACAGTGGATTTATATCCACTATCGTTAATGAAGAAACTTGTTCTACATGAATTTCATGCTTTAAAAAATTGGCTAATGATAACATAAAGCCATCACTTCTAATAATACATTTTAAAATGTGGTTCACTCTTTATTTTGACCTTTTCAAATGTCTGTGCTTTATATCATTTGTATAATAAATTAGTGAAAAATTTTCTGTATATAATTTATAAATAAACTTCCCAAGATACATATATAAGGATGTGTGCAAAAGATTTTTACTAATTGAAGGGGGTGCACAATCAAAAAGTTTATAAAAAAATTTTTGACATAAGGGTGGTATGCTTATTAGATAACCATAAAGCAGTCAGGCTTATATGTGATATTCAAATGTATCACAGTACTGGAAACTTGCAAAGTATTTGGCTTTTGATAAATATAAGAATAATCTATTATCAACAGACATTTGGGGGATATTTTTTAATGCCTGTGGGCTCAGTTGCTCAGTCATGTCTGACTCATTGTGATCCCATGGACTGTAGCCTGCCAGGCTCCTCTAGGAGTGGCAACATAATCAGTCACTAGGGAAATGCAAATTAAAATTACAGAAAGATACCACCACATACCTATAACAATGGTTAATATTAGGAGGAAAAAAAAAAAAAAAACTGACCACACCAAGGGTTGGTGACAATGTAGGGAAACTGGAATTCTCACACACTGTTGGAATATAAAATGGTACAGCTACTTTAGAGAACAACTTGCTGTTGCTGTTCCCTCACTAAGCCGTGTCTGACTCTGCAACTGCAACCCTCCAGGCTTCCCTGCCCTTCACTGTCTCTCCCTCCTCACTCTCTCCTTCACTGTCTTCACTTGTCAAACTCACGTCCATTGAGTCAGTGATGCCATCCAGTCATTTCATCCCCCGTTGCCCTCCTTCTCCTCTTGCCCTCAATCCTTCCCAGCATCAGGGTCTTTTCCAGTGAATCTGCTCTTCTCATCAGGTGGCCAGACTACTGGAGCTTCAGTTTCAGTTTTGGAAGATGGAAAAGTTCAGGAGATTGGTTATACAACAACGTATGTTTAACATTACTGAATTATACACTTAAAATCATTAAGACAGTAAATTTTATGTTGTGCATGTTTTACTACAATTATATACATTATAATTATTCTAAAATATTATTTATTATACATATATTTGTATACCTACATACATTATATATTAAATGTACATCTACCATTAAAAAAAAAACAATACTGGAGTGGGTTGCCATTTCCTACTCCAGGGAATCCTCCTGACCCAGGGATTGAACCCACATCTCTTGCAACTGCTGCATTGGCAGGCAGATTCTTTACCACTGGACCACAGGGAAAGCCATGTCACCATTAATCAGTTTATTGCTTTTCTAGATATGAAGAGATGCAAGAATTGGGCTTATAAAATCTCCTGAAAATATCTATCTGAAGACCTATTCTGCCAGTTTCTCCCAGAGCGTAAAGTGCTCAATTCCTGCCCTCCACCCTTAACTCCTTTCACAGGGTGCTGAAGGTCAGCAGCTGCAGCAGCTCATGATTTAAACCTTGTAGAGGGAGAAGGCAAGTGCCAATTTTTATTTGGCACAGACAGAATACTTACTTGCTGGTTGTGGGTCTGAAACCTCAGGAGCTCACTAAGTGAAATGTGAAACTGGCCCCTGTACAAGGAGGACAAGGAGAGACCAAAGAAACAGTCAGACCTCTCCAGATAGGTAGGTGACAGGTTTAATAAACAAGGGAACTTAATGTGAGGCTTATCGTGGGCACCATAAGATGAATAGCTCTCTGCACCCACTTGCCAGACTCCTAAAAGCTTACATAGAGGCTTTGGTTTCAGTCACTAATACCATAAAGAAAGTTCAACAGCACATTGCTTTCTCAATACTGTGTCATTAAAAACAGCTCTCACTGTGGGCAAAATGTACAATCCAAGGACAGGGAAAGAAGAGGGGAGCCTCCAATTACCTGGGCACAGCTTGTGAGTCAACCCTCCATCTTGTCTTCTTGATGACTTCCTGCAACATTAGTTTTCTCATTTGTTATCTGCTTCTCTCTATAGACTATAATTTCCACAAGGAGATGAACCATATCCCTTTTATTAACTGTGTATCCAAAGCATATTGTACTTTGTCTGGCTCAAGGAAGGCATTCAGTAAACACAACTTGAATAGGTAAATGCATGAATGCGTAAGTGAGTAGTCATTTCCACTCCACGGCCTCTTGCACATCAGTTTTCTTAACTATATCCATAATCAATAAGACTTTAATTTCCTTATTCTTGAACTCAATCCATTATAAAATAAATAAAATTCAAATGTCTTCTGGGAATCATTGCCCTCAGATTTAGACAGAATCTCTTGAAAACAATTCATAGGCAAGACAATACACCGTTCAGACCTGTCCTAAGGTCTGTTGGAGGTTTAGAAGTCTAAAAGGTAGATAGACATTTGCTTTCACAGAGCCCGAATTCTAGCCCCAAGTCCTAGCTGGTTTTACATTGAATATGCAGTAAGTCTAAGCCACACATTTCTGCCTTGTACGAGTGATACTTCTCAGTGGAAATCAAGCACAGCATGCTCTGACCCATGTCACGAGTAAGAAGTGGTAGCATAGCTGGAATAGCAGAACAACCTATACATTGACTTATAGTTGAAGCATTAAACCTGTAGTTTAAGGGGTAAAGAGGCAGAAATGTTTAGGATCCCATCGTGTCCCCAACATCCCTGGAGAAATGGTGAGCATGGGTGTGGGGTTCCACTGCAAATGGTGTGTAATTCATACATTCCATATGAATTCCAAAGGCTTCCTCAACTGATTATTGTGTGCGTGTGTGTGTGTGTGTGTGTGTGTGTGTGTGTGCTTAGTTGTGCCCAACTCTTTGCAACCCCATGGACTATAGCCTGCCAGACTTCTCTGCACATGGTATTTTCCAGGCAAGAATATTGGAGCGGGTTACCATTTCCTGCTCAAGAGGATCTTCCTGATCCAGGAATCAAACCCACGTCTCTGGCGTCTCCTGCACTGGCAGGCAGATTCTTTACCACTGCATCACCTGGGAAGCCCCTCAGCTATTTCTTGGATTACACTAAGTGCAAGAGTAGGTGGTAAAGCAGGAGCCTGTTCTGTGGACAAAACCAGTGGGGTGCGGGGTGCGGGGGGGAGTAAAAAGAAATGAGAACTGTGACTCAGACCCATGTGGATAGGTTGAAACAGGGGAGGCCAGAAATTCTGACCTTGTCTTATTTAGATTTTGGAAGGGTGAATCTTTTTATAAAATTCTTTTTCTTTTATTAAGACTTTATTTTTTAGAACAGTTTCAGTTCGCCACACATGCATAGCCTCTCCCATTATCAACATCCCCCACCAAAAAGGTGTATTTGTTACATTTAATGAATTTACCTTGACACGTCATCATTACCAAAGTCCACAGTTTATGGTTCAGGCTTAGTGTTGTACATTCTATGGGTTTGGAAAAACTGTATAATGGTATGTGGGCTTCACTAGGCCTAAAGAACCCACCTGCCAATGCAGGAGACATGGGTCCGATTCCTGAGTTTGGGAAGATTCTCTGGAGTAGGGCAGGGCAACCCACTCCAGTAGTCTTGACTGGAGAATCCATGGACACAGGAGGCTGGCAGGTTACAATCCATAGGGTCACAAAGAGTCCGACACGACTGTAGCGACAGCACACACACATGTAGTGGCATGTATCCATCATCGTGTGTTGTACAGACTATTTTCACTGTCCTAAAAAAGTCTCTGTGCTCTGCCTATCCATTCCTCGCCTTCTGCACACCTCATAACCACTGATCTTTTTACTGTCTCCGTAGTTTTGTCTTTTTCAAACTGTTTTATAGTTGGAATCATACAGTATGGAGACTTTTCAGATTGGTGTCTTTGTAAGTTATTTTTCAAATCTCAAAGGCCAGCAAGAAAAGAGTATTAAGTGGTATAGGTATGTTTTCTGGAGAGGCAAGGTTGGCCTGGGAAAAGGGATGAAGTAAAGAATCAATGAATCCAGCTATGAGGAGTCAGCAAAAGCAGAGAACAGTTTCACAGGGGCTGGGCTGGTGTAGGGACAAACAACAGTCACGTTTACCATGTTCAGGAAAAGACAGGCTTTGAGAGCAGGCGGTGGAGCCAGCAGTGGGGAAGGGAGAGGGAAAAAGGGAAAGGAAGCTGCAATAGTTCTCAGTGTGCTGGATATTAAATTAAATAGAACCTTAGATTTCAACATAGACAAGCTTACTAATGATGCGCTATTTTCTCCTCTTCCAAGTTCCTTCCTGTCTCACATTTCAATTATAACTGAAAATGGCTCTAGAATAGATAGTTGGTTTCAGGTATGATTATTACATTTTAAGGAAGTCAGCTTTTATGATCTTAAGGAGGGCAGCTTTCTTAGCTTTTTACTACACTGATCTATTAAAGTTGATTACCTTTCAGTAATAGAAAAAGCAGCCTAGGCCACTGTAATTTAAGCTCTTATTAGATTTTGTTGCTTTCAGAGAACTAACTGGTCGATTGAAATCTCCTACTTTAAGATGAACTGGCCTCAATCTACCAAGTCCATAAACTGAAACTTCTACCAAAGCACTGGACATCTGGTTAAAGATTAGCTATTTTTAAAAGTGAAATACTCAGTGGAGCTACCAATAACAAAGCACAACTAGGGTAGCATGTTTAAAACATGTGACTCTAAAACAGGACCAGCATCTGGTCCCATCACTTCATGACAAATAGATGGGGAAACAATGGAAACAGTGAGAGGCTTTATTTTCTTGGGCTCCAAAATCACCGCAGATGGTGACTGCAGCCATGAAATCGTAAAACGCTTGCTCCTTGGAAGAAAAGCTATGACAACCTAGACAGCATATTAAAAAGCAGGGATATTACTTTGCCAACAAAGGTCCTTCCAGTCAAAGCTATGGTTTTTTCCAGTGGTCATGTATGGATGTGAGAGCTGGACAACACAGAAGGCAGAGTGCTGAAGAATTGATGCTTTTGAACTGTGGTGCTGAAAAAGACTCTTGAGAGTCCCTTGGACTGCAAGGAGATCAAACCAGTCAATCCTAAAGGAAATCATTCCTGAATATTCATTGGAAGGACTGATGCTGAAGCTGAGGCTCCACTATTTTGGCCATCTACTGTGAAGAGCCAACTGATTAGAAAAGACCCTGATGCTGGGAAAGATTGAAAGCTGGAGGAGAAGGGGATGAAAGAGGATGAGATAGTTGGACGGCGTCACCGACTCAATGGACATGAGTTTGAGCAAGTTCCAGGAGATGGTGAAGGACAGGGAAGCCCAGCATGCTGCAGTCCATAGGGTCACAAAGAGTCAGACACGACTGAGGGACTGAACAACAATGATACAGGATTTAGAAAAATTTGTGGGAGCCAAGGAATATTGGAAGACTGAGACAAGTCTTTTGGAGTATAGCAGGAACTGACTGTGAAATAGACATAACTTGAGGAAAAGAGATCATTCTTGACTTTAAAACTGTAATCAAGACAAAATGCAAACTACCAAATAAAATGAACATATATAAAACATTTATTCACAAGCACATATCCCATGTATGATATTTTTCTTTTACATAAATATAACTAAGTAGGCAACTGTCTGGTCAGTGATTGTTTCATTACTTGACCCAAAACTCTACAGTACCATGTTGCATAACAATGTCATCAGCTGTTTGTAAGAGCTGTTTTGTTTTGGTTACATTTATTCAGTTTGGCTTGGTTGATCTGGATTGAATTTAAAACTGTTGAGCTCTGAAATGATGTACTTTTGCCAACATAAGTCAATCCATCTGGCAGTAGATAGATGCTAAATGTCACAAGACTGGAAGCAACATCTGAGATTTTCTCTACAAATGTGATTAGCACTATCAATACTACCTTGAATGTAGGTCTGCTCTGGACCTGAACATATTCCAGTTACCTGGAATGTAGCTGGATGAATATGGTCTTTATAATATCACTTATAGGTTAGTGGGTTAAGATAACTCAATTGCTTTCCAGAGTAAGTGAGATACAGAATTTCATCTTATCTGCTCTATGCCTCTGGGTGGAAGTATAGTAATATTTCACTGGACTTAAACTACTGGGTCATTTCACTCTTGGGCCTATTAGAAATACTACAAAGTATCTGAGCTTTGTAGCTCTGTGTTCAAGTCCTAACCCCACCACTAGCTATGTGCCCCATGGCTAAGACATGTGACTTTTCAGGGATCCAGGTTTCATCTCTGTAAAAAAAATAATGTATTATCTACTTATAGGGTTTTATGTGAGCTAAATTAACTAACACAGATAAAGCAATGAATTTGGGCTTTATAAAACAGTAAGTTCACCAAAAAAAAAAAAAAAAGAGAGAGAGAGAGAGAGAATTCTCTTACCATGTTCAAAGAGAATCCTATGTGATTTCATTCCAACTAGCTAGGGCCATTATCTATTTTATTTCTGTTTCTTTCTACTTCTTATCTATAAGAAGGAATAGAGACAAGTTTTAGTAACTGCATTCATATTTTGAAGGGATGGAATTCTGGCATGGCCTAGCATAGATGTGGGCATTCATATTCCCTCTGACACTCACTGGTTCCATGAATGCAGGGTCTTTTTGGTTCTCTTGCCTGGAGAATCCCGGGGATGGAGGAGCCTGGTGGGCTGCCGTCTATGGGGTTACACAGAGTCGGACACGACTGAAGTGACTTAGCAGCAGCAGCAGCAGCAGCAGCAGCGGGGTCTCCTTACATACAGAGTGCACGACTTGTGCCCCATTTTGATGTGGGGACTGTGGCTGTTGGCTTTTCTCAAATTCTTGAATAATGTGAGCTTCCACCATCTCCTTCTCCACATAAGCATGTTCTTCTCTTTGGTTTCAGTGGTCCTAACTTCACATTGTCTACTGCAATCTAGCTTGGGACTGATAAAGGCCACGGTACCCTGGAACTCTTACCAAATGGTAATTTTCTGATAGCAATTTTTCTTATTTTTAAATATATCAGGATATAAAAACAAGATTACATAGATACAGAGGCTTGATTATTCTTCAAAGTAATTTATTTCAAAGTAATATAAGCCCATAATAAAATTTCAGTAAAAAAAAAAAGAATATATTTTAAAAGTACCCATAGTTCCCCATCTATTAATACAGTAACTATGAACATTTTGGCCTATCTTACTTTATTTTTTCCTTTAAACCATGACATTTTTCTCCTTTAACACAATTATAGTCACAAGACACATGCTAATTCACACTCTGCTTTTTCACTTTATATTACATTATTTTTAATATAAATTTATTTATTTTAATTGGAGGTTAATTACTTTACAATATGGTATTGGTTTTGCCATATATCAACATGAATCCACCACGGGTGTACACGTGCTCCCCATCCTGAACCCCCCTCCCACCTCTCTCCTCGTACCATCCCTCTGGGTCATCCCAGTCCCGAGCATCCTGTATCATGCATCGAGTCTGGACTGGCGATTCGTTTCATATATGATATTATACATGTTTCAGTGCCGTTCTCCCAAATCATCCCACTCTCTCCCTCTTCCACAGGGTCCAACAGACTGTTCTGTACATCTGTGTCTCTTTTGCTGTCTCGCATACAGGGTTATCGTTACCATTTTTCTAAATTCCATATATATGCGTTGCTGCTGCTGTTGCTAAGTTGCGTCAGTCGTGTCCGACTCTGTGCGACCCCATAGATGGAAGCCCACCAGGCTCCTCTGTCCCTGGGATTCTCCAGGCAAGAACACTGGAGTGGGTTGCCATTTCCTTCTCCAATGCATGAAAGTGAAAAGTGAAAGTGAAGTTACTCAGTCGTGTCCAACTTTTAGCGACCCAATGGACTGTGTAGCCTACCAGGCTCCTCCATCCATGGGATTCCCCAGGCAAGAGTACTGGAGTGGGGTGCCATTGCCTTCTCCATATATGCGTTAGTATACTGTACTGGTGTTTTTCTTTCTGGCTTACTTCACTCTGTATAATAGGCTCCAGTTTCATCCACTTCATTAGAACGGATTCACATGTATTCATTTTAATGGCTGAGTAATACTCCATTGTGTATATGTTCCACAGCTTTCTTATCCATTCATCTGCTGATGGACACCTAGGGTGCTTCCACGTCCTGGCTATTATAAACAGTGCTGCGATGAACACTGGGGTACACGTGTCTCTTTCAATTCTGGTTTCCTCAGTGTGTATGCCCAGTAGTGGGATTGCTTGGTCATAAAGCAGTTCTATTTCCAGTTTTTTAAGGAATCTCCACACTGTTCTCCATAGTAGCTGTACTAGTTTTCATTCTTACCACCCAGTGTAAGAGGGTTCCCTTTTCTCCACACCCTCTCCAGCATTTATTGCTTGTAGACTTTTGGATAGCAGCCATTCTGACTGGCTTGAAATGGTACTTCATTGTGGTTTTGATTTGCATTTCTCTGATAATGAGTGATGTTGAGCACTAATTTTTGCAGTGATTAACAATCATATTATCTGAATTATAATCCTAACAAGTAGATTTAATTTTATTCATCTAGCTTTTCCTTTTGGATGAAAAATTTCAGCTGTTGCCAAGTTTTGATTATATAAACAATACTGTGATAGACATTTAACTCATAAGATTTATTTTTGCATATTTATATTATTTTTTAGGATTCTCAGAAGTGAAATTACTGAATCAGAATGGGCACAGTTTTATGGCTTATGGTGTACTTTCCAAGGATTTAAAATTAATGCTAGGAGACCAATTCTGCCCATATCTCAGCTATAAGTAGGATCAAACTCCACACAGAAGTTGGCATTAAAGGACTTTTAAGTAGTTTTTGGTTCCTCCTATTTTTTCTTGGAAGTGTTAGGTAGTTAGAATAGGAAACAGGAGTCCAGAATGGTGGTGGCTAAAAGACAAGGAAGGGAAAAGCCCGTGAAAATAGAACAAGGAAGGTCTGAGGACCAGAGTGAGGACCTCAGGTGGAACAAACAGCACTCCTGGCTAGCCCAACTTACATGGGGCGGGCCCTGGGGGAGGGAAAACAGAAAAAGAGGGGCCAACGGGCCAGGGCTCTATTCTCTTTGCATCTTTTGGATCGGCATGCCCTCACGCCTCGAGGATGTATTTTCCTTTTATTTTCTAAATAAAACTGAGCTGTAAATAACATGGAGCTATAACACCAGTCAGCCCAAGAGCTATCACATGGTCTGTCCAAGAGCCAAGAGCTGTAACACGGTCTGTCTGAGAGCTGTGACACGCGGAGGGCTTTAATGCCCGTCGCCTCTAATTTTTGTTGAGATGAGACCGAACTGAGGAAATTACCCACTCCCCTGACAGAAGGAAATTTGATGTATATTCTGCTCAGCTTCGTCAGGTCTGTTGTGAGTCACTGTTACAGATATGCTTATTCATCCTGCAATACTTTCGGGAATAAGATAGGGTACAAATAAATACATAATACTTTCATCAACCATGCACATGCAGGTGTCTGAAATATTTTTAAGGTTTTGGGAAACATAGTCTTCTGGTTCTGTGCATTATACTCTAAATTCCAGTTGGTACATAACCTCTGATAAGGTGAATTTTTTTCTATAACTTTCTGAGGAATCACTGTTTTATTGTTAAAGCATCTACTTTACATATGCTGCTGCTGTGCTCAGTCGCTCAGTCGTGTCCAAGTCTTTGTGAGGCCACGGACTGCAGCCCACCAGGCACCTCTGTCCACGGGACTTTTCAGGCAAGAATACTGCAGTGGGTTGCCATTTCCTTCTCCAGGGGATATTCCCAACCCAGGGATCAAACCCAAGTTTCTTGCATCTCCTGCATTGGCAGACAGATTCTTTACCACTGTACCATCTGGGAAGCCCATTACATACTGATGGTGCCCAGTTAACACAACATCCTACAATCATTTTGAAAACATACAGAAATATACCAGCAAGGGAAAAAAAAAACTAGTATATTTGGGCCATATAACTCTGCTCTTAAAAACTAATTTTAGAGAAAATGCTTATTGAAGCTGAAATAATCTTAAACATTCACCTGTAGAGAATGGCTGGGTAAAGCACAGAGCATTAGCAGAACAATAGAGCACACATGCCAAGTCGCTCAATCGTGTTCGACTCTCTACAGTCCTATAGACTATAGCCCGCCAGGAGCCTCTGTCCAAAGGATTCTCCAGCTAAGAATACTCGAGTGGGTTGCCACGTCCTCCTCCAGGGGATCTTCCTGACCCCGGGATCAAACCCGCATCTCTCATGTTTCCTGCATTGACAAGTGGGTTCTTTACCACTAATGCCACCTAGAAAGCCCTGTGGTAAAATTGTTATATATTGTTAAATATACGGTTAGGAAGAAAGATTTCTGATGAATATATTTTGACAAAGGAAAAATGTAGGAATTAAACCTGCAAACCAAAGTAGCCTATCATCCTTTTTGCGTCCTGATTCAACAGAAGTTCAGGCCAATATCAAAGAACATTTGAGCTGTATAAAAACCGAGTTAGGACAGAAACTTAAAAATACTTAGGTAGAGCCTAATACCATATGCAGTGTTGAAAAATGTAGCCTTATTTTCTTTTATATTATCTAGGTAAATTCAATATTCATTTAACAGTCCTAACATAACATATAACATACATGGATAACATAAAATAAGTTAAAATGAATATATATGTCATTATCACAGTGGGAAAATAAATAATAATATGCCATGATGATAAAAATTCAAAAAAATGATATATTCTCAATTATCTACATTAAATATATTATGTTCTCAATTATTTATATTTAGGAACACCTTATTTTTTACTCTGATTTTCCAAAGGGCTTCATTCAGCAACATCTCTTCACCTTCTCATTCACAACATGTTTACCATCTACTATGTGTAGGTATTATTCTAGAATAATATTCATGTCTATTTCCCAACTATGTATTCTTCAGAAAGGAAACTGTGGTGGCTCAGATGGTAAAGAATTTAACATTAGCCTAATAAAAAATACAATTGGAAAGGCAAGACTGCAACAAGAAAATCACATAGATCACTACCAAATCTAAAGTTTAGAATTTAGATATTCATTTAAATTTGACATGTTAGCATGACTGTATATTACCAATGTCGGTACCAGCTTCTGAAATTTAATTTCTATAAGGAGGGGTCAAAGACAAAGGAAAAATATAAAGAAAATGAAAGAAAACTAAAAATTCAAGAAACACTATAACCTAGGACTACATATCTTAGGAAAAGAAACTGCTCCAAAGAAATAAAATACAACTATGATAGAAAATAAAAATGATATCTTATTTGACATCATAAACAATAGATTATTGGCCTAAAAGTTATTATTTGGAAAATATTTGCAAAAAATCCAATGGTGAGACTATGTTGAATCCATCTAAACATTCATTTTTAATAGACAACTTCTAATTTCTCATAGATGAGACATTGGTTTTTCCAGTAGTCCATGGAGAAGGAAATGGCAACCCACTCCAGTGTTCTTGCCTGGAGAATCCCAGGGACGGGGGAGCCTGGTGGGCTGCCATCTATGGGGTCGCACAGAGTCGGACACGACTGAAGCGACTTAGTAGCAGCAGCAGCATGGGGTCACAAAGAGTCAGATGTGATTTAGCAACTGAATAACAACAACAACAAAAGACATTTGTGGAAATCATTTTCTTTGATTTTCTTAGGTCCCATAATGTGTTTACCCCAAAGGCAAGGCACTTTTAATGAAATATTACCCTCTTGAAAGAGGTTTTTTGTATCCCACAGGGGAGGTAAACAACTCATTAGAAAAGAATTAAACCCTGACGTGTAATACAATGTTATAGGGAAGGGGAGCCACCCCCAGCCCTCCAAAAGCCTTAGCCATGCTTGCCAACATAATCTCCCAGTTTATCCTTCAAAGCTGCTCTTATTTTGGCAGTGTTTCTCTAAGCAGCTGTGGGCTTTGCTCTTAGTGCTTGTAGCCTCTGCCATCTTCATTATTGACGGTGAATCTTTGACAAGGTGCCTCAAAACTATAGCAAAATTCTCTGCAGGCATACTTAAGAGAAGGGGTCAACACATTTCTAGAAGCATAAAAGCTGATTACCTTCGTATCTGAGCACAGGGCAGATAATCAGCGGGAGAGATGGGCCAGAGTGCACAGAAACAGTAGCCTGTGGTTTAGTTCCGTTCACTTCAGCATAAAGGAGAAGAGAGATAAGAAGCTCCTTTATGTGATTAGAGGAAAGAAAAATCTATACTTTCCATATGGGAATTTCTCATGTGCTTTCTTAATGAACACAGAGAGAAGTTGAGAGAGACTTTTAAGCTGTTAAAACTTTTAAAATATTCTCTTTGGGACTGGGAGAGTATGAATTTCCTAATTTCATCAGAACCATTAATGACTTCAGTTCCTTCCTATTTCAACAAAGGAAGTAAAGGGATTTTTTTTTTTTTTTACTGCATTATGATTTTGAAAAGCATTAGACAGCAGGAGAAATGATTTGTAATCATGCTGTGGAAAGAAAAATGTATTTTTTTTCTTCTCTAGAAATGATTCTCATTGAAAATCTAAAAGCTTTTTAAAGGCTAGATAATTTATTATAATGGAACATACTTATGAGTTAGCACTTCATAATAACTGGGAGGTTATCTTTTCTCCCAGTTTTCTATCTTTAAATGATGTCTGAGCCTCCAGTGAAGATACATGTTTCTATTCCAACTATAAACTCAAGAAAAAACTAAGGAAATATCAAGAGGGACACATAGCCTCTTACACTCATTGTTTTCCACGATTTTTTTAAGAGGGTCTTTTCCAATCCAGTACTCTTGCCTGGAATATCCCATGGACGGAAAAGCCTGGTAGGCTACAGTCCATGGGGTCACGAAGAGTCAGACACGACGGAGCGACCTCACTTTCACTTTTCATTTTCATGCATTGGAGAAGGAAATGGCAACCCACTCCAGTGTTCTTGCCTGGAGAATCCCAGGAACGGGGGAGCCTGGTGGGCTGTCGTCTATGGGGTTGCACACAGTCGGACACAACTGAAGCGACTTGGCAGTAGCAGTTTCCTCACACAAATGACTGAGGTGAACAGATGAAAGAGGCCAAATGCCAGATATACAGACCAGAACCAGAAAATTATTCTTGAAAGTAGTAGAAAAAAGAACATTGTCCAATGCCCAGGTAACTTGACATGCTACAAAAGGGAGGAACGTACAAGCAGGAAAAGACGCACAAGATCCTGAATCCAGAAAAGGGACAGAACTACACCCCTGGACTCAAAATGAAGGCCTGCAAATACCTTGCAGAGTAGGAGGGACTGAGCAGAAGGAAGCCGCAGCTATAGAGGTAGTGGTATTTAGCTAGCTATTGTGCCTGGCTAGAGTCAGACCAGAGATTCACTTAAACAGCCAAATTAAGTGATATATGTACTAGGAATTTTTTTAAGAGTTTAATATATTTTATTTGATAGAATTAAGTTAAAAGAAAGCATTTGTTTAATTCAGACAGTTTCCTCAATACATAGGTCCACACTCACAAATTTAATAACTTTGTTGAAATGTTACAAATGTATTGAAAAACACAAAATCTCGACATACAAAGACAAAAACACACAAAAGAAATAAATGGTACAAATAAACCTATATCTATTAAAGGTATTAAATTAATAATTAATAACATTCCAAAAAAGAAAGCAAGGCCCAGATGGCTTTCCTGGTAAATTCTACCAAACATTTAAGAAAGAAGTTATACCAATTCTCTATAATCTTTCCCACAAAATATAAGCAAATGGAATATTTCCAAACTTATTCTATATGACCAGAATTATCCTAATACCAAAGCCAGTTAAAGACATTATAATGAAAGAAAATTATAGGCCAAAAGCTCTCATAAATTTAGATGAAAATAGCCTCAACAAGACATTGGCAAATAGAAACTAACAATATATTAAAAGAAAATCCAACATGACAAAACGGGATTTATTCCACATATACAAGGCTGGTTTGACATTCAAAAATCAATTAATGAACATTTCAAAAATACATGTAAGTCAAACCATTATGCTATAAAAACTTATATGGTTTTATATAGCTTTCATGCTATATTAGCATCATATTAGCATTATGCTATATAAAACTTCTGTGCTATATGAAAATTATATCTCAGTAAATATGGAGAAAGAATCAACTAATATAATCTATCACTTCAATGAGCTACTGATGAAAAGATAAAAGATTAGGTCATTAGATGTAGAAAAACTTTTGGCAAAATCCAACAACCATTCATTTCCTCAACTTAATAAAGAATTTCTACAAGAAATCAACAGCTAACACCATCCTCAGTTTTAAGAAACTTGAAGGTTTTCCACTAATATCAGGTAGATCCAAGGATGTCCCCTCTCACTATTCCTTTTCAACACCATACCTGAAGCTCTAACAATAAAAAGGATTGCTGGTTGGGAAGGAAAGAATAAAACTGTCTTCATTTGCAGATGATATGATTGACTAGGTAGAAAATCCAAAAGAATCAACAAGGAAACTCCTGGTATTGCTAAGCAACTGTAACAAGACTGTAGGCTACAAGCTAAATGATAGAGTCAATTCTGTTCCTATACATCAGCAAGGAAAGTAGAATTGAAATTTAAAATATATCACAAATCACATAGCACACCCAAAACTGAAAACTCAGGTGTAAATCTAACAAAATAGAAATAAAATCTATATGAGAAAAACTATGGAACACTGATGAAAGAAATCAAAGATCTAAATAAATGGGGAGATATTTCACATTCATGGATAGGAAGACTCATATTAAGATGTCTGTTCTTCCCAACTTGGTCTATAGACCAAGCCAATCTCAATCAAAATCTCAGCAAGTTATTTCATGTATACCAAAACCTTATATGAAAGTTTATATAGAGAGACAAAATAACCAATACAATATTGGAAAAAAAGACCAAAATCAAGAATCTGACATTCTTTGGCTGCAAGACTTACAGACTTAAAGTAATCAAAACAATGTGATAGTAACCAAAGAACAGACCAACAAATCAATGGATAGGAATATAGACCAGAAAGAGATCCACATAAATACAGTCAACTGAACTTTAATAAGGAACAAAGGCAATACAATGAAGCAAAAATAGTCTTTTCAACAAACAATGCTGGAACAACTAGATATCCACATGCAAAGGAAAAATGAATTTAGACACAGATTTTATACTCTTCATAAAAATTAACTCAAAATGGATCACCTGTTTTTGTGGATAAAACACAAAACTATAAAACTACTAAGAGATAACATAAGAGAAAATCTAGATGACCTTGGGAATGCTAATGGCTTTTTAGATACAACACCAAAGGCATGATCCATGAAAGAAATACTTGATAAGCTGAACTTTATTAAAATAAAGACCTTTAACTCTGCAAAAGATAATTTCAAAGGAATAAGACAAATCACAGACTGAGAGAAACATTTGTAAAACACATTTGATAAAGAACTACTATCCAAAACATACAAAGGCCTCTTAAAAATCAATGATAGGGAAACAAAAAATAAAAATTTTTAAAAATAGGTCAAAAATGTTTATAGACACCTTACCAAAGAAAATATACAGATGGAAAATAAGCATATGCAAAGATGCTCCACGTCATACATCATCAAGGAAATGCAATTAAAACAATGAGATATCACTACATGCCAATTAGAATGGTCAACATTCAGAATACTGGAAATACCTACTGCTGGTAAGGATGAGGAACAGTAAGGAGTTATCATTCATTGCTGATGGGAATGTAAAATAGTATAGCCACTTTGCAAGAGAGTTTGGCAGTTCCTCACAAAGCTAAACATAGTCCTACTTTTAAAGTCATATTCAATTAAAAGATATGGAAGAACTTTAAATTCATATTGTTAAATGAAAGAAGTCAGCCTGAAAATGCTGCATACTCTTTGATTCTGACTAGATGACATTCTGGAAAAGGCAAAGCTAAAGAGACAGCTAAAGTTTCAATGATTGCCAAGGTTTTGGTTGGGTCAAGGATGGGAGGCTGGAAGAATAAGTGAAGTGTAGTGGAAACTTAGAGCAGTGAAATCTGAATGACATGATAACAGTGAATGCATGATATTATATATGTATCAAAACCCATAGAACTCTACAAAGAGTGACCTTAATTGTAAATTATAGACTTCAGTTCGTAATAATACATCAATATTGGTTCACTAATTGTAATAAATGAACACAGTAAAATGTTAATGGAGAAAACAGTGTGAGCGTATGTCTATGGGGATGGCCTATGGAGACTTTCCAAACTAGCTGATCAGTGTTTCTATAAATCTAAAACGCTCCTAAAAAGTGAAGTCTATTTTTAAAAGATTTTTTAAAAAATAAAAGTATTTACTCTGTCTTTAAAACAGCAAAAAACAAATGCTTGCCCTGGTAAAAACTCTGGTTTTATTTGCCTTTCTTTATCACTCAAAATACTAACTTCAAGATTTTAAAATTCTAAGTTACCCCCAAACAGAAACCTTGTTTTGTTATGTTCACTTTTTATCCTAATTCAGGGTTAATATATCCCTTCACATGTGCTTTGTTGTGTTACATATCACTCTCTACCTGATTCCACTGTTATTTATGTACAGGTCTCTTCTCACCTACTTGACAATAAAATATTATTCATTTCCTCCAGCACTCTTGGCTATGAGGCAACATTAATACAGAAGTTAGGAGCTGAAAGGAGAAATGATGATGCATGACAAACTCTCTCAGAGCTTCACAACCTAGAAAAGTACTGAAAATTAGGACTTCAACATGTGAGATTGGGAGGAACACAATTAAATCTGTAACAGCTTGTGTCTCTAATTTTTACTGAAAAAAACCCTGCACCTTAAGCATATTTTCTTCAAGAAAATTAGAGATACCAAAGGAACATTTCATGCAAAGATGGGGATAAAAAAGGACAGAAATGGTATGGACCTAACAGAACATATTAAAAAGAGGTGGCAAGAATACACACAAGAACTATACAAAAAAGATCTTCACAACCCAGATAACCATGATGGTATGATCACTCACCTAGACACAGAGAGCCTGGAATGTGAAGTCAAGTGGGCCTTAGGAAACATCACTATGAACAAAGCAAGTGGGGGTGATGGAATTCCAGTTGAGCTATTTCAAATCCTAAAACATGATGCTGTGAAAGTGCTGCACTCAATATGCCAGCAAATTTGCAAAACTCAGTAGTGGCCACAGTACTGCAAAAGGTCAGTTTTCATTCCAATCCCAAAGAAAGGTAATGCCAAAGAATGCTCAAACTACCACACAATTGCACTCATCTCACACACTAGCAAAGTAATGCTCACAATTCTCCAAGCTAGGCTTCAACAGTACATGAACTATGAACTTCCAGGTGTTAAGCTGGGTTTAGAAAAGGCAGAGGAACCAGAAATCAAATTGCCAACATCTGCTGGATCATGGAAAAAGCAAGAGAGTTCCAGGAAAACATCTATTCCTGCTTGATTGACTATGCCAAAGCCTTTGACTGTGTGGATCACAAGAAACGGTGAAAAAATCTTCAAGAGATGGGAATACCAGACCATCTGACCTGCCTCCTGAGAAATCTGTATGCAGGTCAAGAAACAACAGTTAGAACTGGACATGGAACAACAGACAGGTTCCATATTGGAAAAAGAGTATGTTAAGCCTGTATATTGTCATCCTGCTTATTTAACTTATATGCAGGATACATCATGAGAAATGCTGGATTGAATGAAGCACAAGCTGGAATCAAGATTACTGGGAGAAATATCAATAACCTCAGATATGCAGATGACACCACCCTTATGAAAGAAAGGAAAGAAGAACTAAAGAGCCTCTTGATAAAAGTGAAAGAGGAGAGTGAAAAAGCTGGCTTAAAACTCAACATTCATAAACCTAAAATCATGGCATCTGGTCCCATCACTTAACGGCAAGTAGATGGGGAAGCAATGGAAACAGTGAGAGACTTTATTTTCTTGGACTCCAAAATCACTGCAGTTGGTGACTACAGCCATGAAATTAAAAGATACTTGCCACTTGGAAGAAAAGTTATGACCAACCTAGGCAGTATATTAAAAAGAAGAGACATTACTTTGCCCACAAAGGTCCATCTAGTCAAGCCTATGGTTTTTCCAGTAGTCATGTATGGATGTGAGACTTGGACTATAAAGAAAGTTAAGCACCAAAGAATTGATGCTTTTGAACTGTGGTGTTGGAGAAGACTCTTGAGAGTTTCTTGAACTGCAAGGAAATCCAACCAGTCCATCCTAAAGGAAATCAGTCCTGAATATTCCTTGGAAGGTCTGATGCTGAAGCTGAAACTCCAATACTTTGGCTCCCTGATGTGAAGAACTAACTCATTTGAAAAGACCCTGATGCTGGGAAAGATTGAAGGCGGGAGGAGAAGGTGACAACAGAGGATGAGATGGTTGGATGGCATCACCAACTCAATGGACATGAGTCTGAGTAAGCTCTGGGAGTTAGTGATGGACAAGGAAGCCTGGCATGCTGCAGTCCATGGGGTGTCAAAGAATTGGACACGACTGAGCGACTGAATTGAACTAAGCATATTTTAGAAAAAGTTATCAAGAAAGCCCCTCTATCTTGAATGATTATTTTCTGATTTTACTTTTAATAATTTTAGTTGTTTTTAAAAACATGTTATGGTTCTCCCCCTTCCCCTATGGTTAAACCCCTCAACCAAACAAAGAAGCATTTACTGTATATGATGGGTAAATCTAATTAGTGATTTTCGTGTGTTTGTTTTTTGGTAACAAATCAGCTTCTCTAAGGGAAGCCTACAGAGTGGTCATAATGCCTGGCAACATAAACACACACACTAGCTGGCTTATTGCTGTTCCTTATCACCAATGAGTAGGGCACAGGAAGGGAGCAATTTTTAAAATCTCTATTCATGCATTTGTGATGTGTTGTCTCTGATGGCTTACATGTCAGTTTGCTAGGGGTGCTGTAAAAAAAAAAGTACCACACCTCGGTGGCTTAAATAAAAGACATACATTGTCTCATGATTTTGGAAGTTAGAAGTTCAAGATCAAGGTTTCGGCAGTCATAGTTTCTTTTGAGGGTTGTAAGGAAGACTGTTTCATGCCTGTCTTCTAGCGTCTGGGGTTTTGCTGGCAATTTCTGGCTTTTCTTTGCTTGTAGACACATAACCGGAGAATGCAACGGCACCCCACTCCAGCGTTCTTGCCTGGAAAATCCCATGGATGGAGGAGCCTGGTGGGCTGCCGTCTATGGGGTCGCACAGAGTCGGACACGCCTGAAGCGACTTAGCAGCAGCAGCAGCAGACACATAACCCACATCTCTGCCTTCACATTCACATGGCATTCTCCCTGTGTGTATCTGTGTTTGTGTCCAAATTTCCCCTTTTCATAAGGACATCAGTCATATTATGTTAGGGACTCAACCTACTCCAGCATGATCTCATCTTTACTAACTATATCTGCAACACCTCTATTTCAAAATAAGGTCACATTTTGAAGTACTGGAAATTAGGACTTCAATACGTGAAATTGGGAAGGACACAAATCTACAACAGTTCATGTCTCTAATTTTCACTGAATAAACCTGTACCTTAAGCACATTTTAGAAGAAGTATCAAGAAAGTCCCTCTATTTAAACAAAATAATCTACATCCCCAGTCTTTATGGATATCCTGCGTACAATCACAGCATTAAGCACAGGATTTGAATACCTGGATTTTAATGTCTCAAGCACTTACAATCATTTTAAACTTTGACAAATTACTTGAATATTCTTCACTTCAGCTTTCTTGTCTATAGAAAGGGACTAAGAATTATATCTGCACACACGGTTATTATAAATGTTAAATATAAATTTACATACAGAATTTATGACAGTGCCCATCATCATTTTAATCCTCATCTTGCTCCAAAAAAAATCTTCATAGAATGTAAAATCTTATGATCTGTCTCTCTGGTTCAGGGCTGTGCCTCAAATCCCAATGCCAGTCATACTACTTAAAACATGATGTTGCACCATACAACTTTTATGAGATTAGTATCTGATATTCTACTTAATTGTACCCCAAACTAAATTTACTGATACTTCCACATGCAGAAATACACACACACACACACACACATACACACACACACACACACACAAATCTTCTCAACCTAAGATATTTTTACACACAAAAATTCCAGTTCTAAGATCTCATTTTTTATACCAGGAATAGTGAAGCATCCACTTAGGAGCCTTTTAAATGGTTGTTGGTAGTAGTTTAGTCACTAAGTCATGTCCAACTCTTGTGACCCCATGGACTATAGTCCACCAGGCTCCTCTGTCCATGGGATTTCCAGGCAAGAATACTGGAGTGGGTTGCTATTTCCTTCTCCAGGGGACCTTTCCAGGAACTGAACCCCAGTCTCCTGCACTGCAGGCAGACTCCTACAGGCTAAGCTATAAGGGAAGTCTTATAAATTGTTACTAGACCAATTCAGTTCAGTTCAGTTCAGTCACTCAGTCATGTCCAACTCTTTGAGACCCCATGAATTGCAGCACGCCAGGCCTCCCTGTCCATCACCAACTCCCAGAGTCTACCCAAACCCATGTTCATTGAGTGATGCCATCCAAGCATCTTATCCTCTGTCGTCCCCTTCTCCTCCTTCCCTCAATCTTTCCCAGCATCAGGGTCTTCTCAAATGAGTTAGCTCTTCCCATCAGGTGGCCAAAGTATTGGAGTTTCAGCTTCAACATCAGTCCTTCCAATGAACACCCAGGACTGATCTCTTTTAAGATGGACTGACTGGATCTCCTTGCAGTCCAAGGGACTCTCAAGAGTCTTCTCCAACAACACAGTTCAAAAGCATCAATTCTTTGGAGCTCAGCTTTCTCAATGGACATGGGTTTGGGTGGAATCTGGGAGTTGGTGATGGGCAGGGAGGCCTGGCGTGCTGCGGCTCATGGGGTCACAAAGAGTCGGACATGACTGAATGACTGAACTGAACTTAACTGAACAGTTTTCTTTATAGTCCAGCTCTCACATCCATACATGACCACTGGAGAAACCATAACCTTGACTAGGTGGACCTTTGTTGACAAAGTAATGTCTCTGCTTTTTAATATGCTATCCAGGTTGGTCATAACTTTCCTGCCAAGGAGTAAGCATCTTTTAATTTCATGGCTGAAATCACCATCTGCAGTGATTTTGCAGCCCCCAAAAATAAAGTCTGACACTGTTTCCACTGTTTCCCCATCTATTTCCCATGAAGTGATGGGACCAGATGCCATGATCTTAGTTTTCTGAATGTTGAGCTTTAAGCCAACGTTCTCACTCGCCTCTTTCACTTTCATCAAGATGCTCTTTAATTCACCTTCACTTTCTGCCATAAGGGTGGTGTCATCTGCATATCTGAGGTTATTGATATTTCTCCCAGTAACCTTGATTCCAGCTTGTGCTTCTTCCAGCCCAGCATTTCTCATGATGTACTCTGCATAGAAGTTAAATAAACAGGGTGACAACAGACAGCCTTGACATACTCCTTTTCCTATTTGTAACCAGTCTGTTGTTCCATGTCCAGTTCTAGCTGTTGCTTCCTGACCTGCATATAGGTTTCTCAAGAGGCAGGTCAGGTGGTCTTGTATTCCCATCTCTTGAAGAATTTTCCACAGTTTATTGTGATCCACACAGTAAAGGCTTTGGCATAGTCAATAAAGCAGAAATAGATGTTTTTCTGGAACTCTCTTCCTTTTTTGATGATCCAGCAGATGTTGGCAATTTGATCTCTGGTTCCTTTGCCTTTTTAAAATCCAGCTTCAAAATCTGGAAGTTCATGGTTCACATACTGCTGAAGCCTGGCTTGGAGAATTTTGAGCATTAGTTTACTAGCCTGTGAGATGAGTGCAACTGTGCAGTAGTTTGAGCATTCTTTGGCATTGCCTTTCTTTGGGATTGGAATGAAGACTGACCTTTTCCAGTCCTGTGGCCACTGCTGAGTTTCCCAAATTTGCTGGCATATTGAGTGCAGCACTTTCACAGCATCATCTTTCAGGATTTGAAATAGCTCAACTGGAATTCTATCACCTCCACTAGCTTTGTTTGTAGTGATGCTTCCTAAGGCTCACTTGACTTCACATTCTAGGCTGTCTGTCTCTAGGTTAGTGATCACACCATAGTGATTATCTGGGCCATGAAGATCTTTTTTGTATAGTTTTTCTGAGTATTCTTGCTACCTCTTCTTAATATCTTCTGCTTCTGTTAGGTCCATACCATTTCTGTGCTTTATTGAGTCCATCTTGGCATGAAATGTTCCTTTGGTATCTCTAATTTTCTTGAAGAGATCTCTAGTCTTTCCCATTCTATTGTTTTCCTCTATTTCTTTGCATTGATAGCTGGGGACCAAAATGATAGGACAATCAGATGAAGCAAACCAGACTTTTTCTGTACACACATAAGAAAAATAAAATCATTTTTTCTTTCTCTCTCTAAAGGCAAGCAACATCTTGTGTTCTAGATACTTTTGCTCTCAAATTTAATTTTAAAAGGAGCAGGATTATTTTAGAAAGAGAAGGTCTCACAGGGATAAAAGAGAGAGACATGTCCTGACTCCAGAGAGGGGAGATTTCTGGGGACTGAAAAATATTCTGGGACTAGTAACTCTGATGTAAATGGGCACAGAATGTTTGGGGAACAAAACCCTAAAAGTCAAATCTTTAGAAGCTTCATGGAAGGTCTAAGAAGCCAAAAGTCTATGTGCTCAGTAACAAAGCCTCCAGCCTTCCAATGGGCCATGCCAGCCTAGACAACAGACATCTTTTGAGGCGATGTAGTTAACTCTAAGTTAAGGAATAATAGCTAATTTAGTTTAGAAAAATAAAATTGTTTTGACTAAACTGTTTTCTGATATAACAATGTAACCAAATCCTAACTCTCCTGCCTTACCAAAGCTATCCTGAAACCTATCCTGTTTCTTCTGGAGCTAGATACATAGGACAAGTGGAGATCTCCTAGGATTTTAGAGTGTCTCTTCTCTAGAAATAAAAACAATAAGGAAAAATAAAGACAGTCACTCCTGTCCAAATCTTTGTGACCCTATGGACTGCAGCACACCAGGCTTCCTTGTCCTTCACTATGTCCCAAAGATTGCTCGAACTCATGTCCATTGAGTCAGGTGATGCCATCCAAACATCTCATCCTCTGTCACCTCTTTTTCCTTCTGCCTTCAATCTCTACCAGCATCAGGGTCTTTTTCAATGAGTCAGCTCTTTGCACCAGGTGGCCAAAATATTGGAACTTCAGCATCAGCATCAGTTCTTCCAATGAATATTCATGGTTTACTTCTTTTAGGATTGACTGGTTTGATCTCCTTGCTGTTCAAGGGACTCTCAAGAGTCTTCTCCTGAACCACAGTTCAAAAGCATCAATTCCTCAGCCTTCAACCTTCTTTATGGTCCAACTCTCACATCCATGCATGACTATTGAAAAAACCATAATTTTGACTATATAGATCTTTGTCAGCAAAGTGATGTTTCTGCTTTTTGCTATGCTGTCTAGGTTTGTCACAGCTTTTCTTCCAAGGGGAAAATGTATTTTAGGTGAGCTCATTAAATTCTAATGTCAGAGAGAACATAACCATATTTACCAAACTGCAGAACTATAGAGAGATGGAGCACCTTGATGTCTGGGTACCTGTTACTAAAGTATTTGATAGAACAGGTGGTAAAGCTATATTCTTTGTTAGGTGCAGTGAGATCACTCACATTTAAAAAACAAACTGTAGATGGTACTGAATAAATTTATGATACTAAATGGGAACATCTAGAAATACATCTTTTTTCATACCAAAGGCAGCCATGAAGTGGTAAGGAATTTCTCTCTAAATCTGAGATCTCAGAATAGGTAGACAATTGGACAGATGGGAAATGGCCCACCTTCCCCATATTTTTCTATTAATTTTTAAGAGAAGAGGAAATATATTCCCTCTTGCGATAGGGAATAAAAGGGGGGGGAAGGTAGAAGGTTTTTAGAATCTTAATCTATTCAGAAGGCTGAATCTGACATAGAGATATTTGTAGAATATTCAGACAATCCTGAAAGGTGGTACTTCTTATACTTGTAACAAAAAATGCTAAATGGATGATGACTTAGAAGAACAGAATGGTCTAACATATACTCATTTCAAAACGCTCAATGAAACATGAATCTATTTCAGCCAACAAATCATCACTGGTCACCAACAGCATGCCAGTCACCATGCTGGCACCTCTTCCTCCCCACTCTCCCATAGCTAACCACAATTTTTAGAAGATAATATTACAACTACATTTCATCTTGTATGTGCTCCTCTCAGAACACATTTATTTCCTAGAATCCATTTCCTACTTTGGCTAAAGTTAGTTTCTCTCATTTTCCCAATACTCCTTAGCTGAATGTTGTCTTAACTGGGCAGATAAACCAAAAGAAACAAGTTGTTTGGAATATAATGTATTTCTAAAGTAGCTATAGAGATCAGGATTAAATATGTAAGTTTCCCCACTATCCTAGTTTTAAAAATCTCTGGAACCTTTCAATGAATTTCTTTCCTTTGGCTGGATTTTCTATTACTTGCCTCACTGACTAATTATCTTAGATCTTTTCTGCTCCTCAGATTCCAAAGAAGCATGTGGAAGTGAAAATAACGCTCCCTGAATGTTTATGATATTTCAGGAAAGCTCTGGTCACTTTACATGTTGTTGTTGTTCAGTTGCCAAGTCGTGTCAGACTCTGCAACCCTACTGATGGCATGCAGCAGGCCAGGCTTCCCTGTCCCTCATCATCTCCCAGAGTTTGCATAAGTTCATGTCCATTAAATTGGTGATTCCATTCAACCATCTTGAGAGTCCCTTCAACAGCCAGGAGATCAAACCAGTCAATCTTAAAGGAAATCAAGCTTGAATAGTCATTGGAAGGACTGATGCTGAAGCTGAAGCTCCAATACTTTGGTCACTTGATTCGAACAGCCAGCTCACTGGAAAAGTCCCTGTTGCTGGGAAAGATTGAAGGCAGAAGGAGAAGAGGGCAACAGAGGATGAGATGAGATACATTTTGTCGTTTATTCCTTTTAACAACTCCAGAAAGTAAGTACAATTTTCTCTACTTTAAAAAGCAGGCTCTGAGAGGTTAAAGAGCTTGCCCAAGTTTCACAGAGCTAGGGAACAATAGAGCAGAGAATTAAGGCTGAAACCTGTGTCCATGTTCCTTTCACTAAAACGCATTTCTTCCCCTAACTAAGAACTTAGATGCTTCTTTTGACATTCTTTGTCCTGCCTTTCCTAGATTAATTAATACTACTACTATTCAGTCTGTTCTACAAACTGAAAAATTAATCCTTTATCTTTCTTCCTCTTCCATCATGTCTAGTCTTTCTTCTCTCTCTCAATGATTGGTAACCAGTTCTTGTCAAGTCCACCATCCCCCAAGAGTTCTTGAACGCCACCTGTCTTGTCTGTTTCCGTGGTGAGCACTGCATTTGAGACTCTCACATTGCACACTGACTACTAACTGGTATTCTTGTCATGGCTCTTTTTTTCTGGAAGGGGTCCATTCTCCTTTCTGTTACCAAGGTGATCTCTAGTACATGCCTTTTTCTCTTCAGCTTGAGTGGTACACCAGACCCTTACGAAGGTGCCCCCAGCCTCATTCCCCTCCTCACCTCCTGCCCCATAGGATTTCTCAACAACTTTCATACTCACTATGCTCATGATACTGTCTTCAACTAAAATACTCTTCTCCTTATTTTTCTAGAATCTTTCACAAACATCCTCTCCCCTTTGTAACCCTTCTAGGCCAGTTCACCTCTCCCTAAACAGAACACAGTGCTTCATAATGTGTGGGTCTTAATGTGTACTTCTTTCAGAGCACTTAACCAATCACTGTATAATTCTTTGTCTACAAGCTTATTTTTCCTCAAGACTCCATGTTACAGATACTGAGCACACTGTATAGTGTTTTGTAGGGGCTCTTGCAGTTGCACAAAGCAACTGTAGTTTTAGAGTGATGTTTTGTTAGCTATTGAAACAGGAAAAATATCTACACAACAAATTGGCAAAGGCTCTATTAAAGAGAACACTTCACTACTGGAAAGAGTGTTGAAACAACAAAAATGTATGGTCATTTAAAATTGTATTTAAATAAAAGGGGCTAGAGGATTGTGCATAAATGTTTTCAAATGTATTTCCTCAAATAGCTGTCTAAGAATAGCACTAATCTATGAAGGCATAAAGAATATAGGATTTTGATACTTTGCTTGAATAAGGCATTAGAGGTTTCAGGACGTTCTAACCAGTAATTACAGCAACAACTTTAAAATTTAAATAAAAAATTTTTCCAGAATGACCTTTTATACAGAGTGTATTAATGAATCTAATTTACAAACTCTTGTAATAAATCAAATGGTATAGTAGCAATTCTGTTTTATAGAAAGCATTAAATCTCTTTTTTAAAAGAGTAAGTACATATTAGATGAAGTCTATAAAACAGCTCAAAAATGTTAGACAAATAAGGAAATTAGAATGCCTCTGTATAAAAAAGAAAGGGTTTAATTCAAAGGCAAAAGAAAACTTACTCCTTAAAATGTTATTTAAATTGTTGTTTAAAATTAAAAGTAGTAAGTCAGTGAATGCATACAGCTATTTAAAAAAAAAAATGGACACAAAATTCCTTGGTCTTAAATAAGCACTTCAAAGACAGTGCTTAATAAGAACACTTAAAGACTCTTATTCAAACAGTAATTGTTTTCCAAACATTAGTTGGGGAAAGAATGCCTCTCTAGATTCTTTTTAAGTGGTTGGTTATCAGCTCTCCCTCTTTTCCCTTCCTGCAGGTCCCCTGGCCAAATTACATCCCTGTCAGGGCTCAGGAGAAAATTCTCCCCTCCTGCCACCTTCCCCTAGCCTGCTCCCACTTGCATACACAGCAGAGCTCACCGCTCCCCAGGCTGTGGTTCACCATTATTATAGTCATTGTTGCTTTCGATTATCACAATTTATACCTGTAACTCTTTCTTCTGCTAGACTGACAGCTTCAGGCAATCAAGGACCAGTCCTACTGTTAGGCAACAGAAACCCACCAAAGAATAAACCTTCCAAGTTATCATGGTACAACAGCAGAAAATTGGTAGAACACGAATGGATTTCGGTACCACCCGCGCATGCTGCAGTCCAAGGGGTCGCGAAGAGCCAGGCACAACTTAGAGAAACAACAACTACCCCTTTTCTCAGGGAAATATGGCAGCGACTCTATCTTGTAGCTTACAACTGTAAAAACTTAGGCATTAAAAGAAGAGAGACAGTAAATTAAGTATTTGTTGGAAATCACTGAAACCCTAACACTAAGCTTTAGTGCCCCCAAAGAGAGGTCTGAGGGGAACGAGACATGTTAGAAGAAGTCATGGGGGAGGGGAGTATCTTTCACTAATATGTATGCTTTAAAAAGACAAGATAGTATAAAATTTGAATAAACAGTGAACTCGTGTATGCCCCACTCTGAAAGCTTAGACACTAGAGTATTTCCTTGAAAAGTCTACAGGTGTTCTTAACCTTTGAGCTACTCAGTGTGAGAACGGCTGAGAAGGCATACATGTCATTCTGGGGAAGAAGTATATGTAACCTCCTCCTCAGTTAAAGAGAGCAAGACTGGTTAAAGTGCTAAGAAACTGCTGAACTGCTTTAAAAAAAAAAAAAACTTTTATTGGAGTAGAGTTGATTTAAAATGTTTAAAATTATTTAAAATTTAAAATGGAATTCCGTGGTGGTCTAGTGGTTAGGACGCCACCAAAGGCCTAGTTTCAATCCCTGGTCAGGTAACTAAGATTTCACAAAGCATGTGCTGTGGCCATAAATAAATAAATGGATAGATTTATTGATGAATTAATTAAATGTTGTGTTAGTTTCTGCTGTAGGGTAAAGTGAATCAGGGATACATATATCCACTTTTTAAAAATATTCTTTTCCCATACAGGTCATTACACAATATTGAAATAATTCCCTGTACTATACAGTAGGTCCTTATCAGTTTTCTATTTTATATATAGTAGTATATGCATGTCAATCCCAATCTCCCAATTTAACCCTCCCCCTTTAACCCCACCCTCTCCCCCTGGTAAGTATAAGTTTGTTTGTGACATCTGTGGCTCTAGTCCCTGTTTTGTAAATTGCTTTGGGCTCAACAAAACAAATTGTGATTTTGACTGAGTTAATGTCTCCTCCTGATGCTGGGAGGGATTGAGGGCAGAAGGAGATGGGGATGACAGAGGGTGAAATGGCTGGATGGCGTCACTGACTCGATGCACATGAGTTTGGGTGAACTCCTGGAGTTAGTGATGGACAGGGAGGCCTGGCGTGCTGCGATTCCTGGGGTCACAAAGAGTCAGACACGACTGAGCAACTGAACTGAACTGAGGGCAAAACAGAACCAGAATGCCTAAAAGAACCAGCCAGCCTACCAACTCCCCAAGACAATGGACTTTTGGGGGGTACTGGGATCTTTTGAAAATCTGATGGGAAAAAATGGAAAGAATATATGTGATCCATTTTCCAGAAAAAGACATGTATGTACTTTTTTTTATGTCATGAGTTTCCAGAAGCCCATTCATTCCTATGAGGATAAAGACCCCTGAGGAAGTCAGAAGCAGCTCGCAAAGCAACCAGATTGGGGGTCTTTAGTAATAATAACGGCAAAGATGCCTTTCAGAGGCTGAGAGAGTCCTCCAGTAGCCTGGCAAAGCAGCTGGGAACTGAGCAAGTGACTGCCAGATGCTAAAAGCTTTTGGGACTCCAAGCCAGAGGCAAATAAAGCTACATGAAATAAGTCCAAGGTGGGAAGTTCAGAGCGCCACTTCCCTGCTCTGATGATCTGTTTAAACAGGTTACCTAAGACTGTTTCTAGGGCCATGAATGAGAATGGCTCTTCTTCACGTCCCCTCTTACGGCTCTGTCTTTGAACAGATTTTGAAGGAAGGGAGGTACAGTTGTTTGAAACTTGTGTTTGTTTAGGCCAGCATAGCTCTTATTTCTTATTTTAGCTTTCTTATGAGAAGACTAAACTGGTGACTGTATTAGTCAGAGTTCTCCAGAAAAAGAGAAACAAAAGGTATATATAAAGAGGTTTATTATGAAGAACCAGCTATTGCAATTATTAGGCTGGGAGGTTTACCGTCAGCAAACTGGGCACTCAGGAGAAACAAAGGAATGGTTTCGGTCTGAATCTGGAAGCCTGTGAACCAGATCAAATAAATTTTGGTCTGAGTTTGACTCAGAGGGCAAGAAATGACTGATGTCCCGCCCAAAGACAGTCAGGCAGAGAGAGAATATTCTTCCTTACTCAGCAATTTTATCCTATTGAGGCCTTCAAGCAACTGGGTAAGGCCTACCCACGTTAAGGAAAGCAATCTGTTTTACTTGGTCTGCCAATTTAAATGTTGATCTCATTGAGACACACCCTCACGGACATATCCAGAATAATGCTGAACCAAATATCTGGGTATCCCATGGCCCGGTCAAGTGGCCTAGTCAAGTTGACATATAAAGTTAACCAACACAATAACTTATAGTGGAAGAACGACCAAGGAAACTTTTAAAAGAACATAACCATAGTCCCGAGAACATTTTAAAAAAATCAAACACTACGGCTAATTTTTACAGATACAGTTAACAAAAGCAGTCAAGCGGCCATAATGACATTATACCATTCCTCTCTACCACGAGCAGACTAAACAACCCAAAAGTATCAGCTGTTCTTAGATCTTATTCTAAAATATAAGCAGAAGTATTTTATTTTTATATTTTATTTAAGATAATGTATGCATTGAAGCTCTATCAAGAATACATTGCAGTGTCTGTCTTGCTGATCATGCTTTTTGCAAAGAGTTGTTTTCCTTTTATTTGTTGTAAGTTTACTTTTCGGGCCATAATGACAGTTTTGAAGTTACACAATATTTACCTTGGCAGAAGTGATCTAATTTTTACAAAAATGTGTATGTAATAATCTAACCCACTGTATCATAAGCATGGAAAACTAGAAAGTGTTGAAAGAACAAATTTTTTAAAAATATGGCTTGGATTTTAAAATGAGATCAAGGGTGATTCTAAAAAACTACAAATGTTTGGTCATCTAAGAATGCACCTATCAGTGTTTTTTGGTATTTGATAGTTTTCTTGTTTATCTGTGAGTTCCAGGCATGGGAATTTGGTCAACTGTCAGTTATCCATGCTAATTAAGTGGAATAATTTCAACAATAAATAATTTCAAATCATGAACAACCTAAAGCACATTGTATTTAATTTTATATGTTCTGTGAGTTTTTCTCTTTCTTTTTTACATTAAAATTCCATGTGTTTTGCTGACACACACCATAGCCTTCTTCATGGTTACATATCAACAGCACAATGGGAGGAAATTCTGACTCTAAACCTCTCATTGATTTCGGATAACCCATAAGGGCTTCAATGGCGGCTCAGTTCAGTCAGTTCAGTCGCTCAGTCATTTCTGACTCTTTGTGATGCCATGGACTGCAGCACACCAGGCCTCCCTGTACACCAACAACTCCCAGAATTTACTCAAACTCATGTCCATTGAGTCGGTGATGCCATCCAACCATCTCATCCTCTATTGTCCCCTTCTCCTCCTGCCTTCAATCCTTCCCAGCATCAGGGTCTTTTCCAAGGAGTCAGTTCTTCACACCAGGTGAACAAAGTATTGGAGTTTCCGCTTCAACATCAGACCTTCCAAGGAATATTCAGGACTGATTTCTGTTAGGATGGACTGGTTGGATCTCCTTGCAGTCCAAGGGGCTCTCAAGAGTCTTGCAACACCACAGTTCAACTTCACAGCCCTCTTTATAGTCCAAATCTCACATCCATACATGACCACTGGAAATACCACAGCTTAGATTAGATGGACCTTTGTTGGCAAAGTAATGTCTCTGCTTTTTAATATGCTGTCTAGCTTGGTTATAACTTTTCTCCCAAGGAGTAAGTGTCTTTTAATTTCATGGCTGCAATCACCACCTGCAGTGATTTTGGAGCTCAAAAAATAAAGTCTGACACTGTTTCCACTCTTTTCCCATCTATTTCCCATGAAGTGATGGGACCAGATGCCATGATCTTAGTTTTCTGAATGTTGAGTTTTAAGACAACTCTTTCACTCTCCTCTTTCACTTTCATCAAGAGGCTCTTTAGTTCTTCGCTTTCTGCCACAAGGGTGGTGTCATCTGCATATCTGAGGTTATTGATATTTCTCCCGGCAATCTTGATTCCAGTTTGTGCTTCATCCAGCCCAGCATTTCTCATGATGTACTCTGCATATAAGTTAAAACACCAGGGTGACAATATACAGCCTGGACGTACTCCTTTCCCAATTTGGAACCAGTCAGTTGTTCCATGGCTCAGTGGTAAACAATCCATCTGCCAAAGCAGAAGACATGGGTTTGATCCCTGGTCTGGAAAGATCCTACATGCTGTGGGGTGACTAAGGCTCTGTGCCACAATTATTGAGCCTGTGCTCTAGAACCCAGGAGCCACAGCCACTGAACCCACCAGCTGCAGCTACTGAAGCCTGAGTATCTTAAAGCCCATGCAACAAGAGAAACCAGCATAATGAGAAGCCCGGGCACTGCAACTGGAGAGCGTCCTCCACTCACCTCAACCAGAGGAAAGCCTGCACAACAATGAAAACCCAGCACAACCAAAAATGAATGAATGAATCATTAAAAGTATTTTTAAAATATTTGGATATTAAGTTTAAAAGGAATCTGAGACAGTCCATGCAGTGAATAAACTCTGTGCGGTTAATTTTAAATTGGATATGCACAGAAAATCCAGCTTAAAAAAAAAATGTTGCTGATAAGTTTACTAAACTAAAACCCATGGGAACAGGGGAGTGGAAACATTCCCATCCCCTTTACTATAAGTGTCCTCGCATCTCCCCTGTAATAACTCTAATGCACCTTGGTCTCCTGCCATGCAAGGCTTTCATGGCAGAAAAGAAGACAGAATTTTTTTAATAACAACTTAAGAGAAATCCTCTGAGGCCCTTCTCCATTAGGTTCTGAAGACTAGATAAGGAAGAAAAGGAAATTGAATTTTCATATCTAATAATTACATTTATTTTATGAACTTTCATAATATATATCTTTATAGACATTTAATTATTTGATGGGAACACGGCTGTTTTGAAGGCTGTTAGATTGCAGAAAAGTTCCGATGTGGGGAAACACGTGTCCACCTTCAACTAGGGGAGACTCTGAAAGCGTCTCCAGCACATGGTTCTTTCTCAAGTGTACTCCTGCTTTCTGTCCGAACCTCTTGATTTTTCTCTTAACTCTTTCTACTCAGTTCTTCCCCACTTCTTTTCCTTCTCAGCTTGACTCCCTCCCTTTGACTTTTCCCTTTCCCAGGTGACACATAAGCTGTCCCTTTTTGTCCTGACATCCTGTGAGGAAAGCCCTCCTCTCTCAAGCTTTCTTCCTGGATACCTTCCTCCTCCTACGATTCTAAGGTCCATATTTTCTGAGGTTGAGCTGCTTCATGATCTCAATCAAAGCCCCTTAGGCTAGCTCCTCAAGAGTTACTTTCCAGAGGACGGTCCCTTAACCACTGATGAAGTAAAATGAACTAAGGGAAGCCAGAAAATTAAGGGAGTACAAAAGCAGAAAGACAAATTAGTAGCAACTTTATTCAATACTGTCTGTGCATCTCAGGGCAGGGGAGCTGGTAATAGGTCACAACATCTAGAAATCACTTTGACAGCCCAGCATCGTCATGACTAAGAGGCAGGCCCTGTCTGTGCCTGGCGCCAGGTCTGTGGCACCAATTTATATCTCCCTTTAAGGCCCCTGACTCCTGATATAATCACTGATGTAGGGTGTGCAGTGTCAACCACAATTAATACCCACACTCACCTTCTAATCCCAGTCATTGGACTACTGACTAGCAGTAGAGATTCTTTTTTCCCCCAAAGATTAAAATTAACTAATGTTAGTAAATATTATCTATAAAACCTTCATTGTTTGGGATAGAATGAACCAATATGAATTGAATGATTTTTAACTTGATGACAACAGTTTAACACAAATTAAATTGTCCCAGAAGCATCTCTATTTTTAAACCGAAAAGCTCAAGAGGAAAAAAAAGAGAGAGAGCTATAGAAGGACTACGGATGAAGAATTTTTTATTTGTGAATCACTGTTACTGAGTGTGGCTTTGTGTTTCCTAATGAAGAGAATTTTGGAGAATAAAGAAGTGACTAAGAAAAAACAGATTGCAAAACAGGCATTGTATCAGTGGCAGAATTCCAGGATGATAGTGAAAAACCACACTGTGACTGCTTACAGAGTCAGATTGTTTGTCCATCAAAATTCTCTTTTATGAGATTTGTCAATCAAGTGGACTCCATTTATCTTTTCAAAGTTAGATGACCTCTAAAGAGGCCAGTCTCACCAATACATCCATCTTTTTCATTGCCATCCTATTGCGGTCTTGTATATCTGGATAAGATTTAACTCCCATAGCCTCCCATAGGGTAGTTAACGAAATCACTTTCAATAGGATATTGCTAAACTTAAGGACATTTAAAAAAATGTTAGCTTAACAGCCTCTGAGAATTGCCTGCTTACTCAGTGAACAGTGTTCTTTTCACTATCTCGCACAGCATTTTCTTTGTTCTTTCTGCAAACCTCTCTCATCAGAGTCCATGCTTTGGACTTGCTTTTTGCATAGGCAATAATCCTGGTAAGGTGGGGATTTTTTACAAACAAAAAGAGTCACCATGCAAAACTGAATCCTGCTCCCCCACCATGATAGAATTCATAAATAGTTGCTCTTTTATAATATTGGCCCACTGAATGTATCAAATCATTGTAGTCTACGAAAAAGTGTCTTGGGGGCTCACGTGAGTGAAAATCATGTCACTTTTCAAAGGAAGAAGAAAGAGAGGCAGAGAAGGAAGGACAGAGGGAGAGATAAGGGAGGGCGATAGTTCTAGGGCTGGAAAAGAAAAGGAAACACAGCAAAGGACCACAGTGTCTTGCAAAATACAACTGGGACTTCGATATCCTACATACTGTCACGAAGTTTCAGGGCACAGTTTGTACGTGTGTGCACAAGAATGTGATTATTTTCCTTGTGGTTATGATATACCAGCCTAGACTGAATTCAGTAGAGTATTACACACAATTTGTATGTCCTTAACAATTGTAATTTTAAACAAATGTCCTTAACAATTTTTAACAACTGTAATTTTAAACAAATGTAATTAATGTAAACAAACGTAACTAATGTAATTTTACACAACTACTTGCTCCTACTTTCTTATCTTCTGGTACAACTCCAAGGCCATTTCACCTAGTTAACCCTCCAGCACTGCATGGCCAGCAAATGGGGAACCTGGTCCAAAGAGCCAGAACAGGAGTAAAGCCAGCTGGCCGGAGACCTCATTATCCGGTCACTAAACATAGTAAGGAGGTCAGAGAACCACATCCACACTAACGGCAACTTAGCGTTTTCTTGACCTCCATGTTAAGAAGGAATTAAACTTCCTTACATTTACAACAGTCCCTCTAGTCCCCATGCCTCCTCCACCAACCTCATCTCCTGCCCCAGCCAGTTCCAGACACTTTATATCCAAATCCTTGCCACTGAGG
Source organism: Ovis canadensis (assembly GCF_042477335.2). NCBI lineage: Eukaryota > Metazoa > Chordata > Mammalia > Artiodactyla > Bovidae > Ovis > Ovis canadensis. The sequence continues at coordinate 130,616,794 of NC_091247.1, read as the reverse complement.
AAGAAACTGGATAAATTTCAACGATTGCTCTAGTACCACATGGTCAAGGACCTGCCCCATAATGGATCCCTATGACCATTAGCAGCAGGAATTCCTGCCAGAGATAAGCACCTGTGGGCTTGATAACCTCAGATTTCAAAAGTTTGAAACAATAAACATGATTTCATTAAAGCCTTCTTCCTACTCGGGAGGACCAGGCACCAACACATACATGATGATGATAAGATTTCTCTGGAGCAAAGTTTCCTCTTCACAGTGTCGTTTGGTGCTTACAGTCAGAGTATCCTGGAATTGGAAGGGCTGCTCCATGTTCAGGTTAGAAAGTGAGATTCCCAGTTCGAATGAGGTGGATGAACCTGAAGCCTACTGTAAAGAGTGAAGTAAGCCAGAAAGGGACAAATACTGCATATTTAGGCAGACATATGGAATCTAGAAAGACGGCATTGGCAATCCTACATACAGGGCACAAAGGAGACACAGATGTAAAGAACAGACTTTGGACTCAGCGGGAAAAAGAGAGGGTGGGATGCTTTGAGAGAATACCGTTGAAACATATACATTGCCATATGTCAGTGAGAGTCTGATGTATAAAGCAGAGCACCCAAGGCCAGTGCTCTCTGACAACCTGGAAGGACAGGGCTGGAGGAAGGAGGGGGTCAGGATGGGGAACACACGGATACCCATGGCTGACTCATACTGATGTATCGCAAAGCCCATCACAATATTGTAATTATCCTCCAACTAAAATAAATACGTTTAAAATAAAAAAGGAAAAGAAAGTGAGACACAGAGCATAAGCCTTGTGTGCAAAGACCATAGCGATGGTAAGCATTAGGACTAAAAATTAGGGTCCTTAGATTCCCAGTTAGTACTCTTTTATATGTACCAGAGATCCTCAAATGTTTGTATATCTCGGGATCACCAGCAGCGCTCTTGAAAAATGCCAAGCTCCTAGGTGTCATCCTCAGAGCATCCTGGTTGGTACATGGCATGGAATCTGAGAATATATTTTGACTGAGCCTCCCTTTGTGATTCAAGCGCAAGTGGACCCCACTCAGTGACAGGGTACAACCGCTGCCGAGAAGAACACCAAAGTTTGCTCATGATATTTATACACATTTTCTGTATTTCTTGGTTCACCTCTCACAGTTCTTTTGCCAGTGAGCTCATGACTAACTTGTCAACAAGCAGAACTCATGTTTAAACCCTCAGTGCTTTAAAACTCCATGTAGTATTGTGTTGGGGTAGGTGTGGAAAGGACAATCTCCCACATAAAGAACTGCTTAAGTAACGCATGCGTATATGCTCACTGAAAAATTTAAACAGTGCAGAAGACTAAATTAAAAAGTGAGGTTCTTCCTTTATCCCTCCCCTAATCTCCTCTCCCCAAAGTTACTTACTGCCGTTGGATGTGTACCCTTCAGATTTTTCTATACATTTACACAGATAAATACATAAGTGTGCGTGTGTGTACTTTTTGCCCTTATTTGGAAAGTTCTACTTAGAGAATGATCTCAGCAATTGTTTCTTTTATTATATAGATGACAGTGGATGTAAAGCTTAAATCAAGGACATCTCAAGATACATGACTGCTAGTGGTAATAACAGCATCCTTCCTTAATCCTTCTAAAAATGAAGGCTTCCTGCACCTCACTCACCTCCTCAAATACACTTTGGTGAGTTCCTCAGTTATATAAAAAAATCTGTGAGGATGCTAAAGGAAGAGGAAAGGGCAGGCAGTCACACTGTGTAAACGTGTGAATACTATTATAGAGTTCTCATGAGAACGCAAGGTGCTAAATTAATTCATCTGGTTGCAAGTCCTGCATGACTGAGGATCTGCTTCTGTGAGAAGGGTGGCATAGGGTAGGGTCAAGGACGTAAAGTGAGTGCTGCTGTGCATTCATACAAAATGCATACCATTGCCTGCTTTCCCATCTTCTAGATCCCACAATGTAATTGTCACTCTCAGCACCCAACTGAAATGGCTTTGGATAAGGTCGCTCAGGACACCTAACTGCTGAGCCTTATTCTCTTGACTTCGGCAGCATTTTTTATTTAACCATTTCTACCTTATCGCTCCTCTGGTTCTAGCGAAACAGAGTGTTCACTGTCCATCTTTAGCAATTTTTAAAAAAATCTTCATATACCTCAGGATTCTATCCTAGGATTGCTTTTATGCTGGTTCTGTATCTTTTGATGGTGCTCACAGCCTCAGTAATGACCCCCAGATTTTCATCTACAATCCCATTTTATACTGAGCCCAGGGACCACCTTCTGAAGGGCATCTGCAATTCAAATACGGCATGTCTAACCGCAAACTGGTGTCTCCCTCCCCATCTTTCCACCGGCCTCATCTCTACCCTGTATATTACTCCTATCAGTTAAGGATAAAACAATGTATCAGTTCCTGAATCAGAAACACCATCACTGTTCCTCACTCTTCCCTTTATCTTATTCTTTTCATCAAATCCTATGGCTTCTACCTGCAGAATATCCACATAGTCTGTCGTCTGCACTGTGCTCCCATTACTGTTATCCTTGTCCTCACCATCTCCACTTGGACCAAAGTCATGGCTCCAACAGGCATCCCTATATGAAATCTCTTTCTTCCTCCAATTTCAGACATTTTGCACCAAAAAAAGTTCATGTTTCTGAAATATGTAACATATATGGCACTCTCCATTTAATAACCTTAAATAGTTTCCCATAACCTACTGGATATAAATTTCAAATCCTTAACATATTTTCAAATCATGTCCCAATCTACATTCCCAGCCTTATCCCTGGTCACAGATAACTCAGCAATTCCCTCAAAATGCCATAAGCTTCCTCATCTGTTTTGGGTATTCAATTCTCTCAACCCAGAGTGAAGTCTGCCAACAACTCCTTTGGTCCATAAAATAAATGTTTTCTCCTCTGCAAGTCTATGCCCAGTAACACCTGTCCACCATCTCCTTCAAGGCACTCAGATCTTTTTCTGGGTCCCACTTTGCACCTATCTCTAACAGGACACTTACTCTAGCCTTCATTCACATAGTCTTTCAGCCAGCATGTAAGTAAACACTCATAACTGTGTATAGTAATATCATTTCTGTACCCTATTGACCCTAATAAACCTGCTATCTAAATTCTGTACCAACTTCCAGTATAAAGAACCATGCTTTGTATACAAAAGGCTCTCAACAAACTGAATGGATAAATAAACAAAACATAAATAATAGCTATGCATGAAAATAACCTTCAGCTTCTTTCTCATGATGCCAGACACTAGAAACCACAGGGTTTGAACCCTATTACCAGCTCTGAGCCCTGCCCTCCAGAATGTGTTCATCATTCTTTTACGTGTTCACATATTCAATAACTGCTTAGTACCTGTGGCATGCCATGAGTCAAGGTGCCAGGGAGACAGCTATGAACAAGACTGACAGAAGCACTGGTTTCTTGTGATTTACATTCTAGTGGGAAAAAAAAAAAAACTATAGATGAGTATAGAAGTAGAATGTGTGGCATTCCAGCCAGTGACGAATATTAGGGATGAAAATAAAGCTGAAAAGGGAAAAAATGTTCGGAGTATGGCTAAAGTTTTAAGTGGGGACAATCTATATAAAGAGGTCAAGAAACGGCTTAAGGAGGCATAATTCTAATTTGTAATCCAGGGATGACTTCCTACAAAAGTCAAGAAAAGAGGATACCAAACTACTTTCCTAGCTCTTTCTCAGAAAAAAAAAAAAAAAAACAGGGAGAGAGGGACAAAGAGGCCTCCACCACACAACCATGTGGTGTGGATTTCTAAGGAGCAGGACAGAAGTGTTGTCAATCTGGGCCTAGAGTCGTAAGTTCATACTTGGGAGAGCCTCTGGACTTTATAAGATAGGAAAAGCTTGAAGCCCTTGGACCTTGCAAGGAGCTTTGGAAAAGAGGATCAGGTACTTTATCAGAGAGGCTTGGACCTGAGGCACTAGTCCATCTTCCCAGTCTTGGGCATTCTCTGTCTAATAAAATCACTATTCTTTGCCCCCAACAATTCATCTCTCGATTTACCAGTCTGTTGGGCCCATGAGCAGTACAAGCTCAGACTCTGGACTCAGCAACACTAATAACCCAGAAACCCAGCCTATCTACTTGGGAGAAAGAAGGCAGGGGCTGCCATGCGGTCTCTACTCTGGCAGATACTCCAACCTGTTTCCACATGCCTCTGGCCTACCGTCACAGGATTTTTTATTTTTTTTTAAGAGAAAGAAGAATATAAGGAGGCCAAGGCTCAGACAACTTTTCAATGGCATTGCTAGGTTTTTCTTGATGATGATACTGGTATATATCACCCAGGTGATTTGCCTGGATTCAGGCAACTCCTCATGCAATCTCTTTGCCTAGTTGCTGATTCCTGGTCCATTATCCAGAGTAATAAACCTCTGTGCCGTACTGCTAGTGTGCTGGAGCTGACCCATACTAGCTCATACCAAAGAGCTGTTAAAAGTTCAGAAACTTTGCAAGCCCATTTATCTCATTTTGGTAGATTGAAAGTGCTTTTGGAAGGAGTATTTATACCAGGGAAATTGGAACAAGCTACAGATTCTCTTCTCCTTCCCTACTCCTACTTTCCCCGCTATGGTTGCCAACCCACTGCTTGGTTTAACCTTTCTGTCTGTGAGTTCTTAGTCTCACCCCTTTTAACTTACCCTGTCCTGCTGGTGCCCATGTCTTAGCATAGAAATATACCCTGCCAAAAGCTACCGTGGCAGGGAAGATAAATAGCCCTCTCATCTACAGTATGATCTGGCTTCAGAGTATGTCAAACTGAGTGTACAGGTGGATTGTAGAGTCATTAGCTTATCAACCACCCATTCTATGTCTAATAACTTCCATGGGATCACTAATAACAAAAAATGAGATGTGAAATGTTCACAGAGATTACAATGTACATAGCCCAATTTTAGAGTGCTGAATTGTGACCCCAAGAGAGTTTTAGAAGCGAAGACACATGCTAATTAAATATAAAATCTTCAAGTAGTATTTTTTAAAAGCATCTTTTGACAACATAAGTGACCATTTCCGGAAGGAAAAACTATTTTTAGCTGAATACATATATATATATTTTTTTCTTTCCTTCAATTTCTCCTATACTTTGCTGCCATATTATTTTCTAAAACACAGATTTTATTGTATCACTAGATTTTTTTGTATTTTCAGAAAAGAAAAAAGTGGCTTTGTCACTTTGCTAGGCAAAGGGCAAACACAGTAGGCTAGTGCCTCAAGAACTCTGCTCTGTAATTTAAATTTTTTGATGGAACCGTATATGGTTGCATATGGTTGTAATTAATACTAATTTTTATATCTCAATGAGAAAGAATAATTAGGACAGTATAACAGCAGGAAAAATAATGCAGAACTTATTTGGAATTCAAAAGTACAAACCCTGGGAATTATATATTCCTTTGAATTATTAACATCCTGCTCCCATTATTTATGATGATCATGAATTAAATGTAGTTCTACTTAGTTTGATATCTTCCTACAAACTTGCTTAAACATAAGAGTCATATCAGGGTCTTGTTAAAAAAAAAAAAAAAGGTCTTAACCAGACCTACTGAATCTTCACAGGGAGAGACCTGGAACATTATAATAAATGTCTTAGGTAATTTCATAGTCGTATCATCTGGAAAATACTGGTTTGGTACAACCTTCTATTTTTTAATAAATGAGGAAAATTCTCTGGAGAAGTAAAATACTGATGATTAAAAACAGACAACCTAAGACTACTAGTTAACTTTTCATAATTTAAGGTAGTAGACAGAATAATTCTAGATTTGTGAGACACTATTTCCACAATAAAAACAGAGAACTATCCTTTACGGAAAGGCAAACAAATGTATTACATAACAGTAACAATATTTACTATATGACTCATTTTCAAGAAATTAAATAAATTTTGAACTATATGCATCATTTAAAAGATTAAACATATATTTGAAACCATCTATAAATAGTTAATTAAGCCAATTAAAAAATAAAAAACTGCCATGTTGCCTTTTATGACCTGTTCTCAGAAGTCCCATAGTAATTTTTCTATTGCTTTCTATTTACGGAGGCAGTCAGAAGGGCCCACCAAGTTTTAAAGAGGAGGACTGCTGTGGAGAGAGACACAGACTCCACCTCTGGACTGGGAAATTGCCAAAGTCTGTAGGATTGGAAATGTTCTTGCAGCCATTTTTGGAAAATACAATCTACAGCAGCAGGGCTCTTATTGAACATACTTGGGATGACTTTTAACTCAGAGTACAACCCCACATAATTTATTTTAGTCTATACAAATGCATCCAAAAACCAGGTTGAATGTAGCATGAAATTGTAGGTTAATCTAAAAAAAAAACTTATTCAAATTCATTTTTAAACAGAATGCTTTTAGCATGGTGAAAGTATATGATTCTTGTTATTCATTTGATCATGTGTAATTGGTCAATAAATAGGTACACACTTTTGGGTGTAAATGTATGAGTTAAAAGGTAGATGTAATCACAGCTGTATCTCTATTTCTCTGTTACCTTAACACACTCATATATACATGGGGATATTATCATACACATGTATCTGTGTGTATAGCTAATTCAGAAATGTCTTTTTTTTTTTTTTAGGAAACTTTATTTTCTGCCTGTCTTATTTCCATTTCCTGTTTAAGGATCTGTGGAAGAGCAACTGAAGACCACTCAGTGGTTGTTCCCACCTGTTCAGTGACCTAAGCAGTGGGAGCTGAAATCCTGTCCTTGGTGGTGGGCTGAGCACGGCAGTCTTCAGTAGGAACTGCTGGATAGGCCCAGAGGGCACCTGCAGACCCATCTGCAACTTCAGGTCAAGCGGCAGTAAATTTGGAGCTGGAGCAGTCCATTCACCCTGAACTTCCTCCCGAGTCAAAGCCTTTCCTGCAGCAGCCAACTCATCACCTCTGCAGTGTAGAGATCAGGCTGACCTTCTGGAGGGTGCTCATGGGAGTTGGCACAACACATGCGCAGAACTTCTCACCATGCATCCGCCCAGCAGACCTATTGTTGTTGCTCGGGGATGGTGCTGTACACACAGCACAGAGGAGAGATAAGAGCCAGGTTAACAGAAGACGCCTCCAAGATCAGCCTGGGGCCAGTAACCGCTTGAAGTCTTGGCTCTGGAATGGAGGCCTGGATGGAGTTAGGAAAAGTTCCAGAAGAGAAGGAGTCAGCAAAAGGAATGGCTCCAGGGGCAGTAGCAAACTTCAGCCCAGATTGCTGGCCAGTATCCCTGGAGGATATGACACTGACATCAGCCCACTTTCCAATGGCAAATACGGCAGGAGCTGCCAGCAAAGGCTTCTCTCAGTAGGTGCAACAAGTAACACCACCACTTTTCTTTTCATAGGCCATTTAGTAGTCAAGGTTGGTGTCACCTAAGTGGGTTCTTGCTGCAAACAATGTAAGGATATCTTTCTTTCTCATTTGCAGGACATCAAGGGCTTCAAACATTGTGATTGTTTTCCTTTAATGTCCAAGGGAAACCCTGAGCAACACTGTATGACCCCTTTTGGGGTAATGCAGAAAAGCAGGAATGTCATTTTCATAAATAAATAAAAACATGCCGTTAGTTCAGTTCAGTTGCTCAGTCGTGTCCGACTCTGCGACCCCATGGACTGCAGTATGCCAGGCTTCTCTGTCCATCAGCAACTCCCGGAGCTTGCTCAAACTCATGTCCATCTAGTTGATGATGCCATCCAACCATCTTATCCTCTGTCATCCCCTTCTCCTCCTGCCTTCAATCTTTCCCAGCATCAGGGTCTTTCAGGGTCTTTTCCAAGCAGTCAGTTCTTCGCATCAGGTGGACAAAGTATTGGAGTTTCAGCTTCAGCATCAGTCCTTCCAATGAATATTCAGGACTGATTTCCTTTAGGACTGAATGGTTTGATCTCCTTGCAGTCTAAGGGACTCTCGAGAGTCTTCAACACCACAGTTCAAAAGCGTCACTTCTTTGGCGCTCAGCTTTCTTTATAGTTCAAGTCTCACATCTATATATGACTACTAGAAAAACCATAGCTTTGACTAGATGGACCTTTGTGGGCAAAGTAATGTCTCTGCTTTTTAATATGCTGTCTAGTTTGGTCATAGCTTTTCTTCCAAGGAGCAAGTGCCTTTTAATTTCATGGCTGCAATCACCATCTGCAGTGATTTTGGAGCTCCCAAAAATAAAGTCTGATACTGTTTCCACTGTTTCCCCATCTATTTGCCATGAAGTGATAGGACCAGATGCCATGATCTTAGAGCTCTGAATGTTGAATTTTAAGCCAACTTCTTCACTCTCCTCTTTCACTTTCATCAAGCGGCTCTTTAGTTCTTCTTCGCTTTTTGTCATAGGGTGGTGTCATCTGCATATCTGAGGTTATTGATATTTCTCCCAGCAATCTTGATTCCAGCTTGTGCTTCATCTAGCTTGGCATTTCACATTATGTACTCTGCATATAAGTTAAATAAGCAGGGTGACAGTATACAGCCTTGACGTACTCCTTTCCCAATTTGGAACCAGTCTGTTGTTCCATGTCCAGTTCTAACTATTGCTTCTTCACCTTCATAGAGATTTCTCAGGAGGCACAATAAAGGACAGAAATGGTATGGGCCTTACAGAAGCAAAAGATATTAAGAAGTGGCAAGAATACACAGAAAAACTATACAAAAAAGAACTTTATGACCTAAATAACCATGATGGTGTGATTACTCACCTAGAGCCAGACAGCCTGGAATACGAAGTCAAGTGGGCCTTAGGAAGTATCACTATGAACACAGCTAGTGGAGGTGATGGAATTCCAGTTGAGCTATTCCAAATCCTAAAACATGATGCTGTGAAAGTGCTACACTCAATTTGCCAGCAAATTTGCAAAACTCAGCAGTGGCCACAGGACTGGAAAAGGTCAGTTTTCATTCCAATTCCAAAGAAAGGCAATGCCAAAGAATGTTCAAACTACCACACAATTGCACTCATCTCACATGCTAGCAAAGTAATGCTCAAAATTCTCCAAGCCATGCTTCAGCAATACATGAACTGTGAACTTCCAGATGTTCAAGCTGGATTTAGAAAAGGAAGAGGAGCCAGAGATCAAATTCCCAACATCCGCTGGATCATTGAAAAAGCAAGAGAGTTTCAGAAAACCATCTACTTCTGCTGTATTGACTATGCCAAAGCTTTTGACTGTGGGGATCACAACAAACGGTGAAAAATTCTTCAAGAGATGGGAATACCAGACCACCTCACCTGCCTCCTGAGAAAAAACAACATTATACTAGCAAATTAAATGGTGGTCAACTTACATGCAGTGAAAATTTTGAAGAAAATGCATTCTTAGATCTGAGAGAACTCTGAGCTCTTTGCAGCTACAGTTCACTCTTAGGAGCTGAACTGAGTCCCCTCAAAATATTATATATGTTGAAGCCTTAATCCCCAATACCTAGAAAGTGACTGTATTTGGAAAGGGCCTGTAAAGAGGTGACTCGTTAAAATGAGGGCAATAGGGTGGACCCCTGACTGCTGTCCTTATGATGTGCCCAGTCACTCAGTCATGTCAAACTCTTTGTGACCCTATGGACTGTAGCCCACCGGTATCCTCTGTTCATGGGATTCTCCAGGCAAGAATACTGGAGCAGATTGCCATACCCTCCTCCAGGGGATCTTCCCAACCCAGGGATCGTACCCACATCTCCTGCATTCCCTGCACTGCTTGCAGGTGGATTCTTTACCCACTGAGCCACCTGGGAAGCCAGTCCTTATAATAAGGAGAGTTTTGGACACACAAAGAGAAAACCAGGGCACAAATGCACAGAAGGACCACCATGGGAGGACACAGCAAGAGGTAATCACCTGCAGGGAGGAGAGCAGTTTCAGAAGAACCATCCCCACTGACACTGTGATCATGGACTTTCAGCCTCCAGAACTGTAAGGAAATTACATTTCTCTGGTGTAAGCTACCCAGTCAGTGGTAGTTGCTTATGGCAGCCTAGAGAACTAGCATAGCCACTCAATGTACTATTTAAATGCATGAACAGAATTAGATATCTCTCAATATTTTTCTAAATATTCTATCAAATGTTTTCTATCCAAAAACTTCAAATAAAATTTTGAGAAGTCTATCTTTTGTAAAGTTTCATTTGTTGCTGTTCAGTTGCTCAGTCATGTTCAACTCTTTGTGACTCCGTGGACTGCAACACGCCAGGCTTCCCTGTCCTTCACTGTCTCCTAGAGTTTGCTCAAACTCATGTCCATTGAGTCCATGATGCCATCCAACGATCTCATCCTCTGTTGTCCCCTTCTCCTCCTGCCCTAACTCTTTCCCAGCATCAGGATCTTTTCCAATGAATCCATTTGTTTCCCTAAATATTCCTCCTACACTTGTGCTACTCAGGCACCTATGTTTAAGGTCCTTTGTGATCCTTTTTAAAAAGACAGTTCTAAGTGTATTCAAAACATGTTATTACCACAGTTCCCTAGGAAAAGCACAAATATGGTTTAAGATGAGAAGTTTAATTATGAAATGAACCTATGTTTCAATAGCCTTTTCGTTTTAATTGATCTTTAAAAAAAATGGACAAAGTGCAGGGTTTGGATCAGAGCATTTGATACTTGAGGTAATAGCCACAAGAGACTTAAGCACGCCTCTGTGTGACTATAAATGCATTTATCTTTCTACACAAGGATGGAACAGCTACTGTATAGTCATTATTTAAGCATAAGCTGACAGGGGAAACAACAACAACAATGAACACCTTTGTTTCATTTTAAAAAGGAAAAGTATATTCATAGTCTTTTAAAAAATAGAATGTGCAAGTATTTGTGTTTACTTGTGTGAGTTTATTTGTTTGTGTCTGTATATTTGCATTAACACATTAATTAATAGAATAAACCATTTATGAACTCTGTGTCCTAGGATAAATTCCTAAATCTAAAACACTGTTCCCTCATCAAAAAAATCGGTGAATAAAGTACAGTTTCTGAAGGATTGACCTGAGAGGATTAAATTAGAAAACATGGCTGTATTTTCCCTCTGATGGCCCGCGCGTTGTCTGTGGAGTGTGCTTCTCTCTGTATCTGAATAAATCCACTTCTTACCTATCACTTTGTCTCTCGCTGAATTCTTTCTGCAATGAGATATCAAGAACCTTAACTTCATTAGGTCCTGAAACCAGGTACTGTGGTTTTTGGCTGGGTTTGAGTCCAAACCACGTGGGTTCAAGTCCTAAGCAGGGTTTTGGCTGGGTTTGAGTCCCAGCCACGTGGGTTCAAGTCCCAGACTGGGTATTGGCTGGATTCAAGTCCCACTACAGGGGTTCGAGTCCCAATCTGTGTTCGACGGTTTCAGCTGGTGACCACGAAGGGATGGGGATAAGGTAAGAAAAGGTTTAAAGTCAGATCTTGGTCCTAAAGAGGTCCCTGGGATACGTGAGCCAGGTATACTGAGGAAATGCTCTGCTGTTGTCTGCTCATTTGTGACTGGCAGGTCAATTTTGAATACTTACGCACGTCCAACAGCAGGTCTAGGACAGAATTATACTGTTTTATTTGAGGTTTTTTCTCCTACATTTGTTTGTTCTTGTTCATTTCTGCTGTTTCTTCTGCTAACCCCAAAAGATTGCTTTTATTCCCCTCCCTCTGATCCTTACAAGTGTTGACCCTTTATTCCCAACTTAGAGCTAAACCACCTCCAGCTCATCATCAGCACCATTGGGGATGTCTTCGTGCCATTTCCTTGCAACAGCTTTTGGGTACTAACAACTGGTTGGGGGACCCCCTTCAAAGAGATAGCATCTAAAATCATAAGTGCAAATCTTGACCAAATTGTGTGGTGGATTCTGACTTAAGGGTAAAATTTTGAATAGAATGGGAATTAGAGACATCATCTCTGGTTTGGATCTGAAATGGGTCAGGTGGCATCAATCCCAACCAATACCCCTTGGGTCTAATCCTCCAAGATTGGGAAAGATTCAGACTACTGGGATTAAAACCAATGAAATTCATTAGTCTGTGTAATCATGTTTGGCCACAATATGAGCTAGGATGACAAGAAAAGTAGCCACTAAATGAGTCCCTGAGTTATGATACTATATTGCAGCTAGATTTACATTGTAGAAGGAAATTTAAATGGAGTGAGCTTCCATATGTTTGAATTTTCCTGGCCCTGTATTTAGACCTTGTATTAGATCCACAAGGGATTTAAGATGTGTGTAGCTCTGAGGGATAATTCTAGCAAGGACTCAAAAGATCTTTTAGCTGATTTACTCTAACAGTTCACTTCAGTTCAGTCGCTCAGTCGTGTCTGACTCTTTGTGACCCCATGAATCGCAGCACTCCAGGCCTCCCTGTCCATCACCAACTCCCAGAGTTCACTCAGATTCACGTCCATCGAGTCGGTGATGCTATCCAGCCATCTCATCCTCTGTCGTCCTCTTCTCCTCCTGCCGCCAATCCCTCCCAGCGTCAAAGTCTTTTCCAATGAGTCAGCTCTTCACATGAGGTGGCCAAAGTACTGGAGTTTCAGCTTTAGCATCATTCCTTCCAAAGAAATCCCAGGGTTGATCTCCTTCAGAATGGACTGGTTGGATCTCCTTGCAGTCCAAGGGACTCTCAAGAGTCTTCTCCAACACCACAATTCAAAAGCATCAATTCTTCGGCGCTCAGCTTTCTTCACAGTCCAACTCTCACATCCATACATGACCACAGGAAAAACCATAGCCTTGACTAGATGGACCTTAGTTGGCAAAGTAATGTCTCTGCTTTTGAATATGCTGTCTAGGTTGGTCAAAACTTTTCTTCCAGGGAGTAAGCGTCTTTTAATTTCATGGCTGCAGTCACCATCTGCAATGATTTTGGAGCCCAAAAAGATAAAGTCTGACACTGTTTCCACTGCTTCCCTATCTATTTGCCATGAAGTGATGGGACCGGATGCAATGATCTTCGTTTTCTGAATGTTGAGCTTTAGGCCAACATTTTCACTCTCCTCTTTCACTTTGATCAAGAGGCTTTTTAGTTCCTCTTCACTTTCTGTCATGAGGGTGGTGTCATCTGCATATCTGAGGTGATTGATATTTCTCCCAGCAATCTTGATTCCAGCTTGTATTTCTTCCAGTCCAGCATTTCTCATGATGTACTCTGCATATAAGTTAAATAAGCAGGGTCACAATATACAGCCTTGACGTACTCCTTTTCCTATTTGGAACCAGTCTGTTGTTCCATGTCCAGTCCTAACTGTTGCTTCCTGACCTGCATACAGATTTCTCAAGAGGCAGGTCAGGTGGTCTGGTATTCCTATCTCTTGAAGAATTTTCCACAGTTTATTGTGATCCACACAGTCAAAGGCTTTGGCATAGTCAATAAAGCAGGAATAGATGTTTTTCTGGAACTCTCTTGCTTTTCCCATGATCCAGCAGATGTTGGCAATTTGATCTCTGGTTCCTCTGCCTTTTCTAAAACCAGCTTGAACATCAGGAAGTTCACAGTTCACATACTGCTGAAGCCTGGCTTGGAGAATTTTGAGCATTACTTTACTAGCATGTGAGATGAGTGCAATTGTGTGGTAGTTTGAACATTCTTTGGCATTGCCATTCTTTGGAATTGGAATGAAAACAGATATTTTCCAGTCCTAAGACCACTGCTGAGTTTCCCAAATTTGCTGGCATATTGAGTGCAGCACTTTCACAGCATCGTCTTTCAGGATTTGAAACAGCTCAACTGGAATGCCATCACCTCCACTAGCTTTGGTTGTAGTGATGCTTTCCAGGGCCCACTTGACTTCACATTCCAGGATATCTGGCTCTAGATGAGTGATCACATCATTGTGATTATCCGGGTGATGAAGATCTTTTTTGTATAGTTCTCCTGTGTATTCTAGCCACCTCTTCTTAATATCTTCTGCTTCTGTTAGGTCCAGACCATTTCTGTCCTTTATCAAGCTCATCTTTGCATGAAATGTTCCCTTGGTATCCCTAATTTTCTTGAAGAGATCTCTAGTCCATCCCATTCTGTTCTTTTCCTCTATTTCTTTGCATTGATCGCTGAAGAAGGCTTTCTTATCTCTTCTTGCTATTCTTTGGAACTCTGCATTCAAATGCTTATATCTTTCCTTTTCTCCTTTGCTTTTCACTTCTCTTTTCACCTCTCTTCTTTTCACAGCTATTTGTAAGGCCTCCCCAGACAGCCATTTTGCTTTTTTGCATTTCTTTTCCATGGGGATGGTTTTGATCCCTGTCTCCTGTACATGTCACGAACCTCAGTCCATAGTTCATCAGGCACTCTATCTATCAGATGTAGGCCCTTAAATCTATTTCTCACTTCCACTGTATAATCATAAGGGATTTGATTTAGGGCATACCTGAATGGTCTAGTGGTTTCCCTACTTTCTTCAATTTAAGTCTGAATTTGGTAATAAGGAGTTCATGATCTGAGCCACAGTCAGCTCCTGGTCTTGTTTCTGTTGACTGTATAGAGCTTCTCCATCTTTGGCTGCAAAAAATATAATCAGTCTGATTTCGGTGTTGACCATCTGGTGATGTCCATGCGTAGAGTCTTCTCTTGTGTTGTTGGAAGAGGGTGTTTGCTATGACCAGTGCATTTTCTTGGCAAAACTCTATTAGCCTTTGCCCTGCTTCATTCTGCATTCCAAGGCCAAATTTGCCTGTTACTCCAGGTGTTTCCTGACTTCCTACTTTTGCATTCCATCCCCTATAATGAAAAGGACATCTTTTTTGGGTGTTAGTTCTAAAAGGTCTTGTAGGTCTTCATAGAACCCTTCAACTTCAGCTTCTTCAGCATTACTGGTTGGGGCATAGACTTGGATAACTGTGATAGTCAATGGTTTGCCTTGGAGATGAACAGAGATCATTCTGTTGTTTTTGAGATTACATCCAAGTACTGCATTTTGGACTCTTCTGTTGACCATGATGGCTACTCCATTTATTCTGAGGGATTCCTGCCCGCAGTAGTAGATATAATGGTCATCTGAGTTAAATTCACTCATTCCAGTTCATTTTAGTTCACTGATTCCTAGAATGTCGACGTTTACTCTTGCCATCTCTTGTTTGACCACTTCCAATTTGCCTTGATTCATGGACCTGACATTCCAGGTTCCTATGCAATATTGCTCTTTATAGCATTGGACCTTGCTTCTATCACCAGTCACATCCACAGCTGGGTATTGTTTTTGCTTTGGCTCCATGCCTTCATTCTTTCAGAGTTATTTCTCCACTGATCTCCAGTAGCATATTGGGCAGCTACTGACCTGGGGAGTTCCTCTTTCAGTATCCTATCATTTTGCCTTTTCATACTGTTCATGGGGTTCTCAAGGCAAGAATACTGAAGTGGTTTGCCATTCCCTTCTCCCATGGACCACATACTGTCAGACCTCTCCACCATGACCCTCCCGTCTTGTGTTGCCCCATGGGCATGGCTTAGTTTCATTGAGTTAGACAAGGCTGCGGTCCTAGTGTGATTAGACTGACTAGTCTTCTGTGAGTATGGTTTCAAACAGCTATTCCTCACCTACTAGGAGGAACCATTGCCCTGGAGGGAAGACACAGCTAAGGATGGAAAAGTGACCCCACCCATATTCAGGAACCTCTTCTTTGTACCCTGAGTTACCCAAGGGGCTCATCCTTAGCTCAGCTAGCACTGTCAAAGATCTAAGTCACCAACCATCTGCCCTTACAGTTTTGCCTCTGAGAGAAGTTCCTGATGGAAATCAAGAAACAATAAAAGTCTATGTACCTTTCTCAATATCTGATCTAAGTACGGCAGAGGACAAGTCGGGAAGTTTTTCTGAGGATCCTGAATGTTTTACAAAAGAATTTACGCTACTAGTGAGTGAGATCTTTTGATCTCACCTGGGAGGACTTACAGATTTTACTATCCTATTACTGCACCCTTGAGGAAAACCAGGGTATAATACTGGCAGCCTGAGCCAGACAGGACCATGCAGTGCACCAACTGAGGACTGACACTCCCTTAGGCAAACCCACAATGGAATTACGAGCTGAATTCTATTGATACAGGTAGACAGGATCGTATGATTAACTGTTTAATAGAGGGTATGAAGAAATTTACAGTAAAGCCTGTTAATTATGAAAAGGTGAAAGAGGTCCAACAGGGACAGGATGAAAATCCTGAAGTTTTCCAAAGGAGATTAGTGGAGGCTTTTAGAAAGTATACAAATGTGGATCCCTCCTTCTCTGAGGGATGGGCGCTTTTGGCTATGCATTTCATAGCCCAGTCTGCCCCAGACATCAGGCACAAAATTCAGAAAGCAACTACTGGTACTCAGACTCCAATGAATGATTTAATCCAGTTGGCTCATTTGGTTTCCAATAATCAGGATATGGCTGAAAAGGCTGAACGCACCCAAAGAAATATACAAGAGACCCAAATGATTGCAATCGCTTTGTCTGCTCAAAGACCACCAATCTGGTCCTGATAGACCACAAGGCTCATGGGTACTCATACAAGGCCAGTATACCCTGTGTAGACAAAAGGGGCAATGGGGGAAGGACTGTGGCCAATGTGTCCTTTGCAGGCAGCCAGGGTGTTGGCAGAGGGAATGCCCCAGATGCCAGAGACTGACAGGGGCCTCTCAGCCATTGATGGTTTTGCAATCGGACTGACGGGACCCAAGGCCAAAAGTGGCTCTGCCTGGAGATAGCGTCTACATAACTAATGTCCAGCCTCGGGTGATCATTGATGTGGCTGGCTGCTTGGTAAAATTTCTTATAGACACTGGGACAACCTTTTCAGTCTCAACTCAAAGGATTGTAAACCTTCGTGATCATAAGAAATATGTAATGGAGTTGTCAGGGAAGAAACAGGGACACAATTTTCTGGAGCCTGTTTTGTGCAATGCTAATGGTCAGTTGTTTTTACATTCATTTCTGGTTGTGCCTGATTGCCCCATCCCTTTAATGGGAAGAGATCTATTAACGAAGTTAGGGGCCACTCTATTTCTGGAAGGGCAAAGGAACCACCCTCATTGTCAAATGATTTTAACAGAAAACAGAAAGGGACAGGTTGAATCTGAAGTTGAGATAGAAGACTTACTAGGCCCTGGAATGTGGAATTCCGAGGTCCCAGGTCTGGCCAAAGATGTTCAGCTAATGGTTACTATATGAGATTCCCAAGAAATAGCTGTTGTTCACTGTAGGGGACATCAGTCTCAGATTCTCAGGTCTGAAATTGGAAAGGGAAATCACCGAGTTGACCAAGAAGCAAAGAAAGCAGCTTACATACCAACAGATAAAACACAGGTAGTTTTAAAAGTCTTAGGCTCTGATAGAGGAAATGCAACAACCTTGCTATACCAAGGAAAAAAGTAGGGCGTTAATAAGTCAAAGCAATAGTATATGTTAGGTAAAAATATTATGATTCCACAACCTCAACAATGGAAAGTAATCAAGGCTTTATATAAAGCTGATCAGGATTTTCTAAGATTGGATAAAAGTTAGTTGAGTAAATGGATTTTGTTAGAAATGGGCTAAGACAAGACTGGATTTGTTTCTCTCTCAAAGGATTCTTGAAATGCTACTTTTGACAAACAAGTTGAGCTGAGTTTCCTTACCTGTAAGTAATTTATATTTGCTTTTGAGATCTTTATAACTTCGGATAGGGAATAAGTTTTGTCTCCCTGTGGCTTATAATTTATCTGAATAAAAACTAACTTTGGGATGTTTTAGAGGACTCCTGAGGAATCTCAGAGAGAAATATTTAACTAGGGTTATTTGGTATGTCATGTTAAATGTGATAATTTGTAATTCTGGTTATTGTAACCGAACTTTATCTTACAGTATAATCAGGTATTTGACCATGACTTTTGACTCTTTTGTCATTTATAGATATTTCTGTACACTGGTGCTGGTACCAAATGCTTCATCATCAAAAACATACATAAGAAGACTAAGAAACCAGTTACAACAGTTCTACATCAAGAAGATGGCTATGTAGGGATTTCAGTGCATGCGGACTAAAACAAGGAGCTTCCCTGCCCCTGGGGCTCCTAGATCAGGTATCCAGAGATTTTTACTCCCTGATAGGCAGGGAGATGTCTCTACTCAGCCTGGAAGCAATTACAGAAGATGGCCCTTCTGCTTTCCATAAGAATATAGGAGTAAAATCTCTGTGTGGGGAATGTAACAGGAGGGAAAGGGGCAGGGCACAACTTTTGAAAGAATGACATAGCCCAAGCACATAATATAAACCGATTAGAATCAGATGGGAACGAGATGACAGACAAGACTAGATTCTGATCCTTAATCAGCAAGTGAAATGACACACCCAGAAGTGCCATGACAGCTCCAGGTCAGCTCAGTTCAGTCACTCAGTCATGTCCAACTCTTCGCGACCCCATGGACTGCAACACACCAGGCATCCCTGTACATCACCAAATCCCAAAGCTTACTCAAACTCATGTCCATCGAGTCAGTGATGGCATTCAAACATCTCATCCTCTGTCATCCCCTTCTGTCATCTGCATTCAATCATTCCCAGCATCAGAGTCTTTTCAAATGAGTCAGTTCTTCAAAACAGGTGGCCAAGTATTGGAGATTCAGCTTTAGCATCAGTCCTTCCAATGGACACTCAGGACTGAGCTCCTTTAGGATGGACTGGCTTAATCTCCTGATAGTCTAAGAGACTCAAGAGTCTTCTCAAACACCACAGTTCAAAAGCATCAATTCTTTGACACTCAGCTTTCTTTATAGTCCAACTCTCATATCCTTACATGACTACTGGAAAAACCAAAGCTTTGACTAGATGGACCTTTGTTGGCAAAGTAATGTCTCTGCTTTTTAATATGCTGCCTAGGTTGGTCATAACTTTTCTTCCAAGGAGCAAGCATCTTTTAATTTCAAGCATTCTGTAATTTCATCTTTTAATTTCACCATCTGCAGTGATTTTGGAGCCCAAGAAAATAGTCTGTCACTGTTTCCATTGTTTCTCCACCTATTTACCATGAAGTGATAGGACTGGATGCCATGATGTTAGTTTTCTGAATGTTGAATTTTAAGCCAACTTTTTCACTCTCTTTTTTCACTTTCATCAAGAGGCTCTTTAGTTCTTCTTCATTTTCTGCCATAAGGGTGGTGTCATCTGCATATCTGAGGTTATTGATAATTCTCCTGGCAATCTTGATTCCAGCTTGTGCTTCATCCAGCCTGGCATTTTGCATGATGTACTCTGCATAGAAGTTAAATAAGCAGGATGACAGTATACAGCCTTGATGTACTCCTTTCCCAGTTTGGAACCAGTCTGTTGTTCCATGTCCAACTGTTGCTTCTTGACCTGCATACAGATTTCTCAGGAGGCAGGTCAGGTAGTCTGGTATACCTATCTCTTGAAGAATTTTCGACAGTTTGCTGTGACCCACACAGTCAAAGGATTTGGCATAGTCAATACAGCAGAAGTAGATGTTTTTCTGGAACTCTCTCGCTTTTTTGATGATCCAATGGATGTTGGCAATTTGATCTCTGGCTCCTCTGCCTTTTCTAAATCCAGCTTGAATATCTGGAAGTTCACGGTTCACATACTGTTGAAGCTTGGCTTGGAGAATTTTGAGCATTACTTTACAAGTGTGTGAGATGAGTGCAATTGTGTGGTAGTTTGAGCATTCTTTGGCATTGCTTTTCTTTGGGATTGGAATGAAAACTGACCTTTTCCAGTCCTGTGGCCACTGCTGAGTTTTGCAAATTTGCTGGCAAATTGAGTGTAGCACTTTCACAGCATCGTGTTTTAAGATTTGAAACAGCTCAACTGGAATTCCATCACCTCCACTTGCTTTATTCTTAGTGATGCATCCTAAGGCCCACTTGACTTCACATTCCAGGATGTCTGGCTCTAGGTGAGTGATCACACCATCATGGTTATATGGGTCATTAAGGTCTTTTTTGTATAGTTCTTTTGTGTATTCTTGTCACCTCTTAATATATTTTGCTTCTATTAGGTCCTTACCATTTCTGTCCTTTATCATGCCCATCTTTGCATGAAATGTTCCCTTGGTATTTCTAATTTTCTTGAAGAGATCTCTACTCTTTTCCTATCTATTGTTTTCCTCTATTTCTTTTCATTGATCACTGAGGAAGGTTTTCTTATCTCTCCTTGCTATTCTTTGAACTCTGCATTCAAATGGATATATCTTTCCTCTTCTCCTTGTCTTTCACTTCTTTTCTTTTCAAAGCTATCTATAAGGCCTCCTCACACAACCGTTTTGCATTTCTTTTTCATGGGGATGGTCTTGATCTCTGCCTCCTGTATAATGTCAGGAACCCCTGTCCATAGTTCTGCAGGGACTCTATCAGATCTAATCCCTTGAATATATTTGTCACTTCCACTGTATAATCATAAGGGATTTGATTTAGGTCATACCTGAAAGGTCTAGTGGTTTTCCCTACTTTCTTCAATTTAAGTCTGAATTTGGTAATATGCATGATCTGAGCCAGTCAGCTCCTGGTCTTATTTTTGATGACTGTATAAAGCTTCTCCATCTTTGGCTACAGAGAATAAAATCAATCTGATTTCAGTATTAACCATCTGGTGATATCCATGTGTAGAGTCTTCTCTTGCGTTGTTGGAAGAGAGTGTTTGCTATGACCAGTGCATTCTCTTGGGAAAACTCTATTAGCTTTTGCCCTGCTTCATTCTGTACTCCAAGGCCAAATTTGCCTATTACTCCAGGTGTTTCTTGACTTCCTACTTTTCCATTCCAGTCCCCTATAATGAAAAGGACATCTTTTTTGGTTGTTAATTCTAGAAGGTCTTGTAGGTCTTCATAGAACCGTTCAACTTCAACTTCTTCAGCCTTACTGGTTTGGACATAGACTTGGATTACTGTGATATTGAATGGTTTGCCTTAGAAAAAACAGAGATCATTTTGTCGTTTTTGAGATTACATCCAAGTACTGTGTTTTGGAGTCTTTTGTTGATTGTGATGGCTACTTCATTTCTTCTAATGGGTTCTTGCCCACAGTAGTAGATATAATGGTCATCTGAGTTAAATTCACCCATTCCAGTCCATTTTAGTTCGCTGATTCCTAGAATGTCAATGTTCACTCTTGCCATCTCCTGTTTGACCACTTCCAATTTGCCTTGATTCATGGACCTAACGTTCCAGTTTCTTATGCAATATTGCTCTTCATAGCATCAGACTTTACTTCCATCACCAGTCACATCCACAACTGGGTGTTGTTTTTGCTTTGGCTCTGTCTCTTCATTCTTTCTCCACTGATCTCCAGTAGCATATTGGGCACCTACCAATCTGGGGAGTTCATCTTTCAGTGCCCTATCTTTTTGCCTTTTCATACTGTTCATGAGGTTCTCAAGGCAAGAATACTCAAGTGGTTCACCATTCCCTTTTCCAGTGGACAACATTTTGTCAGAACTCTCCACCATGACCCATCTGTCTTGGGTGGCCCCATAGTTTCATTGAATTAGACAAGGCTGTGGTCCATGTGATCAGATTGGTTAGTTTTCTGTGATTGTCCTTTTCTTTCTGTCTGCCCTCTGATGGAGAAGGATAAGAGGTTTATGGAAGCTTCCTGATGGGAGAGACTGACTGAGGGGGAAACTGGGTTCTGTTCTGATGGGCATGCTCAGTAAATCTTTAATCCAATTTTCTATTGATAGGCGGAGCTGTGTTCCCTCCCTGTTATTTGTCCTGAGGCCAAACTGTGGTGGAGGTAATGAAGATAATGGCGACTTCATTCAAAAGGGCCCATGCACACACTGCTGCACACCGTGCCCCCAACCCTGCAGCAGGCCGCCACTGACCCACGCCTCCACTGGAGACTCCTGGACAGTCACGGGCAAGTCTGGGTCAGTCTCTTGTGGGGTCACTGCTCCTTTCTCCTGGGTCCTGGTGTGCACAAGATTTTGTTTATGCCTTCCAAGAGGTGGCTCTGTGGTTGGGTAATGGTGACCTCTTCCAAGAGGGCTTATGCCATATCCAGGTCTACTGCACCAGAGCCTCTGCCTCTGCAGCAGTCCACTGCTGACCTGTACCTCCGCAGGAGACACGCAAACACAGTTATGTTTCATTTTCTGTGGGGTCTCTGGGTTCCCAGTTCA
This sequence comes from Ovis canadensis, assembly GCF_042477335.2. Classification (NCBI taxonomy): domain Eukaryota; kingdom Metazoa; phylum Chordata; class Mammalia; order Artiodactyla; family Bovidae; genus Ovis; species Ovis canadensis. The sequence continues at coordinate 130,594,699 of NC_091247.1, read as the reverse complement.
GTTCAGTCACTCAGTCACATCCAACTTTTTGCTACCCCATGGACTGCAGCACGCCAGGTTTCTCTGTCCATCACCAGCTCCTGGAGTTTACCCAAACTCATGTCCATTGAGTTGGTGATGCCATCCAAACATCTCATCCTCTGTCATCCCCTTCTCCTCCTGTCCTCTATATTTCCTAGCATCAGGGTCTTTTCAAATGAGTCAGCTCTTCACCATCAGGTAGCCAAAGGATTGGAGTTTTGGCTTTAACATCAGTCCTTCCAATGAACACTCTGGACTGATCTCCTTTAGGATGGACTGGATGGATCTGCTTGCAGTCCAAGGGACTCTCAAGAGTCTTCTCCAACACCACAGTTCAAAAGCATCAGTTTTTCGGCACTCAGCTTTCTTTATAGTCCAACTCTCTCATCCATACATGACTACTGGAGAAACCATAGCCTTGACTAGATGGACCTTTGTTGGCAAAATAATGTCTCTACTTTTTAATATGCTATCTAGGTTGGTCATAACTTGTCTTCAAAGGAGTAAGCATCTTTTAATTTCATGGCTGCAGTCACTAGCTGCAGTCATTTTGGAGCCCCCAGAAATAACATCAGCCACTGTTTCCACTGTTTCCCCATCTCTTTCCCAAGAAGTGATGGGGCCAGATGCCATGATCTTAGTTTTCTGAAGTTTGAGTTTTAAGTCAACTTTTTCACTCTCCTTTTTCACTTTCATCAAGAGGCTCTGTAGTTCTTCACTTTCTGCCATAAGGGTGGTGTCATCTGCATATCTGAGGTTACTCTGGGTTCCCAAGTCACTGTTAAAAGACCAAGGAATGGGCAGTGGCCCAATCCTGGAAATCTCTGCCCTTTCTCAAAAATAGTTGGACTAATCCTCCCACTCATTAGCATATGAAATTACCCAGCCTAAAAAACTAACCACACCATATTTCACCACTGCACTCTCCCTCTGCGATGGCCCACACGCTGCCTGTGGAGTGTGCGTCTCTCTGTATCTGAATAAATCCACTTCTTACCAATCAAAAGAAGAAAAGAAAACATATGCAATACCCTTGGCAAAGTGGCTGATACAAATTAAGAGATCAATAAAAGTTAGCAACTAAAATTTTACTACCGTAAAGCTGAATTCCTCAAGGACAAGGACCTGTGTTATCTCAGGGCCAGAATCATGCCCTAGAGAATAGGTTATCTTTGAGTATTGTAGGTTGAATTAAATTGCCAGTTGAACTGAACCAATATATATATTATATTTTATATATACATTTATACATTTTTTATTTCTGTTACTTTCTAAAAGTATTTTATTATTGCAAAGAAAAAATTCATTAAGTATTTAAGCAGTTAACTGAGGATAATAAACTATTTTAAGTAATCTAAGTTAGTTTGGACTTGATTCTTACAAACCCAATGCTTTTAAACTCTATGTAGTCAGTAACCATGTTTGATAAGAAGACTTCTGTTTCAAAGAAATTTTAATCATTTTGTTAGTATTCCAATTGCTTTATTCATCAAAATATTTTTTTCTTTGCTATTTCAAGTTGAGGAATTTGATTTCTGATCTTAAAAACTTTGATCTTTTTTCCCAAAGAAAGACAAAACATTTTGCTATTTCAGCTTTCAAGGGTCTAAAATCAGTTCAAGTCTCAAAGCTGATAGTGGCACAGATCCATTCAATTTAGTAAAGTGTGCTCTCTGTTTCTCTCTAAATGTTACAGAGAATTCATCATCATTTTTCCATTTAAAAAAATGAAATGATAAGCCAAGGGGATCAACACATCATGAACTCATTAGAGGAAAGCCTATCTTGATTGCTTACTTCTTGCTCTTACAATTTTTGCCAACAAGATTTCTTGAAAGTTATACCAGAAAAACAAGACAGTGACAATGTTTTATGATGGAAAGATTGTTTGCTGGGACAGAATTCAGGAATCCAGATTCCAGCCTTGATCCTACTAAATCACACCATTTCTGCAGAATACCGCTAAATTTCTCTGGATCTCAGCTTTCTTTTCTGGAAAATAGAGAGTATGATGTATATGTCCTTCTCCACAAGGACAAAAGTAGTGAACACAGTTTAAATATGGGAAATCTTTTTCTCCTATGTTGTCTGTTATGGCATATATTTTTCCCTATGAAAACAAGTATTGAGTAAGCCAATCCCATCAATAGATCTAATGTGGATTTAACAATGTACTCCAAACATTTACTGCATCCCAGCTGGGTATCATTTATTGCCTGCTTCTATGAACTAGGAGCTGGGCAGTTCTGAATATTCATTGGAAGGACTGATGCTGAAGCTCCACACTTGGGCCACCTGATGTGAAGAACTAATTCATTAGAAAAGATCCTGATGCTGGGAAAGATTGAAGGCAGAAGGAGAAGGGGATGACAGAGGATGAGATGGCTGGATGGCATCACTGACTCTATGAACATGAATTTGAGTAAGCTCCGGAAGTCAGTGATGGACAGGGAAGCCTGTCATGTTGCAGTCCATGGAGTCACAAAGAGTTGGAAATGACTGAGCAACTGAACTGAACTGATGAACTATGAACTTGAAATGTATTACTCTAATCTTTAGAAGGCAACTACTAGGTAGTCATTTTTATTCTAACTTGACAGAGAAAAAAACCATCAAGAGAGTCAGTCCTATATATTTCATCCACCTGTGCAGGAAAAGTTCTAGATTGGAGCCAGGAAACATGACTATTCCCATTTTACAGATGGAGTTTCTGAGGCTCAGGAAAATTGAGTTTCCCGAAGTCAAAAAGAAGGTTTATGATTGATATAGGGTTCAACACTTCTGGGTAATGAATACTGGGAGTTCCATTTAACCTATGGGGAAACTGAGGCCCAGAGAGGTTTAAGAATCTGCCCTAAATTTCCCAGGCAGAAAGTACTAAAGCTAGGATTTTATCCCAGGTCTGTTGACGGCAAAGCTAATGTTCTTTTCATTACCACACAGTGTAAAAGGAAGGACATTAGACACAAAATATACTTCCTCTTTTTATATAATACACATTGTAAAATCTATCATTTTGCACTTTATAACCTCCTTGTTCATTTTTTTTCCTCCATTGTTGGCTACAAAGCCTCTCTCTGCTCTTCTACCTGATTTAGCTGGTCTCCAGAAGTCATATGTGTTCTGTTTCCTTTTCAGAGAAAAAGGCTTCTATAGCATCATATCTTCTGTTTTTTGTTTTTTTTTTTTAATCAATTCTGCTTATATTGCTAAGAGTTCAAGGATTATCTTCCTTAACAAAGCCACGTCTTTGATGTATTTGATTTAGGGGAACAGCTTCAGCGTAAGGATGAATTGACAAAAACTCTTTATTGAAGTTCAAATAGGAAAACTTTGTACCACTGCAAATAATCAAGATTTTAGCCAACGTTTTTTGTTCACCACGTACTATGTTGTCGATATTCTCTAGTGAACCTTCTCCCTAGGAAGCCTTCCTTCCTCAAAATGCCTTCTTTAGGTTAGCTGGTGGTGCTTTAATACCTTTACTACTTTATTTCTGCTCAATGCAAACTTTTTAGTTTCTCTTTTTCCTAGTTAGCACCATTGGAAACCAGATGAAAGGCAACTTCTCACTTTGCACTGATAGTTGATCAAGATAAGCCCACAAACACAAAGGTTACAGAGATGATATTGTACAAGCTATACTAAGGTCAGGTATCCAGAAACCCGATAAGGTGGATTAAGGGAAAAATCAGCACAGATAATCTTAAGCGTCCAATGTTTGCCCTGAAAAGCCTCAGTGCTAGCCTATTTCCTGTGCTCTACATAAAAGAACACTGCTTTGCTTTGGGGGCCCTTTATTGTCACGAAATCAGTCATTTGAATCAAAATCCTTAAGGACATTTTCCATGCTGAGAGTCTTGCTTTGAAAAGTGTCTGATTATCTCAGAGTCCTGATAGCTATCCAGCATGCCCTACACTTGACAAATTATTTTCTATCATTGGACCCCAGGAGAAAACTCTGCAAAGTAGATACTGTACTATCAGAAATATTTAAGTCACTTCGTAGCCCCTAAATATTTCTATGAACAAGAAAAAAATCATTAGAGGATACAGTAAAACATCATGGTTAGAAGGATGGGCTTTTAAAGTCATTCAGGCACAGCTTAAATCCAAGACTGGCCACTTTCTACCTGTATGTCCTTGAGTAGTCACTTAACTGCTCTGTGGCTATAGATTCCTTATCTGTAAAACAGTTAATTATGCCCACCTCATAGTAGTAGTAGTTTAGTTGCTAAGTCATGTCCAACTCGAGTTAATTAGCTTGCTTCTCTTTCTCTAAATAATGACAATGATTAGCATCATCCTGTACAGAGATGGCTTGCCAAAACCAAACAATAACTGTTGTGCAAGGAGTAAAGTGAGAATTATTGTATAGATTACTATAGAGGTTAAATAATCTATGCAAAGTACATGGTGAGTACTCCATAAACCATTACGAACTGACTCAAGCCAATTCAATATGCACAACTCTTAGATTCTTTACGGTAGATTATGTGGCTACCAGATCCTGTTGAAAGCAAATCACAGACCAAATCGTGCAACACATATAGACCTTCTCCAGGGGATCTTCCTGACCCAGCAGTTGAACCTGGGTCTCCCAGATTGCAGGAAGCTTCTGAGCTACCAGGGAAGCCCCAATATAATGACAAATAGACATAAATCAGGTCACACCAGGTATTCTTTATAGTTTGATAAAGTTCCAGCTCTTAGTACAGTTAAGTGTTCCATAAACATCTCACATGAAATATTTACTCAAAACAAACACATCATTAGAAATTCTCTTACCCAATAGCTGGAACCAACCTGTTTGGGACTCAAGTCTTAAGCATCATTTTTACTGCTAAAGCTTTCAGGCCTCCTTGAATTATTATACCCTGTTCATGACTATGCCTCTAGAACAATTTTAGGCAGTGCACATATCCTGAAGAGCTTTAATTTACCAATAAGACTGTCTTCTTACATGAATGATGTTGATCAATAAGCCAGCATTTTCACCTCTGAAAAATTATTTGCCATATAGTATGCTGTTTATGAATAATATAGAATATTCCTATTTCTAACATATTTGCCATCTATGAAATAAGCTAGATTTAGATAGCATAGATATGGATGATGGAAATGCATACATTAGCATCTCACAGTATATGGAACTTTTAGCTTGAAAGCTAGCTGGCCAGCCCTGGACTAAAATTCTTGAATAGGATGTTTTCAGCATGCGGAATGTATTCTCCATCAAATAACATACACAGAGTACCAAGCTGCATATTTTTAAGGTAAATGAAAGATATCATAGCAAAAATCAATACAATTTAAGTGTGAATTCTTTATAAATGAAAAAGAAAATATATATTTAAAAATCAGTGATTATGACAATGATTATCTCATTTTTATCTACTGTCTCACCTTGGGTGCAGGCCTCAGAATAAAAGCTGGTAACAAGGATTTGCCATGGGAGCCTCCATAGTATGCAATAACAGATTTGAATGAAAAAAAATTTTTTTTTTAAGGAAGGTCGGTGAGGGTGGCTGGTGTATATGGCTAAGATGGCAATGTCTAGGGCTTACCAGCCATTCTAAGCTAGGATTTCTCAATTCTGAAAGCCATCTCTTCCCTCAAGGCCTTTGCAGACTAGGTTGAAAAGTGGTCAAGATCTGCATAACCTCTAAAGATGGGGTCATTGCAAATAGTTTCTAGCTGAGGGAAAACACAGACAATAAGGTACATTGTTAACAAAAGTCTTTTATCCAAACTTGATAAGTGGTCTGATGACGCTGGAGGGAGACAAGAAAAATCTGCTACTTGTCTAGGCAAGTTGCACATCCACTTAAAAAAAAGAAAATATCTACAATGCTTGTTTCAGACTTTGGAACCTACAATTGAGTCAAGTTTATTTGTTCTCTAGCTGCCTTAATGTCAAATTCTTTTCACCCACTACGTTCCAGAAGAAGAAAGAGGAAAGTTCCAAATACATGACAGCTGGGGAGATAACCAGGGGAGTCATATTACATTTCACGATAGAGTTTTACCAAGTACTAGTACATTTGTCTATGTCTCTACACTGTTCACTAACTGTGCCATTCAAGAGTTGAATATAACAAACTTGTCAATTAGTAAATAAGCCATATACTAGCAACTTCTCATTTAAATGATTCATTAGAGAACACATTTCAAAAGTATAATATAAAAAAGAACACTGCTACAGCTCGAGTCACACATCTCTTTTAAATCAGTTAAGCGAAGAGAATAACATCACTGACAAAAACATCACCCTAAATTAATTTATCTAATACACATAGAAGTTATGGGACATATATGGAAGTCATAATATCAAGGAAAATTCTGTAAAAATGTAGAATTATACAATATGTTTTTTAAATGTCATGGAGAAGAGGGACTTATAGTAAAATATTAAAAGTTATAACAGCTCATGGTATTTGATTATCATATATATATATGGATACATATATATATATAGTATATAGAAATGCATATTCCCAGAGATACATATTAATTAGAAAATCAATTCTACCTTTTCTCTAGAAATTCTTCTCTAAATAATCTTAAAATCATGATCTTATTAATATCACTCTTTACTGTAAACAAGGTAGAATATTTACTCTTTGATCTGGATTTCTTGGAAGTAGTACTTGGACTAGCCAGAAAGTGTTTCTTAAGTCAATTCTGGAGACAAATGTCCTCTACTGCTAAGTCACTTCAGTCGTGTCCGACTCTGTGCAACCCTACACACGGTAGCCCACCAGGCTCCCCCATCCCTGGGATTCTCCAGGCAAGAACACTGGGGTGGGTTGCCGTTTCCTTCTCCAATGCATGAAAGTGAAAAGTGAAAGTGAAGGCGCTCAGTCATGTCCGACTGTTAGCGACCCCATGGACTGAAGCCCACCAGGCTCCTCCATCCATGGGATTTTCCAGGCAAGAGAACTGGAGTGGGGTGCCATTGCCTTCTCCAAATGTTCTCTTCCTCATTCAAACAAGACTCTCTGTGGCCTCCATTCTTCATCTGTAGATGAACTGTGTAAACCACCTTTTATCAAAATTCTTTTCTAGTTTTAAAACCTAGAAATAGTGAAATAACTGTTTCTGAAATCTTTAAGGATTAGAAAGACACAAAAACAGTTATATAAGTTGAAGGGAATAATTATACTTATTAAAAATAAAACTTTGAGTCAAAACATATTTGCTAACCTTTTAGTAAAAAGGAAAAAAAAAATCACATGAAACTATTATCAAGTCCCCATGTGCATATCCTCTTGCTTGAGTGTTCCTGTCAAATTCCCACAGCTCATTTTATTCTTTTGCTCAGCACATACTGAGAGTATCCTTCTCTCCTTCTCTGAATGAGGGCTCACGGATTACCAAATAACTTTCTCATTAATTGTAAGCCTAATGAATGTTATAAGGAGTGAGCAACCACTCTGCTTCTAAGAGGAAGTGTTATTTGAACCAGGATTTGAATGATGAAAAGGAGATTTCAGGCAGAAAACAGAGAAAAAGCTACTCCATGCAAAGGGAACAATGTGAGCACAGGAACAAAGGTGTCAAAGAGAAAATGTTGAGAAGCCCAATATGGCTAGTTGGAAGAAAGTAGCTAGTACAATTGATGCGTCTAGGGAGCTACAAACACGTATTGTGGCCAAATTGCCGGGAACTTCAGATTTTATTTTCTAGTTACGGAGAATCAGACTACATTTATAGACTATGAGGTACTGTGCCTGTATCATTACAGATGCTAGTGTAATGTTGACAGTGATGATGAAGTGGATGGGAAGAAGAAAAGACCAGAGATGGGATGACATTAGGTGACTCTGTTCAAATAGTTTTAAATGAAATTCATGAGCTCTGAAGCGGGGTAGTGAGGATTGAAATGAATAATACATTTTAGAGTAGATTATTGGAGGTAATTAAAAATTGTTATAATTACTGAAAGCATTAAAAATATTTGTCAAATGAATTCATTAATGTATAAATAAGTTAATTCTACAATTTTTTTTTCAGGAACATAATTATTTACTGTTTTTTTTTTTTTTAAATTGGACCTGTGATCAATTTTCAGGTGCCTGTAAAGGGAAAAGAATGCTGACTACCAATTATTTAAGTATTTCCTATCCTTGGCAATATTTTCTAATCTGTATTCTATAATCAGGAAAAAATAAACTAACGAGCTTGATAGTATTCCCTAAATATAAGAACGGTTGGGTTTTCAAAGAATACTCTGAACTGTTATCTTTCAGCATTTTTAAGGCTGGTCAAACCAGACATCAATAGGATAAAGAAAGCGTCACATTTTTGTAGCTTGTGGCAAATTCATAGGAAGAAGGTAACATTTCCAAGTAACTTTCAGTTCAGTTCAGTCGCTCAGTCATGTCCGACTCTTTGCGACCCTGTGAATCGCAGCACGCCAGGCCTCCCTGTCCATCACCATCTCCCGGAATTCACTCAGACTCATGTCCATCGAATCTGTGATGCCATCCAGCCATCCCATCCTCGGTCGTCCCCTTCTCCTCCGGCCCCCAATCCCTCCCAGCATCAGAGTCTTTTCCAATGAGTCAGCTCTTCACATGAGGTGGCCAGAGTACTGGAGTTTCAGCTTCAGCATCATTCCCTCCAAAGAAATCCCAGGGTTGATCTCCTTCAGAATGGACTGGTTGCATCTCCTTGCAGTCCAAGGGACTCTCTAGAGTCTTCTCCAACACCACACTTCAAAAGCATCAATTCTTCAGCACTCAGCCTTCTTCACAGTCCAACTCTCACATCCATACATGACCACAGGAAAAACCATAGCCTTGACTAGACGGACCTTAGTCGGCAAAGTAATGTCTCTGCTTTTGAATATGCTATCTAGGTTGGTCATAACTTTTCTTTCAAGGAGTAAGCGTCTTTTAATTTCATGGCTGCAGTCACCATCTGCAGTGATTTTGGAGCCCCCCAAAATAAAGTCTGACACTCTTTCCACTGTTTCCCCATCTATTTCCCATGAAGTGATGGGACCAGATGCCATGATCTTCATTTTCTGAATGTTGAGCTTTAAGCCAACTTTTTCACTCTCCTCTCTTACTTTCACCAAGTAACTTTAGCAGAAAAATATTTCTGTGGATTCTGATTGGCCCATCTCAAGTGATATAGCCGTACCTCACCAATCAGGGGATTGGCCAGGATTCTAAACCCAGGCCTCTAGTGAAGGGGGAAGGTGAGGAACAAAGGCTTGTGAATGACAATCCCTCCTGAAAGACTTTGAATCATCTTGTGTGATTTCTAAAAAGAAAGTGGGATGCTCATAGCAGAGAAAGAAGAATAGGAGAGGTGCTGAGTAGGTAAAAAATCCTAACCATAGTCCACAGCCTGAATTAGATCATGCCTTTTATATTTACCAGCTTCCCTGGTGGCTCAGAGGTTAAAGCATCTGCCTCCAATGTGGGAGACCCGGGTTCAATCCCTGGGTCGGGAAGATCCCCTGGAGAAGGAAATGGCAACCCACTCCAGTATTCTTGCCTGGAGAATTCCATGGACTGAGGAACCTGGTGGGCTGCAGTCCATGGGGTCGCAAAGAGTCGGACACGACTGAGTGACTTGACTTTACTTTTCCCTTACCAATTGAGGAACTTGAATAAATTACTCAGTCTTATTGGTCCTCAGTTTCCTTATTCATCAAACACAAATGTTATCTCCCTTACATGATTGTTGTGAGAAATTGGCAATATCATATAAGCTATGGGCCTTGTCCAATTACTGCCTCCTGTCTAGCATCAGCAAACTAATCAGAATAATATTTAAGAGATTCACTGTGTTCTGCTCACTGCACTGAACACTGAAGGTAAAATAATGAGTGAGGAGAGCCAGAGTGACTTTAATCATCACACAAACAAATGGGAAACCGCCTCTGTTTTATAAATGCTATAAAAGAGGGAATTCATACTTGAGTTTCTAGTAAGAGCGTGCATGTGTGCTAAGTCACTTCAGTCATGTCCAGCTCTTTGCGACCCCATGGACTATTGCCCACCAGGCTTCTCTGTCCATAGGATTCTCCAGGCAAGAATACTGGAGTGGGTTGCCACGCTCTCCTCCTCCAGGGTATTTTCCCAACCCAGGGATTGAACCTGCATCTCTTATGTCTCCTGGCAGGAGAGTTCTTTGCCAGTGGCGCTACCTGGGAAGCCCTTCTAATAAAAGGCATGCATGCTCAGTCGCTTCAGTCATGTATGATCTTTGCAATCCTATGGACTGTAGCCCACCAGACTCCTCTGTCCATGGGATTCTCCAGGCAAGAATACTGGAGTAGGTTGCCATGCCCTTTTCCAGGAGATCTTACCGATGCAGGAATTGAACCCGAGGCTCCTGTGTCTCCTGCATCACAGGCAGATTCTTTGCCCACTGAGCCACCTGAGAAGCCCCTCTAATAAGAGCAGGCTGATCAAAGAGGCTGATCAGAGGTTGAGGAAGACCTACTTGAAGAAGGGAATTTAGGGAATACTGAGTTGAGATCTAAAGAATAAGAAGGTATTTACAAGGCGAAGAGGAGCGAGTTGAGCAAAGCGGTCTAGGCAGAGGCAAAAGGAAGAGTACCGAATAAGTACAGGCTCTGAGATAGGAGAGAATTCTGAGGAATATCAAATGGCTCTTGCCTCTGGGGTAGGAGCACAGCACTAATTGACTCTGGAGAGGCAGTGAGGAGCCAGACCTCAGAACATTTAAACAAAGGAGGTTATGTGGTCAAAGTGTTATGTCTAACAGAGGGCAACCAGAAGGGGTGAATGAACGAGAGATGTTTCGTATGCAGGCAAGACTTACCAGACTTACTTACTAAATTAAATCCATCTCTAAACAACATCAACAACAACAAATGTTAAAGCTCAAAAGAAAAAAAAAAAAAGAAGCTTTCCAACAATTAATCAAAAACAGCATGATGGACCAACTAGCACTGAATGCAAGTAAAGACTAGATAATCCTGGACAGACTTTCTTCCCAATGTATCAAATGTTGAACTCCCTGTACCCTATAACAGGAGCCTACTATTCTGCAAGAAAAAATTCCTGATGCCTCCTATCCATTTAGGGCATAGCCTTACCTCTTGTTCACTTTTAAGTAGCTCCTGGTTTTCTTCTGCTAAGGGGCTGGATGCTGGCTTTTGTCTTCTCTCAAAAGCATACCCTGAAGAGAGATCTGAGTCTTTCTGACCCACTTCTGACCTCCTGATGAGCTTGTCCACAGTCTTTGATTTGTATGCTGGCTCTTCTAATCACTTTGATATCTTCTTTCTTGTTGTTGTTCAATCACTCAGTCATGCCCGACTCTTCTGGACGCCATGGACTGCAGCACGCCATGGACTGCAGCACGCCATGGACTGCAGCACGCCAGCCCTGCCTGTCTTTCACTATCTCCTGGAGTTTGCCCAAGTTCACATCCACTGCATTGGTGAGGCCATCTGGCCATCTCATCCTCCGACGCCCTCTTTTCCTTCTGCTCTCAATCTTTCCCAGCATCAGGGTCTTTTCCAATGAGTCAGCTGTTTGCATCAAGTGACCAAAATACTGAAGCTTCAGCATCAGTCCTTCCAGTTCTCCAACACTCTGCCTTCTTTACAGTCCAGCTCTCAAAACTGTACGTGACCACTGTCTAGGGATGTCATAGCTTTCCTTCCAAGAAGCAATCATCCTCTAATTTCATGGCTGCAGTCACCATTAGAATTGTAGCATCGCATGAAGGAAACAACAGATACAGAGTTATCCGTGAGAAAGCCAGTCATGCTATCAGGCTAAAAAGCCATTGACTGTGGAGGTGGAAAAAGAAAACAGAACTGAGAGGGAGAAGAAAGGAAGAAGGGAGGAAGGGAGAGAAGAGAGTGAGTTATTCTAGGAGATGAGCATAGTGGGCACTGAGATGAATTATCCAGTTGATTGGAAAGAAACTGGACTGAATTTCTGCTAGGTCTAAATCCTCTGGTTTCTTTAAACCTGTTCTAACCTATAGGCCATTTCCTCTTATTGGTTTCATAAAATTAGTATGATTAGATAGATGTTGGCCAAGCTTCAGTAATTCTACCATGATGATTTTTGTCAATATCTATCTTCCTTTACTACCAGTTTTATTTAATATTATAAATTAAACTTCTTTTAAATTGACCCTTATTTTTTTTCCCTAAAAAAGCAATCAACTTGGACTCATCTGTTTAATATGATATATATGTTATGTGTGTGTGTGTGTGTGTGTTAGTTGCTCAGAGGTGTCTGACTCTTGCTGACCCCATGGACAGTAGCCTGCTAGACTCCTCTGTCCATGGAATTCTCTAGGCAAGGATACTGGAGTGGGTTGCCATTCCTTTCTCCAAGGGATGTTACCGACACAGGGGTCAAACCCAGGTCTCCTGTATTGCAGGCAGATTCTTTACCATCTGAGCCACCAGGGAAACCCTATATATGTTATACATGTAAAATACACAGTAAACATTTTAAAAATACGCATTTCAACTTATCCTCATTTGATAAACAAAGATGTAGTATCTATAGTCACTTGGGGAGCCTTTACAATTATGCATGCCACACTGTTAAATCCCTGATTGGAGACAAGATAATAGAGCCTGCATAGAGTCTGAAATAGAATCAACCTTCCTCAAACTCATTTCCCTTTCCATTGGTCCATAATGATACATTTCAGAAGTGTAACTCCTTAGTGCGTAATATATATGCAACTCTTTAGAAGATTCTGGCAGACCAAAATTACTCCTAAAGGCGGGTTATATTAAGACTGGGTTGCCAGGGAGGAGTTGTCAGTTAAATGATTTTCCTCTACGGTCCTATTTGTTTCTGTTTTCACACTTCCACTCTGTTTAAGATGGTTTTATAGCACTGTTTTGACTGAAAGTGAGTAGTTATTTAAAACTCTGAACTTTGGTTGCGGTCTTTTTTCAAACGCTTATTTTCATAACTATGGAGGAGACAGTCTCCTCGCCAGAGACCTGTGGCTGCTTGGAGTAAAGCACTTGATGAAGGATCATAGTGAAACAAATGCACATTTCCACTCCTTGTTCTCCCGGAACTTGTTTGCTATGAAGTGTGGTGTGTGTTGAGTCACATCTGACTCTTTGTGACCCCCATGGACTGTAGCCCACCAGGCTTCTCTGTCAACGAGATCTTCCTGGCAAGAGTGGGTTGCCATTTCCTCCTCTGGGGGACCTTCCCAAACCAGGGATCGAACCCGTGTCTCCTGAGTCTCCTGCACTGTGGGCAGATTTTTTTTTTTTTTTTTTAACCGATGAGCCACCAGGGAAGCTCCCTTGAGTGTGGCAGATAGAATAATGCCTGTACCTGCTGCCCCCTCAACCCCTACCAAGATATCAATGTTCTAATCTCTGGAACCTGTGAATATGCTATGCTAAATGGCAAAGGGGAATTAAGATTGCAGACAGAATTAACGATGCTAATCAGATGATTTAGGGAGCATACCCTGGATTATTCAGGTGAGCCTAATGTACACAAGGTCCTTCCAAGTGGAAGAAGGAGGCAGAAGGGAAGGCCAGAGTGGGTGATATGAAGACTCCACTAACCCGTAACTGATTCTGAAGAAGAAAATATCTGTGAGCCAAAAACTCTGGATTACTTCTAGAACCCTGGACAAGCAAGAATTCTCCTCTAGAGCTTCTATAAGGAACATAGCCCTGTCAACATTTAGCCCTGGGAGATCCATTTTGGACTTTTGACCTCCACACTGTAAGATAATAAATATGTGTTGTTTAAAGTGAGTTTTTGTTATTTGTCACAGCAGTGATGGAAAACTAATACTATGAGCTTCAAATTTTACCTAGTTTCTTGTTTTTCATGATTATAAGTTTGGCATATTCATTTCTCTAAAAAGGCTCACTGAATTAATTAATTTGGAATCCTACTCATTAAAATACCTAATTCCTAAATTTACATAATATTTTTCTTATAGATTATTGACATTAATCTCTAGTACATACTTTCTTCAAAGAATTAATAAAATGCTTTTTAGTGGTCTGAAATAAGAACAAATATAATGGGGCTTTAGAGAGTCAATAATTGTTTTAAACATTTTTAAAAGCTATATAGCCAGGACTCTGGATTCAAGTTAAGTTCTGCCATTTACTAGCTGTGATTTGGGAAAGTTGACCTAATTCTGTTTCATCAACTATAAAATGGAAATAAAAGTGACAAGACCTATATAATAGATTTGTGGAGAGGATCTAAGTGAGATAATCGCTGTAAAGTACTAACGCTTTACAGGCACAGCGCCTGGCATGTAATTAAGTGCATCGCACAATGGTTTTAGTTATTATTGTTGTTGCATTATCTGACTCCAAAACCTTCTCCAACAACAGAAAGTACAAGTTTCAAAAGTGCCTGGTTCTGTGGCCTGCCTGTTACCTACCGCTTCTCGTTTCGTCTTTAATTTCTAAAGCAGCAGCCGTAAATCACTCTGGAAACAGCATCGCCCTTAGCAACATTCAACTCTGAGTCAACAATCATTTCAATGATTAAATATCCATTCACTAAAGTAATTGTTTAAAAAAATTGGAGTGGGACAATGGCCTAACTATATAGATCCTAATTAAGCTTTAAACATATTTTTCCCTAAAGCAGGACGAGGTGAGTTCTTCGCTAGGCCCCGAGTGACCCCTCCAGCCCCGCCTCTGCAGTAGAGAAGAAACTACCAGCCGTCGCCCAAGCTCAAGGTTTCTCGTGAGTCCCCGGCCGTGCCAGGCTAAGAGGCAGATCAGAGACTCTCCGCGCCCGGGGCGCAGCGCGAGTGGCGGCTGCAGCGTGTTCACCTTCGTCCTCGGCGCCCCCGCGCCCCAGTGGTCTCCCAGCCTTGCGCGCACCAGCCCCCCAGCGCTGGAACGCGCTTCGCTTGATCTGTCCAACTTCTGGCGCTCCAGCCGCCCTCCAGGGTTTGCGCCCCTGCCCCCTGCCCCAGCCCAGGCTTGCTTCCCCGGGGCTCCGGAAGGGAAGGAGGCGTGTCCGGAGTAGGCGGGCGGGAGCCGTATAAAACTGCTGGCGGCGCGCCGGCCCGGGCTTCGCTCACCGTCTCGCGCCGGGACAGGGATCGCCGCGGCAAGCACTGGCAGTGGAGCGGGCGTTGCGCTCGGGCTCAATGCGTGGACTATCTGCAGCCGCTGCTCATGCAGTATGCTGGAGCTCCAGAACAGCTAAACGGAGTTGCCACACCGCTGCTTGGGCTGGATCACAGCGCTGCCTTTCCTTATGAAGAAGACACAAGTAAGTAGGGCGCGCCGGGGAGATCGCCAGCTCTCCAAGAAAAACCGTGCCCGGAGGCCGGCGCGTTCCGGCCCCAGCTGCCCCGGCGTGCGGGGCTGTGCCTGCCGGACGGGCCTGGAGGGTGTGGGGGAGGCAGGAGAGGCGCGCGAGCCCCAGCCGCCCGGCTTGGGTGAGCCTGGAGAGGAGTGGGAAGGATGAGCGGGTGTCAAGTTTGGAGCCGTAAGTTGGGAGCTGTCAGTCGGGAGCCGCAATTCCTGTTAGACAGAAGGATCTGTTCTTTGGCCGGAGAGTTGAAGTTATTCCAGAAAGGCACGTCCTTGCACGGGAGACATTTTCCCGTGGATTTCGGGAAGATTACACAACAGTTCCCCACGCGCCACGCTCGGTCACTCGCGTACTCAGATTTTTGTGTGGCTCCGGTGTGGGTGCCGGGCTCGTGTGGACTCTGGTCCGAGTCAACCCCGAGGTCCTTATTCGCCGCGCTCAGCTGGGCGGAGAACCTGCCCCACTGGCCGGGGGAAACTTGGCTCCCACGGCGTCTGCCAGGTTTGCGGCTCTAGGCGAGCTCTAGATAGGGTAATACCTCCACATTGCACCCACTTTTTTCCATTACAGAAGAGAAAAAGTTGTATAAGTGTGCGCGCGTGCGTATTTTAATGGGCACCTCTGGTGGTAGTTACGGAGGTAATTCCCGGTGCTGCAAAATTTGCATTATGCACAAGAAGCACAGAGGGTAGGGCACCGTCTAGGGGTACAATTAGTTTTTTTTTTTTTTTTTTTTCTTTTCTTTCCTCGCAGCAGATATCTCTGGCTTGTCCTTGATAAAGGGCCGGAGGGGCACTCCCATCCACAGTTCTTTTCGCCAGCTCTCACCTCTACTTTCTCCCATTAGGAATTTTTCTGTGTTATCTGCTGCGGGTTAGGTGAGGCTGCCCTCTCACCCCCCAGAGGTTCTGTTGGAGATTGCAATTCTTGACACGTGTCGAGGGGGTGGAAGTGGCGGGTGAAAAGATTGTATACGTCTTCAGTTTAGAATCTTGAAAATGCTGTATTTAATGACACACTGTGTCACATTTTCAATAAACCTCTAGATCTGGGAAGGGTACCAACGCATTCAGAAGCAAGTAGGAAGACCCGAGCCCATTACACTGTGTGGAAAAGAGCAGGGGTCTGGGACTTGGCCTGGTAGAAAGGTTTGTGTAATCTCTAGGGCAGCTGCCCAAGGCGGAGGAAAGGAGCGCAGCGCAGGTTTCTTTCTTGCCAGCAGGTTAGTTTATAGGCAGAGCACCTGGGATCACCGCAGCGGGCTGTTGAAATGCAAATATGGAAGACTGGCAACAGAAGTTTTAAAGTAATTGCTTGACTTATACATGCTTTCTGCTGTGTGAAATTAATAAGCATGGGCGGGGAACCAATTCTTTGTTACAGTAGCATCTGCTCACATGAATGGCAGTAGTGAGATCTGGGTGGAGAACCCCGCTACCTTCCGGTTCAGGAAAACAGCCTAAACCTTCCTATTTAAACAAGATCTCTGGAGACAGATCAGGTTAATGACCAACAATCCAAAGGTGGGGGGTGGGGGGGGGCGTATGGGACGGTACTATCAAGTCAACTTAGATTCGGTAGGATTGATGATCCTTGCACCCTTGCTTGCTTTGCAAAACAAACGGTGAGCTCTGTAATCTCCTCTCTCACTTTGATTAAATGGCTGTGTAAATCGGATTACATGGAATAATTCCATTGAAAACTAGAAAGAGGTCGAACTAGCCTGAAACTCCTTGGTGGCAGTGAATCAGTACTGCTGACCAGGGACGTTGGAGACAGGCAAGTATTTTAGAAATGTGACCTGCTCAGGCTGAGTAAAAGTGCAAGCCCTTTGGGGGAACTTGCTGATGCTGAAGGGCTGGAGGCAAAGGAGGGCAGTGCCCTTGGTGAATGAAGGCATTCATTGCCTGGGATCTAATGACCTTCAAGGTTTCCTTTAAGGATACTTCTAGCAATTCCACATTCTTGCCACTGAAGAAGGAGACCCTGGAAATAACATGAAATCAATGAAGTAATCAGTGGAAATGGGGGAGGGTGCGTAGGTCCTCATTCATATTGTTAGATTTTCTAATCCAAAAGTTACAAAGAAATTTTCTAGTGCAACTCTGTATGGAGGGAAAGTAGCATAAGGTAATCTGGCATTAAGAGATGAGATCAATTGTTCCAGTGAATCTAATGTTATACTCGAAAGGGTGGAATAGCTATTAATATTCAGTAGTTGAAATAGTCATTTATAAAGATGGAATCAATTTCAAGTTCTGTAATAAAGCAAACAGTTGTGTACCCTTCCATTACCCAAGATATAGAATGATAAATTAATATACTTGAATTATGCAGCTCTCCAAGAATCACAGGGACACCAGGCTGTAAGACACATTCTAGCCTAATAGTCAAGCTAAATAAATGTGGAAATTCCACCAACAACCACTTAGGGTGTGAAAAAACGATTCTTTCATTTATTTAGCACATGTGATGGACCAGCAGATGGGCAATAATTACACGGCAGGAGTCGTGAGGAGCAATTTGAACGGTTAAGTTTTAATCACATGTCTACAGAAATGAAAGTGGTTTGCATTTTTCAGATTTCTGAATGTATTTTATCCTTATTGTGTGGTTTTACGGTTTCTGAAGAGAATTGTGTCTCTCTGGCTTAGAACATCTATATTCAGCATATAATAACAATTGGACATATTAATTTGAAAGACCAATTAGAAAAATGCTATTAGTTTAACAGGGCTGATGCCATGTTTTTTGATGTTGTACTTACATTTTAGTTTTGAGATGGTTTGTGAGAGTTTTCACAACTGCTGTCGGGTTTAGAAATATGAAGATAGGAAAATTTCGTCTGGCAAATGGTGTAGAGAAGACTAATTTAGGCACATGTTAGTTCTCAGAAGAAGCAAATAGAATGATTATTAGCTTTTGTTTTTCCAAAGAAGATATCCCCCTCCCCTTTTTTTTTGTCTGTGTGAAGTTTGTCTTCTGGGTGATGATGCAAGTTTTTGGAAAAATTTAACATTTGTGAAAAGAGCATTTTTTAATCTTGTCCTTAGAAATCACTCCATTTGGAATGTGTGCTTTGAACAACCCTAATTTATGTAGCTTTTAATTGATACATTCTGCCAAAACTTTGAAACGCAAGTGCTAAATCGATTACGTTTAACATAAAACAAGGAAAATAACCATATGGAAATCTGAAGGGCCGAGCCAAACCAATAAAAATTGCCAAATTTTATTTATATCTAACTGCTGATTTGGAGAGAGCAAATTGTGAGTCACATTTATTCTATAATGATAGGTGATTGAAATCTTTCCATCACCATCAATAATGTTAAAAAGAATAAATTCTTCCCCAAGTAGCTAGTCTGAATATGAGAGGTTCTTGCATGGTCTGGCAAGCCCCACTTCGTGTGCCCTTCCCCATCCATGTCCAGGGAGCACCTAAAAATAGTGAAGAGATCTTAAACTTTAGCTTTTCAGGACTGATTCTTTTTTTTTTAATTTAATTTAATTTTTTTAATTTTTATTTTTACTTCATTTTACTTTACAATACTGTATTGGTTCTGTCACACATTGACACAAATCCACCATGGGTGTACATGCGTTCCCAAACATGAAACCCCCTCCCACCTCCCTCCCCATAATATCTCTCTGGGTCATCCCTGTGCACCAGCCCCAAGCATGCTGTATCCTTCATAGGACACAGACTGGCGATTCGTTTCCCACATGATAGTATACATGTTTCAATGCCATTCTCCCAAATCATCCCACCCTCCCCCTCTCCCTCGGAGTCCAAAAGTCTGCTCTACACATCTGTCAGGACTGGTTCTAATTCCTCTTTTACCACTGTGAGAAAAATGACTTTAGGCACGTGGTTTAACATCTTGGGATTTCCATTTTGTAATCTGTACAGTGATTATCAAGTAGTTATAAAGACTTGTAAGGATTAAATGAGATTTTATGTATCCCAGCACAGTGGCTTGCTTGTGGTTACAGCCTAAATTTATTATCCCTAGAAGAAAGTTGCCTCCTGGCTCTCTTAAAAGCCAGAGATAAAACTAGGTTTTTGCAGGTAAACGATGCTTAACCATCAAAGCATAGAGACCAAATTTTCATAATCTGGATCTGTGGATTCAACTTTATAGGCTGATAATGTGTTTGTACTCATCAAATCAAGAATGTGTGAAAAGAAAGGCTATCCATGGCATGGGAGATGCTAAATTCTTTAAATTTTTTTCTTTAAAAGTGAAAATGAGAGTGAAAATAGAAAAAGGAAATATCACTATCTCTGATTCACTTTCATATTTCTGCATTCTCGCTTTCTGAGCCCCTCTAATCTGAAATCTGAGGATTTATGTTATTTCTTTTTAGAAGGGACTGGGTCAGCTTCTTGTCCTTGATGTTCCTGAACTTGCTCTTCTGAGTGAGGACAAGGATTCACGTCTGCAGGGTTCTTTACTGTCTTTACCGGGCAACATGCAGTGACATTTTTTTTTTTTCCCATTATGCAATTTTGGGAGATTTTTTTTTTCCCTTGATTACCTTAACATTCCCTTTTGTAAATTAGGATAAGACACTTGGATATAAATCTGTCAGGAATGATCTTTTACCTTTGTTTTCTAGTACATGAATCATGAGCAGCTGCAGGAGACTGTCTTTTCAGTGTTAGTCACCTGTGCAGTTGGAACAATTTAGAAAACAAATTGAAGAAACACCAGGATGCTTTTCTAATATATGCTGCTTTCAGGATTATTTTGTTTGGGCTTTGTCTCATAGAAACCATTGACTGTAGCCTTACTGATTTATAGATGCAGTGAGATGCTTTTGTCTCTTCACTTAATTATGGGCGTGCTAAAACTGTTTACTGGGGGTGGGAGAGAACTGTCATTATCTATCTCTACCTATTTCTTTCTGTCCAGAAGAATGGAGGTGATGGGGGGAATGTGATTTTCTTATAGTTAGGCCTCAGGGACCTTTTTCTAAAATCACAATGTGTGTCAGAAAGGACAGGAAGACTGTCCTTTATATAACTCTCTTTGTCTTTTGACCACATTTTCCTATTTTTCTAGGTTGCTTCATTGACTTGGTTATTAGGGGATGGAGTTCTTTTTTACCACAGATACTATGTTATATGACTTTGGGAAGGTATTTGAATCTCTCTGGACCTCAGTTTCCTCTACTGTAAAATGAAAAAGTAGGACTAGGTGATTTCTCAGTGTCTTTTAAAATTCTCTAAGGTTCTAGTAAAATAGACATTTGAACCAGTTGGTGTTTAAGCTTCCACTGGTTCTGAGGTTCGTGTAGTCATTGCTTTGGTGTGAATAGAAATCATAACCATTGTCTTATATGTGGTTATGGGGTATAACCATATAACTTATATATATATGGAAAATAAATCCAATGGGGTAAAATGAAGGAGATTTCACTTTAAACTGTTCTACTTTTAGCCTTTTCAGCTACTGCTTGATATTTTTTCTATAAAGAATGGTGTTTACACTTCCTATTTTAGCAGTATCCCTCACTAAAGGGGATCTTTCCTTTCTCTCTTCCAATCTTTAAATTCTCTTAAGTGAAGAAGAATCTTAAGGCAAAGTCAGACAGCCAGAGAGGTCCTCTTTCATAACTAATGTATGCCTGCCTCCCCATATTAGCTTGTCATTTCTGCCCCTGAGGTCTCTAATATCTGTGTGCCTGGAGTAGAAATGTATAGAAAGAGCTTTCGTGAAGGGTATCAGAGATGTGGCTCCTGCACTTGGCTCAGGCTCCAGGGCCAGTCACTGAGCCTCTGTAGTCTTGGGCGAGTCACTGAGTCTTAGTCTTAGCCATATCGTGCCCTAGAGCTAATCCTGAGAAGAGAGTGAAGAGGAGGGCTCTGCAGCTGGAGACGCAGAGGCTGAGAAAGGAGGGAGCAGCTCTTCTGCCTCCGGGAGAGACTGTTCCTGAGGATGGCTCCTTGCCATCTGAGTCTCTCCGTGTCGTGGGTTTTTGCAGGTCTAGGATCACTCTGGAAGACCTCTTACTCACCACTTTTCCTTAGCTTCTCTTGCCGACTGACAGAACTGGAACCTGGGACTAGCCTGGTAGCCAGCAGCTGGATTTCCTTGGCAGCCAGAAGCCACTTTGTTCATGATTGGCATGAGAATATTCAAAGATCAACTGGACCCCCCCTCTTCCAGGCAAAAGACTACAAATTCTGCAGAAAATAGAGCTGTGACTGTGACAACAATGTACCATTTGCTCTCATCATCAGCAAAATCTAGCGAGCTTCCTACTAAAACCATGTTCAGAATTGAGGCAGTGATCCAGACACTTGAACGGCAGCAGTGGCTATCTTTCAGTTATCTGGATATAAGAATTCAGCACTTGACTTTGCAGGTGTAAGCTGTTGCCTTGGGGCTTGGAGTGCAGCTGATTAGAATGTAGTCTCTAAGAGGGGCAGTTAGGGTGCCTTTTCTGTGTTCCTGGCACACAGACAGCAGCTCAGAAATCTGACAGTTGCCTTGCAAATAATGCCTTTGCTCTCCAGGGTGACCATGCAAAAGGGTGTACAAGACGAGAGCAAGAGCAAAGCTCCGTCACTGCTCATTTGCAAAAGCAAGCCCCAGCCTCCTTCACCTTTGCAGAAAGGGTGTCCCCGCTGTCTAATGTACCCTGACTGTACACTATGTCACCACTGGAGACTGGGAAAGAAAGAGCATAACCTGGAGGGAGCCGTTGTTTGTCTTACATACACATACTCTGTTGCCCTTTCAGGAGCAGAAGTTCATCTTTTGTGTAAAAGCCCTGTGGGGGTGCTTAGCACTTTTGCCTCTTTGTCACCTTGACATGAAATCTCTGAAGCCAAGGACCTTTCCTTTTAAATGTCTTTACCAAAAGTCCAGGACTGAATTACATCTGGTAATTGGCCTGTTTCTTCTAAATGCCAGTGTTTGAGTGGTAGTAAACCAAGTTGCCTCTAAAAATTACAGCTTAATAGTGGTAATCTATTGTCACGGACTCTGTTTTGCTGAGTTTTCGACTGTTTACTTGGGGTCCCTTTCTGAAGCCTTCCTAGATGCCTTAGGAAAACACACATCTCTTGATTTCCAAGAAGAGTGTGCAGAGAAAGTAGGTTGTGTTACAAAGGCCTTGCTCCTCTCCTGGAATGTGTTGTCCTTATAGGAAAGAAAAGAAAGATAGCGCGAAGTCGTGTGCAACTCTTGCGATCCCATGAACTGTGGCTTGCCATGCTCCTCTGTCTATGGCATCCTCTAGGCAAGAATATTGGAGTGGGGGGACTTATAGATGGCTGTTAAAACTGACTTCACTGCAGAACTTTAGAAGGGAGGAGGGAGGAAGGGTAGCGATGTTTCCTATAGGATGGTTTCTAATGTGATCCAGAAAAGCCAAGGATTGCAAAACAAACCCGAGCAGTTGCACATCAGTAGTTACGGTTCTGTGTAAACCTACAGTTTAACACTTCTGAAGTAGTCACTGCATTAGGGATTTCCATTTTTGATGATCGACTAAAACCTCTGTGATTGCTTTAGCTTGGATCTCTGGCAATTTTAGAAAGCTGCTACCTTCAGCCAGCCCTACCCAGAGATCTCTGATGTGTTCTGTTAGGCAGAGAATGAACTCAGGTCATTCTACTGCTTGTTAGATATAGTATCACACTACAGGAACTGGCTCTGTGCTTTCTGCATCCAGATGGTCCAAAGTGGGTGCTAAAATGCTGGAATAGTAAAGAAGTCAGAAAACATTCATGAAAAATCCAAAAGAAGTTATTAGCATAACATTTTTAATACTGGATAAAATTAATTCTATGTAGAAAAGCATAGAACTACAAAGTAGGATTTATATAATCCTTCCATTGTTATGCAACAAATTGTAACAATATTGTTTTTTCTAATTCTTAACCCCTGCCCAGGAAAGTATTTTAAAACTTTAGGACACATTTGTTTATAATATACTGTAGCCATAATGGTACTCTATGTCTGAACAGTACTAGGAAATAGTGAACTATAAAAAATAGTCCCCCATTTGAAGCTCGGATCTTTTATATTCTTAAACAATTCCATAGACTTCTAACCCCCAAGTTGATTTGACCATTTATTGTTTGCATTTCTGTATAAATGTCACACATAAATGATTTGGCTTGAAGGAATGATGTTTATTACAGTTTGTGTCAAGCATTTGACATTTAAATGTGTAGCCATTTTAAATAGCTTTCATGATTATTTTGTAAAATCAGATCACCCTGATAATAAGATTATGCCAAAATAGCACTTAGTAGAAAACAGCTCCAAGATGAATGAATTCAAAGACCTTTTCTTCTTAAGTCCCATTTCACAGATGAGGAAACCAAGATAAAGTCTTTTCCTTGTTAACTCAAAGGGTTTTCTGGTCATGATCAACACCCCGAGATTCAGTTGGCACTACCGCAGTCCATTAGTGCAGCTTATTCAGAACCTCAAAGATACACGCTCTGCTCATAAGAACATTGAGTCAAAAACAAATGCAGTCAGATATTAAAAACAGCTGCCTGTAATAGAATTTGGCAACAACAATTTTGTGGAGTGGTTCACACTAGAGGCTCAGTGAAAATAAATTGTTGTGGAATGAATAAATGCCTGATATCAGGTTGTTAAGGGCCAATAACCTGTTTTAGAAGCCTTTTTCTTTCTTTCTTTTTTTTAACAGTAGGCAAATTTTAACTACTGTCCTGGCTGTGTCATACACAGAAACGTCTGGTTAATGATTGGAAAGGCTACTTTGGTCCCCATTTACAGCATTAATTTTCAGTGAATATGCACTATTTACTAAGCAAAACTGGCGGGCATATGAGAATACGAAAACCACTGGACTGAAGCAAACACAGTAGTGGTCCTGCCACTTACTAGCAGTGTGTTCTTCGGTAAGTATTTCTGAGCTTTACTTTCCCAGTCTCTAAAATGGGTGCAGAAATAACTACCTGTGGGTAGTATTGATGTTGTGAGTAAGTGAGATAGGCTGTGTAAGGGCACAGGGGCTTGCTCCTAGTAAATAACCAGTCCCTTCTTAGCAAGAAGAGTGAATCTCAGAACCTTTCCGCAAATCCACATACTGAAAGACATAAATGCATTATTCTCATTTCCTGACTTTGGGTATAGGGCTTGCATGAATAAGTGAATTAAAATAATAGAGCTTGGGATAGTTGGGGAATTTGGGATTGATAATGTACACATTGCTATTTTTTAAATGGATAACCAACAAGGACCTCCTGTGTAGCACAGGGAACTCTACTTACTTAATATTATGTAACAACCTAAGTGGGAAAAGAACTGAAAAAGAATAGATACACGTGTTTGTATAACTGAATCACTTTGTACACCTGAAACTAATATAACATTGTTAATCAACTATTACTCCAACAGAAAAGTTAAAAAAAAAAAAGGGAGCTTTATACCTTAACTGCCTTCCTTATACACAATCTACCTTCCTTAGCACTCTTGGCAGATTAAACCGAATTTTCCTCCAATTTTACATCCTCTACCTCATTTTTCTCTTTGCTGTGACAGTAACAGGCATACAAAATGGGCCAAAAGACAAGCTGCTTAACAAAAGGAAAAATAAGGAAATAAAAAGGCTAGCTAATTAGTTAATACCCATTGATTACTCACCATACCTGAGGCACCAGGCCACAAACTGCACAGGAATTTCTCATTTGATTCTAGCCAAAAAAAAAAAAAAAAATCTTATGAAACAGATATCATTATTGATATCATTTTTTCAACAAATAAGGAAACTAAAGTTCAGAGAGATTAAGAACACTTGCCCAAGATTAAAAGTGGGGCAAAATGCACATAAGTGGAAGAGTTTGGATTTGAAGCCAAGACTGTTTAATTCTACAAACTAGATTCCACTGAACCACGTCAATGGAATGCACCTATGTTTAAATATACATATAATCTGTAAGGCTTGAGACTTTAAAAAAAAAAGTGTGTGTGAAGATGATGGTTTTTTAATCTTATAAGGGGAAGGCTGAGCAGGCAAAGCAGAGCTCCTGGGGTGAGTGAAGCATTGCTTCTGACTCAGCTCCCAGGACCACCCAGAAGTGTAAATGGCAGTGAAGAGCAGTAACACTCCCACAGTCTGGGAGCCCAGCGTGGTCCTCAGTCTCCCTAGCCATCAGAGGCTTGCCTCCGCTGACCCATTGTGAGGGAGGCCCCTTGTTAACTGGAAAAATGCCATTTTATTTTATGGAATTAAGAATCACTGCCAAGTTTTTGGTGTCTGTCAAATAAAATGGTACTTTTGTTGGCAGAGGGGAAGGTTGTTAAATATTTGAAAATTGTTGCAAAATAATTTCTTGGGAGTAGAAAGCTGTTTCAAGGATTACCTTAATCAATTTGCTCTGACTGTCTTTTCATGCTGTTTCTGAAGACAGTTTTCAGTGATTGTGATCATTTTTGGAAAACTGCTGAATAATGTCTTTTTGCTAAAGCTATCAGCTGTTAAAGTTGTGACCTTTGCTTTGTAATTCCCTTTCAGTCCAACTGCATGAATAGTAAAAATTCATTTTCTGCATTGATGTTATGATTTTTTGCAACAAATGACTGTTGGACCATCCGTGGTGGCAGCATCACTTTGTAACTTATCAGTTTAGTGGAAATGAAAGTGTTCTTTAAAAGATCCTGGAATCATTTGAACACAGGTGAAAGAAACAGCAGAACAGAGGTGTGATGAACTAAACAGAACTAGACAGACAGCAGTTAGATGGCCTGCTTTGGTTGGCTGATCCTCTGAGCCTTGGTTTCCCCATCTGCCAAAAGGGAGAGCAGTACATTTCTCAAAGGTGGTTGTGAAAATTATGTGAAATAATCCACAAAAAGTTCTTAGTCCAGTGTCAGGCACCTAGGGAATCCTAAGTAGATATTCACAGTAATCATTAGCATTAAACAAATGGTAAACTTACACTTATATTTAACAGATGGCTTCCCCGGTGGCTCAGTGAAGAATCTGCCTGCCAGTGCAGGAGATGCAGGTTCTATCCCTGGGTCAGGAAGATCCCCTGGAGAAGGGAGTGGCAACCCACTCCAGTATTCTTGCCTGAAGAATTCCATGGACAGAGGAGCCTGGTGGGCTACAGTCCATGGGGCGGCAAAGAATCGGACACGACTTAGTGACTAAACCACCACCACAGCCAAGCTTATCAATAGCAATAAAGCCTTATGTTTTAAAGTGACTTTCACTGCAAAATCTCCATTGTCAGAATGAAACAGAAAGTTGAAGCAATTTATCCAAATACCTCAGGCCTGGAATTCACTTTAGTCCTAAATGTTTTCATTCCCTACTCTAACCAAAAAACTGAAAAAGAGCTAAATGTGTATACTTATAATCACAAGATAGTTTACCTAGAGCAAAGTTACTTCTTTCTATCATGTGCCCAAGGTCACAGTGCTAATATGTGGCGGAGCTGGCCTAGGAACCAGGCGATCTGGAACCAGGGCCTGCATTCCTCAGCCCTGTGCTCTACCTGGAATTGGGGGTACAGACCATGAGTCCTTCCCCTGAATTGGTGAGTGATCTCCTTTCCCTCTCTGGAAGGAGGAGTCGTTTTCTGCATCAACAGAAATATAGCCACTTGTTGAGGGAGAAAGGAAAGAGCGTGGCTTTTGTGTCAAAAGCACCTTGGTTTTACCTCTAGCTCTTTATTCTAGTTTTCAAAGGGATCTTAGGCAAATTAGTTAACTTGGCTTAGCCTTCTCTTAAACTGAATTTCCTCTCTTGTAACGTGGAATAATACTCTGCAGCTTTTTAACCTAAAAATAGTGTTGTATATCTGCTTTGTGATTGTCACTCACAGAATTGTACTATTATAAAAAAGTGCGTTTCAGACTGAACACATGTTTTCCTGCTATACTCTTAAGCACTAAATTGTGACTATGTAAGGGTTTGATTCATTGGCCTCATCAGACACTCGAAGGAGCATGGACTTTGGAGTTAGAATGAGGCTGAAGTCCTTAATCTTGTTATTCACCAAGACGCACTTTCTTTCTCTGGGCCTCAGTGTTCCTATCTGTATAATAGGGTAATAAGGGTAATAAAATATAGTTGGAAGAATACAAAGATTACATGAGATAATGTACGGAAATTGGCTGACCCAGAACTGATGTTCCATGAGTGGTATCTCTAATCTTTAGGGACTGGAAGACGCCAGCCAACAGATCCGAATGGATCCGTCTGTTCTGTCTCTTGCTCCACTCGTGTAATAGCTACAATTATTAAACCTGTTGTCACTGAAAAGCATAAAAGCAAAGAGAGATTATGGGAAATGGGCTTGTGTAGCCGTGAACCGAGACTAGTAGGGGTCTGGATGTGGGTCAGCCTCCTGCTTTGAAACCAAGGATGCTGATGCTTGTCTTGACTGCATCACCAGTTGTGTGAGACAGAGATAATTAATAGACCAGTGCTCCTCACACTCCTCACACAGTGCTCCTCCTTCAGAGGCCTACAGTCATGCTATTATTCTAAGCCCTGAGTAATGAATAAGTCCGGCTTTCTAAACAGTGAAAAATTTTGAGTTTATTAATGTCTCCCCAAATGAGCCTCACACTGCTTCATATAGTATGTATTAATAGTTTTGGAGACGCATAGATACGGAGTCATCTCCAAATTGGAATGAGTTTGAGTCGCTTACTTCTTTTAACATTCTGACTTCCTCATTTGTAAGATGACATTTATAATAATGTTTAACTCATCAGGTGGTTTTGAGGATTAAAGGAGCCAGTGCATGAGAAGGACTGTTCCATACCAGATACCCAGGAAACCTAGGGAAATGCTAGTGGATTGCAAGCAAAATTCATTTTTGCGTTCAGTTTGTTGCTTTTTTTTCTTTTGGTTTTGTCTGCATGCATTGAATTTGCATGGGTGTAGGATCAACAGTTTGGGGACATTTGCAATATAAATTCAGGTTTTATTTTCTTGTGGGTGATGGTGTTTTCGAGTTTAAGGGCTTGATTGTCGAGGTTAATCTTCAAGTAAGTGTTGTATCAATCAAGACCAGATGCAAGTTACTTTGGTCAGTCCATTATTTCAGGTAAACAAGCATTCCCTTCTTGGACAGAGCATTAAACTGTTATGTTCCTTTTGGTGGAGTGCTGACTTGCGGAAGACAGAAAACGGCTCCTATTTCCTGACATTGCATAATCTGAAGGCTGTTTCTGGAGGTTTCTTGATTGAATCTTTGACTCTCATGTCTTCAACAATTAAGTTATCAATCCAGAGAAGCGTGAAATAACTTTGGGCTCAATTCACAGGCTTTAAAATAACAACTTGAGTCAAAACTCAAGTGAAACTCAAAAGCAAAAAGATCTCTTTTAAATGTTGAAAAAGGAAAAATAAAAAAAAAGGTATGTCCATTCTTTTAAGGCCCAAAGGAGAATGGGGCTGAATCATTGATATCTGTGTTTTAAGTTGTTTAAGAGGAGAGTTAGATTATAAAGGGGCTTTTTGCATCTTTCCTTGAAAATTGTGTCCTGGCACATGAGGGCAATGCAACCGAGTCAAAACAAGCACTTGACTGACTGCACAAGAATCCACATCCTAAATTCAACTCTATGGTGTTGATATAGAGTTCGTCCCTCTGATGGCATCAATTTTGTAACTCAACAAAATGAAGAGTGAATTCTGTAATGTTAAAGATTCTCTGTAATGTACACAGTCCAGATTATTAAAGAAGTCTCATCATGTGGCTACCCTGGTTAAAATCCTCCACTGACTTTATATTACCTGCAGGATAAAGTCCAAACCCTCAACACACTGTACAGGATTCTCTGCGATTTGGCTGTTGCTTATCTCCACTGCTCCCTTAGTGGTAAATTTCATACCAGTGTCACCTAACCAACCTGCAGTGAAACAGTGATATACTCCACGCTGCACTTGGTCTTGAAAGCCCCAATAGCCCCTCTTTATTCTCCAATTGATCTACCTGAAATGGTTCCTCTTCTTAGAAGCCCTCCCTGAAGTCCGTTGCCCTTCTTCCCTGCCGCCACTCCCCCTGTATTTAGTGATCTTACCCTATGCTTCTATAGCATTAAATATATATATATATATATATAACAATATGACAAAATTTTCTTATTTGCCTGTCTACCTGCCTAAATTGGTTCATGCTGATATCCTCAGCTAGTGGTACAACACCAAAATCTTATTAAGGTTTTTGGAACCAAACTATGAGTGAATGAATCACATCAGTTGTTTCTTTTACTGAATCTTTGACTATAGCATTCTAAGCATGGGTCAGACTGCTTATCAGTTTTAATGCTTGCTGACCTCGGTTGACGCATGGGGTGGTACCACAGAGGGTGATTTGGAAGGTAGGAGGAACATCAATCCTGCATTGATGTTATACCTAGAAAATGCATATAACCGTACATGCAGTACCACTTGGCACAAACATATGTTGTTCAAACATACTTCTGTTTGGAGAGAGAAGTGGGCCACTTGGGATTGTAGAAGAAGGTAGAAACTATGGATTAAAAAAGAAGTTGGGTGGGTCAAGTTACTGGCCATCTTTAAGGAAATAACACACTAGGTTGAATAGCAGGTTGAGATGGTGCTGGCTACTTCAAGACTATATAGGGTCTAAGAGCCAGAAGAGAAGGAAATGGCAACCCACTCCAGTGTTCTTGCCTGGAGAATCCCAGGGACAGAGGAGCCTAGTGGGCTGCCATCTGTGGGGTCGCACAGAGTCGGACATGACTGAAGTGACTTAGCAGCAGTAGCAGCAAGAGCCAGAAAGGATTTTAGTAGATGATACTGCTGCTGATAAGGGTGAAGAAAATGCCGATTCTGGTTCTCATTTGGTGCACCAGGTCCTGACCTAAGTGTGTCACAGACTTTTACCTGCACTAGTTTCTCTACTTACGAGTCTGATTGTGATCCCTTCCATTTACAGAATAGGAGTAGATAGGGGGTGTAAGTTGCTCAGCACCTTACAACTAGTTAGGCTTAAAACCAGTCTGTTTGTTTGGTGTTAGTATTGCTGACATTTTCTCTTTTTGCTTAGGTAAGATGTTTTTCTTGATACATGATAATGAATGACTATCGTAAATAGAATAAATGAAATTCTTTCCAGCTTCAGTTCAGTTCAGTTCAGTCACTAAGTTGTGTCTGACTCTTTGCGACCCCATGAATCGCAGCACGCCAGGCCTCCCTGTCCATCACCAACTCCCAGAGTTCACTCAGACTCGCATCCATCGAGTCGGTGATGCCATCCAGCCATCTCATCCTCTGTCGTCCCCTTCTCCTCTGGCCCCCAATCCCTCCCGGCATCAAAGTCTTTTCCAATGAGTCAACTCTTCGCATGAGGTGGCCAAAGTACTAGAGTTTCAGCTTTAGCATCATTCCTTCCAAAGAAATCCCAGGGCTGATCTCCTTCAGAATGGACTGGTTGGATCTCCTTGCAGTCCAAGGGACTCTCAAGAGTCTTGCTTACCCACATTCAAGAAGCTTCCATTCATATTTTCTTCCCACAGTTTGTGTTAGTTAATGGTGAGCCAGTGCAACAGACAAAGGAAGGATATTGTGAAGGATTATACACTAATGTGTATAATCTCTATCAAGAAAGTGATGAAAGAAATATGAGACAATAGACAGTATGAGAACTTTAGATGGTTCAACCTAAGTGATATTTATGGATTTAAGATTGATGTGGTTAAGGAATTTAGCAACAATGATGTTTCAGTACTCAGGATCAAAGATGTATTTAAGTGTGCAGGAAGAAAGTTGGAGAAGGATTTAACATGAAGTGACATTTTCAAATTTTATCTGTGATTAGAAGCCACCATCTTAGTGACCCAAGGCAATGATACCACTTATAACACAGAGTTCTTAAAGACAAAACTATTTTGATGCCAAGTTTTCAAAAGTTGTTAAAGTTATGCAACCTTATAGCGTTGCCCTAGTTTTACTTTTTTTTTTTTTTTTCTAATCAGGTAAGCTGCTTGGTTTGGGGTGTAGAACTGAAAGGTTAGCATTTCTGAAACCTGTAAAAACGTTTTAAATTTTGGATTATACAACATTATAAGGAGCAAAATCTACCTCCTGTCTCCATTTACAAACAAAAGCTCCAAAAAGTACCATACACGAGAAGGGGAGATGACACACAAAAATGAAACAATAAAGTTGACATGCAGATTTGGCACTCGAATCATACGGCAGCTGAAGCATATCTTTGAAATTTCATTTAGCTGGCTACACGGCCCTATCTTCATTTCCTGAGGAATTGGATTCCCATTCTTCCCTGTCTAGTGAGAGAATCTCTTTGCTCTCCAAGCACTCTCCATGTTTATATGTATCCCTCCATCCACTTTTGATTCCTCAGCAAAACAGCTGCTTTGAAAAAAGCCCAAAGAACAGTCTTGCAATGGATACTCACTCATCTTCTTTCCTGACCCAAGGAGAAATTCCTTTCTTTTTTTTCCCTCCAGGATTTTTTTTAGAGTTAAGGCTTGCGGGTTTAAAGTACATTTTCCATATTCTTCTTTTGTCTTATTGTACAAGGAAACTTAATTGATCATCTTCCAGGTCATCTCTGAGAAAGAATTTCAGAACACAAAATAATTGACATTTACTTTGAAGATTGTTAACTAAGAACCTTTTAAAAGCTAGTAATAAAAAGTGTGTGATACCACTCCTCACACCCTGGTACATTGTTAAAAAGTCTTTTCCTTTTTTATTTCTGTCTTACATCTTCCTTTCTCTAGTAATTTTGGAGTCTCTTCCTACATAGTCATGTTATGGAGAATGCTAAGCACAACTCTATGGATATCTTGGTGAAAAATCGCAATAAAAGAGCTTGCCGTGTAGTCATGCTTATTAGCATGAAAATGTCTATTTTGGAGGGGAGTGGTGGTGAGGGCAGTGCCATCTGAGTCCACTCCTGTGTAGTCTGGCATGCAACTTTCTGTTTCTTGCAAACAAGTCTTACAAGAGGGGAACGGAGATATTATGCCTGTGTTGCTCTGAAGAAAAGGTAGTTGTTTTTATTCTTGAGTCAAACTAGGAATGGGTCTGATGACATAAAAAAGTCGTTTAGTTCTGTGAGGTTTCTTTTTGGTTGCTTCAGTAGGGATGACAGATAGAGTCAACCAGTGCTTTGGGAAAAGATAAGATTAGCATTTAAAAGCTTAACGTATGTCATCACTTCTGAACGTGCCTGTTCCCTAGTGAAATCATATTCCCTGCATGTGTTTCCCAGTGCAGAGCCACCATGAATAATTTTTTATGAATGACTGCTTTAGAAATTTTGATGGATTGCAGCTCCCTGGGGAAACAGGGAGAAATTTATAGATGCATCTTATACTGAATTCTAAATAAGAGTGTATAATTGTACTTACTTCCACTGAACTTACTATAGGAAAGTGTCTGCATTCCAGGTCTTTTTTTTTGTTTCTAATGCCTTTGTTGAGTCAATAAAAGAAAGTAACTGCACATGATACTCATCTAGTTCCTTTAGAAAGGGAATTGGGATTTTATAGGCAGGTCAGTTATCTTTGGGTTATTACCACATTTTGGCCAAATCTGCCAGTAAAAACATTTCCTAAATGCTAAATAAACAGTTTATTTAGCATTTAGCAGAGCACTGTGCTAGAGGCTAGAGCTACAGTAGTGAAGAAAACACATCATTTCTGCTTTTCATGGGGCTTATAGAGTAGCCTTGGTTTTATATCCTCATTTTCCATTTTCAAGGGGCTAGAGAAGTATTTTTTATTTTATTTTATTTTTTATTTTTTTAAGTTTTTTATTTTTTAAATTTTAAAATCTTTAATTCTTACATGCATTCCCAAACATGAACCCCCCTCCCACCTCCCTCCCCATAACATCTCTCTGGGTCATCCCCATGCACCAGCCCCAAGCATGCTGTATCCTGCGTCAGACATAGACTGGCGATTTAATTCTTACATGATAGTATACATGTTAGAATGCCATTCTCCCAAATCATCCCACCCTCTCCCTCTCCCTCTGAGTCCAAAAGTCCGTTATACACATCTGTGTCTCTTTCCCTGTCTTGCATACAGGGTCGTCATTGCCATCTTCCTAAATTCCATATATATGTGTTAGTATACTGTATTAGTGTTTTTCTTTCTGGCTTACTTCACTCTGTATAATCGGCTCCAGTTTCATCCATCTCATCAGAACTGATTCAAATGAATTCTTTTTAACGGCCGAGTAATACTCCATTGTGTACATGTACCACAGCTTTCTTATCCATTCATCTGCTGATGGACATCTAGGTTGTTTCCATGTCCTGGCTATTATAAACAGTGCTGCGATGAACATTGGGGTACATTGTGTCTCTTTCAATTCTGGTTTCCTCAGTGTGTATGCCCAGCAGTGGGATTGCTGGGTCAAAAGGTAGTTCTATTTGCAATTTTTTAAGGAATCTCCACACTGTTCTCCATAGTGGCTGTACTAGTTTGCATTCCCACCAACAGTGTAGGAGGGTTCCCTTTTCTCCACACCCTCTCCAGCACTTATTGCTTGCAGATTTTTGGATCGCAGCCATTCTGACTGGTGTGAAGTGGTACCTCATTGTGGTTTTGATTTGCATTTCTCTAATAATGAGTGATGTTGAGCATCTTTTCATGTGTTTGTTAGCCATCCATATGTCTTCTTTGGAGAAATGTCTATTTAGCTCTTTGGCCCATTTTTTGATTGGGTCGTTTATTTTTCTGGAATTGAGCTGTATGCAGCTCAATTCTAGAGAAGTATTTAAAGGTACAAAGAAAATGGTTTAAAATTCAAACTGAAAGGCGTTTAGCTGATGTTGCATTTTGGATAATTAAGAAAATGTTGCAACATTCATGTGTCATCATTAGTCTTTGGCAGTTACTGGATTCGGAAGGAAGACAGTGGTTTATGCCCAACGGATGAGCAAAACTGTTTCATTTATCCTTCATTCATTGATTCCTTTTATCCTTCATTCATTATGGATTTATTGTATACATGTTAATGAGAAGCTCCTCTGTATTTAGCACTGCTCTACTCACCCTGAACAAAACAGCGAGAAAAAGTGCCTGCCTTATGGGGCTCAAACTCAAGAGCAGGAGACAGGTAACAAGCATGCTAAGTCACTTCAGTCGTGTCCAACTTTGTGTGACCCCATGAACTGTAGCCCACCAGGCTCCTCTGTCCATGAGGATTCTCCAGGCAAGAGTACTGGGGTGAGTTGCCATTTCCTTCTCCAGGGGGTAACAAGCCTGCCTGGTGGGTAATGTCAGTTCCTGGTGAATAAGGACACCACCTGCTAAGGATTGAATCACACACTATCCTGGCTTCACCTGTGCCTCATTTCACATACCTGAGTTTATTCTTTATGCAAACAATTTAAAGCATGCTCCCACCAGATCTGTACTATATAAAAGAGAATTAGATGGTAGGAGTGCTTAAGTAGTTCAAGGAGCTGCTGCTGCTACTGCTAAGTCGCTTCAGTTGTGTCCGACTCTGTGCGACCCCAGAGATGGCAGCCCACCAGGCTCCCCCGTCCCTGGGATTCTCCAGGCAAGAACACTGTTGTGGGTTGCCATTTCCTTCTCCAGTGCATGAAAGTGAAAAGTGAGAGTGAAGTCACTCAGTCGTGCTCGACTCTTAGCGACCCCATGGACTGCAGCCTACCAGGCTCCTCCGTCCATGGGATTTTCCAGGCAAGAGTACTGGAGTGGGGTGCCATTGCCCTCTCCGAGTTCAAGGAGCTAGAGATAAGAATAATGAACAACAATAGCAGTATCCTCATCCTCACCCCATTTTCCCACTTGTCAGAAGGAACAGGGATAAGAATAAATGGACCATCAAGACAGTTTTCTCATAATTTCTGATGAAAAGTGCTTCAGTGGAAATAAAACTGTGATCTGAGAGTGCTGGAGCTGCTTCAGGCAGGTCACCTGGGAAGGTTTTTCCCAGAAGGTGATACCTGAACTGAATCCTGAATGATCAGAAAGATTTGCCTCATTCACAGCCCAAGAGGGAGAAAGCTTGTAAGGGTGGTACAACAGCTTAGGGCAGAAATATATCCCTGGCATTTAAGGACCAGAAAGGAGGCCAGTGGAGCTGGAGTATGGTGAGGGGAAAGGCATGGTGAGACTGAGCATGGAGCAGGATAAGTCTGTGTTAAATAGGGCCTTGGAGACCTTGATAGGGATGTGCATTTCATCATAACTGTAATGGAAAGGCATTCTGAGGTTGTAGGCAGGTGGTGGTGATTTGCAATGCCTGAAGATCACAGTCTTGTGAGTGGCAGGCATGGAAGCAAAGGAGGCTATTTAGAAGGCCCTTGGAGTCTTCCAGGCAGGAGTGATGGAGCTGGGCACAACTGGTACTGCTCTGAGATGAGACGGAAGGAAGTGAGTGTTTCAAGACTTATTTTGCTGGTAGAACCAACAGGACCTGACAGAGTCAATGTGAAACTAGGGGAACAGGAAGGATCAAGGATGATGCTCAGCGTGGTAGCTTGAGCCACCAGGCTTCAGGTCTGGAAATGACATTGCTGGGGATGCTTGTTCTAGGTGTGGTTGGAAAGACAGCATTGATAACCACAGTAGTGGACATTTAGGAGGGTGAGCTAGCTGGGAGAGACTCCAGACCAAGTGCATGTATAACTTTAGTCCTCGAAAAGCTTGTGAAGTGAGTTCCATTGTTAGGTCCATGTTATAGGTGAGGAAACTAAAGCAGAGAAAGATCTTTCCAAAGGCCATGAGGCAAGTCTGTGGCACCGTAGAGATTAAATCTAGAGCAGCCTGATTGTAGAATCACTGCTTCCCAGCTCCCCACTCTATAACTGTTCTCTGTGCCTGAGTAAACACGCTCTGTTTTCTAAAACCATCTTGGATTATTACTGAAGCTGAAGTTGACTTTTGAAACTCTCCTCTTCAGGTTAACATTCACCTATTGCCCAAACAGTTCCGTCTCACTATTGTTCCAGGTGGGGCTTCCCTGGTGGCTCAGAGGTTAAAGCGTCTGCCTCCAATGTGGGAGACCCAGCTTTAATCCCTGGGTCGGGAAGATCCCCTGGAGAAGGAAATGGCAACCCACTCCAGTATTCTTGCCTGGAGAATCCCATGGACTGAGGAGCCTGGTGGGCTGCAGTCCATGGGGGTCACAAAGAGTCGGACACGACTGAGTGACTTTACTATTGCTCCAGGTAGAGATGAACCTGTCGATGCTGGGAGAGCTGATCCCGGATCTAAGCTCAGGGGTCAGTTTCACAATCTCTCTTAATCACCTTGTTGTGCTGATCTTTAATATATGAAGAAGGTGGGAAATGAATGGGATTGTGACATCCACTGTTAGTATAGTTTTTAATTAAAAAGTCAGCAGTTAGAAAACCAGGAGTAATGATAAAATAGCTACAGGCATACCTTCTTTTATCGAGCTTCACTTTACTGTGCTTCCTGGATTTTTTTTTTTTTTTTTTAAACAAACTGAAGGCTTATGGCATCCCTGCCTGGACCATGGCTTTCAGCATCACTCTTCCAATAGCGCTTGCTCACTTTGTGTGTCTGTGTCACGGCTTTTTGCAATATCTCAAACTTTGTCATTATTATAATACGGTGATCTGAGATCAGTGATGTTTCATGTAACTTCTGTGACTTACTGAAGACTCAGATGATAGACAGCATTTTTTAACAATAAAGTGTTTTCTAATTAAGTTCTATACATTGTTTTAGATGTTAGGCTATTGCGCACTTGATAGGTGATGGCATAGTGTAAATACAACTTTTGTATGTAACAGGAAACCAACGTATTAGTGTGACTTGCTTGCTTTATTGCAGTGGTCTAGAACTGACCCTGCAATCCAAGATATGCCAGTATAGCTTTAATGGGCTTCCCAGGTGGTGCATTGGTAAAGAATTTGCCTACCAGTACAGGAGATATGGGTCCAATCCCTGGGTTGGGAAGATCCCCTGGAGAAGGAAATGGCAACCCACCCCAGTATTCTTGCCTGGGTAATCCCATGACAGAGGAGCCTGGCGGGCTATAGTTCATGAGGTAGCAAAGAGCTGGATGTGACTGGGCATGCACCACACAGGCATAGCTTTAACAGTCTTGCCTTGGTCTACTGTGTGCCAGTCCTTTGTATAACAGCTTTATATAACACAGTCTTCTTTATTAATCTTTTCAAATATCCAAAGAAATGTTATCCTCATGAGAAAACCAAAAGGAACCTCACAGTTTCCATAATTTGTTGAAATTTACAGCATGTAAGTGACAGAATCAGGATTTGAATTTACATCTTACTTTGCTGATTTTCTTCTTTTCTAAACATCATCTCATCTCTTTCATAAGCAGTGAACCTGCAGTTGAAATATATTGTTACCAGAGGGACATGTCCTGGGCATGTCAAAAGTAGATACTTTTCTGGGCTTCAGGTGGTAGAATTACCAGAGGAACATGTTTTAGGCATGCCATAGATACATGATTGCTGGGCTTCAGGTGGTAGAATTACATTAACAGTCTCATGAATTGCAAACCAAAAACTGCCTTTAAAAGAAAAAAAATTAAATGATTCTTATTTTACAATTTGAATTTTGAATATTAATGGAAAATTCCTAAGGAGAATTTAGACTGACCTTTGTGAGAAATAAATGCTCAGTAACTTAAATGTTTCTCTCCTAGCATTGCTTGGGGTTTAGTTGCAGACAATACAATCTACTCTAGCTAGTTTAAACATTAGGGGATATATTGAAGTATATTTGATGGCTTATGAAACCACTGGAAGGGCTAGAAGAACAGGTTGATATTTCAGAACACTCCCACACCCAGAACGCAGTTAAGTCCAAGGCAGCCTGTGAAGCAGCTACATACAGCCGGTGCTGTCCAGCCAGGGCTGCTCCTGATGGCAGGCCCTCCCTGCAACCCTCCACCCCCAACCACCACTCAGCAAAATACATGCCCAGCATCCATCCAGCTTCTCTTCTCCTGGATTTTCTTTCCATATCAAATCTTAACAGAGTTGTGCCTGACTGATAAAACCTAAGTCACATCTGCAACCATCGCTAACTGCAAAGGAATCCAAGACATGGAAGTTTTAATTTTGCAGCCATTACAATACAGAAGAATATGGTCAGAGAGAGCGGGAATGGGAATTAAGGGTCAATTGACAGTCTCCTCTACACTCACTATATTTAACTCTTCTTTTTTCAGGTTCCTCTAAATGAGGAGTATCTAACGTGTAACCCTTGAACCAAATGCAACCTCTCATACCTTTTCAGACATTTTCATTCTCTCTAATGATATAGCACCCATGAGCTAGTGCAGCCTAAAATAGTATGTCTTGGACTTCAGAGAGTACCTAAGACTCTTGTTAAAAGTACACACTTCTGAGATGGACCCTCACAAATTTGGATTCCACATGGTGCCCAGGAACCTGCATTCTGAATAAATACCCCCAGACGATTATACTTTGATCTAAACATAAGACAGCAGTTCCCCTTGTTTCAGTTGGGGTACCTTTCATGAAAGTGGGGGCAACATTTCAACAGTTGATTCAGTTCAACCAGAGGCATTCGGCATGTCCAGCACACATTGCATAATCAGGGAAGCTCATGCAGTGACCTTTGCAAATCTGGCTTGTCATCTGATGTGATGGAGAAAATGATCAAGACTGTGAGTGTTCTTTGAGCTCATGCCTTTGACCTCCTGGTTTTGATGCTATTTGGAACAGTCCCAGCAGAGTATAAAGATTGAGTCTATGTGTAGTCCAAAAACTCAGGTGGGGGAAAAAAGAAACTTCGCCTGAGATTTCCTGAGCTGCTTCCTCAGATTGAATCTTCTTAAAAATGAAAAGGGCCTGTGAGACCAAGCTTGTCACACTCCCAATAGCTGATAGGACAAGACATCTGAGCACATTTAATTACAGCCAGAGGGGGGAGGTGAACACAAGAAGTTCTAAGAGGCTCAGGCATTCGGCCCAAATTCAGTGCATGAAGTCACAGAGCAACTGAAGCCCATGCTTATTTTCCATCCCTGAATTGTTTGGAGTTCAGAAGATTGTACAGATTTCGCAGAACTTTTGATTCACAGGAGATCACAATTTCAGAAGTGAGTCAAGTAGATGGAAGAAGATAAATTATCCTTTAGGTTTTGTAACTGTTTTTGGAAAGCTATAAACCCTCAGAATGTATATCATGATGATTCAATTTTAAGAGCAGTTACTTAACACAATAGTGAATACTGCCAGCCCTAAAGAATCAGTGCTCGTCAAGTGCTGAATTTTTGAGTATGTGGATTTCAGAACTGTCACGATTTTTTTTTTCTTGCAATATTCCTATACTTCCCAATGTCGAGGGCCTGTTGCTCTTATTAAAAAAAGCAAAAGAACACTGGTAGCAAAAAAGAATTGGCAACAGATGTGTAAACCTAGGTTCAACATTGAGCTAGCACCCCACTGGTTTTCTAGACCAGTTTGGTTTGTT
Organism: Ovis canadensis; assembly: GCF_042477335.2. Lineage (NCBI taxonomy): Eukaryota > Metazoa > Chordata > Mammalia > Artiodactyla > Bovidae > Ovis > Ovis canadensis. Next base: position 130,554,948 of record NC_091247.1, on the reverse strand, counting down.
ACATATCCTCTTCCTCTTCATATTGATTAGAATTAGGTCACCAGCTAGCATCTCTATAAAATACATCTTTTCTCTCTGCATTGATGTAACTTCTGAAGATCTATATTTATGAATAGCAATGACCTATCTATTACCATTGTTTCTAATGAAATCTGCACTGCTGCACAAAGCTTATTCTATTACTGTGCTTCTATTAAAAGTAATAACAATAAAACTTCAACACCTAGCCCCTAGATTCTAGCCTGAGGTAGAAGTCCTTTGTAGATATTTTCATACAGGGGCAAAGTCTCTGAGCTAACTTGGTTCTCATTAACCACAGGTGAGTTCTCTATGCTCAGGCTATTTAAGGTGGAAGAAGGCTTAGTTACTCATTTTAGCCCATTATTATTATTATTATTATTTTTTTTGATGTGGGCCAGCTTAAAAACTTTTATTGAATTTGTTACAGTATTGCTTCTGCTTTATAATTTGGTTATTTGGCCTTGAGGTATGTGAGATCTTAGCTGCCTGACCAGGAATCAAACCTGTGCTCCCTGCAGTGGAAGGTGAAGTCTTAACCACTGGACCAGCAGAGAAGTCCCACTCCATTCTGATAGAGGTGCCTTTTCTCATCTACCAAGACTAAAGTTAACTTTCTAGCCATTCTAGGCATTAGCCACTCTCTGTGGTGGTAAGTCCTTGAAATTTCCTCACTCTCATTGACCCCTGTGGTCCATCCTCCATGGTCTCACTCCATGGAAACAGCCCTCATCAAGGTCAGCTCCTCTAGGTCCTCTTCCAACAACCAACTGGTTGACATCTTTTAGTGCTTGTTGTATTGATTATACTTTCCCTTTTGTACTTTTCTCCTCTGTTGGCCAGGGTACCCCCAAAGCAACGAATAAGCATCTCATTTCTGTTTGAATTCTCATCCTCTCATCTTCTATGTGGCTAATTCTTTCTTCTTATATGATGGTATTCTCCAGGGTTTTGGGTGATAACTTCCAATCCCCAGCTGCCACTTCTAACGGGACCAGCACCACTTCTGCCTCAGTTACCCGTGGAAGTCATTTGCGACTCCCTCCCTTACACCCCACACTTTCTTTCTGTCTACTTCCACATGCTCTTGAACTTGTCTCTTTCTCTGTTTCCACTGCCACTTGTGAGTTAAGGGTCTCCTCCTGTGGCCTCTGGATGACTCCACTGACCTTTTAACTGACCTCCTGCTCCAGGCTTATTGCTTGCCCCCCTCCACCCCATCTATCCTTTATTCCGATTACTGACAAATTTTTCAAATATAAATCAGATCTTGATACTCCTTACTGAAAATCCAGCAGGAGATCCCCATTGCCTTTAAAATAAAATTCAAATCAATTAGCGAAACTGGGAGGGCCTCTGCCTATCTTTCTACCCTCGTCTATTGTTGCGTTTTCCTTGAGACTCATTTTTCATTCAGTCATAAACATGAAGATCTATGAAAATGCCTCTTTCGCTTCTGCAGGCACCTGCTACTTTAATTTCTTTGCCACAGGTCTTCGTCCCAGCTCCCTTTGACCTGGCTACCTTCCTCTCACCTTTGAAAAAGAGGTCTCCTCCCAGAAGCTGTCACTGAGCCCCTCCTTTACTCTCCTATCCCAAGGTCAGGGTTAGCTGTCTCTCCGGGCCCTTCCCCTCTTAGATGCTCTATCACTTAGTTGTGTTCGACAAGAGCTTGAGCTCCTGGAGGCCATGACCATATGTTCGGTATCATTACCTTCTGTACTTATCAGGTACTCCATATGGATCTGATGATGAATAAGTAGCTCTTCTTAGAAGTCTGAAAGCACTCACTTTTGTTTTTATCTGAAGGAACAACTTATCACTTCATTTTTTGAGCTCTCCCTTCCCTCTAGCTATGCAATTTTTTAAGGTACGGCAATCATAACCCGATTTACCTGCATTACTTGTCTACCCAGCCTAGTCATAATTTGAGATTGCTGTTTCACTTAGAAATTGATGCAGTTAAAGAGACCTGTATGCTGTCCACAATACAGGCATTGTGAAGTGAAGGTTGCTCAGTCATGTCCGACTCTTTATGACCCCATGGACTATATAGTCCATGGAATTCTCCAGGCCACAATACTGGAGTGAATAGCCTTTCCCTTCTCCAGGGGATCTTCCCAACCCAGGGATTGAATCCAGGTCTCCCACACTGCAGGCAGATTCTCTACCAGCTGAGCTATGAGGGAAGCCATGGTAAATAAAACTTAATTGTTCATCAGATATAACAATTAAGTTGTTTGAGCAAACTCCTGGAGCTGGTGAATGACAGGGAAGCATGCTGCAGTCCATGGCGTGGCAAACAGACTTGGCTTAGTGACTCAACAACAACAGAAGTTTTACTAACTGACCCAGTGTTTTCCTTTCCAGTGTAGTGTAGGTCTTGGTTTAAACTTGGTCCAGGCATACAGATAGCCTACAGGCACATAAAAAGATGCAACATATTGCTAATTATTAGGGAACTGTAAATCAAAACTACAATGAGGTATCACCTCACACTGGTCAGAATGGCAATCATCAGAAGGTCTACAAATAATAAGTGCTGGAGAGGGTGTGGAGAAAAGGGAGCCCTCCTACATTCTTGGTGGAAATGTAAATTGGTATGTCCACTATGGAGAACAGAATAGAGGTTCTCAAAAAAACTACAGAGTTGACACATGATCCTACAATCCCACTCTTGGGCATATATGCAGAGTAAACAATAATTCAAAAAGATACACGCACCCCAGTGTTCATTACAGCATTATTTCTAAGAGCCAAGGCATGGAAGCCACCTAGATGTCCACCAGCAGATGAATGGATGAAGATGTGATACGTGTATACAATGGAATATCACTCAGCCGTGAAAAAGAATGAAATAATGGCATTTGTAGCAACATGGATAGACCTAAAGATTATCATGGTAAGTGAAGTAAGTGAGGGCTTTTCTGGTGGCTCAGCAGTAAAGAATCTGCTTGTCAATGCAGGAGACACAAGAGATGTGGGTTTGATCTCCAGGTCAGGAAGATCCCCTAGAGAAGGAAATGGCAACCTGCTCCAGTATTCTTGCCTGGAAAATTCCATGAACAGAAGATCCTGGCAGGCTACAGTCCATGGGGATAAAGAGTTGGACACAGTTGAGCATGTATACCTGCACATTGCTGTTGCTTAGTCGTGTCTGACTCTTTGTGACCCCGTGGACCGTAGCCTGCCAGGCTCCTCTGTCCATGAGAGTCTCCAGACAAGAATACTGGAGTGGGTTACATGCACATTACTATATATAAAAGAGGTAAACTCGACCTACTGTATAGCCTAGGGAGCTATATTTAATCTTATAATAAACTAAGAATGGAAAAGAATATTCATATTCAACTGAATTACTTTGCTGTCTACATAAACACTGTAAATCAACTATACTTCAGTAAAATTAAATTCAAAGAATAAACTTGGTTTCGGGGGTTTACTAGCAGAGTGGCCATAAACAAATTACTTAATCTCACTAAATCATGTTTTACTCACCTACAAAATGGGGTAATAATAATCTACCTGGTTGGTGAGAAAGTCATATGAAATATCACAGATTGCAATGTGTGGCCCTTCGTAGGAGTCAATATATGTGAGTCATTTCCCCTTTTAAATAGTATTTACATATAGAGTAAGGATGAACTGTCACAGGGCTTTTCTCCTCCCACCCCCATTCTTTCCTATAGATTATCTTGAAGTCCTTTAATTCTCCTTTTACTTTAAAGCCATTGCCAGCCTTTTGCTATTAAGCAGTTCCCTTCAGAATGTTCAGATTTTGTTATATAAGAGCATACTTACCCATATTTCAAAATATTCTACTTCACAAAAAGACCTGCACTGAGAAAGAGAGAAGAGTGAATATCTTTATAGGATTTTATTGGACTGACTGGACTTCAAGCTGGTTTGAGTTTCACTTAACTAGCTTGTTAACATCTCCTTTCCTGATAACGGTAAAAACAACCAATCTGTTGTTTCTTTTGCCCCTTCAAGATTACTGGACAATCACTAGAGAAGAATTCGAATCTGTGTAGGATGCTTCTGTATTTTCTTTATAATGTCGGATGGCAAAATCTTGTTGAGCAATAAAAAATCTGAAGGAAGAAGTCACATAGAACTAAATGGTTATTCACTGACTGACAATCTGCTGTTGCTTTAGGTAAAGATTATTTTGGGAGGATATGGTTTGTATGACCTCAGAAAATCTGAACTCAGGACTCATTCCTATACCTGTATCTTGGTAACTTGCTTTCCTGGCTCTGGGTGGCTGAGCCAGTTGGCTGTCTTCCAGAGCACATTTGGGCTACAAGGGAACTGCCTGCTTGGCTAGCTGGCAGGCAAGATTAAAGAGGAGATGAATGTTGTTTCTGGCAGCAGCTGCTGTTTTGTTCAGGGCAGTCCTAATACCAGTCTGTAGTTCTCTGCATAAAGAGAAAGGCTACACAGACGCCTTGCTTACCTTTTTGACTTTGAAAAGTCTGTAATGTGGACCCTGGCAATGCATATTTTAAAACCACTTTTCACGTGCATAGAAAAGTTTGCTTTTTTCCCAAGTTTGGAGAATTAGAATCTTCTGGTTTCCCGAACAGCATATGTTGCCCTGATGTTCTTGGTCTGCATGTGTGTTAATTTCTACTAAAAGGAAAGGAGTCTGCAACCTGACTTCTATGTAATAACACATGTTCAGATCAAGTAGCCCATTTGCTTTAGGGGGCTTTGCAGCTCCTTTTTCTGGCATGTGGCTTTTTATTGTAAGAAAGGCTGTTTTGCTTCCGAAGAATTGATGAATGGTTGAATAGTCCACTAGAGTCTCTTGAGACTGGTTCTCAACAAAAACGAATTTAGATAACACCTTTGCTTTAGGGGTCTTCAGCCTCATCTTCCTGTAAATTTTCTCTTTTCAAGTTCCTTTTCAGTACTGTCTGCCACTGTTAAAACTTGCTCCCAGAAAAAAGACCCGCTATATCTTGTCATTCACAGTTGAATGTGAATTTTAGTCCCTGTCACCTCCCTCTATTAGGACTGTTTCTACTGTTTGTTTTGCTTCTGGTAGTGCCTATAGATTTCTCATTTTTCATCATGTAAATAAGCTGAGGGCTCTTTAACTATGAAAGGGTTATTGGAATTGTGTGTGGCGTGGGGAGGACGTGGGGGACACTTTTGACGCATGCCGCTAAATTAAAAAAAAAAAAATCTAGAAACGGCCGACAATAAGATTAGTTTAATGTGTCTGTGCAGTGAAAGGTTATCATGAAATGAGGGGTTATCATACAATGAGCGTGACCTAGAGAGAAAAGTTGTACAATGCTAAAACAAAGTAGCCAAAGAAAAATGTCATCTGCAGAAGCAGAGTGTTACGGAAAAACAGCAAGATGATTACCCAAGCCAAAAAGACACATTGTAGAGCTGAAGTCACAAACGAGGGACATTTTGCTTCAGCTTTCTATCTCCATAGGGTGTGTGTGTACGCACCTGCCCACGCGTTCAGGCACCCGTATACCCTTGTTGAAGTTTCCAGAAGTTAGAGAAAGAGGAAGGGAGAGAAAACAAAGATAAATATTTTGTCGATGGATTGGAACACCTCACTTCATTGGAAGTCAATTGTCTATTAACCCAAGCTACTCTCAACACAGCTGAGAACTAAGAAATAAATTCAGAAAGCCATCTGACCCCCAAATTAGTGTCAGCATACCTATGCACTAAAGATCAGGCTCTTTGTTCATGCAGGATTGGTTCTATAAAGTCCTTTCTTGGACTCTTATTTGTATGATTTTGAAGCAGTTCTTTCCCTGACTTCCTAGACAGTCCAAAACCTACAGGGCACACAACAAATCACTGCACAGCACCTGTGGTTTGGAAAGTTTTAATTTGCTTCTCACCAGCGCTCCATGAACATGGAGGCAAAAATGATTCTCATTGTAGACACTGATAAACAGATACTCAGAAGGATTCACTGGCTTGTTTGAAGTCACACAGTGAGGGGCTCAGAGGTTTTTCTGGATCCGCCTTCTGTCCCCTGCCATCACACTACAGGTTTTCAAAAGCGTGAACTTTTTTTCTTTCTTGTCCTTGGAAACCTTTGTTCAAACAAAATCTTACCCGGAAGCATGAACAAATAGAACAGAAAAAAAAAAAAAAGCTGAGTTGCTTGCTTAAAGCAAGCTTCGGGGGCCCAGAATTCTGGTGAGGCAGTATATTTTCCTTACCAGGAATAACTTGAACATTGCACAGTGCTCCATTCATTGCTTAAGTCATCCAGAAAGTAAATTTATTGAGCTTTGATTTATTTTTCTATTGGTGTTGGAACAAATATGATCACCAATTTAGTGACGTAAAACAATACAGATTTATGACATGGTTTGGAGATTCCAAAGTCCAAAATGGGACTTACTGGGCTAAAAGCAAGGTGAGACCCTGTGTTGTCTTAAAGTCCGTAAGGGAGACTCTTTCCTTGCCTTTTTTCAGCTTCTAGATGTCACCAGCATTTCTTGACTCCTGGTCTCTTACTTCCGTCTTAAATGCCAGCAGTGGCAAGTCAAGTCCTGATCATTGTCACATCTTGCTGACCCGTCTTCCATCATTGCATGTCTTTGACCGGCTAGAAAGGTTCTCAGTTTGTAAAGACCAGTATGGTTAGGTTGGATTTAGAGAATCAAGGATAATCTCTCCCATCTCAAGGTCCTTTGCGTAGTCACATCTGCCAAGTCCATTTTGCCATATAAGGCAATATATTCACAAATTCCAGGAGTTAGGACATGGCTATCTTTTTTGCCATTATTCTGTCTGCCATAAGTACTGCCCCGCCTCCCATGGGACGTGTGTTGTATTTGCCATGGAGACTACAAGCGGCTAGATATGGGCATATTAGCAGTAAAACTATGTTGCAAATCATTACCTGATGATATGGGGGAAACAAGTAGATTAAGACACAAACCAACAAAACTAAAAATACAATTAAAAAACAGTCATTCAAACAAGTATAGTAATTTGGAGCTCCTTGGAGAAGGACAGTCACAACTACATAACCAAAATGCTTTTCCCCTCTAGCTTTTTTGAGGATGTTCAGTTGCCCAGTTGTGTCCGACTCTGCAGTCTCATGGACTGCAGCACGCCAGGCTTCCCTGTCCTTCTCCATCTCTCGGAGTTTGCTCAAATTCATGTCCGTTGAGTCAGTGATGCCATCCAACCATATCATCCTCTGTCATTCCCTTCTCCTCCTGCCTTCATTCTTTCCCAGCATCAGGGTCTTTACCAATGAGTCAGCTCTTCGCATCAGGTGGCCAGAGTATTGGAGCTTCAGTGTGAGTCCTTCCAATGAATATTCAGGGTTGATTTCCTTTAGGATGAACTGGTTTGACCTCCTTCCTGTCCAAGGGACTCTCAAGAGTCTTCTCCAACACCATAGTTCAAAAGCGTTAGTTCTTTGGCACACAGACTCTTTTATTGTCCAGCTGTCGTATCCATCCATACATGACTACTGGGAAAACCATAGCTTTGACTATACAGACCTTTGTGGGCAAAGTAATGTCTCTGCTTTTTAATATGCTGTCTAGGTTTGTCATTGCTTTTCTTCCAAGGAGCAAATGTCTTTTAATTTCATGACTTCAGTCACTGTCCACAGTGATTTTTGGTGCCCAAGAAAATAGTCTATCACTGTTTCCATTGTTTCCCCATCTATTTGCCATGAAGTGGTGGGACCAGATGCCATGATCTTCGTGTTTTGAATGTTGAGCTTTAAGCCAGCTTTTTCACTCTTATCTTTGACCTTCATCAAGAGGCTCTTTAATTCCTCTTTGCTTTCTGCCATAAGAGTGGTGTCATCTGCATATTGAGGTTATTGATATTTCTCCTGGCAATCTTGATTCCAGCTTGTGCTTCATCTAGCCCAGCATTTCACATGATGTACTCTGCATGTAAGTTAAATAAGCAGGGTGACAATATACAGCCTTGATGTACTCCTTGCCCAGTTTGAAATCAGTCTATTGTTCGAGGTCTGGTTCTAACTGTTGCTTCTTGACCTGTATACAGGTTTCTCAGGAGGCAGGTAAGATGGTTTGGCATTCCCATCTCTTTAAGAATTTTCCATGGTTTGTTGTGATCTACACAGTCACAGAACCAGAGATCAAATTGCCAACATCCTTTGGATCATAGAAAAAGCTAGAGAATTCCAGAAAAACATCTAATTCTGCTTCATTGACTACACTAAATCCTTTGACTATAGATCACAGCAAACTGGAAAATTTATTGAGGTATGGCTGACAAAATTGTATATATTTAAGGTGTATGATGGGGTGTTTTGATATATGAATACATTGTGAGATGAAGACTACAGTCAGACTGTCTACAGTTACCCATGTGTATATGTGTGTGTATGTCTGTGTGTATGATGAGTACACTTGAGATCTACTCTTAGAAACTTCAAGTGAATAATGAAGTATTATTAGCTGTAGTCAAAGTGCTGTACACTAGGCCTTCAGAACTTATAAAAGAAAGTTTGTAACCTTTAATCAATATCTCCCCATTTATTCCACCCCCTAGCCACCTTTCCATTCTACTCTTCATTACTATGAGTTCACCTTTTCTTTTTCTTTTTTTTTTACAAACAGGAGATTATATGATATTTGTATTTCTGTGTCTGGCTTATTTCATTTAGTCTTTCCTTTATTTGATGAGAATGAATCATCAAAGAAAAGCAAAATTTAATATTTCTAGTCACTGTTTAGGATATCAGGGAAGTGTGTGTACTATATATTAGAATAATTTCTGCATAGAATAATATGGAAAAAATACTTTTCCATTTAAAAAAGTAAGCTCCTCATTTCAACCCTCTCCCAGAAACACTGATAGGGAGTTATTACTACTGCTGTGCAGAATGCTCAATACGTTTCTACCCTGACTGCTCCTCCATCCTAATGTTTAGTTATGCCTGAGTGAATGATTGGATTTTATGAAAGATGAATACTCATCAGTAGCAAAGTACATGACCCTTGAAGAACATGAGTGTGGACTGCATGGGTCCACTTATATATGGATATTTTTCAATAGTAAATACTGAGGTACTACACAGTCTCAGATTGGTTGAATCCCTGGATGCTGAGGAGCCCGGGATAGGGTGGGCTGACTATAAATTATACATGGATGACTGCTGCATTGCTCAAGGACCAACTGTATATGCAACATCAAATTACAATTTCAGTGTAATAGCTTTAACACAGTGCTTCATGAAATATGTTTCTCAGAGATACTTGTTTTTTATTTTTTTATTTTATTGAAGTATAATTGTTTTACTATGTTGTGTTAATTTCCAGTGTGCAGCAAAGTGATTCAGTTACGTTCATGCATTCTTTTTCATGTTTTTTCCATTATAGTTTATCCCAGGATATTGAATATGGTTCTCTGTGCTATAGAGTAGGATCTTGTTTATCCATCCTATGCATAATACGTTGCAACTGCTAGTCCCAAACTTTCAGTCCATTCCTTTCCCATCTCCCCTCACCTTTGGCAACCACGACTACTATGTCTGTGAGTCTGTTTCCGTTTCTTAGGCAAGTTCACTTGTGTTGTGTTTTGGATTCCAGATATGAGTGATATCATATGGTGTCTGGCTTCCTCGGACTGACTTCACTTGGTGTGATAATCTCTAGGTCTGCTCACGTGGTTGTAAATGGCACTGTTGCAGTCTACTTTATGGCTACTGTGCCATTCCATACATGTATCACATCTTTGTCTGTTCATCTGTTGATGGGCATTTAGGTTGTTTCCATAGCTTGGCTATTGTAAATAGTGGTGCAGTGAACATTGGGGTGCCTGTATCTTTTCAAATTATAGTTTTCTCATGATATATGTCCAAGAGTGGGATGGTAAAATCATATGGAAAACATCTTTAGTTTTTTTGAAGAACCTCCATACTGTTTTCCATAGTAGCTGTACCAATTTACATTCTCTCAGGAATATTTGAGTGTATTAACAGATTTAGGTTTAGTCCTGCCCAAATAGGCCCTAAAAAATTGAGCAAAGTCATCTTTACAGATGTTTGTAGATAGTTGATCCAAAAGAAATTGTTGCCCTGGTGAAATTACTTTGCAATTGTTAATAGATTTTGAATGTCTTACAAACCTTACAATTAATATATATTTTTAAACTCTCAAAAACCTATAAAATTATAAAATTAAAAGTTCTGAAAAATGTAAAATATTCAGCTTTGACTTGGAAACAAGCTTGTCTTCATATGCATGGTATTTAAATAATTATTGAAGTCTTTGAGAGATGGTGTCAGAGTCCTCCCCAGTGATGTAACAGCTTCCTGGGAGTGCTATGACAGTACGAGGTGGTGAAGAGGACAGGATTTCAAACTGCACACACTTGAGTTTTCACTCTGATCTCACCACGGAGTGAAAGTGAAAGTCACTCAGTAGTGTCCGACTCTTTGTGACCCTATGGACTATACAGCCAATGGGATTCTCCAGGCCAGAATACTGGAGTGGGTAGCCTATCCCTTCTGCAGCAGATCTTCCTGACTCAGGAATTGAACCAGGGTCTCTTGCATTGCAGGCAGATTCTTTACCAGCTTAGCTATCAGGGAAGCCCTCACCATGTAGAAGTCACCAAATCTCTCTTTATTTTGGTTTCTTCATCTTCCAAATTAAGATAGATAAATCTTAAATTTTGTTTGTGGTCAGTTGGACAAAATGTTTGGTACCCAGTAAATATTCAGTAAGGGAAAGTTGTATTCACTGCTGTTCAGAATGCAGCAGCATTTGTGCACACATTCAGACATCGTGCCTGGTGGTACTGATGACCTACAGTATACACTCTATTCAAAGCCAGGCCCTCTATTTGAGACCTGGGTCTCACCCCTTCCTGTCCTCAAGAACATTGCTCTAATGTACCTTTCTTCTGACCTGCAGTGCCAGTTGCATCTCCTTCTGGATTGTCCCCATAGGTATACAGACAGCCTGGTATTTCTACCATCTTACAAATAAAAGTCTCCCCTCATTCCAACCTAATTCTTCACCAACCACATTCTCACTTTGTTGTTATTTCTTTATTTATTTACTTGCTATCCTTTGAAAGACACCTCTTTTAAAAAAGCTATCTGTATGCATTGTTTCTAATCGCTCACCCTTCACTCTCAAATCCGCCCCTCCCGGGCCTTTTTCAAACTGTTTTAATAAAAATGCTCTTGTTAATGTCACCAGTGACCTCTGTGCTGCTAAATTCAGTGATCAGTTCTCAGTCCTCATCTTGCTTGATCTGTTATGAGTATTTAATGTAGTTCATAGTTTGACCTCCTTAAGGTATTTTTACTGTTTCTGTTTTTTTTTATTTAAATTTTATTTGGGTTCCTCCTCTTTCTCCTCCCCTGGCTCTCTCTCAGGCTCCTTTGTGTGTTCTAAATCTTTTTGCAGACCTCTTAAGGTTGGAGCACCATAGGACCCAGTTATTTGTTCTTTTTTCTGTTTGTATTCACTCCTTTGATAGTCTCATCCACTCTTTTGCTTAAAATTCCATTTATGTATCAAAGGCTGTCGTATTTATATATCCAGCCCAAACTACCCTTCTCAGTCCAGATTCGAATATCCTGACCTACTTTCATCACTGGGATATCTTAAAGACATCTCAAACTGAGGACATTCAAAACTTTACTCCTGATATGACCCCCCCCAAACCTTCTCTACCCCTCAGTCATTCCCGTATTGATAACTTGATGGCAATACTGTCCATTGCGTTGCTCAGACCAGAATCCTTGGAGTCATCCTTGACTCTGAGCTAACAACCTCTAAGCAGTACACGGCGACAGCCCTTTCTTGCGTGGATTATAGCAGTATCCCCAAATTGGTCTTCCTGTTTCTACTTGTTGTTAAAGCCTGAGTCTATTCTTACCACAGCAATCAGCAGTGATCTTTTTAAATTTTTGTTTTCTTTAGGGAAAGAATTTATATTTTTAGAGCAGTTCATAGCAAAATTGAGAGGAAGGTACAGAGGTTTCCCCAATGCCCCTTACCCCGACACATGTAGGGCCTCCCCCATTATCAATAATCTCCCACCAGAGTGGTGCATTTGTTACAGCTGATGGACTTACACTGATACACCTTAATCACCCAGAGCCCATAGTCTATGCTAGGGTTTACTCTTGGTGGTGTATTTTCTGTGAGTTTAGACAAACATATAATTACATATATTCACAATTATAGTATCATATAGAGTACTTTCACTGCACTAGAAATCTTCCGTGCTCTGTGGGCTTCCCAGGTGGCTGAGTGGTAAAAAGAAAGTCTGCCTACTAATGCAAGAGACGGAGAAGGCACTGGCGACCCACTCCAGTACTCTTGCCTGGAAACTCCCATGGACAGAGGAGCCTGGTAGGCTGCAGTCCATGGGATCGCACAGAGTCAGACACGACTGACGCGACTTAGGAGCAGCAATGCAAGAGACACGAATTTGATCCCTGGGTTGGGAAGATCTCCTGGAGAAGAAAATGGCAACCCACTGCAGTATTTTTGCCAGGAGAATCCCATGGACAGAGGAGCCTGGTGGGCTACAGTCCATAGGGTCGCGCAGTCGAACACAGCTGAGCGCACACGCCTGCATGCTCTGTGCATGCCTCCTGCTCCAGCCCATGGCAACACTGATCTTTTTACTGTTTGCACAGTTTTGCCCTTTCTGGAATGACAGAGGAGTTGGAATCAAACGGTGTAGAGCCTTTTCATATTGGCTTCTTCACCTTGTAATGTGCATTTGTTTCCTCTAGGTCATTTTATGGCTTCATAGCTCATTTCTCTTTAGTGCTGAGTAAAAGTCCATTGCCCAGATATACCGCAGTTTATTCATCTATTCACCTGCTGAAGGACATTCTGGTTGTTTCCAGGTTTTGGCAGTTTTGAATAAACTGTTATAAAAATCAGTAAGCAGGTTTTTATATGGATATATATTTTCAGCTCCTTGGGACAGGACCAAGGAGCATGATTGCTCGATCATATGGTAAGTGTATATTCAGTTTTGTAAGAAAGGACCAGGTTTTTAGTATTATTATTATATAATATGTCATCTGTCTCCTATGCTCAAAATCCTGCAACGAATTCCTCTTGGTTCACAGTAAAAGTCAAAAATCCAGAGGAGTATACAAGACCCTACATGATCTGACCTGTTCTCTTTGACATCATCATCCTCATTGCTCGCTGCTTTAATCTCACATGCATGTATGTGTGCTAAGCTTCAGCCCTGTCCAACTCTTTGCAACCCTTTGGACTGTAGCCCACCTGGCTCCTCTATCCATGGGATTCTCCAGGCAAGAATACTGAAGTGGGTTACCATGCCCTCCTTCAGGGGATCTTCCCAACTTAGGGATAGAACCCAAGTCTCTTGTCTCCTGTGTTGGCAGATGGGTTCTTGACCACTAGCACCACCTGAGAAGCCCTGCTTTCTTCTTGCTCTTCCTTAAATAAAGCAGGTTCCTTAAATCAATGAGATGCATTTCTTTTATAATGGTGGGGGGAGGTACACTTTCTAAAAATTGTCAGGGTAGTGACATTCCAAGTAGGTTTTTTCTTTATTCTCCAAGTGTTTGGTAATGATAATATATTACTTTAATAATAAAATATCTTGAAAGATTCAACTGAAAACAACAAAATAGACCTTAGGGACTTAGCAGTATCTTCTTTTTCTCTGTCTATAACACTCTCCTACAGACATCTGCATGGATAATTCCCTTAGTGCCATCTAATCTTTGATAAAGCATTGCCTTCCCAATGAAGCCCCATCAAAATAGCATTCTTTTTGCAGTCATTCATATTGCAGTCTCTGGGGAAAGAGAGGTGGCATTAATAGCTGGTACTGTGGCCTTTTCTCTAGATTCAGAGATGCCTGGGGATTTGACCTCTCTACCTTCCTCTTTGTATCAAGAACTCAAGTAATTGATAGGAGTATACCTAAACTTCACCCAAGAGAATTCTGCTGAAGTTACTAGGTAGCAGAACAACCACCAGTATGCATTTTATTGTTGAGACTGTTACTGGTGGGAGTAGCTATAATGGAGAATGAGTGGCAGCTCACGGCATGTCCCTGAAGGGGCTTCTCAACTAGCGAGATATAAGCCTGAGAAGTGGTCCTGCCCACCCAGCATTGTGGGTCATTGCCGCATGCTCCAGGGATGTAGTGATATGTGGACATTAGAGATGGTTCAGGAGTCAGTCATGAGTTCTACCCTGCTGTGCGTGCTCTTTGTCACCACTCCTGTTTCCCTTCTCAAAGCTCAGTAGTACACTTGGTGCTGGGTGAAGCTTCCAAAGCCTCATGAGTGTAACTGTCACCTGGAACCTAAGACCCTGCTGCTAGTAGAGAACAGTAGGCATTATAATTCCAGTCCCTGTACTGAGATCTAATTTTTCTCTTTTCATGGTGCACTTTTGACATACTATATAATCTGGGTATTTATCAGTTTTATTGGTCATGCTATGCCTTCTCTCGCTAGAAGCTAAGCTTCATGAGGGCAGGGATTTTTGCTTTTTTTTAAACTAATGTATCCACAGCATCTAGAACAGTGCCCAGCACACAGTAGCACTAGGTGCTTAATAAATATTTGCTGAATGAATGAATGAGTGAACAAATGTTTGTGTAGTGTTTCTTCAGTGTCAGGCATAAGAAAAGGTAAAGAGAAATCAATAGAATTTTTGCCCTTATATTTCTTTTTTTTTTCATTAAGTCTTACTGAGATATAATTGACATATACCCTATATAAGTTGTACAGTGTAGTGATTTGACTTACATACATCATGCAGTGATGACCATATTAAGATTAGTGAACCTCTGTCATCTCATATAGTTACAAAAGTAAAGAAGCAGAATTTTTTTTCCTTGTGATAAGAACTCTTGGGATTTACTCTCAGACAACTTTCATATATAACATAGAGCAGTGCTAACTATATTTATCATGTTATACACTACATCCCTTGTAGTTATTTATCTTTCAACTGAAAGTTTGTATATTTCGATCACCTTTATTGAATTCCCCCTCCCTCATCCCTGTGCCTTTATATTCCTTACAGCCTAGAATATGAATAAGGTTATTAGGGATTGGCCCTTTATAGAGATCCTTAGGGAGGATCCCAAAGTCAGATCATGAAAGAGGGTGTTGGAGAAATCTGTTTCAAGGGAGGGTTAGATTTTAGCGATGACAGTATGAAAGACACTTTGAGTTTAAGCACTGTATTTACATACATGAAGGGAAACTCTTAGGGGAGATGTTATGTGTTGGGATTGTCCAAAAAGCAGAATCCCCCAAACAAATCGTTTACACCAGCGGTTCCCAACCTTTTCGGCACCAAGGCCCAGTTTCCTGGAAGACAATTTTTCCACAGGCCAGGGTAGAGATGGGGATAGTTTGGGGATGATTCAAGCATATTACATGGATTGTGCATGTTATTTCTATTATTTATTACTCAGCTTCACTTCAGATCATCAGGCACTAGATCCCAAAGGTTAGGGACCCCTGATGTACACAATTTAGTCTTTATTTTTGGCCCAAGGGAGAAGAGCAGGATCCCACCAAGCTCAAAGTAGCCTTAAACAAAATTAAGCAGGATTGCTTAACATTCATAGATTACAATGGTAAAACAATGAAGGGATTTTAGTTTTGTTCACACTCCATTATTATCTATGTAGGTAGTATTGTAGTCTTAGAAATTTCAGTAAATGGTCATTGTAACTTGGTCCAGTATAATATCTATTAAGGTGGCAGATATTAATTGAAAATAATAATCCAGTTACATTTAATACATAGCTGGTTACATAATAAGTAGGAAAGATTTCTAGCCATGTGCAGATGGGCCTTTGTGTAATTTTAAGATTCTGTAGATGAATGTTAATTCATAAAAGAATTCTCACATTTTAAAATATCATCACATCTCCATGCCTATGCTCCTGTTGTTTATTTTTCCTGGAATGCTCATGCCCTCCCTGTCACCTCTTGCAAATTCCTCCTCTGTCCACCAGAATCCAGTTGGAGTCACATTTTCTCTGAGGCTTTTCTTGGCACTGCCTTTCTGCCATGAGTTCTCTCCCTTAAGATTAATTGATTAATTGCTTTCTCCTCTGGGTTCCCAAAACATTTATCACGGGGTGTGGGTATTACTTATTTCCCTGAATCTGCATTTCAGGGGAGTCTTACCACCTTTGTTTTTCTGGCTGGCTCAGTCCCTGTCTCGTACAAGTTCAATAAATAGGTACCAAATTTGAAGCATTAGACTCTTTTTTAACCTTGATCACTGATTCATCTAGCAAATATTTAGCAAGAGCTTTTTATATTCCAGGTGCTGTTATGTCTTATAAAGATACTGAGGGAGAAAAAAATAGATGCCCCAATTTTTGGAAATACAAAACATAGGGTGATAAGAAAAAGTAAGCCATGCATAAAAGTAACTATTTAACATGGTTGAAAGAGTTATTTGGAAAGAGAGGTAGCATGTGTGTGTGTGTGTGTGTGTGTGTGTGTGTGTGTGTGTGTGTGTGTGTGATTACTTCATGCTGGTATTCAAAAATGTCTTCTCATTGACTAAAAAAATATTTTTCCTTGTTTAATCGCTAAAAAGCTGATAGAAAACAATGATTCTTTTGATATCTCACCAATTAGATTAAATTGTCTCCTAAATATCTCTCCCTCACTTTAACTGGGTGTTCTAGTAGGTTATTGGGTTAAAGCAATGCTCAGAGTTTTGCTGTTACTTGCCATACAGTCAACATTTAAAGTAGAGAAAAATTCTTTTGGTGCCTTAAGGTACAAATTTTATGCATTCCCTAGTTTTTAGAAAATAGTTTAAGTGATAAATTCTTTTCATGTTGCTACAAGTTCATTTCTAATTGCCATTGGGGACTTGCCCATAGAAAGTTTTGACAAAAGTTAAAGAAACTGTCATTGAAATGAAAAATCCAAACCGTATTTTAACTGAGAATTTTAATAAATTTGGTTAGCATAGTTTGTGTGTAAGGCATTTAATTGTATTTAAACCAATAGTATTAAAAGAAAAAAAAAAAACAACCCTCAAGATCGATTCTTTTTTCCACATTAAGGCAGAAAATGTTAGTTGTTACTAGTGTGAGTGACTATGGATATTTACTGACGGTCACCAGCATTTTTTCTCTTTTCATTTAGACTTGGATTATCACTTGCATTTATCTTCAACTGCTCCTATTTAATCCTCTCGTCCACACTCAAGGGATCTGCCGGAACCGTGTGACTGATGATGTGAAAGACGTTACAAAATTGGTAAGGAATGCTTTCAATTGCTCTGACTCTTGTACTTTTTGAAAAAGATTTCCTTTTTTTTCTTGCCCCAGATTAGTGTCTTTCAGAGTCAGGAGAGAAGTCACTGAGTTATCCTGAAGGGTTTGTAGAGAGCAGGTCAGGAGATAACTTGCGGTCACGGAGCATCTTGTTGGTCAAGCTGGCCGCCACGCCTCGCTTGAGGGACTTTGTTTCCTTGCTGGCCTCTTCTTCTCCTTTGCAGGCAGCGAAGGACACTGGCGAGGCTCTGTCTGCTGATGTGTGAGCACTAGCTTGCTCCCCATTATCTCGTAGGCAAGCTTCATTTTCCCTCCACACGTCTTCCTGCTCTTCTCTAAGGAGCCTAACAAAAGAAGGTCTGAGCTGCTCCTTCTCCCGTTTCCAACCTCTCTAAGACCCCGTTACACGCGGGTGGGTGTTTGCCCCCTCAGTAAACACAGCTGGAGTCGTTTGTTGCCCAAATGTTGACCAGACACATCTCCCACACCCATCCGCTCAGCAAAAGCCGCTTTTCACTAGTGAGCCTTCCCCACGGCCAGCCTCATGCCAGCTTCTCTCAAGACGCAGACCGAAGAGAGGGGGGCGTGGCAGCCTCTGAAATGGATTCCTCCCGACCCTCAGGATCTAGCGGCAGTTGTACGTGTTCATTGGAGCAGCATTGTTTGCTTTTGGAATGAACACACTTTGAAACGCCGTTTTGTAAGTTCTTGATGTAAACGAGCCCACTGGCACTCAGTTATTTGAATATTGTTTCGAGAGCAGAGTGATGTGAGAACAGGAACGAAATGAGGGTTGTAGTATGTAAAAAAGAAAGGAAAGTATATTTGTTGAGATATGTATCTTTCCTACTTTGATATGCATTTCCTGGTGTATATGTTGTTATTTTGGGTCATAGCCAAGCTTCAAAACAGAAGTTTAATGCTACGATCTGAGTCTTGCTTAGCTTAGTCTCAATGTAGAAATAAGAATATACCCATACTATAAGAATAAGAATATACACATACATGCACACACACACCCACCGTGCAGATTTCTTTGGATACCTACAAAGTCCAGGCTTAAAAATATTCTCTGGTGCAGTATCTGAAGGTGTATCAACGTGTTTTATTTGAGGGGCTGGTGATCCAAGCACTGTAACATTTGCCTCCTATATGCCCAGCTGGGTTTAAGGATGGGCTGGGGGAAGTACTTTTTTCAAAACATAGATCATGATCCTTTTCCTCAAGTTGCTCGTTAGTTTGTGAGCCAAGGAACTATACTAAGGAGAAAACATTTATATTCAAAATTTGGTATGGGTCAAAGGCCCTCATGAAATGTTTGTTCGATGGGTAAAGTACGGATGTTCATCACTGTGCAGCAACTAAATTATCTGTGACGTTCATGAAAGTCACAGGTGTCTGGGCCCCACTGTTTAAACAGGTCTGAGGAAGGGCTCTAGGCATCTACATTTTAAAGATATTCCTTAAAGGAGATTTAAGAACCATTATTTTAGATGGTTTATGCTGTCAAAGTTTAGAGACCAAAATATTGTGACCTTACTTTAACCTCATTTCTTATTATGGCCAGTTTTATCTACATTGTATCAGTTCAGGTCAGTTGCTCAGTCATGTCTGATTCTTTGCGACCCCCTGGACTGCAGTACTCCAGGCCTCCGAGTCTGTCACCAACTCCTGGAGCTTGCTCAAACTCACGTCCATAGAGTTGGTGATATCATCCAAATATCTCATCCTCTATTGTTCCCTTCTCCTCCTGCGTTCAGTCTTTATCAGCATCAGGGTCTTTTCTATGGAGTCAGTTCTTTGCATCAGGTGGCCAAAGTATTGGAGTTTCAGTTTCACCATCAATCCTTCCAATGAATATTCAGGACTGATTTTCTTTAGGATTGACTGGTTTGATCGCCTTGCAGTCCAAGAGACTCTCAAGAGGCCTCTCCAACACCACAGTTCAAAAGCATCAATTCTTTTTCTTTGACACTCAGCTTTCTTTATGGTCCAACTCTCACATACATACATGACTACCGGAAAAACCATAGCTTTTTCTGTGTTGTATGGGTTTACATATATGTTAGATTAATGCGAGTCTCCAAAATAGACTTAAAGTAGGTCACAGCTGGGACATTAACAACTCTTAATGGGGCTGTTTGTGGAACCATGGCGCTACAATGAGCAGAGGAGATAGGAATTTGTCCTAGGCATCCAATTTCAAATATGCGAGCAAGGAATCACAGATGGAAGGTGATGGTGTATCTGACCACAGGCTAAGCATGTCCAAAATTAAAATGGCATTTAAGAAAAATTACTTGTAGTCAGTATTTTTTGCTGTTTGAAGAATGTTACTTAATAAGCACCACTTCCTGTGAAATGGCAAACCGATATTTTCACGTAGCATAAGTAAGTATTGTAAGCACCTTCCAAGATTTTCCGTTCTTGTCTTTAACCATCTGCTTATTTTCAGTCTGTTACCTATCAGTTGAAAAATGCAAGAAACTTTGAGAAAGAAATGCCTGGAAAGACATACTTAGTAAAATATTAATATAATTCCTTTCCCCAGGGGCAAATGTAAAATCATTAAGCTGAAAAAAAGTCTTTTTTCTCCCTTCCAGCAACCTACTCAGAGGGGAATTTTTTAATTTCAAGAGTTGATCTAAATGAGATTAGTGTGTTTACTCAAGATTATTGGGGGGAAAGTCAAGTTAATAACAAAAAACGATTTAGAAGATCACTTCTGATTGAATGAAGACTACTTAATGCACAGCCAGTATTTCATAGAGTAGGAAATTGAAAGATATAAAATAATCCCTGGTCTCAGAGTGTTTATAATCTAGTTTGGGGCTAAGCCATCTCTGTGAATATATGAAAGCAGATCACTAATACACAAGAACCACATGAAAATGAGTGCTATTTAAAATATTTTCTGGTAAAGTATGGGATCCGACTTATACTAATTTTTTGGTTAGAATGGATTTTAGCATCTGACAGACATGCTCTTTGACCTTAGATAAGAAATTATCTTTCTAAAGCTCAGTTCTTCCCAATTTTGTGGTGTAGATGGAATAAGAGAATGTGTGTATGTGTGTATATATATATGCACATATATATATAACCACAGTTATTGTCACATAATCTCTCTGTGCCTCAGTTTCCTCATCATTATAATAGATTAATGGTACAACAGGGGTTAGCAGTGCCAACCTTCTGGCAGTGGAAAATCATCTCACAGCCTATAGCTGGCCCTCTGCATATAAGGTTCCTCCCTAGCTGTGGTTTTTGCATCCACGGATTCAACAAAGGTGGATTGTGTAGTAGTGTAATACTATTGAAAAAAAATAGGAGTATGAGTAGACTCACGAAATTCAAACACGTGTTGTTCAAGGATCTACTGTACTTAACCTCACAGAGTGATTTGAAAGATTAAATAAATTAAAAGGACAGTGCTAGGAACATAGCAAGTGCTTGCTAAATATTATGTTAGTAATTGTAGTACAGGGCCCCCTTGGTGGCTCGGTGGTAAAGAATCTCTCAATGCAAGAGACCCGATTTGATTCCTGGGTTGGGAAGATCCCCTGGAGGAGAAAATGGCAACCCACTCTAGTATTCTCGCCTGGATAATCCCATGGACGGAGGAGCCTGGTGAGCTACAGTCCAGGGTCACAAAGAGTTGGACATATTTAGCAACGGAGGATAGAATGGTAGTGTGATGGTAGTGATGTTTGTGGGTCATAGGATACTAGAGCTGAATTTAGAGAATTTAGAATTTCATAAATAGGAAAACTGAGATCCATGGGTGGTGAGGTCCAGCTCCTGGTCCCACACCTGTGTTGTCTTCTAGGACAGTGGTTTTCAGACTGGCTTAAGAGACTACCCAGCAGCTCTGCTTTTATTTGTGTTTCTGGGTTTCTAAATAAGACTTGGGTGGAACAAAGAATTGAGCTTCTGGAAAAAATGTTTGCAAATCACATCTCTAAACTGGCGTTTTGTGGAATATTACTTGAGAACCATCCAGTGACAATCTCTGAGGGTCCTTATGAAAAGTTTAGCCATCAGGGCCCTGCCTCAGAAATACTGGATTGCAGCTCATGGAGATGAGATGTAGGAAACTTAAGGTGTTGGACTGGCGTCCCAGGTGATAGGCATTTGCATAGGTCAGGACTGCTGAGGTCATAATATTATACTTACAATATGAGGTTGTTTCCATATTTGAAAAGAAGTGGCGTTCCCATCCTTAGCCTAAAACTCATTGATTTCACGAATTCAAATAGGGACATGAGTGACTTTTCAGTTTTATGGCTACAGGTAAACACAGCCTCTCTCTGGACAACAGTGGAGCAAAAAAGCATCTTGAAGTAGGTCAGGCTTACTGGGGTGTTTGATACCAGCTCTGCTGTTATCCAGCTGTTTGACTTTGGACAAGTAAATCTCTGAACCTTTCTGGGATTCAACTTTTGGTTTTGAAAATGAGGAATTAGGACATAATCAGTAGTTCTTAATCTAGAATTCATAAACTTTCAAACTCTTTCCAGTGAAATTCCAAATTATGCTTGCTGTGTGCCTTATGTGTTTCTGGTGGTGGTTTATTCGCTAAGTTGTGTCTAGCTCTTGCCATCCCATGGACTATGCCTGCCAGGCTCCTCTGTCCATGGGATTATCCAGGCAAGAATACTGGAGTGGGTTGTCATTTCCTTCTCCAGGGAATCTTCCCAGCCCAGGAATTGAACCCGGGTCTCCTGCATGGCTGCTACTGCTAAGTCGATTCAGTTGTGTCCGACTCTGTGCAACCCCATAGATGGCAGCCCACCAGGCTCCCCCATCCCTGGGATTCTCTAGGCAAGAATACTGGAGTGGGTTGCCATTTTCTTCTCCAACTCCTGCACTGCAGGCAGATGATTTACCAACTGAGCTCTAAGGGAAGCCCTATGTGTGTTTCTAAGAACATGTATAACTTTTCATCTACTTCCCAGAGAAGTCTGTAACCCTCCCCCCAAAAAGATAAGAACTAGCAAATTGGATAACTTGGGAGGCCCATTTTAGCCCTGAGATTCTCTTATTCCATAGTCCTACTTCTTCAGATTGTACGTGTTGGAATAATCCAGTTATGCCTTGACTAAAGGAGGTTATATCAGATTAGATTTACTTGCTTTTCAGGCATAACATTTGTACATTTTACCTGAGAAAAAGAAAGTGGGTTGAGAATACCTTTTTACCCTTTGCTCATTGTAATTTATTCAACTAAAATCATTTCTTCACCAATGCTGCCAGTTCTGCCTTTGCTGTAGGTGGCAACTTACACTCTGCCCACAAATCTTCAGTTTGTTTGCTTGGGGTGACTCCCATGTCACAGAAGCGTATTTGTGACTTCACTGTCATTTTCTTTTTAATTTCTTCTTGGACATTTTGTATTACACCTATAGTCCCCATGGTTTCCATTTGAAATTCTTCCGGCATGTTTACTCAGCATAATAGTTCATCTATTTACAGAACATTTTGCTTTGTTACTAAAAAATGTTGCAAGACTTGTGTTAAATGGCAAACTCAGACCTACCTAAAGAAAGGGTATTTGGGAAGGGGGTGAATCAAACTTTAAAAACGTGTATCTTTGGGGTGGTTCAACTGCAGCTCTTAATGACTGTGTTGATAAAAAAGGAATCCAAACATTGAAATAGATCAAATTAGTTTTTCCTTCTGTTCTTTCTACTGTTTCCTTCATTTTTGATAATTTTTCTTCGTCTGGGGGAGTTTAATTGAATGTGACTTTGCTGCTTTTTGAAAATATTTTTATCTTTATCTGTTGGGTAATTATTTGTCTTCCTTAAAATGTTTAAGGCAGGTTGCTGTTCTAGCCCCCATCTTGTAAAAGTGGAAATCACTGTCTTTTCAAGGTCAGTCTATAGATCAGTAGGGTAAAGTCAGAAATTTGTGGCTTTCCTGGTCTTGCAGTAGGCAATTATTTAAACAGATTAATACATGACTCTTACAGTTTGGCATAATAGGAAATTATAAAAATATTCTTAGATAACAAATTTCAAACTTCAAGTGGACAGTTTTGAATAGTGCTGAATTTTTATTCTCTTCAAATACAATGTTCTTTGGATAGAATTACCACTGCATTAAAATGGAGGATTGGAGTCTCTGTGTCTTCCCATTTCTAAGTATATCTTCTCTTTAAAAGCAGAGGCCCCCCATAGTTTTGTTTGACCATTGAAGAACAACAGTTTGATAGCTGGATAGTTTTTAAAGTTGATTTTTTATTAATTTGCAATATTTAGCATTTTACTTGCTCCTGCAGTCAGTAGGTTTTTTTTCCCTCTATTTAAAGCTAAATTTTGGACTTAAACAGTATTCAAAGGACAGAGCATATTAGAAATAATATTTGTAAAAACTGACTAGCTATGTTGCCAAGCATGTCAATCTTATCATAAAGAAAATGTTGTTCTTCCTTTGTAAGATAAACCACTTAGGTACAGTATCTCCTGCTCCTTGACTTTTTTACAGCAGATATTATTGTGTGAACATCCAAGCAACACGCAAAGCACTGTCTGTGGATTCTCTGTTTTAGTCATTGCAGCCCTAGGAGGTAATGATTTTGTCCACCTGTGTATTCGTTACCATCTGGGTCAAAGGGAAGCCTGACCAATGCACCAGCGTATTGATTAGGCAGCTGAAGCCTAGTGATGGTTAGTAACCTGCTGATTCTTACCTGGAAACTGGGAGATGACTAGAGGTATGAACCCATAACTGCTTATCTCTGGAACACAAGAACCCAGTTCATAATTTATGATGTCTTAACATGTCAGTATCAACTGCAGTTTAAGAACAATCATTCTATCCTCTTGAATTGTATTTCCTAGGTAGAAGTCTCCTTATTTTATGATTAGGAAATTATAGATTAGTACTACTTAACAGGAGTCATCATCATAAGGTGTGTTTATGAAGCAGACCAACATTTTAAAATTAATTTTTATTGGAGTATCGTTGCTGTACATGTTGAGTTAGTTTCTGCTGTATAGCAAAGTGAATCAGTTATACATATATCCCCTCTTTTTTAGATTTCCTTCTCATTTAGGTCACCACAGAGCATTTAGTAGAGTTCCCTGTGTTAGATGGTAGAGATCAAATGTTTTTAATCTCTTTTATTTGAAGGAGACAAGGATCATCTAAACTTATTTAGGTATTGTTTACTGAGAAAAGATGACCCAGAAAGTCTTGTGAGTTGTCATGTTAATTTCTTCTAAATCACTGACTGAGTTATTATTTAAAAAACAAAAAAGCAATTGACCCGGTGAGATTTTTAGTCAGTATTAACAAGAAATGGCTTATAAGGGGAAATAAAAAGGCAAAAAGCCTTGTTCTGTTATTTCTGAGGGCTGAACAACCAGTGTTACACTAAGCTCTGGCATGGGAGGAAACTGAGATATTACTAGGATATTTAAGTACAAGCATAGAAGGCTTTCTTTGCTCTTAGAATCAGCAGTGATTCTTAAACTTCTCTGCATCACAGAGACTTTGAGAACTGGACTCTTTTCCTCAGAAAGGTCAACTATGTGTGCACTGTTTTATGTAGGCTCAAAGGAATCACGAGTTACTATCATTGCATTTTGATTCTTATCAACATCTTGGCAGAAACAACTGAGACAAGGATCTCACTGAGGATGTCCAAAAAGCCACTGATTTCATAAGACTGAGAGACCTCAATGATGTTTGGATCTTGAGATCCAAAGCTTTTAGATCAGTGATCTAGAGGGGGAGTTAAATGTTCTGACTTTGAGTTCTTTTTCTCCCAAGTCCAAATACCTACAGGGCATGGTAAGCAGCCAATGACTGGCTTGCAAAGACTTTTTTGGCCAAGTTTCCAGCATTTCCACATTTCCAGCATTTCCATGCTATTATAGCCACGGTAACTTACCCACGTCCAAGGTAAGAGAAACCCAAGTAAGACGGTAGGTGTTGCAAGAAGGCATCAGATGGCGCACACACTGAAACCATAACCACAGAAAACTAGTTGGTCTAATCACATGGACCACAGCCTTGTCTAACTCAGTGAAACTAAGCCATGCCCTGTGGGGCCACCCAAGATGGGTGGGTCATGGTGGAGAGGTCTGACAGTATGTGGTCCATGGGAGAAGGGAATGGCAAGCCACTTCAGTATTCTTGCCTTGAGAATCCCATGAACAGTATGAAAAGGCAAAATGATAGGATACTGAAAGAGGAACTCCCCAGGTCAGTAGCTGCCCAATATGCTACTGGAGATCAGTGGAGAAATAACTCCAGAAAGAAAGAAGGGATGGAGCCAAAGCAAAAACAATACCCAGTTGTGGATGTGACTGGTGATAGAAGCAAGGTCCGATGCTATAAAGAGCAATATTGCATAGGAACCTATGTTAGGTCCATGAATCAAGGTAAATTGGAAGTGGTCAAACAGGAGATGGCAAGAGTGAATGTCGACATTCTAGGAATCAGTGAACTAAAATGGACTGGAATGGGTGAATTTAACTCAGATGACCATTATATCTACTACCGTGGGCAGGAATCCCTCAGAAGAAATGGAGTAGCCATCTTGGTCAACAGAAGAGTCCAAAATGCAGTACTTGGATGCAATCTCAAAAACAACAGAATGATCTCTGTTCGTTTCCAAGGTAAACCATTCAATATCACAGTAATCCAACTCTATGCCCCAACCAGTAATGCTGAAAAAGCTGAAGTTGAAGGGTTCTATGAAGACCTACAAGACCTTTTGGAACTAACACCCAAAAAAGATGTCCTTTCATTATAGGGGACTGTAATACAAAAGTAGGAAGTCAAGAAATCCCTGGAGTAACAGGCAAATTTGGCCTTGGAATGCGGAATGAAGCAGGGCAAAGGCTAATAGAGTTTTGCCAAGAGAACACGCTATTCATAGCAAACAACCTCTTCCAACAACACAAGAGAAGACTCTACACATGGACATCACCAGATGGTCAACACCGAAATCAGCTTGATTATATTCTTTGCAGCCAAAGACGGAGAAGCTGTATAGGTCAGCAAAAACAAGACTGGGAGCTGACTGTGGCTCAGATCATCAGCTCCTTATTGCCAAATTCAGACTTAAATTGAAGAAAGTAGGGAAAACCAATAGACCATTCAGGTATGACCTAGATCAAATCCCTTATGATTATACAGTGGAAGTGAGAAATAGATTTAAGGGACTAGATCTGATAGAGTGCCTTTTGAACTATGAACTGAGGTTCGTGACATTGTACAGGAGACAGGTCAAGACCATCCCCATGGAAAAGAAATGCAAAAAAGCAAAATGGCTGTCTGGGGAGGCCTTACAAATAGCTGTGAAAAGAAAAGAAGTGAAAAGCAAAGGAGAAAAGGAAAGATATAAGCATCTCAATGCAGAGTTCCAAAGAATAGCAAGGAGAGATAAGAAAGACTTCCTCAGTGATCAATGCAAAGAAATAGAGGAAAACAACAGAATGGGGAAGACTAGAGATCTCTTCAAGAAAATTAGAGATACCAAGGGAACATTTCTTGCAAAGATGGGCTCAATAAAGGACAGAAATGGTATGGACCTAACGGAAGCAGAAGATATTAAGTAGAGGTGGCAAGAATACACAGAAGAACTGTACAAAAAAGATCTTCATGACCAAGATAATCATGATGGTATGATCACCCACCTAGAGCCAGACATCCTGGAATGTGAAGTCAAGTGGGCCTTAGAAAGCATCACTACGAACAAAGCTAGTGGAGGTGGTGAACTTCCAGTTGAGCTATTTCAAATCCTGAAAGATGATGTTGTGAAAGTGTTGCACTCAATATGCCAGCAAATTTGGGAAACTCAGCAGTGGCCACAGGACTGGAAAAGGTCAGTCTTCATTCCAATTCCAAAGAAAGACAATGCCAAAGAATGCTCAAACTGCTGCAGAATTTCACTCATCTCACACACTAGTAAAGTAATGCTCAAAATTCTCAAAGCCAGGCTTCAGCAATACGTGAACTTCCAGATGTTCAAGTTGGTTTTAGAAAAGGCAGAGGAACCAGAGATCAAATTGCCATCATCTGCTGGATCATGGAAAAAGCAAGAGAGTTCCAGAAAAACATCTATTTCTGCTTTATTGACTATGCCAAAGCCTTTGACTGTGTGGATCACAATAAACTGTGGAAAATTCTGAAAGAGATGGGAATACCAGACCATCTGACCTGCTTCTTGAGAAACCTTTATGCAGGTTAGGAAGCAACAGTTAGAACTGGACATGGAAAAACAGATTGGTTCCAAATAGGAAAAGGAGTACGTCAAGGCTGTATATTGTCACCCTGCTTATTTAACTTATATGCAGAGTACATCATGAGAAACGCTGGGCTGGAGGAAGCACAAGCTGGGATCAAGGTTGCTGGGAGAAATATCAATAACCTCAGATATGCAGATGACACCACCCTTATGGCAGAAAGTGAAGAGGAACTAAAAAGCCTCTTGATGAAAGTGAAAGAGGAGAGTGAAAAAGTTCGCTTAAAGCTCAACATTCAGAAAATGAAGATCATGGCATCTGGTCCCATCACTTCATGGGAAGTAGATGGGGAAACAGTGGAAAGAGTATCAGACTTTATTTTTTCAGGGGGCTCTAAAATCACTGCAGATGGTGACTGCAGCCATGAAATTAAAAGACACTTATTCTTTGGAAGAAAAGTTATGACCCACCTAGATAGCATATTCAAAAGCAGAGACATTACTTTGCCAAGAAAGGTCTGTCTAGTCAAGGCTATGGTTTTTTCAGTAGTCACGTATGGATGTGAGAGTTGGACTGTGAAGAAGGCTGAGCACCAAAGAATTGATGCTTTTGAACTGTGTTGTTGAAGACTCTTGAGAGTCCCTTGGACTGCAAGGAGATCCAACCAGTCCATTCTGAAGGAGATCAACCCTGGGATTTCTTTGGAAGGAATGATGCTAAAGCTGAACCTCCAGTGCTTTGGCCACCTCATGTGAAGAGTTGACTCATTGGAAAAGACTCTGATGCTGGGAGGGATTGGGGGCAGGAGGTGAAGGGGACGACCGAGGATGAGATGGCTGGATGGCATCATGGACGATGGACTTGAGTCTGAGTGAACTCCGGTAGATGGTGATGGACAGGGAGGCCTGGTGTGCTGCGATTCATCAGTTCGCAAAGGGTCGGACACTACTGAGCGACTGAACTGAACTGATTTTCTTATGCATTTTCTCCCTAGTATCACTGAATATGATCAATCCTTAAGATATCCCAAAAAATGAAAAGATAGCAAGTGGGCCTGTCTAGTAATAGAGTGAAAGTGTTAGTTTCTCAGTTGTGTCCGACCCTTTGCAACCCCATGGACTATAGCCTGCCAAGCTCTCTGTCCATGGAGTCTCCAAGCCAGAATGCTGGAGTGTGTTGCCATTGCCTTCTTTAGGGGATCTTCCCTACCCAGGGACTGAACACAGATCTCCCATATCCCAGGCAGATTCTTTACCATCTGAGCCACATGGGAATCCCATCGTATCACAAAATGACTTGTTTTGGAAGTTTTATGCATTTTCTAATCTGGTACAGTATTTAAATCCCCACACTCCAAACCATTTCTTTCATTGGAATAATTTGAGCTTTGATAAATTTTCCATCAATTAGGTTCTATTTCTTTTTAATTTTTGCCCTGAACTTATTTTACTAGGACAGTTAGGTTTTCAAAATCTGTAGCCGTATCCACATAACCTTACCAGCAGGATGCTTCCTTGGAATGTAAAGCATGTCTCTGGTTTTTCAGCTTCTAATCTCTGTAGAAATATTTAATGCATGTTCATTACTCTCCCACTGGTCTTCTAAACTGCCCTGGTCTGTCTTCTCTCTTTGCTTCAGTGCATACTTCCAAACTGTTGCTGCTGTTTCGTGTCCCACTCTGTGCGACCCCGTAGGTGGCAGCCCACCAGGCTCCTCCGTCCATGGGATTCTCCAGGCAAGAGTACTTCCAAACTAACCTTCCTAAATTGACTGTCATGTTTTCTTCCTGCTTAACACATTCAGTGTAACACCACTGCTTACACGAGGAAGTTATATCCAACTGAATTCTTAGTAATTTTCTCCTTCAACTTCTTCATCTTACAGATGAGGGGTAGAGGTTCCGCAGGAAGGAAGCAATGTGCCTAAGACAAGAGTGACTTGTAGGGCTCTAGTGGTGGAACTGGTTCCGCTGAACCTTACTGTTTCCCGCTTGGCCTCCGTGGCCCAACATTCAGGTCCCTCACTGATGTGGGTCTCCTGGCATATTTCTTACCTCCTACCGGCTAGAGCCTGGATGATCTGTCCCTGGTCTACTATGTCTTTGTCTTTGCAGATGTCTCTTCCTTCCTGTATTTAGAATGTCCCTCTCCCTTGCAATTATTAAGTACTCATTCACCCACAACACTAAATAAGTATTTTAAACAAGTTACATTATCCTTGCATAGTCTTAATAAATCCACCAGCTCAGTTCTCTGATTCCCACTTTACCTATGTGGAAATTGAGGCTAAAGAGGATTTGGTAACTTGCCCAAGATCGCTGAATTAGCACGTGGCAGGACCTGGATCCAGCCTGAGCAGTGTGTCCCCAGGACCTGCTGTGAGTCCTTCGTCAAAGTAACTGCGTCGAAGGAACAGCTTATCTTCCTAGTTCCAGGCCAAAGGCTCCCTCTACTCTATCAAATTTCTGCAGTGCTCACCATGCATAAGAGAAAGAGAATTTATCACAAGGTTATCTGTGCTTTTTGGATGCTATTCAACATACTATGAATGTTTATAAAGTAAAATAATAATTCATGAAGTGGCCATAAAAAATATACAACTTGACTTCCTAATTTCTCTTCCAAATGTGATTGGAAATGAACCAGTGCATTCCAAGAAAGTAATAATGTGGAGACTGATCGACAGATGACTGCTGAGACCAGCACAAATCCCAGAGCCGGGATCTGTGTGCTCACTCGCACTGTGTGCTCATGTCTGTGACCCCGAGATGCCAGGTAACCCCTCTGAGCCTCCATGTGTCGTTCGGTAAAATAGACCCAATAATATGTATCTTGGTTGTGGCAGAGACTGTGTACCAAAACCTTTTAAACTTTTAAAGCATTTTTCAAAAATAGTATTCCTTTTCAGCTCCCTTGGAAACTAAATATCAGTACATCAGTTTAAGGCAGAAGTTATTATGCTATACTGCCACCTCCCCACCCCCCACCTCTCCACCGTCCCCACCCCCCCACCACCAAGTGGTAAGGTTTCTTTGACTTCTTTGCAGCAATTTTTACATGTCAATTACTAATAAAACAGAATTGGCCAGCGTATCTTTTACATTTTCTCTGCTGTCTTGGTACATACATACTCAGATCATAAGTTTTCTGAATACTAATTTGGTCAGTTCTGTATTTATTTTCTGATCATGTTAACTGTGCTTAAGGAAGGGGGCTAGATTGTCAAGCACCTGTGTTCAGAACACCCACCATTTCGTGCCATGCTTCTCCATCTGGAATGGCTTTCACTTACCTGGTTGGTTCGTAACAAAACAGAAGGGTGCTGCTCATTCTGATTCCAGCTTTTATACCTGTGAAGCTGTTGGCTCCGCTTTCCACCGGGGCTTCCATAAAATGATGAGGTCCATCTGCTTTTCAAATATGGGGGTGAAGATCCACAAGACAAAAGAAATCCTGGAAGCATGGTGGGAAGTTTGACCAAGAGAAAGAATGTTAATGTGAAAAGTCACCCTGAACTTGAAGAATGCCGCCTCCTGTGGTAGCGCAGATGTGTTCTCAGTAAGCAGTGCAGACTTGACTGTTTTCTTGGGGGTGGCACGAGGAGGGATGCTCGTGAGCCTCACAAGTGGGAAATATCTAGGACAGTGTGCAGAGAGTAGATGGGTGACCATGTGTAGTTGAGCTGAGAGGTAACGGAGGCGTGGCTGTCAGAGACCTGAGTTCTAGTCCAGACTTAACAGGTAGTAGTCATGTGACCTCAGTCAAGTTATTTGACCTCTTTGAGTCTTAAGTTCTTCATTCATCAGTTTAGCAATACTATGTGAAAGTGATTCTGAGGGTTGGATGCGATCACACAACGTAAGCCCATAATGAACACAGTGCTAGAACATGGTAAGTATTTGGTAAGTGTTAGGCTGGAGGCTGAGATGAGTGTGAGGTGGTTCCATTGGATGTTGGATGGTAGCACGGATAATGGGATCACCTACTGCCTTGGCACCCCTCTGACTGCATATGCCTTTACCTAAATTCTTTTCTCAGCAAATTGTTCTCAAATTCTAGAAGCTATTGGCAAAGCCAAGACGAAACATAAGGGCTGTGTTCTGGGAGTCTTGTCAGAGATGAACTAGTCTGAAAATATGTACCAGGTTCTAGCTCACGATGGAGAATAGTGATGATTTTAGAAATAGGGTAAAGCGGAAAATGAGTTTGCCAGAGCAGGTAGACCCACTGAAGATGTAATAGAGCAAAACCACTTTTTTTACATTGTCTATTGTTTTAAGACCCAGCGGGCTAAGTCAATTTGTACATAGAATAAATGGGCCATATTCTACAGAAGGAAATTTTAACTGTGCTAGAAGGGTGAGATGTCAGAGCTGGTGATATGTAGAAAAGGAGACAAGTGAACCGAAACCTCTGTAACTTACTAGATCTTGTGCCTTGGAAGTCAGTTTCCAGTATAGCTCTCAGTAAAGAATATGGATTGTTTATGATGCTTGGCACACTCATCTAAATTCTTAAATTGACTCTTAGAGACAGGTACTTTTTCTTTTTCTTTTTTTAATTGGAGGACAACTGCTTTACGATGTTGTGCTGGTTTCTGCCTTACAAAAGTGTGAATCAGCCATATATGTGCTTATATTCCCCCTGCCCAGTCTCACCCCCATCCCCACTCTGTGATAGGTCATCGCAGAGCACCAAATTGAGCTCCCTGTTATACAGAAGTTTCCCACTAGCTAGCTATTTTATACATGGCAGTGTATATAGGACATGGATACTTTTATCTCCACTTTACAGATGAGAGAAACCAAAGTCGAGTTTAGATTTTTTCTAAATTCCCTGGTTCTAAATCAGGTGCTTGTTCAACTTATGCCACAATGACTGATGGAAATGGGTTAGATATTTTTTGAAAGTCTTTAAGAGAAGCTAGTTAAACATTTGAGGCATCTCAAACGTTCAGTCCCAGGCAAGTAGGTTACGTTATATCACAAAACTGAATCTTTCTAAATTAATTAACTGATAAAGCACGTGCAGCTTATAAGTATCATTGTTCTTTTGAAACTTCACACTTTTTTTTCTAGGATTAACATAGAACAGTAGTTCTCTAACTTGAGCACACATCAGAATCACCTGGAGGACTTGTTTAGTACGATTCAGTAGGTCTGGCGTGGTCCGAGGCTTTGCATTTCTAACAGGTTCCCTGGTGCCATTGATGCATCATTTGGAGGACCACTTACGAGAAAAATACACCGTGTTACTGATCCTTCGGAGGAATAAATAGGAAAATAGTCCTGAAGGGAAATTCCAAGACCACAGATGGAAGCTGAAATTCAAATCATGTTTCCAAACTCAGTAGATTATAGTTAGCCACCCATAACTGAATTTGGAGTGAAAAAAGATTTGTATTATTACTTCATTTCTGGAGAGTGCTTTTGATTGCAAAGGGAAATCAAGAATGAAAAATCACTATGTATGTAAATGTTGAAAATCAGTGGTAATTTAAAAGCAAACTAGGTTTGCAGGTGTTTTTCTCTAAACCACTAAAAACAATATGATTAACTGATGTGTATGGATTTTCTTACAGATTTTTTTTTCTCTTTTGGTCTCTGTAGGTGGCAAATCTTCCAAAAGACTATATGATAACCCTCAAATATGTCCCCGGGATGGACGTTTTGGTATGTAAACTGTACATTTCTGGGTTTCATTGTGGTAGCTGACAAAAGAAACGGGGTCATTCATATTGAGATAGGAAACTATCTGCCATTTAAGAGTTTGCTAATTGTCAGAATTTGAAGAAGGTATCTTTGGAATTTGACTTGTATATTTATATTTTTTCCTCAGGCAACTGCTAAATTTTGGTTTGGTTTGAACATTTCAGCATGTGTCTCCCCCCTATACTCCCAAAGCATGGAAGATCACCTTCTTTATAGCTAGCCACTGACTTCTCTTTTTCTTTCAGCCTTCCTCCAAGCAAAGGCTCACGTGTAAAATTATGTAAATTACTTTCATACCTGAAAAGGTCCTATATAAGTCTCCTATTTAATTTGAGAACACAAAATGTTTTATCTCTGAACTTATTTGCAGTGTGATTGATTCTTTGAAATTTGCAGTAAAAATGTAGCCATGATTGTAGGTACGCTTTTATGACTGTAACCAAGAATTTTCATTGATTTTCTAATTACGTAGTGTTAGTATTAAGTCATGAAGAAATATTTCACATATAGGGACTAATGTAATGACTGTGGACCCGTCACATAATGTCAGATGTTACCATTTTGCAATATTTGTTTCAACTGTATTTTTTAATTGGAGTATAATTGCTTTGCAATGTTGTTTCTGCTGTGCAATGAAGTGAATCAGCCATGCGTATACATATATCCCTTCTCTCTTTGGATTTCTCTCCCACCTACCTCCACCCCACCCATCTAGGTCATCACAGAGCACCAAGCTGAGCTTCTTGTGCTTTTATATATAAATAGCAGGTTCCCACCAGCTATCTGTTTTACATATGGTAGTGTATATATGTCAATCCTAATCTCCCAATTCATCCTACCCTTTCCCCCATCCCTCTTTCCCCTCATGTCTGCAAGTCCAGTCTCTGCCTCTCCCTCTCTATTCTTGCCCTGGAAATAGGTTTCAAATGTACTTTTTAATAGTGAATCATGATAAATTAAAGCCCTGTATATACCTCTCTCCTATACCCTTAAATACTATTTTTTCTCTTAGGGAGAGCTTATCTCTTAGGAATAAGTATTCTGAGCTGGAGTTTCTCATTCCAATGCATGTTTTCAGGGCTTGACATGAGGGTACCATCCCCTCGGAGTTGTGTTGAGTGTAACCCCACAGTAGCCCTACTCTTTCTTATATTTTGATAGCAAACTCTACATCCATATATATATAATACCATGTTTTGCATATTTTCATATTTTATGTTGATACCATTATAATGCATATATGACTTTACAACTTGCTGATATTTTGCAAAATGCTTTTGACACATAATATGTTCCATGTTGATTCACTTTACTGTATTGTGTTCCTTTGAATTAATTTAAAACCACTTGGGTTACTCTCTGCTCTGCAAATTGACATCTTTCTACAACACCCAAAATACTTACTACACATTGACCTCTTGCAAGTTGACTTTGAGTCTTTTCTGTGGACACATCCATCAAAATTATTACCTGTTCAAGTGTGTTAATAAGCATGTCACTAAATTGTTGTTGTTCAGTTGCCAAATCGTGTCCAATTCTTTGCAAGCCCATGGACTGTAGCACACCAGGCTTCCTGTCCCTCACCACCTCCCAGAGTTTGCCCAAGTTCACCATTGAATTGGTGATGCCATCCAACCATCTCATCCTCGGTCACCCTCTTCTCCTTCTGCCTTCAATCTTTCCTAGCATCAGTGTCTTTTCTAATGAGTCAGCTCTACCATCAAGTGGCCAAAGTATTGGAACTTCGACATCAGTCCTTCCAAAGAGTATTCAGAGTTGATTTCTTTTAAGATTGACTGGTTTGATCTCCTTGCAGTCCAAGGGACTCTAAAGAGTCTTCTTCAGCACCACAGTCAAAAGCATCAATTCTTCAGCACTCTTCTTCATTATCCAGCTCTCACATCTGTATGTGACTATTGGAAAGACCATGTGAAAATGAAAATCTCGTGGTTTGTCTGACTCTTTGCAACTCCAGGGACTGTAGCCTGCCAGGCTCCTCTGTCCGTGGAATTTACCAGGCCAGAATACTGGAGTGGGTAGCTGTTCCCTTCTCGAGGAGATCTTCCCAACCCAGGAATCAAACCAGGGTCTCCTTCATTGCAGGTGGATTCTTTACCAGCTGAGCTACCAGGGAAGCCCTAGACTTCACTATATGGACCTTTGTCAGCAAAGTGATGTCTTTGCTTTTTAACACTCTGTCGAGGTTTGTCATGGCTTTCTAAGAAGCAATCGTCTTCTAATTTCATGACTGCAGACACCATCCACAGTGCTTTTAGAGCCCAAGAAGAGGAAATCTGTCACTGCTTCCACCTCTTCCCTTTCTATTTGCCATGAAGTGATGGGGCTGATGCCATTATCTTAGTTTTTTTTTTTTTTTTAAATATTGAGTTTTAAGCCAGCTTTTTCACTCTCCTCTTTCACCCTCATCAAGAGGCTCTTTAGTTCCTGTTCGCTTTCTGCCATTAGAGTGGTATCATCCACATATCTGAGGTTGTTGGCATTGCTCCTGGCAGTCTTGATTCCAGCTTGTAACTCATCCAGACTGGCAATTCACATGACGTGCTCTGCGTATAAGTTAAATAAGCACATCACTAAGTGCTTGTGCTTAAAATGTCTTCCAAACTTTGTACGGTTGTCATTTCAAGAGCATTCTCTTGAAAGGCATATTTCTTTTCATTAGTCCTTGCTAAAATCTTTACTATCTACTAAATTCCTTAGAACTCCTTAGAACATGTACCTTGTTGTTGAACCATGTACCTCTTTGTTGACCTAGCAAGCCTAGGTCAGTGTCTGTCCTAATAGTAATGTAAATTTTATAGCAGCCTGAACCTTAATTAATCTAATCATCTGCTCACTCAGCAAGTATTTGTTTAGGGAAAACTAGCAACATTCAGAAAATAAAGATCATGGCATCTGGTCGCATCACCTCATGGAAAATAGATGGGGAAACAGTGGAAACAGTGCCAGACTTTATTTTTGGGGGCTCCAGAATCACTGCCGATAGTGATTGCAGCCATGAAATTAAAAGATGCTTTCTCCTTGGAAGGAAAGTTATGACCAACCTAGATAGCATATTCAAAAGCAGAGACATTACTTCGCCAACAAAGGTCTGTCTAGTCAAGGCTATGGTTTTTCCTGTGGTCATGTATGGATGTGAGATTTGGACTGTGAAGAAAGCTGAGTGCCAAAGAATTGATGCTTTTGAACTGTGGTGTTGGAGAAGACTCTTGAGAGTCCCTTGGACTGCAAGGAGATCCAACCAGTCCATTCTGAAGGAGATCAGCCCTGGGATTTCTTTGGAAGGGATGATGCTAAAGCTGAAACTCCAGTACTTTGGCCACCTCATGTGAAGAATTGACTCATTAGAAAAGACTCTGATGCTGGGAGGGATTGGGGGCAGGAGGAGAAGGGGACGACAGAGGATGAGATGGCTGGATGGCATCACTGACTTGATGGACGTGAATTTGAGTGAACTCCGGTAGTTGGTGATGGACAGGGAGGCCTGGCGTGCTGCGATTCACGGGGTCGCAAAGAGTCGGACACGACTGAGTGACTGAACTGAACTGATGGAGCGAGCACTTTATGAGACACTTTAAGAAACAAACATCCATCCATCAACTAACCTTACGTTCAAAAACTAGTAATTACGAGGTTGGGTTAGCTGGCCTTTTTATAATGCTTTTCTATTTGAAAAATGACTTCACATTTTTATCTCCCTGGATGGTTAGAAAAATATGCAAGCAGGATGGCTACTGTGATTCTTATTATACAAATGACACCCTGAGCTTTGTAAACCAGAAGCATTTTGACCAAGGTTAAACAATTAGAAAGTGATAGTCTTAAAAAGAAATCCTAGGTCATCTGACTCTTAACCCTTCGTGTGGTAATCTATTAATAGCAAGGCAAAGAGTTCTCAGTGAAGCATCTAAGTAATAAAGACATACCCTGTTCCTGACTATAGAAACACTTAGGCTGGGATTGCCAAATTCATTTAAAGAAATCATGCAACTCTTTGAAAAACAATGTGTTAAACTGAAAATAGCAAAATAGATTCTTCTGTGCTGGTGTAATCATAGATTGTGCTGAATCATAAATTTCAGTATTGGCTGGTGCTAACAACAGCTAAACTTATAAAAATTAAACGGATTCATTGCCACCTATTTTTTCCGCCTTGTTTCTGTAATTGAGAAAAGTCCACTATTATTTGGTCTTGGCACACCGTCCTGGCACAATTGGAGGAACTCTGTTCTTGGCTACCGCAGTTGGCAAGAAAAACAAACCCGAACACAGGGGTTCGTATGCTTTGTTTTACCTTCATTTAAAAATGTTAGTTTCTTCTAAGACCAGAGGAGTTTCCCAGTGGAGAGGCTCAGGCTTATTTGTCAGTGGTTGGAGTCCAGGCAGCCTTATCTTTTGTCTTTAAACAATACAGGGTGGAGTGGGAGCCAGAATGGGTAGCAGAAATATTCTCTGGGGCCAAACCAATAAAATTCTGCTGGAGGCACTGGGCAGAAGAAAGCTCTAGAATAGAATACTTTTTGTTTTGTTTTGTTTTAAAAATCAACTAAATACTCCTGAAAAGGGGAGATTACTTTTCTAAGTGCCTTTTTAGAAAATTACCCAGCAGATTGTCTCTCACAAATAGCCGGGTATGATCCACTGGTTGGTATTTAAATCTAACGATAATTACCAATTTTAGTTTAAACTCTTTGAAACTATAATATTGTCAGACTTAGGATTTCCTTTAAATTCTTAGCCTAAAAATCCTAAATGTTTCTTATCCTTTTCATTTACTAGTCATGTAGAAAGAACAGAAATAGAGTTGCTGAATCTGCAGTCATTCTGACCTCTCTAAAATGATATAAACTATGAGTTGCTTGTGGTATTGGCATAATAAAGTTAATCTGCTTTTAGTTAAATTACGTACTTAACCACTTTTTATCTAACTTTTTAGTTGAAATACTTTCGAATTTATAGGTTATAAGAATATTCACCCATATACCTTTTAATACAGATTCAATTGTTTTTAACACTTTGCTTCATTTGCTTTATAAATTCTTGCTTTCTGTATGCACATATCTAAACCCCTTGAGTAAGTTGTATACAAAATGACTGTTTACCCCTAAATACTTAAGTGTGTGTTTCCTAAGTATTTTCTCTTACATAACCACAGTTGTCCACTTGAATAAATTTAGCAGTAACTAAAATACTTCAATCTGTTGGCTGTATTTCAATGCTACCAAATTTTTCCGGCACGTTTTTCTTCTGGTACAAGATCTAATCTGTTATCATGATTTGCATTTTGATACTATGTATGATCGGCAGAATAATAGTCCCCCAAAGATGTCTCATGCTGTGACTATATTACCTTTCATGGCAAAGAGTCTTTGCAGGTTTAATTAAGGATCTGAGGATGGATAGGGTATCCTGGGAATATCCAGGTGGACCCAATCTAATAACATAAATCCTTATGAGAGGGAGTTTAGGAACCAGAGAGAAGGTGTTACACCACTGGCTTGGAAGATGAAGGGGCCACAAGCCAAGGAATGTGAGCGATCCCCGAAAGCTAGAAAAGACAGGGAAGGGGATTCTTCTGTAGAGCCTCTAGAGGAAACACCATGTAATCTGTGGTCACTTTGATTTCAGCCTGTTATTGTTGGTCAGTCACTCAGTCCTGTCTGACTCTATGCAACTCCACGGACTGCAGCATGCCAGGCCTCCCTGTTTTTTACCATCTCTCGGAGCTTGCTCAAATCCATGTCCATTGAGTCAGTGACACCATCCAACCATCTTGTCAGAATACGCATCCCAAGGTGTGATGCTACATTAAGGCATGATGTGTCCTGTGGTTATCACTCCCAGAGGCACAGTGTCCATCTTCTTCCCATGGTGCTGCTTGTTTTAATCTCCTGGTTCAGGTGTCCCACTATTCATCTGTATTTACTCAAAGATTACTAAGCAGCAGTCTTTGGGAAGATACCTGAAGACCATATATATTTCTTCATCAAAGTTTCTCTTGTAGATTGATTTTTACATGAAGCAGTCTTTACTGTCATGTCAGTTTTTATTTTTTTTTTAAGTCAAGGTTAAGCAAAGAAGTCATTGGCAATACATAATGTTATTCTAAAAATATGGATCCCAGCCATCTCCCCTTTGCAGCACCCTTCCTCCCTTCTGGACGATTTCACTTTCTCAACTATTCATACCTTTTTTTGCTGGTCTGCCCCTCTGGGTCTTCTCACAAATCCCTCACCAATCAAGGGACTTATTACTTGATTTTTCAACTCTTCTTTAAAAGACAGTGGTTCTTCAAAACAAATACACCTGGTCATTTTATCCCTCTTCTTCATATACTTCAAATGGTTGCTTTTAGGAAAAGAAGCTCCTTAAACATGGCCTCCAAGACTCTGGTGATCTGGCACCTTTCCAGATTCTTCTTCAATCCTGCAGCCTCACATGTTCCCTGCTGCCCCTGTTCCTTTCCTGCAAGTCTTTCTCTGAACCTAGTGTGCTGGTCAATCCTTTTCTTTAGATAACTCCTCTTTCATTTTCTTTTTTATTTCTTCTATGATTTTTCTTAAAAAAAATTTTTTTTTAAATTGAAGCATAGTTGACTATTTCCAGGAGATAGAGGACAGGGAAGCCTGGTGTGCTGCAGTCCATGGGGTCGCAAAGGGTAGAACACGACTTAGCGACTGAACAACGGTAGTTGATTTATAAATGTTGTGTCAGTCTTTGCTATATAGCAAAATGACTCAGTTTTTTATATATATATATATATATACACACATTCTTCAATATGTTTTTCCATTATGGCTAATCGAGAATACTGGATATAGTTCTCTGTGCTATACAATAGGACCTCATTGTTTATCCATTCTAAATGTAATAATTTGCATCTACCAACCCCATATTCCCTCCCCATTTCCTGGCAACCACAAGTCTGATCACTAGGCCTGTGAGTCTGTTTCTGTTTCGTAGACAGGTTCACTTGTGCTGTATTTTAGATTCCATATATAAGTGATGTCATGATACTTGCCTTTCTCTTTCTGACTTACTTCACTTGGTGTGAAGTTCCATCCATGTAGCTGCAAACGGCACTATTTTGCTCTTTTTTATGACTTAGTGGTATTCCGTTGTGTTTATGTACCACATCTTCTTTAGCCATTGATGGAGATTTAGGTTGTTTCCCTGTTTGGGCTATTGTAAATAGTGCTGCTATGAACATAGGGGTGCATGTATCTTTTTGAATTGTAGTTTTGCCCAGGTATATGCCCAGGAGTGGGATTGCTAAAGATCATACGGTAGCTCGATTTTTAGTGTTCTGAGGAACCTCCATACTGTTTTCTGCAGAGGCTGCACCAATTTACATTCCCACCAACAGTATAGGAGACTTTCCTTCACTCTGCACCCTCTCTAGCACTTGTTGTTTGTCTGACAAATTCATTTTCAATTTCACTTCTTTAAGGAAGCCTTTACTCTCCTTGAGGAAGCCATACCCTCATATTAGAAACTTCTAATAGTACTCCTCAGAATGGTAGTGCTTTTGTTTATTTGTGCAAGTATTTAGTTGTAATCTTCTATTTACCTATAAACTCCCTGAGGGCAGGAGTTGTATATTTTGCTCGTCCATCCTCACAGTCCAGTGTATGACTATTGTTGTTCAGTTGCTCAATGGTGTCTGACTCTGCAACTGCATGGACTGCAGCACACCAGGCTTCCCTGTCTGTCACTATCTCCTGGAGTTTGCTCAGACTCATTTCCTTTGAGTCAGTGATGCTATCCAACCATCTAGTCCTCTGTTGTCCCCTTCTCCTCATGTCCTCAATCCTTCCCAGCATCAGGGTCTTTTCTAATGAGTGGGCTTTTAGCATCACATGGCCAAAATATTGGAGCTTCAGCATCAGTCCTTCCAATGAATATTCAGGGTTGATTTCCTTTATGGTTGACTGATTTGATCTCCTTGCTACCCCATGGGACTCTTAAGAATCTTCTCCAGCACCACAGTTTGAAAGCATCATTTCTTCAGTGCTCAGCCTTGTTTATGGTTCAACTCTCACAGCCTTACATGACCACTGGAAAAACCATAGCT
The DNA here is from genome assembly GCF_042477335.2 of Ovis canadensis. Classification (NCBI taxonomy): domain Eukaryota; kingdom Metazoa; phylum Chordata; class Mammalia; order Artiodactyla; family Bovidae; genus Ovis; species Ovis canadensis. The sequence continues at coordinate 130,513,649 of NC_091247.1, read as the reverse complement.
TTGACTCTACAGAACTTTGTTGGCAAAGTGATATCTCTGCTTTTTCATATGCTGTCTAGGTTTGTCATAACTTCTCTTCCAAGGAGCAAGCGTCTTTTAATTTTGTGGCTGCAGTCACCATCTGCAGTGATTTCGGCACTCAAGAAAACAAAATCTGCTACTGTTTCCACTATTTCCCCATCTATTTGCCATGAAGTGATGGAACCAGACACCATGATCTTAGTTTTTTGAATGTTGAGTTTTAAGTAATCATTTTCACTCTCCTCTTTCACCTTCATCAGAGGCTCTTTAGTTCCTCTTAGCTTTCCACCGTTAGACTGGTATCATCTGCATATCTGAGGTTGTTGATATTTCTCCTGGCAATCTGGATTCCAACTTTTGAGTCATCCTGCCCTGCATTTCACATCTGCATATAAGTTAAATAAGCAGGGTGACATTACATAGTGTTGACATACTTCTTTCCCAATTTTGAACCAGTCCTTTGTTCCATGTTTGGTTCTAACTGTTGTTTCTTGAGCTGCGTTCAGGTTTCTCAGGAGGCAGGTAAGGTGGTCTGGTATTCCCATCTCTTGAAGAATTTTCCACAGTTTTTTGTGATCCACAGAGTCAAAGGCTTTAGCGCAGTCAGTGAATCAGATTTTTTTTTTAAATTCCCTTGCTTTTTCTATGTTCCAAGTAGATGTTGGCAATTTACTATCTGGCCCCTCTACCTTTTCTAAATCCAGCTTGTACACCTGGAAGTTCTTAGTTCACATACTGCTGAAGCCTAGCCTGAAGGATTTTAAGCATAATCTTGCTAGCATGTGAAATGAGCACAATTGTATGAACATTCTTTGGCATTGGAATGAAAATTGACCTTTTCTAGCCCTGTGGCCACTGCTGAATGTTCCAGATTTGTAGCATCATCTTTTAGGATTTGAAATAGCTCAGCTAGAATTCCATCACCTCCACTAGCTTTGTTCATAGTAATGCTTCCTAAGACCCACTTGACTTTGCACTCCAGGATATCTGGCTCTAGGTGAGTGACCACACCATCATAGTTATCTGGTTCATTAAGATCTTTTTGTATAATTCTTCTGTGTATTCTTGCCACCTTGTCTTAATTTCTTCTGCTTCTTTTAGGTCCTTAACATTTCTGTCCTTTATTTTGCCCGTCTTTGCATGAAATGTTCCCTTGATATCTCCAACTTTCTTGAAGAGATTTCTAGTTTTCCCTGTTCTGTTGTTTTCCTCTATTTCTTTTTGCATTGTTCAACTTAAGAAGGCTTTCTTGTATCTCCTCACTATTCTCTGGAACTCTGCATTCAGTTGGGTATGTCTTTCCCTTTCTCCTTTGCCTTTCACTTCTTTTCTCAGCTATTTGTAAGGCTTCCTCAGTCATTTTGCCTTCTTGCATTTCTTTTTCTTGGGGATGGTTTTGGTCACCATCTCCTGCACAGTGTTAGGAACCTCCATCCATAGTTCTTCAGGCACTCTGTCTATCAGATCTAATCCCATGAATCTATTTGTCACTTTCTCTGCACATGATAAGGGATTTGATTTAGATCATTCCTGAATGACCTAGTGGTTTTCCCTTTCTTCAATTTAAGCCTGGATTTTACAATAAGGAGCTCATGATCTGAGCCATAGTCAGCTCTAGGCCTTATTTTTGCTGACTATATAGAGCTTCTCCATCTTCAGCTGCAAAGAACATAATCCATCTGATTTCAGTATCGATCATCTGGCAATTGTCTACATGTAGAGTCATCTCTTGTGTTATTGGAAGAGGGTGTTTGCTATGACCAGTGTGTCCCCTTGGCAAAATTCTGTTAGCATTTGCCCTGCTTCTTTTGTACTCAATGTATGAAAAGCACTTATGTGCTGAGAGTGAAGATGGAAGGAAGGAGGGAAGTTGTCTCAAAGGTAATCCCCTGTAATTTCCCTGAGGTACCAATTGAATAGAATATGTAAGATTATGATGATGTGGTGAATGACTGTAACTTATCACAAAGTATTTGCACCTCAGTGTTTTACCCATCTTCTTTTAGATATGTATGCATTTCGTAAAAAGGTTTAGGTCTAAAAGCAATATCATTCTATTTTGAGGAATCATGATTTCCATAAGCCTTCTGTTATGCTACTACTTTAAATTGAGTCATTTCCTTAATCAAGAACTTTCTCATTGTTCTCAGTGATTGAAGGCTGAAAGCCAGATTCCTGAGTCTGATGTTCATAAGCTTCCATAATAACCTTCTTGCCCCATGCCAACCACCTCACCTTAATGCCCATTATTTTACAACACAAATTCGTCACCCAGTCAGGTGAGTCCCACCCTCCTAGAATCACCTTGAAGTGAAAGTGTTAGTTGCTCATTCTTGTCCGACTGTTTGTAACCCTATTAGCCCGCCAGGCTCCTCTGTCCATGGAATTCTCCAGGTAAGCATACTGGAGTGGGTTGCCATTCTCTTCTATTCTCAATTCCAAGACTGCATGATATAGCTTCCCTTTGCTAGGAATATTCTTTCCTCTCCCACCCACTCATCCAAATTCTATCCACAGAATTATGCAGTATCCTGGGACTGAATGCATCTTAGAGGTCATCATCTCCAAGGTCAGCTTAAGATCCCTGTTTCTCATAAGACCATTTCCTACTGTCCCAGACCACACTCTCTTCCCTGTATCATTGGCCAGTAAAAACTGACAGCACCCCTAATCTGTGCTTGTGTGGGACAAAGTGATGAGCAATACTGATGTGGTATCTGTTCTGTGGACCTTATCTGTTACTTTATTATCTCTGAATTTCTATAGAATTTGTCTTAAAACTAATCATTTTGGGTAATTGATCATATATTGCTAACAAAGCTATTTAAAATTGTATGTGTTATGGATCTGTCTCATAGTATTGTTGTGAGAAATGATTAAGATGTGAAAAACCCAAGATATAGTGTACATGCAATAATTGTTCTATGTCCTTACGATTATTTTGTTGTTATATTTTCTCTTTTTACTGTATTTATCTAAAGATTAGGCATCAACCCTTTTACCCTGTTGTATTTCCTTACCATTTGAGCAGGTAGTAGCTACGCAAAAGCTACTGCTGCTGCTAAGTTGCTTCAGTCATATCTGACTCTGTGCAACCCCAGAGACAGCAGCCCACCAGGCTCCCCTGTCCCTGGGATTCTCCAGGCAAGAACACTGGAGTGGGTTGCCATTTTCTTCTCCAATGCATGAAAGTGAAAAGTGGAAGTGAAGTTGGTTAGTCATGTCCGACTCTTAGCGACCCCATGGACTACAGCCCACCAGGCTCCTTTATCCATGGGATTTTCCAGGCAAGAGTATTGGAGTGGGATGCCATTCCCTTCTCCAACTCAAAAGCTACTTACCATTAAACATTTAACTGCTGGCCAAAAAGTGTCTGATTTACAAATCTTGAAGGAGCCTACCTTATTTGTTTAGATTCCTTTGGTTCTTGCTAACAGTAATGAACTCAAGCTTCACCAAAAAAAAAAAAAAAAAAAAGTCCCATTACTGTAAGGATACTGAAGAATAGCATTTCAAGTCAAGGGGAGGGATGCAGCCAGGCCTCATAAAGGGACTCGAACCAGGACTGGAAAGCCTCCAAGTTTTCCTTTCTGCTTCTCTGCATCTCTGCTTCATTCTGTTACACCGGTGCAGAATTTTTGTGTGTTTTCAGTCACCTGATGGCATAATAGCTGCCCCAGAGCTCCCACACTTATATATTACAGTTTGACCCTGCTCAGAGGGTGACTAGTTATCAGTTCTTATCACTACTACCTTTTGCAGGGAGGGACTTTCCAATTGACCCATTTGTCTCAGGATGAGACCCAATTGACCCACGTTGTCCAGTCAGCTGTGGCTGCTGGGCAAGGCCATTGTTTGTAATTGTGGATCCCAAGGCTCCACCCCTATGATTTGAAATGCTTCCTATAGAAATGGAAGTCAGTCAGGTAGACACTGTACTTGTCTACTAGCTCTTATATAATATTTCTTGCAAAGGAATAAGTATAAAATGTTAGGTAAATGAATAAAATGTAACATTAAAAACTATTTTTTAGGTGGCTCTTTCCCTGGTGGCTCAGAGGATAAAGCATCTGCCTGCAGTGCAGGAGACCCGGGTTTGATCCCTGGGTTGGGAAGATCCCCTGGAGAAGGAAATGGCAACCCACTCCAGTATTCTTGCCTGGAGAATCCCATGGACAGAGGAGCCTGGCGGGCTACAGTCCATGGGGTTGCAAAGAGTCAGACAAGACTGAGCAACCTCACTTTCGCTTTCACTTTGTATACTCAAACTACAGGGCCCATCTTAATAAGTAAGTGATTACATTAAGTTACTTTCAGAACATCTAGACCGTTACTACCTGAAAAAAACAGCATAGAAGCCACATGTTGTTAAGTTGCTCAGTTGTGTCTGACTCTTGCGACCCTATGGACTATAGCCCACCAGGCTCCTTTGTCCATGGGATTTTCCAAACATGAACTGGAGTGGATTGCCATTTCTTCCTCTAAGGGATGTTCCTGACCCAAGGATCAAATCCGTGTCAGCTGAGATCTTGGCAGGCAGATTCTTTACCACAGAGCCACCTGGGAAGCCCAGAAGCCACATATGTAATGTTAAATTGTCCAGTAGCTGCATTGAAAAAAAAAGAGGAACATGAAAAATTGTAATAAAGTTTATTAGTCTAATATATTCAAAATATTATCACTGTACCTTGTAAACTGTATAAAATTATCAACATATTTTAATTTTTAATATTTATTCAGAATCCACTGTGTATTTCATATCTACAGTACACTCCAGTTCAAATACTAAATTTTCATCAGAAATATTTACTCATTTAGATTTTTATAAAATTGACAATTGAAAACACAGATTCACATACCTAAGCTTTTCCGAAGATTCTTAAAAGTGTTCCAGTCACCAAATTGTGTAATGATTTTCTAACTTTCAACATGTTGAATTAGGTAAGCAAACTTAATATTTTAGTTCCTCAGTCATACTGGCCACATTTTGAGTGATGAGTAGCTGAAGGTGGCTAATGGTCCCTCTATTGGCTCACACAGATTAGACAGAGATATTTTAGAGACAGAGAAAGTGATGCTCTGAATAGATTAAGTGACTTGCCTAAAATCACAAAGTGTGCTAACAGAGTTAGGGCTAGACTCAGCCCCTAGTTCATCAGGGCTGCCCTCATCTCCCATGTTCTTCTTGGTGCTATTTTGTATCTGGCTCAGAGGCCATTTATAGGCCTGCCTGGGGAAACCACATGTATTTATAGTGTTTGGACTGATTGCCATCTTAATCAGATTGAGGTTTCTACTCGCTTTAATTAAAGCGAGAAAATGCAGTTAGATGTCTGCAGTGAACACTGAAGACCCAAATTAATTGTTTAGAGAGAGGACTAAAATAAATCATGACAAAACCCAGCTCAAAAAAGGACTTAAGATTTTGGAGACTCTACAGCAGTAACTTGAGCACACAATATTTTACGAAGTGTTTTTATAGGAATGTTTTAAATCTGCCTGCCCATGAAATGTTCGAGATTGGCAAGGAGTGTCTGCTTTCTAGTCCTAAGAGTAAAAACCAGAAGGAGTAAGGAAAGTCCATTAAAGTCAATTGGTGGTGATGGTTTAGTCGCTAAGTTGTGTCCAACTCTTGTGAGCCCATGGTCTGTAGCCCACCCAGGCTCCTTTGCCCATGGGATTTCCCAGGCAAGAATAGTAAAGTGGGTTGCTATTCCCTTCTCCAGGGGATCTTCCTGACCTAAGGATCCAACCTTGATCTCCTGCATTGCGGGTGGATTCTTTACCGGCTGAGCCACCAGGGAAGCCCGCTAATAGCAATTAGCATTTGCTATTTGGTTGCAACAGTTACTGGAAGAAATCTGGTTCCTATAATACAGTTCTGGACTCATTGAAATGAGACAGAGCCATTTCTAATTCCTAAGTAATCTCTTCACTGAGTTTAAGGACCAGTGTGTCTCGTCCGGAAGTGGGACCACATGAGTCATGGAGAGCCCAGCAGAAGAAAGTGCTGCAGCTGTATGTGTTTTGACTGTATTTACTGATAAAAGAACCAGGCAAGTGCTTGGGAGTCTTGATTTCTGGCATTTGTTTTAAATTTGTTGTGTAACCTTGGTGAACCACTTCACTGCTCAAGACCTTCCTTGATTTTCCCGTTTATGAAATTGGTGGGACGGGACCAGATGGTCCTTTAGCATTTCTTCCAGATCTAAACCGTTGTGATTCTAGCGGCACAGTGCTAGATTCTTTTTGACTGACCAGCCAGGAGGTAAATGCTGGAAGCACAAGAGGAAAGAAAGGGGTGCTTTGTGCCTGTGGGCATTCATACTTCTAATTCTGGCAAGATTGAAGGTTGACACACATTAAAGAAAGCAGAACAGAAACAATCAAACTGGGCGGTAATGCTGGTAATTAGAGTAGTTGGATTAGAAGATGCGGTAGAAGACTCATTGTGAATATTCCTCAGAAGCCTCATAGTTTATGAGCCAGGGCTTTGCTCCCTCAGAATCTCTAATGGATGTTTTACGCCAGCTCCTTTGTGGAGAATTCCTCACGGTGCACATACCTCCATGAGGCTTCCTGACGAAGCAGACACATCTCTCTCAAAGAACAGTTACTAAATGGAAAAGTACTGCCAAGTACCTCCGTGAAGAAACATTAGTGTGTGTTTTTTCCACTTTCAGATTCTAGTTCCAAAGGCTTCTGGACTGCTCTTGGAGACTCTTCATCTAAGACTGATGCAGAATCCTGTGTCAAATGTTTTCAGCTAATAAACCAGCACAGTTTCTTAAATGAAGCAGGGGATGGAGAGAAGAAGGCAGGCCAGATTTAGCAAGTCTCTCGGATGTTTTTATTTCAGCCATGTTCTCAAATTTACCAGTTCTAGATCTGCAGAGATATTATATCACACATCCTGTGAAATCCACGTATCATCTAATTTATATTTGTGTGAATGTGTGAGTTTTCATTGTTGGTTTTTGGAAGTAGTCATATTCTTAATTATGTTTAGAATGCTTTCAATCGTAGTTTGTTTTTTTTTAAATCTTATCATTAACTTGGTGCTTATGGTGCTTTTAAAATCCTTAGGAAGTTCATAGTTTTTACCCAGATCTTTTGTGTTGGTGGCATGCGAGCAGGTCAAGGACATAGATTCAATGTCATCGATTCAGTTAGCATTCTAGAATGACACATGTTATATATCATTTATACATACACACACAAATATGAATGAAAGCATATGTTGCTCCAATAGTCCTAAATAGAGCTGTTATAATTGATCCAGAAAATGTAACAGGCTACCAAAAAAGAAGGTAAGAAATTAAGAGTATGAAGTTAAGGAAAATCCAGACAAGTTTTCCCTTTCAAAGCAAAAAACTATATTTCTTTTTGTGTATATATGAGTGAATAAAACATTACATTATATGTACTTCAGGAATTTGAAACATACTCTTTACATCACCTCTTTGATGTCCTGTCTGACTCTATCAACTTTACTGATCTTTCACATTCTTCTAGTGAAAGAGAACATTATTTATATCTTCTATTCTTCTAATATATATTGTGAGTTAATAGTTGTACAATATAAAACTATTTGTTTAAAATGGTCTCTGAAAGATGAATAATGCCTGTTTATTAAGGTAAAGGAAAAACTTAAATTTGTGAATTGCACACTTAATTATCTATTTCCTAATCATAATAATCTTGTAAGAGTTGAAAAACAGACTTCATATCATCTCACAAATGAAATATTTAGGTCACTGTGTTTTGCTGTCTACAAATCATTGACTAGATTTAATTAAAAAGAAAATGCGAAACTGCTTGGTGTTCTAGTCAAGGCTGGTTTTCTTTCTTGTAGGCAGACAAGTTAAAACTGGCTGATATTTAATATTGTTTACCTCAGTTTTATCTTTCCTAAATTCAGTAAACTTTAAAAGCTAAAATATAGCTGTTTAAACAGATTAGTGAAAAGAAATAGCTTTGAATTGATTATATACTTTCGAAGAAAATTATGCAAGAATGTATAATAAATGAAATACAGTTAAAGGTGTTTAGAAATATACTTTTCAGCAGTGTAGTCTCAATGTTTATGTCAAATATTAATGAATTTTTCATAACCTTAAAGGGGCAGGTATTGGGCTAGGATTCGATCATGGGATTTCCATGATTTAACAGTAAGAAATTACAGGTTTAGGGTTGAAAATGTTTCTGGGAAAAGTTGATTGCTTGGACTGTTGATGAGGTATGTGAAAACAAGGGTGGGTGGCCATGGGGCGAGTAGTCATAGCTAAATAAGAACTTGAATGAGGAATGTAAACATAGAGTTCAGTTGAAGATAGAGATAAACAGAAGTGACAGTGAGCACCCCAGAGTTCCCCATTTAAAACTAAGAAACATGTAAACAAGCTCCTTTCTGCTTTAACCACAAAAAAGCAACAAACAAACAAAAAACCAAAAAGAAAAAACAACCTGTTTATTTAACACGAAGACCACAGTACCTTAATTCAGAATAGGGGAATTTGATTTTGGTTCCTACACGTCAGAGGATCAGAGAGGACAGGCAAGCTTATTCATAAAGTGGAGCAAGGACAGAGTTTGAAAAGATTAGTACATGAGCTGTACTTGCCATGGAAAAATTTGCACAATTTCAGTGGGATGAACTAACTGGTGAAGGCTATTCTACCATATAAATACTACTAAAGTGGTATTTACAGAATGTGCTGTTTTCCATATCCTAGGAAATCTGCCCCTTGCTGATAGGGATGACTATCTAAAGGGAATTATTGCTGTCTAAAGGGAGGGAAACTTGTGTGAGCAATCAGCCTCCAAAGAAAGACTGACAGCTTGTAAAGGGACTTGTTAATGATGCAAATATGAACTTGCATGTGCTTAAGATAAGCACTGATTTTATAAAACAAAGAGTTCATTCTCAGCATATTTTGGAAACACTTAGTCTTTGAGAGCTTGGTTGGTGAGTCCAGTGAAATGGCCAATTGAACTAATTCCCACTAGGAGTTTGTTTATTCTGCTTATCTGAAGCCAGAGCCAACACTCCCTAAAAGTTTTGAATGGCATTTAATGCTTCCAGAAATTGCAGTGTACCTATCTGTAGAGAAACCAGTTTCCCTTTGACTGGGTCATATTTATTAAAATTGTTCTATGAAATAAATATAAAATGGCTCTCTTGTATAATTTAGAAAACATGAATTACATGACTTTCCCCCACAGAGATATTCTGCTGGTAAGTAGAAAAATAAACTATAGTGGTTTTATTCATTTTACATGGCATCGGTTACCCTCTCTGATAATGTATTTTTATCACAATAGAAATAATTTAAAATTATGTGAGATCTTAATAAGCCAAGACCATTTTACCTTTGTCTAATATCTATCTTATTTTTTTCATTATAACATTTTAACAGTTAAAAATATAAATCAGAACCTAGACTTCAAAGTTCTTTATAAGAGAAAAGAGAATATTACAATATACAAAGTATGTAAATTTCCTATTATTTTAAGTGGTGTCACATTTAATTTCTAAAAATGTTATGATTCATTCTAATATGCTGAGAAGTTTTCCCTAATAATCTAAACCTTTATTTATCTGCAAATGAATAAGAGGGGTTGGCAAACTACACTCTATAGACCAGATCCAGTATGTTGCTGATATTACATGTACAGCCAGCTGAGTTTGTCTTTTTACAGATGAACATTTACAGTCTACTTGATAATAAGAGAATGCTTTTAACCCTAAGTGAACAAAAATGTTGACCCAATAAAAATTCCATTCTTCTTATTGCTAAACCTGCGTTACAAAAGAAGCTAAATTATTAATTATGCAAAAGAAATTATATCTAATTATAATCATTACTTTTTAAATGGTAATAAGAATGGGTAGAAATTCATTTTCTCTTGTATAACTGGACCTACACAATATTCTTGATTTTTGCCTCTTGGCCTACAAAGCTTGAAAATATTTGCCATCTAGCCCTTTCTAGAAAATGTTGGGACCCCTGTTATGTAGTATTTTTTCTCACTTCTGTTTTTCACTTCTATATCAGTTAAGCAATCAGTTTCTGAACAACACCCATATGCCAGACACTATTCTAGGTCTCAGGAACACCATAGGAAACACAATTTTATAAAAATCCTACCCTCATGAAACTTACATTCAAATTATGTACCTCATCGCCTCAAAAGTGCCTTACTTCCATTATTCCCTTTCTACAGAGGGGCAAAATGAGGTTCAGAGAATTTATGTAGCTTGTTGGGATTCTCTCAGCCAGAATTGAACCCAGTTTTGCTTGATTCCAAGGCTTGGGCTTCTAACCAGTGGACGGGGCTGGCTTCATGAGTGGGGCTCCACACTTGGCTTCATGCTCTGCTGTCACCGTCATGAAACGCTTCATCATTTTTTGAACACGTTTTGAACAGTAAATACATTTCCATTTTGCTATTAGCCCCCCAAATTATGTAGCTGGTCCTGCCACTAAAGCCAAAGTGCTTCTCTCCCAGACCATATTCTGCCAGGGCTTTTTTTTTTTTTTAAACACCCACAGAAACTCAGCTATGTAGAAGCTTTGAAATCTATCAAGATCTTGAGAAAAATAAGCTATTATTGATCCTGATTCATATTCTAGTTCCCCAAAAGACTGGAAGTTCCTTGAAGAACATAGGAACCTTTCCCACTATAACTTTTAAAAAAAATTTCTCTGGGTTAAATTCCTTTCAGAATACAGTAAGTAAGAAATAAATGTGCTTCCATAGAATTAAATTTTGCAGTATCTGAACCTTGTCAAGGGCTCTGTCTTAATTTCTTCTCCATGGAAGGGCAAAATCTTTACCATCAACAATGTCTTCTGATCTTTATGCATTTGGAAATTTTGAAACAGCTGTGAGATATGACTTAAACAAAACCTAAGAATGAACCTGTTCTAATATAAGGAAATCTTTTGTCCAGTAATCAGTGACTGTACTTAAAACAGGTGCTTTGTCTTTTCTTTTAATTTCTTACAGCCTAGTCATTGTTGGATAAGCGAGATGGTGGAACAACTGTCAGTCAGCTTGACTGATCTTCTGGACAAGTTTTCAAATATTTCTGAAGGCTTGAGCAATTATTCTATCATAGACAAACTTGTGAAAATAGTTGATGACCTTGTGGAGTGCATGGAAGAACACTCATTTGAGGTAACTTTGTATTGGGACTGCTTTTTATTACTCAACTCTGTAACCTATGACTGATTAGTGGTGGCAGGGGTGGAGATGTGTTTGTGAGATTTTTAATTTATAAATTTGTAATTAAATTTTGAAGATGAGCACAGAAAATAAATGTTTGTAGTTATATCACAACTGAAATGTATATTAAGACAATTAAATGTTGTCACTTAATATAAAAATAAATGTATTCACAATACACTTATAAAAACAACCCTGACTTTATCTTGTGGATAAGGTTCTCATAGCCTTCCTATGAGGTTACCAATGTTCATTTACCTTTAAATGGAAAATTGCCTATAATGAACACTTGACCTCTTATCTATAGTAATAACATCACAACAAAGTAGTGCATTTTGATGTCTTTGGGTCATTTGATGATTAGTTGTCACTTTAGAGTATGGGTATGGCAGTGCTTTGGGTTCAAAGCATATGAAAGAAGCAGTGTACCCACTAGAGATTAGAGATGCTGGAGGTCAAATCCTGGCTTTGTTCAGTAATAGTTTTGCTCACCTTCTTTACACATAAAATGGGGACAAAGAAGAGTCGATATTACATGATTAATGATGAATTTTTATTCATCATTATGAAGGAATTTTTATCATTCAAATTTGGCAAAGTAAAATGTTAACAGTTTTTTAAAATCTTATAACACTATGTCTATCTAGTAAATGACCTCTTGGAACACCTGTTTTGGCATAGAGTTCACAAGCCAAGGTTTAACCTACAGGCCTTCTTGAAGTTCAAACCAAAGGCTTTAACCATGATGCTCTATGCTAAGTCACTTCAGTCATGTCCGACTCTGTGCGACCCCATAGATGGCAGCCCACCAGGCTCCCCTGTCCCTGGGATTCTCCAGGCAAGAACACTGGAGTGGATTGCCATTTCCTTCTCCAGTGCATGAAAGTGAAAAGTGTGAAGTCACTCAGTTGTGTCCGACCCTCAGCGACCCCATGGACTGCAGCCTTCCAGGCTCCTCCGTCCATGGGATTTTCCAGGCAAGAGAACTGGAGTGGAGTGCCATTGCCTTCTCCGGTGATTCTCTACAGTAATAGTCAAATACTCTGTCTCCATTCAAATTCCAGTCACTCTCTAAGACCCAACCTCCATCACATTTGTGCTCTCCAATCTTAAAATTCTCTTAATGCCAGTCACCTAATCACTATAATTCATCATTTCTACTGTTTTACTTTCTAATTTCCCAATCAGAATGTATCTTGGAGTTAGCATCTTAGAGTTAGCATCCCTTTTTATCATATCAGTATGAATGATATGCTAATGGCAATGATAAGGAGAGGTCACAAAAAGTAGAGTATACCAGACAAGGTGTCATGAAGAAAATAAGATATGCCCTAGGGCCTGAAAGATGAATTAATTGGTCAATAAATGGCAATTTATCTAGAAGAGCATTCCAGATACCAAAAAGTATAAATTTACTAACCATGGCACTTTGGCTAGAACCCAAGAGATTCATACCACGGGGTATCTCTCAGTTGTTTCAGAGGTTAACATATATAAAACACTTAGAGTAGTACATAGTAAGTGGTACATAGGTATTAACTCTAATTATTATTACCTGCTTTTATTTATAGATAACTATGTTTGAGAAGATCCCCTTGAGAAGGGAAAGGCTACCCACTCCAGTATTCTGTCCTGGAGAATACCATGGACTGTATAGTCCATGGGGTCACAAAGATACGACTGAGCACCTTTCACTTTTCATGTATTTATGAATTCCTAAAATATAGCTTTGACTTGTTTGGGGATTTTATAGAAAATCATACTCTTTATATGCTTTCGAGACTTGCTTCTTTCACTCCACATTATGTTTATAAGATATCCACATTGATTATTAAAGCTGTAGTTAATTTTTTTTTTTATATACTATGAGAGTGCTGGTTGCTCAGTCGTGTCTGACTCTTTACGACCCCATGGACTGTAGCCCGCCAGGCTCCTATGACCATGGAATTCTGGATTCAGAATACTGGAATGGGTAGCCATTCCCTTCTCCAGGGGATCTTCCAGAACCAGGGATTGAACTCAGGCCTCCCACACTGCAGACAGATTCTTTACCATCAGAGCCCCCAGGGAAGCCCCTCTTTGAGAGTAAATGTGCCATGAAAAATCAGGGACATCTTCTTAGAAAAGGTGACTCTTCAGCTGAGTTTACAGAGAGAATCCAAGTTGCCTAGAAAGATGAAGCAGCAAGGAGCCACAGGCAAAGACAGGAGCAGAGGTGCAGAGAACGAAAAGGGTGGGACGTATGGGGATATTTGTGATTCCATATGCTCAGATGCCAAGTGAGTGTGGAAGATGGTTGTAGAGGAGGTGAACAAGGGCACAGAGGCCAATTAGGGTGGACTTAAATCCCTACTGGCAAATCAGGAAGGGAAATTATATATATGCATATAGGGAGACTGTAAATGCTTAAAATAAACTCATTGAGGTAATTCCCCAGTGGGTTAATGGTTAAGATCCTGTGCGTTCACTGCCAAGGGCCCAGGTTCAATGCCTGGTCAGGTGACTAAAATGCCACAACTTCTGCTGCTGCCGCCAAGTCGCTTCAGTGTGTCAGACTCTGCGACCTCATACATGGCAGCCCACCAGGCTCCTTTGTCCCTGGGATTCTCCAGGCAGGAACGCTGGAGTGGGCTGCCATTTCCTTCTCCATTGCATGAAAGTGAAAAGCGAAAGTGAAGTCACTCAGTCATGCCCGACTGTTAGCGACCTCATGGACTGCAGCCTACCAGGCTCCTCCGTCCATGGGATTTTTCCAGACAAGAGTACTGGAGTGGAGTGCCATTGCCTTCTCCTGTGCAGTGCAGCCAAATAATAAAAACAAAAAATAAATTCATTGATGTAGAATGTAACTTCTCTGAGGACATAGCATCCGGTGTATATCTCTAAATTCACAGCATATTATAATTGTCTCCCCAACAAGAGTGTGAGCTCTCCGCAGAAAAAGACTCTCTTGTTCAGGTTTTTTTTTTAATATAAATTTATTTATTTTAATTGGAGGCTAATTACTTGTTTAGGTTTATAACACGGTACCTGGCGCAGAAGTGTCTGTCACAGAGAATGATTTTTTAATTGCATGAACGGAGAATGAAGCAATGCCTGAGTTCTAATCCCAAATCTGCCTCTTACTCAAGACATGCTTTTAACAAATCAGTCTCCTCTAAATCTGAAGTTCCTCATCCATTTATCCTAACTGTATCCCAGGGAGAGATGCTCTATGCAAAATAACAAAACAGAGAGTGGAGAATACTGAGAAATCTTCAGGCTATATTCTGCTCTTAGAAGCAAAATGCACATTTCTAGAACAAATCAATAGGGACTTCCCTGGTGGTCCAGTGGTTAAGATTTTACCTTCCAATCTAGGGCATGCCAGTTCAATCCCTGGTTAGGGAGCTGAGACCCCACATGCCTCTCAGTCAAAAAATGTAAAACAGGAAAAATATTGCAACAAATTCAATAAAAACTTTAAAAATGGTCCACATTAAAAAAAAAAAAAAGTCCAGGAGTGAGGAAATCAGTGTGACTTTTTTTTTAATTTAAATTTATTTAATTGGAGGCTAATTACTTTACAATATTGTATTGGTTTTGCCATACATCAACATGAATCCATCACGGGTGTACACGTGTTCCCCATCCTGAACCCCCCTCCCACCTGCCTCCCCTTACCATCCCTCTGGGTCATCCCAGTGCACCAGCCCCAAGCATCCTGTATCCTGCATCAAACCTAGACTGGCGATTCGTTTCTTATATGATATTATACATGTTTCAATGCCATTCTCCCAAATCATCCCACCCTCTCCCTCTCCCACAGAGTCCAAAAGACTGTTTTTTCTACTGTTCATAAATGGTTCATTGATTCAATATACCAGTGTTTACTAAACCACTCTCCTGTTGATTGGTGTAAGAATTTATAAACACTGCTGGCAAGAACTTTCTTAATATGCCTCCTGGTACATCTTGCAAGAGTTTCCTTAAAGTAGTTACCTAGGAGTGGAATTTCTGGGTCACAGGATGGGCGCATGTCCAACCTTACTAATATCAAAGTGCCAATTTATGTCATTCCACCGGTATATAAGAGACCCCCTCTGCTCCAGGTCCTTGCCAGTATTTATCATCATTAGACTTCTTAATTAGTGCATATTTGGAGCATGTGTTGTGTATATTTTTAATGAGAAGTAATGATTTTAATGAACATCTTTAAAGAGAACAGTCTATAATTTGTTGTTAGGATTATTTCATTGTTTTGACGTTGCTTTCACCTTACTCACCCTCACCACCACCCTCTTCCTTTTATCCGGAATTGAGCACCAGACTGAACTGCATAGAATCATTTGTCCTATAGTGCCAGTTTGAATTATGAGTTTTAAAACAGTTGTCTAGAGACTTCCCTGGTGATCCAGTGGATTAAGACTCTGGGCTTCCACTGCAGGGGGCACAGGTTTGATCCCTGGTTGGGGAACTAGATTCTGCATGCCCTGTGGAGAGGCAAAAAAATCTAATTCAAATTTAACTCAATGGATATGTTCCTAAAATATTAACAATGTTATTTTTAAAAAAACCAGTTGTCTAAAAGTGTCCGTTTCACTTGAGTCTGTCAAGGACATATTTGTGGTCTATTATTTTGACATTAATTAAATCTGCAGACTATTTGAAAAACCTGATCTTTCTTCTTCTTCTTCTTCTTCTAGAATGTAAAAAAATCATCTAAGAGCCCAGAACCCAGGCAGTTTACTCCTGAGAAATTCTTTGGAATTTTTAATAAATCCATCGATGCCTTCAAGGACTTGGAGATAGTGGCTTCTAAAATGAGTGAATGTGTAATTTCCTCAACATCAAGTCCTGAAAAAGGTAAGACATACAAGCATTCCTAATATAAATGTAAGAAGCAAGACTGAATCATATGTGTAGGTAAGAATCTACCTCTGACTCAAATATATATGTAGCTAGAACAAGACGTGTGTGTGTATGTCTAATATAAAAGCAAATATCAGTGGCATGAAAAAAAAAACAATACAGTTATATACTTGTTGGTGTTCAAGCCCAAACAACACTTAACCATCTTCAAAGTACAGAATTGCACATGAGGAAATGATGTATGAGATAGTCACTCATTTTCACCTGATATTTATTAGTAATATACAATTATATTCTTCTTCACTTTCAGTCTTCTTAATGTCCCCTTCTCAAATCTTTTCCCTAGGGGTCTAACTCTGAGGTATGAATTCTCATCTTCACCACTTAACCCTGTATTGAAACTTCCTCCCCACTATCATCCTTATGGATATGAAATTTTAATTTAATTACTTATTTTGAAAAAGTGACCAATTTCCAGCTATTTGCATTATTTACATTTATTAGCATGTGTAGGCAGTGAATCTTTGTTCTGTAAGGTGACTTTGGTGAATTTCTTAATAAAAATAGAATAGCAGGACCCAGTATAAAATAAATAGTATCTGAATAATCAAGATTTGGGAAGCAGGCCTGGAAAAGTACTCTAATATTGCACTTCACCTTTTGAGGAGTCTTTAATTTATGTAAATCGCCATGCAACACTGACGCATTATTGCTTTCTATTTAGATTCCAGAGTCAGTGTCACAAAACCATTTATGTTACCCCCTGTTGCAGCCAGCTCCCTTAGGAATGACAGCAGTAGCAGTAATAGTAAGTACATATATCTGACTTAATGCATGCATGGCTCCAATTAGCTTCTGTTAGGAGTATTGCATGAGCTTTAAAGGAAATTTCTACAGTCATTACTATTAATTCTGTTCTCTTACTATTCTTCCTGTTATGATTTTCCTGAGAATTAAATAATTAGGTTTGCACAATTGGATTTCCCTAAAGCTGGAGATAATGTTTAATTGGGGTAATAAATTTTCTGCTAAGATAGTTTTCAATAAGGCATGAAATTACTTTTAGATGATTTAAGCTTTTTTCATTGTTGACTTGAAATATATTTTGCATGGAATTTGCTTGACAAAAAATGGAATTTTAAAATGGAAAATACAGGTGCTGGCTGTGTAAAATTCCAAGGATATCTTCTGTTTTGTTGTATATAACACTATTTATTACTGTATGTTTAGAAATTTGATGTTTTTTTAAATTTTACTATAAAATTATATGTTGGGGGACAATATGCTTCTTTCTCTGAAATTTCTATCCTTGTTCGAGAAGAACAATCCAGTTTCCTGGAAGTCAAATGTCCTTTTTTCTTTCAAATGTAATCCCATGGACAGAGGAGCCTGGAGAGCTACAGTCCATGGGGTCGCAAGAGTCGGGCACAGCTGACAGACTAAACTTACCTACCTACGCAAAAGTCACTATAAGGGTCATGGATTTACTAAATATTCTGACTCTCTAGTCTCATGGATGCTGTAGGAGGAAAAAATTCATCCTGTGATCTTAGCTGACAAGATCATCTCTTAAAAGTTAGTAATGGGACACTCTCGTATATTCAAGAGCATCAAAGACCTATCTGTAAAAAAGAGTAATCAATTTAATACAAATCCACAATAGCAATGCTTCAATTCAGAAATTAAAAGGAAAACCTCTAAAATCAATCTGTTTTGGACATTTGCCACCAAAGTGAAGTCACTCAGGCGTGTCCGACTCTTTGCAACCCCGTGGACTATAGCCTACCAGGCGCACCTCCCTCCATGGGATTCTCCAGGCAAGAGTACTGGAGTGGGTTGCCATTTCCTTCTCCAGGGGATCTTCCTGACCAAGGGATCGAACCCCGGTCTCCCGTATTGCGGGCAGACGCTCTAACCTCTGCGCCACCTGACCTGACTTGTGATGAGGCTATTTGTAATCTTTACCCTCTAAAAGTGGGTATGTCTTTCACTAAGGCATGCCTTTCACTAAGAAATATTGATGTGTTTGACTATAGGGTGCTACTCATACCTCATTGAGGATATTATATAATATATAATATTTATAGGACAGAAATATCTAAGATCTAAAATTCTGAATACCCACTGGATTTGAAAAATTTGAAGATACTATATATGTTAAGGTCTTTCTTACTAAGAATTTTATTAATCTTTTCAAAGAAGCAGTTTTTGGCTTTTAAAATTCTGTTAGTACTTCATTGATTTATAATCTTACCTTTCATAATTTCCCTACATCTGCCTTGGGTTTATTTGTTTAACTTTTTCTAACTTCTTAAGTTCTCAAGGTAGAAAAATTAGATCATTGGCTCTAAACCATTGTTCTAAAATAAGCACTTTAAGGTATAAATGTCCTTATAAGCAGCTTTAGGTGAATTCCACATATTTTGATATATTGTGTTCCTATTATCATTTCTTTAAAAATAATTTTCCTTATGATTTCTTTTGTTCATGGGAATATAAAAGTGGGTTGTTTGTTATCTAAAACTATGTGATTTTTCTACATATCTTATTAATGGTTTCTAAATTAACTCCATTATTGTCAGAGAACATACAGTGTAGTCTTGTGAAATTTATTGAGACATTTTGTGAATATTAAAGTTTCAGGTATAGCATCCTGAAATTTGATACAAGTGGTTGATAAAGTTCAGATCTTCTGTCCTTAGTACATTTTTTGTCAAATTTGTAATTGTTTACTGAGAGGAGAGCATTAAAAATCTTTCCTTTTGATTGTGGATTTTGTTATTTCTTGTTTTGGTATGGTTTTTGCTTCACCTACTTAGCAGCTCTATTACTAAGTACTTATCTATTTTATTATTGTTATATCTTTCCTGATTACTTGACTTTTACATCTTACTGAAATATTCCTTATTAACTGCTAGAGCTCTTATCTTGAAGCATATTTTGTTTGACATTGGTAGAGCCAGCCTTTCTTATATTTACTGTTTTCATATATACTGTTTTTCTTCTTGTCTTTATTTTGAAAGTGTATCTCTGATAGGATGCAGTTGGGCCCTGCTATTTTATCTAGTCCCTTATTTTCATTAATTAGGCTGTTTCATCCATTTTGTATTTAATACAGTTATCAGTATATTTAAAGATGTCACTCCATTGTCTTCCTGCTTCTATTGTTTCTGACAAAAAGGCAGCCAGCATTTATATGATGTTTTCCCTTATATGTACTGAGTCATTTTCCCCCTCTGCCGTTCAAAATTTACTTCTGTTTTAGGAGGTTAAATAAGATGCGTTTAGGAGTGGTTTTCTTGTTTGTCAAGCTTCTTGGATATGTAAGTTTAAGAATCACACATACGTACAATCACACACATAATCCACATATATTATTGATGAAATCAGTCTCACAGATCATGGACGTTTTGTTCATTTTTTTCCAACCTCCCTTTAATCTTCAAGATGAATGATTTCAACCTATTTTCAAGTTCCCTGACTTTTCTGTCATCTG
Organism: Ovis canadensis; assembly: GCF_042477335.2. Lineage (NCBI taxonomy): Eukaryota > Metazoa > Chordata > Mammalia > Artiodactyla > Bovidae > Ovis > Ovis canadensis. Next base: position 130,494,049 of record NC_091247.1, on the reverse strand, counting down.
CTAAATTTTTTCTTCCAGTAAGTTTTCCTTTTTCCATTAATTTTTTTTATTAAGACTTTATTTTTAGAGCAGTTTAAGGTTTACAGCAAAATTGAGGGGCATAGACAGAGGTTTTCTGCATACTCCCTGCCGTACATGCATAGCCTCTCTCATTATCAGCATCCCCCACTAGAGTGGTGCATTTGTTCAGTGGAGGAATCTTCATGGACACCTCATATTACCCAAAGTCCACAGTTTACATAGGGCTCACTCTTGGTGCTATCCATTCTATGGGTTTGAATCCAGTGCATTTTTTTCATTTCTAAATTTGTGCTTTGTGTTCTAGAATCTTCATTTGATTCTTTTTATATTTTATATTTTTCTGCTGAGATTTTCCATCTGCATATTCATTTGACAATATTTTCTATTTTGGCTCTTGGATATAGTTACAATAGCTTCTCTAAAGTACTTGTTTTCAAATTTCAATATGTAGGCCATCCCAGCATGGTTTCTATTAACAGATTTTTTTTTTTCTTCCTGATTGTGGGTCACATCTTCCTTTAGATGGCTAGTAATTTTTGACCATATGCTGGATATTATCGGTATTACATTGAATATCTGGATTTTGTAGCATTCCTTCAGTGACTGTTTTGTTCTGATAGGCAGTTAGTTCAGTTCTTTTAAGCTTTCTTAGAGGGTGGAGGGAGAGTAGCGTTATTTCTAAGGCATGAGGTCACTGAGCTATTTCTTGAATGCCTAGAAAATCTCTCCATTCTTGCTTGTCAGAACTTCTTTGTCTCTGAATTGACTGCTAGGGTCTTTGTTTAAGTCATAGCTTCTCAGACACTGTTTATTGCCAGCTTTTGTGAAGTTTCTCACTGTGCATGTACAGCTTATTATTCAACCAATGATTGAGTCTCCTCCAGACACTTATAGCCCTTTTTTCTACACAGTTCCTCTCCCCCAAATAACCCTGCCTTACAAACCTCACAAACAGCCCTGCCTCCAGCCAAGGCAGCAGCCCTAAGCTTCATTCTCTGATTTCCTATCGCAGTGAGACTACTAAGTCAATAGTTGTCACCCAGCCAGCAAATCGGGACAGTTGTGGGGCTTATCTCTTGCATTTTCCCTCTCCCAGGGATTACACTCTCACATTGCCTTTCGGCCAAGGTCTGAAAGTAGTTGCCTAGTATAATTTGTTTAGTATGATAAGTACTTAGGTTGGGAAGGTTAAATTGCTATCATCAGGGTTGAATGCAAAATCTTTTCTACTTACAAGAGAACTGAATATAAACACCTGTTCGGTCCTATACCTTTGAGACTTTTGGTAGTTTCAAATGGCAATGTGAATGACCAGACTTGTGTTTTGTTTCCCTTTTTCTCCCTTTCTTCTTTTTTTTGTAAAAAAAAAAAAAGTGGCTCTTGCATGATCAGCAGCTTTTGGCCAGGTGTTCTCACTCATGAAAATGGCACTTAGATGCCCATGGATAGGACTAGGTATTATGGAGTGTACAGTCTCATAAGAGAAGCAGACACAAATAAAAATATTCATATTTTGTTATTTATAGTATATTTAACAGAAGTATGTAAATGTCTTTAGTTGTAACATAAGGAAAGTAAGGCGTTTTGGGGAGTACGGTCAGGGAAATTTGAAGAAACCATGCTGTTTTCAGGGATAAGACCCCAAATGTTGAGGACCATGGCATATGACGGAGCAGCCCAGAGATGTAAGTGCCCTCTCTGTAGCTTATAAGGGAGAATCATGGGTAAGGTAACAGTGTAAAAGTTATCCAAAGGGAGTTGTGCTTTCAAAGTAATGGTAATATTCTTTGTACCAAGCTAAAGTGTGTTTTAAAAATGTTTAAGTTTGCGATCCTTACAGACAGTATATTTAAATGATAGAGAGAAGATCCTTACTTTGACATTACCTTACACATCTTCTAGAAAGACCACTGCCCAGCTCTAGCCCTTGCTTGGCTAGCTGTGTGATCTTGGGCAAGTGTTTTAATTGCTCTGGACTCCTCAATCAAATGGAGGTTGATAATCTTTCCAAGTTTTCTACGAGTTTTAAATGAGTTAGCGCATGTGTACTTAGCACCATGCCTGATGTATAGTACATGTTCATCAAGAATTATTAGAACAATTAGAAGAGCTAGGCTGGGTCAGTAAGTGGTGAGCCTGTGGTGAGCTCTGAATCAAGGGAGAGTACTGAGTTGCATGTTTTCTAAGGACCGAGAAGAGAGACTTATTCCTGGGCATGGTGCCCATAAGCAGACTCACTCTACAAAGAAATTCAGCAGAACTGTAGCACAGGTTTTTGTGGTCTGTGTTTGTACAGATGTCTGGCATTATTAGTCAAACCACACAAGTCAGTTCCCACCGATTTTGAACACCGGACAGTTTTCATAATAATGAGAACAGCTAATAAGAACTCAGGAATTCAGGATTACTCAAATCCTGTCCAGATGAGCTTCCCCACCCCCATAAACTTAGAGGCATTTTTATATAAAAGCAACACTTTGGACCCAATAGCCTTCATTTATGCTTCCCAGGTGGCACTAGTGGAAAAGAATGCCCCTTGCAATGCAGGAGACAGACAGTTTCGATCCCTGGGTTGGGAAAGTCCCCCTGGAGTAGGAAATGGCAGCCCACTCCAGTATTCTTGCCTGGAGAATTCCATGGACAGAGGAGCCTGGTGGGCTACAGTCCACGAGGTCGCAAGGGTCAGACACAATTGAAGTTGCTTAGCACACGTGCACACCCTTCATTTGGCTCTTGAGGCACATAATTCAGTTCTCATTGACCCCTGATGGATAGCAGCTGTAGCAAGTATTGGGACTCATGCCTTGGAGGTGTAAGCAAAGCCTTTTCTAATAAAGTAGATTTTCTCTCCTGGAAGAGGGATGGCAGGATCACTGAAGAGAACCCAAGGCCTGGCTGTGAAGCCATTTACATTGAGAGAAGAAATGAGGAAGTGACACGTGTAGGTGAAGTCAGCTCCTGTGGATCTGACCACCTCCTATCTCCTTTTCCGTCTCATACAGGAGGATGGGTGCTAGGTGTGAGTCAAATTCCAGAACTTTATTCAAGGCCAGAGTCCTAGGGGTAGGACTTTGGTTAACAAGTCACAGTGTTCTGGGAGAGAGGTGTACTCCCTTTAGTCTCTCCTCCAGCTTGGCTTTGTTTGCAGCACCTCCCCTGGGGGCTGTCCTAGCTGAGGAAGATTTAGAGTGGGGAATCCCAGAGCACCTCACTCTGTATTAAGTTCCTTCGGCTTACTGCTGGTGGGTGTGGTCTTTCCTCTGGTCTGAGTAATAACAATTCAAGATTTGGCCTTTGGATAGAACAGGAAGAGCAGATGTCTAGCTGCCTTGACTCTGGGGCATCTGGCTGCTCAAGCATAGGTAACGGAGTTCTCCGTAGCACCATCCCCACTAGTTTTCCACTGGAGTCTGGGGACAAAATATTCATAGCTTCCTTTGTTCTCTATGTCTGGATGTGTCACTTGGCCAAATCATGATCACATGCCAGCAATCAAAATAGACAGTGTGGGCCATAGTAGGTTGCCATCAATGGGAATTCGAACATGTCACTGGAATACAAACGCAAATACCCAAATTATTATTTACCGATAGTGATATAAACATTTCTAAAATGGTCAGAATTGCCTGTAACTCCAAACACATTTCCTCATAGAAATCACTTTTATAAATAGTAGCAAAATCCCAGACAAGCACATGTAATCTTATATAACCCTTAAAATGGTTGTATTATTGTAATAATAGTGTTACTTCAATTATGCCAAATCCCATTTTATAACTCAGGCTTATTTTGGTGATAGAGTTCATGTTGAGCTTTAAGATGCCTAAGACATATTTCCCATGGGGTTGGCCAAAATATCTGTCAGTCTGGTCTTAGGAAGTGATTCAGAGTTACATGAATGGAAGAGTCCACTTCTTCACTCAATCTGCTTTCAGTATAAGGGGCACCGTGACTCACTATGTTTCCTCTATGCTGCCCAAACACACACCCAAACTTTCTATTATGAGAACCTCTTTGGAAACCTAAGAATCATAGAATTAATGAGTTTCCTGTTCAAGTTTACAAATGGTAGGGAAATGGGCAATTCCTATTCTTACTACAGTAGACAAGATTTGTTTCTTGCCTCTCGGGTTAAGTCTGTGAGTTAACTTTTCCCTCTTAAATGCTGATACACATACAGTGGTTTGATTCTTTTAGATCATGTACTTTAGGTATTTAATATTAAATAGGTGACTATAGGCTGACACAGTAACCCAAGTATCATTGCAAAATGTCATAGCCCAAATCAGTCACTTTTACTTAATTGGCTTACATTTTGATCATATGATGGCTGAAAGTATATAATTTATAAATGTATTACATCTTCCAAAGAAAACTGAAAGCTTAACTCTTACAAGTTGACACACACATGTCCATGTTCTCAAACAAGGAAGTTGTTTCTTGTAAGGAGACAGAGAGGAAGAATCTGTCAAAATGTTAAGTTTTGTGGTGGGAGCAAGAGTCCCTTAGAGGAGTTTTGTTGTTTAATTCCTGAATCATTCTGCTTCTCAAGGAAGATCAAAGCAGGATGCAGGGAGGTGTCCCAGGTTGATTTCCTGTGCAGGCTCTCTCTCTCACTTAGTTATATGGGGAGACACTGGTGTTCCCAGCCATTCTCCCCTGTTGAGTCACCTCTGGCTTTCTAACATAGAAAGCCTGAAAAACTGAACCCTTTAGTCCATATCACAATGCAAAGCACTGCTCGGTATCCAGCAAATGCCAACTGACGATGCAATGAAGAGACACCCCAATTCTAAGCTTGAGGTCCCTGAAAATACCCTAAGCATAATGTGCAGGTATTAACTTAAAATTTGAGGCAGGCCAGACATAGCTTGATGCATCGAGACCTTGACTGGGATGCAGAATGTCATCTTTAACCTTTCTTGGCAAGAGGTGATGTGTAAAAAAGTGAAAAGATATTAGAAGATAAAGGCATAGAAGATGGATTTGCTTGATTAGACAAATCATTTTCAGGCAGATGTTATCTGCATTCCATATGGGTCCACATTAACCAAGTCAGACAGCGTTCTATCTGTGGGGTTTCTTTTTCACCTTATATCTTTCAGAAACGACATGAACTTGTATTGAAAGTGGAAAAATCAGTATGTTAAATACTTTAAACAGATGATAGGTCCAGAGTATATTTCGGAAACAGTTGGGAACAACCACAGCATTAAGAGCAAAACCTCTGGCATGGGTATGGGTATGTGGTGTTCACCACTGTGCTGTTTAAATTACAGGGAAGGCCTCAAATTCCATTGAAGATTCCAGCCTACAATGGGCAGCCGTAGCATTGCCAGCATTCTTTTCTCTTGTGATCGGGTTTGCTTTTGGGGCATTATACTGGAAGGTAAGTGCTGTTATTCCCCCTTTAGTCAAAAACTTTACATGTTTATTTGCTCATACTACATTACATAAATGATTAACAAACTGCCCTTTTCTAAGAAAGGATCCTACCAAGAAAACAATAAGACAGGCTATGTCTTAACTTACAGCCTCCACAGAATATAAACCTTAGAAAGGTTCCCCCGTCCCTCCTTAGTTTTGAAGACCACTCCTCTAACTGAGAATGCATACTTAAGAAAATGAAAACTGGTTTATTAGTCTGAACTAAATATAAAAGGGAGTAAATATATGATGTGCTTAAAATTAGCTAGAAATGCCATTTGTATGATGTGCTATTTTGGATTTCTACTCTTACGTTCTCTTCTCATTGAAACCTGTCTGAAATTTTTAAATGTGCTAAATGATTGCAAGTCAGCTTTTTGAAATGTCTTTTTGATTTGATTACTATTTAAGTCTTTCAGTTTCTTTACTACTCTTTCATCTCCAACATCCTAAAACTTTTGAGTGATAATACCATGCATTTTTCATAATTTCTTACTGCAAAAGTATTTTCATAGGCTGCCTGTGGATGAAAACATAAAAGTGGAGACTATTTACCTCTTAAATAGGACATGATAATTTTACAATACATATCATTGTTCTTTTCCCAGAAGAAACAACCAAATCTTACAAGGACAGTTGAAAACAGACAGATTAATGAAGAGGATAATGAAATAAGGTATTTCATGTGACTAAATATGTTCATCGGTAAGGTTGACCTCGCCACTTTGCATGCCATGCCTGTGCTCAAAACATCTTTTAAGAAGTGTTTCACCCTCATGATGGCAGCTCCTAACCAATGTCTTCCAACTTTTAGCTCCATTTCTGATCTCCCATTGTCTCTTCAGTCCCACATCTCCACTTACCTGTGAAATACCTTCACAGAATTGGCTTCCTGACCCTTCTTAGGGTATGCTCTCTCTTTTTCTATAAGCAGCAGAATCTTGCTCATTGTGTTCCTGGTCATGGAGCTCGGGAGGCACGTTTACCCTCCTCTTTTACATACTGTAACTGAGACATGCCTAGCTCCTTCTTTAGTGGCAATCATTATTTTCATCTTGTCTGAGTTGCTGCCACAGAACCTTCCTTGGCCCTTCTAACTTCCACCTTTGTCTCCTTCTGTAAACCCCATTCTTGACATCACTTCCTAGTCAAGATATTTTCAGTGCTTTTCTCTCTCACACTTCATCTATTAGACCTCACGCTGGCTTTTGGAGCCTTTAACTTATCTCAACTTACTCAGTATTTTTTAAAGTCAGATACAAAATTTAAGATACCTTCCACTTATGATGGGATTCCCTGGTAGCTCAGATGGTAAAGTGTCTGCCTGCAATGTGGGAGACCCAGGTTCGATCCCCGGGTCGGAAAGATCCCCTGGAGAAGGAAATGGCAACGCACTCCAGTACTCTTGCCTAGAAAATCCCATGGATGGAGGAGCCTGGTGGGCTACAGTCCATGGGGTCACAAAGAGTCGGACACGACTGAGTGACTTCACTCACTCCACTTATGATACTTGACTTCTGATCACTATTTTACCACATACTGCTCAGGACCAATACTTTGACTTTACATTCAGGTTTTTCCATTTGGCATGTTATTTTCTCTTATATCATGTTGTATGTGTACACATTCACATATTAAGCACATACAAGCATTTTCTGTATATGTATCATATGCGTAGAGAATTTTTTAACTATTTGAGGAGACTGTGTTGAAGTCCTCCCTGTAGTAATGTTACAAAAGTAAACTTCCCACCCAATTTTGCAAGCTTTTTGCTCCTGTATTTATAGAAAAATAAAAACTGCCCTTTACAATGCCCAGATAATGGTATACTTCAGAATCTGTCTTAAAGCAAATAAGCATGTTTCTTGGTTTTCAGTATGTTGCAAGAGAAAGAGAGAGAGTTTCAAGAAGTGTAACTGTGGCTTCTATCAACACTGTTACTTTCGTACATTGGTAAGTTTTCAGAATTCAAGCTAAAAGATATAACAGGAACCACACAGCATCCTAGATGCCAGAATTTATTGTCTTCTATCAAGCTGATATCAGTATGTCAGCTGAAACTGTTACATTGAGTTGTGCATTCTCAAATTTTGAAAGGCAAGCAGTGTTATTCCAGATTAGTGGATTCATCTTGTAGACGAATTATACAGAACATTAACAGTTGAGTGATTCCTTTCTTTTTTTTTTTTTTTTTTGCTACACCATACGGCTTGTGGGATATTAGGTCGCTAACCAGAGGTTGAACCCACATCCTCAGCAGTGAAGGTGCAGAGTCCTAACCACTGGACTGCCAGGGAATTCCTGAGTGCTTCTTATTTTTGAGGCCAAAAATAAACGAGAGATAGAGCAAAGTAGGATTAAAATAAAATAGAAGAAGAATAAATAAAACCAATTTCAATTAGGTGTGATTACTATAACATGATAGGAAAAGTATCTCATTTGTTAAATGCTCAATCAAGTGAAAACCAAAAACATTTCCCTGCTATTTTAAGGAAAAGGAGTAAAGGTCAAAATCCCTTATAGTTAGGAGAGGGAAAGTGTCAAGGTAAGGTGCCACCTGCCACATGACTGGTCCTCATTGTGCCTCATCACAGTCCAGAACCCCAGATGCACTGAATACAAGCCAGGGATAGATGCCTGAGGTTGGTGGTTGTGTGGGTCTGTGGAGGCCTCGGGGAGAAGGGAGACCAGGAGAACACGACCAGAGGGCGCTGTTTTTTACATCTCCTCTCCCTTCTCCTGTCTTAGCTTCCAAAAAAGTTGCAGATGTGGTGCAGGCAGCACCCTGAACGGCACTAACCTGACCCAGCATCATGCATGCTCTTTCCCATTTAACTGCCGCCAACTGGCTATTAATTCTGTTCTGCCCATGAACTCTGATGTATTCCAGTGGGGTATGAGTGTTCTTTCATTTTTCTAAACCTTCCTTTCTTCCCCGGCACCCCCTCGTGGTTGGAGGATCATTTATCTGCCCAGATTTTTACAGACACGGTCTCTGGAGAGCTTCGCCCTTTTCTTTCATGTCATTGTCCTTCCAGCTCGCCCTTCTGTCCCAGATTCAGAGATTTCTCTCTACAGTGAGTCTTCTGCAGGGAAACTGGGTCACAGAGTCTCTTGTCTCCTCCAGGAACTCGCTTTTGATCAAAACGCCACTTTTTAGCAACCCAAAATAACTTCATATAATAATAGTAATTATGTCACATATGCCTCTCACACTTTAACCCTGCCATTACGCAGACTTCATTTTTACCTTGAATCATGCCCTTGATCACCATGTCTGGGGCATGAATAGCACCCTCTCTTTTTTCTCCTCCCATCCTAGCTCTCTCTAGACTCATGTTTCCTATCAAATACTGTAAAGGAACACTTGATTTTCTTTATTTTCAGGCACAGTATTCCCTAAGCTGAAATCATTGTTATTTCTAAAAACTTAACTTTTCTGCCCTTGAATCCCAGTACAAACCTACTGCTTCTTCCCTATCTGCCGTTTCAGTTCCCTTAAGCCAGACATCCTCCAAGCACACGTTAAGTGGTTAATTGAACCTTCAAGGTTCAAGTAGTGTCCTCTGTGGTTTGCTTTTGGATGGCCTGTCCTCTGTGGTTTGCTTTTGGATGGCCTCACTGGGGTCCTGTTTTGGCACGCAGGTCATGTGGTGTTTAACTGTGGTACTTATCCTGTGACATGTGGAGAATGGATTTTGATGGAAAAGCCCAGGGAACTGACCTAAGAGGGGAAAAAAAAAAAAAAAAGATGGCATTTTAAATGCTGTAGTCAAGCAACTAACACATGTCTACCAGTCAGGGGGCATACAAGGACAGGAACCAAGGCTGTCTGGTTCTTGCTGTATCTCCGCACGAGCACCTCACTTGTTGCCTAAGCATTGTAGGTGTTCAGTAAATGTCTATTGAATGAGTGACTGAGGCAATAAACAAACCCTAAATGAAAAGTTTACTAAGTGGTAAGGAATATAGTTCTTATGAAATGACCTTTTTTTTTTTTTAATGTTTTGGTGATGATTTTTTTTTTTTTTTACTTTATTTTACTTTACAATACTGTATTGGTTTTGCCATACACTGACATGAATCCACCACGGGTGTACATGCGTTCCCAAACATGAATCCCCCTCTCACCTCCCTCCCCATAACATCTCTCTGGGTCATCCCCGTGCATCAGCCCCAAGCATGCTGTATCCTGCATCAGACATAGACTGGCAATTCATTTCTTACATGATAGTATACATGTTTCAATGCCATTCTCCCAAATCATCCCACCCTCTCCCTCTCCCTCTGAGTCCAAAAGTCCGCTCTACACATCTGTTTCTCTTTTGCTGTCTTGCATACAGGGTCATCATTGCCATCTTTCTAAATTCCATATATATGTGTTAGTATACTGTATTGGTGTTTTTCTTTCTGGCTTACTTCACTCTGTATAATCGGCTCCAGTTTCATCCACCTCATTAGAACTGATTCAAATGTATTCTTTTTAACGGCTGAGTAATACTCCAGTGTGTATATGTACCACAGCTTTCTTATCCATTCATCTGCTGATGGACATCTAGGTTGTTTCCATGTCCTGGCTATTATAAACAGTGCTGCGATGAACACTGGGGTACATGTATCTCTTTCAATTCTGGTTTCCTCGGTGTGTATGCCCAGAAATGGGATTGCTGGGTCATAAGGCATTTTCTATTTGCAATTTTTTTTTAATTTTTTTTTTAAGTTTTTTATTTTTTAAATTTTAAAATCTTTAATTCTTACATGCATTCCCAAACATGAACCCCTCTCCCACCTCCCTCCCCATAACATCTTTCTGGGTCATCCCCATGCACCAGCCCCAAGCATGCTGCATCCTGCGTCAGACATAGACTGGCGATTCAATTCACATGATAGTATACATGTTAGAATGTCATTCTCCCAAATCATCCCACCCTCTCCCTCTCCCTCTGAGTCCAAAAGTCCGTTATACACATCTGTGTCTCTTTCCCTGTCTTGCATACAGGGTCGTCATTGCCATCTTCCTAAATTCCATATATATGTGTTAGTATACTGTATTGGTGTTTTTCTTTCTGGCTTACTTCACTCTGTATAATCGGCTCCAGTTTCATCCATCTCATCAGAACTGATTCAAATGAATTCTTTTTAACAGCTGAGTAATACTCCATTGTGTATATGTACCACAGCTTTCTTATCCATTCATCTGCTGATGGACATCTAGGTTGTTTCCATGTCCTGGCTATTATAAACAGTGCTGCGATGAACATTGGGGTACATGTGTCTCTTTCAATTATGGTTTCCTCGGTGTGTATGCCCAGAAGTGGGATTGCTGGGTCATAAGGTAGTTCTATTTGCAATTTTTTAAGGAATCTCCACACTGTTCTCCATAGTGGCTGTACTAGTTTGCATTCCCACCAACAGTGTAGGAGGGTTCCCTTTTCTCCATACCCTCTCCAGCATTTATTGCTTGCAGACTTTTGGATTGCAGACATTCTGACTGGTGTGAAGTGGTACCTCATTGTGGTTTTGATTGACCTTTTCAAAAAGGTTTTTTGTTTTACAAGACGAGTATATTTTAGAGATCTGCTGTACAACATAATGTTTAGAGTTTTAAAAAAAGCTATATTGTGTATTTAAAAAGGTGTTCAGAGGGTGGATTTTGTGTTCTGTTCTTACTGCAATAAAGTAAGATGAACAATCTTTTAAAAAGTGCAGTAAGGTTTATTTTATCTCTTATGTGTATGTTTAAGTTGCTGATTTTGGTCAGGACAGCAAAGTGTATACAGCAAGAAGAAAGGTCATATAGAGAACGGCTAACTTATTTTCTTAGAATCTGAAATATTACTCATATAATTAAATAAATGAAAATGAAGCAGGTTAAAGAAGCCCCAGATTGTTTAGAAATAAACTCATCACATAATAATTGAGGAGTTGGTGCGAAATAGATGACCTTACTCATCATCATCTTGGCAAAGCTCTCTCAAGGCTCAGGTCAGAAACCATCCCCGCTGAAAAGCTGACTTTCCAAATGAAAGTAATCTCTATGATTTCCCAGGTGGCTCAGTGGTAAAGAAATCCACCTGCCAATGTAGTAGACACAGGAGTTGCAGGTTCAATCCCGGGGTCAGGAAGATCCTCTGGAGGAGGAAATGACAGCGTACTCCAGTATTCTTGCCTGGCAAATTTCATGGACTAAGAAGCCTGGCAGGCAACAGTCCTTGGGGTTGCAAAAAGTGGGACCTGACTGAGCATGCACACACAATTATATTTCATATTACATTTCATACCATACTAATAAATTAGGAAAGCATCACTTTTACTTACATACACTTTTTGTGTCCTCTTATAAACCATAAGCTCTGAGGACAGGACTCATTTCTGAATTTCTTTATGGAATCCCACTGAACTATATAGTTTATACTTTGCACATATAAGTGATGATAACTGTATCTGTTGAATAAATGGAGATGAATGACTACATCAAAGAATTGCAATAATGTGAGAATAAATTTTATGTAGTAAAAATAGATGTGTGTAGGTAGAAGTAAATAATTCAAATGTTGAGGGAAAGATAGCAGCTCATTATCATGAATCTGCAAACCCCAAAGTCAAAATGTGAATGTACCATTTGTGACCATTTATTGAGAAAACTTTGTTCTCTGTAGCAATAGAGGTTAAAACCTGCAAAGAAATTTGAATATAATTTGGGGAAAGGGATGTGGTGGAGGGAGAATAGGCTGTGGCATGGTAGGAGAGGAAGTCTTCCAAGAAATAAGAATAACCATAGTAAAAAGTATCAAAATAGAAATGAAATGTGAAGTTGTAATTATATATTTTAAAAATTGGATATAGTTTGTATTATACACATTTTCTTGGTTAACAAAAGAAGGGAAAATATAAGGAATGACTTAGGTTTGAGGCAAAAATTTCTCCCTGAACTAAAACAAATTAAACCAGGACAAATATTGGAACGCTAGAATTGAAAACATATGGAATAGTTAGATTTCCAACCTATAACTGGAAAATGAGGAGGAGGGTTTGATATTTTAAATACAGGGAAGGGAAGTAGATAATGAACCAGAAACAAAAAGAAATTGCCTCTAGGAGAAAATATACTAAAGCTGTGATTATTTGACATCAAATGTGAAATTATCTCTGAAAAGTTAAAAATTTATTTAGTCAACTAGCTGATGACAAGTATTCGTATGTGACATCCCAGAATTTTTCATTTATTAGGTTGCCTGTACCACAGTTCAGGAGAGAAAAATAGAGTAGATCATAGAACATATTCCTCTTCATTCTAACCACAAATATGATACCAACAAGCTCTAGTATAGCAAAACTTACTATAACCTAGTTCAGTCCTCAGATTGCTTATGGCCTACAGAAGGAGATAAGACATATGTATAAATACTCTATTTTTTAAAACACCAAAGGAGGTGTTGGTTAAAAATCAATAGAAGGAGCTGACAGAGAAATGCAGTAAAGAATCAAAGGCTAAACCATTGCATATGGTTGTCAAGGATGTACCCTAACATAACTATAGATAATGAGTGGTATGGACAGCATCCCTTAGAATCGCTCCACCCACATACAGTTGTATTAGAACTGACTCATTGGAAAAGACCCTGATGCTGGGAAAGATGGAAGGCAGGAGGAGAAGGGGACGACAGAGAATGAGATGGTTGGATGGCATCACTGCCTCGATGGACATGAGCAAGCTCCTGGAGTTGGACAGGGAAGCCTGGTGTGGTGCAGCCCATCAGGTTGCAAAGAGTCAGACATGACTAAGCGACTGAACTGAACTGAAACGATTGTCTTATTTAACAGGGGAGAGAAAGCACTAGGAGAAAAGCTTCATTGTGTAGGTGATGGAGGTGGCATTTTATTGAGCTAGGTCTTAAATGATTGGTAAAATTTTACTGGCAGTAGGGAAGGTGCTGCAAATGGCATAAGCTAAATCAGAAGACCAAGAGTTTATACAGCTGGAGGTCACACATAGAGGGTTTAAATGCCAAGAAAGGATGGACATCAGTGTGAAAGAGGGTCTGAATTCCAATATACAGGGCTTACACACTATTGAGTCACGTAAGGAGTTGTTGGAGGGTTTAGAAAAAATGTGAGTAATACAATCAAACCAGAGGTTTAGGAAAGTAATCAGATGTTGATGTGGCCAGATGGATGGGAGTGGTGAACTAGAGTCAGGAAGTCCACTGAGGAGTGCATTTTCAAAACAGATATGAGAGGATGACAACCTGAGCTAGGCTCACAGCCATGGAAATAGGAAAGAGTAGGCCATTTTGGAGACACAGCAGTAAAAGAATGAAGTCCTAGTTCCTGATGGGATGTAAGGCTTGATATTACAGCACTCAGGGATGCATGTGCTCAGTAGAGTCTGATTCTTTGCAGCCCTGTGGACTGTAGTCTGCCAGGCCCCTCTGCCCATGAAATTTTCCAGGCAAGAATACTGGAGTAGAGTGCCATTTCCTTCTTCAGAGGATCTTCCTGACCCAGTAATCAAACCCACATCTCCTGCATTGGCACGTGGATTTCTGATGATTTAGAGCCTATAAGATCAACCAGATGTCAGCGCCATTAGAAAAAAATGGGAGGAGGAGATGTTAGTAATTATTAACCAGTGACCAAATATGTTGCACTGGAACTTCAGTGAACAGTCAGGGATGGAAATAGTAGATTTGGGATTGGGAAGTCATCTACAAAGAATTTTAATTGAGACCTTAGGGGAAGGACTGCATAATCATGGCAAAAGCCCAGTTTGATTGGGGTGAAACAGCATAAGTCTGTAGACACTCAGATAGTAGACTTATCCCAGCATAGTAAGTGGAGAAAGTAATTTATAATTAGGCTGGTGGAGAGATTTATAAAAGAAACACAACTTGGAAGTTTCCAGTGGATCTGAGCTAAGACAGAAGAAGGGAGATCCTAGAATTGGAATAGGGATGAGGGCAAGTTATGTGGAGACATTTAATGTATAGGACTCAGGATTGGTTGGTTACCAAAGGGCCAGATCTGTGTCTCTTTACCACGTATTTCCTAAGAATTTCTAGAGCTTTGAAGGTTTGGTTTGGGAGCTTGCTCTCTGCTGATGCATTGTGATGCAGAGGATTAGAAGGAATTAGCCTTAGGTTCAAACCTTGAGCTGCACCCTAATAAACTGTAGGTTACTGGGTGAGTCAGTTGTTTTTGACCCCAGGTTTTTCAAATATAACTGAAAGGATAATAACGTTCACCCTGTTTATTTCATGAGGTTGTTGTAAGAATCCAGGGTATCATTATTAAAATAGTAGTTTTGTTCTATAGGAAACCAGCTGTTGGCTTTTAAATTTTTTTTTTTTTGCTAAATGATCCAAAGGCAAAGTCAGAAGACTTTCTGACTTGTTTCTCTCTTGTTTCTCTCTGCTTAAGTTTAGAATTTCAAATTCTTCATAGCTTTCAAAAAAAAATGTATTTTTTTGCCTTTTGTTAGTTCCTTCTGCTTTTCTAACCAAGCTTTATTTTTTAAACTTGGTAATTTGTATTTCTGAAATTTTCTCTTAATGTCTATTAATTTTTCCTTCAGGATTTAATTCTGCTTTCCTAAATATAATTTCCCTATTTTTCAGAGTTTGGTAGATTGTCACATAATACAGTTTTTAGTATATTATTACATTTTATATATTTATATTTTTAGTAAATTACATTTAGGGAATATACAAAATATATTACATTTAGAGATTATATACATCTAGTATATTACTGGAAAAAACACTGTACTTCTTACCACTCATACACTAATACAGTTTTTAATATAGCCTGTGTATTGATCTCAAACATTTTAAAACAAGTGACCTCTGATTCTTTGGATTGATAAATAAGGACAAAAATAGGTAAAGAGTAGGGGGCTTCTCTGGTGGCTCAGATGATAAATAATCCACCTACAAGGCAGGAGACTCAGGTTCCATCCCTGGGTCAGGAAGATCCCCTGGAGAAGGGAATGGCAACCCACTCCAGTATTCTTGCCTGGAAGATCCCATGAACAGAGGAGCCTGGTGGGCTACACTCCATGGGAGTCATCCATAGTCAGACACAACAGAATGACTAACACTGTAACTTCTCACAGGGAAGAAACTAAATGCAAAATACACATTTATTTAGGGGTTGTGACTAAAGATAAAATATAAATGCTGCCTATAATAAAAAAAAAAAAGATAAGGAAGTACAAACACTTCAGTTGAAAGTTGAAAAATCTGGGACTTCCCTGGTGGCACAGCAGATAAGAATCCACCTGCCAGTACAGTTTCAATATCTGGTCCAGGAAGATTCCATACGCTATGGAGCAACTAAGCCCGAGTGCCACAACTCCTGAGCCCACGTGCCTAGAGCCTGTGCTGCTCAACAAAAGAAATCACCGCAATGAGAAGCCCTCCCCCCTGCCATGAAGACTAGCCCCCACTCACCACAACCAGAGAAAGCACTGAAGACCCGGCACAACCAGAAATAAAGCAATTAATTAAAATAATAATAAAAAGTTGAAAAATCTGAAAGCTGAGTCCGCAGCTCAGCAGTTTAACCCCAGCACTGAAAAACTAGAACAGAGTCTGGCTTTCATGATTCAACAAGTACAATAAGCTGCTCTGAGGCCAAATGAACTTCCCCAGAGGCTTTGTCAGGATGTGGTGACAGGATTTCTTTGTTTCTTTTTTGGCTCACAGTACTGGCGATCTTGCTGCTGTTCTTTCCTTGGTTGGTAGACGTGATTGCTAGAACCTGGGTAGGCAGTCAAGACACTGGTGCTTCTCAGTGGCTGGGAGGCTGCCATTTGTGGGATCCCTGATGTATTTCATGCCATTCCACTTCTCCACTCTGACACCACCACTGTCCCTCATACCTCACTGCCTGTCTACAACCTTTTCATAGCCTTGTTAGAGAAATTCACGGCTACACAGATTGATAACTCTCATCACAGAGATGATCTGTGGTGTGCCTGGGGATATGAAAGCCACAGGGCATTCATTCATCCACTCTATGTTCAAGACATATTTATCAAATATAAGTGGGGCTTCCCTTGTGGCTCAGTGGTAAAGAATCTGCCTACCAATATAAGAGATGCCGGAGACATGGGTTCAATCCCTGGGTCTGGAAGATCCTCTGGAGGAGGAAATGGCAAGCCGCTCCAGTATTCTTGCCTGGAAAATTCCATGGACAGAGGAGCCTGGTGAGCTACATACAGTCCATGGGGTCGCCAAGAGTCGGGCATGACTGAGCACGCACAGACCACTCCAGCACTATCCAAGAGTAGAGCATTCCTGTGAAACCTTTCTTAAACCAAAATGGCTTAAAGCAAAGATGCAATCATCTTAGGACACATCTTACTAACAGGATGCACAAAATAAATTGAGGTGAAGCACAGACGCTTATAGATACAGTTCAAAGATACAGTACCTTTCTGCTGAGATTCTAAGTGTAGTTCTGGGGAAAGAACTTGGTGGGAGTGACAGTCTTACTGATGGGGGTGCACACTTACTGATAGGCTTATTGCAAAACAAACCCTGAATGCTATGTCACTTTTTGCCTTTTTTCACAGAAGCAAAAATCCTCTTGAGATTTCTATCGTGTGTTGAAAACAGGTATTAATGTAGGTCTTTTGTAAAAGCAAAGTAGTGTAAAGGGAACTTGGAAAAAGCAGGGGATAACTGTATGGATTTTGTACCAGGCACTGTAGTTGTTGGAATACAGCAGTGAAAAAGATCAACAAAGCTCCATGTCCTCAGAGGGCTTACATTCTAATGGGAAGACATACTACGTAAAAAGATCATTTCAGATTTTGTAAAATGTTACTAGAGAGATCACAGAGTGATCGCTAATAGCTAGGAAAATATTTGTCAAGTAACTTTAGGCATACATTGTAAATCTAGTACTCATTCTGTAGGCACATGAATTTAGCTGCTGAGAATGAAAAGAAGGCAAAAAGCAGATATGCTATATAACTTCTCTCTTTTCCTTTCTTCTCTAGGCGGGTAACAGTTCATGTTTGCTTCATAAATGAAGCAGCTTTAAACAAATTCCTATTCTGTCTGGAGTGACAGACCGCATCTTTATCTGTTCTTGCTACCCATGACTCTCTATGGATGATTGAGAAATTGGAACAAAGTGTTTTACTGTGAAACTGGCACTGAATTAATCATCTATAAAGAAGAACTTGTATGGAGCGGGACTCTATTTTAAGGACCTACAGGGAGTTGTGGTCTCAATTAGAACTTGCAAACTGATATTGGGAGAGAAAGCACGTGTCCCAGATTGCACATACAATTTTGCATGCCTCCAGAAGCATCTAACTGCTGAAAAACCACATAGCTTTATTTTACAGTGACAACCTGCAGTTCATAGTTATCTTGGTCTGCAAATAGATTTCAGCCTGGATAGTGGGGGGTGGGGGTCATCATTTGTATCAAAGGGATCTAGAAAATGTTCAAAAAACAAAAACTCAGTAGCATCATCCACTGTTCATTTAGAAAGCAGTGGACACAGTGTGGGAGTAGGTTCAGGTCTGCCTCATAGCTGCTGATCAGTGAGGGATGTGGGTCTGAACTTGGGTCTCTTCCTGACATAGAAGGTGCTCACATGTATCCCACGAGACAAATGGACAAAGTTGGCTGGCTCTATCCATACAAGCTAGCCAGTACTGAATGACAACATGATGCCTTTGCTGAGAAGAGCTAGAGAGTGTCACATGAAGAAGCTGTGGACACTGATCAGCAGAACCATCTGCCGAGGAGGACATCTGGCACCCCTAGTGAAGCTGGCCTTTGCCCTTGACCACTCTAGAGTGTATAAATTGTGCTTGCAAAATATATTCAAAATGTTTATATTCTAAAACTATTACAGAGTTATGTAAAGGGACTTAGGAGGAATCACTGAATGTATGGAGGCCCCATTTTCAATTTCTGCTGTGGGAGAGAGGAAAAATAAGTTATGATATTTAGTATCTAAGATTAGAAAACCACATTCACATGCTGATAATGGGTGTTGAAAATTAGATGACTTGGCTTTTACAAGAATGCAGGAAATCAGGTAACTTTAGTTATTTATACTATAATCACCATTATCTGTTTAAAGGATCCATTTATTTAAAATCAGGCACTCTATATTCATTAAGGTTTATGAGTTAAAAATAAAAAGAGAGCTTTATGTAGTTATGCATGTCAGTTTGCTATTAAAATATGCAATAGCATTTTTGTCATATTGAGTGAATTTGGCAGGAATTCCCAAGATGGACATTGTGTTTTTAAACCAGAATTTGTAAAGACATTAAGTGAATTTCCCTTGCCAATTTTCTTTTTTTATATCAAAGGAACATCTGACTAAGGTCAAAGAATGATTTCTTATGGTTTATTTTGATGAAGAGTCTTTCAATGTGTCATGAACATAAAGAAATCCAAAGCCTTCCTTCTAACTTCATCCTTGTACAACATTACTGCCATATCCTACCACCATCTGATGACCTTCAATATAGTGACACAGAAAGGCATGAAAAACTGCTACCTTTTGTTTGACTTTGCTAGTCCAAGAATTTCTAATAGAGTTGGATTTTAGCTTACATTCAATGCTAATTAGAATACAACTCCAGTAAGTGGCCTTTGCTCTTTTTTATACCAAAGAGCTCAGATGATCTCTATGACCCCTGTCTTCTCTAAAGTGCTGTGGTTCCTCAAATGCTAGTCATTTCTCTAAGATACAACCCAGGTGCTTTAGGAAGCTGCATGAATTTATTTAGGCCCTCAAATATCCCATGATACAACTATGATATGTATAATAAAAGAGATCAAATTAATGGCTGTAAGGACCTGTCTCAGTGTGTGATACTGTTTTGAATAGACATAGATTAACATGAGTATGTGTAAGTCACGTATAGATTTGAGAAGATTGAAACTTCTCAATCTAGTTAATAGTTCATTTCAGCAATGGTTTCGATTTTCGTAGGTATGTGAAAATGCTGCTTAATGAGCTTCAAGAGTACAATAAATGTATTTTTGTTCTCAAAACTGGTAGCTGGGTTTTTAACACTCAAGGACATGGTCCTAAATCAATAGAGTTAAGTAAACAAATTCAGCAGGTTATGAAATCTGGCATGGTAGGGTGAGGGGAAATGTATTCTGCCTAATTAAATGTATTAGTTCATTGACAGTTGTATGGATACCAATTTTTAAAACACTAAAATTCAATAAAACACACGAACAATAGAAAAATGCTGAACATTACTTTGGATGGTAGTTGCTTGGGAATTAACTGTCCTATCTGCTTGGAGATTAATATATATAGCTTTGCTTTATTTTATCCAGTATGTGTTCTGAATAGCCTTCATAAATCATGGAAAACTCACAACTGACATCTTAAACAGTGAAATCACCCTATAAATTGGTGCCATGTATCTTATAGTCTTCTTTTGTAATGTTTTAAAATTGTCTTTTAAAATAATTTCAGAAGTCTTCAGATTCTCAGTTATACTAAAAGCTTTGTACCTCTTTGGCAGAACCCAGATCTATAGAGAAACTGGCTCTGTGATAAATGATGCCTGCCCAGTGATACCGAAATGTTGCTGGATTTTGTATTGTAATCTGTTGTGCTTACCACACTGCCACTTTTAAATGAGTCAGAGACGTTGATTTTTTCAACACTAATAGACCAATACCCTCTTTAAAAAGGACTAAGTATGTGAAAATGTCAATTTATGATAAAGTATGTTCACAATGAAATATGTGCTTTTAGTAAGCATTAAAGTACTTTGGAGAAACTTTGTGGCATATTTTGATATTCTAATTCAAATGAAATTTTAAATTAATAGAAAAATCCATTCAGAATTCATAGATAGTTCTTCATGTTTTTATGCAGCTAGTTTCTGGTTTCAAAATGTAACTCCAGTATGGGGCTTTGAGCCATTGCCTACCTTTTCTGACTTAACTAAAAAATATATTTTTCAAAAAGGCATTTTGACATAGTGGGATGGATGTTAGGAAAAATTGTCAGGAGCTTCCACTTTGCTCTTAACCTGTATTGATAAATCACTGCCCTTCTTTGGATCTCAATTTTTTATTTATCTATGTGGTGAAGTCAGGTCATACCACAGCTGTGAGAGAAACCTACTGATATGTGAATGACAAAGATGATAGATAAAATAAAGCTGAAGCTATCACATACAAAATATCCAACTATGATCTCTGTGAATAAGCAATTTGAACATAAAAAGCTATGGCTGTTCTTGTTTGTAATGTAAATATGGTCCATTCTTAAAGTGAAATTCAGTCTACTGTAGGTTGAATTGGATAACCATTTACACAAGAGATGGCTTTTTCCTTTGCTTAAATAAACATTTTTGGATTACCTCTGAAGAATGAAAACCAAGAGTATATTTTATCCAGGAAAAGATACTATAAGATGTGTGTAGCATTTGGAAGTGCACCAAATTAAGCATTTAAATCTCTCATTTTCTTAAAAGCTAAGGGCAGAAAATGTAAGATGCTCATAAAGTTTTTAAGTGCCAAAAGATACTTTAGAATCCATTTGGAGATGGGTAAAGCATAAATTAAATTTTAAAATTGGAAAATGGGATAAGAATTTTAAAGAAAGCCAGCTTGTTTTGAAACAGTATTATTTTGAAATTGGAATTAAAATACAAACATTCAGATTGAAATTCCAACCACTTAATTTGTGCTGTTTATAATGTTGCTGGAAATGCCCTTTGTGAAGATAAAATAATGGCACTTTCATTTCCTAACAAGGTATTGTTTTAGAAATAATCCATATTATAATGGATATTCATGATCCTAAAAATGTTTCCTAAGCATTGTAAATTTATTTATAAGTGCCATCTATAATTACATCTTAATTATATTGTTTTTTAAATAACATTGTTTAAACTAAAAACCATAGTATTTTCAGTTACTTAATTTCTGAGCTGTGACTCAATAAAAGTTTCCAATCAAAATATCCTATTCTCCTATATTCTAAGGATTAATGTGTGATTATAGTGTCCACTTGCCACTGTGTTTTTTTTTTTTAATAAATCAATGGACTTAAAGTATTCAGACATTTAGATGGATGTATAGATATATTGCTAGTTCAGTCATAGATTGGAGTTTGCATATTGTAATGTAAATGTCTTTCAACACTATTCTATAGTTTTATTATGACTGAAGTTTAATTAAATAAAAAAAGTTGTAAAATGTGATGTGTATGTGTATGTACTGTAAGTGTACTTTTTAAAATAGGTATATGTCCTGACCCTTTTTTATACAGGTTTGAATTTGAAATTACATTATATATACATATACTTTATTGTTCTAAATAAAGAATTTTATGCACTCAAAGTTATCCTGTGATTTGCTATCTTAAGGTTGTCACATATGTTCATAATGATAATTATGATAATTGAGCATTTACGCTAATCTCAACTTTTTTCTATGGAAACATCAATCTGGATTTTGCTGTGATATGCACACAAGGAGATAAGAAATCAGTTTATTCCACAAAATAATGCCATTTGCAGCAACATGGATAGATCTAGAGATTGTCATACTGAGTGAAGTCAGAGCAAGAGAAATATCATATGATATCCCTTATATGTGGAAGCTAAAAAGAAATGATACAAACGAACTTACAAAACAGAAAGAGACCCACAGACTTAGAGAAGGAACTTACCGTTGCCAGTGGGGGAGAGTTAAGGAGTTTGGAATCAACATGTGCACACCGCTATATTTAAAATGGATAACCAAAAAGGATCTGCTGTATAGCACAGGGTACTCTGCTCAATGTTATGTGGCAGCCTGGATGGGAGGGCAGTTTGGGGAAGAATGGATACAGGTATAGGTGTGGCTGAGCCGCTCTGCTGTGCAGCTGAAACTATCACAACATTATCAACTGCCTGTACTCCAATACAAAATAAAAAAGCTTAAAAATAACTAATAAGAACCTACTGTATAGCACAGAGAACTCTATTCAGTACTCGGTAGTGACCTATATGGGGATGGAGTCGAGAAGAGAGTGGATATATGTTTATGTATGACTGATTCACTTTGCTGTACAGCAGAAACTAACAGCGTTATAAGTCAACTCTATTCCCATAAGAAAGATTTAAAAAAAGAAATCATTTTATTCCAATAAATATGTATTGGTTAAGTAACTGAGAAAGATAGGTAAGGTAATCAAAGAAGGTAAAGCTGAATTAACACATTGTTAGATCGCAAGCGGTTTCTAACTTCATTGAAGTTGGTTTAGTCACTAAGTCATGTCTGACTCTTATAATCCCATGGACTGTAGCCCGCCAGGCTCCTCTGTCCATGGGATTCTCCAGGCAAGAATACTGAAGTGGATTGCCATTTCCTTCTCCACGGGATCTTCCCAACCCAGGAATAGAACCCCAGTCTCCTGCATTGCAGGCAGATTATTTACTGACTGAGCTATGAGGGAAGTTGAGAAGATATGAAAACCAATTTTGACTGCATAAAGCCAGTGAAGGAATTTCCTAAGTGCAAAACTGAGGTCCAGCTAGTATGGTTGCAGCATGCAGGAAGGAGAAATGGATAGAACAGGGATGGTTATGGGGGAGTTGGCGTTTGGGCCAAGATTTACAAGGAAGAGACAGATTTTGATAAAGAAGGAGAATCATGCCCAGCCTGTGCAGTGTTTTCCAAAGCAAGTAGTTGTAAAATGTTTCAGCTTGTCCCATCAAATCGAATCAGTTGTGTCCTGAGCATGGAACCCATAAGGAAGTATATGGTGAGATGAGAACAGAGCCTTGGATACCAGAATAAGGAAATCATATTATTCTTAGGTTAAGCCATTGCATGTTTCTGAGAAGAAGGATAGAATGGCAAGATCGGACACCACTGCTTATGTGGTTTAGGCAATAAATAATCATCCTGTGTATTAACCCCTAATTGGTACTGGACTCTTGAGACCATCCTCCAGCTTTATAACACAACACTCACTCACCATTTCTTTTCAATTTTTCTGCTGATTTTCTCTCTACTCACATTTTATATTATGAACTTTCATCAATATAAGCCTAGATCATAATAGCCTTGTAATTGATCACAGTTCTTAACTAAGCACTTTTTCAATCAGTTCCTCTGTTAGAGTGAATAATATGGAGACAATGGATAATATTTTTCTCTGATTAAAACACTGAAATGGCTTCTAATTATTTTCTGAGAGAACCCAAACTCAACATGGTTTTCAAGGCCCTCCTTGACTCATCTCATAATTTTTCTGGGGGGTGGGTGGGGAAGTTTGCTAATAGTTTCTTTTCCCCTTTAAGTTATAAATAACACAAGGACTAGGACTGAATATTTATATCACTGCCTTCTCCAAATTTGTGCTTCCCTTGTGGCTCAGTTGATAAAGAATCCACCTGCAATGCCAGAGACCTGGGTTCAATCCCTGGGTTGGGAAGATCCCTGGAGAAGGAAAATGCTACCCACTCCAGTAGTCTGGCCTGGAGAATTCCATGGACTGTATAGTCCATGGGCTGGCAAAGAGTTGGACACAACTGAGCAACTTTCACTCATTCTCCAAATTTAATGCAAATAATAAAGTATGGAATTGATACAAAATTTTATCTGAATAGATATTACCTATTGCAATGTTCAATAAGTTATTTTCTGTAACTTTTTGTGGACAATTTGAAATATATGCAAAAGTAGACAGAGCAGTGTAATGAAACTCCATGTAAACATAACCTAGCTTCAACCTTACTCAACTTGTGAATGATCTTATTTAAGTCTCCTATTTATTCCTCTTATCCACTCCCCCTTTCATATTATTTTTAGGCTTATACCTACAAATAGTTGATCAGTAAATATATGTGCATCTCTAAATTATGACTTTTAAAACATCATCCTAATACCCTTGTCACACCTAAGAGAAAGAAAGTAATAATTCTTTAATTCCAAAGACCCAAGGGACTTCCCTAGTGGTCCAGTGGTTAAGAATCTGCTTTACATTACGGGGGATGTGGGTTCAAACCCAGGTTGGGGAACTAAGATCCCACATGACATGGAGCAGCTAAGTCCACACACTGCAACTACTGAGCCCGTGGCCACAACTAGAGAGTCCGCACCACAATGAAAGATCCTGCATTGCACAATGAAAATCCCATGTGCCGCAACTAAGACCCACTTCAGCCAAATAAATATTAAGAAAAGACCCAGTAGGCATTCATATTTTGATTGTCTCACATCATTATGCATTGTAGTATTTCAGTATAAAATAAAGGTAAAATTCTCCCTCCAACATTAGTTAGTTCCTCCAGAGGAAAACACTTATCTCTTTTAGCCATCAGAAATACTGTGTATATACATTTATATGCAATACTATATTCTCTAACCTTACCCTTTCCATTTATTAGAAGAATGTGTAATACAGTGCATCAGCCTACCCCTACCATAGCCCAGAAATTATATCTGCACATAGAAATGGTAATAGAACATGTGCCCTCTGGAATTCCAGTCCATACTTAGCAAAATCCAGTGTACTTGTAGAAATTTTTCTTCCAAACTAAAATGAGGCTCTCTTGAGGATATATCTGCTTCTTCAGCCCTTCCAGTTGGTGGCTGCATTTCTTCCATAACTGGGTCTGGAAGTGGGTTATCTGCCCCTCATTGCTGCCTCTCCCTAATTCCTCCAATTATTTGCACCTCATTTTCTCAGATTACATGCCCGCTGCTATTCCCTGTTACTTTCATGTACTAACCCCCAGGTTCTTCTTCATTTCTTGTTGGTATGAGCACCAAGGTTCACTGTCACCCAACTCATTTGTACTCCTGTCTTAATTCTTGGAAATTTGATACACATATAAATGATCCTTTTAATATCCTGTCCTTTTAGGTCTTTGAAATGTCTCTCCTACTGAGCCAGTCCTCAACACCACCCTACCCACTCAGTCTGATGGTAACCCTGTAGGCTTTGTCATTGCCATTAACAGCAACTCACCTGTATCTCAATTTCATGCATCCCATTTCTTGCCATCACTCCGTGTCTTTCCAGTTTACTCCCTCATGCATTCAATTCTAACAATCCTTTGATCCACAAGAGCTGTCAACCTATTGATTTTACCACTTTTCATTAACCATCAACTTTTGATAGCCGTTCTCCTCTCCTTACACAGGTTAAAATTCATAATCCAGTTTTAAAATCACTCTCTGCATCATCTTCTTCCCCCTTGATCCCTCTCACTTTGCAATATTTGCTTGGCAATGATGCCCCTGCTCAAATCCAGTTCTCCACCCACTCTTTGGTCTATAATTATATGACTGAACATGGCCAGAGTGTAATAACACATCACACCTACTGGTTTTTCTATAAATTCCTCCCCAAGAACATCAGGTAGGTCCTAATGCCATTCAACAATTATATTTCCCTAGTCTATTTCCATTCTCATAGATACTTCATATGTTATTTTCTCTCTCAAACTACCCACCTCATTCCTCATACTCACAGTTATCCATCCTGATTGCTATTTCACCTTGAGAACTGAAGAAGGGTGATTTTCTGTGAAGCTGAAGAAGCTTAAATGCCTGGTCCTTTCTTACATAGGAAGGGGACTAGCAATATATTCCCACAGAAATATATTTTTGCAAAATTTGCCATCATTTCCATTTATCTTTAGGTTATTAGTAGGTTTTCTGTGTGGCAGTGCCTTCCAGCAACTCTCCCACTGACCACTGTGCCAATTCACTAGGGCATCATGACCCAAAGGTCAGAGGCTGTATTATGAGGCCCTGGTGAATGTGTCCTGTGGACTGACCCCAGCAGTATGTCAGTGATGGAGGAGAAACAAGGTTTAAAATGAATGGAACCAAAGGCAATTTAGGGAAAACTGTCACAATCATCATAAATGATTGTAAATTGTAAATGGAAGACTCTGTGGGTTTCATTAATGCTTCATCAAAACAGTAGCTTTCAGGCTTCCCTGGTGGCACAGTGGATAAGAATCTGCCTGCCAATGCAGAGGGCACAAGTTTGATCCCCGGTCCAGGAAGATTTCACATGCCTTGGAACAACTAAACTGGTGAGCCGCAACTACTGAAGGCCCTGCAGCCCAGAGCCTTCAGGCCGCAACTACTGTGCCTGTGTGCTGCAGCTAGTGAAGCCTGAGCACCCAGAGCCTACGCTGTGCAACAAGAAGTCACTGAAAAGAGAAGGCTGTGTGCCACTTGCTGCAACTAAATTCTGCACACAGCAATAAAGATCCAGTGTGTGCCACTTGCTACAACTAGCAAAAGCCTGCACACAGCAATAAAGACCCAGTGCAACTGGAAAAAAAAAAAAAGCAGTATCTTTCCTAAGCTAGAAAATACTCAGTCATGCAGAGTATACATTTATAAACAAATCATACTTTATTCCCCCTCTTAATAGTGAGGAAGCACAGTAGAATTTAACAAAATTGCCATGTTTATGGAACCAGAGAATCTGTACATAAGGACACATGTTTTAGGCTCCGCAATGTACTGGTCTTGATAAATACATAGCACTGTATATCCCCATTATAGCATCAGGCAGGATTGTTTTATTGGTCTAAAATATCCCTTCTGCTTTACATATTCAATATGCCTTCCCTTTCCTGTACCTCTGGAAACCACTGATTTTTGTCTTTATAGTTTTTGCTTTTTCCAGAACATCGTATAATTGAAGTCCTATAATAGATAGATAGCCTTTTCAGACAGGCTTCTTTCATTTAGCAATACAAATCAGAGATTTATCTTTGTCTTTCATGGCTTAAGCTCATTTCCTTTTCTCACTGAAGAATATTCCATTGTGTGACTATGTTACAGTTTGTTCATCCATTTACCTATTTATTAAGGACAGCTTAGTTGCTTCCAGTTTTTGGTGATTATAAATAAACTGTAAACATTCAATTTTTTTGTGGACATAAGTTTTCCAATTAGTTAGGTAAATACCCTAGAGCGCATATTACCGAGCTGTATGGTAAGACTGCTTAGGTTCCTAAGAAAATGCAAACTGTCTCCTAAAGTGACTGTACCATTGAACATTCCCAGGAGCTATGAATCAGAGGTCTTGCTGCTTCACCCCCTTGCCAGTGATTGCTATTGTCAGTTTTTTTCTTAAGCTCTCCTAATACGTAGGTAATAGTATATTATTATTGTTTTAATTTGTAGTTCCCTGATGATAAATGAGCATCTTTTCATATGCTTATTTGCCATCTATACAGCTTCTTTGGTCAGATGTCTGCTCAAATCTTTTGTCCATTAAAATTGGGTTATTTTCTTACTGTTGAATTTTAAGAGTTCTTTGCATATTTTAGATGCAAGACCTCTGTCAAATATGTGTTTTGCACATATTTCCTACTAGTCTCTGGCTTGTCTTATCATCCTCTTAACAGTGCCTTTCACAGAGCAGCTTCAAGGATTCTTTTAAAAAACACATGTAAGAACATAGAGTATATATCCTGTTCAGTTCATTCCCTTAAGCTCATCAGAGTAAAAGCAGTTCACACCGTATCTACAATTGTTCATCCCTTTGGTTATTTTAACTGTTACATTTTTTCCTTCTTAGGGTCCTCTTAATAGAGTATTTTAAACACATGCAAACTTGGGCTTTGTAATGCACTTTTGTATAACAAGATGGTCTCCCCAGTATCAGGCTGTTGGGACATGATGACATTTTAAAGACTTCCAACATATACTTGTTAAAGATTCAAAACAAAAAATCAAAATACATGAGAAAAAAAAAAACTGATGAAATTCGGACACATCATTTAGCTCCAATTTGGAAAGATATTTTGGAATGGCTTATAAAAACAATTCAGAAATTACAACACTCTCCGACATTAATCACAGCAGGATACTCTACAATCCACCTCCCAGAATACTGTAAATAAAAGCAAAAATAAACAAATGGGATCTAATTAAAATTAAAAGCTTCTGCACAACAAAGGAAACTATAAGCAAGGTGAAAAGACAGCCTTCAGAATGGGAGAAAATAATAGCAAGTGAAGCAACTGACAAACAACTAATCTCAAAAATATACAAGCAACTTATGCAGCTCAATTCCAGAAAAATAAATGACCCAATCAAAAAATGGGCCAAAGAACTAAATAGACATTTCTCCAAAGAAGACATACGGATGGCTAACAAACACATGAAAAGATGCTCAACATCACTCATTATCAGAGAAATGCAAATCAAGACCTCAAACACCAGTCAGAATGGCTGTGATCCAAAAGTCTTCAAGCAATAAATGCTGGAGAGGGTGTGGAGAAAAGGGAACCCTCTTACACTGTTGGTGGGAATGCAAACTAGTATAGCCACTATGGAGAACATTGTGGAGATTCCTTAAAAAACTGGAAATAGAACTGCCTTATGACCCAGCAATCCCACTGCTGGGCATACACACTGAGGAAACCAGAACTGAAAGAGACACGTGTACCCCAATGTTCATCGCAGCACTGTTTATAATAGCCAAGACATGGAAGCAACATAGATGTCCATCAGCAGATGAATGGATAAGAAAGCTGCAGTACATATACACAATGGAGTATTACTCAGCCATTAAAAAGAATACATTTGAATCAGTTCTAATGAGGTGGATGAAACTGGAGCCGATTATACAGAGTGAAGTAAGCCAGAAAGAAAAACACCAATACAGTATACTAACACATATATATGGAATTTAGAAAGATGGTAATGATAACCCTATATGCAAGACAGCAAAAGAGCCACAGATGTATAGAACAGACTTTTGGACTCTGTGGGAGAGGGAGAGGGCGGGATGATTTGGGAGAATGGCATTGAAACATGTATACTATCATGTAAGAAACAAATCGCCAGTCTATGTTCAATACAGGATACAGGATGCTCGGGGCTGGTGCACTGGGATGACCCAGAGAGATTATATGGGGAGGGTGGTGGGAGGGGGGTTCAGGATTGGGAACTCATGTACACCCATGGCGGATTCATGTTGATATATGGCAAAACCAATACAGCATTGTAAAGTTGTATTTAAAAAAAAAAAAAAAAAAAAGACATTACAAACTCCAGATGCAAACATGTAAAACAAAGGGTCCATTTCTGTCACTTCTGTGTGTGCATGCTCCATCACTTCAGTCATGTCCAACTCTTTGCAACCCTATCGACAGTAGCCAGCCAGGCTCCTTTGTTCATGGGATTCTCCAGGCAAGAATACTGGAGTGGGTTGCCGTATATTCCTCCAAGGGATCTTCCTGACCCAGGGATCGACTAGAGTCTCATGTCTCCTGCATGGGTAAGCAGGTTCTTTACCATTAGTGCCACCTGGGTAAATTGTGTCATTTCTGTATTTATTTATGTACTTGATAATAGAAAAGCTACTTAAAAAATAAATAGATGTGATACAAAATCAACAAAGGTGATTGAGGAAGTCAATTTAAATTACTATGAGGTTAAGAGGGGCTTCTCAGGTGGCACTAGTGGTAAAGAACTCACCTGCCAATGCAGGAGACATGAGACATGGGTTCAATCCCTGGGTCAGGAAGATCCCCTGGAGAAGAGAATGGCGCCCACTTCTCTATTCTTGCCTGGGAGAATCCTATGAAGACAAGAGCCGGGTAGCCCACACAGTTCATGGGGTCACAAAGAGTTGAACACAACTGAAGCAACTTAACGTGCATGCTCATGAGGTTAAGAAGACAACTGTAACAACAACAAAAAAAGTATCACATTCAAAGTAGTAAAAGAAAATGTAAATGTGCTATTTTTTATCTTAGAAATGGGAAGGTATTATGAATATAACTGTATGTATCATTGCTTATATTTATAATACAGAATGATAAATAAAAAACTAACTAACTATAGGGGAAGAAGAAAACTGTCTCCTATGGAAGGAGAAAGCAAGCTAAGCTTCTTTGAATTTTGGTCTTGTAGATTTACAGTGAGAACAATTTGGGGGTCCTAATTCTTACAATTCAATTAGAAAAGGTTTATTAAGCAATTCAGGATATTAAAATTCTTGCTGGATAATGAATTATATGAAAAACATTTTTTTTCCCCTTAAGGAGTTATAATGGTAATACTGCTGATGGGTAGCAGCATCTCTGATCTCTACATACTAGATGTCTCAGATATATCCAAATATCCTCTGAAGGGCAAATTCAGATGCCTCCCTATTGACTGTTTTAATTTAAGCAGATGATCAACATGGAAATCTGATGGAAAAGTTCTACACACTGAAGAAAAACAAGACCTGGAGCTGACTGTGGATCTGATCACGAGCTCCTTATTGCAAAATTCAGGCTTAAATGGAAGAAAATAGGGGAAACTATCAGACCAGTCAAGTACTAGCTAAGTCAAACTCCTTACAATTATATAATGGAAGTGACAAATAGATTCAAAGGATTAGATCTGGTGGACAGATTGCCTCAAGAACTATGGACAGAGGTTTGTAACATTGTGCAGGAGGCGGTGACCAAAACTATCCCAAAGAAAACGAAATGAATGATGGCAGGGTGGTTGTCTGAGGAGTCCTTGAAAATATCTGAGAAAAGAAGAGAAGTGAAAGGCAAGGGAGAAAGGGAAAGATATACCCAGCTAAATGCAGAGTTCCAGAGAATAGCAGGGAGAGATAAGGTCTTCTTAACTACACAGATAACCATGATGGTGTGATCACTCACCTACAGTCAGATATCCCAACTGTGAAGTCAAGTGGGCCTTACCAAGCATTACTACAAGCAAAGCTAGTGGAGGTAAAGGAATGACAGTTGTGCTATTTAAAATCTTCAAAGATGATGCTGTTAAAGTGCTGCACTCAATTTGCCCACAAAGTTGAAAAACTCAGCAGTGACCATGGAACTAGAAAACATCAGTTTTAATTCCAATTCCAAAGAAAGGCAATGTCAAGCAATGTTCATACTACCATATAATTGCATTCATGTCAGCAAGGTAATGCTCCAGAAATCAATCGTGAATATTGATTGGAAGGACTGATGCTGAAGCTGAAGCTCCAATACTTTGGCCATCTGATGCAAAGAGCCAATTCACTGGAAAAGACCCTGATGCTGGGAAAGATTGAAGGCAGGAGGAGAAGGGGATGACAGAGGATGAGATGGTTGGATGGCATCACTGACTCAATAGACATGAGTTTTAGCAAGCTCTGGGAGATGGTGAAGGATAGGGAAGCTTGGCGTGCTGCACTCCATGGAGTCTCAAAGACTTGGACACAACTGAGTGACTGAACAATAACAGAAGTGGAAACAGTGACAGGTTTTATTTTCTTGGGCTCCAAAATCACTGCAGATGGTGACTACAGCCATGAAATTAAGACATTTGCTCCTTGGAAGAAAAGCTATGACTAATCTAGACAGCATGTTAAAAAGCAGAGACATCACTTTGCCAACAAAGTCCCTCTAGGCAAAGCTATGGTTTTTCCAGTAGTCATGTATGGGTGTGAGAGCTGGACCATAAAGAAGGCTGAGAACCATAGAATTGATGCTTTCAAATTGCGGTGCTGGAGAAGACTCTGAGAGTCCCTTGGACTGCAAGGAGATCAAACCAGTCAATCCTAAAGGAAATCAACCCTGAATATTCATGGAAAAGCTCCAATACTTTGGCCACCCGATGCGAAGGACTGACTGTTTGGAAGAGATCCTGATTCTGGGAAATTTGAGGGCAGGAGGAGAAGGGGGTGACAGAGGATAAGATGGTTGGATCGCACCACCAACTCAATGGACCTGCATGTGAACAATCTCCGGGAGATACCGAAGGACAGGAAACCTGGCATGCTGTAGCCCATGGGGTCACAAAGTGTCAGACATGACTTATCAACTGAATGATGACAACTATGAGAAAGTCAGATCTTCTGAAACTAAATCTGCGTCCCTGGGAAGATCCATTTATTCCTATCCACTCCAAAATTAGGGTCCCAACTCAATATTGGGGATTTGTTTTTTGAACCAGGGCTCATACTCCTTGGCAAACCCCAATGCCAGTGTTTGTCCACCAGCCCCAAGAGTTTGCTGTTAGTTCTACTTAAACTTCTTAATCCTTTAGCTGGCAATTCCATTACCAATTCCATTACTCACAGACAGTTCTGAGAAAAAAGCACCCCTGAATGCCTTGCATTTCTCTGTGAGTTTTCTGTTTTAGTTCACCAGTCACTTGAAAAGATTTTTTTTTTTTTAGCCATTTGTCTAGCTTTTTTTCCTTATCTGGAGGGTTGATCCAATTTACCTACAGGATTACTGAAGTGGAAATCCTCCATTCTTTGTTTAATCCAATCAGATTTTCATTTCCTTTACTCCAGTGAAACTTCTTATCAAGATCACTACTCAGTGAATTCCATTGAGTCAGTTCAGCATCCTCATTCACTGTACACTCTCTGACACTCATCCTCAGTTTTGTCTTCCTTTTCCTACTTGCTCTAGCTCCTTCCTCATCCTCCTCCTGTCCAGTCTGTGTTGGAATGCTTATGGCTCAGTCCTTGGCCCTCTTTTCTCAGAATATTCTCACTTGGTGATTTCCATTCAATTTACTTTAAGTAACAAACACAGATATAGCAAATACACTCAATTAATGTATCCAGCCCAGATCCATCTCATGGATATCTGAGTGTGATCTCAAAGTTAATGTTCAAAACTGAACTTTTGATCTTACCACAGAAGCAAAAACACAGGAAAAAACAAAAACCCCTGCCTCAATTTAATGCTTTTAAATTGAGTGGTTTCTATTATCCAAATAAAGGCTTGGAAATATTAAAATTTTACCCTAGGTTTATACTTCTATTAATTGACAATTGCTCTATGACTAGTGTTGTTTATTATCGTTAAAAACTTAGCCAATGATTTTATGCTAATACTAATTTGACTGTAATTTAAATATACCTGAAGTATATTTTTGTATATGAACAGTGTTTAGTACCTGTTTGTCTGTAAGTAACCCTCACAATTCTCATTCTGAGATGAACTCACTCAAGTGTGGTATTTATGTTGGGTTGTAAAGTCTCGCTAGGATTTTAATCTTAGGCAAAAGGAAATCATGTGTACAATTAAATATATTCATATACTAGTCATCTAATGTAAAGTATTTGTCATTAAAAATATTTTTAAATGTGTCAGAATAACACTCCCCTAAAAGCTTTCAGAACATAATGTAACCTTAGAGACTGTAATTTAAAACTAACTCATACTACAACTCTTTAGATGTTTGACGATTAAAACTACTATAAAATAGATTATCTTTGTCTATTCTTCATGCACAATTATTTTTACATAGAAAATTGGGCACTGCTATGCGTAACTACTTACTGGAAGGATTTCTTTTGTGGGAGAAAATGGGGTGGGGAAAGAAGAATTTGTAGCCTCTAATACTCTCAAGGGCATTTTACATTTTAAACAATGGTGTCCTTAAATGATTCATGTCAAAGGTAGAGAGCTAAGTTTTCTAAGACAGGTGGATACACTTATTAATTTTAAAAAATGAACACTGAAATATATCTAATAGTAATTCAAACTTTCTATATCTCAACTCTAACAGCTGTAGGGTTTATTGAAATATCAAAAGAGTCAGATGTGTGTGTTTTTTTTCCTCTAAACTATTCATTCTTTTGGGAATATAAGTACATTTAAAAGCTTATTTTAAAATGCAACTGATTCTGTATTTTTCTCACAGCAAAAACCAAAGTACTTTAATGGCCCCTATAACTTGTCTACTTGACCTTATCTCCTACCATTTTGCTTTTGGCTCACTCTGCTCTAGCTACACTAAACTCCTTGCGTGTTCCAAACACACTCCCATCTTGGGGTTTTTTGCACTGACCGTGCCCTGGAAACAGTTTCCCTTAGGTATCCATTCTGGTGGTTCACTCCCTCACCTTTCCTAGGCTTTGCTCAAATGTCTCAGAGAAGTCCAGATGATCCTGGCTATTTCAAATAGCAAACTGCCCCCTTTTACTCCCAGTACTCAGACTAATTACTGTATTCTGCATTTTTTCCATAAGTTCATGGTGCCTCAAAAGAAATATTTAACAATTCCATTTATTAAATGGGCGTGAGTGTCTAGTTGCAAAGTCATGTCTGACTCTTTGCAACCCCATAGACTGTAGCCCGCCAGGCTCCTCTGTCCATGGAATTTCCCAAGTAAGAATACTGGAGTGGGTAGCCATTCCCTTCTCCAGGGAATCTTCCTGACCCAGGGATTGAACTCACATCCCCTGGCTGCATCTCCTGCATTGACAGGCTAATTCTTTAGCACTTGAGTCACCTGGGAAGCCATTTATTAAATAGTTAGGTCCAAACAACTTAATAGCCATTTGAAAAAAGTCATAGACATAAGTTAAAAGAAAATAATTTGTTCATTTTTAATTAATTATTCTTACCTACTAATGGGATATATTTACCTGTGGGGCCTTGAATGGCTTGTCAACACTTGGAATAATAATAATGGACAACACTACTCTGATTTCCGGATGCACCTCAGGTTTTGTAATGTTTGCTTGTTATTGCAGACATCTGAGCAAAGCCTACAAGAGGTGAAGGAGTAAGCCACCATAATAGATACCTGAAGGGAGACCATTCCCAGGGCACAGTCAGTACAAAAGACGTGATGCTACTAAAAGAAATTCTGGTGTGATCTCAAGAAATTTTGAGCTACCTCAGCTAGTAATGGTATCTTGTCTGATAGAAGCTTCTGTGTTTCCCTTGAAACCTGAAATAATCGGCACTGCCACTGTCGTTTTGCTGGATTACAGAGATGTCTGGGCATGCAGCTTGGGAAGCCCGGCACTGATGTATTATACAATTATTTATTAGGTATATTCAGTTCAGTCGCTCAGTCGTGTCCGACTCTTTGCGACCCCATGAATCGCAGCACGCCAGGCCTCCCTGTCCATCACCAACTCCCAGAGTTCACTCAGACTCACGTCCATTGAGTCCGTGATGCCGTCCAGCCATCTCATCCTCTGTCGTCCCCTTCTCCTCCTGCCCCCAATCCCTCCCAGCATCAGAGTCTTTTCCAATGAGTCAACTCTTCGCATGAGGTGGCCAAAGTACTGGAGTTTCAGCTTCAGCATCATTCCCTCCAAAGAAATCCCAGGGCTGATCTCCTTTAGAATGGACTGGTTGGATCTCCTTGCAGTCCAAGGGACTCTCAAGAGTCTTCTCCAACACCGCACTTCAAAAGCATCAATTCTTCGGTGCTCAGCATTCTTCACAGTCCAACTTTCACATCCATACATGACCACAGGAAAAAACCATAGCCTTGACTAGACGGAACTTAGTCGGCAAAGTAATGTCTCTGCTTTTGAATATGCTATCTAGGTTGGTCATAACTTTCCTTCCAAGGAGTAAGTGTCTTTTAATTTCATGGCTGCAGTCACCATCTGCAGTGATTTTGGAGCCCCCCCAAAAAAAGTCTGCCACTGTTTCCACTGTTTCCCCATCTATTTCCCATGAAGTGATGGGACCGGATGCCATGATCTTCATTTTCTGAATGTTGAGCTTTAAGCCAACTTTTCCATTCTCCACTTTCCCTTTCATCAAGAGGCTTTTTAGTTCCTCTTCACTTTCTGTCATAAGGGTGGTGTCATCTGCTTATCTGAGGTTATTGATATTTCTCCTGGCAATCTTGATTCTAGCTTGTGCTTCTTCCAGCCCACCATTTCTCATGATGTGCTCTGCATTTAAGTTAAATAAGCAGGGTGACAATATACAGCCTTGACGTACTCCTTTTCCTATTTGGAACCAGTCTGTCGTTCCACATCCAGTTCTAACTGTTGCTTCCTGACCTGCATACAGATTTTTCAAGAGGCAGATCAGGTGGTCTGGTATTCCCATCTCTTTCAGAATTTTCCACAGTTTCTTGTGATCCACACAGTCAAAGGCTTTGGCATAGTCAATAAAGCAGAAAGAGATGTTTTTCTGGAACTCTCTTGCTTTTTCCATGACCCAGTGGATGTTGGCAATTTGATCTCCGGTTCCTCTGCCTTTTCTAAAACCAGCTTGAACATCAGGACATTTACTGTCTTTTCCATCCCTCATGACCAAATGTACTCAAGTACTAGAATTTGTATCTATTTTGTTCTCTGATATTACTTCAAGCACAGTAAATAGTCCTGGTATATGTAAGTTTTCAGCACATAGTTGTGGCATAAATAATTATTAATCATTTATGTTTCTTTCTGAACTCTATGTATATTTTTGCCAAATATTCTTTCAGGTGTTATCTTTTTATTGGTTTATGAATATTATTTGTATATCTATGAAGTTGGCCTTCTAATTATATGTTCAGCAAGTATTTTTCCTAGTTTGTCTTTTTGCTTGTGACATTTTAATCATACTTTCTACTGCATAGATACGTTAAATTTTTATATAGTTAATTTAGCCATTTCCCTCTCTTTAAAACCTATAGCTGATATTTTAAATTTAAACTGATTTTGCCCATTACATGATCCTAAATGAAGAAAAAAAAAACTGTGTCCAATTTTTTTAAAACCCAATTATTAGGGTTTATTTTACTATTATTATTTTCCATCATTATTTTACCAAGAATTTATTAGACTCTAAGACAGATACAGCTTGATCTTCATCCAAATGGCTAGCCAGCTGTCTCAACACTGCCTATTAAATAATTGATTTTTCCCCACTGCTTTGAAATAACAGCTTTGCCACACACTAAATCCCCATGTGTATTTTGGCTCTGTTTCTAGAACTGTCAATTCTATTTTAGCTGTTATTTTGTTCCTTCTCAAACACTGACTTCTCTGACTTACTGTGATCTTGAAAACTGTTCTTAGTTCCGTTTTACAAACTAATAGATTTTTAATTTGGGAAACACAGAATATTATCCTTTGAAACTATCCTTGAAAAGTTAATTCCAACAAAACGACTTGACAAGTATTAGAAATCAAGATTCAAAGAGGACCCACACAAAAGTTCTCTAGCAGACTTCTTTTTGTCCCTTCAGCTATTTATCACAGTTCCGGATATATTGTGGGCACATAGAATTTCAATGAATCAAATACCTTCTAACACTGAAAACGAGGCAGTGTGAATGATCTTCTTATACATGATATACAGTAAAGACAAAGAATGACTGGATCTTCCTGTACACAACAAACCACCTCGTTATCTTGTTATCGTCTTTTTTAACACAAGGACAGTGAAGTCATGAATTCTATCTTGCTCTCAGTGAGTACTGAAAAACCTTACAATGTGCAATTAGAAACACAAAATAGAATATGATTTATTGATTTTGGATAGACTTTGCTCATATCAATATACTTGATAAGAAACATCACTGCTAAAGCATAATTGCCCTCTAAAGACTTAACAAAATCTTTATGCATCTGCTTGAATGGAAAAATATACATATGTACATTTGCATACACATATGCAGAAAAGCAAGGTAGGTTTTGGTAATTTGACATAAATAAACATTCAAAATGTTAAGACTGGTTAAAATAGATTTCAATAGTTTCAACACCCAGCCCAGGTGCTGTCACGAGTAATTCCATTTCCTTTTTGCCTGTGGTGCTATACAAGTCCATTAGAGGTAGACAATCTGTAGTTCTAAGACTACAGATTAGAAAAGTGGTTTTTTTCCCTACATGTATATGGGAGACATGGGCTCTTAGTCAATGACAAATACAGAGACAGTTTTTTTACTCTTGGCAATATAACATGCTTTTTGGAACTGATGGAAAAATATTCTTTTTTTTTTAATTTTTTTTTATTTTTATTTTTTAATTTTAAAATCTTTAATTCTTACATGGAAACCAACTCAACAATCCCTCTTATAAAACTAGTGACAAACAGTAGCACAAATGAATCAATTAGGGTAAAGACCATAAGAACACAAAGACCCTATATCCCATTTTTATCAACTTTAGATAACTATCCCAAGCACACATTTTTTTAAGCCCCCAATTTCAGATTCTTGTTTGTAACCATTTATTCCATGGCATGAGACAGTTTAAGACCAATCACTGCATTATGTGTGTTATTTTATCCCCAAGGTTATCTTTGAAATGTCTGGGGCATTCATACCACTGAAAACATAATTCTGCCAGTACTGTCAAGTAGAAGCATTCCCAACTTCTATAGAAAATGGACAAAGCGGGGATGTTTCCTGTGCCAATTAGCAGTTTCACTGAGCAAGAAGGAAGTGTGTCTAAAGATTTCCTGAATGAGAACCCAGCAAGCTCTGTATTTGAATGAGAACAACCCAGCAAGCTTTCTTGGGCTTTTGGCACCCACAGAGGCTACAGTAAAGAGTTCCCAGGAAGGTCATCCAATTTCAATGAGCCAGAGGGATTATGTGGGAGGGAATAAGTTGTGTGGCTTATTCCCTTCAGCACATGTCCAGGGAGGACCTTTGCCAATGTCTGGCACCATACGGCTTATAAATATTTCCTAGCTGAACTCGTGAATACAGTTTTTCAAACACTAGACAAATGATATGGTGCAAAGGACTAAGTTTGGCAAAACCTATGAATTGTCTGAAAATTCAATGAAACTGCACATTTGTATCTGGAAGTCCCACATATGCCTCAAACATATCATTTGATTTAGATTCAGGGGAGAAGTTTATTTAACTATGGGATATTTATCTGATTGATGACTTGTCTATGCTGCTGTTACTCAACCATTTGTGAAATGAATAACTTTCCAATGTTTCACCAATACCTTCATCTTAATGGAGGCATACAAAATTGCTGTATAGTTGATGACATTTTAGATGTATAACTGACACACTCAATTAAGCTAAAATTTTGTCCTCCTATACGTCTTAATTCATTTAAAAATCCAGGGGCAAATTATTTTTTATTTTACAAGTGTACACTATACTTATTTACCTATGTGAAATGTTTCTACACTCTACTGCCTTTCATCAGTTTAGTGTTGCCTTCTATGAAATTAAGCTGAATGTAATCTTTTCAGATCGCACTTGGTACAGAGATGTTTCTTATGCTTGATAAGGGGAATAAAACTAATTCAACAAATATATGATGTCCCATTAAGTCTCTTAATCACTTGTAAATTGCAAGGATATTAAGATAAACAAGTTGCAGCGTTTTAAATGAAAGGGAGAAGAGATGCCAGAGATGAATAAACAGCTAATAATCATGCAGTGTGATGAATATTCCCCAAAGTACATTCTCAATCCAGCAAGCAGAATGAGCCCTTAAAAAGAGAAGTCAGATCCTATCCATTCTCGGCCCAGGCTCCCCATTAAGAAACAATGGTTTACAAGGTCCTGTATGATCCGGCCTCCATCTTCAATGTGGCCCCCTCTTCTACCTCTATTACTGCTATGCTAGTACATCAGTGTATTTGCTTTTCAATGGCTCACTGACACTGAACATGATACATGCAATTCTGTCTCACTTTTCCCCAGATATCCACCTAATCTCTTACCTCTTTTAAATATTTGTTCAAATTCCACCCTTTCTAGTGAGACCTTCCCTGACCACCTTATTGCAGTTTCTCCCCAGCACTGTCTCTTTTTCCAAGATTTATTTAGTGCCATGATACTTTTATTTCCATAATACTTTATATCCCTCCACATCTTACCATTTTGTTGGCGATTAGCTTCTGTTTTGCACTTGAGAATATAGGCACTATGAGGGCTGAGATTTTTGTCAATTTGCTAATTTTTGTGTTTTCAGTGCCTGTAAAAGAACCTGATACATAAAAAATACTTAATAAATAAGTATGTTGAATAAATAATTGTCAACTTGAAGAATAAGGTGCAATGGGACAGAGAGTGAAGCCTAAATGATTGCTGTTCATGGGATAAAGAAGCCTTCCACAGACACTGGAACAATTCAGCTTGGCTTTAAAAAAAAAGAGCAGATATTTCCCAGTTACAGAAATTGGGAAAGGAGGCCATGCTAATCATGGAGAACAGTGTTATTAGGATGCTCTGAACAGCTAGTAACAGAAAACCTGACTCAGAATGGCCAATTCAATGACAAAATGCATTAACTCTTGTAACTGGAGGACCTGAAGTCAGGCAAGCATCATGACTGGCTTCATCCAAGGGCTCTGGCTCTCTTTCTCTATGATACCTCATCTCAGGAGTGGCTTCCCTCATCAGAGAAAAGTAATTATAATGGTCTCAAGATTCAAATCCTCACAATACTATACCCAAAGGAAAGCGGAAAGCTCTGAGAAGAGTGGGTACCCTTCTTTCTCATATCCCAAACC
Organism: Ovis canadensis; assembly: GCF_042477335.2. NCBI lineage: Eukaryota > Metazoa > Chordata > Mammalia > Artiodactyla > Bovidae > Ovis > Ovis canadensis. Next base: position 130,453,419 of record NC_091247.1, on the reverse strand, counting down.
TGTTCTTAAATCAGTCACTTTGGCTGTGGTTATGTCATAGACCAAGTGATTTACACCGGATTTATAAGAATCAATCACAATGGCAAGTGGAAATGGATTCCACTTCATTTGAATTAAATTAATTTGGATTAAATTAATCAGGGCCATCCTTGGATATGTAGGTGGAGCCATTTTCCCTCCCAGTTCATGATTACTATACAGTGAGTGACAGGGTTGTTGGGAAAACCACCATAATATCCACAATAAATCCTGGGTACAAATATAAGATATTGGGATGATACTGTGTGTTCTTAAAAGAATTTAAGAAGAATGGAAGGAATTGATTCTAGAAAGGGTAAGGAGAGGTCAGATGAGTTAGGGCCCTGCAAAACTGGATAAAAAGATTAGACCTTATAATGGAGTTGCTAAAAAGTTATTTCAGTTTTTTAAGGCAAGAAAAGTATCAAGATTATTCTTTATTACTTTGGTGTTTTAACTACTTTAGAAAAATAATTCTGCAAGCAATATTAATATGTAGATTAGAAAAATTTATAGAAAAAAAAGTCATCTAAGATGCTATTGTATTACAATAGTCCACAACAGGTTGAAGTGAGACAAAGGGAAAGAAACTTACTTGGAGAGGTATTTTCCACAAAGTAATGCAACAATAGATGATAAATAAGAGGAAAGAGCTGGCTCTGAGGTCTAGAATTTGTAGGACTGATATGTATAATGGCTCTCAAAAGAAAACAAACAAACAAACAAATGAGGATCCAGGATTAAAAGGAGTGTATTGGAGAGGAAAGATATTAAGAAATTCTACACAAGATTGAATCAGAAACACTGTGGAAGAACTGCGACACAGTAGAACCAGTTATTTCTAAGAGACAGAAAGTATAGCGGATTTTTATTGTGTTTTGCTTGTTTTACTAACACTCATTTTCCCTTGTTCAGGGCGCCCTAATTTCCTCTGGGGGGAAGTTTTGCTTCTCCACTGATTATAGTCTGATGGAGTGTAAATGGAAGCAATATTTCCACTGAGCCAAGAAGTAACGTCTGTAATCCAGGCCTAAGTCACTTGGATGCTCTTTTTTTTAAAGCTTAGTAGTGGGCAAAATGACAAGTAACCAGAAATAGCTGGATTCATCCCAGAGGTCGGGCTGGAACACCAAGCTCTTTTTGCTGTCAAAGAGACTATTTTAAAATTCCCTCTGTGGTTTCCTTGGTTCCTGTAAATTTCCAAATACACATCTCCAGGCTTCCTTTTAATAGAACAGTCTCACAATATCTTTCTGATAAATTCAATTTTTCTCAAGAGAGTTCATCTGTAGTGCTCTAGTCCAAGAACATTAGCTGGTACAGAAGGAAGAGCGAAAGATGAGGAAAGAGTAAAGTTAGAGAGTGTGAACAGTGAGGATGTTCTTATAAGACACACGAATTCCAAGTCATATAAAAACTAGATTATCATTGTTATTAACTAGGGCCTTGAGAACCATAAAGGTATTTTTTGTTTGTTTTTAATAGCCCCTGAAAGGAATATGCAATGGGATGAAGAGTGATTAAGAGAACTGCTTACCTTATTAATAAGAACTGCTTAGCGAGGCTGAGAAATATAAAGTTTTAATGGAGCCAAATCAGCATAATTATGCAATTTTATTTAGTAGTATTTAGAAATCTTGAAATGGAATTAAAGAATACCAATCAGTAGAGTGATGCAGATTGAGGGATAAAAACCATGGATGGAGGAGCCTGGTGGGCTGCAGTCCATGGGGTCGCTAAGGGTTGGACACGACTGAGCGACTTCACTTTCACTTTTCACTTTCATGCATTGGAGAAGGAAACGGCAACCCACTCCAGTGTTCTTGCCTGGAGAATCCCAGGGACGGGGGAGCCTGGTGGGCTGCTGTCTATGGGGTCGCACAGAGTCGGACATGACTGGGGTGACTTAGCAGCAGCAGCAGCAGCAGCATGTTCCACTTAACAGTTGAAGGAGTAAGAGAAAGAGTGGTTGATATATACTTGACATGATGAACCCTGGGAGTCTGCCTGAGTAGGAAGCTCTCTAGATCACATATATGTGTGGAGTCGCTCAGTCATGTCCAACTCTTTGCAACCCTATGGACTGTAGCCTACCAGGATCCTCCATCCATGGGATTTTCAAGGCAAGAGTACTGGAGTAGGTTACTATTTCCATCTCCAGGGGATCTTCCCAACCCAGGGATTGAACCCGGGTCTCTTGCATTGCAGGCAGCCATTTATCATCTGAGCCACTAAGGAAGCCCATTACAAATATGAGAGTGGGTGAAATCAGTTCCAGCTTCACCTATTAGGCTGTGATAGGGTAGGATTCAGGACTGAACAATTTTAGGAAGGATATTTATCCAGATTCCTGCTGGCAGCACAGACCAAGGGAAAACCCAGTCTATGATCCAAGAGTTTCCAGAAAATAATGTTATAATCCTAAATGCTACAAGCCCAGAGAGTAGTAAAATGCCATAATGTGAAAATTAGTGATTGATTCAGAAATCTAGGGGAGTATGGTGTGATCTAAAAAACCTGAAGAATGTTTAGAGCAGCAAGGCACGAGGTGGATCTACTGGTATACAGTGCTCTGATAAGAAGAAAATGAAGCTTAGACCCTAATAAACAGAAAGTGAAAGTGAAGTCACTCAGTCATGTCCGACTCTTTGTGACCCCATGGACTGTAGCCTACCAGGCTCCTCTGTCCATGGGATTTTCCAGGCAATAGTACTGGAGTGGATTGCCATTTCCTTCTCCAGGGGACCTTCCCAACCCAAGGATCGAACCCAGGTCTCCCACATTGTAGACAGACACAATAAATGGAAAGATGATAGTAAATAAACTGGGGAAGTGGAAGCTAAAGATGAAAGGAAAAGGCAAACTTACTAAACCTGAGGAAGTAAAAGAGGAAGTGAAGTGAAGTGAAGTTGCTCAGTCGTGTCTGACTCTTTGCGACCCCATGGACTGTAGCCCACCAGGCTCCTCAGTCCATGGGATTCTCCAGGCAAGAATACTGGAGTGGGTTGCCATTTCCTTCTCCAGGGGATCTTCCTGACCCAGGGATCGAACCTGGGTCTCCCACATTTCAGGCAGATGCTTTAACCTCTGAGCCACCAGGGAAGCCAGTAAAAGAGGTGGAGGGTTTATTTGGAGAGAGAGATCGCAGGGTTCAAAACATTAGAAGTGCAGACAGTCATGTGAGTGCTTAGAGGTGAAGTTATTAAGGTAAAATAGACCAGGGTAATGGACCTACAGTATTGAATAAAAGTCGTACACATGGAAATTACATGGCTGTGGGAAAGTTATTAGAAGAAAGTGTGGGGAAAAAGTGTTAACATCCTTGGTGCAAACAGTTTCTGACAGATTAGTCAATGATAAAGACTGAGAAACGATAGTCAAGGGGGAGATGACTGAAACTGGGGTATAAAAGTGAAAGTGTTAGTCACTCAGTCATGTCCAGCTCTTTGCCACCCCATGGACTGTAGCCTGCCAGGATCCTCTGTCCATGGGATTCTCCAGGCAAGAATACTGGAGTGAGTAGCCATTCCCTTCTCCAGGGGAATCTTCCCAACCCAAGAATTGAAGCCGGGTCTGCAGCATTACAGGCAGATTCTTTACCATATAAGTCACTGGGGAAGCAAGTATAGGCAACTATGAAAGAACTGTGCTAGGAAGAATCTTTGTTATGTGTAATAGTAAATGTGCAGTTCTCACTCTTTCTTTCCTTTTCTTTCCTTTGGGTCAACTTTCTTGAAATGAAATCATGCCCCTGCTCATATAAGACCCAAATCATTATTGTGAAAACTAGGCCTCCCTTTTACAGACAGCTTCCTTCTACAGGTTTAATTTCATCATCAAAATTTTCTCTACAGGCTAAAGAGGCAGTGGAGAGGACTCTGAGTTCCCTGGGCTGTGAGATGGTCATCGAGGTGGAAAAGAACCAACAATGGATGCAGCAAAGGTTCTGGGCACAGAGGCTGCCTGAGGGGCACAAGAGATGGGTGGGGACTTCCCTGGTGACCCAGGGGTTAGGACTTTGCCTTTCAATGCAGGGGGTGCAGTTTCGATTCCTGATCAGAAAGCTAAAATTCTACATGGCTCATGGACAAAAATGCAAAACATAACACAGAAGTAATATAGTAACAAATTCAGTAAAGGCTTTAAAAATGGCCCACATCAAAAAGTCTTAAAAAAGAAAAAAAAAGTAGCCTTGGACGTGATGCCTGGGACAACACTAAATAACATCTTGAAAACATAATTCAGATTCTTCACAGGGGAAGGGTCTTTGTAAAAACAAATGTTTAAGATGATTCATAGTAATAAAGAGCATGGACTTTGAAGTCAAACAACTCTTGACTAAAATGCTGGCTCTGCCACTTAATTGTATAATCTCAGTCAAGTTCCTTACCATTCTGAGCCTGCTTCATTATCTTCAAAATAGCTAATTAATCTATTTATATAAAATAAGACCAATAATTTTTCCTTGTTAGATGTATCTAGTGTGTGAGTGAACTATTGAACACATAGAAAATGCTCCAATGGATCTAAATAGCTCTGGGTTTCCAATTTCTTTTTCTGTCTTAACTTCCTATTTTTTTACATGTTGTCTAATTTACTTTGTTCTTATTTTTCTTTTTAAAAAAAAAAAAACTGATTCAGTCAAACTATGGCCACATTTTTGGTCATTTTATTTCTTACTATAGTATCTATTTCCTAACATAAATAGCATATTTTAGGCATAGATTTTTCCTTGGTAGTATAAATTCAATAGGTAGTATGAACTGAGTAGAAATTTAAAAAGGAAAACATAGAGTCGCTTTCAACCATCTAATGACTTCCAATCATCCTAAGCATAATAGTGGAAGTATCTACCATGTCCTACATACTATGTACTACAAGACTCCCTTCATCTGACCCTGACTATCACTAATGAACTTTCCTCTAGTTCACTCCATCCCCTTACTCTGCCCTTGCTAACTCTGTCCTAGCCCCTTGCTATCTCTAGAACATTCCAAAAACATTCCCCTCTCCTACTATTCAATCTTGCTCTTCCCTTTTCCTGGAATGTTCCTTTCCAGATATTGGATAACCAGCTCCCTCACTTCATTTGTAACTCTCTTAAAATGTCATATTCTCACACAAAGCCTCCTCTGATCAATCTATCTAAAGGAGCGTACCTGCCTCCTCATTCAATCCCTTTCTTGCTTTTTTCTTCTCATGATGCTTATTGCTACCAGACATTACAGGTTTACTTACACATTATCTATCTTCTCCGCCAGAAGGTGAACACCATGAGGGTAGAGAATTTGTCTAGTTTTATTAAGCTATTTCCCAGTGCCTATATTACACCATACACATAGCACACTCAGTAAACATTAGTATAGCTTATTTCTTTTTCCTTGGCCTAAGTAAATCAGATGAATATCCAAAGTTAACTAACTTCCTGGAACTAATAAGTGATTAATGATAGCAAGGTTACAGGACATAGAGTGTCTTAGTTCATTAAGGCTGCTATAATACAATGTCATAAACTGGCTGGTTCATATGCAACGGAACTTTACTTCTCACAGTTCTGGAGGCTAGGGAAGTCCAAGATCAAAGCACCAGCAGATTCAGTGTTTGGTGAGAACTCTGGAGTCAGTTTTATAAGGGCACTAATCGCATTCATGAGGGCTCTACCTTCATGACCCAATTACCTCCCCACAGCACCACCTCCTAATTCCACCAAATTGGGAGTTAGATTTCAACTTATGAATTTTTAGGGGAACCAAACATTCAGTCAATTGCACAAGTATAATACAAAAATCCTTAATCTAATTTCTGTTGAAGGGTGTGGCTGTGTTCCTTCCCTGTTATTAGTCCTGAGGCCAAACTGTGGTGGAGGTGATGAAGATAAAGGCGACCTCCTTGGAAAGGTCCTGTGCACACACAGATGTACACACTGCCCCCAACCCTGCAGCAGGCCACCACTGACCCTCTGCCGGAGGACGCCTCTGCCGGAGACTCCTGGACACCCATGGGCAAGGCTGGGTCAGTCTCTTGTGGGGTCACTGCTCCTTTCTCCTGGGTCCTGGTGCACACAAGGTTCTGTTTGTGCCCTCCAGAGTCTATTTTCCCAGTCCTGTGTAAGTTCTGGCAGCTCTATGGTGGGGTTAATGGAGACTTCCTCCAAGAGGGCTTATGCCATACCCAAGTCTGCTGCACCCAGAGCTCCTGCCCCTGTAGCAGTCTACTGCTGACCCGTACCTCCTCCGGAGACACCCAAACACAGTTCTGTCTGTCTCTGTGGGCTCTCTGGGTCCAGGTGCACATAAGGTATGTTTGAGCCCTCTGAGCATCTCTGGAGGGTATAGCGTTTGATTCTAAATGTGATTTCACCCCTACTACCATCTTGCTGGGGCTTCTCCTTGCCCTTGAACAAAGCTAGTGAAGGTGATGGAATTCCAGTTGAGCTATATCAAATCCTGAGAGATGATGCTGTGAAAGTGCTACACTCAATATGCCAGCAAATTTGGAAAACTCAGCAGTGGCCACAGGATTGGAAAAGGCCAGTTTTCATTCCAATCTCAAAGAAAGGCAATGCCAAAGAATGTCCAAACCATCACATAATTGCACTCATCTCACACACTAGCAAAGTAATGCTCAAAATTATCCAAGCCTGGCTTCAACAGTACGTGAAATGTGAACTTCCAGATGTTCAAGCTGGATTTAGAAAATGCAGAGGAACCAGAGATCAAATTGCCAACATCTGCTGGATCATTGAAAAAGCCAGAGAGTTCCAGAAAAACATCTACTACTTCTGCTTTATTGACTATGACAAAGACTTTGACTGTATGGATCACAACAAATTGGAAAATTTTTAAAGAGATGAGAATATCAGGCCACCTGACCTGTCTCCTGAGAAATCTGTATGCATGCCCAGAAGCAACAGTTAGAACTGAACATGGAACAACAGACTGATTCCAAATCAGGAAAGGAGTACATCAAGGCTGTATATTGTCACCCTGCTTATTTAACTTATATGCAGAATACATCATGAGAAATGCTGGACTGGACAAAGCACAGGCTGAAATCAAGCTTGCTGGGAGAAATATCAATAACCTCAGATATGCAGATGACACCACCCTTATGGCAGAAAGAGAAGAACTAAAGCGCCTCTTGATGAAAGTGAAAGAGGAGAGTGAAAAAGTTGGCTTAAAACTCAACATTCAGAAAACCAAGATCATGGCACCTGGTCGCATCACTTCATGGCAAATAGATGGGGAAATAAGGGAAACAGTTCAGTTCAGTACAGTTGCTCAGCCATGTTCAACTCTTTGCGACCCCATGAACCAGCTCCACAATCCCTGCAGATGGTGACTGCAACCATGAAATTAAAAGACGCTTGCTCCTTGGAAGAAAAGTTATGACCAACCTACATAGCATATTAAAAAGCAGAGACAATACTTTGTCAACAAAGGTCCATCTAGTCCAGGCTATGGTTTTTCCAGTAGTCATGTATGGATGTGAGAGTTGTACTATAAAGAAAGCTGAATGCCGAAGAATTGATGCTTTTGAACTGTGGTGTTGGAGAAGACTCTTGAGATTCCCTTGGACAGCAAGGAGATCTAACTAGTCCATCCTAAAGGAAATCAGTCCTGAATGTTCATTGGAAGGACTGATGCTGAAGCTGAAACTCCAATACTTTGGCCACCTGATGCAAAGAACTGATTCATTGGAAAAGACCTTGATGCTGGGAAAGAGTGAAGCTGGGAAGAAAAGGGAACGAAAGAGGAGGAGATGGTTGTATGGCATCACCAACGCAAGTCTGAGTAGGCTCCGGGAGTTGGTGATGGACAGGGAAGCCTGGCATGCTGCAGTCTATGGGGTTGCAAAGAGTCAGACGTGACTGAGCGACTGAACTGAATTGAACTTCTAAAGATCAACTTAAGTGACCTGTTTCCAAGTGTACATGTTTTTGATTTTCATGATTTTCACATTTTCAATCCTCATAATTATAAAAAAAGAAACTTGGCACACCAATACTCCTCAGAGTGTTTCTGCTAACGTCCAACAGTTTTCCACTGCAAAGTTTCAGGAAGAATCTATTGATAAACAATTTAGCTGGAGAATATCACGGACTTGGGAAAATAAAATTGGTCCACTTCCTGTAAACGCTAGTTAACAAGGCATTGGTCCACTTCCTGTTAACACTAGTTAACAAGGCATTATCATTAGAAAAAAGAACTAGACTTAACAGTTCTCAAAACTACTACTAGCTATTCAGAAGTTATCTTGTGCCAAGCCATATGCTATTTTATATGTTTTACTTAAATATCCTAACAATTTAGGAGATAGCAATTATCATCATTCCATTTTACAGATGAGGAACAGAGAAGTTCTTGTTTAAACTCATGTAACTTATACTTGGATGAACTAGTGTTCCCCCGTAATTCATGTCCACTCAGAATTCCATAATATGAATTTATTTAAAAATAGGGTCTTTGCAGGTATAATTTTTTTTTAAAAAAGAAAATAACCATGACGGATAAAATGACATGGTGTGTGTGTGTGTGTGTGTGTGTGTGTGTGTGTAAGTGTAAACAATGGAATACTACTCAGCCTTAAAAAAGAATGAAATAATGCCATTGCAGCAGCATGGATGGCCCTAGAGATGATCGTACTAAGTGTAGTAAGCCAGAAAGAGAAAGATAAATGCCATGTCATATCACTCATATGTGGAATCTAAAATATGACAAATGAATTTATCTGTGAAACTGAGACAGACTCACAGACATAGAAAACAGACTTGTGATTGCCAAGGGAGGAACTGTGGGAGGGATGGATTGGGAGTTTGGGATTAGAAGATGCAAACCATTAAATACAGAATGGATAAACAAAAAAGTTCTAGAACAAGGAACTCTACAGTAGTTAAGAACAGGGAAGACTGGCATGCTACAGCCCATGGGATTCCAAAGAGTCAGACATGGCTTAGTGACTGAATAACATCAACTATAGTTAATATCCTGTGATAAATAATCATGGGAAAGAATATGAGAAAGTATATATACATACATACATATTGCCTCAGAACATCCAGAAGGAAACAACTCAGCTGACACTTTGATTTCTGGCCCCTAGAACTGTGAGAAAAGAAATCCCGTGGTCTTAAGCCATGAAGTTTGTGGCAATTTGGTGCAGCAACCATAGGAAAATAGTTTGTAAAGAACTGGGGCTTTGCAGATGGTGCAGCAGGTAAAGAAGCTGCCTGCCAACGCAGGAGATACAAGAGATGCGGGTTCAGTCGCTGGGTCAGGGACATCTTCTGAAGGAGGGCATGGCAACCCACTTTGGTATTCTTGCCTGGAGAATCTCCATGGACAGGGGAGCCTGGCAGGGTACAGTCCTGAGGTCTCAAAGAGTTGGACACCACTGAGCAACTAAGCACAATTAGACAATCTTAAATCCAGGTCTGACTTTAAAGGCTAATTTTCCAGTCGTTTACTGCAATAATCTCAGAAGGTTTTATGCAAGTGGCTGTCATATCACTAATCACTCTTTATGGCTTTGTAAGTGAGAGTAAAAAATATTCATTTTTTTTTTAACCTCTAGGCCTAGTATAATGCCTGACCTATAACACATTTAACCAGTCATCCAAAAAAAAACAAAAAAAATCCATTTCTTTAAACAGACAAATCCTTCCTTCTTTTCTGGTTCTTTAATCCTTATATTTAACAGGTAAATGCTTTGGTTAATATCAACAGCAATAAAGAAAACGGCATGTATAATTACATTATTATGCACATTTCTATAGTTTATGAGTTTATTATTTTGAATTTAATCTCTCATTCTTAAGGCATGTTCTGATTGTGAATCACCTAATGTTTGGATTTTCATTTTATTCTTCATATTCTGCCTTGTTACAGGAAGGACTTAAAGCAATTGCTTTATAACAGTGCAATAAAATAAACTGACAAAATAACTGCATGTGAAAAGGAGCCCATGCACAGAATAAAAAAAACGTTAACATAATGGTAAGAGCAATGTTTGAACAAAAAAACTCATAGAATAGATTCTTGACCTTGTTAAAGATGGGCCACAAATTTCTTGCTGAACAGTAGAATGTAAATGCTAGAATATGAAGATATACTCAGAGTGTGATCAAGTTAAAACATACCAGTTGTTCAGGAGGCCCTTAATAAGTTATCCCTGACTGAAGACCAAGGAGATTTCTCCCAGGCCTCCACATAAAAGAAAGAATTCCATGCACTGGATCCTAAGCTGTGCTGTCTTCTTGGGGAATAGGATTCTGTCACCTTTAGAACACAGATCTCAGAGTCATACAGAAACAAGGCTCAGACCTTGACTCTACCACTTGCCAAATGTATGATCTCGGAGAGGCTCTTGAATTTGTTTCATTTCTGTTAACAAATAATGAAAATTACCTCATGGGATTCTTAACGAGGCTTGGGAGAAGATGTAAAACATTTGGCAGAATGTCCATCCACACAAATCTACAGAACAAGAGCATGTGACTGAGGCCCTCTGCAGAGTCAAGTTCAAGTGCCCTGGCCACTAGAAGATCCACATCTCCAAAGAGTGGGGATTTACTAAGCCTAAAGCAGATAGACTTGAAAACACGCTAGCAGAAAAGCAGTTCATCCCAGATGAATGTGGGGTCAAATGCATCCCTACTTGTGGCCCTGCAGACAAATGGCAGGCCCTGCACCCATGACAGCCTTGATGTCGTCCCCTCCGTATTCGTGCCTGCCAATAAATCCTAACTTTTCTGTCAAAAATAAATAAAATAAAATATTTGGCAAAGAGAAGACCCTCCTTGTTAGTTCTCTTCTCTTAATAATGATTATCTTTCACCATCAACCTCTCAGCAATGCTTCATTTGAAAATTTCTTTTTGCCCGTCATCTTCTGCCCTTTGATCTAAACTGATGTTCATTTTTAGCAATTCACAAGCTACTAAGTTGTAATTCAATATTTACATAGGTAAGCGCACACTACTTTATATTTAGTAGTGTGGCACACATACACATTTAACATGTATATTTTGCTTAAATATTTTAAATAAAAAAGATTAAAAAATAGCTATATCAAAAAGTGAGCAATTCTGGTCACCATCCATTCTATTTAGCAAACACAGGCTTCAGATTGAATGTGAGATGGGAGATTGAGCACTGCTGTTTAATTTCAAATCTGTCTTGTTTCTATCTGTCCCACTGTGTGTCTCACCAGTAAAGACAGACGTCTGTCAACAATCACAGCCCCCAGACTAAAGCCAACCTTTCATCTAGTGTTTATCTGAGAGATCATCCAAACTTTGGAGGAAAAAATGGACTTATGGTGAGACAGCTGATTCCTAGCAGACTATGAACTGAAAATTTGATTCCTTGTGATCATATGTATAATCGAGAATCAGATTTTAAAACCAAGGTTGTACAGAAGGTAGGACCTCACTTTGTAGCCTATTGTAGCAAAAAGAAAATATATGCTCAATAAATATATGTTGTGAGATAGAGAAAGGAAAAGAGAGAGAGTGAAGGAGGGCTGGGAGACAAGTTTAGAGTTTAAACAGGCTTTCTGCCTACATAAAACCAAGCATTCATATCTATATTATTTCTTTGTCTGCTTCTCACAAAGCTTCAGCTCTGGCCCTTTCTTCCTAGATGGAATGTTAGACTTTCCAGGGAATTTCTCTAGATTCCTGTTTCCTCTTCTCAGAAAGAATCTAGACAACTCACTACACATCCCTTTGTGCAAACTGTTGGATTGCCTCAGCCTCAGAGGGATACAAATAAAAGAACGCTAGACTGGAGTCAGGAGGTCTGAGGCCCAGTTCCACCTCCCCTGACAATTGTGCAACATCTGACCGTATGCCTAGTCTTCTCTCCCTGGGCCTCAGTCCTTTCATATCAGCAAAGGAGGAGCAGAAGTGGGTGATCTCTATCACATCATGCTAATGGATAGTTTTTGGATTTATATTCTACCTAGGTTAGGCCTTGTCCAGATCATGAAGACAGAAATACCATCTCCTTCACTCCTTAAGTGACTTAGATGGGATTTCATTTCTCTCACATGATTGAAAACTTCCTTTTTCCCAACACTGAGAGTTTTTCACCTCAAGCTGAAATTAATAGTTTTTAGAATGTCTTCAATAAAAAAGATTCTATGTGTTTCTATTTTATATTCATAGCTGAAAAATATGATAATGAAAGCTCAACATTCAGAAAACTAAGATCATGGCATCTGGTCCCATCACTTCATGGGAAATAGATGGGGAAACAGTGCAAACAGTGGCAGACTTTATTTTGGGGGGCTCCAAAATCACTGCAGATGGTGACTTCAGCCATGAAATTAAAAGACGCTTACTCCTTGGAAGGAAAGTTATGACCAACCTAGATAGCATATTCAAAAGCAGAGACATTACTTTGCCAACAAAGGTCCATCTAGTCAAGGCTATGGTTTTTCCAGTAGTCATGTGTGGATGTGAGAGTTGGACTGTGAAGAAAGCTGAGCACCGAAGAATTGATGCTTTTGAACTGTGTTGTTGGAGAAGACTCTTGAGAGTCCCTTGGACTGCAAGGAGATCCAACCAGTTCATTCTAAAGGAGATCAGTCCAGGGTGTTCTTTGGAAAGAGTGATGCTAAAGCTGAAACTCCAGTACTTTGGCCACCTTAATGGAAGAGTTGACTCATTGGAAAAGACTCTGATGCTGGGAGGGATTGGGGGCGGGAGGAGAAGGGGACAACAGAGGATAAGATGGCTGGATGGCATCACCGACTCGATGGACGTGAGTTTGAGTGAACTCCAGGAGTTAGTGATGGACAGGGAGGCCTGGCGTGCTGTGAGTCATGGGGTGGCAAAAGTCGGACACGACTGAGCAACTGAACTGAACTGATACCAAAAACCTCTCTGTATGTCTTATAACTTCTTATAAGAAACACATTTGAACCATATTTTACTAGTGGATCTTAGGTTGATTATTTTCAGAAGGCAGTCACCAGCTGCAGTCACTCCTAACAACAGAGTCAGCCAGTCCTTTGAGCTTTGAAGCCAGGCGTTAACTTCCCCTTTGTAGCTATAAAAGTCCTAGATGGATCTTCCAATTAAAGGCTATTTTGTCTACATTGAAAATATGTTGTTTAGTGCAGCCATCATCGTTAATTATCTTACCTAGATTTTCTGGATAAGTTGTTGCTGTTTCTGCCTCAGCAATGCTGCTTCATCTTGCAGTTTGATGTTATGGAGAGATGTTTCTCCTTAAATTTTATAAACTGAACTTTTGCTAGTTTCAAACTTTTGTTCCACAGCTTCCTCACCTCTTACAGCCTTCATAAAACTGGAGAGAGTTAGGGTCTTGTTCTGGATTAGACCTTGGTTAATGGACTGTTGTGACTGGTTTGATCTTCTGTCCAAACCATTACAATTTTCTCCATATCAACAATAATAAGTCTGTTTCACTTTCTTATCACCTTTGTGTTCACTGGAATAGAACTCTGAATTTTCCTCATGAGCTTTTCCTTTCTATTCACAACTTGGCTAACTGTTTGGCACAAGAGGCCCAGCTTTTGGCTATCTTGGCTTCCAACATGCCTTCATCACTAAGCTTGATCATCTCTAACTTCTCATTTAAAGTGAGAAACATGTAACTCTAACATTTTTGAACACTTAGAAGCCATTGGAGGGTTATTAACTGGCCTAAGTTCAATATTTTTATGTCTTAGGGAATAGGGAAGTCCAAATAGGGGAAGAGATGTGGGGGAATGACTGCTCTGTGGAACAGTTAGACACCACAATGTTAAGTTTGCAACCTCATATCGACATGGTTCAGGGTGCCCCAAAACAATTACAATAGTAACTTCAGAGATTGCTGATCATAGATATAATGATCAAAGCTTGAAATATTTAGAGAATTACACACACTGTGACACAGAGACCCAGAGTACAAAATGCTGTTGGAAAAATGGCATTGATAGGTTTGTTCAACAAAGGCTTGCCACAAACAATAATATCTGTGAAGTGCCCTTGCATATAAATAAAACAACACACAATAAAATGAGGTATGCCCTTGGACTGCAAGGAGATCCAATCAGTCAGTTGCAAAGGAAATCAGCCCTGAATGTTCACTGGAAGAACTGATGCTGAAGCTGAAACTCCAATACTTTGGCCACTTGATGTGAAGAACTGACTCATTGGAAAAGACCCTGATGCTGGGAAAGATTAAAGGCAGGAGGAGAAGGGGATGACAGAGGATGAGATAGTTGGATGGCATCACCGACTCAATGGACATGAGTTTCAGTAGGGTCTGGGAGTTGGTGAGGGACAGGGAAGCCTGGCATCCAGAAGTCCATGGGGTCGCAAAAAGTTGGACATGACTGAGCAACTGAGCGACTTCACTTTCACTTTTCACTTTCATGCATTGGAGAAGGAAATGGCAACCCACTCCAGTGTTCTTGCCTGGAGAATCCTAGGGATGGGAGAGCCTGGCAGGCTGCCGTCTATGGGGTCGCACAGAATCAGACACGACTGAAGCGACTTAGCAGCAGCAGCAGCAGAGCAACTGAACTGAACTCATTTGTGTATATTATATTGTTTAAGGTTGAGATTTCATTTCTGAAGATTGGCCAAGGGTCATGGCTAATTATGACAGAAACTATCTATTGCCTACACGCTTATATTCCCTCTTTTCTTTACTGCTAGCAGTATCATGGTATGTGCAGCTACCATGCAAAGGGTGGTCCTACTGGGAATTTTGATCCCTGTTCCAGTTCTGAACAACGAATCATAAATGATCTAAATTAATTACAGTAATGCCATCCCTTTTCCTTCTTCCCCTGACTTGTAGTAATTTATCTTCAGGCACTATGTAAGCCAGTTCTGACCAAGGTGATGTAAGGAAGGTCTGGTGGATAGAAGCTTCTGGGAAATTTTGTTATTTTTTTTCTTTTTTTTTCTTTTTTTTCTTTTTTTTAATTTTAAAATCTTTAATTCTTACATGCATTCCCAAACATGAACCCCCCTCCCACCTCCCTCCCCATAACATCTCTCTGGGTCATCCCCATGCACCAGCCCCAAGCATGCTGTATCCTGCATCAGACATAGACTGGCGATTCGATTCTTACATGATAGTATACATGTTAGAATGCCATTCTCCCAAATCATCCCATCCTCTCCCTCTCGCCAAAAGTCCGTTATACACATCTGTGGCGTTATACACATCTGTGTCTTTTTCGCTGTCTTGCGTACAGGGTCGTCATTGCCATCTTTCTAAATTCCATATATATGTGTTAGTATACTGTATTGGTGTTTTTCTTTCTGGCTTACTTCACTCTGTATAATCGGCTCCAGTTTCATCCATCTCATCAGAACTGATTCAAATGAATTCTTTTTAACGGCTGAGTAATACTCCATTGTGTATATGTATCACAGCTTTCTTATCCATTCATCTGCTGAGGGACATCTAGGTTGTTTCCATGTCCTGGCTATTATAAACAGTGCTGCGATGAACATTGGGGTACATGTGCCTCTTTCAATTCTGGTTTCCTTGGTGTGTATGCCCAGCAGTGGGATCGCTGGGTCATAAGGTAGTTCTATTTGCAATTTTTTAAGGAAACTCCACACTGTTCTCCATAGTGGCTGTACTAGTTTGCATTCCCACCAACAGTGTATGAGGGTTCCCTTTTCTCCACACCCTCTCCAGCAATTAAAAAAGAAAACTACAGGCCAATATCACTGATGAACATAGATGCAAAAATCCTCAACAAAATTCTAGCAATCAGAATCCAACAACACATTAAAAAGATCATACACCATGACCAAGTGGGCTTTATCCCAGGGATGCAAGGATTCTTCAATATCCACAAATCAATCAATGTAATTCACCACATTAACAAATTGAAAAATAAAAACCATATGATTATCTCAATAGATGCAGAGAAGGCCTTTGACAAAATTCAACATCCATTTATGATAAAAACTCTCCAGAAAGCAGGAATAGAAGGAACATACCTCAACATAATAAAAGCTATATATGACAAACCCACAGCAAACATTATCCTCAATGGTGAAAAATTGAAAGCATTTCCTCTAAAGTCAGGAACAAGACAAGGGTGTCCACTTTCACCGCTACTATTCAACATAGTTCTGGAAGTTTTGGCCACAGCAATCAGAGCAGAAAAAGAAATAAAAGGAATCCAAATTGGAAAAGAAGAAGTAAAACTCTCACTGTTTGCAGATGACATGATCCTCTACATGGAAAACCCTAAAGACTCCACCAGAAAATTACTAGAGCTCATCAATGAATATAGTAAAGTTGCAGGATATAAAATCAACACACAGAAATCCCTTGCATTCCTATACACGAATAATGAGAAAGTAGAAAAAGAAATTAAGGAAACAATTCCATTCACCATTGCAACGAAAAGAATAAAATACTTAGGAATATATCTACCTAAAGAAACTAAAGACCTATATATAGAAAACTATAAAGCACTGATGAAAGAAATCAAAGAGGACACTAATAGATGGAGAAATATACCATGTTCATGGATCTGAAGAATCAATATAGTGAAAAGGAGGATACTACCCAAAGCAATTTACAAATTCAATGCAATCCCTATCAAGCTACCAGCCATATTTTTCACAGAACTAGAACAAATAATTTCAAGATTTATATGGAAATACAAAAAACCTCGAATTGCCAAAGCAATCTTGAGAAAGAAGAATGGAACTGGAGGAATCAACTTGCCTGACTTCAGGCTCTACTACAAAGCCACAGTCATCAAAACAGTATGGTACTGGCACAAAGACAGACATATAGATCAATGGAACAAAATAGAATCCCAGAGATAAATCCACACACATATGGACACCTTATCTTTGACAAAGGAGGCAAGAATATACAATGGAGTAAAGACAGTCTCTATTTTTTTTTATTTTTTATTTTTTTTCATAAATTTTATTTTATTTTATTTTATTTTTTATTTTTATTTTTATTTTTTTTAGCTTTTTATTTTTTAAATTTTAAAATCTTTAATTCTTACATGCATTCCCAAACATGAACCCCCCTCCCACCTCCCTCCCCATAACATCTCTCTGGGTTATCCCCATGCACCAGCCCCAAGCATGCTGTATCCTGCATCAGACATAGACTGGCGATTCAATTCTTACATGATAGTATACATGTTAGAATGCCATTCTCCCAAATCATCCCACCCTCTCCCTCTCCCTCTGAGTCCAAAAGTCCGTTATACACATCTGTGTCTTTTTTCCTGTCTTGCATACAGGGTCGTCATTGCCATCTTCCTAAATTCCATATATATGTGTTAGTATACTGTATTGGTGTTTTTCTTTCTGGCTTACTCCACTCTGTATAATCGGCTCCAGTTTCATCCATCTCATCAGAACTGATTCAAATAAATTCTTTTTAACGGCTGAGTAATACTCCATTGTGTATATGTACCACAGCTTTCTTATCCATTCATCTGCTGAGGGACATCTAGGTTGTTTCCATGTCCTGGCTATTATAAACAGTGCTGCGATGAACATTGGGGTACATGTGTCTCTTTCAATTCTGGTTTCCTCGGTGACAGTCTCTTTAACAAGTGGTGCTGGGAAAACTGGTCAACCACTTGTAAAAGAATGAAACTAGATCACTTTCTAACACCGCACACAAAAATAAACTCAAAATGGATTAAAGATCTAAATTTAAGACCAGAAACTATAAAACTCCTAGAGGAGAACATAGGCAAAACACTCTCAGACATAAATCACAGCAGGATCCTCTATGATCCACCTCCCAGAATTCTGGAAATAAAAGCAAAAATAAACAAATGGGATCTAATTAAAATTAAAAGCTTCTGCACAACAAAGGAAAATATAAGCAAGGTGAAAAGACAGCCTTCTGAATGGGAGAAAATAATAGCAAATGAAGCAACTGACAAACAACTAACCTCAAAAATATACAAGCAATTCCTGCAGCTCAATTCCAGAAAAATAAACGACCCAATCAAAAAATGGGCCAAAGAACTAAATAGACATTTCTCCAAAGAAGACATACGGATGGCTAACAAACACATGAAAAGAGGCTCAACATCACTCATTATTAGAGAAATGCAAATCAAAACCACAATGAGGTACCACTTCACACCAGTCAGAATTTTGTTCTTTTAATTAAAAAATATTAAAAGATACAGTGGGTGTTCCTCCCTTCATGCCTATTGAGTAGATAGCAAACCTCAACATACTGTCACCATCTTGTGACTACGAGGCAAAAAAGAATAGAAGCCAAGCTGCTGGCTTCCCTGGTGGCTCAGTGGTAGAGAATCTGCCTGCCAATGCAAGAGACATGGGTTCAATCCCTGATCCAGGAAGACCCCACCTGCTGCAGAGCAACTAAGCCCATGCGCCACAACTATTGAGCCTGTGCTCTACAGACCGTGAATTGCAGCTACTGAAGCCCACACTCCCTAGAGCCAGTGCTCTGCAGCAAGGGTAGCCACCACAATGTGAAGCCCTTGTACTGCAACTAGAGAGTAGCTTCGGCTCACCACAACTAGAGAAAGCCCATGTGCAGAAACACATCCAGAAGACACAGTACAGCCAAAAATAAAAGTAAATTAAAAATTTAAAAACGACGCTAACCTGCCCAGGATGGTCCCTATTGGCATCAGTGAACTGCCTCATCAACCTTACTAGATTTAAAGCTTCCCTCATAGCTCAGTTGAGTTGCCTACTTCTTGATTTTTTTTATGTGAGACAAATAAATCTCTATCTGCTTTATCCACTCTAGTTTTGCTTTATATTACTTGTAGCTGAATGCATTCCTATACAATACAGTTACCAACATGGACAGAAACACTTACCTAATTATGATGACAAGGCCTGATTTCTGAGAATCTCTGTATTTTGTGTGGTTAGATTAAGACATTTAAATGTCAAAACTTCACAAATTCAATGCTTAAAAATATGGCACAATTATTTGTAACTATAAGAAGAAAGCAAGAATGTGTGGTTTTGGTAAACCCCTGTAGGAAGGACAAGTTTTATTGGCTTTCTAAATTCAGGGGGTTTTAATCAGGGTGAAAGTACATCTCTGACCTCAGTTGTTGGGTAAAAGTAAATGTTGATCATTTTAATGATGCTGATGATGTTAAAAGGAAAATGATATTAACTTTTATCAATTGTTTAGTAAATGCTAAGTAGATAGCATATTGAAAAGCAGAGATATTATTTTGCCAACAAAGGTCCGTCTAGTCAAGGCTATGGTTTTTCCTGTGGTCATGTATGGATGTGAGAGTTGGACTGTGAAAAAAGCTGAGCACCGAAGAATTGATGCTTTTGAACTGTGGTGTTGGAGAAGACTCTTGAGAGTCCCTTGGACTGCAAGGAGATGCAACCAGTCCATTCTGAAGGAGATCAGCCCTGGGATTTCTTTGGAAGGAATGATGCTACAGCTGAAGCTCCAATACTTTAGTCACCTCATGTGAAGAGTTGACTCACTGGAAAAGACTCTGATGCTGGGAGGGATTGGGGGCAGGAGAAGGGGACGACAGAGGATGAGATGGCTGGATGGCATCACTGACTAGATGGATGTGAGTCTGAGTGAACTCCGGGAGTTGGTGATGGACAGGGAGGCCTGGTGTGCTACAATACATGGAGTTGCAAAGAGTCGGGCACGACTGAGTGACTGAACTGAAGTATTTTTACTAAGTTGGCTCAGATGGTCAAGAATTTGTCTGCAAAGCAGGAGGCCTGGGTTCAACCCATAGGTAAGAAAGATCCCCTGGAGGAGGGAATGACAATCCACTCCAGTATTCTTGCCTGGATAATCCCATGGACAGAGGAGCCTGGCACGCTATAGTCTACACGGTTGCAAAGAGCCGGACACAACTGAGCGACTTTCACTTTTCTTTCTTTACAACCGCTGTCTCAGTTAATCCTCCTAAGTCTATTTAGTACCACTATCCCCATTTTGCAGACAAAGGAACTGAGACTGAGATTGAAATGGGTTAAAGTGACCTGCCCAAATTCATACAGTGAGTTAAGTGGCAGAGTTCAAAACCAGATGATTTCACTCTAGTCTGTCCTAGTGACCACAAAGCAAATTTAACAGAGCTTATTCCTCTATTTTATTGTAAATTTTTCTAGTTGTGACAGTCTCAATTTATTTTTAAAAATGCAAGTAAAAAAATGAAAATTTTTTCCTAAACATTTGAGAATAAGTTGCCATCAGGATTGCGCTAAATATTCTAACACGTGTAGCAGTTTGAATAGTGATTACTCCTCCCAAGACATGCACAAAAATGTTTGTCCAAGTCCTTAATAGCTGATACCTGTGAATGTGGCCCTATTTAGAAATAGGGCCTTTGCATATGTAATTACATAAAGGATATTGAGATAAGATCATTCTGGATTTAGGGTAAGACCTTAGTCTAATGACTAGTATCATTATAAGAGAAAGGAGAGGGAGATTTGAGCTACTCAGATACAAAGGAGAGACACAAGGGAAATCCAAGTGAAGATGGAGCTGATCCAAGTATAGATCGAGAGATACGTCTCTGAGCCAAGGGACGCCAAGGATTGCCAGAGTCACCAGAAGCTAAGAAAGAGGCATGGAGGGACTTTCCTGGTGGTCCAGTACGTTAAGACTCTGCATTCCCAATGCATGTGGCATGGATTCAATCCCTGGTCATGGAAATAAGATCCAGCATGGCACACAGAGAGGCCCAAGGGGGGAAAGAAAGAGAGGTATGAAATGGATTCTCTCTCAGAACCTCCAGAAGGAATCAACTCTATTGATATCTTGATTTTGGACTTGTGGCCCCTCAAGACTGAAAGAATACATTTATGTAGTTGTAAGCTACCTAGCTTGTGACAAGTTAATTCAGCAACTGTTGGAATCTAATATGGCGTGTAATTCCTACAAACAAAGGCACAATATAGTCATTAAAATCAAGGAATTAATACTGATACACCATAGGATTCTAGTCCACTCAGTAATACCAACTGACCTAGCAACATACGTGAAAGCAGAGGATCCGCTTTCCATTTGTGTCATGTTTCCTTAAACTCCTAAATCTGGAGCCATTTCTTGGCCTTTCCTTGACTTTCTTGACCCTGACAATTTTAAACAGTACAGGTTACAAATATTTTGTAGAATGAATTTGCATTTTTCCATTTTTTTCTTATGATTAGATTTAGGTACCATGTCTTTGGCAGTAATACTGGAGAAGAGGTACTCTGCTCTTCTCACTACATCCCATCAGGTGATACATGGTTCAGTCTGTTCCATCACTAATCACAGTTCTCTGATGACCTGGTTAAGATGGTGGCTGCCAGAATTCTTCACTGTAGAATTACTCATTTTTCCTTTGTCACTAATAAGCATTCTATGGAGAATCACCTTGAGACTGTTATCCCTCATCACAAAATACAGACTCATGGTTTTCATTTTATTCAACATTCATAATGTAACTATTATTTTATATTTAAATTGTCCCCCCCCCCCCCCCCACAGTCTGGCCAGTGTGAAACTCCTCAAATTGGCTTTCTTTCCCTTTGATGTGTCCACGTTATTCTTTAGGCACTTTCTTTCTGGCACAAAAAGATGTCCAAGCACCATTTTTCTCTCCCCCCCCACCCCCCGCCCCAGCCTTGAAATAAGACATATACAGAAGGATGGTATTTAAAAATCAAGATCTGGCTGCTAGGTGCCTTTGAGTGTGTGAAAGTATAGCTGCCTGCCCCCCATCCTCCTGATACTTACATACACATTCACATTAATGTCTATCTATTTCTCTATTTATATAGATATAAAAGTATAGGTTCATAATTTTAATCAAGACATAGCTCCTTTTAGTTAATTTCCTTTTCTGTACTTGGAATTCCCTTATCCAAAGGTGAGAAAATGAGGCTCTCATGATCTTCATGCTTTTACTGATTTACCCCAACCATAGGTGAGCAACTAATCTCTCATTATTCTGCTACCTTCTTCCACACAAAGATATACTCTCTACCCTTTTGAGGTTCTGTTTCACTGTACCAGAGCCCCTCCCTGTACACGCATCCTGCTCACCTGCCTGGTTTTGACAAGCTTTATAACAGAAGCTTCCTCACTCTTGTCAGTCTGGGATACTCTCCTTTTATATACATATGTATATATATGTAAATATATATATATTTACTTATTTGGCTGCATTGGGTCTTTGTTGCAGCATGCAAGATCTTCATTTATTGCGGCATGTGGGATCTTTAGTTGCAGCATGCAGACTCTTAGCTGTGGCATGTGGGATCTAGTTCCTTGATCAGGGATCAAATCTGGGCCCCTTGCATTTGGAGCATGGAATCTTAACCACTGGATCACCAGGGAAGTCCTGGGGATACTCTCCTAAAAAGAAACTCGTTCACTCCACTCAGATCTTGACACCCCAAGTCACCCTGCTCTTCACCTCCATACCCTCACTGGCTCCATCACCCCATGCCAAGTTGCCCCCATGTGTGCATACCCATTTTACCCTACCCAAGCTCTGACACACCTGGACTGAGTTATCCTACCTTGCAAATGCCCTTCCTTATCCCACCTGCTCGACTAAGTGACTTCACTTTCACTTTTCACTTTCATGCATTGGGGAAGGAAATGGCAACCCACTCCAGTGTTCTTGCCTGGAGAATCCAGGGACAGGGGAGCCTGGTGGGCTGCTGTCTATGGGGTCTCACAGAGTCAGACACGACTGAAGCAACTTAGCAGCAGCAGCAGCAGCCATATCCCACCTGCTCTGACCACTTAAATCACGTCTGGCTTTTCCATTCAGGCTCTGACATTTCATGCTCAGAATGTGGACCTGTCCTCAAACTGCTTCTGCCCTGGGCTGCCCTCCTATGTAGACCCTCCTCATCTCACTTTGGCTCTGGTACCTTGTATCTGGTGCCCCTGCAGGGGGCACTGTCCTCACCTGCTTGTGTGCTGTGACACTTGGACCATCGTAGCTTCCCTCCCTCTTGGGCACAGATATCTATCTTCATTAAGCCTGCTTAATAGCTCTAGGACTGAACTCTTCAGGAAGGGGAGGAAAGCAAAGGAGAAGATGAAAGGGGAAGGGGACTTTATTTCTCCGCTAAAGATAAAAGCCTTACTAGAAATTCACTGTGTAATACAGAGATAAATCTAATATACTGAGATCACTAACAAAGTGATCATTTTAATCATCTCTTCTAGTATTGATCTGGGAAATGAGAGTTTGGGGGAACATCTGAGAATCTACACTCTGCCCTCCTTACCATAATTGATAGGTATTTTTTGAGTTGTCTTTTACAGCACCCTTAATTTTATTTTAATGTCGAATAGTAAGAGAGAACTCTGATAAAGACATTGCTTCTGGCTTCCACATGGGGTTGCAAATTTAGACAGCTCTCAGTTCAGTTCAGTTCAGTCACTCAGAGTCGTGTCTGACTCTTTGCGACCCCATGAATCGCAGCACGCCAGGCCTCCCTGTCCCTCACCATCTCCCGGAGTTCACTCAGACTCACGTCCATCAAGTCCGTGATGCCATCCAGCCATCTCATCCTCTGTCGTCCCCTTCTCCTCCTGCCCCCAAGCCCTCCCAGCATCAGAGTCTTTTCCAATGAGTCAACTCTTTGCATGAGGTGTCCAAAGTACTGGAGTTTCAGCTTTAGCATCATTCCTTCCAAAGAAATCCCAGGGCTGATCTCCTTCAGAATGGACTAGTTGGATCTCCTTGCAGTCCAAGGGACTCTCAAGAGTCTTCTCCAACACCACAGTTCAGAAGCATCAATTCTTTGGCACTCAGCCTTCTTCACAGTCCAACTCTCACATCCATATATGACCACAGGAAAAACCATAGCCTTGACTAGATGGACCTTAGTCGGCAAAGTAATGTCTCTGCTTTTGAATATGCTGTCTAGGTTGGTCATAACTTTTCTTCCAAGGAGTAAGCGTCTTTTAATTTCATGGCTGCAGTCACCATCTGCAGTGATTCTGGAGCCCCCCAAAATAAAGTCTGACACTGTTTCCACTGTTTCCCCATCTATTTCCCATGAAGTGATGGGACCGGATGCCATGATCTTCATGCTAGCATCTCACTTTTCTATTGCCACTGATAAGGAACTGATGGTTGGGGTTCCTGCCCAGTTTCCAATGCTGTACCATATTGAGCTGAACTTTATAGCCCTTTTCAGTTGGCTTTTCCATGGTTAGTCATGGTTACCCAAACCATAACCACTGGTTCAGGGAGTCTGAGATCAAAGAAACTTCCAGTATTGGCTGTACACTATGCCAATTCAAATTTAGGGAAATCTATTGGGGTGGACAAAGTTGGGCCCAACTATGATCTGTAGCAGAATAGAGACTATGATTCCCGAAAATGTAAGAACTGAAAGCAATAATAACACACACACACACATACATACACACACACACACAGCTCAACAGGAAGGGTGAACCTAGGCTGATGATCCAGACTCAACACAGAGGTCTTTATATTCCCAGCAAAATAAAACAAAGAAAGCTAGAGAGTTTTCTCGAAACCAGTGTTTTTCAATCCTTTTTTAAAAACCCATTTTTGGGTAAATTTAAGGATCTCAATTTCTCTCCAGTCTAGATTTCAAAAACTATAATCATTTTACTTTCCGAAACATAAACTATATACTGAACATAATCTTATTCTAATCTCATAATACTCCCAGAGATTCAGACTTCTGGCCCACTTTACAATCTCCTCAATCTCTCAGTCTCTAGTGCTACGTCTTTATCTGTTGAAAATCAATGTTCAAATTACAAAATGGAAAATAGAATTAGCCATAGCTATGGATTAATTGAAAGTTAATGAGTATGATTATTTCAGAAAGTTAGGAATGAATGATGGGAACTGTTCAAACACAAGTGAATCAAACTTAAAAGTTTTTGCACAATGAAGGAAACTGTAAGCAAGGTGAAAAGGCAGCCTTCAGAATGGGAGAAAATAATAGCAAACAAAACAACTGACAAAGAATTAATCTCCAAAATATACAAGCCGCTCAATACCAGAAAAATAAGTGACCTAATCAAAAAATGGGCCAAAGAACTAAACAGACATTTCTTCAAAGAAGACATACAGATGGCTAACAAACATGAAAAAAAAAATGCTCAATATCCCTCATTATCAGAGAAATGCAAATCAAAACTACAATGCGGTACCATCTCACACCAGTCAGAAAGGCTGCTATCTAAAAGTCTACCAGCAATAAATGTTGGAGAGGGTGTAGAGAAAAGGGAAGACTCTTACACTGTTGCTGGGAAATGCAAACTAGTACAGCCACTATGGAGAACAACACGGAGATTCCTTAAAAGACTGGAGATAGAACTGCCATACAACCCAGCAATCCCACTGCTGGGCATACACACCAAGAAAAATCATAATTGAAAGAGACTCATGTACTCCAGTGTTCATTGCAGCACCGTTTACAATAACTAGGTCATGGAAGCAACCTAGATGTCCATCAGCAGAAGAATGGATAAGAAATTTGTGGTACATATACTCAATGGAATATTACTCAGCTATAAAAAAGAAAGCATTTGAGTCAGTTCTAATGAGATATATGAAACTGGAGCCTATTATACAGAGTGAAGTCAGTCAGAAAGGAAAACACCAATATAGTATATTAATGCATATATATGGAATTTAGAAAGATGGTAACAATGACCGTATATGCAAGACAGCAAAAGAGACACAGATATAACTAACAGACTTTTGGACTCTGTGGGAGAAGGTGAGGGTGGCATGATTTGAGAGAATAGCATTGAAACATGTTTATTACCATATGTGAAACAGATCACCAGTCCAAGTTTGATGCATAAAACAGGGCACTCAAATCTGGTGCACTGGGACAACCCAGAGGGGTGGGATGGGGAAGGAGATGGGAGAGATGGGAGGGGGGTTTGGGATTGGGGGGGAACACATGTTCACCCATGGGTGATTCATGTCAATGTATGGCAAAATCTGCCACAATATTGTAAAGTAATTAGCCCCCAATTAAAATAAATTAATAAAGAAGTTCGGAATTCATGATGGGAATTGTTCAAACACAAGTGAATTACCAAAAAAGAGCAAATAAATATAATTTTATTATATCTGTTTTTAAGCAATTCTTTAAGTTTTTTTAAATTTTTTATTTTTTTTAAGTTTTTTTAAAATATGGACCATTTTTTAAAGTCTTTATTGAATTTTGTTACTAGATTGTTTCATTTGGGGGGGGGGTAGTTTATGTATTGATATTTTGGCTGTGATGCAAATGGGATATTAGCTCCCCAATCAGGGTTTGAACCCACACCACCTGCACTGGAAAGTGAAGTCTCAATCACTGGACTGCCAGGCAAGTCCCTATAATTTTAAATTAATGATGCTTTCTCAGATCAGCAAGTATGATAATTACATGACCATTTGGCTTACTACCATATGGTGCCTCGTCTTTATGTAATCTCTTATCCTTACCTCCAAATGTAGTTCTATTTCACCTCTCACTACAGCTATTCTGAATCTTACTGCTTCAGTTACACCATTGTCTATTTTGCTCTGACCTAGTGAACTGATCTCCTGCTTTAAACATGTTTTCCTCCATGAAAACAAAGACTGTCAGGCATTGAAACAATGGCAGAACAATGGCTCTCCAAAGATGCCCGTAACTCCTCACTTCAACCTGTGAGCTTGTTACCTTGCCCAGAAAAAGGGTCTCTGCAGATGAAATCAAGGGTATGGACCT
The DNA here is from genome assembly GCF_042477335.2 of Ovis canadensis. Taxonomy (NCBI): domain Eukaryota; kingdom Metazoa; phylum Chordata; class Mammalia; order Artiodactyla; family Bovidae; genus Ovis; species Ovis canadensis. The sequence goes on along the minus strand of NC_091247.1, from coordinate 130,426,671 downwards.
TGAGATGGAGAGTTAGCCTGGATACTCTGGATGGGCCCAGTCAAATCACTTGAGTCCTTAAAAGCAGAGAACCTTTCCTGGCTGCAGTCAAAAGAGATGTGTGCGGTGTTAGAAAGTGACCTAGCTTCATTCTTTTACAAGTGGTTGACCAGTTTTCCCAGCACAACTTGTTAAAGAGATTGTCTTTACTCCATTGTATATTCTTGCCTCCTTTGTCAAAGATAAGGTGTCCATATGAGTGTGGATTTATCTCTGGGCTTTCTATTTCGTTCCAATGATCTATATGTCTGTCTTTGTGCCACTACCATGCTGTCTTGATGACTGTGGCTTTGTAGTAGAGCCTGAAGTCAGGCAAGTTGATTCCTCCAGTTCCATTCTTCTTTCTCAAGATTGCTTTGGCTATTTGAGGTTTTTTGTATTTCCATACAAATCTTGAAATTATTTGTTCTAGTTCTGTGAAAAATATCGCTGGTAGCTTGATAGGCATTGCATTGAATTTGTAAATTGCTTTGGGTAGTACACTCATTTTCACTATATTGATTCTTCAGATCCATGAACATGGTATATTTCTCCATCTATTAGTGTCCTCTTTGATTTCTTTCATCAGTGTTTTATAGTTTTCTATATATAGGTCTTTAGTTTCTTTAGGTAGATATATTCCTAAGTATTTTATTCTTTTCATTGCAATGGTGAATGGAATTGTTTCCTTAATTTCTTTTTCTACTTTCTCATTATTAATGTATAAGAATGCAAGGGATTTCTGTGTGTTGATTTTATACCCTGCAACTTTACTATATTCATTGATTAGCTCTAGTAATTTTCTGGTGGAGTCTTTAGGGTTTTCTATGTAGAGGATCATGTCATCTGCAATGTAAGACCAGAAACTATAAAACTCCTAGAGGAGAACATAGGCAAAACACTGTCCAACATAAATCACAGCAGGATCCTCTATGATTCACCTCCCAGAATTCTGGAAATAAAAGCAAAAATAAACAAATGGGATCTAATTAAAATTAAAAGCTTCTGCACAACAAAGGTAAATATAAGCAAGGTGAAAAGACAGCCTTCTGAATGGGAGAAAATAATAGCAAATGAAGCAACTGACAAACAACTAACCTCAAAAATATATAAGCAATTCCTGCAGCTCAATTCCAGAAAAATAAACGACCCAATCCAAAAATGGGCCAAAGAACTAAATAGACATTTTCCAAAGAAGACATACGGATGGCTAACAAACACATGAGAAGATGCTCAACATCACTTATTATTAGAGAAATGCAAATCAAAACCACAATGAGGTACCACTTCACACCAGTCAGAATGTCTGCGATCCAAAAAATGTGCAAGCAATAAATGCTGGAGAGGGTGTGGAGAAAAGGGAACCCTCCTACACTGTTGGTGAGAATGTAAACTAGTACAACCACTATGGAAAACAGTGTGGAGATTCCTTAAAAAAAATTGCAAATAGAACTGCCTTATGACCTAGCAATCCCATTGCTGGGCATACACACCGAGGAAACCAGCATTGAAAGAGACACATGTACCCCAGTGTTCATCGCAGCACTGTTTATAATAGCCAGGACATGGAAACAACCTAGATGTCCATCAGCAGATGAATGGATAAGAAAGCTGTGGTACATATACACAATGGAGTATTACTCAGCCGTTAAAAAGAATTCATTTGAATCAGTTCGAATGAGATGGATGAAACTGGAGCCGACTATACAGTGAAGTAAGCCAGAAAGAAAAACACCAATACAGTATACTAACACATATATATGGAATTTAGAAAGATCTCAATGATGACCCTGTATACAAGATAGCAAAAAAGACACAGATGTGTATAGCGGACTTTTGGACTCAGAGGGAGAGGGAGAGGGTGGGATGATTTGGGAGAATGGCATTGAAACATGTATACTATCATGTAAGAATCGAATCACCAGTCTATGTCCTATGCAGGATACAGCATGCTTGGGGCTGGTGCACGGGGATGACCCAGAGGGATGCTATGGGGAGGGAGGTGGGAGGGGGGTTCATGTTTGGGATTGCATGTACACCCGTGGTGGATTCATGTCAATGTATGGCAAAACCAATACAGTATTGTAAAGTAAAACAAAGTAAAAATAAAAAAAGAGATGTGACCATAGAAGATGCTGGAGAGATATGAAGCATGAGAGGGGCTTGACCTGCCATTTCTGACTTTGAAGGTGGAGAAAGAGGGCCATCAGCCTAAAAAAGAAGCTGGCAATGGGTCCAGCTAAAAACCAGTAAGAAAGCAAGTACTTCAGTCATAAGCACAGAGATGGACTTCAACACTAAAGCCTCTCTAGGGGAACACAGCTCTAAGGACACCTTCATTTCAGACTGGTAATACTGGAGCAGAGGAATCATTTGAGCCTGTCAGATATCTGACCTACCATGAAACAATAAATGTTTATTGCTTAAGCTGTTAAATTTGTTAGGGAAGCATTAGGACATAAACACAAACGTGAATGCACGCTATTGTCTATGTTTTTGGTTTCATGTTTAATTGCTTTCAGAAAACTTCTAGAGTGAGAAATATTATATTATTTGATATGTACTACTTTTGCAGTTAATACTCATTACAAAATTATTTCTCCAATGACTCTTTTCAGGTCTAAGGTTCTGGTTGAATAGTTTATTTGAGATTTAAAGCTCAGAGTCTCCTGCTTCCTCCCTTCCTCCCCTCCTTTATTAGAGTGAAGGGTTAGTGAGAGTTTACTAGTTTAAAAATGGTGGTGGGGTGGGGAGTGGAATTGGTGATGTCCCCACTTCTGGAAATGTTCAAAGAGGCTTTTTAAAAAAAATTTAAATTTATTTATTTTAATTGGAGGTTATTACTTTACAATATTTTATTGGTTTTGCCATACATCAACATGAATCCGCCACGGGTGTACACATGTTCCCCATCCCAAACCCCCTTTCTTAAACTTAACCTTTTTCATCTCGAGGATTTTTGTGATAAGGAATATTGCAGTGCTCTGGAGAATGATTTTTTTTTTTTTTTAAATAACCACAGTGTTTCCAACCTTCTCTGTAAATTGGTTTGATTTTTACTATACTTCATTGAGTTGTACTGAGCAGGATTCAAGTGGAAGGCAATTTTACTGTTTCTCAATATTCCCCATTAAATTTACCCTCTTGGCTCATTCTTCCTCTTTCTTGGATAAAATCTCCAGAAGATACTATAGTTTTTAAGAAACTATCAGGTGTGAAAACATAATCTTATTTTTTCTGTAGTAACAAGTCCACTTCAACCAAGGGGCATCACACTACAGTCTTCTTTATCATGTCCCCTGCTTTGCTCTTCCAATCCTTTCTCCTAAAGCTGAAACCAGAGAGGGAGGTGGAAGGAGGCAGACTGATGAGACTAGTTTGAGTGTAATTAGGTATTGATGCCCTCTGGGTGTGTCAGATGACCCGTTGCTTCTCTCCTGGCATGTTTCTGTGGGTCCCTTGGCGATTTTCTTGCTGGGATGTCCAGCTGCTGCCCCCGGCACTTGTGATATTTCCTCTATTCAGTCAGATGTGATTGCTCTCAAGCCCTAGCTTCCAGCAATCCATCCTCTTATGCTAAGTTTAGCTCTCCAGGCAGAATTTTTTTTAGGGAAAACTGGAAAACTAATCTAGAGGGTTCATAGCAGACTGCCTCCATGGGATTCCTCTGATCCATAGAGAAAAACATACTTCTGTTTCAATGTTCCCGGCTGTTCTTTTTGTTCACCAAAATTCTCTCCCTTCTCTTGGCTTTTGGCAGAACCTGCCAATCACTTAGAGTTTCCAGACATAAGTCAGGTTCTAATCTTTGTTTTCCTGAATTTCAGTGCTCACAAGCTAAGCAGTCTTAGTGGTTCTCTTAAAGTCTGCCTCTCTTGAGAAACTTGCTTAAGCTGCAATTTAGTGAGAGCTGGGATAACTACTTAAATTACCCTCAACCTCCCATCATTTACTGCCCACTGAATTAGAAAAACCACATTTGGGGAGGGGACACTACCTTTATAAATGGTTCACTTTGATTTAACCATAGAAGCATTTTATACTTATGATTTTCAACTTTGGGGCCTTGACCTAAATTTCCATATAGAAAGAAGCATATGTTGATATTCTATTACATTTCTCCAAATGCTCTGCTTCTAAGATAGTGTCTTGTAAAATAAAAGTTAAAGTTCATCTGAAATCAGTGTAATTGCTAGTACTCTAAGAGAGCGCATTTAGAAAGTATCCACCCAGCACCTGATCTGGCCATTTAGTTTTATTAGAAGGACAAGAAACATAAGACTATTTCCTGAGGGAAGCTTCCAGATAAAGTTCCACTGCCTGTGGTCGACTGTCTACATAAATTCTTATATACATTTGCATTGTCTTAAAATCTAATGGATTAAAGAAACGCTTGAATCAGTCATTCTTCCAAATATATGGAATTTGCTACTGTTTACTTAAGACTTCTTTTTCAGAATATATATTATCCAGATTAATGAGGCTTAAATCTTCAGTACTTCTTTATCTAGATCCATGATTTATTGAACCAGTGAACTAACAACAAAAGCAGGTAATTCATGTCTAAAACAGGTGTGGAACCTCATCAGATTGAGAAAACAAAAGGAATTTATTGATTGAAAGGCTCATAAGATTAAATTGATAACAAATGATGCTATATATCTTTATGAAACATGTAACATGAGATTCTATGCATAAGGGATTACTAAAATATTTCTTAAACCAATTACACTTTATTAAAAGGTTAAAAGGCACAGGGTCATCAGGCATGTAATAAGACTAGAGGTTGGCTGTCACCCAGGAATATCTAACTCAGAGGCTGAATTTTAAAACAAAATCTCGATCCTCATATAAGCTCCTCATTATATACAGAGACTCTGATGTTAATTTTAAAAAATTGCTGAAGTAAAATTCTATTTATTGGACTCAGCTTTCCCATTGGACTTACACTGTATAATTAAAGAGAATTCTTTCAGGTAAGAGAAATTTGTCTAAATTAACACTTTAAAATAATATTTTTAAAAATATTCAGCCAAAGATAAAGAAATTGAAGTCCCAGAGATATGACTCAAAGTGAGATACAGAACCTAAAATAAAATAACACACTCAAAATTAGGCACTACCAGAAAGGCAAATTAAAAGCATTGAATAAAGAGATTTCTTTGTTCTTTAAAAAAAAAAAATATAGGCACTATCAGTTGAGATAGGAGTAGCCAAGTAGCATAGAATACTTTGGCGGTAACAAATTCAAATACCTTTTATTTTATCCAATTTCCCCATCTGCCTTTTTCCTCTTTTCTTCACATATTCTACCCAGTAATATTCTACGTGGTCTTTCATTTCTACTGTCTCAGTATTTCAAGACCCTCTATCCTCTCCAGCATCTTTAAACTCAAACTGCTATTTCATATTCTACTTCCTCAAAGGTCTGTCAAGGATCAATTATGTTTATCTGATAAATTATTTCATAAACGTTAATGGTAGGCTAAAGCTTTACGTCATTTACTCCATATGATACATGTGTATGTGTTTCAGGTCTTCAAGTACTTTCTGTAAAGATTATGACTAAATAAAAATTTCAGTTACTTATCATACAAGCTGGTAAGGAAGATGTTTTCAGAACAGTGCTTTGGGTAGAATGTAGAGTATATTTTATAATGAGGCATCAACTCTACTTGTAGAACCTACAATTTATGCATTATCTTACCTACACTGGAACCATAATACTCACAGTCATAGCCTTATTTACAAGTGAAGAAAAATACTCAGATTTATGATTTTGCCCAAATTAATACAGTTAGTTAGTGGTAGAATCCTGGCTTATAAGTTATTAGAAGTAGATACAATGCTTTATATCAAAGAGGCTAAGATTCTGTAATAGGAAATAAAGATCTGAAAAAATGATGACTTTTGCTCTCATTCATATAGTGACTTATTCCTTGTTCATATAAAATAAATTCAGGGATTGGCCTTCCAGGGAAATGCAGAAGCTTTACACTGTTATGGATCAGGCACCTTGAATCTTTTTGCTCTACTGAATATGGCCTGCATCTTAAAATTCACTGCATCACCCAAGAGAACTACTGGAGCTCCGGCCATTATATTTGCCTCCCAGGAAGCTAGAAGAAAGAAGGAGGGCAAGAGTGTTCTTGTCTTTCAAGGATGCTTGCTGACAATAAAATATAATTTCTCCCTATACTGCATAGCCACACATGGAAATCACCAGATAGTCAAGACCGAAATCAGATTGATTATATTCTTTGCAGCCAAAGACGGAGAAGCTCTATACAGACAACCAAAACAAGACCAGGAGCTGACTGTGGCTCAGATCATGAACTCCTTATTACCAAATTCAGACTGAAATTGAAGAAAGTAGGGAAAACCACTAGACCATTCAGGTAAGACCTAAATCAAATGCCTTATGATTATACAGTGGAAGTGAAAAATAGATTTAAGGGACTAGATCTGATAGATGGAGTGCCTGATGAACTATGGAATGAGGTTTGTGACATTGTACAGGAGACAGAGATCAAGACCATCCCCATGGAAAAGAAATGAAAAAAAGCAAAATGGCTGTCTGGGAGACCTTACAAATAGGTGTGAAAAGAAGAGAGGCAAAAAGCAAAGGAGAAAAGGAAAGATATAAGCATCTGAATGCAGAGTTCCAAAGAATAGCAAGAAGAGATAAGCAAGCCTTCTTCAGCAATCAATGCAAAGAAATAGAGGAAAAGAACAGAATGGGAAAGACTAGAGATCTCTTCGAGAAAATGAGAGATACCAAGGGAACATTTCATGCAAAGATGGGCTCGATAAAGGGCAGAAACGGTATGGACCTAACAGAAGCAGAAGATATTAAGAAGAGGTGGCAAGAATACATGGAAGAACTATACAAAAAAGATCTTCAGGACCCAGATAATCATGATGAAGTGATCACTAATCTAGAGCCAGACATCTTGGAATGTGAAGTCAAGCGGGCCTTAGAAAGCATCACTATGAACAAAGCTAGTGGAGGTGATGGAATTCCAGTTGAGCTGTTTCAAATCCTGAAAGATGATGCTGTGAAAGTGCTGCACTCAATATGCCAGCAAATTTGGACAGCTCAGCAGTGGCCACAGGACTGGAAAAGGTCAGTTTTCATTCCAGTCCCAAAGAAAGGCAATGCCAAAGAATGCTCAAACTACCACAAAATTGCACTCATCTCACATGCTAGTAAAGTAATGCCCAAAATTCTCCAACCCAGACTTCAGCAATACGTGAACCATGAACTTCCTGATGTTCAAGCTGGTTTTAGAAAATGCAGAGGAACCAGAGATCAAATTGCCAACATCTGGTGGATCATGGAAACAGCAAGAGAGTTCCAGAAAAACATCTATTTCTGCTTTATTGACTCTGCCAAAGCCTTTGACTGTGTGGATCACAATAAACTACGGAAAATTCTGAAAGAGATGGGAATACCAGACCACCTGACCTGCCTCTTGAGAAATCTGTATGCAGGTCAGGAAGCAATAGTTAGAACTGGACATGGAACAACAGACTGGTTCTAAATAGGAAAAGGAGTACATCAAGGCTATATATTGTCACCCTGCTTATTTAACTTATATGCAGAGTACATCATGAGAAATGTTGGACTGTAAGAAATACAAGCTGGAATCAAGATTGCTGGGAGAAATATCAATAACCTCAGATATGCAGATGACACCACCCTTATGGAAGAAAGTAAAGAGGAGCTAAAAAGCCTCTTGATGAAAATGAAAGAGGAGAGTGAAAAAGTTGGCTTAAAGCTCAACATTCAGAAAACGAAGATCTTGGCATCCGGTCCCATCACTTCATGGGAAATAGATGGGGAAACAGTAGAGACTGTGTCAGACTTTATTTCTTAGGGCTCAAAAATCACTGCAGATGGTGACTGCAGCCATGAAATTAAAAGACGCTTACTCCTTGGAAGAAAAGCTATGACCAACCTAGATAGAATATTCAAAAGCAGAGACATTACTTTGCCGACTAAGGTCCGTCTAGTCAAGGCTATGGTTTTTCCAGTGGTCATGTATGGATGTGAGAGTTGGACTGTGAAGAAGGCTGAGCACCAAAGAATTGATGCTTTTGAACTGTGGTGTTGGAGAAGACTCTTGAGGGTCCCTTGGACTGCAAGGAGGTCCAACCAGTCCATTGTGAAGGAGATCAGCCCTGGGATTCCTTTGGAAAGAATGATGCTGAAGCTGAAGCTCCGGTACTCTGGCCACCTCATGCGAAGAGTTGACTCATTGGAAAAGACTCTGATGCTGGGAGGGATTGGGGGCAGGAGGAGAAGGGGACGACAGAGGATGAGATGGCTGGATGGCATCACGGACTTGATCGACGTGAGTCTGAGTGAACTCTGGGAGTTGGTGATGGATAGGGAGGCCTGGTGTGCTGTGATTCATGGGGTCACGAAGAGTTGGACATGACTGAGCGACTGAACTGAACTGCATAGCCAAAATTTAATATAATCACTATGTCTAGCTACAATGTAGATTGTAAAATTTAATCTTTTAGCTGGAAAGTAATGTGACTGACAAATTTGGTGTTCTTATAACTAAAGAATTAAGTATAGAAAGAGTCCTGGAAAATAATTAGCATCTTACTAGCCTTTAATTTTGTCATATCAATTGTGGATTAGCTTGGGGCTCTACTCCATCTCATCTTCATGCAATAATACAGGCTAGTAAAATCTCTACATCCTGGAATGTAGATGGTTCCTCGGGCCAAGGAAGATAACATATGTCACTCCCACTCACTTCCATTGGCCACTAGAAGTCCCATGGGCACATCTAATTTCAAGGAAGCAGAGAAATGTAATTTCATTATATGCTTTGATGGAGAAGAACAAGGGGTGTTTGTGAAGAGGTCTGAAACTAGCAGATGGGGCTTCTTCAGAGAACCAGTTAAGCTAAGAACCTGAAGGAGCAGCTAAATGGCTACCCAGGAATTACCAACCACACCAAAGGCATGGAGAATTCTTCTAAAGGAAACTTGAGTACTCTTCAGAATCACAATCTATTTGACCATTTAAAAGTGTAGATTTCTTGACTCTAGCCCAAGTGAGTCTGATTCTGTAGGTTTTGGATGGGACCCAGATCTCTTCTTTAACAAATATATCAGAAGATTCTTAGGAACATAACAACCCTTTGAGCAAAATTGCATAAAACAGGTATCAGAACAGCTAAAACAAATTTACAAAAAATAAAACCCAATCAAAAATTCAAAGCATTTTTAGTATGAGGAAGATGGAGGTGCTTTTATGGTTGGGAGATGATAAGTTAATGTTTTCAACTATCCAAATGCTAGAATATAATCTTGGTTCATTCTAGATTTGAGAGGATTTTAAAAAATAATTGTCCTTTAATTTTGGTTTATTTTGCTTACCAAACCACTAACTCCAAAAGGTAAAAAATGTTTATAAACACTGGCTTTGGTGTCAGCAGACCCATTCATAGTATGTATGAATATTAGATCCCCCAGTTACTTATGTAAACTTGTGCAAATTTATACTACATCTGAAGTTGTTTTCTCAAAATAGGGATAATACTGTCCTCATAGTTCTGTTAAAAAAATAAATAAACATTAGGAAGGATGGAGGGAAGGGATAGTTAGGGAGTTTGGGATGGACAAATACATAGTGCTATATTTAAACTGAATAACTAACAAAGACTTACTGTATAGTACATGAAACTCTGGTCAATGTTATGTGGCAGCCTGGATGGGAGGGGAGTTTGGGGGAGCATGAATACATGCATATGTACAGCTGAATCCCTTTGAGGCTCACCTGAAGCTTCATCAGCTATCAGTTCAGTTCAGCTCAGTTGCTCAGTCGTGTTCAATTCTTTGCGATCCCATGAATTGCAGCATGCCAGGCCTCCCTGTCCATCACCAACTCCCGGAGTTCACTCAAACTCACGTCCATTGACTTGGTGATGCCATCCAGCCATCTCATCCTCTGTCGTCCCCTTCTCCTACTGCCTCCAATACCTCCCAGCATCAGAGTCTTTTCCAATGAGTCAACTCTTTGCATGAGGTGGCCACAGTACTAGAGTTTCAGCTTTAGCATCATTTCTTCCAAAGAACATCCAGGATCTATCTCCTTTAGGATGGACTGGTTGGATCTCCTTGCAGTCCGAGGGACTCTCAAGAGTCTTCTCCAACACCACAGTTCAAAAGCATCAATTCTTCGGCGCTCAGCTTTCTTCACAGTCCAACTCTCACATCCATACATGACCACAGGAAAAACCATAGCCTTGACTAGACGGACCTTTGTTGACAAAGTAATGTCTCTGCTTTTGAATATGCTATCTAGGTTGACCATAACTTTCCTTCCAAGGAATTACCATCTGCAGTGATTTTGGAGCCCCCAAAAATAAAGTCAGCTACTGTTTCCACTGTTTCCCCATCTATTTCCCATGAAGTGATGGGACCGGATGTCATGATCTTAGTTTTCTGAATGTTGAGCTTTAAGCCAACTTTCTCACTCTCCACTTTCACTTTCATCAAGAGGCTCTTTAGTTCCTCTTCACTTTCTGCCATAAGGGTGGTGTTATCCACATATCTGAGGTTATTGATATTTCTCCTGGCAATCTTGATTCCAGCTTGCGCTTCTTCCAGCCCAGCATTTCTCATGATGTGCTCTGCATAGACCTTAAATAAGCAGGGTGACAATATGCAGCCCTGAAGTACTCTTTTTCCTATTTGGAACCAGTCTGTTGTTCCATGTCCAGTTCTAACTGTTGCTTCCTGACCTGCATATGGGTTTCTCAAGAGGCCTATATGCATATATAGGCCTTCTCAGAGGCCTGTTTCCCATTTCTTTCAGAATTTTCCACAGTTTATTGTGATCCACACAGTCAAAAGCTTCAGCGTAGTCAATAAAGCAGAAATGGATCTTTTTCTGGAACTCTCTTGCTTTTTCCATGATCCAGCGGATGTTGGCAATTTGATCTCTTATACCCAATACAAAGTAAAAAGTTAAAAGAAAATAGAAAGCAGAGATAAAACTGTAATAAAGTAAAAAAATGAAAATAACATATGTAAAATATTTAGCACCAGCATTTATTTAGCACAACTAAACATGAAGAATTAGTTAGAAGTTAAAGAACTTTCAACGGTCATTTTCAACATATTCAGTAATCTAAGGAGTCTCTGAGCACTAGTGTCAAAGAAATTCATAATATTTAATCCAATGTTTGTAGTTTAAATAAATTTCAGTGCTACATACCAAATTCTTTTACTAATTTAGAATAATGAACTACTTCTTTAGGCCAAAGAAAAAGAATATACCCAGTATAGAATAACATTAGACTGTAAAAATTAATTTATTAGGTAAATATTTTCCTCCTGCTGTTATTCTTCTGTTAAGTGTTTGCAAAATCCATGGTAAACACAAATTAATATTATCTTGTTAAGTAAATCTACATGATGTGGTGAAAGGAAATAAAACTTCTGAGTACTTTTTTTTCCAAGTATAAACTAGAACCAACATGAAAAAATAGAAGCAGCTTTTGGCTGGGCAAGTGAGGAACTGACTCAAGAACTGTGTAATCAGAATGAAAACTAAAAATATTGCTGTTGCATGTGTATCCACAGAGACTCCACCTTAGTCACTGGTATCAATTCTACATCAGATGTCAAGAGAAAACCATTAAGGCCTTGAAGCACAGCCAGTTCTGCTGCAACAAAGTTTAATGGTTGCCTCCCAACCGTGCTCAGCTGGTTATCAACAGTGGTTGACAACAAAAGCCATATCCCTCCCCAGCTGCTGTCCACTACCTGAAATGGACTGTCTCAAGGGCAGACAGATGGAATTCTATTAGAAAGCAAATCAAAAGAGAAAATTAAATAGTGCCATACAGTTTGCTGTTGACTGTGAAAAGACCATCATGGTTAACAAAGGAGGCAACTGTAGGTGTGTGCTGTGTTTGGCCAGTAATTAGAGATGAAGAACTCTCTTCCAGAAGGAGCAAAAGGCAAGCAGTGAGGCAAAGTAGGAGGCAGAGATGGGTCTACAGAGATGCAAATGAAATTATAAGGCATTTTCCATGGTATTAGACAGGGAGTTAGCATTTGGGTTCATAGGGTCATTCATTTTTATAAAATTTTCAAAAGTATATTAATAGCAGTTGGTTGAGATCACAGTCTCTATCGCATCTTAGTCTCCATCATACTCACCTTCGTGTGGAGGATACTGAAGCCATCAAGGGCATTTTTGAGATCCAACTACAGGGAAGTTGAATTCATGTACATTTAGTTTGGGTTTAATGGGATATATTTATCACGTCTATTATTTAAATTCTTGCTAGTCATCTCGGTGAAGGAAAATTAGGAATACTCCTACTGTCTATCAATAAAACTCAGCCAGCATCAACACAAAGAAGTCTGCATCACAAACATGTCCTGTACTCTGGGCCTGAAATAATGTAGGCAGTGGAGATGAAAGAGGCTAGTCTGTGGGAAACTCTTCCTGGTTGTTAGGTAAAATGTAAAGTGGAGGATTCACTTCCTTAAATTTCCTAGTCAAGTAGAAGTTCTCTGCTGTTAGGAAAATATTATTTAATGGGTGGTATAAACTTATAAAAGCACCATACATTTTCATGGAAATTACAATAAGTAGAATTTATCACAATTCCTGTGTTTGGAAAGTCTAAGCTCATAGAAATACAAAAACAGTAAATATGTCTGTGTAGGAAATCTCATATTTTAATTAAAAAAATTGGATCACCATACTAAAGGAAAGAAGTTTCTGCAGTCTCTCTGTAGAAAATATTATAAGGCATACCATTATGAAGAAGCAATCAAAGAATCTGCCATTTAATATGTAGGAAAATAAATCTTAATAGATGTGCCTCAGGTAATTGATTAATATAACTGTTTTGCTTTATTCTTTGAATTTTTGCTCTAAATATTCATTTTGTAGCTAATTGTATAGTCTTTTATTGAAAAAGGGCTCCCCTCAAAAGTTATTCTATTTTCCATCATTTCAGGTTTCCTTTCCTGCTATTGTTCTGTTAAGAGCCTGGCCTCTCTATGATAAAAGAAGTTATACCAGTTTTCTTAAGAGGAATATTCATATGTATATAAAAATTATATATTCCATATCACAATATATCTTTGAAATGTTATCAAAGGATGATATATATTAAAAAGTATAAAGATCATAAGAAGATAGCATGATAAACTTACCAAGCTTCACAAACTAAACATAACCATTTAACCTGTCCAAAGAAGAAAATTAATAGAATTTCAGATTCTCCACTGGTACTTCCTTAAGTGTCTCCACTCCCCTTCTAAAGGATTGTCACTTTTAGGACTTCTCTGGTAGTCCAGTGGGTAAGATTTCACTCCAATACTAGGGTTACAGGTTTGAGCTCTGTTTGGAGAGCTAGCATTCACATCCCTCGTATTCAAAAAACCAGAACACAGACAATAGAAGCAATATTTAACAAATTCAATAAGGACCTTCAAAATGGTCCACATAAAAAAAAAAAATCTTAAAACAACAACAACAAAAAAGGATAGCCACTCTCATGACTTCTAATGCTGTGGATCAGTTTTCCCTAGTTTTTCCCTGAACTTTATATAAAAGAAATTATGTAATATATATTCATTTGTGTCTGACATTTTATGTCCTTGTTTGTAGCTATAATTTGTTTATCCTCATGGTTGGATAGTGTTCCACTGTGTGAATGAATCATCCTTTATGTGATTTACTATTGATGAGAATTTGGGTAGTCTCCAGTTTGGAGCTAGTACAGATGATACTCTTATGGATACTCTTGAATATGCATGTAGACACATGTACACATTTCAGTTGAGGATATATGCAGGATTGGACTATTGCCTAATAAATATCATTAAATTTTAAAAGGAAAATTACTTACCATGAGTTAGTTGTATTAATATATCTTTAAATCAAACCAAATTAAAACTTCTATGAATTGTTCAATATTATAATTTTGCTATTGCATTAAAATTTTGTTATAGAACTAAAGAGCCTCTTGATGAAAGTGAAAGAGGAGAGTTAAAAAGTTGGCTTAAAGCTCAACATTCAGAAAACTAAGATCATGGTATCTGGTCCCATCACTTTATGGCAAATAAATGGGAAAACAGTGTCTGACTTTATTTTGGGGGGGGGCTCCAAAATCACTGCAGATGGTGACTGCAGCCATGAAATTAAAAGATGCTTATTCCTTGGAAGGAAAGTTATGACCAACCTAGACAGCCTATTAAAAAGCAGAGACATTACTTTGTCAACAAAGGTCTGTCTAGTCAAGGCTATGGTTTTTCCAGTAGTCATGTATGGATGTGAGAGTTGGACTGTGAAAAAAGCTGAGCGCCAGAGAATTGATGCTTTTGAACTGTGGTGTTGGAGAAGACTCTTGAGAATCCCTTGGACTGCAAGGAGAGCCAACCAGTCCATCCTAAAGGAGGTAAGTCCTGGGTGTTCATTGGAAGGACTGATATTGAAGCTGAAACTCCAATACTTTGGCCACCTAATGCGAAGAGCTGACTCATTTGAAAAAACCTTTATGCTAGGAAAGATTGAGGGCAGGAGGAGAAGGGGATGACAGAGGATGAAATGATTGGATGGCATCACTGACTCAATGGACATGGGTTTGGGTAGACTCCTGGAGTTGGTGATGGACAGGGAGGCCTAGCATGCTGCAGTTCATGGGGTTGCAAAGAGTCGAACATGACTGAGCAACTGAACTGAACTGAATAATGATAAGAAGATACTTTTTCTCAAATATGATATAAGATGTCATATTTTATTTGATTATGAATAAATAAGTAAATTGGAATTGGGTAGGCAGAAAGGAGGAGTTCTCAGGCCCTACTACTCATTGCCATCTGTGAATGCGAGTCAGGAAGAGCCCTATCTTGCATTGCCAACAGGAAGTTTACTGCTTTGGTAATGTTAGGTAGGTAGAATAGGGAAACAGAGTCCAAAATGGTGGTGGCTAAAAAAAACAAGGAAGGTCCGAGGACCAGAGTGAAGACTTCAGGTAGAACAAACAGAGCTGCTGGCTAAGCCCAATTTGCATAGGGCAGGCCCAGGTGGAGGAAAAAACATATAAAAGGAGAAGCCAAAGCCCCCTCTCTCTCTCTTTCTCTCCAGCATGTGTGTGCTCTCTCTCTCTCCCTCTCTTTCTCTCTCTCCCTCCTCCACGCACTCCTCCACTCTCTTCCCTTCAAGTCTTTGGGTTGGCATGCCCTCATGCTTCAAGGATGGATTCTCCTGCTATCTTCTAAATAAAATAGAGCTGTAACACTGATTTGCCTAAGAGCTATAACATGGTTTGTCCAAGACCCGAGAGCTGTGATGCGCTGAGGGCTTTAATGTCCGTCACTCCAAATCTTTGTTGTGCCGAGACAAAGAACCGAGGAACATACACTCGCGTGACAGTAACTTTGCTACTCCAGTAGAAGGAAGATTTTTCTCCTTGTCTGGCAATAGTCCAGCCAGTGAGAGACTGTCACAACTCAGCCAATGAAAAACCACTAAACTTTGAAATCCCAGTTCCCTCCAATGGACTCTTTGTTTGTAACAACCCCTCTCAACATCCCTATTTTTTCCATAAGAAAGCAGTCCTCTCTTTGGTTTCTCTGAACTTGACTGGTTTCTTTTTATAGCATGTTCTCCCTGAATTACAATTCTCTGCTATTTCTGAATAAATCCCTTTTGCTGGTGAAATAACTGGCTGTTCAGTTTTAAATTCAACAGTTTAAAAGCCCAAGGACATGGATAACCAAGATGAATAGATAAGGCAGAAACAGAACACATAATTCTGAGTCTGGAGTATTTTCTCTTTCATTGATGGTCAGAGGGTCTTGGGGATTAGATAGGGTGACCCCAAATCTCATGTATACCCAGTGCCTTGATATACTTATTTGTAGCACTCCTATGGTCACCTAGGATAAAGAAAAACACTTGAGCCTCTGAAATTACCACTAAAATGCTAAAAGGTAGACAGATAGTCCTTGGCTGAGAGGGTAGGCAGGACACAGCTTGGACTTTGTACTGGTTATTGTTCCATAGGTTTTGCAATCTCTTTAGTCTCCTGCTTCTTCTCAGGAATGGTATGCACACTCTGCTTTGAGAGTCACAGTTATAAACAGGGAAAGAGAACAATGAAGCAGTGCCCAGACGTAGGGTGAACAGTTGTGGACCGTTTGTATGGGCATTGGGACAAAGGAAAGGAAGAAGAAGAGAAGAAGATATGAAGTCTGGAATCATTAATTAGTAATGGAAAAGCTAAGTCATGAGGACACAGGAAGCAAAGCTGTGAAAACAAAACAAAAAATTTCATAAACAACAGAATTTGTTGTGAATGAACTAGTTTTCATTCCAATCCCAAAGAAAGGCAATGCCAAAGAATGCTCAAACTACCACACAGTTGCCCTCATCTCACACGCTAGTAAAGTAATGCTCAAAATTCTCCAAGCCAGGCTTCAACAATACATGAACGTGAACTTCCTGATGTTCAAGCTGGTTTTAGGAAAGGCAGAGGAACCAGAGATCAAATTGCCAACATCGGCTGGATCATCGAAAAAGCAAGAGAGTTCCAGAAAAACATCTATTTCTGCTTTATTGACTATGCCAAAGCCTTTGACTGTGTGGATCACAATCAACTGTGGAAAATTCTTCAAGAGATGGGAATACCAGACTACCTGACCTGCCTCTTGAGAAATCTGTATGCAGGTCAGGAAGCAACAGTTAGAACTGGACATGGAACAACAGACTGGTTCCAAATAGGAAAAGGAGTACGTCAAGGCTGTATATTGTCACCCTGCTTATTTAACTTCTATGCAGAACACATCATGAGAAACGCTGGGCTGGATGAAGCACAAGGTGGAACCAAACTTGCCAGGAGAAATATCAATAACCTCAGATATGCAGATGACACCACCCTTATGGCAGAAAGTGAAGAGGAACTAAAAAGCCTCTTGATGAAAATGAAAGTGGAGAGTGAGAAATTTGGCTTAAAACTCAACATTTAGAAAACGAAGATCATGGCATCCAGTCCCATCACTTCATGGGAAATAGACGGGGAAACAGTGGAAACAGTGTCAGATTTTATTTCGGGGGGCTCGAAAATCACTGCAGATGGTGACTGCAGCCATGAAATTAAAAGACGCTTACTCCTTGGAAGAAAAGTTATGACCAATCTTGATAGCATATTCAAAAGCAGAGACATTACTTTGCAGACTAAGGTCCGTCTAGTCAAGGCTATGGTTTTTCCAGTGGTCATGTATGGATGTGAGAGTTGGACTGTGAAGAAGGCTGAGCACCGAAGAATTGATGCTTTTGAAGTGTGGTGTTGGAGAAGACTCTTGAGAGTCCCTCGGACTGCAAGGAGATCCAACTAGTCCCTTCTAAAGGAGATCAGCCCTGGGATTTCTTTGGAAGGAATGATGCCAAAGCTGAAACTCCAATACTTTGGCCACCTCATGCGAAGAGTTGACTCATTGGAAAAGACTGTGATGCTGGGAGGGATTGGGGGCAGGAGGAGAAGGGGACGACAGAGGATGAGATGGCTGGATGGCATCACTGACTCGATGGACGTGAGTCTGAGTGAACTCTGGGAGTTGGTGATGGACAGGGAGGCCTGGCGTGCTGTGATTCATGGGGTTGCAAAGAGTCAGACACAACTGAGCAACTGAACTGAACTAAACTGGAATACTCAAAGAATTAAAATGACAGAAGCTGGAGAGTTCAATATCCTCACTTAGCACATCTATGATTTATAGCTCCATAATATTTTATTTGGGGTCAATGAATCCTAAAATAATCTTTAAAATGTTTAGAGCTTCTTGCATAATGGGTTCCAACTCTTGTTTTTATTGTCCAGATTAACTCTGCACACTGAGAAAGTACTTGCCAAATTGAGTATTGGTATTAATTTAAAAAAAAGTGGATTCTCTATTAACAGTTAATAGATATATATTGTATACCTACTGTGTGTAGGGTTGTTTGTGTATTGTATGCCACAGATACTATTTAACTCTTGTTTAACACTCATACCCCCCTGCCAACAACAACAAAAAATCTATTAAAGGAAGCTGAGGAAAACAAATATTTCAATAACTTGCTCATATTCACGTGGTTTACAAGTGGAAGAAGCTTTGATTCAAACCAGAAAGCTGGACCTCAGAGACCAAATGCTCAGCCAAAATGACGAAACTCCATGAGCTAAACTGAGCAGGTGAGGATTCAGGTAGTTCCCACAACAAACAACTGGTTATAGAAAAGTTAAAGTAGGAGAATTAATGGAAAGAATGTAGGTATGGGAGCCAGACAAAATGAATTCACTTCTTCCACTTATTAGTTACAAGATCTTAGACATTTAACTTTTGGGAACTTCGGTTTGTTTATACTGCCAATCAGAAACCTAGGCTGATATAGGCTCCACCATCTTCAACACCTTGTTCTTTCAAGCTTGCTCTCTTTACTGCCAGGTTAGCCATAAGGAGAGGAAAGGGGTATGAAGGAATATGCTTGCAGTTTTATAGGAGATTGGCTGGAAGTGTGGAAGTGAAACTCACCATTCCTGTCCACATTTTCCTGGTAAGATCTTAGTCAAATAGTCATTCCTAGCTGTAAGGGAGGCTGGAAAGTATAGGTCATGTCTCAGCAGCTACACCCTAGCCACTACTCTATGACTCAGTGTTATGGGCTCAATTATATTCCCCTTAAATTCATATATTAAAGTCCTGACCCCTAGAATCTCAGAATGCGACTATATTTGGAAACAACATCTTTAAAAAGATGATTAAATTAAAACAAGTCCATCAGGGTGGGCTCTAATCCAACATGATGGATGTCCTCATAAGAAAATTAGGACACAGACACACAGAGAGGAAAGATGGTGTGAAGACAAAGGGATTACATAGCTCTCTGCCAGCCCAAAGAGAGAGCCCTCAGAAGAAACCAACGCAGCTGATACCTTGGTCTCCAACTTCTTGCCACCAGAATCAGAGACAATAGATTTCTGTTGTTTAAGCCACTTTAAGTACTTTGGCAGCCTTGGCATAGTCACATACCAAAGAGAAGAGACAGATTTGGGGGGATGATCAGCAATGTCTGTTTGCATTATGTGAACTATAAATTGGTTACTATCTTAATTCAGGCTTCTGTAATACACACAACTGCCATGGCCTAGGTAATTTCTCACAGTTCTGGAGATGAGGCTCCCAGCATGGTCAGGTTCTGATGAGAGCTCTCTTCCGGGCTATAGACAGTTGGCTACCCCTTGGATCCTCATGTGGCAGAAAGAGAGCTAGGTATGCCACTGGCTTCTTATAAAAGCACTAATCCCATTCACCAGGGCTCCACCTTCATGAGCTAACTACCTCCCCAAAGGCCCCACTTCCAAATATCATCACACTGGAATTAGGGTTTCAGCATACAGGTCTGGGGCTGACAGAACACAGACATTCAGTTCGTAACAATTACTACATATTTTACTGTACAGGGAAAAAATAAAAAGGTACCATCTGTTTGTAGGAAATATATTAGTTTTAACGATGCATTCCAATATGTATGAGATACAGACAAATAAATCCTGTTTGATTCCACTTGTACAAGGTAGCTAGAATGGTCAAATTCATGGAGTCAGAAAGTACGCTGGTAGATGCCAGAGGCAAGGGGGTAGGGTGGGTGGGGTGGCTGGGAATGAGAAGTTAGTTTTTAGTGAGGACAGAGTCTCAGTTTAGAAAGGTGAAAAATTTGGGAGATGGATGATGGTGAGAACTGCACAACAATGTGAATGTACTTAGTGCCACTGAACTATACAGTTAAATATGGTTAAAATAGTATGTTTTATAGGGCTTGCCAGGTGGCGCAGTGATAAAGAATCTGCCTGCAATGCAGGAGACTCGGGTTCAATCCCTGGGTCTCCTGAAGAAGGGAATGGCAGCCCACTCCAGTATTCTTGCCTGGAGGATTCCATAGACAGAGGAACCTGGCAGGCTATAGTCCACGGGGTCACAGAGTCGGACACGATTGAGTAACTAACACTACTATCAGTATGTTTTCTATGACTTTTACCACAATTAAAAACCATTAAAAAAATAATAATTGCAATACCATCCATGAATTTAGTTAGAAGTCACAAACAAATCATTTCAAGTTCTTTAAAAACAGAGACCTCCTGATTAGTCCCCCTGCCCTTCAATAATAAGTGATCTTCTTAAAACATAGATTATTTTACTCTTCTGTGTGAAAACTTCGAATAATTTCCCATTTCACCCAGCACAAAATTGAATGTCCTGGTGTCTTACAAGGACTGACGGGGTCTGGCCTTCCACCAACTCCAACCTTGCCTTCTATGATGCTTCTCCTCATTCATTTTGCTCCAGACACATCGGCATTCCAAGCATGTTTTCGCCTCAGGGCTTTGCCATTTTCTTTTTCAGAATACTGTTTTCCAAGAGGGCCACAGAACTCACGTTTTTATTTATTTTGCAAGCTGCTTAAAAGCTATTTTCTTCCCTGAATGCAATATCACAACTGTTCCCATGTGTATGCAACACTCTTGTCACCCTTATTCTGCTTTGTTCATCCCCACAACACTTGCCGCTACCTAACATACCATTTGTGTTACCTAATATATGACTGGGTGAAGAGCCTGTCTGTCAATGCAGGAGACCCAGGTTCGATCCCTGGGTTGGAAACATTCCCTGGAGAAGGGAATGGCTACCCAGTAGAGTATTCTTGCCTGGGAAAGCCCATGGTCAGAGAAGTCTGGCAGGCTATAGTCCATGGGGTCACCAAGAATCACGACTGAGCGACAACAAATATATCACTTACATATTTATCTGTGTAGTCTGTCCTGCACTCTAGAATGCACCATAAGTTCTCAGAGTTTGGTTTGTTCCCTGCTGTATCCCCAGCATCTAGAACAGCTCAGATAAACCTCTATTGAAAGATATTTTCAGATATCTATACAAGGATTTCTTTTTTTCCTGGCACAGAAAAACCTGGATTGTAAACCAAAAGATGAACAATCTTAAAGAGATTTAGAGAGGAGCCAAAGAAATGTGAAGATGATTATGGGAGGCATTTATTTTTAGCATCTCCAAATAATCAAAATATCTTTTTGGACCATTTAGTCTGCATTGTAAGTCAAATTAAAGGCATCTAAAGAGTAAGGACCATTTAATCTATTTTACACATTTGTTGTTTAGCTGCTAAATTGTGTCTGACTCTTTTGTGACCCCATGGACTGCAGTCTTCCAGGCTCCTCTGTCCATGGGCTTTCCCAGGCAAGAATACTGAAATGGGTTGCCATTTCCTTCTCCAGGGGATCTGTCCAATCCAGGGATCAAGCCTGTCTCCTGCCTTGGAAGGCAGATTCTTTACCACTGCCACCTGGCAAATCCTTAGAGTCCTAATTACACTGTGAAGGCCAATAAGTCTGTACTAGTCCGAGGCTCAGTTATTTGTTTTCTTTATTTTTCCTGTGGTGACTTTAAAATTTTACTCTTTATACTTAAAGTTCACAAATTTCATCAGGATGTGTCTAAATATGCAAACATTTCCTTACTCCTGATCAGTCCATCAAAGACATTTCCCTTGGAACACTCTGATCTCTCTTCAGTTTGGGGAATTTTTCTATTAACTGCTTATTTCTATCTATTTTATTATTTCCTCTTTCTTTCCATTGTTTAGATAGTTATTAAATCTTCTAACATTCTCCTCTATGATTCTTAACTTATTTGTCTTCAATTTTTTTTTTTTAATATTTTGTCTTCTGTATGCCCTGGGAAGTTTCCTTAACTTTACTTCTCACATTAATTTGGCCTTCAGTTCTATCCATTTTGCTGTTTGACTCATGTGTATAGATAGGTATGCTTGTTTTGTTCTACAATTATAATTTTATTTTCTAAGAACTCTTTTCTTTTTACTGCCTTTTCCCCAAGCAGCTTTTACTTGATTCATGGCTTTAATAGCCTCTTTAGTTTTTCTGAGGTTGTATTAAAATGCTTACATTTCCTACAGGTCAGCTCTTCTGTTAGATTATCTTTCATGATATTGGCTTTTCTTAAGGGCATGCAAATTCTTTTTCCTTACAGATTTGAAAATGAAAGATTGCATTGATTTGCATACATAGCCAATACAGGTTTTCTTAAAAGTTGTGTGTGTCTGATTTCTTACCAGCCCATCCTCCCAAATTATGGGGAAATCTGATCAGATGCTGAAGTGGAAAAGGCAAGATTATGCTGAGTGACATGCTCCAGCAGGCAGGCAAGACAAGGACCTCTTCCAAATGCCACAGTACAAAAGGCAGAGCACTCGAGTATATTTCACCGCTGTGTTGAGTCATTATTTCTTCCTGCCTTCATTCATCTCATGTCTGTGTAGGTTTAAGATCACCCAGATTCTGCATTATTTTGTTTTCCATGTTGCATTTTTACTATCCCTTCATCCACCTCTCTAGTGTCAACAGATACTCCATTTTGTTTTGAAAGCTGTTATCCTTAGGTTTCTATCCTGGAGGCGAACACTTCAGCCAGCTACCTTATGTAAAACCTAATCAGGTTGTTTCATAATCCTTTAAATTAACCGTTGTAATAGCTGAATTCTGCCGCCCTCTCCTGTGCTTGCTTCAGGTTTCTCTGTCTTGACTTCTTTCTCAACTAGATCTCCAAACTTCCACTGGTCTGCTGATTCACAGATTTCACTTTCTGCAGCACAACTGTGGATCTTGAAAAATCTATCTCCTCTCTTGTTTCAGGAACTGTTGGAACACAGAGAAAGTAAACGTATATATTTGCCCACTATCTTGAACCAGGAAACTTACGTTTTCTATGCTCATTTGTAACTAATAACCTTACACTCCACCACACACTCATATATTCAGAGGCAGTTATCAACCTTTCTGAGTTTTTTCTTTGAAATGCCTTTGTCTTCTTTATAGTGACATGGACACAAGCTCAAAGCCTGTATTATGTCACACATAATGATTTTAGTACTTCCCTGTTTTACTTAGTCATCCCACCTCTAGATGATTAGCATAATATCCAAGGCAGCAGGATGATTTTGGGGGGCCTTGGCAAGATGACATCTTTGTGGGCCCCTAAGGGTACACGATTCATGGGGTTGCAGAGTCGGACATGACTGAGCAACTGAACTGAACTGAAGGGTACATGAGTAGGTACTGTGTTTACTGAGTCTAATGGATAAGTTGGCCCTGAGAATATTCCTAGCTTAACCTTTACAACAATTTCTTTTTATTCATAAAAGTGTGTGTGTGTGTATAAATCTTTTGACTTTGTAGTACATATAGGCTAAAGCTGAAATTCTTTTAATGCCTTCTCAGTTAATATTCAAACCCTTCATTACTTATTCTACAATATTTTTCTAATCATACTTTCCACAGATTTTTAACCCAAGTCCTCAACCCTGGTTAACTTCCTGACCTCTTGAACAAAATTGTAACTTTATCACTTCTATACATCTGCCCCTGATACTCCCTGGATCTATACTCACCTTCCTCCCCTCCCTGCCCTGACACACACCAAATTCTGCTTTTCTTACCAATCTTAAGTCCATATATTCGGTTGGCCAAAAAGTTCATTTGCATTTTTCTGTAAGATGTTATGGAAAAACCCAAATGAACATTTTTTTTCTCAGCCCAATAATATGGAGTGTGATTAAGAGTATGGACTCTGGAGTCAATAAATTCATATTTACTATGTATAAATTGTACAAGTTATATGAATTTGATGTGCCCCAGTCTTAACTATAATAAGGGGAAAATAATTATTCCAACTTAAAGGGTTTGGAAAGAGTAAGACAATAAGAAGAACTATAAATAACATATTAAGCACTTATAATGTGCTGCTTACTTGTGTAATTACTTTACATATAGTACATGGAAAGAGCTTAACATGGTGCACAAAATACTCAAGGATTCTATTATTTTCCTACAATATTAACATGGCAAATGCTACTTTAAAAAAGTCTTTCTGGACAACATCAGCTACAAGGATTGCTTTTTCCTCTGATTTCCTGCAGTGTGTATTATACATATTCTTCATCCAGTAGTTAGTATATATGATTTAAAAACAGAGACAGTGCTTCATAAATCATCTTTGCCTCCCTTGTTCACCTGGTCTGAGCCTTGCAGACTGAAGAAGTCCTATGCATCTATGAACTATGCATCTGTTGATTGAACTATGCATCTGTTGATTGATTGCTTTATTGATTTTATGATTTCATTTCCAGCAGCCAAAAGTCCACTCAACTACCCCATATTTGGAGAAAGCATCAGTGTGGTTGGCAGCAGTGAACCCATAACCAAGAACCACATTTGCAAGTTCCCATTCAATTTGTTCTGCTATTAGCAGGACTTCGGCCTCCGTATGATTATAGAACCGAATCTGAGGAATGTGCATTTCCTCACATATAGCTACTGGAAAACTGTTCTGCTACCATCTTTGGAATGCTAAGGCCACCTGAGAGGAGAGGACAGGTGGCAGATTTAATGGTGCAATTTGTCTCTCAAATGCTATAAATTATCACCAAAATAATTCCCTTAATCAGAAGTGACAGTGGTTAAAATACCACAATTAGTCATCTTTACCAAAGATTTATTCTCTGAGTTACTCCCCTCGAGCTAATTAAAAATCCTCAGCCTAATTTTTCTTTAAGCAGTAGTGATTTACTTTCTGCTGGACAATTAGAGCAGAGGACTGAGAACTAGAGTAGAGGAGAGGAAGAAAGGCCTGGAAAGGGGGAAAGGGCTTCGTAAACCAGATATGAGTGGAGCAGAAGATGAGCTGTGCCTCCTTCACCACGTGGTTCTGCTCAGAAGTCACAGAACTCTCTGGAGTAGAATGCAGCCTAGCAGTTCTAATTTTGGTTAGATTGCAAAAATTAAAAGTACTTAGGTTTCCTTTCTCTCCAAGCTATAAAATTTTGCCCAATTTATCATATGTTCTCGAGATATGTGTAGAAGATTATTATTGAGTGTTCTTTATAAATTTCTTATAGGCATCTCTAAAGCAATGGACCATATATTTGGTAATGCTGCCTATCTACCTCTATTATCTCAATAGCCACAAATCCAATCTCTAATCCTTGTTAAGGCTGGATGCAGTGAAAGGAGACAAGCTCAGAGAACATTCACCTCTGAGAGGTGTTCTGTGAAGGAGATGCTATATTGTAGTAATTGGAAACAAGGCATGGCAATCACACAGGCTTGGGTGGAACTGTGGTCCCATGATTTATGCCCTTTCACGAATCTCATAACTCATTGGAACCTCAATTATTTTCACCATAACATGGGAAAACAGTAAATAACTTAATGTGATCATGTTTGTGGAGCCTCTGAGGCAGTGTCTGGGGTGGCCTCCTTGAATTTAGTGGTGGCAGTGGTGTTAGCAGCTTCTTTTTCAAGACTGCTAGTCTCAATGAAGAATGCAGAAACGTTCTAAGTGCCACTCCTCAGGAACTTCTAGACCCCAAGAGGAGAGAAGAAAAGTATGTGAATGACTATACTAGTCAGTGTACAATAATCATCATGAGAAAAACACACAGAGAGAGGGTGTTGCCAGCTGCAATGGTCAGAAATGGTCTCATGGAATTGTTTTAACTGAGCTGGCCCATTGACTTTTTTTTTCTAAATTGAGGCAAGAGGCCACTGCTACTCCTAAGGATATCTAAAGTCAGACACTTCCAGAGCCCTCCAAATGTATCTAAATCTCTTCCTGTGTGTGGTTACAACAGTCCAGTGTCTCAGATAGTCCTTCACTGTGGCACAATGGTGGAAGGAAACACTTTCTGGCCCCTCAGAACTAATTTGTTACTAATACTGAGAGAATGAATGTGTTATTCCCTCAGTCGTGTCCAACTCTGTGACCCCTTGGACTGTAATTTGCCAGGCTCCACTGTCCATGGAATTCTCTAGGCAAGAATACTGTAGTGGATTGCCATTCCCTTCTCCAAGAGATATTCCCAACCTGGCCATGAAACCCAGGTTTAATGCACTTCAGGCAGATTCTTTACCATCTGAGCCACTAGGGAAGCCCATAGCTAAAGTTAAATAATTTTCCATGTGCAGCAGATTCAAAGCTGCCACTGACAGTGGATACTATGTGACAATATTACTAAGTTTCTTCTTCAGGATGCCAACCCTAATCCTGTTGTCACAGAGCTTGTAGGCTACAAAAACTGTTGGCCACATGTTGGCCATGTGGAAATCACTGCTTAGCCTTGAGTTTTAAAATAGAAAAATTTCAGCTCATATCAAGGCTATGGTTTTTCCAGTGATCATGTATGGATGTGAGAGTTGGATGGTGAAGAAAGCTGAGTGCAAAAAATTGATGCTTTTGAACTGTGGTGATGGAGAAGACTCTTGGGAGTCCCTTGGACTGCAAGGAGATCAAACTAGTGCATTCTGAAGGAGATCAGTCCTGGGTGTTCATTGCAGGGACTGATGCTGAAGCTGAAACTCCAATACTTTGGCCACCTCATGTGAAGAGTTGACTCATTGGAAAAGACCCTGATGCTGCGAGGGACTGGGGGCAGGAGGAGAAGGGGACAACAGAGGATAAGATGGCTGGATGGCATCACCAACTTGATGGACATGAGTTTGAGTGAACTCCGGGAGTTAGTGATGGACAGGGACGCCTGATGTGCTGTGATCCATGGGGTCGCAAAGAGTCAGACACAACTGAGCGACTGAACTGAACTGATCAGAAGGATTAGGCTTGACAGCCCGATCCTAGTGGCACAGAGAAACATTGGAAAACTTTGTATCTTGCTCCAGAGTGTGGTCCAGAGAATGGGGGTTTCTGACAAAGCAGTAGAGAGGCTGAGGTGGAGGGAAGTCCCCTGGAGACTGGACCAGGGGGCTGTACCACCAAATGCTGGCCACCCCAGTCCAGAGAACTAATGAAAGCATTTCTGAAACCCCCAAGGGAACTGTGGACATGCTGATTGAGCTGGGGGACACTAAGGAAGACAGAACGCAAATTCCACAGCTGCAGCGTACTGAGCATGCCTATGGCAGGAATGGACCAATAGCAGCAGCAGATGCAGCACGGCAGAGAACATCACAGACGGGGAAAGTATCCTCCTTGTGGCTTTGTATGTAAAGAGCATGGTACTAAGTGCTTTCCTAAGTTCTCTTACTGAATCCTCACAATAATCCCTCAAAGTTGGTGCTCTTAATATACCCATTCTACAGGTGAAGAAAGAGGAGAACCAAACAAAGTGAAAGTAATCTGCCTGTGGTTGCAGAGCAAATAGTAATGGAGTTAAAGTTGAACCCAAACATCTGGCTCAGGAGCTGCCCTCTACTAGAAAAAGGAAAATGGCCCCAGGAATATGTATCACCTCCAGGGAGACATTAAGGAGAAGAGGGAAGGGAAAAGCCTCTTGAATTGAGTGACTTTGCTTAAAAGAACATTCATTTTTAACCAGAGGGTACTCAGACATCTTTGAACTTCAATCCAGGACTTTTTTTTTAATATCTTCCAGGTATTAACTATACATGCTCAATCTTTCCTCTAGCTTAATAATATAGACTATTCTATAACTATGTGACCTATATTTATAACAGTTATAACAACAGTTTTACATTCTCTTTTAATTGAAGTACAGTTGGTTTACAATGCTGTGCCAACCTCTGCTGTACAGCAAGGTGGTTCAGTTACACACACGTGTGTGCTCAGTCACTTCAGTCATGTCCAAATCTTTGCGACCCTATTGACCTGCCAGACTCCTCTGTCCGTGGGATTCTCTGGGCAAGAATAGTAGATTGTCCTGCCTTTCTCTAGGAGATCTTCCCAAGCCAAGGATTGAACCCAAATCTCCTGTGTCTCCAGCATTGCAGGCAGATTCTTCACTGCTGAGCCAACTGGGAAACCCCATACACATATACACCTTCTTCTATAACAACAATTTTAGTGTCCTTGCCTGTAATTCTAGCATCTCTGTCGTTTCTGGAACTGTTTCTATTGATTTTTTTAAAACATATTATGAGTTATTTCAAACATGATGTTATGATTTATAGTGAGGAATATATATTTGATCTTTTTTAAAATTAAAATTTATTTATTTTAATTGGAGGCTAATTACTTTACAATATGGTATTGGCTTCACCATACATCAACATGAATCCACCACGAGTGTACACGTGTTTCCCATCCTGAACCCCCCTCCCACCTTCCTCCCCATACCATCCCTCTGGGTCATCCCAGTGCACCAACCCCAAGCATCCTGTATCCTGCATCGAACCTGGACTGGCAATTCGTTTCTTATATGATATTATACATGTTTCAATGCCATTCCCCCAAATCATCCCACCCTTGCCCTCTCCCACAGAGTCCAAAAGATTGTTCTATACATCTGTGTCTCCTTTGCTTTCTCACATACAGGGTTATCATTACCATCTTTCTAAATTCCATATATATGTGTTAATATACTGTATTGGTGTTTTTCTTTCTGGCTTACTTCACTTTGTATAATCAGCTCCAGTTTCATCGACCTCATTAGAACTGATTCAAATGTATTCTTTTTACTGGCTGAGTAATACTCCATTGTGTATATGTACCACAGCTTTCTTATCCATTCATCTGCTGATGGACATCTAGGTTGCTTCCATGTCCTGCTATTATAAACAGTGCTACAATGAACGTTGGGGTACACATGTCTCTTTCAATTCTGGTTTCCTCAGTGTGTATGCCCAGCAGTGGGATTGCTGGGTCATAAGGCAGTTCTAGTTCCAGTTTTTAAACGAATCTCCACACTGTTCTCCATAGTGGCTGTACTAGTTTGCATTCCCATCAACAGTGTAAGAAGGTTACCTTTTCTCCACACCCTCTCCAGCATTTATTGCTTGTAGACTTTTGGATCGCAGCCATTCTGACTGGCGTGAAATGGTACCTCACTGTGGTTTTGATGTGCATTTCTCTGATAATGAGTGATGTTGAGCCTCTTTTCATGTGTTTGTTAGCTATCTGTATGTCTTCTTTGGAGAAATGTCTATTTAGTTCTTTGGCCCATTTTTTGATTGGGTTGTTTATTTTTCTGGAATTGAGCTGCAGGAGTTGCTTGTACATTTTTGAGATTAGTTGTTTGTCAGTTGCTTCATTTGCTATTATTTTCTCCCATTCTGAAGGCTGTCTTTTCACCTTGCTTATATTTTCCTTTGTTGTGCAGAAGCTTTTAATTTTAATTAGGTCCCATTTCTTCATTTTTGCTTTTATTTCCAGTGTTCTGGGAGGTGGGTCATAGAGGATCCTGCTGTGATTTATGTCGGAGAGCATTTTGCCTATGTTCTCCTCTAGGAGTTTTATAGTTTCTGGTCTTTTATTTAGATCTTTAATCCATTTTGAGTTTATTTTTGTGTATGGTGTTAGAAAGTGTTCTAGTTTCATTCTTTTACAAGTGGTTGACCAGTTTTCCCAGCCCCACTTGTTAAAGAGATTGTCTTTAATCCATTGTATATTCTTGCTTCCTTTGTCAAAGATAAGGTGTCCATAGGTGCATGGATTTATCTCTGGGCTTTCTATTTTGTTCCATTGATCTTTATTTCCGTCTTTGTGCCAGTACCATACTGTCTTGATGACTGTGGCTTTGTAGTAGAGCCTGAAGTCAGGCAGGTTGATTCCTCCAGTTCCATTCTTCTTTCTCAAGATTGCTTTTCCTATTTGAGGTTTTCTGTATTTCCATACAAATTGTGAAATTATTTGTTCTAGCTCTGTGAAAAATACCATTGGTAGCTTGATAGGGATTGCATTGAATCTATAGATTGCTTTGGGTAGTATACTCATTTTCACTATATTGATTCTTCTGATCCATGAACATGGTATATTTCTCCATCACTACTATTCAACATAGTTTTGGAAGTTTTGGCCACAGCAATCAGAGCAGAAAAAGAAATAAAAGGAATCCAAATTGGAAAAGAAGAAGTAAATCTTTCACTGTTTGCAGATGACATGATCCTCTACATAGAAAACCCTAAAGACTCCACCAGAAAATTACTAGAGCTAATCAATGAATATAGTAAAGTTGCAAGATATAACATCAACACAGAGAAATCGCTTGCACTCCTATACACTAATAAGACAATAGAAAGAGAAATTAAGGAAACAATTCCATTCACCATTGCAATGAAAAGAATAAAATACTTAGAAATATATCTACCTAAATAAACTAAAGACATATATAGAAAACTATAAAACACTGGTGAAAGAAATCAAAGAGGATACTAACAGATGGAGAAATATACCATGTTCATGGATTGGAAGAATCAATATAGTGAAAATGAGTATACTACCCAAAGCAATCTATAGATTCAATGCAATCTCTATCTTTATCCCTGTTCTGGTATAGGGCTCCCAAAACCCTTGAGATTTCCTAAGTGATAAGAATGAGGTAAATGTGTCTTTTATTATTTATAACAAGCTCCTTTCAACCATACCTGAATTTATGTTAAAAAGGTAAATTATGGAAAGCCTGCCCTTGGGAAAGGGAACCAACCCTATAATTAATGGATTAGAACTTTAAGCTTCATATCCCAGAGTCCAAGGAGGGGATAAGGGATGAAGGTTGAGTTCAGTCACCAATGGTTGATGATTTAATCAACAATGCTTCTGTATGAAGCCTTCATAAAAATTCAAAATGACAGAGTTGGAGAGTTCCTGGGTTGGTAAACATGGAGGTGATGGGTGAGTGATGTGCAAGAAACAGCATAGAAGCTCCAAACATTTCTTCACCTTTTATCTCTTCTATCTAGTTAAACCTGAGTTATAGACTTTCATAATAAACCAGTAATCCAGTAAGTAAAATGTTTTTCTGAGTTCTGCAAGCTGCTCTAGGAAATTAATTGGACCCCGGAAGGTGTCTTGGGAACCTCTGATTATAGCAATTGGTCAGAAATACAAATAACAACCTGGACTTGAGATTAACATCTGAAGTTGGGCAGGTACAGTCTTGTGGAACTGAGCCTGTAAGTTGTGAGATCTGACACTATCTTCAGGTAGACAGTGTTGTAACTTAGTTGTTCATAGGACACCCAGCTAGGGAAGGGGAAACTTCTTGCTTGGGAGAGGAAACTCAACACCTTTGGAAGACAGAGTATCAGAAGTGAAGTATTCTGTGAGTAAAGTACTGAGACTAGAGAAGATAAATGGGAGGGGTCTTCCTTTACATTCACATATTGCGGAACTGGTCATTTTTTACTGGATACCAGACACAGTGAGTACTAGTATTATATATTTTTGTATTTCCATTAACATTTCCTGGTCTTTAGTCTTGGATGCAACTGAGTTACTTGTAAACAGGTTGAAACTTATGAGCGTTGCTTTTAAGCCTCATTAGGCAGGTTCAGTCCTTGGACTGTGTGGAAATCCAACCAGTCCATCCTAAAGGAAATCAGTCCTGAATATTCATTGGAAGGACTTATGTTGAAGCTGATACTCCAATACTTTGGCTGCCTGATGTGAAGAACTGACTCATTGGAAAAGACCCTGATGCTGGGAAAGATTGAAGGCGGGAGAAGAGGATGACAGAGGATGAGATGGTTGGATGGCATCACCGACTCAATGGACTGAGTTTGAGTAAACTCCAGGAATTGGTGATGGACAGGGAGGCCTGGCATGCTGCAGTCCATGGGGGCCACAAAGAGTTGGACACGACTGAGAGACTGAACTGACTGACTGACTGACTGAGGCAGGTTCAGACCAGTCTTTACTCTAGAGCTGATTTTTGTTACCAGGGCACTTTCATAAGAACTACAAGATTTTTTACACTGCCTAGGGGGAATACAAAGTTTTCCTGGTTCTATGTGAGCTCCAGGAATTCTTATCTCTGCTCCTTCATAGTAACGTTATCTGTAAGCTTGAGTAGTTTTCTTCTCACATGTGCTGATTAGTACTGAGCTGAAGCCTTGAAAGGGACCCTCTGCAGATCTATTAACCCTCTGCAGATCTATTAACTCTCTGCAATGTTCTGCTTTCTGGGAGTCTGTCCTGAAAACATTAACCAACTTGTCTTCCCCAGATTCCCAGCCCTATCACCTCAACTTAGGAAGAGCTCCAAGCTCCACCTGGGTTTCCTCTCCCTACGCTGCCTTCGGGAAATGCCTTCCAGGTTGTAAACTAGGACAGTCTTCAGGCTCACCTGATTTGCTGCCCCTTTTACTAGACATCACCTGCTCTGCCTGGCATCCAATGTCTGAAACGGTTGTTTTATGCTGTTTTAGAGTTTTGTCAAGCATTTTTAGCTTTGTAGTTTCAAGTAGGAGAGTAAATTTAATCCCTGTTATTTTCTCTTAACCCAAAGCAAAACTCCTCCTCAGTAATGCCACTTTTAATTCTCTTTAGTCTGATGTGTTTAGCATGGAAAAGGGAAGTTGCAAGGAGATAAGATAGTTTTAATTTGGAGTATGCATGTGGTTGCATATTGCACAAAGGGATTTTATATGGCACAAATGGAGAGACAAGAGATGAAAGCTGGAAAACTGCTAGGGCCAACAGCTGTTTTGTTATTTCTCTGAGGGTCATGCATCTAAGTTTATATTCTAATGCAATCAAGGTCATTCTCCAACAGTAAGTTCTAACATTTATCCTAAGTTTCTTGATCTGACATATCATATTTAGTCGTATAAATTCTTCCACATGAAAGTCACATGATATTTTTCTATAAGAGTTTTATAGAAGTTCTTTATTACTGAATTATAAACTATGAACCTAATTCAATCACCTAGAGAGTCTGTGAAGATTTACAAATGGAACTTGACACACTGTCCCTTTCATTACCCTGAGTGTCAATACATAGACAACTGTGTCTTTTGACAATGATTTTGATGCACTTATAACCTCAATTTTTAGCCAAGTGAAAATGAACTTCTTTTCTAAAAAGATTATGGTTTCTGCCAAGAGTACAGAAAATCTTAGCAAGCTAAGCACTTGCCCACTATTCTTTTATACACTACTGGGAATTTAATTGCTTCAGTTAAGTTGCTCAGTCATGTCTGACTCTTTGTGACCCCATGAACCACAGCATGTCAGGCTTCCCTGTCCTTATCCAACTTCTGGAGTTTACTCAAACTCATGCCCATAGAGTCAGTGATGCCATCCAACCATTTCATCCTCTGTTGACCCCTTCTCCTCCCACCTTCTATCTTTCTCAGCATCAGGATCTTTTCCAATGAGTCAGTTCTTCACATCAGTTGGCCAAAGTATTGGAGTTGCAGCTTCATCATCAGTCCTTTCAATGAATATTCAGGACTGATTTCCTTTAGGTTGGACTGCTTTGATATCCTTGCAGTCCAAGGAAATTTCAAGAGTCTTCTCCAACACCACAGTTCAAAAGCATCAGTTCTTCAGCACTCAGCCTTCTTTATACTCCAACTCTCACATCCATACATGACTACTGGAAAAACCATAGCCTTGACTAGACGGACCTTTGTTGACAAAGCAATGTCTCTACTTTTCAATATGCTGTCTAGGCTGGTCATAGCTTTTCTTCCAAGCAGCAAGTGTCTTTTAATTTCATGGCTGCAGGCACCATCTGTGGTGATTTTGGAGCCCCCCAAAATAAAGTCAGCCACTGTTTCCCCATCTATTTGCCATAAAGTGATGGGACCTGTTGCTGTGATCTTAGTTTTCTGAATGTTGAGTTTTAAACCAACTTTTTCACTTTCCTCTTTCACTTTCATCAAGAGGCTCTTTAGTTCTTCAGTTTCTGCCATAAGGGTGGTGTCATCTGCATATCTGAAGTTATTGATATTTCTCCTGGCAATCTTGATTCCAGCTTGTGCTTCAGCCAGCCCAGCATTTTTCATGATGTATCCTGCATATAAATTAAATAAGCACGGTGATAATATACAGCCTTGGTGTACTCCTTTCTTGATTTGGAACCAGACTGTTGTTCCATGTACAGTTCTAACTTTTGCTTCTTCACCTGCATACAGATTTCTAAGGATGCAGGTCAGGTGGTCTGGTATTCCCATCTCTTGAAGAATTTTCCACAGTTTGTTGTGGTCCACACAGTCAAAGGCTTTGGCATAGTCAATAAAGCAGAAGTAGATATTTTTCTGGTATTCTCTTGCTTTTTTGATGATCCAACGGATGTTGGCAGTTTGATCTCTGGTTCCTCTGACTTTTCTAAATCCAGCTTGAACATCTAGAAGTTCATGGTTCACATACTATTGAAGCCTGGCTTGGAGAATTTTGAGCATTACTTTGCTAGCATGTGAGATGAGTGCAATTGTTGTTTGAGTGTGGTAGTTTGAGCATTCTTTGGCATTGCCTTTCTTTGGGATTGGAATGAAAACTGACCTTTTCCAGTTCTGTGGCCACTGCTGAGCTTTCAAAATAATTAATTAAATAGACTTAATTGAAACATAGTGGCTTTTCATTCCCATGAATTTATTTTATTTAGCTATAATTATTACTTTTCCTTTAACCCTTTAAGCTACTGTGCCATTTTTGTAACATATTTTAACTGTATTATTAAAAGACAATTTTTCTATAACTTTATCATTTAAACGTGTATTCCATTATTGAAATAATTTTATTACATTTTAATAAGAGCCAAGAAATAGAATCTTGTAGAAGAGAATGTGATACACCTAATGTGAATAGCAATAAACACCAAGACTTACTGAAAACTTTCTATACACTAGGCATCCAGTTACAAGTTTGTAAGCTCTTGTTCTGAATATTTATTTTGCAAAAACTCACAGTAATTTAAATTCATAAACCTGTTATATATGCAGCCTAATACCTGAAGACACCAGTACAGGCATAAATTTTTCCTCCACTTCTGAATATTTGAGTTCCTAGTATTACTGTGTTGGATACTGACACTGTAGTGACATATAGATATGGATATATAGAGATATATTTATTTTAAAACGTATATATTCATAAGTAAAGCTGTGAGGTGGCTACTGCTGATTAAAATACCTAAGTCATGTCCTGGCACATGTGAAGGCTTGAGCCTGAACCTAGGCTACTAACATTTGTCCCTGAGTCTTTAACCAGAAGAGTAGCAGGTAATCCTATCTGTGTTTCCCACAATTCTAGGTGTTTTACATACATCAACTCATGTAATCTTCACAACAACACTTGAAGGTAAAATACACGTATTGTTTCCATTTTACAGAGGATGAAATTGAAGCCCCAAGAGGCAGAGGAACTGTCCAAAGACATACGATTGGTTAGTGGCAGAGCCCCAACCACGACAGTCTCACTCCTGAGCCCATATTCTCCAGGACTGCCCCCTGCAAGACTCCCTGAGCACACCCCTCCTTCTAATGACAGATGTACCTTCCACCAAAGGGAATCTGTGGCTTTTCTATTTCTGCCCTTTTAGGTAAAGGCATTGGTTAAAGGCAAAGGTTCATTTGTCATCATTATGTCCAAACAAATCCCATAAAATTAGAATTATAAAAACTTAGATATTTAGTTCAGTCTCTTCATTTTACAGGTGGAGAAAATGAGGCCAAGTTTGGTTAAAAATTTTGTCCAAGGTTAAATACAAATTTCCAATTTTTGCCCAAACAGGGCATTTGGCAGAGTGCTGAGGTCTCTTGTACAACAAATACTGAATGCTCTTGCTCAACAAATATTTGTGGAATTGAATTGGAAGTCAAACTCTTCCTTGAGATTAGATTAGTGCAAAGCACCATGGTTAAAAGTGTAAATCATCTCCACTTGACTGGCCCTGTGCATTAGGTACTGGTTTTCCTAGAAGCGTTAACTGCTAGAGTCACATTGCCTACTGCTGTGCTGATGGTCTCACAATTTTCCACTGAGTTAGCCTGGAGGTGTTTTATTTTTTGTATTATAGGCTGAAACCTCCACCATAGCAGAGAGGTTGTTTTTCAGAATAGCTTCTCTCAGGTTTGACAAATTAGAATCTATTGATTTTTTGACAAAGTAAAGGGTATTGATGTACACTCAAGACAGACATGGACTGAACTTTACTCTAGTAAGAGAAGTATTTCAGGTGTGTTGAGCAAGAAAAGTCATGAAACAAACCAGCAATTTGAAACAACCTTAAAGAATCTTATAGGAAAATTTCATTCACCAACAAGAATCATCATCATAATTTTCTCATAGATTAGCATGTATTTATCTGAATGTTATTTTTTTTTAAATTTTTTGCTTCTGATGGAATTTGAAATGTGATTACATCTGTTCCTGTTAAATCTCAGGTACTTCAGAAAGATTTTTAAAATTATTATCATTAGATTACTTTCCCCCTATTTTATTCAATGCATTTTTCATATATTTATCTAATGAACTCTATTCTAAAACAGGTATATTCATATACAAACTTAACTAGATATAATGTGGTTTCATTGATTTATTTTTGTTTGCAGACCACAGCACTGATGAAGAAAAAGGTGTTAGATAATTTTTAAAAATTAAAATTAGAGAATAGAGGCTTAGAAACTCAAATACCTTAAGCTCTCCTGTCTTCTTATAGCCCATCATGTCTTTATGAAATATAGTTCATCCTGATAATAAATTTCAGATGAATATTTAAAGCTACTGTTTCAACACTTAAAACATGCATCTAGGTTTTAATGATTATAGATATTTTGGGGTGAATTTAACCAGCAATGTATTAAAATCCCACTCCATTTAAAGCATTTGTTTATATAGCCAAAAGTCTAAAATCTGAGAGTGTAAATTGAGAAAGGAGTACATTAAGACTGTATATTGTCACCCTGTGCATTTAACTTCTATGCAGAGTACATCATGTGAAATGACAGTCTGGCTGAATCACAAGGTGGAATCAAAATTGCTGGGAGAAATATCAACAACTTCAGAAATGCAGATGATACTACTCTAATGACAGAAAGTGACAAGGAACTAGAGAGCCTCTTGATGAGGGTGAAAGAGGACAGTGAAAAAGCTGGCTTAAAACTCAACATTCAAAAAACTAAGATCATGTCATCTGGTCCCATCACTTCATGGCAAATAGATGGGGGGAAATGTGGAAACAGTGAGAGACTTTATTTTCTTGGGCTCCAAAATCACTGCAGATGATGACTGCAGCCACAAAATTAAAAGATACTTGCTCCTTGAAAGAAAAGCTATGACCAACTAGACAGCATATTAAAAAGCAGAGACATTACTTTGCCAACAAAGGTCCATATAGTCAAAGCTATGGTTTTTCCTGCAGTCATGTATGGATGTGAGAGTTGGGCCATAAAGAAGGCTGAGTGCTGAAGAACTGATGCTTTTGAACTGTGGTATTGGAGAAGACTTGAGAGTCCCTTGGACAGCAAGGAGATCAAACCAGTCCAATCCTAATGGAAGTCAACCTGAATATTCATTGGAAGGATTGATACTGAAGCTGAAGTTCCAATACTTTGGCCACCTGGTGCAAATGGTTGACTCACTGGGAAAGACCCTGATGCTGGGAAAGGTTGAGGGCAGGAGGAGAAGGGGGCAACAGGCAATGAGATAGTTGGATGGCATTACTGACTCGATGGACAGGAGTTTGAGCAACTCCAGGAGACAGTGAAGGACAGGCAAGGAAGGCATGCTGAGGTTCATGGGGTCGCAAAGAGTCGGACATGACTTAGCAACTGAGTAACAACAACATACTGCTTCAATCCTAGGGCTCCTTTGACAAAGAATGTTTTCCAATTTAAAAAACAAACTTTTCTTTTTCACTGTTTTTGCCAAAATTTGCATTTACTTGATGTTTCTTATAAAAATAATTATTTTGAGCTTTATGTAAAATCTGCAGTTATTTTACAGTATATAAAGTTTTTAATTTGTTCATCTAATTTCAAGTATTTTACTTATACATATAACTTGATATTTCTTTTAAAACATATTGAAAAAATTTATCAAGTACATGAAAAAAAAAATAAATCATGTGATTAAATATGATTCAGTAACTTACCAGTACAAAAATTCTTTGAAGATAATCTTTTTTTTTTTCAATTTAACTTAGAATGCCTGACTGTAATCCCCTGTGGCTGTGTTCTCACAAGAATGTATTGTTTATTCAACCTGTGATTTGGTCATATTGTTTTCTGAAAACTTCCGTGATCCATTACAATGGAGGCATATTTTTGTTATATTTGAAACACAGGATTAAATAAATATTACCCACCCTTCCCTCCCCATTCCTCCATAGTTCTCAGTTATCTAGGAATGTGGATAATTCATCTTCTAACAGCAAATAATGCCAAGGGAAAAAATTAATGAAAACTCTTTTATCAAACAGTTATTAACACTGACCTTTTGTTCAGCACAACACATTTATAATAAAACAGGCATTGGAAGGAAATTCTTATTCTTTTTACAGAACCAGGATTAACATCAACAAAAGGTATCGCCAAGGATTGAAAAATTCTCAAGGGTGTAGAGTTAACAAACTGTGCAGCTTACAGCTCTTCCTTGAAGATAAACTTGTTCCTAATCAACCTCCACCAATAAGCTAGTAGGTAAAGATAACTGTTCTGATATGTCAGATTTTAAGATGTTTATTTAACTGAAAACTGATAGCTTCATCATGTTCTTTTACTACACAAATATAAAACAAACCAAAACTATCATTTTGGAGAACTAAGAACAGAATTCACAATTGATCTTTTTATGTTCCTTCAAAATAGTTTAAAGGTGATATGTGCCTTAATGAAGGACCAAAAAAAGGAAAACAACTAGTGGAACTAATCACTACTTTGCAAATAGAACTATTAGTGCAATCAGTGACCTTGATAAAGTTAGAGCTTAATTTCTAACATTCATATTCAGAGATAACATAAGAAATTAAAATGTAAAAAAGTTCCATATCCTTCAGTTTTTAAGTTTTAAAAATGATTTTCTTACGATAGCAACAGAAAAGAAAGTAAACAAGTGGAACTACATCAAACTAAAAAACTTCTGAACAGCAAAGTAAACCATAAATGAAATGAAGAGGCAAGCTACCAAATGGGAGAAAATATTTGCAAATCATATATCTGATAAGTAGTTAATGTCCTAGAATATAAAAAGAACTCATACAACTCAATAGAAAAAAAAATCTGATTATAAAATGGGCAGAAGATCTGCATTTTTCCAAAGACATAAAGATGGCCAACAGAAACATGAAAAGATGCCCAACATCAATGATTGTCAGGGAAATACAAGTTAGAACAATAAGATAACACCTCAGACTCGTCAGAATGGCTATTATTAAAAAGACAAGATAGTGTTGATGAGAATGTGGAGAAAAGGAAACTTATGTACTGCTGGTATAAATGAAAATTGGCAAAGCCACTATGGAAAATAATATGAAGTCTCCTCAAAAATTAAAAATAGAAACACTATACAGTCCAGCAATACTTATGGGCATTTTTATGAAAATAAAATCACTGACTTAAAAAATATATATACATATCCTCAGAGTCACTGCACCATTATTTACACTAGCAAGATATGGAAACAACCTCAGTGTCCATTGATGAATGAATGAAGAAGTTAAGGTGTGTGTACACACAAACAACAACGTGTATATATATATATACACACACCCCCACACACACAATGATGGTTAGAACATATACACACACACACACACAACAGAGGTTATAACGTGTGTATATATATACATACACCCACACACCCACACACCCACAACGGAATAATATTCAACTATAAAAAATCCGAAGAATTCCTGCCACTTATAACGACAGACACAGAGCTTGAGGGCATTATGCTAACCAAAATAAGTCAGACATAGAAGGATAAATACTGTATGAACTCACTTATATGTGAATGAAAACAAAAACAACAAACCCAAGATCTGTGGTTGCCAGAGGTGGGGAAATAGGTGAAAAGGATGAAAGGGATCAAAAAGTACAAACTTCCAGTTATAAAATAAATTAGTCTTAAACATATAATGTACAGAATGGTAACTATAGTTAATAATTATTTATTGTATATTTGAAAGTTGCTAAGAGAGTAGATCTTAAAAGTTCTCAACACAAGGGAAAAAATCTTTATGTATAGTGATGGATACTAAC
The DNA here is from genome assembly GCF_042477335.2 of Ovis canadensis. Classification (NCBI taxonomy): domain Eukaryota; kingdom Metazoa; phylum Chordata; class Mammalia; order Artiodactyla; family Bovidae; genus Ovis; species Ovis canadensis. The sequence continues at coordinate 130,386,631 of NC_091247.1, read as the reverse complement.
TAGACTTATTGCATATGGGGTCGCAAAGAGTCAGACATGACTGAGCAACTGAAATGAACTGAACCGAGACTTATTGTGATCATTTAGCAATATATACAAATATTAAGTCACTATGTTGGACAACTGAAGCAAATATAATATTACACGTCAATTATACCTCAATAAAAAAATACAGCTAGAAAATATTTTTGAAAAGAAGTTCTCTCAATACTTAAATTGTTTTATAATTTCAGCTTTCAAAATATTAATATGATAAAGATTATAAATAATACTGTTTTAGCATATTGTTTCTTTTTTTAACTTTAATAGAGCCTCAGGTGATCATTAAAAATATGCTTTTTTTAATAGGCATAGACACTGAGCCAAAATGACACAGCCAAGCTGACACCTGCCTCAGTGGCATACAAGTATCTAACAGTAATAAGAGTTTACATGTACGAATGTTTATGTCTGGCATAACCTTAAGCACTTTACATAGATTATAACACGAAGAAAAGTGAAAAGTGAAAGTCACTCAGCTGTGTCCGACTCTTTGCAACTCCATGAACTGTAGCCCATGGCTCATCTGTCCATGGAATTCTCCAGGTGAGAATACTGGAATGGGTTGCCTTTCCCTTCTCCAGGGGGTCTTCCTAGCCCAGATCTCCTGTACTGCAGGCAGATTCTTTACAATCTGAGCCACCAGGAAAGCCCTATAACATAGTACTAGCTATAACATAGGTACTATCATTATTCCATTTTACAGATGAGGAAACTGAGGCACTGAGAAGTACTTAAGAAAGTGGAAATAATTACTTTCTTATTATTAGCCATCATAATGGCTAATATTATGATGCCATTAGCCATTATGATGGCTAATAATAAGGGTAATGGCAACCCACTCCAGTACTCTTGCCTGGCAAATCCCATGGACGGAGGAGCCTGGAAGGCTGCAGTCCATGTGGTTGCGAAAGGTCGGACATGACTGAACGACTTCACTTTCACTTTTTTCACTTTCACTTTTCATGCATTGGAGAAGGAAATGGCAACCCACTCCAGTGTTCTTGCCTGAAGAATCCCAGGGACAGGGGAGCTTGGTGGGCTGCCGTCTCTGGGGTTGCACAGAGTCGGACACGACTGAAGCTACTTAGCAGCAGCAGCAGCAGCCATCATAATATCTTGGCTTTTTTCCTTCCAATAAATTGTTAGTGATTTTAGGGTAGGAACCCATACACCATATTTCTGTTTTACAAATTGCCTGTCCCAGAACTGGTACACAGCAGATGTGAATCCAATTTGTTTGGTGGTTGATATCAAGATCATTAGGGCACATGAGCCAAAATTCATTTCAAAGATGTTTGCTCCTATATCACTGTTGCATCTGTGCTCTAGGACTGACAGTTCCTAATGAAAATTAAGTCTCATTTGTGTACTAACATCATGTGGACTCATACTTAGATTTATCTTTCTACTACACTGGAGAGAACTTTTATAAATTCACTGAAGAAAACGTAAGGCAGTGTAGTTTCCAATAGAAGGCCAGAGGCCCCAGCTCTAAACTATCTTTCCAGATGAGAGAAAGTGTTCTAAATTTCTATCCAGATGCTGAAGGACCTACAAGTAGACAATAGGGAGGAGAGATATACATACCCAAGCCCTACAGACACGTGGGCATCTCTCAGCAACTTCCTTTATAAGCAGCTTCTATACGATTCTACCCTTATGTCAAAGAAGTGGTGAGGATGTGCTGTTTTCCATAATCCCCACTGTCATTGGTATCAGTTGTTAAGAAGTAATTATCATACAAACAAATATTTGGAATCACTATAATCAAACCAGCTGCCAGAAACTGTTGCCAGGAACCTCTATCAATAGCCATGATTGCAACACACAACTGGAGAACACAGTAACACGAAGTCTAATCTTGCTTTAGAAAATCAAGTAATAGCGTCCAAGAGGTTTCTGGCATTCTCTACCACTTTTTCTCTTTTTTGGCCACATTATGTGGCATGTGGGATCTTAGATCAAATTCATGCTCCCTGCAGTGAAAGTGTGGAGTCTTAACCAATAGACCACTAATGAAGTCCCTTCTCTACCATTTTAATATGAGTAACTGTTAATAACTGTTGGAAATGTAGGTAATGTTAGTCTTTCAATATATTTACAATGTGAATCTCATTGGTCTTGAGCTTTCAACCTATAAACAGCGGGCATCTCTGGAGGACACGTGGATCCAGAAAATCTCTAGGGAAATAACTCATCTATAAGGAAGACAGAGTCAAGACAAACAGCCTCAAAGTCTGTCTCAGAAGGGAAAGTTGATCAGCTCAGTATCCTTTGTTCAGATCATTAACTGACCTAGACTGATTGATGTCCCATGCCACATGAAGAGAAAGAACACATGTAAAGTTTCACTAAAACCTTTGCAGGACAATGGAAATCAAGGCAGCACTGATTTGTAACCTATCTATCTTTTCAAGGAAATGTAGGAAGAATATATATTCTCAGTCAAGGAACGATAAGAGTTTGGGAAGGACACTGGCTAAAGCAGCAGGATGGGCCAGAAAATAATTTATTATATTGTATGGTAATCAAAATCCAGATGGTGTCAGTGACTTCAGCAGAGGAGCAAACAGCTTCACAGAAGTGTTTAGAGTTCTTGGCAGCTTTGAAGCATTTTCAGTGGGGCGGAGGCTGTCTTAGCAACAGACACTGCTACAGGAAACAATACCACAGGAGGAGGAAAAAAGCATCTGGAGAATAGTATTTGTGAGCACAAGTACATAGCTGGGTAGTTCAACCCCTAGTTTATTTGGAAGATGCCCAGAAAGTTAGAGGTTGATTGTTGAGTGAGGTTTCAAGTTCATATAATCAGTAGTAGGACAAACCAGAGATAGACAGGACTGTGAGAGGTGAGTAGACATGGGTTCTATACACTTCATGCACACATAAGATTTGGTCAGTTTTTTAAAATTCAACTGTTTTCCACTCTTTTTGGATTTTTACTAGACAGTGTGGCCCAGCAAAGAATGATCTTCAGCATTTCTCATAAAATTCAAAGGGGTTGGGGGGACATTTTTATATTGTCAGATGATTTGGGAGAATGACATTGTAACATGTATAATATCATATAAGAAATGAATCGCCAGTCTAGGTTCGGTGCAGGATACAGGATGCTTGGGGCTGGTGCACTGGGATGACCCAGAGAGCTGGTATGGGGAGGGAGGTGGGAGGGGGGGTTCAAGATTGGGAACTCATGTACACCCGTGGCAGATTCATGTTGATGTATGGCAAAACCAATACAATATTGTAAAGCAAAAAATAAATAAATAAAATAAAATCTGAAAAAAAAAGAAAATTGTAACAGTGCCCCCACCTAATCAAGTTTTTAAAATACTTTTGAGAAACTTTATAACCTAAGTATTTTAGCAATCCATTGCTATATAAAAAACCACCCCAAAATTTAATGGCTTAAAGCAACAACATGAGTTATCTTTCTTGCTTGTCCATGTTGGCTGAGCACAGTTGGGTGATTATCCTGCTTTTCATCGTATTAGACGAGTCACTCATATGACTGAATTTCACTGGTGGGTCAGCCAAGGTGAGAACATCCAAGATGGCCTCTGCCACAACGTGTAGCAGTGAATGCGGGCTGTTTTCTGAAGAGCCTTGCACTTTTTCCATTGGCCTGTCATTCTGTAGGACATTTTTCTCCATGTTGCTTCCTGCACAAAATAACCCAGACATCTTTATGTGGTAGCTGGCTTGCAAGATGTCAGACTCAAGAGCTGCACTATATAGTAAGGACTAGGCTCAGAAGTCACTCATGTCCCTTTGACAACATTTTATTAGCCAAGGCAAGTCACAGGGCCATCTCAGTTTCAAAGCAAGTAGGAGGAGAACGGGAAAAGAGTCACTTACAAAGGTGTGTGCAGGATGAACTAAATGGACCAGAATGGGAGAATTTAATTCAGATGACCATTACATCTATTACTGTGGGCAAGAATCCCTTAGAAGAAGTAGCCTTCACGGTAGCCTTCACGGTCAACAAAAGAGTGTGAAATGCAGTACTTGGATGCAATCTCAAAAATGACAGAATGATATGTTCATTTACAAGGCAAACCATTCAAATATCACAGTTATCCAAGTCTATACCCTAATCACTGATGCCAAAGAAGCTGAAGTTGAATGGCTCTGTGAAGAATTACAAGACCTTCTAGAACTAACAGCAAAAGAAAATGTCCTTTTCATCATAGGCAACTGGAATGCAAAAGGAGGAGGTCAAGAGATAACCTAGGCTAACAGGCAAATTTAGCCTTGGAGTAAAAAATGAAGTAGGGCAAAGGCTAACAGACTTTTGCCAAGAGAATGCACCAGTGGTAGCAAACTTCCTCTTCCAACAACACAAGAGATGACTCTATAAATGGAAGTCAGAGGAAGGTCAATACTAAAATCAGATTAATTATATTCTTTGCAGCCAAATATGGAGAAGCTCAGCAAAAACAAGACCTGGAGCTGACTGTGGCTCAGATCATGAACTCCTTATTGCCAAATTCAGGCTTAAATTGAAGAAAGTAGGGAAACCACTAGACCACTAAGGTATGACCTAAATCAAACCCATTTATCGCAATAGAAGTGATAAATAGATTCAAGGATTAGATCTGATAGACAGAGTGCCTGAAAAACTATAGATGGAGGTTTACAACACTGTACAGGAGGTTATTATCAAAACCATCCTCAGAAAAAGAAATGCAAAAAGGCAAAATTGTTGTCTGAGGAAGCCTCACAAATAACTGAGAAGAGAAGGGAAGTGAAAGGCAAAGGAGAAAAGGAAGGATATACCCATCTGAATGCAGAGTTCCAAAAAATAGAAAGGAGAGAGAGGAAAGCCTTACTCAGTGATCAACGCAAAGAAATACAGGAAAATAATAGAATGGGAAAGACTAGAGATCTCATCAAGAAAATTAGAGAGTCCAAGAGAACATTTCATGCAAAGACAGGTGCAATAAAGGACAGAAACAGTATGGACTAACAGAGGCAGAAGATATTAAGAAGAGGTGGCAAGAATACACAGAAGAACTGTACAAAAAAGATCTTAATGACCTAGATGATAACCACTATGATATGATCACTCACCTAGAGCCAGACATTCTAGAATGCAAAGTCAAGTGGCCTTAGGAATCATCACTACAAACAAAGCTAGTGGAGGTGATGGAATTCCAGTTGAGCTATTTAAAAGCCTAAAAGATGATACTGTGAAAGTGCTGCACTCAATATGTCAGCAAATTTGGAAAACTCAGCAGTGGCCACATGATTGGAAAAAGGTCAGTTTTCCTTCCAATCCCAAAGAAAGGCAATGCCAAAGAATGTTCAAATGGCACTCATCTCACACACCAGCAAAGTAATGCTCAAAATTCTCCAAGTGAGGCTTCAACAGTACATGAACTGAGAACTTCCAGATGTTCAAGCTGGGTTTAGAAAAGGCAGAGGAGCCAGAGATCAAACTGCCAACATCTGTTGGATTATTGAAAAAGCAAGAGAGTTCCAGAAAAAAATCTACCTCTGCTTCATTGACTATGCCAAAGCCTTTGACTGTGTGGATCACAGCAAACTGTGGAAAATGCCTAAAGAGATGGGAAAAACAGACCACCTTATCTGCCTCCTGAGAAATCTGTATGCAGGTCAAGAAGCAAAAGTTAGAACTGTACATGGAACAACAGTCTGGTTCTAAATTGGGAAAAGAATATGTCAAGGCTGTATATTGTCACTCTACTTATCTAACCTTTGTGCAGAGTACATCATGAGAAACGCTGGGCTGGATGAATCACAAGCTGGAATCAAGATTGCTAGGAGAAATATCAGTTACCTCAGAAATGCAGATGACACCACCCTTACAGCAGAAAGCAAAGAGAAATCAAAGAGCCTCTTGAGGAAAATGAAAAAGGAGAGTGAAAGAGTCGGCTTAAAATTCAACATTCACAAAACTAAGATCATGGCATTTGGTCCCATCACTTCATGTCAAATAGAGGGGGAAACAATGGAAACAGTGACAAACTTTATTTTCTTGGGCTCCAAAATCATGGCAGATGGTGACTGCAGCCACGAAATTAAAAGACACTTGCTCCCTGGAAGAAAAATTATGATCAACCTAGCTAGCATATTAAAAAGCAGAGACATTTCTTTGTAACAAAGATCCATATAGTCAAAGCTGTGGTTTTTTCCAGTAGTCATGTATGGATGTGAGAGTTGGACCATAAAGAAAGCTGAATGCTGAAGAATTGATGCTTTTGAACTGTGGTGTGGGAGAAGACTCTTGAGAGTTCCGTCCAACAGCAAGGATATCAAAGCAGTCAGTCCTAAAGGAATTCAGTCCTGAATATTCATTGGAAAGACTGATGCTGAAGTTGAAGCTCCAATACTTTGGCCACCTGATGCAAAGAACTGCTCATTGGAAAAGACCCTGATTCTGGGGAACATTGAAGGCAGGAGAAGGGGATGACAGAAGATGAGATTGTTGGATGGCATCACTGACTAGATGGACATGAGTTTGAGCAAGTTCCAGGAGTGGTTGATGCACAGGGAAGCCTGGTGTGCTGCAGTCCATGGGGTCACAAAGAATTGGACACGACTGAGTGACTGAACTGAACTGTGCAGGATAGGAGAGATTGTTGCATCTGACTTTAGAACAAGCCCACACCAAACAAAATACTTGTGTAGTACATTTGGACTCTAGACCAATGCAATTCGTGACTATTCTCCTATGCAGAATAGAATGATTAATGATTCAGTCAGAAATGAGCATCTGCTTTCCATTGAGGCTGTTCTCAATAGAAGTTTATTATGTAAATTTACTGGAACACAAAAGATGCTCTGTTAGGTTCCAGATGAAGTTTACTCTGAAGAAATCAGAGGTCACTGAAGACCTCTCTATTCACTTGTTTCTCATTCCATAATACATGTACTGATAGGCCACAAATTACAGATGGCCTCAAGAGAAAACTTGAGATCTGGTTGACATTTTTATTACCTTTTATAGCTTAATGTTCATTTTTCTAACTAATGTTATTAAATAAATGAATATGCCAATTCATATCACTGGGAAAATTTAGAAAATAATAGAGAAAAATAAAACTCATCAAGTGAAACTCAACTTCCATTAGCATTTGTGGATTGGAACTGGGCTTTTCAGTGGGTTTTCTTAGTTGGCTGCCTGTGATCCAGATCTGTTTTTTATCCCAGGGAATCCCTTATTGTATAAATTTTGGTGAGAGGCAGAACCCAGGCTTCTAACATGGCAGCTAATAGGGGTTAATTAATACCTCCCCGGCATGTGACAACTAGATTATTGGCACAGGACGTAGGGGGCTCCAGCTGCTGATTGGCACCCCAAAAGAGATGAAGTATACAAAGATATGGGGCAGAGGTCACTCATGAGGGTGGGAACGGAGTAAAGACACCATAGGGTCAGTACTGTCTAGTTTCCTGACTGCGTGCTCTGCTGCCGAGTCTTCTCAGATTCCTAATCAGCAACTGAGTCTGGTGTTTTAATATTCCAATCTCATTTCAGTAATTATTTCTTAAATTATTAGGACCAGGTAATATTGCAGTTTTGCAACTGCAAGCCCTGACTGAGGAGGAGGTGGAAGATTATTTTATAGTTACCAAATGTCTAATAGTATATGACACCCTGTAGATGGAGCATTAGAAAACAAAGAAACAAGGATAAATGTTCTTATCCCCACAGAGTTTCCAGTCTAGCCAGGGGGTGGGCAATACAACAGGAAGTCAGCAAATAACAAACACAACATCCAAGCAGATAAGTAAGATGTATGTTATATTCATTATGCAGTATTAGGGGAGAAATGAAGCAGGGAAGGGCACAGACTGCTGGGGAAGAGGGTCTAGCCAATGGAGAGTTTGAAATTCTAAACACAGTGATTACAAGAAGATTTTATGAGAAGACAGCATTTGAGTGAAGGCAGTAACTCAGGGCCTGAGGAATGGAGTGTGCCTGGTGGTTTGCTGCACACAGAAGGAAGTCAGTATGGCTGGGGTGGCATGTGGGACCATTCATTGAGGGCAAAACAGGAATCTGGTGAAAGCAAAGGACGGCTGTGAAGCCACTGTCAGAATGCTGGCTTTTTTCATGAGTGAGCAGGAAAGGTATTGGATCAGAGGCACATCCTGATTTACTTGGCTTTAGAAAGGGATAACTCAGGCTGCTATTTTGAGACTCCACGGAGAAGGGGAGGTGTGTACTGGTGAGAGTAGAGGCCAGAGACTCACTAATTATCTCAATAATTTCAGTTAACGGATGATGATGGCTTGGGTCAGAAAAAGAGAAGAGTTTATTTTTTCTACCCTCATTGCTTTTAGTGTTGCTATGAATTCAGAAAAGTAACAGTAGCTTGCCTAGCCTTTCTCACATTATTATAAAGGCTGTTTTCCAAAGGCTCCATTTCCAATTGAAGAATACACTGCTGCAATAAATTTTCCTGTTTGCCTTCTAGTTTCATGTTTAAGGCTCCCAGATTACCTGCCACCCTCCACGGCTGGTTGGTGCAAGAGGCATCTGCCAACATGGCATCATTCTGCCTCCTTTAGAGGAATCTTCTGAGTCTGGCTGAAGTCTCCCATGAAAGGAAGCTACTCTTCTGGGTTAAGGCTTTGCAAATGTAGTACTTCCCACTGTGTGTGATATAAAAATTTAACTTTGAAATGCCAGTCATATATTAGTTTGGTATCATCTACCAAGGAAGCATTAGAGATAAAGTTTAAGAACAAAAACTGTCAAAGGAAGAATCCTCTGCAGGAAAGATAGGCTGGAGCAAGAAAGAGAGGCCAAGGATTCAGACCATGCTCTCTCAACTGCGAGAGCAAAGAGAAGGTGAAACCAGCAAGAAAATGTTGCATCTATCAAAATTATATCTGGAAAAGGGCCCACCAATAAACACGCAAATAATCAGGTTTCACCTGCTCAATTACACAGAAACTGTCAAACTAAATGCCTTTTAAAAGTCAACACTTTATAACACCATACACAAAAATAAACTCAAAATGGATTAAAGATCTAAACGTAAGACCAGAAACTATAAAATCCTAGAGGAGAACATAGGCAAAACACTCTCCAACATACATCACAGCAGGATCCTCTATGACCCACCTCTCAAAATACTGGAAATAAAAACAAAAATAAACAAATGGGACCTAATTAAACTTAAAAGCTTCTGCACAACAAAGGAAACTATAAGCAAGGTGAAAAGACAGCCTTCTGAATGGGAGAAAATAATAGCAAATGAAGCAACTGACAAACAACTAATCTCAAAAATATATAAGCAACTCCTGCAGCTCAATGCCAGAAAAATCAACAACCCAATCAAAAAATGGGCCAAAGAACTAAATAGACATTTCTCCAAAGAAGACATACAGATGGCTAACAAACACATGAAAAGATGCTCAACATCACTCATCAGAGAAATGCAAATCAAAACCACAATGATGTACCATTTCACACCAGTCAGAATGGATGCGATCCAAAAGTCTACAAGCAATAAATGCTGGAGAGGGTGTGGAGAAAAGGGAACCCTCTTACACTGTTGGTGGGAATGCAAACTAGTACAGCCACTATGGAGAACAGTGTGGAGATTCCTTTAAAAACTGGAACTAGAACTGCCTTATGACCCAGCAATCCCACTACAGGGCATGTACACCAAGGAAACCAGAATTGAAAGAGACACATGTACCCCAATGTTCATTGCAGCATTGTTTATAATAGCAGGACATGGAAGCAACCTAGATATCCATCAGCAGATGAATGGATAAGAAAGCTGTGGTACATATACACAATGGAGTATTACTCAGCCATTAAAAAGAATACATTTGAATCAGTTCTAGTGAGGTGGATGAAACTGGAGCCTATTATACAGAGTGAAGTGAGCCAGAAAGAAAAAACATCAATACAGTATACTAACACATATATATGGAATTTAGAAAGATGGTAACGATAATCCTGTATGCGAGACAGCAAAAGAGACACAGATGTATAGAACAGTCTTTTGGACTCTGTGGGAAAGGGCTAGGGTGGGATGATTTGGGAGAATGGCATTGAAACATGTATGTTTGATATATGAAACGAATCGCCAGTCCAGGTTCAATGCAGGATACAGGATGCTTGGGGTTGGTGCACTGGGATGACCCACACGGATGGGATGGGGAGGGAGGAGGGAAGGGGTTCAGGATGGGGAACACATATATACCTGTGGCGGATTCATGTTGATGTGTGGTAAAACCAGTACAATATTGTAAAGTAATTAACGTCCAATTAAAATAAATAAATTTATATTTTTTAAAAAGTCAAGCAGTATTTAAGGGAAAAAAATAGAATATGCTCTGACTTGTGTTCTTAATCCCTGCCTCTTCCATTTTACAGGGATTTTGTGGGTTTTCATATGGGAGGAACCCACTCCAGTACTCTTGCCTGGAAAATCCCATGGACGGAGGAGCCCGGTAGGCTGCAGTCCATGGGGTCGCTGAGGGTCAGACACAACTGAGTGACTTCACTTTCCCTTTTCACTTTCATGCATTGGAGAAGGAAATGGCAACCCACTCCAGTGTTCTCACCTGGAGAGTCTCAGGGACTGGGGAGCCTGGTGGGCTGCTGTCTATGGGGTCGCACAGAGTTGGACACGACTGAAACGACTTACCAGCAGCAGCAGCAGCATATGGGAGGACTGGAATACATTTATTTGCTAGAGGCTGATTTCCAAATCCTTCTAGTTAAGTCATTGGACTTGTGAGAAACTAGAGGCTCAAGGACCAGGGGAGAGTGCTTTGGGGAAGATGAAAAATAGAAAGTCAAAAAGTCATGCAGCTTCCAAAAATATCTGCAAAGCTAAGTTCCTATTTCTGACTCAATATCTAATTATAACTGAGGATATGCATGCTCCAGCCCTTTTATATGAAAAAGAAACATCTGAAATTATTGTTTTAAAATATCATGCAACAAATAAAATTGTCTTTTGTGCTCGTCTTAATTCTTATATAATAATGCCTGCTGTGATCGCAGAACAAAGATGCACCTGCCTACACCCTCCCTGCCAGGTTCAAATACTGACTCCATCGGTAAATATTTGCAGTTACACAGAGGCAGTGAGATGGGCCAGAATGGCCGAAATCAAGTGAGAATTAGCGATGTGCTGGTACTCCAATCGTGGGCATATGGATTCAAACCCTGGCTTCTGTGTTCATGGGGCACTGGACAAGGCTTCGCATCATTCTAAGCTTCAGTTTTCTTATCTCTCAAGTGGGGAGATAATACTTACCTGGTTTAGTTCAGTTGCTCAGTCGTGTCCGACTCTTTGCAACCCCATGGACTGCAGCACCCCAGGCCTCCCTGTCCATTACCAACTCCCAGAGTTTACTCAAACTCATGTCCATTGAGTCAGTGATGCTATCCAACCATCTTATCCTCTGTCATCCCCTTCTCCTCCCACCTTCAATCTTTCCCAGCATCAGGGTCTTTTCAAATGAGTCACTTCTTTGCATCAGGTGGCCAAAGTATTGGAGTTGCAGCTTTAGCATCAGTCCTTCCAATGAATATTCAGGACTGATTTCGTTTAGGATGGACTGGTTGGATCTCCTTGCAGTCCAAGGGAATCTCAAGAGTCTTCTCCAACACCACAGTTCAAAAGCATCAATTCTTTGGTGCTCAGCTTTCTTGATAGTCCAACTCTCACATCCATACATGACTACCAGAAAAGCGATAGCTTTGACAAGATGGATCTTTGTTGGCAAAATCATGTCTCTGCTTTTAAATATTCAGTCTAGGTCGATCATAACTTTTCTTCCAAGGATCAAGCATCTTTTAATTCATGGCACCAGTCACCATCTGCAGTGAGTTTGGAGCCCCCCAAAATAAAAGCTTATCTGGTAGGATGATTGTAAACATCAGAAGAGATCATACTACAATTGTCCAGCAGAGTGTTGTTCAGTTAGGATGTATATGACTGTCAGAAAAGTGATTTCAATGCAAGTGGTTTATTTTTCAATACATACAGAGAGATCTAGGGGAGGGATCCCGCTGGGTTGACACACATGCTCACTGGCATCAAAGATTCAGGCAAGTTCTCTGTGATTCTCTTGGCTACAGTAGCTTCCAGTAGCATGCCTTATATGGCAATGCCCAACACAGAAAGGCATTTATTTGGGGACATTTATTTTTGCATCTCTTTCCTCAGGGAAAAATTCTTCCCAGAAGGTCCAGTAACAACCCTTCACCTGCACTGGATTATAACATGCCTGTATCTGGGCTGCAAGCAAAGCCTGAAATGTAAGCACTTAGTGCTTGCCTTCCCTGTGTGAGGAGGACTCTTCAGCAAGAGAAAAACTGGGAGCAACATGGTAGTTGGGTAGAAGGGAAATGATGCCCATCTCTGGTGCTTGGTTTTGTAATCACTTATCAGTGTCAGTTTCCTCATCACTTCAGTTTGAAGCACAACACAGCAGCCGCTGGCAGACATGTCCGGACCACTCTACTGCTGTGAACGTTACAGTGCGCTTGCTCACAGCATTCTAGTTAAGCTCACTCTCCCACACAGAACTTTCCTCCTGACTCACCACCTAGAGCTATGTTTCTGAAATATAACTAACCCGCCCATTACAAAAACCACAACAGCATACAAAAGCAACAAAGAAAACTTCCTCTTAATGCCAAGCGTACTTCTGCATATCCTGCGGTTAGACAAAGGCACAGACAAGAAAGAAGAGCCAGGCTTCCACACTATTTCTTATCTTGAAATTCTAACAAAAGTACATAGTATCTCAATGATTTTCCCAGATGGAGTTACCTTTGATACCTGATGTGTAGCTTCCTGCTGGTGCTGACCATTTTGATTTGTTCAATCTACTCCACATGGGAGAAATAACTCCAGAAAGAATGAAGAGACCGAGCAAAAGCAAAAACAACAACCAGCTGTAGACATGACTGGTGATGAAAGCAAAGTCCAATGCTGTAGAGAACAATAATGCATAGGAACCAGGGATGCTAGGTCCATGAATCAAGGCAAGTTGAATGTGGTCAAACAAGAGATGGCAAGAGTGAATGTCGGCATTTTAGGAATCAGCCAACTTAAACGGACTGGAATGGGTCAATTTAACTAAGGTGACCTTTATATCTACTACTGTGGGCAAGAATTCATTAGAAAAAATGGAGTAGCCATCATGGTCAACAGAAGAGTCTGAAATGCAGTACTTGGATGCAGTCTCAAAAATGACAAAATGATCTCTGTTACCAAGGCAACCCATTCAATGTAACAGTAATCCAAGACTATGCCCTGACCAGTAATGCTGAAGAAGCTGAAGCTGAACAGTCCTATGAAGACCTACAAGACCTTCTAGAACTAACACCCCCCAAAATGTCCTTTTCATTGTAGGGTACTGGAATGCAAAAGTAGAAAGTCAAGAAACACCTGGAGTAACAGGCAAATTTGGCCTTGGAGTACAGAATGAAACAGGGCAAAGGCTAATAGAGTTTTGCCAAGAGAATGCACTGGTCATAGCAATACCCTCTTCCAACAACACAAGAGAAGACTCTACATATGGACATCAGCAGATGGTCAATACTGAAATCAAATTGATTATATTCTTTGCAGCCAAAGATGGAGAAGCTCTATACAGTCAGCAAAAACAAGACTGGGAGTTGACTGTGGCTCAGATTGTGAACTCCTTATTGCCAAATTCAGACTGAAATTGAAGAATGTAGGGAAAACCGCTAGACCATTCAGGTATGAACTAAATCAAATCCCTTACAATTATAGAGTGGAAGTGAGAAATAGATTCAAGGGATTAGATCTAATAGAAAGAGTGCCTGATGAACTAGGGCCAGAGGTTTATACAGGAGAGAGGGATCAAGAATATCCCTAAGAAAAAGAAATGCAAAAAAAGCAAAATGGGTCTGAGATGGCCTTACAAATAGCTGTGAAAAGAAGAAATGCTAAAAGCAAAGGAGAAAAGGAGAGATATACCCATTTGAATGCAGAGTTCAAAGAATAGCAAGGAGAGATAAGAAAGCCTTCATAAGTAATCACTGCAAAGGAATAGAATGGGAAAGACTAGAGATCTCCTCAAGAAAATTAGAGATACCAAGGGAACATTTCTTGCAAAGATGGGCTCGGTGAAGGACAGAAATGGTATGGACCTCACAGAAGCAGAAGATAGTAAGAAGAGGTGGCAAGAATACACAGAAGAACTATACAAAAAAGATCTTCATGACCCAGATATTCACATGGTATGATCACTCAGCTAGAGCCAGACATCCTGGAATGTGAAGTCAAGTGAGCCTTAGAAAGCATCACTATGAACAAAGCTACTGGAGGTGATGGAATTCCAGTTGAGCTATTTCCAATCCTGAAAGATGATGCTGTGAAAGTGCTGCACTCAATATCCCAGCAAATTTGGAAAACTCAGTAGTGGTCACATGACTGGAAAATGTCAGTTTTCATTCCAGCCCCAAAGAATGTTCAAACTGCAACACAGTTTTGCTCATCTCACATGCTAGCAAAGTAAAGCTCAAAATTCTCCAAGCCAGGCTTCAACCATACATGAACCATTAACTTCCAGATGTTCAAGCTGGATTTAGAAAAGGCAGAAGAACCAGAGATCAAATTGCATCCAACATCCGCTGGATCATCGAAAAAGCAAGAGAGTTCCAGAAAAACATCTATTTCTGCTTTATTGACTCTGCCGAAGCCTTTTACTGTGTGGATCACGACGAACTGTGGAAAATGCCTAAAGAGATGGGAATACCAGACCACCTGACCTACCTCCTGAGAAATCTTATACAGGTCAGGAAGCAACAGTTAGAACTGGACATGGAACAACAGACTGGCTCCAAATTGGGAAAGCAGTATGTCAAGGCTGTATATTGTCACCCTGCTTATTTAACTTCTATGCAGAGTACATCATGAGAAACACTGGGCTGGATGAAGCACAAGCTGGAATCAAGATTGCCGGGAGAAATATCAATAACCTCAGATATGCAGATGACACCACCCTTATGGCAGAAAGTGAAGAGGAACTAAAGAATCTCTTGATGAAAGTGAAAGAGGAGAATGAAAAAGTCGGCTTAAAGCTCAACATTCAGAAAACGAAGATCATGGCATCTGGTACCATTGTTTCATGGGAAATAGATGGGGAAACAGTGGAAACAGTGTCAGACTTTTTTTGGCAGGGGCCTCCAAAACACTGCAGATGATGACTGGTGCCATGAAATTAAAAGGAACTTGCCCCTTGGAAGAAAAGTTATGACCAAGCTAGACTGCATATTAGAAAGCAGAGATATTACTTTGCCAACAAAGATCCATCTAGTCAAGGCTATGATTTTTTTCAGTAGTCATGTATGGATGTGAGAGTTGGACTATCAAGAAAGCTGAGCACCAAAGAATTGATGCTTTTGAACTGTGGTGTTGGAGAAGACTCTTGCGACTCCCTTGGACTGCAAGGAGATCCAACCAGTCCATCCTAAACGAAATCAGTCCTGAATATTCATTGGAAGGACTGATGCTGAAGCTGCAACTCCAATACTTTGGCCACCTGATGCAAAGAAGTGACTCATTTGAAAAGACCCTGATGCTGGGAAAGATTGAAGGTGGGAGGAGAAGGGGATGACAGAGGATAAGATGGTTGAATGGCATCACCGACTCAATGGACATGAGTTTGAGTAAACTCTGGGAGTTGGTAATGGACAGGGAGGCCTGCGGTGCTGCAGTCCATAGGGTCGCAAAGAGTCAGTTATGACTGAGCGACTGAACTGAACTGAACGGAATCCACATGGGAGGGATATTTTTGGTATAAAAGGATATTCCTTCCAAATCCTCTCTTCTTTTCTGTGGCCAATTATGCCAAACCATCACAATGATCAAATACAATGTGCATGTGTGTGTATGAGTGTATTCAGATTGATAAATGACAAACTGTCTAAATGATGATGTAATCAAAACCCTGCACTTAAAAGCTGGTAAGCCCACCATGGAAAAACCCAAATGTAAAATTAATGGAAAAAATTATATTAAATGTTTTAATTGAAACCTTTTTACAACTGCCTCAGTGGTTAGGAAGGACAATGGCGAACAGAGATACGGGAGGAAAAACAGAGCTAACCGAGAGAAGAGAGAGGTGGACCAGTTAGGCCGGGGAACAGCACTGAAGGAGGCCAGAGTCAGTGACCGTGTTAAGATAACAAAGCAGTGAATATTTGAAAAGGGCATAGAAGAGAAGCAAGGCTCTCATTAAAACTAATGGATGAGGATGCAGGACTTAGAAGCTGTATACAGAAAAAATGCAGAGATACACTTAGAAGTAACATCAAAAAATAAAATGTGGACACCCCAGCACAGACAGCATGGGTAAATGTGTAATATAGCCATGTTTGTGTATTAGGGTATGTGTGTATACATATGTGTGGGTATGTGTCTGTATATACCTTAAACTTAATTAAAATGAATCCTTCAGCCACTGTTGAAATGTACATCAGATCGACATTGCTCGACTATAACAGTCAAGTGTTTGAAGACCAAGATGGGAAGAACAAGAGTGTCTGAGCTCATCTTTTTAATTTATTTTTACTTATTTCATTTATTTGACAGCACCAGGTCTCAGTTCACGCAGGATCGTTCGGTTACAGAATGTGAGCTCTAGTTCCCTGACCAGGGATTGAACCTGGGCCCCCTGCACTAGAAGTGTAGAATCTTGGCCACTGGACTATCAGGGAAGTTTCTAAATCACTTTTTTAAACCAGCCTAAGTTCTGTTTTGGTATGTTCTTTATCATAATAACTGAGGGTATTTATAATGTCAAGAGAAGATACAGTTTTAATTTTTAGGATTGTATTTATTGGTACAAAGGAAAAATTCCATATTATCCAATGATTATTTTCAAAGCATTTCTGCATATTTTGTTGGTTTCTCCCAATATAAATATATTACAAACACCTTGGTTTAGAAGCTGCTTCTTGTTTGTTATTTTAATTCTATATAGTACATCTCATAATAGGTTGCACATAAGATCTGATTAATACATGTTGGGGCCGCTCATTATTGCTCTGGGACAGTTTTTAGTTCTTTTGTGCTCTTCAGTGCATTCAAGAATAAGAAATAACTGTGTATATTTAGATCAGCTTAATAGCTTGGTAAAGAATCCGCTTTCAATGCAGGAGACCCCGGTTCAATTCCTGGGTCAGGAAGATCCCCTGGAGAAGGGAAAGGCTACTCACTCCAGTATTCTGGCCTGGAGAATTCCATGGACTATGCAGTCTATGGGGTTGCAAAGAGTCAGACATGACTGAGCAACTTTCACTTTAATTTATTATGTTAATTTTGACATCACAACATTAGTTCATTGCTACCATGGATGTTCCATGTCCTATGAATGTTCAAGCCAGTAAAAATGTGCTAATTAACTTGTCCATCAACCTCGAGGCCTGAAACCCACAGTGAGAAACTTTGGGCCTACAGTGTCCCTTTAGGAAAAATATCAACAACTGTCCTTCTTGGTATATTAAATACTGTGTCTAAACCTACACAAAAAATAAACCCTCCAGGATTCTTGCATGTCTTTCTCTATCACTTTAAAACGGTGTATGTATGTGTGTATGCCCACATGTGTGTGTGTCTGTGTGTCCAGATTTTTATTCCCCTACAGGAAACCTAAGTTTTGCCTGCAGAGGATGTATAGATTGAGCTGGACATGCGCAGATCAGTTTAGTATTAGACTGCAGCCTGGGAATGCTGGTGTCGCCTGCCCACTGATATCTGGAGGATATGGCCTGCTGGGAGCTGTCCTTTCTCATCGTTCAGGACAGCTGAGGCCTGGGTACTATATTGTACTACAACTGAGTGATAAGAGACATTGGTTTAAAGGCTTGGTCACTCCTATTTTAAAACTAGGAGTATCCCTGTTAAAACCTTTATAAACATGTCCATCAACTCAGCAACCACAGAGTTCAGAGTCAACAACTAAAAAGAGCATAGAAAGAGAGGAAGATCCTTGTTTGTTTACTCTTTTGCTGTGTACTTTCAAAATACAATGGTGGGAGAAGGTTAGGTCCAATTTTTCCCATAGATACTCCTTAGGGAATACCTTTGCACACAACAAAATAGTCTTTTTACAACTCAATGGAAATAGAATCTGTCGTATTATTTTAGCTTAAATGTGATTAGGTGGGAACACTCTTTTGTTATGTGTTTCCTGTACTCTAAAGGTGGTGTATAATGTAATCTTGTTTCACATGGCTTTCTCTTTGACAAATGGGAATGATTAATTTATCTTTAACGAAAGTTGAAAATTTTACCCACACATCTCTAGGTAGACCTCTATTTTTATTAATAGATGAAAATATTTTATTTCAAAGAATTAAAGGACTTAAAAATTCTCCTGTCATTCTAATATTCCTGTCAGGTAACTTAGGCAGGCATTAGAAAGCATTCTGTCCTTTTCTACAGAGAACAAATGTGAGCTGAGCACTTTATACATATTCTTATACACAGGGATGGAGGATTAATTACAAGAACAAGAGGTTCCTAAATATGACTTCTAGAAAGCAGCATGTAGCATGGATAATAGAGGGTGAGAAGCACTGTCTTTTATCAAGGTTGTGCTCAGAAGCCCAAATCAGAAGCTAGCTTCTAACAAAAATAAAGAATTATCAAAATTTGTGTTTAGTTCTCCCGTCCTTGCTCTTTGATGGTATTTTGCTTCTCCAGGCCATCCCTTATTTCAGTGTTGTGCTTGTCCTACTCATTATAATTCCTCTCTGAAGGTCAGCTTTAAGTTAATATGTTATTTGTCTCAGGGACAATTCTAATCTTAAACTTTTCCCATAAATAAACAAAGAAAGTTGTTACATGTTAGTGAGACTATAAGCATGAGGCAATGCAAAATTTTGGTCTCAGTTACTCTCAAAATCACAAAATTATTTCCATGAATTCCACAAAATATTAAGTAAGCTTTTGCATAAACAATACCCTTTCCATCCATGCTGCATTTATATACTGTAAGGTGGGTTTTTTTTTTTGTCCTGTTGCTTTCCTGATAATTACTAAAGTGCCTTTCAACAAAATGTATATAAACATTCACATTTAAACAAAAATGCAAAACAAGAGTAATCATTATCTTGGCGGGAAGGACTTTCACAAGGTACTCTAAAGTTACGATTATCTTCTTCCACTGGTTGTGAACATAAATACAAAATGATAAGAGTAATAGTATAGGTATAAAAATTTAGAAAATATCCATCAGTCCACTGGCCATGAAACTACATTCCACAGAACACGCTGCCAAATTCCGAAGACCTAATATGTATTATTCTCTCTGGAATATAACTTCTGTTTAGCTAATTTAGAAAAGACAGAATAAGGGTCTTATTGATGATATCAAAGTCTAAGGAGGTACAAGAATTCCCCAATATTAAAAAAATAATAATATCTCCACTAGAAAAAGAAGAGAAATTTGTCAACATTACTTGCTTCATTTTCTAACCTTGATTTTTTTGTTATTCTTTAAAAACTTGTAAACTACATGTTTAATATTCTGGACAAGTAGTAAACAGTCCATGGGATTCTCCAGGCCAGAATACTGGAGTAGGTAGCCATTCCCTTCTCCAGGGGATCTTCCCCACCCAGGGATTGAACCCAGGTCTCCTGCACTGCAAGCAGATTCTTTACCAGCTGAGCCATCAGGGAAGCCTGGTGAAATATTAGTCTTATAAATAGGGTTGAGATGAGATTGGAACACTGTGTAGAAAAGACACTGCTATTTATAGACTTCCTCCAAATACCATTTATGTTGACGAAATTGCTTGCAGCAGGACTGCCAGAGATGGCACTTCACAACGTGGATGTGAAGTTAGTGTTCGGAAACTGAACCTGCAATTTTTACCCGCTGCCACCAGGTGGTAGTGGTGCCCTGTACTGTGCTGTGCTTAATCGCTCAGCGTCTGACTCTCCGGGACGCCATGGACTGTGGCCCGGCAGGCTCCTCTATCCACCGGGATTCTCTAGGCAAGAACGCTGGAGTGGGTTGCCATGCCCTCCTCCAGGGGATCTTCCCCACCCAGGGATTGAACCCAGGTGTCCCTCATTGCAGATGGATTCTGTAGCGTCTGAGCCATGAGAGAAGCCCAGTAAGTACCTTAATCACAGCTAATGGATTCACTTCAGACACAAGTATCAGGCATAATTGAAAAAGAATAAACATGCTATTCCTTTTTTAAAGAAAAGCAAGAGAGATAGCTTCTTGGTAAGATGTAATATAAAAATAAAGTAATTATATTGTATTTAGAGCAAAACTTGCTGAAAGGCCTCAACTACTTGTGGTTTTCAGTGGTCATGTATCTCTCCCATAGGGCCAAAAATGTACATTGTTTTCAGGCAGAAAGTTTAAAAACAAGAATAGGGTTTTTTTTGTTTGTTTGTTTTTTAAATCCTGATGAAAGCCAAGACACATAGTGTTAGTTAGTTTAAGCCACTATTTCTCAACATGTGGTTTGAAGACATCTGTATTCTTTGGAGTTATTCAACATGCAGATTCCTGGGCCTCACTTCAGATCAGCTTTGGGAGACAAAGAATGTGTGTGTGTGTGTGTGTGTGTGTATTTTATAATATGTGTGTATTATATATATATTTTATATATCTCCAAGTAATTTTTATGCACACAATTTTGTGAACTCCTAATTTAAGTATTTCAATAAGTTTCATATGCTATTTTAAATTTTTTTCCCCTGAAATATTCTTTCTCCTATTTAGTTTTGAATAGTAACAAAAACAGAAGATCAAAACATACACATTTATTTTTCATAATAGTAACTGTATAAACATATATAAGCATACATCACAAATAAGTATACTGTTTTTTTTAATGTTTCTACCCAGGCTCTAACTGTGCGATCTTGATTTCTGTATCATAAGAGCAGTTGGCTGGTAAATCGATCAGACAAAGGTGGAATGGAAGCTAGAGGTGAGATGAAATAAATTCTTAGGCAAAGTCATGGCAATAGGAGATGGTCTGTGAACTTTTTTTTAAAGTTTTGGAAATCTTAATTCCAGTCCTGACCTTCTGCATACAAATCTGACTCAAGTATGGCTTAAAAACCTGTTTCAGGAAAACATCACAGTTCATTCCGATACACAGTCTTAGTTAAAACACTATTATAGAAGGAAGTTGGAAACAGAATATTATCATAGGAGTTTAGGAAAAACACAGAATTAGGCATTGCACTGATACTGGATAGACTGCGGTACAAAGTAGTGTATCGGTCAAAAAATAAAGAGCTGAGATATCATCACAAGAAAACTACAAATGCTAGAGAAATAGGGAAATTTCTCCTGCTGAGAGTAAGAACTGGGTCTAGATTTCAGGATAAAAGTGAGCCTTCAGATATGAGACAAATAGCCCTTGATACAGGAATTGAACAAGATTTGGGTTATTAATCAGAGAGATCATTTCAATAACCTCTTCTAGAATTCTTATTTCATTATAGAAAATTCACTTTTTGTGAGCCTGAAAAATCACTAATGAGTTAAATTAACAGAAGATTGGAAAAGGATGCAAAGGTTTTTAATTATAGCTTTTATTTAGAAAATACCCTCAATTTTAACCTGCTCTGAATCTGTGCAAAACAAAACCACCAGCAGCTCTTCCTGGCCCACGCTGCAACTGATTCACAGATCCCAGCCCATCAATCTTCACGCCTTACTCTCGCTCTGCTCAGTTGACTTTAAATGGACCAATGATCAACAAATGCCTACTAGCTCAATATTTAGACAAGCAAACCCAAAATAACTGCCTCTAAGTTCGCCAGTGTTTACAGTGAGTAAAGCAGCAAAAGTGTAGAAAATCGGGCACTATAAGTGTCCTCAGTTTGTTTTTCCATTAGAAACACTTTATGTGGATTGCACAGTGAAATGAAGTTTGTTATCTTCTTGTATCTAGATGGATACCAGCTGACAGTAAGTTGGCTGTTTCTCAGCCAAATCTGACAGAAATACTGTCCTTGGAATTTTATCTGCTCCTCAAAAGAAGCCTCTTCTTGCACAGGCATTGTGTATTATACCACATCATGTGTCCTTACCTCAACAACACATGGCCTCTCCCCCATGGCAAAGCACATGTCCTATTTTTCCTGAAGAAACTGAATAAGGAGGCGATTAAAATTCAGCGTCACACCTGACATCCCATTCCCATATTTCCCACACAGTGCTTTGGTGGGGGTAAAAGTTTCACAGACAAGAAGCACTGAGAGGAGCCCCACGAAGGCGACGTCAGTGCATTGGGGATTCTTGTTGGCGATCTTCTGGTCAAGAGGCGGCAGCACAACAGAGACATTGGGGCCATTTCCTGAATGCATCATGTTCTCATCTTCTTTCATTCACCTGCACTCACAAAAAGCACTTGTTCACAAATATTACTGAAATGTTCGGATAGGAAGACAATGAGAGTAACAGTAGGAGCAGGGGACTTCGCTGGTGGTTGAGTGATTAAGAATCCACCTTGCGATGCAGAGGACACAGGCTCAGTCCCTGACCAAGGAACTAAAATCCCACATGCCGCAGAGCAACTAACTGCATGTTCTGCAACTACTGAGCCCACTCCACAACTAGAGACCCACAAGGAGAGATCTTGCATGACACAACAAAGATCCTGTGTGCCATAACTAAGTCCTAATACACCAAATAAGTAAGTATTACTTTTTAAAAAGAGTAAGAGCAGAATGGTAAAGATAAATGCCCGCAACTCACCCTTTCAGTTAATATTTTTTTGAAAGAAAAAAAAGACATATGAGCCAAATTATCCTTTACCAACTAAATGATAATAATACTAAAACTCAGAAAAAAAATATTGAGTGCTTGTAATTTGCAAAATCACATCCTTGGCTATATGAGAGGCAGATAAGAAGAAAGGAAAAGGCTAGAATTTAAATATATGTTTTCTTGTTCTCCAAGTGTTTCACACATCATGTTAGGTCATATGCATGTCCTATCACTTCAAAAATTTCGAAATTCAACCGCAGACACTGAATGTATTGCCAAGTATTTCCTTACAAACAATAGGAGAAATTGTTTTCATGTGTACTGCAGAAGCTTTAAAATAAACACATCCCAAATGAAAGATGCAAACAAAATATTTTACTTTCACTTAATAGGTTTTAAAACAGTGTCAGTAATAATGCATATTTTTAAAACACATTGACCTTATGAAATGTGCAATGAAATACTAAGTCTTCTACCCTTCTCATCTCCAGTTCCAATTCCATGAGTTTAATGTGTATCCACGCAGTTTATTGTGGGAAACTGCATATTATTATAGCTTTAATTTGCATTTTCCTGGCCACTAATAAGAATGAATTATTTTATATTTATCAGTTATTTAAAATATGCTGAAAATCTCTCAATTCAAAGTTATCATCTTCTGATTTAGGTAGAAAGTAGGGATCCTTAATTAATAGTATCAAATAATTTTTTAACACTCAAAGAACCACATTTAAATATGGAAAGTTGTGATCCCAATTTGGTTATATAGACAGTTCTATCACTGAAGATTACAGTTTGCTATAGAACTAGTGCTTTTAGAATTTAAAAATAAAGTATAGGTGTTAAATCATCCACATGTGCTATGTAACTATATTTATATATATGAGATAGCACAGTATCTGGAATCTCAGATACATATTTAAAGATTACTTCCTATCTGCAGTTGTCAAAAATTAGATATTAATACAAACTAGAAAATAAAATTCAAGAGAAGTGTTTCTTAAAGTGGGATCCAAAAATCACATGCATCATATCAACAGGGGTGTTTCTTAAAGAAACTGATTTCTATTTCCTACTCCAGACCCACTAATAATAATCTTCTGGGAGATGATCTGGAAGGTGCACTTTATTAATAACCTCTCTATAAGGGCCTAGATCTGATAGATGGAGTGCCTGATGAACTATGGAATGAGGTTCCTAACATTGTACAGGAGACAGGGATCACGACCGTCCCCATGGAAAAGAAATGCAAAAAAACAAAATGGCTGTCTGGGGAGGCCTTACAAATAGCTGTGAAAAGAAGAGAGGCAAAAAGCAAAGGAAAAAAGGAAAAATATAAGCATCTGAATGCAGAGTTCCAAAAATAGCAAGAAGAGATAAGAAAGCCTTCTTCAGCAATCAATGCAAAGAAAGAGAGGAAAACAACAGAATAGGATAGACTAGAGATCTCTTCAAGAAAATTAGAGATAACAAGGGAACATTTCATGCAAAGATGGGCTTGATAAAGGATAGAAACTGTGTGGACCTAACAGAAGCAGAAGATATTAAGAAGAGGTGGCAAGAATACACAGAAGAACTGTACAAAAAAGATCTCCACGACTCAGATTATGATGATGTGATCACTAATCTAGAGCCAGACATCTTGGAATGTGAAGTCAAGTGGGCCTTAGAAAGCATCACTACGAACAAAGCTAGTGGAGGTGATGGAATTCCAGTTGAGCTCTTTCAAATCCTAAAAGATGATGCTGTGAAAGTGCTGCACTCAATATGCCAGCAAATTTGGAAAACTCAGCAGTGGCCACAGGACTGGAAAAGGTCAGTTTTCATACCAGTCCCAAAGAAAGGCAATGCCAAAGAATGCTCAAACTACCACATAATTGCGCTCATCTCACAGGCTAGTAAAGTAATGCTCAAAATTCTCCAAGCCAGGCTTTAGCAATATGTGAACCATGAACTTCCTGATGTTCAAGCTGGTTTTAGAAAAGGCAGAGGAACCAGAGATCAAATTGCCAACATCCTCTGGATCATGAAAAAAGCAAGAGAGTTCCAGAAAAACATCTATTTCTGTTTTATTGACTATGACAAAGCCTTTGACTGTGTGGATCACAATAAACTGTGGAAAATTCTGAAAGAGATGGGAATACCAGACCACCTGACCTGGCTCTTGAGAAATCTGTATGCAGGCCAGGAAGCAACAGTTAGAACTGGACATGGAACAACAGACTGGTTCCACATAGGAAAAGGAGTACATCAAGGCTGTCTATTGTTACCCTGTTTATTTAACTTATATGCAGAGTGCATCATGAGAAATGCTGGACTGGAAGAAACACAAGCTGGAATCAAGATTGCCGGGAGAAATCTCAATAACCTCAGATATGCAGATGACACCACCCTTATGGCAGAAAGTGAAGAGGAACTAAAAAGCCTCTTGATGAAAGTAAAAGAGGAGAGTGAAAAAGTTGGCTTAAAGCTCAACATTCAGAAGATGAAGATCATGGCATCCGGTCCCATCACTCCATGGGAATTAAATGGAGAAACAGTGGAAACAGTGTCAGACTTTATTTTGGGGAGCTCCAAAATCACTGCAGATGGTGACTGCAGCCATGAAATTAAAAGACGCTTATTCCTTGGAAGAAAAGTTATGCCCAACCTAGATAGCATATTCATAAGCAGAGACATTACTTTGTCGACTAAGGTCCATCTAGTCAAGGCTATGGTTTTTCCTGTGGTCATGTATGGATGTGAGAGTTGGACCGTGAAGAAGGCTGAGCACCAAAGAATTGATGCTTTTGAACTGTGGTGTTGGAGAAGACTCTTGAGAGTGCTTTGGACTGCAAGGAGATCCAACCAGTCCATTCTGAAGGAGATCAGCCCTGGGATTTCTTTGGAAAGAATGATACTAAAGCTGAAACTCCAGTACTTTGGCCACATCATGCAAAGAGCTGACTCATTGGAAAAGACTCTGATGCTGGGAGGGATTGGGGGCAGGAGGAGAAGGAAGACCCAAGATGAGATGGCTGGATGGCATCACGGACTCAATGAATGCCACTCTGAGTGAATTCTGGGAGTTGGTGATGGACAGGGAGGCTTGGCGTGCTGCGATTCATGGGGTCACAAAGAGTCGGACACGACTGAGTGACTGAAGTGAACTAAACTGAATATTTGACAGGGGAGCTAAGAATATTCAATGAGGAAACAACAGTCTCTTCAATAAGTGGTGTTGGGAAAATTGAAGAGTAACATACAAAAAAAAGAAAAGAAAATGAAAGAAATTGGAGCTCTCTCTTACATCACTCACAAAAAAATGAACTCAGAATGGATTTTCATTTAAATGTGAGGCCTGAAACCATAAAATCTCTGGAAGAAAAACTAGGAGGAAGTTCCTTGGCATTGGTCTCAACCATTATTTTTTCTTTTTTGATACTGAAAGCACAGGCAATAAAAAGCGAAAATCCACAAGTTTGACCACATCAAATTAGAAAATTTCTGGACAGTAAAAGAAACCATTAAAAAAATAAAAAGACGACCTATGGAATGGGAGAAAATATTTGTAAACCATCAACCAATAAATGGTTAATATTCAAAATATAAGAAACTCATAAAACTCAATAGCCAAAAAAAAAAAAATCTAATAATCCACTTAAAAAATGGGAAAGGATTCCAATAGACATTTTCCCAAGGAAGACACACAGACAACAGATACATTAAAAGGAGCCCAACATCACTAGTCATCAGGGAAATGCATATCAGAACTTCAGTGAGGTATCACCTCACACATGTTTGAGTGGCTATTATCAAAAACAGAGATGACAAGAGCTGGCAAGGGTGTGGAGAAAGAGAACTAGTGTACTCTTGGGCTGTAAGATGGCTCAACCACTATGCAAAACAGTGTGGAGGTTTCTCAGAATATTTAAAATATAGAACTACCATATGATCCAACAGTCTTATTTCTGAGTACGTACCCAAAGGAAATGAAGTCCCTCTCTCTAGGGGATTTCTGCACTCATGGTTATTTCAGCATTTTTCACAATAGCCAAGACACAGAAACAACCTAAGTATCCGCTGGCAGATGAGTGGATAAAGAATACGTGGCATATACTTATCATGGAATATTATTCAGTCGTGAGAAAGAAGGAAATGCTGACATTTGTGACAATATGGATGGATCTTGAGGACATTATGTTAAGTGAAATAATTTAGACAATCATTGTCTACAGAAAGACAGACAGTGTATGCTTTCACTTATGCGTGAAATCTAAGGGAGTCAAACCCAGAGACAGAGAATGGGTTGGTGGGTGCCAGGTGCATCAGAGTAGGGGAAAGGAGATGCTGTTCAAAGGGTACAATCTTCCAGTTATGAGTACATTCTGGGAATCCAGTGTATCGCATCGTGATTATAATGAACAGTACTGTTCTGCATATTTGAATGTTGCTATAGAGTAGATCTTAAAAATTCTCACCACACACACAAGAAGGTAGTTAAGGTGTGAGGGGACAGATGTGTTCACCTTCCCATTTGGTAACCATTTCACAATATATGTGTGTATTAAATCATGTTATACACTATAAATATACAACACAAATCAAATGTGCAACTGTAAATCAAATCACGTTGTACACTATAAATGTATACAAAGTTATACATCAGTGAAAGTGAAAGTCGCTCAGTCGTGTCCGACTCTTTGCGACTCAGTCCATGAATTCTCCAAGTCAGAATACTTGAGTGGGTAGCCTTTCCCTTCTCCAGGGGATCTTCCCAGCTCAGGGATTGAAGCCAGGTCTCCCGCATTTCAGGCGGATTCTTTACCAGCTGAACCATAAGGGAAGCCCTATGTGTCAAATATACTTCAATAAAGTTGCTGGGGAAAAAAAGACAGATTTCTAAAGAAAATCTAATATCCTAAAGTTCTTGAATCATATATAAATGTTTGAGGCAAACTTTTCTTTTCTTTTTTTTTTTTACAGAGATTAGAAAGTAAGGAGCCTACTTACATTTATCCCAAGAGAGTAGGTAGAGATGTATTATTGATGATAAC
Source organism: Ovis canadensis (assembly GCF_042477335.2). Lineage (NCBI taxonomy): Eukaryota > Metazoa > Chordata > Mammalia > Artiodactyla > Bovidae > Ovis > Ovis canadensis. The sequence continues at coordinate 130,358,816 of NC_091247.1, read as the reverse complement.
CTTTCCACTTCTACTTGCAAAATCACTAATTCAAACATCTCCATTTCTGACCACAAATGCCAATCTTTGGGGTTTGCTCAGTGCAGTTCAGTCACTCAGTCATGTCCGACTCTTTGTGACCCCATGGACTGCAGCACACCAGGCTTTCCTGTCCATCACCAACTCCCAGAGCCTGTTCAAACTCATGTCCATCCAGTCGGTGATGCCATCCAACCGTCTCATCCTCTGTCATCCCCTTCTCCTTCTGCCTTCAATCTTTCCCACCATCAGGGTCTTTTCATTAGTCACTTTTTCTCACCAGGAGGGCAAAAGTACTGGAGTTTCAGCTTCAGTATCAGTTCTTCCAGTGAATATTCAGGACTGATTTCATTTAGGGTAAACTGGTTGGATCTCCTTGCAGTCCAAGAGATGCTCAAGAGTCTTCTCCAACACCACAGTTCAAAAGCATCAATTCTTTGGCGCTCAGCCTTCTTTATGGTCCAATTCTCACATCCATACATGACTACTGGAAAAACCATAGCTTTGACTAGACAGATCTTCGTTGGCAAAGTAATGTCTCTGCTTTTTAATATGCAGTCTAGCTTGGTCATAGCTTTTCTTCCAATGAGCAAGCATCTTTTAATTTCGTCGCTGCAGTCACCATCTGCAGTGATTTTGGAGCCCCCCAGAATCAGGTTTGCTAGCCCAACTCTCCTCCACGAGCTCAGTGGTAGAAAGCAATTTGTCTTCTGTATTTACTCCCTCTCTTTAATTGCTGGATCCTCATCAAGTTTAGATTTCATGGTTTATTATGACAATTACTGTATTCCTGATTCTCACATTTTCTTTGTTCCTCCATCTTTGTAATTACATCTATTGGCAACACTTTATTTCTATATGAAACGATACATCCGCCTTATCTGTACTTGAAGGCAGGCCACTGGGTGCTGCTGGAGCAGGTCCCACAAAGGATATCTTTTGTATCTTTACAAATTAACGGTCATGTGTCTCGAACACTGTCAAGCAGTTCTATTGCAGGATTTTATTCAATGCACTCCCCTACCACATACACATTAGCTTTTCACACTTTCTTTTCTCCTTAGCCCATAACACCTCCACCTCGCCCCCTCAGTCCAAGCAAATAGTCTCACCTCCTACTTCAGAGAAAAACAGCAATGGAGCGCAAGTCCCTTAACTTTCCATGGGCAGACATCCATATCTACTAGCAACTGCAGCCCTAAACCCTCCTTTTGTACTTGTTAAGGTGTACCTCCTTCCTTTTAGGGCCCAACCACCTTCCTTATTCTGGATCCTATGCTCTGCCCTCTTTTCAGAAAGCTTGCCCCTTTAAATACCCCTTCTTGTGTGTATGTACCCCTTCTCTTCAAACCTTTCTTGCCCTGCAACATATTCCCATGAGAAATATGCAGGTCCTTCTTCCACCTTAAAAATCCCTTGACCTCACATTTCATTCCATCCATGGTCAAACTCGCCCATTCCTTTCATAATCACACTTCAAGAAATGTTCTGCCCTTAATGTCTCCATTTCCTTACCTCCTATGCATTCCTTAACCCATTCAAGTCTGACTTCTGTTCGTATCACTGTGTTGAAATGACTGTTGCTAAACTTCCTAAGGACAAGGATTGCCATATCCCTGAGCCACTTTCACTGGAAAAGCAGGCTCCATGGAGACAGTCCTGGGCGAACTGGAGCAGTGGTCTCCTTATCCAACGATCTACCTGTTACTACAACTAGTAACATTTTGTCCTCATCCTATTTCTCAGCAGCATTCCACTGGCCACTCCCTTGTCTTCCAATAAATCCCTCCTTACTCTCTCCCCATTCATTCTTATTTACTTGAATATCAGATAATAGAGTCCCACAAAGCTGCTTTAAGCACCAGTCCTTTCCTAATGTATATTCTGATTATGTAACTCCATCAGTTCCCATGGCTTGCATCTCTACATCAATGGCATTTAAAGTTACATATCCAGACTAGACTTCTCTGGGGATCACAGGCAGAGAAAATTAGTTGACAGTTTCAGTGGGAAGTTTCACATGTGTCCTGAGACATGAGGATACTCTAGACAGGCAAATAGTTTGGCATTTCTTTTAGTGTTCTTTAAATATTTGTTTATTATCTTGCTCATGAGAGGAAGAACTGTTACTAAAAAATTATGTAGAAGCATTTATCTACTAAATCATTTTATCTAGAGTATGTGAAAACAAATAATGATAACTCTCCCACCATTGGTGGTTTTTTTTCCCCCTCTTGTAGCATTTTAAACATCTTTATTAGAAGCAATAAAAATTTAAATAGATTTAGTAGCTTTTCATCTTGGAAAGTTCAGAAATACCAAGATTCTCAATGGCATTGAGGCCTGACTCATTATTGCTTCTCTGTGGTCCTTATTAAAAGAAAAGTTGAATTACTGATTACTCTGTCAATTTCTTCATATCAAAAATTACTTAAATATTTGAAGAAAATTTAGAATAATAGAAGTCAGAAGCAATGACTCTGATATAGGTCACATAGCAACGTGGAGACACTTGAATCTTAAAATTTAGTTCCCATGAGATAACCAACAGAGAAAAATCTTTACTTACAGGAAAATATATACATATGTACAGACATAGAAGTATCTACTCTTATTGAAGCATACTCTTCCCCAGGCACTATAGCAGAGGTTTTATATTAATATAAGTTGGTAATAAATTAACCAAGTTTTGATGTTGCAAAAATCTGAGTTTAAAATCCCATGTTATCACTTCTTAATAGGAATACTTTGGACACGTATCTTTTTGATTTCCCCAAGGATCATTTGCCTTCTATAAAAGAAGAACAGATTTTATTTTCTTGGGTTCCAAAATCAGTGTGGACAGTGACTGTAGCCATGAAATTAAACAATTCTTGCTCCTTGGAAGGAAAGCTATGACAAACCTAGACAGCATATTAAAAAGCAGAGACATCACTTTGTCAGCAAAGATCTGTATAGCCAAAGCTATGACTTTTCCAATAGTCATGTACGGATGTGAGAGTTGGACCATAAAGAAGGCTGAGCACTGAAGAATGGATGGTTTTGAACTGTGGTTGTGGAAAACACTCTTGAGAGTCTCTTGGACTGCAAGAAGTTCAAACCAGTCAATCCTAAAGAAAATCAATCCTGAGTATTCATTAGAAGGACTGATGCTGAAACCCCAGTAGTTTGGCCACTTGATGTGAAGAGCAGACTCATTGGAAAAGATCATGATGCTCAGAAAGATTGAAGGTCAAAGGAGAAGGGGGTGGCAGAGGATGAAATGGCTTGATAGCATCACCGACTCAATAGACATGAAATTGAGCAAACTCTGGGAGATAGTGGAAGACAGAGGAGCCTGGTGGGCTACAGTCTCTGGGCTTGCAAAGAGTGAGACATAACTTAGAGACTGAACAACAACATCAACAACAGTGAAGAACAGTAAATTATATAAATGAGGTTGTTGAGAGATTTAAGATTGTAAGCAAAGCCCTTGATAAAGTACCTGGCACATAGTCCATAATAACAGGCTTTATCATCCTCTTCAACAGAAGCAGCAGCTGATATTATCCCTGGATGTGCTTCAGTCTTCATTTTATTTCATATGTATCTTCATACCACTCCTCTGTACCAGATTATCATTCCCACTGTCCTTGAGGAAACTGAGGCTCAAGGTAATCCAGCCAATAGTTGGACATAGGCAGAGTTGAATCCATGTGTGTCTAACTATAGAGCCCCTGCTCTCTCCATAGCACTGTGCATATATAGTGTAACTTGTCCTGATTTAAAGAACTGACTTCTATTCTCCAAACCAATTTGTACATATCTTTGCTCATACCAATTCCCTGATCTACTGACTCATTTGGGCAAAACAAGAATTTTCTGGGCCAATGAAATAAAGAATTGGGGCCAGAGAGATATATGTACCGGTGTGGCTTCCCAGGTTGCTCAGTGGTAAAAGAATCTGCCTGCCAATGCAGGAGACATGGGTTCAATCCCTGGGCTGGAAGATCTCCTGGGGCAGGGAAGGGCAACCCACTCCAGTTTTCTTGCCTGGAAAATCCCATGGACAGAAGAGCTTGACAGGCTGTAGTCCATGGGGTCACACAGAATCAGACATGACTGTGCACACACACACACATATGTACCAGTACCTTAGTAAGAAGGAAGCTACTGATACACTCATATGATTACATATACAAACCCACATCAAGTCCATATTACAGTATATCTCTTAGAGATAAAGTACAATTTACTCAACAACAAAATTATCATGTAAAATTATAAATGTAGAGGGGAAGACTTATTACTTATAATCCTTTACTTTTCTACAATCTTTCTTTTTTTTGAGGGTCTAGTTTTTAACAGTTTCTAATCTGTGCAATCTTAAATTTCCCTAGAGAAGTCATCTGTAGTCCAAGGATGTTCTGCTTTGTTGAAAAATAAAAGAGCATTATATAATTGAGGCATCATTTATGTAACCAGAGTCGCTGGAGCTTGCTACTACCACAGGGCAAAGACTCAAGAAAGCATCTAAAAGTGTACAGCAGGCAGAGTTATCAATAGAGAAAAAAAGCTGTGCCTACAGTACCTTCCTGCCAGGGAAGAAACAGGATGATTACACTTCTCCCAAGCTATACAGATTAAGATCTACAAGACAGGATTTAATGCCACTTAAAACTGGAACTGCATGTTACCGCATGCCTACTTTGTTGTCAACAATTCAAAAGCAGTTAAATTTTTCCAAGCTAATATATGTGTTTTCACGTATACATTCACCTTGTACAACCTGGAATGGTGGCGAATAAGAAATAAAAGATTACTCATGTTTATTTCAGGTCTAGGCAGTCTGTTTAAATGTGTGAGTTCCACTGGTACTTTATTTCGTCGGTTTAATAAAAACTTTAGTGGATTTTCTTTCTGTGCTAAAGCAAACTCTTTCAAACAATACTTAGAGCACAGGCATAAGTAGATAAAACAGAGTCTTTCTTGTTAAGCCATGCCAGTTCTACTCTTGCAATGCAACTGGTAAACACACAGGAAGAGTATCTTTCAGTCTTCCTGAAGATATTCTTAATTATATGTTAAAGTTCTCTGCATACTTCGTCACTTCAGTACTTGCCTAGAGACCGATAAATCTATTGGAGTAACATATTTTGCAAATCAAATGTAGAAACCCAAGACATGTTACATCAAATCAAAGTCTGTCCTGCAAACAAGTTGTTTTGGAAAGGTGGAACGTGAAAGTGAAGTCACTCTGATTCTTTGTGACCCCATGAACTGTAGCCTACCAGGCTCCTCCACCCATGGAATTTTCCAGGCAAGAGTACTGGAGTGGGTTGCCATTTCCTTCTCCAGGGGATCTTCCTGACCCAGGGATCGAACCTGGGTCTCTCACGTTGCAGGGAAATGCTTACTGTCTGAGCTATCATAAGGCTCCAGATTTTCATTGGCTTTTTCCCCCAGTCTTAGGAGAAATAGTTGACACATACCACTGTATATGTTTAAGACATACATTGCGATGACTTGCTTTACATATATTATGAAATGATAATTACTACAGGTTCAGCTAGCATCCTTCATCTTTATAGATATAGAAAAATTAAAAAAATTTCTCCTTGTTACGAGAATTCTTAGGACTTACTTTCTTAACTTTCCTATGTATTACACAGCAGTGTTAATTACAGTTATCATGTTGCTCATTATATTCTTAGTACTTATTAATCATATCTGTAAATCTGTAACTTTGACCACCTCCCTTCAATTTCTCCTCTCCTCATCCTCCGTCTCTGGTAACCACATCCAATCTCTTCCTGTGACCCTGCTTTTTTGTTTTCTTTAGATTCCACATATAAGTGAGATCATGTATATCTGGCTTTCTCGGTCCAACTTATTTCACTTAGCATAAGGTCTTCAAGTTCCTTCCATTTTGTATAAATGGTAGGATTTGCTTGGTTTTTATGGATGAGTAATATTTCGTTGTGTATGTATACGACAACTCCGTTACCCATTCAACCATCAATGTACGTTTCTGTCTCCTGGCTATTATAAATAATGCTGCTATGAATGTGGGGATGCAGGTGTCTTTTGGAGTCAAGGTTTTCATTTCCTTTGGATATATTCCCAGAAGTAGAATTGCTGAATCATAAGGTAGTTCTATTTTTAATTTGAAGATCTTTTATACTGTTTTACATAGTGGCTGTTCCAATTTACCATCCCAACAACCGTGCACAAGGGTTCCCTTTTCTCCACATCCATGCCAGCATGTTACTTCTGGTCTTTTTTTAAATTAATTTATTGTTTATTGAAGGATAACTGCTTTACAGAATTTTGCCATTTTCTGTCAAACCTCAACATGAATCAGCCACAGGTATACATATATCCCTTCCTATTTGACCCTCTCTCCCATCTTCCTCCCCATCCCACCCCTCTAGGTTGATACAGAGCCCCTGTTTGAGTTTCCCGAGCCATACTGCAAACTCCCATTGGCTATCTATTTTACATACGGTAATGTAAGTTTCCATGTTACTCTTTCCATACATCCCACCCTCTCCTCCCCTCTCCCCATGTCCATAAGTCTATTCTCTATGTCTGTTTCTCCACTGCTGCCCTGTAAGTAAGTTCTTCAGTACCATTTTTCTAGATTCCATGTATATGTATTAAAATACGCTATTTTATCTTTCTCTTTCTGATTCACTTCACTCTGTATAAGAGGTTCTAGGTTCATCCACCTCATTAGAACTGACTCAAATGCATTCCTTTTTACGGCTGAGTAATATTCCATTGTGTGTGTGTACCACAACTTCTTTATCCATTCATCTCGATGGACGTTTCGGTTGCTTCCATGTTCTAGCTGTTGTAAATAGTGCTGCAGTGATCAATGGGATACATGTGTCTCTTTCAATTTTGGTTTCCTCAGGGTATACACCTATGAGTGGGATTGCTGGGTCATATGGTGGTTTTATTCCTAGTTTTTTAAAGAAGCTCCATACTGTCTTCCATAGTGACTGTATCAATTTACATTCCCACCAACAGTGCAAGAGTGTTCCCTTTTCTCCACACCCTTTCCAGCATTTATTGTTTGTAGACTTTTTGATGATGGCCATTCTAACAGATGTGAGACAATATCTCATTGTGGTTTTATTTTGCCTTTTCTTCAGATGGAGCTAGTGATAAAGAACCCACCTGCAAATGCAGGAGACACAGGTTCAATCTTTGGGTCAGGAAGATACCGTGGAGGACGAAATGGCAACCCACTCCAGCATCCTTGCCTGGAGAATCCTATGGACAGAGGAGACTGGCAGGCTACAGCACAAAGGGTCACAAAGAGTCAGATACAACTGAAGTGACTTAGGACAGATGGAATGACTTGTGATGTTCAGCCTCACTTCATGTACTGCCAACCTTCTATATTAAAATGCTTCACCATTCTCTGAACTGCTGTCAAAATGCAAGTTTGGAAAAATCTATAATGTAGACTTCTGAGATATAGAAGATTTCAGTTCAGTCAGTTCAGTTGCTCAGTCGTGTCCAACTCTTTGCGACCCCATGAACTGCAGTACACCAGGCCTCCCTGTCCATCACCAACCCCCGGAGTTCACTCAAACTCATGTCCATTGAGTTGGATGAGATGGCCATCCAGCCATCTCATCCTCTGTTGTCCCCTTCTCCTCCTGCCCCCAATCCTTCCCAGCATCAGAGTCTTTTCCAATGAGTCAACTCTTCACATGAGGTGGCCAAAGTACTGGAGTTTCAGCTTTAGCATCATTCCTTCCAAAGAACAGCCAGGGCTGATCTCCTTTAGAATGGACTGGTTGGATGCCTTTGCAGTCCAAGGGACTCTCAAGAGTCTTCTCCAACACCACAGTTCAAAAGCATCAATTCTTCGGTGCTCAGCTTTCTTCACAGTCCAACTCTCACATCCATACATGGCCACTAGAAAAACCATAGCCTTGACTAGATGGACCTTTGTTGGCAAAGTAATGTCTCTGCTTTTCAATCTACTATTTAGGTTGGTCATAGCTTTCCTTCCAAGGAGTAAGTGTCTTTTAATTTCATGGCTGCAGTCACTATCTGCAGTGATTTTGGAGCCCCCAAAATAAAGTCTGACACTGTTTCCACTGTTTCCCCATCTGTTTGCCATGAAATGATGGGACCAGATGCCATGATCTTAGTTTTTTGAATGTTGGGCTTTAAGCCAACTTTTTCGCTCTCCTCTTTCACTTTCATCAAGAGGCTCTTTTGTTCCTCTTCACTTTCTGCCATAAGGGTGGTGTCATCTGCATATCTGAGGTTATTGATATTTCTCCCAGCAATCTTGATTCCATCTTATGCTTCTTCCAGCCCAGCGTTTCTCATGATGTACTCTACATAGGAGTTAAATAAGCAAGGTGACAATATACAGCCTTGACTATTTGGAACCAGTCTGTTGTTCATGTCCAGTTCTAACTGATTTTCCTGACCTGCATACAGATTTCTCAAGAGTCAGGTCAGGTGGTCTGGTATTCCCATCTCTTTCAAAATTTTCTGCACTTTCTTGTGATCCACACAGTCAAAGGCTTTGGCATAGTTAATAAACCAGAAATAGATGTTTTGCATATATGAAAAGACATTTATCTCGCTATTTGGACGCTTTTTGAGCACAAGTAAGATAGGATTGCTTACTTGGTATTAAAGAGCACAGAATTGGAAAGCAATGTGGATGAAGCTCAGCTCTACCACCTTATACCTATGTGGCCTTGAACCCCTGAACAAACCTCTTCCTTTCCTAAGTCTTAATTTCTAGTAGCTGTTTCTTGTTTAATGGGAAAATATAATATTATTTACCTCCCAAGGTTATCATGAAGAATATGAGATAATTTATCAAAGGTTTTAGTGAAATACCTACACACCCGTAAGTGCTCAATAAGACTTTGTTGAAAGAATGGAAAGGAAGAAGCTAGAGAGGAGGGAAGAAGGGAAAAGGAATTTGATTCTAAATTTAAGCATAACCAGAGAGAACTGAGGTTGAAGAAAGGATTGTTTGCATGGGGTGGAACATGAAGACACAATAGCCAAACACAAGATGACTTTTGCAAAAAACAGGCTATCTAAATATTTCATAGCCTCATAAAAGTTACATAACTCAACTGTGAAGTTTGCTGGACAAACTTATTTACCTTCTTTTTACATTATTTTCCTTTCATTTTTTCAATGTATATACATATATTTTTTTCTGTTAAGAAGCATATCTAGAAGATGCCAGTTAATCTTGAAGTTGCGAATAGCAAACCAGCGAGGGTTGGGCTAACTTTAGAAATGCACACCCTTAAAATGATGCTGATGTTTTTCCCTCTGGCTGGCAAAATTATAGTATGCGTCTGGCATTAGTTTCCTCCACCTCATTACAGACCAGTGCCAAAGGAATCCCCAAACATCCAGGTACTGTTTTACTTTGTTCTGAACGACAGTTGAAGCTTTGGTACCTCCTGTTTCTTTTCAACTGGATAGGATAGTCATTTCTGCCCAGCTCAAAGTTCATCTCCCTTGCAGGGGAAGGTGCATTCTGCCGTTAAATCTAAAACAGCCTTGACATGTTGTTTTAATACCTCATGGATGTGGAAAGTCTGCTGTGGCCTAATGTGAGACGTGGGAAAAGATGTGATCTGGATGTGTTCATACACTGGCACGACAAATCGCACTTTCTGTGGGTTGAACACAATATCTGATACCTAAATTAACTCTTACTACCCTTTTGTGTGCTGCTAAATTATGTTACCATTTTAAGTGGCAACAGTGGGCTTATAAACTATTTCTCTGTCCGTCCTTCTCATACAGCTGAATTCTATAATGGAATTACAACCATAGGAGAATGCCTAAAGATCTAATTTAATAGAAAAAAATTCAGTATGGACACTTTAGCTTTTTAAGACATATTTTCTGATATTTATGGAGTGCTGCCGAAGATCCCCAATATGGTAACCACGGAGGACTCAGGAGATGACAATACTGTGCTTGATGCTTTACCCAATTATGTTTGGTCCTCAGGACAACCTTATTAAAGTGATATTATGATGAGAAAAATGAGTCTGAGAGATATAACTTACTTAAAATCATAAAGCCAAAAGTAATTCTAGGTATTAAATCCTCTCTGAATAAAAATATTTGAAGGATGGATTTATCCAATGATAATTTCATCAATTCTATACTTCACCAGAGAAGTTTAGGCATCTACACTGAACAAAGCATTGTGCCAGCGCTGGGACTACACCAGAAGAGACCAGAGACAGTCTTCGTACTCATGGAGTTTCCAATCAACCAAGAAGACAGACTGATGCTTAAAAACTGCAGTTAAAAAGACAAAGATATTCCATCTGCAAATGTTCACAGATTCCCCTCCGTCAAATAGTCTAATGGGAAAAAAGAGCTCATTTTCCCTTTCTGTGCTCACTCTGCCCTAAATAAAAGAAAGAGAATCTTGAGAAAGAGGAAGATAAGCCTATATAAAAACATATATATGTATAATTTTATTATCAAATATCATTACAAAATATACATATAAAAACATAAATGTACAGGTAAATAAAGAACACTAGATTGAACAACCATACACTCGCCACTGTAATCAAGAAATACCCTTCAAGATTCAATCTGCTCACTGCTGATGTGTCAAAGAAGTCAAAGTCAGCTGAAATTCTGAAATAATAATTTATAGTCATGTTGCTCACAAGTATGAATAACTGCTTATAACTGGGTATAAGTAATATATTTAACATTCCATTTAATCACAAACAGTATGATTATGAGTAACCAAAGCATGTCAATAACTTTTTGTTTAAGTTCTAACTGATTGAAACAAAACTTTATTTGGTGGCACAAATGTTGTGTTCTTACGAAGATTAAAACAAACATGGTAATTCACAAGGGATTCATGCAGAAAATCAAAGCAGGTCCAGGTAAGTGGCCAGTTTAGTGCTAGAAGTTCAGAGCAGCTAAAAGAAAAATTTTTTAGCCTAAGTTTATATAACTTAGTGGAAAAAAAATACTGTTCTTAAATTCCAGCTGAATAGAAATCTATCCATTCACGGCATGGAGTAAGTTAGTTATTCAGTGACGATAGCCCATATATCTACAGCATTAAACAAAACATATGCTAAAACAGTTCATTCAAAATTAAAGAAAATATAGATGATTGTTTAGATGTTATTTTCAACAATTCACTCATAGGCATTTGAAATCTGTTTTATTTCTTGCCACAAAAATGTTATTGTTTTATGAATAAACAGTTTAATTTTAGACAAGCTCCTTTTCTCTAATTTATGGCAACTGGTTCAAAAAAAATTCCAAAGCAACTAGGGAGCTTGGTCACAGATGTCAGCACCCAGTGGTAGTAAAACTAAAGGGCTCTGACTTCAAAGAGTTAGGGGGGATTTGTCACAATGTAATAAAAAGAACAAATGTACAGACATCATAAGTGGCAGACAGGGCCAGAAACACAGAAATGAACACCATGGAGATAAGTCAATGTCTGCTGGGTGCTGTGTTTCTTAAGTTGTTTCACTCTTCAGCAACCATCCAGACACCCATATTTAGCTTCCTTTTCTGTGCCTGTGACCCCAAATTAACTTTATCTCCCATGACCTCCTCTCCTACCACGACACCACTCTACTTAAGTTTCCCTTTTGGCAAGCTGGAAAAGAAAGACTTTTATGATTGGAGAGTTTTGGGAGTTGATTTGTACTTTGCAGTTAATAATGCATTCGTCCCGTATTTATCTAGGAGCTTAAAAAGTGTTCTTAGGTCTCTGTCCTTTGATGTTAGCCCCATCTTCAGATCAGCTCTTTCCACAACATGGCCCCAAGCAGGTATGGGTTGCATAGCCCTCGATAGCCACAAGCTCAAAAGGAGAATCCTCGCTCTCCAGCATCTTTAACAATTCCTGGAAAATGATTCTGATTGGCTGAGACTGGATTCACGGCCTGAAACCCAAGGCCAGGGAGGGAGGTCGGGCTTGCCTCAATTAGGGGCACCACAAGGGAGAGAAGGAACACTATCTGAAAGAAAAGAGCGAAGTAGTCTTTTATCAGAAGAGCAGTGGTACAATGCTCCAAAAAAGTGAAGTATAGGAGGCAGTTTGAAAGGAAACTAAGAGGACACTTGCAGTCCCCAAGTGACTCAGAGCTCAGGTAGACAATAGGAAGACACCAAGGTACCAAAATATAGTGCTTGGTAACTGCCTTTTACCAGATGGCAGTCCTTGGGATAAAGAATAATGAAGTAACCAGAATGTTAATGATAACAGGAAGCTACCAGTGTCCTTAAAGCAGCTGGGAGAAGGTAATGCTACTGGAGCCGAGAAACTGCTTAATTAGACAGGAACCGAGACTCACAGGAAAAGCAGCCATGTGGCAAGGGCTAGTGTCATGAAGGAGGAGGTGCAGCCACACTGGGATGCCTCCTTTACTGGAGAGAGCAGGACAGATGTACAAGGGTCTCTCTTGCTTCCCCCCTCCAGCCTCCCTTCAGTGTATCCCATTGGCTGCATGGAGTCAGAAGTAATCAACAAATGCATAAATTCATGTCCTCTGGAAAGGAGATGTCAAGATGGATTTAGAAGTTCAGTTGATTTGACTGAGCACCGATGAAAGATAAAGGGAAGGAACAGTAGAGAAAGCCTGCAGACTCAGAGGTAAAATGGGACCTGTGAAAAGAGAGGAGGAGGCAGATCAAAGCACTGGGTACTAAGGGTCTCAGACTGTCAGAGAGTCTTGAGAAAGACTCAACCAGTCTAACAATTTGCTGCTGCTGCTGCTAAGTAGCTTCAGTCGTGTCTGACTCTGTGCAACCCCATAGATGGCAGCCTACCAGGCTCCTCCGTCCCTGGGATTCTCCAGGCAAGAACACTGGAGTGGGTTGCCATTTCCTTCTCCAATTCATGAAAGTGAAAAGTGAAAGTCAAGTCGCTCAGTCTTGTCCAACTCAGCGACCTCATGGACTGCAGCCTACCTCCATCACATAAATTCTCCAGAGGGGAATCTTCTGTCCTGACCATGCTCACTCACTGACTGCAGGCTGCCTGTGGAACAAGGAGCCTTGGCTCCAAAGCTGAGGCAGATCCTAAAGGCCCCACCGCTGGTCGCACTCAGCTTCCCAAACTCCCTACGGCATGTTTTCTCGTGAAGGGAGTCAAGGACATATTATCCTCCAAGGCTGCTTCAGCGAGGGAGTTTGGGAAATCTAGATTGCTATGTTCAACCTCTGAAACAGAGAAGAACTGGAGGAGAAAGGGGAACAGATCAAGGGGCAAATGGGCTATTGACTGGCACACGGGCAAAGAAAGTATTCATTGGAGTAACTGCATTCAATAGTTGTAGTATATAATGTTTTACTGTGTCTAGATTTGGGAGCACTGCTTTAAGATTAAAATTGTCTAATAACTCTTCTTAAGAAATCAACTCTTCATCAGATAAAACAAATTTCACGTTCAAGAATGTTAAGAACACTATGAACAAATCAAAAACAGAAAGTTGACCGATGGACAAAGACTGCAGAGCTGGACCAACCCCACACCCACGTTCAGCCTCTTTCTTTTGTAGATGTTAGAACTTCAAAGAGGTTGAGTCAGATGCTTCAATTCAGAAAACAAGTCTGTGACACAGAGAAGGAAATGGCAACCCCCTCCAGTGTTCTTGCCTGGAGAATCCCAGGGACAGAGGAGCCTGGTGGGCTGCCATCCATGGGGTCACACAGAGTCGGTCACAACTGAAGCAACTTAGCATGCATGCATGCATGGGAGAAGGAAATGACAACCCACTCCAGTATTCTTGACTGGAGAATCCCAGGGACAGAGGAGCCTGGTGGGCTGCCGTCTATGGGGTCGCACCGAGTCGGACACGACTAAAGCGACTTAGTAGCAGCAGCAGCAGTCTGTGACAGAATCAAGACTAGAATCTTTTTTTTTTTTTTTTTTTACTTTTACAAGATGCTCACATCAAGGATCTAATAACCTTTAGCTTAATTTAAAATGCATGATAGTTCTATATAACAGAAGCTAGGCAATTTTGTATTTTACGTATACTTCCATGTGAGGAGGGCAAAAGAAAGAGAACCTGATGGGCAGTTTATTCCTTAAGCTGACTTTATTAAAAGTAAAATTCAAAACAACCAGTCCCCCAAATAAATGGACAGTTCTACTTTACTCCTTTAGCACATTTAATAAATCCCTAATAATTTACAAGTTGTTAGGATGAAATAAATCAACCTAGGCCTAATCTATACCAATTGATTTATAAGTTTTTTAACAGTTGTTTATAAATCTATAAATATACTTTGAGTAATTTTCTCACTAAGAACAGTGACATAGCAATGGCATATTAAAAGGTCTCAAGTTGAGAGTAATGTGTATAAATAGTTATAATAAAACTTCCAGTTAATTATCTCAATTGGGATGGTAGTACCATCCAATTATAGCCTCTTGAAGATTTCTGAATATATGTTAAGTTACTTATCCTTTGCTGGATAAGCACAGTTGTTTTATTACTGTTTATCTGTTATAAGATGCTGGATTGTAAAATGTCAATAGTGTAATGTATTTGCTCACAAATAGTTACATCCTGGAATTTTGCATTTTAATCACTTAGTCCACTCAGGACAGACTACAGGGCATTATTTAAAGATATCTTAGAGAAACTGCCTCCAGAAGATATTCAAACACACACATGCATTATCTGTGCGTGCGTTACGGCTATCTGCAAAATAAGGCTAGATGTTGTAGAAATCCTGGTGCACTAAATTTTGCTACAAAAGGCATACAAGGACATAAAAGTTTAAAGTTAGAGAACTAAGAGATTCGATCATGTCTCTAGAGCAGTGTTATTTTAACTTTATTTTTTGAGGGGTAACTTACAGAACGTGCTGAGTGGCATACTTAAGACTTTCAGGGAAATTGAAAGGAAATGACAGAAAAATGTAGACATAGTTTCAAGTCCTTGAGAAATTAAAGAAGAATTTTGCAATAGTCACTGCAACCTCATAAAAAAAATTTACTGATTATCAATTTTTGGAAGTATTTTTACAGCCTCTACATCTGAGCAAAAGCACACAGACAGACTACAGCCACAGTTTCTGTATCTGCAAGGCTGATGAAAAATTAAAAACACTGCACATTTCTTTAAAAACAAGTTCAGACTGAAGTAATATTTAGAATAACAGCCATGGAAATCACACAATGAAATGTTAAGTAAGACTGAAAATTCATTTTATGTGCACGGTTTTACAGTATCTTTCAAATGTATACTTCCATAATGTGTACTTTCAACTAAGATCTAAAGTATCTGAAAGTTAAAAACATCTTTGATGTAGATGTACCAAGATACAACTATATTGTGATATTTTGCCAGAAACATTCAGGTGATCTTAAATGTATTGTCAGCATACAGCTTGTCAGCATAGAGTGTTTTATTTCAAAAATGATAGGTAAAATTATGGACATCTTGTAGGATTTTCCCTGAATCATATTTAAAGGGGGAAAAAAGCCTTCAGTGATTTCTAAGTCATGAATAATTTCTTTCCAATAGTCTATTAGGGAAAATGTGTAATAGAGTTTTAAATTCCACACTGGGCTCTAGATAGCTCTCCTAAATTTCCTACAAGTCAATATAATAGAGTTTCTGCTGTCCTAATGTTTGAAAATCTGAAATATATTTTCATTTCCCTAAGATTCTGTTCTTAAAAAACTCATCATTTCCTTCCAATTTATAATTTGATTTCATCTTTTCTAGATAAGGGTTGCAACTGAGTTGTGATGTGACAGTGTTAGCACATTTCCACCCCTTGATGGTTTGTATTTTGTGTCCTTGAATATATATGTTCTCCTTTTTTGATTGAATATACGCGTTGGGTATGCCAGGGGGGGTGTTAATTATGTTCTATTCCTTCCCTCCCAGTTCCTTCACATCATCCCTTAGGCAGAAAAGTGTTACTGTGACAGATCAGGTTTAAGGGCATCTTATTTTTTGCTGTATTTAAAGAGCTAGGGGTGGATAATCAGTCACCATGTCAAGTTCAATGTTAGCAACTGAAACAACAGCGTGTAGACATGAAGTCTTCAGATGGTCTCATGAGCTAAATAAAAAGATAACTTTCGATAAGCTGTTTCCCTAGAACTTCCCATATCCTCTCCACTCACGCACTTCAAGAGTTCATAGGCAGGATAGTTGTAACCATTAGGATAATTTCAGTTACAATGCACTAATTAAAAAATTCCCCAAATATCTGTGGTTTAAACAACAAAGACATGTTTCTTATTCATGCCCCACCCGTGTTATTGGGGGGAAGAAGCAAATGGCAATAAGAGAACCACTCAGAGAACATGACCATGATGTTTAGCTACTAACTATACATGTTGGTATGCAGAATAGCTTATACTTTAGTATGACTATTAATTCTACACTTAAAAGTCAACATGATCATAGAGATAAAATGGGTAAAAAGTCATGAAGCTGTTAAAGGCAGTGTTTAATAATATCAACCATGAAGTATAAAGATATTTTTGGTGTTCTCCAATAGAAAATCATAAATTTGGTGAAAATCAAACTGGAAGTTAGACTTTATTACAAAAGAAGTTGAGATATAATCCAACCACTAGCTCTGGGCCAACAGAAAATAAGGACAGGTATCAGAGGATACTCAGCAAATTTCATAAAGCAGGAAGGCTCCATATATTCAGATGACAAGATCAATACTGGCTAATGGGTACTTTGATACCAACATGTCTAAGAGCTGGGCATATTAAACAATTTTAATAAGAGTTTGATGGCATTTGGTTATTATTGAATATACATTTGTTTACTGTCTTTGTCTGAATTTTTCAATAAGGAGTTCACGATCTGAGCCACAGTCAGCTCCCAGTCTTGTTTTTGCTGACTGTATAGAGCTTTTCTATACAATTTGATTTTGATTTGATTTTGGTATTGACCATCTGGTGATGTCCATGTATACAGTCTTCTATTGTGTTTTTGGAAGAGGGTGTTTGTTATGACCAGTGTATTTTCTTCACAAAACTCTGTTAGCCTTTGACCTGCTTCACTTTGTACTGCAAAGCCAAATTTGCCTGTTACTCCAGGTATCTTTCAGAGAAGGCGATGGCACCCCACTCCAGTACTCTTGCCTGGAAAATCCCATGGACGGAGGAGCCT
Organism: Ovis canadensis; assembly: GCF_042477335.2. Lineage (NCBI taxonomy): Eukaryota > Metazoa > Chordata > Mammalia > Artiodactyla > Bovidae > Ovis > Ovis canadensis. The sequence continues at coordinate 130,341,645 of NC_091247.1, read as the reverse complement.
GGTAGGCTGCAGTCCATGGGGTCGTGAAGAGTCGGACATGTCTGAGCGACTTCACTTTCACTTTCCACTTTCATGCATTGGAGAAGGAAATGGCAGCCCACTCCAGTGTTCTTGCCTGGAGAATCCCATGGACGAGGGAGCCTGGTGGGCTGCCGTCTATGGGGTCTCACAAAGTTGGACACGACTGAAGCGAGTTAGCAGCCAGGTATCTTTTGACTTCCTACTTTTGCATTCCAGCCCCCTATGATGAAAAGGACATGTTTTGGGGATGTTAGTTCTAGAAGGTCTTGTAGGTCTTCATAGAACTGTTCAGCTTCAGCTTCTTCAGCATTACTGGTCAGGGAATAGACTTGGATTACTGTGATATTGAATGGTTTGCCTTGGAAATGAACAGAGATCATTCTGTCATTTCTGAGATTGCATTCAAGTACTGTATTTTGGACTTTTTTGTTTAATATGATGGCTACTCCATTTCTTTAAGGTATTCTTGCCCACAGTAGTAGATATAATGGTCATCTGAGTTAAATTCGTTCATTCCAGTCCATTTTAGTTCACTGATTCCTAAAATGTCAATGTGCGCTCTTGCCATCTCTTTACCAATTTAATTTGCCTTGATTCATGGACCTAACATTCCAGATTCCTATGCAATATTGCTATTTACAGCATCAGACTTGACTTCCATCACCAGTCACATCCACAACTGTGTGTAGTTTTTGCTTTGGCTCCATCACTTCATTCTTTCTGGAGTTGTTTTCTCCACTGATCTCCCGTAGCATACTGGGCACCTACCAACCTGGGGAGTTCATCTTTCAGTGTCCTATCCTTTTGCCTTTTCATGCTGTTCATGGGGTTTTCAAGGCAAGAATACTGAAGTAGTTTGCCATTCCCTTCTCTAGTGTGGACGACGTTTTGTCAGAACTCACCACCATAGAAAACCACTAGACCACTCAGGAATGACCTAAACCAAATCCCTTAAAATTATACAATGGAAGTGAGAAATAGATTCAAGGGTTTAGATCTGATAGAGTGCCTGATGAACTATGGATGGAGGTTCATGACACTGTACAGGAGGCAGTGATCAAGACCATTCTGAAGAAAAAGAAAACTAAAAAGGCAAAATGGTTGTCTGAGGAGGCTTTACAAATAGCTGAGAAAAGAAGAGAAGCTAAACGCAAAGGACAAAAGGAAAGATATATCCATCTGAATGCAGAGTTCCAAAGAAGAGCAAGGAGAGATAAGAAAGCCTTCCTCAGTGATCAGTACAAAGAAATAGAGGAAAAAATAGAATAGGAAATACTAGAGATCTCTTAAAGAAAATTACAGATACCAAGGGAATGTTTCATGCAAAGATGGGCACAATAAAGGACAGAAATGGTATGGATCTAATAGAAGCAGAAGATATTAAGAAGAGGTGCAAGAATACACAAAACTATACAAAAAAGATCTTCATGACCCAGATAACCATGATAATGTGATCACTCACCTAGAGCCAGACATCCTGGAATGCGAAATCAAGTGGGCCTTAGAAGGCATCACTATGAACAAAACCAGTGGAGGTGATGGAATTCCAGTTGAGCTATTTCAAATCCTGAAAGATGATGCTGTGAAAATGCTGCACTCAATATGCCAGCAGATTTGGAAAATTCAGCAGTGGCCACAGGACTGGAAAAGGTCAGTTTTCATTCCAATCCCAAAGAATGTTCAATCTACCACACAATTGCACTCATCTCAATGCTAGAAAAGTAAAGCTCAAAATTCTCCAAGCCAGGCTTCAATAGTATGTGAACCATGAACTTCCAGATGTTTAAGTTGGATTTAGAAAAGGCAGAAGAACCAGAGCTATTTCCAACATCCGTTGGATCATCAAAAAAGCAAGAGCATTCCAGAAAAACATCTGCTCCTGCTTTGTTGACTATGCCAAAGCCTTTGTGTGGATCACAACAAACTGTGGGAAATTCTTCAAGAGATGGGAATACCAGACCACCTGACCTGCCTCCTGAGAAATCTTTATGCAGGTCAAGCTGCAACAGTTAGAACTGGACATGGAACAACAGACTGGTTCCAAATAGGAAAAGGAGTACTTAAAGGCTGTATATTGTCACCCTGTGTGTTTAACTTCTATGTACGGTATATCATGCAAAATGCCAGGCTGGATGAAGCACAAGCTGGAATCAAGACTTCTGGGAGAAATGTCAATAACCTCAGATATGCAGATGACACCACCCTTATGGCAGAAAGCAAAGAACTAAAGAGCCTCTTGATGAAAGTGAAAGAGGAGAGTGAAAAAGTTGACTTAAAACTCAACATTCAGAAAACAGAGATCATGGCATCGGACCCATCACTTCATGGCAAACAGATTTGAAACACTGACAGTCTTTATTTTCTTGGGCTCCCAAATCACTACAGATGGTGACTGCAGCCATGAAATTAAAAGACTCTAGCTCCTTGGAAGAAAAGCTATGACCAAGCTAGACAGTATATTAAAAAGCAGAGAAGCTACTTTGCCAAAAAGATCCATCTAGTCAAGGCTATGTTTTTTCCAATAGTCATGTATGGATGTGAGAGTTGGACTATAAAGAAAGCTGAGCATTGAAGAATTGATGCTTGTGAACTGCAGTGTTGGAGAAGATTCTTGAGAGTCCCTTGAACTGCAAGGAGATCCAACCAGTCAATCCTAAAAGAAATCAGTCCTGAATATTTACTGGAAGGACTAATGCTGAAGCTAAAAGTCCAATATTTTGGCTACCTGATGTGAAGAACTGACTCATTGGAAAAGACCCTGATGCTGGGAAAGATTGAAGGCAGGAGGAGAAGGGGACGACAGACAATGAGATGGCTGGATGGCATCACTGACTGGATGGAGTTGGTGATGGAAAGGGAAGCCTGGTGTGCTGCAGTCCATGGTGCCACAGAGTTGGACACGACTGAATGACTAAACTCCACTGCCTTTATATCTTCTAGTATTTTTTCAAGTATTCTGAAACAGAAATGTATTTTATAGATAAAAATGAAATAATCAATTGTTCTCTTGCTTAAAAAAGTTAATTCTCCAGGGTTAATTCTCTTGTTTAACCCTGGAGAAGGAAATGGCAACCCACACCAGTATTCTTATCTGGAGAATTCCAAGGACAGAGGAGCCTGTCTGGCTACAGTCCATGTGATTGCAGAGTTGGACATGACTGAGTAACCAAAACTTTCTTGTTTATAATAATGATAATATTAATCAATTGGTGTCTTGTTTAAAAAATTAATGCATTTAATTTAAAAAGATTTTGATATAAGGAAATAATTTAAATACAGAATGCTTAGTGCATGAAGAAAAGGGTCTGTAGAACTGGGAGAGAGAGAAGGCGGGAAGAAGGGAGGAGGATAGAGAGAGGGAAGAAGAGAGGGAGAAGGAACTCCTTTAAGCAACAAGAGTTTCAGAAAGTCCCTTAGTAGGCTAGAAGTTTTTATGAGATTTCCACCATATATTATTTGTGGTAGGCTATAATGTTCCTATTAAGAGTGTGGTAGTGGTTTAGTTGCTAAGTCATGTCTGACTCTTGTGACCCCCATGGACAGTGGAGCCTGCCAGGCTCCACTGTCCATGGGATTCTCCATGCAAGAATACTGGAGTGGGTTGCCATATCCTTGTAGCAAAATGTCAATAGGGGCTTCCCAGGAGGTGCAATGGTAGACAATCTGCCTGCTAACACAGGAGAATCAAGAGATGTGTGTTCGATTCCTGAGTCAGAAGATCCCCTGGAGTAGGAAATGGCAAACTACTCCAATGGTCTTGCCTGGAAAATCCCATGGACAGAGAAACCTTGGTGGGCTACAGACCATGGGGTCACAAAGGGATCGCAAAGAGTTGGATACAACTAAGCAACTGGGCATACACCAACACACAAAATGTCAATAATTCCAATTCCATATTGTTTATTCCATCACTTACAGTAATTTGTTGTCTTTGTAAAATCAAAATTTAACAAATCCCACCCATGTATTCTTACACATTATGTTTTGGATCAGTTGGACCCAAATTTAAAATGAGTCAAAGTCTGAAGCTCCGAAGATGATGACAAAAATAAAGTGAGAGACCCAGGTCCTGCCCCTAAGAAATGACGAATTCTCAAAAGGAAATTACTGTGAATCCATTGCAAAGCTGAGCCCTAGACATCAGGCTCACAGTATTAGCAAAGATTGCTTGCTCAAGCTTGGCTTGAGAGCTTAAGAAGCAGTGCAGGTATGACAGTAAAGATCTGTAATTAAGTTAAGAGCTGCAGATAAGGGTCCTTCTCCTATTTTTATGGGCACCACAGAAGCCTCAAGGACCCTCATGAGTCTTTAGAGAGAGGAGATTCCTCTTTTCAATGATATATGAGTTTGAACCTAACTTCCCAGCAAGAGTTGAGATCCCAGTGTCAAATTTCACTTAATAAAAGAAAATGTGATTGCTTAGCCTGAAAAGGAGTCATTTGTTTTTGTTTTATTTCAAATATATCTGACATATAACATTGTATAAATTTAAGGTGTATAATATAATTTGTTCTATATTGCAATATGATTGTCATTGTAGCAAAATTAATACCTCTGCTACATAATTATTCTAAAAAAAAAAAAAAAACACAAGGAAGGTGAGGTCTCTGTCTGCCATCTAGTTTTGTCATCCTACTTGCAAAGTTGCTCTTCCCTGATTTGGAATACTAAGGTGAACTGTTAGAGCCTTACATCTTTAAATACTTTCCCGAATGATTTTCATTTCTCATGAAGACTTTCTATCTATTAATTTGTCTTACATGTTATTACTTCCTCCAGACTAATAAGAACATAAGTAAAGCTAGACATTTCAACATACAAATTAAAAAAATAAAAAAGGAAATGTGACATTCCTTATACACTTCATGGAGAAAGTTTTAGCTGATTTTTTATCTAGATATTCATTCATTCAAAAGCATCCATACTTACTACATATTAGGCATACTATTTGGTGCTAGATACGCTGGGGAAAAGAGGATTGGGTTTAGGACATGTTGTTAAGTATGAAATCCTTATAAGAAAATGTTCAACTATAAGGGTGATATTGTGACACACTAGCTGAGAACTTAAAACAAGTTTTCTTCCTGGAGGCCTAAATCTGAGAGCCTTGACATAAATGTGATATTTACAGCAATGAGTCTTGATAAGATCACTAAGAAAGAGGGTACAGAGGAGGAGAAAAGGAGAATATTTGGAATGTCAACAAATCACATGCAAACCTATTTTAATCTGAATTCCCAGGGAAAGAGAATATAATTCGGGGGTCTGTTATAATTCATTTTTATATAATTCTGATAAATTAAACCAAAAAATTTAAAATAAAATAGAAGAGATCATCTACTATTAAGCTTGGCCAAAAGGTTTATTTAAATGATAAATAGTTCTTTTTCCATGGATGTCAATATCATTAACAAAATACCAAAAGATTTTCTAGGAGTCAGTGCATTTAAGAAGTAAACTGATTAGCTTTCCCACTGGGGAGTAAATGAAACCTTACCATGACTATTGATTCAAATCGATTATGACTTTCTTGTGAGTTATTAAATAAGGGGCTAAATTAAATTTTCCTTCCCATATTAAGAGTAGAAGCTATGTTTTCTCTGGAAGGTTATTAAGCTAAAGGGAAGATTTTATTTTCAGAGTAGAAGCAAATCAGATTATTATAAGAGACTTCCTAAAGCCAAAAGAGTTTATTTAGGAAGTTAAAGTATCTTTGCTAGGTATAAATATTATTATAGTAATTACTATCTTCAAGTATTTATTGTTAATGAAAACTTTTTCAAGTTCCTCAAGGATCCTTCCAAACAGAGCTGTACATCTATTTTTAAGGAAGTATCAGGCAGATAATTTCAGATACTCTCAAACAATAGAGCCAGGAAATGTCTCAGGGTGGAAAGCCTCCCACTACATGTGTCCTATTAAAATCCAATTATGCACAGAGAAAGGACTAAGAAACACAATAAACTGGGGAACATATGTTTAGCATAACATATACATTACAAATAGGCCTAAATATCACATACTAGTTACAGCTTCCAAGTGTTTTTCTCAGAAATCTGAAGAAAAGCATTCAATGAAAGTTAAAACAATAAAAGAAAAAAAAAAGCAGTAGAGTATTAGAAAATGGATTCTAATTCATGAAGTGTAAGATCAGCAACATTTTAACTGATAATTTTCCCATAACATGACCTTATCTTATATAATACATATTCTACCTAAACTGCCATACAGATATAACCATTTAGACATTGTAAACAGTCTTAAGCTATATCTTTGCAAAAGTCCAACACTCTGCAAAACAATATATCAGAATATATGAGTGTTAACAAAGAGCCATTTTTTAAAGGACTATTTGTGGGTGGATCATTTCAGTGGAATCTTATTTCTTCAATTGGCTTTTTTTTTTTTCTTTTAAGACAATGAAAGGTTTAACCTACAGACAAAATTAAGATAACTCAGCTAATAGACCATTAGGCTCTCTATGTAAAGTAACACTGTGATGAGAGAAAGAGAGACTTTCATGTGGCAAATGCCACTCTGATTTTAAAAACACGGTTAAACGCCAAAGACAGACTGTTGAATGTTCTAGAAAACCACCACCTCAGACTTCATACCAAGATGTCAACAAAAGGCTTACCAGAAGTCTAAGCATAATAGATGCCTGTGCCAAAGTCCACGGTCAGGTCCTCCTTGGTTCTCCCTCAGCCTGTTGCACCAGGTTCTTAAAGGAGCATTTCATTTTCTCATGAGAATCTGCTCATGGTCCAAAGTCTTGAATCCTTTGATTGTTCTCTTGTGTTTAATCAGGTGGTCCCACCAAGAAAGATGATGCCCCACACCTTTCCTTGATAATTTACCAGCTTTCTGCACAAAGAATAAATGCCCCATGTCCCTCACTGGTGGCAATCCCTTTTTCGATGCTTTCAGAAATAACATCACAGCACTTGTTGAAAACCTCCTGTGTGCCAGGCACTCTGTTAGCTATGAGTGTTAAATACTCTTTCTAATTGACAAATGTCTTTGTAGGGAAATTACTATAGTCCTTATTTCACAGGAAAAGAAAGCTAAGTCATGAGGTTATGAGTCATGATTATTAAGCACTAACTTTCTGCCCAAAGTTACTTGGTTAGTTAAGAGTGGAGAAATATTCAGAACAGAAGCCTGCCTCCAAATCCCAGCCATTTACCTCTGCAGTCAGCCTAGATGGTCACTGTAAGAGCTCTCTAGGCAGAAATTAAACTTGATCTTTTTGTTCTCTAGCATTTGGCATAGCTAGCATTGCACAGAGCAGCAGGTTAGTAAGTGGTTGAATGTCTGGGACTCTCTTTTCATCTTCTTTCTACTAATTAACATGGTATAGTGAGAGATAAAAAGCATTTTGATAAGCAGTTCATTTCTCCATGGCTGGATATTTGAAATCTTTGAAGGTCTAAGTTTTGGAGATAAATAATTATCAAGAATTACAAGTGGCTCTGTTCATTAGTTTGTAGCTGAGTAAGTCTCTCTGTCTGATAGGAAGAATGGTATAGCCAATGACTTGGGTTTGGATTTTGGTCTTATTGGAGTTGAGATTGTGACAACCAGCAGAATTCATCCTCTGGAGTGGGTATAGAAGGCTTCATTGTCTTCCCAGATGGTAGAAGTCATAGGGCAAAAAATGTTTCAATGAACTTTCAGTTCAGTTCAGTCGCTCAGTTGTGTCCAACTCTGCGACCCCATGAATCGCAGCACGCCAGGCCTCTCTGTCCATCACCAACTCCTGGAGTTCACTCAAACTCATGTCCATCGAGTCAGTGATGCCATCCAGCCTTCTCATCCTCTGTCGTCCCCTTCTCCTCCTGCCCCCAATCCCTCCCAGCATCAGAGTCTCTTCCAATGAGTCAACTCTTTGCATGAGGTGGCCAAAGTATTGGAGTTTCAGCTTTAACATCATTCCTTCCAAAGAAATCCCAGGGCTGATCTCCTTCAGAATGGACTGGTTGGATCTCCTTGCAGTCCAAGGGACTCTCAAGAGTCTTCTCCAATACCACAGTTCAAAAGCATCAATTCTTCAGCACTCAGCCTTCTTCACAGTCCAACTCTCACATCCATACATGACCACTGGAAAAATCATAGCCTTGACTAGACGGACCTTAGTCGGCAAAGTAATGTTTCTGCTTTTGAATATGCTATCTGGGTTGGTCATAGCTTTTCTTCCAAGGAGTAAGCATCTTTTAATTCCATGGCTGCAGTCACCATCTGCAGTGATTTTGGAGCCCCAAAAAATAAAGTCTGACACTGTTTCCACTGTTTCCCCATCTATTTGCCATGAAATGATAGGACCAGATGCCATAATCTTAGTTTTCTGAATGTTGAGCTTTAAGCCAACTTTTTGACTCTCCTCTTTCCCTTTCATCAAGAGGCTTTTTAGTTCCTCTTCACTTTCTGCCATAAGGGTGGTGTCATCTGCATATCTGAGGTTATTGATATTTCTCCCAGCAATCTTGATTCCAGCTTGTGTTTCTTCCAGTCCAGCGTTTCTCATGATGTACTCTGCATATAAGTTAAATAAGCAGGGTGACAATATACAGCCTTTACCAGGCAACAAATAATAACCTTAATAATAACCTTAAATTCCTTAATTTGGCATTCAGGACCTTTAATGATTGGACCTGTTCATCTCTCTAGCTGCTGCGCCCATTCCTTACACTCTAAGCTCTAACCATCATGAACAACTGCATTTACATTCCTCTGAATAAGCCAAGCTCTCTTTCAGTTCAGGGGTTTGGACATGCAATTGTAAATGAGCCTGATGCTGTGAAAGATTGAAGACAAAAGGGAAAGGGGGTGGCAGAGGATGAGATGGTTAGATAGTATCACTGATTCAATGGGCATGAGTTTGCGCAAACTCCAGGAGATAGTGGAGGACAGGGAAGCCTGGTATGCTCCAGTTCATGGGGTTGCAAAGAGTTGAAAAAGACGTAGCAACTGAACATTTCTCTGCCAATCAAGCAACCTACCCAGCTCTCATTTCTCCATACTATCTCCCATCTCAGGAATGTTTAAATGTAAGCAAGTTCAGATCAGTCCAAATGTCATCTCCTTCACGAAGTATTTCTGCCCCTTGAAAATCCCCTAGCACTTTGTGTTTCTCCTTGTCATGACACTTATTAACTGTATTGTTCTTTCACTGAATTTCTCCCTTACCCACTAGACTGTCAATACATTGACTGACTTCTACATTATTGGTTACTGTGGTTATCAATTTATGTGCTCATTTAGCTAGGTCACAGTGCCTGGATATTTGGTTAAATGCTATTGTAAATGTTTCTGTCAAGATATATTTTAGATGAGATTAACATTTGATTTTGTGAGAGTTGGACCATCAAGAAAGCTGAGCACTGAAGAACTGATGCTTTTGAACTGTGGTGTTGAATAAGACTCTTGAGAGTCCTTTTGACTACAAGGAGATCAAACCAGTCAATCTTAAAGGAAATCAGTCTTGAATATTTACTAGAAGGACTAATGCTGAAGCTGAAAGTCCAATTTTGGCCACCTGATGCAAAGAACTGACTTATTGGAAAAGACCCTGATGGTGGGAAACACTGAAGGCAGGAGAAGGGGACGACAGAAGATGAGATGGTTGAAACATGATGTACTCGGTGGACGTCAGTTTAAGCAAGCTCTGGGAGTTAGTCATGGACCGGAAAGCCTTGGCATGCTGCAGTCCATGGGGTCTCAAAGAGTCAGACATGACTGAGCGACTGAACTGAAAATAGATTATCCTCTGTAACGTGAATGGGCCTCATTTAATCATTTGAAAGCCTTAATAGAAAAACACTGACCTTCTGGAGGAAGAGGGAATTTGGCCAGTAGACAGCCTTTGTAGTGGAACTGTGTCTGTTCCATGGGTCTCCAGCCTGCAGGCCTATCCTGCTGATTTTGGACTTGGCAGCCACCATCATTACATAAGCCAACTCCTAAAATTCTCCCTCTCTGCCTCTCTGGAGAACTCTGCCTAATATAATCATCATTTTATCTCAGGCACTGAGCATAGTGCTTGGAATATAGACCAGATCAAATAAAACTGGATTAGGTTGAATTGATCTGACTTGCAGGGAAGAAAACTACTGTGGAGTTAATGTCCAGACTTCTCTCCTAAGAGTCACAGACCTGCAGAGGTCAAACTCCTATACACAACAGTTGGTTTTGCTAACCTGAGAGTTCCTTTATTCCTGATCCAGTGCGAAGAGCAGAGGAAATGGAGGATAATACAATCCCTCATCCATTAATATTTTAGATCCTGAACTACATATAATTGGCACTCTGACTCACCCTACTTTTAGCATTCATGTTAGTGCTTATCTAACACTCTTAAATGCAAAATTCTGGCAGAGAAAGACAGGTGTCTGATCTCAGTGGGATTATCCCAGGTTTCTCAAGTCACTAGGGAGGAGATTTTATTTTTTTAGCCTCCAAAATCACTGCAGATGGTGACTACAACCATGAAATTAAGAAATGCTTGCTCATTGGAAGAAAAGATATGACCAACCTAGACAGCACATTAAAAAGTAAAGCCAACAAAAGTCTGTCTAATCAAAGCTACAGTTTTTCCAGTAGCCATGTATTCATGTGAGAGTTGGACTATAAAGAAAACCGAGCGCCAAAGAACTGATGCTTTTGGACTGTGGTGTTGGAGAAGACTCTTGAGAGTCCCTTGGGCTGCAATGAGATCAAACCAGTCAATCCTAAAGGAAATCAGTCCTGAATATTCATTGGAAAGACTGATGCTGAAGCTGAAATTCCAATACTTTGGCCACCTGCTGCTAAGAATTGATTCTTGGAAAAGACCCTGATGCTGGAAAATATTCAAGGCAGGAGGAGAAGGGGATGGCAAAGTATGAGATGATTGGATGGTATCACCAACTCAATAGACATGCGTTTGAACAAGCTCTGGGAGTTGGTGATAGACAGGGAAGCTTGGTGTGCTGCAGTCCATGGGGTCTCAAAGAGTCAGACACAGCTGAGTGATTGAACTGACTGAGGAAGGAGACACTCTCAGAAAGAAAACTCAAACTTTCTCTCTCCTAATATTCTCTTTATGGTGATTTAAATTCTATCACTCAGACTGGAATTACAAAGACTTCAGACTTAGAATTCCTGGATTATTTGACAACCTGGCTTCTTAAATGTTCATTGTGAATGAGGAGATGATTCTAGAAAATGACCTAGTAGAAAACTGTCTTGTTAGTCAGTCAAGTTAACCTTCTCACTTAGAACAGCCTGGGGATTTACTAAATCGTTGAAATGCTTGGATGGGTATGAATAAAGGATTCTGACTAGGGTTTAGGATTTACGATAGTCAGTTCGTGACTCCTGGAGACAGTAACTTGTATTTTGTGTACAGAGAAAAGAATAGTGAGGTCATAGGGCCAAGGTTTTAACTTGTTTCTTTAAATCTGAATTGTCCAGATTTTCACTGTTTTTTTTTTTATAATTCCTCTGCTTTTCTTCCTGGAAAAAAGTCAAATAATGCAAGCAAAAATTTACTAAGCTATCAACAAATAACAACACTGATAGCATCAGAGAATAAGACATGAAAGGTGAAGTGAAATGAAAATTTGCGAATCTGCAAACTGAATAATTCATTCTAAATCTAAAGTCAACATCATTTTTTCTAATAAGCAGTTTATTGGTTATATAGTTTTATTTCTACTCTAGCCTTTAAAAAGTTTTATTCTGTTATACTTGTAAAATCTTAACTTGTCTCCAAGTTTCCTTTTAATGTTACTTTGAAAGGTTTTTCTAAAAGGTCTTATAAATAAGTAAATATATGTTTGGGAAAACATATTTCCCAAACATGTAACAGACACAGTGACATCTTTCCTGTGTGTACTTATTTCTGCTGCAGGTACGTTCTTGTGGGTTCCCAGACCCAATTCCAATGTGTGCGGGAGCAGTGCCAGGTGGGGGTTCCTACACCAACAATGTGCCTGAGAGTTCAACTCAGTTCTGACACTATCTAGACTTCCCTGTAGCTCAAACGGTAAAGAATCCACCTGAGAGGCAGGAGGCCAGGGTTCAATCCTTGGGTTGGGAAGTTCCTCTGGAGAAGGGAATGGCAATCCACTGCAGTATTCTTGCCTGGAGAATTCCATGAACAGAGAAGCCTGGCGGGCTGCAGTCCATGAGGTTGCAAAGAGTCGGACATGACTGAGTGACTAACACAGTGCACACAGTCTGACACTATCTACCCAGAGACAGTATCAGATTCCACAGATTGAGGGCTCAATCCCACAATACTGTGCCCACATCCCCACTCCCAACACACACACACACACACACACACACACACACACACACACACACACACACGACATCAACTGTGTCTTCAGCCACTCTGACCAACTGGTTATATACACACACTAATATATATATATATATATAATAGATAATAAAAACCTACTGTATATCACAGGGAACTCTATCCAATACTTTGGAATAGTCTGTATAGAAAAGAACCTAAAAAAGACTGGAGATATATATATATATATATATATATATATATATATATATATATATATATATAACTGATTCACTTGGCTGTGTACTTGAAACTAACACAATGCTCACTCTACTCCAATAAATTTTCGTAAAAGAATGTAAGCAAATAAGTCCTATCGATAAATTTTATAGTAATAACACAATCCGTGTACAATTTGCTACATAAAATTTTGTTATGAGTCATAAGTAACTGAAATTTTAAGAATGCTTCTATAATTTCTTTTCTTTTCTAACTGAAATCTTTTCCCTAGCTGCTCAGATTGGGTTGGTGGAAAGTAAATTAAAATTTAATAGAGTGGGTTGGTTGCAAGGTCTGGCCTGGTGTGTTGCAGTCCATGGGGTCATGACGAGTCAGACATGACTGGGCAACTGAACAGCAACAAAGGTAAAAGTGTCTTCCAGATGTTTAGCTCTGCCCTCATGTAGCCGGCTGTCTGCTTGATACCACCACTGGGATAGGCAACTCAAACAATCTTTCTAAATCTAAGCTCCTGACTCTTCTTACCTCCCAACCCACTCCTCCCTAACCTTCTCCACTTCTGGAAATGGTACTACAATCCTATCTCGCCAAGTTAGAGGTTTCTATGATGCTCTCCTTGGACCTGAGGTGTTTGTGTTTTAAGTCCAGGTTGTGATCAACTGCTACAAATAAGGGGTTGCCATGATCTCCTTCTTGCATTCAATTAATTTGCTACAATGACTTACAGAACTCAGGGAAACATTTTACTTAGTAGATTATTGATTCACAATTGATTAAATCATTTTCTCTTGGCAACTGATTCAACCTCCAGCCCCTCCACTCTCCTCAGGATCTGGGAGTGGGTCTAAAAGTTTCAACCCTCTAATTACAGGGTTAGATTTCCTGGCAACCAGCCCTCATCTTTAGGTGCAGTCCCAAAGTCAATCATTTACCTAGAACACCTTTATCTCTTATCACTGTAGAAATTCCAAGGGTTTTAGGAGCTCTGTGCCAATGCGAGGAAGACAAAATACACATTGCTTATTATAAATTCACAAGATTACATATGATAAAGCATATTTTAAACATGATTTGAGTTGTGTGTCAAAAAAATGGGTCAGTCTCCCCAACATTATATAATGTCCCAAGCCAGTTAACCATGTGTTATCCAACAAACAAAACAGAAGGCAGTTTACTTAAAAACCCCAAGAAAACCCAATGCATTCTGTATTAACTTCAATTTCCCATGCATTCCTCAGCTTCACAGTTATTTATAGATCTTTTCCCAGAAAAATGTGTAGTTTAAGTGGATAAACTTTAAAACTACAGGATATGGCTTCACCGTGAATTCCTTTTCTTATTCATTTGATCAAAAGGGGGTTATGAAAAAAATAATGCAGATAACCTTTGAGCAGGAGGCTGTGATCCTCACTGATTAAAGACTATAGAAATAAATTTTATATAGCACTTTACAACCTAAATTATGCTTTTGCATATATTACCACAATCATGCTCAGAATCAATGCCAGTATTTAGTGATGATCAAGAAGAGAATCTGTCTTATTAAAACAAACTCCAATCCACCAAGAGTTCAGCAGAGAAGAATTCAGAGAAATCTTGTGATTGGAAGAAATGACCAAAAAATAGTCCCTTCTTTCCCCTGAAGAACTTTTTTTTTTTTTTTCAGTTGGATTTCCATTTGGCTCCTAGGGCAGAAGGTGGAGGGATTACATAAATTCCTGAGAACATCTTCCCTCTGCATCCTTACAGCCTTGCTCATTTTGGCATGGCTAAACTGGAGTAATCCTGTCTACATGAGCTCTGCAATTAAATTTTAAAGAAAAAAAAAACAGATCTGGCATAAAAGCCACCACATTCCACAGCTCATTTTCAAATCTATATCTGGTGCTAAAAGTACTAAACCAAACAATATAACAACCCAAAATGACCTTTACAGAGCTCTTCTTTTTTTAATTTATTTAATTGGAGGCTAATTACTTTACAATATTGTAGTGGTTTTTGCCATACATTGATATGAATCGGCTATCGGTTTACATGTGTTTCCCATCCTGAACCCCCACCCTCTTCCCTCCCCATCTCATCCCTCTGGGTCATCCCAGTGCACCAGCCCCGAGCACCTTGTCTCATGCATCAAACCTGGACTGGCGATCTGTTTCACATATGGTAATATAAATATTCTCTCAAATCATCCCACCCTCACCTTCTCCCACAGAGTCCAAAAGACTGTTCTATACATCTGTGTCTTTTTTTCTGTCTCGCATACAGGGTTATCATTACCATCTTTCTAAATTCCATATATATGCATTTTATACTGTATTGGTGTTTTTCTTTCTGGCTTACTTCACTCTGTATAATCGGCTCCAGTTTCATCCATCTCATTAGAACTGATTCAAATGTATTCTTTTTAATGGCTGAGTAATACTCCATTGTGTATATGTACCACAGCTTTCTTATCCATTCATTTGCTGATGGACATCTAGGTTGAGCTTTTGACTCTAACAAAAATTGCCCGCTAGCTTATCCTGTGCCAGTACAAGTTTGTAATAGCCACTGCTGATGTTCTCTGCTTCTTGGCCACTTGCCCGTCAAGATTTGTTGATTTGGCCTATACTTCTCTCTCCAATCTCATCCTAAGGAATGCTTCTTGTTCTCTTTTGGTGCCATGGGTCATCTTGCTCCAAGATTTGGAAGAATCATTTGGAATGGTCTTCTCTCTCTTCCTACCACACTCTGGCCTAATGCACTCCAACTCATCCTTTAGCTATGAGGTCAAATGCTCAATCTCTTGAAAGTACAGGGCTTTTTAGATGCCCTACTCCCCTTCTAAGTCTAGTTCTTTTCTGTATGGCTTTCATGGCCCACACAACTTTCCAACCTAACACAGGTTCTAATTATGCTTTTACTGGTGGAATAGTTAACTAATGAATTTTTCCTTCACTAAGCCATATGATTCATGAAGAGAATGACCAGGTCTATTTCCCCATGATTACATCTATAAAACCTAGCTGTTAAATGAATGAATATATGGATGGTTGAGAGGATAGAGGATTGAATGGACAAATAAAACAGGAATGAATGCACCTTCTCCTGATAAACATATTCTTTAATCCCAGTTATGTGAGGCCATGATACTGTAGAGCTAATTATCCAACAGAAAAGTGAGCATTTATTTTACACTTTCTTGTAGCCACATTTTTAAAAAATAAAAACAAGTGAAAACAATATATTTTAATTTAAAGTATACAAAAGATTATAATGTCATCACATAATCAATATGAAATATTTTAGCTTACTTTTTTTCACACTAAATCTTAAAAATCCTATGTGTATTTTACATTTCCAGTACATCTCAATTTGGACCAGCAGCATTTCAAGTTCTCTAAAGCACATGATCTTGCAAAATCTGGAAAGCCAGAGAAACAGATCTGCCATATGTCTGTGCATATGAGAAAAGATCTTGGAAGGAAAGACAGACTTCATTTTAGGCAAGAAAGTTAAAAGGACACTCAATGAGAAGAGGAAGCAATATTCTGAAAATATTTAAGTTGTCTTGGTCTGTTTGGGCTGCTGTAACAAATACCATAGACTAGGTGGCTTATTAACAACAGGAATTTCTCCCAGTTCTAGAAGCTGGGAAGCTCAAGAACAAGGCTCAAGCAGATTCACTGTCTGGTGAGAGCCCACTCTACTGGCTTATAGATGGTGCCTTCTCACTATAACCTCACATGGCATAAGGGGCAAGAATTTCTCTGGGGTTCTCTTTCAAAAAGGCATCAATCTCATTTGTGAAGGCTCCACCCTCATGACCTAAAGTGCCTCCCTAAGGCCTCACCTCCTAAAAGCATTACTTTGGCTTCTATATTTCAGCACATGAATTTGGGGGAATACAAATATTTAGTCCATCAGTTCAGTTCAGTTCAGTTTAGTCGCTCAGTCATGTCCAACTCTTTGCGACCCCATGAATCGCAGCACACCAGGCCTCCCTGTCCATCACCATCTCCTGGAGTTCACTCAGACTCACGTCCATAGAGTCCATAGAGTCAGTGATGCCATCCAGCCTTCTCATCCTTGGTCGTCCCCTTCTCCTCCTGCCCCCAATCCTTCCCAGAATCAGAGTCTTTTCCAATGACTCAACACTTCGCATGAGGTGGCCAAAGTACTGGAGCTTCAGCTTTAGCATCATTCCTCCCAAAGAAATCCCAGGGCTGATCTCCTTCAGAATGGACTGGTTGGATCTCCTTGCAGTCCAAGGGACTCTCAAGAGTCTTCTCCAACACCACAGTTCAAAAGCATCAATTCTTCGGCGCTCAGGCTTCTTCACAGTCCAACTCTCACATCCATACATGACTACTGGAAAAACCATAGCCGTGACTACACAGACCTTAGTTAGCAAAGTAATGTCTCTGCTTTGCAAGATGAATATTTCTGTTTATTTTACCATCTAGCCCTGATCTTCCCAAATTTTCCTATAAAGAACCCAGCTAGGGAAGTTTTTACAATAAAACCATATCTGACTAAAATATCTGCAAGATGAAAACACACCACAGTTGAGAGAGGGCCACTTGAATAGGGCTAGAGTAGAGGGGAGCCGAAGTGAGGTGGCCAGCAGTGACAACACAGACATGGAACACAGAGGAGGAGGAAGACAGGGTGGCATCCTTATCGTGGTCCAGCAGACTATGTCCCCGAACTCACGCAAGGCTCCCTGTGGTGTTCTAAATCATTTAAGAGGAATCTAAGATGGGATTAGGGAGCCCCACATTTTCTTGCTAGAGTTTGAATAACACACATTGTTTGTCAAAATTGCTTTTCCTATAAGATAATGTGCTAAGTGAGGACTGTTTTATTCTCAGCTATTTTAAAGCCAGCCAGACCTAGATATCAGTATTTAATAGTGGCCATATTACCAGATACATACTGTACCTGGATTCTCATCTTTAGAAGAGGGATAATTATATCTAACTGGGTAGCTGAAAGGATATTATATGAGATAATGCCATGTTTCCCTAAATATATTACAGGCTTGTGGTGTGACCAACAATCCTGGTTTGTCTGAGAATGTTCCAATTTTAGCATCAAAAGTTCTATGTCCTAGAAATCCCCCAGATCTAGGTAGATTGAAATTTTTAGTTACCTTATGTACACTTGAGATAACTTTTTGAGAATATTTTCAACTGTTTTATTCATAGTGTATTTATATACATATATTATGTATTATATATACATATATAGTGCCCATTTTACATGTAAAACATGCTAGTTATTATTATGGTAGTTGGGCTAAAGTGGGTGGACCTATGGGAATCTAGTTTAGATAGCACAAATTGCAGGCATAGAATTTGGATATGCCTATGAATAATTCAAACCTTAAAAAATGAAACATTTAGAATAACTTCAGACGTGAAGAATAAACATGATATGTGCCATTAGTGAAGATTTTCATATACTCAATTTCTGTACCCATTGCTGAAATTTGTTTTGCTCTATTTGCTTTTTTAAAAAAGAAAAATAACACCATGCCAGTTCTGGTGCAAAAATTTTGCTAGTAGGCAATGAATGAAGTTTAGGAAGTACTGAGAGAATGTGTATTTAAGCATCTTTCATAAGATCTTCTATCTTTTTGCTCTATCAATATGGCTTGCATCTTAAAACTTAAATCATAGTCCCAGAGAGATGTCAAAGTTCCAGCATCCATTATACTTGCATTTGAGGAAGTTACAGTAATAATAATAATTTAAAAAGTGTGGTATTGGCAAAAAATAGGCCAAGGGAATAGAAAAATCAGAAACACACCCATGTAAGTACAGTCAACTGGTCTTTGACAAAGGAGCAAAGGCAATATAATAGATTTATAATATTGCAATATTATAGTAGTCTCTTTCAGAAATGGTGCTGGGAAAACTGGACATCCACAAACAAAAAATGATTAAATCTAGGCACAGATCTATACGGTTCACAAAAAGTAACTCAAAATGCATCATAGACCAAATGTAAAATGCAAAATTGTCAAGCTCACAGACAGTAGCAGAGGACTATGTGATGACATTTTAGATAAACCAACAAAGGCACAATCCATACGAGGAATAATTGATAAGCTGGATTTCCTTAAAATTAAAAACTACTGCTCTGAGAAAGATCATGAAAAGGTATAATCACAGACTGGGAGAAAATACTTCCAAAACATGCATTTGATAAAGGACTATTACCTAAAATATACAAAGAACTTTTGAAGTTCAACACCTGGAGCAACAGGCACATTTGGCCCTGGAGTACAGAATGAAGCAGGACAAAGCCTAAGAGAGTTTTGCCAAGAGAACACACTGGTCATAGCAAGCACCCTCTTCCAACAACACAAGAGAAGACTCTACACATGGACATCACCAGATGGTCAACACCAAAATCAGACTGATTATATTATTTGCAGCCAAAGATGGAGACACTCTATACAGTCAGCAAAAACGAGACCTGGAGCTGACTGTGGCTCAGATCATGAACTCCTTATTGCCAAATTCAGACTTAAATGAAGAAAGTATGGAAAACCACTAGACCATTCAAGTATGACCTAAATTAAATCCCTTATGACTATACAGTGGAAGTTGGAAATAGATTTAAGGGACTTGATCTGATAGACAGAGTGCCTGATGAACTAGGGATGGAGATTAGTGACATTGCACAGGAGAGAGGGAGCAAGACCATTCCCCCAAAAAAAGAAATTCAAAAAGCAAAATGGCTGTCTGAGAAGGCTTTACAATTAGCTGTGAAAAGAAGAGAAGTGAAACGCAAAGGAGAAAAGGAGAGATAACCCACTGGAGTTCAGAGTTGCAAAGAATAGCAGGGGAGACAAAAAAGTCTTCTTAAGTGATCAGTGCAAATAAATAGAGGAAAATAATAGAATGGGAAAGACTAGAGATCCCTTCAAGAGAATAGAGATACCAAGGGAAGATTTCATGCAAAGATGGGCTCAATAAAGGACAGAAATGGTAAGGACCTAACTGAAGCAGAAGATATTAAGAAGAGTTGGCAAGAATACACAGAATTGTACAAAAAAGATCTTCATGACCCAGATAATCATGGTGGTGTGATCACTCATCTAGAGCCAGACATCCTGGAATGTGAAGTCAAGTAGGCTTTAGGAAGCATCACTACAAACAAAGTTAGTAGAAGTGATGGAATTCCAGTTGAGATATTTCAAATCCTAAAATATGATGCTATGAAAGTGCTGCACTCAATATACCAATAAATTTGGAAAACTCAGCAGTGGCCACGGGACTGGAAAAGGTCAGTTTTCATTCTAATCTCAAAGAAAGGCAATGCCAAAGAATGCTCAAACTACTGCACAATTGCACTCATTTCACATGCTAGCAAAGTGATGCTCAAAATTCTCCAAGCTAGGTTTCAGCAATACATGAACCATGAACTTCCAGATGTTCAAGCTGGATTTAGAAAAGGCAGAGGAACCAGAGATCAAATTGCCAACATCCGTTGGATCATTGAAAAAGCAAGAGAGTTCCAGAAAAACACCTATTTCCGTTTTATTGACTATGCCAAAGACTTTGACTGTGTGGATCACAATAAACTGTGGAAAATTCTGAAAGAGATGGGAATACCAGACCACCTGACCTGCCTCTTGAGAAATCTGTATTCAGGTCAGGAAGCAACAGTTAGAACTGGACATGGAACAACAGACTGGTTCCAAATAGGAAAAGGAGTACGTCAAGGCTGTATATTGTCACCCTGCTTATTTAACTTGTATGCAGAGTACATCAAGAGAAATGCTGGGCTGGATGAAGCACAAGGTGGAACCAAACTTGCGGGGAGAAATATCAATAACTTCAGATATGCAGATGACACCACCCTTATGGCAGAAAGTGAAGAGGAACTAAAGAATCTCTTGATGAAAGTGAAAGAGGAGAGTGAAAAAGTTGGCTTAAAGCTCAACATTCAGAAAACGAAGATCATGGCATCCGGTCCCATCACTTCATGGCAAATAGATGGGGAAACAGTGTCAGACTTTATTTTTGGGGGCTCCAAAATCACTGCAGATGGTGACTTCAGCCATGAAGTTAAAAGACGCTTACTCCTTGGAAGATAAATTATGACCAACCTAGACAGTATATTAAAAAGCAGAGACACTATTTTGCCAACAAAGGTCCGTCTAGTCAAGGCTATGGTTTTTCCAGTACTCATGTATGGATGTGAGAGTTGGATTATAAAGAAAGCTGAGTGTCAAAGAATCGATGCTTTTGAAGTGTGGTGTTAGAGAAGACTCTTGAGAGTCCCTTGGACTGCAAGGAAATCCAACCAGTCCATCTTAAAGCAGATCAGTCCTGGGTGTTCTTTGGAAGGACTGATGTTGAAGGTGAAACTCCAATACTTTGCCTACCTTATGAGAAGAGCTGACTCATTTGAAAAGGCCCTGATGCTGGGAAAGATTGAAAGCGGGAGGAAAAGGGGACGACGGAGGATGAGATCGTTGGATGGCATCACCGACTCAATGGACATGAGTTTGAGTAAACTCTGGGAGTTGGTGATGGACAGGGAGGCCTGGCATGCTGTGGTTCATGGGGTCGCAAAGAATCAAACACGACTGAGTGACTGAACTGAACTGATACTAGCACAATAATCCTTTTTTAATATCAATGATGAACCTGACCGAAAGAGAGGTTACATAACTTGCCTGAGTCCACATAGTCAAGTGTCAAAGCTAAGATTTAAACCCAATTTAAAACATGGACTGCATATAAACTTCTGGATAGATGTTGACTTAGGGTAGAGAGTGATGGGAATAGAATGGGCCAAAAATATAGGGAATTGTAACTTTACCAGTATCTATATATTCAGATAGTTCAGCTTTTCTATTAAAAAGACCTGGAAACAATTGCCAAATAACCTATTTAGTTGTAATCAATATACCTAAAATCCTGACTGAGATCTTAAAATATATACCTTTTGAAAATAAACAAGGTTTAACTAAATAGGTGGCTCCCAATCCAGGTTTATATCAGGAAATGTATAAGATGAACATGAAACAACTTAATGTACCTGATAGCAAAGATATTAAAGATTATTAAATCTAGTTTTGATTTTTTAAAAAATGACCTCTGGCCAAATGTGGGTAAAACCGAACTTCAATGAAAGTAATAATTGCAATTGCAGTTTGGGCTTCCCAGGTGGCAGTGGTAAAGAATCTACCTGCTAATGTGGTACATGAAAGATATGTGTCTGATCTCTGGGTCAGGAAGATCTCCTGGAGTATGAAATGGCAACCCACTACAGTATTCTTGCCTGGAAAATTCCATGGACAGAGAAGCCTGGCTACAGTCCAGAGAGTCACAAGGGGTCAGATGTGACCGAGCACACATACACAGAATAACTGAAGTAGACTGAATCACACTGGATGCACTTAGTCCTTGAGTTTACAAGGATGAGAAAACTTAACTGTGCATCAGTACAGAATGTTTGAGAACCAGCCTACTTTCTTGAAAGCTGGTAAAGGGAAACAAGACTTTTGTTTTGCCTTTCCTGTACCAGGTGCATCTTGTTGTAATCAAATAGTTGATAAAGGTAGGTTGTTTTTTAGAGAAGTTAATCAAATAACAAATGCAAAAAGCAATAGAATATCATCATTTTATCTTCCCATGTGTATTAGCCAAACCATGCAAGGTCAATAACTGCTAATATTACAAAAAGAGAGCTATTCAGATAATGAACGGAGAAGGCAATGGCAACCCATTCCAGTACTCTTGCCTGGAAAATCCCATGGATGGAGGAGCCTGGTAGGTTGCAGTCCATGGGGTTGTACAGAGTCAGACACGACTGAAGCGACTTAGCAGCAACAGCAGATAATACAAACTTCCTTGATTAAGTATAGATATCATCCCTAAGCAATCTTGCCAAAAATTTACAGTGAAATCAGATCAAGCCACTACCACCAATTAACAATTTACATAGTAGAGAGAAAGAAGTTGAATGATATTATAAGAACAAATACAGAAAAATACAACAAAATTCAGATAGATAATGAAAAGACTCTCTACCAAAGCCTAAGAAAAAAGAGAATTCTAGTCTAGTTTCCAGTCTGACTTGTAAGAAGCTAGAAGTCACCATACCTTCCTAACCAAAAGTAAAAAGCATAATAAACTGAAAAACCAAGTTTTCTTAGCTCCATAATAGAATGTCAGTCATAGGGCAAACTGCTGTCCTCAAAATTATAGATGCCAACAAAGGAATATCGAGAGTCACAACTTACCAGGAGCAGAAACCTCTGCAGGAATCAGGGAAATCAGAACTGTAACTGATGAACTGCTGGAGGCTTAGCATGGGCCCCTCTGAGAGATAAAAACCAGACAGGGACCCATTCACTAGAGGGACACCGCACTTTCATGAATTTTACCTCCAAGAGTTCCACCAGGTTCTCACAGTGAATATAGGAGAAAAATCAACTTGTGCTTCTGGCAGAAGAAAGGGAAAAGACTCCATTTTGAAAAATGCCTGCAACAGCATTCAATCCTTAACAAGGTCTGTTCACAGGAGAAACCACTTAACTGAAAGCTAAATAGCTGGGTTTTAGCTTAATTGACCTGAGGAGTGGTGGAGGAAATTTGCAACCCCAGCTGCCTCCAGGCATCCTATCTCATTGAAGGGGAAAGAGTTGGAAAATGAGAAGCCTCACTTAAATACTGAGACCTCCAAGTGCTATAAAATGCTTCCCCTGCCCCCACATCTCATCGCCACATTACCCTGCGAAGGCCTACTCACAGTATTTACCCAGTAGATGATTTCCATCAAAAATATTACAAAACATACTAAACAGAAAGAAAAAAAAACATTTTGAAGAAACAAAGCAAGCATCAAAACCAGATTCAGATATGGCAGACATGTTGGAATGAATAGACTTGGAATTTAAAACAACTATGCTTAAGTGTTAAGGGCTCAGTCTCACAGAAACAGTAGATTGGAGGTGCCAGAGGCTGGGTGGGTGGGAGAAAAGAGAATATGTTGAGCAAGAGAACAAACTTCTAGTAAGATGAATAGCTTCTAAGGATCTAATGTTGAGCATTGATGATTATAATTAACAATACTGTATTGTATTTTTGAAAGTTGCTAAAGAGTACATCTTAAATGTTTTCACCACCACTACCAAAAAATGGTAGTTATTTGAGATAATGGACATGTTAACTTATGGTAATCATTTCACAATATGTATATGTATCAAATCATCACATTATACACATTAAACTTACACGGTGTTATACATTAACTATATCTCAATAAATCTGCTAAGGCTCTAAGGATAATGTAGACAGCAATAACAGATAGAATATATAAGCAGAGAGATGGAAATTCTAGGAAAGAACTGAAAAGAAATGCTAAAGATAAAATACACTAACAGAAATAAAAAATGCCTTTGATGGGCTTGTTAGTAGATTGGACACAGCTGAGAAAAGAATCTCTGTGCTTGAGGATATCTTAATAAAAATCTGCAAAACTGAAAGAGATAAAAGATTAAAAAACAGAACAGGATTTCTAAAAAAAGAGTCTGTCTGCCTGCCAAGCAGGAAACACGGTTTCAATCCCTGAGCCGGAAAGATCCCCTAGAGAAGGCAATGGTAACCCACTCCAGTATTCTTGCCTGGGAAGTCCCGTAAACAGAGGAGCCTGGTGGGCAACAGTCCATGAGGTCACAAAAGAGTCAGACACATGAACCTAGAACCTATTATACAGAGTGAAGCAAGTCAGAAAGAGAAAGATAAATATCATATTCTAATGCATATATACGGAATGTAGAGAAATGGTACTAAAGAATTTATTTTCAGGGCAGCAATCTAGAAACAGACATAGGGAACAGGCTTATGGACATGGGGAGAGGGGAGGAGAGGGTGAGATGTATGGAGAGAGTAACATGGAAACATACATTACCATGTGGAAAATAGAATACCAATGGGAATTTGCTGTATGGCTCAGGAAACTCAAACAGGGGCTGTGTATCAACCAAGAGGAGTGGGATGGGGAGGGAAATGGGAGGGAAGTTCAAAAGGGAGAGGATTTATATATACCTATGGCTGATTCATGCTGAGGTTTGACAGAAAAAAGCAAAATTCTGTAAAGCAATTATCCTTCAATTAAAAAATAAATTAATTAAAAGAAAAAGGAGTCAGACACGGCTTAGAAACTAAACAACAGCGTGACAACTACAAAAGGTGTAACATGCATGTAATAGGAACTGCAAAAGGAAAACAACGAGAGAAATGAGCAGAACTATTTTCAAAAATGATCTACTAGTCTACATTTTTCCTCCCCCTGAGAATGTCCCTAAATTGTCAGATACCAAATTGTCAGGCCCACTAAGCTCAGAAAACACAAAACTGTATAAATGACCAACTGCCAACATTCCCCCCAAATTTCCACAAAACAAAATAGACAAACAGAAAACCTAATGTAGGCATATCGTTTTCCAACTACGGAAAACCAAACATAAAGGAAAATCCTGAAAAAATCCAGAGGAAAATAATTTAAAGAGCAACAAAAATAAGAATTATATCTAACTTCTCAGGGACCATGTAAGCAAGAGCTGCTGCTGCTGCGAAGTCGGGTCAGTGGTGGCTGACTCTGTGCGACCCCATAGACAGCAGCCCACCAGGCTCTCCTATCCCTGGGATTCTGCAGGCAAGAACACTGGAGTGGGTTTCCATTTCGTTCTCCAATGCGTGAAAGTGAAAAGTGAAAGTGAAGTCACTCCGTGTGTCTGACTCTTAGTGACCCCATAGACTGCAGCCTACCATGCTCCTCCATCATGGGGTTTTCCAGGCAAAAGTGGGTTGCCATTGCCTTCTTCGCTATGATTGAATAAGATGCTACAAAGTGAGTATTATGTAACATTGAGCAAAAGATTCATAATAGTCTGATGTTAAAAAATAATGAAACAAAAATAATTTTTAAAGATTATCTTTGAAGAGATGTTTGGGTTTAGAGTTTTCTTTATATAGATTTTTAGTAAGCAACATTTTCACATGTGTTCGTGATCAGTCATGTCTGACACTTTGCAACCCTATGGACTGTAGCCCACCAGGCTCCTCTGTCCATGGAATTTTCCTGGCAAGAATTCTGGAGTGGGTTACCATTTCCTCCTCCAGGGGATCTACCCAACCCAGGGATCAAACCCGCATCTCTTGCATTGGCAGGCAGATCCTTTACCACTGAACCACCTGGGAAGCCCTAATATTTCCAAAGAGTTACTTTAATAAAGTCAGTTGCTGCAGTCCACACATTTCCTCCTCTGAGATAATTTAATTGGTAAATTATTTCTTTATTGTTAATATATCTTTTAATTAGACATGAAAAAGAAAAGAAGCACATGTTCATGTCATACCAATGAGACTACAGTTAAGCAGAACTTCATTTCTTGGCTGTCAGGGTAGAAGAGGTAGGGTAGGTGGTGGCAGATGAACACAACAGAGGAGATAAACTTGCTGCTTGATTTTTTTTTTTTTTAGAAAGATAAATAAAAGCATGCTGAGAAAGAGCTACAGTGAGAGAGTGGAAGAGGGCTTTGGTTGTTATTAAAAAAAAAGAAAACTGTGTTAAAATTGGATAAAGACAAGAATTGCAGAAAGATGATGTTAAAAAGTGAGGATAATTCAAAGAATATTGAGAAGACTATACTGAATATCCAGAGATGACCATCCTGTTAGGTCTCTTGTTTGGCCCCTGTCTATTTCATCTTTGAGAAGGGCCAACAGTTTCAAACTAAATTGCTGTTATTACAAGGGTGAATGCTGGTTTCAGGCAAAAAAATACCTTGACTTAGATCAGGTAGAGAGAGACTTTTCCTCTGCTAGGCAGGCCTACGCCCATGCACAGCAGGAAGAAGTTACAGAAGAAAGAGACCTCCACCCCAATTCCCAAGAAGTATCTTGAGTATGAAGTCTCTCAGAGGGGAGTTGTTAGGGGAAGCACACAGATTGAAACCGCCCACCCTGGCCAGGCACCATAGTAACCATTTGCATGAGTTGTTTTATGACAGGAGATCCTGATAAGGAATATGGAACTAATAAGCCACCACCAACCGGAAAAGTTCGGGAAAGGTCGAAAAGAGACACTGCATGTCTGTCCACTTCCCAGAATCCCTCTCACTAGCATCCATCTTGGCTGAGAGATGTGTGCACCACCAGGAAAGACTCTGAATTAGAATGATTGGCCAAAGACAACCCGGAAACTAATCCCATCACCGTAAAACCGGAGACTGGGAGCCACGCAGCAGAGCTGTTCTCCTGGGTTCTCTTACCATACTACTCTCCACCCGGGTGCCTTTTCCCAATAAAATCTCTTGTTTTGTCAGCAGATGTGTCTCCTCGGACCATTCATTTCCCAGTGTTAGACAAGAGCCTAGTTTTGGGCCCTGGAAGGGCTCCCCCGAAGGCAATGGCAACCCACTCCAGTACTCTTGCCTGGAAAATCCCATGGACAGAGGAGCCTGGTAGGCTGAAGTCCATGGGGTCGCAAAGAGTCAGACACGACTGAGCAACTTCACTTTCACTTTTCCTTTCACGCATTGGAGAAGGAAATGGCAACCCACTCCAGTATTCTTGCCTGGAGAATCCCAGGGACAGAGGAGCCTGGTGGGCTGCCGTCTATGGGGTTGCACAGAGTCGAACACGACTGAAGCAACTTAGCAGCAGCATACTGAATATAAATATTTGAAAACATAATCACTTCAACCGAGTTCAGATCTGTTTTCCAGCTCATTTCTAAGATGTTGCTTTGAACAACTTGGGATAGAAGAGGTTGATGAAAATATACATACAGATACTAACACTGCACAGAGGAATGAGTTCTCAGCATCTGGACATTTATAATTGATTGATTGGAGGGGAGTGATTTGAGAGGTAGTGGAGTTTCCAGAATAGTTCTAATTTTGCATATTTTGTTTTCCTGATAAATTATTTAACCAATTTGACCAACGTCTTAATAAGGTTTTGTCAGAAATAAATAAGATCATAATAGCTATAAATTACTATAAGAGTTGAGAGAGAAAAAAATAAAAGAGGACAATTGAAACAGAGGTAAATATTGTTAAGGATTCATTGTTAAGGTATATACATATACCATTTGCCTATTACAATCATCACTTTGAAATGTTTGGTAAAGTTGATGTTGACAAGTTGTAAGGACTTAAGAAAGCATATGCAGGTGGTTCAGTTGGGTAAATTGTTTGATTACCTTTAATAAAATTGGGTGACTTCCCACTAATTTACTGAATGTCATCCTAACAGGATATTTGCAATAAAAATATTGACATAATAATTTAAACTGTCGATTGTATCTACTATATTTTATAACTCTATATATATGATGAGAGAACTGGTTGGAAATATCTGATTGGTTCAGTTTTCTTTTGCTCAGCAAGACTAGAATTTAATGGGGAAAAAAGCTTGAATAACACATGTGGTGAGGGCCTATTTTCCATACCAAAAGAACCTAACAGACACAATATGTGGTTACAATATATTACAAAGCACATAAAAATCAGCCAGTTGATCATAAAACCATCTTAATAAAGAACTGATAATCCAATTAGACTGCTTCCATTAGATTTTGCCATAAATATTTTCTTGATACAAGTCACTGAGTAGTCATTAATATTTTAGATTATGAAGCCTCCCAATACTTTAATCATAGCTATGGGCTCTCTCCTCAGGAAAAATACACGTGTCTATGAAACATTCACACATGTTTTTGAGACTATTCCTGGACCTCAAGGATTCTTGGATATTACCTTTTTGTGCTCATTTTAAAAAAAAAAACTAAATTTCACCATTAATTCTCTCTTCCTAGTCTTACTCCTCTTCCCTCCTCTTCCCAACAACAGACATTACTTTTTAAATAAAATTCTAGAGCAGTAAATAAATGTGTTCAGACATCTAAAAGATCTTAATGTCTAAGAATACTCAAATAATGACATAGATCTGAGCTCTTCCTTAAGTATCATTAACTTTAATTTGTTTCTGATTCATTTCAGATTCATTCTTCAGAAGTCCTACACGTGTATAAATTCTGTGGAGTCTAATCCATGATTAACATCTGGTAGTATGACCCTTGATGTCAAACATCTTGAATATGTATCCAAACTCTCAGATACAAAATAAGCTAGCACGCTTACTGTTTATTGTAATATGTATTTGATATTTTGGAACATGAAAGGCCAAGAACTGTTACAAGATTTAGTTAATCTATTTTAAAACTTTTATTGAGATATAACTGATGAAATAACTGCTTATATTTAAGTGTACAATTTTTCTCATGGATATACACCCATTAAACCACAACTGAGATCAAGAAAATAAACAAAGAATCCACCTACAGTGCAGGAGACGCAGGCAACACGGGTTCACTACCTGGGTTGGAAAGATTCCCTGGAGAGGGAAATGGCAACCCATTCCCAGTATTTTTGCCTGGAAAATCCTGGTGGGCTGCAGTCCATGGGGTCACAAAACGCTGGACACGACTGAGCACACACATGGAGCAACGGAGCTAAGTGTTCTCATGCCCCTTTGTAATATCTCTCTCTAGACACTTTCCACTCCTCTTGCTCCCCACCATTTTTAGGCAATCACTAATTTGGTTTCTATCATAACAAAATAGTTGGTAATTTCTAGAATTTTTAGCAAATGAAATCATAGTGCATGTAGTCTTTTTTGGTTTGGCTTTTGTCAGTCAGCATAATTATTTTAGGATTCATTCATGTTTTTATGTGTATCAGTAGTCTATTTCTTTTTTTTACTATTGTATTATTAGTATTATATTGCATGGATATGCCACAATGAATTTATCTATTCACCACAAGTCAAAGAATGTAAGGTGCCTCTAGAATATGAAAAGGAAGGGACCATGGATTCTTCCCTGGAGCCTCCAGAAGAAACAGCCCTCCAACTATTTTAATCTTCTGACCTCCAGAAAATAAGCAGAATATATTGTGTTATTTTAACCACTAAGTTTGTGGCATTTGCTATTGTAGCAACAAAAAATTAATACAATGTCTTTTATCAGGTTGAAAATGTTCCTTTATGTTTCTAGTTTGCTGACAGCTTTTATAAAAATTGGACTGATACTGTCAAATGATTTATCTGAATCTATTGAGATGATGATATGGTTTTCATTTTTTATTTTCTGTTGATATTGTGAAGTGTGCTGGTTAATTTCTAATGTTAATCTAAATGCATTAGAAGATTAACCCCATTTGGTCATGGTATGTTGTCCTTTTTATTTATTTTATAATTTGATAAAATTTTAATAACATGAAGATAGTGGCTTGTTTTCTTCTAAATAATTTTTAATTGAATTATAGTTGATTTACAGTGTTTCATGTATACAGCAAAGTGATGCACTAAAATATATACATATTTTTTCTTTTTCAGATTCTTTTCCATTATAGGTTATTATACAATATTGAATACAGTTCCCTGTGCTATACATTATGTCCTTGTTGTTTATCTGTTTTATATATAGTGAATTTTATTTGCTAATTCCTAATTTATTCCTCCCTCTATCTTTCCCCTTTTGTAACCATAAATTTGTTTGTGTCTTTGAGTTTCTGCTTTGTAAATAAGTTCCTTTATTTCATTTTTTTTATGGAGCACTTTATATAGAATCAGAATTACTTTTTCCTAAATAACAGATAGATTTCAGGAGTCAGACTATCTGGGCCTAGAGTTTTCCATGTGGGAAGTAGGTAAAGTTCAGTTCTTTTAATAGATATATTGTTATTCATATTAAATATCACTTTTTGAGTGAGCCTTGACAGCTTATGCCTTTCAAGGAATCTGTCCACTTTAACTTAATCAAATTTGACAAGAAGTTTGTTCATAATATTTCTTTAGTATCCTTTTTACATCATGGAATTTCTAGTGATGTCATTTCCCTCATTCTTGGTATTCTTAATTTCTTTTTGTAACTCACAAGTTATTTAAAATTATGTTGTTTGGATTACAAATATTGGGGGATTTTTTCATATTTCATCTTTCTGTAATTGATGTCATCTTTCTGTAATTGATGTCAAAGATTAATCTCATCATGGTCAGAGAACATGCTTTTATGATATGAGTCATTTTAAATTATGGAGAATTTTCATGGTTCAGAATAGACTTCATCTTCCATTTACTTTAAAAGAATACATATTATACTTTCATTGGCTGTAATCAACAAAAGCATACATTCTATACATGTCAATTAGGTCAAGTTGCTTTATTTAATCCATTATGAAGAAGGAAGTATTGAAATTACAAATTTATTGTATCTCAGGCCTGGAGACCAGAAGTTTTAAGTCAAGGTGTAAACAAGGCCTTGTTCCCTCCTATCGTGCTAGAGAAGGAACCAGCTGTTGCATGCCTCTGTCCTAGTTCCAGGTAGCCTCTGACCTTCTTAGGCTTAGAGATATTATACATCACTTTAATCCCCCATGTATGTTCAAGTTTTCTTTTCTCTGAGCGTGTCTTTTCCTTTCTTTACAAATTTCCTTTCTAAAGGACACCAATCATATCTGGTTAGAGCCCACCCTAATGACTTTGTTTTAACTTGATCACCTCTGTAACCATCCTTTCTTCAAAAGAGATCATATTCTGAAGCCCTGGAGAGTAGGACTTCAACATAACCTTTTTGCAGGTCACATAATTCAACTCATAACAGGGATCTTGCTTTTTTGAAATTCAGTCTGACAACCAGTGCCTTTCAGTCAGTTCAGTTCAGTTCAGTCACTCAGTTGTGTCCGACTCTTTGCGACCCTGTAAACTGCAGCACGCCAGGCCTCCCTGTCCATCAACAACTCCTGGAGTCTGCTTAAACTCATGTCCATTGAGTCAGTGATGCCATCCAACCATCTCATCCTCTGTCATCCCCTTCTCCTCCTGCCAACAATCTTCCCCAGCATCAGGGTCTTTTCAAATGAGTCAGCTCTTTGCATCAGGTGGCCTAAGTATTGGAGTTTCAGCTTCAACATCAGTCCTTCCAGTAAACACCCAGGACTGATCTCCTTTAGGATGGACTGGTTGGATCTCCTTGCAGTCCAAGGGACTCTCAAGAGTCTTCTCCACCACCACAGTTCAAAAGCATCAATTCTTCAGCGCTCAGCCTTCTTCACAGTCCAACTTTCACATCCATACATGACCACGGGAAAAATCAGAGCCTTGACTAGATGGACCTTAGTCGGCAAAGTAATGTCTCTGCTTTTGAATATGCTATCGAGGTTGGTCATAACTTTTCTTCTAAGGAATAAGAGTCTTTTAATTTCATGGCTGCAGTCACCATCTGCAGTGATTTTGGAGCCCCCCAAAATAAAGTTTGACACTGTTTCCACTGTTTCTCCATTTAATTCCCATGGAGTGATGGGACCGGATGCCATGATCTTCGTTTTCTGAATGTTGAGCTTTAAGCCAACTTTTTCACTCTCCACTTTCATTTTCATCAAGAAGCTTTTTAGTTCCTCTTCCCTTTCTGCCATAAGGGTGGTATCATCTGCATATCTGAGGTTATTGATATTTCTCCCGGCAAGTTTGGTTCCACCTTGTGCTTCATCCAGCCCAGCGTTTCTCATGATGTACTCTGCATAGAAGTTAAATTAGCAGGGTGACAATATACAGCCTTGACGCACTCCTTTTCCTATTTAGAACCAGTCTGTTGTTCCATGTCCAGTTCTAACTGTTGCTTCCTGACCTGCATACAGATTTCTCAAGAGGCAGGTCAGGTGGTCTGGTATTCCCATGTCTTTCAGAATTTTCCACAGTTTATGGTGATCCACACAGTCAAAGGCTTTGGCATAGTCAATAAAACAGAAATAGATGTTTTTCTGGAACTCTCTTGCTTTTTCGATGATCCAGTAGATGTTGGCAATTTAATCTCTGGTTCCTCTGCCTTTTCTAAAACCAGCTTGAACATGTGGAAGTTCACAATTCACATATTGTTGTAGCTTGGCTTTGAGAATTTTGAGCATTACTTTAAGAGTGTGTGAGAAGAGTACGATTGTGTGGTAGTTTGAGCATTCTTTGGCATTGCCTTTCTTTGGGATTGGAATGAAAACTAACCTTTTCCAGTCCTGTGGACACTGCTGAGTTTTCCAAATTTGCTGGCATACTGAGTGCAGCACTTTCACAGCATCATCTTTCAGGATTTGAAAGAGCTCAACTGGAATTCCATCACCTCCACTAGCTTTGTTCGTAGTGATGTTTTCTAAGGCCCACTTGACTTCACATTCCAGGATGTCTGGCTCTAGGTGAATGATCACACCATCGTGATTATCTTGGTCATGAAGATCTTTTTTGTACAGTTCTTCCATGTATTCTTGCCATCTCTTCTTAATACCTTCTGCTTCTTTTAGGTCCATACCATTTCTGTCCTTTATTGAGCCCATCTTTGCATGAAATCTTCCCTTGGTATTTCTTTCTTTCTTTTTTTTTTAAGAGATTTCTAGTCTTTCCCGTTCTGTTGTTTTCCTCTATTTCTTTGCATTGATCACTGAGGAAGGCTTTCTTATCTCTTCTTGCTATTCTTTGGAACTCTGCATTCAGATGCTTGTATCTTTCCTTTTCTCCTTTGCTTTTCACCTCTCTTCTTTTCACTGCTATTTGTAAGGCCTCCCCCAGACAGCCATTTTGTCTTTTTGCATTTCTTTTCCATGGGGATGGTCTTGATCCCTGTCTCCTGTACAATGTCATGAACCTCATTCCATAGTTCATCAGGCACTCTATCTATCAGATGTAGGCTCTTAAATCTATTTCTCACTTCCACTGTATAATCATAAGGGATTTGATTCAGGTCATACCTGAGTGGTCTAGTGGTTTTCTGTACTTTCTTCAATCTGAGTCTGAATTTGGTAATAAGGAGTTCATGATCTGAGCCACAGTCAGCTCCTGGTCTTGTTTTTGCTGACTATATAGAGCTTTTCCGTCTTTGGCTGCAAAGAATATATAATCAATCTGATTTCGTTGTTGACCATCTGGTGATGTCCATGTGTAGAGTCTTCTCTTGTGTTGTTGGAAGAGGGTGTTTGCTATGACCAGTGTGTTCTCTTGGCAAAACTCTATTAGTCTTTGCCCTGCTTCATTCTGTACTCCAAGGCCAAATATGCCTGTTACTCCAGGGGTTTCTTGAGTTCCTACTTTTGCATTCCAGTCCCCTATAATGAAAAGGACATCTTTTTTGGGTGTTAGTTCTAAAAAGTCTTATAGGTCTTCATAGAACCGTTCAACTTCAGCTTCTTCAGCGTTACTGGTGGGGCATAGACTTGGATTACTGTGATATTGAATGGTTTGCCTTGGAAATGAACAGAGATCATTCTGTCATTTTTGAGATTGCATCCAAGTACTGCATTTCAGACTCTTTTGTTGACCATGATGGCTACTCCATTTCTTCTAAGGGACTCCTGCCCACAGTAGTAGATATAATGGTCATCTGAGTTAAATTCACCCGTTCCATTCCATTTTAGTTCGCTGATTCCTAGAATGTCAACGTTCCATGTAACAAGTCCTTCTTGTCATGTTAGTGGTAAGAAATAGCAGAAAAGCTTAATCTATAACTCAATTTTACCAAACTTTGGCAGACCTGATGCTCTAATCATAAGTACTATGAAAAATGGTAGCCAGATGGGAATAATGATCAAAAGCAGAAAATATATAATTTGTCATAGGGTCAGTACCTGATAACTTCTGAGACTCATGCATATCTTTATGTCTATGATTAAGTCTGAGATGAAGATAGATTTATAATTGAATGAAAGAGATTAAAATTCTAAATGATATTGTCTTTTCCCTGCACTGAATTCTCTGAAAGTAGATTTTCTCTATGCTTTGTAAAAGAAGCAAAGGAAAACCAAACTATAAGCTATCACTGAAAAACAGGGAAATTCTTTCCACTAAGTATCTGGAAAGAAGATTGGAAATATTTGATAAGAAATTTGCCTCTCTCCATGTTCCAGTTGGTGAAATTTTATTGAGACTTTGAAGTTCTTAGTAATAGTGGCCAGTGGTTCCTGTTACTGTGTTAAAATTTTAGTTCATTATTTCCCTTCTGGACTTTTTATAAAGTTTTAACTAAAGAATCGGTAGGCATTGTTGGAAAAGACACATACTCCTTGCAAAGAAGTTCTTTGATCAACAATAATGTCAATGAGAATATTAGTCTTCCCTTTCTAAATTCAGTACTATTACAGTCCCCTAAAAGTAATACAAATAAAATACAATGCTTGGGTTTGTACAATGAAGCTGTTATGTTTGAATTCTGAGAGTGATCAGAGTGCTATTAAGCGAAAACTTAACCTAATGAATCAATGGCCTCTATCCCAAGGGTAAAATCTTCCCTGACAGAAAAAGAGAAATGTAGTCCCATTCTTTTTTAAAAATGTTTCCTGCATCAGCTTTGACGTTAACGCATTAATAAATTTTAGTGCCAGCCATCTGTTAGTTCTCAGTTAATTAGTTATTATTCATTTGTTGGACTGATACTCAGTTTCTTTGATTTTTTTTTTGCATTACTACCAAAATCAGCATTTCTATTTTATGTAACTGAATCCTAAAATTGAGAAGATTATTCTTTGATCAAGTATATATTTTAATGCTATATGTTATAAGTTAGAAATGAGGGTCTCAAATTCAAGGATTGAGGGATCTCTGCTCAATTTCTCAATTTCATCTAATATAAGAAAAGTCTCTAATCTCTATTTTTTCACAGCTATCCTAATAAATTGCCTTTAAAATTTTAGAAATAATAAATATCTCACAAGAATCTATTTCCACTTCTTTTGTTGCTGTTGAAGCACACTTGTTATCTGTTTTGTTCATGCACTTTTTCAGTCATACTTATTCATTAAATGTGCATTTAGCAAATACCTACTATGTAGTTTGTCTTTTGCATACAAGAGAAAACTGATAAAAACTCATGGTCTCTATTCTCTAACACTCTTTATTTTTTGGGGGGGATGGATATTTAAATTGTTAATTATGGTTATGTAGTAAGTATTCTCATAAAGGCATATTTTATGAACTAAGTGAAATGAACTATGTGAACAAAGTTTAGACTTATGTTCAGTGAAAAGCAAATCTTAGAAGATTACTTAAACTATGACAATATTTCTGAAAAGCTCAGAAACAAGCACAACCAAATATTTAGGGATGCTTCTGAACACAATGAAATAATGAGGTTGAGAATGGTGATGAAAGATTTAGGGTAGGATAATGGCTAAAAGAGGAAGAGATCACTGAGGGACACCAGTTAGAGCTAACACTATTGGTATTGTGACTTAAATTTGGTGGTAAAATGTGTTAATTTTTTATTATAATTCATAGCATGGTATGTGCTTTTTAGGTATGTACGATATTGTTGAATTGTTTTATCTTTTACTGAAGAAAATTTCTATCATATTCAAATGTAGAGAGACTAGTACAATATACCGCATGTTCCTGTCACCCAGTATCAGTACAGGTTGATTTATGGACAGTTTCATTTAATTCAATGCCCCCTCACATTATTCCCCTGATGCTCAGTTGTATCTGACTCTTTGCAACCCCATGGACTGTAGCCCACCAGGCTCCTCTGTTTATGAGATTTTCCAGGCAAAAATATTGGAGTGGGTTGCCATTTCCTCCTCCAGGGATTTCCCTTAATAATTTTGAAGCAATCTCAGGTACCTTATGATTTACTCTATTTAATATTTTGGTATTTATGTCTAAAAAAGTTTATTTAAAAAAACTTCACAATTCCATTGTCACACTTTACACAACTAAACCTAAGTTCTCATAATTATTGAATAGCCAGTATATAAATTCAAATTTCCCTGTTATGCCATTATTTTTAAAGGGGTGTGTGAATATATACATATATGCATATATAGGTTTTCTAGGTGGCACTATCAGTAAAGAACCTGCTTGCCATTACAGGAGACATAAGAGATGCAGGTTTGATCCTCGGATTGGGAAGATCCCCTGCAGGAGGGGCAACCTACTCCAGTATTCTTACCTGGAGAATTCCATGGACAGATTAGCTTGGCTGGCTACACTCCATAGGGTTGTAAAGAGTCAGACATGACTGAAGCAATTTAGCACCCATGCACACACACACACACACACACACACACACACACCTATATGTGTGTGTGTATATATATATATTTTTTAAAAATTAGGATCCATACAAAGAACAACTACATATTTAATCTATAGATTCCCTTTCATATTTTTTCCTTTTTTTCCTTCATTTTAAAAATATACTTTTTTAAACAGAAGTTTTAGGTTCACAGCAATATTGAGCAGAAGGTACAGAGACTTCTCACATACTTTCTGCCCCAGTACATGCATTATCCCCCACCAGACAATCCTCCACCAGAGTGGTACATTTATAACTGTGAACATTAATCCCATTGTAATCACTCAATTCATAATTTATATTATATACAGTTTATGGTTTGGCCAAATGTATAATGATATGTATCCACCATTATGGCATCATACTGCTCTAAAAGCTTATGCATATTTAGAGCATATTTTCACTGCTCTAAAAATCTATGACCCACCTCTTCATGTCTCTTCCTCCCATAACTCCTGACAAGCATAATCTTTTTACTGTCTCCATAGTTCCGTTTTCCAGAATGTCACATAATCGGGAATCATACAGCATGTGGCCTTTTCAGATTGGCTTCTTTCACTTAATAATATGTATTTAAGATTCCTCCACGTCTTCTCCTGGCTTGATAAATCTTTTCTATTTAGTGCTGATAATATTCCACTGTCTGAAGGTACCACAATTTATTATTTATTCACCTACTGAAGGACATCTTCATTTCTTCCAAGCTTTGGCTGTTATGAACAAAGCTGATATATTACATCTATGTACAGGTTTTTATGTGGACTTGAATTTTCAGTCAAAGTAAATACGGAAGAGTGTAATTGCCTGGTCAATTACACTGTGAAGTTGTATATTTGAAAATATATTTGGATTAGTTATAATGTATATTGCAAACTGGAGGACAACTACTGAAAAAAGTTTTTAAAAAAGTATAACCAGAACTGAAAGAGACACATGTACCCCAGTGTTCACTGCAGCAGTGTTTACAATAGTTAGGACACGGAAGCAACCTAGATGTCCATCGGAAGATGAATGGATAAGAAAACTGTGGTACATATACACAATGGAATATTACTCAGCTATTAAAAAGAACACATTTAAATTAGTTCTAATGAGGTGGATTAAACTGGAGCCTATTATGCAGAGTGAAGTAAGTCAGAAAGAAAAGCACCAATGCAGCATATTAATGCATATATATGGAATTTAGAAAGATGGTAACGATGACCCTATACATGAGACAGCAAAAGAGACACAGATATAAAGAACGGACTTTTGGACTCTGTGGGAGAAGGCAAGGGTGGGATGATTTGGGAGAATGGCATTGAAACAGGTATATTACCATATGTGAAATAGATCACCAGCCCAAGTTTGGTGCATAAAACAGGGCACTCAAAGCTGGTGCACTGGGACAACCCAGAGGGATGGATGGGGAGGGAGTTGGGAGGGGGTTCAGGATGGGGGACACATTTATACCCATGGCTGATTCATGTCATCGTATGGCAAAATCTGCCACAATATTGTAAAGTAATTAGCCTCCAGTTAAAATAAATAAATTAATTTTTTTGAAGTATAACTGATATGCTCACAGAGACTGTGAGCACATCTGATCATTCTAATTCCTCCTTATATTTCTTTTATAATTCTTATCATTCATTTCACGCACACACACACACACACACACACACATATGGCCTGTGTATATATATAATGTACATATATATAAATAGCATATATGCATATACAATACATGTAAATTATATAGTATATCATGGCATCCAGTCCCGTCATTTCATGACAGATGGGGAAACAATGGAAAGTGACAAACCTTATTTTCTTGGGCTCCAAAATCACTGCAGCTGGTGACTACACCCATTATATTAAAAGATGATTATTCCTTGGAAGAAAAGCTATGACCAACCTAGACAGCATATTGAAAAGCCAAGACATTACTTTGCCAACAAAGATCTGTTTAGTCAAAGCCATGGTTTTTCCAGCAACCATGTACGGATGTGAGAGTTGAACTATAAAGAAAGCTGAGTGCTGAAGAATTGATGCTTTTGAACTGTGGTATTGGAGAAGACTCTTGAGAGCCCCTTGGACTGCAAGGATATTAAACCAATCAATCCTAAAGGAAATCAGTCCTGAATATTCATTGGAAGGACTGATGCTGAAGCTGATACTCCTATACTTTGGCCACCTGATGCAAAGAGCTAACTCATTGGAAAAGACTCTGATGCTAGGAAAGATTGAAGGCAAGAGGAAAGGGGATGACAGAGGATGAAATAGTTGGATGGCATCACTGACTCGATGGATGTGAGTTTGAGCAGGCTCCAGGAGCTGGTGATGGACAGGGAAGCCTGGTGTGCTGCAGTCCACAGGGTCTCAAAGAGCTGGACATGACTGAGCAACTGAACTGAACTAATACACTATATATATATATAATATACTTGGGAAACCTGTATGCAGGTCAGGAAGCAACAGTTAGAACTGGACATGGAACAACAGACTGGTTCAAAATAGGAAAAGGAGTACATCAGGGCTGTATATTGTCACCCTACTTATTTAACTTCTATGCAGAGTACATCATGAGAAACGCTGGGCTGGAAGAAGCACAAGCTGGAATCAAGATTGCTGGGAGAAATATCAATAACCTCAGATATGCAGATGACACCACCCTTATGGTAGAAAGTGAAGAGGAACTAAAAAGCCTCTTGATGAAAGTGAAAGAGGAGAGTCAAAAAATTGGCTTAAAGCTCAACATTCAGAAAACTAAGATCATGGCATCTGGTCCTATCATTTCATGGGAAATAGATGGGGAAACAGTGGAAACAGTGTCAGACTTTATTTTGTGGGGCTCCAAAATCACTGCAGATGGTGATTGCAGCCATGAAATTAAAAGATGCTTACTCCTTAGAAGGAAAGTTATGACCAACCTAGATAGCATATTGAAAAGCAGAGACATTACTTTTCCAACAAAGATCCATCTAGTCAAGGCTATGGTTTTTCCAGTGATCATGTATGGATGTGAGAGTTGGACTGTGAAGAAAGCCGAGTGCTGAAGAATTGATGCTTTTGTAGTGTGGTGTTAGAGAAGACTCTTGAGAGTCCCTTGGACTGCAAGGAGATCCAACCAGTCCATTCTAAAGATCAGCCCTGGGATTTCTTTGGAAGGACTTATGCTAAAGCTGAAACTCCAATATTTTGGCCACCTCATGTGAAGAGTTGACTCATTGGAAAAGACTCTGCTGCTGGGAGGGTTTGGGGGCAGGAGGAGAAGGGGACGATAGAGCATGAGATGGCTGGATGGCATCACTGACTCGATGGACGTGAGTTTGAGCGAACTCCGGGAGTTGGTGATGAACAGGGAGGCCTGTCATGCTGCAATTCATAGAGTCGCAAAGAGTAGGGCAAGACTGAGCAACTGAACTGAACTGATATATATATATAAAAAT
Source organism: Ovis canadensis (assembly GCF_042477335.2). Lineage (NCBI taxonomy): Eukaryota > Metazoa > Chordata > Mammalia > Artiodactyla > Bovidae > Ovis > Ovis canadensis. Next base: position 130,301,547 of record NC_091247.1, on the reverse strand, counting down.
ATGTGTAGATATATCTCTACACATATATGCTGAATACATTATTGCTATTATTATTTTGAACAATAAACTGTTAGCTGAATTGAAAATAATGAAAACAAAACTTTTTATTTTACCTTCTTTTGTTCACTTGTTCTCTGATGCCCTTTCCTTCTTCATGGAGATACAGGTTACTTCCCGGAGCATTTTTCCTCAGTCTAAAGAATATCTTTTAACATTTCTTGCAATATAGATCTCTGACAACAAATTCCCCCAATATTTGCTTGTCTCAGAAAGTATTTCTTATTTACTTTGGAAGAATAATTTCACATAGTTCAGAATTCTAGGTTGGTATTTTTCCTGATACTTTATTTCACTCCACTCTCTTGCTTACCGGAGAAGGCAATGGCAACCCACTCCAGTACTCTGCCTGGAAAGTTCCATGGATGGAGGAGCCTGGTAGGCTGCAGTCCATGAGGTCACCATGAGTCAGGCATGACTGAATGACTTCACTTTCACTTTTCACTTTCATGCATTGGAGAAGGAAATGGCAACCCACTCCAGTGTTCTTGCCTGGAGAATCCCAGGGATGGAGGAGCCTGGTGGGCTGCCATCTATGGGATCGCACAGTCGGACAGGACTGAAGTGACTTAGCAGCAGCAGCAGCAGCATTCAATCATAGAAATTTACCCATGATACATTCCACTGGTTTTTCACTGGATGCTTTCTTTTGTGGGTCATCTAAATATGAGTGGATGGTGACCTGAGGACATTGATATAGTTCACAAAGACATAACGATTGTGCCTTGCATTTATTTGTATGATGCTATATGTATTCAAGGAAAAATATGACATGATTTCATATTTCTTTTTAGGGTCAATAAAGGATGGGGAACCCCTGCGGGTCTGCAGACAGACTTGTGAAGAAATGAGCAAGAGGTATAAAGGATGTGGCCTTACTGTATTTCTTGTCTATCACAAAATCTAGGAAAGACTGAGTCTTTCTGTATCTAAGAAACAGTCCTGGGTTTAGAAATACAAAAGCCATAGTGAGATTACAATTTTTTTTTTAAATCTAGCCAGCTTAGATTCCCTCCCATGAAGTTAAATAGATTCCTCTTTCTTACAAATATGTTACAAACAATGAAAGCCCAGCTAATAATCCAAATATTTTCAATGCTGCCTCCAGCACCATCACTTTGTAAATCAAGGACTTTTCTGAGCATCTTTTATTAGATTCTGTTTCTGGAAATTATAACTTGACCCTTTCATCCACTATCTAGCCCAAACTATAGGATGAGTGCATTTCAAACTACTTTATCTCTACAGTTGCTGATTCCCCTTGCCGTCAATGTTTCCATCTGGACAATCACCTTTCTAAACCGATACAAAAGAAGCAAATTCTGCTGAAAGTTCACAGCAGCATCATTACAGATTCACATCCAATTCTTGGCACCAAGGCAAATTCACAACCATATGTGAACTATACTCATGATACTTGTTTCTGAAATATCAGGATTGAAGAAGTATCAGTACTGTATTCCAAGTGTAGTTTCTTCTGATTATTTATTCTCTCCAGGATTCTCATGTTTATACTTCTCTCCACTTACTTCTCTATCTCAATCTTCCAAAAAAGCAACAACAACAAAAACTGGTCCTTCTCTCCAACATCTGTCACTCCACAATGGGATAAAATCTCCCTAACTTCTAGAGAAACCTCCAACTTGTCACAGCCATGTTAAATACTTATCTGAGATTCTTACTTCCAGCAATGGCATGATCTGCTTCTAAAAGTAATAGTAATTTGGCTCTCCTTAGATTTTCCTAATTACTGAGATTTTTAAGGCACATGGTTCAGTGTCTTTCTTTCAAATTCAGCTTTGCAGTTATCCTAGATAATTTCAGCATTTCTAGGGAAAATATATCCAGGGTATAGTAATTTCATATTTGTTGCCTTCAAACCTAGTGACTTGTATGTGTATTTCACATCAGGAGCACAACTAAATGACCTTGGATTTCAGACATCATTTGGAACTACCCTACCTACAGATTTTTAGTCCTCAGTATTCCATTCTCAGCCAAAGACTCCTATGTTTCATCTTACCTCCCAGCAGTCTTTAGCATTGTTATGATTGCTTTCTATCTATTTTCTTTCACTGAATCTTTATTATCCCATAACTATTTCTCAGTTCCTCCATGCTAACATTCCCCATGCTCTATCCTTTGTTCTTTCATGCTATTAAGTGGTTAAAATGATTTCACTCAGTCCCAAGAACTGAAGACCATCTCCCAAGTCTACACCTCCACCCAAAACCTTTCTCATAAGTACTAGTCCTGTTTAACTCCCTGCCAACCAGTATATTGCCTTCCCAGGTGGTGCTTGTGGTAAAGAATCTGTCTGCCAATGCAGGAGACATACGAGATGTGGGTTCGATCCTTGGGTTGGGAAGATCTCCTGGAGAAGGGCATAGCCACCCACTCCAGTCTCTTGCCTAGAGAACCCCACGGACAGAGGAGCCCCTAAGGTCCATGGGGTCACAAAGAGTTGCACACGACTGAAGTGACATAGCACATAACACACCAGTATATTAGAGGCATTTTAAACCCTGTGTCTAAAAGCTAATACTCTTCTAATTAAATTATATTCTTCCTCCTGTATCTCTGGCATTACCAACACCAATCCAGCCACTAACATAATAAATCTGGGAGTTATCCTAAACTGTTCCTAATTCATTACTCCCCATACATGGTTAGTCAATATCTCATTAATTCTTGCCACTCCCTTTTCTCCTCTTCATCTCTGGTACTAAAGCCTTGATTTAATTCACGATAATTATTTCCAGCAACTTGATAAATGAATCCAAAGTTCAGACTCAGTGCCTTTCTATTAAACTTGACTTTTATTTTTTATATAAATTTATTTATTTTAAGTGGAGGTTAATTACTTTACAATATTGTATTATGTGTTAATTGTTATTATTCTCTTGTATGGCTGGAGTTAATCTTGTACCAATATATTTTTTTCTGGAGACTGTGACATATTTTCTGAATCTTTGTTTATCTGAGGATGCCTTTCTTTTGCCTGTGTTGCTAAAAATAATCTAGGCATTTCCACCTAAGTATTATAGAAGGCACACACTAAAATAAAAAGAACACACTTTGGAATCAAATATAGGTTAGATTTTAATTCTATGATGACTGTCTGGCTGTCCTGTCCAACTCTTTGCAACCCCGTGGACTGTAACTTACCAGGCTCCTCAGTCCATGGGATTCTCCAGGCAATAGTACTGGAGTGGGTTGCCATTTCCTTCTCCAGGGGATCTTTCCAACCCAGGGATTGAACCCAGGTCCCCCACCTTGCAGGCAGACGCTTTAACCGCTGAGCCAGCAGGGAAGCCCTTGTTATGCTAACTGTCTGAATCTCAGTTTCTCCAAATGAGATTACCTATTTCATAGGGATGTTTTTTCAGTTAAGAATATAAAATGTATAATCGTGTTCATGTAGAAGGCACTCAATTAAATGGGAAGTATGATTATTACTGGACATTGCTTATTATTCTGGTACTGCGGGTTGAATAAGCAATCTGCACGTATCTTAATTTTAATTCCTATGCTGGGATCAAGATTTTGTTGTTTGTTTATTCATTTTCAGTATTTTGGACAGAAAGAGGACTTTTACCTTCTAGTTATAAATAAAAAATTATTCTAGTGTATGTATGTGTGTGTATATACACACACTGCTTTTTATTTACAGCTTTCATTATGACTTATTCTGATCTTGATGAGATTTCTTTTCTGCTAAATCTGTTATCATTGTATTGATTCTCTATTCTTTTAAGTTCATGTTTCATCTTCTGTATTATAATTTTCTTACTTTTGCCCTTTCCCACTACATTTTGGAAAAGTTTTGGAAGTTTCTTTAAATCACTGATTTAATTTTATGCAATTTCACTTCTGCTTCTTTGCTTCTGCAATAAATTTTAATCATGCTAATTTTTCTTACTTCCTTGAAATCTTTAGTCATCTCCCTTTTTACCTGTTTGTGTTATCCTTTCAACCAATCATAGTTTTCTCTTATGAAAAGGCCAACCCTTTTTGCATTTTATTGAGAATATCTACTCATTTTTCTAAACCTTAGAATGCATTATATCTTAGTTTTTTGTTTCTTGTTGAGAAAATTTCCCCTCCTATGCTTTAGTTGTTCTTTCCTTTCCTTTCTCTGCAGGATTTGTACATTGCCCTCTCTTGCTTCAGCAAGAGATTGAGTGAAGCCAAATCTTTTCAAATTTTACACTTCTCAGTTAACAAACTGTATGGATTGTCCTTGGTTCAATTCATACATTCTTGGATAATGGTTAAATCTCTCTCTCAAATTGATACATGGAGACAAGGTTGCTATAAACAGCCCCTGAGACAATTCTCAGTTTCTTTCAAGGATATGCCTACTTGGGCTAAGTACCACTGTGGTGGCTATTTATCCTACAAAAAAAAAATAATAATTCTATTCTATTCTAAATGACAAGCTAAATAAATTACTGCAATTCGTAGGACATACTCATTCTAGGAATTTCTGATAGTATCCAACTCTTGCTTTAGTGTTCTATTTTTGGAAACTATCTCTTGGACAATAATACTTCAATACAAAACCTCCATGAAGTGTAACAATACAATTGTAGTTGTCCCAAAATGCAATAAATGAATGATAGAAGGATAATAACCTAATATTCTGCTTGCTACTGATGTTAAGCAATCACTGAAACTGCAGTGGGTCAGTAGCATAGTATCATCTCTATAAGGTGAAATCTGGTGAAATTTGTATGACCTAGTGAAGTGAACGTATGTAAGTGGTTTTTTTCCCCCCTAGTCATATCAACTGCCACATATTTAAACAAGGACTGTTCTCAAACCTGATTTTAGGTGATCTATGAACCTGAGTGTTCAGCGTTGTTTTTGTAACGTTTTCTACCATTGTCTTTATAGATATTTCAGTGGGAAGTAAGGGAGAAAACACTAGGAACCACCAGCCAAATGCTATTTGAATGAAACGTTTAGATGGGGACATTTTTGCTTCATTTATTAACAGTTTTTCATTAAAAATATTTAGAATTGGTTCCATTATTGGTTAGCTAGGTGTTTATTCAATTGTTTTATTTATAAGCATCTTCTGTAACTTTGTCTTGAAGTTTCCAGGTTGCTTTGTTGGCAATCTTTTATTCTTATCATGTGTTACTGCTAAGAGTTATATTGCAGAAATAATAAAGAAGAAAAATACAGCAGAAGTTTGATGGCATCTGACAGGCTTCATTTGGTATAATTTTTCATTTCAATAAAGAGTTGTTTATTTTTGAAAAAAAAAAAAAAAACTAATGCATTTTGGACATCTATCTGACCAGCACCATGCTAAATACCTTGGGGAATCTTTTCCTATTTAAACTTTTGAAAAAAGGGACTTCTAACTATCAGTAATAGAGGTGAGACAAAATGAGCCTCAGAGAAGTCAAGTGAGATATTCAACATCCTCCAAGTTGTAAGTGGCCATCTAGCCCAGTTCAGCTCTGTGTGACTAGTTCATCCCAGACCATTCCAGTACACCATGATGAACACTTAGCATATGGAAGCAATTCACATTCACATTTTGTGTACTGTCTTTAGGCAAATTCTTAACCAGATACAATCATTGAATTGCATAAAAGAGGACATTTCCAGATATCGGTAATTCTGCCTTTTGATGAAAGAAAAAGTTTGGCAAAGTAAATAGTTTTGAAATGCTATTTGAAATATTTTTGAAAATCTTTCTACTCACTCATAATACATCATAAAGTAATTGAAAATTAAATATTTGAATCATTTTCTCATTATGCAATAAAAATCTACTCTTTGGAAGTATTTTGTTTTGACAGCTGGAGTCCATAATATGGGGAAAATGGAAGCTTTTGGATAGAAGGAATTTAGAGAGAAATGGGTTTGGGGGCCTGTCCCTACCCTGCCATCTGGAAATGCTAGGGAACCTACCCCTTTGTTATACAAAACCATAAAATAGTCAACTTTAACTTGCATCAGGATGCTACTCCACTGTTCTCTGCTGACCATAAAGTCTTCTGGGAAGGAAGTAGGGTCAAGTTTTCTGGAGTGGAATTACTATCAGTATGTATGAGGCAAAACAAGGATTAAGGCTGTAGCCCTAATGGTGGAGAGGAAGTAACTGAGAAAGCCTCCAAAGAAGCTCAAGCAAATACAGGATATTTATGGACCAGATAGAAAGAATTTAGGGCAGATAAAGTGAGCCTCAGGGGTTAGTCATGGCAGGAATTCTGCTTGAAAATGAGCCACATGAGAACATGGATGGGGCCCAAAAGACAAGGCAGTTGGTTCACTCAGAGTCATGTCTGCTTACCACAAGTGCCCAGGGTTGGAAAAGCACAGAAACCCTGGTTAGTGAGTGGACTGGTACAAGGGAACATACGTCACTTTCCCCAGACCTCCATCATCATATCATATACATACATATATAGGCAAGTATATTTTGCAGAAATGTGCTTCAGTTCAGTTCAGTCAATCAGTCATGTAGGACTCTTTGCCACCACATGGACTGCAGCATGCCAGGCTTCCCCGTCCATCACCAACTCCCAGAGATTGCTCAAATTCATGTCCATCCAATCAGTGATGGCATCTAAGCATCTCATTCTGTCATCCCCTTCTCCTCCTGCCCTCAATCTTTTTCAGCATCAGGGTCTTTTCCAATCAGTCGGCTCCTTGCATCACGTGGCCGAAGTATCGGAGCTTCAGCTTCAGCCTCAGTCCTTCCATTGAATATTCAGGACTGATTTCCTTTAGGATTGACTGGCTTGATCTCCTTGCAGTCCAAGGGACTCTCAAGAGTCTTCTCCAACACCACAGTTCAAAAGCAACAATTCATCACGCAGCTTCTTTATGGTCCAACTCACATCCCTACATGACTACTGGGAAAACCATAACTTTGACTATACGGACTTTTGTCGGCAAAGTAATGTCTCCATTTTTTATTATGCTGTCTAGGTTGGTCATAGCTTTTCTTCCAAGGAGCAAGTGTCTTAATTTCATGGCTGCGGTCACCATCTTCAGTGATTTTGGAGCCCAAGAAAATAAAGGCTGTTTCCACTGTTTCCCCATCTATTTGCCATGATGTGATGTGTCCAGATGCCATGATCTTAGTTTTCTGAATGTTGAGTATTAAGCCAGCTTTTCACTCTCCTCTTTCACTTTCATTAAGAGGCTCTTTAGTTCCTTTCAGAAAGGAACTAAAGTTAAGCAAAGGACTGTGACTTTGAAAAGAGAGACAAAACAGGACAGGCAGCTTGACAGCCTTCCTATATGCATCTTGTTCAGGCACTGTTCTATAAGAAAAACAGGGGTTTTTTTTGTGTGTTTGTTCTGGGTTGGGTTTTTTTTTTTTCTTTGAGGGGGGTTGGGGTGGTGAGGTGGTTGGCCAGATCAGGCAACATGTGGGATCTGAATTCCCAGAGTAGGAATCAAACCTGTAACCCATGCACTGAAACGGCAGACTCTTAACCACTGGACTGACAGGGAAGTCCCTCACACAGGTTTCTTAACAGCAGTTTTCATTCTGACACTTAGAGAATTGCAAGATCATAATCACAGAAAACTAGTCAATCTAATCACACTAGGACCACAGCCTTATCTAACTCAATGAAACCAAGCCATGCCCTGTGGGGCCACCCAAGACGGGCGGGTCATGGTGGAGAGGTCTGACAGAATGTGGTCCACTGGAGAAGGGAATGGCAAACCACTTCAGTATTCTTGCCTTGAGAACCCCATGAACAGTATGAAAAGGCAAAATGATAGGATACTGAAAGAGGAACTCCCCAGGTCAGTAGCTGCCCAACACGCTACTGGAGATCAGTGGAGAAATAACTCCAGAAAGAATGAAGGGATGGAGCCAAAGCAAAAACAATACTCAGCTGTGGATATGACTGGTGATAGAAGCAAGGTCCAATCCTGTAAAGAGCAATATTGCATAAGAACCTGGAATGTCAGGTCCATGAATCAAGGCAAATTGGAAGTGGTCAAACAAGAGATGGCAAGTGTGAAATCGACATTCTAGGAATCAGCGAACTAAAATGGACTGGAATGGGTGAATTTAACTCAGACAACCATATATCTACTACTGAGGACAGGAATCCCTCAGAAGACATGAAGTAGCCATCATGGTCAACAAAAGAGTCTGAAATGCAGTACTTGGATGCAGTCTCAAAAATGACAGAATGGTCTCTGTTCATTTCCAAAGCAAACCATTCAATATCACAGTAATCCAAGTCCATGCCCCAACCAGTAATGCTGAAGAAGCGCAAGTTGAACGGTTCTATGAAGACCTACAGGACCTTTTAGAACTAACATCCAAAAAAGATGTCCTTTTCATTATAGGGGACTGGAATGCAAAAGTAGGAACTCAAGAAACACCTGAAGTAACAGGCAAATTTGGCTTTGGTATACGGAATGAAGCAGGGCAAAGACTAATAGAGTTTTGCCAAGAGAATGCACTGGTCATAGCAAACACCCTCTTCCAACAACACAACAGAAGACTCTACACATGGACATCACCAGATGGTCAACACTGAAATCAGACTGATTATATTCTTTGCAGCCAAAGATGGAGAAGCTCTATACAGTCAGCAAAAACAAGACCAGGAGCTGACTGTGGCTCAGATCATGAACTCCTTATTGCCAAATTCAGACTTAACTTGAAGAAAGTAGGGAAAACCACTAGACCACTCAGGTATGACCTAAGTCAAATCCCTTATGATTATACAGTGGAAGTGAGGAATAGATTTAAGGGACTAGATCTGATAGATAGAGTGCCTGATGAACTATGGAATGAGGTTCGTGACATTGTACAGGAGACAGGGATCAAGACAATCCCCATGGAAAAGAAATGCAAAAAAGCAAAATGGCTGTCTGGGGAGGGCTTACAAATAGCTGTGAAAAGAAGAGAAGTGAAAAGCAAAGGAGAAAAGGAAAGATATATGCATCTGAATGCAGAGTTCCAAAGAATAGCAAAGAGAGATAAGAAAGCCTTCCTCAGTGATCAATACAAAGAAATAGAGGAAAACAACAGAATGGGAAAGACTAAAGATCTCTTCAAGAAAATTAGAGATACCAAGGGAATATTTCATGCAAAGATGGGCTCAATAAAGGGCAAAAATGGTATGGACTTAACAGAAGCAGAAGATATTAAGAAGAGGTGGCAAGAATACATGGAAGAACTGTACAAAAAAGATCTTCATGATCAAAATAATCACGATGGTGTGATCACTCATTTAGAGCTAGACATCCTGGATTGTGAAGTCAAGTGGGCCTTAGAAAGCATCACTACGAACAAAGCTAGTGGAGGTGATGGAACTCCAGTTGAACTATTTCAAATCCTGAAAGATGATGCTGTGAAAGTGCTGCACGCAGTATGCCAGCAAATTTAAAAAACTCAGCAGTGTCCACAGGATTGGAAAAGGTCAGTTTTCATTCCAATTCCAAAGAAAGGCAATGCCAAAGAATGCTCAAACTACCACACAATTGCACTCATCTCACATGCTAGTAAAATATTGTTCAAAATTCTCCAAGCCAGGCTTCAGCAATACGTGAACCATGAACTCCCTGATGTTCAAGCTGGTTTTAGAAAAGGCAGAAGAACCAGAGATCAAATTGCCAACATCCGCTGGATCATGGAAAAAGCAGGAGAGTTCCAGAAAAAATCTGTTTCTGCTTTATTGACTATGCCAAAGCCTTTGACTGTGTGGATCACAAGAAACTGTGGAAAATTCTGAAAGAGATGGGAATACCAGACCACCTGACCTGCCTCTTGAGAAACCTCTATGCAGGTCAGGAAGCAACAGTTAGAACTGGACATGGAACAACAGACTGGTTCCACATAGGAAAAGGAGTACGTCAAGGCTGAATATTGTCACCCTGCTAATTTAACTTCTATGCAGAGTACATCATGAGAAACGCTAGGCTGGAAGAAACACAAGGTGAAATATCAATAACCGGCAATAATAAATTGCCAGGAGAAATATCAATAACCTCAGATATGCAGATGACACCACCCTTATGGCAGAAAGTGAAGAGGAACTAAAGAATCTCTTGATGAACATGAAAGAGGAGAGTGAAAAAGTCGGCTTAAAACTCAACATTCAGAAAACTAAGATCATGGCATCTGGTCCCATCACTTCATGGGCAATAGATGGGGAAATAGTGGAAACAGTGTCAGACTTTTTTTGGGGAGCTCCAAAATCACTGCAGATGGTGACTACAGCTATGGAATTAAAAGATGCTTCTTTCTTGGAAGGAAAGTTATGACCAACCTAGATAGCATATTCAAAAGCAGAGACATTACTTTGCCAACAAAGATCTATCTAGTCAAGGCTATGGTTTCTCCAGTGGTCATGTATGGATGTGCGAGTTGGACTGTGAAGAAAGCTGAGCACCAAAGAATTGATGCTTTTGAACTGTGGTGTTGGAGAAGACTTTGAGAGTCCCTTGGACTGCAAGGAGATCCAACCAGTCCATTCTAAAGGAGATCAGCCCTGGGTGTTCTTTGGAAGGAATGATGCTAAAGCTGAAACTCCAGTACTTTGGCCACCTCATGCGAAGAGTTGACTCATTGGAAAAGACTTTGATGCTGGGAGGGATAATGGGCAGGAGGAGAAGTGGACGACAGAAGATGAGATGGCTGGATGGCATCACGGACTCGATGGACGTGAGTCTGAGTAAACTCTGGGAGTTGGTGAGGGACAGGGAAGCCTGGCGTGCTGTGATTCATGGGGTCGCAAAGAGTCAGACACAACTGAGTGACTGAAATGAACTGAACTGAACTGTTGGATCTTCATACTTGAGTATTTCCCACGAATAACAGCTGAAAGAAAATCTTTGTTCTAGGCTTAACAAAGATGAGTAAAAATTGCAACTCATTGCAGAATTAAGTTTAGAAGAATAAAAGAGAAATTGATATGTATTGATGGTCTATTATTTATAGCGTGACTATACAAATATATAGAGAATGCATGTTATGTAATAGACATCTAAAATGTGGTCATAATACATAATCACTTAAAGCTATAAAGTTGTGATTCTGGTGTTGATGATCAACTCCTCCCAAGGATGATTGGTGACACTTATCCTCTCTTACTTCTCCTATTAGTTACAGAGACACCTGGAGTCATCAGTTCCTTTTACTAGAAGTGATATACAAATCACAGTTATTTCTATGTCTCTAAGTTAAACCTAAGTGTTCAAATTTAAGGCATAAGAATTGACTTCATCAGTGGTATGTCTCTTGCTTTAGCTATGTGTTTATTTCCTTCCTACAATATAGATCCTTGCAGATACAAGGATTTTCACTAGATTCACTTTCTTCTGAATCATTTTCTGAAAAATATCTGTTACAAAATATCTTCTTGGACCCCTCTAGTGGCCCAGTGGTTAAGAATCCACCCACCAATGCAGGGGAGATGGGTCTGATACCTGGTCCTGGAAGATTTCACATGCAACTAAGCCCATGAGCTTCAACTACTCTAGAGCCCATGCTCCGCAATGAGAGGCCGCTGCAATGAGAAGCCCACACATCACGACTAGAAACTAGCCCCTGCTCACCACAGCTAGAGAAAATTCATATGCAGCAACAAAAATTCAGTACAGCCAAAGATAAATAAATAAATACTATTCTTAAAAATAACTTCTCAATGCCTTCCTGTTGCTTAAAGGCATTTTTGACTATTGGTGGAAAGTGAATATTAAGGACAAGATCTAAGGAAAGTCTTTCCTTTCTTTATCCCTAAAACACTTTATGATCACCTAATTTGATTAAAAGTTGAGTTTATCCTTGATAGTAAAGGTTATCTGAATCAATTTTCTTATGATTTTACTGTTTAATAGTTGCATGCACTCTGAATTAGCTGTAGGAATTAGGTGATACGGAAAGGCATAAACATTTCCCCCAGAAGTCGTTCAATAGTACCTATTAAATTTTTAATTATGTATGCCCTGTTATTTCTATGAATTTGTCCTTATATATGTACAAATCCTTAAATATATACATACAGGCACATTTACCGCACTGTGATTGGTATATTGGAAATAGTTCAAATGCTCATAAGTAAACATTTGGTATATTAGTTAAGCATCCTTGCAATAGAATACCAAGCAATTTTAAAAGAATGACGTAGATTGTTATGACTCAAGAGGGTGGGGTGATTTGGGAGAATGGCATTGAAACATGTATAATATCATATATGAAACAAATTGCCAGTCCAGGTTCGATGCATAATACTGGATGCTTGGGGCTGGTGCACTGGGACGACCCAGAGGGATGGTACGGGGAGGGAGGAGGGAGGGGGGTTCAGGATGGGGAACACGTGTATACCTGTGGCAGATTCATGTTGATGTATGGCAAAACCAATATAATATTGTAAAGTAATTAACCTCCAATTAAAATAAATAAATCTATTTTTTAAAGACATTCAAAATATATTAAAGAAAACAAGGCACAGATTCTTGTGTATAATGAAATCACATTTGTGTTTAAACATATGTATTTGAAAATGCTTGTACATACCTAAAATATTTCTAGAAGGAAATGAAAGATATGATTCATAGTGCTTATCTCTGGAGAATATCACTGAGATAGGAGGGGGGAACGATGATTGTCATGTATAAAGTCTGCATTGGTTGACATTGTTAATCATATATTATTTTTATAATAAGAAATTTAGTATATATTTTCCACCCTATTGACCAAAGAGTTTCAGGAAAGTAAGTGTTCCTAACACCAAGCCCCTAAACAGAGGAAAGAGATCTTCTTACCAGATATAGGAATTCAAGAAGGAAATATTGGTATCAGTTTCCCAACCCACTACTCTCCTAATCTTCAGTCCGCGCTAGTTCCTGTAAAAGTTTAAGCATTCCCTAGGGGCTTCCCTCGGAGAAGGCAATGGTACCCCCTCCAGTACTCTTGCCTGGAAAATCCCATGGATGGAGGAGCCTGGTAGGCTGCAGTCCATGGGGTCGCGAAGAGTCGGACACGACTGAGCGACTTCACTTTCACTTTTCACGTTCATGCATTGAGAAGGAAATGGCAACCCACTCCAGTGTTCTTGCTTGGAGAACCCCCGGGATGGGGAAGCCTGGTGGGCTGCCATCTATGGGGTCGCACAGAGTCAGACACGACTGAAGTGACTTAGCAGCAGCAGCAGCAGCAGCAGCAGCAGCAGCAGCAGCAGCAGCAGCAGCAGCAGCAGCAGCAGCAGCAGCAGCAGGGGCTTCCCTGGAGGCTCAGTGGTAAAGAATCCTCTTGGAAATGTAGGAGACTCAGATTTGATCCCCAGGTTGGGAAGATCCCCCAGAGAGGAAAATGGCAACCCACTCCCATACTGTTGCTGGAAAATTCCATGGGCAAAGAAGCCTGGTGGGCTACAGTCCATGGAGTCACAGAGAGTCAGACATAACTTCGCAACTAAATGACAACAGCAAGAGAATGAGTGCAACTGAAAATGGAGATCATATAAATGATATTTTTTGATCTTGTCTTGCATTTCAAATTTCCTAGGGCTGCTGCAATTACTATGACTGGATGGTTTAAAATAACAAAACATTATTTTCTCACAGTTCTGGAGACATAAGATTAGAGGGTTGGATGGTATCACCTACTTGATGGACATGAGTTTGAGCAAGCTCCAGCAGTTGGTGATGGACAAGAAAGCCTGGCACGCTGCATCCATGGAGTCGCAAAGAGTCAGATACAACTGAGTGACTGAATTGAACTGAACTGAACTGAACTGGATTAGAAGTCTATAACTAAAGTTCTGGCAAGGTCACACTCTTTCTGAAGGCTCTAGGGAGGGATATTTCCTTGCCTTTTTCTAGATCCTGGGGTTTCCCAGGTGGCTCAGTGATAAAAGAATCTGCTTGCAATGCAGGAGACTCAAGAGATGTGGGTTTGATCCTTGGGTTGAGAAGATCCCCTGGAGAAGGGAATGGCTACTCACTCCAGTATTCTTGCCTGGAGAATTCCATTGACAGAGGAGCGTGGTGAGCTGCAGTCCATGGGGTCATAAAGAGCCGGACACACTGAGCGCTCATGCACACTACTAGCTTCTGGTCATTATTGCTAACCCTTGGCCTTCCTTGGCTTGCAGTTCATTCCAATCGCCCCCTTAGTCTTTACATGGCTTTATCCCCCGTGTCTGTCACTCTGTTCTTATAATCATAAGATAGGATTAGGACCCTTCCCCCTGCCCCTGCTAATACAGTAGACTTTATTTTAACTTGATTACATCTGTAAAAACTCTGCCAAATAAGTTCACAGGTACTGGGGGTTCAACATATCTTTTTGGTGCGACACAGTCTAACCCACAACAAATGGATTTGTTTTAGATCCTCTATTTTAAATTGCTTTATTCCATGAGATGAATCCTGGAGAATTGCATAATGATGTGTGTAGCAGCTGAATTAGCAGTGTTGGTGCCACAGTGACCTCAGTCTCTGATGTGTGCTGCTCCTCCCTGTTCTCCTCAAGAACATCTCTCACACTGTGTTTATATCAGAACGGGAGGCTTATCTTTCAATGGGCTTCGTCAAGCCCAATGAGAAAATGGAATACTGTACTTAAATACCCTTGGTTCAGCTATTGTATGTAATCTAGGATGATGATACTCAGGAATTATGACATTAAAACTTGCTATATGAAACACATGATCTCTGATGAAGTAAGTGTTGAAATACACTCATTATCTGAAATGAAGCCCACGGAGTAGAACTATTCTCTGTTAACAAGCGAAAACAGCTGTAACATCATACTTTAGAATTTCATGATAAATGAAAGCCAGTTTTGACTTTTGTTGTACTTACTTCTTCAAAGGGATGGCCAGAACTTCCCCTGTGGTACAGCAGATAAGAATCTGGCTGCCAATGCAGGGAACACGGCTTCCATCCCTGGTCCAGGGAGAGTCCATATACCATGAAGCATTTAAGCACGTGCGCCACAATGACTGAGCCTGTGTTTTACAGTAAGATATGCACAGTAATGAGAATCCTGAAGCCCAGGCACCGCAACTAGAGAAAGCCTGTGTGCAGCAAAAGAGACCCAGCACAACCATAAATAGGTAAATAAATTTTCAAATCATGAAAAAGTCAATTACATAGTCTCCTACTTACCCATGTAAGTAAGCCCTGTGTGAAGTTGCGAATGCAGAATCTTTCTGCTCTTTGACTTTTGGGAAATATCTTTGGCTGCTTAATTGTATGAATATTCTGGGCCTCAAGCAATCTGAAAGCCAACCAACTGTTGCATCTTGCCTGCTGAAAACTCATGATGATGCTGGATAATACATTTTTTAAGTTTTAAATAATACCTGAACTCACAAGAAATAGGAAAAAAGTTTAATTTCCAGGTGTCGGAAATCAAGAGAAAATTTAAGCCAGTGTGATAAGCAGCTGAGCAACCCAAAGAATTCTTCAACCATGTAAACATGGGGCTAACAGGGAGGTCTGGCGTGCTGCGATTCATGGGGTCGCAAAGAGTCGGACACGACTGAGCGACTGAACTGAACTGAACTGAACTGAACCATGTTGTTATTGTTTTATATTTTATTATTCAAAAAGTTAAAACTATTAATAAATTATAAGTTTTATTCTCACCCCATCTGTCACTTGCCCCCTTCTTCTTGTAAATCATTTATTTTACTAATTTATTATGGTCATTCTAGTTTTTCCCAGGTAATAATAAGTACATATCAAAGTACATTTGTTCTTACTTTATAGACACAAGGTAGCTTAATTTTTATGCACTTATGAAATTTGTTGTTTCAGTTAGCAGTATATCGTAGAGATATTTTCACATCAGAACATGGAGACTTCCTTCAGCTTCTAAAACACTGCATAGTATTCCTTTGTGTGGGAAACAGTCATTTATTGATCAGCACAGGTTGCTGCAGGATATAAACTTGTAATTACATCATCACAAACATTTGTAAATATATCTGTAGGATTAATTTCTAGATAGGGGATCCTTGGATCATAGAATAACTTCATTTTTTTTGAGAGCTGCTACCAGATTGACCTCCATAGAGATTTATCATTTTGACTGACTTTGTAATGAATGTCTCTTCCTCTGCAGGTTGACACAGAAAGCACTTGTCAAATTTTTGGATTTTTTTCCCAGTCTTATAGATGAGAAATGGCATCGTGTATTTGCATTTATTTTATTATGTATGGTAATGACAAATGCTGGGCTGGAGGAAGCACAAGCTGGAATCAAGATTGCTAGGAGAAATATCAATATCCTCAGATATACAGATGACACCACCCTTATGGCAGAAAGTGAAGAAGAACTAAAGAGGCTCTCGATGAAAGTGAAAGAGGAGAGTGAAAAAGTTAGCTTAAAGCTCAACATTCAGAAAATGAAGATCATGGCATCTGGTCCCATCACTTCATGGGAAATAGATGGGGAAACAGGGGAAACAGTGGCTGACTTTATTGTGGGGGTTCCAAAATCACTGCAGGTGGTGATTGAAGCCATGAAATTAAAAGATGCTTACTCCTTGGAAGGAAAGTTATGACCAACCTAGATAGCATATTGAAAAGCAGAGACATTACCTTGCCAACAAAGGTCTGTCTAGTCAAGACTATGGTTTTTCCAGTGGTCATGTATGGATGCGAGAGTTGGACTATAAAGAAAGCTGAGTACCGAAGAATTGATGCTTTTGAACTGTGGTGTTGGAGAAGACTCTTGAGAGTCCCTTGGACTGCAAGGAGATCCAACCAGTCCATCCTAAAGATCAGTCCTGGGTGTTCATTGGTAGGACTGATGTTGAAGCTGAAACTCCAATACTTTGTTTGGCCACTTGATGCGAAGAGCTGACTCATTCGAAAAGACCCTGATGCTGGGAAAGATTGAGGGCAGGAGGAGAAGGGGATGACAGAGGATGAGATGGTTGGATGGCATCACCAACTCGATGGATGTGGGTTTGGGTGAACTCTGGGAGTTGGTGATGAACAGGGAGGCCTGGTGTGCTGTGGTTCATGGGGTAGCAAAGAGTCGGACACGACTGATCAACTGAACTGAACTGAACTGAATGAGTATTTTTTCATATATTTAAAGAGGTTTCATATTTCTTCCTCCAAACTGTTTATGTCCTTCGTCCATTTTTCTATTGAGCTTTCTATGTTTCTGTTATAGATTTAAAAAGCATTATCTAGATGTTGCTACTTCCATACTTCACAAAGAACAGAAAATACTACATAAAGCCTATACTCTGCAAAGAATAATTCTCAGAAAAGGATCAGGAAAAGAAATGAGTCATAAAAATCTATCCACTAGGTCAGGGAAGAGACAAGAATTTTTGGATGTTTCTGACAAGCTTATTCCTGCTTAGACTCTAGGGAAGAATAAAAAGTTTTCTGTGAGAAGTTTCTGTGAGTTTATATTTATAGTACCCACTTAGCATGGAGATTCTCAAAGCTTATATTAATGTAAACACTAGTCTGGTTGCTCAGTTATTCAGTACTGTCTGACTCTTTGCGATCCCATAGAGTATAGCCCACCAGTCTGCTTGGCCCATGGGATTTACCAGGCAAGAAGACTGGAGTTGGAGTGCCATTTCCTTCTCTAAGTTATCTTCCAAACTCAGGGATCAAACCCAGGTCTCCTGCTTGGCAAGAAAGTTCTTTACCACTGAACCACCAGGGAAGATTGGGTTATACATAAGTCTTAACAAATTTTAAAATAAAGATATTCTATACCACACATTCTCTGATTGTAATTCAACTGAGTTAAAAATAAATTTAAAATATATATTTGAACATTTTAAGATATAATTCCAATTTTTCACAGTCAGATCAAAAAAAAGAAATCAATAGGTAAATTAGAGAGATTTTGAACTGAATGGTACACATATTTTGTATTTAAAACTATGGTATGCAGGTAGGACTGTGCTTTAAGAACAATTTGAAGTTTTAGATGTTTCTATTAGAAAATAAGAAAGCCTGAAGTGAGCTAAATGTGCAAAAAATTAGCTTACAAAAGGAACAGTATAAATCCAAGGAAAGAAGTAGGAAGGTACTCGGTAAAGAACAGAAATCAATGAAACTAAAAATAATATAAATGATCAAGAAACCAACCAAGCAGACTAGTCCCTGGTGAGATTAATCAAGAGAAAAACTAGAAAATGCAAGTAAATGTATAAATCAAATCCACTGATTAATGCAAAGTTACATGAGAGCAAGATTATTTTATCAACAACTCTAAGCCAATAAATTTAAAAACTTGGACGAAAGGACAATTTTATATAGCAGTATATCAGAAGAAAATGGAACAAAGAGAGAGCCTAAAACAAGTAATAGGCCTAAGTATTTGATAACAAAAATACCCCAAGTTTAAATTTGTGGACTGCAGGGAAAATGGTATTTCATATGGTGGGGAAATAAGGCAGATGCCTTATTGGACAACATTTGGCCTCTTCTGGATCCACCCATCTATTATCCTGCATAATCTCAGCACAGACAATTGCGAAGTGTTGGGCCTTATAAATGGAGAAGAGAACTGTACTTCTTCACAGTCTATTTTCTGCTGAAATTCTAAGTTGTTAAAATGCATTTTGGAAGACAATTTCAGAACACCAAAGAATTGATGCCTTTGAACTGTGGTGCTGGAGAAGACCCCTGAGAGTCCCTTGGACAACAAGGAGATGAAATCAGTCAACCTTAAAGTAAATCAACTCTGAATACTCATTGGATGGACTGATGCTGAAGCTGAAGCTTCAGTATTTTGGTCATCTGATCAATTATCTTAATTTTTTCTGAAAGGCATTCAAGTTCAGTTTTAGTTAAAATTATTAAATGAACTAAGTGCTTTCAAAATCTTTCCATTCCTTCTCTCATTCTTTCTCTCTTTGCCTTTGTTCTCTCTCTTTTTCTTTTTTTAATTTTCCCTAGGCATCAATCCTAATATCCCATCTTTACTCTCCTCTCCCAAGTTTGCCTCATTCGAACATTGTCCCATGTTCCAAAGTAACTTCATACTTTCTTTTCAAAGTTTAAGGATTTCCGCTTGTGGCTTACAGCATTTTCAGCTGTGACACTTCTAACAGTTAAAGTTCACATCAGCAGCAGATTCCCATGGGGATTCTGAGTATGAGAGCTTTGATTCTTCCTTTTCTCAAGAAACAATTATAGGATGCAGAGGACTGAGAAGGATATGGGTCCAAGAACAAAAAGTTCTCTTCGGTTTTTAAAGTATGACATTAGTATTAGTAATAGTAGTATTATTACTAGTAACAAAAGTTGTTATATTTCTCAGTTAATTGCTGCATTAATGTGTGAAGACAGAATAGTTAAGGGTGGTGAATTAGAGGAAGTAATTATGATTAGGCTGATTTTCATCCTAAAAGGCAAACATTACTGACAGTCTCTTTCAGGAAATTTAAAACATTTTCTTCAACTATTTTAATTTCTAAAGATCAAGTTGCAAATTGAGAAATTCCATGCAAAATGAATGTACATTTTGTCTCTTTTTATCTACTTAATTTGCTTTTATCTCCCAGTTTTAGGCCATATTTAATTGTAGATAGGAGGATAGTTAACTTTTTAATAGGGCTTATAATATGGCAGGATTATCTAACTTGCCTATAGGACCTGTGAGAAGGAAACTGATTTACCTAGATGTCAATTCATTTTGCTTTGTGAAACTGGAAAAAATGTAAAGGTAACTAAAGACTAAAAGAGTTAAATAATATTACTCAGATACCTTGAGGATAACTATACACTAACACAAAAATTGAGTTTTATAAATACAAAGGAGGAAGATATGGGGGAAAGGGAAGGGAAAAAAGAAGAAGGAAGGGAAAGAGGGGAAAAGAGAGTAAAAGGAAGGAAAAAAAGAGAAAGAAGGAGGGAGGGAGAAGTTAAGAGGAAAAGGAGATAATTTCATAACAAGATATTATGTCTTCAAGGGAACTCTCAACTCCTGGAGGGGTCAGGGACTAAATCTTACATGGCATTGCATTTGAATCTTCCTCTGAATCTACTCCAGCAGTGACTACATGGTAAGCATCCAATAAATATACATTGTTTCTTAGAAACAATCAAATATAGAAGATATATGGGAGATTTTTGTTTTCTTTTAGAGAAATTCTAAACTATGAAAAAGAAAAAGAATGTTATAGATTTCTCACAAAGTTGTGCAAGCTACAGCAGAGAGGGACATATTTTTCCTGTGAGATGGTTCTGTTTGATGCTTTATACACAGCATCAACTCACAGTTACCCTTACAAGCTCTGGTAAGGTTACTGAGGAGAGATCTCCAGGGACTAAAACTATTAATAAACAGAGTGTGATAGCTATAAAAAGAAGAGAAGTGAAAAGCAAAGGAGAAAAGGAAAGATATACCCATTTGAATACAGAGTTCCAAGAATAGCAAGGAGAGATAAGAAAGCCTTCATCAGTCATTAATGCAAAGAAATAGAGGAAAACAACAGAATGGGAAGACTAGAGATCTCTTCACAAAATTAGGGATACCAAGGGAACATTTCATGCAAAGATGGGCTCAATAAAGGACAGAAATGGTAGGGACCTAACAGAAGTAGAAGGCATTGTGAAGAAGTGGCAAGAATATCCAGAAGAACTGTACAAAAAAGATCTTCACAATATAATCACAGATAATCATGATGGTGTGATCACTCACACTAAGCTAGAGCCAGACATTCTGGAATGTGAAGTGAAGTGGACCTTAGAAAGCATCACTATGAACAAAGCTAGTGGAAGTGATGGAATTCCAGTTGAGCTGTTTCAAATCCTGAAAGATGATGCTGTGAAAGTGCTGCACTCAATATGCCAGCAAATTTGGAAAACTCAGCAGTGGCCACAGGACTGGAAAAGGTCAGTTTTCATTCCAGTCCCAAAGAAAGGCAATGCCAAAAAATGCTCAAACTACCACACAATTGCACTCATCTCACATGCTAGTAAAGTAATGCTCAAAATTTTCCAAGCCAGGCTTCAGCAATATGTGAACCATGAACTTCCTGATGTTCCAGCTGGTTTTAGAAAAGGCAGAGGAACCAGAGACAAATTTCCAACATCCGCTGGATCATGGAAAAAGGAAGAAAGTTCCAGAAAAAACATCTACTTCTGCTTTATTGACTATGCCAAAGCCTTTGACTGTGTGGATCACAAGAAACTGTGGAAAATTCTGAAAGGGATGAGACCTGACTTGCCTGCCTCTTGAGAAACCTCTATGCAGGTCAGGAAGCAACAGTTAAAACTGGACATGGAACAACAGACGGGTTCCAAATAGGAAAAGGAGTATGTCAAGGCTGTATATTGTCACCCTGCTTATTTAACTTCTATGCAGAGTACATCATGAGAAATGCTGGGCTGGAAGAAGCGCAAGCTAAAATCAAGATTGCCAGGAGAAATATCAATAACCTCAGATATGCAGATGACACCACCCTTATGGCAGAAAGTGAAGAAGAACTAAAGAGCCTCTTGATGAAAATGAAAGAGGAGAGTGAAAAAGTTGGCTTAAAGCTCAACATTCAGAAAACGAAGATCATGGCATCTGGTCCCATCACTTCATGGGAAATAGATGGAGAAACTGGAAATAGTGGCAGACTTTATTTTGGGGGGCTCCAAAATCATCGCAGATGATGACTGCAGCCATGAAATTAAAGGACACTTACTGTTTGGAAGGAAAGTTATGACCAACCTAGATAGCATATTAAAAGCAGAGACATTACTTTGCCAACAAAAGTCCGTCTAGTCAAGGCTTTGGTTTTTCCAGTGGCCATGTATGGATGTGAGAGTTGGACTATAAAGGAAGCTGAGCACCAAAGAATTGATGCTTTTGAAGTGTGGTGTTGGAGAAGACTCTTGAGAGTCCCTTGGACTGCAAGGAGATCCAACCAGTCCATCCTAAAGAAAATCAGTCCTGGGTGTTCATTGGAAGGACTGATGTTGAAGTTGAAACTCCAATACTTTGGCCACCTGATGTGAAGAGCTGACTCACTGGAAAAGACCCTGATGTTGGGAAAGATTGAGGGCAGAAGGAGAAGGGGGTGACAGAGGATGAGATGGTTGGATGGCATCACTTACTCAATGGACATGAGTTTGGGTGGACTCCAGGAGTTGGTGATGGACATGGAGGCCTGGCGTGCTGTGGTTCATGGGGTCACAAAGAGTCAGACATGACTGAGCTACTGAACTGAACTGAATTGAATGAATCAGAGCATTCTCCTCTCTTTTATCACTGATGTTTAACCTCTCCTACGCAAAACAATTGCTTTGTCATACATGACTTTCAAGATCGAAAATATTAGTCACTCAGTCGTGCTCAGCTCTGTGACCCCATGGACAGTTGCCCACAAGCCTTCTCTGTCCATGGGGTTTTCCAGGAAAGAACACTGGAGTGGGTAACCATTCTCTTCTTCAGGGGGTCTTCCTGACCAAGGAATCAAACACAGGTATCCTGTATTGCAGACAGATTCTTTACTATCTGAGCCACCAGGGAAGCCCCACTTTCAAGATTGCTGCTTCTGCTAAGTCGCTTCAGTCGTGTCCAACTCTGTGCGACCCCATAGATGGCAGCCCACCAGGCTCCACTGTCCCTGGGATTCTCCAGGCAAGAACACTGGAGTGGGTTGCCATTTCCTTCTCCAATGCATGAAAGTGAAAATTGAAATTGAAGTCGCTCAGTCATGTCTGACTCTTAGCAACCCCATGGATTGCAGCCTATCGGGCTCCTCCATCCATGGGAATTTTCCAGGCAAGAATACTGGAGTGGGTGGCCATTGCCTACTCTGACTTTCAAGATTAAGTGCCCGTAAAATTTATTTTGCCTAAAATGACTCAAAAATGAGGTTCAGACATATAGTTCTGGTCTAGTCAGGATCTGAGTAAATTAATGACATCTCAATGACTCTAAAATCAAGAGATTGTCCTTGGAAAAAGACTTAGAAAAATTCAAATGTGTAAATAATGTTGGTTATATCAAATCAATGGGAATTTTTTTTTTCCAGATTCTTAACTCCTAAGTATACTGTCATTCTTCCTCCGGAAACCAGCTCATGGAAATAGATTTAGCAAGAAACCATAAGGAATTAATTTGTTCAAAACTATATATGAATGCTTCTTAAGAGAGGCCTAGTGTTAAATGCTGGGAAGAAAAAAAAAAAAGAAAGAAAAGATCCTATTTTTCTCTAGTGAAGAAAGGAGAGAAATGAATAGATTTTTAATTTCACAAACACATCTGAATATTTACATGTGCTAAACATATGATAGTTTCTGAAATTGAAGAAATGGAGAAGACAGACCCAGACCTTGCTTAAAGAAGTTCAACATGTAATCTGGGCACAAAATATAAAGAAGTGATTGGAGTATGGTTTAATAGACATTAAGGAGGTATAAACTGGATGCTATGAAAACCAGCTGATTATTGCAAGCCAGGTCATTTGCAATTTAAAGTTAAGTACAATAACCGGGGTATGAATATGTAATGTGGGAGCATAAAAGGCTTCAAAATACTTATTGGAAAAGTCAGTGAAGGCTTTCTGGAGAGGAGGATATTTGAGCTGTGATAGAAAAGATGTGTAGGATATGCCAGGTGAAAAAAATTCAGGTGGGGATGCAGAAGAAACAACATATCAGAAACCATAAATCTGTTAAAAAAAAGTCTGGCTTGGGCAGGAAACACTAAGTAGAAGAGCAGGGTACATATCAGAGAATGGTGTAAGTGACCCAAGAATCAGCGTTTATCTATGGAATGTGAAAGGCAGGACTTCCCTTGTGGCTCAGACAGTAAAGAAGCCACCTGCAATGTGGGAGACCTGGGTTCAGTTCCTGGGTTGGGAAGATCCCCTGGAGAAGGGAATGGTTACCCACTCCAGTATTCTGGCCTGGAGGATTCCATGGACAGAGGAGCCTGGCGGGCCACAGTCCATGGGGTCACAGAGTCGGACATGACTGAGTGACTTTCACTTTCATAGGATGTCAAAGGTGGCTTGGAATAAGCCAGAAAAGAAAGCTTCACTTCTAGGAAAAAGGAAAAGGAAAAAGGCAGGGAGCCAAGAGAAGCAGAGGAGGAACATGATCAGCATTTCCTTTTCCTTTGTCTCTTTCTCTCTCTTCTTCTTTCCTTCATTCCTTTCTTCCTAATCTCATAACTCCTTCTCTCCTTTCCTTGCTTCTTTCTTTCCACTGTTCTATAGGAAATGAACTGGAATAAAAGGAGAAATTGAGGAGAGAAAACCCAGTTAGGAGATAGTTGCTGAAGTTCAGATGAGCAACAGTAAGCACCTGAGAAAAGGCAGTGATGGAAATGAAGAGGTGAAGACAAAATCAAAGAGTATTTCTGTGCTGGAAGTCATAGGGTATAGTTACAATATGAGCAAGTTTACTGGAGGGAAACATAGCAAGAGATAAAGAATAAGACGTAAGAATCAAGAAGACTTAAAACATTTTCAGCTTGAAGTCTGAGCAACATCACCGACTTAGATGAATGATTAAGGAGACAAGTAGTTTTAGGAGCAAGGAAAGTCTTAGGAAAGACAAAGACATGTACTTTGCGAATTTAAATTACAGGTATATTTACAGGTATTAAAGAAAACAAAGAAGACATTTCAAGAGATTGATTTTTCAGTGCATGATCCAGTGTATGGTGAGAGGTTCTTCTGGCTCTGAAAATGAAAGTGGAACACATCGTCGCCTAGAGGTGAAGAGTGAGGAAACTGAAGGTGTCTCTCTAATGAACTTTCCTTCCTCTGATAAGAAAAGTCACTGTTACCTCTGAGTTCAGAGCAAAGTCAGGCTAAGGTTAAGAAAAGTGAGCAGGGATAGGAGAGACTGATTGAATGTGGAGAATAAGAAGGAAAATTTACTAAATGTAAGTGAAAGGTATACCATGTAGTCGAAGTCAAGATGAGAATGAAACACTAAATTTATAGCTCCATGTTTCCTTGTAGCAAAAAAGAGAAAGTAATGGTTTGGTTAAATTCCTCTCTGGAAAACCACAGTAGAAAGCTTGTAAAGTTGTTCAGTTCAGTTCAGTTCAGTCATTCAGTCGTGTCCGACTCTTTGTGACCCCATGAATCACAGCACACCAGACCTCCCTGTCCATCACCATCTCCCAGAGTTCACCCAACTCATGTCCATTGAGTTGGTGATGCCATCCAGCCATCTCATCCTTTGTCATCCCCTTCTCCTCCTGCCCCCAAACCCTCCCAGCAGCAGTCTTTTAAAATGAGTCAACTCTTCGCATGAGGTGGCCAAAGTACTGGAGTTTCAGCTTTAGCATCATTCCTTCCAAAGAAATCCCAGGGCTGATCTCCTTCAGAATGGACTGGTTGGATTTCCTTGCAGTCCAAGGCACTCTCAAGAGTCTTCTCCAACACCACACTTCAAAAGCATCAATTCTTCGGTGCTCAGCTTTCTTCACAGTCCAACTCTCACATCCATACATGATCACAGGAAAAACCATAGCCTTGACTAGACGGACCTTTGTTGGCAAAGTAATGTCTCTGCTTTTGAATATGCTATCTAGGTTGGTCATAACTTTCCTTCCAAGGAGTAAGCGCCTTTTAATTCCATGGCTACAGTCACCATCTGCAGTGATTTTGGAGCCCCCAAAATAAAGTCTGACACTGTTTCCACTGTTTCCCCATCTCTTCCATGAAGTGATGGGACCAGATGCCATGATCTTCATTTTCTGAATGTTGAGCTTTAAGCCAACTTTTTGACTCTGCTCTTTCACTCACATCAAGAGGCTTTTTAGTTCCTCTTCACTTTCTGCCATAAGGGTGGTGTCATCTGCATATCAGAGGTTATTGATATTTCTCCCAGCAATCTTTATTTTAGCTTGTGTTTCTTCCAGTCCAGCATTTCTCATGATGTACTCTGCATAGAAGTTAAATTAGCGGGGTGACAATATACAGCCTTGACGTACTCCTTTTCCTATTTGGAACCAGTCTGTTATTCCATGTCTAGTTCTAACTGTTGCTTCCTGACCTGCATACAGATTTCTCAAGAGGCAGGTCAGGTGGTCTGGTATTCCCATCTCTTTCAGAATTTTCCACAGTTTCTTGTGATCCACACAGTCAAAGGCTTTGGCATAGTCAATAAAGCAGAAATAGATGTTTTCTGGAACTCTCTTGCTTTTTCCATGATCCAGCAGATGTTGGCAATTTGATCTCTGGTTCCTCTGCCTTTGGTAAAACCAGCTTGAACATCTGGAAGTTCATGGTTCACGTATTGCTGAAGTCTGGCTTGGAGAATTTTGAGCATTACTTTACTAGTGTGTGAGATGAGTGCAATTGTGCAGTAGTTTGGGCATTCTTTGGCATTGCCTTTCTTTGGAATTGGAATGAAACTGACCTTTTCCAGTCTTGTGGCCACTGCTGAGTTTTCCAAATTTGGTGGCATTTGAGTGCAGCACTTTCACAGCATCATCTTCCAGGATTTGAAAGAGCTCAACTGTAAAGTTGTGCCACAAGCTAAAAATAATATGTACTGATATCAAGGATTTGTAAGGGATTCAGTTCAGTTCAGTCACTCAGTTGTGTCTGACTCTTTGTGACCCCATAAATCACAGCATGCCAGGCCCCCCTGTCCATAACCAACTCCTAGAGTGTACTCAAGTTCATGTCCATCGAGTTGGTGATGCCATCCAGCCATCTCATCCTCTGTCGTCCCCTTCTCCTCCTCCACCCAATCCCTCCCAGCATCAGGGTCTTTTCCAATGAGTCAACTCTTCGCATGAGGTGGCCAAAGTATTAGAGCTTCAGCTTTAGCATCAAGCCTTCCAATAAACACTCAGGACTGATCTCCTTTATTTTTTGTTTTTTTAATTTTTATTTTTACTTTATTTTACTTTACAATACTGTATTGGTTTTGCCATACATTGACATGTATCCACCATGGGTGTACATGAGTCCCCAATCCTGACCCGCCCTCCCACCTCCCACACCGTATCATCTCTCTGGATCACCCCCATGCACCAGCCCCAAGCATCTTGTATCCTGTATCGAACACAGACTGGCGATTCATTTCTTACATGATAGTATACATGTTTCACTGCCATTCTCCCAAATCATCCCACCCTCTCCCTCTCCCTCTGAGTCCAAAAGTCTGTTCTATACATCTGTGTCTCTTTTGCTGTCTCGCATACAGGGTTATCATTACCATCTTGCTAAATTCCATATATATGTGTTAGTATACTGTATTGGTGTTTTTCTTTCTGGCTTACTTCACTCTGTGTAATCGGCTCCAGTTTCATCCATCTCATTAGAACTGATTCAAATGTATTCTTTTTAATGGCTGAGTAATACTCCATTGTGTATATGTACCACAGCTTTCTTATCCATTCATCTGCTGAGGCTTTTTAGTTCCTCTTCACTTTCTGCCACAAGGGTGGTGTCATCTGCATATCTGAGGTTATTGATATTTCTTCTGGCAATCTTGATTCCAGCTTGTGTTTCTTCCAGTCCAGCCTTTCTCATGATGTACTCTGCATAGAAGTTAAATTAGCAGGGTGACAATATACAGCCTTGACGTACTCCTTTTCCTATTTGGAACCAGTCTGTTGTTCCATGTCCAGTTCTAACTGTTGCTTCCTGACCTGCATACAGATTTCTCAAGAGGCAGTTCAGGTGATCTGATATTCCCATCTCTTTCAGAATTTTCCACAGTTTCTTGTGATCCACACAGTCAAAAGTTTTGGCATAGTCAATAAAGCAGAAATAGATATTTTTCTGGAACTCTCTTGCTTTTTTGATGATCCAGCAGATGTTGGCGATTTGACCTCTGGTTCCTCTGCCTTTTCTAAAACCAGCTTGAACATCTGGAAGTTCATGGTTCATGTATTGCTGAAGTGTGGCTTGCAGAATTTTGAGCATTTCTTTAGTAGTGTGTAATAGATTAGATTTGGTTAAACACAAATTTTTTATATGAGAGAGAACTGGATGGAATCAGACAGACTAAAATCAGGCAGACTATTGGTCGTTAAAATCTCATTATTACAGAAAATTGCCATACTAGATTACTTTGTGTTATTTTAGACAGTTTGGAATCATGAAACTTATCTTCAAATATATCTCAGTTAAAGATCAGTTCAGTTCAGTTGCTCAGTCCTGTCCAACTCTGAGATACCATGGACTGCAGCACGCCAGGCTTCCCTGTCCAACAGCTACTCCCAGAGCTTGCTCAAACTCTGGGATTAAGTGGTTTGATTTCCATGCTGTCCAAGGGACTCTCAAGAGTCGTCATCAGCACCACAGTTCAAAAGCTTCAATCTTCAGTGCTCAACTCTCTTTATCATCCAGCTCTTACATCCACACACAACTACTCGCTAAACCATAGCTTTGACAAGACAAACCTTTGTTGGCAAAGTAATGTCTCACCTTTTTAATATGCTGTCTAGGTTGGTCTTAGCTTTTCTTCCAAGGAGCAAGCAAGAGTCTTTTAGTTTCATGGCTACAGTCACCATCTGCAGTGATTTTGGAGCCCCTCCCCAAATACAGTCTGTCACTGTTTCTATTGTTTCCCCATCTATTTGACAAGAATTAATGGGACCAGAGGCCATGATCTTCAGTTTTTGAATGTTGAGTTTTGAGCAAGCTTTTTACTCTCCTCTGTTATTTTCATCAGGAGGCTCTTTAGTTCCTCTTTGCTTTCTGCCATAAAGGTGGTGTCATCTGCATATCTGAGGTTATTGATATTTCTCTCGATAATCTTGATTCCAGCTTGTACTTCACCCAGCAGAATTTCACATGATGTACTCTGCATATAAAAATAAGCAGGGTGACAATATGCAGACTTGACATACTCCTTTCCCAATTTGGAACCAGTCCATTGTTCTATGTCTGGTTCTAACTGTTGCTTCTTGACCTGCATACAGATTTCTTAGGTGGCAGGAAAGGTAGTGTGGTATTCTCATCTCTTTAAAAATTTTCCACAGTTTGTTGTGATCCACACAGTAGAAGACTTTGACATAGTCGATACAGCAGCAGTAGATGTTTTTCTGGAACTCTCTTGCTTTTTCTGTGATCCAACGGATGTTGGCAATTTGGTCTCTGAATCTTCTGCCTTTTATAAATCCAGCTTGAACATCTAGAAGTTTAGTTCAGGTACTGTTGAAGCCTCACCTGGAGAATTTTGAGCATTACTTTACTAGCGTGTGAGATGAGTGCAATTATGCAATGGTTTGAACATTCTTTAGCATTGCCTTTCTTTGGGATTGGAATGAAAACTGACCTTTTCCAGTCCTGTGTCCACTGCTGAGTTTTCCAAATTTGCTAGTATATTGAGTGCAGCACTTTCATAGCATCATCCTTCAGGATTTGAAAAAGATCAGCTGGAATTCCATCATCTCCACTAACTTCATTTCACATTCCAAGATGTCTGCCTCTAGGTGAGTGATCACACCATTGTGGTTATCTGGGTCTTGAAGATCTTTTTTGTATAGTTCTTCTGTGTATTCTTGCCACCTTGTCTTAACATCTTCTGCTTCTGTTAGGTCCATACTGTTTCTGTCCTTTATTGTATCCTTCTTTGCATGAAATGTTCCCTTGGTATCTCTAATTTTCTTGAAGAAATTCTAGTCTTTCCCATTTTATTGCTTTCCTTTATTTCTTTGCATTGATCACTTAAGAAGACTTTCTTGTGCCTCTTGCTATTCTTTGGAACTCTGCATTCAGATGGGTATATTTCCTTTTCTTCTTTGTCTATTGCTTCTCTTCTTTTCTTGGCTATTTGTAAGGCTTCCTCAGACAACCATTTTGCCTTTTTGTGTTTCTTTTTCTTGGGGACGTTTTTGATCACAGACTCCTGTACAATGTCACAAACCTCCATCCATAGTTCTTCAGGCACTCTATCAGATCTAATCCCTTGAATCTATTGACTAAAATAGATTCAACTGTATAATCATAACAGATTTGATTTAGGTCATACCTGAATGGTCTAGTGGTTTTCCCTACTTTCTTCAATTTAAGTCTGAATTTGGTGATGTTTATGATCTGAGCCACAATCAGTTCCCAGTCTTGTTTCTGCAGACTATATAGAGCTTCTCCATCTTCAGCTGCAAAGAATATGATCAATCTGATTTTAGTATTGACCATCTGGTGATGTCCATGTGTAGAGTTATCTCTTTTGTTGTTGGAAGAGGGTGTTTGCTATGACCAATGTGTTCTCTTGGCAAAACTCTCTTAGCCTTTGTCCTGCTTCATTTTTCATGCCAAGGCCAAATTTGCCTATTACTCCAGGTATCTGTTGACTTCCTACTTTTGCATTCCAGCCCCCTATGATGAAAGGATATCTTTTCTTGGTGTTAGTTCTTGTAAGTCATGTAGATCTTCATAGAACTGTTCAACTTCAGCTTCTTCAGCCTTACTGGTCAGGGCATAGACCTGGACTACTGTGATACTGAATGGTTTGTCTTGGAAATGAACACAGATCATTCTGTCATTTTTGAGATTTCACCTGCTGCTGTTGCTGCTAAGTCGCTTCAGTCGTGTCCGACTCTGTGCGACCCCATAGACAGCAGCCCACCAGGCTCCCCCATCCCTGGGATTCTCCAGGCAAGAACAATGGAGTGGATTGTCATTTCCTTCTCCAATGAATGAAAGCGAAAAGTGAAAGTGAAGTCGCTCAGTCGTGACCGACTCTTTGAGACCCCATGGACTGCAGCGTACCAGGCTCCATCCATGGGATTTTCCAGGCAAGAGTACTGGAGTGGGTTGCCATTGCTTTCTCATAGATTTCACTTAAATATTGAATTTTTGACTTTTTAGTTGACTATGAAGGCTACTGCATTTCTTCTAAGGGATTCTTGCACACAGGAGTAGATATAATGGTCATCTGAAATAAATTCACCCCATCTGGTCCATTTTAGTCCACTGATTCCTAAAATATTGATGTGCACTCTTGCCATATCCTGTTTGACCACTTCCGATTTACCCTGATTCATGGATCTAATATCCCAGCTTCCTATGCAATATTGTTCTTTACAGCATCAGACTTTATTTCCATCACCAGGGATACCCATAACTGGCATTGTTTTGCTTTAGCTCCATCTCTTTATTCTTTCTGGAGTTATTTCTCCACTCTTCTCCAGGAGCATATTGGGCACCAATCGACCTGGGGAGTTCATCTCTCAGTATCATATCTTTTTGCCTTTTTTATACTGTTCTTGGAGTTCTACAAAACAGCTAATTATCTAATTAATTTATTATGTTTAACTAGTTTTGCCTCTTAAACTTCATGGTATCCTTAAAGAGTGTTCTATTTTCAGCCATTCTTTGAAAAAAAAAAAAGAAAATCAATTAGTATTTCTGAGTGAGTGTAGCCAAAACTTTCTTTTGTTCCTCTTGGTCCTTGACCAATATCCTGAGTTTAAACAACGTGGTGCATACTGACTGGTGACTTGCCTTTTGCTGACTCAGCTCCAATTAATAGTAAATACAGTTGGAGAATCTGTAACAAATAGTGGAACACACAGACATTATTTTATTCCTTTGTCCCTTGACCCTTTAAGCTGAGAAAAGTGCCAACAGAAATATAGCAGAGCACAAGCATTCACTGCTTGATATGCATGGGCTTATCTTGTGTGACCTTTTCTGAATGGCACAAAGGGAATTGCTTGAGATATTTAGGCAAAATATGCATGCTCGAGCACTGGAGTCTCCTTGTATCCTGAAAATTATATTTTGTTTTGTTTTTAAAGATGATTAGCTCCTTAAAGGATAAAAGGACATCTTAAACATCATTAAGTGAAGTTTACAAGTTAAATATTTTAAAAGAATATCTGGAAGCCAAGCACACAGGCTTGGAAAAGGACTCATCATATAGCTTAAGTCCATGTGAACACAAAACTTGTAAAGAAAATTCTCCTCCTCTCTATTAAAAAAATAATGAAACCAAAGTAGGGGATGACAGGCTAATGGTGGGAGTTGAGACAGGAAATGAGGTTAACTCTTAGGAATTAAGGTCAAAGAATGAAGATGGAGCTTCTCTGGTTGAAACTCTCTCCAAGCAGAGGTAGCATCAACGGAAAATTAGAGAGGCCTCTCCAACATGGAACCCCAACTCCAAAGGAGGATAAAGCATTGTCTCCAGGAAATATGCAAGTGAGACTCAGGCCTCCCTGGGCCTGGCACCTGGAATCTGTGGCACGAGATGGTGATGGTAATGACAACATTATTTTTAATCAGTGGGACAGTTGGTAGCTGTGGAGGATTTCCAGTGGCACGTGATAGAATTACCAGTGGCAGGACCACCAGCCAATAGTTTTGAAAGATAAAGAGCATTGGAGTCTGGAAAAGTGCCCCTGGCCCCCCACAATGTGTAGTAGCACTGACAACTTAATTTACAATCACAGGGCTGTAACAGTGTTTATGAAGACTAACAATGATTAATTCTCTAAATGTTGCTTGATTCTGATGATTAATCTTAATCTAAAGTAAGCAGATAAAGTCTTTAAAAATTTTTTTAATTGGAGTATAGTTGCTTTACAATGTTGTGTTGGTTTCTGCTGTACAATGAAATATATATATATACATATATATATATATATCTCCCCACCCTCTTGAGCCTCCATCCCACCACCTACATCCCACCCCTCTATGTCATCACAGAGCATGGAGCTGAGTTCCCTGTGTTATACAGCAGCTCCCCACTGGTTATCTATTTTATACATGGTAGTGTATATATGTAAATGATATTCTCTCAATTCATCCCACTTCTCCTTGCCCTCCATATCTGTAAGTTTGCTCTCTACATCTGTGTCTCTATTCCTGCCCTGAAAATAAGTTTGTCAGTACCATTTTTTTAGATTCCATCTATATGAGTTAATATATGATATTTGGTTTTTTTCCTTTTTTAAAAATTTTTATTTATTTATTTTTTATTTTACTTTACAATACTGTATTGGTTCTGCCATACACTGACATGAATCCACCACGGGTGTACATTAGTTCCCAATCCTGAACCCCCTTCCCACCTCTCTCCCCATATCATCTCTCTGGGTCATCCCCGTGCACCAGCCCCCAGCATCCTGTATCCTGCATCAAACCTAGACTGGCGATTCATTTCTTACATGATAGTATACATGTTTCAATGCCATTCTCCCAAATCATCCCACCCTCTCCCTCTCCCAGAGTCCAAAAGTCTGTTCTATACATCTGTGTCTCTTTTGCTGTCTCGCATACAGGGTTATCATTACCATCTTGCTAAATTCCATATATATGTGTTAGTATACTGTATTGGTGTTTTTCTTTCTGGCTTACTTCACTCTGTGTAATCGGCTCCAGTTTCATCCATCTCATTAGAACGGATTCAAATATATTCTTTTTAATGGCTGAGTAATACTCCATTGTGTATATGTACCACAGCTTTCTTATCCATTCATCTGCTGATGGACATCTAGACTGCTTCCGTGTCCTGGCTATTATAAACAGTGCTGCGATGAACATTGGGGTACACGTGTCTCTTTCACTTCTGGTTTCCTCGGTGTGTATGCCCAGCAGTGGGATTGCTGGGTCATAAGGCAGTTCTATTTGTAGTTTTTTAAGGAATCGCCACATTGTTCTCCATAGTGGCTGTACTAGTTTGCATTACTTACTTCACTCTGTATGACAGACTCTGGATTCATCCACATCACTACAATTGACTCAGTTGCATTCCTTTTTATGGCTGAGTACTATTCCATTTACCACATCTTTATCCATTCATCAGTTGATGGACATCATGTCCTGGCTATTGTAAATAAACTCTTAATCCAACTTAAACAGACAAGTTCCATCACAAGTTTAGATTCCTGGGCTGCTAAGCATGCATTTCACATAGTTAAGTAGATAAAGCTATAGACAAAGCACACCAGATTGGTTGGGAGAAGAGGCTCTAAAATCAGACTGGGTTTGGATCTTATTCTGCCATTCATTAGCTGTTTGACTTTACTTGCTAAATTTCTCTGTGCCTCAACTTCCTTATCTATATCCTGCAAACAATAGTGATAATGTCTTCATGGGATTGGTAGAATGATTAACACCTATAAAAGACTTAAACCAATTCCTGGTACTAAGTAAAAATTAAATAAATACTGGTAATTATTATTACATGCCTTATCAAGGAGAGTTTATAACGCCTTCCTTTCTGACCCTGTCCCCCTGAAACTAAGACCCTAATAAAAATACTAAGGAATGGGAGACAGGACCAAATGTGATTCAGTGATAAATTCTCAATACTTTTGCCTTTGTGTGGGTTTGTTTGAGTGGGGGAGGGGGGGTAAGAGAGATACCTCTGTTCTTCCTTCTCCTGGCTGTGGCCTGGGAAACGAGTAGATAAGAACGCCGTATTTTGCATTGTAGAAGAAAAAGATAGATGATAGAATTACCTTGGTAATGCCCTAGCTCCTGGGTGAGTGGTATGTTTGCCTTTCCCTTTGTCCTGACTTTCAGAGTTGCTGCTTTAATGAAACAGTTCAGACTGAATACATTTATTCTGGAATAAACATTACTAAATTTGGAAGGAAGGCAGTTTGAAACTAATGGAAAGTGACAAGAGCAAAATGCAGAATTCAAATTACCAGTACTTATTACATAGGGAAAAGAGGAAGTCTGAAATCAATGCTACTTCATAATATAATACTGATGTGTAATTATTTCTAATTTTATGCATACTTAATCAAATACTCATGGGCTAGATGAGTCTCTATTAATTATTAAGAGAGTACACACAAATGAAAATTTTATTAACAGAGATCAGATCTTACAAAGAATCACAAGGTACCTGAATGAGATAATTTGATTTCCTAAAAACAAAAAGAATTCAATGAAAACTAAATGTGAGGGCTTGGTAAATAACTTACAGCATGAAATGACTATAATGCAACCACTAAAATATGCTATAGCTCAATATTTTTGAAATCTAAATATGTCCATGATATATATTCTGTGATTAAAGCTAATGGCTTTATAACATTAAACAATTTTAAATATTTAAATTTAAAGGATAGGGCAAGATTTTGTGTCTCCCTGTAATTCTATGTGTATGTCTACTAAACATTTTGGAAAGAAATATATAAAAAATGTTAATACTATTCATCTTTGGATGACAGAATAAACAATAATATTTCTCTTTGAAATTATTTGTCATTATTACCATAATTTAAAGTTGTGTAAACATACATTTGAATGCTTGGCAAAACCATCAAGCTCAATGGAATAATTTAAATATAATACCATAAAAAGTAATAGAACAGTCAGGTTTGACTGGCTAAAAACTTCCTTCTGAAAGTGCCTGAAAACAGTGGGAAAACTGTTGAGTTCAGGGTAATGATCTTGTCCTTGGTCTGCCATGAATAGTTTATCAACAGCCTGAAAAATTACTTTCATTCCACTCTAAGCTTCTGCAGTGTAGGAGACCTGGGTTCGATCTCTGGGTTGGGAAGATACCCTAGAGAAGGGAATGGTAACCCACTCCAGTATTCTTGCCTGGAAAACCCCATGGAACAGAGGAGCCTGATGGGCTACAGACCATGGGGTTGTAGAGAGTCAGACACTACTGAATGATTAACATAACATAAATATATATTTATTATGAGTTTAAAGAGAAAAAGCTAGAAGGCAATTTCCATTTTTAAAGTAGTTTGGTTGAAAAAGTTAAGCTTACTCATATATTTTAAAATCTGATTCTGCATTCATATAAATTATTTTTGAAGAGCAGTTGAAATAGTGACCAAAAGAGACGGCAAATCTTAGGGGAATAAGTGTGCTGTTTTAATGTGCAAACTTGAATCAAATTAGACTTTCAAGAATAATGAGAATATGAGAACATTTTTGCATAGCACACTAACCAAAATAACAAGCACAACAGAAAATAAAAGAATCTCCATTTATAAGGAAGTTAGTTAATTACCAAAATCCTGTACTGTTGAAGATATATTTGCTATTTACAAAGATATTTGATCTAAATAAGAGGAAGAGGCTCAGTTTTGACACATATTTTCCACAGTCAAAAGTGGGATGCTTCTGAGGAAGAAAATCAAAAATCATTTCTTTGGAGATAGGGTCCCTTGTAATTTGGGTGCATTGTAGAAACATGGGTCACCATTTTGGGTGCCCTAGATCATAAGCTCTGCAAAGTCAGTAACTGTAATGTTTTTTGTTAACAGCCTTATCACCAGTTTCTGGAGTATAATAAGGGGTGAATAAATATTTGTTGGATAAATACCTGGCATGGTTTTCCTGCCCACATAATGGCAGTGCTAGAAAGAGAAACAAAATGACAATGTCATTCAATTTAACCCAGCCTAGTTTCATAACCAGGAGTAAACAGAGGTTCAGTCACAGAGCAAAGTTAACCAGACAGATATTAAAAAATATTTATTAATCAAGTAAAAATTCTGTGAGCCTTATAGCATTATGCTGATATACAATGCATTACTCTAATATGGAAATCTTAGGCTAAACCAAACCAGACTCTCTAAAATGGAGGAATAGCTGAAATCCAGGAGACTTAAGATTTGAAATAACTCAAAATACCATGCTTTTGATCATTGCATTGTACTGCTTCTTTTTCTGAGGAGAATGTAAGTAATCTTCCCAACAACTAAATTATAATAACAAATGTGGTAAGATAACATTAGACTAAAACACTACCTTGCTCTTTTGTTCTTCTTCTTCTTCTTTTTTTTTTTTCTGTTTAAGTCACTAAGTTGTGTCCTTGGGATCCGATGGACTGTAGCCCACCAGGCTCCACGTTGTTCTTCTAGATGGCCCTAAATTAATTAGAGTAATAAGAGAACTTCTCTGATGCACTTTTAATCAAAGACTTGATGATCCAGACCACCTCTTGATAGACTGCACAAAAGCTCTGTGAGACTCACAGGAAGTTAGCATGCAACCTAACCAGGATCTGGTCTCAAGCTGTGTCCTATGGCATCAAGAGGTCATAGAGTCCTGCTGGGTTTAGAATGGACTCAAGATTTTATGGTCATGCCTTCAGAGAATATTTTCTGTATTTTATTCTATATATGTTGTAAAGGTACAAACTCATCAAAAGTCGTAACTGCACCTTATTTTGGTTAGACATTTGTCAATGTCACTTTGACAATACATTTTTTTTAATTGTGGTAAAAAATATACAAGCTAGTCTTTTAACAGATTTTTAAGTATATAATACAGTACTGCTAACAATGAACACCATGGTGTACAGAGGATCTCTAAGACTTTTTCATCTTGCAGGACTGAAATTTTATACTTACTCAACAGCAACTTCCATTTCTTCTTCCCTCAGCTCCTGACAGCCACATTCTACTTCCTGCTTCTATGAGTTTGAGTACTTTAGATAATTCATGTAAGTGAAACCATGAAACGTGTGTATAATTTATACCACATCTGTAATGATGTGTATATGTAAAATTATACCAGAATTCTGCTGGGGTCCAGCCCTGGTGGATCCAGGGTAATTCGAAGGGGAGACAGAGTAGTCATCCTAGGAAAAAACTTTTTTAATTACAAATATAGAGAGAGATTAGAAATGGATAGTGTAGTAGGAAATATTAGTGGAGAAAAAGAGACTGAATAACTTGGTTTACATGGGATACCAATAAAATTCCAAGACAAGGAATTTGTACCATTTACGTTGGGCCACCAGTGCCACTTGAATATTGGAAGGTGCCCCTCCTTGGGCTCCTTCTCACATGGAACTTAAAAGCCGGGGCAAGTAAGTAGACGTGGCAAGCACCCATGCTCCAGATGGGAATTCAGCCAGAAAAACGGGGGCAAGAAAGAACAACACGGGGGAATCAGTCTTTCCAGAAACTGATCCGATTTCTTTATTTTTTAGGTTTGCTTATATACCCTTTGTTACACATAGAGACAAATGGAAATTTTAAAGTCACGCGGGGGTCAGCAGTCCTGATCTTTATCAAAATCAGGTGCTTCACATAAATGTATAAAAAAAGGTCTTAGGGGTTTTACATCATCTTCTGGCCATGAGGCCTGCTGACATTTTATGATCCTTTCTTTCTGATAACCAAAAAATTTATTTTCCAGGGGTGGTTTTTCTTAAACCAGGTACCACCCTCTGAAGGTACCAGATAAAGTTGCATTCCTATAGGGTGAGGGTGTAGTGAGTTACAACTAAGAAAGGAATTTATTTAGCCTAAGGTTAACATGATTAATCTTAAAGATTAATACTTATTTCTCCTATATGCTAGTTATATTCATTATAAGAGCAGGGAATATGGAGATTTAGCAGCAAACATCAGCTCAACAAATGAAAACCCTTCACTAATGTTCCCCTTAAGGTCTATTTAGTCTTAAGAAAGTGATAAAGTTACATTTTTGCATAGCAAGGACACAGTCATTTATAACAAAGTACAGTGATCTATAACAAAAGAGAAAATTCATTAACTCAAAAGGTCTAGTATTGCTAACATCAAAAACTACTATGTTTCCTTTTCTATATTCCAAATACATTAATATATTCCCAGGTGCCTAAGGATATGGAGGCCTGGCTGCAATCATTGACTCAACAATGAGAAAAACCCTATGCTAATTAAGAATTTCAAAATACTCCAAACTCTCTGTGCTGTTTTTGGTTGAGAGAGGTAGTAAACAATCATGTGTGTAGTGGCAGGAGTGTGGATAATCCTGTCACACAAGCTAGTCTGCCA
Source organism: Ovis canadensis (assembly GCF_042477335.2). Taxonomy (NCBI): domain Eukaryota; kingdom Metazoa; phylum Chordata; class Mammalia; order Artiodactyla; family Bovidae; genus Ovis; species Ovis canadensis. The sequence goes on along the minus strand of NC_091247.1, from coordinate 130,262,873 downwards.
GCAGACAGGTTTGACCTGAGACACCCTTGTCACCCCAGGAATTTTTATTGACTGGAGCTGCAAGTTTACTCCTTTTCTGAGAGAACCAGTAGGGAACAGCCCCCCATAAAGTCAGAGGTGTAGATGAGAGCATGAAACAGTAAAGTAGGTAGACTCTGGTTTGGGGGGTAGATGCTTGGGAACAGGGGATTTCCTGAGGCTTAATCCCGCCTTTGCGTATGCCGAAGCCTCCTTCCTCATGACGTTTGCCATGGGCGGAGTTCCTCACGCTGGCTCCCAGAAGAATTCAAATCAAAATAAATGAGGAAAGTGGGAGAAAAGTGTTAGCTGGGACTGTAGAAAAGCTAACCAACAAGATACCAAGTAGGAACGCCTTAATTACTCATCTGTATATCCCATAGAGCAACTGAAGTGAAAAGACAGCACCCAGATGCTAGGAAAGCCAATTATAGTCATCATTCAAAAAACCAGAAAAATGAAGATGTTCCAAACGATATGAATAAGGTTAAACTATGTGCCATTGAAAGGTCCCCTGGAGGCAGACCCATTCATAAAAGGAAAAGAGAAGACTCACCATGGGATCTAGTATCTCTAATATCCTATGCACTTAAGCAGAAATTTGCATTCCAAGAAGAAGATTCCTTTGAGAAAGAAAATAATTGTTGGGAGTCTTCTCCATTTTCTAGTCCAGAAACTTCAAGGGTGCACTTATAATCTTGGACATCATATCTCAAGTCAGAAGTAAGTTGGACTAAAGGAAGAACCAACAAACCCAGCAGGTGTAGGCCAAGCCATGAGCAACAGGGCCTGTGTCTCTTCCTAGCGGGCAGGACTGCAGAAGTATACCTGCACGCCTCTCCCTGTACATGAAAGGGTCACACCTCCTGCTAATGAAGTTGAATGTAGTCCATACACTGGGCTATGTTAGTGAAAAGGTCTGAAGGATCTTAACCTGGCTCTGGTTTTATAAGATCCAACTGTTAATGGGCTACTGATGATGGCTACATGTGTGGATCTTTTTCATTTTTTCCCACATATGTTGGGCTTCCCTTGTGGCTCAGCTGGTAAAGAATATGCCTGAAATGTGAGAAACCTGGGTTGGGAAGATCCCCTGGAGAAGGGAATGGCTACCCACTCCAGTATTCTGGCCTGGAGAATTCCATGGACTGTAGAGCCCATGGGGTCGCAAAGAGTTGGACACGACAGAGTGACTTTCACTTCACTTCGCTTCATATTCCATAAATCCCTGCTCTAGTCAATCTATGACTATAATAAATGTATACTTATTTACTTACTCAAAAAATCATAAATAATTTAGTCATAAAAGCAGTATAACTCACCTGTGTGGAAGACTAATTCACAGATTTTAATAATCACAGCCTTAAAGCAGAAGTTTATTTATTACAGGTGATGTAGTGGATAAATACAGTAGGTCAAGGCATAACTATCAAATAACTGAAAATTATTATGACTAACACAAGCAAGAAAATTAAATTTATTAAATTAACACAAAGATGTGCAAAACATATTAAACCATCATCCTGCCTTCACAAAGTCTGGGAATGAAGGCTGTTTTGGGTCTTCAGCATCAAAAACTAGAAATATTCTCTTGCCTATTGATTTTAGCTACAGCAAGCACTCATAACCCTCAGTCTCTATGCGGCTCTCTTCAAGTGTCATACTTCAAGAAAAAGAACTGGATTTGCCTAACATAGATCAGACATTCCTGCCTTTGGTAAACCGGCCAAGTAAGTGTTTCAGGGCACAGGGTGGTGACATTGACACAACCATGAGGTAAAAACTGAGCCATTGGCCCAATCTGTATCACTGCAATGGCTTATCCTCCTGCTCAGAGCATGTTCTCTTGGAGTAGAAGTGGATGGTGATACTTGAAGAGTCTTCTCAGAATATGGCTTGACCACAGTTGGGTTTGCTCTAAGACTAAACCAGGTGAATTTATATCTCTTAAATTGATTTGAATAAACAGAATATAGTTTGCTAAATCCTACAGCCCTGACCTATGACTCAGATTTAAAATACCATTCCCTCCTCTTCCCGCTTCCTCCAGTTTCTGTTATAGAAACAGTGGCCACGTTTTCTTTGTTTGATTTTTCTCAAGGTTACTTCATGGAGAGCTGTCTCCTTATTGACTTACGCAGTCCTGTGTTTAGCTCAGTAGATGTGAAAGGACTACATCTTGTTGGCTCATTGCTCATGCTAGCAATTATTAGCCCATATTGTGACAAACATTTCCTAAACAATGCATGATTGTATCTATCTCTTTTAACCCGAAATGGTATATTTTAAACTTGAACACAGCCTAACAGCTCATAATTCTTAATTTTTAAACTTCTATTAAATAGAAATATCAGAAAAGATATATGGCCAGATGTTTTAGTTATCTGTTAGTTCATAGCATATTATTCCAAAAGTTAGCAGCATCAAAAACAAACATTATCTCACTCTCTCTGTGGCTTAAGAATTCAAGTGCAGCTTAGTTGGGTGCCTCTGGATCAAGGATTTTCATAATGTCATAGTTAGGGTGGCAGATAAGACTGTGATTCTACTTGATGGCTCCACGTGGAGAAGATCTGCTTCAAACCTGCCTCAGTATGATTATTGATCAAATTTAATTTTCATGGGCTACTGAACTAATGGCCTCAGTTTTTTTACTAGCTGATGGGTAGAGGCCTCCCTCTTTCTCTTGCCATATGAGACTCTCCATAGAGCAGCCCAAACATGCCATTTGGCTTCTGTCAGCAAGCGAGAGTGTAAGAAAGATCGCCAAGATAGGAACCATAATTTCTTTGCAACCTTATCTTATAAATGACATCTCATCATCTTTATGAGAATCACTTAGATCCAATCTAAACTTAAGAGGAAATATTTATATAAGTTTGCAGATCCCAAGAAGCAAGAATCATTGGCATTGGAAGGTGAAGTGTTAACCACAGGACCACTAGGGAAGTTTCCCAGGAGCAAGAATCATTGGGAGCTCTCTTAGAGTCTGCTTATGACAGCAGGGAAAACCAGACCTGTGATTCTTGAAATTTGAATTACAGGTACATTCTGACATTTAGCAAACAGAAGGAAAATCAGAAAATAGTGCACAACAAAGTAACATTAAAACTAAGGATAGACTTCGGATAAAAATGAAAAGCATTTACTAATATGGTTTTACAAACCAGGAGAGAAAGGGGTTTGATTTCTGAGACATATTTTCAGTCACAAGCATGAGAAATTTTACACCAAACATTCACTAGGCCACAGATTTCTGTACAAGTGTTAAGAATGTGCCTAGTTATGCTCTACAAGGGCTCTTCCCTGGTGGCTCAGATGGTAAAGCGTCTGCATACAATGTGGGAGACCTGGGTTCGATCCCTGGGTTGGGAAGATCTCTTGGAGGAGGAAATGGCAACACACTCCAGTACTCTTGCCTGGAAAATCTTATAGACAGAGGAGCCTGGTAGGCTACCGTCCATGGGGTCACTAAGAGTCAGACACAACTGAGTGACTTTACTCACTCACCCTCTACAAGAATAACTGTGCATCATGACTTGTGATTACCAATACAAATAGTTAAGTAAAGATATTGACAATTCAGAAATGACCTTGGTCAACACAGGAAAAAATGTGAAAAAGTATTAAATAATTTTTACAAAGAAAAGCTCATAAGAAAGTGCAATAATTTTAAAAAACTTACAATAACACCAAAGCAAAATATTTTTTAGGCAGAGTTTAAGACCGATGGCTCTAAAAGAGACTAGCCAATTATACCTCTTCATAATGAAAAACAAGGAGGATAACCAAATTCCTTAACAATTAAGAATGTTATATTTAGATATACTAATCTTCTTAATTAGCGCGGTTGGCTGCTACCTGGTGCACTAAGCGTGGCCGAGAGGAGTTACCCCATGTCTGAGGTCAGGGGCGGCGGCCGAGAGTGCCAGGCTGCGACGGCACAGGAACGGCTGAGAGGAGCTACCCAAGTCCGAGGCCAGGGGCAGCGGCCGAGAGGTGCTACCCTGCGTCCAAGGCCAGGGTGGCCGGGAGAAGCCACCTCATGCCCGAGGCCAGGGGCAGCGGGCAGGAGGAGCCACCCAGAGCCCAAGGCCAGGGGCAGCTGGGAGGAGCAACCTGAGGAGTGGCAGCTGCGCGGGCACAGGAGAGTCTAGAGGAGTTATCCGATGCTGAAGGTCAGGAGGGGCGGCGGTAAGGAGATACCCCTCGTCCCAGGTAAGGAGCAGCGGCTGTGCTTTGCTGGAATGGCCGTGAAGGGATACCCCATGCCCAAGGTAAGAGAAACCCAAGTAAGATGGTAGTGTTGCAAGAGGGCATCAGAGGGCAGACACACTGAAACCATACTCACACAAAACTAGTCAATCTAATCACACTAGGACCACAGCCTTGTCTAACTCAATGAAACCAAGCCATGTCCACGGGGCAACCCAAGATGGGTGGGTCATGATAGAGAGGTCTGACAGAATGTGGTCCACTGGAGAAGGGAATGGCAAACCACTTCAGTACTCTTGCCTTGAGAACCCCATGAACAGTATGAAAAGGCAAAATGATAGGATACTGAAAGAGGAACTCCCCAGGTCAGTAGCTGCCCAATATGCTACTGGAGATCAGTGGAGAAATAACTCCAGAAAGAATGAAGGAATGGAGCCAAAGCAAAAACAATACCCAGCTGTGGATGTGACTGGTGATAGAAGCAAGGTCCAATCCTGTAAAGAGCAATATTGCAGAGGAACCTGGAATGTCAAGTCCATGAATCAAGGCAAATTGGAAGTGGTCAAACAAGAGATGGCAAGTGTGAACGTCGACATTCTAGGAATCAGCGAACTAAAATGGACTGGAATGGGTGAATTTAACTCAGATGACCATTATATCTACTACTGCGGGCAGGAATCCATCAGAAGACATGAAGTAGCCATCATGGTCAACAAAAGAGTCTGAAATGCAGTACTTGGATGCAGTCTCAAAAATGACAGAATGATCTCTGTTCATCTCCAAGGCAAACCATTCAATATCACAGTAATCCAAGTCTATTCCCCAACCAGTAATGCTGAAGAAGCTGAAGTTGAACGGTTCTATGAAGACCTACAAGACTTTTTAGAACTAACACCCAAAAAAGATGTCCTTTTCATTATAGGGGATGGAATACAAAAGTAGAAAGTCAAGAAACACCTGGTGTATCAGGCAAATTTGGCCTTGGAATGCGGAATGAAGCAGGGCAAAGACTAATAGAGTTTTGCCAAGAGAACGCACTGGTCATAGCAACACCCTCTTCCAACAACACAAGAGAAGACTCTACACATGGACATCACCAGATGGTCAACACCAAGATCAGACTGATTATATTCTTTGCAGCCAAAGATGGAGAAGCTCTATACAGACAGCAAAAACAAGACCAGGAGCTGACTGTGGCTCAGATCATGAACTCCTTATTACCAAATTCAGACTCAAATTTAAGAAAGCAGGGAAACCACTAGACCACTCAGGTATGACCTAAGTCAAATCCCTTATGATTATACAGTGGAAGTGAGAAATAGATTTAAGGGACTAGATCTGATAGATAGAGTGCCTGATGAACTATGGAATGAGGTTCGTGACATTGTACAGGAGACAGGGATCAAGATCATACCCATGGAAAAGAAATACAAAAAAGTAAAATGGCTGACTGGGGAGGCCTTACAAATAGCAGTGAAAAGAAGAGAGGTGAAAAGCAAACGAGAAAAGGAAAGATACAAGCATCTGAATGCAGAGTTCCAGCGAACAGCAAGAAGAAATAAGAAAGTCTTCTTCAGTGATCAATGAAAAGAAATAAAGGAAAAGAACAGAATGGAAAAGACTAGAGATCTCTTCAAGAAAATTAGAGATACCAAGGGAATATTTCATGCAAAGATGGGCTCGATAAAGGACAGAAATGGTATGGACCTAACAGGAGCAGAAGATATTAAGAAGAGGTGGCCTGGTACAGAAGAACTGTACAAAAAAGATCTTCATGACTCAGATAATCATGATGGTGTGATCAATCATCTAGAGCCAGACATCTTGGAATGTGAAGTCAAGTGGGCCTTAGAAACATCACTACGAACAAAGCTACTGGAGGTATTGGAATTCCAATTGAGCTGTTTCAAATCCTGAAAGATGATGATGTGAAAGTGCTGCACTCAATATGACAGCAAATTTGGAAAACTCAGCAGTGGCCACAGGACTGGAAAAGGTCAGTTTTCATTCTAGTCCCAAAGAAAGGCAATGCCAAAGAATGCTCAAACTACCGCACAATTGCACTCATCTCACATGCTAGTAAAGTAATGCTCAAAATTCTCCAAGCCAGGCTTCAGCAATATGTGAACCGTGAACTTCCTGATGTTCAAGCTGGTTTTAGAAAAGGCAGAGGAACCAGAGATCAAATTGCCAACATCCGGTGGATCATGGAAAAAGCAAGAGAGTTCCAGAAAAACATCTCTTTCTGCTTTATCGACTATGCCAAAGCCTTTGACTGTGTGGATCACAAGAAACTGTGGAAAATTCTGAGAGAGAAGGGAATACCAGACCACCTGACCTGTCTTGAGAAATCTGTATGCAGGTCAGGAAGCAACAGTTAGAACTGGACATGGAACAACAGACTGGCTCCAAATAGGAAAAGGAGTACCTCAAGGCTGTCTATTGTCACCCTGCTTATTTAACTTCTATGCAGAGTACATCATGAGAAACGCTGGACTGGAAGAAACACAAGCTGTATTCAAGATTGCCAGGAGAAATATCAATAACCTCAGATAAGCAGATGACACCACCCTTATGGTAGAAAGTGAAGAGGAACTAAAAAGTCTCTTGATGAAAGTGAAAGTGGAGAGTGAAAAAGTTGGCTTAAAGCTCAACATTCAGAAAATGAAGATCATGGCATCCGGTCCCATCACTTCATGGGAAATAGATGGGGAAACAGTGGAAACAGTGTAAGACTTTATGTTCTTGGGCTCCCAAATCACTGCAGATGGTGACTGCAGCCATAAAATTAAAAGACGCTTACTCCTTGGGAGAAGAGTTATGACCAACCTAGATAGTATATTAAAAAGCAGAGACATTACTTTGCCGACTAAAGTCAACCTAGTCAAGGTTATGGTTTTCCCAGTGGTTATGTATGGATGTGAGTGTTGGACTGTGAAGAAAGCTGAGCACCGAAGAATTGATGCTCTTGAAGTGTGGTATTGGAGAAGACTCTTGAGAGTCCCTTGGACTGCAAGGAGATCCAACCAGTCCATTCTGAAGGAGATCAGCCGTGGGATTTCTTCGGAAGGAATGATGCTAAAGCTGAAACTAGTACCTCGGCCACCTCATGCGAAGAGTTGACTTATTGGAAAAGACTCTGATGCTGGGAGGGATTGGGGTCAGGAGGAGAAGGGGATGACCGATAATCAGATGGCTGGATGGCATCACTGACTCGATGGACGTGAATCTGAGTGAAGTCCGGGAGTTGGTGATGGACAGGGAGGCCTTGCGTGCTGCAATTCATGGGGTCGCAAAGAGTCGAACACGACTGAGCGACTGAACTGAACTGAACTAAATCTTCTTAATTAAATACTCTGATATACATACTCAGAATGAAAGTTATTTTGGGTGGGCGAGTAGCTGAAAAGTAAATAGAGTAAGAAAATTAACAGACATTGGTAGAACACCTTAATACATCCAATTTGGAGATGTTGAAATCAACACATTCTATTTAAGAATTGGCAGATACTCTTTACCACTAGCTACTCTGAAGGTTCACGCCCCTGCACCCAGATGGCAGGAAATTCTCTTAAATGTTTTATTTCAAGGGCAAGAATGGCTATGAAGTAATTCATTGGTACCCTATTTGGAAATGTGGGGAAAAAATTTAAATAAACCCTTTCAAATCAATTTATCAGGAAGTTTATAGGAACATAATGATTAAAAGATTTTATGCCCACCCTCACTGCTGCTATTCAACATAGTTCTGGAAGTTTTGGCCACAGCAATAAGAGCAGAAAAAGAAATACAAGGAATCCAAATTGGAAAAGATGTAAATCTTTCACTGTTTGCAGATGACATCATCCTCTACATAGAAAACCCTAAAGACTCCACCAGAAAATTACTAGAGCTAATCAATCAATATAGTAAAGTTGCAGGATATAAAATCAACACACAGAAATCCCTTGCATTCCTATACACTAATAATGAGAAAGCAGAAAAAGAAATTAAGGAAACAATTCCATTCACCATTGCAATGAAAAGAATAAAATACTTGGGAATATATCTACCTAAAGAAACTAAAGACCTATATATAGAAAACTATAAAACACTGATGAAAGAAATCAAAGAGGACACTAATAGATGGAGAAATATACCATGTTCATGGATGGATTGGAAGAATCAATATAGTGAAAATGAGTATACTACCCAAAGCAATCTACAGATTCAATGCAATCCCTATCAAGCTACCAACGGTATTTTTCACAGAGCTAGAACAAATAATTTCACAATTTGTATGGAAATACAAAAAACTGTGAATAGCCAAAGCAATCTTGAGAAAGAAGAATGGAACTGGAGGAATCAACCTGCCTGAATTCAGGCTCTACTACAAAGCCGCAGTCATCAAGACAGTATGGTACTGACACAAAGACAGAAATATAGATCAGTGGAACAAAGTAGAAAGCCCAGAGATAAATCCACATACCTATGGACACCTTATCTTTGACAAAGGAGGCAAGAATATAAAATGGATTAAAGACAGTCTTTTTAACAAATGGTGCTGGGAAAACTGGTCAACCACTTGTAAAAGAATGAAACCAGAACACTTCCTAACACCATACATAAAAATAAACTCAAAATGGATTAAAGATCTAAATGTAAGACCAGAAACTAAAATCCTAGAGGAGAACATAGGCAAAACACTCTCTGACATAAATCACAGCAGGATCCTCTATGAGCTACCTCCCAGAATACTGGAAATAAAAGCAAAAATAAACAAATGGGATCTAATTAAAATTAAAAGCTTCTGCACAACAAAGCAAAATATAAGAAAGGTGAAAAGACAGCCTTCTGAATGGGAGAAAATAATAGCAAATGAAGCAACTGACAAACAACTAATCTCAAAAATCTACAAGCAACTTATGCAGCTCAATTCCAGAAAAATAAACAACCCAATCAAAAAATGGGCCAAAGAACTAAATAGACATTTCTCCAAAGAAGACATATGGATGGCTAACAAACATATGAAAAGATGCTCAACATCTCTCATTATCAGAGAAATGCAAATCAAGACCACAATGAGGTTCCATTTCACACCAGTCAGAATTGCTGTGATCCAAAAGTCTACAAGCAATAAATGCTGGAGAGGGTATGGAGAAAAGGGAACCCTCTTACACTGTTGGTGGGAATGCAAACTAGTACAGCCACTATGGAGAACAGTGTGGAGATTCCTTAAAAAATTGCAAATAGAACTGCCTTATGACCCAGCAATCCCATTTCTGGGCATACACACCAAGGAGACCAGAATTGAAAGAGACACATGTACCCCAATATTCATTGCCACACTGTTTATAATAGCCAGGACATGGAAGCAACCTAGATGTCCATCAGCAGATGAATGGATAAGAAAGCTGTGGTACATATACCCAATGGAGTATTACTCAGCCATTAAAAAGAATACGTTTGAATCCGTTCTAATGAGGTGGATGAAACTGGAGCCGATTATACAGAGCAAAGTAAGCCAGAAAGAAAAACACCAATACAGTATATTAACACATATATATGGAATTTAGCAAGATGGTAATGATAACACTATATGCGAGACAGCAAAAGAGACACAGATGTAAAGAACAGACTTTTGGACTCTGTGGGAGAGGGAGAGGGTGGGATGATTTGGGAGAATGGCATTGAAACATGTATACTATCATGTAAGAAATGAATCGCCAGTCTAGGTTCGATGCAGGATACAGGATGCTTGGGGCTGGTGCAATGGGATGACCCATAGAGATGATATGGGGAGGGTGGTGGGAGGGAGGTTTAGGCTTGGGAACTCATGTACACCTGTGGTGGATTCATGTCAGTGTATGGCAAATAAATAAATAAATAAAACATTTTTTAAAATGTCAACAAACCAGTGGCCCCAATATACCTAGCAGTTCACCACGGTTTATAGAAGGCCGACAGTGGGAAGAACATTGTGCACCACAGGCAGCCAGTGAACCAGAGTTTACGTAATTATTTTGTTTTACAATAATATTTTTCTAGTTATTATTTGGAAAAATGTTAAGGGCATAAACAAGAAAATAAAAAATCACAAAAACATAGTTAACATTTTATTATGTTTTCTATTAAAATTTATATGTGTTTTTACATATGAATATGTGTATGTAAATTTTAAATATTGGTATGTAATTTTTAAAAATTACTTTTCATCTTTCTTTTTTCCCACCTATGATGTCATGGTTTTTTTTCTTATGTTACTACAATTTTATCCTTATAAAAACGTCCTTTCAGTCTTTATTCTAAAGACTTTTAGAATATATTTAGTATTCTATTTGTCATTGTAACAAATTAATTAGTTGATTTAATTATATCATTAACAAAATTTAATATAGTAATGTAATTAAATATATATTATATCCTTAATTTACATAACAATGTAATTCATTAAATCTCCTCATATAATAGATATTAAGCTATTTCCACCCTAAATATTTATTTTGTCTATTTTTGACATTCATGTACTGGTAAATATCTAAAGCAAAAATGTGCTGGTCATTTACAATGACACACAATCTGTGCTTTTAGAATTCTTTCTTTAGTGAGAACAAAAAGCAGTATAAATAACTGTTTTGATGTGATAAAAGGTAAAGGATAAATATAAATTTCAATGCAAGCATAGGTGATACAGAACTACCTGCCTTCTGCCTACCTGTCAAGGTCTCACAGAGCTCTCGCTTGAGTCTTCAAGGAGAAATATGAGCTTGTTAGCAGGAGATATAAGAGATGTGGATTTGATCCCTAGGTTGGGAAGATCCCCTGGAGGAGGGCTCAGCAGCCCACTCCAGCATTCTTGACTGGAGAATCTCCATGGACAGAGGAGCCTGGCTGGGGGTGTGCTATAGTCCATGGGGTCTCACAGACTCTGGCATGACTGAAACGACTTAGCACACACACTCAGAGAGACCATGAGCTTAAAGAAAGGTGCAAGCATGGCATTTGAACAGTGATTAACTGTTTTCTTCTTGAAACATTCTCCTCTTTTGATTTCCATGACTCAAAATTCTTCCTCTTTTCCTCCTGTCTCTTGTTGGAGGAGGAATATATGTATTATCCATTTCTCTTGCTTCCAGTGGATGGACTTCACTAACATAAACTCCTGGTCACTTGCCCCCCACCTTAACCACTCCTCCCTGTGAAGTCTGCAGATTGTGTTATGGTTAAAAGTCACTGGTCCACATTTTACGTCAATCATCTGCTATCACTGAGGATTTGAATGTCTTTTCTTTTCTTTAGCAGACTAGTAGGAGGCAGAGAAGCTTAAGTTACTTTTTCAATACCAAATTAACTCCCAGAAGAACTTTCCGAAGACATAGATGGGAGGTAGGAGAGGAGCTAGGGGATACCAGGACTTTCTAGTCAGTCCATTTAGCTCTCATCTGACTTCAGGAGTTCAAGAGCAATCCAGATAGTATTTAATTTGGTACAGCCATTATGGAAAACAGTGTGGAGATTCCTCAAATAACTGAAAATAGAACTACCATATGAAGCAATCCCACTGTTTGGAATATATCTGAGGAAAACAGAATCACTAATTTGAAGATACATGCACCTCAATGTTTGTAGCCATGTTACTTACAATAGCCAAGATATGGAAGCAACCTCAGTGTCCATTAACCAGACAAATGGATAAAGAAGATGTGATATATATATATATAGCTTAGCTGTAAAAAAAGAATAAAATTTTGCCATTTGCGACAATATGATGGACCTGGAGGAGATTATGTTTAGTGAAATAAGTCACAGAAAAAGATAAATTCGGTATGTTATCATTTATGTGTGGAATCTAAAAAATAAAACAAATTAATAAAGATAAAACAGAAACAGACTTACAGATACAGAGAATAAACTAGTGGGGAGAAGGAAGATATAAGGGGCAAGATAGGGGTATGGGATTAAGAGGTACAAACTACTAAATATGTTTTTAAAAGCCAGTATTATGATCTCCACTTTCTAACACTCTTCTCAATTGCTTCTGAAGTGGACAAACAAAAGGGGGTAGTGCGTTATTGACTACCTGAAATCCCAGGAATTTGTATCCCATTTGTAATTATTTTCTGTGTGCCATGAGAATTGGTGGTTGATTAGATATGGAAGGTGAGAGAGAACTAGATGCTAAGAGAACCTTTGCAGGAGAAGTGGCAGAAAGCAGTGAATATCATAATTCTGTTCTCTGAGCTTAAGGCATCTGTGGGACTTCAAATGGAGACATCAAGTAAGAAGTTAAAAGAAGAGTTACAGCCTTGTTACGCAAGGTGCCAGAAATTCATTCCAGAATACACATTTCACAAGTTAAGAAAGTTGATTTACAGATTACTAAAGGCAACACAATTTAGTAAGAAATAGCCATAGTCTCATAAAAAGACCACCATATCCTAGAAGAAAAATTTAGGAATTAGAAATATTTAAAGCATTTCATTAATTTGAAAATCTGTGTGATGTGAGGAAAACCAGCAGTGACAATGTTTGCTGATATCTGTTTCTTTAAAATGAGACTGATACTCAGTCCCATTTCCCTCCTCTGCCCTAATCTCCACAGCAGTACTGAAAATGTCAGTGACTTGGAAGCCTACATAAAATATTACCAGGCGAGGTAAAGGAAATGTTCCAGATTATAATTTAATCTGTGAACTCTGACAGTGGGAAGCATGCCAACTTTTAAAGGATAATTTATGAGTCAAAAGCAAGCAGGAAAGTAACGAACAAATATGTGAAAGTATTAGCTACTAAGATAAAATATATCTTCCAAGAGAAGTGTATTTGCAGTGGGTGACAACCTTCCTTATCATTTTTATCTTAATAAATATGCATATGTTCATAGCACTTTGTCATGTAGCTAGTTCAGTAAACGCTACACACAGTGTGTCACATAAAACAGTTATATGTCAACCCAGGCTTCTGTAAGTTTTCAAACCTTAAAGGCCAGTTTGCTATTTCACTGTGCTGACAAACTTGTGTTCTTTACAAATACTATAAAGAAAATCTGCAGGATTTTAAAGGAGGGAATGAGAAATCACATCCAATTGGGGGACCAAAGAAGATTTTAGAGAGGAGTTGGAACTTGAACTAGACCATCAAGAATTCTGACAGATGAGTCTGTGGCAGAAAGAAGGGGACTGGAAATATAAATGTTTCTCAAAGTACATTAAACACTGTAATGCAAAATTGATATTTTGAAATTAGTTGTTTCTCTTTTCTTGCTACCTTAACACAAGGCATTTAAAGCAGCCTGAACTCTTTGGAACCAGTAACCCAAATGAAAATCAGCCCCAGACCCATCTGGGGAATTCATGGCAATCAAGGGCCCCATAAGTTCCTCTGTATCATGCTTCTCTTCTCATCCTTATTTTCAGTATGGTTCTGACTCAGCCCTGGTTCTTATATGAAGCTACATGTTTCACCTATTGGATCTGAGAATCTATATTCAATCTCCCTGACTTTAGTTATTGATTCTCTTTAACCGGTTTTTGACATTTCAGTTCAGTTCAGTCACTCAGTCATGTCCGACTCCTGTGAACTCATAGACTGGAGCACACCAGGCTTCCCTGTCCATCACCAACTCCCAGAGCTTGCTCAAACCCATGTACATATTTTGACATATACGCCAATGGTAATGAACCTGCCTGCCAATGCAAGAGATGTAAGAAACATGGTTTCAATCCCTGGATCAGGAAGATCCCCTGGAGGAGGGCACGGCAACCCACTCCAGTATTCTTGCCTGGAGAATCCCATGGACGAGGAGCCTGGCAGGATGCAGTCCATAGGGTCACAAAGAGTCGGACATGACTGAAGCGACTTCTCAGCAGTAGCAACCCTGTTACACTTCCACTCTAGACTGTCTCAGGTAGGACGGTTCACCTTTGTTTTGGGATCCACTCCCAGGGCCAAGATTGGTTGGTAGCCATGGGATCCACTCTCAGTGCTAAGATTGGTTGGTAGCCAGAGTAGCTTAACACAAATCCACGTGAAGGATTTGGATAGTGTCAACTGTCACATGGAAGTGACTTTTGTCTCATTGTTATTTTTTTTCTGGTAACATAAAAAACATATGTTCATTGGAGGAAAGTATAAAAGAAGAAGAGAAAAATCAGCTGCAGTTCTACTATTCAAGATAAACACTATTAGCCTGTTGATCTATTTCTTTCTAGTATTTTTTCTATATGTTTGTTTATGTACATATTTTTAAAACTAAATTTGTTTCATAACACATACACAGTTTGTATGTTTGCCTTTACATACTTACCATTTTATCATGATCATTTCCCAGTATCATTAGATAGTTTTAGCTCAAAAAATGTTTTTCCATGGCTGTATATTTCAACATAAAACAATAACAAGATGAAACTCTAATATTAGGCATTTATGTTTTTTTTTTTTTTAAATGAGAAACACTGCTATCCAGTGGGCTATGTAGTGCAAGTCACAATCAAGGGACTAAAGGTATAAATCTAAATGTACTAAAAATAACACAAATTTTATACTTGAATCTTGGAAAACATCCTTAGGGAATCAATACAGAAGTCACTGAAAATTTCTGTAACATTCCCTAATCATTTCAGTCTATGCAAATATCCTATTTTTTCTTAAAGTTTTGCCCACTAAATACATACAGCCGGAGTATTACTGTGATATTCTAATGGTGATTTTCTATTTAGCTAATTTTTACTTCATCTATTATTTGGAATTTTTCTGTAAGAAAGACAAAAACTATTAAGGAAATCAAATGCAAAGTTTAAAAGCCTCATAGAAATTTCAGATTATAACATAAGTACTATAAATGTAATGTACAACATAATAAATATAATTAACTCTGTTTGTATGTTATATAGGAAGCTTATTAAAAGAGTAAGTCCTGAGTTCCCATCATCACAAATAAATAGTTTTTCTGTTTCTTTAAAAAAAAAAAAGCTATCTACAGCGCAATATTCATAACGTTATTTACAATAACCAACATATGAAAACAATCTTAGTGTCTATTGGTGAATGACTGGAAAAAGAAGTTGTGATAAACATTATTGCAATGGAATATTACTTAGCAATATAGTCAGGAAATGCTACCACTTGCAAAAACATGGATGAAACTTGAAGGCATTATGTTAGTGAAGTAAGTCAAACAGAGAAGGACAAATACTGTACAATCTCACTTATACATGGAATCTAAAAAAAATTAAAAACAAACCCAAACTCATAGGAAAAGAGATCAAACTTGAGGTTACTGGAGGCAGAGAGTGTGAGGCGGGGGAACTGGAGGAAGGTGATCGAAAGGCACAGTCTTCCAGCTGCAGATACAATGAACAACGTGATGACTATAGCTAGCACTTCTGTATGATACAAAAGTTTTTAAGTGAGAAAATCCTAAGAAGGAAATTTTCTCATCACAAAAGGAAAATGTTTTCCTCTTTTCCTTTGATTCTATGTATATAAGAAGTTAAATGTTAGCTGAACCTATTGTAATCATTTCACAATATATGTAAATCAAACCACCACGCCCAACACCTTAAAATTATAC
The DNA here is from genome assembly GCF_042477335.2 of Ovis canadensis. Classification (NCBI taxonomy): domain Eukaryota; kingdom Metazoa; phylum Chordata; class Mammalia; order Artiodactyla; family Bovidae; genus Ovis; species Ovis canadensis. The sequence continues at coordinate 130,247,089 of NC_091247.1, read as the reverse complement.
AGTGATATATGTCTATTTCTCAATAAAAGTGAAAAATAAAATTATATAAAATTACATTTGGTTAGTAGCATACTCTGGAATTTCTGGAGTCAGATAGGGTAAAAGAAAAAGATTTTCAGAGATATCAAAACTTAGAATTGGCTCACTAGTCCTCCTCAGGGACTGAAATACTAAACACAAAATGTTTTAGTATGTTAAGATGAGAGTTTACTGGATGAGCCAATTTTCATACCAAAATAAAGATCAAGTTAAGCAATCAAACACAAAGAAACTTGAATCCTGAGTCCTGACACTTTTGAAATCTAAGAAAATAAATCAGCAAATACTAAGGATGGTTGACATGATAAAATCAACCATGTAGGATTTAAGAAGAAATATCTATATATGCGTGTGTATATATATACATATATATATTTCAAAGACACCCAACTACTATTAAAAAAGGAATAAGAGGGAGAAGGAAACATTTGTTATTAATTATTCTAATTAGGGCTCTTATACCAAAGAATCTAGGCAATAGATTTCAGTTAGCTCTGCCCCTTAGGAACAGGGAATTTAAACTCTTCAAACCTCAGATACATCCTTCACAAGGCTGGAATAATGATAGTAACCTACCTTATGGAGTGCTTGTGAGGACTAAATGATGTAATAAAAATTATGCTCTGAGATCTAAGACTGAGGATTGAATTAAGTTCTCAACAAAAGGTTGATAATGATAATGATTCATTTCTTCAGTCCAGTTTCATAATTCGTCCAAAACAATGCAGTGAAGGGCAGGGAATCTAGGAGTTAAGAGCTTTCAAGGTTGTATCATTTTTTAACTAGCAGAGTTGCATCAGTGAAGTCATTTGGACTGAATTTTCTCATTTTAGTACGTTTTTAATCCCTCAATGTTCAGATATACTGCGCCTCTTTATGCAGCATAAAATTAATGAATAGTCAGTTATCTCTGGAAAGCAAAATACATGCCACATGACAACAATCTCACTTTTCCCCATAAGTAACAGAAAAAGTTTAGTTGAAAAAAAAAAAACCGGTAAACTATTAAGAAAAAAAATATCATTTTTCAAGTATTTGAATATTACTTGCCACACTTAGGTTGATTGAGTCATACAGATTTGAACAGTTTACATGTATGGTAGAAGTTAAAATCTGTTTTGACATCTTATTGGCTTACTGTTTGAGAATTTTTAGAGTAATTCCTCATAAAATCTGATAGGAAACAATTGTTTTAAAGAACTGCCTCTTGAAACCTTGCCCTTTTTTATCTTAATGAAAACACTGTACCTCCCTGATTGTTTAGTTTTCACCAACTTACTTAACAGGCAAACTTGCTTCCAGAAACACTTGAAAATATTGACTTTAATCATACATTAATTCAGAAAAAATTCAACTGAGAAAGTGACTCAAGAAAATGAACAAAATGTAGAGAGTTATCTCAAACAATCCTAGAGAAAAAAATTGTTTAATACAAATTAAATTAATTTTGAAAGTTGTGTATATGTGTATGCTCAACTGTGTCCAACTCTCTGCAGCCTCATGGACTGTAGCCCTCCAGGTTCCTCTGTCCATGGAACTCTCCAGGCAAGAATACAGCAGCAGGCTGCCATTTGCTCCAGGGGCTCTTTCTGACTCAGGGAACAAACCCACGTCTCTTGCATCTCCTGCATTGGCAGATGGATTCTTTACCACTTCCCTGGTGACTCAGACAGTAAAGGATCTGCCAGCAATGCAGGAGACCTGAGTTCAATCCCCAGGTCAGGAAGATCTCCTCCAGAAGGGGATGGCTACCCACTCTGGTGTTCTTGCCTGGAGAATTCTATGGACCAGAGGAACCTGGCAGGTCAGTCCATGGGGTTGCAAAAAGTCAGATTAGATTGAGCAACTAACACTTTCACTTTTTCTTTACTACTAGGGCTACCTGAGAAGATTGAAAGTTAATAGACAATAAATGGAAGACACACCACAGTTTTTGGTTTGAGATTTTTAAAATGTACATTTAGTTGGAGATGGTGGTGGTGGTGGTTTAGTTGCCAAGTTGTGTCCAACTCTTGTGACCCCATGGACTGTAGCCTGCCAGGCTCCTCTGTCCATGGGATTATCCAGGCAAGAATACTGGAGTGGGTTGTCATTTTCTTCTCCAGGGGATCTTCTTGACCCAGGAATCAAACCCAGATTTCCTGCACTGCAGGCAGATTCTTTACCAACTGAGCTACAAGGGAGGCCCAGCTGAGGATATAGAATAAGATATATAGGCAAAAGATCATCTAATTTCTTAGGAAAATATTTAAAGAAACATGCAAATCTTATGGTATTTCCCCTTCAAGTTTGAATTACCTTCCATGGGAAAGCAGTGTGAGTTTATTTTTATTTGGGAAATTTTAAATTACTCTGGTACTACTAGAGTCAAAGTAAAAGAAAACTGAAAAGTAGAAAGTAATCATTCTCATCATAAAACACTTTCTTTTTGTATCATTTTAAAAATTATGCTATACCTGTAAATATTATTTTACAGAGTTGGGTGAATGTTTCTGTTAACACTTTTAATTTTCTGATTTTTATGTCAGTGAGACTATATTATTTTTAATTAAAATTTATGTGTAAGTAACTAAGGAATAACATAATTATTTCATTAAGTGAGATATACACCAAATTGTGGGTGAAAAAAAGTAATTCATCTTACATGAAAAATTTTCTAAGTTACACAGGAAAATTTTCTTGTTGAGAGAAGGCTGGCATTAGAATAAATTACTGAGGTTGGCTAGAGATTATAAATCTTTGGAAATATTTATATGTTAAATAAACAATGATGTAATGTGCATATTCTTCACTTTGCATATATGTCAATATAGATAAATAAACATTTACTTATTTATTATTTATATGTTTCTCACTTCATTTAAGCTTTTGCTCAGAAATGAGCATCTTGAAAAGATTTACCCAAATCATTCTATTTAAAATAGTCCCATTACTTTACATTACTTTTGTTTGTAACACTTTATGGCTATCTAATATTAATATTTTATATTTATATAAATATATATTTATTTCATATAAATATATATATTTTATATTTATTTATACACTTATTTTGGAGAAGGAAATGGCAACACACTCCAGTATTCTTGCCTGGGAATTCCATGGATGGAGGAGCCTGGAGTCTACAGCCCATGGATTCGCAAAGAGTCGGACACGACTGAGCAACTAGCACACAAATACACTTATTTTTTTCCCCCTCTCAACAATATAAGTTCCATGTTAGTAGGGACTTTGTTTTGGGCTTCTCTGGTGGCTCAGCTGTAAAGAATCTGCCTGCGATGCAGGAGCCGCTGGAGATGTAGTTTCTGTTGCTAGGTAAGAAAGATCCCCTGGAGGAGGGCATGGCAACCCACTCCAGTATTCTTGCCTGGAGGATCCCATGGACTGAGGAGCCTGATGGGCTACAGTCCATAAGGTAGCAAAGAGTCAGAGGCAACTGAAGCATCTTAGCATGCAGGCACAGGGACTTTATTTACTAGTATATCCCAGAATCTATTTAAGTGACTGGAATACAAACGTGATCAGTAAAAATATATTTGACTAAATGAATGAAAAACTGTTTTCCCTAGTAAAGGTTGTTGTTGAGAGCCAGGATACTCACATTCTCCAGCAAAATATTTTGCCTTGTAAATAGCTGGCTTATAATAGATAACTAATGAATTTTATTTTAATGCTATAAAAATCCTTAGAGGAGAAAGATAATATGGCATTATGTGGGAAATATTTAGAGTTCTCATTTCCTAAGATGTCACTTATCTAATATAGGCATGTCGTATAACCTTATGTAATGTTCAGATTTCTTCTATGAGGTCAGATAAACTCATTTTCCAAATGATGAACTACATGAGCAAAACTATACATATTGATATTTCTCAGTGCTTGACTTTGCCTATAATTGAAATTCCTTTTCAGTGGAACTATCCGCCTCTGGTCTCTATCCACTCAACAACACCACTACTTTAAGAGCTCGGGAAGGCTGAATAACATTTCATGATCTAACTTGGATTATCAAATTTTAATCTCTGTGCAACCCTCTTTTTAGTTTCCATTTTATATTATGGATCTGATCAATTCTTTAGCTTACCTTTCTCTCTCTCTCTAAACTTAGAGGTTAATATTAACTATATTAATAGGCATCAATATTAACTTATTAACTATTAATAGATAGGCATGAAGTTCCCTTTCATGTCTTACTTCTTATATTTTATATGATATATTATCTCTTCAAATTCTAACTAGCATAATTAGATAATTGGGGATAATACATTCAAATTACTTTTATTTAAAATATATGCTTCTAAAAATAATTTTAACTTTAAAACAGAAGTCATTTGATCATAGATTAAACTCAGAACATGACCTGCTCATTAAGAGCCAATGTTTATTTACACATAAACACTTTCTAAATTAAATAATTACTTGGTTATTATAGCAAAGCTAAATTAGAATTGATTTTACTTACAGTTGGGTTGGGCTTCCCTGGTGGTTCAGTGGTAAAGAATTCACCTGCCAACACAGGAGACTCGGGTGCGATCCCCAGGTCGGGGAAGATTCCCTGGAGGAAAAATCGCAGCCTACTCCAATATTCTTGCTTGGGAAATCCCTTGGACAGAGGAGCCTTGTGGTTACAGTCCATTGGGTTGCAAAAGAGTTGGACTCTATTTAGCAACTAAACAACAATTGGATTACTCTTCTAATAATTTTTATTTGTCTAAATTATATTACAGCATCACATGTTCTAGTAATCTAAATTTTTCTTTCAAGCAGAGACCTATTTACTATCATATACACTACTTTTTTCATACTACTAGATTTATTTTCTGTTGTTAATGTGTCGCAACTAGTATTACCTGCCAAGTGAAAAAAATAAAAAAACAGAGATTCAGGGAAATAAATTATTCAAACACTGGCAACATCTTTTATTTTCCTCTTAGTTACACAACTGTGAAAAACAGATCCTATATATAAGTGAAGTACGAAATTATGTTATCTTTATATTTTTAAACAACATCAATCACACCTTGTCTCTTTTTGCATCTGTTTTAACACTAAAATCAACACTTTCTCACATCATTACAGTCTATTTTTCTAATAGCTTTAATTTTCCAACAGTTTTTCCAGTTATCTACCACTGCATACCAGAAAAACTTAAAGCTTGTGGCTTAAAGCACCAACTGCTTTATTGTATCTCAAAATTCTGTAGGTTGACTGGGCTCAGCTGAGAAGTTCTAATGTAATACATCATGTTGACTGGGGCCACAGTCATGCTGAAACTGCACATCTCATATTGGACTAGAACACAGGTACCAGGACTCAAATCCAGGCAAAACTCAGTCTAAGACTTGAACCCATGAGCTAGGACTCAAACCAGCCAGAACCATTGTCTTTTTTTTTTTTTTTAGTTTTTTATTTTTTAAATTTTAATATCTTTAATTCTTACATGCGTTCCCAAACATGAACCCCCCTCCCACCTCCCTCCCCATAACATCTCTCTGGGTCATCCCCATGCACCAGCCCCAAGCATGCTGCATCCTGCGTCAGACAATCATTGTCTTTTATTTGAGATCACACACCTGGTCTCAGAACATAATAAATGCTCTTTATGTCTAAAGATGTTCTTTATATCCTAAGATGTTCTTTATGTCTTGGGCTTCCCTTATGGCTCAGCTGGTAAAGAATATGCCTGCAATGTGAGAGACCTGGGTTCGATCCCTGAGTTGGGAAGATCCCCTGGAGAAGGAAAAGGCTGCCCACTCCAGTATTCTGGCCTGGAGAATTCCATGGACTGTATAGACCATCGGGTCACAAAGAGTTGGATACAACTGAGGGACTTTCATTTTCACTTTCTTTTATGTCTCATTGAAGAATGAATTCAGTGAGAGGCAAAGTGACAGACAAGTAGAGCATTTATTTAGAGAGAAACACACTCCACAAACACCCTGTGGGCCATCTCAGAAGACAAAAGGCCCCCAAATATATTAGTTTTTATGGGCAGGATAATTTCATAGGCTAATGACTTGGAGGATTATACCAACTGTATTGGGGAAAGCGAGGAGATTTCTAGGAACTGGGCCACTGCCAGTTTGGGGCCTCTTATAGACTGAAGAAGGCTGAGCACCAAAGAACTGATGCTTTTGAACGGTGGTGTTGGAGAAGACTCTTGAGAGTCCCTTGGACTGCAAGGAGATCCAACCAGTCCATTCTGAAGATCAGCCCTGGGATTTCTTTGGAAGGAATGATGCTAAAGCTAAAACTCCAATACTTTGGCCACCTCATGTGAAGAGCTGACTCATTAGAAAAGACTTTGATGCTGGGAGGGATTGGGGGCAGGAGGAGAAGGGGACGACAGAGGATGAGATGGCTGGATGACATCATGGACTCGATGGACGTGAGTCTGAGTTTTCCGGGAGTTGGTGATGGACAGGGAGGCCTGGCGTGCTGCGATTCATGGGATTGCAAAGAGTCGGACACGACTGAGCGACTGAACTGAACTGATGGTTGGCTTAAGAACTGTCATGGCACTGGTGTGTCTCAGGATACTAATGCATTACAATGAGGGCATAATGAGGCTCAAGTTCTACTCGAAGTTGACTCTTCCACCATCTTGGGTCTAGTTATTTCTAACCAGTTCTTGTCATGCCCTATGGCTATGTCATTCTTTTAAGGTTGTGCCCTGTCCCCTTCTCTCCTGTTTCAACCTGGGGGCTCACTTGGGCTGGAATGTGCCAGGAGGCTCACTCACATGGCTGACAATTGATCCAGGTTATCAGAAACATCATTTTTAACAGTGAAGATTAATACTCCACTATAAGAGAAAAATCTCTAGATGGTGGAATTGCATGTGATTTTTATTTTCTTTTCTTTCCCCTTATCTGTAATGTCTAATTACCTTGTGCACATATATTGCTTTTGTGGCAGGACATTACTCAGTAATTATTATTCATAATAGTAAAAAGTATCTTTCTAAATCAGATTAGCATTGTATATACCAGCAAAAAGTAAATAGTACAGTATTTAAAGAGGTAAATCACAGGAACTTTATATATAGTTTAGAAGATTTAACAGAAGTTTTCAAAGAGTGCTCGGTCCTTTAAGTAGCATGAACTCTGTAAAAGTTAAAATGTTAATTCCTATCTTATAATTAAATAATATTTAAAGCATATCTTTTTTTCTTCCTTCTCCTTCTTTTTCCCTTCCACCCACCTAAGTATAGAGTAGGAAGACATTTCAGTGCTTTTTAAATTTTTCTGCTAATTTTTATATTGAAAAGAACAAAGTTAAGAATATCCTTAATAATCAGGTTTAGGGACAGATGGCCATACAAAAATAACCAAGTTTGCCAAAATGATGGCAAAAATGCCACATTTCTCTGAACATTGTCACTGAGCAACAGGAATAAAATTCAAGGTTTTTATGCCCCCTTCCTCAGAGCTAAAGAGTGTGGTGAAATAACAGTATGAAATCAGTTAATATTTTCCCTATTTATTTCATTTGGATTAGTTAAACTAGAGACTTACATGAATAATTTGACCTCTCTCTTAGTAGTCTAGTCTTTAAAAACCCACCAGAGAAGTTCCCTGGTGGTTCAGTGGCTAAGACTGCACTCTCCCAATGCAAGGGGCCTGGGTGTCAACTAGATCCCCACATGCTGCAACTAAGTGTTCACAAGCCACAACTAAAAGATCCTGCCAGTGCAACTACGACCTGGCATAGTCAAACAAAGAAATTTTTTTTCCAAAAACAAAAACCAACCCCACTCCCACTAGGCTGTTACTCTCTTTTCCTCAGTGCTATCAAAATTGTTGTTGCTATTGTTGTTCACTAGCTTTGTTCATAGTGATGCTTCCTAAAGCCCACTTGGCTTTGTGTTCCAGGATGTCTGGCTCTAGCTGAGTGATCACACCATCGTGGTTATCTGGGTCATGAAGATCTTTTTTGTATAGTTCTTCTGTGTATTCTTGCCACCTCTTCTTAATATCTTCTCCTTCTGTTGAGTGAAGTCGCTCAGTCGTGTCCGACTCTTTGCGACCCCATGGACTATAACCTACCAGGCTCTTCTGTCCATGGGATTTAGGCAAGAGTAAATTTACTCCAGGCAAGGTACTGGAGTGGGTTTCCATTACCTTCTCCAGGGGATCTTCCCAACCCAGTGATCAAACCGGGCCTCCCGCATTGCAGGCAGAGGCTTTACCATCTGAGCCACCAGGGAAGCCTGCTGCTTCCTTCTGTTAGGTCCATAACATTTCTGTCCTTTATTGTGCTCATTTTTGCATGAAATGTTCCCTTGGTATCTCTAATTTTCTTGAAGAGACCTCTAGTCTTTCCCATTCTATTGTTTTCCTCTATTTCTTTGCGCTGATCACTTAGGAAGGCTTTCTTATCTCTTCTTGCTATTCTTTGGAACTCTGTATTCAAATGAGTATATCTTTCATTTTCTCTATATCCTGGAATGTGAAGTCAAGTGGGCCTTAGGAAGCAACACTACAAACAAAGCTAGTGGAGGTGATGAAATTCCAGTTGAGCTATTCAAATTCTAAAAGATAATGCTGTGAAAGTGCTGCACTCAATATGCCAGCAAATTTGGAAAATTCAGCAGTGGCCACAGGACTGGAAAAGGTCAGTTTTCATTCCAATCCCAAAAAAAGGCAATGCCAAAGAATGTTCAAACTACCGCACAAGTGCACTCATCTCACATGCTAGTAAAGTAATGCTCAAAATTCTCCAAGCCATGCTTCAACAGTATGTGAACCATGAACTTCCAGATGTTCAAGCTGGTTTTAGAAAAGGCAGAGGAGCCAGAGATCAAGTTGCCAACATCTGTTGAATCATAGAAAAAGCAAGAGAGTTCCAGAAAAACATCTACTTCTGCTTTGTTGACTATGCCAAAGCCTTTGACTGTGTGGATCACAACAATCTGTGGAAAATTCTTCAAGAGATGGGAATACCAGGCCACCTTACCCACCTCCTGCAAAATATTTATGCAGGTCAAGAAGAAACAGTTAGAACTGTACATGGAACAACAGACTAGTTCCAAATCAGGAAAGAAGTACATCAAAGCTGTATATTGTCACCCTGCTTATTTAACTTATATGTAGAGTACATCATGTGAAATCCTGGGCTGGATGAAGCACAAGCTGGAATCAAGATTGCAGGGAGAAATATACATAACCTCAGATATGCAGATGACACCACTCTTATGAGAGAAAGTGAAGAACTAAAGAGCCTCTTAATGAAGGTGAAAGAGGAGAGTGAAACAGTTGACTTAAAGTTCAACATTCAGAAAACTAAGATCATGGCATCTGGTCACATCACTTCATGTCAGTAGATGGGGAAACAATGGAAACAGTGACAGAATACTTCTTTGGGCTCCAAAATCACTGCAGATGGTGACTGCAGCCATGAAATTAAAAGATGCTTATCCCTTGGAAGGAAAGTTACTACCAACCTAAACAGCATATTAAAAAGCAGAGACATTGCTTTGCCTACAAAGGTCCATCTAGTTAAAGCTATGGTTTTCCCAGTAGTCATGTATGGCTGTGAGAGTTGGACTATAAAGAAAGCTGAGTACCAAAGAATTGATGCTTTTGAAATGTGGTGTTGGAGAAGACTCTTGAGAGTCCCTTGGACTGCAACGAGATCAAACCAGTCAATCTTGCAGGAAATCAGTCCTAAATATTCATTGGAAGGACTAAGGCTGAAGCTAAAGCTCTAATACGTTGGCTACCTGATGTAAAGAGCTGACTCATTGGAAAAGACCCTGATGCTGGGAAAGATTGAAGGCAGGAGGAAAAAGGGACGACAGAGGATCAGATGGTTGGACGGCATCACTGATTTGATGGATATGAATTTGAGCAAGTTCTGGGAGTTGGTGATGGACAGGGGAGCCTGGCATGCTGCTGTCGATGGGGTCACCAAGAGTCAGACATGACTGAGCAACTGAACTGAACTGATTGTTTTTCAGTTGCTAAGTCAAGACCAACTATTTGTGACCCCATGGACTGCAGCACATGAGGCTTTTCTGTCCTCCACGAGTTCCAGGAGTTTGCTTAAATTCATGTCCATTGAGTCAGTGATGCTATCTAACCGTCTCATCCTCTGTTGCCCTCTTCTCCTTTTGCCATCAATATTTCCCAGCATCAGGGTCTTTTCTAATGAGTCAGCTCTTCGCATCAGGTGGCTAAAGTATTGAAACTTCAGCTTCAGCCTCAGTCCATCCAAAGAAATCCCAGGGCTGATCTCCTTCAGAATGGACTGGTTGGATCTCCTTGCAGTCCAAGGGACTCTCAAGAGTCTTCTCCAGCCCCACAGTTCAGAAGCACCAATTCTTTGGTGCTAAGCCTTTTTTCAGAAAAGGCAATGGCAACCCACTCCAGTATTCTTGCCTGGAAAATATCATGGATGGAGGAGCCTGGTAGGCTGCAGTCCATGGGGTCACGAAGAGTCGGACACGACTGATCGACTTCACTTTCACTTTTCACTTTCCTGCATTGGAGAAGGAAATGCCAACCCACTCGTGTGTTCTTGCCTGGAGAATCCCAGGGATGGTGGAGCCTGGTGGGCTGCTGTCTATGGGGTAGCACAGAGTCGGACATGGCTGAAGCGACTTAGCAGCAGCAGCAGCCTTTTTTATGGTCCAACTCTCACATCTGTACATGACTACTGGAAAAAGCACAGCTTTGACTATATAGGCCTTTGTCAGCAAAGTGATGTCTCTGATTTTTATATGCAATATAGGTTTGTCATAGCTTTTCTTCCAAGAAGCAAGTGCTTTTTAATCTCATGGCTGTAGTCACTGAACATAGTGATTTTGGAGTCCAAGGAAAGAAAAATCTGGCAATGCTTCCACCTTTTCCCCTTCTATTTGCCATGAAGTGATGGAACCAGATGCCATGATTTTAGTTTTTTGAAGGTTGAGTTTTAAGCCAGTCTTTTCAGTCTCCTCTTTCACCTTCTCATGAGGCTCTTTAAGCTCTCTTTTGGTTTCTGCCATTAGAGTAGTTTCATCTGCATGTCTGAGGTTATTGATATTTCTTCTGGCAATCTTGATTCCAGCTTATGATTCATCTAGTCCAGCATTTCCCATGATGTACTCCTCATATAAGTTAAATAAGCAGAGTGACAATATATAGCATTGCCTTACTCCTTTCCCAACTGTGAAACAGTGTTTTCATATAAGGTTCTACCTGTTGCTTTTTGACCCACCTACAGGTTTCTTGAGAGTCAGGGAAGGTGGTCTGGTACCCCCATCTCTTTAAGAATTTCCCATAGTTTGTTGTGATCCACAGTCAAAGGTTTTAGCATAGTCAATGAAGCAGAAGTGTAGATATTTTTCTGGAACCCCCTTGCCTTCTCCATGATCCAAGGAATGTTGGCAATTTGATCTGTTTCCTCTGCCTCTTTGAAACCCAGCTTGTATATCTGGAAGTTTTTGGTTCACATACTGCTGAAGTCTAGCTCTAAAGACTTTTAGTATAACCTTGCTAGCATGTGAAATGAGTACAATTGTAAGGCTTCTTAAATTACTCCATCTTTCAGCTTCCTCAGCTATAAAATAATGACCTTGGATGTTTTCTAACTTTGAAATGATTTTACTCCAGATATGAGAAAGTGACAGTAGCTGTGACTTCCTAGCAGGTCTTGGTTCTTACTCTTCACTCTGCTCACATCCTCTCTCAGTACCCCATACACAGTTCAACTCAGTATCCTTTGTTAATTTCTAGTAAGCTAAATCAGAGAAGGCGATGGCACCCTACTCCAGTACTCTTGCCTGCAAAATCCCATGGACGGAGGAGCCTGGTAGGCTGCAGTCCATGGGGTCGCTAAGAGTCGGACAGGACTGAGCAACTTCACTTTCACTTTTCACTTTCATGCATTGGAGAAGGAAATGGCAACCCACTCCAGTGTTCTTGCCTGGAGAATCCCAGGGATGTGGAAGCCTGGTGGGCTGCCGTCTATGGGGTCGCACAGAGTCGGACACGACTGAAGCGACGTAGCAGCAGCAGCAGCATTAAGCTAAACAAATTTTTTTATTTAAGTGATAAATTAGTTCAGTCAGTGGTTAATTGAGAACTTTGAATTTACTAAAATATTTCTTTAATCCCAGTAATCAGTAATTTTAAATCTCCAATGAAATATGGGCTTCCATCCTTTTGATTTTGGTCAGAGGACTTCCAAATACTTAGGAAAGGCAACTATAGGCATTTAAAAGAGAAATTACTCATTTTAAAATCAGAAACTGGTAGGAAATTCTGAGAACCAAGAGAACAGTCTTTTGGAGAAATGATAGGAACTATAAGATTAAAGTGTTATTTTTTTTTAAGTACTATTGTGTCTTTTAGTTCATGTTGGTAAAATTCAAATCTCTAAACTCTTTTTATTCATTCACACATTCAACATTCACTGTACTAAGTACTAAAATTTATATTAAGTACTAGAATATGGAAGTAAGACATCCTCGTTACATATGTGAAACTTAAAACTTCTTCATTTATAGAAGGGGAGCATCTTCAGAAAAGATCAATTAGCAGCTTGTCTGTTTCTATAATGAAAACATCTCCAAAATGTGCTAATAGATTTACAAAGCCATTTAAAAAGGATGTTAGTGAAAAAAGGTAGAGATGAGAGCCATTTAGCTTGTCCTGAGGAGGTATTTTCTATATTTAGAGTATTGTCAATGAATACAGACAATGTACTCATTGTCTGTAAAAATGATCTTTGGAGGGGTAGAGGTGAAAGGAGAGAGTTTATGTAGACAAGCTGACAAAGGAACGTTTCTTTGCAATTCTGTATTAAATTTCAGTTTCCCTATTGAACTAACTGCCTTTATTACTGAGGTCTCCAGTTCCTTCACTGCATCTGTACTTTGTTATGTGACTTGATTGTGAAAGGTGGCTAAGCTTTATGACACCAGCTACACCTCAGCTAAGTGTGTGTCCATTATTCCTTGACAGGGCTCCTTCCCAAATCCCTGCCATAACGTTTGGTTGGATAAGTCATAGACATCAAAGATCCCTACCCCCACGTTTTAAAATCTCTTCCTTAAAGTTTAGTTCCCAGGTAGTCCATCTCCCCTTGATCCTTTTCCTTTGATCCTATGCTGGCTCCAAACGGCCATCCAGAGTTGAGGATCTCCCAGACTGTTTTATACTCCTATAGGGAGGTATTAGTCTCTTATCACAGAATCTTTCCCAGAGAATTTGCCAATCCAATCATAACATTCTTTTCTTCCCCTCAAAATCTCCACCCTAGTATAGGGATCACATTGTGTATCCATTAAGAAACCATTACATAGCCTCTCGCTGAAGCTAAAGTGATGAGAGTGTGAGAAGTAATCTTTACTGAAAATAACAAGATTATAGGAAATCCAGTATTTGAGAAAATCTTAGCCATTGCCTTGTTGAACCAAACAGAGGAAAAGACAGATGCAGAGTACCCAACTTGGGTAATAAAAAGCTGCTGTCAAACTTTTACAGAGAGGAGACAATCTTAATTTTATCTTTGTCTATATCTCTGAGATAAATATTGCTGAGCAGCAAATGATGCTCTCTGTTATAAAGTCTGAATGATAAACAGGGACATTGAGAGTACTGAGCAATTTTATTTAAAGCCCTGATATACAGGAAGTGGCTATTCCAATTCAGACAAGATTCAACACAGATATGAAAAATGGAGAAATGAATGGAATAATTGAGTAATTTTAAAAGAGATTTGATCTCTTTAATCTGTTTTAATCTCTTTAGAGATCTTCTTTGGCCACATATGCCTAAGGATTTTACCAGAGAATTAAAAATGGAGGTTCCAAAGGACTTCATTGTTTAGAGCAGGTTGTATTTATAGTTATTCCAGAGGATGAGATGGTTGGATGGTATCACCAATTCAATGGACATGAATTTGGGCAAATTCTGCCAGATGGTGAGGGACAAGGAAGCCTGGTATGCTGCAGTCCATGGAATCTCAAAGAGTTGGACACGACTTGGCAGCTGAACAACAACAACATAGTAACTTACATACTTTTTCAAGTCTTAGTGTATATTTGTTTAGTTTCAAGATATTCTTACTTTTTAAAATAAAATCCCAAGCAAAATAAGTCTACACTAAAGGCAGTTAGGTAATCTGATAAAAACAAAAGAATGACTAACATTCACAAGTTCTGAATACCTGGAGAAGCAGAGCCCTCTAAGAATAGTATTTTAATACAACTGATTCTTGCTGAGTTGTGCCGCAAGCTTTCATGGACCCTGCTATCAGTTGGCCAATAGGAGTAAATTTTGTACAGTAATTTGGGTTGTTAGTGAGCTAAAATGTTTATGTAACTCCATTGTCACCGAGAAGATTTCTGGTTCTCTAAACAAAACTGTAGGACAGGAATTATAAGTAGCAATAAAAATTAGCACCACTTAATATAATTCTAAAAGAAATAGATTCAGAACACAGATTTTAAAAGTGCCTTAGTTAAAATATTAACTAAATCAATAGTGGAACTGAGAACTTAATGCATCCTAAAAGTTATTCTAGACTTAAGGTGTATTTGTTTTCTCCTGATTTCAGATGTATGAGCCACTCTTACTCAACTCCTTAAGACCCACTTCAAATATCACCTCTTTGCTGAAGCTGTCTTTGTCCTCTCTCTGCAAATACATGCCCTTGCTCCAGCTGTACTCACTGTTCTCTACATGGACTCTTAGAACACTTTGTACATAGCTCTGTCATAATTTATTGTTAGAGTGAGTTGTTGTTACATATCCCTTTCCCACTAGCTGTGAAATTATCTAAGGCATGGACAACATTTTATTAGTATGTTTATCTCAGTGCTTAATACAGTGTCTAAAACTGAGTGGTCACTAATTAAATATGCAGTTTGGTGGAATGGTGGATCTGCAGCCAGTTACACTAAAAAGTGACCGTGGATAACACTAGCAGCTGCCATAGATAACATTTGTTAGCCATAAAAATTCTACACATGCATCATTCCCCATGCACATCTGTATCTTCAAACTTCTCTGTGGATTATATTCAGCCAAAAGACAAAATGCCTACTGACTTAAAATAAACAGACTTCTCTTCTGTTAAGGGCTCTTTAAGCAAGTCGCAGAATTTGATGCCTGTATACAGCTATGGAAATAAATTATAAAATGTAATATTAAATGGATGGTATGTCTGGATCAAGCTTTTAAATTGTATTTTATTTAAAAGTGCTATGATTCATCAGGAAACAGATCAACCACTAAGAAACAAACAAATGGAAAAAAAAATGTGAGCAGCTACTGAAGCACCGTATATGATGGGTCATATCCTTCAGAGTACCTGATAAAGGGTTTTAAAGGGCTGCTGACTGATGACTAAAGGAGTTCATCTTTATTACCCTTGTAAGACTAAAAGAATATATTGCTGTTAAATAGTGGCCAGCTGAAAACAGGGCGTCTTGAAGTCTTCTACTGACTTTATTTTGAAGTACCCTAACTAAAGTTACTTACAAAAACCTAGCTCACTTGTGGTAAAGTTCCAATAATCATGAACACATGGTGATCATTAGACTCACTAGAAATAAAGTTTTCCTTTTTGTGCGTGTGTTTGTAACCATTTGTTTATAGCACTATTAATGTAGTATTTTTATTGGTGTTTGTTTAGATGGAAACTATGAACATTTTGGTTAGGTACAAAAGATAAAGAATTACTTTGTAATTTCACTGATCTTTTCAGTCTAGCCCACCCACAAGAGGGAACACTATCACAGATATCCTCAGCTAATGAAAGGATTACAGTGTAGAGAAGGTACTGGCTTAATACTGAAGTCTAATTTTAAATATCCTGTCATGTTGGTAATTAAACAATTATTCCTACTAGGAAAACAAGGGCATCCCTCATTCACCAGCAAGACATTAAGGATAGCATCAATATCAATCAATACCAGAAGGCTTTTTCCTTTTTTTGTAACAATTGAGAAGCAGATTTTAAAATGTGTACAGAAATGTAAGAACTCAGCATATCCAACACAGTCATGAGAAAGGAGACTAAAGTTGGAAGGCTTATATTACCTGATCTCAAAACAAAATATAAAGCTACAATTATTTGAGGGCTTCTCTGGAGGCTCAGTGGCAAAGAATCTGCCTGCCAATACAGGAGACTCAGGTTCGATCCTCTGGTCAGGAAGATCTTCTGGAGAAGGTAATGGCAACCCATTCCAGTATTATTGCCTGGGAAATCCCGTGGACAGAGGAACCTGGTGGGCCACAGTTCATGGCACTGAAAAAGAGTTGGATACAACCTAGAGACTAAACAGCAACAACAATCATCTGAATAGTTTTGTACTGGCATATGGATCAACAGATAGATAAATGGCAAAACAGAGACTGCAGAAACTGACTTACACTTTCAGTCAGTTTTTTGGGTTTTGACAAAGGCTCCAAAGCAATCTGTAAGAAATGAAAATCTTTTCAGCAAAGGGTGTTAGAAAAAATAGATATCCATGTGAAAAGAATATACAAAACTTTAACTCACACTGTTTGCAAAAATTAATTTGAGATGGATCATAGACCTAAAACGTAAAAGAAAACATTATAAAAATTTTATAAGGAAATATAACAAAATACATTTGTGACCTGGAGGTAGACAAAGATTTCTCAGAAAAGGCAATAATAACCATAAAACAAAAAACGACAGCTTAGAACTAATCAAGACAATAATTTCTACTCATAAAAACATATCATGAAGAAAATAGACAAGATGCAGAATGTGAAAAAGTATTTGTAAAACTTACGTCTCCTATGAGATTTATGATGTACATTAAAGTGGAAATGCCTTTGAACCCTGAAAAAAAAAAAAAAACAAAAAAACTTACGTCTCCTAACGAACGCGTATCCTTTTATAGCCATATCAAGAGTGTGGTGGTTTTCTTTGCAGTTAATTGATAGGAATTTAATGAGAAACAGTAGCCAGGCCAGCCTTGGTC
Source organism: Ovis canadensis (assembly GCF_042477335.2). Classification (NCBI taxonomy): domain Eukaryota; kingdom Metazoa; phylum Chordata; class Mammalia; order Artiodactyla; family Bovidae; genus Ovis; species Ovis canadensis. The sequence goes on along the minus strand of NC_091247.1, from coordinate 130,230,102 downwards.
CAAGGAAGTCCAGGTGGTTGAGCCCATGCATAGCCTCTATCCTGGTCACTATGGCCACTTTTTTTCTGAGTTCACTGAGGAACCACTGAGGTGGTTGGGGAAACAGGCATCTAGCCAAGAAGCAAGACTTCAGTGGAGAGAGCAAGTCAAGAGACTGAACTGTTTAGATTGCTTCATTTCCTCCATTAGAATATCAAGAGCTTGAAGCACTTGTCTCACAGAGCCCTCCTGTAGTTCAGAAACACTCCCTACCCAATAACATAAAAGCAGCCAAGCCTGCTGCTCTTCAAAGGCAGAAGGGAGAAATGACATAGGGAAAGGAAAACAAAAAAAAAAGTCATTTTTTTTCTGCTCCCAGGGGAGAAAAGGAGGAGACAAAAAGAAAGAAAGTTAAGCATGAATGGAGTGTGTGACAACATCCTCTGGTCCTCATCTTCTGACTTAGTTTAAGAAAGACTAGGTGATTTAGAAAAGTGAAGGCAACATGGGGGTAGGGAAAGGACAGTGAGGCTCTTCTTTAATCTCTTAAGTTATAGAAAGACTTTACCTTGTATATGCCAAAGATGGAGAAGCTCTATACAGTCAGCAAAAACAAGACCAGGAGCTGATTGTGGTTCAGATCATGAACTCCTTATTGCCAAATTCAGACTGAAATTGAAGAAAGTGGGGAAAACCACTAGACCATTCAGGTATGACCTAAATCAAATCCCTTATGATTATACAGAGGAAGTGAGAAATAGATTTAAGGGACTAGATCTCATAGATAGAGTGCCTGATGAACTATGGACGGAGGTTCGTGACATTGAACAAGAGACAAGGATCAAGACCATCCCCATGGAAAAGAAATACAAAAAAGCAAAATGGCTGTCTGAGGAGGCCTTACAAATAGCTGTGAAAAGAAGAGAAGTGAAAAGCAAAGGAGAAAAGGAAAGATATAAGCATCTGAATGCAGAGTTCCAAAGAATAACAAGGAGAGATAAGAAAGCCTTCTTCATCGATCAATGCAAAGAAATAGAGGAAAACAACAGAATGGGAAACTAAAGATCTCTTCAAGAAAACTAGAGATATAAAAGGAATATTTCATGCAAAGATGGGCTTGATAAAGGACAGAAATGGTATGGACCTAACAGAAGCAGAAGATATTAAGAAGAGGTGGCAAGAATACACAGAAGAACTGTACAAAAAAGATCTTCATGACTCAGATAATCACGATATGATTACGTGATCATGGTGTGATCACTCACCTAGAGCCAGACATCCTGAAATGTGAAGTCAAGTGGGCCTTAGAAAGCATCACTACGAACAAAGCTAGTGGAGGTGATGGAATTCCAGTTGAGCTATTTCAAATCCTGGAATATGATGCTGTGAAACTGCTACACTCAATATGCCAGCAAATTTGGAAAACTCGGCAGTGGCCGCAGGACTGGAAAAGGTCAGTTTTCATTCCAATCCCAAAGAAAGGCAATGCCAAAAAATGCTCAAACTACCACACAATTGCACTCATCTCACATGCTAGTAAAGTAATGCTCAAAATTCTGCAAGCCAGGCTTCAGCAATACGTGAACCATGAACTTCCAGATGTTCAAGAAGGTTTTAGCAGTGTTAGAAAGTGATCTAGTTTCATTCTTTTACAAGTGGTTGACCAGTTTTCCCAGCACCACTTTCTAACACCGCACACAAAAATAAACTCAAAATGGATTAAAGATCTAAATGTAAGATCAGAAACTATAAAACTCCTAGAGGAGAACATAGGCAAAACACTCTCAGACATAAATCACAGCAGGATCCTCTATGATCCACCTCCCAGAATTCTGGAAATAAAAGCAAAAATAAACAAATGGGATCTAATTAAAATTAAAAGCTTCTGCACAACAAAGGAAAATATAAGCAAGGTGAAAAGACAGCCATCTGAATGGGAGAAAATAATAGCAAATGAAGCAACTGACAAACAACTAATCTCAAAAATATACAAGCAACTTCTGCAGCTCAACTCCAGAAAAATAAACGACCCAATCAAAAAATGGGCCAAAGAACTAAATAGACATTTCTCCAAAGAAGACATACGGATGGCTAACAAACACATGAAAAGATGCTCAACATCACTCATTATTAGAGAAATGCAAATCAAAACCACAATGAGGTACCACTTCACACCAGTCAGAATGGCTGCGATCCAAAAATCTGCAAGCAATAAATGCTGGAGAGGGTGTGGAGAAAAGGGAACCCTCCTACACTGTTGGTGGGAATGCAAACTAGTACAGCCACTATGGAGAACAGTGTGGAGATTCCTTAAAAAATTGCAAATAGAACTACCTTATGACCCAGCAATCCCACTTCTGGGCATACACACCGAGGAAACCAGAATTGAAAGAGACACATGTACCCCAATGTTCATCGCAGCACTGTTTATAATAGCCAGGACATGGAAACAACCTAGATGTCCATCAGCAGATGAATGGATAAGAAAGCTGTGGTACATATACACAATGGAGTATTACTCAGCCGTTAAAAAGAATTCATTTGAATCAGTTCTGATGAGATGGATGAAACTGGAGCCAATTATACAGAGTGAAGTAAGCCAGAAAGAAAAACACCAATACAGTATACTAACACATATATATGGAATTTAGGAAGATGGCAATGATGACCCTGTATGCAAGACAGGGAAAGAGACACAGATGTGTATAATGGACTTTTGGACTCAGAGGGAGAGGGAGAGGGTGGGATGATTTGGGAGAATGACATTCTAACATGTATACTATCATGTGAATTGAATCGCCAGTCTATGTCTGACGCAGGATGCAACATGCTTGGGGCTGGTGCATGGGGATGACCCAGAAAGATGTTCTGGGGAGGGAGGTGGGAGGGGGGTTCATGTTTTGGAATTCATTTAAGAATTAAATATTTTAAAATTTAAAAAATAAAAAACTAAAAATTAAAAAAAATTAAAAAAAAAAAAAAAAAAAGAAGGTTTTAGCAAAGTCAGAGGAACCAGAGATCAAATCGCCAACATCTGCTGGATCATGGAAAAAGCAAGAGAGTTCCAGAAAAACATCTACTTCTGCTTTGTTGACTATGCCAAAGCCTTTGACTGTGTGGATCACAAGAAACTGTGGAAAATTCTGAAAGAGATGGGAATACCAGACCACCTGACCTGGCTCTTGAGAAACCTATATGCAGGTCAGGAAGCAACAGTTAGAACTGGACATGGAACAACAGACTGGTTCCACATAGGAAAAGGAGTACATCAAGGCTGTATATTGTCACCCTGCTTATTTAACTTCTATGCAGAGTACAAGCTGAAATCAAGATTGCTGGGAGAAATATCAATAACCTCAGATATGCAGATGACACCACCCTTATGGCAGAAAGTGAAGGGGAACTAAAGAATCTCTTGATGAAAGTGAAAGAGGAGAGTGAAAAAGTTGGCTTAAAGCTCAACATTCAGAAAACGAAGATCATGGCATCTGGTCCCATCACTTCATGGGAAATAGATGGGGAAACAGTGGAAACAGTAGCAGACTTTATTTTAGGGGGCTCCAAAATCACTGCAGATAGTGATTGCAGCCATGAAATTAAAAGACACTTACTCCTTGGAAGGAAAGTTATGACCAACCTAGATAGCATATTGAAAAGCAGAGACATGACTCTGCCAACAATGGTCCATCTAGTCAAGGCTATGGTTTTGACTGTGGTCATGTATGGATGTGAGAGTTGGACTATAAAGAAAGCTGAGAGCCAAAGAATTGATGCTTTTGTAGTGTGGTGTTGGAGAAGACTCTTGAGAGTCCCTTGGACTGCAAGGAGGTACAACCAGTCCATCCTAGAGGAGATCAGTCCTGGGTGTTCTTTGGAAGGACTGATGCTAAATCTGAAACTCCAATCCTTTGGCCAGCTCATGCGAAGAGTTGACTCATTGGAAAAATCCTGATGCTGGGAGGGATTAGGGGCAGAAGGAGAAGGGGATGACAAAGGATGAGATGGTTGGATGGCATCACTGACTTGGACATGAGTTTGGGTGAACTCTGGGAGTTGGTGATGGACAGGGACGCCTGGCGTGCTGCAGTTCATGGGGTCACAAAGAGTCAGACACTACTGAGCGACTGAACTGAACTGAACTGAATGCTCTTGTGGGAAAAGGCAACCCACTCTGGTGTTCTTGCCTAGAAAATTCCATGGACAGAGGATGGTGGGCTACAGTCCATGGGGTTGCAAAGTGTCAGACACAACTGAGCAACTAACACTTTTTTTAAAAAATTTTTTATTTTTTTTAATTTTAAAATCTTTAATTCTTACATGCGTTCCCAAACATGACCCCCCCTCCCACCTCCCTCCCCACAACATCTCTCTGGGTCATCCCCATGCACCAGCCCCAAGCATGCTGCACCCTGGGACGTCAGACATGGACTGGCGATTCAATTCTTACATGATAGTATACATGTTAGAATTCCCATTCTCCCAAATCATCCCACCCTCTCCCTCTCCCTCTGAGTCCAAAAGTCCATTATACACATCTGTGTCTTTTTTCCTGTCTTGCATACAGGGTCGTCATTGCCATCTTCCTAAATTCCATATATATGTGTTAGTATACTGTATTGGTGTTTTTCTTTCTGGCTTACTTCACTCTGTATAATTGGGTCCATCAGCAGATGAATGGATAAGAAAGCTGTGGTACATATACACAATGGAGTATTACTCAGCCATAAAAAAGAATTCATTTGAATCAGTTCTGATGAGATGGATGAAACTGGAGCAACTAACACTTTTATCAGCTTCTCTGGTGGCTCAGTGGTAAAGAATCTGCCTGCAATGCAGGAGACTCAGGAGATGCAAATTCGATCCCTGGGTTGGGAGAATCGTCTGGAGGAAGGCACGGCAACCCATTCCAGTATTCTTGCCTGGAAAATCCCATAGAGAAACCATAAAGCTACAGTTCAGAGGGTCGCAAAGTGTCAGACATGAAGAGACTTAGTCCAATCCTCTTGTACTACTCTGGGGCTGGGCCATACTTACCTGACGTTCTATGAGATAGGTGAGATAGGGGTCTTAGAAATCAACTTTCTCAAACCTTTCCACCTTGAGTGACATGGGTGAGCATTGACAGAGGGCTTGCCACAGAGCCAGTTGGAAGGAGCACAGTAATTCCTGGCAGAGGCTTAGGGCTGAGAGAGAGAGGACATGGAATCACCTCTTAATTCTGCAGCCAGAAGGATATGAAGTCGCTAGACAATGCCATTCAAAATCTGGCCAAGACAAGAGGTGCCAGTTTACAAGTTATAATATATTAGTTGCAGACCAGAATTGGAGACTGCTCTGAGACCAAAGGTAGCCAGGCATGCCCCACAGTTATTCTAAGTCTTCTTTTACTACACAATCTTGGGAATTCCTTACACTTTTCCTTGGTTAGAATATTTGTTTCCTGAATCCCATTTGTTTTCATTCTCAAAATTTTCTGGAGCCTAGTAGTTTCCAGAAGAGGTATGTTTGGGAGGAAAAGTTTCTGAGAAATTGGGCATCAGAAAATGTCTTTATTATATACTTATCCCTCAATTAACAGTTTTCGTTTATTTCTGAAGACCCTGTTGCTAAGTAAACAGTTATTAAATGAAAAACTAGTCCCATTAATTTAATGGGGAAAGCAATGATACATTCCTTCCCAATACAAAATGCACATATTTTTTTCACATATAGAAAAATATATCAATTGAGCAATAAGAATGTTTCAATTCAGCTCAGTTCGGTCGCTCAGTCATGTTCGACTCTGCGACCCTATGGACTGCAGCAGGCCAGGCCTCCCTGTCTATCACCAACTCCCAGAGTTTACCCAAACTCATATCCATTGAGTTGGTGATGCCATCCAACCAACTCATCCTCTGTCATCCCCTTGTCTTCCCACCTTCAATCTTTCCCAGCATCAGGGTCTTTTCCAATGAGTCAGTTCTTTACATCAGGTGGCCAAAGTATTGGAATTTCAGCTTCAACATCAGTCCTTCCAATGAACACTCAGGACTGATCTCCTTTAGGATGGGCTGGTTGGATTTCCTTGCAGTCCAAGGGACTCTCAAGAGTCTTCTCCAACACCACACTTCAAAAGCATCAATTCTTCGGTGCTCAGCTTTCTTTATAGTTCAACCCTCACATCCATACATGACTGCTGGAAAAACCATAGCTTTGACTAGACAGATGTTTGTTGGCAAAGTAATGTCTCTGCTTTTTAATATGCTGTCTAGGTTAGTCATAACTTTCCTTTCAAGGAGTAAGTGTCTTTTAATTTCATGGCTGCAATCACCATCTGCAGTGATTTTGGAGCCCAAAAAAATAAAGTCTGACACTGTTTCCCCATCTATTTGCCATGAAGTATTGGGACCGGATGCCATGATCTTAGTTTTATGAATATTGAGCTTTAAGCCAACTTTTTCACTCTCCTCTTTCACTTTCTTCAAGTGGCTCTTTAGTTCTTCTTTACTTTATGCTATGAGGTTGGTGTCATCTGCATATCTGAGGTTATTGATATTTCTCTCAGCAATCTTGATTCCAGCTTGTGCTTCTTCCAGTCCAGCATTTCTCATGACGTACTCTGTGTATAAGTTAAATATGCAGGGTGACAATATAAAATGTTTATATAAAAATATTAAAATGTTTATATAACTAAATATAATAACTTGAAAGTGAATAAATGCAAAATGTAGTATAATAAACATTTATTGTACTCACCAAGACATGAAAAGTAGATTTGACAGTGGTTGGTGGCTGGTGGAAGAAAGTACAAGGAAGTAATTCTTCAAGACTTTGGTAAAATAAAGCTATGTATAAGAGCACTTTGAAATACATAAACATAATATAACATAATATACATGCTCTGAAGGGTCATAGAAAATCTCCTTTTTGTCCTTCTTGGTTGCTTATTTATATTTAAGAATGAAGCCCTAAAATGCTGACAGGGGTGAGATGTGTTGATTGGGGGATTATGGCCATGTGGTAATTGTAGATGTTTGTTTTAGGATCCTCAAACTATAGAATCTGTGGCACTTTTAGACTGGTTTGTTTCCTCAGAAAGTACTCCTCCAATCTTTGACTAAGGAATGCATATGATAAATGGCATAGGTTTAGCTGTCAGTATTATTTGAGTTAAATATAGGAAGAGGGTTGGGATGTCATAGTTCACTCTGTATGCTTTCAATTAATCATCAAGTCTTTAGTACATGTCTCTAAGTATAGTGCCAGTTGGATTCAGTTTCTCCAGAAAGCAAATTTCTTTTCAAATACCAGGATGCAGGAAAGTAGACACTAGCAAAAGATAAGGATGGGATCAAGATGCCTAACTACCTGTTAAAGAGACTTCCAGCCTTTCTATTTTCCTGGGTAACTAATGTCTATGATTCCTGAATCTTTATGATGCTATGACACTCTTTTGTGTCATGTGACATCTTTCTTAAAAAAAGATTTCTGTTTTTTCTTCTTTGATTAAATCAGTTACCAATTCATCCATCAGATTTCCATCTTCAAAAATTTGTTGATGTATAATATTTTATGTTCCATTATCTCCCATTCCTTTTTCCCATTCTAATTCACACATTGTTATTACTTTACAGTAGTTTTGGAAACAGAGAGGGCAAACATGAATTCATCTGTAATCTTTAAGAAGAAATTTCCTTCTCACTCTTTTTCGCAGACTTGGTAAAAATTTGCTCATATCAAATGACTTTGAGTTAAAATTCCAGTAGAGACTGAAGAGTAAATGTGATGGACTAAAGTGACAAAAATTTAGGACCTATGAAGTGTTCTAGTTGACCTGAAAGTGAAATTTGGGATAACATGTTATTAGGAGTTCCACTATTAGTAAATGATACCACACTGATTAACATGTAGAAGGAAAAACTTCAGATACAAGTAGGTAAAAAAAAAGTGAAAGTCGCTCAATCCTGTCTGACTCTTTGCAACCCCATGGACTGTAGCCCACCAGGCTCCATTGTCCATGGAATTCTTCAGGCAAGAATACTGGAGTGGGTAGCCATTCTCTTCTCCAGGGTGTCGCCCCAACCCAAGGACTGTACCTGGGTATCCTGCATTCAATTTAGGCTCTGCCATTTATTAGCTGTGGGACCTAGAGAAAGTTGCCTTGGTTTCCTCCTTTATTAAGTGAGGATAACTAATGCCTTCTTGATTTTTTAAAAAAATAATATCAAATGCTTAACTGAATACCTCAGTCAAACACAGTGCTCTATGGTAGTTATTAAATTTGGCTACCCATCATAATATTTTGTACTCCTGAAGAGTTTCACATTTTATAGTACCATTATTCTCATTGTTTTATAGAGGATATTTATGGTACATACAGTACATACACACTATATAGTATGAGTATATTATGTAGTATACAGTACAGGTGACCAATCTGAAGAGGCACTAGCAACAAGAAACATAAAGAAGGACTGGAATCTAAAGTTTCATCTTTGAAGCCACCTTTTCCTATCCTCTTCTACGTAAAGATATTGTAAAGATATTTCTATAGTGCTAGCTGATCTATGCCAAAAGAAAAAACACAATAAAATTCATAGTTGAGATAAACTTTTGAGTGCTATGAAGTGCTGATGTTATAAACAGACACTTCACCTGGCTTTTCCATTGACTGTATTCTCTTCCTCTCTGTGGTCTTCTCTGGGCTTTTAGCCTAAGGGTATCTTCATAACTACAGGCAAACTTCTGCAAGAATCCTTGATCAGGAATAACATGTGTAGTATCATGTTCAGGTATTTTCTTGAGGTCCCTCTGGGTGTCAAATCTAGCAAAGAAACCCTGGAACAAGAAACCTGCTGGCCCTTCATTAAAATCAACTATGCTGAAGTTCTAAATCTAAAACTTGAACACCAAAAGGAAAATTATAAATATTAAAACCACTTTTCATCATTATCCAAACTAGTTAAATTCCCTTTAATCCAGGGAATAGAACTGTAGTATCTATGCCTGACATCTATCGATACCATCATGGAGTTACTAAAATAATTCTCTTATGCAAAACCCTGTTTTAAAAATAGGTTTCTCTTTTTCTTTTTTAATTAAATTAAATTAATCAATTGATTTTGGGCTGTGCTTGGTCTTTGTGGCTGCATGGGCTTTTCTCTAGTTGAAGTGAGTCCCGTCTACTTTGTAGCTACACTACATTCTAGTGCAGGCTTCTCATTGCGGCGGCTTCTCGTATTTCACGTTTCGAGGGTGAAGCCTTGTTTCAGGGCTTCACCCTGAAATCTAGGGTGCCCAGGCTTCAGTAGTTGTGGTGTGTGGGCTCAGCAGTTGCAGTTCCTGGACTCTAAAATGCTGGTTCAATACTAATAGCTGTGGCACACGAGCTTAGTTGCTCCATAGCCTAGGATCTTTCAGGACGAGGGAGCAAACCTGTGTCTCCTGCATTAGTACACAGATTATTTACCACTGAGCCACGAGGGAGACACCCTCAAAACCTTAAAAAAAAAAAAAAACTCTAGGTTTAGCATGACGACAGGATTAAAAGGTTAAAATAATTTTTTTCAAATAAATTATACTGAAAATTTCAGTGAGAGGAAGAGAGAGGAGTTCTGCACATGCATGAAATGCTACCTAAATTAATAATATTGCATGCAAACACAAGCACTTTTTGTCCTATTTTAACAACTTTCAATAGTTTGATTCATCTGTACTTATTTTGACACCTTCAATTAATATCCAGATTTATAGCCTGAAATTTTCTTCTGGGCATAGAGAAACCTTCTTTTGTCTATTTGAAGACAGGGTAATAGATTTTCCACCTCATTATCTTTAATTATATAGTTTGTCTTCTCAGTTATTTGCAGGAAGAAAATGATTACAAGGCAGTTACTTATAAGAGAGTCTTTAAAGACTTCAAGGAAAGGGATCAGGTTTGAGACTGAGTTTAGTATCTTTTAAGGCCAGAAATAGACTGAAGATTTTTTTTCTAGCACATTAAACTATAATTTTTAAAATTTCATAGGTGAAAACTAAGTTGGCATCTTATAGATATGGGGGCCCAGTATAATCACATGAATTTTTCAAAAATGGAGAATTTTCTTGGCTGTGATGAGAGAGATGCAACAGGCAGGAGGATCAGTGAAATGAAACATGGGGAGGACTTAATAGCAACATTACTGGCTTTGAGGATGGAGGAAGGGGAGCACAAGTCAAGGAATTAAGTGACCTCTAAAATCTGGAAAAACAAAGAAATTAATTCTCCTCTAGAATCTCCAGACAGGAACATAGCTCTGCCAACACCTTGATTTTAGCCCATTGAGACACAGGCTTCTGTTTGATTTCTGATCTGCAGAACTGCAAGACAATAAATTTCTGTAGTTTTACGTTATTATGTTGGTGGTAATATGTTACGGCAGCAATAGAAAACCAACAAACAATCTTTAATACATTTTATAATCTATGCACTTCTTTAGTGTTCCAACTGTGTTGAAATAGAAATTGTCTTGGTAAAAAGATTTTTAATACAAGAAAGAGTAAGTAATTAAACATTTCCAAAATATGACAGGTCTAGGAGTCAACAGCTTTATACACAAAGTCTTTGCTCACAAGAAGGCATACAGTTATATTCACGACAAGTAAGTTCTAAAACTCAAAAGTAACCAGGTTCTAGGGAGTTAATGTACAGTTTGAAGACTATAGTTAAAAGTATTATATTGCATACTGGAAAGTTGCTAAGAAAGTAGATTTTAAAGGTTCTCATGACAAGAAAAATTTGTAACTATGTGAACTGATGGATGTTAATTAAATTTATTGTAGTAATCATTTCACAACATATTCAGATATCAAATCATTATATTGTACATCTTTGTTGCTGCTTTTGTTCAGTTGCCAACTTGTGCCCAACACTTTGAGACCGTATGAACTACAGCACATCAGGCTTCTCTGTCCTTCACTATCTACCAGAGTTTGCTCAAACTCATGTCCATTCAGTCAGTGATGTCATCCAATTAAAATGTCCATCCTCGGTCCCACCCTCACTCTCCTGCCCTCAATCTCTCCCAGCATCAGGGTCTTTTCCAATGAGTCAGCTCTTTGCATCAGGTGGCCAAAGTATTGGAGCTTTAGCTTCAGCATCAGTCCTTCCAGTGAAATTTAGGGTTGGTTTCCTTTAGGATTGACCGGTTTGATCTACTTGTTTTCCAAGGGACTGTCAAGGGTCTTCTCCAGCACCACCATTCAGAAGCATCAGTTTTTCAGTGCTCAACCTTCTTTACATTCTTGCTCTCATATCCATATATGACTACTGGAAAAACCATAGCATTGATTACATGGACCTTTGTCGGCAAAGAGATGTCTCTGCTTTTTAGTATACTGTCTAGGTTTGTCACAGCTTTTCTTCCAATGAGCAAGTATATTTTAATTGTATACCTTAAACTAATACAATGTTATACATCCATTAAATCTCAATAAACCTGGAAAAAATAAAAATTCAAAAGAAAAAGTGTTTTCATAATGTAAAAGATTTAATCTTATATAACTTATAAAACAATATGCAATATCTCTTGTCACAAAGGAACTACTAGATTAATTTCCTTTACTAATTCTAAGATTCTATACTAGTCATGGCTAAGTCCCAAGTGATGGAATATTTTTATCAAGGCTTAAATAAATGATTAAATTAAAGCTGTTTGTGACATGTAGTAGATACGTCTCAATTCCAGGACTTTTGTGTATGAATAAAATGAAATATCAAGATTCACAAATATTGGAGAAACCCATCAACATCTGGAAATTAAAATCATGGGAAGAGATAGTATAATGACAACAAAGGAATGAAGAATTAATCTGCTGGGAATGTTTGCTTTCTGGAAACCAAAGGCAATTTTCCTCCAAAGTGAGAAATGTTTTGAATTAAATACAAAAACAGCATAGAACAAAACAAGCTAACGTAACCAAAATGAAACACCTGTAAACTTAATAAACAATATTTTTATCATAATATTACACTTGCTAGCATGTTAGAATTCCAGAATAAGGCACCAAGCATTTTTAGATCTCCAGTGTACACAGCACTCTGCTAGGTATTGTGGTTGATTTAGAAAATCTAGTCTCTGACGTTAAGGAAGGAGTCAAGATAAGAGCAAGCAAAATGACAGAGAATTACTACATGGCTATTATTAAGAAGTATATGATATTAAAATGATGTAGAAGACTGATAAGAGTAAAACAAGAGATAGGGAAAATGAGATATGCTGCCATAACCAGAAGTAAATTGGGTTGCCAGGTGCATGATGCAAATGGCTATGTGCTGAGAAAGCCACTGTTGGAGAAAAAAATATTTTCCCTGCCAGCGCTCTACATACATGTGTGTGTGCTAATTCGCTTCAGTCATGTCCAAATCTTTGCAACCCTATGGACCGTGGAATGCCAGGCTTCTTTGTCCATGGGGGATTCTCCAGGCAAGAATACTGGAGTGGGCTGTCATGCCCTCCTCCAAGGGATCTTCTCGACCCAGGGATTGAACCCGCATCTCTTAGGTCTCTTGCATTTGTAAGCGGGTTCTTTACCTATAGCACCACCTAAAAAGCCCTCCCAGCCCTCTAAGGTGACTTAAGCTTTTACCATTAATCTGAGCCAGAACATACTTATTGAATACCACACACCAAGTTGCATGGGTGTCGGTGCAAGTATTTTCTTTTCTTCCTCATTTTTTCAGTTTTGGGTCATTTTAAAGATAATTGTTTCCTGGAAGAGTAACATAGAAAGTCATCAACAGATGCTAACACAAAATTATTACTTGTAAGTCCCTTTCCTTCCTCATCCCTAACTTCACTGAAGAATTAAAATCGGCTTTTAGGTATGTTCCAACTATCCATTTTCTATGTTATTGCTAGATATAGTCTGAAATCATAACTATCATCATATTCTCATATTTACTATTAAGTGACCAGGCCCTAAAGTATTCAGGCCTGAATAAGGCCCTAATAGCTGAAGTGAAACTAAGAAAAGTTTAGACAGTGCTGGGGAAGAATTCAGGAAATGACTAGCACTCGATCACTTTTGATTCTGGTAAAAGAGATAACAGGTAATAACACAAAGGATAATGAGTGGATGAACATATTTTAAAAGGTATCAATTTTGGTAAAGAAAGATAAGAGTTGTATTTGATATTAGTATGACTGATCTACAGAAAATTATTGAGAGTTTGGGACTTAGGGTAAACATTTAGCAATTAATCCATACAAAGCTGATAGTTCATCATGAGAAAGGAGGATTTTCTGAAAATAATAAATGTTAAGGGAAAGGAGGAAAAACTAAGACATTAATTCCTGGGAATTTCTAAAGGATTGTAGGGGAAAAAAGGAATCAGAGAAAGAGTATTCAAGGAAAAAATGATAGAAGAAATGAATGCTATAATTTTGCAATAGGGCTTTAAAAAATTCTATGTTATTTGCAGTCAGAGTTTATGTATGGGATGTTGTAACTAAAATAAAGTGTTCTGTGAAATTCTTTCTGATTCTCCTTTGGGTCAGGTAGGTTTTGATATTAAGCAGGCTAAATGGTTCCAATTCTTCTTTTCTGAGAATTAAATAAACCAGAGCAGCTTTTTGGACTGTTTATAAAATAAGAAAATGAGCTGCCAAGATACAGTTAATAATATTGTATATCTTTGAATTTGTCATGGAGGAACTTTTAACAAGCCTTAGCATGACATCTTATTTTGGCATAACCCAGCCAGATAACTTCCCAAATTTCTTATTCTTAAAACGGCTCATTAGTGTGAGCTGGTAGCCAATATACAGCCATAGCACAGAAACATTGCTTATTCAGCCACAGAGTTGCTTTAAGTGATTTTACCTACTGACTCATTAAAATGAACCATGATAATCCAATCTTTTTATTTACAGTGAAGTAGCTAAAGGCTAAAGGTGTTTTAGCCTCATGACTATACATAGAATTGACTGCAAAAACAAAACAAAACAATCATTTTGTGATGTTATCCATAAACCCTGCAAGAAAAGACAGGAATCAAGGAATAAAAAGCAAAAGAAGAAAGTTTACATAGTCCTTCAATTCTTAATTTGCCATTATCAATGTGTTTCAGAGGTTGGAATGCCCAGGGAAGGCATATATTGCCACCCTCTTGTCCATGCTCACCATCATTGATCACTCTCCTCCTTTCTGCTGAACAGGGATGAACTGGCATAGAATTCTAGGTAGCCACTATCAACTGATCTGAGCTAGCATACTACTTGAAAACAAATTGCCATGCTCACAGCATTCAAAAGTTATCCAGGAAAAGACTGAAAGTGATTCAGTTCAGTTCGTGTCTGACTTTTTGCGACCCCATGGACTGCAGCATGCCAGGCCTCCCTGTCCATCACCAACTCCTGGAGTTTATTCAAACTCATGTCCAATGAGTCAGTGATGCCATCCAACCATCTCATCCTCTGTCATCCCCTTTTCCTCCAGCCTCAATCTTTCCCAGCATCAGGGTCTTGGCAAATGAGTCAGCTCTTTGCATCAGGTGGCCAAAGTATTGGAGTTTCAGCTTCAACATCAGTCCTTCCAATGAATATTCAGGACTGATTTCCTTTAGGATGGGCTGGTTGGATCTCCTTGAAGTTTAAGGGACTCTCAAGAGTCTTCTCCAACACCACAGTTCAAAAGCATCAATTCTTCAGCGCTCAGCTTTCTTTATAGTCCAACTCTCACATCCATACACAACTACCAGAAAAACCATAGCTTTGACTAGACGGACTTTGTTGGCAAAGTAACATCTCTGCTTTTTAATATGCTGTCTAGTTGGGTCATAACTTTTCTTCCAAGGAGTAGGCCTCTTTTAATTTCATGGCTGCAGTCACCATCTGCAGTGGTTTTGGAGCCCTCCCCCCCACCCCCGCCCCAAATAAAGTTTGTCACTGTTTCCATTGTTTCCCCATCTATTTGCCATGAAGTGATGGGACCAGATACCATGATCTTAGCTTTCTGAATGCTGCGTTTTAAGCCAACTTTTTTACTCTCTTTCACTTTCATCAAGGGGGATTCTTTTAATGCATTTTGGGGATAGTATATGATCATAGTTTCATGAATCTTTAATCAAGAAGGGCTCAATATTATCTCTCCTAGCTATCTATCATCTAGTCATTCACCCATCCTTCAATCAATCAGTCTTTTTGTCCACATCCCCTTAGCAGAGGCTCCTGTGAATTATTGCTTTAGAAGAGCTTAAAATTGTCATTTTGAGTTTCACTCAAATTATTAATTATATTGCATGAACTCTATTTAGATGTGAAGAATTCCTAATTACACTTGTGATGGTCTTATATTGGCCTTATTGCGATTTTTTTTTTAAAGAGAAATCTCTGCTTCATTTCTTCTAACCTGCAGCATCCTCTAGGGCCAACTCTTTCAATTCCTAAGACATAAGAAAAGCACAGCTGCCGTGTATGCACTTGTATTTACCTGGAATGTTGCAAACATGTGATTTGCAGTAACAGGAGCTAGGAAGATAATAGGCAAGTCACTTAAAAATATGCCATGAGCCAAAGCTAAGAGATCACTTACTTTTCTTAGGGGAGAAAGAAAGCCTTGATAGAAGAGGTGATGTTTTCCAGAAAAATAAGGTTAGAGGTCCTTCAGCAGAAGGCAGAAAAAAGGAGGGGCTTGATAGTTGCTGTCAAAAGTATTCAGAGGACCCATGGGATACAGAGGCGAATAATGAAATGAATCTCATATGTAAGAACAGATGTGAAATAACTTTAGGTCCCAAGATAAAGTGTTTGGATTTTTATGCAGTAAATGAGTCAGTAGAGATTTGTTAAACTGGGTAGTAAACACATAATCAGATTTGGAGTGGAGTAACCTTATTCTTTTTATCAAATTTGTTTTTTCTTCTTTTATTATTATCAGAAAAGAATATTTATGTTTAAAATTATAAATATAGATAAGTATAATAAAATCACAGAAAATAAAAATCAGCTACAATCCCATCCACTCAGAGATGAATCTCTGTTAAAATTTTGTCAGCTAATATAAAGTACTTTCCCCCATGAATTAGGATAAATATAAATATCCATGTGATATATTTAATAGTAATTATAATATTATTAAATATAATTATACCTTTTAAATATAATCATATTTATATCTAAATATAATTATGCCTTTTAATGAATATTATACATAGCTTTTTTTAGTCTACTTTTGTCCATCTAATACTATACTGTAAACATCTTACCACTAAATTAACATTATTTTCAATTTTTCAATACCATAACCAATACTGAAATGGTGGTTCTCTGTATTTATATTCTTTAATTAGTGAATTTTTTGCTTTATTGACTATACCAAAGCCTTTGACTGTGTGGATCACAATAAACTGTGGAAAGTTCTGAAAGAGATGGGAGTACCAGACCACCTGACCTGCCTCTTGAGAAACCTCTATGCAGGTCAGGAAGCAACAGTTAGAACTGGACATGGAACAACAGACTGGTTCCAACTAGGAAAAGGAGTACGTCAAGGCTGTATATTGTCACCCTGCTTATTTAACTTCTATGCAGAGTACGTCATGAGAAACGCTGGGCTGGAAGAAGCACAAGCTGGAATCAAGATTGCTGGGAGAAATATCAATAACCTCAGATATGCAGATGACACCACCCTTATGGCAGAAAGTGAAGAGGAACTAAAAAGCCTCTTGATGAAAGTGAAAGAGGAGAGTGAAAAAGTTGGCTTAAAGCTCAACATTCAGAAGACAAAGATCATGGCATCTGGTCCCATCACTTCATGGCAGATAGATGGAGAAACAGTGGAAACAGTGCCTGACTTTATTTTGGGGGGCTTGAAAATCACTGCAGATGGTGACTGCAGCTATGAAATTAAAAGACGCTTACTCCTTGGAAGGAAAGTTATGACCAGAGACATTACTTTTCCAACAAAGGTCCGTCTAGTCAAGGCTATGGTTTTTCCAGTAGTCATGTATGTATTGTGAGAGTTGGACTGTGAAGGAGGCTGAGCACTGAAGTATTGATGCTTTTGAACTGTGGTGTTGGAGAAGACTCTTGAGAGTCCCTTGGACAGCACAGAGATCCAACCAGTCCATTCTCAAGGTAAACAATCCTGAATAGTCATTGGAAGGACTGATGCTGAAGCTGAAAGTCCAATAGTTTGGCCACCTCATGCAAAGAGTTGACTCATTGGGAAAGATTCTGATGCTGGGAGGGATTAGGGGCAGGAGGAGAAGGGGACGACCAAGGATGAGATGGCTGGATGGCATCACCAACTCAATGGACATGAGTTTGGGTAAACTCTGGGAGTCGGTGATGGACAAGGAGGCCTGGCACACTGCAATTCATGGGGTCGCAAAGAGTCGGACACAACTGAGCGACTGAACTTAACTGAAGAGCAATCTTATTCAACCACTCAAAACTATTTGTTGAATGCCTTCTATTTGTCTCTAAAAACTAGGATATGAAAGTATATGGCTTAGCAAATGATCCCTGGTCCCTGATCAACTAGCCTCAATCACTTCTTTCTGAGTATTTGACCAATTTATCACGATAAAAGTTTTTAAAATACCCTGTACTTTTCATTTGGTTCTGAAGACATCTCTGTTCAATAGCAACATAACTTTAGCAACATATCATTCAAGCTAGTTTATATCTACTGATGGTTTCATCCATTTTAACATTGAATTTATCAACTGCCATATCAAAGAATAATTTTTATAACCTTATGACAATACTCTTGAATATATCTTACAAGATTGGAATACTGTCCTCTTCTTGAGTAAATCCTGTTATATATTAACAAAAAAACACTTATTTCACCTGACATACTACATAAAGCAGATGCGCTTGCTGGTAGATTTTTGAAAAGATGAATTGAACATTTGTATTTGTTAATATTTACACTGTATTGTCCAGGAGAGACAAATATAAGCAGAGAAAATGCATCATGTTTGAAAAGGAAGGGACTCTGAAGGAAACAGAGCTTGATTTTGAACCCCTTTTCCATTCATTCCCAAGGTGTTTAAGATAAAATTTCCGCAAATTTCTTACTGTTGTTATAACAAATTACCACAAAACTTCATGGTTTAAAACAAATAAATGTATTCTTTCAAAGTTCTGGAGGTCAAAAGTCTAAAAGAAAGGTATTCTAAGGCTACATAACTTCTGGATGTTTCTGGGGAGAACCTCCTTCCTTGCGCATTCCAGTTTCCAAAGGCTGCCTGCTCACGGTCCCTTCCTCCACTCAAAGCACACCACAACAACCTCTTGCATTGTTAGTCTCATTTCTGCTGCTGACATTCTTGCCTCCCTCTCATAAGGACACTGATTATATTGGATCCATCCAGATAAACTAGGCTAAACTTCCACCTAAAGATGCTTAATTTAATCACATTTATAAAATCCCTCTTGACCATATAAAGTGACATCTTTATACATTCCAGGGATTAGGTTACGGGAATCTTTGGGGTGCCATTACTCAGCCTACCACAATCACTATACTAGGGAATTCTAGCTAATTGGAGAAGACACGCAGCTAATCCACACGCTTATTTACTCATCTTTAACCTGCTGCTTTCATAAAAAACAGTTCATTGTATGGATACACATTTGGGCAAGTACAAGTTCCTTGAACCTTATGTGTCCTTCACTGGTAAAATAGAACTAATGCCTACTTACTCAGAGATGTCCTGAGAACTAAAGGACATAGTGTACAAAGAGCTATTTCCATTCTATCATGTAAGAGTATGTGGGTATTGTGCTAAAAAGTAACTCTTGTGGGCAAAAGGGATAAATTGGTGCTTTTGCTGCATGTTTGCAGCACACTGAAATTTTATTCCAGTCACCCTGAAATTACTTGAATTAACTTGTGTGCTTGAAGAGAGAAAGATAAATAAAGTAAATAATATATGCCATTCTACCCAATGGGTACATGAAAGAGTGACTATAGGCTACTTGATTCTGCTCTTACTTAGGTTCTATTTTCTCATGTCTTCCATAGCATGAATCTCTTGGGATCAACTGTTTAAATATATGTACTCTTTCAGATATTACTGCAGTTATTCATTAAATGTTTGTTTTTACACTATGAAGTAAATTTGAAGTTTAACACAATACTTAATGTAGCCAGTGTTCAATGTATGACAAGTATTATTATTATTATGCAAATAAATACTTGTTTTAAAAAAAAGTGCTCACCAATAAACTGGCAACATGTAAGGAGAGAGAATAGACTAGTGGAAAGAACAAATTTCAAAGTTGGATACATCTGAGTTCAAATCCTAAATTTTCCACTAGCTATTTCTTTGGATATTTTACTTAACCTCTTTAAACCTCAGTCCTATCATTTTAAAAAGAGAAATTGTAATCTAATCTCTTTTAGATGTGAGGATCAAATGAGGACTATACTTAGACACCTAGAATAGCTTCTGTCAGTAAATGATAACTATTATAGCCTAAATAAATATTTTCTTAATTTAAATATATTTAGCAAACAACTTTCTGAATATTAAATATAGCTATCATAGATGGAAAAAACAGAATTATTTAAATTCCATCTAATCACCTAGATTTCTAAAGTATATGACTTTAAAGGATCTATGGCCCATTAATAGTTTATTACTAACTGGATTTTGAGTACTTGTACTGGTGAGGCTATTTAAGGTCACATGCACAATCACTAATGTACCTTCAGTGAAGGGGTTTACAAGAATACAAACAAATACTAGTAGCACAGTTCTTAATGTTAGTAACAGCACAGTCAACCCACATTCTAGATCTTCTGAGACTGGGAGATGCAATCAGTTCAGTTCAGTTCAGTCGCTCAGTCGTGTCCAACCCTTTGCAACCCCATGAACTGCAGCACGCCAGGCCTCCCTGTCCATCACCAACTCCCAGAGTTCACTCAGACTCACGTTCATCAAGTCAGTGATGCCATCCAGCCATCTCATTCTCAGTCGTCCCCTTCTGCTCCTGCCCCCAATCCCTCCCAGCATCAGAGTCTTTTCCAATGAGTCAACTCTTCGCATGAGGTGGCCAAAGTACTGGAGTTTCAGCTTCAGCATCATTCCTTCCAAAAAAAATCCCAGGGCTGATCTCCTTCAGAAAGGACTGGTTGGATCTCCTTGCAGTCCAAGGGACTCTCAAGAGTCTTCTCCAACACAGTTCAAAAGCATCAATTCTTCAGCGCTCAGCCTTCTTCACAGTCCAACTCTCACATCCATACATGACCACTGGAAAAATCATAGCCTTGACTAGACGGACCTTAGTCGGCAAAGTAATGTCTCTGTTTTTGAATATGCTATCTAGGTTGGTCATAACTTTTCTTCCAAGGAGTAAGCATCTTTTAATTTCATGGCTGCAGTCACCATCTGCAGTGATTTTGGAGCCCCCAAAAATAAAGCCTGACACTGTTTCCACTGTTTCCCCATCTATTTCCCATGAAGTGATATGCAATTGGCTCTACCAATAAGGCATTTGGTGTTCCTCTCTTTAATTACTGTGGCTTGATTGACTCAACTTCTCTGTTTTCACAAAACATTTAATTTGGAAACTACTCAAGCCACCACATAGCTGCTTGGGTTTCCTCTTACTGAATCACCTTAAAATTATCTCTGATTCACAACAGCCAAGACATGGAAGCAACCTAAATGTCCATTGACACATAAATGGGTAAAGAAAATGTGGTACATATATACAATGGAATACTACTCAGCCATAAAAATATAATGAAATAATGTCAATGTCCAATCCCTAAACTGTCTGTAAGCCTCAAGGCATCAGTAGTAGGAACTGCTTGTTCCTTTCCCACTTGCTGATACATGAAATCTTGGGCCTACATTTCTATATCTCATCATTCCAGCTATGCCTTAAAGTAGCAAGTAAAATGTCTCCCTCATAGGCCCTATCCTTTGACCTACACCTCATTCAGCTTTGGCTCCTTTAGATTTTCAAAGATTTGCTTCTCAGGAGTGTTCCTACACGGGACCCCACGTATAAACTAACCTGGAAGGAGGATAACTAAGGACAAAGGAATAAATATCAAAAGAAACACACCAAAAAGAAGCGAGCACTGTGCAGAGGAGAGATTAAACAAATATACTTTATAGGATCATAATATGGTTACCTGAGTCCCTAAAATTTTCACAACCTCCCACAGTTACCCTTGGATATTCTGATCCTAGGGACATATATTCTAGGAAGGTAGTGTCCTAAGCTGCGGGCTCTGAAGACTTAGCCTGCATGTTAATTTACTTTTTTCATTTTTAATAATTCTCTGGCCTATAATCAAGTATTTCCTCTTTTACAGATCTTTATATTTATGCCCTCTTCAAATTTTCACTTTGTCTGGTGTTCAGTTTTGTTTGAAAAGAAATGCAAAGAATTTTTGGAACCCATGTAGATTCATGAAAGAAGAGTTTTTAGGCAGAGAGAATGGGAAGTGTAAAGGCCCTGGGGTGGGAGTTCAGCAAGAAAGCTGGCTGAGATGGAATGAAATGGGTGAAGTGGAGAGAGACAGGAGATTAAGCCAGGAGGAGGGTCATGTAGGACTTTTAAAAGCACATTAATCAGACTTTTTTTTTTGGCAGATTTTTGAGAGAGGATACAAAACTCAGAAAATGTGAAGAACAATTCCTTTATTCCCACCTGTTGAGCAGGTTGACCAGTTCCAATCTGTCTTTGATTAATGTCAGACTGACTTCGGGAAAACAACATGTTAGTTTCAAAAAGGTTTTTCTTGATTATAAAGCACTGAAAATGTGTTTAAATATTAAAAAAAAAACTATCAGTGAATTTTATTTAATTTCATGTAACAGGAAATCCAATGCAATGGGTTTAAGAACAAAAGGAAAATAATTACTTCATCTTGACTGGGGACCAAATGATGTCACCTGGACCCAGATTCTGTTTGCTTCTGTTCATTCATTGTGCTCCTTTCCTGTCAGATTTCATGCCCTTCATGCTCTAACTCCAGACTTAGATGGTCTTTCAATCAAAACAAATGGAAAAGAGCAAGAGATTTTAGGAAGTTCCAGCATCTTACTAATTTTGACACATATAATTCCTGAACTTATGGCTACAAATAGCAATGGTACAGGGGATGAAATGTACTTATTTCTTTCAGGGTGGCTCAATTTCTCCCCTCCAGCAGAGCATCCTTGAATGAATCTCCAAATGGCAGTACCAGAAATAGGGTGAATTGATGTTGAACAGCAGACACAACCAAGGAAATGTCCATTCTTTTGAGTAGTCCATATTCCCATTCGATCATATTCAAAAAAGCCCTGCCTACATAATAAACCTGTGCTGCTGCTGCTGCTACTGCTGCTAAGTCACTTCAGTCATGTCTGACTTTTAGCGACCCCATGGACTGCAGCCTACCAGGCTCCTCGTTCCACTCTCCTCTACCTTCCCAAAGTATTAATAATACCACTTAAAGTCTCATTCATTTACAGCTACAGCTAGAAGTCAAAAATATGTTGAGTGCACAGTCTTCTCAATCAGGCCGCTCTCTGATTCCTTTGTGCCTAGAGAACTAATGCTAAATAGTACATTTAATGGTACGGGGAGGGAGGTGGGAGGGGGGTTCAGGATGGGGATCACGTATACACCCATGGCAGATTCATGTTGATGTATGGCAAAACCAATACAATATTGTAAAGTAAAATAAATAGATAAATAAATAAATAAATAAATACATGTATCATAAAAAAAAGAAAAAAATAATAAAACACGCTTTTTCCCATAGGTTGTCATTGGAGAAAGGGAACGACAAAAAGCAGTTTCTGGTACATAACTTACATTGCATCTTACGTGAAGGATAAGGTAAGGACCCCTCAGCCTAGAAATGAAATGCAGTTTCTTGGTCAATGAGTCTGGCTGTTCTAGACCTGCTCTCTGGAATTATCTTTGTTCCATTGTTGAGGAGAAAATGGTTAATCACAGGTCAATAAACCACTTCTCTCCCAGTGGAGATAACAGGAAAAAAATGATTTTCACCGGATCTCCTTACACACAGCAATTCCCTACCTATATAATGTTTTAGTAGGATATTTCTGATCCGTTTTTCTTATTGTGCACAAATCTGAAACTTGTAGACTTTAACCTATATCTGGTATTTACTTATATTTTTTGATATAAAATTGTTGAGAATAAAGTAACATTTATGATTTGTATGTGTCTGATTTGACAATTCAATCTATTGAGTAAACACAACTGTCTTCCATGACCACATCTGAGATGCCTCTTGTAATTCTTTATCAATGTACTTTAACTTCAGGTTCTGGAGTCTGAGGATTATTTTAAGGTTTGAGCAACCTCAACCTCTTGTTTGTAGGGCCTGAAATGTCTCTAATAATAAAATTTATTTAAAATCTTGGTATACTTTTAACTATTTCCATTCACTCTATATGATGGGGTAGTAAACAAAGAGATATCAAGAAGAATCATTCTTTCAAACAGGAAATCACCCTTGGATTTCCTGTCTTTTAGAAATTGACCATGGCCACCTTTGTGGCTTGAATTTTGTCCCTCTAAAAATACACTGAAATTAGAAATCTCTGTACCTAAGAATGTGACCTTATTTTCAAATATGTTTGTTGCAAACATAATTAGTTAGGATGAGGTCACACTAAAGTGGGTCCTTAATCCAATACTATAGATTAAGAGGAAAGGAGACAAAGACACACAGACACACAGTCACAAGAGAAGAGAGAGAGGGAAGAGAGAGAATGCCATGCCGTATGAATGCTGGCAGAGATTAAAATGATACATCCACAGCCAAAGCACATAAAAAAGGACTGCTAACAACTGCCAGGAGCTAGGAGGAAGTTATGAAACAGATTTTCCTTCAGTGCTTCCGTAAGAATCAACTCTGTCAACACTGTGATTTCAAGTTTCTAGTCTCTCAAACTGGGAGACAATCCATTCTGTTGGCCAAGTTTGTGCATCTTGTTACAGAAGCCCCAGGAAACTAATACAGCCACAATGCACTGCCAGTCCCTTTGGCCTTGAGCTGAATGTCCCTTTTCTTAGTATCTGTGCCTCTGGATTGCATCTTCTCAATAGGAGTAATTTGTTCCTACCTCAGGCAATGTTTGGTTAAATGGAAGAATGTGAAAGGGGCCTGAGATATTAGATTACAGTTTCATCTATCATTCTTGGTAAGTCTCCCAGCTCTGACTTTGCTTGAGTCAATTTTAGTTTGGGGCAGAGAACCTGGAGTGCTAACCCTTGCCAATCCTCCGACTGTAGCAGCAGCTATCTCAGGCTTCAGACTGCATGTAGACAAGGTCCTTTTACTAAAATAATTCTCTGATCTGGTTGCAGAAAGAATGGATACACCTTAAGACTTTCTTGTTCTAGTTGATTTTTCAAAACAAAGACTCTTATCATGTTGACTTTTCAAAACAAAAATTCTCTTACCTGTTGCCTTGTTCAGCACAAGACACTCAGTTTAGCCAGTTGTCTTACACTTAAAACTGCTAACTTCCAAGATTTGGATGGAGAGACCCATGCTGCCCTTTAGGTGACTTCGTGAGTTCGGCCAGACTACACAGAAGGTCTAGTCCCTGTTCCAAAGTTGGCACAACGACTCAGATATAGCCTAAGTTGTTTCCACTTTATCGACATTTCAGATGCATTTTGACCAGGTCTCCAACAAGATCTCTGACCCAGTTTCCTGTCTCTGTGATCTGCCTACTCTGTCCTGACTCCGTTCTTAATAGGACCTCTTGTTATGGTGGGAAGGTGGCTGCTACAAATATAAACTTAGATTCTCTCTCATTTTAAGCCAATAAAAACCTCAGTTGGAGAATTTTGAGCATTACTTTGCTAGCGTGTGATGAGTGCAATTGTTCTGTAGTTTGAACATTCTTTAGCATTGCCTTTCTTTGGGACTGGAATGAAAACTGACCTTTTCCAGTCCTGTGGCCACTGTTAGTTTTCCAAATTTGCTGGCATATTGAGTGCAGCACTTTCACAGCATCATCTTTTAGGATCTGAAATAGTTCATCTGGAATTCCATCATGTCCACTAGCTTCGCACTTCAGGATTTCTGGCTCTAGGTTAGTGATCACATCATTGTGGTTATCTGGGTCATTAAGATCTTTTTTGTACAGTTCTTCTGTGTATTCTTGTCACCTCTTCTTAATATCTTCTGCTTCTATTAGGTTCATACTGTTTCTGTCCTTTATTGTGCCCATCTCTGCATGAAATGTTCCCTTGGTATCTCTAATTTTCCTGAAGAGATCTCTAGTCTTTCCCATTCTATTGTTTTTCTCTATTTCTTTGCATTGATCACTTAGGAAGGCTTTTTTTATCTCTCCTTGCTGTTCTTTGGAATTTTGCATTCAGGTGGATATCTTTCCTTTTCTCCTTTGCCTTTTGCTTCTCTTTTCTCAGCTATTCATAAGGCCTTCTGAGACAACCATTTTGCCTTTTTGGATTTCTTTTTCTTGGGAGTTTTGATCACTGCCTCCTGTACAATCTTACAAAACCTCATCAATAATTCTTCAGACACTCTGTCAGATATAATTCTTTGAATCTATTTGTCACTTCCACTGTATAATCATAGGGATTTGATTTAGGTCATACCTGAATGGCCTTGTGGTTTTCCCTATGTTCTTCAATTTAAGTCTGAATTTGGCAATGAGTTTGTTCTGAGCCATAGTCAGCTCCAGGTCTTGTTTTTGCCAACTGTTTAAAGCTTCTCCATCTTCAGCTGCAAATAATATAATCTATCTGATTTTGGTTTGATCATCTGGTGATGTCCACGTCTCAAGTTGTCTGTTGCGTTGTTGGAAGTGGGTGTTTGCTATGACTAGTGCATTCTCTTGGCAAAACTGTTATCAACCTTTGCCCTGCTTCATTTCGTACTCCAAGGCCAAATTTGCCTCTTACTCCGTGTATCGCTTGACTTCCTACTTCTGTATTCCAGTCCCATATGATAAAAAGGACATATGTTTTTGGTGTTAGTTCTAGAAGGTCTTGTAGGTCATCACAGAACCATTCAACTTCAGCTTGTTCGGCAGTAGTGGTTGGTGCACAGACTTAGGTTACTGTGATATTGAATAATTTGCCTTGGAAATGAACGGAGATCATTCTGCTGTGTTGAGATTGCACCTAAGCACTGCATCTTGGACTCTTGTTAACTATGAGGGCTACTCCATTTCTTCTAAGAGATTCTTGCTCCCAGTAGTAGATATAGTGGTCATCTGAATTAAATTTGCCCATCTGGTCCATTTTAGTTCACTGATTCCTAAAATGTTGATGTTCACTCTTGCCATCTCCTGTTTGACCACTTCCAAGTTGCCTTGATTCATGGACCTAACATTCCAGGTTCCTATGCAACCTTGTTCTTTATAGCATCAGACTTTACTTCCATCACCAGTCATATTCATAACTGGGCATTGTTTTTGCTTTGGCTCAGCCTCTTCATTCTTTCTGGAGCTATTACTCTACTCTTCTCCAGCAGCATACTGGGCACCTACTGACCTGGCAAGTTCATCTATCAGTGTCATATCTTTTTGCCTTATCACACTGTTCATCTAAACCTAATTAACTCCCAAAGGCTCCACCTCTAAATACTATCACATTGGAGTTAGGGCTACAACATATGATTTTGGTGTAAACATATTCAGTTCACTTCAGAGTGAAAGAAGTCAGACAAATATACATAAATTTTTAAAAAGGTAAACTAATCTATAGAGACAGAGAGCAGGTTAGTAGTTTAGGGACAGGGCTAGAAGGGAGGGATGAAACTGGAAAGGGGAAAAGGACATGAGGAAATTTTGAGGGGGTGACAAATAGGTTCACTGACTGTGGCAATTCTTTCACAGGCATGTTATATTATCAGAACTTAAGTTATCCAATTTAAATATTCTACTTTTCATGAATATTTTGCTTATTTGTTGGGGCCCTAATAACCCTCCTAAGAACCCTCTGGTAGCTGTCTTTTAGTGTGCATTATCTGTATTTGTCTATAAAACCTGGAGTGGGATTACTAGGTATGGATATTTACATAACCCTGAAAAGTTCCCTAAGGCTTCTCAGGTGGCACTGGGGTAAAGAATGCACCTGCCAATGCAAGAAACAGAAGAGATCGGGTGCAGTCCCCGGATCAGGAAGATCCCTTGGAGGAGGAAATGGCAACCTATTTCAATATTCTTGCCTGGAAAATTCCATGGACAGATAAAACTGGTGGGCTTCAGTCCATGGGGGAGCAGAGTTGGACATGACTGACCAACTGAACACAGCACAAAAAGTTCCCTTGGGCTCCTTTGCTCCTGCCTTAACCCTGTACTTTTAGGCATCCTCTATAAATTACTTTATCTGAGATTTCACATAAATGAAACTGCACATAATGTACTTTTGTGTATGGCTTCATCTTTTCAGATTCATCTATGTAGTTAAATATGTGATTTTTTTAAATAATTGCTGAAACTTATTTCACTGTTTGAATATTACAACCTATTTATCCATTCTGTTGGAAGTAAACATTGAGTTTACTTCCAGTTTTGTACTACTATGAATAAAACTCCTATGAACATTTGCATTATGGTCAAAGAACATCATCTTTTAGAATTTACTAAGGCCCTTTGAGGCCTGATAGTCTACTTCTTTCGTACCACACTGTTTATTTGCCCTGTCTCCATTACATTTCACTGGCATGAGCTTTATTCTGATGACAGGTCAAATTTTTTGTGTATTTATTTTAAACATAAGTCCCATAATTATGTTTATTTACCCTAAAAATGAAAGTCACTCAGTTGTTTCTGACTCTGCAATCCCTTGGAACTCTCGAGGCCAGAATACTGGAGTGGGCAGCCTTTTCCCTTTTCTAGGGGATCTTCCCAACTCAGGGATTGAACCCAGGTCTCCCGTATTGCGGCAGATTCTTTACCAGCTGAGCCACGAGGGAAGCCTGAGAATATTGGAGTGGGTAGGTAATCCCTTCTCCAGGGGATCTTCCCAATCCATGAATCGAACTGGGGTCTCCTGCATTGCAGGCGGATTCTTTACCAACTGACCCATAGGTATGAGAGAAGCCTTATTTACCCTACTGATGTCTTAAACTGATGTTTTGAGTATTTGAGTAGATACTAAACCATTAGCAAGACTTCATGTCCCTTTGGATCCTACTTCCCTTTACTGCTTTAAGTTGGAAATATGTTTTCTTTATTGGAGTAAACCTTACAGTAGGTAAAGCCTCCCTGGTGGTTCAGATGATAAAAAGTCTGCCTGCAACACGAGACCTGGGTTCGATCCCTGGCTCAGGAAGATCCCCTGAAGGGAATGGCAACCCACTCCAGTATTCTTGCCTGGACAGTTTCATGGATAGAGAAGCCTGGTGTGCTATAGTCCCCAGGGTTGCAAAGAATTGGACATGACTGAGTAACATTTAGTAGGCATGAAATCTGGAAGAGAGGATGGGGGAATGAATGTGGATCTGGTGTTCAGTAGACCACTGGACTCATAGGTCAGGTGGTTAGAGAAAATCTGGGCTAGAGATTCGGAATCACATATAGCCAAAACCCGGGCTTCCCTTGTAGCTCAGCTGGTAGTGAATTCAACTGCAATGCAGGAGACCTCAGTTCAGTTCCTGTGTCAGGAAGATCCCTTGGAGTATGGATAGGCTACCCACTCCAATATTCTTGGACTTCCCTGTGACTTAGACAATAAAGAATCTGCCTGCAACGTGGGACACCTGGGTTTGATATCTGGGTTGGTAAGATCCCCTGGAGGCGGGATGGCAACCCACTCCAGAATTCTTGCCTGGAGAATCTCCATTGTCAGGGGGGCCTGGCAGGCCACCATCCATGGGGTCGCAGAGTCAGGCACGACTGAACAGCTAAGCACATAGACAAAACCATTGCTCCAAGAAGTGGGGAAGGAAGGGTAGAAGAGTGAACACTAAAATTTAAGGTACAGGCAGAGAAAAAGCCTGCAAATTATACTGTAGAGTCACCAAAGGTAACGGTGTCATACAGAGAGACCATTTAAAATGTACACACTACATCTACTTCCAGGAATTCATTTTACAGATACTGCTATTAGGCTAAGGTATAGTTTTGTTGACAACCCAGTACTGCTGATTCCACTTCCAAAGGGCAGTCACTTGGCTTGCCAGGGCCCACCAAAAACAGGGCTCTGGTCAAGAATGGCTTTGTGGTTACAAATCTTTCTTTGGCCTTTCAAACCTATGCAGAATTCTATCTCAATTTTTAGGCACTGAGAAATTCCATAGCTCTCAAATAGCTCCTACTACACTGCCTGCAAGTTTACAAAATAAGAGGCTCACTTGACTTACCTGTCAAGATGGCCACCCGTTAATCAGACTATGCTCCTAATATCAGAAACGGAAGCCACAGGAGAGGAAGGAATAAAGAAGGCTGAGTT
Source organism: Ovis canadensis (assembly GCF_042477335.2). Taxonomy (NCBI): domain Eukaryota; kingdom Metazoa; phylum Chordata; class Mammalia; order Artiodactyla; family Bovidae; genus Ovis; species Ovis canadensis. The sequence goes on along the minus strand of NC_091247.1, from coordinate 130,200,733 downwards.
TTAATCATGGAAGTCTTTAAGAAAGGGCAAACTAAAATGGCTTGGTAAGGGGTATTCTGTTCAATGCAAAAACATGAAGGTAACAGGTTCTTACAGAATATAAATGCTACTTGATGGGAAATATACTTCTATAACAACAGTCACAGAATTCACCAAGAAAGTAGATTCTAAAGCACATGAATTTGCCTGAAATTGTCTTCAGAGACTTTTAGGTATATTTCATCTTATACTGCTTCCTAATGTTAGTGAAGAGCAAGAATGAGGTAGTATGCTATTAAGGTGTCTTAGTTTTAGAGTTCTCATTTGTGCATTTTAATAATTTATTAAATAAATTTATATACCTCATATTTAATGAATATATTTTATTTTAATTATTTATATACCTTATGGCTTAGATGCCTATGGAACATCTAATCTAATATTAAATTTCTAGTAATTTGTTTGTAATCATTGATATTACACATGCTGCTGCTGCTGCTAAGTCATTTCAGTCGTGTCCGACTCTGCAACCCCATAGACGGCAGCCCACCAGGCTTCCCCATCCCTGGGATTCTGCAGGCAAGAACACTGGAGTGGGTTGCCATTTCCTTCTCCAATTACATATGCTAATACATATATAAATCACATACAACTGCAAGTCTGAATCTTGCAATTACAATAACTAGTATCTATTATTCACTATTGTCCCAAGTAATTTAAATGTTTAATATAAATATAGTCTATTTCTATTTGCTGAACTTATTAAACAAACCAATTTAGAGACATCATAGAATTAAACAAAACCTCTGACATGTAAACATTGCGTCACGTTCCTGAAACAGATGTTGATATCTGATAAAAATTAAAAATTGCATGTTGGAAAGCTGTCCATAAGTAAGTTTCATCTTTATCAAAACTAAAAATATATTGATTCTTCAGCTTTTCTAGTCTGACTATGCAACATGATCAAACTATGAAAGTGAAAAAGTGCTAGTCACTCAGTCATATCCGACTCTTTGTGACCCCATGGACTGTAGCCCACCAGGCTCCTCTGTTCATGGAATTCTTCCAGGCAAGAAAACTGGAGTGGGTTAACTTTTCCCTTTTCCAGGGGATCTTTCTGATCCAGGGATCAAACCTACATCTCCTGCCTTGGCAGGTGGATTCTTTACCTGCTGAGCCATCAGGGAAGACCATCGAACTATAATCAAATATAATAAAGACAACAGTGAATAGATCTGTATCACTGGTTACATGGCTGTTAAAACTGTTTCATTCTTTGAGACACATAAAAATAATTTAGCCAATCACATCCAATAATTTTCATGGCTGAAAAAGAAAATCACAAAATACATTGAGTGACATTAATTATGGTTGTGGTCAAAACTTTTGTAAAGGTTATTTACAGTGTGATGGTTGGGCATGCAATATTTATAGATACTTGCCAATTTATTAAAAAAGGAGATATATATCTATTGCAATACATACATAAACATATATACAACATACACTACATATATATACCTCCTTTTAATAACTTTATGAGGAAAAGTATTTTCCCCAACCTGCAGATAGGGAAACTAACGACATACGGGTTAAACTTCTCCTAAGCTGTACTTTTTTAGCAAGGGTGGTACCAGTATTTGAATCCAGGTAGATTCATAATTCAGACTAATTATTTCACTACACTGACTTCCAACTGTGCATATGTGTAAAATTTCACACGTGAATTTAATTGTCTCATTTTCTTCACTGAGTTTCTGTGGCTTTGGGTTGTAAATGTATCACTCTTAGGAACTAAGTTAACACATTGGGCTTCCCTGGTGGTTCAGATGGTAAAGAGCCTGCCTGCAGTGCAGAAGATCCAGGTTTGATCCCTGGGTCAGGAAGATCCCCTGGAGAAGGAAATGGCAACCCACTCCAGTATTCTTGCCTGGAAAATCCCATGGATGGAGGAGCCTGGCAGGCAATAACTCATAGGGTTGCAAAGAGTCAGACATGACTGAGTAACTTCACTTTCTTTCTTTCATTTCTCATATCATTGCTAATAAAACTACCCACCAGCTCTTCTTTGTGGGGGCTGAAATGTTTTGAATTGCTATTATATTTTTTCATTTTAACACTAAAAGGCAATTCAGGTTAATGTTTTAAAAGGTATCAATTTAATACTGAATACTTAGAAATACAGTACACACAGATGCCATAGAAATATAAAATGCATACAACTAGCAACTATTTTATGAAACTTTAACATGGATGGTGACATTTTCCAACAAATTAAACTACAGACAAAGGTACCAGATATATTTGAGGTTTCATTTTAAATACCATTTAGTCATGCAGACAATTAGGAGGTTTTTAAAAAAATAAATATGACAAATATATGGATTTCTTAAGTATAAATTGACATACAAATCTATATATTTTCATAATATTTTTCATTAAAGCATCTTTAAAGAAGCATTCTGGAACATGAAATTGAGAGCTCAAATTAGATGAAAGGCAAGAGGTTTTATAGACTTTAGTAATTCATATACCAGATATCTACATAAAGACAAAATTGCAAACATATTTGTTTTATCCTCCAAATTTTCAACTTTATAAAAATTACTTACTGGAATTTATAAGACAAAATTCCCAATTCTGAATGTTAGTAAGGAAACACATATAGAACAATATGAAAATTAATTCTTCCTTCTGAGAAGCATACATAGAAGCACACAAGGAACAATAATGAATTAATTCTTCCAAGAAGCAGTGAAGGAAAGTGTAGCATAATTACCCCACGGGGATTGTCAAAGCTTTTCTAGAACTCCAACAGAGTAGGTTCTTTTGTAAAACAGCAAGAACTAAAACTACATCCCCTTACTAATACATAAACCTATGATAAGCTTCCTTTTACAAACTTAAAGATGCTTACAACTCTGAAACAAGTTAGTGAACTGGGCTAAAATATCCCTACACTCCATTTCCCCAAAATGGCAGCTCCAAAGGAAAAAAATATTCATTCCCTTTTTCACCTGAACAGCTTGAACAAAATTTGTATTATGAATTTAAAGAGAAGAAATAATCTTATACATAAGCAAGCTTGATGGAACTTCTAGGTTTCAGAAGAACATATTCCTTAATGAAGTTAAAGCATCAGAACTTAATTGGATTATATCACTAGTTTAAACTTTAACATGGGAGAGAGAAGAGGATTTTCTTGAACTAATTTAGACTAGTGGTCCTTAACCTTCACTATGAATTAGAATCACTCTGAGAGCCTTTGGAAAAACTGAAGCACAGCCTGACAATAAGAAATTCAGACTGCACTGTTGTAGGGTGGGATCTAGATGATTCTAATATGAAATGAAGGTTTAGAAACAATGATTTGAAAAAATTATTAATTACAATGAATTTGATTTAAATAAACTTCAAACTATGAACATTTTCAACATGATAAACATTGTTTTAAGTTCTAATATGGAGATCAATTTTTTTCTGTAAAAATCATTAGATAATATTAATATATATTTTGAAATAGTTACATAATTTTATTAAAATATTATTCTAAGTTTTTATTCTGGTCTGCTGTCGTAAAAGATTGCCTTCTACTTTTCACAACTATCCTCACTTGATATTATAAAAGAAGACATTAAACTCAAACTTCTCAAGATATGTGCAGAGAATGTAATAACAATTTCATTTTTCAAGTCATAGTATATGAGGTATTCTCCATCATATATCCAGAGTAACAAAGCTGTAATTTAAACACTGAAATTAGCTATTGCTTTAATGCTTTAATGAATCAAAGATGAGCTACCACTGTTGTCAGTGCTCGGTTTATTATGACAGAGCCTCAGAGAACCTAGTCAGAGTGGGTCTTTAATGCAGACCATGTTTCTTATGATCTATTTATAAAACATTTAAGAAAAAAGTTAGGAGAATATGGTTTTTGAAACATTACAAATTATCTCAAAGGAACAGAAAGTTTTTGAAATGCTACATTAGTAGTTACTATTCCAGGATGATAGCTTGAGCGTTAACATTTTAAACTAAAACCAACTATATGAGTATTATAAAATGCATTTTAACTCATGAAAAAAAATCAGATTTAAATTAATAAATTGGATTTATATCTATTCTTCAAACAATTTTCAGCTTGAAATGTGCTAAGACCAGCAGACTAATTTGCTAATCCTATATTAGGCTAATTACCTTTTTTCCTAGCTGGACAGCAGGCCAAAAATGATGAAATTTTGGTTAAACTCCACTAAATGCCCTGGAAGCCTGGCATGTTGCAATCGACTGGGTCTCAAAGAGTTGGACACAACTGGGCAACTGAACGATAACAAATAATATATGTATGCAGAGAAAAAAATGCAATAGCAATTTATTTTCCATACTTGATGGAATTAAAAGTGTTAAAAATTTTATTAAAGCTCAGTAGTCAAAATAAATATTTAATAAAAATATACATCATAACAAGCTAATAAGAACTTAGTGTTTAAAAATAAACTTTGTCACATTGTTTTTGCCTTCAGTTAAACAAAACTCAATTTAGGTATCTAATTAAGATGTGTTTTGGAAACAAAATTAAAATTCAAGTAACTCTAGAAAGATAACACTAACATGAAAGAGAATCTTACTACATTTTTAACTCAAAAGTTTAATAAAGTTATACTTACTGGGATTTCTCAATATGACTATGACCCTAAGAAACAGGAATAGTTTGGGAAATAAAAGTCAGAGTCAATGATTATGTGGTGATTGTGTGGTTCATGCTGTGAAACTCAGTACACAAAAGAAATGAAAGTCCAGTATAAATGAGCACCATCAGAAATGTGTGTATATATACTTATTTAAAACTTCTCCTGATTAAAAATTGCCATATAGATAGGGAAGTAAAGGACAAGCACACAGTTATGAAAATATTAATACATTCTAAAGCTAACATGTCATATGACTTATTTGAAAATGTTTCATCTGGCTTTCCCTCTAAAAATCAAAAAAGAATACAAAGTAAAGAAAGCCAGCCAGTATTCTTTTGTAGTGCAAAGTCCCTTAGTTAAATAGTAGGTTACAAAGGAAAAAAGTATGTGTTCAATAGTGTTTTCAACTCACAGTCAGACTCCAATAGTTAAAGGAGAATATGGTTAGCTAATCAATGTGAATTCACAGAATAAACCAGCACATGTTAGATTTGTCACCATGGGATTATCATTCTGACCTCAGATTATTTTTAACTGAGAGCAGTCAATATTATTCTGCTGAAAGAATCTACCTTTGATAAGAAAAGATACAGATTTGCCACCTGTGATTACTATTTCTGCTACAGTCCCCCAAACTCAAAAAACTACTGTCAAATATAAAACATATTCTGGGGTAATGAAAGGGCTTAATGAAAATCTTATTTTGATACTACATAGAGGCAGTTCATGAGAGACTCTTAGTATGCTATTTTTCAAAGCTCTCAGTGTAAGTAATCACATGATATAGACTGAAGTTCTTTGAAACCCTGTCACATGATAAAGAATAATGCTATTCACCATTTAAAATACGTTCAATCTCTTCTAGTCTTTTTAAAGCAGCAACTCTTTTCTTTTCAATTTCTTTGATTTCTTTTGTTGTTTTGTGGGGAATTTCTTTGTCTGTACTTTTTCCTAATTGTTTGCTGGCTTTAGACTGACTCTTATTGTCATTTGTTTTTATTATTTGGGTAGGTCTGGGCTCGCTTTTTATTTCTTTTACATTTTCAGTTGGAATTTTATCTCCTTCGACACCTGAAGTCTTACCAGCTGGGAATATAGGTTGTTCTACAAAACTAGATGAAGAAATTTTATCCCTGACTATATTCAAGTGGCGTTGAATATATTCTTCATGTGGTGCTAATGCCAATGTTTCAACCAGGCATCTTTCAGCTTTTAATAAGTCCTTCTCTTCAAAATAAACAACACAGAGATTGTGTTTTCCTTGCACATTGCCTGGATCCATCTCCAAAATCTTTTCAAAACACTTTTTTGCTCCACGTATATCTTTCTTTTGATTCATCAGGATGTCTCCCTTTAAAATGAGACCCTTGATATGATCAGGATAGTATTTGAGTAATTCTTCCAAGACTGGCAAAGCCATTAATTCCTTTGCAGTCTGAGAATACAGGAGAGCCAGATTAAACAAAGCACTTCTGAAGTCAGCTTGTAATTTTATGGCTTTCTTCATCCATATCTCTGCTTCAGAGTCCTTTTTGTCATCCATGGCAAGCATTCCCAAATTGAAATAACCATTAGCATCTTGTGGCTCTTCATTTATATAGCTTAAAAGTCGTTTTCTCGCTTCAGGTCTGAGTCTAACTTCTCCTAAGAATTTTTTTAAAAAGAAAAAAAATTATATCATTAGCAAATGAGTAAGTCTGAGGTAAAAAATGGAGGTGCAAATATTTAAATAGATTATAAAAACATAGCATCAAAACAGGTAATGGACAGGGAAGCCTGGTGTGCAGCAGTCCATGGGGTGGGTCACAAAGGGTCAGACATGACTGAGTGACTGAACTGAGTATCAAAACAACTAATTGATGTATCTAAATTAAAAAGCAGAAAGCAAAACCCTCAAAGTTTTCATAAGAAAGTGTGTTTGATGTACTGGATTGATAGCACATTACAAGTAGTAAGAGTTCCTCAAAAACTAAAAAAGGGTGAAATATTTCCTGATAAGTTTAGATTCTAACTGGGAGTTGAAGAAGAATAGAGAATTAAGAGGAAGGTGCATGGAATTTGAAAATAGAGACATATATTCAATCATGATTCTGTTAATATTATGACTTTATTCACTAAAATAATTACTTGTCTGGGTTAACCTATTGAGTCTTCTAAGAATTACATGAGATACATACAAACTGCTCAGCAAATAGTAACTATATTGGATAAACAAGATGTTTCATTCTTACTAAATTAGATATATATTGTATGTTACTTAAAATTTTTTAGGAAATTTCAAATATAAAAAGAATATCATTATATCTAAAGCCTATAAATATAAATTAAGATTCAGGAAGCAAATATTTATTGAGATGATTTCTACTGCAAATAAGTACCAAAAAAATTTCAGCTTCTACAACTACACACCCCAGGGTTTAATTTTGTGTTAAATTATAGCTACCTTTACAAAAACATTAGTTTTCTAAATTAAGCTTTTCTGAATGCCAGGCATAAAGATCTTTATCCTTTTATTTGATAACATGATGATTAAAGAAATCTGAAATAAATCAGTAGGCTTAAGTTCTTGTCTTGGACTACTTACTAACCTAGACATATGAAGTTAGGGTAGTTATTACATTTATTTGGTCCTCACTCTCTAATCTATAAAATAGATGACTGGTAAAAATAAACTCAAAGACTCTCTTTAATTATAAAATATGATTCTTACATTTTTTGCAAAAGTTTTATGAAAGTATTTAATAATTAATATAAAGATTTCTCCAAACATAAAAATTAAAAAAAACATAAATTATATATACTGCCTTCTGGAGCAGAACTAAAATTCTGGTATATCAAAGATCCTCATTTATTGTGATGAAAAATTTGGTTTTGGTAATTTATATAAAATATAGGATATTATAATATCTGAGAAAACAGTAACACTGGGTATAACATGACATTGAAAATATTTGGACTTATAGATCAAGGGGAAATAGAATACTATTTTGTTTAAAACATATAATGCTCTTGACACCCTAGAAATAATTACTTAAAACTTTTTTTTTTTTTTTTACAAATTCAGATTATTTGAATAGTATGATATTTATGCATAAGAAATATACTTCCAGGTATAAAGTGACAAAATAGATGAATAAAGTATTGCTTAATAGACTGTCTGAGAAGTCATTTTTAGCATATACCAGAGAAATTAACATTTAGAATGACACCTATGCTAGGGTATATTACCTGAAAGGTTTACGTCAAGTATTTAAAATATTCTTCTTATAACTATTTATGCAGTTTTGATAAAAACCATCCATTCATAAAATGTTTGCTGGGGTAACATAATATATGACTTTATTATATTTCAAACTAGAGTATGTTTAAATATAGAGAAATTTTGAGAAAACATACCTGATTCTTGCATTAATATAGCAGAATTGAATAACGCTAGTTTATGCTTTGGATTTAGTTCTAAAGCATGATTAAAGTTTTTCAGCGCCTCATTTGGTTCCTTAAGTTCAATATGAACAATCGCCAAGTTGTACCAAAGATCTGCATTATTTCTGTCCAGCTCTAGGGCTTTAAGATATGCTTCTTTTGCTTTGATAGGTTTATTCATTTTTAGAAGCAATTCTCCTCTGTGGAAAAACACAAGTTTTACTTATACTATCATGTCAGTCTGTAGATACTATTTTCACAAGTTTTAAGCTTTTCCACATATTCACAGCTTTCATTTTAATTTAGGGTCTTAAATTTTTTTTTTCAAAAATAACTATCTGAAACTGTCCTTAAACCTAAACAGATTAATTTTGCACATTTGGTTTGCTATGTTTTCAAATATTATTCAAGAAGGAAAAAATATGCCTGACTTTAGAGGGTAAGATATCGGGAGGTATACAAGAAAGGGGAACAGAAAATATATCCTTTGAATATATCTTGAAAAACAGCAGACTAGTCTGCATAAGAAAAATGATAGCAACTAGAGTGGGAGATCAATTTGTCAGATGAGTAGCATCTGGAGAAGGAAAATAAACATAGCAGTGATGGGGAAATTCCAGTATTCAAATCTTTGTTAGCAATGTCTAACTATACAAAAAGCAGAACATTTAAAATTGTTTACCCCTTTTAATTATTTAGTTTTCTTCAATGAATTCTTAAAAGAAAGGAATTAAAAAGCTGATCTGGTAGCATGGAAGGGCAATACTGCCACCTGTAGTTACTTTTGAGGAACACATATGGAAATGATGATCAGTCTGAAAATCATTCTAGTAAGGTTATATTTTGTTACAGAACTTAAAAAGTCATTTTTACATATGTACAAATCAATTTAAGTACTTATATAAGAATCAACTTTATTTTAATACTACTCTTTCCTAAAATATTAGCATAGGCATTAAGTCAAATGAACTATTAATATTCAAACTTCCTAGAATAAGTGTCCAAAATATTATTTTTAAAATAAATGCAGAGATTATTAAGCAATTCTTTATAAGTTAACTTAAGATAGGTTTTATATATTGATACAACCCCAGTAAACTTAGTGAATTTCAGCAAGTACTAGATAATGCTGAAGAAAGACAGCTTTCAGCTTATGAACAGATTTTATTTCAAAAACTTAAATTCTGAATGCATTTTCCATATAAACAATGTGATAAATTATAATTAGGTTTCTGGAGCAGGCTTCAAAACAAAGTTTAAAACAATTTTTTCTCAAGTATAACACAAATGATAACATTTACATGACAAAAAATATCTTAGATTCTGACACATTGCCAAATTTTTTGTTTTTTACTACCAATTGAAGTTTCTTTGTAATAAAAGCATAACGAGTCAATTCTTTTGATAGTTGGATATTATAATTATTTCTTAATTATTTTATATATAATGATTCCATAATTATACAATGATTTCTTAATCTATGATAATTAAGAAGTAACTTCTTGCTTCTTTTGTTACAATTATTTTGTTACAATTAAGAAGCAATCATAAAAGGTAAATTTTGGCTGTTTTAGGTAAAAACAAATTTGGTGTTGAGAAGCGAAAGAAACCAATGAGCTTTTTCTACCCTTCCTTTTGTATAAATAAACCTAAGTTTGCTGCTTTAAGTTATGGATTCTCTCTCTCTTTTTAAATATAAATTTATTTATTTTAATTGGAGGCTAATTACTTTACAATATTATATTGGTTTTGCCATACATCAACATGAATCCGCCACGGGTGTACACGTGTTCCCCATCCTGAACCTCCCCGCCACCACCTCCCTCCGCATATCATCCCTCTGGGTCATCCCTCTTGTTAACTTAAAATAAATTAAATTTGCTAGTCTAAAACAAGCTATGTTTCTATGCTCTTGGTTGCCAACTAAGATTTACTAGAAGAAAAAAAAGCCAAATTACTGAAGATAGCCTCAATGTATATGCAGATGAAGCTTCCATCTTTTATAGTGAAAGCCTAAAGCGAACTATAATACCTGCTAATGTAAGCCTGCTTGAAGTCTGGCCTCATGCTTATTGCTTGTCGGTACAGCTGATCTGCTTCTTCCAGTCGGGACTCATTTGCTCGGATCAGGTTGGCCAGATTAATATAAACATTTAAATGGTTAGGTGCAATTCTGGCTGCGTATTTTTTACCAGGAATAATCTATTAATAAAAAAACAAACATTTTTATAAGTTGATATTTCAGTACCAAATAAAATCTGAAGAAGTCCTAATGTCTTATTTAAAATTTACACAGAGGATAAAAAGCTGCTATATTAAAATAAAACATAAAAATATGAAATAACCTGCAGTATTCACAAAATATAAGTAAAATAATGCTTTGACGCAATGATGGATGTATTTTTTCATTCATGCTAATCTCAGCAGGTTATCATTAGATTTTCGTATATGTGTTACTTTATAAGTCATATAAGTCAGAACTTCCACAGGCTAGAGTCCCTTAGTATGCTGGAGTCAGACCAGGAACAGAACTCAGGTCTTTTTCCTCAGTCTAGTATATTTGTTATACCATGTCAACTTTCAAGTTGTCAGCAAAATGTTTCCTGGTTGTGACAGTGGGGTAGTTAACTTTACTTCAGAGCTTTACTAATTCCTCACTTGTTTGCTGGAGTTAAGACATAAAATTATCAATTAACTCTAAAAGTCATTAGGTATAATATATGTGAACCCCAATTCTCAATGAATACAATAAATTATATCTGATAAAAATCCAATGAACACAATTTAACTTTAGAATCTTAGGACTGAAAGAATTCTTAATGTATCACGTGGTCTAAGTGTTTTTAAAACATTTATCAAACTATCAAAATCAAACTATCAACTCATTTCAACATTGCTATAGTATTAATACAAACTACTACTGAGAAAATTATAGCCCAATGTAAACTATCTTTTCTGATTACACACAGCTAATAAAGGGCAGTGTCAGATTTTGTAACTTTGTCTTGTGATATCCAAGAAATCTTGTACTTGTGACATTACAGCAACTGACAGGCACAGATATATATCCACTCATTTTATCACTTTGCTTTGTTCATTTATTTTTTAATAGGAGTTAATGTTTACTGCTTAACGTACATAAATAAAATTCTTTTCATTTAAAGTATTTAAAGTCATAGATAACATAATAAAAAATATCTAAAACTCATAATTTCATAGATTTAGTTTTCATGACTATGAGCTTTTTAAATTAAGTGAGCTAGATAGGTAAATGCAATTTTTTATAAAACAGTAATAGATGGTTCACTGGACACCTTAATTTTAATCCAAATTAAAGATAAAGATTTTCCATCTGGATAATTCTATTCAATACAAACATCCAGCAGACATGACACAATAGGAATAATTTTCGACAACTTACTTGAGGCATCAGCGACTTAGCTGTCATATAAGATTCTTCAGCTTCTTTGGTTCTATTTAAATTTTTGTAAGTTCTTCCTACATTCATGTGGGCACCAATATCATCTAAAATAAAAGAAAATTATTTGTTGGCAGATACACTAACTAGTGTCCAGTGTAAATTACTTAGAAGACATGTTTCGAGCAACAACTAGGCAAAAAATGCGAAAGCAGGCAATAGGTCCTGCTTTCTCCTTAAAGCTCTTCTAACACAACTTACTATAACTTATGAGGCAAGGCTACACTAGAAGACTATTATAAAGTACTGGAAGAACAGAAAATACACATATGACATGAAAAAAACTATCTGAATGGTTTTTGGAAGGGTTAAAAGACAAGACAGGAGAAATAAACATAATGAAGGAATTTACGTTTTTTTTTTCCTCTTCTCCATATTTTACTGTCCTATACTAAGGCTTACTTCTATTTCCTTAATCACATGGCTTTGGAATTCACTCAGAAAGTATGGCTCAACTCTAAAAGTGAAAAGGGTCACCATGATTCCCACAATAATCTCAAGTATTATAAATTGCAAATATGCATCCATGGTGGGAAAGGGGCAAACAGACTGAAAAACTTTGAAACTTTTAACAAATTTTTGTGAATATGGTTGGAGTGTAAGTTATCAGGATTCTATAGTATTATTTAAGATGCAGCAGCCCAGCTCCCTTAAATGATGATATATTACCATATAATTTAATTAAAACTTTTAAAAAGGTTGTGTTAATATCAGAATGTCAGGAACTTTTGTCTCATTTAGTGATACAGAAAATTGAGCCCTCAGCAAATTTGTTCAGAGACAGAAAAATATGCAATTCAAATTACAAAGATATGAGGGTTCACTGTACACTGGTTTCAAGATAAACTCTCCAGTAAATATTTCAAAGGTTTGGAATAAAGATAGAAAGAAGGGAGATCTTAATTTAGACAAATTTTACTCAACATGAATCTCTAACAGACATGACAAGGTTTCAAATTATGATTACTACTTGCCTGTGACACCGATGATGATTTTGCATTTGTGGAATAGTTCTCTGCCTGCAACTCCCACGACACATAGGGGCCAAGCATATATATCTTAGGCATTCCCCTAGGAGGAGAGTAACAGTCCTAAGATCTTGCTATATTATGTTTCAGGTTGGCAATTGTGTGCACTGCACAAAAGCTGTTAGATGCCACACAGCTTCAGTTAGAGAACTAAGGGACAAGATTAGGGGAAAAAGGTTGATTTTTTTTTTTTGTTTTTAGATACATTACTGAATCTCATGGGGCTTCAGTAGGGGGTCAAGTCAAAAAAAAAAAAAAAAGAAAGAAAAAAATGCTTCCCAATACTGGCTGCATTCAGAATACTTGTGTAGCTTTGAAAAATTCAGCTATCTTATCCCACTCAGTTCTATCAGAACAGAATCTTCAAAAACAGGACTGCAAAAATGTTTTTTAAAGTTTCAGAGGCAATTCTGATGTACAGCGAAGGTTGAAATGCACCGCATTACCAAGAGTATACAGAGTTTTGCTCTTAAAAAGCTCTTTTTAAAAAATTTACTTTTTATTGAAGTATAATTGTATTACAATGTTGTATTAATTACTGCTGTACAGCAAAATGACTTAGTTACACATATATAAGCTTTCTTTTTCATATTCTTTTCCATTGTGGTTTATCACAGGATATTGAATATAGTTTCCTATGCTATACAGTAGGATCTTGTTTATCCAAGCTCTTTATTTTTTTTAAACATCAGATAAATCTATACCAATTACTCTAGAGATCAGAAAGTTACCCAGAAAAAACTAAAGAGTGTACAAAACCTGAAAAAATTAAGTATAAGTGAAAATTTAATCTAAGAAAAGAATAAACTGAAAGTTTAAGTAAATAAAAGTACAATTAGGTCAACTAAGTATTTAATATATCACTGAAAGGAGCTCCAATTAATCTTAGAAAAGAAAGAGTTTATCCATTAGGATGAAAGACAAGGCAAATTACTACACACTGGTCAGGTTCTTAGAATTATGGCAAGGAGATATCGATGGAGACTTCAGACACTCAGTAAGGCATCCTTACTTTCTCAACGAACAAAGATAGCAATTAGATAGCTTTTAGCATCAAAAGAACTATATGACATATCTAAAAGGAAAAAAATGAAAAAAGCACAATTTTTAAAGCAAATTTCTTTGTAAGTTACAAAGTTTTAAGATTCCAGGAGGAAACAGCATTACTATTAAAGTAAATTTAAATTTGGAGAAAAAAAAAAAAAAGGTAAGCAAGCAGACAAAATATTAAAATCAGTTACATTTGAATGACTAAGAAGCTACAGAGTTTCAAAAAACAACCTTGCTATTGTGAGTGCACTATCCAAACCAACAGCAGCATGAATCTAGCAGTCTGTCTTTAATTCAAGGTAAAGGAGGACTGGCAAATATCAGGCAACTCTGTGCCAAATAACTCTTCAGCCATCAACAGCAGAGCTACGTATTCTTGCACTGATAGCCTAGGCATCTGTGTTGCTTTCCCATTATCTCCTATGCACAGATTTGTCAATTTATTTAAAAAGATAAATTATAAACATCTAGAAACTTCTGAAAACTTAAAAAATCATTCCCTTCTTGAGGGCATCAAATCTGAACTACAGGCCCATGATTGTTTTCTGATAATAAACAGTGTCAAAGATTTGCTGGAGTTAGATAAAAATGAAATTACTGATTTCAAGGCAAAAATAAACCATAGGGGAAATCTGGTGTTTCCTGAGAAAAATCTACTCTCCTAACGTATTTATGGAAACTTTAATTCTATTTGCAAAAATTTTAGCTTGTGAATTGATTTTTTAAAAACACCTGTAACCATCAAAACAAACAAACAAAAACCCATAATCAATTGTCTAACATGCACGTCGCCTGGTCAAAAACCACTCTGTAGTTTATATTCTTTTTCTGGCTAAGCAAGAAAAGCCTTCAGATTGAATGTCTTTTTTTTTTTTTTAAGCTACTTTAAATGTTAAGAATTTCTACTCACTGTGATCCTACACTTCTCTAGGGTTTTAAATACTACCTACATGCTTGTTACTTCAAATCTTTATCTTTAGTCCTGACCATTCATTCCCCTTATCTCCAAACTTACAGATCTGTCTCCATCTGTACATCTAATAGAGACAAAAAGACTTGATTTCCTCCTCTCCATGTTGTTTCACCTGTCAAATCTATCTATGAAGAACATAGCTGAAAAACACAGAATGAGCCAGAAGTCTTTGAATGCCAAATTCAATGTTTCTAAGATTATGCACTTTTTCATTGTAATAAATGAAATAAATACAATGAAAATACATTACAAATGAAATACAATAAATCACTGTAATAAATGATTTGCCTATTTTTCTAGCTCATTGCTTATTATTAATAGAAATAGCAACTGTGAGAGGATGGTAGGTAAGTCATACTAAAGGAGACAGGTTTAGTAAGTATCTCAAAAACAGCCAGAAGTGACAACTGAAAATGAGAGGAAAAATGATTTTAAACTAAACATCCATAATTACATCCACTGATAAAGAACTCACCTGTCAATGCAGGAGACACCAAAGACGTGGGTTTGATCCCTGGGTTGGGAAGACTCCCTGGAGGAGGGCATGGCAACCCACTCCAGTATTCTTGCCCAGAGAATTCTATGGACAGCGGAGCCTGGAGGGCTACAGTCCATGGGGTCGCAAAGAGTTGGATATGAATGAAGCTAACTAGCACTCTAGCTGCTGCTGCTGCTGCTAAGTCGCTTCAGTCGGGTCTGACTCTGTGTGACCCCAAGGACGGCAGCCCACCAGGCTCCTCCTCCCTGGGATTCTCCAGGCAAGAACACTGGAGTGAGTTGCCATTTCCTTCTCCAATGCATGAAAGTGAAAAGTGAAACTGAAGTTGCTTAGTCGTGTCCGACTCTTAGCAACCACATGGACTGCAGCCTACCACGCTCCTCCATCCATGGAATTTTTCAGGCAAGAGTACTGGAGTGGGTTTCCATTGCTTTCTCCAACTTAGCAATAGCATGCAGCTCTAAACACAATTTCATTCAGTTTCAACAATACAGTGAGACAGAAACTACCATGCAATTTAGGATAAGTCTGAAGGGGCCTAAATACCATCCTTAGTCTCGAAGTCCCTGCATGCCTGACATAAAGATGACTTTGCTTTTCTAAAAACTCCCAGAATGAGCCTAAAAGGCTTTAGAAAGCAATGAATTAAAACTGCCAGAGTTAGTGACTGCTGACTGTGTATACAACTGCGCTAGATGATGCAGTAGGTGTGAAGATGAGCCAGATGTTCACGCGACCCCTAGGGAGCTCCACAGTTCAAATGTAACACACATATTTTAAATGAATAAATATTTTAAATAAACATTTAAATACCAGATATCACAGGAAAGATACGAAAGTTGTAAGGAGTCTTGAAGATGAGGAACATTTGCTCTAATTGGAAAGACAGAAGGGTTTTTTTTTTCCCCTCTAATAAGATCACTGACTCAATGGATGTGAGTCTGAGTGAACTCCGGGAGTTGGTGATGGACAGGGAGACCTGGCGTGCTGCGATTCATGGGGTCGCAAAGAGTTGGACACAATTGAGCAACTGAACTGAACTGAACTGAACTGAAGAGGAGAAGCCATGTGAGATGGGTTGCAAGAGATGCATAGGATATGGTGGATGGTAGATCGGATGGAGAGGGAGAAGAGAGGAATTCTAAGTTCAAACATGTTCTAGGTTCAACATGAACAAATGCAGAGAGGTGAGGAAGCCCACCACACATGCCCTGTATTTCAAGAAAAAACTAAACTGCATGAAAAGCCAGGGGAGATAAAATTGGAAAGACGGCCAGACCATCAGTTATATATTTCTACAATATTCTCTAACTAGAATTCAGTTTTGCCTTGGGGAAACTGGTAGTTTTTCCAAGTGATGACTGTGATCTTTTTATCTTTTCCAACACTGGGCCTGGAGTTAAGTGTCCTCCTAGATCCATACCACTTGCAGACCACTGCCACTCTTTAAAACCACTCCTTTCTGAATTTCAGGTCATTAAACTCTGTTAACCACTATCCCTCCTTATTGTAGTGACCAACTGCAAGCTTCTGGTTCCTTGTTATTCTCGCCTTCTCTCCAACATCATACAGTTGTCAAAATTCTTTCGTGGTTTCAAATCTATGTAAGGTGTATCTTCTAATATTTGCTTTGATATCCTTTTTTACAATGATTTTCACCCCCATTCTCTTTTAACTAGTCAATTCAATGGTCACAGTCTTGTCCAGCAGAAGCAAAGGGAGCCATGTACAGCACTCCCCACTCCGCCAAGTATATTGAGAACTGTGTGTGTGTGGAAGTACTCTTTGGTTATCATGCTGAATGAAAAGTAATGAGTTTATTGGGTAGGTGGGGGCCATATTCGGTACATACCCTGCAATACAGACAGTTCTGCATGCTTGAAAAGCCAACAGCATTTCTACTGAAAACAAGCAATGCTCCAGCTAGATCCTCCTCAGAAACCAACAATTTCAGATCTATAAACCACTGATCTGATCATCTTTTCCTCATGTTTCACCCTCTCTCACATCTCTTCATAACCAGCTTAGACTATGTCTCAATATTCCCTTAACCCTTTGTTTAGTAACACATCTGACAAAATCCTAATCCTGTTTAACCAAATTCTCTGTGCCTGCCTATACTATATATAAAGTAGTGGGAGAAAAACATAACCACATCAACTGGTTAAAGTGGAGAGTGAAAAAGTTGGCTTAAAGCTCAACATTCAGAAAACGAAGATCATGGCATCTGGTCCCATCACTTCATGGGAAATAGATGGGGAAACAGTGGAAACAGTGTCAGACTTTATTTTGGGGGGCTCCAAGATCACTGCAGATGGTGACTGCAGCCATAAAATTAAAAGACGCTTACTCCTTGGAAGAAAAGATATGACCAACCTAGACAGCATATTCAAAAGCAGAGACATTACTTTGCCAACTAAGGTCCATCTAGTCAAGTCTATGGTTTTTCCTGTGGTCATGTATGGATGTGAGAGTTGGACTGTGAAGAAGGCTGAGTGTTGAAGAATTGATGCTTTTGAACTGTGGTGTTGGAGAAGACTCTTGAGAGCCCCTTGGACTGCAAGGAGACCCAACCAGTCCATTCTGAAGGAGATCAACCCTGGGATTTCTTTGCAAGGAATGATGCTGAAGCTGAAACTCCAGTACTTTGGCCACCTCATGTGAAGAGTTGACTCACTGGAAAAGACTCTGCAATACAGACAGTTCGGCATACTTGAAAAGCCAATCCCTTGATGCTGGGAGGGATTGGAGGCAGGAGGAGAAGGGGATGACCGAGGATGAGATGGCTGGATGGCATCACTGACTTGATGGACATGAATCTGAGTGAACTCTGGGAGTTGGTGATGGACAGGGAGGGCTGGCGTGCTGCGATTCACGGGGTCGCAAAGAGTCGGACACGACTGAGCAACTGAACTGAACCTCAAGAAGGGTGTTACAGCTGCTTGGCAATCACACTGCATTTGCCTAGTCTATATATTTTCCTAGATCTTCGTTTCTCAACATGTGATTCATGGGCTAAGTATCACCTAGGAACTTATTAGAAATGGAGAACCTTAGGCCCTACTCTAAATCGCTATACACGACAACATGCACCATTAGATCTCCAGGTGACTCACACACACAATAAAGTTTCTGAAACCATGTCCTAGATGACTACTTCAGACTCTCTCCTGGTCTTAGATCTCCAGAACGTCCTCTCCCTTCCCCACACTCTACTGTTGATTCTGCTTTCTATGTCACTGAGAAAACAAGCAAACAAAGAATAACTTTCAGAAGTTATTTGTCTATTATTCACCTGCCTATCTGTATCCGTGTTTCTATACTCTGCTTTCCCTGTTACTATATGGTAACTACTGGTTCAGCTGACTGAAATCCTCATCCTGAGTACCAGATCCTAATTATCTATTCTCATCTATTCAAGAACACTGATCCTTTACTCCGTTCCCCAACCTTGAATTACTACTTTGCCGAGCTTCAATGCACTAGTGACATACATGCCTTGTTTCTTTCATCTTTAAAACCAAAACCAAAAAAAAAAACAAACCCCAAAACAAAAACCCCCAGCATCCTACTACCCTCTCTTGACCCCATCCTCAATACCAACATTTCTTATCAGGTTTTAATATCAACTGTCTCCAGTTCTTCTTCTACTCTAACAGGCCTTTGTGTCTATCACTCCACCAAAATTGCTCATCAGTGCCATCCAACAAATCTGTTTTTAAAAACATCCCTAAATGTCTGATATAAATAGCTCTAACATATAACCCAGTTCAAAAAATAAGCCAGCACCAAACATTATAGTATTCAAGTCAGTTGGAATAAAGCTTGAAAATAAACTCCGCCTACTTTCTACAAATATAATCAAATTTTCAAAAAGAAAACAAACTATTAACAACAGCTTTATTAATCAATAATGCTTACCTGGCTGAACATGCGTAGCCTGTAAGAAGTATTTCAAAGCTCTCTCAAAGTTTTTTTCATTTTCCAGAGCATGACCCACATTATTCCATAATTTGGCATTATTTTTATTTACCTTAAATACAGAAGTACAGATAGAAATTAGTTAAATTTTAAAAAATGAGTCTAATTAACACAGGTTTTGTTTGGTATACTATTAGGAAAGGAGTACTCCACAGAAATGTCTATGAATGGATGAAGGTAGTTCAAAAGTACAAACTTCTGAGTTATAAGTAAGGTCTAAGGATGCAAATATATAGAACAGGGAATACAGTTAACAGTACTACGTTGCATGTTTGAAAATTGATAAGAAAGTAGATTTTAAAAGTTCTCATCACAGAAAAAAAAGTAACTCAATGAAGTGATGGATGTTAATTTATTCTGGTAATTGTTATATACATACATATCTAAAAATAATTATATTATACACTTTAAAGTTAAGATGAAGTTATATGTCAATTATATCCCCAAAAAACTGGAAGTCATTCAGATTTCTTTCAGAAAAAAAAAAAAAGTGCAGGTACGTGTGTGTATATGCATATGTATAACTCCATATATATAAGTCCAATTAACACAGATAACTGTCTGATATATTATTAGGAATAGAGTATTCTATGGAGATGAAGAAGGGGTCAAAATGAAAACTGCGTCATGAAATTTAACCTCTCCTCCTCTTCAACATCAACATGCTAAAACTTCAGTTCATCTATTTTATGTATTAAAATTTTACTTCATCAAAGCATAGAGTTGTTTGAAAATTCCTGCTCTATTATTTATAGTCTTTTGGGAAAGAAGGAATTTGCACGAGAGAATATGTTTAAACACTGCACTGATGACTTATTTTGAGGCTTGACATAAAGCTATTTATGCAATCTATTACAGTAATGGGAACTGTGCAGAGTACAGAAACAGCCAAAAAGGAAGTTAAGAGTTTAAAGAGTTGAAGAAAAGGAGCAACTGAAAAAAATCTTTGCTTATAACTTTTACAGAAAACAAATCATATGATTTTTAAAAAGAACTTTTCTCATTTATATTGTCCATTCCATAGAGATGCACCATCCCTCCTTTCTGCCAGTTCCTATCTTTCCTATAGTTTTATAACCATTGGCTATCCTCAGTATGATAGGGTGCCATTTTCTGCCATGTATTTTATTCATTGAATCTAAGATGCCACCAGTTACAAGGCTCATCGTTATCTTATACATTATTAAGAAACAAAAAAGGTCACTAATTGTAAGATGCCTTTCACTGTAAGATTTATTCTGATTTCAGACATGTTAAAAGGTTAAAAAAAAAGTACACCTTAAGAACAAATGAAACAAAGTATTCACATTTAAACATTTTATCATTTCAGTGTCTAACAACTGTATAGCATTTGGGGAATTATTCATATATGCTCCAGACATACAACTAAATACTATTCAGAGCACTGGCTATGGTATAATTATACAAGGAACAAATTATTTTTACTAATTTTTTGGTGAAGTATTTAACATTGAGAATTAATTGTCAAATTAAAAGTAAAGTTAGAACACCGTAGCAGAAATGGCAATAAGAAATAATTAGTGATATAGTTTGAATAACATTTTACCTTCAAGGCTGACATAAACAGCGTATATTCAGACTCCCAATCCCAATTCCTGTGGAGTGTTTTTAAGGCATGAGTGAATATCACCAAAGATAGACAAACCCAGGATAACTTTTTAAACACACTGTTTAAGGAAGAAAAAACAGAACGAAAAAACATTGTCTTCATCACCAAAAAGAGGTAAGAAATATGTTAAATATCTCTAAATGTTGTGTTTGAATTTACTCTAAAGACTAGGGACTGTTCTAATAATCATCCAGCTTGAGAGAGAATAACACCAAAAAAATTAAATATTATAAACACTACTGTATAAAGTTCAATGACAAAAAACTGATAAACCAGATTTTTAATTGTGACTTCTTAAGTGTTCTTTTGTATCATTACCTATAACCTGAATACTCTTAGTTGTGTTTATAAAGGGTCAATCTCATCCCTGGCTATATTTAAAAACATTACCGCTTACAATATACACCACAGGTTATCATGATATTCTTCGAGGAATCTTACTCTTCTGTGTGTGTGGCTGTGCTGGGTCTTCGTTGCTGCGTACAGCTTTCTTTAGTTCTGGCGTGCAGGCTTCTCAATGTGGTGGCTATTCTTGCTGCAGAGCATGGACTCCAGGGCATGTGGGCTCAAAAGTTGCGGTGCACGGGCTTAGCTGCCCTATGCATGTGGGATCTTAGTTCCTGAACCAGAGACTGAATGTGTCCCCTGCATTGGCTGAGGGATTCTTAACCAGTAGACCACCAGGGGAGTCCCAGAATTTTACATTTTAAAAAGCTAGAACTATTCATTAAAAGTCATAGTAAAGTTAACCCTTTATAAAATAGAGGCAAATTACTTACATAGCTTTAGGTTAATCACTTGGGACACAATTTGTCACTTACAAAATGATTGTTATACTTCAATAATCACTATGATCTTATTTGGTATTAGTAGTATTAATGTTCTTTGAGCTTCTGCTTTTTGCCTCAGTTACAGAGTTCTGTTTCTTTCATTTTGATAGATCCACTTAACCAGGATAAGAGTGCATGGATCAGAAGGACCATGGACATGAGAGATAGTCAGATATAAATTTAAATCAAGACTCTGCTGTTTACTAGCTGTGTGGTCTTATGTAATTCAGGTAACTAATATGAGCTTCAATTTTCAAATGTGCCAAATGAAGTTAAGGGATGTCTAGATTAAACGAGAAAACACATCTACATAGTGTATTACAGAGCTGGCATACGGGAGGCACTACAAGATTGGCAGTGATTATAACTGGATACATCTATGAGAAAGTTTAGAGTGAAAACTGCAGTAATGGATGAGATTGTTAGGGAGAACATGCAATGTGAGAAAAACAGCTATTTGTAAAACTCTGAGAAATAAAAAACATTTAAAGAGCTGGTACAACAGGAACAATCTGAAAAGAGGTTGAGGAGAAATGAGCACAGGTGGTGGATAGTCAGGACAGACTTTACAGCTGCCAGGGAAATACACTTTAAACCAAGCACTGATCAGATTTACCCACCAGACTCGATGTGTTACACGACAGTAAAGTGATGAAGACAGAAGTCAATTCTGTGGGTTGAAAGGGGACGGGAAAGTAAGGAAAAAGAAACACTGACTATTTTTTCTATATACAGTCAGTGATTATTCTGTTCCTTAGCAGTGAGTTTAAGGCAACTAGAACATGGTGGTTTCTATGAAGCAAGAAATTGCATATTGCTTTCTATATGCACTTTACATGTATTAATCCAATATGACTAATTTTAAGAAGACTGTATCTTAGTTCATTACATATGAAAGCAGCAATGATCATTTGAAACTTTAGTGTTAATAATGTTCTTTGTAGCATCTGCATCTGAATGAAAATCTCTTATGTGTTAGACTATAAAATAAAATTATATAAATACGAGGAAAAACATAGATAAGGTAGGAGTTAGTGAGCTAAGAAGACTCTCAATGTGAAAAACAAAAAGGTATAAAAAGATAACATAAAAATAGAATAAACATTTTAAACACTTAAATGCATCATACTAAATTCTACAGTTAGTAAGCATTAAATGCACTAACATTTTAATTCACCTTTTGTTTGATATTTTCTGCCATCCATGGGCTACCAAAATACAGAACCCCATGCTAGGAACATATAGTACTCGCTCAGCAACAACAAATCCAACTGGGAAAAAAAGATTTGATGCAGGAATAAATGGTAATGCCATTAAACAGAGCGCCTACAAAGAGAAAAAAGATAATTTATTAAATTAAATAATATACACACATCAACAGTCAAATCCAAATATTTAATCATTTAATCTGGATAATGTACTGGTGGATCAATTTTAATAACACTATAAAGAATACTGATTTAAACATAAAGGAAACCTATGGATGGTAACAATAAACATGAGGATGTATGTCAGCAAGGTGAGATGAAGTCTTCCTAAATACCAGAGCTTACACCTCAGCCTCATCAGATAAAAAATGTATGGCAAAACCAATACAGTATTGTAAAGCAAAATAAAGTAAAAATAAAAATTAAAAACAAAACAAAACAAAATATCCAAAAAAAATTAGTAATTTTTATATATCTAACTAATGTGCACAAAGAGTCATACACGTGTGACTGAGCAATTAACATTTTATGTAACTTATGTGCCCGTGGTAAAAATAAACTGACAGGAAAAGATATTAGTACTACTACTATGTGTAAGGTATACTGGAAATTGATAAGCTATGTTTCAGACAAGACAGTAGACTACTTCTACATGTTACTTCAGTGTTGCTCTGCATAGTATTCTGATGGGTCACATACATTTAACAGACTTAGTATATGTATAAAAATAAAACTGGCCCCTTAAACAGTCATTTATTCCATAAGAATTTCTAAATTTCCAACACTGTGTACTATGTTAGAAATAAACATCACAAAATGCTTAGATGTTTTTGCCATTTTGAAAATGGGATGGCATATGGTTTCCAGATTACAGTCATTACAAAAGATAAGACAAAATAACTAGCACACAAATAACTTATGGAAAGAAATAAGCTGGTTGTCAGTAGGATATCTGTTTCCATGGACATCTGCTTCCATATTCTGTTACTCTGATTTGTTTTATAGTACCTTGTGCAATAAACACATTGTTTTTTCAACTTCAGAAGTCTGAGAGTCTTCTAACAGTTTCAGAGGAAGCAATGCTTTTTATTATACTTTACTACTGAAAATTGATGTAGAGCTGTAAATAGTGAAAAGAATACTTTCTCTATGAATCACAAATTAATAATTTGTAATGATCCAACACTGAATCTGAAGAAAAGCACTACCATCAAACTGCTCACTATTATCAATTTATAAGTCTGAAATTTTAATACTTTCTTTTTAGTCAAAAAGGTAAAACATTAAGCGTGCATAATTCACTTTCCACTTCCCAGAAATGTTTGACAAAAACAACCAGGTAGCTGTGAAACAGAGGTATTTGTTCCTAAATACACGATCCTCTTTAAAAAAATTCCCTGTTAATTCATGGATGCCCTAAGGCAATTTCATTTGAAAGAATAAAAAGTGTTAAATTCATCCAAAGAGGCATCATGGATTGATGAATAAGTTACACAAAAAAAGAAAAGCCATCTCTCAAAAAAAACTATTGATTCTTCAATAAGAAATGTCTCAATGATTAACTTACTCAGATGTTCTAATACACTGTTAATGTATGTCAACCAAGTTAACTATAATGCAACATCTTCTCAGAGAGTGGAAAGAGCGAAGAGTTCTGGAGGCAAATCTGCTTCACTTTTTATAATAAGGTAAACTACTCCAATCACCTTATGACTCCATTTTTTAAAATAAATAAACAGGATTATTAACTACTTATACTATTGAGATAAACATGACATCTTATTTATTAAGTGCTTAACATACCTGGTGCTTGGTAGATATTCCTTTGGTCTACTTACCTCTTTCAGGTATCTTCAAACAATATTACCATTAAAAACAGTATGTTTAGTTTTATACATACATATTAATTCATTTTCAGACTTTTCTATTATAGATTATTACAAGCTATTGAATATAGTTTTCTATTTTTTATGTATAGTATCAATAGTTTGTATCTGTTAACCCTATACTCCTAATTTATCCCACTTCTTTCCCTTTCCCTTTTTTACATTGCTAAATTGCTAAGAGTCCTGTCCAACTCTTTCGTGACACCATGGACTGTAGCCTGCCAGGCGCTGTCTACGGGATTTCCCAGGCAAGAATACTGGAGTGGGTTACCATTTCCTACTCCAGGGAATCTTCCTGACCCAGGGATCAAATATGCGTCTCCTGGGTGTTGCACTGGCAGAGAGATTCTTTACCACTAAGACATCAAGGAAGACCCTTCTCCTCTGGTAGCTAAGTTTGTTTTCTACAAAACTAACACAGTATTATAAATTGACTCTATTTTAATTTCAAAAAATTTAAGAGTATGTTTAGGACTATATTTAAAGCAGTTATACCTAAAGTCATAAGGGTTCCTTTTATATATATATACAATATAATGTTATTAATGTAAATCTGTTAACTTCATTGGCAATATCCTTTCTATTTTTTATTCAGTTTGCATCATACAAATTATTTAATTTGCCAAAATTTCATATTTAACTACTCTTCATTTTGCTTTTTAGTAGAAACTCACTTTTGGATGTATTCTACCATGTATGTGCTTCATTTTTATTTTTGTGAGCTGCAAAGCACTATTAGACAAAGTCCCAAAGCAAAAATAAATCTGTATCATCATAAATTCATGATCAACTTCAAATTAAATCCTTCAGACTGCTCAAGATTCTAGGTTTCTTTGGTAGGCTCACTCTCACTCTCTTTTACTATTTTCAATCTTGACTATTTTTCTCAAATTTCTGACCTATGTCACTTTTAGGAGGTGACTACACTAACAAACTTTCAGAAAAAACAAAAGTGATAAAACAAGAATTTCTTTAATTCTCTGCTACTAAACCTATTAACATCTACATTCATGACCGTTTCCATCCTTCCTATAACCTAAGCAGTGTTTCCATCTATCTGAGGCCAAACCTGAGCTCTATACCTCTAATCTTACTATCAATCAGCTTTTCTTTCATTTACCTAATCACTTTCTTATATCAAATTTCTATGCTAAAAATGTTCTTGCCTCTCCAACCTTAAAAATCTTCTCCTTTGAAAATATTATCTTTAAATTATCTTAACCATTCATTATGACCCTTAGGTCTAAAACAAGTTCCCATATTCTTAGGGAAAGATTTTTGTGGACATGGATTACAAGCAGTCGGCTGTAACCTCACTTAATGTTTCAACTCAAAGAGCATGTTTTTGTATGCAAACCCATTAGTGATATCTGTGTATAAAGGTCAGCCAACTGAGTACTCCAATGAACGTGATTCTAAATGCCAACCAAGCAAGTTTTCCCCCCAAATCAACCCACTTCAGCCTCAGAAGGTCCATCAATTCCAGGTCTCCATGCTTCCCTCAAGCCCTGATCCCCCAATAAAAGATCAGTTGCTTTGTTATACTTGAAGCCATTGCCTGACTGGCTATCTTCTCTAAATTAGACCTTGTCTCCTTCTTTGAAATATTCAGTTAAATCATTCCTAAAGGTTACCTACATTAGCAATCTTCCCTTCCTTATCTTCTAATCAAATCACTCCACAGATAAAAATGTAAGTAACTACATAAAAGAAATCAAATTCAACTGATCTCATTCACTACTTGACAGCAACTGTTGGTGTTAACCATCCTTTCCAGAAACGTTTTCCTACCTTTCTGTCCATTTGGTCTATTTCCTATTTGGTACTCTTGCCTGGAAAATCCCATGGATGGAGGAGCCTGCTAGGCTGCAGTCCATGGTGTCGCCAAGAGTTGGACATGACTGCGCGACTTCCCTTTCCCTTTTCACTTTCATGCATTGGAGAAGGAAATGGCAACCCACTCCAGTGTTCTTGCCTGGAGAATCCCAGGGACGGGGGAGCCTGGTGGGCCGCCGTCTATGGGGTGACAGAGTCAGACACGAACAGCAGCAGCTATTTGGTTTATTTTCCTTTACACAATACCTAAATATGGAAGCTTTTCAAGAGTGACTGAGATATACCCTTCTTCTCTATTCAGCCTCTTCAACTATATATAGAGGAAAAATTAAGAACAAATAGTCTAAGGCATGCATTATGTGTATGAATTAACTTCTATGCATCTAGAAAGGTGATAGCTAGTTACCACCTCTAAGAGATGTAACAAAATCCCAGTTGAGAAAGGCTGCTCTATAACCTCTCCAAAGGTCGTCTTCTTTACATCTTGCTTTCAATTACTATCTCTATGGCAACTGTCAAATTACTGTGTGGCAATTTATCAAATTTTTATGTGTATCTCAGGCTTTGCCACAGAACTCCAGGCACAAAGCGCCATTCAAAATCTCCGTTAGAAAATTTCAAAGACACCTCAAACTCAACAGGTCCAGATACTAGTAAATATGATCTTTCTTCAAACCCTATATTATTTTAAATTTCTCTAGAATGTGAGTTCTTTGGTAATGGGGGCCCTGTATTTCTTTTTACTATCACATACTCAGTGGCTAAAATGCTACCTGATACACAGGCTACAAATCAAAATCTTTATTGAATGAATAAATGAATCTAGTGGCTGCAGCGAGAATACACTTGCCAAGTATTAAAGGCACTTTCTGGCATACAGTAAAATCTTAAGAAAATGTTCAAGATGATTATTTTCTTCCATAATTTAAAGAGGCAACACAATTATTATGAGTAAGAAGTGAGGGCAGAGCTAAGAGAACTGGAAACAGATCTCATAAAAACAAAAAAGACTTAATAATCAGAATTCTCTGAACACAGTAAGAAATACCTCAGGGAGTAATGAAAGTTTTGCCAATGAAAAATAAAGAGCTATGCATTTCTGGGGGCTTATCTTACATGATCCTCTTTCCTGTGCCAAGAAAACAAAGAAGTATACATTATACTGAATAATTCATTTCTTTAAAAAGGTGTATAACCTAGTGGGGTAAAGGTAAGAAATATAAAAAAATAATGCTAAAAAGGATGCTCCATGATTTCAGAGTCCCCATCAAATTAGGGAAATTCATAATCACTCTTTGTGTCACATGCTGAATGTGCAGCATTAATTAAATTCTGACATAAAATTATAGGATAGCCTAAAATACGTTCATAAATTAGGATGACATGAATAAAGACAGACAGCAGTTTTTCAAAGATGCTTCTGAAAAACTAAAGGCACTCAATTAATAAACTAATCCTGTATTTAGTATTATCTGAAAATTTAAGAAACTTTCTTACCATTAAAACAGTCTTGGAGGAATTACTAGGATATCTGAGACTAAATACTCCCAAAGCTCCCAAAAAGCAAAAAAAAATAAATGTGGCAAGATTTCGAACATCTAGAAATGACTCTATCAGTGGTATTGTTCCCATGGTCCAATCACAGCAGAGCTCTGAAGGATTTAATAGAAGCCAAGCATTCACAGGAAGCAGGTAGTTAAAAGTTAGCTGCCTTGTAGGAGTTGGGCTTACAGCAGCTGGGTTATCAAACCTGTATAGAGAATGAAAAAAAAAATTACTGAAATTAAAACACTTTAAACACAAAGTTAATATATAAAAGATACAAATACTGAACAATAATAAAAACAGCATTTTACATGTAATCTTGTTAAAGACATAAACTTTTTATGGATACCTTAGATTCTTGCCTGAGTTCAAATTTCTTTATGAAATGTCTAATTAAGAGGTATGATATTTATGAAGAACTATTTGAGGGGCAAGCAGGTTACCTATTTCTAGTTTATTATGAGAATGATTCAGACAGGTATTCTATAATATTATGACATGCTGCAGAAATGCTTTTATTAAGTTATGGCTTTCTGCTTCAACATCATAAGAAATGTTTTGTATGATTCATTGTTGTATGTGTTGTATGAATGCTTCTGAGAACACTAATTAATGTTTTCCTTTAAGAGATGTTTCTTTCATCACCAAATGCTAATGAAAATTGTTTTCTAGAAAGAATTACTATGTTTTCTCTTGTCACAAAAAGAGAAAACTAAATCACCTATGAGCTTTTTCTTTTTGACTTCTACAGAGCTCAAAACCAAATTCTGGTACAGAGTAGTAACTGCACAGCCCTATGGAACATTTTATTTGTGCTCTACTTAATACAAACTTATATCCTAGTTTATATAGGCCGTGATGTATCATTAGTCTGTTTACCGCAAACTAAGTCATATCATTTTTTAAAAGTACATTTAAATTAATCATTTCAGATTTTTAATTCTTTACACTATGTTTTAAATTGTATTAAGATATCTAAATTGTGTTAACATACAGTTGTTTAAATCTTCCCTGGTGGCTCAGTTGGTAAAGAATCTGCCTGCAAGGTAGGTCCAATCCCTGGGTCAGGAAGATCCCCTGGAGAAGGGACTGACCACCCACTCCCGAATTCTTGCCTGAATTCCATGGACAGAAGGAGCCTGTGAGCTATAGCCCATGGGGTCACAAAGAGTTGGACACGACTGAGTATTTCCTTCCTCTAACAGAGTTGCTTAAAAACCCAATTCTTATTTTAAAATGAGTAAGTCAGGGAAAAATCAATATCACTAATTTGACTTGGTCTGCTTAAAAATATCAACTGGTGAGAAAAATGAATTATTATTTGAACAAGTAATATTTTCTAAATTGTCATGCTGTGCTAAGTCAGTTCAGTTGTGTCCTACTCTTTGCAACCCTATGGACTGTAGCCCTCCAGGCGCCTCTGTCCTTGGGATTCTCCAGGCAAGAATACTGGAGTGGGTAGCCAATCCCTTCTGCAAAACTTTCATACTTCAATATATGCATGTATGAAAAATACTAATTCTTGAAAGTCAGGATTTGAATTCTCAACATGACCAACAAAACTGAACACAAAACCTTCTCCTGTCATCTACTTTTCAGTGTTCATTTAGGAAAATTAGCTGTTTATTTAGGATAAATTATTTGCTAATTGAACTTTAAAAGAATACATGTCAAAGCAAGTCTAATCATATTACAATCAACCTCATAGGAAACCAGAATAAAATTTATGTAACACAAGTACATATACACACATTTTAAAATGCTTATATTGGGAAAATACAGTGTTAAACATAACATACTCCATATATCCATCCACATATATATAAACAATAAATACATTCACACCTATAAGGCATATTTTCATATTATAGAACTAGAGATGCAAAACAGTTGATTCAAATTCCCTGAAACAAATGATAAACAGGAAACATTAAGACTAAGGAGTGAAGAAGGAAATACAAAATATCTATCTACAATTCAATCTATTTTCCACACTATTATGCTTAAATGAGTTTTTAGTTTAGCATGGCTAGACTCAGAAGTAAAAATTCTGGAAGTAAAAATAAATATTCTTTATAGAAAAAAATGCTATTAAGGATAATTATTATACAATGGAACATTACTCAGACATAAAAGAACAATGAAATAATGCCATTTACACTAACATGGATAGACCTAGAGATTAGCATACTTGGTGAAGTAAATTAGGTAGAGAAAAACAAATATCATATGATATCACTTATACATGAAATCTAAAAGATGATACAAATGAACTTATTTACTAAAAAGAAAAACTCACAGACATAGAAAACAAATATATGACTACCAAAGGGGAAAAGGTGAGGGAGGGATAAATTAGGAGCTTGGATTTAACAGATATACCTTACTATATATAAAAGAGATAAACAACGTCCTATTGCATAGCAAAGGGAACTATATTCAATATCTTGTAATAACCTATAGTGGAAAAATATTGGGATTTTGTTTTTAAAAAAGTTTTTGCATGTAATGTCAGTCACTTGAATACAACTATGAATAGGCAACTTTATAAATTTTCTTTTAAATTTTGGATGAGTGAGGTGAAATGGAAAAATGCTATGAGAGCAGGAAAAAAAGGATAAGAAGAATGTTAAAATTCAGTATAACTTTTGCTTCTAGCCTTAAACAAATTTAAAAAATGGAAAATTAAAACTTCCTTTAACATTCTAAGCATCAAGCAAAGAAGGACAATAACACTTGATTGATAATAAAACAAAAAACAGATGAGGGGAGCCCTATCTAAAGAGTTTAGAACTTGGATAGATTTTTAGTCTGTGCGGCAGCAAGAGAGAATCTGAGTGGAGACCATTTGCATCCCTAAATTGAGACGATGGAGCTGGGAACCCTAGAAATCCAGGGGGGTTAGAATTAGCAAGCAGAAAACTGTTGAGAAAGATAACTCATATCTGTAAAGGTTCTCTCTCCAGTTTTCAGTACTAATGAGAACTGATCAGCATATATATACACAAAGAAATACCTAAAGACAGTATAGTGGGTTGATTTCCGTCTCCCCAAAGTTTATGTCTACCCAAAACCCCAGAATGTGACTTTATTAGCAAGAAAGTCTTTGTCAATGCAGTTATAGTAAAGATGAGGTCATGCTGGATTAAGAGTGGGCCCACTATCCAATGAGGGCATAGTGACCCATCTAGTACTCTTCCCTGAAGAATCCCCATGGACAGAGGAGCCTGGCAGGCTGCAGTCTACAGGGTCGCAAAGAGTTGGACATGACTGCATGACTAAGCACAGTACAGCACCATCTAATGACTGATGTTCTTATACAAAGAAGAGAAAATACAGAGAAACAGACAGGGAAAAAGGCTAGGTAAAGATGGAGCAGATTACAGTGATACAGCAACATGCCAAGGAATGTCGAAGATTGCCAGCAACCACCAGAAGCTAGGAAAAGAGGCATAGAACAGATTCTTTCACAGAGCCTTCAGAAGGAACCAGCTGTGCCTGATACCTTGATTGTTGGACTCTGGCCTCCAGCACCGTGAGAGAATAAATCCCTGCTCTTTAAGCCACTCAATTTCTGGTAAATTATTACAGCAGGTCTAGGAAAATACAGTTTGGAAAGTACCTTCTGAAAGGATCAGATATAAGCTCACAACTAGGAATAGTTCTTCAGCAGCAGGAGTGGAAATCCTCATAATGCAAAGTCTATCAAGTGGAGAGGTCAGAAGGGCCTTGTGTCAGCAAGGGAGCAAAATTAGCCCTATCCTAAATGTTGTTATGCTTCCCAGGTGGCTCAGTGGTAAGAATCTTCCTACCAATGCAGAAGTGGGCTCTATCCTTGGGTAGGGAAGATACCCTGGAGAAGGAAGTGGTAACTCACTCCAGGATTCTGGCCTGAAAATCCCATGGACAGAGGAGCCTGGCAGGCTACAGTTCATGGGGTTGCAAAAAGAGCCAGACATGACTTAGCTATTAAACAACAACAAACACTGCTATGGTCTCCTAAAATAAAGCTTAAAAACAAGACTTGAAGATGAAACATCTTTTAAATAACTTACATGCATCTGAGAACAATGCTCTACAATATTTATAGGAATACATTAGGTAAAATCAGATACAGTACCTATTAGAAAAATTACCAAGCATGTGAAGAGGTAGAAAAATACAATCCGTGAGGAGAAAAATTAATTCAATCTAAACTGACCAAGAAATTACACAGATAATAAGACCAGTGGAAAAGGACAATAAAGTCCTAAAACAGTTAGAAACATGGGATACATACACATACACACACACACAAAGGTCAAACAGAACTCAAATAGAGATGAAAATGTCTGAGATGAAAAATAAAAGAAATTAAGGACAGATTAGACATGCAGAAAAAAATTAGTAAGCTTGAAGCTACAATGGAAGAAATTATCCAAAATGAAAACTGGAAAAATAGCTTTGGAGGGAAGAGGAATAAATACAGAGTAACAGTATTACTTCAAGAAGCCTAAAATACATGTAATTGGTGTCCCAGAGGAAGAAGGGAGAGGAAAGAAAAAATACTTCAAGAAGTTTATAACTGAAACAATTCTAAAATGTATATGAAGTAAGACTTACATATTCTAAAAAGCTAAATTAACCTAAGCACAAGAAACATGAAGATAAAACAAATAGTAACTGAAAGCTTACAACTTTTGGCCATTTTCACCCAAGCTGTGGTGTTAAGATAAGTCCTGAAGTTGCAACGTGCAGCATCATGACTGTAGTTAATAACACTGTATCATTTATTTGAAAGTTGCTAAGCGTATAGATCTTAAAAGTCCTCATCAAAAGAAAAAAAAAAAACTTTTTGGTAATTATATGTGGTGACAGATGTTGACTAAATTTATTACGGTAATCATTTGTGTGTGTATGTATACGATTAAGTTGTACACTAATACAATGCTATATGTCAATTATGTCTCAATTAAAAAATACAGAGAAGAGAAACAATGATAAAGAGAAACTATTAAAAGCAAGGATTGAAAAAAAAAGACACACTACACGCAGAAACATAAAGATAAGGATGAAAAGATTTTCCGTTTAACATAACACAAGCCACAGAATATAGAGTAATATTTTTAGATTAGTGAATGAAAATCAGCATTGTAGAATTCTACAAGGAAAATATCATTCAAAAACAAAGGTAAAATAAAGGTATTATATATACCAAAGCTTAAAGAATTCATCACCAGCAAGGTCCTACATGGTCAAGAAATGTCAAAGAAAGTCCTTCAGTCACAAGGAAAAATGGTACCAGATGAAAATCTTCATCTAACAATGGAAGAACACTAGAAATGGTAACTCTACGGGGTAAAACAAAATTTTTTAAAAATTTAATCTCTTCCAAAGATAACTGTTTAAAGTAAAAATTAACAATGTATTGTGGCATTTATAATGTATACTCAATAAAAACATATGCAAATAGCACAAAGGCTATGTTATTATTTAGAATGTTTATATATAAACTTATTCACTGTATATGTATTTGTACTATATATACTGACATTTATAATTTATACACATACAATTATAATATTCCTTAATGATAAATTGTGATAAACAAATGATGTAAACCAAAAAAACCCCTAAAGCAATCACTAAAAATACACAACAAAGATTTATAGCTAATAAGCCAACAAGGAGATAAGAATGGAGTAATACAAAATATTCAATTCAAAACAGAGAAAAAATGGAACAAAGAACAGATGAGACAAAGAGAAAACAATTAGCAAGATGGTAGATTTACAACAAACTGTATCAGACAACTGAACCTACCATTTAAAAGACAGATTATCTGACCAAACAAAAAAGGAAGACCCAACTATATGTAGCCTATAAAAAATCTACTTTAAATATAAAGATATAGACAGAGTTAAGAGGTAAAGAGAGGAAAAAAGATAAACCATTTATCACTAACAAAAGACAGCTGGAGTAGTTATATTAACATAAGGAAAAGTGAATTTCTTAGTAAAGACTATTGCCAGGGATAAAGAAGCTCATTTAATAATGATATAAGGATCAATTCATCAAGAGGACATCAAAATCCTAAATATTGATATACTTTATTGTAGAATTTTACAACAAATACAGGAAGCAAAAATTGACAGAACTGAGGAGAAATAGACAAATCAGTCAGTTTGTAACTCTGATCAGTTACAGTCAGAGATTTCAACATCTTTTTCTCAATACTTAATAGAACAAGTAGACAAAAATGACTAAGGATATGGAAGACTTAACACTTAACCATCTGGGGGATCATTATCTTGACTGATGCTTCCAAGAGTGTACATGTATGTCAAAACCTATTAATCTGAACAGTTTAAACACATGAGGATTCTTAAAAAGTATAAATTATAACTCAATAAAGCTGTTAAAAAACCTTAATGCAAATCAAAAACTTTCTGCAACATTTGCAATCACTTAAAACTCAAAGTTAAAAAAGGAAAAAAACAAAAAGAACTAGAATTTCATACCTGGTGAACACTGGGAGTTGCGACTGAATAACCTGGACTCTAATCACAACAAGTAACAGTGTACTGAACATCAAGACAATGAGTTTTATTAGTGTCTGCAGCATAGAAAATGGAATACTACCCTTTCCACGAAGAAACTGTCCAGCAGTAGTACATAACAATGGCAAAGTATACTAGAAAAAGAAAAAAAAAATAAGTAAAAAATAGCAATTTACTGTAATGTTTTCAACAACTGTACTTTCTAACTGCAAGATTAAATAAAAACTGACTATAATTATAAAATCAACATGGAACTGGTGGAACTGATGAATAAAACTGAGCCAAACAGTCTTCTCCAATAATGAATTATACTATACAGTATTACTGGGTGCTTTCCCAAACTGCCCAATAGTTCCTTTACTGAAACTTAAAAATCTGTCCTTAAAAAACTGAAGGTGTAATATAAAATGTTAAGTAATATTCAGTGGGTATGAAGGTAAAACATGCTTACTTTTTGCAAATTTTTGCTAAATATTATTGATAAAGCAATTTATATGCTACATTTAGAAAATAAATTCATTAGAATCTGATTCAAATAGTATAAAAGACAGCAACAGGAAATTTATATTTCTCCTTACCCCTTGGGCAATAAATACTTCATATACACAGCAAATTCCCACAACTGTTATTCCTTGTTCTTTACACAGTGTTGCAACAGCCACTAAAAAAACCGTCAATGCAATTGGAGTCCACACTACAATTCAGGAACAGAAAAATATAAAAACACACAAAAACAATTTTATAATATCATAAAAGAATAAGACAACAATTAGATATTACTGAAAAACTTCAAATGTTGTAAGCAATTTCTGCTTTATATATTCAAAACAATACATTAATATATATAATTTGATTGAGTTTTACAGCTAAAGGAAAAGTATTGAATATCAGACATTTACCTATGGAATTATCTGGTCCTTTTGATTTAGTATATGATAAAAATGCAGCTAGAAAAAAGATAGATGACAGAAGTTCTGCTCTTCCTACAACACCTGTTACCTAGAAAGGGAAAGGCAGGGGGGTCCATATTAATGAAAAGCATTTTGAAATTTTAACTATATATAATTGCAATAGCAGTTTAATTAGAAATTAAGCTGCTATAACTTATCAAGTGCATATTTCTGTTTTATAGGTATTCCTTGAGTGTCCTCATGTGGTGAATTTGTGTATCTTACATAAAAATGTATTCATCAGTAACTATAATAGCTTTTATTACTTTAACTATCAATACTTATAGACTCCGAGGAAGTTGCAGAAATAGTACAGAGAGGTCCTGTTTACCCTTTACCCAGCTTCCTTCAATAGTAACATCTTACAAAATTATATAGTATACCATCTAAACTTAGTTCTAAATTTTTTTTTAAATACAACTGTTCTTAAAATATAAATGTATAATAAACTCAATACAATGCATCATATCTCACAAATAAAACCTGGAAAGTTTAAAAAGACAATACATTTAAAATATCCTTTAAACTCAAAAAAATTTCAATATAAAATCCCCCCAAACTCCCTTTAAAGTGTTCTCAACTCACTATAAAACTTAAAACAACCTATCATTTTTGTAGATGTATAGAAAAATGTTCAGTTAGATACCAAAAGGTTCAGGATATTGGGAGAGACACACAACGCCCCTGCAACACACAAACACAACTCTGCAAAGTTTAAACACACAGAGTATTGTTTCAAACTAAAAGCTTATAATAAACCAACTGAATAGAGTCCTCCTTGCTCTGTTGAGAGGCAATTCTGGAGTCTCAAGATTACCGAATTAAGTAAGGTTATAATTTGAATATGTGCTGATCGTAAGCATACTGGCAATAGTAGAGACAGTGCACAATTTTTAAGCACATGGTAATAAATAATATGAAATTACTGAGCATTATTTGTTAGGATGTCTGCTTATATGTGCATGTATTTTTGCATGCCTTACATAAGTTTCTCTTATCATTTTCTGTCCTTTCAAACACAAAGCCAAGTTGACAAATACTTAAAATCTTCATTCATAAAAAAAAATTAGCAAAGAAAAGAACTGTATTTATTTATATTTTACATTGCTTAAGTTGAATAATTACACGTTATATGTTTATGTTTCAAAAATTGTTTTAAATTGAAAAATTTTACACAATAGGAAAGCTACATCCTGTGCACTAGGAAGGTAAGACACTGTACCAAATTAAGGAGTCTTTAAATACTTGAAGTCATGGTTAATTTTTTTTTCCTTAAAAACATATACCATCATAGTCATGTGTAGGAATAATGCAAAAAATAAATTTTACTTACTGCTTCTGTATGTATTGGGTGCACTGCAAAAAGTAAAGAGGCAATCATACTACTCTGGTTATTCAGAAAAAGTCTGCAGACTTTAAGAAATATCACACTAACCACAGCATGAAAAATCATATTTAGGAGATGATATGACATTGGTGTTAGTTCACTGAACAGATAATTTAAGCGAAATGTCAATACTGTTAAAGGACGGTAAGACTTGTGGCTTCTCTCCTATAAGGAAAAAAAAAATCATTGATTACTAAAGTATCCTGGTTCTTCTGGATACATAAACTAATAACTGCTTTTACTACTAAAGAATCTACATTTGGCTGAGAAATAACAATAAACTAATAAAAGTCTCAAGAATAACATAAACATAAAAGATAGCTTTATGTGGGTTCTTTTTTGTGTGTGTTTGTGTGTGTTTTCCTATTTTCTTTGTCCAAAAACAAGGTAATTTCCTCTTTGATATATAGTTGAGTTCAGTTCAGTTGCTCAGTTGTGTCTGACTCTGCAACTCCACGGACTGCAGCATGCCAGGCTTCCCTGCCCATCACCTACTCCTGGAGCTTGCTCAAACTCATGTCCATTGAGTTGGTGATGGTGATGGTGATGGTGATGGTGATGGTGATGGGGTGTGTGTGTGTGTGTGTATCAGTATATATATATACACACATACACACACATATATATACATACACACACTGATATATAGTAATCAAAGAATAGAAGAAAAACATTTGACTACTAATACACAGATTAAGAAAATAGGATAATAGTGGCATTAATCAAACTGTAGTACAGGATTTCCCTCCAAAGCCTGTTTCCAAAACTATTACCAAAAAACATTCATGTAACTGCTGGCTAGATTTTCAAAAGGAAACATAAGAATAGAATGCTTACCCAGTGCCATTTAAATAACAATGACTCAAAAAGGTTGCCTAGTTGTCTTATGAAAAAACACCTCCGTAATGTATAAACCTGAATATATTAAACCAAAAATTCCTAAGTACTACACAGGGAGTGATATAAGAGAAAAACTTTCTTAAAGAATAGACACCTTTGCTATTGTGGTCTCTACTCGTAGCAGATAAAAATTTTATGTTAGGTACTGAATTTCTTTATAAACTAAAAGTTACATTTAATACGAAATATTTTTACTCCAAGACAAAGTCAAAGCAGATTAAGAATAAAACACACAAGTTAAAAAGATACAAAATATTATGCTAGTCATTTTTTCATAATTTTATATAAAGGCATCCACACTCACATTCCTTGCCCTCCTACCTCTACCGTATTTCACTATAACCCTGTTTTATAGCTATAGACTTAAGCCTGCTGATCTCCAATAGGGAACACTGGGAAGCACAAGAACCAAACATTTCCCATTTTGAAATTATGAACATTTAAATATCTCCATCTGTACTGACTACATACAACATGAGTGCTACCTACCTCAAATGTTTTTCTCTTTCTGGCCTAATTCCTGTACATCCTTCAGATTTCACCTCAAACATACAGAAATGCTTTTAAGCCAATGTATTGAATTGAAATCATTTATACCAGAAAGCAACTTTAAGGTAAAAATCTAATGTCATAATTAAAACCACAGTCGATACTAGCATAATTTGGGGCCAGAGGGTATAGGTACAGGGGAATGAATTATCTAGAAAATAATGTAGTAATTATCAAGAAAATAATATCATGACAGGACCATATTTTCCCTTTGTTATCAAAAGACATTTCTTCTAAAAGCTAGAACTGGGTGAGAACAGAAAGGCTGCAGGAAAATAAATAATCTGCTTCTTTATTAAGGAAAAAAAATACTTGTTTGTGACTAAAAGAATGAAAGATTCCATACCCCTTCTTGAGAAGTTTCCAAGTTTGGAGAATTTGGAAAGGGGCCATGAATGACAAATAACAAAAAGAGTGTTACATGCTATGTTTCAACAACTATGTGCTACATATTACAGACAAATTAATTAATGAATCCTCAAAGTCTATTCTTTTATAGATCAGGAAAATACCTCATTACCTAAAAGCTGTGTCCCCACCTACTTCACACAGCTTTTATATCATACAACGAAAATTAGAATCCAGTCTATATGATCCTAAGCTAACAGGTGTTTGATCCTTAACAGTTTAACACTGACCTTCAAAATAAAGTTACTAGCAAAGGAAAAATACCTTCATAAAAACAACCTAAACTTTTGGGTTCTCAGTATAAAATCAAAATAATTATTAGATATGAGATATGGCACAAATTAAAATTTTTAATAAATAATTTTTTCTGCAGAAAAATAGTTAATATGTGTACTTTCCATTTTTATTCAATCTGTAATGAAGCTATATA
The DNA here is from genome assembly GCF_042477335.2 of Ovis canadensis. Taxonomy (NCBI): domain Eukaryota; kingdom Metazoa; phylum Chordata; class Mammalia; order Artiodactyla; family Bovidae; genus Ovis; species Ovis canadensis. Next base: position 130,161,530 of record NC_091247.1, on the reverse strand, counting down.
ATTTTTAAATGGTTAATGCTTAGTTGCTCAGTTGTGTCCGACTCTTTGCAACCCCATGGACTGTAGCCTGCCAGGCTCCTCTGTCCATGGGGATTCTCCAGGCAAGAATACTGGAGTGGGAACACTGGGAAGCACAAAAACCATGCCCTCCTCCAGAGGATCCTCCCAACTGAAGGATCGATCCCAGGTCTCCCACATTGCAGGCGGATTCTTTACCAACTGAGCCACTAGGGAAGTCCTTTTAAATTAAGGTTAAGTATACCACAAACAGTTATCTCCTTTGCTTGACTCATAAGAAAGAAAAAAGAAATGAATTCAATTAGCAAGAAATAGTTATGTGTTGCCCTTATTGTCAGAGAAGGCAATGGCAACCCACTCCAGTACTCTTGCCTGGAAAATCCCATGCACAGAGGAGCCTGGTGGGCTGCAGTCCATGGGGTCCCGAAGAATTGGACATGACTGAGCGACTTCACTTTCACTTTTCACTTTCATTCACTGGAGAAGGAAATGGCAACCCACTCCAGGGTTCCTGCCTGGAGAATCCCAGGGAAGGTGGAGCCTGGTGGGCTGCCGTCTATGGGGTCACACAGAGTCAGACACGACTCAAGCGACTGAGCAGCAGCAGCAGCCCTTATTGTTCTCCTAATATATTTGTTTTTTACACACATGTATTAATTTTAAAACATTTAAGCCAAGGTACACAATCAAGGAAAGTATCAGGTACTCCTTTAAAAAAGACAATCACGTTTTCCACTTCCTATCTAATGTATTACAAATATTCATGTCTTATATGAAATTTCTGAGGAAAAACTAAACTACTGAAACATTTTAAAATCTGAGATACATATAAGTAATTCATACTTACTTCAGACATAGGGGTCCCCCAGAAATCATTCTGAAATAAAGTTTTTAAAGGTGTAGATGGATGCAGGTCTTTATTATCCAGTATTGCTGAAACATCGTCAAAAACAAAACCACAAAACAGGCTGTTCCAATAGCAAACAGCAACCACACCAACTATTAAGGTTACTTCTTTGAGGTTAATATCAGCCATCTTTTCCATAAGCACCTGTGGACAGGATCTGGGGAAAAGAACATGAAGATACAATGAAATAGTGAAGTTGCTCAGTCGTGTGCGACTCTCTGCGATCTGATGGACTGTAGCCTACCAGTCTCCCCCATCCATGGGATTTTCCAGGCAAGAGTACTGGAGTGGATTGCCATTTCCTTCTCCAGGGGATCTTCCCGACTCAGGGATCGAACCCAGGTCTCCTGCATTGTAGACACATGCTTTACCATCTGAGCCACCAGGGAAGTCCTCTGAGGCACAAGGGAAGCCCAAAATGAAATAAACAACATTTTTTTTTAAATAAGTACAGTTTTAATAGAAAGATAATAAGTAAAATAAAGACAGAATGTGAATTCTCACAGAGAATTAATTCTTTAAAACTCAGTTCAAAAACCATCCACCTAAGGAGTACGTCAAGGCTGTATATTGTCACCCTGCTTATTTAACTTATATGCAGAGCACATCATGAGAAACGCTGGGCTGGAAGAAGCACAAGCTGGAATCAAGATTGCCGGGAGAAATATCAATCACCTCAGATATGCAGATGACACCACCCTTATGGCAGAAACTTAAGAGGAACTAAAAATCCTCTTGATGAAAGTGAAAGAGGAGAGTCAAAAAGTTGGCTTAAAGCTCAACATTCAGAAAACGAAGATCATGGCATCTGGTCCCATCACTTCATGGGAAATAGATGGGGAAACAGTGGAAACAGTGTCAGACTTTATTTTGGGGGGCTCCAAAATCACTGCAGATGGTGACTGCAGCCATGAAATTAAAAGATGCTTACTCCTTGGAAGAAAAGTTATGACCAACCTAGATAGCATATTCAAAAGCAGAGACATTACTTTGCCAACTAAGGTCCATCTAGTCAAGTCTATGGTTTTTCCTGGGGTCATGTATGGATGTGAGAGTTGGACTGTGAAGAAAGCTGAGTGCTGAAGAATTGATGCTTTTGAATTGTGGTGTTGGAGAAGACTCTTGAGAGTCCCTTGGAATGCAAGGAGATCCAACTTGTCCATTCTGAAGGAGATCAGCCCTGGGATTTCTTTGGAAGGAACGATGCTAAAGCTGAAACTCCAGTACTTTGGCCACCTCATGCGAAGAGTTGACTCATTGGAAAAGACTTTGATGCTGGGAGGGACTGGGGGCAGGAGGAGAAGGGGACGACCGAGGATGAGATGGCTGGATGGCATCACTGACTCGATGAACGTGAATCTGAGTGAACTCCGGGAGTTGGTGATGGACAGGGAGGCCTGGCGTGCTGTGATTCATGGGGTCACAAAGAGTCGGACACGACTGAGCGACTGAACTGAACTGAACCTTCCCTGGTGGCTCAGACGTTAAAGACTCTGCCTGGAATGCGGGAATGGCAACCCACTCCAGTACTCTTGCCTGGAGAATCCCATGGAGGGAGGAGCCTGGTAAGCTACACTCCATGGGGTCACAAAGAGTCAGACAGGACTGAGAGACTTCAGCTTCATGTTCACATTCTTTAGCTAACTAGATAGCTAACTTCTTCAGCTGTCACAGGTCAGTTACCTGGGAAACGAAGATAACTAAGGAAAACCTGGTATGATATGTCCCAGCAGGATCTAAATGAATCCTTGTGGGAAAACAAATACATACTTAAAAAGACAATGATCATGAGTTTTCTAAAATGTATATAAATCTTAGATAAAATCTTGATAAAATGTAGATAAATTTCAGTACCTTATGAATCTGAAGATCAACTATTACTTAAATCAAGAGTCCAAAATTGTAGCCTGAAGCCTTGCTCAGATTGATCAAGTCTGAAATGTCTGTCTGAATGCCGTTAAGCTCACTGTATACTAGCCAGTTTACTACAGTTCCATTATCTGTCACTGAAGTTGAGTTATTCGATGGATTTATGTTATCTGCTTGGCCCCTAGGGTATAGAAGTAGTTTATGATCCAGATATAAACCACTGTTTTTCTTTTTCCCAATGTAACAAAAGCCTTCAATCTACAGACTGGCCTTCATTCATACATGACAATGTATAATTTAAGTCAATGCTTTAAAAAGAATCCAGTAAAACAATGCTTATAGAGGAGAAAGAACTATATGACCTGGAGGTTACTGAAGAAACAACCCTATAATAAAAATAAGCATGCTGATGATTTACTTTTCTAGTTTGAGTAGTGTCATTAGCATAACTTTAGTTTATCACTTGTGGAGAGAACCTTCTCCAAATATGTAAACCATCTTAACCTGTGAATATGTTACCTTATAGCAAAATAGACTTCACAGGTGCAACTAAATTTAGGACTTTGAGATGAGGATATTATCCTGGACCATCTAGGTGGGCCAATTCAATGAAAAGAAACCTCACAAATGAATGAGGGACACAGGAGAGTCAAAAAAAAAAAAAAAGCAGAGGTCAGAGTGATATGATGGTTAGCTGGGGGCCACAAGTACAATGGCAAAAGCTGGAACAGGCAAACAAACACATTATTCATTAGAGTTCCTCAAAGGACTACAGCTTGTTGAGGATTTCTGACTTCCAGAACTGTAAAATAATAAATGTTATTTTAAGCTACCACATTTGTGGCATGTGTTACAGTAGGAACAGGAAATTAATGTATCATTCACAGAGCCAAAAGATCTGGAACCTGAGATAAATCTGTAGGAGTTCTGGTCAGATCAGAGAACAACAAGAGACATCAAATCAGATGCAAGATTTGTATAAAAATGCATACACAAGAGCCTATGAGAAAGTATTAAATTATTTTAGAATTAAGAAAAACTTAGAAAACATTAAACTTTTTAAGTGCTGCACGCAATATGCCAGCAAATTTGGAAAACTCAGCAGTGGCCACAGGACTGGAAAAGGTCAGTTTTCATTTCAATCCCAAAGAAAGGCAATGCCAAAGAATGCTCAAACTACAGCACAAGTGCACTCATCTCACACACTAGTAAAGTAATGCTCAAAATTCTCCAAGCCAGGCTTCAAAAGTACGTGAACTGTGAAGTTCCAGATGTTCAAGCTGTATTTAGAAAAGGCAGAGGAACCAGAGATCAAACTGCCAACATCCTCTGGATCATTAAATAAGCAAGAGAGATCCAGAAAAACATCTACTTCTGCTTATTGACTATGCCAAAGCCTTTGACCGTATGGACCACAACAAACTGTGAAAATTTCTTTAAGAGATGGGAATACCAGACCACCTGACCTGCCTCTTGAGAAATCTGTATGCAGGTCACGAAGCAACAGTCAGAACTGGACATGGAACAACAGACTGGTTCCAAATCAGGAAAGGAGTACATTACTGCTATATATTGTTACCCTGCTTATTTAACTTATATGCAGAGTACATCATGAGAAACGCTGGGCTGGAAGAAGCACAAGCTGGAATCAAGATTGCCGGGAGAAATAACAATAAAACCAGATATCCAGTACTGTTGCCTGGCAAATCCCATGGACAGAGGAGCCTGCAAGGCTACAGTCCATTGGGTCACTAGGAGTCGGACACGACTGAGCGACTTCACTTACACTTTTCACTTGCATGCACTGGAGAAGGAAATGGCAACCCACTCCAGTGTTCTTGCCTGGAGAATCCCAAGGACGGGGGAGCCTGGTAGGCTGCTGTCTGTGGGGTTGCACAGAGTCAGACACGACTGAAGCGACTTAGCAGCAGTAGCAGATATGCAGATGATACCACACTTAGGGCAGAAACCGAAGAACTAAAGAGCCTCTTGATGAAAGTGAAAGAGGAGAGTGAAAAAGTCAGCTTATAACTCAACGTACAGAAAACTAAGATCATGGCATCTGGTCCCATCACTTCATGGCGAACAGATGGGTAAACAATGGAAATTTTATTTTAATAAAGTCTGATTTCCCAAGTAGGAAAGCAGAATAAAAATACTGTAAAACACTCAAGATCTCAAAAATGTACCTCCAACAATTCTCCTCTCAGGAAACTAATAGAAGACTTATTCCAATAACATGAGGAAGTAAGAAACACAAAGACAGGGAAATCAGGAGATAGGAAATCAAGCACAAGAGAACGACAAAGGAAATACCCAAACTACAGCCATTCAACCAGTAATACCCAGGCAACAATAGAATCGGTCAGCAGGCTATTGAATGACAGTCTCAAGAAATAATTTACAGAACACTTGATGAGTTTAAACACAGAGTGAAGAATGATTTTACTTTAATATCATGTGTGTCTCTAATTCAGAACAAAACAACTCAAGACATTCACCATCAGGTAGTGAAAATCAAGTCTTGTGTATGGGTCAGAAACCTCTCAGGTCACCTCCCTTTCCATAATATTAAATTATTGACCATGCAATTTCTGGATTTAAGACTTTTAGTTGAAAAGTATAAGAATTTATAGCCAAGTTTACAAATATTGAAATTTTTATAAGACCAAGGGAGTTGTCATAGTTTTAAGTATAGTTTTCTGGCTTTAAAGAAGTTGTTTAAATTTTAAGAAAGTTTTGCTTGTTAGGTCAGGCATCTGAAGTCCTTGAATAAAAATGAAAACACTAAAATTACAAATGCAGCTTTAAATTAGGTAAATCAAGCTTTAAACGTAGCTTAGAGCACTTAGTCCTTTCTACCTCTTGTGGTCATATTCTTCAATAGGTTAACCTGAACTTTAAATGGTACTGTCAGGAAAGCCAGATGGTAGGTACCAAAGCACATGCACTTTTCAAGTTCTTGCATATTGCATTTTTTTTTTTTTTTACTATCAATCAAGCAAGGTAAACCCAGAAACAATGTGGGAGAGGTTATAAAGGGTCAAGACAATAGAATTTTTGAAGATTCTCCAAGGAAGCATATTATGAGACAAAGGGAGGAGAGCTATTTCTCATATATGTCCTGAGTTCAGTTCTGGAGTCATCTTGGGTTTTGTATAAACAAGCCATCTGCAAGGAAAGAGGTTAGGGCAAAGTGGGAGGGCTACATAAGGACATAGAGAGAGGGCAGAAAGATTCACTTTACTGTAACAATGTAACACATCCCTGTTGCATGTTAGTTGTAGGAGTGCTATAGACTGGATGTGTGTCTCCCCCACCCACAAATTCATGTTAAATCCTAATGCCCGATGTTATTTGGAGGAGGGGGCCTTGGGAAGGTGGCCAGGTTATGAAGGTGGAGCTTCGTATTATTATAAGGGCATTAATCCTACAAATGGATTTGAGAGATCCAGTGCCCCTTCTGCCATGTGAGGACACTGTGAAAAGATGCCTGCTATCAACCAGATCCTCACTAGATACTGAATCTGCTATGCCTTGATTCTGGACTTCTCAGTCTTCAGAATTGTGAGAAATTCCTATTGCTTATAAACCGCCAAATCTACGGTATTCTGTTGGCAGCACAAACAGACCAAAAGGAACTTCAGTTCTTTTCCTAGGCACAAAAGCATACTCACACAGATACACAGTGTGAGTGGATGGAAAGACTGATTGGCTTACCAAATGCGGTGTCACTATATCCAAAGAATACAAACGCAACTGACCCCTCATAAGCACAGTATGAACATAGAAGACAATGTAATTCCTTCAAAATTGTACTGAGTGCTCACTCTTCCATACCCCAACAACACAATCATGGAAAAAAGAAATCTATAGGACTATTTTATGACATATTTATATTATATGAAATCTGGGAGTATTTAGCCTGGAGAGGAACATCTTCTCAGCTCAGTAATTTCATGATTATATCTTCTTCAAAAGTAAACCTTTGGCTTGCATGGTCTGTATTCACACTGACTCCTACTAATCTTTCCAGTCTCTTCATGTTGAGAGAAGACAAGTGTTTGCTTGCTGCACACTGAGTCCTCTCCATGAATGCAAGGCAAAACAAAACATTTTCTGTACACAGTAGAGACTAAATTTTTCAACACCATGCTTTACGTTAGAAACTGGAACAGTAAGTTACTATTCCTTTTCTTGATAAGGCAGCGTAAAAGGGATGGAAATTACATCTAGAATGTAGGCTGGCTGGTACAAGAACAGAAGTAGCAGTTATAAAAGGCAAGTCTTTCTTGTGAAGTGATCTGGGAAGATAAAACTGCTCATAAAACCAAAGAGATGAAACAAGGCAGATTTAGGCAAGTGCTCCTATAGTAAAGCCATTTATTAAACTGTCAGATAATTTCCTCCTCTTGGTGAAAATTGAGTGATTTAGAAAACTATAAGGAAAAAAATAGTGGGTTTTAGGGATTTTCCTCAAAATTATATATAGGGAGTGACTGAACTAGAACCTGAGTTAAATTTCTTTGTCCACAGTTAGGTACAAACATACTACAGTGCCTAGACCTTAGTTAACTCATTTCCTACTGCATCCCCAGTGTCTAGCAGAGTGAATAAGCCCTAAAATACTGTTAGAATGAGTAAAGTGTATTAAAAAGTAGAGACATCACTTTGCCTAGAAAGGTCCGAAGAGTCAAAGCTATGATCTTTCCAGTAGTCATGTAGAGATGTGAGAGCTGGACCATAAAGAAGGCTGAGGATCGAAGATTTGATGCTTTCTAACTGTGGTGCTGAAGAAGACTCTTTGAGAGTCCCTTCGAGAGCAAGAAGATCAAATCAGTCAATCCTAAAGGAAACCAACCCTGATTATTCATGGCAAGATTGATGCTAAAGGTGAAGCTCCAATACTTTGGCCACCTGATATGAAGAGCTGACTTGCTGGAAAAGACCCTGATGCTGGGAAAGACTGAGGGCGGGAGGAGAAGGAAGTGACAGATAGGATGGTTGGATGGCATCATCAACTCAATGGACATGAGTTTGAGTAAACTCTGGGAAATAGTGAAGGACAGAGAAGCCAGGCATGCTGTAGTTCATGGGGTCACAAAGAGTCAGACATGACTTAAGAGACTGAAAAACAATAACAAAGTTATAAAATTAAAGTGAGATTTTGCATTTAATCAGTACTGCAATTGAGATGTGGGTTGCAACTTTAGTTTCATTAATTATTACAAAATCACTTAGGTTCTCTGAACCTGTACTCATTCAGTTTTGAAAAATGAGAATAAAACTTACTATTAGGCCAGGTACCTTAAATGTGAATAAGAAAGTGAGGAAAGGTAAAGGCAGAAAAGACTAAAACAGACAGAACAAAAATAATAAATAGAAAATAACAGTCATAATGAATGAAAAAACAAGAACAAAAATAAGGTGCTGCAGCAAAAATAACAGATTACTACTATAAAAGCAAGTATATAGTTTTAAGCACAGTAAATGACATACATGCTCCAGAAACTCTAGCTTTCCTCTCTGCCTCCCCCTGCTAAATTATGAATTGAAAACACTGAACATGAAGAATATTTAATTCAAATTCTTGAGTAAACCAAGTTATGTAATCAGAATACATATTTTAATATAGACAGCAAGACAGAGGAATAAGCATTGTATTCAATACAATACAATACAATACAAGTATTGGTCTCCAGCATGCAAGAGAAAGCCATGTATCAGTTACAAACATATCCTTTAACCAGAAAGATTTGTGTGCAATCATACTATTCAAGTCTGAGCAGAGTTCTTAAACTCTCCAAGCCTTGGTTTCTTAACTTAGTTGGAAAATGAGAACAATATAAGCAACTATTTCACTGAGTTATTATGAAGATTAAATGAAATAATGAATAAGCTATGGTAATCAAAACAGTTTGCAACTAGCATAAAAACAAAGACACAGATTAATAGAACAGACTCAGGAGGCCAGAAATAAACAAAAGAATCAAGAATATACAATGGGGAAGGAATAGTCTCTTTAATAAATGGTTTTGAGAAAATAGAACCACAAGCAAAAGAACGAAACTAACCCGTTTTACTTGACTCACAAAAATCAACTCAAAATGGATTAAAGAATTCAACATACAACCGACAACCGTAATCCTTCCAGTAGAAATAGGGGATAAGCTCCTTGACATTTGTCCTGGAAATGACTTTTTGGATTTGGAACCAAAGCACAACAAAAACAAAACAAAAACAAATAAATGGTCCTATGTCAAATTAAAACATTTTCAGATAACAAAGGAAATCCATGGAATGGGGGAATATATTTGCAAAAATAGATATGTAAACAGGTTAATATTCAAAATAAAAACTCATACAACTCAATCACAAAAAACCAAAACCTGATTCAAAAATGGCACAGGAACTTCTTCCAAAGACATATAATGGCCAACAGGTATATGAAAAAGTGCTCCTAATCACGCAAAGTCAGGGAAATGCAAATCAAAACTACAATCAGAGTTATCAATTACTTCACACCTGGTAAGAATGAGTATCATCAAAAAGACAAGAGATAAGTATTGGTGGCAAAAATGTAGAGAAAAGGGAACACTTGTATATGGCTGGTGGGAGTGCGAACAGATGAAACCATCATAGAAAACAATGATACAGGTTTCTCAAAAACTTAAAAACAGAACTACCATACTATCCAGCAGTTCCACTTCTGGGTATATATTTGAAGAAAACTAAATCACTCTTTTGAAGAGATATTCATTCAGCGTTACTTATAATAGCCCATGGAAACATGGGCTATTAACCCATGGAAACTACCTAAGCATAAATGCATGGATGAAAGGATAAAGAACATGTATGAATAGAATGGACACACAAGGCAATATGACTCAGACACACAAAGAAATCTTTCCATTTATGACCTCATGACAACATGGATGGAACATGATGGCATTATGCTAAGTGAAACGTCAGAGAGAGAAAGAAAAACAACTGTGATCTCCTTTATATGTGGGATCTAAAAAAAGCAAACTGACAGAAACAAAGAACAGATCTGTCAACAGGTACAAACTTTCATTTATAAGATAATTTATGGGGACATACGGCATAGTCAAAAAAGGGTTAATGAACAGTGTTTGGTATACCATCTTCCAGTCAAGGACCAGACAAAATGATCACTATTCTACAAAGCCGATGAATGTCTCTAAGTGGATCACAAAATTATGTTATTTTCTACTGAACGGTTTGGAAAGAAATTTTCAAAAGTAAACTTCGGTATCAATTATAGTTAGCAAATGAAAGAAAGTGCTTCAAATTTTAAAAAGATGGATGCACTGGTCCAAACAGTTGAAAATATATTTAGCTTTCAAGTCTACAGCTTAAGAAAGTTTTCCTAGCGGTGTATCACATTCCAGAATAGTTGAGAGCAGCCCGATGGGCAAAACTTGCACAAAGAAAAGCTGCAAGCGTTTAAGGCAGTTGTCAGGGAAAACCACCCTTGGTCACCAAGCAAGTGACAGCACCAGGGCTGGTGAGTACAGAGCAGCCTTCCCTTTCTATCTCCTAGCAGTGGCCTGGGCAAGTTCTAACCTCTCCTCTCTGGAACCTTCGCTCAATCTTCTAGTCCGTCAACCCGCGAAGATAATGGGGCTACAGGTAAGGCGGCCGAGGTCGGAGGATGCAGTGTCCTCTTCCCAAATTCTTACTCGCCCCCTGCCAAGCTCGCGGCCCCCACTCCACTGTACGGAGACAGACTATGAAATCAAAGAAGCTAAGACTTCTGCCTTTTTACAGAGGGCACCACCCAGGGCGTCGCCAGCGAACGCCCAAGGAGAGGGCGGCGTCTTCCCACCTCTTTAGACTCTGGCCAGGCCCCTCGGCCCCAAAGGCAGGAGCTTCTCTCACCCGGGACCGCTCCCGTTAACTCCTCCCCGCCACTAACCAATAGCCCGACCTCACCTGGGAGCAGTTCCACCCGGGGTTGACTTAGAGAAACCTCGGGAAGAGCGGTCCGGCGAGCGACGCCACCGAAGGCACAGTCATGTTCGGCCTCTTTCAGGTCACCAGCGCAGACACGCCTCGGCCGCAGCGCCTCCCGCCTCCGGGCGGTCCCCCCGCACCCCGGTACCGCCGCAGCCTCCCGCACTGCACGCCGGGAACGGCCTACCTCCACTTCTCAGAGACTTCATCGTCCAAAAGTCCCGGCCTCCAAGCAGAACTGCATTTTGGGATTTGGAGTCCTCACCTCACGCCTTCACTTCGTCCATAACACACAGTGCAGGGAACTCGCGCGGGAATCTGAACGTAAAGCATCATCCACGGTCGTGAAATGTAGGCATCGCTAGCATCCGGGCTCTTGTTGCGGCCTCGGCGGGGTGGGGAATGGTGTCGCCTAGCAGCCGCTGTCGCTATTACTCGCTCCGGACCAGTAGGCGGGATCCAGTGTCCGATAGGAAGGGCGCTGGAGAGCGGTCAGGTTTGGCGGCTGGGCCGGGCCGAGTGGGTACGGTAGCTGAGCGGCCGCCGCTGGTTGCCAGGTTTGGTGTAGGTAGGTGGATCCTGGTGAGCGCAAACCGAGTCTCTTCCCACACAGGTTCTTTAACCTTCGGGGCCCAGGTAAGACAACAGCTCAGTTTCCCCGTTCCTTAGCCTCCTGTCCGCAATCGGTTTGCTTGCCTTTCGCTGCAGCCCTGATTTCCCAGGCCCAACTGCACTCGTTTCAGTCGTATATTTCCTCACTTTTTTTTTTTCTTAAATCCTAGTTTTTGTTTCTCCGAATCGGGGCTCAACTTCAGCCTTTCAAGCACCCCCGCACTTGGCACCATTAGGTGTTCGAGGTGGTAAGGGGTCGTGGAGGAGCGGGACTCAGAATCTTAGTTCTGACTTATAGTTTAAGCATGGAAGCCTTCGTAATTATTTGACCTATAAAATATCTGATGATTTTTTGCAACTGCTGTACTTTTCATACAGGCTATTTAATCGACGTATCTGTTACACAATTGAGAAGCAATAACTTTTTGCAAACTCCGTAGAGAGTTGTAACAATGTGATCTGTAACAACTTTAAATTACTGTAAAGACAGTAATGCTACTTACCTTGTAAATGCTAATACCCACTTGTTTTATTACAGAAGGTAAAGCACAGTGAAAGAATTCAAGATGCCACCTAATATAAACTGGAAAGAAATAAGAAAGGTTGACCCAGATGAGCTGCCTCGTCAAGAAGAATTGGCAGATAATTTATTAATTTCCTTATCCAAGGTACTTAATTGATAAAGCATAGATACATATATACAACTATGATTAAATTGTCCCTGAAATCACTGAATGGTAACAACTGAAAGAATTATTATATTTTGTTTAAGGATTATAAAATACGAAATTGTTGCTTTTCTCTTTACTTAGGTGGAAGTAAATGAGCTAAAAAGTGAAAGTCAAGAAAATATGATACACCTTTTTAGAATTACTCAATCATTAATGAAGGTTTGTATGCAGTACTTTACTAGTAGCTTTTACTATTAGAGAAAGCTTAAGAATCTCTTCTTAGATAAGTTAATCTCTAAAGCACTTTGTAAAATCTAAATGACAGCTAAAGTTCCTAAAAGAATGTGTAGGGGAAGCAGAACAGTTGTGTTTTAAAAAGCATAGGGATGTCTTACATTAGTGAGTGAAAGCTGCTCAGTTGTGTCTGACTCTTTGTGACCCCATGGACTATATAGTCTATGGAATTCTCCAGGCCAGAATACTAGAATGAGTAGCCTTTCCCTTCTCCAGGGAATCTTCCCAACCCAGGGATTGAACCCAGGTCTCCCTCATGGTAGGCAGTTCTTTACCAGCTGAGCCACAAGGGAAGCCCAAGAATACTGGAGTGGGTAGCCTATCCCTTTTCCAGCGGATCTTCCCAACCCAGGAGTCGAACCAGGGTTTCCTGCATTGCAGGCAGATTCTTTATCAACTGAGCTATCAGGGAAGCCTGTTTTATGTTAATTATGTTATAATTTGTTAGAGTAGCCAACCACTGCAGGGATTTGTTAGGAAAGGAAGAGATTTAGATATGAGAATACCTTTTACATGCTGGGAGTAATTGGGGGCAGGAGGAGAATGGGACGACAGGAGATGAGATGGCTGGATGGCATCACCGACTCAATGGATATGAATTTGGGTAAACTCTGGGAGTTGGTGATGGACAGGGAGGCCTGGCATGCTGTGATTCATGGGGTTGCAAAGAGTCAGACACAACTGACCCACTGAACTGAAATGATATGTTTTAAGAGCTTTGCTGTGGCTCAGCAGGTAAAGAATCTGCCTGTAATGCAGAAGACCTGGGTTCAATCCCTGAGTTGGGAAGATCCCCTGGAAAAGGGAACAGCTACCCACTCCAGTATTCTGGTCTGGAGAATCCCGTGGGCTATATAGTCCATGGAGTCTCAAAGAGTCAGACACGACTGATCGATGATCACTCACTTTCATACCTTATAAAGGTCAAAGACTGTTGAGTAGTTTTAGGTAAGTGGAGGCAGTGGTAAAGTGTTAACGAGCTTCTAGCGCTGGTATGCATATGTACTAAGTCACTTTAGTCATGTCCGACTCTTTGTAACCCTGTGGACTGTAGTCTGCCAGGCTCCTTTTGTAATCCTATGGACTGTAGCCTGCCAGGCTCCTCTGTGCATGGGATTCTCCAGGCAAGAATACTGGAGTGGGTTGCCCTGATCTCCTCCAAGGGATCTTCCTGGCTCATATCTTTCATGCCTCCTACATTGGCAGGCAGGTTAGTGCCATCTGGGAAGCCCTCTAGAGCTGAAAGGGAAAAGTGAAGGTGAAAGTCACTCGGTCCTGTCTGAGTCTTTGCAACCCCGTGGACTGTACAGTTCATGGGATTCTCCAGGCCAGAATACTGGAGTGGGTCGCCTTTCCCTTCTCCAGGGAATCTTCCCAACCCAGGGATTGAACCCAGGTCTCCTGCATTGCAGGTGGATTCTTTACCAGCTGAGCCACAAGGGAAGCCCTCTAGAGCTGAAAGTTACCGTAAATAAAAACTGGGGATAGGAAATATGCATATTCTTTACATTTGAGGAGACGAGTGCAGAAAGTTTACAGCAGGTTGTAGAAGAAACAGATGTTGGATATAGTTTGGAATAAACTGTCCAGAGCCTTAAAGCTATATCTTACGCTCAACAGTTAGAAGCTGTTAAAGGTTTTTGAGCTATACAGTTGCCTTCAGAAGGTTAAATTAGTTATATTAAACAACACATTAAAGAGAATTGAAGCAGTTTAGACATAACATTATGTAAGAAGTTAGACATAAAATTATGGGCTAGAGTAATGAAAATTAAAATAGAAAAAAGAGATAGCTGAAAACATTACGAAGGGAAAGTTGCAAAGCTTGATTTCAGACTTGAAGGAAAAAGGAATCAAAGATGTTTCAAACTTCTAGGAATCTAGAAATTATAGCCTTAAGTAAGAAATTCACCTATTCATTCAGCAGATATTTGCAGAATGTCTCCTTGTGCCAGGCACTGCAGGCCCTAAGTAGTAGGACAGTAAATAAAACTAAATTCTTTTTTTTAGTGCTTATATTCTGATGTAAAGGCATACTGAAATAACTTTTTTTAATGTTTAGATGAAAGCTCAAGAAGTAGAGCTAGCTTTGGAAGAAGTTGAAAAAGCTGGTGAAGAACAAGCAAAATTTGGTAAGTGACTTGGAGAAAGGATTACTGTGGTGTTAAAGAGTGGCTTCCATTTATTCACTAAGCAATAGAGAATCAACTTTAATATAGAGTCTGTAAAATGTGTATAGTTATTTTGAAAGGTTTTTTTAGAACCCCTGTTTCATGGAAAATGTATGAAATAGTTACTTACTCTTGTGTTACCTTATTTTAAATATGATATACTTTAAAAATTAATTTTATTATTTTGTTGAAATTTATTTAAAAGTTTGTTTTGAGATCTAACCAATTCAAACATTTATCTTTTTTAATAGAAAATCAATTAAAAACTAAAGTAATGAAACTGGAAAATGAACTAGAGGTATGTTCTTTTGTATTCCTTAGGGTATAATTGTCATAAATATTATCATTTTCAATTATTATTTTCAGATTTTTTCATTATATTTGGCTGGAAAATCACTGAAATGATACTGTTTATTATTATTTGTTCAGTATATATTTTACATGCCTATTTATGTACCTTAAATTCTATTAAGGATTGTACGTCCAATTGTGAACAAAATAAAAATGTTGAGTAACCTCATGGAGCTTACAGTCTAGAGAAATATACAGAGAGATTACTATTACTGAGGTATAGTGAGGCATGTTGGAATTTGAGGAAATTTGAGTGGCAGAAAGATATAGGAGAAGAGAAGCTTTTTGAAAAAGCCAAGAGCCAAAATGTGAACATAAATGAATACATTGAAATTATGGAGATTATTGGAAAGAATGTGATACAAATGGATTAGTCTTTATGAGGAGGAAGGACCCTTTTTCCTTTGTACTTGGAAGGAAGGAAGAATGGATGTTTACAGAAGCTTTTCATGTTGGTAGGTTTAATGCCTGGAATTTGAGAGGATGAAGAGGTCATCTGCTAAGAGTGGGAGATGTGTAGTCAAACTTTAAGGAAGTCGGATAAAACCTAAAATATATGGAGAATGAACTGGAGATTTCAGGATCTGGAATGTTCAGATCTTGGTTCTTTCACATATTATCTCTATGGATTCAGATGGTTTTATTTTTTATTCCTTATTGTATATCCAGCTTCTAGGGAATTACCAGTCATTCTCAATAAGTACTTGTTAATTGAATTATGAGAGCTTCCCCAATGGCTCAGTGGGTAAGGAATCTGCCTGCAATGCAGGAGATGTAGGAGATGCGGGTTTGATCCTCAGTTCGTGGTATTTTCCCGGCCAGAAAAAGTGGGCTACAGCCCACTCTGGTATTCTTGCCAGGAAAATCCCATGAACTGAGGAGCCTGGTGGGCTATAGTCCAAAGGGTCACGAAGAGTCAGACGCAACTAAGCACAAGCACAAGTGAGTTAACGGAGTCAGATCAAGTCTGTGCTAGTGTTCAGCAGGGCAACTGCTACAGAATAGAAGAATAGGGCAGGTGGAGATATTGGTTGAAGTGGTGATTATAAAAAGCTAAATAGGCAAGGAAATCAAGATTGGGGTGTTAGGGAGAGATTAAGGAGAAGAGGAGTCAAGGCATTAAAGGGTCTTGTGAGGTAAAAGGGCAGATGTTTTGTGAATAATTGAAGAATGTTTCTGCTTGGACAAGGTCCTGGTGTGGGGATGGGAGTGTGAGACTATAATGTAGACAAGAAGAGAGTTTTAAAAAAGAAAGTCCAGAATGAGAGTTACATATGTGTAGCAATTGCTTGGGGACTTTTGATGGAAGACTGTGAGCCATGTGCCAAAATTTCTCAGTGAATTTTGTGAAGGAATGACGAGAAGTTGGTAGTTTGCTACTACCATGAATAGGTACTGATAAGAAAGCTGGCTATCACGTGAGAATCAAAGCAGCAGGAGGAGTTTTTACAGGATGGCGGAGGAATGATAGCCTAGAAATTATAGTTTGGCGTAAATCAACACCTTTTCTTAACCCCTAGGTATATGAGATGTGAAAGAATAAGCATTTCCAATCTGAAAACGTTCCAAATGAAGTAGTGTACTAAAAGAGCCAAACTATAGCTAAAGCAAGGAGGTAGAAAGGATAAGTCAGTGGAAAGGCTGGGGAAATAAAATACTAGTTTATCTTGGAAGAAGATTTTCTTTGAGAGCATAATGGGAAGCTTTTTGAGGGAGGTAAAGAGTATGAAAAGTTTGGTTAACATAGAAGAATAACAGAACTGAATGGCAGGGAGATGACTTAGAGACAGATTAGAGGACCAGAGGATTTTTGGTTTTCGACCATGACCCAAAGGAACTGGAATATGAAGCAAAATGTATTTAGTCTGCTGCAAGATTTTAAAGGTAATCTAAATCTGGATGTCTAATATGATAGCACTAGCCATGTGTGGCTGTTAGCATTTAAATTAATTACTGTGTTAATTAATTACAACTTAAGGATTCATTTCTTTAGCTACACTAGTTGCATTTCAAGTGCTCAGGAGAAACATGTATATAGTGGCAGTGCAGAGAACATTTCCATTATCCTAGAAAGTTCTCTTAGATAGCACTGGTGTAAATATGAGTCAGTGATATGAGGGGAAGGGCTGCTTAAAAGCTCCATGGGTCACTGACTAGCGTGGAGGCTCAGGTGGATTCTGGTGTTGTTTCAGAGCTCTGATACTCAGGGAAAGCCTAAATAGTTCATTGCATAGACCATTATATGCCTTTGTAGTTTACCCTGATGCCTGTGGCTCGGCTATAACAGGATCTGAGTGATTGACACTCAATTCTTTGTAGCTCTGGGTGGCTTAGGAAGAGCTTAAAGGGTTGTCTGTGAACTAAAGCCTAAATAAGCTCAATAAAAATGGTTCTTCAGCAGCTTGATTTTAAACACTTGGTGCTGATTATAATAAAATTTAAAAGTCGAAATAATTATTTGTTTGCTGTTGATTCATTTGAATCTCCAAATGTAATGGAATTAATTTATACTTTTGGTTTCTTGCTTTCAGATGGCACAGCACTCTGCAGGTGGACGTGACACTCGGTTTTTACGTGATGAAATTCGCCAACTTGAAAAGCAGTTGGAACAAAAAGATAGAGAATTGGAGGACATGGAAAAAGAGTTGGAGAAAGAAAAGAAAGTTAATGAACAAGTGAGGCACATTTTTCCATTGACTCTTAACTGTTCAAGTTACCAAAAAACACTACCTGTTTATACTTCTTATCATTTTTAGTAATGATACCAAGTTTTATGTTTTATGTATTTGTAGAAATTGATCTATATGTATTTCTAAGGTTTTATATCATAGCTTTTGTTGTCATCATGTCTTTAAATGGATCAGGTATTTCTAGTGAATGAATATGACCTAGACATTAATTTTTTATATATGGAGGTATCTTTTTCTGCAGATGTTAAGAATTCTTTACATAAAGTTGATGGTTTGGCCTGGAATACTGATAGGAAAAAATTAGGCATTCAAAATCAACTGATTTTCTTATTGTCATAATTTGGGAAAAAAGAAATTTGTATTTGTGTTAGTGGTAGACTTGGATATTAATCTTTAATGATATATTCAATAATCAAATTTTTTATTTTCAAGCATACCTCACTTTATGTAATATAGAGGTTCTTAAAGAGTGTTAATGTCACCATTTTGTAAATCAGTTCATATATTAAATCATAATGTGTCATCTTTTATACAAGCATAGTTTATTATTACCTCTTATGTTATACTTGTTACTTATAAAATAATTCAATGTTCACTTTAGTTTGAGAAAAAAATTATATTTTTGCAGATAAATTTATATTTCCTTTTAGAAAATAGTATGTTTCCTTTTTATGCCTCCACTGTCACTGACTTAGTAAAAAATTTGGTGTATATATGTATTAGTTGTCCCATCCCTGATGCCCAGAAGCTTTTTGTGTCCTTTATAAGGTCAATGTGGTATCATGTCCTGATAATCTTATTTTGTCCATTGTTCTCTTGGAAATAGATTGTCATAAATCCAAGTATGACATTGATTATGAGGTAATGTTGATATTTAAAAAGAATTCATCATAGACTGATATATAAGGAAAAACATTCCGATTCTTTTTTTTTTTGGCTGTGCCACGGGACATGTGGGATTTTGGTTCCCCTACCAGGGATCAAACACACAACCCCTGCATTGGAAGCATGCAGTCTTAACCTCTGGGTCTCCAGGGAAGTCCTGAATTCCCATTCTTGATGTATCTGTTTTATTAGGTAGTTCGGAAGTAATGTAAAAGTAAACTATTAATATCTGTATAGTTTTTGCACTGAAAAAAAGTGTAGATTGATGCCACCTAAAGGTGACGAATGGTGGCTTAGTGGTAAACAATCCACCTGCCATCGCAGAACATGTGGGTTTGGAGGATCCTCAATATGTCAGCAAATTTGGAAAAGTCAGCAGTGGCCACAGAAAAAGGTCAGTTTCCATTCCAATCCCAAAGAAAGGCAATGCCAAAGAATGCTCAAACTACTGCACAGTTGTACTCATCTCACACACTAATAAAGTAATGCTCAAAATTCTCCAAGCCAGGCTTCAGCAATAGGTGAACCGTGAACTTCCAGATGTTCAAGCTGGTTTAGAAAAGGCAGAGGAACCAGAGAACAAATTGTCAACATCCTCTGGATCATCAAAAGAGCAAGAGAGTTCCAGAAAAACATCTATTTCTGCTTTATTGACTGCCAAACCCTTTGACTGTGTGGATCACAATAAGCTGTGGAAAATTCTGAAAGAGATGGGAATACCAGACCACCTGACCTGTCTCTTGAGAAATCTGTACGCAGGTCAAAAAGCAACAGTTAGAATTGGACATGGAATAGCAGACTGGTTCCAAATAGGAAAAGGAGTATGTTAAGTCTGTCTGTTGTCACCCTGCTTATTTAACTTATATGCAGAATACATCATGAGAAACACTGGGCTGGAAGAAGCACAAGCTGGAATCAAGATTGCCAGGAGAAATATCAGTAACCTCAGATATGTGGATGATACCACCCTTATGGCAGAAACTTAAGAGGAACTAAAAAGCCTCTTGATGAACATGAAAGAGGAGAGTGAAAAAGTTGACTTAAAGCTCAATGTTCAGAAAACTAAGATCATGGCATCTGGTCCCATCACTTCATGACAAATAGATGGGGAAACAATGGAAACAGTGTCAGACTTTATTTTTCTGGGCTCTAGAATCACTGCAGATAGTGATTGCAGCCATGAAATGAAAAGACGCTTACTCCTTGGAAGGAAAGTTATGACCAACTTAGACAGTGTATTAAACAACAGAGACATTACTTTGCCAACAAAGGTCCATCTAGTCAAGGCTGTGGTTTTTCCAGTGGTCATGTATGGATGTGAGAGTTGGACTATAAGGAAAGCTAAGCACCAGAGAATTGATGCTTTTGAACTGTGGTGTTGGAGAAGAGTCTTGAGAGTCCCTTGGACAAGCAAGGAGATCCAACCAGTCCATCTTAAAGGAGATTAGTCCTGGGCATACGTTGGAAGGACTGATGTTGAAGCTGAAACTCCAATACTTTGGCCACCTGATGCGAAGAGCTTACTCATTGGAAAAGACTCTGATGCTGGGGGGGATGGGGGCAGGAGGAGAAGGGGACGACAGAAGATGAGATGGTTTGATGGCATCACCAACTCAATGGACATGAGTTTGAGTAAACTCCAGGAGTTGGTGATGGACAGGGAGGCCTGGTGTGCTGCAGTCCATGGGGTTGCAAAGAGTTGGACAAGACTGAGCAACTGAACTGAACTCGAGAAGGAAATGGCAACCTATTCCAGTATTCTTGCCTAGAAAATCCCATGGACAGTGGACCGTGATGCACTACAGTCCGTGAGGTAACTGAAGAGTTGGACATGACTTAGTGACTAAATAACAACAACAAAAGTGAAGAATAAGCTCTTAGCGAATTATCTGTTTAGTTGACTAAGTGAAACTTAACTATAGATATCTTATCATGCAGGATCCTACTTATGCTGTACAGTAATAGAATTGCTTAGGGAGATTTCTGTGTGTGTCTTTTTCTAGGCTATTGTTCTTTGTCTAGCCTGTGTATTCATCAACTTCTCATCACTGATACCACTCACTGTTAGCTAATCAGAACTATCTTGTTGATTCATATCCTAGACTACTATCTTTATTCTTAGACACACACGCAGACAACTTGTTCAGTCGCTAAGTCGTGTCTGACTCTTTGCAACACCAAGGAATGCAGCATATCAGGCTTTTCTGTCCTTCACTATCTCTCAGAGTTTGCTCAGGCTCATGTCCATTGAGTGAATGATGCCATCCAATTATCTCAGCCTCTGTCACCCCCTTCTCTGCCCTCAACCTTTCACAGGATCAGGGTCTTTTCCAGTGAGTCAGCTCTTTGCATCAGTTGGCCAAAGTACTAGAACTTCAGCATCAGTTTTTCTAATGAATATTCAGGGACAACTTGAATACATAGTTAATATACCTGTCCAGCCACTAGGTTCCTTGAAATAGAATATGGATATGAGTTGCTTTGGCAATTTGTTTTTGCCCTTCGCCAGTCATTCAGTTTTACTAAGTATTTATAGCATGCGAAATACTAAGGATACAGAGGGCATACTATTCTGTTTCTTAGCCATATTCACTGTCAATTACAAAGATAATATAGTAGGATACTCTGGGGATACATTCAGATATAAGAATGCTGTGGGATACTATGGAAAGGTATACATAAGTCAGTCTTCTTTTTTTTTTTGAGTTTGAATTTTTTAAAAACAGGTTTTAAATTAATTTATTTTTGGCTACACTGGATCTTCATTACTGCATGGGCTTTCTCTAGCTGCAGTGAGTATGGTCTACTCTTTAGTAGCATTCTGTGGGCCTCTCATTGCAGCGGCTTTTCTTGTTGTGGAACATGCATATTCCAAAAGGATATCTGTGGATAGGAAATCATGAGAGACACTGGGTAGATGATAAGAGTTTGTGGGTCATAGATATTGAATCAATAGAAGAGATTGGAAGGCTGAATTCTGAGGCATAGAAATGTCTAATGGCATAGAAATGTCTAATGAAATAGAAAGAGTGCTTCAAGGAACAGCCCAAGAAAAGTATCAGGAGTATGATGTTTCAAAAACCAAGAAAAATGAGCATTAGTAGCGTAAACGGTTTTGCCTTTAATTTCTTGACGTGTTTTCTTGTTAGATTTCCCAGTTCAAAACACGATAGGACTGTTTCTTAATTCCCAGATGATACTAATGATAATGGTAAACTTGTAAAATTTGTAAGCGTGCATCACTTCAGTTGTGTCCAACTCTTTGCGACCGTAGGGACTGTAGCCCTTCAGGCTCCTCTGTCCATGGGATTCTCCAGGCAAGAATACTGGAGTGGGTTGCCATGCTCTCCTCCAAAGGATCTTCCCAACCCAGGGATTGAACCCTTGTCTCCTATGGCTCCTGTACTGCAGGCAGATTTTTCATTGCTGAGCCACCAGGGAAGCCCCCAAATTTGTATAGCACATTGTATTTTATTATGAACTTTCTTTAAACTTTTTATTTTGAAAACTTTACCTTCATGAAGATTTTAGGAAAAGCAGTAAACACTCGCATACTCTTTATATAGGCTCACCAGTTAACACCGTGTTACGCACGCTTCATCTGTCAGTGTCTTTGCACACACAGACTTCCTTCCCTCCCTCCCCCTCCTCCTCTTGCTTCCCTCTCTTCTCCTTTCTTTTTTGGTGAGCCATTAGAATTAATGTGAGATAGCGTGGTACTTCTTATTTAAATATTACAAATATGATATTTTATTCTTAAATATTTCAGTATATTTCCACTGAAAGGAGAGGTATTTTTCAATATAACTACTTATATAATTAGCATACTCAGGAAATGTAATATCAGTTTAGTGCTGTTTTCTAATAGATAGTCCATAATCAGATTTCCTCTGTTGACCCAGTGATATCTTTTTAGTATCCCCAGCCAAAATCCAAGCATCCATGGTTCTTTTTAAGCATTATGTTGTACTGCTTTGTATTTCTAAGTAATTTAATGCTCCCAGAGAGCGAAGTCTTTTAGCTCTGATGATAGAACTGCAAAATGGTAGAGACCTTGGATAGAAGACTGCTCATTAATAGGTTTTAGGCTGAGGAATAAGAATAATGGTTTTGTTTTCTGTATCCCTTGGTTAGAGTTTTTTGTTTTTTAAACTCAACCTGCTTAATCCTTCCTATCCTTAGTTTTCAAAATTTTGGCTAACTGTTAATGTCTTGGGTCAACATGAAGTCCTCAGTAATTAAACATTCTTTGCTTTATTGACGAGAAACTGAAAACCTGACATTACATTGAATTACTGCTGAATTTTATCTTTTTTATTTGTTTTTTGCTATTTTAGTTGGCTCTTCGAAATGAGGAGGCAGAAAATGAAAACAGCAAATTAAGGAGAGAGGTTGGTAAAAAAAATTCAGTAGTTGTGGTTCAACAAAGATACTTATTAAAAAAGCTTCCATAAATTAATTCTGTAACCAGAACTGGAATTGTCTAAGTAATTGATGTTTTTGAACTGTGATTTTTATGATGTGACTTTGTCTTAGGGAAATAGAAAATAAATAGAAAGATGAGGTCGTTAAGTACTGCATTCATTGGTTAGATCTCTGTGGGTAAATCTTACTTTCTTTTTTAAGCTGTTCTTTGCTAGTTTGCTAACTCAGTATGTGAGTGGATTTCTGCCTTACTTCCTCTTATTTTATCTGGCATTCTTTTAAAACTTTTGTTTCTTATGAAATCTTACAAATCTGTTAATTATTTGGTTCTTCTGAGCCAAATAATGTACATTGTTTCTAATGAATTTTATTTTTTAATATAATGAAAATTTTTTTTGCTTTGGTTGGTAATTAATATTCTTGCTTTCTTTGATTATCCAAAATAATATCTTATTCTCCTAAAATTTCTTTTTTTCCCTTTAATTTCTTATTATTATACTTAATTATATATTATCTTTCTCATTTCTAATTACCTTCTTCTTGTCCTTTTCTGGAGAACAAACGTCTAAAGAAAAAGGTGAGGCTTTAAGTGTTGTGAAACCTTGGGATTTTAAAGGTCTGTTTTGAGATTATTTAGAGGGTGAAATTTTGTTTCTTTGGATAGTTTTTTTAAATAGAATATTGTGTTTGATCTACCTTCAGAATGAACAGCTTCGTCAGGATATTATTGACTATCAAAAACAAATAGATTCGCAAAAAGAAACACTTTTATCAAGAAGAGGAGAAGACAGTGACTACCGATCACAGTTGTCTAAAAAAAACTATGAACTTGTCCAATATCTGGATGAAATTCAGGTAAAATGAATGGAAGTCAGTTCAAAGCCATAATTTTTTATAAAACTTTCATTATAATGTAAATCTAGTATTTAGACCTACATTTAAATATATTTAGTGTAAATCTGCAAATGTGTATTTGTAAAACATGAAATAAATTGCATCTTTGGAGTTCCAAATCTTGCAAATTAATTCTTGTTATATGTCTATCTTGTGCATTTCTTAAGAACTAGGATTCTTAGTTACAGTTTTCTTGATACTTGATTTAGTTGGTAAATTTGATTTAGTTGATACTAAGTATCTATAAAATTCCATTTTCTCCAGCAAACACTTATGATTCCATTTAATTTTAATTTGTTTTATTACATTGTTTTTAACTATAATGCCTTTATCTTTCCTAGACTTTAACAGAAGCTAATGAGAAAATTGAACTTCAGAATCAAGAAATGAGAAAAAATTTAGAGGAGTCTGTCCAGGAAATGGAGAAGATGACTGATGAATATAATAGGATGAAAGCTGTTGTGCATCAGACAGATAGTATGATGGACCAGTTAAAAAAAGAAAATGATCATTACCGGCTTCAAGTAAGGATTCTTGTTAGATTAACTTATTTGGACAGACTTCATATTGCCTCATTACTGTTTATTTGAAATTGGAAAGTACTTTAACTTTCTAGGATATGAGATTTTGTCTTATGGTCTAATATACCATCTTACACTGTAATATGTTACCATGCTGATATATTTGCCTCTATATGGTTTTCTAGTTTCCTTACACATACCTTATACTTCTTGCCATGTATGGGTGGTATCTGAATGAGTATATAGACAGCAGTCCTGCAAAGCTATTAATTTGGGGAATTTTCTACTAAAGACTCTTGGAGGTCCTGTGAACCATAAAGTTTAATTTTACACCTTAGAATAAATGTACTCTGCATGTCATAGAAACCAGTATATTGTTCACTACTTACACAGGATTAAACTTGTTAAAAAATAGAGTAATGCTTAAAAATATAATTCAGTCAGTTCAGTTCAGTCGCTCAGTTGTGTCCGACTCTTTGCGATCCCATGAATGCAGCACACTGGGCCTCCCTGTCCATCACCAACTCCTGGAGCAAAAAGTACTTTTTTACAACTGTAAAGATGCACAAACCATTTAATGTCACCCTAGCTACTGCTCCAAGAATGAATATGCCTTTAAGTATATATGTATATATGTGCATGTGTATGCTTATCACTGTGTATAATGCATGTGTAAATGTTCAGTTATAATAAATATGTTTGTGTTATACTGTTTTACAATGTTTATGAAATAATTGTTGCCTTTTAGGTGCAGGAGCTTACAGATCTTCTGAAAGCAAAAAATGAAGAAGATGATCCAATCATGGCAGCTGTCAATGCAAAAGTAGAAGAGTGGAAGGTGCTTTTTTTCAGTTGCTGTAATAGCTTTTAATTTTGGATTTCAATTTTTAGTCTTAATTTTCTTTAAAGGCTTTGTACTGGTTAGTGACATTTTTATTAGGCATTTCCAAAGGTGTATAAAATGTCTTAGCTAGAACAGTCTTAAGAACTGTCATGTGTAGACCTCTAGAGTTGTTTTTAATCATTTAATTTTGGAGGAGAGACATTAGTAAATGTATTCTTCACTTTGTTTTTACTTAGTATCTTTTAAGTTTTAGTTTACATCAGTACATAAAGTATTGCTTTGTTCTTTTTAATGGCTGTGTGACTGTAATTTTTCTTTGTAGATATGCCTCTTTCATTCATTCAGGATATTTATGCTTCTTCATGTCATTTTAATGTTTTCTTTTTAAAGATTAGTTGTATACACTTTGTAATTGCAGGGAAGTAGTTATATCTTCTTGTTTGAGGAATGGGTTTTGAAAACTTGACGTTGTTTAAATGAAAAGATTGAATTCCTTAAAAAGAAAAAAGCACAGTGTATATCTTTGAATCACTTCTTATTTGAACTTCAGGCTGTATGCACAAAAGGGACAATGGTATTCCAATTGTTGCTATTTTCTCACTTCCAAGATTTTTTTGCCTGTATTTTCTTGATCTGCTAATGGTATATATTGAATTATTGATCATAAATGAGAAATGGTTTATTAATTTTGCTGTTATGTAACAAGCCGTATTTTGTTTATTTCTAGTTAATTTTGTCTTCTAAAGATGATGAAATTATTGAGTATCAGCAAATGTTATATAGTCTGCGGGACAAACTGAAAAATGCCCAGCTTGATGCTGATAAAAGTAATGTTATGGCTCTACAACAGGTAAAACTTTCTCAAAATTTGATTTGTCATTGAGTTTTATTAAAGTTGGAAGTGAAACTCTAAACTGTCTTTCATTTATCTCCTGTGCCTAAGCTAGTCACTGGCCCCTTTGGGTAGATAATAAAGTCTTTAGAAGTTTCTTATACCATCCACTCCTAAGCAAAAATTATAATTAGGTTTACAGTTAGGAATAGAATTATTTTCTGTATTTTTCTCTGTTGATGCAGATAATACATTTATTGTTTGGGAATTATTTATAAGGAACTATTAGAAACTTTTAGAAATTTAAATATCCTAATACTCTTACTAAACTTTATTATATACTGGGTTTTAGTGCTGGAATATGCTGTACAATGTGAAATAAACTAAAATATGGCTATAATTTATACTGCATTAAATTTTTATATTTAGTACCAATGTGTTCATATATGTCTGGTAGTCCGGTGGTTAGGACTCAATGAGTCCACTTCAGGGGACATGAGTTCGATCCCTGGTCTGGGAACTAAGATCTTGCAAGCTGTGTGGCATGACCAAAAATAAAAGAAGGAAAGGACAAAAAGGAAAGAAGTTACACTTGCATAAACTGTTTTCTCTAGTCATAGTCTAAAAGAAGGAAGGAAATTTTGGAAGTATTTGGAGAATAAGGACAGTTGCAAAGGACAAGATTTTCATATGAAGTGTACTATAAGGGTGAAAGTGAAGTTGGGTAAGGGAAAAAAAGCACAAGGCAAAACGGAAACATAAAATGATAAAAAGATAGTTGGATATGAGGGAAAATAACACAAAAGAAGTCATAAGTCACAAACATTAGAGAGTTCTAGAATTTCTGTTTGCCGGAGTGCTAGCCCTTATATTATCTTTAAGTACTAGAGAGACAGCAGTATACCTGCAGTGATTAGTGTAGTTGAGGTATACAAAATAGTAAAAGAGTTTTGACTTATAAAAAAATATATTTTCAAATTCTATTGAATAAAACAAGACCTACCTTTTTCTCATTTCTAGTGAAAGTTGCTCAGTTGTGTCTGACTCTTTGCAACTCCATGGACTATACCGTCCATGGAATTCTCCAGGCCAGAATACTGGAGTGGGTAGCCTTTCCCTTCTCCAGGAGATCTTCCCAACCCAGGAATCGAACCCAGGTTTCCCACATTGCAGGTGGATTCTTTACCAGCTGAGCCACAAGGGAAGCCCTCTTACTTCTAAATTGTATATTAATATTCAGAAAGTGAAAATATGTGATATTCAAAATATTTTATAGGGTATACAAGAGCGAGATAGTCAAATTAAAATGCTCAGTGAGCAAGTTGAACAATATACAAAAGAAATGGAAAAAAATACGTTTATAATTGAAGATATGAAAAATGAGCTCCAAAGAAATAAAGGTAATTCAGTGTTTTATAAGTATGTAGTTATTTTAGATACCATTAAATTTTAAAAAGTTTTATTTTTATTATAGTGGAATTATGTTATAGCAATAGATATATTGTTGATTTTTCTCTATTCGAATTTTATCATATTTTTAAAAAATTTTACCTGATATTAACTACTTTACATGTGATACTAGTGTTTAAACTTGTAAATGGTGGCAGTATTTTCTATAGATTTTCTCTGATGAAAATTACATTAACCTCTTTTGCTAGATTGGCTGTATAAAAGTAATGAAAAATGGTGATAGTATTTATCCTCCTTTTTGTAATCAACAGAGAATGAAAGAAAATAAACTTTTGATAAGTATAACAATGTTGCAGAGATTTTTCAAAAGTAATTGACTTGTCAACATTTGAATTAATCTTATCCAACTTGATAATGTCATTTTCTCCCTACCCTGGGTCATGCAGGCTTACCTAACTCATCAAATCTTTTGAATGTAAGTCCTTACAACATCATTGATCCTGTATTTCCATAACACTACATGCTATAGTTATACTAGAGCACGTGAATGCAAACTGTTCATAATTCTGTGACATAGTAAGTCCATTTATTATGATTGCCAAGATTAAAAAATAAGACATGGGAAATAATGAGTGAGTCTGTGTGTGTGTTTTTGTGTAAGTGAAGTAATGGTGTTGGTGGTGTTGGTGAAGGTGTGGTGGTAATTTAGATAGTGAAGCAAAAGCCTCGCTGAGGAGATATTTAAACAAAGACTTGAACTGAGGGAGGGAACCATGCATATGTTCCTGAGGGCGGGCAAATAAGCTCAGGGCACTGAAGCAGGAGTGCATGGTGCATGTTTGAGGGACAGCAAAGAAGCCATTTTGCCTGGAGTAGAGTGAGCAGGTGGGCAGTCATTGGTATGCAATCAGAGAGGTAAGGCTGTATCACATGGGGCCTTCCTTACAATTCATTGCAAGGACTTTGGCTTTTCTTTTAAGTGAGAATGGATATCAAGGAAAGTTTCTGAAGAAAGGAGTGATGTAGTTTGACTTGGACTGTGTTTGCCATAGACTCGAGGAGTGGTAAGGACAGAAGCAGGGAAACCTGCTTGCAGTAAATCTATTGCAGCAACCTGGGGAAACGTGACAGTAGCCAAAAGCATGGAGGTAGCAGCGAAGTTATATATAGTCAGTTCTGGATGCATTTTGAAGGTGATGGAAATGAAATTTGCTGACAGATAAGATGTAAGAGTTAAGAAAGTTATCAAGGTTTTTGGTCTGAATGCTGGGGAGGACTGTGGAAAGAGAAGGTTTAGAGATGATCGGATACTTAGTTAAATAAGACTTGTTAAGTGAGAGATGCTTATTAGACATCTGAGTGAAAGTGTTAAGTAGGTGGTGGTGGTGGTGGTGGTGGTGGTGGTGTAGTCGCTAAGTCATGTCTGACATTGGTGACTCCATGGACTGTTGCCCTCAGTCTCCTCTATCTATGGGATTTCCCAGGCAAGAATACTAGAGTGGGTTGCCATTTCCTCCTCCAGGGGATCTTCCTGACCCAGAGATCGAACCCAGTTCTTGTGCAGGCAGTCTCCTGCGTTGCAGACAGTTTCTTTACTGACCGAGCCATCAGGGAAGCCCATTAAGTAGGTACTTGTATATAAAAGTCTCAGCTTCAGGAGGATAGTCTAGGCTAAACATACCAATTTGGGAACTGTATGCATAAAAACTGTAGTGGAAGTCATGAAGCTGGCTGAGATGATCAAGGGGGAAGATAGAGATTGTTGGTTAAGAAGAAAAATCTTAAGACCAAGCTCTGGGATGCTTCTACCTTAGAGCCTGGGGAGATGACAAGGCACAACCAAAGAGACTGAAGAGAAAAGACCAGGGAGATGGGAGGAAAACCAGCAGTGTAAGGAGCTCCGAAACTCATGAGGAATGTCATTAAGGAAGAGCATAGGCAGCTGTGTTCAGCACTGTGTTCATTGCTGCTGCTAAGTCAAGAGGAGCGCTGAAAATTGACCACTGGATTTATCAGTGGTGGTTTTTAGTTCAAGAGAAAATACAGAGATGAAATAGGGCAAATACAAAGACTTCTGAGGGCTATTTCTGCAAAGGAAAAGAGAGAAATAGAGTGGTATCTTGGGGGAAGAAGGGTAAAAAGTGTTTTTTAAATGGATGAAATAATCATGTTTCTAAGTTAATAGGAAAGATCCGTTAAAGAAGAAGCAGTTCATGAACTGATGAAGCAGGGGAATGAGAGAAGGACTTCTGGACTAATAGCCTTGAGGAGGCAATGGGATGAGACCTAGTGTTCACTAGAGTAGCAAGCTTAGGAACACAGAGCGTTACCCATAGTAGCAGGCAGAAAGCTAGAGTGTATACATGGAGTTGAATGTGGTTGGGTAGATGTCCTGACAGTAAAAACTTCTATTTTCTCAGTAAACAAGCAGAGTTCTCAGATGAAACTGAGGAAAGAGGCAGATGTATTAGAAGTTTGAGGTGAAAGAAGTAAAGAGAAGGTATGAACTGGTCATCTGAAGAATGAACAGACTCGGGAAATGTACTGTGATCATTGAGCACCATCAAGGTCCACTGGATATTCTTATTTATATGTGTGTCTGTATTATGTATGTATGAGAGTTATATTTTGCCAGTAGCTTAAATTACTTTAAAAGGATGATAGGTAATATGGGGTTTGTATATTCTGGTCAAGAGGAGGAAAGCTGACAGTTGATCTCTGCTGTCAAGTAAGGAAGAGGCCTTATTTAATGACACTATGTTGGTCTATAGTCATATGACCCCTAAAGCCTACAGAGGGGTATATACTACATAGTCTCTTTGTCTTGACTTTAACATGTATTTGTCAGTTAATGGTGTTCCCCCTTCATTGATTTGGATTAGTTTTAGCTCTCAGGAGCATCTGAAAAATGGTGGCAAAAATCATGATGGAAATTTATTTCTCACTTGTGTACTGATCTAGAATTAGGTGGTCTAGGGTACTGCTTTCATTTGCCTCATGTAAAACAGGACCTTACCCTCACATCCAGTCCCAAACAGCGAGAGAGAGCAAGAGGAGGCAAGAAGCAAAGAGCATGTACTGAAAGATAGGCAGTAATTTACTGTGGAAGGGCCATGCAGCAGAAGTCCTTACAGACTGCAAGGAGATCAAACCAGTCAGTCCTGAAGGAAATCAACCCTGAATATTCCTGGGAAGGACTGATGGCTGAGGCTGAAGCTCCAGTATTTTGGTCACCTAATCGAAGAGCCAAGTCATTGGGAAAGACCTTGATGCTGGGAAAGATTGAAGGCAAAAGGAGAAAGGGGTGGCAGAGGATGAGATGATTAGATAGCATCACCAACTCAATGGACATGAATTTGAGCAAACTCCAAGAGGTAGTAAAGGACGGAGGAGCCTGGCGTGCTGCAGTCCGTGGGGTCGCAAAGAGTCAGACACCACTTAGCAACTGCACAACAATGCAGAAGAAAGGGAGAATAGATTTTGGGGACAGCAGCCTCTTCCACATTCTCCAGAGAGCAGGGCTCACTTCTTACAAACACATGTGATCTCCCACACTAGACCAATGCCTTATATAAGTATAAACCGTATAATTCGGTAGATGTTTACTATATAAGAGTGATTATTGACAGTAAATTTTAAAATGATGGGAATGCTTATTTTGGTCTTAGCAACAATTTGGTAAGATGTACAAGTAGGAATTTTTAGCAACTAGTTACAGTTAGGTTTAATTGCAGGTGATAGAAAAAAAATTTCAGATGTAACAGTGCTTTAAACAGGATGGAAATGCACTTTTCCATAATATAATCAAAGTTGAGGCAACTTGTATAGGGTTGGTGTGCTAGTTGTACAAATACCAGATACCAAGTCCCTGTTATCTTGTTGCTGTGCCTATCTCAACATGTGGTTTCCATTTCATGTTATAAGAAGACTGTGTGAGTCTGGCTGGAGCCCTAATGTACATATTCCAGCTGGCAGGCAGAAGGAAAGAGAAAAGAAAGTTTCACTCCTCTCCTTTAAAAAACATTTCCTGAAAATGTGCACATGGTCTTTCTGTTTATACCCTTTAGTCACATGGCCACCCTTGGCTACTGAAATATAAGTGGAAATTTAGTCTTTATTTGAAGTGGCCATGTGTCCAACTAAAAGACCATAATTCTATTACAGTGGACACAATGGGCCACAATAATCATTCCTTGTAAAGCAGTGCTTTCCAATCTTTTATAATCCATACCCTTTCAGCTAAGAAGATTTTCTTAGAATCCTTTTTAGTTTTATTAATAAAACTGAATTCAGTTCAGTTCAGTCACTCAGTTGTGTCCGACTCTTTGCGACCCCATGAACTGCACCATGACAGGCCTCCCTGTCCATCAGCAACTGCCGGAGTCCACCTAAACCCACGTCCATTGAGTCGGTGATGCCATCCAACCGTCTCATCCTCTGTCATCCCCTTCTCCTCCTGTGCTCAATCTTTCCCAGTCTCGCGGTCTTTTCAGATGAGTCAGCTCTTCACATCAGGTGGCCAAAGTATTGGAGTTTCAGCTTCAACATCAGTCCTACCAATGAACACCTAGGATTGATCTCCTTTAGGACGGACTGGTTGGAACTCCTTGCAATCTAAGGGACTCTCAAGAGTCTTCTCCAACACCACAGTTCAAAAGCATCAATTCTTCGGTGCTCAGCTTTCCTTATAGTCCAACTCTCACATCCATACATGACCACTGGAAAAATCATAGCCTTGACTAGACGGACCTTTGTTGGCAAAGTAATGTCTCTGCTTTTTAATATGCTGTCTAGGTTGGCCATAACTTTCCTTCCAAAGAGTAAGTGTCTTTTAATTTCATGGCTGCCATCACCATCTGCAGTGATTTTGGAGGCCAGAACAATAGTCAGCCACTGTTTCCACTGTTTCCCCATCTATTTCCTATGACGTGATGGGACCAGATGCCATGATCTTCGTTTACTGAATGTTGAGCTTTAAGCCGACTTTTTCACTCTCCTCTTTCACTTTCATCAAGAGGCTTTTTAGTTCCTCTTCACTGTCTGCCATAAGGGTGGTGTCATCTGAATATCTGAGGTGATTGATATTTCTCCCTGCAATCTTGATTCCAGCTTGTGCTTCTTCCAGCCCAGTGTTTCTCATGATGTACTCTGCATATAAGTTAAATAAGCAGGATGACAATATACAGCCTTGACATACTGCTTTTCCTATTTGGAACCAGTCTGTTGTTCCATGTCTAGTTCTAACTGTTGCTTCCTGACCTGCATACAGGTTTCTCAAGAAGCAGGTCAAGTGGTCTTGTATTCCCATCTCTTTCAGAGTTTTCCACAGTTTATTGTGATCCACACAGTCAAAGGTTTTGGCATAGTCAATAAAGCAGAAATAGATGTTTTATGGAACTTTCTTGCTTTTTCGATAATCCATTAGATGTTGGCAATTTGATCTCTGGTTCCTCTGCCTTTTCTAAATACAGCTTGAACATCTGGAAGTTCACGGTTCACATACTGCTGAAGCCTGGCTTGGAGAATTTTGAGCATTACTTTACTAGCGTGTGAGATGAGTGCAATTGTGTTGTAGTTTATTTTATAAATATAAATTTGTAATATTAAATGGTCTTTTTTAAATGACATACCACTCTTCCTGCTTCCCATATTGGAATCAGTCATTTATAGGAGTAAGTAATCACTTCAGTTCATTGATGATTTTAATTTTTACCCTGTAGGAGCTTCAACACTTTCACAGCGGACTCATTATATGAAAATTCAGTCTAAGGTTCAAATTTTAGAAGAGAGAACTAAAGAGGCTGAGAGAACAGCTGAACTGGCTGAGGCTGATGCTAGGGAAAAGGATAAAGAGCTGGTTGAGACTTTGAAGCGATTAAAAGATTATGAATCCGTATGTATTTTTATCTTGTCAATCACGGAGCCACTTCAAGTGAGACTGTTCTGTGCCATTCGCTGTGTGCATTTAAAAACATTCCAGAAGTATCTTATGATAAAGGTTATGCTAACTGAGTTACACTGAAGTTTTCAAACTTCTGTGTAGCATTAACTTTTTGGCAGGAAAATTGTTTTCAAACCATTTGGCTAAAGGCTTTTGTCCAGATAATCAGCTTTGCTGAGGCACCTAGATTCGATTCTTTGTAATCTATGCCATTGTACCACCATGTGACACCACTGATTGTATAAAAGTTGTAATTGGGGTGGGTTTGCTACATACTGTGCCAACACAGCTTTACTTTGTACTTTTTATATTTTTAAATCTGGTTACTGCTATATCACACAACCGATAACCTACTTATTCTAATGGTGTTGCTGATTCTCCCTTACTGTTCTTTTTCCATATGTTGTTAAGTGTTTAATGTGTAATATTCTGAGTTGCTTTACCATTAGGATGCTGTACTGGGAAAGGTCAATTGTTCCATTTCCTGTTGTTATTACTCCTGGATTTGTTTTTTAAAAGTAGCATTAAAAAAACACAGTTTAAAGATATAAATCTTAGTTATTTGTGCACTTCCCCTCAACTTAATAAGAAAACAAATTTATGAACTTGAGAATTTATTCAAATAAACAATGTTATATTTAAATCACATTGGGTATTTTTCAGGGAGTTTATGGTTTAGAAGATGCTGTTATTGAAATAAAGAATTGTAAAAACCAAATTAAAATAAGAGATCGAGAGATTGAAGTATTGACAAAGGAAATCAATAAGCTTGAGTTGAAGATCAATGATTTTCTTGATGAAAATGAGGCACTTAGAGAGCGCATGGGTAAGGCATCTTTTAAGATAGGGAATTTGCTCAACCCTAATTGGCAAGTCATTTTTTGTTGTTTATTTTTATTTTTAATAATTGGATGCTCTTTTTTCCCCAAATAATTTTTCCTATAAAAATATTTAAAATTAGTAAAAGTGGAACTGTTCCAATTGAAGTGGGATTATGGATTTGATGGAATTGGGATAATAATTGGCCAGATCTGGAGCGTTGGTATATTCAGTCCAAGATCTCCTCAATAATAATTGCTTGTTTAAAAAATGAAAGTCTACTAACTTAATACCATATATTACAAGTTACCTTTATTTTCAACAAAAGTAATTTGTTAGTTTGCAAAGTGCTCTAACTTCAGATGAATGTTGGAAACATTTAGAAATACTGTTTAATCCTTTTTGACTTTATTTGATAAATACTTGAATTTTATAATTTAAGTTTTACTTAGGTTGAGTATTTAAGGTTATTACTGATTATAAGGAGTAGTAAATATAGCTTGAAAGTTTGTATGTTGATATCAGTAAATAGTTCACTAGTGAATAGTTCACTAGTTTGAATGTTATGACAGTAAATTTCTACTTGAAAATGAAAATAATGTTGTAGATAATGATTTAATTATACTTGCTACTAAGTCACTTTAGTCGTGTCCAACTCTGTGCGACCCCATAGATGGCAGCCCACCAGGCTCCCCCATCCCTGGGATTCTCCAGGCAAGAACACTGGAGTGGGTTGCCATTCCCTTCTCCAACACATGAAAGTGAAGTTGCTGAGTCGTAACTGACTCTTAGTGACCCCATAGTCTGCAGCCTACCAGGCTTCTCCATCCATGGGATTTTCCAGGCAAGAATACTAGAGTAGGGTGCCATTGCTTTCTCCTTAATTATACTTGGTAGATACCAATTAATGCTCTTCTAGGGTCAAAGTGATCACCTGTAAAAACTATTCTCCAGAGGAAAAAAAGTAAATATTTTATACATACTATTTATTTGTAAAAGATTCTAAGTAGGACCCAGAGTCATGCCAGGACCTCAAAGTAGACTTAGTCTAATCAGTTTGACCTATCAGATTATGGCCAACTTCAGTCTGGATGTTTGTAAAGATGACTGAACTATATAGATAGTAGTCACAAACATCAGACTTTCTGTATTTTAAAGGCCCCAAGTCTTGCTTCATAATTATTGAGACAATCTTGATATCTGGTTTTCAGAGCATGGTGGCATCTTAGTAATAGGAAAATAGGAAAGAGGCACACTGAGAACGTCAGTCTAGTCTTGATAATATAATTGATATTAATAATGACTACTCTGTGCTAAGCACTGCTATAAATACTTTATTTGGGTTAATTTTATTATACCCCTGACAGTAAGCCAAGAAGAAATACATACATACATACATACAATATTATCCCTACAACTAGTTAATAATTAAAAGTGGGAATTGAACCCAACTATTTTATTTCAAAGCTTCTGTTCTTAATACATGATAGTACCACTATGATAGTCCAACATGGAGAAGACAGATCGTAATATGTTTTTGTCAGGATTTCCATTAAAAATTGTGATAAAATTGTAGCTTATACAGTTCAAATACCTGAAGAATTCTTACACAAAAAGTACCCCGTTCTTCAGTGATGCTGGCTAAATAGATTATAACCAGTTGCTTGATGATAACCAGTTGTTATATGCAGTGTTTTTGTAGCTCATTTGAATATTAATATGATTTTAATCCTATTGCCTTTTATTTTAGGCCTTGAACCAACGACAATGATCGATTTAACTGAATTTAGAAATAGCAAAAGTTTAAAACAGCAGCAATACAGAGCTGAAAACCAGATTCTTTTGAAAGAGGCAAGTGCAATAGTCAACTGGTTATTTTCCTGGTTGAAGCAAAGAGAAATACTGATAGCTTATACCTTGTAGATTGAAAGTCTGGAGGAAGAACGACTTGATCTGAAGAAAAAAATTCGTCAAATGGCTCAAGAAAAAGGAAAAAGAACTGTCACTTCAGGTATACTCTGTTACTCCAAACCTTTAAAGAATTATTGGAAAATGAATTGTGTGGCTATAGAATTTTCTGTAAGTTGGAAATATTATTGTTATATTCTTGTGGTTTTGCTACAAGTTTAATAAATGAAAATAATGGCCTGATGAGAGTGTATGCGTGTCATTGAGTTCAGTCCTAGATCTGAAACAGTTGAAAAGAATAATAAGTGAACAAAATACAAACTTCAGAATCATGGACTTTAGAAAACTTTATAGTATAATCTTACTAATTTCTAGTCAATCAGAATATGTTGTGATTAGTAATTTGTTAATATGTTAATATTTTTTCCTTCCTTAAAAGCTATGCACTGAAAGCTTTATTTGTACATTATTCTTTGCTAAATGAAAGTAATGTTTTATTGAATAAAAACTGACATCTTTTTTTGTTTTGATTTATCTTACATGATATAAAGAGAACAGTTGAATTAGTTCTTTAATAGCTATTGCTTTTTTTGTAAGAAGACCACAGAGACAGAATTTTTTTTCTAACTTGGCCCAAGCTCACAAGTATCTATGAATAATACAGATTTTTTTTTTTAGCATTATGCTCTCAATAGTACATCAAACATTTCTTGAAGGGCAAAACTTTGTAATTTATTACTGTATATTAAGCAATTTAGTAATCATTCATGATTCTTTAAGTATATATCTGTTAACTATTTTGGCACTTATTAATATGTCAAAAAGAATGATAGAGAAGATAGAATTTGTATTGTTTCTCATTAATATCTTATTAAAAGTGGCATAAAGCAGGCAGTTGTAGAAGAGGCTACATGTGGATCCAGGATCTTGGAAATAATTATTTTACCTTTTGTTTGAGTTAAAACGTGATTTAGTTTTTAAGAATTAAAGTATTGGGGGCTTACCAGTGGTTAAGAGTCTGTGCTTCCACTGCAAGTGGTGCAGGTTTGATCCCTGGTCTGGAAACTAAGATCCTATGTGCTGTGAGGTATAGCCCCCCCCCCCCCCAAAAAAAAAAGGCACTAAAATATTGGAATAATAATAGAGTTATTTTTGTTTCTTATTTGTTAATTTATTTGTAGGATTAATTGCTGAGGACCTGAACCTAACTGAACACTTTTCTCAAGAGAATAGAATGGGAGAAAGAAAATCTGATTTCATGAGCCTCAAAAATATGAGTGAAGGACAGTCAAAGGTAAATAGTAAAGTATTACTATGATGAAGAGAATGAATATTATTATCAGGCTTTCATTTCTTCCCCTATTATCTCATTTTGGAAATTGCTTCTTTTTATACTTGTTAAAAAGTCTCAGATAGATCCCAAGATTAATGAAACGTTGTTTACTCTGAATACAGATTAGGAGTTCAGATAAAGTAGAGCTGCCACACAGGAGACCATCATTCAATATTCCACAGTCATGTCAGAATGAGCCAGAAGAGAATATGACCATGGGATCATTATCGAGAATGTTATCTGGAATTCACCAGAGTGTAGAAAGTGAAGTGAATCCTTTTGTCTCTTTAACTACACATTCTT
This sequence comes from Ovis canadensis, assembly GCF_042477335.2. NCBI lineage: Eukaryota > Metazoa > Chordata > Mammalia > Artiodactyla > Bovidae > Ovis > Ovis canadensis. The sequence continues at coordinate 130,123,855 of NC_091247.1, read as the reverse complement.
CATCTGTACAAGTGAAAGATGATATTTCACCTCCAGAAACTATTACAATAAGGGAGATTTTTAAAGCACCCTGTCTACAATCTTTAAGAAATCTAGAATCATTAATCAATACCTTTAGTAGAGAGAGTCATGAAGAAATAAATGAATATTTATGCTCTCTTTCTGATGAGTCTATGAAGAAAATGACAAGAAGCCATCAGGCACTTGAAAAGACTAATTTCACACAAAAAAGTGATTCATCATTACGAGCCTTATCAACAGCTTCAGATTTAATGCAGAAGTTATCACTTAGGCAAAAATCAGCAATATTTTGTCAACAAATTCATGATAATAGTGCTGGCATGGATAAATCACAAGTAGCAACATCAGAAGATGAACAGGTTCATACCCCAGTCAACTTTGCTGATACCAATTTGAAAGAAAATATAGGAAAAAGTGAAATACCCTTACAGACAGAGATCTGGAAAGGTAAACTTGAAGTTAATGTTCCGGACCCTGTGCCAATTACTGCACAATCAAAATTACCTCAGATAGATCCACTTGAAAATCTTATAGAACAGCTACGGACAGAACTAGTATTTCTTAGATCTCAGGTGAGCTATCCTCCAAATAACATTCCTAGGATTTTTTTTTAAAATTCATTTTTATGACTTTCTAACAAAATTCTATAAGTAGCAGTTGTAATAATTTTTCTGTTTGCACATTAACACTAATTTATACACATTCTATCTTTTAAAAATCTAAAAATGCAGTACGTTTGAGGTGAACTCATTAACTTGCCTAATTTGTAACTTGTTTCTTTAGAATGAAGTCATAGCACAGGATTTATTGATCAAAGAAGCACAGAATAGAAATGCAGAAATAGAGCTTGAACGTCGTAGAAGCCAGGCAGAACAGGTAGTGTAAAGGCAGATCATTAAAAGAGATGATTGTGGTGCTAAAAACAAAAACTTTCACTATCTGTTTCCCTTTTGCCATGGTGTTGCAGGGAGGGAGAAAGTGAGAGGGGTGATCATTACCTGTTTCACCTTTTAAATTTTATTTTTATGACTGTTGCTGTTTCTGTAGCTTGTTTTAGGTATTTTAAACCTAAGTTGATCAAACTTTTCTTTAAACTTCAAAACTGTAAACTATTGTAATATTAAAAAAAATTTTTTTTCTCTTTGTTTTGTTTAGAATGAATTTCTTTCAAGAGAACTAATTGAAAAGGAAAGAGATTTAGAAAGAAGTAGAACAGTAATAGCGAAATTTCAAAATAAATGTAAGTCACTGTTCTCTCTTATTTTTCTTTGCTTACTTTACCTGTACTGAAAATTATGGGTGTAAAGGACTAATACATTCTGTTCTCTAGTCTGTTTTAGCCTTAACAATGTCTATAATGTATCAATGTCAATCTTTCATTTATTTGGTTTGCCTTGCTTTATTTCTTTTTCAGAGAATGTTATTTATCTGAATTTATTATAATGATAAATGAGTCTATTTTTTCTCTTTTGTCCTCTAATGAAAGTGAAGTTAGAAATAAATGTAAAAGTTTTAATATAAAGTGAAAGCAAAGTATGCTTATGATTTATTTTTTTCATCCATGAGCTATATATGTATATGTGTATTATTTAAATAGGTTTCCAGTTTTATTTAACTATTTACCCATTGGATTTATACTTGAATTTTTTGTACATTTATTTGTATTCACATTTTATAAATGGGTTATTTTTGCTATATGTGAAATACTTGTCATCTTTATAGCATAGTATAATTGTAAATTTATACCTAGTATAAATTATAAGTTATAAATCTCATTCATTCAATAAATATGTCATTTTTAGTAAAAGAATTAGTTGAAGAAAATAAACAACTTGAAGAAGGTATGAAAGAAATATTGCAAGCTATTAAGGAAATGCAGAAAGATCCTGATATTAAAGGAGGGGAAACATCTCTAATTATTCCCAGTCTTGAAAGACTAGTTAATGTAAGTTATTTTTATATTAATAGTTTTATTTTGTTGTTTCATCTCTTTAAAAATGTTGTTCCACTTTCATTTGTCCCCGCAGCTTCTAATGAAACATTACTGTCATTTGAGTCATTCCACTGTATGAAATGTATAGTTCTCAGACTAGTTCAGAACTTTCTCTTTTTATTTTGTATTCACATTGTGACTGTAATGTGTCAAAGGGTGTGTGTGTATGTGTGTGTGTGTGTGTGTGTGTTTGTGTGTGTGTGTGCGCCTTGTTTGGGGTTTCCTGAGCTTGTTCACTTATGTTATTCACCACAATTGAGAAATTTTCTGCCATTAATTTCTTCATTTATTTTTTCTGCCCCATTGTCTCTAGGACTCCAGTGATACGTGTTAGACTTTTTGGCATTGTCCCACAAATCCCTGAGGCTCTGTTCATTATTTTTTGATAAAATTTTATCTTTTTTCTCCAAGTTGGATAATTGCTATTATCTTTAGGTTCACTGATACTTTGTCTGTCATCTCCACTTTTTGTTAAGGGTCATGCTGAGACAAAGGCAGCAAGATGAGTAAAATCATATGTAATCTCGTAGAGAGTGTGATCTGGGATTTAACTCAAGGCAGTAGATTTCTAAGACTAAGCCTTTACCCTAAGGAGATCAGAACAGTCTACATGAAGTTAATAATTTATACTAATTCAAAAGGGATAGGACGAAATAGGCAGAAGGGGGTACTCTGACAGATGGCAAAGTAGTCTAGTTAGTTATTTTGTTGATAAATAGCATCATGTTGTCTATAAGGCCGTTCGGAAAATTAGATTAAATTAGTGATTAGGGACCCTGAAAAATATCCTGTAGTAATAGAAAGTAAACTTAAGTGCATAACAATTATCTGATCTAAAGTGCTATTCTGATGATCTCTTAGACGAGATACTGTTATGTCATTGAATGGGGCATATCAATCAGAAAAAAAGAAAAATAATGACCCAGAAGAGAAGCAGATGAAGTCTATGGAAGCAGTGGTATCAGGAATGCTAAAGGCTGTCAATTAAAATAGAAAAAGTTTGAATTTTACTGGACTGTTTATTTGGTCACTAAATAGAGTTCCCCTTGTAGAGCAGAGTTTGATCTGAAACATAGTATTCGAAGTGGGTTGGTGACTTCAATATCTGACATATTATTTTTTTTTATCCAGAACTCTTGGATAAGACTTTTATCATATTTTGCTTTTATCTTATATGCTTCAACTGTATGGAAAGGAAGCAGTGAAAATTTTATCTGATTGAATGTAGTAGCTATTTCATTCCATTGCTTATATTTTACTTTAAGATGCTTCATGGTTTCAAAGTATTTACATATAAATTATCTCATTTTGACTGTATAAAAGCTTTGTGAAGCAGACAGAGCTAACATTACTTCCCCTTCTTTAGAGGTAAAGAAGCTAAGATTTAAGGAATTTTAAGTCAGTTGTCCAGCTAGCAAGAGATTGGTTTATATTTGAACCCTAGTCATCTTGTTCCTGTTTAGTTGTTTTTCTGGTCTACCAGTCTACTTGGGTTAGTTCAATATTTGTTAATTGTTAGAATGAGGTGATCAGTATGCTTGGTAATACTGATGTAGGTTAACTGGTATTTTATAAATTTGTAAGAGATAGAGTTGGTATACATTATTACACATGGGAGTAGTATAATGCTTAAATGTAAGTGTTATTTAAACATAGATTATTATACTGTGATTTTAGTGTTTTTCTTTACATTTCTTCAATATAATTTAAATATATTAGGCTATGGAATCAAAGAATGCAGAAGGAATATTTGATGCTAATCTGCATTTAAAAGCCCAAGTTGATCAACTTACTGGAAGAAATGAAGAATTAAGACAGGAGCTCAGAGAATCTCGGAAAGAGGCTATAAATTATTCTCAGCAGTTGACAAAAGCACATTTAAAGGTGAGAATTTTTTTTAAATAAGAGAAAATGCTAAACTTATGAACAAAGGTTTAATGTGAAACATTTATTTTTTTAGTGACTATTTTATGAGAAAATGCCCCTTGAATTAATTCTTTCTATATTAGAAAAGATTCTGTTTGGATTTTTAAAATAGAATTAGTGGAAAAATGAGTACCTTATAATGTAAAAATGTTTGTGTGTTAGTTGCTCAGTCATGTCTGACTCTTTGCGACCCTGTGGACTGTAGCCTGCCAGGCTCTTTCGGTTCATGGGGTTTTCCAGGCAAGAGTACTGGAATGGGTTTCCATTTCCTTCTCCAGGGGATGTTGCCTGACTCAGGGATCGAACCCCGGTCTCCTGCATTGCAGGCAGATTCTTTACCGTTTGAGCCACTAGGAAGATAAAAAAGGATACAGAGGTTTTAAATGTATTCTTAGGCATCTCTAAGCAGAAATTACATTATTATTTAATTAATACCTGGCAGAGCATTCATAATATCTACTTGTTAAAGTTACTCTTTAGGAAATGTAAGTTACTGCTTTTTAATTTGTCTTTCTTTTTGTATAAGAGATGAGACTCTCATTTCTGAATTGTTTGTTTCCAGATAGACCATCTTGAAAAAGAAACCAGTCTTTTACGACAAACAGAAGGATCAAATGTTGTGTTTAAAGGAATAGACTTACCTGATGGGATAGCACCATCTAGTGCCAATATTATTAATTCTCAGAATGAATATTTAATACATATCTTACAGGTACTGAAAACTTTATATGTGAATAGCAAAATAACATCATCAGCTGTTTCTTTGAGTTCTTAGACTATTAACAGTGAGATGTATTTTTACTGGATTTTGATGTTAGATGGAATGTTGTGAATAAAAGCAGTTCGTTCTATTCATCTGAATGAAAAGCAGGCATGCCATTCATATGAAATATATGATTGACAGATAGAATAACATGCAGCTACTATAAGGTAGTAACGTATAAGTAAAGTGAGCTCTTTTATCTATTCCTGCTTGGAAAAGCAATTCCGATGAATAAAATCTGACACAGCTTTTTTTGTAATGATTAATATTGTTCCTTTTTTGTGTGTTAACTACAAGAAAAACTTTTAAGAAAAATTGTCTTAAAATTGTCTTTTATTTCTTTCTTCCCTTTGCCCTGTAAGGTTAGTTACTCCGTTAGCAGATCAGAGAGGATACTGCTTGCGCTGTATTGGTTTGTCAGCTTTGCTCTCTATGTTATAGTCATAGAATGGCCTAATGAGCGTCGCTTTTCATTTTTCCATTTGAAGTGTGCGTGAATAACCATAAAATCTCTTAAACTTTGCAAATATAATTACAAAAATGTGTTCAGAATCAATGAAAATAAGTTTTTTCATTGTAAGCACTGCTGTTTCCCTTTCCTAAGTAATCCACTTGTGAATATACTTGAGTTATGCTTATCAAATGCTTATATTTGTAAATTACATTACTTAATCCTTGAGTCGGAGAAGGCAATGGCACCCTACTCCAGTACTCTTGCCTGGAAAATCCCATGGATGGTGGAGCCTGATAGGCTGCAGTCCATGGGGTCGCTAAGAGTCAGACGTGACTGAGCGACTTCCCTTTCACTTTTCATTTTCGTGCATTGGAGAAAGAAATGGCAACCCATTCCAGTGTTCTTGTCTGGAGAATCCCAGGGACGGGGGAGCCTGGTGGGCTGCCGTCTATGGGGTCGCACAGAGTTGACTGAAACGACTTAGCAGTAGCAGTAGCAGTAGTAATCCTTGAGTATTAGAATTGAACTGTTTATTGGATCATTACTTCATAATTCATGTTGTGTCATTATTCTTAAATTTCTGATTTTAACACTCTTCCTGAATTTATTCTTCTTTACTTCAGGAACACTGTCAATAAGTAGTGTTGTCAATAACAGTATAGCCTTGTCATGTTACTTATGATGATTCATTGTTTTTTCATCTTTGTGTATAAACACACACTTAAAAAAAAACACACATAGAAAGCGTTGTCGTAGATTATCAAACACAAATTGAAAATCTGAAAACCTGTTCAAAGTGGCAGAACAATACTTGAACTCCGAATCCTAAGGTAGCATAGCGTGCTGGAAGTAGCAAGGTCTCTGGAGTCAGCCAGACCTGACTGCAAGTGTTAGATCTGCAAATAGGTAAGGCATCTGGCACCAAGCTTGGTGTACATCTCAGAAAATGGTTACCAGGCCTAGTACTAATGAGTTTTTTAATGTTAAATGAGTTACTTGATCTTTCTGAGTCTCAAGTTTCTTCATCTTCAGAATTTAATAATTGGAGAGGACAATTTGAGTGAAGGTATGAATGGGTATGTTCACTAAAGGGTATGTGGGGCTGAGTAGCTAGAGGCAAGTTTGTAACCACTGCATCTGATCATTTATATGGGTACTATAACTATTACAAATATATGATGATACAAATAATCTTACCTGTTTCATAGCACTTCTCTTTTACACATATTATCTCATTCCATATGCCATAAGATATTCAAAATAATCATAGGAATGATCTGGGCTGCTTATGGATTTGTTGTCGATTCTCTTTTATATATTTTTCTATAATCTTGTCAAATATGAATTTATACTTTCAGATTTGAAATATATCCTGATGCTTTTCTCATTCTCATTTCCAAACCAATTTTTAGGAACTAGAATATAAAGAAAATAAGTTAAAGAATTTAGAAGATTCTCTTGAAGACTATAACAGAAAATTTGCAGTAATTCGTCATCAACAAAGCTTATTATATAAAGAATACCTAAGGTATAGGTGTTAGCAAAACTTTATAAATACAAATGTAGCATATTTCTTATTAAAGTTAAGTAACAAAAAATATTTAGATATTTTCTTTTCCTTTTTCCTCCTGCCTCTTCACCTTTGCTTTGTGTTTTAGTTCCTTGTCCATAAAATTCTGTGATAGTAATACTTTTTTTATAGAATTATTAATAATTATGTGAAATAATTATGTGAAAATGCCCAGATCTGAGTATTTTGTGAATATTATGGCACATATGAACAGTTCGTGTCAGCAGTCAGTAATTCTTTTTCATCACCAGCATCATTATTCATGTGTTTTTTTAGAGAACTAGCCTGTTTCTTCTTATCTCTGCTGTGTCATCTGTACTAATGAACTAATAGCTTTAGTAATAATTAGAATATCTGATCAAAGTTTGTTTAAACACTAAGAATGATTATGATTTAATCCAACAAGAAATCCAAAGCTAATTATAGGGTTGGTCATGTTTGGGAATCTTCTAGTGTATATCATGTTATCTCCTATGATGGTCCAGGAGTTAGGAGTTCAAGGAAGATGGAACCATGTCCATTGAAGAAGAGGGGTGTTTTCTTTTCACACAATTCTTTGTTTTGATTTATAAAATTTTTTCTAGAGGACTCCAGCAGACTTAGATCTCATTAGCCAGAATAGTAAATGAGCTGTCCAAGTCATATGTCCAGGTTTGAACCATTCAGTGCCGACACCTTAAGTGGTTTATGCCAACCAGATTGGAGGTCTGGGTAGGCAACAATATCTTATACACCTTCTTTAAGTCTAATGATTGCTCACTTTGTATGGATTCTAAATATTTCACAATTATTTAACACTCAAATTTAAGAATAGGGTCAGAATACCAAGACTTGATTTCCAAAGTAAGTTTGGAATATTGATTATTTTCTTAATTATCTTCTGTTTTTAATAAAATGTTTACAAGATCCATTATCATTATATTGTAATAGTTATAGAGTAGTAATTTGTAGTTTAAATAATTTGGTAAAATAATTTCTTTACTTTCAATTTATTAAATAATAATAACTTCCAGGATTAACCCTTTCAAGTGGGATTTTAACTTGTGTTATCATATGTTGATTAGTTATAATTTCTCTTGTTTTATGGTAACTAAATTTCCATTATCCAAAGTTATCTCTTCCTATAGATTTACTGTATTGCTTTTTTTTTAAATCTTTTTAAGTGAAAAGGAGAACTGGAAAACAGAATCTGAAACAATGAAAGAGGAAAAGAAAAGACTTGAGGATCAAATCCAACAAGATGCTATAAAAGTGAAAGAATATAATGTAAGTAAAGCACTTTTAAAGTCAATATGCAATATTATTCAGACTAAGATAGCTAGATTCAACAAGTAATATAAATGTGACTTTGTGCAGAATTTGCTGAGTGCTCTTCAGATGGATTCAGATGAAATGAAAAAAACACTTGCAGAAAATAGTAGAAAGATCACAGTCTTACAGGTGAATGAAAAGTCACTCATCAGGCAATATACAACTTTGGTAGAAATGGAGAGACAGCTTAGAAAAGAAAATGGGAAACAGAAGAATGAATTGATGTCAATGGAGGCTGAAGTTGGTGAAAAAATTGGACGTTTGCAACGTTTTAAGGTATGTACGTCTGAGTTTTTCCAACTCTGAAAGTTTTCGGACAAGAAGGATGCTGCTGCTGCTAAGTTGCTTCAGTCGTGTCCAACTCTGTGTGACCCCATTGATGGCAGCCCACCAGGCTCCCCGGTCCCTGGGATTCTCCAGGCAAGAACACTGGAGTGGGTTGCCATAGTATGATCAATAACTATCACCTGGATTGATAGGAAACAGTTTTTAACTTCTGACCATAATCGCTCCATCTGTTTTTTGTAAGAGTATTTTAATTGCAGACATTTCTCCTCTTAGTATTTTAGTATTCATCTCTTTGAAAAGAGTCTTTTTCTGTTTACATGACCACAGTAACTTTATCATCCTTATCAAAATTGACAACAGTACTTTATATGTTGTCAAATGTCCAGACCACATCTGCATTTTCTTAGCTGTCCCTGGGTCCAGTCAAGGACTCTGCATTGTCCTGGGATGTTTCATATCCTAAATCTTTTTAATATAGACTCTCCCCCTTTTCTTCTCCCCCTCTCTGAAAAATATTGAATGTTTAATTATATTCTGTCATAATTTTATTTGTTCCTCTAACCATTATATTTACTAAAAGTTATCTTTGAAGCTGTGGTTATATTCAAGGAAACATTTTTGGCAAGACTACTTTGTACTTTGTAAGTAACACTTTATATGGTATCATTCAAGAGGTGGAATGTCTGGTAGTCCCATTTTCATGATTGATAACTGTGTTAAGGGGGAGACAGCCATATATCTCTGTTTTTAAGTGCTTTAGTTAATTAACTCTTTGGTAATGTGTTGATACCATGCAAAAAATCAGTTCTTTATCAGTTCTCTAATGGGTTTACCATTCATTGGTAATTGTTGCCTGACCCAATTATTTCATCAGGAATGGCAAAAGTCATGATTTTTCTAGTTTATTATGTGCTTTTCATTTATTAGCAGATATTCTTTTATAAAATAAACAGCTTTTCATCATAAGCCGAACCTCTTTGGTTATCTTGAAGTATGGTTCCTGCTGTCAGACGTAGTTTAAAGTTTCTTTACAGTTTTTATTGTCTTTATAATATCTCTCACTAAGGATGTGTCATCAAAATAGCATATTCTATAGTGATGTGAAGTAATTCTCCTTTGTGGGTTATGTTATACATTTGCTGTGGTTAGGCTCATTTATTTTACATTTTTTCAACTTCAGGGATAACTTTTAAAAAATTAAATTTGAATACATAAAGTATTTACACAAAAGGTGTCGTCAGAGAAATCTTACTTCTGTCCTTGTACCTTTTGCTTCATTATATTCCACCCGTTCGCCTCTTTTGTTGTTGTTTAGTGGCTAAGTCATCTCCAACTCTTTTGTAACCCCATGGACTGTAGCCTGCCAGGCTCCTCTGAAATCTTGCATGGGATTTCCCAGGCAAGAATACTGGAATGAGTTACCATTTTCTACTCCAAGGAAATCTTCCCAACCCAGGGATTGAACCTGTGTTTCCTGCATTGGCACGTGGGTTCTCTACCACTGAGCCACCTGGGAAGCCCTTCACCCTCTTTGCTGCTGCTGCTAAGTTGCTTCAGATGTGTCTGACTCTGTGTGACCCCGTAGACAGCAGCCTACCAGGCTTCCCCGTCTCTGGGATTCTCCAGGCAAGAACACGGGATTGGGGTGCCATTTCCTTCTCCAGTGCATGAAAATGAAAAGTGAAAGTAAAATCGCTCAGTTGTGTCCGACTCCTAGTGACTCCATGGACTGCAGCCTACCAGGCTCCTCGGTCCATGGGATTTTTCCAGCCAAGAGTACTGGAGCGGGTTGCCATTGCCTTCTCCCTTTAGGTAACGAAAAATCTTTCTGTTTCCTTTTGCAAGTGTTAGCAAAGACACAAAAAGTGACATGCCATATGTATTATTCTACATCTTGCTTTACATCTGATCTTATAGCTTATTTAAGTATGCATATATTCATTTTACATGTCGGAATTTATATAGGAGCATGTACATCTTCCCTGGTTGCTCAGTAGTAAAGAATCCACCTGTAGTGCAAAAAACATGGGTTCAAGCCCTGGGTCGGGAAGAGCCCCTGGAGAAAGAAATGGCATCCCACCCCAATATTCTTATGGGAAATCTCATGGACAGAGGAGCCTGGTGGGCTCTAGTCCATGGAGTAGCAAAAGACTTGGACACGACTTAGTGACTAAACAACAACAATGTAAACCAAAGAATTCAAAGTAAAATTAAAATGTTATTTGAGTTCCTTGCCATCTCCTTTTAAACATAATAATGAGTGAAATTGTCATGCAAATAAACCTATCTACAATATGAAATGTTCTTATTTTTGTGTTATAGTTTGTAGAATGTTTTTCTTGGAGTATTATAACTATGGCTAGTATTTGAGATAGAAGGAAGAAAGTACTGGAATTTTCTTCCTCTTCAGCCTAAATTTTTGTTTGTTTTTGCAACACTTTGAAAGCCAAAAAGAAAAGTTGGGGGAGGGGATTTATTTTTAAAGATGGGAAACATGATCTTCCTCACCACACAGCAAAAGTGAAACAGAACCCTGGGATTTCTTTGGAAGGAATGATGGTAAAGCTGAAACTCCAGTACTTTGGCCACCTCATGCAAAGAGTTGACTCATTGGAAAAGACTCTGATGCTGGGAGGGATTGGAGGCAGGAGGAGAAGGGGACGACCGAGGATGAGATCGCTGGATGGCATCACTGACTCGATGAACGCGAGTCTGAGTGAACTCCGAGAGTTGGTGATGGACAGGGAGGCCTGGCGTCCTGCGATTCATGGGGTTCCAAAGAGTCATGACCAAGCAACTGAACTGAACTGAACTGAAGGTAGAATAGGGGATACTTATTTCTGTAGAGAAGTTTTCAAAATGAAATCTGAAGAACTATTACAAATATTTTCCCCTCATTCTTCTAATTCAGAATGAATTATAACCATAATTTTTTTTTTTTTTTTTTTTACTTTTTGGCTCTGCCAGTTGACTTGCCAGATCTTAGTTACCTGACCAGAAATTGAACCCAGGCCACCACAGTGAAAGTGCTAAGTCCTAACATTGGACCACCAGGAAACTCATAAATTCTTTATCTTTCTCATGTCATAAATTTGGTTTTCTGTTCAGACATTTCTTTTTGGTGTTAATACAATGTCTTTAAGTAGTGACTTTTATAGCTCTGTAACTAAAGAGTTGAAGATAAAGCAAGTAATTTAGACTTTGATATTATTTATTCTAGATAGCTATGATTCAAACAAGTTTTTTTTCCCTATATGTTTCTTTTCTGTGAACAAAAGATTTTCTTTACTTTTATAGCGAGTTTGTTTAATTATAAATAATCAGAAATAGCGACTTCCCTGGTAGCTCAGTGATAGAGAATCTGCCTAACAGTGCAGGAGACATGGTTTCGATCCCTAATCTGGGAAGATCCCACATACTGTGGAGCAGCTAAACCTGTGTGCCACAGCTATGGAGCCTGTGATCTGGAGCCTGGGAGCCACAACTACTGAAGCCCACACATCTTGGCGCCTGTGCTCTTCAACGAGAGAAGCCGCCATAGTGAGAAGCGCACAACTAGAGAGTAGTGCCTGCTTGACACACTAAAGAAAAGTCCTGTGCAGCAACAAAGACCCAGCACAGCCAAAATTTTTTTAAAAAAGAGAAAAGCAGAAATAGCTTAACTGTAAATATTACCTGCAGGGATGCAAATTTTGCCTTTCAGTCTTCAAAAGACAAGTTTTTTAAAATCTTATATAATTTTAAAAAGCCATCCAAAGATATATTCTAAGTGATATGCTTTCTTGCTGCTGTATATACACTTTTCTCAAATTAACTGAATTTCATTTAATTATGACAGGAGTTATAATTTAAGATTATAACTCAAAGATTTTCAATGTCCAAATATCATTTCTTATATGAAAGTAATTAATAATTATTGCAATATGTTTTATTATTATTATTTTTTTAATTTTTATTTTTACTTTATTTTACTTTACAATACTGTATTGATTTTGCCATACATTGACATGAATCCACCACGGGTGTACATGTGATCCCAAACATGAACCCCCCTCCCACCTCCCTCCCCACAACATCCCTCTGGGTCATCCCCGTGCACCAGCCCCAAGCATGCTGTATCCTGCATCGGACATAGACTGGTGATTCGATTCTTACATGATAGTATACATGTTTCAATGCCATTCTCCCAAATCATCCCACCCTCTCCCTCTCCCTCAGAGTCCAAAAGTCCGCTATACACATCTGTCTTTTTTGCTGTCTTGCATACAGAGTCATCATTGCCATCTTTCTAAATTCCATGTGTATATGTGTTAGTATACTGTATTGGTGTTTTTCTTTCTGGCTTACTTCACTCTGTATAATCGGCTCCAGTAACTGATTCAAATTTATTCTTTTTAACGGCTGAGTAATACTCCATTGTGTATATGTACCACAGCTTTCTTATCCATTCATCTGCTGATGGACATTTAGGTTGTTGCCATGTCCTGGCTATTATAAACAGTGCTGTGATGAATATTGGGGTACATGTGTCTCTTTCAATTCTGGTTTCCTTGGTGTATATGCCCAGCAGTGGGGTTGCTGGGTCATAAGGCAGTTCTATTTGCAATTTTTTAAGGAATCTCCACACTGTTTTCCATAGTGGTTGTGCTAGTTTGCATTCCCACCGACAGTGTAAGAGGGTTCCCTTTTCCCCGCACCCTCTCCAGCATTTATTGCTTGCAGATTTTTGGATCGCAGCCATTCTGACTGGTGTGAAGTGGTACCTCATTGTGGTTTTGATTTGCATTTCTCTAATAATGAGTGATGTTGAGCATCTTTTCATGTGTTTGTTAGCCATCCGTATGTCTTCTTTGGAGAAATGTCTATTTAGTTCTTTGGCCCATTTTTTGATTGGGTCATTTATTTTTCTGGAATTGAGTTGCATAAGTTGCGTATATATTTTTGAGATTAGTTGTTTGTCAGTTGTTTCATTTGCTATTATTTTCTCCCATTCAGAAAGCCACAGTCATCAAGACAGTATGGTACTGGCTCAAAGACAGAAATATAGATCAATGGAACAAAATAGAAAGCCCAGAGATAAATCCACACACATATGGACACCTTATCTTTGACAAAGGAGGCAAGAATATACAATGGACTAAAGACAATCTCTTTAACAAGTGGTGCTGGGAAAACTGGTCAACCACTTGTAAAAGAATGAAACTAGATCACTTTCTAACATCGCACATGAAAATAAACTCAAAATGGATTAAAGATCTAAATGTAAGACCAGAAACTATAAAACTCCTAGAGGAGAACATAGGCAAAACACTCTCCAACATAAATCACAGCAGGATCCTCTATGATCCACCTCCCAGAATTCTGGAAATAAAAGCAAAAATAAACAAATGGGATCTAATTAAAATTAAAAGCCTCTGCACCACAAAGGAAAATATAAGCATGCAATATGTTTTTATACAGGATACATCTAATTTTTTTAATGATTCTGAAATCTGTTTTGCTTTCAGCTGTATTATCTCAAAAGGGGCTAGTGCTTTACCAGAAAAAAAATACAACACTTCAATTCAGTGTATCTTTATTTACATAGGAAATGGCCATTTTCAAGATTGCAGCACTACAAAAAGTTGTAGATAATAGTGTCTCTCTGTCAGAACTAGAATTGGCCAATAGACAATACAATGAACTGACTGCTAAGTACAGAGACATCCTGCAAAAAGATAATATGCTTGTTCAAAGAACAAATAACTTGGAACACCTGGAGGTAAGTTGATGTGATCCTTAAACCTTGTGATATTAGCCTCTTTTTGTGTGTGAGGGGAGTGATATCTTTAGGTACAGAATAATTTCTGGACAGCTTCTTCCAGGTCATCTTCCTTAGCTTATTTGCATAATTTAGCTGAATGAGACCCCTTAAACTGGGCACTTGAAAAAAGAACGTGGAACATATGGGATAATGTAATCAGAAGAGAAAGCGTTATTAAGCATCCACCACTTTCTCTTACCCTGATCTCTGATTCCCTCATGGCCCATAGTTTCGGGGGATGAATGGAGCAGAGAGTAGATGAGACATAAATCACTCTTCCTGGACCATGGATGACCTCTGCAGATCCGTAGCCTTTCTTACTGTCTGGAAGGAGCAAAGTGGCCTGGAATATCTTGGTTTAATTTAAGGAGTCTATGAAATAACCGTGGTGGTTCAGGTGGTAAAAAGTCTGCCTGCATTGCAAGAGATCCGGGTTTGATCCCTGGATTGAGAAGATCTCCTAGAGAAGGGAATGGCTACCCACGCCCAGGATTCTTGGAGAATTCCATGGATAGAGGAGCCTGGTGGACTATAGTCCATGGGGAGGAATAGAGTTGGACAGGACTGAGTGACTAACACTTTCATGAATAGGACCCAAGACCCTTTATAATTCTCTTCTAGCCACTTGATCTTCATATGTTGTACATTAAGCAAAACAAGCTCCTGTTTTTGTTTCTCTTCTTCATCAAAAATAAGCAACTATGTCTTTTGGTTCATTTTCTTTTATGATACTCTCATTGAAGTAGAATGAGATCTAAATCTTTTGGGTTGAAAGCTCTCACTTGCTTAGGGGGACGTATTCAAGAAAATATTCTGAATAGCTTTCAGTGGCTCCTACACAATTATCTGTTTTTGTTGTTCAGTTGTTCAGTCATGTCAAACTCTTTGCGACCCCATGGACTGCAGCATGCCAGCCTTTCCTGCCCTTCACCATCTCCCAGAGATTGCTCAAACTCATGTCCCTTGAGTCAGTGATGGGTGATCTTGACCTTTGTTGTCCTCTTCTCCTCCTGCCCTCAATCTTTTATTTTTTCTCCTGCTTTCAGTCTTTTATAATGACACAATTATGTGAGTCATTATTTATTAGTATTAACTGGAAATAATCATGATCAGTTTACTTTTTATTATTATTTTTGTTGAAGAGAGATGATTATGTTAATTTTGTAGAAAATTCTGCATATTTAGGTATGATAATAATCTCACCTTTCCCCATCTTTTATGTCTGTTGTCCTCTCTTCTCTAACATTAAAAAGTTATAGATATGAAATCTCCTGCAGATAACTTATCAGAGGAATAATTTTTAACTTTTAAAGTTTATTTTCCCAGATAACATTTTTTATTTCTACTCAAACCTTAAAATTTTTTTCTATTTGTAGTATATCCCTTTCTCTTCTTTACTTCCTGTATCTCAGTTATAATTCTGAACATATGTACCTCTCTACTGGGAATGTCTTAGTTTTATTCTTTACCATTATTATTGTGGTAATGATTCAGTTCAGTTCAGTTCAGTCACTCAGTTGTCTCCAACTCTTTGCAACCCCATGGACTGCAGTATGTCAGGCTTCCCTGTATCACGAACTCCCAGACCTTACTCAAACTCATGTCCATCGAGTTGGTGATACCATCCAATCATCTCATCCTCTGTCATTCCCTTCTCCCACCTTGAGTCATTCCCAGCATCAGGGTATTTTCCAATGAGTCAGTTCTTCGCATCAGATGACCAAAGTATTGGAGTTTCAGCTTCAGCATCAGTCCTTCCAATGAATATTCAGGACCGATTTCCTTTAGGATGGACTGGTTGGATCTCCTTGCAGTCCAGGGACTCTCAAGAGTATCCTCCAACACCACAGTTCAAAACATTGATTCTTCAGCGCTCAGCTCTCTTTATAGTCCAGCTCTCACATCCATAGATGACTACTGGAGAAACCAAAGCTTTGACTAGACAGACTTGTTGACAAAGTAATGTCTCTGCTTTTTAGTATGCCATCTAGGTTGGTACAGACTTTTGTTGGCAAAGTAATGTCTCTGCTTTTTAATATGCTGTCTATGTTGGTCATAACTTTTCTTCCAAGGAGCAAGCATCTTTTAATTTCATGGCTGCAATCACCATCTACAGTGGTTTTGGAGCCCAAAAAAATAAAGTCTCACATTTCCATTGTTTCCCCATCTATTTGCCATGAAGTGATGGGACCAGATGCCATGAGCTTAGTTTTCTGAATGTTGAGTTTTAAGCCAAGTTTTTCACTCTCCTCTTTCACTTTCATCAGGAGGCTCTTTAGTTCCTCTTTATTTTCTGCCACAAGGGTGGTGTCATCTGCATGTCTGAGGTTATTGATATTTCTCCCGGCAATCTTGATTCCAGCTTGTGCTTCATCCAGTCATTTATCATGACGTGCACTGCATATAAGTTAAATAAGCAGGGTGACAATATACAGCCTTGACATATTCCTTTCCCAATATGGAACCTGTCTGTTGTTCCATGTCCATACTTCCATGTTACATCCTACTTGCTGCCACCAGAATGGTCATTCTGAACAGGACTCTGACGATGCCCTTCCCTTCCTTAAGGGAAGGTTATGAAACTGTTGAGTATCCATGTTGGCCAAAAGTGAACATGGCATAAGCTAGTACTCAGAAGTTTAGGATATATAAGACATACAAGCATATCATTTCATATACTGGATATACAAGATTTTGATGATTATTTTAAAATAATATGTTATATGTGTGTTTGTTTATACAACATATATACATGTGTATGTCTATATTTGTATTACATACAAGGAAACTTTTGTTAAAAAAAATAGATGGTGAGCTTTAGGAGAATACTATGTGAAGTTAAGACAATGTCACTCCTGTGGTATTAGTCTGAATTACAAGGTCCTTTCTCAGTGATGTTGCTATTTTATTTAGTGTGAAAATGTATCCCTGAAAGAACAAATGGAGTCTATCAGTAAAGAACTGGAGATTACCAAAGAAAAGCTTCACACTATTGAACAAGCCTGGGAACAAGAAACTAAATTAGGTAAGTATTATGACTCTGATAATATAAAATAATTAAGATCTAATAGTGAATATTTGTTTCATTTAAACTTCTCTTTCTATACCAGATAGATAAAAAGGAAGTTGTTTGATAAAAAATGAACTCTCTGCCTAACTGTTTAATTTAGCAGGCAGTTGATGAATACTGTGTTGTACTAATCTCTACCAAGATTTGGTTTTTAGTTATTAAATTGGATTTTTTTCTGAGGAAATCATATGTGCTAAAATTTGTGAGTTAACATTAGGTATATTGAGCCCTTTAAGAATTAATGCAGATGATAATTTTGAAATATCTGTATTTTAATGATAGTATAATGGGCTTTTTCACTGTGTGTGAAGTTATATTAGCAATATATCATTTGATATTTTTAAATTAAAGGATGACCTTGAGCATATTGCTCATAGTTTCACTACTGTATCAATTTTGTATTACCTTATACATGTTTATATATTTTATATACTTAAAATTATAATAAACATTGTATGCTATATTTATTTAGTAGATACAAAATATTCATTATATACTTATAAATATTCATGCCATAAAGTACTGTGTTTGAGGGATTAAATCACCCGCTTTTCTAAGTTTTGCTATTGCTTATTTATTGCTGCTGTCAACATTTTCATGTGTATCTAACAGAGATATTATTGTCTCAAAGGATATTAAATTCTGTGTGGCTTCTGCTAAGATTTTCCATATTCATTTTTCAAATGGTTTTCCTAGTTCATGAGATGTAAGTTATTTTGTCTTACTAGCATTATGCTTTATGCTTTCCAAATAAATTTGCTCCTTTGGGTAAGGTGTTTCTTTTGTTTTCTATACCTTGGAGCTCTAATGTTTTTCAAGGTTTCTTTTACTGTTAAATTGTTAACAGACATAGTTTAGAGGCTTGACATTGGGAAGTCTAAAATAAGCTACTTTTAGAAATGTGATTTTTAATTCGTACTCAGAGGTTAAAGCGTCTGCCTCCAATGCGGGAGACCTGGGTTCGATCCCTGGGTTGGGAAGATCCCCTGGAGAAGGAAATGGCAACCCACTCCAGTATTCTTGCCTGGAGAATCCCATGGACGGAGGAGCCTGGTAGGCTACAGTCCACGGGGTCACAAAGAGTCAGACATGACTGAGCGACTTCACCACCACCATCAAGAGTTTAAAAGTGAATTGACTTTCGTCTAACTCTTAAATGAAAGAAGATGCAATTTTAACTAAGATAGAGAAAAGAATATTATATACAGTTTCAGTAAGCTCTTTGTTCATCCTATCCTGTGTCTCTTTAATAAGTGCTGAATTCCTTATAGAAATTCCTTAATTTCAAATGCTTTAATCTCTCTGATACATGGCTTTATATCACTGAAGTTTTAAAAGCTTTTATTTCCTGTTGCCTTTCCTTATTTCTTTGTTTATAAGTGTCACTTTATTACTTTTTTTCATGCAGGAATTGATTGGAGTTGGCTGTTACTCTCCCTAGGACACTCCAAATACAGGAGTGTCTCTTTTCACTATCAGAGTTTAGCACAAAAGAAAATGGAAAGGGGTTTTATGTTCTTTGTATATTTATATTTACTGCAACTTTTTTTCTGTCCTTCATGGTGGTTAGTTGCCTAAATGGTTCCATAATGTTTTCCTAACACATTTAGCTTTTCAGTAATGTTACTATAAGTTATTTGATCACTGCCTGCAGCAACTATTCTAAAATCATATACTATTTTAAAGAAACATACAGGACAAAATGAAGTACTTCTTAAAACTAATGTAGACACCGAAACAACTTGCCTGGTTTCAAAAAAATTTATGTACTTTTGAGCAAACTCAGTTATAGAACTCAAGCTTGTAAAGCTAGAAAGATAGGAGAAGGGCATTATTGTAAAAGACAAAATGAATCACTGCACAGTTCCTTAAAATAATTGACTTCCCTGAACATAATGATTAATTGACACTCTAAAAAATAAAACTCTACCAAATTTTGTCTTTTTCCTGGAGCATGTCTGTTATGCGTAACAGAAATACTCATTTTCTCTTCTTAAAAAATGACTAATGACATTCCTGCATGATACCTTTACATTCTAAATTGGGGTAGTTTTTTTTCTTTTCATTTAACCACAAACTTTTGTGTCAAAAAATAAGCTATACAACTGCATATATGAGATGAGGGTGTAATAACTACTAAAATTAAATAAAATAAATAATTTGAGGATGGTCCAGTGATCAAGATTCTGCACTCCTACCACAGGGAGTCTGGGTTCGATCCCTGGTCAGGGAACTAGATCCCATATGCTACAACTAAGAGTTCTTATGCCACAACTAAAAGACCACACATTCTGCAACAAAGATTGAAGACCTGTGTGTGGCAACTGAGACTTAGTACAGCCAAACAAATAAATAAATATTTAAAGATTGTAAAATAATGGGATTCTCCAGGCAAGAATACTGGAGTGGGTTGTCATTTCCTCCACCAAGGGATCTTCCTAACCCAGGGATCAAACCCGCATCTCTTTCATCTTCTGCATTGGCAGAAAGTGTCTTTGCCACTAGCGCCAACTGGGAAGCCCATTTAGTTCAGTTCAGTCACTCAGTCATGTCTGACTCTTTGCGACCCCATGAATTGCAGCACACCAGGCCTCCCTGTCCATCAACAGCTCTGGAGTTTACTCAGACTTATGTACATGGAGTCTGTGATGCCATCCAGCCATCTCATCCTCTGTCGTCCCCTTCTCCTCCTGGCCCCAATCCCTCCCAGCATCAGAGTCTTTTCCAATGAGTCAACTCTTCGTATGAGGTGGCCAAAGTATTGGAATTTCAGCTTTAGCATCAGTCCTTCCAGTGAACACCCAGGACTGATCTCCTTTAAAAGAGTCTTCTCCAATACCACAGTTCAAAAACATTAGATATATACAAAGGCCAAATAATATTCAGGGTTAAAGAACATATTTGGTGAAATCGTTAAATCACATGGCTTCAGGTTTTACTTTTTTACTCTTTAAGACTTCAAAGTCATTGAACTTGCATTCACAGAGTCATGTTACTTCACTGTATTTCTTCTTATACCTTGCATTTCTCAGTTAACAAAATGTATTTATTTGCCCTTTTTTGACTTCCTACTTGTGACACCTCCCACACTACTTCTTTTACGTTGTTACTTCTATACAGGCATACCTTGGACATATTGCAAGTTCAGGTCTAGACCAGCACAACAAAACAAATATTGCAGTAAATGAGTCACAGAAATTTTTTGGTTTCCCAGTGCCTATAAAAGTTATGTTTACATTATGCTATAATGTATTAGGTATGCAGTCGTATTATATGTAAACAAATAATGTGCATACCTTAATTGTAAGGCTCGGAGAACCGCACTCTGAAAAGGACACTCAGGGACAGCCTCTAGTGGACTGACAAAGTTTATTATCCAATTGTGTAGTTTTATAATTTTCAGGGAATAGAACATAAGACAGACTTGCACGTAGCCATTTCAGATAAACATCAAAGCAATTTAAACATAAAACACAAAACCCACCACCCAAGGCATAGCATAGCTTTGGCGAAACTCTAAAGAGAGTCTTATCAGGAAACAACAGTCCTTGCTCTCAGAAACAGGTGGTCAGAAGGAAGCCTTTGAATGCCTCAAGGCCGGGCATATAACCCTTGTTATCCGTTCCCAGCCTCAGGCACTCAGTGAACGCTCATAACCCTTTGTTATGCTCACTCCAGTGGAGCAAATACATTTTCAGTATTTGCTCAAAGCCTTCCAGCTCCTCCACACTTAATGCTAAAATACTTTAGTGCTAAAAAATGCTAGCCATCATCTGAACCTTCAGTTTGTCATAGTAGTAGCATCAAAGATCACTGATCACGGATCACATAACCAATATACTAGTAATGGAAAAGGGTGAGATGTTGTGAGAATTACCATTGTGACACAGAAACACAAAGAGAGCAAATGGTATTGGAAAAATGGCACTAGTAGACTTACTCGGCCCAGGCCTGTCGCCACATACCTTCAATTTAAAAACAAAAAGGAAAAAATGCAGTCATCTGCCAAGCTTAGTAAAGTAAAGCACGCCTCTCATCCTATGAAGAATAATTTTTATGATCCTTTGAGTGATGAAACGTGGAAGTTCCAGAGAGATTAAATGGGGTAGGCAGCGTACAGACAAGATGTAACAGAGCTGTGACTAGTACCCAGGTCTGTCATAATTCAGAAGGCTCATGTGTTTTCCACAGAACCATATTGCTTCCTTATATGATGTCTAAAATGTTGGGGATAACATTTTGATAAGAAGAGCATGAGATTTACCAACATATTGTTGTATTTAGGAAATGAATCTAACATGGATAAGGCAAAGAAATCTGTAACCAACAGTGAGATTGTTTCTATTTCCAAAAAAATCACTATGCTGGAGATGAAGGAATTGAATGAAAGGCAGCGGGCTGAACATTCTCAAAAAATGTACGAACATGTGAAGACTTCACTACAGCAAATGGAAGAACGCAATTTTGAATTGGAAACCAAATTTGCTGAGGTTTGATATTATAATTTTTATCATGCAGTTAGAGAGTAAATAATGATTCATGGTAGCCATTGTATTATTGGAAGAGGTTTGTTTGTAACTCTGAAGTAGCATATTAATACAGTGCTTGCGTTTCATATAATGGATAAATAATGTAGCTTTATATCTGAAATGTTTAAAAAGAAACCATGTATTTCTGTGATTGAGTTCTTATTTCTTAGCAGCATTACAAAATTTAGATTTAATGTGCAAAACGATGTTATTTGCTTGATGGAATTTCCTTCCATTGTCATCCATTCATTTAACACTTATTATTCCTGAGTGCCTATAACATGCCAGATGCTGTGTGGGAACTGGAGTTATGGCACAAAATAAGAAAGACAGTAATCTCTCCTCTCAAGGACTTCATTCTAATAGAAAGTTTTAGACTTTTTTGATATGGTCAAAATTATAAAATTGGTTGGCAATAATATAGTCTGCAAATATTCAACAATTTACGATGAAGTAGCAGTCTTCCTTGAGAATTAGTAAATTTCTCAGGTCATTCATGTTCTTTTAACCAAGTTATTAAATAATATATTAAGATTTTATTAATATTAACTGTTTATTTATAGATTATATAATTGAAGTAAAATATAATAAGCATTTTAAGTAAATTAAGAGTATCATAGATTCATATCTTACTAGATTGTGAGTTGACCAATATAAATGACTTGGTGGGTTGACATATAACTAGAGTTTTCCTAATTTGTTCCTGGCTTTTTCTCTTCTTATCATCTTCAATCTATTCTTAATACTTGACACCCAAATTAGTGTATCTGAACTAAAATAAAGAGGACTGCAGGATGCTTTAAAGGTATATTAAAAGGAAAACTTCACCAAAAGCTAATGTTTCTGAATGTCTTTTGTTATTTTCCCAGCTTACCAGAATCAATTTGGAAGCACAGAAAGTGGAACAGATGTTAAGAGATGAATTAGCTGATAGTGTGAGCAAGACTGTAAGTGATGCTGACAGGCAACACATTCTAGAATTAGAGAAGAGTGAAATGGAACTAAAAGTTGAAGTATCAAAGTAAGTGCATGTGCGTTTGGTTAGCTGTGTCCATGTTAGTCACTTGGTTAGCTGTCTTCACTGTACTTTGTGTTATGAAACCTCATTACAGTGATCAAGGGTAATATCCTTAGTGGCAGTTGATGCTGGTTTCTTTTTATATAGAACTCTGTTAAGTAATATTGACTTCCCTGGTGGCTCAGATGGTAAAGCGTCTGCCTACAATATGGGAGACCCGGGTTCAATCCCTGGGTCGGGAAGATCTGGAGAAGGAAATGGCAACACACTCCAGTATTCTTGCCTGGAAAATCCCATGGATGGTGGAACCTGGTAGGCTACAGTCCATGGGGTCGCAAAGAGTCAGACATGACCAAACAACTTCACTTTCACTAAGTAATATTAACAAGATTGATATTTTACTGGCATAAATAAGAATATTGGAGAGGAAATAACTTCTCAAGATTTACATTTGTCAGAGTCCAATATTACAGAAAACACAGAACTTGGCATCAGGACCCTATGAGATCTATTTTTTTTCACATACTAGTATTTTTTTGGAAGGAAGGGTTGTGGCATTTATTTAAGCTTAACTTACTAAGAGAGTAATAGTGTATCTACTTATAATAGGGTTGCTGTAAAAATATAAAGAACAATTCAGATTTTGATTCAGTTTGCATATCTTGGGTATCTACTGTGTACTGTGTGTGGGCCCATTCGCTAAGTCATGTCTGACTCTGTGACCCCATGAGCTGTAGCCTACAGGCTCCTCTGTCCATGGAATTCTCCAGTCAAGAATACCGGAGTGGGTTGCCATTTCCTTCTCCAGGGAATCTTCCCAACCCAGGGCTCTAACCTGCATCTCCTACACTGGTAGGTGGACGAGCATCTGGGAAGCTGCACACTGTGTACTGTGCTTTGTGTTAAATATTTATTGAATCATCCCAATCCACTTAATAATCCAAATAATATTTGTTGTTTTCATTTTACATAAAGAAACAGTTTATTCTCTTAGAATTCAAAATATATGTAGGAGGAAGTACTATACACCAGGTAGATGCTTGTGTTCATTTGTTTGTGATCATGTCTTAACTGCTTTAGAGTAGTATGAGGATCCTTGAGTTGATTCATCAAGCTCAAATAATTAGTAAAAAGAGTTACAGCTTACCCATAAAGTTATAGCCATTGTTTTGGAACCTCGTTTTGGTAATATCACTCATTTCCAGCCCTTTCACTATGAAGGACTCCTTTATT
Source organism: Ovis canadensis (assembly GCF_042477335.2). Taxonomy (NCBI): domain Eukaryota; kingdom Metazoa; phylum Chordata; class Mammalia; order Artiodactyla; family Bovidae; genus Ovis; species Ovis canadensis. Next base: position 130,099,876 of record NC_091247.1, on the reverse strand, counting down.
CTTCTTATGTCATGGACCTCACCTTTTTTAGTAAACTAAGTTATAATTAATCATTTTGTTATATTTTAATTGATTAACACTCATATAACTGGCAATGAGAATTTCTAATCAATATGAGGAAAACAGACTTATCAGTTACACTGAACTAAAATTACTCCAGTCCAAAGTAAAATGCATTTTACTTTACCTATTTAATCTTATCACAGTAGTCATATAGGACATTTAATAATTATCATCAAGCTCCCCTCCATTTTTGGTAATTGTAATCAATGTATAATCTTTTTTACATTTCTGCTAACTTATAAATTAAAATAAAGCCAATCAAAACATTCATTGATTGACCTTGAAAATTTAAATTTCTGTAATCTTAACTGTAGAGTTTGTCAAGTAAGCCTACCTAATACCTTATTCCAGCTATACCAAACCATGGTAACAAGTGTCTCATGAAAAAATTTGTGAGAGGAGTTTGTTGGCCATTTATGTTTAGAAAATGTATATGTACAGATTGAGATCCTCTTTTACTTTAGAACTTCTCAGAGCATTTGATATGATACTGTGTATATGAATTTTCAAGGGAGAAGAATGTTGGGAATGGAGCGGTTAAAACCTGTTAACCTCTCATGAATTATGTTTCATGAAATACTTCAGGAAACTTTAGTATTTCGTAAAAAGAAGAGATGCTGCAAGCTAACAGCTTTTCCACAAGGGTCTAGAAATTGGAAAATCTAGTATTTACTTAGAGTATGTACCTAATCATGTCTGAAGTATCTTATTACTTCCTAGACTAAAAGAGATTTCTGATATTGCCAAAAGGCAAGTTGAAATTTTGAACGCACAGCAGCAGTCCAGGGAGAGGGAAGCAGAGTCCATCAGAACACAGCTGTTAGACTACCAGGTATGTGCGGTATTAACTCTCATGCATAGAGGCTTTTCTTTTCCAAAATTTACATTAGATATTTGGGATCGTTTTTGTAGTCTTAATCAGGATATATCAAATAGAGGCTCCTGTTTTCATTAATTGTAACTTGATTAGAAAAACTTTAATTTGAAATGCCATTGATAACACAGGAAAGCATTTAAATGCTTACAGATGCATTGTGCCAACCGCTGATCACAGTTCAGACAATGGGGAGAAACTTTTTCATAATGGTATTGTTTCTTGTATTTATGTATAGGTTTCCACATATTCTCACATTATAGTTTTTTTAGGATTAAAAAACTACCCGTTGTCTACATTAGTATTATTATCAGTATTGTTATTTACATATGGAAGTTTAAAAAAAAATTAGTAATATTCCAACTGGTATGTAGTTAGGTGCCAGATTTAGATTTTAAATAAGTTTCATTCTAGTTCTTTTTCTTCTGCAGACTTTTGCAATTTATGTTAAAGCAAGGTTAGATTTTTGTAGGATCTCATGTAGCATATGTTTTAAATTAGTAAATTCTGATTTTTAAGTCCATAATAAGTTTCACTGGGAAAACTTGAAACTTACTACAAATATTTATTTTTTATATTAGGCACAGTCTGATGAAAAGGCACTAATTGCCAAGCTGCACCAACACATAGTCTCTCTTCAAGCTAGTGAGGCTACTGCTCTTGGTAAGTTGGAGTCAGTTACATCTAAACTGCAGAAGATGGAGGCCCATAATTTGCGCTTAGAGCAGAAACTTGATGAAAAAGAACAAGCTCTCTTTTATGCCCGTTTGGAGGGTAGAAACAGAGCAAAACATCTGCGCCAAACAATTCAGTCTCTACGACGACAGTTCAGTGGAGCTTTACCTTTGGCACAACAGGAAAAGTTCTCTAAAACAATGATTCAGTTACAAAATGACAAACTTAGGATAATGGAAGAAATGAAAAATTCTCAACAAGAACATAGAAGTCTGAAGAACAAAACACTGGAGATGGAATTAAAGTTAAAGGGACTGGAAGATTTAATAAGCACTTTAAAGGATGCCAGGGGAGCCCAAAAGGTAAAACACTGATTTTAAGTTCAGTATTTTCAGAAGAGTTACATAATAATTTTGAGTTAATATGTGCCTATGTGGAAAATGCTTAATATATGAGCAAAATTCCAGATATAATTTATTAATTTAGATTTTATAAATTAGGAGTTTGAGCTATTGGAATATCTGTTTATAAATAAAATGAGACTCCTCTAAGCCATAGTTTCAGTAGAAATGCTTAGATTGTAGTATCAAAGAATTTTAAACACTCTAGGAAAGTATATATTAATTAAATACTAACTGTAATTATTCTTAAACATTATAGTGATTAAACAAGTAGTAGGCCTACATTTATTTTTTAATGTAATTTTGTTTTTACTCTTATTTGGAAGGAATTAATGAAAAATAATTATTTTGAAATTAAATTTTATTCTCTAGGCTAGAAACATTTGGGATTTTTATTTATGAAAGTAAAACCAATGTTGCAATTACACACAAACACTAAGGACCCAACAAATACATGAAAGTAAATGAATAAATAAATGTGATTGTTAGTGATATCCATTTCAGCATCTTTTGAAAAATGCTTTATGTTAGGAGTCTACATATTAAAAAAGTCTATAGAAATTCTAAATAAACTTCTTTTTGGTACAACCAAGAATAATTTTATATCTTATTTTATTTTAGAATGTCCATTAATTTGAATTGAAATCATTAAAATCAGTAGAGAAATTCATTATTTATTAATATAGTATTAACATTGGTATATGTAATTTGTAAATATTTAGGTAATCAGTTGGCACACAAAAATAGAAGAACTCCGTCTTCAAGAGCTTAAACTCAATCGAGAATTAGTCAAAGATAAAGAAGAAATAAAATATTTGAATAATATAATTTCTGAATATGAGAACACAATCCGTAGCCTGGAGGAAGAAATTGTGCAGCAGAATAAGGTTTCATTTTATATTTATTTTGGTGTTTTGTTGCTAAGATTTTTAATATAACAACATTGCATTGATGACTGCCTTATTTTCCTAATCAAGTATAGCTTCTATTATTATTCTTATAAAATATTGTTTCTTATTTTTTAAACTATTCTAAAAATACATTATTCATTTATTTAGTTGCATTAGTTGTCTTGAAAGGAAGAATTCATAAACAAGTTTATTTGTTAAGTTAATTTTTGTTTCACTATTGGTTATTTGAATTCACCTTTACAAGTTTCTACTGCTGTCACTGAAGGAATAAGGCAGCTTGGTATAGAATAAAGAACAGAAGCTTTGGAGACAGATGCAGTTCACTAAGCAGATGCTTACTTGCCTTAGAAATTTTGTTGTTCCTTCTGCTTAAATTGTTCTTACCTAAGATACCAGTATTACTTCTGCTTTCACTGCCTTCTGATCTTACCTCTAATGTATTACCTTATCAATGAGACCTTCACTAGTTACCCAACATACAACAGTAAATTTTATCATCAAGATTCCTTAAATACGGATTACCTAGTTTCATTTTACTCCATAGCACTCATCGCCCTCGGACATATGACATACTTATTTGTTTACTATCTCCCCCTCAGTAGTATATAACTCCTGTGGTGAAGGGGACTTGGTTTTGTTTATTGCTGTGTTCTCATTGTCTCAAATAGTACTTGCCACATAGACTGTGTCATTAAACATGCTTTGGGTGAATGAATGGATGGATGGATAAATGGATGGGTACATGGATGGGTTGAAATCCTGACTCCACACCTGCCTGTCCTTGTGATCTTAGGCAAAAATTACTTAATCTCTGAATTTTCTTCCTTTTTCCTTAAAATGAAAATAATAACAGTGACCTCAAATGGTTGTTGTGAGGATTAAAGAAGAAAAATGTATGTAAAAGTTCTTCTCATAGGCCTGGTGAGTGTCTCTGTGTGTGCATGACCCAACTATCCTTCTTTAGTTTCATGAAGAAAGACAGATGGCCTGGGATCAGAGAGAAGTTGAGCTGGAACGTCAACTAGATGTTTTTGACCGTCAGCAAAATGAAATACTAAGTGAAGCGCAAAAGGTATAAATGATTAATCTATTAATCTATTATCTATTAATCTATTAATCTATTAATCTATTAATCTATTAATGCTACTTTATAGCAGGACCTATAATGTTAACCAATAGAAATGTTTTCTAAGGTTGGATGGAATTTTATTTTTATTTTTCTGTTTTTTTTTTTAATTGGAGGATAATTGCTTTACAGTGTTGCATTAGTCTCTGGTACACAACAGTGTGAGTCAGCTATCTGTATACATACATCCCCTCCCTCCTAAGCCTCCCTCCCAGTCGCCACATCCTACCCCTCTAGGTTGTCACAGAGTACTGAGGTCAGCTCCCTGTGCCATACAGTAGTTTACCAGTATCTATCTATTTTACATGCGGTAGTATTTATACTCTTTCAATTCGTTCCACCCTCTCCTTCCCCTGCTGTGTCCACAGGTTCGTTCTCTACATCTGTGTCTCTATTCCTGACCTGCAGATAGGTTCATCAGTACCATTTTTCTAGCTTCCATGTATATATGTTAATATACGATATGTGTTTTTCTCTTTCTGGCTTACTTCACTGTATGACAGACTGTAGGGGTCATCCACATGACTACAAATGACCCAATTTTCTTCTTTTTTATGGCTGAGTTGGAATTTTAATTGATGATATCTTTTTATGTGTCAACTATAAGTGAAATTTAACCATGTCTTGTCATATAGTTGTAAAAATTAATATTGTTATTTCCAATGTTGCAACTGCTCTTCTTTAAAAAAAAAATCTATTTCTCAATAGTTTGAAGAGGCTACAGGATCAATGCCAGACCCTAGTTTGCCCATTCCAAATCAACTTGAGATTGCTCTAAGAAAAATTAAGGAAAATATCAGAATAATCCTAGAAACCCAAGCAACTTGCAGATCACTGGAAGAGGTAATTAGAAGAATTTGCATATTGTTGTTGTTCAGTTGGCAAGTCTGACCCCGTCTGACTCTTTGTGACCTCATGGACTGTAGCATGCCAGGCTTCCTGGCCCCTCACCATCTCCTAGAGTTTGCTCAAGTTCATGTCCATTTCATTGGTGATGTCATCCAACCATCTTATCCTCTGTTGCCCTCTTCTCCTTGCATTTTGATAAGTATATTATTGGGTATACTTCTGGAATTTTATAAGTAATATTTTTAAATGAGGATGAAGCATAAAATGATGAATCTGTTGCTTATTCTACTCTACTTTTCTTTAGTCTTTGTTTTGCCAATAAAGAACAGTAGGTATGGCTAATTTGAAATCACTCTTCTTTTAGTCATTACTTATCACTTTTGGGCACACTCATCAGTTGCTAGCATGAAAGGAAACCAAAAGAGCATTTGACTGTAGCTTTATGAGCAATGTGTTTCCCTCCCTTCAATGATCCAAGAATTGTTTTCATCCTTGTTTATTTTTATATTTTATTTTGAAGCATATGTTCTAAACTCTGGATCAATTTTTAGTTTACTTCTTTTCGTGGGTGGTTAAAGGGCTTGAAGGTAAATTAGGAGTTGTTTCTTAGTTTAATCTAGGTCTTAAATTTGGTTAATAGATGGTCAGTTCTCTCTTTATTAAATTATACAGAAAATAGTATAAACTGAATATATTTAGATGTCAACTAAAATGAAAATCATATTACTATAAATACATTTAAAATAATTTTTTAAATTGTGCATTTTTAAATCAACCAAAGAAACTTAAATTGTCTTCTATATTGTAAATTTGTCATTTATGTGAATTGCCACTGAGCTATTTGATTTTTGAGTATTTGCTTAATTCCGTTGAGGAATATATACTATTTTTTGTTTTGTTTTGAGAAGCTGCACATTTTATAATGGAGATCCATCGACTCAGACCACTAAAATTCCAGCTTTTATACTTTGTTGACTTCTATGGGTTACTCTTCTGATGCTCTAATGAGTCAATGAATCAAAATAAAAGAAATGATTCAGTACATTTTCTTTATAGATCTATCACCACCCACATTTCTATTTCTAAAACTATAAGATCTAAATAAAGTATTGTAACTAAATTTCATTTTCATCATTAACAATGAAGTTTCTAACATATATAATAATCTTATAAATAAAATATGCATGTAGATAACTGCTATCACATAGAAATACAGTTTAACCTTATTAAGACTCTTGAGAGTCCCTTGGACTGCAAGGAGTCCATCCAGTCCATCCTAAAGGAGATCAGTCCTGGTGTTCTTTGGAAGAACTGATGTTGAAGCTGAAACTCCAACACTTTGGCCACCTGATGCGAACAGCTGACTCATTTGATGCTGGGAAAGATTGAAGGCAGGAGAAGGGGATGACAGAGGATAAGATAGTTGGATGGCATCACCGACTCAATGGACATGAGTTTGAGTAAATTCTGAGAGTTGGACAGGGAGATCTGGTGTGCTGCAGTCCATTGGGTCGCAGAGTCGGACATGACTGAGTGACTGAACTGAACTGAAAGTAGCATTTGACTATTAGTGCGCTTCTCTTGTAGCTCAGTTGGTAAAGAATCTACCTGCAGTGCAGGAGACCCGGGTTCGATTCCAGCATTGGGAAGATCCCCTGGAGAAGGAGATGGCAACCCACTCCAGTATTCCTGCCTGGAAAATCTCATGGACAGAGGAGCCCGGCAGGCTACAGTCCATGGGGTAGCAAAAATTGGACGCGAGTTAGTGACTAAACCACCACCACCAGTCTGACTAAAATTCAGATGAAGCATTTAAAAGAAAAAAAAGTATTTTTTTTAATGATTTATCATTACAGAAACTAAGAGAAAAAGAATCTGCTTTACGGTTAGCAGAGGAGAATATTCTGTCAAGAGACAAAGTGATCAATGAACTGAGGCTTCGATTGCCTGCCACTGCAGAAGAAGAAAAGCTTATAGCTGAGTTCAGCAGAAAAGAGGTGGAACCAAAATCTCATCACACGTTGAAACTTGCTCACCAGACCATTGCAAATATGCAAGCAAGGTTAAATCAAAAGGAAGAAGTGTTGAAGAAGTATCAACATCTGCTAGAAAAAGCCAGAGAGGTATTTGGTTATGTTATGCTGTCTTATTTATTATGGTGTTTTTTAGACAAATGCCAAATACTATTCTGCCCTTAAGTGGTGTTTCATTTCTTGTTTTCAAATGATTCAATTCAGGTATTGTTACTTTCACATGATTGGATTACAGATCTGTCAGTAAAACTGGCAGTTTGTGTTATTGACTGAGTAAACCAGTAATGGCGTTCATGGTGAAACTGATTTCAAGTTAATAGGTAAAGATTGAGGCAGTAAGTTAGAATGAAATCCATCACACTGGTATCAGTGAAAATCAAATTTGCCAGAACTTTAAGGGGTAAAAAAAATCTAAAATTTAAAAATTGCTAGAAACAAGTTAAAAGATAATAAATCCATAGTATTCTAATATTAAGAATAAGTTATACTCTAAGGCTAGGCTTGTCAGTTTGAACATGTGCTAGGGAAATGTATGCACATGTTGTTCCTTCCCTCTCATAAGGATTTTAGTATATTAAAGATAAAATATTTAAGACTTTTAGAATGTAAATTTATACGAGTCACAATGTAAGCTATAGTTTTCATTTGTTATAAAACAGGAACAAAGAGAAATTGTTAAGAAACATGAAGAAGAACTTCATATTCTTCATCGTAAATTAGAACTGCAGGCTGATAATTCACTCAGTAAATTCAAAGAAACAGCTTGGGTAAGATTACAGTTTGGGTAAGAGTCTAGGAACTTTGTTCTATTCTTTATTGATTTTTCAGACCATACAGTTGAAAATTTAGCTCTGTTTTCGGGGAGAGGGGATTGGAAGCCATCCTACTTTTTTTTTTTTTTTGCCAGAATAATCTGAAAACACAGCCCTGATCATTTTTTTCCCTACGCCTAGATTTTTTTATAGCTTACTGCTGCCTAGAAAATCATGTTTATATTTCTTCCTCTGACCTCTGTCTGTCTTTTAAAATCTATACATTATTAATTTACCTGTATCTAACTGCTTTCTATCTTCTGATAATTCTTGCCTCTTGGTCATTGTATTCTGTATGTGCAAAATGACCTTTCTTCTCCTAACATGCAAACCTTACCTTCCTCAAACTTTAACTCATTAATTCAATCAATATTTATTTATTGATCCTTCCCTACATGTAGGTACTTTGCCAGATGCTGGGAATACAAAGAATAAGATCCCTATTTCCTGTCTTCTCTAAGCCTTCATTGCCTTCATTACATTTTAGATTTGAAATTGTTTTGATCATTTAAGGAACCAAGTTAAAATTATGAGATAAGTATGGCATTGCATTGTACCTGCTCATGGCTAATATAATGATATTTCATAGGATTTAATAAAACAGTCTCCTACTCCAGTTCCTACCAACAAGCATTTTATTCGTTTGGCTGAAATGGAACAGACAGTAGCAGAACAAGATGACTCTCTCTCCTCACTTGTGATCAAACTAAAACAAGTATCTCAAGATTTAGAGAGACAAAAAGAAATCACTGAATTAAAAATCAAAGAATTTGAAAATATGAAATTACGGTAAGTCTTAGAAATATATTGTAAATATAGGAAAATGGGAATAATGATATAATAAATATAAATGTAAGCATTTGTTATATCATGCACTGGTCTAAAAATATTGCCTATATTGTCTCATTTTATCCTCAGTACTACTGATGATATGGGATAGTCATTCCATTTTGCAGATAGGAAGCTAAGCTACAGAACGTGTTAGTAACATGCCTAGGAGAAGATGAGAAAGCCATGATTTGAATCTAGTCAGTCTGACTCAAAAGATTCTTGTGTAGAATCTCATCTTTAACCTTTGAAATTTTCCTTTTTATTATCTGTAAAGGAAAATGACAATCCTTACTCTGGCTCTTTCAAGGTGGTTATATGAAGGCCAAATGATGCTATATATGGAAGTAGTTTGAAAATTGTAAAGTAACATAAATACAAAACTTTTATTTATATACCTGTAATAGTTTGTGGCCCCACTCCAGTATTCTTGCCTAGAGAATCCCGTGGACAGAGGAGCCTGGTGGGCTGCTCTCCATAGAGTCGGACAGAGTCAGACACGACTGAAGCGACTTAGCAGCAGCAGCAGCAGCAGCAACAACAGTTTTTGGCATACATTTAAGGCTCAAATATTTGTTGAATGAAATATTAATCTTTTTTATTAACCACATCAACAGTGGAGGGCTCAAAGCATTCTCTATATTAGAAATTCTAAACATTGTTCAATCATTTATCAGAGTATAAATTTTGAAACTAAAATAGGTACAGGAGTTCCCTGGTGATCCAGTGGTAAAGAGTCCAGCTGCCAGTGCAGGGGACCAGGATTCAGTTCCTGGTCCGGGAATACTGCACATGCAGCAAGGCAGCAGCGCCCATGCTCCCCACCTGCTGAGCCTGTGCACTGGAGGCTGCAAGCCTCAACTGTTGAGCCCAAGTGCTGCAACTACTGAACCTTGCGTGCTCTTGAGCCTATGTTCCACCACAAGAAAAACCACCTCAATGAGATGCCCACACACAGCAACTAGCGAGTAGCCCCCGGCACTCACCGAAAGCCCGCATGTAGCAGCAAGGATGCAGAACAGCCATAAATCAATCATTAAATAAAACAGGCTTATATTTAGGTATTTTGTAATCACTGTAGAACTATCTCTGGTGCTCAGTTTCTTATCTCAAAAAAAAAAATGAGAAAGTAAACTACTTGACTTATAATTCTATTCCATCTCTGAGGTCCTTATTGGAACCTTTGATTCTTTATTCATTTATCCAAGATGCTTCTGACAAAGCTAACACTATTTTTGCTTTATTAAGAAGCTGCCACTTTAAATGAATTATTCTCTAAGAGAAAAGAGAATTAAAGTAGCATGTGGTATATTTTCAATCTGTATTTCCTCTTTCTGTTAAACTTTATACATGAGATGCTATTTTTGATATATTAAGTTTCTGTCATATTTTAGAGCATAACATTTCTCTCATTTCTGAATCTGATTCTTGGATGTTGAAAATAATTAACTTTTGATATCTCCTTGTATATTTACTATTTCGCCACCTGAACCACTTGAAGTTGTTGTTTTGTACTTCTGTCATTTTAGCCTAAAGTTAATACTTTTATTCTCTGTGTGCACAATGGTATGCATATTTTAATGCGTCTTAGGAAATTATAGTTCTGTGTGATTTCTTTAGTGAAACCTTATATTTTTACAGTTGGATGATTATTTAAAGTGCCTAAGATTTGCTAGAAGAAACAAGTCTCAGGTTATTTAATACTGTACCTGCTGATAGTTTAACATACCTTTCTGTCACTGAACAAAGTTTAATCATTTGAATCTCGATATTGATGGCCTTATTAATGTAGTACCTATGTAAATAGTGAACTGGATGTAATGATGTAATTCCATTTATAAGACTAATATTGAATGAGCAGTAGGATTAATTGAATTTACTAAGTCTTTGTGCATGCATGCATGCATTTAGTCACTTCAGTTGTAAAAAGTCTTTAGTTTCTACTATAATATCTATTTCCATATACAGCTACAGAGTTATAGATACAGTACTGGTGACTTTAAAACCATATACAAATTAAGAGTACACATGGATGGTTTCTGTGAAAGTTTATATTTTGTCTTTGTAAATGTCACTATAGGGCAGTGATTTTCAAGCAGAAGTGATTTTGCTCTCCTCTCCCCTCAGGGACATTTGATGTAGACATTTTTGATGAATGACTAGGAGGTACTACTGGCATCTTGTGGGTAGAAGCAAGGAATACCGCTAAATGTTTTAAAATGCATAGACAGTAACCCCCACCCCCAATGAAGAATTATCCAGCAAAAATGTCAATAGTGCCATGGTTGCTGCTGCTGCTGCTAAGTCACTTCAGTCATGGCCATGATGGAGAAACCCTTATATAAAGGAAGCAGTTGCGTCTTGCAGGAACCATAATATTTAAAGTGTTATTTTGTTCATTCTCTATATATTCCATCTAGAGCCATAAATTACTGATGCAGTTGTTGGAAAAACATAGTAGGCAGAAACTGGAAGAAAGTCTATTTTATGTTAAGTTAAATAGTAGTTAAGTAGAGTAAAGAATTGTTGCTCTTTCAGGATTTGGATCGAGATTTAGATTTTTAAGGATACTGAGGACCAAACATTTGTTCTTTGTAAAATTTGTATCAATCAAACTGTTAAGTGCAGCAACTGCTACTGCTACTGCTAAGTCACTTTAGTCGTGTCCGACTCTCTGCGACCCCATAGACGGCAGCCCACCTGGCTCCGCCGTCCCTGGGATTCTCCAGGCAAGAACACTGGAGTGGGTTGCCATTGCCTTCTCCAGTGCATGGAAGTGAAAAGTGAAAGTGAAGTCGCTCAGTTGTGTCCGACTCTTAGCAACCCCATGGACTGCAGCCCACCAGGCTCCTCCATCCATGGGATTTTCCAGGCAAGAGTACTGGAGTGGGGTGCCATTGCCTTCTCCGAATTGCTGCAACCACTCTACTAAATACATATGTTTGCTGTATATTAGGCTCCAAGAAAATCATGCAGATGAAGTGAAAAAAATTAAAGCAGAAGTAGAGAATTTGAGGTGTCTTCTGGTGCAATCACAAAAGGAGTCACAAAGTTTAAAATCTGAACTTCAGACTCAAAAAGAAGCAAATTCAAGAGCTCCAACAACTACAATGAGAAATCTAGTAGAAAGGCTAAAGAGCCAATTAGCCTTGAAAGAGAAACAACAAAAAGTAAGTAACAATAGAAAGTTAAAATGTGGTAGAATGCTGTTAGTGAAGATTTGTAAAAGATGATAGCATGCATCTCTCTGTTGTAATAAAAAGTATAAGCGTTATCTTAAGCCGTTAACAAGGTTGGGTCTTTCAATATAACTCTTTTAGAAAGCCCTATAAATTGGTGGTGTTTTTAAGTTCAAATATAGTCCAACTTGGGCTTTCCTAGTGGCTTAGACAGTAAAGAATATGTCTCCAATGTGGGACACCTGGGTTCGATCACTGGATTGGGACGATCCCTGAAGAAGGAAATGGCTACTCACTCCATGGAGAATTCCATGGACAGAGGAGCCTGGTGGGCTGCAGTCCATAGGGTCATAAAGAGTCAGACACGACTGAGCGACTAACACATCTATGCATTGTCTAACTTATCTTTCTATGTTATCAGTCTGATTTGTGGGTTCAGTTCGGTTCAGTCGCTCAGTCGTGTCCGACTGTTTGCGACCCCATGAATCGCAGCACGCCAGGCCTCCCTGTCCATCACCAACTCCAGGAGTTCACTCAGATTCACGTCCATTGAGTCAGTGATGTCATCCAGCCATCTCAATAAAGAAAAATCTTCTTGAAAATATTTTCTCTCCTTTTCTGTTAAGATGCTCTGTTACTGAGGCCATTTTAAACAATTTAAATAATTGAAAAATTTTAAACAATTCTGGGGATTAAGAGGGAGATAGGATAAGAGGAGGAAAATTAAAGAAGGAGATCTCAGAGACAGTGCTGTGAAAAGGGGTTGGTCAGTGGATTAACAGGTTGATTAGTTTGTTTTCCACTTATCTCAGATTTTGTATATAATTAACTGTTTTAGAAGGTGCTACTGTTTTTCTGTGTTAGCTCATGAAATTTATTGGCAAATTTTAAGTCTTTTCTAATCTTGTAACTTTGTCTTCTTAAATTCAATTAATTTCACATGGAAGCATGTATTAAGTGAGTAATTTAAATAAATATTTCAGCTTAGAATTTTGAGAACAGAACATGCCTGGGTTGGGTAATGCAGATTGTTTGATTTAATGCTAGATTTTAACAATTATCATTATTAAGATTTTGGATACACTCAATTTGGGAAGAACTGAGTTCACTTACTAATGGAAATCAGTTTGAAACAGCTGGATTGTTCATGAACACTGATTAAACACATGGTATTATAAGAGAATAGTTTAAAGTAATGAATCTTATGTGTATTTTATATTACACGTTTCTCATATAAAGTGTCACTGTTTAAAAATTATGTATGTTTTGGAATTTTTAGGCACTTAGTCGGGCACTTTTGGAACTTCGGGCGGAAATGACAGCAGCAGCTGAAGAACGTATTATTTCCGTGACTTCTCAGAAAGAGGCAAATCTCAATGTTCAACAAATTGTGGATCGACATACTAAAGAGCTAAAGGTGAACATGAGCGTGTGCATTCATGTAACAGAATTCCCACTAATTCCTGTTGGAAGAAAATTCACTTAGATATATAATAATTTTGATAATGAATAAGAAATTTATTCTAATAAATAGTGCATAGATGTACACATTTTGAACACTAAATATCTTTACCATATTCACTGAATATTGTCTTGAAGGTTAGTATAGCGTAGTCCATTATAAGACAGTCCTCAATAGAATTAAATTTAAGAAACATTTTTCTTAGGCTTTTTAAATTCTGTATTGATAAGTGAGATTAGTTTTTGCTAAGTTCATAATATGACTTAATTGACTTTCCTCTTTTAGCCCCTGAAGTAGTTTATGGAAATTATGTGGTCCACATTTAATCTATAGGGCTGCCCAACATTAACGCCTTTTCTTTTTTAAATTATTTCTTAATTTTTGACAGTGTATTATTTTCTTACCCAGTTATTAGGTTTGTTACTGTATGAAAATTTTTTTTTTCTAAAATGTGTACATTTAATTGTGATTTTTAAATTTCTTTACATAGAGTTTCATACAGTTTGAATAAAATGAAAAATTGTATGTTTTATTTTGTAAAACATATAAAATATGTAGTTTTTTAAAAACATATAAAAACATATAGTTTTTAAAACATATAAAAACATATAGTTTTTATATGTTTTATTTTGTTTGTAATTTTTATTTACTTTTGGTTTTTATGTATACCCTTTATCACCATTAAACCATGTAAGGACTGGATTTTACTCAGATTTTTTAAATCTCCTATTGGACCTATTGAGATTATTAGCATATTTGGTAATAAAAATCCAGTAAGTCGTAAATAGGTATAGCCCTGTGATGATCAGTCCCTTTCTCTTTGTCGAAATTTCTGCTCTGAATTCCTCAAAAACTTCCAGTCATTTTTCTTGAAACAATTTTTTTACTTTTCCAAGGGAGTTTGTATTTTGTGTAACTGCTATACTACTGCTAATTTCCTATTAGGGCTATTGATAATCCCTTTGGGCCTGTAGTAATTTATTCAACAAAACATATATTAAGGACAAATAATCCCATCTATGTTGCTATCTAGGACAGCTTGGAACTCCTTTCTAGTGGCTTATGTATACTGTCTAGTATTGTGAGCTGCCCTTTTATGTCTTGTCTTTACAAAATAGAATACAAACTACTAAAAGATTTTTGTTTTATGCTGTTCTTAGGCTTCACGGTATTTTTTAAAAATGCTTTATACAGTGATATTTACTTGTTCTTCTAATAAATTAAATCAGCCAAAATGAAACATTTGCTTAGTTGATGAAATTTTGGTTCTAGGTGTTTGCTGAAGATGAATTGCTTTAGACTGTTTTTTTATGTTTTGTTTTTTCCCTGAAGGTAGACTTAGTTCATTTGAAATGAGGATAGAAGAATTTATATAGTTTGTGGTGGGTTTTTTTGCATGTGTGTACTTAAGAATTTAGATTGAAACTTTCTTATTAGTAAGTATTAGTGGTATACTTTATTATTATTGCTTTTATCATTGATATTTGCTGAAGATTCATGATTTACACCTTTCTTTGTCTTGTATTAGTCACAAATTGAAGATTTAAGTGAAAATATTTTAAAACTTAAAGAAGCTCTTAAAACAAGTAAAAACAGAGAAAACTCACTAACTGATAATTTAAATGACTTAACCAGTGAACTTCAAAATAAACAAAAAGCCTATGGTAAAGTGCTTAGAGAGAAAGATGGAGTTGATCAAGAGAATAATGAACTGAAGAGGCAAATTAAAAGATTAACCAGTGGATTACAGGTAGTCTTATTTGTGATAATGTTTTGATTTATAATAAACAGGTAGTAGTTTATTTCCACTTTTTCATTTTTTCTATAATATTTGCTGAAACTAGCTTTCAAATCACTTTGATTAATGTAGCCGCTAATTCCTTCAGTGACCTCTATTGTATTTGTAGTTTTAAAGTAGCATAGCTTATTAAAATATAGAAGTAGTTACCATGTTATGCTTAAATATCAACAGTGTCATTTAGAAAGTATGGTTAGCTGTAGTCTCAAAGTTTCTACAGTTGGAATATTTATTGTGTATTTTGTTTGATACTTTTATGCTTGTTTAATGTAAAACTACATCTTGTTTTTTAGGGCAAACCTTTGATAGATAACAAACAAAGTTTAATTGAAGAACTCCAAAAGAAAATTAAAAAGCTAGAAAGCCAACTGGAAAGAAAAGTGGATGAAGCAGAAATGAAACCTGTGAAAGAAAAGGTATGTGAAGAGATGTATTGATATGTTTAAGGTAGTGATAGTTAAATGTGTAGTTGAAGACTAGATAATTTGTTGATCTGTAGACCTGATACATATACCATAAGTGGTACTAGGTAACATAGAGGCATTCAAGACAAGTGTCTGTCCTTTAGGAATTTACTAGTCTACTTGAAGAGACACCAGTACGTCTTCCTCAGAAATTACTCTTCTTTCTGACATTACAGTACATCCAAAATCCCTTTATACCATATATATTCAGCTATATTTATCACTTTTCCCAGTGTAATTGTTTATATAGATTGGTTTATACAGACCTTTGGGAAAGAAATCTGGGCATTTTTATCCTTCATTCTTGACCCAGATGTGTCCTATTTAATCCTTCAGTGGACTGGATTATTATTTCAGAGTAAACAGAGGGACTTGGATATATTCAGTGTTTGCAGTAACAATCAATAACCAACCCACTCATAAATTGATTCTGTAGTGTGAAAAATAGCTTGAAATTTTCTTACAAGTTAACTAGTAAACTGTTTTGTAGTAAAAAAGTTATTGATAGAAATAATCCAAAGAAGAACTCAAATTGGCTAAAATCCATGTAATTAAACTTGTAAATAATTTGTTATTACTTACAGAGTGCCAGAGAAGAAGTAATTCGGTGGGAAGAAGGTAAAAAATGGCAAACCAAAATAGAGGGAATTCGAAACAAGTTAAAAGAGAAAGAGGGGGAAGTCTATATTCTAACAAAGCAATTGACTACTTTGAAGGATCTTTTTGCCAAGTGAGTTTAATGTAAAACTAATTAATTATGTATACTTTTTCATTTACCTGAAAGTTATATAGTTTTTGTGTACTTGCTAAAATGAGAAATTCTCCATCTTTATCATTTATTATCTATATTTCACTTTTTATTTTTTTAAAAATATGTGTTAAATATATTTTAATAATTTCTAAGTGGAATTTAGTTAATTTAGCTCATAGCAAATAGAGAATGATCTTGTTTTTGTACAAACATACATCTTATAATAAGGAAGCTACAATTTAATAAATTGAACAAGCCAGTGAATGGTACATTTTCATGATTCTGTATTAAATCCCACAGAGCTGATAAAGAGAAACTTACCCTGCAAAGGAAACTAAAAACAACTGGCCTGACTGTTGATCAGGTTATGGCAGTGCGAGTGTTGGAGTCAGAAAAAGAGTTAGAAGAATTAAAAAAGAGAAATCTTGACTTAGAAAATGACATATCATATATGAGGTAAGCTAATACATTAAAATGCAGAAGCATATAATAAACCATACATATACCATAAGTGGCACTGGGTAACATAGAGAAGTTCAAGACAATTCCTTTAGGAATTTACTAGTCTACTTGAAGAGACAGCAGTAACTCTTAGTCAGAAATTACTAAGCATGGCCCCGCACATTAGAACTAGACCCAGTTTCTCCCACAGTCAGTCTTTCGCATCAGGAAGCTTCCAGAAGCCCCTTATCCTTATCCCTCAGAGGGCAGACAGAATGAAAACCACAATCACAGAAAACTAATCAAACTGATTATGTGGACCACAAACTTGTTTAACTCAATGAAACTATGAGCCATGCCATGTAGCACCACTCAAGACAGACAGATCAAGGTGGAGAGCTCTGACAAAACATGCTCCACTGGAGAAGGCAGTGGCAAACCACTTCAGTATTCTTGCCTTGAGAACCCTATGCACAGTATGAAAAGGCAAAACGATAGGACACTGAAAGAGGAACTGCCCAGGTTGGTAGGTGCCCATATGCTACTGGAGAAGAGTAGAGAAATAACAGCAGAAAGAATGAAGAGACAGAGCCAAAGCGAAAACAGCGCCCAGTTGTGGATGTGACTGGTGATGGAAGTAAAGTCTGATGCTATAAGAAACAGTATTGCATAGGAACCTGGAATGTTAGGTCCACGAATCAAGGTAAATTAGAAGTGGTCAAGCAGGAGATACAAAAGGTCAACATCGACATTCTAGGAATCAGTGAACTAAAATGGACTGGAATGGGTAAATTTAACTCAGATGACCATTATATCTACTACTGCGGGCAAGAATCCCTTAGAAGAAATAGAGTAGCCATCATAGTCAACAAAAGAGTCCAAAATGCAATACTTGGCTGCAGTCTCAAAAACGACAGAATGATCTCTGTTCATTTCCAAGGCAAACCATTCAATATCACAGTAATCCAAGTGTGTGCCCTAATCAGTAATGTTGAAGAAGTTGAAGTTGATCTTTTCTATGAATACCTACAAGACCTTCTAGAACTAACACCCAAAAAAGATGTCCTTTTCAATGTAGGGGACTGGAATGCAAAAGTAGGAAGTCAAGAGACACCTGGAGTGACAGGCAAGTTTGGCCTTGGAGTACAGAATGAAGCAGGACAAAGGCTAACAGAGTTTGGCCAAGGGAACACACTGGTCATAGCAAACACCCTCTTCCAACAACACTAGAGAAGACTTTACACATGGACATCACTAGATGGTCAGTATTGAAATCAGATTGAGTATATTCTTTGCAGCCAAAGATGAAGAAGCTCTACACAGTCAGCAAAAACAAGACCGGGAGCTGACTGTGGCTCAGATCATGACCTCCTTATTTCCAAATTCAGACTTAAATTTTAGAAAGTAGGGAAAACCACTAGACCATTCAGGTATGACCTAAATCAAATCCCTTATGATTATACAGTGGAAGTGATAAATAGATTCAAGGGAATAGATCTGATAGACAGAGTGCCTGAAGAACTATGGACGGAGGTTTATGACATTGTACAGGAGGCAGTGATCAAGACTGTCCCCAAGAAAAATGTAAAAAGGCAAAATGGTTGTCTGAGAAGGCCTTACAAATAGCTGAGAAAAGAAGAGAAACGAATGGCAAAGGAGAAAAGTAAAGATATACCCATTTGAATGCAGAGCTCCAAACAATAGCATGGAGGGATAAGAAAGCCTTCCTCAGTGATCAGTGCAAAGAAATAGAGGAAAACAACAGAATGGGAAAGACTAGAGATCTCTTCAAGAAAATTAGAGATACCAAGGGAACATTTCATGCAAAGATGGGCACAATAAAGGACAGATATGGTATGAACCTAACAGAAGCAGAAGATATTAAGAAGAGGTGTCGATAATACACAGAAGAACTATACAGAAGAGATCTTCATGACCCAGGTAACCATGATGGTGTGATCACTCACCTAGAGCCAGACATCCTGGAATGCAAAGTCAAGTGGGCCTTAGGAAGCATCACTACAAACAAAGCTAGTGGAGGTGATGGAATTCAAGTTGAGCTATTTCGTATCGTAAAATATGATGCTGTTAAAGTGCTGCACTCAGTATACCAGCAAATTTGAGAAACTCAGCAGTGGCCACAGGACTGGAAAAGGTCAGTTTTCATTCCAATCCCAAAGAAAGGCAATGCCAAAGGATGTTCATACTACTGCACAATTGCACTCATCTCACATGCTAGCAAAGTAATGCTCAAAATTCTGCAAGTGAGGCTTCAACAGCACATGAACCATGAACTTCCAGATGTTCAAGCTGGATTCAGAAAAAGCAGAGGAACCAGAGATCAAATTGCTAACATCTGTTGGATCATAGATAAACCAGAGATTCCAGATAAACATCTACTTCTGATTTATTAACTATGCCAAAGTCTTTGACTGCATAGATCACAACAAACTGTGGAAAATTCTTAAAATGATGGGAATACCAAACCTGCTTACCTGCCTCCTGAGAAATGTGTTTATAGATCAAGAAGCCACAGTTAGATCTGGACATGGAACAACAGACTGGTTCCAAATAGGGATACATCAAGGTTGATATTGTCACTCTGCTTATTTAACTTATATGCAGAGTATATCGTGAAATGCCAGGCTGAATGAAGCACAAGCTGGAATCAAGATTGCCAGGATAAATATCAATAACCTCAGATATGCAGATGACACCACCCTTATGGCAGAAAGTGAAGAAAAACTAAAGAGCCTCTTGATGAAAGTGAAAGAGAGTGAAAAAAGTTGACTTAAAACTCAACATTCAGAAAACTAAGATCATGGCATCCAGTCCCATAACTTCATGGTAAATAGGTGAGGAAACAATGGAAACAGGGAGAGGCTTTATTCTGGGGGGCTCTAAAATCACTGCATATGGTCACTGCAGCCATGAAATGAAAAGAGGCTTACTCCTTTGAAGAAAAGCTATGGCCAACCTAGATAGCATATTAAAAATCTGAGACATTACTTTGCCCACAAAGGTCCATGTAGTCAAAGCTTTGTTTTTTCCAGTAGTCATGTATGGATGTGAGAGTTGGACCAATAAGAAAACTGAGCGCTGAAGAATTGATGGTTTTGAACTGTGGTGTTGGAGAAGACTCTTGAGAGTCCCTTGGACTGCAAGGAGATCCAACCAGTCCATCCTAAAGGAAATCAGTCCTGAATATTCATTGGAAGGAATGATGTTGAAGCTGAAACTCCAATTCTTTGGCCACCTGATGCGAAGAACTGAGTCATCAGAAAAGACCTTGATGCTGAGAAAGATTGAAGGCGGGAGGAGAAGAGGACAACAGAGGATGAGATTGTTGGATGACGTCACCAACTCGATGGACATGAGTTTGAGAAAGCTTTAGGAGTTGGTGATGGACAGGGAAGCCTTACATGCTGCAGTTAATGGGATCTCAAAGAGTCAGACACGGCTGAGTAACTGAACTGAACTGAAAATAATTGTGTTTTATCTTAAGCTTGAGTTCTGGTTATTCTTTTCGCATGTGAGTAGAGATGTTTCTGGTTCTTTTTACATCACATAATACAGATTATATTATTGAGCTTCTGAGCATTATATTCTACGACTCTGGATCTTGATTGAATTCTGTGGAAAAGGCAGTATTTTTGTTTTAGCAGGTCTAGATAGGCTCAGCCCCATTTTTTAACCTGCTTTCTGTGGGCTGTGGTTCCAGTACCATTTTCAAAACTTTTACAGTGCTCTTTTGCTTTGTTCTGCCTGAGCGCTTCCCTATTGACAGTCTGGTATGTCGGCTGTCTTCTGTTACGTCAGTTCTCAGATTCTTTAATGTTCGGATTAGGATCAGATGCATTCATGCATGCTCAGGGGTGAGCTCAGTACTTCATTAACTACTTTATAAGATTCCTTTCTAGAGCTCTTTTCTTCTGTCATCTCACTGATACATTTGGTTTCTTTCAGGCTCCTCTTTTTGGTTGTTATTGTTTCATCACTAAGTTGTGTCCAGTTCTTTGCAACCTCATGAACTGTAGCCCAACAGGATCCTCTTTCCATGGGATTTCCTAGGCAAGAATACTGGAGTGGGTTGCCATTTCTTCCTCCAGGGGATCTTCCTGACCCAGGGATTGAACTTGTGTCTCTTGCATCACAGGCAGATTCTTTAATGCTGAGCCACCAGGGAAGCCCCCCTTTTTGGTACTTTAAGGCACATTCTGAGGCTTTGGTTGCCCGGTTATACTGTGCACTTCAGCTGTTGTGCTCTTGTCTGCATCTAAGCCAGCAGCAAGAGAGCAAAAAAGGGGACATGTGGTGGTGGGGTCCCTACTTTGCTTTCCCCATTTACTAATCACAGCTCTACCAATTGGGGAAGATTCGTCTCCCTAAAAATTTCGGCTCCTTTGAATTTCCTTTGCAGCCTTTGCCACCACTGCCTTGGGATTGCCTGAGGGTTGAGATAGGAGAGTGCATAAGAGAGAAAAATAAGGAGGGATTTTTGCAGTGCCTAAGAGTATTAAGTGTTCTTAAGTGCCCTTGCTCCTGCTGAAGCTAGAACTTGAAGCCTTGCTGATGCTCATCTTCATGTTTCAAGCTGTGTTGTATTGAGGCTAGGAAATAATAGAGGAAAGAAAGAGGTAAATTCATCACCTGTGTGCTGATATTTCAAATTCCAGAACTTTATTCCAGTCTGTACAATATTTACTTTTCACAGTCTTCATGAGCTACCTACATTCCATTTCCTTCCCTTCTAAATGACTGTTTCTTAAATTCTTCAGAATTTTCCTTGATGGTGAAGAAAAAAGTGATTGAAAAATTTCTCTTCATTTTGACACCTGTTTATAGCCACTGTCTGGACCTAGCTTCCTTGTTTTTCTTAGTCTAAGCATATATTCAGAATAAAACCAAGTCTTTTATTTTTTTTTTGCAGTTTTCAGAAGGATCAAAATATTTTACTTTTGAAACCTTCTAATACTTCTAGATATTTAATAGCCTCTTTTCTAGTATGAATAGTATGACTCTATGTAGGCTGAAATAATTGAGAAGACTTTATAAAAGAGAACTTCAACTTGTCTTCTCTCTCAGTTCAAATGTGAATTTGTGAATTTTATGAATCACATGTAGCTATTAAAGGGAGAAAGGATATTCCGAGAAAACAGAACCCTAGCAGAGACATAGGGGGAGAAGTGATCTTTCTTGTGTGGGTAAGAGTGGATGTATTTTCCTCAGTAAGGGAAAACTCCTGGACAACTGTGCTGAACAGATGGGATTGTGCCAGATAGTGGAGGGCCTTGTACATCATGCAGATGAGTGTAAACTGAAAAAAACAGGTTATCTGGCCCCACTAAGAACCTATTAAAATCCTTGAACTTTTTGAAAAGCACATGAATGTTATGAAATTATTATGTAATGTTTTAAAAATAGTAGGTATTTTTATTCAGTTATCTTACACAATCCCAAAATAGATGTATGTTCTTTACAAACGTTAATGCATTTCTTTAAATCAAAATATGCTTACTTTAAAGGAGGCTAGCCATGAAATCCTCCGTAGAGGATCATTTTATAGAATAGTCATATCCCAATTTAATTTTTGTACAGTTTTGAAGTTTTGTAGAATTTAAGATACAGTGTTAAAAATATATTTTTCTATATTCTAATGTAATACAACAGTAAAGAGTTGGCAGTTTGAATAATAAAGAGTCTGTGATTATTGTTCATAGGACTCATCAAGCTCTTCCTCGAGATTCTGTTATAGAAGACTTACGTTTGCAAAATAAATACCTCCAAGAAAAGCTTCATGCTTTAGAAAAGCAGTTTTCAAAGGATGCATATTCTCGGCCTTCAGTAAGTGCATATCTTTTCATTGTTTTAATTCTAAAGTTTAAAAGTGAAATAATTTCTGCCTTTAGCTAGCTAGAAATAGTAGATCCTTCTCATTAATATTAATATAATAAATCCAGCTTTTGTTTTTACTTGGTAAAGATATATGTTTTCTTTAATTCTTTTTACATAATATAAATTTGTGGTTCTTATGCTTCGCATAAAGCTTCATTAAAAATGATTTCTGTAGATTTTAAATGTAGTTATGAGTTCTGTTGTAACAAGAACACATAGATAAATTAGGAAGATACATTATAACATTGTATCCATTTATGTGTGTGATACATTTCTAGTGTGTCTTTATAGTCTGATTAATGTAGAATTATTTGTTGTATCTTATTTTAAAACACTTGTGTGTATATTTTTATTATTTTTTTCCTTTTCTTTTCCTGTTTCTTTTCTTCTGTCTGCTTCAAGCAGAATCTGTTATGTGACACAACTACGCTTTCTCCTCTTGCTGCCAGTGTTAATAAATACAGGCATAATATTTTTCACAAAAAGAACACTTTACACAGGAACCAAAACAATCGCATAACAGTACTCAGAATTAAAAATAAGAAAGAAATAGATGTTAGTGCCAACTTACATCATCAGGTACCTAGACATAATCTACAGAATTACAGTAATGAAGAAAAACACAAAGCAGAAGATATTGTAGGTCCTATGGAGTTAAATAAATCTGAGTCAGGAACAAACAATACATCAAGTCCATTTAGGTCAACTGAAGGTACCTTGACCAATTTTAACCCCAGTTTTGAAAATGATCCAAATCCTGAAGTTCAGCAAATTAATCAAGACTGCTGTGAAAATGATGAGCAGGAAGATAAAAATAGGGAAGAGAAAGCTAAGCAAGATGAGAAAGAAAAGGGACACATAACTGAAGAAGTGAATCACGGCAAGCACATGGATCCAGCAGAATCTTCTGGGGAGGACCGTGGCTGGGCCACAGGGGTGGCTGCCCTGGATCAGTGTGCTGAGGAGGGTTCAGAGGCACACTCTGAAACCAATGTGCCAGTCCAGCCAAGAAATGAAGTGTCCCAAGTTTGAGTACATGGCAGTCCTTTATTTCTCTGTTGGCTGAGTTTCCTTATAGCAAGTAGCATATACATATGGTACAAATGGAAACAAATTGTGTCAGATTTGTAAAAAATATTAACTGTTAATAAACTTCTTAAACCCCAATATTTGACTAGTTCCTACTAAAACTTAGTGGTCGTGCATTTCTCTAATTCATTTTAGTAGTCTCTGTTTTACTACTGGTATTCACTAAAAGTATTAGATTAGACAACAGAATAACAAAAATAAGGCCCTTTAGAAGTGTTTGTTTTGCCTTAGAAATTCCTAATTCAGCATGTTGTAAAATCTCACTGCAAGTCAAATTTCACTACAGGGAAAATATTGATAAAAATCTGTTATGATGCTCTGTAACATTCTAATATACATAGCAAGTTCCTTTGATGATCTTTTTGCCTTGTATTATAACAGATACTTTTTTATATAATGAGAAAAGGGAGTTTATATGTATTGCCTAGGTATAGTTCTCACAATACTCTGCAGAGAACTATTTCTGTTTTACTTGGGAAGCTTGGAGAAACATCTCTTGTGATCAGGAAGATGCAGAACTAGGATTTATCTGGAGGCCTAATTCTACAGTTAATGAACTTTCTACATATGCTCTACTTCTGGTCAATTTATATGGCAGTCCCGAGTGAGAAGTTCGTTCTGAGTTGAAATCAAATAGCATTCATTCATTTATTCATTCCTTTCCACTTTGGATATTCTAGTCACCTAAGTCCTCATTAAATTAGACATTTAAATTGAGAGAAAATGGGCAAAAATGACTTAATTCTTACTTCATTTCCTTTTTCAGGCACATAATGCTTCTTTTTTTTCACTTGATAATAAGTAATTGAGAATTTGAGTTTTATCTGTGTATTATCTCTAACTCTCATCCCCTAAGAACTTGACTTTTAGCAGTGTATACCTTTTAATAAGATTCTCCTTCTACAGAACAATTTGTAAGTCTCCCTGAAATTGATTATACAAGAATTTTTTTTTTATTTTACTTTTATAGATGAGTTTTACTAGAATTTTTTTCCAAAAATTTAAACAATCTCAGCTAGCACTTTTGTTTTCTGAGAATAGGAAGAAAAAAATGATCCACATTCACTTACTTGAATAATTGCATCTGTATTTTAGTGAGGAGAACTGTTGAAAAAAATATTTCCCTGTAAGATCAGATAGAATTAGTCTTTCCTGTGATCAGATAGAATTAGTCTTTTATTAACTATCAGTGAGGGGTACTGATTATCATTTATTAAATTGCTCTTGTAGACTGAAGAGATGAAGTAAGGGAGATGGAAGAGCTCAGGGATAGGAAACTACAGCTTGCCAAAGTATCAGTGCCTTCACTTGTGAGGTGCAGAAGCAGAAGGCCTTACAAGGGGTTGGTCTTGCTTAGTGTTAACCTTAATGGTTACAGTTGGAGAAGGCAGGGGCAACCCACTCCAGTACTCTTGCCCGGAAAATCCCGTGGACAGAGGAGCCTGGTAGGCTGTGGTTCATGGGGTGGCACAGAGTCAGACACGACTGAGCGACTTCACTTTCTTCACTTTAACCTTAATAGCAGTAGAACCAGAATGTAGACTTGGATTATCTGACAACGTAGGAACACATCGCTGTAGCTTACTGACACCATGAAACATGTCTGTCTGCTTTCCTTGCCGCTATGTATGTTCGTAAGTGCCCACATTCTCTCAGTTGGAAGTCAGGTGGGTACATGCAGTGTTTCTGCCAGTGCTGTGTTATGTGCTCTCAGCTCAGAATCCCTTTACTTTTCTACATCCTATTCTCTAATGTCTTTACTTTAACTCTGTTTTACCTAAGAAAACTTACTCTTGTTTTTACTTTTTTTTTTAACCAAAGAGCGAAAGTGTCAGAATGTATTTAACCTACTGCTAATTCAAATGATGTTACAGAGCCAGGTATAATAAATGTATTTACAGAATATTGTACTTTAATAATGATGTATAATATATCAGTATATAATATGATGATGATCATAATAATGTCTCTGGAATTATTGACTTGATAGTTAATCAAGCCAAGAGACTAGAATGGGAGAGAAAAAACTAAAACTGTTCTGAGTGCTTTCACAACATTATCTCATATAATGCTCTTTAACAATCTTATAAGTGGTATCTTTACTACTTTGTAGTAAAAAGTAACCAAGCACAGATTTCTCTTTCAAATAATGTACAGTTTAGAATGAGAAATAAATATGAACATGGATAATAACCCCCCAAGGTAGATTCATGCCAAAACAAGTGCAAATAAAGTGTTACTGGATTTCAGAGGAGGGAGTGATTATTTTAGCTCCAGGAATGAGGGATAGCTTCCTAAAGGAGGAAGGAATTAAGGCACTTTTTGTAGGCTTGTGTATTCGTCTGCTATGGCAACCATAACAGAACACCTCGGAGTTGATGGCTTAAGCAACAGAAATTTATTCTCACAGTTCTGAAAACCAGAAGTCCAAAATCAAGGTATCGGCAGAGTTTATTTCTTCTTTAGGCTTTGGGGAAAGGATCCTTTCAGGCCTTTCTTCTGGCTCATAGATGGCTAGCTTCTCCTTGTCTCTGTAGTTACTCCCTTCTATATATATCTATGTGTCAAATTTTGTTTTTGTGCAAGTACATCAGACATTGGATTAAGGCCCACCCTAGTGACCCTGTTTTATCTTAATTATCTTATAGCCTGAAAAGGCCCTATCTCCAAATAAGGCCATTTGAGGTACTGGGAATTAGAACTTAAACATACGAATTTGGGGGTTTGATGGGGGTTGGGGCACAATGCAATCTATAACAGTCAGATAACAATAATATTTTATTTTGGACTGAAAGAACCACTGATTATATGTGTGGACATCATTAAATCATATTGACTTTGTTTTCTGTATTAATTTCAAGAGACTGATTACCTTTTGTGAGTTTGTTTATGGTTGTTTTACCTGGAGCTCTCCAGTTTTCTCATTCTTTTGAGGAACACTGTTCCCTTTTAGCATAGTGTTTTCTTACCCAGCGTGTCTTATGCAGCTTCTATTTGCTATACCTTAAAAATACTCCTAACTTCATTTTCCTGAAGACTTCAGGAATAGATTCAGATGATCATTATCAAAGAGAACAGGAGCTCCAGAGGGAAAATTTGAAGTTGTCATCCGAAAATATTGAACTCAAATTTCAGCTTGAACAAGCAAATAAAGATTTGCCAAGATTAAAGGTAAATTTAATATTCTTTATTATGGTTAGAAAGTCTAATGCCTGAAAACCTTTTTCTCCCTACTTAATTGTTATGTTTACTGTGTTAGCTTATGAAGAAGCCAGAAACTCATATTCATGAAATATGGTAGCGTTTATACTTTCTGCATTCCCTCATGTAACAGTTATTTGTTGAGGGCCTTCTTTGTATCAGGTACAAAGATACATGTGCTAGGAAACAGCCATCAGGAAAATTCTTGCACTTGTAGAGCTTATATTCCAGCAGGAAGGCTCATAATAGGTAAGCAAGTCAGTATATTGTATGTCAGCTGATGTTAAATGCTAAGAAGAAAAAGCACGGTTCATGTGTGTGTGTGCGTGTGTGCGTGTTGGATAGGGGTATAGTTGACCCTTGATCTACGAGAGTCCATTTATATGGGGATATTTTTCAGTAGTAAATACTGCTGTTTTACCTGATCCATGGTTGGTTGAATCCATGAATGCAGAGAAATTGCAGATATAGAGGACTGACTATAAGTTATACCTCCACATTGTTCAGCAGTCAACAGTATATGGGATTGCTCTTTAAAATAGAGCAGTAAGGGGAGGCCTTATTAATAAAGTGATGTTTTAGCAGAGAACTAGGGGACAGGTAAGGAAGTAGGTCATAAGATACTAGAAAAAGAATTCCAGACAACAGAAGTGGCAAGTTCAAATGCTGTGTGTGTGGCAAGAAGATAGTTGGTGTGTTTAATTAACAGTACCACATTTCAAAATATTTGGAAAAGTAATAAAATATTAGGGTAGCTCTTAAAATATAGTTCAATTTAGTTCAGTTCAGTCGCTTAGTGGTGTCCAACTCTTTGCGACCCCATGAATCACAGCACACCAGGCCTCCCTGTTCGTCACCATCTCCCGGAGTTCACTCAGACTCACGTCCATCGAGTCCGTGATGCCATCCAGCCATCTCATCGTCAATCGTCCCCTTCTCCTGCTCCCAATCCCTCGCAGCATCAGTTTTTTCCAGTGAGTCAACTCTTCTCATGAGGTGGCCAAAGTACTGTAATTTCAGCTTTAGCATCATTCCTTCCAAAGAAATCCCAGGGCTGATCTCCTTCAGAATGGACTGGTTGGATCTCCTTGCAGTCCAAGGAACTCTCAAGAGTCTTCTCCAACACCACAGTTCAAAAGCATCAATTCTTCAGCAGTCAGCCTTCTTCACAGTCCAACTCTCACATCCATACATGACCACAGGAAAAATCATAGCCTTGACTAGACGGATCTTAGTCGGCAAAGTAATATCTCTGCTTTTGAATATGCTGTCTAGTTTGGTCATAACTTTCCTTCCAAGGAGTAAGTGTCTTTTAATTTCATGGCTGCAGTCACCATCTGCAGTGATTTTGGAGCCAAAAAAAAAAAAGTCTGACACTGTTTCCCCATCTTTTCCCATGAAGTGATGGGACCAGATGCCATGATCTTTGTTTTCTGAATGTTGAGCTTTAGGCCAACTTTTTCGCTCTCCTCTTTCACTTTCATCAAGAGGCTTT
Source organism: Ovis canadensis (assembly GCF_042477335.2). Classification (NCBI taxonomy): domain Eukaryota; kingdom Metazoa; phylum Chordata; class Mammalia; order Artiodactyla; family Bovidae; genus Ovis; species Ovis canadensis. Next base: position 130,071,529 of record NC_091247.1, on the reverse strand, counting down.
TTAGCTCCTCTTCACTTTCTGCCATAAGGGTGGTGTCATCTGCATATCTGAGATTATTGATATTTCTCCCGGCAATCTTGATTCCAGCTTGTGTTTCTTCCAGTCCAGCGTTTCTCATGATGTGCTCTGCATATAAGTTAAATAAGCAGGGTGACAATATACAGCCTTGATGTACTCCTTTTCCTTTAAAAATGTTTAGGATGATTATCTCTGTTAGAAATTTTATTTTGATATTTGTTATAAATTTATTTTTGGTTTTCGAAATCTTATCCTATTTATTGGAGTCTTTTTCTCGACTGACTGTTTCATTTCTGTTTTTTTAACTTAGAATATTAGCAACATGTTAATTCCACTGGTAATAGTATAATTAATCTATGTCCTACTTCTTATTCTGGTTTTTACACTGTTAGAACCAGTGTCAGAGCAATTGTTTATTTTTTTGTACCATGTGGATATGGTTCTACATATGTAATTTATGGGACAGTTAAAACCAGGAGTTCTGAACTCAAATTTATTATTGTATACTAAGGCAGTAATGATGGACAGGGAGGCCTGGTGTACTGCCAGTCCATCGGGTCACAAAGAGTTGGTCATGACTGAGCGACTGAACTGAACTGAAGCAATAATGTAGGAAATATATATTTAAATCCATATATAAAATCTCTTGTATTAGTACACTTTACTTCAACATAAGTCATAGTTCAAAATCCTCTCATTACTAGGAAGATCCACTTGTTTACTTAAGCTATACGTTGGAAGAGACTGGTAGTTCCGGTGATTTGCCTTTCCTTATCAGTGACTACAACTGTGTTAAACTGTTACATGTTTTCTTTAATATTCTAGAATCAGGTAAGAGACTTGAAGGAAATGTGTGAATTTCTGAAGAAAGAAAAAGCAGAAGTAGAGCGGAAACTTGGCCACGTTAGAGGGGTGAGTATGTGAGAGTATGCCATATGTTTGTTTTAGCTTCAGAAGGGATATGCTGAAAGTGAGAATAAAAGGTTGGATATGTCATAGCAGTATTGATATGCCTTTACTGGTGCTTCTAGTTTCAGTTATATTCTGCTGCATGTACAGTGTAAAACATCACTAAGCTTTCTCTTTGTTTCAAGTTAATAAATTTCATCATCTGTCACATCTTACATGCTTTTGATTCCACTTGGACTCTATACCATCTCTTTTTTCTTTGCATCTCCCTCCACATCTTGAAAACATTTAACTTCCAGGAATCTTCCTTCTATTCATTGAGGTAACTACTAACTGCTTCTTGGTCTGATTCTAACATTTTGTAACTACTTTTTATGATATTCATGGCAGCTTCTTAGTTATAATGCTAATATACTAATGTTGGGTTTAAGCTGTTACTTATTAGCTGCATGACTTTAGGAATATCAAATTCTCTGAGTGTTGATTTTCTTGTATGTAAAGTGAAGATTGTAATTCCTCTTTCATAAGGTTATTATAATGAGTTGAAGTAATACAAACTTTGGCTTCAAATGTTAGGAATCAACAATGAGTTTAATAATAAATCTCTTGTATTCTTGGTACTTTATACTGTACTTTCTAAAATATTTGATTAAATAAAAAGTTAACATTTTTTCCTAGTCTGGTAGAAGTGGAAAGACAATCCCAGAACTAGAAAAAACCATTGGTTTAATGAAAAAAGTAGTCGAAAAAGTCCAAAGGGAAAATGAACAGCTGAAAAAAGCATCAGGAATATTGACCAGTGAAAAAATGGCTAATATTGAGATGGAAAATGAAAAGTTGAAGGTAATATTCTTAATGCCATTTGTACAGAATGTTATACTGATACAATTTGTATTTTTAAGGACAGTTTTAAATATAGTATATAAAGTGGCTTTAATGGATGAATAGATATTTTACACATGTGGAAAAAAATATTGGAGACAATGATTAAAGTGTTACAGTAGCATCATGTGGTCATCTTACTATTTCCAGACCATTGGTTCTCACTCTGGCAACATAAAATAATTAACTGTGTCTATTTTCAAAAATACAGTTGCTGAAGACCCTAATTTTGAGATTGATCAGTTATTTGGGGATTGGTCCCACCATTGGTATTGTTTTGTTTTTTAAGTCATCAGCTCATTCTAAGCCAAGATTGGAAACCTCTGCTCTAGATGACCAGTATTAAAGGGAAGAATTTAATTCTAATTGTATCAAATATCAGCTATAAAACTATGTTGAACTTAGTTTTATGAGTTTATGGGACCATCATTTATTTCCTCATTTTGATAATGTAGAGTTTTTTAAATTTCTAGGCTGAATTAGAAAAACTCAAAGTTCATCTTGGACGTCAGTTGAGCATGCACTATGAATCCAAAGCCAAGGGCACAGAAAAAATTGTTGCTGAAAATGACAGACTTCGTAAAGAACTTAAAAAAGTATGACTTTCATTATTGACTACACTTATTTTTGTTAATTAATACATTTTGGGAAAACTGAATGAAATAGTTGATGAGTGTCTATTCACAATAGATATTAAGAGACTTAGGAATTGTGCTTTATGCCCACCATCCTTTCATAGTGAGGAACATTGAAAATAAAAAAAATAATAAATTAACAGGCAGTATAATGTAGCAGCTGGGTTTCCCAGGTGGTACAGGGGTAAAGAACTCACCGGCCAATGCAGGAGACAGGGTTCGATCCCTAGGTTAGGAAGATCCCCTGCAGGAGGAAGTGGCAACCCACCCCAGTATTATTCCCTGGGAAATCCCACGGCCAGAGGGCCTGGCAGGCTGTAATCCGGGGGTGGCAGAAGAGTCGGACATGGCCGAGCACACGTGCACACATAATGTAGAAGCCACACAGCCAGGATCAAGCTTTAGCTTCATTACTTCTTAATTCTGGGAATGAGGGCAATCTACTATTCCTTCTCCTTCTCTCAGTTTCCTCATCTGTAAAACTGGGACTATTAAGTGTATCTATTTCACAGAGCTGCTACAGGGTTTAAATGAATTAATATTTATGCACATGTCTTAGAATTACACTTGATGTACAAGACAGTATATGAAACTATTTTGTTAAACAGGATTATGACAAAGTAACTATGGAGTAAAATATTTTAAATGTATTTTTATAACCTCATTTACATGCACTGTTGTAATTATGATGACCATATTGCAGTTTTAGAGTTAAAAAAATACTGGATTTTTTTTGGACTTTTAATCAGCATTTAGAACTTCAGGTTATTTTTCTTTCTAGTTTGTAGTGATAATTTTGAATATATTACATTCATGAGAACAGTATTACCTTTTGGCATAACATACTAATTAGCTTTTAATGATAGGAAACTGAAGCTGCAGAGAAATTACGGATAGCTAAGAATAATTTGGAGATATTAAATGAGAAGATGACAGTTCAACTAGAAGAGAGCGGTAAGAGATTACAGCTGGCAGAGAGTAGAGGTCCACAGCTTGAAGGTGCGGACAGCAAGAGCTGGAAATCAATTGTTGTTACAAGGTAGGAACAAGCAGCTTAACATTTGCCAGTTTTATCAGTTCTAATTCTGCCATTATTGTCTTTAAAGAATATGACATTATCTAATTCACTTAGTTCTTTCATGAAGAACCGTTGGGTGGTTTAACATGATCCTTACTCTTTCTTCCTTAAGAGATTTAACTAATTGGGGTGTCAGGGCATGGATCAGAGCAGAGCTGGGGCTGGGCTGAGGGTGTTGGAGCCCAGCAAGTTTCCTGAAGCTACTGTCAACCATGAGCCCAGACTGACGGTGCCCAACTAGTCCTGCTTTTCTCCGTGCTGCGTTCGTTTTCTACCCCAAGTATAAGCCAGGCACAGTGGAGCCGTCTTGTCACAAGCTGTGGCATACCAGAGTAGGCTGCGCTGCAGTTTGGGAGTTATGTTCTGGGCAGCTTGGTCTTCAAATACCTTCAGCAGATGAATTCAGCAGACAGTTTCAGTGTCTTTCAGCTCTACTTTCTGGCACTTGATTTTCTCCCACCCCTGAGCCTTTTCTACAAGTATGTGTGGTTCCTGCCTATCAAATAAACTTTGTGGCTATGAAAGAGGTTCAGGCTATAATTCATTGGCAGGCTGTAATCCAGGGCGTGGCAGAAGAGTCAGACATGACCGAGCACACGTGCACACATAATGTAGCAGCCACGTAGCCGGGATCAAGTTTTAGCTTCATTGCTTCTTAATTCTGGGAATGAGGGCAACAGGAATTCACTAGCAAATATTCGTATGTTCATTGTCACTACCACCAGGGGTGGTTCATTGTGACTGATGAGTCGCTAAAAGGCTTTGGTGTCATTCTCATTTCAACCTTAAGCAGCTACTTCAAGGAGTATGCATAGAAGTGGAGACCAATGAGATCTTGCCCACGTCCCTCCCTGTAACATCATCCGGAAGGAAGTTGTGTTCTTTACATCTGCTGACCCCATTTCAGAAGGCAGAGTCGTCTTTATCTTACCATATTCTTAGAGTTCCTTCTGTCTGTGCATCTAAGTACCCCCTTGGATGTCTAGCTGCTGTTTAGAATGGACTGGATGTGGGTTTGCGGTCACCATCACTACAGCTGGCATGGAAATCTTAGCACTGTGAGGCTACAGCAGGTCTCAGAGGGGGCCTGCTGCACTGCACTTGCCCCTGTCAGACAACTCCCAGAAGGAAGGTTTTACAGGTAGATTAGAGGGCCCAGGTGGCCAGACAGTCCTGAAGAAGGGTCCCTTTCTAACATCATAATGAGAGTACTCAGAATCTGCTCTTCCTCCCACCCCAAAGCTGTTTCTTGATTCTGTCAGAGGGCTAATGTGAGGGCTGACTGAAATAGTATATGTGATGGTATAAAGGGGAGAAGGAGTCTCTCCTTTTGTCTGCTTAGACTCCAGCAGAGGCTCTCAACCAGCCGGCCTATCAATTGGCTTCTTGGTTGGTCCTTTATTTCCTGCTACAATCATGTAGGGACCAAAAGAATTCTAAGTTGCTTTGAGATGTATTTATCTAGCAGGTATTTTCTCAGTACCTGCTACATGCTAGACTCTGCTTTATGTTAGATATATTTCTAAAAGGCCTACTTTAACTAAGTTTCTTCAGAAAGCCAGGTAGCTTCTGGGGCTTGTTGTTCTTTAGTCACTGAGTTGTATCTGATTCTTTTGCGACTCCACAGACTGTAGTCCACCAGGCAAGAATTTCCCAGGTGGAATACTGGAGTGGGTAGCTGCTTCCTTCTCCAGGGGATTTTCCTGATCCCGAGTTCAAACCTGTGTCTCCTGCATTGGCAGGGAGCCTGGTGGGCTACAGTCCATGGGATCACAGAGTTGGATACGACTGAGTGACTGACACACACATTTCTCACTCTGACCTCAAGTAAATTACAGTTTTTCTGTGAGTTAAAGTTGTTTTTTTTTTAATCTGTGGAAATGATAAATCCCCTGTCCTTTCTTTTCTAAAAAAGGCTCTGTGAAGGTACACACACACACAAAAATAACGAACGTGAAAAGGGTTTATAAATTTGAGCAGGGTAATGAGAGACCTTTTAGATCATTTCTGTGTTTCTAATCTGAAAACTGTATAGGTAACTGAGCATAGAGTAGGCCTTCAATAAACACCTTTCAAAAAAACATAACTTGACAGAAGGCTAATTCTGGTCTGTAGCCTCATATATCCCTTAAAAATGGCTCAAATCTGCAGCTGGGATTAGACACCCAGGTCAGTAAAGTGATTTATCTTTTGGTATCCATGACACATTATGCTTATACTGAAATCTTTATAGTTGTTCTATTATTTACTCAATAAACTAATGACATCTATTCTGTGTCTGGCTTTATAATACCAACTGCTGAGACAGTCCAGGGTGATGCAGGAGCTGTTTTAGACAGGTGGTCAGAGAAGGCCTCTCTGACTGGCTGGCATTAGAGCTAGGAATTAAATGAAGTGCAGGAGTGCACTTCAGGTATTTCAGCACTTTTTTGACAGTTTTTGTTAGGTTAACAGTGTTGCCTTCTAAGTTCCTAAGGTTTATCAAATACTCTTTGATGATAATTACTTTGATATAATATTGAAATAATAATTTTTCTTCCTTGTCGTGTCCTTAACCTGATTTTGCCAAAGTGCTTCTTCTTTTTCTTTTCTCTGGAGAAATCTGAATGTTATGAACGTTGTCTCTTCTAAGATGGAATGTGCTTGTGGAAACCGTTTTGGCTCAATGTTTTAGAAATTTCTTTTGGGGTGTTTTTTTTTTTTTTAACTATTGATCATTTCCTGAAAGATTACAAATCTATTCAGATATGCCATTTTTCTTATCCCTACTTTTACACATTCTGTTCCCTCTCCCAGGAGTGTTGTACTGGTTTTGTTCTAACTGGATTAACTCAAGTGTGTGTGTGTGTGTGTGTGTGTGTGTGTGTGTGTGTGTGTGTGTGTGTAAGAAAGAGAGAGAGAGAAATGCTTTAGTTATCTTTAAGTATATTCCTAAGAATATCCAGCAATATACAATTTTATATTCTTATGAATTTAATTTCTATTTCTTAGTTTTGTGACTGAAAAAGGTATTAATCTTTTACAGTGGTCAGATTCATTAGGCTCCATCCTTGTTTATAATCTTGGGAAACACCTAAATCCTCAATTTAACTGGCCTGTTAATTAAGGGGTACTTCTCCCTTGCTGTCAGATAATGCTAAATAAATATGTAGGAGAAGATTTGACCAGAAGAACCAGTATAAGATATTCTTTATTTCTAATGCAGAAATTTTCAGTGGCTTTTAAATCAGTAAGAGAAATTATTTTCCATGTCTATACCATTTTTCCCTTTATACTTTTAGAATGTATGAAACCAAGTTGAAAGAATTAGAAACTGATATTGCCAAAAAAACTAAAAGCCTTACTGATCTTAAACAGCTTGTAAGACAAGCAACAGAGAGGGAACAGAGAGTTAAGAAATATACGGCAGACCTTGAGCAACAGGCAAGTAATGTCCTTGTTTCACCTTCTGTGTGTGTGTGTGTGTGTGTGTGTGTATGTGTGTGTGTGTTAGCTGCTCACTCGTGTCCGACTCTTTATGGTCCCATGGACTGTAGCACTCCAGGCTCCTCTGTCTATGGGATTTCCCAGGCAAGAATACCGGAGCGGGTTGCCATTTCCTAGTTCAGGGGATCTTCCCAGCCCAAGGATCGGACCTGCATCTCGCCTCCTGCATTGTAGGCAGATTCTTTACCACTAGCGCCACCTGGGAAGCCCTAAGTGAAAGTCACTCAGTCGTGTCCGACACTTTGCAACCCCACACCAGTCCATTGAATTCTCCAGGCCAGGATACTGGAGTGGGTAGCCTATCCCTTTTCCAGCAGTTCTTCTCAACCTAGGAATTCAACCAGGGTCTCCTGCATTGCAGGCGGATTCTTTACCAACTGAGATATCAGGGAAGCCTTGGGAAGCCCTATCCCTGACAGACTTTACACGTATTTACCAAGTAGTCCTTTTAAAGTATAAAGCACATCATAGCAGTCCACCCTTAGAATCTTCCAGTGGCTCCCATACCCTAGCATAAAATCCTGAAGTCCTTTCATAGCCGGCAAGGACCTACATGATCTGGCATCTGGTTTCCTCTCTAGCTTCATCTTTACTTTCTCTGGTATTCAGTATTCTAGCCACAGTAACTCCTTTCAGTCCTTGGAACAGACCAAACTCACTTGGTTTATTCAGGGCCCTGCTTTTGTTTCCCTTGTTTAGAATACTGTGTCCAAATATTCCCATACCTCACTCCCCACTTGCATGTCTCTCCTTAAATGCAGGCTCCTCAGACCCTCCCAATCCCCGCACTGCGTTCCATTCACTTTCTGTCCTCTTACTCTCTTATTTTTCTTCAGAGGCTCCTCCATCTTGAAATGTAAACCGATTACATCACATCACATGCTCACTGTCTTCCCCCACTGACATTGAGAGAACCACAGGAAAATGCAGGAAGGGATTTTGCCTGTTTTTTCCACTGCTGTATCCAGTGTGCCTAGGACAGTGCCTGGCATGCAGTCAGTAGTTCTTGAGTAAATAATTGTTGAATGAATAGTGGATAGAGTCACCATAGATGTGTAATCATATGTACTTTTGAAAGCTCAAATTCTAAAATTATACTTTATTGAAACTATGGATCTTTATAAAACCCCATATTTCCATGTCAAACTTTGTCTTCTAACTTTTCATTGTGCACAAAGATTGAGATTCTCAAACATGTTCCTGAAGGTGATGAGACAGAGCAAGGCCTTCAACGGGAGCTTCGAGTTCTTAGGTATATTATTTGTTTGTATGACTACTTTTTCAAAAATCATTTTTTAATACAACCAGGTTTGCTGTATCTAGAGTTTTTTCACCCTTGCTGCCTAATTGGTTTATCAGCCTTCTTTCACCCTTCTAATGCCAGTCACTCTTTATATAATAGATGGTATAAAAAGGATAAACCAGATCCTAATATAGGTGTCGTCTGTAGTTTAAACTTTCTTAATAGCATGGAATATATTAAACCTTAGCTTCCAAAGGCAAGTATTAATGGAATGAGAAAAAAAATTCTTTACTTCCAAGGCTCTGTGTAGCACACTCTTGTGAAGCTCCTCCCTCCAAAACTACTCTTGAAAATGACATAAAATTTTAAGAAAAAAGTGGATTTTTAATCTGTGATTTCTGAGAATGGGAGCACTGCAGTAGTTGAAGGAGATGGACAAATATTTACCTTTATAAATATTAGCAAGTTCTAAGCACTGTGTTTCACAGTTAAAGAAATGCTCAGACTTATTTTGTGGTGCAGTGTCTTTTGTTTTTTTTTAACACATTATCATTGTGTCTAGATTAGCTAACAGTCAGCTGGAAAAAGAAAAAGAAGAATTAATCCATCGGATAGAAATTAATAAAGACCAAAATGGACCTGAAAGTACCATATCTGGTAATGTATTTTTTAACATACTCATAGCATGTTAGCTAACCCAAGTTTTTGAATTAGGATATGCCTTGTTTACAGATTTAACTGTCTTCCTAAAAAATCAAATCCTTGATGTAAGTTTTTAGAGCTGTCTCTTTCCTCCACACAGCAGTATTCCCATTGAGCCCTTTATTTGTAATACTGAGTAGCAAGTATTCAAACCTTTCTCCTTGTGTCGCTTCTGGATGTTACAGATTTATCATCATATAATGCTAAGTAATAAATACTAAGTCTCTTGCTTCCAGTTTCTCAGTATAGGCCCTTTGAAGGCCATTTAACATATTCTTCTAAATGTTATTTTCATCTTGTTATTAATTTAAAAACTACATGTATATAAGCAAACATTGCCTATATCCTTTCTTTTTTCCTTTTACAAAGTAAAGTCTAACCTTCTAGTCTCTGTTTGCATTCAGAAGTGGTTACTAATCATTTTACTCTTCCAGTGTGCATAGGTAATATATTAATAAGCAATTGGTAGCTCACAGGTAAAGAATCCCCCTGAAATTCAGAAGACCTTGGTTCAGTCCCTAGGTTGGGAAGATCCCCTGGAGAAGGGAACAGCAACCCACTCCAGTATTCTTGTCTGGAGAATTCCATAGACTGAAGAGCCTGGCGGGCTACAGTTCATGGGGTTGCAGAGTCGGACATGACTGAGCAACTAACACACACACACGTAATGTATGTACATGGGTACACATATAGTGAACAGTTGATCCTCATTATTTGCAGATTCTGTATTTGCATGTTCACTTACTACAGTTTACTTGTAATCTAACATCCGTTCTGTGTGGTACTTCTGCAGACATAAACAGAGCAGTGAGAAATTTAAGTTTTAGGATGCACAGTTTTCCAGATGAGATTCAACAAGGTGACGCTCTGCGCTTGTTTCAGCTGTCATACAGGGATGACCAGAGGATGGAGGCAGTACTGGGGAGTGCAGCGCAGGGCAGGAACCGCTGGTTCTGGGACCAGCTGGACTGGATTTAAAGCTCAGTTCTGATACGTTATTGGGGCAGACTCAGGGGTCTCTTGACACTTCTGAACCTTGTTTTCTCTCTTGTAAAACAAAATAGAACAAGTTGTTCTAGAATGAGTTGTTTCCAGGATTTCAGATATAAAATATATGTGTGTATATGTGTGTATATTTTCCCTAAGGACAGTGGTTCAAAATTCACTAATTGATTTTTCATGTTATAGAACTTAACTACTGCAAATAAGAAGAATCTATTGTTTGTATGCATATTGTACCAGACAGCTTGACGGAAATGCCAAATTCTGTTCCAAAGGATTATAGTAACTTATATCTGAGCAGTTTTTTACTATTTCACATAGCTTTTCAGTATCCTATCAAGTAGCTTTTATACAAAATAGCAACAAGACTATCACGTATGAGTTGTATCAAACACTATGCTAAATTCTTTACAAGCATTTTATAATTCTTATGACCCTGAATTTTGAGTACTTCTGTCTCCATTTTACCTCCATTCAAAGAGGTTAACCTGTCCCCAAGGCTACAATAGCTAGGAAGCAGCCGAGGCAGGATGAAGCCTAAAGCTATGAAACTCCAAAGTTCCTTGCCATTCTCTGCTATTGACCACTATACTGCATCACCTTTTGGTGACTAGACGTACATGCATAAACCTCGTCTGACAACAGCAGCCAGTTTGGTATACTACACCAGACACAGTACTAAAGAGCTGTTAATGCTGCTGACATTTGGCAAGTTCTCTCTAAACTCCAGCATCCCAAGAGGGGATTTCTGAACCCTCATATTCTTTATCTCCTATTTAAAAATGAGGATATCAGTAAAAGATTGTTAAGGCTCAAAAATCAAATCGTTTTGGAAATTTTAAAGCACTGTTTAAGTGCTTATTAAGCTGACTTTTGGAAAATGCTTATACATCATAACTGGGCTTCCCAGGTGGCACAGTGGTCAAGAATCCACCTGCCAGTGCAGGAGACATGAGATGTGGGTTTGATCCCTGAGTCGCGAAGGTCCCGGGGTGTAGAAAATGGCAATCCACTCCAGTCTTCTTGCCTGCAAAATTCTATGGACAGAGGAGCCTGGCGAGCTACAGTCCATGGGTGACAAAAAGTCAGACACAACTGAGCACACACACATACATAATCTACTGCACTATTTCATTACCAATGTGTGTAATATATAGCGTCCCACTGATTAAGACAACTCGCACAGCATTTCAGTGATCAAGAATCAACTCTGTAAACAAAATCATGAGCACTTTATGCAAAGGTGAGGAAAGCTTTGAAAAGTATGAGGAAAATACTTGTCTCCTACGTAAATTAGAGGAGCATTCCAAGGTCACCTTAATAGAATATGCTTCCTGTCCCATTAATGGAAGTGTTTGCTGACCATTATTTTCTCAAACTTTAGCATTTTAAAAAGGTTTACCTTTTGATGGCTATATGACACATTATATGCAGTTTAAAGAAAATGTTTCTAGCAAAGATGGTTAATTAAAGAAAAACTCCTACTGCAGATCGATTCTCTATAAAATTAGAGATATGTTTAACTCTGGAGGAAATCAATAAATTAAACTAATGCCCTTTTGCTTTCTATGTTTTCCTACCAAAACGTCAGGATGTATTCATCTTTGCGTATCCTGCCTAGCACATTCTTCACATAGTAATTACACAGTAAATACATCCTGATGCACAGGGAACAGCCAGAGCTGCTGGTAACCGGAGCACTTGACCATCTTATGGCTATAGCCCCTTCCCTAATCATATACTTATTCTATCATTGTACATTTAGACCTAAAAAATTTTGGTTCTAGAATTTACCTCTGCAAATAATGATTTCTTCCATGTAAAAAATTAACCTGACTCTATACTTCTAACACCTAGCATATGTCTCTTTTCTTTGCTATGGAATTGATATAGAGGTTAGCATACAGAATTCACAGCCTCAACTGTTTCAGCTATAAAAGGTCACATTTTCCAGGCTCTAGTTGCATAAGTTTCTTCTTTCTCTTCTAAAATAAGTCCATTATCTTGAACTCAGAGTGGGAAAAAGCTTAGTCTAATTTTCACTTTGTGGGGGCAGATCCTGATCAACTAAAGGAAAAGGTCAAAGATCTAGAGACACAGCTCAGAACCTCAGACATGGAAAAGCAGCATTTGAAGGTAAGTATTTAATTATATCTAATTATAAATATATTATAAATGTTTTGTGAAAACAGCTGTTGAAAACTGTTTTCATGATCACCATCTCTGAGTTTTAACTATGTATCCTAAATATTCCTGGAATCACATTTTATACTTACATTTAAACCTTGATATTAAGGTTTTTATATTCATCTGACTTTATTAAAAATACTGTAGAGAACTACCAAAAAATTGAGACAGAACAAATGGGATTCTTTAGAGAGTTAATTATTTTTTATTGTCACAAATATAGCTCATTATTTTCATATTTTCCTAAGTTTTGGGTCACATTGGGATTAGTGTCTTTTTCAATTATTTTCAGAAATGGTTCACATAAAGATATTTGATATGCTTTACCTCTTTAAGACTCTAAACAGAATAAAGGAACATAAATATGAAAATTAACTAGTGCTCACTGGCTATTCTACCTGGTCATTAAAGCTCAAAGTGTTTCTTTATTAGATGCTAACTTTTAGCCAGGCAGAAGCCATAGTTTCCGTGATCATAAATATATTTATAACAGGTGACCACTATTCATTAAAATTAGATACTTGTAAAGAAAATACAAATGACGCCTAACCAAAGAATTGTAACCAGAATAACTTCAGTGTTGTGAATAACCAAGTTTTTTGACACTGAGAACATCATAATACTCTTTTGGGGAAAGATTAAATCCCCTCTGATTTAATAGTTGATAAATTATAGTGCCAGAATAGGACATAACTTAGAGAATAATTTGATTTCTGCCTTGTATTTGACTATTCAAGTTTCTTTGGCTTTCATGTTTGTAAATCATTCTCTTTAGTTCAGACCTAAAGAATGTATTTTTTTCCTGTGTACACCTTTACAAGATAATATATTCTTATTAGGAGGAAATAAAAAAGCTGAAAAAAGAACTGGAAAATTTTGATCCATCATTTTTTGAAGAAATAGAAGATCTGAAGTATAACTACAAAGAAGAAGTGAAAAAAAATATTCTCTTAGAGGAGAAGTTAAAAAAACTTTCTGAACAATTTGGAGTTGAATTAACTAGTCCTGTTGCTGCTTCTGAACAGTTTGAAGATGAGGAGGAAAATCCTGTTAATTTCCCCATATACTAAAAGGCCACCTCTAACTATAGTTTTATTTAACTATTTACTAACTTTGTAAGTTAACATTCCATCTGGAAATCAAGCAAGTCTGACCTACATGATTTCCTTCCCAATACCTCATAGCTTTACTTAAATTGGAATTTTTAGTAAATAAAATTATATAAAAATTTCAACATATTAGGAAAGTATATTTTTGAAGACTGTTAGTATGTCTGTCAAATAGGCAATGAGCTGTGGTAAATTTTTATACATTTATAACGTTGTACCAAGTTTTTTAAACATCTAAAACTGGGATTTTATATATACTTACATATTCATATATGTGTTAAGATTCTGAAATTATGTCTATATATATGTTATTAAGTTGAGCCATATGTTTTGTTAAATGTCTAGCAATTTTAAATTCAGTTTAAACTATTTAATTGTTAAAGTAATGGTCCAAAATTGTTGGTTTGTCTTTTAAACTACCCATGTACAATGGACTGAATCCAACCTTTGTACAAGATGGAGAGCTTATTATTATATTTTTAATTCCAGAGGTTAACATTCATTTGCTGTTTCTAAATAAAAATTTGAATAGATATTTGCAGCTGGAAAATTGATTGCTTCAAATGCTAAAAGACATGTTGCTATATTAAGACACTGAATAATAAACTGAATCTGAGATATTTTTACCTTATAAACGTGGCAGAGTATTCAACACTGAAATAGAACAACAATGAAGCTGGTTTTTAATTGCACTTCCAGTTTATACATTAAGTATTATATCTTTGAGCCTACCAAATTTCTGATTGTCTATTTTTGAAAAATGATTAAACAAACACTTAGCATCAAAGGCATACTCATATTTGTTCAGATTCATGTTGATAATAACTGGTTTTGAATTCATATAAGTGTCTGGGATCGGCCAACATAAACCAAGATGGTGGCGATGGACCTGAAAAGAAAAAAAAAAGTTAGCTTTAGCCTATATTATCTTTACTCACTTACACATCTTCTGAGTGCCTACTGTTTCCCAGCCACTGGGAGTTACTTAAGGCTCCACTTCATCTAACCCTTTTTTTTTTTTTAATAGATGTTTTCCTCCTGACATAGTACATATTTACTTGCTTATTGTCTGTCTTCCCCATTAGAATGTAAGCTTCATGAAGGCAGACACACTGTTTTGTTAACTCTGTACTTTCAGCACCTGGAAACATTCCAGGAACATAATCAGGGGCTCCATAAAAATGGTAATGAGTAATAAGAGTCTGTTGCTAAATATAGAAGGTAGCCAATTGAAAAATATGGGTAGAAGTCATTCTAACCAAAGGGAATAATATGTGATAGAATAGTGCTTTTTGCTCTGGTTACATTTAGTTAAGAACATACACAATGTGTGTATGTTTGAGAGATGGAAGTGGAGCGTTCTAGAAATTTTAGCAGGTGCTAGATCATGAAAAATCTTAAATGTCACTATGCAGGTGAACAATATTCTCATTCATTTGTGAAGACAGGACAGGGATAAGACTGAAAGATAATGCTTGAGATGGTGATAAAATAATTCAAGCATGAATCTTGGTTTAAATTAAAATTAGCAGCCAGTTGGTTGGTGAGAAGTACACAGATACAACAGATGAGAATCTTTCAGAACTGATAATTAGATGTATGAAGTGATGGACAGAGGTGTTAAAAATGATTTCTAAGTTTTTGGCTTCAGTTAATTATTTGGAGTCTGGATTGGTCCAAACTGGATTAGTTCCAGTTTTGAACATTACAATGTGAACCTATATGAAATTAAATAGACAAGTCCAGGACACAGAAAGGGCAAAAAGTATAAACTAATTCATTCTGTACATATTAACTGTCACCTTGGCACTCTCAACAAATTCTATAATCAAGCAAGTTTGAGAAATGCTTTCACATGAGGTCATTATAGTACAGATGATTCAGAGAACACATATGTTCAACATGAATTTCCAAGAAGGAATATGTAGTATGCAGGGTCTTCCAGACATTTTCATCACTTTAATTCTGAAGCACATCTAGAAGAACCAAAGCCCCGCAGAATGCATTCTGGGAAACAATGTTATCGTATAAAGATGGTGGCACATGAGATGAAGACATTATTGCATATCAGAATTGCTGCAATTTGATGAAGACATTATTGTGTATCAGAATTACTGCAATTTGTAGAGTACTGCAGTGCCACTTCTACTTTGTTTCAGGAACATAAAATGACATAACCTGACAAATTATTTTCTGCCATTACCTTGATTAAACAACCATCATTGCAATGCCATACTATTCCTTCAATTTTACCCTCTCTGCAACCATCAAACCAGGACAACAGATCACTGTGCTTCAAGGTAGGTAGATTTCTTATTTGAAATGCTCCATGTGGTATAAGAAGATGTAATGGATGCTTTTTGCTTCCTAACCCTAAAAATCATAAAAATTTGCCATTAGCCATTCAGAAGTTTCAAAAAGAATTAGAAAATTTCTCTCTCCAAGTAAAAAAACCCTCTTAAAACACTGAGGGATAAATTTACCAAAAAGTCTGATTCCTTGAAGAGAAATATATTACAACTGTCTTTACTCACAAGTTGGCACTTTATCCCACTAAGTCTAAATTCTATCTTTAAGTGCTCTATACCAGGAGTTGGCAAACTTTAACCTTCAGACCAAATCCAGCCAAATGCCTGTTTTTGTAAATTGTTTCAATGGAACACAGCCAACCCATTCATTTAAGTACTGTCTATGGTCTTTCAGAGATATGGCCCCCCAAAACTAAGTATTTACTACGCAGCCTTTTACAGAAAGGCTCTTTCTGTAAAAGAAACTCTTTCTGTAAAACCAACCACTGCCCTACACCAGTGGCCACAATCATTCAGTGTTTGCAAATGGCCCCGCTCTATCTGGTAACTTGCACAGGCACTGTCTTAGCTTCTTTTCGCCTGCCAATCAATCTGCTTCTGATCACTATATTGGATTTTGTTATTGCAGCTTTAATGACCTTGGGTCTGTCTTCATCTGCCTGTCAACAATACTCCATAGTGCCCTCAGGACTTGTACGCAAATCATGGCATATATTCTGATGCTGCTTATGATATTCATTGCTGATTCTTTTATTTATTTTACTCTTAGCTGTTATAATTAAACTAATTACCTCACCATGAATGGATAAAGATATAGGGTACACATACAGAAAATGGAACATTAGGCATAAAAAAAGAATGAAATCCTGTCAGTAGTAACAACATGTGTAAACCTAAAGGATATTATGCTAAGTGAAATAACAGACAAACACTATATGATTTCACTTAAAAAGGGAATCTAAAGAAAAATAATTCCAAGTTTATTAGTCACTCCTGTAGTGTGTATTTCTTTCAGTTGAACCTAGGAAGTTTTCTTTATAAATGACTACTGTAACTAAACAAGAAAAAGGCTTTACTCACCATAAGGATTTCCATTAATATTGGTTCCTATGAGCTCCAGTGTTTGTTCTAGAAGATCTGAGAGCGGCACTGCACTAATTTCCAAAAGGCCAGGATCATCAGGATGATGCCTCAGGACCAGGGCGATCTCAAACTCGTAACTGACTACAGACGAATGCCAGCAGTACTGTTTGTTGTTTTTCTCCACTGGTACCCAACCTATCATTTAAAGAAACAAGTGAGGTTTGTGTTTTTTTTGCATTGTTTTTCTCTGGATTATGACTAAGGTAATTTTAATTTTTGTCGCCAATTTTCTGGATGTTCTGTCACATAAAGGTATCATTCAACATCAGTGGAGATGTTAACAGTTCTACTACTTTGTAAATCATCCTTTTTCTAATCATAAGGTCTCTTGATTCTGCGAAGGAATTAACCTGTTTGGTTATTTAGTACAGAGTACCCAGAATTCTTTTAAAAGAAAATTCATATTTTCAATAAGAACTGAGTGCCATTCTAAGACACAGCACTAAAACCTTTTTTCAGTTTCTCTCTACCTCCTCTCCAGTTTCAGGGACAACAGACAGATGCAACTGTTCCGCAATTTATTGTATTGTTCCAGTATTTATTGAACAATGTATTGATTCTACATTTATCAAATGCTATTCCCTTCCTAACTTCTGTTGCCAGATTAGGCTTCTTTATTGTGGAGAATTCCTCACCAAAAAACACCCCCCAAACTATGGCATAAACACTATTATGACCATCACACCTTTGGTATTCATTACTCATCCAGACCACTGTCATAACCTCTTCACTAGTCTACTATCTCCAACTCCCTACCCTACTTTTATCACAGTTCTATCTCAGGAATTTATATTTAGTTCTGTTGTACTGCTGCTTAATAGTCATCTTTAGGAGAAACTTCACAAAGTTCTTCAGACAGAATACAAAGCTGTTTAAGATGTGACCCCATTACACATCTCCAGCCTCTGCTTTTATAACCCCAGTTATAAACATTCCAGCCACACTGAGGTGTTATTTAAAATTTCCAAAAGATGCCATGACCTCTGCCCTTTGTGGAAGTTTGCCTAAGCTAACCTCTCTTCCCTTGCCAACTAACTTCCTGGTTCTTCAGCTTCAGGATAAATGTCCATTCTTCTTAGATGACTCTACTAACCACCAAGATTGAACTAGGAATAATTCTTCTTTTCTCCAACTGTACCTTGTCCATTATTTCCTTCTAGTTCTTAAATCATACTATTATTGGTAGGCTTTTTTTCCTACTGTCTACAAGATCATCAAGGATAAGGGTTCTGATATTCATTTTTATATCACTAAAATCTAAGAATACTTTCGCACATTATAGGTACTTAAAAACATATGCATATTGTTACCTTCAGTCTAAAAAGTAAAGGCTTATATGATATAATCGATCATACCATCTATCCTGACAATACTTCAAGGCTATTCCCAAACTCAATGCTTTATTAATTTTTATAGACTATAGGTAGTAAACTGTCCATCTGAGAAAATATTCTAAAACTGAAAGGACAGTCTTGATATGAAACATCTTTGGTATAAATACCATGAACCACCATATTAAAATTATATTCTAATTTCCAATTGCACGTATCTCATTCTTTTTACTAGTAAACACAAAACTCTCTTAGAAGAGATCTAGTAATACCAGGAATGTGTCCATTTTCATCAGGCATCGGATTCCCATTTAACTGTTCTATATCCTTCGCTGGTATCCAGCACTCTGGAACAGGTTTGAAGTCCTCCTCAACATTCCAAAAAAATTCTAAAAGAATTAAATAATCTTATGTGTGGTGATACTTTAAGCAATATAAAACACTGAACAAATTCAAAGTGGGAACAACTAATGAGCCCCATCAAATCAGGCACCATATTAATTAGTCTCCATTCATTACCACCACCACAATTCTCAGGGTTAAGGTACTAACACTTCAAATTTCCAATTTTGAACCCACCACCTGTAACAGTAGGTTAACAGTCTATAAAGCAGCCAGTGTTACAGTATGTATATTCATGGTGAATTTTTAATGCACTATGACTACAAGTAAATAAAGATTATATATGAGTGGATATATAATGATACATGTATATATCTACTTATAGTTAGAGAAACTTAATGTAAAACTATTAATAACCAAATGTGTCATTCATAGTAACTTGTATGTTTTAATAAACTACAATGAAGAGTCACAGAAATGTTAGGAAAATATTTTGAAATCTTTTTTAAGAATATGCTTTTACATAAAAAGATACTCACTTGTAATTTTTTTCTTTTCCCAAAGTGCTTAAACTGTAAAGAAGGATATAATGTACAGACCACCACAGCAAGAAATAAGACAAAAATTTCAACTTAAATCATGAATAGCTTTAAAAAAAAAAAAAAAAGGACCCACAAACCTTTCGAGTTTTGTTTTGAATGTAGAAAATTTTTAAATCTTTTCTCAGCTAATTTGTTAGGTTTCCTATCTAGCCGAGCCCAGAGGTATGGCTGACCTAAAAAATAATAAAGAAAAAAAAAGTTTAAGAGGCAAACAATAAAATTTAGCTCGAAAGACATTTCAATATAACCTTTTTCAATAAACATAGGGTCATTTCCTCTAAGGGAAACAACCCGAAAGACAAAGAGAAATATGCAGGATAACAAAACAAATTTGACCATTTCAGTAAGGACATCATCCCACAGACATATGAGAAACTAGTAATCGTGAGAAACGGAAGCTCTCTCTGCTAACGGAAACATAACCAGAAATCGTATTCACACCTTCTCTAAAATGTAACTATGTTAAATTATGCTATGAGGGTTAACCTCCAAAAACGTGGAGTGAAGCTAGTTGTTCTACATGGCTCTGACCCCTGGGGTCAAGGCATGGAACACTGATGAATAGTGATGGTTTGCAGTCAGGGGTCTGAGAAGTTCCAGGGTACGTACTAGCATTTTTCCTCGACAACAGTGAGACTAAGGAGTTGCACTTGGTCTCAGTGAGCCTCCTGGGGGGCTGCTGCTGGTTACTTAGCAGGAAGATGCCTTCATGACCAGCAAAATATAAAAGTCCCCAGCTGAGACTGCATTTCAGATTCCCTGTTTCTGAGGTGTTCCCTGCCTACATCAGTGGTGGTCCCTAATTTTAAAAAGTTTGTCTTTCCTAGATTTGTCAGGAAGGTAGGGGAGGCATCAGTGGAGGACCATAGATGCTTTCACCAGGTCTCATCAGACCCTTCAGAGAAGGCAATGGCAACCCACTCCAGTACTTTAGCCTGGGAAATCCCATGGACAAAGGAGCCTGGGAGGCTACAGTCCATGGGGTCTTGCAGAGTCAGACACCATTTCGCAAAGAGTCAGACACGACTGAGTGACTTTACTTTCACTTTTCACTTTCATGCCCTGGAGAAGGAAATGGCAACCCACTCCAGTGTTCTTGCCTAGAGAATCCCAGGGACAGGAGTCTGGTGGGCTGCCATCTATGGGGTCACAGAGTCAGACACAACTGACATGACTTAGCAGCAGCAACATCAGACCCTTCACTGTGACAAGAGTCTTTGGTTGTGATGTACATCCTTTTAATGCCCTTACTGTATCGCCTATCCTGTACCTGTAATTAACTCTGGATTTACAAGCACTGTCACTCTGGGTTCTCGAAGTTTTCTTTAGCAACCCAATTTTCTTTAACTGCCACCATTATATTGATAGTAATTACACAATGTGATGCATACTTAAGTTTCTCAGTATAAATATGTGCCTGTGTGCTAAGTCGCTTTAGTCATGTCTCACTCTTTGTAACCCTATGGACTGTAGCCTCCCAGGCTTCCCTGTCCATGGGATTCTTCAGGCAAGAATACTGGAGTGGATTGCCTGGCCCTCCTCCAGGGAAATCTTCCTGACCCAGGGATGGAACCCACTTCGCTTATGTCTCCTATATAGGAGGGTTCTTTACCACTAGTGCTGCCTGGGAAGCCCATAATATAAATATAAAACCCTAAAGAAAACTTTGTTTCTTCAAATATATAAATCAGCTATTTGAAAAATTATTGATTACAGTTTGGGTAAGGCATTCTACATTACTTATTAGCTATACCAATAAATAATATGAAGAACCATATTAAAACTACACTGTCATTTCTGTTGAATGAACCTTTTGTTCTTTTTAAAAATAAACATAAAAAATGTACTGTATACCCATTAAGATGGCTACTATCAAAAAAATAGAAAATAACAAGTGTTGGTGAGGATATGGAAAAGCTGGAACTCTTCTATACTCCCGGTAGGAATACAACAGTGCACTTGCTACAGAAAACAGTATAACAGTGCCTCAAAAAAATGAAAAAGAATTACTATAGGATCCAGCAATTCCACTTTGGCATATATGCCCTAAAAACCGAAAGGAGGGATTCTAAGATTTGTGTACCATGTTCACAGCACGGTTCACCTAGTACACACTGACGGATAAACGGTATACACACACAATTATGTGGTATACACAAATGTGTGGTGTTCATCCTTTTATAAAGGAAGGCAATTCTGACATGCACCACAACACGAATGAATCTTAAGGACAATATGCTAAGTGAAATAAGCCAGTCACCAAATGACAAATACTGTAAGACTCCACTTTCATGAGTTACCTAGTCAAAATCCTAGAAACAAAGCAGTGTGTGAAACAAGGTGGGAGGCTGAGTTATTTAAAAGGTGTAAAGTCTCAGTTTTGCAAGATGAAGAGAGTTTTGGAGATGGGTGGTGGTGACAGCAGCGCAACAATGAGAACTGTGCACACCGCACTGAACTGTACGCTTAAAAAGGACCAACATGGTAAACAGTATGTGAATTTCATCACGACAAAATGAAAAAAGATGCACTTCACAAGAGATTTCCTATTATGAAGAACATATCCAATATGCATTTAACTTTTATTTCTCTTGCTGGAAGTGAGAAGTGATTTCAATATCTAGAAAAAAGAAATCACAGAGATTATTTCTCTCTTTTCAATGCATTTTTTTCCATAACATAGTTGACAATTTCGATTTGAGTTTCTCTTTTAAAGTACATTAAAATGAAACAAATTAGAGACACTGACAACAGTAATAAAACAACTGAATTAGCACTGGGATCAGCAGAATAAGAACAAGCTTTAGGGTCACATAAACCTAGGTCCTATTACCAGTTGAGCCTTCATTAATTAAATGGTCTCGAACAAATTATGTTCTCTGAGCTTTGGTTTCTGTTTCAGTGAAACAGGAGAGGCTTATTGTGCAGATAGATAAAGATAACACATAAAGCATTTATCATACTGTCTGGCCCTTAATCAGTATTAATTAAATACTAAGTTATCTTCCTTTCTTCCCCCAAGAGAAAGATACAATGGTAGAGTAAGTATAATATATCAATTGTGACTTTTTCCCAAGGGTTTATGAAGAGCACTTCAGATATATACAGTTTAGGTGATTAAGAAAAATAAATATTTGTAGCACAGTTTTATTTTACCTTTGTAGTTAGTAACATAACAACATGTTCCATCCACTTTTTCTGTTGGAATTGCATTGTATATATCTGCATCTAATGCCTTGTGACTTACAGTTTCAGTTGCCAAAACTTTAAATGGCTTAAAAGAGAAAAAGAAAACTGGTTTAAGATAAACAGCCTCTATGCCTTCTACATGCTCTCACCTGGAAGTTGTTAATTTCCCTAGTTCCAAGGTATGATCACCAGTTTATCCTTCAAAATATTTCTCCTGTAAAGTTCTTACAAATCACCTCCTCCTCCTCTATGCTATCAGAGTAATATATGTTTGTCTACCCAGATTTGTTAAATACAGTTGACCAACACGGGTTTGAACTGCACGGGACCACTTACACGCAAATTTTTTTTCCATAGTAAATACTGCACTACTACACACAGTTGGTTGAATCCTGAATGCAGAAGCCTTGTTACGGAGGAAACTTGAATATGAGGGCCAACCACAAGTTATACTCAGATTTCAGGGGATCGGACCCCGAATCCTGGCATTGTTCACAGGCCAACTGTATTCACATGTTTCTTTATCCCCCATAATGAGCTTGACACCAGGAATCATATTCTATGCAGAGCTGTATGCCTAGCTCAGGTGCTACGTGTGTTCATTTACTTGATAATCATTTGCTAAAAGCCTCCTAAGGGGTAAGCACTGTCCTCAGCACTAGGATAGAGGTCAAATGGCACCTGCCTTCGGTGGAACGTTTAAGGAAGGAGACAACAGTCATAAAATGCATAATATAATGTTAAGTATGTTAAGTACTAAGGGAAAAAATGGGCACCCTTTCAGTTTTATCAGTAATAAACTACGTTTTTAATTTATGATTTGCTTATTCTCAGGAAGCCAAAAGAGCATCAAGAATGGAGGGGAAAAAAAGTTCCAACGAACTTCGTGATTTATTTTCACTTCTGAGAAAGACTATGCCACCGTTTTACAGTCTTTACAGTCTATGACACTTTCATCTGAAGGAAGACCTGCACCCTAAGCCGCCGGAGCGAACCCTGCAGAGAGACCCCCGGGCTGCAGGGCGGCTCTGCCGCGCCTGGAAGCGCTCGCGGGTTCAAATGCAGCCTGCGCCGCGGGGAGGAGCCCACCCGCGGCCGCCCAGCGGGCCCCGAGCTCCTCGGTACCTGATGCTCCCTTTTGGTGGAAGGCTCCTCTTTCACCTCCGTCACAAACACACACGGCATTTTCCGCTGCACCGACCCCAAGCGCCTCATGGTGGGTCCTCAAGCGGTGCTAGTAGAGAAGGCCCTTCAGAGCAGCGCCGGGTCCTGACCAGGAGAGCGTTCAGAGGGGTCAGCCGTGTACTCAAGTCGCCAACACGCCGCGAGCTGGCCAGGTAGCCTCGCTCCCCATTTCCCCGGTTCCGAGCGTATGACGGGGACGCACGCCCGGAAACGGGCTCCTGGCCGCGGAGCCTTCTGGGAGTTGTAGTGCGGAACCCGAGGTAACTTCGTGTGCCCAAGCTGAGGTACCTTCGTGTGCGCTCTCGAGAGCGTCCCTCAGGGTTCTGATGACCGTGAAAATACAAAGATCCGTTTCTGGTTTCATCCGTTTCTGGTGTGTGTGTATTAGTAGCCGATGATATTTTTGAAAATTAAATGATATCAAGCGATAAGTAATGAATTATTTCAGATGGCTATTTAACATCATTTTGATGAAACAGATTTGCGTATTCTCCTTAACGTGTTCCTGGGGAAAGCACTGTCAAAGCTTAGAAATATCCGGAGACATCTCAGAACGAAATGAAAAGTAATTTCCCAGGAAAAAATGTTAGAAAACGCTACAATTAAAATACCTGGGGCCAAAAAAAGAAAGAAAATTACCATTTGGACTACGCCTCATTGTAAGGCATCAGTTCAGTTTAGTTCTCTCGCTCAGTCGTGTCTGACCCTGCGACCCCATGGACTGCAGCACCTCAGGCTTCCCTGTCCATCACCGACTCCCAGAGTTTACTCAAACTCATTGTAAGGCATAATATGGTCGAAATTGGTTCTGGTGTTCCCCCCCCCCCCCGCCCAGAGTGAGTGCAACGTTTAGCATTAGAGCAGTTCCAAACCACAGGAAAACCAACAACCAGATTTCAGTCTCAATTTTTTCATAGGAATCTCACTTACCTTAGTTAAGTATGAGCTCTAACAGAGTCCGAATGGCTTGAGTACTTGTCAGCAATCAACTGCAGAGCTAAAAACAGCTCTGACTTACTCCTCAAAAGAATTTCGGAGGGTAAGTAATAACAATCAACGGCTGAAAAAATAAATAAACTTTTAGTAATAGTAGCCTTTCTCACTGAAGCAAGTAGTCCGGAATAGGGACTTTTGATTACTGCCATCTTTTAGGTGCTTTGACAAAGCCCGAGTCTCATTTCTATAATTGTTTTATCTGCAGGCATCAAAGTGCCCAGCATTTTCCTGATTTAGCCCTCAGAAAATTAAACTACTATATTTCACTTGGAAGTATCTATGTATAAGGGAATTCCCAAAGAATAAAATATCCCTCAAAAAAAGTCACTGTTTTTTGATTGCTGGATTCAGAGGGGAGGGAGGGAAGAAGAGATCTGCCATACAAAAGTATTTACTTTTTCTTTTACTATCTTTGACTTTCTCATAAGAAAAATAAATAAATAAAAAAGGGCCTCGGGGTTGGGTGGGCGGGGGTGCAGTGGCTGAAAACACCTAATGGGAGATCTTGAGACCAGAAAGGCCTATGAAAACCAGTGACTTTTTGTTCCTCCACAGGAGTCCTAAACTAAGAGCTTGTTTCATGGGACTCAAGGGACGACAATGAAATAACTTAAAACTTGCAACTGTCATTTCCCAAACTGCCAGAGAATCTTTTACGTCCAACCTTCTATCGTTTCTGAAGATCACCTTCTAAAATATTCCACTTGCTGTTTGAAAGTAGCAGCAAAGCTAAACCATGTTTTAAGAAGCACTCTATTTTTAATGCTTTGATTTCATCAGTGCCTGGAGTAAAGCCTTCAGCAGAAACGAGGTAGTCCAACACTAGGGGGAGCCACTGGCCCAGTTCGCACTCGCAGTCTGGTCTCCCACTCTGACAATGAGCAGCCCGCCCCTTTGATTCTAAAGTCTGAAGAGCCAGCAAGGACCGACTACCAGCCCCAGTACTTAAAAGTGGTGTTACAGGATTACACAATCTGGAAGAAAGACTTTTTTCTCTAATGTGTTAGTGTTCTGACATGAACCAAAAATGAAATATACAGTGCAGAGTATATCTTGGCCAACACACTCAAAAAACAAAATTTGCAGGCCTACCCTGAGTTGTGGAGGCAAATTTCTCATAACTCTGCTTTACTCATTACAAAGAGAAAAGTCATCCTAGGTATGGTCATAGCTTTCCCTGAAAAACTAGAAGGAATTTCACAACAGGAAAGAAATGAAGAGAATAAGGAAAAGGTGGGGAAAAGAGGATAGAAAGAAAGAAAGGAAAGGAAAAGAGAGTTGGAAAAAAAGAAGACGAAATTAGGGCTCCAGGCATGCTAAAGACTACCAGAATTCACAGATCTATTCACAATGACAAAAAAAAAAAAAAAAAAAATCCCCTTGTGGGTTTGTGTTTTTGCTGTTTCTAATGGAACATAGTTGTTCAAAACTAATTTCAAGAGATAAAACATTTTTTCAGCCTTTCTCCTATGTAAAACATGGATTTTCACAATGGCTTTAATCGTGATGTTAATGTAATCATGCAATAATAGTGTTTGGTAACAGTATTTGATAATAGTGCAATGCAGCTAGCTGTAAGTTCCTATGTGGAGAGGAAGTTTATCTGGAGGCAAAGACCATTTAAAGCTATTTCTTAGGGGTGTTTCTCCCAGTAAGCTATGTGCTTGAGATGGGTGCATTGTTATTCTAGAATTAGAAGGTAGGGCAAAACAAAAGATGAGATATGAGGTTTTCTATATATCATTGCTAATATTTTCAAGGATTTAAGTTAAGTCTTTATTTTCTACTTCATTTACTTTCAGTGCTACATGGCTCTTCTTTTTATTTTTGACTTTATTATTTTCCCTTATTTACAATTATAATTCTTTTATAAATTTTAGCATACGTTCTAGATTTTTATTCTAAAGCAGTGTACTCAAGTTCATACCAACTTAGTCTGTTTCACTTAACCAAAGTGAATATATGTCTTGATCTTGTAAATTTCCGATTAAAAGTACAAAGGTATTTAAAAATACATGTTGATCTATTGTAATTTCTCATCTCTATGGCATCTCCTAAATTACCTAGTATGAATTTTTTTATTAATTTCTTCTAGGTTCTAGTTTTTAGTAAAGATATTAAGATGAAGAAAGATCTGAATAACTGCTGATTGAAATGTCTCATTCTGGGAATCGGAGTACTTCACTTTGCTTTCAACAAATTCTCAAAATTTGCAAGCATCTGGAAACTTACTGCTATAGGAAGAAGCTATTTCCCTTTTAATGATGGATGAAGAATGAATGGACTATAGCTATAAGATGAATAAGTAGTCCAACTTATTTTCAGGTACTATTAAATATCCCAATCTGAATGCTTTTTTCCCCAAATCAGTGGATAGTGGTGAGTACATAATTTTGTTTTCATCTTAAAATAAATATAGCATATTTACTTATATAAAAATTTTAGTTTTGTTTTCAAATCATACATAGAAATGAGTCTAGAAAATAATTAACTTGTAAAATATTTAGTACTTCTTAATTATGAAAGTATGAGCTAGTTTATTTTCCATATTTAATCAGAACATTGAAAGATAAAATATACTGTTTTATTTGTATTAGCTTTTTCCGGTCAATAACTTAATTGAGTAACAGAAATACTGTTTAGTATTCACTAAGGTAAACTAGCCTACAGTTAGATGTGAGGTCATTTATGATGAGCAAATAATGAATTAGGTAACAATGAGGAAAATTCTGGAAGTTTGAGTTTGTGTGCTTACTAGCAACCACTTTCAACATTTCTGCAAAGCTAGAGAAGGTATCTTCTAATTTAAATTTCTTTAAGAATTATCTATTGTGTAATATACTATCAACAGGAGGTCAGTTTTAAAGGAATACTACTGATAGCCTGAAAGACTGTGGAAGAGAAATTCTTTTTTCCCTTACACACTGATAGTTCTTATATTTGCATTCCTGCAATTCTTATATTAAAAAACATTGGATTAGCAGCAAGAGAGTTGAAAATGGCAGAAGTTGGGAATGACTGCTATTTCTTTTTTAATTCCACATGCATAAAGGTAAATATTGTGCAACTTATGGTACGTATTCCACATGCTTAAGCTTTTTAGTAGAATGAAGGAAAATATGGCAACAGTTTATTTGCATTGCTGAGTCAAAATTTACTATTTTCCCACAAAATGTTGTACATACTTAAAATATGAAGTAAAACCTTATCATGTATTTTTGATATGTTGAGTTTCTCTGAGGAAATCTGGTAATATTTAAAATTATCTGAAACTATCCTTCTATATGCCAGTTACAAGCCTATGGCTTTTTAATCCTCATGTGGCACTTTTGCCTATATTACGGCTCCTTGAAACATGAAATTACTAATATTAAAGCATATGATATTTTGGTTAATGTGATTCCAGTCATACATATTCAAATAGTTAAATTCAGCTTCACTATCAAACTCAGTTTAATAAATCTAATTGATTCCTTATTATGGAATTTATTAATGAATTTATTGAATTTTCCTCTGTCAAAGTAATAGTAAATAATTAATATCATGGAAAAGGCAAAAAATAATACAAATTGGCCAAATAAGAATTCAAGTTTATAAAGTTAAAATGGGAAAAAATGTCTAAGTGATTTGGATTAGTGGATCTCAATGAAGCCAAATAAATGTAGAAATTCAATGTTTGGAGCTTCATGTTCATGTTAGAATGAACCCAGTGAAAGACATGCTGTGTATGGTTTGAAGCATTTCATCTCTGCTAGGACAACTGAGTAGAGTCAGCCTCTTAGACTGTAGAATTAGATCCACTTCCATTACCTGTCACCTTAAGATTAAACCCTGGGATGATGATAAATAATAGAATTTATGTTCTGTGTGGGCAGAGAGTTTTGTCTGTTTCACTGCTATATCCTCAAATTCTAAGTTATCAGTAAATAATTAAATGAAAAAAATTATAATAGCAATCACATTACCTTATCTCCCATAATTTTTACAACAGTATGTGAGAAGGGCATTTTACTCCATTTTTACAGATGAGGAAACTGAGGCACAGAGAGTGAGTAATGGATTGATTTTGTGACTATGGGCAAAATAGAGTCAGGCATTCAAATACTGGTTTATCTGGTTTCTGCCTGCTATCCAGGTCTATGAGATCTACAGACCCACCTTAAAAAGGAGAGAGTGAAGACAGACAGTAAGAAGGTGGGGAAAAAGAAAAAATAAGGAACAACCCTGAAACCTGTCAAAAAAGGGATGAGCTTAATAGGATATGTTTACTTTTATTCTATGTCACTCACCCCTCTGCTGAAAAAGACAATGACCTGCAGTTTTCCCAGCTGTTGATCTATGTGTAAAAGATACAAGATAAGAAAAAATAGCAGCCCATTCAAATAATCCACATTTGCTTTTGTTGAGATATAATGATGTAAATGTATAAACATATATGTGTGTATAACTTAGCACAATGTGCTAAATATTTAAAATTCCACAATAAAAAAGTTTAAACTCTGTTCACTTTCCCTCTATAAGCACACTGAACAGTATGTCCCTAATCTGAGTAAGAAAATAATTATCTAATAAAAGTTATGATTAATAGAGATAATCTCTGCAATTAGAATATGGATGATGATTCTTAAAAATAATTCTGGCTTTCATAAGGAAAATTAGATCCCTCTGTGATTAGATTGTGATCAAGAGTGTCACTGACCTTTTTATATATTTATTCTTGTGAAGTTGCTCAGTCGTGTCTGACTCTTTGCAACCCCGTGGACTGTAGCCTACCAGGTTCCACCACCCATGGGATCTTCCAGGCAAGAATATGAGAATTTTATCAGTGACTTATGGAATGTACTATTTAATCATTAGATTATTTTATCAGTCTCACCAAAATTAGATACTTTGCTAAAATTTAGACTTGATGGTCTTGGATTTGTAGTGTTTTTTAATTTTAATTTGATCTCATACTTTATTTAATTGATAAGTAATCTATTGTTAAATACTGACCTTCATATATTGAGTTTTCTACACTGTTTACTTTTTTCTTTTAGGGTTCCCAGTGCCGATTCCGACACTGTGAAGAGGCCCTTGGCAGTGATACAGTGTGCTCGTTATGGAGAGAGGGAAAATGTTTAGATCCACTTTGCAGATTTAGACACATGGAAATGCAGGTAGAATTATTCAACATTATCATGTTTGTTATAAGCATCTCCTTCCGATAATATTGAACTCTGTACTCTTACAACACAATAGAAAAGAAATTGTTCTTTCCTCCAATGACTTAATTTTAGGCATTTTACACTTTGCTCAACTTAAATTCTTAAAAAAATGGGCAAATGTGTTTGAGGAGTACCCAATTGCATCTTTAAATAACAGAGCTTAGAAATGAAGCCTAGAAACACACACAATCGTCAGTCAGCAATTACAGTAGTTGTTGTAATGTTGTGTTGCAGCACATTGTATTTACTGTGATTATGGCATCTCATCATTACATTTGCCTCACCTCCTTTATCTAGCAAAACTGCAGTATTTCATGCTTCTGGGAAACTCAGCCTCTTGGTTGTGTGAAGATCAGTTGTATCTTTTATCACAGCAAACCTCGAAATATCAATGGATTATTTTTGCCACCAAGTAGCAGTGAGTATATTCTTTGAATAACATGGTTATACCATATTATAATCTGATTTTAGAATAGCAGCATAGAATGACACATTAAATAAAGTATGGCAAGGTGAGTAATACAGTGTAATCACCAGTGGATGATTTAGGATGGTTATATCAAGAATTATGAGAATGAGCTATCAAGTAACTAACCAAATGGAATGGGCAGAGTTAGTTAAATTTTCTCTGACCGTGTTTCTAAAGTGGACTTTAGTCATGTGAAAAGTGAGAAGACTGCTGCCCTCACTGGATAGAGGGGAGCTATCTCAGCAACTTATCACATGACTGGAGCAAAGCTAGGAGGTTCTGGCCTCACCACTGCTCCCTGTAAATGTGCAGAAACCTCTCATACATGGGGAGAGCAAGTACATGCTCTGGTTTGCACGCTTCTGCTTCTAGAAGAGCAGCTGGATGTGTGGTTCTTCCTAAGACTTCATTTGTGGGGAAGATGCAATCCCATTGTTGCTAAATAAGTGGCACCCTTCAAACCAACTAAACGCTACTGAGACTCTACTTTGTGGTGAACCTTAAACTAAGTTATGGGAAAGGGGTACAGAAGACACCATGTCCTATAACAGTAAATGGCAAGAACTTTGAGAAGTTGGGAGAGTCAGGTTTCACGGATGCTACAGCCGCTTCACTCTCCTGCTATGGGCACCGTATTTCTTATAATGGAATTATTCTAGAAATGAGTTTACAGAATATCAGTCTTTTGTATTTGAAAATCTGGCTTCAGATAATCCTTGGCAAATGAATGATTAAAAACCATGTCTCTTTGTTATAGTCTTCTGGAAAATGCTGCTCTCAGAGCATTCATCATACATGTAATACCTGGATCAATGTTTTTCTTCACTAGACTGTAAACATCACAAGGATGGGGCTCATAGCTAGTTTCCCTACCAGTGCTTAGCACAATGTCGGGACCCAGATGCTCAGTAAAATTGGATGCTTGGATAGATGGATAGGACATATGGGTAGAAGGTAGGAGAAGAAGGGGATGACAGAGGATGAGATGGTTGGATGGTATCAGTGACTTAATGGACATGAGCTTGAGGAAGCTCCAGGAGTTGGTGATGGACAGGGAAGCCTGGTGTACTGCAGTCCATGGGGTCACAGAGTCGGACATGACTGAGTAAACTGACCTGATAGATGTATAGATGACTACTGAAGGTAACCTCCTGGGATGAAAGTTATTACACCTACTAAGTGGTTAACTTGGTCCCATTGGTTAACATCTAGTGTGATTTTATTTCATTAAGAACATTGTATTAAATTCTCTCTATATAGTGTGTTAGCCTACTTCCTAGTGGTCTATGGGTAAAGTGGTCTATGGTTTGCTGTCTTTCAAACTAATTATTTCAGTACTAGAAGAAAGACTGCATCTCTGAGGGCAAAGGAAAGGTAGAATGTCTCTGGAACAAATAGTGAGCTCCCCACTGTAAGACATGTCCTCAGCTAAGTTCTCTACGGGTACATTTCATTATTCTCATATATTAGGCATAGAATCTGGGGGTCAAAAATAGATTCTGGCTCTTCTGGAAGTCTCAATTTCTTCAACACATGTCAAAACTGCTCCTGACTCTTAGAATAAGCTTTCCCCTCTCTTGATAGGGTCAAACCAGATCCATGCACTGGTTTTGGAAGGACCAGATGCTTCTCCTAGGTTTTCTATTCCCATCATGAGAGGAGATAAGCTCTGCTTTCTCTTTGCCACTTCCCTATCATTTTCTCAGATATATTTCTTCACTACATCTATTGTTTGTCTGACTCCTCCCTATAGAATGAAAATTCTGTAAGAACAGGAATCTTTGTTTACTGATAAATCCCAACCACCAAACATAGAAACAGAGTATTACCTTTCACATAGTGGCCAATTCTATTCCAGGAAGTCCTGAAAAGTATTTATTCAGGTTAAGTAAGGTAACTATTTGTTTTCTGCCCAGGCACATTTTTGTGCTTTAGGAAAGAGGATTCAATTTCCAGGCTGTAGGAAACTACTACCCTGGAGGAGGAAATGGCAGTATTCTTGCCTGGAGAATCCCATGGACAGAAGCCTGGCAGGCTACAGTCCATGGGGTTGCAAGGGTCAGACACAACTTAGTGACTATACCACTACCACCACAGAAAACTACTAAGCTCACTTGAATTATGTATTGAATTACTGCATCATCTATTCATTCTAAGAATATTTCAATACCTCAGAAGTTATAATGTGATCTTTTATAGACCTAATATTTCCTAAAATATTTCCAGGAACATCTACCTACCAAGGTTCATATTAACCGAAACCAGGAAAATAAATCATCTCACCTTAGATAAAAATTAAGTTACGAAGTTATAACTTTATTAAAATCTACCTTTATGTTTCAGTGGGTACATGTGATTAACAAATTCAGGGTAGGATTATGACAGAGATTTTTTGGTAGCAAAATACATGGCATTGTGTAATTCATGTGTAAGTTTGTGTCCAGTTAAAATAAGATAAAATCTAGGTATTCAAATGCATAAACTATGTCCATCAGAGAAGGCAATGGCACCCCATTCCAGTACTCTTGCCTGGAAAATCCCATGGACTGAGGAGCCTGGTGGGCTGCAGTCCATGTGGTCTCTGAGTCGGACTTGACTAAGTGACTTCGCTTTCACTTTTCACTTTCATGCATTGGAGAAGGAAATGGCAACCCACTCCAGTGTTCTTGCCTGGAGAATCCCAGGGACGGGGGAGCCTGGTGGGCTGCCGTCTATGGGGCTGCACAGAGTCGGACATGACTGAAGTGACTTAGCAGCAGCAGCAGCAGCAGCAGCATGTGGTCCATATTAAGTAGGTGAATTGCAGCCGCAGCAATGCTATCTAAGTTACCAGCTGTGCTCTTCCAGAATGAGGTGTTTGCCGAAAGCAATTTCCCATTAGTTAATTTGCCATTGTCTGTTATCTTTAAGGACTAAGTTCAATTATCAGGAGTCTGACATTTTTTTGTCTGGACGTGTAAAACTGCCAGTTAGTCTTTTTACAATTTAAACTTTAATCTGCTAACAAATTTAAAAAAAGGTCTTGGACTCTCTTGCAAAAGATTTCACTTAAATGTTGCTAAACCAGACATTTTCAAAGGTGGCCTAATCCCTCTGGTTATCATCTCTAAGTTTAGAAGCAAATAGCTATTAACACCAAATGATAGTGCTAAGAAAAACATAGCTCAGTTAATATTTGCTCTAATTATAAGAATTTGCTAGGCATTTCTGAGTACATTTTGCGTTTTCTTTGTGAGCTTGGTCGGTTCTTGTTCTTTCTCCCATGGTACGCAGTAGATGTTAGTGTACCCAAAGTGTTCCTCTTAAGAAACTCCTTAAATTTTGCTAAGGGACAATTTATTCAAAACAGAGTAGCTCAAACATTGAAGCAAATGCTCATCTCCTTGATTATTTGCCATGTTATTCTAAAATGAATACCTGAAAGGATAATTTGATTTTTGTTTATTCTAAGTCACTGTCTTGGAGATGCCTTGGACAACTGACTATTTGACCACATTAAATGGAGCTTGGGTCGGCTCACTTTACAAGGTCTTGCCTAAATGAATATGTGTGCATGACCTTTTCATTATGTCTTAAAAAACCATTGTCTCATGTTTTTTTAAATAATTTAACAAACACCTTGACTTGAATATTTGAGTCAGTAAAACACAGACTAGTTTTGTGTGTGTGTGTGTGGATAAGACACATAGTAAGACAACTGTTAATAGTTATAAGAGGAAAAACTGTTCACATCAGTTCTTTCTTCTTTGGGGAAAGGGGAGAGGGGTTGAGCAAGTGTCTTAAACCAAATGATGGTTACCTCTGTAACAATTTGGGCTTGGATGGGAGATTCCTCCTCCTAACTGGACACTGTCTGCTCTCATCGATGAGCAGGGTACTTCTGGAAGTAAGAGTAGGTACTCCCTGCTGGCTCAGCTGGTAAAGAACCCATCTGCCAATGCAGGAGATGCAGGAGACTGAATTTGATCCCTGGGTCGGGAAGATCCCCTGGAGAGGAAATGGCAACCCACTCCAGTATTCTTGCCTGGGAAATTCCATGGACAGAGGAGCCTGGCAGGCTACAGTCCATGGGGTCACAAAGTGTCAGACACGACTGAGCACAGGCATGCTTCATACTCAAGTATTAGTTCCCAAGCCTAACATTTGTTAGTCATGTCTGAGATGTCCACAGACTTTCTTTTTAAGACTTTATAAACTAAAAATGCAATCGATTTTTTTTTAAAAATGAAGTAGGATTATGAGAAATGAGAAAATCTCATATCCACAGTTTTCAAATAATATGAGTTTTCTGTGTGGCAACCCTATGCTGAGTACTCTACATGCCTAATTTTATTTAATCCTCACAAAAATCTGAAAAATAGTATTCTTATTGTACAGATGAGGAAAATGAAGTCTAGACAGGTTAAATATCTTAGGTGACATAATATATCTCATAACTAGAGGTACCTGACTTCAAACACAATTCTGACTCTAAAACTGCCTAACAACCCCAGCCTTGGCATTTCAAGTATAACCAGTCCTTTTGGTAATTTGAGTGGATCCACCCACGAGATCACCTAATCTGGCTTCCTCCTCCTAAGCGGCAAATGCTCTTCCACCCTATGCCACAGCCTTTCTTTCAAAGTTATTAAGACTGTTTACATGTAATAAAAGATGCTTTCCCCTTTAATTTACATTAAACAGTAGAATACTTCTAACATTTCTGATTTATATGTATTTCCATTAAATAAGTTTTCTTCTTTCTTTCTCTTTTTCTGTTTACTTCTGGCCACACATAGGTGGGGCTTGTTCCCTTTAACCATCTGAATCCAGGAAGACCCAGAATCATATTTCTCAAACCTGGCTCCCCTTTAGAATTATCTGGGGAGCTTGAAACAACAACAATAACTTAAAAAAATAAGAACAACCCAACCCATCCCCCCAAACCATTCCTATCACAACTTAGTTCAGTTCAGTCGCTCAGTCCTGTCCAACTCTTTGCGACCCCATGAACTGCAGCAGGCCAGGCCTCCCTGTCCATCACCAACTCCTGGAGTCTACCCAAACTCATGTCCGTTGAGTCAGTGATGCCATTCAACCATCTCATCCTCTGTCGTCCCCTTCTCCTCCTGCCTTCAATCTTTCCCAGCATCAGGGTCTTTTCAAATGAGTCAGCTCTTCACATCAGGTGGCCAAAATATTGGAGTTTCAGCTTCAACATCAGTCCTTCCAATGAACACCCAGGACTGATCCCATTTAGGATGGACTGGTTGGATCTCCTTGCAATCCAAGGGATTCTCAAGAGTCTTCTCTAACACCACAGTTCAAAAGCATCAATTCTTCTGCACTCAGCTTTCTTTATAGTCCAACTCTCACATCCATACATGACTACTGGAAAAACCATAGCCTTGACTAGACGGACCTTTGTTGACAAAGTAATGTCTCTGCTTTTTAATATGCTGTCTAGTTTGGTCAAAACTTTCACTCCAAGGAGTAAGCCTCTTTTAATTTCATGGCTGCAATCACCATCTGCAGTGATTTTGGAGCCCCCCAAAATAAAGTCTGACACTGTTACCACTGTTTCTCCATCTATTTGCCATGAAGTGATGGGACTGGATGCCATGATCTTAGTTTTCTGAATGCTGAGCTTTAAGTCAACTTTTTCATTCTCCTCTTTCACTTTCATCAAGAGGCTCTTTAGTTGTTCTTCACTTTCTGCCATAAGGGTGGTGTCATCTGCATATCTGAGGTTATTGATATTTCTCCTGGCACTCTTGATTCCAGCTTGTGCTTCATCCAGCCCAGCGTTTCTCATGATGCATTCTGCATAGAAGTTAAATAAGCAGGGTGATGATATACAGCCTTGATGTACTCCTTTTCCTATTTCCTATCACCACTTAAGCCAACAGTTGAATTCATGAGTGTTAGAGCTGAGCCTTCAGTGTACTTTTGTAGCTCCAGCTTTTTATTTCAAAAATGTTCAACCGACAAAAATGTTGCAGAATAGTTCAATGAATACCTAACCGTGTACTCTTCACTGGGATTCACCAATTTATCAATTTATTTTCTCCTCTCCATTTTACTTACATATATACAAAAAATGTACAAACATATATTTCTGTCCTTGTTTTTGAACCATTTGAATTTTAGTTGCAAATATCATGACACTTTATCTCTAAATGCATTGACATATATCTCCTATGTTTAACAACACTCTTAGATATAACCATGGGCTTCTGAAGTGGTGCTAGTCCCACCTACCAATGCAGAGACGCAGGTTCGATCCCCCTGGAGTAGGAAATGGCAAGCTGCTCCATTATTTTTGCTGGAAAATCCCATGGACAGAGTAGTCTGATGAGTGATAGTCCATGGGGCCACAAAGAGTTGGATGCAGCTAAGGACACGTATACCTAACCACACTACACACAACCATCACATATAGAAAATTTATTTACATATCTCACTATTATTGAATAATACTTTAGTATTTATCATCTATTTATGTTATTTTTAGCCTTTGGTAAGTACAGACCTTGCTCTTGTAAACATTAAATCAAAATAGACCACAAAGACCTAAATATGAGCTAAAATTATAAAATTCTTATGAGAAACTATAGACTACTCAAACAATTCTTAGTTATGACACCAAAAGAAAAACAAGCAGTAAAACAATTAGTTGGATTTCATCAAATTAGAAACTTTTGTGTTTCAAAGAATATCATCAAGAAAGTAAAAATGCAACCCACAGAATGAGAGAAAATATTTGCATCTTTTATATAAGCATTTTATATCCGGAATATATGAAGAACTCTTGCAGCTCAGTAATATAAAGACAATTCCATTACAAAATGGGGAAAGAATCTGAATATACATTTCTCAAAGATATAAAAATGGCTAAAAGAAATATACCTCTGAATGCAGAGTTCCAAAGAATAGTGAGGAGAGATAAGAAAGCCTTCATCAGTGATCAATGCAAAGAAATAAAGAAAACAATAGACTTGGAAAGACTAGAGATCTCTTCAAGAAAATTAGAGACACCAAGTGAACATTTCATGCAAAGTTGGGCACAATAAAGGACAGAAATGGTATGGATTTAACAGAAGCAGAAGATATTAAGAAGACGTGGTAAAACTCCATGAAGAACTATACGAAAAAGATCTTAAACCCAGATAACCACAATGGTGTGATCACTCACCAAGAGCCAGACATCCTGGAATGCAAAGTCAAGTGGGCCTTAGGAAGCATCACTACAAACAAAGCTAGTGGAGGTGGTTGAATTCCAGTTGAGCTATTTCAAATCCTAAAAGATGATTCTGTTAAAGTGCTACACTCAATATGCCAGCAAATTTGGAAAACTCAGCAGTTGCCACAGGACTGCAAAAGGTCAATTTTCATTCCAATCACAAAGGCAATGCCAAAGGATGTTCATATTACTGCACAATTGCACTCATCTCACATGCTAGCAAAGTAATATTCAAAATTTCCAAGTCAGGCTTCAACAGTATGTGAACCAAGAACTTCCAGATGTTCAAGCTGTATTTAGAAAAGGCAGAGGAACCAGAGATCAAATTGCCAACATCTGTCGAATCATAGAAAAAGCAAGAAAATTCCAGAAAAACACCTACTTCTACTTCATTGACTACACTAAAGCCTATGACTGTGTGGATCACAACAAACTGGAAAATTCTTCAAGAGGTGGGAATGCCAGAACACCTTACCTGCCTTCTGAGAAATCTGTATGCAGGTCAAGAAGCAACAGTTAGAACTGGACATGGGACAACAGACTGGTTCCAAATTGGTAAAGGAGTGCCTCAAAGCTGTATATTGTCACCTTGCTTATTTAACTTATATGCAGAGTATATTATGCAAAATGCCAGGCTAGGTGAAGCACAAGCTGGGATCAAGATTGCCGGGAGAAATGTCAATAACTTAAGATACACCAATGACATCACCCTTATGTCAGAAAGGGAAGAAGAACTAAAGAGCTTCTTGATGAAAGTGAAAGAGGAGAGTGAAAAAGCTGGCTTAAAGCTCAACATTCAAAAAACTTTAAGATCATGACATCTAGTCTCACCACTTCATGGCAAATAGATGGGGAAACTGACAGTTTTATTTTCTTTGACTGCAAAATCACTGCAGATGTTGACTGCAGCCATGAAATTAAGACACTTGCTCCTTTGAAGAAATACTGTGACCAACCTAGACAGCATACTAAAAAGCAGAGACATTACTTTATCGACAAAGATCAGTCTAGTCAAAGTTATGGTTTTTCCAGTAGTCATGTATGGATATAAGAGTTGGACCATAAAGAAAACTGAGCAGTGAATTGATGCTTTTGAGTGTAGTTGGAAAAGACTCTTGAGAGTCCCTTGGACAACAAGGAGATCAAACCAGACAATCCTAAATAAATCAGTCCAGAATGTTCATTGGAAGGACCAATGCTGATGCTAAAACTCCAATACTTTGGCCACCTGATCTGAAGAAGTGATTCACTGGAAAAGACCCTGATGCTGGGAAAGTTTGAAGGCAGGAGGACAAGGGGACAATAGAAGATGAGATGGTTGGATGACATCACCAACTCGATGGACATGAGTTTGAGTAAGCTCTCGGAGTTGGTGATGGACTGGGAAGCCTGGCATGCTACAGTCCACTGGGTCACAAAGAGTCAGACACAACTGAGCAACTGAACTGAGTAAGCTCATGCAAAGATGCTCATTGTAACTAACCATTAGATCAATGTAAGTCAAAACCATGAGGTATCACTCCTATCTATTCAGATGGTTTAATCAAATAGATAATAAGATTTGACAAGATATGGAGAAATTGGAATCTTCACACATTTCAGACAGGAATGTGAAAGTGAAGTCACTCAGTCGTACCCGACTCTTTGCGACCCCATGGACTGTAGCCTACCAGGTTCCTCCATCCATGGGATTTTCCAGGCAAGAGTACTGGGTGGATTGCCATTTCCTTCTCCAAGATAGGAATGTAGATGATGCAATTTTGGAAAACAGTTTGGCAGCTCCTCAAAAGAGTAAACAGAATCACTGTGTGTGCATATGCAGGTTGCTTCCGTCATTACAGCTCTTCCTGACGCTAAGTATTGTAGCCCACCACGTTCCTCTGTCCATGAGATTCTCCAGGCAAGAATACTGGAGTGGGTTTCCATGCCCTTCTCCAGGGGATCTTCCCAACCCAGGGATCGAACCCATGTCTCTTATGTCACCTGAATTGGCAGGTGGGTTCTTTACTACTAGAGCCACCTAGGAAGCCCCCAGAATCACCATATGTCCTACTTATTCACTTCTAAGTATATATCCAAGAAATGTGAAAACATATGTCCTCATGAAACTTGTACAACAGTAAATATTCATACTAACATTATTTAAAACAACTAAAAAAGTGGAAACAAACCAAGTGTCCATCATTTAATGAATGGAAAAATCGTGGTATATGCACACAGTGAAATATATTTGACTATTAAAAACCACTGTGATAGGACTTCCCTGGTGGTCCAGTGGCTAAGACTCAGTGCTCTCAATCCAGGGGACCCAGGTTTAATCCATGGTCAGGGAACTAGATCCCATATGCTGCAACTAAAGATCCCTCATGCTGCAACAAAGAGCCAGTGTGGCCAAACAAACATTTTAAAAGCACAACACTATGGTAAGTTGAAGAAGTCATGTACAAAAGACTACATAGTGTATGATTTCATTTCTATGAAATATCCAGAATAGGCAAATCCATAGAAACAGAAAGTATACTAGTGTTTGTACGACTGGCGACGTCGGGCAGACATGAACAATAACTGCTAATAGGTATGGGTTTCTTTTTTGAGGGGATCAAATATCCTAAAATTGATCATGGTGATATTTGCACACCTCTATGAATATACTAAAAAAATGTTTAAATGTGTGAATTGTATAGTATGTGAATCTCAAGAAAGCTTTTAAAAAATGGGACTAACATTTACTGTTTTGAGTGTTCAGTGAAGCTTTTCTTTGCAGCTAATGACAAGTCTTGGGAATAGGTATTTAGAATACCTGAAAAGTTCTGTTTAAAACCATCTTTTTCCTTCAGAATTTCTTACTAGTGCTCTCTTTTCACTGATGCCAGGAGACTTTTTTTCAAGAATGACATACTCTTTAACAAAAGTCTAGAAGTGGAGGAAGCAAAAATTTTCAATAAAAATTCTTAACTACCGACATACTCTATCATGCATGTGAATTCAGACCATTCCAATGTAAACCCCAGTAGCACTTTTTCTAATACCATGTGTATTTGTTTCCTGTTACTGCTGTAACAAATTACCCCTAACCAAGTGGCTTCAACAACTCAATTTTATTAGCTTATAGTTCAGGAATTCAATGAAATCTCTCTGAATTAAAATTAAGGTGTCTCCAGGGCTGCATTCCTTCTGGAGATTCTGAGGGAGAACCTGTTTACTTACCTTTTCCAGTTTCTAGAGGTGTTCATTATTTATTGGTTCATGTCCCCCTTCCTCCAAGTTCAGAATCAGCAATGGGTAGTCAAGTCCATCTGACACTGCGCTCCTCTGACCTAGCTTCCACTGTCACACCTGTTCCTCTGCAACTCTCCTCTGCTTCCAAAGGACCACCTGAATAATCAAGGATAATTTGCTAATATTGAGGTCAGCTGATTAGCTGTCTTAATTCCTCCTTCCTGTATAACCTAGTGTATACACAGGTTTCAGCAATTAAAACTTGGCCATCTTTGGGAGGCCATTATTCTGCTTATTACAATATGATTTTCTAGGAATCCGTATAAATCAAGGTAATGGAAAAAGCCTTATGGGTTCTTGGTGGTTTGATTAATCAGTAAAAGAGGGTTTCTCTTTTGGGCAATGTGCTATATAGAAAATTTTGGCATGAGTAAAGGGTTGTTCAGTTGCTAAGTCATGTCCAACTCTTTGTGACTCCATGTACTGCAGCATGCCAGGCTTTCCTGTCTACCTTTATTTTGTAAAATAGAGAAAAGGCTATTATGGACTGAGGCCTGTTCTCAGGAAATTTTAGGTGAAATAGATGTGGAAATTAAGAATTTGGAATACAATTGGTTGTTTTCAGGGCTTCCCTGATGGCTCAGATGGTAAGAATCTGCCTGCAGCGTGGGAGACATTCGATCCCTGGGTCAAGAAGATCCCCTGGAGAAGGGAAAGGCTACCCACTCCAGTATCCTTGCCTGGAATATTCCCTGGACAGAGGAGCCTGGCAGGCTTTCAAATTATTGTGATGGCAAACCCGCTAAAAGGCTTCCCATGACCCTGGACCCCAGATAGATGACCCTTGATTTGGGCGTGGTTTCCAAACTTGACTGATTTTGCAATTATCTGAGACATTTGAAAAATAGCATCAGATTTCCAGGCTTTAATCTTGACCTTCAGAATCAGAAGTTTGGAAAACAGAGACAGAAAAGATGATTTGAATAATTTCTTCAGTTGATTCCAATATTTAGCCACATTTGATAACTATTGGCTTAAAAAATAAAGGGACTTGAATGAGTAATGATCGAAGATACATGTGTTCACTAGCTTTTTCTATTATTTGCTGGTTAGTTTTGAAGGTTACAGAACATTTAAATATGACCTAGAGCTTTGTTCAATCTAACCAATTTGGAGCCAATAGAGAAATCTGAAGGTATTATTCTCACTTCCAAGTCATCAGCCTCCAACCACAGAAAACTAGAACCTCTGGATTTTTTTCCTCTCTTAAACGTGTGTACTCTGACATTATAAGTTATGTCTTGTATGAGTTTACCTTTGTTAAATTGTCATGATGTGATTAACTAAGTTATGCTTATCCCTTAGATGTAATGGAAGAATACAGTAATGCTTGTGATCACTTTGTGTTTATATCAAAATATGATATATACCAAATTGGGGTTATAATTACTATCTAAAGTCTATGAATTAGCACATTTTCCATATCTTACCAGCAAAATGCTGATTTTTATGTTAGTTTAAAAATCTTTCTAGAAACGAGATGTCTTTTAACAAAATATGCAGTTAATCAAGAGGACAATAGTTAATCATTGAACATGTGCCAAAAGGTATATCTTGAAGACTAAAATGTTGCCTTTTCTCTATAGATATCACACTACAGAAAGAAACTCAGGAAGGAATTCCACCCCCAACCCAAAGTCAGGAACCTCTAAAACCTCAGGAGAATATATCACGACCCATTCACAATCCTTTAGTTTTAAAAACTAACTTTGAGGAAGAGGAGGAGGAAGAAGGTGAACAAAATGGTGAGTAAACCTTTTCTCATATTTATAGCGCACATTTGGAAACCTCATGATATTTTCTGCATACTTGTTTAACTTTTAGAAGTTTATAACTAATATATAAGGCAGATTTTGGTGAGAAAATAGCTTTAATTTTATTAAATATATTAAATTCATTATGTTCTAATTTGTTCAACATCTACACATGTGTTTATGATTGTTTGGATTGAAAGTTTTTTGTTGTATGATGGCTAGGAGACAGATCTCATGTTTAAATATGCACAGTTGCTTGTAGGTATACTAATAACATGTTTTATT
The DNA here is from genome assembly GCF_042477335.2 of Ovis canadensis. Classification (NCBI taxonomy): domain Eukaryota; kingdom Metazoa; phylum Chordata; class Mammalia; order Artiodactyla; family Bovidae; genus Ovis; species Ovis canadensis. Next base: position 130,028,965 of record NC_091247.1, on the reverse strand, counting down.
TGTGTATAACTTAACACTGATAATATGATTTATATAATCATATAAATTTATATATAACATTGTCTATTTATATGTAACAACGTTGATATACATAAGTGTCAATCTATCTGTCGCATTCAATCCTTGAAGCTATAGAGATCAATAGAGTAGTTTGTAATGTGTAAAGCATTATCATCTGCATTATCCCAGTAATCCTTGCCAGCATAAAGAAGACTAGAATCCAGGTCTTACATTGTAGTCCATCTTATTCCTCCCATATCGCCATAGCCCTGCAATGCCAATAAGTATATACAAACAAGATAAATATCCAGAAAAACAAACTCTAAGTCTGTCTCTGCCTTGGAATTTGTCCTTATATGGAGACTCAGAATGTGGGTGCATTGAAAAGGCTGAAATGTTACATTTTTTTCTGTAGCCATCTTACTACAGGAAGATAGTTAATAGGGAATTCCACCTCTTATCTAGAGTCAGAAACCCCTGAAACCTCAGGAAGATATATTACAACCCACTCATCATCCTTTAATTTTAAAACTAACTTTGAGGAAGAATAGGAAAAAGGAGGTGTGGCACTTTCTGCTGTTTAGCTCTCTGTCTCCCATGCCAACATCCTCTTTCTCCAGACAAACATGATCTCAAATGTGAACCTATATGTCCAGCCTCTCATCTCAAGATACATAATGTATGGTCATTTTTCTCTTGACTAATTCTTTCTAAAACAAAATATAGCAATAAGAAACATTTGTTAGTACACAAACTATAGACTTTAAATGTTTTTAAAACACTAATCCATTTATGAGGACAATGTGTGGGATTTTTCATTCTGGTTTGTAAATTTTCAGATTATTTGGCTTTGGGACAATTTAATTTAAAAAAAATATATCCTATAGATGCTTCTAGTTTATGGACAAAGACTCCTGAAGAAATTGAAGAAAAAAGAGCAATAAAGGAGATGTGTTATAAATCTGGTAAGAAATCAAACATTTGTATATTTTCTCATATTTGATGTGAGGAGTACACTAACCATTCATTTTCTTGTGGGAGATTAGGTGAATACTACAGAGTTCATACTCCTTCAGATATTTCATCATCTAAAAGCCTAGCCTCTATAGTGGAAAAAGAGATAGAAAAGTCTTTGGAAAGTGGCAGTGAATTGCAAGAAGGTAAGGAATGATAAGGAAGCTTTTCAAGGTGGTGAATACTTGGCATGATAGGCTGTGAATTATTAAGTATGTACTGGAGTCAAATGATAAATAATACATCAGAATTGAGAGTGAGAAGGAAATGATTTTATTGCATAACCTAAATTTAATATGAAAAGCTGCTATTAATGTAATCATATTTTCCCAGAGGAACCAAAGAATGAATAGACCACATAAACCATGGTGGCACTACATACCCCATGCAGAAATTCTGGAAATAACTCGGTTTTACCATTTCATTTGTCTATGAAAATAAATCTCCCTATAAAACAAGTGTAGATTTTTTTTTAATAAGTAGAATGGACAACTTAGCCCTCGAAGGACAAAAGGGAGATCACGGAATAATGTTGGTGGCAGGACAAGCATATATTTGTTCATTGAATGAGTGCTTCCTGTGTACCAGCCGATTTCAAGGGCAACACAGGTGAATAATTACAAGGCTGTGCCTTTTCTGGGTCTTATGTCCTGGTGAATCTGACTTTTCTGTTGGTGAATGTTTTGCTCTTGAAGGCAAGATAAAAAGAACATTATTTTCTGGATATAAAATGAACTCAGAGAAAAATCCATGGATGTCATGGGTTTAAGTAGTTTTCTTGGCTCTGAGATGAGCTTAAAAAAAAAAGCTTTAAGCAAAATCAAAATTCTTTCCTCCTCTTAGATACCAAAAAGATAGTTGGAAAAGATTCCCAGGATCAAGATGAATATAAGATAAAGAGTAGAATGTCTGTCTTGCAAGCATGTGTGGTAAACCATTTCCATTTAAACATATACGGCAGTAGGTGGCAGCAACATACTGCCAAACAGTAGAACAGTCAAAAAACCCAAGCTGATAGGTGGGAGCCAGCTAGTGAAGGACGGATTGTCCGGATTACAGGGACAAGGGCTTCCCAGGTGGTGCCAGTGGTAAGAACCTGCCTGCCAACTCAGGGTACACAAGAGACATGAGCTTGATCCCTGGGTAGTGAAGATCCCCTGGAGAAGGAAATGACACAGACAAGAAAAATGAAACAAGGACAAATATGTTAGCAATGAGTATTAAAAATGTCAGATATAAAGACAGTTATATGCATTTTCACTTTATATTATGGTTTTAAAAAGCTTTTTATTTTTAAATAATTCCAGTTAATTCATGAACCCTCTTTACCCAGATTTCCCCAAATGTTAGCACTTTACACATTTGATGTTTTCATTCCCTTTCTCTCTCTCTCTCAATATACACATTGTTGTTATTTTTTTCAAATTGTTTGAGACTAAGTTGCAGGCTTGCATAACTCTCACACAAATGTGGTATAAATACCAATATCAGAAGATTACTAGTCATATAATATTATTTACAAACCTAAAAAAAAGTTTCACCAATCGTGCCGTCAATGTTCTTTATACTAAAATGAAGTCTCCCTGATTTAGAATCCAGTTCAGAATCACAAGTTATATCAGATTACCATAGCTCCTTTATTCTCCTTTTAATATTTTATTTTAAGAGAAAATTATCTAAAAATGTATAAAGAAAATGGAGAGACTTTAATTATCAGTATAATTAGCGTTTTTCAATCAGTGAAGTGAGTGAAGTGAAGTCGCTCAGTCGTGCCCGACTCTTTGCGACCCCATGGACAGTAGCCTGCACCAAGCTCCTCCGTCCATGGGATTTTCAAGGCAAGAGTACTGGAGTGGGTTGCCATTTCCTTCTCCAGGGAATCTTCCCAACCCAGGGAATGAACCCAGGTCTTTCGTATTGTAGACAGACGCTTTACCGTCTGAGCCACCAGGGAGTAGATCCTAATACGTTTTACTCAGTTTATTCATGGTGAGTAGATAAAAACAAAAGAAATATTATAAAATTCATTATATGTCAAACACAACAACTAAATTAAATATATATATACACTATAGCATTAGATTGCTCACATTTTTTAACTGCCACTTGTTATATTATCCACACAAGAAAATAAACTTCCCTTCTGCTTTCCTGATAATTATAAATTGGCTTAAAATGTATATAATTATAAATTTGTTGTTCATCAAATCACTGGACAAACAATACTTCCATTAACCTTTAGATTCTTTACTATCATCATAGATTCTATCAGAAACTTAGATAAGCACCTAATGGTTTCTTGAATGATTTTGTTTTTTTTAATTTCTAGGGGATGGTCTGACAGTTCCAACAAAATTCAGCCGATTTGAAAGGCAAGGTGAAATAAAAGCATCATTGGACAAGAAACCAAGGACTGACATTGCTGCCTTTGAAAATGGAGGTTAGTTCATGTATTACTGATTGATTCTGAGTATATCACCATATAAGACATAATTCTGAGTTTTTTCTCTCATAAGCAACTTGTTTCATCAATGTCTCTTTGACATTTTATCACTGACTTTGGATAAGCTCCTTGAGGCCAGGAATTGTGTATAATCAGTTGCTCTGCAGTAGAATTCCTGGCACATGCAGTACACTTTGTAAATATTTGTGGAACAAATGGCTTTATGTTTAAACAGTTGAACAATTACATGTATAGAGACGTTGTTTATAAAATGCACAGGTGACCGGAAGCTAATATGCTGGGACAGTGAGTCAAGTGTAGCAAGGTAAAGGCAAACTGTGATAAACATAACCTCTTGCAGTGAAGTCCAAGACATAACTGGTAAGTTTTCTTCAAGTTGGGAAAGACTTGATATGATACAGATTGTGAGGGAAAAATGAATGCTTTTGTTGGCCACAAAGTTTCAAAATGATTAAGTAACTTGTGTCAGCTACCAGATAGCTAACGTAAACTTACACTGCATTATTAGGAGTACTATAGAAAAATAATTAAATGCAATAAGTCATTTAAAATATTCAGTAGACTGACATATATAGAAAGATGCTGTAGAAATGTCATCTATTATTGTACTAATTCCACTGATTTCTGTACGGGGTAGTCCATACTTGAGAATTATTTTTAAACAAGGTTACTTGAAAACAAGTATTCTATGTTAAGAAACGGAAACTTGTATGGTGAAGATCTGAAATTAAGTATTTAAGTACATTTTAAAGCACCTGTGGATATTTATCCTGGAAAATAGATCTTTAGGGAACATGAAAACTGCTTTCATATACCTGAGGATATTATATGGAAAGCAATTATATTTATGGAGTATCTCTAAAGTGTGGTAAAGATTGTTTGATGGAAAATTGTGTTGACTGTGAATTTTCTTACAATTACCTGTAAGTGTACATACTAAATATTCATATACATATATATTAATCAAAACATATATGATATGTATAGAGATGGCAATAGTATCACTAAGAAGTATTTAATTAGTGTTTTAGAGGAGGAGTATGCTGTATTGAAAGATAGCTTTGTACAATTGTCTGCCATTGTTGCCACTGACAGTAAGTTATTGTCCTAGGAGGTGACTGCTACGTTCCACAGAGAATCATATTTCTTGGAGTAGATGAAAATGAAGCTTTAACCGAAGAGAAAGAAAGCACCATATCACAATGTTCAAATGCTAAAGGTAATGAGCCAGTCTATATTTTGATCCATTTGTGATTTGTATAGATAAGTTCAAAATGTAAAATTTGATTGTATTATATAGTTGTAGAAATCAAGACAAGAGGCAAGGTAATAAATAAAAATACACACCCAAATATACTGGATAGGAGTTAGGGTCCCTCAGTATTCAGTCCTGGCTCTATCACTAATTATTTGCCTGTGGAGCTTTATCTTTCTTACCTTTAGTTTCCTTATAGGAGAAACTGGCCTGTTGGGTTACACAATTTCTGAGAGTCTTGCTAGTGTCTAAAATTATTGGTTCTCTTCAATGGTAATATCCAGCCCTCTGTTTTTTTTTTTTTTCCCTAGCTTCTAATATTCAGTATGATTGAATTTTCTTAGAAAGCTTTTGTGAAGATATATATACTGAGAAGAGCACTAATCTCATGCTGACTTCCCACTTTAGGATTATTACTAACTGTATCCTGAGAATAATCCAGAGATATGTTAATATTGTACATTCTCTATAGGTTTATGCTGCCTCTACCTTGCTAAGAATCCCGCAGCTGGGACCTTGGCTGGGCAGCTGTCTAAGCCACAGACAGGATAGCTGTCCTGTAATTAGAGGACTTCACGTATTCTCCATATAAGTGTTAACCAATTTTATCTACTGTCTTCTCCATCATTAAATAAATATTCTCAAAGACAGGAAAAGACACGTGATCAAACTCTTCCTATGGAAAATGATATGTAAATCTCTTCTCCTCTCTTTTGTTCAGTCCATCAAAAAACACACCTCTAACTACACGAATAACGGTAGCCATCATTCTCATGTGGCTGTTTACACTGAAGTTAATCAAAATTAAATACAATTTTAAAATCCAGTTTTTCAGTTGCTCTAGCCATATTGCATGTGCTCAATATTCACATGTGACCAGTGGCTATCATTTCAGATGGCACAGATTTAGAATGTTTCCATCACTGTAGAAAATGCTATTGGATTGTTCTGCTCCAAAGCTTAGAACAAGTGAAGTGTTTTACAGATATTTCTTCATCCTGGGTTTAAATTGGCATACTTGGAACTTCCTGAATGGTCCAGTGGCTAAGACTCTGTGCTCCCAATGCAGGGGCCTTGGGTTCAATCCCTATATGCTGCATCAAAGATCCCATGTGCTACTACTAAGACCAGGCCAGCCAAATAAATAAATGAAATCAGTAATTTTTTTTAATTGGCACCTTTTATATAAAATTGATAACCCCCTTTAAAAAAATTTTTTTTTGTATGGAGGTGTTAAAAATATTGCCACAAATACATATTTACCTATTGAAGATAATGGCTGTATTTCAAATTTTTGTTTTGATACTGACAGATTTGGAGGACTCAATTTGCCAACTAGGGAATTTCAGTGGTGGGTTCTAAAAATTAATATGCATATATATTTTTTAAAGAGCATAGATGAGCATGTATATGCCCATCATATAATGCTTGCAAAGTGACATACCAACAGAAATACTTCTTTTTTTTAAATTAATACTGACATTTTATTTTCTTAATTTGCTTTAAAAGATAACAAGGACAGCCCTCATCTAAAGCGTTCCCTAACTACCCGACTAGTACCTACAACGCATGTATTAAATGCTACTGAGAATATCAGTATGAAGTGCAGAGAGGACCTCTCTTCAAGTGAGACATTAGCTCTATCACTTTTTGGCCTTAGATATATTTGTCTTATCATGGATTTGTTTTGCTTATTTGAAACAGAATTTTTAAAAAGAAAGAAAAAAGGATGGTTTGAAAATTATTCAGGGTTAAGAATTAAAGACACAATAGTCTTCTACTAACTCTGACAATGAATTGTGATGTGGGTCCTAGTAAATTAAATACTTTCCCATTGGTTTAATTTAGATATTAAAATTGATAATATAATACTACGTTCTTAGAAGATTCATTAGTATGACATGTTAAATTTAACTTGTGGTGGGATTCATTGACAGATTTTTTAAATTATCTTTCAGATTACTTTTCTTGATTTTGCTTTTCCTTGCCATTTATACTCTAAGCCTCTTCTCTTGATACAATCAAGACTCATGAATCTTCTTTCCCTCCCTCCTTCCTTCCTATTTCATTTATTGAACCCCTGTAATATTCTTCAACCTCAGCTGGGCAACGAAGAGAACCATGATGGTTTACCTCAGAGGAGATTAGTTCAGTGACACTTGTGAAAAATATAGTTTCCAAATTCTAGGAAGGGGAGCATGCGAGTAAGGAATGGAGCATGATGTTTGGAGAGGAGGCAGTGAATCAGGGCTTTACTGAAGGCTTCCTGCTTAGGCTGAAGATGGGAGCTAGGGCAAAGAGAGATTTATCAGCCCACTATAGAGAGCTAATGTAATCTACATAGTGATTTTAATGTTCATTTTTACTCTGGAGAAATGTACCTTAGAAATTCTTGGAAAATTGAGCCTGCATATAAAAGTTTCCGTGTTAAAACAAGCAAACAAGAAGTGAATAATTTAGTAATATTAGCACTAACAAATTTTGATTATTGAGTCTTGTTTCACCAAACTATCCATGACCCCCAACTTAGAACAATAAGGTAATATTCACTAAAAGTATTTTACACTAATCCAACTTCTTAAGAAGTAGTAGCTTTGGCTTAAAAAGTAAAGAAAGATTTATGTTCACAATGACAATTCTAAAACTACTAAAAATAACATAATCAGGTATATAGTTATATTTGGATTGTAATTTTATGTTCTTTTAAAAGGATCCACATATTTCTTTGGATGAAAAGCATTTTTCCTCCAAAGGAATGTTACTTATTGAAAGTTTTCTCATCAATCAATTTGATGAGAAAAATCAAGATGGAATATTTTTGGTACTTAAAAATAAATCACCGTTTGTTCTAGAAAGTAAAATATTAGGGTGATACATTTTTTCCCCCCTTGCTTGACATGTGAATGCACAGATATGTAATTAGGACCTACAGTAATTTTCAGATGAAAGCATCTCCTTAAAAACTGTAAAAACTTGTATCTTCTTTAAGTGAATGATGTCCACCCAGTAATGAAGCCTCATTTTAAAGGTGTGAAAAAAAGAAAATGGATATATGATGAACCAAAGAACTTTCCTGGCCCAGGGATGCGGAGAGGTAACGTGTCTCTATATTTGGTATTCCTGATTTATAATTTGAAAATAGATTAAATAATATTTTCTAGCCAACAAACAAGTCACTTATGCACCATGTTATTTGAGATGTCATTTCCTATAAGTCTAGCTTACATTATCTTCCATCGTGCTATTAAACATCTAAAGTGCAATGCATTAATTACAGGTGTGAAACCAGCTTGCATTATCCCTTGTTCCCTTTCCCCTTTCCTTTATTATAGCAGTGCAGCCTTCAAATCCCAAAAATAAAATGAGTTACCATCGGAATAATAAAAACAAAAATTCTGAGAATGCAGCCTATATCCATGTTCAGAGAGGTGCTGTCAGAACTGTCTCATTGAATGCACCTCCCCATGGCAGGCCTACACACGGGTCCTACAATAAAGCTGATGTTAACAAGGAACCCAAATTCAACCTCTGTTCAGGTGAGATTCCACACTTACATAGGCTCTTGATTCATGTCTGTGATTTGCATCCCTGTGAGATGTCCTGATGGTCCAACTAATCTTAGCTGCTCCCCACCCCCTTCTCTTTCCAGGCCATCACCACCATAACATCTTAGAAAACTAGTGAGAGGATTTTTGTCCATGTGCAGGAGTACACATGATTTAAAGGATATTGGAGAGGGCGTGTTAGGTGCAGATGGCTTGTCACTGGCCCTCTCTAGAGTTTTGTCTCAGAGCACTGCACGCTGTTCCCCCTGGATGGCTTTATTTCACTCTTGAGGATTGTTTTTGAATGGTTGACATTTTCTTGTTCCACCAACTGCATTGTTCTATTATCACTTTCTGGCTAGTGCTTTGGTTTTCCTTTAGGCCTTCATGATTACTTTCTGAAAAGGTTAGTTTGGGGGTTAACTGCAGTATTTTTGACAACTGCTCATCTCTCCCACCCATGTCCAGATTGCTTTTAAATCATTCCATCATGTAATAGGCCAAGTCATAGTGTATGTGTCAGGAAGTACAAGGCCTTGAGGGAGGAGGGAACCAGATTTCTTTTTTAATCTCTTGTCTCAGATGAATTTAGTTCTTTTAAAGCTGGGTTTTGGTTTTCTCAGTTTAACAAAAGGTCACTCAACTCCCTGTAATTTTGTTTGTATGTGCCTGTTTTTGCCTCTAGTCAGAGGAGTTCTGATTGTTGTATACTTCTTGTAGCACAAGTGAAAAACTCTGTGTCTCTCTTTGGTCCTCCTTTTACAATTTACATAGAAGCTAGCTTTTAAATTATTTTTTCTTCTGTTTGTTTTAGAATAGAATCATGTATGAATTTATATACATGATTATTTATATTTACTACTATTGTTGTTTAGTCACTAAGTCATGTCCAACTCTTTTTGCGACCCCATGGACTGTAGCCTGCCAAGCTCCTCTGTCCATGGGATTTCCCAGGCAAGAATAAAGCCTTTTACTTCTATTATCATTTTTTTATTATTTTACTGTGAGTGGACATGTTTGTGAAGAATACAGTGACCACCAGACAGTTAGATACAATTGTTTAGATTTGTATTTAAGGGGCCTCAGACCTTCCTTTCCTTCTTTCCTTCTCTCCTTCCTTTCTTTAGTCCTGCAAATATTAGCAGAATTATATGTAAAATCACAGTAAAGCCAGATAATGAAATATTTTTATCACATACATATATCATACTTTTAGCTTAGCCTCATGGGAGCAATTCTTATTTGAGGAACTGAACAGCCAATTAAGAGATGTATAACCATGGTCATTGATAACTTAAATGGTCTTAATAAGCTCACTTGTATCCCTGATTCCTTACCCTTGAAATGGCTTCACCTCTGAGAATAATAACTTTGAAATATGCCTGGAATATGATTTTAACATTATAAAATATTTAATTCCTGTTTCCTTATTATCTCAGATAAATATATGTCAACGTCATATAATGGTTCAGTGTGGCGAAAAAGAATTCCTTTTTCAAAAACATATTCAAAAAATGAAAAGATATATACAGGTAAATATTTACTAGTGGTTTTAATGTATCATATAACTCTAAAATGAATGAGAAGTTTTAAGCTCAAGGAACATATTTTAGAAAATTTTCATGATATATATGAATATAATTACTTGGAGTTTAGAAGAGATCTCATCTACTAGCAATTTTTTTTTGCCTTTTATTTATGTATTTAATTGGAGGATAATTGCTTTACAATGCTGTGTTGGTTTAATTTTACCTTTTTTAAATTGGGTTTTTCTTTGCTTATTTTTATTTTATCAGAAACCTTTTGATATATTTCTCTCCTTAGCCAGAAGCATAGTAGTTTCAGCAATTATATAATGTTAAGATGCATTCTTTGTTGAATTACAAAGCAATATATAAGACCATATTTTGACACAAAATATTAAAGCCCTGCTATATCCTGGCTAGTGAGTACATAATGGCTAATGCAGGCTGACAGGGCACCTAAGCTGTAGTTTGCAGCCTGGGAGGTTCAAAGTGACTCTGGTTTCTATTTTGTGCTCTTTACCCTGGGAGGGTGTAGGGATTCTGGGTACCTCCTGAGGGTAAAGGTTTATAGCGGCTCCAATCTCAGGTTCCAGATGTGGTCCTTTTACTAAAACGTTGGTGTCTTATCTCAGCTTATTCTGAGGCTGGCTCAGTAGGTTTGGAAGATCACACAGGATAAACTGGTTTCAGTTACTTCTTAGAAACATGAGACTTTCAGAAAAACTCCTAGGTAGAGAGTTCCTACCTAAATCAGTAGCCTAGAACTTTCAGAATCATCTGAAATTCATAAAATATTATACAAGAGATTCCCAGAAAAATCAGAATATATCCAAACTAGAAACTGTATACTTCCCAAAATAAATACTTCTAAAGCAGTATTTCCCTATAAACTCTTCACTGCAACTGTGATGCAGTATAAAGACCTGTATATATATTTATAGGTCTTCCCTAGTGGCTCAGACAGTAAAAAAAAAATCTGCCTGTGATGCAGGAGACCCGGGTTCTATCCCTAGGTTGGGAAGATCCCCTGAAGAAGGGAATGGCTACCCACTCCAGTATTCTTGCCTGGAAAATTTCATGGATGGAGGAGGCTGGCAGGCTGCAGTCCATTGGGTCACAAAGAGTTGGACATGACTGAGCAACTAGCACTTTCATATATATTTATACTGGAGTCAGTCACTTTTCTTTTTTTCCCATCTCTTCATCATATGTTACTATAGCTGAATGCTACTGCGGTGCTATATGTTTATATTTCATCTTAAGTTCATGTAGGCCGCACTTAATTTTGTGAGCAAAGAAGTGAAAAGTCAGTGAAAATCCTAAATAAAACTACCAATTGTTGAGCCATGTCTTTTTCTCCCATGATTTCGTTGTGGGTGGGATGTTTCCACCCCTGTCCCAGGGACAGCTCCGTATTCCAACAGCCTTCACATACATAGTTAAACATGAATCACCAAAGGTTTTGGAGGGAAGAGGGGTCACTTCAGAATATGAAACATGTACCATCCCTGTATGTGACAGGGGAATGCAAGCTAAGAAAACTGCTTTAATTCTTTCAATTTTGGAGAGCATGGAGGAAGGTATGCGAAACAGACAGCAAGAGAACAGAAACTTTGTGGAGCCAGCTTACTCCATACTAGTCTCTCCTCATCTTCCACCACCTCCAGCTCTACCAGGGCCCAGTGGTAGAAAAGTCAATGACAGAATTTCCCTTGAATTTTTAAGAATCAGAGCACAGAGAGGACCTGCAGTGTACTTCTCAGATGCAACCTAGGGGGAAAAACTTTGGACAGAATTTCTCAATGCCCTCTGGTGATGTGGTTGCAGGGAGGGTAAATCTGTCTAATGCTAGAGGGTTGGAGACAGAGCCTCTTGAGATTGCCAAGCTCCAAGGTCGCTTGGGAGGGCATTACATATTCCTGTGAGTTTCAAGTGAGAGTGAGTTTCTGGGAGAGAGGACTTGTGGATGTACACAGAGTCTCCTGGCTGGGACTGAAGGGATAGCATCAGAAAGATGCCTTTGTGGTTGGGTTCTCTTCCAGGGGAGGACTCAGCTGGAATCACAACAGATTTCCAGGGAGTTGATTAGAAACCAGGCCATCACTCACTGATCAAACCCTTGTTACTTGAAGGATGGTCTGAGGGCCACCGGCAATAACATCACTTGGGAGCTTGTTAGAAATATGGAATCTCTATCTCAGACTTACTGAATCAGTATGGCTGCATTTTAACAAGATTCCCCAGGTGATTAGGATACACATTAAAGTTTGAGAAACCTTAGACTATGTTATCTGGGCACTGTTCCCCAGCATAGGACCCAGACCTTGTTGAAACCCAAGATTGTTGAGATGACATTCTTTTCCTAATGGTCACACAGCAGCAGCCATTGTCCTAAGTCCCAACCCTGCCTGCATGTGTGCTAAGCCACTTCAGTCATGTCTCTTTGTGACCCTGTGGACTGTAACCGATCAGGCTCCTCTGTCCATGGGATTCTCCAGGCAAGAATACTGGAGTGGATTGCCATGCCCTCCTCTCGGGTGTCTTCCCAACCCAGGGATTGAACCCAAATCTCTTATGTTTCCTGCACTGACTGGGTAGATTCTTTACCATTAGCACAACCTGGGAAGCCCAGTCCCAACCCTAGAAATTAGGATAAACAGCAGGAAGGTAAGGGAGGGAAAAACAAAAACAAAACCAACCCTGGGAAAGAACTTCAAATTTGAATGTGATTGAAAGGTACATGTGAAATAACTATGGAACCACTGAATTTGGACTAAGTTTATAGGCACAGGACTAGATAAATTTTTGACATCAGGCTGAATGGGAATTTAGAGTCAAGAAATTAAAAAGGCTTCTAACAAAATAAAATTAGTTTTCTTATTTGCCTAAGGTTTGGCTGGGTAATGTGTAACCACTAAACACTTCCCCTTTCCAGTTGTTGTTGTTTTCCCCGGAATAGGGAGAGAAAGGTTAGCTTGTGTTTTCTCGCCTGCACTTCCTGCTAGGGCACAGTGGAGAGATCGCAGCATTTCCCAGTGGACAGATGGACTGTGGAGAGAGGAGGCAGAAAATACAAGCTGCCACTAGTCTGTTCCTCTGAGGAATATCTGAGTGCCAAGGCCAGAGAAGTGTGAATGGGTGAGAGGAGCCCTTTGGGAAAATGTTTGTGGATGCTCTGAGGATAATGCAAGAGGAGAGGAAAATGCGTCTGTGAGAATTGAGGAAAGGAGCTGAAGGCAATTAGAGATGTCATTGACAGCCTTCCCTTGAGGCCACATGTCCTTTCCGATAGGGATATAGCTGGTTGACTGGAGGTGCCTGTCTGCACAGAAGGGAACATTCATTCTCTTCATTCTGGGTGCCCCATGGTGCAGCCTTCTATATAGTAGTATTTCTATTCCTTTCTATCCTCCCCTTCATCTAAATTCAAATCATAGCAAGCTTTAGAAAGAAGCAGAATTAATTTGAATGGTGTTCTGAAAATTTATGAATTAAAACAAGCTTAGTTTTTGTTTTGTCCTAAGATATATGGGACATAATTAACAAAAGAAACGCAAAATGTTTGTACCCTGAAGAATGGTGAAAAAGAAAATACCTGAAATATGTTTTGTGTTTTATTATTAGAGCCAAGAAGAAATGGGAGCAAGTAAACCTGGAGGTTGAGAGAAGAGAAAAATGAGAAAAGAGAAAAGTGCCAGGAATCATCTGATTTACAATCAAAAATGAAAATTCAAAGAATGAGATACTCAAGTACTCCATACTATATACTGGATAGCCAAAGATGATAAAATGCAAATTCTGAAAATAAGATGCAGGAAGTACATTGTGCTCTTTCAAAACTGATAAAAATGCAAATTACAAACAGCTGCCTGTGTATTTGTATAGGTCTGGGATTCATTCGATGCATTGCCACAAACATTTAATAAAATTTAAAAGTTTGACAATTAAGATCACTCTTTAATTGTAAACTAAGTTAGATTGTACAGATTGAGGAGTAAAATTGTGCCTTTGATCTCTGTTTTGCAATATTCTTTAAGGAAGAAACCTCACATTTTCTTTCTTTACCTAGATTTTAACTGGGCCCTCTGTGATAGTTACAGATAAAATGTAAACAAATTCAGTGAAGTCCCAGGGTTACAGTGTGGTGATGAGTATGAGAGGAATTCTAATAGATATACACTTTGATGTGTTATAGAAAGAGACAAAGTCTGGTTTATCATTCAGGGCTGTTGCTGAACCACGTCTTTTATTTGGCAACTACAAAATCTACCTGCTGGAATGTGCTACATTCAGAACTGAAAAACAAATATTTTCCAACCATGAAAACAAAAATTATATGATCATACTGGAGAAAAGGACTCATAAAAGAAAAAAAGTGAATTAATAACAGGGTATCCCAAAAGTCTGAGTGAGCTTTTAAGGTTTCAGAAACTCCAGAAGTATAAATGCTTATGAATGTAAGAGAGAGACATCATTTGAAAACTTATTTCCATTTTGTTTGTGCTCATTTATAATTGTGAATCTTGAATAACAAAATTTTTTTATTTAAAAAATTTCATCTGCAGAGTGACTGAAACAAAAACTTGAAATTAAAAACTTATTCTTCAAACTTAAAAACAAGTATGAGAGCAATATAAATAATTAACCTTTCAAATGATATGTTGGCAAATTTGTAACATTTGTACTCCCATGTTTATGAAAGTTCAGAACTTCACTAAAACTTTGGAACCCCCTGTATTTGTATTTGCTTGAGTCTTATGGTTACTGGTAGCCTCTTGTTCAACATTTATTGGAGAAGAGAGGCAATCAGGACTCTTAGAAATATTTTATTTTTAAAACATTTTCTAAAATCACTGCAGATGGTGATTGCAGCCATGAAATTAAAAGGTGCTTACTTCTTGGAAGGAATGTTATGACCAACCTAGACAGCATATTAAAAAGCAAAGACATTACTTTGCCAACAAAGGTCAGTCTAGTCAAGGCTATGGTTTTTCCAGTGGTCATGTACGGATGTGAGAGTTGGACTATAAAGAAGCTGAAGAATTGATGCTTTTGAACTGTGGTGTTGGAGAAGACTCTTGCGAGTCCCTTGGATTGCAAGGAGATCCAACTGGTCCATCTTAAAGGAGATCAGTCCTGGGTGTTCACTGGAAGGACTAATGTTGAAGCTAAAACCCCAATACTTTGTCCATCTGATGTGAAGAGCTGACTCACTTGAAAAGACCCTGATGCTGGGAAAGATTGAGGGCAGGAGGAGAAGGGGATGGCAGAGGATGAGATGGTTGGGTGGCATCACCGACTCAATGGATATGGGTTTGGGTGGACTCCAGGAGTTGGTGATGAACAAGTAGGCCTGGTGTGCTGCGGTTCATGGAGTCGGAAAGAGTTGGACGTGACTGAGCAACTGAACTGAACTGATGCTGTGATTCCAACTTGTGAAGTAATAAGTCCTAGTTTCTTTCTTTTAATGGAGCTATGTCTCCACATTTTCAAAAACTTGAGGATGTAGTCTTTTTTTTTTTTTTTACACATAGATATAAAAACTGGGCCAGCAAAATATCCTGGTAAGAGAGACTTGAGAGGGAGATAAGAAAAGAGCTGAGTTGAAAAGCTGTCTATTAATCGATGGAGGAAGAAATGCTTACAGACTCTTAAGTGTACAAGTAGAGCTTTTAAGCTTAAATTCCATAATGCCCCTGGTTGGGCAGTTACTTTTTCGGCACATAAAAGAGCTTTGATGAATTTTACTGGTGTTCAATGATTCTATTCATTTGAAAATGCAATAATAATTAAAATAGCATTTATTGGAAATGTAGTATATTAGT
Source organism: Ovis canadensis (assembly GCF_042477335.2). Taxonomy (NCBI): domain Eukaryota; kingdom Metazoa; phylum Chordata; class Mammalia; order Artiodactyla; family Bovidae; genus Ovis; species Ovis canadensis. The sequence goes on along the minus strand of NC_091247.1, from coordinate 130,013,336 downwards.
TTGCTGGGGCCACTAAGCGCAGGCGGCTGCAGCGGGCTGGCACGGCGGAGAGCTACCCCATGTCCGAAGTCAGGAACAGCGGCCCAGAGTCCCAGGCTGCAACGGCGCAGGAACGGCCGGGAGGAGCCACCCCGAGCCCGAGGCCAGGGGCGGCAGCTGGGAGGAGCCACTCAAGGAGCCATGGCTGAGCAGGCACAGGAGGGCCTAGAGGAGCTATCCCATGTTGAAGGTCAGGAACGGTGGCGGTCAGGAGATATCCCTCGTCCAAGGTAAGGAGCAGCGGCTGTGCTTTGCTAGAGCAGCCGTGAAGAGATACCCCACGCCCAAGGTAAGAGAAACCCAAGTAAGATGGTAAGTGCTGCAAGAGGGCATCAGAGGGCAGACACACTGAAACCATACTCACAGAAAACTAGTCAATCTAATCACACTAGGACCACAGCCTTGTCTAACTCAAGGAAACCAAGCCATGCCTGCGGGGCAACACAAGATGGGTGGGTCATGGTGGAGAGATCTGACAGAATGTGGTCCACTGGAGAAGGGAATGGCAAACCACTTCAGTATTCTTGCCTTGAGAACCCCATGAACAGTATGAAAAGGCAAAATGATAGGATACCAAAAGAGGAACTCCCCAGGTCATTAGGTGCCCAATATGCTACTGGAGATCAGTGGAGAAATAACTCCAGAAAGAAAGAAGGGATGGAGCCAAAGCAAAAACAATACCCAGCTGTGGATGTGACTAGTGATAGAAGCAAGAGCCGATGCTGTAAAGAGCAATATTGCATAGGAACCTGGAATGTCAGGTCCATGAATCAAGGCAAATTGGAAGTGGTCAAACAGGAGATGGCAAGGGTGAATGTCGACATTCTAGGAATCAGCAAACTAAAATGGACTGGAATGAGTGAATTTAACTCGGATGACCATTTTATCTATTACTGAGGGCAGGAATCCCTCAGAAGAAATGGAGTAGCCATCATGGTCAACAAAAGAGTCCAAAATGCAGTACTTGGATGCAGTCTCAAAAACGACAGAATGATCTCTGTTCATCTCCAAGGCAAACCATTCAATATCACAGTTATCTAAGTCTATGCCCCAACCAATAATGCTGAAGAAACTGAAGTTGAACGGTTTTATGAAGACCTACAAGACCTTTTAGAACTAACACCCAAAAAAGATGTCCTTTTCATTATAGGGGACTGGAATGCAAAAGTAGGAAGTCAAGAAACACCTGGAGTAACAGGCAAATTTGGCCTTGGTATGCAGAATGAAGCAGGGCAAAGACTAATAGTTTTGCCAAGAAAATGCACTGGTCATAGCAAACACCCTCTTCCCACAACACAAGAGAAGGCTCTACACACGGACATCACCAGATGGTCAACACCGAAATGAGACTGATTATATTCTTTGCAGCCAAAGATGGAGAAGCTCTGTATAGTCAACAAAAACAAGACCAGGAGCTGACTGGCTCAGATCATGAACTCCTTATTGCCAAATTCAGACGTAAATTGAAGAAAATAGGGAAAGCCGCTGTACCATTGAGGTATGACCTAAATCAAATCCCTTCTGATTATATAGTGGAAGTGAGAAATAGATTTAAGAGCCTAGATCTGATAGATAGAGTGCCTGATGAACTATGGAATGAGGTTCATGACATTGTACAGGAGACAGGGATCAAGACCATCCCCATGGAAAAGAAATGCAAAAACCAAAATGGCTGTCTGGGGAGGCCTTACAAATAGTTGTGAAAAGCAGAGAGGTGAAAAGCAAAGGAGAAAAGGAAAGAAATAAGCATCTGAATGCAGAGTTCCAAAGAATAGCAAGAAGAGATAAGACAACCTTCTTCAGTGATCAATGCAAAGAAATAGAGGAAAACAACAGAATAGGAAAGACTAGAGGTTTCTTCAAGAAAATTAGAGATACCAAGGGAACATTTCAAGCAAAGATGGGCTCGATAAAGGACAGAAATGGTATCGACCTAACAGAAGCAGAAGATATTAAGAAGAGGTGGCAAGAATACAAGGAAGAACTGTACAAAAATAATCTTCACGACTCAGATAATCATGAAGATGTGATCACTCATCTAGAGCCAGACATCTTGGAATGTGAAGTCAAGTGGGCCTTAGAAAGCATCACTACCAACAAAGCTAGCACAGGTGATGGAATTTCAGTTGAGCTGTTTCAAATCCTGAAAGATGATGCTGTGAAAGTGCTGCACTCAATATGCCAGCACATTTGGAAAACTCAGCATTGGCCACAGGACTGGAAAAGGTCAGTTTTCATTCCAATCCCAAAGAAAGGCAATGCCAAAGAATGCTCAAACTACTGCACAATTGTACTCACCTCACATGCTAGTAAAGTAATGCTAAAAATTCTCCAAACCAGAACCGTGAACTCCCTGATGTTCAAGCTGGTTTTAGAAAAGGCAGAGGAACCAGAGATCAAATTGCCAACATCTGCTGGATCATGGAAAAAGCAAGAGAGTTCCAGAAAAACATCTACTTCTGCTTTATTGACTATGCCAAAGCCTTTGACTGTATGGATCACAATAAACTGTGGAAAATTCTGAAAGAGATAGGAATACCAAACCACCTGACCTGCCTCTTGAGAAATCTATATGCAGGTCAGGAAGCAACAGTTAGAACTGGACATGGAACAACAGACTGGTTCCAAATACAAAAAGGAGTACGTCAAGGTTATATATTGTCACCCTGCTTATTTAACTTATATGCAGAGCACATCATGAGAAATGCTGGGCTAGAAGAAGCACAAGCTGGAATCAAGATTGCCGGAGGAAATATCAATAACCTCAAATATGCAGATGACACCACCCTTATGGCAGAAAGTGAAGAGGAGCTAAAAAGCCTCTTGATGAAAGTGAAAGAGGAGAGTGAAAAAGTCGGCTTAAAGCTCAACATTCAGAAAACGAAGATCATGGCATCCAGTGCCATCACTTCTTGGGAAATAGATGGGGAAACAGTGGAAACAGTGTCAGACTTTATTTTGGGGGGCTCCAAAATCACTGCAGATGGTGACTACAGCCATGAAATTAAAAGATGCTTACTCCTTGGAAGAAAAGTTATGACCAACCTAGATAGTGTATTCAAAAGCAGAGACATTACTTTGTCGACTAAGGTCCATCTAGTCAAGGCTATGGTTTTTCCTGTGGTCATGTATGGATGTGAGAGTTGGACTGTGAAGAAGGCTGAGCGCCGAAGAATTGATGCTTTTGAACTGTGTTGTTGGAGAAGACTCTTGAGAGTCCCTTGGACTGCAAGGAGATCCAACCAGTCCATTCTGAAGGAGATCAGCCCTGGGATTTCTTTGGAAGGGATGATGCTAAAGCTGAAACTCCAATACTTTGGCCATCTCATGTGAAGAGTTGACTCATTGGAAAAGACTCTGATGCTGGGAGAGATTGAGGGCAGGAGGAGAAGGAGACAACAGAGGATGAGATGGCTGGATGGCATCACGGACCCGAGGGACTTGAGTCTGAGTGAACTCCGGGAGATGGTCATGGACAGGGAGGCCTGGCGTGCTGCGATCACGGGGTCACAGAGTCGGAGACGACTGAGTGACTGAACTGAACTGAACTGAACTGGGGCCACTGTAATAAACTATCCACAAACTGAGTGGTTCAAACAGAAATTTATTGACTCACAAATCTGAAGGCCAAAATTCTGAAAACAACGTGTCAGTGGGTTGGTTCCTTCTGAAGGATCTATTCCAGGACTTTTTTCTTGGCTTACAGATCACTATCTTTTCTTTATGTCTCTTTATATCAAATTCCCTTTATATGTGTTTCTGCATTCATATTTCTTCTTTTATAAGGATACAGTCATGTTGGATTAGGGCCTATCAAATGACCTCATTTCAACTGTGTAGACCTTATATCCAAGTAGGTCACATTCTGAGGTGGTGGGGTGCTAGACTTTGCAAACATATGAATTTGGGATGACATAAAGGTGGCTCTGGGACCCTTCCACGGGGATGAGTAGTTCTTGGGTGATAAATCCATTCAAAGACTCCAATCTCCCTAAACCTTTGAATCCCTTCCTCTACAGTAAATCAAGGCAGGTCTGGAATTTCTAGCTTACTCATTCTAGACTACATTTTAGTCCCTATTTAAACCAACCAACAAACCAAACTATTAGAACCCTTTCTAATGCCCTGAGCTGCAACCAAGTGCAAAATCTCTGCTTAGTGGGAGGGATCCAACAAATTAGGCTTAATCTAAATTTTTGTTCTTCCCATGATTATTCTGTATCTTTAATATTCATTCCCACATGAATTCCCTCAGTTTTTGCCTGTATAAATTAGAAAACTCAAGTAGTTACTTTGACGTGTAGCATACATCCTCAGGTACCACACACTGTACTTTAGGAGCCTGTTGGGACTTGAGTCTAGTTATAGATGGAGTAGCAAAGAGATATCGTGAGGGTGGATCCTGAGAGAATCAGCATATCTGGCATGGCAGCTATCTCAAGGTTAATTTCAAATGGGGGTGGAAAGGCTGCTCCTACTGTGGGGTAGAGAGACTGCTTCTACCAGCGAAGAAGATATCAAAATTTAGGGGCTCCATGTTCCCAGCTTCATTAGAGTCTTCCTACATATTCCAATTTCAATTTTCAGGATTATGTTCCTTCCCGATCAATGTCATCATTGTAACAGTAAATAACCTATGAGCCTGGGAACTCAATTTGCGCTGTATTAATTCAATCATTATAACAATTCAGTCACTTTAGGATGAAATTTTGGGTCTGTTTTCCAGCAATCTCAACACTGTGCCTATGAGCAACATAGGCACATTCATTCAGGGAAAACATAGAACTTTTCTGGTCATTTATTGATGTATGAGCTAGGAATTTACATTTATGTAAATTAAAAATGGACCACCTGACCTGCCTCTTGAGAAACCTATATGAAGGTCAGGAAGCAACAGTTAGAACTGGACATGGAACAACAGACTGGTTCCACATAAGAAAAGGAGTACGTCAAGGCTATATATTGTCACCCTGCTTATTTAAATTATATGCAGAGTACATCATGAGAAACACTGGGCTGGAAGAGGCATAAGCTGGAATCAAGATTGCCGGGAGAAATATCAATAACCTCAGATATGCAGATGACACCACCCTTATGGCAGAAAGTGAAGAGGAACTAAAAAGCCTCTTGATGAAAGTGAAAGAGGAGAGTGAAAAAGTTGGCTTAAATCTCAACATTTAGAAAACGAAGATCATGGCATCCAGTCCCATCACTTCATGGGAAATAGATGGGGAAACAGTGGAAACAGTGTCAGACTTTATTTTGGGGGGCTCCAAAATCACTGCAGATGGTGACTGCAGCCATGAAATTAAAAGATGCTTACTCCTTGGAAGGAAAGTTATGACCAACCTAAACAGCATATTGAAAAGCAGAGACATTATTTTGCCGACTAAGGTCCATCAGGTCAAGGCTATGGTTTTTCCTGTGGTCATGTATGGATGTGAGAGTTGGACTGTGAAGAAAGCTGAGCACCGAAGAATTGATGCTTTTGAACTGTGGTGTTGGAAAAGACTCTTGAGAGTCCCTCGGACTGCAAGGAGATCCAACCAGTCCATTCTGAAGGAGATCAGTCCTGGGTGTTCTTTGGAAAGAATGATGGTAAAGCTGAAACTCCAGTACTTTGGCCACCCCCTGCGAAGAGTTGACTCATTGGGAAAGACTCTGATGCTGGGAGAGATTGGGGGCAAGAGCAGAAGGGTTCGACCGAGGATGAGATGGCTGGATGGCATCACCGACTCTATGGACATGAGTCTGAGTGAACTCCGGGAGTTGGTGATGGACAGGGAGGCCTGGCGTGCTGCAATTCATGGGGTCGCAAAGAGTCAGACACAACTGAGTGACTAAACTGAACTGAGATTAAAAATTTGCATAAATGCATGACACATTTGCATTTGTAAATATAAAGAAAAATGCACATGACAGTTGTGAGTTTGCTTTATTCAGGGTCTTATTTGTGGATTATCGCTGGGGAGATACCGTCTCAGTACCTGTGAGTAACCAGCTCTGAAGAAGTAGAGGAGAAGTCAATATATACTTATATGAACATTTTGGCTAGGAAAAATGTAATCAAGCATATATACATCAAATCTTAGTAAAAGATTACTGCTGATCACAAAGAACAGGTATCTCACAATGATTTTAGAGCTTTCCTGTGTATGGGACGATGCACAAATCTGGGATTATTGAAGTTCTTCCTGAGATGGTTAACTATCCAGTGCCCTGTTTATTCCAAAGCTCAGCATGTCTCATCCTGTTTTTTCCATCCTGAATTCCTCTCAGGGCATGCTGTGTCAGTGCACAAATGCAGTGGGTTGTGATTTAACCCTTAATATGACTACTCCGTGTTCCTAGGAGGCAGGAGGAGAAGGCTGGACAGAGGATGAGATGGCTGGATGGCAACACCGGCTCGATGGACGTGAGTTTGAGTGAACTTCGGGAGCTGGTGATCAACAGGGAGGTCTGGTGTGCTGCGATTCATGGGATCACAAAGAGTCGGACACAACTGAGCGACTGAACTGAGCTGAAATATCCAAATTCCTGAGCTCATTTTTTTTCTTTTGTTCAGTGACATTAGGAGCAATCAGCCAATCTCATATTTGTTAGGTTGACAAAAATGTTTGAAAGTATCATATACATAGTCACATGGATCCTTGCCCTACCTAGGTATTTGATAATGACTATCCAGTGGTGATATTTTTGCATATTCTATTGCCACATCACACCATGAGCTAGCAATGCTTTATTGTGAGAAACAGAATAATCAGTGTCTTCAAAACTAATCAGATTAGATATCCAAGGGCAGAAAACCAAGGAACAATCCAGAAAACTCATCCTTATGTTCCCATACAGCCACTCTTAGTACCAAAATTTTGATTAGGATTTTCTAGAGAAACATAACCAATAGGGGGTGTGTGTGTATATAGAAAAGAGAAAGAGATTAGTTTAAATAGTTGATTCATGAATGGGCAAAACTTTTGTGCATAAATCTATAAAACATTAATGAAAGTTGTTAATAACACCTAAGAAAATAAGTAACATTCTAGACCAGGATCATGGATAAACAAACACAATATATTAAAAAATGGCAATTGTCTACAGATTTGATCTAGTCATGATATCATGTGAAACAAAATTCTAACAGGTTTTTTCATGAAACTTGACAAGCTTATTCTGAAATTAATATGAAATTCCAAAGCCTTAAGACTAAGATACTGCCAACTGAGAAAAGTAAAGTTTGGGGCTTTGCCTGTCATATATTTAGATTTTCTCTAAAGGTTTCTAATATTATAAAACTACATTTTATACATGAAACAGCATAGTGTTGACATTATTATGATATTTGAGGCAAAATTAAAGAGAATAGAGAACCTAGAAAACCAACCTACATATCTATGTCAATCTGATATATGGCAAAAACGGTCCTATATATCAGTTGAAGAAGAAGAGGTTATTAAATAAATGTTTTGGGAGATTGAGTATCCCTAAAGAAAAAAAAAAAAAGACAATGGATCCCTAATCTTACACAGAAAATAAATTTCAAATGACTCAAATACAATGTCACAGGCAAAATTTAAACTCTGCAAAAACTACTTGTTGAATGAATACATGAATCTTAGAATATTTAGAATGTACCACTGAACGAAAAGTTTGTTAAGCTTCTATTTACTGCTATGCTCGCCAATATTTGGGTAAAGGAAGGAAGGCAGGAAGAGGAACAGGCAAGCATGTTCAACTCTTAAAGCGGCAAGAACACGCTAGGTATACTTTCCAAATAAACAAGGGCATGTTTAGAAAAACTAGGCATCAGTACTCTTGCATTTATCACCTAAGAGGCTGTGTTTTACTTCTCTTCTTATTTAAAACTCTTCATTTCTTTGATGTAGATAACTTCTTACCTTATGACTATTATACATTTTAATCTAAAGTCTCTTAGATTTACTTGAGGGATCCAAATAGCTTGTTTTCCATTCTAATCTTAGTATATATCTATTCTATCTTTAAAGACAGTTTTCTATAGACAGGCTTTCTTTCGAAAATACTTTCTGGACCCTTTTACTAGAGGCTGCCATTTGGCCTGGAAATCAATTTTTTTACTTATAATTATTATGTCACAAACTGGAGACTAAACTGCCTGAAAAAATAAAAACCACAACTTCCACTTTCCTCCTGAAAAACTCAGAAGAACAATTTGTACCTTTTGAAAGCTAATCAAAACCGATCATCCACAATAAGGCTGGGAGAATTTTCATTTCAATTCAGTCTGCTTTGGGTTTGCTTTGGAAGGCAGTGTTTGTGGAGATAATTGCTCCTATTGCCAACTTGATATTTATGTTCTTTCCCCCAGAGAAAGACTGCAATAGAACAAATTAAGGGTGATTATCAAGGAGAGCAGGTAATTGCCAAGGAGTTCAATAAATTCACATGGGCTTTGGAACCAGGGGACATTTTTAGGCTCCTGGCTTTGCCTTTTGCTAGTTGTTTGACCTGGGAGAAAATATTTAGTCTCTTTGTGGATAAATTCCCTCACTTGTAGTAATAACACCTTCCTGATAGGGTTGTCTTGGGCATTAGAGATCATACATGAAATGCCACGAGTTGTGTCTGGGATAGAGGAGATTTTCAGGGCTTCCCAAGTGGTGCTAGTGGTGAAGAACCCACCTGCTAAAGCAGGAAACATAAGATGCAGGTTCGATCCTTGAGTCAGGAAGATCCCCTGGAGGAGGGTATGGCAATCCACTCCAGTATTCTTGCCTGGAGAATCTCACAGACAAAGGACCCTGGTGGGTTACAGTGCATAGAGTCACGAAGAGGTAAACACAACTGAAGCAGCTTATCATGCAGGCGGAGGAGGCTTTCAACAAAGGATACTCATTTATTATTATTGGAAGTTATCTGACAGGTTATCACTACTTGTTGATCAATGTAATAGAAATAATGTGACCATACTTTCAGAACTTAACCTGATGTCTTCTTTGCCTCATATTGAACATCGACCATTTCTGAAAGAGATGGGAATACCAGACCACCTGACCTGCCTCTTGAGAAACCTATATGCAGGTCAGGAAGCAACAGTTAGAACTGAACATGGAACAACAGACTGGTTCCAAATAGGAGAAGGAGTACATCAAGGCTGTATATTGTCACCCTGCTTATTTAACTTCTATGCAGAACACATCATGAGAAACATTGGGCTGGAAGAAGCACAAGCTGGAATCAAGATTGCCGGAAGAAATGTCAATAACCTCAGATATGCAGATGACACCACCCTTATGGCAGAAAGTGAAGAGGAACTAAAAATCCTCTTGATGAAAGTGAAAGAGGAGAGTGAAAAAGTTGGCTTAAAGCTCAATATTCAGAAAACTAAGATCATGGCATCCGGTCCCATCACTTCATGGGAAATAGACAGGGAAACAGTGGAAACAGTGGCTGACTTTATTTTTTGGGCTACAAAATCACTGCAGATGGTGACTGCAGCCATGAAATTAAAAGATGCTTACTCCTCGGAAGGAAAGTTATGACCAACCTAGATAGCATATTCAAAAGCAGAGACATTACTTTGCCAACAAAGGTCCATCTAGTCAAGGCTATAGTTTTTCCAGTGGTCATGTATGGATGTGAGAGTTGAACTGTGAAGAAAGCTGAGCGCCGAAGAATTGATGCTTTTGAACTGTGGTGTTGGAGAAGACTCCTGAGAGTCCCTTGGACTGCAAAGAAATCCAACCAGTCCATTCTGAAGGAGATCAACCCTGGGATTTCTTTGGAAGGAATGATGCTAAAGCTGAAACTCCAGTACTTTGGCCACCTCATGCGAAGAGTTGACTCATTGGAGAAGACTCTGATGCTGGGAGGGATTGGGGGCAGAAGAAGGGGATGACAGAGGATGAGATGGCTGGACGGCATCATGGACTCAATGGATGTGAGTCTGAGTGAACTCCGGGAGTTGGTGATGGACAGGGAGGCCTGGCATGCTGCGATTCATGGGGTCGCAAAGAGTCGGACACGACTGAGTGACTGAACTGAACTGAACAATGACCAAATATCATAAAATCTGTATATTTCTACTGGAGAATAGGCAGAAATATAGTTTGAAGTTGTTTTTGAGAACAGATTGATAATTCTCAGACTCACTAGCTCCTTTCCTGAAGTCTCCTGGTGACTAAAAGATGAACAAATGTTTCCCTTTTTTATATTTTTTATTCAGAAACAAATTAATGTCCTATATATATATATATATATATATATATATATATACACACACACATATATATAAAACAAAATAAGAAGAAAATAAGTTTGATACATTATACCATTAAAATTTAAATAAGTCAAAAGTTGTAGGAGAATTTTAAAAGATTCTTTTTTATTTTCCTTCTTAAAATTATGATTTAATAATTTATACCCTCCAGGCATGCAGTGCTGGAAAGTTTCTAGCCTAGGGCACTGTAACTGCATGTGCTGTGCTGTGCTAAGTTGCTTCAGACTTTGTGCAACCCTGTGGACTGTAGCCTGCCAGGCTCCTTGTCCATGGGATTGTCCGGGCAAGAATACTGGAGTAGATTGCCACACCTCCTCCAAGGGATCTTCCTGACCCAGGGATCAAATCCATGTCCCTTAAGTCTCCTGCATTTGCAGGCAGGTTTTTTACCAGTAGGGCCACCAGAGTCAATTAAGTGATTTTCTTGAGATTTTCCACAGGGAAATGACTTCATTTGCCTCCTCCTGACATACAAAATCTTTTTTCCCTCCATATGGGTTATATTTGAAGGATATGAAAATGCTTTCATCATACTACATGAATTCTTATTCAAAATAAAATTGTTTTATTAAAAAGGTTATTTAAAATTTTAGACAGAACATTTGTTCGTTGGTTGATTTTATGGTTTATCTACATTATGCTTCTTGCATGGGCCTGAATAATCAAGAATGGTTATTTATTATTGGGAAAAAATATTTCTATTGACGTAAGTATATATACTTTTGAATCATCTTCAGACTAGCATTGTGCTGTATAATTTGTAAATTTGACTCTCTGAAACAATATATTAACATGCTATTATAGTAATATCAGAGAAGGCAATGGCACCCTACTCCAGCACTCTTGCCTGGAAAATCCCATGGACGAAGGAGCCTGGTAGGCTGAAGTCCATGGGGTTGCTAAGAGTCAGACACGACTGAACGACTTCACTTTCACTCTTCACTTTCATGCGTTGGAGAAGGAAATGGCAATCCACTCCAGTGTTCTTGCCTGGAGAATCCCAGGGACAGGGGAGCCTGGTGGGCTGCCATCTGTGGGCTCTCACAGAGTTGGACATGACTGAAGCGACTTAGAAGCACTAGCAGCATTATAGTAATATATGTTAATATATTAATGTGGTATACTAAGGGTTATTTATTTCCAGAAGTGCATAAAATTCAGATTCCACACTTGGTCAGCTTTTGTCCAGTGGTGTGGTGAAAAATGTTTGACAGTTGATCCTTAGCAAAAACAGCCACAGTTGGTCTGTTTCTGTGGTGTAAAAGCTCTCACCATGGTTGATTTCAAGCTACCAAATCGAAGTCATAGAATACAGAATTAGGAAGAAATTCACACGACCGACTGTCCTGAGAACTGATGTTGAAGCTGAAACTCCAATACTTTGGCCACCTCATGCAAAGAGTTGACTCATTGGAAAAGACTCTAATGCTGGGAAAGATTGAAGGTGGGAGGAGAAGGGGACGGCAGAGGATGAGATGGTTGGATGTCATCACCGACTCAATGGACATGAGTTTGAGTAAACTGTGGGAGTTGGTGATGGACAGGGAGGCCTGGAGTGCTGCAGTCCATGGGGTTGCCAAGAGTCAGATATGACTGAGTGACTGAACTGAACAGACTTTCCTGAGCTGGAAAGAACTCACTTCAGCACATCTCTGCATGTTCTCTTTGTTATAATAAAATAATTTAAAATAATAAAATTTAATCCAGTTCTGAACCAGTTTCAATTCAAGAGGTTTGTGATATCCCATTAACTACATATATTGTATATCATATGTTTGTTTATTTCTAGTTTTTATCCTTAAGAATAAAATCATCATGAAGGTAAGGACTGTTTAGTTTATTATTGCTTTCTCTGAGCCTCAAATGATAGCTCACGCATAGTAGGCAATAAATAAGAACTTGCTGAATCAATGGAAGTAGACTCAATCTCTGTCTTAAACAAGATTACAGTCTATCAGAAAATGAAATAAAATAATTATTTAAGGAGAAAAACAGATTAGAACATGTAATAATTAAGACAGTATTTTTCTAAAGTTGAATATTATAATAAAATCCATAATATTATAATTAATAATAAATTTTACCTCTAGCATAGCTATCTATATTTTACTGAAGCTTTATGTGTTGGTTGTGACCGAAAATAAAAAAGCAATGACACCAACAGTAATAGCAAAATTTTATAGATTGCTTACTTCATAGTATGCATATGCTAAGTGAATTACATGCATTATCAAATTTAATTCTCATAATAGTCTTTCAAATATGTACTAATTTTACCTTTCCACCTTATAAAATGAGAATGCTGTGATTCCAAATTTCTTAGTAACTTGTTCAAGTCAACAGCCAAAAAGTGTAGCACTCCATTTTGTACCTAAGTCTTTCTGATTCTAGGATGTATATTCTCAATCTCTATATTCAGTTTTGTAAATGCTTTCTTCTTGATTGTTACAAATTGGTCCTGGAGAGTTCATGGTTTCATTTAGATGACTTGCAAAGTGCAAAAAAACCTTTAGGAAAAGGGATGTCAGTGGCTTAGAGGCAGGGAAGAACCCTGTCGAAATTTTAGTCAAGCTGAAGAGAATTTTCAGGTCTTCTTGGTTAGTGCCTTTGTTTGTGAAATAGCCAAGAAACCAACTGGATGGACTGGAAAGAGAGAGAGGGAGTGTTGTGAATGATGGGGTTAGAGAGGTGGGTTGTGGAGACAGGTCAGATGGGGGTTTGCGGTTATCTCCTGACTTTAGTCTTTTCTCTGAGAGCCCAGGAGGCCATCTGGAGGTTTTGGGCAGTGGAATGCCACAACCTGCCTTCCATTCCTAAAGGAGCACGGTGGCTGCTAAAGCTAACAGACTCCATGTAGGATGAGAGCCGCAGGTTCCGAGAGACCAGTTATAACACCAGTGAGGGAGCCTGTGGCTCGGGACAGGGAGGTGGTGGAGAGGGTGGAAAGTGCTGGACTGTGATGCACTCACTGGGTTTATCATGGACTTGTAAGGTTGGAGAAAGAAAGGAGGTAAGGTTAACGCCAAGATTTTTGGTGTGAATAAATTGGAAGGCTAGAGGCTGAAGAAGTTTGGTTTTAAGTTATGTTCAGTTTGAGATGCTTCAAAGAGAATGTCTATGATGACAATTAAAAATGTTCACATCTCTTCTAATAATTCCTATTTTAACAATTTCCCAAGCCTTATTGCTCAGATTCAGTACTTATAAAGGCAATTATTTACTTATTAGTGAACTTAGAATTTTTATGTTTCCACTAATAGACTTCCTTGGTAGCTCAGATGGTAAAGAATCCACTTGCAATTTAGAAGAACCAGATTCAATCCCGGGGTCAGGAAGATCTCCTGGAGGAGGGCCTGGCAACCCACTCCAGTATTCTTGCCTGGAGAATCCTACAGTCTGAGGACCCTGGAGGAATACAGTCCATGGGGTTGCGAAGAGTCTGACATGACTGAAGCAACTAACACACACACACACACACACACACACACACACACACACACACACACTCACACTTCCCACTAATAGAAGAGCCAAACCTGAGTTTTAAAAATACTAAACAAAAATCAAGCTAAAGAAAACATTGGTGTTCTGTACACTAGAGGTCAGCAGTATCACACTAACAGAAAATGAATGGAGGAAGAGATCACAATAAGACAGTTTGGGAACATTTATTTCTAACTCACTGATACTAGCAGCAGGAGTCTTCAGAAATGAAAACAAACAAAGCATAACCTTTTCATCGAAGACATCTTGGATAAAGAAAAAAATAGTTTATTTCAGGTTATAGGGATCCAGAGAAGCTATAATGTAGCTGGAGGGCTTCTATAGTATCTGAAAATAAAAGCATAAAGACAGATGGAGTGGAGGACACTCTGGGGCATATTTTTCTCTGGATGCCCTTGCTGAAACCATGCTAGCAGCAATGAATTGCATTAGGATAGGGAAGACAGAAGCTCGGCTTGTCCCAGTTCAGATTTGGCATTCCTCTCAAGGGCCAGGCTGCAGACTTTAGTATATATGCCTCCTAAGAAAGGTGACACTGCTGCCCGAGGACCTACTTAAATCAGCTGTAGCTATTGGGCCCAGCAGGTCATGAGTGGTTGAGTCAGGGATGGTAATCTTCCTTCCACTGGGGAATAGAGGAGGATGTAAGAAATAAAACACAAAAAGAATAGTGCCCAAAGAAGAAAGCGCAGTCACAGGAAAACTAATAAAACTTTAGTGTTTGCTGAAAAGGATGAGAAAAAAACATTTATTTATTTTAGAAAGGAACACACGGCCTTGTACAAAATAGGTGGTAGATCTATTTGTGTTAGAAAATAGAGTAGGTGCTGATATGGGTAAGCAAACTGTCAGAAGATAATATACTAGATTTAAATTTGAGAGAGGGTGATTATTTATTGGCGAAATTCAGTTATTTTGATAAACAAATTGAAAAGGTGTATGTGTGTGTGTATGTGTCTGTGTAAGAGACAGACACACAGAGAGAGTATCTGTTTCTCCAGGGATTGTCTTATCTTCTGTGAAACTGCTGTTGGCCAGTGTTCCTGTCGGCTCACTGGTAAAGAATCCGCCTGCAATGCAGGAGCCGCAGGTTCAATCCCTGGGTCAGGAAGATCCCCTGGAGAAGGGTATGACAACCCACTCCAGTATTCTTGCCTGAGAAATCCATGGACAGAGGAGCCTGGCAGGCTACAGTCCATGGGGTTGCAAAGAGTCAGACATGACTGAAGCAACCTAGCAAGCAAGCACAAACTGCTATCAAAATCTAAAAAGACATTCAATCAGGATATATTTCTTGACAACAATATTTAACAATATGATGCTCACAGAAAGGCTTTGTTATGTGTCAAAATTCCTGCCTCATTTTTTCTGTGGAATAGGGAAATATATAAATGGTTTATACCTTTCTTATAGGCTGAAGGGCAAATGCATTATAATTTGCTGCCCCCAAGCCCTGAAGGGACAAATGGACTAAAAAACTATTAATGCCAATCAGGCACACATGAGTAAGAAGTTATGTAACTATAACTCATTATTTGCATTCACTTGAAGTTCTTGTTTTATCCTTACTTCATTCATGTGTGAGATGAAATACATACCTTTGCGCCTTTCAATCACACGCCCCTTAGGACTTTGACTAGGGCTTTAGGTACTGATACATTTTGTTTCTCCTTCTCTCTTGGATCATGAAGGCCAGGCTTCCTGCCTCCATCCCATCCTTCCTCAGTTCCTACTTCCCTTCCTCCCTTCTTGCTATGCGCCTTGTTCTCTCTGTTCCTGGTGCCTTTCCTTGCGTTTTGCTGCGCTCGCTCTCTCCCACACTCCCTTCTGTCTTCTTGTATCCAGTGAGTATGTGTTAAGCTCATTATACAGCAGACACCATGCTGTATGGCATGATTAGAGAGGTGAAGAGGACATATAATCCCTGCTCCCGAGAAACTCAGCTTCAGTGAGACAGATATCAGCATAAACAACTTAAGTGCTGCTCGATAAATACTATGTCAAAGGAATTAGCCTTTTTTCTGTTGTAAAGCTCATAAATCCAGGAAAGCAGAACATCTATCATTATTCTTGTTTTACACATATGATGAAAGGATTAGAGAACTCAAATGGCACACATCAAAATTCACCATTATCAGAGTGAGTAGGATGCATGGAGTATTTCTGTTGCTGTTTCCAGAGTCACCATGCTGCCACTTCAGTCTCATCTTTCATGATATCTTTTGTTCATGTTTCTCTAGAATACTTGTGTTACTTTTTTTCTTGGTGACTCTTATTTTACATCTAGTTCCTTTCTGTCACCTTCATTGATAGCTCTCTTTCTCAACTACCTCTGTAGCTAATGTTGAATAATCTTTTTGCAATAGGGAACCTCATGACTGTGTTTCTCCTGCCTATATTCCAACTGTTAATACAATAGAGAACAGTGTTACTGTTAACAGTGATAATTCAGTGTTACAGATTAGTTTACTAGTTTGCATCCCGTTAAAAGCTAGGGAGATCCCAGCTTTTGAAGGATGAGGTTTATAATAATTTTTTAATTGATAAATTTTATTTTTAGGATAGTTTCAGATTCAGTACAAATTTGACAGAAGGTACAGAGTTCCCATATATTCCCTGCCCACTCCTACCCACCCACACATATCTCACTCTAGCATGGTTCATTTGTTGTAGCAGACAGACCTGTAGTGAAACATTGCTATCACCCAAAGTTTACATTAGGATTCAGTCTTGGCATTGTACATCCTGAGTTTTGACAAACGTATCCACTACTGCAATGTCATATGGAATCGTTTCACTGCTCTAAAAAAACTGCTGTGCTCTGCCTGTTCATCCCTTTCTTCAAAACTTTGATCCTTTTACTGTCCCTACAGTTTTCTGACGTTTCAGAGTGTCATATAGTTGGAATCATACAGTATGTAGTCTTTTCAGGTTGGTTTCTTTTATTTAGTAATATGCATTTAAAGTTCCTCCGTGTCTTTTCATGGATGGATAGAGTTCATTTCCTTTTTGTGTTGAATAATATTCCATTGTCTGGATGTACCACAGTTTATTTATCTGCTCACCAACTAAAGGACAGTTTGGTTGCTTCCAAGTTTTGTTAAGTTCTTTCCTTTCTTAGCACACTAATATTATATAAATAGATAAAATGAGATCTTTAGTGGTTGCCCTAGAGTTTGCAATATACGTTTGCAATGAATCTAAATTTACTTCCAAATAATACTGTACTACTTTATGGATAGTACAAGTACCTGATAAAAACAAAATAATCCTAATTCCTTCTTTCTGTCCCATTTTTCATTGCTGTCATTCATTTTACTTATGGATAAGCTTACAAAAACACACACATATATACATCAGCATACACAATATATTTGTTGCTATTATTAAGAAAAAAACTGATTTTAAATTAAGAATGAGTAAAATGAACGTTTGTATTTTACTTTAATTTAATCATTCTCCTCCGCTCTTCCTTTCTTTATGTAGACCTAAGTTTCTGACCTAAATTTCCCTCTCTCTGAAGAATTTCTTTTAACATTTAAAAGGCAGGCCTATGTGTGTGTGTGTAAGTGAAGGTCATTCCATCTTGTCCAACTCTTTGTGACCCTATGGATTGCACTCTGTCAGGCTTTTCTGTCTATGGAATTCTCCAGACAAGCATATTGGAGTGGATAGCCATTCCCTTTTCCAGGGAATCTTCCTGACCCAGGGATTGAACCCAGATCTCCTGCATTGCAGGCAGATTCTTTACCATCTGAATCACCAGGGGAGCCCATAAGGGAGGTCTACTGGTAACAAATTCTCTCAATTTTTCTTTGTCTGAGAAAGTCTTTATTTCTCCTTCATTTGTGAAGGATAATTTTTTTGGGATACAGAATTCTAGGTTGGTGATTTTTTTTTTTCTCAACACTTTAAACATTCCACCCATTCTCTTCTTCCTTGAATGGCTTCAGAGGAGAGTTCTGTTCAGTTCAGTTCAGTTCAGTTCAGTCGCTCAGTCGTGTCCGACTCTTTGCGACCCCATGAATCGCAGCACACCAGGCCTCCCTGTTCATCACCATCTCCCAGAGTTCACTCAGACTCACATCCATTGAGTCCGTGATGCCATCCAGCCATCTCATCCTCTGTTGTCCCCTTCTTCTCCTGCCCCCAATCCCTCCCATTGTCAGAGTCTTTTCCAATAATTCAACTCTTCTCATGAGGTGGCCAAAGTACTGGAACTTCAGCTTCAGCATCATTCCCTCCAAAGAAATCCCAGGGTTGATCTTCAGAATGGACTGGTTGGATCTCCTTGCAGTCCAAGGGACTCTCAAGAGTCTTCTGCAACACCACAGTTCAAAAGCATCAATTCTTCGGCACTCAGCCTTCTTCGCAGTCCAACTCTCACATCCATACATGACCACAGGAAAAACCATAGCCTTGACTAGATGGACCTTAGTCAGTAAAGTAATGTCTCTGCTTTTGAATATACTATCTAGGTTGGTCATAACTTTTCTTCCAAGGAGTAAGCATCTTTTCATTTCATGGCTGCAGTCACCATCTGCAGTGATTTTGGAACCCCCCAAAATAAAATCTGACACTGTTTCCACATCTATTTCCCATGAAGTGATGGGACTGGATGCCATGATCTTTGTTTTCTGAATGTTGAGCTTTAAGCCAACTTTTTCGCTCTCCTCTTTCACTTTCATCAGGAGGCTCTTTAGCCCCTCTTCACTTTCTGCCATAAGGGTGGTGTCATCTGCATATCTGAGGTTATTGATATTTCTCCCAGCAATCTTGATTCCAGCTTGTGTTTCTTCCAGTCCAGCGTTTCTCATGATGTACTCTGCATATAATTTAAATAAGCAGGGTGACAATATAAAGCCTTGACGTACTCCTTTTCCTATTTGGAACCAGTCTGTTGTTCCATGTCCAGTTCTAACTATTGCTTGCTGACCTGCATACAGATTTCTCAAGAGGCAAGTTAGGTGGTCTGGTATTCCCATGTCTTTCAGAATTTTCCACAGTTTATTGTGATCCACACAGTCAAAGGCTTTGGCAAAGTTAGCTATAATTCTCATCTTTGCTCCTCTATAGGTAAGGTGTTTTTCTCCTCTGATCTCTTTTAAGATTTTTCTTTATTTTTAATTTTCTAAAGTTTGAATATGACATGAGTAGGAATATAATTTTTTTGTTTGTTTGTTTTTACATTTACCCTGATCTATGTTTTCTGAGCTTCCTGGATCAATGGATTGGCATCTGACATTAATTAGGGGAAAATTCTTAGTTACTGCTTCAAAGACTGCTTCCCTTCCTTTTTTCCTCCCTCCCTCCTTTCTTTCCTTTCCTCCCCTTTTGGTATTCTAATATACACATTTTACACATTTTTAGTTGTCCTACATTTCTAGGATATTCAGTTCTGTTTTTTTGTTTCACTCTTTTTTCCATTTTCGTTTCAGTTTTGGAAGTTTCCATCGTCATATCCTTAAATGTGGAGATTTTTTTATTCTTTTACAGAGGCATAATTGACGTAGCATTCTATATTAATTTTAGGTGTGTGTGTGTGTGTGCGCGCTCTGTTGCTCAGTCATGTCTGATTCTTTGTGACCCCTGTAGCTGCCAGACTCCTCTGTCCATGGAATTTTTCAGGCAAGAATACTAAAGTGCCATTTACTCCTCCAGGGGATCTTCCTGACCCAGGGATCAAACCTGTGTCTCCTGGGTTCCCTGCATTGACAGGAGGATTACCACTGAGCCACCTAGGAAGCCCATAATTTTGGGTGTACAACATAATGACTCGCATTACAAAATGATCATCCAGTTAAAATCCAGTTAGGTCCAGTTAACATCTATCACCATACAGATTTACAAGTGTTTTTTTCTGGTGATGAACTTTCAAGACCCACTCCCCTTTCAACATCCAAGCTACTTTCAAATAATCAATACAGTATTATTAACTATAGTCATCATGCTGTAATCCTCTCAATACATTTATTTTGTAAATAGAAATTACAAAATGATCTCCTTTACCCCTCCTCAGGCATCCACACATTTGTTTTCTATATCCACAAGCTCATTTTTTAAAAGAAAGACCTCACATATAAATGAGATCATGCAACATTTATCTTTTTCTGTCATGGAGAGATTCTTTTTTCAGCCATTTCAAGTCTACTAATGAGTCCATCAAGAGCTTTATTTCTGTTACAGTGTTTTTTATCTCCAGCATTTCTTTTTGATTCTTTCTTACAATTTCCATATCTCTGCTTACATTATCCATCTGTTTCTTGAATGTTGTCTACTTTTTCCATTAAAGCCTTTAGCATACTCATCATAGTTTTAAAATCCCTGGTCTGATAATTCCTGTTATAGCTGACTCTAGTTTTCAAGCTTGTTCAGCCTTTTCAAATTACATTTTCTGCCTCTTAGTGTACCTTGTAAATTTTGTTGAAAAATGGATATGGCAGACAGCATAAGAGGAGCTGCAGGAAAAAAAAAAGCCTTTTTAATGTAGAGGAAGGTATGGGGGAAGGGTAAGCCTTCTGGGGTCCCTTGATTAGGTCTCAATCTTTTTGTGAGCCTGTGTCCTTGGACTAGGAGTTTCAGTTTTTTGGACTAGATGAGTTTTGGTCTCATCTCCACTTGGATGAGATGGAGTTTCTAAAGGGAGTTTGAGTTGACTATTTTCCTCTCTCCAGATTGGTTAGGCTCTGATAAAACCCCAGCATGTTAGGTTGTAGTAAAGGCTTTGTGAACCTATTTGCAGGGCAGGAATAGAGATGCAGACATAGAGAACAGACGTGTGGGCACAGGGGGAAGGAGAGGGTGGGAGGAATAGGAAGATCAGGACTGACGTATATACGTGACCATATGTAACACATACAACTGATGGGAGCCTGCTATGAAGCACAGGAAACAGAACTTGGTGCTCTGTGATGACCTAGAGGGGTGGGATGTGGGGGAGGGAGGTGGGAAGGAGCCCCAAGAGGGATATATATATATATATATATATCCCTCTGATTCACTTCTTTGTACGACAGAAAGTAACACAATATTGCGAAGCAATTATACTCCAATAATAATAGTAAAAACAAAGCAGAATACTCGGGTGTATTTGGTTACTTTTCTTCTTCCCAGCCAGTAACATTTTCTCTGATATTCACTGTGAGGACTTAGTAGGGCTCCTGGAGGTAAAACTCCCGCTGGAGGCTTTAACTCTCTGAGTTGTCCACACCAAGCCTTGAGCAGTTCATCATTTGCAGTTCAGTTTTTCCCATCCCAGCACTGATTTCTAAGGAGGTTTGTGCTGCTGAGTTTCATTCTGGTACGTCATGATTCTCTATATCTGTTTGTTTCTCTTTCCGATTTTGGGGGCAGTGGTTTTGCCTTATGACTTCACTTTTCTGCCAGATCTAAGAATAGTTGTTAATAATTTCCCTTTGTTCAGTTCTTCTTGACGGGAGTGAGTGGTAACTTCTAATCCCCGTATGTGCCAGACTGGAAACCTGGAACGAGTTTATACTGATTATAACAATGATGGAGAAGGGAAACCATGTTAATGGTAGTGGGACAGTAATAAGAAGATATTTTACACAAGATTAAAATTTGTGGTTATAATGGACTAGATTTCCCATCAGAGTGAGTCAGCTATAGGATAACTGCTTTAAAATGTTTATATAATTTAGTTATCATCTGAAAATACTTAATCTTTATAAATTCTAATTTCAAGTGATTTTACATACTGCTGTTTTACTTTGTTCCCAAAGTGGAACAAAAGTTCAGAAAGTTATTATATTGACTAATTTGTGGTCAGATTATTTTAGGAAATTTCACATATTATAGACTCCCCTTATAGCTGAAAAACTCCTTTAGTCCATTAAAGGTTCAGGTAGAATAGTTAGCTCAGGAGCAACCTACGGCTTGAAATCACTTCTTAATGTGAAAGCTGCTTATATAATTTGACCATTATTTCTTTCTCTAATGTACTATTACAGTAGAAAACAGGGTATTCATTCAGTAAGATTAAAAGGGAAATAAGAACAAAGAACAGAGTGTGTAAAATGTGAGTCCAGAATAAGCCAGGCTAACTTTTGGACTTCCCTGGCTGTGCGCATTTCCAGTTATGTGCCCTTGGCTAAATGATCTAAGCCTCTGTGTCAACACCCCTTCATTACCTGTGTATGGAGAATATCGGGGTGCCTATCTCAAAGGACAGCTATATATGGACTGTTCAGCGCTGTTTGGTATATGGAAAGTTTTCAATAATGTTTTTGTCCCTATTTATTTACCAGATATCACCGGGCTCCAAATAAATACATGCCAAGCTTTACGCTAGACACTGGAGATTAAATGGCAAGCCAAAATAACCAACAAGCACAGGCCCCTCTTCTTAAGAAGCTTAGTGTTGAGGAGATGTGAAAGACATAAGCCAAATAACCACATAAATGAATCATATTTTTGTGGTTGTCCTGAAGAGAGCTACATGGAGCTATAACATATAATAGGAATTTGACCTCCTCTGGATCCCAAGGGGCCCTTGGAACATCCTGCTTGTGGACTTTTAAAAAACATTTTGGATTTTTGTCTTGTGACATCTCTTTTCTTTCACCAACGTGGGAAAATGGTCACTGGGTTCCTAGAGTGAGGTACTGTAGGTTCTGATCATTCCATCTGAAGATATATAATTTGTAAATGTCATAACAATGGGAGAACATAGGAATGAGCAATGTTTTTAAACAGTATAATATCTCTGTTCGGAATTTGTGCCTGCTACTTGCTAGTTTTTAATTGTTCCGCAGAGAATAGAAGCAATGCCACTGTCTCTTAGTGGCTTGAGTACGAAAAGAGAGGTTCTTCTTTGGTCTTATCACCACTAACCACCCAGTTCATAAAGACCGAGCTAGATGTCGGTGAGACTGGGAACACATTCTCTCTTTTGTTGCAGCTGCTGGGTTGTGTCAGCAGAATATGACCGTTGCTCTGTTGCTGTATCTCTGTTTGTCTAAGATGGCAGGGGAAGGAAGACAGCTTACACTTCTCAGCTATTTAAACAAATATTGGAACTATGATAATCAAGATGCATTCTACATAGATTAAAAGTGGATACAATGTTAGATTAAAGTGGAAGAAAAATACATGGGATTGCCTCCAAATTTTCTGTACTGTGAAGTTTTTTAAGATAATGATCTGTTTTATTCATTTTTATAACCCTAATAACTATCAAAATGCCTGGCTCACATCAGATTTTCAATCAGTTTTTGTAGTACTGGAATCTTCTTAGCATTCTTGGTGTATTCATGTGGATTTTCTCTCATATGAACAGGTACAAGCCAGCCAACAGTCTCCTGTGATCATTCACAAAGGAAGTGAAGCAACAATGGTTTAATATAAGCTCTTAAATCACTTTCTTAGCTGGAAGTTTTGTTCACTTTTTCCCTAATGGCCTGAATATAAGCGAGCATTTTGAGTTTCTGAAAATACTAACTTATCTGCCTTTTAAAATCTAATGGTACAATCAATGAAATTTCTTATATTTATATAGCACATTACATTATAAAAGGGTTCCTAATGTGACTTCTTCTTTCATTTCTAGAAACAACTGAAGTAAGGATATTATTTTTCTTTCAGACACCAGCAAACCAGGGTTTAGATATACAAGTTGCCTCATGATTAATGCTCTACTATACAAAGTTCTAGCGTTCATATACAATGATTTATATATTATTTTATATAACCTACATACGAAGACATCTCTATCAATAAAAACTTTTTTTGTATTGGAAATTATAAAAATATATAAAGAAGAGAATTAAAGTTATCTGTAATCTCACAGTTTCAAGATGACTACTAACATCTAGATATTCTTCCTTCTGGTATGTTTTCTCTGTATATGTATACAACTTTTAAGCTAAAGATCATACAACATACTCAGTTTTGCATTTAGTCTTTTTTTTTTTTTCTGTATCAGCTCAGTTTGGAATCTTTGACTAAACCTACTTGGGAAATTAAGTTTTATTACTATGGGGCCAAGAATAATAATACCTTGATTATTTCACAGAAGAGGTAAGTCAGGAAGACTTTGCATTTCAGAGTTAATTTTTATTGCTCTAGTGTAGCTTACTGTGTGTCAGACATTATTCTATTATTCCAAGTAGTTTACATGCATTAATTAATTTAATCCTATATCAACCTTAGCGAATCCTGTGGACAGAGGAGCCTGGCAGGCTATAGTCTGGGTTACAAAGAGTTGGACATGGCTAACTGACTAAGCACATGCATGCACATTGAACTGTAAGGTAAATAATGTTATCATTACTATTTGGACAGGAAAACAGGCACAGATTAGTTAAGTATTTTACCAAAGTTCACACAGCTAGGATATAAAAGGGCTGCAAATTCAGTCTGAACTGTTTGGATCCAGAGTTCATGTTCTTCACTACTACACTCAACTGCCTCTCAGAGTCCTAACTTTCCTCTAGGTTAGTATTCTGAGGAAGCAAATACTGAATGCTTTAAAAACTTAGCATTACAAACCTTGGGACCTTAAATGAGAGTCACTTGTGGCCAAACTGGAGAGAGTGGAGTTGCTGGTATATCAGCTTTCTTCAAATGATCAGGGTTAAGGAGCTTAGCAAGAAAAACCTGGATAGACCAGGGGAGAGACCTCACAGCAGCATGGGCCAGCAGGGCTGGGGTAAAACCTTCTGCACACACACCTGTTAGGTTGGGAGTGTCAACTGCAGTGATGGCGCCTGCAGACTGATAGACAGTAGCTCTCTCCCCAGCCAGGGAAAGGGTGGCTGGCCTACCCCTCTTTTGTACTCCATGAGCCCTTATGTCTCCTGGGTGATGGGGAAGGCATATGAGATTATGGGAAGAGGAGGTGTTCCAAGACTGTGATAAGAAACCTTTTGTCAATATGTTAGATGGAGGCTCAAGTCAATTCCAATATAATTTAAGTTATAAATAAATACAGTGGGCACAAAAAGATTACCACACTTATATAACCATTGCTCTGTCCTTGAATATTTACTGATATAAATAATGCTGTAATAAACATGTTTGAAATTTCACATTTTAGAGCAAGGATTTTATAAAATAATAAGTCCTCACAATACTGAGCAACAGAAACCTCATACAACAAATTATAAACTGACTTCCTTTATATGACATTCAAGAATACGTGGCATTGATTTACACTGATAAAGTAAGAATGGGGGTCACTTCTGTGGATAATTAATTCAGAAGGGAGATAAGAGACACTTCTGAGGATGTTGAAATGTTCTATATCATGATCTGTATGATTCTACAGGGATATATATATATATATAATGTATATATGTATGTGTATATATATATACTCATATATACATATGCATATTTTAAGTAAATATGTCAAGCTGTACACATAAGAGTAAATGTCCTTAACTGTTGGAATATTATACCTTAAAAAAGTAAAAGGATGAATAATCAATAGAGATCAAATATTCAGGATTTCTTTGTTTTCTTCCTACTGAAAGGAGTTTCTACTTTATTTTTCCATCTCATGGCTCAATAGTCTAGAAGGTCACAAACTTTGACCCATGGGCAAAATCCAGCCCACGGCCTCCAGTATTTGTAGATAACAATTTTTCAGAACATAGTAATATATATTTGTTTATGTACTGTAAACACTGCTTTCATGCTACAGTGGCAGACCTGATCATTCTTATAGAGACTCTATGGCCCATGAAGCCTAAACTATTCAGCATCTGGCCTTTCACAGGAAAAGTTTGCTGCTTCTTTATCTAGATGACTTTTTGGTTCCCTTCTAATACCAAGATTTTGACTCTATGATTCTTGAGTTCAGCACATTTTCCTCTGGAAAAATCTACAGAACTAATGCCAATACACCGTAAAATTTATTATTCGTAAGAAGAAAGTAAGAGGACTGCAGCCCATTTTGTCTTGATCTTTAATTTCCAGCTTATATGTTTTTATTTAAAAAAAAGGAACAGAAGTGTTTTGAGTATAAACAATTCCAAAACACATGAGTTTGACTGAAACTTAGGCCATGAATCATATTAAAAGTGTTTATCTTTGTACAGGAAGGATGATGAACTCTGCAACAGAAGATATTGA
The DNA here is from genome assembly GCF_042477335.2 of Ovis canadensis. Lineage (NCBI taxonomy): Eukaryota > Metazoa > Chordata > Mammalia > Artiodactyla > Bovidae > Ovis > Ovis canadensis. The sequence goes on along the minus strand of NC_091247.1, from coordinate 129,987,442 downwards.
ACTGGAATGTTATTCCTAGCAGTTTCTAAGATATGAAGGCAAAAAAAGAAAAAAGAGAAAAATTGGGAGAAAAAGCATCCTGAGAAGTCTTCCAGCTTCACCTCTGCAATGCTTCAAGTGTGCAAGTTGGTTAATGCTTAATACTTCTTACCTTGGGGCTGTGGATACCTGCTGTTTAAGGCATTAGGAAAGCGAGCAGCTTGCTCTGGCTGAAATTGCTGCAGAATAAACAGCCTTATAAGCCTAGCACTACTGTGTTTTCAGTGTATTATTCACCCGTTCAGTTTCTCTTCACTCTTTGGAGGTTTCATAGGGTTTCACAGCATCTATTCTGAACCGATGATATTGATGATGCCAATGGGCGGGCCCCAGAGATTGCTGTTTTAAGAAAGCTTTACTGGAGCAATCTTAATATAACTATCCTGAGTCTCTTTGGATTTTTAAATTTTTCTTTGGCTCTCTTTTCCCTTTGCCCTTGAGAAGCCCACAATTTGCTATTTCTTGTTGCTACTTACAGTTTCTCCTCTACTGACACTTTGGATTAAGGTTGTTATTAAGTTACCGTTCCATTCCTTTGGGATAACCCTATCTCCTCGGGAACTACAGCAGAAGCCAAGCAGTTCCTTTGTTGCTGTCATTTCAGATACATTGAGCACTATTAATGTACTGCGTATACAAACAGAAGGCGCCTACCCTCTACATGCTTACAATATTGGCCTTCAGAGATGGGAAAGCTCTTAGGGCAAACAGAGCAGTGAAAATGAGTGAGGGCAGTGATATTAATAAGCTCTAAAAATAAAGTATTGGAGAAGGAAATGGCAACCCACTCCAGTGTTCTTGCCTGGAGAATCCCAGGGATGGGGGAGCCTGGTGGGCTGCTGTCTATGGGGTCGCACAGAGTTGGACACGACTGAAGTGACTTAGCATAGCAAAAATAAAGTAAAACTTGTTGCGCTAAGAGCATTTGCAAAACGAATTCTTCAGCTTTAAAGTCATCTTCTCTATCTCTATTTATTCTGTTAGCACGCCTCACAAAAGTTTGAAGTTCTTTAGACAGAGTCTGATACTTTGTCATTCAGCCATCTTTCTCCTGGCCCTTGACAAGCCAGGATCCAGCATGCCACATTCTCTGAAGAGAGGTGTGGCCATCTCTGATCCCACAGGAGAGGCCCTGCAGGGCTGCAAGCCAGACTTCTGAGGAAGGGGTGCCAGTGAGATAGAGTTGGCTCTGCAGTCGCTGGGGAGACTGAAAACTGGATTCGCCTGCTGTTGTGGAAAGGAACTACCTCTCTCAGAGTGAAAATGTGTTGCTGTCTTGGTGATCTCAGCAAACTAATGCAGACAGAAATCCTGGAAGAAGCATATAGGGAACACACGGAAATAGCATGTTTCCTTTCCTTGAGTGTCTGGCTTCGCAGTCTTCCTCTGTCATTCTAAGGGAAGAAACTGCCACAGCCAGGATGAAGCAGCCTTGCTGATACGACACTTAAAGTCACCATGGCAGTCAGGAAGCCCACCGACACCAAGAGGAACAGGAAAGAGAAGGAGAAGAAGAAAAAGAAGATCCTTCTCCTCCTCCAACCTAGGAGATGTCTAGCTCCTCTTACTGTCAAAGCTTAACAGGCAGCAGCCTGTGAACAAGAAAAAGTGGTTTGCAGAGTCCCAGCAAAAAGAGTAAGAGAAGGGAGGTTAGGAGCTGAGACATGATAACTTAATATGTGGTATAATTCCTTTCCCCACAAAGTTGTGTTCTGTGTTCACTGAGCGTATAGAAACACTGATGGGTACTAAGAAATACATTTCTCAGCTGTGCTGTGAACCATTATCTAGACTATCTGGGAGTGAAGAAGAGAAAGGGAAAAAAGAAGAAAGACTTTGAGGAGGGAGTTGGAGATAACGCCCCAGGAATGGACTTCACTCTCAACTGGAAACTATTATTGGTTAGTTAGACATGTTCTCAATATGTAGGGAATGGAAGAAAATGAGGAAAAGCAAGTCAAAAGAGAGGCAGTCATTTCACAGGCAAGTTGTCTCCACTTGCCGAACATCATGCTGCTTCTCTGAACTGTTTATCCTGTTCCTCACACCCTCTGCAACACCCTGGGCAGAACACAATACAGAAAACACCTGGAATAAGCTAAGTGCCTTTGAGTAAGAAGGGCATGGTGAGAATATGCGTGCAATTCTCCTCCATGTATGGAGGCCTCAAAGTCATTTCTGTTTGTTTTACTAACTAAATGCTATGCGGTTGGCTGTGATCTGGTGTGTCAGTTCGTGTGGTCCACAAATGGCTCAACTTCTTCATTTTCCACAGGCTCTATTTATAATTGCATAATTATGTGTCCAGAATTCAAGTTAAGAAGAAAAGGAAAGAAAGTCATAAGTAGAGCACTACAGCCTTAAACTTCAGTGAGTTAGGAGGTAATGGTTTACTGGTAAGTGTTCCTTGCTACAAATAATAAAGAAGAAACGCTGCGTGCTGTAAAATTCTCTTTTATTTTAACCTTCAGTGTATTCAGATCGTTGTGTGCTTCATTTTTCACATCTTTGGAGTGACAGTGGCCATACTGTATATCTTTAAGGACTTCAAAAACTTCAAGGAATATACAGCTGAATGTGAGTCTTGCTTCTGGCACTTATGAGTGACATATCTTGGATTAAAACATACAAATAGGTCCAAATCTAAAATGGGGACAAGGAATAGGCTGAGGGTGGTTAAGTACTTCAACACCTTGACTTCTCCATATATATCACCAAAATATTAGTTATTATTAGCTAGCATTATTATAATCTCATGCAGTAAACAATCTACCTCCCAATGAAGGAGACACAGGAGATGTGGTTTCGATCCCTGGACCAGGAAGATTCCCTGGAGGAAATTGCAACCCACTCCAGTATTCTTGTCTGAAAAATCCCATGGACAGAGGAGCCTGGTGGGCTACACTCCATGGGGTTGCAAAGAGTTGGACACAACTGAGCATGCACATGGAGAAGCCAATGGCACCCCACTCCAGTACTCTTGCCTGGAAAATCCCATGGACAGAGGAGCCTGATAGGCTACAGTCCATGGGGTCGCTAAGAATCGGACACGACTGAGCGACTTCACTTTGACTTTTCACTTTCTTGCATTGGAGAAGGAAATGGCAACCCACTCCAGTGTTCTTGCCTGGAGAATCCCAGGGATTGGGGAGCCCGGTGGGCTGCCATCTACGGGGTCACACAGAGTCGGACACTACTGAAATGACTCAGCAGTAGCAGCAGCAGCGGAGCATGCACAAGCATGTATTATATAGTTATAATATTATTTGTCCCTATTAGTGTTATAATTACTACTGTAAAGAATTCTTATGGTAATTTTGTCATTTACCTATTTGTTATCTCTTATTTCTCTAAAGTCTAATTTATACTTGTATACTAAAAGCATTGCTTGCTTTCCTTGCCGATGTGTCTTGCCTGAAGGAGCAGCAAGCTGGAGAAAATAAAACTCTATTAAGAGAAGTGAGCACAAGGCTATTCTGCAGCTGCTCTGTAGAATCCAGCACATCCGTGGGCAACATTCTGTTTGCAGCTTGAACTTACCTGCAGGGGTGCTCACTGTGGGCAGATTCAGTTTGCATGTCTGCTATAACACCTTGGGGATCAAGAAGGCATTTAAAATTCAAATTGGTATCATCTATCAGTGCCAATACCAATGAAATAACTATTTTATTCCTATATGCTAACAGTGATATGAGAAATCAGTTAAAAATAATACTTGATCTGTATAACATTGAAGAACACTTTGTAATTTATTATTAGATCAACACATAAGAATTTGAACTTTCAGCATGGAAGATAAATGAAAGACTCCTAATTTAGTCCTGTTAACTGCCTAGGATACTGCTAGAGCTTGTGGGATTTCAGGGAATGATTTGAACAGGCTTTTTGTCTCTCTGAATAATAACACACTTGGGACGTATATAGGAGAAGTAGAATTTGGAGACACATATGGCAAGGCTGCAAGGTGGAAATAATTTGGAAAATTTTCCTAAGGTTTTGGCTAGATTACTTAAACTAATTGGTAATCTCTTTCCTGAAATGTCAAATAACTCTGACACATCGAAATGATGTGCTTGGTTTTAACCACTTGCTAGTGAAGTTCCAGGACTCTAGCATCTGCTCCTGTGCCAAGATTGTGACTAATGCCTGCTGTTAGTGTTGCTGGAAAAGGATGTCCTTCTTGGGCATCCTTTCTTGGTAATTAAAGAACGTCTTCAAACTCACTGTCCTTAGGGGGGCATTTCCGTCCCCAGTCTATTTCTCTACTTAGAGCAAACAATTTATAATTATTGCATGGTAGTGAAGATAACTATTCTATAACCCCAGCATTTGGATCGAATAAATTATCCCTCCAAAAGAGAAGGTTCAGATATTTGCTTTTCTATTTTATGAATATAACGCAGGTTCATGAGTGGCTCAATTGTAATTGATGTAAACAATGCAATTTCTTATTCAAAATAATCTAATATAACTCAAATTTATTTACTTCTTTCCAACCCCAATGAGGTTTTAAAAACTCATGTGTGGTGACCAGATCTTAAGATGCCTCCACTACTCAAGCCATGTTGGGGAAATCCACATGGCAAAGAACTGCTAGTAGCTTCTGAGAATAGAGGATGGCCCCTGGCAAAGGTCAGTAAAAACTGAAGATCTTAATTTTACAACCACAAGGATCTTAAGATTTTAAAAAACCATGAAAGTGGGGGAGCAGATCCTTCCCTAGTCCCCAGATGAGAACACAGCCCTGGATGATACTTTGTAAACATATAAAACCTTCAGCCAGAGAAGCTGTCTTGTTGCTCCCATGGTTCACTAAACCCAGGGGAGATAAGGTGCGACCGGGGAAGCTTTCTTATTTAAGGAATAAAGTAGATATTTCCCAGAAAATTCTAGCACTCCTTTTCACTGAAGTGGATACTAGCCCTCTCCAGAAGAATCACCGAGAGGAAGGACCATTTTCCTTTAACCATATTCTACCCTTGATTTGAGGTCAGTTGTAAAAAATGAACTTTTACTTCTCATTCAGTTCAGTTCAGTGGCTCAGTTGTGTCTGACTCTTTGTGAGGAGAATATTAGTGAACTATAGAATTCACTACATTTTATTTTTCAATTACAAAATGAAGAAGATGGATTAAATAATTGGTAACATCCTTCCTATCATGGATTTTTGATCAGAGAGCAGAGGTTAAAAGTTCTTACCATTTTTCAACAAATTGGAATAACTGCAACACAAAACATCTATATTGGCATGTAGTTGGTAGAACACCAAACTATTAGGAACAGTAATATTTGTGGGGTTTAGTGGCACATTATATAATAATAGTTACTGTAACTTTGAAGTAGTGTTAAGAGTAAATAGTAGCTTAAAATCTCTTTCAGATATTTACTAGTGTAAATGTTAAAAAAAACGTTAAAACTAGTGATTTGCTAATACATTAGTGATGCAGAAAATTACAAATGTCACTTAGAAGCTAATGAAAATAAAGATATAATTATTTCTTCTACCTTAATCTATCAAGTTCCTTCTATTCATGAACCTCTTAGAATTTCATGGACCCCAGATCAAGAATCTTTGTCATAGAACATTGTTTCAGGAAATTAATAAACTATGTAATATGAATGACTGCAAGCTTGAGGATTCAGCTGTAGTTCTCGTATATCATTTCCCACAATTTTCTCATAATCTGATTATGAAAGTATGTGGTTTATTTTCACAGCTAGATTGTGAGTGGCTTAAAAGTTATCATCCACGTCTTTGATTTACTTCTAGCACTATTGTTAAAACTGACTTTTCAATAAAATAACTTTGGAAATTGAAAAAAAAATAGATATTCCCCACCTATGTTAGACCCTCTGAATCACAGTGACTACACAGGAACCTGGAAATCTGTATTTCTAAAGGCTTCCAAGATGATTTTGAAAAGCAGTTAGCTTTCACCAAGTTGATGATTCACATTGAAGAACTACTGTCACTTAACACCTGGCATAATGCCTTTACACAAATTACATTCTCAGTAAATGGTTAGGGATTGGAATGAGAGAAACTAGAACATACAAAAGGAGTTTACATTACAAAATACCACCAAAAAGCCCCTCACTCAAATATGACATAGAAGTATCCGCAAGGAAAAGGTTCTGTTCCTAGGGTTTTTTAACAACAAAATTATGTTTGAAGACATACGCCGTTGCTCTTATATAAGAGTGCTTAATACAAATTGCTCCTACAATTCAGTGCCAGGGAAATTTTAATTCCTCAGATGAACAATTATGGTTCTATTTATTATAATGTAAATGCCAGGTAGCTTTGACTTGACTTTATAGAATTTACTGGAGAGACAAGGAGTGGAACTATTGTTAGATCATTTATGTTAGTTGTATTGCATATGTCACTGTGACAAATGACTTGGAGGAATCAGTCAAACATAATTATTTGTGAGAGTTGGACCATAAAGAAAGCTGAGCGCCAGTGTATTGATGCTTTTGATGTGGTGTTGGAGAAGACTTTTGAGAGTCCCTTGGACTGCAAGGAGATCAACCCAGACAATCCTAAAGGAAATCAGTCCTGAATATTCACTGGAAGGACTGATGCTGAAGCTGAAGCGCCAATACATAGGCCACCTGATGCGAAGAACTGACTCATTGGAAAAGACCCTGATGCTAGGAAAGATTGAAGGCAGGAGGAGAAGGGGATGGCAGAGGATGAGATGGTTGGATGGCATCACCGACTCAATGGACATGAGTTTGAGCATGCTCGGGAGTTAGTGATGGACAGGGAAGCCTGGCATTAGTCCATGGTGTCACAAAGAGTCAGACATGACTGAGCAACTGAACTGAATTGATACTGAACCAAACCATGGCCTTTTGGATCCAAATTTAAGATATATTAAGCCCTAATACCACTGTTATCTCTGAAACATGAGAATACATTTCTTGAGAAGACAGCCAAAGAACCTATGAATTAACTATTTGCACATTTATTTAAATATTAATCGATGTTCATTTATTATAAATTAACCATAGCTAAGATATGTCTATGTACATATACTACTTGTGTCAGTTGACTAACAAGAGTGCTCTTAATTAATCACAGATCCTTTACAAATGGATTAGAAAACTCTTCTTACCATGGATGGCTAGAGCCAATGACAGAGTTTACCCTTCCCTTTTATTTTGCATATTTACTTCTGCCTGTTCTGGAATATGCTGCTTCTCTTTGGTTGAACTCTGGCACTCTCTAAATTTCTTTGCATTTTCTCAGTTTCTTATCTCCAGACCACGCCATAACAATTGTATTCTTCCTACAGTTTTTCCTTACTGTATATACTGCACAGCTTTACTCTATGTACCACCTTGTTTCTCTTTGAATCCCTTCTTTTTGCTTAAGCTCTCGAAGTTACAGTTTCATATTTCGCTACCTATCTTCCTCCCAAACTAACCTTAGACAAACTGCTCCTTTAATAAACTGCATTTACAGACTCACAACAAAAAGATATCAACCTAGTTGACACTTCCAATAGGAGTCTTCCTTGACACATGAAGTACAGATTAGGGTTGCTTGATTACAAACAACAGTAACTAAGTTCAGCTGCTAGAAGCACAACAGAATTTCTAGGATGACTATTAAGGCTCTTAGAACTGATAAGTAGGGGGAAAGTGTTGGAAACTATAGAAGCAGGAAGTTCAGCAACTATCTTATAACAGGAACCATTTGCTTCGGCTACTTCAGTAGGGATGGATGACAAATTCCAATAATTTATTCTATATTTTTAATACTCAAGGAGTGAACTCTGGGAAAAAAAGCAAATGATTACTGCCTTAAGCTAATACATTCATGCCCTGAATTAATTGGGCTGTGAAAACAAAGAACTTGCACATATTATTTCTGTAGAATGCCAGGCAGGTGAATTACCATTCTATAAAATACTCCATGGAAAAGTAATTCTCCAAAAGGAAAGACAGGAGCTTTGTTAGTGTTGTTTATTCACTTAAGTCATATGTGGCTTTTTTGCAACCCCCTGGACTGTAGCCTGCCAGGCTTCTCTGTCCATAGGATTTCCCAGTCTAGAATACTGAAGTGGGTTGCTATTTCTACCTCCAGGGAATCTCCCTGACCCAAGGATGGAAACTGTGTCTCTTTCATCTCCTGAACTGGTAGGTGGATTCTTTACCACTGACCCACCCGAGAAACTCACAGGAGCTTAGGAAAAGAGGATAAAGCAAGGGTCTTCAGAAATACAAATGTCCACTATGTTGTGGCTTCTGACTATTCCTGTGGTACTCTATGCTTCCTTCCTCATGACACATTCCATGCTATCTTGCCTATTCTCCAAATACTTCTCTGGGTTCTAAATTCTGCGAGGGTAATGACCATGCTTGTCTTATTTATCATGGCTTGCGTTTTCTGGACTTAACAGAGCATGGCTTACATTTTAAATAAATTTTGAATAAATTAAAATATTTTCAACAGATTTGACTATAGTCATTATGATGCCTTTTTCTCACTATACTTCTGTGGCAACAGCAGAAAACCTCCATTAAACATACTTAACAGATATGCAGATGACACCACCCTTATGGCAGAAAGTGAAGAGGAGCTAAAGAGCCTCCTGATGAAAGTGAAAGAGGAGAGCAAAAAAGTTGGCTTAAAGCTCAACATTCAGAAAATGAAGATCATGGCATCTGGTCCCATCACTTCATAAAAATAGATGGGGAAACAGTAGAAACAGTGTCAGACTTTATTTTGGGGGGCTCCAAAATCACTGGAGATGGTGACTACAGCCATGAAATTAAAAGACGCTTACTCCTTGGAAGAAAAGTTATGACCAACCTAGATACTATATTCAAAAGCAGAGACATTACTTTGCCGACTAAGGTCCGCCTAGTCAAGGCTATGTTTTTTCCTGTGGTCATGTATGGATGTGGGAGTTCGACTGTGAAGAAGGCTGAGCGCTGAAGAATTGCTGCTTTTGAACTGTGGTGTTGGAGAAGACTCTTGAGGGTCCCTTGGACTGGAAGGAGATCCAACCAGTCCATTCTGAAGGAGATCAACCCTGGGATTTCTTTGGAAGGAATGATGCTAAAGCTGAAGCTCCAGTACTTTGGCCACCTCATGCGAAGGGTTGACTCATTGGAAAAGACTCTGATGCTGGGAGGGATTGGGGACAGGAGGAGAAAGGGACGACCGAGGATGAGATGGCTGGATGGAATCACGGACTTGATGGACGTGAGTTTGAGTGAACTCCAGGAGATGGTGATGGACAGGGAGGCCTGGAGTGCTGCGATTCATGGGGTCGCAAAGAGTCAGACATGACTGAGTGAATGAACTGAACTGAACTGAACCAATAAAGAAAATTTATTGAGTCATATAGCTGTAAAGACAAGAGGTAGAGTAGGTTTCAGGTATCACAAAAAATCGTTTTATTTCTCTCAGTCCAGCCTTGGATATAGCCAATTTCCTCAGCTATGGTTCCCTCACCATCTTGAAATGGTTGCTAATAGATACTAGAGCTATGAATGTCTTTTTTCTTTTTCATGTCTAACATATAAGAGATAGATTTGGATCCAGAATTCCTGGGTCTGGGTTGAAGAGAACAGCTCCTTGATACACTGGTTTGGTCATATGTTTACTCTTGGACTAAAGCCTTTGCCTCATAGCAGGAAATGAATTTCTTTTTCATCCTGCTAGGGTTGGAGTCCATTTTCCTGTCTCCTTCCACTTTTTTTATTCATTTGGGAAGTGGCAGGAAGAAAATATTTCTGGTGAGACGGCTAACAAATGTTATCACCAGTCAAGTTTTATAGCCAGTAATGGCCACACTGACTTCTTGGGTATGACCTCACCCCGCAGACTGTACTGTCATTCTCTTTAGTCTGCTATTCTTGTCTCTCTGAATCCTAGAAAAGTATGTTAATCTTGCTTCTGTGGTTGAAGTGAAAAACGAACAACCCCACAAAGACTTCTGTGTGGTCAAGGAGAATTAAACTCTGAAACAACAGATCTTTGTTGTAATAGCTTCTTGTTTTTCATTCTTTCCTCCTTGCTGCCTCTGGCTGATGAAGATGGCAAGTACACTTTTGCTTCCATCAAAGGTTATCCAGAAACAGAAAAGTCTTAGTCTCAGTCCTTTGTCAAATCCTATATTCCCTTTTCTCAATCCCATAACTATAATTTGGTTCTGCTGACACAATTATGGAGAGTGATTTACTAAGGCAGGGAAAAGAGGAAGCTGAAATAGCTTTTTGCCTAATCCTCAGAAACCTTTATGTATTCCTCTTCAAGCAAAAAAAAAAAAAAAAAAAATTCCAGAGGGAAGTTTTATAGAGGCTGTTCCAACAGCTGCACTTATCAAAATACCATAAAGTGCACTGGTCATTCAAGGGTGGTAATGGAGTGAAGTATTTAACCAGTTCAACATCTTATTTTTCACTTGTTAGCAACTTGTTCTGTGTTATTACCATTTGCTTTCAAAACACTAAGCTAGGCACTTGTCCATCATTGGTAAAACACTTGTTCCTAGCTATTCTCTGAGAACATCCGGAAAAGCAGAGTGATATCTTATCATAAACAAATCATGTGTGAGAGAGAAACAACATTAGTATCAGTTCAGTCGCTCAGTTGTGTCTGACTTTGTGACCCCATGAACCACAGCACGCCAGGCCTCCCTGTCCATCACCAACTCCCGGAGTCCACCCAAACCCATGTCCACTGAGTCGGTGATGCCATCCAACCATCTCATCCTCTGCCATCCCCTTTTCCTCCTGCCCTCAATCTTTCCCAGCATCAGGGTATTTTCAAGTGAGTCAGCTCCTCGCATTAGGTGGCCAAAATATTGGACTTTCAGCTTCAGCATCAGTCCTTCCAGTGAACACCCAGGACTGATCTCCTTTAGGATGGACTGGTTGAATCTCCTTGCAGTCCAAGGGACTCTCAAGAGTCTTCTCCAACACCTCAGTTCAAAAGCATCAATTCTTCTGTGCTCAGCTTTCTTTATAGTCCAACTCTCACATCCATACGTGACCACTGGAAAAACCATAGCCTTGACTAGATGGACAATTTTTGGCTAAGTAATGTCTCTGCTTTTTAATATGCTGTCTAGGTTGGTCATGATTTTCCTTCCAAGGAGTAAGTGTCTTTTAATTTCATGGCTGCAGTCACCATCTGCAGTGATATTGGAGCCCCCTAAAATAAAGTCAGCCACAGTTTCCACTGTTTCCCCATCTATCTGCCATGAAGTGATGGGATCGGATGCCATGATCTTTGCTTTCTGAATGTTGAGTTTTAAGCCAACTTTTTCACTCTCCCTCTTTCACTTTCATCAAGAGGATCTTTAGTTCTTCTCCACTTTCTGCCATAAGGGTGGTGTCATCTGCATATCTGAGGTTATTGATATTTCTCCTGGCAATCTTGATTCCAGCTTGCGCTTCCTCCAGCTCAGCATTTCTCATGATGTACTCTGCATATAAGTTAAATAAGCAGGGTGACAATATACAGCTTTGATGATTGCTTTTCCTATTTGGAACCAGTCTGTTGTTCCATGTTCAGTTCGAACTGTTGCTTCCTGACCTGCATATAGGTTTCTCAAGAAGCAGGTAAAGCTCAGTAGTGTCCGACTCTGTGCAACTCCATAAATGGCAGCCCACCAGGCTCCCCTGTCCCTGGGATTCTCCAGGCAGGAACACTGAATTGGGTTGCTATTTCCTTCTCCCATGCAGGAAAGTGAAAAGTGAAAGTGAAGTCACTCAGTCGTGTCCGACTCTTCGTGACCCCATGGACTGCAGCCTTCCAGACTCCTCCATCCATGGGATTGTCCATGCAAGAGTACTGGAGTGGGGTGCCATTGCCTTCTCCGAATATTAGTATAAATTACCCTAATTAAATATAAGGTACTTCAGTGCCTAAATCATGACCAAAGTAAGGCATTGTGAATACTATTAGTGCTTTAAGAGTGAAATGCCACCTCAAACAAGCCCACTAATTCTAAGAATTCTCCAGTTGTGCTGAATGAATATTTTGGGGCAATTATGTCCCTTATTTTCTGTCTGCAAGACACAGTGTAATATCCTGCCACAGCCTTAAAGATGCTTTTAACCAATGGACTATCATTAAAGCTCTTTTGCCCTAGAATTTATATTTTAACAAATCTGAACTCAGTTGCAAAGGTTAAAATGTGAATTTTATCCTGTTTACTCAGAATTCTATTTTAACATTTAAATAATTAAAGTTGAAAACCATGTCAAACCTTTAAAATAGTCAATACAGTTCAGAATGTAGATCGTGACAAGCAGAATGCTGGATTTTTGGTCTAAGAATTCATCCAAAATCAGTGACATTTTAGCCCCAAGAGGTGGATCTTCTGAATATAAACAAGTACTTTCTACTTGCAAACAATGTTCAATACCTGTTTTCAGGCTTTAATTTTCTTTTGCCTTCTTATTTTCTTTTTTATTTTTCACCTAAAAATCAATGATCCCTAAGGATTTGTCGATGGATTTCTCTTTTTCCTTAGGCAAGGAGTCTTTAATCAGATTTGCTCTTTTTCAATGGTTTCTCTATCCTCCATTGAGAGAGCAAGATTTCAGCAACAATTGTCAGCTAGCACAAATAGATTGTGATTATATACAAAACGTCTGTGAACATTTGCAGAAATCGGAGTTTTATGTTGAATAGCACCTGAAATATAATTAGATGTTGGAGATGAGAGGAAAATGCTTCTTGAGGCAATAAAATGTCTTTGCAAAGTGTTCATTTATTTACATATTTTAAAATATGTATATCATGAACTTTGAAGGCCTCTGAAAATATTCCATGAATTCTGAGGGGTGTCTTCTGCCTTTGTAATGGCTGACTGGAAATATTTCCAAGGGTTTATTTATAACTTAATATTAAAGGAAATAAATCCTGAATGTTCATTGGAAGGACTGATGTTAAAGCTGAAGCTCCAATACTTTGGCCACCTGATGTGAAGAGCTGACTCATTGGAAAAGACCCTGATGCTGGGAAAGACTGAGGGCATGAGGAGAAGGGGGTGACAGAGGGTGAGATGCTTGGATGGGATCCTCAATTCAATGAATATGAGTTTGAGCAAACTTTGGGAGACTGTGAAGGACAAGGAAGCCTGGTATGCTGCAGTCCGTGGGGTCACAAAGAGTCAGACATAACTGAGGTATGGATTAATACTAATAAGTGAGGTACAACTTAAGATATCCTTGAGAATGATAGGAGATTGATCCTTATATTCCACTTTCTGCCAAATATTTCAAAATTTCCTTCCATTTTTTCCTTTCAATGTTCTTTCTGGATATTATGCCTTACAAGGCTTTTTATTATCTTCTATCATAATACTGCTGTTTTGTTATTGCCTGTGAAGGGCATGGGCTGAGTTCCTGTAAAACCAAAGCTGGTTTTGATATGGAGACTGAGGACACCCCACATTTACAAAGACAGTGTGGAAAGGTTTATTACTCATATAATGAGACTTTCCTGGGTTAACAGGGCAGACACCCAAACCAGTCTGAGATGGCCTGACCAAAGGGATAAATGAAGGCTTGGGTTTTCACTGTGGTTAAGGGGTGGGGCCACAGGGAGGGTTCCTGGCAGGGCTCCAAGTTTGTGAGCTTTGAACTTCTGGCTGACATCAAGAGAAGGAGCATCTTCTCTTGACTTGACTCTTTCATTCACTTTCTTAGATTGAGGGCAAGAAGGGAAGGGGTCAGGGGTGATGCTGGAAAGCTGTGTTTAAACATCCCAAATTAAGGGAGACTTGAATACAATCACTCTAAATGAAAGTCTGTTTTCATAAAATTAAAAAAAAAAAAGGAATCAAAAAACATGCATGAGGTTAAAAACCAAATGTAATGTGGGGATCTTCTTTGAGGTTTTAAAAGTATGTTGACATAATTTGAGACATAGAAAGGCTAAAGGAAACTCAGGCTTTATCTCACATTGTTCCCCCCAACCCCTCCCCAACTCTACCTGCACCTTGGACAAGTTGTGCATGAGAGTCGCAGCTGGTCCTCTCTGCTCTGTTACTCGTCTCCAGCGTCTACCTCTCTGGCTCTTCTGCTCCATGACAGTTGCTGCCTTCTCTCCTCTGGTACTTGCCTGAATTGATACCCTCATGTTACCAACTTCTTCTAAACCCCTGACTGCCATGACTTTTGACTATAAAGTTCCTTCGGCTTCTTGAGACTTGCTCAGCTTATTTAGAGGATTTTCCGTTGGAAGAACTGTTGAGCCTCTAGGTATACTTTTATCTCCCCTTACACATTGATAACTTACAGTGATTTTGGATTCATGATCTCCAAACAAGAGATTTAGCTTTGGGACCAGGGACCATGCTTGATCACTCAAGAGCTTTTATGTAGCAGAGTTTTATTAAAGTATACAAAGGGACAGAGAAGGCCTCTGACATAAACATCAGAAGGGGGTGGAGAGTGCCCCATCACTAGTATTATCAAGGGAGCTATATACGTTTTAAATTGGTTATTACAATAAATCAAAAGAATAACTCAAGGTTGTAAAGATCTTACTAGACCCACTCCCACAATTTACATTTTAAGATGACAGGATTAGAATAACAATAGAAAGATCTTGCTAGACCCACTCCCATAATATACATTTAAGATAACAGGATTAGTCAGAAGGTTTTCAAGGAGAAACTGTCCTCAAGCAGGATACATTGTTACATAATCCTTACTAAGGAATGTAGAAAAAAAAGTTTGTCCTTTCCTCCTCTTTGAGAATTCCAGACCCCTCTCTCCTCCTCAGGGACCCCAGACTTCTTATCAACCTACCTAGGTATTGACTCTCTCAACATGAGCTCTGGGTGCAGTAGACCTGGGTATGGCATAAACTCCCTTGGAAGAGGTTGCCATTAACTTCAAAACAGAGCCACCAGAACTTACACAGAACTGGGGAAACAGAATCTGGGAGAGCACAAGCAGAACCTTGTGCACACCAGGATGCAGGAGAAAGGAGCAGTGACCCCACAAGAGACTGATCCAGACTTGCCCATGAGTGTCCAGGAGTCTCTGGCTGAGGCATGGGCCGGTGGTGGCCTGCTGCAGGGTTGGGGACACTGAGTGTGCATGCATGTGACCTTTTGAAGGAAGTCACATTATCTTCATTACCTCCACCATAGTTTGGCCTCAGGTCAAGTAACAGGGAGGGAACACAGACCTGCCTTTCAACAGAAAATTGCATTAAAGATTTACTGAGCATAGTCCTGGCCATGAGAACAAGACCCAGTTTCCTCCTCAGTCAGTCTCTCCCATCAGGAAGCTTCCATAGGCCTCTTATCCTTCTCCATCAGAGGGCAGACAGACTGAAAACCACAGTCACAAAAAAACTAACCAATCTGATTACATGGACCACAGCCTTAACTAACTCAATAAAACTATGAGCCATGCCGTGCGGGGCCATCCAAGACAGACAGGTCATGGTGGAGAGTTCTGACAAAATGTGGTCCACTGGAGAAGTCAATGGCAAACCTCTTCAGTATTCTTGCCTTGAGAACCCCATGAACGGTATAAAAAGGCAAAGAGATAGGACACTGAAATATGAACTACCCAGGTCGGTAGGTGTTCAATATGCTACTGGAGAAGAGTAGAGAAATAAATCAAGAAAGAATGGAGAGACGGAGCCAAAGCAAAGCCAAAATACAGTTGTGGATGTGACTGGTGATGGAAGAAAAGTCCGATGCTGTAAAGAGCAATGTTGCATAGGAATCTGGAATTTTAAGTCCTTGTATGAAGGCAAATTGGAAGTGGTCAAACAAGAGATGGCAAGGGTGAACATCAACATTTTAGGAATCAGTGAACTAAAATGGACTGGAATGGGTGAATTTAACTCAGATGACCATTATATCTACTACAGTGGGCAAGAATCCCTTAGAAGAAATGGAGTAGCCATCATAGTCAACAAAAGAGTCTATAATGCAGTACTTGGATGCAGTCTCAAAAATGACTGATCTCTGTTTGTTTCCAAGGCAAACCATTCAATATCACAGTAATCCAAGTCTATGCCTCTACCAGTAATGTCGAAGCAGCTAAAGTTGAACAATTCTATGAAGACCTACAAGACCTTCTAGAACTAATACCCAAAAAAGATGTCCTCTTCATTATAGGGGACTGGAATGCAAAAGTAGGAAGTCAAGAAACACCTGGAATAACAGGCAAATTTGGCTTTCGAGTACAGAGTGAAGCACGGCAAAGGCTGGTCATAGAAAACACCCTCTTCCAACAACACAAGAGAAGACTCTACACATAGACATCACCAGATGGTCAATACCGAAATCAGATTGATTATATTCTTTGCAGCCAAAGGTGGAGAAGCTCTATACAGTCAGCAAAAACGAGATTGGGAGCTGACTATGGCTCAGATCATGAACTCCTTATTGCCAAATTCAGACTTAAATTGAAGAAAGTAGGGAAAGCCACTAGACCATTCAGGTATGACCTAAATCAAATCCCTTAAGTTAAAGGAGTGGAAGTGACAAATAAATTCAAGGTATTAGATCTGATAGACAGAGCCTGAACTACTATGGACAGAGGTTCATGACGTTGTATAGGAGACAGGGATTAAGATCATCCCCAAGAAAAAGCAAGGCAAAAAGGCAAAATGATTGTATGAGGAGGCCTTACAAATAGCTGTGAAAAGAAGAGAAGCTAAAGGCAAAGAAGAAAAGGAAAGATATATCCATTTGAAAGCAGAGTTCCAAAGAACAGCAAGGAGAGATAAGAAAGCCTTCCTCAGTGATCAGTGTAAAGAAATAGAGGAAAAAAATAGAATGGGAAAGACTAGAGATCTCTTCAAGAAAATTAGAGATGCCAAGGGAACATTTCATGCAAAAATGGGCTCAATAAAGGACAGAAATGGTAGGGACCTAACAGAAGCAGAAGATATTAAGATGAAGTGGCAAGAATACACAGAAGAACTATACAAAAAGATCTTTATTATCCAGATAACCATAATGGTGTGATCACTCACCTAGAGCCAGACATTCTGGAATGTGAAGTCAAGTGCATCTTAGGAAGTGTCACTATGAAAAAAGCTAGTGGAGGTGATGAAATTCCAGTTGAGCTATTTCAAATCCTGATTTGAAAGTGCTGCACTCAATGTGCCAGACCATTTGGAAAACTCAGCAGTGGCCACAGGACTGGAAAAGGTCAGTTTTCATTCTAATCCCAAGGAAAGGCAGTGCCACAACTGCACTCATCTCACACGCTAGCAAAGTCATATTCAAAATCTTAGAGACCAGATTCAACAGTACATGAACTGTGAACTTCCAGACGTTCAAGCTGGATTTAGAAAAGGCAGTGGATCTGGAGATCAAATCACCAAACGTCTGTTATATCATAGAAAAAACCAAGACAATTCCAGAAAAACATCATTTCTGTTTTATTGACTATGCCAAAGCCTTCAACTATGTGGATCACAATAAACTGGAAAATTCTGAAAGAGATGGGAATACTAGACCACCTGACCTGCCTCTTGAAAAATCTATATGTAGGTCAGGAATCAGCAGTTAGAACTAGACATGGAACAATAGACTGGTTCCAAATAGAAAAATAAGTACATCAAGGTTGTATATTGTCACCCTGCGTATTTAACTTATATGCAGAGTACATCATGAGAAATGCTGGACTGGATGAAGCAGAAGCTGGAATCTAGATTGCTGGGAGAAATATCAATAACCCCAGATATTCAGTTGACAGCACCCTTATGGCAAAAAGTGAAGGGGAACTAAAGAGCATTTTGATGAAAGTGAAAAAGGAGAGCGAAAAATTTGGCTTAAAGCTCAACATTCAGAAAACTAAGACCATGACATCTGGTCCCATCACTTCATGGCAAATAGATGGGAAACAGTGGAAACACTGAGGAACTTTTTTTGGGGGGGGGCTCCAAAATCACTGCAGATGGTAATTGCAGCCATGAAATTAAAATACATTGGCTGCTCGGAAATAAAGTTATGACCAACTTAGACAGCTTATTAAAAAGCAGACATTACTTTGCCAACAAAGGTCTGTCTAGTCATAGTTATGGTTTTTCCAGTAGTCATGTATGGATGTGAGAGTTGGACTGTAAAGAAAGTTGAGTGCCGAAGAATGGTTGCTTTTGAACTGTGGAGTTTTGAAGACTCTTGTGAGTCCTTTCAACTGCAAGGAGATTCAATCAGTCCATTCTGAAGGAAATCATTCCTGAATATTCTTTGGAAGGAATGATGCTGATGCTGAAACTCCAATACTTTGTCTACCCAATGTGAAGAAATGACTCATTTGAAAAGACCATGAGGCTGGGAAAGATTGGAGGTGGGGTAAGAGGGGATGACAGAGGATTTGTTCAGTTCGGTCACTCAGTCGTGTCCGACTCTTTGCGACCCCATGAATTGCAGCACGCCAGGCCTCCCTGTCCATTACCATCTCCCGGAGTTCACTCAGGCTCAAGTCCATCGAGTCCATGATGCCATCCAGCCATCTCATCCTCGGTCATCCCCTTCTCCTCCTGCCCCCAATCCCTCCCAGCATCAGAGTCTTTTCCAATGAGTCAACTCTTTGCATGAGGTGGCCAAAGTACTGGAGCTTCAGCTTTAGCATCATCCCTTCCAAAGAAATCCCAGGGTTGATCTCCTTCAGAATGGACTGGTTGGATCTCCTTGCAGTCCAAGGGACTCTCAAGAACCTTCTCCAATACCACACTTCAAAAGCATCAATTCTTCGGCGCTCAGCCTTCTTCACAGTCCAACTCTCACATCCATACATGACCACAGGAAAAACCATAGCCTTGACTAGATGGACCTTAGTCGACAAAGTAATGTCTCTGCTTTTGAATATAGTATCTAGGTTGGTCATAACTTTTCTTCCAAGGAGTAAGGTTCTTCTAATTTCATGGCTGCAGTCACCATCTGCAGTGATTTTGGAGCCCCCCAAAAATAAAGTCTGACGCTGTTTCCACTGTTTCTCCATCTATTTTTTATGAAGTGATGGGACCAGATGCCATGATCTTCGTTTTCTGAATGTTGAGCCTTAAGCCACCTTTTTTGCTCCCCACTTTCACTTTCATCAAGAGGCTTTGTAGCTCCTCTTCACTTTCTGCCATAAGGGTGGTGTCGTCTGCATATCTGAGGTGATTGATATTTCTCCCGGCAATCTTGATTCCAGCTTGTGCTTCTTCCAGCCCAGCGTTTCTCATGATGTGCTCTGCAAAGAAGTTAAAGAAGCAGGGTGACAATATACAGCCTTGACGTACTCCTTTTTGTATTTGGAACCAGTCTGTTGTTTCATGTTCAGTTCTAACTGTGGCTTCCTGACCTACATATGGATTTCTCAAGAGGCAGGTCAGGTGGTTTGGTATTCCCATCTCTTTCAGAATTTTTCACCGTTTATTGTGATCCACACAGTCAAAGGCTTTGGCATAGTCAATAAAGCAGAAATAGATGTTTTTCTGGAACTCTCTTGCTTTTCCCATGATCCAGCAGATGTTGGCAATTTGATCTCTGGTTGCTCTGCCTTTTCTGAAACCAGTTTAAACATCAGGGAGTTCACGGTTCACGTATTGCTGAAGCCTGGCTTGGAGAATTTTGAGCATTACTTTAATAGCCTGTGAGATGAGTGCAATTGTGCGGTAGTTTGAGCATTCTTTGGCATTGTCTTTCTTTGGGATTGGAATGAAAACTGACCTTTTCCAGTCCTGTGGCCACTGCTGAGTTTTCCAAGTTTGCTGGCATATTGAGTGCAACACTTTCACAGCATCATCTTTCAGGATTTAAAACAGCTCAACTGGAATTCCATCACCTCCATTAAGTTTGTTTGTAGTGATGCTTTCTAAGACCCACTTGACTTCACATTCCAAGATGTCTGGCTCTAGATTAGTGATCACACCATCATGATTATCTGGGTCGTGAAGATCTGTTTTGTACAGTTTTTCCGTGTATTCTTGCCACCTCTTCTTAGTATCTTTTCTTCTGTTCAGTCCATACCATTTCTGTCCTCTATCGAGCTCATCTTTGCATGAAATGTTCCCTTGGTATCTCTAGTTTTCTTGAAGAGATCTCTAGTCTTTCCCATTCTGTAGTTTTCCTCTATTTGCATTGATCACTGAAGAAGGCTTTCTTATCTCTTCTTGCTATCCTTTGGAACTCTGCATTCAGATGCTTATATCTTTCCTTTTCTCCTTTGCTTTTCACTTCTCTTCTTTTCACAGCTATTTGTAAGGCCTCCCCAGACAGCCATTTTGCTTTTTTGCATTTCTTTTCTGTGGGGATGGTCTTTATCCCTGTCTCTTGGACAATGTCACGAACCTCATTCCATAGTTCATCAGGCACTCTATCTATCAGATCTAGTCCCTTAAATCTATTTCTCACTTCCACTGTATAATCATAAGGGATTTGATTTAGGTCATACCTGAATGGTCTAGCAGTTTTCCCTATTTTCTTCAATTTGAGTCTGAATTTGGTAATAAGGAGTTCATAATCTGAGCCAAAGTCAGCCCCTGGTCTTGTTTTTGTTGACTGTATAGAGCTTCTCCATCTTTGGCTGCAAAGAATATAACCAATCTGATTTTGGTGTTGACCATCTAGTGATGTCCGTGTGTAGAGTCTTCTCTTGTTTTGTTGGAAGGCGGTGTTTGCTATGACCAGTGCATTCGCTTGGCAAAACTCTATTAGTCTTTGTCCTGCTTCATTCTGCATTCCAAGGCCAAATTTTCCTGTTACTCCAGGTGTTTCTTGACTTCCTACTTTGGCATTCCAGTCCCCTATAATGAAAAGGACATCTTTTTTGGGTGTTAGTTCTAAAAGGTCGTGTAGGTCTTCATAAAGCCGTTCAACTTCAGTTTCTTCAGCATTGCTGGTTGGGGCATAGACTTGGATTACAGTGATATTGAATGGTTTGCCTTGGAAATGAACAGAGATCATTCTGTCGTTTTTGAGATTGCATCCAAGTACTGCATTTCGGGCTGTTTTGTTGACCATGATGGCTACTCCATTTCTTCTGAGGGATTCCTGCCCACAGTAGTAGATATAATGGGCATCTGAGTTAAATTCACCCATTCCAGTCCATTTTAGTTCACTGATTCCTAGAATGTCGACGTTCACCCTTGCCATCTCTTTTTTGACCACTTCCAATTTGCCTTGATTCATGGACCTGACATTCCAGGTTCCTATGCAATATTGCTCTTTACAGCATCGGATCTTGCTTCTATCACCAGTCACATCCACAACTAGGTATTGTTTTTGCTTTGACTCCATCCCTTCTTTCTTTCTGGAGTTATTTCTCCAGTGATCTCCAGTAACATATTGGGCACCTACTGACCTGGGGAGTTCCTCTTTTGGTATGCTATCATTTTGCCTTTTCCTACTGTTCATGGGGTTCTCAAGGCAAGAATACTGAAGTGGCTTGCCATTCCCTTCTCCAGTGGACCACATTCTGTCAGATCTCTCTACCATGACCCGCCCGTCTTGGGTTGCCCCGCAGGCATGGCTTGGTTTCATTGAGTTAGACAAGGCTGTGATCCTAGTGTGATTAGATTGACTAGTTTTCTGTGAGTATGGTTTCAGTGTGTCTGCCCTCTGATGCCCTCTTGTAACACCTACCATCTTACTTGGTTTCTCTTACCTTGGGCGTGTGGTATCTCTTCATGGCTGCTCCAGCAAAGCACAGCTGCTGCTCCTTACCTTGGAAGAGGGGTATGTCCTTACTGCCGCTGTTCCTGACCTTCAACTGTGGTATAGCTCCTCTAGGCCCTCTTGTGCCTGCTCCTTAGGTTGCTCCTCCCGGCCGCTGGCCCTGGCCTCGGGTGTGGGTGGCTCCTCCCAGCTTCCACCCCTGGCCTTGGGCTCGGGGTGGCTCCTCATGGTCACCGCCCCTGACCTCGAGTGCGAGGTGTCTCTTCCTAGACGCCACTGCCCTGGATGCTGGGTAGCTCTTCCTGGCCGCCGCCCTGACCTAGGATGCGGGGTGTCTTCTCCTGGCCGCCACTGACCTTGGATGGTTGAATAGCATCACTGACTCAATGGCAATGAGTTTGAGTAAACTCTGGGAGTTGGTGATGGACAGGGAGGCCTGGCATGCTGCAGTCCAAGCAGTTGCAAAGAGTTGGACAAGACGGAGTGAATAAACTGAACATGAGCACTCCCTTCTTCCTTGCTGGAGTTGTAGTGTGGAGAGAGTTTCAGGAGAGGCTGGTTAGGTCAGCTAAGTAGCATTTCATATTGGACCTGGAATCACTCTTCCCTCTGCATTCCATTTGTTGCTTTTGGTACCTATTCTGTCAGACTTCTTCACTCAGGTAATCTTTTTGAAATTCCACCCTTTTTAATCTCTTGCCCAATAAGCTTTCATCGGGGTCCTCCATCCATCAGCGAGTTCTTTACCTACCTACACCTCATTTATGGGATGTGTTTGTTTTTTTACCCATAGGATGGGCAGGCTCCAGGCAAGTCAAGGATGGGTAGCTGAATATTTATTTCAGAAGTCAAGAGCAAATGTGTTTAAAAAGGGAATGTGAGCTATGTTACATGTATTGATAGACTGAGTAAAACGAAGCCTGAGAATTAAGGCTTTGGAAAGTAGAGGTCATTTCTAATCTTGGCTTTTGATATTTTCAGGGAATTTGGGTGATAAAATCCTCGTGGAGAGTGTTGAAGTGAGAACACTATGATGGGAGTGGAGGCTGTTGAGTGTGGAAAATACTAAGGAACTGTGCTGTGTGAGGATCACTAGAGACACACAGAGAGAGAAACATCATTGCTTTGCAAAGGCAATGGTTTTTAGTAGTAAAAAGGAATATGAAAAGATTGATGACACAATTGAAAGTATGCATCGGCCTTAGAGAGGAGCATGAATCATTTATCCATTGTAAAAGCAGATAAGAAAGAGGAAATAGGAAAATAGGAACAGATGTTGGCAGTTTTGTAGTAAGCACTAGAAGAATTCTCTAGTGATTCCTTCCATTTTTAGAGTAAAATGAAAAGCAAATCACTAGTGTATACTTATGCTTAGGTTGAAGGTATATATATGGCTTATGAGATCATTTGGATTAAAGTCTTCACAATTTTTTCCTTTCAGGATCAGAATGCTTAATATTTAAGAAACCATGTATAATGTGAGGGAGATGTTCTTGAATCAGGTGGGCCCAAATAGCAGAAATTGCAAATTGGTGACTTTCTGCATGGAATAGTCCTGTAGATGGATTTTTTTTTTAAAAGCTCTAATACAGTTTTAACATTTTAAAATTTAGCATCATTATTTAAATATTGGATATTTTATATTGAAACTAAATTTCACATTTCTTAGAAAAATGGGTTTCTTAGTTGCACTGGGACTGCATTCCTGCATGGCACTAGTAGGAGGGAGTTGAGCAACACTCAGCCTTTACGCAGGGAATTCCAGTGTTTTCCAGTTCCTCACACTCACCATCATTGCCTTATAATCACCTTGATTTATTCCAGTAGCCTGCTCCTGTAAATGATCTGAAATTGAGGCATAGGCTATGCATGTTACAACTCCTGGATGCACCTTTTATAGCACTTGTGACTGTTATATCTGCAGTGGTGTCCATTGGAGATCCTTGGTCTGACATGCGTTTGCAGTTCCTTTTTTGATGCCCACATTGAGTTAAACAACTAAAATGCATGCCAAACAGATTGGTTTTCATACTTAAATTTATTCCTAAGAAAAACCTCTTCAATGTAATTTTCTTTCAGGGCCTGTATGCTCCTTCATTCAGGGGTTAAATTGTATCCTCCAGAAAGACATATTTAAGTCCTAACCGTCAGTGAATGGGACCTCATTTGGAAATCTCATTTGGTCTTTGCAGATATAATTACTGTACAAGTGAAAATAAAACCACATGGGATTAGGGTGGGCCTAAATCCAGTCACTGATGTTGTTACAAGAGGAGAGACAGAGAGAAACTGGCACAAATACACTCAGGGAGAAGACCATGTCTGAGGCAGAGATTCCAGGTGGTGCTATGGTAAAGAATCCTGCCAATGCAGCAGACACAAAAAATGCAGGTTCGATCCCTGGCTCGGGAAGATCCTATAGAGGAGGAAATGGCAACCCACTCCAGTAATCTTGCCTGGGAAATTCCATGGGCAGAGAAGCCTGGTAATATACAGTCCAGGGGGTTTCAAAGAGTCAGATGCAACTGAGCAGGCACGCATGAAGTAGAAATTAGAGAGATGCAGTCAAGGACTGCTGGCTACCACCAGAAACTAGGAAAAGATGAGAAGAGGGAGATGGCCTTATGACACCTTGATTTTGACCTTCTATTTTCTGAACTGTCAGAAAGTAAACTTGTTCATTGGCACCCCACTCCAGTACTCTTGCCTGGAAAATCCCATGGGCGGAGGAGCCTGGTAGGCTGCAGTCCATGGGGTCGCTAAGAGTCGGACACGACTGAGTGACTGCACTTTCCCTTTTCACTTTCATGCGTTGGAGGATAAAATGGCAACCCACTCCAGTGTTCTTGCCTGGGGAATCCCAGGGACGGGGGAGCCTGGTGGGCTGCCGTCTATGGGGTCGCACAGAGTCGGACATGACTGAAGTGACTTAGCAGTAACTTAGCAATTTGTGGTAATTTGTGACAGCAGCTCTAGGAAACTAATAAGGGCCCATACTTCTAAAATTTTCTTCACTACTTTTTTCCTGAGACACTTTGAAAACTCTTAATGTTCATATTCATACTTTATCTTATTTGAATGAGTTCTGATTTTTCAGAATTAAATAAGGATCCTGCATTTGAAATATGCTTATTGCCTTTTATCAGTGCTGAAGTAATTTAAACTTCCTAGGCAATCTATATTCACCTATTTTCTCCAATAAAATCTATGCATGTCTTTAGGTTCTACATAGTATATTGAAAGATTCTTAAAAAAATGAGGTACTTTGATGAGTTTTTTAACTTTTGGACCACTAAGTGTATAATAATGATTATGACATCCAGTGATTAAAGCAGAGCTTCATTCTGTTTGTACATTTAGAAAAAAACCTAGGAAGGATCTTCTTTAAGTATTATTTTAGTGGATAAATATGCAGATCATCAAAATTAGTTATCTGGTAAAAATCTGCCGTTACAGTGTTGCCTACAGGTAATTTACCAAATGCAGAATTTACTTTAGAAAAAAGATACAATTCTACTTAGAAGAAAGAAATGAAAAGAAATATTCTTAAAATGCTTATCAAAAACTTTTATGTGCTATTTAAATTTTGGTTCCAGACTTTGGAAATACTAGGTGGTAGCAACACTTTAAAGTAGTTTGTAGTATCATATAGAAAGATAGCAACAAACAAAAAGTGAACATAAATATTGTGACAGATGACTTACTCAAAGTCAGGAAAATATGTGATCACCCTAGTGTGATCCTCACTCTCCAGTGAGCAGTATATTGAATGAATTTGAATTCTTGAACTTCTCTTACATAGCTATATATTTTTAGTCCAATCAGAAAAGAAGACATGCAAAAGAAAATGCATTAGGCATTGGGCTTTGTGATAGTTACATTATTAATTACATGAAAAAATATGAACATATTATTAATTTAACATTTTGGTAATCGGAAAATTAATTGTAAGATGAAAGTCTTTCTTTCAAATGAATGACTCCATTAAAACATTTAATAATCTCCATCTCACTGAACTTAATTCTGCTGTTAAAAATCTTCTGAATAATTAAACTGTTCTAATGGTTACAGAGTTGAATATTTTCTGTTACTTTTCTAAATAGATAGGCTAAGTTAGATGCTGTAGCTGTAAGTATATGAATGTCTAACCCTAACAGGGAAATAATTTTACAGAATGTCAGCTTTCTTAACAAAAGTTATCAAATCATAGATACATTACCTTTGGTAGTAACATGTTCAGTTGCTTTTCAGAGATATGTTAATATTCAGTCACAAGTAGTGAATTATTAGTATGGTATACAGCTAAATCCTATCATATTTAAAATTTATTAATATTTCTTTACTATAATAATAAGAATTTTTCTAAGTTTACATAGACTGTTTTTGCTACTGATTTTTCATGGAGGAAGCAGCAACTCTATGACTACATCAAAATATTTTTCTGCATATAGTCTTATTGTTATTATTAACAACACTAACAATCCACCCTATCTAGATACAAATTTACTAATAATTGTAATGCATAATAACTAACTTGGTTGCCGTGATATGACTGTATGAATAAGAACCAGTCTAATTCCATTTAACCAATCCATTCTGAGTAATTGTGATATGTTCTGCCATGAACACAAAGGCAATATTTAATGAGAAATTATTTATTCTTTGTTTATCAAAAATTAAGTGAATTCTTACTATGTTTCCAATACCAGGGATGTAACTATGAGCATGATGTAGAGCTTTGTGAAGCTTATCGTCTATGGGAAAATAAATGAATGTTTCTACATAAGATATTTTCTTTTCACAAGTTTTATTGTATATAATAAATGGGTGCAGGCTTTCCTAGTAGCTGAGACAGTAAATCATCCACCTGCAATGCAGGAGAACTGGCTTTGATTCCTTCTCCAGGAAGAACCCCTGGAGAAAGAAATGACAATGCCCTCCAGTATTCTTGCCTAGAGAATTTGGTGGATAGAGGAAGCTGGAGGACTATGGTCCATGGGGTCACAAAGAGTCAGACATGACTGAACAACTCACACACACATAGATGAAATGTTTGTGTACCTGTCAAGTTCATGTGTTGAGACTTAATTCCCAATGTGATAGTATTTGGAGGTAGGGTGTTTTAAAAATTTTAATTAATTAATTAATTTTATTTATTTATTTTTGACTGTGCTAGGCATTTGTTGCTGCATGGGCAGAAAGAGGGGGCTATTGTCTACTTGTGGTGCATGGGCTCCTCTCTACGGTGACTTCTCTTGTCTTAGAGCACAGGCTTCAGTAGTTGCGGCACATGTGCTCATTAGTTGTGGCTCCTGGGCTTTAGAGCACGGGTTCAACAGTTGTGGTGCATGGGCTCAATTGCTCTTCAACCAAGAGCATGTGGGATCTTCCAGGACTGGGGATCTAACCCATATCTCCTGCATTGGCAGGTGGATTCTTTGCCACTGAGCCACCAGGGAAGCCCCGGAGGTAGGGCCTTTAATTGGTGATTAGAACATGAGGGTGAGGCCCTCATGAGTGGGATTAGTGCCCTTGAAAAAGAGACCCTAGAGAGCTCCCTCATCTCTTTTACCATGTGAGGGCGTTGCAAGAAGACAGCCATCTGTGAACTAGGAGGTGGCTTCTCACCAGACACTGAATTTAAAAGGGTCTTGATCTTGGACACTGCAGCCTTCAGAGTCATGAAAAACAAATTTGTTTTTTTATAAGCCATCCAGTCTATGGTATCTGTTATAGCAACCTGAATGGACACTAGGTGGGACAGATGTACATGTTTGGCTGAGTCAAGACATTCTGTATTTCTTGCTTCTGTCAGAGGGATCAGGCTAATCATTTTGCTCTTGTGTCAACTATTTTCATAACAAAGTCACAGTAATACTTTGTTCCTGTCCTACTCTCCCATCCCAGGTACTGACAATGATAGTAGACAGTTTCTGCTTTACCCAGTTTCTCCTGATGTTAACATTTCATATAAACATGGTTCATTTGCTAAAACTAAGGTTGACACTGGTATATTACTATTTACTAAATTTCTGACTTTATTAGGATTTCGCCAATTTTTCCACTCATGTCCTTTCCCTATTCCAGAATTCAATTTAGGATACTACATTGCATTTAGTGGTGCATCAGTTTTGTGATTTTCTTAATTTTAAGCCAAATGTTTTGATACACAGTCTTCTTGCTTTTCCCTCTTCCTATTTATTTTTTTAAAAAGTACTGTAATTTTAAAAAAGACTTTTTATGTCTCTTGAACTTCTCAATAAGTTTACAGCTCTGCTGAGTTTCAGGATGTAGTTTTGAACACAGAGTCAATAAAGAATACATTAGGAGGAGAGAATATGATGAACTCTTCTTAAGTTCATAACACATTTGAATATCATAAGACCCAATTTACTTTTCCCCCCAAATTTCAGAAAATATTTTGTACTTCTAAGATAGAAAAAAAATTGATTGTATTGCTGCTTGACCTACAAATACATAGTGTTCACAGAGACTGAACTCCTGTTTGTAGGAAATCAAACTGAAATAACTCAAAGAATTACACAGTCAGAGTTACAGAGAGGTCCTGGTGAAACAAGTAAGCCAGAGCACTGCAAACTTATACAGGATTCCTTGCATTGCTTTAGTCTTCTGACATCTGTGAACACCATAAGAGTGAACAAGACATTGAGTGAGTGACACTGTTGCCCTTAATTTCCCAAAGTTCCTTCTACATTACATAGTTTTAGTACCTCACGTGTTTCTCTTTCATTTTACTTTGACTATGAAGACTTGTTTCTGGTCTAAAAAAGAATGTCTAGAAAAGTTCAATCATTTTCATTTTCCTCAAGATGAACACATCATTTTTATTTTATATTTAAGGAAATTTTATCCATTCATTTTATTATTACTATTTCTAAAGATAGAAAATGGTGCATATGGTTAAAAAATTTTACCATTGACTTTATAAGAAAAACAACAGATACCCTTCCATTATTCCAGGCTCATATGTCAGAGGTAAATTCCTTTAATCATTTCTGATTTGGTTTTTCTGGTGGCTACATTTGAAAATCTAAACAGTGTGTTTATGCTACCTTACTAGCAACTTCTCTCTAGAAAATAAGAAAATTTGATCTCTACTCAGTCGTTTGCCTCCTCTACTTCAAACTGGTTTTTGCCATCTTTCCAGGCTTTGATAGTAATTATTTTCCCTTTTCCCACAAGTCATCTTTATGATTTAATATTAGATTAAGCACCTAATTCTTGTTCCACTGACTTTAGACAAAGCTTTTATTTTTCTCTTCCCATTATGTACAATAGAGTTATTATAGCCCTATTTCTTCTCCACTTATTTTTCTAATATCTATTATGGAGGCTTTCATTTTTTTGTTGTTGAGATTAATAACATTTATGTTTTATTTTGTAATTGTCTTGTGTAATTTATCTATAAATTTTAAAATATGAGAACCAGTAAACAGCATTCACATTATGGTCATAAAGCAAATATTATTCCCTATTGATCCCTTAGGGGATGCTAGAAAATTACATTTCCATCTTTATAGGCCCAAAGTAATGATCCCTCTTTCACTCAAAGGTGAGTGTTCTTAGAATTGATATTTTACTGCTCATATCCTATTAATTCAGGGTATGGCTGAATGGCTCAGTAAGCAAAGAAAAAAGTGAAAGTAAAAGTATTTCACTTTCAGTCATAAGCAACTCTTTGCAAGCCCATGGACTTGCAAAGTCACTCAGGTATTTCCAACTCTTTGCAAGCCCATGGACTGTAGCCTGCCAGGCTCCTCTGTCCATGGGATTCTCCAGGCAAGAATACTGCAATAGGTAGCCATCCCTTCTCCAAGGGATCTTCCCAACCCAGACTGAACCCATGTCTCCTGCATTGCAGGCAGATTCTTTAAAATCTGAGCCACCAGGAAAGCCCCAGTGGGTAAAAAAATCTACCTGCAATGCAGGAGACATGGGAGACTACTCAGTAAATTGTAGTGAATGACACAAACAGAAATCTCTGTCTCCTAGAAGCAGAGATGCAGTATAAGAGGGTGGTGCTGATTGTGGTTATAATTTAATATAAGGTAGTTAGAAAAGACCTCCTTGAGTATACAGTATTTGAACAAGTTAAAACCGAAGAAAGGGAAGGAATGGTGAGTATTGTGGACAGGACAAATTTTAATTGTACTGAGTATGCAGGGAGCTGTGGCTTGAGTAACATTAAACTTTGCCTTTTTTGTAGACAAAGCACCCCCAGACTCTGTGGCTAACCACCACCACCACAAGCTACTTCTCATCCTCTTCTGCTTGTTTCATTTGGGTTCACTCACTCTCCTACCAGGGATTTCCCTTGTGGTTCAGAGGGTAAAGCATCTGCCTGCAATGCGAGAGACCAGGGTTTGATCCCTGGGTTGGGAAGATCCCCTGGAGAAGGAAATGGCTACCACTCCAGTATCCTTCCCTGGAGAATCCCATGGATGGAGGAGCCTGGTAGGCTACAGTCCATGGTCAAAAGAGTTGGAAACACCTGAATGACTTCATCTTACTTCATGTGGGTTCATTTGGTTGGAAGTTTGGCTGAGATTGATGATCTCAATTTTGAGGCTCAGAAGGTGGGGCCAGACAGGGAGGCAGGCTTCTTTATGTGGTCTTCCATGCTGGGATTTCAAGTGGACTAGGACATGAGTTTCCAGAACTCACATAGGGTCATTTTTGCCACATTCTGTTGTTCAAAATAAGCCACAAGGAGCAGTCCAGATTCCAGGGATTGGAAAAAAGATTCTACTTCTCAATAGGAAGAGCTGCAAAATACAGCCTTGTTTTCAATGTACAAAAGGTCAGTTGCCTCACAAATAAGATGATGAGGGATATGCATTGGGTGTTACTGCTTATGTAAGTTTCCCTTATTTACCTTCCCATAAGTATTTAGAGAAAATAAATTAATTTTGGTCATTTAAATTCTTTTTGATTGTGCATAAGATTGTAGAGATGGGAGCAACTGGCACAGTGGTTAATAAAAAGATCTTTAGGTAATCTTTATCGTACATTCACCTTTTCTTTATCTTTTATATCTGTTCACCCTGAGGCTATGCCTGTTCATAATTACACTGCAAGAATGGGCTACCTCATTCGCTGCAGCTTGATCATTTGCATAGTCTAGACTGCTGCCTTTTCCGCTTTGTTTCTTTATCAGAACGCTTCCATCTGGTTTATGTCTTCATGACGTATGTTGCAATTTCTTGATGCTGAGTTGTCTCTGAATCTCTTTGTTGGCTGTGTCATTCATTTCCACTCTTTTCTATGCTTTCTGCTCTATCACAAGGGACTGAAAATCTGGAAATTACATTTCTAGAATATGTTGGTTTAACAGTTTTGATGCACTTTATGTTCTTCTAATAAGAGGTGCTCACAGAAGATTTGGAAAGAAAAAAAGAAGCAAAAACCATTCTTCCTCTGGCAGCTGCATTAAGCTGGAGCAGATGTGTGTTTCTGCAGCATCCAGCTAGACTCCATGTTCCACCGTCAGTCATTGGGTTGGGGGTTGAGAGCAAATGAGGCTTTTTGAACTTGTGTGGTGGTTTTCTGACTTTGATTGCAGTTTGCTGCTTTGTGATCTAAAGA
This sequence comes from Ovis canadensis, assembly GCF_042477335.2. Taxonomy (NCBI): domain Eukaryota; kingdom Metazoa; phylum Chordata; class Mammalia; order Artiodactyla; family Bovidae; genus Ovis; species Ovis canadensis. The sequence goes on along the minus strand of NC_091247.1, from coordinate 129,956,174 downwards.
ACTAGTAACTGTTTATTCCTTATATTTTTCTTCAAGCTTTTCCAATTTTTCTGTAAACTCCCATTTTTTTCTTCTGTATTAATTCCCTTTGTGCTTGAAATACCTAGTGTTTTATTTCTAATTTCCTAACAGGTTCTTGAAGTTATTACTTTCATTCCTTAATTTGCAATTGTATAGTCCATGGGGTCACGAAGAGACTGACATGCCTGAGCGACTTTCACTTTCACTATATACTTACCACTTCTTTTGCTTTTATCCTACATATTTCTCGAGAAAAAACTTACAACATATTGAAAGGTAGGAAAAGAGCATTTCTTAATTTTTTAAAAATAACTTTAATATGATGTTTCTTGGACACTGAGGCAGAATACAGCCTTCCCTTGAGAGCATTTTTTCCCCCATGGGATGGATAGGTTTTTGTGTCAGCTTGGAGAGGCTACAGTCCCCTGGTTAATTCAAATGCAAACAAGGTGTTGCTGTGAAGGCTTTTTATAGATACAGTAAAGGAGAATGTCCTCAGTAATCTGGATAGGCCTGAAATAACCAGTGGAAAGAACTTAAGAGCAGAAATGATGTCTCTGAGAGGAAGAAGAAATTTCACCTGTTGGCTGGAGTGTCAGTGCCTCCATGCATATTTTCAGCCTGTCCTTCCTGATGGTCTGTACTCCAGATGTTGGTCTTGCCTAGCCAGTCCCATCCCAACCCCTACATTCCATAATAATCTAAACCAATTCCTTGAATTAAATCTATCTATCTACTTAGCTATCCAGCTACTCTTTGCCTGGTACTACAGACTACTGTGACCTCCAAGCCACTAAACTGAAAAGAAACTATGTCTCCATAGCCCAATCAAGAGGATTTTTTCAAGTTTTAGTCTTTTTTTGTCCCTCTGTTCTCTAGATTAAAAGTGAAAGTGTTAGTCACTCAGTCATGTCCAACTCTTTTCGACCCCATGGACTTTAGCCTGCCAGGCTCCTCTGTCCATGGAATTCTCAAGGCAAGATGGAGTGGGAAGCCATTCCCTTCTCCAGGAGATCATCCTAACCCAGGGATCAAACCCATGTCTCCTGCATTGCAGACAGATTCTTTACCATCTGAGGTTTTCTAGATAGATCATGATTTTATTTTTATTCTCAAATCTTTGATTTAGAGTTTATTCTGGAGTATAATATGAAGTAAAGATCCAACTTTACCTTTTTAAAGATGACTACATAATTGCCCAATGCTAAGTCGCTTCAGTTGTGTCCAACTCTGTGCAGCCCCTTAGATGGCAGCCCACCAGGCTCCCCCCCTCCCAGGATTCTCCAGGCAAGTATACTGGAGTGGGTTGCCATTTCCTTCTCCAATGCATGAAAGTGAAAAGTGAAAGTAAAGTCGCTCAATCGTGTCTGACTCTTAGCGACCCTATAGACTGCAGCCTACCAGGCTCCTCCATCCATGGGATTTTCCAGGCAAGAGTACTGGAGTGGGGTACTATTGCCTTCTCTGCAATTGTCCAATAACATTCATTAATATCTTAAGTCCATTAGTATATCTGGGTATATTTCTAGACCTTCTGTTTAAACTTTGAGGCTTTATATTTTAATAACCAATAACCTTGGAAGAAAAGTTATGACCAACCTAGATAGTATCTTCAAAAGCAGGGCCATTACTTTGCTGACTAAGGTCCGTCTAGTTAAGGCTATGTTTTTTCCTGTGGTCATGTATGGATGTGAGAGTTGGATTGTGAAGAAGGCTGAGCGCTGAAGAATTGATGCTTTTGAACTGTGGTGTTGGAGAAGACTTTGAAGGGTCCCTTGGACTGCAAGGAGATCCAACCAGTCCATTCTGAAGGAGATCAACCCTGGGATTTCTTTGGAAGGAATGATGCTAAAGCTGAAGCTCCAGTACTTTGGCCACCTCATGTGAAGAGTTGACTCATTGGAAAAGACTCTGATGCTGGGAGGGATTGGGGGCAGGAGGAGAAGGGGACGACAGAGGATGAGATGGCTGGATGGCATCACTGACTCGATGGATGTGAGTCTGTGTGAACTCCGGGAGTTGGTGATGGACAGGGAGGCCTGGCATGCTGTGATTCATGGGGTTTCAAAGAGTCAGACACGACTGAGCAACTGAACTGAACTGAACTGAACCAATAGGGCTGTTCCCACCTTGTTGCTCTCCTTTTTTCAGATGTGCAACTCTTGCTTTTTAGCTTTTTTGCTTTGAAAACTTTCAGTTGTACAGTTTCATTAAAATGTATTAGTAATTTTATAGGGATAATATTACATTTATATATGTAAAGAGATTTGATGTCATTATAATATTGTTTTCCTAATTATAAATATGGAAAATCTTGCCATTTGTTTACACCTACTTATATAGCCTTTCAGTTTTTCTCATATAGGTCTTGTATATTTCTTAAGTTTATTCCTAGGTATTTTGTCATTTTGCTGCTATGATAATTGCAATATTTACTTTACAGCTTTGTTCCCTAATAGTTATTCTTTGTATAAAATGGAGGAAATTGTTTTCTGAATACAAAGATACTAAATTTTTTTGTTTTTGTAGAGCTTTTATAGATTCTTTTCTGTTTCCACATACACAATTACAGCTGAAAGTAGTTATAGTTTAATCTTTTCTATTTTTAATTTTTAATGTCTTTAATTTTCTTTTATTATCTCAATTCATTGCCTAATACATTTAGTAGAATATTATTACAATACTGTCAGAGAACCTGTTTGTAGTATCGTTTTGTTTAAATGCCTCCAGTGTGGTCCCATTAAATATAATGCTGGCATACTGTATAAGAAAGTACCAATCGGTTCTTATTTTAATGATGATTTTTAGAACAAAAATGAGTGTTAAATTTTTGTGGAATGCTTTTTCAGTGTCTGTGGAATTGATTACACTTTTTCCTAGATGTATTAACAGATAGTTATTAAGTTTTTCTACTGTTAAATTATTATGTTGGAATACATGGAATGAATCCCAGTTTGTGAAGTAATAAACTCTCATTCATCTTACTGATCATTTGCATTGACATTCATAAGCGAGATACAACCATGTAGTTCTTTTTAAATCAGGTTTGTTATTGGGGTTACAATTAATTCAGAAAGTAGATTTTGTTTTTGTTGTGTTGTACTAATTTTTTACCTCTAATCCTTGTGAAAGATTATAACTCCTCATTCAGCTGTCATCGATTTGGCCACATTACTTGGTCTGAGCACATGAGCAGTTGTGAAAGATGTTACTTATTGACAGAAAGTTTAAGGACTATCAGCCTTTCCCTTTGCCACGAGGTCAACATGTCCCTGATAGATGGTGCTTTTTCAGCCTTCATCCCCAACTGAAGAAAACATGAAAATAGAAACAGCAACTCTCCACAGATATGAGGAACAAACATTTCTTCTAGTAAACCAAAGACATTTGGAACATTTATTACTGAAACATAACCTTCTTGTTAAAGTTATTCCTAGGGATTTAATCATGTTTGCTGACATTTTATCCTATTAATAATTCATAATGGTTGTTCTTTGTATGCAAAATCAAAATTGTTTTCGTATATGACTGAGAAAAAATACTAAAAAGTTTTACTCCTTTTTCTCCTGGGTAGATTAAATTACATATAATTTTCCTTGTGAAGTCAGCTGGGACTAACAATATTTTTGGAGAGCAAAGTATCTCTTTGATAGTTTTAAAGTTGCTTTTTTGAGGAGGTTCTTTTTAGACTAATTTTTTTATTGTCAATTTTGATAAGCTTATTTTCCAGAAAATTATTATTTCAGATTTTCATATTTACTAACAAAATGAGTTCAAATTAGTTACTTGTAATCTCTATATTGTCTCAAATTTTAAAAAATGTCCTATAGAAAACAAATTTATGGTTGCCAGGCTGGGGGCAGGGAGGGATAAGTTGGGAGATTGGGATTGACATATATATACTACTATATATAAAATAGATAATTAATAAGGACCTACTGTATACCACAGGGAACTCTACTCAGTACTCTGTAATGGCTGTATGGGTAAAGAATCTAAAAAAGAGCAGATACATGTATATGTATAACTGAGTCATTTTATTGCACACCTGAAATTAATACAACACTGTAAATCAGTTGCACACCAAAAACATTTCTTAAAAAATCTTTATTTTTATTTGTACTGCAAAATGTGTGAAAGACAAAATTAGTAACTGAATTTGAAACATTAACTTCTAAATATAAAACTCAGTATTTATTTGGATCAAAATAAATTTTTTCTAGTTATAAGAAATGAATTTGTGTTAAAATCTTTTACTATTTATGTTGATATGTATGCTTCAACTTTCTTGCTTTCTATTTTTCCTATCAATTACAAAACCTCCATCTTGAAAAAAGTAGAGAAACCTTTATTAAAAAATAGAAGTTGGTGATACATGAGGAACATGACAAAATCCCTTTCATTATCACTGTAGAAAAATAGATGCAGCAGTCAAATCAAAGATCAATTTGGAACTGGTTTAGTAGTAGAAAAATATTGATTAATCATCCACATTTTAGTCAATAACTTGGAGGGTGACAGAGAAACCATGTTACTAAAGTTTGTTGTTGACGAAAAAGCTAAGTGAGGTAACTAATATGATGGATGATAAAAAAGAATGTTCAAAACAATCTCAGTTGAAATAGGTGAAGGTGGTCAAAAGGTACAAACTTTCTGTAAGTCCTAGGGGTGTTATGCAAAGCTGGTAACTCTAGTTAGCAATACTGTATTATAAATTTGAAAGTTACTAATCTGCCTGCCAATGCAGGAGACACAAGAGATGCTGGTTTGATTGCTGAGTTGTGAAGATCCCTTGGAGTATAATGGCAACGTCCTCCAGTATTTTTGCCTGGAAAATTCCTGGCAGGCTAGAGTCCATGGGGTTGCAAAGACTCAGATATAACTTAGCACACATGCAACAACCAAGATAGCAGATATTAAAAGCTTTCATCATGAGAAAAAAAATATTTTTAACCACGTGTGATGATGGATGTTAAGTAAATTTACTGTAGCAATCACTTTACCAGATATACATATATAAAATCATAATGCTGTAGATCATAATATAGTTTAGATCATTTATATCTCAACAAAAAAAGAAAAACTGATCTCAATAGTTTAGAATACAGGCTGAGATAAACAAGATGCAATTTTATGGAATAAAAGTAAACGTCAGTATTTGAGCATTTATGAATTGTCACTCTGTAGAAAGAGGTTTCAGAGAAGGCAATGGCACCCCACTCCAGTACTCTTGCCTGAAAAATCCCATGGATGGAGGAGCGTGGTAGGCTGCAGTCCATGTGGTCATGAAGAGTCAGACATGACTGAGCGACTTCACTTTCACTTTTCACTTTCATGCATTGGAGAAGGAAATGGCAACCCACTCCAGTATTCTTGTCTGGAGAATCCCAGAGATGGGGGAGTCTGGTGGGCTGCCGTCTATGGGGTCGCACAGAGTCAGACATGACTGAAGTGACTTAGCAGCAGCAGCAGAAAGAGGTTTACAGCAGTATGATAGCTAGGTGACGTCAGTCAAACATGAGTGGGCCGCACCGCATCCTGGATGCAGTCATCTTTCCCTCCCCTGCTTGGACAATGGTGATCAAAACACACCTAGCAATCTTTCCTCTTGTGGTCAAGCACCACTACTTGGTTTCCAGCCACATCATCGTGACAAAGCAAGATAAAACTGCCAGCACAGGTTGGCACAGGTGCAGCAAGATGTGAAAGATGACTCAAAGGGTCCTGGGGTATATCATGCCATGATTGTAATAAATTAGCATTGTGGCTTTTGCTTTTCACCATGGATTTCACCTTCGCACTTATGGGTAAGCGCCTGCACGCTAGGAGAAAAGCTACATAACCTAAAGCTGTCAATCAGCTTGTCACTCAAATGATGCAGGACACAGGGAGGGACCTATTCTTAGTCTGGACTAATAGAAATGCGAGGAATAAATCCTAAGAAGTACATATCTAACTATTCTATTCTCTGTGGCAGACAGACTCTTTTGGCATTATTGTATTCAGTTTTGAATCAATATTTTTTAAATCAAAAATCAAAAATTTTTAGAGATTTACAGCTGGGATTTGTCAAATAACAGGTATTTGGATTGTGAAACTGGTAAGATCTAGAAACTATATTATTAGAAGAAGTTTTAGAAGCACCTGACATTTTGAGCGTAGAGAATAAAAGACTGAAGGCAATTTCTCTTCTAAGAAGTCTTACAAGAATCTCTGTGTTTGTCCAAGGGCTTTCCTTCTTTGCCTGTCTCACATACTGAATATTCATTCATTCTTAGTGGAATATATTATTCCACTCCACAAAGAATTGTGTGGGATACCTGCTGTATGCCTGCTAAATGCCAGGAGCTATTTCACTCTGTGGGGCACATAGTGATAAATAAAACAGATAATATTCCTGCTCATAGAATTGACTCTGTGCCATCACAGACGTTAAAGTACACACATTAGTGACAGGGACTGTGAGAAAGTAAAATATCAATCATTATTATAATTCTTAAAATTATGGTTATTACAATTGAAAGAGAAACATAAAGGTATTGATTTTTTGAGGTGAGTTATGAAACATAAAGGAAACTCAACATGGTTAATTCTAACTTTTCTTATATATTTGGAGAATAGAATTAGTACAAATGGCTGAAGTGATAATCTGTCAGTTTCATTTGTGTAAATTATTTCTTCCTCCTCCGCCCAGACTGATTGTGAGTTGGATGCATATCTAATATTTTCAAAAGAGGAACTGGCAGCAAGCTTGCTTTGTTGGCATCTTTGCTCATGCAGATGATCTAACTATTCCTAGGGATGGTATAGTTTTTACCTTCCTGTTATCACACTCATTTCTTTATAAAAGCAACCATTTCAGAATATGAACCTTTTAGATTTAGTTTATTCATTTTAAAGTACCTATCTTTTAAACTTTTTTCATTTCCATTGATATATGAAGTCTGTAGATTCTATGCTACTAAAAGTCTTTGATATTTATCAATTATCTGGAGCTTTCAGACTGATTAATTATTGATTAGCCAAATGAATCAACCTATCAAGCCATAATACATATTTAATATTTTCTTGGCATGAAGTGATGCGTTTCATGAAGATTTTTTCATTATATTATCCTTCTCTGTGTTTGAATTTCCAGTGTGCTGTACTGCAATTAGATATAATCCACTTTCAGTAAAGAGAATTTGTTGGTCCTCATATCATACCATGTTTCAAACAAACCAAGCATATAATATAGTTAATCACCATATATTTTTCATTCAAATGTAGATGACTTTAAATGTATCTTTGTTTGGGATTTGCGGGAATCTGATAGTCTATATTAACAACCAAAAATGTACATATTTTTCACCAAACAGAGGATGTTTTTGCTGTTCTGACTAGGTATGTCTATAAGTACAAAGTCACTTTTCAAAAATTGGTTCAGATTAGTATTTGTAAAGAACTGTTAAACTTAGACTACAAGGTGCTGTTACCTGTCTCCATGGAATCAATGCTGCGTAAACAAATCATCATTCAATCATGAAAAATACCAATTTACTCAACAACGTAAGCTTTTACAACAGCAACTGCATTCAAACAATGAAATACTTATAATAACATACTCTTTGTGTAAACATATTCATGAATTATTGAAGAATACAAGTGTGTTAACAGTATTATCCATTCATTAATTTAACAAACATGTGTATATACTCTGCACATTATGGTAGATTCAGAGAATGTTAACAGCGGAAAGGACAGAAAGCTTTCTAGCATGAGAGATAAATGCAAGGCTGATTACGTAAGTGTGCTGTGATAATGAAAACACCCAGAACTAAGGTAGCAAGCAGTGAACATACCTAACCCTCTGCATTTGTGTGTAGGGGTGGCAGAAGGGGATAAATACAAATTTGCAAGTTGAAGTTGGAGGAAAATAGCTGAAACAGAAGGAAGGGTCCATGCAAATACATGGGATTTTGAAAAGGGTAATTAGTAACAAAGAGAGGAAGGAAGGGGAATGAGAAACATTTAAATGAACCTAATGTAGTAAACAGTGCAGGTGTTTTAAATAAACATTAGTGACTAAATAAACAAATGAAATAGTTAAAAGTTTGTGAGCGAGTGGGGGAACAATAGTGGAAAGATGCAAGAATTAAAAAAGAAAAGGAAGAAAACTCAGGAAAATATTAAAATTTAGAACATTTATGAATTTATTGTCTAAAAGGTAAATGTGATAATGGCATACACGGATTGGATAATGTGTTGTATGGGTGCTATTTAATATTATTTTAAATACATCTTCATTGCAGCAGATATTTGGGAAAAATTGGACAGATTTATTTATCATAGGATTTCTTAGAGCCTTTAATATTCTAATGTTCTTACAGAAAGAAATATTACTGTGTAGCTTTCTCCCATATTTCTTGACCATGATATTTTTCCCAGTACTATTTCCAGGGATTAAGCTTCTGAGAAACACAATGGGAAATGTATTAACAGAGATATATCCAAAAAATGGAAATGAGAAGGGGATTAAAGCAACCTTATTTGTTTTTCCTGAATTTGGTGTCAATTCTCCCTTGAGAATTGACAAGGAAAGTAAAACCCCTTTCTGTCTGTCACATCTTTTCCTACCAGGTATTTGGTCTGCTATAATTTATTTTTCAAGCATAAATCCCATGATGTCCTGTATGTATCTATGTGGTGGTTTACTTGCTAAGAGGTGTCTGACTCTTTTGCAAACCCATGGACTTTAACCCATCAGACTCCTTTGTCTATGGTATGTATGTATGTTTGCATATATATATATATATATACTCACATGTATATATATATACCTATATACAAAGGTATACATGCATACATTATATATACATATATATATTTTTGGTTTTCCTTAGAAATCAGTTTTCTATCTTCAAGGAAAGTAGAACACATTAACCAAAGATATTCAACAAACTTGACAGTTGTTGAGTACTTTATACAAAAAAAGTAGTAATAAAGACTCATGATTTAAAATAAATATGAAAAACTTATAAGAAAAAGTAAAAAAAGGTGAAAAATGCTATAGAAATATTTCCCCAGCATTCAAACAGATTACAGCACAGAAACTCTTCAGGGACCACTAACCAGGGCGTTTATGCATGCCATATGGAAATAGCTCCTCTGCCGTGTGCCTGCACTGCTATTTAAATGGAGAATAAATGTTATGTTAGCAGTATTTTTATATAGCCTAGAATTTTATTTTTTAATTTTTTCTCCATTGCATCTGGATGGTAAATAAAAGATAAAATTCAATTAGGAAGTAGTTATTTGTATAATTTAATACAATAATATGATTTAAAAGGAAACTTTTATAATTTCATCCTTGAAAGAATAAGTGGCTTTTCCTTTTCTAAAAACTAAGTTCAATTGGTAGGTAAATATGTGCTCCAACAAAAATAATAATAGATTTTATAGACTATTATTCTATACCTTTGAGATAAAGCTAGATGTAACAATGAACCTTATATTTAAAGTGCTAATTCAAAAAAAATGCTAATTCAAATAGAACAATTCAGTAACTTTGTAATTTCTAAAGCTAGATGTCTATCTAGAGAACTTTCATAATGCACCAACTTGTTTTCAGGATTTTTACTGACCAAGTAAGAGTAAAGATGAAAATCATCTTAACATTGTTAACTGTTCTTATAAAGTACTGCGTTTTATAAAGCATACTTTCCAATCACAGGAAACATGGAAAACATAAAATTATATACAGAATATTCAACTTGCAGATATCCAATCACCCAGTGTTAACTGCTCTTAACACTTACCATATTTGCCTACACAGGGATTCTATCTGTACTTCTTTATTTATGATGTGTTCTAGACACACAGTTTACTTTCAACACAGCATCACACTGTATGCATTCCAAGCCATATATTGCCATTTTTCCCCCCAACTGCACTCTAGACAGATTCTCCTGTCTACTCAGACATAAGTCCTGTAGTGTACAATGTGCTGTCCACAGCTTGCTTCCTTTCCTTATTTCTAGCAGCCTTTTCATGTTGTCTATTATTGTCCCTTCTCCTAGATACTGTTATTGCGTACTGCACTACATGCCTATAACAAACCCCCCTCCTTCTTCCACGGGGCTCCAGCAGAGCTGATTTCTGTGAAACTCTTGAAGCCTGAACATCCTTCTATACAATGGGGAAGAGGGAAGAGAACACCTTTCCCCATGCCCGTAAAATTACGTTTCCCTCAGTGTATTAAAGCGGTGAGGTTTGGCCCTCAATTTTTGCAGATTTTTTTAAAAAGGTGTTTTATTGTTTACTTATGATTGAAATTCATTCCTCCAAGAAATGAGAGGGTTGGGCAGGAGACGCATCTAAGTGACAGTTGTCCTCTCCTCTCACACCGCTAAAACTTTGTGATTTGTCCACACTTGTGACTCTGGTGCAGTAGTATAATATCATCTGTTAGTTCTGTGCCTCCAGGGTACAGAATATCATGTTTGGCACATGATAAGCCCTGAACATTTGTGTGTCAGTGTGGGTGTGTGTGGAGAGGGTTCAGTTCAGTTCAGTCATTCAGTCATGTCCGACTTTGCAACCTCAGGGACTGTAGCATGCCAGACTTCCCTGTCCATCACCAACTCCAAGAGCTTGCTCAAACTCATGTTCATTGAGTTGGTGAAGCCATCCAATTATCTCATCCTCTGTCATCCCCTTCTCCTACCTTCAATCTTTCCCAGCATTAGGGTCTTTTCCAGTGAGTCAGTACTTTGCATCAGGTGGCCAAAGTATTGGAGATTGTACAAGCTCAAAGAATCCGCCTGCAATGCAGGAGACCCTAGTTTGATTCCTGGGTCAGAAGATCTGCTGGAAAAGGGATAGGCTACCCACTCCGTATTCTTGGGCCTCCCTGGTGGCTCAGCCACCAGGGTAAAGAATCTGTCCTCAATGTGGGAGACCTGGGTTCGATCCCTGGATTGGGAAGATCCTCTGGAGAAGGGAAAGGCTACCCATGCCAGTATTCTTCTGCTACTGCTAAGTCACTTCAGTCGTGTCCGACTCTGTGCGACCCCATAGACAGCAGCCCACCAGGCTCCCCCATCCCTGGGATTCTCCAGGCAAAAACACTGGAGTGGGCTGCCATTTCCTTCTCCAATGCGCGAAAGTGAAAAGTGAAAGTGAAGTCGCTCAGCCGTGTCCGACTCTTGGCAACCCCATGGATTGCAGCCCACCAGGCTCTTCCGTTCATGGGATTTTTCAGGCAAGAGTACTGGAGTGGGGTGCCATTGCCAGTATTCTGGCCTGGGTCAAAAAGTGTGTAGGGTAGGAATAGCATTTATATATATATGTGTGTGTGTGTATGTGTATGTGGTGAGAGGTAGCCATTATTTTTCCTGAATAAATGGTGACTATATTGGCGAAAAATGCAGAGGAAATATATATTTTGTTTTAGTATGAAGAAGCATTCACTTTTGCTAAATATAGCACCAAATTTAATCCCAGGTATTTCTCATGTATATTAAGACACTAAAGCACTCATATCATAGAGAGAAACCATTGGTTATCTGAGAGCATAAAGCTATACTACATTGCAGGTGCAAAGCTATGCCACAGGCGTGCAGAGATCCTTCTCAGAATGAATTATCATTAGAAAAATCCCCAAAGAGCCTTTCAGTGATGTCCCATTCATCCCTTTTTTGAGACTTTAGGAAAAGAAAAATCTACTGCAAACACAGAAAATGGCTAATTTCATAGAAGATAGAAAAACAACTATTAGGAAGACTCCAAGTTTCACTGAAATTTCTGATTCTCTTCAATTGACTTGCATCCTTTTCTGTTCAGTAAATCATATTTCACAGAGATCTTAGAAATTCTTTTCATGATTTTGGTATATACCCTCTGGGCCCCAACTCATTAAACAGTTCTGTCAACTTCCACTAAGAAACTATTCCCCCAACACAAAGTTCTAGAACTACTATCCTTTTGGGGGATACAAATGAAATATTCCTGTCTTCATCCTCAGATTCTCACCAATGAGATTTTCAATATGGGAAACTCAGCAGTTTCAATGCTTGGGGCTGGTGCACTGGGATGACGCAGAGGGATGGTATGGGGAGGGAGATGGGAGGGGGGTTCAGGATGGGGAACATGTGTGCACCCGTGGCAGATTCATGTTGATGTATGGCAAAACCAATACAATATTGTAAAGTAATTAGCCTCCAATTAAAATAAATAAATTTAAATTAAAAAATTAAAAAATTTTTTAAAGTACAAGCAATTTTTTCTTTAAATAGCAAACACTGGTCAACTTATTATCGACCATATTCTGAAATTTCCTAAAAGCCACCATGTAAGCATCAGTTCAGTTCAGTTCAGTCGCTCAGTAGTGTCTGACTCTTTGTGACCCCATGAATCGCAGCATACCAGGCCTCCCTGTCCATCACCAACTCCCGGAGATCACTCAGACTCATGTCCATCGAGTTCGTGATGCCATCCAGCCATCTCATCCTCGGTCATCCCTTTCTCCTCCTGCCCCCAATCCCTCCCCGCATCAAAGTCTTTTCCAATGAGTCAACTCTTGGCATGAGGTGGCCAAAGTACTGGAGTTTCAGCTTTAGCATCATCCCTTCCAAAGAAATCCCAGGGTTGATCTCTTTCAGAATCGACTACTTGAATCTCCTTGCAGTCCAAGGGACTCTCAAGAGTCTTCTCCAACACCACAGTTCAAAAGCATCAATTCTTCGGTGCTCAGCTTTCTTCACAGTCCAAATCTCACATCCATACATGACCACTGGAAAAACCATAGCCTTGACTAGACCGACCTTAGCTGGCAAAGTAATGTCTCTGCTTTTCAATATGCTATCTAGGCTGGTCATAACTTTTCTTCCAAGGAGTAAGCGTCGATGTAGATTTTACTGTTAGCTAGAATACTAAGTAAAAGATACAATTGATGTTTATATTATATGGTTTTTTTATATGGTTTTTCTTTAATAACCTTGCTAAATCTCTTCTCTGTATTTATTTCTAAACTGTCAAATGTTAACATTTCTGAGTTAAATACAACTAAAATGTATTTCAATTAATTTCTCATTATTCAAAAATTAAAGTAGAAAATATAACTAAAATATAATTATACTTTCTCAAGACACTCTTTAGATTAATTTTTAATCAATAAAGTCTTGGTTATTGAGTTCATACTTAAAAAGGATACATAATTGTCACTTAAGCTGCTCAATTATGTAGTGGCCACCCCAGATCGTTAGACATCCTTCTGACTTCTCACCAAGTCATCTTTTCCAAAGGGCAACTGATTTTTATTCTTGTTATAATCCTTCAGTTAGCTGTAGGTGAATCTAAGATTCAGCTTTTTCGAGGCCAATTCTGTCAGTGGTAATGTAATTTTGTAAACATTAATAGGTATATAAGCACATTGTTGTCCAAGATTAATAAATATGATATGAGTGGAGACCTCTGTTCCAAGAGACAACTAGACACAGGGAGATCAAAAAAAGAGAAAGATGTCGGTAGGGTGGGGTGAGGTGAGGGGGTGGGGAGCTCTGGGTACCTGGGTCTTGGTTTGATTCTAGGCCCGTGAACGGGCACTTGAGAACACTCTACTTGTATGCAGCATGCCGGGATCCCTGAGATGGTACAGTCAGTATCACCCTGTCTGCCAGTGGAGTGCAACCCACATTTCTGTCTGGCCATATTTTGGGGAGCTCCCAACCTGACAGCGGAGTTGCCTGCACACACAAGAATCCAAGAACCCACATACCCCAGTTAGACAGAAAGCCAATTTCTCAGGGCACAAAAGGAGACAAGAAGGTCATGGCTGTCTGAGAGAGAACAGGTTAACAACCAGCGGGTACCCGTCACAAGTCACCGCTGGATTCGGACCAAATCTTCCACATGCATTTGCCTGCCAATTGAATCTGGAAAGAAAGGAGCAACGTGAAGGTTCCCCTTCCTCCCTTGCCCAGGCACCACGATCTGGGAGAGCTGACTTAGATAAGAATTCTTACCCTCTTCCGGCTTCTGCCAGTTCCCCCAGGATCCTGCAGGTTCTGGAGCCAGTGGGGCATCCCAGGGGTCTCATCTTGGCCAGGAGAAAGTGAGGAGGAGGGGAAATAGTTTTTCCTCTAAGCTTTACAGTGAGTGCTGGCTTGAGACCCCTTTTTCACTAAGGTACCTCCTAAACAGCTAAGCTTATCCAAGTTAAATGTTCTCAGCTGCAGCCACTGTAAAACAAGATTACCCTGGGTAAGGGTACCTGCTTGTTTGGACTTAAAATTTTATTCACCTGACTCCTCATGCTGGGCCCAATCCTGCTTAAGTGGACCCAGTCGGACCTGGAACCAGTTCTGTGATCCCACTCCCAACCGAGTTTCTAAATCAGCCCCTCAGTTCGACACCGACTGGTTTCCAGACTGGGTCTGGAGGAAGAAACCTTCAAATGAAGCCCGAAGGCTCCAGGAGGAACCGATGGGCTGACCCAGCAGCTCTTGAGGCGGGAGACGCCGTGAGCTTGGAGCTCAACAGGTATCTCATCTGGTTGCTTGTTGTTCATGGGGCCGCTGGGGTCTCCTTTGGTTTCTGCTTCTTCCTGTTACTAACAGAACTGTTTAAAAAGATAAAGTGAAGTATGCTAAACATTTTAAGAGTTTATTTGAGCAAAAGTTAATTTGAATTGGGCAGCATCTGGTCTAGAAGATGGAAAGGAGGAGCTCCAGGAAACTGTTCAAAATGAAAGACTTTTTAAAGGAGAAGGGAGCAGGAAAGGGAAAAAACAACCAACCAACCTAGGCCAAGAAGAGTTGGTGAATGCAAAGTTGTTTTCCTTCAGGAATGGCACTGGTCTATCAGGCAGAGGACCCTGCTAATGCCGATCAGGTGGTTCCTGACTGACTAGTTTAAAATTGTTTTTGGGAGAGCCAAAATGGTGATTGTCTGTTGGTAATGTGGGGATTAGCATTAGCAACTCCATCTTGGACGTGTTGTCTTGCTTTTAATACTTTATGATTAAATGTAATGTCACGCTTCAAAAGTCTTCTTCATTATAAATGTGAATTAAATATTTAGTGCTTTCTTGAATATTTTACCTTCATCTATTATGTATTTGTTTTTATTTTCAAACTTTTTGGTAAGAATACAAAAAGGATTGTTGCTTAGTCCCTAAGTTGTGTCTGACTCTTTGTGACCCAGTGGACTATAGCCCACCAGGCTCCTCTGTCCATGAGATTTGCCAGGCAAGAATACTGGAATGGGTTGCCATTCCCCTCTTCAGTAAATCTTCCTGACCCAAGGGAGCAAACCGGTGTCTCCTACATTGGCAGGTGGATTCTTTACCGCTGAGCCACCAGGGAAGTCCTCCACAAAGGATACAGCTGTGTAATATTTTTCTAAATGAATAGTTGATATTCTCAACATCCTTAATTGTTTTATCTATCTTCTTCCCATCTATTTGGAATACATATTTTCCAAATGCCCTATTTAATCCATCTTTGAACACTATTTAATTGACCTATTTGTCTATTATGTTTTTCAAATAGTTGTTCATTAGAGAAGATGTCCCTTTAGCCAATATGATTGGCATTAGTATTTTCTCATTAAACAATAATAATTAAAAAAAAAACAAAAACAACAACTGGTGGCTCTCCTGGTGGTTCAGTGGTAAAGAATTCACCTATGATGCAGGAGAGGAAGGTTTGATCCCTGGGTGGGGAAGTTTCCCTGGAGGAGGAAATGGCAACCCATTCTAGTGTTCTTGCATGGGAAATCCCTTGAACAGAGGAGTCTGGCAGGCAATGGTCGATGGGATATCAAAAAGAGTTGGACATGACTCACTGAATAAACAACAACAACATCTAATAATAATAATAAAAACTGGTTAGAGCAGAAAATCATAAAAATATATATCATAAATATTTTAACTTAAAATGTATGACTGCATGTTTGCCAGTCTCTTGAATTAGATCTCAGGCATTTATGGTTCTACTGTTAATTTTTGTGTCATCAATTTTCAATTTAATGATGCTCTCATACCTTTTTAAAAAGTGCGACAAGTCTTAGAGGAAGACTTTCATGAGTAATCCGAGTGAGAATCCTTCTAGCTTTTTTTGATTTGTGCCTTAGTCTGTTGGCATTTTCCACTCTAGTTCAAAATATTTTTTCAGTAATTTACTGTTGTACTTTTCTTTTCTTTTTTTTTTGGTTGTACTTTTCTAAAACATTTAACTTAGTTTTCATAGAAACAGTCTTCTTTCAGAACTTATATTTTGTGGGTTTACATAGTATTTAATTAAATTAGGTAATTATTTGGTATCTATAGGTATAGACAGTTCTGAGTTTTAGTTTTGCTTTTAAGAAAGGAATCAATGGACTCACCTGTGGGAACAGAGTGTGACTGCAACAGAATATGGTCCATTGGCTCTGTTTTCAGTATGCAGGGGGCATCAGATGCTGTTTCATAGTGGAAATAGAGCACATCACTTAAATTGGTAGATTAGTTAAGGGAAGGATAATTGTACTTCACTTGTGTTGTTATCATCTGGGGATCTTGTTATAAGAAATGCATAATTTGATGGTCTAGCCTTGACCTAGAAAATCAGAATTTTTAGTGTTTGACTCATAGGGAAGTTTGAGAGTTAAAATGCATCCTAGATGATTCTTCTGCATTATTTTAGAGCCAGGGTTATATAACTTCACTGGTATCAAGCTACTCTAATTTATGTATCTCTATTATACTTTAATATTCTGTAGTGCTTCTCCCTCGGTTTTCTTAATTTCCTTGGCTAGTTCTATATGTTTAACAGATCAAAGTTAAAATTTTACTTTCAAATTACCTCATTGCAGGTCATATTGATTCAATGGATTAATTTAGAGAGAATTAGCATCTTAACATTGTGACATTTTGTTTTCCACAAACAAGTTACGTGTTTCCATTTCTCCAAGGCTTTTAATATGCCTCACTAGGGCTTTAAGGTTTTCTCTATAAGTCCTATGCAATTGTTAAGTTTCTTCCTAAATGTTTATCTTTTTAAATCCCTATTTAAAAGAAGATTGATTTACCTTTAACGTTTCTAACTCCCTTTGGTTTATGTATTGAAAAGCTTTTGCTTTTATATTTTGATTTTGTAATGTCTCCTGATTCACTTTTTAAAATTGTTTTTAGTAACTTTCCTCCCTAGTTTGTTCTTTTGTGTTGTCTAAATGTATAGTCATATCTACTGCAAACAATAATCCATTTTTTCTTTTCCTTCTCACAATTTTTATTTCTGGTTTCTCTTTCCAAATGCACTGACTTTCAGAATGGCAGTTTGCTGTTTTGCAATGTGGAGCTGGGTCTACATGGGGATCTTTATTCCTCTTGTTACTGCTGCTGCTGCTAAGTCGCTTCAGTCGTGTCAGACTCTATGCGACCCCATAGACGGCAGCCCACAGGCTCCTCTGTCCCTGGGATTCTCTTGTTACTGGCCCATGCTGATAACTCTCAGCAGTCTGAGGAAATGATGCTGAGGCCTTACAGGGTTGCATCATTTCCTTCTTGAATAATATTCTCTGAAGTGTGGAAGGTTGCATCTCCCTATTGGCTTCAAAGTGCACAGTATTTGGCAAATCTTTTTCTTAAGTTGTGTTTTAAATTTGTTAGGTTTTTTCCTTAAGCAAGGAAGATGCTGTGTTTTTGTTATTATTGGGTTTCATGTAGAATAATTACCTTTACCTATCTAATTATCACAGAAGGTCTTCATCAGCTTTTTTAAAGACTTTCTGAAAAATATATCATTTGGATTTTAATTTGTCTTTTTTACATGAATTTACATAATCAGACGTAGGCTTTTTTTATGTGTAACTTGGTTCATCATTGTCATAGAAGGTTGCAGAAGGTAATTGTTGAAGCTGGATAATGAAAACCCAGGAATTCATGCTATTATCATTCCTTTTTGTATGTTTATAGATTTTCAAAATTAAAAAGATTAAGAGGACATTGAGTACAAAAAGGTATTTTTCTATTTTGAGGTCTGACATTTACCAAATATTTTCTCTTAGGATTTTGTTTGTAGTTAATTATTTAATTTAGAATTGTTTTGTATGATGTTAGGTGAGCATATGATATTCCCACCCCCACAATGAGGCAATCAATTATCCCAGCACTATTTATTGAAGAAATTTTCCTCTTTCTTTGTCCTCCCTCCCTAGACAGAATTATGATGCTACCTTCATTGTCATGTAACATCATCATGTTAGTCTATTTCTGGACAAATTATCCATTTGTCAATTCTTACATAATAATCTAATTACAGCTTTTGTGATTTTAATCAATTTTAGTATTGGTCATGGCAGATCTTTATTTTACTTAAAAGTTTACTTGGATCTTTTAACCCATTCACTCTTCTTGATAAACTTTGGAACTCATTCTGTCAACTTCTGATAACAATCACTGGGATATTATATTTTATTCAAGAATACTAGTTTATATATAATTTAACATATAATAAGTGATATAGTATATATGAAAGTATATATTGAAACCACAATTTAAAAATACGATTATTTAGCCTTATTTTCACAAAATAATAAACAATTTACATCTCTTTTAGTGGAAATGTATTTTTATTTTAAATATAGCAGTGTGTACATGTCAGTCCCAAATTCTCAATCTTTCCCTCCCCCTACCCTTCCCAACTAGTAACCATAAATTTGTTTGCTGACTCTGTGAGTCTGTTTGTTTTGTAAATAAGTTCATTTGTATTTTTTCAGGTTCTGCATATGAGTGATGTCATATGATGTTTCTCTTTCTCTGACTTCACTTAGCATGAAAATTTCTAGTCCACCATGTTTCTGCAAATGGCACATTTCATTATTTATAATGACTGAGTGATATTTTATTGTTTATATGTATCTCATCATCTTTTATGGGGTATAATATAAAGAAAATTAAATCTACATAGTAGAGAAGACATTCAGTGTCTTCTCAGCTTGGTGCTTAGTGTGGTTTTCCAATGGTTTTAGTTTTAAGATTCTCAGTAAAATTTAGTAGTTTTTTTCATATATGTCTAGCATATTTTTGTAATTTTTAAATGAAGTTTATTCACTTTGTTGCTGCTGCTGCTGCTGCTGCTAAGTCGCTTCAGTCGTGTCCGACTCTGTGCAACCCCATGGACTGCAGCCTTCCAGGCTCCTCCATCCATGGGTTTTCTAGGCAAGAGTACTGGAGTGGGGCTCCATTTGCCTTCTCCAATGCACTTTGTTAGCAGTTGTGAATTAGATACATATTTTTCCTAATAAATTTTGTATTCTTCGTGAGTTATATAGTACTAATGGTACTTGTTTGCTTTAGTGTATACCTCTTTATTAACTAATTTATTAATTTTATGTTTTTTTCTAGATTTGTTTGCATTTACTGAGAAGGTAACTTATCAATAAATAAATGACTTTTCATTTTATTCTTTATATTATTCATTGGACAAGGGCTCCAGAATAATCTCATAGTGATGATACTGGCTAAACTTACACTATTTCTGATTTTAATAGGCATTTCTCTAGTGGTTTATTGTTAATTATGATATTGTAGGCTGATTTCATTTTAAGAAAATAATTTTGGAACTTTGCTAATTTCTTGTTTTTGAAATTTTGTGTTAAGTACTGACAGATTCTGACTTGTGTTTCACCTTTGCAGTTGTTTGACTTTAAAATTGTAAAGGGAAAGGGATTCGGTAGAAACCATATTTGAATTTTGATCTTTTCCTGGGCCAGTGATATGTGGTAGATACTCTCTCAATACTCTCATGATGTGGAGCAGTGGCAGTGAGCTGCAGCTCTTGACCAGCCATATGAACATGAGTGTAAACAACTAATATACTGAATATACATTCTGTACCCTGGAGGTCATTCTGCTTATTCTTTTTAGTATGGTATTCAATAAATTCCATGCAATATTCAGCAATTTATTATAAAATAGGCTTTATGTTAATAATTTTGCCCAACTGTAGGCTACTATAAGCGTTCTGAGTGTGTTTAAGATAGGCTAGGCTAAGCTATGGTGTTTGGTAGGTTAGTGTATTAAATACATTTTCAACATGATATTTTCATTTTTGATTGAGTTTATTAGGATGTAATTGGAGAAGGAAATGGCAACCCACAAGTTGAGGAAGATCTGTACTTCAGCTCTATCATGTGTCAAAGTGCATAATTCAATATTTCTTCATTTCTCATCAGTTTTATATTTATTTTTCTTAATTTTATGTTTATGCTTTCCATTTATTAGACTTATTCAAAATTTGACTCATGATTTAACAGAAAAAAATCTGGCTCTTAGATTTACTCTTTATTCTGTTCCTATTTTTAATTAATATTTGCTTTAATCTTTATTTCTTGGGCTTTGTGCAGTAATGCTTTTTCTAACTTTTGAGCTGAGCATTTTATGACATGCTTTCATTTTTTTTCATTTACTAATGGAAGTATTCTATAACTTTGGCCATAAAGCGTATGCTGTTTTGTTTTTCAGTGTGTACAGTGTTGTGTTGGTCTCTGCCATACAGCAACGTGAATCAGCCATAATTACACATATATCCTCTCCCTCCTAAGTCTTCTTCCCCTCCTCCCATCCCACCCCTCCAGGTCGTCACAGACACCAGATTGGGCTCCCTGTGCTCTACAGCAACTTCTCACCAGCTAGCCATCCGACACATAATAGTGCATATATATTGGTGCTACTTTCTCCATTTGTCCCACTCTCTCTCTCCCCCGCTGTGTCCACAAGTCCTTTCTCTGCATCTGGGCATCAGTATCATTTTTCTAGATTCCATATGTATTTGTTAATATACTTTTTTTTTTTCTCGTTCTAACTTACTTTACTCTGTATAACAGGCTCCAGGTTCATCTACCTCACTGGAACTGACTCGGATTTGTTCTTTTTCTAATGACAGTGATATTCCATTGTATGTGTGTACCACATCTTTATCCATTCATCAACCATACACTTTTGATAGCATATCAGTTACTATTCAAGCAAGAACTGAACTTGGCAAATAATACTTTACTTGAGAAATCTGTAGATTTTTGGATTTTTCTCTGTCAATGTTAACATACGCCTGGTATTGAGGTTCCCACCCATTAGAGAGAAGACCCTCTATACTTCCACATCAATAGTTAGAAAGACTAGTTATTACTCTGATAGTACTGTGTATTAACCAACTGAAAATTCTTATGGTTTTCAATACAGAGATTTATTTTCCATTCTGGGCTTAGGAAGTCAGCCTGAGCAGCTTCCTTCAGGCTCTAGGTCAAGATCAGCTCTCTGCTCATAACTATGTGGTACGGCTTCTACTCATTCCACTGGTTAAAGCAGAGCGTACGACCATGTCCAAATGGGTTGGAAAAGTATACTTTGCTTAGACAGAAATTATGGGATAGGGAAGGAAGAATTGTGACGCAGTAACAAAGTCAACTCTAGTCCTGATGATAGAACAAATGTTAGATTTTTCTTTCCAGATCTTTTAGGAACAGCAGATGAATAGGACCAGGTGCTTAGTCACTCAGTCGTGTGACCCCATGATCAGTAGCCCACCAGGCTCCCCTGTTCATGGGATTCTCCAGGCAAGAATACTGGAGTAGGTTGCTATTTCCTTCTCCAAGGGAGCTGAATTTGAAGTGTTAGCTAGGCCCAGAATCCAGTAAAGCACCTACTTAAAGGGGATTTAGAGACTGGAGTTATTCTTGCCATATGTGTAAGGGGATGCGGGTGTGTGCGTGCTCAGTTGTGTCTGACTCTGTAATCCTGTGGGCCATAGCTCTTCAGGCTCCTCTGTATATGGGATTCTTTACACAAGAATACTGGGGAGGATTGCCATTTCCTCCTCAAGGGAATTTTCCTGACCCAGGGATCGAACCCATGTCTCCTGTGTCTCCTCGCATTCAGGTGCATTCTTTACCACTGAGGCACCTGAGAAGCCCCGTATGTAAGGGGAAGAGGTCACCAGGTTAAAGGTTATTTTGTAAACTCGAGTGTAAATGAAATGGTACATTTCTTTTATTTCTTTAAACTATGTTAGGCTCTGAGTTTTTTCTACCACCTAGGGGTTTATAACAATAATATTCCCTGTCTTTCCCATTCTGTCCCTGACCATTACAAAACAATTTGGGGGCTTAATGTGGTTCCCAGAAAATGTGGGAAAGGTCTCTGTTTACCAACCTAGTGAAACTGCTCCAGGTATCTTTATCCTCCCACAACTGTAGAAAAGAGGAGAGATACACAACAAAAGGTTAAGAGCAGCTACTTTGAGAATGGAAGTGCACAGGTGAAAGATGTGACTGGAGAGAAGGAGGGGATTTTTATTTTTTTCCTTTTCTATGTTTGTAATTATAAGTGGTGGGTTTTTAATCAGCATTTTTGTGTTCTTGATGTTTTTAAGGTAAAAATAAAGATAGCACTAAAGATAAAGATAAATAAAAATAAAGATAGCACTAATTTCATAAGGTTGTTAGGAAGATGAAATGAATAATACATATAAATGATTTAACCCAGTGCCTGCTTAGTAAGCTCCTTAACTCGCTGTGTGGGATTGCCCAGTTGTTAACATGGTTACATTAGAAGCTATATTTCCTAAAACTTCCTTCCTTGTGTTCTACTGGGTAAGAATTGGCTGAAAATGAAGTTGCTTTATTTTTGAGAGGCAAAAGAGAAGCTGCAGCCCTGTTCTGAAGGTCACTGTGGATTAGAGATTGTGAGCAGTTGCAGTTATGTGAGCAGGATTCATCTTGTCCTTGCTCTTGCTCACTCCATTTCTAGAATCTCCCTAACTGTCTTTCCTCCTAACCCACAGCAGCTAGTCCCATCACAATATGCTTGATTATGAACTGACAGAAGAGGCCATGGAAAGTTAAGCTCTTTTGATAGCTTGTACTAGCTCCTCTTTTTAATAACTTTCCCAGGAGCCAGATGCTTCAGGCTTCCACAAAACCCTCCAAGCTCCAGCTCATTCAGCTGTGTCAGGACTAGTTGGTGAACATTCTTTATAGTTATTAAAAATATGCAAATTTATATTGAAATTATTAACAATGTGATGTGAATTGAGGATAATGTGATTTAATATCATTCTAGATCAAAGGTGAATAAAGTGTGAAACATTCTATCACATTGTCACTTTCTGTGTATTAAAGATAATAGAATAATAAACATTCCTTAGTGATAACATTATGTGGTCAGTTATTGTATCTACATTGTCAAGTAATGAAAGAGCTTAATTACCCATTTCCTAACATCATTGCATTTTCTACTTATAGCTGCACAGCATAGAGCTAAAGAGTCTTCTTGTCTTTGAAAAGAAATCAAAGCATTCATATCAGGCATTCAAAACTTGAGAACCTGCAGTGAGAGAATCACATCAACTATGATAATAAAATATCCTCTGCCAAGTAAGATTTCACCCACATAATTGAATGATCATGACAAGCTGTGATCAATAATACCAAATTTCCCCAGGGACTCTTTCTTACCCATTTTTAGGTTTCTGAAAACTGATTTGTAGTTCAGAATTCACTCACCTCAAAAGCAGATTTGAGAATCTTGTGAAGAAACAAGAGATAGACTTACGAATATCTCCAGGGCATTTATACTTAAATATTATCCATATAGAATTTACATTATTGTGGATATCCGTATGTATTTAATTAGCAGAAACTGAATAGATGATGTCTGTAATTCATGATTATTCATTTAATAAACACCAAAAATTTATAGTGGTAAAAATTAAAGAATATGAAACACACTGGATGTGTAAAATATGTATTTTCAGTGCTAACATTAAAAAATACTATCAGCATAATAAACTTATTTACATCACCATCTGTACAAGTATTAAACTATACCAATACAAATTGTCATAGCTCTATATATAAAGGCAGCAAAATATAATCAAAATATATAGTATCATATATTAAAGCACATCAAGATTTCAGTCACCAAGGTATTGATTTCCCATGGAGTCATAATTAATTCATATTCTATTTCCCATGGAGTCATAATTAATTCATATTCTATCTCTTCTGTGTACAGAGAAAAGTACGCAAACAAGAGGTGTTTTCATTCACAACTCCTCTTCTGCCAAATTTCAAATGAAATGAAACTAAAACAAGCATGCTACAAAATTTGATTCAAAGGAAACCTCAGACACTGAAGCCATTAAGCACACATTTCTAAATAAAAAATGAGTTGTCTTCAAGCTGTCTTGACACGGTCTGCAAAGTCTCACTGCATAAAACAGCAGCTCAGCAGTTTGTCATAGAGCTCCTGAGATAAACAAAAAGGATATCAGACTTCTTTCTCCCTGTCTTTTTGCATTTCAGCTTCTTCTTGACAGAAAAAAAAAATGTTCTTCACTCTCTAAGAGATCTGCAAATATAGCATTTGGGCATTGCCTTTTGATTTGAGAATAGGTTTACAAAAATGGAGAAATAATGCGCTGATTTATATGATAAAAGATGCCTACTAATTAATTACAGATTTTGAAAATTACTTTTATTAGCTATATCAACTGCTGGTAATTAAAACTTAATTTCAGAAAAATTTAAGCTGATTATATTTAAGAGCAGAGGATCTGGATTCAGACAGTTGGCCTTGAATTCTATTTATACATATACTGTCTCCAACTTCAGCAAATATACTTGACCTATCTGGGCCCCAGTTTCTCTGTCTTTAATGGGAGTAATGAAGATACTTAACTCACAGTTGTCTTAAGAGTTAAATTAGTTAATATATATTTTGGAACAATATTTTCTGCTATGTAGTAAATTTTATATGTGCTAGTTCTAATATAAAATTATTATTATTTGTTTTGCTTATTCAATTCCTAGATGTTTTCTGTAACCTGTAACCTCTGCTACTATGTAGTCATCTAAGTTTCATTAGCCATACTCTACTATCATATTCTAGAGGCCTACTTCTGGATTTTTAGACATATGGTAAACCAGATTATATAACCAGAGAGATGAGATAGGATGTAGAGTGAGCAACAGTGGGTGCCCCTAACTTTTTATTTTATTTATCTGCTTACTTAGTTTTTATTGGAGCATAGTTGATTTACAGTGTGTTTCAGGTGTACAGCAGAGTGAATCAGTTATACGTGTATCAACTCCTTTTTAGGTTTTTTTCCCATATAGGTCATTATAGAGTATTGAGTAGAGTTCCCAGTGTTATATGTGTGTGTGTGTTAGTCACTCAGTCGTGTCCGACTCTCTGTGACCCCAAGGACTGTAGCCCTCCAGGCTCTTCTGCCCATGGGATTCTCCAGGCAGGAATACTGGAGTGGGTTGCCATTTCCTTCTCCATCCCTGTGCTATATAGTAGGTCCTTATTAGTCATCTATTTTATATATAGTAGTGTCTGAGCGCCGAAGAATTGATGCTTTCGAACTGTGGTGTTGGAGAACTCTTGAGAGTCCCTTGGACTGCAAGGAGATCCAAGCAGTCCATTCTGAAGGAGATCAGCCCTGGGATTTCTTTGGAAGGAATGATGCTAAAGCTGAAACTCCAGTACTTTGGCCACCTCATGCCAAGAGTTGACTCATTGGAAAAGACTTTGATGCTGGGAGGGATTAGGGGCAGGGGGAGAAGGGGACGACAGAGGATGAGATGGCTGGATGGCATCACAGACTCGATGGACGTGAGTCTGAGTGAATTCTGGGAGTTGGTGATGGACAGGGAGGCCTGGCGTGCTGCAGTTCATGGGGTCGCAGAGTTGGACACGACTGAGCGACTGAACTGTACTGAGTGTGTATATGTCACTTCCAATCTCCCAATTTATTCCTGGGAAAACTACATGTAGCTATCCAGTTTTACCCCTTCTTTTCCTCCTGGTAACCATGATTATTCTCCATTGAACTGGCAAAAAAGTTCATTTGAGTTTTTCTGTAAGATGTTATGGAAAAACCTGAATGAACTTTTTGGCCAACCTAATGCATCTGTGATTGTATTTCTGTTTTGTAGATAAGTTCATTTGTGCCATTTTTAGATTGCATGTACAACTGTTATCATATGATATTTGTCCTCTCACTTTCTTTACTCAGCATGACAATCTCTAAGTGCATCCATGTTGCTGCAAATGGCATTATTTCATTCTTCTTTATGGCTGAGTGATATTCCATTGTACATATGTACCACATCTTCTTTATTCATTCCCCTGTCAATGGGCATTTAGGTTGTTTCTATGTCATGGCTGTTGTAAATAGTGCTGCAGCGAACAATAGGATCCATGTATCATTTTGAATTATAGTTTTCTCCAGGCATATGCACAGTAGTGGGGTTGCTGGGGCTTATGGTACCTCTGTTTTTAATGTCTAAGGGAACCTCCATACTTTTCTCCATAGTGGCTGTACCAGTTTGTATTCCCACCAACAGTGTAGGAAAGTTATCTCTTCTTTATGCTCTTCTCCAGCACTTATTGTTTGTAGATTTTTTTGATGATGTCTTTCTGACTAGGGTGAGGTGATATGTCATTTCTTTAATCATTAGTGATGTTGAACATGTTTTCATGTGATTTTTGGCCATCTGTATGTCTTTTTGGACAAAAGTCTACTTAGATCTTCTGCCTATTTTTTTGGATTTTTAAAAAATTTCTTAATACATATATTTTATTGAAGTATAGTTGACTTATAATGTTTCAGGTGTTCATACTATGGGGGTCAAAATGTCATAAATGTTTTAGTTAATCCATTATCATTGAAGGTAATTCTTGATATATGATCCTATTGTTGTTGTTGTTCAGTTGCCCAGTTGTGTCTGACTCTTTGTGACCCCATTGGGGTTACAGGTCTCACCATCTCCTGAAATTTGCTCAAGTTCATGTCCATTGATCGGTAATGCCATCCAGCCATCTCATCCTCTGACTTCCTCTTCTCCTTCTGCCCTCAATCTTTCCCAGTATCAGGGATTTTCCCAATGAATCCTATTACCTTTTTCTTAATTGTCTTGGGCTTATTTTCTGTAGGTTTTTTCCTTGCCTTGTTTCCTGTCTAAAGAAATTCCTTTAGCAATTGTTATAAAGCTGGTTTGGTTATAAAGCTGAATTGTCTTTACTTTTGCTTGTATGGGAAACTTTTGATTTCTCCATCAAATCTGAATGAGAGTCTTGTTTGGTAGAGTATTCTTGGTTGTAGTTTCTTCCCTTTCCTTACTTTAAATATATTATGCCATTCCCTTCTGGCTTGTAGAGTTTGTTGACATATCAGCTGATAATCTGGTGGGGGTTCCTTTGTCAGATTAGGTGACCAAATACATACATGAATTTATCGCTGGCTTTCTATCCTGTTCTGTTAATCTGTATTTCTGTTTTTGTGCTAGTACCATACTCTTCTGATTTCTGTATCTTTGTAGTATAGTCTGAAGTCAGGGCGCTTGGTTCCCCTTAGCTCTGTTTTTCTTTCTCAAGATTGCTTTTGCTATTTGGAGTCTTTTGTGTTAAGTTGTGTATAACTCTTTTGTGATCCAATTTTCTATAGCCCACCAGGCTCCTCTGTCCATGAAATTTCCCAGGCAAGAATACTGGAGTGGGCTGCCATTTTCTTCTCCAGGGGATCTTCCTGACCCAGGGATTGAACCAGCATCTCTTGCATTGGCAGGCAGATTCTTACCACTGAGCCATCTGGTAAGCTCTGTGCTTCCATACAAATTGTAAATTTTTTTGTTCTAATTCTGTGAAAAGTGTCATTGGTAATTTGACAGGAATTGCATTGAATTTGTAGATTGCTTTGGGTAGTATGGTTATTTTGATAATATAGATTCTTCCACTTCAAGAATGTATCCCTAGATCTTTTTGTGTCATCTTTGATTTCTTTTGTCAGTATCTTACAGTTTTCTTACTACAAGTCTTTTATCTCCTTAAGTTGGTGTATTCCTAAGTATTTTATTCTTTTTGGTGTAATAGTAAATGGAATTATTTTCTTAATTTCTCTCTCTGATCTTTTGTTGTTAGTATGTAGAATGCAAGCAATTTCTCTGTGTTAATTTTATATCCTGAAACTTTACCAAATTCACTGAGGAGCTCTAGTGGTTTTCTGGTAGCATTTTTAGGATTTTCGATGTAGAGTATCATGTCAGCTTCAAACAGTGTCTGTTTTACTACTTCCTTTCCAATTTGGATGATTCCTTTTGTTTCTTTTTCTTCTGATTGCCATGACTAGAACCTCCAAGACTATATTGAATAAGCCTGAAGTGTTTCAAAAGCACTTATAAGGAAAGAGAATTCCGGTTTTCTATTTCTTAAGATTACTCATAAACAAAACTGAAGTTAGCAGGTTGTTCTAGATTTTCTTCTGTGGTGGTTGTTCCTTGCTATACCCCTGCAACCAATGCTTGAGAGGAGTTCTTGCCTTGAGAACTTGTGTTGGGTTTAGTATCTTGACACAATGGTCTACACTCTGCATCTTTCCCTTATTCTTCGGTTCATTTGCTGTCATCGCACTCCCAGTGATACATACCCAAACTTTATATCTCTCATAATCTTGTCCTCTGTTAGGCAGTACTGGATTATAGTGTGTTCATAAAAAAAAAAAAAAAAAAGAATCCCACCTAGGACATTACCTAAGGGATATGTTACCCTTTCTAGATAGTGCCTCAACCTCCCTCCTTCTGCCTTGGATAGCTCTTACACATAACACTTACTAGCTTATTTAATATAGACATTTTGAATCAACTTGAAGGGCATCAGAGTTCATATGTAAAAGATAGTACTTCCTCATACACTAATCTGTTATGGAAAAAGTGCTCCTTAGAATGGGCTTCACAGGTGCTGCTAGTGGTAAAGAACCCGCCTGCCAATGCAGGAGACATAGGAGATCTGAGTTCGATCCCTGGGTGAGGATCACCTGGAGGAGGGCACAGCAACCCACTCCAGGAGTCTTGCTTGGAGAATCCCATGGACAGAGGAGCCTGGCAGGCTACACTCCATAGGGACACAAAGAGTTGGACATGACGGAAGTGACTTAGCAGGCACACATGTTCCTTGGAATTCCCTTTGGAAAAGACTGCCTTACATGCAATGTAGTGGAATATATACAAATGTTTAAGTGGTTATACTTACAGAAAGACTTGATGTAGATGAAAAATAGGCATAAAGTTAAAAATTACACATTATTAGTAAAAATATTTGAACTAAGTATTAATTTTTTCTTATTCTAATTTGAATACTTGACTCTCTAAACAGGCAGATTTTGATTTTTAAAACTGATGAATAACAGTGAATTGAGATTTACACAGTAAAGATACGGCAAATGGTAAGTGGCTCATGGCTTAGCCTCTGTGTAGCTAATTGAATGAAGTGAGAAAATTAAGTTGTCATATTCCATGGACTGCACAGTAGCTCACACAGTGCTGGGAATTAGCCTAAATTAAATCTAGATCACAGGAAGATTTACATGTTATTAGAAAACTGTTGTTATCAATCCTTTCTCTAATGAGAAGTCAGAATAATTGAAACTGAACTGGACTAATGTGTCTCCAACTCTTAGTACAATTGGTGAACACAGAAGCAGAAAGCTTACAATGACTGTTATTTTTATAGTTAAGGAACTCTGCCAAATATGCATTATGTTGGAAAACATAGGAATATTGGATGCTTTAGCTCCCCATTAGAGGTTGGAAGAATGTTAATTCATTTTATCTTATGCAGGGCCATTATTATTCTGAACTTGAGAATTCTGTCAACTGGAAACAAGTTGTCCCCATGTACCAATGCCTACTAGAAAACTCCTCATGCTTCTTCTCATTCTTTTCCCAGAATATTTAAGGGCACCACATGCTTAAGTAAAATAATGTAATCATAGCCCCTAGACATGCTTCTTCATTTCCCCAAATAATCATTCCCCAGTTTTTACTAACATCAGAAGTACCAAGTAGAATTGTACTTCTAATGTCTTCTCTAATTTGGTAGTTTTGGAACCCTCATCTTTCTTACTGTTAGTCTAAAACACTTATTTATAGCAAATTAGTATGGTGTTAGAATTCATCCCAAACCCCCAAGAGTTGAAGTCATATTTTTTCTTGCTCTTAAATACATTCTCTGAGCACAGAAGGGACTAGAGAACAGAAACTTACTGGTCTAAAGGCTTTCTATTCCTCTTTATTCATTTTAATTTTATTCCTACAATTTTTTTAAATGAGCATGGAATAGTGAAAGCTAGAAAAAAAATTATGGTGAAATTAAAGAGGGACATGATGGGTGTGAGGAATGTGTAGGGACAGGGAAAATAAGGATGAGAAGGAAATTTCTCCAGTTACAAATGTGCTTTAAGAGCTTTTATAACACATGAAAATACATCTAATCAAGGCTGGCAGTTAAAATCAGCTAGATAGGAAAAGCTGACAAGAAAATCCTTGTTTAAAAATTGTGGGAAAAAACTCAGGTATTAAAATAGACACAAGTAGATGCAAGAATAAATTGAGTACAAATGAGACTGGAATAGATGGAATGATCATGAGTCCCATTGGGGAAGATTGAAAATACACTCAAATTTTTTAGACATGAAAACTCAGAAAAGTCATTCAAGAGTTGGTAGTCTTAGTGTTTGGAATCAGTATTTCAGCTGATGCTTAAGGTGAGATGAAGGAGATATCTACCTATAAAGCATAAAATGAAAAGAATTAGTAACCAAAGGTTATAAATTCATATAAAACTTGAAGTATCACCTTGAATTAATCAACTAAATACATTTATTTTAAGATAAAGTAGAGTTAATGATAGAAATATTATAGGTAAACTGACAGAGCTTTAAGAACAAGCGAAATTAGTCCACTGTAATTAAGATCATGATGAAAAGATATATATTCAAGAGAGAATATTGAAAGAATACTTCGAATTAAAGGCCTGATAAATGGGCCAAGAAATCAGTAATGGATGAATTTTGCACCAGTGCACAACAGATGGGAGCCATAAGGCAAGTTACAGTTATGGATATTTTCTTGAGGAAGAACTAGATCTTTAGACTGTGAATTATTTTCCTTAATATTATCACATCTGTTATATAAAGTTGTTGTTTAGTTGCTAAGTCATGTCCAACTCTTTTTTGTGACCCTATGGACTGTAGTACCCCAAGCTCCTCTGTCCATGGGATTTCCCAGGCAAGAATACTGGAATGGGTTGCCATTTCCTTCTCCAGGGGTCATATCAAGCAGTTACAAGGAATAAGAAATGATGATTATGATTTCCAGCTTCCTAAAGGTACAGTTCAGTTAAGTTCAGTCACTCAGTTGTGTCCGACTCTGCAACCCCATGAACTTCAGCAGGCCAGGCTTCCCTGTCCACCACCGACTCCCGGGGTTCACTCAGATTCACATCCAGCGAGTCAGTGATGCTATCCAGCCATCTCATCCGCTGTCATCCCCTTTTCCTCCTGCCCGCAATCCCTCCCAGCATCAGGGTCTTTTCCAATGAGTCAATTCTTCTCATGAGGTGGCCAAAGTACTGGAGTTTCAGCTTCAGCATCAGTCCTTCCAATGAATACCCAGGACTGATCTCCTTTAGAATAGACTGGTTGGGTCTCCTTGCAGTCCAAGGGACTCTCAAGAGTCTTCTCCAACACCACAGTTGAAAAACCTCAATTCTTCTGCACTCAGCTTTCTTTATAGCCCAACTCTCACATCCATACATGACCACTGGAAAAACTATAGCCTTGACTAGACGGACCTTTGTTGGCAAAATAATGTCTCTGCTTTTTAATATGCTATCTAGGTTGGTCATAACTGTCCTTCCAAGGAGTAGGCATCTTTTAATTTCATGGCTGCAATCACCATCTGCAGTGATTAATTTTAGCTAATTAAATCAGAAAGTCTAAACATTTCCCCCAAAACTATGCATGTAGGTCAATGAGAACAGCAAATAAAATTACTCATAATTGACATCTATGGGATAATTAGGACACCAAAATTACTACAAGTTTCAAGTTATTTGTAGGTAATAAAATAAACATGCAAATTCAGCAGATTCATTCTCAGAACACATGACTGTTTAGGGAGTCTGTGGGAGACTGAGTGGAAAATAGGAAAGTAGATAGGAACCTAATAGTGATAAATACTGATAAAATCACTCACAGAAAGAATCAGCATTTTGCACAGAATTGCTGAGAACAAGTCAGATATCTTGTTGGTCACAGCTCTGGTTACAGGAGGATAGAAAAGAAGAGCCATGAAAGTGCATGAAACCAGTGGTGGAAATTCTGAAGAAGCTCCTCTTCTTGGGTGAACTGGGGAGATTTAGACTGGGGGGTCAGAGAAGGCAATGGCACCTAACTCCAGGACTCTTGCCTGGAAAATCCCATGGATGGAGGAGCCTGGTAGGCTGCAGTCCATGGGGTTGCTAAGAGTCAGACATGACTGAGCGACTTCCCTTTCACTTTTCACTTTCTGCATTGGAGAAGGAAATGGCAAGCCACTCCAGTGTTCTTGCCTGGAGAATCCCAGGGACAGGGGAGCCTGGTGGGCTGCCATCTATGGGGTCTCACAGAGTTGGACACAACTGAACCGACTTAGCAGCAGCAGCAGCAGACTGGGGAGTATCCTTGGAGTCTTACTGGTGAGACAA
Source organism: Ovis canadensis (assembly GCF_042477335.2). NCBI lineage: Eukaryota > Metazoa > Chordata > Mammalia > Artiodactyla > Bovidae > Ovis > Ovis canadensis. The sequence continues at coordinate 129,923,605 of NC_091247.1, read as the reverse complement.
AGGAAGCAAGGAGTGGATGTTAAAGATCCTATAGAAATTAAAAGGCAGAGGAGGATAATCTTGAATTAAAAATCCTATTAACACAAAATTCCAACATTGGTTAGATAAACCTACTACTTTTGTATATGAAAATATTAAATGAACATAACAGAAAGCTGCATATGAAATCCATGCAAAGTTGTGATAAGAAATAAAAGAATAAAAATGGTGAATTAGATCAGACTGCCATAATAAAATATGATAGACTGGTAACTTGACTTAGAAATTTGTTTCTCACTGTTCTGGAGGCTGAAAGTCTGCGATTCAGGTGTCAATGTGACTGAGTTACAGTGAGAACTCTTTTCCTGGCTTGAAGACATCTCCTTTCTTACTATGTACTTATGTAGCTTTTCCTTAGGGTGTGTTTATGGAAAATGGGAGATAACGTTCTTCCATTTTCTTTTTATTTATAAGGACATCATCATCTCTATTGAATCAGGGCTCTACCCTTATGACCATTCAGTTCAGTTGAGTTCAGTCGCTCAGTCATGTCCAACTCCTTGAGACCCCATGGATTGCAGCAAGCCAGGCCTCCCTGCCCATCACTAACTCCCAGAGTTCACCCAAACTCATGTCCATTGAGCTGGTGATGCCATCCAACCATCTCATCTTCTGTCGTCCTCTTCCCCTCCTGACCTCAATCTTTCCCAGCATCAGGGTCTTTTCAAATGAATCAGCTCTTGGCATCAGGTGGCCAAAGCATTGAAGTCTCAGCTTCAACGTCGGTCCTTCCAATGAACACCCATGACTGATCTCCTTTAGGATGGACTGGTTGGATCTCCTTGCTGTCCAAGGGACTTTCAAGAGTCTTCTCCAACACCAGAGAGCATCTTTTAATTTCATGGCTGCAGTCACCATCAGCTGTGATTTTAGAGCCCACCAAAATAAAGTCTGCCACAGTTTCCCCATCTATTTTCCATAAAGTGATGGGAAAAGATGCCATGAATTAGTTTTCTGAATGTTAAATTTTAAGCCAACTTTTTCACTCTCCTCTTTCACCTTCATCAAGAGGCTCTTTAGTTCTTTGCTTTCTGCCATAAGGGTGGTGTCATCTGCATATCTGAGGTTAATGATATTTCTTCTGGCAATCTTTATTCCAGTTTGTGCTTCATCCAGTCCAGCATTTCTCATGATGTACTCTACATATAAGTTAAACAAGCAGGGTGACAATATACAGCCTTGATGTACTATTTGGAACCAGTCTGTTGTTCCATGCCCAGTTCTAACTGTTGCTTCCTGACCTGCATACAGATTTCTCAGGAGGCTGGTCAGATGGTCTGGTATTCCCGTCTCTTGAAGAATTTCCCACAGTTAGTTGTGATCCACACAGTCGAAGGCTTTGGCATAGTCAATAAAGCAGAAATAGATATTTTTCTGGAACTCTCTTGCTTTTTCAATGATCCAGTGGATATTGGCAATTTGATCTCTGGTTCCTCTGTCTTCAAAAACCAACATGAACAACCGGGAGTTCACAGTTCATGTACTGTTCGATGCCCGGCTTGGAGAATTTTGAGCATTATTTTACTAGTGTGTGAGGTGAGTGCAATTGTGCAGTAGTTTGAACATTCTTAAGCATTGCCTTTTTTTTTGAGACTGGAATGAAAACTGAGCTTTTCCAGTCCTGTGGCCACTGCTGAGTTTTCCAAATTTGCTGGCACATTGAATACAGCACTTTCCAAGCATCATCTTTTAAGATTTGAAATAGCTCAACTGGAATTCTGTCATCTCCACTAGCTTTGTACATTGTGATGCTTCCTAAGGCCCACTTGACTTCACATTCCAGAGTGTCTGGCTCTATGTGAGAAATACCACCAAGGTTATCTGTGTCATGAAGATCTTTTTGTAAAGTTCTTCTGTGTGTTCTTGCCACCTTATCCTAATATCTTCTGCTTCTGTTAGGTCCATACCATTTCTGTCCTTTATTGAGCCCATCTTTGCATGAAATGTTCCCTTGGTATCTCTAATTTTCCTGAAGAGATCTGTAGCCTTTCCCATTCTATTGTTTTCCTCTATTTCTTTGCATTGGTCATTGAGGAAGGCTTTCTTATCTCTCCTTGCTATTCTTTGGAACTCTGCATTCAAATGGATATATCTTTCCTTTTCTCCTTTGCCTTTAGCTTCTCTTCTTTCTCAGCTATTCATAAGGCCTCCTTAGACAACTGTTTTGCTTTTTTGCATTTCTTTTTCTTGGGATGGTCTTGATCACTGTGTCCAGTACAGTGTCACAAACCTCCATCCATAGTCCATCAGGCACTCTGTCTATCAGATCTAATATTTTGAATCTATTTGTCACTTCCACTGTATAATCGTAAGGGATTTGATTTATTTTTTTCTTTTTAAAAAATTTTTAAATTTTACTTTATTTTACTTTACAATACTGTATTGGTTTTGCCATACATTGACATGAATCCACCACGGGTGTACATGAGTTCCCAATCCTGAATCCCCCTCCTACCTCCCTCCCCATATCATCTCTCTGGGTCATCCCAGTGCACCATCCCCAAGCATCCTGTATCCTGTATCGGATCTAGACTGGCGATTCATTTCTTACATGATAGAATACATGTTTCAATGCCATTCTCCCAAATCATCCCACCCTCTCCCTCTCCCACAGAGTCCAAAAGTCTGTTCTATACATCTGTGTCTCTTTTGCTGTCTCGCATACAGGGTTATTGTTAACATCTTTCTAAATTCCATATATATGTGTTAATATACTGTATTGGTGTTTTTCTTTCTGGCTTACTTCACTCTGTATAATCGGCTCCAGTTTCATCCACCTCATTAGAACTGATTCAAATGTATTCTTTTTAATGGCTGAGTAATACTCCATTGTGTATATGTACCACAGCTTTCTTATCCATTCATCTGCTGATGGACATCTAGGTTGCTTCCATGCCCTGGCTATTATAAACAGTGCTGTGATGAACATTGGTTTACACGTGTCTCTTTCAATTCTGGTTTCCTCAGTATGTATGCCCAGCAGTGGGATTGCTGGGTCATATGGCAGTTCTATTTCCAGGTTTTAAAGGAATCTTCACACTGTTCTCCATAGTAGCTGTACTAGTTTGCATTCCCACCAACAGTGTAAGAGGGTTCCTTTTTCTCCACAGCCTCTCCAGCATTTATTGCTTGCAGACTTTTGGATCGAAGCCATTCTGACTGGTGTGAAATGGTACCTCATTGTGGTCTTGATTTGCATTTCTCTGATAATGAGTGATGTTGAGCATCTTTTCATGTGTTTGTTAGCAATCTGTATATCTTCTTTGGAGAAATGCCTATTTGTTCTTTGGCCCATTTTTTTGATTGGGTCATTTATTTTTCTGGAATTGAGCTGCATAAGTTGCTTGCATATTTTTGAGATTAGTTGTTAGTTGCTTCATTTGCTATTATTTTCTCCCATTCTGAAGGCTATCTTTTCACCTTGCTTATAGTTTCCTTTGTTGTGCAGAAGCTTTTAATTTTAATTAGATCCCATTTGTTTATTTTTGCCCTTATTTCCAGAATTCTGGGAGGTGGGTCATAGAGGATCCTGCTGTGATTTATGTCTGAGAGTGTTTTGCCTATGTTCTCCTCTAGGGGTTTTATAGTTTCTGGTCTTACATTTAGATCTTTAATCCATTTTGAGTTTATTTTTGTGTATGGTGTTAGAAAGTGTCCTAGTTTCATTCTTTTAGAGTGGTTGACCAGTTTTCCCAGCACCACTTGTTAAAGAGATTGTCTTTAGTCCATTGTATATTCTTGCCTCCTTTGTCAAAGATAAGGTGTCCATAGGTGTGTGCATTTATCTCTGGGCTTCCTATTTTGTTCTATTGATCTATATTTCTGTCTCTGTGCCAGTACCATACTGTCTTGGTGACTGTGGCTTTGCAGTAGAGCCTGAAATCAGGCAGGTTGATTCCTCCAGTTCCATTTTTATTTCTCAAGATTGCTTTGGCTATTCGAGGTTTTTTGTATTTCCATACAAATTGTGAAATTATTTGTTCTAGCTCTGTGAAAAATACCGCTGGTAGCTTGATAGGGAGTGCATTGAATCTGTAGATTGCTTTGGGTAGTATACTCATTTTCACTATATTGATTCTTCTGATCCATGAACATGGTATATTTCTCCATTTATTAGTGTCCTCTTTGATTTCTTCCATCAGTGTTTTATAGTTTTCTATATATGGGTCTTTTGTTTCTTTAGGTAGATATATTCCTAAGTATTTTATTCTTTTCATTGCAATGGTGAATGGAATTGTTTCCTTAACTTCTTTTTCTACTTTCTCATTGTTAGTGTATAGGAATGCAAGGGATTTCTGTGTGCTGATTTTATATCCTGCAACTTTACTATATTCATTGATTAGGTCTAGTAAAAATCTGGTAGAGTCTTTAGGGTTTTCTATGTAGAGGATGATGTCATCTGCAAACAGTGAGAGTTTTACTTCTTCTTTTCCAATTTGGATTCCTTTTATTTCCTTTTCTGCTCTGATTGCTGTGGCCAAAACTTCCAGAACTATGTTGAATAGTAGCTGTGAAAGTGGGCACCCTTGTCTTGCTCCTGATTTTAGGGGAAATGCATTCAATTTTTTCACCATTGGGGATAATGTTTGTCAAATATAGCTTTTATTATGTTGAGGAATGTTCTTTCTATTCCTGCTTTCTGGAGAGTTTTTATCATAAATGGATGTTGAATTTTGTCAAAGGCCTTCTCTGCATCTATTGAGATAATCATATGTCTTTTATTTTTCAATTTGTTAATATGGTGAATTACACTGATTGATTTGCAGATATTGAAGAATCCTTGCATCCCTGGGATTAAAGCCCACTTGGTCATGGTGTATGATCTTTTTAATGTGTTGTTGGATTCTGATTGCTAGAATTTTGTTAAGAATTTTTGCATCTATGTTCATCAGTGATATTGGCCTATAGTTTTCTTTTTTTGTGGCATCTTTGTCAGGTTTTGGTATTAGGGTGATGGTGGCCTCATAGAATGAGTTTGGAAGTTTACCTTCCTCTGCAACTTTCTGGAAGAGTTTGAGTAGGATAGGTGTTAGCTCTTCTCTAAATTTTTGGTAGAATTCAGCTGTGAAGCCATCTGGACCTGGGCTTTTGTTTGCTGGAAGATTTCTGATTACAGTTTCAATTCCCATGCTTGTGATGGGTCTGTTAAGATTTTCTATTTCTTCCTGGTTCAGTTTTGGAAAGTTGTACTTTTCTAAGAATTTGTCCATTTCTTCCACGTTGTCCATTTTATTGGCATATAATTGCTGATAGTAGTCTCTTATGAGCCTTTGTATTTGTGTGTTGTCTGTTGTGATCTCTCCATTTTCATTTCTAATTTTATTGATTTGATTTTTCTCCCTTTGTTTCTTGATGAGTCTGGCTAATGGTTTGTCAATTTTATTTATCCTTTCAAAGAACCAGCTTTTGGCTTTGTTGATTTTCGCTTTGGTCTCTTTTGTTTCTTTTGCATTTATTTCTGCCTTAATTTTTTAAGATTTCTTTCCTTCTACTAACCCTGGGGTTCTCCATTTCTTCATATCTGAATGTTCTAGTGGTTTTCCCTACTTTTTCTATGTGAGTCTGAATTTGACGATAAGGAGTTCATGATCTGAGCCACAGTCAGCACCCAGTCTTGTTTTTGCTGACTATATAGAGCTTCTCCATCTTTGGCTGCAAAGAATATAATCAGTCTGATTTCAGTGTTGACAATCTGGTCATGTCCATGTGTAGAGTCTTTCTTGTGTTGTTGGAAGAGGGTGTTTGCTATGACCAGTGTGTTCTCTTGGCAAAACTCTATTAGTCTTTGCTCTGTTTCATTCTGTACTCCAAGGCCAATTTTGCCTGTTACTCCAGGTGTTTCTTGACTTCCTACTTTTGCATTCCAGTCCCCTATAATGAAGAGGACATCTTTTTGGGGTGTTAGTTCTAAAAGATCTTGTAGGTCTTCATAGAACCATTCAACTTCATCTTCAGAATTACTGGTTGGGGCAGAGACTTGGATTACAGTGATATTGAATGGTTTGCCTTGAAAACGAACAGATTATTCTGTCATTTTTGAGATTGCATCAAAGTACTTCATTTCAGACTCTTTTATTGGCTATGATGGCTACTTCATTTCTTCTGAGGGATTCTTGCTCACAATAGTAGTTATAATAGTCTTTTCAGTTAAATTCACCCATTCTAGTCCATTTTAGTTAGTTGATTCCTAAAATTCGATGTTCACTCTTGCCATCTCTTGTTTGACCACTTCCAATTTGTCTTAATTCATGGACCTGACATTCCAGGTTCCTATGCAATATTGCTCTTTACAGCATTGGTTGTTGCTTCTAGCACCAGTCACATCCACAACGGAGTGTTATTTTTGCTTTGACTCCATTTCTTCATTCTTTCAGGGGCTATTTCTCCACGATTTCCAGTAGCATATTGGGTACCTACCAGCCTGAGGAGTTCATATTTCAGTGTCCTATCTTTTTGCCTCTCATACTGTTCTGAAGTGGCTTCTCCAATGGACCACATTTTGCTTGAACTCTCTATCTCTACCATGACCCGTCCATCTTGGGTGGCCCTACACGACATTGCTTATAACTTCCTTTAGTTAGACAAGTCTGTGGTCCATTTGATTAGATTGGAATGACCTTATTTAACCTTAATTAGCCCCTAAAGCTCCTATCTCCAAATATAGTCACATTGGTGATTAGAACATCAACATAGACATTTGGGGAACAGGGGACACAATTCAGTCCCTAGCAAGTAGAAAATTTTTTAGCTGATGAATAGTATTTCTTCAAGACCAACAATGAAGCCAAAAGAGTAACACAGTACTCCCTCTAATATTAATTAAATAGCATATGCAAGTGGCTGCAGGGCTTCCCAAGTGGCGGCTATTGGTAAAGAACCCACCTGTCATTGCAGGAGATTAAGAGATGTAGATTAGATCCCTGGGTAGGGAGATCCCTTGGAAGATGTTATGGCAACCCACTGCAGTATTCTTGCCTGGAGAATTCCATAGACAGTGGGGCCTGACAGGCTACAGTCCATGGGGTTGCAAAGAATCAGACACACCTGAAGTGACAGCATACATAAGCAAGTGTGTGCAGATAGGAACAAACACTTCCCATTAGAAATATAAAATCTTGGTATAGAAGTAGACAAAAACCAGGAAGATATGAATTAAAGTCAGTTACGCTCAGAAAAGAAATGGAATAAAAGGGCAAAAATCAGCCCAGAAATAAAGGAGAAATCATCTCAAAAAATTTATGAAAGCTCAAGGAAAAAGTTAATTGCCTAAAAATACTACAAGATTTCACTTAATTTAATTAAGTGAAAATAGGAGAAAAAAAGAAGATCAGCGAGAAAGAGATATAGAGCATAGATAAAGATGAAGTAACATGTACATAATTGAATATCTGAAGAAGAAAATACTGCAATGAAACAGAACTAATAGTTGACATCATAAACCAAGAAAGTTTTCTAAAGATAAAATACTTGAATTCGACATTAAAGAGCCTTCCATGTGCCTGGAATAATTAACATATCAATAGAACAGTCACATCTGAGAAGTATTTCAATAAATCCATTACACTTTAAAGATAACACATCTTCTTGGGCCTTGAAACAAACACATAAAATAAAAAAGGAAAGAAAGGTAAGTTGACATCAGATCTCTTGAAGCAAGATGTAAAACAAGACAGTAGTGTTAAAATTTTTCTAAAAAATCAAGAAAATTAAGGATTTTATATCTAACCAAACTGTTATTCAGCTTGCCTTAAAAAAAAAAAAAAACGAAAAACACACACAGTTAAGTATGCATTGCCTCTGGGGATACTATACTTAGGAACTGTTTCTGAGGAACTGACTGCAGAATGACGTCACCAGCACAAGTGTTGACTCTGAAACCTTAGATACAAAGAGTAATGTTGAATTGAATATATTTCGTTTCACATCCAAGAATAAAACAAAGTAGAGACATTGATAGAAAAAGTGTATATAATAACAAAGCAGAGGTAAGGAAACTAAAAAGTAGGAGAAAAATGAAATAAAGTAAAATATTGAATAAGCTCATTGATTTTCATGTGAGTATTGGGGTGTATCAATGGATATAAGTAGATCTGACAAAGTAGTTAAAGTCTAAGTAAGAAAATAATCCATCCATTATGAGTTCTGCTGCTACTGCTAAGTTGCTTCAGTTGTGTCCGACTCTGTGCGACCCCATAGAGGGCAGCCCACCAGGCCTCCCCATCCCTGGGATTCTCCAGGCAAGAACGCTAGAGTGGGTTGCCATTTCCTTCTCCAATGCATGAAAGTGAAAAGTGAAAGTGAAGTCGCTCAGTTGTGTCTGACTCTTAGCGACCCCATGGACTGCAGCCTACCAGGCTCCTCCATCCATGGGATTTTCCAGGCAAGAGTACTGGAGTGGGGTGCCATTGTGAGCTCAGTTATGTCCAATTCTTTGCGACCCCATGGACTGTGGCCCACCAGGATTCTCTGTCTATGGGATTTTCCAGGCAAGAATGCTAGAGTGGGTTGTCATGCCCAGCTCCAGGGGATCTTCCCCAGCCAGAGAATCAACCCAAACTGTATCTCCTGAGTCTTCTGCCTTGCAGGAGGATTCTTTACAGCTTAAACCATGAGGAAGCCCAAGGAAACAATCAGAACACTTAAAATACATTAACATAAAAATAACCATTAAGAATAAAAATATAAACCTTTCCTATACATCACGGAAATACAGAATAACAAAATCACTGAAAAGAGAAAAAAACACAGTAAATATTACATAATACACACTAAATATAGTTATATAATATTAGAGAGTTATATAAAAGTTCTTAAGTCACTTTTAAAAGAAAAATATTTTCAGATTAGCTTATTATCAAAGTTTTATTCAGTTCAGTTCAGTTCAGTCACTCAGTCGTGTCTGACTCTTTGCAACCCTATGAATTGCAGCACACCAGGCCTCCCTGTCCATCACCAACTCCTGGAGTTCACTCAAACTCACCTCCATCGAGTCGGTGATGCCATCCAGCCATCTTGTCCTCTGTCATCCCCTTCGCCTCCTGCCCCCAACCCCTCCCAGCATCAGAGTCTTTTCCAATGAGTCAACTCTTTGCATGAGGTGGCCAAAGTACTGGAGTTTCAGCTTTAGCATCAGTCTTTCCAATAGAATATTCAGGACTGATCTCCTTCAGAATGGACTGGTTGGATCTCCTTGCAGTCCAAGGGACTCTCAAGAGTCTTCTCCGACACCACAGTTCAAAAGCATCCATTCTTCTGCACTCAGCTTTCTTCACAGTCCAACTCTCACATCCATACATGACCACTGGAAAAACCATAGCCTTGACTAGACGGACCTTTGTTGGTAAAGTAATATCTCTGCTTTTCAATGTGCTGTCTAGGTTGGTCATAACTTTCCTTCCAAGGAGTGCTGCTGCTGCTCCTGTTAAGTCACTTCAGTCATGTCCGGCTCTGTGCAACCCCATAGACGGCAGCCCACCAGGCTCCCTGTCCCTGGGATTCTCCAGGCAAGAACACTGGAGTAAGCATCTTTTAATTTCATGGCTGCAGTCACCATCTGCAGTGAATTTGGAGCCCCCCAAAATAAAATCTGACACTGTTTCCACTGTTTCCCCATCTATTTCCTATGAAGTGATGGGACCAGATGCCATGATCTTCGTTTTCTGAATGTTGAGCTTTAAGCCAACCTTTTCACTCTCCTCTGGCTTTCTAGTTCCTCTTCCCTTTCTGCCATAAGGGTGGTGTCATCTGCATATCTGAAGTTATTGATATTTCTCCCGGCAATCTTGATTCCAGCTTGTGTTTCTTCCAGTTCAGCGTTTCTCTCGATGTACTCTGCATATAAGTTAAATAAGCAGGGTGACAATATATAGCCTTGACATACTCCTTTCCTGATTTGGAACCAGACTGTTGTTCCATGTCCAGTTCTAACTGTTGCTTCCTGACCTGCATATAGGTTTCTCAAGAGTCAGGTCAGGTGGTTTGGTATTCCCATCTCTTTCAGAAATTTTCACAGTTTATTGTGATCCACACAGTCAAAGGCTTTGGCATAGTCAATAAAGCAGAAATAGATATTTTTCTGGAACTCTCTTGCTTTTTTGATGATCCAGTAGATGTTGGCAATTTGATCTCTGGTTCCTCTGTCTTCTCTAAAACCAGCTTGAACATCTTGAAGTTCACGATTCACATATTGCTGAAACCTGGCTTCTAGAATTTTGATCATTACTTTACTAGCGTGTGAGATGAGTGGAATTGTGTGGTAGTCTGAGCATTCTTTGGCATTGCCTTTCTTTGGGATTAGAATGAAAACTAACCTTTTCCAGTCCTGTGGCCACTGCTGAGTTTTCCAAATTTGCTGGCATATTGAGTGCAGCACTTTCACAGCATCATCTTTCAGGATTTGAAATAGCTCAACTGGAATTCCATCACCTCCACTAGCTTTGTTCATCATGATGCTTCCTAAGGCCCACTTGACTTCACATTCCAGGATGTCTGGCTCTAAATGAGTGATCATACCAACATCATTATCTTGGTCTTGAAGATCTTTTTTGTAGAGTTATTCTGTGTATTCTTGCCACCTCATCTTAATATCTTCTGCTTCTGTTAGGTCCAGACCATTTCTGTCTTTTATTGAGCCCATCTTTGCATGAAATGTTCCCTTGATATCTCTAATTTTCTTGAAGAGAATTCTCGTCTTTCCCAATCTGTTGTTTTCCTCTATTTCTTTGAATTGATCACTCAGGAAGGCTTTCTTATCTCTTCTTGCTATTCTTTGGAACTCTGCATTTAGATTCTATATCTTTCCTTTTCTCCTTTGCTTTTCACGTCTCTTCTTTTCACAGCTATTTGTAAGGCCCCCCCAGACAGCCATTTTGCTTTTTTGCATTTCTTTTCCATGGGGATGGTCTTGATCCCTGTTTCCTGTACAATGTCACGAAAGTTTTATTAGGTGACTACAAATGATAAGACAGTAGTTTCAATTTTAATATAAAATAGATATCAGGTAAAAATTAAATAGTAATTAAGATGGGTATTTCATAATGTTGAGGACTGAAATTCACAATGAAGTTTCAGCAGTAGTAAATACATAGCAAACAATACAGCATTTGCTTTTAAAAAAGATACAAAATGAGTTTTAGGATATAATATAAAGTGAAGAACAGAGTACAAGGTAGATACAGCTTTGCCTTTTTTGTAAAACAGTAAGGAGAATAAGACCTGTGTATGTGTGTGTGTGTACTTATTTTCAGGAACAAATAGCACTGAGAATAGAAAGGATAAAAGAAAACTATATATACCAGTTATGTTGGAATTGATTGGAAAGTACAGTAGATAGAAAAGAAAGTTATGTTTATGTAATACATATTTATGTCTTTATATATGTTTTATGTGTAATATAGAATTATATATTTGTCTTGCCTTTTGAAATATATGAATGATTTATATGTTTTAAAAATTGATATGAAGATAAAAATTCTATAGTTAATTATATTAGAAAAAAACCTGTATGTATACCAAACAGATAATGTCATCACTCAGTAAAAGAACTAATTTAGGGAACTTTTGGTCATAGTTCATTGAGCACGTTTAGTGAGCAGTAGACTTAGGGTTAATAGAAGTAAAGCAAACAAACAAAACTCTAAAAATATGTTTCCCTTAGTAGATTTGCTATTAATATTGGCATTGCTTTAACAGTTCAAAAATTATTTTGTGTGTTCTAAAGGATAAAACAAATAAGTTAACATATTGTTATTGCTGAGAATTAGTGTTCCTTTTGTGTGAAAAATGGAGATGAAATCCATAGGTAAAGAAAAATGTGTACTATATAGCATTTCCTAACTCCATTCACAAACTGGGCCAGATTAATGATACATGATTAACAATGGTACCAACTAGTCCCTAGATCTTGGTTTCTAAATAATATTTCTCCTTAAAAGAAACCAAGGTTCTATGGAGAAATAGATGATTCTAGATTTGTGGCAGAAAAGTGATAATGTGAGCCTAGAATATTTTGATGTGCCAAAAAGCTAGAAATCAATACTATTGTGCTGAGAAAAGAAAACGGAAAGAAATTTTGTTTAAATTAAGATAGGAGCAGTCTTGAGGGACCTTACATGGTCAAATTTGGGACAAAAGAGGATCACAAACAATGATGTTAATGTATTATAAAAATGATTTTTAAAAACTCAGGTACTTTTACTGATTGAAAAGGCATTAAATAAAATTTTGAGATATTTTACAAATAAATTGTGCTAACCACCTTCTAGGGACTTCCCTGATGGCTGTGTGGTAAAGAATCTGCCTACAGTGCAGGAGACTCAGGAGCCAACAGCTTTGACCCCTGGGTTGGAAAGATCCCCTGGAGGAGAAAATGGCAACCCAGCTGAGTATTCTTGCTTGGAAAAAGTCTCATGCACAGAGGAGCCTGGTGGGCTATAGTCCACAGGTTGCATGACTCAGTTGGATATGACTGAGCGACTAAGCAGGAGGAGGAATAATATTCTAAGAGTTGAACAATAAGGTACATCTCACTTGCCTTAAAATTTGAAAAACTCAGTAGTCTAATTAGTGCAATCATTTATTAATTATCAAAACAAAGCTTAGAATGCTCTTTAACACAGTTCTAAGCACTATTACATGCTTTGCCTCATTTAATTCTCCTAATGCCCCTGAAGTGAAGTGAAGTAAAAGTCTCTCAGTCATGTCTGACTCTTTGCGACCCCATAGAGTATACAGTCCATGGAATTCTCCAGGCCAGAACACTGGAGTGGGTAGCTGTTCCCTTCTCCAGGGGATCTTCCCAACCCAGGGATTGAACCCAGGTCTCCCACATTGCAGGCAGATTCATTACCAGTTGAACCACAAGGGAAGCCCCTGAGGGTTAGCTTTATTTTATAGATAGAAAAATCCATTTGGAGAATTTAAGAACATAGCCTAAAGTCACATGAAATAGCCAGGATTTCAACACAGGTCAATGATTCTCTAAAGTTTATATTACTGTTCTTTGATCTATCATTTGTCCAACTCAGTTTTTTTAAGGGACCTTGCAAGTCACTAATTCATCTGATCACCACAATATTCTGTGAGCTGGTCAAGTTGTCAACTATTTATTACATTTGTTTTACCAGCAAAAGAAATTGAGGTTCACAAACATTAAATATATTGATCTAATTAGTGATATACTAGAACTTGGATTCAAGGTTTTTGAGTCCCACTCAATGCTTTTTCACAGTAGCATGCTGCCAAGAACTTACTATCTTGGGAAAGTTTTGAAAATGAAGTGAAAACTTGTTTGATGAATAAAGGCTGCATTTATATGCGTTTTCAGGAGGGAATGCTGGAGGAACTTCTAGAGACTATGATATGTAGAATAATGGTTCCCAAAGATGATTGCATCCTCATCTCCAAAATTTATGAATATGTTAGGTTGCATGGTAAAGGGCAATCAAAGTAAATGACAGGATTAAGATTTCTAATCAGCTGAAACCAGAATAGGGAGGTAATCTTGAATTTTCCTAATGGGCTCAAAGAAATAACAAGGGTCCTTAAACATGGAGGAGAGGAGACTTCCCTGATGGTCCAGTAATTAAGATTCTGCAATCCCTTAGTTCCACCCTGCAGCTAAGATCCCACATGTGGGAGGGCAACTACCAAAGCTCAAGCACTCTGGAGCCCATATGCCGCAACAAGAGGGAGGCTGGTGCACTGCAAGGCAAGGTCCCACAGGAAGCAACTAAGACCCGTTACAGCCAAAAATAAATACTTTTTTTTTTTTTTAAGTGAGAGACATAGAGTCAGAGTCAAGACAAGATGTAAGAATGATAAAAGCAAGGTCATAGTGATGCCAGGTTGATAAGAAATTTTCTGGCTTTAAAGATATTTGAAGGGAGTCATGAGTCAAGGAATATAGGTCTGTACATGCCAGAAAAGGCAAGGAAACAGATACCGTTAGCACTTTCAGAAGGATCCTTTCTGACACCTTGATTTTATTCAGGGAGATCCTACATTAGACTTCAAACTCCAGGACTGCAAAATAATATATTGGTGTTGTTGTTAGTCACTCTGGTAGAGTAATCTTTTATGGAAACAATAGGAAACTAATACAGAAAGTGAAGAGGAACTAAAAAGCCTCTTGATGAAAGTAAAAGAGGAGACTGTAAAAGCTGGCTTAAAACTGAACATTCAAGAAACTGAAATCATGGCATCCAGTCCCATAACTTCATTGCAAATGGATGGGGAAATAATGGAAACAGTGACAGACTTTATTTTCTTGGGCTTTAAAATTACTATGGACAATGACTGAAGCCATGAAATTAAAAGATGCTTGCTCCTTGGAAGAAAAACTACAAAAAACCAAGACAGTGTATTAAAAAGCAGAGATGTCACTTTTCCAAAACAGTCTGTATAGTCAAAGCTATGATTTTTCCAGTAGTCATGTGTGAATGTGAGAGTTGGACCATAAAGAAGGCTGAGGACCGAAGAATTGATGCTTTTGAACTGTGGTGTAGGGAAAGACTCTTGAGTCCCTGGGCCAGCAAGGAGATCCAACCAGTCCATCCTAAAGGAAATCAGTCCTGAATATTCATTGGAAGGATTGATGCTAAAGCTGAAACTCCAATACTTTGGCCATCTGAATCGAAGAACTGATTCATTGGAAAAGACCCTGATGCTGGGAAAGATTGAAGGAGGGAGAAGAAGGGGACGACAGAGGATGAGATGGTTGGATGGCATCACCGACTCAATGGACATGAGTTTGAGCAAATTCAGGGAGATAGTGAAGAAAAAGGAAGCCTGGTGTGCTGCAGTTCCTGAGGTTGTAAAGAGTTGGATATGGCTTATTGACTGAACAACAATAAAAACAGACAAAAAGATTTAAACAGAAAGGAAGTTAGATAAATAGTACTGGGTTCTTTTTGAGTCAGTCCTCATGAGATGGAAATGGATAGATAACATGTCAATTCTTCGAAGGCTAGAAAGTTATAACACATTTGAGGTTATAATTTAGAATATCAGATTGGGGGATTATGAAATGTATCTAGGCTAGGAAGGTATAACTGAATCATAACTCTTTTTCAGTTTGAGTCACTTTCTCATTTGCTGTCTTGTCTTTGGAGAAGACTCAATGCCTTCGTTAAGAAATGTTATTGTGTTGAGAAAAGAACATGAGAGCAAAATTCTGTTCAAATTAAAATAAGAGAAAAATTTAAAAGGCACAGAGCAGGGGGCTTCGTCTGATCTCACATTTTTTTTTCTCAGCCCCTCTGACCTGCTGTGCCCAGTGGGTCATAGATGACTGTTTGGCATTCTCTTTTGTGAATCTGTTTGAAGGGAATAAGAACAAATTCGTGCTGTGCCCCAAATTTCACTAGATCTTTTTAAGGAAACTTCAGAGGCCTATATACAAGAGAAATGGTGAAATTTTAAGTCCCTTACAGATTGTTAGCTAAAACTACAATTAGGCTGACCTGCATTGTTTCAGTATGACTGAAGAGAATCACTTGAAAATAAGTAGATAATTGATTCAAAATCTCCTTTTTCATTTTCATGTTGCATACTTCAACATATATATATATATATAAATATATATATATATTTTCTATTGTAAAATCTTTCAGTTAAGGAGTTAAAGGTCTATGGAACATTGGCAGTCTGGATATAGTCATTTTTAATATTGTCATATTAAAATGGTCATAATGTATTTCCATTTTCAAATATACTTGTGGTAATGTATATGAAGGGTTAGTTTCTCTAAAGTTGGGAGAATTATAGTATTTTAGTCATGCCTACATTTTGACATTGTTTTCTTTGGGAAAGCTTTTAGACTTCTAAACCCTAATTATAGCAATGACTGGATTTGTAATGATGTGGTGTTGCCATAATGTGGATCCAATGGAGACATTAAGGCAAATGAAACACTTAACCCGGCATTATTATGGAAAAAGAACAAGGACCCCAAACCAAGTAGCATGAGCCAGAAAACAATTTGACCTGCCAAATAAGATAAGACCATAATAGATTGTCTTGGATTTTCACTTTTCCCTTTAGATAAATCAAGCCATGTTGTGGATGATCTTGATGTTAGATTGACATATTTCATCTTAACTCTCTAGCAGTAATGAACTATCTAGTATGGTCTAGTATGTGTACTTTTATTTGGAGGAGTCTAGGTGATATACCAAACCCATCAGAGATTTAGTTTATGGCACTGCAGTTTCTAACCCACTCTTTAGAGTGATGCCACTGTTAACTTTTTAAAACTAATTCACGTGAAATTGCAACTCAGGTGATATACTTTGTAGTTTCACTCAGCCCCAGTACATCAACTAGAGTAAAAATGAATTTTCATGTCATGAGAAGGATATGTATGTTTAAAAAAGTACTCCTTGGAAGGGCTAAAAAATGGATCACTTTATGCTGTAGCAAGCTTGATTTACAAACTCTCTGGATTTCAATAAACATGTTTTCTCCAGTCCTTTGTATGAGAGCACACTGTAGCACCAAAGGACTGTGGGTATAATTCACCAGAAACACAAAATCATGAGCTGTGCTTTGGGCCTCTTGGAAACCTGAATCCTAGTTTCTTGGTATAACAAAATGTTGGAGCTTTTTATTTTCTTAATTGCCAACTTGTGATCTTATTAGGGTAAGAATGAAGCTTTAGTGACTACTCATCTCAAGTGAGTTTTGTTGTTAAGTTGCTCAGTCATGCCCAACTCTTTGTGACCCCAAGGACTGCAGCACACCAGGCTTCCCTGTCCTTCACCATCTCCCGGAACTCGCTCAAACTCATGTCCATTAAGTCAGTGATGCCATCCAACCATCTTCTCCTCTGTTATCCCCTTCTCCTCCTGCCTTCACTCTTTTCTAGCATCAGGGTCTTTTCTGATGAGTTGACTCTTCGCATCAGGTAGCCAAAGTAATGGAGCTTCAGCTTCAGCATCAGTCCTTCTAATGAATATTCAGGATTGATTTCCTTTAGGATTGACTGGTTTGATCTCCTTGCAGTCTTATATTCAGTGTCATATTCTTGAACTATAGCTTTATTGTATATACAGCTAGGTTCTCTGGAGGAATCCTTCCGCTGGTCCAAGGTTGATTTCACCATCATTGTTCTACATCACATTCCCTCTCACATTTTGAGTTTGTTTCAATAATTATTCCCTTGATTATTACCATATTAACAGGCCCAAGCTAATCCCATATTTAAAGAGGAAAATAAGGCCAAAACCTTCACTGGACCCAATCATCCTTCATAGATACTTTTCTCCTTTTCGGAGTTTCTACATGTTATACATGGGCCTCACACTCAGATATCTGCAGAGACCAAGCTGTTGATGGAAATGAGACATGTGAAGCCTGGGAAGACAATGGAAAATTGCAGAGTTAGTGTCTGTCAGTCCCTGCCAGGGCCGATGGCTGCCTTGCAAAAGTGAAGATTCAGATGTCAGAGCTTCTTTTTCAAGAGACCTTGGAAATCTGGATTTTAACTGATAATTCCTAAACACTACATGTTACTGACTAATTAAACCAAATCAAAGCTAAAACAGAACACTTTGAAGTTGGGTTAAAGATTCCTATGGGCTGAATTCAGCTCATCACTTGCTAATTTGCAGTCTTTGAATATTCTTATTGTTCTCACTTTCTTCTCGTCTTACTAATTTTTCAAACCATTATTGTACAGGTCTACATAAATTAAACTGTAAATAAAATATCACACAAATAATTCAGCTCTTACTAAACTCACTTATGATCTTCTAAATATAGAAATCGATGGCTACATCGCTGTAGCACTTGCTATTCCACATCACTCCTTTTGCAGGCTTGATCCCTTGTACTGATGTCTCAGGCATTCTACTCAGCATCTTCCAATGTTTTTGAAAGTATCTTCTTACTCTTTTTTGCTAACTCCTTTTCTTCTACATTTTCTCTAATATTGGCATTCTTTAACATTTCTATATTTAGTCCTCTTGCTGTTCCTCTTCTTTTTTTCCTCTTTATTCTTACTGATATTTTATGCAGTTTTTCATGATTGGTGTCATTCATATTACTTCAGCTCCTACCTGTATAATTGTGACTTCTAAATGTGGATTTCTGGCTCATAGTTCTTTTCTTAATTTTTGATTTTGTACTACTAGATATCTGTATTTACTTCCCATAAGCAGTTCTTGCTCAACTAAATACACATTTCTTTCCTAAGTTTTTGGTGATCAACCATCCAGTTTTGCCCAAGACAATGGTACCCTATCTTCTATATTGAAGTTAAGAAAGCTTTTTTTTTTGGTGTGGTATATAAACCTATTTTGGAGCTAGTTTCTCCTTTATAATAATCACAATGCCCTTACACAGCTGGTTACCGCTATCAATCTATGTGTTTTGAGTGAAATTGGGTGCAATTGGCTGTACCCTGGGATCTAAGCACAACCAAACAAATTTTAACTTCCTCAAAGCAATATGATTGGAAAGGCATGTCACATGATCCAAGTCAGTCTGGTATAACCAAAAACCAATTTCATGATACTGCAAGTATAAACAACAACAAAAAAGAGATACTGTTCTTGAGCCTGGGGTTTGGGCCTTGAGCCTCTGTGAGCTTTCTCCCTAAGAATGAAAGCAGTACGGAGGAGAGTAAAGTAAAGAAATGGTCTCTGATGACATCCTTTAAGCTCCTGGATCAATCTTTGTTGACTGTGCTGGTGGTAACCTATTATCCCTTAACTCCAACACATAACTCTAAATTTAGAAGGCTGGGACTCTGCAAACTATCTTCACTGACTCACTTGATGGTCAACTTTTCATTAGGTTCTGCTACTGGAGGTATTAGAGTGAAAGTGAAAGGACAGGAAAGAGGGTAGAGGGATTTCCATACACAGCATCTGTGGTTCTAGAAAATGAAGACATTTCTAGCTCTCAGTTCGGTTCAGTCAGTCAGTCATATCTGACTTTTTGTGACCCCATGGACTGCAGCATGCCAGGTTTCCCTGTGAATCACCAGCTCCCAGAGCTTGCTTAAACTCACATCCATTGAGTTAGTGATGCCATCCACACATTTCATTGTCCCCTTCTCCTGCCTTCAATCTTTTCCAGCATCAGGGTCTTTTTCGTGAGTCAGCTCTTCACATCAGGTGGCCAAATTATTGGAGTTTCAGTATCAGTCCTTCCAGTGAATGTTCAGGACCGATTTCCTGTAGGATTGACTGGTTTTGATCTCCTTGCAGTCCAAGGGACTCTCAAGAGTCTTCTCCAACACCACAGTCTGAAGGCACCAGTTCTTCAGCTCTCAGCCTTCTCTATGGTCCAACTCTCCATCCATGCTGGAAAAACCATAGCTTTGACTAGATGGACCTTTGTAAGCAAAGTAATGTGTCTGCTTTTAAATATGCTGTCTAGGTTGGTCATAGCTTTTCTTCCAAGGAACAAGCATCTTTTAATTTAACGGCTGCAGTCACTATTTATTTTTATAATGGAATTATTTATTGTAAAATACACTAAACATAAAATCTACCATTTAAGCCATTATTAATTGTATTCATTAGTTTCAAAAAGCTATCATTTCAGATATATATACATGTATATATGTGTGTATATATATATATATTCATTCTATCTAAATGGTTAGATGATGCCATGGAGACGATGGTTATATATACTCCTCACCAAAATCTCACTATTATTGACATCTTACATACTTACATTACATTCTTTACAATTAGTGAGCTAATATTGATACTTTAATAATTTAAGTTCATTTATTTAATTTATTGATTTCTTTAGTTTTCACCAACATCTTTTTGTGTTATAAGATTCCATCTAGGATGCCATACAACACTTTACTTGGCATGTTGTCTCCTGAGGCTTCTCTTGTCTTAGACATTTCTTTAGCTTTTCCTTATTTTTGAAGCCTTTGCCAGTTTTGAGGAGTTCTGGGTAAGTATTTTGTAAATACCCCTCTATTGGAATTTCTCTCACATTTTTCTCATCATTAGATGAGAATTGCAGTTTTTTCCATAGGAATAACCAGAGGTAAAGTGCCATTAAACTCCCTCATATCAGGGGGTACATACCATCTGCATGGCTATCACTATTAATGTTAACCTTGATTACCTGGCTGAGGTAGTGTTTGTCAGGTCAGTATGTATCCATGGATATTTACCTTGTAGTATGGATTATAATCTAACACTATTTTATTCATTGCTCAAATTTTTCTGGCTTTGGCCACTGGGGACCCTTTCAGTTGACTCTTGTGTCCTTTTGACATACTTCCATCAGTTAGGTTTGTTTGTTTTTGCTGAATGCTTCTGTACTTTCTGGCACTACAAGATGCTTTAGACTTATCTTGTGTATTTCCTGCCTTAGTTCTAGAATCAGACATTTCTCAAAGAAACTGTGGCTACTTTTATTGTAGAATGGTAAGAGAGACCAATTCTGGCTACTAGATGAGATTGTTGCTACTGGGATATCCTTGTTTCTAAGCTCTCTCAGATAATAGAACACAGATGTGTCTATCCTAATCTGTCTATATACACGTATCTATGGTGATTTCTATGTATAACTGTCTGTATCTATTTTAAAGTAATAATAGGTTCTTACTGATGTCTCAAAATCTAGTCCGTTACCATAAGCTTGATCACTGGAGCCTTCTCATGCTTATATGTAATCCCACCCCAACAGTGAGAAACCTGGCTCTCACCAGTATAGATGTAAAGCAGTATCAGAACTGTTACCTATACTGCAGTTTGTTTCTAACTGTGGATATGCTAAGGCACCTAGAGATCTGAGGATAAGGCATGCTGGAACCCTTCCTTCAAAAACCTACAGATGCGTTTTTGTTCTATCAACTTTGCTGTTCAGTTTCTCAGTTGTGTCTGACTCTTTGCAACTCCAAGGACGGCCACGTGCCAGGCCTTCCTGTCCTTCACTATTTCCTGGAGTTTGTTCAAAGTCATGTCCAAATTTGCCCTGAATTTACTAATATTTGGGTCAACTCAGGATCTCCTTTTGCTTCCAACATCAGAGTAACCAGCTCACTATAGAAAATGCTTTCTGTTTGAAATCCATAACACAGTTTCTGTTTTTATGTCTGGACCTTGACTGTATCATAGACGTTGGTCTATGAGCCAACATCTCTCTTTCTTTTTCCCCATTGGCCAATTTAGGTGGTGGTTCTTGTCTTCTATGGCCAAAAGAGTATTACATAATATATCATACTACTGCTTCTGCTATTTTTTCTGCCTAGAATGTTTATGTTCTCACTGCCCACATGGAAAATTGTTAGTAGTTCCTTTATAGTTAGTTTAGATGTTATGTTTTCTGTGTATTTCTAACTATGTCCATGCTCTGGCATCACACCAATTTCTTTGCAGACTTTAAGCCAGAGTTGTGTACTTCCTTCTCTGTTTTCTTAGGAAGTCTTCTGAATATTGAATTTTCTTATTGTATGAAAATGCATCAGACATTAAATGACTTTTATAATTTCCAGATACCTCTTTTTCTCTGCAGTCCCTTAAATGGCTTTAAATTATTAAGATTTTAAAAGGGCCTGAGACTCTGACACATTTATATATTTTACATGGTAGAGCTATGGTTCTCATGAACATATATTTAATAAAGCATATTCCATTCATTGCTTAGTTGAGAAAATATTCTAATTATCTTTTTCAGTTGTGGAAAGCTGCAATGTTCTAAACACTGATGTTAAAGTTTTTCACACTTTTAAAATATTTGTATTATCAAAGTTTAAAATTCTGTCTTTTGGTATATTGGAGCTCATTTTATTATCCCAAGAGCTTCTGCTAAACCCAATCATGACAGCATGGCTTACATGATTTAACTCCCTATGTCTTAACCTATTACCCTAGATTTCTAAATATCATTTTGATTTTTCCTTAATTTCAAAGAACTCCAAAACCGGTTCTAAGTTTGCTGTTTATAATTCCCAATGGGGAAAAAACTGTTTATTGAAGATAAATACTATATCTTTATTAGCTCTCAACTACTCTGCTATCTCTAGGTTTGCTTTTAAAGTTGTGAAAAATAATAGCATGAATTTTATCTTATATTGTGAATGTGTTTAGTGCCATTTTGTCAACATTAACCACATGTGGTGCTTTACACCATCAGGGAAACCTAATGAAGGACCTACTGGCAAAGGTACATCAAATGAGAGTTTTCTTTATTTTTCTCCTTGTTTTTCATTGCAAGATTATGTAATTATCAAAACCAGTGATGACATACATAAGATTTCTTGAATTTCATGAGTATAAACCAGATTTGGAATATGGGTCTTCAAATACTGATGGTGTTTCAATGACTCTAAAGTTCTGTTGAAATGTCTTGGCATTGCCTTCTGTAGGGACTCTCAAGGAGTGTTTTACTAGGTCTCATCTCTATAGAAGGAAACCACTAAAGTTGCTCCAGACATATTTATGCTAGGGATTCCCCTCATCCATCCACTTCCTAAGTGCCAGTCGTGTGCCAGATGCCACATGCGCACGGATCTACATCATTGGGTAAAAAAGGAATTGTACTCAGCGCAAGCGGTTGCGACGGCCAGCACACTCAGAGCGACCGAGAGGAGCCACCCCACATCCGAGGTCAGGGGCAACGGTCTGGAGGAGCCACCCCGTGTCCGAGGCCAGGGGCGGCGGCCGGGAAGATCAACCCACATCCAAGGAGCAGTGGCTGTGCTGGCACAGGAGGGCCTAGAGGAGCTATCCCACGTTGAAGGTCAGGAAAGGCAGCGGTGAGGAGATACCCCTCGTCCAAAGTAAGGAGCAGCGGCCGCACTTTGCTGGAGCAGCCATGAAGAGATACCCCATGCCCAAGAAAGAGAAACCCAAGTAAGATGGTAGGTGTTGCAAGAGGGCATCAGAGGGCAGACACCACACTGAAACCATACTCACAGAAAACTAGTCAATCTAATCACACTAGGACCACAGCCTTGCCTAAACTCAATGAAACCAAGCCATGCCCTCGGGGCAACCCAAGATGGGCGGGTCATAGTGGAGAGGTCTGACAGAATGTGGTCCACTGGTGAAGGGAATGGCAAACCACTTCAGTATTCTTGCTTTGAGAACCCCAAGAACAGTATGAAAAGGCAAAATAATAGGATACTGAATGAGGAACTCCCCAGGTCAGTAGGTGCCCAATATGCTACTGGAGATCAGTGGAGAAATAACTCCAGAAAGAATGAAGGGATGGAGCCAAAGCAAAAACAATACCCAGCTATGGATATGACTGGTGATAGAAACAAAGCCCGATGCTGTAAAGAGCAATATTGCATAGGAACCTGGAATGTCAGGTCCATGAACAAAGGCAAATTGGAAGTGGTCAAACAAGAGATGGCAAGAGTGAATGTCGACATTCTAGGAATCAGCGAACTAAAATGGACTGGAATGGGTGAATTTAACTCAGATGACCATTATATCTACTACTGCGGGCAGGAATCCCTGAAAAGAAATGGAGTAGCCATCATGGTCAATAAGAGAGTCCGAAATGCAGTACTTGGATGCAATCTCAAAAATGACAGAATGATCTCCGTTCGTCTCCAAGGCAAACCATTCAATATCACAGTAATCCAAGTCTTTGCCCCAACCAGTAATGCTGAAGAAGCTGAAGTTGAACGGTTCTATGAAGACCTACAGACCTTGTAGAACTAACACCCCCAAAAGATGTCCTTTTCATTCTAGGAGACTGGAATGCAAAAGCAGGAAGTCAAGAAACACGTGGAGTAACAGGCAAATTTGGCCTTGGAATGCAGAATGAAACAGGGCAAAGACTAATAGGGTTTTGCCAAGAAAATGCACTGGTCATAGCAAACACCCTCTTCCAACAACACAAGAGAAGACTCTACACATGGACATCACCAGATGGTCAACACCGAAATCAGACTGATTAAATTCCTTGCAGCCATAGATGGAGAAACTCTATACAGTCAGCAAAAACAAGATTGGGAGCTGACTGTGGCTCAGATCATGAACTCCTTATTGCCAAATTCAGAATTAAATTGAAGAAAGTAGGGAAAACCACTAGACCATTCAGGTATGCCCCAAATCAAATCCCTTATGATTATACAGTGGAAGTGAGAAATAGATTTAAGGGCCTAGATCTGATAGAGAGAGTGCCTGATGAACTATGGAATGAGGTTCGTGACATTGTCCAGGAAACAGGGATCAAGACCATCCCCATGGAAAAGAAATGCAAAAAACCAAAATGGCTTTCTGGGGAGGTCTTACAAATAGCTATGAAATGAAGAGAGGTGAAAAGCAAAGGAGAAAAGGAAAGATAAAAGCATCTGAATGCAGAGTTCCAAAGAAGAGCAAGAAGAGATAAGAAAGCCTTCTTCAGCGATCAATGCAAAGAAATAGAGGAAAACAACAGAATGGGAAAGACTAGAGATCTCTTCAAGAAATTAGAGGTACCAAGGGAAAATTTCATGCAAAGATGGGCTCGATAAAGGACAGAAATAATATGGACCTAACAGAAGCAGAAGATATTAAGATGAGGTGGCAAGAATACACAGAAGAACTGTACAAAAAAGATCTTCACGACCCAGATAATCACGATGGTGTGATCACTCATCTAGAGCCAGACATCCTGGAATGTGAAGTCAAGTGGGCCTTAGAAAGCATCACTACAAACAAAGCTAGTGGACATGATGGAATTCCAGTTGAGCTATTTCAAATCCTGAAAGATGATGCTGTGAAAGTGTTGCACTCAATATGCCAGCAAATTTGGAAAACTCAGCAGTGGCCACAGGACTGGAAAAGGTCAGTTTTCATTCCAATCCAAAGAAAGGCAATGCCAAAGAATGCTCAAACTACCGCACAATTGCACTCATCTCACATGCTAGTAAAGTAATACTCAAAATTCTCCAAGCCAGGTTTCAGCAATACGTGAACCATGAACTTCCAGATATTCAAGCTGGTTTCAAAAAAGGCAGAGGAACCAGAGATCAAATTGCCAACATCTGCTGGATCATGGAAAAAGCAAGAGAGTTCCAGAAAAACATCTACTTCTGCTTTATTGACTATGCCAAAGCCTTTGACTGTATGGATCACAATAAACTGTGGAAAATTCTGAAAGAGATAGGAATACCAAACCACCTGACCTGCCTCTTGAGAAACCTATATGCAGGTCAGGAAGCAACAGTTAGAACTGGACATGGAACAACCGACTGGTTCCACATAGGAAAAGGAGTACATCAAGTCTGTATATTGTCACCCTGCTTATTTAACTTATATGCAGTGTACCTCATGAAAAAAGCTGGGCTGGAAGAAGCACAAGCTGGAATCAAGATTGCCGGAGGAAATATCAATAACCTCAGATATGCAGATAACACCACCCTTACCGCAGAAAGTGAAAAGGAACTAAAGAGCCTCTTGATGAAAGTGAAAGAGAGTGAAAAAGTTGGCTTAAAGCTCAATATTCAGAAAACTAAGATCATGGCATCTGGTTCCATCACTTCATGGGAAATAGATGGGGAAACAGTGGAAACAGTGTCAGACTTTATTTTGGGGGGCTTCAAAATCACTGCAGATGGTGACTTCAGCCATGAAATTAAAAGACACTTACTCCTTGGAAGGAAAATTATGACCAACCTAGATAGCATATTCAAAAGCAGAGACATTACTTTGCCAACTGAGGTCCGTCTAGTCAAGGCTATGGTTTTTCCAGTAGTCATGTATGAATGTGAGAGTTGGACTGTGAAGAAAGCTGAGCACCGAGGAACTGATGCTTTTGAACTGTGGTGTTGGAAAAGACTCTTGAGAGTCCCTTGGACTGCAAGGAGATCCAACCAGTCCATTCTGAAGGAGATCAGCCCTGGGATTTCTTTGGAAGGAATGATGCTAAAGCTGAAACTCCAGTACTTTGGCCACCTCATGTGAAGAGCTGACTCATTGGAAAGACTCTGATGCTGGGAGGGATTGGGAGCAGGAGGAGAAGGGGACGACAGAGGATGAGATGGCTGGTTGCATCACCAATTCGATGGATCTGAGTCTGAGTGAACTCCGGCAATTGGTGATGGACAGGGAGGCTTGGTGTGCTGCGATTCATGGGATCGCAAAGAATTGGACACAACTGAGCAACTGAACTGAACTGAGGTTGGTTATAACTTTTCTTCCAAGGAGCAAGTGTCTTTTAATTTCATGGCTGAAGTCATCATTTGCAGTGATTTTGGAGCCCCCCAAAATAAACTATCTCATTTTTTCCATTGTTTCCCTTTCTATTTGCCATGAAGTGATGGGACTGGATGCCATGGTCTTAGTTTTCTGAATGTTGAGTTTTCAGCCAACATTTTCACTCTCCTGTTTCACTTTCATCAAGAGGTTCTTTAGTTCCTCTTCACTTTCTGCCATAAGGGTGGTATCAACTGCATATCTGAGGTTATTAATATTTCTGCTGGCAACTTTAATTTTTATTTGTGCTTCATCCAGCCCAGCATTTCTCATGATTTACTCTACATATAAGTTAAATAAGCAGGGTGACAATATACAGCCTTGACATACTCCTTTCTTGATTTGGAACCAGTCGGTTGTTCCATGTCCAGTTCTAACTGTTGCTTCTTGACTTACGTACAGATTTTTCAGAATGGTGGTCAGATGGTCTGGTATTCCTGTCTCTTGAAGAATTTTCCACAGTTATTTGTGATGCACACTGTCAGAGGCTTTGGCGTAGTCAATAAAGCAGAAATAGATATTTTTCTGGAACTCTCTTGCTTTTTTGATGATCCAACCGATGTTGACATTTTGATATCTGGTTCCTCTGCCTTTTCTAAATCCAGCTTGAACATCTGGAAGTTCATAGTTCGTGTACTGTTGAAGCCTGTCTTGAAGCATTTTGAGTATTACTCTACTAGTGTGTGAGATTAGTGCAATTGTGTGGTGGTCTGAGCAATGTTTGGCATTGCCTTTCTTTGGGATTGGAATGAAAACTGACCTTTTCCAGTCCTGTGTCCACTGCTGAGTTTTCCAAATTTGCTGGCACATTGAGTACAGCAGTATCTCAACATCAATTTTTAGGATTTGAAATAGCTCAACTGGAATTCCATCACCTCCACTAGCTTTGTTCATAGTGATGCTTCCTAAGGCCCACTTGACTTTGCATTCCAGGATGTCTGGCTCTAGGTTGGTGATCACATCATCATGCTTCTTGGGTGATGAAGATCTTTTTTTGTACAGTTCTTCTGTGTATTCTTGCCACCTCATCTTAGTCTCTTCTGCTTCTGTTAAGGCCATACCATTTCTGTCCTTTATTGAGCCCATCTTTGCATAAAATATTCCCTTGGTATCTCTGATTTTCTTGACGAGATCTCTAGTCTTTCCCATACTCGTGTTTTCCTCTATTTCTTTGCCTTGATCACTGAGGAAGGCTTTGTTACCTCTCCTTGCTATTCTTTGGAATTCTGCGTTCAGTTGTGTATAGCTCTCCTTTTCTCCTTGCTTTTAGCTTCTCTTCTCAGCTATTCGTAAGGCCTCCTCAGACAACCATTTTGCCTTTTTGCATTTCTTTTCCTTGGGGATGGTCTTGATCCCTGCCTCCTGTACAGTGTCATGACCCTCCATCCATAGTTCTTCAGGCTCTCTGTCTGTCAGATGGGCTATGTAAAATGGGCAAACGTTTTCAAGAAGCGTGGAGAATCATCATTGCAGTGTTAGAGTCTTGCTAACCCCCATATGGTCTCATAAGTCTGAAGTCCTTGTGGCTCTTCCTTACATAAAATCATCATGAACTCTGCTGCCCCTCGGTAGTTGTGCTTCCTCCTGAGGGCTGCTTTATCTGATAACAGTCACCATGATCCCTGCAGTCTCTTCTGTCCCATCAACGTATAGCTCGTTACTATTTAATTTGCCATCACCAAACTTCATAGTTCTGATGAAACTACCACATTTGTAACCTATTAAAATTCTAAATACACTTTTTAGAACCTTTAGTTTATAATTGATACTAAGATTTACCCACATCATTAATAATATTCTCTGTGGTTAGTTTCATTTGGAAGTCTCAGGCTATTTCAGTGCAATTTCATTTAAAAAATAAGAGTGCTAATAATACTAAGTTCCTTGCCATTGTGTATGATTTATAGACTTCTTCCTTTCAGCCCAGTAAAATTTTATATAATGACAGAAACATGTAGGTTTGATAATGTCTAATTTAACTAAAAACTACATGAGAAACCTCTGCCATCTACTCTCACTACTGCTTTAAGATAAAAATATGTTTTATTCTAATAAATGATAATCTCCCAATTAAAAAATTATGAATATATTCTACTTTTAAGAAAACTCTGTAATCATACCAATTTTCCTAATTTTTATACAGTTTAGTCAAGATTTTTGTCCTGTTGGCTTAGGAGAAAGTGATGCAAGAGCTAGGGAATAGATTTTAAAATCAGACAGACTTGGGTTTACATCCCATTTTGTCATTTTCTAGGTTTCTGAACTTAATTTAATTAACTTCCCTTAATCAGTTTCTTTACTTGTTAAAAAAAAAAAAAGAAAAGGAATAATTATATTTTGCCCCAGCACATGGTTAATGGAAACATTAAAAGAGCTAATGAATGTGTAAAAAATTATTCACTGATAAATGTCACAAAATGTAATTTAAAAAAATTCTATTGAGGACCTTGAGGGAATTACAAGTATTTCCCTCCTCCCAATATGAAGGAAGAGGAAGAAAGGAGAGCTAACAATTACTTTGTGCCTTCTGTATCTCAGGAACAGATGTAGCTCTCTTCATTTATTTTAATTATCCCAACAAAGCCAAAATTGCATATTTTAATCAACTTTTTATAGCTGGAAAAAATTGTGATCTCAGAGAGTCAAACAATTTGCTCCAATCACATAGCTGATGAAAGGTGAAATTAAGAATTCAGACCAAACCTTGTTCAACTCACTATTTCATGCTCTTCTCTGAGAAAAATCAGCATAGACTACATCATCAAAAATATCATCTTTTTTCCTTTTAGCTCTTAACGTATGAAATGTTAACTTGGGGGTTAGCATGTAGTAGTAGGGCTGCCTCAAAGACAGATAGTTTATCCATTAGGAATTAAGGCCCTAGTTTATGTTCAGAAAGACCTCTCCTTTATTATAATTAACTGTCAAATTAACTTTCATTATGAATAATTTAACACAATTATTCACAAGTACTTTAGGAAGATTCTTACAAAAATTAAACAATACCATGACTTTTAAAATAAAGCTTCTCCAACTTCCTTTTTGGCCTAAAACAAAATGATAATACAGTCTTAGAAACTAATCATATAATTTTGAACTTTGGAACGAGTTAAAAATTTACACTCTGTATTCGTGTAAGAATGGCATATGAAACTAATTACTGTTGAATTACTTCCATTGATATTACTTCACATTTCCTTAATAATAAAGATAATGTATTTGAGGTCTGGTTCATAAAGTTTTGTGATATTTTCAAATGGTTTTCTCTTGCAATATACAAAGAATTTTAAGTTATGAAAGCATTTATCTTGTTTCTACACATTTAAGAAATACAATGCCTGGGTTTTAGTTTCACAATTTTTTTAAACCTACAGATCATCTATTTTAGTATCATATGAGTCTTCAAACTATGGATACATTGATGGAGCACAGACTTTTTAGACATCTTTTATATGCGATACTGAAGCATGACATAAAATGAAAAGTGGATGGGAACAGAGTGGAGGCCAGGAGCCTGGACTCACTGTAAAATGTTACATATGCCTCTGTGTGTTCCTTATGTGCGTATGTCCTAAGTTGCTTCAGTCATGTCTAACTCCATGAGACCCTATAGTGCCTGGTGGGCTGCCTCTGCCCATGGGACTCTCCAGGCCAAGAATACTGGAATGAGTTGCTATGCCCTCCTCCAGAGATCTTCCCCACCCAGGGATGGAACCCAAGTCTGTTACGTCTGCTCTCGCCACCTGCTGTGTCAGTCCTTCCTTATGTACTTCCAGTAGATGTCACAGAGGAAATCCCTCTGATTTCTTTTACATCCATCTTTTAGTATCTAGAACAATGTATGGCACCGAGAAAACACTGGCAACCATGCATATCTGGAAGATATCTTGGTGTTTGGCATTGTAGAATAGTACTTTTCTATGGCTAATTTGAAATTCCCATTTTGTATAAATTCAGCTCTTATAAAAGTCAGATATATGGAGTTGAAAAGAAAATAAAGGTTTTCTAAGTAAAATGGGGCATTAGCGGTATTTATGTCTCTTTGCCCTGGGCAATCTTTGTATGTGGCTTTAACAGAAGGGAGCAATCAGTTGTATATTAGATATTAAACTATCCTATTAGGCATCTACTTTGATCTCTGGGACATTAATGGTAATATCAAGCCAAGGTGCTCTCCTTGTATAAATTGTTGGGATTTACCTTTATTCTATAAAGTGGCAAATATCAATGTGTTCCCCGTGGTGGATTCATGTCAATGTATGGCAAAACCAATACAATATTGTAAAGTTAAAAAAAAAAATGCTCCTTTTCTTTCCTTTCTTAAACTTCATGTGTCAATTCTAAAAAATCATTACTAAGCTGTATTTGCTACCTGAGTATGGTTTTTCAGAAACCTAGACAGAGAATCTAGAGATAAGTAGCAAGCAATTTCATTCTTTACTTCCCACTGAGCTTTCCCATTGCAGCTGAAATGGTATGTGACCTTTGTATCGCCTAGTCACAGCAGGGTAACTTTAAAGGACATTTGACTGGAGTTAGCATTAAGCCCTTGAACATTCAGGTTATTTCTGACATAAGAACAAGTATATACAGTGTTATTGGCTGAGCACAAAGTGATTTTTTTTCTCCCTTTGTCTTTTTTTCCTCAGGTCAAATACAATTTACTCTTTGTTCAAAAGTACTATTTTGAACTTAGCATTGCCTCAATTTATCCATTTTCCTCTGGAAGTAAATTCTTTATTCCCATACCCATAAGTTAGAACACTTTGTTATTTCTGTTAGATGTACTTGGCTTATAGTTTATCTGATGGGATCTTTGAGGATGAGAAGCAAGTGTTTCTTGGTTATTAGTATCCACAAGATCTACTTTATATTCTGTGTCTTTTTAGGTACTTGTAAAACATCAGAAAGGAAATGGTTTGATTTTTCTGTCTCTGTATTTACATGAGTCTTGAACATCAATCTTTATTGCAAGAATGATATTTACATACTATTGTTATGAATAAAATCAACAACAACTAATAGTCCTGATCAATTTTTAATATGCCAAACACAAGCACTGTATTTGTGCACATGAATAGCCCAGGGAATCTTGTTAAAATGCAGATTTTGATTTGGTAAGTCTGGAGGAGATCTGAAAATCTGCATTTCAAACAGGCACCTAGGTGATATTCCTGTTGCTTGTCCAAGGACCACACAACAGGCATATGAAGTAGGTACTCATTTTTAGATGAGGAATTTGAAATTAAAGAGATGAAATAATTTGCCAAACATAATACAATAAGAATTTGGCAGAGTTGGGACTCAAAATGATTTCAATTTGTTGCCAAAGCTCATCATTAACCAATGGTTTTAAGAGTTACTTGAGGGAAAATACTCATTTTTCTCTCCTCAGAGAGAATTATAGGTTTATAAACTATAATATAAATGAACTAGTAGAGAAATAAAATGGAAGCTTGTATGTGTTCTTTTTATTCAACAACCTCAAAAACAACAGAATGATCTCTGTTCGTTTCCAAAGCAATCCATTCAATATCACAGTAATCCAGGTCTATGCCCCAACCAGTAATGCTGAAGAAGCTGAATGGTTCTATGAAGACCTACAAGACCTTTATAACTAACACCCCAAAAAGGTATCATCTTCATTATAGGGTGAGACAGTGCACTAAGTCCTGTCTGACTCTTGCAACCCCATGGATGGTAGCCTGCCAGGCTCCTCTGTCTATGGGATTCTCCAGGCAAGAATACTGGAGTGGGTTGCCATTTCCTTCATTGTAGGGTACTGGAATGAAAAAGTAGGAAGTCAAGAAACATCTGGAGTAACAGGCAAATTTGGCCTTGGAGTACAAAATGAAGCAGGTCAAAGGCTAACAGTTTTGCCAAGAGAGCGTACTAGTCACAAGAAACACCATCTTCCAGCAACACAAGAGAAGACTCTGCACATGTACATCACCAAATGGTCAATACCAAAATCAGATTGATTTCTTTGCAGCCAGAGATGAGAAGCTCTATACAGTCAGCAAAACAACAACAACAACAACAAACTGGGAGCTGACTGTGGCTCAGATCATGAACTCCTTATTGCCAAATTCAGACTTAAATTGAAGAAAGTAGGGAAAACCATTAGACCATTCATGTGTGACCTAAATCAAATCCCTTATGATTATACAGTGAAAGTGATAAATAGATTCAAGGGATTAGATCTGAAAGAGTGCCTGAAGAACTATATGGATAGAGGTTCGTGACATTGTACAGGAGGCAGTGATCAAGACCATGCCCAAGAAAAAACAATGCAAAAAGGCAAATGGTTGTCTGAGGAGGCCTTACAAATAGCTGAGAAAGGAAGAGAACCTAAAGGCAAAGGATAAAAGGAAAGATACACCCATTGGAAAGCAAAGTTCAAAAAAAAGCAAGGAGAGAAAAGATAACCTTCCTCAGTG
Source organism: Ovis canadensis (assembly GCF_042477335.2). Lineage (NCBI taxonomy): Eukaryota > Metazoa > Chordata > Mammalia > Artiodactyla > Bovidae > Ovis > Ovis canadensis. Next base: position 129,890,955 of record NC_091247.1, on the reverse strand, counting down.
ATCAATGCAAAGAAATAGAGGAAAATAATAGAATGGGAAAGACACTAGAGATCTTGTCAAGAAAATTAGAGATACCAAAGGAAGATTTCATGCAAAGATGAGCACAATAAAGGACAGAAATGGTATGGGCCTAACAGAAGCAGAAGACATTAAGATGAGGTGGCAGGAATACACAGAAGTAATATACAACAAAGATCTTCATGACCAAGATAATCACGATGGTGTGATCCACTCCCCTAGAACCAGACATCTTGGAATGCAAAGTCAAGTGGACCTTAGGAAGCATCACTACAAACAAAACTAGTGGAGGTGATGGAATTCCATTTGAGCTGTTTCAAATCCTAAAAGATGATGCTGTGAAAGTGCTGCGCACAATATGCCAGCAAATTTGGAAAACTCAGCAGTGGCCATAGGACTGGAAAAGGTCAGTTTTCATTCAAATCCCAAAGAAAGGCAATGCCAAAGAATGCTCAAACTACCTCACAGTTTCACTCATCTCACACACTAGTAAAGTAATGCTCAGAATTCTTCAAGCCAGGCTTTAACAGTATGTGAACTGTGAACTTCCAAATGTTCAAGCTGGATTTAGAAAAAGTAGAGAAGCCAGAGATAAAACTGCCAAAATCTGTTGAGTCATTGAAAAACCAAGACAATTCCAGAAAAACATCTACTTTTGCTTTATTGACTATGCCAAAACATTTGACTGTGTGGTTCACAACAAACTATGGAAAATTCTGAAAGAGATGGGAATTCCAGAAAACCTGACCAACCTCCTGAGAAATCTGTATGCAGGTCAAGAAGAAACAGTTAGAACTGGACATGGAACAACAGACTGGTTCCAAGTCGGGAAAAGAGTACATCAAGGCTGTATATTGTCACCTTGCTTATTTAACTTCTATGCAGAGTACATCATGAGAAACACTGGACTGGATGAAACACAAGCTGGAATCAAGATTGCCAGGAGAAATATCAACAACCTCAGATACACAGATGATTATCACCCTTATGGCAGAAAGTGAAGAACTAAAGAACCTCTTGATGAAAGTGAAAGAGGAGAGTGGAAAAATTGGGTTAAAACTCAACATTTAGAAGAGTAAGATCATGGCATCCAGATCCATCACTTCATGGCAAACAGATGGGGAAACAATGGAAACAATGAGATAATTTATTTTTTGTGGCTCCAAAACCCCTACAGATTGTGACTGCAGCCATGATATTAAAAGACTCTTGCTCCTTGGAAGAAAAGCTGTGACCAACCTAGACAGCATGGTGAAAAGCAGAGACATTACCAACAAAGTTCTATCTAGTCAAGGCTATGGTTTTTCAAGTAGTCATGTATGGATGTGTGAGTTGGATCATAAAGAAAGCTCAGTGCTGAAGAATTGATGCTTTTGAACTGTGGTGCTGGATAAGACTCTTGAGAGTCCCTTAGACTGCAAGGAGAGCCAACCAGTCCATCCTAAAGGAAATCAGTCCTGAATTTTCTTTGGAAGGACTGATGCTGAAGCTGAAACTCCAATACTTTGGTGACCTGATGCAAAGAACTCCTTGGAAAAGACCATGATGCTGGGAAAGATTGAAGGCAGGAGGAGAATGACAGAGGATGTGATGGTTGAATGGCATCACTGACATGAGTTTGAGCAGGCCCTGGGAGTTGGTGATGGACAGGGAAACCTGGCGTGCCGTAGTCCACGGGGTTGCAAAGAGTTGGACATGACTGAGTGACTGAAATGAACTGGTAGAATTTTCAAAACACATCCAACATTATGTTATTTCTGTTTATTTTATTGCATATCAGTAACAATTCAAGACTAGAACTGATCTGCCAACCCCACTTTGAGTTGCATTTCTGTAAAACACTATGATGTTGAGGAGATTTTTATATGTATTTGCCCACTCTATGGAAATGACAATGTTAGGTTTTTATTTTTTTAAATTAAAAATGTAGCTATTTGCATTTAAAACATGGTTTTGGATTTGAAGCGAGGAAGGGAGAAACAGAGGAAAGGAGAAAAAAAGAGTAAAGAGGAAAGGAAGAAAGGGGGAAGAAAAGAAAGACCCAAGGGAAAAAATGAAAATAAAACAATTCTGCCTTTTATGACTTTAAAGTAAAATCTTACAGATGGGGCTTATGATATGACTTTTGCTTTAAAAAGCAAAGTGAATTGATTCTTTTGTTTCATCCCCAGTTATTTAGAGAAAAGTATGTTTTTGTTTTTGTTTTTGTTTTTTCTAAAAAGGGTTGCTATTTACTTAGTTCTATTGAATTTTTATTCCTTCTAGTTTTCTGTTATTTTGTGTGGTTTTAGACACCTCAAAATGTGGTTCTGAGTGTAAGGTCAAGCAGAGGTTACATCAATATTTTTCTATCATTTCATAAGAAAAATAACACATTGTATGATTTATTGATTTTAAACATTCCTCCCTTTTTCAGTCATCTCAGTAGAAAATAGAAGATAAAGCAGAAAACAGAAGGCAAAGTTGTGACACATTGTCCTATGGATTTGTAGGTCAGCATGGAGAATGTCTGGCCTTTCTCCTTTTATCTCATTTATCTGGAGTGCTTAAACATCTTTTTTAGAAGAGAATCTGCAGCCCACTCCAGTATTCTTGCCTGGAAAATCCCAAGAACAGAGGAGCCTGGTGGGCTACAGTCTGAAAGGATCTTAAAGAGTTGGACACGTCTGAGCACCACCTCCAACACACACAGACACAGACACACACACACAGCCATAGTTTCACAAGTGTCTTACTCTGCTGCTGCTGCTAAGTCACTTCAGTCGTGTCCGACTCTGTGTGACCCCATAGACGGCAGTCCACCAGGCTCCCCCGCCTCTGGGATTTTCCAAGCAAGGACACTGGAATGGGTTGCCATTTCCTTCTCCAATCTTTTAAAGTCAATCTCTTTTAGAAAGAATGATTAGCTTAGTTCCTTTATGGTGTTTAAACTTCTGAAAATATTTCAATGTTTTCAGTTGTGACTGTCTACCTAGCACCTAATATCCAATATTTTATCTTCGATATAAGTATTAATACTTTTGTCTATCTGTTGAATGCATTCAAATTCCAACATTCAGCAGTTTAAGACTTCCTTTGCTTTTAATTTTTTCCCCATTATATTGAAATTAAAAATTGTTCTGAATACGTAGTAAGGAGCTCAGGAGTTGTAAATCCCTAAAAGTTTGCAATAATATTGTCTAGGAAATAAAAATATATTGAGTAGTTAATTCCTGAGATTGTACCATGATATTGTAAGGGGATGTATATATCAGAATCCTGGAAAAAAAGAGTTCTGCAAATTTTCCTAAAATCTTTCTTTTGGAGCGTCAACTTCACATTGGAAAGGCAAACTGACCTGGCCCGTGTATCAACTTTGTGGCGGGAAGCTTTATGGCCTTAAACAAATGACTTCCTCCTTTAATTTTTTGTTTTTGGTATTATTATCTATAAGATGGGATTAATATACCCAGCTCAGTTTTTTGGGGATTACATGAGGTAACATATGAAAAGAACATATCTTGCTTATGATATTCATATAGTGTTTCTTTCTTTCCTTTAACCTTTATTTTTGAGGGAGCATATCAATAGTTTTGTATTCATGAACAATATCTGCAAAATAATTTTATGCAGAATGAATTCTTTACTGTTTTGTGATGAGATATCATATGTCTATGTCTCAATCAATATTTATTTCTATTCCTATTCCTACATTGATATCTGTATCTAACTCTATTTTTTCACTCTGTATTGGTCTTCTATCTATATTCTCCTTTTAACAGGGTTTGGAATCTAATCACCTGAATCAAGATATTGCTTTATGCTTTATTGCTCGCCAGGTAGCTTTTGGTGCAATGGAGTTCCCTTGCTGTCTTGTTGATCAGATCTCGACCTCCGGGGAGCCTTTGAAAGCTCATCTCTCAGATCTTGTGCTCAGACTTAAGATGGCTGCTGCAATACACTCTACAGTGAAGGCTAAGTGCTTTGTGAGGGATTTCTGTGAACTTTCCTGCCTTGCTCTCAGTTTTCAGTCAACTGTTATAAACATAAGAAAGTGTTAATGTAATTATTGTGGCAGAATGATGATGGGCAGGAATGATCTTGATGTGTGCCGCTGGAGTTGGGCCTTGAAAGATAGAATTTGGCTTGATAGGAGTGGTAATAGGAAGACCTTAATCCATATGCTTTAACATTTAGATCATTTACTTTGCCTTACTTCCCTGGTGGTGCAGACGGTAAAGCGTCTGTCTACAATGCAGGAGACCTGGGTTCGATCACTGGGTTGGGAAGATACCGTGGAGAAGGACATGGCAATCCACTCCAGAACTAGTGCCTGGAAAATCCCATGGACAGAGGAGCCTGGTAGGCTACAGTCCCCAGGGTCGCAAAGAGTGGGACACGACTGAGTGACTTCACTATAACATCCCTAAGAATACTTACTGATCCTTAGCTTGTATACCTTTCTTTCACTTTTAAAATATGTTATAGTCAAAATTTTATTATCAGATACGTACTGTGTGTTAGTCACTGAGTCATGTCCGACTCTTTGCGACCCCATAGACTATAAGCCCACGAGGCTTCTCTGTCAGTGGGTTTTCTCAGGCAAGAATACTGGAGTGGGCTGCCATTTCCTTCTCCAGGAGATCTTCCTGACCCAGAGATTGAACCTGAGTCTCCCGCATTACAGGCAGATTCTTTACCATCTGAGCCATGAGGGAAGGCCCAGATAGGTACTATTTTATATATATTTCCTGACAAAATATATTTTTGTCTGACATGAAAAATTCACATTTCAGTCGACGTTTTCTTCTTCCTAGCTGTGTATTGTTAAGACTCACTGATATTATCACTGTATCTTAGAAATATAAATAGCATAAGGTGGCCTGGATATAATAATCACAAGTAACATTTAAAAGATGGTTACTGCATTTCAGAGTGTGGACTAAATGCTTTATTGGAATAATCTCCACAAAAATTTTGATGTAAGAAGTAATTTTATGGTATTTTTATGGGCAAGAGAATTAAGACTGAGAAGAGCTTTATGACTTATGCAAGGTGGCATGGACTAGCAACTGATGAAACCAGGGTCCTAACATGGTTTACTTCAGTCAGCAGTAAGACATATTCATCATTCAGTTCTAGTGCTTTTCGCCAGTGACAGTGAAAGTGAAGTCGCTCAGTCGTGTCCAGCTCTTTGCGACCCCATGGACTGCAGCCTACCAGCCTCCTCCATCCATGGGATTTTCCAGGCAAGACTACTGGAGTGGGTTGCCATTTCCTTCTCCAGGGGATTTTCCTGATCCAGGGATTGAACCCTGATCTCCTCCACTGTAGGCAGATGATTTACAGAAGCTTTTTGCCAGTCAATTCAGTTCAGTCGCTCAGTTGTGTCCTACTCTTTGCAAACCCCATGAACTGCAGCATGCCAGGCCTCCGTCCATCACCAACTGCTAGAATCCACCCAAACCCATGTCCATTGAGTCGGTGATGCCATCTAACCATCTCATCCTGTGTTGTCCCCTTCTCCTCCTGCCCTCAATCTTTCCCAGCATCAGGGTCTTTTCAAATGAGTCAGCTGTTTGCATCAAATGGCCAAAGTATTGAAGTTTCAGCTTCAACATCAGTCCTTCCAATGAACACCCAGGACTGATCTTCTTTAGGATGGACTGGTTGGATCTCCTTTCAGTCCAAGGGACTCTCAAGAGTCTTCTCCAATACCACAGTTCAAAAGCATCAATTCTTCGGCACTCAGCTTTCTTTATAGTCTAACTCTCACATCCATACATGACTACTGGAAAAACCATAGCCTTAGGAGGAGATAAAATCAGCAAGTCACCTGTGGACTATCTTTCCTGTGATCTTATAATAAAAATAGCACTGCTGATAGAAAATGAAAGACTAAGTATTAGCCCCTGCTATCACCTTGAATATTACACATTGTTATTGCTTGATAAGTTTATATGGTGTCTGATAAAATGTTGTTTAACTTCTCTCATTTTCTATTGCTCTTCACATATCTGCTTGGCACCAGCTAATCTATTTTTATCAGCATTTCTGTACTTTTATACAGTGTTTCTGTACTTTTGCTTTTGCTTTCAATGTGAAAGAGCATTCAGAGTTCAATATCTCAATCTTATTTTTTTCAAAATATTCAACATATGAAATGAGTTGGTTAAAAATAAAAATGTTTCCTCAAAATAGGATTATTAAAGTATTTGTCATTAATCTTTTTTAAATTTACATGTGATATTTATTTATTTATTTAATCAGAAGTGTTTTATTTATTTTTATTTTTACTTTATTTCACTTTACAATACTGTCTTGGTTTTGCCATACATTGACATGAATTCACCATGGGTGTACATGAGTTCCCAATCTTGAACCTCCCTCCCACCTCCCACCCCTGAATGTTCAGGGTAAGTTTAAGAAAAATAAATGGCCATCAGTAAAATTTGTATGTGCCGCTGCTGCTGCTAAGTCACTTCAGTCGTGTCTGACTCTGTGTGACCCCATAGATGGCAGCCCCCCAGGCTCCCCCTGTCCCTGGGATTCTTCAGGCAAGAACATTGGAGTGGGGTGCCATTTCCTTCTCCAATGCATGAAAGTGAAAAGGGAAAGTGAAGTCGCTCAGTTGTGTCTGACTCTTCGTGACCCCATGGACTGAACCCTACCAGGATCCTCCGTCCATGGGATTTTCCAGGCAAGAGTACTGGAGTGGGGTGCCATCGCCTTCTCCAAATATTTGTATGTGCATATGTATTATTTAGGACTTTCCTTGTAGCTCAGTGATAAAGATTCTGCCTGCCAAATGCAGAAGATGTGGGTTTGATCCTTGGGTCAGGAAGAATCCTTGGAGAAGGAAATGGAAACCCACTCCAGTATTCTTGCCTGGAACACCCATGGACAGAGGAGCCTGGTGGGCTACGGTCCATGGGGTTGCAAATAATTGAACATGATTTAGCCACTAAGCATGCATGCACAAGCATATGGTATTTATATTCTTATTTATACATATGCAAGTATTTATATTTTATGCTTTCCTGAGTTATATGTTGAAATAATCATAGAAAAATACCTGAGGAAAAGAAACTGTTTTTTTCATATTTTTATGACCTTTATTAACTTGTTGTTGATTTTTATAGGGTGCCATGTGTGTCTCCTTGAATGTTTTGCTTAATGCAAGATTTTAAATACTATCCATGTATTTAAGTCAGAGTTATTTTTTAAAATGTAAATTATATTATGTCATTTTCAACATTTTCATAGTTTTTCATCATGCTTTCTATTAAATCCAGAGTCTTCACCATAACCTACAAGGTCTTATATAATTTGGATATTCTTACCTTATTTCTGACTGCTTTTATCCTGACTTACTCTGTTCTAGGCAACTGGTATACTCCTTGCTCCTTAAACATTTTAAGAAAGAGTCAACATCAAGAAATTGTAGGTTTTCTTCCTTTGTTATGGAATACTTATCTCCCAGATAATCACATTTTACATTCTTTCTTCTGGTCTCTGCTCAAATATCATCTTCTCTGTGGGGCCATTTATGATTTACACCATCTGAAGTAATACACCACTTTACTTTCTGTGTTTTCATATTGCTTTTCCAGTGCAGGGCCGCTCTTCTTGCTAGAAATCTCAGTTCTCTGGTACTTTCTCATCTCACTCCACTTTAAAAGCAAAATTCCCTGTTCATAAGAGGAGTCTAGTCTCTGGGGAGAATTCTCAGATTCATTTCCAGTTATTGCCCAAAGATTAGTGCTTTCTGCCTAAGTCCTTCTTCCCAGATGGTATGGGAGCTGAAGGAAATAATATAATGTGTTAGAAATACAGAAGGAGGTTTTTTCCTTTTTTTTTTCTTGAGGTGATAATGCCTACACATTAACAGCGCAGAGGAGAATGTAGGAACAGTAGTTCAAGAAACCCTACCAAAGCTGAGAGATAAAAACAGTGACAATAACAAAGAATAACAAGAGTAGAGTAGATATCAAAACAAGAGTAGAGTAATATAAACAGAAAAACTAGATAGGTAATCCTGAGAACAGAAGATTGACAAGTTAATGGAGTGGAGCCTGGGGTAAATACCTAGGAGATTCATATTAGTTTGCTGACTTACATAGGTATTGGTTAAGAGGTCATAGACCTCAACACAAAAAGTGCTAGGAATTTGTACAATATGTACAGTGTTAGGTGTTTGAAATATTTTCCTTATAATGTATGTTCTATAGAGGAAGGAAGCATAACAGGAAATCATGCCCAACTCCATTTGATTTCATTGCTTATGGACATGATATTATATTTCATTGGTGAGGTGTGATTTGAGTTGAGGTTTGAGTGTTGGGTAATAGTTATAAGCAAAAGTGGGTAGTGAGATGGGAAGAGACGTACACAGGACTGAGATAGAATGTCAATTAAGGGCTGAAAGGGAGGAACTTCGGGGCCATGTGAGAGGAATAAAATGGGATTTTTTTATTCTCCTTTATTAACACTAGATTCAATTTGACATGTGCAAAATTATGCAAAAAATCTTGACTATATTTTGCCTGTATTCTAGAGCATATGTAAAATTTGATAATATCTGAAATAAAACTTGAATATCAACTTCTGTAGGTTACCAAATTTTATGAGGGAAAAAAATCTTAAGGTTTTTCTGACACTAATCTCCAATTCAATAAGCACTTGGATGTAGCTTATTTGAACAAACATTTATTGAATTCTTATGTGATAGAAAGTGTGTTCAAAGATGGAGATGTGAAGATAAATAAGACAGTCCCTCCAGGGACCTTGAGTAGTGGGAGAGACAGATTGGTAGATAATTAAAATGCAGCCTTCTGCATGTACTGTTAGAAGTAGGTTCACTCTAATATTGATATTTCCTTACAGCTGCAATTATTCTTCAAACCAAAAAGGAATTGTTTAATTGTTAAGGAGAAGTACCCCTGATTTCTAGGTTTTTAGTGTTTGTATTTATTTTGTTGAACAAAAATTATACCTTTTTTTTTGGTCTACATTACATGTAACTTTAGACTTTAAAAATGATTTATAAATACTAAGGACTAACTTGAACTGGTCACTGAATGTATTTTTAAGTCAAAGAGAAATAAAGACAATCATAATAGAATATGCTATTGAATATAAATAAGGATTCCTTTGTCTGAATTCATTTTTTTTTTTTTTACCTTATGTCATTGTATTCCAAGTTTTCGCTGCACTGCCCTCAGTTTTATGAGCTTTCTTTCATATATCTCTTGGAAGCACAGTGATTTATTCTTTGTTGTTGTCCCGGTTGATGTCAGGGTGTTTGCCTGCCATCTCATGTGTGTTTGAGTGGCATAAAATGAACAATTGGCTCCAGATATAAGTATCCTACAGGTCAGTGTTTCTAAGTGGCATCAAGGGCAGAAAAACCAACAATAGTTTGAGTCTTTGGAAGATTTTATGTAATATTTTAGAGCAGCCAATATCTTTAGAAAACTCTCTATTGAGTAAATGAATATTTTTATGTACAAGTAGGAATTTGAACATAAGAATGACAACAGAAACCAGAACCCATGAGTCTATAATAATAATTTTTGCTTTGTGTGTGATAAAGAAGTTGTAGCAATAATAGGAATGGAATGCCAAGTCATTTAGTTGCTTGACAGGCATATATATTGAAGTCAACAGGCATAGGATACAGATATAAGCATGGCTAATATTCTGTAGGAGGAACCACAAAATGGATTTTATAATTTCTGTCACCAAGGGCTTTATCTTCATATCTAGACAAACTATCAGAGAATAGGAAGTCAGGGTTAATCCTTACTTGTCACATTTACTGCTATACTTTGCTAAAATCCAATTTGATAGACTATAAAAATGATAATTTACTCAATATATTTTAAACAGAGCAGTAATCATCGTAAGCCATGACATACAAAGGCCATTTTCTAATGGTGAGCATGCCTCACAAAGGTCTACACAAAGGGAGAAAAGAAGTTTAGAGGTGTAGCTGTGATGGGTGAGGGGCTCAATAAGTATTGAGGGACTGTAATATGTTCATATTGTATGAGGTACTATGTACTGGGAAAAAAGAACAAGGTGGGCATTTGGAGAAGTGTTGAAACTTTGGGAAGAGGAGACTGTGGGCAAAGCAAACATCTTGTGACATTTGATTGAGGTCATCAAGATCACAGCCAAATGAGGGAGAGACACAGTGTTCTGGAGAAGAGAGACTGCCAGGTTGTAACTCATCAAATCAGGTTCTAGAGACTAATCCTATTCTGACACCAATTTGCTCTTGTAATTTAAGCAATTGACTTTTTAAAGAATATTTATTTATTTGACTGAGTCAGCTCTTAGTTGCAGCACGTGGGATCTTTCACCACAGCCTGTGGATTCTCTGATTGTGGTGTGTGTGGCCTCAGTAGTTGTGGCTCACAGGCTTAGTTGTTCTGAGGCATGTGGGATCTTAGTTACCTGCCCGGGAATTGAACCCACGTTCCCTGCATTGCAAGGCGAATTCTTAACCACAGGACCACCTGGGAAGTTCCTAAGCAGTTGACTTTTTAAAACTGAGCTTCAATTTTGTTGTCTGTAGAATGGCCTATTTTATCTGTAAGAGTGTTTTCAGTTTTAACTCAATAAACAGATTCTTTCTCCAGTTCCACTGAGGAAAGAACAGAAGAAAAGGAATTTAGATTATAACATGTGGGGTTATGGTTAGAAGTAAAGGTACGTTTCCTGGAAGTGAGAAGAACTCAGCATTGGGAAATATTTCTGAGAAACCAAGATGCCACTGTTTGAGAAGACCGGTGAAAATGTTTGGCTTTGAACACTGCTAATAGAAGCCATCAGAGAAGGCAATGGCACCCCACCCCAGTACTCTTGGCTGGAAACTCCCATGGACGGAGGAGCCTGGTAGGCTGCAGTCCATGGGGTCGCCGAGAGTTGGACACGACTCAGTGACTTCACTTTCACTTTTCCCTTTCATGCATTGGAGAAGGAAACGGCACCCCACTCCAATGTTCTTGCCTGGAGAATCCTAGGGATGGCAGAGCCTGGTGGGCTGCCATCTATGGGGTCGCACAGAGTCGGACACGACTGAAGCGACTTAGCAGATAGAAGCCATGCTAGGCTTTAGTCAAGTGTCTTGGTGTGTGAGGGAGAGCAATGGACAGTCATCTGTGCTGAGAATCTTTATGCTAAGAAAGTCTGCAGTTGTCAGAAAACAAACTGTATAATTACACCGTTAGCTTTCAGGGTGACTATATTTTCCCTCCATTTGGTACAGAACCCGCTTCGTCAGAACTACAATCATCATCTCATATCTTAGCTTTACTGTGCTATGTCGCTTCGTTGTGTCTGACTCTTTGAGGTCCCATAGACTCTAACCTGCCAGGCTCCTGTCCATGGGATTCTCCAGGAAAGAATACTGGAGTGGGTTGCCATTTCCTTCTCCAGGTTAGCTTTACTAGCAAGATGGAAAATTAGGGAACTGTCTTGTTAGAACTACTGAAACACACCTTGTCTAATGTACTTCCCCGCTAGGTGGCACTCTAATTATATAAGAAATACCCAGTTAAAAATCAGTAATATTGACTTGATGTATGAAAAATTTCACTTGCTTTATGCTTGTAAATTATTTTCCCCTTACCACTCAAATGAAAAATCTAGCTCTCAGAACACTTGTTTTTATATGTAGTTTTAGAAAATTTTCAAGTTCAGTTATTTTGTTGGGCATTCAAAAATTTTAAAGGCCTTTTTATATATCATATAACAAGCAAAATTCAATAAATGCATGGGTGGTATAAAATATTAGTGTATGTTGGTTCAGTTGGGCTTTTGTAAGGGAATTGTACAGTTTTTAAACTTTACAATGGGATAAGTGATGTGAAAAGTTTTAAAGTGCTTTAAAAATAAAAGGTGGGGTGGGGTAGGGGGGAACTTCCCTGGTGGTACTGTGGATAAGAATCCACTTCAATGCAGGGGATATGGGTTCAATCCCTAGTCCGGGAAGATTCCACATGCCACAGCGCAACTAAGCCAGCATGCCACATCTCCTGGAGCCCGTGCCCTCTAGAGCCTGTGCTCCACGACAAGAGAAGCCCCTGGAATGAGAAGCCCGTGCATTGCAGCCAAGAGTAGTAGCCCCCACTCACTGTAATTAGAGAAAGGCTGTGCGTAGCGATGAAGACCCAGCACAACCAAAAATAATAAATAATTATTAACAAAAATGCAAGGGGGGTATGAAGAGAAATGCTATTGCTGTGAAATAAGCCAGAAAAAGGATTTTTCTGTATCTCCATTACTACTCCACAGTGTATCTGTTGCTTATAATGATGGGAATATTTAATGGAAATAAATGTGTTTTAAAACACTTTCTATAAAAGTCCCTTTCAAAGATCTCATCTCCAAAGATGAGTAATTGTCCTCCCTCCACCTGATTGGTTTTTCAGGAGCCTGGCTTTCACTGTTAAACAATGGATTATTGACATGTGTATATATTAGTCAACAACAGGAAGCTTTTAAAGTTAAACTGCAAAGTGACATTTCCATTTCTGGAATGACTTAATATCAGAAACCAAAACTAAGTTCATCTGGGGTTTAGCTTATTTGAGGTGAGTGGGAAAATAAAAACATTGAAAAGTATGTGTTGTAAAACTGATTCCTTTTAAAGAAATAGAACAAAGAGATATAGCCAAGTAGTAAAGAGGTCAATATTTAGGGTTGGTTTTCAACAGCAACAACAATCCAAATTAAAAGCAGAACAAAATACTAAATAAAAAGTCAAACAATGTACATTATCATTTCTAAAATTAGTACCCATAAAATATGACTTTCATATACATTGATATAGGGGCTTCCCTGGTGGCTCAGAGGTTAAAGCATCTGTCTGCAATGCGGGAGACCTGGGTTCGATCCCTGGGTCGGGAAGATCCCCTGGAGAAAGAAATGACAACCCACTCCAGTATTCTTGCCTGGAGAATCCCATGGATGGAGGAGTTTGGTGGGCTACAGTCCACGTGGTTGCAAAGAGTCAGACATGACTGAGCGACTTCACTTTCACTTTCATACATTGATACGTTCCATAAAATTAAAAAAATCAAAATATGAATGTGTCCTGAATAAACATCTGACTTTAAAATGTAGAAGTAAAAGGTAGACAATTGGGGAAAAAACGCTTCTTAAAAGGATTAATTTTGCTTTTTATTTTATTTTTTTACTGAGTTATACCAAGTAATTTGGAATATGATTGTGTATTAAGTACACACCCTAACTTACAAGAACATACTCTTCTGAAGCAATTTATTCACTCCTTCCTCTTTGTTTTGTTAACATTTTAAATTCCTCATTAAAGTTTACCTCTCCCTAGCTAAATCACATGTAGGTCATGTAGTAGATACTGGATAAATGTATGAATAAATTGATGAAGAGATATTGGTTTACACAGATAAGTAAACGTGATTGAAATTTAGAATGTAGTTGAAAGGATTAAAAAATTTCTCTTCCACATGACCAAAATGACCTTAATATTCCACTCAGCTTGAGTAATCCTTTCACAGGTTTCTTTCTGACAGTAGCTCCCTTCTTCTTTGAGCATTTACTTAAAAAACCTTGGAATTCTAAATTCTTTACCAAAGTCTTGTCTCAGCCTCTAGCCAGAGTAACAACCCAGGAATGTCTTTCTCTAGGACCTGGGAGTCGTTGCTTGGATGTGTAGTCTTATGTATCCCAGTGTTTGTTGCAGCGCTCAATAGCCAGGATATGGAAGCAATCTAAACGTCCATCAAAAGAGGAATAGAAGATGTGGTACATATATACATATATACAGAGTATTAGTCATAAAAAAGAACAAAACTGTCACTTGCAGAGACATGGATGGACTTAGAACCTGTTATACAGAATGAAGTAAGTCAGAAAGAGAAAAATATATATCACTTATATGTGGAAAATTTTACAGATGAAGTTATCTGCAAAGCAGAAATAGAGAACAAATGTATGTATACCAGGAAGGGAAGGAGGCTGTGAATCTGGAGACTGGGATTGACATATATACACTGTTAGTGCTGCTGCTGCTAAGTCGCTTCAGTCGTGTCCAACTCTGTGTGATCCCCTAGATGGCAGCCTGTCTATGGGCATTCTCCCTCATAGGCTCCCTCGTCCCTGGGATTCTCCAGGCAAGAACACTGGAGTGGGTTGCCATTTCCTTCTCCAATGCATGAACGTGAAAAGGGAAAGTGAAGTCGCTCAGTCGTGTCTGACTCTTCACGACCCCATGGACTGCAGCCTACCAGGCTCCTCCGTCCATGGGATTTTCCACACAAGAGTACTGGAGTGGGTGCCATCGCCTTCTCCAATAGATACATTACTATGTATCAAATAGATACTACTGAAAGCCTACTCACTGTATAGCACAGCAAACTCTACTCAGTGTTCTGTGGTGACGCAAATGGAAAGGAATCCAAAAAAAGAGGGGATATGTATAGCTGATTCACTGTGCCGTACAGCCAAAGCTAATAACAACATTGCAACTATACATATACATGGGAGTCGCTTCAGTCGTGTCCGACTCTGCGACCCTGTGGACTGTAGCCTGCCAGGCTCCTCTGTCCTTGGGATTCTCCAGGCAAGAATACTGGAGTGAGTTTCTATTTCCTTCTCCAGGGCATCTTCCTGACTCAGGGTTTGAACCTGTGTCTCTTACGTCTCCTTCACTGGCAAGCAGGTTCTTTTACCACTAGTGCCACCTGGGAAACTACACTCCAAAAATTTTAATTAAAAAAAAAAAAGTATATTTCCCTGGCTCTGTGGGAGGGTATATAAGTTAGATAAGTGCAAATTAGCAGACACTGTTGGCCTGATCACACTGACCACCCTCCCCACAAAAGTCCTTTCTCCACTACCTTTCTAATAGCTCGCCCTAGTACTTAAAAACTTTCTTGCTTTTGTTTCAGTGGAGTTGAGTTCAGTTTCTCTACCTTATTCTAGTAGTCTTGAATGAAACCTTCCTTGCTGTTTAATTTGTTTGGTGTAATTTTCTTTGATCCTAGTTTCATTTTTAAGAATCAGATATTGGAACACAAAATATATTATACTAGGTCACACTGATGGGTCATTGTTAAATCTCTTATTAGCAATGCCAGGATGTATGGTTTTTCTTATGAATATCAACTTCATATATTTAGAATATCCTATAACAATTTCTATAATTTTAATGTCTAATCTTCTTCTTCAGAGAAATCATCAAAAATATAATAGATAATTTATCCAGTAAAAATGTTAACAGAGGTCTGGAGTGTGTGTATGTGTGTATATGTGTGCATGGAGGTATATGATGGAGCAAAGAAAACATTCTGAGAGGTCAATCAGAATTAGAGGAGCATTTCTTTTTTCAGAGTACAATGTAACATCTTAAGGATACATCCCTCATAGGATCACTGTGCTTGAAATTAACCTTGAAACTGTTTAGAGTAGTTCTGCATTTCATAAGTTGAGGACCCAGGTTTAGGAATTCTACAACTTGATAGTCATGTTTTATAGTATATATAGTATTTTCTTATAAAAATATTTTTCTAAATCTTGAAGGCATAAGTTGAATTCTGTGTTTCTCATATTTGTTCAAGTTTTATATATGATGATACAGACTTTGATCAAATATTCCCAGATGCTCCCTTAATGTAGCTCCTTAGTTCTAAAGAGATCAGATCTTCTGACAAGACATATAAAGAGCAACTATGAATTTTCACTTGGAACGGAAGGAAGCTTCTCCCTCTCCATTTTCTTGAACTTAGCAGTCAAGATTTTAATATAAGTTTTAGATTCTCTCTCTCTCTTTTTTTTTTAATGTGGTTTTGACTTTATTTCAAGTCTTAGCTAGCAGCTGACTGGTTCTTCTTGCTGTGCTTAGTCTCTGTTGTGTCTGACTCTTTGCAACCGCATGAACTGTTGCCAAGCTCCTCTGTCCATGGGGATTCTCCAGGCAACAATACTGGTGTGGGTTGCCATGCTCTCCTCCAGGGGATCATCCAAACCCAGGAACTGAACCCAGGTTCCCGCATTGCAGGTGGATTCTTTGCCATCTAGGCCATCAGGAAGCCCAATTTCTTCTTGATTAGCTGATTAAGTCCATACCCTAATCACTTCTCTTACGGGGCTTTCATACTCCAAGCCCACTATCCACACATGCTAATTGTCCCAGAGTGAGGTACCAATATCTGGGGATAGCTCCTATGTCCCTGAGTTGGGAAACTGACATTATACAAATTAGTCAATCTACAGGGAGTCCTAGAAATCTAGATAACTTAGAGTCCTATGTAAACTGCCTTTTACATCTCTAGCTTGCCCTTACCCTCTTCCAGGATGTAATGCTCTCTAGGGCTCTGATTGACCTCTCTCCTTCGGTGTATAAGTAACAGAGTTCGACAGCTCTTCTATTTGTGTATCAGTTTGTTGTGTCCTGCTGTTAAAGAATTTTCAAATCTTATGAATCATTGGTGAAGTCAGTAAATTCCATGCTCTCTGCTGTTGCTTCCAGACCCATTAATATGACTCTGTCGCTGACTAGTCTCTCTTTCTTTATTGTCTATGCCATGTGATCATGCCACTTTTCCATCATCTTATGACTATTGCCTTTCAGCATCTATATTTTATCCTCATTAAAAAAATTGAACACTTATTATCATAAGATATTCTGTATTTCTATATTATTCCAGCTTTGGACATTGGATATCAGCTTTTCTGATAGCTCACTTGGTAAAGAATCCGCCTGCAATGCAGGAGACCTGGTTTGATTCCTGGGTCGGGAAGACCTGCTGGAGAAGGGATAGGCTACCCTTTCTAATATTCTTGGGTTTCCCTTATGGCTTAGCTGGTGAAGAATCCACCTCCAATGTGGGAGACCTGGGTTCTATCCTTGATTGGGAGGATCCCCTGGATAAGGGAAAGACTACCCACTCCAGTATTCTGGCCTGGAGAATTCCATGGACTGTATAATTCATGGGGTTGTACAGAGTCAGACACAACTGAGCTAATAAATTAAACACACAACTTAGATAGTATATTGAAAAGCAGAGATTACTTTGCCAACAAAGGTCCATCTAGTCAAGGCTATGGTTTTTCCAGTGGTCATGTAGGAAAGTGAGAGTTGCACTGTGAAGAAAGCTGAGCACCAAAGAATTGATGCTTTCAAACCAGTGTTGGAGAAGACTCTTTAGAGTCCCTTGGACTGCAAGGGGATCCAACCAGTCCATCCTAAAAGAGATCAGTCCA
The DNA here is from genome assembly GCF_042477335.2 of Ovis canadensis. Taxonomy (NCBI): domain Eukaryota; kingdom Metazoa; phylum Chordata; class Mammalia; order Artiodactyla; family Bovidae; genus Ovis; species Ovis canadensis. The sequence goes on along the minus strand of NC_091247.1, from coordinate 129,873,705 downwards.
GGGTGTTCTTTGGAAGGACTGATGCTAAAGCTGAAACTCTGATACTTTGGCTACCTCATGTGAAGAGTTGACTCACTGGAAAAGACCCTGAGGCTGGGAGGGATTGAGGGCAGGAGGAGAAGGGGACGACAGGATGAGGTGGCTAGATGGCATCACTGACTTGATGGACATGAGTTTGAGTGAACTTCGGGAGTTGGTGATGGACAGGGAGGCCTGGCGTGCTGAAATTCACGGGGTCACAAAGAGTCGGACATGACTGAGTGGCTGAACTGAACCGAACCATAAGATGGAGAAGAAAAAGGGTACCCACTCCGGTATTCTGGCCTAGAGAATTCCATGGATTCTATAATCCATGGGGTTGCAAAGAGTTGGACAGGACTGAATGACCTGCACTTTCATGCTTTTACCATGCTGCTGCTGCTAAGTCGCTTCAGTTGTGTCCGACTCTGTGCGACCCCATAGATAGCAGCTCACCAGGCTCCTCTGTCCCTGGGATTCTCCAGGCAAGAACACTGGAGTGGGTTGCCATTTCCTTCTCCAATGCATGAGAGTGAAAAGTGAAAGTGAAGTCACTAGGTCGTGTCCAACTCTCAGCGACCCCATGGACTGTAGCCCACCAGGCTCCTCCATCCATGGGATTTTCCAGGCAAGAGTACTGGAGTGCGGTGCCATTACCTTCTCCACTTTTACCATAAGATACTCTATATTTCCATATTATTCCAACTTTGGGCATTGTTTTAGTAATTAAGATTATTTAGTAATTAAGAATTCTTAATATTAATCAAGTCTTTTAAGACCTTTTTCTCAGAATCCCTCAAACTTTGCAATCATATTTAATTTCAAAAATCAGCCACTCACTTTCATCACCATCCTTTCCATTAGATCAATTTGTGGGATATCTACACTTTTAAGATCTTGAACTACAGAAATTCCTGTCTACAATCAATCTTACTTTTGTTTAATCCAACTCAATCAACACTGCTCTTTATAATATATACATTATAAAAAAAGGGAGCAAAGATAAATAAGGGATTGCCCTTGTCTTAACTTACAGTCTGAAAGAAGAGATAAGTATGCAAGTAACAGTATTACTAGGCATAACTTATGCTAATCAAAATGATATAAAAACCAAGAACTCAAGACAGTAACTGTAGGTATTAGAGAAAGCGTGCTATCTTGCCCTTATAATTACTTACCTTCCTCAATTATTCTTTTTCACTTACCAAATCACTTAGCAGTTTATATTTCCTATTTTCCTAGTAGATTACCTTCTCACTTGCCTCAGTAACAATTGGGACACATATATTTCAACAATATTTTGGCCAAACACACTTGCTATAGTAATGATTATTTCAGAGGGGAAATTACCTAAGACATCAATCTATAATTATCATTAATGTATCATTGGAATGCCATATTATCATTGGAAATGTAAGGTGATGGAAATAGTTGGTTAACAGAAATTCTCTCAATGAACATATTGTGGCTTCATATAGCATGAACGAACATTTGACAAGCCCTTTGAGTTTATGTTCTTCCTTGAGTGAAATGATGGCCGCTCTGAATAGGAGAATCAGTCCAATGACCTGCACACATTTTCTTTCTTAGTTGGGGATGCCTGTTTGGGGCCTGAGCTTAACTGATTTTCTTGAAACAATAAACAATACTCTCTTAATTCTTCCTTTTCCCAGTGTGTCAATCAGTTTTTCTTCTAAACACAGATTATGGCAAAACGAATACAATATTGTAAAGTAATTAGCCTCCAATTAAATAAATAAATTTAAATTAAAAAAAAAAAGCTATTTTAAAAATAATCTGTCTGAAGCCTTATTTAGGTGTTCACGTGCTTCATTCAAGCCCTGAGGGCACAAAACTTCCTATGCTTTAACCTTCCGTTATGCTTGCTCTGTCATTCCCCAGAGACTGAATAATAGAATCTAAATTATTGAATCAGAAATAAAATGAATCATCTAGACTAAACTGAACTCTTGGGAAACAAATTAACTTTTTGAAGACTATGAATATGAAAAAAAATCTTGTTTCATGGAAAGGAAAATTTTCACTAAAATATACATACAGATACACATACCTATCTACATCTATAAAGACTAGCTTAATGGAGTTCAGATGGTATGTCTGCCTAAACTTTCCTATACCAAGTTAATGGTTTTGAACTCATAGCTTTCTAGTTGACTATGAGCTTAAAACAGTATTTTTGTATAAACTACATTTGCTACTAGACCAGGATTGTATTGAATTATGTCCCTAATAAACATTTCAGCTTTATTTCTCTCATTAATACAAGAAATATTTCCTTATTTATAATTCTCTTGTTCCATATAGAATTAAATCTATATATTTCTGTTGGCTGTTCACATGACCTGTGATGAAAATGTAAAAATATGTGGCTGTATCCATAGAAACAGGTGGTAAGCTTACATCAATATTTTATCATACTGACAACCAGCAATTTCAATGATTACATTTTCTGTATCAAACTTGTTCAAGAGTACACATAAGGATTATGAAGGGATTTAATCTGTTTTCTTTACTTATTAATGAAAATAGGAAAATGTTGAAGAACAAAGATTTAGCTACAAGTATTTATAGAGTGTTTTCAGGTATGAGAATTTACAGTACCTTTCAGTTTGTGGTCTTTAGCACAAACTAAATTAGGGTAGAATAGTGTACAAGTCTCTTTTTCTCAGAGTTTGACCACCTGCAGTGAAGTTAACCTTATTTGTTAATCAGAATGTTTCAGACGGAACCTATTGATACATATTTTAATAAACTTAGATGATTTTTTAATGCATGCAAAGGTTTAAGAATCAGTGCCCTGTGGGTAATTCATGTTTTGTTTTGTTTTGTTTTTAAATAATAATTTATTTATTTTAATTGGAGGCTAATTATTTACAGTATTTTATTGGTTTTGCCATGCACTGGCATGAATCCACCACGGGTGTACTAGTGTTCCCCATCCTGAACCCCCCTCCCACCTCCCTCCACATACCATCCCTCTGGGTCATCCCAGTGCACCAGCCCCGAGCACCCTGTCTCATGCATGGAACCTGGACTGGCAATCCATTTCACATATGATAATATACATATTTCAGTGCCATTCTCCCAAATGATACCAACCTCTTCCTCTCCCAGAGTCCAAAAGACTGTTCTATACATCTGTGTCTCTTTTGCTGTGTTGCATACAGGGTTATCGTTACCATCTTTCTAAATTCCATATATATGTGTTAGTATGCTGCATTGGTGTTTTTCTTTCTGGCTTACTTCACTCTGTATAATAGGCTCAAGTTTTACCCACCTCATTAAAACTGATTCAAATGTATTCTTTTTAATGGCTGAGTAATATTCCATTGTGTATATGTACCACAGCTTTCTTATCCATTCATCTGCTGATAAGGTTGCTTCCATGTCCTGGCTATTATAAACAGTGCTGCAATGAACATTGGGGTTACACGTGTCTCTTTCAGTTCTGGTTTCCTTGGTGTGTATGCCCAGCAGTGGGATTGCTGGGTCATAAGGCAGTTCTATTTCCAGTTATTTTAAGGAATCTCCACACTGTTCTCCATAGTGGCTGTACTAGTTTGCATTCCCACCAACAGTGTAAGAGGGTTCCCTTTTCTCCACACCCTCTCCAGCATTTATTGCTTGTAGACTTTTGGATAGCAGCCATTCTGACTGGCATGAAGTGGTACCTCACTGTGGTTTTGATTTGCATTTCTCTGATAATGAGTGATGTTGAGCTTCTTTTCATGTGTTTGTTAGCAATCTGTATGTCTTCTTTGGAGAAATGTCTGTTTAGTTCTTTGACCCCCCCCCCTTTTTTTTGATTGTGCTGTTTATTTTTCTGGAATTGAGCTGCAGGAATTGCTTGTATATTTTTTAGATTAATTCTTTGTCAGTTGCTTCATTTGCTATTATTTTCTTCCATTCTGAAGGCTGTCTTTTCACCTTGCTTATACTTTGTTGTCTAGAAGCTTTTAAGTTTAATTAGGCCCAATTTGTTTATTTTTGCTTTTATTTCCATTCCTTTGGGAGGTGGGTCATAGAGGATCCTGCTGTGATTTATGTTGGACAGTGTTTTGCCTATGTTTTCCTCTAGGAGTTGTATAGTTTCTGGTCTTATGTTTAGATGCATTTTGAGTTTATTTTTGTGTATGGTGTTAGAAAGTGTTCTAGTTTCATTCTTTTACAAGTGGTTGACCTGTTTTCCCAGCACCACTTGTTAAAGAGATTGTCTTTTCTCCATTGTATATTCTTGCCTCCTTTGTCAAGGATAAGGTGTCCATAGGTATGTGAATTTATCTGTGGGCTTTCTAGTTTGTTCCATTGATCTATATTTCTGTCTTTGTGCCAGTACCATACTGTCTTGATGACTGTGGCTTTGTAGTAGAGCCTGAAGTCAGGCAGGTTGATTCCTCTAGTTCATTCTTCTTTCTCAATAGTGGGAAACTTTAATACCCCACTCACACCTATGGATAGATCAACTAAACAGAAAATTAACAAGGAAACACAAACTTTAAATGAAACAATAGACCAGTTAGATCTGATTAATATCTACAGGACATTTCACCACAATACAATGAATTTCACCTTTTTCTCAAGCACACACAGAACCTTCTCCAGGATAGATCACATCCTGGTCCATAAATCTAGAGTTGGTAAGTTAAAAAGAAATTGAAATCATTCCAAGCATCTTTTCTGACCATGATGCAGTAAGATTAGATCTCAAGTACAGGAGAAAAACTATTAAAAATTCCAACATATGGAGGCTGAACAACACACTTCTGAATAACCAACAAATCACAGAAGAAATAAAAATATGCATAGAAACAAATGAAAATGAAAACACAACAACCCAAAACCTGTGGGACACTGTAAAAGCAGTGCTAAGGGGAAGGTTCATAGCAATACAGGCATATCTCTAGAAAAAAGAAAAAAGTCAAATAAATAACCTAACTCTACACCTAAAGACACTAGAAAAGGAAGAAATGAATAACCCCAGAGTTAGTAGAAGGAAAGAAATCTTAAAAATTAGGGCAGAAATAAATGCAAAAGAAACAAAAGAGACCATAGCAAAACTCAACAAAGCCAAAAGCTTGTTCTTTGAAAGGATAAATAAAATTGACAAACCATTAGCCAGACTCATCAAGAAACAAAGGGAGGAAAATCAAATCAATAAAATTAGAAGTGAAAATGGAGAGATCACAACAGACAACACAGAAATACAAAGGATCATAAGAGACTACTATCAGCAATTATATGCCAATAAAATGGACAACATCAAAGAAATGGACAAATTCTTAGAAAAGTACAGCTTTCCAAAAGTGAACCAGGAAGAAATAGAAAATTTTAACAGACCCATCACAAGCACGGAAATTGAAACTGTAATCAGAAATCTTCCAGCAAACAAAAGCCCAGGTCCAGATGGCTTCATAGCTGAATTCTACCAAAACTTTATAGAAGAGCTAACACCTATCCTACTCAAACTCTCCCAGAAAGTTGCAGAGGAAGGCAAACTTCCAAACTCATTCTATGAGGCCACCATCACCCTAATACCAAAACCTGATAAAGATGCCACAAAAAAAGAAAACTACAGGCCAATATCACTGATGAACATAAATGCAAAAATCCTTAACAAAATTCTAGCAATCAGAATCCAACAACACATTAAAAAGATTATACACCATTATCAAGTGGGCTTTATCCCAGGGATGAAAGGATTCTTCAATATCCACAAATTATATTTTTTTCCTTCTTTTAGTTTTTTATTTTTTAAATTTCAAAATCTTTAATTCCTACATGCATTCCCAAACATGAACCCCCCTCCCACCTCCCTCCCCATAACATCTCTCTGGGTCAATCAGTGTAATAACCACATTAACAAATTGAAAAATAAAAGCCATATGATTATCTCAATAGATGCAGAGAAAGCCTTTGTCAGAATTCAACATCCATTTATGATAAAAACTTTCCAGAAAGCAGGAATAGAAGGAACATACCTCAACATAATAAAAGCTACATATTACAAACCCACAGCAAACATTATCCTTAATGGTGAAAAAATTGAATGCATTTCTCCTAAAGTCAGGAACAAGACAAGGGTGCCCACTTTCACCACTACTATTCAAAACAGTTCTGGAAGTTTTGGGCACAGCAATCAGAGCAGAAAAGGAAATAAAAGGAATCCAAATTGGAAAAGAATAAAACTCTCACTGTTTGCAGGTGACATGATCCTCTACATAGAAAACCCTAAAGACTCCACCAGAAAATTACTAGAGCTAATCAATGAATATAGTAAAGTTGCAGGATATAAAATCAGCACACAGAAATCCCTTGCATTCCTATACACTAACAATGAGAAAATAGAAAGAGAAATTAAGGAAACAATTCCATTCACCATTGCAATGAAAATAATAAAATATTTAGGAATATATCTACCTAAACAAACAAAAGACCTATATAGAGAAAACTATAAAACACTGGTGAAAGAAATCAAAGAGGACACTAATAGATGGAGAAAGAGACCGTGTTCATGGATTGGAAGAATCAATATAGTGAAAATGAGTATACTACCCAAAGCAATCTATAGATTCAATGCAACCCCTTTCAAGCTACAACGGTATTTTTCACAGAGCTAGAACATATAATTTCACAATTTGTATGGAAATACAAAAAACCTTGTATAGCCAAAGCAACCTTGAGAAAGAAGAATGGAACTAATTCATGTTTATAACTCTGAAAATACAGTAAGATTACAGGTATACAAAGCATGGCACAAGAGATTTAAGACTCTTCAGTGACTCCAAGGAGACTTTTATCAAATGAAACAGATTTATTGAAATAATGGTATTATATAAGGAAAATAATCCAGGAAATAAAGTAGGAGCAAGAATTAAAGAAGCAAACAGGTAGGCACAATGTGGTGTTTCCTTGGTGATTTCTACTCACATAAAAAGATGTGTTTTTCCTAGGGTGTATTCTCAAATCTCCTTATGAAGATCAGGCTTCCGAGGATAGGAATCTAAATTGAGTTGCAGAGAAACATTTTAGGCTGCTGATCTACTTAGCCTGATAGACCTTAGTTGCTATATTATCTTCTTGACCTAGGGATAGAACCAGGGTCTTTCACATTGCAGGCAGGTTCTTTACCATTGGAGTCACCAAGGAAGCTCCTGTATTACTACGTAATGACCTTATTCAAAGTAAAGTTTCTTTAATCTGCAATGTCTAAAGGAAAGAAAAACACATTAATGCTGTCAGAGACTATTTATTTCTCAGAGATTAAAGTTTAGAAAAATTCTCAGAGAATAAAAATTACTCATATTTCCCATTTTAAAATGCTTTTTAGCTCCATAGTGAAAGTGAAAGTGAAATCGCCCAGTCGTGTCCTATTCTTTGCGACCCCATGGACAGTAACTTACCAGGCTCTTCTGTCCGTGGGATTTTCCAGGCAAGAGGAGTGGAGTGGGTTGCCATTTCCTTCTCCATGGGATCTTCCAAACCCACCAATCGAACCTGGGTCTCCCGCATTGCAGGCAGACGTTTTACCATCTGAACCACCAGAGAAGCCATAGCTTTTTAGCCCCATAGCTGTACTTAAAAAAATTTTTTTTTAATTTTTACTTTATTTTACTTTACAATACTGTATTGGTTTTGCCATACATTGACATGAATCCACCACAGGTGTACATGAGTTCCCAAACATGAACCCCCCCTCCCACCTCCCACCCCATATCGTCCCATAGCTGTACTTTTGAAAGGTAGAGTTCCTGGGAGTAACTAGAATGTAGAAGATTCGAACAAGGCAACCAAAGGGAGAAGTGTGTCTGATTTTCATATTGCAAATGCTTACTTTGTTGAATAGTCTAAAATTTTATTGTTGTTGCCCAATACTGAATGGAAGTATTTTGTAGACAGTCTTAGAACTATGCTTTTGTATACAGGAGTATTAAAGCTTGATGGTAAAGAAGTGTTTGGGGATCATGAGCATATTGTGTAGTGTCTGTTGTCTCAGATTGCCCATTTTTGGGTGGAGATGATAATAATAGTGCTTACTGTATAGATTCCTGTGAAGATATGAGCTAATAAATGGAAATAGTTTGGAACAGGGCTTAGCAATGACTAATAATCAATAAATATTTATTTATCTACAAGAATATTTAAATGTTTCTTAGAGAAGACTCTTGAGAGTCCCTTGAACTGCAAGGAGATCCAACCTAAAGGAAATCAGTCCTGACTATTCATTGGAAGGACTGTTGCTGGAGCTGAAACTCCAATACTTTGGTCACCTGATGGAAAGAACTGACTCATTGGAAAAGACCCTGATGCTGGGAAAGACTGAAGGCAGGAGGAGAAGGGGACAGCAGAGGATGAGATGATTGAATGGCATCACAGACTCAATGGACATGAGTTTGAGTAAACTCCAGGAGTTGGTGATGGATAGGGAGGCCTGAGATGCTGCAGTCCATGGGGTCACAAAAAGTCGGACACGACTGAGCAGTTGAACTGAACATCCAGAAAGTTCCTGCTTTGAGATATTTGTAAAAATTCTGCTCATAGCAGTTGAAACCTTTTCCTTAAAAAGAAAAATCAAAACCAAGTGGCATAACTTAAAAAAAAAACCCCACATATTCATGATACTGGTGAAACAACAAAAACATCAAAAACAAAATTTCTGTGGCTTAGCAGAATCAAACATTATTTCTCACTTATGAATCTGTCAAATGCAATGTTTATAGTTGGTGGACTCCCTCTGAGAATTTACTACCATTTTCTTAAATACTTTGGCCCCAGAATTTCATAGATCACTGTTGCTTGTTGTTTGTGAATTCTACTTATGCGATTATACCTCAGCACAAAGGAGGTGAATCATATAGTCAGTATTTAGATCTTGCTTCCCATTGACAGGGAAGCTCCAATTTTTGATGGACAGCTAGCCATTTTTCACACAGTCTCCACTTAGATTACAAAATGTTTGAATCAGTAGCTCTACATATCAAGACGCAAGGTGATTCATGATTATGGCACTTTAGCTATGTCTGAAAAAAAAAAAAACTTCTTTAGGGAATCTTTTGTATTTGACCCAACATCTGAATCTTTTGAGAACAATTTGTGAATAATTGATCCTTCCTTGAAAGCAGGCTAGATGAATAGTGAAGAAAATAAATGAATACATCTATTGAACTTAGACAGGGAAGCAGAAAGATAAGGATAAGGAAAAGAAAGAAAAGGCTTTGGTTTGGTTTCTCATTGTGGCTGATACAGAATATTTCTCCATATTTGTGATACATATTTGTGATAAAGCAATACCCCTCCAAATTTGTCCATCTAATGATCAGTGCTTTTTATACAACTCACATCTGGAGGGAGAATAGTAGTCTGTTGTTTTGCTGTAGGTGTATTAATTGACAATCTCTTCTGGCATACTAAGATTCTGAACAACATTCATCTTTATCTTTGAGTACTCTAGAAATCCATAGAATGATTCAAACTTAGCCCTATAGAAGCAGATTTATTTTTAGGACTTATTCTTAAAGCTGATTCACTTGACATTGACTTAACTTCGAAACAAATAACTTTTCCTAGTTTGTTCTGGTGAATTCCATCCAGTCTCTGTCTAGCTCACCTTGATCTACAAAGCTTCCCCCACCCCAGCTCTCTGTCTAGCTCCTTTATGTGTACTACATGCACATTCATTTATTAAAGTCCTTTTCCTGGAGAAGAGGTCATCACCATACACTCAAAGGAATCTGGACATGCTCAAATATTTCCTACCTGAAGATACTCCCTCTCTTCACTTTCCAGGCAATACTGAGCTGTTGTCCATCTGCTCTTTACTATATTCATCCCTTGCATTTGCTTGGCCAATTGACTGTTTAACGCTTTCTATCTCTGGCAGCACAATATAGCCCAACACATACTAAATGGCACATAATCATATATTCTAGTTACAGCTTAGAAAGATATCAGTGGCTATAAAAAGTTATTGTGTAATTTTCAGCTTTCTCTTCAATAGAATCAGAATGATAGTGTCTACCAAATGTGGCTTTGACAGATAAAGGTGGAATGAACGTAAGGTGGTTAGCCCAGTGCTTTGCACTAGTTCTTATTTTAAAATTATTATTATTGTAGTTATAAACGTTATTGTAGTAACTTTTATTTCTTGAGTGTTTATTTGTTCCATCTGCTGTACCTCTTCTCTCCTTCATATATTTCATGCACACAGCTTCAACCCTCCCAGTGGTGTTTCAGCTCCCAAATCTATACCGGTAGCCTTACTTCAGGTCTGTGCTTCCATCTGCCTTGCTGTATTTAGTGCATTTCTTCAGTGAGATTTTCTATTTCTATACGCCATACCACATTTCTTTCTCATTTCATTCTTACTACAATGCAGTGTTTTGTGCTGTTGCTATTCTCATCTTATAGATCAGGAAACATGGAAACCTGTAAAGTTGAACCCACTGAAATATCCACTTGAGGGATCTGGGCTTGCTGTTTATCCTTTATGCCTAGTAATATTACCTCTTTCCCATATTCATCCCATCTTCTTCATATTTTCTTGTTTGTGACCACAGATGGCATCTAGGATTTTTTTCAAAGGTGGATTTCTGTCTTAGGTCTGATTTATTGGTGATTTTTTGAGAGGAAAGAGGGGTATATATTTTTGTATTATACCATGATGAATCTGGAAGCCCCACAGCTGTACTTTTAAAAAATAGTTACTGGGAGTAACTAGAGTGTAGAAGGTTTGAACAGGTCAGCCAGAGGTAGAAGTGAGTCAAGATTAAAGAGGAGGCATGTTTCAAAGTAGATGGAATGGGTTGTGTACAATAGAAAAATATAGTGAGGAGGTAGACAAAGTGTGGACCTTGGTGTCCACTGAACTAGGTTGAAACTCTAGCTATTATGGTCATTGATGATGTGGAGTAAGTTATTTTATCTCAGAGACTTGGTTCTATAAAGGGTGCTTTTCTTTCCTTCTATATTCAGCTCCAAAAGTACACATATTTAAAATACCTTAGCTGTGGCCATTTAACTTTATTATGGGTAAAGTCATCTGCACCTGTACATAATTAAGATTCTTGCTGAAAGTTATTTAGCTGCTGATAGAGGTTGCTTAGTAGATTCATTGTTCTAAAATGTTCTTCAGACCACCTGCTGGATGTTACCAGTTGAATGGAATGGTGCTTTAAATTTTGATACATTATGTACAATTTATACACTTATACCATGATTAGTTACATTCATTTAATAGGCACTTAGCAAATGCCCTTGTGAAAGTGAGAAAATATGGGCAATTGCTCAGTGCATTTCATACTTTGTAAGAGCATTCATTGATAATGCTGATAATTAATCAACTAATTGCTGTCCTGTTCAGTGTTCTCTATTTTGGAAGTGAGATTAGTTCCTTTATATATGGTGATAGACATTGAAAATCCTATTTCAGTTCTGCAATATAGATGTGAATTGTTGTTATACAGCTTAAGTGCAGAGATTGCTTGTGCAGAATTTCTGGCCCCCTAAAAACCACCTGTTCTCTCTTTCGTAGGAGGACTGACTTGTTGCATTTTCATTGATACTTTGTATATTTCTTTTTTTTTTTTTTTTTTTTTTTTTTTTTAATCTACAAAAAAGGTTTTATTTCTAGCAGTATTTGCAGGTAAAAATGTTGAAAGGTACCTGGTCCAGCTACTCCTTAATGTATTTTTTTTTTTTTTTTTTAATTTTTAGTTTTTTATTTTTTAAATTTTAAAATCTTTAATTCTTACATGCATTCCCAAACATGAACCCCCCTCCCACCTCCCTCCCCAGAACATCTTTCTGGGTCATCCCCATGCACCAGCCCCAAGCATGCTGCATCCTGCGTCAGACATAGACTGGCGATTCAATTCACATGATAGTATACATGTTAGAATGTCATTCTCCCAAATCATCCCACCCTCTCCCTCTCCCTCTGAGTCCAAAAGTCCATTATACACATCTGTGTCTCTTTCCCTGTCTTGCATACAGGGTCATCATTGCCATCTTCCTAAATTCCATATATATGTGTTAGTATACTGTATTGGTGTTTTTCTTTCTGGCTTACTTCACTCTGTATAATCGGCTCCAGTTTCATCCATCTCATCAGAACTGATTCAAATGAATTCTTTTTAACGGCTGAGTAATACTCCATTGTGTATATGTACCACAGCTTTCTTATCCATTCATCTGCTGATGGACATCTAGGTTGTTTCCATGTCCTGGCTATTATAAACAGTGCTGCGATGAACATTGGGGTACATGTGTCTCTTTCAATTCTGGTTTCCTCGGTGTGTATGCCCAGCAGTGGGATTGCTGGGTCATAAGGTAGTTCTATTTGCAATTTTTTAAGGAATCTCCACACTGTTCTCCATAGTGGCTGTACTAGTTTGCATTCCCACCAACAGTGTAGGAGGGTTCCCTTTTCTCCACACCCTCTCCAGCATTTATTGCTTGCAGATTTTTGGATCGCAGACATTCTGACTGGTGTGAAGTGGTACCTCATTGTGGTTTTGATTTGCATTTCTCTAATAATGAGTGATGTTGAGCATCTTTTCATGTGTTTGTTAGCCATCCGTATGTCTTCTTTGGAGAAATGTCTATTTAGTTCTTTGGCCCATTTTTTGATTGGGTCGTTTATTTTTCTGGAGTTGAGCTGCATAAGTTGCTTGTATATTTTTGAGATTAGTTGTTTGTCAGTTGCTTCATTTGCTATTATTTTCTCCCATTCAGATGGCTGTCTTTTCACCTTGCTTATATTTTCCTTTGTTGTGCAGAAGCTTTTAATTTTAATTAGATCCCATTTGTTTATTTTTGCTTTTATTTCCAGAATTCTGGGAGGTGGATCATGGAGGATCCTGCTGTGATTTATGTCTGAGAGTGTTTTGCCTATATTCTCCTCTAGGAGTTTTATAGTTTCTGATCTTACATTTAGATCTTTAATCCATTTTGAGTTTATTTTTGTGTGCGGTGTTAGAAAGTGATCTAGTTTCATTCTTTTACAAGTGGTTGACCAGTTTTCCCAGCACCACTTGTTAAAGAGATTGTCTTTACTCCATTGTATATTCTTGCCTCCTTTGTCAAAGATAAGGTGTCCATATGTGTGTGGATTTATCTCTAGGCTTTCTATTTTGTTCCATTGATCTATATGTCTGTCTTTGTGCCAGTACCATACTGTCTTGATGACTGTGGCTTTGTAGTAGAGCCTGAAGTCAGGCAAGTTGATTCCTCCAGCTCCATTCTTCTTTCTCAAGATTGCTTTGGCTATTCGAGGTTTTTTGTATTTCCATACAAAGCTTGAAATTATTTGTTCTAGTTCTGTGAAAAATGTGGCTGGTAGCTTGATAGGGATTGCATTGAATTTGTAAATTGCTTTGGGTAGTATACTCATTTTCACTATATTGATTCTTCCAATCCATGAACATGGTATATTTCTCCATCTATTAGTGTCCTCTTTGATTTCTTTCATCAGTGTTTTATAGTTTTCTATATATAGGTCTTTAGTTTCTTTAGGTAGATATATTCCTAAGTATTTTATTCTTTTCGTTGCAATGGTGAATGGAATTGTTTCCTTAATTTCTTTTTCTACTTTCTCATTATTCGTGTATAGGAATGCAAGGGATTTCTGTGTGTTGATTTTATATCCTGCAACTTTACTATATTCATTGATGAGCTCTAGTAATTTTCTGGTGGAGTCTTTAGGGTTTTCCATGTAGAGGATCATGTCATCTGCAAACAGTGAGAGTTTTACTTCTTCTTTTCCAATTTGGATTCCTTTTATTTCTTTTTCTGCTCTGATTGCTGTGGCCAAAACTTCCAGAACTATGTTGAATAGTAGCGGTGAAAGTGGACACCCTTGTCTTGTTCCTGACTTTAGGGGAAATGCTTTCAATTTTTCACCATTGAGGATAATGTTTGCTGTGGGTTTGTCATAGATAGCTTTTATTATGTTGAGATATGTTCCTTCTATTCCTGCTTTCTGGAGAGTTTTTATCATAAATGGATGTTGAATTTTGTCAAAGGCCTTCTCTGCATCTATTGAGATAATCATATGGTTTTTATTTTTCAATTTGTTAATGTGGTGAATTACATTGATTGATTTGCGGATATTGAAGAATCCTTGCATCCCTGGGATAAAGCCCACTTGGTCATGATGTATGATCTTTTTAATGTGTTGTTGGATTCTGATTGCTAGAATTTTGTTGAGGATTTTTGCATCTATGTTCATCAGAGATATTGGCCTGTAGTTTTCTTTTTTTGTGACATCTTTGTCAGGTTTTGGTATTAGGGTGATGGTGGCCTCATAGAATGAGTTTGGAAGTTTACCTTCCTCTGCAATTTTCTGGAAGAGTTTGAGTAGGATAGGTGTTAGCTCTTCTCGAAATTTTTGGTAGAATTCAGCTGTGAAGCCATCTGGACCTGGGCTTTTGTTTGCTGGAAGATTTCTGATTACAGTATCAATTTCCGTGCTTGTGATGGGTCTGTTAAGATTTTCTATTTCTTCCTGGTTCAGTTTTGGAAAATTGTACTTTTCTAAGAATTTGTCCATTTCTTCCACGTTGTCCATTTTATTGGCATACAACTGCTGATAGTAGTCTCTTATGATCCTTTGTATTTCTGTGTTGTCTGTTGTGATCTCTCCATTTTCATTTCTAATTTTATTGATTTGATTTTTCTCTCTTTGCTTCTTGATGAGTCTGGCTAATGGTTTGTCAATTTTATTTATCCTTTCAAAGAACCAGCTTTTGGCTTTGTTGATTTTTGCTATGGTCTCTTTTGTTTCTTTTGCATTTATTTCTGCCCTAATTTTTAAGATTTCTTTCCTTCTACTAACTCTGGGGTTCTCCAACTCTTCCTTTTCTAGTTGCTTTAGTTGTAGAGTTAGGTTATTTATTTGACTTTTTTCTTGTTTCTTGAGGTATGCCTGTATTGCTATGAACTTTCCTCTTAGCACTGCTTTTATAGTGTCCCACAGGTTTTGGGTTGTTGTGTTTTCATTTTCATTAGTTTCTATGCATATTTTGATTTCTTTTTTGATTTCTTCTGTGATTTGTTGGTTATTCAGAAGTGTGTTGTTCAACCTCCATATGTTAGAATTTTTAATAGTTTTTCTCCTGTAATTGAGATCTAATCTTAATGCATTATGGTCAGAAAAGATGCTTGGAATGATTTCGATTTTTTTGAATTTATCAAGTGTAGATTTATGGCCCAGGATGTGATCTATCCTGGAGAAGGTTCCATGAGCACTTGAAAAAAAGGTGAAATTTGTTGTTTTGGGGTGAAATGTCCTATAGATATCAATTAGGTCTAACTGATCTAATGTATCATTTAAAGTTTGCGTTTCTTTGTTAATTTTCTGTTTAGTTGATCTGTCCATAGGTGTGAGTGGGGTATTAAAGTCTCCCACTATTATTGTGTTATTGTTGATTTCCCCTTTCATACTTGTTAGCATTTGTCTTACATATTGCGGTGCTCCTATATTGGGTGCATATATATTTATAATTGTTATATCTTCTTCTTGGATTGTTCCTTTGATCATTATGTAGTGGCCTTCTTTGTCTCTTTTCACAGCCTTTGTTTTAAAGTCTATTTTATCGGATATGAGTATTGCCACTCCTGCTTTCTTTTGGTCTCTATTCGCGTGGTATATCTTTTTCCAGCCCTTCACTTTCAGTCTGTATGTGTCCCTTGTTTTGAGGTGGGTCTCTTGTAAGCAGCATATAGACGGGTCTTGTTTTTGTATCCATTCGGCCAGTCTTTGTCTTTTGGTTGGGGCGTTCAACCCATTTACGTTTAAGGTAATTATTGATAAGTATGATCCCGTTGCCATTTACTTTATTGTTTTGGGTTCGGGTTTATACACCCTTTTCGTGTTTCCTGTCTAGAGGATATCCTTTAGAATTTGTTGGAGAGCTGGTTTGGTGGTGCTGAATTCTCTCAGCTTTTGCTTGTCTGTAAAGCTTTTGATTTCTCCTTCGTATTTGAATGAGATCCTTGCTGGGTACAGTAATCTGGGCTGTAGGTTATTGTCTTTCATCACTTTAAGTATGTCTTGCCATTCCCTCCTGGCCTGAAGAGTTTCTATTGACAGATCAGCTGTTATCCTTATGGGAATCCCCTTGTGTGTTATTTGTTGTTTTTCCCTTGCTGCTTTTAATATTTGTTCTTTGTGTTTGATCTTTGTTAATTTGATTAATATGTGTCTTGGGGTGTTTCGCCTTGGGTTTATCCTATTTGGGACTCTCTGTGTTTCTTGGACTTGGGTGATTATTTCCTTCCCCATTTTAGGGAAGTTTTCAACTATTATCTCCTCAAGGATTTTCTCATGATCTTTCTTTCTGTCTTCTTCTTCTGGGACTCCTATAATTCGAATGTTGGAGCGTTTCATATTGTCCTGGAGGTCTCTGAGATTGTCCTCGTTTCTTTTAATTCGTTTTTCTTGTTTCCTCTCTGATTCATTTATTTCTACCATTCTATCTTCTATTTCACTAATCCTATCTTCTGCCTCCGTTATTCTACTATTTGTTGCCTCCAGAGTGTTTCTGATCTCATTTATTGTGTTATTCATTATATTTTGACTCTTTTTTATTTCTTCTAGGTCCTTGTTAAACCTTTCTTGCATCTTCTCAATCCTTGTCTCTAGGCTATTTATCTGTGTTTCCATTTTGATTTCAAGATTTTGGATCATTTTCACTATCAATATTCGGAATTCCTTCTCCGGTAGATTCCCTACTTCTTCCTCTTTTGTTTGGTTTGGTGGGCAACTCTCCTGTTCCTTTACCTGCTGAGTATTCCTCTGTCTCTTCATCTTGGTTATATTGCTGCGTTTGGGGTGGCCTTTTTATATTCTGGTAATTTGTGGAGTTCTCTTTATTATGGAGCTTCCTCACTTTGGGTGGGGTTCTATCAGTGGCTTGTCAAGGTTTCCTGGTTAGGGAGGCTTGTGTTGGAGTTTTGGTGGGTGGAGCTGGGTTTCTTCTCTCTGGAGTGCAATGGAGTGACCCGTAATGGGTTATGAGACATCAAAGGTTTTGGGATAATTTTGAGCTGCCTGTATATTGAGGCTCAGGGGAGTGTTCCTGTGTTGCTGGAGAATTTGCGTGGTATGTCTTGTTTTGGAACTTGTTGGCCCTTGGGTGGAGCTTGGTTTCAGTGTAGGTATGAAGGCATTTGATGAGCTCCTATTGCTTAATGCTCCCTGAATTCAAGAGTTCTCTAATGTTTTCAGGCTTTGGGTTTAAGCTTCCTGCTTCTGGTTTTCAGTTTTATTTTCACAGTAGCCTCTAGACTTCTCCATCTATACAGCACCGATGATAAAACATCTAGGTTAAAGATGAAAAGTTTCTCCACCTTGAGGGACACTCAGAGAGGTTCACTGAGTTACAAGGAGAAGAGAAGATGGAGGGGGTAGTTAGAGGTAACTGGAATGAGATGCGGTGAGATCAAGAGAGGAGAGAGCAGGCTAGCCAGTAGTCACTTCCTTATGTGTGCTCTATAGTCTGGACCGCTCAGAGGTATTTACAGAGTTATACGGGGAAGAGGAGAGGGAGGAAGTAGACAGAGGTGACCAGGAGGATAAGAGAGAGGAATGAGTAGGAGAGAGACAAATCCTGCCAGTAACCAGTTCCTTAGGTGTTCTCTACCGTCTGGAACACACAGAGATTCACAGAGTTGGATAGAGAAGAGATGGGGGAGAAAAGAGACAGAGGCCACCTGGTGGAGAAAGAGGAGAGGCCAGAGGAGGAGAGAGTGGACAAGTCAGTAATCTCGCTCTCAGGTAAACTTGGGTAGTGAAGTTTGGGTTTTTAAATGTACAAAATTGACAACAAAGATTAAAAATCTGTTTTTGAAGACAATGGTCTGCTTTTCTGGTTGCCTGATGTCCTCTGCCAGCCTACAGAAGTTGTTTTGTGGAGTTTGCTCGGCGTTGAAATGTTCTTTTGAGGAATTTGTGAGGGAGAACGTGATCTTCCCGTCCTATTCCTCCGCCATCTTTTTCTGTCTCCTCTGTATATTTCTTATTGTGTGTGCATCTCTATTGGATCCAGTTGAATTTACTAATTTTGAATGTATAATTTTTTATAATTGTGTCTCAAGTATATATACTTAATACCTTTATCTTAAAATGTTATAATCCATTAAAATGGTACAAAATTAAATAATATTTGAAATTAGTAATGTTTTTATTTTGTCTAAAATCAGCACACTCACAGGCTTTTACTTTGGTAAGCCTTTCTATCTGACATATTTCTCTTTTCAGATTCAAGCTTTGGAATTTATTTCATTTTAAATTTCCACAGATTGCTTAGGCATGTTTGGTGAACCTGTACAGGAGATTTCATCTGTAACACAAATCTGGATCTATCCAAGCAAAACAATTTAAACTTATTAAATTACTTCAGCGTTCAAGGGGCCCTGATTAAGAGCTCCTCCAGTCCAGGAATTGAATAATTTCACCGCCACTTCAGGCCATTCAATGTTTTACATTATCTCTAGTGGTGTCCTTTTAGGTTAAACATAATCCTGTTAAGCAATGCTGCTGGCTTTTTGGGCTACATATACCAAGTTGAGTTATGTTCTGCTGTTATTTGGGGCTGTGTTTCTTAATTCTTCATCTTGGATGACTGGCATACTCTGGTAATAAGCTTATATACAGTAGCTAGATGGATTCTTCATTAGTAAGACTGATTAAATTGTTGTAAAATATTTATGACCCAGATGTCCTCAGGCCACATCACTCTTAAACCTAAATTTCTTAGGTTCAAATTCCAGTCTGTTGAAAATATACCTATTCTCCCATCTTTCCTAGCCACTACCAGGTTTTTGAGGACTCTTACATACACTGACTAATGAGTTCTGATTTTCATTCTCCACAGCAGTTGGCTTATGATGGATGTAAACTCTATTTTGCTAACTTGTAGTGTGATTATTAATAAAGTTAGATAAGATGGGGATCTTCCCATATCATTGCTACCATTTCTGGCAGGCTAATTCTTTAGTAGAAATAAGGATCTGTGGAAACTTTTAATCAAAGATGCTCTCAACTTGGCAAAATTACCACAATTATAACACAGTGCCAGGGACTATACTAATAGTTTGCATATACTAACTCACTCTTTGAGAAAAAGTCTATGATGAAGGGATTATAATTATTCCTGTTTTGCAGATGGAAAGACTCGAGGCATAGACCAGTTAAAGTGGTTTACTCAAGTTTACATGGAGTCAGAGGGATTCAGTTTATACTCTGCTCAGCTTCTTGCTAATCTGTGCCCTAGAGATTTGTTTTGTAATCCGTTTCAGCAAAAGATGTCCTCATATATAAAATGCAGTTAACTGAGAGAATTTGTCTTCTTTATTTGTGAAGATTGAATGTGATAATTCACGTCAAATGCATAGCAATTGACAGCTACACAAATGTTGGCTGCTATTATTTTTTCTAATAAAATGGATTTAAATTAAATTTGAGAAAAATTTGTTCTCTCAAGTCATTCTATTTTATTAGCTGAGTTTTATTCAAAGTCATAGAAGTAAATCAGAAGGATCTTCCTATTCTTGAATTAAAAAATGGGTTAATGTTTCTCACTTTGAGAAGTGAAGTCAAGGTTGAAAGCTCAGAACAAGGTAACACAATACTTATCATCCATCTCAACTCTGGGAGTAGAGACTATTGCAGCCAGAGGACAGTTAAGTTGTTGTATCCAACATTTGTTGGATGCTTCTTATGGGCCTGGATCCATGGTAAATGCCTGAAGGTATTATTTCTTTGAATTCTTTTGACAATTGTACATAATAGGTATTATTATCTGTTTTAAAGAAATGGGGACATGTGGGAATTCAGCAATTTGTCCCAAAGTTGCATGATTGTTAAATGATGGAGCCAGGATGCTAACCCAGACCCTCTGACTTTAGATGTTAATCTATTTACCACAGATACTTTCCACATTTTATGTTGCTAGGCATTGCAAAAATGTTCCATTGGCTACAATTAATTCTGTGTCCTGACTGTTGGGACTCCTGGAAGAATTATATAACTGCTCTTAGAATTAGTATGGGCCATGAGACCAATCTTACCAGTTGTCTGTGCGAAGAAAGCAAGACAGAACTGATTCACTTCTATTGACCACAAATCTTGGGAATTTAATTGTGTCCAAGGGAGTGGGTTTGATCCCCAGGTCAGCAAGATCTCCTGAAATAGGAAATGACAACCCGCTCCAGTATTCTTGCCTGGAAAATTCCATGGACGGAGGAGCCTGACCAGCTATAGTCCATGAGGTCGCAAAGAGTAGAACATGACAGAATGACTGTGCACACACACGCAAGGGAAAGAAAGTGGAGAATATCTTCTCGGTTTCAGGTTCACCAAGTGTCTGGAGAATTCAGACACTGTCCATTTACCACATGTAAGGTAAAAATTACCTCTTCTCTCAGGGGCATTTGAGACATTTATGTAATTGTAACAATGCAAGCCTCTAGTCCACTAGGTCTTATTGAAGGTCTTTTTTTCCTAAATAGCATTTTAAGAACGTTTTGTTCTCATTGCCTCTTTGAACTTTGTATTATTTGTATTATTGATACCCCAAAGTAGCCAACAGATGTGGACTCTGTCTAGTGACCAGCTAGCCTGTGCAGTCTGCCTTTGTCATGCTATAATGCCTATCATCCAAACTAGACAGCATATTAAAAAGTAGAGACATTACTTTGCCAACAAAGGTCCATCTCATCTAGACTATGGTTTTTCCAGTGGTCATGTATGGATGTGAGAGTTGGACTATAAAGAAAGCTGAGCGATGAAGAATTGATGCTTTTGAACTGTGGTGTTGGAGAAGACTCTTGAGAGTCTCTTGGACTGCAAGGAGATCCAACCAGTCCATCCTAAAGGAGATCAGTCCTGGGTGTTCATTGGAAGGACTGATGTCGAAGCTGTAACTCCAATACTATGGCCACCTGATGTGAAGAACTGACTCATTTGTAAAGACCCTGACGCTGGGAAAGATGGAAGGCAGGAGGAGAAGGGGACAACAGAGGATGAGATGGTTGGATGGCATCACTGACTCAATGGACATGAGTTTGGGTAAACTCTGGGAGTTGGTGATGGACGGGAAAGCCTGGAGTGCTGCAGTTCATGGGGTCGCAAAGAGTCGGACACGGCTGAGTGACTGAACTGAATCGCTATCATTACTACCTCTTGCTGTATAATTGTTTATGTATATAAGCTTCTTTCCTTAAAACAGGCTTTTCCCTCATTGCTCTATTTTACCTTTCAATTGGTGAATCATCTTCAGTAGATTTCTGAGCCAAAGCTACTATTGATGTTTTCGTAAACTACACAACAAGACCTGAGCAAGAACTCTAAGTTTGCTTTTTGCCTTCATGATCATCTCACTTCAGCTTTTGAATTTTTACATTGTGGGCATTTCTTTCTCCTATATGTCTATCCAATGCAATACACCTCTAGTGTTTCATTTCCTTGTTTTCCTCCTTTATAAAAAAGGATTGACTGTATTCCTCTTTTTCTTCTGGACTCAAGGTATTATTTTTCCTCTCCTATATGTATAAGCTGTTTTATGAGATCTCAATATTTTCCTTAAGGAAGTCATTCTCCATGTAAATTAACTTGTATCCTATTAATTGCTTTCAATCTATTTAGGTCTAGTAGTGAAACAGAAGCATACTTAAAAAAACTAATTAGGTTTCTTTAGGACCTTTTGGACTAATGAGAATTTCCTCTATAATCCTCTTAAATTCTCCCTACTAAAATTGAGGCAAAAAGAACATACATTGTGATGAGTAGATCTTACATGTGCATATTGGTGAGTTGTAATAAATGACTAAATCATGAATATTGCATCAAGATATAGACTATCTCCACTATCTCAGAAAGTCCCCTTGTGTTTACTTCCCAAACAAGTCCTGTAACCATGGATGAGAAAAGTAATGATTTCTGTATCAAATTAATTTTGTCTATTTTTGAACTTCATAAATATGGAATCTATGGAATCATACAGTTTGTACTCATTTATTTCTAGTTTCTTTTTCTCAGTGTAAGGTTTTAAGATTGTGTCATTTCATGTGTGAGTAGTTCTCTTTTTTTACATTTTTATTTTGAAAAACAATTATTAACAAATGTACCATTTTATTTTATTTATACCTATTTTCCACACATACCCTTACTGTATTATCTAATTATATTAATTTTTCAACTGAAAACATATTTATCTTTAATGGAGGTAACAATTTATTATGTTGAGTTTCATGTGTATAGTATTGCATTTTCTTCTGTATATTCTGCAATGTGTTCACCACTAAAAATTTATTTTCTATTTCTCATCTTACAGTTGATTTCCTTTACCCATTTTTCTCTCCTTCACTTGTCTTCATTCCTTCCCCTGTGGTAACCACTATTGTCTTCTCATTCTCTACATTTTTGTTTTTTATTTTCTGTATTTTTTGGAATGATTTTATATTTTTATTTTTTAACCACTGGGTAATTTAAATCTTCCTTTTTTTTCCCCTTTAAATAATTTCTATTGGACTATAGTTGACTTACAATGTTGTGTTAGTTTCTACTATGCAGCAAAGTGAATCATTTATACACATGTCCACTCTTTTAGATTATTTTCCCAGATAGCCCATTACAGAATATTGAGCAGAGTTCCCTATGCTATACAATAGGTCCTTATTTATTAATTTTTTAAAGTATTCCACAAAGGAGTGAAATTATGTGATATTTGTCTTTCTCTATCTGACTTGTTTCACTTGCATAATAGAAGACTTTTGGGGACACATGTTTTCATTTGTCTTCTTTTTCTTTTTTCCTTTTTAAATTATTTACTTTAATTGAGGGATAAGTGCTTTGCAATATTGGTTTCATTTCTGCCATACATCTACATGAATTAGCCATAGATGTACATATGTCCAGTCACTCTTGAACCTCCCTCCCACCTCCCACCCTTTTCTATCCCTCTAGGTTGTTACGGAGCCCCTAGGTCATACAGGAAATTACCACTGGCTATCTGTTTTACATATGGTAGTATATATGCTTCCATGCTACTCTATCTATTCATTTCACCCTCTCCTTCCTCCACCCTCCCCAGCCTGTGTCCATTAGTCTGTTCTCCATGTCTGCATCTCCATTGCTGCTTTGCAAACAGATTCTTCAGTACCGTCTTTCTAGATTCATCCTATATGAGTTAACATACCATACTTTAACTTTTTCTGACTTAGTTCACTGTATAATAGGCTGGAGATTAATCCACATCATCACAACAGACTCGAATGTGTTCCTTTTAATGACTGAGTAGTATTCCGTTGTATATATGTACCACAGCTTCTTTATCCATTCATCTCATGATGGACATCTAGGTTGCTTCCATGTCCCAGCTATTGTGAATAGTGCTGCAGTGAGCATTGGGGTACATGTATCTTTTTGAATTTTGGTTTCAAACTTGAAGTGATATTGAAGTGCTATTGCTGGGTCATTTGGCAGTTTTATTCCTAGTTTGTTAAGGAATCTCCATAGCATCTTTCATAGTGGCTGCATTGGTTTACATCCACACCATTTGTGCAAGAGGGTTTCCTTTTCTCCTCGCCCTTTCCAGCATTTGTTGTTTGTGGATTTTTTTTTGATGATGGCCATTCTGACTGGTGTAAGGTGATATCTTATAGTTTTGATTTGCATTTCTCTAATATGAGTGATGTTGATCTTCTTTTCATGTGTTTGTTAGCCATCTGTATGTCTTCTTTGGAGAAATGTCTGTTTAAGTATTTTTCCCACTTTTTTATTGGGTTGTTTTTCTGGTATTGAGTTGTATGAGCTGCTTGCACATTTTGGAAATTAATTCTTTGTCAGCTGTTTCATTTGCCATTATTTTTTCCCATTCTGAGTGTTGTCTTTTCACCTTGCTTATAGTTTCCTTTTCTGTGCAAAAGCTTTTAAATTTAACTTGATCCCACTTGTTTATTTTTGCTTTTATTTCCATTATTCTAGGAGGCAAGTCACAAAGGATCTTGCTATGATTTATGTCATATAGTGCCTATGTTTTCTTCTAAGAGTTTTATAGTTTCTTTTCTTATATTTAGGTCATTAATCCATTTTGAGTTTATCTTTGTGTGTGGTGTTAGGAAGTGTTCTAATCTCATTCTCTTACATGCAGCTGTCCAGATCTTCCAGCACAACTTATTGAAGAGATTATCATTTCCCAATTGTATATTCTTACCTCCTTTGTTAAAGATAAGGTGCCCATAGGTGTGTGTGTGGGTTTATTGTGGGGCTTCCTACTTGTTCTACTGGTCTACATTTATGTTTTTGTGACAGTCCCATACTTTCTGGATGACAGTAGCTTTGTAGTCTGAAATCAGGTAAGTTGATTTATCCAGCTCCATTCTTTCTCACAACTGCTTTGGTTATTTGGGGTCTTTGTGTTTCCATATGAATTGTGAAATTTTCTGTTCTAGTTCTGTGAAAAATGCCATTGGTAATTTGGCAGGGGTTGCATTGAATCTGTAGATTTCATTTGGTAATATAGTCATTTTCACAATACTGATTCTTCCGACCCAGAAGCATGGAATATTCCTCTATCTGCTTATGTGTTCTTTGATTTCTTTCATCTGTGTCTTGTATTTTTCTGTATTCAGCTCTTTTGTCCCCTCAGGTAGGTATATTCCTGGGTATTTTATTCTTTTTGTTTCAATGGTAAATGAGATTTGTCCCTTAATATCTCTTTCTGATTTCTCGTTGTTTGTATTGATTTTGTATCCTATGACTTTACTAAATCTTTACCCTGATTAGCTGTTTATAATATTGTGATAGTATCTTTAGGGTTTTCTATGTACAGTATCATGTCATCTGCAAATCGTGAGAGTTTCCTTCTTCCTTTCCAATCTGGATTCCCTTCATTTCTTTTTCTTCTCTGACTGCTGTAGTGAGGACTTCCAAAACTATATTCAATAATAGTGGTAAGTGTGGGCACCCTTGTCTTGTTCCTGATCTTAGGGAGAATGCTTTCAGTTTTTCACCATTGAGAACAATGTTGGCAATGGATTTGTTGTATATGGCCTTTATTATGTTAAGGTAGGTTCTTCTGTGCCCATTTGTTTTGAAGAGTTTTTATCATAAATGGGTACTAAATTTTGTTGAAAGCTTTTTCTGCATCTTTGTGATTATAATATGGTTTTTCTCTTTCAATTTGTTAATATGGTGCATCACATTGATTGATTTGCATCTATTGAAAAAGCCTTGCATCCCTTGGATAAACCTGACTTGATCCCTGTGTATGATCTTTTTAATATGTTGTTGAATTCTGTTTGCTAAAATTTTTTTGAAAGTTTTTATATCTACGTTCATCAGTGATAGTGGCCTGAAATTTTCTTTATTTGTGATATCTTTGGTTTTGGTATCAGGGTGATGGTGGCCTCATAGAATGAGTTTGGAAGCGTTCCTTCCTCTACTATTTTTTGGAAAGAGTTTCAGAAGGATAGGCATTAGTGCTTCTCTAAATGTTGATAGAATTCCCTTGTGAAGCTGTCTGGTATTGGGCTTTTGTTTTTTGGGAGATTTATCACAGTTTTGATTTCAGTGTTTGTAATTGGCTTGTTCTTAATTTCTATTTCTTCCTGGTTCAGTCTTGGAAGGTTGAATTTTTCTAAGAATCTGTCCATTTTCTCCGAATTTTCCATTTTATTAGCATATCAGTTCAGTTCAGTTCAGCCACTCAGTCGTGTCTGACTCTTTGCGACCCCATGAATTGCAGCACGGCAGGCCTCCCTGTCCATCACCAACTCCCGGAGTTCACTCAGACTCATGTCCATCGAGTCCGTGTGATGCCATCCAGACATCTCATCCTTTGTCGTCACCTTCTGCTCCTGCCCCCAATCCCTCCCAGCATCAGAGTCTTTTCCAGTGAGACAACTCTTCGCATGAGGTGGCCAAAGTACTGGAGTTTCAGTTTCAGCATCATTCCTTCCAAAGAAATCCCAGGGCTGATCTCCTTCAGAATGGACTAGTTGGATCTCCTTGCAGTCCAAGGGTTAGTTGCTTGCAATAGTCTCTTATGATCCTTTGTATTTCTGTGTTGTCTGTTGTTGCTCTCCTTTTTCATTCCTAATTTTGTTGATTTAAATCTTTTTTGCCCTTTTTTCTTCATGAGTCTGGCTAATCATTTGTCAATTTTAATCTTCTCAAAGAACCAGCTTTTACTTTTATTAACTTTTACTATTGATTCGTTTATTTCTACTCTGATCTTTATGATTTCTCTGTTACATACATAGGAGTGGGGTTGCAGAGTCATAGGGTAGATGCATGTTTACTTTATAGAAAATGCCAGGTGGTTTTCCAAAGAAGTTTTTCCATTTCATATTCCTGCTGGCAATGCATGAGAATTTTAGTTGTCCTACATCCTTTCCAGCATTTGATTTTGTTAGTCATTTTAAATTTGACTCTTCTAGTGAGAGAAGAGGTATTTTTACCCAGAGCTTTAATTTACATTTCCTTGTTGACTAAATATGAAAAAGATTTTTGATCCAGAGGCATTTGGGGTTATTTATGAGAACTGATCTACTTCGATTTTGTACTTTGTCCTAGTGTGTGCTGCTTACACTGATTTTGAGCCTTTCTTCTAAAACATAGTCTTCTAGAGTTCTCAATTTAATATGCGAATTACTTTGTGAGATTTCTGTATTCTTGCTTGCCTAGAGTGAGACTATCTCCCAATAGTGTATGACATCTAATATCTCTATTCAGTTAACAGCCTTGTAACAGACACTCTCTACTAGACTTTGTGAATTCTTGCCCTGAACTTATTCTGTCTTTGCCTTTTTATCCTTGCTAGACTGTCATACTCTGCTTAGAGTCTCTCAACAATATGGTCCATTAAGTTTCCTTGGACAAAACCTGGATCACACATAGGGCTCATCTCCTGTGTTTCCTTACTCATATGGTCACAGTTCTGCACTGGTCTATTTACAATGCCTCAAAATGGTTTCATCATATAGATTGTCCACTTGAAAGATTGTTTACAGTGGGAGAGGAATTTGGGTACCAGTTGCTCCATCATGACCAAGTGCAAGACTTTCTCCTTTGTTACTTATTAGTTAACTCAGGTCGCTTAGTGGTAAAGAATTCTCAGGTCGCAAGCAGGAGGTCCAGGTTCAATCCCTGAGTTGGGAAGTTCCCCTGGAGAAGGGAATGGCAACCCACACCAGTATTCTTGCCTGGGAAATTCCATGTACAGAGGAGCCTGGCAGGCTAAGTTTCATGGAGTCACAAAGAGTTGGACACAACTCAGTGAATCAAAAACAACAAAGTAAATACATAAGTGTTTAATCATAACCTAATTTTATTGTCATCTTTTCTATTTCTCCATTCAAATTACTATAATTCTAGATGATAATTATCTGTATACAAACCAAAATATCCTGGGAATTCATAATTGTGTAGTATGTTGAAATATTTTTTTTTGTAACTAAAGGTATGGATACAGCAATGATTTTTCTTCAATAAATTAAAAGGAATTTAAAATTGATACTTATCAATATCACACTCACTCACTTATATCTTATATGCTTCCTTAAGTTGATGAGAAAAGAATAAGTCTACAACTTTGTGAATTTTGGATATCTTGCATTGTATCAGTAAAGATATGTCTACCATATCTGTCATGCATATTAGGGGGAAAAAAAAGGTTGAACTGGTAACATGAAATGACTGCTCTAAAGGGCATTAGAATGTGACACCATTTTAAACTTGTATTCTAGTTCTGCATATTAAAGACAAATTGTCTTAAAGATATTTAATTCATTTTTTTACAGTCATTAATTGTAGAATTTGCTACTGAAATAATGGAAATTTATTGAAAACATGGTACTGGTAGAAAGTCAAATTAGAAGGTGAAAGAATTCTGAGAAAGAAAATATTTCAATGGGCTCTTTACAATTTTTATCCTGAGGTATAAAGAAAAAACGAAGTAGAATTCTTGTGAAAATAGATTAACCAATTTAGAAACAAGAATGTGTATTTCAGATGAAGAAATGGAACTACTATATTAGTCTGTAGGATTTTACATTAATTGTGCAATTAAATGTCATTACTTTAAACAATAAAACAAATGAGAAACATTATAAAGGAGACAGCACTGGACTCGGGAAGTGACATGTTTCTTATATCTGGCTTTATGTTGGGTCTGATGTCATTAAATCAGGGTGGGTCAAATTTTTATTTATTACCCATAAAATGAATGGATATGCCAAATAATTCTAATGTTCTTTTATAAAAATTTATTTATCTTTAATTGAAGGATAATTGCTTTACAGTATTGCATTGGTCTCTAGCAAACATTAACATGAATCAGCTATAGGTTTACCCATGTCCTCTCCAATTCGAAAGTAACTCGCACTTCCCTCTCCATCCCACCCCTCTAGATTCTTATCAATGGCAGGTTTGAGCTCCCTAAGTCATACAGAAAATTCTCATTGGCTATCTGTTTTACATATGGTAATATATGCTTCCATATGAAACGTTCAGTCAGTCACTCAGTCGTGTCTGACTCTTTGTGACCCCATGAATCACAGCACGCCAGGCCTCCCTGTCCATCATCATCTCCCAGAGTTCACTCAGACTCACGTCCATTGAGTCAGTGATGCCATACAGCCATCTCATCCTCGGTCGTCCCCTTCTCCTCCTGCTCCCAATCCCTCCCAGCATCAGAGTCTTTTCCAATGAGTCAACTCTTCGCATGAGGTGGCCAAAGTACTGGAATTCCAGCTTTAGCATCATTCCTTCCAAAGAAGTCCCAGGGCTGATCTCCTTCAGAATGGACTGGTTGGATCTCCTTGCAGTCCAAGGGACCCTCAAGAGTCTTCTCCAACACCACAGTTCAAAAGCATCAATTCTTCAGTGCTCAGCCTTCTTCACAGTCCAACTCTCACATCCATACATGACCACAGGAAAAACCATAGCCTTGACTAGACGGACCTTAGTCAGCAAAGTAATGTCTCATGAACTCCTTCTTGCAAATTCAGACTTACATTGAAAAGAGTAGGGAAAACCACTAGACCATTCAGGTATGACCTATTTCAAATCCCTTGTAATTATACAGTGGAAGTGACAAATAGATACAAGAGATTATATCTGATAGACAGAGTGCCTGAACAACTATGGACGGAGGTTCATGACATTGTAAAGTATGCAGTGATCAAAACCATTCCCAAGAAAAGCAATGCAAAAAGTAAAATGGTTGTCTTAGGAGGCCTTACAATAGCTGTGAAAAGAAAAGAAGCTAAAGGTGAAGGAAAAGGGAAAGATATACCCATTTGAATGCAGAGTTCCAAAGAATAGCAAGGAGAGATAAGAAAACCTTCCTCAGTGATTACTGCAGAGAAATAGAGGAAAACAATAGAATGGAAAAGACTAGGGATCTCTTCAAGAAAATTAGAGATACCAAGGGAACATTTCATGCAAAGATGGGCTTAATAAAGGACAGAAATATTATGGACCTAACAAAAGCAGACTATATTAAGAAGAGGTAGCAAGAATACACAGAAGAACTATGCAAAAAAGATCTTCATGACCCAGATAAGCACGATGGTATGATCACTCACCTAGAGCCAGACACCCTAGAATGTGAAGTCAAGTGGGCTTTAGGAAGCATCACTACGAACAAAGCTAGTGGAGGTAATGGAATTCCAGTTGAGCTATTTCAAATCCCAAAAGATGATGCTGTGAAAGTGCTGCACTCAATATGCCAGCAAATTTGGAAAACTCAGCAGTGGCCACAGGACTGGAAAAGGTCAGTTTTCATTCCAATCCCCAAGAAGGCAATGCAAAAGAATGCTCAAACTACCACACAATTCCACTCATCTCACACACTAGCAAAGTAATGTTCAAAATTCTCCAAGCCAGGCTTCAACAGTACATGAACTTCCAGATGCTCAATCTGGATTTAGAAAAGGCAGAGGAACCAGAGTTCAAGTTGCCAACATCTGTTGGATCATCAAAAAAGCAAGAGAGTTCCAGAAAAACACCTATTTTGCTTTATTGACTATGCCAAACCCTTTGACTATGTGGATCCCAACAAACTGTGGAAAATTCTGAAAGAGATGGGAATACCAGACTGCATGACCTGCTTCATGAGAAATCTGTATGCAGTCAAGAAATAACAGTTAAAACTGGACATGGAACAGCAGACTGGTTCCAAATCAGGAAGGAGTATGTCAACACTGTTTATTGTCACCCTGCTTATTTAACTTCTATGCAGAGTACATCATGAGAAATGCCAGGCTTGATGATGCACAAGCTGGAATCAAGATTGCAGGGAGAAACATCAATAACCTCAGATATGCAGATGACACCACCCTTATGGCAGAAAGCAAAGAGAACTAAAGAGCCTCTTGATGAAAATGAAAGAGAGTAAAAAAGTTGGCTTAAAACTCAACATTTGGAAAACTAAAGTCTTGGCATCCAATCCCATCACTTCATGACAAATAGATCAGGAAACAATGGAAACTGTGAGACTTTATCTTTGGGGGCTCCAAAATCACTGCAGATGGTGACTGCAGCCATGTAATGAAAAGGCACGCGCTCCTTAGAAGAAAAGCTATGACCAACCTACATAGCATATTAAAAAGCTGAAACATTAGTTTGCTGACAAAGGTCTATCTAGTCAAAGCTATGGTTTCTCCAGTAGTCATGTATGGATGTGAGATTTGGATCCTAGAGAAGGCTGAGAGTCGAAGAACGATGCCTTCGAACTATGGTGTTGAAGAAGACTCTTGAGAGTCCCTTGGACTGCAAGGAGATCAAACCATTCAATCCTGAAGGAAATCAGTCCTGAACATTCATTGGAAGCACAGATGCTGAAGTTGAAACTGCAACACTTTGGCCACCTGATGTGAAGAAGTGACTCATTGGAAAAGACCCTAATGCTGGGAAAGACTGAAGGCAGGAGGGGACTGGGACGACAGAGGGTGAGATTGTTGGATGGCATCACCAACTCAATGAACATGAGTTTGAGCAAGCTCCTGGAGTTGGTGATGGACAGGGAAGCCTGGTGTGCTGCAGTCCATGGGGTCATAAAGACAAAGACTGAGTGACTGAACTGAACTGAATATATGTTTTCATGTTACTCTCTCCATACCTCCCACCCTCTCCTCTGCCCTTTCCCAGCAGGGTCTTATTCTAGGTTTTATTATTCTAAGTTGATAAAAACCTTTTCTTTCCAATTAAAAAAAACATTTTAAGGAACTTTGTTTCAATTAGATATACTACTGGGGAAAAGTTGAAATAAATATTTTTTTTTTTTTAAGAAAATGAGGTATCACAAGCTATTCCACCATCTTGAGTATCATCATGCTTATATATCATTAGAAATTCCATTTTTATTACTTTTTTAAATTGGTAACTACTGCAGATTTGACAATCTTCCTTAATACTAGCTTGCATATTAAACAGTCAGTCTGGTCAACATTATGTCCATGAGGCAATGTGATGATTATTGGCTATTTTTTCTATCTTATAAATAAGTTGGCCTGGATAGGCAGAGATGTAGATGTTCATCCAAAGTCATTCATATTAGTTCACCACATAATTTTATATTTAGAAATACCACAGGTCTATGATTATGTCTCATAGTCACATCCACAAATAAGCTTTGGAATTGGTTTTAGTAATTTAATTTTTCTTAGTGTTAACATTCTGTTTTCTGAGATTCTCATGGGAGCTTCTTATTTCTGGTCTGATAAAAAATCCATTTCCACTTCTTGCAATCAATTTTAATTTTCATGGCTCTACTAAACATGAAACAAAGATGTTAAGTCTGTGTGTCTTCACTGAGTTTATATTTGCTAATTCAGAGTTTAGGAGAGCTCCATTAATGCAAACAATAATTATTTTTGGACTATAAACCAATTTACATTTTTTCCATGGCCCTTTCTTTGAGTTCTACCATTTAAATGATTCCCAGCTCTTTTATTTCCCTAATGATTTAGAGGTTAATAATATTGCTGAAATGGAATGCAACCAAGGGAAGTGTGAAAGAATGTTTCTAAGACTCTAAATACTTTTTTGACTTTTTAAAAATATGTGATTACTTAAAGGGATTCATTGAAAATGGAATTTTTAGATGATATTTTTGAGAGTATTCTTGTGATTACTTGAATAGGATGATGAGGAATAGAAAGAATAGCAACATTTAAAATGCTTTGGGTTTAATTTCTGCCAAGAAGGAATTGTTAGATATGGATTGCTGGAAAGTCTCAGTAGAAAAATGGGAACAAAGATAGTGATTACTGATTTGTGCATTAGCAAGGGGTCAAGATATGAAACACAAAAGAATAAGAGAGGGATGGAATTGCTCATTTGAATAAATATAATTATTCAAATAAAAATTGAAAACTAAAGATGAGCCATAAAAACCAGTAATTATATTATCTTTTCATGTTTTATAAATATCTTCATTTAAATGTTTACATTGGAATCTTACAACAGTCCTGTGAATCTAAGCTTGAGGTGTTATCTCATTTTTATAATTAAGAAATCTGAGTCCCAGAGAATTTAGGAGATTTGACCAAGTTCATATACTTTTAATGTGGTAGGTACAACAATAGAGGTGATGTTTTCTCCCCCTGTATCAGTGTTCCCTTGTGTGATCCAGCCACATGTGTTTTCAAACATTTGGAGACTCATGTTATAATGTTACTTTACCTATTCAGAACCTATATGAATGAGTGTGGCACTTCCCTGATGGTTCACACAGTAAAGAATCTACTTGCAATGCAGTAGATAGGGGTTTGATCCCTGGGTTCGGAAGATACCCTGGAGGAGGGCATGACAACCCACTCTAGCATTCTTGCCTGGAGAATCCCCATGGACAAAGGAGCCTGGTAGGCTACACTCCATGGGGTCACAAAGAATCAGACACAACTTAGCGACTGAACAACAGCAATTCAGAACCTATAGGAATGAGTGTATTTAGATAATTAATTATACCATATAGCCAAAAGAATAGTTTCTTTTACATTTTAATTTTCATGGTTAAATACTGTAAATAAATGAAAAGGTTATAATAAGATCTTTAAAATGTTTATGACATTAGTTATTGTGAAATATATGTATTAGCGTATGCATAAGTGTTTTGAAGTAAATGAATCACAAGTATAAAACATAATCTAGGTGATTTAAGAGCTGGTATAACACTGCCCATTAATTTTTGAAGGTCACAATTCTATAACATATAAATCAGTATGAAACAGACTTATGGGTATTTGTTTATATTATCTTTCTGCATTTATGACAGTTGTCCATTTTCCCTTTGAAAGTAACAGTCTAATGTCTCTTCTGCTTGCTATTCCTCATAAGAGAAATGGTAATTGCCTAGATGCTACTCCTGGTCAATTAATTCATGCTGTGTACATTTTGAGTCAATCTCTAGACAGAATGTGAAAAGGAAAGATAAAAGCTTGTTTGTACCTCATGGGTTGATACGGACCAGCCCCACCTAATGGACAGGTGCTACATTGTTGGTCTTTGTTTCCAGAGTAATGGTACTCCTGGGGTGAACTTATTCTGCAGAAATATTACTCTTCTTTCTTTTCTCTCTTTCTCTCTCTTTCTATTCCTTTCTCACACTGAGGAGGAGTTCCAGGAAGTTAGTTTCATAGGATTGATGGGCAGACCTTGTGTGCAGTTGTGGTGTGAGATAATGAGGAGATATTCAAGATTGTCCTTGAGAGATATCTGACCTTAAACATAGTTCTTTTGACCAATTTGTATTGTCAAGAGATAAATCAGGAGTCAGAGTGAATCTTGGAGCAATTGAAAAACCGGGGGTAATGAAAATGAGGCAAGAGGAGAAGCAGGAGAGGGAAAATTCCAGAGAGGCTGACATGGCTATGCTTGTGAATGGTTATCTTGTACTTTTGAGTTGGGATAGCCAGGTTTTTAAAAATGGGTTAGGATGGGTCAGACTGAAGGACATGCTAAACTTGGTGGGCTGGACTTGAGAGAGCTGATATTTTTAAATAATAGTTTAAATATGTTTATATATCATGATGCCCCTTTCTATTCATGTCAGAAATTCAGTTACTAGCTGAGTTCTTTATTCTAATGGCTATGCGCTTATGAAATACTCTATTTGTTTTTGGTATGTCGAGGATTTTACTTATTTGGCTATTTTAAAATTTGTTTTTATTTATTTATCTTAATTTAGTTGGGTGCTACATAGATATTACCAAAATCTTTGTTTCAGAGGTGACAATGTGCTCCCACCTTTTTTGCAAAATAGATAATGGTCTTTGTTAATTATTGGAAGACATCCATGTTTACACTTATTTAAACGATTCAATTCATCCAATTCAACATAACTTGAATCATCTTTGT
Organism: Ovis canadensis; assembly: GCF_042477335.2. NCBI lineage: Eukaryota > Metazoa > Chordata > Mammalia > Artiodactyla > Bovidae > Ovis > Ovis canadensis. The sequence goes on along the minus strand of NC_091247.1, from coordinate 129,839,303 downwards.
AACCGAAACAGTAAAATTTAGCACGGAAACACAAATTTAAGTTTGCACAATGAGTGTCCTGGGCAGCCTTCATAGACACACTCTAATTTCCACACATAAATGCTTCAGTTGTGTTTATAAGACAAAAATACGATATGGCAGCCCACTTAATAGCAGATTTTAACATCTGTGCTCTTGTTGTGAGTTATAAATATGCCTAGTAAAAGGGATGTTTTCTCCCTCATTTCCATTATTTACAAGTAATGAGACTAACTTCCTAAGAGAAGGATAACAAGTGTAAACTCGAAACATTTTTGATTGCTGATATTCTAGAAGGCTGTTGGTTGCTATGAATGCTCATGATTCCTGGGTTCTTGTCCCCAGGCTCTAACTTCAATTATCTGGCTGGTGATGTGAGCAACTATATCAATTTCTCATTTTCTGTGTCATGGCAAGAGGCAAGATTTGTCCAAGGTGTCTGCAATGGTCCACACATCCTGGAAGCTTATATATCTGTGAAATTCCATGTTGGCACAGTGTTTCTCTGTGCTATTTATCCATTCAAATGGAAAAATACTGATTTTCTTTAAAATATTTATGGCAATAACTTCAGAAATTAGAATTCATATGATTTTAAAGGTGATAGATATGTTTAATATTACAGACAAACAAGAATTGAATAATCAAGTAGTTGATTTTTAAGACTTTTAGATTTTTTTTTTAATCTCTCATTTTCTAGCTTTGAATTTTTCTTAGTGCAGAGATGGAAAAAGCATATTCCTGAATTTCAGTGCTTAAGAATGTTACTAGTTCCTTTTCTGCTCTTCAGCCAATGCTAAAATTGGATTTCTTATTATTCACAAAAATATTTTTTAAAGGTCTGATATTCCATAAAAACCCTCAAGGCATTCTTAGATGATGTACTCCTTTATTGCAGATTTCTAATGAGGATATATCAGAATTTCATCATCTATCAAAAAGAACCCTTAATTAAAACAAGTATCTGTTTCAACAAACCTACTAAATGTTTTTGTCTTTGAGGTTTAGCCAGAATTACTATTTTTGGTAAGAATTCAAATGACAGTTTTTAAATACTGGTACAAGACACATTCACTAACTTCATTTAAAATATATGGTAATAAGAAAACAGATTGTCAACTAGTCAAATCTCAGAAGGAAATAATTCTTTTTATTATAGATTTTATATCACTAATTTATGGCTGTTAATTGTCCTTCTGCAGATTAAGAGCAGGTAAACACTATGAAGTATAATGGTTGATGATTTGGATTTGAATTTCAGTGCTTCAAAAAGGCTATGCCAAAGGGTTTTGCATCGCTAATAGTAGCATAATAGATTCGGTACATAGGCTCACCACACAGTACGAAGTAGTAGATGCTAATAGTTTCACATCATATTTAATACTGATTAATGTTAACATTGCTGATTGTGTTCTGAGCACAATAAACTCTTGTTCTTGAGTTCCTCTTAATTACATTTGGAAGTTATGATATAATTTAAGTGGTAGGTAGTCTATTTGCCTATGAGAACCTTAGAAGAACTAAAAATCAAACAGTATAGATAGGTTAGAAATGAAATAGTATAGTATATATTTTATTTCCTGTTAGGCAGTAATTAATTAGAACACTTAGTTGACATGATAAAACAGTTTGAAGAAAAATTCAGTGACATGATTGCATAAGGAATCGGAAGAAATAAACATTTTATTAAGTGTTATCTGCAGTTAACCTACAAACCGCACAGATAGGGCATTTTGGCATGCTAGCTCCAAAAAGATATTTCATTTTCTGTTTTAAAAGTTTTTCCTATACTGTAAACTCTAGGAGGGAAGTTTCTATGTGTGCCTTCTCCATGGTTTATCTTCAGTAAGTGTACAAAAGTCACTCAAACATGTTTGCATTTATGCCTGTCATTTAATTCTGTAAAACTGTAAACTAAGATATAAGTTATATTTTTTAACATTATCATGTCAATTACTGTCATTAGCATCATGAGATTAAAAAAAATTCTACAGTGCTGAGACATAGAGGTTATTCTTTCTTCACCTTAGGATTTTTCTGTTTTAGTGGCAGATACAATCAAGTAGACTATATATAAACTCGTTACATGAAAATTAGATGAAAGCTCATGGAGTAAACCCAGTATATTTTGTGCATAATGTAGAAAGAAAATCTTTTTAAAGAAAACACAAGCTTCCTGGAAAATATTTATACAGGAGTTATAAAAAAAAATGTAAGCTCTGTTAAATAGTAAAAAGAATATTCAACATGTACTTGAGAGAAATATCGGAAAAAATGGAATAACAGTTGATTTTTGTGTAAACTGGAGAAAAGGAGTCACTCAGTTACATGGACTATATACAGAAAATTGAGGTTGATTCTTGTCTCTGTATTTTAAAACAAAAAGCCCTGTATTCCACAAGACATTAGAAAGTTGGCCTTTCTCTCTCATGGCTATTCATTTTAATGCTCTGGTTTCACTTAATAGCAATCATGACAGAGAATAATTTCAGTCTATTTCAGTCTAGGCATTGTAATCTTAAAACCAACTGCACTATTAGGGAAATGATGTGGGCTTGGTGGGAATATAAGCATGAAAATTCTAGCTACCATGGTATGATGACACTAGTTATTATGGATTTTGGAATTATACATGCATCCATTTGGGTACATTAAAATGATATATTTGATTGTAATTCTCAATACAGAACTCATACATCAGCCCTTGCCCATCACAGGACATTGTTGAAGCGAATTAGACCCTTCGAGTTACTATGCAAATGGCTGTCATGGCAGTACTTCAGAGATAATAATGCCTGGTTATATTTCAGTAATGCAGTAGACCATTTCAGTGATTTTTCTTCCACATAACTAGATATGCTGCAAAGACTCAAATGCTAACATTGAAATAAATGAGTTGAAGTAAGATACAGCAAAGAACAATAAGCATGCTTCAAAGGTGGCTGTGGCAAAGTGAAGCTAAATATTAATATCAATGAATTGATGTAATAGAAATTGCAGTGTTTTGTGGTTTCTTTCTGCTCCATTGCAAACATTAAGGGAAAAAGTATTCCTAGAAAAGTAAAATATTCTGAAAACATTCTGAAAATTATGTGATTTAATCTATGGCTGAAAGATTGCAACTTTAGTAAAGAATAAAATACTCTTCATAGAAAGAGAGATGTTATCTTATGTTATCTCTATAACATCTATAGATATTACAGAGATGTGTCTAATATATCTTTAAAAGAAGGAATAATTTAAGCATTTCATGTCTATCTTCCCATTGACTTGGTTTTTATGGCAACCAACTTCTGACATCTCATTTAGCTATTTGTGAAATTGCTAAATAGTGACCTTGGAACAGAAATTCCAACATTCTTTAAGTGTTTAACTGTAGTTGTAACCCCCAGCTCAACATGCCTAACCTCTTCATCACTGAAGTGCATATGAGTATCACTAGCAAAAGTCTAAGAAAATGTACAGACCATTACTGCTATTCTTTTTTCTTGGCTTCCCAGGACACTTCAAATTTTGCATGAATTTTCAGAGTTCCAGTGCAAATACAATAGAATATTAACAGAAGGAGAGCTGATGATTAAATCATTTGGTTGATGATTAAATGTCCTCATGAGTTTAAGTAATTCAGTGTCATCTTTTTTTTTTTTTTTTCAGTGTCATCTTTTTTATGACTTTCCTCAAGTTGAATAACCTAAGTGGTTAAAATAGGTCAGACTTCTCAGTGAGTTGGTGTGACAGTGTCTCTGCCTGTGTCTGTAGGTCCAAAACAGAGGAGAAGTAATGAAACTGTCTACCTACCACTTCGCTTTGGAGGCTGTACATTCTTTTCCTCGGGCTGGCATAGCAGATGGCTACAAATGAAGTGGCTTAAAATAACAAGCCTATTCTCATACGATTTTGGAGGCTAGAAGTCTGAAATCAAGATGTTAGCAAGACTGTTTTATTCTAGAAGCTCTGAGGAAGAATCTGTCTCATGTCTAGTTTCTGGTGGTTGCTGGCAATCGTGGCATTCCTTGGCTTGCGAGTGCAGTACTCCAATCATCACTAATCTCTGTTTTCAAATGCTGTCTCACTGTGTCTTCAACTGACTTTCTTATAAGGGCACCAGTCATTGAATTCATGGCCCATTCTAATCCTGCATGACCTCATCTTAACTAATTACATCTTCAAAGACCAATTTTCTTAATGAGTCTCATTCTGAGGTTCCTGGTGGACCTTAATTTGGGGGTATGTTAGTCAACCAAGTCCAGAGAAAAACAGCTTTAAAACAAATCTGTTTTACTATGATGGAGTTTTGAGGTTAACATTATACGTGTTCACCAATATCACCAGTTCTTCTCACTTTTTTGCATTTAAGAAAAACATCATTTGCACCAGGTGGGACTGTGTAACTAGTCTCTCCCATAATCTGTGACTGAGGATGATAAGAATTACTATGGGCCTTAACTCCTTAAGAGCTAGTGTGATAGTTTCCATGTTCACATTTATTCTGGTGAAGCCTGAAAAGAGAAGGAAATGCAACATCAAGGATGCCTGGATAGTGGACCTTATCTGAGTGAGAAATAAACTTTGTTGTATTATACCATTTTGATTTAGGTGGCATCTGTCACCAAAGCAAAATATAGGTAGTTCTGATTAATATATTTCTTCAACTTCAAAAGCATCTTTAAATATGTGTCAGTTCAGTTCAGTTCAGTTGCTCAGTCATGTCTGACTCTTTGCAAACCCATGGACTGCAGCACACCAGGCCTCCCTGTCTATCACCAACTCCTGGAGTTTACCCAAACTCGTGTTTATTGAGTCAGTGATGCCATCCAAACATCTCATCCTCTGTTGTCCCCTTCTTCTCCTGCCCTTAATCTTTCCCAGCATCAGGGTCTTTTCAAATGAGTCAGCTCTTCGTATCAGGTGGCTAAAGTATTGGAGTGTTCCAGGAGAACACTCAGGACTGATCTCCTTTAGCATGGACTGGTTAAATTCTCCATTTGCAGTACAAGTGACTTTCAAAAGTCTTTTCCAACACCACATTTCAAAAGCATCAATTCTTCAGCGCTGAGCTTTCTTCACAGTCCAACTCTCACATCCATACACAACCACTGGAAAAACCATAGCCTTGACTAGATGGACCTTTGTTGGCAAAGTAATGTCTCTGCTTTTTAATATGCTATCTAGGTTGGTCATAAATTTCTTTCCAAGGAGTAAGAATCTTTTAATTTCTTGGCTGCAGTCACCATCTGCAGTGATTTTAGAACCCCCCAAAATAAAGTCTGACACTGTTTCCCAATCTATTTGCCATGAAGTGATGGGACCAGATGCCATGAAGTGATGGGACCAGATGCCATGATCTTTGTTTTCTGAATGTTGAGCTTTAGGCCAACTTTTTCACTCTCCTCTTTCACTTTCATCAAGAGGCTCTTTAGTTCCTCTTCGCTTTCTGCCATAAGGGTGGTGTCATCTGCATATCTGAGGTTATTGATATTTCTCCCGGCAATCTTGATTCAGGCTTGTGTTTCTTCCAGTCCAGCGTTTCTCATAATGTACTCTGCATATAAGTTAAATAAGCAGAGTGACAATATACAGCCTTGATGTACTCCTTTTCCTATTTGGAACCAGTCTGTTGTTCCATGTCCAGTTCTAACTGTTGCTTGCTCACCTGCATACAGATTTCTCAAGAGGCAGGTCAGGTGGTTTGGTATTCCCATCTCTTTCAGAATTTTCCGCAGTTTGTTGTGATCCATATAGTCAAAGGCTTTGGCATAGTCAATAAAGCAGAAATAGATGTTTTTCTGGAACTCTCTTGCTTTTTCCATGATCCAGCAGATGTTGGCAATTTGATCTCTGGTTCTTCTGCCTTTTCTAAAACCAGCTTGAACATTTGGAAGTTCATGGTTCACGTATTACTGAAGCCTGGCTTGGAGAATTTTGAGCATTACTTTACTAACATGTGAAATAAGTGCAATTGTGTAGTAGTTTGAACATTCTTTAGCACTGCCTTTCTTTGGGACTGGAAAGAAAACTGACCTTTTCCAGTCCTGTGGCCATGGCTGAGTTTTCCAAATTTGCTGGCATATTGAGTGCAGCACTTTCACAGCTTCATCTTTTAGGATTTGAAATAGCTCAACTGAAATTAAGGGTCCCTTGGACTTCAAGGAGATCCAACCAGTCCATTCTGAAGGAGATCAACCCTGGGATTTCTTTGGAAGGAATGATGCTAAAGCTGAAGCTCCAGTACTTTGGACACCTCATGCAAAGACTTGACTCATTGGAAAAGACTCTGATGCTGGAAGGGATTGGGGGCAGGAGGAGAAGGGGACGACCAAGGATGAGATGGCTGGATGGCATCACTGACTCGATGGACGTGAGTCTGAGTGAACTCTGGGAGATGGTGATGGACAGGGAGGGCTGGCGTGCTGCGATTCATGGGGTCGCAAAGAGTCGGACATGACTGAGTGACTGAACTGAACTGAACTGAACTGAACTGAAATTCAATCACCTCCACTAGCTTTGTTGTTAGTGATGCTTCCTAAGGCCCACTTGACTTCGCATTCCAGGATGTCTGGTTCTAGGTGAGTGGTCACACCATCATGCTTACCTGGGTCATGAAGATCTTTTTTGCACAGTTCTCCTGTGTATTCTTGCCACCTCCTCTTAATATCTTCTGCTTCTGTTAGGTCCATACCATTTCTGTCCTTTATTGAGCCCATCTTCACATACAATGTTCAAATTTTCTTGACGAGATCTCTAATATTTCCCATTGTATTGTTTTCCTCTATTACTTTGCATTGGTCATTGAGGAAGGCTCTCTTATCTCTCCTTGCTATTCTTTGGAACTCTGCGTTCAGATGCTTATATCTTTCCTTTTCTCCTTCGTTTTTCACTTCTCTCCTTTTCACAGCTATTTCTAAGGCCTCCTCAGACAACTATTTTGCTTTTTTGCATTTCTTTTTCTTGGAGATGATCTTGATTTCGGTCTCCTGTACAGTGTCAAGAACCTCCGTCCATAGTTCATCAGGCACTCTATCAGATATAGTCCCTTAAATCTATTTCCCATTTCCATTGTATAATCATAAGGAATTTGATTTAGGTCATACCTGAATGGTCTAGTGGTTTTCCCTACTTTCTTCAATTAGATCACAAATTAATCAGTAGTCTGAACTTGAAAAAATATTTAGATACAGTTCTAACCCAAAGATTTTATTTGACATTTACATTTACTCTTTCCTTGAAAATTAAATTTCATTCATAGTTATTTGCTGAGTACATTTATATTGAGGACTACCTATATGTACATATTTAGAGAAAATTGGATTTGTATTAACATTTGGTACTCTGCAATATGGGCAAATAAAGCCAAAGATTGGTGCTAACTCATAAAAAATCTATTTGTGCTGAGTTATGACATATATTTTTGTCATTTAACTATTATAAAATTCCCAGTGGTACCACATTGGCAGGAAATAAAATTTTAAAATATGTTGTTTCTGTATAGAAAAAATTTTTGAGCTGTGCTTTAAACCCTAGAACTTAGCTCCAAAGGAACGTTTGTTATTGAAAATAAAAATGGTAATCTATAGACAGCCTCACATTGGCTGCAAAGAATGCTGTGACGTTTCAGACGTATGTTCAACTTCCAACTCCATAATGAGTTTATTTTGAGTCTATTTATATACAGTTTATTTGAAGGGCAAAAACAGGAAGTTATACACAAATGGCAGGGGTCCAAAACTGGTGTCAGTAAAGCAATGCTTTTATGTGTAATACAACCTCCTGCTGGGATGTCTGGAGTTCATTCTAGAACGTTATATAAAAACTCATCACTAAAAGACAATGTGAAAACTTCTTTAAAATGGAAAGAATTGCATGTATTTCTCAATAAGATTGGCCTATAAAGTGTTTCAAAGGTGAAAGAGCAGTGTTCATTGACCTGAATATGCTTATTTATCAAACTGCTAAATTTGACATAGCATAGTAGATAGTCTGGACCCTCTCAGAAGCTGGCTGATTAAATAGCTGTATTAATGTGTCATGAGACAGACTGTCAAGGGTGACCTTCTATTCTCAAAAGTATTTTTTATCTCAAAGGTCTCTCAAGAAACACCTGTGTGCTTATTGGCATAGGTGACCTGGAAAGGATCAAGGTCTTCTAGAGGCCTTGAAACCAATCTGGTCTCTTGACATCTCTCAAAATGAAGATGGCCTTGAGTTCAGTGAGATATTGCATTGCCCTTAACACAATCCCATAATCCTGCCTACTGTGGATTTGAAGAGCTCATTTGAGCTTGCTTCATGTCCTATTCACAGTCCTGAAATATAGCCTAAATTCTGTTCATTTTCTCATGATTGACATTTTTCTAGAGTTGGATGGAAATGATGGATCACATCATCACACAAATGTCCTTATAGTCATGAAAATTATACTCAAATGGGGAAAGCAGGCATTGCATAAACAACCCAATAATAAAAATTATAATTATGATTTAAGAAATGCTTTTATGAAAGATAGATGGAATACACGATGAAGTTTTTTTGTATCTTCTCACCTCTCCTAAAGGAACTCAAGCTGATAATACTTTAACAACTGGAAAAACCCCAGTTTGCATTGCAAATAGAAGACCTTTACTTCCCTATATTTAGCCTATTTTTTCCTGTCAACATGCACAATTTAGGATGTGTGATTTGTTATTGTTAAAACCTGTAGTTGTTGTTCAGTCACTCAGTCACTTCTGACTCCTTGTGATCCCCTGAACTGCACACACCAGGCTTCCCTGTCCTTCACTATTTCCTGGAGTTTGCTCAAACTCATGTCTATTTAATCAGTGATGCCATCCAACCATCTCATCCTCTTTTGTCCACTTCTCCTCCAGCCTTCAATCTTCCCCATTATCAAGGTATTTTGCAGTGATTCAGCTTGCGTCAACTTCATCATCAGTGCTTCTAATGACTATTCAGGACTGATTTCTTTTAGGATGGACTGGTTTCATCTCCTTGCTGTCCAAGGGACTCTCACGAGTCTTCTCCAACACCACAGCTCGAAGGCACCAGTTCCTCAGCTCTCAGCCTTCTTTATGGTCCAACTCTCATATCTGTACATGACTGCTAGAAAAACTATAGCTTTGACTATATGGACTTTTGTCAGCAAAGTAATGTCTCTGCTTTTTAATACACTGTCTAGTTTTGTCATAGCTTTTCATCCAAGGAGCAAGCATCTTTTAATTTCATGGCTGTAGTCATTGTCTGCAGTTATTTTGGAGTCTCCCAAAATAAAGTTTCTGTTTCCATTGTTTCCCCATCTGTTTGCCATGAAGTAATGGGACTGGATGCCATGATCTTACTTTTTTGAATGTTGAGTTTAAGCCAGCTTTTTCACTCTCTTCTTTCACTTTCATCAAGAGGCTCTTTAGTCCCTCTTTCAGTTCAGTTCAGTTCAGTTGCTCAGTCGTGTCCGACTCATTGCGACCCCATGAATCACAGCACACCAGGCCTCCCTGTCTATCACCATCTCCTGGAATTCACTCAGACTCACGTCCATCGAGTCCATGATGCCATCCAGCCATCTCATCCTCGGTCGTCCCCTTCTCCTCCTGCCCCCAATCCCTCCCAGCATCAGAGTCTTTTCCAATGAGTCAACTCTTTGCATGAGGTGGCCAAAGTACTGGGGCTTCAGCTTTAGCATCATTCCTTCCAAAGGAATCCCAGGGCTGATCTCCTTCAGAATGGACTGGTTGGATCTCCTTGCAGTCCAAGGGACTCTCAAGAGTCTTCTCCAACACCACAGTTCAAAAGCATCAATTCTTCAGTGCTCAGCCTTCTTCACAGTCCAACTCTCACATCCATACATGACTACAGGAAAAACCATAGCCTTGACTAGACGGACCTTAGTCGGCAAAGCAATGTCTCTGCTTTTGAATATGCCATCTAGGTTGGTCATAACTTTTCTTCCAAGGAGTAAGCATCTTTTAATTTCTTAGCTGCAGTCCCTCTTTACCTTCTGCCATAATGGTGATGTCATCTGCTTATCTGTGGTTATTGATATTTCTCCCTATAGTCTTGATTCCAGCTTGTACTTCATCCAACCTGGCATTTTGCCTGATATACTCTACATATAAGTTAAATAAGCAGTCTGACAATATGCAGCCTTGGCGCACTCCTTTCCCAATTTGGAACCAGCTCATTGTTCCATGTCCAGTTCTAACTGTTGCTTCTTGATCTGCATGTAGGTTTCTCAGAAGGCAGGAAAGATGGTCGGGTATTCCCATTTCTAAGAATTTTCCACAGTGTGTTGTGATCCACACAGTCAAAAGCTTTAGTGCAATGAAGCAGAAATAGATGTTTTTCTGGAATTCTCTTGCTTTTTCTATGATACAACAGATGTTAGCAATTTGATTTCTGGTTCCTGTGCCTTTTCTAAATCCACCTTGTACATCTGGAAGTTCTTGGTTCATGTACTGTTGAAGCATAGCTTGAAGGATTTTCAGCATTGCTTGCTAGCATGTAAAATGAATGCAATTGTGTGGTAGCTTGAACATTCTTTAGCATTTTCCTTCTTTGGGGTTGGAATGAAAACTTACCTTTTCCAGTCCTTTGGCTACTGCTGTGTTTTCCAAATTTGCTGACATAATGTGCAGCGCTTTAACAACGTCATCTTTTAGGATTTGAAATAGCTCAGCTGGAATTCTATCACCTCCACTAGCTTTGTTTGTACTGATGCTTCTTAAGGCCCCTTGACTTCACACTGTAGGATGTCTGGCTCTAGGTAAGTGATCACACCATCATGTTTATCTGGGTCACGAAGATCTTTTTTGTGCAGTATCTGTGTATTCTTGCCACCTCTTCTTAATATCTTCTGCCTCTGTTAGGTCCATACTCTTTCTGTCCTTTACTGTGCCCATATTTGCATGAAATTTCCATTGATATCTCTAATTTTCTTTAAGAGATCTTTAGTTTTTCACATTCTGTTGTTTCCCTCTATTTCTTTACATTATTGACTTAAAAAGGCTTCCTTTTATCTCCTTGCTATTTTCTCAGAACTCTACATTCAAATGGGTATATTGTTCCTCTTCTCCTTTGCGTTTTGCTTCTCTTCTTTTCTAAGCTATTTGTAAGGCCTCTGCAGACAACCACTTTGAATTTCTTTTTCTTGGGGATGGTTTTTATCACTGCCTCCTGTACAGTGTTATGAACCTCCATCCATAGTTTTTCAGGGACATTGTCTATCAGATCTAATCCCTTGAATCTATCTGTCACTTCTGTAAAAGCAAAATATCTATTTTTCAGAAGAAATGGAATTCAGAAACATCATCATATAGTCCTCTCCCATCTCCAATTACATTAATTCTGAAGTACTGAAGACACTTTAATAGGGAAACAATGGATGTGGAATACATCTCCAGTTATATTTATTTTAAAGTACTTAGATGGGGGAAATAATGAAAACCGTGAGGGACTTTATATTTTTTGGGCTCTGAAATCGCTGCACATGGTGACTGAGCCATGAAATTAAAAGATGCTTGCTTCTTGGAAGAAAAGCTATGACAAACCTAGACAGCATATTAAAAAGCAGAGACATTACTTTGCCAGCAAAGGTCCATCTAGTCAAAGCTATGTTTTTTCCAGTAGTCATGTATGGGTGTGAGAGTTGGACTCTAAAGAAAGCTGAGCACCGAGGAATTGATGCTCTTGTACTGTGGTGTTGGAGAAGACTCTTGAGAGTCCGTTGGACTGCAAGGAGATCCAACCAGTCCATCCTAAAGGAAATCAGTCCTGAATATTCATTGGAAGGACTGATGGTAAAGCTGAAACACCAATACTTTGGCCACCTGATGTGAATAACTGACTCATTGGAAAAGACTCTGCTGCTGGGAAAGATTGAAGGTGGGAGGAGAAGGGGACAACAGAGGATGAGATGGCTGGATGGCATCACCGACTTGATGGACATGAGTGGGTAAACTCTGGGAGTTGGTGATGGGCAGGGAAGCCTGGTATGCTGCAGTCCATGGGGTCACAGAGTCAGACATGACTGAGTGACTGAACTGACTGACTGAACACATGGAGTATATGTCATTTATCTTTACATTTTTCACACAAGGGAGCTAGATGCTTACCAAAAGGAGCTACTGATAGCCATTAGTTGAATCAGGAGGTGCATTAAATACTCCATTCTACATGAAATGATGACTTCCGGAAAAGTAACAAGTACACAGAGGAAGGGATATTACTTCATTCCTTGACAATAACTCAGAAAACAATGGCGTCTACATAAATACTTCAAAATACTTAAGAACACTTAAAATGCACTTATTAATAACTCATGTCCTGCTAACTTGAGGAATTTCAAGTGCTCCAGTGGCATTTGAATTTATATTGACTATTACTGAAAAAAGACTTTAATGAATTACTATTAGTGAGGTTATAAATTGGAAAATGACTGAACAGATGAAACCTATCTTGTCCTCCTATCATAGAGAACTTGGACTTTTACCAGTTTTTAATATACTTTTCATTTCTCTAAGTGAAAAATAACCAGCTTAATAGAAATCTCCTTAAACTGAGGCCGCCTAGTGATTTTTCATTGTTTTCTTTGGATTCGTGATTCCTATTGCTTCAGCTTGAACACTGTCCAGTTTGCATCTTGTTTGAGATACTCATATCTTGAATCTTCTTATCCACAGGCAACTCATAGGTACCATTTCATGTTCCAGACAATTACCCAAGATCCTCTCATGTTCTGCAGAAGTCTGATCCCATCTCTGTTTGCCCTTCTTACATAAAGTACTGCTATCCCAACAGTCATCCCCACCTGAAGTCAGTCTGAACCCCCTGATATATGGATCTTGATTTTTGTTTTCTCAATTTCATCCATATATACTCAGAATCTCCAGTTGCTTTGTGATGGAAATGTCAGCAGTAACCTCAGCCACAGGAAAAATGATCATGGTCTCTAACTGATACACTAGCCCACTTAACACCAGTTCCCGTGAGAACAAAAGGATTAGACTATCAGTCCTAAATCCTCATCTCATCACCATGGCTTCCTAAAACTGATTTACCTTGATGCCTGCTGGCCTTTGGCTGCTTTTGTCTCTGCCAATCTGGACATTTCCCAGCTGGCTTTAGTGAGCAATCTGTCCTCTCTTCTGCTGCCTTTGGCTCTGACTTCGTTGTATCTGGTCCTAGGTCTGTTTGCTTTGACCTTAGTTATCTATGAGATAGTTGACTCTTAACTGTGATCTGATTATCTTATTTTTTTCCTATTATTCCTCTCTTGACTTTCCACATTTGAAGACCTGTCTATCTATGTTTTCCACTGATATTTATATTTGGCACAACAAGATAGTTAGCTTTGTTAAATAAAGGTGGGTCCTGGATCTTTGATCCTAAAAATTATCGTTGGACATATGAAATTCTTATTATATTTTCCAGGAAACCAAGTATTTCTTTAAACTATATGGTTTGAGGGCATAAAAATTATTCCTGGTTTACAGTCAAACTCCATTAGTGATGATGATTAATCATAATAAGAGGCCAAATTAAAACTATAACATTGTTTAGAGTTTAAAATGGGGAAACAACTCTCTGGATTACCAAGGGGGATTTATTTTCCTAAATGTTCTGCTGGTAGTTTAAACTAAACATGTGCAATGGGGCAGTGTTTTGAAGATTATTGATGTGCTTTTTTATTTTGCCTTTCAGAGTTACAAGACCATTGTTTTGGTTTGCCTGAGGCAACAGTATGCCAGTGGGACGTTAAGATTTGTTGCAGAGGGAATACTAAGGAATATTCCCAAAAAATAAAAATGAGAAAGTAATAAAGAAGTATTTGTAAGAAAGAAAGGCTTCTTAGAATTGAGGTTAATGCTGGCATTTTCCTGCCATAATTATAAATCAAACTATCAGTTATGCTAGAGAGAGGAGTTCTATTATTTTTATATTTCCTATATTTTCAAATAAACAACACATTCTGAAGGAATCATTTTAGAGCTCTCCTGTAATATATAGAGCATGACATTCCCCTCCATGGAGTCTTGGCCCAGTGGATTTTGGAAGGAAGAAAGAGAGGGGAAATTAAAGCACCCAAAAGTGGTTCCACATTTTCTCTTCTTAGCAAAGCTTTGCCCAAAGAGAATTGGAAAAGAGACAACACTAGATGGAAGCTCCTGTTTCCTATTGAGACTTCAGGGAGAGGATACTTGCATGGTATTGGGTAAATGGTTGGTAAAAAAAAATCCCTTCAAAGTGAGCTGCTGAGTGTAGCCTCTAAGGGTAAAAAATATTCTGAGGATATTCTTTTCTAAGGCACCGATTCTCATGTGGATCTTGTCAGAAATGGGTCACCATTGTTGGGATGAAGTGAGCTCTGTCAAGGGGACCACTCTTACCAGCACCAAATAAAACTTGCAGCTAAGCATCAGGGTTTTATAGCCAGATCTGAGGTGAAGGTAGTTAGGTTAGTGGTTATACCACAACAAAGAGTTTATGTGCCACAGCAGTGGTATATAACAAACAGTTATACCACAGCAGTGTTTGTGTCAAAAGCATGGTCTCTGAGGTATGTTAGCCATAGACTTTAGCTTCAGAAGAGACAGATCAGCCAGAATCCAGGAGAGCAACGGGTATTGTTGAACCACTGAAGAAGTAAGAGTGAGACAACGTGAACGTCAGAGGATTTTATGTTTCCTCTCCCATACCATAAGAATAATAAGCCATATTCCTCCTCAAGCAAGTGATCAATCATCTGAGCATACTTTATCCAAAAGACACTATATTTAAAATGATTTTAAACTAGATTGTACCTTATCTATTTCTCTCCCTTACTAATAAGAAATGCACAAAGGCCAGATTATAGAAATAAATACAGAAGTCTTTTTTTCCATATAGACTTAACTTCTAGTATGAGTATTTGGCAACATGACTACACATATCTAAAACAGAGTTCATGATTTTCTTCCTGTCTGCCTCATCCTTGCCAATAGCATTGATGTCCTCTGTCATTCAAACCTCAAAATCCAGAATCATCTTTAATTCTATTTCTTCTTTTCCTGAAATGTCTAGCTGTGAACTATTGCAGATTTTATATTTCTGATATTCCTTTAGTTTCTCCCTCTTTCTCTACTTTAGTAGTTTCCTAGTTTCTCTGCATAATTTCTGGATTGACCTTCTTAAATACAGACTGACTCTATTATCCACTTCCTAAAAACATTCAGTAGTTTATCATTATCTACTAAATTACATGAAAATGTCTCGGTCTTACATAAGGACTCTTGCCAAAAGTCACTAAAGCTTTACTGTTTTCTATCCCTCTGTTTCTTGTAGCTCAGTTGGTAAAGAATCTGCCTTCAATTCAGGAGACCCAGGTTTGATTGCTGGGTCAGGAAGATCCCCTGGAGAAGGGCATGGCAACCCACTCCAGTATTCTTGCCTGGAGAATCCCAGGGACAGAGGAGCCTGGCAGACTACAGTCCATGGGGTCTCAAGAGACAGACACGACTTAGCAACTAAACCACCATTGTTCCTTTATGTCTACAAATGTTTAGTGGAATGCCAAAGTGGAATACTTTTTCAGTAGGAGCACTGTTGGCTTTTAAGTCCTGGTGCTACGTGATCCTCTGTGATGCATAATGTAGAAGTTTGGAAATATTTGTGAACTTAAAAATACAGTGAAATAATCATATAAGGTTAACCTCTGATGATAAGTGAAAATAATGACCCAAGAGAAACTAGCAATTATGCTTTGGACATAAGGGAGAGAGGTTAATGGGAAAAGAATGAAAAAGTGTCAACAGAATCAAAGAATAATGAAAGTAAGTTCTGAACATTCCTGTTGTTACTCTGGAAAAGGCCCTGACTGCAGTACTAGGGATTTGAGAATGCACGTAGCGATTTGAGAATGCACATATCAATTTGAAGGCAACTGATATTTGCCACAAGCCTATAATGTCTGGCATGGGGATGGACCTTCAGCATATACTGGCACCAGACAGGTAGACTTAACAGGAGAGCACAGTTCAGACATGAGGAATCTTGCCTTAGTGGATACTTTCCTCATCTTTAGAGATGTCGAATGAATGACTTATTCAAAAAGTAAGTCATCTGTTGTCATAGATATGGAGAAAAGGACGTTTTCTTTCTCTGTCAGCCACTGATCACATGTTCAATGTTATGTTTTTGTGGGTGAAGCTTATCAATATATTTCTGTACTATAAAAAATATAATTTAAGTGACTCAAAGAGATGATAATAGGCTTTATTTAGCTGATGCTAATTGGGAGCATCAAAGGAAGCATTGAAGAGTTGGAAAAAGTCTGAAATATTATTGAGAGGGGAAAGGAAAATCATGTGTCCTTATGGTTTAGTGCTGGTTAATAGTTTTTATATTTAAATGCCAAAAAATTTTGCAGTGGAAGGTTGCACTCATTTTTGTACCACCTGCTTTGGATTGTTGATGCAATCTTATCTTGATAAGTGTCAGAATAATACTTTCTTAAGACTGTTTTTGCAAGGCTTATGGTTGGTCAGTTAGTCAAGATTCACCAAGTAAGCAAATAGACAAGGATTAAATACCAGGAGGAAACTGGATCCTCAATCATGTCTACTTTAGTTTTGTTAGTGTGCTGGTAGGGCTTTCCAGTTGTGTTGCCTTTGTCACTTATTTTTAACTCACCAGTATATCACATATCAACACTAATAATTTTAATTGGATTATAGCCAGAAGCGTTCATTTTTAACAGTAAATGTCTCTTTAATTGTTTGGAGTAGGTTAGTTTTGTATTTTCAACAAGGGTGAAATATCCTTGATTGTAGGTGCAATGTCTTTTTCTATGTCCTCAAGACGTTATACCATCTTGGGCATATAATGGCACATTCAGAATTGCTTTCCAAATCATTAGCTGTGATTTCCCAGGTGTATAAATAATATTTGAGTAATGTTTTGAATACTGAAGGTTTTGACTTATTTGGCATCTGGATGTGTCTGACATATGATTTAAAGTGTCTTATAATTATAAAATATGATCGTTTATTGAGACATGTACATATGGTGCACCTTTTGAAATTAAATGAAAAGTGCCTGAGTCTAACATCTGTGTTGAAACATCATCACAGCAGGTCTCCCAGAAACTATGTGATACTTTCCTGGTTTCACTAGAAAAAGTCTTTCACCATGTCTGTTCTATAAAAGTTTATTGTTTTCTTTCAGAGACATAGCTTTAGAAATTTGGTTTTGTTTCAAAATCATATCTGCCCTTTACAGCCATGGTTTATCAGGTTGAATTATATATTGTGTTATGATACAGATTAAATGGCTATAACAAAATACTCCAACACACAGGAGCTTAAATTCTCAATTTATTTTTCATGTGTGTGACAGTCCAGGAGTAAGCAGTCCAAGCTGAGCGGGGTGGCTCTGCTTTCCTAGGTCATTCAGGATCCACCCAGTTTCACTCCTCCAATGATTTCATCATCCCTTTGTGAGTTGTACTTGTCTACTCTGTCAAAGCTAGTTCACCACTGTCCACACTGTAGCTGAAGTAATCAAGGGAAGTCCAAAGCAAGCATCTTTGCTTTTAAGGCAACAACTTAGAAGTCACATAATTTCCTTTTCCAAAAATTGGCCAAGCTTAGATACAATGGCTATGCATAGCTGCGAAAACGCTGTGTGAATTCATAAGCTGAGTGAACAACTGACCAGCTAAAACCCCAAAGATTCTATTGCTAAAGGGAAAATGTAACAAACATATTGTTGGACAGTCAGACTCAGTGTGCTTTTCTGATCACCTCCATGGGTGCCTGCTTCCCACATGTAGACCATACTTTTTCCAGTAGAGGTAGTCAGATTTCTTTAAGTTATCCTATCTGCATAAAAACTGAGGCTAAATGTTGTTGTATTTTCTTTTTTGCAAAGTTTGAACTTGGCCCTTTCCCATCTGGTAACTCACAAACTAATACGAAAGTGGTATATGCTTCTGACACCTAGTATACAGTGATGGAGCTGGAACAGAATAACCACCATGATAATCTCCTGTTAATAAAGTAGGAAGAATGGGAGTTGTCACTTTTCCATAGAAATGACAAAAATAAGAACTTTTGAAGAATTTTAAGATATTTATTCTAGTAGAGGAGTAAACTGTTCCATTAGACTCTTGTCCTGATTTCTGAGGGGAACTCTCTTGTCTGTTTCCCATAAAATCCCCTAGTCTTCTCTCTGGGGTAGGATTGGGCATTATTCTGTCCGTTACCAGTTTTTTTTTTTTTTCTTTTTTTGCCACCACTGAAATGGGCATTAAGAGTACTTCAAGAACACTGTCTTAGGGATAATTATAGGCTCTTGCTGGTCAAACTCACAGCTTCTTTGACAATAGAGATCACTCAAAAACTTCATAATTTTATAAGTCTACTTGCTTCCAATAAAATTCATGTGAAAGTCACCACACTCATTACTTTTATTAATAGTTCTTAAGTCTCTGAGATATTTTATTTTTTACTGCATCTTTGCGTGAACTCTGCTCTCTTTAAATTTAATACTGGCTAGGTTAAGGTCTTTTAAAAATATAGACTTCAAGTAGGGAACTAATCTGACCTTTGTCCCTGGGCTGCTCTCATTGTTTGACTAAAAATAGTTGTATTTAAGAGAGAATTTAAAGGAAGGTTCTGAAGGACAGACATAGTTTCTTCTGTTTAGAGCATAAATGCAGTTGACTTTTCTAGCCTTGCGAGTCAGAATAGATAGATGCCACAGGTAGAAAGTGTCTCCGTTAAGAAGTCTGTTTTCTTTAATTTCAATTTTCAGACTGGCTTGTTCATACATGAGCTCCTTTTTAACTTACAGAATTTTTTGAAAGAAGCAAGGAACTTCTATCAGTCACCAGTATTCTAGTTTTGCAATCAGTTTTCCAGAGCAGTAGGGTCAGCAAACATGTTGTCTGCTTCCAGTTTTTCACTGGTTGTGTCTTGGTTTGGGTTGCTATAGTATGACTGCTTCTTTTTTAGAAAAGATTACTGTTTACACTGGCTAGCTTAAACAATAGGTTACAGTTCTCACATTTCTAGAGGCTGGAAATCTGAGATCAGGTGTCAGCATGGTTGCATTCCAGTGAGAGCCATCTTCCTGATTTACAGATCGCTGTCTTCTTGTATCTTCATATGGTAGAGGGAGATCGTCTTTCTTGAGTCTTCTCTCGTATGGGTGCTAATTCAATTTGGGAGGACACCATCCTCATGATTTAGTTACCTCCCAAAACTCTTACTTCCAAATACCATCACATTGGGAATCAGGGCTTCAACCTGTTAATTTTCAAGGGTCATAAATATTCAGTCCATAGCAGATTGCATTTTTTTCTATTGGTTTTCTGGGGAGTTAAATAGGTGACTAGCTTCTGAAGATTCAATCCACCTAATTGTTAAACCAATTACAAATCTTTTGAGTATTTATTGTCATAGTCTCTCACATTTCATACCAAATTTTACTTGAGATAAGGTACAAGATAAATCTCTATAACAAGTAACCCTAAACTATTGTTATTTTAAATGAATTTGAAGTTTATCTTTTCATATTCTATAGGAAGAGCAAGATCACGGTTTCTAGAATAAGTTTACTACAGAAAATCATTCATGGTTATAAGTTGCTCATAGGATGACAGACTAGTTGATGGTGGGACTCATTGCCCTCTTCTGTATGGATTAGAGATGGAGAAAAGAGAGCATTCAGAGTAAAATGACTCCATCTTCAAGACAAAGATTCTGAGTTGAATATATCTCTTGAACTCACATTCCAGTTGACCCAGACTTAATCCCATGGCTATACCTAGCTCCCCTGAGGGATGGGAAATTGAGTTTGTGGTAGGGTATCTTAACTCCATGTCTCAAGCTAAGCTAACAGGGTTCTATTATAGAAAAAAAAGACAGAAAGGAAGCAAAGACAGAAAAAAAAAAAAGAATTCTTAAAGACATTTGGCAACATATAGTATTCATTTATGAGGTAAGTTTATTGTACTTGATTTCAAAGACATATGTTATTTCTTACTAAGGATTGATTTTGTTCTGTGTTTCATAATTGAAGCATTATGAACAAATATCTCTTGGTGATTACTAAAAGTAGGACATAGGAAGTCTTTCTGTTTGGAATATCATCAAAAACAATCAAATGGAGAATTCTTAAAATTTGGAGGAAATAGCTGCATCACAGCAATAAGCAAACAATTTTTTCTACTAATTCTTAAAAATGATCAATATTATAGGAATACAGTATCTGTTAACTGATTTTGACTATCTTTCTTAAACAACTTATTTGGGTCACTGTACTTTGTATATGACTCTTTAATATATTCTCTACAGAATTCTCAATTGACTGCAGAAATGATTAACAGTCGGCTCCCTGCTGCTCAACTCAGTCATTCATGACTTCACCAGATGGTTTTTCTTTTTGGGCCAATGATTTTTTTTTTTATTGTTTCCCCTCCCCTGGATACAATCAAGATCAAAAGTGTGACATTCATTTTAATTTCATGACTAACGTATAAAATACCATATGAATACATCTTTTATTTTATGCATATTTAAAGCTAATGACCAGAATGTTTTCTATTAGTTATGAGCAACGTAATTTTAAAGTTGGAGCAGGAAATGGCATCCCACTCCAGTATTCTTGCCTGGAGAATTTCATCAATAGAGGAGCCTGGCAGTCCATGGGGTCGCAAACAGTCGCACAACTGAGTGACTAATACACACAATTTTAAATTATACAATTTTAATTAATTATGTCTGTCACATAGTCTTTTGTTTATTCTTCTCTAATAATTCAAGTACCATTAATTTTCACCATCCTTTACAATCTTCCCTTTTTTTCTCATATTACTTTTATGAATTTGCCTTATTTAACAAATTTATTTAATGAGTTGGTCAAGACCTGCTGAGGAAAGCTCATCAGCTGTTACTCTTCTAATTATTTCCAGCCTATATAAATAGTTTATAGTCTGAAATACAGTTAAACAAAGTAAAAAAAAAAAAAGAGTAAACTACTTGAAAATTTGTCCAGTGTTTTAATCCAGTTATGTCAATCCATCTGGCAGACAAAATTATATGAAACTTTCATTAGTCATAGAATATTTTCAGAAGTTGTTATAATTTTAGCATATATTCTAGCAAGGTCTGTATATTTTAAAACTTACTTTAAAAATTATTAACTTACATATTGACAGGTTAATAATTGGGGACTTCCCAGGTGGCACAGTAGTAAAGAATCCACCTCCCAATGTAGGAGATGTGGGTTCAATTCCTGGGTTGGGATGGTCCCCTGGAGTAGGAAATAGCAACCCACTTCAGTATTCTTTCCTGGAAAATTCTGTGGATAGAGGTGCCTGGAGGGCTAGAGTCTGTAGGTTCCCAGAGTTGGACACAACTGAGCGATGGTGCACACATAAATTAAAACCTGAGAACTTATTCATTTCTTATACTGTCTCTGCGTGGCTTAACAGACATTTGTTTACCAAAATCTGCTTTTCCATCTCCATGTAAACAATCTTCCTCTCAAACTACTACCTCCAACATCCTCTTTTGTCTTTAAACTGAAGATGGTATCTAAGTTGTGAACTTTGGCCGTTTTGGCAGGTTACTCCATTTTCTGGGAGTCTCTGCCATGTATACATGTTATTAAACTTTCATTTTCTCCTGTTAACCTGTCTTAGACCAATCTAAATTTTAGACAGGCCAGAAGCACCTGAAAGGTAGAGAGAAGTTTCTTCCTCCTCAACAACACAATAGAGCATTGTAGCAAGGAGGAAAGCAGCAGGCTGAGCACGTGACTACTGGTGATTGTCGTTGCTGTATCATAAAATGCATTGTAACAAGCACAGAGATAAGGTTGAAGACTGGGTTGGAGGCAGGTTAGAAGCACACTGTCCAACATATCATGGAGTTTCAGTGGAATAGTCTTTATAGACCTAATATCATAGTCAATGAGCAAATATACTGACATCTTATACTGACTCTTGCCCAGCAAGTGCTGGGCACTTGCTTGTGATGTTTTGATCAACGTGATCATTGGACAGAACTCATTCTTTTAGTTCTGGTTTTCTTGTGGGAAGTGTTTTACATATAAAAATTAATCCTGTGACTCAACGCTATGACTTTTGTTTCTTTGGAGTTCCTATAACTGTTTCCTGCAAAAAATTGGGGCAAATTCAGTCACTTGATAAAAATTAAGGACTGTTTCAGTGAAGTCTCACTTTTCCCATTCACACTCTTCCCTGCTATCCAGAACAGCAGAAATGCTGGAAAGCATTTGCACTGTGAGATACTTTGTGTCTCTAGAGGACTTTGAATTGAAGACAATCTAAATTGTTATGGGCTATTATGGGCCTAATTGTGTCCCACTGAAAATTCATATACTGAATATTCTCGGTACTTCAGAATGTGACCATATTTGGTTATGGGGCCTTTAAAAGGCAATTAAATTTAAAGGGAATTATTGGCATGGACATTTATTCAGTATGATTGATATTCTTATAGGAAGAGGAGATCAGAATATGGACACAGGCACAGACGGGAGACCATGGGGAGGAATAGGGAAACAGTCAGCTGCAAGCAAAGAAGAAAAGTCTCAGAGGAAATAACCCTGAAGACAACTTGATCTTGGTCTTTAAGCCTCTAGAACTGTGAGAAAGTGAATTTCTGTTGTTTAAACCACCTGATCTGTGGCACTTTGTTTGGTAGCCTTAAGAAACTAATATGGCTCTAAAGGACTGATATGACATCTAAGTGTCCTGAAATCCAGTGTTATCTTAGAATTCTAAAAAGTCTCATATCCCTTACTTTTTTTTTTCTTTTAATCTACAATGGCTACAGAATATCTCTCATAATAGAATGTCAGTAGACTACCACCCCATTACAGGGTTTAATTACCGTGGACTACTTTAAAACTTACTCATTAATTTCAGAATAGGAAAGTTTTTTGACATTATTCAAAGTTCCTTAAAATTGATGTGATATTAGGGTCTATATTCTTTGCTATGGGATACTGCCCTCTGTGTGTCAGATGTTTAACAACATCCCTGGCCTTTACTCGCTAGATGTCAGTGGGACCACTGCAGTTGTAGCAACCAAAAATGTTTCCAAATATTGCCAAATATCACCTTGTAGGCAAAATTGTTGTTGGAGGAAAACCATTGCTTCAGTTTGGATATCTAGATAGTACTTCTTATGCATATTTATTATTCAAGGTCGATTATTGGAAGGAGATCACCCAAGTATGTATCTGCGAGACAGAATTACTTTTCCTGTCTATGTGTAAACTAGTTTTGCTGACACCAAGGACTCACTTTCTTTTTTTCTGACACTTCATTATTTGTTGAAAAATAGTCTAATTACAGTCTTCTTCTCTCAGAGTCATAGTTCTAATTATTAGTCACATTGACCTTTTCTGTTGAATAAAAAGAAACAAACGTTATAGCATAAACCATAAAAGCACTGGCATTAAATGCTAGTTGCAAAGAAGTACATTCATTATGTACTCCCAAATTAGAGTGAAACCTCTTTGCAAGACCTTTATATGAATATATTTGAGATTATCCCTAAAAGATTTCTTTATTTTTAATGGAGCAGATAGCAGACTTTCATGACTGTAAAGGTCTCTATGAAAAAATTAATCAAACTTTATTTATTACTAATGAAAAGATCCCTGTGGAGTTGGCATGCAGCCTCATATCCTTTCTGACTTTAAAAATCTGTAAAAGTCAAATAATATCCAAGTCATTTTTGTGGAGTGGGGTTGATAATATAGACAATTTTCTGCAAAAACCCATCAATGTTCAGTTCTTCTAGACAGCTTGTGAACTGAAGGGACTGAAAGTCAGCTAGAGTCTCTGTAGTTGGATATTTGAATATGTTTGATGTGTCGTATATGGCTGCAGTATTTCCTTAATGAAGGAGCTCAGATGTATACTCAAATCCTTTGCTGGCTTTTTAGCCAAATAGGGTCTGGTTACTAAAACAGCTATGACCTTGTTTTAAAATAAAATTTCAAGAAACTCCTCTAGAATCCTTTTAGGGATTATCTCTGAGTGAGTAATGCTTACATTGATCATGCTATAGTTACAATATACTCTTCATTATTTAATAATTTTTACTGTTAAAATGTATCTGTTTTTTATTTATGTTTTCAATAGGGCTTTTAAGCTCTGAGTTCAAAATATGGATGATTGGAAAATAAATTTTTATTTAAGGAACAAAGGCTAATTAAGAAATCCAGAGGGAAATTTAAATGGCTATCAGACTATACAATTAAAGAGTTTAGGTTTAAAAACTGCAAAGCTTGGGAAGAATGTGTTAATGAACTCTCAGTTGATAAGCAGATATAATATCAATGATCAGTATTCAGTGTTGAGAGTTCAAAAGGACATAGAAGACCCAGTGCCCAATAGCATCATTCTTTGTTGCAGATGAAATTAACCCAGGTTATTAGATCCTAATGTTTTCAAGAATACAGCAATCTTTAAAAAATAAATAAATAAAATAAATCCACTGTCCTGTTCCATTTACTCATGCATTTAGCAATGCATATTTATTAACTATAATGAACTAGGTAGTTTTGGAGGCTTTGGAATTGAGTAATGAACAAAAAAAATTCCTAATCTCTTAGATTTTACATGTCATTGGAAGAAAAAGTGAATAAACAAAAGGAAATTTTAAAAATATATTATTCAATATGGTTATGGGTGCTATGTAAAAAAGTAAAGCAAGGTAAGGGAGATACTGAGTGCCTGGTTATATGGTGGTCAGGGAAGGCATCTTTCTTAGCTTGGTTCCCTAGAAGATCAGCCCAGGATTGGGATTCTTGCTCAAAAAATGTATTTGAGGGAGAGGCAGGTATTCTCAGGAGAAGGAAAGTGAGGCAAGTAGGATAGAGTGGGGTGAAAAGCTTAGCCAGAACATGGTCTCCACTGGAGACTTTCACTTAGACCATAGAAATCTCTGGCACACAGGTTTTATTATAGAGTGTGTCTCACCCTGAGGCAGGGTTTTGTAGCTGTGTCACTTGGTTGCCAGCCAAAGTCATGTGGCATGGCCTGGTGGAAAAACACCTCCATTTGACTGAGGTCAATTATCTAAATAAAGATCTCATCCAAAAACAAAAAACAAAAAACACTAGAAACAGCTGGAGATGGCTGCACCGGCTTGGATAAAAGAGATCTGATTGAGGTTCCAGCAGTGTCCACTCACAGATCTGAAAAGATGATGAGAACAGAAGGGACAAAAGTAGCTACCTACCTTGGAGAAGAACATTCTAGGGAGAGACAGCAATGACTGCAGAGACCCCAGGGTAAAATTTTGCCAAAGACCTTGAGACTGGACTTTGCTTGGCTTGAGGAAATAGAACTATGTTCAGTGTGACTAGAATTGTGGGAACAAGGAGGAATGGAAGGTGACAAGAAATGCAGGGATGAAAGCAGTTTATGTAGAAACCTGCAGGCCATTGAGTGAGACAGAAAGATATTGGAGTTTTCTGAACAAAATACAAGATTTAAACTATTCACTGTAGCTTCCCTAGTGGCTCAGATGGTATAGAATCTGCTTGCACTGCAGGAGACCTGGGTTTGATCCCTGGGTTGGGAAGATCCCCTTGAGAAGAGACTGGCAACCCACTCCAGTACTCTAATCTGGAAAATTCCATGGACAGAGAAGCCTGCTGGGCTACACTCCATGGCATTGCAAAGAGTCGGACACTACTGGGCAACTGACACTTTCATTCACTTTAGCTGCCATGGAGGAGACTAGACTGAAGACAGCAAGGATTTAAATTGCAGAATCAATACTTGCCCTTTTGACATCCTTTTATTGAGATACCGCATGCTTTCAAGGGGCTATTCTGACTTTATGAATGCTTTCACATGATATTCCCTGTAATGATTATAGTTGCACTCAGATTTTGTAAGCAGGGGTGATCCAAAATATTTGTGCTCAGTCATGTCCAACTCTCTGTGGCTCCAACTATAGCCCACAGGGTTCATCTGTCAATGGAATATTCCAGGCAAGAATACTGGAGCAGGTTGCCATTTCCTACTTCAGGGGATTTTCCCAACCTAGGGATCAAACTTGCAACTCATGCATCAGCAGGTGAATTCTTTACCACTAGGACCATCTGGGAAGCCCCCCAAATATTCAGTAAGCCGAGGTTCCAACCGTTAGTATGGACGCTGAATTTTAGCCCAATATATAAATAAGATTCAGTATTTCTTCAGTCTGCAGACATTTCTTAGTGTACAAGTAGATTTGGGGACCCTTTGTAATAAAATCCCTTGGATTATATGCTCAAGGCTGCAATACCAAATGGTAATTTTTGGTTTATTCTGAGGAAAAAAAGAGAACATACCTGGATCAAGCAGAGCGATATTTTATGTTGAGAAGTAGAGGCTGTTGAAAATGCTATATATAGAATATATAAGACTAACTTATCAATAAGTTAGAAAATGAAGGGTTTTGTAATTCAGCAAGTAGGGATCTACAAGCAGAAGCCTGCAATTGACTCTAAGGGTACGTCCCTCCTAGGTACATTTTTGGACACTGTACTTTCTTTGTAGAACTGCATCACTATACATGTTACTACTTGTTTCTTCTATTTTGTAGATTTCTTTCTCTCTAAAAGCAGGGACCAAATCTTTTTTATTTATTATTGTATATTCATAGTCTAGCATAATGCCTGGCTCTCCATGGACACACAGTCTGGCTTCCTGAGGGGTGAGACCGTAGGATAACAAAATTAGATTATGGGGTTGACTGTGTAAAAATGTGCATTTGGTTTGAAGACAGATGTTCTATGGGTTAAATCAATAAAATAAATTAAATTAGCAATAACTTGGCCAAGAGTTAGTTGAGTATCCTCTTGGCACTAGACTTTCATATGAAAGAGAAATGCATTTCTATCTTATTTAAGTCACTATATTTTTGGATCCTTTTGTTTCAGCATGATTGTATCCTAACACATATAGCAACCCTAAATGAAAGCCTACTAAAACTATACGTTCAGCCTTGCCACTTCCTCTGAACCCCAGACATATATTCAGTTGCCTTTTCAACATTACTACTTGGATATCTGTTCATTAAAACTGTTGATGAACCTTGTTCTTTGAATCTACTCTTCCTTTTTTTCCTATTTCAGTAAAGAACACCATCCTTTATTAAAGTGTCCATGGAAGAAAAGGTGCTATTTTTGATTTATGCAACCTTGATTTATGTTGTTCAGTCACCCACGCATGTCTGACTCTTCACGACCCCATGGACTGCAGCTCACCAGGCCTCCCTGTCCCTCACCATCTCCTGGAGTGGCCCAAGTTCTTCTTCATTGCCTCAGTGATATCATCTAGCCATCTCATTCTCTGATGCCCTCTTCTCCTTCTGCCCTCAGTCTTTCTCAGCATCAGGGACTTTTGCAATGAGTCTTCTGTTTGCATCAGATGACCAAAATACTGGAACTTCAGCGTCCACATCAGTCATTCCAGTGAATATTCAGAGTTGATCTCCCTTAAGATTGACTGGTTTGATCACCTTGCTGTCCAAGGGACTTTCAGGAGTCTTCCCAGTACCACAGTTCAAAGGCATCAGTTCTTTGATGTCATGCCTCCTTTATAGCCCAGCTCTCACAACCGTACATGACCACTGGGAAGACCATAGCCTTGACTATACAGATCTTTGTCAGCAGAGTAATGTCTCTGTTTTTCAACAACACACTGTCTAGATTCTCATTGTTTTTCCACCAAAAAGCAATAGTCTGAATTCATGGCTGCAGTCACTGTCTGCAGTGATTTTGGAGCCCAAGAAGAGAAAATCTGTCATTACGTCCACCTTTTTCCTTTCTATTTGCTATGCGGTAATGGCGCCGGATGCCATGATCTTAGTTATTTTAATATTTAGTTTTAAGCCGGCTCTTTCACTTTCCTCCTTCACCCTTATCAAGAGGCTCTTTAGTTCCTCTTCACTTTCTGCCATTAGAGTGATATCATCTGCATATATGAGGTTGTTGATGTTTCTCCTGCCTATCTTGACGCCAGCTTATAACTCATCCAGCCCAGCATTTCTCATTATGTGCTCAGGGTATAGGTTAAACAAACAGGGTGACAGCAGACAGCCCTGTCATACTCCTTTCTCGATCTTAAACCAATCAGTTGTTTCGTACAGAGTTCTAATTGTTGTTTCTTGACCTGCATATGGGTTTCTCAGGAGATAGGTAAGATGGTCTGGTATTCCCATCTCTCTAAGAGCTACCCACCCACTTCCTTTTCATCAGCAAGTCATGCTGAATCAGCCTTCAAAATACACACCAAACCAGACCTTTCTTGCCAGTCCTCAGTCTAAATCCTGGTCCAAATCATCCTCATGTTTTTCTCAAATGTAACTGATCTTCATTTACCCACTCTTGTTTCTTGAAATCTATTCTCTACACAGTAGCCAAGGTAATTTTTTAAGATTAAAACTCCATTTGAATTAGGTCTCCTTTAAAAACTCTCCAAAGATTTCTCTTGTCATACTTAGAACAAAATCTAATATCCTAATCATGCCTTAAAATCTGATTTCTGGCTATCTCTCTAATTTCGTCTTCAAATATTCTCCCTCTTATGAATTTCATTCTGACCACGCTGCTCTTCCTGCTATTTTCTTGGGAAGTCAGATTTTGTTTCTGCCTCAGAGACTGCACTCTTTGCTGCCCACGATGTTTTTCCTCCATAAAATTATATTGCTACTATCGTCATTTTAATCTGATTTCTACTTTGAAAGACCTTCATGACAGTAGTTGTTCCTGGCTACCCTGTCTGTATTAGCACTACAACAGAAACACTGGTCCCTCTCTCTTGCCTTTTTAAATTTTTTCTTCATATACCTAACCAATTTTGTATTACGTATTTGTTTAATGTCATTTCCTTCCATTAGAATGGAAGTCCCTTGAGAAGAGGAATTTTGATTCTCATTTGCAGTTTAATCCTCACAGTCTAGAATAGTGCCTGATAACTGTCAGACTCTAAAATATTTGCTGGTGTTGCTATTAGCCTTTCATGGCTCAAACCTTCACAGAGATTCATTCAGTGCTCCATCCTTGGGAACAATAACCTGGTTTGCTCCAGGGCTATTCTGTTCTCTAAACCCTTTGTTTCTTTTTAACTGTTATGTGTGTGTTTGTGTGTGGATGAGCATGACTCTGTGTGTTAAGTTTAAAGCTGTTATTCCTCAGTTTAGAAATACATATCCTTCCTGAATATTCTCTAAGGAATGCAAATAACTTCCAATCCTCCAGCCCTTGAATAATGCAAACTGTGCATTTTAATACAGAGTAGCTGTGTCAACTGCTGCATTGCAGTCAGCTGAAAGACAAACTAAGAGAAGCTGAGTGACATGTTTCAAAGAGAGAGTTTACTGAAGGTAACCACCGTAAGTGCTCTAAGTTGCAAAAATCGCCATGGGTAGTTTTCCCAACACTGTGTCATTCACTTACAGTTATTGAAGGTGGACAGGAATTGGGATAGACTGGAATGGGATAATGACAACATATATTGGTTCCGAATGACTTGAGTGTCTCAAACAGAATTTTATATAATTTCTATCATTATCTCCAGAGGCACTTGGTATTCTTTTCAGAATTTGCCTCTAGAGAGGCAAATGCAATGGTTATATCAGAATTCACAAAAATATACATCAGCAAACATTTTTCTTTTCATATTTTTAATTGATAGAGGGACACTCTGATTAATAATATATTTGTAATATTTCTTGGGACCAGTTTATGTTTAGGAGTTATTCATGTTAATATGCTCTTTGAGATTTGGGGATTTCTTCCTTTTCAGCCAACTTAAAGAGGTTAAGGATTTATTTTTAAAAATACCATTAACTGTACAAAAGTGTCAGAAATATTTCACAACTAAGAATAATTATAACTCACTTGAACAGAAGTATAAAATTATGAAAAATAATACTCTGCTTTTTGGAGACTATATTAGATAAAGAACAAACAAATCTTAATTGTGACCTCTTTTGTTGTTTTCATGGAATCTTTATTTTGTAACAGCTTTATTGAGATATAGCTCATAGAGCATACAATGCACCCATTTAAAGTGTATAATTATATTTTTAATATGTCCAGAGTTGTGAAACTACAAATAGTTTTAAGACATTTTAACCCCTCTCCATAGAAACCTTTTATAACAAAACTTGTAGCAGTCACCTTCCACGTCCCCAGTTGCCCCCATCCTTTAGTTGCAATCACTGATCTAGCTCTGTGTCTATGGCTTTGCCTATTCTGGACACTTCAAGTAAATAGACTCTTTTTTCTAAACATGTGCCCTCAACAGTGAAAGTATGAATTTCTAAACACTGGACTGCCAAGGCATTCCATGTAGGGGGAATCTTACAATACGGTCTTTCGTGACTGGATTCTTTCACTTAATATATTGTTCTCATGGTTCATCCATGTTGTAACATGAATTGATACTTTGTTCCCTTTCACTGACAAAGGTACAATTCCATTGTATGGATGTACATTTTATTTATCTATTCAACAGTTGATGGGCATTTGAATTGTTTCCACATTTTAGCTATCAGGAATATGCTGCTATGAATATTCATGTATAAATTTTACATGGACATGTTTTCTTTCTTACTTTTAAATTTAATTATATACCAAGGAGTACAATTGCCAGGTCATGTGGTAAATGTATCTGGTGCTAATGATGTTGAACATCTTTTCATGTGCATATTGACCTATTTTTATTTCAGTGCTAATTCTTCTGTAATGCAATGTGCTTTGCCTTATTACTGTTTTGATATTTCTATTCTTTGTAATCCTGGAAATCACATGTTTAAACTTGTTCAGTTCAGTTGCTCAGTTGTGTCTGACTCTTTGTGACCCCATGAACCATAGCACACCAGGCCTCCCTGTCCATCACCAACTGCTGGAGTCTATCCAAACCCATGTCTATTGAGTTGGTGATGCCATCCAGCCATCTCATTCTCTGTTGTCCCTTCTCCTCCTGCCCCCAATCCCTCCCAGCATCAGGGTCTTTTCCAATGAGTCAGCTCTTCACATCAGGTGGCCAAAGTATTGGAATTTCAGCTTCAACATCAGTCCTTCCAATGAACACCCAGGACTGATCTCCTTTAGGATGGACTGGTTGGATCTCCTTAGTCCCAGGGACTCTCAAGAGTCTTCTCCAACACCACAGTTCAAAAGCATCAATTCTTCGGTGCTCAGCTTTCTTTCTGGTCCAACTCTCACATCCATACATGACTACTGGAAAAACCATAGCCTTGACTAGATGGACCTTTGTAGGCAAAGTAATGTCTCTGCTTTTTAATATGCTGTCTAGTAAAAGTGAAAATGAAGCATGGCCTGCAGCCTACCAGGCTCCTCTGCCCATGGGGTTTTCCAGGCAAGAGTACTACCCATGGGGTTTTCCAGGCAAGAGTACTGGAGTGGGTTGCCATTGCCTTCTCCAATATGCTGTCTAGATTGGTCATAACTTTCCTTCCAAGGAGTAAATGTCTTTTAATTTCATACTGCAAAAACCATCTGCAGTGATTTTGGAGCCCCCCAAAATAAAGTCAGCCACTTAAACTTGTTAGATGTATGTATAAACCAAAATGAGTGTGTGCTTATGTGTATGTTTATATGGATTTATTGATAGATTTTGTTCAATATATATGGTAACTTGCCCAGATACTATGACCATACTATGCTATCATTTGAATAGTATGGTCTATAGAGTTGATGAATTTATTACCAGTCTATTTATATAAACATAAAACAGCTTATTTTTTGATTAAAACAACAGCTTCTCTCTACTTAATATGCAGTTTTCTAATTAAAAATATGTATATATAAGATGGAAGTTATTTCATATTTCATAAAGACGATTCTAAACATTAGAGGATAGAATTACTTCTTTTAAAAGAGTTGACTAAATCAGCTTAATTTTACCTTTTGATTATTTGAACTTGATTTTGACAGTAATATTACAAATGGAATGAAAAAAAATGATTCTAACTAATGGGTTCAGGAGAGCAGGAATTGGTGCTTTTCTTATATTTCATTATAGCCAATATCTGGCACTTAGAGGAGGTGCATTTATTTTTAACTAGGAATGTTTCTGATGACTCTGCACTGTCATTTTCTAAAGAGAATATGTGAGACAGTTCAGGCTATTAGCAACCACAGTTTTCTAATCTGTAAATATGTGAGATTTGACTTTTGCTATTTTATTTAAGTCTGTTTGATATTATAATATAATTATATTCATATAATTAATGTCCTTATTTTGATGTAATTTTTGACTTTTAAATTTTTTCTCTTGCGTACAATACATGGACTATGTCCTATATTAGTTTTTTGTTAATTTACATTTTTATTCTTTCCTTCAATGAGGGTCAATTCTTATGTCTCTCATTGGACAATGGAACATGTGACTCAGGTTTCAGAACTCCAACACCCTTTAAAATCATCAGAAAAAGGAAAGCAACACAAAGATAATTTTACTACCGAGACTGAAATTATAATAACATCCCCCCCCCAGAATAATTGGCAAATTTTATGCCAAGGATCTTTTAAGAATTAGAAATTTTCACTTGATTTCTTTCACTGCTGACCTAAGAGGCTACCACTGCCTTGGACAATCCTCAAAAACACAACTGATTGGCTTAGCTGCAATTCTATGTGACGATTTCCCAAACCAAGTAGCTAAGTTCAGTGGCCTTGTAATATAGGTTATTTTAATGTCTTTCTCTGGGGCAAAGATTAGGGAGATTTGCTAGGTGTCCCTCTCAAAGCTTAGCATGTCTGAAACTCGGGAGTTCCTTACCTATTACACAAGTCTAGTGTGTATGTAGCATCTACCTGGACTGCTTCTCATCATCCGCATAGGATCTGGGGGCAAAGGAACACGATACAAACATGACACTAACATGGCCGCTTTGCTGTGAGTAATGAAGTTCTGTGCTTCTAACCTGAAGTCTAATGTCTTCTATAGCTTCTTTGTAAGCACCACAGGCTAATTTGTTAATGTGCAATAGGCTCAAGTCTTGAAAACCATGTGAGTTTTGACACTGTGTGCAGGCCTTCAAGAAAGGTGTTCTGTGGGAGAATTAAGCCTTAATGCCTCAATCTATCCATTATATGTCCCTATACATGTGGAATGGTAGTATGCGAAATTAGAAAATTAAGATAACAGCCATATCTGAAAATAGGGCTTAATTTTCTCATGGAATCCAGTTGAGGACAAATGTTTGGCTTCACATATTCCCTGACTAGCTGGCACTGTGAACGTCTTCTGCAAGCACAAGATTAGGGATAGTTCTTCAGATACTAATAGATATAAAACATTTCTCTCTTCTCAAAAGATTGAATATGTTATTTATGTCAATATCAGTAGTTCGAGGAAGCGGTTCTCATGAAATCATGATGTTCTAACTCCATGTCTTTGATGAGTATGATATGGAGAGAAAAATCCTAGGAGTTAGTTAAAACTGACCTAATGGAAGTGAACCTGAGGAAGGTAACTGAGCAGACTTGCTTTTTGTTTGCATACACAACACTGGAGACTCTTAGGGGCTATCTTGTATCCTTGCCCTTTCCCTTGCTTGTTAAGGAAGAATAAACAGCACCATTCTCTCTGCAGAAGCCAAGGGTATTTAAAGCAGCTTCAGAAAGTTGACATAGTGACATTTCTACAGAAGAAATTCTATCATACTTAGTGTAGTTGGAAAGTAACATTTATAAATTTATCTTTTATACTGTATCATAAACCAAATATTAGCTGCTAACACACAACCAGTTGTGGATTTGAGAAAAGTTTCCCCACTCGAGTGTAGGGGACAGAAAGTAAAGCAACTAGGTATATAATTTTCCCACTTGTCTTCACATTATTTTCACAGTCCATAATGAAGTTCTCCTGACATGAAATAATTTCATCCTTAATAAGCTTATTGTTTGAACATCTTTGTGTAGTTCATAATTTGAGTCTTTAGATGACAAAGATGCTAGACCTTGGAAGGAAAGAGTGAGCAGTCCATGGGGTCTCAAAGAGTTGGACGCGACTGAACTGAACTGAATATCTTCTGACTTCTTTTTCTTTACCTAAAAGCCCTGGGCTCTTCTGAAGATTTTGATGAGTAACCAAAGAGTTGCTTCATATCTAAACCCCTTCTTTTTGTTGTAGCCCTTCATTCTTCTGGTTCTTGTGTTTTGTTTCGCTCTCTTCCTTTGTTGGAACATTTTCTGGTGTTCACAACTTCTCTGCAGGCTGACCTGCTGTTTTTCCTAAGCTTCCACATTTATAGGAAATCATCTGTATTGTTTTACCTGTATTACTTCATTAGGGCACACTATAGATATTGGTTCCTAAAATGTTTTTACCTTAACTGTTTGCCTTACTAATTTCTTGGCATATGTCTTTCTAAGCCTTTAGTTATAGCCCATGGCTTGATATTATTCTGTTATTTGAAGGATGCTCTGACTTTTTAAAATTTGTAGATTTTTAAAAATAGAAGTGTAATTGATATATAATATAGTTTTAGCTGTACAAAATAATAATTCAATATTTGTAAATATTGTGAAATGTTCACCACAATAAGTCTAGTTAACATCCATCACCATATAGTTACACATATTTTTTTTCTTGTGATGAGAACTTTTAAGATCTATTCTCTTAGCAACTTTTAAGCAAACAATACAGTATTATTTACTACAGTCACTATGCTATGGGCTTCCCTCATAGCTTAGTTGGTAAAGACTCTGCTTGCAATGCATGAGACCCTGGTTTGATTCCTATGTCAGGAAAATCCACTGGAGAAGGGATGGGCTACCCATTTGAGCTTCCCTTGTGGCTCAACTTGTAAAGAATCCATCAGCAATGTGGGAGACCTAGGTTCGATCCCTGGGTTGGGAAGATACCCTGGAGAAAAGAATGGCTACCCACTCCAGTATTCTGACCTGGAGAATTCCATGGACCCTGGAGAAGTCCATGGGGTTGCAAAGACTCGGACACGACTGAGAGATTTTCACTTTTCACTTTCACTATGCTATACATAACATCCCAATGACTTATGATTTATTTATTTTATAGTTGATATTTTGTACTTTTGACCCTTTTATCTATCCCCTACTCAGAAGCGCTGGTAACCACTGATTTATTCTCTGTATCCATGAGCTTGTTTAATACACACACACACACTCCACATGTAAGTGAGATAATATAGTACTTGTCTTTCTGTGTCTGATTTATTTCATTTAGCCCAATGCTCTCATTGATCATGTTGTCTCAAATGGCAATATTTTTATTCTTTTTTATGGCTGAATAATATTCCATTGTGTATATAGTCCAGATTTTCTTTATCTGTTCATCCACAATTTATGTTTTCTTCTTTAGTTTTCAAAATTATTTAAAATTTAAAATGATGCAAAGTTGAAAATGAATGTTAGACTCTGGCAACTCTTCTACATAAATTCTGGATACCTCCTTGTTAGGTATAATATTATTGATAGTAATTCTACACAAAGTCATAAATCCTAAGGTTTTTGCAATATATACATGCTTTTTAAATGAAAATTTGTATATATGTATATAATTATATATTCTGTACCATAATTCACTTTGATATTTAGCTATAGAGAAAACAAAATACCTCAAGGACTTCTCAGGAATGTTTTAGGGCTCTATACATTTTTGGAAATGTTGAGAATTTAAAATGGGCTTTCCTGTAGTTTAGCTAGTAAAGAATTCCGTCTGCAACATGGGAGATGTGGGTTCAATCTCTGGATTAGGAAGATCCCGTGGAGAAGGGAATGGCTACCCACTCCAGTATTCTGGCCTGGAGAATTCCATGAACTGTATAGTTCATGCGGTCGCAAAGAATCAGACATGACGAAGTGACTTTCACTGAAGTTAAAACGGTTTCTAACAGTTCTTGAAAGGCTTGAAAATGGACTGTAGAACAAAAGTGCAAAGGTAGTACAGAATTAATGAAATAGAAGGACAAGAATATAAGAAGCTAATGGTAATTTTAAAAAGGTTCATGGAAAATGAAAAAAATACGAAGATTTGCAGAGGTTATTTACTTAGACAGTCAACAATAACACATATTTGATTATAGTGGGATTATATTGACAGTTTTAAGCTCTGTAGAATTAAACCTAGTCTCTTAAAGCAGTTAAGTCTTTGAAGATGTCAATGATAACACAAGGAATATCCAAACAAAGGTAATTCTTTTTTTTTTTTTCCTTTTTGTGAGTATACACTTGTGACTATCCTTACCACTCGCTAATCCCCAAAACGGTGTCCAAGGGCAACAGAGCGTGCATAGTATCACCACGGAGACAGAAGATAATAATAATTGAGAACATTTGTCCTCAGATTCTTAGGCAGTGGGAATTCATGATGTATCAATTTGTGTAGCAATTTGTGTAGCTATCCAGTGAGTTTGAAAGTAGTTTTGGGGACATACGTGCTTTAGGGTCAGGCAGTAGGAGTAGAGAAA
Organism: Ovis canadensis; assembly: GCF_042477335.2. Lineage (NCBI taxonomy): Eukaryota > Metazoa > Chordata > Mammalia > Artiodactyla > Bovidae > Ovis > Ovis canadensis. Next base: position 129,802,791 of record NC_091247.1, on the reverse strand, counting down.
GTGAGAGTAACGATTAGGTTCTCAAAGGTACACTTATAATCTGATTTGTGTCAGCATTTCTTATTTAGTTAAATTTACCATCACATGCTTGTTAAAGAATGCACATAAAAAATGTTGCTAATGAGAAGAATAGCAATAAAGAGATATTTGCTCTTGATTGATTGCCAAGTGGCAGATTACAAGCTAGATGCTTGACAATTACAAGGAAACAGGATTTTTTTTGGGGAAAATGGATCCATTAGAAGAAATAGTTATGAGAATTTTTATGGGTGAAATTAGTCATCAGAATATTGTCTCATATATTGAACTGCTGAGGGGTTGCCACAGAAATTCCTGTGTAGACAAGTCTCCATAGTTACTAATTTTGCATACTAAACCACATTAAATGCTAGTTGTAATTTTCCTTATTGATTTTTTTCTCATCATTTTTGTCTAATTGGTTACTTGGACAATGTTTTACTACTGAAAACAGGTGTCACTTTATGTTTTAAATAAATTGCTCCATAAAAATTAATCTCTACCTTCAAGAGAAGTATTTTGACCCTACATTATTTCTGAAAAATTCATACTTTGGCAGACTACACCTTGGAATTCAAGCCAGAGCACAGTGCAATTTTCTTTTTTCATAAAACTTTTTGGAGTTTAGATATAGTTAAAAAAGGGTTTTGTTTGAAACTATAATAGGCTGTTTAATTTCTTTCATTGATAAGCCCAAATACTTTAGGATTCTGACACCAAAGATAAAACTAAGCTTTTATTGTTTTAATTGAGTTTATAACAAATATCCTCAAGTAAGTCAGAGAAAATACTCTGAACCATTGATCTTATCCCAAAGAACCAGGAAAAGATATGATAATGCTATTCTAAAAGTGTGGTTCAAATACAGGGAATTAAATTTGTTTCCTTTTCTGTTCAGTCTGAATGTTCAGAAAGTACTGAATATAACTTCATTTTTTCCATGTAGTAGTTATTAAGATAATTTTACTATTTATCTGTCTCTAAAAGATTTTTTTGTACTTTACTTTTTGATTAATTATAAATTTGATTAATTTATAATAAACTTGTTTATAACTTGTCTGTAACAAGTAAATATTTCAAAAACTTTCAAGTCAGATCATAAACTTGAAAACCGACTTGGATATATATATTGCAGTTTTAATATCTTCTTTTAATTGCCCCCTTCGGGAGACTATGATTCTTAAAAGTAAGGAGCAGGAAGATTTTATAGGTGAAACCGCTTACAAATTCTGCTTAAACTGATTGTTAGACTGTTCATATAAGTTAAAACAACTTCACTTGGATATAGAAGACAGATACTAAATCTATGAGTGCAAAGCCATATGAACCTAAGCAACTCACATAATTGTACTAGGTTCCAAAGTCTTTATCTGTGAAATAATTTACTCTTTGGATTATTTTTGGAATTTAGTAAGAGGATTCTTGTAACTAAATACACTGAGGAAAGTATAACTTTCAGAGTAAAATGGACATTTTATTTTGGATTAATGAAATTTTGTCATTTTCTTGTCTTCTTGATTAAAAAAACCTCATAAATGTATTAGTTTAAATTTTCTACTAAAATTTGAGTGAAGAAATTTTTAAGGAAAGTAAGGACAATAGTAATGCTGATCTGTAAAGAGAAATATCCTTAAAATATTTCATTTTCCTGCATAAATATATTTTCTTAATCCCTTATTATACTGTAATTTCCTTGAGAACAGACATGTGTAAGTGATTTGTCTTTGTATAGCACTTTGGGAAATTTGTAGAGCATTGAATAGAACTATATCACAAACACAAGGCATGGTAGTACCATTACAAAATCACTAATATGAACAAATTTTGTTATGAAAAATTGTGTTTTTAAGAATATTTTATCAGAGCGTAGTTGGCTTACAATGTTACATTAATTTCTGAGGCATAGAAAAATGTTTTAGTTATACATATATATATATATACACATTCTTTTCCACATTCTTTTCTATCATGGCTTATCACAGAGTATTAACTATAGTTCCGTGTGCTATATATTAATAGTAGGATCTTGCTGCTTATCCATTCTGAATATAATAGTTTGCATCTGCTAATTCCTAACTCCCAGGCCATCCCTGCTCCAATCCACCCTCCCTCTTAGTGACCACAAGTCTGCTCTCTATATCTGTGTTTATAAGAGGAAGGCAGGAGGGTAGGGGAATAGGGGAGATATGATGACAGAAGCAAGTAGGTGGAAGGGTTGATGGGAGGGGTTATAAACCAAGGAATGTAGGCAGACATTAGAAGCTGAAAAAGGGAAGAAGACAAATTCCCCCTTGAAGTTTCCAGAAGGAATGCAGCCCTGCCAGTTCATTAGATTTCTGATCTCTAGAAGTTGGAGAAAGTAAATTTTTGTTGTTTCAAACACTGTGTGTGGTGATTTGGTACAGTGGCAATGGGAGATGAATATTGTACTTCTTCCTCTCTTAATCAAGAAAGTTCAAATTAAAAAATAACAAAATGTTGTTTTATACTTTGACAAATAGTTACAAATTTGACAATATAATGTTTGAGCATAAAGAGAAATAACAGTTTTTATATGTTTTGATGAGTATATGTAATAGAGTCTAAAATGGTATGGCCATTTTGGACAGAAGATAACAATGACCTAGGTATTTTTCTGCTAAGAATATACCACAGAGAAACTGACATGTGATGCAGAAAGAAGTATGATAAGAATGTTCATTACAGAGTTAGTTGTAAGAAAATTTGGAAACAACTGGAATGTTCATCAGTAGTAGAAAAAATAAACATCAATTTCTTTCTGAAATGGAAAATTCTGCAGCCATGGGAACAAGTGACCTAGAGGGACATTTTTCCATAGAGGGAAAAGACGCTGCAAAAAAGGCTCAAAATACTGTTATTTTTATTACTACATTTATTTTCATAAAATCCGTATATTACCTTTGAATATCTGAATATTGAGTAAAGGAAATACTTGTGTGAATAATAAATACCAGCAATATGATAGTGGCTATTTTTGGGGAAAGAAGTTACCAGAGAATAATACACAGGCTCTTCATCTTTATTTATGCTTTATATCTTAAAAATAAGCTGAAGTGCACATGGTGAAATTTAAAAATTTTACAAAAACTGGTCTTTAGTAAATATACTTACATTATTCTCTGTATTTGTGTGCATATATGAACTGTTTCATGATTTAAAAGCAGAACTCACCCCCTCTTTAAAACCCAACTTCAAAAGTTTTCTGGTGCATGGGGATGACCCAGAAAGTTGTTATGGGGAGGGAGGTGGGAGGGGGGTTCATGTTTGGGAATGCATGTAATAATTAAAGATTTTAAAATTTAAAAAATAAAAAACTAAAATTAAAAAAAAATTAAAAAAAATTAAAAAAAAAATTAAAAAAAAAATGTTCTTGATTTATTGTCCCAGAATATCAAACTTAAAAATGATAAAGATTTTTCAGTCCCTTAAAAATAGTGTAATATATTTGCCAGAATCATAATTAAACTTCTATATACTAAGAACTTCAGCACAAAACTTTATGAGTTGTATAAAATATTGGAAGTGATTTTCAAAGAATATGTAATATGGTTGGAAAATGTCCTGGATCAGCTACTATAGGCCAGAATTGTGACTCTGGGTACAATTTACCAGACCAAGCTATATGACACTAGATAAACCTCCAAATAATTCTCTCTAGTGCTTAGATCTAGTGACCTGAAGCTCCTTTCTAAGATGTAAGGGAGATCAGAGGAAGGATGTGATGTACCTGTCAAAAGAAATAAAAACAACTATTTTTGGAAAAACCTAGTTTGTAGCTGTTTCACTAGATTTGTCCAGAAATTTATCCCTACTTACCTCTACTCATATAACATTTGGGGTTTGCTTTTTGAGATATCTGGAAATAATCTTGGAGCCTTTTTAGGTTTCAGGCGAAAATGGGAAAAACCCTTTTCTTTGCTAGTGAATATTTTGTTCACAGATTAAATGTTTAAACTGAAATGACCTATTACTGAAACAGAAACTGTTCAACTTTAGATTCAATTTAAGCATTTTTCCTTATAATGGAGCTATGTCAATTTAGAAAATGATTGCTATTTAAAAAGCCATTCCATAACCTTCTTTAATTAAAGTAGCAGTATACCATCAATCTGTTCCCATTAATGAATTTTTAACCATTACAATTTAGGCTGTATGATATACAGTTTAATTTTTTTTTGCAGGAAGTATGGACAGATTCCTCAGAGATTTGAAGAGGAAGATTAAAATTCAGGGTGTTAGAAGTGATAGCTCAGATACAAGCTGATACAAGGGAAAAGAGCAAAAGAGAAAATAAGATAGAGACGGTAGAGAGGAACCAACTGAGAGAGAGACAGATAAACAGAAAGGTGAGGATGGGATGGTGGATGTGAATGTCAGGAATTTGTGGTAATGAAATGATGACCTCAAGTAAACGAATATCCCATTTAAGATCCTAGTAGAGTATGTCTCTGTGGATCGGTGGGACGTATATCTTTCCTAACACAGAGTTAATAAAAATCTATTCTCTGGGAGGTGAATATATTTCTTGTATTCACTTCAACCTAATTTCCTGTGATTTCAGTTAATTTATTTTCAATTATGATGATCCTTACCTTACTTCTGTCTACCCAGGTGCCCTTTCTCAATAAAATCTCTTGCTTTGTTAGCACATGTGTCTCCTCGGACAATTCATTTCCGAGTATTAGACATGAGCCCAGTTTCGGACCCTGGAAGGGGTCCCTCTTCCTGCAACAAATGACGACTCTGGCGGGGACTCTTCTTTGCTGAGACTGACATCCTGACCACTCGGGGTACTCAGGGACCAGCTTGCCTGCCAATGGACCAGACCCAGTGGCTGCAACTGGGACCCTTTTGTCCCTGGTCTCCTCCTGAAGTGGACAATTGGCCAGCATGCCCCGACCAGTAAGGAACAAGAGACTTTATTGACCCCTCTCCCCTTCCCTCTCTCTTTCCTCTCCTTAACCCTTCCTATCCTTCCCTGTTTTTCTAGTCCCTGGTCCTGGATGCAGGAATCTGGTCAAAGGGCCTGAGCTGAGGATTGGAGATTGACCAGCTCCTCTTGGCAGAGAACTCGAATTCTGGTTCTGATCTGGTCTGATTTCTGGTAGGGCCGAGTTCCAGGCCTTCCTTCTCTGGAGGCCCAGGGAAAAGTCCCATAATGCCTGGGCATCTGTAGGTGGCAGGAAACATCTGTAAGGCCACCCCTTTTGCTGCCCCCCTCCTTCCTCCTCCCCTTTCTTCTTTCAACCTGGCTTTCTTTCCTCCCTTGAAATCTTTGATGTTAGTACTTGGATTCTTATATTTAAGGGCTTCCCTGGTGGTGCAGAGGTTAAAGTGTCTGCCTGCAATGTGGGAGACCTGGTTTCGATCCCCGGGTTGGCAAGATCCCTTGAAGAAGGAAATGGAAACCCACTCCAGTATTCTTGCCTGGAGAATCCCATGGATGGAGGAGCTTGGTGGGCTATAGTCCACGGGTTGCAAAGAGTCAGATACGACTGAGCGACTTCACTTTCACATTATTGATATGGCAAATTCAAATAATGAATGACAAGAGGTGGAACAAGGTAGAAAAGACTAGAATAGTTCAAAAGAATAAAGCTAGACAAATTTTGAATGAAAGGTACAGTTTTATAGGTGCAAAAATCAGAAAGCCAATTAAGTGGCTTATGGATGGAGGGTTGGGGAGAAAGGGCATTGTGTATTGTCAGGGTACAACTGACCATTGCATATTTATCCAGTATCAAGAAACAAAATAAGTCTTACCTCCCGAGAATTAGAACCAACCAGAAACCTAAAAAATCTGGAACACAGGATACTTTCTCCACAGCTCAGGAGTTTCATGGCATCTCTCATCTTTGCCTATCTCTATCTGCATGTTGTTTTATTCTTGACCGAATTTTTTTCCCTGCTCATTTGTTCTCCTTGTGAACCTGTATGCTTGATATGACCTAGTTCACACCAAAGTTGATGAATCTCCTTTCTTTTTTGTGAGTCATGTAAGAGCTATTCTGAACAGTTGAATTCCTCTTTTTTTGAACCAGATACACTCATTCTTATCCATTATCATCCTCTCCATAATCACTCTTAACATTTATTATTTACTATATGCTATATAATATTGCATGTATAATTTCATTTAATGTTTATACTTCTTTGAGGTAGGCATTATGCTATTATTTCTATTTTGTAGACATAAAAACTGAAGTATAGTTAAGTAACTTCATTAAGGTCACAACTACTCTGTGCAGTGCCCATATTTGAATCCCAGAGACAGACTTCAGAGCCCACGGACTTGTCTTCTATACCAGGGGTCCCTAACCCCCAGGCCACAGATGAGTACTAGTCTGTGACCTGTCAGGAACTGGCCACACAGCAAAAAGTGAGCAGTTGTCATCTGTAAAAATCCATCCTTGGTGTACCAAAAAGGTTGGAGACTGCTGTTCTACACCAAACATACTATTATGTAAGTCAGTTGTATATTCCTACTTGATTCAGAAAAGTTAGGGCTGGATTATGTAGTATTCTGATCACTCATTGTGAATAGTGGCCAAGGATTTCCTTAAGTGAGGGTGCAGTTGAGACAAATAATGACCAGACTAGCATCTCTTAATATATTAAAAGAGGTAATATTATTAAACAATGCATGAACCATGAACTTCCAGATGTTCAAGCTGGTTTTAGAAGAGGCAGAGGAATCAGAGATCAAATTGTCAACATCCGATGGATCATTAAAAAAGCAAGAGAGTTCCAGAAAAGCATCTAGTTCTGCTTTATTGACTATGCCAAAGCCTTTGACTGTGTGGATCACAACAAACTGGAAGATTCTGAAAGAAATAGGAATACCAGACCACCTGACCCACGTCTTGAGAAATCTGTATACAGGTCAGGAAGCAACAGTTAGAACTGGACATGGAAAAACAGACTGGTTCCAAATAGGAAAAGGAGTACGTTAAGGCTGTCTATTGTCACCCTGCTTATTTAACTTATATGCAGAGTACATCATGAGAAACGCTGGGCTGGAAGAAGCACAAGCTGGAATCGAGATTTCTGGGAGAAATATCAATAATCTCAGATATTAAGATGACACCACCCTTATGGCAGAAAGTGAAGATGAACTAAAGAACCTCTTGATGAAAGAGAAAGAGGAAAATGAAAAAGTTGTCTTAAAACTCAACATTCAGAAAACAAAGATCATGGCATCCAGTGCCATCACTTCATGGCAAATAGATGGAGAAACAGTGTCAGACTTTATTTTTTGGGGCTCCAAAATTACTGCAGATGGTGATTGCAGCCATGAAATTAAAAGACGCATACTCCTTGAAAGAAGTTATGACCAACCTAGACAGCATATTAAAAAGTAGAGACGTTACTTTGCCAACAAAGGTCTGTCTAGTCAAGGCAATGGTTTTTCCAGTAGTCATGTATGGATGTGAGAGTTGGACTATAAAGAAAGCTGAAAGCTGAAGAATTAATACTTTTGAACTGTGGTGTTGGAGAAGACTCTTGAGAGTACCTTGGACAGCAAGAAGATCTAACCAGTCCATCCTAAAGAAAATCAGTCCTGAATGTTCATTGGTAGGACTGATTTTGAAGCTGAAACTCCAATACTTTGGCCACCTGATCTGAAGAGCTTACTCAATGGAAAAGACCCTGATGCTGGGAAAGATTGAGGGCAGGAGGAAAAGGGGACGACAGAGGATAAGATGGTTGGATGGCATCACCGACTCAATGGACATGAGTTTGAGTAATCTCTGGGAGTTGGTGATGGACAGGGAGGCTTAGCTGCTGCAGTCAATGGGATCGCGGAGTCGGACATGACTGAGTGACTGAACTGAACTGAATATTTCTATAGCAAGACTGGCTAATACCTAGAGATCTCAGAGTAGCATTACCTGGATGGAGTCAGCCAGGTCCTAGACCTTCTGAGTGACTCAGAGTTAACTGGACTGAAGTATAGATACTGGAACACCAACTTACAGATTTGCAATGTATTATTCAGAGTCTAATTATAATCAGAAGCATGTCTGAAGAATAAGGAGAATTAGCTGTGTAGATAAACTAAATATTGGACTCAGTCTGTTTAGCTTTATCAATCAATCTTTTCATGAATAATACCTACCACATTAATTGAACAAATAGTTGTTCTAATGCCCTCCCCCAGTTAGTGTTAGTTGCTCAGTTGTGTCCAATTCTTTGCAACCCCATTGACTGTAGCCCACTAGGCTCCTCTGTCCATGGAATGCTCCAGGCAAGAATACTGGAGTGGGTAGGCATTCCTTTCTCCAAGGGATCTTCCCAACCCAGGGATCGAACCCGGGTCTCCCACATTACAGGCAGTTTCTTTACCGCCTGAACCACCAGGCCCTTCCCCAGAATAGTTTTCAAATCAACACTGCCACTATTTTCCTTTGATACTTTTTCTTAAAAAGTTGATAATTTAGTCTGTTTCTTCTTCAAACACTTCACACTCTGTCCTTAGGTGTATTTAATGGCATAAATTATCTCACAACTATAGTTTGCTCAAGCCTGAGATTTATTTTATTTCTTTACAGTGACTTTGCTTATTTCTTATATATTATGTGCTAATAGTAAAGTTTACCTCTCAGAGGACAACTTACTTTACTTATATGTCAATATATTATTGAGGTTCTTTCATTGGTTCTTCTTAGGAAGATTCTGTAGGGGTGGTGTTGTTTAGTTGATAGTTCAAGTCTGACTCTTTCATGACCTCATGGACTATAGCCCACCAGGCTCTTCTGTTCATGGGATTTTCCAGGCAAGAATACTAGAGTAGATTACCATTTCATTCTCCAGGGGATCTTCCAGACCCAGGGATCAAAACCATATCTCGTGCATTAGCAGGTTAATTCTTTACCACTGAGCCACCTGGGAAGCCTCTATAGAGGTAGTAAATAAGAATACAAATTTTAGATCCAGATGTAGCTAGTTTTGAATTTGTTATTACCAAATGTAACTGTCTAATCTTATGCAAATTTAAAAAACACCTGTGTCCCAGTTTTCATGACTAAAATATTAGAAAAATAATAGCATATATCTTAGGGTGTGGCTCAGAGGTTAAAGTGTCTGCCTCCAATGCAGGAGACCCGGGTTTGATCCCTGGGTCAGGAAGATCCCATGGAGAAGGAAATGGTAACCTACTCCAGTATTCTTGCCTGGAGAATCCCATGGACAGAGGAGCCTGGCGGGCTACAGTCCACGGGGTCGCAAAGAGTCGGACATATCTGACCGACTTCACTTCATTTAGAGTGTCATAAAAGCAATTAAATTTTTGTAGTTCTTGGAATATAGTAGCAATAAGTATTCAATAAAGTGGGAGATATTATCATTAGCTTTCTATTTAACAGGAGCATTGTATTAAATGAACCACTTTCACCAGGTCTTTTTAATAATATACTCCAAGGTGAGATGTCTAAGAAAGTCAGAAGATTTGAAAGTTTTCTTATATGATGTAATTTGGCATAAATGCCTTGGTGAAGCAAAGCTAATTTCATTGACATAGTATATATATACATGTATATATATTATAGTTGCGTGTAGATATCTGTCTTTCAGTATGAAAGGTTTGAAGTGTAATGTATCAGTTAGGGTAATGTATCAGTTATCTATGGTGGTATAAAGAACTTTTCCCAAATTTATTAGCATAAAATAATGTTATTTCTTATGATTCTGTGTTTTAATGGATTTCATCTGAACAGGTCTATGTGGTACAGCTCCAGGACAGCGTCTTATCATTCAAAGTCTTGGTATGTAACCTGACATCATTCAGCTGTGAGTTCAATTTCTTCACACTATTAGTTTTTAAGAGAATAAGGCCCAATGTGCAAAGGTTTAACTAAGCCTTTGCTCATATCTCCCTTGCCAATAACCCTTTGGCCAAAGCATGTCACTTGACGAAGCCCAGATTTCTTGTGGAAAGAGTCTATACAAGGACATGAATACTGGAAAGCAGGGTTCACTAGAAGGCACCACTATAACAGTCTACTATGGGTGGTGCTTGTTTAAATCATTTTATTCTCAGTGACTGCATTGAGCTGAATACACAAAATGTCACTGAGTTTTTCTGGAGAGGCTTAGTTCTGGTCAGTTCTAATAAGGTTTTAGTGGTTAGAACAATGTCCACTGATAGGCTTTGACCACCAATGTCTATTCAGAGAACCTAAAATCAATGAGATGCTAACAATGAAGCTCTCCATGGTGATTGGATAGCCAGTTGTTGAAATGTTACATAGATAGCTTGTTTGGAATTGGTAATGAGGGCTTTGATCTTCAACTTTTAGAGTTCATAATTCTGAGTGTTTATTGAAAACATCTAATGTTACAAACACTCTATTCTATAGATGATGCAAAGGTATATGTTTAAATTCAGACAAACTTGTATTAAAAGAAAAACTGTACCACTTACTAGGTATATTAGGAGGCCAACTCACTTCACCTCTCTTTGCCTTAACTTTTTCATCTGGTAAGTGGAAATAACAACACATACCTTTTCAGTGTTGCCGTGTCAAATAGCATAATGTATATACAAAGTAACTGGAAAGAAATAGATGCTCAATAATTGTGAGAAGACTCCTGGAGCATCCAGTCTAGTCAGGAAAATATAAAGAGCTTGAAAAATTTATTTAACACTTAGACTTTAAAATATTCTCTAAATTGGTGTTGTGGGGTTAAGATGAAGAATAGACATTGATTGGGAAATACCTGAAATAATAATATTAAAATCATCTATCATATCAGTTTACTTGAATATAATGACTTTGAAGTTGGCTGTGTCGTCCAAATACCCCTGTAAGACTTTTCTTCCCTTTAATTTTTGAAGACATTTAATGAAAATCCCTTCTATTTCAAAATATTAATAGAGAAGTCAAATCTTTGTTTCCTGTTACCTGTCTGATGCATTTATTGTCAGATAGATAAAAGTCCATACATGTTTCTGACAAGGAAATAATACAGATGGGTAAGCACAACCAAAAAACACCCACAGGCCTATGATAACATCTTTCCTCAATAATATTTACCTCCTTAATATTGGGTATGAAAGATAGACTTTAAAAAGTCATTGTATATTATTTCTTTAGTATCCCAAGTACAGTTTTAGAGATGTTGCAAACGAAAGGACATTAGGTTGTCAACTGGGCTCATGTAATAGTCACCTGGGCAATGCATGGGAAGATTGATGAAGAGGTTATCGCTTCAGAAGATTGGTACTACAGAGAAAAATATTGCAGAATCACTAAGCACTGCTAAGTTCAAACAGCTTAAGGGCTTTTCATGTTTGATTCCTATTCCCCTCTCTAACGTGCCTAGGGATCAACACAAAGGTGGATTGAAATGTGTTTTGGAATAAAACTCTCTTTTGCATGACTTTTCTTTCATCAGAAAACTTTGATTTACTTAACCTTTGTTTTCAGAAAAGTGCATTGTGGTTTCACATTTCCTAGGTGATGGATTTTTCTCTTTCATGAATCTGTACCATCGGGTTGTGTTAGTCACACTGCATTATGTTGCACTAAATCAAATAACACAATGTGACTATTAATGTTGTGATGTGCAAGAACATGTCTCACTCGGGACTGGGGGAAATATGATTTTCTGAAAACAGCTGTCTCTGCATTTATTCAATAAAACTTTTCACCTTGGAAGCTGCATTGTTTGCCATCTAAGCATTTTCATTGGCAATTTTGAGGTTTATTTTAAAGCTTATTTTTTTCCCTCTAGTGTCATTAAATATTCATGATTCCTCTAACGCTTTAAACAATGAAATAAGCTATAATGATGATTTCAGTGCATGCCTATCACCTCAGTATTTAGATAAATTAGAGAGAGTACAATCAGAATGTTCAAGAACAGATCTTTCCAATGGATTGATCACTGTCAATCAATAGATTTTAATACTGATCTGTCTGCTGCCCCCACATCACTCCCTTCTCTAAGATGATTTATAGGAATCAGAGAAGCAGGCATCACTGGTATATTATCTGTATGTCTCTAAAGCCCCTCTTTAGCCAATTCCCTCTGTTTCTCTGCTCAGCAACTTCACAGCCATTGCTCTAAGTTCATGAGACTTGAGAAAAATAAAGAACAGTTACCCCATCAAGAAAATGTACACAAATATCGATCCTTGATTCTATTAGGAATGAATCTATTTATTCTAAGGCAAGAAATTGTTCCTTGGTTTCTGTTAAGGAAAAAAAATCAATAATACTGTTTTGTTTTTGGCCTACTGAGATATAAGATATAATGATGTTCTTAGGGCTTTATAAATGTTTAGTCATTCCCATCTCCAAGCATTTCCTTTCTTTTTTTATAAGAGCAAACAATACTTCTTTGATTGCTTGACTAATATACAGTCTTCATCATAATTAGGCTAACTTTGCATATTACAAATTAAAATTTTCAAATTCTTAGATATGAAAAAAAGTCAAGACAGATGAAAAACCAAAATGTTCCAAACTGTTTCTTCCTCTTTATTTTCCATTTCACTTTTTCTACTATTTAGTACTCTTCATCTTATTTGGCTTTCCTGGTGGCTCAGACAGTAAAGAATCTGCCTGTAATGTGGGAGACCTGGGTTCGATCCCTGGGTCAGGAAGATGCCCTGGAGAAGGGAATGGCTCCCCACTCCAGTGTTCTTGCCTGGAGAATTTCATGGACAGAAGAGCCTGGTGGGCTACAGTCCATGGGGTCACAAAGAGTCATACATTCCTGAATGACTAACACTTCAACTTTCACTTTTCATCTTGATTATATCTAACAAAATTTCTTTACTTTTTATCAAGATAAAATATACCCATAGTAAAGAATAAATCAAATATTTCAAAGGGCTTACATGTCAGATGGTGACAAGTGCTGGGGGTGGGGGGATAAAAAATAGTGAAGTTGATAGGGAGTGCCAGGAGATAAGATGAAGTTCATAAATTAAAATGTTAAAAATCAATAAATAAGTTTCACTTGGCAAACAAAAACTTATTTTCCCTTTCTCTGTTCTGAATGCACTGAAAGATTTATATACCTACACTCTTACATACATGTGCTCAAAAACAAGAGAAACATCTCCATAGGACAGAAAAAGAGAGAAAATCCATAGTTTCAAATACATAGTGGTCACATGGTCCATAGGAAATTAAGATTTGACTCAAGAATTGAAAGAACCTTAAACCTTGGTCAAGATAAGTTTAAAGCAGGTGGTTTGCATTACATTCTGAGATTTGGGGATGAAATAAAGACAGCGATCAAGAACTAAGAGCTTGGACAGAATTACCACCTAATATATCATTACCACTTCACCTGGAGAGATGGACCTAGGCATATGTGAACCACAAGGTGGGAAAAACGTGCATGGTCAAGTGAATATCTGATGAGGATTTTAACAACAAAATGAAAAGCATACCAGAAAACAAACCATTATATGAAGGCCTACAGAGAAACTGAAAAGAATAATTAAATCTTGCAGAAATCCAACAGTGACACTATATGAAAAAAGCCTTAATGTTTAGAGATAAAATGTCCTGCAAAAATAATAAAAGTCAAAAAACAAGGACAGACAGAGGTGCGAAAGAGTGAACTATATGTCCAGAAAAAAAAAACAAAAAAACAAAAAACACCTCTTCTGTGAAGTGAGGTCAATAGGCAAGATGAATGGCAAATTCTCCTTAGTCGAAGTGGTATATTTAATAATACAATAAAGCAAACTACTAGAAAACAGCATAATGAAATACAAAACATGAAACAGAATTTAAACAGAATACAGACTGATAAACTATAATATATATTTAATAATTAACATCTATATTAGAGAAGGAAATGGCAACCCACTCCAATATTCTTGCCTGGGAAATCTCATGGACAGAGGAGCCTGTTGGGCTACAGTCCATGGGGTTGCAGAGTCAGAAACAATTTAGTAACTAAACAATAATATATATAAAGCAATAAATTTTAGAAAAAAATAATTTATTATTTCCAGAAACTAAGTAATATAGCTCTTTAAATTAAAAATGTTCAGTGAAATCAGGATAAATTAAAAAGATGCACATTGAGAAAAGAATAATTACCTTTATGCTGCTGCTGCTTATAAGTCGCTTCAGTCGTGTCCGATTCTGTGTGACCCCATAGACGACAGCCCACCAGGCTCCTCTGTCCCTGGGATTTTCCAGGCAAGAATACGGGAGTGGGTTGCCATTTCCTTCTCCAATGCATGCACTCATGCCAAGTTGTTTCAGTCGTGTCCAACTCTGTGTTACCTTATGGACAGCAGCCCACCAGGCTCCTCTGTCCTCGGGTTTCTCTTGGCAAGAATACTTGACTGGGTTACCATTTCCTTCTCCAATATAACATCACTGATAATGAGAAAATCTTAAAAGAGAATATTAGGATTACTTAGGGGCTTCCCTGGTGGCTCAGAGGTTAAAGCATCTGCCTGCAAGGCGGGAGACCTGGGTTCCTGCCCTGGGTTGGGAAGATCCCCTGGAGAAGGAAATGGCAACTGACTCCAGTATTCTTGCCTGGAGAATCCCATGGACTGAGGAGCCTGGTGGGCTACAGCCCAAAGGAAGGAAGAATCCATCGACAGAAGTCTTCTCATCCACCAAAATGCATGCATGATAACAAAGAGCTGAAGGAAGATGACTGTCAATCTAAAATTCAGTCCCCAATTAAATTCCATCCATTCAGGAGTGACAGTAAAATAAAAATATGCAAAAACTAAGAGTTTATTTCTCATAGACTATCTCTGAAAAACTATTAGATTATTTACTGCAGTATAAAAAAATGAACCAAGAAAAAAAAGCTGGGTGTAAAATGAATGGAGTAACAGTATACAAATGAAGTAATAAAATAAATGTCAAGCCTAAATATTTGCTATAGGAGTAAAGGCAGTAAAACATGAACAAACTGAGATGAGGATAGAATTCTGGTTAACAGTAAAGTATAGTAAGTGTGCAGGAGAAGTCAGGGAAAAGTTAAATTCTATAAACTTTTAACGTCCTTGTCTTATTTGGGTAGGGAGCAGAGATAATTAATCTGAGATATAGTTTACACAGCATTTAAAGAGAATTATGTTATAAAGTAGGAGCTAATGGGAAAGAAGAGAAATTAGCTATGAATATTATTTGAACTATTAGAGGATAAACAGAAAAACTTAAGGAGAAAAAGAATAAAATGTACAATAGAAAGCACAAACTATCAGAAATGACTTGATATATGTTTAAATAATCAATTAATATAAAGCTCACATCTTACAAACTCATTTCTTAAAAGAGAGACTTTCAGAACAACTCATGATGGAATATGGTGCAGTGGTTGAAAGAAATGAATTACATCTTTACTTTTGACTGTGGAGAAATCTCAAGAACTTATTGTTGAAGGAGAAAAAAAGCAAGTATCGTTATTTTACAATATGCTGCCTTAATCCAAATAGCACACACAGATAAGAATTCTGTATGCAGTCTGTTCAGCTACAGCTCAGGTTTCTTGTCATGCCAATTAACACATATATGACTGGTGACTAAGAAAATAATGCCGATGTTTCAGCAATTCATAAATGATTTTTTCTGCAACAAATCAATATTGTGTGCTGCAATCAGACAGTGGCTGTGTGAAAGTGTACTGTTACAGCCAGAGGTGCTAGTTAGAGAGGAATGTAGCACAGTGTTTTACCAGGTATTCTTTCACTCCGTGGTTCTTCCCTTTGCCTCATTCTCTTGGTCATCTCTTCCTTATCTTGCCCAGTTTCTATTTCTTTTTAAGGCACCATCTTCAGGTAGTCTTCTGAGCAAAGGTGTATGTAATACACCTTTTCTGAATTTTCAGAAATAAACATATGTCTTTATTCTATTTTGGATAACTGCAGCTACTACACAGAAGTAGTAAAAAGAACAGAGAGCTTTCCTTAAAAGCCTATTGCTGTTATTTAGTCGCTAAGTCGTGTCCTACTCTTTGAGTTCCCATGTACTGCAGTATGCCAGGCTTCCCTGTTCTTCACAGTCTCCTAGTTTGCTCAAACTCATGTCCACTGAGTCTTTGATATTCTTGTATTTTATACCCATTCATTCTCTATGACAACCTTTCATTTGCTTTGTTGTTGTTTGGTCACTAGTTTGTGCTCAACTCTTCATGACCCATGGACTGCAGCATGCCAGGCTCACTCCTCTGCCCTTCACTATCTCCTGGACTTTCCTAAAATTCATGTCCACTGAATCAGTGATGCTCTCTAACCATCTCACCCTCTGCCACCCGCTTCTCCTTTTTGCCTTCAATCTTTCCCAGCATCAGGGTCTTTTCTAGTGAGTCAGCTCTTTGCATCAGATGGCCAAAGTATTGGAGCTTAAGCCACAGTCCTTTAAATAAATATTCAGGGTTAAGTTCCTTTAGGATTACAGGTTTGATCTCCTTGCAGTCCAAGGGACTGTCAGGAGTCTTCTCCAGCACCACAGTTCAAAAGCATCAGTTCTTTGGCACTCACCCTTCTTTATGGCCCAACTCTAACGTCCATACATGTCTACTGGAAAAGCCATAGCTTTGACTATTTGGACTTTTGTTGGCAAAGTGATGTCTCTGCTTTTGAATACTTTGTCTACGTTTGTGATACTTTCCTACAAGGAGCAAGCATCTTTTGATTTAATGGCTGCAGTCACTGTCCACAGTGATTTGAAGCCCAAGAAAATAAAATCTGTCACTGTTTCCAATTTTTCCCCTTCTATTTGCCATGAAGTAATGGGACCAGATGCCATGATCTTTGGATTTTGAATGTTGAGTTTTAAGCTAGCTTTTTCACTCTCCTCTTTCACGTTCATTTAAGAGGCTCTTCAGTTCCTTTTTACTTTCTTCCATTAGGGTGGTATCATCTGCATATCTGAGGCTGCTGATATTTCTCCTGGGGATCTTGATTTCAGCATGTGATTGATCCAGCCCAGCATTTTGCATGATGTACTCTGCAAAGAAGTTAAATAAGCAATGTGCCAATATACAGCCTTGATGTACTCCTCTCCCAGTTTTGAACCAGTCCAGTTTTCCACATCCTGTTCTAACTGTTGTTCTTGACCTTCATTCAAGTTTCTCAGGAGGCAAGTAAGGTGGTCTGGTATTCCCATCTCTTTAAGAGTTTTCCACAGTTTGTTGTGATCTACACAAAGGCTTTAGTGTGCTCAATGAACCAGAAGCAATTGTTTTTCTGGAACTCCCTTTCTTTCTCCATGATCCCACAAATGTTGGCAGTTTGATCTCTGATTCCTCTGTCTCTCTGAAACCCAGCTTTTTCATTGCTACAATGAAAGCATATGCCATCTAGAAGTCTAAAAAATGCCTTTTGTTCTTTTACTGGGGCAGTTAAGGATAGAAACTGTATGTTCAGTTGATTACAAGTGTGATCTTATGAGGAAAAACTGGCTAAGTAGCATCATCCATGGTGGCTCAGTGGTTAGAGAATCTACCTGCAGGGCAGGAGCCTTGCAGGAGATATGGGTTTGATCCCTGGGTTGGAGAGATACCCTGGAGAAAGAAATGGCAACCCACTCCAGTATTCTTGCCTGGAAAACCCCATGGACAAAGAGTCGGACACATTGAGTGACTGAACAACAGCAAATTTTTCATTAATTGATATCCATCTTGATCATTGTATTCTTCTTGCATGTAACTCCCCAGTACTTCCTTTAAGAGAGATTACTACTTCCTAGAGGACTGACTATAAGACCTTGCCTTCATCTAGACCACTTTGCTGCTGCCTTGTAAACTCCAGTGCTATCATAAAAAGTAAGGACTCTTTACATCCTGAACTCTCTCTTTGGCTTCAGGGCAAACATTTTTCATCGAAGTTACTGAAGTTAAACCTCATCCACTATCATCAATACTTGCCTCATGATAATTTATAATTCTGCTCCTGACATGAGCACTTGTGTATTCTCAGCTCCTATTAAGCTTACTCCATTCACTCTTCAGTAAGTTGTTTAGACAATTACTTATTCTTAGACTGATATAAGGATAGGTATTGAATTAATGAGGCTCTGTTACATTACTGAAATAAACAGCTCAGAAATGGCAGTAGATTATGACAATCAAGGTTTATTTCTCTCTCATGCTTCATGTGCCTTCTGGGTCAGCTGCAGGTCTGATCCAAGGCTGTGTACCACACTTTAATTTTGGATCCAAACTAAAATAGCCTTGATCTGAGACATTTTTGACCTCATGTTTAAGATAAAATAGAAGATATTAATTATAGAACTGTGTAAATGTTCTTAAAATTTCTTCTTAGAAATTCAGCATACCAATTCTAATCCCATTTCATCAACCTACATAACTCTTGGACAAAACATGGTATCGATGGCTCATTTCAGTTCAATTTCTCAGTTGTGTCTAACTATTCGGAACCCCATAGACTGCGACACACCAGGCTTTTCTGTCCATCACCAACTCCTGGAGCTTTCTCAAACTCATGTTGATCAAGTTGGTGATGACATCCAGCAGTCTCATCCTCTGTTGTCCCCTTATCCTCCTGGCTTCAATCTTACCCAGCATCAGGGTCTTTTCTGATGAGTCAGTTCTTCACATCAGGTGGCCAAAGTATTGGAGCTTCAGCTTTAGCATCAGTCCTTCCAATGAATATTCAGGACTGATTTTCTTCAGGATTGACTGATTGGATCTCCTGGCAGTTCAAGGAACTCTCAAAAGTCTTGTCCAGGACCACAGTTCAAAAGCATCAATTCTTTGGCATTCAACTTTCTTTTTGGTCCAAATCTCACATCTGTGCATGACTGTTGGAAAAACTGTAACTTTGACTAGACAGACCTTTGTTAGCAAAATAATGTCTCTGCTTTTTAATATGCTGTCTAGGTTGGTCATAGCTTTCTTTCCAAGGAGTAAACATCTTTAAATTTCATGGCTGCAATCACCATCTGCAGTGATTTTGGAGCCAAGGAAATAAAATCTGTCAATCTTTCCATTGTTTTCCCATCTCTCTGCCATGAAGTGATGGGACCAGATGCTGTGATCTTCATTTTTTGAATGTTGAGTTTTAAGCCGACTTTTTCACTCTCCTCTTTCACTTTCATCAAAAGGCTCTTTTTTTTTTTAATATTTCATTAGATAATTTTATTTTGTTTTTATTTATTTATTTATTTATTTAAATTTTAAAATCTTTAATTCTTACATGCGTTCCCAAACATGACCCCCCCTCCCACCTCCCTCCCCACAACATCTCTCTGGGTCATCCCCATGCACCAGCTCCAAGTATGCTGCACCCTACGTCAGACGTGGACTGGCGATTCAATTCTTACATGATAGTATACATGTTAGAATTCCCATTCTCCCAAATCATCCCACCCTCTCCCTCTCCCTCTGAGTCCAAAAGTCCGTTATACACATCTGTGTCTTTTTTCCTGTCTTGATGGCAAGGGCGACCCTGTATGCAAGACATCAAAAGGCTCTTTAGTTCCTCTTTGCTTTCTGCCATAAGAGTGGTATCATCATCATATCTGAGGTTACTGATATTTCTCCCAGCAATCTTGATTCCAGCTTGTGCTTCATCCAGTCTGGCTTTTCGCATGGTGTACTCTGAATATAAGTTAAATAAGCAGGGTGACAATATACAGCCTTGGCATATTCTTTTCTCAATTTGGAACCAGCCAGTTGTTCCATGTCCAGTTATAACTGTTGCTTGTTGACCTGCATACTGATTTCTCAGGGGGAAGGTAAGGTAGTCTGGTATTTCCATCTCTTGAAGATTTGTCCATAGTTTGTTGTGATCCACACAGTAAAGGCTATAGCATAATCAATGAAGCAGAAATAGATGTTTTTCTGGAACTCTCTTGCTTTTTCTATGATTGAACAGATGTTGGTAATTTGATCTCTGGTTCCTCTGCCTTTTCTAAATCTAGCTTGAACATTTAGAAGTTCTCTGTTCATGTACTGTTGAAGCCTGGCTTGAAGAATTTTGAGCATTACTTTGCTAGCATGGAAGATGAGTGCAATTGTACAGTAATTTGGACATTTTTTTGGTGTTGCCTTTCTTTGGGGTTGGAATGAAAACTGACCTTTTCCAGTCCTGTTGCCACTCCTGGGCTTTCCAAACTTGCTAGAATGTTGAGTGCAGTCCTTTCACAGCATCATCTTTTAGGATTTGAAATAATTCAGCTGGAATTCCATGACTTCCATAAACCTGGTGACTTCTATAATTTTGCTTGAAAATGTAGAGAAGTGAAATATACATTAACATCATTGGGTCCTTTAATTTTCTCCTTCATAAATGCAGCTGTAACCCACAGATTTTCTTGCAAAACTCTATTAGTCTTTGCCCTGCTTCATTCTGCATTTCAAGGCCAAATTTGCCTGTTACTCCATGTGTTTCTTGACTTCCTACTTTTACATTCCAGTCCCCTGTAATGAAAAGGACATTTTTTGGGGGGTGTTAATTCTAAAAGGTCTTGTAGATCTTCATAGAACCATTCAGCTTCAGCTTCTTCAGTGTTATTGGTTGGGGCATAGACTTGGATAACTGTGATATTAAATGGTTTGCCTTGGAAACGAACAGAGATCTTTCTGTCATTTTTGAGATTCCATCCGAGTACTGCATTTTGGACTCTTTTGTTGACCATGATGGCTACTCCATTTCCTCTGAGGGATTCCGGCATGCAGTAGTAGATATAATGGTCATCTGAGTTAAATTCACCCATTCCAATCCATTTTAGTACGCTGATTCCTAGAATGTTGATTTTCACGCTTGCCATCACTTGTTTGACCACTTTCAATTTGCCTTGATTCATGGACCTGGCATTCCAGATTCCTACGCAATATTGCTCTTTACAGCATCTATTTCTGCTTTATTGACTATGCCAAAGCCTTTGACTGTGTGGATCACAATAAACTGTGGAACATTCTGAGAGAGATGGGAATACTAGACCACCTGACCTGCCTCTTGAGAAATCTGTATGCAGGTCAGGAAGCAACGGCTCGAACTGGACCTGGAACAACAGATTGGTTCCAAATAGAAAAAGGAATGCGTCAAGGCTGTATATTGTCACTCTACTTATTTAACATATATGTAGAGTACATATAGAGAAACGCTGGACTGGAAGAAACACAAGCTGGAATCAAGATTGCCGGGAGAAATATCAATAACCTCAGATATGCAGATGACACCACCCTTATGGCAGAAAGTGAAGAACCTAAGAACCTCTTAATGAAAGTGAAGGAGGAGAGTGGAAAAGTTGGCTTAAAGCTCAACGTTCAGAAAATGAAGATCATGGCATCCAGTCCCACCACTTCATGGGAAATAGATGGGGAAACAGTGGAAACAGTGTCAGACTTTACTATTTTGGGCTCCAAAATCACTGCAGATGGTGACTGCAGCCATGAAATTGAAAGATGTTTACTCTTTGGAAGAACAGTTATGACCAATCTAGATAGCATATTCAAAAGTAGAGACATTACTTTGCCGACTAAGATCCGTCTAGTCAAGGCTATGGTTTTTCCTGTGGCCATGTACGGATGTGAGAGTTGCACTGTGAAGAAGGCTGAGCGCTGAAAAATTGATGCTTTTGAACTGTGGTTTTGCAGAAGACTTGAGAGTCCCTTGGACTGCAAGGAGATCCAACCAGTCCATTCTGAAGGAGATCAGCCCTGGGATTTCTTTGGAAGGAATGATGCTAAAGCTGAAACTCCAGTACTTTGCCACCTCATGCGAAGAGTTGATTCATTGGAAAAGAGTCTGATGCTGGGAGGGATTGGGGGCAGGAGGAGAAGGGGACGACCAAGGATGAGATGGCTGGATGGCATCACTGACTTGATGGACGTGAGTCTGGGTGTACTCTGGGAGTTGGTGATGGACAGGGAGGCCTGGCGTGCTGCGATTCATGGGGTCGCAAAGAGTCGGACACGACTGAGCGACTGAACTTAACTGAACCCACAGATTTAAATATATTTAATATGAATTTGCTTATACATGGGAATTCCTCATGAATTCTGTTTTTTAATGTCCTAAACATTTACCTTGCTTCTGAAGAGTCCTAAGTATTAAAGTGAATAAGTAATTGCAGTTAGTGTTAGTTCAGTTCCTTCCAAAGAAATCTCAGGGCTGATCTCCTTCAGAATGGACTGGTTGGATCTCCTTGCAGTCCAAGGGACTCCCAAGGGTCTTCTCCAACACCACAGTTCAAAAGTATCATTCTTTGGCGCTCAGCCTTCTTCACAGTCCAACTCTCTCATCCATACATGACCACTTGAAAAACCATAGCCTTGACTAGATGGAACTTAGTCAGCAAAGTAATGTCTCTGCTTTTGTATATGCTATCTAGGTTGGTCATAACTTTTCTTCCAAGGAGTAAGCGTGTTTTAATTTCATGGCTGCAATCACCATCTGCAGTGATTTTGGAGCCCAAAAAAATAAAGTCTGACACTGTTTCCACTGTTTCCCCATCTATTTCCCATGAAGTGATGGGACTGGATGCCATGATCTTCATTTTCTGAACGTTGAGCTTTAAGCCAACTTTTTGACTCTCCTCTTTCACTTTCATCAAGAGGCTTTTTAGTTCCTCTTAAGTTTCTGCCATAAGGGTGGTGTCATCTGCATATCTGAGGTTATTGATATTTCTCCCAGCAATCTTGATTCCAGCTTGTGTTTCTTCCAGTCCAGCGTTTCTCATGATGTACTCTGCATATAAGTTAAATAAGCAGGATGACAATATACAGCCTGATGCACTTCTTTTCCTGTTTGGAACCAGTCTGTTGTTCCATGTCCAGTTCTAACTCTTGCTTCCTGACCTGCATACAGATTTCTCAAGAGGCAGGTCGGGTGGTCTGGTATTCCCATCTCTCTCAGAATGTTCCACAGTTTATTGTGATCCACACAGTCAAAGGCTTTGGCATAGTCAATAAAGCCGAAATAGATGTTTTTCTGGAGCTCTCTTACTTTCTCAATGATCTTGCAGATGTTGGATATTTGATCTCTGGTTCCTCTGCCTTTTCTAAGACCAGCTTGAATATCAGAAAGTTCACGGTTCACATATTGTTGAAGCCTGGCTTGGAGAATTTTGAACATTACTTTACTAGCATGTGAGATGAGTGCAATTGTTCTGTAGTTTGAGGATTCTTTGGCATTGCCTTTCTTTGGGATTGGAATGAAAACTGACCTTTTCCAGTCCTGTGGCCACTGCTGAGTTTTCCAAATTTGCTGGCATATTGAGTTAGCACTTTGACAGCATCATCTTTCAGGATTTGAAACAGCTCAACTGGAATTCCATCACTTCCACTAGCTTTGTTCATAGTGATGCTTTCTAAGGCCCACTTGACTTCGCATTCCAGGATGTCTGGCTCTAAATGAGTGATCACACCATTGTGATTATCCAGGTCGTGAAGATCTTTTTTGTACAGTTCTTCTGTGTACTCTTGCCACCTCTTCTTACTATCTTCTGCTTCTGTTAGGTCCCGACCATTTCTGTCCTTTATCGAGCCCATTTTTGCATGAAATGTTCCCTTGGTGTCTCTAATTTTCTTGAAGAGATCTCTAGTCTTTCCCATTCTGTTGTTTTCCTCTATTTCTTTGCATTGATCGCTGAAGAAGGCTTTCTTATCTCTTCTTGCTATTCTTTGAAATTCTGCATTCAGCTGCTTATATCTTTCCATTTCTCCCTTGCTTTTCACTTCTTTTCTTTTCACAGCTATTTGTAAGGCCTCCCCAGACAGCCATTTTGCTTTTTTGCATTTCTTTTCCATGGGGATGGTCTTTATCCCTGTCTCCTGTACAATGTCACGAACCTCATTCCATAGTTCATCAGGCACTCTATCTATCAGATCTAGGCCTTTAAATCTATTTCTCACTTCCACTGTATAATCATAAGGGATTTGATTTAGGTCATACCTAAATGGTCTAGCAGTTTTCCCTACTTTCTTCAAGTTAAGTCTGAATTTGGCAATAAGGAGTTCATGATCTGAGCCACAGTCAGCTCCCAGTCTTGTTTTAGCAGTTAGTGTTAAAATACCCTTAATACAGACATATATAATCAAAGGAGCCAGTGATGGGAAAATAGTTAGAGAGTTGCTGATAAGGCAGAATCCATTTCTGGTGTACAAGTTGCATGTTTACATTTGCTCTTCTTCTCAGTGGCATGCCACAAATGACAAAGATAGACCTTCACAAAACATTGTACTGTTCAAGTTCTGAACAGTATGCATTCTTGTTTTCTCTGGAGAAAACATTTTCATTGCTATTATGTTACACAATTATTTCATCATTTGACGTGTATAAAATGAAGAACAAGGACAAAACTTTTGAAATATTGTCAAAAATATCCGGTTGGAAGTATGTAAAGCCTTCTACATAAATTTATGTTTTAAAAGTATTAGTAATATATTAAAGAGGAAACAAATCCCTAAATGATAGCAGTTTTTTCATATTTT
This sequence comes from Ovis canadensis, assembly GCF_042477335.2. Classification (NCBI taxonomy): domain Eukaryota; kingdom Metazoa; phylum Chordata; class Mammalia; order Artiodactyla; family Bovidae; genus Ovis; species Ovis canadensis. The sequence goes on along the minus strand of NC_091247.1, from coordinate 129,778,353 downwards.
ATTATTATTTTTTTACTTTACAATATTGTACTGGTTTTGCCATACATTAACATGAATCCACCACCCTAGAAGATTAGGTTGAGTTCATATATGATTTGATAGGACAAAATATTCTATTCTTTTTTCTTTTTTTGTCAGTTATCCTTCTTATCTCTTCAGTGATACTAGAATATCTTACTAATGCAAAATTTCTCTGTACAACTTCAAGGAAACTAGATCTAATAGTCCAGTGATATTATTTCATTTACCTAATAAAAAATGTTGAGATCCTACTACATGGTAGCTCTTTATAATGGTGTGATACAGCAGAGAACAAATAGTCTCTGCCCTTGGGGATCATTCTATTTGATGGAGTCACATGATAAATTAATATAACATTTGTCAGATTGTGATAAGTGGCCTAAAGAAAGGGTAAGAAGAGAGCAGTGATGGGCAGATAGCTCTAAAAGGCAGACTTTTACACAGACGAGTGAAGTGAGGGAGTGAGCCATCATGACAGCTGGGAGCAGAGCTCTCAAGGCTGAAGACACTGTGTAGGGTAGCCCTGAAGCAGGAGTATGCTCCCTGTGTCTTATGTTGCTTGTGAACAAGAAGAAGGTAGAATGGGGTGGTCTTTAAGCCTTGTAGATCAGAGTATTATTCCATGTGAGACAGGTAAGTCATAGAAAGATTTTGAGAAAAAGAACAGCTTTGTAAACTTTTGCATTTGTATAGAATTTATACTTTTAAGACAAGTTTGTAATGGTCCACACAGGCTATGAAATAGAACTTTGTCTGCATTTCAGAGAAGCCTTTCCTGTAGCTCCTTTCTGTAGTCAAAAATTTATCAAACTTTTGAGTTCATTTAACAAACACATGGAAGTGTTAATTTTTTTGATTCAATACTTTAATGACTCTTTTTAAAAATAGTTGCGTAAAAGAGCAGCATATGGAACTGAGCTGAATGACATTTTTTTATTTCTATGCTAATTGCTAGTGTTGATTCAAACTCAGAGTTAGATGGAAAGATACATCTTAGTTAAAATTCTAAATGTAAAGGACTATTTTTAAATTTAAATTTGAAGAAGTATTTAAAGGCCAATACTTTGGCCGCCTAATGCAAAGAGCTGACTCATTAGAAAAGACCCTAGTGCTGGGAAAGATTGAAGGCAGGAGGAGAAGGGGACGAGAGAGGATGAGATGGTTGGATGGCATCACCAACTCAACGCACATGAGTTTGAGGAAGCTTCGGGATTTGGTGATGGACTGGGAAGCCTGGTGTGCTGCGCTCCATGGGGTCACAAAGAATCAGACATGACTGAGCACCTGAACTGAACTGACTGAAAGGATTATTTTCACATGGTAGATATTTACTTTTGTAGCACACATTATATAGGATACTCTTGCTAATGATAGAATAGTAGTCTTTCCATCACATAATATCCTCCAGCCCCAGTGGTGGCTTAAATATCTAATTGGATTTCTCCTCATGAAACTTATAAAGTACAAATAAAGGTGGGTATTTGTTCTGGGTGAATAATGGGCAATTTGCTTTTGGTATGCAGTGTATTATGTTCCTTAGAATGTCATTCATTATTCTATTTGATGTGTATAGCATTCTCAGATTGATATACTTAAAATTAATGAGGCATTTGTCTTCCCTGTAAAGAAACTAATAAGGAAGTTTTACCCCAATGAATTCTGTAGATTGAATTAAACAAATCAATTCTATTTGGAGTAGGTATTTTCTGAATGCAAAGGAATCCTGACTCCTACTATGAGTTGATACAATGCTTTGGAAAAAATGGTGGCTTACTTCAAATCATAACCAGATAAATTAAATACACTGGGAATGCTAGTCGTGGATCTTAAATTTTATGCAGTTTTTTTGCCCAGATTCTGTCTTCCAAAGGAATAATTCATGGAATATATAGCACTTATTGAGTGTTTTTTGTATGCCAGACTTTAGGGTAGTTACTAGGTTACTGCTTATTCAAAGACCATTAGGCATCTACTTTGTTCTTAGGTCATATTTATCTGAGGAAAAGCACGTATAAGTAACTAAGAGGTGCAACAGCCAGCAGGGTTTGCAGCTAGACTATGTAACAACTTGGTGTTAATGAGAACCCCTCACCTTTTCTAAGATGTGTAAATTAAAACAGACTCTCCCTCTAGGCAAAGCTAGTCCCATGAGTAGATGGTTCAGAAAACTAATGACATTTTATGGAGTACCAAAAAGGCACCCTCCCATCTGCCACCCCGTGCTCTTTTACTTTCTCCTGCAGAATGCCTCCTTATACTAGGACACAAGGCATAGCTAGAGGAGTACTGGTTGTGTTTATGGTGTCCTTCTCTCCACTGGGTAATTTTGTGCAGTGCATAAACTGCACAGCTACACATAACAGCCCCACAGTTAGTCATTCTCACAGTAGAAATCCTAGGCAGATAGTTATGCAAGACAGAAATCGAGGAAGACTCCCCACAGGATGGGACATCTGAATATCAAACATAAGAGCTAGAAGGTATTTTTTGACAATCACTAAAGAGAAAGGCAATCTCAGGAAGAACATAGAAAGGTGGATCCATGGTATTTTCACTACATTTTGTATCATGGCAAGAAATTCAATAGAGCTAGAATAAAAAGTTCATAGGCGGGAGTGATATGAATTGTGTCTGGAAAGAAAGTCTTTTGCCTGATTATGGAAAGCCTGAAATGCCCTGATAAGAAGTTTGGTCTAAACAAAGGAGGTTTGGATTATTTTGGAGAAAAATTAGGAAATGATGTGAAGGATACTTGAGTTAGAAAAACATTCTATTTAACACAACTTACAAATAAAATAAAGACAGAGCGACTGATAACTGCTTTGACTTGCACTATAGCTGACAGGGCTGCTGATTTTTTCATGGTAAAGATTAGAATGTGTCATGGAAATTTAAATCACATTGTTAAATGTAAGAATACACTGACCATTTCAACTTTTCACAAGGCTGATTCTCTAAACAGGCCTATCTTATTATCATTGTCAAAATAATAGATGAAATGAATAAAATAGTTAAATAAACAGGTTATACATGTAAGGAAAAATATATGAATACAGAACCAATGGATTGTTCATAAAGTCCTATGAAACTTTGAGTGTCAACCTTACAAGAGCTCAGTTCAGTTGCTCAGTCGTGTCTGACTCTTTGCAGCCCCATGGACTGCAGCACACCAGGCTTCCTTGTCCATCACCAACTCCTGAAGCTTGCTTGAACACATGTGCATCGAGTTGGTGATACCATCCAACCATCTCATCCTCTGTTGTCCCGTTCTCCTCTTGGCTTCAGTCTTCCCCAGCATCAGGGTCTTTTCCAATGAGTCAGTTCTTCACATCAGGTGGCCAAAGTATTGAAGCTTCAGCTTCAGCATCAATCCTTTCAATGAATATTCAGGACTGATTTCTTTAGGATTGACTGGTTGGATCTCCTTACAGTCCAAGGGACTCTCAAGAGCCTTCTCCAACACCACAGTTGAAAAGCATCAATTCTTCAGTGCTCAGTTTTCTTTATGGTCCAACTCTCACATCCATACATGACTATTGGAAAAACCATAGCTTTGACTAGACGAACCAGAAAGGTTGTTGTTGAATGAAAAAAGACGACCGGGATTCTTGGCCTCCGGAGGAGAAGAATTCAATCTTGGGCCAGAGATGAGGCTTGATCGCTCAGAGCTTTTGTGTAATAAAGTTTTATTAAAGTATAATGGAGATAGAGAAAGCTTCTGACATAGACATCAGAAGTGGGCAGAAAGAGTGCCCCTCTGCTAGTCTTCAGCTGGATGTTATATAGTCACTAGCAGTCTGTTAATAAAAGAAAGGAATGTCTTAAAACTCAGAATGGCACCAGGCCCCTCACCCATAAGATGCATTTTGGGATAATCTTGGCATCAAATGGTTCATCCTGGGCCATAAAATGATTAACTTGAATCTTGTAGAAAGACAGATTACCATACAAATAGTTTCATTTACATAGATTAGGGGAACAATATCTGAGTATAACATATTAGTTGGTCAAATAGGTTCTGAGCCATTAGGCAGGACCAACTTGAAGACAGTTTGGGGTAAATGCATAGTATATTAGCAAAGCTTAAGACAAACATTTCCATAAAAAAATGCATTGGTTATCTCAAGGTTCGAGAATAGTTAACTTCAGGTGGAACCAGGTGTCATGGCAACACAGTATTTTAAGAGAAACGTCCTTTTAAATTTGTATAGAGAAGGAAAAAAATATACCAGTTTGTTGCCTCCTGGCGCTTAAGAGAGATAAAAATGTCTGACACTTGCAGGCTATTTCCTCCGTTTGGAGATCCCTGGCCTTCCTGCCTGTTACCCTCTCAAACCTTTGTCACTGGAGTAATGTGTCTGCTTTTTAATATGCCGTTTAGGTTGGTCATAGCTTCTTTCCAAGGAGCAAATATCTTAATTTCTTGGCTGCAGTCACCATCTGTAGTGATTTTGGAGCCCAAGAAAATAAAATATGTCAGTATTTCCATCGTTTCCCCATCTCTCTGCCATGAAGTGATGGGACCAGATGCCATGATATTCATTTTTTGAATGTTGAGTTTTAAGCCAACTTTTTCACTCTCCTCTTTCACTTTGATCAAGAGGCTCTTTAGTTCCTCTTTGCTTTCTGCCACAAGGGTGATATCATCTTCATATCTGAGGTTACGGATATTTCTCCTAGCAATCTTGATTCCAGCTTGTGCTTCATCCAGTCTGGCATTTCACATGATGTACTGTGCATATAAGTTAAATAAGAAAGGTGACAATATACAGCCTTGGCATACTCCTTTCTCAGTTTGGAACCAGGCCATTGTTCCATGTCCAGTTATAACTGTTGCTTGTTGACCTGCATAAAGATTTCTCAAGAGGCCCATAAGATGGTCTAATATTTCCATTTGTTGGAAATTCTTCCACAGTTTGTTGTGATCCACATAGTAAAGGCTTTAGCATAGTCAATGAAGCAGAAGTAGATGTTTTTCTGGAGTTCTCTTGCTTTTTCTATGATTGAACAGATGTTGGTAGTTGATCTCTGGTTCTTCTGCCTTTTCTAAATCCAGCTTGAACATCAGGAAGTTCTCTGTTCATGTACTGTTGAAGCCTGACTTGAAGAATTTTGAGCATTATTTTGCTAGCGTGGAAGATGAGTACAGTTGTGCAGTAGTTTTAACATTCTGTGGCATTGCCTTTCTTTGGGATTGGAATGAAAACTGACCTTTTCTAGTCCTGTGGCCACTGCTGAGTTTTCCAAATGTGCTGGCGTATTGAGTGCAGCACTTTCACAGTATCATCTTTTAGAATTTGAAATAGCTCAACTGGAATTCCATCACCTCCACTAGCTTTGTTCGTAGTGATGTTTTCTAAGGCCCACTTGACTTCACATTCCAGATGTCTGGCTCTAGGTGAGTGATCACACCATTGTGATTATCTGGGTCATGAAGATCTTTTTTGTATAGTTCTTCTGTGTATGCTTGCCATCTCTTCTTAATATCTTCTACTTCTGTTAGGTTCATAGCATTTCTGTCCTTTATCAAGCCCATCTTTGCATGAAATATTCCCTTGGTATCAGTAATTTTATTGAAGCAATCTCTAGTCTTTCCCCTTCTATTGTTTTCCTCTATTTCTCTGCATTGATCACTGAAGAAGAGCTAGTATACAAGGGGTAGTATATCTTGAAAGTTTCTGCACATATACATTGCTGCATAATCTTTTTCATGCCAGTTTGGTTTACTATATATACTTCTGAAAGAAGCCTCATTTAATTATAGTAGAGAAGGGTTGACTTTTTGATAGGTATGGTAACTTTATAATCACAGAATGATATACTTTTCTTTAATGCTCTGTCAGTAGCATAATAGTTTAGTTTTGACTGTTTTAGTACAAATTTGTCTTCTATAATACATTTTAAATTCAAATTATTAAAGTTCATTTTAAAATATGTTAAAGATGAATACATTGTTGCTCAGATTTAAGTGAAACTAGCTCATGACCTCTTAAAATGATGTATGACTTAAGTGTGTGATCCTACTCAATGGGGAAGTTAACTTTTAGTTTCATCAGAGACAATACCTTCAAAAACAGTAATGAGAAATGGTTCTTCTTAACATCTTTATATTTTCCTAGATTTATTCATACTGTTTCCCTTGTTATCTTCTTTTTCTCTGCTTTCTGACTTCCATGGTAAGTTCACTGTAAAGATAAGCCTGGGACAATATTTCCAAATTACTTCTTATATATCAGGGAGACTACTCAACATGTGGATCAGTAAAGAGATAGTTTTAATTAATTCTAGAATTCTAGAATGTTTTAAAACATTCTAGCGATTTTTTTAAAAAAATCATGACAAATTGACAAATGTGGGAAAAATGAAGTACTTTCTTAAGTCTCTCTCATCTCTAAGAATAATCACTGATAGGTTTGGGAGACATTCTTCCATATAGAATGCTGCTTAGTTGCCTCAGTAATGTCCAACTCTGTGGAACCCTATGGACTATAAACCTCCAGACTCCTCCATCTATGGAATTCTCCAGGCAAGAGTACTGGAGTGGGTTGCCATTCCCTTCTTCAGGGGATCTTCCTGACTCAGGGATGAAACCCAGGTCTCCTGCATTCTGGGCATATTCTTTACCATCTGAGCCACTAAGGAAGCTCCAGATATGTTTCTCTTATGTATTCTCTTGGATGAAGCACACACACACTTATACACACACACACAGTATGCTATTAATATACTAACAGAATTCAAAGATTTAATTAACTTTAAGATTGTCACTGCTTAACTTTCCATATGATACTGAAATCTATAATAGATTCTTGAGTTTGATAGAATTTTGTCTTGGTTTTTAAAAGTTTAGAAACCCTCATAGATATTTCATAAATTAAAAGTCACATTATGTTTTACACATATATTTCAGGCAGCTTTTAAAGATTCGTTATAAGCTGAGGTTCCTAATACTTGAAAATTTAGAAATTGCTTACTAAGAGCATTTGTGTGTGTGTGTGGGTGATGAAATATTTGCATGAAGAGAAATTTTTGAAAAATTAGAAGGTAGACTGGAGATATATTGTGCTGAAGACAAGAGGTAGGTTAACAGATGTGGCTGACAGACAGGAACGAGTCTCATTAGGAGCATGGCCAGGCCATAGGAAGAACTGAAATTTCATTCATTGCAGCTCAGATTGCAATAGTAGTTACTTTTTAACTAAGAGTGGGTCTGAAGATAATTCTAATAATCTACTGTGTTCATGACCTATGCCTTCTTTCCATCTCAAATTCAAACTGTCATCAGAGAATGAATTTGGCTGGATTCATTAGTCATTATCCAGTATGAGTCTGAGGCTACTCTCAGACTAAGATCTGTGCATTTCCTCCATATGCTGTCTTTGGGATAGGATCCATGATTGATCCAATTAACCACATCTAGGGTGATGGGCCATTGTAGCACATTGTATGGTGACTGCTGCATAGTGAATCTTTAAAAATGGATCTGTGAATATTGGAGACATTTTAGGGATTTTTAGAGGATGGCACCATGACTAAAAGCCTGAATTTGTAGTCTTGCATTAGAAAACATTAACATGGGAACCTAGTTAATGGACCTTTAGTAAACTGAGTTATTTGCCCAATTTCTTGTCCCTCCAATATCCATTATAAATGCCTTTTTCTTTCTTTTTTTTTTTTTTAGGTTGAAGACAAAGTTTTAATAGATAATTATATTTATACCGGAGAAGGCAATGGCACCCCACTCCAGTACTCTTGCCTGGAAAATCCCATGGGTGGAGAAGCCTGGTAGGCTGCAGTCCATGGGGTCGCTGAGTCGCACACAACTCAGCGACTTCACTTTCACTTTTCACTTTCATGCACTGGAGAAGGAAATGGCAACCCACTCCAGTGTTCTTGCCTGGAGAATCCCAGGGACAGGGGAGCCTGGTGGGCTGCCGTCTATGGGGTCGCACAGAGTTGGACACGACTAAAGTGACTTAGCATCAGTAGCAGTAGCAGTAGCAGTATATTTATACCAATTTAAATGGAGGATGAAACCCACAAAGGGAAAAAAGCCTAGGACCCTCAAAAGTTGCCATATGGCCCTGCCTTCCAGACTTGGGCAAGGCATTATGGGGCACAAGATAGTGTTCAAACTTCTTTCAGCACCTTCTACCTCCTGGATGGTCTTTGGGACCCCTGATTCAGTGTACCTGTTCTCAACCTGGGCCTGTAAATCACCCAGAATTTGATGAAACATGTTGTGTGCTTTTCTGGGGAAGCAAACCCACAGCTTTTATTAAATTTCCAGAGGGATCCAGAAAGATGTAGCACTGCTTTTCAAAATTAACCATGTTGAAGTGAGAGGCACCATGATGATGTAAGAGACATAAAAGATGATGAAAAATAACTCAGAGAGGCACAGTGATAATGTTAGAAAGCCCATAGTGATGAATAGATACTCCCAGAAGATGTAGAGAGACACTGTGGTGACTCTCGAAGTCTCCTAGAAGCACAGAGAGGTACTGTGATGACATGAAAGGAATGTGCTGACACACGAGGTGCATGATGACTTGGAAGACTTTCAAACACATGGTTTACTCCCCAGTTTCAAAGCAATGGGGTTTGGATCCAAACAGGAGCGCTCTGAAGTTGGGCTCAAGGTTCTCTATGGTCAAACCCACTGATTGCTTCTCTTGTGTGTTTAGGTACTCCGTCCCCAAAGGAGTTTTGCAAAGCTAAATACACAGCTGACACACTGAAGTTGACATCTACAAAACGTTTTGTCTTAGTTTGTTGAAAGTGGAAGTGTGAGTCGCTCAGTTGGGTCTGACTCTTTGCGTTCCCATGGACTATAGCCTACCAGGCTCCTCTGTCCATAGAATTCTCCAGGCAAGAATACTGGAGTAGGTAACCATTCCCTACTCCGGGGAATCTTCCCAACCCAGAGACTGAGCCTGGGTCTCCCACACTGCAGGGAGATTCTTAACAGTCTGAAACACCAGGGAAGCCCCATTGATGACACACTGAACTCAACACCTAGAAAACATTTTGTCTTAAGTTTAAATGGTTGCAAATGTGGACATGTCCTGTTGTTGATTATTTTTCTGTGTGCAGTATAATAGACATAACACAAAATCCAACATTTTAACCTGTTTGAGGATACAGCTCAGTGGTGTTACAAGTACCTTCACATTGCTGTGCAGTCATCACCACCCTCCATCTATAGAACTGTCCTTTGCTTTTTGACCTTGCAGTTCCTTCCATCAGGAGTGTGTATCACCTCTTGACTTTGGGCTTGGTCATGTGTTTTTCTTTGGCCAAAATAAAAAATGTCATCAGTGATAACGTGCCAGTTCTAAAACTAGGACTGTAAGAGAAGTCACATATTTGTCCTCTTGTGTCTCTGATATGGATGTGAGGAAAACATTCTCAAGGAGAATGAGAGGTATGTGAAGCAAGCTCAGACTTGACCTTAGTTTATAGTTGCCCAGGTATGACCAGACTAAATTTAGTAGAACACCAACTGACTTGCTGATGAATGGCCAACATAGATACTGTTATATAACATAGATTTTTATGGTTGTTTGTTATGCAGCAGTATATGACTTCTACTGACCTAAACTTGACTGATAGCAATGGAAAAGGAGAGGATAATAAAGATCATGTTTTCCTTCTGAAAGCACTTTTTATTTTTGAGTTTTGTGACATCATACTCTCTTGTATATTGTTCTATTTGTCTAGCTATTACTTCTCAATCACCTGTCTACTTTAACATTGAAATTCCACAGTGATTGATTTTGATCTTTCAGGCTAACCTAACATTCATGGAACAAGTTCCACTTGGTCATATTCTGTTATCTTTTTCTCTTTTAAAATTGAGTTCTTAAAAACATAGTGTTTAGAATTTTTGCACCTATATTCCTGAGAGATATTGGTCTGTAACTTTCCTTTCTTCTAATATGCTATTAAGATTCAGAATAAATATTATATTAATCTTATGAAATGAACTAAAATTCTTTTTCTCTCTTTTTTGAAGAAGTTTGTGTAAAAAGCTGTATTTCTTTTTGAGTGGTTTGAGATCATTTGGCAAAAAAAGTCAACTGATCCTAGAGTTTCCTTTTGAGAAAGTTTCTATTTATGTATTAATTTCTTTTAACATACCTAGCACTATTCAAAACTTCTAGTTACTCTTGTTTCAGATATAATACTATGAATTTCTCCTTTCATCAGAAGTATTGAATTTGTTGTTAAACATTTGTTCAAAATGTTTTGCCTTTTAATGATTGAGTCTATGTAAAAATGATGTATCATTTTTATTCTTAAAATTCATAGATTCTTTTATTGCTTTTAAAGGGATCGTAAATTTGCTTTTTCATTTCAAAGAATTTATTAGTAGATGTGTTGAGTTTTATAATTGTACATCTGTTTTCGATTTCTTTGACTTCTGTTCTTAAATGATTAAGGACAGAATCATTTATTAATGAAAGGATTTTCCTTCTTACTTTTTTATCTTTAATTTGCTGTTCTTTCTTAAGTTCTTGGAATGAAAGTTTTGGTAGTTTATTTTCAAAATTTCCTGTGATATCCTGAAAAGAATCTTTTCATGTATGTCTTCTTCTAGAAATTGCAGAATGAGTTTTCCCTTGCTATATCTACCTACCCTCACAGAATGGGAAGGTCTTCCTTTTTCTAAAAAATAATTTCGTTTATTTATTGGCTGTGTTGGGTCTTCATTGCTGCATGGTCTTTTTCTCTAGTTGTGGCAAGTGGGAGCCACTCTCTGTTTGTGGTGTGCAGACTTATTGCAGTGGCTTCTCTTGTTGTGGAACATAAGGCTCTCGGGCATGAAGGCCTCAGTAGTTGTGGCTCCTGGGCACTGAAGTGAAGGCTCAGTAGTTGTGGTGCGTGGGCTTAGTTGCTCTGTGGCATCTTTCTGCATCAGGGATCAATCCCATGTCTCCTGCATTGGCAGATGGATTCTGTACCATTGAGCCATCAGAAAAAACGTTCTTCTTTCTTTTAATGCAGTGTTTCTATCTCAGTGAATGTCAGCATCATTCAGCTGCCTGTAAAAATCCAGATACCTGTCAGCATCCCCAAACATTCTCTTTCTCTCCTCTGTCAGTCCCTACAACAAATCAGTCAGCCAAGCTAGTAGCTTCTAATGTCTAAATATATCATATACCCATCCACTTCTGTTTCCCCTCCTAAATATGCCTCATATCCATTCACTTACCTTTACTTCTATTTTGCAAAATAAACAAATAAATAAATTTAATTTCTTTTCTCCCTTTTAGATACAATCTGCCAGAATAATTTTTTCTAATTTTTTAAAAATGATACTTCAGTGGATTCTAATTTCTTTTGTTAGATTGATAAGAAAAATGATAACAGAAATCAAAAGCTCTTTTATATTGTCTTATGCTATATGTTTTATAGCATGACTATATCTCCCTGCCTTTCCAATCTCCTCTTTTGCCATGCCTTCATTTGTTGTTCATGCTTTAGATAGAATTTCCTTCTCACTCTTCTAACATGCCACCATTCTCCTTCCTGAATCTACTCATTCACACAAGCTACTTCCAATATTAGTGTGTTCCTTTTCTTATCCTTGTAAAGGATTTAACTGAAAATCACTTTTTAAAGAAAGTCTTCTTTGACTCTCCAGACCTAGAGCAGGTATCCCAGAATATATTCTCAAATAATTTGCATTTCTTTTGCATAACACTTTTCCAACCTATAAAAACTTGATTTTTATTTTTTTGGTGCCACTTTTAGAATGTACATTCCATGAGAGGAATGATTGTATTTGAATTGTTATCCCTTATATTCCTAGTTTATAGGAAGAACTTTGAACAGAAGTCGTGTTCAATAAATACCTAAACCTTGAAATAAGTGAACCCATCAGAAACTTGCCTGCTCTAATAGATAAAAGATTTTGGAAGGCAGATAAATATGCAAGGGAGATGGTTCCAATTATTAGAGATTTAGGAGGGGGGACATTCTTTTTCTCTTCTGTCTTATCATTGTATTATAATATATGTATATAGTTGAATAAATAATAATATATAACTATGATAAAAATAATACCCAGATACTGGCATTTATTGAGTATTCACAATATGCTTGATACTGTTTTAAGTACTATCTATCTATCTATCTATCTATCTATCTATCTATATATATATATATATATATATATATATAAAGTTACCCCAACTTTATAAGTGAGAAAACTGATATACTAACTTTCCTGTGGCTATGTAACTACTAATTTGTAGAAATAACATATGAATTCCAGATTTCTTGCTTCCAAGCCTCACTATTAATCATTATGCTATATGCTCTTGAAGGATTTCCTCCCTTCAAATCACAAATAGGAGTTTAAAAAGAGGGCAATTGATGGTGTCACTGTTTTTCCCTTTTTTTGGTGCTTATTAAATCCAATAAAATGGCACATTCTATAATTATATTTTAGCACCTGATATTTAAAAATTCTGTGTTGTTCTAAAAATAGTCAGTGGGCAAAGAAGAGCAAGATGCCTTCAAAAGGATTGTGCTTATAGCCTGTTACCTTGACAATCAAAAGAAAAGGACAGCTAGAAGTTTTCTCAATGAGTAAAGCAAAAATACTTCCTAAAATTCTTTTTGCCCTCCCTTGGATCACCTGTCTTGCTGTGAACTGATCACTGTGGTTAGTGAAATTAGGTAGTCAGTCTATATCCCCATACCCTAAACTGAGAGGGTGAAGCGTAATTTTTCAGAGAAAAATCAGGAAGTTCTTTCCAAATTAAAGTGAATGAATAATAAACAGAAACTACAGATGACAGCTATAGATACTGACAGAAGAAAATTAGAGACTTTTTTTTTTGGCTTGTCAAGTTTAAGTAATAATGACAATAATATGACTTGCATTATTACTTACAGTTATAAAGAGAGTGTGAAGGCAACTGTCCCACATTGTAGTTTAACTCATGACACTGATACTCTTGAGACCTAAATGGTTTTCCACAAATATAGTTATCACTACTGAATGCCAGTAATCTCTTCCTTAAAATCAGTTGTTCTACATAGAAACACTAACCCAGAACTTAGTTCATATTATTCTTAAGTGGGAAAAACAATAGTGCATTTTACAAAAACCCACACCTCAACAATTGTCTAAAATTGAAAGTTTGTTGTTGAATCACACAAAGACACCAGGATTCTTGGCCCCCAGAGGGGAAGAATACAATATGGGGCCAGAGATGAGGCTTGATCACTCAGACCTTTTGTGTAATAAAGTTTTATTAAAGTATCAAGGAGATAGAGAAAGCTTCAGACATAGGCATCGGAAGAGGGCAGAAAGAGTACCCCGCTGATACTCTTTAGCTGGATGTTATATAGTCACTAGCAGTCTGTTAATAAAAGAAAGGAATGTTTTAAAACTCAGAATGGTACCAGGCCCCTCACCCATAAGATGCATTTTGGGATAATCTTGGCACCAAATGGTTCATCCTGGGCCATAAAATGATTAACTTGAATCTTGAAGAGGGGTGGATTACCATAAAAATAGTTTCATTTACATAGATTAGGGAAACAATATCTGAATATAACATACTGGTTTGTCAAGCAGGTTTGAGCCAAGAGGAGGAACCGACTAGAAGACAGAGTTTGGGGTAAACGCATAGTACATTAGCTGCAGTTCAGTTCAGTTCAGTCGCTCAGTCATGTCCGACTCATTGCGACCCCATGAATCGCAGCACGCCAGGCCTCCCTGTCCATCAACAACTTCTAGAGTTCACTCAGATTCAAGTCCATCGAGTCAGTGATGCCATCCAGGCATCTCATCCTCTGTTGTCCCCTTCTCCTCCTGCCCCCAATCCCTCCCAGCATCAGAGTCTTTTCCAATGAGTCAACTCTTCACATGAGGTGGCCAAAGTACTGGAGCTTCAGCTTTAGCATCATTCCTTCCAAAGAAATCCCAGGGTTGATCTCCTTCAGAATGGACTGGTTGGATCTCCTTGCAGTCCAAGGGACTCTCAAGAGTCTTCTGCAAAACCACAGTTCAAAAGCATCAATTCTTCAGCCCTCAGCCTTCTTCACAATCCAACTGTCACATCCATACATGACCACAGGAAAAACCATAGCCTTGACTAGATGGAACTTAGTCGGCAAAGTAATGTCTCTGCTTTTGAATATGATATCTAGGTTAGTCATAACTTTTCTTCCAAGGAGTAAGCGTCTTTTAATTTCATGGCTGCAGGCACCATCTGCAGTGATTTTGGAGCCCCCAAAAATAAAGTCTGACACTGTTTCCACTGTTTCCCCATCTATTTCCCATGAAGTGATGGGACCAGATGCCATGATCTTTGTTTTCTGAATGTTGAGCTTTAAGCCAACTTTTTCACTCTCCTCTTTCACTTTCATCAAGAGGCTTTTGAGTTCCTCTTCACTTTCTGCCATAAGGGTGGTGTCATCTGCATATCTGAGGTTATTGATATTTCTTCTGGCAATCTTGATTCCAACTTGTGTTTCTTCCAGTCCAGACTTTCTCATGATGTACTCTGCATATGAATTAAATAAACAGGGTGATAATATGCAGCCTTGATGTACTCCTTTTCCTATTTGGAACCAATCTGTTGTTCTATGCCCAGTTCTAACTTTTGCTTCCTGATCTGCATACAGATTTCTCAAGAGTCAGGTCAGGTGGTCTGGTATTCCCATCTCTCTCAGAATGTTCCACCATTTATTGTGATCCACACAGTCAAAGACTTTCGCATAGTCAATAAAGCAGAAATAGATGTTTTTCTGAAACTCTCTTGCTTTTTCCATGATCCAGCAGATGTTGGCAATTCGATCTCTGGTTCCTCTGCCTTTTCTAAAACCAGCTTGAACATCAGGAATTTCACGGTTCACATATTGATGAAGCCTGGCTTGGAGAATTTTGAGCATTCCTTTATTAGCACGTGAGATGAGTGCAATTGTGCAGTAGTTTGAGCATTCTTTGGCATTGCCTTTCTTTGGGATTGGAATGAAAACTGACCTTTTCCAGTCCTGTGGCCACTGCTGAGTTTTCCAAATGTGCTGGCATATTGAGTGCAGCACTTTCACAGCATCATCTTTCAGGATTTGAAATAGTTCAACTGGAATGCCATCATGTCCACTAGCTTTGTTTGTAGTGATGCTTTCTAAAGCCCACTGACTTCACATTCCAGGATGTCTGGCTCTAGATGAGTGATCACACCATTGTGATTATCCAGGTCATGAAGATCTTTTTTGTACAGTTCTTCTGTGTATTCTTGCCACCTCTTCTTACTATCTTCTGCTTCTGTTAGGTCCATACCATTTCTGTCCTTTATCGAGCCCATCTTTGCATGAAATGTTCCCCTGGTATCTCCAATTATTTTGAAGAGATCTCTAGTCTTTCCTATTCTGTTGTTTTCCTCTATTTCTTTGCATTGATTCCTGAAGAAGACTTTCTTATCTCTTCTTGCTATTCTTCGAAATTCTGCATTCAGATGCTTATATCTTTCCTTTTCTCCTTTGCTTTTCACTTCTCTTCTTTTCACAGCTATTTGTAAGGCCTCCCCAGACAGCCATTTTGCTTTATTGCATTTCTTTTCCATGGGGATGGTCTTGATCCCTGTCTCCTGTACAATGTCATGAACCTCATTCCATAGTTCATCATGCACTCTATCTATCAGATCTAGTCCCTTAAATCTATTTCTCACTTCCACTGTATAATCATCAGGGATTTGATTTAAGTCGTACCTGAATGGTCTCGTGGTTTTCCCCACTTTCTTCAATTTAAGTCTGAATTTGGTAATAAGGGAGTTCATGATCTGAGCCACAGTCATCTCCTGGTCTTGTTTTTGTTGACTGTATAGAGCTTCTCCATCTTTGGCTGCAAAGAATATAATCAATCTGATTTCGGTGTTGACCATCTGATGATGTCCATGTGTAGAGTCTTCTCTTGTGTTGTTGGAAGAGGGTGTTTGCTATGACCAGTTCATTTTCTTGGCAATAGTCTATTAGTCTTTGCCCTACTTCATTCCACATTCCAAGGCCAAATTTGCCTGTTATTACAGGTTTTTCTTGACTTCCTACTTTTGCGTTCCAGTCCCCTAGAATGAAAAGGACATCTTTTTCAGGTGTTAATTCTAAAAGGTCTTGTAGGTCTTCATAAAACCGTTCAACTTCAACTTCTTCGTCGTTACTGGTTGGGGCTTAGACTTGGATTACCGTGATATTGAATGCTTTGCCTTGGAGACGAACAGAGATCATTGTCATTTTTGAGACTGTATCCACTTACTGCATTTTAGACCCTTTCATTGACCATGATGGCTACTCCATTTCTTCTGAGGGATCCCTTCCCGCAGTAGTAGATGTAATGGTCATCTGAGTTAAATCAACCCATTCTAGTCTATTTTACTTTGCTGATTCCTAGAATGTTGATTTTCATGCTTGCCATCTCCTGTTTGACCACTTCTAATTCTCCTGACATTCCAGGTACCTATGCAATATTGCTCTTTACAGCATTGGACCTTGCTTCTATCACCAGTCACATCCACAACTGGGTATTGTTTTTGCTTTGGCTCCATCCCTTCATTCTTTCTGGAGTTATTTCTCCACTGATCTCCAGTAGCATATTGGACACCTACTGACCTGGGAAGTTCCTCTTTCAGTATCCTATTATTTTGCCTTTTCATACTGTTCAAGAGGTTCTCAAGGCAAGAATACTGAAGTGGTTTGTCATTCCCTTCTCCAGTGGACCACTTTCTGTCAGACCTCTCAACCATGACCCACCTATCTTGGGTTGCCCCGCAGGCATGGCTTGGTTTCATTGAGTTAGACAAGGCTGTGGTCCTAGTGTGATTAGATTGACTAGTTTTCTGTGAGTATGGTTTCAGTGTGTCTGCCCTCTGATGCCCTCTTGCAACACTACCATCTTACTTGGGTTTCTCTTACCTTGGGCGTGGGATATCTCTTCACGGCTGCTCCAGCAAAGCGCAGCCACTGCTCCTTACGTTGGATGAGGGATATGTCCTCACTACCACCCTTCCTGACCTTCACCATGGGATGGCTCCTCTAGGCCCTCCTGCGCCAGTGCAGCCACTGCTCCTTGGCTATGGGGTTGCTCCTCCCAGCTGCCGCCCCTGGCCTTGGGTGTGGGGTTGCTCCTCCCGGTCACCACCCTGGCCTCGGGCATGAGGTTGCTCCTCCCGGCTGCTGCCCCTGGCCTCGGACACAGGGTGTATCCTCTCTGTCACCTCCTCTGACCTCGGATTTAGGGTAGCTCCTCCCAGTCGCCTCCCCTGGCCTCGGGCACGAGGTAGCTCCTCTTGGCTATCGCCCCTGGCCTCGGACGCGGGGTAGCTCCTCTCGACTGCCGCTCCTGACCTTGGATGTGGGGTAGCTCATCTCAGCCGTTCCTGCACCATCGCAGCCTGGCACTCTAGGCCACTGCTCCTTACTCGGACATGGAGTAGCTCCTCTTAGCTGCATTTAGTGCACCAGCCGCAGCCGCCTGTGCTTAGTGCGCTGGCTGCAGCCGCCTTAGCATACATTAGCATAGCTTAAGATAAACATTTCCATAAGAGAAATGCATTGGTTATCTCTAGGTTTGAGAATAGCTAACTTCAGGTAAAACCAGGTGTCTTTATGGCAACACAGTATTTTAAGAGAAACTTCCTTTTAAATTTGTATAGAGAAGGAAAAAAAAAATTACTAGTTTGTTTCTTTCTGCTGCTTAAGAGAGATAAAAATGTCTGACACTTGCAGGCTATTTCCTCTGTTTGGAGACCCCTGGCCTTCCTGCCTGTTACCCTCTCAAAATGTAACTAAAATATACAGGAATGTCTATGGCACATTATTGTATTAGAATGTAGAAGTTTAAAATATGATGTTCTGACCACCAAACAGTTTATAATTAAAGGTACTTTGTAGTACTCTTGCCTGGAGAATCCCATGGATGGAGGAGCCTGGTGGGCTGCAGTCCATGGGGTCTCGAAAAGTCAGACACGACTGAGTGTATTCACTTTCACCTTTCACTTTCATGCATTGGAGGAGGAAATGGCAACCCACTCCAGTGTTCTTGCCTGGAGAATCCCATGGATGGAGGAACCTGGTAGGCTGCAGTCCATGGGGTCGCTGAGAGTCAGACACGACTGAGCGACTTCACTTTTACTTTTCACTTTCATGCACTGGAGAAGGAAATAGCAACCCACTCCACTATTCTTGCCTGGAGAATCCCAGGGACAGGGGAGCCTGGTGGGCTGCCATCTATGGGGTCACACAGAGTTGGATACGGCTGAAGTGACTTAGCAGCAGCAGCAATATTCACCTGATTCTGACAGTTTAGTAATTCTATATGAAATGCAATTCAAGATTTTCCCACTTTTTAAAAATTAAAAATATTGGGAGATAAAAATTTACAAATTTAAATATAAACGCTGGCTAAAAATGTTTTCAAAGATATATTCCTCCTTTGAAATTTGGCTTGTGTTTTGTGTGTATAATATATGTATTAATATATAGAATTTTCTGTTTATTATGTTTTGATATTAAAAAAAAAATTCTTGCTGAAGAGAGATTGCCCCTTTCAGGGGTAGGTGATTCTCAATGATGATAACAACTTGCCTCTAAAAATTCTTTTCATATACAGTTGTCTCCTGAAAAAGAGAGGGGTTAGAGGCATTGAGTTCCCCTACAACTGAAAATCTATGTACTGCTATCTCTGCCTCAATACAAAAGGAATTGATAAATGACTTATCTCAGGGCAAGAAGCTAAAATGGTTTAGATAAAATTAGGTCTCAAATCCTAGCCTTTTTTTTTTTTTTTTAATTCCACATATTGTGATCTCTAATCAAATACAAACTTTCCCCCAAGCTTAGTTAAAGATCTGTAAAATGAAAATACATGTACTATATTTATTGGGGGAAAAAAAAAATCTACATATAAGTGCTGCTGCTGCTGCTAAGTCGCTTCAGTCATGTCTGACTCTGTATGACCCCATAGACGGCAGCCCACCAGGCTCCTCTGTCCTTGGGGTTCTCCAGGGAGGAATACTGGAGTGGGTTGCCATTTCCTTCTCCAAGGCATGCATGCCTGCTAAGTCACTTCAGTCATGTCCGACTCTGTGTGACCCTATGGACAGCAGCCCACCAGGCTCCTCTGTTCACAGGATCCTCTAGGCAAGAATACTGGAGTGGGTTGCCATTTCCTCCTCCAACGTATAAGTGGACCCGTGCAATTTAGATCCATGTTGTTCAAGGGTCAGCTGTATAAACCAGCCTATTCTGCTTGTACCCCCAAGTGCCTCCTTATTTGGTTCTTACACAGCAGCCTGATATTTCCCTGGACCTAAATTATTCTAAGGCCAGGTACCCAGCACCTAGAGACTGCCACTATATCCCAAAGCCTGCTGGCGTTATTTAAACTAGCCAGTAGTGAACTGTTTGCTGTGCTCTGTTTTGCTTTTTCTGTGGACACTCCAATAAACGCTGTGGCATAAGCTCCGCTTTTGCTTCATTTTTCTGCCTCCGACGTCCCTAGTGACTTCCCTTTGAACTTGTGTGGCATGTAGAAAACCCCCTTTCTAGATGTGTGAGTAACATAAACCTTTACCAAGTCACATTCTAATCTCTTGCTGTGGCTGCACTGATTTTATCATACCATAGCCAACATATACATTTTTAAAACTTGGGTATAGAAAAACCAAGAGGCATTTTGCTAAGGAAATGTTGACCAGAGAGATTTCTGCAGAGTTCTAACAGTGTGCTTGTTTTGGAAACTTGAGAGGAGCCTATTATAGAAAAAAAAAAAAAAAAAAAGACAGTATATAATACTGGCTAGATATTGGTTGGATACTGAGGCTTGGAATAATGCTTGGCAAAAGCAATAGCAAAATATCTATACTCAAATACTCAAGTGTCAGAGTAAGCAGGAATGGAGGATGAGTTCTGTTTTTCACAACTTTCCTAAATAATGCATAATACTTTACAAATGAACAGCCGTTACCTGAGCCAAATGTTAGTGTAAGCAATTTTAGTAAGGATGGAAAGCAATTTTATGATATTAATAACTAAAAATGCATATTAAGATAAAGTAAGAAAGAACTATTGAAAAAATACTTCTGAGTGTATAAGCATTTATAGTTCTGTAATCCTTAGATGAGGAAAAGCATTCATAGGCTGGCAGTTTTGTCAGAAGGTAACTGAAAATAATGGTGAAATGTTCAGAGTGGAGCTAGTAGCTGAGCAAAGAAAGCAAAAACAACACCTTAAACCACTTCTGACAGCAAAATAAACAATTTTTTAATGATATATCTTTTTTCATCTCAAGTATCTCTCACCAAGGAAAGAGAAACACTTCTAAGCTCTAACGGGAAGCATGGGATAAGAATAATTACTTTATTAGTATGCTGTGGAGGGAAGAGGAAAAGTTTTATTGTCACACAAACCTTCATTCTCTCAATTTCTAGGGACTCAGGAAGGACATTTTTAGGGAGCTGTTGATAGGAATGTCATAAGTTCTATGAGACTTGGCCTCTTTTATTGGTAAAATTACATAGCATCTCAGACACCATAAGGCTTCTGTGTACTTAAAATTAGATTAAAAATGTAGGACTTATCACTTTTATTTTTTATTATCAGCTCTACCATATCTTATTTATGTTAAAATTAACTGCAGAACAGACTCCATATAGTAGTCCAATAAGATAAGGAACTAAATTGTAATCCATACCCATATTTTGAAAATTCTTCTCTTGCCATTTTAGAATGGTGTATTTGGTTTTCTATATCCATACAAGACAGACAAAAAATTATAAACCTTTTTTCAGACTTTGTGGGAAACTGAGTCTGTGTTTAGAGCATGTATTCATTTATCCCAATTTGTTCTGGCATGGTGAGTTCTTTAACAGGTTAATAAATTCAGCTTTGATATAGACTGTTTTGTTGGTCTCAATTCATTCTTCAACCATAGTACCTTAGTACACATTTAGGACAGCTCCACAATTGGTGGTCACATGGGTGTCTGATATAGCTCAGGTACAGGATCTGTGAATGGTAACTGTCTAATTTTTTGAGATGACATAGGGATCTGCTGACTTGAAGTAAACAGACTGCCAGATATTTCTACTGCAAAGGCAGGTTTATTCAGGATCAGTGGAGAGTTGCAATTTGGGATCTATAATCATGACAAGTCACATGCAAGTTCTAGCACACCAAGGGAAGGAGTGAAGAGGAAAAATTAAAGTTTTACATAACCTCCTGCTCCTTCTGCCTCTGTAACCCAGCTTGCTCCTTGCAAAGTCTAGATCACGTAGGTCTCAGAAAGTGGGGACTCAAAGTACTAGGAACTGGAGCTTATCTCACTCACCCTTGTCCTGCTCTTTGCAATCACCTTAGACCCTGCAAACCCAGTTAATCATGCCTGTCTGTGTATAAAAAAACTTTGTAACCCCTTTGTTCAGGGCTCGGAGCTTGGAGTGTTAACTCCTCTGGGCCATTGAGCATAATAAACCTGAGTACCTGAGTTCTCCAACTCTCTGAGTGTGGTGCTTGGTTTCTCAAGGACTGGTTTCTGCAACAGGATAATATTTTTATGGAGGGAAAGATGAAGTTGATGGACCTACAGTAGCCATAAATAAGGAGTCCATGGCTTTTTATTGGCTGAGTCCTTGTCAGGAAAGAAGAGGAGTCTTTCTTCTTCCTCTTGGGTTTTGTTATCATTTCAGGGAATGAGAGCTCCTCCCCACTGCCCCTGTCTCTCAACTATATTCAAATGAGATTTCTCTTTATTAATTTTTTTCAGATCCAGCAAATAAATTTCATATTTTCCACCCACCCTTCAGTGTGTTAGCCATTCAGTCGTATCTGACTCTTTGCAACTCTATGGACTACAGCCAGCCAGGATCCTCTGTTCATGGAATTCTCTAGGCAAGAATACTGGAGTGGGTGGCCATTTCCATCCCCAGGGGATCTTCCTGACCTAGAGGTCTTCTGCTTTGCAGGCAGATTCATTACCATCTGAGTAACCTACCCTTCAAGTTTAGTGAAAATTCTTTTAGTTTTTATTCTGTGATGTCAGGACATATAAGAGAAGAACATGTTATTTATTATGTATATGACTTCATTTGGCATTAGTTTTAGCTCCAAATTAGGTCATCCATAACAAAAGAGGTTCTACTGTATGTTTTTATTTTCCTTAATAAACAATTTAACAAAAAGTCATGGAACTGATGAAATTCTGAAGTTTTCTGTGCCCACTGAGGTTTCTTAGAATTTAGCTGCTTTTCATTTATTCAGTACCTCTGTGATATTGTGATTTAAAAGAAATATATACCTGGTCATTCAGCTGACTAAAATATGTTTCTCTTATATATTCTCTTGGTCTTTGTCCTTGGTTCCTGGCTCTTGACTCCTTAACTGTTGTAATTTCCTGTGACAAGAGCAATAAAGGTATCTTTTGTTATGTTACTAAGGTGATTTAAAAAAGCCCTTAGGTCATCAAAAAGTGAGGAGGTTGCTGGTTGCTAGGAGAACTAAACATGTGGGTTAGTTCAGTGGCTCAGTTGTGTCTGACTGCAGAAGCCAGGCTATGGTGTTCATCACAATCTCCCAGAGCTTGCTCAGACTTATGTCCATGAGTTTGAACCATCCAACCATCTCATCCTCTGTCATCCCCTTCACCTCCTGCCTTCAACATTTCCCAGCATCAGGGTCTTTCTAATGAGTTGGCTCTTTACATCAGGTGGCCAAAGTATTGGAGCTTCAGCTTAAGCATCAGTCCTTCCAATGACCACTCAGGACTTATCTCCTTTAGGATGAACTGGTTGGATCTCCTTGCAGTCCAAGGGACTCTCAAGAGACTTCTCCAGCACCACAGTTCAAAAGCATCAGTTCTTCAGTGCTCAGCCTTCTTTATAGTCCAACTTTCACATCCATACATGACTACTGGAGAAACCATAGCTTTGACTAGATGGACCTTTGCTGGCAAAGTAATGTCTCTGCTTTTTAATATGCTGTCTAGGTTGGTCATAATTTTTCTCCCAAGGAGCAAGTGTCTTTTAATTTCATGGCTGCAGTCACCATCTGCAGTGATTTTGGAGCCCAAGAAAATAAAGTCTGTCACTGTTTCCATTGTTTCCTCATCTATCTGCCATGAAGTAATGGGACTGGATAACATGATCATAGTTTTTCAAATGTTGAGTTAGAGGATATAGTTAAAGGAATAGATTTTCAGTTCCTCACACCATCTCCTTTGGGTGAGGGAAGAGGGATTGAATTTAGTTGCTAGTGGCCAGGGATATAATCAATCATGCAGAGTACTCTTGTTGTTGTTCAGTTGCCCACTCATGTCAGACTCTTTGCAACCTCATGGACTGCAGCACAACAGGCTTCCCTGTCCCTCACCATCTCCCGAAGTTGGCCCAAGTTCATGTCCATTGCATCAGTGATGCCATCCAGCCATCTCATCCTCTGATGCCCTCTTCTCTTTCTGCCCTCAGTCTTTCCCAGCATCAGGGACTTTTCCAAGGAGCTGACACTTTGTATCAGATGACCAAAATACTGGAGCTTCAGCATCAGTCCTTCGAGTGAATATTCAGGGTTTATCTCTCTTAAGATTGATTGGTTTGCAACAAATCACAGAAGAAATCAAAAAAGAAAAATATGCAGAGAAATGGATGAAAATGAAAACATGAAAACCCAAAACCAGTGCTAAGGGTAAGGGTCACAGCAATACAGGCTTACCTCAAGAAACAAGACAAAAATCAAATAAATAACCTAACTCTACACCTAAAGCAACTAGAAAAAGAAGAAGGGAAACAATCATAAAAATTAGGGCAGAAATAAATGAAAAAGCAACAAAGGGGACCATAGCAAAAATCAACAAAACTAAAAGCTGGTTCTTTGAAAAGATAAATAAAATAGATAAATCATTAGCCAGACTCATCAAAAAACAAAGGGAGAAGAATCAAATCAACAAAATTAGAAGTGAAAATGGATAAATCACAACAGACAACACAGAAATACAAAGGATCATAAGAGACTACTATCAGCAACTATATGCCAATAAAATGGACAACTTGGAAGAAATGGACAAATTCTCAGAAAAGCATAATCTTCCAAAACTGAACAAGGAAGAAATAGAAAATCTTAACAGACCCATCACAAGCATGGAAATTGAAACTATGATAAAAAGTCTTTCAAGAAACTAAAGCCCAGGGCCAGATGGCTTCACAGCTGAATCCTATCAAGCATTTAGAGAAGTGTTAACACCTATCCTACTGAAATTCTTCCAGAAAATTTCAGAGGAAAGTAAACCCCCAAACTCTTTCTATGAGGCCATCATTACCCTAATACCAAAACCAGACAAAGATGCCACAAAAAAAGAAAACTGCAGGCCAATATCACTGATGAACATTGATGTAAAAATCCTTAACAAAATTCTAGCAAACAGAATCTAACAACCTATTAAAAAGATCATACATCATGACCAAGTGGGCTTTATCCCAGGGATGCAAGGATTCTTCAATATTCACAAATCAATCAATGTGATACACCACATTAACAAATTGAAAGATGAAGATCATATGATTATCTCAATAGATGCAGAGAAAGCCTTTGACAAATTTCAACATCCGTTTATGATTAAAAAAAAAACAACAACAACCCAGAAAGCAGGCATAAAACCCAGAAAGCAGGCATAGAAGGAACATACCTCAACATAATAAAAGCTGCATATGATAAACCCACAGTAAACATTATCCTCAATGGTGAAAAGCTGAAAGCATTTCCCCTAAAATCAGGAACAAGACAAGGATGCACACTCTCATCACTACTATTCAACATAGTTTTGGAAGTTTTAGCCACAGCAATCAGAAAAGGAAAAGAAATAAAAGGAATCCAGATTTGAAAAGAAGAAGTAAAATGCTCACTGTTTGCAGATGACATAATTCTCTAGATAGAAAACCCTAAAGACACCACCAGAAAATTATTAGAGGTAATCAATGAATATAGTAAAGTTTCAGGATATAAAATTAACACAGAGAAATCCTTTCCATTTCTATCCACTAACAATGAGAAATTAAGGAAACAATTCCATTCACTATTTTGATGAAAAAATAAAATACTTAGGAATAAATCTGCCTGAAGAAACAAAATACCTATATATTGAAAACTATAAAACACTGGTGAAAGAAATCAAAGACAACACAAATAGATGGAAAAATATACTATGTTCATGGATCAGAAGAATCAATATAGTGAAAATGAGTATACTACCCACAGCAATTTATAGATTCAGTGCAATTCTTATCAGGCTATGAATGCTATTTTTCAGGGAACTAGAACAACTAATTTCACAATTTGTGTGGAAATACAAAAAACGTCAAATAGCCAAAGCAATCTTGAGAAAGAAGAATGGAACTAGAGGAATCAACCTGCCTGACTTCAGACTATATTACAAAGCTATGGTCATTAAGACAGTATGGTACAGGCACAAAGACAGAAATATAGATCAATGGAACAAAACAGAAAGGCCAGAGATAAATCCATGCCCCTATGGACACCTTATCTTTAACAAAGGAGGCAAGAATATACACTGGAGAAAAAAACACTCACTTTAACAAGTGGTGCTGGGAAAACTAGTCAACCACTTGTAAAAGAATGAAACTAGAACACTTTCTAACACTATACACAAAAATAAACTCAAAATGGATTAAAGATCTAAATGTAAGATCAGAACTATAAAACTCCTAGAGGAAAACATAGGCAAAATACTCTCTGACATAAATCACAGCAGGATCCTCTATGACCCACCTCCCAGAGTAATGAAAATAAAAGCAAAAATAAACAAATAAGACCTAATTAAACTTAAAAAGCTTTTTCACAGTGAAGGAAACTATAAGCAAAGTAAAAAGACAGCCTTCAGAATGGGAGAAAATAATAGCAGATGAAGCAACTGACAAACAACTAATCTCAAAAATATACAAGCAGCTCCTGCAGCTCAATTCCAGAAAAATGACCCAATCAAAAAAATGGGCCAAAGAACTCAACAGACATTTCTCCAAAGAAGACATACAGATGGCTAACAAACACATAATAAGGTGTTCAACATCTCTCATTATCAGAGCAATGCAAATCAAAACCACACTGAGATACCATCTCATGCTGGTCAGAATGGCTGCTATCCAAAAGTCTACAAACAATAAATGCTAGAGAGGGTACAGAGAAAAGGGAACCCTCTTACACTGTTGGTGGGAATGAAAACTAGTGCAGCCACTATGGAGAACAGTGTGGAGATTCCTCAAAAACTGGAAATAGAACTGCCATATGACCCAGCAATCCCACTGCTGAGCATACACACCAAGGAAACCAGAATTTAAAAAGACACATGTACCCCAATGTTCATCACAGCACTGTTTACAATAGCTAGGACATGGCAGTTGACTAGATGTCCATCGGCAGACAAATGGATAAGAAAGCTGTGGTACATATACACAATGGAACATTACTCAGTCATTAAAAAGAATTCATTTGAACCAGTTCTAATGAGGTGGATGAAACTGGACCCTATTATACAGAGTGAAGTCAGAAATAAAAACACTAATACAGTATAATAACACATATATATGGAATTTAGGAAGATGTTAATGATAACCCTATATGTGAGACAGGAAAAGAGGCACAGATGTAAAAAACAGACTTGTAGACTTTATGGGAGAAGGCAAAGATGGGATAGTTTGAGAGAATAGCATTGAAATATGTCTATTGCCAAATGTGAAATAGATCACCAGTCCTGGTTTGATGCATGAGACAGGGTGCTCAGGGCTGTTGCACTGGAATGACCCAGAGGGATGGGATGGGGAGGGAGGTGGGAAGGGGTTTCAGGATGGGGGAACATGTACGCCCATGGCTGATTCATGTCAATGCATGGCAAAACCACTACAATATTGTAAAGTAATTAGCCTCCAATTAAAAAAAAAAAAAAAGATTGGTTGGATTGATCTTCTTGCTGTCCAAGGGACTTTCAGGAGTCTTCTCCAGCACCACTTTTTGAAGGCATCAATTCTTTCGTGTTCTGCCTTCTTTTCAGTCCAATGTCCCTGCTTTTCAAAACACCGTCTAGGTTTGTCATAGCTTTCTTTCCAAGAAGCAGATGTCTTCTGATTTCATGGCTGTAGTCATCATCCTCAGTGATTTTAGAGCCCAAGAAGGGGAAATCTGTCACTATGTCCACCTTTCCCCTTTCTATTTGCCATGAAGTAATGGAGCTGGATGCCATAATCTTAGTTTTCATAACATTTGATATTAATTCATCTCTTTCACTCTTCTCCACCCTCATCAAGAGGGTCTTTAGTTCCTCTTAGCTTTCTGTCATTAGAATGGTATCATCTGAGACTGTTGATTTTCAGAGTACTTCAGAGTACTGAAGTCTCATTAAAAACCCCCAAACAAAGGGTTTGGAGAGCTTCCTGATAGGTGAGCACATGAAGAGTTAGGAAGAGAACATGTAAGCTCTGAGTCCTTTCCCCGTACCTTGTCTCATCTCTTTTGTCTGCCTTTTTCTGAATTATTGCCTTTTACAATAACCTGGTAATCTAGTGAGTTAATAGGTTTGCTGAGTTCTGTGAGTTGCTCTGCTGCTGCTAAGTCACTTCAGTCGTGTCTGACTCTGTGTGACCCTATAGACAGCAGCCCACCAGGCTCCTCTGTCCCTGGGATTCTCCAGGCAAGAACACTGGAGTGGGTTGCCATTTCCTTCTACAATGCATGAAAGTGAAAAGTGACAGTGAAGTTGCTCAGTCGAATCCGTTTCTTAGCGACCCATGGACTGCAGCTTACCAGGCTCCTCCGTCCATGGTATTTTCCAGGCAAGAGTACTGGAATGGGTTGCCATTGCTCTCGCAGCTATCTAAAACTATTTAAAATAAAGCAAACCCAAGGAGAGCATCTTGGGAACTTCTGATTTATATGTTGACTTAAAAAATAGTTAGAACCCCAAAATTGAGAATTGTTTTATTCAGTGGGAAATCTTAGGACTTCACGCCTAGGAGGCAACATCTCAAGTAGCCTTGAGAAACCATTCAGAGGAGGTGGGGGATGGAGTTAGGTTGTATAGAAGTTTGCAACAAAGGGGGGCAGATCATCTGAACATCAAAGATTACTGTTAATTAAGGAAAACCAAATATCTCAAGTTAAGGAATTTAGTTCTCTTCTATTTATGGGAAGATGCAAGGGTCTGGGCTTACTGAAATCATTTCTTTCCTATGCATCTCAGCTATCTGGGGTCAGCATCCTGCATTTTTACTTTGTTTGTAGAGAATGGTTGTAGCCTGATAGCCTGTATTCTTCTCCTTCTTGAATTCCCTTAGGGCTTACCTGCTCACGCGGGAGGGATGTAGTCACTGATGACTGTGAGATCCTTGCTTATAGACATGGCAGGATATACTCCATGTCACATATATATAGCCAGCTGTTGAGGAATACAGATAACAACTTAGGCTTAAGACTGGCATCTGAAGTTGTGGTGGGGTTGAGGGAGGACTAGTATTGTAGGACTGAACCCTTAACCTGTGGGATCTGATGCTGTCTCCGGGCAGGTATTGCCTAAAATTTGGTTAATTTACCTGAAACCAGGACTTCTGAGAATTGTTTGTTGGTGTGGTAGGAACCTCCTCACCTTACTCATGTTGAAATTGGGCCCAGGAATTCAAAAGAATTCCCTCATTCTTTGATTCCCTTTTGTATCTTCTAAACTGCTGGAATTCTTCATGGTGCTGTTATATCCAAGGCAAAATTTCTGAAAAAGACCCATATTCTGAAAGTCTCACTTAATAGTGGAGAACACACTTTCGTGATCCCAATAAAGTTTCCAAAGGAATTGATCTTGGGTGGCCTCAGCTTGCAGCAACTTGAAACAGGTTCCTGGCCATAGACTGAAGTCAGACTAATAGAGTGAGAACACTGACTGAACTCTAGCCATTAGACCAGTGGCCATGACAAGGTCCTGGCCTGCCGGGGTCCAGCCCTGGTGGATCCAGGGTAATTTGAAGGAGAGATGGAATCAGCATCCTAGGCCTGCTGACATTTTATGGCCCTTTCTGATAACAGTCAGTCAACCAGATAACTTATTTTTTCCAGGGGTGATTTTTTCTTAAACCAGGCCCCACCCTCCAAATAAAGTTGCATTCCTATAGGGTGAGGGTGTAGCGGGTTACAGTCAAGAAAAGGAATTTACTTAGCCTAAGGTTTAACATGATTAATCTTAAAGGTTAATACTTATTTCTCTTATATGCTAGTTATATTCATTATAAGGGCAGGGAATATGGAGATTTAGCAGCAAATATTGGCTCAACAAATGAAAAACCCTTCACCAGTATAATTTCTAATCAACCCACTATACTATACTAATAATTTTGTAACTTCTCAAAAGAATCTGTATATAGAAACTTTAAAGCATCTCGTGCCTCTCATGGTTGGGAGGCTGTAAACAATCACACGTGGCCAGACAAACCTGCTCAGGCAGGCTAGAGAAACTTCAGAGGAGTTTGTAAATTGAAACACTCTTGTCACGCCCAGGAATCTTTATTGACTGGAGCTGCAAGTTAACTCCTTCTCCGAGAGAGGTGGTGGGGGTCAGCCCCCTGTAAAGTCAGAGGTGTAGGTCAGAGTATAAAACAGTAAAGTAGGCACTCTGGTTTTGGGGGTAGATGCTCGGGAACAGCGAGTTTCCTGAGGCTCGATCTCGTCTTTGCTTAATGTCGAGCCTCCTTACTCATGACCCTTGCCAAGGGCAGAGTTCCTCATGCTGGCTCCTGGCACTGCCCTATATAGCTTTTCAGAAATGAATGCCTGCAAAGATGTAACTGGTGAAACAAGTAAAGTGTTTATTAGAAGGGAAAAAAAAGATATGTGTGATAGGCACACACAGGCAGATTTAAAGGGTTGACTCTCATGGTAGTTGAATCACTTATATGGGACATTTCTTCCAGGTTTCCTTTGGCCCTTCTTGCTTTGCCTGATTCTGAGACTGTATTTGGTGTACCTCATGATCCACCCATATGTGAGTGTACATATCTTAGCTGAGATGCATTCCAGTGAAGAAGCCTATGTGTAGATTGACATCACCTACTATGGGGTGGTGCCCCCTCTCTTTTGACCTTCAGGGAGCCTTTCCACTCATGTGTAGTCTGGGAGATCTCCTTGACATTGAGAATGACATATATGTGATCTTTTATCTCTTATCTGGGCAGAGATCAGCTTGTTCTCCCTCTTACTATTGTCTTCATCTTGGAGTATCTGTCCGTGGGAGACAGATTCCAGCTGATCAGTCTGGTGCCCATCTATTTCCTGGCTCCAACTCACTCAATAAATAATTATAGAAAAAATGATAGTAAAGTGGCATATTCATATTTTAACAGCAGCCTTCTAGAAACTGGTTCTATGAACAAAGTCAGAATTTTAGACTATAAAAGAGAACTTTGGACTGGTGGCCCTCAAATTACCTCACATTGCTTTATTCCATCAATAACTTGGGAATTTAATCCAATAGAATTTTTTTTCCTCTGAGTTAAATAAATTGTGATAACATTTATTTACAAGCAGGCTAAATCCTGAAGAATACAACATCAGTTTCCTAATAAATGTGAGGCTTGGAAGGGGAAGTCAAAGAATGGTAAAGAGAGAGAAAGGGGAGAAAACACAGAATTTCAACATTTTCCTCACTAAGCAACTCTTTCTTTTGGAAATAACTCATGGTGATGCTCAGAAAATGTGTATGGGCACGAAGATTAGTTTTCTTTAAAATAAATGCAAAATTAAGTCTCATATTTTTGGTTATATTATTTTTACTTGTGGCCTTCAGATAAAACAACAGTTTGCAGTTGTAGTTATTCATTTGAACAAGAAGAACGAGAATTTTTACTTAGAATTCTTTTCAGTAATCCATAATGAAAGTATTTGGTTTCCTAAGGTTGTTTTTATTCCCTCATCTCACCAAAAGACAAAATCCTTTCTTAGTCTTTTCAAACTTCCTGGTAGGAGATTTAAAGCTTTAGGTGAGCAAGTCAATACTTTCTTTTGAATATCTTGCTGATAATTCTTCCTTTACAAGACACATGATTAGCCCTGAATTTGAACAAAAAGACTCATCAAACACATCTCTGGGTTTCTTTCTTTTGAAACACTGAAGTTTTATGTAACGTTGGTGTAGTAAAGCTTTTTCTTCTTCATAAGTCATTTGGATTTAACATAGCTCCTTTGGACTCTTTCAGTTTACTATTATAACAAATGGTAGTTGTTTGATTTTAAAAAATGAATTTTATTCTAATGCTTTAACTTGAATCAATCCACTTATGGGCCTTTCTCAAACTTTCTAGGAGAAATTAATTGATGAGTCACTACAATCAAAATGCCTAAGGGTATTTTCTTTAGGCTGAATGAATTTTTGAATGCAAACAAAACAAACATTTTTGATATATAAAATGTCCTATTTTGACTATTTAGTTTTACTTAATCTCTTAAGTGGAGAGAGATGGATAATACTGATTTGCAGAATGTGATTAGGTTGATTCCAAAGAATTTCTCATCAGGATACGACATAGGCTTTTGTTTTTTAATAAACAAAAATTATATGCTATATATACATAGCACTACACATATATTACATAACTTCATTTGTTTCTTCAGAAAACGTTAACACTTCTTCCAGGTCTCAACATATTCTTTTTTTTTTTTTTTTAAGTTACCACTGCTTCAGCAAATTTTAGTGAACTTTGGGAGTCAGTATGCTATTTGGTCACACTTCTCTGTGCAACAGGATCATGAGGTTTCTCCTCACTGATCTTCCTTCTCTTTGTATGCTTCTTTGCAGGTGTGATATGTCTGGTATGCTACTGAGACAGTATTTTTTGGAGGAAGTCATTAAGACGACATGACTGCTGGTTGATCCCCAAGCAGGACCCAGGAAATTGGAGACTTTTTACCCCCATTCTGCCCACCATTCCCACGCTGTTGTTATTTAGTCCCTCAGTCGTGTCCAACTCTTTGTGATCCCATGGACTTCAGCATGCCAGGCATTCCTGTCCTTCACCATCTCCCAAAGTTTGCTCAAACTCATGTCCATTCAGGCAGTAATACCATCCATTCATCTCTGCTCTGCTGTCCCCTTCTCCTGCCTTCAATCTTTTCCACATCAGAGTCTTTTCCAATGAGTTGGCTCTTCTCATCAGGTTCAGTTCAGTTCAGTTGGTCAGTCCTGTCCGACTCTTGGCAACTCCATGAACTGCAACACGCCAGGCCTCCCTGTCCATCACCAACTCCCAGAGTCTACCCAAATGCCTGTCCATAGAGTCGGTGATGACATCCAACCATCTCATCCTCTGTCGTCCCCTTCTGCTCCTGCCCTCAATTTTTCCCAACATCAGGTCTTTTCAAATGAGTCAGCTCTTCGCATCAGGTGGCCACAGTAGTGGAGCTTCTACCTCAGTCCTTCCAATGAATATTCAGGGTTGATTTCCTTTAGGACTGACTGGTTTGATCTCCTTGCCGTCCAAGGGACTCTCAAGAGTCTTCTCCAACACCACAGTTCAAAAACATCAATTCTTTGGCACTCAGCTTTCTTTATGGTCCAACTCTCACACCTGTACATGACTGCTGGAAAAACCATAGCTTTGACTGTATGGACCTTTGTTGGCAAAGTAATGTCTTGGCCTTTTAATATGCTGTTCAGGTTTTTCATAGCTTTTCTTCCAAGGAACAGGCCTCTTTTAATTTCGTGGCTGCATCACCATCTTCAGTGATTTTGGGGCTCAAGAAAATAAAGTCTGCCACTGTTTTCATCGTTTCCCCATCTATTTGCCATGAAGTGATGGGAGCAGATGCCATGATCTTAGTTTCTTGAATGTTGAGTTTTAAGCCAGTTTTTTCACTCTCCTCTTTCACCTTCATCAAGGGGATCTTTAGTTCCTCTTCACTTTCTGCCATAAACATGGTATTATCTGAATATCTGAGGTTATTGGTATTTCTCCTGGCAATCTTGATTCCAGCTTGTGCTTCATCCAGCCCAGCATTTCTCATGATCTACTCTGCATATAAGTTAAATAAACAGGGTGATAATAAACAGCCTTGATGTACAGATCAAATGGGCTTCCCAAGTGGCACTTGTGATAAAGAACCCACCTGCCAATGCAGGAGACATGAGAGACACAGGTTTGGATCCCTGCGTCGGGAAGATCCCCTGCAAGCAGGCACAGTAAGCCACTCCAATGTTCTTGCCTGGAAAATTCCATGGTCAGAGGGTCCTAGTGGCCTTGGTGCACAGGTCACAAAGAGTCCGACAAGACTGAAGTGATTCAGAATCATTCCCATAGCTAGAGCTGTTTCAAGGATTCAACTTTGAACTAATAATGGTGGTGTTGGGACCATCTGGACTCTATACTCGATTGAACCCTGTTAAGAGCTTTAAATAAACTTAAGATTCTGGTAGTTGAATATAGAGATCTACTCATCTTGTGGCTGCCCAAGACAAGCATGTATAATTTCCCTTGCTTATTAAAGCTGCCACCTACCAATTGGAATTGGTCTGCCTCTTCAGTCCTTCCTTGCCCTCTGTGTATGAGGACCAATTTCAGATTTCACCTGGGGGATCTCCTGAGTTTGCTAAACAGCAGTATTTTTCCAGTGTTTTGACTTAAATGGATTGTAAATAAATATGGATCTATCCCTCCTGGAGAATCTGAGACAATTTTTTTTAACTACTGGCTAATGTCAATGATAACAGCTCATTAAATAAAAATTTTGTGTAATTTTAGAGAGTACCTGATGAAGACAACATAAATAATAAAGAGAAAAGATATTAAAAGTTTACTATAGAAACACAAAGAAATTAAGGTGCAACTCTTATTTGTTTCATTAATATTTCCATGAAGAAGGTCTCTGAAGAAAGGGTATTCAGTTTTTTTTATTAATGTTATTAAATTTCATTTTATTATCTAGAAGTCTTTGATATTAACACAGTCAGAGACTTCCCTCTTTTATGATCAATTCATAAAAGCTACTGACAATTTTCTTAAGTTTTATTACATTGAAATATAGTTGATTTATAATATTATTTGGTTTCAAGATAATAATTCAGAATTTTTTGTAGATTCAGTTCAGTTCAGTTCAGTCACTCAGTCGTGTCTGACTCTTTGCGACCCCATGAATTGCAGCATGCCAGGCCTCCCTGTCCATCATCAACTCCCAGAGTGCACTCAAACTCACATCCATAGAGTCAGTGATGCCATCCAACCATCTCATCTTCTGTAGTGCCATGATCTTAGTTTTCTGAATGTTGCACTTTAAGCCAACTTTTTCACTCTCCTCTTTCAATTTCATCAAGAGGCAACAGGCTTTTTAGTTCCTCTTCACTTTCGGCCATAAGGGTGGGGTCATCTGCATATCTGAGGTTATTGAAGTTTCTCCCAGCAATCTTGATTTCAGCTTGTGCTTCTTCCATTTAAAGTTATACAATATTGGCTATATGTCCTGTGCTATACAGTGTATCCTTGTAGCTTGTTTATTTTATAATAGTTTGTACCTCAGTCTCCTACACTTATCTTGCTCCTCTCCACTTCTCTCTCCCTGCTGGTAACTGGTTTATTCTCTGTGAATCTGTTTTGCTATGTATTTTTATATTATTTTGCATTATTCATTTGTACTATTTTTAAGATTCCATATAAATAATAAAATACAGTATTTGGATTTCTCTGACTTATTTCACTAAGCATACTACCTTCCAGGTCCATCCATGTTGTTGCAAATGCATTTTTGCTGCACAGTAATAGTACATCAGGTGTGTATATATGTGTGTGTACACACACATAATCCTATTGATTTTATTCATTCATTCCTGTTGACAGACTTGATTTTTTTTACATTGTTTATGATGAAGTTTCTCATGGAAGAGAATTTCAGTGCACTGCTTATTAATAATTTTAATGTTTAGAAAATAATTATATTTACAGAAAAATTGTGATATAGTAAAGAGAGTTGCATTATATTACACACACAACTTTCCTGATTAGAACACTATTTTCATATGGTTCATGTTACAATTAATAAATATGTATCAATACATCATTATTTAAGTTCATATTTTACTTAGATTTCCTTATTTTTGACCTAATGTCCTCTTGCTTTTCCAGTGTCTTCTAAGATACAATATTAAATTTACTTATCATATCTCTATTCTCTTTTCAACTGTTAGTTTATTTTAGACTTTCTTTGATTCTCTCTCTTTTGTTAATAACCTTGAGAATTTAGATGATTACTAGCTGGTATTGAATATTCTGTAGAATGTCCTTCAATTTGAGTTTATCTGTTTTTCTCATTATTATACTGAGGTTTATGTGTTCTTTGGAGGAGACCACAGAGCTAAAGTTACATTATCATCACTTTATATCAATAGTACATATTGTTCACATGACTTATCACTGTTGATTTTAACCTTGATCACCAGCTGAATTAATTTAACTTTGCCAAGTTTCTCTACTTTAAGGTTACACCCTACTTATCTTCCCTTTCCATGTTAACACCCTTTGGGAAGAAATCACTCAGTATAGCACACACATTAAGAGTGGGAATTTGTACTGTACCTTTTTGAGAATAGAACAGATACATACATTATTTGGAATTCTTCTACACTGGAGATATGTCTCTTCCCCCCCCCCCCCCCAACTTACTTCTGGATTCAATCAATTATTTCTATAAGTATGGGATTATGCATATTATTTTATATATTTTGGTTATATATTAACACTATTTTATTTAATTTCTTAGCTCAAAATGTTCCAGCATTGGCCATTGGGTGTTCTCTTGAGTATAACCTTGCCAGCATGATGTAGAATGAGTGAAATTGTAAGGAAGTTTGAATATTCTTTGGCATTGTCATTCTTTGGGATTGGAATGAAAACTGACCTTTTCCAGTATGGTGGCCACTACTGAGATTCCCAAATTTGCTGCCATATTACATGCAGCACTTTAACACCATCATCTTTTAGGATTTTAAATAGCTCAGCTGAAATTCCATCACCCCTAGCTTTGTTTAGAGTAATGCTTCCTAACGCCCACTGGACCTCACACTCCAGAATGTCCAGCTGTAGGTGAGTGACCATACGTTTGTGGTTATCTGAGTCATTAAGATCTTTCTTGTGTAGTTCTCCTTGTATTTTTATCACTTCTTCTTAACCTCTTCTGCTTCTGTTATTAATAGGTCCTTATTGTTTCTATCCTTTATCGTGCTCATCCTTGCATGAAATGTTCCCTTGATAAATCCAATTTTCTTGAAGAGATCTCTAGTCTTTCCCATTCTATTGTTTTCCTCTATTTGTTTGCATGGTTCATTTAAGAAGACTTTCTTATCTCTCCTTGCTCTTCTTTGGAACTCTAAATTCAGAATTATATGATAGGAGACACCATACTTTCATCTCTTAGATCTATAATGTGGCTTTAATCTCTTCTACTCCTCAAAGAATGTGATATTTTTCCTTATTGGCTTTTTATCAGGGAGCATTCCAAAAGAACCAGAGCATTCCAAAGTGAAATTTGGTGCTTCTGGGATTAAATAATTTTTAACTAGTATCCAGTAATGGCTTACATTCCTTCCTCCAGTGTATATGTATAGGCTTTTCTGATAAATAGCTGCAGGTTCCTTTGGAGAAAACTAGGATAAAATTTTACAGTATGTAACTTTCTTAAGCAGGTTCTACCCGTTCCTCATTGTACAGGTTCTGAGTTTGTAAACTAGAGCAGGTCTTGGAACTGAATGAGAAGTTCAGACTTTGTTGTGACATATAAGGCACTATTCTAAAATGAAACCAATGTAAGTAAAAAATAGTGCAGCACTAGACATACATGTCATCTTGTAACATTAAGCCCTGAAACCCAGACTGTCCTTAAAATTTCTGGTTATATGAACCAAAAAAATTACCTTTTATTTTTATATCCTTTTTACTTTAGGTTTCTATTTTTCTTATCTGAAAGAATCATTCACAAGTGCAGATCTTCTAAAACAGATGTGTTGATTTACACTTGTGTAGCTTCTCACATGGACAGCTGAATAGTTTCTTCTTTTAAGATGTATAGCAGCTGGGATTTATATATCAATTCAGTTCAGTTCAGTTGCTCAGTCGTGTCCGACTCTTTGTGACCCCATGAATCATAGCACACCAGGCCTCCCTGTCCATCACAAACTCCCAGAGTTCACCCAGAGTGATGAGCATCGAGTCAGTGATGCCATCCAGCCATCTCATCCTCTGTCGTCCCTTTCTCCTTCTGCCCTCAATCCCTCCAGGCATTAGGGTCTTTTCCAATGAATCAACTCTTCACATGAGGTGGCCAAAGTATTGGAGTTTCAGCCTCAGCATCAGTCCTTCCAATAAACACCAAGGACTGGTCTCTTTTAGGATGGACTGGTTGAATCTCCTTGCAGTCCAAGGGACTCACAAGAGTCTTCTCTAGCACCACAGTTCAAAGCATCAATTCTTCAGTGCTCAGCTTTCTTCACAGTCTGACTCTCACATCCATACATGACCACTGGAAAAACCATAGCCTTGAATTGACAAATACTTCGTTGGCAAAGTAATATCTCTGCTTTTTAATATGCTGTCTAGATTGGTCATAACTTTCCTTCCAAGGAGTAAGCATCTTTTAATTTCATGGCTGCAATCATCATCTGCAGTAATTTTGGAGCCCCCCAAATAAAGTCAGCCACTGATTCCACTGTTTCCCCAACTATTTGCCATGAAATGATGGGAACAGATGCCATGATCTTCGTTTTCTGGATGTTGAGCTTTAAGCCAACTTTTTTCACTCTCCTCTTTCATTTTCATCAAGAGGCTCTTTAGTTCTTCTGCAATTTTTGACATAAGGGTGGTGTCATCTGCATATCTGAGGTTATTGATATTTCTCCCGGCAATCTTGATTCCAGCTTGTGCCTCTTCCAGCCCAGTGTTTCTCATGATGTACTCTGCATAGAAGTTAAATAAGCAGGATGACAATATACAGCCTTGAAGTACTGCTTTTCCTATTTGGAACCAGTCTGTTGTTCCACGTCCAGTTCTAACTGTTGCTACCTGACCTGCATAGAGGTTTCTCAAGAGGCAGGTCAGGTGGTCTGGTATTCCCATCTCTTTCAGAATTTTCCAAAGTTTGTTGTAATCTACACAGTCAAAAGCTTTGGTATAGTCAATAAAGCAGAACTAGATGTTTCTCTGGAACTCTCTTGCTTTTTTGATGATCCAGCAGATATTGACAATTTGGTCTCTTGTTCCTCTGCCTTTTCTAAAACCAGCTTGAACATCAGGAAGTTCACAGTTCATGTATTGCTGAAGCCTGGCTTGGAGAATTTTGAGCATTACTTTACTAGCGCGTGAGATGAGTGCAAGTGTGCGGTAGTTTGAGCATTCTTTGGCATTGCCTTTCTTTGGAATTGGAATGAAAACTGACCTTTTCCAGTCCTGTGGCCACTGCTGAGTTTTCCAAATTTGCTGGCATATTGAGTGCAGCACTTTCACAGCATCATCTTTCAAGATTTGAAATAGCTCCACTGGTATTCCATCACCTCCACTAGCTTTGTTCGTAGTGATGCTTTCTAAGGCCCACTTGACTTCGCATTCCAGGATGTCTGGTTCTAGATGAGTGATCACATCATCGTGATTATCCAGGTCGTGAAGATCTTTTTTGTACAGTTCTTCTGTGTATTCTTGCCACCTCTTCCTAATATCTTCTGCTTCTGTTAGGTCCATACCATTTCTGTCCTTTATTGAGCGCGTCTTTCCATGAAATGTTCCCTTGGTGTCTCTAATTTTCTTGAAGAGATCTCTAGTCTTTCCTATTCTGTTGTTTTCCTCTATTTCTTTGCATTGATCACTGAGGAAGGCTTTCTTATTTCTCCTTGCTATTCTTTGGAACTCTGCATTCAGATGCTTATATCTTTCCTTTCCTCCTTTGCTTTTCACTTCTCTTCTTTTCACAGCTATTTGTAAGGCCTCCCCAGACAGTCATTTTGCTTTATTGCATTTCTTTTCCATGGGGATGATCTTGATCCCTGTCTCCTGTAGAATGTCAGAAACCTCCATCCGTAGTTCTCAGGCACTTTGTCTATCAGATCTAGCCCCTTAAATCTATTTCTCACTTCCACTGTATAATCATAAGGGATTTGATTTAGGTCATACCTGAATGGTCTATTGGTTTTCCATAGTTTCTTCAATTTGTCTGAATTTGGCAATAAGAAGTTCATGATCTGAGCCACAATCAGCTCCCAGTTGTTTTTTGTTTTTCTTTTTTTTTTTTTTGCTGACTGTATAGAGCTTCTCCATCTTTGGCTGCAAAGAATATAATCAATCTGATTTTGTTGTTGACCATCTAGTGATGTCCATGTGTAAAGTCTTCTCTTGTGTTGTTGGAAGAGGGTGTTTGCTATAGTTAAAAATTCTTGCAAACAACAATAGGCAGATTATTTTTATATAAGAAAAATGGTGAGAGAATTTCTGACTTCTTTTATCTCAAACCTTTCTTCTATTATCTCCCCTTTATATCTATAAAGCTCAGTTTACAGATACTACTAAAATCTTCATTCACTATTTCACTGAAAATGCATTAGTAGTAGCTGCTGCTGCTAAGTCGCTTCAGTCATGTCCTTCTGTGAGATCCCATAGACGGAAGCTCACCGTGCTCCCCTGTCCCTGGGATTCTCTAGGCAAGAACACTGGAGTGAGTTGCAATAAGCCAAAGGGGAAAAGCCATTCATCAGTTAGTTTCTCAATAAGGCAGAAATCACACTGATTTTATCAATTTGCTTTTTGTACCAAAAGAGTAAACTTGTTCAGAAGCATCTATGAAGACAGTAAAACTAAATTTTCTTCTTCTGTGTGATTATTATGTTATCTGGAAAATCTTTTTTTAAAAGGTTCCTTCAAAAAGATGCCTTTTTACAGCTATAATAGGAAACAATGGGTAGAATCTGATCATTTCCTTTTATCCAAAGCTCCTCATGTGACCTGTAAAGAAGCGAATATACTGGAGTAACAAACCTGGGTAAGATAAATATTCTAGGTATTTTGTTTGAGAAGAGTTTTCTATGTAGCTAAAACAATCTCACAAAATCTTTTGTTATGGTCAATTTCTTTTATGAATTGCAGTTCTTCTCAAGTATATTATTGATAAGAATCTGAGTTATTAGAGCTCAACACTTCAGGTAGATGCACAGACAAAATTCTTAAAGGCACTTATAATAATGATTTTACTATGTGGTTTTTTTTTTTTTTCCCCCATGATATGGGATAAAAATGTTTTGTTTATTTTCTGAGCTACAATATCAAATAGCTAGACCATTCATTGTTTAAACATATGGTTTCAAATTTGTACTTGGGATAACCTTTAAGGAAATGCTCATATACTTTTCTGTCATTTACTTTTAAAAAAAAATTTAATATTCATCCTTTAACTTTTTCACCTTAAAACAAGAGTTCTGTTCTTTGTTCAAAATGCCTTTCTTTCTTGATAGAAATGTAATTTTAGTTTATCTACATTGACATTTGAATTTGTGTGCATTCATTAAACATTCAGATTGTATAAATAATGCGATCTGCATTTTAACAAAGGAAGCTTTCATGGATGAATAACTTCTTCACTTGGCATTATGACAGTTTTTGAGAATGGGAAATTTCTGCATAAAAAATACTGTCTGAAAATATCTTTACCAAAGGAGAGAGTCAAATAGAACAACTTTTAAAAGAGTAGTTCATAAGTGTTTTTGATCTTGTGCATAAAATATATACCACATTTTATATCTTCTCTGGGAGAGTAGATTCATTAAAAAGATATTGTGTCCTTCACCAGAATATTCTGTTTTCTATTAATTTGTAATGTCTATACTCTTCTTTACTCCTAGAGTAACTTCCTTTATGTTCTAAAAAGATCTCTGTCCTTCTGTCTCCTTAGTAGCATAGCTTTGAAATTTTATTTGTACGGTAACTCATGGTACGATTCTCGTGAACTTTCCTTCTGCGATTCATTGTTCAGCATGTCTGATCTCTTATTTTCTTGACCAGTGACCATTACACACATTTCACCTTGTACCTGGGCATGTTGTTCAAACACCTTTATTCATTTGTCACATTAGAGTACAAATGTACTATTTGAACCACATTAGCACATGAGAGAATATGAAGGAGAGTAACTGTTAGACTCTGTTTTATTCTTTGAAAGGCTAAAACAGCAAATTACCTGGCACATAGTAGGTACACAACAACAAATATTTGCTGAATGAATAAGAATCATGCTTATTGTGCATGCAAAGAGAAATATCAGGAAAAGCAACCATAAGAGGTGCAATAGTACTACATATAGAAATAAATCATTAGGGAAAAGAAAAGTTAAAGGGAGAAATAAGAGCAGAGCCATAGAAAACAGTGGGGGGGGGGGAGGGGGATCCTGCAACATGCTTAGACTGTGAGAAGGCATGAATGAGCAAGAAATTGTATAATGATTAGGAAAAGATTAATCAAGTAGCTAGAATGTGCCACACATTCTGAAAATTCATCATTAATTTAGCACGTATTTATTGTGCTCAGTCATGTCTGACTCTTTGCAACCCCATGGACAGTAGCCCATCAGAGTCCTCTATCCATGGCATTTTTCAGGCAAGAATACTGAAGTGGGTTACTGTTTCCTACTCAAGGGGATCTTCCTGACCCAGGGATTGAGTTTGTATCTCTCGTGTCTCCTGCATTGGCAGGCAGGTTCTTAACCAGGGAAGCCCCCAAACTATGCTTGATCTTAGCCAAAAGACCGAGAACTGATGTATGTATTAGGCACCAGCTATATGCCAGGCACTGTTTTTGTTCCTTGAGATCCAATACTGAAAAAAAAAAGAGAAAGACCTGCCCTCATATAGCTCTGTTTTAGCATATATTTAAATGGTATATAATAATCATTTATAAATAAATTATATACTAAGGGGAAAGGTGAAAAATACTATGGGGAAAAACAAAATTATAGAACAGGATAAGGGGGATCAAGTGTGTTAATAGAGTGACCAGAAAAGCATCATCAAGAAGGTATAGTGTGAATAAGGAGGGATGAATTGGAAATCAGTAAAGTATATGGAGGAAAATAGATCTATGCAGTGAAAACAGTTAAAGCAAAGATCCTTAGAAAGGAGATTTCTTGGGGTTTGGAAGGCACAACAAGGAAGCCATAAAGTTGGGAACAGGGAGAGCAAGGAGAAAAGCAGTAAGAGATTCAGTTCAGTTCAGTTGCTCAATCATGTCCAGCTCTTTGCAACTCCATTTAGGTCAGATTTAGTGGTAGGATACAGGGAGTGGAGAACAAATCATGAATACCACAAGATATTTGGCTTTCACTCTGAGTGAGATGGAAGAAGTGGGGTTAGAGTAGAGGAGTAGATTGTCATTTATTCAGAAAGAATCATCTTTCTCAGTCCTTATAAAACTTCTATAGAGCAGTATTTCCGTAAGGATTATTTTAGATGAAAGCAAACCAACTGAAATTGGATTTCACAGTAAGACTTTGGTTTCCTCCTGTAACACTGGGCCTGGAGGAAGATGGTTTAATGAATGGTGCTTAATTCTTGGAGCATCACTGTGTACTTTTGACTCCCCTAGTCTTCACATCATGCATGGTGTTAAAATAGTTGCTGTATCTCTAAGAATCACATCATTTTACACAACTGTCCTCAAAGGCAGGAAGAAAGAAAATCTTGTCACTCTTGACCTTGATCTACCTCTCACCTTTTTACTCTGTCTTTATCAGGGAGTGAAATCTTCTCCAGAAATCTCTAACATCTGCCCCATGAGGTTCTTTTGAACAAAACTGAGTCATATCGCATCTCCCATAGTAAACAAGTTACTAACTGGTGGATGGGAATGGGATTCTGTCAGTTGAAAGATATCATCTGAACAGGACACTGCTACTTCATATATGGATAAAATTAGAGTTATATGTTAATCAAGAATAATGAGAAATGGCTGATGAGTTGGCAAGTGATAGTGTCTTTCAGAGGCAGTAGATTTTATTATCTGTATTAATGGGTAAATAGAGGTTTAGAGGGTCTTTGTTATTCTCCTAGCATGATACAGCTAGAAAAGACAGAGAAAGGATTGAACTTGGGTCCATTTGGTTACAAAATTATGTTTCTTTTTTGCTAAACCAGACTAGCCCTTTCATAACTATGCAACATTGCTGTGGGGATTGTTGTAGGAATACCTTTGTCCAGATGGGAAATGCTATTAACTTACATCTGTTACATGAACTGTTTAATGGTTGCTGACAAGACAAGCATATCTTATCTCTTTAAGCAGAGTTCATGTATAAAGCCAAATATTGGCTGTAGATTTGTGGGTAAGAAGAATCTCTCTCAGTGGGCTAGTTACAAACCACAGAACTCATGTTAGCTAGTTTAATCAGAAATAGAATCTAATAAGAAAATATGATAGATCACAGAATCTCTGGAGGCTACACAGTCAGGAACATTATTGAGGTCATTTCAATAGCCTGCTGACAGGCATAATCCCTTTGTTCCTGAGTCCAAGAAGTAGATGATTGCTGGACATCTCCACAAGGACATCTACCACTACTCTCTATGACATCTCTCATGGAATGTGTCCTTTTAAATTTATTTTGTCTGTTCATATTCTCCTAAAGATGTGTCATGTTTGCAGAGGCAAGGGCATATCCCTGTACTATTTGTAGTTTGCATCTTTTCACTTTTTCTCTTGGTTAGCTTAGCTAGATGTTTATCAGATTTGGTGATTTTTTTCGAAGAACAAAATCTGTTGTTGTTTAGTCGCTAAATCATATCCGACCCCATGGATTGTGACCTCTTGGATTGCAGCATTCAAGACTCTTTTCTACTACACTATTTCCTGAAGTTTGCACAGATTCACATCTACTGAGTTGGTGATGCTATCTAACCATCATGTTCTGTTGTCCTCTTCTCCCTTTGCCTTCAGTCTTTTTCCAGCTTCAGGGTCTTTTCTAATGAGTTTGCTCTTCACAACAGGTGGCCAAAGTATTGGAGTTTCAGCTTCAGCAACAGTCCTTCCAATGCATATTCAGGGTTGATTTCCTTTACAATTCACTGGTGCAATCTTGCAGTCCACAGGACTCTCAAGTGTCTTCTCCAGCACCCCAATTTGAAAGCATTCATTCTTTGGCACTCAGTCTTCTTTATGGTTCAACTCTTACATCTGTATATGACTCCTGGAAAAACTAACTTTGACTATATGGACCTTTGTCAGCAAAGTAATATCTCTGCGTTTTAATGAGCAGCCTAGGTTTGTCATAGCTTTCCTTCCAAGGTGCAAG
Organism: Ovis canadensis; assembly: GCF_042477335.2. Taxonomy (NCBI): domain Eukaryota; kingdom Metazoa; phylum Chordata; class Mammalia; order Artiodactyla; family Bovidae; genus Ovis; species Ovis canadensis. The sequence continues at coordinate 129,733,989 of NC_091247.1, read as the reverse complement.
TGACTTTTACTTTCATGGCTGCAGTCACCGTTCACAGTGATTTTGGAATGCAGGAAAATAAAATCTGTTACTGCTTCCACATTTCCCCCTTCTATTTAAAAGTGATAAAACTGGAGGTCATGATCTTAGTTTTGTTTTGTTTTGTTTTGTTTTTAATATTGAGATTCAAGCCAGCTTTTTCAGTCTCCTCTTTCACCCTCATCAAGAGGCTCTTTAGTTCCTCTTCAGTTTCTGCCATTAGAGTGGAATCATCTGCATATCTTAGGTTGTTGATATTTTTCCCAGTGACCTTGAGTCCAGCTTGTGATTCATCCATCCTGATATTTCACATGATGTACTCTGCATAGAAGTTAAATAAACAGGGTAAAAATAAACAGCCTTGATGTACCCCTTTCCCAAGTTTGAACCAGCCAGTTGTTCAATGTAAGGTTCTAACTGTTGCTTTCTGACCTGCATACTGATTTCTCAGGAGGAAGGTAAGATGATCTGGTATTCCCATCTCTTTCAGAATTTTCCAAAGTTTGTTGTGATCGACACAGTCAAAAGCTTTACATAGTCAATTAAGCAGGAGTAGATGTTTTTCTGGAATTCCCTTGCATTCTCTATGATCCGATGAATGTTGGCAATTTGATTTCTGATACCTCTGCCTTTTCAAAACCTAGCTTATACATTGGGAATTTCATGTAGTGCCAAAGCTTCTCTTGAAGGATTTTGAGCATAACTCTGCTAGCTGTGTGAAATTAGTGCAATTAGATGGTAGTTTGAACATGCTTTGGCAGTGGCCTTCGTTGGAATTGAAATGAAAACTGACCTTTATCGCTTGCCTTTCACTTCTCTTCTTTACTCAGCTATTTATAAAGTCTCATCAGACAATCTCTTTGTCTTCTGGCATTTCTTTTTCTTTGGATGGTTTTGGTCACTGCTTCTTGTACAGTGTTATGAACCTCTGACCATTGTTCTTCAGGCACTCTGTCTACCAGATCTAATCCTTTGAATCTATTTGCCACTGTCAAGGTATACAAAATCATGCACATTTAGAGCAGAATATCCCATCACACTCCTTGAGTCTTTCATTGCTTCAGAAGCAGAATTATTATAGTTTAGAAAGACTTAATGAAAGACCGCAGACAAGTTGATTGCCCTTTTTTATTACATGGGATATATTCAGGAGATCCAGAAAGCTTCCTTTACTTTTCCTCAATTCTTTTAACTCCCTGATCAGTGTGAACAGAGTATCTATTTACATCACAAAACTATGGCTCAAGAATAACATAAAAGTATAGATTATACAGAAAAAGGAAGTACATCAGCATTCAGTTCAGTTCAGTCACTCAGTCGTGTCCGACTCTTTGTGACCCCATGCATCACAGCACGCCAGGCCTCCCTGTCCATCACCATCTCCCGGAGTTCACCCAGACTCAAGTCCATCGAGTCCACGATGCCATCCGGCCATCTCATCCTCGGTCGTCCCCTTCTCCTCCTGCCTCCAATCCCTCCCAGTATAAGAGTCTTTCCCAATGAGTCAACTCTTCGCACCAGGTGGCCAAAGTACTGGAGCTTCAGCTTTAGCATCATTCCTTCCGAAGAAATTTCAGGGTTGATCTCCTTCAGAATGGACTGGTTGGATCTCCTTGCAGTCCAACGGACTCTAAAGAGTCTTCTCCAACACCATGGTTCAAAAGCATTAATTCTTCGGCGCTCAGCCTTCTTCACAGTCCAACTCTCACATCCATACATGACCACTGGAAAAACCATAGCCTTGACTAGACGGACCTTAGTCGGCAAAGTAATGTCTCTGCTTTTGAATACACTATCTAGGTTGGTCATAACTTTTCCTCCAAGGAGTAAGCGTCTTTTAATTTCATGGCTGCAGTCACCATCTGCAGTTATTTTGGAGCCCCCCAAAATAAAGTCTGACACAGTTTCTACTGTTTCCCCATCTATTTCCCATGAAGTGATGGGACCGGATGCCATGATCTTCGTTTTCTGAATGTTGAGCTTTAAGCCAACTTTTTGACTCTCCTCTTTCACTTTCATCAAGAGGCTTTTTAGCTCTTCACTTTCTGCCATAAGGGTGGTGTCATCTGCATATCTGAGGTTATTGATATTTCTCCCAGCAGTCTTGATTCCAGCTTGTGCTTCTTCCAGCCCAGCGTTTCTCATGATGTACTCTGCATAGAAGTTAAATAAGCAGGGTGACAGTATACAGCCTTGATGTACTCCTTTTCCTATTTGGAACCAGTCTGTTGTTCCATGTCCTGTTCTAACTGTTGCTTCCTGACCTGCATACAGATTTCTCAAGAGGCAGGTCAGGTGGTCTGGTGTTCCCATCTCGTTCAGAATTTTCCACAGTTTATTGTGATCTACATCAGCATTATTACATATTAAATTGGAAATTATTACTATAGAGTCCCTGAGATAGGGTACAAGGAAGAGAAGTAAATACAAAAACTCTGGCAAGTAAATATGGGTATGGCACACTAAGTGTTACTAGCTGATAAAAAGATTGAGTCTGGAAAAGAGAAGTCTGCATGGTCATTCATTGATTATGTCAGAAAAAAAAAAAACAAACAAACAAACAACTGACAATGATAAAGAAGAAACAGTCTGTTTTCCCAACAGATTCTAATTCTTCTTCCTCTTCTTTTTAAAGTACACCTATGGGGATAAAAGAAGAGAAAAATTGACCTAAAATCATTAACATGTTAATTTCAAATTATAAGGAAAATATTCAAAACTTTTTTTTTTGCAGTAATGTAGTAACTCATTTATTCAAATTATCATGGAAGTGTATAATTTTCCTGGTTCTCTCTTGTCACAACAAAAATTTGAAGCGACAGACAGACCAGTGTTATAGCTCAGTTTTGTTAGGAAAAACAAAGGATAGTAGACCCTCAAGGAGTGAGGGTGGGCCAACTCAAAATATAAAAAGAAAAGAGACCTCTATCCTTTACTTTTTTCTATTTTTGCAGGCTTTTCCCTTCTTTGTCTTTTAGCCATTGCCATTTTGGACTCCTTTTTCCTATTCTAACTACCTAACATTACCCCCTCAAGAGATGGGAGGCCTAATTCTTTGGGGATAGGGCTATCAAGGTCTCTCTGGCTACTACCTGCTGAACTGGGACAGCGAGGGACATTGGGCCTCCCCCTCTTGCTAGTCTCAAGCATCAGAGTCCTTATAGCAGTGTCCATCTAAGGATGAGTGATATTTTCTGTGGTCAGGTGGTTTTACATATCCTTGTTGAACTGGCACTGCATATTGTAGCTTGTTGACCTGGGCAGAGACAAAATGGTTTAGACGATTAAAATTACATGGTGCAATCATAAGCAGGATTAACATGGTGATAACAAGGATTAATTAGGGGCATTAGCCAACTCCACATTTCCCCCTCACCAGGAGAAGAATCCCCCAAAGAGAGACTGTAGCCACCTCAAGAACTTTCCAGCTTCTTTGAGACCCTGTAGGGGCTGAATATTTTTTGAGGATGGTGAGATTTTCTTTAATTAGCTGGAGTATTTTCCCAGAAACAATGTGTCTCATTCAAGATGGCACAAGTCTCTCTTTGTTCAAGGATTAGGAGATCTAAGTACAACTGCTGCCAAGCTGTATTGGCTCTTTAGAGCTATCCTGAGAAATCTTACCCCAAAAAACTTAATTTTGGGGATGTTCATTAGAATGGCACTCATTTGTCATTCTGAATAGATATCTGAGATCTCCCAGGGGCTCACAGGTATATTGAGTGTCCTCTTCTGTCTTCTTCCACAGCTTGACTCATGAGTAGTGAATCCAGAAGTGGTGTCATGGTACCTTGACTGCTGTGAGGGTAGAAAGCATTACAGGGTAGGGGCCTTTCAATGTGGCCTGGACTTGAGCCGTTGGGGACCCATCTTTCCAGACTTTAATTAGGACTTGAGTCCCTGGAGCATATAGTGGTGACTCTTTGGAATCTTTTGGGTCCTGGTTGACACCCCACAAGTATATATCCTATTGGAATTGCCCAATGGCCATGGTATAAGACTGGAGGGTCTAAGCCTCTGGATCTAGGAAGAGGTCATTGACATAAACTAAAGGTCTCCCATATAGTATCTCATAAGGACTAAGACCAACCTGTTCCTTAGGGGCATATGGGTGCAGAGGAGAGCTATTGGTAAAGCCTCCTTCCATCCCAGGGAGGTCTCCTGGGTTATCTTTTTAATCACTAATTTTAAGAATTTGTTGGATCTTTCTACTTTTCCTGAAGACTGAGGCCTCCAGGCCCATTGGAGGTAATAAGTAATGCCAAATGTTTTAGAGACCCCTTGGGTGACCTTAGAAATAAATGATGTCTCATTGTCACTTTGTAATGACCTGGGCAGACCAAATCTTGGAATGATTTCATGGAGCAGTTTTTTCTTTTATTACTACCTCCTCAGCCTTCTCAGTCTGGGTGGGAAAGCTTTCAGTCCATCCTGTGAATGTATCTATCATGACTAATAGGTATTTATACCCTTGAGAAACTGGAATCTGGGTGAAGCCCATCAGCCAGTCCTCTTCTGGTAGGTCCCACGTCATTGGATGGGCTGGGCCAGCTGGGGTCTTCAAGCTCCTTGGGGGTTGTTTAATTGGCAAGTGTGACAAGAGAACATCACTTGCTTTATAGTTGTTTGGAGGCCTGTTCCTCTGAGGGACATTTCTAGTAATCTTTGGAGGGCCGTTTCCCCAATATGAGTGGTGGCATGTAGGGAGTTAACCAACTTCCATTGGAGGTTTCCAGGCAGAAAAAAGGAGTCCCTCCTTGTGGAATTGCCCCACATGATCTTCTTGAAAGCCCTCACTCTTAGCTTGAAGAGTCTCACCTTCTGTATATGAAGGAGTTTCTGGCAAATTAGCCTGTGGAACTAAGGTGATAACCCCTATTAGGTCATTGTTCTGTTACGCTGCCTGATCGGCTGCTTGATTCCCTCATGCCACTTCCATGCTCCCTTTCTGGTGTTCTTTACAGTGGGAGACTGAAACCTCTGTGGGCAGATGAACTGTCTCCAAGAGCCTAAGAATTTGATCACTATATTTGATTGGGGACACTTGGGTGGTCAAGTGACCTCTTTCTTTCCAAATAGCAGCATGCACATATAGCACCAGAAAGACATACTTAGAGTCAGTGTAAATGGCTGCTCTTTTTCCTTTTCCTAACTCTAAAGCTTGAGTCAGGGCTATGAGTTCTGCTAATTGGGCTGAAGTATCTGGTGGCAAATGTTTAGCCTCTATGGCCTTGAAATTGGATATCTGGTTCTTCTTTTTCCATCCAAGACAAAGCTGCTTCCATCAGTGTACCAGATTTCCTCAGGACTGGTCAGAGGATCTTCTGACAATCCCTCTCAGGGTTTTGTCCAGTGGTCCAAAGTTTCTAGGCAAGGGTGAAAGAGGAGAGAGCCCTCGGGGGGTAGGCAGAAGGGTAGCTTGGTTAAGAACCTCAGAAGGGGATATAGTCAGGCTTGGACTTTCCATCAGCACTACTGGATATCTGAGGATCCTCTGATCAGACATCCATAAATGGTCTCTCCCATTCAGGAGTTGTTTCACTTTGTGGCTAATAAAAATAGTTAGTTTGCCCCCAAGAGGGAGTTTTAAAGCATTTTCTATCAAGACTGCAATTGCTGCAAGATTTTGAAGGCAGGGAAAGCTTTCTTCCCAATAACGGAGTAGGACACTCAGGGGCCACCAGAAACTTGTGGGAAAATATTTATCCATCCCAGCAACAAAGAAGTTCTCAGGTAAATATTCTTGTAGTTGTTTTTCCTGTAGCACCCACAATGTTACAGGTTTGGGAGGAGAAGGCTCTGGAGCAGGAGGTTAGGACATAGTAGGTGGCCACTATGTCAACCAAGAAAATCTCAGACCTACCTGCCTCATCCAGCTGTACCCTTGGCTCTAGCCCCATGATAGTTATCTGTGACACTGGGCTGGCTGGAGTGGGCCACTGCAGTCCTGTTGAACCATCTTGAGGGAAGGCTTGGCACTTGACCCTGAGGCTCTTGGGACCTGAGGGCAGAGTGCTGCCCAATGTCCCAATTGATGGCATTTGTAGCAAGCCATTTTAGGAGACTTGTCATGATTTGGACACTCTTTTGCCCAGTGTCCCACCTGTCTACAGATTATGCATTTGCCTCATAACTTATCCTTTAAGGATATGAGATCTGCCACAGGGGTTCTCTGGAGGGCAGCCAGCATCTGGGCATGCCTTGTCTCTTTCCTTTTCTTCCTTTCCTGGGCCTTGGCTTCCCTCTCCTGTTCTTTGTTATAAAAGGTATTGATGGCTGTCTATACCATCTCATCTAAAGAGGCAGCAGGGCCCTGCTGCTGGAGGTATTGTAACTTTATCCTAATGTCTGGTGCACATTGGGACAGGAATTTGTCCTTTAAAATCACCTGTCCCTCATAAGAATCTAAGTTCAGATTGGTAAACTTTTGGAGGGCCTCTTTTAGACTTTCCAGAAAGGCAATGGGGTTCTAGTTGGACTCCTAAGTTATTGCTGAGACTGGGTACAGTCCCACAAGTAATAGGCTTCCTTTTGTTTCCAAGGCACTGTCAAAAGACTGAGGAGTGGGTGGTTCCCCAATTGTTGGAATGATCCTCCTACTCATTAGCATATGAAATCACCCAGCCTGAGGAAACTAATCGCATCACATTCCATGGCTCTGTACTCTCCTCTGTGATGGCCCACATGCTGTGGAATGTGCTTCTCCCTGAATCCAAACAAATCCACCTCTTACCTATTGCTATGTTCTCACTGAGTTTTTTTTTAAACTCAGTGAGAGTTTTTTAAACCCAGGTCCTAAAACCAGGCACTGTGGGTTTTGGCCGGGCTCAAGTTCCAGGAGAGAGGGAGAGAGGAGCTGAAGGATGGCAGGAAAGAGCAGTGGGAAATATGTGCTGAGGAATCCCCTTCATAACCTGCCAGAAAATCTGCTAAATACCTGACCTGTGCTCACATTTTTCATTTATCTGATCCTTGGCACAAAGAAGATTAAGGACAGAAGAACCCCTACCTGCTTGGGCAACAGCTACTGGGGCCCAGCAGATAGGGGCGCCTTTGGGACACAATAAGGAGTAGCCCCTGCCAGAGTCCCTCAATTGCACCCCCTGTGGCTCACCTTTTCACTGGGGGGTTTGACGAAATAAGGAATGAGAGATTGTAAAGGAATTAAGATTTGGTTAGCCATATGTCCTTCCAACCATAGGAATGAGGACCTCCTACATAATCGAAGGGCTTCTGGAATCTGACACTGAGCCGCGTGTGCTTTCTGCCGAGTTTGTTTTTGATATTGGTTTCCAGCACTCTGGTCTTCTTGTCACATCTCTGGTGCTGGGTTTTCTTCACATTCAGCTTCCACCACAGGAGCTTTCACCGAACTGGGCTTTGGCTGTGCTTGGCTTCCACCTTGCGGGGGCCGAGCTGAGGTTGTTTCTCCCATGTTAAATCTGAGAAATAGCACCATAGATATCAGGGGAGTGTACAATTTCCTTGGCTCTGTCTCATTGCAGCAAAAATGTAAAGCAATGGACAGACCAATGTTATAGCTCAGTTTTATTATGAAAAACAAAAGATAATACACCCTCAAGGAGTGAGGGCGGGCCGACTCAAAAGGCAAGAGAAGAGAGGCCTCAATCCTTTCCTTTGTTCTATTTTCACGGGCTTTTCACTTCTTCGTCTTTTAGCCACTGCCATTTTGGAGTCCTTTTCCCTATTCTAACTATGAAACATTGGAAAAGACTGAAGCTGGGAGGGATTGGGGGCAGGGGGACAAGGGGATGACAGAGGATGAGATGGCTGGATGGCATCATCGACTTGATGGACGTGAGTTTGAGTGAACTCTGGGAGTTGGTGATGGACAGGGAGGCCTGGTGCACTGCAATTCATGGGGTTGCAAAGAGTCAGACACGACTGAGCGACTGAACTGAACTGAACTGAACTATGAAACAAAATGAATACTACAATTAAAACAACTCCCATTCCTCATCATAAAGCACGTGGACATTGTACCTCATTAGATTAGTCACTAATGCCTTTCCTTTCAATTAAAAGCCGTATAATTACTTTTGCTTTTTAATGGAGTCACATAGTATGTTAGTCATCCAGTTAATATGCTTACTGTCAAGATCACCAGTGGTTCCACATAAGGTATTCTGTCTCATTTATTTTAGAGAAAAACAGAAGAAAGAATATAAAATGGAGAAGAGCTAGTCTCTTTAATAAGTGGTACTGGGAAAATTCTACAGCCATGTGCAAAACAATGAAATCAGGACATTGTCTAACACTATATATAAAATAAACACAAAATGGATTAGAGACCTAATGTAAGACTGCTCAGTCACTCAGTCATGTCTGGCTCCTTGTGACACCATGGACTGTAGCCTGCTGGGGTCCTCTGTCCATGGGTATCCCCAGGCAAGAATACTGGATTGGGTTGCCATTTCCTTCTCCAATATAAGACTGGATACCATAAAATGCCTGGATACTATAAAATATCATAAGCAGAACACTCTTTAACATAAATTGTAGCAGTATTTTCTGGTTCAATCTCCTAAAGCAAAGGAAGCAAAAGCAAAAATAAACAAATGATAGCTTATGGTGAATGATGTCTGATTCATTATCTCCAAAGAAGAAGATTCAGCTTTGGGACCTGGGACCAGGGACCAGGCTCCAAGTTTGTTCACTAAAGAGCTTTCATGTAGCAGAGTTTTATTAAAGTGAAAAAGGGACAGAGAAAGCTTCTAACATAGATATCAGAAGGGAGACAGAGAGTGCCCCTTCCCCCCCACCCCCAGTCTAGCAAGGGAATTATTTACTTTTTAAATTGGTTATTACAATAAATAAAAATTATGTCACAAGATGGTAAAGATCTTACTAGACCCACTCCCACAATTTACATGTTAAGATGATAGGATTAGAACTAACAATAGAGAGATCTTATAGACTGATTCCCATAATATACATTTAAGATAATGGGATTAGTCAGGTTTTCAAGAAGGAGAAACTGTCCTCAAGCAGGATACACTGTTGTTATATAATACTTACTAAGGAATGTAGGGGTGGCAGTGCAGCTAAGGAGTGGCCATGAGGAGATATCCCACATCCAAGGTCAGAAGCAGTGGCTGCGCTTTGCTGGGGTGGCCCTGAGGACCCTGTGGATCCCATGAACAGTATGAAAAGGCAAAAGACAGGACACTGAAAGATGAACTCCCCAGGTTGGTAGGTGCCCAATATGCTACTGGAGATCAGTGGAGAAATAACTCAAGAAAAAATGAAGAGACAGAGCCAAAGCAAAAACAACACACAGTTGTGGATGTGACTGGTGATAGGAGCAAAGCTTGATGCTCTAAAGAGCAATATTGCATAGAAATCTGAAATGTTACATCCATGAATCAAGGCAAATTGGAAATGATCAAGCAGGGGGTGGCAAGAGTGAATGCCGACATTTTAGGAATCAGTGAACTAAAGTGGATGGTAATGGGTGAATTTAACTCGGATGACCATTGTATCTACTACTGTGGGCAGGAATCCCTTAGAAGAAATGGAGTAGCCATTATAGTCAACAAAAGAGTCCGAAATGCAATACTTGGATACAATCTCGAAAATGACAGACTGATCTCTGTTCATTTCCAAGGCAAACCATTCAATGTCATGATAATCTAAGTCTCTGTCCCTACCAGTAATCCTGAAGAAGCTGAAGTTAAACAGTTCTATGAACACCTACAAGACCTTCTAGAACTAACACCCCCAAAAGATGTCCTTTTCATTATAGGGGACTGGAATGCAAAAGTAGGAAGTCAAGAAACACCTGGAGTAACAGGCAAATTTGCTCTAAGAGAAGAGTGAAGCAGGGCAAAGACTAATAGAGTTTTGCCAAGAGAATGCACTGGTCATAGCAACCATGCTCTTCCAAAATACAAGAGAAAGCTTTACACATGGACATCACCAGATGGTGAATACTGAAATCGGATTCATTATATTCTTTGCAGCCAAAGATGGGGAAGCTCTATAGAGTCATCAAAAAACAACACCGGGAGATGACTGTGGCTCAGATCATGAACTCCTTATTGCCAAACTCAGACTTAAATTGAAGAAAGTATGGAAAACCACTAGACCATTCAGATATGACCTAAAACAAATCCCTTATGATTATACAGTGGAAGTGACAAATAGATTCAAAGAATTAGATCTCATGGACAGAGTGCTTGGTGAACTATGGACGGAGGTTCATGGCATGTACAGGAGACAGGGATCAAGAACATCCCCAAGAGAAAATAAATGAAAAAAGCAAACTGGCTGTCTAAGGAGGGCTTACAAAGAGCTGTGAAAAGAAGAGAAGTGAAAAGCAAAGGAGAAAAGGAAAGATATACCCAACTGAATGCAGAATTCCAAAGAATAGCAAGGAGAGACAAGAAAGCCTTCCTCAGTGATCATTACAAAGAAATAGAGGAAAAGAATGGTATGGGAGAGATTAGAGATCTCCTCAAGAAAATAAGAAATACCAAGGGAACATTTCATGCAAAGATGGGGTCGATAAAGGACGGAATGGTATGGACCTAACAGAAGTAGAAGATATTAAGAAGAGGTGACAAGAATACACAGAAAAATGATACAAAAAAGATCTTCATGACCCAGATAATCATGATGGGATCATCACTCACCTAGAGCCGGATATCCTGGAATGCAAAGTCAAGTGGGTCTTAGGAAGTATCACTATGAACAAAGGTACTGGAGGTGATTAAATTCCAGTTGAGCTATTTCAAATCCTAAAAGATGATGCAGTGAAAGTGCTGCACTCAATATGCCAGCAAATGTGGAAAACTCAGTAATGGCCACAGGACTGGAAAAGGTCAGTTTTCATTCCAATCCCAAAGAAAGGCCAAAGAATGCACTCATTTCACATGCTAGTAAATAAGGCTCAACATTCTCCAATCTAGGCTTCAACAGTATGTGAATCTTGAACTTCTAGGTCTTCAAGCTGGACTTAGAAAAAGCAAAAGAATCAGAGATCAAATTGCCAACATCTCTTAGATTATCAAAAAAAAGCAAGAGTGTTCCAGAAAAACATCTATTTCTGTTTTATTGACTATGTCAAACCTTTGTGTGGAAAGGTTTGACATACTGTGGAAAATTCTGAAAGAGTTGGACACACTGGACCACTGACCTGCCTCTTGAGAAACGTGTATGCAGGTCAGGAAGCAACAGTTAGAACTGGACATGAAACGACAGACTGGTTCCAAATAGGGAAAGGGGTACATCAAGGCTGTATATTGTCACCCTGCTTATTTAACTTATATGCAGAGTACAGCATGAGAAACACTGGGTGGGATGCAGCACAAGCTGGAATCAAGATTTTTGGGAGAAATATCAATAACATCAGATATGAAGATGATACCACCCTTATGGCAGAAAAAGAAGAACTAAAGAGCCTCTTGAGGAAAGTGAAAGAGGGGAGTGAAAAAATTGGCTTAAAGCTCAACATTCAGGAAACTAAGATCATGGCATCCAGTCCCATCACTTCATGGCAAACGGCTGGGTTTTGAGGTCCTTTAATGGACCAGAACCTGATGGTCTGGAGTTGACCCATAAGAAAGTAAAGAAGAGAGAAATAGGCTGATATTTCTTGGTTTCTGCAGAAAGCCAATAAAGTCCCTGACACGGGGCTTGCTCTGTTCACCGAGGCCTCAGGTGCCCTCTCGATGGGGTGAAGGCACAGAGTACCTCTCAAGAGGGTCTTAGAAGCCCGGGCAGGAACATGAACTCAGAGAGCCTCTGCGCTCCAGGAAATCAGCCTGAAAGAGAGAGAGAAAACAAGACATGGGGACCAAAGCTCTGATGGAGCAAAGGTGTTTTATTCAACATTGTGTGGGTATTTATACTATCTTACAAGGTAGCTATTTTCAGCAGAGATGAAATCAAAACTTACAAGTTATCAAGGAAACATGAGGTCATCTATGTGAAAGAGAGAGAGTTGTAAATAATCACTTTTACCATACGGTTCATAAAAAGGAAGAGGGTACTTATCACCATATAGAAAAACTAAGGAAAGAAATGCCTGGATTCCTCAGCCCTGGGGAGAGGGTTTCCTCTCCTCTTAATTCTTGAATATTCAGGAATTAATAAGGAAAAGAGAATTCCTGGCAGAGCCAAAACAGCACACAGGAAGCCTCCTGTTAAATACTTCCTGACAGATGGGGAAACAGTGGAAACAGTGACAGACTTTATTTTCTTGGGCTCCAAAATCACTGCAGATGGTGACTGCAGCCATGAAATTAAATGATGCTTACTCCTTGGACGGAAAGTTACGGCCAACCTAGACAGGTCCGTCTAGTCAAGTCTATGGTTTTTCCAGTAGTCATGTATGGGTGTGAGGGTTGGACTATAAAGAAAGCTGAGTGCCAAAGAATTGATGCTTTTGAACTCTGGTGTTGGAGATGACTCTTAAGAGTCCCTTGGACTGCAGAGAGATCCAACCAGGCCATCCTAAAGGAAATCAGTCTGGAATATTCATTGGAAAGACTGATGTTGAAGTTGAAACTCCAATACTTTGGCCACCTGGTGTGAAAAAATGATTCATTTGAAAAGACCCTGATGCTGGGAAGGATCGAAGGCTGGAGGAGAAGGGGACAACAGAGGATGAGATGGTTGGATGGCATCACTGACTCAATGAACATGAGTTTGAGTGACTTCCCTGGAAGCTCAGATGGTAAAGTGTCTGCCTACAATGCAGGAGACCCGGATTCAATCCCTGGGTCGGGAAGATCTCCTGGAGAAGGAAATGGCAACCCACTCCAGTATTCTTCCCTGGAAAATCCCATGGATGGAGGAGCGTGGTAGGCTATACAGTCCATGGGGTCGCAAAAAGTCGGACATGACTGAGCAACTTCACTTTGAGTAAACTCTGGGAATTGGTGATGGACAGGGAAGCCTGGCGTGCTGCTGTTCATGGGGTCGCAAAGAGTCAGACATGAGTGAGCAACTGAACTGAGCTGAACTCATTCAATAAAATCTAAAAAATATATATTAAAAGAAAATCGAAGAAATAAACCACAAATTTCCTGTTTGTTTTATTTCATTTTGCTTTGTTTTTCCTCTTCCCATCCACACTGCTCAATGCGCAATGTGTAAGATCACTTTGTGGTGAGTTCTTTCCATACCGTTCTAAAATAGGGAATAAAAGGAGACTGTTAAGTTTACAAAAGAATGAGGAAAATATATACATATATTTTATATAGTTGTATGTAAAATTAACTATTATACTGGTGTGCTTTTTGTGTGATAGTAAGATATGCAGGAAAAATAGCACTCTCTAGTTTTATAACTTAATCTCAGTCTTTTATTTGTCCATTGTCCTCTAGCCTAGAGGCCATGACATGTGCTTTTTTAGATTTTTGTTTCCCCCTACTAAAACTGGGTGGTTGGAGTAGGAGAAATGCCCTACTGGGAAGAGTCTAGTAAAATCTGTTCCTTGAATAGTAGGCCTTTGTTATGTTGAAAACTGTGGGCATATTTTCACAAAGATCTGGAATGGGATCTTAGATCTTCGCATTAAGAAGTGAACTTTCTGTTCCTTTGAATTTTACCTCCCCTAAGCCTAGTCCCCAGGAGATTTTCACTGTCACTCTAGCTTATATTCAGTTTCTGGCAATTCATCAAAATTACCATTAAATTTTCCTACCAGTTTATGACTCCAGTGACTTCTGTTCAATATTAGCTGACCCTAGCTCTGTCTCACTGATTTTGCCTGTATCGCCAGATATTGCTTTGAAAGTTTACCCTGCAGCACATAGTTCTACTGAAGTAGGAAATGGCAAAATAGCAATCCACTACAGTATTCTCGCCTAGAAAATTCCACGGACAGAGAAGACTGGTGGGTTACAGTGTTACATTACAGTCCATGGAGTTGCAAAGAGGTGGACACAACCAAGCATGCATGGATACACACACATATGCTCTAATAGTCTAAAAAGAGACATTGTTTTTCCATTTGTTTAGCTTTGTCTTAATGTAAAGGAATGAAATAACGACTTCTGAACTCCTTACAAATCAGAACTGAATCTAGGAGTCCAGAAATCAGAATTTTGACTTTTATAGTAAGGAACCATGGCTTATAATAATGGAAATTCCAACATTATAAGAATATAAAAATATGGAAAATTATAGGAATAAAGCACAGAATGAGTATTCAAAACTTGCAGCACTACCATAAATATCACAAATCAGTAAAACAAAAACAGGAGTCACAGATGATGTACGTGTTTAATCACATTCAATTTAGCTAGATTCACAAAGGTGTTGGTTGGCTACTGGGATCAGAATACTTATTCTGTTGTCTAATTTCTTTAGATGACATTTGAAAGGGTAAAGACAATATTTTCCACGTTGGCTTTCCCCCTAAACTTCTCATGCTGACCAGAATACTGTGCCATTCTGTTGACTGACATATTCTTTCCTTAGTTTAGGTTAGATAGATTGCTAATAGACAAATACTGGGAGCTGTTTTTGTGAAAACATTTCTTTGTCTCTGATCTGGTTTATTATGTAATCTATTATGTTTTAACAGTAAGTACATAATCTTTTTGCTTTATTCACCAATATATATGGTATCTTATTCTAAATACTGAAAATAGACTAATTTCCCAGGTGATAATATATTTTTACCCTATTCCACATATCATTATCTGTATTGGGCTATCTGTTTTTAGAATGTTTTGGGAGAATGCTGCTGCTGCTACTAAGTTGCTTCAGTCGTGTCCGACTCTGTGCGACCCCATAGATGGCAGCCCACCAGGCTCCCCTGTCCCTGGGATTCTCCAGGCAAGAACACAGGAGTGGGAGAATAGAAATACTCAAATAGTCAGTTATGTCCAGTACTTGATTGAGAAAATATTCTGATGCTCTTGACTTAATGAGGTTTGAAATTGCTCTTAAATTCCATTTCTTTAGGCTTTTTTTGCTGCCCTTTCATCTGGGTGAATGTGATGCTAGGGTGGACAGTAAGTGCTTGTTGACTGACTATAGCACAAATATTAGTTGCCATAAAATAAAGTCTCCTACTAAGAAGCAACAGGGCCATAGCTTTTCACCCTAAATGAATTACTTTTTGACAATTTTGCTTATAAAAGAAGTTAATAATTTTAACAGGAGCTACAGTAATACTGTTGGTTTTTTCACAGTATGTACAGTACTGAAATATGTGAATGTAAGAAGTCTATTTTAATAAGCTCTTTTCAAAGGTATGAATATGCCCTTTTGATTGTGAAAATAAAAATAAGATATAATTAGGTTGACTGGTATGAAAGAATTCACATTTCTACCCTGGGCTATAGTGAAACATTCTGTCTGAGTTACACAGCTTGATATATCCAAGAAAATTGCATTTATAGTACTCCTAGAGCAAGGAAGTATAGAAACTAATATCATGACCTTAAATAATAATTCCAAATCTAATAAGAGCCCATTTTTAATGTAAGAATATGATTTAGAAGATGCAGTTTAATAGCACTTATTAAGCCTAATATATAGGAAAATTTATACCTGGAATATGTTGAACCTCTTAAAAATAGGTAGAAAACTTTGACTTCTAAATCAGAATATTAGCATTAGAAGATATATTAGTTTCTTAATCTTCCTGGTTTCTTGCTCTATTGCAGAATCCCCGTCCATGGGTTAAGCTTCATGTATGGATCTGATACCAATCAAAACTTTGGATAGCAAAAGGAAAAGTGAAAGTGATAAGTGACTCAGTCATGTCTCACTCTTTGTGACCTCATGGACTGTAGCTCACCAGCCTCCTCTGTCCATGGAATGTTTCATGCAAGAAAACTAGAGTGGATACCCACTCCCTTCTCCAGGGGATCTTCCCAACCCAGGGATTGAACCTGGGTATCCTGCATTGCAGGCAGATTCTTTATCATCTGAGCCACCAGGGAAGCCTTATCATCACACCAAGTTTGTGGTTAATCCTTCTCTGGCCATCCAGCTGAGTTGCCTGTAATCAGAATCTTGTTCCTTCTCTCAAGACCAAGGACCTACCTTGTACTCTGTCATCACATTTCCATTTATATTTTCTAATTCTTCATCAACAAGTTGCTGTCATGGCACATTAAATTTGCAAATACTTGGATTCATACTCATACATTTTTATCCCTTTTTCTGCTGTATCCTTCTGAACTCCCATTATCATCTTCTTATCTTTACTTATATATAATGTCTGGCTCTAAGATTCATTTTAAATTTGCTTTCAGCATGTAGTTGAAGGTTGTAATTGTATCTAGATCTTACACATTTTAAGAGAGTCTCAATCATAAGAAAATATAAAACTGTCTTGTAAAATGAAAAGTAATTTCAAGAATTTAAAGTTTGCATTTATCTTTAGCATGATTGTTTTGAGAAACAGATGATACTTGGTACAATAAAATGAGGAACACATAGTATTTGCGGTTCTTTAAGTTATATAAATTAAAATTAAATACCCTCCACTGAAACATGTTTGAAGCTAGAAATGTCCAAAGAGTTAAACTACTCTGCATGTTTTTAGAGACATAGTCTATATATTTGTCAGCCTTTTGTGTTGGCAGGTTCCACATACTTGGATTCAACAAACTACAGATCCTGTATGTTTATGATCTGTAGTTGGTTGAATCTGCAGATGATGGAACCCATGGATATGGAAATCCAACTATTGTACTTGAGCATCCAGGGATTTTGGTGTCCCAGGCATGTCCTTGATCTAATCCCCAGTGGACACTGAGGGGTGGCTGTATAATTTAAGTAGTTTCATCTTTAAAGCTTGTTTCTTTTAAAAATATAGTTATTTTAAAAGTGTGGGCTTAAAATGTCCTGTGACTTTGATAAGTTCTGTATTTTTACTATGTATATTGCCCACAGTGTTTGGAAACAGAAACTTCAAGGACTTTGGAAGGTCTAGTTCCATCTTCCTCTTTAACTTTGAATGAAAAGAGAAACTGAAAAGGAGTTGGACTGTGCTTTGTCATCTTAATACAAACTATACTACCAATTCCATAAATTTAGACAGAATAACAAAAAAAATTCTTTGCTCTTGGACTATTAAACCATATATACATTAGTTGTCCTGGAGGAACTAGAGGGTAGAATCTCTCTGTGGAGAGGATCCACTTTTTCCTTAAGGGAGGTAGCTCTTCCTAATGTTAGTCCTCTCAGTAAAAGATTACTCTCAGGACTGTGTTGCAGAATTTGGGAAAGGTTAGCAAAGGAGAGAAGCTAACAGGAAGTGGTTGCAGCTACTATAACTGTTGTGGGAGGCTTGTGCCCAGGAGTAATGATAAGCTATATAGGCAATATAGTAGGAGACAGACTTGAATAGGAGAGATTTTAAGACTATTTAATGATGTGAACTTCCAGATGTTCAAGCTGGATTCCTCTCCTTTCCAGCAGAGGAACCAGAGATCAAATTGACAGCATCCATTGGATCATCGAAAAAGCAAGAGAGTTTCAGAAAAACATCTACTTCTGCTTTATTGACTATGCCAAAGTGTTAGACTTTGTGGATCACAAAAAACTGTGGAAAATTCTTCAAGAGATGGGAATACCAGACCACCTGACCTTCCTCCTGAGAAATCTGTTATGGAGGTCAAGAAGCAATGGTTAGAACCGGACATGAAACAACAGACTGGTTCCAAACTGAGAAAGGAGTATGTCAAGGCTGTATATTGTCACTCTGCTTATTTAACTTATATGCAGAATACATCATACAAAATTTTGGGCTGGATAAACACAAGCTGGAGTCAAGTTTTCTGGGAGAAATACCAATAACCTCAGATATGCAGATGACACCATCCATATGGCAGAAAGAGAAGAAGAACTAGACAGCCTCTTGATGAACGTGAAAAAGGACAGTGAAAAAGTTGGCTTAAAACTCAACATTCAGAAAACTAAGATCATGACATCTGGTCCCATCACCTCATGGCAAATAGATGGGGAAACAATGGAAACAGCGAGCGACTTTATTTTTGGGGGCTCCAAAATAACTGCAGATGGTGACTGCAGCTCTGAAATTAAAAGATGCTGGCTCCTTGGAAGAAAAGCTGTGACCAACCTAGACAACATATTAAAAAGCAGAGACATTACTTTTCCAACAAAAGTCCATCTGGTCAAAGCTTGATTTTTCCAGTAGTCATGTATGGATGTGAAAGTTGGACTACAAAGAAAGCTGAGCGCCAAAGAATTGATGCTTTTGAGCTGTGGTGTTGGAGAAGACTCTTGAGACTCCCTTGGACAGCAAGGAGATCAAACCAGTCCATCCTAAAAGAAATCAATCCTGAATATTCATTGGAAGGACAAATTCTGAAGCTGAAGCTCCAATACTTTGGCCACCTGATGTGAAGAACTGACTCATTTGCAAAGACCCTGATGCTGGGAAAGACTGAAGGCAGGAGGAGAAGCAGACGACAGAGGATGAGAGAGTTGGAAGGTATCACTGACTCAATGGACATGAGTTTGGGTAAACTCCATGAATTAGTGAGGGTCAGGGAGGCCTGGAGTGCTGCAGTCATGGGGTGATAGTCGGATATGACTGAGCGACTGAACTGAACTGAATGACGGAAACATTTGCTGGTAGAGGTGGTAGCGATGGGAAGGTTAAAATTCTAGAAGTCAAGACTGAGGAGTAGAAGTCAATATAGTTTGAATATTTAATAGAAAATATAGCATTTCTTTGGAGTCACACAAAATGATGCCTGGAAATTTGAACTTTAAGTCTTTTTCTGGACTGACAACCTTGTTTTATTCTTAATTCTAGACTGTGCTTCAATGTCTGTTTATAAGATATTTATAGGTATAATTTATAGTTACTTCTAATTAATCAAATGAAGTTTGATATTATTACTCTTCCTATCAAGTGAAGTTTTAGGATATTTTTTTAAAAATTTCTAGTTACTTAGTGAATCTTAAGGACTTCTTCATATTGCTATTTAAGTTCATTCCCAAATTTGAGGTTTTTCTGGTGTGACTTTGGTTCTACACAAGAGTATGCTAAAATGTTGGCCCCTCTCAGGGAAAAGCAATTTTAATCTTTTTATGGTCCATATTTCTTTTGTACCTTGTTTTGACTCAGTTTTTATGAGGGTCAATATTACTATTTTTGTGCATATCCTACATGTTCTGTGATACTATTCTTGAGAGCAGGATCTATAATTTCATTTGTTTAATTAGAAAATATTACCTGCTATGTTCTTGTTCCTCCCTCTCCAAGCACTTTACATAATCCAGAAGGCGCATGCAGTATGTGCTCAATGAGTGTTGGCAAAAAGCTGGCAAAAGGAAATGATTTCATTTTTTCAACCTCTTTGGAATAGCTTTCCTCAATATGTCCTTAATGATCAGAATGGAAAATTGACAGAGTGGGTGTCTCTGTGTGTGTGTGTATTTTCCCTAATTAAAAGAAACATCACATCCCACTATTGTGATGTACAGTGGAAATTCCTACTGTGGACATGTAAATTGGTACAATCACTATGGAAAACAGTATGGAGGTTCCTCAAAAAATTAAAACTAGAGCTACTGTATGACCCAGAAATTGTACTTCTGGATATTTAAAGAAAGCAAAATCACCAATTAGAAAGGATGCATACACCCCAATGTCCATTTTAGAATTATTTATAACTTCTAAGACATGGAAGCAGCCTAAGTTTCCATCAATAAGTGAGTGTGTAAAGAAGAGTAAATATTATGTAATGTTGTTGTTGTTGTTCAGTCACCCAGTTGTGTCCGACTCTGCAGTCTCATGGACTGCAGCACATCAGGCCTCCTGTCCCTCACCATCTCCTGGAGTTTGCCCAAATTAATGTTCATTGCATTGGTGATGCTGTCCAGCCATCTCATCCTCTGACGTCCTTTTCTCCTTGAGTATATGTAATATAACTCAATCGCAAAAAAGGATGAAATCTTGCCATTTGCAACAACATGGATGGATGCAGTGGGTATTATAATAAGTAAAATAAGTTAGAGAAAGACAAGCGCTGTATAATATCACTTATATACTTACATATGGAATCCAAAGCACAAAACAAATAAACATAACAAGACAGAAATGGACTCATAGATACAGAGAACAGTTTGGTGGTTGCCAGAGGGAAAGTGGGTGATTGAGGTAAGGGAGGTTAAGACATACAAACTTCCAGTTATAAAATAAATGTCATGAAGATACAAGGTACAGCAGAGATAATATAGTCAATAATATTGTTCCTTTGGTAACAGATGATGACTAGACTTATCATGATGACCATTTTATAAGGTATAAAAATATAAACTTACTATGGGATATACTTGAAACTAATATTGCAAATCAATTATACTTCAATATAGAGGAAAACACATTTTGAAAATATTATTTAGATGCCATTCAGTGTATGGCAAAACCAATACAGTTTGTAAAATAAAGTAAAAATAAAAATTGAAAAAAAAGAAAATATTATTTAGATATGTATCATTTCTAAATAAATGATGAGAAATTTGTTAAAATGAGATAAAACTCTTGGCTGGATTATAGAGAGCTGCTGCTGCTGCTAAGTCACTTCAGTCGTGTCTGACTCTGTTTGACTCCATAGATGGCTGCCCACCAGGCTCTGCTGTCCCTGGGATTCTCCAGGCAAGAGTACTGGAGTGGGGTGCCATTGAGTTCTGTTACAGAGAGCTAGTCTATCAATTAATATTAAGAGTTATGAGACAGAAGCAGAATATATCTGTTTATTCCTTTCAAAGAGATCCTAAAGTGACAAAAGTTTTGATAATGCTTCAGTTCAGTTCAGTCACTCAGTCGTGTTCAACTCTCTGTGACTCCATGAATCGCAGCACGCCAGGCCTCCCTGTCCATCACCAACTCCCAGAATTCACTCAGACTCATGTCCATCAAGTCAGTGATGCCATCCAGCCATCTCATCCTCTGTTGTCCCCTTCTCCTCCTGCCCCTAATCCTTCCCAGCATCAGAGTCTTTTCCAATGAGTCAACTCTTCACATGAGGTGGCCAGAGTACTGGAGTTTCAGCTTTAGCATCATTCCTTCCAAAGAAATCCTGGGGTTGACCTCCTTTAGAATGTACTGGTTGGATCTCCTTGCAGTCCAAGGGACTCTCAAGAGTCTTCTCCAACACCACAGTTAAAACGCATCAATTCTTCAGCACTCTGCCTTCTTCACAGTCCAACTCTCACATCCATACATGACCACAGGAAAAACCATAGCCTTGACTAGACAGACCTAGTTGGCAAAGTAATGCTTAGGAACATTAAACGAAAGGAATTAAAATAAATCCAATTAGCTCTCATTTTAGTGGCCTATGGCTCATTTGGATAAAGCACTGATAAACTTTTCAGAGCTCACAAATACATCATTGACATTGCAGTAATATTTTCTTTCAATCAGAAGAAATATATGTTGTCAGTGTAACACAAACAACTACCAGCATTACAAAGGAGATGAAACAAAAGAGGAACATGAAGACAAAATAGTATTAAAAAAAAAAAAAACTCTGTAAAGTCACAGATTTTGAATTATCCTGATTTACTGACTTTGTTTCTAGGATTTCTATAATTTTAATTTCTTCTGCAAAGTATAAATTGAAGAATTTATGGTTGAAATAAAGACCTTGGCCAATTATATGTTAAAAATATGTTTTTCCTTTTCTAGGTTGTAGGTCTCTTGAGAATAGGGATTATTGTGTCTTTTTCATCTCTGAATTCCCAGCATTTATACAATCTCTGATAAGTACTGTGCTTAGTTGCTCAGTCCTATCCAACTCTTTGTGACCCATGAACTGTAGCCAGCCAGGCTCCTCTGTCCATGGGATTCTCCAAGCAAGAATACTGGATTGGGTTGCATTGCCCTCCTCCAGGAGATCTTCCCAACCCAGGGATTGAACTGAGGTCTCCCACACTGCTGGCAGAATCTTTACCATCTGAGTGCACCAGGGAAACATGTTTAATATTCACTAAAGGAAGTAATTAATTTGATATTTCCTTATTGACCTCTTCACTCCAAGCTTTGTGGTAAAATGTGATGTCTTTTTTTTTTTTTTTTGCTTGTTATATTTATAACATTCCTTCTCTAGAATAAATTAAGGATAAACAACATGGAATTTTTTTTTAACTGAAAATTGTGCCCAGTGGGGGAGAATGGACACATGTATATGTATGACTCAATCCCTTCACTATCCACCTGAAACTATCACACTATTGTTAATTGGCTATTGTTGTTTTTGTTTGGTTTGCTAAGTCGTGTTCAACTCTTTGTGACCTCATGAAATGCAGCACGCCAGGTTTCTCTGTCCTCTACTATCTCCCTAAGATTGTTCAAACTCATGCCCATTGTGTCAGTGATGCCATCCAATCAGTTCATCCTCCATTGTCCCCTTCTCCTCTTGCCCCTCAGTCTTTCCCAGCATCAGGGTCTTTTCCAGTGAGTCAGCTTTGGGCATCAGGTGGCCAAAGTAATGGAGTTTCAGCTTCAGCATCAGTCCTTCCAATGAATATTCAGGATTGATTTCCTTTAGGATTGACTGGTTTGATCTCCTTGCTGTCCAAGGTATCCTCAAGAGTCTTCTCCAGCACCACAGTTCAAAAGTGTCAATTCTTTATGGTATAATTCTCACATCCATATATGACTACTAGAAAAACTATAGCTTTAATTATATGAACCTTTGTTGGCAAAGTGATATCTCTGCTTTTGAATACATTGTTTAGGTTTGTCATAGCTTTTCTTCCAAGGTGCAAGCATCTTTTAATTTCATGGCTGCAGTCACCATTTACTTTGATTTTGGAGCCCAAGGAAATGATATCTGACACTGTTTCCAGGTTTTACCCATTTATTTGCCATGAAGTAATGGGACTGGATGCCATGATCTTTGTTTTTTGAATGTTGAGTTTTAGGACAGCTTTTTCACTCTCCTCTTTCACCTTCATCAAGAGGCTCTTTAGTTCCTCTTCACTTTCTCCTTTAAAGTGGTATCATTTGCATATCTGAGGTTGTTAATAGTTCTCCCAGCAATCTTGATTCCAGTTTGTGCTTCATCCAGCCCAGCATTTCACATGATGTATTCTGTATATCAGTTAAATAAGCAGGGTGACAATATACAGCCTTGCTGTACTCCTTTCTCAATTTGGATCCAGTCCATTGTTCCATGTCTGGTTCTAACTGCTCCTTCTTGTCCTGCATACCAGTTTCTGAGGCAGATGGGGTGGTCTGTTATTCCCATCTCATTAAGAATATTCCAGTTTGTTGTTATCCCCACAGTCAAAAGTTTTAGCATAGTCAGTGAAGCAGAAGTAGATGTTTTTGTGGAATTCCCTTGCTTTTTCTATGCTCCAGCACATGTTGGTAATTTGATCTCTGGTTCCTCTGCCTTTTCTAAATCCAACTTATACATCACGAAGTTCCTAGTACACATACTGCTGAAGCCTAGTTTGAAGGATTTTGAGTATAATCTTGCTGGCCTGTGAAATGAGTGCTTCTGTATTCATTTCACATGCACTCATTTCCAGGTACTTTGAGCAGATGAAGGGCATGTCCCTGCTAGTTGCTGCTGCTAAGTCACTTCAGTCATGTCTGACTCTGTGCGACCCCATAGACGGCAGCCCACCAGGCTCCCCCGTCCCTGGGATTCTCCAGGCAAGAACACTGGAGTGGGTTGCCATTTCCTTCTCCAGTGCCTGCTAGTTAGGGCCTGCCAAAACATGGTCCACTGGAGAAGGGAATGGCAAACCACTTCAGTATTCTTGCCTTGAGAACCCCATGAACAATATGAAAAGGCAAAAAGATATGACACTGAAAGGTGAACCCCCTGATTGGTAGGTGTACAATATATAACTGGAGTAGAGTGGAGAAGTGGCCACAGAAAGAATGAAGAGGCTGAGCCAATGTGGAAATGACACCCAGTGGTTGCATCTGGTGGTGAAATTAAAGTCTGATGCTGTAAAGAACAATATTGCATAAGAACCTGGAATATGAGGTCTATGCTGCTGCTGCTGCTGAGTCGCTTTAGTTGTGTCCAACTTTGCGTGACCCCATAGACGGCAGCCCACCAGGCACCCCTGTCCCTGGGATTCTCCAGGCAAGAACACTGGAGTGGGTTGCCATTTCCTTCTCCAGTGCATGAAAGTGAAAAGTAAAAGTGAAGTTGCTCAGTCGTGTCCGACTCAGCGACCCCATGGACTGTTAATTGGCTATATCCCAGGACAAAATAAAAAGATTTTTAAAAAATAACAAATTGTGCCCAGTCTACACATGCTGTGATATTATGGTTATATGAACTTTCAAACATGTTTCTCTTGAAAACAAATGCATTTGTATTCTGGTTGTGCTCGAGAGGGGATTTGAAAAAAACAACAACAAACTTTAATCATTGGAAGGCCCACAATGTGGGAAAATATATGGACTGAAAATTGTAAAGAATGAAAACCACCTAAGATATCAATGAAAGGAGTTAACTTGCATTATTAAATGAGATATCTATGTTGGTGACAGTTATAATATACAGGAAAAAAAAAAACTGCAATAGGAGAAAGAAGCAAAAATGACAGATGGTACACATTGTCAAAGTTTTTTGTTTTGTTTTTGTTTTTTGGAGCTGGTTAACCAGAACACTACTGCAAAAGTTATGGAAACTTAAACTTAATTAGAACCTTGAAATTAACATCAATTATTCATCATACCTCTTACAGATTTTATGAATTCATTTTGTCTCCACTCCTCCTGGTTCCACTCTATCTGTGAGATAAAATGTGACTATCTCAACTTAACACACAGGGCAAACTATCCAGCCATCTCTGTATTTCCTCAACTGTTTTAGTGACATATGTAAACAATCCATGTTTTCCTGCTTCTGTGAACTTTTGCATGTGGTGGTCTCTATACTTAAATACCTCCCATGTTGACTTCTCACCAAATTCTACTTATTCCTTAAGACTCAGCTACAGTATCTATCATTCCTTAGGGAAATCTTTTCTTGACCTCCCCCATCTCTACCATCTCTACCAGTTGAATTCAGCTTTCTGCTTTGTAATCCCACTGTAGGCTCTGATTACCCTTATTGATGCATATTTATGTCAGAGAGTCTCTATTAGTTTTCTATTGGTGCTGTAACAAATTACCATGAATTTTGTGGCTTAAAATAACATGAATTTATCCTTATAGCTCTAGAGGTCAGAAGTTTGAAATGGGTCACAGTGAGCTGAAATTAAGGTATTGGTGAACCTGTGTTCCTTTTTTGAGGCTTTAGGGGAAAATCTGTTTCCTTGCATTTTGCAGCTTCTAGAGGCTCCCCATATCTTTGATTCATGGCATCTTTCCTCTTCAAAGCCAGTAATTGCTGGTTGGTCTTTCTCACATCATATCACTCTGACACTGATTTTTCCCCCTCTATTTTCCAGATTTAAGGACTCTTGTGGTTATATTTAACTTACTTGGATATCTGGGAAAATCTCCCTATTTTAAAATCTCCCTAATTAGCAACTTTAATTACATCAGTCACCTTAATTTCTCTTTGCAGTATAATATAATATATTCAAATTCTGAAGATTAGGACTTGAATCTCTTTGAGGGGGGGCTATTTTCTACCTACCACAGACTCATAAATATTATTTAACTTTCATGTATATAACCACAGTTTGCACACTGTCTTTAGTGCTCATTATACAATTTCAAATAAATTAGTATTTACAAACATCATCACGTTTTTCGTAGAATCACACAAGTTAAAAAAAAATTTAGCAGCAACCTTAAAGTTTATCTCTTTCACATTTCTTGAGCTGTGGTAGGGATTTTAAAACTGTACTTGTGTATTGTAAAAGTTTTAGTTCTTGCCTTTATAAAGCTCACATTCTTAGTTTGATAAATAAACAGTTACTGAATGCCTCACAAATGATGACACTGTATTTAGAGGTGCTCAACTTTAATAAAAACCCATTGGACAAAATTTCTTAAACTCAAGAATAAACTGACCATTCTGTACAGTTTTTCAACATTCATCGAAAATGTACTGTCCTCTAAACAGAAATTGTCCTCCTTAAAACACAGCATAAATGATAGCTTACAGTTGATTTTTGTGTCTTGCTAAACTAGAAATGAGAAATAAGTCATATCTGAAACCACAGGGAAAAAAATCTATCTGTAAGCCCTGCTATTAAAATAGGAAATAATTTTTTTTTCAGTGAGATATAGGTTGGCTGTTTAATTTGGGCTGATAACCCAAAAGTAATGAAAAGTTACCTAAAAATAAAGAAAATTTAAAGAAATATCTTGCCCTGTGGTCCAATGAAAATATATCCTCGGTGTAAATGAGTTACAGAAAGGTAATATTTTCATCTTTGAATAAATTTCTATTCAACAGAAGTTGTTTAACTCCATAGCCCTCCGTAAATTCTCTGATTTGTGGAATGTGATATTGGAGAAGCCAGTTGTCATGTGAATGTATGGATTAATGTGATTTAACATCAGGGTGTTACTATTCGAAAAGACTTTTTACACAATGTTTAATATTCTATAATGCAATTTTAGGGTGTTATTTTTATGGTTCTGGAGAGGCAAATTGAAAGAGGGCATAAAAATTCAAAGGAACTTAACACTGTTTTTAAAGACATGGATGGGATTCTTGTACAGGGAAAATAAGTCAGTTATATTATTAACAATGCTAGATAAATAGTCAGGCAACAGACAGTTTCTGGGCTTTTTTTTAAAAGTACCTTATCTAGTTCAAAGTAACTTGAGATAATATTGAATATATAGTTGGCTTTTCCCTCTCATAGTATTAGCAGATATGAAAAGCTGTCTTTTTGTTGGTGTGATAGGATTTTTAATTTTTTTTTGGCCAGTGATATTCTTTGTCTCTTCAGGTTATTGTCATCAAATTGTTCTTATTAAATACAAAATATGCAAAATATTATGCTGTACTATATAAAGAACATGCCGCAGACATAGTTCAGCACTTGCATTTCTATAATCTCCCCAGTTCTGGTATAGAGTCCCTGATTGCATAATTTTGTTCTTTCTTTGGTTTTCATGATGTGTAATTGCTGATGCAATTACAGATTATGGACAAAACTGTAGACTTCTTGATCATAGACAGTGTAATGAACCAGGGAATCATGAGCGTGAATACATTTTTATATTTCAGTTTTCTTATAGGATTAAATAAGACTGAGTAAAATTCCTAGCACAGTTCCAGTACCTACTAGTGATCAAAAGATATTGTAACTTTCCTCTCTGGAATGACTGAAAAGCACAACAGAAGTTTTGAAACAAGTTTAAGTCCGTAAGGAAAAGACAGATGTAAAAATAACAATTGTAAAACACAAGGATGCTATGAATATTCATTAATGTTTTCACTGCTGTATTCAAAGTTACAAAGAGTATACCCTGAAGACAAAGGTTAATGATAATGGTATAAATAGAAATCCTCAAATATTTTATCCCATTATGCTGTTCACAAAGGAGATAATTAATGTCTAACCCACCATTAGCTATTCCAGAAAATGATCATTTTTTTTCTAGTTGTAATTCTTAGGCATGATTAAAGATGATTTTATAAAATATTATTTTTCTTGTGGAGTATTTACACCCTTTATGTCCTTAATTTTAACTGCAAAGTTAAATAATTGCTATTTAGCAATTTATTTCTCTGTTGGCTTTCTCTTCAGTAGAAAGGAGCATGTGGTCAATTTTTGATTGATTATATAGAAATGGCCCCAGAGTACTTTGTTTTTATAGCTCAGTGAACTCTTTGGTGAATACCAAGTCATGCACAGCTTAAAGTTGAGACTAAAATTCTAGATGAAATTAATGTGTCCCATGTTTCAAGGCACAGCTTGGGTATCAATCATCTGGTTAATATCTTCTATTTATTGAGCACCTGCTATGAATAGGAAACCTAATAGGTGGTTCACATGCATTATTTCATTTAACTTATAACAGCAGGGTTATGAAGTATATAATGTTATACTTTGACGACAGATGAATAAATTAGTCTTAGAAAGTTTAAGTGACTTTTCAAAGAAGTCACACTACCAGAAAATGCTAGAGTTGAAACTCCATAGCTGGACCATTTGATTCTGAGTAGAAGATGTTCCATTACCTTTCTGCCTATTTTAGCCTTTGTTGTTGTTTTTTTAGTTGCTAAGCCATGTCTGACTCTTTGAGACCTTGTAGACTGTAGCCTGCCGGGCTTCTCTGTCCATGGGAATTCCCAGGCAAGAATACCACAGTGGGTTGTCATTTCCTTCTCCAGGGGCTCTTCCCAACCCATGTCTCCTACTTTGGCAGGCAGATTTTTACTGCTGAGCCTTAGACCCTCCATTTTTGGAGACAGAGTTACCAAAATCTTGTTAAGGTGGGTTTATACTGTCAAGTAGTTAAGCTTAAACTGTTTTCCAGAATTTCTTTTTCTGCATAAATGTATGTTAGTGTTAACCACAGGGATGATGCATACAATTTTGAAGGTAGAAGCAAAGCAGCAGCTATTGTGTTCTGAAGGTCAGTGTTGAACTCTAGGTACCAATGAAGCTTGCCGAACTGTGCTGATAGGCTAGTTTACCTTGTTATTGTGGGTCAGCCACCAGGCCCTCAGCTCCTTTATCATACTTTGAGAGTCATGGACCAGGTAAAGGAGCAGTTCTGTGGTGAAAGCACTGGCTTCTTCTGCACATCATCTGGATTCACAAAGTAGTAATTTGCGGAAAGACATAAGTAGTTCCTGTTTGCCCTCTGGGTTGCAATTTTTCTTGAAGTTCTGAAATTTTTCTAGCCTTCCTCTGGTATGCGTCAGTTTTTCTTCCTTTCTCCTGGCCCTGCTGCCCTACGATGACTTTAGGGCCACTTCCAGACTGGAAAGAAACAACTTTCTGTAGAGTTCTCCACCAGCTCCCCCACACTGGGTGAGGTTTAATCTTTATAATAAATGACTTTCTCTGAATCACACCTAGTGGTCCTGTCTCCCTGACAGAACCATGACTACTGCACCTGTAAAATATATCTTGTAATTGTCATGGTAGACAGATTATTTCTGGAACATTCTGACAGTATATCTTTGAAGAAAACTATAAGCTGTCTCTGTTAAATTACAAGTTAAACAAAGGAAATTTTTCCCATACAATGAATGATTTCAAAAGCTAAGGTGATCTCTCTAAAGCTCGTTTTATTGAACAACTGCATGAAGCATGTTAGTCACAGTAGGGTTTGCTGCTTAAATTTACATTCATGAGGAGAAAATGCCAGTTTGTATTGTTCAGTGGCTCCTGACTATGAATCTCCTATAAGTCATTGAAATTAATTTGCATAGGGTCAGTTATAATCTCTGCTGTTTAATGTTTTGTGCTTTGTGTTAATTAAGGTGATCAGCTTGTAATTACTCCATTTACTTATACCCTTCCTCAGTTTTTGTATTGCTAACAATTACTCTGGCTCTAATACTACAAGATATGAATTAAATCTATGTTTAAATTGACTTTAAAATATTTAAAATTTGTGTGACAAATCAATGTGTCTTCTTTTTCCAGATAATATAGAAGTCACTTAATTTGTTACCTAATTTCAGATTCTTGAATTATCCATACATGTGAACCTGTGTAGTGTCAGGCTACATATCTAATCAGATTCTCCTCCTACCTAAAAAAGAAATAAGAACTGGAAATAAAATGCTTCCAATATGTGCTCCACTTTCCCCTACTTTAACCCTTTGTTTACAGTTCATAAGTCTTCATATCTGTAAAGAAACTGAGGCATGTATTCTTGACAAGAGAGACCCATTAACCTGATAATAATAAGAACTGGTAAAGGAGTCAGAAATATAACTGCCTCTTTGGAACCTCTTTGTTTAAAATGTTTCTCCATGAATTAACTTAATATTCATAAGTATGGACTTAGCAAATATTATCAGCTTTATTTCAAAGGTGAGGAAATTGAGACAGTGATTTTAATGACAAAATCACGAAGCAAAAAAGTGATTGAGCTAAGATGTCAAGTTTGGTTCATCAGTTTTTTGACTATGTAATATATTCAATTGACTTCCCTGGTGGCTCAGATGGTAAAGCGTCTATCTACAATGCGGGAGACTCTGGTTCGAGCCCTTGGTTGGGAAGATCCCCTGGAGAAGGAAATGGCAATCCACTCCAGTACTATTGCCTGGAAAATCCCATGGACAGAGGAGCCTGGTAGGCTACAATCTATGGGGTCGCAAAGAGTCAGACACGACTGAGCGACTTCACTTTCACTTTATATGCAATTATTTTAATAGAAAGCAGATGGTATATGGAAATTGAACATATTTTAGAGTTTTATGACTTTTTGAATGAAAGATCTGTGATCTTAACCAAATCCCTGTGATTTTTACCGCATCACTTAATTTGTCTGATCCACTATTTTTCTGAATTGTAAATGAGGATCATAACTTTTAACTTGCAATTTTATTATGAAAATTCTCCCCCAATGTTTTACAGTATCAAATAAAATCTGCTTATCAAATTTGTGGATGATTAATATACTGTTCTCTTAATGAATATGTGCTTTGAGTATTTAGTTTTAAAATATTTGAATCTGTAAGTAATTATCTTACTTTTTCAGGTTTTTTTATCCTTAAGAATATGTATCTAGCATCATATGATGATAGTTCTCAGATTTTAGCATATATTCAAATCACCTGCTTGATAAAAATTGTTTCAACTTCAGAGTTTGTGATCCAAGAATTTGCATTTCTAATAATTCTCAATTGATACTGCTGCTAGTGGCTGAAGGATGATACTTTGAGAACCTTTATTATTGGTGAAAATATAAAGGAAAATATAATATGGAGAAGGGAACTTTACTTTTCAAATAAGTGAAAAAATCCACATGTAAATACAAAGCACTTGCCTTAATATATATTTTTAAAACTTTGTTTTTTTAGAACAATTTTAGATTTAGGTAAATATTGAGAATATAGTACCAAGTTACCATATATCATGCACTAAGTTTTATTATAATTACTATTTTATATAAATAATACATTATTATTAATGATAGCCTATAGTTTATTTAGATTTTCTTAGTTTTCACCTAATATCTTTTTTCAGTTTCAGGATACAACAGTTATTTGTTTCTGAATACTTCTTTTTGTGTATGTGTCTGTGTCTTTGTTTTTTGAGCAGTTAGATACTGTATGGATGTGAGAGTTGGACTGTGAAGAAAGCTGAGTGCCAAAGAATTGATGCTTTTGAACTGTTGTGTTGGAGAAGACTCTTGAGAGTCCCTTGGACTGCAAGGAGATCCAACCAGTCCATCCTAAAGGAGATAGGTCCTGGGTGTTCTTTGGAAGGAATGATGCTAAAGCTGAAACTCCAGTACTTTGGCCACCTCATGCGAAGAGCTGACTCACTGGACTCTGACCCTGATGCTTGGAGGGATTGGGGGCAGGAGGAGAAGGGGACGACAGAGGATGAGGTGGCTAGATGGCATAACCCACTCGATGGATGTGAGTTTGAGTGAACTCCGTGAGTTGGTGATGGACAGGGAGGCCTGGAGTGCTGCAATTCATGGGGTCGCAGAGTCAGACACGACTGAGTGACTGAACTGAGCAGAACTGAGATACTTTCTGACAATACAAGTTGCTCCAGGTTCATTTTGTATTATGTTCTTCCCAAAACTTAGAATCAGCCATTTCTCTAAGGATCCTGGTTATTTTTATTGGAGAATACTTTTAGAAACTGAACTCTAGAGATTCAGTGTACTCACTGCTGAGTTATTTCTTTCTGATCAGCTCATCTGATAGAGGAAAATATGTATGTATTTATACTGACCATGTTTATGCATATCTTATCTTGGGTTGCCATAACAAAATACCACAGACAGGATGGCTTAGTAAGTGAAATTTATGCTCTCATAGCTCTGGAGGCTAGAAATTAAGGATCAAAGTGCCAGCTTAGTCAGGTCCTGGTGAAGGCTTTCTTCCTAATTTACAGATGACCCCTTTTTCACTATGTCTTCAAATGTCCTTTACTCAGTGTGTTCACATGGTAGGGAGACCTGGGATTGAGACAGAGATCTTTCTTTTCTTAGAAGACCACTAATTGCATCATGAAAGACCTACCCTCATAATCTAATCTAGCTTTAATCACTTCCCAAGGCCCCATCTTCAAATACTATCACTTTGGTAATTAGAACTTCAAGGTATAACTTAGGGAAGAGGATGCAAGCATTTAGTCTGTAACATCACACATGTGTAAGAATGGAAACTGAAGACGTTGGATAATGGTGGAGGAACCATAAAGTTAGACAAGGTTAAATTTATTAATTGGCGAAGGAAATGGCAACCCACTCCAGTGTTCTTGCCTGGAGAATCCCAGGGACGGGGGAGCCTGGTGGGCTGCAGTCCACGGGGTCGCTAAGAGTTGGACACGACTGAGCGACTTCACTTTCAGTTTTTACTTTCATGCATTGGAGAAGGAAATGGCAACCCACTCCAGTATTCTTGCCTGGAGAATCCCAGGGACGGGGGAGCCTGGTGGACTGCCGTCTATGGGGTCACACAGAGTCAGACACATTTATTAATATGGGTTCACAAAGCAAAGAACTGCAGTTCCTGAGTTGGGGAACCTAAACGCAATAGCAGTAATTGGATCCCAGAATGACAGCAGCCCAATGGCTACACTTAACCACCAAAGGCAAGATGGGCCTGGTTACAATAAGGGACAGCAAAGTCGTAGCAGCAATCAGAATAATCTGATATATGTGCAGACCTGTAGTGTTGGCTAGCTGATCATGGTGTTTCTACAAGTGAAATAGATGGGAAGTGTACTGAGTCCTTAGTCTGTATAGTCTAACCTGAGTCATGAAAACAATCATGGCCCTACAGTCAATCCCCAGACTTAAGCCAATTTACAGACCCAGGGCCCTTTGAATGAATGGAAGGCTTTATCTCCTTAAGGAAGAAACATGGTAAACTGCCAAAATTTTGTAATCTTTTAGTCTTCCCCAAAGAGATATATGATCTGTGGAATTAGGGATTAAATAGAACATATTCACCAAATGTGTAATGGCAAAATCAATCACTGATCTCTTAGAGATAGTAAATTCATTAATGTGATATTTGATGTGGATGCCTTAATGCATAGGATCACAGAATTAGAGCTGTAATAATGTGAGCCAGTGTGAGCCATCTTCATTCCTTCCAGGTTTAAGAACAGGCAAACTTGGGTTATCCAATGGAAAGGCAGTGGGGAAACTCTTTATTAATTAGGCCTTATAAATAGCAAGTTTGAATCCTTGAAGGTCAGGTTTAACTTGCAGTAAATGTTTTAACTGGGAATTCTGAACATCCAACACCCCAACAAACTTCTTCCATATTCAGATTGTAAAATTAGTGGCCTAGGGCCTTTCCAAAGGACAGTATGGACTACCAAGAAGAGAAGTAGAAAACTCTTAGTAAATTAAATCACATTTAGAAGTAGTAATGAGATCAAGGCCATATCCCATAATGATGAAATCAGACAACTCTTCCTTGGTGAGGAAAATCAACATCAGAGAACAGAAGACAAACAAATTCAGCTGCCCAACATTCCATGGTTACTCTGTGCCCAACATGCTCGTTACTGTTGGTTTGGGTGCTTTAAGTGGTTTGTGATCTGGAGGCCCAAACCTTCCAAATAAACTTTTGTTTCCACCAAACATAGTGAATGCTGAGGCCCACATGTCATTAATTGTGTCTGATGCAAGCTCTGCAGCTCGAAGACCTGAAGTGACAATAGAGAGGTCCCATAATAATTAGATAAATTAGAGGAGCTGATTACAAGCTAATACTAGAAGTGCAATCTCAGCCACTGATATTTTACTTAACAAACAACCTGATATCCTAATAACATATACTCATATCAGTCCATATTTGAGTATCCATAGGATTCAAAACTTATTTTCAGCACAACGGCCATTATCTCTTATCTAGTCAAAATGTTGGACTGCTGATAACTTCTAGATTCAGCTATACTTAACCAGAGTTTTAATTATGCTGCTCAAGTGCCAGTGGTTTAGTTTAGTTATGACAGTGACACAGATGGCCGTGTCAGAGATTGTGGCAGCAACATAGCACCTAGGTTGGCTGTGCAATTATAAAACCCCTTAAATTAAAAAAAAAAAAATTGTAAATCAAGCTCCCAAACCCAGTGTTGCCTTCAAGTTCCAAGTGTAGCTCAGCCTTGTTAGGAGACTGAACGAGAATATGAGTCATGTCAACCTGAGTGCAATCCACTTAGGAAGAGCACCTATATCCCATATCACTTGGCCCTGGAATTCACCACTGGAGATAACATTGCCTCAGATGGCATTGCCCTAGCCCAGCTCATCGCCATCAGAGATGACATTTACTCCCTACAGTGGAGATGACTTCATCCCAGACAGTTATACCACTGCCCCATACATACCCACAGCTCACAGACTAGACATGGGATTTGTTGTTGTTCAGTCACTAAATCATGAGATATGTATTACTTTTCTTCCTTCAGTATAAGTGATTCCATTTCTTGAGCTCACTGTTTGCTTAACCCATGATCTCATACGCATCTTGTCCTCTTCTAAAACATACACTCTTACATTTCCAAACCTAAAGAAAGATCTTGTAGTGGGTATTGCTATGCCACTCTTAAAATATACAGGAGATGATTGCTTTCCCCAAGAGCAACTGCCTTGAACAGGTCCACCCCTTAACCCTGTGGGAAGAGGATCACTCACCCTCCAGAATCTTCTCATTTTCTGTCCCTTGGCCCTCTATCCTGACCTCCTACTATGTCTCTGATCATGACTATTACACCTACACCTTTCCCTTGGTTACAAAAACTAACAAACAAACAAACACCACTAACCTCTAAATATACCTTTCTGAACTATCAGTTCACACGATCCAATATTATAACTCCAACTTGATCAAGGAATACAATAAGTTACTAATGTCATAAAAATATTTACAGTTATGTCTTGAAAAATATCACTTTACAAGTACACAAAGATGCTGTTAGAGACTCCAAAAATTTCAGATCTGTTTTCTTGGCTAATGCCATATAAATGGTAAATTTGGTTATGGGATGGTACATAATTGACTCCTTATGCTTCTGTTTGTCTCCCTTTTTCTCTGGTAAGAAAATCTTTCCTGCACTACTGAGGGCTTCTTATACTCTCTGGAAGCCTCCTCTATTATTCAAACCACTCAAATACTTGAAATCATTAAGCCCAAAACTTATGTCAAGACATCAAGGGGTCAATTTGTAATAGAGAGTTTTTTTAAAAGCTGTCATGACCCAGTTTTGAGGTATTAGCTGGAGGCCAGGCAGTTCTTGAGGAGCTATAAATCCATACCCCAACCACTTCCTTTATGGGACTCTCAAACTCTAGACCCATTATGTCCCTGCCCTAATTGCCTATAGGACCAGGTCCCAGACAACTAGGCAGAGCCCCTCTGCCCTGGAGCCTATGGGATTATTTAAATTAGCCAATCCACAGGGAACCTGAAACACCTAGCTAATGCTACCTTGGTTGCCATATATGAACTGCCCTTTATACTGCTCCAGCTTGCTGTTAACTTGTTCCTCAATACAACCTCCTGTTTAGCCTCACCTAACATCCTTCTCTTTTGAGGATCTATAAAGAATAGAGTTTGACCCTTCATCAAACTGAGCGGCACTGTGTTGTGTCCTGTTATCAGAAGAATCTTTGCATCTTACAAAACAACTTACAGGGTTTGGAACCAACTCCAACACATGTCATATTAAGCATGCACACTTATAATAAAACCACCAGACCTGTAATTCTTTTTATTGGACCCCACATCCACTTTTCTGCTGGTGCCAACAAAGAAGCAAAGTGAGTTTCAGCAAACTTAGCAGCAGAATGAATATCAGAGGAACTAGAGGCCACAGTACTGATTGAAAGATCCACACAGGATCTGATTTTCCCACGTGTTAGGCCATGGTTGTTAACTCTGGTGACTAAGTAGAACCACCAAGGAAGATTTTACTGAATGCTGTGCCTACTCTCTTTACTCAGAGACTCTAATTAGATCCAGATACTGGTATTCATTGAAGTTTCCTTATCAACATAATCAGTGAAGGAATCATTACTGAGTTAAAGGACGCTAATCCTGGGAAACAGGGATGCAAGTATAAGTGGGTGCTAGACTTAATGAAAACAACTTAATGATAACCAATCAAAAATAGCTGACAATCAAGAGCTAAATATATGATAGTCTCTGTGTGGCAAAATGGCTGATTGTCTGATGATAATACTTTTTTCTTCTATCATAGAGTGTTGTTGCTTGGTGTTGTCTACCTAGAAAAATGATTATTATTTCCCAATAGTCTTTGCATTTAGGACCTGCATTATTCTTGCTAAGGGAGTGCTACCAAAATGATGTGTCCAACTCTTGTCCTAGGTCAAGTTATTTGAGAAAAATGATTTTCTCCAAACACCCTCTCCTTTCCTTTCTTGGCCAGAGGTCAATGTGCAGAGTAACCTTAGCTTGTGTATAAAATATGGCATTGTCTGTGTCATTTTAAGTCTCTATCAGACCACCCACTAACTTGGAACACTTGCACTAGATTGTTATGCACATACAAGAAGTATAGTTACATTATATATGCATATCAATATGCATGTATATGATACATGCATATGGCTTATTTACCAAGTAAACCAAATACTAATTTAATACTGGAGTAGTTTATTGATAGAAGCAATACTATTAGTATGAGTTACAAGAAATATTTCTCCCTGTATAAGCTTTCATAAAAACAACCTACAAATAGTTAATAATAAAATAAACCTAAACTAATGCCTAATTGTGAAAGCAATTTTTAATGCAGCATAGGCATGCATCTGTGGAAAGATTCAACAAAGCCAAAGGAACTAGCATCCAGAAATCTTTCCTATTTACCAAAACTTTATGTATTGCACTTGTAGTATTAGACACTGCCTGCTCAGCTCATCTGTGTAACAACTGAGGTATCCTAACCATGCAAAAGTAGCATCATCATTTATTTTCTAAATAAGAATTTGCATGAATGGCCTCATGAGAGTTTTACTGTCTCTTAATCAGTGAGATTTACTTTCCTGTGAAGAGATTGGAATAATATAAGACCTTATGGAGGTTAATCTAAAAAAGAAATAATAATGAAATGTCAGGATAATGTAGCTTTTAATGGATTAACTATTTTGACCATAGTAACTTTAGTGAATAAAGCAAACTCCAAGTGAATAAAATTTAGAGCAACTGTTCAAAATGCTGTATCATGTATTCATCCAAAACACTGATTATCAGAACAAGTTGCTCTAGGAATAACAACACAATCCTATTCTAGAATTCATATCAACTATACAGTTTAAGACCTCAATGTCATATCAGGACATCTCAATAGTTCAATGAATTAGGTCACACAACAATTTAGTTCAGAGTGGAATCATCCTGGACAGTTTTTCTCTGTTATAAATGTCTCCCAGTATAAGAGGCAAAGAGAAATAGGGCCTCATTTTGAAAAGTGCCTTCAGACAAATTGAAGATAGAATTTAAATTCAGTTAGTTTGTATGTATGCTACTATAGAACCAGATTTGATTGGGGGTTAGAGCCTTGTAATTCTGTTAAATGTAAATCTATCTATGAGGTTCAAGACCTCTTCATAAGAAAATGTTTATAATCAACCTTGCATAACTTCAGCATGTCATTTTCAACGTTTTATTCACTTAGGCATTACTCCCAGTTATCAAAGACAAAG
Organism: Ovis canadensis; assembly: GCF_042477335.2. Classification (NCBI taxonomy): domain Eukaryota; kingdom Metazoa; phylum Chordata; class Mammalia; order Artiodactyla; family Bovidae; genus Ovis; species Ovis canadensis. The sequence goes on along the minus strand of NC_091247.1, from coordinate 129,696,230 downwards.
TCTCAGCTATATACAAATTTTCCAAGGGCCAAACGTTACCAGCCAGTATGGATCATTACAACTCATTTCCTGATACATTTAATTACTTATTGAAGAACCACTGTGACCATCAAGCTCATCAATTTATGTAATTACTAATTGTTCCAGTTCTGACCTCAATCCTGGCTCTCACAATATGAATTGCCCCTTCTCCCCATAGTTTATCCACTAATTAATATAAGCCTAGGCATACTGTTTATGCTAGTTATTCTGTTAATACTTACATTAAGCCTGGCCATGTATTATATCCTCTGATCTGTGTGAGCTTTGAATTCAAACTACCAGTTATCAGAGCTGTAGGCATAGTAGCATAGACAATCTCTTATGAAGTAGGAGTAGCAGTCACTGTCTCATCAGTCATATAATAAATGTGTTATTTACACTTTCAACAGTAATTATGACACAGGAAAACCTGTGACTAATTTTCCCATCCTGACCCCCAACCATGATTTGATTTATCTCAACTCTAGCAGAAATCATAGAGCCTCGTTTTATTTAACAGGATAATCAGAACTTGTATCTGGCTTCAATGTAAAAAGGCATTTACATTGCCCCTTTCTCACACTCTTCCTTGGAGAATATTTATATTTCAACTGAAAATATCAATGTATAGTTACACATGAAGGCAAGAGGTAAAGTCAATTAAAATAGGAAAATACCCCACCCCTTGGGAAAGAATGTGAATAAAAAGTCTGTGTTTTGCCTGATATTATTTTAATTATTAGGTTTCAGAGTATTTTGTTCATCATACCCAAACAAGTGATTAACATATATTTCAGAGAATAAAGGATAATTTCTCTTCTATAGTTGGTAGTTTGTGTGTATGCATGCATAAGTTGCTTCAGTCATGACTGACTTTGTGACTCTATGGACTCTAACCGCCAAGCTCCAGGTGGAGCTAGTGCTAAAGAACCTGCCAGTCAGTGCAGGAGACATGAGACAAGGGTTCAATCCCTGGGTCAGGAAGATTCCTTGGAGAAGGGCATGGCAACCCACTCCAGTATTCTTACCTGGAGAATCCTGTGGACAAAGTTAGTGGTTTAAGTGACGTCAAAACCAATAGTGGCCATTAATAACTTTAAAAGAGAAATTTAATATTTGTATTTATATTGCTTATTCATTAGTTTGACAAACTTACTAGGTTTCTTAGCACATTCGTTTATAATCGTGACACACCTTCCAATAAGTTTGGGAATAGTAGTCTGTTTGTGATCAGGAGCCCCCATAAAACAAAAGCATCTCATTCTGACTTTCTGCCACAAGGAACATTAAACTTTCTTATCCTTGTGCTAGTAATTATTGAACCTATCAGGTTACTTACCTAACTAATAGTTTTAGCCATACAAGTACTTGTTCATCAAGTACACCACAACTGGCCATTTATTTATTTACTTAATTAGACGGGCAGCCCTGGCCCTAATATGTATTAATGTTCATGAAATGTGTTTTGTAATTATACTTACTTTCCTTGAGTTTGCAGTGTTATTTAAAGTATTATTTGAGATTTTGGATTCACCCTGTTAGCTACCTGATAACATATAATGACCAACCAAAGCCCAGTCCAAATCTTCAGCCCTTCTCAAATGTTAGTTTAATTACACGAGTCCATTTAAACTCTGTGTTTTATTATCTTTGTGCTTATGATGAGATACCTGAGAAGGCACTTTTCAGGGCTGTTTCATAGCAGTCTTTCAAAAAGGACTTGTATATGGAATAATTTTATTTATTATTTCCAGAAGCTGTCTTTTAAAAATTGACTTTTTAATAGCTTTAATCACTCAGGTCTTGCCACTACACTTGTACTAGGTAATTGCTGACTACCAAGAAGCATTTGTTCCATAAGTCCAGTAGAAGTAAAAAGCAGTTCCCAACATTTCTATCTTCCTTATCTTTGGAGTATGTATTGCTTGAGTTCACCACAGCCTGGCAGGTGGAAATAGTAAGTAAATATCTCAAACTCTTTTTATTCCAATTTCTTCATGAGCTTACCCCCTTTAAGCCTCAGGATATTACAGAGCACATTTTACAATGGCAGATGGAATATGTAGATCAACATTTTTCATAGTCACATTTTTCCATGCCCTATACATGATCGTTGGCTCTGGTTTTCTAATAGTCTGTTTTTTACGCCAATTGAAATTTCACTGTATCTCTAATCATTTCACTTTGATGCTACTGCCTGATATGGACACTTCTTAGATGCATTCTCGATATTCTTATACATCTCCAGTTATTGATGAAGGTATATCTTTTCTTATAGTTGGTAAAGCTGTCTTCCAGTCAGTTAAGGTAGAATCAGGAAAAGGGTAATTAACACTATATTTGCATTATTTATGAATATATTCCTAGTCTCATTACTTGTATTCATCACATTCTGCCTTCCTGAAGTAAACACAGAAAAATCAAGTCCTTATGAATGCCCATTAGACTGTATAGGATAGTCTTGCTTATCTTACTTCAGAAACAATTTTAAAATGGTGATTATATTTCTCCTTTTTAATGTTGAAATTGCCCTCTCTTTGCCTCTACCCCAACCTGTCAAAGAAAAAAAATATATATAAGAACGCTATTTATAGCTGTCATCCTGACTTAACTGGTAGCAATGAGTATAGCCTCCAAATGCAGACAAAGGAGGTTCATGTGGACAAAATATGATCATTAGTTTAAGTGAAAATGTATACTTCTGACTTATTGAGTTAGATTACATTTATAGTTAATAAATTCCTTTAGTATATATAAATATTCTATCAGTTCAGCTTCCTTTTTAGTGGTATTAAAATGCTGATTCCAGTGAAGACCCTCCCGATTATGCCTGGAAGGAATAATATTATCCATATTCATTACAGAAACTATAATAATTCATAACATTCATTTTTCTCAAGCTAAATTAATACCTACCATGTTAGTAGTGGCTTCCCTGGTGGCTCAGAGGTTAAAGTGTCTGCCTGCAACTCAGGAGACCTGGGTTCGATCCCTGGGTCAGGAATATCCCCTGGAGAAGGAAATGGCAACCCACTCCAGTATTCTTGCCTGGAGAATCCCATGGACGGAGAAGCCTGGTGGGCTACAGTCCACGGGGTGGCAAAAAGTCGGACACGACTGAGCGACTTCACTTACTTATTTACTTACTTATGTTGGTAATATTTGTAGTTTGTGAAGCAGTAGTAGTTGTACCCTTTCTTGAATGGTGTCAAACAGCTATATGGTGTTGATTACATATACAATGTCAACCTATTTCAATGCTAAAAATTATATGCCACTAATGGCACCCCACAACAGTATTCTTGACTGGACAATCTCATGGATGGAGGAGTCTGGTGGGCTGCAGTCCATGGGGTTGCTAAGAGTCGGACACAACTGAGCGACTTCACTTTCACTTTTCACTTTCATGCATTGGAGAAGGAAATGGCAACCCACTCCAGTGTTCTTGCCTGGAGAATCCCGGGGACAGGGGAGCCTGGTGGGCTGCCATCTATGGGGTCGCACAGAGTCGGACACGACTGAAGTGACTTAGCAGTAGCAAGAGAAATGCCAAGAAATTATGTAATTTCAATTAGGGGCTTCCCTGGTGGCTTAATGTAAAGAAACTATCTGCACTGCAGGAGATACAGGAGACATGGGTTCAGTCTCTGGATCAGGATGATCCCGTAGAGGAGGAAATGGTAACCCACTCCATTATTCTTGCCTGGAAAATTCCATGCACATGGGAGCCTGGCGGGCTACAGTCCATGAGGTTGTAAACAGTCAGACACAGCCGAGCATTCATGCCGCACAAAGTTACAATTTACTAATTAGTTTTACTATTTTATTTCTGTTTAGCAATTTAATGATGACATTAACTTTTCATTAACCTTCTTTGACTATCAGCACCGTTACTATTTTACTACTTTTAGGAGCATGACTTATGACTAATATTGCTTATCACCTCACTGTATATATCTTACTATTTTTGAGCAATGCAGTTCAGTTCAGTTCAGTTACTCAGTTGTGTCTGACTCTTTGCAACCCCATGAACCACAGCCCACCAGGCCTCCCTGTCCATTACCAACTCCCGGAGTCCATCCAAAGCCATGTCCATTGAGTCGGTGATGCCATCCAACCATCTCATCCTCTGTTGTCCCCTTCTTCTCCTGCCTTCAATCTTTCCCAGTATCAGGGTGTTTTCAAATGGGTCAGCTCTTCGCATCAGGTGGCCAATGTATTGGAGTTTCAGCTTCAACATTAGTCCTTCCAAAGAACACTCAGGACTGATCTCCTTTAGGATGGACTGATTGAATCTCCTTGTAGTCCCAGGGACTCTCAAGAGTCTTCTCCAACACCACAGTTCAATATCATCAATTCTTCTGTGCTCAGCTTTCTTTATAGTCCAACACTCACATCCATAGATGACCACAGGAAAAACCACAGCCTTGACTAGACAGACCTTTGTTGACAAAGTAATGTCTCTGCTTTTTAATATGCTATCTACGTTGGTTATAACTATCCTTCCAAGGAGTAAGCGTCTTTTAATTTCATGGCTGCAGTCACCATCTGCAGTGACTTTGGAGCTCAGAAAAATAAATTCAGCCACTGTTTCCACTGTTTCCCCAGCTATTTGCCATGAAGTGATAGGACCAGATGCCATGATCTTCATTTTCTGAATGTTGAGCTTTATGCCAACTTTTTCACTCTCCTCTTTCCCTTTCATTAAGAAGCTCTTTAGTTTTTCTTCACTTTCTGATATAAGGGTGGTGTCATCTGCATATCTGAGGTTATTAATATTTCTCTAAGCAATCTTGATTCCAGCTTGTGCTTCCTCCAGCCCAGCATTTCTCATGATATACTCTACATATAAGTTAAATAAGTAGCTTAGCAATATACAACTTTGATATACTCCTTTTCTATTTGGAACCAGTATGTTGTACCATGTCCAGTTCTAACTATTGCTTCCTTACCTGCATACAGATTTCTCAAGAGGCAGGTCAGTACTGAGGTCAAAGTTTATCTAAGTCTTCATCTAATGTTCTCATTGAATTATCATGTAGGAAAAGTTTTATAGTAAAAGTACCAAGGGGAGCTACCCCGTGTCCGAGGTCAGTGGCGGCCGGGAGGAGCTATCCTGCGTCCGAGGTCAGGGGAGGCCAGGAAGAGACACCCTGAGTCTGAGTTCAGGGGCAGCCAGGAGAAGCCACCTTGAGCCCGAGGCCAAGGGTGGCAGCTGGGAGGAGACACCCATGTCTGAGGCCAGGGCCAGTGGCTGGGAGGAGCATCCCAAGGAGCGGTGGTGGGCTAGAGGAGCTATCCCACGCTGAAGGTCAGGAACCACAATAGTAAGGAGATACCCCTAGTCCAAGGTAAGGAGCAGTGGCTGTGCTTTGCTGGAGCAGCCGTGCAGAGATACCCCATGCCCAAGTTAAGAGAAACCCAAGTAAGATGGTAGTGTTGCAAGAGGGCATCAGAGGGCAGACACACTGAAACCATACTCACAGAAAACTAGTCAATCTAATCACACTAGGACCACAGCCTTGTCTAACTCAATGAAACCAAGCCATGCCTGAGGGGCAACCCAAGATGGGCGGGTAAAGGTGGAGACGTCTGACAGAATGTGGTCCACTGGAGAAGGGAATGACAAGCTACTTCAGTATTCTTGCCTTGAGAACCCCATGAACAGTATGAAAAGGCAAGATGATAGGATATCAAAAGAGGAACTCTCCAGGTCATTAGGTGCCCAATATGTTACTGGAGATCAGTGGAGAAATAACTCCAGAAAGAATGAAGGGATGGAGCCAAAGCAAAAACAATACCCAGCTGTGGATGTGATTGGTGATAGAAGCAAGATCCAATGCTGTAAAGAGCAATATTGCATAGGAACCTGGAATGTCAGGTCCATGAATCAAGGCAAATTGGAAGTGGCCAAACAAGAGATGGCAAGGGTGAACGTTGACATTCTAGGAATCAGCAAATTAAAATGAACTGGAATGGGTGAATTTAACTCAGATGACCATTATATCTACTACTGTGGGCAAGAATCCCTCAGAAGAAATGGAGTAGCCATCATGGTCAACAAAAGAGTCTGAAATGCACTACTTGGATGCAATCTCAAAAATGACAGAATGATCTCTGTTCGTCTCCAAGGCAAACCATTAAATATCACAGTAATCCAAGTCTATGACCCAACCAGTAATGCTGAAGAAGCTGAAGTTGAACGGTTTTATGAAGACCTATAAGACCTTTTAGAACTAACACCCCAAAAAGATGTCCTTTTCATTATAGGGGACTGGAATGCAAAAGTAGGAAGTCAAGAAACACCTGGAGTAACAGGAAAATTTGGCCTTAGAATGCGGAATGAAGCAGGGCAAAGACTAATAGAGTTTTGCCAAGAAAATACACTGGTCATAGCAAACACCCTCTTCTAACAACACAAGAGAAGACTCTGCACATGGACATCACCAGATGGTCAACACTGAAATCAGATTAATTATATTCTTTGCAGCCAAAGATGGAGAAGCTCTATACAGTCAACAAAAACAAGACCAGGAGCTGACTGTGGCTCAGATCATGAACTCCTTATTACCAAATTCAGACTCAAATTGAAGAAAGTAGGGAAAACCACTAGACAATTCAGGTATGATCTAAATCAAATCCCTTATGATTATACAGTGGAAGTGAGAAATAGATTTAAGGGTCTAGATCTGCTAGATAGAGTGCGTGATGAACTATGGAATGAGGTTCGTGACATTGTACAGGAGACAGGGATCAAGACCATCCCCATGGAAAAGAAATGCGAAAAAGCAAAATGGCTGTCTGGGGAGGCCTTACAAATAGCTGTGAAAAGAAGAGAAGTGAAAAGCAAAGGAGAAAAGGAAAGGTATAAGCATCTGAATGCAGAGTCCCAAAGAATAGCAAGAAGAGATAAGAAAGCCTTCTTCAGCAATCAATGCAAAGAAATAGAGGAAAACAACAGAATGAGAAAAACTAGAGATCTCTTCAAAAAAATTGGAGATACCAGGGGAACATTTCATGCAAAAATGGGCTCAATAAAGGACAGAAATGGTATGGACCTAACAGAAGCAGAAGATATTAAGAGGTGGCAAGAATACACAGAAGAACTGCACAAAAGATCTTCATGACCCAGATAATCATGATGATGTGATCACTAATCTAGAGCCAGACATCTTGGAAAGTGAAGTCAAGTGGGCCTAGAAAACATCACTATGATTAAAGCTAGTGGAGGTGATGGAATTCCAGTTGAGCTGTTTCAAATCCTGAAAGATGATGCTGTGAAAGTGCTGCACTCAATATGCCAGCGAATTTGGGAAACTCAGCAGTGGCCACAGGACTGGAAAAGGTCAGTTTTCATGCCAGTTCCAAAGAAAGGCAATGTCAAAGAATGCTCAAACTACCGCACAATTGCACTCATCTCACATGCTAGTAAAGTAATGCTCAAAATTCTTCAAGCCAGGCTTCAGCAATACATGAACCGTGAACTCCCTGATGTTCAAGCTGGTTTTAGAAAGGCAGGGGAACCAGAGATCAAATTGCCAACATCCGCTGGATCATGGAAAAAGCAAGAGAGTTCCGAAAAACATCTACTTCTGCTTTATTGACTATGCCAAAGCCTTTGACTGTGTGGATCACAATCAACTGTGAAAAATTCTGAAAAAGATGGGAATACCAGGCCACCTAACCTGCCTCTTGAGAAATCTGTATGCAGATCAGGAAGCAACAGTTAGAACTGGACATGGAACAACAGACTGGTTCCAAATAGGAAAAGGAGTACATCAAGGCTGTATATTGTCACCCTGCTTATTTAACTTATATGCAGAGCACATCATGAGAAATGCTGGACTGGAAGAAATACAGGCTAGAATCAAGATTGCTGGGAGAAATATCAATAACCTCAGATATGCACATGACACCACCCTTATGGCAGAAAGTGAAGAGGAACTCAAAAGCCTCTTGATGAAAGTGAAAGAGGAGAGTGAAAAAGTTGGCTTAAAGCTCAACATTCAGAAAATGAAGATCATGGCATCCGGTCCCATCACTTCTTGGGAAATAGATGGGGAAACAGTGTCAGACTTTATTTTTTGGGGCTCCAAAATCACTGCAGATGGTGATTGCAGCCATGAAATTAAAAGACGCTTACTCCTTGGAAGAAAAGTTATGACCAACCTAGATAGTATATTCAAAAGCAGAGACATTACTTTACCGACTAATGTCCATCTAGTCAAGGCTATGGTTTTCCCTGTGGTCATGTATGGATGTGAGCATTGGACTGTGAATAAAGGTGAGCACTGAAGAATTGATGCTTTTGAACTGTGGTGTTGGAGAAGACTCTTGAGAGTCCCTTGGACTGCAAGGAGATACAACCAGTCCATTCTGAAGGAGATCAACCCTGGGATTTCTTTGGAAGGAATGATACTAAAGCTGAAACTTCAGTACTTTGACCACTTCATGAGTAGAGTTGACTCATTGAAAAAGACTCTGATGCTGGGAGGGATTGGGGGCAGGAGGAGAAGGGGATGACAGAGGATGAGATGGCTGGATGGCATCACTGACTCAATGGACATGAGTTTGAATAAAGTCCGGGAGTTGGTGATGGACAGGGAGGCCTGGCGTGCTATGATTCATGGGGTCACAAAGAGTTGGACATGACTGAGCAACTGAACTGAACTGAACTGATGGACACGTTATCTTTGACAAAGGAGGCAAGAATATACAATGGAGAAAAGACAATCTCTTTAACAAGTGATGCTGGGAAAACAGGTCAACCACTTGTAAAAGAATGAAACTAGAACACTTTCTAACACCATACACAAAAATAAACTCAAAATGGATTAAAGTTCTAAATGTAAGACCAGAAACTATAAAACTCCTAGAGGAGAACATAGGCAAAACACTCTCTGACATAAATCACAGCAGGATACTCTATGACCCCACCTCCCAGAATACTGGAAATAGAAGCAAAAGTAAACAAATGGGACCTAATTAAAATTAAAAGCTTCTGCACAGCAAAGAAAACTATAAGCAAGGTGAAAAAATAGCCTTCAGAGTGGGAGAAAATAATAGGAAATGAAGCAACTGACAATGAATTAATCTCAAAAATATATAAGCAACTCCTGCAGCTCAATTCCAGAAAAATAAATGACCCAATCAAAAAACAGGCCAAAGAACTAAACAAGCATTTCTCCATAGAAGACCTACAGATGGCTAACAAACACATGAAAAGATGCTCAACATCACTCATTATCAGAGAAATGCAAATCAAAACCACAATGATGTACCATTTCATGCCAGTCGGAATGGTTGCTATCCAAAAGTCTACAAGCAACAAATGCTGGAGAGGGTGTGGAGAAAAGGGAACCCTCTTACACTGTTGGTGAGAATGCAAACTAGCACAGCCATTATGGAGAACAGTGTGGAGATTCCTTAAAAAAACTGGAGATAGAACTGCCTTATGATCCAGCAATCCCACTGCTGGGCATACACACCGAGGAAACCAGAATTGAAAGAGACACATGTACCCCAATGTTCATCGCAGCACTGTTTATAATAGCCAGGACATGGAAGCAACCTAGATGTCCATCAGCAGAAGAATGGATAAGAAAGCTGTGGTGCATATACAAATGGAGTATTACTCAGCCATTAAAAAGAATACATTTGAATCAGTTCTAATGAGGCGGATGAAACTGGAGCCGATTATACAGAGTGAAGTGAGCCAGAAAGAAAAACACCAATACAGTATACTAACGCATATATATGGAATTTAGAAAGATGGTAACGATAACCCTGTATGTCTTTTGGACTGTGAGGGAGAGGGAGAGGGTGGGATGATTTGAGAGAATAGCATTGGAACATGTATATTATCATATGTGAAACAAATCGCCAGTCCAGGTTCAATGCATGAGACAGGGTGCCCAGGGCTGGTGTACTGGGATGACCCAGAGGGATGGTATGAGGAGGGAGGTAGGAGGGGGTTTCAGGATGGGTAACACATGTACACCCGTGGTGGATTCATGTTGATGTATGGCAAAACCAATACAATATTATAAAGTAATTAGCCTCCAATTAAAATGAATAAATTTATATTAAAAAATAGACATTTTTTAATGTAGAAAAGATTTTTAAAATATGGAGCTCAAATATAAAATTATGCTTTCATAATTATCTCCTGCTGCTGCTACTGCTGCTAAGTCGCTTCAGTTGTGTCCGACTCTGTGCAACCCCATAGATGGCAGCCCACCAGGCTCCCCCATCCCTGGGATTCTCCAGGCAAGAACACTGGAGTGGGTTTCCGTTTGCTGCTCCAATGCATGAAAGTGAAAAGTGAAAGTGAAGTCGTTCCGTCGTGTCTGAATCTTCGCGACCCCATAGACTGCAGCCTACCAGGCTCTTCCGTCCATGGGATTTTCCAGGCAAGAGTACTGGAGTGGGGTGCCATTGCCTTCTCCAAATTATCTCCTAGTTTATTTCATATTTTGATTTATTAATTTATATCGCTTAAAGGGTTATGGTGAGAGCAATCTATAATGGAAAAGCTATGCAATTGGAAGGTTATGGCAAGTGATATCATATCTTACACTGTTTTTTAATGACTCCGAGAAATGATTATTAGGAAATTTGGAAAATGGTATTTGCTGATTTGTTTTTGAGCCAGGTGTCTTTGCATAGGGCTTTGCAACTTACAAAGTATTTTTATACACTTATTTGATATTACAATTGAACACATGGAATAGGACACAAATAAAAAGAAAGTTATTTTTAATAAACTATGATGTTGCTGCTAAGTTGCTCCAGTCGTGTCCGACTCTGTGACCCCCATAGACGGCAGCCCACCAGGCTCCCTTGTCCCTGAGAGTCTCCAGGCAAGAACACTGGAGTGGGTTGCCATTTCCTTCTCCAATTCATGAGACTGAAAAGTGAAACTGAAGTCTCTAGGATTAAAAACATGAAATTTGGTGTTGGATTGGCTGGGTTCTAATCCTTGATTTGTGACTTCAGACAAGTTACTAACCTTCTCTGAGTGTGCTAAGGGAAGATACCTGATATCTCTAGAGTTTTAATTTAGGGATTTTCAGTCTTCTACATAATTACTTGCATTTTAGATAAATTAGTACAAATACTTATTCACTAATTTTCAAACTACAGATTTGTCTAAACTGTGCTACTGGATATAGTTATAAAAGAGGTTTACATACCATATAAATAAAGAAGTATTGCTTGCGTTTACCCATATATCTGTTTTTCCTCATTTCTTGGGCATATGAAAACTTTTATTTCCTAGCATTCTTAATAATTGGCCATGAGCCAAGAGCAGAAGAGATGTGTGAATTTAAGGACTAGTCTGTGACTTTTCTGTGCTTTATTTCCCTACCATAGAAATAGTAGATATATATGTTGAGATGGAGTGCTTTAATATGGAAACAGTCTACACTGCTCCACCTTGTTATGGACATCAGTTACACTGAAGTGTCACCTAGACTCTCAACAGATTTTGTGTAAGCAAGGAATAAACTTTAGTTGAGTTAAGATATTGAATTTTGGAAGTTGTTTGCAATATAACCTAGTCAACTTTGTCTAATGCATTATATTGATATTTTCATAAAGTTCTTTTGATTGACCAACTTAGATCTTTCTTCAGAAATATTTTCCTCAACATTATTTCTCTGAAAATTATTTTTACTTCATCTATTTTGTTCTACAATATAGTTAGGAGATAAAATTATGTTTTGATTTACATGTTTAGATTCATTCTTCTGGTTTTCTGTCATCTTTTAGTTTATAATCTCCTAAATTTTTGCTTAATACTGTATATTTAAAAATTGAATTTCTGAATTTCATATTGCTAATTTCTTATAGCTGCTATATAATGTTGCATATATATACACATATATATGTGGTGCATATATATATATACATATACATATATACATATATATATATATACACACACACATATATATATATATATATATACACACACATATATATATATATATATATATATATATATATGTATATATAAGCCTCCCAGGTGGTGCTAGTGGTAAAGAAACAGCCTGTATTGTCAGGAGATTTAAGAGACACTGGTCCATTCCTAGGTGGGGAAGATCCCCTGGAAAAGGAAATGGCAACCCATTCCAGTATTTCTGCCTGGAGAAACATATGGACAGAGGAGTCTGGCAGGCTACAGACCACAGGGAGAAAATAGTGGGACATGACTGAAGTAATTAAACACATACGCATTCAATTCAGATCAGTTGCTCAGTCTTGTTCAACTCTTTGTGACCCCATGAACTGCAGCATGCAAGGCCTCCTTGTCCATCACCAACTCCCGGAGTTTACCCAAACGCATGTCCATTGAGTCAGTGATGCCATCCAACCAATTCATCCTCTGTCGTCCCCTTCCCCTCCTGCTGTCAATCTTTCCCAGCATCAGGGTCTTTTCAAATGAGTCAGCTCTTTGCATCAGATGGCCAAACTATTGGAGTTTCAGCTTCAAAATCAGTCCTACCAATGAACACCTAGGACTGATCTCCTTTAGGATGGACTGGTTGGATCTCCTTGCAGTCCAAGGGACTCTCAAGAGTCTTTTCCAACACCATAGTTCAAAAGCATCATTTCTTCCATGCTCTGCTTTCTTTATAGTCTAGCTCTCACATCCACGCATGACCACTGGAAAAACCATAGCCTTGACTAGATGGACCTTCGTTGGCAAAGTATTGTCTCTGTTGTTTAATACGCTGTCTAAGTTGGTCATAACTTTCCTTCCAAGGAGTAAGCCTCTTTTAATTTCATGGCTGCAATCACTATGTGCAGTGATTTTAAAGCCCCCCAAAATAAATTCTCTCACTGTTTCCATTGTTTCCCCATCTATTTGCCAAGAAGTGATGGAACCGGATGCCATGATCTTAGTTTTCTAAATGCTGAGTTTAAAGCCAGCTTTTTCACTCTCCCCTTTCACTTTCATCAAGAGGCTCTTTAGTTCTGCGCTTTCTGCCATGAGGGTGGTGTCATCTGCATATCTGAGGTTATTGATATTTCTCCCAGCAATCTTGATTCCAGATTGTGCTTCATCCAGCCCAACATTTTGCATGATGCACACTGCATATAAGTTAAATAAGCAGGGTGACAATATGCAGCCTTGACATACTTCTTTCCCGATTTGGAACCAGTCTGTTGTTTCATGTTCACTTCTAACTATTGCTTCCTGACCTGCATACAGATATCTCAGGAGGCAGGTAAGGTGGTCTGGTATTCCATCTCTTTAAGAATTTTCCAGTTTGTAGTGATCCACACAGTCAAAGGTTTGGCGTAATCAATAAAGCAGAAATAGATGTTTTTCTGGAACTCTGTTGCTTTTTTTGATGATCCAGTGGATGTTGGCAATTTGACCTCTGGTTCCTCTTCCCTTTTCTAAATCCAGCTTGCATATGTGGAAGTTCATAGTTCATGTATTGTTGAAGCCTGGCTTGGAGAATTTGGAGCATTACTTTGCTAGCATGTGAGATGAGTGCAATTGTGCAGTAGTCTGAACATTCTTTGGCATTGCTTGTTTTTGGGATTGGAGTGAAAACTGACCTTTTCCAGTCCTGTGGCCACTGCTGAGTTTTCTAAATTTTTGTTATATTGACTGCAGCACTTTTCCAGCATCATCTTTTAGGATTTGAAATAGCTCAACTAGATTTCTATCACCTCTATTAGCTTTGTTCATAGTGATGCTTCCTAAGGTCCACTTGACTTTGCATTCCGGGATATCTGGCTCTAGGTGAGTGATCACACCATTGTGATTATCTGGGTCATGAAGATTTTTTTTTTTTTTTGTATAGTTCTTCTGTGTATTCTTGCTATCTCTTCTTAATATCTTCTGCTTCTGTTAGGTCCATATAGTTTCTGTCCTTTATTGTGCCATCTTTGCATGAAATGTTCCCATGGTATCTCTAATTTTATTGAACAGATCTCTAGCCTTTCCCATTCTATTATTTTCCTCTATTTCTTTGCATTGATCACTGAGGAAGGTTATCTTATCTCTCCTTATTATTCTTAGGAACTCTGCACTCATCTCAAGCACTAGAAAAGTAATGCTCAAAATTCTCCAAGCCAGGCTTCAAAGTATGTGAACCATGAACTTCCAGATGTTCAAGCTGGATTTAGAAAAGGCAATGGAGCCAGAGATCAAATTGCCAACATTCGTTGGATCATCGTAAAAGCAATACATCTCCAGAAAAACATCTACTTCTGCTTTATTGACTAGGCCAAAGCCTTTGACTGTGTGGATCATAACAAACTGTGGAGAAGTCTTCAAGATATGAGAATACCAGACCACCTGACCTTTCTCTTGAGAAATCTGTATACAGGTTAAGAAGCAACATTTAGAACTGGACATGGAACAACAGACTGGTTCCAAATATATGAAAAGGAGTACGTCAAAGCTGCATGTTGTCACCCAGTTTATTTAACTTATATGCAGTGTGAAAGTGAAAGTGAAGTCTTTCAGTCGTATCTGACTCTTTGCGACCCCGTGGTTGTAGCCTACCAGGGTTCTCCGTCCATGGGATTCTCCAGGCAAGAATACTGGAGTGGGTTGCCATTTCCTTCTCCCGGGGATCTTCCCCACCAGGGATCAAACCCAGGTCTCCTGCATTGGAGGCAGACGCTTTAACCTCTGAGCCACCAGAGAAGACTATATGCAGTGTACATCATGTGAAATCAGGCTGGATGAAGCACAAGCTAAAATCAAGACTGCTGGAAGAAATATCAATAACCTCAGATATGCAGATGACACCACCCTTATGGCAGAAAGTGAAGGAGAACTAAAGAGCCTCCTGATGAAAGTGAAAGAGGTGAGTGGAAAAAGCTGACTTAAAACTCAACATTCAGAAAACTAAGATCATAGCATCTTGTCCCATCACTTCATTGCAAATAAACAGGGAAAAAATGGAAACAGTGAGATACTTTATTTTCTGGGCTCTCAAATCACTACAGATGGTGACTGCAGCCATGAAATTAAAAGATGCTTTCTCCTTGGAAGAAAAGCTATGGCCAACCTAAACAGCATATTAAAAGCAGAGACATTTCTTTGCCAACAAAGTCCATCTAATCAAAGGTATGATTTTTCCAGTAGTCATGTATGGATGTGAGAGTTGGACTGTGAAGAAAGCTGAGCACCAAAGAATTGATGCTTTTGAACTGTGGTGTTCGAGAAGACTCTTGAGAGTCCCTTGGACTGCAAGGAGATACAACCAGTTCATCCTAAAGGAAATAAGGTCTGAATATTCATTTGAAGGACTAATGTTGAAGATGAAATTCCAATAGTTTGGTCACCTGATATGAAGAACTGACTGATTTGAAAAGACCCTGATGCTGGGAAAGATTGAGGGCAGGAGGAGAAGGGGATGACAGAGGATGAGTTGGTTGGATGGCATCACCGACTCATTGGACATCAGTTTGAGTAAGCCCCGGGAGTTTGTGATGGACAGGGAAGCCAACTCCTGCACTCCATGGGTTTGCAGAGTCAGCCACGACTGAGTGACTGAACTGATTGTGTGAATGACCCCTCTTGGAGGAAGAAATAAAATCCGTGTGCCTATATAGTGTGAAGAAGTTTCTACCCAATATCACCCTAATGTTTAAATCCACGTGTCATCCTTATCAAAATATTGAAATAAATTTTAAAAACATAAGCAAACAGAGATATGGTTCTAGATTTTGTGTTCTAAACATTTTCATCTCTTTAAAGCTATGTAATTTGATGCTACATCTAAAGACAGTGTGTTTCTTGAATACTTTCAAATGAAAAGAATGACAAGTATTTTAGAGATTTTTAAAGTCAATATAATATTATAAATAGATAATATGCAGTATGTAATGCTTGTGGACATAAAGTCCATCCAAGAATGTTCACAATTCAAAGGGGTTCCTTAAAGAAAGGGTATAGTAATTGGTAAAGTGACTTGGTAGAGACACATCTCTGATTTCAAGGAACACTTTTCTATGAATGAAAAGGACAGGAGGTGACTAATTGAAAAACAAATAGTTTAATTTAAAGACAGTCTACCCTAGGATAGCTAGATTTAGAATAGCAAATAAGCTGGAAGGTGATTTTCAATTTGCTATATACTACAGGTTGAAGAGTCCCATCCTTGAGCTGTTTTTGACCATTTCTTGCAGAGATTCTGCTACCCTCAACACATTTTAAGTTTGCAAATGCCAAGTTTTGCCACATTCATGAAATCTAGTTTTACTATATAATCACATATGTCAATGTTGTCCTTTGCCTACTCTTATGTGATTTGGGACCAACTTAAATATGCCATTTGAGCTTCTTGACTTGAGGCATTTTGAGGCAATAAACAACCCTAGAATTAAAGTCAAAATATTTATGTCTAAATTCTTCATAGGTCCTTATTTGTGCTGCATACTCAGTGGCTTCAGTTATGCTCAACTCTTTGCAACCCCAGGAACTGTAGCTGGCTAGGCTCTTCTGTCCATGGGATTCTTCAGGCAAGAATACTGGAGTAGATTGCTGTTTCCTAGTCCAGGAGATCTTCCTGACCCAGGGATTGAACCTACATCTGTTGTATCGCCTGCACTGGTGGGCTGATTCTTTACCGCTAGTGCCCTGGGTAAGATCCTTATTGGATTCTCCAATTATTAAATCCTTAGTAAATTTCTGTTAACCTCAGTTTCTTCATGTAGAATGAAATCAGAAACACAGCTTCACTTTACCAAAGGAGATCACATTTATATAAGGTGTTAAGCTGTAAAACATTTTAGAAATATTATTTATTAATAATTCATTGTCAACAACTAATTTGCCTAATTTTTAAATTTTGCTGTTTTTAAAATTGATTAAATAAAATGTTCCTTTGATATTATATATATGTATATCTTTATTAATTGTTGGAATAAAAATCAACAAGTAATAAAACACTCTAATTCTGCTGAGAAGTTGTAAATATGATTGGCCCACTTTATTTGCAGGTTCTGCCAACTGTAGATAAAAAATATTTTTAGAGAAATTCCAGAAAGTTCCATAAAGCAAAACTGGAGTTTGCCACTTGCCAGCAATATTTACATAGCATTTACACTATATTAAGTGTCATAAGTAATCTAGAGATGATTTAAAGTATATGTGAGAAAGAAAATACTATGATAATTTTATATAAGGAATTTGAGCATTCATAGATTTTGGTATCCACAGGGGTCTTGAAACCAGTCCCTCCCCACTCTCCCCATACCCAGGGATATATATATATCTGCTTTATCAATCTGAAGTATTTGCCAATATAAACTTTGTTGTTTGATTTCTTGATTTGTCAGTTTCCTGAACCAGTGAAGAAAATAGTTTAAGGGCATGTACCCTTAGACTAAGCATCAACAATAACCCTTAGACTTACAAGTTTTGTTCCCCCCCCCCCCCCAAGTAGAGACATTAAAAAGCAACTACCATCTCTTTATCACCATAATTTCCTAAAACCAAGATGTCTTGAACATCTTCCTCTTCCTCCCAAAAGGAATATAATCTCAAAGGAGAATATGAACAAGATGGTATATACTTGAGAAAGAGAATAGGACAGGGTAGACTGTTATGACTCAGAATAGTTAATTTTAAGAGTCATTTGTCACACAGGAAGGCTGAGAGTTTTGTAGCACAAAGTGAGCAGATATGAGAGAAGAGGAAAACTTTTTTTATAGTGATGATGGGATCCATTTTTGGATAGGGAGCAAGGTGGATGAGGCATGGATTGATTTCAATAGCTTATAACCCAGTTCCTGTGATTGGCAGGACAATTTAGATTCTACAGGGATACGACTCCAGAAACCCAGCATAGATGTAGAAGTTTGATTACATTGGTCTTCTGATTAAATTGTGAAACTTTCTTCACCTTATTCCTCCAATAAAATATTTTTTTCAAAATAAGATTACATTACATAGCTGGTTCTCTTGCAATATGTTAAATTAATTTTTTTGTTTGACATATAACTGGTATATAATTATAACTTGTCACAGATATTTTGATATTTTGTCACCATTTGGTGTAGTTAAATATTGTAGTAGAAAGGATATTGAAATAGAAATCAGGAAACTTGTTTTCTATACTCAGCTACTAACTGGTTGACTTTTTATGTTATTTGGTCTTTCCAGACTATAATGTTCATAATCTATATATAGTATGCTTCACAGTAGAGATTTTTAGTAATTTTTCTTGAAAAGAACTTTGTCAAATCAAGAAACTGAATGTTAGATTTGAGTTTTACTGTTGCTGCTATCTCTAACGTTTTATGATTCATTCAATCAATACCTAGAGTTTGCTTTCACTGTACTCTCTAGAAAGTTCTGCTTGCATCTTTTATTTGTTTGTTAACTACTGAGTGGTTAGTTGACATTCTTTATCACTCACAGACACGTTTATATCAGAACTTTTGTTATAAGTTTTTACCATTCTTATTTCTTTATCATTCTCTACTAATTATAGACTCAAATATATCGGCTTTCTTAGATGATTTGGAAGTATGAAGCACCTATTTTATGCATTTTGGGGGTACTAATGCCTTTTCTGATTCATTTCCCATTTAGAGTTTGTTCGTTTAAGGTCTTTAAAAAATACATATATGTGGAAATAAACACACACAAAACATACACAGTGCATATGTATACATGTGTGAATGTATTTCATTTCTTAAAATGTGATTTCTTCCATATTTTCATCTTACAATGAAGATTTTGAGGCAAGTGAAAGTTAGATGATTTTTCTAAAGTCACACAGCTTATTAGTGGCAGAAGTAAGATATAACTTATTTACAGAAGCCAATCTTTGTGCTCTTATTGGTGCCATTTTATTTTTAGAGAAAACCCTATTACAGTGCAAATTTGAATATTATAGAAATAACAGCCAAAAGGACATTAATTTTGTTTAATCATAACAGCAAACAATTTATCTTGGATTATATAAATTGATTAAGGAGGAAGCAGTGTGTTGTGTTTCAGTCACACGGTCATGTCCGACTCTTTGAAACCCCATGGATAGCAGGACGCCAGGCCTCCCTGTCCTTCACCATCTCCTGGAGCCTGTTCAAACTTGTGTCCATTGATTCGGTGCTGCCATTCAACCATCTCATCTTCTGTCGCCCCCTGCTCCTCCTGCCTTCAATCTTTCCCAGCATCAGGGTCTTTCCTAATCAGTCGGCTCTTCACAACAGGTGGTCAAATTATTGGAGCTTCAGCATCAGTCCCTCCTATGAATATTCAGGGGTCGGATTGACTCGTTTGATCTCCTTGCAGTCCAAGGACCTCTCAAGAGTCTTCTCTAACACCACACTTCAAAAGCATCAATTCTTTGGCGCTCAGCCTTTTTTATGGTCTAACTCTCACATCCATACATGACTAATGGGAAAACCGTATCTTTGACTACAGGGACCTTTGTTAGCACAGTAATGTCTCTGCTTTAAAAAAAAAAAAAATTATTGAAGGATAATTGCCTTACAAAATTTTGCTGCTTTCTGTCAAACCTCAACATGACTCAGCCATAGGTATACATATATCCCCTCCTTTTCAAAATTCCCTCCTATCTCCCTTCCCTTCCCACCCCTCTAGGTTGATACAGAGCTCCAGTTTGAGTTTCCTGAGCCATGCAGAAAATTCTCATTGGCTATCTGTTTTACATATGGTAATAAAAGTTTCCATGTTGCTCTTTCCATACATCTCACCCTCTCCTTCCCTCTCTGCATGTCCATATATCTATTTTCTGTGTCTGTTTTCCCCATTGTTGCCCTATAAATAAATTATTCAGTACCATTTTTCTAGATTCTGTATATATGTGTTAGAATATAGTGTTTATCTTTCTCTTCCTGACTCACTTCACTCTGTATAATAGGTTCTAGGTTCATCCACCTCATTAGAACTGATTCAAATGCATTCCTTTTTATGGCTGAGTAATATTCCATTGTGTATATGTGCCACACCTCTTTATCCATTCATCTGTTGATGGACATCTAGGTTGCTTGCATGTCATAGCTATTATAAATAGTGCTGCAATGAACAATGGGATACATGTGTCTCTTTAAATTTTGGTTTCCTCAGGGTATATGCCTAGAAGTGGGATCGTTGGGTCATATGGTGGTTTTATTTCTAGTCGTTTAAGGAATCTCCATATCATCTTCCATAGTGGCTGTATCCATTTACATTCCTGCCAACCATTTAAGGGCATTCCGTTTTCTCCACACACTCTGCAGCATTTATTGTTTATAAACTTTTTGGTGAGGGCCATTCTCACTGGTGTGAAGTGATATCTCATTGTAGTTTTGATTTGCATTTCTCTAATAATGAGCGATGTTGAGCTTCTTTTCATGTGTTTATTAGCCATCTGTATGTCTTTTTGGAAAAATATCTGTTTAGGTCTTTTTTCTATTTTTGGATCGGGTTGTTTTTCTGGTATTGAGTTGTGTGAGCTGCTTGTATATTTTCAAAATTAATCCTTTGTCAGTTGTTTCATTTGCTATTATTTTCTCCCATTTTGAGAGTTGTCTTTTCACCTTGCTTGTAGTTTCTTTTTCTGTGCAAAAGCTGTTAAGTTTAATCAGGTCCCAGTTGTTTAATTTTCTTTGTATTTCCATTGCTCTAGGAGGTGGGTCATAGAGGATCTTGCTTTGATTTATGTCCTTGAGTGTTCTGCCTATGTTTTCCTCTGAGTTTTATAGTTTCTGGTCTTATGTTTAGGTCTTGAATCCATTTTGAGTTTATCTTTGTGTATGGTGTTAGGAAGTGTTCTAACTTCATTCTTTTACATATATTCGTCCAGTTTTCCCAGCACCATTTATTTTATTTTATTTTATTTTTGTAAATTAATTTATTTATTTTAGTTGGAGGCTAATTACTTTACAATATTGTAGTGGTTTTGGCCATAATTCACATGAATCAGCCGTGGGTATACATGGGTCTCCCATTCTGAACCCCCCTCCCACTTCCCTCCCCATCCTATCCCTCAGGGTTGTCCCAGTGCTAAGGTTGGCCTTTAGTGCCCTGTCACATGCATCAAACCTGGACTGGCAATCTGTTTAATGTATGGTAATATACATGTTTCAATGCTATTCTCTCAAATCATCCCACCCTTGCCTTCTCTCACAGAGTCCAAGAGTCTGTTCTTTACATCTGTGTCTCTCTCACTGTCTCTCATATAGGGTCATCATTATCATCTTTCTAAATTCCATATATATGTGTTATTATACTGTATTGGTGTTTTTCTTTCTGACCTACTTCACTATGTATAATAGGCGCCAGTTTCATCCACCTCATTAGAACTGATTCAAATGCATTATTTTTAATAGTTGAGTAATATTCCACTGTGTATATGTACCACGGCTTTCTTATCCATTCATCTGCCGATGGACACCTAGGTTGCTTTCATGTCCTAGCTATTGTAAGCAGCCAGCACCATTTATTGAAAAGGCTGTCTTTGCCCCATTTTTTATTCTTGCCTCCTTTGTCAAAAATAAGGTACCCATAAGTGTATGGGTTTATTTCTGTGCTTTCTATCTTGTTGCACTGGTCTATATTTCTGTTTTTGTGCCAGTAACATACTGTCTTGATGACTATAGCTTTGCAGTATAATCTGAAGTCAGGAAGGTTGATCCCTCCAGCTCCATTCTTCTTTCTCAAAACTGCTTTGGCTATTTGGGGCCTTTTGTGTTTCCATATGAATCATGAAATTTTTTGTTCTAGTTCTGTGAAAAATGCCAATGGTTATTTGATAGGGGTTACATTGAATCTGTAGATTGCATTTGGTAGCACAGTAATTTTCACAATATTGATTCTTCCTATCCAGGAATATGGGCTATCTCTCCATCTGTTTATGTCATCTTTGATTTCTTTCATTAATGTCTTGTAATTTTCTGTAAACAGCTCTTTTGTCTCCTTAGGTAGGTTTATTATGAGATACATAATTCTTTTTATTGCAATGGTGAATGGGACTGCTTCCTTAATTTCTCTTTCTGATTTTTCATTGTTAGTGTATAGAAATGCAAGTGATTTCTGTGTATTGATTTTGTATCCTGCAACTTTGCTAAATTCACTGATTAGCTCTAGTAATTTTCTGATATTATCTTTAGGGTTTTCTATGTACAGTATCATGTCATCTGTAAACAGTGAGAGCTTTACTTCTTTTCCAACCTGGATTTCTTTTATTTCATTTTCTTCTCTGATTGCTGTAGCTAGGACTTCCAAAACTATGTTGAATAATGGTGAAAATGGACACCCTTGTCTTGTTCCTGATCTAAGGGGGGATGCTTTCAGTTTTTCCCTATGGAGAATAATGTTTGCTGTAGGCTTATCATATATGCCTTTACTATGTTGAGGTAGGTTCCTTCTATGCCCATTTTTTGAAGAGTTTTAATCACAAATGGGTGCGAAGTTTTGTCAAAGGCTTTTTCTACATCTGTTGAGATTATCATATGGCTTTTATCTTTCAGTTTGTTAATATGGCGTATCACATTGATTGATTTGCATATATTGAAGAATCCTTGCATTCCAGGAAAAAACCCAACTTGATCATGGTGTTTGAGATTTTTGAAGTGTTTCTGAATTCTGTTTGCTTAAATTTTGTTGAGAATTTCTGCATCTACGTTCATCAGTGATATTGGCCTGTTGTTTTCTTTTTTTGTGTTGTCTTTGTCTGATTTTGGTATCAGGATGATGGTGGCCTCGTAGAATGAGTTTGAAAGTGCTTCTTCCTCTGCAATTTTTGGAAGGAGTTTTAGAAGGATAGGCATTAGCTCTTCTCTAAATGTTTGATAGACTTCTCCTCTGAAGCCATCTGATCCCGGGATTTTGTTTTTAGGGGAGATTTTTGATCACAGCCTCAATATCAGTGCTTGTAACTGGATTGTTCATAATTTTGATTTCTTCCTGGTTTATTCTTGGAAGATTGTACTTTTCTAAGAGTCTGTCCATTTCTTCCAGATTATCTATTTTATTGGCATATAGTTATTCATAACAGTCTCTTATACTCCTTTGCATTTCTGCATCATCTGTTGTAACCTCTCCTTTTTCATTTCTAATTTTGTTGATTTGATTCTTTCTTTTTTTCTTGATGAGTCTGGCTAAAGGTATGTTAATTTTGTTTATCTTCTCAAAGAACCAGCTTTTAGTTTTATTAATCTTTTCTATTGTTTCTTTCATTTCTTTTTCATTTATTTCTGCTCAGATCTTTATGATTTATCTCCTTCTACTAATTTTAGGGTTATTTTGTTCTTCTTTTTCCAGTTGTTTTAGGTGTAAAGTTACATCGTCTGTTCAATGTTTTCCTTGTTTCTTGAGGTAGGATTGTATTGCTATAAACTTCCCTCTTAGAACTGCTTTTGCTGCATCCCATAGGTTTTGAATTGTCCTGTTTTTATTGTCATTTGTTTCTAGAAACTTTTTGATTTCACTTTTGTTTTTTTTTAGTAACCTGTTGGTTATTTAGAAACACGTTGTTTAATCTCCATGTGTCTGTGTGTCTTACAATTTTTTTTTCCTGTAATTGATATCTAGTCGCATAGCATTGTGCTCAGAGAAGATGTTTGATATTTCAATTTTCTTATATTTACTAGGTTTGAAATGTGACCCAAGATGAGGTCTATCTTGGAGAATGTTCCATGTGCACTTGAGAAGAAGGTGTATTCTTCTGCATTTGGATGGAATGTCCTGAAGAGGTCAATGAGATCCATCTCATCAAATGTATTATTTAAGACATGTTTCCTTAGTAATTTTCTGTTTTGATGATCTGTCCATTGGTGTGAGTGGGGTGTTAAAGTCTCCTACTATTATTGTGTTACTGTCAATTTCTCCTTTTATGTCTGTTAGTGTTTATTTTATGTATTGAGGTGCTCCTATGGTGGGTGCATAGGTATTTATAATTGTTATGTTTTCCTCTTGGATTGATCCCTTGATCATTACGTAATGTCCTTCCTTATGTCTTGTAATCTTCTTTATTTTAAGGTCTGTTTTGTCTGATGTGAGGATTACTACCCTAGCTTTCTTTTGCTTCCCATTTGCATGGAACATATTTTTCCATCTTCTCGTGTTCAGTCTATATGTGTCTTGAGGTCTGAAGTGGGTTTCTTGTAGATAACATATATATGGGTCTTGTTTTTGTATCCATTCAGCCACTCTGTATCTTTCGGTTGGAGCATTTAATCTATTTACATTTAAAGTTCAGTTCAGTTCATTTCAGTCGCTCAGTCTTGTTCGACTCTTTGTGACCCCATGAATCACAGCATGACAGGCCTCCCTGTCCATCACCATCTCCCGGAGTTCACTCAGATTCATGTCCGTTGAGTCAGTGATGCCATCCAGCCATCTCATCCTCTGTCGTCCCCTTCTCCTTCTGCCCCCAAAACCTCCCAGCATCAGAGTCTTCCAATGAATCAACTCTTCGCGTGAGGTGGCCAAAGTACTGGAGTTTCGGCTTTAGCATCATTCCCTCCAAAGAAATCCCAGGGTTGATCTCCTTCAGAATGGACGGGTTGGATCTCCTTGCAGTCCAAGGCACTCTCAACAGTCTTCTCCAACACCACAGTTCAAAAGCATCAATTCTTTCGTGCTCAGCTTTCTTCACAGTCCAACTCTCACATCCATACATGACCACTGGAAAAATCATAGCCTTGACATTTAAAGTAATTATTGATATACATGTTCCTATTTCCATTTTCTTAATTGCTTGGGGTTGATTTTGTAGATTATTTTTCTTCTCTTCTATTTCTTGACTATATAAGTCCCTTTAACATTTGTTGTAAAGCTGGTTTGATGGTACTGAATTCTCTTAACTTTTGCTTGTCTGAAAACCTTTTTATTTCTCCATCAATTTTGAATGAGATCCTTGTCAGGTACAGTAATCTTGGATGTAGATTTTTCCCTTTCATTATTTTAAATATATCCTGCCATTCTCTTCTGGCCTGCAGAGTTTCTGCTGAAAGATAAGCTGTTAAGTGTATGGGGTTTCCCTTGTATGTTACTTGTTGCTTCTCCCTTGCTGCTTTTAATATTCTTTCTTTGTGTTTAGTCTTTGTTAGTTAGAATTATGTATCTTGGCGTGTTTCTCCTTGGGTTTATCCTTCACAGCACTCTTTGTGCCTCTTGGGCTTCATTGACTATTCCTTTTGTTGGAGAAATTTTTAACTATAATCTCTTCAAAAATTTTCTCATACGCTTTCTTTTTATCTTCTTCTGGGAACCCTATAATTCAAATATTGGTGGATTTTGTATGGTCTCAGAGGTCTCTAAGACTATGCTCAGCTCTTTTTATTCCTTTTGTTTTATTCTGCTCTTCAGAAGTTATTTCCACCATTTTATCTTCCACATCACTGATATGTTCTTCTGCTTCAGATATTCTGCTATTGATTCCTTCTAGAGTATTTTTAACTTCAGTAATTTTGTTGTTTGTCTCTGCATGCTTATCCTTTAATCCTCCAGCTCTTCATTAATTCATTCTTGCATTTTCTCCATTTTGTTTTCAAGTTTCTTGATCATTTTTACTACCATTATTCTGAATTATTTTTCAGGTAGTTTGCCTATTTCCTCTCATTTATTTGGACTTCTATGTGTCTAGTTTTTTCCTTCATCTGTGCAGTATTTCTTTGCCTTTTCATTATTT
The DNA here is from genome assembly GCF_042477335.2 of Ovis canadensis. Taxonomy (NCBI): domain Eukaryota; kingdom Metazoa; phylum Chordata; class Mammalia; order Artiodactyla; family Bovidae; genus Ovis; species Ovis canadensis. Next base: position 129,670,581 of record NC_091247.1, on the reverse strand, counting down.
TAAGTTACTATGTTTGAGTTCTCCTTTCCCAAGCTTCAGGGAAAGTTGAATTCTTTCCTTGAAGAAGATTAAATTCTCTCTTCCTTTTGATTTCTGCCCTGCTAAGATTGGTTCAGTGGTTTGTGTGAGCTTTGTGATGTACAGGGTGAGATTTGTGCTGAAGTTTTTGTTTGTTTGTTGTTTGTTTTTCCTCTGATGGGCAAGGCTGAGTGAGGTGGTAATCCTGTCTGCTGATGATTGGGTTGGTATTTTTGTTTTGTTTGTTGTTTAGATGAGACATCCTGCACAGGGTGCTACTGGTGGTTGGGTGATGCAGGGTCTTGTATTCAGGTGGTTTCCTTTGTGTGAGTTCTCGTTATTTGGTACTCCTTAGGGTTATTTCTCTGGTAGTCTATGGTCTTGGAGTCAGTGCTCCTTCTCCAAAGACTCAGGGCGTGATCTCTTGTCAGGAGGGAAGAATCCACAAGTGGTTTGTTATGGCATTAATTGAGATTAGAACAGATATCCAAAAATGAGAAATGAAAGATGAACCGCAGACAAATGGCAGTAACAAAATCAGGCAAATAATAATTAAAATTAAAGAATATATGCATATACATATACACCCATGAGCAAAGTGAAAACAGTCCAACAAAAATAAAGTGCAGTAGATTGACCTGGTGAATAAAGGTTATCAAAAATTATGTTTACCATTTAAACAAAGCTAACTTAAGCACAAACTGGAAAGCAAAACTAAAGCAAGGTGCCAAGTGGGGAATAAAGCAAATAAATAAAAATAAAACTAACACATATGTTGAGAGAAAAGGAAAGAAAGGAAAGAAAGAATAGATAAGCAGAGTTAAATAGAAGGAGGTGAAGAAGATTTATATACATTAAAGATTAACTGCAAGGAGGAAAGAACAGTAGGAAAGGCAAATAAAGTAATAAGTATAGAAAAAATAACGGGTTAAAAATTAAAGTTATAAAAAGAGAAAAGAAAAAAATGGAAGAAGACATAAAAAAGAAAAAGAAAAGAAAACTCCACAGAAGTGCAAAAGCCCAATGTAGAGGCAGAGGTTTATGACAATAAAAAACTTGACTGAAAGAAAAATAGAAAAGCTCAGAAGCTTAATTGGATTTCTTTTGCCAATAAAGTCAACAACTGGAACAGAGGGGGAAATGGAAAAGAAAAAATAATCCAAACGAATCTACAGAACAAGTCAAAAAATAAGAATAATGAATGTTTTTCTTGAGTCACTGTTGTCAGAATCCTTTCTCTCACAGGGAGGCACAGTCCACCTCACCTCCCTAGGATGCTCTCCAACACTGTGCTGATCTCTGGACCTGCTGTGGGGGTAGCTCAGATTCTAATCTGGTCCTACTTCTATGTGTTCTTGCCTCCAATGTCCACAGCTATCAGGGTTAGTGCATTTTCTTTTGTGGGAGCTCTCAATGACCTTTTATATAGTCCATTGAATCGGAGTCTGCTTAGTTGATCATGTGGATTTAATCTGCAGCTTGTACAGCTGGTGGGAAGGTTTTGGGTCTTCTTTCTTAGCCACACTGCCCCTGGATTTCAATTGTGGTTTTATTTCCACCTCTACATGTGGGTCATCCACTGGGGTTTAGCTCCTGCAGCTGCCCTGGAGGGCTTGGGTTTGCCCATGGGAGGGCCAGGTGTGGAGGTGGTACAGCCGCTTGGGTCACAGGGGTTCTGGCAGCACCAGGCACTCAGGGGAGGTCTTGGCTATGGCAGCAGAAAATATAGTGCTCTAGAAGGGTATGGCAACAACTGTTGGCCAATATGCTCCTGTGTTCTTGCCTGGAGAAGCCCCTCTCTGACAGAGAAGACTGGCAGGCCACAATCTACAGAGTTAAAAAGAGTTGGACATGACTGAAGAGACTCTGCATGCATAGAGGCAAGACGTTTTTGCCTGTGGCAGCTCTACCCCTCTGAGAGTTGAGCATGAAGGTGGCACAGCTGCTTGACTTGTGGGGACCCTGGTGGTGCCAAGTGTGCAGGGACATAGACTGCCTCCACTGCAGGAGTTATGGCCCTATCAGAGTCTTTTCTCAAGTTTCTCGTAGCTGGTGATCAGAAGGCCTCTTTGGCCAGTCTTTCTCCATAGCTCCACCCATTCAGGCACTTAGAGGGCTCCCTTGCCTGGAGTCCTTGTCTGTTGTTAAGCATGTCAGGTGCATAGAGGGCCCAACCACCCCCATCCCCCCATGCCCCTATCCCACCCCCCCACCCCCCCACCCCCCAGCTGGGGTCCTACTCTGTATATTGATGTGTCAGGCACTTAAAGGGCACCCTGGGTGGGGTCCTACTCTGTAGTTCGCTGCGTTAAGCATTTGATGGGCCAACCTCTCTATTCTTCAGCTGTCGATGCTGGTGTGTGGGGAGAGAGAGGCTATAGTGATGATTCCACTCTGTACACCTGACTCAGCAGGATTGCCTTGCTTCCATGGCTGCCTGGCTTTCTTCCACCAGCATTTCCCCCACAAACCCCCCTCCCCCCCCCACCCAACATCCCCTCAGTCAGTCTCTCCAGAATCAACAGCAGCCCTGGCCCTGGGTTTGCTCCACAGTCCCTAAACTCCAGCTCCCAGCTGCTGCACCTTCCAGGAGACCAGTGTTCCTGTACAGAGTATGTATGGCTGAGGCAAGGACTCTCTGATTCTCATTCCATTTAGGCTGCCACAGATCAGCTGTTCTACTCTCAGGCTTAAGTGTTTCTCTGCACTCTGACAATTACCCTGCTGTGGGGATCAGACCCCCACTTCAGTTCCCCCACCTGCTGAGAGCAGGTCCAGTACTCCCATTTTCCCTCCTAGTTCCTTTGTCCTACTGAGTTTTGTGTGGTGATTGCAGCCATGAAATTAAAAGACGCTTACTCCTTCGAAGAAAAGTTATGACCAATCTAGATAGCATAGTAAAAAGCAGAGACATTACTTTGCCGACTAAAGTCCGTCTAGTCAAGGCTATGGTTTTTCCTGTGGTCATGTATGGATGAGAGAGTTGGACTGTGAAGAAGGCTAAGTGCCGAAGAATTGATGCTTTTGAACTGTGGTGTTGGAGAAGATTCTTGAGAGTCCCTTGGACTGGAAAGAGATCCAACCAATCCATTCTGAATTAGATCAGCCCTAGGATTTCTTTGGAAGGAATGATGCTCAAGCTGAAACTCCAGTACTTTGGCCACCTCATGCAAAGAGTTGACTCATTGGAAAAGTCTCTGATGCTGGGAGGGATTGGGGCCAGGAGGAGAAGGGGACGACCGAGGATGAGACGGCTGGATGGCATCTGGACTCGATGGAGGTGAGTTTGAGTGAACTCCGGGAGATGGTGATGGACAGGCAGGCCTGGCATGCTGCGATTCATGGGGTTGCAAAGAGTCAGACATGACGGAGCGGCTGGACATCATGGACTGGACGCAGCGACATGACGGAACTGAACTGAACTATTTTTTTCCACTGGTCAGGTACTCCTGTCCACTCTCAGCTGGTGTTCTGTGTGCACTTCTGTGTCTGAAGGTGTATTCCTGATTTATCCCTGAAGAGAGATGTACTCCACCTCCATCTAAAAGAACAATTTGTTCTTTCATTTAGACATGCATGTATATCTGACAAAAATTTAAAGACAAAAGATATAATTAAAAAAAAATGACTACTAAAGAGGAGGCAGATGTAGAAGGAAGAAACTTATGGGATGGTTATTTACTTTCAGACATCTTTGCTGGGCTGGTGAGTTCACAGATACTCGTTATATTAATATATGTATTTATATAATATATAATACATTACTGTATACAGAAAATAAGTCATTTTTATTGTTTTTCTTTTTTTTTCATCTTTTTTTTTATTTTTAGTTTTTTATTTTTTAAATTTTAAAATCTTTAATTCTTACATGCATTCCCAAACATGAACCCCCCTCCCACCTCCCTCCCCATAACATCTTTCTGGGTCATCCCCATGCACCAGCCCCAAGCATGCTGCATCCTGCGTCAGACATAGACTGGCGATTCAATTCACATGATAGTATACATGTTAGAATGTCATTCTCCCAAATCATCCCACCCTCTCCCTCTCCCTCTGAGTCCAAAAGTCTGTTATACACATCTGTGTCTCTTTCCCTGTCTTGCATACAGGGTCGTCATTGCCATCTTCCTAAATTCCATATATATGTGTTAGTATACTGTATTGGTGTTTTTCTTTCTGGCTTACTTCACTCTGCATAATATTGTTTTTCTTTTTTAATAACAACAAACTTAGAAGCTTATTTTTAAAAAAAAAAAAAAACTCTGTGAACAGAGGAGCCTGGCAGGCTACAGTCCATGGGGTTACAAAGAATCGGACATGATTGAGAGACTAACAATTTGCGATTAATCTAATTTTGTGCAATGAAGGACCATTGTAAGAAAAAGGAAAGAAAGAAATAAACTTGTCGCCTATTATCCAATTGATATCTGCGTCTTTCAGTTATATGTGTTTATATTTAATGACTATATATAGTCGTTCAGTTACAACTTTATTGAATTTTAACGCTTAATTTAAGATTCTTTTAAGGATGAGAGGATGCTCTGAACTTTGGCCAAAACTTCCCAAATGAAAATGACCTTTGATCTAAATCATTAACTTCCTTGAGAAAGTGTGCTAATATGAAATCTGTGGTTGTAGCAGATCCTTTCTAAGAGTGTGGCTTTCTCTAAAATACTGAGTCTAATACTCCAGACATTACTTTCTTGATACTTTATCTTTTGAAGTATGTTTTAAGTTATTAAAATTTATAAATGTGTCTTATACTGAAGACTTTGATCTCTGGAGTCTGACTTCCTAAGTTTAAATTCTGATTCTGTCAATTATTAGTTGAGTGGCCTTGGACGAGTAATTTAACTTCAATATGTCTAAGATTCCTTTTCTACAAAATGGGAAAAATATTTTAGTTTCTGAGAAATAACCTGGATACTATATAAAAAAAGTAACACTTCATATAGACTTTGTAAATATCAGCTATGATTATAACAATAATCATTTTATTATATAGGTTTATCTAAAAGTGTCCTATTGCACATGACATCAATGCCTTATTTATGTATCCCTTTAGCTTTTTCAAAAGATAGTTTATTGAATGTTTTATAATGTTAATTATATTAGTTGCCCCCTTTATTGTTTTAAGTATTCTCTATTTGTTAAATATGTGTCATTTTTAACTTTGATTCTCTGTGGCTGTAAATCCCTTTCCTTTTCTATTTCTTTACATGGTGTAGATCTTCTCAGTTCCCATCTGACTGTCTGAAGTTTTTTTTTTTTTTTTTTCAAGTTGAAGTATAGTTGATATATAGCACTGAAGTTCTGAAAGTAAACCCATTGAAGTTTGCTAAGTCCTTTTGCTTTCTATACTTTTGGGATTTTCCTCATTGATGTAATATATTGTGAACTGACAGTTTGTTGCAATATTGTTTATTTTCCTATTAATTGCTAATGTTTTCATTAAAAGGGGATGGACAAATTGAATGAGCTTGTGAAGCATTGATTTTGTTTGTCCTTTACACCTCCTCTTATGAAGGAAATTTTTAGCACACTTCTCCTTTCAGTCTTACAAGATTTGGGTAAAATGCCAAAATGCTTTACAGTGAAATATGAAAGAGTTAGAGCACATCACCATTGAAGAAGATAACATTTATAAATCTTTGTGCTTTGCTTTTTCAAGTTTTCAGAAACCCAGAGTGGCAGCATTGATTTTGCCTAGTTACAACACAGTGTGATGTGTTTCTTTTTCTGTTAGGAATTGGTAGTATTATAACTCCAGGGATAACATGGTAAAATGAGAATTAAAGAAATCAAGTCAATCTCCCAAATGAAATTACATGCCATATGCTCAACATTTAGGTCAAAATATATGATTTTAAAAACTCTGAAAATTATATCTCAAATTTATGCAAATGAACTCTCATAAAAGTGAGTAAATGCAAAATAGAAAACATACATTTTTGGAATTCTTTCATTTTGAGATAAATATTGAAGTATAAGTTCTAGTACTTCAGAATTAGAAAGCAAACAAATTATCAAGTATAGACTTTTGCTTTGAATTCAGTGCAGAAGATGGAATTTGGTGCTCTCCAGAGTACCCGACTTCTGAGGGATGGATGTATGTAGTTGTAAAACCAGGGTTATTTGAGTTAAAGGGAGACCTCAGTGCAGACAAATAGTAGGATCCTGCCATTTCTATTAAGAGCTGGGTGTGGAGAAGGATCTTGCCCAAATGAGTTGTAAGTACACTGACAGAAATGAAAGGAAGTACAGAGAATCCTGGAGGTAAGCAGGACTGAGTGGCATCCACACTGGTGGAGACATTTTGTGTGTGCTTAGTCATTTTATTATTCAGAAAAAAGGACCGTCTATAGATAAGCTGGGGGAGTCAACAAGTAATGACCAACCTCTAACCCTTAAAGAGGAAAAGATAAATTGGATAATACATTCCTATTGATGTCCTCCGTTTTGATGCCAAATGACTCAGGCTGAAAAGAATTAAGGGATTGTATCTGAATAAATGTCCTTTCATTGTATCCTCAAGCTGATCCATTAAAAGAGTAAACAAAGAAGGTAAAATAATTTTTATATTCTATTTATATAAGCATACAATATATTATAATTTCAAATGATAATCAGTATAAAATTATTACTGAAATATTTTGCCTCCATAGTTTGTACTATCTTTGAAGTCTTGTGTACAAGACTTACAATACATTCCAATTTGCACTAGCACATTTCAAATGTTCAAGAACCATATGTGATAAACAACCACTATGTTGAACAGCTTATCTCTAGGAAATAACCAGCCCGTCACCTATCATTTTATATGTAGAATGTATGACACAAAGAGATAGAGATTTTGCTACTGCGACTATTAGCTAGTCACTGGGGTTGCTAAGCACCTAGTCTTTCTGTACAGCACAGCTAATTAAACACATGATGAATTGAAGATATTTTGTATTTTGTCATTATATGTTTGCATTGATAGAACAAAAACACTTTAAAAAAAATGTAAGCAATTTAACTCAGGATGTGAAGAAAGCATGACAGCTGGATTTTGCAGATGGTGTAGCATCTATCCTATGAAGACATGTTATTTATAGACAATTACACACAAAATACCATATCATGAAGATTCCATTAGTGATATGTTTTATATTACATATTAAAGTATGTTTTAGTAAAATCTGAAAATGATATTTCTCTTAGCTTCACTCACTCTTAAAATATGCTATATAAGATAGCATATTTGTGATGGGCTTTTCTAGGTACAACTCTCTGAGTGGTAAAAACAGATATCAAGTGTGCTATACTTAATAAAAAAGCACATCTTATTCACTGTGAGATCAGTTTTTTTTTTTTTTTTTTTGTAAACTTATAGGATACCAATATTAGTATCTCAAAATTCCTAAATCATATGACTTCTGGGAATTTTTTCTACCTGTGCAAAAAGATAGATACTCAAGAAGGAGCTCTTCATATCCCCACCTTCTTATTTAATATGTCATGTGTGGTCATTACACAGAGAGCCAGGTTTTTCTCTTACCTAGACTGCCAGATAGTTCATGACAATAATAATTGGCAACACCTTCTTATTTTAAGAGTCTACAGATAAAATGTTTAGCTCTGGAAACACATCTTTAAACAAACCAAAAAAACTCTTATAGTGTTCACAGATATAATACAGTGCTGTGGTAGAGAAAGTAAAGATGGGTGAGATTTGTATATATTGGATGAAAAGTAACATAGGAAATGAAACAGTAAAAAGCTGTATAAAAGTTAATAAGTGTGCAATTAGCTATGCTAATTTCTTTTCCAGATTTAAGATTATTAGTATCTCATATTTTTATTAAGTTTTTAAAAAGTGTCTTAAAGGGATTTTGCATATTTTTAAGCGTTGTCTTTGTTTTTCTTCTATTAATAAATCTATTTAAAATTATGTTTTGTAATATTTGGAATGTATTTCTATCTCGATTTCATTTTATGTTTGGAGAGATAGGGAAGGTTAAAATTTTTTCAAGGGCAGATGACGGCTGTTTGCTAACTTTGCTCACTACATAACAAGTCTGTAAGAAATGCTGTAAGTGAATCAGAATATAAGAAGTGGATTGGCCCTCATTGAGAATATTTTTATAGTGTTTTATTGATCCTAGCTTTTCAAAAAGCTTTCCCAAAATTCCTTAATATTTAATAACTTAAAGCTGCTTACAAGTGAACATACCAGTGTTGACTTAAAAAAATATGTAAAACGTAAAATTTGAAAGTTATTCCTGGTGGGAATTTTTAGGACTTCAGGCCCAGGAGACAGAATCTCAAGTAATTCTGAGAAAACTGCTTCAAGGAGACAAGGTGGGGAGTCAGGTTATATAGAAGTTCTGCAACAAAGAGCAGGTAGTTAGGGCATCAAAAGATTATTGTTAATCAAAGAGTCTGGGCTCACTGAAATTCCTTTCATATGCACTTCAGCTATCTGGGATCAGTATCCTGTGTTTTTATATGTTGATTTTCCTCAGGGCTCACCTTAGGGAGTGCCTGCAGTTTGATGGCTGCTAGATGGCAAGTATTCTTTCCCTTCCTGGTTACTTCAGTGCTCACCAGCTCACCATTGGTGGTGGCTGCAATCTCAAATGTTTGCGACATCTGTTGTTTAACTGATATGGCAGAAAATATTCCATTTCTCACTGGAAAATGTTAGTAGTTCAGTGTAAGGCTATAACTCCATCCTGTTTTTTATAACATTTCTTTCCATAAAGCTAGAGCCCCTCAGTCAATCTAATCACACTAGGACCACAGCCTTGTCTAACTCAATGAAACCAAGCCATGCCTGCGGGGCAACCCAAGACGGGCGGGTCATGGTGGAGAGGCCTGACAGAATGTGGTCCACTGGAGAAGGGAATGGCAAGCCACTTCAGTATTCTTGCCTTGAGAACCCCATGAACAGTAGGAAAAGGCAAAATGATAGGATACCAAAAGAGGAACTCCCCAGGTCATTAGGTGCCCAATATGTTACTGGAGATCAGTGGAGAAATAACTTCAGAAAGAATGAAGGGATGGAGCCAAAGCAAAAACAATACCCAGTTGTGGATGTGACTGGTGATAGAAGCAAGATCCGATGCTGTAAAGAGCAATATTGCATAGGAACTTGGAATGTCAGGTCCATGAATCAAGGCAAATTGGAAGTGGTCAAACAAGAGATGGCAAGGGTGAATGTCGACATTCTAGGAATCAGCAAACTAAAATGGACTGGAATGGGTGAATTTAACTCAGATGACCATTACATCTACTACTGCGGGAAGGGATCCCTCAGAAGAAATGGAGTAGCCATCATGGTCAACAAAAGAGTCCAAAATGCAGTACTTGGATGCAATCTCAAAAGCGACAGAATGATCTCTGTTCGTCTCCAAGGCAAACCATTAAATATCACAGTTATCCAAGTCTATGCCCCAAACAGTAATCCTGAAGAAACTGAAGTTGAACGGTTTTATGAAGACCTACAAGGCCATTTAGAACTAACACCCCAAAAAGATGTCCTTTTCATTATAGGGGACTGGAATGCAAAAGTAGGAAGTCAAGCAACACCTGGAGTAACAGGCAAATTTGGCCCTGGAATGCGGAATGAAGCAGGGCAAAGAATAATAGGGTTTTGCCAAGAAAATACACTGGTCATAGCAAACACTCTCTTCCAACAACACAAGAGAAGACTCTACACATGGACATCACCAGATGGTCAACACTGAAATCAGATTGATTATATTCTTTGCAGCCAAAGATGGAGAAGCTGTATACAGTCAACAAAAACAACACAAGGGGCTGACTGTGGCTCAGATCATGAAATCCTTATTGCCAAATTCAGACTCAAATTGAAGAAAGTAGGGAAAACCACTAGACCATTCAGGTATGACCTAAATCAAATCCCTTATGATAATACAGTGGAAGTGAGAAATAGATTTAAGGGCCTAGATCTGATAGATAGAGTGCCTGATGAACTCTGGAATGAGGTTCATGACATTGTACAGGAGACAGGGATCAAGACCATCCCCATGGAAAAGATGCAAAATAAGCAAAATGGCTTTCTGGGGAGGCCTTACAAATAGCTGTGAAAAGAAGAGAGGTGAAAAGCAAAGGAGAAAAGGAAAGATATAAGCATCTGAATGCAGAGTTACAAAGAATAGCAAGAAGAGATAAGAAAGCCTTCTTCAGTGATCAATGCAAATAGAGGAAAACTACAGAATGGGAAAGACTAGAGATCTTTTCAAGAAAACTAGAGATACCAAGGGAACATTTCATGCAAAGATGGGCTCAATAAAGGACAGAAATGGTATGGACCTAACAGAAGCAGAAGATATTAAGAAGAGGTGGCAAGAATATATGGAAGAACTGTACCAAAAAGATCTTCATGACCCAGATAATCATGATGATGTGATCACTAATCTAGAGCCAGACATCTTGGAATGTGAGGTCAACTGGGCCTTAGAAAGCATCACTACAAACAAGCTAGTGGAGGTGATGGAATTCCAGTTGAGCTATTTCAAATCCTGAAAGATGATGCTGTGAAAGTGCTGCACTTAATATGCCTGCAAATTTGGAAAACTCAGCATTGGCCACAGGACTGGAAAAGGTCAGTTTTCATTCCAATCCCAAAGAAAGGCAATGCCAAAGAATGCTCAAACTACCACACAATTGCACTCATCTCACATGCTAGTAAAGTAATGCTCAAAATTCTCCAAGCCAGGCTTCAGCAATACGAGAACCGTGAAATCCCTGATGTTCAAGCTGGTTTTAGAAAAGGCAGAGAAACCAGAGATCAAATTGTCAACATCCACTGGATCATGGAAAAAGCAAGAGAGTTCCAGAAAAACATACAGTTCTGCTTTCTTGACTATGCCAAAGCCTTTGACTGTGTGGATCACAATCAACTGTGGAACATTCTGAGAGAGATGGGAATACCAGACCACCTAACCTGCCTCTTGAGAAATCTGTATGCAGGTCATGAAGCAACAGTTAGAACTGGACATGGAACAACAGACTGGTTCCAAATAGGAAAAGGAGTACATCAAGGCTGTATATTGTCATCCTGCGTATTTAACTTATATGCAGAGTACATCATGAGAAACGCTGGACTGGAAGAAACACAAGCTGGAATCAAGATTGCCGGGAGAAATATCAATCACCTCAGATATGCAGATGACACCACCCTTCTGGCAGAAAGTGAAGAGGAGCTAAAAAACCTCTTGATGAAAGTGAAAGAGGAGAGCGAAAAAGTTGGCTTAAAGCTCAACATTCAGAAAACGAAGATCATGGCATCCGGTCCCATCACTCCATGGGAAATAGATAAGGAAACATTGGAAACAGTGTCAGACTTTATTTTTGGGGGCTCCAAAATCACTGCAGATGGTGATTGCAGCCATGAAATTAAAAGACACTTACTCCTTGGAAGAAAAAATATGACCAACCTAGACAGTATATTCAAAAGCAGAGACATTACTTTGCCGACTAAGGTCCATCTAGTCAAGGCTATGGTTTTCCCTGTGGTCATGTATGGATGTGAGAGTAGGACTGTGAAGAAGGCTGAGCACCGAAGAATTGATGCTTTTGAACTGTGGTGTTGGAGAAGACTCTTGAGAGTCCCTTGGACTGGAAGGAGATCCAACTAGTCCATTCTGAAGGAGATCAACCCTGGAATTTCTTTGGAAGGAATGATGCTAAAGCTGAAACTCCAGTACTTTGGCCACCTCATGCGAAGAGTTGATTCATTGGAAAAGACTCTGATGCTGGGAGGGATTGGGAGCAGGAGGAGAAGGGGACAACAGAGGATGAGATGGCTGGGTGGCATCACTGACTCTATAGACATGAGTCTGAGTGAACTCTGGGAGATGGTGATGGACAGGGAGGCCTGGTTTTCCGCGATTCATGGGGTAGCAAAGAGTCGCACTCGACTGAGTGACTGAACTGAACTGAGAGACCCTCAGCAACTAGTTAAAGACCCAGTTTTGATCCTGTTGGAAGGACCAAACCCTGTTTACACCTGGAGATCCTTGAAACTCTGCTTTGATGCTGTTTTGGGAATTTTGTTTGGTTATCTAGAATTGTGTTAATGTTCTTCTGGAGTTATACTAGCAAAATTTAACAATCCCATCCTCAATGATTTAGCAGCTTTCATTAATATTTATTAATAAGACATAGTTTTGATGAAGTTAGTGTGACTGAAGGTCGCTCAGTCATGTCTGACTCTTTGCATCCCATGGACTCTACAGTCCTTGGAATTCTCCAGGTAGAATAATGAAGTGGGTAGCCTTTCCCTTCTCCAGGGGATCTTCTCAACCCAAGAATCAAACCAAGGTCTCCTGCATTGCAGGCGGATTATTTACCAGCTGAACCACAAGGGAAGCCCAAGAATACTGACTGGGTAGCCTATCCCTTCTGTAGTGGATCTTCCCAACCCAGTATTCAAACCAGAGTCTCCTGCATTGCAGAGAGATTCATTACCAATTGAGCTATCAGGGAAGCCCTTGATGAGCTTAAAGGTAGAAAAACTCAATTTTTTTACATTTATTTTATAATTAATCCAGTGAAAAAGTTTTATTAAATGAAGAAATTTAATTTTTCCCACCTTTGCAATATTCTATTATTTTCCTGTTAAGAATTTTAATAAAATGTAAAATATGCAAAACCAGATTTCATAAACATTCTTCAAATCCTCCTAATCCTTTGATCTATAGCCTTAGAGTTCTGCTGTCCCTGTGTTACCTGCTTGGCATGTGTTGTGTCAAATAACTTCACCAGGGAAGTCAGTGGAAGACTTGGACCAGCTATCTTGGTCCTTGTGGTAGCAAGCAATGAATTGCAGACTACCACTTCAGGTTTAAGCTCAAAGCAAAGTTTATTAAAGCACAGTTACACTCTCAGAAAGAGAGTGCGCTGTTTTTGTGAAAGAGAGGGGAGGGAAAAACCAGATGCAGATTTTGTTATAATGATGGTATAATGAGTTTGGGTTTATCAAGGTTACGTGGGTGGCACTGGTGGTAAATATCCTGCAAGCCAATGCAATAGACATGAGACTCAGATTCTATTCCTAGGTCAGGAAAATCCCCTGGAGGAGGACATGGAAATCCACTCCAATATTCTTACCTGGAGAATCCCATGGACAGAGGAGCCTGGCTGACTATGGTTCATAGGGTTGCAAAGAGGTGGACAAAACTGAAGTGACTTAGTATACAACACACACACATACACACACACACACACACACACACACACACAAAGATTATACACCTGTCTAGTCTGATCATATGCAGCCCAGAGACATTCCCTCATGATACTGTGCTTTCTCTTTATCAGGATAAGTTGCTCACCACTCAACCATAGTTTTGTCCAGTCTGGGTGAGATCAGAGGAGGGTTTCTGGATGGTTGGAGTATAACTTCACTACTCCCCACTTGTCTTTTTGCTGTTGTTACTTCCTTGCTGCTAATGTCTAACTACCTCTCTTCTGATTGTATTTTTTCCATTGATGGTTTGTGACTATTAGAGATTGGGGAACAAGTACTGTGTCCCATTCCCAAGTATGTCCCATTTTTATTCAGGATAATATTGTATAGTTTGCTGTGAGGAAGGTAGTACTGTCTGAGTATTACATGTGGAGAACATGTTACATCTTAAGAGAGTTTTAGTTCAATATGGTCACTTAGTCATGTCTGACTCTGCGACCTCATGGACTGCAGCTCACCATGCCTCCCTGTTGATCACCAACTCCTGGAGTCCACCCAAACTCATGTCCGTTGAGTCAGTGATGCCATCCAACCATCTCATCCTCTCTCATTCCCTTCTCCTCCTGCCGTCAATCTTTCCCAGCATTGGGGTCTTTTCAAATGAGTCAGTTCTTTGTTTGGATCTGGTAGCCAAATTATTGGAGTTTCACCTTTAACATCAGTCCTTCCAATTAACACCCAGGACTGATCTTTAGGATGGACTGTTGGATCTCCTTGCAGTCCAAGGGAATCTCAACAGTCTTTTCCAATACCACAGTTCAAAAGCATCAATTCTTTGGCACTCAGCTTTCTTCACAGTCCAACTCTCACATCCATACATGACTACTGGAAAAACCATAGCCTTGATTAGACGGACCTTTGGTGGCAAAGTAATGTCTCTGCTTTTTAATATGCTGTCTAGGTTGGTGATAACTTTCCTTCCAGGAATAAGCATCTTTTAATTTCATGGCTGCAGTCACAATTTGCAGTGATTTTGGAGCCCCCCAAAATAAAGTCAGCCAGTGTTTCCTTTGTTTCTCTATCTATTTGCCATGAGGTGATGGGACTGGATGCTATGATCTTCATTTTCTAAATGTTGAGCTTAAAGCCAACTCTTTCACTCTCCTCTTCCACTTTCATCAAGAGGCTCTTTAGTTCTTCTTCACTTTCTGCCATAAGGGTGGTGTCAACTGCATATCTGAGGTTATTGATATTTCTCCCAGCAGTCTTGATTCCAGCTTGTGCTTCCTCCAGCCCAGCATTTCTCATGATGTACTCTGCATATAACTTAGATAAACAAGGTGACATATACAGCCTTTATGTACTCCTTTTCCTATTTGGAACCAGTCTGTTTTTCCATGTCCAGTTCTGACTGTTGCTTCCTGAACTGCATACAGATTTCTCAAGGGGTAGGTCAGGTGGTCTGGTATTCCCATCTCTCTCAGAATTTTCCACAGTTCATTGTGATCCACACAGTCAAAGGCATTGGCACAGTCAATAAAGCAGAAGTAGATGTTTTTCTGCTTTTTCCATGATCCAGCAAATGTTGGCAATTTGATCTGTGAATCCTCTGACTTTTTAAAAACCAGCTTTAACATCTGGAAGTTCACAGTTCACATATTGCTGAAGCCTGGCTTGGAGAATTTTGAGCGTTTCTTTGCTAGCGTGTGAGATGAGTGCAATTGTGCAGTTGTTTGAAAATTAATTGCATTGCCTTTCTTTGGAGTTGGAATGAAAACTAACCTTTTCCAGTCCTGTGGCCACTGCTGAGTCTTCCAAATTTGCTGACATATTGAATACAGCACTTCCACAGCATCATCTTTTAGGATTTGAAATAGCTCAACTGGAATTCTATCCCCTCCACTAGCATTGTTTGTAGTGATGCTTCCCATGGTCCACTTGAGTTCACATTCCAGGATGCCTGCCTCTAGGTGAGAGATCACATCATTGTGATTATCTGGGTCGTGAAGATCTTTTTTTGTACAGTTC
Organism: Ovis canadensis; assembly: GCF_042477335.2. Lineage (NCBI taxonomy): Eukaryota > Metazoa > Chordata > Mammalia > Artiodactyla > Bovidae > Ovis > Ovis canadensis. Next base: position 129,655,334 of record NC_091247.1, on the reverse strand, counting down.
TTCTGTGTAACTCGCAAAGGTATCACAGATAGTAAATGTGTGAATCTGCCTACCATTTGTATCACTCTGAAGGAAATGGCAACCCACTCCAGTATTCTTGCCTGGAGAATCCCAGGGACAGAGGAGCCTGGTGGGCTGCCATCTATGGGGTCGCACAGAGTCGAAACATATTCAAACAAACTTGAGTATATTTCAAGTTAGATGCCCTTAGGTCCCAGAACAAAGGAAGGTCCAAAGATAGGAGTGAAGACTCGGGTAAAACAAACAGAGTTTCAGGCTAAGCCCAATCTGCATAGGGCAGGCCCAGGGCGAGGAAAAAACATAAAAGGAAGAGCCAAAACACATTCTCTCTCTCTCTCCCCCACATGCATGTGCTCTCTTTCTCTCTCCCCACCAACCTCCCCCCGCCCCCCGCATCCCCTATATATATTACGCTATATATTACTCTTATGCTGCTGCTGCTGCTAAGTAGCTTCAGTCATGTTTGACTCTGTGTGACCTCACAGATGGCAGCCCACCAGGCTCCCCTGTCCCTGGGATTCTCCAGGCAAGAACACTGGAGTGGGTTGCCATTTCCTTCTCCAATGCATGAAAGTGAAAAGTGAAAGTGAAATCACTCAGCTGTGTTCAACTCTTAGCGACCCAATGGACTGCAGCCTACCAGGCTCCTCCACCATGGGATTTTCCAGGCAAGAGTACTGGAGTAGGTTGCCATTGCCTTCTTCAACTGTTATTCTAGTTGGTTGCAATAGACTTCTCGGTACAGAATCCAGGATAATGTTTTAAATCATTAGCCAGATAAAATAATTTTGCATAAATCCTTTCAGTGGCTTTCCATCTCACTAACAGCCCAAAGCCAAAACCTATGTCATGATTCTCATGATCTAGCCCCACAAAATCACCCTCATTTCATATCCCATACTCTCAAGTTGCCAGAAAATATCCTGAGAATATTTGAGGCCTGAGATTGGAGCTAACATGAATATACAAAGTAAAGAAATGTACGTTATACTTGATAGCAGAGTTTACCAAGTATGTTTCAAGTTAGATGCCCGTAGGTCATATTATCAGGTGAGTGTATGCTCCTCGGTTTGATCTTGTCACAACAAAGATTTGGAGTGATGGACATTAAAGCCCTCAGCACGTCACAGCTCTTGGGTCTTGGACAAACTGTGTTATAGCTCTTAGACAAATCACTGTTACAGCTCTGTTTTATTTAGAAGATAGCAGGAGAATCCATCCTCGAAGTGCGAGGGTGTGCCAACCCAAAGACGCGAAGAGAAGAGAGTGGAGGAGTCCCAGCATTCAGGGGACGGAGGGAGAGAGAGAGAGAGAGACAGAGAGAGACAGAGAGAGAGAGAGAGAGAGAGAGAGAGAGCGAGAGAGCGTATGCACGTGGGGGAGAAAGAGAAAGCTCTTTCGCTCTTCCTTTTATGTTTTTTCCTCCCCCCTGGGCCTGCCCTCGGAGAAGGCAATGGCAACCCTCTCCAGTACTCTTGCCTGGGAAACCCCATGGACAGAGGAGCCTAGTGGGCTACAGCCCATGGGGTCGCGAAGAGTCAGACATGACTGAGCAAATTCACTTTGACTTTTCACTTTCATGCATTGGAGAAGGAAATGGCAACCCACTCCATATTCTTGCCTGGAGAATCCCAGGAATGGGAGCCTGCTGGGCTGCTGTCTATGGGATCGCACAGAGTCGGACACAACTGAAATGACTTAGCAGCAGCAGCAGGGCCTGCCCTATGCAGATTGGGCTTAGCCTGGAGTGCTGTTTGTTCTGCCCGAGGTCTTCACTCCTGTCCTTGGACCTTCCTTTGTTCTATTTTCACAGGCTTTTCCCTTCCTTGTCTTCTAGCCACCGCCATTTTGGACTCCTTTTCCCTACTCTAACAACCTAACAATATGATGATAAAAGTTAGATTGCAACTTTATGGCCAGGTTGTGTTCTCACTAGGGTGTTAAACCTTCGAAGTGACTCTTAAGAATGCTTCATCTCATGCAAATATATCTTACAGCTTAGATTGTGGAGGCTTGATATTTTTTAATTTCTATGCTGCTTTTTGTTAGGTAGTATGTTGCTGTTGCTGCTGCTGCTGCTGCAAAGTCGCTTCAGTCATGTCCGACTCTGTGCGACCCCATAGACGGTAGCCCACCAGGCTCCCCCATCCCTGGGATTCTCTAGGCAAGAATACTGGAGTGGGTTGCCATTTCCTTCTCCAATGCATGAAAGTGAAAAGTCAAAGTGAAGTTGCTCCGTCATGTCCGACTCCTCGCAACCCCATGGACTGCAGCCCACCAGGCCCCCCCCCCCCCCCCCCCCCCCGCCCCGTCCATGGGATCTTCCAGGCAAGAGTACTGGAGTGGGGTGCCATTGCCTTCTCCAAGGTAGTATGTTATGAACTAGTTTTTCTAATGTTATGAATCATGTAGGACCTGTCTACTTTGATTCATCATTGTTTAATTACTTTAAGACAAAGAAAATGGTTTTTAGTGGCACGATATTCTGTTTTGTTGTAAAACTGTGTTTATTTATTAATAAACTTCCTTTCTTTATACCTCAGAGAGTATATTGTGAAACTTGCTGCGAAGTAGATGTAAAAATATAAGAAAAAAGAAAAAGAGAAACCCCCCCCCAAAAACAAAGAAGATTAACTTTGTTTAAATTTTAATTCTTTATATATTTTTATTATTTTAGAATTTGTTTTCAGAACTCTCCACAATTGAATAAGCCACCTTCTTAATTGCTTTGGCATGAATACTGAAATATTGAGACTTAAATCAATTAGTTAGTGTGCTACTTTAAAAGTATTAATTCTAAGAATGTGATATGAATTTTTAAAGTTCTTCTACAGACAACCAATGTCCTTTGCCCTTATTATAAGTTAATGATTAGAAATTTCCAAAAATACAATGAGCCTTAAATGCATTTTTCTCTATTCATTTTGCTTTAATTTTCTCTTTCCTCAAACCTCTATTTTTTTGTATTTTCTTCTATGTGTTTAATTTGGCCGCTTTTGTAAATGCAATTAAGATTTTGGCAAATTTACAAACGAAGCTGAGAAATTGCTGTGAACACAAAGGCAGACATAAAATAGCCATTTTGGTAAATTTGATAGAAGAGAGCTAAATCTACCAAGCTTTGCTTGGAAAAAATGGATAGCAGAATGCAAGACATGCCTTCAGCTGGCTCTAATTGAAGATGTATAGAAAGCAAAGATGCCGGAAGCCATCATTATGACTCTTTCTACTTAACAGCAAGCAAATACACTGGCAGTAAATAAATAGGGGCATACGTCTGTGAAAGATAGGGTATAAATGAACACTTTCTAGAATTTCATGAAGAAAGAAATAGTAGGAAGAGAGAAGGGCCATTTAGCACAATTTAGAGATATCTTATATAAAACAAAATTTTGTTAGAAAATGTATTTACAGCAATAGTCCTTGGCTGGATTATGAAGTTGGTAAAGTTTTGACCTATATTCATCTTTCTTTCTTGAGGTGCAAGTTTCTCCACATCCTATGTCTACTCCCAGATCTGTGGTACTTCTTGTGAGTCTCCATTTGAAGATGAAACTAGACAAGAATCACTACTTTTACTCACAGCCAGATGAAGCGGCAAAATCAGGTAGTCAGGCAGCTCCCAGGAGTCCCTGTACATAAAGGACCATACAACATTAATAGGGTGGGCTGCCGTCTATGGGGTCGCACAGAGTCAGACACGACTGAAGTGACTTAGCAGAAGACATGGCTGGTAATGTTGCAGAAAGAGGATTGCCTTCCAGGATTCGAGTGTGGGCTTTTATCTAATACCTGGAAATGAATTGTCTGAGGTGGTACATGTGCTGATAAAGCAGGAGAATTTATTGGGAGGAGGTGCCTGGTCAGAGAGCAGGGGTGTTACAGAACCAGAAGGACTGCTTTGCCACATAGCTGGCAGTCAAGGGTTTTATGGTATGACCTTAGTTTCCAGGTTGTCTCTGGCAAGTCATTCTGACTCAGGGTCCTTTACAGTAGTGCACACATTGGTCAGCCAAGATAGATTCCAGTGAGGAGAATTCTGGGAGGTTGGTAGTACACGTGGTGTTTCCTTTTGACCTTTCCTGAATTCTTCTTGTTGGTGGTGGCTTGTCAGTTCTGCATTCCTTATCAGGACCTCCTGTTGTAAGATAACTCTTGCAAGTGGTTACTATGGGGCCTGACCAGTGCAGGTGGTTTCATTCAGCGTTTCCCCTACCGTAATATAATAGGATAAAAAAAAATTTATTTCCCAAACTCTTCTAAGGGACAATGAGCTATATCTCAAGTAAATTGTCTTCTTGGTTCCAGTAGCCCCTGGGCTTTTTTTAGATAAAAGCTTTGGGCTAGTGCCAAATGTTTTTGAATAATGATATGAGACAAATTTATTCTCTTTCTTCTCCAAAATGATGGCACTCAAACTCTCCTAGAAATACATACACACATACATACATACACATACACACACACACACACACACAACTTCATTTCAAAGTGATTCCAAATTTTAGCTTGCTTGTAGGGCTCTCATGTCCAGTCCAGTCGTGTCTGAATTCTTCTAACCTCTGGCACTTTTCATCCTCCTTCCTTGTTTCACTCTATCTCCTCAGCATTCATCACTAATGTACCATATGTACACACATATGTGTATAGAGATTTTTGGTATATATTTGCTCATCATTTTATCTCCAATTCTTAAAACAGTACTGGCATATAGTAGGCCCTCAATAAGGAAAATAATAAATATTTATAATTAATATTTGTTGAGTGAATTAATAGTAATTCATATTGCTAAGGATGGCTAGGAACAAGCTCTAAATTTAGAAAGCATCTACTGCTCCAGAAATGCTCCAAAGTTTTTCTGTTTTAAAATTTTGAAATTCAGGGTCCTCAGGCAATTCCCTTTATAGAACTCATCTCATGCTAGCATTTGTAAAGTTTACAGAGGCCACAGAATAAATATTGAGCTGTTTCTAGGTCTGTTGTCCTTAAGGTGTTGTCCTGGTGTCCCATTTGAGCTCCCAAGAAAAATGCATACACAAGTCTGCTTGCTCCCACTCCTTGTGATTCATTGTGGATATGCAAGGCTATCCCACTCATTCTTCATAGGAGCAGGGCAATTGCCACATTGTCCAGAGAAGACCAGAATGTACTCTGTTTCAGGAGAGAGGAATTAACTGGGCAGAAGATGCTCACAAACTTCTCCCAACTCATATCACTCAAATAATGTCTTCTACCACAAGAACTTCCAGATGTACAAGCTGGATTTTAAAAAGTCAGAGGAACCAGAGATCAAATTGCCAACATCTGTTGGATCATAGAAAAAGCAAAGGAAATCCTGCAAAAATCTACTGCTTGATTGACTATGCTAGAGCCTTTAACAGTGTGGATCACAATGAACTGTGGAAAATTCTGAAAGAGATGGAACACCAATGTATCTTACCTGTCTCCTGAGAAACGTGTATGCAGGTCAAGAAGCAAGAGTTAAAACCAGACGTGGAATAATGGACTGGTTCAAAATTGGGAAAGGAGTGCATCAAGGTTGTATATTGTCATCTTGCTTATTTAACTTATATGTAGATTACATCATGTGAAATGCAGGACTGGATGAATCACAAGCTGGAATCAAGATTGCTGGAGAAATATGAACAGCCCCAGATATGCAGATGATATGAGTCTAAAGGCAGAAAGTAAAGAGGAACTAAAGAGCTTCTTGATGAGGGTGAAAGAGGAGAATGAACAATCTAGCTTGAAACTCAACATTCAAAAAATGAAGCTTATGGCATCTGGTCCTATCACTTCATGGCAAATAGATGGGGGAAAAGAGTGAAATTAAAAGATGCTTGCTCCTTGGAAGAAAAGCTATGACAAACTTAGACAGCATATTTAAAAACAGACATCACTTTGCAGACAAAGGTCCATCTGGTCAAAGCTAGTAGTCATGCATGGATGTGAGAGTTGGACCAAAAAGAAGGCTGAACACAGAAGAACTGATGCTTTCAAACTGTGCTGTTGAAGAAGATTCTTACAAGTCCATTGGAAAGCAAGGAGAACAAACCAGTCAATCCTAAAGGAAATCAACCCTAAATATTCATTGGAAGGAGTGATGCTGAAGTTTCAATGCTTTGGCCATCATATGCACAGATGACTCATTGGAAAAGACCCTGATTCTGCAAAAGATTGAGGGCAGGAGGAGAAGGGAGTGACAGAGGATGAGATGGTTGGATGGCGTCACAGACTCAATGGTCATGAGTTTGAGCAGACCGTGGGAGATGGTGAGGGTCAGGGAGGCCTGGCGTGCTGCAGTCCATAGGGTCACGAAGAGTCGGGAATAACTTAGCAACTGAACAACAACCACCAAGGGAAGAAATATGTGTGACTAAGAGTGGAGTCAGAGGGTTGGTTGAATGAAAGCCAAGGAGCCAGTGAAAATCCCATCATGGATATTTCGAGGCAGAAAAAAAAATGGTGGTCACCACTTTTCCTGACCATGCAACATTCCCAAGCCTTTCTGAGGCACTGGGATAAATTATTTAATTTTTAGTTGCACAGAGACATAGCTGTCACTCAGAGGGTAGACTGTCAATAGAAGAGTCTATTGAGGAGTAGATTATGTTCACACACTTGTGTTTTTTATTTCTCTTTGGAACACTGGTGAGTAGCTTAGTATTTGACCTGAAAGTCTGTTCAGTTCCATTTAGTCACTCAGTTGTGTCCATGAAAGTCTGTAACCTGGATAATATCAGTAAATACCATTGTACCTTAGATAAAAATGTTGATTTCTATGCTGTTCCTCATAGTAAATGCATTCTAGAAACAGGCAGATTATTTGCCAGCCAAGCCACAAGAGAAGCCCCAAGAATACTCCATTCCCCTTCATCAGGGGATCTTCCTAACCCAGGGATCAAATCTGGATCTACCACATTGCAGGCAGATTCTTTACCATCTGAGCCACTGGAGAAGTCCATAAATATAAGGAGAGGGCTAAAGGGCTATTTTGTGACAGGTAGAATTTATAGTAGCTTAAGCACCTTTGATCATATTATCCCTGCTGTGAGGCATATTTTCTTCTTCTAGGTCTACTTGGTTATTTTTCACTCAGTCTTTAATTTTCAATTTAGGTAACATTTCCTACCAAATGTCTTTCTTGAACCTCCTTGGCTTGGTTAGTAGTCTCTCCTATTTGATCTTCCTTTTCCTGCCACAATGATTAACACATTGTATTTCTTTCAAAACCATATTCATCCCATAGGAGTAAAAATTTAGCTTCATTCTCTGACTACTATTCTGAAATATATTGCTCAGTGCTTATCTCCAATTATTTGTGTGATATCTGTGCTTTTCATATATTTTGTTAAATGGAAGAATGATTCCAAAGAATTAAAGTTTTCAAGTCATGAGCCTTCAGATTTTATTTTATTTTAAGGCTTAATTCTTATTTTTTAACTATAAATTTATTTATTTTAATTGGATGCTAATTACTTTACAATATTGTATTGGTTTTGCCATACATCAACTTGAATCTGCCATGGGTATACACGTGATCCTCATCCTGAACCCCCCTCCCACCTTCCTCCCCATACTATCCCTCTGGGTCATCCCAGTGCACCAGCCCCAAGCATCCTGTATCATGCATCAAACCTGGACTGGCAATTTGTTTCATATATGATATTATACATGTTTCAATGCCATTCTCCCAAATCATCCCACCCTCTCCTTCTCCCACAGAGTCCAAAAGACTGTTCTATACATCTGTGTCTCTTTTGCTGTCTCTCATACAGGGTTATTATTACCATCTTTCTAAATTCCATATATATGCTTTAGTACACTGTATTGGTGTTTTTCTTTCTGGCTTACTTCACTCTGTATAATCGGCTCCAGTTTTATTCACCTCATTAGAACTGATTCACATGTATGTTTTAAATGGCTGGGTAATACTCCATTGTGTATATGTACCACAGCTTTCTTATCCATTCATCTGCTGATGGACATCTAGGTTGCTTTCATGTCCTGGCTATTATAAACAGTGCTGCGATGAACATTGGGGTACATGTGTCTCTTTCAATTCAGGTTTTCTCAGTGTGTATGCCCAGTAGTGGGATTGCTGGGCCATATGGCAGTCCTATTTCCAGCTTTTTTAAGGAATCTCCACACTGTTCTCCATAGTGGCTGTACTAGTTTGCATTCCCACCAGCAGTGTAAGAGGGTTCCCTTTTCTCCACACCCTCTCCAGCATTTATTGCTTGTAGACTTTTGAATCACAGCCATTCTGACTGGCATGAAGTGGTACCTCTTTGTGGTTTTGATTTGCATTTCTCTGATAATGAGTGATGTTGAGCATCTTTTCATGTGTTTGTTAGCCATCCATATGTCTTCTTTGGAGAAACGTCTATTTAGTTCTTGGGCCCATTTTTGGATTGGGTCATTTATTTTTCTGAATTGAGCTGCAGGAGTTGCTTGTATATTTTTGAGATTAGTTCTTTGTCCATTGCTTTATTTGCTCTTATTTTCTCCCATTCTGAAGGCTGTCTTCTCACCTTGCTTATAGTTTCCTTTGTTGTGCAGAAACTTTTAATTTTAAGTAGATCCCATTTGTTTATTTTTGCTTTTATTTCCAGTATTCTGGGAGGTGGGTCATAGGGGATCCTGCTGTGATTTATGTCAGAGAGTGTTTTGCCTAGGTTCTCCTCTATGAGTTTTATAGTTTCTGGTCTTACGTTTAGATCTTTAATCCGTTTTGAGTTTATTTTTGTGAATGGTATTAGAAAGTGTTCTAGTTTCATTCTTTTACAAGTGGTTGACCAGTTTTCCCAGCACCACTTGTTAAAGAGATTGTCTTTTCTCCATTGTATATTCTTTCCTCCTTTGTCAAAGATAAGGTGTGTGGATTTATTTCTGGGCTTTCTATTTTGTTCCATTGATTTATATTTCTGTCTTTGTGCCAGTACCATACTGTCTTGATGACTCTGGCTTTGTAGTAGAGCCTGAAGTCAGGCAGATTGATTCCGCCAGTTCCATTCTTCTTTCTCAAAATTTCTTTGGCTATTCGAGGTTTTTTGTATTTTCACACAAATTGTGAAGTTATTTGTTCTAGCTCTGTGAAAAATACCATTGGTAGCTTGATAGAGATTGTATTGAATCTATATATTGCTTTTGGTAGTATATTCATTTTCACTATATTGATTCTTCCGATCCATGAATGTGGATCTGTTAGTGTCCTCTTTGATTTCTTTCAGCAGTGTTTTATAGTTTTCTATATATAGGTCTTTAGTTTCTTTAGGTAGATATATTCCTAAGTATTTTATTCTTTCCATTGCAATGGTGAATGAAATTGTTTCCTTAATTTCTCTTTCTATTTTCTCATTATTAGTGTATAGGAATGCAAGGGATTTCTGTGTGCTGATTTTATATCCTGAAACTTCACTATATTCATTGATTAGTTCTAGTAATTTTATATTTTGGAAATCCACAGGCTGTTAAGATTGCTTATTACTTCTCACAAGTGGCTGATATAGAAACATGCATCCAGGGTGCTGCATGTGAGAGGGTTCACTTCACGCTAGAAATGCCTACCTCTGCTTTGCTATTTATTTGCAATCTGAGTGATGGCATCTAGAGGTAAATAATCAGAGGAGGGTCTAGGATAGGGCTTTTTAATGTAGCATTTATGAAAATCCCTTAGATTGTATACAAAATAGTACAAAATGATGCTATTTCCTGATGAGAGTAAATTTCTGCCACTACCCCAATCAAAAGGAGTCCTTTAGCTTAATGTGATACATTCCAGTTCATAAGACTACTCTGAAGTTTGGGCCTCTTGTCTGGAATAAATCCTCTGCACATATTCCTCAAGAAACTGTACAATGGTAGTCATCTAGTTGAGGACTGGAGATCTTGGATTATAGTAGTTATCTGTCAGTTTCCTTTTCTGCTATAATTATAGACCTAATAATCATCAGACCATAAGAAATAATAATGAATTAAAACAAACAAACAAACAAAAAAACCAATAAACCTGAGAATGACAAATTTCAGCAAGGATAGATGTGAGAAAGTAAGCCCAAAGGCAGTCCAAGATTATGGCTATCATGGCCTGAACTAGTAGAAAGGTCAGGAAAAGACAAACATATCCATTGAATAATTATACTAATATTTGATTAGACTGACAGAAGTGGCGGGGGGAGGGGGGGGCCGGTTTGGGGGGTGGGGTGGTGGTGCATCATTGAAAGACCTGTGCAATGAGGCAATCTGTTACTAAGAGTTATTGGCAGTTTTAGACAAAAGCTTTATATTTTCTTATATTTAAAGAGATAAGGCCAAATTTTTGGTAAATGTGCCATTGTGCTAGGTCTGAGTATGATTATAATACTGATAATGATAATGATGATTGCTAACAATAAGAGTTCATTAGGTGCCAAGGATTTTTATCAACTGATTTATATGATTTATCTAATTTAATTCTAAGAACAATTTTATGAAGAACTATTATTGCTTTTATTTACAAATAAGTAAAATGAGTTATAGAGAAGTTACATTAGTAATCTAAAAACAAATGGCAGGACAAGGATTTCATTTTTTAATTTTTTGTATTTTTAATTTTTACTTTATTTTGCTTTATAATACTGTATTGGTTTTGCCATACATTGACATGAATGAGCCACAGGTGTACACGAGTTCCCAATCCTGAACCCCCCTCCCGCCCCATATCATCTCTCTGGATCATCCCTGTGCACCAGCCCCAAGCATCCTGTATCCTGTATCGAACATAGACTGGTGATTCGTTTCTTACATGATAGAACATTCGTTTTTTCAATGCCATTTTCCCAAATCATCCCACCCTCTTCCTCTCCCACAGAGTCCAAAAGATTGGTCTATACATCTGTGTCTCTTTGCTGTCTCTCATACAGGGTTATCATTACCATCTTTCTAAATGTGGCTCAGATCATGAACTCCTTATTACCAAATTCAGACTTAAATTGATGAGAGTAGGGAAAACCGCTAGACCATTCAGGTATGAAATAAATCAAATCCCTTATGATTATACACTGGAAGTGAGAAATAGATTTAAGGGTCTAGATATGATGCATAGAGTGCCTGATGAACTATGGGATGAGGTTCGTGACATTGTACAGGAGACAGGGATCAAGACAATCCCCATGGAAAAGAAATGCAAAAAAGCAAAATGGCTGTCTGGGGAGGCCTTACAAATAGCTGTGAAAAGAAGAGAGGTGAAAAGCAAAGGAGAAAAGGAAAGATATAAGCATCTGAATGCAGAGTTCCAAAGAGTAGCAAGGAGAGATAAGAAAGCCTTCTTCAATGATCAATGCAAAGAAAGAGAGGAAAACAACAGAATGGGAAAGACTAGAGATCTCTTCAAGAAAATTAGAGATAGCAAGGGAACATTTCATGCAAAGATGGGCTCGATAAAGGACAGAAATGGTCTGGACCTAACAGAAGCAGAAGATACTAAGAAGAGGTGGCAAGAATACACAGGAGAACTGTACAAAAAAGATCTTCATGACCCAGATAATCATGATGATGTGATCACTAATCTAGAGCCAGACATCTTGGAATGTGAAGTCAAGTGGGCCTTAAGAAGCATCACTACGAACAAAGCTAGTGGAAGTGATGGAATTCCAGTTGAGCTATTTCAAATCCTGAAACATGATGCTATGAAAGTGCTGCACTCAATATGCCAGCACTTGTGGAAAACTCAGCAGTGGCCACAGGACTGGAAAAGGTCAGTTTTCATTCCAGTCCCAAAGAAAGGCAATGCCAAAGAATGCTCAAACTACCAGACAATTGCACTCATCTCACATGCTAGTAAAGTAATGCTCAAAACTCTCCAAGCCAGACTTCAGCAATACGTGAACCGTGAACTCCTTGATGTTCAAGCTGGTTTTAGAAAAGGCAGAGGAACCAGAGATCAAATTGCCAGCATCTGCTGGATCATGGAAAAAGCAAGAGAGCTCCAGAAAAACATCTATTTCTGCTTTGACTATTTGACTACGCCAACACCTTTGACTGTGTGGATCACAAGAAACTGTGGAAAATTCTGAGAGAGATGGGAATACCAGACCACCTAACCTGCCTCTTGAGAAATCTGTATGCAGATCAGGAAGCAACAGTTAGAACTGGACATGGAACAACAGACTGGTTCCAAATAGGAAAAGGAGTACATCAAGGCTGTATATTGTCACCCTGCTTATTTAACTTATATGCAGAGTACATCATGAGAAACGCTGGACTGGAAGAAACACAAGCTGGAATCAAGATTGCCGGGAGAAATATCAATCACCTCAGATATGCAGATGACACCACCCTTCTGGCAGAAAGTGAAGAGGAGCTAAAAAACCTCTTGATGAAAGTGAAAGAGGAGAGTGAAAAAGTTGGCTTAAAGCTCAACATTCAGAAAACGAAGATCATGGCATCTGGTCACATCACTTCATGGGAAATAGATGGGGAAACAGTAGAAACAGTGGCAGACTTTATTTTTTTGAGCTCCAAAATCACTGCAGATGGTGATTGCAGCCATGAAATTAAAAGACGCTTACTCCTTGGAAGAAAAGTTATGACCAACCTAGACAGTATATTCAAAAGCAGAGACATTACTTTGCTGACTAAGGTCCGCCTTGTCAAGGCTATGGTTTTTCCAGTGGTCATGTATGGGTGTGAGAATTGGACTGTGAAGAAGGCTGTGTGCCGAAGAATTGATGTGTTTGAACTGTGGTGTTGGAGAAGACTCTTGAGGGTCCTTTGGACTGCAAGGAGATCCAACCAGTCCATTCTGAAGTAGATCAACCCTGGGATTTCTTTGGAAGGAGTGATGCTAAAGCTGAAACTCCAGTACTTTGGATGCCTCATGTGAAGAGTTGACTCATTAGAAAATACTCTGATGCTGGGAGAGATTGGGGGCAGAAGGAGAGGCGGATGACAGAGGATGAGATGGCTGGATGGCATCACGGACTCGATGGACGTGAGTCTTAGTGACTGGGGGTTGGTGATGGACAGGGAGGCCTGGGGTGCTGCGATTCATGGGTTCACAAAGAGTCGGACACGTCTGAGCAACTGAACTGAACTAAACTGATGTGTTAGTATACTGTAGGGTGTTTTTCTTTCTGGCTTACTTCCCTCTGTATAATAGGCTCCAGTTTCATCCACCTCATTAGAACTGATTCACATGTATGTTTTAAATGGCTGGGTAATACTCCATTGTGTATATGTACCACAGCTTTCTAACTCATTCATCTGCTGATGGACATCTAGGTTGCTTCCATGTCCTGGCTATTATAAACAGTGCTGCGATGAACATTGGGGTACATGTGTCTCTCAATTCAGGTTTCCTCAGTGCGTATGCCCAGCAGTGGGATTGCTGGGTCATAAGGCAGTTCTATTTGCAATTTTTTAAGGAATCTCCACAGTGTTCTCCATTGTGGCTGTACTAGTTTGCATTCCCACCAGCAGTGTAAGAGGGTTCCCTTTTCTCCACACCCTCTCCAGCATTTATTGCTTGTAGACTTTTGGATTGGTGCCATTCTGACTGGTGTGAAATGGTACCTCTTTGTGGTTTTGATTTGCATTTCTCTGATAATGAGTGATGTTGAGCATCTTTTCCATGTGTTTGTTAGCCATCCATATGTCTTCTTTGGAGAAATGTCTATTTAGTTCTTTGGCCCATTTTTGGATTGGGTCATTTATTTTTCTGAAATTGAGCTGCAGGAGTTGCTCGTATATTTTTGAGATTAGTTGTTTGTCAGTTGCTTCATTTGCTCTTATTTTCTCCCATTCTGAAGGCTGTCTTTTCCCCTGCTTATATTTTCCTTTGTTGTGCAGAAACGTTTAATTTTAATTAGATCCCATTTTTTTTGTTTGTTTGTTTGTTTGTTTGTTTTTATTTCCAGTATTCTGGGAGGTGGGTAATAGAGGATCCTGCTGTGATTTATGTCAGGGAGTGTTTTGCCTATGTTCTCCTCTAGGATTTTTATAGTTTCTGGTCTTACATTTAGATCTTTAATCCATTTTGAGTTTATTTTTGTGTATGGTGTTAGAAAGTGTTTTAGTTTCATTCTTTTACAAGTGGTTGACCAGTTTTCCCAGCACCACTTGTTAAGCACCAGGTTTTTAAACTGTTGTTTGGTTGCTAAGTCATGTCCAACTCTTTTACCACCCCATGGACTATAGTCTGCCAGACTCCTCTGTCCATGAGATTTTACAGTCTAGAATAATGGAGTGGATTGCCATTTCCTTCACCAGAGGATCTTTCTGACCCAGGGATTGAACCTGCATCTTCTGCATTGGCAGGCAGATTCTTTACTGCTGAGCCATCTGGGAAGACCAGGATTTTCAACTAGGCTGTCCAATTCTAGAGACCAATCTCTTTAGGCATACAGATGTGAATAAAAGGACATTCTGATTGAAGGATTATCATGAATGGAAATAGAGTCAAACAGCTCAGGATTTATTCTGTGAAGGACATTATACAAATTTAGCAGGAACATATGGCTGGGAGAAGAGCAGTGAGTGTAAATTAAATTGTAAATATAGTTTGGGTGCAGTCTCTGAAGATTTTTCATACCCTACTAAACTATTTATACTTGTTGTGGGTGTAGAATGTGAGGAATGATGCATGTGGATGTAGAATGTGAAGATAAAAGCATGAGTTGAGGAATTAGCAATGCAGTCCGGTATTACCCAGGGGAGAATCCTCAGAAAGGCAAATATCCATTGTAGACGCAGGGAAATGTTTGCATTTCCAGAGTCCATTATGGAGAACAGAATCAACATTTCTTTTCTTAAAGTTTCAAAATTAGGGAGAACTTTATAATAAAATAAGAGGTGTAAAATTCAAAGATAGGGCTATCATATCAGCAACTTTTGAGGTACAGATAATGTGAAATTTCTTTAAATATTTTGTTCAGAAAAAAAAAATTGCAAGACTCTTGTGTGTGTGTGTGTGTGTCAGTCGCTTTCAGTCGTGTCAGACTTTGTGATCCCATGGACTGTAGCTCACCAGGCTCCTCTGTCCATGCACTTCTCCAGGCAAGAATACTGCAGCAGGTTGCCATTCCCTTCTCTAGGGAATCTTCCCAACCCAGGGATCATATCCAGGTCTCCTGCATTGCAGGCAGATTCTTTAGCGTCTAAACCATCAGGGAAGCCCCATGATACTCTTGGAAATGGGCAAAAAGGCTATTGGGTGTCTTTTCGGTATAGTGTTGGTCATTATCTTGTGGTCCCTTATGGGTTATCTGATTCTACACAGATTTGTGCCTTTAATTCTCTTTGAGATGTTTTATGTCTTTATAAATTGTAGAAAGCAATGGTAATGCAAATGATTATCTGTAGCGGTAGAGTTGAATTTTGTCTGTGGAGGAGCAACATTTAATTACCTTATATATGGAACATTATTATACCATTTAACAAATCTAGTTCAGCTTTCTTTATGCATATGAATCTGTTCTTTGAATTCTTCTGAGTCTTTTTTTGTTTCTTTGTTTTTACATTTTACTGATTCTCTTATTAATTAGTGTGATTAACGACATGTACCCATTTTATATTTTTATGTATTATTATTTATAAATCAGTATTGAAATTTGCTTATTCTACAATATAACTCTTGTTATTGTTGTTATTCCTGGCTTATTTTTCTGATGATTATCAGTAAAATATTTAAATTAAATTGAAAATAATGACAATATTATTAGTAGTTAGTATTCATTGTACTTGAGTTCCAGGAATATTTTTTTTCATTATCCGATTTAATTATCACAAAATACAATGGGGTAGATAGTTATTAGAAAGCCATTTTTTTGGTTTAATTGTTTTATATTGAAGTATAGTTGATTTACAGTGTTGTGCCAGTCTCTACTGTTCAGCAAAGCAGTTGAGTTACACACATATATAAACTCTTTAAAATTTTAGTTCCCATTATAATGTAGGATGTTGAATATAGCTTTCTGTGTTGTACACTAGGACCTTGTTGTGTATCCACTCTAAATATAATAGTTTGCATTTAACTCCCAATCCCTCTCTCTCCCTGCCCTTCTCCTTCTGCAACTACAAACCTATTCTCTATGTCTGTGAGTCTGTTTTGTAGATAGGTTCATTTGTGCCATATTTTAGATATGAAGTCTTTTTTATACATGAAAAAAAGTAAGACTTAGTGAGTTCTTTAAACTGTATAACACCATATAACAAATAAATGAGAGTCAGGACTCAACTCTAGCTAAATAGTGATTTTAGGTTTTAACAACTAGACCGCATATACTTTAACTTTCAGTTCAGTTCACTTCATTTCAGTCACTCAGTTGTGTCTGACTCTGCGACCCCATGATTCGCAGCATGCCAGGCCTCCCCGTCCATCACCAACTATTGGAGTTCACTCAGACTCACGTCCATCGAGTCAGTGATGCCATCCAGCCATCTCATCCTGAGTCGTCCCCTTCTCCTCCTGTCCACAATCCCTCCCAGCATCAGAGTCTTTTCCAATGAGTCAACTCTTCGCATGAGGTGGCCAAAGTACTGGAGTTTCAGCTTTAGCATCATTCCTTCCAAAGAAATCCCAGGGTTGATCTCCTTCAGAATGGACTGGTTGGATCTCCTTGCAGTCCAAGGGAATCTCAAGAGTCTTCTCCAACACCACAGTTCAAAAGCATTGATTCTTGGCACTCAGCCTTCTTCACAGTCTAACTCTCACATCCATACATGACCACAGGAAAAACCATAGCCTTGACTAGATGGACCTTAGTCGGCAAAGTAATATCTCTGCTTTTGAATATGCTATCTAGGTTGGTCATAACTTTTCTTCCAAGGAGTAAGCGTCTTTTAATTTCATGGCTACAATCACCATCTGCAGTGATTTTGGAGCCCCAGAAAATAAAGTCTGGCATTGTTTCCACTGTTTCCTTATCTATTTCCCATGAAGTAATGGGACCAGATGCCATGATCTTCGTTTTCTGAATGTTGAGCTTTAAGCCAATTTTTTCACTCTCCTCTTTCACTTTCATCAAGAGGCTTTTTAGTTCCCCTTCACTTTCTGCCATAAGGGTGGTGTCATCTGCATATCTGAGGTGATTGATATTTCTCCCGGCAATCTTGATTCCAGCTTGTGTTTCTTCCAGTCCAGTGTTTCTCATGATGTACTCTACATACTTTACTGAAACTTTAATCCACAAACTTCACTTTCAGAGCAGTGGTAATTTTAATTATAAGTTGTCCAACAATGAAAAATGAATTCAAAATAGCTCATTATATCTTCTTGATTTACTCTATATATACATAAACCCACTGCAACAAACCAACGTGTCATTTCACTCCAGTGTTAATTAGAATTATTTCAACTACAGGAGTCAGAAAAATAATTCAAACTAGTTTAAGTTTAAAAAAAAATGAAATAAATTCTTGTTCATTAAACTGAAAAGTCAGTGGGGTCAACTGGTCCACATATACTGTAACTGATTGAAAGAGCCAAAAATAATGTTTTGGGGATTTTCCCTACATCTCTTGCCTCAATTTCTCTGTGTGGCCTCCTTCTCTCCAATTTAAGAGGGTTCATACCAATGCCCTAAAGGAAGATACTGCATGCAGCTTTAATTTACTTATAATTCCAGAAAAGGAACCAGCATCTTTGATGGTAGTCCCAGCAGAACAGTTCAAAGGAGGCTTCTGGCAATGCATTCCACTAGACTAGATAGTCAAATTTAACTTCTGCTACATTTTTAGTTTATTCAAATTACTTGAGTAATTTCCTTCCCTAAGGAGTACGTCAAGGCCGTATATTGTTACTCTGCTTTTTTAACTTATATGCAGAGTACATCATGAGAAACGCAGGGCTGGTAGAAGCACAAGCTGGAATCAAGATT
The DNA here is from genome assembly GCF_042477335.2 of Ovis canadensis. Classification (NCBI taxonomy): domain Eukaryota; kingdom Metazoa; phylum Chordata; class Mammalia; order Artiodactyla; family Bovidae; genus Ovis; species Ovis canadensis. The sequence goes on along the minus strand of NC_091247.1, from coordinate 129,637,455 downwards.
GCCAGGAGAAATATCAATCACCTCAGATATGCAGATGACACCACCCTTATAGCAGAAAGTGAAGAGGAATAAAGAACCTCTTGATGAAAGTGAAAGAGGAGAGTAAAAACGTTGGCTTAAAGCTCAACATTGAGAAAACGAAGATCATGGCATCTGGTCCCATCATTTCATGGGAAATAGATGGGGAAACAGTGGAAACAGTGTCAGACTTTATTTTTGGGGGCTCCAAAATCACTGCAGATGATGATTGTAGCCATGAAGTTAAAAGATGCTTATTCCTTGGAAGGAAAGTTATGACCAACCTAGATAGCATATTCAAAAGCAGAGACATTACTTTGCCAACAAAGGTCTGTCTAGTCAAGGCTATGGTTTTTCCAGTGGTCCTGTATGGATGTGAGAGTTGGACTGTGAAGAAAGCTAAGTGCCAAGAATTGATGTGTTTGAACTGTGGTGTTGGAGAAGACTCTTGAGAGTCCCTTGGACTGCAAGGAGATCCAATCAGTCCATTCTAAAGGAGATCAGCCCTGGGTGTTCTTTAGAAGGACTGATGCTAAAGCTGAAACTCCAGTACTTTGGACACCTCATGCAAAGATTTGACTCATTGGAAAAGAGTCTAACGCTGGGAGGGATTAGAGGCAAGAGGAGAAGGGGACGACAGAGGATGAGATGGCTGGATGGCATCACCAACTGGATGGATGTGAATTTGAGTGAACTTCGGGAGTTGGTGATGGACAGGGAGGGCTGGTGTGGTGCGATTCATGGGTTCACAAAGAGTCAGGCATGACTGTGTGACTGAACTGAACTGAAGTGTTAACCTAAATAGGTGGATAGAAAGGTTTCTTGTGCTTCTTTTCTCTCCATTCTCTTCTATTTCCTTTTCATTCTACCTGAAAACATTTCAAATAACTAGGGAAATGGCAGTAGAAACTTTAATGAAGAATAAGACAGAGGAAGAACATGAGGACAGATCTAATCAAAAATTAACATATCAGGCCCACCCTTCTTTTTTTCCCATGTAGGGTGATAGATTCTGTGTTTCCTGTAACATTTACAGTGGAGAGAGGAAAGTTCATGGGAGCTGTGGTGCCAGCTGAAATAAATGTGAAAAGAACATATGGAAGGTGGTTTGGACTTGACAGGGAGCATGAAAAGCTGTGTTGACCAATCCAGGTTCTGTTTTTTAATTTGATATTAATCTGTCAGAACAACTCATTTGATTTTTAAACAATTTTTAATGATGCTGCTTTAACCTATGTTTCTAGTATCCAATGAATATCCAGAGTCCTTTGATGCAGGTTGAGTTAATTAGCTTTAGATCAGTGATGTTACTCTAAATTATTACCTCCCTATACATCCAGCTTTGAACCTTAAGTATTAATAAATATTTTAGCATTTGAAGTTACCTGACAAAAATGATCTGAACTAAATGATACCAGGTTTTGTTGCTGCTGTTGTTCAGTTGCTAAGTTGTGTCCTATTCTTTGCAACCCCATGGACTGCAGCACACCAGGGTCCCTTGTCCTCTGTTATCTCCAGGAGTTTGCGCAAATTCATATCCATTAAATCGGTGATGTCAGGTTTATGTAATTCTAATTTTTCTGAGCTTAAATATGGTGGATCTAAGCTATTTTCCTTCACAGGGAAACTTTAAAAACTTTGGATCAAGTAAGTTATATGATCAGTGAGATATTTTAGGCAGAATAATGTTGTGTTTGAGAGAAGAATGGGCTGGAGAAGGGGAAACCAAATGATAGGCAAACTAGTTAGGAAATAATGCCATTAATAGGTACAAAGTCATGTTATTTGCTTTCTTATTTTTGCAGAGAGGCTGGAAAAGAGGGCATCAATATGAAAGATGTACTGGAGGTATTAATACAGTTGGCAAGACTGCACACATAACTAACTGGGTTTTGGGTAAGTCAAAGATAATTTTCTAGTTTTGGGTCTGGGTGACAAGGATGGGTGACAGTTCTTTTCATTATGATATGAAACACAAATGCTCGTCTCATTCTTTATGGAATCTGAAGTACAGCTATTGAGTAACATTCTCTTACAAAGTTAAAATTGCATATCTTTATGTGTAAAATTCCCATGATTCTCTCTTACTTGAGGAAAAAATCATGCCTTACTTTCTGATGGCAAATCTGTGGCCAGAAGTCAGATATGCACACAGCACTCATGCAAATAGAAACAGCATGAATTAACAGCAGGAGAACTTATGAACAAGATTCTTAGTACATTTTTGCTTGAAAGCACAAATAAATCAGTTCTGTAGAAAACTTCTGTCCTGATAAAACACCTCCCCTCAAGGTAATGAGGGTGCTTTCCTCATTTATTACTTGTCTAAGCTTTAACCTTTGTAACTGCCCCTTAGTCAACTTACAATTCTGGTTTTAGTGTGATGATTTATGTATCATATTATTAAATATTCAGTATAAAATGTACTTTTTTCTCATTATCCCCTAAAGTCATTTTAGCTAGAGGTTTTTAAATTTTTTTCACCCAGTCTACCTTTAAATCTCAAATTAAGATTGTTAATAATAGAGGAATAAAAGGGCATTTTTTTCTCTCTTTTAGCTCCTTAGGATACTTCAATATTTTCTCTGTAGGTTCGAAAGGAAAAAATCCTACTTTAACTTTTTTGTAGAGCTGGAAGCCCTGTTCTCTAACTCAGGTTCAAATCCATTAAGTAGTTTCTGATCATGACCCTTTAGCTGATCTCTGGCCTGTGAATTCAGCAGTGGAGCTGAATGTCTTTGAAACAGTTTACTAAGTTCAGTTCAGTTCAATCCCTCAATTGTGTCTGACTCTTTGCCTCCCCTTGGACTGCAGCATGCCAGGCTTCCCTCTCCATCACCCACCCTGGAGCTTGCTCATTGAGTTTGCTAAGTTAGCTATGACCATAAAGTAAAATATAGATGCTGCATTTAGGTAATAAGCAAAAACTGACTATCTTAGGTGAACTAGCTTAAATTAGCAATATTTATGTTCATTTTGTATTAATTATTGGTTGCATAATTTTACTCAATCGATCTAGGAATCCTGTAATTTTGACATGATACTAATGTTGCTAGTTGCCATGTATTGAGAACTTACTGTTTGCCAGGTTCTGCGTTTAAAACAACTAAGGCTCAAAAAAATGAGCTTGCTCAGGGTTATATAATTTAAGAGAGACAGAGGCATTTTATCTGATGTCAAAGGCCATGCTCTTAATCACTATACTGAGATTACTTGATTTTCCTTTATTTTTTTTTCTGATTCCTCACTACGAGTAGCCAAACTTATACTTTAGATGATGTTTAAATTCAGTGATTTTCAATGTGTTTCTTATATATTATCCAATGTCCTATTTATGCTTCTTCTGATCCATAAATTACTATTTGATTCATGCATGTGAAGATGTCAATTTTAATAGTACAAATGAAGAGATTACTAAAACTCTTATTCTGCTTTGCACATTTCAACTTCAAGAAAATATTATTTTAATGGGGATTTATTAAAAAGAATGAAAATTTTTGGTGGGTAAAGCAAATAGCACTTCTATAAAGACTTTATAATTGGTGTTTTGCCCATGATCTGTCATATATATTTACAAATGCTAGACTTTCACAGGAAAGAAGAGAGAAGCTTCTGTATTACTCAAAAAGCTTTCATTTCAAAATATTAATGATAGATGTCAGAGTAAGTAAAGATTGATAACTGGTATTATTTTTATGGGCCTGAGAAATAGCATTATCCATGCTATTAGACTAGAATTATAAAACTCACCCATAATAGTCAAGGTTCTCAGTTATCTTCCCAAGGATCACTTCCCTCTGATGAAAGTTGAACTGTGTATGTGAAAGATGGAGTTGGTACTTCCCAACTACCTATTATTTACCTTACTGCAGATTTCTATAGTTTTAAAAATCATTTCACCATAAAAGTTCCATGAGCTTTGAGGAGGTACATTTTTTCCTGAAATGTCTTTCAGATAATTTCACTATTAAATCAATATTTGTAATATCAGCAACTGAAGAAATATAGGATCTATTTCTTATGTGAAATCAGTTGAAAATATGTATTGTGTGTATGTGTATGAATGTGAAAGTATATGTGTTACTATGTTCATAATGATAGTGTCATCTTACATTACCCAAGCTTTAAATATTGGTTCCATGTATAAGATTATGGAAAAAAATCAAATAATAATTGGAAGTAAATTATCTCAAAAGTAATCTTGAATTTTTCTTTGGTGCCTACTAGAACTTAATATAGAGAAAATTAAGCAAATATGATTATTGGCTTGGAGCAGATAAACTTTAATATTCATGAAAACTGAATAAAAATGTAAAAGCCATACATATTACTGTAAACACATCTAAGGGAGAAAATGAAAATAGCTAAAATGATAGTAAAATGAAATGTCATAACCACTCGAATGTGCCTATTCACGGCTGTTACGCTAGAACTGTGCTGTAATTTCTTCAGTGGTCCTAACTTACAGAACATTTGGCATTTTCACAGAATGACTACTTGGTTTCTGATAAACATATTTAGATAAGACAGAAAGGGAAGCTGCCCTCTCTCCCACCTTAGTTTTTCAGATAAACAACTTCAGAGATGACTCTTATTCCTTCCTATTGCTCATTGAGGAATTCTTTTCTCATCTTGTCCTTTTATGTGGCCATTCACTATTTCATTAAAATATATTGTATAAAGTATCTAAACTGTTCCAGGAATTGAATTAAATATACACTTCTGTTACTAAAGTACTATTTGGTTTTGTGATTCTGTTGGCCCCAAATTTGTTCCTTAATTTTAGAGAAGACCTACTTTGAAATTTCTACCATTAGTACTGCTGGTTAACTTTCTGAATCAATATAAAATAATACTATTTACACAAACCTACAAATAATAAGATGGCTTTTTTCTTTTTAATCTTCTGCTGTATGAATTTAAACATCAATTTTCCTCAAAACACACACTTGTAACATTACTTTAGTGACTGCTTTGCCATTACCAATGTCCTTTTCTGAAATAATCTCAGAATTTGGCACGATATTGCATGTATGCTCTGAATAGAACATAATTCAGGGGAAATGCTTCTTTTTGGTGATGTGCTCGAAATTCTCATTAGTTTGAATAATTGCTATTCTGCAATTATTTCTCTAAGGGGGATATAATCTTAAGCTTCTGTAATGGAATATCAATAATTTGGCGAAACAGTTTCCATTTATATACACTTCATACTTATTCTATTTCTGTCATGTTTTGTCCTGGTGCCTGATGTTAATAGATACTTATATACTGAAATGTGATGTTAATTAATTAATATTTTATATTGCTTAGTTATTGTCTGACTCTTTGAGACCCTATGGACTGTAGTCTACCAAACTCCTCTGTCCATGGGATTCTCCAGGCAAGAACACTGGAGTGGGTTGCCATTTCCTTCTCCAATGCATGAAAGTGAAAAGTGAAAGTGAAGTCACTCAGTCGTGTCCGACTCTTTGCGACCCCATGGACTGCAGCCTACCAGGCTCCTCCGTCCATGGGATTTTCCAGGCAAGAATCCTGGAGTGGGCTGCCATGCCCTCCTCTGAGAGGTTTTCCAGACCCAGTTATCAAACCCACATCTCTTGTGTCTCCTGCACTAGCAGACAGGTTCTTTATCACTAGCACCACCTGGGAAGTATAATTAAGGCATTAATCAGTATATATACATGCTTTGAAAGAGTCTTTGATACATAAATCCATATTGGGAGGAGCAAATTCAATCCAAAGATACCGTATTGGCCAAACAGAAAGAACATTAAGAGGTTCTGGGTTGGGTCAAAATCGGTAAAAGGATATAATATGTCCCCAAAATCAACCTCTAGGAAAAGTGGCCAAAAGTAGAGTTTATTGGATGAATGCAAAGGCCTGAAAACTAACGTAGTGGATTGCCTGCAAAGATGGCTGCTAATAAACAATTATTTTGTTCTTCTGTATATGCATAATATTCATCCCACATAGCAGGGGGAGTCCATTTATTTCCTCTCCTCTTGATTGTGGGCTGACCTTGACTTCACATATTGTGACTCATGGCCCTCACGTTAAGACATCTTATAGTTTACATTTTTATTTTCGGGGATCCAGTCTTTGTGTAAAGAAGTCCAAGATTTCCTGCATGGGAAATGATGTGGGGAAGAAACCCTGTGGAATGAAAGATCACAAAAGAGAGAAGGCCCTGGGGAAGAACAAAGCTGCTCCAATCAGAAACTTGTACCAAGCCCCACCAACTCAATGAGTATGTGAAGTCATATTGAATGATCCAGCAATAGCTGAACCATCAAAGCAGAAATACATGGAGCACGGATGAGCCACACAGCCTTTTGCTTGTTTTGTGTGTGGTGGGTGAGAGGAAGGGCAGAAAACTTTTCTTTTTAGTTGGCCGCTCTGGACCAAGGGTTGCACTCTATAACTTAAAGACATGTTTTAGCAATAAGCTAAAACAGTTTATTTTCCTGAAGTCATGGAGCTTTATTTTACCTGCATGCTGCAATTAAAGTGAAACAAATCCATATTTGTTTAAGCCATTGTCAGTTTTGGGAACTTCCTTGGTGACTTAGAGGTGAATTAGTGAAAGTGAAAGTGAAGTAGTTCAGTCGTGTCTGACTCTTTGCGACCCCGTGGACTGTAGCCTACCAGGCTCTTCCCTCCATGGGAGTCTCCAGGCAAGAGTACTGGAGTGGGTTGCCATTTCCTTCTCCAGGGTAGAGGTGAATAATCTACCTACAATTCAGGAGACCCAGGTTCGATCCTTGGGTCTGGAAGATTCCCTGGAGGAGAGCACAGCAACCCACTCCAGTATTCTTGACTGGAGAATTCCGTGGACAGAGGAGCCTGATGGGCTACAGTCTACAGGGGTAGCAAAGAGTCAGATATGACTGAAGCGACTGAGTGCACATGCATTGCCAGCTTGAAGTTTCTAAATCATACTATTGACAAAGATTCTCTTCTGAAAAGACTAGTTAAACTTCTTTGAGCCCTCTTTTCAGTCTTGTCTTCTGTGTCTGTTCTGTCCTTGCCAAGCCTGCATTGTCCAGTTTTAATAAGAATTCTTTTAAGTCAATTTAGTGAGAATCTTCCCACCCCTCATAACTGATGACATTCAGTATCTGATCAAGTTCTTCATCCCCCACCTTTGACATGGAAGTCCTTGACTTGGTTTCAGCAAGAATCCCCCTACTATTGATGTTTCTTTTTAATAATAATTTTCCATCTACTGACTCTATCACTCTGTTCCTTGGTTATAAATTATTAGCTATTTTTGGTGTATTTACAATTTATTCATATTTCTTTACCCTGTTACTATAGTATTGACATCAATTGCAATAGCCCTGAATAAAATCTTCCTTACCATATTAACTGATGTTAGAATAATTTTTTTCTTTAGCACTAACAAATTAATATTTTTTGATTCAGAGTTCTTCTTAAGAAATGACATGTGGACTTAATGGTGATCAGGCATCTAGACTAAGTTGAGAAGAGCTTTTTTTCTTTTGCATTGACTGTTCTCAGTTTCTGGACCTAGCAATCCCATTGCTCTAGCTCCAGAAATTTCTCCTCTAACATAATAATCAACCAAAATCCAAACTGCTAGATTTAGGCCCTAAGCCATTTGTAGAATTCACTATGCCTTTTGGGATTCCTTTAGTGTTGTCTCTCTTTTCCCTTTGGTCTTCCCAGCTTTTCATATACACAGTTTTGTGTTTCATATAAGAAAATCAAAAGCCTGGATTCTAGCCAAAATAAGCCCTGCAGGGTAGATATTTAGGAGAGTTACATGGAACTAATGCTACTGGGACAATGAAATAAGTTAATTTTGAACAAGAAGGTTCTTTGTCAGTAAATACTAATACCCCTGAGATGTCAGAGTTTATTTGGGAAATATTTGCACTTCTTAGAAGAAATTGTAATTTTATTAATAGAAATAGTCTATCGGTATTATAATTTTTAAAGAAATAATAGAATTATGCACAACCAGTAAATGTGAATATATGATTGAGATTGAGGGAATGATTTGGATAATCTTTTGTACACACATATATAATTGTAGATATCACTGATTATACCATGAACTGAAAGAATCTGTAGAAAAGAAGACCGAAAAAGAAGTACATTGAAACTAAACCCAATTGATCGGATTGTGATTGTTAGAAAAATAGAAATCACTGTTTTCCCAGTGACAGTAAGAAAAATTGAAACTAACGAAGAACGTCGACATTCTAGGAAATCAGCAAACTAAAATTGACTGGAATGGGTGAATTTAACTCAGATGATCATTATGTCTACTACTGTGGGCAGGAATCCCTTAGAATAAATGGAATAGCCATCATCGTCAACAAAAGTGTCCAAAATGCAGTACTTGGATGCAATCTCAAAAACGACAGAATGATCTCTGTTCGTTTCCAAGGCAAACCATTCAATATCACAGTAATCCAAGTCTATGCCCCAACCAGTAATGCTGAAGAAGCTGAAGGTGAACAGTTCTATGAAGATCTACAAGACCTTTCAGAACTAACACCCAAAAAAGATGTCCTTTTCATTACAGGGGACTGGAATGCAAAAGTAGGAAGTCAAGAAACCCCTGCAGTAGCAGGAAAATTTGGCCTTGGAGAACAGAATGAAGCAGGGCAGAGACTAATAGAGTTTTGCCAAGAAAATGCACTGATCATAGGAAACACCCTCTTCCAACAACACAAGAGAAGACTCTACACATGGACATCACCAGATGGTCAACACTGAAATCAGATTGATTATATTCTTTGCAGCCAAAGATGGAGAAGCTCTATACAGTCAGCAAAACAAGACCAGGAGCTGACTGTGGCTCAGATCATGAACTCCTTATTGCCAAATTCAGACTTAAATTGAAGAAAGTAGGGAAAACCACTCCACCATTCAGGTATGACCTAAATCAATGAAGAAATAAAGGCAATGTTTATTATGAATGGGCTTTAGTTTTTCAGCAGTAGCTACTAAGTTATAACTTGAAGTGAAGTGAAGTGAAGTCGCTCAGTTGTGTCTGATTCTTTGCAACCCCGTGGACTGTAGCCTGCCAGGCTCCTCTGTCCATGGGATTCTCCAGGCAAGAATACTGGAGTGGGTTACCATTCCCTTCTCCAGGGGATCTTCCTGACCCAGGGATTAAACCCAGGTCTCCTGCATTAGAGGCAGACACTTTAACCTCTGAGCCACTTATATCCCTTTATATAAGGGGACAGAAAATATTTGGAAGGTAGGAAAAAATGTCTATTTCTGAATGCTGTGTGAGATTACAAAACTGGATGAAAGGAGCATGGGGTATAGCTGTGGGAGACATCATAGCTGTTTTATAGTGAAGAATTAGGTTATTGATAATCTTGCCCAGATAATTTATTTCATATTGCCTTGGAATATAATTTTAAAATATGCTTTCCTATCATATAAAAAAATGGAGAGTTGAAACAATTATCTAGATAATTCTGTTTTTTGTTAATGTATTGCTAGCTTGAGTTATCTGGGTAGTTCAGACCTTGTTCCCTTTGCATAGGTAAATAATTATTTTCACATTATTGAGGTTATTGTTGTTCAGTCCCTAAGTCATGTCTGACTCTTTGTGATCCCATGGACTGCAGCATGCCAGGCTTCCCTGCCGTTCACTATCTCCCAGAGTTTGCTCAAACTCATGTCCATTGATTCAGTGATGCCATCCAACCATTTCATCCTCTGTCACCCCCTTATCCTCCTGCCCTCAATCTATCCCAGCATCAGGGTCTTTTCCAATGAGTCAGCTCTTCTCATCAGGTGGCCAAAGTATTAGAGCTTCAGCATCAGTCTTTCAAATGAATATTCAGGGTTGGTTTATTTTAGGATTGACCAGTTTGATCTCCTTGCAGTCGAAGGGACTTTCAAAAGTCTTCATATCACAATTCAAAAGCATCAGTTCTTATTGAGGGTAAGCATGGAAATATTTTTTTTCAGCTTTAAGTATGTCTGATATATGGAGAGTGGATCTTCATAGAATAACTATTGTTTACAACTGATTTCTAGATGAAATGCCGTAATTCCCTGCTCTTTTGGTTGTGATGTGAGAACCTCCTTTTCCATGTTATCCCAGAGGTTTTGTTCACTTCAGGGAGCTTGTTTATTTCAGTCCCTGAACATATGCTTTCACAAGAATGCACTCTCTATGTTTAATTCCATTTATCTTTGTGTAACTCACCACACACATAAGACAATTCTTTTCTAAATACAAATGCTGAAGTTAATATCTTACAGATATATTTGATGAAAATAATCCTTGGAGATGTGCACTCTCATTTTAAAGAAACAAACAAATGAAAAATAGCAAAATCCCAACAAAACAAACAAATTGAGAATTGGCAGTTTTGAAGGCTGTGTTGTTATTTTGTCAATTTCTTTGGGAATTATAAGATAGCAGGAAACATCCACTCTCTGAATATATTATGAATTATTTAAACACAAAATAAAGAAAATATATCCAATGCATATCTAATTATAATTATTCATCATCTTCCATCTTAGACCAAAATATTCATGTTAAACCCCTTACCCTGACAGAGAGGAGTCAAGACAGACTTTGTTTCATCTGTTTTCCTTGGACTCCATTAATTTCAATTCCATTACTGACAGTGCAACATCTATGTCTCTTCCCTTTTACTTTAGTTATATAATTTGCCTTCAGAAATTGTATGGGGATTTGGTTGGAGAATTTCTTTGCCTCTATCAACATGCTCAAGGATAAAAGATCTTACCACCTATTTTCAGACTGTATACATTTCCTGAAATCAGGCAGAGTGTTTCATTACATGATAACTCCATTCTGACTAGTGATTATTTTTTAAAAAACATAAGTTATATTTTCAATAAAATATAAATTTATCATTAATAAGAACATATAAAATATACTTCCATTTCAACTTCTAAAATTTTTATTTCAAAGTTTTTTTTAAAAAATTTCAGAATGTAAAAGATTTAAGAATCCCTATCAAAGGTCAACATTGTCTTTGAATTGTAAGCCTGGGTTGCAGAACCCAGCAGATGGTGATACTTCATACTTTGGGCCTTGACAAGACTTGTGTTTAGCTTGAATCAGCTTCCTTCAGCTGGTCCTCCTGAAAACAATGCATAAAATTTTAAATGATCTTCTCTTCCCTTCTAACTTGAGAAATCTGTATGCAGGCCAGGAATCAACAGTTAGAACTGGACATGGAACAACAGACTGGTTCCAAATAGGAAAAGGAGTACGTCAAGGCTGTATATTGTCACCCTGCTTATTTAACTTATATGCAGAGTACATCATGAGAAACGCTGGACTGGAAGAAACACAAGCTGGAATCAAGATTGCCGGGAGAAATATCAATAACCTCAGATATGCAGACGACACCACCTTTATGACAGAAAGTGAAGAGGAACTCAAAAGCCTCTTGATGAAAGTGAAAGAGGAGAGTGAAAAAGTTGGCTTAAAGCTCAACATTCAGAAAACAAAGATCATGGCATTTGGTCCCATCACTCCATGGGAAATAGATGGGGAAACAGTGGAAACAGTGTCAGGCTTTATTTTTGGGGGCTCCAAAATCACTGCAGATGGTGATTGCAGCCATATAATTAAAAGACGCTTACTCCTTGGAAGAAAAGTTATGACCAACCTAGATAGTATATTCAAAAGCAGAGACATTACTTTGCCAACTAAGGTCCGTCTTGTCAAGGCTTTGGTTTTTTTGTGGTCATGTATGGATGTGAGAGTTGGACTGTGAAGAAGGCTGAGCGCCGAAGAATTGATGCTTTTGAACTGTGGTGTTGGAGAAGACTCTTGAGAGTCCCTTGGAGGGCAAGGAGATCCAACTAGTCCATTCTGAAGGAGATCAACCCTGGGATTTCTTTGGAAGGAATGATGCTAAAGCTGAAACTCCAGTACTTTGGACACCTCATGCTAAGAGTTGACTCATTGGAAAAGGCCCTGATGTTGGGAGGGATTGGGGGCAGGAGAAGAAGGGGCCGACAGAGGATGAGGTGGCTGGATGGCATCACGGACTCGATGGACGTGAGTCTGAGTGAACTCCGGGAGTTGATGATGGACAAGGAGGCCTGGGGTGCTGCGATTCATGGGGTCTCAAAGAGTCGGACATGACTGAGCGACTGAATTGAACTGAACTGAACTGAACATTGCAAAAATAGTACTGATTATAAGAAAACTTACACAAATTTCTGAATCAAATTTATCAGCTTACTGTATTGTCACTTCCTTCTTTCCCTTTAAATGATTAAAGTGGTCCCAAATTAATTCCTTCCCCTTTTCTCTAGATCCCATTCCTTGCCATTTATTATTCCAGGATAATGCGTCTGCTGTGTCCCCAGTACTCCCATCTTCCGCTTTGTTTCTGTGGTCCTCTATATAACAAACCTCCTCAGAAGGGTTGTTGTTATCAGATAGCTCTACATCTTCTGCTTCCATTTCTTCTTTAATCCATTCCATTTATGCTTTTATCAGTCCACTCCACTGAAACCAATCTGTTCATTTTTAAACTCTACCAAGTCCAGTGTCCATGTTATCTCAAAATAGTCAAGCTGTGGGTGGTATTTCACCCGGTTGATCTGTCTTTGTTGTGAAACACTTTCCTCAGACATCTTGCAGGATACTCTTCTTCGACTTTTCTTCTTACATAACGATTATGCCTTCTCAGTGCTTGTTGATAATTCCTCTCATTTCTCCATTTCCTAAATATTGATATGGCTCAGAATTCACCCCTCAGATAACTCTTTGGTCTATTTATATAAACACTATGAAGTGATCTTATCTTGTTTTATGCCTTTAAATACATAAGTGAAAGTGAAAAGTGAAAGTGAAGTCACTCAGTCGTGTCCAACTTTTTGCGACCCCATGGACTATAGCCTACCAGGCTCCTCTGTCCATGGGATTTTCCAGGCAATAGTACTGGAGTGGATTGTCATTTCCTTCTCCATTTAAATACATAAGCAGATCTCAAAAGCAGATCTCAAATATTTCTTTCCAGCACTAACATTTTTTGAACTCTAGACTCATGTATCTAATTTATTTCCATTTATATGTATAATTCATTTATTAAACTTAAGTTTTCCAAAATCAAACTCATGAGTTCTACATTCCAAACTTATTCTTTCTATGATGCTTTACCTCAGTAGTTGGCAATGCAAACCTTCCAGTTAATTAGGCCAAAATGTTTGGAGTTAGGCTTGACTCCTCTCCTTTAATGAGCCATACCCAATTCATCAACTTTCCACTCTGCAATACCTTAAAAATAATACTTCAACTCCAGCTACTTCTCATCTGTATTGTCATTCTACTCCAAAATATTTCCATCTATCACCTGAATTAGAGCCATAACCTCCCAACTCATTCCTATGCTCTTATTTCTGGTATTATAAAAATTAGACAGAAAAAATGATGAAGAAAAGTAATGAGTATATTAAGTAGAGATAAATTAGATATAAATAGATGTCAGGTTTTTTTTTTTTTTAAGTAGAGTTTGGCTTAATTTTGCTTAAACTATGCATAAAAAGAAATCAAGACATCTGCATAGAGATTTCCTTGAGTCTTTGAGTACTAAACTGCATGTATGAATGGTAAAATTCCGTAGGGCCATGTGAAGAATGAAAAATGGGGACAATCCATCACAAGGGCTTTTTCAAATTAAATAATTACCTGAGCTCGAAACAGGTTAACAGAGCCTTCAATCTGATTGATCAGATTGGAGGGACAATATTAAGAATTCAGAAAAGTCCATACAGAACTCAGGTCATGATAAAGAAACAGGGCTAAACTAGACAGATATGTATGAAAGCTGATCTATACAAGTGCATACTGGGTAAATATAATATACCATCTTGTATTTTTAAAAAATTACCTTGTTTGGGATTGCATGTACACCCGTGGTGGATTCATGTCAATGTATGGCAAAACCAATACAGTATTGTAAAGTAAAATAAAGTAAAAATAAAAATTAAAAGAAAAGAAAAGTTAAAAATAAATAAATAAAATAAAAATAAAAATTACCTTGAAAGATCATTATTTAAAGAAAATAATAGCCTTGCATGTGTATGGAGTTTGTAGGGCTTCCTGGGTAGCTCAACTGGTAGATAATCCACATGCAATGCAGGAGACCCTGGTTCAATTTCTGGGTCAGGGAGTTCCCCTAGAGAAGAGATAGACTGCCCACTCCAGTATTCTTGGGCTTCCCTGGTGGCTCAGATGGTAAAGAATCCACCCACAATGTGAGACACCAAAGTTTAATCCCTGGGTTGGGAAGATCTCATGGAGGAGGGCATAGCAACCCACAGCAGTATTCTTACCTGGAGAATCCCCATGGACAGAGGACCCTGGAGGGCTGCAGTCCATGGGGTTGCAAAGAGTGGGACATGACTGAGCAACTAAGCACAACACAGCATATGGGGCTTGTAAGACAAAAAGAGGTATAATTAATGATAACAAAAAAAGAAGATAAGCGAAAAAAATGATAAGTTAAAGCTGCATATTTGTCAACTGATAACCTACAAATAGCTGTGAAAAGAAGAGAAGTGAAAAGCAAAGGAGAAAAGGAAAGACATAAGCATATGAATGCAGAGTTCCAAAGAATAGCAACAAGAGATAAGAAAGCCTTCCTCAGCGATCAGTGCAAAGAAATAGAGGCAAACAACAGAATGGGAAAGACTAGAGATCTCTTCAAGAAAATTAGAGATACCAAGGGAACATTTCATGCAAAGATGGGCTCGATAAAGGATAGAAATTGTAGGGAACTAACAGAAGCAGAAGATATTAAGAAGAGGTAGCAAGAATACACAGAAGAACTATGCAAAAAAAGATCTTCATGACCCAGAAAATCACGATGCTGTGGTCACTCACCTAGAGCCAGATATCCTGGAATGTGAAGTCAAGTGGGCCTTAGGAAGCATCACTATGAACAAAGCTATTGGAGGTAATGGAATTCCAGTTGAGCAGTTTCAAATCCTGAAAGATGATGCTGTGAAAGTGCTACACTCAATATGCCAGCAAATTTGGAAAACTCAGCAGTGGCCACAGAACTGGAAAAGGTCAGTTTTCATTCCAATCTCAAAGAAAGGCAATGCCAAAGAATGCTCAAACTACCACACAATTGGACTCATCTCACATGCTAGTAAAAGAAATGCTCAAAATTCTCCAAGCCAGGCTTCAACAATACCTGAACCATGAACTTCCTGATGTTCAAGCTGGTTTTAGAAAAGGCAGAGGAACCAGAGATCAAATTGCCAACATCTGCTGGATCATGGAAAATGCAAGAGAGTTCTGAGAAAACATCTTATTTCTGCTTTGTTGACTATGCCAAAGCCTTTGACTATGTGGATCACAATAAACTGTGGAAAATTTTGAAAGAGATGGGAATATCAGAGCACCTGACCTACCTCTAGAGAAACCTATATGCAGGTCAGGAAGCAACAGTTAGAACTGGACATGGAACAAAAGACTGGTTCCAAATAGGAAAAGGAGTACGTCAAGGCTGTATATTGTCACCCTGCTTATTTAACTTATTTGCCAAGTACATCATGAGAAAGTCTGGACTGGAAGAAACACAAGCTGGAATCAAGATTTCCAGGAGAAATATCAATCACCTGATATGCAGATGACACCACCCTTATGGCAGAAAGTGAAGAGGAACTAAAAAGCATCTTGATGAAAGTGAAAGAGGAGAGTGAAAAAGTTGGCTTAAAGCTCAACATTCAGAAAATGAAGATCATGCAATCTGGTCCCATCACTCCATGGGAAATAGATGGGGAAACAGTGGAAACAGTGTCAGGCTTTATTTTTGGGGGCTCCAAAATCACTGCAGATGGTGATTGCAGCCATGAAGTTAAAAGATGCTTACTCCTTAGAAGAACAGTTATGACCAACCTAGATAGCATATTCAAAAGCAGAGACATTACTTTGCCAACAAAGGTCTGTCTAGTCAAGGCTATGGTTTTTCCAGTAGCCATGTATGGATGAGAGAGTTGAACTGTGAAGAAAGTTTAGTGCCAAAGAATTGATGCTTTTGAACTGTGGTGTTGGAGAAGACTCTTGAGAGTCCCTTGGACTGCAAGGAGATCCAACTAGTCCATTCTAAAGGAGATCAGCCCTGGGATTTCTTTGGAAGGAATGATGCTAAAGCTGAAACTCCAGTACTTTGGCCACCTCATGTGAAGAGGTGACTCATTGGAAAATACTCTGATGCTGGGAGGGATTGGGGGCAGGAGGAGAAGGGGACGACAGAGGATGAGATGGGTGGATGGCATCACCGACTCAATGGACGTGAGTTTGAGTGAACACTGGGAGTTGGTGATGGACAGGGAAGCCTGGCGTGCTGAGAGTCATGGGTTTACAAAGAGTCAGACACACCTGAGCACCGGAACTGAACTGAACCTCATATAAGATAATTAATAGAAAGTCAAAATACTCAATTAATTCAAATATGTGAGAAAAAAAAAAACAACCCTCTATGAGATAAATAGAAAACTGATTGCAAAGAGAGACTTAAATTCAACTATGTCAACAGTCATATTACATATGTGTGCATGCTGTCACCTCAGTCATGTTTGGCTCTGTGTGACCCCGTGGACTGTAGCATGGTAGGCTCCTCTGTCCATGGGATCTCCCTGCAAGAATTCTGGAGTGGATTTCCATGCCCTCCTCCAGGGCTCTTGGGATCAAAACCAAATTTCGTATGTCTCTTGCTTTGGCAGTTAGGTTCTTTTCCACTAGCACCACGTGGGAAGCCCATATGAAATATAAACACTCCACCTATAAGTCAGTGATTCTTAAACTGGTAAAACAAAGCAATGCCCAAATGTATACTCTCACTAAGAATCACATTTTGATTCTAAAGACTCAGATAATCTAAAAGTAAAGAGATGAAAAAAGTTATATTTATGTTCAAATCATCATAATAGAAGAACTTAATATACCTATGTTAATATCAGACAAAGTTGACTATAGTACAGGAAATATTACCAAAGATAAAGGTGACATTTCCCAATGATAAAGGAGTAAATTAATCAAGAACCACAACAGACCTAAATGTGTATGCACCAAAAAGAAGCTTTAAAATACATGAGGCAAACACTGACAGACCTGAAAGGAGAAATAGATAAATCTACAATTAAAATTGGCAATTTTAGGACCCCTCTCAGTAATACAACTAGCAGACAGAAAGTCAGGAAGTAGACAGAGTACTTGAACAACACTATCAACCAAAATTTAACCTAATTAACATTTATAGAACACTACACAAGGCAACTGCAGAATACACATTACTTTCAGTTGCACACGGAACATTAGCCGAATAGAACCATATGCTTGGCCATAA
Source organism: Ovis canadensis (assembly GCF_042477335.2). Classification (NCBI taxonomy): domain Eukaryota; kingdom Metazoa; phylum Chordata; class Mammalia; order Artiodactyla; family Bovidae; genus Ovis; species Ovis canadensis. Next base: position 129,620,080 of record NC_091247.1, on the reverse strand, counting down.
AAGTCTCAATAAATTAAAAGAATTGAAATCACTCAAAGTATATTCTCTGAAATTACAAAATTAAATTAGAAATAAACAAAAAATGTATTTGGAAAATCTCAAATATTTGGCAACTTCATGTAATCATTCTAAACAACTGATGGTTCAAAGAAAAAATTACAAAGGAAATTATAAAATATTTGAAAATAAGTGAAAAATTTAAAAGACTATGAAAATTTGTGGGTTGCAGCAAAAGCAATATATTGAGGAAAGTTTGTCCCTTAGAAATCTGTATAAGAAGAAAAGTTTGAGACCAAAGATCTAGGCTTCTGAGCCTGCACCTTTAAAACAAAAAATAGTAAATTTAAACCCAGAAGGTGGAAGGAAGGGATTAATAAAGAGTAGTAATAAAAGTAATAGAAAACTATAGAAGATGGAGAAAATCGATCTAGTAAGGAGCAGTCAACTTAACTCAGGTCTCCTTGCATTGATAGTAACAAATTATTATTAATTACATCATGTGAAATTTATACACCACTAAGCTTTTGCTGATTTTATTTATATGTCATCTGGTTTCAAAAGTTGTCATTGACATATGCTAAAAGGACAAGAGATATTATTTTTATGACCCCCAGATTACATTTTATATTTGAATTAGGAAAAGTAAGTGGCATGTTTGTTGTCAGGGGTGAATGGTGCTCCTCCAGAGACAGGAAATGTAAAAACGAGAGTGTAAGGGCCAAAACATCACAGGCCCAGAGGTTGGTCTTTGATGGACCTTGCAGGGTTGGCCTGTAGATGATAACCTTTCTACTCATTCAGGGTACTGAAATTAGACCCCCCGAAGAGCATGACCTCTGAAGTCCTCCTGTCCAATGCCCAGCACCTGGACTCCCTTTGAAAGCACTACAGAGCCTGCTTGCAGCTGGTCTTTTTGTGGCCTGCATGCTCTGAAGGCCTCCTTGTCCTACAGGCACCCAGATTTCCACTGCCTTCACTACCGTCAGTTGCTGATTTCTGCATTCCAGAGAGGAGTCTATTGTTTGCTCAGGACCTCCAGAGCAGCTCTGGCCTGGCTAAACCACTGATGCTGTCTGGTGGCTGAACCACACTTTCTCCGAGAGATTTGGTTTGTCCTTCTTTGGGTGTTTCCCCCCACCCTTATGCCTAGGGTACCATATAGTTTCCTTATTTCTCATAGTTCCTCTTGTATTTTAGATAATGGTTCATTATATTAAATGCCCCCGTTTCATCTGTTGTGGAGTTTCTAGTTCCTGATTCCACCCAGACTGCTATGGTGGATAACTGTCAAAGTTCATATGGCAATTTTAGAAGAGTCACTTTAAAATTATAATGATCCTTAGTTTAGACTGGAGACCTCCTGAGTATGCCACAGCTCTGATCCCCCATCCCTCTAATGCAATTAGGACCTGTGGTCTGAATTTGTTAGAAGGGACATATTTAACAAATATTGAGATAGAGCTGTGACCATTGATGACTATGGGACTTCCATTATGAGTAAGACCAACTATTTTTCTCACTTTTTATAAAGGTCATGTTTATGATGAAGCAAAACAGAAACTCTTGTTTAGAATCATGAACCTGGAAAATAAATAGTTTTTCAGCTTTCCTAGTTGTCTTTAATATCTATCTAAAGAAAGTTTTGCTAAAAAAATAGACAATATATATGGGTTTTTTAAAACAGAACTTAACACAGATATTCATTTAGTGTATGTGGACATAAATATCACCAAGTGATGATAAGAGCTGTGCTCCTCAGTGTCACCTACAAACTAGCAGCATCACCATCACCTAGAAACTTTATGGAAATGCAAATTCTCATTTCCAATTTCAAACCTAGATATGAAGCCTGGTCCCCAAAGTCTGTGTTTTAACAAGCCCTCCAGTTGATTCTTAGACATGCTTATGTATAAGAAGCACTGATTTAGAGTCTCTCAAAACTGGTAATTGTCTACTAGATTTTTACCCAAGTGGTCTGTGTGCAGAAATCTCCGAAATTTACTAGATTTCTAATAGAAAGCCAATGCAAGTGTAGTTAAATAACTCTTCTCTATTCCTGGATTTTGAAGAAGAGAATAGGTAAATATCAAATGTCAAAATCAAATGTGATTTTATGTTACGTGGTTAAAATAAAATGTCCCAAGAGCAGGTTACTTTCTCAGAAACATGTTTAACTGCAGTCCTTAGTGTTTTTACTTTTCTTTCCTCCTCTTACCCCTACACTTCAACATTTCCTGTTTATTGAGGAACACCATTTAACCCTTGACAACAAAAGTGCCACTTACTTTTCTAATCCAAATATAAGATATAATCTGAGAATTGTAAAAATAGCATCTCCTTTCTCAAAATATTGTTGTCAGTCAATATTATAATCTTTTAAACCAAAATATAAATAAATATTAGGGAAAGGTTATATATATTAGGGAAAGCATATAAATAAAATTAGGGAAAGCTTAGTGATGCATGAATTTCACATACTGTGTATTAATGTGCTAGACATTTGTGACTATTACTATGAGGGGCTTGAGTGTTGTACAAGTTGCTTCATACTTATGTTGAGATGTCACTACTTTTCATTAGTTAACGCTTAGAGCTTTTTGGGATCATGCAGAAATTACATATTCTGCACAAAAAATCTCCCTTTACAGCTCATTTATTTTTATGTTGAAAGGCCCTTGCTTTGCTGGGGTTTTGTTTATGCTGAGAAAATTAGTTCAGTGTACAATAAGAGAGAGAGGAAGGAAAGAGTTCAGTGTTGCCATTTCTAATCTCTCACTCTTGTCAGACCTAATGTTAAAAGCCACATTTCTTAACCTTGCAGAGGAAAATAGAAAATGTTGTGTTTCTACCAGCCATATTGAATGTAAATTAAGTTAGTTATGCAGCAAAACTTTTTTTCAACTATAATTTCACTGTATTGTATTACTTGAATTTGCATACCAGCAAAAGAGTGATTGTCACTTTGTATGAAATTTTGTAGTGTTAGTTTAAAATGAGAAAAAAGCAGAAAAATTATGTGATCACTAAGAGCAGTATTTCAAAGTAGCATTTACTGGTAGAACTTTTTTGTACTTCTGCTCAACTTGTAATTCATTCTCTTTTTCAATAGAAAATGGGAATTGCTGATTCCTTTTGGAAGTAGAGCTTATCATAAAACATGTTTGCACTGTACAGACAATAATAACAATGTTCTCTTTACATAAAGCCCCCTTCTTCCAAATGAGGTAAAATGGTTTGTGCACAGGATCTTCAGAATCCTCTCAGGATCTCAGTGAGGAAAGAAACAAGCTCTGCACACTTCTATTGCAAATATTTAGAACACAAGAGAGCAAAATGGCAGGCAAAGCTACTCGAAAATAGTTGATTTTCTTGAGTGAAGTGCAGTCACTCAGTCATGCCTGACTCTTTGTGACCCCATGGACTGTAGGCTACCGTGTTCATCTATCCATGGGATTTTTCAGGCAAGAGTACTGGAGTGGGTTGCCATTTCCTTCTCCAGGGGATCTTCCAGACCCAGGGATCGAACCTGGGTCTCCTGCATTGTAGGCAGATGCTTTACCATCTGCGCCACCAGGGAGACCGATTTTCTTGAACCCACATCTAATATTAATATACTGTTCATGTTATCTGTCATTGTTAATCTGAAAGAAATGTGCATTGAATTAGAAAGTTATAAAAATAAATTATATTTACTGCATGGATAAAAATTAGAATGTTTCTGTGCTAGGAGAAGAACTAAAAATTAATTTCACTTTTAAGTGGCTGGCACAGTGTGGATATTCAGATTTGCAGAACAATGCTGAGGAATACTAAAGGATGTGATCTGGCTCCCACAATTAGTTGTAACAGTCTCAGAGCTCTTGCTTAGCACTAAGGTGTTCCTTCCATTATGAAGCCACATTGTTCAAAAGTTAGCTCCCTGAAATGCATCTCTGAAGAAGCTGCTGCTGCTGCTAAGTCGCTTTAGTCATGTCCAACTCTGTGTGACCCCATAGACGGCAGCCCACCAGGCTCCCCCATCCCTGGGATTCTCCAGGCAAGAATACTGGAGTGGGTTGCCATTTCCTTCTCCAATGCATGAAAAGGAAAAGTGAAAGTGAAGTCGCTCAGTCATGTCCGACTCTTTGCGACCCCATGGACTGCAGCCCACCAGGCTCCTCCATCCATGGGATTTTCCAGGCAAGAGTACTGGAGTGGGGTGCCATTGCCTTCTCTGTTGAAGAAGCTTATAATAATAGCAAAACACCAAAACTACTTTTTATAACAAAGTCATACAAAATAGTAAAGAGAATATACTGTTAGAAGAATTATCTTGAGATTACAGTGAAGCATGATAGGCAACAATGTAATTATATGTGACAACCAGATAGACAATTGTACTTTACATTGTGTAGTTTAAGATCTTGAAAAGTAATTGATTTATTTTTTCTAATTTAATGATATTATCCAGTTATTTCAATTCTTTTCAAATCTTGTATTTGACTGATTAGGAATTGACAGTGGAGTTTTGTAAATTAATTTGAGATTTTCTGCCATATACATTTTTGATTTAGAAACAGACATTTATTTTGCTGAAATGATTCTGTGATTCACTTATGATTTGTATTTTAATAATGCTTATTAGTTTTGAAATACAGGAAATTATAGCATAAAAGCAAATGCAACTCATGATACCCCATCCAGATAACACCATTTCAAAAATATATTTACATAATTTAAAAATTCAAGCAGTTTAGAAATTCTGTTTTCATTTTTCCTTTTTTCAGGGTATATACTCAAAAGTGAAATTGCTAGATTATATAGCAGGTCTATTTTTAATTTTTTGAGTAACTTTTATTTTGTTTTCCATTGTGTTTGGACCAGTTGACATCCCCACCAACACTAAGAGTTCCTTTTTTTAACCACTCTGTCAGCCCCTGGGTCCCTTGTCTTCTTCATGATGGCCATTTAACAGACATGAGGTGGTGCATCATTGTGGCTTTGACTTGCATTTCCCTGATGATTAAGTGATGCTGGGAACATTTTCATGTACATGTTGACTATTGAATAGCTTTGGAAAAATGTCTCTTGATTTCCTCTGCCCCATTTTCAGTCAGATTTTTTTTTTTTTTTTTGAGTAATATGAGTTCTTTACATTTTGGGGATATCAGCCCCTTATCAGATATATGATTTGCAAATATACTTTTTTCCATTTTGGTTTTCTTTCACTTTTGGTTTTGTTGTTGGTTCCCTTTACTGTACTGAAGATTTTTAGTTTCAGATAGTTTCACATGTTTATTTTTGTTTATATTGCCTTTGCTTAAGATCTGACGTCAAATCTTAAGAAAAAATTTATTGCCGAAACCAATGTCAAGGAACTTACCCCCTATGTTTTATTCTAGGAATTTTATGGTTCAGGTCTTACATTCACATCTATCAAATTTGAATTTATTTTTCTGTGTGGTGTAAGGTAGGGATTCAGTTTCATTCTCTAGCATGTGGCTGTCCGCTTTTCCCTCATCACTATTTATTGAAAAGACTATCCTTTTCCCAAATAGAGACTGAATCAGATCTGTAGATTGTTTTGGGTGCTATGGATTTTAACAGTATTATTTCCAGACTATGAGCTGATATCTTTCCATTTATTTCTGTCTTCTTCAATTTTTTTTTTTTTTCATCAATATCCTATAGTTTTCAGCATACAGGCCTTTTACTTCCTTGGTTAAATTTATTTCTAGTCTCTCTATTTTTTAAAATGCTATTGTAAGTGAGATTGTTTTACTTTCTAATAGTTTGTTATTGTAAGACACACAATTGATTTTTGAGTACTGATTTTGTATCCCGCAAATTTTCTGAATTTATTAACTAGTTTTAACAGAGATTTGGTTGGACTCTTTAGTGATATCACATCATCTACAAATAGTGACAGTTACTTATTCCTTTGCTTCTTGGATGTATTTTATTTACTTTCTTGCCTAATTACACAAGTTAGACCTTCCAGTACTACACTGAATAAAACTGGTGAGAGACTTCCCCAACAGTCCAGTGATTAAGACTTTGCCTCCCATTGCATGGGATGCAGGTTTGACCTGGTTGGGGAGCTAAGATTCCACATGACTATCACCCAAAAAAATGAAAATGTAAACAGAAGCAATATTGTAACAAATTCAATAAATATTTTAAAAATGGTCTGCATCAAAAAATATTTAAAAAAAAATGGTAAGAGTGGCCATTTTGTCTTTTTTCCTGATTTTAGAGGAAAAATTTTCAGCTTGTCTATCTGGAGTATGATGTTAACTGTGAGCATAGATACTTTTTATAGGTAAAAGGTTTCCTTTATGTTTTTTGCATGCTGGAATCTTTTATCCTGAATGTGTTTTGAATTTTTTCAAATATGATTTCTTTGACTACTCACATAGTTTTCCTCCTTATTCTGTTAATATTGTGATAAAATGTTGATTTGTTCATAGTAAGTCAACCTCAGATCCTCAAAATTATCTTTGAACATCATGTTTTTTCCTTTCTGTATTTGCTGTGTTCAATTTTTCAAATGTATTTTAAGGTTTTCTGTATTTATATTTATAAGAAATTTTGGTCTGCGATATTTCTTTTCCTTTGTAATGTTTTTGATTTTGCTCTCAGTTTATTTCTGGCCTTATAAAATGTGGGGCTTCTCTGATAGCTCAGTCGGTAAAAAATCTGCCTGCAATGCAAGAGACCCTGGCTCGATTCCTGGGTCAGGAAAATCTGCCAGAGAAGGGAAAGGCTACCCACTCCAGTATTCTGGCTTATAGAATTCCACGCACTGTAGAGTCCATGGGGTTGCAAAAGAGTTGGACGTGACTTTTACTTTCACTTTATAAAATGAACTGAGGATTATCCTTTATTTCTATATTTTCTGGATGAATTGCTGTAGGATTTGTACTGTTCTTCCTCCAATATTTGATCACTCTCGCCAGTAAAAAAATCTGCTCATGGAGATTTTTTGTGGGGATGTATTTAATTGCCAATTTAATTTTTTTAGTATAAAACTTTCAGATTTTTTATTTCTTCTTACGTTAGTCTTAGTAATGTTAATTTTAGGGAATTTTTTCATTTCATGTTGATCATTGAATATATTGGCATACAACTTGTATGCATGCTTAGTCATGTCTGACTCTTTGTGACCCCACAAACTGTAGCCCACCAGGCTCTTCTGTCCATGGGATTTCCCAGGAAATAATATTGAAGTGGGTTGCCATTTCCTTCTCCAGGGGATCTTCCTGACCCAGGGAGCAAACCTAGGGTCCTGAATTGGCAAGTGGATTCTTTACCACTGAGCCACCTGGCATAAAATTTTTCATAATATTTTACATTCTTCTTAAAAGTAGGAACAATAGAGATGTATCCTCTTTGATTCTGTCTTGATCAATTTAGCTGATCCATTTTTACTGAATTTTTCAAGAATGAGCTCTTGGTTTTGGTGGCTTTTTTCAGTTGTTTATTTACTCTTGCACTGATTTCTGTGATTCTTTAAAAGTATTTCTTCTTTCTATCTTAACCACCTATGTTTTAAATTTTTATTTATTGATGTATTTGGCTGCACTGGGTCTTCATTGCTCTTCAGGCTGTTTCTCTAGTTGAGGCAAGGGAGGGGCACATCCTGTTGCGGTGGGTGGGTTTCTCATTGTAGTAACCTCTCCTGTTGCAGCGCACAGGCTCCAGGGTGCACAGACTGTAGTCTTTGTGGTGCATGGGTTCAATAGCCGTGCTCCCAGGCTCCAGAGCTCAGTCTCAATCGTTGTGGGGCATGGGCTGAGCTGCTCCATGGCATGATCCTCCTTGGACAAGGGACTGAACCCATATCCCCTGCACTGGCATGTATCTCTGCACCACTGAGTCACCAGGGAAACCTGCACTTCCATTTTTTTTTCCCCCTAAAGTTTCATAGAGTGAAAGCTGAGTTTGCTGAATTTGAAGCTTTCTTCTCAGTAGAATTATGAAGCTTTGAAAAATTTCTTTTTCATGCTTTTGCTGCATTCCACAAATTTTATTTTTTGCTTTTTCATTTGGATTCAGTGAAATATTCTTGTAATTTCCAAAGTGAATCCTCTGATACATGAGGTAGTTAGAACCATGATGTTTAACATGGTATTTTAGGGACTTGCCTAGTATATATATATATATATATATATATATATATATATATATATCAGTATATATTTACTGATTTTTAATTTTAATTGTGTCTTAGTCTGAGACTATATTCTTAGGCCAATTATTTTCTTGAAAATTTATTATGGAGTGTTTTGTCTATGTGAAATATGCATTTTTGCAGTTTTTCTGTACTATCCTATAGTTGGACTTCCCCTGTGGCTCAGCAGTAAAGAATCCACCTTTGCAGGAGAAGCAGGAGATGTGGGTTCAATCCCTGGGTTGGGAAGATCCCTGGAGGAAGACATGGCAACCCACTCCAGTATTCCTGCCTGGAAAATCCCACGGACAGAGGAGTCAAGAGATGCAGGAGATATGGGTTCGATTCCTGGATTGGGAAGATCCCCTGGAGGAAGACATGGCAACCCACTCCAGTATTCCTGCCTGGAGAATCCCATGGGAAGAGAAGCCTCATGGACTACACTCCATTGCACTGCAGAGAGTCGGACGTGACTGAAGTGACTGAGCACGATACATCCTGTAATCATCAATCAGATTATGTTTGCTGTTAGTATTCTTCAAGTATTCTGTAGTTTTACTTATTACCTGATATATCTGTTTTATCAGCTTTACAAGAGGAGTTTAGAGTAATTAACTGTGGTTGTGGACATATATTTTTTATTTTCAGATATATTTTTCTTTATTTTTATGCTAGGATTTGTATGTATATTATAATTGATATGTTTTCCTGATGAATTTACACTATTATTATTATGAAATGTCACTTTTGCTTCTGGTAATATTTTTTCTCTTGAGGCCTGTTTTATCTTAAATTAACATAGTCTCACAAATTAATATAACTTTCTTGTTATTTCAGTTTGCATTATAAACATTTCCTTTTGCTTCATATTTAGCTTATATCTGACTTTTCATTAATCACTTCCTTATAGACAATTTATAGTTTAATATTATTCATATCCAGTCTTACAATATCTGCCTCTTAGTGTGTTTAGAATTTTACATTGAATGCAGTTACTGCTAGGAAATATTTCAGTATCCCTTCTTGTTATTTGTTTTCTATTTGTCCAATCCATGCTTAATAATTTATTTCTTCTTTACTGCATGTGTTGGTTGTTTTTATATTCAACCTGGTGAGGCTATAATTCTCATTTTTTCTATCAGACACTATTTTATGTGTTGCTATGTTGGTATCTTGTAGATGTGACTAACATTTACAGTCAGTTGACTTTAGATAAGGGAGATTATCCTTGATAGTCTGGGTAGGCCTCATATAATCAGATGAATGACCTTAAAACAAAACTGAGGTTTCCTTGAAGAATAAACTTTCCCTGTGGACTACAATGTCTGCTCCTAATTGAGAATTTCTAGCATACCATCTTGTCCTAAAGAATTTAGACGTATCTACCTGTACTCTGGGGACTCCCTGGTGGCTCAGTGGTTAAGAATCCACCTGCCAATGCAGGAGATGCAGGCTTGATCCCTAGGTCGGGAAGATCCTCTGGAGAAGGAAATGGCAACTGAATCCAGTGTTCTTGCCTGGAGAATTCCATGGACTGTATAGTCCATGGGGTTGCAATGTCAGACACAACTGAGTGACTTTCTCTTTCACGTTAAGAAACTGATTATCTAATATGAATATATTTAAAGGTACTAATAACTCTATTTCCAGTGTTAAAAAGGGTACTTGCAATCTATAGTATGATACAGCAATAGGGATAAGTAAAATATAATCATTGAATACTACTAATCAAATATGATTGTGGACTGAATGTCTGTGTTTCCCTGAAGTTCATATGCTATACTCAGTTGCATCTGACTCTGCTGCCCATGGACTGCAGTCTACCAGGCTTCCCTGCCCATGGAATTTTCTGAGCAAAAATACTGGAGTGGGATGCCATTTCCTACTCCAGGGCATCTTCCTGACCCAGGGATTGAACCTATGCCTCATGTCTCCTGCATTGACAGATGGGTTATTTTACCACTAGTGCCACCTGGAAAGCCCCAAAGTTCATATATTAAAACCTAAGTTTTAATGTGATCGTATTTGGAGGTATGGACTTTAGAAGGTAACCAAGAGAGTGGGGCCATCTTGATAACATTACTGCCATTACAAGGATATAAGAGTTTTCTTTTGCTATTCAAAAACTTTTGATTTTAATTAAGTTCCATTTGTTTATTTTTATTTTTATTTACTTTACTCTGGGAGGCAGATTGAAAAAGATATTACTACAATTTCTGTTAGGGATTGTTCTGCCTATGCTTTTCTCTAAGAATTTTATAGAATCTGGTCTCACATTTAGGTCTTTGATTCATTTCAAGCTTATTTTCGTGTATGATGGTAAAGAATGTTCTAATTTTATTTTTTTTTTACATGAAGATGTTAAGTTTTCCCAGCAGCAGCATTTATTGAGCAGACTGTCTTTCCCCCATTGTATAGTCTTGCCTCCTTTGCCATAGATTAATTGACCATAAGTGTGTGAACTACCTATTCAATTCTGCTGATCTATTTCTATTTTTGTGCCAGTACCATAATATTTTGATGACTATAGCTTTATAATATAGTTTGAAGTCAGGGAACCTGACCCATTTTTCTTTCTCAAGATTGCTTTTGCTATTCAGGGTCTTTTGTGTCTCCACTCAAATTTTTAGATTTTTGTTTTGTTTTGTTTTAGTTCTGTAAAAAATGCCATTGTTAATTTAATAGGGATTGCATTGAATCGGATTGCCTTGAGTAGTATAGTCATTTTTACTATTGATTCTTCCAATCCAAGAACATGGTATATCTTTCCATCTGTTTCTGTCATCTTTGATTTCTTTCATCAGTGTCTTATAGTTTTCAGAGTACAGGTCTTTAGTCCTTAGTAGTCTCATTCCAAGTTATTTTTTCTTTTGATATGATGTAAATGAGATTGTTTCTTGAATTTCTCTTTTTGATCTTTCATTGTTAATGGAAAGAAATACAACAGATTTCTGTGTACTAATTTTGTGTCCTGCAGCTTTACCAAGTTCATTGATGAGGTCTAGTAGTTTTCAACAGTGTCTATAGGATTTTCTACATATAATATCATGTCATCTGCAAACAGTGACAGTTTGACTTCTTCTTTTCCAATTTGGATTTCTTTTATTGCTGTTTTCTTCTCTGATTGTCATGGCTAAAGTGCTCATTGGAAGCACTGATGCTGAGGCTGAAACTCCAATACTTTGGCTACCTCTTGTAAAGACCTGACTCATTGGAAAAGACCCTGATGCTGAGAGGGATTGGGGGAAGGAGGAGAAGGGGACAACAGAGGATGAGATGGCTGTATGGCATCACTGACTTGATGCACATGAGTTTGGGTGAACTCCGGGAGTTGGTGATGGACAAGGAGGCCTAGCATGCTGCAATTCATGGGGTCGCAAAGAGTCAGACACGACTGAGCAACTGAACTGAACTGAACTGAAGACTTTCTAAACAATGTTGAATAAAGGTGGCAAGAGTGGACATCCTTGTCTTATTCATGATCTCAGAGGAAAAGGAAACCATAAACAAAATGAAAAGACAACCCTTGCTGCTGCTGCTAAGTCACTTCAGTCGTGTCCGACTCTGTGCGACCCCATAGACGGCAGCCCACCAGGCTCCCCTGTCCCTGGGATTCTCCAGGCAAGAACACTGGAGTGAGTTGCCATTTCCTTCTCCAATGCATGAAAGGGAAAAGTGAAAGTGAAGTCGCTCAGTCGAGTCTGACTCTTTGCAACCCCATAGACTGCAGCCTACCAGGCTCCTCCATCCATGGGATTTTCCAGGCAAGAGTAACTGGAGTGGGGTGCCATCGCCTTCTCCGAGACAACCCTTAGATGGGTTAAAATATTTGCAAATGAAGTAATTGACAAGGGATTAATTTCTGAAATATATAAACAAATCATATAGCTCAATATATATAAAAAAAAAAGAAGCAAAAAATGAGCTGAAGATCTAAATAGACATTTCTCCAAAGAAGACATACAGGTGGCTAAAAGGCACATGAAATGATGCTCACTATTACTAATTGTTAAAGAAATGCAAATGAAGACTACAATGAGGTATCAAAATCAAACTTATTATGATGGTCATCATCAGAAAATTCTACAAACAATAAATCATGGAGAGGGTGTTCAGAAATGAGAACCCTCCTATGCTGTTGGTGATAATGCAAACTGATACAGCAACTAAGGAGAACAGTGTGGAGATTCCTTAAAAAAAAACTAAAAATAGAGCTACCTTATGATCCAGTAATCCTACTCCTGGGCATATATCTAGAGAAAACCCCAATTTGAAAAGATGCATCCACGTTAATGCTCATTGCAGTGCTATATACAATAGCCAGGAGATGGAAGCAACCTAAATGTTCATCTACAGAGGAATGGATAAAGAAGATTTTGTGTGTGTATATATATATATATACACACACACACACATACAGTGGAATATATATATATACATATACATACAGTGGAATATTAATCTGCCATAAAAAGAATGAAATAATGCCATTTGCAGCAACATGAATGGACCTAGACTAGATATTATCATGCTGAGTGAAGTAAGCCAGACAGAAAAAAACAAATATCATATGATATCACTTATGTATGGTATCTTAAGGGAAAAAAAAAGATACAAGTGAACTTATCTACAAAACTTAAATGGAATTACAGATGTGGAAAACAAACATGATTACCAGGATATCTGAGGGATTAGGCATAGATTGGAAGATTGGGATTGACATATACACACTGCTGTGTATAAAATAGATAATAGGAACCTATTCAAGAAAAAAGGAACTCTACTTGCTAATGGTCTATATGGGAAAAGAATCTATAAAGGAGTGGATATATGCATATGTATAACTGATTCAGTTTGCTGTACACCTAAAACTAATACAACATTGTAAATTAACTACACTCTGATAAAAAGTTAAAAAGGACACCATAAATTAGCAATCTGCAATTCAGAAGAAGGTCTTTGCTAATATCCAACCATACTGTTACCAGTTTTGGACTTCTAGCCTACAGAATTGTGAGAAATAATTTTTTTCTTTATTAGTAACCCAGTCTATGGCCTTTTGTAGAGTAGGAGTAAGATAAATACCTATAGCAGGCAAGGTGACCACATGTTCAAAATTGAAACCAGAATTTCTGTATTTAAGTTTTATACATATGGCTTATCACATTTAATACTTAAGAAGTCAATCTATGAGAATAATAGTTCAGTTATGCAGATCATATTTTTAAATGGGTGTTAGGGTATTTCAGTGTATATATAGTGTTACCATAGATTTTCAAAATAAGTTTGAATAAACCCTTGTAGAATGATTCAAGCTTCTTGAATGGTCCTCAAGGGTTTTGTAATATATCTTTTGGCATAAATAATTTCTTACAATCCTTCTTTCCAATTGTAAAATACACTGACTACATTTTCATATTTTAAAAAGGCCTCAATTTCAATTAATAAATCATGGTTGATAACTATTCTTTAACTTGCTGTATTTACCATAATTCCAACTTCATACATAATATATAGTTTTTATATTGAACTTTCACATTAAGATTAGTCCCTGAATTTTCTAAACAGTAGAAATAGATGAATGATTTAATATGACAGGTGTTGATTTAGTAGGCTCCAATGGAGAGTGAATTTTCTTCTTGAGTGTGTGCCTAATACTTTGGGAAGGCAGGCATTTGCCTGAGGCCTGTAAACATCGAACTTTTGGTTCAAAATGTTAGAATACATATTATGCAATTCTTTATGTGTGCTTGATTTAAAATAAAATGAAATTCTGTAAAAGTTTTCCTCATTAATCTGCCCACTTTGATTCAACAGACTCTGAGTCAGAGCTTTGAAATGATTTGCTGATATAAGTGAGCATGATGGGCATCAATATTTAAAACTTGAGGGTAATTTATTCTGACTTGGCTTTCAAAGTTATTATAAACTATGAGTAACCAAGGAGAACTTCCTCAAATTAAACTTGCTTGTCAGTCCCATTTATATGTTTTCTTATTCCAATATTACTATGAAGAATTTAGCATTATCATTTTCCTTTTAATAAGAAAAATTATTTGAAGGTTCATGTGACATATTTTGAAGATCAACAATAACCTTCTGCTGTCTCTTCTCCAAATATATACTTTTTACTTAATAATGAGTTCACGGAATACTGTCATTTTGTGCCTGTGAGCCAGATCTGTGTCTCTAAACCTCCAATTCTTATCTTTCTTTCATAAATAAGATCTAATTTCCCCTTGTCTTTGGGACATATTTATCTGTATTCCCTATTGGTCACAACCCAGTTTTGACTGTTTCCACCTCAAAGTTATTTCTTTTTCCCATATTCCCTGTATATAAACTCTATATTTCCCACCCACCAAGACATGAAATCTTAGTTATTTCTTCCTTTATCTCTTCTTCCTCAAATTAATCACAATATTCTATGTATTCTATTAATAACCCTGCTTCTTAAATGCCTTTTGATGCTTCTTGTTATCTTTTTAGCTTTATATTTGGTTTATTTAAATATTATGTTTTCCTTCTGATTCATTTGACATTACTGCCAAATTGTATTCAGCAATATGCATTGCTGATCATATCATTCTTTTGCTTGAAATATGTTAATTCCTTCCCATTGCCTATTAAGGAAACCAGGTCAGCACAAACCCTTAGAACTGTTTCTGCTTTCTGCAAAAATAATCTTTTATTGATGTTTCAGAGAAGGAATGCCTATGTACCTCCAGTGACCTTATCTTTTCATTATTCAAATTTATGTCTGGATAATGTTTGCATAGATCTATGCTCTGTAGATAATAAGGTGACAATTGGCTAACACTAAATAAACAAGACAGAGAGTGGTGATGGCTGACTGACTACAACTCTGAGGTGAAACTGTCATGCAGATGACTGAAATGATTGGAACGAACATGTGACTACCCAGAGACTCATCACAAATAGATAAAGAACAGACAAAGAATTCTTGAGCTAGCTAAGAGTATGCATCCACTTAGTAAGAAAGTGGTACCAAGAGTCCTTTCTGTTAAGTAATCTCAGTCATCCCAAGTGAACACCTTTGAACTTTGGGTATATGACCAGGTAAAGGTAAAGCCAACTTGTGACAGTTCTCTAACCTTTTGAATAGAAACATATCTGATAATAAAGCCAATTGCAAAGCATTATTATTCCAACAACTATCTTGAGAACTGAGATATCTGATGTGATGCAACCCTAAGACTCATATAAGATTCTCCATAATATATGCTAGTCATTTTGTATATTTATTTTCCTTGACGTCTTTACATATGCCCTTCATTCCAGCTCTGCTCAGTCGTGTGCCTTTACTTCTCTCTCTGCCCGCGCAGTGTTCCCTGGCTGCTTTGTAGGTCATTTAAGATGAAAAGGACAGTCTCACTATCAGATACTGGTTTATAAACTGTGGTTAAACTTAACAAAAACAGTATTTTTAGAAGATGAGATGGGACTATCCTTAGCCATTCTCAGAAGGTACTGAAGAACTTAATATTCTCTTTCCATAGCTCATCTACTATAACCTGTATCTTTTTAATTCTACTCATCTAGGTCCAATGTATTTTCTAGGGTAAGTTCTAAAATCTAATTTCTCAATCTTCACTATAAGTTTGAGACTTCCAAGCCACTTTACTGTCTTCTGCAACACTTTGTCTTTCAGTGTTTTCTTGGTTTAACAGCTGTTTTTTTCATATGTGACAGCATAGCTCCTTAAATCAAGGACTGATTTGATTCTAATTTGTATTTCTTATAGGGTACCTTGCACATAGTAGATTTTTAATAAATATTTATTAAGTTTAATGTTAACAGATTTATAACAGTATCCAGAATATTATATTTTAATAAAAGGAAAATAGAAGGGGATGTTTTCTTACTAAAATAAAAACCTTCATAAAGTAAAAATATTATATGATAAACCTCAAGATATATGAAATTTAGGA
This sequence comes from Ovis canadensis, assembly GCF_042477335.2. Classification (NCBI taxonomy): domain Eukaryota; kingdom Metazoa; phylum Chordata; class Mammalia; order Artiodactyla; family Bovidae; genus Ovis; species Ovis canadensis. The sequence continues at coordinate 129,603,976 of NC_091247.1, read as the reverse complement.
TTTATTAATATACCTCTGTGAAACTATTTTTTCACTTAAAAAAGATAACAACCATAATATAAATAGATAGCAGCACAAAAGGATATCTTAATGTAAAATTTAGTGTGTTTTCTGATTAAGGACAAGAATAGAATACTTGAATATATTTCCAAACAGTTAATTGAAAAAAACTATTTATCTTTGTGTGAGTATTATGAACTGCTTATATATTTTAACTAGAATTTGTGGTTAATAGATAAAATATTTGAAAAAATTTAGTTATAACATAATAAAGGATAAGTAAGTTTCCCTCTGGAAAAGACAGTTAATACTGTGTGAAAAGACATCTACATAAAGAAAGTTTTATGTACAGAATACCGCCATTGTACTTTGATACCTAAATTTTGAGACAAGATAAAATAAGAATTATGTTCCTATTAAAAATGCTGAAAGTAGTCAGTTGATTTGGCATAAATAAAACTCACAAAACATTACCTTTATATGTAAAGTAAAACTGAAGAAAATTTTAGAAAGATCTGTATACACTTATGAAATATACTTATTTCAAAATTCATAATGCTTCTGACAAGACAAGTTGTCAATCCACAGTTGCTAAAATCTAGACAATTTTCTTTGCTGAACATGGAAGTGCAATAAAAGTTGAAAGTTGACTCTGACACACACTTTACTGCATGATAGAAAGAAACATTACAGTTTGTGGAATTTGAAGGAAGTGATTTGTGCCTCCCTCAATGCCCATTCAATTACTTAGAGACGCAGGCTCTCCAAGATCTGGATAGTGCCCCATATAATGGGGTGTACCTTTCGTACTTTCCTCAAATTCATCCACTAGGATTAAAATGAGGGAATTTGATAATGTGAACCAAGACAGAGGAAGAAAAGGATCCCCTTTTATACAACAATTAACTGGACATATAATTTTATTAAAATCTCAGTTTCACTAGTTGTGGGTCTTCCTCTCTTCTTATGCCTCCTGCACCATTTCACCAACAGAAAAATACAGGTCTTAAAGGAGCTGAATGAGAACCTGTGCCAGAATCAAAGATGAAAATTAGGCAAAAGAAGTGAAAAACAAAAATAAAGACTATCCTTAAGGAATGTGTGGATTTCCTGGAGGTTAGAATTGATAGTTCTCTGATATCAAAAGGAAAGGCATGAGGAAAGGGGGTTTACATGAGGGAAAAAGAGTCATAAAAAATTCTCAGTGCCCTGGAGAGTCCATATGACTACTTCCAGCTCCTCAAAAATGCCACCAAATAAAGTGTCAGTGATCTACCCTTCAGTGTAAATCAAGCTTATCACCTACTCCCACGAGGGAGACTTCACCTTGCTATCTTGCTATATTTTTTGATAGTGCATCTGAAGTGTGTGTGGGGGGGTCATATACATTCATAAGGTTTTAGGTTCTGGTATTAAGCAGGTCTAAGTTCACTGACCTGAACATGAAATCTGGGTTCAGTTCCTGGGCCGGGAAGATCCCCTGGAGAAGGGAAAGGCTACCCACTCCAGTATTCTGGCCTGGAGAATTTCATGGACTGTATAGACCGTGGGATCGCAAAGAGTCAGACACAACTGAGTGAATTTCACTTTTAAGTTCACTGAAACAGAAATTTTATTAGTGTTAGGTTAAGTTCACAACAGAATTGTTTAGGGTTGGTGAACACAGTGAGGTAAGGATTTGATGAACATTTTGAGAAGCAAGAAGTGTGCCCACTTGAGTGACTTATTACCCTAAGAAAGGATCTATTACTGTAAGAAGAAATCAATTGTCTGGAAAGAGGGCTATTGAGGAGTGTGTTGTCCTGAGAAATGTTTCATTTAGAAAGTTCCTAAAACAGACAGTATGGTTACAAATTTATCTGTTTGGTCTTCAGCTATGTTTAGTAGTGAGGTCTTGTTAAAGCCAACTGCTATAATAGTACTTGATTCTATTAAACTATATGGATGCAGGTAAATTTTATTTAACATAAATTAGAAAAGCTTCACAAATCTAAAGTTAAGACTGACTTTAGATATTATTCTCTACTCTGTATGTTTGGATGTGTATAAATAAAAGGTTTTATTATTATTATAAAACAATGAATAGTCTAAGTTCTCCCTTCTATGATAATGATACTCACAAAAGTATATTTTAATACATAATTTAAAATTTTGTATCTTGAGTCATACCATAATAATAAAGACAAATTTAAATTAAAAAATTCATCTTTAATAGCAAGAATAATTGCATACCTATGTTCATCGTGGCATTGTTTATAATAGTTAAGATATGGAACCAACCTAAGTGCCCATCAACAGTTAAATGGATAAAGAAGATGTAGTATATACACTATGAAAACATAAAAAAAGTTATGTTGCCATTTGGATATGAATAGACCTCGAGGGTATTACACAAAATAAGTCAGATGGAGAAAGACATGTGCTGTGTGATTTCACTTGTATTTAGAATATAACAAACAAAATAAATGGGCAAACAAGCCAAACAACAACAACAACAAAACCCTTGTCAATACAGTAAACAGAACAGTGGTTATCAGAAGGGAAGGAATGGGAACAAGAAGGTGAAATGGGTAAGGGGGATTAACTATATCAGTTCAGTTCAGTTCAGTCACTGAGTCATGTCCGACTCTTTGTGAACCCATGAATCACAGCACGCCAGGCCTCCCTGTCGGTCACCAACTCCCAGAGTTTACCCAAACTCATGTCCATCCAGCCATCTCATCCTCTGTCGTCCCCTTCTCCTCCTGCCCCTAATCCCTCCCAGCATCAGGGTCTTTTCCAATGAGTCAACTCTTTGCATGAGGTGGCCAGAGTATTGGAGTTTTAGCCTCGGCATCAGTCCTTCCAATGAACACCCAGGACAGGTCTCCTTTAGGATAGACTGCTTGGATCTCCTTGCAGTCCAAGGAGACTGAACTAGTCCAAGGTCCACCACCATAACTATATGGTGATGGAAAAAACTAAATACTTGGTGGTGAGCATACTGTAGGGTATACAGGAGTAGAAATATAGTGTTGTATACATGAAACTTATATGTTAAAAAAATGGTACCTCAAATAAAAATTAATTAAAAATTTAGATATGCAGCTTCTTTAATGAAGAGGAAAATATAATGAACTATGAACTGTAGCCCACCAGGTTGCCCTGTCCATGGAATTTTCCAGGCAAGAATACTAGAGCGTGTTGCTGCTTTCTACTCCAGGGGATCTTTCTGACACATGGATTGAACTCATGACTCTTGTGTTTCCTGCATTGGCAAACTTTTTACCACTAGCTCCACCTGGAAATGTGTAATACACAGAAAAGTTGACATAAAAAAAGACAAAAAATTAAAAAGAACAAAAAATTTTAAAAGGTATAATTATGAATCAAATTTAACCTAATCAGTAAATGTATAATTATGTGTTAAAACATCAATAAGATGCTTTGGTTTAAAAATTAGCAAAGACTCAAACATGAGAGTGTCCAGTGATATTTTGAATATTTTGAATTGGAACATTGATGCATTGTTTGTGTGACTGTATTTTGCTGCAGCTATTTTAGAGTGCAATTTGACAATGCCAGTCAAATACAATTAAGCATGCATTCTATTTCTTGGAAGTTTCCCACACAAAACAGAGACATGTAAGAGATTCATGTTCAAAAAGGTCATTATAGAATGTTTATACATGAGTAGAGTTCCAGCCATTACACCTCATTCGAAGCAGCAGAATGAAAGAATGAATGAAGAGGAAGGGGCAAGAACTATGCAGCCGCTCTCTGTTATGGACAGTTGCAGGAGGCTTTATCTGACATCTTACTGTACAGCTCTTAGTCATATTGTGTAAGAGTCTGGGAAATGTTTTCATTTTAGGCAGCCATGAATCCAGCTAAAAATCAGCAGTTTTATTATAATATGAGAAAGGGAGTCTCTTTTACATTGCTTCACTGAGCAAATTAACTCCAGTTGGTCTCAATCTTGCCAATCTACTCCAGCCTCTTCTTGGAATAACTAAAAGGCTCATTAAAGTTTCTTACAAACAAACACACAAAAATTGTTCTTTTCTTTGAAAACAGCCTGCTACTGAAATGGAATTTTGGTGGCTGGACCAAAATAGCCATTGTTGAAAATAGCCATTGTTGAAAATAGCCATTGTTGAAAATAGCCTTTGTTTTCCTTTGAAAGATATATGATAAAAATTCATTCACACAGTCACATGTGTTTACAAGTTAAATTAAAACAACAATCTAGAACTGTGAATGAGTTTAGGAAATAAAATACAAACAATTATTTATTTTCTGGTTAGTAGGATAGCAGATGATTTTTAACTTGTGCCTTGTTATTTATTAATAATACATTTTTGAATGTTTTTAAAATATATATATCATGAAAATGTATATCAATAAAAATCTCATTAATTAATCTGTAATTTATTCTGTAAAATGCATTTAAATATTTTATATTCCATATACCAAATATTATAAACAAAGCATAGTTCTCATCTTTAAGCTACTTACACTCCACTGGGAGAGGTAGAAACAAGCACCTAGAATTTACAGTAGAATTGACTTCAATGCATTGGATGGAGATATGCATGGATTAGTATTGTAGTGCCAAGCAGATTCACTCTCCTAGACTTTAGGTGCCAGAAGACTATTTGAGCTGAGTCTAAATATTGAACAGCTGAGTAAGAGCATAGGAAGGTCCTGTGTAAATCTGTGAAACTTATGGGTCTAAAAAGTTATCCTGTTGCAAAAATTGCGTATTTATTTGTGTTACTGGTGGAGTGTGTGAGTGTGTGGGTGGGTGTGGGTATGTGAAATAGAATAAGATGAGAGTGTTTTGCCAAAGCCCTGAAGGGCATGAAATGTCATCTCAGGAAGTGTGAATTTGTTGTGAAACGTTTGTGTAGAGATTGAAAGATTGCAAGCAGGTAAATGCTGTTGTTAAGATTTCCATTTTAGGAAGGGTCATACTTGATGCCCCTTCAATAAGAAGTTTAAGTCTCCAAGTGACATTAGAAATAGGCAGGAAAAATCCAAACTCAAGGCAAGTCAATGAATATGTTTATTTGAGAGCCTTACAATGTCAGCCGATCCCATATCATTAGCTCATGATATGACAGTAGCTGTTACCTTTTTTGAAGAGCCAAAATAAGAACTCAGAATCAATTTCTGTTTCCATTTAAATGTTTCATTTAACTGAAGTTTAGCTAGTCTGTGCACAGATTCCTACTTCTAGGTGAAATCCTTGCATGACTTATCTTTTAAACCCTGAATGCTGCAACACAGCACTGCTTATCTCTTGAATAGGGTGCACATGTATAGCATATGGATCACCTTACCCACAGCTTATCTCAAGCCTGGCAATGTGCATGCATTCATATAGCTGCCCTGTGTTTGTTCTTTCTTCGTTGGCCCTTTTCATACCCTAAGAAAATGGTGTGATTCTGGATGGAACCTACGGTTAGCAGTGTATTGTATTCAGGGAGAGCAACCTCACAAAATCAAAACTTGGGAATATTAAATTGGGAGATCAACTGAGTATAAGCAATACCAGAAGGTAGTAATTATGAATACTTGGGTGTTTTTGTTTGTTTTGCCTGTATCATAATTTAGGTGAAAGATGTACTATGTTTTCATAGAGAGCCAAGGAGCATCATAGAGCATTCAGGAGTATGTAAGGTAAGTAGTCTGTGGAGCATGGTGCAGTTCCTCTCTTGCCTGTGAGAAGTCAAACAAAAACACAATAAAAAAGTCTTAGATGCATTTTTGAAAGATCTCAATCTCTGCATTCCTTAGGTAATCCACAGAGCATATGTGACCACTTGCAGTATTTCCATTCATAAATGAATAATCTGAAGCTCAGAGAAGTTAAAGAACCTGTCCTATGTCATTCTCCTGTAGTATGACAGGATCATAGTTATAACTTCCAGACTCTAGAGCCTGTGCTATTACGCTACACTGTGTGCTTAGTTGCAGTCATGTCCTACTAGTTGTGACCCCATGGGCAGTAGCCTGCTACGCTTCTCTGTCTATGGGGATTCTCCTGGCAAGAATACTCGAGTGGGATGCCAAGCCCTCCTCCAGGGGATCTTCCCAGTCCAGGGATGGAACCCAGGTCTCCCGCATTGCAGGCTGATTCTTTACCAGCTGAGCCACGAAGGAAGCCCTATTATGCTATAGATGTCACCAATTTAAAAATAAAATCCATTTTATAAGATGTATCTTATCACATATCTGATAGGGACTGAAAATATCCATGTTCAGTTGACCTAATGGACATTAATTGGAACTTCCTTCTCCAATATTAGGTTTAATTTTCACAAATATTGATATTTATGGAACTATTTCAGGAATTCTATGTAAACTACCTAATAATATGACTCTGGTCAGTTTTACTTCTAAATATACGTGCTTCTATGTCATTATATTATCTGGGCAATCTAGTCAAAATTTTTCATTATTGACATACTCAAAGCTGTATGAATCTAAATTCTCTGAAGATTTCTTAAAAAAAAAACTTTAAAAATAGTTCAGTTATATTAGACTAGTGCTTTTCAAATTTTCCCAACTAGTATGAAACAGGAGAATATTAATATCCATGTGTTCAGTTCAGCTCAGTCGCTCAATCATGTCCAACTCTTTGCCGACCCCTTGGACCGCAGCACACCAGGCCTCCCTGTCCATCACCAACTCCCAGAGTTTACCCAAACCCATGTCCATTGAGTCAGTGATGCCATCCAACCACCTCATCCTCTGTCATCCCCTTCTCCTCCTGCCTTCGATCTTTCCCAGCATCAGGGTCTTTTCAAATGAGTAAGCGCTTTACATCAGGTGGCCAAAGTATTGGAGTTTCAGCTTCAACATCAGTCCTTCCAATGAACACTCAGGACTGATCTCCTTTAGGATGGACTGGTTGGATCTCCTTGCAGTCCAAGAGACTCTCAAGAGTCTTCTCCAACACCACAGTTCAAAAGCATCAATTCTTCGGCACTCAGTTTTCTTTATACATCCATACATGACTACTGGAAAAACCACAGGTTTGAGTAGATGGACCTTTGTTGGTAAAATAATGTCTCTGTTTTTTTAAATATGCTGCCTAGAATGGTTACTCCTTTTCTTCCAAGGAGTAAGCATCTTTTAATTTCATGGCTGGAGTCAACATCTGCAGCGATTTTAGAGCCCCCCAAAATAAAGTCAACCACTGTTTCCACTGTTTCCCCATCTATTTGCCATGAAGTGATGGGACCAGATGCCATGATCTTAGTTTCCTTAATGTTGAGCTTTAAGCCAACTTTTTCATGGGTATTTGGGAGTAAATCCCCTAGAGGCTAACCATAAGTGTGAAATATCTTTACAGTCTCATGTTTTATCCTAAAATATTCATGTGAGTTTGCATCCAATTCTATAACATATCCTTGCTTATTTTAATAAAATCTCATTTAAGTTATTTACTATCAGTAAAAATTCTCCTTGTTTCGATTTATGAACTTGATTCTTTTGCATTAAAATAAGCATATTGCATTGGGAAAAAACTAAACAGTCACAATTTTCTGTGCAATTGTCAGTTGGGAGTACTGTGCCTTAAAAAGCAATTTCTGCAGTAAACTGACTCTGTGAAGAGCCATTTATCACTTAGGTCAGCAATGTATTGAATTAACTTACTTTAGTATAGCTTTTGTCAGATTTTTATTTCATTCAGGTGGAAGGATAACAACTTGGTTTCAAAATCAAAATTCCTGAATTGTCTACCTGATCCTGTTAGCCCCTGTATACCTGTAAGGGGAACAGGTTTTTAGAATGCTTTACCTGGAGCATGACTGTATAACTGGAGAGGTAGCCATTTCTTCTTGAGAAGCTCATACCTACACCATTTACTCAGAAGAAGAATCTTGGCCCATGCTACAAACCAGTGTGTTTAAGGAAATGGAGAAGAGATGAAAGCAAAGTTTATTTAAAACTAAGAGTTTTTATTGTTTATTCTCACCTGAATGGGAGATAGGCATCTAGGATGGCTTTACAAGATTCCAAATATAAATCTAAGTAGCAAAGGAAAAGGAACTAGTATTAGTAAGAATAGCAAGGATAGAGGGGTATGGATTTCTAAATGTTGAGAGTTACAAGATGACATAAGGGAAAACAGCATGACATCAGCTAAAACACAATACATGAGTGATCTCAGTGGAATATTTGAGACTGGCCCTTATAAAGACAAGAGATAATTCACTTAGACATTGCTCTGATTTAAGTGTGTCTGTGTGTGTTTAATTTTAGACCAGACTTATTGTTAGTTGGACTGTCATTTTGCCAAACAGTTGAAACTGTACTTAATTAAATGATGAAAAGACAGTAAGTGTAAGTGGACCCTTATCTTTCATTTCTCCTGTTGTTAATATTTTGCTTTCCTGCTCCTTTCATAGCTCCATTCTCCATCCTTCCCATTATATGATGTTGCAGTGGGGGCAGGGTTCATCTTTTATTCTTTGACCATTTTTCTTGTTCAGAGGATTTGACCAATAGTGGTCCTCTTACCCAAGGAGAGGCCATTCATAAATTACATCCCAAGGTGTACTACAAAGTAGTGATTTAATTCAAATGCATTCCTCTCTTAAAAATGTGTTATTATATCTAGGAATCTAGTTTAATTTCATGGACTAAACACATCAACTTTATGCATTTTATTCCTTGGTTCTCTTGAAAGGATAGTAAAGGAAAAAAATGTGTAAACATATAGCAATAAGATCTTTGCATATGTGTGCGTATGTTGTTTTACTCTGTGAATGACATAAAGGAGACTGGGAGAGCTGCTGAATAGTGAATTCAAATGGAGAGGGCAGGGCAGAAGGCCAGAGAGATTCTGGATATAGAATCTAGGTTTATTAGTTGTACATTTTTAAATTCTCTTAGCAAGAATTAATATCTTTGTGATGTTAAACTTCCTTATTCAAGCACATGGCTTATCTTTCTGTTTGTTCAAATATCAAAGATGATATATGGCTTGAGATAACTTAATGTGTCTCTTCTGTTATTGCAACCAAAAAAGCTGACAAAGACAAAACTGTATCTACTATAAGATCTGATAAAATCATAGATTTTAGGGTATAAAAAGAAAATTTAACTTGCTTATTCTAACACTTTATGGGTGTATTCAATTCAGTTCAGTTCAGTTCAGTCCTTCAGTCGTGTCCGACTCTTTGCGACCCCATGAATCGCAGCACGCCAGGCCTCCCTGTTCATCACCATCTCCCGGAGTTCACTCAGACTCACATCCATCGAGTCCGTGATGCCATCCAGCCATCTCATCCTCGGTCGTCCCCTTCTCCTCCTGCCCCCAATCCCTCCCAGCATCAGAGTCTTTTCCAATGAGTCAACTCTTCACATGAGGTGGCCAAAGTACTGGAGTTTCAGTTTTAGCATCATTCCTTCCAAAGAAATTCCAGGGCTGATCTCCTTCAGAATGGACTGGTTGGATCTCCTTGCAGTCCAAGGGACTCTCAAGAGTCTTCTCCAACACCACAGTTCAAAAGTATCAATTCTTCAGCGCTCAGCCTTCTTCACAGTCCAACTCTCACATCCATACATGACCACAGGAAAAACCATAGCCTTGACTAGATGGACCTTAGTCGGCAAAGTAATGTCTCTGCTTTTGGATATACTATCTAGGTTGGTCATAACTTTTCTTCCAAGGAGTAAGCATCTTTTAATTTCATGGCTGCAGTCACCATCTGCAGTGATTTTGGAGCCCCCCAAAATAAAGTCTGACACTGTTTCCACTGTTTCCCCATCTATTTCCCATGAAGTGATGGGACCGTATGCCATGATCATCATTTTCTGAATGTTGAGCTTTAAGCCAACTTTTCCACTCTCCTCTTTCACTTTCATCAGGAGGCTTTTTAGCTCCTCTTCACTTTCTGCCAAAGGAGGACATCAAGGTTGTATATTGTCACCCTGCTTGTTTAACTTATATGCAGAGTACATCATGAGAAATGCTGGACTGGAAGAAACACAAGGTGGAATCAAGATTGCCAGGAGAAATAGCAAAAACCTCAGATATGGGTGTATTACAACTACAGAATGGAATCTTACAGCAGCCTTTTCCATGCAGTAAATTTTATGTCAGAACTGAGACCAAGTTTCTCTCTCCTTTAGCATTTACCTTCATATGTAATTAAATTTATATGGAAGTCTAAGAGAACATGGGTATCAGATACTTATTTAGTTTTGTATATTTAAAATTTTAATACCAAGCCAATAGCTTATTTGCCAAATTTGTTTTAAACTCATGAAATACATATTAATGCTTGAACACCAAACATAAAAGTAATGTTATGTGTATTCCACTCTATTACACATAAAGTAACTTAATATATTAATATTTTATGCTATATTGTCCATCTATATATTTCCATAGAACCCTGATCATCAGTGCATATATATGCTAAATTTTTCCCCATTTGGGGCCCTTTATAGCAAAACTTCCTGAAAGGAAAAGTTGGCTTCACGCAGATTCAGGCTCTCATTGACACTAAAGCACATCTTTCTGGCTTATGTTGCCCTCAACATCATTAAAATTCCTATTGCAAAAACATCATCTGTGACTCCCCCATGTTGTTCACTGAGATGGTGCATAAATAAGTTTAGGAATCCTGATCATCTTTCACAATTCTCTGAATGATTTTCCTTCTCACCCATTGTTCTCAAGCCACACTGGTCCTCTAAAAGTCCCTGGAATGTAACAAGCCACTGCCTGCCAAATGGCCTTCTTGATTACAGTTTCCTCTACCTAAAATACTTGCCCCTTTTTCTTGTATAACTCACTTTTTCTAATCTTCCTGGACTTCATTTACATAGCTTATAAGTCTTCACAGATCAATTGCCATGTGGAAGGAGCCTCTACCTTCTCATGCATTATCTTGTCATCTTAACTACTTTACCTAAAATACTTATGATTTTTTACTCTCTTATTTATTGTCTTATTCACCTTTGGATTCCTATCACTAAGCAAAGTAACTATGGGCACTAGTTTCTTGGTTAATATCTTTGCAAAGAGTGAATGAATGCACAGCTGCTCAACTGAGAGCATATGTGTCCATTTTCTATGAGAAATAAGTGATAGTTTGGGAAATATGCCTAAATTTAATAGATCTCAGTCAAATATACATCTCTTGATAACCTGTGGAGATCTAAACTGGTTGGAAAAATGCTATGTCACTTGCCATCTGCAAGTCTTTATGTCAACTGTTTTTCTAATCTTTAGAATAGAAATAATGATATAGAATATATTTGTGTTTATTACATGAAGTACTTTCCACTTTAGTCAGAAATGAAAGAGACTGTTTAAAAAGAAAATGTAAGACATTTCAATCCTACTATTATTCTGAAACTATTTAAGATCATTATCTTAGCTGCAATTCATGTATTCTGTTTAATCACAAGAGTTAGCATTTGACTATGCCAACCACCAAGTTAGAAAGGAGGAAAGAGAAATGAAAATTCTACAATTTCTATAATTTATTCTAAAAAACAGGCTAAAAAATATCCAAAAGACTTCTGTCAAACTTTATCTGAAAAATACTGTGGTTTATTTTAAGTGAACTTCCCTTCACTTTTCCTCCCTATAGCCCATGGTAGATTTATGTCTTTTCAAAAGCAGTTTAGTTCAGAGGTAAGACGGAGAGGCTGTGCATCTGTAAAGATGATGACCCAGGTACAAATGAAAGGTGGAGCACCACAGTGTGCGAATAAGCTGATGGCAGAGATCAAGGCCTCAGACATGGTGAAGAAAGGGGGAAAAATTACAGAGGGCGCAGGGTCTAATGCCTCAAGTTTTCAAAGATGTTGCTTTCATCATGGTCTACAAGAGAAAAAGAAGAAAAGATTGATGTTCAAAGCATCTCAAAATTTTTGTTGCTTATATAACCCTGCCTTCCATCTTTTGATTTGACTGCTAACAGCCATTCATTTTCAAAATCGATGGAGGGTGCTAAGATCACAAGCTCAGTATAGCTGCTGTAAGTTTCTTAGCACTTAAGAAACTGAAAAGATTTCAGAGAAAACCATTGACTTCTGCTTTACTTTCCATTACCTGATGCTTTCTATTTGCCAAGCTCCTTCTGTGGATGAGAAAAATCCTGGGATAAGAATGAAGGTATATAGTAGCAATGAAGAAAGATCGTGGGTTAAAAAGATTGCTACCAGACAGGTGTCTCTTGCATGTGCAGAGTTAATAATATGCCTCAGCCTTAGAAAGTAAAGACCATGAAGGAGAATTGCTTTCTCTCCCTTGATTTACATTATCAAAATGATAATATTCAACTAATATTGGACAGAGAAAAAAAAATTAGTGCCAATTCTGGGACCTACTGCATCTCTTAGATAGCCAGTCTTTGCCATTTGAATTTTTCTACCTGTTCCTATTATTTCCATCCTCCTTGCTCATAAGTTCTGTACTAAATCAAGAATATTGATAGTCAAAATGCTACAATTAGGCTACTGCAAGGTAAATCTCTATACAACCCCTTCCTTGGGCTAGGAGGTAGAAAAAAAGAAAAATTGAGCATTTAGGGATAATGTTGCTTTCAAATAGAACTGGTTAAAAAGGCTTTCTTTTGTCCTTTTTTGCAAGGTTTTATGAAAAATTATGAGGACTGTGTTATCTTTTTCTCAGAGTTAGGATCTAACCCTAACCTTTATGGATTAGGCAGGAATCATATGAAATAATTAAAGAAAATAATGAAGGGAATAATGAGAATGCTTGGAGTATTTATATTGTGGTTTGGTGGATCAGTTCAGCAAATAAAAGACCAGATAATTCTGCCCATACAACAAGGGTGAACTGGGGTGTCTTATATCTGAGATTGCTCAGAAAACAGGACCATCATGGGCAGTTGTGTGGTGCTTAAGAGGTTTAGGATTTTAATTTGAGTAGGTTTGACATTCACTTCAGATCACATCCAACTCTCAGTTCATCTTGCTGCAAACTATATATGTTCTTATAGTGGTTCTGTTACCCTTTTATCTGTGTGTTTTATCTCCAAATTGAGAGAAAGTTGAACGATCGTTTTGCTTTTCTATGCATTCTATCAAATGTCAAGTGGATAGGGAAAAAAGGGACAATTTTGTTTTTATTTTTTAATTGAAGGATAACCACTTTACAGACAAAGGGGCCAATTCTATTAATAACTGCTTAATCATATATGTATTAATATATTTTTTTCTCTTTATAATGGGAAAGATTTGCTAGGTTTTTGTTTGCTTGCTTGTTTCTGTTTTTATAATTTAAGCTGTGCTTAGAATATGGTGAGTGTTCTGGAATCTATTTTGTGAATGTAATATTACCACTTTTGTGTATGTCTAGGAGTTGTATGTCTCAGAATCCTCTTCCTTTATTGTTTCTAGGTTGCGGTTAGCCAAGATTATAACTCGTGCATGATTTGAAAAGTGAAACCATTACTGTAAGCAAGTTATAATCATCAGACATGGTGTCAGCAGGCTCTAGCTCTTAGTGTGTCTTCCCAACTATTGTCCTGGATAAAGAACAGAGTTTTTTCTTTTTTTTAACTTATTTATTTTAATTGGAGGCTAATTACTTTACAGTATTGCATTGGTTTTGCCATACATCAACGTGAATCTGCCACAGGTGTACAAGTGTTCCCAACCCTGAACCCCCCTCCATTCTCCCTCCCCATACCATCCCTCTGGGTCATCCCAGTGCACCAGCCCCAAGCATCCTGTATCCTGCATTGAACCTGGACTGGAGACTCGTTTCTTATACGATATTATACATGTTACAATGCCATTCTCTCAAATCATCCCACCCTCGCCCTCTTCCACAGAGTCCAAAAGACTGTTCTATACATCTGTGTCTCTTTTGCTATCTCACATACAGGGTTATCGTTACCATCTTTCTAAATTTCATATGTATGCATTAGTACACTGTATTGGTGTGTTTCTTTCTGGCTTACTTCACTCTGTATAATAGGCTCCAGTTTCATCCACCTCATTAGAACTGATGCAAATGTATTCTTTTTAATGGCTGAGTAATACTCCATTGTGTATATGTACCACAGCTTTCTTATCCATTCATCTGCTGATGGACATCTAGGTTGCTTCCATGTCCTGGTTATTATAAACAGTGTTGAAATGAACACTGGGGTACGTGTGTCTCTTTCAGTTCTGGTTTCCTCGGTGTGTATGCCCAGCAGAACAGAGGTCTTAAGCTAACTACCAAGGGTGATTGTGCTCTGTATAGAGAAAACCACTTCCAAAGATCTTTGCATGTCTTTTCTCCCCCATCTCCTTAGCGCTTCCACTCTGATGGCCGGGTGCACATTGTTTCTGGGATTTTCCCTATAGACTCTGGCCTGTCCACACAGAGAGCTGCTGCAAGTATCATGCTTAGCAACTTTCTAGCTCTTTGCCATCCCCTTTTCCAGAATTTTAACGTCCTCAGCTATTCTTATATGTGCTGTTGCTAAGTCACTTCAGTCGTGTCCGACTCTGTGCAACCCCATAGACGGCAGCCCACCAGGCTCCCCCATCCCTGGGATTCTCCAGGCAAGAACACTGGAGTGGGTTGCCATTTCCTTCTCCAATGCATGAAAGTGAAAAGTGAAAGTGAAGTCACTCAGTAGTGTCCGGCTCTTAGCAACCCCATGGACTGCAGCCTACTAGGCTCCTCCATCCATGAGATTTTCCAGGCAAGAATACTGGAGTGGGTTGCCATTGCCTTCTTCTTATATGTGAGTACATTGTAATTCATATTTTAGACTACCGATTTGCACAGTATTTTTTGTGGCTGTGGTTTCCTGATTGAATCATAACTGACAAAGATTTTATGTATCTGTTCCTTGCGGGCAGAATGTTGAGGCTATGCTTTTGGAATTGGTTCTTTGATCTGATGAATATAAAGACATTAACCACCCCTTTGTCAGTGATAAGTGAAACACTGGAAGTCCATGACATTTAATGACAAAATAGTTACTAAAATCATCCCTTTTAATTATCTAGAATTAAAGTGTTTATAAAAGTCAAGGCTTTGGATGACTACATAGCTTCTACCATTTAAAATTATAGTGGGGATGAAGAGACAAGGACTTTGGATTTGTTTCCTATAAGTGCACTGGAAAATTTGAAAATTTGAAGGAAAATAAATGAACTCATTGCCTTGCATTTCCAAGTAAAACCATAGTACTAGCAAATTTCTGTTCTGTATCCTTATCCCCTGATATCACAGATTTAATATTTATGAAACTAAACATAAATTTGTTACTGTGGTGGTTAAATTACACTGTGAATTAAAAATACAGCCTCACAGGGTCTTATGGGGACATAAGATTACAATAAAATTTGATGCTCTAAATTCTGAAAAATCTGCTCTGTTAACACACTCTAGCAGGAAGAAGGTAGCTCACTCTTGCCTAAGTAACCTGTAATGACCACTTATAGATAAATAAATAAATATTTGGTAGGTATAGAAGGCTGAAAAATGTCTTCCAATGATACCAGGTACTAATCCCTGGTACCTGTAATGTTACCTTTATTTGGAAGAAAGATCTTTGCAGATATGATTAAGAATATTGAGATGAGGAGATAATCCAAGATTATATGGGTGGACCCTAAATGTTATCACATGAGATGTCCTTAAAGAGAGAGGTATAGTGAGATACCCTACCACACAGAGAGAAGACAGGAAGGTGATATAAAATAGAGGCAGAGACTGGATTGGTATAGCCACAGCCAAGGAGGCTGTCATTCACTAGAAACTGGGAGAAGCAAGAAATGGGTTATTTTTGAACCTCCAGAAGGATAAAGACACCTTGAGTTTGGTGATGGAAATAGATTTTGGACTTCTGTCCTCAGAACTGTGAGAAGTAAATTTCTGTTGTTTTCATCTCCCAAGTTTGTGTTTTGTGTTGGTTTGTTGTTTTTTTTTTTTCCCCTCAAATAGCCGTCTTAGGAAACTAATACATTAGAAAATTCTACATGCCTCAAGACATACTCCAGCTCCTCTGTGACTTCTGGACCCACAGGCAGACTCAGGTTTTGCTTGGCTTCAGGAGATTGGGTACATAATGCCATTAGTAAGAATTATGTACCAAAATAATTGCAAGACCTCTTCAATTTAGGGGACATAAGTATGAGAACGTATCCTAAAGGTAAAAGGAGGGGTAGGAGGATATGATCTTGGACTGGATTGAATTTATTAACACCGGCACACTTAACTAGAAATTCTAAAGGTAATTAGTTAACTTGAGAAACTTAGAATGGGTCCAACAATTTCCTGGATTGGTTGATTGGACTCTGGACACAAAGGTAAACTGAGGTATTGGAATTTCCTTGATATGGAAAAGAAAAACAAACCAAATGTTAGAGAGATTGGTTGTTGGAATGTGTTTACTATATATCACCGGCTCTGCTCTTTACTCCTCTCCTATTTCTTCCAGGAAGGTACAGAGTCTTTGACAAATACTTTATTAAGAGTAACATAAGCATCCTTGAAGAACTTTGTGGTGACTTGAAGATCAGTAAAGACACTACAGTGGCGTGAGAAGTTGCCACTAAAATGTGCAATGTTATTCTTTGAGATAATAGGGTCCCAGAGTGGCGGAGACCAAGAGGCATAAGTTAACCTGCTATGAAGTGATAGGCATGATTACTGCATGGATGGCAGAATTGATACAGTTAGTTAGAATGGTTTGACCTTCAGGAATCTTTGACTCTGACTAATTGATTCATGTGTCTCTACTACTGAAATAGATGGGCAACCTATCATATAGCCTTTTATTTGATTTACTTATAGATGAATTTTAAGTCTCATTAAAAAAAAATAATTTGAAACAGCACAAAATAGAGTTAAGGATCTTTAACCAAAACCCAAACTTGAAACTTTCAAGAGACTGAGAGTAACTTGAAAAGCTTTTTTGTTTTCTTGTATCACCCTCTCACCTAATAAACTATTAATTGATAGTGATTAACCTTAAATCTCACTATGTAAGTACAGGATACTGAAGGAGAGGTATGAGCCAACTAGGGAAGGACTGATACTCACGTGGATCATCAAATGGAAAGAATGGGAAAATCCATGTGAGAAGTGTGAGTTCTGCAGGGAATGGAGAAACAGACATGGGGGGCGGGCATACAGGATATTTTTTACCTTCCCTTAAGAAGACAGCTACTGTATTTTTGGTTTTATGACTATAGTTGCACTATTTTAATGGAGTCATGATTTTGCTATTGTTTTACTTAGAATTAAATGTGATTAAAATATGTATGTGTGAATATCAACTTGACAGATTGGACTGTGCTGGCTAGCGTTTTGTCAGCTTGTAATTACTCAGTTCAGTTCAGTCGCTCAGTCGTGTCCGACTCTGTGCGACCCCATGAATCGCAGCACTCCAGGCCTCCCTGTCCATCACCAACTCCCGGAGTTCACTCAGACTTGCGTCCACCGAGTCAGTGATGCCATCGAGCCATCTCATCCTCTGTCATCCCCTTCTTCTCCTGCCCCCAAGCCCTCCCTGCATCAGAGTCTTTTCCAATGAGTCAACTCTTCGCATGAGGTGGCCAAAGCACTGGAGCTTCAGCTTTAGCATCATTCCGTCCAAAGAAATCCCAGGGCTGATCTCCTTCACAATGGACTGGTTGGATCTCCTTTGTAATTACTACACATGTCTAAATCTGGAAAAAAATATTTTCCACAGTTCCTTTTCCTTATTAGTTTCAGGTTAGCATTGACTGAGGGAGGAATTTGTGGGAGATTGAAAGATGGAAGCAGAGTGGAAACCATTTTTGCTCTCAGTAGATTGATGTATGGATATCTGGCAGTCTCCAGCTCCCAGATCATCCTCGCCATTACTAGTCTTGTCAAACAGCCGTGGCCTCGAGCATGGCAGTACACTTTCAGTATAGATGACAGTTTTGAAAGGCCTCACCATGAGCTCTTTTTGTGGGTCCACGTCAGCACCCAGAAGAGTATGGCTGGAGGAATTTTCCTGCAAGCTCCGAGTTGCCCAGTCAAGTCAACATGCAGGCTGTGATGGTGAGTAGCTTTATTTTTCCAACTTTGATCTTCCACACCTCAATTTCCCCAGCCATAATTTTTCTTTTCCCTATTGTAGTTTTAATTCTGTTGTTTCCTGGCTAAACATTGACTGACATTCAGTTCAGTTCAGTCGCTCAGTCGTGTCCGACTCTTTGCCACCCCATGAATGGCAGCACACCAAGCCTCCCTGTCCATCACAATCTCCCGGAGTTCACTCAGACTCACGTCCATCAAGTCCGTGATGCCATCCAGCCATCTCATCCTCGGTCGTCCCCTTCTCCTCCTGCCCCCAATCTTCCCAGGATCAGAGTCTTTTCCAATGAGTCAACTCTTCTCATGAGGTGGTCAAAGTACTGGAGTTTCAGCTTCAGAATCATTCCTTCCAAAGAAATCCCAGGGCTGATCTCCTTCAGAATGGACTGGTTGGATCTCCTTGCAGTCCAAGGACTCTGAAGAGTCTTCTCCACACCACAGTTCAAAAGCATCAATTCTTCAGCACTCAGCCTTCTTCACAGTCCAACTCTCTCATCCATACATGACCACAGGAAAAACCATAGCCTTGATTAGATGGACCTTAGTTGGCAAAGTAATGTCTCTGCTTTTGAATATACTATCTAGGTTGGTCATAACTTTTCTTCCAAGGAGTAAGCATCTTTTAATTTCATGGCTGCAATCACCATCTGCAGTGATTTTGGACCCCCCCAAAATAAAGTCTGACACTGTTTACACTGTTTCCCCATCTATTTCCCATGAAGTGGTGGGACTGGATGCCATGATGTTCGTTCTCTGAATGTTGAGCTTTAAGCCAGCGTTTTTACTCTCCTCTTTCACTTTCATCAAGAGGCTTTTTAGCTCCTCTTCACTTATTTTAATAATGTTTAATAATACTGGATTTCTTATTTATGTGGTTATGTAAAGAAGTAGTCTCTGTAGGGACTGTTATCACCTATTCATGAAATGCACTGGATACTAAAACTCAGCTCTAAAAGTGGTCACCGACTAAAAAAGTATTTGTTAGTAAATAGAAAAATATATTATTAACACATATTGTATCTATATTTGTATAGATTAATTATGATTTTCTCAGTGACATCTTGCAAACACTAACTACATCATTAATATCTGATTGATATTTGTAACTCTACTGATTAGCCCTTTACTGCTCTTACAGTAAAAGAGCATATCTATGGTTTCAGATATTTTTCCTTACTGTGTAAAGGGTTTGAAGATAAAATCCCTACTTCCAAAATTGTGGGTTATGACACAATTCAATGATAGATTGCATTTGCTTATGGCTTCTGTTCTTGTGATTGTTTGAAATCCATCCTACCACCATCTGACTATTCATTGGAAGAATCACTAAAATATTAACTGCATTTGCAATAGGCAAAAAAGCAAACAAACAAGCAAGCAAATCAGTAATTTAAGAAGATTACAATTAACCATGCAGAGTAGGCTTTTCCAAGTGGCCCAAAGTTATTTCTTTGTTTTCCTTTTACCAGCAGTCTTAGATCTCTTGATCTCAGACAAGATAACATTCTGCTTATCTTTGATATTTTCATAACACTGGCCATATCATATTTAATGTTTTGCTTTTCGAAAACTTTCTTGGAGAGTAATATCTCCTACAAAGGTCATGACATTAGAAAATGCATGAAGTAAAGTGAGTGGCACAAAACAGTGGGTAGTAAGGCATCATACAAGTCAATGAACAACAAGGTCAATTGCTTCATATCTACTTGTGGTTCAGCACAGCTGGAGTGAAAAAAATCATAATGCTTGACTGGCACTGTGTAGCAATGTAATGTGGAATAATAAGGGAGCTGAAATCATCAGTTTACAAAAACTGTTAGTCTGACTAGGCAAACACAGAAAGAAAAGGCAAGTTGTCAAAAAGAAAGATGAGGAAAAATTCATGTGAGAAACAAGGATGGAATACAAAAGTGTGTGCCCTACGGTCCTTTAAACAACAGACCTGGAATACTGAAGTTACTATCAAGTTCTAATTTAAACTGGTATTGACCTTTCTTTGAAAGCAAGCTCTACTTTCTGTCATCATCAGTCCTGTGAGCGAAAATAGGAATTTTATATATTGGTAATCCAATCACAGATTTTATTTGAGGAACAGCCATAAATACTTTAACTAGTAAATGCTATGATTATACTCACATTTCTCATAACATAAATCCTGGGACTAAAACCAGCAAGGGTTTTTCTTGCATTTTTTTTGTTTATTTTTCTCTGTAAAGCAGGTTATTACAACCCATGCAACTAAAAATACATAAATTTACGGAAACTTTAGGGAAAGAATTGTGAGAGATGGTGTTACGTCTTGAAAAAAAAAATAGCTTCACCATTGAGAGAGAGAGAGATCAAGCTGCCAATTATGATGTTGCCTTGCTCTTTTCTGAGCTTCCATAGTCTTTAAGGCTATTTATACACTTTGACTTCCTAACCATTCACTGGGCTCTGATACCCAAAGAAGCAAAGTGTCCATTGACATCAGTGAGAGGTTTACTTGCACTAACAACTGAAATGAAGTGCCTAGGGAAAGCTTTTTTCTAAACCAAAGTATTCATAGGGTGCATGCATTTTTCAAGGAGTCAAAGCTCCTGTATACTTAGAATCAGTGCTCTTTGTACTTGTCTGGGGTTGCACAATCAATTATAGGCACATTAACATGGAGAAGTGCTCAGCTAATGGTGCATTATTTCAGAGGTGTAGCCCTCTGCTTTTGCCTGGCTTTGCACATTTGCTTTTTGAAGTGAGAAATCAATTAAGATAACTAGCAAAACACACCACAGATATTCTGAAAAAGTATTTTCCTTCTCTTTTATGTGTTTGAGAGAGCTTTCCAGTCATTAACTAAGTCATATTCAGTAAGCCTCTCCTATTAATTGTCTCCTTTTCACCTTTATGGGTGAGGTAGTTGACTTTCATTTAGTAAAATACATTTGTTGTTTCCAGAGATGATCAGAGAATACCACACGAGTGGATATCTGTGCAGTTTAATGTCTCCTCTGGAAAGAGAGTCTCAAGTGTAAATGTTCAGTAAAACAGGAATGTTGCCAAAATATATTCTTCTAATTTATACCCCCAGATTGAGCCTGGTTTTCTTATCCATATTTGTAGAAATTAAAACATTAGGATGTGTTTTCCTATTTTTAGGGAAAAAAGCAGCAAACAAATTATGGTAACTTGTTTGTTTTGGAAAAGAAAGGATGACAATTGGACAGAAAAGAAGTGAAATGTTGACTATTTCTATTTTCACAGAAGATTTTTATTGATTAGATCTTGAATCTTGTTTTTATAACTATCAAGTTAGTGTCCTGTTTAAATAAGTAATAGAATAAAATCAACCTTCTGCTTCGAATAAATGGCAAGATTTTACATCAGCTCTTCACAATGTGATCAATGTATTAAACCAATATATTAAAAACAGCACATCTGCTAGTGATGTGCACAAAAATAAAACATGAATATGAGGCTGATTTTACATTTCTATTTATAGTTTTTTCTTACTCTCATTTTATTTATTCCTTAGCCTAACATATTTTTTTTTCCCAGCTCTGCAGTTTTAGTTTACTTTTCATGACATTTCAAATAGTATCACGTGGTACAATGAGTCCTGTTTCAAGATAATCACTCTAAATATAGGTAGGTTATGGTCTCTCTCCATCTTCATATTTATGCCCATTATAAATGAATGGTTTTACTGTAGGAAGATATTTTTCAATGGTTTTTCAGCAAATAAGATGCTTCAACCACTACCTATAAATGATCCTTTCTTGTTGCAATGCAATCGATTAATTCTGTTTGCTTTGAAGGGATTTAAGGTATCAGGGTTGTGAAGAGAGGGAAGGGAAGGAATAAGAACGTGATTTATAAAACTTGGACTTCGGATTTCTATCAGTTAGAGGAGGCAACACAGAACAAAGTCCCCAGAGCTAGGGACCGTCTAGTTTACTAGAAACTGAAACAAATGAAAAACTTCCTTTAAACATTGGCTTTTCATTTTGTAATGATGCTGTGTGCATGCTCTCTAGGAGGAATTTTAGATGCAGTATGTTAAAAAAGGTTTTCTTTCCCCTGGGAAATAACAACCCCAGTAGAAAAAGTTACATCTTGCTTTAGCTGCCGAGATGGAGAATGTCAGACAAACTTTGTTGTTCTCATTCTGTCTTGCAACACAAGCTAGATTTCTGACAAGCTGTCAAGCTGCCCCAAGGTGTGCATACCCTTCTTCTTGTTGATGATACCTTCCCCAGGGTGAACTGAAATGGGAACTATACCTAAAAATAGGATGGAGAGAATCAGGGAATAAGATAATTAAGATTTTTCTGATCATCTATTCCTTGCTGAGGAAGAGATCAGTTATTTCACAGGACTCATGTGAAATGCTTTGCAATGTGAATCAAATCATGTGAGAAAGAAGGTTCTTATCTGGAACTCTGTTGTACTCTTTTGTTAATTTGGTCCCTGAATTTTGGAACAGACATATGAAAGTGCTTACTAAATGATTCAGTGGAATGTCACCTTCACCTTTTTTTTTTTTTTAAACAGTGATATATCTCTGAATAAATATTTTTGGCCTATTGAACCAGTTTCTGATATTTTGCATTTTACAGTTTTTCTTTTGTCCTTTAAAAACAGCAATAGAATGCTCTTTTTGAATATCTTCTTTTTCTAACTCCTTTTAATGAGTTAATATTTCATTTTATTCCAGTTTTTTAAGATTTTTGTTATCATGACTATGACTTGACTCTAAATGGCAAAAGAATATACAAAAGTATAGCTATCCTATAGTAACCATTACTGCAGAGAATGAATATCTAAGCAGAAAGAAAAGGTTACTCAGTATGCTGTTTGGAAATGACATTCCAGATATTACAGGGCTGATCTAGGCAAGGGTTTTGAGGCCCCTGAATGAATCCTGTATACTTTGCAGAATTGTAGAATGAAAAGCATGGGGTAGCCTTTGTTGATCTCTGACACTGATCTCATTCTAGCCTCATCTTTTTGTGAGCCCTGCAGTCTCTAATTAACCTGCAAAGGGAAGTATCTCTTTTCTTGTTTTTGAAGACTCAAATAATGGTACTAGGAGAAAAAAAAAAGATTTTTAAAGTTCTCTTTAATTCAATGAGTCAGTAAAAAGCCAAAATGTTTTCTTTTTCAAGTCTTAGAGTTGTGATCTTTATTTACTCCCGAGCAGCTTTTGGTTATGTTAGCTACTGTTACAGAGCTGGATGTTTGCGATGAGTCTGCCACCTCTGCTGCTGCTGGTGCAGCTCATTGATTCCATTGTACACCTTAGGAACTTTGAACTCAGGAAGTTTGCCAATTGACTGTTGCTCAGTACATTTTCTGTGTGTGTGTTTGTGTAAACACACACGTACATGCTGATATCTGCATGTAAGTTGAAAATACTGAAATTAAATCTTAATTTTTTAGAGACATGTCAAGTAGATGAAAAATGAAGATAATAGTCTTTGAATACTTTGTAAAAATACTGTCTTAGATGTACTTTGTTTAAAAAAGAATACTTTTATTAAGTGGCAGCACTGTGTGGGCTGAGAATGTGATCTTTTACATATACATTATCATTCATTGTCCTTATGGACAAACTTATCAAATAATAGTCAATGTCCTCACCATCCCCAGCCCCTTGTAGCTTGGCAAACCTGTCTCATGTTTCTTATGCATATAAGAATGCATAAGATCTGCACTTGAATAAGGTATTTCATAGAAATACGTGGAGAAACTTTTCACTTTAGGAAGGCCCTGTGATTTCAGACTCAAGGTCAATAGAAGTACTATTGCTCACTTACACTCCCAGGGGCTTTATATTTTATGTTATGGTCTTCACACCAAGACTATCTAGTGGTGTAACACCTTCCTCATTTTCTAGGTGAGGATACAGAGACTCAGGGGAGCAAATGACTGACATGATAGCACCAGGCACCAGGGGTATCAGATGTTCTGGCAACAAGTCAGTTTCTCTATGAAGAGTTTCCTGGTTACTTTTGCTCAGCTGAGTAGAAATTAACTTTTCTTATTTTCTGAAAACAAACAACAAGCTGAAAAAACAACACTTATAAGAAGGACTTGGGGGAGTCTGCTTAAAGAATAATTGTTATAAGTTGAAGTTAACACAGAAATAAAAATATACACTAATACCTTAATGTTTAATATCCCCAGTGTCTTTTTATACCAGAAGTCCTTACCATTATCAGTGATTAATTGGATAAGTAAAATGAGTACAAGGGTTTGCGTTTATCCCCTACTGGAAACTGAAAATCCTTTCCAAATCCAAATGGCTGTTACAGTGAACAAATACATGTTCAAATCTGTTAGAAAACTTGTACTGAGTTGTTGAAGGCAGAGGCATTTTCCCTCATAATGAAACGGGTAGTTTCATGTGTACTTTATTAATTATATTGTATTTCTACATGTAAATAGCCAAAGGGTTCATACAAATAAAAATTGTCTTCAAGCTTTGAAGTTAAATGGTTTTTCATAAAGAATATTGAATGAAAATACAGTATAAAATTTCTTCATAAACTAAACTAAAAAAATCATCTTTAGGACATAATGAGAAGTAGAACTATATTTGTTTTCATTTTAAGTGACAAATCAAGTTGCAACAGCAGGAGTCCATATTCAAACATCTTTTTCTTATAATTAAAAAACTCAGAAATTTTTGAATATTATAAAAAACAGCTCATTCTTGCTTACAGATATATGTGATTCCAAATATTATGCACATCCTAAAAAACTTAGTAAAAATAAAGTCTTTATAGTCAACGCCAAAAGTAAATGATGGCTTAGAGTCAGTGACTAAAATAATCTAAAAGCTCTCTGTACATTTGAGGAACCTCAGGATCCTATAATTTATTAAATCATTCTATACTCAAAAATGATCTTCATAAATCTTCTTAACCTAAATCCAGGGATGTTAGGTTATTGGTAAGAATTTCTGTCAATGACAGCTAATATTCTACTGTTCTCTTGATTCCATTATTTTTATAAATTTCTTCTTTCCTTTTGAAAACATTGAATTCTTGTAACCAAGAACCAATTTTTTTTATTCCTAGATTAATAGATGAAAATTAGGAGTCATGTGATGGATATGACTATAATCAAATTTCTTTAATGAATATACTGAATTTATTTCTTAATAATTTGATGTAAACAGTTTTTATCTTAATACTAAGTAAAATATTAGTAGTTAGAAACTTGGGCTTGTGTTAGTAACTAGATTTGAATCCTTACTTGACCTCTAACTGGGCTTCCCTAATGGCTCAGATGGTAAAGAATCTGCCTACAATGCAGGAGACCCAGATTCAATCCCTGTGTCAGGAAGATCCTCTAGAGAAGGAACTGTCAACCCACTCCAGTATTCTTGCCTGGAGAATTCCATGGACAGAGGAGCCTGGCAGGCTACAGTCCATGGGGTTGCAGAGTCGGACACAACCGAGTGGCTAACAGATTTCATCAGATTCTCAAACTATTGTGATTTTCAGAATTGCCTGAAGTGTAAGGACTGCTGGCATTTCTAGTGAAATTCCATAGATGGTAACATATCATCAAAAAATAATCAGGATACCAAACATCTTCATTCTCTAATGAAAAATAGTCATCAGATTATCATTATTTTTATTTTGTACACTTCTGTATTTTCTAAACTTTCTATGAAGCACATGTGTTAACTTTCAGATGAGAAAAAGAGGTTATTGCACCTGAATGTAATGTATCACAATTTAGTTGTAGAACATTTTAATCACCCTCCTCCCATGTAACTACTAATTTAATATCTGGTTTAGATATTTTCCTTTTTTGTCATTTCATTATAAATGGAGTCATGCTTTATATGGTTTATATGTCAGACTTCTTTTACTTAGCATGTTTCTGAGATTCAACCATACAGTAGAATGAAAAGTGAAAGTGTTAATCGCTCAGTGTGTCCAACTCTTTGTGACCCCATGGACTGTAGGGTCTGTCCATGGAATTCTCCAGGCAAGAATATTGAAGTGAGTTGTCATTCCCTTCTCCAGGGGATCTTCCTAACCCAGAGCTTGAACCTGGATCTCCCACATTGCAGGCAGATTCTTTAGCGTCTGAGCCATCAGCAAAGTCCATATAATAGAATCGGTTCAGTCGCTCAGTCGTGTCCAACTCTTTGCGACCCCATGGACTGCAGCACACCAGGCCTCCTTGTTCATCACCAACTCCCAGAGTTTACCCAAACTCACGTCCATTGAGTAAGTGATGCCATCCAACCATCTCATCCTCTGTCGTCCCGTTCTCCTCCTGCCTTCAATCTTTCCCAGTATCAGGGTCTTTTCCAATGAGTCAACTCTTTGCATCAGGTGGTCAAAGTATTGGAGTTTCAGCTTCAGCATCGGTCCTTCCAGTGAACACTCAGGAGTGGTTGGATCTCCTTGCAGTCCAAGGGACTCTCAAGAGTCTTCTCCAATACCACAGTTCAAAAGCATCAATTGTTCAGTGCTCAGCTTTCTTTATAGTCCAACTCTCACATCCATACATGAGTACTGGAAAAACCATAGCCTTGACTAGACAGACCTTTGTTGACAAAGTAATGTCTCTACTTTTTTAATATGCTGTCTATGTTGGTAATAATTTTCCTTCCAAGGAGTAAGTGTTTTTAATTTAATGGCTGCAGTCACCATCTGCAGTCATTTTGGAGCCCCAAAAAATAAAGTCAGCCACTGTTTCCACTGTTTCCCCATCTATTTGCCATGAAGTGATGGGAACAGATGCCATGATCTTCGTTTTCTGAATGTTGAGTTTTAAGCCAACTTTTTTTTACTTTCACTTTCATCAAGAGGCTGTTTAGTTCTTCTTCACTTTCTGCTTAAGGGTGGTATCATCTGCATATCTAAGGTTATTGACTTTTCTCCTGGCAATCTTGATTCCAGTTTGTGCTTCTTCCAGCCCAGCGTTTCTCATGATGTACTCTGCATATAAGTTAAAAAGCAGGGTGACAGTATACAGCCTTGAGGTACTCCTCTCCTATTTGGAACCTGTCTGTTGTTCCATGTCCAATTCTAACTGTTGCTTCTTGACCTGCATACAGATTTTGCAGGAGGCAGGTCAGATGGTCT
The DNA here is from genome assembly GCF_042477335.2 of Ovis canadensis. Lineage (NCBI taxonomy): Eukaryota > Metazoa > Chordata > Mammalia > Artiodactyla > Bovidae > Ovis > Ovis canadensis. Next base: position 129,576,826 of record NC_091247.1, on the reverse strand, counting down.
GGTATTCCCATATCTCTCAGAATTTTCCCCAGTTTATTGTGATTCACGTAGTCAAAGGCTTTGACATAGTCAATAAAGCAGAAATAGATGTTTTTCTGGAACTTGCTTGCTTTTTCAATAGATTGGTATTTTATTGCATGAATGTTTTGTTTACCCATTTACCAGTTGATGGTCATTTGGATTGTTTCCACTTTTTCTCTAGTATGAATACTGTTATAAACAATCATTCACATCTAGGTCTTTGTGAACAGTTTTCATTCATTTTAAGATAGAATATTGAATAGAATTATTGGCTCATATGGTAAACTGCTTAACTTTTTAAGAAACTGTCTAACTACTTTCCAAAATAGCTTCATTACCAGCAGTATATTAGTGTATTTGTCCACATCATCACAACACTGTCTTTGTCTTTGTTATAGTCCTAGTGACTATGAAGTGGTTTCTAATTTTGGTTTTAGCTTGCATTTCCTTAGTGACTAGTGATCTTTTCATAGGCTAATCCATTTGGATATCTTCTTTGCTGAAATATCTACTCAAATTTCGCCCACTTAAAAATTGAGTTGTCTTATATTTAGTTTTAAGAATTCTTTACATTATCTGGATAATAAGTTTACTTGTTACTTACAGGATAAATCCTTTATCAAGTATAATTTGAAAATATTTTGTCCCAGTCTGTGGTTTGTCAATTCATTTCCTTAATGATTTTTTTTTTCTATTATGTAAGTTTCAGGCGTACATTGCTCAGGACCACTTTATAGCATAGCCAACTTCTTTAAAAGAATCAAGCCCAGACTTCCAAAAGTTTTCATGTTAAAAAACAAAATCACACAAACAAAACAAAAATGACATTATTTTAACTAAATACACAATCCAGTATTCACTAGTATATTTCAATCTTCATGCACCTTCTTCTGCTCCATCCCTTTCTATCTCACATTAATGGGCCTGGATGAAATTCTCAAACCTAAAAAAAGATAAATGAGGTGTCAACATTGGCAAATTGAGAGTCTGTATCTTTCCTTTTACCCCAGACAGTGATAACTTCTCTTTGGATGCAGCCTACATCCTGGAGTTTAGAGGGGCATGCTGCGCCCTGACAAAACACAGATCTCTATTTGATTTACTGCTTTAGAAAGTGGGCTCTGGAGCCATCTACCTGCAATACAAAGCCTACCACTATTTAGCTCAGTGTTTTAGTTTCTCTATCTGCAAAACAGGGGAATAGTAATACCTACCGAATAATGCAATAGTTATTAACAGAATAAATGTAAGTACAGTGCTAAAAACAGTGGACATTTTATGAACTCAATGAATATTCTCCTCATCTTTCCACTCTTCTTCCTTTTGAGCACCCTTTTGTCCTACCTCTTTGAGTAACACATTAATATCTTTACCTTTCTTTTCTTTTGTTAAATCTCTTCCTCTTTCCCATAAAAATTCACTCATTTTGTGTATCACTTCAAGTATTTACTAGGCTCCAGTGATTTTTAAAGAGAAAGCATTTATCACTCCTCATATTACCTCACATATCCTAAGTGACACTAGTGGTAAAAAGAACTTGCCTTCCACTGCAGGAGACATAACGTGAAGCAGCTTTGATTCCTGGGTCGGGAAGATCCCCTGGAGGAGGGCATGGCAACCCACTCCAATATTCTTGCCTGGAGAATCCCATGGGCAGAGGAACATGGGTGGACTACAGTCTATAGGGTCACAAAAAGTAGGACATGACTGAAGCAACTTAGCACACATGCACAGATACATATATTACCTCTTTATCAAATACTGTAGAAACTTGATGAATTAACATGCTAGCTGTCTAAGAAATGCTAAAATCAAAAGGTTGAAATTAAGTTTAGACATTTTTGGTCCAATTGTAGGCTAGTCAAAAAGATATAGAGAAGCAGTATCTTTTAAAACATGTTATCTTATATATGGCTTTTAGCCACAACTTGTCTACTACTAATGCTACCACCACCAGTTTACCATTTCATTTGTATTCTACTGCTGAAAAAATAATAAGTGCTGTAATTTATTATGTCCTTTTCTAATCCCTGGAATGTGCACTGCATATGTTATTTCATATGGAAAAAAGGAACTTTGTAGATGTGATTATGAATCTTTAAATGTGGATATTATGCTGGATTATCCAGCTGGGTCTCATGTGATCACTGGGAGCCTTATCAGAGAGAGGCAGGAGATCAGAATAACAGAATCACAGTGAGGCCAAAAAACCAAAATGTTGGAGTTCGGAGCAGGTAAAGGTTAATTGCAACACCATGAAAGGAGATGGGTGGCTCATGCCTAAAAAGCTCCAAGCTCCCTGAAGTTTCACAAAGCATTCATTAAAGTCAGGTGAGGGAGGTGGGCCACAGGTTACACGGTCAGCTCACATACAATTCTCTGACTGACTGAGAGTGAGGTAACAGGGTGGTGTCACAGAGGTTCACATTATTAGTCATTAGTCAATAGGAGGCCTGGAGCTGTGTATTCATTTTCATCAAGTAGTTTACATCTTCCACTTGGTAGGAGGGGGTTCCCAGGTAGTGCTACAGTTCATAAGGTTGCAAAGAGACGTACATGACTGAAATGACTTGACACACACATACATTTGGTGGGAGGTTTTTACATCTGTGAAATAACTCAGGAAATGTGCCTCAAATACTGTTGCATTCAAATACCTTCTGAAACAGGTATTTCAGAGAGAAGCTAACACAGTTTATGGGGAAAGGCTTGTTCAGGGGAGGCCCCATAGGGTCTTGCTTGATTTCACATGAAAATGGAAACAGAGAGGTTTGCAGATGCTACATTACTCACTTTGAAATTTGAGGAAAACATCAGGAGTCAATGCATGGAAGGCATCTAGCTTTAGGAGACAGAGATGTCAAGGAAAAGCATTCTCCTCTCAGAGTCTCCAGAAGAAACCAGCCCTCCTGACACTTTGACTTTAGTTAGGTAAAACTGATTTTGGATTCATGACCTCTAGAACTAGAAAAGGATAAATTGTTTTAAAACAGCAATTTTGTGGTAATTCAATACAGTAGTAATAGGAAATAGATAAAATGATTTTCTCTGTGCTAAGCTTTGGACTCATTATGCATAATCTCAATACTCACAACAGTCTTGTGAAATCCTGACCCAGACAAAGAGCATCTAATTTGTATTCGAGTAGACCCTGCCCTTGGTGTTTGTCAAATGCTCACTCTACACAATTGTACACAGTAGTTGTAATTATCTAATTCTAGGTCCAGCAGCAGATTTTTAGAGGCCATATTCTTCACATAAAATAAAGAACTTGTTTATTCAAACTGGAATTTTACATTAAGCCAGATAGGCCAGACTTTAACAATATGCGAACTGTGAACTTCCAGATGTTCAAGCTGGATTTACAAAAGGCAGAGGAACCAGAGATCAAATTGCCAACATCTGTTGGATTATTGAAAAAGCAAGAAAGTTCCAGAAAAACATCTACTTCTGCTTTATTGACTATGTTGAAGCCTTTGACTGTGTGGATCACAACAAACTGTGGACAATTCTTAGAGAGATGGGAATACCACCTTACCTGGCTGCTAAGAAATCTGTATGCAAGTCAAGGAGCAACAGTTAGAACTGGACATGGAACAATGGACTGGTTCCAAATCAGGAAAGGAGTACATCAAGGCTATATATTATCATCCTGCCTATTTAACTTATATGCAGAGTATATCATGTGGAATGCCAGGCTGAATGAGGCACAGGCTGCAATTAAGATTACTGGGAGAAATATCAATAACCTCAGATATGCAGATGACACTATCCTTATGGCAGAAAGTGAAGAAGAACTAAAGAGCTTCTTGATGAAGGTAAACAAGGGGAGTAAAAATGTTGGCTTAAAACTCAACATTCAAAAAACTAAGATTATGACATCAAGTCCCATCATTTTATGGCAAACAGATAGGGAAACAATAGAAATAGTGACAGACTTTAATTTTTTTGGGCTCTGAAATCACTACAGATGGTGACTGCAGCTGTGAAATTAGAAGATGTTTGCCCCTTGGAAGAAATCTATGACCAACCTAGATAGCGTATTAAAAAGCAGAGACATTTCTTTGCCAAAAACATCCATCTAGTCAAAGCCTGGTTTTTCCAGTAGTCATGTATGGATGTGAAAGTTGGGCTAGAAAGAAAGCTGAGTACCAAAGAATTGATGCATTTGAACTGTGGTGCTGGAGGAGACTCTTGAGAGTCCCTTGGACTGCAAGGAGATCCAGCCAGTCTATCCTAAAGGAGATCAGTCCTGAGTGTTCATTGGAAGGACTGATGTTGAAGCTGAAACTCCAATACTTTGGCCATCTGATGTGAAGAGCTGACTCATTGGAAAAGACCCTGATACTGGGAAAGATTGAAGGCAGGAGGAGAAGGGGACGACAGAGGATGAGATGGTTGGATGGCATCACTGACTTGATGGATATGAGTTTGAGCAAGCTCTGGGAGTTGGTGATGGACAGGGAGGCCTGGTGAGCTGCAGTCCATGGGGTCACAAAGAGTGGGACACAACTGAGTGACTGGATTGAACTGAAACCATTTTGAATTCACCTTTATTTCCTAACACTCAGTCTTAGAAATTAAAGTTCTGAACAAATTGTTTTTTTTTTTTTTTCTGTAGCACAGGTAGACAATAGAGACATCTAAGGTAGCTTCTGGATAGATAGACATCATAGAAATAGAGATGATCTGACGAAAAAAGTAAAGCTCAAAATAAAATACAAAGTTGCAAACTTGCATTTATGAACAATTCAGATATTGGATCAGTTTGAGAAAACAAATATCTCCAAAGGTTGCAGAATTCCATTATGAAATTTGTAGAATGTTATTATATCATGAAGTATACATCTTTTACATTTTCCTTTTGACACATGCAGATGAAGAAGTTCCTGGTGTGATTGCATTTATAGAAATGATAGCTGAGTGTTAAAATGTGAAAAGTGACAGCAATTCTTCAAGGAGGAAGAAACCTTCAGAATACTGATGAGAGAAAACAGTGTGAATATAGACTTGGTAGGCACAGCTTTTATTTTTCTATCTTAAGTTTGACAAAATATTCACATCTTGAAAATTGTACCTACAGTGGACCAAAAAAAGGCCAAATTGTGTATGTGTATTTGACAGAATATTACATGCAAATAATGGGCTTTCCCCACAATCTCTTAGTTTGCACTAGTTTAGAAACATTATCATGTACAACTCATGAATATTCTGAAATATATTTTAGTATATACCAAAGTACGATTTTTGCAAATGGTCACAGGTGCAGAGTTTTGCATGAGCAATCACACTGCTGAGATTGGAAACAGTACGCATATAAGAGGAAGAGGTGATATAAAAGATTCAGAAATTGAATCTTTATGCTTTATTTACAATTAACCAGTGAACTGAAATGACACTTTGAATGTGTTGTCTAAAGTGAGGAAAGAAAGTACATGAAAATTTAAAATTGTCAGGTGTTTTTTATACAAATTTTGGAGGAATGTTTACATGTATACTAGGCAGTATATATTTCATTACTTTTACACTTGGAAACAAGGAGAAGTTTATAGCAAGTAAGGAACTTGATACTTTGAATATCAGATTTACTCTGATGAAGCACAAACAGCTTTGCATCTGGCTAGTGTTTTCAGGGAAGACTTCCAAGGAAAAGATAATGAGACAAACGTGCCACTGTGGTTTAAAGACCCATTAGAAATATATCTAAGGAGGTAGGAGGTACCTAGCAGATTTGTCATTGTTCAGTCTCTTAAATCATGTCCGACTCTGTGACCCCATAGACTGCAGCTCATCAGGCTTCCTGGTCCTTCACTATTTCCCGGAGTTTGCTTATACTCATGTCCATTGAATTGGTGATGCCATCCAACCCTCTCATCCTCTGTCATCCCCTTCTCCTCCTATCTTCAATCTTTCCCAGCATCAGAGTCTTTTCCAATGAGTCAGTTCTTCTCATCAGGTGGCCAAAGTATTGAAGCTTCAGTTTCAGCCACAGTCCTTCCAGTGAATATTCAGGGTTGATTTCCTTTGGGATTGACTGGTTTGATCTCCCTGTAGTCCAGGGGACTTTCAGGAGCCTTCTCCAGCACCATAGTTCAAAAGCATTAATTCTTCTGCACTCACGCTTCTTTATAGTCCAACTCTTACATCCATACATGACTACTGGAAAAGCCATAGCTTTGACTATAAGGACCTTTGTCAGCAAGGTGATGTCTCTGTTTTTTAATATGCTGTTGAGGTTTGTCATAGCTTTTCTTCCAGGGAGCAAGCATCTTTTATTTCATGGGTGAAGTTACCATTGGCAGTGATTTTGGGGCCCAAGAAAATAAAATCTGTCACTATTCCCATTTTCCCCCCGTCTGTTTGCCAAATAGGCATTCCCATAATATTTTGGCATAGAATTTCTTGTTCAATTTATTTCCAGATGTGACTCGTTCTGAGGAAGGAATTTTTGTTATTTAATGAGTATTTAATTTGCCTGAGGAATTGGATTTTATGATTGTACTATAGTTACAGGGCAAACTTTGCAATTACAAATTTTGCTTGAAAGGATACTCTCACTCTAATAATACTAATGTCTGTAACAAGTGCTATAAACATGTTAACAAATGTTAGATGCTTTATCTGCATTATCTTTAATCCTAATAAAAACTCTAATATAGATATTATTTAACACCCAAATTAGTACTATCTTCCATGATTTTTTCTCATATAATTGATTTATGTTTTATGACATGATGTCAGGTGTCATATACCTATTTTCTTATTTGAAATAATGTACAAATACTCTTAAGAAAAAAAATCTATTTGGGAGTTGAACTTATCAAAAACAATGAACTTCAAATATCAACTAATAATCACATAGACTAAACAATGTAACTGAGAACGGTCAGATAACTCAAAGTGTGAAATATTTTTCATGTCAGTGGATACCATTGCCCTTTCCTCTGTTTGTATGTCAACCTGTGAATCCTTGGTACTTGCTTCTGTGTTCAGGCTGCAACACTAGCAGAACTTCTAGGGATTCAGTCCAGTATTTCAGTATTCTTCCAGCCTATGCTGGACCCAATGTTTGGAAAAGGAGCGTAGTTTGTATTCAGAAATAAAATGAGCTTTGTGGTCTAGGGAAGAAGAGATTCTTTCTGCCTCATCAAAGTTCAAGTCTAGAACTTTAAAAAAATAAAAGGCAGTGCTTTTTTTTTTTTTTTTTTTGAGGGTACCTAGGAATTTGCCTCAGGTTCTTATCTGAGTCAACTGCCTTTTCTTTTCTGCATCACTGCAAACTTCACCCCTTTACCATTAGCTCAGACTCCTCTACCCTTGATCTTGCCTTCCTGGAAACAGTAGCCACAAATTTTAGTAGTTGCTGCCTTGGCATGCTCTCCACTGTGCAGCTAAAAGCCTCTCTGAATGTTCAGACACAAAACAAAGAGTAGAGATTGGGGAAATTCATTCATTTTATGGAAAGTATCTCTTTCTACTGGCACTTGTTTCTTTCCCAAGCAAGTTAGCTTTCTGGCATCACTGCTAGCAACGATAAATTCAAGCATCCTCCTTGCAAAATTTGTGCCTCCACATATCCAGACTGTCTCTTGTAGTGTGTCTTATTAGAAAACCCATATTAGCTTTCTGTTTTCAGTGTTTCTGTGGTATAATATTCTCTTTATTTTATAAATAACCAGTTAAGTGAGCTTCCTATATGAAAAAAAATGGAGCAGTAAATTATTTAACTGATGGGACTGTTGAGAAGATTAGATTACTTAATATGTAGAAAGTGCTCTGCAAGAACGCAAAAAGCTTAGCTATTTTTGTATTTTTATGATCATTGTTAAAGACAAAGGGGAACCAGATACTGAATGGTAATGCTAGTGTTTAAGTGGGTTCATTTCCAGCATAACCTCCTTTTGGTAGAAACTACATTTTTTGGGAAATGTTCTACCTGATGATGTAAAACTTCCAGAAAGATGAAATAATATCTTGGACTGTGGAGTAGTCATCTTTAACTATTTTATATTATTTTAACATGTAAGTTCTAAAACATTAAAAATAAAATAAGTAAACAAGAGTGCATTGGAATAAAATCAGTACAAAAAATTTACTGTTTAATAATCCCAGGGTAGATGACTGTTGATGAAAAATTTCATTTGAACTCAGAAGGGCTTTCATTTTCTATCTTTCTTTTGTTTCTCTGGTCTGATTCATTTACTAGAATGAACCGGTCTTTGAAGTAAAACCTGAGATTGCTGAGTATCAACTATGATCTTAGGCAAATTTCCTTATTTCTTTAAGTTTTATTTCTTCAACTGTAAAGTAATGATCATTAAAATAGATCAGAATTAACTATGTATTTGGGAAATGTATTCTGAGCATTTTACATTGATTATCTCAGATAATTCTCATGATAAATCCTATAGAGCAGAGGTCTTAATCCTAGATACACATTAGGATCATGGGGAGATTATTGTTAAAAATAACAAGATTCTCAAGGTGGGAGATGGTGGCATGAGATATTTTTTCCCCCCAAGATTATTGCAATGTGCAGCTAAGGCTGAGAAACGTGAAAATAGAAGTAAGCCCTGTTAATATCCCATTTTTAGAGGCAAAGCACATTCCTGGACTTGTGGCCCACTTCCATCTTCAAAGCCAGGAGTGACTGGTCAAATTTTCTCCACCTTGCATCATTTGACACTGACTCCTCAGCCTCTCACTCCCACTTTTAAGAATTCTCAGCTAATTCATTAGCATCTCCCAGTTTTAAGGTCAACCAGTTAGCAGCCTTAATTCCCCCTTGTATTGTGACAAAATATATTCATAGATTCTTGAAGTTATGATATAGAAATTTTTGTGGAGACATTATTCTGCCTGCCACAGTCTCTTTTGATGGTTCTTCCTCTTTTCCAGGCATCTTAATATTGTTGTGCTCAAGGCTTACATGTCATTTGTCCCCTGTCTTCTTTCATTCTTTTGGTACTCTCGTCTTTTAAAACCTGAAACGTCATCAATCCAGTGCACGTGTGTGCATGCATGCTCAGTTGCTTCAGTCGTGTCCATCTCTTTGCGACCCCATGGACTGCACCCACCAGGCTCCTCCATCCATGGGATTTTCCAGGCAAGAATGCTGGAGTGGGGTGCCATCACCTTCTCCATCAGTGTTCATAGAAGCACTATTTATGGTAGCCAATATGGAAGCAACTTGTGTCCATCAACAGACTACTAGATTAAGAAGTCTGTGTGTTATTATGCAATTATCAAAATAAATACTAATATTTGCATCAATGTGGATGGACCTAGAGAATATTATTCTTCATAAAATAAGTCAGATAAAGACAAATACTATGGTCTCACTTATCTAGAAGGGACAAGTTAGGGGTTTGAGATTATCACATGCAAACTTCTAAATGTAAAGTAGATAAATAATGATTTACAAGCTCCCTGGTGATTCAGATAGTAAAGAATCTGTCTGCAATGAGGGAGACACAGGTTCAGTCCCTGGGCTGGGAAGATTTCCTGGAGAAGAGAATGGCAACCCATCCCAGTATTCTTGCCTGGGGAATTTCATGGACAGAGGAACCTGGCAGGCTACTGTCCACAGGGTCTCAAAGAGTCTGACATGACTGAGCAACTAAAACTTTCATTATCATACAGATATATGTTAAATACCTTGTAATAACATATAATGGAATATAATCTGCACAAATAGTGAATCACTATGGAGTACGTCAAGGCTGTGTATTGTCACCCTGCTTATTTAACGTATATGCAGAGCACATCATGAGAAACGCTGGACTGGAAGAAACACAAGATGGAATCAAGATTGCCGGGAGAAATATCAATAACCTCAGATATGCAGATGACACCACCCTTATGGCAGAAAGTGAAGGGGAACTAAAAAGCCTCTTGATGAAAGTGAAAGAGGAGAGTGAAAAAGTTGGCTTAAAGCTCAACATTCAGAAAACAAAGATCATGGCATCTGGTCCCATCGCTTCATGGGAAATAGATGGGGAAACAGTGGAAACAGTGTCAGGCTTTATTTTGGGGGGCTCCAAAATCACTGCAGATAGTGACTGCAGCCATGAAATTAAAAGACACTTACTTGTTGGAAGAAAAGTTATGATCAACCTAGATAGCATATTCAAAAGCAGAGATGTTACTCTGCCGAATAAGGTCCATCTAGTCAAGGCTATGGTTTTTCCTGTGGTCATGTATGGATATGAGAGTTGGACTGTGAAGAAAGCTGAGCACTGAAGAATTGATGCTTTTGAACTGTGGTGTTAGAGAAGACTCTTGAGAGTCCCCTTGACTGCAAGGAGATCCAACCAGTCCATTCTGAAGGAGATCAGCCCTGGGATTTCTTTGGAAGGAATGATGCTAAAACTGAAACTCCAGTACTTTGGCCACCTCATGCGAAGAGTTGACTCATTGGAAAAAACTCTGATGCTGGGAGGGATTGGGGGCAGGAGGAGAAGGGGACGACAGAGGATGAGATGGCTGGATGACATCACTGACTCAATGGATGTGAATCTGAGTGAATTCCGGGAGTTGGTGATGGACAGGGAGGCCTGGCATGCTGCGTGCGATTCATGATGTCGCAAAGAGTCGCACACAACTGAGCGACTGAACTGAACTGAACTGAACTGATGCTATACACATGAAACTTACACAATACTGTAAAGAGTTTCAGCAGAGAAAATGACCCTATGGATTTTTCTAGTACTAACCAGTGAAATTGCTGACAAAAATAATTGTCATTATTCATATTAATTGGTGATCACATGCATTTTTGCTCTCCAACATAATAATTTACTACTGGCATATTGTGCTTTTATTGTTTTAGTTATTGTGTTTAAAGAATACATTATGACTTAAATGATTTAAAATAAAGAGAACGTTTTGGAACAGAGTCTGGCTTTCAGCAGTGTGTTAGTCACATTAAGAAGTCATTACTCATGCATGCAGAATCTGACCACTTTTCAGCACTTCTACTGCTTCTTCCTAATATGAGCTGCCTTTGTTTCTCACTGGATTGCTGCAGTTAACTTCTCAACAGGTCTTGTTGTTTTAATCCCATCATCTCTTGATTACAGTCTTTTCTTATGTCCCTTCTGTGCTCAACGCATGCTTGGGGCTGGTGCATGGGGATGACCCACAGAGATGTTATGGGGAGGGAGGTGGGAGGGGGGTTCATGTTTGGGAATGCATGTAAGAATTAAAGATATTAAAATTTAAAAAATAAAAAGCTAAAAAAAAAAACAAACCCTATAGAGGCTCCTCACGGAAGAAAAAACTGAAGTCCTTACAATGGTCTTCAAGGAGCCATGTTATTTACTTCTCTCCCCAACTGGCCACTTACACCTGTTCTTCTCTTTTCTCTCTGGATAACTCTATTCTAGCTATAGAGAGTTCTTTCCATTTCTCACACCCTCACACCTTAGGCCTTTTGCTTTCCTGTCCCCTGTGCTTCCTGTGGGTTAACATTCACTCTCATTTTTTCTCTCAGATCTCACCCTCATTGTGAGGTCAACCATGACTAATATATTTAATATTGCAACTTGCCTTCTCTACCTTTACTCCTCATTATCCTTAAACCACTTCCTCTTGTAGGATTTAACATTCTCTATCATGCTATGTAATTCACTATGTTTCGTGTTTATTGTTTACCTCCCATCAGCTATAAGATCAGCTCCATGCATGAAGAGTTTTTTGGTTCATCGATGAATGTCAAGTACACACAGCAGTACCTTACACCCTGACACTTAGCTATGATCAATACTTAATTTTTAAATTGATAATTGAATTTATAAATGAATTTTCCCATTATTTCACAATATTAGCAGAGCCGTGTTTAAACACAGGCAGTCTGCTAACTTCTGAGCCCACACATTTAAGCTCTCTCTTTTTATGTATATATGTGTGTTTGTTGATATACACACATATGTATATATTTAAATGTATTATTTATTTAATCTTTTGAACAATTTTAATAGAAAGCAAGTCACTATACATGTGGTAAAAAATATACTAAAATAAAAATAGATATAGTATGGAAAATGTTTTTAGGAAGGAATAATAAAAACTTTTAATGTAGGAAGCTGTTTCAGCTTCAAAATAACTGTTTTGATTTGAAACATACTTAAAATATAGTAGATGTTCAAAATAGAAGCTATTGATATTTATAAAACACGAACAATGGCAGCTATTGATTAGGCTGCTTTAAGGATTGAACTCTATGGTATATGTAGACATTACTGGAATGTTAGTTCCCTCTCCTTTCTCTCCAGCCCCTACATTCAAGTTCAACATAATTGAGTTTATAACCATCATGATTTTCATTTATTGTTTACTGTGAAAACAGACCAGAGACAGTTTCTTGTTAGAAAGGGAGTATGATGTAGTAGAAATTACATGGATTTGGATTCAGTAAAAATGTCCATTTTTCACATATTAATTCCAGTTTTCTTAGCTGTAATACAGGGATAATATTGCAAATCTTCTAGCACCGCTAACAAGATTAAGAATTAAGTAAGATTAGTCATTCTGCTAAACTCAAATTTCCTATACTTGAAGGTATGGAGAGCATGTCCATGTTTTTCTTAACTAGCTTTTTTATTGACGGATCATTGCTTTACAGAAATTTGTTGCTTTCTATCAAACCTCAACATGAATCAGCCATATTGCTTTTACACAGTGCTGAAGAGTTTTAAACACCATCTTTTATTTTAAACTAGCCATGTATATATACATATATATATATATATATATATACACATATATATATACACATTAAAAATAAAAATTAACATTTTTTTAACTACTGGAAGTTTTATACTCTGGAAAGCTATTTTAATTGTGTTTCAAGTGCTCTCTTGCAGCAGATTTCACCCTTTTCTCATTTTAAAGGTAATTCAGAGGGGAATTTTATGAAAGCAGACTATAAGAAGCATTCTATGCAATTTCTGGCACTTCATATGTGTTCATTAATTTTCACTGTCCCAAGTTTCCCCATAAAGCTTCATAAAATATTGAAATTGATCTCCCTTGACTATTCTTTTCTCTTCCCCATCACATGCACAATAGCAGCAGTGCTGTTTCAAACATTTTGAGTTACTGAAATAGAATACAGAACAATTCCACTGTTGACCTCATTTATGTCTTTCTATTTCTTTTCATTTGATGGAATATCTGATGTATGCTATTCCCTACCACCTCCTGGAACTTTCTTTTTATCCATTTTGCTTTACTGCTGAGCATTATCTCTTCCTTTTTTTCTCCTGTATATCAAATTTGACTTTTTTTTCCCCCTTTTTCTTGCTTTCCTTTTTCTGGGATGACTATTCAAAATGCATAAAGATTGGGCTATTGCAAAGATGTTAGTATTCATTTATGGATGATTCAATTTATTAAATATTTTAGTCAAATATGGAAAAAATAAATCATATTGCACAGTATTATTCAATGAAAAATTTTCCTTAAGAATTTTTTTCAAGTGAAGGCTCATTTCCCTTCCATATCTATTTTATAAATTTAGATAATGACTTTAGCTTCTTAAAATAAACCATATGCATATATGCTTTTAGCCATTACAAGTATTAGATGCTTAGTATAATTATATACATGTATAATGCTAATTAGTCAATACAGAAAACATGCAATGTTTAGCTTCTCTGAATTTTGGGTATAGAATGTAATTTCAAAGGGGCACTTTTGAAAGAAATGATTTTGAAGATATTGCTGTCAGCCAAACCAAATGATGGACAGAATATTTTCTCAGGCAAAACAGTCAACTGGGAACTGAAAAGACCTGTTTCAGTTAAAGCAGAGAATGCTTTGACTTCTACTGAGGTAGCCCTGAATTTGAAAAGAAAAATAGAAATAAAGGAACACTAACCTAGAGATTGCATTTTAAAAAATCATTGTTTTTAGTACATCTAAAAGTCAGGAGGATCATTTTCATATTCCTGCTCAAATTGCTTTAGACAGTTTCCTGTCTGAAATTAAACATGGCACAGATTTGCTTTACTCCCTTAGTTTTTTAAGTTTAGTGTATAACAGAACATAAAATGTACAAAGAGAGTAAACTATTTTGAGATACAAGGGATTTAAAAAAATCCTTTTAAGACTAAATGAGTTTCTATGTATTCATGTTCTCAATCAATACTTGTTTAATGAGTCAATGTAGTTTAGTGATATATTTTAAGGAATGTGAATTATTTTAAGCATTATGTATATAATAATAGTCAGCCAATTTTTGGTCTAAAATGTACATATATTTAGAAGATTTTACTATGGATAGATTATTCAAATTGATTTTTACAGAGTATAATGATGCTAAGCAGAATGATAAAAATGAAAGATTCATAAGAATTTCAGACGAGAATATTATTGAGGGTTTTTAGAGAAAGCCTGTTTTCTTTATTCCACCAATATTTATGAAATGCCTACTATGTGCCAGACACAGTGTTGATAGTTGGGATACACAGTTGGAAAGATAAGGACTTGGAAAGAAGCACAGGTGAAGAGAACAGGCACACATGTGAACAGTTCATGGTGATAAGTGTCATAATAGAAGTTTGCACATGAAGTTGTGCAGTTTTAGGGAAGGGGATACTGAGTTTATTTGATTGGTTTTTGCATAATTTCACAGAGGAAGTAATAACTGAGTTTGAGGCTTAAAAAATATAATAAATAGAAGTTGTCCAGTGGAGAGGTATTTTCACATTCAAAGGACAGGGAAAGGCAAGTAGTTCAAAAGGGCTGTTTTGAATGAGAGAGGTTAAGTTGCACAGGTGGGTAGGGGCCATGAATTCTTGAAAATATTTTGATATTAAAGCTGTGATTAAATAATTTTAAGGTGATTTTTCTTATGTAGGCAGAGAATTTAAGTTAAATAGCAATATATATCTATAAAAGAACAGGTATTCACATGATCTATAATAGTTTGTTAAATTACCTTTGTTTTTCTTATAAAACATTCTAAGTAGAAAAAGTACATATACTATCAAAATATAGGTACAATGAATAAAAGTAAAAGTAAGCATAAATGTTATATGTTTCAGTTTTATAAATGAAGTATATGTAGTATATATTATTTTAGAAAGTATATTTAAAAGCCCTATGGGTTTCTTAAATTGTTTTTCCTACAAGTATTATTGGATTAATGTCTATGTCATTTCCTTAATTCTGCTAGTATTTTTTTTTTTCTGCTACATGCCAGGCACATCAGAGGACATTAATTCATTCTGTAGTAATAAGATTGATTTTAAATATTACACTCAAGCTTCCCTATCCAATGAAGTTTATCTTTGGTAATCTATATACTTACTAAAAATTCTGCCATTTCCAAAATTATTTCGTTTTATTGGGGGAGAGGAAGAATTACCATAAAAATAGGTTGTAAACTGTGAAAACAAATTAGTTTTCATTACTTTAGATTTATTCCTGACCCAGACTCTAATGTTCAGCCTGATCATCAAAATTTATTCCTAACACTTACCTCCAGATGATTCCGAGATGTTTTCAAAATTAAATCAGCTCTCAAGGGACAGATATTTTCACGATTATGGATATTTAAATATATGTGCTATAGGCACAGAGAGCAACTCCCAAGGAAAATTTACCTAAATATTTTGAGTAATAGCATCTATGTAGAATAAATAAGTAGCCTCCTTAAATGAATACTTTGAAAATTTACTCATATAAATATTCAATTAATGACATGCTTATTAAAATTAATCATATTTCTTTGGAGTCATACTCTGTATTAATCAGAAAACATTTCAATTCAGTAATATTTCTTTCAAACATTTTGCCTGAGTTGAATATAAATATCTGTTATGAGATTGTTTTACTGTAGAAAAGCTAAGTCACGATGTATTAAAAATTTTGCTGAATTTTTATAATACAATGCTGACTAGTTAATAACATATTAAATATATTTGATTTTGAAGTCCTTACAACTGACAATCAGTACATTACTAAGTGATATTCACTCAAACTATTTAATTTCTCTGGGACCATGATAGTAGCTTCTTGATATTAATGATAATTATTTCCATTAATTAAGTTTTGCTTGGCAAGTCAGTTGTTATAATGTCAATTTCTTCACATGTCTGCAGTGATAGAATTAACATTCTGATATAATATGAAAAATCAAATAGCTTACAAATCTACTATAAGGTTAATTTGCTTGTATAGGAAAAATCACTTCCAGTGATAAAAACCAAACAGCTTTTCTATGACAGGTTCACTTTTGATCATTTTAATTTTTTTTTTTGTTAAATAGATATTGCATTTCAGAATTCACTCACTTCTGTTCTTACTGAAAGCAATATACATCTTTGAATTTCTTCTCCCAAAGCAAGCATATCAAATGAATCTTAGAAAAGCCATAGATATATCTAATCAAATGGTAAATATGATAATAAACAAAGTCAAGAGGAAATATTATCATAAGAACAAAAAAAATCTCATATGTGTCACTGGTACTTGCTGAAGTATGACACATACGTGGAATATACAATGAAAGGACCTATTTTATTGTTGACTGAAAAAAAACGTACAACCTAAAAGTTGAGCATTGCTTTTTATTCAGCAGACATTCTTAGGACTTCAAGCCTGGGAAACAGCATCTCATATAATCCTAAGAGACTGCTCTGAGGAGACAAAAGGGAGGCCAGGACACATAGGAGTCTTGCCACAAAGGGCAGGTGGTTCGAACGTCAAAAGATTATTGTTAATTTCAGAAACCAGATATCTCAAGTTAAGGAATTTAGTGCTTCTCTATATGTAAAAATGCAATGGTCTGCGCTCACTGAAATCCTCCCTTTGATATATACCTCAGATATCTGGGGCAAGTATCCATCCCGAGTTTCCTCAAACTGCACCGACAGGAGTGGCTGCAGTCTGATGCCTGCTAGCTAGCTGGCATTCCTTGTGTCCTTCCTAAGACCCCTCAGGGCTCACTGGTTGGGGCCAGTGACAGCAGCAGCTGACTACTAGATGAGCTTGGCAATGGACAGGTGTTTTTCTAGGACTCACTTTTCCAGCACTGGCAATACGATACAGCATCCTTTGTTTACCGAAGGTGTTCAGGGGTAAAGAATCCACCTGCCAATGCAGGAGACACAGGTTTGATCCCTGAGTTGGGAAGTAGTCCTATAGGAGAAAATGGCAAACTGTTCCAGTATCCTTGCCTGGAGAATCCCTTTGACAGAGGAAGATTGTGGGCTGCAGTCCATAGGGTTGCAAAGAGTTGGACACAACTGAACACAAAGCACACAAACACATAGGCAATATTTGAGTTCTCATTGTTAAAATTAATATTTAATAGATAAAAGTAGATAGTAATAGATGTATGCAGAGTATACTGTGCTATATAAAATAACAAATTTGAAGGTGAAAGTTTGAAACTACAAAAAGAGACATCATAAAGTTAAGGTATTAAATGATGATATGGCAATGAACTATCAGTAGCCCAGAAAAATGAGAAATTCTATCTCACTGTAAACATTATTGATTATTTCTCATTTGCCCATGCTGAATATTTCAGTGATAAGGTTAACAAAGCATTCAGAGAAATTGTTACACTGGACATAATTTTCTTCATCAAGAGAAAACTGATTTGTGGTGGAAAAACACGGTAGAAAATGATAATGTGATTTTGGAGTCCATAATAAACAAAGAAAAGTGTTCTGGACATATTAGTCATGAGCCTTAAATCATTGACTCTCACACTAGTCCATTTCTCTAATCTCATGAAAGATATGTTGAAATACGGGCCCTCAGGCTTCTCTTTAGACTGACTGAAATCAGAATTCCTACCAGTGGAAAAGGCATCTGTATTTCCAGGGTTCCCATAGATATATCCTGCTGATAAATAAGTTTTCCCTGGTAATTTTGCTGAGAACTAATAGAAGTTTGTCTTTCAGACTGAAATAATTTACCTTTAATCATCAGTGCTCTTCAGCATTACTGGTCAGGGCATAGACTTAGATTACTGTGATACTGAATGGTTTGCCTTGGAAACGAACACAGAGATTATTATATCATTTTTGAGATTACATTCAAGTACTGCCTTTCAGACTCTTTTGTGAATATGAGGGCTACTCCATTTCTTCTAAGGGTTTCTTGCCTACAGTAGTAGTAAATATAATGGTCATCTGAGTTAAATTCACACATTCCAGTCCATTTTAGTTCACTGATTCCTAAAATGTCAATGTTCACTCTTTGTATCTCCTATCTGATCACTTACAATTTGCCTTGATTCATGGACTTAACATTCCAGGTTCTTATGCAATGTTGCTCTTTATAGAGCAACTTACTCTAGGATTTTACTTTCATCGCCAGTCACATCCGCAACTGGGTGTTGTTTTTGCTTTGGTTCCATCTTTTTATTCTTTCTGGAGTTGTTTCTCCACTGATCTCCAGTAGCATATTGGGCACCTTCTGACCTGGGGAGTTCATCTTTCAGTTTCCTATCTTTTTGCCTTTTCCTACTGTTCATGGGGTTTTCAAGGCAAGAATACTGAAGTGGTTTGTCATTTCCTTCTCCAGTGGACCACGTTTTGTCAGAGCTCTCCACCATGACCCATTCGTCTTAAGCAGCCCTAAACGGCATGGCTCATAGTTTCACTGAGTTAACAAGGCTGTGGTTCATGTGATAAGATTAGTTAGTCTGTAATGCTGAAAACTGAAGTTGAAAGGTTCTATGAAGACCTATAAGACCTTCTAGAACCAACACCCCTAAAAGATGTCCTTTACATTATGGGGAACTGGAATTCAAAAGTAGGAAGTCAAGAGATACCTGGAATAACAGGCAAATGTGGCCTTATAGTACAAAAAGGAAACAGATCAAAGGTTAACAGAGTTTTGCCAAGAGAATGCATTGGTCATAGCAAACACCCTCTTGCAACAACACAAGAGAAGACTCTACACATGGACATCACTAGATGGTCAATACAGAAATCAGATTGACTATATTCTTTGCAGCCAAAAATGGAAAAGGTCTATACAGTCAGCAAAAACAAGACTGGGGGCTGACTGTCACTCAGATCATGAACTCCTTATTGCCAAATTCAGACTTAAATTGAAGAAAGTAGGGAAAACCACTAGACCATTCAGGTATGACCTAAATCAAATCCCTTATGATTATACAGTGGAAGTGAAAAGGAGATTCGAGTGATTAGATCTGATAGACTGTCTGAAGAACTATGGACAGAGGTTTGTGATGTTATACAGGAGACAGGAATTAAGACCATCCTCCTAAAATAGAAATTCAATAAAGCAAAATGGCTGTCTGAGGAGGCCTTACAAGTAGCTGTGAAAAGAAGGGAAGCAAAAAGAAAAGGAGAAAAGGAAAGATATACCCATTTGAATGCAGAGTTCCAAAGAATAGCAGGGAGAGATAAGAAAACCTTCCTCAGTGATCAGTGCAACAAATAGAGGAAAACAATAGAATGGGAAAGACTAGAGATCTCTTCAAGAAAACTGAGATAACAAGGGAACATTTTATGCAAAGACAGGCTCAATAAAGGACAGAAACGGAAGTGACCTAACAAAGCAGAAGGTATTAAGAGGTGGCAAGACTACATAGAAGAACTATACAAAAGAAATCTTCATGACCCAGATAACCATGGAGGTGTGATCACTCTCCTAGAGCCAGACACCCTGGAATGTGAAGTCAAATGGGCTTTTGGAAGCATCACCACAAGCAAAGCTGGTGGAGATGATGGAATTCCAGTTGAGCTATTTTAAATCCTAAAAGATGATGCTGTGAAAGTGCTGCACTCAACATACCAGCACATTTGGAAAACTCAGCAGTGGCCACAAGACTGGAAAAAGTCAGTTTTCATTCTAATCCCAAAGAAAGGCAATCCCAAAGAATGTTCAAACTACCACACAATTACACTCATCTCACAGGCTAGTAAAATAATGCTCATAATTCTCCAAGCTAGTCTTCAATAGTATATGAACCGTGAATTTCCAGATGTTCAAGCTGGATTTAGAAAAGGAAGAAGAACCAGAGATCAAATCGCCAACATCCTTTGGATCATTGAAAAAGCGAGAGAGTTCCAGAAAAACATTTATTTCTGCTTTATTGACTATGCCAAAGACTTGACTGTGTGGATCACAATAACCTGTGGAAAATTCTTCAAGAGATGAGAATACCAAATCATCTGACCTGCATTCTGAAAAACCTGTATGCAGGTCAAGAAGCAACAGTTAGTACATGGAATAACAGACTGGTTCCAAATTGAGAGAGGAGTATGTCAAAGCTGTATATTGTCACCCTGCTTACTTAACTTATATGAAGAGTACATCATGAGAAATGCCGGGCTGGATGAAGTACAAGCTGGAATCAAGATTGCTGGGAGAAATATCAATAACCTCACATATGCAGATGACACCACGTTATTGCAGAAAGCAAGGAAGAACTAAAGAGCCTCTTGGTGAAGTGAAAGAGGAGAGTGAAAAAGTTGGCTCAAAACTCAACATTCAAAACACTAAGATCATGGCCTCCAGTCTCATTACTCATGACAAATAGATGGGGAAACAATGGAAACAGTGATAGACTTTCATATTTTGGGGCTCTAAAATCACTGCAGATAGTGATTGCAGCCATGAAACTAAAAGACACTCACTCCTTGCAAGAGGAGCTATGACCCACTTAGACTGCATATAAAAAGCAGAGACATTACTTTACCAACAAAGGTCCATCTAGTCAAAGCCATGGTTTTTCCAGTAGTCATGTATGGATGTGCGAGTTGGACTATAAAGAAAGCTGAACACCGAAGATTTGTTTTTGGTATTGGAGAAAACTCTTGAGAGTCCCTTGGAGTGCAAGGAGATCCAACCAGTTCATCCTAAAGGAAATCAGTCCTGAATATTCATTGGAAGGACTGATGCTGAAGCTGAAACTCAGGTGGCCACTCAGGTGGCCAAATACTTTGGCCACCTCATGTGAAGAGTTGACTCATTGGAAAAGACTCTGATGCTGGGAAAGATTGAAGGCAGGAGGAGAAGGGGACAACAGAGGATGAGATGGTTGTATGGCATCACCGACTCTATGGACATGAGTTTGCGTAAACTCCGGGAGTTGTAATGGAGAGGGAGGCCTGGCGAGCTGCAGTCCATGGGGTCTCAAAGAGTCAGACAGGACTGAACTGAAGTGAACCAGTGATCTGGCTCTGAAAAACTTTCTGGGGGTTGCCTTGTTCTTTTGGATGGAGAAAGGGTTCCATTGAGAAGGGTATTAAGGATCAGCCTTCAGTTCAGTTTAGTTCAGTCTCTCAGTCATGTCCAACTCTTTGCGAACCCATGAATTGCAGCACACCAGGCCTCCCTGTCCATCACCAACTCCCGGAGTTCACTCAGACTCACGTCCATCGAGTTGGTGATGCCATCCAGCCATCTCATCCTCTGTCATCCCTTTTTCATCCTGCCCCCAATCCCTCCCAGCATCAAAGTCTTTGCCAATGAGTCAACTCTTCGCATGAGGTGGCCAAAGTACTGGAGTTTCAGCTTTAGCATCAGTCCTTCCAAAGAACTCCCAGGGCTGATCTTTAGAATGGACTGGTTGGATCTCCTTGCAGTCCAAGGGACTCTCAAGACAGATATATAAAAAACAGTATTCTTTCCAAAAAGAGATAGCTTCACAATATTCTGCAGTCTTCAGTTTATTTTGTTTTGTTTTCAATTAGAATGACAAACAATAGAGAAGAAAACAAATCTCTCCTTACCTACTTTTCAGAAACCAGAGAACTATAGCCTAGCAAGGGAAGGCTTTCTGCTGTATTTCAGTGTAGTTCTCTCAGGTTTATCCTAGATAAAAGTCTTTCCCATGTCTAGCATTTGGCTGACTGTCAGTCATTTTTCTGTTAGTTTTTTGCACTGGGAATTTTCTAAAATTTCTGCCTTTTATGTGTATATTTGTGGAAGTTGGAAGAGGCTGCATAAGGGGCCCCTCATCTGATCTTATTTTAAACCTAACTTCTGCCTCATTGATTCTTTGAGACAGATGCAATTTTTCATTTCCATTGTCTTTGTCTTGAAATGCCCTACTGACCAAGGAGTAACTGAAAAAGAAAGGAACAGATCTGTGAATATTCTATGTGTTTATGTAAATGTTGGTCACTCTAACAAATGTAGAATAAGATCTTACAGACTGTACTTTAGAGACTCAGTTAAAAGAGGTCCCAAATCACAATTGTTCTTGATAGTCACCATCTAATAAGCTTACATTTTGCATTGTTGACTTACCCTATACTTAAAGTTATTTCATTTAAGGACATCAATTATTCCCTTTCATCATCTCACTGCAAGGCAGACGTGAAGATATTTATGTCCAGAGAAGCTCAATAACTTATTCAGGTCTACACAGTGAACAGCTCCATGTATATTTTTAGCTCCCCAGAAAAAAGTATTCCTTTGTATTTGAGAATAATTGAACCAAATACTTATTGCATGGATACGATATAATTTGATCACAATATGTATATATGTTTCCATTATTGAGTCTTAAAGGTAAAACTCAGTCAATTTTTAAGAGTATAGAATTTTGCAAATTAGTCTTGAAACTTGTCAAGGTTTCTTAAGATTTTAGAATATCATTACAAAATGATTGTATCTTGTTTCTGTCTGCTTATATCTGATGTGTGTCATTGGGGAAAAGCAGATGACTGTAGGCTATAGATTGTAAACTTAATGGTAAGTCAGTATGAATACTGAATATTGAATATGAATAACAGTATTATTCCTTTGTCAAAGTGTTATTTATGCAGCTATACGTGCAGTTGTTCCTTGCCTATAATGTAGTTTCATGAATTCTTCCTGTAAAAAGAATAACAAATAATTCTTGTGTTACTGCACTCACTTAAAACTCAGGTCAAATAACAGTGAATATTGATGCATTTCACAGAAGAATTTTATTTATTATTGTCCATTCTGGCTAGCCACATTTTGAAATATATATATATATATATATATATATATATATATATATATATATATATAAAGATTTAAGAGATCTATGTTCTTCATACATTGTTGTTGTTGTTTAGTCACTAAATCGTCTGACTCTTTCAGGACCCCATGGACTGTAGCCCACCAGACTCCTCTGTCCATAACATTTCCCAGGAAAGAATTCTGGAGTGAGCTGCCGTTTCCTTTTCCAGGAGATCTTCCTGACCCAGGGATCAAACCGGCATCTGCTACATTGGCAGGCAGGTTCTTTATCACTGAGCCACTAGGGAAGCCCATTCTTAATACATATTTTGCCCTTAATTCATTTTCTTGCCTTGGCCTGGCTTTTTCTTACTTCCTTGTCCATAAAGTAGGGAGATGGAGGTTGAAGGTTAAAAAGAATCATACACTGATATTCACACTCTATTCCCATGTAACTGTTAGCCTGTGACATGAACAGATTTTCTGTTGCTAAAATCAAAGGGTAGGAATTTTTTTTCCAGTTTATAGGAAGTAATGGATGAAATTTAAGGTTAGGATATTTTTCCTATTGTAAAGCTTTATCTCATAAATTTTTTCTAAAACCAGAAACCCTTCTCAACAATGAATACTAGCAAGTGATAAAATTTATGAACAAGTAGTAAATTTATATTAATTTGAACTGTAGAAAAGGGAAACACCTGAGAGCTCACGGCAACCTTCAGTTCAGTTCAGTCGCTCAGTTGTGTCCGACTCTTTGTGACCCCATGCATCGCAGCATGCCAGGCCTCCCTGTCCAGCACCAACTCCCGGAGTTCAGCCAAATTCATGTCCATCAGGTTGGTGATGCCATCCAGCCATCTCATCCTCTGTTGTCCCCTTTTCCTCCTACCCCCAATCCCTCCCAGCATCAGGATCTTTTCCAATGAGTCAACTCTTCGCATGAGGTGGCAAGAGTACTGGAGTTTCAGCTTTAGCATCATTCCTTCCAATGAACACCCAGGACTGGTCTCATTTAGGATGGATTGGTTGCATCTCTTTGCAGTCCAAGGGACTCTCAAGAGTCTTCTCCAACACCAGAGTTCAAAAGCATCAATTCTTTGGCACTCAGCTTTCTTCACAGTCCAGCTCTCACATCCATATATGACCATTGGAAAAATCATAGCCTTGACTAGATGGACCTTTGCTGGCAAAGTAATGTCTCTGCTTTTTAATATGCTATCTAGGTAGGTCATAACTTTCCTTCTAAGGAGTAAGTGTCTTTTAATTTCATGGCTGCAGTCACCATCTGCAGTGATTTTGCAGCCCCACAAAATAAAGTCTGACACTGTTTCCACTGTTTCCTCATCTATTTCCCATGAAGTGATGGAACCAGATGCCATGATCTTTGTTTTCTGAATGTTGAGCTTTAAGCCAAATTTTTTACTCTCTTCTTTCACTTTCATCAAGAGGCTTTTTAGTTCTTCTTCACTTTCTGCAGTAAGGGTGGTGTCATCTGCATATTTGAGGTGATTGATATTTCTCCCGGCAATCTTGATTCCAGCTTGTGCTTCTTCCAGCCCAGAGTTTCTCATGATATACTCTGCATATAAGTTAAATAGGCAGGGTGACAATATATAGCCTTGACGTACTCCTTTTCCTATTTGGAAAGAGTCTGTTGTTCCATGTCCTGTTCTAACTGTTGCTTCCTGACCTGCATGCAGATTTCTCAAGAGACAGGTCAGGTGGTCTGGTATTCCCATCTCCTTCAGAATTTCCCACAGTTTATTGTAATCCACACAGTATGCCATAATTCCTAGATTGTTATAAACTCCATGCGGAAATATGTGTGTGTTATTAACTCAATTGTGTCCGACTTTGCAAGTCCATGTACTGTAGCCTGTCAGTCTCCTCTATCCATGGAATTCTTCAGGCAAGACTGTTGGATTGGGTTGCCCTTCCCTTCTCCAGGGGATCTTCCCAGGCCAAGGACTGAACCTTGGTTTCCTGCATCGCTGGCAGATCCTTTACCTTCTAAAGCACTAGCGACACCCCGAGGGAAGATGATATTATATTTATAATAATATTAGACTCATCCTATTAAATAATACACAATAAAGAATACTAGCATAAGTGGACTAATGTTATATTGCATAAAAGTAATATTGCTAAGTCCTGACTTCTGGTTCTACGTGTAAGGAGTTTGGAAGTCACCACTCTGTCTTAGAAATAAGCAAAAAGCTGAACCGACTGAAAAATCAATAACTCTCCTTAGGTTCATAAGATGAGAGATGACCAAGAGCAAACTACTGCCCCCAAACTGGAGATTCAGATAAACGAATACAGGGAGGCATAGCTTACTGGAGCAGATAATAACAAACAGAATGGGAACCAGTGTCTGGGTAGGAAAATCTGAGCTGTAATTGACAAACTGCTGGAGGCTCAGTGTGAGCACTGAAAGAGTTGAAAGATCCTGGGGGACCTAGTCATCAAGAGGCTTACATAAGACCCAACTATATGTTGTCTCTTAAAAACCCACTTTAAGTACAAAGACACACAATAGATTAAAAGTGAATGGAAGGAGGGAAATACACTATACTAATGCTAATAAAAAGAAGCAGAAATAACTACTGTAATCTAAATTTTGAGCAAATTTCAAAATAAAATTTATTAGTGATTAAGGGTATTATATAACAATAAAGAAGTCAGTTCTTCAGGAAGATGTGTGCCCCCCTCTTCGAAAGGAGCACCAACAATATGCAATAAAAACCAATGAACTCTACAATTTTTGTTGAATTCCATCAGTTTTATATGAGAAATATATTAATCCATTATTATAGTTGAAGAATTTAACCCCCACTATCAGAAATGGACAGATACAGCAAACAGACAATCTGAATGGAAATAGGTCAACTCAAGAACATTATCAATCAACTGGATATAATTGACATCTATAAATTATATCATCCAATAGTAGAAGCAAAATGAACATTCTTCTCAAACTCACATGAAACATTCACCAAACTAGGCTACACTGTAAACCATAAAGCAAATTTTAGCAAGTTTAGAAACATAGAAATCATACAATATCTGCTCTCAGACAATAATGTAATTGAACTAGAAATCTATAATGTAAATATAACTAGAAAATCCCCAATACAGACATAACTTGAAGGTACTTTGGGTTCAGTTCCAGATAGCTATAATTTAGCAACATCACAATTAAGTAAGTCACTTGAAACTTTTTGTTATGCTTACACTACACTGTAGTATATTAATTGTGCACCAGCATTATGTCTAAAAGAAAAATGCATACACCTGAATTTAAAAATCCTTTATTGCAAAAACGTGCTAACCATCATCTGAGCCTTCTACAGGTCCAATGTTTTTGCTGGTGAAGGTTCTTGCCTTGAAGCTAATGACTGCTGACTTATTAGTGTGGTTTTTGCTCCAACTGGCTGTGGCAATTTTAAAATGAAGTTTGCTGAATAGACTGACTCTTCCTTTGACAAAAGATTTCTCTGTAGTGTGCAGTGCTGTTTGATAGCATTTTACACACACTAGACCTTCTTACAGAATCAGAGTCACTCTCCTTATATCCTACAGCTGCTCTATTACCTAAGTCTGTGCAATATTCTAAATCTCCTGTTGTCATTTCAGCAGTCTTGCCATCATCTTTACCAGAGGCAGAGTCTATCTCAAGACACCACTTTGCTCATCCATAGAAGCAACGCCTGATCCATTCAAGTTTTATCATGAGATTATAGCAATTCAGTCATTTCTTCATGTTTAGTTCAGCTCAGTCACTCAGTTGTGTCTGACTGTTTGTGACCCCATGAATCTCAGCACGCCAGGCCTCCCTGTCCATCACCAACTCCCAGAGTTCACTCATACTCAAGTCCATCGAGTCAGTGATGCCATCCAGCCATCTCATCCTCTGTCATCCCCTTCTCTTCCTGCCCCCAATCTCTTCCAGGGTCAGAGTCTTTTCCAATGAATCAACTCTTCGCATGAGGTGGCCAAAATATTGGAGTTTCAGCCTCAGCATCAGTCCTTCCAAAGAACACCCAGGACTAGTCTCCTTTAGGATGCACTGGTTGGATCTCCTTGCAGTCCAAGGGACTCTCGAGAGTCTTCTCCAACACCACAGTTCAAAAGCATCAATTCTTTGGCACTCAGCTTTCTTCACAGTCCAACTCTCACATCCATACATGACAACTGGAAAAACCATAGCTTTGACTAGATGGACCTTTATTGGCAAAGTAATATCTCTGCTTTTGAATATGCTATCTAGGTAGGTCATAACTTTCCTTCCAAGGAGTAAGCATCTTTCAATTTCATGGCTGCAATCACCATCTGCAGTGATTTTGGAGCCCCCAAAAATAAAGTCTGACACTGTTTCCACCCTTTCCCCATCTGTTTCCCATGAAGTGATGGGACCAGATGCCATGATCTTCATTTTCTGAATGTTGAGCTTTAAGCCAACTTTTTCACTCTCCTCTTTCACTTTCATCAAGAGGCTTTTTAGTTCCTCTTCACTTTCTGCAGTAAGGGTGGTGTCATCTGCATATCTGAGGTTATTGATATTCTCCCGGCAATCTTGATTCCATCTTGTGCTTCTTCCAGCCCAGAGTTTCTCGTGATGTACTCTGCATATAAGCTAAAAGGCAGGGCGACAATATACAGCCTTGACGTACTCCTTTTCCTATTTGAAACCAGTCGTTGTTCCATGTCCAGTTCTAATTCTTGCTTCCTGACCTGCATGTAGGTTTCTCAAGAAGCAGGTCAGGTGGTCTGGTATTCCCATCTCTTTCAGAATTTTCCACAGTTTATTGTGATCCACATAGTCAAAGGCTTTGGCATAGTCAATAAAGCAGAGATAGATGTTTTTCTGGAACTCTCTTGCTTTTTCCATGATCTAGCGGATGTTGGCAATTTGATTTCTGGTTCCTCTGCCTATTCTTAAACCAGCTTGAACATCTGGAAGTTCACGGTTCACCTATTGCTGAAGCCTGGCTTGGAGAATTTTGAGCATTACTTTACTAGTGTGTGAGATGAGTGCAATTGTGCCGTAGTTTGAGCATTCTTTGTCATTGCCTTTCTTTGAGATTGGAATGAAAACTGACCTTTTCCAGTCCTGTGGCCACAGCTGAGTTTTCCAAATTTGCTGACGTATTGAGTGCAGCACTTTCACAGCATCATCTTTCAGGATTTGAAATAACTCAACTGGAATTCCATCACCTCCACTAGCTTTATTTGTAGTGATGCTTTCTAAGGCCCACTTGATTTCACATTCCAGGATGTCTGGCTCTAGGTGAGTGATCACACCATCATGATTTTCTGGGTTGTGAAGATCTTTTTTGTACAGTCCTTCTGTGTATTCTTGCCACCACTTCTTAATACCTTCTGCTTCTGTTAGGTCCCTACCATTTCTGATTCTAGTTTTCATGCTATTTCCTCCACTGCATTACTTCCTCTCTGAAGTCTTGAACCCACATAATCATTCATGAAAGTTGAAATCAACTACTTACAAACTCCTGTTAGTTGATATTTGAACTTCTTCCCATTAATTATTGATGACACAAATGTTCTTAATGAATTCTAGAGTAGTAAACCATTTCCAGTAGGTTTTCTATTTACTTTTCCTATATCCATCAGATGAATAACTATCTGTGATGATTATAGCCTTACAAAGTGTTTTTTCCTAAATGATGATATTTGAAAGTCAGAATTATTCCTTCATCTATGGGCTGCAGAAAGGATGTTGTATTAGAGATGTGAAAACATGAATCTTGTTATACATTTCCATCAGAGTTCTTGGGTAACCAGGTGCATTGTAAATGAGAATTAATATTTTGAAAATAATCTTTTCTTCTGTGCAATGGGTCTCAAAAGAGGGCCTAAAATATACAGTAAATCATGTTTAAACAGAAATGCTGTCATCCAGATTTTGCTGTTATGTTTTTAGAGAAAGGCATTTAGTGTAGCCACCTTCATTACTTATTAGTTAGATCTTCTGGATAACTTGCTGCAGCTTCTACATCAGCACTTGCTGCTTCACCTTGCACTTTTATGTTATGTAGATGACTTTTTACCTTGGAACTCATCTCCCTAATTCTTCATAAAATTGAAGAGAACTGGAGTCTGGCTCTGAATTTGATTTTGGCTTAAGGAAATGTGGCTGGTTTGGTCTTCTAGCCATACCACTTAAAATGTCTCTTTGTATGCAATAAGATTGCTTTACTTTCTTATCATTCATGTGTTGACTGGAATAGCACTTTTAATTTCTTTCAAGAACTTTACCTTTGCATTTACAACTTGACTGTTTGACATAAAAAGCTTAGTTTTCAGCTGATCTTATCTTCTGACATACCTTCCTCACTAAGCTTAAGAATTTATAGCTTTTGATTTAAAGTGAGAGGTATATTACTCTTCTTTGGACTTGAATACGTAGAAGCCATTTTAAGGTTCTTAATTGGCACAGTTTCAATAGTTTTGTGTCCCAAGAAATAGAGAGGCTTGAGACAAAGAATAGAAATGGGGAAATGACTGTTCAGTGAACAGTCAGCATATACAACATTTATAGATTGTTTGCTGTCTTATGGGTATGAATTGTGCCACTTCGAAACAATGATGGTAATAACATCAAAAATCATTGATCACAGGTCACCATAACAAGTATATTACGAATGAAAAAAAAATTGAAGTAATGCAAGAATTACCAAAAAAAAAAAAAAAAAAAAGAATCACCAAAATGTGAAACAGAAACAAGAAGTGAACAGATGCTGCTGAGAAAATTGCTCCAATAGATTTAGGGATTTAAGGTTTCCACAGACCTTCGATTTGATAAAAATGCAAGATCTGTGAAGCACAATGAAGTGCAATAAATTAAAGTATGCCTGTATGTGGAGATTAAATAATATACTTCTAAATAACACATGGACCAAAGAAGAAAATTTTGGGGATGCAATGAAAACAGTGCTGGAAAGGATATTTATATTATGGAATGCATATATCGAGAAAGAATAAAGATAGAATGCCAATGATCTAAATTCTCCCTTACAAAACTAGAATAAGAAGGAAACATTAATGTAAAATAAACAGAAATAAATAATAAGACTTAGGACATAAGTCAATGAAACTAAAAACAAAAAAAATAGTATAAAAATCATTGAAAGAAGTATGAAAAATCTTTTTGAAGAGGTCAGTAAAATTGATAAGCCTCTAACCAGGTTAACTAAAAATATAGAGAGTGGAAACAAATTGCTAATATCAGAAATGAAAGAGGGGACATCACTGTAGATCCCCTGGATTCTAAAAGGACAGTAAAGGAATAGTATGAACAATTTTACTCCCACTAATTTGATAACCTGAATGAAATGGACCAACTCCTTGAAAGATATAATTTGTCAAAGCTCACACAAGAAATAGATAATCCAATTAGCGTTTATCTGATAAATAAATCAATAATTAATAATCTTCCAAACAGAAAGTGCAAGATTCAGATGGGTTCACTGGTGAATTCTGCCAAACATGTAAGGAAGAAATTATATGAATTATCTGCAATCACTTTCAGAATAGAGAAATAGAGGCAATATGTACTAACTCATTCTTTGAGGCCACCATTACCCTAATAGGAAAACCAGATGAAGACATTTCAAGAAGAGAAATCTATAGGCCAAGATTTCTCATGAATACAGACGTAAAAAATCTTCAAAAAAATTTTAGTAAATCAAATTTAACAGTATATAAAAAGATTTACAAAGCATGAGCAAGTAGAATTTATTCCAGGTATGCCAGGTCAGATCAATACCATGATCCATCACATTCACAGATTAAAACAGAAATATCACATGACTATATCAGTAGATATAGCATTTTACTTATAGTGAAAAAGTAGAAACCAAAAAGTTTATTGAGCAATAAAAATAATGAATGACTGATACAGGTAGAACCTGAATGAACCTTGATACATCAGCTGCAAAAATAAAAAAAGTCACAGATATTCACATATTATATGATTTCATTTATATGAAATATGCATGTTAGACCAGTTTATAGAGACCAGAATTAGATTAATAGTTACCATAGAATGGGTGATTTGGCTGTGACTAGGGAAAGTGATTGCTAATGGATACAGAGTTTCTTTTGAGAGTTGGTGAAAATGTCCTATAATTAGACTGTGGTGACAGTTACACAACTCTGAAATATACTAAAAACAAGTTACAATGGGTGAATTATATAGTATGTGAATTATACATCAATAATACTGTTGAGAAAAAAGAAGATATGAAGTCCTAGGTTGGTCCTGCCAAGTGATGAGTTAGAAAATGATTCCAAACTTATAAAAATAATTGATTTCTACAAGTTCATCCAAACTGTGGAACATCAACTATTATTCAGTAATTTTTACAACATGCTAGATTAAAAAATAACATACATTTCAAAGAAATGGCAGTCAAATAGGCAGGATACCACTCACAAAAAGGAAAAGGTACTAGAAGGAAAACAATTTCTAGAATTTCAAACTAGCCAAGACATTCTTTAAAAATAAGGGCAAAATCTATATATTTTCAGGCATACAAAGACTTAAATGTTTCCTACTTATACAATTTTCCCTGAAAAATTACAAAAGAATCTTCTTTCTATACCCTTAATATTAACCTTGAGAAAAGAAGTTGTACTTTTAAAGTAGTAATGAACCAAATATTGGTAGATAATGGTGATATAAAATAAGCAATGAGTTAAAAATAATAGTTTCAGAAACAGAATAATGAAAACATGTCTTACTCTGGATAGGTGTATTTTAAGCACACAATATAAATAATATAAAATAATAAGGAAGTTGTAAGATGAAAACTGAAGATAAATTACGGTGTACTATTTTCCTTATTTATTGAGAGGGAAAATAGACATGTTTTTAGACTTTTGAAATTGGATTTAATATTTCTGTTAAGAAATTTAATAGAGTTTCGTAGTAATGAAATAACTCATGATAATCCTATCACTCAGTACAACTAGGGAAAAAAAAGGTTAAAAAACCCCAGCACATTTAAAAAGTCTCTGAATGCATAGGGAAATTAGTAGCATAGTATTAGTGGACGAGAAAGACAGAAATACAGAGTGTTGAGTCCTGTATTTCTTTTGAGGAGGTGTTTACTGATTCCAGGAAGAGGCAACCAAATGCTAAGAAACTGAATGGAAAAGAAGGACAAAATTCAGAGTCGAGGAACTAAACACAATTCAGAGACACATGTTTTCTCTTTTAGATCCTCAACGGCTATAGTCTAGCAACGGAAGAGAAAAAGGAGATGGGAGATTCTCTGGGAACTTTAGCAACTTGAGGAAATACAGTCAAACAGTGCTATGAAAGAGACATTTGTTAAAAAGAAAGAAAAGCTAAACTGTGAAGTCCCTATCTTAAGATACAGGACTCTATTTCAGAAAATATATTTTAGACTGCTGTTTTGCAATTTCTTAGACTACAACCAACAGTAAATGTTGCCTTTTATATTCGGATACAGTAGGAAACACACACAAGAAACTTTAAATTGACTTATAATTCAGGAAACATTATTTGACTTATATGTGCTATGTGTGTTATAGTCTTATACCTTCATTTTGTTTTCTTCTAATTTTTTAATGATGAGTGTGAGTAACTAAATTCATTTTAGAACTTACTACTGACTCACAACTCACTAATTTAAAATTACTAAAACAAAGAATTTATTACTCATGGGGATTAGAAAAGAGGCATCAACAAAAATAATTATAGAAGAATGGTTACAAATTAGAAAAACATTGAATGACATCAACATAGGAAGGTACTACATACTTTAAATGCATACACTTAATTGTACATGTTATACTAAAAATCATTAAAATATGTAATAAAAATGAGAAACCCCTATTTAAATAAAATATAATTTTGATTGCTAAAATATATTTTCTTGTAAGCCAAGATATTTGAAAATGTCAATGCAGTGGATGGATTCTAGAGATATATAAATAGTCAAAACTGGACAAAGTATTAGGAAAAATATTTTAATGAGCCCAATGTTCCTGAGATTCAAGTTAAAATATTAATAATATTAATAATTTTATATGCACTTTCTTCCCATTCATGAGGTTTCATCTATAAATCTATCAATCTAA
Source organism: Ovis canadensis (assembly GCF_042477335.2). Taxonomy (NCBI): domain Eukaryota; kingdom Metazoa; phylum Chordata; class Mammalia; order Artiodactyla; family Bovidae; genus Ovis; species Ovis canadensis. Next base: position 129,543,739 of record NC_091247.1, on the reverse strand, counting down.
TCACTTGAAAGTAGATTGTGAAAGGGAGAGAAAAAGCGTGTGCTATTCAATACTTTATATGAATATATAATATTACTGATGAAGAAGGAAATGGCAACCACTCCAGTATTCTTGCCTAGAGAATCCCATGGACAGAGGAGCCTGGTGGGCTGCCCTTTGTGGGGTCACACAGAGTCGAATACAACTGAGACAACTTTGCAGCAGCAACAGCATAATAATATTACTGATACCAAAGCAGTGCAGAAAGTTAAGTTTTAAAATGCAATAAATTGACAATTGCTAGTGGAAACAGTGTCAGATTTTATTTTGGGGGGCTCCAAAATCACTGCAGATGGTGATTGCAGCCATGAAATTAAAAGACGCTTACTCCTTGGAAGGAAAGTTATGACCTACCTAGATAGCATATTCAAAAGCAGAGACATTACTTTGCCAACAAAGGTCCATCTAGTCAAGGCTATGGTTTTTCCAGTGGTCATGTATGGATGTGAGAGTTGGACTGTGAAGAAAGCTGAGTGCCAAAGAATTGATGCTTTTGAACTGTGGTGTTGGAGAAGACTCTCGAGAATCCCTTGGACTGCAAGGAGATCCAACGAGTCCATCCTGAAGGAGATCAGTCCTGGTTGTTCATTGGAAGGACTGATGCTGAGGCTGAAACTCCAATATTTTGGCCACCTCATGCGAAGAGTTGACTCATTGGAAAAGACTCTGACCCTGGAAGAGATTGGGGGCAGGAAGAGAAGGAGACGACAGAAGATGAGATAGCTGGATGGCATCACCGACTTGATGGACATGAGTTTGGGTGAACTCCGGGAGTTGGTGATGGACAGGGAGGCCTGGCCTGCTACGATTCATGGGGTTGCAAAGAGTCGGACACGACTGAGCAACTGAACTGAACTGAATTAGCAAACTGGTAATCAAATTAACTGTATTTAAATGTATGATCAGGTTGATTTTATCCTATAGATGATACAAAGATGGTTCAAAATAAAAAATTACTAATATAGTACAGTTAGTAATTTCTAAATTGGTACTACTAATTAGTAATATGGTGTTCAGAAATAAACCCCCAATAGATAAAAGCCCAAAGTTAAGACTAATGAAAATTAAGAAAATACAGAATACTTCTGTTACTTTGTAGCTGGCAAAACTCTCTTAGTAATATTCCAAAACCATATACACTAGTAAAAGATTTGAATAAATAATAATTAAAAACCTAAGAGTTTCTAATGAAGTGATAAGTATGTTATTATTAGGTGTCAGACTGCATAAACATAAATGATGTATCAATATCTATATTTTCAAGGGAATGTCTGGAAATCAATGAGAAAGTAATGGACAAATATTATTGACAGGCAAGTCACAGAATGGGAAACCTGAATAAAAAATTGTAAAAGAAATGCTCAACCTCTCTGATTTAAAAAAAAAAAAAGTTTAAGCTAAAAAATGAGAAATATATGTACTCCCATCAGACTTGGGAAAAAAATAAAATGGAAAATGACACCAAATGCTGATGTGATTGTAGGAGAGTGAGAGCCCTTATTTATTTCTTGTAGGGAGTTTAGTGGCCAAACCATTCTGAAAGCAGTTTGGCAGAACCTCCTGTCAGTGATTAGTGACAGTACTTTAAGATCCAGAAATGTTACCCCTTTTTAACACCTGATAGTAATTTGGGCAGGTGTATCAGAAGGTATATTTTAGAAAACTCATCATTCTAATGGCTAGGATGTAGCAACAGATGTGATAGCTGTCTGTTTATTTTCCTTCTCTCCCCAACCTCAACGTGGCCTCCCTGGGGGCACAATAGACATCCATGCACCCTTGACTCTGCTTAAGCTCAGCAGGGATGTAATTGCATATCCTTGGGCAGGAAATAAATATGTTGTAAACCACTGAGAATTTATTTTATTGCTTTATTGCAGAATAACCTGACTTAATACAATGAATAAGTTGAGGGGTGTATGTAGGATTGAATATAATGTAACAAGAATTTCATAATGACTCAAGTTTTTAAACTGCAAACAGGATAGTTCTTATAATACACTTTTATATTAAAAGTAAGAAATTGTATTTATAGCAAAATATATTTTATATATTTTACATTTAAGGAAAATAGGGGAAAGGCTTGGCACAGAATGGTGGAGGTAGTATGTCATGAATTGTGCCTGATGTCAAAATTAGACATAAATATAATGAATATGCAAAATACTGTTATTAATGGTGGATCTTGGGAATATTGATAATTGAAATATTTTTATAATGTGCTTTTAAAATCTTTATTAAAACAATTTTATTTTGTCATTCTTAAATCACAAGGGTGTTTTACTTTATTTTCTTTGTTTCATCCCTTATATTCATTGCTTAAGTTTTTAAGTTCATAATATTGTAGTTCATTATATTGTTTTCTTGCTCCTAATATTTGTGATTCATCTAAGAGTGCTAAGAGCATAGAGTCTGGCAGTATAACTTTCACAGAATATAGTCCTGGATTGGGCTAAATCTATTGCCCACATATCCCTCTGATATATATACATATCAAAGTAGTGCTCATTTTTTAGATTTAAAGGAAAAATAATTTTCTTGTGAATGTGAATTTAGTAGGTTTTATTTAAATTTTCTATTTATCCTCTTCTTCCATACCATGGTTTGTCTCTGCTGTATGTATATATCTCACCATCTTCTCACATGAACTCTTTCCTCTAGTTGTCAACATAAGAGGTGCCTGTTCACTGTCGTACATCAGTATCTAAGTACTTGCCACACAGGGAGCAATGGATACATATTGGTTAAGTAAATAAAGGATTATAGTTGCTGATGGTGGCAAAAGTAACCAAGACTAATAGAGTAGTTTACCACAGAGAGAATTTTTAGTAATGTTGATTCTCATAATACAGTTGTGGTTCTGTTCAGTTCAGTTGCTCAGTCATGTCCAACTCTTTGCAACTCCATGGACTGTAGCATGCCAGGCTTCCCTGTTGATTGCTAACTCCTGGAGCTTGCTCAAACTCATGTTCATCGAGTTGGTGATGCCATCCAAACATCTCATCCTCTGTTGTCCCCTTCTTCTCCTGCCTTCAGTCTTTCCCAGAAGTAGACTCTTTTCCAATGAATCAGTTCTTTGCATCTGGTGGCCAAAGTATTGGAGCTTCAGCATGAGTACTTTCAATGAATATTGAGACTGATTTCCTTTAAAATTGACTGGTTCCATCTTCTTGCAGTCCAAGGGACTCTCAAGAGTCTTCTTCAACACCACAGTTCAAAAGCATCAATTCTTCGGTGCTCAGCTTTCTTTATAGTCCAACTCTCACATGTATACATGACTACTGGAAAAACCTTAGCTTTGACTGTATGGACCTTTGTCGGTAAAGTAATGTCTCTGCTTTTTAATAAGCTGTCTAGGTTTGTCATAACTTTTCTTCCAAGGATCAAGCGCCTTTCAATTTCATGGCTGCAGTAAACATCTGCAGTAATTTTGCAGCCTAAGAACATAAAGTCTGTCACTGTTTCCATTGTTTCCCCATCTGTTTGCCATGATGTGATGGGACTGGATGCCATGATCTTTGTTTTTTGAATGTTGAGTTTTAAGCCAGCTTTTTCACTCTCCTCTTTCACTTTCATAGAGAGTCTCTTTCGTTTCTGTTTGCTTTCTGCCATAAGGGTCGTGTTAGCTGCATATCTGAGGTAATTGATATTTCTCCCTGCAATCTTGATTCCAGCTTGTGCTTCATCCAGCCCGGCATATCCTCATGATGTACTCTGCATATAAGTTAAATAAGCAGGATAATAATATACAACCTTGACATACTCCTTTCCCAGTTTGGAACCACCCTGGATTATAGTGGTTAATGCTGGCAAAAATAACTAACAGTATTAGAGTAGTTTACAGTAGAGATAATTTTCAGTAATGTTGATTCTTACAATACAGTTATGAGGTGATTTTTATTACTGACATTTTGCAGCAAAGAAAACCTCATGCTAGGAAGCCCAAGAAACTTCCTCGTGGTCATTAGATTAGTACTTCAAAGATCCATCCTGTCATTCTATGTCTTCTGATAACCAAGAAATCCATAGATAAATATATTTTGAGTCCTAATATAGAAATCCTCACAGCAACAGAATAATACAATATTAGAGAAAATATCACATAGCCATTTCTAATGTTATTCTCTGGCCGTTTGTCTGTCCCTGAATATCATGTTCCGCTCTTCTTTAGGCTGTTAGAGAACAGGAGCAACAAATGGTTGTAGATTGATTGGCTATGTGATTGTTAAAGTTCTATGAGCCTCCATTACTTGTTAGACCCAGAGAGCTATTTCAGTTTTGGAAGATATATATACTTAGAAATGTAATAAAACCTAAATGGGACAGAGTGAAATTATATTCAAATAAGAGAGAGGCTATAAAAAAGAACTTTTTGAAAACAAAACAGCTTTTTTAAGTTTTCAGTATAATGCAAAGTCAGTTGAGGTTTTCTTTTGTTAGGAATATTAGAATTATACCATAAATGTAAAGTTTTTCCTATCATATGTCATTTGTCATTTCCTATCATTTTCCTATCTTAATATTTATCCTATCATATGTAGGAGAAATAATATGATTATAATGTATACACATTATTTATTAATATTCTTGATTGCATTTTCTAAGCAATTGAGCATACCTAAAATATTTAAAATAATACTTTTAATGTTATAGTCATATGAAAAATCATCAATATATGCAATATGATAAATAAACTGATTAAGAATCAACTAAAGACCTTCCTTCCTTCCTCTTGAAATAGAGTTCTCATTGTATTGGCTCAATTCAGAGGATTTTAATATAAATGTTGAATATCCCTAAAGAGTTGATGAGCAGAATTTAGATAATCTGACAACTGGATGGAAAAAATATTAATCTTTATTTTCTCTAATCTCTAACTGAAATTTCATTTTTCTTCAATATTGAATTTTGATGACTTCACAGTTGCATCAGCAGTATCAGATATCTCATTGGAGTTGTTACAGATAATCTTGAAATATCACTACTTAAACTTATGACAATTATTAGAGTCACTGCAAGATATTAATATTTAAATTTTATTGAGAAGTGCATATATTATTTGACAATATTACAGTTAAAATATTTAAGTAGTCATTTGAATATAATTACTTTAAAAAATTTGTATATATGTTATTTAATATATTTACATGGTTTTTCTAATTGAGATAGGTCCTTAAGCTTTAAAGACTATCAAAGAACTAAAACCCTTTTTACTTGTTATTTAATGCAGAAATATTAATATTTACCAGTTTAAAAATAAATATTAGAAGAAGTAAATACATATTTATTAAAGTAAAACTATGTCTTATAGATGTGAATTGTATCCTTTTAAATTTATCATGGCTAAAGTTATAACCTGCATCTATGCTCAAATGGTGGCTTTTAGGATGTTAGATAATGGTTGGCAAGTGTTGTTTAGAAAAATTTACTTGAGGTCTTTATGTTTTGTTTTGTTTTAATTTTTGGTTTTTAACAATTGGCTTCTGGGTTTGGTGTAATGTTGGAAATGTTTGGCTCTTGAAGCTCTAGGGATGAAGACAGGCATATTTCATTTATATTCCCCCAAAAGGATACTAATTCTAGAACTTCCCAACATTCATTGGGCAGGGACTAAAGATAGTTATTTGGTGGAAGTTGACAGGATTAATTAATGAGTTGGGGCCCATGGGTATATTTCAAAGTCTTTAAAATTTTTTCCAAGATCCTTGTGAAATGTGATTTATTTAGTAGGAAAGGATGTAAGTATACTGAAGAGAACTAGAATTGTCAGAGAAACTAGTTCTCCTTAGAACTGTTTTTCTATCTTCCAAGAAATAAATTAGCCATTTTCCAAGGTCTCAATGAATCTCCCCTTTCCTAAAGTCTTAAACAGAGGGTGAACGGGGCAATGCCACTGGAAGCCTCTTTGGGTATTTTCCTATTGATAATTCACTCTGAGTAGGAGCTCTGCATTCTTACTGTGTATTTCTTATCATGGCACAGCTTTGTACCTGCACTGAGGCATAGCTCTGTGTCTACACAGAGCCTGATTTCTCTTCAAGATTTGAGTGTCTCATGTTTTAATACATATGGGAAATATCTGGGGGAAAAATATATTTAGCATCAATGAATTCTTCACCCTGAAACAAGGTACAGTACATATTTTCCTCTGCATTTTATTTTTGCAAATATGATCAGAATTTATTCAGGGAAAAATAGCCAACAGTCATCTCCAGTAATAAAATAATACACACACATTCTTCCACAAAAAGCAAACAAAACTCATTTTCAAAGTTTCTTATACAGCGGTCATGATCAACTGTGATATTAATCCCTGGAGGAATAGACAAATGAGGCCATACTACAGCTCTCTAAGGAACTTATTTTGATTATTTTACAGTAGACACTATAATATTGTCTTGCTTCCTCCCTTAACAATTTAAGTCTGTAGTAATCTAGAGGCTCACCCTTCATCTCTTTCTTTGATCAGCTGTTTGTGTGTCACTGATTTCATACTAATAGATGCAGTTCAAGATATTAAAGAACCTGACCGTTTAACCTATAGATTTCCCGCTAGTCTAAATGTTGATTTTAACTCAATGTGTACCTAAGATGTAATTATGTTCACTGTTTGTTTGTTTTTTTCCTGTATATAGGCAGGTAGGTTCAGAGGCTTATTCAGATCCAAATTCCATCCTTTTTACAAAACTTAAGTAAGTGGAGTAGTCTATCTTTGGGAGGAATATGTCTCTTTCTCTCTCTTCTCATAGCATTTGTATCCGTAGATAGTCAATGCTTAGATCCTTTCATTCACAGGAGTTTCAAAGCAATGGTATTGTACTTTAATAAAAAAATTTAATAAAAATATTATCAACTAGAAATACTTCTATAAAGTAGCCCTTCCTTTAAAGCATTATTTTGGTTTTCCAGTGGTAAGTAAGTAAGTGTAGTCGCTCAGTCGTGTCCAACTCTTTGCGACCCCAAGGACTGTAGGCCACCAGGCTCCTCTGTCCATGGGATTCTCCATGCAAGAATACTGGAGTGGGTTGCCATTTCCTTCTACAGGTCATTAAAAATAATAGGACATTCATGCTTATTTTTCTCTATTTCCAAATGTCAAGATAATGAATGAGTTGCCTTTATTATTCTCCAACATAAAAATGCATTACTTTAAAAGTTTTTGACGAGTTTCAATCCATTGCAATGACTTTCCTTATTGCCGCTGAAATTCTTCCTTATTTGATTAGTGTGTGTCTTTAAATGTTAGCCCTGAATTTTCTTTTGACATGACTCTAACAATCTTTGTTTGCTTTCCTGCTATCAAAAAAAATATGACAAGATATTTCATGACAATTCTGTATATTTACTACTCAATTCCTGGAAGCAACCATTTCTGTAATGAACCCTGATTTCTTTCAGAAGGGAATGACATTTTCAATCTGGGTGTTAGAAATACTCTTTGCTATTGAGTCACTAATTTCATTTAGCCCTTTCAGATAGACAGAGCTTGTGTGTGTGTGTGTGTGTGTGTGTGTGTGTGTGTGTGTGTGGTAATAAAATACTATGTAATTAAACAACAACATTACCAAATTAAATTCAGATTAGAGGGTTTGCATTTAACCTCTTCCACGTCTGTATCTCTTTTGTTGCACCCAGAGAGTACTCATTCACTTGTGCACAGGAGACAGGGCAATTAGAAAGTTTCCTGATTATTCATTTACTTTAACCACAACACAGTCACTGTGATGGACTGAATGATATCCTCTCAAAATTCATATGTTGAAGTCCTACCCCTATATTTGGTGATAGGGCATATAAAGAGAAGGTAAGTGTTAAGCAAGGTTATAAGTGTGGGGTCTTAATTTGGTATGACTGTCATCCTAAATAAGAAAAGGAAGACACACCAGAGATTTCTCTCTGTGTGCACACACAGAGGAGACGTCATAGGAGGATATAGCAAGAAGGGACTTACCTTAAAGCCAGGAGGAGCGTCACCAAAAAACATTCCTTGATCTTGAACTTGCAGCCTCCAGACTATAAGAAAATAAATTTCTGTCATTTCAGCCAGCAAATCTGTGGTAATTTGTTATGGTAGCCTTAGCTGACTAATTACAAACATTTTAAATTAGCAGTACTAATATTACTGTTATTTATATGACTTGGAAATCAGTTTTTTGCATAGGGTCTCCCTGTTCTCTTTCCATAGCTCACAGTTGATTATACCTTATCAGAATGTAAAGCCATTAGTAGCTATTTCTCCCTTTTAATTTTCATTTGTTCTTAGTTCAACGAGTAACTATATATATTTAGTGTTCATTGCTGGTCTTTATATCAATATCCACTCAGTTATATCGGCTGTCTGTACCTTGTTCTCTATTATTCTTCAGGAAAGTCCTATGAAAATAGGAATCCATACATTTTTGGCAATGAATGTTTAGTTCTACTCTTTGTACTTAAAAGTCAGTTTCTCTGGATATGAAAGTCAATGGCTCACATTTTCCCTGTTCAGTCAGTCAGTCAGTTCAGTTGCTCAGTTGTGTCCAACTCTGTGCGACCCCATGAATTGCAGCACGCCAGGCCTCCCTGTCCATCACCATCTCCCGGAGTTCACTCAGACTCACGTCCATTGAGTCAGTGATGCCATCCAGCCATCTCATCCTCTGTCGTCCCCTTCTCCTTCTGCCCCCAATCCCTCCCAGCATCAGAGTCTTTTCCAATGAGTCAACTCTGTGTGAGGTGGCCAAAGTACTGGAGTTTCAGCTTTAGCATCATTCTTTCTAAAGAAATCCCAGGGCTGATCTCCTTCAGAATGGACTGGGTGGATCTCCTTGCAGTCCAAGGGACTCTCAAGAGTCTTCTCCAACACCACAGTTCAAAAACATCAATTCTTTGGTGCTCAGCTTTCTTCACAGTCCAACTCTCACATCCATACATGACCACTGGAAAATGTTACTCCATTTATTTTATGCATATCAAAGTGCTTTTATGAAATATGATGATAATAAACTATCCTTTCCTTTCTAAGTCACTTACTCTTTTCCTATATCTTCAAAGGAATTTTTACTGTTAAAGTTGAGTGATTTTACATAAACATGACTTGATTTGGATTATTCCAAGTTGATATTATCAGTTATGTAAGGTGCTCTTTCCATGTTTGTTTGTTTGTTTGTTTTTTAAGTTCAGGAAAGCTTTTGAGTATTTAGTATCTGTTCTGATATTTGGCATTCTTCTTCATGGGCAGGTTTTATAAATATCTCAGGTTTTATTTGCCTAATGTAAATGTTCTTATTTTCTCCCAAATAATTCTTTTTTCCCTTCCTTTTGCTTTTAGGAAAATAAAGTCTTATTTTTCACTCTCTAGTTGCCTTGTTGTGGTTTATATTTGCTCTTGCATTTCCTCTTAGTCTTCATTTCTGAAAAGATTGGTTTATTTTATATGTGTTTCTATTCCAAAATTTTCTTTTTAAGATGAAAAAAAATTGTATCAGTTATGGTTTTATTTTGATTTATTTTGTGATTATGTCTTCCTAGTATCATACTATTATTTATAGCAGTGCCATTTTGCAATTTTGCTTTGTATGCTCTTTTTTCTCGGTCTAGATTGTGACTGCAATATTTTCTTACAATCATTTAAAATGGTAAATTATATTCTATAAATTTTAGAAGGGATTGGGATACACAATATTCTTTTAAATTTGAGTCCCCTTTGCTATGGTTTCCAGACTTCATAAATATGGCAAATTACACTGTGAAATTCAACAGTCTTATCATTTTTCCTACTTTTATGTGTGCCTCCTCTCTCCGTCTCTATTATCTCCTTTTCTGTTCAGTTTTGAAACCAATTTTAGGAGATTTCTCTTAATGAGGAGGCTTTTGTGTAAAGAATCCCTGGTTGTTCAGTTTTAAGATTTTAGAGATTGTAATCAGACGCTTACTCCTTGGAAGGAAAATTATGACCAACCTAGATAGCATATTAAAAAGCAGAGACATTACTTTGCCAACAAAGGTCCGTCTAGTCAAGGCTATGGTTTTTCCAGTAGTCATGTATGGATGTGAGAGTTGGACAGTGAAGAAAGCTGAGCACAGAAGAATTGATGCTTTTGAACTGTGGTGTTGGAGAAAACTCTTGAGAGTCCCTTGGACTGCAAGGAGATCCAACCAGTTCATCCTAAAGGAGATCAGCCCTGGGTGTTCTTTGGAAGGACTGATAGCTAAAGATGAAACTCCAGTACTTTGGCCACCTCATGAGAAGAGTTGACTCATTTGAAAAGACCCTGACGCTGGGAGGGATTGGGGGCAGGAGAACAAGGGGACGGCAGAGGATGAGATGGCTGGATGGCATCACTGGCTCGATGGACATGAGTTTGAGTGAACTCTGGGAGTTGGTGATAGACAGGGAGGCCTGGTGCACTGCGATTCATGGGGTCGCAAAGAGTTGGACACGACTGAGTGACTGAACTAACTAATCTACTTTAGCATTTTCAGACATGTCTGAGGGACTTTGTGATTACCTTCTATTGAATTCAATATTTAAAAAAACTAAGATCAAGGCATCTAGTTCCATCACTCTATGGCAGATAGAAGGGGAACAGATGAAAGCAGTAACAGATGTCCTTTTCTTGGGCTCTAAGATCATTGCATATGGTGACTACAGCCATAGAATTAGAAGACTATTGCTTTTTAGAAGGAAACCTACTACAAACCTAGACAGTTTATTAAAAAGCAAAGCTATCACTTTGCCAACAAAGTTGCATATAGTGAAAATATGGCTTATCCAGTAGTCATGCATGTACAGATGTGAGAGTTGAACCATAAAGAAGGCTGAGTGTGGAAGAACTGATGCTTTCAAACTGTGGTGCTGGAGAAGACTCTTGAGAGTCCTTTGGACAACTAGGAGATCAAATCAGTCAATCCTAAAGGAAATCAACCCTGAATATTCATTGGAAGAATTGATGCTGAAGCTGAAGCTCCAATACTTTGGTCACCTGATGTGAAGAGCTGAATCACTGGAAAAAACTGATGCTGGAAAAGACTGAAGGCATAATAAGAGGGTGACAGAGGATGAGGTGGTTGGATGGCATCACCAATTCAATGGACATGACCTTGGGCAAACTATGGGAGATGGTGAAGGACAGAGAAGCCCCGTGTGCTCTAGTCCATGGGGTTGCAAAGAATTAGACATAACTTGGCAACTGAACAACAGCAACAACAGTATTGAATTGGGCAGGATCTCTCCCAGTCCCATCTGCTATGAATTCACATTGAATATTTTCATGTTCTGCTGTTTGTGGGTCCTTCAGAGGCTTTCCTCTGCTGCTTTCCTCTCCCTCCCCTGGCTCTGGTACCACACAGGTCTTATGAGTGAGAATAGTTTGTTTTTACCTGCATGTAATTGGGAGTTTCTGGTTATATCCTGCTGCCTAGATTTGTTATAACTATTGCCCATGAGTTTTTGGCTATGTTATTTATCTGCCTGGTTTAATGTGGGGATTTGGAGATAGTCAAACATTACTCAGCCACTACCACCAATTGCCAGCCCCATGCCTCAAATTCTTGAAAACTTAGTAGTTACTCAGTAAGCTCTTAAGAAGTGCCTGTTTTGATGTTCTGCTGCTGCTGCTGCTAAGTCACTTCAGTCGTGTCCAACTCTGCGCGACCCCATAGACGGTAGCCCACCAGGCTCCCCCGTCCCTGGGATTCTCCAGGCAAGAACACTGGAGTGGGTTGCCATTTCCTTCTCCAGGTTGATTTATTCATGAAAGATTCCTTGACTTTTCCTCATTCATCTCTTGCAGGGTTTGCGTAGGCCTCTAACTACTTGTATTAAAACCTTCAGTGTATTTGAATGAATTCTGATATAATTTGAAAAAAAAAACCAGTATATTACTATGAATTTGGAAGAAAGATTTTCTTTCTAAAGAAAGTGCTTTAAGTGGTTGGCATAAAAAAATAATACCAGTTGTTTGATGCTATAATAAGAGGTAGAACTGAAATTCTAGAAAGCAATAATAAAATTTTTATTGATGAGACCTATGAGTTGAAGTAGAAGTGATGAGTGGGAATCCTAAGTTCTCTATTTCCCTCCTTTGGAAAAAGTTAGAGCTACTGATTACATTTAGAGTTGGTTATTTTAAAAAATTTATATAAAAATAGTCTCAGCAACTTTGAAACAAAGAATCAAATGGCAGGGTTTATTTTGAAGATGGAATACCTTCTCTCATGTATTCATAAGTATCCAAAGAGATTTTAAAATATTTCAAGCTATGGTAGGTTACTAATTTAACATGTTTCTTGATGTCCTGTTTGATATTTAATTAATATAAATTAAATATATATACAAATTAGTAAAGTAGAATGTTTCATAAAAATATGTGGCCATTAAAACCCTCAATATTTGTTTAAACATTATATATAATAAGAGCTATTAAAGAGACATAACTGCACATATTGTCTATATTTGAAGTTCCAATGCTTTATAAATTAAACTCTTAGCAAAAAAAAACACAATTTGATCATTGAAATTTGAAGAGGGACCAAAAAAAAAAAAAAGATCTTTTTTTTTCTCTTTCCCCTCCTGTGTTCTAAAACACTTAAAATAGAAGTTAAAAAAGCCAGATAAAATATTTCATTGTTACTGAAGATGTTGATAACTGGGATATGTAGGCATGCGACAGTAATGAGATGTCTAATACATGCGTGCTTAATCATTTAATCCTGTCCAATTCTTTGCAATGTCATGGACTGTAGGTCTCTAGGCTCCTGCGTCCCTGGAATTTTCCAGGCAAGAATACTGGAATTGGGTTGCCATTTCCTACTCCAGGGGATTTTCCTGACCCAGGGATCAAACTGGCATTTGCTGCATTGGCAGGAAGATTCTTTCCCACTGAGCCATGTGGGAAGTCCAAGATACCTAGTACTTAATGTCAAATTTATACAGATTTTCACAGTGCACACTTCTCTGCGGTCTGGTCTCTGCCCCTGGAAGGTTTATAGTGGAACAAAAGACAATGTATGTTTCCCATGGATTGTTTATTGGGTCCCAAGATTAAGGAAGAGTTGGAGCCATAGCATGCCAAGGTCATAATTTAAAACACATGAGGAGTGTTATACTAGAGATAAGTAACAGATAGAAATCAGGGATAGCAGTTTTATTTTGATAACATTGTGATATTTTACTCTAAAACAGTAGAGTATTCATTTTGATCATTGATAATTTAGTTTTGAAATTGAATTTATTAGTAGTTGAATTTAGAGGGTTTGGGGAATTAAATGGATGGATGGTTCATTTTTTGCTTTGGGGAATCACCTAGTTTTTCTTTTGAAAGGTGTGAGAAGAAGTTTGAATGGATGTCTCTTTCCTCAGTATATTTTTTTCTGTTGCCAACAAAAGTATTTCAAAACTATTTCATTGACCCTATATCAACTTGCAGTGCTTGAAGAGGGAGCTTAGAGCTTGGTGTATGTTTGGTTTTCTGACAGTTTTGTTCTTTCTCCCACAGAAAAAGTATTTTTTAGAAAATATAGACTGATTCCCAAATTTTTGCCTTCACCCTCTGCTAACCCTTTCAGGTTTTTCCAAGTCAACAAGACTTCAGATCTTGTAGGGCCATAGAGAAACAATATGTGATATACTAGAGCTCTTTACACATAAATGGAAAATCACACTCACACAAAAACAGTTACTATGTAGTTAAGGGGCTTTGAAAGACACTTTCATCACATTCCTAATTGAATTCCAGAAATAGGCATAACGCTGCATCTTTCTTGACTGTGCACTATGATGTGGACATAAATCTGACAGTACAGATCTGTGATGCTAAGAAGTAGCTTTCAAAAAGCAGAGAAAGCTAGTTTTTATACCACTGCTATTTGTCTACAGAAAAATAAATGTTCCAGCTAATTTTTTAGTATGTTGATGATATGAGTTAAATTTTGAATCATGAAGGTATTTGTGTTGTTATCTAAACAGAATCCCAGAAAGATGAAACTGCTATAGACCGTCTCCTCTCCATGCAGACAGAGCTTTAGTCCAGTATGTGACTTGAACACAAAGTTCCAGGATACTACCGGCCAGGGTATGGAAGACACTTATTACTACTTCCATGTGCATATATATGTGTGTGTGTGTCTGTGTATGTGGAAAATGACTTATTTCTATAAGGTAATATCAAAGCATTAAAACAAAAATATCTTCATGATTCTTATAACTATCTTATGCCTTCAATTTTCTTTATGCAGTTCCCCTCCACTTCCAAATATTGCATACTTCATTTTATCAAAAAATACTTCTTTTACTGCCATATTTAAAAATCTATGCATCATATCTCCATGTTAACTAGAATGCTGGCTTATATTAAACTTCATCAAAAGTACAATTACATAGACATATTTGAGTCAGCTTATATGTTTTTCTTCACATTTATATGTAATTAAGAACCACACATGGATGAGTTCTTTGCAGATTCATTCATTCATTCAGCTGATATTTATTGAGACCCTTATATATGTCAAGCATTGTTTTGTCTCCAGAGATACAGTAGTGAACAAAGCTGTAAAAAATCTCCATCTTCTGGGACTGCCTAATTTATGGAATGAAATATATAGAAAAATTTAACCAGCAAAATACATACTATATTAAATGATGAGAAACATTTTGAAGGGAAATAAAATAAGTGAATGGGAACAACTGGTAACCAGAAGCCTCACTAGAAAGGTGATATTTGGGCCAGGATTTAGGAAGGAAACTGTTAAGCCTCGCAAATACCTTGGGAAAAATAATTAGGCAGAAAGAAGAGCAATACAAAGGCGGGAACCTGCCTGAGAAGCTCAGAGAACAGCAAATGAAACAGTGAATGCTGTGACTGTAGTAGATTATATGAAAGTGCGAGGATTGCAAACTGAGTCCAGAAAAGATAAAGTACAGGGAAATGCAGGTGTTGTAGGGCCTAGTGGGCACACACTGACACTCAAGCTTTTATGCTATGTGAGATCAGGGTTGGATAGTGTGAGCACCACCGGAGGGTTTTCAGAAAAGGAGTGATGTGTTTTCACTAATGATTTTAAAGAATCATGTTATCCACTATACTGACAAGAGATAAGAAGGTTACTGAGGAAGCTAAGAGTCCATTTCAAAGGCAATTTCAGTGACAACAGTTTTCTACATGTTATTTATAAATTAGGGCTTCCTATGTGGCACTAGTGGTATGGAATCCACCTTGCCAATGCAGGAGAGACAGGAGACTCGGGTTCAGTCCTTGGGTCAGGAAGATCCCCTGGAGGAGGAAATGGCAACCCGGTCCAGTATTCTTTCCTGGAGAATCCCATGAACAGAGGAGCCTGGAGGGCTACAGTCTATGAAGTCACCTTGATGACTGAGCATGCAGGCATGCATGCATACTTATAAATAAATTGTTTTGGATTATAAGAAAAAACAATTATGATCCATATGTAATTATCTATAGTGGGTGCATTGTAGTCCCCCAAAAGTTCCTTTCACATTCTAATCCCTGGAACCTGTGATGATTGCTTTCATTGGAAAGAGGGTCTTTATATAGTTAAATAAATTAAGGATCTTGAGATGAGGAGATAATCTTGTACTATCCAGGAAGGCCTTAAATTCAATGGCAAGTATCCTTACAAGAACAAGACACACAAATGATATATATAGTGGTGGATTCATGTTGATGTATGGCAAAACCAATACAATATTGTAAAGTAATTAGCCTCCAATTAAAATAAATAAATTTAAATTAAAAAACATTTTACAGAGCCACAAACCTAGGAATAGTGGCTGTCACTAGTGGAAGCTGGATGAGGCAGGAAACAGGTGCTCCCCTAGAGCCTCTGCAGTAGAGGTGGCCCTGCCGACACCATAGTTTCATACTCTGGCCTTAAGGCTGAAAGAGAAAAAACTTCTGTTGTGTCAAGCTACCCGGTTGTGGTAAATTATTATGGCAGCCACAGAAAAGTAGTAGAGCATCCAAAATGAAGTTCTTATTGGGTAATTTTTCTTTTAATGTTAAGAAATGCTATCTATTTATATACATAGCACATATCTTTAACATTTTAAATATTCCCAGTCAGTAATAACTATTTCTGTTGGATGCATAGAAAATGGCCATGTTTCTATGAAATTTGCTTAGAAATCACCATTTTACTTCCCATCACTGTGAATTTAATGATTCTAGTACTTCATGTAAATGGTATTATATAACATTTGTCCTTTTGTGTCTGGCTTATTTCACATAGCATAAGATTTTCAAGGTTTATTTGTACATTAGCATGTATCAGAATGTCCTTCCTCTTTAATTACTGATGAATCTTGTAACAAGATGCTGAATGGGACTTTGTAACCTGGAAATTTGGCTAAAGGCTTGTATCTAAATACAAAGGGCACAAAGTAGTTCATATCCTAAAATGAGCCCCAATACCACACCAGCTGACACATCCCTTCAGGATTTGGTAAGGGACTACAAAATTGGCCCTTTTATTACTGTATCATCATTGCCATGGCTTTCCATTCTGGTATACATTTTCATATTCAGAGTTCCATATGTTTAATAACAGTGAGTTAGGATTCATTGGCTTACAAGGAATTGTAACCAATGTAACTCTTCCCTCTCTTCTGCATGCTTGCACTCAGCAACCCCAATCAATGCCAAGTAAGTAGATTGCCAGGAAAATCTCTTGTGAATATCATAATAGCTGTGACATGGATCAGTTCAGTTCAGTTGCTCAGTTGTGTCTGACTCTTTGTGACCCCATGGACTGCAGCATGCCAGGCTGCCCTGTCCTTCACCATTCCCTGGAGCTTGCTCAAACTCATGTCCATCGAGTTGGTATGCCATCCATCCATCTCATCCTCTGTCATCCCCTTCTCCTCCTGCCTTCAATCTTCCCTAGCATCAGAGTTTTTTCCAGTGAGTCAGTTCTTCGCATCAGGTGGTCAAAGTATAGGAACTTCAGCTTCAGCATCAGTCCTTCCAATGAATATTCAGGATTTCCTTTAGGATTGACTGGTTTGAGCTCCTTGTTGCCCCAGGGACTCTCATGACATGGATAGAACAACAATATGTTCTAAAGTTGGATTTTGATAGCAAGCTTGTGATTTGTTCTGTGTATCCTTGAGTAGAAGAGGACTGCAGAAAAATGAGAGGTTGAGAGAGAGGATACGGTATGAACCATTGTTCCTCCCATCATGTGCTGAGTCAAGGATATATAAACTTAAGATGGCTGTTACAAAAATAAGATTTGAAGCATCTTGCAAAACCTGACCTAAGAGGGAAGGCTCACAGGTTGGGAAAACCCAGAATCAAGAGGCCATGGGGCAGATTTTTGTTGAGGGTACTTTAAGTTGTCCATAGATGACAAACTAGGTCACATTTCTCCTTCTGAGGAATCTGTGGAAAGAAGATGTCTGCCATATACCTCTTGTGTGCTCCATGCAGCAACTGCCTGTCTAGTCTGTCTCATAAAAGATATCGATGACCTGTGAGTGTGAGTAAAATAAAACCACAACACCTAGTTGATTAAAAAAGAAAAGTTTGATCTTTTCCTGATTCAACAGTGGCCTCAATACATATTTAAGGGAATTGGCTATATAGGACGTATATCTGTCTGACTGAATATCACTAGAGAAACAGAACCTGTAGGAGGCATACATTAAGAAATTTAATGGAAGAGATTAGTCTCCATAATTGTGAGGTCTGGCCAGGCAGTTTGGAAATCTGAAGGTCAACTGTTGGGAAGAGTGCTGAAACTCTCAGGCACAAATTAAAGCTGGATCCACAAGTCAAATTTCTTCTTAAAGGAAGCCACAGTTTTTCTTATAAGGCCTTTAAATTGGTTGATTTAGATCCATCCATATTATATAGGTTAAATTTGCTTACTTAAACTGATTATGGATTTAAATCACATTTATAAAATATAGGTTAAATTTGCTTACTTAAACTGATTATGGACTTAAATCACATAAAATACCTTCACAGCAATACCTAGTGTTTGATTAAATAACTGGTGACTATAGTTTAACCAAGTTGACACACAAAATGGACCATGATTGCATCAAAAGGATAAAATATCCAAGAATAAACAAGCAAACAACAACAAGCAAGCAAACAAACAAACAAACAAACAAAACTGGCCATCACAGGAGGAGCAAAAAGTATATTCAGTTCCGTCAGTTCAGTTGCTCAGTTGTGTCTGACTCTTTGTGATCCCATGAATCACAGTACACCAGGCCTCCCTGTATATCACCAACTCCCAGAGTTCACTCAGACTCACATCCATTGAGTCGGTGATGCCATCCAGCCATCTCATCCTCTGTCGTCCCCTTCTCCTGCCCCCAATCCCTCCCAGCATCAGAGTCTTTTCCAATGAGTCAACTCTTAGCATGAGGTGGCCAAAGTACTGGAGTTTCAGCTTTAGCATCATTCCTTCCAAAGGAATCCCAGGGCTGATCTCCTTCAGAATGGACTGGTTGGATCTCCTTGCAGTCCAAGGGACTCTCGAGAGTCTTCTCCAACACTATAGTTCAAAAGCATCAATTCTTTGGTGCTCAGATTTCTTCACAGTCCAACTCTCACATCCATACATGACTACTGGAAAAACCATAGCCTTGACATGTTCTAAAAGTCTCTCAGGGTCATCCCAGTGCACCAGCTCTGAGCACCGTCTCATACATCAAACCTGGACTGGCGATCTGTTTCACATATAATATACCTATTTGAGATGGGGAGGGAGGTGGGAGGAGGATTCAGGATGGGGAACACATGTACAACCATGGCTGATTCATGTCCATGTATGACAAAAATCACTACAATATTGTAAAGTAATGAGCCTCCAATTAAAATAAATACATTTTTTATAAAAATAAAAAATAAACAGGAAAAATTAAAAATAAATATAAATAAATAAATAAAAGTCCCTCAGACTGAAGCATAGTAAATATTGGACATAGATGAAAATATAAGATTAAAATTTTGAATGGTACTAAGTTGGTTTAATCTTTTCTTTTACTTGTAAATGATTTGAAGATTAAGGCGTCCACCAAACATAGCCTTAAAAGACAAGGTACCTCGTTTAAAGAGGTATTGAACATACAGTATCAGATGGACTGTTCTCTGTGATTTAGATGGATCACAGAATGATACAAAGGCCCTTGCAATCATGGATTTTACACTGTAATGGGAAAAGGTAAATAACAAATAATAAATATAAAAATAAGTAAGTTGGGACTTCCCTCGTGATCCAGTGGTTGAAAATCTGTCTGCCAATGTAGAGGACATGGATTTGACTCCTGCTCTGGGAAGATTTGGGCTTCCCTGATAGCTCAGTTGGTAAAGAATCCGTCTGCAATGCAGGGGACCCCGGTTTGATTCCTAGGTCAGAAAGATCTGCTGGAGAAGGCATAGGCTACCCACTCCAGTATTCTTGGGCTTCCTTTGTGGCTTAGTTGGTAAAGAATCTGGGTGCAATGCGGGAGACCTGGGTTTGATCCCTGGGTTTGGAAGATCCCCTGGAGAAGGAAAGGCTACCCACTCCAGTTATTCTGGCCTAGAGAATTCCATGGACTGTATAGTCCATGGGGTCACAAAGAGTGACTTTCACTCACTGGGAAGATCCTACTTCTGCTTCATTGACTACACTAAATCCTTGACTGTCTAGATCACGAAGAACTATGGAAAATTCTTAAAAGATGGGAATACTAGATCACCTTACCTGCTTTCTGAGAAACCTGTATGCAGGTTAAGAAGCAACAGTTAGAACTGGACATGGAACAATGGACTGGCTCCAAATTGGGAAAGGAGTGCATCAAGGCTGTATATTGTTACCCTGCTTATTTAACTTGTATGCAGAATACAGCATGGGAATTTCTGGGCTGGATGAAGCACATGTTGGAATCAAGATGACTGGGAGAAATATTGATAACTTAAGATACACAGATGACACCACCCTTATGGCAGAAAGCAAAGAAGAACTAAAAGGCCTCTTGATGAAGGTGAAATAGAGAGTGAAAAAGCTGACTTAAAGCTCAACATTCAAAAAAAGTCATGACATTCAATCCCATCATTTCATGGCAAATAGATGGGGAAACAATGGAAACAGTGACAGACTTTATTTTCTTGGGCTCCAAAATCACTGCAAATGGTGACTGCAGCCATGAAATTAAAATACACTTGCTCCTTGGAAGAAAACCAATGACAAGCCTAGACAGCATATTAAAAAGCAGAGACAATACTTTGCCAACAAAGGTCTATATAGTCAAAGCTATGGTTTTTCCATTAATCATGTATCGATGTGAGAGGGGGACAATAAAAAAGGCTGAGCACCAAAGAATTGATGCCTTTGAACTGTGGTGCTAGAGAAAACTCTTGAGAGTCCCTTAGACAGCAAGGAGATCCAACTAGTCCATCCTAAAGGAAATCAGTCCTGAATATTCCTTTGAAGGACTCATGCTGAAGCTGGAGACCCAGTTTTTGGCTACCTGATGTGAAGTGCAGATTCATTGGAAAAGACCCTAATGCTGGCAAAGATTGAGGGCAGGAGAAAGAAGGAGCAACAGAGGATGAGATGGTTGGATGTCATCACCAACTCAATAGATGTGAGTTTGAGCAAACCCTGGGAGATGGTGAAGGACAGGGAACCGTGGTGTGCTATAGTCCGTAAGGTCACAAAGAGTTGGACATGACTCAACGACTGAACAACAGCAACCAGGAAGATTTCTCATGCCACAGGACAACTAAGCCCACAACTACTGAGCGTGACTGTGGCAACTGCTGAAGCCTGTGTGCCCTACAGCCCACGCTCTGCAAGAGACACTTTTTCAATGAGAAGCCCATGCACTGCAAACTAGCATGTAGCCCCGGGTTGCCACAACTAGAAAAAGTACGTGTGCTGCAATGAAGATCCACCACCGCCAAAAATAAAAAATATATTAATTTTAAAAATGAATCACAAATATGAGTTGCAGTCACTTGAAAAAATTAGTAAGTTGCATTCTGTGTTAGAAGATGAAAAATGTTATGGCAAAAAAGAAAAAAAATATATATATATATATATTGCAAGATGAAGGAAATCAGGTATTTCATAGGGAGAACAGCTTCATTTTTAAATAGACTAATCAAAGTGGACCTTAATGAGAGGATGGGTTTAAACAAAGACTTAGAGGTCAAAGACTTGGAGCCAAACAACATTTCAGAAAGAGAAAACAGCTATGCAAAGTGCTATGAAAACAGCATGATTACCATGTTTATGGGAGAACAAGGCAGTCAGGAAGACAGGAGAGGGCGAAGAGAGCAGATGTGTAAGCAGGGTGAGGAGGGAGCGTTTGAGGTGATGTAGTCTTTATAGACCCTTGTAAGAGTGTTGGCATTGGATCTATTATAGGGTTTTGAACGGAGTAAAGATGTTAGCATTGTATGGTTGAAAGCTATGATTGGGAAACATATAAAATATTTTGTGTTTATACCCCCCCTCCCTCCTTTCCTTCAATCTGCCTATTCAGTAAAATGGTTGTATACACACACTATAGTCAAAGAGGAAACCAGCATTTTTTTCAGGAATTAAAGATCTTCTAGCTTCCAAATATTTCCAATTTAATTTTCTTTCAAGATGAAACAATTGAGTATTTAAGAAACTTTAAGTCTTTATCTATATTAGACACCAGTGCTCCTTATGTTAGCCGCTAAGGTGTGTCCGACTCTTTTGCGACCTCATGGACTGTAGCCCACCAGGCTCCTCTGTCCATGGGATTTCCCAGGCAAGAATACTGAAGTGGGTTGCATTTCCTTCCCCAGGGGATCTCCCCAGCCCAAGGATTGAACCCATATCTCCTTCACTGGCAGGTAGATTCTTTACCACTGAGCCACCATGTAATAACAACTCAGCTTGTAAACATGATTAGTAATTAAAAGGACACAATTGTCATGCAAAAAGCCATTAAAGCTTATAACAACTATAATTCTAGCTGGAAAGAGTGAAAATTGCTGCAGAATTAAAGGATCCTGAGGAAAAGTGACATTTCTGGATTTTTGATTTGTGTAAAGCCCCTGAATAGTTTAGTGGCAAGAGGAGTTTCCCCCATCTACCCTTGGATTCATATTGCATCCCTAAATGTCAGCATGGTGGTGACAAGGCTGCTGCAGCCCAACTGACCTTTGACCTTGAGGATACTCAGCATAGAGCCAAAGAAAAGTGAAAGTGAAGTCACTTAGCCGTGTCCGACTCTTTACGACCCCATGGACTGTAACCTACCAGGCTCCTCCTTCTGTGGAATTCTCCAGGCAAAAATACTGGAGTGGGTTGCCATTTCCTTCTCCAGGAGATCTTCCCAACCCAAGGATCCAATCTGGGTCTCCTGCGTTGAAGGCAGACACTTTACCATCTGAGCCATCAGCAAAGCTCATAGAACCAAAAAGTAGTGTCAAAAGATGGAAGCAGGACTTGGTGCTTTGACCTCTTGGCTCTTGCTCTCAAGATGAACTCTGATTAAGATGTCAAGTTTGTATTTTCAATAAGAATCTCTAGTGTTGCAGTCAGAGCCTGGGGACATTCAATACATTATTTGTAGAGTCAATTGATGATGTGCACACACATATGCAAATAGAAAAAAAGGTATAGCACCTACCTGACTTATAAGATGGGTGGGTCAATTTCATACTAATAAAAATATTTTCTCAAATCATTTATGTCTCTGGAAATGAAGAGCCTCCACATTAAATAGTTTAGGCTTATGAACTAAATTAGAGTTTTTCATGTGTCTTTAGAACTTAAAGACTGGGCAGACCTCTGTATAGGTGTTTATTTACCTGCTTCACAAAAACCCTTCTTCCTGACAAATCCAATAGAATACCTCAAACATCTAAAACTTTTGAAGAAGATCAACTTCTAAAAATACTAGCCAGGAGAAGACCTTTGTGAATTTTGTGTAAGGGAGGGAAGGATCCAGCTAAATACTAAGAAAATGAAAAGCAAATCTTCACAATTGAGCCCTGGTCCTCAGTACAGTTTTTCTCTGTTGAAACTCAGCAGAAAATTTAATGGCAGCAATGTTTGTGAACTAAAGATGCAGCCTATTTCACATGTGAGACCACTTGCTTGACTTTAAACTGTGAAACTCATATTATTTAGAAACTGCTGTGATACATGTGTGTGAACTTACATTGGGTTGCCCATTAGCTCAAACAATAATTTAAGTTTTCAGAGAAATTACCGTTTCTCTTCTTAGGTGATATGTCAAAAATTTTTAAGTAATTTTATTTTGTATTACAGAATAATTGTCAATCTTTAAAAGACTTTTTTAAAGCATTGATTTCTCCTTGATCTGAGAAGGAATAAGGAACAAAGAGAATCATGAAAAGCATACCAATATAGCATCCAGCAGTTAGGAAAAATGTATTTAAAATAACTGCTACCATTGTTTTTTTTTCAATATGGCTCAAAATAGTAGGGGAGAAAAAGGAATCATTAATGCATTATTGCCTGAGTGATGGTCCATATATGGTGCCCTCTGCTCTAGCTCAGGCAGGCATGACTACATACTGTTTGTTCTTTTAGCTGTATGGTACTTGAGAATGTCATAAACGGTATATAGATACTAAGCCTTCCATCCATTTTCACTGCCTTTTTCCCGTGCAAAATGACATGCTAAGTTCTGTCACCTGGGGGTAGTTATAATAATCACAGCTGCTGATATTGCCAAAGGCAGGAACAGAACTGGATCAAGGAAAATGTGACCCCAAGTACATGACTTTAGCTTCAGTTGTGACAGCTAATGGAATCACTGCCGGAGGAAAATGAGTCCCCTGACTAAACTCACCCTGATTTGTTATCTGATTAAAAAATGTCTAGTGGAGGGAAGAGGCAACACTTGTGGGCATGGTTGGCTGTTGCACATAAATTTGATGATTGAGAATTGATAATGACCCTTGAGATGCTGAAGGCAGCGAGATCTCACATAAACTTTAGAATATGCTACATGTTGATAACATGACTGTTAGAGCTTATATTTTCATGGCAGAAATAAAAGCCAGAGATGCAGAATTGTAAAGACCCCCCTAATGCTTCACCATGATTAAGAAGTGCATTACAGGATGGAGATAAATATGCGGTAGCCACCACCATACCCTCATTCTGTGATTCAGATTACAGCTTTTAAACTTACATTACCATATATAAAATAGCCAACTAGGAATTTGCTGTATGGCTCAGGAAAGTCAAACAGGGGCTGTGTATCAACCTAGAGGGGTGAGATGGGGAGGGAGATGGGAGGGAGGTTCAAAAGGGATGGGATATATGTATACCTATGGCTGAGTCATGTTGAGGTTTGACAGAAAACAACAAAATTCTGTAAAGCAATTATCCTTCAATAAAAAAGTAAATTTAAAAGGAAAAAAATTAAATTTATACTTGAATACAACCGGATGGCTTTCCCAAGAGCCACCCTGTGATCAGTAGACAAGGCTTTGTGATTCTCAGGCAGAGGAGACTGCTTGTGATACTCCTCAGATAAAGGGAAGTGAATCTTGAGTTGGTAAAGGTCAGAAAGACTGTTAGAAACTTAAACTAATAATATGAGCGAAAACAGTTACATTGTTTAATCAAATGTGTAGGCTCAATTACTATGTTGGGACTTTTTCTTTCCACTGACAACACCCATGTATTACAGAGGAGCCGATTTCCTCATCAATGTGTTGATAATTTTGTTCTAAAACCCGATTTTCACATCAAAAGAGTGCATTTTTATTTAAGTCTGAACACTTCTTCAGTTCTTACTTTATTATAGAAATTCTGCTGAAACAGAAAATATTTATTTTTTGGAATTTAGAGTTAGTGGCTGTGACTGGTAAATGACCAGATGTATGAGAAATCCCATCTGACTTTGTTGTGAAGCCTGTAATCTTACTCAGGAGTCAGTTAGGTTTTTCTTTTCCAGTAACATTTGAGCAAGGGTGGAGTCTTTGGAGAAAGGAGATGAGTTGATTGCTTTGAAAATCAATATTCATTTGGTTGAATATAGTCAGAGAAGTTTCATGTCAATATTCAAAGTATACTTGCTACCACACTACGGGCTTAGATTACTAGATTCTGAGTCAATGGTAACAAATAATAGTCTTAATAATGCTACTTACTGTTAATTATCTTTCTTAAAAAAATGAGAAATTTGCAATCTGTAATGTTGCAAAGTCTTTCCTGATGGAAATTACATATATATGTATTTCATTTATTCAACAAAGAGGTATTAAGAATAACTATTATGCAAGAAAATGTATAATTGGTAAGCAGGTACCAAAATAGATGAAATGTTTCTTGTCCTCAGGAAGTTTATGATATGGAGATATATTCTCATTTCAATGATACAGGTGGTTAAAAAAATAAGGTTATAGACTTAAAATTTAAAATAGATGTCCATCAGCAGATGAATGGATAAGAAAGCTGTGGTACATATACACAATGGAGTATTACTCAGCCGTTAAAAAGAATTCATTTGAATCAGTTCTGATGAGATGGATGAAACTGGAGCTGATTATACAGAGTGAAGTAAGCCAGAAAGAAAAACACCAATGCAGTATACTAACACATATATATGGAATTTAGGAAGATGGCAATGACAACCCTGTATGCAAGACAGGGAAAGAGACACAGATGTGTATAACGGACCTTTGGACTCAGAGGGAGAGGGAGAGGGTGGGATGATTTGGGAGAATGACATTCTAACATGTATACTATCATGTAAGAATTGAATCGCCAGTCTATGTCTGACGCAGGATGCAGCATGCTTGGGGCTGGTGCATGGGGATGACCCAGAGAGATGTTATGGGGAGGGAGGTGGGGGGGGGGGGTTCATGTTTGGGAACGCATGTAAGAATTAAAGATATTAAAATTTAAAAAATAAAAAACTAAAAAAAATAATAATAAAAAAAATAAAATAGTACCTCATAGTTTATTAAAATCGGCACATAAGAAGGATGAAGGGAACACTCACACACCTATCTCTTAATCATGTTTTAAGTTTTTCTATTATAAAAAAAGAAAACCCATAAAATTCACACCTCAGGACTCTGTTTTAAAATTGTCTTATGATATTTAGGGATGACTGGGGCAATAGGGGGATATTCCAGACATAAGATAAAATGTCGGCTTCAAAATGTTTTCCCTAAAGAGTACTGTTTACGTATTAATATATTTCAAAGCCAGCATAAAATAGTGTCATCCAATAAAGCATAAGATATGTATAAGTTCATTGAAGATATAAATATTTATTTTTCTACTGAAGAGTTTGTGACTTTCATTGTTACAGCGGCTGATTTCTTTATCAAGGGTAGTATATTGCGAGTAGGGAAGACTGAACTATCTGGATCCAAAGCTCATTTCCACCAGGTATTCTTGCTGTAACCTGTGCCTGGAATATTTTTTTCAAAAGTCCAATTGCACTTTTCCTTACTTCTTTCAGCTCTGAGCTTAAACAGGAAGCTGCTCCTGAAGTACTACTGAAAACATTCCCGTCTATCTCCCATCTCAACTCTGTTTACTGTACTTTGTTTCATTTTTTATCTTCAGTTCAGTTTAGTCGCTCAGTCATGTCCGGCTCTTTGCGACCCCATGAATAGTAGCACTCCAGGCCTCCCTGTTCATCACCATCTCCCGGAGTTCACTCAGATTCACGTCCATCAAGTCCGTGATGCCATCCAGCCATCTCATCCTCGGTCGTCCCCTTCTCCTCCTGCCCCCAATCCCTCCCAGCATCAGAGTCTTTTCCAATGAGTGAACTCTTCGCATGAGGTGGCCAAAGTACTGGAGTTTTCAGCTTTAGCATCATTCCTTCCAAAGAATCCCAGGGTTGATCTCCTTGCAGTCCAAGGGACTCTCAAGAGTCTTCTCCAACACCACAGTTCAAAAGCATCAATTCTTCGGCACTCAGCCTTCTTCACAGTCCAGCTCACATCCATACATGACCACAGGAAAAACCAGAGCCTTGACTAGACAGACCTTAGTCGGTAAAGTAATGTCTCTGCTTTTGAATATGCTATCTAGGTTGGTCATAACTTTTCTTCCAAGGAGTAAGTGTTTTTTAATTTCATGGCTGCAATCACCATCTGCAGTGATTTTGGAGCCCCCAAAATAAAGTCTGACACTGTTTCCACTGTTTCCCCATCTATCTCCCAAGAAGTGATGGGACCAGATGCCATGATCTTCGTTTTCTGAATGTTGAGCTTTAAGCCAACTTTTTCACTCTCCTCTTTCACTTTCATCAAGAGGCTTTTTAGTTCCTCTTCACTTTCTGACATAAGGGTAGTGTCATCTGCACATCTGAGGTTATTGATATTTCTCCCAGCAATCTTGATTCCAGCTTGTGTTTCCTCCAGCCCAGCGTTTCTCATGATGTACTCTACATATAAGTTAAATAAGCAGGGTGACAGTATACAGCCTTGACATACTCCTTTTACTATTTGGAACCAGTCTGTTGTTCCATGTGTCTCACTGTTGCTTCCTGACCTGCATACAGATTTCTCAAGAGGCAGGTCAGGTGGTCTGATATTCCCATCTCTTTCAGAATTTTCCACAGTTTATTGTGATCCACACAGTCAAAGGCTTTTTTATCTTAGAATTCCTTAGATTCCAAAATCCTATTGTTTACATGCCAAGTGAAGTAAGCCAGACAGAGAAAGACAAATACTGTATGATTTCACTCTTATACAGAATCTAAAAAAAACGGAACAAACAAAACATGGGGATTTTGAGACACAGAGAACAAATGGGTTGTTGCCAGAGGGGAAAGAAGTGGTAGGAGGAGAGAAATATCTGAGGGAGAGTATAATGAGTATTAGTTCAGTTCAGTTCAGTCACTCAGTTATGTCTGACTCTTTGCGACCCCATGGACTGCAGCATGTCAGGCTTCCCTGTCCATCATCAACTCCCAGGCTTGCTCAAACTCATGTCCATCGAGTTGGTGATGCAGGTATGCATTATCTAATTATAAAAGAAGAAATAATAAAGGTTTTAAGACTTTCTTGAGTCTTTTGATGGAGCATGTGTCCTAAATATTACAAATTGAAAGTCTGTAATATTACAAATGAAGTTTACTTAATATATTAGAAAGTACTATATATTCATGTGGGATTTATTTACTTGAATTTGGAAACACTATTGAGGCCCTTTCAGTTCAGTTCAGTTCAGTTCAGTCGCTCAGTCGTGTCTGATTCTCTGCAACCCCATGAATTGCAGCACGCCAGGCCTCCCTGTCCATCATCATCTCCCGGAGTTCGCTCAGATTCACGTCCATCGAGTCTGTGATGCCATCCAGCCATCTCATCCTCTGTCGTCTCCTTCTCTTCCTGCCCCCAATCCCTCCCAGTATCAGAGTCTTTTGCAATGAGTCAACTCTTCACATGAGGTGGCCAAAGTACTGGAGTTTCAGCTTTAGCATCATTCCTTCCAAAGAAATCCCAGGGCTGAACTCCTTCAGAACGGACTGGTTGGATCCCCTTGCAAGGGACTCTCAAGAGTCTTCTCCAACACCACAGTTCAAAAGCATCAATTCTTCCTCACTCAGCCTTCTTCACAGTCCAACTCTCACATCCATACATGACTATTGGAAAAACCATAGTCTTAACTAGATGGAACTTTGTCAGCAAAGTAATGTCTCTGCTTTTGAATATGCTATCTAGGTTGGTCATAACTTTTCTTCCAAGGAGTAAGCGTCTTTTAATATCATGACTGCAGTCACCATTAGAAGGACATTAATAGCAAAAGATAAACAAGTGATTTTATAAATGCATTCCTATACCAACACATAAATTTTTCATTCAAACATGTAATGTGATAAATATTTTCCATCAAA
Organism: Ovis canadensis; assembly: GCF_042477335.2. Taxonomy (NCBI): domain Eukaryota; kingdom Metazoa; phylum Chordata; class Mammalia; order Artiodactyla; family Bovidae; genus Ovis; species Ovis canadensis. Next base: position 129,514,881 of record NC_091247.1, on the reverse strand, counting down.
CATGCAATATGTAGTGGATGGAATATAGATTTTATGGTATATGGTGGTATCTGTTTAATTTTCATTTTGATGTGAACTTCTTTTTTTTATAATTATTTTTTTATTTTTTAAATTTTAAAATCTTTAATTCTTATGTGCCTTTTGACATGGAACTTTAACCTTGAACAAGCAGGCACATAAGTTATAAATTCATAATAAATGCAGACTATTGACAAGCAAACACCTTCTTCCAACAACACAAGAGAAGACTCTACACATGGACATCACCAGATGGTCAAACTGAAGTCAGATTGACTATGTTCTTTGCAGCCAAAGGTGGAGAAGCTCTATACAGTCAACAAAAACAAGATGGGGAGCTGACTATTGCTCAGATCATGAACTCCTTATTGCCAAATTCAGACTCAAATTGAAGAAAGTAGGGAAAACCACTAGACCATTCAGGTATGACCTAAATCAAATTCCCTATTATTATACAGTAGAAGTGAGAAATAGATTTAAGGGCCTAGATCTGATAGATAGAGTGCCTGATGAACTATGGAATGAGGTTCATGACATTGTACAGGACACAGGGATCAAGACCAACCCCATGGAAAAGAAATACCAAAAAGCAAAATGGGTGTCTGGGGAGTCCTTACAAATAGCTGTGAAAAGAAGAGAGGTGAAAAGCAAAGGAGAAAAGGAAAGATATAAGCATCTGAATGCAGAGTTCCAGAGAATAGCAAGAAGAGATAAGAAAGCCTTCCTCAGTGATCAGTGCAAAGAAATAGAGGAAAAGAACAGAATGGGAAAGACTAGAGATCTCTTCAAGAAAATTAGAGATACCAAGGGAACATTTCATGCAAAGATGGGCTCGATAAAGGACAGAAATGGTATGGACCTAACAGAAGCAGAAGATATTAAGAAGAGGTGGCAAGAATACACAGAAGAACTGTACAAAAAGGATCTTCACGACCAAGATGATCATGATGGTGTGATCACTCACCTAGAGCCAGATATCCTAAAATGTGAAGTCAAGTGGGCCTTAGAAAGTATCACTATGAACAAAGCTAGTGGAAGTGATGGCATTCCAGTTGAGCTATTTCAAATCCTGAAAGATGATGCTGTGAAAGTGCTGCACTCAATATGCCAGCAAATTTGGAAGACTCAGCAGTGGCCACAGGACTGGAAAAGGTTAATTTTCATTCCAATCCCAAAGAAAGCTAATGCCAAAGAATGATCAAATTACCACACAATTGCACACATATCACACACTAGTAAAGTAATGCCTAAAATTCTCCAAGCCAGGCTTCAGCAATACATGAACTGTGAACTTCCAGATGTTCAAGCTGGTTTAAGAATAGGCAGAGGAACCAGAAGTCAAATTGCCAACATCTGCTGGATCATGGAAAAAGCAAGAGAGTTCCAGAAAAACATCTACTTTTGCTTTATTGACTATGCCAAAGCCTTTGACTGTGTGGATCATAATAAACTGTAGAAAATTCTGAAAGAGATGGGAATATCAGACCACCTGACCTGTCTCTTGAGAAATCTGTATGCAGGTCAGGAAGCAACAGTGAGAAGTGCACATGGAAAAACAGACTGGTTCCAAATAGTAAAAGGAGTATGTCAAGGCTGTATACTGTCACCCTGCTTATTTAACTTATATGCAGAGTACATCATGAGAAATGCTGGGCTGGAGGAAACACAAGCTGGATTCAAGATTGCTGGGAGAAATATCAATAACCTCAGATGTGCAGATGATACTACCCTTATGGCAGAAAGTGAAGAGGAACTAAAAAGCCTCTTGATGAAAGTGAAAGAAGAGAGTCAAAAAGTTGGCTTAAAGCTCAACATTCAGAAAACGAAGATCATGGCATCTGGTCCCATCACTTCATGGCAAATAGACAGGGAAACAATGTAAACAGTGAGAGACTTTATTTTTGGGGCTCCAAAATCACTGCAGATGGTTACTGCAGCCATGAAATTAAAAGATGCTTGCTCCTCAGAAGAAAAGGTATGACCAATCTAGACAGGATATTAAAAAGCAGAGACATTACTTTACCAACAAAAGTCCGTCTAGTCAAAGCTCTGGTTCTTCCAGCGGTCATGTATGGATGTGAGAGTTGGACTGTGAGGAAAGCTGAGCACCGAAGAATTGATGCTTTTGAACTGTGGTGTTGGAGAAGACTCTTGACTTCTGGACTGCAAGGAGATCCAACCAGTCCATCCTAAAGGAAATCGGTCCTGAATATTCATTGTAAGGTCTGATGCTGAAGCTGAAACTCCAATACTTTGGCTTTCTGATGGGAAGAACTGACTCATTTGAAAAGACTCTGATGCTGGGAAAGGCTGAAGGCGGGAGGAGAAGGGGGACAACAGAGGATGAGATAGTTGGATGGCATCACCGATGCATTGAGCATGAGTCTGAGCAAGCTCTGGGAGTTGGTGATGGGCAGGGAACCCTGGTGGTTTGCAGTTCATGGGGCTGCAAAGAGTCAGACGTGAATGAGTGACTGAACTGACTGAATGGATTGAAACTTCAGTTTTATTTTTCTTCTTGAAATTAGAGGTGAATATGCTTTCTCCTATGACATGTTTCCACCTTAATTTGCAATCATATGTATATGTTATTTCTAAGTTTTACACTTAAGAAAAAATCCTGAGACATGTAAAACTTTCTAATACAATTTTAAAACTTTCAGAGCCAAAAGACATAGTTGTAAAGAGAGAATAAATCTTCCTATTTATCTGTTCCAAGTAGGATTAGCAGAAGATTTTCAGATTTATTCTTGAGTAGAGTTTGTGAAAAGCTATAGGAAAATCAGTTCATTGATTATTGAGTATTAGGCATTTGGCGTTGGGCTAAAAAAAGGCTAACGGGAAAAGTTGTTTAGTCACAGTAATGGCCAAGTTCTGTAATCAGTATTTTCAATATCTTGTTCCCCATTTTCCTAGATATGCCTTGTGTTAGGCACTGAATGTACCTTTCCAAAATTGATGTGCTGAAGTTCTAACCTCTAATGTGGTGATGTTTGGAGGTGGGGACTTTGGAAGATGATTAGATTTGGATAAAGTGATGAGAATTAGGCTCTCATGACAGCATTATTGTTGCTGTTCAGTCACTAAGTTGTGTCCAACTCTTTGTGACCCCATAGACTGCAACATACCAGGCTTCTCTGTCCATCACCAACCCCTAGAGTTTGCTCAAACTCATTTCCATAGAGTTGGTGATGCCATCCAACCATCTCATTCTTTGTCATCCCCTTCTCCTTCTGCCTTCAATCTTTCCCAGCATCAGGGTCTTTTCTAATGAATGAGCTCTTCTCATCAGGTGGCCTAAGTATTGGAGCTTCAACTACGGCATCAGTCCTTCCAATGAATATTCAGGACTGATTTCCTTTAAGATGGACTGTTTGGATCTCCTTTCAGTCCAAGGGACTCTCAAGAGTCTTCTCCAACACCACAGTTCAAAAAGATCAATTTTTAGACACTCAGCTTTCTTTACAGTCCAACTGTCACATCCATACATGACTACTGGAAAAAACCAGAGCTTTGACTAGATGTACCTTTGTTGGCAAGCGATGTCTCTGCTTTTTAATATCTGTTGAGGTTTGTCATTGCTTTTCTTCCAAGGAGCAAGTGTCTTTTAATTTCATGGCTGCAGTCACCATCTGCAGTGGTTTTATAGCTCCCAAAAGTATTCTATCACTATTTCCATTGTTTCCCCATCTATTTGCCATGAAGCGATGGGGTCTGATGCTATGGTATTAGTATTCTGAACGTTGAGTTTTAAGCCAACTTTTTCACTCTCCTCTTTCACTTTCATCAAGAGGCTCTTTAATTCTTCTTCCCTTTCTGCCATAAGGGTGGTATCATAGCATATCTGATGTTATTGCTATTATTCCCAGCAGTCTTGATTCCAGCTTTTGCTTCATCCAGCCTGGCATATCCTTATAATGTACTCTGCATATAAGTTAGATAAGCAGGTGACAATATACAGCCTTGACATACTCCTTTCCCAAGTTGAAACCATTCTGTTGTTCCATGTCCGATTTTAACTGTTGCTTCTTGACCCACATACAGATTTCTCAGGAGGCAAGTCAGGTGGTCTGGTATTCCCATCTCTTTAAGAATTTTCTTCAGTTTGTTGTGATCCACACAGTCAAAGGTTTTAGTATAGCATTAGTATTCCTATAAGAGGGAGAAATCAAAGCTCATTACCTTTCTTCCTGGGAATGCACAGTGAGAGTGTGGTGGTTTGCAAGCCAGGCAGAGGATTCTCACACTGAACCTTATCTCATGGCACCTTTATCTTGGACTTTAGGCTCCAAAACTGTGAGAAATAAATTTAAATTGCTTAAGCCATTCAGTCTACCATACATATTTTGTTTGGCATCCCAAGCTTACTAATACATCTTGAAACCAAAATTAACCTGTGATTCAATTGTCAATGCCCTCCAATTCTAGCATCTCCTGGACCTTGCTGTCTCCTTAGTAACTTAATTAAATCTTAATAAAAACCCTCCCTTGTGCTTTGTGGAATAAGACTGATTTCTTCAAAACAAAACCAAAACACCAAACAAAAAATTTTAAGACATGATGTTAAGTTCTAGTTAAGGAGTTCTATTATAGTCTAATGCCCTCCAGATATGTTAGATGTTGTCTAGAGACTCAATTAGCATGATTACAACCCAAACACAAAACAAAACACAACTTAAGGAAAAAGCTTCCTTTTACATATGACACAATTCCCTTGCTCTAATTACCTAGCCTTGCTTCTAGTTTGTAGTAGACAAAGCCTCTTGTGGGTGTGTGCTCAGTTGCTCAGTCATGTCTGTCTCTTTGTGACCCCATGGACTGTAGCCCACCAAACTACAGTAAAATCCATGGGATTATACAGGCAAGAACTCTGGAACAAATTGCCATTTCCTCCTCCAGGGAATCTTCTTGACCTAAGAACTGAACCCAAGTCTTCTGAGTCACCTCAATGTCAGGCAGATTCTTTACCACTGTGCCACCTGGGAAGCCTAGATAAAGCCTTGCATGCATGCATGCTAAGTCGCTTCAGTCCTAACTAACTCTTTGTGACCCTATGGACTCTAGCCTGCCAGGCTCCGCTGTCCATGGGATTCTCTAGGCAAGAATACTAGATTGGGTTGCCATTTCCTCCTCCAAGGGTACTTGCCAACCCAGGAACTGAACCTGAATCTCTTACATCTCCGGCATTGGCAGGCAGGTTCTTTTCCACTAGCACCACCTGGGAAGACTAGTGATGCTGAAATAGTTATACTAATTTGCACACAAAAAAATAAATTATATTCTGGGTTAACTTAAAAAAAAAGAGAAGGTCCAGGTGGCTTTAATTTCTTACCTTTATAAACATGTAAAATATGCAGCTTGGTGAACTACTCACAGGTGTTTGGCAGAAGTGATAGCAGTTTACTTACCAAGGTGAAGTACAAAGTACAAAACCAGGGACAGCGCAAACTGGCACATTTCCTGATATACCAGAACATGTCAATCAGTCCTGAACATGTCAAAACAATGAGAATGCCCTAATAGTCATGAAGTTCTACAAAATCTGTTTTTCAGAAACTTTAAAAATCTTTCTTAGCTCTGATTTAAAAATAAATGTCAAACAAATAGGATTTTAAAAACAAACTACATAAATGATAGAAAAAAAAAAGGACTTTGCTTATAATAGCAAAGTCTGACCCTCTTTGTTAGTGCACCTTAACGTTTGGAAATGCTTAAATGATTATAAGAAGGATGTGGCAATGATTTTCATCTTTGAAATTTAAAACTCTTCTGTGTGAGACAACATTTGATAGGTCAGAGTTATTTATGCCCTCCTTATCAGGTCCTACTAGGTTCATGCTGTCTCCTGTCTTCTCTGGAATTGCAGGCCACTCTCCCCAGCCCACTCTCTGATTTCTCTTGTAATGGTTAACGATATGGATCATCTCTTCTTTGCATTACCAGACAGCTCTCAAGTCAGCATCCATGTTGATTCCTACCTAGAGTCTCCAGTAGCTCTTTAGAGTCTAACTCACACTGCGGGCACTGTGAGAGGTAGCATATTATCCGATGAGTGTAATTTTTCTGCTAGTTAAATTCTCTACTCAATCTCACTGTAAGAATCATGAGTATGTTAATCAGATGGTATTCAATCAGCTCAGATAACCTATATATAAAATTATTTTTTTGTGACCCTCAGTTTAAATGTATCTAGACTATATCTTGTTATATAGCCCTAACAGCTGGAACAGAACATGTTAGGGGAGAAAGAAGGAAAATCACTAACTTCCTTATTAATTAAATGCTTGATGGAAATACCTTAGTATATGGATATTTAATGGGAATTTTCACAGTGTCAGAGATAGCTATTATTGTCAGTCTATTTTCTCTGAAATAAGTAAGGAAGTGCTAGTCACTCAGTTGTGTCTGACTGTGACTCCATGGACTGTAGTCTGTCAGGCTCCTCTGTCCATGGAATTCTCCAGGCAAGAATACTGGAGTGGGTTGCCATTTCCTTCTCCATTCCACCCCCCCCCCCCCGCTGAGTATAAATTAAAATCCATTTCTTTTTGAGAGTGATGCAAAGATTCTTAAAACTAATTGCATAATTATGTACATCAACAATAGCTACAAGACCTCTCAGTGATTAATATGTCAATGGACTGTTAATTTCACTGTTGTACCATTGATTAAAGTGAAGAAATGGGATAGGCTACTACTGAAGAAGTTGGTATATAAACTGTTTGAAGGTAACACTTGGTGTTTTATACACACACACACGCACACATATGTAGATTGTGTGTGTGTGTTTATGTATGTGTATTCCAGCTTGCTTAATGGCTTATGACTGTATTTGACTCAAGGTTACTTGGCAAAATGCAATCTCATTACAATGAGAGAGTTCAAGAGATGTAGAGAAAGCCCAGTTCCTGTAAAATATAATGTGAAAATTCTTGAGATTTGAGCTAATGTTAAATGACAGACGTCCTAGAATTTATGCATTCTCACAAGAGTACCAGTATAACATAATTCATCTTGACACATCATGAACCACTCAAAATGTACCAAACAGAGTTATAAGAAAAGTAATGTACAACAGAGTGCATATTGTGGTGGGCACTTATCCCATCTTTTAATGTGAAGAGGATTTTTGTAGTATATAAGAACTGCTGTGGCTACATTTCCTCTGAACTCTGTACTTTATTAAATTGATTTCAAAATATAGTTCTTTTTACATAAAATTTGAATGATCTGTTACAAAACCATATGAAAATTGGACCATACTTATTTCATAGATTAGCTTCATATAAAATTTGTCTTCATAAACCTCATCTGCCACAAGGCATAGATGTTTATTTCAAAGTGTTTATAAAATAAAATATAGTATATCAATATTAAAACTCCATTAACATATTTAGAAGTTGTTAAATAATGTTGCAAGTGCAATAATATTGATGCATATTACTACAAAATGTTGGTAAAATTGAAAACTAATATTCTTTATTACCCTTTTAAACCACATAATGGAAGAAATTTGTTTTTCTCTTTCAAACAAAAGGGAAAAATCATTCTGTTTTTAGCTTTTCAAATTATTTCTCAAAGCCAAAGCTTCATCTTTATAGTATTTATCAAATCTTCTGGGGGATTTTTCTAATTACTATTTTATAAGTCAGTAATTTTGGCACTAATATTTTGATACCTTTGAAAATATAATATGACAGTGTAAGTTATATACAGTTCTTGATGTTAATTTAGTGATTTAATACACTTGGATCAGTTATGTGAATCTTAAACATCAGCTGAAGTTGTCCTGTTCCTTCACACAGGCACAGGTACACACATACATAAACTCTGGCACACAATTAGATTGTAGCATCCTAAAGTAAATTCCATGGATTTCCTTCGTGGCTCAGTGGTAAACTGCCTGCAGTGCAGGAAATTCAGGAGACACGAGTTTGATCCCTGGGTTGGGAAGATCCCCAGAGGAGGGCAAGGTAGCCCACTCCAGTATTTTTGCCTGGAGAATTTCACAGATAGAGGAACTTGGCAGGCTACAGTTCAGTTCAGTTCAGTCGCTCAGTCGTATCCGACTGTTTGCGACCCCATGACTCGCAGCACGCCAGGCCTCCCTGTCCATCACCAACTCCCGGAGTTTACTCAAGACTCACGTCCATTGAGTCAGTGATGCCATCCAGCCATCTCATTCTCTGTTGTCCCCTTCTCCTCCTGCCCCCAATCCCTCCCAGCATCAGAACTCTTCGGATGAGGATTGCAAAGATTCGGACATGACTGAAGCGACTGAGCATGCCTGCAAACCAAATCCCTGTCCAATGACCTTCAATAGATTTTAGTGAATTCTCTGGAGCTTAAAATTTCATGGCACATTTGGCTTCCAAGTTTTTGATGCTGCTGAAAATCCCGTGTGTCTCATCTCCTGGGGCTGTCCTTGTCTCTTTTCTCTGCCTTAACTTGAAACTCAGCCCTATTTCTCTTGTTTGCACAAAAGTAACATAAAACAAAAGCATTCTGGAGGCATTTATATTTTATGACGGTCTTAACCTAAGATTAACAAAGGGGTTTACTTCACAATAATGCCAACATGTTAGAATTAAAGGCGGACGTTGCCATCTTTAAACATTTGCTTAATCCATCAAGCAAATTGTGAGACCCTTTTACCCATAGGCTCTTATCTGATGCCAGTTGACCTGGTCTTTCTCTTCTCTCATCCCTCTCATCTTCTCTTTTCTCTGTATTACCCACATGCCTCCACTCAGCTCCTAAATTCTTAGATTTTTTTGTGTGTGTGCCATAAAAAAAAATATGCACTTAATGCAAATCAATTCACTTCTTCCTCAAACATAGACCTAAATGCAGAAACCATCCATGCAATTATTGATGACTTTATTATAGTGTCAGAAGCTTCCAAATTCTTTTTCAAGAGTACCTTAGAGAAGATCAATTTGTATGAACACAGGCAATATAAGGATTTATTGTCCCTTGTAAATCAATCCTGATGTAACGGGGGTTGTGGGCAGTGTATATACGTCTTTTATATGTTTATTTAGCAAACAATTAATGGATTAATCCTTGTTCAGTCACAAAGATGGGTTCTGTATTCAAATAGCTTCTGTTTCCAAGGGCTTCCCAGGTGGCTCAGACGGTAAAGCGTCTGCCCACAATGAGGAAGACCCAGGTTTGATCCCTGGGTCGGGAAGATCCCCTGGAGAAGGCAATGGATACCCACTCCAATACTCTTGCCTGGAAAATTCCATGATCAGGAAGATCCCCTGGAAAAGGAAATGGTAACCATTCCAGGACTCTTACCTGGAAAATTTCATGGGTGGAGGAACCTGGGACAGAGGAGCCTACAGTCCATGGGATCACAAAGGGTCAGACATGACTGAGTGACTTCACATTCTTTTCTTTTCTGTCCCCAAAGAATTCAGGGATTCATATGAGAGAATGAGAAAACAGAGTAAAGAGTAATTACAGTTAACATCCCATGGGGAAGAGGAGTAGATTCAGAGCAATGCATAGCAGAAAGAGACAGGAACTTGGATAGACATGTTGGGCAGAATATAACTCCAAAGATGCAGTAACATGAGTGAGAGTACAGTGGCGAGAGGGTATCTTCAGGGAGACCATGCAGAAAAAAGTTATAACTAGATGGTAAGCCAGAAAGAAAAACACCAATACAGTATACTAACACATATATATGGAATTTAGAAAGATGGCAATGACGACCCTGTATGCAAGACAGGAAAAAAGACACAGCTGTGTATAACGGACTTTTGGACTCAGAGGGAGAGGGAGAGGGTGGGATGATTTGGGAGAATGGGAATTCTAACATGTATACTATCATGTAAGAATTGAATCGCCAGTCCATGTCTGACGTAGGGTGCAGCATGCTTGGGGCTGGTGCATGGGGATGACCCAGAGAGATATTGTGGGGAGGGAGGTGGGAGGGGGGGGTCATGTTTGGGAATGCATGTAAGAATTAAAGATTTTAAAATTTAAAAAATAAAAAAATAAATAAATAAAAAATAAAAATATACTATTATAAAAGATAATTTAAATGTAAAAAAAAATAAAATATACTCCAGTTTTTGATTTTTACTAAAAAAAAAAAAGAATAAATTAAGAGAAGATAAAAAAAATAAAAGCAAAAAAAAAAAAAAGAATGAGCTAAAGTCATTAAGGTGAAGAAACTGCAGGTAGAGGATGTCAGGCTTAGGAAGCAAAGTGAACAAATTTGTGGAAAAAATGCTTGAGTGTAGGGTAGAGGGAAAGACTTGGAGGAAAAAAAAAAAAAAAAAAGGCTTGGCCAGAAAACGGGGTAAAGGGCTAGGTGAGAAGCTGTCATAAAAACTGTGTTTTCTACTTGCAAGTATTTTATAGTAAAGTTAATAAAATTTATTGATAATTGTGAAGCAAGTTAATGATTCAGTAGTCTTTTTTTCCCAATATTCAACTTTGTTAGAATTTAATAAATCATTTTAAGAGAAAGCAAAAAATAAAATATATGTTGTTTTTGAATCAACTGTGCTTCAAAACATGTTCCAAATATTGTTTTAAGAAGGACATTTCTTAGTAATAAAATCTAGCTTTTATGGCCACACATGACTGTCCCCTATATATGAATATAGTGATTGCATTTAGAAATCCTCTTTGAAATAACTCAAGTCTCTGAACAAGCCAGGTGTCTTTGTGAGCTTCCTTTAGCTCATTCTGGAGTCAGTTTTTAAATGAGGAGTGACCTTGAGCTATGAAAATTCAAAACTTAGGGACAAAATCTGCAAAGCCAACATGTGGATAAGACACACACACACACACACACACACATCTATGCAGTAATTTTCTGCCTCAACACATTCTTTCTAAATTTTTCTTATTTCTTTAAAAAACACTTAATTCACCCAAATTATTTTCCACATTCTACCATAAATTCCTTTGAAACTAATCACCCATAAATTATTTTATGTGATTTTTTTTAATAAAGCTCTCAGTTAGCTTTAGAATTGGTAGAACCAATGCTTTGCTGATAGGATGGTCTTCATTCTCCATTCCACTGTAGTAAAACTGAAACTAGTCTGCCTCTCAAGACCAACTACTGCAGCAACCAAGGATTCAAGTGTAGATTTATCAAACTATAGCTAAAAAATCATAAGCACCAAGAGACAAGTATATTCCAGTGGAAGAGGTTAGTTTTGTCTCAGAAATCTTTTCTCTACTCTCCTAGTGCTTCATCTCTCTTTGCAGCCTAGCACGTGTTAAAAAGATGAGCCAAAGCACTAGTATTGAAGTATACAAAAATGTGTTTCATAGCCAAAAACTTGCCCTGTATTGCAGCAGCTGGTGGTAGAATCAGTAATCTGAAAGTCATCTGGAGTCTTGAAATCTGCTTTTATAGAGAAAATGTTCAGTCAGGGCAATGAACTGACTAAATGCTCTCTCATCAGGCCAAATTTCATGTTGGGACTGAATGAGATGGATTTATTGCCATTCCATTGGAATTAAGTGGATTAAATTTGGGGGAAAGTATTTTTTATTCCTTGCTTATACCTTTAAAAGTTTTACTCCTTTCTTTTATCTGAGTTTTATTTCCAGATAAAACTCAGATATTATTAGGAGCTCTAAGTTTCTCTTTTATATTACAAGCAATGTGACATAACTAATATTCTGATTTCAGTTTCATGGATGTTGTAATTAGAAGAATTTACTCCTGAGATGTGACAACTGTCTAGGTGTCTCTCACACTTATATTTGGTGTGTGTGTGTTTTCCTTTGAAAGCTTCAACTATATATTAGTGGCTAATTAAAAAAAAAACTTATTTGAAAGATCACTAGCTAGACATGATTTTATTTTATTTATTTATTTATTTATTTATTTTAGTTTTTTATTTTTTAAATTTTAAAACCTTTAATTCTTACATGCATTCCCAAACATGAACCCCCCTCCCACCTCCCTCCCCATAACATCTCTCTGGGTCATCCCCATGCACCAGCCCCAAGCATGCTGTATCCTGCGTCAGACACAGACTGGCGATTCAAATCTTACATGATAGTATACATGTTAGAATGCCATTCTCCCAAATCATCTCACCCTCTCCCTCTCCCTCTGAGTCCAAAAGTCCGTTATACACAGCTGTGTCTTTTTTCCTGTCTTGCATACAGGGTCGTCATTGCCATCTTATTTTATTCCTCTTTACATGACCAGCGCATGAGGTATGTGGAAAACTTTTCCCTCTTCCCCATTCCCTCCGTGGTTATAGAGTCTTGATCTCAATCTAAAACTGGAGAGCACATAGCTAAGAACTGTCTCCTTTTTTTCCATATATGCAGCAAGTAGAGAAAGGAATTAAATGGATTGTCTCCTGTACTATGTGGTTTCTAGCTCTGTAGATAATTGTATATGTGAATAATACATTACAGTATGTAAAACATCTTTGACCAAGGACCGCTCAAGAAAATATACAATCTTGCAAACACATTGTTCTCAACATTCTTATGTCCTTCATCCTTTAATAAAGTGATTAAAGGACAGTAACTGGAAAGCAAAAGATAAAATGAATCACTTCCAATTTCCAATGACAATACTGCCAGTTGGGATCTATATTCTCTCTTGATAGAGATTGATAGATCGATCTTCATCAGCTTATGATAGGGTTATGTCCCAGTAACCCATCATCAATTGAAAATATTCTAAGTTGAAAGTGCATTTAATACACTTAATCTACTGAACATTAGAACTTAGGTGGCTGCTGCTGCTGCTAAGTCACTTCAGTTGTGTCCGACTCTGTGTGACCCTATAGATGGCCTCCCACCAGGCTCCCCCATCCCTGGGATTCTCCAGGCAAGAACACTGGAGTGGGTTGCCATTTCCTTTTCCAATTCATGAAAGTGAAAAGTGAAAGTGAAGTCACTCAGTCCTGTCTGACTCTTAGCGACCTCATGGACTGCAGCCCACCAGGCTCCTCCATCCATGGGATTTCCCAGGCAAGAGTACTGGAGTAGGGTGGCTAGCTCATGCTAAATATGTTCAGAACACTTAACCTACAGTTGGACAAACCTGTATGACAGAAAACCTGCTTGATAATAAAGTGATGACTATCTCATGTAATTCATTTAATATCTTTCTGAGAGTGAAAAACAATTTTTTATGGGTACAGAATTATTATAACTATATTGGTTATTTACCCTTATGATCACATAGCTGACTGGGAGCTGTTGCTTCCTACTGTAGCCCAGAATCAAGGGAGAATACTGTTCTGCATATTGCTAATGTGGGGAAAAAAATCAAAATTCAAAATACTCTTCTCACTAAATGCATACTGCTTTTGCTCTTTGTACCATCATAAAGTCGGAAAAGCTTAAACCATACTAAGTGAGGGAGCTGTTTGTGTGTGTGTTTATGATATATTAATATATTATGATATATAATTACCATTTTATATATTTTATCTCTCTCTATATATGAGTCAATTCCTACATAGGAATTGATAAAAAGTCCAGGGTCCCCCAGAGGGGGCATGCGGAGAGGGGTCTGGGGTTCTCAAGGAGAAGAGGACAAACTTTTTTTTCTATATTGCTTTGTCTTCATCAATATAACCATGTATCTTGCTTGAGGGCATGTTTCTCCTTAACAATAACCTTCTGACTAATCCCGTCATCTTAAATGTATATTATAGGAGTGGGTCTGGTAAGATCTTTCTATTGTTCTAATCCTAAATCTAAATCCTAAATCCTTAAAATGTATATTGTGGGAGTGGGTGTGTTAAGACCTTTACAGACTTGAAACTTTCTTTTGATTTACTGTAATAACCAATTCAAAAAGTATATAACTCCCTTGCTAAGACTAGCAAGGGGATTACTCTCTGTCCCCCTTCTGATGTCTATGTCAGAAGCTTTGAATGATCAAGCCTGGTCCCTGATCCCAAAGCTAAATCTTCTTCGGTGATCACGAATCTGACATTTGTTCACCGAAAGCTAAATATATCATGTATATATGTATGTATTTCTGTATATATAAAGAATGAAAGTATGATACATGATTCTGGCCAACACAGAAAACAGTGGCCTAGAGTAGAATTATTATTTATTTGCCTAACTGACATTCATCCTGTGTCTTCAAAATAAGCAGAAAAAGCAGGATTATGATACAGCATCATTCTTTCTTCCTTAGGACTTAGGAAACTTCCCATGTTTGATCGCTAAGTGTTATAAGCACAGATATACAAATTTACTGCTTAACAGTAGCAACTGACATAATTTAAACAGTTTTAATAGGGCAAAGATAATCACTGCACACACACACAAATGCACTTAAAGTAGTTAGCATATCTACCTGACTTTCCTAACAGTCATTTTGTCTTTTAAGAAAATTACCTTCTATTCTTTCAAAGTGTTTGAGCATTGAGGTGTTCTCTTTAATTGAGAATGATGGTTAAAAAGAGCATGGACACCTAGATTGCCAATTTAAAAAATGAGCCATTGTATAATTCATACAGAATACATTAAGCATAAACATAATGCTTGCTGCAACCATAATGTTCATCATTATGATTCTTCCAAGTACTTTTAATGTAGTAATTTAACTACTAGGAAACTGGATAGTAATTCTGTAACAAAGAGCCATGCTTATATGTGGTCTTCAATATCCACGAACTGATGCATCTGGATCATTTCATGCATTTCTGAAAATGTGCTCGGATACTACCTCCATTGGAGTTACCTAAGAGGGCTGTTAAAATATAATTTCTAGTATGTATCAGAGACTAAAATTTTCACCAGCAACCAGACTTAGGATTCACTGAAATTGGGATGGCTTTATATCAGTTATTCATGTGACTCATAATCACTTGGGTTTCTCTCTTCTAATTTTAACTTTTGAATAACTGTAACATTTTCAACCAAATAGATTTTTTTTGTCTTGTTTACATATCTTAAAATATAGTGTGAAACAAATAGTTAAATGCTATTTTTAAGAAATGCTGTGTAGCTTTCTTAGTTAGGCTAGCATTCATATACAGTAGTCTCCAATTCAGGGTTGAGTGGTATTAGATAAATTCTTAAGCATATGAAAATACCTTTATCACTATGACCTGTCCTCTGCTCCTCAAGGATGTGAGAGGCAACTTTTGACTTTTACTAGACCTCACCAACACTGTGTTCCATTTGCTAGCAGAGAGATAACCAAGGAAGTGATCATTAATGTTTTTAGCTGTCTTTATCTGGTCTGTCTTGATTGCTTATTATAAACACACCTGGAGTTACGGACCCATAGAATGCAGTTGGTTGAAAAACAAAAGTTAGTCCTATGGGCTCTCAATCTGAATGAGTAATAAAGTATAAATAACAAGAAGCCCAAATCTGAGAAGCCTTCTTGTCTTTAAATCATACTGCACACATCATTAGATCTCATCTGTTACTTTGAGATGACAGAAGTGTCTCAAGGCAGAAAAAGGGAACTTTTTATTTTAAGCTGTGTTTGATGGTTTAGATCCCTTCAAGAAACCAGTGCTTTGATGCCTCATCTTGGCCTGCTGTTTGTTTGTATCCTCTTCTAATCATTAGTGAATTTTTGTTCTGGTTCAGACCATGCCTGTGTGTTTGCTTTGACCATTCAGTGCCTTCTGCATGCAGATTTCCAGCATAAGTCAGAAAGGACAACAAGCCTATCATTCGGGGAGAATTTATATGATTACTTTGCTGTTTATGAGACATAAACTTAAAAAACTGTAAGCCCCCTGATCTGACTCGTACAGAAAAAAAAGCCTGTCAAAGCAAATGCTTGTCACAGAGTACCGTTGAGCTCCTTGTGTTATATGGCGACTTCCCATTAGCTATCATTTTACATATGGTGATATATTTGTTTCAACGTGACTCTTTCAATTTGTCCCACCTTCTCTCTGTCCCCCTCCACCCTTGCTGTGTCCAAAGTCTGTTCTCTATGTTAGAATCTCTATTACCACCCTTCAAGCAGATCCATATTGTCGTATGGCGGAAGCCACGACAGAGTCGTAAAGCAATTATCCTCCAATTAAAAATAAATTTATTTAAAAAAAAGCACGTTTACACTGAAAATGGTTCAAATGGTAATTGTATGTGTCTTTTACTGCAGTTAAAATAATACCCCCCTCCCCCCCCCCCAAATAAGCTAATAGCAAATGGTTAGTGGTATAGCTGATGATTCCGATTGGCTAAGTGTGTTGTGTATACATTCATGTGGCCTCTTACTGAATGGATGTGTGTTGTACTACAGAACTGTTGATGGTGGTAGGCTAGCCTTCTGGGAGGATGCTGTCTTCTTGTTTTGTCGTTGTTCAATCGCTCAGTCCTGTCCGACTCTTTGTGACCCCATGAACTCCAGTGCACCAGGCTTCCCTATCCTTTAGTATCTCCTAGAGTTTGCTCAAACTCATGTCCATTGAGCTGATGATATCATACAACCATCTCATCCTCTGTTGCCCCCTTCTCCTGCCCTCAATCTTTTCCATCTTTTCCAGTGAATTGGCTCTTCACATCAGGTGTCCCAAGTATGAGCTTCAGCATCAGTCCTTCCAATGAATATTCAGGGATGATTTCCTTAGGACTGACTGGTTTGATCTCTTTGTGATCCAAGGGACTCTTAAGAGTCTTCTCCAATGCCACAATTCAAAAACATCAATTCTTCAGTGCTCAGCTTTCTTTATAGTCCAACTCTCACATCCATACATGACAACTGGAAAAACCATAGGTTTGACTATATTGACCTTTGTCGCAAAGTGATGTCTTTGGTTTATAATATGCTGTCTAAGTTTGTTATAGATTTTCTTCCAAGGAGCAGGTATCTTTTAATTTCATGGCTCCAGTCAACATCTGCAGTGATTTTGGAACTCAAGAAAATAAAATCTGTCACTGTTTCCATGGTTTTCCCATCTATTTGCCATGAAGTGATGGGATCTTCATTTTTTGAATGTTGAGTTTTAAGCCAGTTTTTTCACTCTCCTCTTTCACTTTCATCAAGAGGTCCTCTTCTCTTTCTGCCATTAGGTGGTGTTATCTGCATATCTGACGTTACTGATATTTCTCCTGGCAGTCTTGATTCCAGCTTGTGCTTCATCCAGCCCATCATTTCGCATGATGTACTCTGCATATAAATTAAATAAGCAGGGTGATGGTATATAGCCTAGATGTACTTCTCTCCAAATTATGAATTAGTTCATGTTCCATGTCTGGTTCTCACAGTTGCTTCTTGACCTGCATACAGATTTTCTCAGGAGGTAGGTAAGGTGGTCTGATATTCCTATCTCTTTAAGAATTATCCACAGTTTGTTGTGATTCACACAGTCAAAGGATTTAGCATAGTCAATGAGGCAGAAGTAGATGTTTTTTGGAATTCCCTTGTTTTTTCTGTGATCCAGTGGATGTTGGCAATTTGATCTCTGCCTTTTCTAGATCCAGCTTGTACATCTGGAGGTTCTCAGTTCATGTGCTGTTTAAAAGCCTAGCTTCTTTTTTGTCTAGAAGCTAAACAAACAAGAGCCTTCAATCTGTTTACTCTTCACTTGAAGTGAGCTCACACACTCTGCTGTGTAACAGGTACACAAATATCTATCAGATCTTTAATTTGCAATAAAAATAAAATGAAAGCAGTTTTGTGTCTTGCATGTTTTTTTCCTGCAATCAAGAGTCAATCTCCTACCTATATTAAAAAAAAAAACAACCTGAAAATACACTTTCCAGATGCCTAAATTATTTTTTGCTCTGTCGCACAGTTAAGGATTCAAATATACATGTTAGGAATCAGAACTTTGAGGTGAATTATAAAACTTGATTTCCAGGTTATGTTTTTTTGTAACTAGGAACAGGGAACAGTTCCTTGGACTCAAGTGTATAGATAGATTTGTTGTTGTTCAGTCTCTCAGACATGTCTGACTTTTTGGGACCCCATAGACTGCAGGACACCAGGCTTTCCTGTCCTTCACCATCTCTAGGAGTTTGCTCAAACTCATGGCCATTGATTCAGTGATGCCATCCTACCCTCTTATCCTCTGTCATTCCCTTCTCCTCCTGCCTTCAATCTTTCCCAGCATCAGGGTCTATTCCAGTGAATCAGCTCTTCATATCAGGTGGCCAAATTATTAGAGCTTCAGCACCAGTCCTCCCAGTGAATATTCAGGGTTGATTTCCTTTAGGATTGACTGGTTTGATCTCCTTGTAGACAGATAACAGACCTTATTTGTCTTTCACTGAAGTGAGAATGATAGTAATATCAACTGAAATTTGGTAATAATAGCATAAGTAGTAAATATCATAAATAAAATGGTAAATATCAACTAAAGTTGGATTCTGGGAATAGGAATGATGGAAATAAGAACATTAGAACCATTCAGTGCTGAAAATAACATGAAAGCAGGCCTAGACAACAGAGAGCTAAGTTTGAAGCACAAACTTATTCAATTAGCTAGACAAAATAAATGTATTTAAGAAATACATTCAAATGCTCTTTTGATGAATTTGTAGGGGAGAAATTGATCTCCCCATCCTATTCCTCCGACATCTTGAAAAGACAGAGGGACTAGAGATCAAATTGCCAACAACCACTGGGTCACTGAAAAAGCAAAAGAATTCCAGAAAAACATCTGTTTTTCTTTATTGACTATGCCAAAGCCTTTGACTGTGTGGATCACAACAAAGTGTGGAAAATTCTTAAAGAGATGGGAATGCCAGACCACCTGACATGCCTCCTGAAAAATCTGTATGCAGTCAAGAAGTGACAATTAGAACTGGACATGGAACAACAGACTGTTTTTAAATCGGGAAAGGAGTACATCAAGGCTGTATATTGTTATCCAGCTTATTTAACTTATATGCAGAATACATCATGGGAAATGCTGGGCTGAATGAAGCTCAAGCTGGAATCAAGATTGCCGGGAGAAATGTCAATAACCTCAGATACATAGAAGATACCACCCTAATGCCAGAAAGCGAAGAAGAACTAAAGAGCCTCTTGATAAAAGTGAAAGAGGAGAGTGAAAAAATAGACTATTATGGCATCTGGTCCCATCTCTTCATGGCAAATAGATGGGGAAACAATGGAAACAGTGGCAGAGTTTATTTTGGTGGTGGTGGGGTGGGCTCCAAAAGCACTGCTGATGGTGACTGCAGCCATGAAATTAAAAGACGCTTGCTCCTTGGAAAAGCAAGGTAATGATAGACCTAGATAGATATTAAAAAGCAGAGACATTACTTGCCGATAAAGGTCCGTCTAGCCAAAGCTATGGTTTTTCCAGTAGTCATATGGATGTGAGAGTTAGACCATAAAGAAAGCTGAACACTGAAGAATTGATGCTTTTGAATTGTGGTGTTGGAGAAGACTCTTGAGAGTCCCTTGGACTGCAAGGAGATCCAACCAGTTCATCCTAAATGAAATCAGTCCTGGATATTCATTGGAAGGACTGATGCTGAAGCTGAAACTCCAATACTTTGGCCACCTGATGTGAAGAACTGACTCATTGGAAATGACCCTGAGGCTGGGAAATATTGAAGGCTGGATGAGAAGGGGACAACAGAGGATGAGATGTTTGGATGGCATCACCGACTTGATTGACATGAGTTTGAGCAAGCTCCAGGAGTTGGTGATGGACAGAGAAGCCTGGTGAGCTGCAGTCCATGGGGTCACAAAGAGTCAGACACGACTGAGTTAGTGAACTGAACTGAAGAACTGCATGAATATAACCCACTTACTCTCTCTAGATTTTATAATTGATAGTCCAAATAAGAATGTTCTGCTATTCCACAGGAGAGTGCATAAGCAAATTAAAACAAACAAACAAACAAAGGGCTACTAGAGTGAACTAATATGCAAGTATAACTTATTATGTATTATAATATTTCAGATGATCTTAGAATAAATTCCCTTTTACAATGTAAATGGAAAGGAAAATCCTGATCACATATTTTTAAGTGAGAGCATCGCCATTGTTAAATTCTCGGGATAGCATAACAGATTTCTACAGCTTTTGTATGTCGTTTTTGTGGTCTAGTTGCTCTGTCATGTCTGACTCTTTGTGGCCCCATGGACTGCAGAACATCAGGTTTCCCTGTCCTTCACTGTCTCCTGGATTTTGCTCAAACTCATGTCCATTGAGTCATTGATGGCATATAAGCATCTCATCCTCTGTCACCCTCTTCTCCTCCTGCCCTCAATTTTTGTTAGCATCAGGGTCTTTTCCAAAGACTCAGTTCTTCACATCAGGTGGCCAAAGTATTGAAGCTTCAGCTTTAGCATCAATCGTCCAATGAATATTCAGAGTTGATTTCCTTTAGAATTGACTGGTATGATCTCCTTGCTATCCAAGGGACTCTCAAGAATCTTCTCCAGCACCACAGTTCAAAAGCATCAATTCTTTTGTGCTTAACTTTCTTTATGGTCCAACTATCACATCCATACATGACTACTGGAAAAGCCATAGATTTGACTATGTGGACCTTTGTCACAGAGTGATGTCTCTGCTTTGTAATATGCTATCTAGGTTTGCCATAGCTTTTCTTCCCTGGAAAAGGTGTCTTTTAATTTCATGGCTGCAGTCACAGTCTGAAATGATTTTGCATATGGAGGTTCAAAGTGATATTGTATAAAACAGTTACAGTATTTTTCATAGCTAGAAACACTAGGTACTTTGCCCCTCTCAATTATCACAACTACTTTCAAACCACAGTATTAGGTCCAGAAAGGTTTGTATTACCTTTCTTCATATTACCTTGTATTTGTATTACTTACACATTCATTTCACTGTGGTTATTCCTCTGATACTTGATTATATGTACATATATTACCTGCTTTTAGTATGACTGATCGTCTCATGATGGCTGTGTCTGGGATGTATTATATCATTGCTTTGATATGGCTTCTTTTACTTATGAGCATTTCTATTGCTCTAATATTGAGCAGGGTGGAAACACTGAGTCTATTTTAAATTGTACTCTAGAGTAACAGTTGTTTCTGTGAACAGATTCCTAAAGATATTATCTGGTAAGAGGAATATTGTAAAGCCAAAAATGTCAGGGGTTATAAAGCAACAAGATTAGTATATAATTCAGTTACAAAGTCAATCAACCATAAGCCATAAATCCTTAAGAAAACAAGCTTAATTAGTTTGGGTATATGCCTTGTGAAACAACTTGTCAGGGAACTTAATCAATTTTATTAATAAAAAAAAACAAACTAAAGCTTAGATTAGAGACAATAAAAATTCCCAGTGGCATTTTTCCATTAGTATTCATTTTGTTGATATGTATGACCTAGAATATTACATTTTAGGATTATGTATTGCTAACCCATAGATAATATTACAGAATCTCTTTGTCTTCCTTGTATTCAGCTATCTTATCACATGGTATGCAATTTTAACTCAGTGAGTAAAATTCTCCTTTGGAACTTATTCTTTCAAATACAGTTGATAATTTAAGAGCATAAACTACATTTTAACCAAGCTCTCTTGAGGGAACATATACTTTTGGAGTATATTTCTCTTTACTAATTTGAAGTCAGGCTATAATTCTTTTCTATAATTTTGTCCATATTACTAATTTTGTGCTAATGTGTCTGTATTCTTCATAATTTAGTCCACAATAGAGTTTATTCTTGAGAAAATAAAAATTAATTAAAGAGAAAGGACATATGAATACAATTTTGAATGTCTATGAACAGTTTTCTCATGTACCATTTTCATCTGAAATGGTCAATTTATATGACTATGATTTTTATATTACTCCATTTATTTTAGTAATTCTTATCTAATAACTAAAATTTAAACAATATTTTTAATAACCATTGAGATATGGGAGGAAGGTATATTTATCACATTTTTTAAGTGCCAGTGAAGGCATAAATCTAAAAATTCAGTGTAAGCTAAACCAAACCTACAAATAGAAATTCTCACAAAAGTATTTCTGTTCATCTTTTTTTGGGGGGACAATACTATCCCACAAAATTGGGCAAAGGCTTCCCCAATTATAAATTGCATCCTACACTTAAATTCTTACATTTCTCACCCAAATTTAGTAATCATAGGCTCAAAGAGTAAACAAAGGAAGAACAGTCACTTAAATTCTGAAAAGTTATTAACAGTTAACTATATAACTCAAGATAGTTATACAAATGCAGATACAAGGATTTGAAGGTTAACCACAGTAAAGAAGAATAATTGTCAGAATAGTAGGGGAAAATGCTTAAAATCAGCAAAAAAAAACTATATATATAAAAGCATCTCTGTTTTTTTAGTATTATAGAATAATTACTAAACATATAGAATTACATCTTTTGCAAACCAAAATCTCTTGAATATTAGACATTTTCAGTGGTTTGATTTAAGAACTGGTACTGTAGTTTATTTATCAAGAGATAGTCTGTTTAGCAATCGTGTATTTCTTTATCCACTTGAAATTTTTATTTTTTGACTGAAACTAGAAGATTCTTAATCTTTAGAGTTTTTCTTACTTAGTTGAAATGAAGGAAAAATACATTCTCAACATGGCAGCCATGATGACTAATTTTAAATATTTCAGATCATGTTATTGCTCCATTCAGACCCTCCCTTGGCTAGCCATTTTATTCAGATTTAAAGTTTAAATTCTTAAAATGGTCTAGAAGACCCCTTATGACCTGTCCCTCGCACTCTTTTGGCCGTTCAAACCTCATCTGCAGCCACTTTTTCTTTTACTCACATTGCTCTCCAAACTCTGTGTGTGTGTGTGTGTGTGTGTGTGTGTGTTTGTGCGCGCGCGCGCGCGCACACACACGCGCGTGCGTGAGTGCATGCTTATTTTCATCTAACTCTTGGCAACACCATAGACTATAGCTCACCAGGCTCCTCTGTCCATGTGATTTTCCAGACAAGACTATCTTGCTGTCTCTTTCTTTCTTTTCTTTCACTCAAGGATTTTTCACTATTAATTTTTTCTACCTAGAATGTCCTTTCTTCACATATAAAGATAGATTACATCCTTAGTTCCCCTAAGACTCTGCTCATCATGAGGGCAAGTGTTTCTCTCAATATTGAGAGATGGTGATATTGAGTAACAAATTCACAACCATTGCATTTATTGCTTCTATTGCCACTTAGATTTACTTCTTCTATTATATCTATCTCCATCTAACATAATACATATTTACTCATTCATTTGGTAATTGGATATCTTCCCCATTAGAATGTAAGTTCTAAAGGTGAGGCTTTGTTTTTATCCACTTCTATTATCAAAGATCCAAGCATGTAGTTGACACTTAATAAGTAACTGAAGTGGCTACTCTGAGTGATGGAAAGTCTCCTCTCTAGGGGAGATATGGGAGATCAAATTCTCGAACAAAGATGTAAGAATCTAGATGCTAAAGCTTTTTCCTAAAATCTTTCAAATTTGAATTTATTTTGTCACTAACTTATCTTGCTAATCCAAACAAGTTGCTCTCAGTAAAAAGAAATGAATTTAATTAAGGAAATTAATATTAAGACTTTGCAACTTTAAATTCTTAACTGACAATAATTTGACTTAGATTGGATTTGGAAAATGAACAATGATGATATTTCATGGTATCTTGAAAGAAAAAAAAATTAAGAATATTGTGTTGAGAGGAAAGGACTGGCACCAATGCACAGTCAAGAACCCTAAAGAGAGTAAACAGAAATAATTAAAAAGTCAAAGTGAAAGCATGCTATTCCCTCTAGAGGTATTTATTCACTCAACTAATATTTCAGTGCCTGTCTCCTGTCAGGCACAACTCTGTGTTATGCAGTTTTGGATAAGTCAGAATTCTTGCTCAAAGTTCTAGTTGCAATAGAAAAATAAACTAGTGAATAAATTAAAAAAAAATTAGATTGTGATAGGAAGAAACTAACTAGTTATCTAGTTATTAACTAGATTTCTATAGAATAGGTTGGATAGATTCCTGAATGCTTGAAATAAACAATCATGAAAAAACCTGGAAGAATGATTGCCAGGCAGAGGGAATAAGATAAGCAAAGGCATTAAAACTGGAAATACCTTGGTGTGTACAAGAGCAAAATGCAGACTGACAGGGTTGAGTCACAGGCTGCTGGAGGTATAAAAAGGAGAAGAGACTAACCATGAGGAGACCGAATAGATAAACAAGATGTGGCCTATGTAAGTCCCTTGCTGGTCATAGGAAGAAAGTTTGCTTTATGTCAAGTGTCATTGGAAGATTTTAAACAGATGACTGGCATGACGTCTTTTTAAATGACATCTGAACTGCTGTGAGGGGATAGTCCTATTTTAGCCAGATTTATTTAAGTAATTTTTTCAGTAATAAAATATTTCATGTACATTAATACTTTTGGATGATGCCTTTAGAATGGAAATAAATTCCTGAATACTGATACAATTTTATATTTTACTTTCATGAATTACTTCATACAGCTTTGTTTTCCATCAGATTTTTGAATTGCTTGTTTTTACCTTTCAAAACTCTCTGCATTCACCTGTGTATCTCTCTGTTCCCCCTCACTCAATTATTCTAGTTATTTGAAAATTGGCTACAGTAAAAAATGAAATAAACATAATTGGAAAGCCTTAATTGTTAAGACTGGTTAGAAAACCAAAATTTCTCATGTATCACTACCAATCTCATATATCTATCTTAACACATATAAAGCTATTTTTTCCTGATTTACCTAATTTGTCTATTTCTTTCATCATTCAGTATTCTGTAGCTGCTATAACACATGGTATCTTAAAAACAAACAAACAAACAAACAAATTAATTTGCTCACAGTTCTAAAGGTCAGACATCCAAAATTGTATTAGTGGGCTGGAATGAATGTGTCAGCAGGTACACATTCTCTCCAAAGTTTCTAGGAAAGAATCCAACTTCATTTCTTCCAAATTTTGGTGGCTGGCAGCTTTCCTTGAATTCTAGCCACATTTTTCTAATCATCAAGGACAGTATTTTCAAGTCTCTCTCTGCTTCATCCTCTTTTCACCTTTTTCTCTGAGTGTATTCAATATTCCTCTTTTATAAGGGTATATTAATTGCACTTAGGACCCAACCAGAAAACCTAGGGTAATCTCCTCATCTCAAGATCTTTAACTACATTTGCAAAGTCCTTTTTTTTTTTTTTTTTGACATGTAATATCCACAGGTTCCTCATTTTAAGACTTGGGTATCTTTGAGAGATAATTTTTTTGGCTTATCAGACTGTATTTAGTAATTCAGTATGTATGCCTCTAATTCCTTGACCTGTCATTTAAAAATATTTTTCCTATAATTTTAGTATCTCAAATATCATTGAAAGAAAATTTTGAAAGATGAGTGGATTTTCAAAAAGTGTGATTTCATTTACATGAAAAAGTCTGGGACTGTCAAAGACAATTCATGTTGATACATTTGATACTCACAAGAAATTAATTCTTTTTGTTGAAATTTGGTAAAATGTTTTCTTTTTTACCCTCTGGCCTTGTGCCCCTTGATATCCTGAATGTCAGCAACTTCTAGTATATTCCAGGTTCACAGTTCTTTCCTGAAAGTTGATTTTGATGTTACTGTTAACTGACCTTGGGTTGCAAGTTAAAACACACCAACTGCTGCAGAGCCCATTTACTCTTCCCAGCCACCTCTCACTTCTAGTCCCCATACCTCCCCGGTGTGGACCACTGTTGGTATTGATTCCATTCCCCTGCAGTAGTGGACTTCTCTGCGTATCCTGGGCTGCAATTCTAATTTATTCCTTTAGGTAGGTGTCACTTACTTGTTCTGTTTAGTGAGTCCAAAAATTAAAGTCATTATGAGTCAAGATTGCGATTGCATTTCTCTTTTAACATGCAACTTTTCCTGATTTGCTATAAGAAAGGGAATATTTCCAGCCCACCATGTTTCACAAAAGTAAATTATAATCTTACCACATACCAAGCACAGTCACATTACAGGACTTTCTTTAACATGATTTTACCATATATAACTTTACAACATCATTAATATGATAGAAAAGGGAAGAAACTAAAATATTTAGGGGTTTATAGAAGAGTTCACACTGGAGGAAACATTTGGGATGGATCTTGAAAAATGAGGAGGCAGAGATTGTGAGAAAAGGTTTTACAGGAATAGCTAAGAGCATGTGTCAAGACAAAAAGAAATGTGTGAAATGGCTGTGCAGTCTATGAAAGGTGAGATGTTTAATGTCATTGGAACACAGAGTGAGGCAGAAGCTGAAGTTGAGCAAGTAAATAGGATGATTTTTAAACTTAACGTTTGTCTATAATTTGGTCAAAAAAATTTATCAAATGCATTTTATAAAGCAGACATTTCTTTCACACTGCTTGCTGCCCTCACAGATTTATATTGAGATGTCAAGGACTTTGAAATTTACATAAAATAGGGAGAGAACCAAAATATATTCTTAATAACAGAAATTAAAAAAATCAGATTCAGTTTTTAGCAAGCTGAATTTAATGACAGATTTGAAAAGTGATTTAAAGTAAGAAGAGGCTGGTGGTGTAAATAGGGAGAAGCAGGTGCAGCCTCACCAGAGTTGTTAAGGTCTGAACTGGCACTCTGTCAGTGGGGATAAAAGTAAAGATTATTCTCCAGAGGTTACTAGAACATTCTTCTTGTACGGCATGGTGTAGGGATTGGACAAACCTGACCTATCCAACTTGGATATATGGATGAATTGGAACCTCATTTACTTGGAATATATAAGAATATGTTTATTTTAGGAGAAACTTTAGGTCTGTGATAAGCAGAATCTAAGATGGCTTCCAAGATTCCCCATCCCTGTTATACACACCCTGCATAGTTCAAGGCACAGTGAATAGGATGAATTTTATTCCTATAATTAAGTTACAATATATGGCACAGTTGACCATGACATAGAGAGATTATCCAGGTGGGTCTAATCGAAGTATGCTGCTGCTGCTGCTAAGTTACTTCAGTCGTGTCCGACTCTCTGTGATCCCATAGACAGCAGCCCACCAGGCTCCCCCGTCCCTGGGATTCTCCAGGCAAGAACACTGGAGTGAGTTGCCATTTCCTTCTCCAATGCATGAACATGAAGAGTGAGTGTCCGACTCCTAGCGACCCCATGGACTGCAGCCTACCAGGCTCCTCCACCCATGGGATTTTCCAGGCAAGAGTACTGGAGTGGGTTTCCATTGCCTTCTCCAAAGTATATGAGCCCTTTAAAAGCAGAGAGCTTTTTCTGGTTGGTCACAACAGAGGAAGTGAGAGATTCAATGCAGGAGAAAGATTCAATGAGCCATTGTTGGCTTCTAGATGGAGATGCCTTGTGACAAAGTTCTGGATGATCTCCAGAAGCTATAGGTGGCCCCTGTAAACAGCAAGGGAAAGAGGAATTCAGTCACAAAACTGCAAGAAAGTGAAGTTTCCTAACAATAAGAATGTGCTTGGAAACAAATTTTTCCCTAGAGCCTTCAGAGAAATCAGCCCATCCAATATCTTAATACCAGCGTTGTGATACTCTTTGTGGTACTCTCTTAGTAGAAAACCTTGTTATATCATGCTAGACTTCTGACCTACAACAACTGAGTTAATAAATCAATGTGGTTTTAAACTTTAAAATTTGTGGCATTTTGATGCACAATAATGGAAAATAAATAGAAGATTAGACAGTACATATATAAATCAATATAAAAATGATAAAATACATAAAGCTAAACTTTCAAGATAATAGAATGTGACCCTGTTACATAATAACTTAGAATTTTAATTAAGTTGAATAATTTTCCTCAAAAAATATATAAAGCAATATCATATGGAAAACATGAACAGACTAGTCCAGTAACTATAGAAGAAATTGATCACATTGTCAAAGTGCTATTCTTACCAAATCCAGAATGAGCTGATTTTAGACTAAATTTTAAAGCTTATAAAAGCTTTATATCTTTGGTACATTGATTATCTATAAAGAAAAACAATTTATCAATCCATATTTATTTATCAATCCATTCCCCGAGGCCTGTATGAAAGAGGCGATAAACTTTCTTAAAATCAATCACACATATTATATATTTCTATTATTAAAAATATAATCATACATGTTTACATTTTACATGTGAACTAAATGTATTATTAATTATATTATTAATGTATTAGATAATACACATTACTATTTGAAATATATTAAAAAATGCATTAAACATTTGAAAACATCTTAAGCACAATTTTAAGAAATGTATGATAGGACAATATATAAAGAATCAAGGGGACATAGAAGAGAGAAGCGCAACAAGGAGTGTATCAGATAAAACTCCAATTTACTTGGACCAAGTTGATGAGGTGAGGGTAGGTAGCAATGTGTTCTGAATATGAAGAGTGAGGTTGCAAGCACGTTGAGTTTATATGCAGTACCTAGAAGTTCAGGATTTATCCTTTGTCTTAGGTAGAGAGTACCAGAGTTTTCTAATCTGCAGAGTGACGTGATAAGGTATATTTCTCAGAAAGATAAGTATGCTAACATTATGGAGAATGGACTATAGATAGATGACAGTATCAGGGTGAAGCATGTGTGCTCAGCCGCGTCAAATTCTTTGAGACCCTGTAGACTGTCAGGATCCTCTGTCCATGGGATTTCCCAGACAAGAATCCTGGAATGGGAGCCATTTCCTTCTCCAGGGGATCTTCCCAACCCAGGGGTGGAGCCCGTGCCTCCTGCAAGTCTTCCACATTGCAGGTGGATGGTTTACCACTGAGCAAGGAACCATCAGGATGAGTTAAGGTCCAAAAGAAAATAATGAATATAGTTGTTGACTCACTATGGCAGTGTATGGCAGTGGTAATGAGGATTTAAGGGTTGAAATCATGTTTATGAGAAATTTCTGATCAGAATTGACTACACTTGGAAGGGAAATGGACATTTTGTTAGTCAAATTTATTTAGAAGATTTTAATGTATGAGCATGGACAAATTGTCACTCCATTTGCTTACACAAAAGAGCATGCTCAAATAGGGTTTATCATAATCTGACTAGTTTTAGATTCATTGAACTTCAGATAACTTTGTCTAGGAAGAATAAAGGTATATGGGTCCACAGAAATGTGGAGCAAGTTAATATATGTCAACTTATATTTGAAATAATCAGTGAAAAAATTAGGTGATAAAATTCTACTAATATTTTTGATGACTCTAATGCAAAAACTATCATATTTGATTATATGAGGAAACAGATTAAAAACAATAAATATTTGTCATTTTCTAGTGACAAGATTTTAGATGTAAATTATAAAAAAAGTGTTGAATGTGTTGATGTTCAGTAGTACCTAGTATTACTATCTGTAAACTAGATAGCCAGTGAATTTTTTCTGTATGATTCAGGGAGCTCAACCCAGTGCTCTGTGACAATCTCAAGGGGTAATATGAGTGGGAGGTGGGAGGAAGGTTTAAGAGGAAGGGGATATATGTATACCTATGGCTGATTCATGTTGATGTATTGCAGAAACAAATACAACATTGTAAAGCAATTATCCTCCAATTAAAAATAAAATTTTAGAAAAGGAAAAAAATAGGATAACATCATTAGGTAAAAAATTATTGAAGAAACATATTTCTAAAATTAGTTTTGGGATTCACCAAGAACATACATTTCTACTTTCGTATATTTGAGTAAAATGGAGATGAACAAAATACATTTTGGATTAACTTATTGGAGATATCAAACTCTTTAGACTAATTGGAAAGATTGTTTGGTAAATCAACTAGTAAGGTTAGGTATTTTGGTTCATTTTTCTAACATATTTAAACTAACTGATTTTTAACTAGTTACTAAGACCTGCTATTTTTCCATGAGTATTGTTAAATTTTGACAAATGTCAAATATAGACTATTGTATTAGTAGAGTAAAACTCTAATAAATCACAATGTTCCCAGCCTAAGTGCTAATAATATTGGTAGCTCCTAAATATTATTTTTAGTTGACAATAAAGCAA
Organism: Ovis canadensis; assembly: GCF_042477335.2. Lineage (NCBI taxonomy): Eukaryota > Metazoa > Chordata > Mammalia > Artiodactyla > Bovidae > Ovis > Ovis canadensis. Next base: position 129,484,950 of record NC_091247.1, on the reverse strand, counting down.
AAATAGTAACATTTGCATTACAAGCCCCAAAGTTTTTCATGACCTACATAATGCTAAAACTTGAATTAGAGGAAATGGAATTCAGAAACGCCAGGATTTAGGAAATTCTAAAAACTAATGACTTAAATTTCCTTTAAAAAATTATATAGTATGATGAAAGATCTTCAAAGAAGCAAGAGAGTTCCAGAAAAACATCTATTTCTGCCTTATTGACTATGCCAAAGCCTTTGACTGTGTGGCTCACAATAAACTGTGGAAAATTCTGAAAGAGATGGGAATACCAGACCACCTGACCTGCCTCTTGAGAAATCTGTATGCAGGTCAGGAAGCAACAGTTAGAACTGGACATGGAACAACATACTGGTTCCAAATAGGAAGAGGAGTACATCAAGGCTGTATATTGTCACCCTGCTTATTTAACTTATATGCAGAGTACTTCATGAGAAACGCTGGGCTGGAAGAAGCTCAAGCTGGAATCAAGATTGCCGGGAAAAATATCAATAACCTCAGATATGCAGATGACACCACCCTTCTGGCAGAAAGTGAAGAGGAGCTAAAAAGCCTCTTGATGAAAGTGAAAGAGGAGAGTAAAAAAGCTGGTTTAAACTAAGATCATTCAGAAAACGAAGATCATGGCATCTGGTCCCATCACTTCATACAAATAGATGGGGAAAGAGTGGAAACAGTGTCAGACTTTATTTTGGGGGGCTCCAAAATGACTGCAGATGGTGAATGCAGCCATGAAATTAAAAGACACTTACTCCTTGGAAGGAAAGTTATGACCAACCTAGATAGCATATTCAAAAGCAGAGACATTACTTTGCCAACAAAGGTCTGTCTAGTCAAGGCTATGGTTTTTCCAGTAGTCATGTATGGATATGAGAGTTGGACCGTGAAGAAAGCTGAGCACTGAAGAATTGATGCTTTTGAACTGCGGCGTTGGAGAAGACTCTTGAGTGTCCCTTGGACTGCAAGGAGATCCAACCAGTCCATTCTAAAGGAGATCAGTCCTGGGTGTTCTTTGGAAGGACTGATGCTAAAGCTGAAACTCCAGTACTTTGGCCACCTCATGAGAAGAGTTGACTTGTTGGAAAAGACTCTGAAGCTGGGAGGGATTGGGGGCAGGAGGAAAAGGGGACGACAGAGGATGAGATGGCTGGATGGCATCCCCGACTCGATGGACGTGAGTCTGAGTGAACTCCGGGAGTTGGTGATGGACAGGGAGTCTTGGTGTGCTGCAATTCATGTGGTCATAAAGATTCGGACACGACTGAGCGACTGAACTGAATTGAACTAATGATGAAAGAAGAGCAAAATCACCCTTGTGATGTTCTTCACCCAAATCCACAACCCTGATCATATCATGAGAAAACATTAGACAGATCAAATTTGATGGACAGTTTTTTTAAAACCCTGGCCATTATTATTTAGGTTTCAAGTTTATGAAAGAAAGGGAAGTCCAAACTGTTACAGATGAAAAAAACTAAAGATGGCATACGACCTCCAAATGCAATGGATTTTGATCCTGGATTGGATCTTAGAACAGAAAAAGAATGCTGGTAGAAAAACTGGGGAACCTGAATAAAATCTATAGTTTAGTTTAGGACTCTGCAGGCTATAGCCCATGGACCAGATAAGTCAAGTTACTTGTTAAAATTTTAGTGAGGTTCAACCATATCTATTTCTTTATGTAATGTTTTCATAAAGGCTGCTTTCACTCTTTAAGGGCAGAATTGATAACTTGGGGCAAAGACCATAGGGCCCACAAGCCTAAAATAAAGACTAAGTGTCTGGTTACAGCAATTTTTACTTAACTTCTGGTTTAGTTAATAGTATTATGTCAATATTCATTTATTTAATTTGTATAACGATTATATAAGATGCTACCATTTGAAGAATCTGGGTGAAGAGTATACAGGAATATTTGGTATTCTTTGGAACTCTGGTATGAATCTAAAATTATTTAAAACTAAATAACCTTTAAAAAGATGCAATGGCTTAGAGTTTTAGCGTTGGGGTCAGGCAGAACTAGATTTAAATCCTAGCCTTGCAACCTAATTGCTGTGTGATTTTCATCTCTAAAATTTGGGTAATAATAGTACCTATTTGCTTAAGGCACTTGCCAATATTAAATGTAATGATGTGCTTACGGCCACTGTATGTGATAAGCTCAATTCATGGTAATTTACACGTAATAATGGTAGTTTTTCACAAAATTATAAAATATAATAATGACCTGGGAAAATATTACATTTGCTATTAAAAAAATCAATTCTCACAAGTCACTTCTTTTCTATTTTTACTCTACAAAATATCATATATGAAATGAATCGCCAGTCCAGGTTTGATGCATGAGACTGGATGCTTGGGGCTGGTGCACTGGGACGACCCAGAGGGATGGTAAGAGGAGGGAGGAGGGAGGGGGGTTCAGGATGGGGAACACATGCATACCTGTGGCAGAATCATTTTGATGTATGGCAAAACCAATACAATATTGTAAAGTAATTAAGCTCCAATTAAAATAAATAAATTTATATCAAAAGAAACTACTGGGATTGTAGATATTTATGGAGGAAGAAAGCCGTAATTTTCTGATGGAATCAAGAGATAGTGTATCCGTTTTCATTTTGATGAAAGTTTCTGAACAACTGTGTTGCCCAGAATTAATAAATTATTCACTGAGGTTTAAACTAATTCCAGAAAATAAAAAAATAAAAAGAAGTAGATATTCAGAACATTTATATTTATCAGTGCTCAGAAGTAAATGATTTATTGGCCTTAATTATAAAATTCTTTAAGGTTCATATAAAACAAAATTAACTGCTTAAAATAATACAATTTTAGAACTAGTTGGGGTCTTACAAATCAATTAATTTAACTACCTAAGTCTTCTCATTTTTCATTATAGCATTTATTAAAAATCATGCAAATAGTATCAATCTAGAATTTATCTCACTGCACCCAAGCATATATGACTGTATTTTATAAATTACATCTCAATCCTATGATTATGTCCCAGAATTTAAAATAAAAATATGTGGAAATCTGTCCTAAAATATTGTCATTTGCTGCTAAGTTGCTTCGGTCGTTTCTGACTCTGTGTGACCCCATAGACAGCAGCCCATCAGGCTCCCCCATCCCTGAGATTCTCCAGGCAAGAACACTGGAGTGAGTTGCCATTTCCTTCTCCAATGCATGAAAGTGAAAGTGAAAGTGAAGTCACTCAGCTGTGTCTGACTCTTAGCGACCCCATGGGCTTCAGCCTACCAGGCTTCTCCGTCCATGTGATTTTCCAGGCAAGAGTAGTGGAGTGGGGTGCCATTGCCTTCTCTGATTGTCATTTAGAATATATTAATATTCTCATTGTCCCATTTTATTCAGAAGTTTGGAGAAGAATTTAACTTGTGTGTATGTTTAATGATAAATAGCTCTCCCTCAGAAATATTGTTATAATTTGCTCTACCAAACATATTGAATGATTGAAAAAATAACCTTATGGACACTGTGGAGAACTCCTGTGACTTTTATGACTGATACAGAGTTGAATTAATTAAATGTCCTCTTTGAGATTTGTAAACCTCTAGTATTATTGCCTACAATCTTCAGTGTTACTATATAAATGCAATAGTCACTTTTTGCGGCAGTTAGACTAAATCATTTCATGTCTCTTTAGATCTAAGAGTAAATGTGAAATATTGCTTTAGCATAGTTTATGATATTAAATATTAAAAGTTATGAAGAATTGTTTCCATATCTTTTTCACAGTGAATTTGAATCTACTTTGTGAGATTCTCTGCTCTTTACAGCTTTATTTCTCGCTTTTTCCAATTTCTTTATTCACTATGCTATTCAATATTTTGGAAGTTCAGATTCTAGATTGCCATGCTAAGACTTCTGAAAAAGTTAAACCAGTGCTCTCCCAAAAGAAAGCCAATTAGAAGTTACACCATAAAAAGTCTACCTCAAAATGGCACTCTTCGGTGTTTTGGGAAAATACAAGTTCTTTAACATGCCATTCTTCCACAAAGAAGTCAAAATTAGCCTCAATGCCTTCCCAACACAGAGACTCAGAAAACCATTGCTATTAAAGCTACCATGCTGCTGCTGCTAAGTCGCTTCAGTCATGTCTGACTCTGTGTGATCCCATAAATGCCAGCCCACCAGGCTTCATCATCCCTGGGATTCTCCAGGCAAGAACACTGGAGTGGGTTGCCATTTCTTTCTCCAATGCATGAAAGTGAAAAGTGAAAGTGAACTCGCTCAGTTGTGTCTGACTCTTCGCAGTCCCATGGATTGCAGCCTACCGAGCTCCTCCATCTATTGGATTTTCCAGGCAAGTTGTGATAATTTGGCTATTTCTGAATTTGAACTATTTTTCATATTATTAAAATACAAATTCAGCTTCTTTGAGGGTGAGCCTGAAGACAGAGATATACTGTCTGCATGACTTTGCAACTATAAACACCATTGCAACTAAACATATTAAAAAATAAATATTCTGAGCCCAGTGTTAAGTGAACACAGTAAAGATACACAGATGCCCCACCTCACTTTCAGTTCACAACACTGTATATGGATTTAACATGTCTTATTTTGTCCTTGAAAAACTTTTTTGAGCTATAGACAATATCTCCATTTCACAGATGAGGACATTTAGACATTTGTTTAAGATCACTATTATTTTAAGTTACTTAGCTAAGATTTGCAATGTCTGAATGACTTTGAAGCCCATATTCAGAATTCACTCAAAACTTTTCTTGCAATTATGTAATAATCATCCTCTCAGTCCATGTAATACCAACTTACCATACTCTCACTCCAGCAAAAATGTAATCTTCTGTGGTAACATAGGGGTCTTACTGTAATACTGTGAGATATAGCTAATTTGGTTCCTAAAGAATGAGTGGACCTATTCCAAACCCTGGTAGAAAGTAATGAGTAAATCCACTCATACATTAATATATGTATTCATCTACCAAACATTATGTGTTGTCTACAATATGCCAGAGGATATTCTATACCCTAGGATTCAAAGACAGAAGAACACATATCACCTATAAAGATATTTTATTTTTTGATGAAAGAAAGCTTAAAATAGATATAGCTTAAGTCAGAGGGACTCTAACAATGAGATCAAACCTTTGATTGGGCCTTATCTTTTAAAGGAATATGTGTGTGTGTGTGTGTGTGTGTGTGTACATATATATGTATACATATATGAAGTTTCAGAGAAGGCAATGGCACCCCACTCCAGTACTCTTGCCTGGAAAATCCCAGGGACGGAGGAGCCTGGTGGGCTGCTGTCTATGGGGTCGCACAGAGTCGGACACGACTGAAGTGACTTAGCAGCATATCAAGTTTGGACTTGATTCTAAAAGATAAAAAGCCAACTGAATATTTTAAGTAAGTCAGTTTCATAACCATCACTGAAAAATTATGAGAAGCTAGACAAACAGGTAAAAATGGTTATTCCATCATTTTATCACTTTAGGTTAAAGTGATAATTATCAGTGCACTCCTGCTGTAAGAGGAAAGATTTATTGAAAATGATCTACAGTTTTAAGAAAGCACACTTTTTGAGATGTTAGGAATTTTAGTCATATGTTTAAGCAATGGAATCTATGTATATATTAGTTTACTATTAAAGTTTAAATACGGTTAAAACTCCTCTCTCAATCTTTTATCCATAACAGCTCTGACCCTTTTCTCTTTATAGCTAGACTCTTTTAAAAAAAATGCCTAATGATTACTGTCCATACAATCTCCCATCCAAATCTTTCCATGTTTATTGAGGAAGACCTTTCAGCAGCATCTGATCCAGTGTTCCTTCTTGAACATCCTACTGGAATTGTTTCTTCTTTCACTGTATTCAGTGAAATGCAGTTTACTTCATGCCCTGTTTATTATGCTCCTTCTTCATCTCCTTTGATGGTTTCTCTCCATCTTCATAATCTGGAGAGTGAAGGAATCCTTTGCCTCTCCTTTCTCAACCCCCTTCCTATACCTTCACTGGTTCTCTTGTATTGTGTGTTCTTCTTTTTTTTTTTTTGTCATCCTTGAAGGCGATAGGGATAATACCTGTTCTTCTGTTCATTCATTATTTCAACAAATGTACACTGAGCACTTTTTCTATGCAACAATATTGCTACAAATGAAAAAAGTCTGTGCTTCGTGAATTTATACCATGTATAAGAAATGTATTTAATAGATTATTAAATAAACAACTAAAACATATAGAATATCATATGAAGAATAGTGCTGTGAAAAATTGAAGTTGGAGAGGAAATACTATGAAGGAGCTGTGGTAAATTTATTTGGGTAACAAAGGAAAGTTTCATGGAGAAAAGTACATGTTAGCGAAGACTTGAAAAAAATGAGAGAGACTTCAGGTAGAAGCAGCAGTAAGTTTGAGGAATTTATGCTGGATAAAGAGGGCAATAAGGTAAGTGAGAGTGGGTTAGGATGGTGAAGAGATGGTAAGATGAATATATCATGTCTTGATTGGGTTAAAATTGTAGTGGTTGAGTCAATAGTATTGTGTAAAAAATATAGATCAGAGATAGAGATGCTTAAGATTGAGATTATGGAAGTGTCAAAATGATCAACAATGATAAAATCTAGAATATGATAGAAATATATCATTGTCATACTAGAGGATGATATTAGAAATCCAGCTGAGTCAGAGTGGAGAAAAAGATCATTGGAGGAGAAAAGATCAAGACACTGAAATGCCAGAATAGTAAACAAATAATTTATGAAGATAAATCTCTGAGGATTATGACAAAATTAATGTTGAAAGAAATGACCAGTCAGGTACTACATTCTTCAAAGACTGAGGAAAGGACTGATGCTGGGAAAGATTGAAGGCAAAAGGAGAAGGGGGGTGCCAAGGATGAGATGGTGAGATAGCATCACTGACAAAATGGACATGAATATGAGCAAATTCCTGGAGATAGTGAAGGACAGAGGAGTCTGGTATGCTGCAGTCTGTAGGGTCACAAAGAGTCCAGCATGACTTAGGGACCGAACAACAGCAATGGTGTGGAAGTTTATAACAAAGACAGTAAGATGGGCTGAACTAGGGTGAGACTGATGAGACACTCACCTCAAGCACCAAATTTAAAGGCGTACCAAAAGCCCAGGTAACAGAATGAATACTTTCATGCTATACAGTTGACCCTTGAACAACATGGGTTCGAACTGCATGGGTCTACTTATATTCAATTGTTTTCAGTAAATATGTACTTCAGTACTATGCATTCTGGGACTGGTTGTCTCTGGATGTGTAACTGCTGATATGGAGGACAGATTGTGAAGTTATAAGTGGATTTTTTATTGTGAGAAGAGTTGGCATCTATAACCCCTAAGTTACTCAAGGGTCAACTGCATTTTATTTTTTTATTTTTTGCATGTTACAATGTCAAAATTAATGCAGAAAATTCCATGGCACAAAAATATCAAAATTTTAAATGAAGACAGGATCATAGTAGGTAAGATATTCTTCTCATTTTGAGATTCAAAGATCATGCCTCTAAAAATCACTTTTATTTGAGATTTCTGTTTTAGACTTCCATTAGAGATTTCTTCGGAAAAGGCAATGGCACCCCACTGTAGTACTCTTGCCTGGAAAATCCCATGGACGGAGGAGCCTGGTAGGCTGCTGTCTATGGGGTTGCACAGAGTCAGACACGACTGAAACAACTTAGCAGCAGCAGCTGCAGCAGAGATTTCTTCCCTGAATTACTCAAATGTGAATTCGCCTTTCCATTTACACATTGGCAAACTAAAGGAAATCAACCCTGAATATTCACTGGAAAGACTGATGCTGAAGCTGAAGCTCCAATAATTTGGCCACCTGCTGCAAAGAGCTGACTCACTGGAAAAGACCCAGATGCTGGGAAAGATTGAGGGCAGGAGGAGAAGGGAGCAACGGTTAGACAGAATGAGATGGTTAGATGGCATCACCAAATCAATTGACATGGGTTTGAGCAAACTCCAGGAGATAGTGAAGGACAGGGAAGCCTGGCATGCTGCAGTCCATGGAGTCACAAATAATCGACACTGCTTAGTAACTGAACAACAACAGGCATCTCCAACTTTTAGTGAACAAAACTTAGCTTCAGAGTACTCCTGCTCTCTTTCCTGATCCTTTTCCAGTCTTCCTCAACTTGATGACAGGAAATTTTTTTTCCTATTGTTTAGAAAAGAAAAGTTGTGAGTTCATTATTAAACTCCTTTTCCCTCAGAACTTCCTCACATCCATCAGCAAATTCTATAGTCTCTTCCTTACACATCTAGTTAGACTTCTCACCACTTTGCACTATCACCCTAGATTATGCAAATAATACTTCTCAGTGGATTGTTGCAACAGCTTCCAACTGGCCTCACTTCTTTCACTTGAGGCATCTTATCAGGTATTCTCTACACAAGGGTAGAGATATCATTTTTTTATGAAGTCAGATCAGGTTACAGCTCTGCCAAGATCTTCTAAAGCACTTCCATATCTCTCAGAGTAAAAGCTGAAACTCCTACATAGTCCCAAGCATTCAGCCTGGCCCTCTGCAATATTGTCTCCTACAAAATTTTTCCCCAGTCAGTGTGCTACAGTGGAACTGGCCTCTTCAGCATTTTTGTAACACATCATACAGGGTCTTTGCACTCGCTGTTCCTTCAACCTGTAATGTTCTTTCCTAAATATCCATATGGCTCCCTGCTTCACGTGCATTAGGTTTCTCCCTAAGTATAACTATATTAGACCATAATCAGGCTTAACTAGTTCACCTAGATGGGTAAAACCCAGCATTGCCTCATCATTTCCTGCTCCCCATAAAAATCAAACATGTGCTCAGTCATTTGTGACGCTTTGCAACTCATATCCCTCTTCATTTATTTGCATTGTTCTTGTAACCCAACAAAGTGTGTACATATTGGATTATTGCCTCATAAGTACATGAGAACATGTTGTATGTCTGTTTCACATAGTGCTATACTCCTTTGACAAGAACAGTGTCTGGCAGTAGTATTTGCTCAGTAACTATTGTGAATAAATTAGCATACTAAAGGAATTAGTCAATCTTTAAATATTTACCAAATTTAATTAGATTGTATTTTAAATATATTTGGAATCTAACTTTTAATAACATCAGGTTTTCCTGCTTTCCAGTTTAAATCAGTTGACTGAAATATTTTATTCTGAATATTCTTTTACACCAGAATATTCACTACTTAAGATAAAGAGTAATAAAGTTAAAAGTTGTCTAAAAGTGGAGTGAAAATATTTTATTTATACATTTCTTTTATACATTTTTCTATTATGATTAGCATCTGATTTCTTTTCAAAAGTAACTTAAAATCAGTCCAGCAGATTATCCTGAAATGCTGTCCAGTGTTCCAAACTCTACATTATATTTCAAGTAAGTTAATTCAGCGTTGTCTCTGAAAACTTATCAGCTGAAATTACCATACCATACTGATCAGACATTTTTTACCTCAATCAAAAAGACAACAAGGTTCATAATCAGAATAATTTATTTTCTTATTTATGCAACCTAGATTGCTTTATTCCACTTTATAAATGCAGAAAAACAGCCTTCCAAGACAAATGTCATAATGTTATAATTTCAGAAAAAATCATGATTTAGAAGAATTCTTCACTTTGTATACAGGCATAAGATGTTCCTATTGAATATTTCATTTAGCATTTTAAAAATGAATAGCTTTAATTTATTCTTTCTTTGACCTTTGTATTGAAATCTCTTTGTACTCTGAGGTTTCTATCTAATCTTAACATGGTGAGATTTTTATCATCAACAAGTCTTGTTAAATTCATAGACAGGAAGCACAAATGAGCAAAAAAGATAACCACTTGTGGAGAAATTCTAGCATATCTTTTGTCAAATAACAAATTGTAAGACTCTTTCAAATTCTTTGTGTAACAAATCAGTCAACTGATTTCTCTATAAATCAGAAACAAAGGAAAACAAAATAATGGTACTTAAGGGGGAAAAAAGTGACAAGAAAGAAAGAAAAAAGTGATATTTTTACAGACCTATATAAACACAGTTATCTTGCATGCATGAGAAAAGAAACTAAATTATAAAAACTTTATAATCTGAACTTTCCTCTTTTCTTCTCATCCTCTTCCTGTTTCCCCTTCTCCCTTTCCTTCTCCTCCTCCTTTTAACTTAGAATATACCTTACCTATTACACCTAGGACATATAAATGGATTGAATGTATATACATCTCAGGAGAAAATGTTTGAGAAGCTGTGTACATTTGTCAAAACTCTATTTTAATATAGATGCATTTGTCTCACTTCAGAGATTCTGCTTAATTTTAAACTCGAGTAAATTAAGTAGTAGCTTACCCAAAAGATTAAACATTTCTCTATCTAAATGGTAAAGCTATTTTACTATTTATATATTATATGTCGACTTTCTCTTCAATTTTATATGCATTAGTAACTAAGCGATTCTGTAGCCTATGGTTTAGAGTTGGCATCACAAGCTCTCAGGCTTCATGTTCCCTAAAGGAGTTTGATATCTGGAGTGGTAGTGAATTCTGCTTTTCCTATGGATAGCTTCTCTTCACTCCAAAACAGATTACAGTTTAGAATAATCTATAGAGCTTTCATCACTATTCTAGAGTTTGACTGGTATACAGATCAGGTGCAATACTCTTCCTCATCACACAATGAACATTTTTGGAAAATACATTATACTTTACCTGCTTCTATATTTATCCCATACCTGTGTACATAAGGAAAATTCACAAAGATCTTTAGATGTTAGGTTAGGTAACAGAGACCAAAAGCTGGTTTCTAGAGATCTATGTTCAGAGAGGGAAATAGCATAAATTGAAGATGCATTCTGATAGGTACTATTCTAATTGTTTTACGTATGTCATAGCACTGAATCAATAAGATCCTTCTATGGCAAAACAATTATTTTCTATTATCCCTATTATTGCTAATAGATTTTCTATTTGTTTTTACATGTGATCATATGATCAAGCAATTATTACTGTTTTTGTTATCTTAATTGTTTTAAATGAAGAAATAAAATGTTAAAATGGGTTGAAACAAATTTTGTTGAACTAAATCCTGGCATGTCACAGATCAAGTTGATTGCCTTCAGAATACCTAGATTGTTGCAATCATTTGTCTCTTTGCTCATTCAGCAAATACTTTACACCTTTCATTTCCTAAGATATTGAGAATTCAGAGAGGAAGACTTCAAGGACACATTGAATTTAATCATGACAAGCATACAAAATACCATAATACAAAACACAGGTATTTGGCACCCTAAAATAGGTATAAAAGTTGAGCCAAGATAAATTAACTTCTCACCAGTCAGCGTTTTCCCTGCATAAATTCATACTGAATATGAGTCCTAAATTCTTTTTCTAAGCATGTCATGTTCCTGTTCCAAAAAAGCTTTAGTGGTTCAACATTCCTTACTGTTCTATGCTTGGACTGCACTGATTTTTTCAGCTCTACTACTTATCATTTGGTGACTTCCCTAGTGGCTCAGACAGTAAAGCCTCTGCCTACAATGGGGGAGACCCAGGTTTGATCCCTGGATCAGGAAGATCTCTTGGAGAAGGAAGTGGCAACCCACTCCAGTAGTCTCGCCTGGAAAATCCCATGGACAGAGGAGCCTCTTAGGCTTCAATCCATGGGGTCGCAATCCCTCCCAGCATCAGAGTCTTTTCCAATGAGTCAACTCTTCGCACCAGGTGGCCAAAGTACTGGAGTTTCAGCTTTAGCATCATTTCTTCCAAAGAAATCCCAGGGCTGATCTTCAGAATGGACTGGTTGGATCTCCTTGCAGTCCAAGGGACACTCAAGAGTCTTCTCCAACACCACAGTTCAAAAGCATCAATTCTTTGGTGCTCAGCTTTCTTCACAGTCCAACTCTCACATCCATACATGACCACAGGAAAAACCATAGCCTTGACCAGATGGACCTTAGTCAGCAAAGTAATGTCTCTGCTTTTGAATATGCTATCTAGGTTGGTCATAACATTTCTTCCAAGGAGCAAGTGTCTTTTAATTTCATGGCTGCAATCACCATCTGCAGTATGGTGAAAAACAAAGTCTGACAATGTTTCCACTGTTTCCCCTGTTTCCCCATCTATTTCCCATGAAGTGATGGGACTGGATGCCATGATCTTCATTTTCTGAATGTTGAGCTTTAAGCCAACTTTTTCACTCTCCACTTTCACTTTCATCAAGAGGCTTTTTAATTCCTCTTCACTTTCTGCCATAAGGGTGGTGTCATCTGCATATCTGAGGTGATTGATATTTCTCCCGGCAATCTTGATTCCAGCTTTTATTTCTTCCAGTCCAGCATTTCTCATGATGTACTCTGCATATAAGTTAAATAAGCAGGGTGACAATATACAGCCTTAATGTACTCCTTTTCCTATTTGAAACCAGTCTGTTGTTCCATATCCAGTTCTGTTGTTTCCTGACCTGCATATATGATTATACAATGGAAGTGAGAAATAGATCTAAGGGCCTAGATCTGATAGAGTGCCTGATGAACTATGGAATGAGGTTCGTGACATTGTACAGGAGACAGGGATCAAGACCATGGAAAAGAAATGCAAAAAAGCAAAAAGAATGGATTATCATAGATTATCTAATACAGTTCCCTGTGCTATACAGCAGGGCCTTATTGCTTATGCATTCTATATATGACAGTTTGTATCTATTAATCTCAAACTCCCAAACCATGCCTCCCTCTCTCCCCCTCCCCCATGGCAACCACAGATCTGTCCTCTATGTCTGTGAGTCTGTTTCTGTTTCATATGTATGTTCATTTGTGTCATATTTTAGATTGAAAATATAAGTGATATATGGTATTTGTCTTTCTCTTCCTGACTTCACTTAACGTGATGATATCTATGTCCATCCATGTCGCTGCAAATGGCATCATTTTATTATTTTTCATACCTGAGTAATATTCCACTGTGTATATATGTTCCACGTCTTCTTTACCCATTAATCTGTTGATGGTCATTTAGGTTGTTTCCATGTCTTGACTGTTGTAAATAGTGCTTCTATTAACATTGGCGTACGTGTATCTTTTTGAATTAGAGTTTTCTATGAATATATGTGCAGGAGTGAGATTGAAGGATCATATGGCAGCTCTAGTTTTAGTTTTTTAGGAACCTCGATACTATTTTCCATAGTGGCTGTACCAGCTTACAACTTATATTCCTACAAAGTAGGAGGGTTCCCTTTTAGGAGAAATGTCTGTTTAGGTCTTTTGCTCATTTTTCTTTCTTTCTTTTTTTTTTTTCTATTAAGTTGTATGAGCTGTTTTTATATTTTGTAAATTAAGTGCTTGTCTGTCATATCATTTGCAAGTATTTTCTCCAAGTTCATATGTTATCTTTTCATTAGTTTATGGTTTCCTTTGCTGTACAAAAGCTTGTAAGTTTGATTAGGTCCCAACTATTTCTTTTTTTGCTTTTAGCTCTATTGCTTTGAGAGACTGACCTAAGAAAATATTATAGAATTTATGTCAGAGAACGTTTTGCTCATGTTCACTTCAAAGAGTTTTATGGTGTCATATAATATTTAAGTCTTTAAACCATTTTGAGTTTACTTTTGTGTTGGTGTGAGGATGTGTTTTAACTTCATTGATTGATCTCATTCAATAAATATTTTAGACTAACAGTCTTTAAAACGTTTATTAGGCACTCTTAGCAAAAGAAAAACGTAGCTCCTTACTCTCCAATACGTGTATGTTTCTATTTACTATTAAATATGTACTGCTATCATTAGTTAGTAATTTTGCTCACAATATATTCTTTGAGTGAAGTTAAGCATAGTTGATATAATCTGCATTTCAAATAGTCATAGATTATTTTGATTATTTTGCTGTCAATTTTAGGCATTGTAGAACAGTTTTTAAAATATTTTCTTTATTTCACTTTCAAGTTTAAAAAGTTTCCAGAACAGTGACAGTATCTTATTTTATTTAAAATGCAAAATAATGTAGAGAATAATCCTATATTTACATACTGAACTTTATCTCAATTTGACCAATTAATTCTTCCCTTAACAATAGAAAATAATTATCTGATTGTGACTCACTTTAATATTTTGTACATTTATTCTGAAAACTGCATTCTTATAATAAGCTAGAAGAATTAGAAAAGAATGGAGTGATATACAAAAATAGGGATCTAAAAGTATATATACAAAAATATATATATTATATATAATCTATATTATAATATAAGCTTATGTTCATTTTAGAAAAAAAAAAGGTGTTTCAAAGCCATGAATAAAATGTTAAAGTAAAAGGAAAGGAACAAAACAGAGTTGTAGTAAAATTAAACAGACAACAAGAAAAGAAAAAAAAAAGAATAATATTGAAGTCTTTCCCTAGAAATAATTTGCATCCATTTAAGTTTTCTAAAGTCTGAGACATCTGAGACATCAGCTAATCCAACATTTCTCTTTTATGGTTGAGGAAATTTGTTTTCTTTGGGGGCAAATTATGCTCAGAGAATAAGATTATTTTTGCCAATATTTTATTTAAAACAGATACACTGCAGGAATTATAATAATTTCATAAGATAATAGCATACAGAATAATATCTCTTAATAAGCTAATGCAAAATAACATAATTTAAACCAATTGATAGATAAGTTACACTATTGTTCAAGGAAAGGGCAAATAAAAGGAATAAAGTCCAAATGTAGTTGTGGTGTATGGCTTTATCAGTTGGGAGAGTCAGCTTAGCCAATCAAGAGCTGACAGTCCAGTTGCTGGAGCAAAGGAGAAAGTTCCTTGTTGCTAGAGTGTGTTGGTAGGAGACAAAGACACTAGCATTGACCAATAAAATGATCTCTGGGGTTACTGCATGGTTTTTTACCACTGCATGTAGCTCAGTCGGTAAAGAATCTGCCTGCAGTGCAGGAGACCCGGGTTTGATCCCTGGGTTGGGAAGATCCCCTGGAGAAGGAAATGGCAACCCACTCCAGTATCCTTGCCTGGAAAATCTCATGGACAGAGGAACCTGATGGATTGCAGTCCATGGGGTCGCAAAGAGTCGGGCACGACTGAGCGACTAACACACATAGCAGGAACTATTGCCCCAGAGTCTTTGTAGAGCTATTTAGATTAGGAAAGAGTCACCTTGCTCAGATCCTGCGCTTCAGGTTTGTCTTCACAAACTTGGATTTTATAGTCTTAATGTCTCCTCCACATAGTCGCTTCTCCATGTGTTCTTATTAACAAACCCTCAGTGGCACCTCTCAGCCTCCTAGCTGCTGCTGCTGCTAAATCACTTCAGTCGTGTCTGACTCTGTGCAACCCCATAGACAGCAGCCTACCAGGCTCCACCATCCCTGGGATTCTCCAGGCAAGAACACTGGAGTATGTTGCCATTTCCTTCTCCAATGCATGAAAGGGAAAAGTGAAAGTGAAGTCACTCAGTTGTGTCTGACTCTTAGCAACCCCATGGTCTGCAGCCTACCAGGCTCCTCCATCCAGCAATCACAGATGTTAGATGTCAGTGTGGACATCTTGATACAACAATTTGACTTTTACATCAAACACAACTTTACCTATAAAAACAAGTTTATTTATGTCATAACCAAGCAGGTTCAGGATCACATCAAATCACTACACAACAAAATGCAGGAATAAGCTGGATACTTGCATTGTCCAAGGTCAGATTTCCCAAGTCAGGTATAGAAACCCAAATCTAGATGTCCTGAAGGCCATTTCCATGTTCTTCACCACACCCACAGCCCTGTATTGCAGTGCAAAGTTCAGTCCAGTTCAGTCACTCAGTTGTGTCCGACTCTTTGCGACCCCATGAATTGTAGCATGCCAGGCCTCCCTGTCCATCACCAACTTTAGGAGTTCAGTCAGTCTCATGTCCATTGAGTCGGTGATGCCATCCAGCCATCTCATCCTCGGTCATCCCCTTCTCCTCCTGCCCCCAATCCCTCCCAGCATCAGAATATTTTCCGTTGAGTCAACCCTTCGCATGAGGTGGCCGAAGTACTGGAGTTTCAGCTTTAGCATCAAAGAACACCCAGGACTGATCTCCTTTAGAATAGACTAGTGGGATCTCCTTGCAGTCCAAGGGACTCTCAAGAGTCTTCTCCAAAACCACAGTTCAAAAGCATCAATTCTTCAGTGCTCAGCTTTCTTCACAGTCCAACTCTCACATCCATACGTGACCACTGGAAAAATCATAGCCTTGACTAGATGGACCTTTGTTGGCAAAGTAATGTCTCTGCTTTTGAATGTGCTATCTAGGTTGGTCATAACCTTCCTTCCAAGGAGTAAGTATCTTTTAATTTCCTGGCTGCAGTCACCATCTGCAATGATTTTGGAGCCCAAAAAAATAAAGTCTGACACTGTTTCCACTGTTTCCCCATCCATTTGTATGAAGTGATGGGACCAGATGCCATGATCTTTGTTTTCTGAATGTTGAGCTTTAAGCCAACTTTTTCGCTCTCCTCTTTCACTTTCATCAAGAGGCTTTTAGTTCCTCTTCACTTTCTGCCATAAGGGTGGTGTCATCTGCATATCTGAGGTGATTGATATTTCTCCCAGCAATCTTGATTCCAGCTTGTGCTTCTTCCAGCCTGTGCTTCTTCCAGCCCAGCGTTTCTCATGATGTATTCTGCATAGAACTTAAATAAGCAGGGTGACAATATACAGCCTTGACGTACTCCTTTTCCTATTTGGAACCAGTTTGTTCCATGTCCAGTTATAACTGTTGCTTCCTGACCTGCATACAGGTTTCTCAAGAGGCAGGTCACGTGGCCTTTTGTCTAAGGTCAGGTGTAGTATTGCAGTGCAAAGTCCAAGAAGAAAAAATTCAGGTAAGAGCACAAAGTAGAATAGGACAAAAGCCAAATAAATCAGGAAACAGATAAGAATACAAATGGAAGTGATGGTAAATCCGTGGTTCACAACCAGGGGTGATTTTGCCCCCAGGGGATAGTTGGTGACCCCTGGAGGCCTTATTTTGACACTCACAATTTGAAGAGTAGGGATATGACACAATTCTAGTGAGTAGATTTTAGGGATGTTCCTAAATATCCTAAAATATCCAAGACAACCTTCACAGCAAAAAAATTATCTGCAACAGAATGCCAATAACATCAGTGAAGAAACTTTAAATGTTTAAAATCCTAATAATTACAGAGTGACTGAGATAATGAGAAGGAGAGAGACAGTAGGAATTAAAGCTAGGAATAACAGAGTGAAAACGACATGGAGACACAAATATAAATGTCAGAAGGAGACAAAGTAGAAAATGATGCATAATAAGATGCTACCCAATTTTAGTTATGTATATGAATAATTCCCTAGGGAAAACAAATGTCTTCACCTATTTCCAAGTAAACTCATTTTTCTGATACAGGGTGAAGAATATTTTATCTAGATAAATAATGCTTTCTTCATTGGATAGCTGTGAGCAAAAATGTATTAAATGATTTTACTGGAGGAAAAGTGAAACTCTAAAACGATACCTTTCATGTCAGACTTTGCCTCATAGAGAGGATTTGCACAGAAATATGGTATGTTCTTCTGAACTCTAATTTATATAGGAAATGTTGTCATGCCTTAACCATCAGGGTTCTTTGCTGTTCAGAGATAAGAAGTTTCTATTTTTCATTTTTCTGTGTGGTGTTTGTATCTATGTTTTGAATAATTTATTTCTTGAGGAGAAGTAAACATGCTTTCAAGTTGAGCTTCACATCAGCTATAACTGGGTGCATTTCAAAAGAGTCCTTAAATTTTCCTGAAAACTCTAAAAATCAGAAGCAAAGACATATATTTAAATAGTTACAAATTATATGGCACTTATTAAGGGATTATAAGTTCCAGGAGACAGTCTGAGTGTTTTGCATGATTTATTTTATATTTCTCATATATGAGATAGATAAAATTAGTATTACATCTATTGGATATACGAGAAAACAACTGCACACTGAGGTTAAATGACTGGATCACAGCCTCTCTGAACTGTGATGCAGGTTAGAACTTGAATTCAAATTCAGTCATCTGGTCCCGTAGGTCCTATTCTTAATCACCATGATATATTTTCTGTGCAAAATTTTATTTGGTTCCTGAGAAACATTTTTAATGTGAAGTTTCAGGAGATTTCCATGCTTCTTTATAAAATATGTGGTAGGAATTCCGTATCAATTCACAAACGAAGAGTAGAGCCGGTAGACAGATGCTTGCAGATATAGTTGCTTAATACCTATCTTCCTATTATTATTTAATGAAATAATACAAATTTAATGTTAGTTACTCTTAAAAGAGGGGCAGTCAGCTGCCTGGAATGTCAGCTTTATATCTGGACAATAGCCTAACAATTACAAAGAACATCACTTACTAAAAATGACAAAGTATCAAAAAATACCTGAACCCTGCTGATCATGGGTTAGCTATACTAACCCTACACTTCGTTTACATGAGAGAAAAATAAATCGCCTTCTTCTTTAAATTATTACTATTGTAAGGTTCTGCTACTGACAGATGAATCAAAGTCCTAATACAGATGCTATGCTCAGATGACTTTTACTCTTTATTTTCAACATTGATTTTTTTTTTATTAAAGGAAAGAGGAAAGTATGATTTACTGAGCACATATGTTTAAAGATATATATATATATATATACAGAGAGAGAGAGAGAAAAAACTGTACTGAAAGCAAGAAAGAAAGTTATGAATGGAGCAGACATTTGTATGGAATTTCAGGAAGGAAACAAGTATTGAATATAATCAACTGAGAAATTGGACAAGTAAAATGACAATCCCAAACATTCTGGAGAAAGCTATCACAGAGATGGCAGTAGCTTTCCTCAGTGAGCCCCTAAAGGAACTGTGAACTCGAGATCAAGTATAGAAAGAGAACATTGTATAATCTTTAGAGCTATCAGAACCTTGATCTAGAGTTGTCACTTCAGTTCAGTTCAGTTGCTCAGTCGTGTCTAACTCTTGCAATCCCATGAACCACAGCACGCCAGGCCTCTCTGTCCATCACCAACTCCCGGAGTCCACCGAAACCCCTGTTTATTGAGTCAATGATGCCATCCAACCATCTCATCCTCTGTTGTCCCCTTCTCCTCCTGCCCTCAATCTTTCCCAGGATCAGGGTCTTTTCCAATGAGTTAGCTCTTCGCATCAGGTGGGCAAGTATTGGAGTTTCAGCTTCAGCATCAGTCCTTCCAATGAACACCCAGGACTGATCTGCTTTAGGATGGACTGGTTGGATCTCCTTGAAGTCCAAGGGACTCTCAAGAGTCTTCTCCAACACCACAGTCCAAAGGCATCAGTTCTTTGGCGCTCAGCTTTCTTTCAACCCTCACATCCATACGTGACCACTGGAAAAACCATAGCCTTGACTAGACAGACCTTTGTTGACAAAGTAATGTCTCTGCTTTTTAATATGCTCTCTAGGTTGGTCATAAATTTCCTTCCAAGGAGTAAGTGTCTTTTAATTTCATGGCTGCAATCACCATCTGCAGTGATTTTGGACCCCCCTCAAGTAAAGTCAGCCACTGTTTCCACTGTTTCCCCATCTATTTGGATGAAGTGATGGGACCAGATGCCATGATCTTCGTTTTCTGAATATTGAGCTTTAAGCCAACTTTTTCACTCTCCCCTTTCACTTTCATCAAGAGGCTCTTTTGTTCCTCTTCGCTTTCTGCCATAAGGGTGGTGTTGTCTGCATATCTGAGGTTATTGATATTTCTCCCGGCAATCTTGATTCCAGCTTGTGCTTCTTCCAGTCCAGTGTTTTTCATGATGTACTCTGCATATAAGGTAAATATACAGGGTGACCATTATGCAGCGTTGACGTACTCCTTTTCCCATTTGTCACTTACTACACATCTAATCTTTCAGGAAAACTTGCTACTCTAGCTCCCAGTTATGTATAAGTTACAATCAACTGTCACCACATTTACTGCTGCTATCATTGTCTCATCTAAGTCAGTACACAGACTTACTTCTGAGAAACTGCAGGCTCCATTCTAGACCACCACTATAAAACCAATATTGCAATAAATCAAATCACAATTTTCTTTGGTTTCCCAGGGCATATAAAAGTTATGTTACACTATCTATAATCTATTAGTATGCAATAGCATTGTGCCTTAAAAAAACATCAAACATTAATTAAAAAATATGTGATAAAAGGGGGCGAGGGGCTTCCCTGGTGGCTCAGAGGTAACCAACATGCTTGCCAATGCAGGAGATGTAGGTTCAATCCCTGGGTCAAGAAGATCCCTTGAAGAAAAAAATGGTAATCCACTCCAGTATTCTTCCCTGGGAAATCCCATTTGACAGTGGGGCCTGGCAGGCTACAGTGTATGGGGCTGCAAAAGAGTCAGACATGACTTAGCGATTAAAGAACAACAATAATCTGAGCTTTCAGGGAGTTGTAATAGTAACACCAAAGATCACTAATCACAGATCACCATAACAAAAAAGTAATAGTGAACAAGTTTGAAGTATTGGCAGAATTACCAGTGTGACACAGAAATACCAAGTAAGCAAACGCTGTCGGAAAAATGGCCCTGATAGATTTGTCTGATGCTGGGTTGCCCCATACCTTCAATTTGTAAAAAATGCAGTATCTGACAAGTGCAGTAGAAGGAGATATGTCTGTCTGTCATCTGCTCAAAATACTTCAATGGCTTTGCATTTTATTTTCAGGATGAAAACCAATGCTCTCCCAGTGGCCCACCAGGCCCTAGTGATTTTAACTTTCCATTCTTCCTCTAACATCGTTTCCAACTACTTTCCCCGAGTCATTGCACTGCACTGCACCCACGCAGCCTCCCAACTGTTTCCTGAATATGCCATGAAACTCCCAGGTTTAGCCTGTACAATGACAGCCCTTTACATGCCTGGGATGCTTACCCTGTAGGAAGCCACATGATTTTCTCTCACTTCCTTCAAGTGTGTCCTGAAAGGTCTCTTTCTCCATGAAGCCTTTCTTCACTACTTTGACACTCTCCCCGAATTCTCCCTGTCCCCTTGCCGTATTTATTTTCTTAACATTTACTACCATGTGACGTGCTAGGTGTTGATCTTACTTGTCTTATTTGGCGCCTGTGTCTTCTCACTAGAATTTACCATTTCTGAAGGGAGAAAATGTTACACTGAATTATATTTTTATATTTACTGACATATCATGATCCTTTAAAATAAAACCTGACCCATGATAAGGAACCACTAAGTTATTTTTATGAATGAAGAATTTATTTTATGAATAAAGAATGAATAGTTTAGGAGTTTGGGGTTAGTTGAAACCTCCCATTCCTTTGCTTATACTGAGTCATCAAAAGTAATATTTTGTCTGCAGAGTAAACTTAAAAGATCCTTTTTAAAAGTGTTATAATCTGCTCAGTAGGGATCTTGGATGGCCTTTGGGGCTCACACAAAACAAAAAAAGAATTCCAGTTTTCAATAGTAGACATTCAGAAAAGTAGAAAATACAGTTGTATTATAAGCTGAAGTGAAGTTCTTCATCCCAAGAGGGAATTCACTTTCACTTCAAACTTATATAAAAGGAGTGTTTTTAAAATAATGAAATCAGACTCCCAGCCTGATGACCCCAGAAGAACAGAAATCCAGTGCTACTTTCAGTGAAACTAGACAAGAACTCAACTCTTCCCTACAATCCTTCCCCATCCAATGCAAATGTAAGACCCATTCTGGGAAGTAGAGACTGAGTCATAGTACAACAGAGAAAAAGTAAGAGAAATGCTGTGGCTAAAAATATAAGAGAGAGCCAGCAAAGGACATTTCACATGTGTAAGGAGCTCATTCTGAGATTTAAAACTTTGTTCCTTATCGCTGAAATGGCAATAACTGCACTGGAACCAGGGGTTTTCTTAGACTTGGTTTGTTACTGAAAAACAGAGAGCATAGAGGTGAATGAGGAACTACACAGATATATAACCTATGCAGTGATGAAATGGATACTTCTCTAGTCAGTTTACCCAGAACCAATAATCTTAGAGTAGAAAAGTAGAACTGAAGAATTGCTCAAGTTCAGCAACCTTATATTCTTTCAACTTTTTGGTGATTTCTGTAAATTTGGAAAAGATCTTGTATTTGTTTTTATTTACCTATATATTTGAATAAGTTTAACATCTTGTGGAAAAATCCAAAGGAACCTTTAGCCAATCCAATATCTAAATTTAGTAAGTGGTTCATAAAACATCCTAGTATTCTGCTGATGTACAAATGAAAATAACATCAGAAATAACAAAGGTGAGAGGCAAAAGACTGATTTGAACCACAAATGTGGAAGTGGAGGGACTGGTCAGAACTATCCAAGTGTGATGACAAAAGAACTTTTTATCTCAAGGACCAAGCTGATGTATAGGGCTTCCCCAGTAGCTCAGTGGTAAAAAAACAAAAACAAAAACAAAAACAAACAAACAAAAAAACCCCTGCAATGCAGGAGATGCAGGAGACATGGGTTCGATCCCTTGGTCAGGAAGATCCCCTGGAAAAGGAAGTGGTAACCCATTCCAGTATTCTTGCTTGGTGACTCTCATGGACAGAGGAACCTGACAGGCTATAGTCCATGGGGTTGCAAAGAGTCAGACACAACTAAAGTGACTGAGCAAGCACAAGTTGATGAAAGAAACAGATTTAACATAACGGTGTCAATAGCGAGAATTACCAAAAGTCAGAGGCTTTTTGGCCACTGATTTTCTGGAAAGTGGAGACTCTGCCAAGTCCTCACCCCCAACTCTGTACTCCATAGACCCTGCATGCATGAGTGCTAAGTCACTTCAGTCATGTCTGACTCTGTGTAACCACATAGATGGCAGCCCACCAGGCTCCTCTGTCCCTGGGATTCTCCAAGCAAGAATACTGGAGTGGGTTGCCATTTCCTTCTCCCCATAGACCCTGAGCCATGGTCTTTCTTATCTTCCTCTCCCAAATGGAAGGTGCTGGGTCTTATGTTGAAATGGTAACCTGATAGAAAGTCTTAATTCCTGCAATTCATCTCTGGGCTATAATTTTGTATAATTTAATGGCATGATTACTGTCAGAGCTGTACTTCAAAATTATTTTTAGGTTGCTAAAATCCTACTTTTAGGGGATTTGACTAGATACCAATTTCTGTTCTCCACTGAGTCCCCAGGACAGGGTTATTATTCAGAGAGGCTGACCAAAGATAACCTCTCAGCTGGAACAAGCCATTTCTAGGCTGTTTTCTTGAGAAACATATCCCATTCATTTCCTACTTTCTCCTCATTCCTGGGGTAAATGGAATAAGAACACATTTCTGATTTTTTTCTGCCTTTCTAAATTGTCAAATAATATATAGTTTCTCTGGCATTAATATACAAATCTATGTGAGAAACCAAAGCACAGAATTGACCCTCTGAATGTAAAACTTTTCTTAAAAGTTCTAAACAATGTATGGTAGCTTTCAGTTAAAAGGTAGACAGTTGCTGCTATGTTGGAGGAATAAGTCTAGAGAGCTAATGCACAGCATGGTGACTATAGTTATTTATAACTATATTAATATATTTATTAATGGTATTAAGTACTGGAGCTTTACAGAAAGAGCAGATTTCAGGTGCTCTTATCACACACACACAATAAATAAATAAAGTGGTAACTATGTGAAGAGTTATGGTAATTAGCTTAACTACAGAAATCATTTCACTATGTATGTCTGTATCAAATCATCATGTTATACAGCTTAAATATACAGCTTAAAATATATAATTTTTATGTTAAAAAACATTTTAAAGCCCTAAACAATAGAATTGTGAAATACTTAGACACAGATTTCTTGGCAAATGTACTCTAACTTAGGTGGAAATGTGAATTTTAAGATTGTAACATGAGAGAAAATTAGTGAATAATTTTTATGGCAAGGGAAAAGAGTGACCACTAGCATCATAGAAAACTATATCTTTAAAAGTGAAAATAATCACCTCCTCTCAAATATGGAGTACAGTATATAACCTTAAGACGTGGATTTATTCTCTGCTTATCTGAAAACAGCAGTTATATGTTAATATTCACATAGTTTCAAAAATTATATCTTATAAACCTTAGTATCATTAGTAATCAGCATTTAATACTAGAGACATATGAGAAATGAGGGCATTATTAAAACACAGATACCTGAGGAGAATATCTCAGCAGAAAGGAATCTAGGAAAGTGGAGGATTATAGTTTGTCAATTTTGTTAACCCCTTTGTAACTTCCTGAATATGTACTTTGTATACAGTTGTATATGGACATATAAACATAAATGTCAATGAGAATTATTATTATTTTTTCCTTTAGCATGAAACAAATCTCTGAAAACAGACCTGCCTCAAGCTTCTGTGTACCTTTGACCTTTTGTTTTCAAACTTTTCTTTCCTAAGGAGATAATTTTCTACTCTGACAGTGTGTTTTTGCCCCTCTGTGATAGCTCTTGCTAGTTCTTGAGATTTTTATTTTGTTTTTCTCTTTCAAAGTAAGCTGTTTAGTTTTAGAAGGATTCTCAGTTTTTCCCCTTAGATTTTGCCTTTACCTCAAGATTACTCATTCGTAGCTATCTTGGCTGACCTCTATGCCTTATGTCAAGTCAACAACACTCCCCCCGAAAAGCAAGGTCAGAACCAGAAGTCAAGAGAAGTCAACAGTTGTTTCAGGGATATTATACTTAATTTATCTTAAGCGACCAGGTGAAAAATGTAGCTGAACACTATGAAAGACCAGAAATTAGTAGCCATTTAAATCAAAGTAATGAAAATTCATTCTTTGTCCACAAATAACTTACAATAGGGATTTGTTTTTAAATGAAAAGAGTAGGTAGTTGATTTCAGAAAGTACTAGGATGTCAGGTAAGTTAGGAGGATGGAGATGAAGTGAGAAGGGCACCCAGAAGGAATCCAGCTAGTAAGCAGTGCTTGATGCAGAGAAAGACAATTTATAAATACAGAGTTACAGTATTTAATAGGATTTTAGTTCTGCTTGATATGGAGCTAATACCCTCTATTGTTTCCACATTTTCAGTAATGACCTTTTACACAAAGTTGCCTTGCATTTGTACTATTTAGGAAACCACTAAAGGGAGATGTTTTCTTTACCTGGGTGATGAGAGGCATGAAAACAAGATTTGTACAAGACTGAGAGTTGCCAGCAGTAGAATGATAGATGAAATATTGAATAGTGAGAATATCAATAGTTTGGGAATGAAAAATTATTTCCAACTCTCTGTGCATGAGTCACTCTGTAAGGTTATTAGAGAGTAAACCATGAAGGTCCTGGGAACATTATGCTACTAAGTTTTTAGCATAATTCTTCTTTCAATATAATTTGTGCATCTGGAGTTTGGCAACAGGAATTATTTTTGTTTTTAATAAGCAAAGAGAGTGTTGGAAAGTTGGACTCACATTTGAAAACTATGCTCATGAATACATTTTACTTAATTTCCTAAACACCTAGAAGTGATAGAAAGATAATAAAAATAAAGAAGGAAGAAAGAAGAAAACAAGGAGTAAAAAATAATATACTGAAATTTTGTCCCCCAAAAGTGACATCAGGAGCAAAACATCTGGGGATCTCTTGCATGAAAGAAAAAAGCTTAAAATAAGGAAGATAAGGAATTGCTGCTAAAGACTAGAGTGCTTTTGTGGTGACCAAAATTCAGAAAAATGGAAACCAGAAGCAGTTATGAGTCTCCATGTGAGTGACTGGTTGAGAAATTGCATTGGAAGTGGTGAGGCTGGGTCTTACCTATTCCCATCCCCATTCTTTCTCTTCAATAGGTAGGAGAGTCATTTGTCCCAAGAAGAAAGCAGTAAGGGTTATGTGAAATATGATAGCATCCTGAGAGTGATGTTGACCCCTCCCTTCCTCAGTGAGAGGGTGGACTAATGACACATAGGGAACAGACATCAAATTTCCAGCAAATTATTTTGCAGATATTGACAAGCTGATTCTAAAGTTTATATAAAGAAGCAAAAGATCCAGAATGGCCAACAAAATGTTGAAGGAGACAGAGTTGCAAGGCTGGCACTGTCTGACTTCAAGGCTTACTGTAAACTACCATATAACAAGACAGCGTGGTATTGGCAAAATAAGAGACAGATAGATCAATGGAACAAAACAGAGAGGCCAGAAATAGATCCCCATAAATACAGTCAGCTGATCTTTGACAAAGGAGCAAAGGCAGTACAATGGAGCAAAGGTAGTCTTTTTTAACAAATAGTGCTAAAATAGACATCTACTTCCAAAGGGGAAAAATGGAGAATCCAGACACAGACTATAAACACTGGCACACAAAATAATGCAAAATGGATCATAACTCTAAAACACAAAACTATTAAACTCCTAGAAGAGAAAATAGTTTAGGGGCAGATAGTACACAGGGAATCTTTATCTTCCCCTCAATTTTACTGTGAGCCTGAAAGTGCTCTATAAAATTGTTTTAATTGAAGAAGAATAGAAAGGTTTTGGTATCCCATCAGATGAATGTATAAAGATATAAGTTGGAAATAAGCCTCAAATTCCTGGCCTATATTTTTTAGAAAGTTGCCCTATGAAATAGAGGGAAAAGAGAATCAGAGAAATAGTGGGTTTTGTTTAGAGGTAATGAATTCAGAATTCTGTGTGTCATCCAGATGTGATTCCTACAACTATGAAGTCAGATATTTGGTTTGAGATTGTCTCATACATACAGATTTCGACTTTAGAGTTTTAGATATCTTAATATAGCAGAATTTACCACAGAAAGTAGCCAAAGTGGGTAGAGGAAAAGGGAATTCTTACTTGAGAGTTTTGTTGAATGGTTTAACTCAACTATAACATTGATATATCATTACAATTAAAAATGCTAGTTTATGAATTGTTACTTAGAATTTGTTCTATCTCATTATTAAAATTGAGGTGGGAGTTTTGAACGTAAAGACTGCATTCCTATGAGAAATAATTCTTTTCCAAGAGCAGAGTTTCTCTATTTAGCAAAAGTTTGTATGGTTTAAAAGTTCAGTTGATCTTTTTTCAGTCTAAGGAATAAAAATGCATAGTCAGAGAGCTGTAAAACTTAGATCTGCTCTATTTCTTAGAGTTTCTCTACTACCAAGCTGACTGAGTGGAGCTATGTGTTTGTATTTGAGATGTGGATTATTCTTCACTAGAGGTTAGTGCTTAAATTCTGGACTTGAAAAGGTCAGAACTTTTATCTATTAAGCCATCAAGTTTTTTCTGTTATAAGAGTTGATGAAAGGTTTTAACTTGAATCACAAATGTAAAGTTTAGTGGAATGATCATATCTCAAATTTTAAGAACAAAGAAAAATACCTTTGTCATTCTGTGCATTGGAATCCAGCGGTCTAAATGTCAGTACAGAATGACAGTATAAAATCTTGGATCATATCACCAAAAGACAGAAAATAGGGCAATTTTCTGGTTTCCAAGTCCAAATTTTATTTATCAATAGAATGCATAGTTTTAGCCTATTTATTTATCTGCTACTAGCATGAGTTTAGACTTTTATAGGAGCAGGCTTATCTTTAACTATCTGCTAATAACTTTGATTCTCCATGTAAAACACAACTATTGCTAAAACAATGCTATAATATGTCACACACAAGAAGCTAAAGCAGGTATGAGCTTACTACTTAAGCAGAGTATAGCTGCATATTTAGTATGATGGAACAAAGATTAGGTTTCCTTTTCTTATGAAATATTATTGTATAGCATACTTATAGTTTGCATTGACATATTTATATCTTTTATTAAATTGTAACATCCAAATATTTTCTAAAACATTACCAAGCTATTGTGTTTGTAATTTTCTTCCTCAATGACAAACACTGCCATGCTTTTATTGTATTTTTTCTTTTTTAATACTCTTATTAAAGTTAATATATTTATACAAAAGGAGGAAAAATGACACTAGGAAGTTTTTCTGACACACTCTCTCCTATATTACAGAACAAAGGGAGGGCTTTCATAGTGTTCTGACTTGGGGAAATAGAGATTTATCATGAATCATAGCAAATAAAACAACAAAACTGAACAAAGAAACTCTTGCCATTCTTGTCTAATGAAATGATCTGGGAAACAAAATAGACATTCTCTGCCATTACATTGAGCATATTTGAAGGCATATTCAGCACTGTGCATATGGTTTACCTTTGGTGCTGATTTTTGAAAAGATGTACATGATAGTTTTGTGTTTCATATGGGTTGGATTATGTTCCACACAAAGGTATTTTCAAGCGCAAATGTGTGTACCTATGAATGTGACCTTATTTGGAAATAGGATCTTTGCATGTGTAATCAAGATAAGGTCTGTTAGTGTGTGTCTTTGCTAGTAGCTTTGTTGTGTGACTCTTTGCAACCCCTGCCAGGTTCCTCAGGCAAGAATACAAGAGTGGGTAGCCATGCCCTTCTCCAGTGGATCTACCTGACCCAGGGATTAAACACGGGTCTCCTGCAATGCAGGCAGATTCTTTACTGTCTGAGCCACCAGGGAATTGGTCTTGTCTTAAGCTTTTAATCATAGTTACTCAGTAGAAAAACCAAACATCCACTTCTCCAAAATCTAGGCCAACAGTCTTGGTGTCAGACTTGCTTCTTTTCTCTCTTACAATCTATGTATGATTTTATCATCTAGACTTATGAGTTCTCAAAGTATAACCAAATTAAGCCACTTTTTATAACCCTCCTTGCCTATGGCCTCCTTGTCACCTAGTTGAAGTCTTAGAATATGTTTTCTGAACACCTGTTCTTCTAACTGATATCTTTGCTTCTACTTTGCCCTTTCAGAGCAGTCAGAGTGGTTTTTAACAACATAAATTATGACCCTTTCCTGTGCTAAAAT
Source organism: Ovis canadensis (assembly GCF_042477335.2). Lineage (NCBI taxonomy): Eukaryota > Metazoa > Chordata > Mammalia > Artiodactyla > Bovidae > Ovis > Ovis canadensis. The sequence goes on along the minus strand of NC_091247.1, from coordinate 129,456,080 downwards.
TTGTGCATTTTATCCCATAAAGAATAAAATCCCAAATTCCTACATGACTATGAAAATTAAAATGATCTGTTATGTAACAACACTTTATGTAATTGTGTCACATATGAGTTATTATTTTTTTTAGCTAAGTAAAGCAATCTTACTGTGTTTGGAGATATTATTAAGCTCTATCACATACAACATATAGTCACATATTTCAAATATTCACATTCATAGAGATTATATTAAAAAGTTTTATATGTAAGTTCTTAGACTCTATGTCCAGAAATTCTGAAAAAAAAAAAATCAGGTTTTAGCCTAGAATTCAACATATCCTAGTGATTCTGATACAAATGATCCTCAAATACACCCTGACTAGTACATATAGTATATGTCTAAGATATACTTTTGTATCCTGTCAGCTAACTGTGTTCCTGAAATTTGCCATTAATTTTGAAAACACATAAATCAGTGAGCATGTGCCCGTGCATGTGAATGTGTTAGTCGTTCAGTCGTGTCCAGCTCTTCGCGACCCCATGGACTGTAACTTGCCAGACTCCTCTGTCCATGGAATTCTCTGGGCAAGAATACTGGAGTGGGTTGTCATGCCGTCTTCCAGGGGATATTCCCAACCCAAGATTGAACCCATGTCTCCTGCATTGTAAGCAGATTCTTTACCATTTGAACCACCAAAGAAGCCCAGTCACATGCCTAATGGTTTGTAAAATGCATTTGAACTATTCATAGATCAATTTGCTAGGAAATGATATTTTCTGGATTTTTCATCTTTAGTTGTGTTTTTTTTACTTGAAATTTTGAGTTTCTCTCATGTTACATAATGTTCTAGATTTGTGCTGTCCAATATGGTAGGTATTGGGCACTTGAAATGTAATTGATCCAAATAGAGATGTGCTAAATGGGTAGAGAGATATGTTTATTATATTTTAATGACAATTTTTTAAAAAGTAAAATGTAAGTGTTTTTAACATGGATTAAGTGGTCAAATACCATATGGGATATCTTGGATAAAAAATATGTTTTATACATTTAATTGTGTCTCTTTCTTTTATTATGTAACTACTAGAAAACAATTATTAATAAATATGGACTTATATTTAATTAGACAGCAATAACTTGTTTTTATTGCTTTAATATTTAGTTCAGGTAGTCAGCAACTTTTTCTTCAGCAAATTTAAGGTGCTTTTGTGATCCTAATAATCCTTAGATCTTTGGACAATCTTGAAATGTTAAATTATGATTCTCTGCAATTATTTTCACCGTAGATCTACCTTGGACATTGCTCTTTGAGTATCTGTCGAGTGCCAAATTTTAAGGAACGAATGCATTATTAAACATAAAAATTTAGCATTCTCTTTCTCATTCCATTTTAATGTATATGTTTTTCATGAATGTTTTCCTTAATTGGGAAAAAATAATTTATGTAAACAAACAGGCTTCCATAATAGCACTAATGATAACATACAGAAAAATAAACAAAATGTTGAGGAAGAGAAAAGCTACATATGTTTGAGGTATATAAAGTCCTTGTGACCCTTCAAATATGAGAAACAAATTAGAATCATATATCAGAGCTGGTCCATGGACAATAAAAATGAGGGAAGTGAAAATACAGATAGACCAGTCACCAGATGCACTGGCTTGTCTTATGAGAGCAATTAACTATGATGAAATAATATTGAGTGGGAGGAAAAGCTATAAAATTATTTTATGAAATAAATATATACTCTTCAATTATTTAAAAATAATCCTTTGTATAGAAAAATAGAGAATTGTATTTCTTATGCTCTTTGAAAATTTAGATTCTTTTGTATACAACTAATTTTCTTTTCACTTTTGTTTGTTTGCTATATTACCTCATACAATGTGGAAGTGTTCTTCTCCTTTAAATATATGCAAGCTTTTCAGTTTTATTTTCTTAACCCATTCACAATGTGATTTCAATTGAATATCAAAAATGAATCACTGTGTAATTATCTAATACTGAATTCCAATTTAGAGAATAAAGTGAAAAACAGAATAACTTATGATAAGAAATCTACATTCAGTGCCCATTTTAAGTTAGATAAAACTCCTCATTTCAAGGAGGAGTCTAAAATTATTAAATTTTAAACTTAAAATTATTTAAGGCAAATAATTAAAAATTGCCTCCCACCACTATAATAACTAAAAAAGAAACAGGAATATCACAGACATATCCTCCAAATATTAATGAAATTGATTTTCCAGAATTTTCATAGAGAAAATCAAGCAAACATATTGGTTTGTGCTCAATTTACTCTGTGTCTTAATATGATCAGACATTAAGTCTAATAATAAAAAGTCAGTATTGGCATAAAGTATAATGTGTCATTTAAATGAATTAGTCATTATTTCATCATGTAATTAATTTAGGCTAACTGTTTAATAGGATATTTCATAAAATTAAATGGAACTTATGATCTCCTTCTAATCATTATTTATTTGTCTCCCCCACCCTGCACTCCACCCCAACTAGGCTAGCACTTGGGCACAGTATATGATATATAACCTCAGATATGCAGATGACACCACCCTTATGGCAGAAAGTGAAGAGGAACTAAAGAGCCTCTTGATGAAAGTGAAAGAGGAGAGTGAAAAAGTTGGCTTAAAGCTCAATATTCAGAAAACGAACACCATGGCATCCAGTCCCATCACTTCATGGGAAATAGATGGGGAAACAGTGGAAACAGTGTCAGACTTTATTTTTCTGCACTCCAAAATCACTGCAGATGGTGACTGCAGCCATATAATTAAAAGACGCTTGCTCCTTGGAAGAAAAGTTATGACCAACCTAGATAGCATATTCAAAAGCAGAGACATTACTTTGCTGACTAAGGTCCGTCTAGTCAAGGCTCTGGTTTTTCCTATGGTTGTGAGAGTTGGACTGTGAAGAAGGCTGAGCGCCAAAGAATTGATGCTTTTGAACTGTGGTGTTGGAGAAGACTTTTGAGGGTCCCTTGGACTGCAAGGTGATCCAACCAGTCCATTCTGAAGGAGATCAGCCCTGGGATTTCTTTGGAGGGAATGATGCTAAAGCTGAAACTCCAGTACTTTAGCCACCTCATGCGAAGAGTTGACTCATTGGAAAAGACTTTGATGCTGGGAGGGACTGGGGGCAAAAGGAGAAGGGGACGACAGAGGATGAGATGGCTGGATGGCATCACTGACTCGATGGACATGAGTCTGAGTGAACTCCGGGAGTTGGTGATGGACAGGGAGGCCTGGCGTGCTGTGATTCATGGGGTCGCAAGGAGTTGGACACGACTGAGCGACTGAAATGAACTGAACTGACAGTCTCAGTATATGGTTCACAAATAAGTGAATAAATGAAAACATAAGTGGATAAATGAGTGTCCTTGATAGCTTAGAGATATTCATGTTTTGGAGTCAAAATAGAAATGGTTTAGATGACATTTCTTGCTTATCCAAATGCTTCTAATAATTCACTCTTCTTGATTTTCCCTTAAATGGATATCTGATGTTTTGGCTTGCGGAGCAACTACTTCCTTCTGTTTTTAGAGACACTTTTTCTCCAATGAGAAACCCATTACATACATTTGAAATGAGCTTTAACCTACCCCAACCCTGGGTGTCTATTGTCATTGTTCAGTAGATAAGTCATGTCCGACTCTTTCCAACCCCATGTGCTTCACTGTCTCCCAGAGTTTCCTTAAACTCATGTCCATCAAGTCAGTGATGCCATCTAACTGTCTCATCCTCTGTCACCTCTTCTCCTCCTGCCCTCAATCTTTCCCAGCATCAGAATCTTTTTCAATGAGTCAGCTGTTCACATAAAATGGCCAAAGTGTTGGAGCTTCAGCTTCAGCACCAGTCCTTCCAATATTCAGGGTTGATTTCCTTTCAGATTGACTGGTTTGATTTCTTTGCTGTGCAAGAGACTCTCAAGAGTCTTCTCCAACACCAAGGTTCAAAAGCATCAATTCTTCAGTGCAGAGCCTTCTTTATAGCCCAACTTTCACATCTGTGCATGACTACTGGAAAAACCATAGCTTTGACTATATGAACATTTTTGTCAGCAAAGTGCTGTCTCTGGGTGGCTATAGAGGTAGATAAATATCCTTGGGAGGTTAATCAGAGGAAGATTAGGCTGATTATTTGAGTTCTGATTAGGATTTTTCATTCAGAGCTAAGAAAGTTTCTCATCTACTTGCTATGCTTTAAGTAAATTCTGCTTTGTCCTTGAACACCCCAGTTATATGAACTAACATATATCTTTCTGTTTAGGCTAACTTGAAATATGCTTCTGTCACTTTTAGCTATGACCCCTTTTCATTCTTTGACCACACATACTTTGTGGGCTTATGTAGTGCTTAATTCATTTATTCATTACACATTTTTTTTTTTTGCTGAGAATTTAATGTCTGATTTTTTATGAGGTGCTAAATATACTAAAACAAATTGTATTGAATCCCTGTCTTTGAAGAGTGAATATTGGAGGCATGTGGGGAGAAGGTTAGGCGGGGAGAAGGTTAGGGCTAGAATGGAAGAAGATGCTATGTAAAATGGGATGGGATCACAAAAATAAAATAGGGACTAACTTGACTTGAGAGAAAGTCTCTAAGAGAAATTAGCATCTAAGATTCTTTTTTTTTTTTAAATGTGGCATTCATGAAAGGATAAAGCAATTTTTTGCTGCAATCCTTTTAATAAAGTTGCATATATTTTAATAAGCATTCAGTGATGCAAGCTCATGTCAACCATGTTTATTGAACAATTATCCTTCCATTTTCTTTTCCCTATTATGGGATGATTAATTTATACTCACAAAACATTTCCCCAAAACATAATGTCCAACATTAGAGACACAGTATATGACCTCAGTATATCTCAGTCATCCATAAAAGAAAGGCCAGCTATTCACAAGGACATTGCACATCCTGCAGCCAATTCCTTTTTAATCTCAGAAATAACTCAAAAAGCAGACATGTGACTATTTGAATGGTGGTTTAGAAGCCAATTTGATTTCAAAACCTAGAGAGAAAGAAGGTTATTGTGCTGCACAGCCAATAGTTTTAATTGCTTTGCATTGTATCTCAGTCAAATGCATAGCAAAGCCATCTAGGCCTTTGTTATATATATTGATCCCCTATATCTTAGAATGTCTGGAAAAAGGGCCTTCTCTGTGGAAGAGGGACAGCAGAAATAGAGTTATTCTATACTACCATGGCATAAGACAAGATTTAGTTGAAATCAATGAAAGAAAAACAGCATCCATTAAGAGAGCATCATTGAGGTGATGATAAATTTAAGCAACACTAAAATATGTCTTAAACTAAAGGAATGTTATTATTTTTGATGCTAAGTACATTTTCTCACTGGATTTTAGTACACACACACACATGCATGCACATTCTTAAACATCCACATTCACTTAATGTGGTCTCACATATCCCATATATGGTGCACAATATTAGTCACTAAAGTTAACATATTTAATTTTATGTGTCCACATATGTAATTTTAGTGCACAAAGAATTCTGTAAACAGTCAACATTTAGCATTATTTTGGAGGGGATGGAGTTTACATATTAAATAATGGCATTTTATTTAATCAGATTCAAATGTTTTTTTGATAGGACATATTGGAAAATTTCTGAACCTCAGAAAATATAAGCACCATGGTCTCAGTGTACACTGATTTTACATGATGCAGATAGGAGTCATATCCTGCTTTGTCTGATGCTGTAGTCAACATTCTATTACGCTCCAGGAGAGGTAAGATAATGCACTCTAATCCAAAGAATGATCAACAAATGTGATTCTTATTCAGAAGACTAATTGTGATGTATGGATGAAAATAATTTATAGTCACCAAGCTAATTAGTGGTAGTTAGTGAATGGTAACTATCAAAGGTATTTAAATTATTATCCTAAGTATTTTATAACTGTCAAGTCACACTAACACAATTATTTTACACTTTGAACTTTTTCAAGTGAAGTGTTTCAAAGTTTAACTTTTGCCTTATAACTTAGTGAATTTTGTTGTATTTTACATTTTCAGCTAAAAAACTTTGTGTTGTTTGAGAAGCCCAAAGTGGCCATAGTCATCTGGGTAGTATATGAATTCTCAAGTAGTGATTTTAAAAAATAATAATAATTCTTACCAAACTTTTATTCTCCAAGGCTTTTGTACTATCAACAAGTCACAAAATCTTAATATATCCAACTTTATTTTTTAAATTTTATCTTTATTTTCTGTATATATTTAACTTAAACAGGAAAGCTTTTTTTTTTTTTACAAATTAATATATTTATCATTAGAAACATTTGAAACTTCTTAAACTATACAAAATGTAGCTGATTATTTAAGAATGTAAAGAATGCATTGACTTCTAGGTAACCGAAAACAACAGAGAGAGATTCTAAAGTCTCAAAGTTGATGAGAATTGGCTTTTGAGTATTATATGATATTGAAACTGTTTACCTCAGACTGGGATTTGAACCCATGTGGCTGGATCTCAAATCTAGTCAAAACCCAGTTTGGGACTCTAATCTATGTGGCTGAGACTCGAACCCAGCCAAAACTCACAGTAATTAGCTTCAGGACCTAATGAAGCTCAGGTTATTGATTTTTCATCACAGAAAGAATTCAGTGAGAAACAGAGTGATAAGTAAGAAGTAAATTTATTTAGGGAGAAACACACTCCACAGACAGAGTGTGCATCATTGCAGTGGCCTTGAAATGAGGTGTGATTAGCTTTTATCAGTTCAATTCAGTCACTCAGCTGTGTCCGACTCTTTGTGACCCCATGGACTGCAGCATGCCAGGCTTCCCTGTCCATCACCTCCTCCCCGAGCTTGCTCAGACTCATGTCCATTGAGTCAGTGATGCCATCCAACCATCTTATCATCTGTCTTCCCCTTCTCCTCATGCCTTCAATCTTTCCCATCATTAGGGTCTTTTCCAATGAATCAGTTCTTCACATCAGACTGGGTAATTTCATAGGCTAATGGGAGGGAGGATTATTCCAAGTATTTTGGGAAAAGGGTAGAGATTTCCAGTAAATGGTCTTTTGACAGTAGGCCTTGGAATTGTCATGGTGCCTCTGAGTGTGTCATTTAGCTTGCTTATTTAGGATCAAGGTCTAGTTGAAGTCAACTTCTCTGCCATTTGATTCTGATTGGTTTGTGTTGTATCCTTGGACTGGACTATGTCATTCTTTCAAAAGTTGTGCCCTGTCCCATTCCCTCCTGTTTCAGTATTTCTGGATGATTTATTGTTTAAAACCATGCTATATCCTTGATCTTGCATAGCCTGGTAAATGCACATCAGATTTACTTAAAACTTTCATAGAACCCCATGATCTGCAGTCACTTTGTCATACTTCTAATTTTTCATATTTAATATTGTATTAGCTATTATTAGCCTTCACAGATCTATCTGCATTTTTAATACATTAAATAAATTAACTTGTTAATTATTATGCCAGCATGCATTTAAGTGACTAGTTCAGGCCAGGGCCTGAGGAGGTGGGAGTTTTACAGAGATAAAGAAACATCACCCAAGAAGGGGAGACAACCTTTTGATAAAATAATTAAAATATGGCAAGATTAGAATATGATAGATGCCTAAGACAGATTAGTGAGGTGACTGATGTCAGGCAAGCTTCACAGAAGATGTTTAAACTTGGGCTTTCAATAAGTATGTGTTCATTGAGTACAGAAAGTGAAGGTGGGCAATCCAGGTAAAGAGAATGGAACGTGAATGCACTGAGACTTCCCTGCATTGTGGGGTATATATTACATGTAAGAGATGACCTTCTGGATCTGTACCCTAGATGATAGGGAGAAGGGATGAAAGGTATTAAGAGAATGAAATAATTACTTTTATTTAGATGAATAACTGGAAGCACTCTAATGATGAATTGAAGAAATAAAAACTAGAGGCAAGAACGCTGTACAAACTGTATGGAAGCAGGATGAGTGGTCTCTGAGTTAAAATGATGGTCTAGCAAATGGAGTGGAGAAGGCAATGGCACCCCACTCCAGTACTCTTGCCTGGAAAATCCCATGGATGGAGGAGCCTGGTAGGCTGCAGTCCTTGAGATCACTAGGAGTCAGACAAGACTGAATGACTTCACTTTGACTTTTCACTTGCCTGCATTGTAGAAGAAAATGGCAACCCACTCCAGTGTTCTTGCCTGGAGAATCCCAGGGTCGGGGTAGCCTGGTGGGCTGCCATCTATGGGGTCGCATAGAGTCGGGCACGACTGAAGTGATGAAGCAGGAGCAGCAGATGGAGACAGCATATTAAAAAAGCAGAGACATTACTTTGCCAACAAAGGTCCATCTAGTCAAAGCTATGACTTTTCCAGTAGTCATGTATGAGTCTGAGAGTTGAACTATAAAGAAAGTTGAGCACTGAAGAATTGATGCTTTTCAACTGTGGTGTTGGAAAAAGACTCTTGAGAGTCCCTTGGACAACAAGGAGATCCAACCAGTCCATCCTAAAGGAAGTCAGTCCTGAATATTCATTGGAAGGACTGATGCTGAAGCTGAAACTCCAATACTTTGGCCACCTGATGTGAAGAACTGACTCATTTGAAGAGCCCAAATCACTGCAGATGGTGATTGCAGCCATGAAATTGAAAGATGCTTACTCCTTGGAAGGAAAGTTATGACCAACCTAGACAGCATATTACAAAGCAGAGACATTACTGTGCTAACAAAGATCCATCTAGTCAAGGCTATGGTTTTTCCAGTGGTTATGTATGAATGTGAGAGTTGGACTATAAATGAAGCTGAGCACAGAAGAATTGATGCTTTTGAACTGTAGTGTTGGAGAAGACTCTTGAGAGTCCCTTGGACTGCAAGGAGATCAAACCAGTCCATCCTAAAGGATATCAGTTCTGGGTGTTCATTAGAAGGACTGATGTCGAAGCTGAAACTCCAATTCTTTGGCCACCTGATGTGAAGAGCTGACTCATTGGAAAAGACTCTGACGCTGAGAAAGATTGACGGCAGGAGGAGAAGGGGACAACAGAGGATGAGATGGTTAGATGGCATCACCAACTCAATGGACATGAGTTTGGGTGGACTCCGAGAGTTGGTGATGGACAGGGAGGCCTGGCGTTCTGCAGTCCATGGGGTCACAAAGAGTCAGACATGACTGAGTGACTGAACTGAGCAGATGGAGAAGGAAGACTGGAATTTACCAGATACACAGAAAGAAAAAACAGCAACTGCGTTACTGATTAGATGTTTGAGTTTTGGAAGATGAAGAGAGGCTAGCCTTGTGCTCTGGTGAGTGACGAGCTTAATTTTCACATTCATTTGTTCACCAAATATTTGTTAAGTAATATCTTGGGAAAGAGCTACATAAAATTTAATTTCCTCATGCCTTGTAGAGAAGAACTGACACATAAACATTATAAGGAAGAAGGATGCTTAAAATTGTAATAGAATTCATACATAAGTAACTATTCAGCATGTTTAAATTTAGAGATGATTTTAATCCCCGAAATAATGTCTCATTTTATAATAATGTCTCTTGTAACTCTGCTTTTTTCTTGGAAGGATGTTCTTATTCCTCAGATTTTGTGTTTCTTCTTGGAACTTACAGTGACCACGATCACCATCCTGGAGGTATCTTCATTCGCAGAGCACATTTACTTTATTAAATGACTAGGGCTGCAATAACAGATTAACATTAACTAGGTAGGTTAAAACAACAGGGATGTGTTCTCTTAGAGTTTCGGAGGCTAGAAATCTGATAACAAAATGTGGCAGGGAAGTTCATTTTGGAAGCCAACCAAGAGATTATCTTCCTGCCTTTTGGCCCCTAAGAGCATCCCTGGTGGCTCAGACAGTAAAGGGTCTGCCTGCAATGCAGAAGACCTGGTTCAATCCCTGGGTGTAGGAAGATCCCCTGGAGAAGGAAATGGCAACCCACATCAGTATTCTTGCCTGGGAAATCCCATGGATGGAGAAGCCTGGCGGGCTACAGTCCATGGGGTCGCAAAGCATTGGAAACAACTGAGTAAGTAACACTTTTGGCCCATAGCTTCCTTTTTCTGATAGTTCAGCTGGTAAAGAATCTGCCCTCAATGCAGGAGACCCCAGTTCTATTCCTGGGTCGGGAAGATTTGCTGGAGAAGGGATAGGTTACCCACTCCAGTATTCCTGGGCTTCCCTTGTGGCTCAGCTGGTAAAGAATCCACTTGTAATGAGGGAGACCTGGGTTCAGCACTGGGTTGGGAAGATCCCCTGGAGAAGGGAAAGGCTGCCCACTCCAGTATTCTGGCCTGGAGAATTCCATGGACTACAGTCCATGGGGTAACAAAGAGATGGACACTATTTGAGTGACTTTCATGTTCAATTTTCCTTTTTCTTAAGCATTCATTCTTAAGAACTTATGAATTCTTTCTTTACCTCTTTCACATACAGATTTTTTAAAAAGCTTCTTGTCAGTTTTACAACCCAGTAATATCTTTCTCAAGGACCACCCTTTCAAAATGTACTGATCAAGAAAGTTAGCACCCTTATCTTCAAGTTCCTGTGAGAGGGTAGGCTATTACTAAGTCACTTCAGTCTTGTCCGACTCTGTGCAACCCCTTAGACAGCAGCCCACCAGACTCCCCCATCCCTGGGATTCTCCAGGCAAAAACGCTGGAGTGGGTTGCCATTTCCTTCTCCAGTGCCTGAAAGTGAAAGGTGAAAGTGAAGTCACTCAGTCATGTCCAACTTAGCGACCTCATGGACTGCAGCCTACCAGGCTCCTCCATCCATGGGATTTTCCAGGCAAGATTACTGGAGTGGGGTGCCATTCTAATCAGAATAACCATCTGTCATTCATTAGAAACCCACCCTAATTCAATTTGACCTCATTTTAAGTTGATCACATCTACAAGGCCCTATTTCCAAACAAGGTTATATTCACAGGGCCTAGGAGATAGGACTTCAGCATATATTTTTGAAGGGAGACAATTTAACCCACAAAATATTAAAAGAATTTAAATATGTTCCTGGATTTTTTTTTTTTGGATAAATATGTTCCTGGGAGTATTATCCATACTTGAACCTTCTTTTTAGGATCTAGTTTAATAATTATACATACCTTCTTAAAATCCTTGGTGTGAGGGGCTGATACCAGCACATGTTTGAGATTATTAATGTGCAAAGATAGCAGCTACTCTTCTACCCCAGATATTCAAGGTCAGTTTTCCCTTCCGACCCAGCGGATGCTCTTTAGGGTAAGTTGTTCTCATAATCCTCTCCCTGTTCTATCTCCTTAACAGGGTAGGATTTGGTAGATGTTGGCTCATGCAGCCGTGGCCAGTCTTCTCTGTCTCTAGGAATGTTTTCAAGGTTCTTGGGCTGTCTCATGTCCCAGCTGATTTAGGAAGGGTCAGAAAGCAGCAGACTGGGTTCCTGTAGGCCTGAATTTTGCACAGAATTTGCCAGTTTAGAAAATCTGAGACTGCCATTTCTGGTAAGCTCATTGAATACACTGTCCTTTTCTTTCCCTAAAATCTCCCCCTGACCCCTGACACATTTTTAGGGATTCACATTTGCTGTTACTGGAACCATGCACTCAGAATGGGACTTGAACCCACTATCTTTTAATTGAGATCACACGTCTGGTCTCAGGACTTAATGAAAATCAGGTTCTTAACATCTTGCTACCAAAAAAAAAAAAAAAAAAAAATTCAATGAGAGACACAGTGATAGGTATGAAGTAGATTTATTTAGAGAAAAACATTCTCCATAGAATGTAGGCCATCTTGGAAGGCAACTGAGGCACCAGGGTATGAGTTGTCAGCTTTTATAGAGGTGGGTAAATTAATAGTCTAATGAATGGAAGGATTATTCTCACCAATGTAAGGAAGGAATGGGAATTTCCAGAAATTTGGCCACTGCTGTTTTTGAACTATCAGCGTTGGCCTTATGACTGTCATGGTACCTGTGGGTATCTCATTTACTATGCTGATGTATTACAGAGAGCATATGCTGATGCTCCAGGTCTAGTGGAAGTCAACTTGTCTGCCGTCTTGGACTGTTGTTGTTTAGTTGCTAAGTGGTGTCCGACTCTTTGCAACCCCATGAAATGCAGCATGTCAGGCTTCCTGGTCCATCACCATCTCCCAGAGTTTCCTCAAACTCATGTCCATTGAGTCAGTAATGCCATCCAACCATCTCATCTTCTGTCATCCCCTTCTCCTCCTGCCCTCAATCTTACCCAGAATCAGATTATTTTCCAGTGAGTTGACTTTTCACATCAGGTGGCCAAAAATATCGACAATTCTGCTTCAGCATCAGTTCTTCCAGTGAATATTCAGTATTGATTTCCTTTAGGTTTGACTAGTTTGAGCTCCTTACTGTCAAAGGACTCTCAAGAGACATCTCCAGCACCACAATTCAAAATCTTGGACCTAGTTGGTTCTAATCATTTTATGTTCTGTCCCGAGGCTGTGTCATTCTTTTAAATGTTATGCTCTGCCCACTTCCTGTCTCATTATAGTACCTGAGTGTTAAAGGAACTTCCTCTATTCTTTTCTCTTTTTTTCTGAAAGAGAAAAGTGCATAAAGTAGTTCATATATTTTCTCAAACTTGGTGTCGGGGGGAGTGGTATATCAATTTCTTGTCAAAATTATTTCTCAGTCACTTGAGATGCCCTCAGCTTGTGCTTGACAGAAACAAAGGTGAAGAAATAAAAAAGGAACATTTCACCAACCCTACCTACTTGTGTTACCTGTACAATATCTGTCTTTTCCCTTTTTTATCTCCTTATCTTTTTATTTTGAATCTTTTTGGGATAAGTTCTTCAAATCCCAGATGAGCTCCAAATTTGTTAGAAAAATCTTGCCATTCTGTGTACCAATGCCAACCATAAATATGGAGACAGAGTTACAGAGGAGAAGAAAATAGCAGCTTTATTACTTTGATAGGCAAATGGGAGTAGGGAGAGTTTATATAGTTGGCCAGTCTGGGTGAAGCACAAGCTGGAATCAAGATAGCTGGGAGAAATATCAATAATCTCAGACATGCAGATGACACCACCCTTATAGCAGAAAGCAAAGAAGAACTAGAGAGCCTCTTAATGAAAGTGAAAGAGGAGAGTGAAAAAGCTGGTTTAAACTAAGATCATTCAGAAAACTAAGATCATGGCATCTGGTCTCATCACTTCATGGCAAATAGATGGGGAAACAATGGAAATAGTGACAGACTATTTTTTGGGGTTCCAATATCATTGCAGATGGTGACTGCAGCCATGAAATTAAAAGAGGCTTGCTCCTTGGAAGAAAAGCTATGACCAACCTAGACAGCATATTAATAGCAGAGACATTACTTTGCGAACAAAAGTCCATCTAATCAAAGTCCTGGTTTTTCCAGTAGTCATCTATGGATGTGAGAGTTGGACTATAAAGAAAGCTGAGCACTGAAAAATTTATGCTTTTCAACTGTGGTGTTGGAGAAGACTATTGAGAGTCCATTGGACTGCAAAGAGATCCATCCAGTCCATCCTAAAGGAAATCAGTCCTGAATATTCATTGTTAGGTCTGATGCTAAAGCTGAACCTCCAATACTTTGGCCTCCTGATGGAAAATTTGGCTCATTGGAAAAGACCCTGATGCTGGGAAAGATTGAAGGCAGGAGGAGAAGGGGACAACAGAGGATGAGACAGTTGGATGGCATCAGTGACTCAATGGAAAGGAGTTTGAGTACGCTCTGGGAAGTGATTGTCAGGGAAGCCTGGCATGCTGCAGTCCATGGGATCTGAAAGAGTTGGACAGAACTGAGTGACTGAACTAAACTGAACTACAGCACGCCAGGCTTCCCTGTGTTTCACTGTCTCCCATAGTTTGTTCAAACTCACGTCCATTGAGTCGCTCCAACCATCTCATCCTCTGTTGTCCACTTCTGCCCTCAGTCTTTCCCAGCATCAGGGTCTTTGGACCATGGACTGTCTTTTATCTTTTCTCTTTTTAACATCCACCTCTTCCTTTGTATTTGCTCCTTTCAGAACCTTTTAATATCCTTGAATTACTCACATTTTCAAAGCAAAATAGTCTCCTTGGAATAACTCCATCACACCTCTTTACACTCTTATAACTATCTCCTTTGAAAAATAGAACTCTTGACAGAATATGTTACTTTCACTTTCTCTATTTTTCACTTCACATTCACTGCAATCTGTCACTTTAACTCAATGTGCTAAATTACTTTTTGCAATTATAACTAGATGGTAAGTTTGAAGTATCTCAAAACACCAAGATATGATGCATATGATAGTCTAAAGTGAGGTAATAACCAAGTATTAACATTTGAAAATCAAGTGTTAAAGAAGAGTTTAGACAACTCTGAAAAGTCCTCAAACACATGGAAATTATGAGAAGGTCTGGAGTTGAGGATTAGAGAGGATTTGAAGCAGAAGATTTATTTTAACAGAGTTGCCAGATTTCTGTGATTTCTATTTCCTCAGTTCCGTTCAATTGCTAAGTTGTGTCCGACTCTATGCAACCCCATGGACTGCAGCACACCAGGTTTCCCTGTCCATCACTAACTCCCAGTGCCTGTTCAAACTCATGTCCATTGAGTTGGGGTGCCATCCAACCATCTCATCTTTCTTCTTCCTGCACCCACCCAAAAGAGATAGGTAAATTCCTTGCTTCTTTATCTCACAGTAATAAATAACAGCAAAAAAGACTGCTAAAGAATTCAATGGGAAACCCTAGTAGCTCGGATAGTAAAGAATCTGCCTGCAATGCAGGAGAGCTGGGCTCAATAGCTGGGTTGGGAAGTTCCCCTGGAGAAGGAAATGGGTACCCGCTCTAGTATTCTGGCCTGGGAAATCCCATTGCTGGGAGAAATAACAACAACCTCAGATATGAAAATGATATAACCCTTATGGCAGAAAGAGAAGAGGAACTAAAGAGCCTATTGATGAAGGTGAAAGAGGAGAGTGAAAAGTTGGCTTAAAACTCAACATTGAAGAAACAAAGATGAAGGCATCATGCCCCATCCCTTCATGGCATATAGATGGGGAAGCAATTGAAGCAGTGACAGACTTTATTTTCTTTGGCTCCAAAATCACTGCAGATGGTGACTGTAGCCATGAAATTAAAAGAGGCTTGCTCCTTGGAAGAAAAACTATGACCTACCTAGACAACATATTAAAAAGCAGAGACATTACTGGCCGACACAGGTCTATCTAGTCAAAGCTCTGGTTTTTCCAATGGTCATGTATGGATGTGAGAGTTGGACCCTTAAGAAAGCTGAGTGATGAAGAATTGATGCTTTTGAACTGTGGTTTTGGAGAAGACTCCTGAGAGTCCCTTGGATTTCAAGGAGATCAAACCTGCCAATCCTAAAGGAAATCAGTCCTGGGTGTTCATTGGAAGGACTGATGCTGAAGCTGAAGCTCGAATACTTTGGGCTCCTGATGTGAAGATCCAACTCATTAGAAAATACCCTGATGGTGAGAAAGAATGAAGGCAGAAGGAGAAGGGGACGGCAGAGGATGAGATGGTTGGATGGCATCACCAATTCAATGGAAAAGAGTTTGAGCAAGCTCTGGGAGATGATGAAGGACAGGGAAACCTGGTGTGCTGCAGGCCATGCAATCACCAAGCATCAGACATGCTTCTTTGTCTCCATCTTGCCTTCATCTATGCCTCCATCTTCGTTTCTTCAATGTTGAATTTTAAGCCAACTTTTCACTCTCCTTTTTCACCTTCATCAATAGGCTCTTTAGTTCCTCTTCTCTTTCTACCATAAGGGTTATATCATTTTCATATCTAAGGTTGCTGTTATTTCTCCCAGTAATGGGATTTCCCAGGCCAGAATACTAGAGCGGGTACCCATTTCCTTCTCCAGGGGAACTTCCCAACCCAGCTTTTGAGCCCAGCTCTCCTGCATTGCAGGCAGATTCTTTACTATCCGAGCTACTAGGGTTTCCCATTGAATTCTTTAGCAGTCCTTTTTGCTGTTATTTATTACTGTGACATAAAAGAAGTGTGTCTGACAAGCGATTCTGAGCGACTGAACAACAACAAAAAAGAGTTCAGTATTTGTCCCAGGGCTTCAGGCACAGTGAGGCCAAACAAACTGAAATGTCATAGTGTGTAGCAGAGAAGGATTTATTGCAGGGCCAAGGAAGGAGAGCAGTGGATTATGCTTAAAACCCCTTAAATCCCAGTGGCTTTCAGGGAGAAGATTTTATAAGCAAAATTTGAGGTGAAGGCTGCAAGGGTCTATGATATTCTTCTGATTGGTTGGTTGTGAAATAAGCAGACCATGTTCTAGGAATCTTATGCTCAAGCCTGAAGTTACTGTCTGTCTTCCACCCAGGTAGGGTCTTAGTTCCTGCAGAAGAATGCAAAAATATTGTTATGTATATCCCTTGATGTACAACCAGAATCCTGCTTTAATAGCTGCGCTGTTGTTTTCTGGTTTTCTTTGTTTCTGCATCCATTGCTTTCTGGATTGCATCCCTGAACAGTTGCACTTTAGTCGTGTTCAACTCTTTGGGGGCATATGGAATCTCAACTGTCAGGTTCCTCTCTCCATGAGATTCTCCAGGCAAGAATCCTGGAATGGGTTGCCATTTCCTTCTGCAGAGAATCTTTCAGACCCAGGAATCAAACCCCAGTTACCTGCATTGCAGGTGGGTTCTTTACCACTAGCACCATTTAGGAACTAAAACCTTCTCGATTAGGTTTTAACCCTAAAAACAAGAAATGGGGTTACAGGAAGGATTCGTATCTGGGAAGGCCCCAAAGGGTCCTGCTTGGTTTCACATAGTGGTTGGAATGCATTTGGTTTCCATCCAGTAAATCTAAAGAGGCAGAGAATGGCTTTTAGCGGATGGATTGGTCCAACAGTTCTTGCACTCTTAAAGGTTGTGAGAGGTAAGGGACATAAGTTTGTAATAAATCAGTAATACAATACACAAGAGCAATGTAGGGGAGCAGAATTTGCCACCCCAAAATACACCTCTTTGGCATCTTTTTAAAAGATGTTTATTTAAGAAATAGCAGACATGGGAAAAATTCTGAAAACCATGTAGGAGTCACTCTTTTGTAAAATATATTTTTAAGTGAGATTTCTATTTGCATGTGTGTCTTCCTCCTGTACCTGGAAGAAGAAAATGATCAGACTTCTAGAAATTTGTACCAATGGAGAAGATAGTGATTTAAGTCTGCATAATGACCTCGTTTGATGTACTTTTCCTGGTGATATCCATTGCTGACATTCCCCACCCTCAACAACCTCTTCTGCTTTTAGCTGAGGATGGAATTTAAGGTGAGGGCTTCAGTTAGTTCATTTTGCAAGTTACTTAGTTTTTCTCACTCTCATGTATATATGTTACTAGATTTTTGTTCAATTTTCTCCTGTTAATCTGTCTCATGTCAGTAGAATTCTTAGACCATCCAGAAAAAGCTAGAAGGGTAGAGAAAAACTTTTTCCTCCCTACCAGTGAAAAGAGAGAAAAAGAGAAGAGGGGGGAAGACAGAGAGAGACTTAGACTCTACCCAGTAGAATCCAATAGAGGAGAAAACAGATATTAGTACAGAGAGATAAAGATATTAAAGATATCACTGATTTTTTTGGTAAACTGGAATATCATAAGATTAGATGAGCACAAATTAATTGAATTGGGGGCATTTATTTGAAATGTGGGCTTTAATATCCTGGCAAGTACTCCACAGGGTTGAGAAAATTTGGGGCTAGGATATCATAAAGAATAGAGAAAGTGGAGCCTAACACTGACTCCTTGGAAGAAAAATTATGACCAACCTAGATAGCATATTCAAAAGCAGAGACATTACTTTGCCGACTAAGGTCCGTCTAGTCAAGGCTATGGTTTTTCCAGTGGTCATGTGTGGATGTGAGAGTTGGACTGTGAAGAAGGCTGAGCACCAAAGAATTGATGCTTTTGAACTGTGGTGTTGGAGAAGACTCTTGAGAGTCCCTTGGACTGCAAGGAGATCCAACCAGTCCATCCTAAAGGAGATCAGCCCTGGGATTTCCTTGGAAAGAGTGATGCTAAAGCTGAAACTCCAGTACTTTGGCCACCTCATGCGAAGAGTTGACTCATTGGAAAAGACTCTGATGATGGGAGGGATTGGGGGCAGGAGGAGAATTGGACGACAGAGGATGAGATGGCTGGATGGCATCCCTGACTCGATGGACGTGAGTCTGAGTGAACTCCGGGAGTTGGTGATGGACCGGGAGGCCTGGCGTGCTGCGACTCATGGGGTCGCAAGGAGTCGGACACGACTGAGCGACTGAACTGAACTGAACACTGAGTAAAGGTAGAATACCTGGGTTGCAGGATCAGACATTAGAGGAAAGCATAAAATGGTTTAAGAATATGGGCTCATTCGAATTAGATTCTACAAGAAGACACAGAGGACCCAAAGCTTACCTTAAGGCCACCAAAATGTGTTGGTGAGAGAGTTACTAGTATAACTGAGTTCAGTGGTTGCTCTCATATGGAGGCTAGGGATGTCAGAAGAAGAAACAGTCTCAGAATTAGAACTTGACTTATTAAATGGCACGAGGGAGCTAATGGTACCTGAAAGCAATAGATGTCAAGTGGTGGTGCTTAATCACTAGAAGACTGGGATCCACAATTTCACAGTGACTTGCCAAGAGATCTGGACCCACAGGTGATTATGGAAAGATCAATGGAACAAGGCATCTCTAGGGACAAATGAAAGGGCAGTCACTCAGGATTCTGTTTGATATCTATAATCAGAAATTCAAGGATGTGGAAGCAATATGTCGAGGACAATTGCTCCAAATAAAAGTCGCAAGTCCCTCCCCAGTCTCTATGTTATTGCTGCTGCTGCTAAGTCGCTTCAGTCGTGTCCAACTCAGTGCAACCCCATAGAGGGCAGTCCACCAGTCTCTTCCATCCTTGAGATTCTCCAGGCAAGAACAGTGGAGTGGGTTGCCATTTCCTTCTCCAATGCATGAAAGTGAAAAGTGAAAATGAAGTCACTCAGTCGTGTCCGACTCTTAGCGACCCCCTGGACTGCAGCCTACCAGGCTCCTCCGTCCATGGGATTTTCCAGGCAACAGTACTGGAGTGGGGTGCCATTGCCTTCTCTGCCCTAGTCTCCATACCCAACACAATTATGCTGTTATACCACTGACAGAAGAGATGCCTTGGCTTATAAGAAGCACCCCCATAGACCACAGCAAGGATATATTATAGAGATTCCCTCAGTAGAACCTAAAGCAACCTACTTAGTTGACCTAACACTGGACAAAGAGGAATATTCCAACATTTAGAGACAACTAGATCCAGGGTCTTAGCTGACATTGATATACGAAGATACAGAGCATTGTTATAGCCTCCAACTAGACTGAGAATATATGGTAGCCAGGAAATAAATGGATTTCTAACTATAATTAAGCTTAAACTAGATCTACCAACTGATCCATTAAAGAACCCACCTGACAATGCAAGAGACATAAGAGATGCCGGTTCCATCCCTATGTTGGGAAGAAACCCTAGAGGAGGGCATGGCAACCTACTCCAGTATTCTTGACTGGAGAATCCCATGGACAGAGGAGCCTGGCAGGCTAGAGTTCATAGGGTCACGCAGAGTCAGACATGACTGAAGCAACTTAGCACACACACAGGATGAGTATAAATTGGGACAACATACTTTATTATTGAATAAGCCCCAATATAGAATCTTGGCTTGGAGGTGGAAATTATCAAAATCTGGAAGACTAACTGCAAATCTCTTAAACTGCATTCAGATCTCTTTTCAAGAGAGACCCTACTGCGAGAATTGACATTAGCTAATTGCATTCATCTGCCAGGATATACACCCAGGATTCCACCAAGGTGACTCTCTCCCCAAACCACTGCTGACTAATGACTGAGTGTAGTGAGGTTACTAGACCTGGACCGGTCTTACCCAATGTAGAACTTCTCTAATGGGCAGTCCCTCCTCTGGGATTCTTTCTGCCTAGATAGGACTTTATCAGAGCTGCACTGCAATTTTTAACTTTTCCTATGAAATACTTCTTTTCCCCAAGTGTCAGTTCACATTAAGGTCTGAAAGCTCTTTCGACTACTCTAAATTCTTACAGGCATTTTCTCCAGTACATCTCTTGAACTTCCAATTCTATCTTGGCATCATATGTTTCTTGGAAGACTTGAACTGAAACAAAATCTGTAACTTGACCTAAAAGGCATTTAACAAATTGAACTTTTCCTTCATTACACTGACCTTGCCAAATGCAATTTTACTTTTTGATATCTAAAAATAAAGTTATTTTTCTTTTTTATGAAGCCACATAATATAGCACTTTATGAACTTTGCATATTTTCTTTTCTGCCTGGTATTCAATTCCTCTTAACCTCCTCTTCTGTATTTAGTTACTGTGATTCTCAGGATGGACTAGATAATTTTCAGATGTAAAAAATACCTTCCTGTACAAAAATATAAAGAATTCAAGAAAGTTACAGCAGAGAATGAAGCCAGATGTGCAGGTGTTAGCCCTGCTGAATTAATGTAATATGCACAGGTCACATACCTTCGAAGCTAGCACTGCCTACTCATTTGTGTGGCTGAGCTGAAATGTTTCATTAAAGAAGTCTTAGATGATCCTCTGTATACATGAAGTCTGCAGACTTGTGTTGATGACCTTTATTGTGGATTGATAACCAAGATTCACACTTTATCTTGGTAAATACTTTGTAAGATACCAGAGTAACCAAATCAAAGAAAAATTCATATTTTTTAAATGAACTCATTCCTGTGTTATGAAGACCATATTTAAAACATTTGTGTAAAATTTTGTTTTTTGAAAATAGGCCTAATACTATTTTCTACTCAAACTTTGTCATCTAGTATTGCCTACTAGCTGACTGTCCACTTATATTCTTTCCTTCCATGTGTACTACTGCTGACTTTCTTTAGGAACACATACCCTTGTATTCTCAATATGTCCTTTCATTTCAAGGAGATGCACTGTAATGATTTAAACAGTAATCTTCACTGCTTGCAATGTACTGTTGATGACTGTCTGCCAAAATTTATTGTGCCCTTCACCTTTGCTTTGTCATTCTACCATTCTCAAAGGCTCTTATTGTTAATAAAATACAAAGTAGTTAGTGGGATTCTTTGGATGATATTACTTTGTCTCCTGACAAGGTAGAAAATAAAATCACCCTTGGGTTTTTATATGAGTTCATACATATTTTAAGATTATAGAATCACCAACTTTAGTCTCCAAAATGCTAATGATAATAGCAGACAATTTGGTATACCCTTTTCTCCCCACATTTTGAGTATATGTCTATATTTAGACATATTTTCAAAGCACATTAAATTATAAAAATGGTATGATTTTATGGTGATAAATATATAATATACAGAGGAGTAAAATAAAGGTAGTAGAAATCAATCATAATCATACCGCATAGATTGTATTTCAGCTAATCATTTTTACACATTTTTTCCCTATGCCTATATATGTATAATCTAATTCATCGATGGATTTCCCTGACTTGATGATGTAGGAAAGATTAGGTAGGATTGGTTCAAGTCCCCTCTTTCTTTACGCTCTGAAAATTCAAAGTCCTCCTCATGATTTCTGGGTATTTTTAGTCACTGATGATTCTAAGCGTCTCTTTCCACTGAATTGATTCTATTTAATGATGTTCTAGATAATCTAACCATATTATTTCACACAGTAGTATAAGATTAATGACTATGAATGATATTTAGTATATTTTCATATGCTAATTTTCCATCCATCTATCTTCTTTGATGAAGTGTCTTTTAAATCTTTTGTTCATCCATATTAGTTTTTGTTGTTGTTGTTGTTTGGTCTTTTTTAATTTTTCAGAGTTCTCTGTTTTTCATCTCATGGAAAATGATTGAAGTTTGACTGCTGTTAGACAATAAGAGAAAATAAATGTTTTTTAATAATTAGGCTATTTTTAGGACCACAGATAGTTAAAATCTGTGAAACATTTAGAAAAATATAATTATTTTTGGACTTATATAATTGTTCCTTATCTTGGAAAAAATGATTTTAGCTTTTCACTACTGAGTATGATGTTAGCTGTGAGCTTGTCATATATGCTGTTATGGTGTGGAAACATTCCCTCTATACCCACTTTTCAGAGAGTTTTTATTATGTATAGATATTGAATTTTGTCAAAATGTTTTCTGCATCTATTGAGATGATCATATAATTTTTATTCTTCAATTTTTTGTATAACTTTGACTGATTTCAGGAGACTGAACCATTCTTCCATCCCTGGGATAAATGCCACTTGATTATAGTATATAATTATTTTAATGTATTATTGAATTCAGTTTGCTAGTATTTTTGTTGAAGATGTTTCCATCTATATTCATCAGTGATATTTGCCTGTAATTTTCTTTTTGTGTGTGTGAGATACCATTGTCTGACTATGGTTTTAGTGTGGTACTGGCACTGTAGAATGAGTTTGGGAACATTTCTTTTTATGTATATTTTGGACTAGTTTGAGAAGGATAGGTGTTAACTCTTCTTTAAATGTTGGTAGGATTCATCTATAAAGCCATCAGGTTGCAGACTTGTTTTGTTGGGAGGTTTTTTTTTGTTTTTTTTTGTTTTGTTTTGTTTTGTTTTGTTTTTTATTGCTGATAAAATTTCATTACTGTAGTTGATCTGTTATATTTATAGCTTTTATTTCTTCTTGTTTCAATCTTAGGAGAGATTGTACCTTTCCAGGAATTAGTCCATTTTTTATAGGCTGTCCATTTCATTGGCATATCAGTTCAGTTCAGTTCAGTTCAGTCGCTCAGTCATGTCCAACTCTTTGTGACCCCGTGAATCGCAGCACGTCAGACCTCCCTGTGCATCACCAACTCCCGGAGTTCACTCAGACTCACGTCCATTGAGTCAGTGATGCCATCCAGCCATCTCATCCTCTGTCGTCCCCTTCTCCTCCTGCCCCCAATCCCTCCCAGCATCAGAGTCTTTTCCAATGAGTCAACTCATCGCATGAGTTGGCCAAAGTACTGGGGTTTCAGCTTTAGCATCATTCCTTCCAAAGAAAGCCCAGGGCTGATCTCTTTCAGAATGGACTGGTTGGATCTCCTTGTAGTCCAAGGGACTCTCAAGAGTCTTCTCCAACACCACAGTTCGAAAGCATCAATTTTTCGGCGCTCAGCCTTCTTCACATAATTGCTTATAATAACATTTTATGATCTTTTGTATTTCTGTTGTGTTTTTGCTATATCTTCTTTTATATTTCTTATTGTTTGGGGCCTTCTCCTTTTCGTTTTGGATCTGGCTAAAGGATTATTAATTTTGCTTATCTTTTCAACCAATAAGATTTTAGTTTCATTGATATTGTCTTTATTTTTGAAGTTTCTATTTATTTCATCTCTGATCTTGATTATTTACTTCTTTCTATTAAATCTGGCATTTGTTTGCTCTTTTTCTAGTTCATTTAGGTGTGAGGATAGGTTATTTATTTAAGATTTTGGCTTGTATTGGTTTAAACTTCCCTTACAGAAGTGCTTTTGTTATGTCCCATAGATTTTGGATCATTGTGTCTTTGTTTTTAACGTCTCCAGGTATTAAACAAAAATTTCTTCTTTGATTTTTTTTCTGTGACCATTGGCTACTTAGTGACATATTGGCTAGTTTCCATGTGTTTATATTTTTTGCAGGTTTTTCCCCATGCATATTGTCATAATGTTATGGCAGGAAATGATGCTTAATATTGAAGATCTTTTCTGCTAGGCTTCAGGTCTTTCTCATTAACAGTTACTCTATAAATAGTTGTAATTTTGTTGTGCCTATGGGAGGAGGTGAACTCAGAGTCTTCCTATAATGCCATCTTGGCCACCTCCTAATGGTCACTGGTTTATAAAGAGAATTCATGTGCCTTTTTATTTTTTAAGATAAAGTATTTTATTTCTGTACTAAATTTCCTTCTTTTCCCTCTTTCTTTCCAAGGTTCATTTAGCCTGAGTACAATATAGGGACTAAGGAGCATCAACTAATTCAAATCTGTGATTCATATTATAAGTGATGTGTGCTTTTCTTATATTGATAAACCAAGATAGCATTTTTCTCTTCTAAATAAGGCAGTTCTTTTTCATTTTCCCTGACATAGCAAGGGCATTGTGTGTCAGAACTCTGAGACTCCCAGTTGGAAACAGACTTTGCTAGAGTAAAAGCAGATGTACAGATCAGAAACACTGCCAAAGTGGAAATACCAGTAAGAATACAAAATATTTTTCTATGAGTTTGACAATGCCTAAACAATTTTGGGTTGTTTTCAGCACTTTGCTGCTGCTGCTAAGTCACTTCAGTTGTGGCCGACTCTGTGTGACCCCATAGACGGCAGCCCACCAGGCTCCCCTGTCCCTGGGATTCTCCAGGCAAGAACACTGAAGTGGATTGCCATTTCCTTCTCCAATGCATGAAAGTGAAAAGTGAAAATGAAGTCACTCAGTCATATCCGACTCTTCATGACCCCATGGACTGCAGCCTACCATGTAAATAATGCTAAAAAGAATTGTAATTTTCAGCTACCTATTAGTCTCAAGTAAGGTATAACATAATTGGGCTTCCCTGGTGGCTCAGACAGTTAAGAATCTGCCTACAATGCAAGAGATCTGGTTTCAATCCCTGGATCTGGAAGATCCCCTGGAGAAGGGAATGGCTAACCACACCAGTATTCTTACCTGGACAAACCCATGGACAGAGGAGCCTGGCAGGCTATAGTCTATAGGGTTGTAAAGAGTTGGACAGGACAGAGTGACTAACATTTTCAGTTTCACTTTCATAGCATAATAGGCATACCACAAAACCAACAATTCTGACACTGAGATAAAGAAAAGTCTCACTATCTGCAGGAGTCAAGTTTATGGGAAGGGAACATTACCCCATCAAATTATTGCCCCTATCCCCAACACCACAGTTATATCTTATTCAATAATGTTGGCCAAATTTTAGGTTGAAAAAAAAAATTGCTGTCATACTGTGTAATTTCTCAGGTTCTGTCCAGTCAGCTTGATTAAATGTTGACTCCTTTGACATCTTTCATTCTTCAGGTTCATCACCTTCTTCTCACCTACTTAAGTCATTTGTTATGCAGTTTGGAGACCAATGTTTAACTGTGCTCCTGCTGATACCTTACATTTTCTCACCCTCCTGTCTTTGCCTCTTTTAGTCTTGTGGTAAAGGTGGCTAATAAGGATCAACTATTTTCTCTCCTACATTTACATGTTGTCTTGAAGGGATTTATGTGTTCACCCAGATTGATGCTGTCTCTACCTGTTTCTACTTGTCTACCCTTGATGTTTTGTTTTTATTTATAAGTTTCAACTGTGAAATTATTTTATTTTTTTAGTGAGCTCTTTTTCACCCAAAACTGTTTTCAACTTCTTTGATCCAGTCTGTTAACATCTTTCCTTTCATACTCAGCAAAAGATTTCACCTCCTGAGTGGAATGAGCCCTCAGTAGTCTTTTCCTCAAATTATAGCCCTGCTGTCCTTTTTTCCTAACATTTTGTCATGATGAATAGACTTCCTTTTTCAAGTTCAAGGCCATCCTTGGATGTCACTCCTGTTTCTGTGTCTACTAAGTATATCCTTACTTCTACATATTATCTATATTTTCTTGTCTATTGTTTCCATTCAGTCTTTAATAGTCATGAACATATCCCATCACCAAATAACCTCCTTCCATCTGATGTTGCTTCCTATCTCACTCTTCCTCTTTGTGACTAAATTACCTAAAATATGTTGTTTTCACATTTTCCCCCCCTTACACTGCTAGACTTCTGAAATCTGCGCTCCTATTTACTCACTGCAGTGACCTCTTTGTTACTAAAAAGAAGGGAAATGTTTTCATATATAACTTCCTTTCACTTTCTGCATGTGACACTGCTGATCCGCTGACCACTCTCTTTAAATTTGTTCGTGTTTGATTTCCAGTCTGTTTTCCTCAGTCTCTCTTGTGGGCTTCTTACTCATTCCCCATCCTCTGGGTGACTGTGTTCCCAAGAATATTGTCTTCTGATCTCTTTTCTCCTTGCCCATTATCTTTGGCATAGAAAACCAGTTCCAACAACTTCAGTAACCAGGTCTGTATTAATGATATTGGAATATATATTTCAAATATATATATATATATATATATACACACTGTGATTTTCTCTCCCAAGACCCTGTCTTGTTTGACCTATTTCTATGATGGGCTCTGGTATTACCCTGTATCATTGTATAGTCTTGTGTCATTGAACCTATACCAGTCATTATAATTTCTTGTTTCTAGTTTGGTCTATTCTATTAGGAAGTATGGATAATGGGGGCTTGTAACTTGATTTTATTCTTTTCCATATCCTTATCTCATCGTATACTATTTAAAGCATATGTGGTTATAATATTTTTTCTTGATGAACTCACAGTGATGGAGTAATTGATGGATTCCACAGGCAAACCTGTGTATTTTTTTAATATCTTTTTGTTAAAAAATATTTCTCATACTAAGTAATGTATAAGTATAAAAATAAATATTGGTTGAATACAAAGGCACCAACATTTAGAATAATTCATTATAAATTTGAATTTAATGTATAATAATACATTATTATATTTATATTTAATTTTACTATGTACATTTTATTTCTATTTCAATAAATAATAATAAATTGCTATATCATTTCTTTGAGATATAGGCCTTTAGATATGTTTCAAGGTAAAAGTTTAGGGTACAACAAAATGAAAGTGGGCATTGGGACTTATTACAAATATTGATATTGCAATGGAGGCTTTCTCTGAGTGACAAATTTTTAAGAAGGAGATAGATTTTTGTTTGTCTACTTTTTAAACATGAAGTCCCAAGACTATAACACTCTGGATTTTGAGTTACAGAACTAATTGTGCTTATTTAGTAGCCTGTTAAGATTTAGAGATAACATTTGTATTGCTTTTTCTCC
Source organism: Ovis canadensis (assembly GCF_042477335.2). Taxonomy (NCBI): domain Eukaryota; kingdom Metazoa; phylum Chordata; class Mammalia; order Artiodactyla; family Bovidae; genus Ovis; species Ovis canadensis. Next base: position 129,429,116 of record NC_091247.1, on the reverse strand, counting down.
AAACTATTTTACAAATCAGTTATTTCATTACTTACTATACTGATCCAATAAAGAAGCATTTTTTGCTTCAGCTGCTTGCAAAGCATAATGCTGTTCACAAGTCTCATGAACTCATGGTCAGCACAAAGACTTACTCAAAAGTAATAAAAGTATTATTCGAACAAATATTGTGTTCAGAACATCTCCAAGCTACAAACTGATTGTGCAGTGCTTTTGAACAATATGTGAGGGAATATTTCTAGGACAAGTTATTTACAAGCTTTTCCTTGGTGTTGTAAACATTTTAATTTATAACACTTTATTGAAACATTGAAAATCAGTATGTTTCCTGTTATCATTGTCCAAAAATTCACTGCAAAGTCCTAGTGTTCTAATTAGCTCAGATAGAATTTACCTTAATAATGATGATATTAAATGTAATACTAATTATATTAATAATAGTGTAGCATTGTTTTCCAATCACTATCATCAAATGAATAAAAAATATTCAATCAGATGGTGATAATTTTCATGGGCCCTGATAAACATTAAGAAAAGTTTTCTTTAAAAATATTATTCATTGAGTGAAAATAACTTTGTGGTGAAACTATTCTGTATGATCCTATAATGGTAGGTGGATTCATGACCTTATGCATTTGTTCAAACTTTTTTATGATACAAATCTTTTTACAACAGGGAGAGGGAACTTTGATGTATATAAATTATAAATAAATAAGTAAATTCTTTGGAGTTTCTCATGAAAGAATGCAGACTATGATGAGCTAATTTTACTGCATGTAAATATGTTTTAAAAATCTCCTGAAGGGAAAAGGAGGATAATGTTGACCTGTGTAATTTTGAAAATAACCAAAGGATCAAGAAATTGTACATAAAGACTGTATTCTGTTTAAGTTGTTTTTTGATGAGGATATGAGTTAACTATTCTAATACTGCTATACATACTTGTTTGAATTGAAAATTTACATAAATGAATGGCAGATTCATCTCATCTGTCTCCTATCTGGGATCCAGATTTCTTACTGTTGGAGTAGAAATTTATAGATAATCAAGGAAAAAAATCTAGAGTAAGCAGTGTGATAATGGATTGGAGTTGGAGGTATCAGTAAGTATTTCATTTAATATAAAGATGGTTACATGTACAAATATCATAGACATGTGGACATATATAGGTAAGTGTATATACCTATATTTCTTTATTCTGTCAACAGAGATGACCTGAAAGAATTGATATCCCAGTATCAATGAGTGCACTTATTGCCCAGAATTTGGATTCCAGTACCATTCTCCATTAAAAGAAATCAGTCATTCTTATAGAAATGTTAATTACAAGACTGGGGCTTCCCAGGTGGTGCTAGTGGTAAAGAACTTGCCTACTAATGCAGGAGACCTAAGAGTTGCAGGTTCGATCCCTATGTCAGGAAGACCCCCTGAAGGAGGGGATGGTGGTCTACTCCAGTATTCTTGCCTGAAGAAACCCATGGACAGAAGAGCCTGATGGGGTGCAGTCCATAGAGTTGCACAAAGTCAGACATGACTGAAGCAACCACGCATGCACAATTATAGGACCAGGGTAAGAAATGAAGCATCTTATAGTACCAGAAAGTAAGAAACTGTTTTACAAAACCAACCACATAAGCAAATAAGCCAAAAACCCACTGATGGAATGTTGGAGCAAAATGAAAGAACGTCAGTGATCAAATGAAACAATTTGAGCAACCAACCAAATAAATAATAGTGTATTAAAATCCCCAAATAAAGTAAATATCCATGAGCCCATACTGATATAAATAAATTACTAAATAAGTAAATATGTGTAGAAGAAGAGAAACACATTTTGTAGAAAAGAATTTTAAGTAAATGTTGCAGATACCCCATCTTATAAAGAAAGTATAACTCCTGCTACTTAAATGCAAGCCCTGCGTAGTGATTTCCTTGCAAAGACTAGAGGGTGAAGAAGGAGAAAAATGCATACTTTACAGTGGAGAAACCTGACAAACTCTATCTAGATTACTAAGGTGATCAAGTCAACCTTAACAATTATAATGTTGATAGCATGCACCTTTGTTACGATGTGATGAAAATGACATTTTGTCTCTGTTTATCCTCTCAAAACTTTCCTCTAAGAATAAAAAAATCACAAGCACGGAAATTGAAACTGTAATCAGAAATCTTCCAGCAAACAAAAGCCCAGGTCCAGACGGCTTCACAGCTGAATTCTACCAAAAATTTCAAGAAGAGCTAACACCTATCCTACTCAAACTCTTCCAGAAAATTGCAGAGGAAGGTAAACTTCCAAACTCATTCTATGAGGCCACCATCACCCTAATACCAAAACCTGACAAAGATGTCACAAAAAAAAAGAAAACTGCAGGCCAATATCACTGACGAACATAGATGCAAAAATCCTCAACAAAATTCTAGCAATCAGAATCCAACAACACATTAAAAAGATCATACACCATGACCAAGTGGGCTTTTTCCCAGGGATGCAAGGGTTCTTCAATATCCGCAAATCAATCAGTGTAATTCACCACATTAACAAATTGAAAAATAAAAGCCATATGATTATCTCAATAGATGCAGAGAAGGCCTTTGACAAAATTCAACATCCATTTATGATAAAAACTCTCCAGAAAGCAGGAATAGAAGGAACATACCTCAACATAATAAAAGCTATATATGACAAGACCACAGCAAACATTCTCCTCAATGGTGAAAAATTGAAAGCATTTCCCCTAAAGTCAGGAACAAGACAAGGGTGTCCACTTTCACCGCTACTATTCAACATAGTTCTGGAAGTTTTGGCCACAGCAATCAGAGCAGAAAAAGAAATAAAAGGAATCCAGATTGGAAAAGAAGAAGTAAAATTCTCACTGTTTGCAGATGACATTATCCTCTACATAGAAAACCCTAAAGACTCCACCAGAAAATTACTAGAGCTCATCAATGAATATAGTAAAGTTGCAGGATATAAAATCAACACACAGAAATCCCTTGCATTCCTATACACGAATAATGAGAAAGTAGAAAAAGAAATTAAGGAAACAATTCCATTCACCATTGCAACAAAAAGAATAAAATACTTAGGAATATATCTACCTAAAGAAACTAAAGACCTGTATATAGAAAACTATAAAACACTGATGAAAGAAATCAAAGAGGACACTAATAGATGGAGAAATATACCATGTTCATGGATCAGAAGAATCAATATAGTGAAAAGGAGTATACTACCCAAAGCAATTTACAAATTCAATGCAATCCCTATCAAGCTACCAGCCATATTTTTCACAGAACTAGAACAAATAATTTCAAGATTTGTATGGAAATACAAAAAACCTCGAATAACCAAAGCAATCTTGAGAAAGAAGAATGGAACTGGAGGAATCCACTTGCCTGACTTCAGGCTCTACTACAAAGCCACAGTCATCAAGACAGTATGGTGCTGGCACAAAGACAGACATATAGATCAATGGAACAAAATAGAAAGCCCAGAGATAAATCCACACACATATGGACACCTTATCTTTGACAAAGGAGGCAAGAATATACAATGGAGTAAAGACAATCTCTTTAACAAGTGGTGCTGGGAAAACTGGTCAACCACTTGTAAAAGAATGAAACTAGATCACTTTCTAACACCGCACACAAAAATAAACTGAAAATGGATTAAAGATCTAAATGTAAGACCAGAAACTATAAAACTCCTAGAGGAGAACATAGGCAAAACCCTCTCAGACATAAATCACAGCAGGATCCTCAATGATCCACCTCCCAGAATTCTGGAAATAAAAGCAAAAATAAACAAATGGGATCTAATTAAAATTAAAAGCTTCTGCACAACAAAGGAAACTATAAGCAAGGTGAAAAGACAGCCTTCTGAATGGGAGAAAATAATAGCAAATGAAGCAACTGACAAACAACTAATCTCAAAAATATACAAGCAACTTATGCAGCTCAATTCCAGAAAAATAAACGACCCAATCAAAAAATGGGCCAAAGAACTAAATAGACATTTCTCCAAAGAAGACATACGGATGGCTAACAAACACATGAAAAGATGCTCAACATCACTCATTATTAGAGAAATGCAAATCAAAACCACAATGAGGTACCATTTCATGCCAGTCAGAACGGCTGCGATCCAAAAATCTGCAAGCAATAAATGCTGGAGAGGGTGTGGAGAAAAGGGAACCCTCCTACACTGTTGGTGGGAATGCAAACTAGTACAGCTACTATGGAGAACAGTGTGGAGATTCCTTAAAAAATTGCAAATAGAACTACCATATGACCCAGCAATCCCACTGCTGGGCATACACACCAAGGAAACCAGAATGGAAAGAGACACATGTACCCCAATGTTCATCGCAGCACTGTTTATAATAGCCAGGACATGGAAACAACCTAGATGTCCATCAGCAGATGAATGGATAAGAAAGCTGTGGTACATATACACAATGGAGTATTACTCAGCAGTTAAAAAGAATTCATTTGAGTCAGTTCTGATGAGATGGATGAAACTGGAGCCGATTATACAGAGTGAAGTAAGCCAGAAAGAAAAACACCAATACAGTATACTAACACATATATATGGAATTTAGAAAGATGGCAATGACGACCCTGTATGCAAGACAGGGAAAGAGACACAGATGTGTATAACGGACTTTTGGACTCAGAGGGAGAGGGAGAGGGTGGGATGATTTGGGAGAATGGCATTCTAATATGTATACTATCATGTAAGAATTGAATCGCCAGTCTATGTCTGACACAGGATACAGCATGCTTGGGGCTGGTGCATGGGGATGACCCAGAGAGATGTTATGGGGAGGGAGGTAGGAGGGGGGTTCATGTTTGGGAACGCATGTAAGAATTAAAGATTTTAAAATTAAAAAAATAAAAAACTAAAAAATAAAAAATAAAAAAATAAAGCATATGAAGACCAATTTAAAAATAAAAATAAAAAAAAAGTCAAACAAGTTACAATAGAGAGACATCTCATACAATATTCCCTTGAGGCTCAGCTGGTAAAGAACCTGCCTGCAATGTGGGAGACCTGGGTTTGATCCCTGGGTTGGGAAGATCCCCTGGAGAAGGGAAAGGCTACCCTCTCCAGTATTCTGGCCCGGGGAGTTCCATGGACTGTATAGTCCAGGGGGTTGCAAATAGTTGAACTCAGCTGAGCGACTTTCACTTCACTTCAAGGCCGCCTCAAAACCATTAAGCTCACCAAATATAAGGAAAGTGAGAAAATGTCACAGCAAACAGGAGACTGAGAAGACATGGCAGCTAAATGTTTAATAGTAACTTGCATGGGATCTTGGAACAGAAAAAGACATTAGTTAAAGAAGTTTGAATAAACTATGAGTGAATGAGTGAGTGAGTGAGTGAGTGAAAGTTGCTCAGTAGTCTCTGGCTCTTCGCAACCCCATGGACTATACAGTTCACAGGATTCTCCAGGCCAGACTGGAGTGGGTAGCCTTTTCCTTCTCCAGGGGATCTTCCCAACCCCAGGTTGAACCCAGGTCTCCCACACTGAAGACAGATTCTTTATCAGCTGAGCCACAAGAGAACTATAAGCTTAGGTAAATTATATAGTTTCAAAATATCGATTCATTAATTCTAACAAATACACTAGTAGAAAACCTTTGTGTGGTTGTAATATGGGGGCTTTCTGTACTATATAGCCACTTTTTCTATAAATCTAAAAGTATTATTAAAAACAAAGTATATTAATAAAAAATAGGTTTGTTCATATTAAGAATATCCATTTTAATATTCTTAATTTGTATTTCAGCGTCCTGGTAGTTTATACAAATATAATACTTAAGGGTTCTTACTTACTTGTGAAAGTTTTCCCGAGATGAATTATGTCTTACTTCATATTTGTATAAGACATAAATGACACCATTGTGTTTAACATCTATACAAGCTGCAGCTCAACAAATTTATTGTTAGAAATAACTTTAGGAAGACATTTAACTATTTTAGTTGCTATTTTAAAAATTCCATGATAAGAAACAGTGCAGAAAAAAATTATGTAATATAATGAAAATCCTTTTTCAATCTAGGATAAGAATTATGTGATACATTGTAGTGCTTTTACCATTATACTGAATGATCAGCTTCCCATATAAATATTATTAATGCCATTCTAAGCACTGATAATGCTTTAAATGGATAAGAATAAAATAATATCAAAGTAATCCAGCTACTATTATGAACACTTTTGAGGGAACAGTTTATCTATATTTTAGGAAATTATATTGAATTCATTTATATTATTAGCATATATGATCATCATGATGTTGAATAAACATGTCTGGAAACTAGCAGGTTATTTGCCTTCTTTATTTGGAAGAATTCAACAAAGTAGAAGACTGTTTTTTGGCTGCACTGGGTCTTCATTGCTGTGCTCAAGCCTTTTCTACTTGTGTCTCAGTGGTTATGGCACATGGGCTTAGACATTCTGCAGCGTGTAGAATGTTCCCAGACTAGAAATCAAATGTGTCCCCTGCATTGGCAGGCAGATTCATAACCACTGGGTCACTGAGGAAATCCAATGCTTGTGTTTTAACTGGATTATATTTAGCCCTGAAACAATATATATGTAAATATAATTTTAGAAATTGAATGTACATATTAAAGATATCTGATATTTCTCTCAGAGACCCCTTGCTCTTATTCTTTCTCATAGTAATGATACTTGAATGCATAAGCTAACTATACCCAATGAAAGGCTGCATGGATTTTGAACTCTAAGAGAGCAGAGTTCAAATCCTGACTCTTATTATTAATTCTGTGACCTTAAGTATATAACCTACCCTCTCTGTGCCTCAGTTTGGAAATTGATACTGATAGTACTATCTACCTGGTCATGTAATGAGTATGCCTCCATAAAGTATTATGTAAAGTTAGGACAATATTTAAACCTTACAGTGTTAAGAGGATATGTTATTTTTTCCTGAGAAACTGAGTAGGTGCAGTTGAGTTTAATCACGGAGATTATAGTGTGTAAAGATCAAGGAAGGAGTGAAAGCCTCTGAAGACCTTATGAACCTTGTTGTGTCTGGTCTCTGCTTATGTTTCTCTACAGTGCTTCACTCTGCCAAGTCATGCTCCTGCACCCCAGAACCTTGTGACTGCTGAGTTTTCTCTTAAACCTGTCCTTCCCACCTACAATCTCCTCTCCTAAAATGCTAAGTGAACACACCTATTTGTGTGAGCGCACAACATCATGTACACACATGTTCACACATCTGTCTGCTTAATGAACTGCTGATCAGTCTGTGTGTCACAGCCTCAAAAGTGAGTTTTCTGAATCTCTAAGTCAATTTTCTATTATACACTTTCATACTACTCTGCATCTTGCCTTTGAGGGTAATTTAACAAAACAACATCTCAGTTGCTTTGTGTGATTGATTAAATGTCCATCTCCCACACTAACTTTGAAAACATCTTTAAGACACTAACTCTATCTTGTTTTGTGCATTACTTACCCTCTAGTGTCTCAGCATTGAAAGACATAATAAATCCAAGATAAGCAAGTGTTGTGATATGCATGAAAAGTCAACTTGCCTCATCAACCTGGGACAAATAAGATACAGGTGGAAAATGAACAGTGTTTCTTTAAACTTTCTTGACCATTCTTTTCCAGAATGAACTGCTGAGTTCATTCATTGCTTCCTGAGAAAGAAAAATAAAATACACCCCTTCATCCCCACATATAGACTTCATGTTATCAATTCTTAGAACAAGTTTTAGAAGATTGACTTTTCTGTTGACTTTTAAAATTAACATGTAGATTAATCCAGATTTCATTCCAGAGCAAAATGATGCAACAAGTGATTCTAAGGCAGGTACTGTCTACTTCTGGGCACTATAAATTTTAAATGGAACCCATGACTGTAATGTGCATGAAAAATATTCCAAACATAAAGCAGGAGTATTAACTCACACGAAAAAAGAAGAATCAATTGAACACATCCCAGCAGTTTGCATGATATTGCTTTTTCATTAATATAATAGCTTTTTAAAAGATCATCTTATATGCATATCAATAAACATCTTTGAAACCTTTTAATAACCAGCTCTGTCTGGAATAGCATTATGAGGTTTAGTCTTGGGAAATGCTATGGTAATTAAGGTTGCTTTCAGTCATATGAAGTTCAAAGGAGATTAATTTTAAGCTTTGAAAATCCCATGACACTTAGTATGGTGGCATGCATCCTAAAGCTAATCTAATTATTTGATGACAATTCCAGTGTTGAACATGATTTCACTTAACTGTTTTCACTTTTCCTCTTTGGGGATGCTGCTATCTGAAACAAAGTTAAAAGTGTCTTTCTTTTTACTCTCAAGGCAACTGCACCCCCTCTTTGAAGTGAATCAGCTAATCAACTATGTCTCCTTTTTAGTTATAATTACTTTGAATATTTTAAACTATTAGAGTTATTATTATTTTAGAATATTCACTTAATAAACATAACACAAACAGCCTGTATCAATGAACATACTGACACTTTATATTATGGAACAACAACAGCAGCACAACAAAAAAATGAAACAAATCTCAGAGGTTTAGTTCTTTCTCTGATGTTCAGTGTAAACCTAAGTATCTCTCAGAAGAATGGTTATCCACGTGATGGCTCATTGTATCCATCTACATCTACCACATGGAGTCAGGAAAGAGGAAATGGAAGTTGAACACATTATTCTACACATATATTCTACTAGTATCCAACATGAATTCTATTTGTATTTAGTTCCTCAGAGCAAGTCATGTAGCCCTGTCTTTCTTCACAGGAGGGAAGGTACACTTCTCTCATTTGCCTGGAAGCAGAGAGACATGTGATACCAGTGACTTTTGGCAATATATGTTACATAGACCCAGGAATAGAAAATATAAATTTGATTCCTCTCTTCTCCTTCCCAGTTTAGGTGGGTTCCACAGAATGGCTATTGAAGTTATTTTCTCTTTTTTTTGAAGTTATTTTCTTGATCACTTTCCTAGGCATAAGTTGATTAAAAGTATCTGGGAATAACATGTTCTCTACTCTTACGGTCATCACATTTAGCAATTGGACAGAGAGTGATTATATCTTTCATATTTAGTCATCATTTTTGGCCAGTGTCTCTTTTTGTATTCAGTAGCATCCTCTTGAGAAGTATTCCTAGCAGTTGTTAATGTGGAGATCTAAATTGTGGCTTGGGGATTTGTGTTTTAAGTCACCCTTGGGGAGTCTAATCAAAGTAGTTCATAAATGGTACTTTGAGAAACATTGATCTAGTGTCATGAAATTCTCATATGCTTACCCAGTTGAAAGTTAAATTCAACTGTACTTTTAAATCTAATATGACAGTTGAAGATTTTAATAAGAAATGGATGTATGGAAGTATCCACAATGGTGCCAGCTGCTTTTCCTCTAATAGATAGCAGAACAGGAAGCAGAAAAAAAAATCCAGAGACTGATAGATCTGAATATGAATCATGATTATTCTTACTGGACATGTGACACTGAGAAAGATGTTAGCCTTTCTGCTTGAGTATCCCTCATGTTTAAGAGGAGAATACAGTGTCTACCAAATAGACTTGTGAAGAGAATCTAATGAGTACTAATTATAAAGTAATTAGCACATATTAGTCATCTGATTCAACACTTGTGTGCCTCTAAAGTACTAGATATTGCATTAAATACATAAGAAAATATATCTTACAAATAGAATTCAACAATTTAAAGCCCAATTAAAGGTAGTTACATAGAAAAGTGAGTTACATTATTATATTATTACATACTAGGTGGCTGAAATAGCTCATCTGAGACCACAGAGTTAAGAATTGAATTTGAGTGTGAATTTAGGCTCCGCCATTTGACTTCACAATGCTAAAAGGAAAAGAAAGTCTGCATATGTACATGAGGAAAAGCTCTCTTTTCTTGAAGTATGCAGTGAACCACTGAAAGAATTTTAGAAAAGGAGTACTATTTCCAGATTTCACTTTTATGAAGAGCATTCTGGAGGCAGTAAGGTGGCTTTCATTTTGTTCAGTTTTGTTTTGAGGGAAGAAAGTGAATTCATGAAGAATTAATGAAAAATTCATTAAAAGGCTATTGTAGCAATCCACAGTGGAGAGAACTTCAGAACACGGTTCAGGAGGCCATGATCAAAACCATCCCCAAGACAAGGAAATGCAGAAAGGCAAAATGGTTGTCTGAGGAGGCCTAACAAATAGTTGAGAAAAAAAAGAGAAGTGAAAGGCAAAGGTGAAAAGGGAAGATATAACCATTTGAATGCAGAGTTCCAGCTAATAGTAAGGAGAAATAAGACAGCATTTCTAAGTGATCAATGCAAAGAAATAGAGGGAAACAATACAATGGGAAAGACTAGAGATCTCTACAGGAAAATTAGGACTGGAAAAGGTCCATTTTCATTCTAATTCCAGCCATAGGACTGGAAAAGGTCAGTTATCATTCCAATCCCAAAGAAAGGCAATGCCAAAGAATGCTCACTACTACACAATTGCACTCATCTCACATGCTAGCAAAGAAATGCTCAAAATTCTCCAAGCCAGACTTCAACAATACATAAAGCATAAACTTCCATATGTTCACGCTGGATTTATACAAGGCAGAGGAACCAGGGATCAAATTGCCAACATCCGTTGGATCATTGAAAAAACAAGAGTTCCAGGAAAACATCTAATTCTGCTTTATTGGCTATGCCAAAGCCTTTGACTGTGTGGATTACAACTAACTTTGGAAAATTCTTCAAGAGATGGGAATACCAAATCACCTGACCTGCCTTCTGAGAAATCTGTATGCAGTTCAGGAAGCAACAGTTAGAACTAGGCATGGAGCAACAGACTGGTTCCAAGTCAGGAAAGGAGTATGTCAAGGCTGTATATTGTCACCCTGCTTATTTAACTTATATGCAGAGTACATCATGAGAATGCTGGACTGGATGAAGCACAGTCTGGAATCAAGATTACCAGGAGAAGTATCAATAACCTCAGATATGCAGATGATATCACCCTTATGGCAGAAAAAGCAAAGAAGAACTAAAGAGTCTCTTGATGAAAATGAAAGGGGGAGTGGAAAAGTTTGCTTAAAACCCAACATACAGAAAACTAAGATCATGGCATCTGGTCCCATCACTTCATGACAAATAGATGGGTAAACAGTTACAGACTATATTTTTGGGCTCCAAAATCATTGCAGATGGTGAGTGCAGCCATGAAACTAAAAGACACTTGCTCCTTGAAGGAAAACTTATAACCAACCTAGACGCATATTAAAGAGCAGAGACTACTTTGCCAACAAAAGTCCATCTAGTCAAAGCTGTATTTTTTCCAGTAGTCGTGTATGGATGTGAAAGTTTGACTATAAAGAAAGCTGATCACTGAAGAAATGATGCTTTTGAACTGTGGTGTTGGAGAAGACTCTTGAGAGTCCCTTCGACTGCAAAGAGATCCAACCAGTCCATCTTAAAGGAAATCAGTCCTGAATATTCGTTAGAAAGACTGATGCTGAAGCTGAAGCTCCAATACTTTGGTCACCTGATGCAAAGAACTGACTCATTGCTAAAGACCCTGATTCTGGGAAAGATTGATGGCAGGAGGAGGAGTGGACAACAGAGGATGGGATAGTTGGGTGGCTTTACTGACTGGATGGTCATGAGTTTGAGCAAGTTCTGGGAGCTGGTGACAGACAGGGAAGCCTGATATGTTCTAGTCCATGGGGTCACAAAAACCTGGACACGACCTTGCAACCTAACTGTCGTAATCCACACAAGAAAAAGAAGATATTACACTAAGACACTTATCTCTGAGAGGAAAAATTTTTTTTTAATGTATATACAATACAGATCTGTAGAACTAAATAGTAATTACATATAGATATTTATGAAGGATGTATTTTCAAATTAGGTTCCAATTGTTTCCTTAGCAGTTGGATTATTGTTTTTCACAATCAATGTGGTTGGGAAACCATTAAAGAATACCAAAATGAAGGGGAGGTGATGATGCCTTCATACTGGATATACTGAGGGTGAAATTTGTTGTAACATGCGTATTATACCAGTGCAATGTGTGAAAACATATTCTGCATCCCCATAATTACAATTTGGACTACAGATAGAAAAGGCTATCATTAGTATTTGATAATGAAATTGTATATTTGAATAACTATGTCCATAGATGGAGAATAGAGATGAATAAGTAAAATTTTAACAATAAAATTAAACATCCAACTTGTATATTAGAGTAACTGAAATGATAAAACATCATTGATAAAGACAAATACTAATACCAGGTGAAATACTCTGTGCACTTGTAGGGTAAAAGGCACTCTATTGAGTCCTTAATATGAAAAACCTCTTTCATATTTATTTATACTTTATGTAGGCAATGTTTTATAACCATCTATTAGAAAAGAAATAATCTCAATAATATGAAGAAATTGCCGCAAATGTCATGTATCTAAAACGTGAAGAAGTTGGCTTTTAAATTCGAGCATCGTTGACCTGTGTGCTATCTTGTTAGCTGCTACGTATCCTGCTTCCAGAGAATAACCACAGGTGGGAGAGAAGAGCAGGAACTACAAAGATTTAGAGCAAACAGGACTAAGTATCTGCAAATCTTAAAGAGATTAAAGAATAGTAGTGAGGCTTTGAAGTTTGGTGAAGGATAAACAGCTGTAACCTGTAAGTAGAATACCATATGTTTAAGATTTAAGAGACAGAACTGTTAAGGAAATGAGAAAGTTCAAGGTGTGATATTAGGGATGAGTGGCTGAAGTGGAACAAACATAAAGATCAGTAGAATAGAGAATGAAAAAGAATTGCAAGTCTATGTTATAAAGGCCACAATGCACAAAATTGAGGGTGGGGCAGATAATGAGTTTCTTGGAGAGAGATATTGATATCAGTGTTAACATCTTCAAAGAATTGGAGGAAAGAATGTATCAATAATGTGTAGGTATAACAAAGGTATACAGTATATTTATTTAATTTTCAAACTTTTCCCTTATAACTCTCATTTAACTGTTCAAGCCTACTATTAACTAATTTTAAAATTCTGACAGGTCAAGAAAAAATAAATGGAGCACTGCCAAAAAGTCTCAATGATTGTCCTTCTATGCATTTATATCTGTAGTTTTCTTCTCCAACATTCTCAACTTTTGTTGACCTTCTGCTTTTGAGAACCTTGAAAGTGAAAATGAAATTTAGTCTCACAGTCCTGTCCGACTCACTGAGATACCATGGACTGTAGCCTGCCCGGTTCCTCTGTCCATGGACTTCATCAGGCCAGAATACTGGAGTGGGTTTTCTTGTGTTATGAGAACATTATGAGACGCCTTTGTTTAACCTGACCTTGGGGTGTTTAACCCATAGACTTTATTTAATATTCTCTGACTCAAGCCTAATCTTTACCCTCTCATTATAGATTTACAGCTACCTTACTGACTAGGTTAACTATGTTCTGGCAACTTTCTGCTCCTTTAGTCTCTTAGGTCCTGACCTTGCATATCTTCCTGACACTACCCATAGGACCCTTGCTTGCCTAAGCATGATGAGAATGAACATGCCATGTTTTTCTGATTAAAAGAAATTCATCGACCTTCTTTGGGTTAGAAAAAAATTCTATAAGGGCAGCCCTTACAATACTGTAAGCCTAAACCATTTTAATCATAAAGTACCAACTAAGTTATATGTGATCTATGTCCTGTCCGCTAAATTTTTTAATAGACTTAACTGATATTCTAGGAGATGCTGGCAGGGGGCGGGGGGGGGGGGGGGGGGGGGAGGGGCGGGCTGGTAAATAAGCAGCTCTAATTTAGTATGAGAGAATTTTGGATTTGCAGCTCAGTGGTGCTTTAGCTTTTATAAGCTTCTTTCAGTATGAAATTAATTATTTAAATAATTACAGTAATGTAAGTGAGCCATCCTCTCAAAATAGAACCCAATTTACTTCCTGCTAGTCCCCTAAGGGGCCCTTTTCTGTGGTTCAGTGTAACCATTTCATTGATTCAATCCACCAGTTTGTGTTTCCTGCTTTATGGATTGAGCACTGCAGGGGCTGTAAAGTTCTAACTACCTTTGTTTCTCCTTCTTCTCTACCACCATGTTAGTATTTTACCAACAACTGACAAGGTTTGGTGGGAGGTCAGAGGTGAGAACAGCATATTTGCAGAGTAATTCAGGTTAAATATATGCACATTGAATTATTTACACTTAGATTTACATATTGCAATTTGGAGTTCTGAAAAGGCATTAGAATCTCAGTTTATTGCTAACAGCATGGCACTTGGGTTTTCAGGGAACAGTTGATATGGGGCTAATGAGATTTAGTATCAGATATTTGACTTTGCCTGAAATTGCCTTCTTCACTCGTTCAATAAGTACTAAGATTTCACTAAGTCCCTTATCTCAGGAGTATTGCTTTAAACTGAGACCCTTAATGCTACTAAGTGATAAAAGAACTAAGTTTTAAAATGTATGACAAGCTTCTTTACTTATAAAAACCTTGGAAGAAGAAGAGCAAGATAAGTACTTGATTTCATCTGTGTGTGTGTAGTTTAAAAGAAAAAAGCAGTATGATAGATACAAAAGTAAATATACTTTCAAAAGACTTATTTATATGGCATGTAGATAAAAATGTAGCCACTTAGGAGTCAATCACTGGGGCTTTCCTAGTAGCTCAGATGTTAAAGCATCTGCCTACCATGCAGGAGACCCAGCTTCAATCCCTGGGTCAGGAAGATCCCCTGGAGAAGGAAATGGCAACCCACTCCAGTATTGTTGCCTGGAGAATCCCATGGACGGAGGAGCCTGGTGGACTACTGTACATGGGGTCACAATGAGTCAGACGTGACTGAGCGACTAACACACACAGGAATCAATCAAAATATGTGATACTAATAACTACAGGGAAAGGTGACACAGCAATCAACTATTCTTCACTAACTCCTTAAAACAGTTTAGGTTGTCAAACTAATCATGATCTAATATGAATCACTACTGAGGTTATGGATTAGATTTCATCTGGGAAAGGAACCTCCTTGGATATGTTCATAGTTTTGCCAAGAAAACGATAGCTTTGTTGTGGTTCCACAATGGTGGAACACAGGAAGTCAGACTAAGAATCTTAAGAACTGAGATAGTTTAGCGGTGGGAACATAGAGTCTGAAATGTTTGTGATCAAAGGCATGAAAGTAAGCATTACTTGCTTTTCAACAGTTTTGCCCACATTTGTATTTTGTTTTTCTTTAATACTGTTTTTCAGAGATGTTTCTTTATCATAAATAACATGAATTTGGATGATATTTGATTCTTACAGAAACACAAAAAGATGCCTTTTCATTCACGGGGTGACTTAGTTTCCTACAAGCTAAGGCAGATGGTAAACCCATGAGGAACAAGAAAAAGCACAAGAAGTAGGGCATTGGGAAAAAGGTATAAAAAGTAATTTTATCACAAAATACCTTCTTAACCTCCATATGCCTTAACTACCTTTCAAGTTTATTTTTGTGCCTCTCTGCAACATTTGTATGATATCTCATTGTTGACTTCCATTTCATTAATTCTCTCCCTGCCTGGGTCTCCTTATGGGTGTGTATCATCTATTGCATCTTAAAAAACAATGAAGTCCCTATATTTAACATTTTCATTGGCTTTATCACACTCAATTTTTTTGCTCATTTTACTTCTATTTTAGTTCATATTGTTAAGTGAAAGTTATCTTCATTTAAATGTTTGAACATAGAAAATATACTATTTTATAAACATGTGTTCAGCTGCTTTATACTTTATATTTCATGTTATGGATAGTCCACATTTCATTTCTCTATTCGTCAATTGATTTCCACTTTTCTGGTATTATAAATAATGCTGCTATATATATTGTGTGTATATATATATTATATATATGTACATTATTTGTGTACTCATTTCTGTATGGACATATATTTTCACTTCTTCTGGGTATTGAGAAGTAGAATGGCTGGGTCATATGGTATCTCTATGTTTAGTTGTATGAGGAATTGCCAGGCTATTTTTCCAAGATGGCTGCATTGTTTACATTTCACTGGCCAGTGCCTGTTACTACCTGACTTTGATACGAGTCATTCTAATGGCCATGAAGTGTATTTCATTGTGGTTTTGATGGAAATTTTTCTGACAACTGATTACGTTGAACATCTTTTCATGTGCTTGTTGGTTATTTGTACATTTTGGAGCTATGTCTATTAGAATTGTTTGCCCATTTTAAGTTAGATTCTTGTCTTTTTATTTTTGAGATTTATGGGTCTTTATATATTGTGAATACAAGCCCCTTATCAAATATATAAATTACAAATACTTTCTCTTAATTCAGTGGGTCATAGTTTCACTTTTTTAATTGTGTCCTTTGAAGCTCAAAGGTTTCTTACTTTGGTGAATCTAATATTTCTTTTTTTCCCTTTATCAGTCTTGCCTTTGGTATTATATCGAAAAATCCTTTCTCAGATCGCGATGATTTACCCCTATGCGTTCTTCTAATGGTTTTACAGTTTTAGTTCTTATGTTTAGGTCTTTGAGTTAACTTTTATATGTGGTGTGACTTCAGAGTCTAACTTCATTCTTTTGCATGTTGTCTCAACATTTGCTACCCTTGTCAAAAATCAGTTGACTGTATATGTATGAGTTTATTTCATGACTATCAATTCTCTACCATTGGTCTATATGTCTATACTTGTGCCATCACCATACTGTCTTGATTTTTGTTGCTTCATCTTAGCTTTGAAATCAGGATATGTGAGTCCTCCTACTTTGTTCTTCTTTTTCAAGATTGTTTTGACTATTCTGGGTCCTTTGCAATTCTGTATGAAGTTTAGAATCAACATGTCAATTTCTACAAAGAAGTCAGCTGAGCTTTTGATAGAGATTGTATCGAGTAGGTAGAACATATTGGGGAGCATCATGGTATTAGCAACATTAACTCTTCTGATCTGTGAACACAGAATATTTCTCCAATTATTAGGTCTTTAATTTCTTGTAAACATGTTTGTATCTTGAATGGATTAAATATTGACTGGTACTGGGATAACTGAGGAAAGAAAAGAGAAGATTCACATAAAAGGGGGGTATGTATTCTGAGGGTAAAAATCAAAGAGTCTTTTACTTTATTTATGCACCCTACACAAAGGGTAAAAATGGAAACAATCACAAAATTTTGTTTTCTTGAGCTTCAAATTCATTGCCGATGGTTACTGCAGACATGGAATTAGAAGACTGCTTGCTTCTTGGAAGAAAAGCTATGACAAACCTAGAAAGTGTATTCAAAAGCAGAGGCATCACTTTTTGATGACAAAGGTGTGTATAGTCAAAGCTCTGGTTTTCCCATTAGTCAGGTACAGTTGTGAGAATTGGACCATAGAGAAGGCTGAGCACCAAAGAATTGATTCTTTCAAACTGTGGCACTGGAGAAGACTCTTGAGAGTCCCTTGGACAGCAAGGAGATCAAGCCAGTTAATCCTAAAGGAAATCAACCCTGAATATTCATTGGAAGGACTGATGCTGAGGCTAATGCCAAGAGTCAATTCATTGGAAAAGATACTGATGCTGGCAAAGATTGAAGGCAGGAGAGGAAGGGGGCAACAGAGGATGAGATGGTTGGGTGGCATCATCAACTCAATGGACATGAGTTTGAGCATGCTCTGGGAGATAATTAAGGACAGGGAAGCCTGGCATGCTGCAGTCCATGGGGTTGCTCAGACACAACTGAGTGACTGAACAACAGCAACACAAAGGTATTAAAAGAAGGAATTTTGTGAAATTAGCAAAGGCCACCAACACTTGCATTTTTCTAAAAGTTCAGGAAAAACCAATTTATATTAAACATTAGTTCCAGACAATTATCAAGTTTAAAACCCATTCAAACTTAGTATAAGAAAAAGGAGAATAAGTTTCCTATAGAGAATAAATGGAATAAAATGCTCCATGAACATATGCCTTAGATGCTTTAGAGTGAGATGCTCATGGAGAAAGACTTCCACTTCAAAATTAACTTAAATCTACAAAGAAAATGATACAAGATATGAAAGAACAATACACATCAGAATTAGAAAATCATAAAATTGAGATGATAGAACTTATTAAAGAATGATACATATGAAAAAAATCATTTTCAGAAATTAAGTAAAAGCTAGAAAAATAGCAAATTAAGAAAACAAATACTGCTTAAAAAGAAGAATTGCAAAAGAAAGAATATTTATAAAAGAAAAAATGAATTAAATACTGAATAAGCAAAGGATGTCCAGTTTATAGATCAAAAAACAAAACAAAAAACAACTCCCTAAAGAAGAAAAGCAGAGTAAGGAAAACAGAACAAATACTAAAAAATATAGCTGGAGGAAACATTTCTTAAATAAACATTACAAAAAAAAAAAGAAAATCTTTTGAAATTACATAGTAACAGTATGCTTAATATAAGAATATTGACCTAGAGTAACCTATTTCAATGGGAAATAGATGGGGAAACAGTGGAAACAGTGTCAGACTTTATTTTTTTGGGCTCCAAAATCAGTGCATTTGGTGACTGCAGCCATGAGATTAAGAGACGCTTACTCCTTGGAAGAAAAGTTATGACCAACCTAGATAGCATATTCAAAAGCAGAGACATTACTTTGCCAACAAAGATTCATCTAGTCAAGGCTATGGTTTTTCCAGTGGTCATGTATGGATGTGAGAGTTGGACTGTGAAGAAAGCTGAGCACTGAAGAATTGATGCTTTTGAAATGTGGTGTTGGAGAAGACTCTTAAAAAAAATTATTTATTTTAATTGGAGGCTAATTACTTTACAATATTGTATTGGTTTTGCCATACATCAACATGAGTCTGCCACATGTATACATGTGTTCCCCATCCTGAACACCCCTCCTTCTTCCCTTCCCATACCAACCCTCTGGGTCGTCTCAGTGCACCAGCCCCAAGCATCCAGTATCATGCATTGAACCTGGACTGGTGATTCATTTCATATATGATATTATACATGTTTCAATGCCATTCTCCTAAATCATCCCACCCTCTCCCTCTTCCACAGAGTCCAAAAGACTGTTCTATACATCTGTGTCTCTTTTGCGGTCTTGCATACAGGGTAATTGTTACCATCTTTCTAAATTCCATATATATGCATTAGTATACTGTATTGGTGTTTTTCTTTCTGGCTTACTTCACTCTGTATAATAGGCTCCAATTTCATCCACCTCATTAGAACTGATTCAAATGTACTCTTTTTAATGGCTGAGTAATACTCCATTGTGTATATGTACCACAGCTTTCTCATCCATCCATCTGCCAATGGTCAGAGTCCCTTGGACTACAAGGAAATCCAACCAGTCCATTCTGAAGGAGATAAGCCCTGGGATTTCTCTGGAAGGAATGATGCTAAAGCTGAAGCTCCAGTCCTTTGGCCACCTCATGCAAAGAGTTGACTCACTGGAAAAGACTCTGATGCTGGGAGGGATTGGGGGCAGGAGGAGAAGGGGACGACAGAGGATGAGATGGCTGGATGGCATCACTGACTCGATGGACATGAATATGAGTGAACTCCGGGAGTTGCTGATGGACAGGGAGGCCTGGTGTGCTATGATTCATGGGGTCACAGAGAGTCGGACACGACTGAGCCACTGAACTGAACTGAACCTATTTCAATATCTATCTTAGTACAATTCCTGGCCTTTACAGAATTAAAAAAAAAAAAAGAATTCTTTGGCTATTTAGTCAAGAAAAGCAAGTGAGTTATAAGCAAAATAAATCAGATTATCATTAGACTCTTTGCCAGCAATGCCTCTTTATAGATCAAAATGGAATGCCATATTTAAAGCTCTGTGAAAAAAAGTTCACCAAAGAGCTAATACAGAAATGACTTTCAAGCCTAAAGGTCACCGACAAACTCTTAATTTAAGAAATATTGTTACCATGAGACCTAAGACTCTGTTACAGAATGAGTTTTAAACAACCAGATGACTAAAGACAGCATAACGACCTGTGTGAGCTTAAAACATATTATTACTTGTACAACTAAGATTAAATGGGGACTAAAAGGACAGAAAAAGATGCATACTGTACAGTTGCAATATATTCAAAGAGTATAGATGAAGTACAGGTATACAATAGAGGGAGTTTAGAAACGGCAAAAGCAAAAGAAAAATATTAACTATTTTGGTAAATATTTCATAGCAGTAGTATCATTACTGTTATTTTGTTTGTAATATAAGATAAAGTAAAGGATTAATTATGATAAAGTCTAATTTACTTATCCTCTGCATCCTTGATAACAAGGATTCTTGGTGTGAAAATAAAGAAATAAAAATGTATTGCAGAAAATATTAAACAAATATTTTGCATTCCTGAATTGTAGTTGGAAATATAGGAGCTCCCATATAGAATGATTTTCTATATTCAGTATAGAATTAGAATTATCACCATTTTCCATATTTAATTAATTAGTAGCTCTGGGCCTTAACATAAACAGTTATTAATATCACACACACACGCACACATAAAAAATACAACCAGAAACTTTGTGCTTCCTAGTAAAAAACACACACCATTACCTGTAGGCTTGACTATTGGATTGAATGTAATTCTTATCAAAACTCTGAGTCCAGCAGCCAATTTGTAGGAAATATAGGACAAAGATACACATTGAATTGTATCATAACTATGAAATCAGCAAAACCTGTAATGTGGAATAATCTACAAATACCTTAAAGGCTAACTTATAAATAATAGAATAGGATAACAGGGAAATTTGTAAATGAAAAGCTACTTAACAGACATTTTAAAGAGTGGACCAGACTAAGTCATAGTATCTAGGGAATGTAAGAAACAGAAGAAAATGATTTCTACAAAAGTCAAGAGTAATGTTTTCTTTGTGGGGGGCAGAGATGGATGGAAACTAGGCACATGGATATGTTCCTAAGGTTGGCCAAGTTGTATATCTTAACATGGGCAGTGATTAAAAGTGCGTTTGTCTCATATTATGTCATTAAACTCTACATGTGTTTTCTGTGGTTTTCTGTATCACTTGTTTTACAAAAAATTTTTAAATTAATATTTTTAAGTTATGAAATAAAAATTTTTAAATAGGAATGTTAAAAACAGAAATCACATATCATTGTTACGCCAGCTCTAAAAGAAGTTCCCAAGATGTAGATTTTAATAGTAATAACTAGTAATAATAATAATAATTTAAACACATTCCAGACTACAATTAAATATGGGAATTCTGTGGAAAACAAGTCTAAAAAGAAAAAGTTAAAAAACTTGGGGGTATTAAGAGTATTGGAGTAATAACAAATATATATATATATATATACAAAGATTTTATTGTACTAAGCAGACAGTTTTTGTCAGGAAAAAATCGAGAAAGAGAACATAAAATCTGCTAAGAAGAGAACCTTACAGCTTTATTTTTCCTGAATGTACTATTATGTTACCTTTTATTATTACATAAAATTTGTTGTTCATTCACTAAGTTGTGTCCAGGTCCCTGCAACCCCATGGACTGCAGCACACCAGGCTTCCCTGTCCTTCACTATCTCCCAGAATTTGCTTAAACTCATGTCCATTGAATCGGTGATGCCATCCAACCATCTCATTCTCTGTCACTCCCTTCTCCTGCCCTCAGTTTTTCCCAGCATTTGGGGTCCTTTTCAGTGAGTCAGCTCTTCACATATGGTGGCCAAAGTATTGGAAGTTCAGCTTCCATGTCAGTCCATCCAATGAACATTCAGGGTTGATTTCCTTTAGGACTGACTGGATGAACCTCTTTGGTGTCCAAGGGATTCTCAAGAGTCATCTCCACTGTTGAAAAGCATCTACTCTTCAAGCGCTCAACCTTCTTTATGATTCAACTCTCACATCTGTACATGACTACTGGAGAGCTTTGACTATATGGATTTTTGGGGCAAGGTGAAAATAGTCACCTTAATTAAGACAAATTTTTAAAATTTTAATTCTAAATTATACTTAGTTAATTTGGGGAATAAACATGAATTGGTTGCTTAGCTTAGTCAAAACTGACCCAAGAAGGCAAAGTGTCTGTATTGGAGATATAGATAGGCAGACATTTGTCTTTTACACTAGAAATTCATTTTGCTGTAAATAAGGTATATGATGTATGCATTTAACTGAATTTAGGTTGTATAATAAGAAAACTTTTAATATATGATTGCCCATAATTTTTCCTTTATTTGCAAAATAAATTTTATAATTCTTTTCTTTCTTTTATTTCCCCCTTCCTGACATCAGAGGGGAGTTCTAATTTGACATAATTGTTATATTAAAAATATAAAATAGAATTTGTAAGAGTAAAAGATGAGAAGTTTGTAGACTGGAGCTGGGTTGGAGTTTGAAGTGAATGGTCCTTCATAGTACCTGAGTTTGATGAGTAGGGGACAAAAGTAGCACTTTTAAAACATACCTATCTTTAGATCCCTTTACATTATTATGATTACTTTGATGTTACTTTTAATTTTTGTGTGTAGCCTTTTGACTTAGGCTATTCTGGGGGAAGACCATTTGGAAAAGAAATTTACATGCAGCAAACATAACAAGAAGGGACCCTTACATTAGTAGATTATCATTGGCTAGTATAAGCCACTGGAAAACATAATGACTCAAAACAATTAATTATTTCTCAGCAGCCTATTAGTTGACTAGGCAGTTCTGATGTAGTTCAGGCTCTGCTGATCTTGGCTGGGCTTACTTCTGTATTAGCTAATATTAGCTCTGCTTCTGGGATTTATATGCTGGGATTTCAGCCTTCCTCCATATATTCTCTCATCTTCCTATGATCTGCACAGACTTGGTTCTATGGGTGAGTCAGGACCAGTGGCAACACAAGGTCTCTGAAACCTGTGCACAGAAGGGGCACACCTTCACTTCTCTTGTTTTCTATTAGCCAAAACAAGTAACAAGCCTGACAGATTCAAGGGATGGTAGGAAAAAATAAAACTAAAGCTTCACCTCTTGAAGTGAAGAGTTTTTTTTTTTTTTAACTATTATTTTTTTTTATTTTACTTTACAATACTGTATTGGTTTTGCCAAGTGAAGAGTTTATAAAGTGACATAGCATAGGGTATGGAGACAGGAAAGCCATAAACTGGTACTATAAATTAAATCAATCTACTAGAAATTCTGATATCATTTAAGATTTAATTTTGTAAGTGGTATTCCAAAACAACAAGAGTTTCTACTATCTAAACTCTCATATTTAAAGTTTCCATGTTTCCTTTATAAATATAGAAGCATTTGATAGGTAGTCTTAACTTATTAGTTGTTTGAGCATGTGGATGAGATTTAACAAAATTAATTACAGAAAGCTCTTGACTGTTAAAGAATGAAAGTAGGATTTAGTTGCTTATAAAAATAAGTGTTTAAAAGCTAAAACACATTATATTTGCATGGCATTTTGTATAAATCATTTAATAACTTTTGTAATTATATGCTTGTTTATGCATATGTGCTTGAGTTTGGCATTGAATAATACAAGACCAAAGTAGCAGTAGTTTATACACATTATAAATTTATTTATCTCATACAGAATTCAGGAGTATAAGGCATTCTGTGGTGTTATATCTGGGTTTCTTTATGTTACACCATATTTTAAAAATAAACTTTATACTTTAGAATAAGTTTAGGTTTAGATAAAAGTTATGAAGATAATAGATGTATTTCTGAAACTCTCTTGCTTTTTCCATGATCCAGTGGACATTGGCATTTTGATCTCTCGTTCCTCTGCCTTTTCTAAAACCAGTTGAACATCTGGAAGTTCACGGTTCATGTATTACTGAGCCTGGCTTGGAGAATTTTGATCATTATTTTACTAACGTGTGAGATGAGTGCAATTGTGCAGTAGTTTGAGCATTCTTTGGCATTGCTTTTCTTTGGGATTGAAATGAAAACTGACCTTTTCCAGTCCTGTGGCCACTGCTGAGTTTTCCAAATTTGCTGGCATATTGAGTGCAGCACTTTCCGGGATTATCTTTCAAGATTTGAAGTAGCTTAACTGGAATTTCATCACCTCCACTAGCTTTGTTCATAGTGATGCTTTCTAAGGCCCACTTGACTTCACACTCCAGGATGTCTGGCTCTAGGTCAGTGATCACACCATCATGATTATCTTGGTCGTGAAGCTCTTTTTGTACAGTTCTTCTGTGTAATCTTGCCACTTCTTCTCAATATCTTCTGCTTCTGTTAGGTCCATACCATTTCTGTCCTTTATCAAACCCATTTTTGCATGAAATGATACCTTAGTATCTCTAATTTTCTTGAAGAGATCTCTAGTCTTTCCCATTCGGTTCTTTTCCTCTATTTCTTTGCATTGATCACTGAGGAAGGCTTTCTTATCTCTCCTAGCTACTCTTTGGAACTCTGCATTCAGATGCTTATATCCTTCTTTTTCTCCTTTGCTTTTCACGTCTCTTCTTTTCACAGCTATTTATAAGGCCTCCCAAGACAGCCATGTTGCTTTTTTGCATTTCTTTTCCATGGGGACGGTCTTGATCCCCGTCTCCTGTACAATGTCATGAACCTCTGTCCATAGTTCATCAGGCACTCTGTCTATCTGATCTAGTTCCTCAAATCTATTTCTCACTTCCACTCTATAGTCATAAGGGATTTGATTTACGTCATACCTGAATGGTCTAGTGGTTTTCCCTACTTTCTTAAATTTAAGTCTGAATTTGGAAGTTGAGTTCAGTTCAGTTGCTCAGTCGTGTCCGACTCTTTGCAACCCCATGAATCACAGCACTCCATGCGTCCCTGTCTATCACCAACTCCCGGAGTTCACTCAGACTCACGCCCATTGAGTCAGTGATGCCATCCTGCCATCTCATCCTCTGTCGTTCCCGTCTCCTCCTGCCCCCAATCCCTCCCAGCATCAGAGTCTTTTCCAATGAGTCAACTCTTCGCATGAGGTGGCCAAAGTACTGGAGTTTCAGCTTTAGCATCATTCCTTCCAAAGAAATCCCAGGGTTGATCTCCTTCAGAATGGACTGGTTGGATCTCCTTGCAGTCCAAGGGAATCTCAAGAGTCTTCTCCAACACCACAGTTCAAAAGCACCAATTCTTCAGCATTCAGCCTTCTTCACAGTCCAACTCTCACATCCATACATGACCACAGGAAAAATGTAACCTTGACTAGACAGACCTTAGTCAGCAAAGTAATGTCTCTGCTTTTGAATATGCTACCTAGGTTGGTCATAACTTTTCTTCCAAGGAGTAAGCATCTTTTAATTGTATGGCTGCAATCACCATCTGCAGAGATTTTGGAGCCCCCAAAAATAAAGTCTGACACTGTTTCCACTTTTCCCCCATCTATTTCCCATGAAGTGATGGGACCAGATGCCATGATCTTCATTTTCTGAATGTTGAGCTTTAAGCTAACTTTTTCGCTCTTCTCTTTCCCTTTCATCAAGAGGCTTTTTAGTTCCTCTTCCCTTTCTGCCATAAGGGTGGTGTCATCTGCATATCTGAGGTTATTGATATTTCTCCCAGCAATCTTGATTCCAGCTTGTGTTTCTTCCAGTCCAGCGTTTCTCATGATGTACTCTGCATATAAGTTAAATAAGCAGGGTGACAATATACAGCCTTGACATACTCCTTTTCCTATTTGGAACCAGTTTATTGTTCCATGTCCAGTTCTAACTGTTGCTTCTGACCTACATATAGGTTTCTCAAAAGGCAGGTCAGGTGGTCTGGTATTCCCTTCTCTTTCAGAATTTTCCACAGTTTATTGTGATCCATAAAGTCAAAGGCTTTGGCATAGTCAATAAAGCAGAGATAGATATTTTTCTGGAACTCTCTTCCTTTTTCCATGATCCAGCGGATGTTGGCAATTTGATCTCTGGTTCCTCTGCCTTTTCTAAATCCAGCTTGAACATCAAACAGTTCACGGTTCACGTATTGCTGAAGCCTGGCCTGGGGAATTTTGAGCATTACTTTACTAGCGTGTGAGATGAGTGCAATTGTGCCGTAGTTTGAGCATTCTTTGGCATTGTCTTTCTTTGGAATTGGAATGAAAACTGACCTTTTCCAGTCCCATGGCCACTGCTGAGGTTTCAAAATTTGCTGGCATATTGAGTGCAGCACTTTCACAGCATCATCTTTCAGGATTTGATACAGCTCAACTGAATTCCATCACCTTCACTAGCTTTGTTCGTAGTGATGCTTTCTAAGGACCACTTGATTTCACATTCCACGATGTCTGGCTCTAGATTAGTGATCACATCATCATGGTTATCTGGGTTGTAAAGATCTTTCCTGTACAGTTCTTCTGTGTATTCTTGCCAGCTCTTCTTAATATCTTCTGCTTCTGTTAGGTCCATATCATTTCTGTGCTTTATCGAGCCTATCTTTGCATGAAATGTTCCCTTGGTGTCTCTAATTTTCTTGAAGAGATCTGTAGTCTTTCCCATTCTGTTCTTTTCCTCTATTTCTTTGCATTGATCACTGAAGAAGGCTTTCTTATCTCTTCTTACTATTCTCTGGAACTCTGCCTTCAGATGCTTATGTCTTTTGTTTTCTCCTTTGCTTTTCACCTCTCTTCTTTTCACAGCTATTTGTAAGGCCTCCCCAGACAGCCATTTTGCTTTTTTGCATTTCTTTTCCATTGGGATGGTCTTGATCCCTGTCTCCTGTACAATGTCATGAACCTCATTCCATAGTTCATCAGGCACTCTCTCTATCAGATCTAGGCCCTTAAATCTATTTCTTACTTCCACTGTAAAATCGTAAGGGATTTGATTTACGTCATACCTGAATGGTCTAGCGGTTTTCCCTACTTTCTTCAATTTGAGTCTGAATTTGGTAATAAGGAGCTCATGATCTGAGCCACAGTCATCTCCTGGTCTTGTTTTTGTTGACTGTATAGAGCTTCTCCATCTTTGGCTGCAAAGAATATAATCAATCTGCTTTTGGTATTGACCATCTGGTGATGTCCATGTGTAGAGTCTTCTGTTGTGTTGTTGGAAGAGGGTGTTTGCTATGACCAGTGCATTTTCTTGGCAAAACTCTATGCCTTTGCCCTGCTTTATTCCGTATTCCAAGGCCTAATTTCCCTGTTACCCCAGGTGTTTCTTGACTGCCTACTTTTTCATTCCAGTCCCCTATAATGAAAAGGACATCTTTTTGGGGTGTTAGTTCTAAAAAATCTTGTAGGTCTTCATAGAGCCATTCAACTTCAGCTTCTTTAACATTATTGATTGGGGCCTAGACTTGGATAACTGTGATATTGAATGATTTGCCTTGGAGACAAACAGAGATCATTCTGTCCTTTCTGAGATTGCGTCCAAGTACTGCATTTCGGACCCTTTTGTTGACCGTGATGGCTACTCCTTTTCTTCTAAAGGATTCCTGCCCAGAGTAGTAGATATAATGGTCATCTGAATTAAATTTACCCATTCCAGTCCATTTTAGTTCACTGATTCCTAGAATGTCAATGTTCACCCTTGCCATCTCCTGTTTGACCACTTCCAATTTGCCTTGACTCATGGACCTGACATTCCTGGTTCCTAGAGAGTTTCAGAAAAACATCTATTTCTGCTTTATTGACTATGCCAAAGCCTTTGACCACCTGACTTGCCCCTTGAGAAACCTATATGCAGGTCAGGAAGCAACAGTTAGACTGGACATGGAACAACAGACTGGTTCCAAATAGGAAAAGGAGTAATGTCAAGGCTGTATATTGTCACCCTGCTTATTTAACTTCTATACAGAGTACATCATGTGAAACGCTGGGCTGGAGGAAGCACAAGCTGGGATCAAGATTGCTGGGAGAAATATCAATAACCTCAGATATGCAGATGACACCACCCTTATGGCAGAAAGTGAAGAGGAACTAAAAAGCCTCTTGATGAAAGTGGAAGAAGAGAGTCAAAAAATTGGCTTAAAGCTCAACATTCAGAAAACTAAGACTCTGGTCCCATCACTTCATGGGAAATAGATGGGGAAACTGTGGAAACAGTGTCAGACTTTATTTTGGGAGGGGGGGTCCAAAATCTCTGCAGATGGTGATTGCAGCAATGAAATTAAAGGATGCTTACTCCTTGGAAAGAAAGTTATGACCAACCTAGATAGTATATTCAAAAGCAGAGACATTACTTTGCCAACAAAGGTCCATCTAGTCATGGCTATGGTTTTTTGAGTGGTCATGTATGGATGTGAGAGCTGGACTGTGAAGAAAGCTGAGTACCAAAGATTTGATGCTTTTGAACTGTGGTGTTGGAGAAGACTCTTGAGAGTCCCTTGGACTGAAAGGAAATCCAACCAGTCCATTCTAAAGGAGATCAGTCCTGGGTGTTCACTGGAAGGACTGATGCTAAAGCTGAAACTCCAGTACTTTGGCCACCTCATGCAGTGTTGACTCATTGGAAATGACCCTGATGCTGTGAGGGATTGGAGGCAGGAGAAGGGGATGACAGAGGACGAGATGATTGGATGGCATCACCAACTCGATGGACATGAGTTTGAGTAAACTCCAGGAGTTGGTGAGGGAGAGGGAGGCCTGGTGTTCTGCAGTTTATGGGGTCGCAAAGAGTCAGACATGACTGAGTTACTGAACTGAGCTTAACTGATGAAGATAATATGAAAACTAATGAATATCCATCATCAAGTTTTCCCCCTTGCCAACCTCTTACACTACTATGTGAAAGAAACCAGCATTGGTACATTACTATTAACTAAAATCCTAGTTTGTCTAAAAATGCTAATTTTTTCTAATGATATGTTTTTCTGTTCCTGATCCAGTCCAGGGCACCACATGGCATTTATCTGTTATGACTAGTCTCTGATACTTTATTAACCTTTCCTACTTTTTCATGACCTTAATAGTCTTGAGGCATACTGGTCAGGTATCCTATAGACTGCTCCTCAATTTTTGTTGATTATTTTTCATGGTTATACTGGAGTTGTTTATGTAATAAGAATATTACATAGTCAAAGTGCCCTTCTCAACAGAAAATATGAGTAGGCAGATGGTATTATTGGTGATTAACCATCACTTAGTTAAAGTAGTGTTTGACAGATTTCTCTATAGTTACTTTGCTTTCCTTTCCATGTTCTTTGTAATCACATTACTAGATCCAGTGTACCTTTAAGAGGGAAGAGATTGAACTCCACTTTCTGGAGTGGGTAGACACTGCATATCTTAAACAGAAGTTTGTAAGGATACAAGGAAGATTTATCTCTTCTCTTCCATTTAAGCACTTAATTCAATTGCTTATTTATATCATTATGGCTAATTTATATTTATTTTATACTTTGGCTTATAATTCAGTACTGTATAATTCATTTTGTGGATCAAATTATTCCAGTTTTGACCTTTGGAAGCTGTTTAAGTTTGACTTCAATTTTTCTTTGACTTGTCACCTCCTTCTGTTTTTTTGTGGACACCCTTACATTCCGGTACTAAAAGGTGCTTCACAGTCGCCTTGTATTTTCCCTGTCCCCATCCTAGAATAAATCACTTTCCCAATAAGCCCTAATTCCTTTTATAGGAATGATACTTAGAAACCAAAATCTGAATGTTAGGTTTGTTTGTTTCTTCTGAGGTGTTATTATTTCTAGGCTTTCTCAATAGACAGAACTAGATAATTTGAATGTATGCATATTATACAGATGTTTATAATTATTTCTTTACCTGTTTCCTCTCTGTGTGCATACACATGTATACATATATATACACACATATATTGGAGAAGGAAATGGCAACCCACTCCAGTACTCTTGCCTGGAAAATCTCAAGGATAGAGGAACCTGGTGGGCTACAGTCAATGGGTTGCAAGAGTTGGGCATGACTTAGCAACTGAAACCACCACCACCACACACATACATTTGTACACACACACATTTATGTATTAGATAAACATGAGTTTATTCTTATCTTTCACCCCAATCCAGTACTATGTTGTTTATTATAACCTTCTTTCCTTACTTTTCTGTAGCTCCCCTCTATGAGAACAGGAAATCTGGCTTCTATCAGCTTCTATCCATTTATTTATCAGTATACACTATTCTTTTTGATCTTATTGTGTAAGATAAGAGCCTGCACATTGCAGGTATATATTGGCAGTAAGGACAGAGAATTATAGGGAGAGAAGACATATGAAGCTTCTTTTAAGAAAAGGTTTCCAGAAGCTACTCTGCAACTTCTGCTGATATCCTATTAGAAAAAAAAAAAAAATTACTCACAAGGTCACACAAAGATGACAGAAAGATTGGGAAATGTAATCTTTATCCTGGGAAGCAGAATGCCAAGGTTAAAAATAAATCAGAAACATGAAAAAAAAAAAATACCCGAACTTAAAAACAAAGGAAGAAAATATTCTTATGAAAGATGGAAAAATAAGGGAAGAAAAATTGGAAAACAGCTAAGAGTTTATGCTACACATTACCTGGATATTATTTTTCCTGAATACTATTATTATTGTAATGAATGAAGCAAGGAAAATGAAATGGTCAATTTTTTAATGTATTTCAGAATAATTAAAGGTCATGTAAATAGATTGACACAATGAACTTTTCCATCTTTTAAATCCATCTTTAACTTCCCTTCATCTTTGCCATTATCCATAGTCCAGTTGATTTAAGGAAAAGGAACAAGAAATTAACATATTTAAAGCCAAAAGGGGTCTGGCGATTAGGATGAAAAAGCCAATATCTGCTTTTATTAAGAAGTCTAGAGAAATCATTTCATCATGTTGTTTAAAAATTTTCTTTAAATACATAAAAGAAATAGTACTTTTATTTTTATATCACAGTTTCCCTTTTTCTTCTAACAGGGATTTTGAGCAGTGACATTAATCTGTTGACTGTTCCTGAATATATCAGATACGCTTCATAAATATACACCTGCTGTGCTGCTGAAAGAAGCTGGTGTTTTTTGATGCTCCATTGAATACAGTGGACTGACAGCTTAAAAAGGCAGAATGAAAGATAGTTGGGAGGGAAGTCCAAGAGTAAATGGGTTAATGATACACCATAATACACTCTTCACCGAAACCAGTTATTACTGAAAATAATGGAAGGACAACAAAGCCTTAAATAAAGGCTATCTTATGAATACAATAACATTAGAACTCGTGCTAAAATAGACATATTTCCTCAGACTGAACTGATTAGAAACTCACAAATGCATGGTTCTGTGACTTTCTTTAAGAAAGTCTGAGTTATTTAGAAGTGACAGCCTTGAGTGTGAGGTAGCCAAGTTATGCATAAACTTGTACAATATTAAAATGCAAAGAAATTTCATCAGAAAAAAATTGGCATATTATATTCCCCTATGTAACATTACATTTTAAAAGTTTCAACAAAAGGCCTATAAAACCTCTGTGTATAGCTGCATAATGGCTCCCAGTTGTTCTAAGAAATAGCTCAGTCCGTGGAAGACATTATAAGGAAATTTCATTCAGCTGTGAATATATCTATTCCTTTGACATAGTCATAGCAATTCAAGCATGAGAATGAATACAAAATAGGCCCTTACTAAACCTGAAATGAGATTTTTCTGTATTTTAAAATTATATTTCCCTTCTAAGAAGTGAGGATATTTGGAGATCATTCAATTAAAGCTATTAGACACATGAAACTTTAGGGTGAATGTATTCCAGTAATTAGTCTTTTTTTTTTTTTGGTAATTATAGCTGTGGAAATGTACTTTCTTTTTTTTCTTTCATAGTTTTTGAATATCTCACTACAATTTTCCAACTGAAAATTTTATACTTTAAAAATAGTTGAAAGTTCCATATTTAAACAGAATACAAAGTGTCTATATCCCTCTGTGCTGTGCTGTGCTTAGTCATGCCTGACTCTTTGTGACCCCATGGACTGTAGCCCACCAGACCCTCTGTCTATGGGGATTCTCCAGCAAGAATATTGGAGTGGGTTGCCATGCCTTCCTCCAGGGGATCTTCCCAATTTGGGGATCTAACCCAGGTCTCCCACGTTGCAGGCAGATCCTTTACCATTTGAGTCACCAGGGAAGCTCAAGAATGCTGGAGTGGGTAGCCTATCTCTTCTCCAGAGGTACTTTCCAACCCAGGAATTGAACCTGTGTCTCCTGAATTGCAGGTGGATTCTTTACCAGTTGAGCTACCTGAGAAGCACCTACACCCCTTATTTAGCATCAATTTATTTCAGGATATTTTAGATTTCCACTTACTATCACATCAATATGTATTAACTAATGTGGGCATAAATATTATGTCTCCTTACAGAAAAATAATTTAGATTTTGTTAATTAAATCAGTAGCAATAATGATGGTCACAACACTAAAAGAATAGAAAAATAGTTTGTCTACCCATGTTTTTTCAATCTGTTTTTTTTACTGGATTAAAATAATTATTTTTGAACATGCACACTTTTCTGAAATTTTTATATGTCCATGGAAATTATTGAAACCATAGGCATTTAATAATCTTTTACTTTGCAAAATATTGATCTTTTAGTAAGTTTTTCTGAATTACATTATAATCAATCATTTTAGTTCTTTTTTTTCCTCCAGGAACCATGCAATAATCCTTACTTTCAATGATGCTTAACTTCTCCATATACTTACAGATAATTGTTATATTTCCCTTTAAGTTTTATTTGGCCAAATTCACATATATTTATTTCTTTTGGTCTTCCCTGATGGCTCAGCAGTAAATAATCCACCTGCAAGGCAGGAGATGCGGCAGACACAGACTTGATCCCTGGGTTGGGAAGATCCCCTGGAGGAGGAAATGGTAACCCACTCCAGTTTTCTAGCCTGGACAATCTCATGGACAGAGGAGCCTGGCGGGCTACAGTCCAAAGGGTCACAAAGAGTCAGACATGATTGAGCAGCTGAGCACACATGCATATATGTTTATTTCTTTAATATTTGCTTCCTCTCCCAAGAAAATCTCTCTGGCTTGTTCAGAGCTTTAAGGATTGTCCTCTGAATTTGTTTCCATCTCATCTTTTGGTAGATTTTTTGACATCTCAGGTGTGGTGGTGGTAGGGGAGAGCTGATTTTTAGCATTTTCCTATTTCTGTTTTGTATACAGCCATGCCAGAGTTATTTCAAACTATGATATACACATTTGGCTTTTGAGAACCCATGGAAGAAGGTTCTAGTTCACTAATGAATTTAACTATACCTCTTTTGCTTTGCTGTCAATTATTTCATAATATACTAGAATGTGCTATCATTATTTAATAAAGGTTGAACACCACTGAAATAATTTTCTAGGCCCAAAATGGAGCCATTTTTTGCCTGGGGAGCCATGTCAACCAACAGACACTTAAGTAGCTTTCTTATAAATGCTCCACTTGACCAGAAACTCAGTGTACCCGGTCAGCCAGTCCTGGACACTGGACATTCTTACTCTAGACAAGTTCTCCTGTGTAGCACCAACCAATTATATATTCTCTACTTTTTTCTCCCTTGTTTTAAACCCTGTAAAAACCTCCTGTCTTCCTCTCATTTTGCAGTTTTCTGAATGGAGACTGTTTGCTTTATGAAGGGTTAAAGTTTGTTTCCATCATCTAAATTGTCTTTAGTCGTTTTTAACGCCACTATTAAGTTTCCTGAATTGCTCATGATAGTTATTTTGCTTTTATCCCCACAATATATATACATAATTTTCCACATTAGACCATAACTGGAAGTTGGACATTGTATCTCTGAATAGATGTTGTATGCTTTCAATCCAATTTCTTATTATTTTATCAGTATTTGATTTTTCATAAATTTCAGTCTATCAAAACAAGACCATTATTTTATTTATTTATACTATCTTTGATTTCTTGATTCAAGAGATGAAGTGACTCTCTTCTGAATTACTTCTAATCTGTCAATCTGCTGATCTCTTCTTTTAAGTTCCTCATCATGGGCTCTTCCTTTTTTATCAAATTTATCAAAGAATTTCTTTGAGTAAAGAATAAATGGGCATTAAAAATATTTTAACTAATTGACAGGTCTCTAGTTCTGAAATTTCCTCATAAATTTTTGTATGGAGCCTCTTACAAATAGGTAAAAATAAATGCTGTCAAAATATGGTGGCCTGGTTTAAAAACTTGAATGATTCTGCCATGACTAATTATGTGAGTTTAGTAAATGCATTCAGCATTTTAACCTTTCTCATATCTATTCTTGAAAGAGGCATGAAATTGTCTACATGTTCAGCCTATAGGTCCCTTACTAATCTAGCACATGTCTTATTAACTCAGAACTTTGGGAGCTCAATAAGAAAACAAGTTGCCTCACTAAATTGTCCCTCATGCAAGGTCTTTATTTTTTGAGCCAAATTGGTGCGCTCTTCCATTAATACCTGCTCCTACCCTGGAAGGCATTGCATTCCTACATCATAAGTCTTATCCTCACACTCATTGCATACTCCCCGATAAACTGAACATCCCATTGAACTTCACAAGTATGAACCAAGTCCATTAATGTTTTGTGGTATATCTTGTTGTATTTTTAGTATTAGAATATACTCATTCAGTTATTTATTCATATTTTGATATTTTATGTTCAAATAATTTATTCACTTTGCAGTGCATGTTGTGCTGGATATGGAGTTTAGGTAAAATGAGACTTCTCTTCCAAATAACCAATCAAATATTTTAACATAGTATTAAATAATTTTTATGTTCCTCACTAATTTAATAATTAATTGTTGTGCTGGATATGGAGTTTAGGTAAAATGAGACTTCTCTTCCAAATAACCAATCATACAGCATGCTTGGGGCTGGTGCATGGGGATGACCCAGAGAGATGTTATGGGGAGGGAGGTAGGAGGGGGGTTCATGTTTGGGAACACATGTAAGAATTAAAGATTTTAAAATTTAAAAAAAGTAAAAAATAAAAAAAAAGAATGGGCAAAAACAAACAAACAAACAAAAAAACAAATAACCAATCAAATATTTTAACATAGTATTAAATAATTTTTATGTTCCTCACTAATTTAATAATTAATTGTATGCTAGAGTATGAACTATATCTGTTTTTATTCATGGTTGACAATTTCTTCTTTGATGTCTATTAATTTTTGCATCTATAAAACACTGATTTAATTGGTAGTTTTATTATCTGAGTCACTGTACCTCTCATTACTCTAAATTTACAATTTCACAATCTATTGCAGCCTTAAGTTTTTGAATATCTTTTTAAAAATTGCAAAAAAAAAATCTGGAAAACTATATTGGAAGTAGTTTTAATCTGGAAACTACTTTACAAAGAGCTTACAAATTCTTATCACTCAATGCTTCCTTGGTCTTGATACATAACATTAGAATTTTTCAATTTAATCTAATGGCATATCTTTGTAGATGAGTGTAATAATCTATAATAATTGTTATAACCAAATGGATTAAATATACAGCATGGGAGCCATGAGGTTGGACAGTCTGAGGAGACTCATATTGGAGACAAGGGATAGTGACAGTTTCACAGCAGATGTTAGGGTGGAATGATAACCAGTGTGAACAAATATACAGGACCAGAACCAACCTCATCCTGCTTTCCACCATAACTCTTACATCATTTAACTCTAAGACTGCTAGAAATTGATACTTAGAAAAATGAGAACAAGAGGAAGATATGGGACAAATACAAGCTGATGAAGTTCTCTTCCCCAGTGGCTCAGACAGTAAAGAGTCTGCCTGCAATGCAGGAGCCCAGTTCAGTTCCTGGGTCAGGGAGATCCCCTGGAGGAGGTCATAGCAACCCACTCCACTATTCTTGCCTGGAGAATCCCATGGACAGAGGAGCCTGGAGGGCTACAGTCCACAGGGCCACAGAGAGTTGGACATGGCTGAGCAGCTAACACTTTCATTTTCACTTCTATTCTCAAGTGAGGAGGTTCTATTTTTTCAATTCATAGAATGTGGGATTGGGATATAAATTATAGCATCAAGTTTTGACATACTACCAACTTCTAGATGAAGGCTCAAAAACTTAAGTTTTCTTTTGATAAAACAAAACCAAATTTTGTATTAACATTCAGTCTAATTTTCAATAGCATTTCAGTTTTACTAGGTTGGAACTCATCTTGGAATCAATTAATATTAAAACCTTTTTCTTTTGCAGACTCATAATTATTCCTGGCAAGTTGCTATCTCAACCTTCAACATAAAGTTTCAAAAAGACTTCTCCCACTCATTTATCAACGAAAGTTTTGTGTTGAAACTAATTATTTTTAATTGAATATACAGAAGGTGACTTTTCCACACAGACAATAATTTTTGAGACTCTGAACTTCAGAACACTAATTTTAACTTAATTAGTTTGTACATTTGTTCAACTCACAGTTTCAAGGCCCCTGTCCTATTTCAGAAATTACACATCCTTATCTATAAACACAGAAAGATTATAACTCATACACATTAAACAGAGTTGCTCATGGTTGAAAGTGATAAGATGTGTGTGAGCATAGACTTTTAATTTTTATTGTGTTTAGTCTTCTTCGTATTAGCTATTCCTTTAGAGAATGGAGGATTCTGAAGAGCCAAGACTTGTTTTTTTCCTTTTCTCTTATTTATTCATTTATTTTTAGCTCTATGCATTCCCCTCACTTCCAAGTAACCAACATCTAAAATGTTGGAATTTGTCCTTCTTTCTGAATCAGGACTGTTTATCATTTTAATGGGAATAGGTGGATGTGTCTCTTGTTAACAGATGTTTGATCACAAGTCACCTCAGAATCGCTAACTGTATGTCTCATTTACCCTCTCCATGCTGGTTCTGTCTTCTGTTACAAATGCAGAGAAATTATCTCTTACTCTCAGGTTTATTTGCTTCTGCATCATACTTAGATGATCCCCAGATGCTAGAAGCAGCCTCATGAGGCTTTTCATTTTTTTGTGAAGTCTCTGTTGCAAAACTAAGGGGAAACAGCACAAATTCTAAGTTACTCTTCCCCACCATTGTGCTATCTCTTGCATCAAAAGAGATATGAGGCCAAAAGAATGGAGGAATACTAAAATACCCAATCAGCCATGTAAATATATCTAGGGTCCCATTATTTCTCCATGGGCAACCCCTTTGTTTCCCAAGCAAGAACACTGCTGCTGCTACTGCTAAGTCACTTCAGTCGTGTCCGACTCTGTGCAACCCCAGAGCCGGCAGCCCATCAGGCTCCACTGTCCCTGAGATTCTCCAGGCAAGAACACTGGAGTGGGTTGCCATTTCCTTCTCCAATGCATGAAAGTGAAAAGTGAAAGTAAAGTTGCTCAGTCCTGTCTGACTCTTAGCGACCCCATGGACTGCAGCCCACCAGGCTCCTCCGTCCATGGGATTTTCCAGGCAAGAGTACTGGAGTGGGGTGCCACTGCCTTCTCCAAAGCAAGAACACAGTGGGGGTAATAAAGCAAGTGGTAGAGGAACAAGTTCTTAGATTCTTTTTATTTCATTTTTTCTTTTTTTTTGTCTTCATTTTGAATGTACTGCCATGTAGCTTTTACAAATCTCAGGAATGTAAGCTGAGCAACTCAGGCCCATAAAATCTGATGAGGTCCCCAATCAGTAACACCTTGTTCCCTACCCTTGTTCCATCTGATTGTTCAGGTACATGTCAAAGTCAGAAGTAAGTTCTATTTAGGTCAGGTCTAGTTTCAGAGGCAGAAATTTTAGGATAAAATATACCTAGAGGTAAGACACAATATTTTTTCTTATCACTCTTTATTTTCTCCTAAAAACACTGTTCCGTGATTTTCATATATTACCACATTGATTTCAGTGATCTTCTTATTACAGTGGACTCGTTCAGAAAAGTCCATTTTGCTGGCCAGGTTCCCCTCATTTTATGGGGTAGTAGACAGGGATGCCTGGCATGCTGCTGTCCATGGACACGACTGAGCAACTGAACTGAACTGAACTGCGAAAGAGGGTTTTGGCTGCAAGTGGGTTACTTTCTCAAAGAGAAGACATGTTTTAGATATGTTACTATCTATTCCAGGGAGCATCCAGTTATAATGCCATTACCTAATTAAAACAGGTTTAATGGTGAGGTGCTCTCTTGTGCTTCAGTTTGAGCAGTAAAAGCAAGCTGATGTGATTTTTTAACCAAGGTTTCTTGTGGGAACTTTGAAAGCACTGCATGCTTCATTTACAGTAATTATATAAAATGTATCTTTGTGAGAAAAGCATACACACATTTTTGCAGAGCTTTCCTGAGAAAAGTAGGTAAGAGTCACAATTTGTTATAGCCATCCTTTCCCATGGCCTTTTACTTTTACTCTCTCTCTATTTCTCTGCATGTATAGCCAAAATAAGATATCTCCATCTGCTTCCTCTACAGATAGGGTTATTTTTTTCTAATTCGCCCACTGAGGGTAATGGCTTCCGGGAATTCTACTTTGTACACCGTTTTCATTGTTTTCCCCTTTTGCTCGAGTTATTTGGCTTTGTCTTCTATCTCTTGAACAAAGCCAATTAATCTACCATCTTTAGGTGGGCAGGCAAACTCTGAAGTTACCAAACAAACACTTCAAGCTTAATTCTTGGATTTTTATTATCCCTTCTTTTTTATCCACCAATCCAAGAAAATGACTGGGCCATTTGTGCTTCTATTCTCAATTTTCTGGTCAAAATCGGAAACAGAATGAAGGTTGCCTTTCTTCTGTATCTGACTTTTTGAAAATTATACTTAAAGGCTCTGCTCACTGATTTTGAAGGAAAAGGTAAAGAAGCCAGTGCTCCTGAGGCAGTGAGAGCTCAGTTCCCAGACTGAGCTGGAAACCAATGTAGTTAACTTTTTTAGGAGACTATGTCTCCATCCTTGAAAGCATCACAGTAGCCCAAAAGTACACCTAACAACCCCATTTCAGGTGCAGTGAGACTTACAGGCTTATTGAGGATCCCTAACCCCAAATGGGATACAGTGGCATAAAGTGTCTTGGATTTTTATCCATGAGAATCTACGATTGGAAGACTCTATAATAATTGATATTTTTTATATCATTAGACATGGAAGCTGGGAAACAGTATTGGGAAAATTAAAAGGCTACGTAGATTTGGGTTTATTTTATTATTATTATTTTGGCTGTGCAGGATCTTTATTACAGTGTGCAGGCTTTCTCTAGTGGCAGTGTGAGGGTTCAGTCATCGCAGCAAGGTTGCCCCAGAGCATGTAGGATCTTAGATCCTCAACCAGGGATTGAAATTGCATTCCCTGAACTGGGAGGCAGATTCTCAACCACTGGACTGCCAGGAAAGTCCTTGAATTTTAAATAATTTATATAACATGACAAATGTTATTTCTTTCTGCGTTATCTCATTCATACCTGCAGTTGTTTTCACATGTTCACTCTCTAGTGCGGCGATTCTCCTTGAAGAGAACTGTTTATTGTCTTGTTCATACTCTCTTAATTCTTCAGGAAGCAAAGTTCTTGTATGTCCTGAGATATACATATGGGATTATTGTGTATGCTGACCTCACGTTCAAGATTTTTGTAGATATTGTGCTATGCTCTATGTTTTATAGTACTTATTTTAACTGTTCACTGAACAGTTAATCTATGCAACTATTAGAATATATGTAAATTTTGTTTACAAATTGATTAGACTTTGGTGACAGAACTGTAAAATTCAGAAGCGGACATTGCAGTGCCATGCAGGTCACAGCAATCATAGCTTCAGGCCATGAATTGCTTCTGTTGCCTCTATTGTCTCTGAATTTTTCCACTTACCTAAAGTATAATACACAGACAGATTTTAAACACTGATCTGCGTAATTTATTTTCATAATTTAAGAAAGCACTAATGATTCTGTGCAAATAGTGAGGAGAGATGAATTCTAGTTCAAAATCATAATTCCCTAGATATATTGTAGGTCTTTTCATTTGAAAAGTAAGGCATGTTAGTAACCTATTTCTTTAACAAAGTTACTGAATGATTCAAATGAGATGAAGAAGGTGAATGGGCCTTAACAGTAGTGAGTACTAAATATAAAGTATTATTAGTATTCCCTTGTTCTTCCTATAGATAACCCAAATCACTTTTTTCAAAGAGAATTAGATACATTTATTGTACCATTTGTTAGACTAGTCTGAGGTTTTGGTTGTATTTTATTTTCAGTTTTCAAAGTTTCTGACAGAGTTTTCTGTAGAAACTAATGACACTTTTCAACAGCTTCTGAATTCCCTGGAGTATGATTGCTGTAATATTTTCTAAGAACTACTAAAATATGGCATGATTTTCTCTTCTCAATGTTGAAGTAACTGGGTATTGTAGTAGTAACTTTGCCAGTATTTGCTCCCTTAGAGCTCAATGATTTCCTGAAATGCACATCTTCAATTGATTAGGGTATAATTTCTTGATTTATTTGTAACAACAAGAAAACAACAACAACAACAAAATGTCTGTTATTTTTTTCTCCTTAGGAACATTTCTAAGCTGAATGAGACTTTTAAAAGGCCAGTTAAAAGTTTACTGATATCTTTTTTCATTTTCCCTTGATTTTCTTCATGTTGTGTATGCCATCTAAAATTGGTTTTATCAGTTTCAAGGGTATATCAGTCTTTTTTATAATTACTCTTATTTCTCTTATTTTCCCTTGTTGCTTGCCTGAAAAACAAATCAAATATTTGAATTAATGTAATATCCTATTAGTATAAAACAAATTTGAGATGTGATTTAATTTTCTACTCTGAAGAAAGATGAATTTGCTTTTATTAATGCATCAGCACAAACTACAGATGAGGTAATGAATCTCAGAATTATGCTTGTTACCTTTTTGAGCAACAATGTGTGTGTGTGTGCTAAGTTGCTTCAGTCATGTCTGACCCTTTGTGACCCACGGACTGTAGTCCAATAGGCTCCTCTGTCCATGGGATTCTTCAGGCAAGAAGACAGGGTGTGTTGCCCTGCCCTCCTCCAGGGAATCTTCCTGACCCAGGGATCAAACCAGTGTCTCTTATATTTCCTGCATTGGTAGGTATCTTCTTTACCACTAGCGCCACCTGAAACTATAGAAAAGTATTCTAAAAATTGTCATACAATTCTAAATATTTAGACAAATAAATTATCTTCCCATAAAATTGGGATTGCTTTCCTGGCACTGAATGCAACTGTCTGATAATAATTTACAAATTCTGGAAGCTTCATAAAGTTCCCTAGGCCATGATAACTTATTAAACAGTTGCCACAAAATAAGAGTTAAAATTTGTAACATTTGACATTGAATGTGACAAGTAACATTGATATTGTAAATGTCAGAAAATATCCTTGTCTTTTTTTCTACGAGGTGAAAGATATTTTAATTGAACTTCACATATGACATATGTGTGCCAAGTATGACTTCCAAGAGAGCTGCTATTTGGACAAAATGAATTTATAGTACATATCTCTATTAAAAAAAAAATTCTCTTTTTTTTTGTTTTGTTTTGTTTTGTTTGCTTACTGGTTTATTGTTTATTAGATGCTTTTCTCAGGTATATAGTATAAATGTATTAATCCTATAATTAAAGTGAGAAGATATGAGTGTGTGTTAGTGGCTCAGTAATGTCCAACTCTTACAACCCCAAGGACAATAGCCACAAGGATCCTCTGTCCATGGAATTCTCCAGGAAAGAATCTTAGAATGGATAGCCACTCCCTTCTCCAGGGGATCGTCCCAGCCAGGGACTGAATGCAGGTCTCCTGCACTGCAAGCAGATTCATGACCCTCTGGGCCACCAGGGAAGCATACCTAATAATTATCAAATACCTACCTTATGTCAGATACCTTTCACATATAATTGTAAGACTTTCTCCAAAATAACTCAACAAATAAGAGGTGTTTCCTATTTTATTTTGTAATAGAGCACACACTAAAGGCCTGTGAGTGTTATTAAGTATATTTCTCAGAAAAGGAAAGTGTAGTAGACTGCAGGGGTTCAGGCTAGGTCTTTCTGATTTACATGAGCACAGATGCTTTTGAACTTCAGTGTTTTAAACTTTGGCCACCTGATGCAAAGAACTGACTCCTTGGAAAAGACCCTGCTGCTGGGAAAGATTGAAGGCAGGAGGAGAAGGGGATGACAGACAATGAGATGGTTGGATGGCATCACTGACTTGATGGACATGAGTTTGAGTGAACTCCAGGAGCCGGTAATGGACAGGGAAGCCTGGCATGCTGCACTCCATGGGGTCGTGAAAAGTTGAATATGACTGAGCGACTGAACTGAACTAAACACAGTCTAAAATGAAGAACATTCCTTATGTCTCAACTTACAGTGCATGACAAAATTATCTTTCAAAACATATGGCATTCTCAAACAGAAAATGTAGATTGATCCCTTAGACTTCTCCCTTTATGAATGCATTTGGTTACATATAAAAGAAAATTAAGCTAAAAATGTGTCCAAATAATACAAATGGAGGTAATTTTTAATGCATACCAAAAATTTCAAGAATACGACTGGCATAGATGTTCAATAATAATGTTGGGAATCATGCATCTTGTTATATTTTTTCCTTAAAAATATGTTTGTTGCAATTGACTTTTTGTTGTTGATGTTGTTGTTGTTGATGTTCATTGTTGTAACCTCAGTGCTACAATATACCTGCTGTATCTTCAGGTATCATAAGTCAGTCAGTTCAGTCAATCAGCTGAGTCTGACTCTTTGAGGCCCCATGGACTGCAAAATGTCAGGCTTCCCTGTCCATCATCAACTCCTGGAGCTTTCTCAAACTCATGTTGATCAAGTAGGTGAAGTCATCCAACCATTTCACCCTGTCATCCACTTCTTCTACTGCCTTCAATCTATGAGAGCATGAGGGTCTTTTCCAATGAGTCAGTTCTTCGCATCAGGTGGCCAAAGTATTGGAGTTTCAGCTTCAGCATCAGTCCTCCCAGTGAATATTCAGGACTGATGTCCTTTAGGATGGACTGGTTGGATCTCATTCCTGTCCAAGGGACTCTCAAGAGTCTTCTCCAACACCACAGTTCAAAAGCATCAGTTCTTCAGTGCTCATCTTTCTTTATAGTCCAACTCTCACATCCATACATGACTACTGGAAAGACCATAGCTTTGACTGGTCGGATTTTGTCAGCAAAGTAATGTCTCTGCTTTTTAATGTGCTGTCTAGGTTGGTGATAGCTTTTATTCCAAGAAAAAAGCATCTTTTAATTTCATGGTTATAGTCACCATCTTCAGTGATTTTGGAGCCGGAAAAAATACAGTCTGTCACTCTTTCCATTGTTTCTCTGTCTATTTTCCATGAAGTGATGGGACAGGATGCCATGATCTTAGTTTTCTGCATGTTGGGTTTTAAGCCAAATTTTTCACTCTCCTCTTTCAC
Source organism: Ovis canadensis (assembly GCF_042477335.2). Taxonomy (NCBI): domain Eukaryota; kingdom Metazoa; phylum Chordata; class Mammalia; order Artiodactyla; family Bovidae; genus Ovis; species Ovis canadensis. The sequence goes on along the minus strand of NC_091247.1, from coordinate 129,385,830 downwards.
TTTCATCAAGAGGCTCTTTTGTTTTTTATCACTTTCTGCCATAATGTGGTGCCATCTGCGTATCTGAGGTTATTGATATTTATCTCAGCAATTTTGATTCCAGCTTGTATTTCATTCAGCCCAGCATTTCACATGATGATCTCTGGATATAAGTTAAATAAGCAGGGTGACAATATATAGCCTTGACATACTCCTTTTTCTGTTTGTAACCAGTGTGTTGTTCCATGTCCAGTTCTAACTGTTGCTTCTTGACCTAAGAACAGATATCTCAGAAGGCAGGTCAGGTGGTCTGGTATTCCCATCTCGTGAAGAATTTTCCAGTTTGTTGTGATCCACACAGTCAAAGGCTCTGGCATAGTCAATGAAGCAGAAGTAGATGTTTCTCTGGAACTCCCTTGCTTTTTCGATGATCCAGAGGATGTTGGCGACTTGATTTACAGTTCCTCTGCCTTTTTTAAATCCAGCTTGAACATCTGGAAGTTCATGATTCACTTGCTATTAAAGCCTGGCTTGGAGAATTTTGAGCATTATTTTGTTAGCCTGTGAGATGAGAGCAATTGTGTGGTAGTTTAAGCATTCTTGAACATTGCTTTTCTTTGGGATTGGAATGAAAACTGACCTTTTCCAGTCCTGTGCTCACTGCTGTTTTCCAAATGTGCTACATATTGAGTGCAGCACTTTCACAACATCGTCTTTCAGGATTTGAAATAGCTCAACTGGAATTCCATCACCTCCACTAGCTTTGTTCATAGTGATGATTCCTAAGGCCCAGTTAACTTCATATTCCAGGATGTCTGGCTCTAGATGAGTGATCACACCATCATGGTTATCTGGGTCATGAAAGTTTTTTGTATAGTTCTTTGTATTTTTGCCACCTCTTTATATCTTCTGCTTCTTTTTTTGGTCCATACAGTTTCTATCCTTTGTTGTGCCCGTCTTTGCATGAAAAGTTCCCTTGATATCTCGAATATCCTTGAAGAGATCTCTAGGCTTTCACATTCTTTGTTTTTCTCTATTCTTTGTATTGATCACCGAGGAAGGCTTTCTTATCTCTCCTTGCTGTTCTTTGGAACTCTGCATTCAAAAGGATGTATCTTTCCTTTTCTCCTTTGCCTTTAGCTTCTCTTCTTTTCTCAGTTATTTGTAAGGCCTCTTTAGACAACCATTTTGCCTTTTTGCATTTCTCTTTCTTGGGGATGGTCTTGATCACTGCCTCCTGTACAGTGTCATGATCTCCATCCATAGTTCTTCAGGCACTTTGTCTATCAGATCTAATGCCTTGAATCTGTTTGTCACTTCTATAGTATAATTTTACAGGTTTTGATTTAGGTCATACCTGAATGGTCTAGTGGTTTTCCCTACTTTCTTCAATTTAAGTCAGAATTTGGCAATAAGGAGTTCATGAGCCACAGTCAGCTCCTGGTCTTGTTTTAGCTGACAGTATACAGCTTCTCCATCTTTAGCTGCAAAGAATATAATCAACCTCATTTCTGTATTGACCATCTGGTGATGTTCATGTGTAGGGTCATCTCCTGTGTTGTTGGAAGTGGATATTTGCTATGACCAGTGCATTCTCTTTGGAAAACTCTGTTAGCCTTTGCCTTGCTTGCCTGTTACTCCAGGTATCTCTCAACTTCTTACTTTTGTACTCTAGTCCCCTATAATGAAAAGAGCATCTTTTTTGGGTGTTAGTTCTAGACGGTCTTGTGAAAGTGAAAGTGAAGTCGTTCAGTCGTGTCCGACTCTTTGCGACCCCGTGGACTGTAGCCTACCAGGCTCCTCTGTCCGTGGGATTTTCCAGGCAATAGTACTGGAGTGGATTGCCATTTCCTTCTCCAGGGGATTGTCCCAACCCAGGGATCAAACCTGGGTCTCCCGCATTGTAGACAGATGCTTTACCATCTGAGCCACCAGGAAAGTCCTAGGTCTTCATAGAATCATTCACCTTCAGCTTCTTCAGCGTTACTGGTTGGAGCATAGATTTGGAAAACTGTGATATTGAATGGTTTGCCTTGGAAACGAACAGAGATCATTCTGTTGTTTTTGAGATTGCATCCAAGTACTTCACTTCAGACTCTTGTTCACTATGAGGGCTACTCCATTTCTTCTAAGGGATTCTTACCCACAGTAGTATATATAATGATTATCTGAGTTAAATTCACCCATTCCAGTCCATTTTAGTGCACTGACTCCTCAAATGTCGATGTTCACTCTTGCCATTTCCTGTTGACTACTTCAATTTACCTTGATTCATGGACCTAACATTCCAGATTCCTATGCAGTGTTGCCCTTTACAGCATCAGACTTTACTACCATCACCAGTCACATCCACAACTGGGTGTTTTTTTTTGCTTTGTCACCATCTCTTCATTCTTTCTGGAGTTATTTCTCCACTGATCTCTCGTATCATATTGGGCACCTACCGACCTGGGGAGTTCATCTTTCAGTGTCCTATCTTTTTGCCTTTTTATACTGTTCATGGGTCTCTCAAGGCAATAATGCTGAAGTGGTTACCACTCCCTTCTCCTGTGTCAGGCGTCATACTGTGAACAAATTACAGGCCATGGGCAAGAGGAAAAGAAAGGGATATCTGTAGTTGACTTCTAGTGTCAATAGTGATATTTGTTCAGTTTTGTCTGACTCTTTGTAGCCCTATGCAATGTAGCCCACCAGGCTTCTCTGTCCATGGGATTCTCCAGGCAAGAATACTGGAGTGGGTCTCCATTCCCTTCTCTACCTGGGACTCCTGCATTGCAGGCAGATTCTTTACCATTTAAGACCACCAGGGCAGCCAGTTGACTTCTTCTTATAACTTATTCACCTGAAAAGGGCTACAGCTGCAATGGAAGCTAAGATATCAAGATTTAACATATCAAAGAAGGGATAATGAAGTTGATAATGGAATTTTGAACAGCTAATTAAAATTTCTGCTTTACCATATATACTGTACTTTTTTAGAGCTTGCCTAAATCCTGTTTTCACTTATTCATATTTGTCAGACATTCAAGGACTATTTATTCAGTTTTATTGCTGTGTGCTGAGAATATATCTGTGATTTAAAAAGGCAATGAATATCTCAAAAAAAAAAAAAAAACCAAACAAACACACACACACACACACACACACACACACACACACACAAATCAATTCCAAATGAATTTTAGGTCTAAATGTTGAAGACAAATGAGTAAAGCTTTTTAAAGAAAAGATAGACCATCTTTGTGTCCTCAGAGTATACAAAGTTTTCTTAAAGAAGATACACATGCACACACTCACTAACTATATATAGAGAGATTGACATATTGAACTAAATTAAGATTGACAAAAAGTGGACAGCAAAATTCTCCATTAACAAAGTGCAAAGCAATCCCACAAGGCTGAAAACTGACACAATATGTCTAGGTGACAAAAATTTCTTCAATCAACTGAGAAATAACATTAACCCAGTTAAAAATAGGTAATATATGCAAATAAACATTTATTTAAAAGAATATATTATTGTCTATAAACATAAAAAGATCTTTAAACATGTCAATCATCAGGAAATTAAAATTAAGGCAACTACCACATACTCACAAAAATAGATAAAATTAAAAATACTGAAAATCTCCACTGTTTTCTATGAAATAAGTATTTGAAACAGCTGAAACTCTGTAGTGAGCATACAAATTGGTGTAATTTCTTTTTGAAATGTGTTTAGCAGTATTGACTATAGCTGAATATATGTGCTTTTTGCCCCACATTTACAAGTCTAGGTGTATGCTCAAAAGAAATCCATATTTATCTTCACCAATAGGCCATCAACAGAAAATTGGATTAAAGTTTTACTGAGCATGGCCCAGCCCATCAGAACAAGACCCAGTTTCCCCCTCAGTCAGTCTCTCCCATCAGGAAGCTTCCATAAGCCTCTTATCCTTCTCCATCAGAGGGCAGACAGACTGAAAATCACAATCACAGAAAACTAACCAATCTAATCACATGGACCACAGCCTTGTCTAACTCAATGAAACTATGAACTATGCCCTGGGCAACCATCCAAGGTAGAAGGGACATGATGAGTGTTCTGACAAATTATGGTTCAGTGGAGAAGGGAATGGCCAACCACTTCAGTATTCTTGCCTTGAGAACCCCATGAACAACCAGGAAAAGCAAAAAGATAGGACACTGAAAGATAAAATCCACAGGTCGGTAGGTACCCAATATGCTACTGGAGATCAGTGGAGAAATAACTCCGGAAAGAATGAAGAGATGGAGCCAAAGCAAAAAAGCACCCAGTTGTGGATGTGACTGGTGATGGAAGCAAGCTCTGATGCTGTAAAGAGCAATATTGCAGACGAACCTGGAATGTTACGGCCATGAATCAAGGCAAACTGGAAGTGGTCAAACAGGAGATGGCAAGAATGAACATTGACATTTTAGGAATCAGTGAACTAAAATGAATTGGATTGGGTAAATTTAACTCAGATGATCATTATATCTACTACTGTGGGTAAGAATCCCTTAGAAGAAATAGAGTAGCCCTCATAGTTAACAAAAGACTCTAAACTGCAGTACTTGGATGCAATCTCAAAAACGACAGAATGATCACTGTTCGTTTCCAAGGCAAACCATTCAATATCACAGTAATCTAAGTCTATGCACTGAATACTAATGCTGAAGAAGCTGAAGGTGAATGGTTCTATGAAGACCTTGAAGACCTCCTAGAACTAACACCCAAAAAGGAAGCTCTTTTCATTACAGGGAACTGGAATGCAAACGTAGGAAGTCAAGAAATACCTGGAGTAACAGGCAAATATGCCCGTGGAATACAGAATGAAGCAGGGCAAAGGCTAATAGAGTTTGGCAAAGAGAACACATAGGTCAGAGCAAACACCCTCTTCCAAAACAAAAGAGAAGACTCTGCACATGAACATTGCCAGATAGTCAACACCAAAATCAGACTGATTATATTCTTTGAGGCCAAAGATGGAGAAGCTCTATACAGTCAGCAAAAACAAGACTGGGAGCTGACTCTGGCTCATATTATGAACTCCTTATTTCCAAATTCAGACTTAAATCAAAAAAAGTAGGGAAAACCACTAGACCATTCAGGTATGAGCTAAATCAAGTCCCTTCAGATTATACAGTGGAAGTGAGAAATAGATTTAAGAGACTAGATATGATAGACAGAGTGCCTGATGAACTATGGATGAAGGATCATGACATTGTACAAGAGACAGGGATCAAGACCATTCTCAAGGAAAAGAAATGAAAAAAAATAAAATGGCTGTCTGAGGAGGCCTTACAAATAGCTGTGAAAAGAGAAGAAGTGAAAGCAAAGGAGAAACGGAAAGATATATCCATTTGAATGCAAAGTTCCAAAGAATAGCAAAGAGATAAGAAAGCCTTCCTCAATGATCACTGCAAAGAAATAGAGGAAAATAATAGAACGGGAAAGACTAAAGATATCTTCCAATAAATTAGAGATACCAAGGGAACATTTCATGCAAAAATGGGCTTGATAAAGGACAGAAATGGTATGGACCTAACAGGAGCAGAAGATATTAAGAAGTGGCAAGAATACACAGAAGAACTATATAAAAAAGACCTTCACAACCCAGATAATCACGATGGTGTTACCACTTACCTAGAGACAGACATCCTCAAATGTGAAGTCAAGTGGGCCTTAGAAAGCATCACTGAACAAAGCAGGTGGAGGTGATGGAATTCCAGTGGAGCTATTTCAAATCCTGAGAGATGATTCTGTGAAAATGCTGCACTCAATATGCCAGCAAATTTGGAAAACTCAGCAGTGGCCACAGGACTGGAAAAGGTCAGTTTTCCCTCCAATCTCAAAAAAAGGCAATGCCAAAGAATGCTCAAACTACCAAACAATTGCACTCATTTCACATGCCAGTAAAGTAATGCTCAAAATTCTCCAAGCCACGCTTCAACAGTACATGAACTGTGAACTTCCAGATGTTCAAGCTGGTTTTAGAAAAGACAGAGGAACCAGACATCAAATTGTAACATCCATTGGGTCATCGAAAAAGCAAGAGAGTTCCAGAAAAACATCTATTTCTGTTTTATTGACTATGCCAAAGCCTTTGACTGTGTGGATCACAACAAACTGTGGAAAAATCTTCAAGTGATAGGAATACCAGACCACGTGACCTGCCTCCCGAAAAATCCATGTGCAAGTCAGAAAGCAACACTAGAACTGGTCATGGAACAACAGACTGGTTCCAAATAGGAAAAGGAGTACATCAAGGCTGTATATTGTCACCCTGCTTGTTTAACTTATAGGCAGAGTACATCATGAGTCACTGGGCTGGATGAAGCACAAGCTAGAATTAAGATTTTAGGGAGTAATATCAATAACCTCAGATATGCAGATGACACCACTCTTATGGCAGAAAGTGAAAAAGAACTAAAGAGCCTCTTGATGAAAGTGAAAGAGGAGAGTGAAAAACTTGGCTTAAAGCTCAGCATTCAGAAAACTAAGACCATGGCATCTGGTCCCATCACTTCATGGCAAATAGATGGGGAAATAGTAGAAACAGTGGCTGACTTTGTTTTGAGGGGGCTCCAAAACCACTGCAGATTGTGACTGCAGCCAGGAAATTAAAAAATGCTTACTCCTTGGAAGAAAAGCTATGACCAACCTAGACAGCATATTAAAAAACAGAGGTATTACTTTGCCAACAAAGATCCATCTAGTCAAAGCTATTGTTTTGCCAGTAGTCATGTATGGATGCGAGAGTTGAACTGTAAAAATGCTGAGCACCAAAATATTGATGCTTTTTAACTGTGGTGTTGGAGAAAACTCTTGAGAGTCCTTTGGACTGTAAGGAGATCTAACCAGTCCATCCTAAAGGAAATCAGTCCTGAATATTCATTGGAAGGACTGATGCTGAAGCTGAAACTCCATTACTTTGGCCACCTGATGTGAAGAACTGATTCATTTGAAAAGACCCTGATGCTGGGAAAGATTGAAGGCAGGAGGAGAAGGGGATGACAGAGGATGAGATGGTTGGAGGGCATCACCGACTCAATGGACATGAGTTTGAGCAAGCTCCAGGAGTCAGTGATGGACAGGGAGGCCTGGCATGCTGCAATCCATGGGGTCTAAATAAGTCAGACATGACTGAGTGACTGAACTGAATAGGCATGTGTAAGAAAGTTTACAGCAATGACATTGATAATAACCAAAAGCTGGAAATAACATAAATATATATTTTTGTTAGAATGGATAAATATATCATGGTATATTTGTAAAATGAAATACCATACCGTGATGAAAATTACTTGCCATTGCATCAGCAATATGGATGAATTTCATAAACATAACGCCAGAATAAATGGGGCCACATTAGAACATACTGTATGTTCCACTAAGATAAAATGCAAAAAAAAAAAAGGCAAAGGTGACCTATGATATTAAACTCAAAATAGTAGTTAGACCTTGCAGCTAGAGACAGTGAGGACAGGAATAGAGAATGAATGAAATTTCCTGAATGTTAGTAATAAACTGTTCTTTGATCTTGGATTTTTTTATACAGGTGTTTGTTTCTGAGAATGCCTCAAGCTCCACACTTGTAATACATTAATATGTAGTTTTCCTTTTAAACAACATCCTTCAATAAAATGGCTAAAAATAAACACAAGAAATGAAAAAGAAAACAGATCTGATACTGACCTCAGAGAGATTGTTGACTAATGGAAGAGAGATATTAAGTAATAATTGTGAGCATAACTGTGCTAATATGAGTTTGCTCCTAGCTTAAAGCATAATTAAAAGTTTTTTTAAAGAGAATTAAGTGAGGTGCTCTAATTCAGGTGGGAGGGTCTGGAAGACCCCTCTGAGGAAGTGAGATCAATGATATTATCTGAAGCATTACAGAGTTTTCAGATGAAGATTGAAGTAGTAGGAGCAACTCATGTGAGGATCCTCCTGGAGAAAAAGAGCTTAATTTGTAGAACAGTTGAAAGAAGACCAATGTAGCTAGAGACAGAACAGAGTTTGGTGTGATTAGATTCTTTTCAAATATTTAAGACTGGGGTATTTCCCAAATTCATACCAGAGATTTAGTGTGTCCTAAGAATTTCACCCTGCTTATCTAACTTATATGCAGAGTACATCATGAGAAACGCTGGGCTGGGGGAAGCACAAGCTGGAATCAAGATTGCCAGGAGAAATATCTATAACCTCAGATATGCAGATGACACCACGCTCATGGCAGAAAGTGAAGAGGAACTAAAAAGCTTCTTAATGAAAGTTAAAGAGGAGAGTCAAAAAGTTGAGTTAAAGCTCAGCATTCAGAAAACTAAGATCATGGCATCTGGTCCTATTGCTTCATGGTAAATAGAAGAGGAAACAGTGGAAACAGGGGAAACAGCGCCAGACTTTATTTTCTGGGCTCCAAAATCACTGCAGATGGTGACTGCAGCCATGAAATTAAAAGATGCTTGCTCCTTGGAAGGAAAGTTATGACCAACCTAGATAGCATATTCAAAAGCAGAGATATTACTTTGCCAACAAAGGTCCATCTAGTCAAGGCTATGGTTTTTCCAGTAGTCATGCACGGATGTGAGAGTTGGATTATAAAGAAAGCTGAGCGCCAAAGAATTGATGGTTTTGAACTGTGGTTTTGGAGACTCTTGAGAGTCCCTTGGACTGCAAGGAGATCCAAGCAGTCCATTCTAAAGGAGATCAGCCCTGGGTGTTCTTTGGAAGGAATGATGCTAAAGCTGAAACTGTAATACTTTGGCCACCTAATGCGAAAAGTTGACTCATTGGAAAAGACTCTGATGCTGGGAAGGATTGGGGGCAGGAGGGGAAGGGGACAACAGAGGATGAAATGGCTGGATTGCATCACTGACTCGATCGACGTGTCTGAGTGAACTCCGGGAGTTGGTGATGGCCAGGGAGGCCTGGTGTGCTGTGATTCATGGGGTCGCAAAGAGTTGGACACGACTGAGTGACTGAACTGAACTGAAGAATTTATCAATTATTCATTAAGATAATATTTGGTAATATCTCCATACTACATACTTATAACTTGTTTGTAAATAGAACCAGTGTATAAGTTGTTATGGAAAGACAAAAGTGGCATGTTTGTGAGCCATGAGGGATCAGAGAAAATTTTTCAGAAGAGGTGATATCTGAGGTGAATCCTGAAGACTGGGTAGATATGCAAAGAATCTGGGACCTGAGCTGGAAATTCCACAGAGAAAGGAATATAAACAAACTTCAAAAGCAAAATGAACAGTTGAATGTGAATGGAAAATAGAGTTAGCTTGAAGAGGGGAGACAGGCTAGGAGGATCATATTGGATAAAAAGTAAGCAAGAACCAGATCTTAACAGTTTTGATTGCCCATCTTTAAAGAACTAGAGTTTTATTCTAAATAGATGGGAAGAGTTTGAATGGTTTTAGATAATGACTTGAAATGATCACACTTTAGGGATCGTATTGTTTCTGTGATGTTTCTATCACCAGATCCTAGAGAAATATGTGGCAGAAAATAAGACCCAACAAATATTGGTTGCTAAGTGAATTAAAAAGTATTTCATTGATTACTATGTGGACATTTGTCCAATCAGTTAGAAAATCCTGTTGGGTCTACATTGAAAATACATCCAGAATTTCTGATCGTTTCTGCTTTCATTTTGGTGCAGCCCTTGTCTCTCACTTAGATTTTTAATAGCTTCTTAACTGACTTCCCTATATCTGCGCTTACTCCTCTACCATTTATTCTCAACACAGAAATAACAAGAATCCTTTAAAATGCAAGCTGGGTGATGTCACCTTTGTTCAAAAGTCTTTGTTTTCCTTTCTTCTCGTTTAGAGTTAGAATTCAGGGACTTTCAAGTGCTTGCACACTCTGCTTCTTAGTTTCCTGAGCTCTCTGATCTCCTTCCCTCTTACCTTCATTCATTCGTTCACAGCCACCTTGAATCTTGCTCTTCCTCAGTCTCACCCACAATAACAAATCATTGTTGACATATGGCTCAGAGTCTTTCCTCTATCTACATCAGTGCTTTTGATCTTTGAAGCCTACCTTAAGCACACTTCTAAAATTATTTATTTTACCTCTTCCCAACACTCTCATTCCTCTTACTTGACTTAATTTATTTTCACAGCACTCATTAATTTCTAATGTGTGAATTACCTAAATTATCTTTATTTCTATCTTTCCTTCCAGGAGAATGCAAGTCCTATGACAGCTGAATTTTTTTTTTTTTCCTTAGTACCAGGAGATGTCAGTCTTATAGTAGGTGCTCAAAAATACTCCTCAGATGACAAAGGGAGAGAGAAGCAGGGGATGCACTTAGAAAGCTACTATCCATTGATTACGATAGTACAGTGCAGAAAGAAAGAAATGGGTTAGCTTGTTGATTTTGGAAACTCTTGGTTGTATGTAAAGTGCTATTTTTTTAGCCCTAGTTTCTCACCTTCCAGCTGATTGTGCTCACAACCTTCCCTAGGCCTTTATCTTAATATATAGGTTTCTGGAACTGCTATGATAGATAGTGGTGGACTTGAGGTGGAAGACTGAGAAAGAGAAATGTGTTAGAGATAATCTCAGATTTCTGGGATGAACCTGGATATGCCATATCAGAGATTAAGAGTGCTGGAAGAGGATCATGCTTGGAGACAGGCTCAAGTTTAAACTTGATTATGGTCAGTGACATCCAGGAGGCAAAATTGTTTTGGCTGAATAGACTAGTCAAATACTGAGCAGAGATTAGCTGAATTCAGTTACTTGCCCCAAGCTTTGAAATAACTGCTTGCTAAATGACTATGTATTAACTGAAAGGAATGACAAATATTATATGGCATATAAAGACACTAAACATCATGTGTCAGTGTCAGCCAGAGAAACATTACCAGTAGGAGCACATGTTGAGATTTACTGCAAGGAATTGACTTCCATGCTTTTAGTAGGTAAGGATGAAAATCTGAATCCCACAAGGTAGGCCTTCAGGAAGGATAGGCTGGAATTCTGGGACACGAGTCAAAGCTCTTATCCTCAGGCAGAATTTTCTCCTCTTTGGGGAAGCCTTGGTTCTATTCTTAGGCTCTTTCAACTGATTGAATCAAGCCTACTCAGATGAACTGAAAGAATCCCTTTACTTAAAATCGGCTATTCCTGAACTTTACTCATAAGTGCAACATGCTTTCACAGCTATATTTAGATTAGTATTTGACTGAATAACTAGAGTCTGGAGCTGACACAAAGACTATCACACCCAACTCTCTTATGCTGCAACTTTTATAAATTCTGTAACTTTAATAAGTTTTAGTTTTATGCACATAAAAAGAAGTTTTAATATAATCAGATATGTTAAGTGATTCATTTGCATTATCCATCAGTAGACATTTGTCTCAACATGTGTGTCTTGAAATTACCTGCTTTTAAACTTTTTCCTTACTTATTATAATTTCCTTACTTATGATTCTGCTTCCAAGAGTGACTTCATTTTCTAAATGCTCTAGTTTAATTTGAAAAAAAAAAAAACAAGTCTGTATACCTCTTTGATATGCTAGTATTAGTTTCTCTGAGTACTAGGAATTTCAATGTCCTGGAAAAATAACTATTTGAAAAAATACATGTTTATATTTTGGGTGTATAAATAATTTTTATTTCTCATTTGTACATTTAGTACATGAATTTTTCAATATTATCACAAAGTAAACTATTCACTTTTCCTACCTTCCCAGTCTTTGTTGAGAAAGCCATTGTATTTCTCTCTGCTACCATATTATTTAGTGAGTAGAAATAGTGTCTTTCATATTGTTTTTTATAACATTAGATTTTTAATACTCTTTTTAATTTTCTTTCCCTCATTGTCTGTGAAAGTATTACTTGATGGTATAATTTTAATACTAATTTGAATGAGGGAAGAACAAAGCACTTCCTCAGAGGAGGAAGTGAATGGCTCTTACTAGGGGATTTAGAAAATGTTTTATTAATTAGAAAATAACTTAATCATGGTCCTAAAGTAGGTAGGTGTTTCACAGGTTGAGAATGGGATATTTCAGGTGGGAGAGGGCTATATCATAGACAACACCAAACAGGAATAAAAAGCATTGGAATATTCAGGGTGAATGGAGGGTGAGTGCATGAAATGAAATAAAGAGAAATCAAAGTGCAGAAGTTGGTTGGATTGAAATTGGAGTTATGTATGTCAAACTAAAAAATAAGCAATATAAAGAATAGGTAAGCAATAGGAAATTCTCAAGATTTTAGGCTTTTATACTTTATTGATATTTATCTAAATGTGCTTATCACAGTGCTTGATACATGGCAGTTATTCAATACATACCTTGGTGATAGAACACATCCTGTGTTGTTTAAGAGCAGATCTGTTTTAAACAAAGTAGCTCTTAGTTGTATTGAAGGTTGAATTTGCATGGTAAGTGGCAGAAAGAATAAACAGGAGGTTAGAAAAAAAGAGATTGCATTTGAAAACTTTTTCCCCCTAACTATAAGCATTTTAAAAGATAGCTTTTGTATTTGTATCAAAAGTTTAAACATGTTTTTGTGAAAAAGAGGCAGTTATGCATTGTAGCATTAAATCACGTTGAAACTTGTCTGTGAACAATAATATTTACAAACATCTAAAACTATATCAAGTGGAGAATGATGTTATGCAGTTTCAGAGTTTTTATATTCTTTTTGTTAGAGAAGATTCTGAAAAAACACTTTTGGCATTAGATCAATGTTGTAAATTTGCCAACATATTTTTCTGTAACATCAAAGATATTCAAGACATAACTAGAAATTGAATATGAAATAATAGTCCAGCCCTGGGATTGCCTCTCTTTCTGGGATTGCCTCTCTTTCTGCTAATAAGTAATTGGGTTGTATGTAAAGGTAATCGGTTCAGTTCAGTTCAGTCTCTCAGTCGTGTCTAACTCTTTGCCACCCCATGGACCATAACACACCAGGCCTCCCTGTCCATCACCAACTCCCGGAGTCTACCCAAACCCATGTCCATTGAGTTGGTGATGCCATCCAACCATCTCATCCTCTATCATCCCCTTTTCCTCCTGACTTCAATATTTCACAGAATCAGGGTCTTTTCAAATGAGTCAGCTCTTTGCATCAGGTTGCCAAAGTATTGAAGTTTCAGCTTCAACATCAGTCTTTCCCATGAACACCTAGGACTGATCTCCTTGAAGACGGACTGGTGGGATCTCCTTGCAGTCCAAGGGACTCTCAAGAGTCTTCTCCAACACCGCAGTTCAAAAGCATCAATTCTTTGATGCTCAGCTTTCTTTATAGCCCAACTCTCACATCCATACATGACTACTGGAGAAAACATAGCCTTGACTAGATGGATGTTTGTTGGCAAAGTAATGTCTCTGCTTTTTAACATGCTGTCTAGGTTGGTCATAACTTTCCTTCCAAAGAGTAAGTGTCTTTTAATTTCATGGCTGCAGTCACCATCTGGAGTGATTTTGGAGCCCCCAAAATAAAGTCAGCCAGTGTTTCCCCATCTATTTCCCATGAAATGATGGGACCAGATGCCATGATCATAGTTTTTTGAATGTTGAGCTTTACGCCAAGTTTTTCACGCTCCTCTTTTACTTTCATCAAGAAGCTCTTTAGTTCCTCTTCACTTTCTGCCATAAGGGTGGCATCATCTGCATATCTGAGGTTATTGATATTTCTCCCAGCAATCTTGATTCCAAGTTGTGCTTCATCCAGCCCAGCGTTTCTCATGATGTACCCTGCATCTAAGTTAAACAAGCAGGGTGACAATATACAGTCTTGACGTACTCCTTTTCCTATTTGGAGCCAAATAGGAAATAGTAAAGGTAATACTTTCTGCTATACTGGAGTGTCCCATGTGTCTCTGAAAATTTTTTTATCTTCTTTGCACAAATTGATCCTGCAGATTAAAGAATTCATGGTTGTGATTTCAAGTTGGACTTATTAACACCCATTCTTTCTGAGTGAAAACACAGATTGATAAGCAATTTGTTTGAATCCTCTTGGGAAAGGGATAGGATTACTTCAGAATGCCTCATGGTTAGTTTTTCACTAGAGTCTGCCAACTTTAAAACCTACAATGAACTAACATGTTTCTAAATTTATATGATTTAAGATAGATACTGCATACAGGAAAAGAAGAAAGAAAGAAAGAAAGAAAGAAAAACAACCTCACAGAGCCTACATCTTGCTTACAGTTATAACAAAGTTGAAACAAAGCCAAGCAACCCAAACAACTATTACATGCAAAAAAAAAAGCATCATATATTAAAAACATTTTTGATACTAATCAAATAGTGGTGTTGGTAGTGATTATTAATCTTAAAATAATTTCCAAAATTTCAATTAAGATATCTTAAACAGGAGGAACTTAAATATTTTCAGTACTAAACTATAGGCAGATTTTTTATGTGTGTGTATGTGTGTGTGTGTATGTGTGTATTTGGTTATTTTTACACATCTCTGCAGCCCTGAATGGTTCTCACTCTTTCAAAGCTGATGCTTTCAATCAGAACCAGGAATCTTTCCCACCAACCCAACAGTTTCCTTTTCATTAGACAAAAAGACCAGAAAGAGAAACTTTGGCTAAATCAGTGTTTAAGGATTAAACAGATGATGACCAACACATCACTTTAATTATGGACTTCTTGAGAGTGTACTTATTTCTTTCTTTTTTCCTCCTGGATTGTTCCCTGGGAAAGACTTATTATACAGTATGACCCTGACTAAAGCAGTCTCACATGATAAGCATAGAATGTTGTAGGCAAATAATTTTGACTAAGAAATTTGTCTCCATCCATCAATTTTACTATGAAAAATTGCTTGTACTCCTAAGATGTATACTAATTGTCTACCTAATAAAACTTCACAAATATATATATATATATATATATATATATATATATATATATATATATATAATTGTCTTAGGCTCTATCTTCATTCAGTAGGCATTAAAAATTCTATGCTTCAGTTATGAGTTCAAACTTATTTATAAATCAGCAATGAAAGAAGCTATATCCCATTCATTTAGTGTTGATATGTTCAGCATATAGTAAAAATGTTATAAGGCCCTTCACCTTCCTTATCAATGGACATTGGCAAGTTTCTTGCCTTAAAAGATATGGCCTACTTGTTCACCCAGTAATTTTTGTCTACACTGGGCACTAAACAACTTGGTTTCTATGGAAATTGAAAAAAAAGGAAATCTTTCATTTTACCTGAATTTTATAGATTGTATTATACTGATTTTCAATATATCAGTATATAAATCTACCAAACCAAGCCTAGGTATAATTCAAAGAGCAATGCATATCAAGTTAAGAGGATGTGTACCTTTGTTTGGGAACTTCAATATCAGCTGGAGCTGAAGATGAACTTCATGGGATAGGAGATGGATGATGGAGATATTTCAAGTAACAATTGAACCATATGTATTATTCAATTCACCAACCTTTTATAAATAGAAAGTACTTGTATTAACTTGTTGAAACTTTTGATGGTTGTAATTATGCAGATAAAAATAATAGTTATATTTATATCAAATCCTAACCAAAGGATTGACTAACTCCACTAGCTCCCCTTTAAAAATTCTTCCTAAAATTGAGCACAGTGAGGAAAGTGGTACTATTTGTGTTAGAAGGAAAATTGTAAAATATTTCTTTTTTTTTTTTTTTTAGTTTTTTGTTTTTTAAATTTTAAAATCTTTAATTCTTACATGCGTTCCCAAACATGAACCCCCCTCCCACCTCCCTCCCCATAACATCTCTCTGGGTCATCCCCATGCACCAGCCCCAAGCATGCTGCATCCTGCATCAGACATAGACTGGCGATTCAATTCTTACATGATAGTATACATGTTAGAATGTCATTCTCCCAAATCATCCCACCCTCTCCCTCTCCCTCTGAGTCCAAAAGTTAAAGAATAAATTTCTATGCTGAATGGTTGCAAACATAGAAATTAACACATTCCCATTTATTAGTTATTTTGAATTTATCTCTATTTCTCCTTAGTTAGAATGAATTCTTTGTAGTCCACTTTGTCACTGGCAATTTTGTGGTGTCTTCCTGTCATTAACTTTCATCTTTCCCAATTTCTGTCTTAGAGCTCTACTTAATATCAAGCACAGATCATGAGTTTAAAATTATATCTGCTTAAACCCTTCATTGAAAATTAAGGAAGAGTCTTAGTTTGCAGATTCTCTGAGGATCCTGTCTCATTTAATTTTGTATTTATAAATTATAGAATAGTGTCAAGTATGTAGCAGTTGCTCAACAAATGTATGTTTAATTAAAAAAAAATATTTTCCAGAGCTTCACTGCTTTACATTAAATTAACATTTATTAATAAACATTCATTATAATTGCACTAACAGTTTCAGTGCTTTGAGATGATAATAGACTACCTTGACTAAATAAGCTTCCTCTTTGTCAGACACTATATTTATTTATGAATGAATTAATTGCTCACTTATGAGTTAAGTTCTTTCAGTTTATTTTTATATCTGAGGAAATTAAGGAAGAGACTAGTTAAGTAACCTGCCCAATATTATGCAAGAATACAAGGCCCAGCATCACCCAGCCACCAGTAGCACCCTGTGTAAGATGCCTTATCTAAACAACAAACAAGACAAAAATACAAACCCAATCATCAGCAGACAGGATCAAGACCTCACTCAGCCTTGCTCATCAGAGGAAAAACAAACTCAGCATAAATCTCACCCTATAAGAAGCTTACACAAACCACTGGACCAACCTTAGGAGGACAGAAACATAAAGGAAGAAAGAATTGAAGCTTAATGTCTGGGAAAAGGAGACCTCAAACACAGAGAGTTAAAAGAAATAATAAAATAATGAAAAGGCAGAGAAATACTACACAAAGGAACAAACTAAAAACACAGAAGTCTAAATAAATGAAGAGGAAATAGGCAAACTATCTGAAAAAAATTCAGAATAATAATAGTAAAGATGATCAAAAACCCTGAAAACAAAATGGTAAAAATGCAAGAATCAATTAACAAAGACCTAGAAGAATTAAAGAATAAACATACAGAGACAAATAACACAATTACTGAAATTAAAAATACTCTAGAAGGAATCAATAGCAGAATATCTAAGGCAGAAGAATGAAGATAAAATAGCTGGAAGATAAAATGGTAGAAATAACTTCTGAAGAGCAGAATAAAGTAAAAACAGTGAAAGGAACTGAGGGTAGTCTCAGAGACCTCTGGGACAATATCAAACACACCAACATTCGAAGTATAGGAGTCCCTGAAGAAGACAAAAAGAAAGGGTATGAGAAAATTTTTGGAGAGATTATAGTTGAAAATTTCCCCAACATAAAAAAGGGAATATTCAATAAAGTCCAAGAGGCACAAAGTATCCCATACAGGATAAACCCAAGGAGAAACATGCCAAGACACATACTAATCAAACTAACAAAGACTAAACACAAAGAATATTAAAAGCAGTAAGGGAGAAGCAACACATAACATCCAAGTGAAACCACATATACTTAACAGCTGATCTTTCAGCAGAAACTCTTCAGGCCAGAAGGGGATGGCAGGATATATTTAAAATAATGAAAGGAAAAAATCTACAACCAAGATTACAGTACCCAGCAAGGATCTCATTCAAAATTGATGGAGAAATAAAAAGCTTTTCAGACAAACCAAAGTTAAGAGAATTCAGTACCACCAAACATTTGTTGTAAAGCGACTTACATAATCAAGCTAAAGGGACAAATGTTAAAGGGATTTATATAGTCAAGAAATAGAAGAGAAGAAAAAAAAATCTACAAAATCAACCCCAAACAATTAAGAAAATGGCAATATGAGCATGTATATCAATAATTACTTTAAATGTAAATGGATCAAATGCTCCAACCAAAAGACACAGACTGGCTGAATGGATACAAAAACAAGACCCATATATATGCTGTCTACAAGAAACCCACTTTAGACCTCGAGACGCACATAGACTGAACATGAGAGGATGGAAACATATATTCCATGCAAATGGGAAGCAAAAGAAAGCTGGGGTAGCAATCCTCATATCAGACAAAATAGACCTTAAAATAAAGAAGATTACAAGAGATAAGGAAGGACACTACATAATGTTCTAAGTATCAATCCAAGAGGAAGACATAGCAATTGTAAATATCTATGCATGCAACATATATCTATGCAGAGTACATCATGAGAAACGCTGGGCTGGAGGAAGCACAAGCTGGAATCAAAATTGCTGGGAGAAATATCAATAACCTCAGATATGCAGATGACACCACCCTGTGGCAGAAAGTGAAGAAGAACTAAAAAGCCTCTTGATGAAAGTGAAAGAGAGTGAAAAAGTTGGCTTAAGTCTCAACATTCAAAAAACTAAAATCATTGCATCTGGTACCTTCACTTCATGGCAAATAGATGGGGAAACAGTGGGAACAGTGTCAGATTTTATTTTTCTGCACTCCAAAATCACTGCAGATGGTGACTGCAGCTATGAAATTAAAAGACGCTTACTCCTTGGAAGAAAAGTTATGACCAACCTAGGTAGCATATTAAAAAGCAGAGACATTACTCTGTCAACCAAGTTCTGTCTAGTCAAGGCTATGGTTTTTCCAGTAGTCATGTATGGATGTGAGAATTGGACAATAAAGAAAGCTGAGCACAGAAGAATTGATGCTTTTGAACTGTGGTTTTGGATAAGACTCTTGAGAGTCCCTTGGACTGCAAGGAGATCCATCCTAAAGAGATCAGTACTGGGTGTTCATTGGAAGGATTGATGTTGATGCTGAAACTCCAATACTTTGGCTACCTGATGTGAAGAACTGACTCATTTGAAAAGACCCTGATGCTGGGAAAGATAGAGGGCAGGAGAAGGGGATGATAGAGGGTGAGATGGTTGGATGGCATCACTGACTCAATGGACTTAAGTTTGGGTCAACTCCAGGAGTTGGTGATGGACAGGAAGGCCTGGTGTGCTGTGGTTCATGGGGTCGCAAAGAGTCAGACATGACTAAGCGACTGAACTAAACTGATGCACGCAACATAGGAGCACCTCAATGCATAAGACAAACACTAACAGACATAAAAAGAGAAACTGACACTAACACAATAATAGTAGGAGATTTTAACGTCCCACTCGCACCAATGGACAGAGCATCAAAACAGAAAATTGCTAAGGAAACATACGTCTTAAATGATACATTTGATGAGATGGAACTCATTGATCTCTTCAGGACATTCTATGCATATGCAGAATAACACACCTTATTCTCAACTGTACATGGAACATTCTCCAGGATAGACTACATCTTGGGTCACAATTCAAACCTCAATAAATTTAAGAAAATTGAAATCATATCAAGCATCTTCTCCAACCACAATGCTATGAGACTGGATATCAATTATAAGAAAAAAGACTGTAAGAAAGACAAACACATGGAGATTAAACAACATGTTTCTAAATAACCAACAGGCTAAGAAATCAAAAGGGAAATCAAAAAATGTTTAGAAACAAATGACAATGAAAACATGACAACTCAAAACCTATGGCATGCAGAGAAAGCAGTCATAAGAAGGAAATTTATAGCAATACAATCCTACCTCCAGAAACAAGAAAAACATCGAATAGACAACCTAACTTTACACCTCAAACAATTGGAAAAAGGAGAACAAAACCCCAAAATTAGTTGAAGGAAAGAAATAATAAAGATCCAAGCAGAAATAAATGAAAAAAGAAATGAAAGAAACAATAGTAAAGATCATTAAAACTAAAAGCTGATTCTTTGAGAAGATAAACAAAATTGACAAGCCTTTAGCTAGACTTATCAAGAAAAAAAGAGGGAAGAATCAAATCAAGAAAATTAGAAATGAAAAAGGAGAGGTTACAACAGACAATGCAGAAATACAAAAGAATATAAGAGACTGTTATGAACAACTGCACAGCAAAAAAATGGATAACCTGGGAGAAATGGACAGATATTAGAAAAGTTCAATCTTCCAGGACTGAACCAGGAAGAAATAGAAATTATGAATAACTCAATTATAAGCACTGAATTTGAGGCTGTGATTTAAAATCTCCTCAAACAACAAAAGCCCAGGACCAGATGGTTTCACAGAATTCTATCAAACAGTTAGAGAAAAGCTAATGCCTATCCTTCTAAAACTCTTTCCAAAAATTGCAGAGTAAGGAACACTTCCAAACCCATCCTACAAGGCCACCATCACCTTGATACCAAAACCAGACAAAGACAACACACTAAAAGAAAACTACAGGCCAATATCACTGATGAACGTAAATGCAAAAATCCTCAACAAAATTTTAGCAAACAGAATTTAGCAACACATAAAAAAGCTTATATACCACGATCAAGTTGGGTTTGTTCCAGAAATGCAAGGATTCTTTAATATACGTAAATCAATTCATGTGATACACCATATTAACAAATTGAAAAAATAAAAACCATATGATAATATATGCAGAGATAATAGATGTAGAAAAAGACTTGACAAAATTCAGCACAAATTTATGATTAAAGCTCTTCACAAAATGGGCATAGAAGGAACCTACCTCAACATAGTAAAGGCCATATATGACAAGCCTACACCAAATATTATTCTCAATGGTGAAAAATTGAAAGCATTCCCTCTAAGATCAGAAACAAGACAAGGGTGCCCACTTTCCCCATTATTATTCAACATAGTTTTGAAAGTCCTAGATATAGCAATCAGAGAAGAAAAAGAAATAAAAGGAATCCAGATCAGAAAAGAATAAGTAAAGCTCTCACTGTTTGCAGAGGAAATGATACTATACATACTGCTGCTACTGCTAAGTTGCTTCAGTTGTGTCTGACTCTGTGTGACCCCATAGACAGCAGCCCACCAGGTTCCCCCGTCCCTGGGATTCTCCAGGCAAGAACACTGGAGTGGGTTGTCATTTCCTTCTCCAATGTATGAAAGTGAAAAGTGAAAGTGAAGTCGTTAGTCGTGTCCGACTCTTTATGACCTCATGTACTGCAGCCTACCAGGCTCCTCCGTCCATAGGATTTTCCAGGCAAGAGTACTGGAGTGGATTGCCATTGCCTTCTCCAATATTATACATAGAAAACCCTAAAGAGAGCATCAGAAAATTACTAGCGCTAATCAATGAATTTAGCAAAGTTGCAGGATACAAATCAATACATAAAAATCACTTGTATTTCTATATACTAACAATGAAAAATCAGAAAGAGAAATTAAGGAATTAATCCCATTCACCTATGCAACAAAATGAATTAAATATCTAGGAATCAACTTACCTAAAGAGACAAAAGAACTGTATACAGAAAATTATAAGACACTGATGAAAGAAATCAAAGACAACATAAACAGATGGAGAGATATTCCATGTTCCTGGGTAGGAAGAATCCATATTGTGAAAATGACTCTACTACCAAATGCAATCTACAGATACAATGAGATCCCTATCAAATTACCAATGGCATTTTTCACAGAACTAGAACAAAAAATGTCACAATTTGTATGGAAACACAAAAGACCCTGAATAGCCAAAGCAGTCTTGAAAAAGAAGAATGGAGCTGTTGGAATCAACCATCCTGACTTCAGATTATATCACAAAGCTACAGTCATCAAGACAGTATGATACTAGCACAAAAACAGAAATATAGACCAACGGAACAAGATAGAAAGCCCAGACATAAATAAATCCATGCACCTATGGATACCTTATTTTTGACAAAGGAGGCAGGAATATACAATAGGGCAAAGTCAGCCCCTTCAATAAAAGGTTCTGGGAAAACTGGACAGGTACTTGTAAAAGAATGAAATTAGAACACTTCCTAACGCCATACAAAGAGATATAGTCAAAATGGATTAAAGACCTAAATGTAAGACCAGAAACTGTAAATACAAGCAGCTCATACAACTCAATACCAGAAAAACAAACAACTCAATCAAAAAATGAGGAAAAGACCTAAACAGACATTTCTCCAAAGAAGACAAACAGATGGTTAACAAACACATGAAAAGATGCTCAACATCACTCATTATTATGGAAATGCAAATCAAATCTACAATGAGATATCACCTCACCCTGGTCAGAATGGATATCATCAAAACGTCTACAAACAATAAGTGCTGTAGAAGTGTAGAGAAAAGGGACACTCTTGCACTGTTGGTGGGAATGTAAATTGATGCAGCCACTATAGAAGGCTGTATGGAGATTCCTTAAACAACTAGAAATAAAACCACCTTATGGCCCAGCATTCCCACTCTTAGGCATATACCGTGAGGAAACCAAAATTGAAAGAGACACATGTATCCCATTGTTCATTGCATCACTATCTACAATAGCTAGAACATGGAAGCAACCTAGATATCCATCGAGAGATGAATGGATAAAGAAGTTGTGGTACATTTGCACAATGGAATATTACTCGACCATAGAAAGGAATGCATTTGAGTCAGTTCTGATGAGGCGGATGAAACCAGAACCTATTATACAGAGCAAAGTGAGTCAGAAAGAGAAACATAAGGATCGTCTTCTAACACACATATATGGAATCTAGAAAAATGGTACTGAAGAATTTATTTACAGGGCAGCAGTGGGAAAACACACTTAGAGAATAGACTTATGGACATGGGGAGAGGGAAGGAGAGGGTAAGATGTATGGAGAGAGTAACATGGAAACTTTCATTTCCATATATAGAATCGATAGCCAATGGGAATTTGCTGTATGACTCAGGAAACTCAAACAGGGGCTCTGTATCAACCTAGAGGATGGGATGGGGAGGGTCATGGGAGGGAAGTTCAAAAGGAAGGGGATATATGTATACGTAGGGCTGATTCATGTTGAGGTTTGACAGAAAACAACAAAATTATGTAAAACAATTACCCTTCAATAAAAAAATAAATTTTAAAAAAATTGCTATTGCCCAAAATATGTACAATGACATATAAAAATGTACTTTAGCAGAAAATTAGAAATTGAAATAATCATAATAATGGACAATTCTTTAATGTTGACATTTAAAATTATGAATCAACCAGAGAGTTGTCCTCATTTTTCTGCATCTTGATTACAATGCCATCACAGATGGCAATGGGAAGTATACTGACATTGGGAAGCTCTTTAGTATATTATGCAATTTTGCCATGAACTTTTCTATTTCCATTTGTCTTCTTCCACCCAGGATAGATTTTAACATTTCCTGGAAGTTGATACTCAGCAAAAGGGCATGATTTGCTCTTTGTGGAAATGAGAACATGACCATTTCACCAGCTGACCTGCGTTACAGGGTGCCTGGGCATGAAGCCAGCAGCCTTAGAGAATGAGACTAGGTTGATATCCTCTTGAGTTCATATCCAAGAAGTTATTTTTCAGTGCCCTCAATGATCAAAGGCGAGGATAAAGCTGTTTCTTTATAACTGCCTAACACAAATTGATAGTAGCTTGAATAAACAGTGGTGTTTGAGGCTAAGATAAAACATGAGTAGCTCTTCAAAGGTACAGGTTCAATTTTAACTGGTTCTTTGACTACAGATTCAGTACTGATTCAGTCTTAGCACTTAATTATTTCTGATGACAGATAAAAGCACACATTTTCCTTGCATTTCCTCACATGTCACAAATGGTTCCAAAGTAGAATGTAGAAGATGGCACCCATGAGTAATATACAGCTCCTTGCTTATGTTGGGATTGGTGGTTTAGTTGCTAAATTGTGTTGGACTGTTGCAACCCATGGACTGTAGTCTGCTAGGCTCCTCTGTCCATGGGATTCTCCAGGCAATAATTCTGGAGTGGGTTGCCATTTTCTTCTCAGGGGATTTTCCTGATCCAGGAATGTAACCCAGGTCTCCTGCATTGTGTCCCAATAAACCTGTCACAGGTTTAAAATATTGTAAGTAACAAATGCACTTAATATACCTAATTTGCCAAACATCATAGCTTAGCTTAGCCTAGCCTGTATTAAATGCTCAGAACACTTACCTGAGTGTTGGGCAAACTTATCTAACACAAAGCCTGTTTTATAATAAAGTAGGCTTTGAATACTGTACTGAAGTTGAAAAACAGAATGGTTATAAGTGTATCAGTTACTTCCACTCTTAATTACATGGTTGACTGAGAGTTGCAGCTCACTGCCAATGCCCAGCATCATGAGAGTGTCCTACTGAATATCACTAGCCTGGGACAAGATCAAAATTCAAAATTTGCAGTATGGCTTCGACTGAATGCCTATTGCTTTTGACCATCATAAAGTAAAAAAAATCAAAAGTCAGAGGCCATCTACATTTGTATTCTCCCCAAGTAAAAAAGGCAGATTTACAATATTTCCTTTTTTAGTAGAAATAGGTTTACTTATGCCTGTATAGTCCATCAATTATATTTTATTATATTCATTTCATATTGGTAATATCAGATTGCATACTCTGACTCATGAATTTCCTTTTCTGAACACCAGCAAAATTTTCAGCATACTTGAATATCTACCCCATTTCTAACCTCCAGAGAAGTGAAGTGAGGGTAAAGTATTGCCCTCCAGTCAAAGATGGATTCCTCCTTCTAAATTCCTCTAGATACCATCCAAGCTTGCATCCTTTAGAACTTTTCTTCTGCTTGTCTCCCTTGTCATCTACCTCAATCTCTTCTTTATTATTCACTTAAGAGACGATCTTCTTTCTCAAAGCAAAACAACCAAATAACAACAAACAAACAAAAAAATAACTAAACAAATTGTCCTTATCCCTACTGAACTTTCGGTTCAGTTTCATAACAAAATTTTTTTTAAAGTTTCAAAGAGGCTTACCTGAAAAATCAAGGTTATGATGACATCAATGAGATAATGGAAATAAAGAAGACAGGTAACAAATTTATTTTTAATTGAATGTTCTTATAGGTATGAGCATATGTACTATGTTCTCTGTCTTTTTTAATGAGTTATCTTTTGATGTATATTCAGTTCAGTTCAGTTCAGTTCAGTCACTCAGTTGTATCCGAATCTTTGCAACGCCATGAATTACAGCACGCCAGGCCTCCCTGTCCATCACCAAATCCTGGAGTTCACCCAAACTCATGTCAATCGGGTTGGTGATGCCATCCAGCCATCTCATCCTCTGTCAACCCCTGCTCCTCCTGCCCCCAGTGCCTCCAGCATCAGGGTTTTTTCCAGTGAGTCAGTCAACTCTTCGCATGAGGTGGCCAAAGTACTGGAGTTTCAGCTTTAGCATCAGTCCTTCCAATGAACACCCAGGACTGATCTTTACAATGGACTGGTTGGATCTCCTTGCAGTCCAAGGAACTCTCAAGAGTCTTCTCCAACAACATAGTTCAAAAGCATAAATTCTTCGGCGCTTAGCTTTCTTCACAGTCCAAATCTCACATCCATACATGACTACTGGAAAAACCATAGCCTTGACTAAATGGACCTTTGTTTGTAAAGTAATATCTCTGCTTTTGAATATGCTATCTAGTTTGGTCATAACTTTCCTTCCAAGGAGTAAGCGTCTTTTAATTTCATAGCTGCAATCACCATCTGCAGTGATTTTGGAGCCCCCCCATCCCCCACCAAAAAAAATAAAGTCTGACAGTGTTTCTACTCTTTCCCCATCTATTTGCCATGAAGTGACTGGACCAGATGCCATGATCTTTGTTTTCTGAATGTTGACCGTTAAGCCAACTTTTTCACTCTCCACTTTCACTTTCATCAAGTGGCTTCTTAATACCCTCTTCACTTTCTGCCATAAGGGTAGTGTCATCTGCATATCTGAGGTTATTGATATTTCCCCTGGCAATCTTGATTCCAGCTTGTGCTTCTTCCAGCCCACCGTTTCTCATGATGTACTCTGCATAGAAGTTAAATTAGCAGGCTGAAAATATACAGCTTTGATGTACTCATTTTCCTATTTGAAACCAGTCTGTTGTTCCATATCCAGTTCTAACTGTTGCTTCCTGACCTACATATAGGTTTCTCAAAAGGCAGGTCAGGTGGTCTGATATTCCCATCTCTTTCAGAATATTCCACAGTTTATTGTGATCCACACAGTCAAAGGCTTTGGCATAGTCAATAAAGCAGAAATAGACGTTTTTCTGGAACTCTCTTGCTTTTTCCATGATCCAGCAGATGTTTGCAATTTGATCTCTGGTTCCTCTACCTTTTCTAAAACCAGCTTGAACATCTGGAATTTCACAGTTCATGTACTACTGAAGCCTGGCTTGGAGAATTTTGAATATTACTTTACTAGCATGTGAGATGAGTGCAATTGTGTGGTAGTTTGAGCATTCTTTGGCATTGCCTTTCTTTAGGATTGGAGGGAAAACTGACATTTTCCAGTCCTGTGGCCACTGCTGAGTTTTCCAAATTTGCTGGCATATTGAGTGCAGCACTTTCACAGCATCATCTTTCAGGATTTGAAATAGCTCTACTGGAATTTCATCACCTCCACTAGCTTTGTTCATAGTGACGCTTTCTAAGGCCCATTTGACTTCACATTCCAGGATGTCTGGCTCTAGGTGAGTGATCACACCACCGTGATTATCTGGGTCATGAAGATCTTTTTTGTACAGTTCTTCCATGTATTCTTGCCACCTGTTCTTGATATCTTCTGCTTCTGCTAGGTCCATACAATCTCTATCCTTTATCGAGCCCATCTTTGCATGAAATGTTCCCTTGGTATCTGTAATTTTCTTGAAGAGATCTCTAGTCTTTCCTATTCTGTTGTTTTCCTCTATTTCTTTGCATTGATCACTGAGGAAGGCTTTCTTATCTCTCCTTGCTGTTTTTTGGAACTCTGCATTCAGATGCTTATATCCTTCCTTTTCTCTTTTGCTTTTCACTTCTTTTCTTTTCACAGCTATTTGTAAGGCCCCCTCAGACAACCATTTTGCTTTTTTGGATTTCTTTTCCATGGGGATGATCTTGATCCCTGTCTCCTTTACAATGTCATGCACCTCTGTCCATATTTCATCAGGCACTCTATCTATCAGATCTAGGCCTTTAAATCTATTTCTCATTTCCACTGTATAACTATAAGGGATTTCATTTAAGTCACATCTGAATGGTCTAGTGGTTTTCCCACTTTCTTAAATTTAAGTCTGTATTTGGCAATAAGGAGTTCATGATCTGAGCCACAGTCAGCAACCATTCTTGTTTTTACTAACTGTATAGAGCATTTCCTTCTTTGACTGCAAAGAATATAATCAATCTGATTTCAGTGTTGACCATCTGGTGATGTCCATGTGTAGAGTCTTCTCTTGTGTTGTTGAAAGAGGGTGTTTGCTATGACCAGTGCATTCTCTTGGCAAAACTCTATTACCCTTTGCCCTGCTTCATTCTGTACTCCAAGGCCAAATTTGTCTGTTATTCCAGGTATTTCTTGACTTCCTACTTTTGCATTCCAGTCCCCTATAATGAAAAGGGCATCTCTTTTGGGTGTTAGTTCTAAAAGATCTTGTAGGTCTTCATAGAACCATTTAGCTTCTTCAGAGTTACTGGTTGGAACATAGGCTTGGATTACCATGATGCTGAATAGTTTGCCTTGGAAATGAAGAGATCATTCTGTCATTTTTGAGATTTCATCCAAGTACTGCATTTGGACTCTTGTTGACCATGATGGCTACTCCATTTCTTCTGAGGGATTCCTGCCAGCAGTAGTAGATATAATGGTCATCTGAGTTAAATTCACCCATTTCAGTCCATTTTAATTTGCTGATTCCTAGAATGTCGATGTTCACCCTTGCCATCTCCTGTTTGACCACTTTCAATTTGCCTTGATTCATGGACCTGACATTCCAGGTTCCTATGCAATATCTCTCTTTATAGCATTGGACCTTGCTTCTATCACCAGTCACATCCACAACTGGGTATTGCTTATGTTTTGGCTCCATCCCTTCATAGTTTCTGGAGTTATTTCTCCACTGATCTCCAGTAGCATATTGGGCACCTACTGACCTGGGGAGTTCCTCTTTCAGTATCCTATCATTTTGCCTTTTCATACTATCCATGGGGTTCTCAAGGCAAGAATACTGAAGTGGTTTGCCATTCCCTTCTCCAGTGGACTACATTCTGTCAGACCTCTCCACCATGACCCTCCCATCTCGGGTGGCCCCACATGGCATGGCTTAGTTTCATTGAATTAGACAAGGCTTGGTCTATGTGATCAGATTGGCTAGTTTTCTGTGATTATGCTTTCAGTGTGTCTGCCCTCTGATGCCCTCTAGCAACATCTACCATCTTACTTAGGTTTCTCTTACCTTGGACATGGGGTATCTATTCACGGCTGCTCCAGCAAAGTGCAGCCGCTGCTCCTTACCTTGGAGGAGGCATATCTCCTCATGGCTGCCCCCCTGAAGAACGTTGGGTAGCTCCTCTGGGCCCTCCTGTGCATATTACATTGTCAAAAAAAACTAGGGTTAAAACAGCATATAATTATTCTATCACACAGTTTGTGTTGAACAGAAATATGGCCCTGCAGATTCAGATTCTCAAAGACTGTAATCAAGGAATCCTCTGTCTTTAGTCATCTCAAAACCTGCCTGGGAAAGTATTCACTACTGCTATTACCAAGAATCAGGCTCATGTGGTTCTTCATGGATATTTGTACTGAATGTCTCACTTCTTTCTAGGCATGGAAGTTTTCTCCATTAAATCCTATAAGCTGACAAAGTAGCATGTAACATCTGCTAACAAGATGTAAATCATAATCTTTTATAACCTAATCACAGAGTGACATCTCTTCACCTTTGGCATATTTTACAGGTTAGAAGCAAGTCACTAAACCTGTATCAAGAGGAAGGGTTACACAAAAGGTTAAGGATTACTGGGGGCTATGTTAGAAGTCTACATTTATTTCCCAAGTCCTAACCATTAAATTTCAAAAAATTGTTCTCCAGAAAAGAAAATATACAATGTAATAGCATTCATAATAATAACGTGGATGTAATATTAAAATATATAAAAAAGTAAACTTCTTAAGTACATAGAAAAGACTTATAAATGACCAACTGCAATGCAATTCTAATTTTACTGAAATAAGTAAATGGAGATCAGAATTGTATAGTGAGTTAATGGCACAATTTCAGATTACAAGGGAAAAAATGTGTATAATCTCCCATACTTTTTTCCCCCAATGTGCAAAGTAGAAAAGACAAGGGCCAAGAAAATGAACCAAAAACATAACAGTATTGTGCCAGATAATGTTCTAAGTACTTTATTCATTTATTATATATGTAATTTAAATATTGCATGTCTGTCATCTTATGAGGAAACAGCTGCTATTATTAACCACATATTACAGATGAGGAAACTCAGAGCCAAAGTATCATGGTTAATAAGTGATAAGGTTAGAATGTGAGCTTAGAGTTTCTAATTCCAGAATCCATGCTGTTAAATACCAGACAAAACTGCCTGTTCAGTTGTTACCTACAATGAATTTTAACAAGCCTTTCTGGGATAAATAAGAACTTATAGACTATTGCTAGTTCCAAAGTGGTATGCTAACACTGATAAAGGGTTATATTTTTTAACTTTGTCTCCTAAATAGGAGACTTTTAAGAGTAAAAGGAATTTATTCTTAATAATCATGCAGGAGCAACAAGTATAAGCAAGCCAGTATTCCAGGCAAATTGGAATATTTGGTTACCTTATTTTCTTGAATGTACTAGGATTGGCTTATTGAGAAAGCTTTCCAAGGGTATTTTTCAGAGAAGAAATAACTGATAACTTCTCGTCTATTTTGACTGTTTGGGAGCATTTTTTATAGGCCAAATGCCATTGCTTCATTCTCATTGGACAGGAACCTCTTCTCACACACCCACCAGAAGCTTCCTTACTTTACTTGAGTAAAAACAGTTGAGGAACTAATGGTACCAAGATGAAATTACCAATATCTGAGAGTGTGAACAAGGCTAAGACTGTAATAAAACATATCTCTTAGTTAGCTAATATAGCCCATCCTTATTTCTGCCAGTTAGCATAACCTACTAATACATAAGGGAAATTTTGATTATAGTTATATCATTGGTATTTAACTGGGGGTGATTTTGCCTTATGGGACATTTTGGCAATGTCTAGAAATATTATATTTTTGGTTGTCATGAATGGAGAGATTGCTAGCATCTAGTAGATAAAGGCCAGGGATGCTACTAAATGTCTGTCCTGTACTGGATACCACTCTCCTCACTGCTGTCCAACCCTCCCCTCCCCCAACCCACTGCCTCAACAGCAGAGAATTACAGAGATGATTGCCAGTGGTGCTGAGTTTGGGGAACCACACTTCAAAGAACTTTTGAGTTCTTTAATTATTTTTCCTGTTTACTCTGCAAAAAACTAGTACTTTTATGCTTCAATAAAACAAATCTTTATAAATGGTGAGGATAGTCACTAGGACCTTGGATTAGCGAGTAGATTTAATATGGAGTAAAAGAAGCTCTCACTTCAGCTCTCCAAACTCACGCCAGTTTTTCATTAAGAATCTCACAAGTGTATCTGCAACAAATTAAAAAAAAATTGTCTTGCTCTCTTCACTCTCTGTATCAGAAATAATATATTAAACCGTATTTCCCTTCAAAGACTTCACAGTATTATTGTTATAAAAAACTGTTGTATAATTCCAAAAGGGCAATATTAGAGAGAAAGAAAGGGAGAAAAGTCCTGCTTGGCCAACTCAGTGATAAGTAAAAAGAGATTAAAAAGTGTTGAGTTTCATAATTTTTAAAAGTAGCATGTTGGGCTTAAATTAATAAATGTATTTGAAGCAACTATAAAATATTGTCAAAACATATATTTAAATAAAGGAGGGAAACCTCAAAATTCAGTCATTAGAGTGACTTATTTCCATCAGTGTCCATGCATTTTCTCTGAATTACAAGGAAAAATCAATTGCTTTGTGCTATTTTTTAGTTAGTTGATGCTAAAGTTGAAACTCCCATACTCTGGCCACCTCATGTGAAGAGTTGACTCATTGGAAAAGACTCTGATGCTGGGAGGGATTGGGAGCAGGAGGAGAAGGGGATGACAGAGGATGAGATGGCTGGATGACATCACTGACTCGATGGACGTAAGTCTGAGTGAACTCCGGGAGCTGGTGATGGACAGGGAGGCCTGGCATGCTGCCATTCATGGGGTCACAAAGAGTCGGACACGACTGAGTGACTGAACTGAACTGAACTGATTTTTTAGTTTACATTTTTAGAAAAGCCATTAGAAAAATAATGTGGACATGTGACACCATTGTTATATACTCACAAAGCATTTTGGAGAAAAAAGGAATTAGATAAAAAATTATTTTTTAATAGTTAAAACTTTGGATATAAAACTAGCTTCTGTTTTGTTTTTGTTTTTGAATCAGTAAATACTGAAATGCACAAATAGGTAACTAAAGATTAAATGGCATATCAATACTCATAAGACATCACTGTTAAAATTTTCATTCTTCCAGTTTCATCCACATGCTGATATAAAAATTGAGTCTTTCTGTGCTTACCATTTTATATATATTTTTTTCTGTTATGTTAAAGATAATTTGAAGTTCAGTAAAAACAATCATTTAATGCCAAATTTGGTCAAAGTCTAATTGCTGCTTTTCAAAGTATATCTTGAGTATAATTAGCTATCTGACACTGGTTCTTTTCCTTCTTTTAGCATTACTATTTTAATTTTTGTAAGAAACATTTTCCATTCATAAGAAAGTCATCTAGAAAATCCCTCTAAGATGCTTCAAATGTAGTCTTAGAGGGACTACAGTTTCCTTCATAAGTGCAGTGCAGTTTCCTTCATAAGCACATTTCTAAGTTATAAAAAATCCTTTGACTAGTCCTACCTCAGTTTTTCTATACCCTTTTCTTTAAAAGTCCAACAGGATGGCTGAATGGTCTAAGGTGCTGTGTTTAGGTCACAGTCTCCCCTGGTGGCGTGGGTTCATATCCCACTGCAGATAAGTCATCCTTGCTTGTGCTTCCCTGGTGGCGCAACTGGTAAAGAATCTGCCTGCAGTGCAGGAGACCCAGGTTCAATCCCTGGGTCGAGAAGATCCCTGGAGAAATGAATGGCTACCCAGTCCAAAATTCTTGCTGGAGATTCTTGCATGGACAGAGGAACCTCACAGGCTACAGTCCAAGAGGTTGAAAAAGAGTTGGACATGACTGAGCGACTATCACTTTCCTATAAAATATACACATGCATGCACACACAAAAGCATATCATTACATTAATGGATCACAAGATTGAACTAATATTTCAGAATTATTTATGAGATAAGGAAACTTATATGGCCATCAGATATCTATCACAAACCTTCTTATACAAATCAAATGTTGTCAAGACCGTGATGGGATCTGAGACTTTATGCCACTTGGAAGTCAATAAGCTAGTTTACTGACATTTTATGGATGCTGGCAGCAAACATGAGATTCTGGGCTTAGAGATAAAAGATAGTCTATTTCCAGTTGCAAAAGTAGTAACCAATGTGTGACCTTTATTTTTATTTTTATTTTGTGTGTGTGGTGGTTCCCTAAGCCTAAATTTCCATGGGATGATGCAGATAGACAAGATGGTGTCCTGACATGTAGTGAGTGTTTTAGGTGGGAAACCACAATCTCTGGAAACTCCAGCCTTTTATAATGGGCTGTAAGCAAACCTGTCCCATTGCTTTGTAGGGAGACATTATCTTTATTATACTGGAAAATAAATAAGCCTCTCTTTGCTCCAGATGAAGACACTGTCTTTCTCTTCTAAATCTACCTGCTCTACAAATATCCTTGAAAAGAAAATCTAGAACATCTGACTCAGTTCTTCTGCTTACAAGATTGCAGAGATGTTAAGAGATTTATGGAGAAGTATAAATATGATAACGTAGTGATAAGCAGTCATTGATCTGAACAATCTCAGGTGGATTGTCTAGTTTTACAATATACGTAGTTTAATAGCACTAATGTGATCTGAAGCAGACATTAATAAAATGTTCTCTTAAAAAGACACATTACAAATTTTTGAAATGGGTAATTGCCCATATGTAAATCTTAAAACAGTTGGGAAGTCACCATTTCCATGCAGTTCCTTGCCCTTTTATTTTTCTGACATCTGTTGTTAACCACTTTTTCAGTTTCTTAGATATTCTTTCAACTTTTCTTTATGCAAATAGGAGCAAATGTGGACAAATTCTTGTTCTCTCAGTTTCTTAAGCAAAAGTAGCATACTATTTCACAATTCCAGTAATATTTTTACTTAGTACATAGTGAATCATTTCCCTCATGTCTGTCTATATATGTATATGTGTGTATGTATATGGAGAGAGCTTCATCTTTTCATATCAGCATAATAATTCATTATATTGATATACTTTGGTTTCAATTATGAAAGACTTTATCATGGAATAGATGGGTTTTTTTCAGTCTGTTGCTATTTCAGTCATTCAGATTTATGATATACTTATTCCTGTGGAGGAATAACTTCAGGATAAACCTCAGAATAGCATTAGTGAGTAAAAGGGAAAATGTAGTTGAATATTTTTGATAGATATTGCTAAACTAGGGCCCTTCCATAAGGGCTGTATTATTTTGTATTCTCTCCAGCAGTGTATAAGATTGCTTGTTTTCAGGGACCTTTATTTAAATTAATGATGCTCAAACTGGGTATTCTTCTGGAAATGATAAAACTGGCCTATAATAATACCATATGTTAGTGTAAACTGCAATTGAATCAATGATTCAAATGCAAAAATATAATAATAAAGCCATGAATACTAGAAGAAAACATAAGTGAATGGCTCACAAACTTGAATAAGGGTGTTTCAAATACAAACACACACATACACATGCACGTAGAGACATCTTCTATATGACAGTTATAATAATAAAAAATAATGACAGTGAGTAGGGGAGAGGGAAACTACTGAAAAGACGAGCAATGAAGGAGCAGTAGTCTATAAGGTTTACTAAACCAATGATAAAATAATGTGTTACTTGATTGTGAGTGGACAAGGAGACCATGAAAACAAACAAACAAGCTAAAATGCATGTGGCAATTTAAGGAGCCATTTCAATCAGAACAGTTAAATATAGATTATTATACCTTGTTGGGCCTTTAACTCTTTCTCATTTCTCTAGAAGTTCTTTTATACTTTGTGATCCTTTCTCTTTGGAGTTCTGTCAGTTCTTTCACTTTTATGCATTGTCTGGCCATATCTTGCTTGAGTTCTTGTAGTCTTGAACTTGTCCTTCATTCTCTGCTTGGTTCATCATTACTGCCATTGTTTTTAATTCATGGTACAGGGCTTGTAATGTTTGTTCCATGGCAACATTTACTTGAGGAATTACTTTGTAGAAAACTTTTAGGTAGCTCTCTGTCATTTATCTAATCTTTATTTGAATATTTTCCTTCTTCCTCTGGATTACCTATATGTGGGCAAGTGGCAATTTCTGTACTAGTTCTTTGCAAGAATTTCATTCCTGACAAGGCGGGGCATAAACACGAGTGACTGGGTAAACTTCTCTAGCCTTTGCAAAGGGCTTCTTCCTCACTTGATAAGATAATCTGAGATTTCTTTCCAACATAGTCTTCTGTCCAGCCATGACTTTTCTGCATCTCCAAATTTAAGCAAGTGCTAGGGGTTTTCCCAATCTGACCTATGCTCCCAGGGTTTTTTCATCAGATGCTGCCTCCCATTAATGCATCCAACATGATTTTCCTATTGCTTTAGGAAGGTTTCCCCCCTCCCCCCTCCCCCTCCCACCTCCACGCTGGTACTTTCAGAGCAGGACACTCTGCATTTTCCTCACCTTCTCTCTATTTCTTTGCTGCTGCTGCTCCTGCTAAGTCGCTTCAGTTGTGTCTGACTCTGTGCAACCCCATAGACGGCAGCCCAGCAGGCTCCCCCGTCCCTGGGATTCTCCAGGCAAGAACACAGGAGTGGGTTGCCATTTCCTTCTCCAATGCATGAAAGCGAAAAGTGAAAGTGAAGATATTCAGTTGTGTCCGACTCCCTGCGACCTCATGGACTGCAGCCTACCAGGCTCCTCCGTCCATGGGATTTTCCAGGCAAGAGTACTGGAGCAGGGTGCCATCGCCTTCTCCGAGTTCTTTACTACTACACCTGCAAAGAAACGGTCCTGTTCATACCATTTCTTACTAATGATAGGGACCTCACCTTTGGGGGATGATTTTTAACTGGATTTGTAACTGGAAGTTTCTGAGATTACCATTGATGGGGTTCTGCCCCTTGGCTCTCTATGTAACTTCTTATAGAAATTCTTACTCTGGTCTACTGATCTCAATTAATTTTGGTTTTGCTTAAAGTTATACTGCAATTTTCATGTTTTATGTCACATAGGTTTTTTGTTGTTGAAAATTTTCTTATAGATATTTCCCCACTTTTACTTTGTTTCTCCATGAACAAACTGGTAAGATTCAGAATTAACTTGCCAATACGTTAACACTAGTAATCTTTCAGAGTGTTCTATTTTTCATGAGGGGCTTGAATCCCATTTTACAATTAGAAACACAACATTTAATCAACTATAAATGAAAGAGATAAGAATACCAGACGATCTGACCTTTCTCTTGAGAAACCTATATGCAGGTCAGGAAGCAACAGTTAGAACTGGATATGGAACAACAGACTGGTTCCATATAGGAAAAGGAGTACATCAAGGCTGTATATTGTCACCCTGCTTATTTAACTTATATGCAGAGTACATCATGAGAAACGCTGGGCTGGAAGAAGCACAAGCTGGAATCAAGATTGCCAGGAAAAATATCAATAATCTCAGATATGCAGATGACACCACCCTTATGGTGGCTCAGACGGTAAAGCATCTGTCTACAATGCGGGAGACCTGGGTTCGATCCCTGGGTTGGGAAGATCCCCTGGAGAAGGAAATGGCAATCTACTCCAGGACTATTGCCTGGAAAATCCCATGGACAGAGGAGCCTGGTAAGCTACAGCCCATGGGGTCACAAAGAGTCAGACACGACTGAGCGACTTCGCTTTCATTTTCATGGCAGAAAATGAAGAGGAACTAAAGAGGCTCTTGATGAAAGTGAAAGAGGAGAGTGAAAAAGTTGACTTAAAGCTCAACATTCAGAAAACGAAGATCATGGCATCCAGTCCCATCACTTCATGGCAAATAGATGGAGAAACATTGGAAACAGTATCAGACTTTATTTTGGGGGGCTCCAAAATCATTGCAGATGGTGATTGCCGCTATGAAATTAAAAGACACTTTACTCCTTGGAAGGAAAGTTATGACCAACCTAGACAGCATATTGAAAAGCAGAGATGTTACTTTGTCAGCAAAGGTCCGTCTAGTCAAGGCTATAGTTTTTCCAGTGGTCATGTCTGGATGTGAGAGTTGGATTCTAAAGAAAGCTGAGTGCAGAAGAATTGATGCTTTTGAACTGTGATGTTGGAGAAGACTCTTGAGAGTCTCTTGGATTGCAAAGAGATCCAACCAGTCCATTGTAAAAGAGATCAGTCCTGGGTGTTCATTGGAAGGACTGATGCTAAAGTTGAAACTCCAATACTTTGGCCACCTCATGAGAAGAGTTGACTCGTTGGAAAAGACCCTGATGCTGGGAGGGATTGGGGGCAGGAGGAGAAGGGGACGACAGAGTATGAGATGGCTGGATGGCATCACTGACTCAATGGACATGAGTTTGAGTGAACTCTGGGAGTTGGTGATGGCCAGGGAGGCCTGGCGTGCTGCGATTCATGGGGTCACAAAGAGTCAGACATGACTGAGCGACTGAACTGAACTGAAATGATAGAGTCATTCCATACAGATCCTGCTAATAGAAATATGATTTTATTAAACAGGGAAATGTAGCCTCATAAAGTTGTTCTTTAAACATGATTTAGTTAGTGTAAAAAGTTATCTTCTTTATATTCTTGCCTAATCTTTATTGCAGCAGTTCAGAAAGTACAGGGACAGCTTTAGGAGGATTGCTACTCTCTTGGGGGATCTTGAGTTATATTTGAGAAGCTATTAAGTGAGACTTTGAGTAGCACGATATCATTGTGAGAAAATTATATCAAGAAATGACTTTCTGGCTTCTTACTCATTGCAAATTTCCCTATAGCCAGCCTAAGCATTATATTTCAAGTTGCTATTCACTCTGTTCCTCTAGTAAGAAAAAAAAAAAAATAAAACTTCCCATGTTTTGATTTTCATCTCATCAATTCTGGCTTTGTTTTGGTTAGGTGAAGTCACTCCTTCATTTAACTTTGCCTACTTCATATTATTAATACATTAATTTCTTACTTCATCTTGATTTAAAGTGTAAAAAAAATATTTTAAAAACTATGGCTTAATTGGTAGTCTATCACAAAAGAACAATATTGTTTACATTCATTTTAACATTATTTATCATTTTATTTTAGCCACAAGACCTGTCCTTGTCTTATAATGATGAATTCTCTTATCTTTTACTGACCACTTTCAGGAGTTGCATCTCTTAGGCAATGAGACGGTTCAATTTAATAGACATAAGAGAACATTCACTTTAAAGAATATTGTTTCTCATAATATCAATTATGGGAAATTATAAAATTATTCCACTAGATGTCGTTGTCATTTACCTAATCTTGTAGGCAAATATTTTATCTTCTTTTAGAGATAATTTTAATCAAAGATGGAAACCCACTCATCATTTAATAGTAATTCAACACTTTTTTGGGTGTTCAATATATATTTCTTTATCTAAAGTTGGTTTGGTTGAGCTCAGCTGATAGATCTCACTTGAGTTCATTCATGCATATCTAGGAGATTGGAGGGCAGAGCAGCCTTATCTGGGACATGTCAGTATCTTCCCTAGGACAGATCACCACATGTCGTCTCTCATTATCCATCAGTCTCACCAGTGCTTATGCCCATCGTAGTTGGCAGCAATCAAGAAAGAAAGCAGAAGCATTCTATTGACCAAAGCAAGTTGCAAAGCCATCCCAGATTCAAAGGGTAGTGAAATAGACTCCCCACTCCCCACCTTGACCGCAAAAGCTGCAAAGTCACATTATATTGAAAAAGGTATGCAAACACTGAAATGTGAATAATTGAGACCATTTGGGTAACCAATGTACCCAACCCTTTCAGTAAGGAACAATCCCATCCCTACGCCTAGTATGTCTGTTACTTACAGCGATCTTCCTTTTGCTTCTTGACTAGGCACAGGTCCCAAGATACGGGACAATCAGTGTATACAAAGCCTCCGGGCTCATGACCAAAAAGCTCTCTTCTTTTTATTTATTTTTTTTTTAATTTTTTTTTTTAATTTTTTTTTAATTTTTTTTTAATTTTAGTTTTTTATTTTTTAAATTTTAAAATCTTTAATTCTTACATGCATTCCCAAACATGAACCCCCCTCCCACCTCCCTCCCCATAACATCTTTCTGGGTCATCCCCATGCACCAGCCCCAAGCATGCTGCATCCTGCGTCAGACATAGACTGGCGATTCAATTCACATGATAGTATACATAATAGAACCTGATGATGTACTTGAAGAATAAACAGAGCTTGAAAAAAGGATATGTAAAAGATAAAGGAAGAACTAGAGCTCTGGTACATTATTTTAGCCCCCAGATCCAAATGTCTTGAGGTTATAATCAATCTAGACTTCTACAAGTCATATTTACATTCCTAATAAATTTTTTTTCTTAACAAAGACAATTTGAATTAGGTCAATTCCTGCTTTAAAATTAAGTAGGCCTGAATAATGTCACAAATATACTTAAGTGATACATCTGCAAATTTAGTATGGACTAATATAAATTCAAACTAGTGGAGGTGATGGAATCCCAGTTAAGCTATTTCAAATCCTGAAAGAGGATGCTGTGAAAGTGCTGCACTCAATATGCCAGCACATTTAGAAAACTCAGCAGTGGCCACAGGACTGGAAAAGGTCAGTTTTCATTCCAATCCTAAAGAAAGGCAATGCCAAAGAATGCTCAAACTACCACACAATTGCACTCATCTCACACACTAGTGAAGTAATGCTCAAAATTCTCCAAGCCAGGCTTCAACAGTACACGAAACTGTGAAATTCCAGATGTTCAACCTGGTTTTAGAAAAGGCAGTGAAACCAGGGATCAAATTGTCAACATGAGTTTGAGTAAACTCCAGAAGTTGGTGATGGATAGGGAAGCGTGGTGTGCTGCAGTCCATGGAGTCACAAAGAGTTGGACACAACTGAGCGACTGAACTGAAGTGACATAAATTCACTTGAATGTTTCTTGCCTATTGTTGGTGTCATACATTAATGATGTTTGTGTAAATGAGACAGTGCTACAATGATTTTCATAAATCAATAACCTGAGAATTACCCAGCTGTGCATTTTGCTATAATGCAGTGTTTATATTCCATAATGAAACTTGTAAAAAAGTATTCATTAAATTGATCACTTAGTTTTAAAAAGTATTTATTAAGTGAAACACACTGGGTTAGGGTCTTTGTTTTATGACTTGAAGAGACAAAGTAATTATCCTCATGGAACTTATATTTTAATGACATTTAAAATGTTGAGGAATTTAGATTTTTCAGAAATAACTGACTATTGCAAATCTTAATGGTATCAGTGTTAAAATGGTGAAAGTTGAATGATGCACTCTTTGAAATTTAAGTTTCAAAAAAACCTTTCCAGCTGTTTTTGAGACATGACCAGCAGAGTGAGAAAATCTATCTTATTCGTTTTTCAAAAGTTGCCCTTTTCTAATGTCAAGCTACTACACAATGGATGAACTTTGGATGTGTCAGTCTTGGAGTGTTATGCAATTTGTTCTGAGTATGAATTAGCCAGGCTGAGTCTTTGAGTGCATTAGAAATAAGGGAGATGAGCTGAGCTGAACACTTCCCAAAAGGGCAAAAATACTTGTATGTTTGCTTAGCTCAGTGTGTGCATTTCAGTAGAGAGCTCCTAGTTTTACTCTGCTGATGTCTTATCTGCCAATATATCTTTAAAATATTATAATCAGTACTTAATGGACAGAAGACTTGGAATAAAGTAATGACATACTTTATTGGGTTTACTTACTACCCCAAAATGAATAACTCTGCTTCTGCAAAAGACAAAAGACATAAGGATATTTTTTCTATAGTTGTTGTGGTTTAACTTTGTCTCAGTTTGAAATTAAATAGTCCATTTACTCAATCAGTATTTTATCTGAACATATGAAGCTATTTGTATGACTGTTTTAACTATATTCACACATTTTCTAGTTGAAGTGTAGTTAATGTCTTTAATATTGTAAAAGTACACAGTTATGTCCTAAAAAGTCCCTTGACAGTGAAAGGTCTAGGACAAATGTAGTAATACTCACGTACTAAAGCCACAGTGTGATCCTAGTATGCTGGGAAGTAGAGCTATTGAGGCACCGAGGGGAGGGAAAAGAATACAATGGAGTAAAAGGGAGAAATGGTAGAAGCAGGTGAGCAGGAGGACCTGGCTTGAAGAATGTTAACCCATGTTTTCCTTCCACTCCTGTCTCACCTAGACCCTGACAGCTTCTACCTGAACACTGCAGTATACCCTTGTTTTTAGGACAGTCTTAACGAAGACAGTTCACACCTTTTTTTTTTTCTTTCCTGCTCTGATTCTGAGAATTACCCTCGCCCATTTTCATGTTATTCCTGTGACGATATCAGAGTTAAAGGTCTACACTTCCCACCCTGTGTATTGGCTGTGTCATCACTCGGGGCACAGAGGTCAGTTCACCGATTACTGAGTGCATTCCCCAGGCAGTCAGCCAGGAATATTCATTGGAAGGACTGATGCTGAAGCTGAAACTCCAATACTTTGGCCACCTGATGTGAAGAACTGACTCACTGGAAAAGATCCTGACGCTGGAAAAGATTGAAGGCAGGAGAAGGTTGATGACAGAGGATGAGATGGTTGGATGGCATCACGGACTCGATGGACATGAGTTTGAGTAAACTCCTTACAGTATTCACACTGTGAGAGAAATTGGTTACACTTGTATTTATTTTTTTAGGTAATTTGAAAAGAATGCTTCTCATATGCCAAACACTATTCCAAGTGATTTATGCAGAAGAAATTTATTTCTCTCAGTAACTTTATGAGCTTTAATACTATTATTATCCTCATTTTATAGAGAAACAGAAACTCAGAGAACCAAAGTCACTTTTCTAGTAAATGTCAAGACTAGGATTCTAAACAATACTGGCTCAAGCTGCTTTCTCTTAAACAACTTATGATATTATTTTTCTTCTGAAATCGTAAATTATAAGCACTACATACGTCTGAGCAGATGAGGGGTCTGGCTTGAAAGCATAACCAACAGAATAAAAGCATAACTAGTAATAATAATAATATAATAATAGCAATAACAACAGCAGAGAAGGAGAGACAGATAATAACGCTATTTGAACACATCTCTATTTAGCCTTAGAATGAACCACACCACTTCCTCCTTCCATTCTCTTCTCTTTGATAAGCTATTTCTTCATGTGATATGCAAGATCTTTTGCTGTCACATTCTGATATCCTAGTGACAGACCAAAACGACTGTTTTGAGAAGTGAACAACAAGATAAATGGCTATCTTTCCTAGTTATAGACTTGAGTCTTTATTCACTTACCTTTCCTTCCTTCCTTCTTCCCTTTTAAGACCCTTATGATGACATAGACTTTAATTCACATCTGTGATTGAATTTAGGTAAATGTGAGGGAGATGGTCACAACCTAATTATATATCAGAAAATATTACATAGAAAAGGAAATCATCTATGACTGCTTTAATGCTTCATAGCATGAAAATATTACTTGCATGCTTGTAAAGTTGCTTCAGTCATGGCTGACTCTTTGCAGCCCTATGGACCTTAGCCTTCCAGGCTCCTCTGTCCATGGGACTCTCCAGGCAAGAATACTGGAATGGGTTGTCATTTCCTTCTCCAGGAAGTCTTCCTTACCCAGGAGTCAAACTCATGTCTCCTGAGTCTCCTGCATTAGTAGGCAGGTTCTTTACCACTAGTGCCACCTGGGAAAGCCCATGAAAACATTACTTAGGCTTCATCATAACACAAAGAGAACTCTGTCCTTTTCCGTTTAGAAGACTAAGAGTTGGATTACAAATGGTAACTGAGAAATCAAGCAAAAGAGTCCCACAAGATTATCCTTGTACACATAGTCTGCACCCTCTTCTCTATGTTACTGTAGACTTTCATCATGTCCTCATTCTCAACCAGCTGTTTAAGTCTCTTGGGTAGTTTTGGGTAGTAATTATAGACAGATATTTCAGAGTTTTCAATAAAGTGCTCCTTTACCAAAAAGGAAAAAAAAAAAAAAAGTCACCGTTATTGCACCCTAAACAGCATATTAAAAAGCAGAGACATTACTTTGCTGACAAAGGTCCTTCTAGTCAAAGCTGTGGTTTTTCCAGTACTCATGTATAGATGCGAGAGTTGGACTATAAAGAAAGCTGAGTGCCAAAGAACTGATGCTTTTGAATTGTGGTGTTGGAGAAGACTCTTGAGAGTCCCTTGGACTGCAAGGAGATCCAACCAGTCCATCCTAAAGGAAATCAGTCCTGAATGTTCATTGGAAAGACTGATGCTGAAGCTGAAACTCCAATACTTTGGCCACCTGATGTGAAGAACTGACTCACTGGAAAAGATCCTGATGCTGGGAAAGATTGAAGGCAGGAGAAGGTGATGACAGAGGATGAGATGGTTGGATGGCATCACCGACTCAATGGACATGAGTTTGAGTAAACTGCAGGAGTTGGTGATGGACAGGGAAGCCTGGCGTGCTGCAGTCCATGGGGTCACAAAGGGTTGGACACAACTGAGCAACTGAACTGATTGCACCCTGTATCTTGTAGCATATAAATAAAAGTATGTGGGACTAGAAAATGAAATAGTAATATTAAAAAAAAAAAAAAGCCAGAGTTGTTTTTGCTCTCAGCATCCACTGACATACAGAACACTTTTCATCTAGCTGGCAAAATGTTTTCAACACAAAGCCAGCACCCAAATGTGATACTTCTTTTGTCTGGGAAGAGAGTCTGATGTTTATTCTTCACCAGTTTCTTAAAGTCTGAACAAACCATGACTTTCTTTACATGTAAGTTGGTTGACTCTTAAGCACCTGTAGCTGAATGTCTAACATCAAATACCTTTAGCCTTTCCATTTTATTTTTAAAATCTTTTCTATTTTTCTCTGATAAAGTTGCTTTCTGCAAAGATCCAGATGAAACATGGATCCAGAAAGCATAGTTCCATATTAAAAAAAAAAAAAAAAGAAATCTATAGCTTTCTATTATCTGTTTTCTTCTTTGGTCTGAAACATTGTGGTTTCTTTCTGAGGAAGAATTCTTTTAGTACTTTGTACACATAGTGAACTGTATCACCATACACATTTTTTTAATTGGGAAGTGTATTTATAAAGGAAGAAGTTCTTAATCTTTTATTGAAAGTTTCTGCTTAAACAGATTTTTTTTTCTTAATATTATTTCTGTAGACTTCGGTTTGAGCCTTTATTGATCTTTGAGACTCGAAATAACATTGTCTTTAACTACAGGAATCATAAGTACAGCCAGATGGTTGTTTGTAATAAGTTCATTTAAACCTTTTTAAACAAAATATCAGTTTGTTCCTATTCCTTTAGCTCTTTGTGGAGGCAGCTGCCTTCCTCTTATAGAAACTAGTGCACTGATTCAATTTAGATGTATTTACTTTGGCCTCTCTTTTAAATTCCCTTGGAGAACCATTACACCTCTATTAACAGTTACCTGTAGTTGCAGTTTTCAAGTGGGTGAGACACACAATACATTCAAATTGCAATCTGTAACATCATTTCTGTTGACTATACCTAATTTGATCTCTCCTATGGAATTACCAATCTGGTCCATTATATCTGCAAAATATCATTTGAATCCTTCCCATGAGACCTACTGCAGGCAGTTGCCATCTCTTATCTGAAGTTTTAATTTTCTACATAATATGCATGTATCCATTCTCTTCTATCACCATTCAGTTCGTTCTCAATGTTGCTGACCTAGTTTTTTTTTAGTAAAGAAAGTATTTGCAGATAGTTCTCTTGCTGAAGAAACTTATGATACTCTGTTTCAAGATAAAAATCTGAAGTTCTTAGCATAGTATGTTGGTAAGAACATACCATGTTTTTGAAATTTGTTTTTTGAAAACTATCTTTAGCATAGTTTTCCAGCTTAATTCCCAGCCAATGAGCACCAAAAACACATTATACTGTATCAATGCATGTGTGCTTGAGAATTTGCAAGGGCTTTTTAGTTTCCCATTGTTACTGAGTCCAAGCTCGCTCTGCTTGCCATAGGATAGGCCAATGAATCCCAGTGAATTAGAGCAATGAGGTGTTGAGGCAAGACAGAGACTAACTGGCGAGATGGCAGACTGAGAAGATGGCGGGATAGTGCTTCAAAATAACCGTCTTATGCGGTCTGGATGCGAGGTTCTTTTCTAGATTAGAGATGAGGGGAGATGAGGAAGCAAAGTAAAAAAGTCATTAAACTTGCAAAGATCTCCTAGAATGCAAGCCTCAGGTGGTGGATGTGTTAATTTCTTCCTTCCTGCCGTCCACAAGGGGACAGGGTTCTGATGAAAGGCATTTTAGTTTACCAGTCAGGCAGAGGGGCAGGATTCTCTGAGGCAAGCCATTCTGTATATTTATAATGAGAAAAGCAATGAAAAGC
Organism: Ovis canadensis; assembly: GCF_042477335.2. Taxonomy (NCBI): domain Eukaryota; kingdom Metazoa; phylum Chordata; class Mammalia; order Artiodactyla; family Bovidae; genus Ovis; species Ovis canadensis. Next base: position 129,341,182 of record NC_091247.1, on the reverse strand, counting down.
ACGTCAAAGAAACAGATCCAACATGGAGTCAGAATTAGCCTCCTCCCTGGAACACCATCTATGTAGATTTCAGTTGATGGTATTTACTGAGATTATACTTTGTGCAAGATAATTTTCTAAGAGTTGAAATATAGGAAAAATAAAACAGACAAGGTCTTTGTTGTTTTCAAAATTATAGTATAATGAGAGCAATCTGAACAAATGAGTAAACATGTATATGGAAAGGAGCCTACAATAAATATGCATGTTTATATATGTGATAATCTTAGACAGTAATACGTGCTATGAAGAAAGTTAAAAATATATAGTGTTAGTGCTTTTTCAACAAAAAATTGAAAGCAATTTAAACAAAGCCATATTTATTACATCATCATCATAATAATAGCTAAAATGTAGGTATGTTTACTATTGTATTACATGTATCATTAGTATTAATGCTATAAATATAGAATAAATACTATTAGTATTTATGTGTATTACTAGTACATGCATTATTCCAGACACTTTTTTCATGAGTTAAATTATATTACCAGGTAGTCATTACAGATTTAAAAAAAAAAAAAAAACCAGCAAAGCTAGGGAAAGTTTAAATAAACTGACTAAGCCATAAGAAAAGGAAGCTAAGAAAAGTCTCCAGAATGTATATTCTTAATAACTGTGCTCTGCTGCCTCTTTCCCCTTGTTGTTGTTCAGTCTCTAAGTCATATCAAACTCTTTGCAACCCCAGGGACTGTAGCATACCAGACTTCCCTGTCCCATCCTGTCCCCACTTGGAACAGCAGCAATTTTTGTCCCTACAATCCCTACCTCCTGATCCCAACCAACTGACTGTTAAGCTACTTATTAGAAGGGACCAGTCCCAATTCATTTTCAATCATATGTGTCAGCATGTATTCAATGTTCACTAACTTTTTATTAAGTTATATTCTTAAAGAATGCATGTTTTGAATATACTCAATTCAGTTCAGTCGCTCAGTCATGTCTGACTCTTTGCGACCCCATGAATCACAACATGCCAGGCCTCCCTGTCCATCACCAACTCCCAGAGTTCACTCAAACTCATGTCCATCGAGTCCGTGATGCCATCCAGCCATTTCATCCTCTGTTGTCCCCTTCTCCTCCTGCCCCCAATCCCTCCCAGCATCAGAGTCTTTTCCAATGAGTCAACTCTTCACATGAGGTGGCCAAAGGATTGGAGTTTCAGCTTTAGGATCAGTCCTTCCAATGAACATCCAGGACTGATCTTCTTTAGGATGGACTGGTTGGATCTCCTTGCAATCCAAGAGACTCTCAAGAGTCTTCTCCAACACCACAGTTCAAAAGCATCGATTCTTCGGTGCTCAGCCTTCTTCACAGTCCAACTCTCACATCCATACATGACCACTGGAAAAACTATAGCCTTGACTAGACAGACCTTTGCTGGCAAAGTATTATCTTTGCTTTTCAATATGCTGTCTAGGTTGGTCATAACTTTCCTTCTAAAGAGTAAACATCTTTTAATTTCATAGCTGCAATCACCATCTGCAGTGATTTTGGAGCCCCCAAAAATAGTCTGACACTGTTTCCACTGTTTCCCTATCTATTTCCCATGAGCTGATGGGACCAGATGCTATGATCTTCGTTTTCTGAATGTTGAGCTTTAAGCCAACTTTTTCACTCTCCTCTTTCACTTTCATCAAGAGGCTCTTTAGTTCCTCTTCACTTTCTGCCATAAGGGTAGAGTCATCTGCATATCTGAGGTGATTCATATTTCTCCCAGCAATCTTGATTCCAGCTTGTGCTTCTTCCAGTCCAGCGTTTCTCATGATGTACTCTGCATATAAGTTAAATAAGCAGGGTGACAATATACAGCCTTGACGTACTCCTTTTCCTATTTGGAACCAGTCTGTTGTTCCATGTCCACTTCTAACTGTTGCTTCCTGACCTGCATACAGATTTCTCAAGAGGCGGGTCAGGTGCTCTGGTATTCCCATCTCTTTCAGAATTTTCCACAGTTGGTTGTGATCCACACAGTCAAAGGCTTTGGCATAGTTAATAAAGCAGAAATAGATGTTTTTTCTGGAACTCTCTTGCTTTTTCGATGATCCAGTGGATGTTGACAATTTGATCTTCGGTTCCTCTGCCTTTTCTAAAACCAGCTTGAATATCAGGAAGTTCGCAGTTCATGTATTGCTGAAGCCTGGTTTGGAGAATTTTGAGCATTACTTTACTAGCATGTGAGATGAATGCAATTGTATGGTACTTTGAGCATTTTTTGGCATTCCCTTTCTTTGGGATTGGAATGAAAACTGACCTTTTCCAGTCCTGTGCCCACTGCTGAGTTTTCCAAATTGCTGGCATATTGAGTGCAGCACTTTCACAGCATCATGTTTCAGGATTTGAAATAGCTCCACTGGAATTCCATCAGCTCCACTAGCTTTGTTCATACTGATGCTTTCTAAGGCCCACTTGACTTCATTTCCAAGATGTCTGGCTCTAGGTGAGTGATCACACTATCGTGATTATCTTGGTCTTGAAGCTCTTTTTTATACAGTTCATCTGTGTATTCTTGCCACCTCTTTTTAATATCTTCTGCTCCTGTTATGTCCATACCATTTCTATCCTTTATTGAGCCCAACTTTGCATGAAATATTCCCTTGGTATCTCTAATTTTCTTGAAGAGGTCGCTAGTCTTTCCCATTCTGTTGTTTTCCTCGATTTCTTTGCATTGATCACTGAGGAAGACTTTCTTATCTCTCCTTGCTATTCTTTGAATATACTAATCTTGTCCAATTATACTTTGTGCATGTTCAATGGGGAAAAGAGAGTGAAAGGATTATCCATCATTTAAGGACAAATTTTCTAATTAGCTTTAGGTTGTTTGTATCTTTTAAGTAAAATACTATGTAGAGAATAGAGGCAAGAGGTTGTCCCCTTATTCATATGTTAGTCCTTTGTAGAAGTATAATGAGGCCTTACCTTTGCTGGAAATTAATTATCAATGAATCTCTCATGTTACTTCATGTCTAGGCATTAATAATCAATTTCCAGATTTATTTATATTCTAGTATAGTAAAAATAGAGATACCTCATTCCCATCTACAGAGAAGATTCACTTACATTCCAGGGTAATAAATTAGATGATGTCTCTCTCAAAAAATATGACAGGCAGGTTGTCATCAGCCCCTCTGTAAGACCAAGGGCTTCCTAATCTCTGGCCTTCCTCCTGTATAATACATTCTCACCATGTAAGATTCAGCAACCTTCCCTAATCATGTTTCTGTATGGGAACTGGGGCTCAGTTGAGCAGCACAAAGATAATATTCTGCCTACTGTCATTTTTGTGAGTAATAAACTTTGCCTTTCTGGCCCAGAGGCTTTATGTTTTTCTGCTAGCATATATGCAACTGTAGTCAGATAATTTATCTTGCAAGTAGAGTAAAATCTCAATCTTTTTGTAATTCCAGACTTACAAACTCATTAAAATATCAGAAGAGGCCTGAATTCTGTGGAGTTAAAATCTGAAATTGTCCATTGCAGATGGAACAAAGTATCTATATCAGGAGCTATGTTTTTCTCACAGTTATTTACCTAATATCTAGCAGCACCTGGCTTTAAAAGATACTTGCCCTAGTGTTATTTAACAAATGAATGAATAGTAATACAACCAGTAATATCCCAGTTCTTACCGTATAGTGGTGTGAGAAAAATCATTTTAAATAATATTTATCATTAAATTTCCTTCTAAGAAGTTCTAAGTAACACACAAATCAAGGATTCCTCCTGCATATCTATTTCACTGTTGCTGAATGGTTCATGAGAGTTAGAGATCATTTTTATTATGATGTCACTTAGATGAATGATATGTTGTTCATATCATAGATACACCATCCAAATAAAATCTCATCTCTAATCCACCAATTCAAGGCCACTATTTAAATAATTAAGAAATATAAACAAATACAAATTTATTTTCTATGAGACAGATACCTAAAAGTAAAAAGATATATCTCAGCATAAACCAGCATATATACATATTTATATAGATATATAGATAGATAGATATAGATATATGTTGCAAATTTGACTTATTGTAGTACCTCATAAGATCTCAGTACAGACATTCTGAAAATGTGTGCTTTTAACATTTCTTCAAACTTCCACTCTTGACCAGCTAATCTTATAAACTAATTTTCTTCTAATTTTTAATAAGTAAATTATGTCATTTGTGAATAAAGATGATTCTCCATTTTCTCAATTATTATATCTTATTTGTTTAGCTTTGTTGGAGAACCCAGGGTATTCAATACAATGATGGATAACAATTCTGAGAATGAATATCTTTTACACAACTCCAGGGAAAGAACGATCAGTGTTTATCATTCAGTTCAGTATTAGCTGCAGGTTTCCCATAGAGGCCCTTAACTGGCTTAAGGAAGTCCCCTTCTGTTCTTAGTATTTCATCCTTCTTGAAGGTCAAGATTCTGACCAGCACAGTCTCTTCTGTCTTATTCTATTGACTGAAGCAAGTCATTTGAATGAGCCCAAGTTAAGTGACATAAAATATAGCCTGCTTTGTGGGAAAAACTTCAGTCATGAGCCTTTGGTTACAGGAAGGATGAATAATTGCAATAGGTAATACAATCTACTCAGTTTAGTTCAGTTCAGTCATTCAGTTGTGTCTGACTCTTTGTGACCCCGTAGACTGCAACATGCCAGGTTTCCCTGTCCATCACCAACTCCCAGAGCTTGCTCAAACTCATGTCCATCGAGTCGGTGATGCCACCCAAACATCTCATCCTCTGTTGTCCCCTTCTCCTCCTGCTTTCAATTTTTCCTAGCACCAGGGTCTTAAGCAAATATTGAAATGTGCTGCTGCTGCTGCTGCTCCTGCTGCTGCTAAGTCGCTTCAGTCGTGTCCGACTCTGTGCGACCCCATAGACAGCAGCCCACCAGGCTCCCCTGTCCCTGGGATTCTCCAGGCAAGAACACTGGAGTGGGTTGCCATTTCCTTCTCCAAGGTGTGAAAGTGAAAAGTGAAAGTGAAGTCGCTCAGTCATGTCCAACTCTTTGCGACCCCATGGACTGCAGCCTACCAGGCTCCTCCGTCCATGAGATTTTCCAGGCAAGAGTACTGGAGTGGGGTGCCATTGCCTTCTCCTGAAATGTGCTAATAATTGTTAAAACTATAGACATTCACTATATTATTCTGTCTACTTTTATATATACATGAACATTTTAGCTGTAAAATATTTAAAAACTGAAAACATATTTTTCAATGTATATAATTTATTAAAGCATTTTAGGAAATGGGAAAAATATTCAAAATGAAAATAACAATGGTTATGAATAGGAAATTTGAAATAACACATCTAAATTACCAATAAACAATAATATCACAAGTAGCTTGAAGCATAGAAATTAATCTAAAGATGAGCAATACAAAATACATTTTTGAAAGATTAAATACTGTAAGTATGCTACAATAGAAATTAGTTTAAAAGAAAGATTAAATACTGCCAGAGCCAGTGATTCCAGAAAAAAAATACTTCCATACAGTGCTGTTGGTTTTATGGATTAATACAGTCTTTCATTTGAAAACAATTTAATTTAAAAATTGACCCAGTCACTTCTGATAATCTATCCCATAAAAGTATAACATCAGTAAATGCTTACTAAAGCATTATAGTGAAAGAAGAAAGATAATGTCCTTCAACTGACAAATAGTTAAATATAGAATCGCACATCCACTAAGAAATAATTCTGTACCAGCTGACTGGGAGAAAACTCCACAGTGTATTCTTGACTGCAAAACCCATATGAAGATAATCATAGATAATATGACACATTTTTAAAAATGAGCATTTTAAAAGAATCCTCTAAAAACAGGAGCTGGACACATCCCCATGGGTCTAACAGTGGTTAAACTGGCCCAGTGATTGTCACCTCAATATGCTACATAACAGAAGTCTTTTTTTATTAGGAATGAGCCTTTAAGGAAGGGATTAGAAAGAGAAGGAGCACTTGGGAATGTCCCCGTCTTGCCCTGAACCATAATTAGGGAAATTGAGCCCCTAAGAGAGATTGTCTTTAGGGTCTGAAGTGTTTCCTCTACTCATTGTTTGTTGAGCAAGAGTTTAAAACATTTCTTGGAACATGCCCTCGAAGTTGGAGGCTACCAGATCTCACTCTAGAGAGATTTGAAAGCAGTAAGAGAAAAGCCATGGGCTAAAACTTTTCCACTGGATGGTGGCGTTATGATATAGCGAGCAGCGCTGGCTTTAGTACATGCTGAATTAAAGCTGTCTTTACCTGAACAGGACTTCACTGAAAAGCTCTGAGGCACATATCACCTGCCAGAAGCCAGGTCTGAGGGGTCAGTGTGAGAAGTCAGAGTCAGTACAATCTGGTGTCCATTCCAGTCAAATCTGCAGCAGGGCAGGAAATGCAAGAATCCACAAACATCCCTTCAGAAAAAGAGAAAGCAGAGGGACAGAGAGAAATGGTGTTTGAATATTTACACATTCGTGGTAGAAGATATTGGCACCCAGTAACGTTTAATAGATAGCTCCAGGGATTGAAAGACTTTTTTTTTTTTTTGTAATTCTAAAATGGTTGAGGCAGGGCTTCCTTAAAGGCCAGGTGGTAAAGAACCTGACTGAAATGCAAGAGACTCAGGCTTGATAGCTCAGTCCCTGGGTTGGGAAGATCCCCTGGAGAAGGAAATGGCTACCCACTCCAGTATTCTTACCTGGAGAATTCCATGGACTGAGGAGCCTGCTGGGCTACAGTCCATGGGGTCACAAAGAGTCAGACATGATAATGCCTAACACTTTCATTTTCATAATCATAATAGTTGAGGGAGAAGAAAGGAGGCTGAAAGGAAAGGCCACACTTACATACTTTGTTTTTACTGCTGTTCTCTGGTCTAGGGAAAGAAAAGAAACTTTACAGCAAATATAAAAGTATTTATTTTGCTTAGACTAGACTTTTCCATTCCCTGAAAGTTACTATTAAACTTTGAGTTCTGACCACATTGCTGACAATGGGCAGGGAAGTGAGAACCATCAGAGCTTTAAAAAAGTGAAAAATAAAACTGTTGCCTGATTTTACCCTAAAGATGTGAATCCAGCACCTCTATACAAAACTGTTAGGTAGTTAGAATAGGAAAAAGGAGTCCAGAATGGCGGCGGCTAAAAGACAAGGAAGGGAAAAGCCTGTGAAAATAGAACAAAGGAAGGTTGGAGGACTGGTGTGAGAACCTCAGTTTAAACAAACAGCCCTCCTGGCTAGTCCAATTTACTTACATAGGGCAGGCTTAGGGAGAGGGAAAAAAAAAAAAAAAAACATGAAAAGAGGGGCCAAAATTGGGCCAGGGGCCTCTCTTCTCTTCACATCTTTTGTGCCGGCATACCCTCATGCCTCGAGGATGTATTTTCTTTTACTTTCTAAATGAAACGGAGCTGTAACACTGGTCCATCCAAGGGTTGCAACGCTGGTCTGTCCGTCGCCTCAAATTTTTTTGTGAGACAGAACCGAGGAAATTACACACTCCCCCAACAAAACCAAGGCATTTGAGAGTTTATCCTTTGTGCCTCACATATATACATACATATAGAGATGTATAGAAGATTGGCCACTAAAATATTAATGTTATATCAAAGAAATGGGATTCTAAGTATTTTTCTTTTTACATGAAAACACAATTCCATTCAGTTGTAACCTGAACTAGAAATTGGTGCTCATCTTTTTTTTTTTTTTTTTTTAAAGCAAATACATTTTCTTTAGGCTTATGTCTAACCGCAACTTCTCAGCCAGCAGCAAAACCTCTCTCCCAGCACACACACACATACATGAGCAACCATACAATGATGCAAGGGGAAAAGTCTCCCAAATACTTCAACTCTAAGTTTCTGACAAACCTTCTCTGCAAAGATGTAATTTGTGTGGCTCATTAAAGTATGAGCCCCAATCAAAAAATATATAAAACCTTAAGTATTCAAATATGCAGCACAATCAAGGAAGCATACTAGCTGATTGTTAAAATATGCATCCTGTTGAGTAAATCCTATTAAAGACAATTTTGGCGACCAAGCTATGTTTGAAAATTAGTAAAATATGCAATTTCAGTTGTCAAGTATATTCAAATATTTCAAAAGAAGTTCTGAGGAAAGATAGAAAACATTCAAAACTGCAAATGATGTAAGCCTGGACTAAATCTATGGGAATGGTTTCCAAGAGTGAAAGATGTGGTTCCCAGCACCATAGCTCTGCTTTTGAAAATCTCAGAAAACCAGAGCTTGGAATGGTGAATAGCAAATGGTAAGATTACTTCTTCCTTCATTCCCTAGAGGCATAGCATCTTCTTAGTCTACTTGAAAAGATATAAAATGCCCAGGGGATAGTAACTAAGGCAGAGAAGTGGAGGTCTTTTTGCAACATTGGCAGAAATTGCCTTCTTATCTTCCAACAAAATATTGTGAGGCAAAGCTGCCAATTTAGCATAGTTTTGCTTTAAAACCATCTCCTTATTTTGTACTTTAATTTTTAAAACTCTTTTTCTCCCACAAAGAATGAAACTGAAGTATTGTGGTTAACCCTTATATTATGCAGCTTGATTATGTTACATTAGCCACCTTATGTATCTTTATTTAATAAGAGAAACAACATTTAAAAATATTTTTACAGCCTCTTCTTTCAGTGAATTAAATTTGCAATGGGAAAGGATATGTGTGGTTTCATATAAGCAGGCGCTATGCAGCCTTTCCATTCAGATGGTTAGTTGGTATTATCAAGTCATTTTTTGCACAGATGGAGGAATAAAAATGATTAGTGGAAATTACACAAGGAGATTCATTCAGGTCATGGCAAATGTAACTGTGTAGGAGTTATGGTTTATATTTGCAAGCTGAAGTAGGGCAAAAAGAGATTGCACTACCGAAAAGCTATAATCAGTTTAGCAATCAGTACCCAGAAGTATAATAATATATTAAATGTATGGTCATTTTAGAAATACTCAGGAAGCTATAGTTTAGCATTCTTCTTACTCAGGCTCTTCACTCAACTGATTGTAAACACATTTATTAGAAATCATATTCACTCAGAAACAATAGTTTGACTTAGAAACACCTTTGGGAAACTTTATATGTCTTAAGCTTTCTAGTTCTGTCCTTAATGGTTAAGCTATGCAGCTTATGACTACGTAAAGATTAGCATGGTATTTATGTAAAACAAACAAGCAAACAAAACTTTTACAGCTACATTTGTGAGAATTCTTGGTTTTTCTCAGGTCAAATCATCCCTGAGTTCTTTCACATGCGGTCTAGAAAGTGAGCATGTTGATTGTGTGTGTTTATTTCTCATCTGCTACTGGAGTTTTAATTATAGGTTATTTAAATATGTTGAGAAAAAAAGAACATTTCTTTTATAGAGAGAGAATCACCATTTTGGAAAACAATTTGGAAAAATGACTCAACTACACTTCCAAAATATTTGTTTTAAATATAAAAGACTAAGTACTTCATTAAGAAAAATAAGGTCGATTTTTAAACTCCATGTAAATATAAGTTGATTCCAAGCTATTAATTCATATTTTATTAAAACAATTTTTATATGTAAAGTTTCAGTTCATTTTCAGCATGCTTTATGGCATTATAATGTATGTAGAGTTTCTGAGAATTTCTAATGTAAGGCCTTTTAAACAGTAATTTAAACATCAGTTAAAGTGTAGTTACAATGGCACACAATGACACACACAATGATGACAAAAGTGTAGCATACCTAAATGTAGACTTTTAAGAAATGTTCAGTCTATATGTGAAGAAAACTATAACATCCTCTACAGGCACACAAATGAAGTTTTGTGTGTTTTGAAACAGGCATTGTCTTGCTGCTGCTGCTAAGTCGCTTCGGTCCTGTCCGACTCTGTGCGACCTTGTAGGCGGCAGCCCACCAGGCTCCCCCGTCCCTAGGATTCTCCAGGCAAGAACACTGGAGTGGGTTGCCATTGCCTTCTCCAATGCATCCAAGTGAAAAGTGAAAGTGAAGTCGCTCAGTCATGTTCAACTCTTTGCGACCCCATGGACTGCAGCCTACCAGGCTCTTCCATCCATAGGATTTTCCAGGCAAGAATACTGGAGTGAGGTGCCATTGCCTTCTCCGTGCATTGTCTTAGGATGACACTAAAAATGTCAAACTTCTTTAAATGTTTTTTCAGAGTCAGTGCAATTCCAATTACAGTTTAAATAGATTTATGTGAAACTTCAGTGATTCAAAAGATCATCTACAAGAATATAAAGGCAAGGGATTATTAGTAACATCCAAAGAACAAAATAGAGCTGGTTATGTCCTTTCATGGAGAAGGAAATGGCAACCCGCTCCAATATTCTTGCCTGGAGGATTCCCAGGAACAGAGGAGCCTGGTAGGCTGTCGTCTATGAGGTCACACAGGGTCGTACACGACTGAAGTGACTTAGCAGCAGCAGCAGAGTGTCCCTTCAGAATTAAATGTATTAGGGAAATATAGTAAAAATAAGTGTGTAATATTGATTTTCAACATAGACATATTAACTTATGGATTATAGCAAAGAATCAAAACATAAATATGAATAAATATGAGAATTTAGTATACAATAAAGTTTGAGAAAAGGCCATTAAACATAAATAAGAGATTTATAAAGTAAAAACATATGATTTTCAAAAATTCATTCAACATTTTAAAATATCTGCTATATGCCAAAATCTACTGCAGTTGCTAGAGATACAAAACTAAAGAGACAATGTCTACAGGCTCATAGAGTAGAAATTCTAGTAGAGGAAGACACAATAAATACTAAATCAATATGTGGTATGTCAGGTAGTGACAATGCCACAAAAAAAGAATAAGGGAGGCAAAGTGTGATTATTGAATAGAATTGTGCTATTGTATAGAAGGGGACCAGGGAAGTTTTTCTTCCAAGTACCATTTGTGCAAACTAATGTGATACTTTTTTATAAAAGATTGGCAAAGATAAAGAAAAGAGACAATATTAGCGTAAGGGTATAGGGAAAGCAGCAGTTTTATGTGCAGTTGGTGGATATAGAGATTGATAACAGCTTTTTTGCTATGCATCCTGGCAATTTGTATAAAATTGTTTTCATTAAGGAGCTAATCCAATAGCAAAGATTCATATTGAAACACTATTTATATTGACATAAAAAGGAAATCATCTCAAATTTATTAAATGGTAGTGGTAAAAGAAATTATGGTTTATCCAAGCAAGCAGTGAATACGCCCCCTTGGAAAGACAGATAAAATACTTTGTTTAATAAAAACATTATCAAATTGGAAGTACAGTGTAACTCCATGAATATAAAATTATGTTACCAATTTACATTTCTCTCTCTCTCTCTCCATCTCTCTCTTTCTCACACACACACATCTGAAATGTCATTCATCATGTCAATGTATGGCAAAACCAATAGAGTATTGTAAAGTAAAATAAAGTAAAAATAAAAATTAAAAAATAAAATAAAATATTAACATAGATTTTCTAAGAAAGATGGAGTTTTGAGTGTTTTTTTTTCTTATTTACTTTTTTATTTTCTGAATTATTTAGGGTAACCATGTGTTACTTTAATAATGCTTTTACAATAAAGTTATTTTTCTGTTTTCAAACACTCTGTATAAATATCGGTTACGTAGTAGTTGCAAAAGAGAAGGCAATGGCACGCCACTCCAGTAGGCTTGCCTGGAAAATCCCATGGAGGAGGAGCCTGGTGGGCTGCAGTCCATGGGGTCTCGAAGAGTCAGACACGATTGAGTGACTTCACTTTCACTTTTCACTTTCATGCATTGGAGAAGGAAATGGCAACCCACTCCAGTGTTCTTGCCTGGAGAATCCCAGGGACAGGAGAGCCTGGTGGACTGCCATCTCTGTGGTCGCACAGAGTCAGACACTACTGAAGCAACTTAGCAGCAGCAGCAGTAGTTGCAAAGAAGCTAACATAATGGTAATCCAGGCTAACTAGTGTAATTTTTAAAATAAATTTCCAGCAAACACTTAAAGTGAAATAAAGATATGAACTGAGAGTAACGCTATGTTTTGTGAATGGAACAAAAATGGTCGTTGTAAAGTCAATGATATAGGACACAGACTGCTTTTTTCTCCAGATTACCTTAAGTCAGATAGGAAGAAACGAAGATACTTCAAGGACATGGGGCTGAAGACATCTGTGTCACTATTTAAGTAGTCTATATAAAGGACAAAAATGTGAATAAATCCTAAAGCAGGGAAGGTCTTATGTTGACATGACAAAGGAAGAGATTCCCTTTCTTCCTAATGCCTTCTCTTCTGCCCTTGTGTTATCTTTCTACTTGAATAGTCAGGGAGATCCAACCAGTCCATTCTGAAGGAGATCAACCCTGGGATTTCTTTGGAAGGAATGATGCTAAAGCTGAAAACTCCAGTACTTTGGCCACATCATGCGAAGAGGTGACTCATTGGAAAAGACTCTAATGCTGGGAGAGATTGGGGGCAGGAGGAGAAGGGGACGACCGAGGATGAGATGGCTGGATGGCATCACGGACTCGATGGATGTGAGTCTGAGTGAACCCCGGGAGATGGTGATGGACAGGGAGGCCTGGCGTGCTGGGATTCATGGGTTGAAGACAGTAGGACACGACTGAGCAACTGAACTGAACTGAACTGAACTGAATAGTCAGGCACTGAATGATTAAATAGTAATCTCTTAGAAAAATGCTTCATTGAGTTCTCCTTGAATCACACAGTGATGTTAAATGTTTCTATCAATGAAATTATCAACGATAAAGAAGGAAAATGACAATGATTTATAACATTGAAGTTTAGTGTAATTAAGTGTAGTTTATATCTAGTTAAAAATTCTGTAATGTTTTAGTCTTAAATGCTGTTAAGCAATTCTAGTTCATTGTTTAATAGCAACTAATTTATGCTTGTAGATGATTGTGTTCTATTTTAATCATTATTGAATAAAAAAACATGTTTATTTTTTAAGATGACCATTATAAAGTAAGTATTCTGGCTATTTGGAACACAAATAGGATGCCAATCCAAAATCTGTTTCTCTCTCTTTTCTTTCCAGATAGATATTTTCCCCAATCTTAAAAGTGTGTCAAGCCACAAACTCAAGTGTCATCTTTAATGCTTTCCCATCTCTTAACACAATGTAGTATCTGTCACTGAAACATATTGATTTCCTTTAACGTCTTTAAAATATATCCTTTTTTTTTTTTCAATCCTCACTGTTAGTTCCTTAGCTCAGGCTTTTATGATTTCTCACCTGGCTTGCCACACAGTATCGAAACTCTTTCCTTTAGTTTCCTCTTTCTTGCTTTCTTCAATCCATCCAAACTTTTGCTGTCAATAGTGTTTCTTAAGCATAAATTTAATCTATTTCACTTTGATGCTTAAAAGCATTAAACAGCATCCTCAAATCTAAAAAGTTATAGATGATTTATCCACTACACATCCTCCCTCTCTCTTTTCCCTAAGAACCCAATATAATCGCACTTAAGTCATACTGAAATATATGTACTTTCTTGAGTGTGTTTCTGTGTCTGTTTTTACACAAGATATTTTCTGTCAAACACAGCCTTACTTCTTTCAAACATCTCACCAACCCTGCTCTTATTTATTTGTTTTAAATAAAGTTAATGTTTTACTAGTTCTTTAAAATTCAACTCAGATATGATTGTGTCTGAGAAGCTTTCTCTGTGTAATCCGTAATGAGATACATGACCTCAGCACCTGTCCTGAGTATATCACAGTCCATATTACATTGCATTGCAGCTATATGCTCATTTGTCAAATTCCTCAATTTATAGCTCTCGATGGGAGGGCATTTTTTCTAATTTTTGTATTTCCATAATCTTACAGAGTGAGTGTGGTTAGTAAATATATTTTGAATCTGGAAATTGGAGATAACATATCTTATCTGACTCTATCAAACCCTACTGAATAGCTATACTTAGGCCATCGGAAGAGTGATAGTCTCTGGTATTTTTTAAAAAAAATATGTGTAAGAATTCATAGCATACTCTATATTGCATTTCTAACAAGACCTAACATCATTTTCCTAAAATTATACACTAACAACTGCTTTTCAGATGAAGCTTGATTGTAATATTATAAGCATGATCCTTATACTATAGCTCCAATATAAATTTTTATAAAAGTGAACAATTATTGATTCTCCAGATATGAATTGCCTTCTACTCTGTGTCAGGTACTGGACTGGAGTAAACTCTAAAGTAGAAGAAAAATAGCACATAGATTTTCTATCCTTATGAGTCTATTTATCTTCATCTTCTATATTGGATAAAAAACAAAGCAGTAAACCTAAAGTCTCTTCCCTGCATAGAAATATAAGAAGCCCGTAAAAAAGAAACAAACTAGTAGGTTAGACAAAGAATAAGTGAAAATGGTATAAAAAAAAATAACGATTGTCATAATAAAACCACTTATTGAAGTGACCAGCCTCCTTTCATGTATATTTAGGCCTTTTAAGAAAAAGTGGGTAACTGTCAAACTTATTTTGTAACGTTGAACTGCTTATGATTGTGACTTACAGATCTTTATACCAGCAAGATTATTGTAATATAGAAAGTAGGGTGAGATTTGGCATAGGCCTTGATGGAGAATATTATTTTGGCAGGCAAAAAGAAGGAGGAATAACTGTCTTAGCGAAGGCGCAAATGTGCAAAGTGAGACAGTGAAAACCTTTATATAGCTTGAGCAGGGATTTGAAGTAAGGGAAGAACACGCTTAGCTCTAGAAAGGCAAGGCAGTTAGATTAACCAGATCCTCCTACAACCCTTAAGTTGTAGCTTAAGGAGCTTGGAATTTATCCTGTAGGGAAGTGAGTAAGGAGTCTTACTTTTTATTCTGCAAATGATACTGTTAAAATAGCATTCTAGAAAGATTGATCTGGCTGGGGATTACATGATATATTGAAAGGAGAAAAACCTCCTGTGGTGAGGGAGGGATTCATAAAAGACATGCTTAGGGAAATAGAAAGAATAAAAGTATAGAATTTTAAATTTAACCATTTTGCTGAGTAGAATATACTATAATATGTGTTTCATGTCTGTTTAGCCTGTCTCTCTTTTACTGTTACCTAACGTTGCAATCAACAAATTCAGATAAGCTGGTGGTTTCAAACATTTGGATGTTTCGGGAGGCACCTAGCTGATTAACATGAGTGCTGTTTGCATAAAGTTGATTTGTAATTTTGAAGACACCTTACAACCATGTCTTTTCTTTGTCATCTCCTGGGAGGTAATCAAGAAAAATGAAAGTGACCTGGACAAAGAAAAATAACTGATTCCAGGAAAATGAGGAAAGTGAAAAATAGAAGAGTCTAGTTTGGGATTAAGCACCCTACTTTAGTACAGTCGATACAACTGAAGATGTTTTTTCCAAGTACATTAGCATCAGCACTTTATCACTCAGTGCAATTGATGGAATTAATGCGGAATTGGAACTGGCATCAAAGCCAATGAATGCTAGTATGAAAGTCTATAGCATTCAAAATAAATGAAATAATAAAGAAATGAGTCTTTCGGAAATTGTAGAGAGGTGGAAAATAGGGGACTGTGGAAAGCAAGCTGTCATTTTCAATTCAGACTATATTTACGTGAGAAGCAGTTCTGTCAGGTTACATAAAGATGGGTTTTTAGATAGGTATGTCATCCAGGTGTGAGAAGCACATCCTGCTGTGTTATTAGGAATGGTTTTCTGGTAAGGAATACCTCCTACTGTCAGACATAATGATCAATCTGCTTTATGGTAACAGTATAATTCTAATTTAGTCCTTGGGCCAGATTTCAGTTAGGCACTTAAGAACTTGTTGTAATGTTAGTTTGTATGTAGTGTATGAGAATGTCTCCTTCACCATATATGCTGCCAGAACAGAAGGAAACACAATCCCTAACTCTTATTTCATTGCAAAATCTCATTTTCTTGCCTTTGCCTACGGTTTTGTTGTTGTTGTTGCTATTATTTTTACTGATTATTTAGTCCTCTGGCTTTCACATAGCTATCCTCTTCAGAAATTCAACAATCTCACTAATGCTCAAGTTTTCATCATTACAGAATGAAAAAGAAAAGATCGTTTAACATAGACAGAAAAAAGATAACTGTCCTAGTTCACTTGGGCAGTTATAGCGAAAGTATCATAAACTGGAAGGCTTATAAATAATAGAAATTTATGTATCATGGTTCTAAAGGCTGGGAAGTCCAAGACCAAAGTGCTAGCAAATTTGATGTCTGGTGAAAGCTGACTTCCTCATAGCGGGGAACCTTCATGCTGTGTCATCAGATGATGGAAGGAACAAGAAGGCTCTCTAGAACATCTTTTATAAGTTACTAATCTCTTCCTAAGGATTATGACCTAATCACAGCCCCAAATGCCTACCTTCAAATGCCATCCCCTTGGGGATAATGGTTTTTACATATGCATTTTGAAGGGACACAAACATTGAGACTATAGCAATAACTCAGAGGTCTTTGAAACAGAGTTTTTGTTGCCTCCTTTTCTGATGATCCTACAACCTGGAGAAAGAAAAAAAAAGGAAAAAAAAAAAACTGAACTGATTTTTCAATCAGGATAGTTCTTTACTGTTCAAGAGCTCTTCTATAGATTGAATGGATTCTGATCTTACTATAACTTATAATCCTGTTTCTTAATTCTGCTTCTGGAAATCACAACATGATAATAAATAATAGAATAAAAATAGACAATTTTATAATTACTTATAATTTGCTAACATTCTATTTTTGAGACCATATAATTTAACCATTTCTTTATAAGTACTGTTTAAACACACTTTAAGCCTTTGACTGTGTGGATCACAATAAATTGTGGAAAATTCTGACAGAGATGGGAATACCAGACCACCTGACCTGCCTTTTGAGAAACCTATATGCAGGTCAGGAAGCAACAGTTAGAACTGGACATGGAACAACAGACTGGTTCCAAATAGGAAAAGGAGTACATCAAGGCTGTATATTGCCACCCTGCTTGTTTAACTTATATGCAGAGTACATCATGAGAAATGCTGGGCTGGATGAAACACAAGCTGGAATCAAGATTGCTAGGAGAAATAACAATAACTTCAAATATGCAAATGACAACACCCTTATGGCAGAAAGTGAAGAAGGACTAAAGAGCCTCTTGATGAGAGTGAAAGAGGAGAGTGAAAAGCTGGCTTAAAGCTCAACATTCAGAAAACGAAGATCATGGCATCTGGTCCTTTCACTTCATGGGAAATAGATGGGGAAACAGTGGAAAGAGTGTCAGACTTTATTTTTCTGGGCTCCAAAATCACTGCAGATGGTGATTGCAGCCATGAAATTAAAAAACATTTACTCCTTGGAAGTAAAGTTATGACCAACCTAGACAGCATATTAAAAAGCAGAGACACTACTTTGCCAACAAAATTCCATTTAGACAAGGCTATGGTTTTTCCAGTAGTCATGTATAGATGTGAGAGTTGGACTATAAAGAAAGCTGAGTGCAGAAGAATTGATGCTTTTGAACTGTGGTGTTGGAGAAGGCTCTTGAGAGTCCCTTGGACTGCAAGGAGATCCAACCAGTCCATCCTAAAGGAGTTCAGTCCTGGATATTCATTGGAGGGACTGATGTTGAAGCTGAAACTCCAATACTTTGGCCACCTAATGCAGAGATCTGACTCATTTGAAAAGACCCTGATGCTGGGAAAGATTGAGAGCAGGAGGATAAGGGGCCAACAGAGGATGAGATGGTTGGATGGCATCACTGACACAATGGACATGGGTTTGGGTGGACTCCAGAAGTTGGTAATGGACAGGGAGGCCTGGCTTGCTGCAGTTCATGGGGTTGCAAAGAGTCGGTCACGACTGAGTGACTGAACTGAACTGGATCTATATACTTGTCCTTTGAGGTAGACGTCATGATTGCTATAAGAGCTGAAGAAGTTGTAACCTAAAAAGTTTAAACAGCCTTCATCCAACTAGTAAATGACTAATGCAAGTAAAGAGGATAATTCAGTTCAAGGATAACTTTGTTAATAGCACAGGGCTACCTTGTGTAGGTCTATAGTGCTGTGGGAAAGGTTCTTTGGAAGCAGTCAAAAGTCAGCAAGTTGTAGGGGTCAAGAATGGACCGAATATTGTAGAACTCTTTTACTAAGAGCTGTTCAAATTTCTCCTTCTTCTCTAAAAATCCCCAACTTAATTGAAGTTCATACTATGAGGTTGCCCTACTTATTTCCCTCTGAAATTCCCAGTACTACCTTGTATCATTTCATTTACTTATCCAAATACTTCTAATCTCATAATTTTTTTGGCCTGCATGATGAATGCAGGCTCTGTATTGTTTCAGCCATGTTTCAAAGTTCATCCCATGTTCACAGTTCTTTCACATCTCTCACACTTTAGTTTAGATACAAGATTATTTTCCTTATACATAATCTTTAATTCTTTGTGCCTCTGTCTTTTAGTCAGAGTCATCTGATTAATCTCTTTTGCTAGGTAAACCCAACTGAGCGACTGGATAGTGCTAGGGAAATTCTCTAGAATTTATGAATTGCAAATTGATGTTTAACACTGTCAGATAATTTTAATATATTTTCTTATTTTGTTGAGCTATCTTGTATTTTTCATCTATATTATTCAACTCTCCTGTCCTCCCACTCTTTGTTGGATGTTTGTTCCATAATTCCTAGAGAAAATAGAAAGAGTCAGCTAAGAGTTATCTATATCTTTGATCACCTAAAGCTAATAATTTTACTTTATATGTATTACAGTCCTTTCTGTTCATATTTATAGAATGTTTTTGTTCTATTTATTCCCTCCACTTGTGCTATAGAACTTTCCAATCAAATAGTATTGCATTGGCTTTATTTCATTTATAGTAATTCAGAATACTAAAAAAAATCTGTTGTTGTTTAGTTGCTAAGTCGTGTCCAATTCTTAGCGACCCCATGGACTGCAGCACAGCAGGTTTGCTTATGTTTCACAATCTAGAATTCTCTCATTGAGTTGATCATTCCATCAAGTCATCTTATCTTCTGCTGCCCCCTTCTCCTCCTGCCCTCAATCTTTTCCAGCATAAGAGTCTTTTACAAG
Organism: Ovis canadensis; assembly: GCF_042477335.2. Lineage (NCBI taxonomy): Eukaryota > Metazoa > Chordata > Mammalia > Artiodactyla > Bovidae > Ovis > Ovis canadensis. The sequence goes on along the minus strand of NC_091247.1, from coordinate 129,322,076 downwards.
GAGTTTGCTCTTCACATTAGGTGGCCAAAGTATTGGAGCTTCAGCTTCAGCATCAGTCCTTCTAATGAATATTCAGGCTTGATTTCCTTTATAATTGATTGATTTAGTTTCCCAAAGTGCATAACATCACCACACATTAAAAAAGTCCCTTACACAGTAGTTCAAGACCAGAAATGTCTCATCTACAAGTGGCTTTTCTTCATTTTATGATTCAGAGACCAAGATTTCTTTTGTTTAATTCAGATGCCTTGGGACTTGTCATTAAAAGGGAAAGAAGAAAATGGAGAATGATAGGCATATCCATTACTTAAAAATGACACATATCACCTTCTCTCACATTCCATGGGTAAAAACTGTAATTTACACAGCCATACCAGGAAGTGAAGTAGACAATATAGTTTCTAATAATAGGCAACTACTTATGAAAGAAACCTCTATGTTTTAGAATGATGATCAGAAAATATGGTGCACAATTAAGTATCTTTTCCATAAGGACTCAAAAAAGAGATAAGTAAAACTCTAATCTATAGAAAATATATTGATTTTTTTCCCTTTAAAACATAGAGGGAAAAAAATTCAAAAATAATGTACCAACAAAAGATAGACATCCACTGAATCATTGTACAGTGAAACTAATAAAGGTGAATTACATCTCAATGCAAAAATTAAAAACAAAAGCAAAAAATAAGTCCCTTGCATGTTGTCTACAAGAAACCAGCTTTAAATATAAAGGGACATGTAAGTTAAAATAAATGGATGGAAAAAAATATAGCATACTTACACTTCTTTTGGTTAAAAGACAATAGAAGTGGCTTCCCTGGTTGCTCAGACAATAAAGAATCTGCCTACAATGCAGGAGACTCAGGTTTGGTCCCTGGGTTGGGAAGATCCCCTGGAGAAGAGCATGGCAACTCATTCCAGTATTCTTGCCTAGAGAGTGCATGGACAGAGGAGCCTGGTGGGCTATAGTCTGTGGATGGCAATGGATCAGACATGACTTAGCAACTAACACATTCATATTAATTTTAGACAGAGCAGACTTCAAAGCAATGAAAGTTACCAGCAATAAGGGCTTTACATGATCATAAAGGAGTCGGTTCTCCAAAATGATGTCACCATCTTTAATGTGTATGTGCTAAAAACAGAATGTCAAACTACATGAGGAAAAAAACTGAAAGAAATTCAAAAAGAAAATAGTTGAAACTACTATCATTGCTGGAGACCTCAACACTCCTCTATCAGAAATGGACAGATCCACTCTCACAATGTATACATATATCAAATTACCATCCTGTGTACTCTCAACATTTTATAATTATACATGTCAATTACATCTCAATAAAGCTGAACTTAAAAAAGAAATGGACAAATCCAGCAGGAAGAAAATCAGTAAGGACACAGTGGAACTTAAAAACATTATCAACCAACTGGATATAAACAATATCTACAGACTGCTTCATTCAAAAACAGCAGAATATGCATTCTTCTCAAGATCACGTAGACCATTCGCTAACATAGACCACATTTGGGGCTATAAAACACATGTAAAAAAAAAACTATAAGAATAGAACTTATACAATGTCTTCAGACTAAAATGGAATTAAACTAGAACTCAGTAGCAGAAAGATAATGAGAAAATCCCAAAAGGTATAGAGATTAAACAAAACTTTTAAATAACACATAAAAAAAATAAAATATCAAAAGAAATTTTAAAACATTTTGAACTGATATATATAAATATAAAATGCAAGCTATTGGAGTTCTTTAGGCAGGAATAATGGAGTGAATACCCATTCCCTTCTCCAGGGGACCTTCCCCACCCAGGGATTGAACCTGGGTCTCCTGCATGACAGACAGATTATTTACCATCCAAGCTGCCAGAGAAGCCCTATGAAACTACTAGAAGATAAAACAGAAGAAAATCTAGATGACCTTGGGTTTGGTTACGACTGTTCAGATACATTAGAGATCTTGCATACTTAATTAAAGAAATAATTAATAGGTTTGGGCTTCAATAAAGTTAAAAATTCCACTCTGGGAAAGCTAATGCTAGAGAATGAGAAGACAAGCCATAGGCTACAGTGTTTGCAAAAGACATATTTGATAGAGGATTGTTTTTCAAAATACACAAAGAACTCTTAAAACTTAGCAATAAAACTATAAACAGCTCACTTAAAAGAGGACTAAAACCTTAACAGACACTTCATCAAAGCGGACACATAGAAATGTATGAAAAGATGCTCTACAAAATGTTTCTTCAGTAAAATGTAAATTAAAGCGACAACAAGATACTACTACTACAGTTGCTCAAATGATCAAAATCCGAAACGCTGACAACCAGTTGCTGACAAGGATATAGAGCAACCAGAATTTTCATTCACTGCTGGTGGGGATATAAAAGGGTTCCACCACTTTGAAAGACAATTCAGTGGCTTCTCTTTTACAGAGTAAATCTATTCTTCCTGTGCAGCCCAGCAATAGTACTCCTTAGTATTTATCCAAATGAGTTAAAATCTCATATCACACAAAAACCTGCATGAAAATATTTATAGCAACTTTAGTCAAAATTCCCCACATTTGGAAGCAACCTAATTTTCTTTCAGTAGGTAAATAAATAAACTATGGTACCTCCTAGAAACGGAATGCTTTAATGCTAAAAAGAAATGAGCTATTACATTATAAAAGACATAGAAGACTTTCAAATTCATTTTACTAAGTGAAATAAACCAATTTGATGATTCCAGCTATGTGACATTCTGAAACTGTCAAAATTCCAGAGACAGTGAATGGGTCCAGAGCTTACCAGGAATGAGAAAATGGTGGGTGGAGGTAAGGATGGATAGGTGGTGCCTAGAGGATTTTTAGGGCAGTGGAAATACGCTGTATGGTACTGTGATGATAGGTATATGTCATTATACGTTTGTTCAAACCCTTAGAAGGTACAAAACCAAGAGTGAAAAGAAAGTGAAAGTTAACTAGCTCAGTCGTGTCCGACTCTTTGTGACCCCATGGACTATACAGTCCATGGAATTCTCCAGGCCAGATTACTGGCCTGGGTAGCCTTTCCGTTCTCCAGGATATCTTCCCAACCCAGGGATCGAACCCAAGTCTACCCACATTGCAGGTGAATTCTTTATCAGCTGAGCCACAAGGGAAACCCAACTCTAATGTAAATTAAGACCTTTGAGTGATTATGATGTGTAAATATAGGTTCATCACCTGTAACAAATGTACCACTTTGATGGAAGATGTTTTATAATGGGAGAGGCTGTGTAGGCATAGGGGTATATGGGAAATCTTTGTAACTTCTCAATTTTTCTGTTTTTCTCAGTTTTGCCTAAAACTGCTCTAAAAAATTATCTTTAAAAAAAGAAAGCAAATGTAGTCAACTGTTTTGAGTGCTATTGAGAAATTGGATAAAATGAGAAGGGGTTAGCAAGTATAAAGATTAGGAAGCTCTAAGTCATTTTTAACTTTAGCAAAATTAGTTCTAGTAGGCATTTGGGAAATAAGTGTGGCTCTGCTGGAGGGAAAAGGAACTTATGGAATTGCTGATTGTATGTAAACAACACTTTTGAAAACCTTTCCTGTGATGATTAGTTCAGAAATGATGCAGTAAATTGAAGGATGGCATGGTTATTTTCAGTAAGTGTATGGATATGTGAGTAAATGAGTAAAAGAAGGTACAGACATAATGCAGATATTTCTGAAATTCTTTGAAATTGCTATTTGCATACAAAATGTCAGGTAAAACAACACGTTTATTCATGATGTTGCATCTTTATCTCACTGAAAGATAGATTTATGGCTTTTTTGGCTGTTGTTCGTTTTTATAAATAATGAGATTTTCTTGATTGGAATGCTGTCAAGCCTTCAGAAACCTGCCTTGGCAGTATGCCACTTCCTTCTCACTTATGTTACCTCTTCCTTTTAAATAAACATCCCACACAGATAGGCTTCTATAACAAGAGTTCTAATTACTTGACTTTGAAAAATCTAAACCAGATGTTTATCATTATATTTCACTACCTGAATCCAGGAAATTTAATTCAGAGGGATCACTACCATCTTTAAGGCCCTCCACAAAAGAAGGGAAACATAATCTAAAAATAATTGTATATACTTTTATATCTTTTTTTAGACAAAAGATTTACCTATTTTAAAGGACCAGTTCTTAACAAGCATTCACACATTGTTTAACTCTTAGACAGAGTCACATAAAAATCTGTTTGTTTGTTTTTTTTGAATTACTAACCTCTCCCAAATAGCACATTCTCCAACTCAACTTCTTTCCTGAGCTCAGGAAAAGGTATTTCTAAATAGCTCAAGATCAAATGTCATCTTCTATCGATTGTCAAATTATTCCCTTTTGTCTGATGGTGTGGATTCTGAGCAAGAAGCCTTGAAGGTGAGAGAGTGATGTGAAAGCACGCTGGGGGCTGCTACCACCACGGCCTCTGTATCAAGCTGCGCAATTTGTTCATTTCACAGTGACACCTGTCCTGGGAGTGAGAGGCTGAAATCTAGTTTAAGGTTTGCTTGTTAAAGGGCTGTATCACCAGAAGCAAAAGGTGTCTTTTCCGAATTTGTTCACACATTGTATTTATAGCTTTTTTTTTTAAATGAAAAACCAAGCATACACTTCCTGTATAATCCAGCAATAGTGCTCCTTGATATTTATCCACGTGAGTTCTACTTATAGCTCATACAAGAATGCTGCATTGACTGGTGGTAGCCCTGATGCCCACTTTTTATAAAAAAGTCAAGACAACACAAATATGTAGCACCTATGTACAGAGTTGTCTGTTATTTTTTCCACTGCTTCTTTCCCTCTCTTTTTTTAACTCCTTATTTCACAATTCAAGAATTAACACATTTATTAGCATTCTACCACATGCACTTTCCTAGGAATCTTGTATACTTTTTCCTTTAAAATTCTCTGTAACAATCCTTTAATGTAGATACAGTTACTTTCACTTAGAAGAAGAGGCTATTGAGATTCAGTGACTTTAATTAACTTGCCAAACTCCTAATAAATAGCTGAAACTGTTTTAAGTCCATGAGACTGAAAGCAAAATTTATTTTCTTCTCAATATGTATTTTAATATTTCCATGATCAATTTTCTTAGCATGGAAATGTCTCTTGTTGGCAATCTACTTGCAATATTCCTTTTAACATGCATAAACCATGCCATGCCATTGAATCCCCACAATAACAGTGTAGAGCAGAAAGGTCAGATAATAATACCTTAATTCCAAAGATCAGAACACTAAGTCTAGAAAGACTAAATGACCTGTCCTTGGCTGCAGCCTCTAATTAATAAAAATAGAGTAAGACTACATCTTCAGATTCCTTTTTCCTTGCTCCATTCTTCTTTACTACACACACCTTGTTGAATGCATTTAATTTTTATATCTGAATCAAAAAGACTTTGATATTTTCATTTGTAGCTAAAGATGATATAAATGGAACCAGGTGCAACCTGTTTGAAATAGTAAAAAAAATAAAAAATTTGGCCAAATAGATATTAATAATAATTTTCAAGCTATCAGGCTACAAAGGACAATGAACCCTAGGATGGGAAACAGATAATATGAGTTTTTAAATTTCTCTGTCTTGAGAGACATTCCACAGTGCTGCCCAAGAAGAGACATAGCTTGGTGTTGAGAGAGTCATTTTCTAGGTAGGTTGACAAGAAGTCTGGGGTCCTTGAGGAGGAAAAAGGAGTCTGGGGTTTTCAAAGAGGAGATAGGGATCTGGAGTTCTCAAGAAGGAGAAAAGGACAAGCTTTTTTCCCTATATTCCTTAGTCGTAGTCAAATAAAACGTGCGTTTTCTTTAAGCACAGAGCTGATGATTACACAACAAAACAACTGAGCTTAAACTCTGTACTAAGGATTATATAAGGACTTCCATGTAGCTCAAATGGTAAGGAATCTGCCTGCAATGCAGGAGACCAGGGTTCATTCCCTAGGTCAGGAAGATCCTCTGGAGAAGGGAATGGCAATCAACTCCAGAGAATTCCATAGACAGAGAAGCCTTGTGGGCTACAGTTCCTGGGATCAACAAAGAGTTGTTAGACTGAGAGACTCACACACACACACACACACACACACACACACACTCACACACACACAGGGATTATATAACAATGTATCCTGCTTGAGGATAGTTTCTCCTTCTTGAGAATCTTCTGACTAATCCTGTTATCTTAAAATATATATTATGGGAGTGGATGTGGTAAAAATCTTTCTATTGTTAGTTCTAATCCTGTCACCTTAAAATGTAAATTGTGGGAGTGGGCCTAGTAAGATCTTTACAACCTTGAGACATTCTTTTGATTTATTGTAATAACCAATTAAAAAAGTATAGAGCTCCCTTGCTAAGACTAGTGAGGGGGCACTTTCCATCCCCCTTCTGAGGTCTATGTCAGAAGCTTTCTCTGTGTCTTTCTACACTTTAATAAAACTCTGCTACACAAAAGTTCTTGAGTGATCAAGCCTGGTGCCTGGTCTCAAAGCTAAATCTTTGGAGATCATGAATCCCACATTGTTCACTATACTCTATCCGTGTCCTCTCTGAATTCAGGAGATGGAACCAGGCATCTGAAGAGCCAAGGTGACGAGCTTGTAGGGACAAAGGAGAACTTCAGAGGTTTCTCTCCAGTCTGTGGTGGAGTAATGATCAATGAATACATATGACAAAGTTACACTAGGCTGGGGAAGAACCAACAAAAAAGATCAGAAGAAACAATCTCTAAAATTTACACATGACTGAAAGTAATTCCTTTTACCTTCAGTCAGAATGGAAAACCTTAAAATGAATAGGATGTTGGATAGAGTTCAAGAGTTTGGCCTCAGTGGGAGTGTGAATGATGAAAGAGTAATTAACACTTGACTAAAGGTGACCTGGCCTCTCCTCAATTCAGTTCAGTTGCTCAGACGTGTTGACTGTTTGCGACCCCATGGACTGCAGCACTCCAGGTCTCCTTGTCCATCACCAACTCTCAGAGTTTGCTCAAACTCATGTCCATTGAGTCGGTGATGCCATCCAACCATCTCATCCTCTGTCGTCCCCTTCTTCTCCTGCCTTAAATCTTTCCCACCATCAGGGTCTTTTCCAGTGAGTTATTTCTTCCCATCAGTTGGCCAAAGTATTGGAGTTTCCGCTTTAGCATCAGTCCTTCCAATGAATATTCAGGACTGATTTCCTTTAGGATGGACGGGTTTGATCTCCTTGCAGTACAAGAGACTCTCAAAAGTCTTCTACAACAACCTACAGTTCTTTGGCACTCAGCTTTCTTTATAGTCCACCTCTCACATCCATACATGACTACTGGAAAAACCATAGCCTTGACTAGATGGACCTTTGTTGGCAAAGTAATATCTCTGCTTTCAATATGCTGTCTAGGTTGGTAATAACTTTTCTTCCAAGGAGCAAGCATCTTTTAATTTCATGGCTGCAATCACCATCTGCAGTGATTTTGGAGCCCCCCAAATAAAGTTTCTCGCTGTATCCCCATCTATTTCCCATGAAGTGATGGGACCAGATACCATGATCTTAGTTTTCTGAATGTTGAGTTTTAATCCAGCTTTCTCACTCTCATCTTTCATCAAGAGGCTGCTTAGTTCTTCACTTTCTGCCATTAGGGTGGTGTCATCTGCATATCTGAGGTTATTGATATTTCGCCCAGCAATCTTGATTCCAGCTTGTACTTCATCCAGCCTGACATTTCACATGATGTACTCTGCATAGAAGTTAAATAAGCAGGGTGACAATATACAGCCTTGACATACTCCTTTCCTGACTTGGAACCCATATGTTGTTCCATGTCCAGTTCTAACTGCTGCAGCTTGACCTGCATACAGATTTCTCAGGAGGCAGATCAGGTGGTCTGGTATTCCCATTTCTTTAAGAATTTTCCAGTTTGTTATGATCCACACAGTTAAAGGCATTGCCATAGTCAATAAAGCAGAAGTAGATGTTTTTCTGGAACTCTCTTGTTGTTTCTATGATCCAAGGGATGTTGGCAATTTGATCTCTGGTTCTTCTGCCTCTCCTAAGATAGCTTAATACCAGGAATTGAAAGGATAAAGTTGTTTACAGTTAATCTAAGTGCTATCCAGACTAATAGTTATTAAAACACAAATATATCTAACACATAAGATATAAAATTCTATAATTTATTTTCATTTATTTTTTGTGTATATGTTAGGGATAAATTTGAAAGTGTTTCTGCATCCTTTGTTTAAAAAGAAGAAAATCAAGACCCTCTTTCTCCAACTATCTCCTTTTTACCTTTCTTGAAAATAAGTTGTATATGTATGTATCAGTCATTTCCAAACTCTATTCTGCTTCTTTTATTGATCTTTCTAACTTTGTGTCAGTGCCACACTATCTTGATTATTGTAGCTTTGTGATAAGTCTTAGAATTGTGGAGTGTTTATTCCCTGAATTTCTTTTTTTTTTTTTATTCTATTTCAAAGTTATTTTGGCTATTTTAGGTCCTTTTCATGTTCATATGAGTTTAAGATTGTTGCTTTTCATACACATCATACGCATACTCACACAAAGTCTGCTGGGTTTTGATAAAGATTACATTTAACCTATCTATAGATCAGCTTCAGGGCAGTTGTCATTTAAAGATATTGTCTTCCTACCATGAACATGGTTGGTCTCTGTTTATATACTCCTTAAATTTCTGCTAGCCATACTTTGTAGTTTTCATTTACAGGTTTTATAGATCTTTGGTCTGATTTATCCCTAAATAATTCATATTTTGGTACTATTGTTTCTCATATCTTAATATCAACTCCATTTGTTTGTTATTTATATATAAGACCAAAACAAAACAATTTTTAATAGTGATCTTGTATCATGAAAATAAAGTAAATCCACTGGTTTTACTATTCTCTGTTGTTGTTGACTCCTTTAGATTTCCACAAGACAGATCATTTCATTTGTGAGTAAGAATAATTTCACTTTCCCTCGTCTCATCTGGTAGCTTTTTATTTCTCTTTCTTACCTCTTTGTACTAATTATGCTGCTGCTGCTGCTAAGTCGCTTCAGTCATGTCTGACTCTGTGCGACCCCATAGACGGCAGCCCACCAGGCTCCCCTGTCTCTGTGGTTCTCCAGACAAAAACACTGGCGTGGGTTGCCATTTCATTGTCCAATGCATGAATGTGAAAAGTGAAAGGGAAGTTACTCAGTCGTGTCTGACTCTTAGCGACCGCATGGACTGCAGCCTAGTAGGCAGGCTTCTCTGCCCATGGGATTTTCCAGGCAAGAGTACTGGAGTGGGGTGCCATTGCCTTCTCCTGGTTGCACTAGTTATAATACACAGTAATATCCTGGGTAGAAGTTCTGAGAATAGAAATTGTACTGTTGCGAATCTTAGAGTAAAACATTCCATCTTTCATCATTATGTATGATTTTAGCAGTAGTTTTTTTCTGTTTGTTTATTTTCATGTATACCCTCTTCTGCTTTAACTAGACAGATTGATTTCTGTTACCTAGGAAATCTGATTGATACAGCTATTATATAAAGTAAACAGGTACACTTTTTGTGAAATTTAAAGTACTTCTCATCACACCAACGCACAGGTGGATCCATCCTCTCTCTTATTATGTTATGTAAAGATCCTTACACTGGGGCTAGAGCTAGGGCTGCCGTAATAAGATACTATAAGACTAGACGACTTAAACAGCAGACTTTTACTTCTCACATTTCTGGAAGCTTGAAGAGCAAGATCGAGGTGTTGACTGGTTTAGTTTCCATTGACGTGCCTTCCTTGGCTTGAAGACAGCTATCTTCTTGCTTCTTACCCTGTCCTTAGGAACTTTTCTGTGTGTGTGTGTGCACATTTCTGACTTTTCCTCACTGTATAATAACCCCAGTAATAACTGAATTAGAGTCCCACTGTTCAAATTAATTCATTCTTTATTACCTCTTTAAAGGGCCTATTTCCAAATACAGTCACATTGGGAGAGCCAGGTTTCAACATAAATTTGGGGAAGGGGGGAGATGCAGTTAAGTCCATAATGATCATATTATTAATTTCTAGTTATGTGTCTTTTTGTTGTTGTTGTTTGGTTGGCTTTTTGTTGTCTTTTATTTTGGTGTTTTCAGTTCAGTCAGTTCAGTCCCTCAGTCGTGTCTGACTCTTTGCGACCCCATGAATCGCAGCACGCCAGGCTTCCCTGTCCATCACCATCTCCTGGAGTTCACTCAGACTCACGTCCATTGAGTCGGCGATGCCATCCAGCCATCTCATCCTCTGTCATCCCCTTTTCCTCTTGCCCCCAATCCCTCCCAGCATCAGAGTCTTTACCAATGAGTCAACTCTTCGCATGAGGTGACCAAAGTACTGGAGTTTCAGCTTTAGCATCATTCCTTCCAATGAACACCCAGGGGTGATCTCCTTTAGAAGGGATTGGTTGGACCTCCTTGCAGTCCAAGGGACCCTCAAGAGTCTTCTCCAACACCAAAGTTCAAAAGCATCAATTCTTCTGCACTCAGCTTTCTTCACAGTCCAACTCTCACATCCATACATGACCACAGGAAAAACCATAGCCATAGCCTTGACTAGACTTGGCAAAGTAATGTATCTGCTTTTGAATATGCTATCTAGGTTGGTCATAACTTTTCTTCTTAGGAGTAAGCGTCTTTTAATTTCATGGCTACAATCGCTATCTGCAGTGATTTTGGAGCCCCAAAATGTTTCCACTGTTTCCCCATCTATTTCCCATGAAGTGATGGGACCAGATGCCATGATCTTCATTTTCTGAATGTTGAGCTTTAAGCCAATTTTTTCACTCTCCTCTTTCACTTTCATCAAGAGGTTTTTTAGTTCCTCTTCACTTTCTGCCATAAGAGTTTTGTGTTTTAGTAGAGGATAAATATCCAACTTTATTTTTTTACTGTTTTTTTGTCTGTTCCACACAGCATGTGGGCCCTTCGTTCCCTGACTATGCCATTGCGCTTCTGCAGTGGAAGCACAGAGTCTTAACCACTTGACTGACAGGAAGTCCCTAATTTCTAGCTATACATCTTATTGTAGTTATTTTTTTATTGAAATTTAGCTGACTCTCATATATTTCAACAATTTTAAACATATTTATGTAATTTTACAACTCTATTACAGTGTATTAGTATATTGCTGTATTATCTGTCTTTATCTTAAGCAATTAACTTGAGGGAAATAACTCGAAGTTTTGTACCACAAAAGTGATAAAGATGTCAATGGCATAGGCTTTGCAATTAAATATATCAAAATTTTATTTCTGGTTTCATTTTTAAAAGCCTCAACCTCTAATATCAGAAATAATGGGGTTGAATCTTGATTCTGCTTCTTAGCAGTTTTAATTCTTGTTCAAGTTGCTTCAACTTGCTCACTCTTATATCCTAATATGTAAAAGAGAAACAGCTTGCGACTGTTAAGTGCATATAGATGTAACCACTTTATGAAGTGTTGTTGGAACACAGTTAATGCCAGACACATTGTTGTTGTGGTTACTATGATTACTTCTTTCCCTAAATTATGGGGACAACACTGTCTAAGTCTGCTGGATTGTCTGTTGCTTGCTCAGCATCAACACTTTTCCATTCTAACTAAAGCTGGGAATTGCCTCCCTCAGAATTCTCTTTGGGGTGCAGTTCCAAGTTAGAGTTTGCCAAGAAGAACTCATGTAAGATTAAGCAGTAGGTGTAAGTCAGACACCATGGCTTTATTCAGTGAGCTGGTTAGAATAGTAAGACAACTTTGCAGATCTTTCTTTGAACTTTCGCTTGTGATCCTCCTTCTGAGGCATGGATTTTTCCATCTGTGCTTGTGCTTCATGCTGAAGAGGTTAGTGACTGTCCTGTTTCCTAGCCATAACCTACCTGACCTTCATCATTAAGGCTTTCCATCATTAAGCATTTTTAGTCATTATATTAGCCCCCATTTTACCTGTCATATGTGAAGGATAAACTAGTATAGGGTCATAGGGGTTATTAAATAAAGTAGAGAGGAGGCAATGTGCTCAATCATATCCGACTCTTTGCAACCCCATGTACTGTAGCCCACCAGGCCAGAATTCTGAAGTGGGTACTAGACCCTATTCCAGGGGATTAGATATATTAATACCCATCGTAAAAGATACTTATAGAGCCTGACACATAGGACATGCTCAGTAAATTAATTCCTTTCCTCTTTCTATGCCATATTTCATGAGCATAGATGTAACTATAGCTTATAACTATATATTATATATGTATACATTAAATTTTATAATTATTCTTTAATGTTGCTAAATTTATTACTACCATTTTATAGACTGGTTACCTGAATTTAAGTTAACTTGCCCAATAGCTTAAAGAGAAAAATAATATATTAGACCTGGGATTTAAACCTAGGTCTGACTAATTCTAAGCCCCATATACTTTTCATGATTCCATTTTGTCCATACAGATCAAACTTAATGAAAGATTCATGTTTCACAGAATATGAATTCTGCTTCAGATGTCACTTACAGATCAGCTTCTGATTATCCTTAAGAAATGATAGTGGAAAAGATCCAGTCATAAGCTAGATAAGCCCCACAGAGAAATAAAATTTTAATGTCTAGAAAAAGAGACAAGAAATTTCTGTCCTTTTATTGATAGCAATTAGTTTCTAAATACTTGATATTACAAGCTTTGTAAGACTAGAGATAATTTGAGTATTTGTTCTGACTTTGAAATTTTGAACATGTATGTAAGATTTTGCCGCCATGAACAATATTTTAGTTAGGGTAATAAAAGCTGCTGTAATAGTTACATCCCACATTATCAGAGGTTAAGTGCAACTGAAGTTTATTTTTCAATCATGTAAGTCCAAACAAGTGGACCTGGTAGGTAGACTGTCCTCTTTTAAGACATGATGTAGAGACCCTAACCTCTTCCACCTTGTGCGCTTTCTGTATTGAAAATGCGGTTTCTAGTGTTGCCTTGCTCTTCTTTTTTTTTTTTTTTTTTTGGAGGTAAAATGGACAGTTTTATTTATCTGTTTTATATTGGAGTATAGTTGATTAACACATTAGTTTCATGTGTACAACGAAGTGATTCAGGTATGCATATACATGTATCTACTCTTTTTCAGTTCTTTTCCCAATTAGGTTGTTACAGAATATTGTGCAGAGTTCCCTGTGCTAAACAGTAGGTCATTTGTTGGTTATCAATTTTTTTTGTTTGTTTGTTTGTTTGTTTGTTTTTTAGTTTTTTATTTTTTTAATTTTAAAATCTTTAATTCTTACATGCATTCCCAAACATGAACCCCCCTCCCACCACCCTCCCCATAACATCTCTCTGGGTCATCCCCATGCACCAGCCCCAAGCATGCTGCATCCTGCGTCAGACATAGACTGGCGATTCAATTCACATGCTCTTCTAAATGAAGAAAATAGAGTGGGAAAAACCCAGAGGATTATGGTGAGAGGGCTTTAGGGGCCTGGCCTAAATGTGATATGTGTTGTTTGTTCTCCATAAACTTTACGTCAGCTGCATTGTCAAACCTGCCTGCTAAGGATACTGAAAAATACAATACAGCCATGTGTACAGAAAAGAGAAATGAGATTGAAAAATCAGAAAGGAGACTGCCACAAAATGTAATATCATTTTCCTGAAGTCAAATATATTCTAAATCTAGAAATTTAGGAGGCAACGATAGCTTGAAAAAATGTTATACATAGAAACTTAGATCAGTTCCTGCACTACAGTTCAATAAAGAGTGAAGTCTATTGGACATTCATGGAAATAATACTGGTAACAGTGTTTCTGGTTACACTGATAAAACTAAAATATAATAATAAGATTAAAATAATGACAGATGCCAGATCATTTTCTAATACCTTTACAAAATTTTTAAGTGAATCCTCTTAATAATTCATGAGAGAGATTCTAATGACTTCAGTGTTCCATTGAAGAAACTGAGATTTACATAAATTGTTCACAGTTATATAACAAAATGGTAGATACAGATTTGAGCACAAATATTTTGACTCCAGTGTCATGCTCTACACTGTAGGTAATCCCTTTTATAACTTCACATTTTAAATTAAAGTACTTTTGATCAATTAATATTTTTAAATATCACAGCTAATAAAATCAGAATGGTTTATTTTTCCTGTTGACAATATATATTTAAAACAAGAAGTCTTATGTATTTTTATTGTAGCAGATTAAAGAAGCAAAGCATGAAACTAGGTATTTTTTCAGCTTCCTGCTATTCTCAGGTGTGTGTAATTTCAAAATATTCTTTAAAGCATGAAGCAGCAGCTGTTGCTGCTGCTGCTAAGCCACTTCAGTCATGTCCAACTCTGTGTGACCCCTTAGATGGCAGCCCACCAGGCTCCCCCATCCCTGGGATTCTCCAGGCAAGAACACTAGAGTGGGTTGCCATTTCCTTCTCCAATGCATGAAAGTGAAAAGTGAAAGTGAAGTCAGTCACGTCAGACTCTTTGGGAAACCAAGTAGCTGCATGCAACTACAATGATTTCTTTCATAAGAAACAAGAGCTTTCAAGGAAAACTTTTGAGAAGGTGCCTTGGGCCAGGGTGTGAAATAGAGGAAGTGATGATGCATGCCTGATGGCAAATTATTGTTTGTTGTTGTGTGATCACTCAAGCAATTGTTGGCTGAAGAGCTATGCTACCTGTTCCTTTGGCTCAGCTCACCCAGGCCATATGTCCTTTCAATGGATATTTTCAGATTGTTTTCAGTTTTCAACAACCTTCAGAAGGCCGGAGCATCATGATTCATATTTGCATGGTAGTCCCAACTCCTCTATTACATACTGTGTTTGGCCTTTTTTTTTTTCCCCCAGGAGTTGGAAAGATGTGAGTTTACTTTGCAAAAAGAATTTCATTTTCTTAGAATGGCTTCTTCATATCTGAATATACAGAACTGGATAATGCCAATGTCAGTTTGATAATATTCTGCTATTAAATCATCATAATTGATAATGTTCCTTTCATTTTTACTTCAAGTCAACATTGTTTTTCTGCTTAACATATTACATAAATGAAAGTCAGAAACTCAAGTTAATCCACAGATTATTTAAATACATTCTTTGAAAATAATCATATATTTTTGATGGCAAGAGAGCTAATTGGGATCAATGGCTGGGTTTACATTCAAATTGTTTTTAGGAATGTGCAGGGTTCCTATAAAGGAAGTGTGAGGTTAAAGTTATTTGTCTTTAAAATTAACAAGTACATATTATTAGGGTGATTTTTTCCGCCTTCTATAATAAGACCCTTGTGAAGATAAAACTCAGGAGGAAATATACTCAAGAGTGAAAATCTCTTCTCTCTTGCTTCAACACAGAAGACCCATTAAAAAAATCAATTTGGAGATCTTAAGGCAGTAGCATGGCACTCTCCGTAGGGATTGTGAGACCTGGTGTGACATTGCTAAGAGAAGAGGATGACTTGAAAATAAGCTTTTTTCAACTAAGGCATTTGGTTGTTAGCACAATTATTAATATAAGTTAAGCAATACTACATAAAGTAAAATGAGTTGTTATCTTTTAATTACCTCAAATAAGAAAAAAAATGTATTGATTAACTGCAGCATAGAGTCATACAAAATATTCAGAAATGGGAGTCTAGAATACATTCTAATGATCTTCACACTGACACTTTGCAGAATTCCATTTTCTGTGAAATGTCATGAAAATTATAATCTTATTTCCATGCAAAAGTACGTTGATTTAACTTTTCAAATACATTTCTTTAAGATTAAATACTGTAAAAAATTCTTCCTTTAAAACTCACACATAGAAGTTATTATAATATTACAATGTGTATGTACTGATTTGGAATGCTGTATAACAATTAAGTTGGAATTTGTTTAAATTATATATTTTAATTAACAGAATATGATTTGAATATTTATGTTAAAATTTGATAATAACTTGGGTATTGAGTTTTATTTTCTGAAGGTTTTGCTAGAGAATGTCCTTGGTCTTCATATGGTTGACTATTTTAAGCTTAAGTGTTACGATATCTGAAACACTCTGAAAGTGTTCAGTAAAATTTAGGTAGATGGTAGAAAATATATGAATATAGCAAATATGGCAAAGTATTGATCATTGTTGAACCTAGGCTATGAGTATGGAATAGTAAAATTTCCTTTAATTCTTTATTTTGAAAATATTAATAATAAAAATCTTGAAAACTAAAATAATTATAAATCAGAAGAAAAATTTCTTGTACAATTATATATGTAATGCAAAGTTTTACAGTTTGGAGGTAAATATTTTCTTATGTTCTCCTGCAAAAATAGCATAGTAAAATAGTTAAGGATGATTCTGTTTACTCATTATCAGCAGGATCTGTATTTGCAATTTTTTTTTGATGTTATACTCCTTCCTGTACTTCTACTTTTGTATACTTGCAAGTGTCATATTTACTATAAATAATTTTAAATAGTGATATCAATGGATGTATGTGTGAATGAACTTTAATTACACTCATAGGGTAATCGTTCAAATGAGTAATTGACATTAGGAATTCACTCAGCCTTTCAAAGAATTTAAATACTTAATCATTGTTGGTCAGTCACAAACTCCTCTCTGACTCTTTGCAACCCCATGGACTGTAGCCTGCCAGGTTTCTCTGTCCATAGGATTTTCCACACAAGAATACTGGAGTGGGTTGCCATTTCCTTCTTCAAGGGATCTTCCTGACCCAGGGATCAAAACTTACATCTACTGCGTTGGCATTGACAGGTTCTTTACCACTAGCACCACCTGGGAAAGCCTCCAATTATCTGTACACCTAGGCAAATATCTTGTTTATCAAACCACAATTTACTGGTCATGACTTGCTTGAAGATCTTCCCTTCTCTATTGTCTACCAATCCTCAGTTATGAGGTCAACAACTACTTTGCTCAAAACCAGTCAATTTTATACCATTAAAAATCTGCTTCAGAAAACTTGAACCCAGATGATAAAACCCTATAACCTGTCACTTCTGACTTCTTACTTTAGAGACCCTTCTAAGATCTATCAAGGTGGTGTTTTTGCTTACCCAAGTGTTTTCTAATCAACCTTTTATAGATTGTCTAGCAATATTTGGGGATATTCAACAACCTCAAAATAAACTCTCATTTGAAGAATCGGACTAACAGGTCAAAGTGCAAGGACTTTACTGATTTGACCAAAAATATCATATGACCACTTTTTATGCCTGCTTGCAGATTTATGTTTGATGTGGTAGAACTTGATCTGAAACTAGCTTTTATCAGAATATAACATGTATTGGTTAAGCTTGTGTGGGAGAAATATATAGCCATTCACTTGTCTCTAACGCTGTATATTTACTAAAACTTCAGGGAAATTGGGAATGGTCAAATTGGCTTATATCAGTTTGCAAAGGCTAGGTAAATGACATAAGCGTTGCATCATCAATAGCACTTGCTATTACTGAAATGTGTATTCCTGATATGAAGTCATGACAAGGAACCATATTGCTTATATATATATATTCTAGTGTTTTATCTTCTGTAGGAAAAGACAAGTATCTTAGTAAACAAAGGAAAATATGTTAATAAAATGAACTAAAATCAGTATCTAGGGAACAAGATTAAAATAATAGCTTTAATGTCCCATTGTCAGAATGTTGCTATACCATCAGATAACCTTAAACACAGATATGTTTCCTTATGCTTCCTAGCTGAGTCACTTCAGTCAGGTCCAATTCTTTATGACCCTGTAGACTGTACCCACCAGGCTCCTCTGTCCGGGATTCTCCAGGCAAGAATACTGGAGTGGGTTGCCATACTCTATTCCAGGGGATCTTTTTCACCCAGGAATTGAACCCAGGTCTCCTGTAGCTTCTGCATTGCAGGAGGATTCCTTACAGCTGAGCCACTGAGGAAGCTCATATTTTCTTATATAGACACTCAAATTTGATTATATGACTTAAAGTGAATACAGTGTTGTATTAAACTAAAATTTTAAATAATTTTTATCTTTGAAAATAAAAACCCACAAGAGTCTAGCATAAGGTAAGATTTTAATAATAATACATATCTGTGTAATACTTTAAGGAGTTCATGATCTGAGCCACAGTCAGCTCCTGGTCTTATTTTTGTTGACTGTATAGAGCTTCTCCATCTTTGGCTGCAAAGAATATAACCAATCTGATTTCAGTGTTGACCATCTGGTGATGTCCATGTGTAGAGTCTTCTCTTGTGTTGTTGGAAGAGGGTGTTTGCTATGACCGGTGCATTTTATTGGCAAAACTCTATCAGTCTTTGCCCTGCTTCATTCCACATTCCAAGGCCAAATTTGCTTGTTACTCCAGGTGTTTCTTGACTCCCTACATTTGCATTCCAGTCCTCTATAATGAAAAGGACATCTTTTTTGGGTGTTAGTTCTAAAAGGTCTTGTAGGTCTTCGTAGAACCGTTCAACTTCAGCTTCTTCAGCATTACTGGTTGGGGCATAGACTTGGATTACCGTGATATTGAATGGTTTGCCTTGGAGATGAACAGAGATCATTCTGTCGTTTTTGAGATTGCATTCAAGTACTGCATTTTGGACTCTTTACTGACCATGATGGCTACTCCATTTCTTCTGAGGGATTCCTGCCCACAGTGGTAAATATAATGGCCATCTGAGTTAAATTCACCCATTCCAGTCCATTTTAGTTCACCGATTCCTAGAATGTTGACGTTAACTCTTGCCATCTCGTTTGACCACTTCCAATTTGCTTTGATTCATGGACCTGACATTCCAGGTTCCTATGCAATATTTTCTTTACAGCATCAGACCTTGCTTCTATCAACAGTCACATCCACAGCTGGGTATTGTTTTTGCTTTGGCTCCATCCCTTCATTCTTTCTGGAGTTATTTCTCCACTGATCTCCAGTAGCATATTGGGTACCTACTGACCTGGGGAGTACTTCTTTCAGTATCCTATCATTTTGCCTTTTCATACTGTTCATGGGGTTCTCAAGGCAAGAATACTGAAGTGGTTTGCCATTCCCTTCTCCATGGACCACATTCTGTCAGAACTCTCCACCATGACCCGCCCGTCTTGGGTTGCCCCGCAGGCATGGCTTAGTTTCATTCAGTTAGACAAGGCTGTGGTCCTAGTGTGATTAGATTGACTAGTTTTCTGTGAGTATGGTTTCAGTGTGTCTGCCCTCTGATGCCCTCTTGCAACACCTACCATCTTACTTGGGTTTCTCTTACCTTGGGCGTGGGGTATCTCTTCATGGCTGCTCCAGCAAAGTGCAGCCACTGCTCCTTACAGTGAATGAGGGGTATCTCCTCCCGCCACCCTTCCTGACCTTCAGCATGGGATGGCTCCTCTAGGCCCTCCTTCGCCCTCACAGCCACCACTCCTTGGGCGTGGGGTTGCTCCTTCCGGCCACCGCCCCTGGCCTCGGGCACTGCCTCTGACATCTGACACGGGGTGGCTCATCAGCCACTGCCGCTGGCCTCTGATGTGGGGTATCTCCTCCCAGCCATTGCCCCTGACCTTGGATTCAGGGTAGCTCCTCTCTGCCGTCGCCCCTGACCTTGGACGGGGGGTAGCTCTTCTCAACTGTTCCTGTGCCATCGCAGCCCGGCACTGTAGGCTGCTGCCCCTGACCTCAGGAGTGAAGTAGCTCTCGGCCACACTTATTGTGCCTGCCTGATTATACAGTGGAAGTGAGAAATAGATTTAAGGGCCTAGATCTCATAGATAGAGTGCCTGATGAACTATGGAATGAGGTTCATGACATTGTACAGGAGACGGGGATCAAGACCATCTCCATGGAAAAGAAATGCAAAAAAGCAAAATGGCTGTCAGGGGAGGCCTTACAAATACTTGTGAAAAGAAGAGAGGCGAAAAGCCAAGGAGAAAAGGAAAGATATAAGTACCTGAATGCAGAGTTCCAAAGAATAGCAAGAAGAGATAAGAAAGTCTTCTTCAGCAATCAATGCAAAGAAATAGAGGAAAAGAACAGAACGGGAAAGACTAAAGGTTTCTTCAAGAAAATTAGAGATACCAAGGGAATATTTCATGCAAAGATGGGCTTGATAAAGGACAGAAATTGTATGGACCTAACAGAAGCAGAAGATATTAAGAAGAGATGGCAAGAATACAGAGAAGACCTGTACAAAAAAGATCTTCACGACCCAGATAATCACGATGGTGTGATCACTCATCTAGAGCCAGATATCCTGGAATGTGAAGTCAAGTGGGCCTTAGAAAGCATCACTACAAACAAAGCTAGTGGAGGTGATGGCATTCCAGTTGAGCTATTTCAAATCCTGAAAGATGATGCTGTTACAGTGCTGCACTCAATATGCCAGCAAATTTGGAAAACTCAGCAGTGGCCACAGCACTGGAAAAGGTCAATTTTCATTCCAATCCCAAAGAAAGGCAATGCCAAACAATGCTCAAACTACCACACAATTGCTCTCATCTCACATGCTAGTAAAGTAATGCTCAAAATTCTCCAAGCCAGACTTCAGCAATACATGAACCTTGAACTCCCTGATGTTCAAGCTGGTTTTAGAGAAGGCAGAGGAACCAGAGATCAAATTGCCAACATCCGCTGGATCATGGAAAAAGCAAGAGAGTTCCAGAAAAACATCTATTTCTGCTCTATTGACTATGCCAAAGCCTTTGACTGTGTGGATCACAACCAACTGTGGAAAATTCTGAAAGAGATGGGAATACCAGAGCACCTAACCTGTCTCTTGAGAAATCTGTATGCAGGTCAGGAAGCAACAGTTAGAACTGGACATGGAACAACAGACTGGTTCCAAATAGGAAAAGGAGTACGTCAAGGCTGTATATTGTCACCCTGCTTATTTTACTTATATGCAGAGTACATCATGAGAAATGCTGGACTGGAGGAAACACAAGCTGGAATCTTGATTGCCGGGAAAAATCTCAATAACCTCAGCTATGCAGATGACACCACCCTTATAGCAGAAAGTGAAGAGGAGCTAAAAAGCCTCTTGATGAAAGTGAAAGAGGAGAGTGAAAAAGTTGGCTTAAAGCTCAACATTCAGAAAATGAAGATCATGCCATCCAGTCCCATAACTTCATGGGAAATATATGGGGAAACAGTGGAAACAGTGTCAGACTTTATTTTGGGGGGCTCCAAAATCACTGCAGATGGTGACTGCAGCCATGAAATTAAAAGACGCTTACTCCTTGGAAGAAAAGTTATGATCAATGCAAGTCTGGGTAAACTTCTGGAGTTGGTGCTCGACAAGGAGGCCTGGCTTGCTGCAATTCATGGGGTCGCAGAGTCGGAGGTGACTGAGCGACTGAACTGAACTGTGTAGTACTTTCAAAATACTGACATATTGCTGTGACCTTTGGAAGAAAATTGTATAGTAATTGAAGCTTGTTTATTGAATTATCCTCCTCTCTTCTTGATTTCCTCAAGATCTTACTCTATGTAGAAATGGAGTTTTGAGTATTTATTCATACTAAAGTATGTATGATGGAATGCAGTCACAACTTGGTTATTCATTTCAAGTATTTAACTGAGAAAAAGCTCTATGTGTGAAACAGTATGATGGGCTTGAGTGGATTTCTGTGGGTGGGATATATCAACAAACTTTAAGTTCTTGAAGTCTTTGGAGACAGATTTGGGTATCAACTGTGGCTCAGTCTTTTATTATCTGTATCACAATGGAAAATATTTTCCCCAGTTTTATTGAGAAATAATTGACATATATCACTATATAAGTTGAAGCAATACAGCATAATGGTTTCATTTACATGCATTGAGGATGGGGATTGAGGGATGTACCACGGGCTGAAAACAGTTGGATAGAACTACTGGCTTGGTTCTCTGTCCCAGTGAGACTATAGGGTGGCCTCTGTAGCTGCCTATTTTCCTGATGAAGCTTATGACATGGTTGGGACTGGACCCTGGATTCAGTAATGAGAGGGCCATGAATTAACTTATGTGCTCTGATAGGGCAGCAGGATGGAACCTGGGACCTATATAGCTCTTTGTCTGGGGACCTGGATGAGGCCAGAGTGTGCACTAAATTCCCTGGTTAGATGAAGCCACAGGTTTTGCTCTGCAGATGGGGGAAGCCATCAGCTTTGTTCTCTGTGTGAATGCCACTGTACATGGGGCCATTGAATAGGCTGTGCTGCCTCCCGCCATGCTCTGGTGAGGTCCTCGGGTAGAATAGGCTGAAGCCTGTATTCAGTTATGAGTAGGACTAGGCTTTAGATTTTCAGTTCTGGGGCAGTGGGAGAAGCAGCTCTAAAGCCAGTAAAGATTTTTGTTTGTTGTCTTATCTCTGACTCAAGCCAACCCACACTCCAAGTCTCTGGACTGAACAGAGCCACTGGCTTTGCTCAGCAAACTATCAGCTCTACCCACCCACCTCTTGGCTCAAGTGCTGCCAGATTGCACAGATTGCAGACATTGTCTTCAGCCCTTCTGGTTAGAGGGGGCCAGAAGACACTCTCCACCACAGGGGGGGCTGTGATTTAGCTCCCTGCACAGGAATAGGCAACCTGGGCTCTAAAGCCAGCAAAACTCCTCCTTTGAGGATCCATATCAGGCAGATTTGTACCCCTTGGAGTCCTCCAGTTAGAGTGTACCCACAAGTTTCTTCTGTAGGTGAACAGAGCTGTTCGTTGGGAAAACAACTTGGGATCTGCAGGTATAAACTCAGTCTGCCAAGATCTGCCAAGATCCCTGTGATGGTTGTTGCAAGCCCCTCCCCTCTTCATCATCGCAGATCCCAGGGGTTGAGCCCCACAGACTTCCCTGTAACCTCATGATGCAAGACCAAAGTAGAGGCCCCCAGCAAGCAGCCCACAGTTCTGAGGGGTGCTGCTCATCCTCCCTCTATGTTTTGTTTTCCCACTGGGGGAACTGGATGCTCAGAAGAGATCTCTCCATGTGTTGCCGCACTGGCCTGGGGGGAGCAACAGTATGGTCAACCTGCGGCTACTTCCCCTCCCCTCCTAATGTGGTCTGTTTCTGTCCTGTGGTATGGTGGTGGGGGTGCTTCAGCCTCATCCCTATGGTCTGGGAGTCTCTCAGTGATATCCTGTTCTTTAACAGTGGTTATTTTTCTTGTGAAAGGCTGCAAAGTAAGAAACAAGCTACGTCACCATTTTGGTGATATCAGAATGGGCAAATCTTTTAATCTCTCTGAGCTTTACTTTTCTTGTCTTAGAAAATTGAGTTACTGATCCTAAAGCTTTTATAATGGTACGAGGATTAAATAAAATAATTTATAGGAAGCATCTTGTATTCTGTTTCCTACTTTAAAAGACACCACGATCTATCTGGAGAGAGATAGAGAGATAGAGAAAGAGAGATAAACTTATAACTATGCAGTAACCATACTCAATGAAGAGGTGTAACCCATTAATTACAATTACACGCAGTGGGTAGAAATTATTCTTTTCATAGTTTATGGGATTATGTCTTTTTGTCACAAAATGATTTCAGTGCTTCTGAGTACTTGACATCATACCAATAAGTTGTCGCTTTTGTTGCCTGTTTCCCATGGCATCACACAATTGTGAAAATCATCTTGTTTCTCACTTACCAAGGAATTTTTTTTTTTTTTTTTTTTTTTTGCATCATGGAATTAGATTGCCCACTGAAATGTAAAGAAGGTAATACACCATGGGTGAGAAGATGTAATTATCATAACTGCCTTTCTCTTCACCTTGTCCCTTGAAGTGTAAATTGTAATGAGATAAAGACTTGAAGTAGAAAGTAGCTCTGTGGGTTTTGTTTTTCATATGAAGAGAGGCTGAGTAAGGTTGAGCACACTGGCTTCATTCTCAGTTGAGGAATAGATGTTTTAAATATGCTCTCACTCTGAAACACCTTGAGCAGCCCCATGATTGCATAAATTAATCTTGTAACTCCTGCTGCTGATTTTAATGATGTCAATATGCCATTTATTATCTACTTTTATATTCTTTATTCTAAATATATAGAGGAAAGTGATTTCTCTTTTGGTATTTTCATAGACTGCATTATTTCTGGAGGAAAAAAAAATATAGGATACTCTTCCCTTTGGGGAAAAAAAATTCTTTTGAAACAGAAATTTAGCAAATGAAACTTTGGTAAATCAAGAGAGCAGTATTCTGTCCTTAAATTATATACGCAAATTTACTCCTTTGATTCCTCAGTTAATTAAAGTAGAATCCTATTACGATAGGAAATGTTAGCAGCGTCCAATCACACCCCTTACAAGTCTTTGTTCTTGCAATTAACTCCTTCCACTGGAAATGACTTCTCTCTTTTTTTTCACTTATAAATATTATTCACATTCTTCTGCAGGAAGTCTTCCAGATCTCTCAATTTTATATTTAATCTACTCTTTAATTCACTTGGAACATTTTTAGATTCCAAATTGGTCAAGACTGGCAGAGGAGACATGGCTTTGATCCCTGGGTTGAGAAGATCTCCAGAAGGAGAAAATGGCAACCTACTTCTGTATTCTTGCCTGAAGAATTCCATGGACAGAGGGGATCGCAAAAAGTTGGACATGACTGAGCGACTAAGTATGTGTTCCAATTGGTCAAGACTATGCACCAAGTTACACTTTTTCTGAAATTTAAAAAAAAAAAAAGACTGTGTTTCTTGACTTTAATTTCCAGCTATTTCTATCGGATCTCTAAATGTTATGGCTTTATCACCTTTAAAATGAAAATGATAATAGTATATACATATAAGTTTGTTGAAGATTTAGGTAACACATACCTAGGATTTAACCAAGCACATAATGAACACTTGAGAAAGTTAAGCTATTATGATAATGATTGATACCTACAATTGCTATATTGGAATGCATGCCTCTAATAAGTATTTGCTACTCAAGTAATATACAGTTCTGTATCATTCTGTAGATGACACTCTTAAATCTGTATTGGACCCCTAATAAAATTATGAATCTCAAGGTTCTAATAATGTCATTAGTTTCTTTCATGTCAACCCACTCTATTCAAGTGCTAACTGCTCAGTCATGTCTGACTCTGCGATAACCTAGACTATAGCCCACCAGGCTCCTCTGCCCATGTAATTTGTAGGAAACAGGTTGCTGTTTCCTACTCCAGGGGATCTCCCCAACCAAGGGAATTTGTATCTCTTGCATTTCCTTCATTGGCAAACGGATTCTTTAGTACTGTGCCCCCAGGCAAGCCCCACTCTTTCCAAAGCTGTACTTTATTCAGAATTATGTGTATAATAGGAAATTGATATATACAATGTCAAATTGTTTGGGATAGTTATTAATTTAATAAACATTTATTAAATTCCTACTATGTGGAACAAAATCTGTGACAGAAAGAAAAAATCTTATTTCCAGGAAATCATCTTTTAACAAAGATAAATCACATTAGCAAAGAGGAATCTCAATAGAAAAGGACACTGCTTATGAAGTAAATGCAGCCCAATAAATTCAGGACATTCAAAATACATACATTTACTTAGCATGTATTTTTGGCTTTATAGGCCATAGAGTTCCTGTTGCACCTATTTAATTCTATCATTGTAGCATGAACACAGCCATAGAAAGTAGCGAAACAAATATGTGTGGCTAATGTCCTAATACAATTGTATTTATGGATATAAAGCTTGAATTTTATGTAACTTTTATGTCACAAATACGATTCTTCCTTTGATATATTTTTTCTAGTCATTTAATAATGCAAAAACTATTCTTAGCTCATAGACTGTATAAAAACAGGTAGTTGGCCAGACAGGGCCCACAATCCACATTTTGCTGATCTCTGAGGGATGTAGTTGCATCTTGTTAGGCAGAACTGCTTTATCTCTTTTTGTGCTATGCTAAAAAGCCTACAGTGTTAAGTGCCAAAATTAGATTAAGATAAGGTGCTCTGGAAATTTTAAGGAAGGCCGTACAAAGAGTGAAGATTTTGAACTGACTCCAAGTTTACTACCAACAGGGAGCAATTAGCTTCATTCTCTTCCTGACTGGAAGCTGCAGACATAAATCAGGTTAGCCAGCTGATGAGGTGCACACTATTTGGTATACCAAAAAAACAAATGAAAATTCCCCAGACTGTTGTGTTCATGTTCGTTTATTTTGCTCAGTCATTATCATGTTCATATTTCCACAAACATTTTCTAGTCAGTCTTGGCGATGTATGTTGAATTGTTTAGAGTATTTGACTACATTTCACAAGTTAGGTAATCTTTTTTCTTTCTCTCTAGCCTCCCACCATTTCATCTTGAAAATGACCGAGATTTTCAGTGGTCTAGCTTATAGTTCTTTGTTGCCTAAGGCATGTCTCTGCTTTTAGTCATCGTGACCCCAATTTGAAATTTTTGCTGTTCTTAAATCTGACCCCTTCTTGTCTTGCCCTCAGGCCTTGGCCTCACACAAAAGACAAAATGACCCTTTTATCATATCTAGGCTGTAGTCTCCTTTCAACAGATAACATGGCAGTGCCTTTGGAAAATATTTCCTGGGGTCTGTTTATAAAAAATTCTGTACAATGTAATACCTTTTTTCAGTAATTGGAATATGTCTGTAGTCACAGCTAATATCTGAAATCTGGAAATGTGTGACCCTTACTTGTTAACCTGTGATTTTCTTCTCTGGAGTGTTTTGTGGCTATGGCCACACTCATTTCATAAGCAATATCCTTTTTTCATTAGGATTCTTTTCTCTCACTGGGTTTAAAGAAAGAGTGATTTTCACTCCCACTGTTAGTCTGGCTTCCCTGACTCCTCCATGCCTTTGTTGTCTCTTTGAGCTTGTCTCTTGGTGTTATGGATACTTAAATAGGTCATACCCTATATAGGTATTATCTCCAGCTGAATTTTTTTTGTCTCCCTCAAATGTCAATAGGCAGCCTGATAATTCTCTAAAATATTCAGTGCTTTTCAGCTGATACATCCTGGTAGAAAATTAAAACATGATTTACTCTCAAAATAATTTTTGTTTTCTTTTTTCAACTAGAATATTTATGCCAAGATATTTCAAATTTATAAGCTACCCTTACTTTTCACCCCCTAAAATGATATTGAATTATATATATATATACATATATATATATATATATATATATATATACACCCAAATGCTTATAATTATGTGAATAACAATAATATGTCTTAACATCAATGCTTAGAAAAAGTATCAGGTATAGAAGTCAAACTGAATTCAAAGTTTTAAATTTGTTTTTGTCTTTAAGCAAGTGATTTCACTTTGTCAAAATTCTGTTTCCATATCTATAAATTTGAAAATTACAAGAACAATAATATCTACCTCAAAGGTATTTGTATTAAATGTTTTATAAAAGTCACTTATTATAACAATAAGTAGTCTTGAAATGGAGTAGCCATCATGGTCAACAAAAGAGTCTAAAATGCAGTACTTGGATGAAATCTCAAAAACGACAGAATGATCTCTGTTTATTTCCAAGGCAAACCATTGAATATCACAGTAATCCAAGTCTATGCCCCAAACAGTAACGCTGAATAAGCTGAAGTTGAATGGTTCTATGAAGACCTACAAGACTTTTTAGAACTAACACCCCCAAAAGATGTCTTTTTCATTACAGAAGACTGGAAGGCAAAAATAGGAAGTCAAGAAACACCTGGAGTAACAGACAAATTTGGCCTTGGAATACGGAATGAAGCAGGGCAAAGGCTAATAGAGTTTTGCCAAGAGAACGCACTGGTAATAGCAGACACCCTCCTCCAAAAACAAAAGAGAAGACTCTACACATGGACATGACCAGATCACCAGATGGTAGACACCGAAATCAGATTGATTATATTCTTTGCAGCCAAAGATGGAGAAGCTCTATACAGTCAACAAAAATAAGACCAGGAGCTGACTGTGGCTCAGATCATGAACTCCCTTATTACCATATTCAGACTTAAATTGAAGAAAGTGGGGAAAACCACTAGACCATTCAGGTATGAAATAAATCAAATCCCTTATGATTATACAGTGGAAGTGAGAAACAGATTTAAGGGACTAGATCTGATAGATAGAGTGCCTGATGAACTATGGAATGAGGTTCATGACATTTTACAGGAGACAGAGATCAAGACCATCCCCATGGGAAAGAAATGCAAAAAAGCAAAATGGCTGTCTGGGGAGGCCTTACAAAGAGCTGTGAAAAGAAGAGAGGTGAAAAGCAAGGGAGAAAAAGAAAGATATAAGCATCTGAATGCAGAGTTCCAAAGAATAGCAAGAAGAGATAAGAAAGCCTTCTTCAGGGATCAATGCAAAGAAATAAAGGAAAACAACAGAATGGGAAAGGCTAGAGATCTCCTCAAGAAAATTAGAGATACCAAGGGAACATTTCATGCAAAGATGGGCTCGATAAAGGACAGAAATGGTATGGACCTAACAGAAGCAGAAGATATTAAGAAGAGCTGGCAAGAATACACAGAAGAACTGTACAAAAAAGATCTTCATGACCAAGAAAATCACAATGGTGTGATCACTCACCTAGAGCCAGACATCCTGGAATGTGAAGTCAAGTGGGCCTTAGAAAGCATCACTATGAACAAAGCTAGGGGAGGTGATGGCATTCCAGCTGGGCTATTTCAAATCTTGAAAGATGATGCTGTGAAAGTGCTTTACTCAGTATACCAGCAAATTTGGAAAACTCAGCAGTGGCCACAGGACTGCAAAAAAGTCAGTTTTCATTCCAATCCCAAAGAAAGGCAATGCCAAAGAATGCTCAAACTACCACACAACTGCACTCATCTCACATGCTAGTAAAGTAATGCTCAAAATTCTCCAAGCCAGGCTTCAGCGATACATGAACTGTGAACTTCCAGATATTCAAGCTGGTTTTAGAAAAGGCAGAGGAACCAGAGATCGAATTGCCAACATCTGCTGCATCATGGAAAAAGCAAGAGAGTTCCAGAAAAACATCTATTTCTGCTCTATTGACTATGTCAAAGCCTTTGACTGTGCGGATCACAGTAAACTGTGGAAAATTCTGAAAGAGATGGGAATACCAGACCACGTGACCTGCCATTGAGAACCTTTATTCAGCTCAAGAAGCAACAGTTAGAACTGGACATGGAACAACAGACTAGTTCCAAATAGGAAAAGGAGTATGTCAAGGCTGTATATTGTCATCCTGCTTATTTAACTTATATGCAGAGTTCATCATGAGAAACATTGGGCTGGAGGAAGCACAAGCTGGAATCAAGATTGCCGGGAGAAATCTCAATAACCTCAGATATGCAGATGACACCACCCTTATGGCAGAAAGTGAAGCAGTACTAAAAAGCCTCTTGATGAAAGTGAAAGAGGAGAGTGAAAAAGTTGGCTTAAAGCTCAGCATTCAGAAAACTAAGGTCATGGTGTCTGGTCCCATCTGGTCATGGGAAATAGATGGGGAAATAGTGGAAACAATGTCAGACTTAATTTTTTTTTGGCTCCAAAATCACTGCAGATGGTGATTGCAGCCATGAAATTAAAAGACGCTTACTCCTTGGAAGAAAGTTATGACAAATCTAGATAGCATATTCAAAAGCAGAGACATTACTTTGCCAACAAAGGTCCATCTAGTCAAGCCTATTGTTTTTCCAGTAGTCATGTATGGATGTGAGAGTTGGATTGTGAAGAAAGCTGAGCACTGAAGAATTGATGCTGTTGAGCTGTGGTGTTGGAGAAGACTCTTGAGAATCCCTTGGACTGCAAGGAGATCCAACCAGTCCATTGTGAAGGAGATTAACCCTGGGATTTCTTTGGAAGGAGTGATGCTAAAGCTGAAACTCCAGTACTTTGGCCACCTCATGCGAAGAGTTGACTCATTGGAAAAGACTCTGATGCTGGGGGGGATTGGGGGCAGGAGGAGAAGGGGACGACTGAGGATGAGATGGCTGGATGGCATCGCTGACTCGATGGACGTGAGTCTGGGTGAACTCTGAGAGTTGGTGATGGACAGGGAGGCCTGGTGTGCTGCGATTCATGGGTTCGCAAAGAGTCGGACACGACTGAACGACTGAACTGAACTGAAATAGTCTTGAAAGATTGTTCCTTCTCATAAAATTGTAGAACTTGACTCTTCCCAATTAACTTTAGCTGCAGAAGCATTTACAAAGAATGTATGTTTAGAGATTTTGTGGGGTGAGAAGGAGAAATATTTCCATCACTTCTCATATACCAAACTATGGTATATGGTGGAGGTGGTCTGGTATTCCCATCTCTTTCATAATTTTCCACAGTTTATTTTGATCCACACAGTCCCCTTTATGCATCTTTTTTTTTTTCCTGAAAGATTCTTCTCTCGTTAATTGCCAACTCATGTCTCTATCCTGCAAGACATCTTAAATCCTCTTTATTATTCCTCAGATGTCAGTCCTAGTGATTAGCTTATCTTTCCAATTAGGACACTGAAAGTCCAATATTCGATTGGCCCTATCTCCCTGTGTGCATGCTTGCTCAGTCACTTCAGTTGTGTCTGACTCTCTGCAACCGTGTAGACTGTAGCCTGCCAAGCTCCTCTGTCCATGGGATTCTGAGGCAAGAATACTGGAGTGGTTGCCATGTCCTCCTTCAGGGGATCTTCCCAAACCAGACATGGAACCTGCATCTTTTATATCTTCTGCATTGGCAACAGGATTCTTTACCACTAGCGCCACCTGGCAAGCCCAACCCTATATCCCTAGGAACATGTTTTAATAGCCATATTTTCAAGCATGTTTCCTGGTGGTCTTCTGAAGCCTGTCTTCTGTCCCCTGTACCCAGTAACTCAAGAGGCTTATCAGAATATTCAGTGTAGGAAGCTTGTCTTTTCTATCTGCAAGTCAACTGCTCTGATATTATATCACATGGTGGAAAGAATGTGAGTGCAAGAACTGAGCACAATGTCTAAGTAAAAGAATATTTTTGACCAGAAAAATCAGAACTTGGCATGAATTTGTATAATCATTTGTTCATTCCATAAATTCTAACTTGACAAACTAAATTTTATTCGTCATTAATAATTGGTACTTTCTTCTACAAAATGGAATTGGATTTAAGAATATCCACCACCTTTATACACAATGACAAAACCATCCTACTGGGAAAACAGTACTTATTTTTGATATCTTTCTTTCCCCTTACATCCAATTTCATTGCCTATCCCATCCCTGGAATGGAAAGACCAAGCAGAACACTTCTAGGCTTGACATCACAATACCTCCTCTAACATTCACCTACATAATAGTTCCCACAACCTCATTTTTTCCTTTCCAAAATAATAACTAGATCCTAGAAGTACATTTATATTAATTGATATCTAATTCTTCCTCTCAAGTAAATCCCTTTGCATTTCATTGGGTATGTTTGGAATGGTGAGATTTTTACTGAAAAGTTTGGACATTTTGTGAGAGATCTTTTAGGTCAAACTTCCGATTTATGAGATAATGACACTCAGGCAGTCTATTTTAAGGGCTAATGTGAAATGTTCCATCTAATTGGGTTTGTTGAATGTGGCACCATTTGACTACAATGAGAGCAGAAATTTAAAGGCTGGTAAAGGTTAGGATCACAGACTTCTCAGTTGAATTGAGAACTTTAAATACATTTTACTGTTGTAAGTAATTAAAATATGTTGTTTTATTATAAGGAAATGTTCAGAAATGTCCCACCATAATGTAGTTATTACTATAGTTAATATGTGTTTGAATCACTCTATGTATCTTATTTTTCTAACTTTATTAATCAACTTGTTCAATGAATTTTTTGTTATTTGTGAGATTTTTGCTAATTTGCAGGATACAGTGGTGATGAAAATATTGTTGCTATATTTGTAGAGGTCCTTAATCTGTGTACGTGGGTGTATGCTCAATTTCTGTCATGTCTGACTCTTTGTGACCCCCCTGGAATGTAGCCCACCAAGGTTCTCTCTCAGTGGGCTTTGCCAGCAAGAATCCTGGAGTAGGTTGCCATTTCTTACTTTAGGGGACCTTCGCAACCAGGGATCAAACTTGCATCTCCAGTGTCTCTTGCATTAGCAGGTGGATTCTTTACCACTGAGTCACTTGAGGAGCCCCCTTAATCTGTGTAAAAAGTTTAAATTTAACATTTTGTTTTTGTTATTCCAACACAAAATTTAAAATTCCTGATTGAAGACATTTGTACAGCAATCGATTTTCAAAGTATGCAAATGAATTGTCAGGGAAAGTAAAACTAATGAAAATAATGACATGTAGCAACAGATTGCTAATGCAAGAAATATTGCTCTAAACCCGTTACTTATTAACTTCTTTAATCCTCTCAATCCAATGAATTTTGCAGTGTTCTCGTTTTATAGAGGAGGAGACTGAAGCAGAGGGATTAATTTGCTCAAGGTCACACACAAAGAATTGAGTGGTAGAATGATAAAATGTGACTTTCTTTTAAATTCCCCAGCTCCTAAATCAACTTTAAAGCCACAAGAAATTCTAGAACAATAGCCAGCAGGGCCCTTTTACCTGGGTCAAGGGACTGTTTTATTTCTGTTTCCACATTTTACAGACATAGGAAACTTTAGAAAGAGCCACTTATATACACCTGTTTTTTGTCCCTATTGGATGCTCACGTTTCTTTTTTTTTAAATTTTCATTTCATTATAGTTTCTAGAGTAATGTTTATGTGCAGCCTTTATTTTTGGGTGCCCAGAGGTATAAAGAGGCTTCCCTGGTGGCTCAGACAGTAAAGAATATGCCTGAAACGTCGCAGCCCTGGGTTTGATCCCTGGGTAGGGAAGATCCCCTGGAGGAGGGTATGGCAACCCACGCCAGTATTCTTGCCTGGAGAATCCCCATGGACAGAGGAGCCTGGTGGGCTACAGTCCACAGAGTCGCAAAGAGTTGGACATGACTGAGCGACTAAGCACACACACACATTGTTACAAATTCTGTAGTGATGATAGGTTTCATGGTACGTTAAGTTTGTTTTCCTTAATAATGGGATTCTTGTATTCTCCAATATGTCAACATGTACCATGATTTCCCAAGAAAGAGGTTGCACTCTAAAGAGTTTCTCATATTTATCTTCACTTCATCCCGATTCTTTGTGTTTGTAAGTGTGCATGTTGCATATCTTAAAGGTTCTCTGGAAGTCACTCTGGAAAAAAATGAACTGAATGATCTCAATTAAAGTGTTTATAAAGATTGATAAAAATGTATGCTAATTATGTGGATATTAAAACATCTAACTTTAGTAATTCTTAAAATGGGAGAGAACAAATCTTTTAAATATACAGAAGAATATAAGAAAGAAAAAAATCGCAAAATCTTTTGAGAATCCATGTTAATGTTGGGATTTTCCTGAAAAGATAATTTCCATGACAGCACTGCTTTGCCCTTCTGCTAACATGTGAAGGAAAGCACTAGCAAGCCACAACTCTTCATTTCTATAATTTTATCTACATTCACTTTTCTTATTATTATCACTCTGTTCAAATAATCATATTTTGAAAATATGAAGTCCAGAGGACCAAACACCTCAGTTCAGTTCAGCCGCTCAGTCGTCTCCGATTCTTTGCAACCCCATGAACGGTAGCACCTATCACCAACTCCTGGAGTCCACCCAAACCCATGTCCACTGAGTCAGTGATGCCATCCAGTCATCTCATCCTCTGTCGTCCCCTTCTCCTCCTGCCTCAATCTTTCCCAGCATCAGGGTCCTTTCCAATGAGTCAGCTCTTCTCATCAGGTAGCCAAAGTATTGGTGTTTCAGCTTCAGCATCAGTCCTTCCAATGAATATTCGGGACTGGTTTCCTTTACGATAGACTGGATGGATCTCCTTGCAGTCCAAGGGACTCAAGAGTCCTCTCCAACACCACAGTTCAAAAGCATCAATTTTTCGGCACTCAGCCCTCCTCATAGTCCAACTCTCACATCCCTATATGATTGCTGGAAAACCATAACTTTAACTAGGTGGACTTTTGTTGGCAAAGTAATATCTCTGCTTTTTAATATGCTTTTTAATATACTTTTCTTCCAAGGAGCAAGTGCCTTTTTTTCATGGTTGCAGTCACCATCTGTAGTGATTTTGTAGCCCCCCAAAATAATGTCTCTCACTGTATCTATTGCCATCTATTTGCCATGAAGTGATGGGACCAGATGCCATGATTTAGCTTTCTGAATGTTGAGTTTTAAGCTAACTTTTTCACTCTCCTCTTTCATTTTCATCAAGAGGCTCTTTAGTTCTTCTTCACTTTTTCTGCCATAAGGATGGTGTCATCTGCATATCTGAGGTTATTGATATTTCTCCCAGCAATCTTGATTCCAGCTTATGCTTCATCCGAGCCCAGCATTTCTCATGATGTACTCTGCATATAAGTTAAATAAGCAGGATAACAATATACAGCCTTGACATACTCCTTTCCCGATTTGGAACCAGTCTGTTGTTCCATGTCCAGTTCTAATTGTTGCTTCCTGACCTGCATACAGATTTCTCAGGAGGCAGATCAGGTGGTCTGGTATTCCCATCTCTTTAAGAATTTTCCAAAGTTTGTTGTGATCCACACAGTCAAAGGCTTTGACACAGTCAAATGCTTAAGACTCTCTAATTTTTATTTCCTGGGCAAAATTTATAAAAAAGAAAAGATGGCAAATAACCTGTTTCTGTTTGTCTCCTCTTTGCCAAGCTTTATATTCCCTCTGACTCTGAAAAGAATATTAAAAAAAAAAAAAAAGAAAAACTAACCTTCAAGGGAAAAATATGGTACTCGTTTAGCTGAATGAAGTCTCTTAATGATGAAATATATAATTTCCTCTCCTAGTTTGTTTTTAATTCCACTCCTGTCAAATATTGCTAGTAGTAAAACCAAGGGTGTTATGAAATTTTGATTAATTTACTGTATTTCACATTAAATTTCAGTAGATTTTTTATATATAGACTAAATAGATATTGGTGATGAATTTTCTTTATGGAATGAATCTTCTTGCTATACCTGGTGATTGGTTCCATATGCTATTATCCCTGAAATAAAACTGTTTCATTGTCTTTGTAGCATCCTATAGAGAATACATCTCTCCACCAAAGAGATTCCATTCAGTTCAGTTCAGTTCAGTTCAGTCGCTCAGTTGTGTCTGACTCTTTGCGACCATCTGAACTGCAGTATGCCGGGCTTCCCTGTCCATCACCAACTCCTGGAATTTACCCAAACTCATGTCCATTGAGTCAGTGATGCCATCCAACCATCTCATCTTCTGTCATCCCTTCTCTTCCTACCCTCAATCTTTCCCAGCATCAGGGTCTTTTCAGATGAGTCAGCTCTTTGCCTCAGGTGGCCAAAGTATTGCAGTTTCAGCTTCAACATCAGTCCTTCCAATGAACACCCAGGACTGATCTCCTTCAGAATGGACTGGTTTGGTCTCCTTGCAGTCCAAGGGACTCTCAAGAGTCTTCTCCAATACTACCATTCAAAAGCATCAATTTTTCTGTGCTCAGCTTTCTTTATAATCCAACTCTCATATCCGTACATCACTACTGGAAAAACCATAGCCTTGACTAGATGGACCTTTGTTGAGAAAGTAATGTCTCTGCTTTTTGATATGCTGTCTAGGTTGGTCATAACTTTCCTTCCAAGGAGTAAGCATCTTTCATGGCTGCAATCATCATCTGCAGTGATTTTGGAGCCCCTCAAAATAATGTCTCTCACTGTTTCCACTGTTTTCCCATCTATTTGCCATGAAATGATGGGACTGGATGCCATGATCTTAGTTTTCTGAATGTTGAGCTTTAAGCCAACTTTTTCACTCTTCTCTTTCACTTTCATCAAGATGTCCTTTAGTTCTTCACTTTCTGCCATAAAGGTGTTGTGTTGTCATCTGCATATCTGAGGTTGATATTTCTCCCGGCAATCTTGATTCCATCTTGTGCTTCTTCCAGTCCAGTGTTTCTCTTGATGTGCTCTGCATATAAGTTAAATAAGCAAAGTGACAATATACAACCTTGATGAACTCCTTTTCCTATTTGGAACCAGTCTGTTGTTCCATGTCCAGTCCTAATTGTTGCTTCCTGACCTGCATTCAGGTTTCTCAAAAGGCAGGTCAGGTGGTCTGGTATTCCCATCTCTTTCAGAATTTTCCACAGTTGGTTGTGATCCACACAGTCAAAGGCTTTGGCATAGTAAGAGATTCCATTACTTGACCCCAAATTTGTGCACATTTTATTTCCATGTGCTTTGTTCCCCTGAGACACTGTTTGGCCTTTGTTTCTGAAGTTTCTGAAGAATGTGAAAAAGGTAAAGAAAGGAAAAGTAGTTTGTAGTTAGTGATCTTTGCTAAGTAATTCTAAGAGCTTCCCAGGTGGCACAGTGTTAAGGAATACACCTACCAATTCAGGAGATGCAAGAGAGGTGAGTTTGATCCCTGGGTCAGGAAGTCTACTTCAGTAGGAAATGGCAACCCACTACAGTTTTCTTGCCTGGGAAATCCCATGGACAGAGAAACCTGGTGGGCTACAATTGCCAAAGAGTCGAACGTGGACACGACTTAGCAACTACATAGCCTAGCGGCAGCATGTCTAAATGCAGCCAAGTTCTTGCCTCAGTGAGTTAAATGGAATGAAGGGAAGCCAAGCTAATGTCTATGTGTGGTTTCAGTTTGACCAGGGCATTATTCATGCCAGTGAGCAGTGAAAGGTTTATTTCCTCAGAAGGTTTTAACAAAACATTATATGCCTTAGAGGCTGTCCCAGTGGTATCTTGTGGAAACTTAGTCTAGGTCTTGTCATGCTCAGAGAAAACTTCTGAAACTCACAATGAAAAGAGCATTTCATGTCTTTGTGCTGTTTGTATGTCTCAAGCCAACGTGCTGAATTGTCTTTCTCAATGATATTCTTTTTGTCTGTACAAAAGGGCCTGCTTCTTTCCTTCCATGAAAGCAATTTTCACCTCACTATTTTTCAGCATCACTGTCAATGTTACTTTGTTTAAATAATCACACTTTGGTAATTTTCTGATACTTCTAAATGTATCTTTTACAATTCATTTCTAAAGCTGTGTGTAAGTTAGATTTTAGTTGGTTAACAAACTACCTCAAATATTTAGTTGTTCAAAACAATAACTGATTATTATGCCTTGTGAGTCATTATATTTACTGATTTGGGTCAGGCTCAGCTGACCTTGACTAGATTCACGTCGGTGTGTGCAGTTACCTTGTGGTAGGGTGGGGGATACCTCGTCTTGGGTGACCTTTGCTAGGTGTACTCAGTTCACTTTCTCATGATAATCACATCATTCATAGTCTAGCCTGGAAACATTTTCATGTAGTGGCAGAGGTCCATGAGAGAAAGTTGGTTTGTGTAAGGATTCATTTTATACTCTGCTTGAATCAGCTTTGCTAATGTCTCACTAGCTGAAGTTTTCAAATGTCCAGACCCAGAATCAGTGATGGGTACTACCAAAGGCATGAATAGAGGTAGGCATGAGATATTAAGTCCATGATTGCCTTCTACCACAAGCTTTATTTGACTAAGATAGAGATGCTAACAAAAATAACATATAAAGCTAGTCACTGTAAGGAACATTAGAATATGGAAATAATGGAACAAACCTAAGGGAGTGGTAAAATAGAAGATGATACATCCATAGATAAAGACCATGTAGTCACTGAAAAAGCTTTTTGAATAATGTCAATGATGTAGGAAAGTATTTTTAATATTTTAAGTGAAGAAAATGTAAAATTGTATATTTAGGAAGGTCTAAAAGTTTAAAATATTTATACATCTGTGCAGGAGTAGAAACAATAGAGAAGAATCACCAAATTACCCATAATTGGTGAGTACAGAAAATTTATATTTTTTATTCTTTATTTCAAAATTTTCATAATAAATATATATCAATATTTTATAATCAGAAAATTATATAAAATAAACATCATATAAATAGTAGCCTGTCATTCAAATTCTAAGATGACATCCCAAATTCCCTCCCCCTGCTACACACACATGCCATGTAATCTCTTCTCCTTGAGTGCTGAGGGATGGTTTATTATAAACATCACTTGCATGATGAGACTATGTTATATAACAAAAACTGAAGGATTTCAAATATGTAATTAAGGTCTCAAGTCACTTAATTTTGAGTTAATTAAAGTGAGATTATTCTGCGTAGGTCTGCGCGAATCAGATGAGCCATTAAAAGGGACTGGGCCTTTTCTGCAAAGAAGGGATTTAAAGTATAGGAAAGATTCTCTTGCTGGTTTCAAAAAAGTAAGATTCCCCATCATGAATATCACCTATATGGCTAGGAATTGATAGCATCCATTAGGAGATAGAAAAGATACTCCATTACTCTACAAAAGAGAAAAGGGACCTAAGAGAACCTAAGAACTCTAAAAAGACAACCCACAGCCCTAATAAACTGAATTCCACAAACAACTGATGAACTTGGAAGAGAACCTAGGGCCTCAGAGAAGATTGCAATCTTGAATTGTGTTTGGCATTGACTGGACTCCTGGCCCACAAAAACTGAGAGAATAAATGTACTTCATTTTAAGATGCTAAATTTGTGGTGATTTGTTATCTATCAATAGAAAACGAATACATAGCCCTTTAGGGCCAGTACCTTTTTGCTTTTTCATTTCCTAGGCTTTCTAGATATTTGCTGCAAGTAAAAGAATATCACTCAAAAATCATGTCATCATCATAGACTAGTTGACTAGCATTATTGCATGCATTCATTCTTAAAATCTGTCAGAATCAGAATTTAACCTCATTTGTTTGCCGAATGAGTCATCAAGTGAGTCACAAGACTGAGTTTGTACTACACGGACAGACAGAGAACAGCAGAGTCATGAAATTTATGTGTCATCTAACTACCATCACAGATGTCAAACTTTATTGGCTGGATCAATCAATATTTCATTAAACAATATGTGATAGAAAATGTTTCCAAGGTCATAATTAGTAGCATAAATATTCAACAAATTTAGAGCCATGTAAACATGAATGATGTGAAAAACCATCTCAATTGACAGTAACAACCCAGAACTTGACAATGTATAATACTTGGTGTTCCTTCTCTCTTCATTACATTTGGCAGATAATTATCTTTTTCTCTAAGCCCCAGCTTAGCGTCCAAATGAGTTTCAAGACAGTACCCTAGGCAACTATATCCAATTCATCTGATTTGGCCTGGGAAATAAAATCAATTTTCCCTTGAGAACATAGCATTTACTCCATGATTTAAATAGCCTAACTTCTTCTAATGAATTTCAGCAATTGAAGACTAACTAGATAAAATCTGTTTCACCCATTTTCATTACAGCTTTAAAATGAGCTAATAGAATTTGTTATAATATGTTCAAATTGAGAGTTAGTGTTTATGAGAAAATGGCACAAAATGTATTATGTTGATTTCTACTTCCTGGTGGTTTACCTAGTCCCAAGTGACTGAATATCCTTATAGTTTAACTATGAATTAGGGCCTGGCCACAACCATGTTATCACAAGACTGACTCCAGATAAACTCTTCAGACAAATCTCAGTGGTCCTTTATTCTTTTTATTTTTCCAAGATCATTTTCTGTGCAATGTTGGATACACTCTCATCTCGCTTTATTCCCATATGAAATGAGTGGTTTAGACTGCAGTGGTGATTCTCAAAGTATGGCCGAAGATCAGCAGCATCAGCATTGCCTCAGAAGTTGTTATAGGGGCAGTTTTTCTGACTTCACCTAAGACTTAATCAGAAATTCTGAGATTCACACTGGGTAGTGATGTGAGTTTTAATTTGATGTCTGCCAGGTGAACTAGAGTATCTCTGAGAAACATATGATTTTTATTGCTTCTAGAAGTTTTAAGTTGTTGCAAACACACTTTTCACCTTTGGTTTTTCAGAGCCCCATTGTGTTCTTGGCTTAGTGGAAGATGAGGATTTCTAGTTTAGGGAAGGGCCAAGGTCACTCCTCTTTGGGAATGGTGTCGGGTCTGAAGTGTTCATTTTAAAATCACAAGATTGCTTGCTTTTGACCTCAACACACTTTTCTTCTTCTCTACTTCCCAAAGGTCCTAGCCACCTATGTCTCCCATCTTGTTATTCTTAGCTCCAGGAAACCACATTCCCAAAAGCAGGGTTCTTAGTTTTGATATAAATTGAAAGCAGCCTCTGCACTGTAAATAGATTTAACTTGTATATCAGAAATGCTTGCAAATTTATTGCTTATTGTCATTAAAAATAAAACACGAAAAAAAAAAGAGGTTATTAGCTTTGGACTGAGACAAAACTAAGACTGAATTCAGAGTCTATGATTTTAAATTGCATAGTGTTTTACAAGTTACCTATCTCTGTCTCTTCCCTTACATTCTATAAAAATAGAAATACTGACAAGTATGAAATTAGACAACATGAATGCAATTATCTGGCATGCAGCAGGTGCTCAGTAAGTTGTACTTTGTTCTATTTCCCAGTCTCCACAATCAGGGATTAAATACCAGACAGTTCCATTTTTCAAAACCATTTGCTGTCTGAGCCTGCTTGTCCACATCTACAGTTCCTACATTCCAGCCATATAAACTTCTGCCTATTGGTTGGAGACTAACTTTAAGATACCCTCATTCTCATTCATCAGGGTACTCCTTTTGAGTATTCTTCCACCTCCCAGTCCCTTTGCCAACAATGACCTCTGGTTGGTGGTGAACAGTCTAATCTGTGGGAGCATCTGAGGTAGCAATGATAACAACAATTTTAAATAATAATGAAATTACATTAGCATTTATTGAGAACTTACCATGTGTCATGTACTCTACATGTAACAATAAATTGGTTTCTAAAAGAAACCTTTGACATGGATAGCATTATTGCCCCCATTTTATGGGTAAGGAAACTGAAACAGAGAAAATAAGTGAAAGTGAAGTTGCTCAGTTGTGTCCGACTCTGTGACTGTAGCCCACCAGGCTCCTCCATCCATGGGATTCTCCAGGAAAGAATGCTGGAGTGGGTTGCCATTTCCTTCTCCAGGGGATCTTCCTTACCCAAGGATCAAACCCAGGTCTCCCGCATTGCAGGCAGACAGTTTAACCTCTGAGCCACCACTGTCCCCAAACAGGAAAGCTGAGTAATGACAGAGCTGGACTATAAGAAAGTAAATAAAATAGAAGTTCTTGCAATCTAAATCTTCATGGAAAATGTGAAAAATAACTAAGCACCTAAAGCAAAATATTTACAACAGCAATATGGGATTTTAATTCTTTTAACAAATATTAACAAAACCTACAAAATGAGCCATGCACAATGTAGGGTCAATGTACCATCTTTAGAAAGATGGTAATGATAACTCTGTATGTGAGACAGCAAAAGAGACACAGATGTAAAGAACAGACTTTTGGACTCTGCGGGAGAGGGAGAGGGTGGGATGATTTGGGAGAATGGCATTGAAACATGTATACTATCATGTAAGAAATGAATCACTAGTCTAGGTTCAATACAGGATACAGGATGCTTGGGGCTGGTGCACTGGGATGACCCAGAGAGATGATATGGGGAGGGAGGTAGGAGGGGAGTTCAGGGTTGGGAACTCATGTATACCCATGGTGTATTCATGTTCATGTATGGTAAAACCAATATAGTATTGTAAAGTAAAAAAATTTAAAAAAATTAAAAATTAAAAAAATTTTAAAAAGAAAGAAAAAAAAAAAGGATGTAAGCGGGAGAGACATGCTATTTTACATCATAGCTCTAATAATTTATAAGCAGTAGGATTATATATTTCTTATATATTAAATAAGAAACGACAAGCAATATGTATTTGAGGTGCAGGATGTGGGAGAAAAGGATTGGACTGTATTTTACATAAAGTGGACAGAAAATGATTTTTGTGGAAGTTTTATTTACCCAATCAGATTTATACTCTTTGGAAGATTATTCAGAGTATTGAGTAGATGTGTAGTAGAGACATCACTTAGGAGGCTATTGTCCAGGTAAGGGATGAGCGAGGGTGATAGCCCAGAAAATGTGAGGCCAGATATTCTCAAAATGTTTCCCTAACCAGCAATGTCAGGCCATACTCTGTTTGCTGAATCAAAAGCTCTGGGAATGAATCCCCAAATTCTGTTTTAAGAAGTTCCCCAGGAAATTCTGATGAATGCTAAAATCTGAAAGCCACTAGTTAGAAGGAGAGGTGACAAGACAAGAAGATGGCAAATAAGCCACAGAAAAGAATCAGGATGATTAACTTTGAGTTTTGCTTGCTTATTTTTAGAGGAGAGAGTAAGCAACAGACTACTCACTCCAGAAGATTAAGGAAGATGAGAGAAGTTTCTCTTTGCAATTAGAAAACTGCAGAATCAGCGTTGGGGATCGAGCTAACAGTTCCTCAGCCATTTCTGCAACTCCAGCTTTGGTGTACTGCTCTTTACTTGACTGCTCTTTCATATTTTCCTTGTCCTTTTTCTTTTTTGTGTGCTATCTCTACTTCCAATTTTCACTTATTTGTAAAGTTTAACAATTTTCTTCCTCCTTAGCTCATCCAATCTATGAGCTAAAAGCCAAAAGCCTAACTAACCTTTTTTCCTTTGGTATCATTTTCTAAACAAATGCAGTTCTTGTTCAATGGAGAATTCTGGATCAGCAATTGAGGAAATATTTTTTCACCCCCACTGGCTGAAAAGGTCAGTTTTTACTTTCAAAAAGATTTGAAAATATCTTAAGAATAATTTCAGTAACTATTAGAATATTTAGAAAAATTGAAATTAAAAGTTAAAATCACGTTTAAATGCTCCCAAAGACATTCTTTAACAATATTAAAATTACTAGCAGCCTTGATGGATTTT
Source organism: Ovis canadensis (assembly GCF_042477335.2). Lineage (NCBI taxonomy): Eukaryota > Metazoa > Chordata > Mammalia > Artiodactyla > Bovidae > Ovis > Ovis canadensis. Next base: position 129,279,342 of record NC_091247.1, on the reverse strand, counting down.
CGTATGCATTTGTTTGGGACTTCAAAGAGTATGATTTCAATTTATAAAATTTATTGCTACTCAAATGAGTTTTTATGAATATCCTCTCAAAGTCTTACATCAAAACAACAGTGATCCCACTCCAAGTTTGTAAAAATTATCTTTTGAATTTTGATGTCAATTAGTACTTATACTTTTTAAAATCTGACACAGAATTGAACTGACAGCTTAATAATTTATTATTAATATTGTAACAACATTGTACCTCTTTTTGATATTGATGTGATAGCACTGTATAACACAATCCTTTTATTTTAGAACTGTAGTTCTTTTATAAGAATGCTGCTCTGTTAATCATAAGTGTGGCAGCTCATTGCTTGGATTGCAGTATGAAATGTAATTTTTAAAAATCTGTTTCAGGCAGATCTGAGACAGGGAGTTCAGTATTTATTAATGTTGTCTCCATTTTAGGCTTAGGGAAAGCTGAATTAAATACAGCAAAACTTGTGACACTCTCTTCACATTCATTTCTTTGAGGCATAAAAAGAAGTCTCTATCATCTCAAATAGACTAAAATAAAGATGAACTTCTGAAAGCTGACATTTTGGTGCTTTTTCATCCTCTAAAGAATTGCCCTTATAATTAAGTGCTAAGCCACGGCATGTCATTCAGACAGTAAGATGGATTTTATGCAATTCTGATTCTGCATAGTCCAGACCAGATGACTGAGTTGAATTAGATTAACTAATATGAGACTGGTTCCAAATTGCGAAAAGAGCATCTTAAGGCTGCATATTGTCACCCTGCTTATTTAACTTATATGCAGAGTACATCATACAAAATGCCAGGCTGGATGAAGCACAAGCTGGAATCAAGATTGCTGGGAGAAATATCAATAATCTCAGATAAACAGATGACACCACCTTGATCAGCAGAAAGTGAAGGACTAAAGAGCCTATCAATGAAAGTGAAGGAGGAGAGCAGAAATGCTGGCTTAAAACTTAATATTCAGAAAACTAAGAACATGGCATCTGATCCCATCACTTCATGGCAAATAGATGGGGAAATAATGGAAACAGTGAGATACTTTATTTTTCGAGGCTCCAAAATCACTGCAGATGGTGGCTGCAGCCATGAAATTAAAAGAAGCTTACTTCTTGGAAGAAAAGCTATGATCAACCCACATAGCATATTAAAAAGCAGAGATATTACTTTGCCAACAAAGGTCCATCTAGTCAAAGCTATGGTTTTTCCAGTGGTCATGTATGGATGCAAGAGTTGGACTATAAAGAAAGCTGAGTATCAAAGAACTGATGCTGTTGAACTGTGATGTTGGAGAAGACTCTTGAGAGTCTCCTGTACTGCATGGAGATCCAACCAGTCTCTTCTAAAGGAAATCAGTCCTGAATATTCATTGGAAGGACTGATGCTGAAGCTGAAACTCCAATACTTTGGCCCCCTGATGCGAAGAACTGACTCACTAGAAAAGACCGTGATGCTGGGGGTGATTGAAGGCAAGAGAAGGGGACGGCAGAGGATGAGATGGTTGGATGGCATCACTGACTCCATGGACATGAGTTTGAGTAAGATCTGGGAGTTGGTGATGGACAGGGAAGTCTGATGTGCTGCAGTCCACAGGTTCACAAAGAGTCAGACACAACTTAGCGACTGAACCGAACTGATGCCTCACATATCTCTTTGCATTTATTTCCATGCAACATTGAACACAGTCACTTGTCCATTAATTTCTCAATAAATAACTGTTAGATCAACATGAACCTGTCAAAAATGATGAAGATTCTTGAATTTTACCCAATTTCTCAGCTAATGAGATACCTTGCCCCAGTTTCATAGATGCTGGCAGAAGGCAAGAGACCCATGGGATAGAGACAAAGGCCTTTTTGATTTACTCTCAGGCATGAACTTCATGTTTTCATCAGGCACTCCTGCCTCCGAAGGTCTATGGAGTCCATGAGAAATAGCCCAGGAGAATGCTGCACAATGAGTCTGCATCATAGGTATCGAGTCCCAAGCTTACGTTTTTTCCCAGTCTTACTGGAAGGGGGAAGATGTTATCTATATTTTCCTGGTCAATAAACAAGTGTGTTCACCACTTACAGGGTTCACAACTTACAGGTTGCTTACTGTATAAACACTCTTGAAAAGACAGGCTGAAATTGTCATACACTGTGTGAAAATACTATGGCGAATGACCTCCTTACCATACACACCCTCCCCCCAAAATCAGAAACATCTACTGGAAAATAGTAGCTATTTCTTAAACTCACTGAAATGGCATTTTGAATATCCTTTACATTTAAAATGTAATCATGTTTTCTTATAATACAGTTTTTGTTTTTTATAGATTTCATCCTCAAATATTTACAGCTTGAGACAAAAACTGGTTCATACTCTATAATTAAGTACCATTGAATCTGGCACGTTATCCTACTTTAAAATCATGTTGCAAATCACATACTATTAATCTCCATGGAGACAACAGAGCTGCCAGTCACCTCTTAAGTCCACCAAAAAAAAAAAAAAAAAGGGTGGAATGTGTAAAAAAAATCAAAGCGTTTGGGAGTCTACAAAAAGATTCATTTAGTTGAATTGACTTGCATATTTCCAGCAACACTGAGTGGAAATAGAAGTTCATATGCCAGTAATATATGTTTTGGTCCAGTATGTGAAAGTTTGTTTCTTTGCAGCAATACAAATCAGACCGAATACCAATTCCTTCCTTCTTGTTTTGTTTCTTTATTTCCTCCAAGCTACTTTTGTATATTCTATCTGGATATTTAAATCATGTTAAAGTTTCAGTGCCTCAATATTTCATTTCCATTACAGTCCCCAAGGTTCATCAATTTTAAAGATGGATTACAAATCTATATCAAGTTGCTCCTGGGAGACATCGTGACCAAAATAGCTTACTTGATATGTACATCCAATTTCACTCTTTCTCTGTGCTAAATTTTATAACCAGGGTATTCCAAATGGATAAAAGCAATAGGGGACTTGCAGTGAATGTTTGCAGAAATAAACTTTTTTGAGTACGTGTTTGATAGTTAACTGTTAGGAATGAGGTAAAATAGCAATGAAAAGCACATTTCTAAAAAACCCAAACTGTGAAAAATGTTGATATACAAGCAAAGTCTGAACATAATTGCCAGCAGTTTGAATCTGAGTTTTTCTTTTCAAATACAGATTTATAGAGAGAATGTCAACTAATTTCATGATTCTAGAAGAAATCTGTGTGTGAAGGAAAATGATAAAATGAATAAACCCTAAAATAAAAGTTCATCTGGCTGTGTGACATGGTCATATATGTTCTTTTGTTTTGTCTTTACGTCAGTTTTTTTTTATGTGCAAGTTATAACGGAAATCTTTATTTTATAGCTACTAAAATGGATTCAGAGAGTTTATGTGCTTTTCCAAGGCTGCAGAGCTATTAAGTAATAGTGTTCTTACTGGAGGTCCACATTTCCTGTCCAGCTTATTTTCACTGTATTACAAATTAACTTTTCAGTAATAACAGTTATTCTTCTTAAACATTCACTATGTGTCTGCCACTATGTAAGACATTTGCTTGGTCTAGCTCATTTAATTTTCATAACATCTTTATCAGACAAGGTCATTTATTATATTTGATTATATCCAGTTGATATTAATGAATTTTACAAGGCCACAAAGAGAGTAAAATGTTAATACCAGACTCAAACCCTATGAATTTCAGAATCAGAAATCATCATTGAAATGCAATCTGAAAAATTAAATCAACAACCTCTCAATCACACATATACATATCACACACTAGGGATTTTGAACTACTCATGTCAAAAATAACATATATTTTTAAGACTCCATGAACCACTTAAACTTCGATAGAAACTCATTAACAATGTAAATTCAAACATGCTCTTTTTAGCCAAAGGTTAAACCTTGGAGGAAAATGTCAACAAAGAATCCTATTGATTAATAATATTTGTAATGCATGGTGAATAAAGTATCATCAAGCAAAGCAAGGCATCTCTTTCAACAGTCATTTTGAAATATGTTAGCAAGTGAAATATTTTCATTTCAACTGCAGACTTAACATTACATTCACTTTGTATAACAGCATCCAATGCTTATTTGATCTGGCTGGTGATTCAGAGGCAGGAGCTAAGCCTAGGCTCTATTTATTATTCTCTGCAAATTTCATATGACTTTGTGATACTCTGGAAACAAAACAATTATTATTCATCTCCCACAGGGAAAGCCAAGTTGTATATAATTCTGCAGCCAGTCAGCTCTATTTCTACAGCAGTGTTATATAAGGAGAAGAGTTTTCTTGCAATTTTGTCAAGGAAAGAAAAACAATCAGAATGCATTCAAGTTCAAAATCCTTCAAATCTGTCGCACCAGCATCTATTACATCTTGATATCACATTTTAATGCAGTAGGAATTCGGAGAAAATTAGCCTGTCCTTCTAAAAAAAGAAGAATACTACAGAAAAATTCTTTGTTTTAGCTTTACCTTTTCAGAGATAGATAAGATATAATACAGTATTTACAAAAAGCTGTATCAGAAAGACTGAGACAATAAGTCAAATTTATGATTAAAGAAATAGAGAAAATTGAATTTTTCTAGGTTTCTATATGAATTTTAAAATTTGAACTATTGAATTATATGTATGATAATATTAACTGTACCAGGACATTCTTATACATTTTTGTGATAAATAAGTCACATTTTATGGGAAAAGGAAAAGAAACACTCCAATGGCCCTTTTCCCAATTTATTCTTTGGACCAAACTTTCACCAAATCAGTTGCATGGAAGTCATTACACACTCTTACTTAATGTTTAAATCTACATGTTGAATGAATCTAGTGACAATTTTCACAGTATTCCAGTAGATGTGATATAGGTAGAAACATTTTTCATTCTCTTTATGAATGAATTTATAGTAAAATATTAAATAAATAAATTTTATTTATTTTTCTTCTTTCTTGTATTCCTAGATGACAAACAGAAGAAATCTCTTAATTTAACTATTTTTACTTATAATAAGATGTTAAATGAATAATTTTATAGTGCAATTAAAACATTCTAATTTTTGAGTCATGCCAATTTCAACAGTTTCATCTGGTTTAGTGATATCTAATTGTAGGTAGGATTATTTGAATGTATACTTTAGTAGAACTAATAGAATAAACACAAAATTTTTTCCAACTGTAATAACGTATGTGTTTTGCCAAGAAATGCAACAATATTTGTAAAATATGACTATAGAAGAGCATTCATGATAAACTTCCATTTATTAGGCCACAAAAGACCCAACCCCTAAAATATTCTAAAAATAGGAATAGTTGATCATGTTCTCTGATCACAGTGTAATAAACTGCACATCTGAAAAATACAGAAAAAAAATTTCCTGTTCATCTATTGCTGTTGTTCAGTCTCTAAGTTGTGTCTGACTCTTTGCAACCCCATGGACTGCAGCACGCCAGGCTTCACTGTCCTTCACCATCTCCATGAGCTTGCTCAGACTCTTGTCCAATGTCTGTGATGCTATCCAACCATCTCATCTTCTGTCACCTCCTTCTTCTCCTGCCCTCGATCCTTCCCTGCATCAGGGTCTTTTCCAATGAGTCAGCTTTTTGCATCATGTGGCCAAAGTATTGGAGCTTAAGTTTCAGCATCATTCCTTCCAATGAATATTCAGGGTTGATTCCAATTAGGATTGGCTGGCTTGATCTCCTTGAAGTCTAAGGGACTCTCAAAAATCTTCTGCAGCACTACAGTTTGAAAGCATCAATTCTTTGGCATTTGGCCTTCTTTATGGCTCAACTCTCATATCTGTACATGACCACTGGAGGAGGGAATGGCACATCACTCCAGTATTCCTGCTTTGTGAACCTCATAAACAGTATGAAAAGGCAGAAAGATATGACACCAGAAAATGAGCCTTCCAGATCAGAAGGTGTCCAATATGCTACTGAGGAAGAGTAGAGAAATAGCTCCAGAAAGAATGTAGAGGCTGGGCCAAAGCAGAAATGATGCACAGTTGTGGATATGTCTGGTGGTGAAAGTAAAGTCCAATGCTGTAAAGAACAATATCGCATAGGTACCTGGAATGTTAGGTCCTTGAATTAAGGTATATTGGATGTGGTCAAGCAGGAAATGACGAGTGAACATCTACATTTTAGGAATCAGTAAACTAAAATGGATAGGAATAGGTGAATTTAATTCAAATGACCATTATATCTACTACCATGGCCAAAAAAGCCTTAGAGAAAATGGAGAGCAGCCCTCAGAGTCAACAAAAGAATATGAAATACAGTACTTGGGTGCAACCTCAAAAATGACAGAATGATCTCTGTTCATTCTCAAGGCAAACTATCCAACATCATAGTAATCCAAGTCTATGTCCCAACCACTAATACCAAAGAACCTGAAACTGAATGGTTCTATGAAGACCTTCCAGAGAAGGCAATGGCACTCCACTTCAGTACTCTTGCCTGGAAAATCCCGTGGATGGAGGAGCCTGGTAGGCTGCAGTCCATAGGGTCGCTAAGAGTCGGACACAACTGAGCGACTTCACTTTCACTTTTCACTTTCATGCATTGGAGAAGGAAATGGCAACTCACTCCAGTGTTCTTGCCTGGAGAATCCCGGGGATGGCGGAGCCTGGTGGGCTGCCATTTGTGGGGTCGCACAGAGTCGGACACTACTGAAGCGACTTAGCAGCAGCAGCAGCATGAAGACCTTCTAGAACTAATACCAAAAGAAGATATCCTTTTCATCAAAGGGGATTTGTATGCAAAAGTAAGAAGTCAAGAGATAACTGGAGTAACAGGCATATTTGGCCTTGGAGTACAAAATGAAGCAGAGCAAAGGCTGTGCATCTATAAATTCTATCAAAACAAATCACGAAAATGTCTCCTAAGCAACTCAGATGCTACAGAGAATGTTCAGTCACAAATTGCACACTCTTTAAAGACAATCACAGTTGAAGCCTGACATACAAAAGTATATAGACAGCTAAATAAATCTCAGAGGAAATGCATAATCTCATACATAGACCCACAAAAAAGAAAAGAAGGAAAAATAACTCAGGCATTTAAGATACAGTGATAGGAAAGGAAAATTAAAGATAATGATGGGAAAGCATAATGAAGAAAATGGCTAATGCTAAAGCAAGTAATAATGAGGTAGAAAAATGCAAAGGAGAACCAAAAGGGAACAATTCCTTGTCCTTATTCAGTTCCCAGTTTGAAGAGATGTTGGCTGCTGCCTTATCTTGCAAATATAAGAGAAAATTCTGAAGACCAACGAGGTTGGCAGTGCAGAAAGATAAAAGACTCTGGCATCTTCATTTATTGAATACATATTTATTGAGTAGTTACTCTGCTGTGGATATGATTCAGTCTTGGAAAAAAATTATAAAAATTTTTGTCTTCAGGGTGCTTATATTCCAGTAACATTAGGGAAGATCAAGAAGCAGCAACAACAACAACAAAAGAGTTAATAAAGCAAATTTTATACTATCCAGAGATCTCTGGGCAGTGGGAGTCGGGGGTGGAGTAGAGTAAGAAGTTACATCAGGAAGCTGTGGATGGTTATGATTTTAAATAGGTTGACCATGGTAAATCTCATTGGGAAGGTGATTTTTAAGGGGATATAAAGGAGGTTCAGTTCAGTTCAGTTGCTCAGTCATATGCGACTCTTTGTGACTGCACGGACTGCAGCATGCCAGGCTTCCCTGTCCATCACCAATGCTCAAAGCTTGCTCAAACTCATGTCCATCGAGTTAGTGATGCCATCCAATCATCTCATCCTCTGTCATCCACTTCTCCTCTTGCTTTCAATCTTTCCCAGCATCAGGGTCTTTTCCAATGAGTCAGTTCTTCACATCAGGTTGCCAAAGTATTGGAGTTTTAGCTTCAGCTTCAGTCCTTCCAATGAATATTTAGGATCTCTTTCCTAGGAGGTAAAGACACTGTCTATCCAAAGGCCTCATGGGAAGTATTTACTATGAAACTAGCAATATGATCACGTGGTCACAAGTTTTTGTAAAAATTTCAAAAATTAGATTTTTGCTAGCTTCAGTTGGATAAGTTCACTCACTGTCTCCTAACTTTAAATTCTCCTCCAGTATACCCCTATTTTCATATGGTTGTGTCCAGGTGACACAGGCATTTTTGGAAAACCAGCTAAATAAAAGATGAACAGGGATACATTTAAAATGATTTCATATGAAATGATTTTGGTAGTATATACTCAATCACTTCTACTTATGCTAGCCACACCTTCACAGGAATAACTTCTAATAAATAATTCTGTGGCCCATGGAACTGATACTTTATGAGTTATAACCTAAAGGTGAAAGACTAGAGACAATATAATGTTATTAATTAAAGTGCCCATAATATTGTCTTATTACTGTAGCATTTAGGATTTTTTGTATTTGTGGTATTTTTCACCTTCTTAGGAATTATAGTTCTTTTATTAATTCTAACAAATATTTACTTTTACCATATTTGATGTTAATAATGTACTGTTTTCCTTTAGAGGATTCCAAATTTTGTTTATACAAAACTTAAAATTGCCCCTAAAAATAGGTGCATGTCTGATGTTTCTGTGGCAGTAGGAGGGTCACAAAAGTATACTACAACAGTTTTTTGAGCACAGTGAACAAAGGGAAGGGACACAGTAAGAGATTAACTCAGAGTGGCTTTACATGTCCACTCATATAGGCAGTCAAACAGAAATATACTGCCAGACATATATAATTTTACAGTTTAAAGTAGCCACATAAAAAAGTAATATAAAAGCAAATTAACTTAGCAATGTATTTTATTTAATCCAACACATGCAGAATAATATCTTATAAAATATCTTACATTATTATCTTAATGTAATCAACATATAAGCTATTAATGAGATATGTTGCATTCTTTTTTGTCATATTAATTTTCTCAAATCCAAAGTACATTTTATACTTGAACCATCATTTGAAGCAGGCACATAAAAAGTTATCAATAGCTGTACATGGCTAGTGGCTGCTGAAATAGACAGCACAGCATTAGAACATTGTAATTTTAAATTAAGTGGACAGAGAGTGGAGGACTGTCAGCAGAGATGTGGCATGATCTGATTTACGGTATGAAAGGATCACTCTAAGTTAAGAATAGACTGTAGAGACATATAACTAGAGAAACAGATTAGGAGGCTATTGCAATAATTCAGCAGGGGAGGATGGTATTTTAGGTCAAGATGATAATGGATCTAGTAAAATATAGTCAGATTTTGTATGTGTTTCAAAGGTTAATACATCAGGATTTGCTGATGAATAAAATGAGAGAAAGGATAAAATGTTATGAAACCTAGACTAATGATAATTCCATTTATTGAGATAAGGAAGATTTTAATGAAAACAGCTTAAAGGGTTTTGTTTGTTTATTTTTATGCTTTTTTTTCTTTAGCGATATTGTTGAGTCAATAAACCAACTAACCTTAACTCTTTATGTGAGATTATAAATCTCTTTATTCTGTAAATCATTTTGAGTTGTGTTACTCTCTCTTACAGCTGAAGGATGAATGCAAATATTATTAAAGGTGGTGATAAGTTTGCATTTCATTTTCTAGATTTTTAATAACCCTATACCCCAATAAAAAATACATAAACCTCATAAGTTAAAAAAGAAAATTTGGATAATGACTGATACTGAATGCTATGTAAATAAGATGACTATATGCTTATTTATACTTGGGCAAGGCTAATTTATACCTGCTCTCTCAGTATAATTATTGATAGCAGTCCCTTTCATTCTCAAAACTCCTGGTTTGTATAATAAGTTACGTACTTGCTTTATATCACCTATTACAACAATACTGCCATAGTACAAACTGCCCCAAACTTAGTGGCTTAAAATAACAACTATTTATTGCTTTTCATCTTGTCATGAATACAGGATTAGTTGAATGGATGTTTATGGAGCCAGTCTTGATACTCTTGGCTAGACTTACCTTTCTGAGGTCTACTGGCAACTTGGTTGGTACCTGACTGGTCCAGCATGAGCTCAGCTGAGATGACTTGTTTCTTTCACTTGATGTTTCCTCTTCCCTAAGCTTGTTTTCATGGTAGATTCAGAGTTTCAAGGGGATAAATAAAATTTGTACAAGCTCAAATCTAGCGCACCATCACTCACAATATCTTGTGTGTGCCATGTGCTGAGTTGTGTCCGACTCTTTGTGCCCCCATGGACTGTAGCTCGCCAGCCTCTTCTGTCCATGGGATTCCCCAGGCAAGAGTACTGGAGTGGGTTGTCATTTTCTCCTTTAGGGGATCTTCCTGACCCTGGGATTCAACTCATGTCACCTGTGTCTCCTGTATTGCAGATGGATTCTTTATCCACTGAGCCATCGGAGTATACTACTATTATATTCTGTTAGCTAAACAAAAGCTCAAGGCTGGCTCACTATCAATGAGGAAGAAAACAGCTAAGTTACAGGGAAAAAGTTGTTAAAGTCTGGTTATTAGTTGGGTGTGTCAATGTGATATATCAGTTATATGAATGTGTATGTATATGTAAGTATACATATATAAATATATCAAATACTTTACATATATATGCATACATGTATAAAATATTTGCTATTTGCCTCTTCCTTAAGTTCCCTTTTCTCTAGTCAAGTATAAATGCATTTTCAAAACTATTAAAAAGTTTACACATTTAATATATATATTTATATATTTCATAAATACTTCATATTCTGCAGTCTCTACAATGGACTCACTAAAATACATTTGTCACACTACTAACTCAATATTCATTTCCTTTACATGTTTCTCCATGATATATTTCCATGAAAACTTGCAAATTCCCCTAAATTCATTTTATTTGATAAAGATGGAATTATATTTTTGTTTGCTTCTTCTTAATGTGTGTTTTTCCCTCTTTTATAAGTAAGTTTGCCAGGGAAATATCAGACAAGACACAATCATCTAACAAAGCTTACCAGAAAGATGATTTGTATTTTAAAATTCAAATGATTATTTCTTTGGAAACTACTCTATGCCCTTTATGAAATATACAATATTTTTGATAATTACAAAAATGTATTTTTGAAAATGTGTTTTAATTTTTTCCATGAAATAAAATTTTATAAACTTTCCCAAAGTAAATATAGAAGAAAAAAAATGAGGTTTCTCTTTATTTCCTTTCAGCTTTAGCAGGCAATGTCTGTTAAAACAAAGTATATTTTCACTGACTTTAAACATTAACAATTATTTATTTACATTTCTACATTTTAGAGTAAATGATCCAATAAGCTCTTATATAGTTATGGAAAACCCATGAAAACATGAAATATATGTATTCAGGGGGAATAACCATTTGGTATGTGCCAATAATCCTTTAGTATAGTAAATGGAGGAATGGAACAAACATATATTTGGTTTATTTGGCTTTTCCATGTGTAAGAGGCACACACAAGGAAATGTTTATATTGTTTATCTATTCCTCTATAATGAAGCCATCTGTAACAAACAACAAAAAGTTGGGTCAAAATGAATCAGTTGTTGCTACTATTTTAGTTATCCAAGCCATGTTACAAAAATATATCTGATGAAAATCATAATAACCAAGTAAAAATATGATATTCTTCAGTTCTTCATCTAAGGAATTTGATATTACCTAGAAATATGATAAAATGGTATTTTATAACAAGTAAAATTTGCCTCTCAAGAGCAAAATAGATAACCTACTCATCATTGTTGACATTCTAGTTACACAAGTGCTTATCTCTTACAAACCTAATTATCTAATTATCAAAACTACAAAATACTGTATTCTGTTAGTGTAGTTGATTCCAGAAAGAAGCTCTTTGCTTGTGATATTCAAATGAGAAAAACAGAGATCTAAATAGGAAAGTATCTATAAAATCAAAATGCAATGGCTCACAAATGTCTATCAGTATGTGAACTTCTCTAGAGAGATTGTCATGGCCCAAGATTTTGGAATTAGTATTTCATGAAAATAATCATATTCATTTCCTTAGATCTTAGAAAAGCCATCCATGGTAATATTAAATCATTTGTCTTCTTATTCCGTGTCTATTATTGTGTGTGTGTGTGTGTGTGTGTTTCTTCTCTGTGTAGGAGTTCAAAGTCTCTTAGATCCTTTGAAATAAGTATAAACCCAAGTTTTCACATCACTTAGTTGTCCCATAATGAGTTTACATTCTAAGTTTAAGCTCTGGTAACTAATTAAACAGTTACTTTTCACATTAATATCTTGATTCTCAGTGGGTTTTTCCCCTCTAATATTAGGGAATTACTGTTCATTTTTTGAGGTACATAATGGTATTATGGTTGTTTTTATGAGATGCATGCTTACATGTTTAGGGGTGAAATGCCTGTGAGTTACTTTCCAATCATTCAGTAAAACATATGGCATGTTAATTTTTTAATTATGGATACCTGGTTTGTTTTATTATTCTTCAAGTTTTCTGTATATTTGAATATTTTCATAATAAAATATTTTGGGAAATAAGACTGTTTGCTTAAAAAAAAATAAAACCTTGAAAGCATGGTTCCAATTATTCATCATATGTAAAAATGATAGAAAATTTTTACAATAGAAAAAAATTTCTATTTGTAAAAATAGAAAACAGAGAGATACAGATATTTAGCAATGTACTTCTCCCTACATTTTTTCCCCTGGTCTTGAATTCTGTATCTTTCTCAGAGTTTGGAAGAATGTTTTTCTCAGCAATTATTTGACTTTCAGTTCCAGCAGAATAATTGCCCAGCTGACTTCAGGCCAAATGATCTAATGAAAATCAAGTAAATGCTTGTTGTTGTAAGCCCCCAAGTTTTAAGGTGGTTTTTCCTACAAAAGTAGATAATTGCTAGGTCCCCACCCCATAATGGAGAAGGCAATGGCAACCCACTCCAGTACTCTTGCCTGGAAAATCCCATGGACGGAGGAGTCTGGTAGGCTGCAGTTCATGAGGTTGCTAAGAGTCAGACATGACTGAGTGTCTTCACTTTCACTTTTCATTTTCATGCATTGGAGAAGGAAACGGCAACCAACTCCAGTGTTCTTGCCTGGAGAATCCCAGGGACGGGGCAGCCTGGTGGGCTGCTGTCTGTGGGGTCACACAGAGTCAGACATGACTGAAGCGACTTAGCAGCAGCAGCAGCACCCCAGAATATTTGAACTGTGTTTGGCAGGGGCATTTTTAAAGTTCTTCAAGTGATTCTAATATGAAGCTCATGTTGAGATCAATAGCCTTAGAAAATTGAGAGATTTATCCACAGAAATACTAAATTAAAATATTTGAAAAAGTTTACTTTCAAAATTAGGAAGTACATAGCTTATTATATAATAAATGGCTTTAGGGACCTATTTCTGAACGAAAGCCTTTATATTAAGTTTAGATTTTTGAATAAAATAATAGAATTGTTACTTATATGCGAACAATTTTAGAAAGGGATTTAGTGAGTTGACTAAGAACAAACTTGATCACAATGAAGTAAGTTGCTTATTTGATATTCTGTTAAATTAGTAGGTAGTGATTTAGTTAAATTACTAGGTTTTGTTAAATTAGTTGATATGGTAACATTTTAATAAATTATTAGACTATTTTGGACAAGTAATTTGCCTTTTTTTGGGGGATAGAGGGTTGAATGTCATTCTTTTATTATCAATTCAATCCTTGATTATCTTTTCCTAGTTTTTTTGTTTATTTTCATGCATCTTTTCTTTCTTTTTTTAAATTTTTTTAACTTTAAAAAATTTTAGCACAGTTAAGGTATATAGCAAAGTGATTCAGTTACATGCACACACATACACACATACTTTTTTTTTTCAGAATTTTTCCCCTTATAGGTTATTATAACACATTGAATGTAGTTCCCTGTACTATACAGTAGGTCTTTATTGTTCACCTTTTTTGTATATAGTGGTGTGTGTTTTAAAAACTCCTAATTTACCCGTCTCCCCTGTATCCTTTTTGGTAACCATAAGTTTGTTTTCTATGTCTGTGAGTTCATTTCTGTTTTATAAATAAGTTTATTTATATACATTTTTAGACTCGGCCTATAAGTGATATCACATGCTCTCTGTCTTTTATCTGCCTTACTTTACTTTGTCTGATCATCTCTGGGTCCATCAATGTTGCTGCAAATGGCATCATGTCATTTTTTATGACTGAGAAGTATTCTACTCTCTCTATATATGTATCACATCTGCTTTATCCGTTCACCTGTCAGTGGACATTTAAGTTTCTTTTATGTCTTCATTACTGTAAATGGCACCGTAATGAACATTGAGGTGCATGTGTCTTTTCTCCAGATATCTGCCCAGGAGTGGGATGGAAGGATCATATGGCAACTCTAGTTTTAGTTTTAAACTGTTTGTTTCTACACTGTTCTCTGTATGTTCTCCAAAATGTACTAATTTATAATTCCACCAAAAATGTAGGAGGTTTTCCTTTACTCTGTGCCTTCTCCAAAACTATGTTGAATAAAAGCAAGAGTAGACACCCTTGTATTGTTCCAGATGTTAGACAAAATGCTTTCAGATTTTCACCATTGAGTGTGATATTAACTATGGGTTTGTCTATATGTTGAGATAGGTTCTGTCTATGAAGAGTTTTTATCATAAATGGATGTTATTTCTTAGCAAAAGCTCTTTCTGCATCCATTGAGATGACCATATGGTTTTTATCTTTCAATTTGTTAATATTGTCATATCACATTGATTTGCAGATATTAAAAAATTCTTTCATCCCTGGGATAAATCCCACCTGATGATGGAGTATGATCCTTTAAGTGTACTGTTGCATTCAATTTGCTAGTATTTTGTTAAGGATTTTTGCATCTATATTCGTCAGTGATATTGGCCTGTAATTTTCTTTGTTGTGTGATATCTTTGGCTGGTTTTCATATCAGAGTGATAGAGTGACCGCATACAATGAATTTGGAAGTGTTCCTTCCTGTGTATTTTTTGATATTTTCAGAACGATAGGCATTAACTCTTAACTCTTCTTTAAATGCTTTACCTATGAAGCCATCTGGGTCATGTCTTAGGGCATGATAAGCAGCTTGGTCTGGCCCAAGCTCCTAGGAAATTACTGCTTTTGCCCTTGGTCCTGGTGCATGTGAGTGTCTGAGTGTGCCCTTCAAGAGTGAAGTCTCTATTTCTCCCAATTCTGGGGAGCTTCTACAACCAAGCCCCACTGACCTTCAAAACCAAATGCTCTGGGGGATCTTCTTCCTGGTCCTGGACCTCCAGGCTGAGAGGGCCTGACATGCAACTCAGACTCATGTGGGAGAATTTCTGTAATATAATTATTCTGCAGTTTGTAGTTCACCCACCTCAGGCATTTGGAATTTAATCATATCAACAGTCCACCCCTCCTACCAGTCTTGTGGTTCTTTCTTTATGTCTTTAGTTGTGGAAGATCATTTCTGGTAGGTTTCAGATTTTTTTTTTTTTTTTTTTTTTTTTTTAGCAAGGGTTCCTCTGCAGATTGTTATGATTTTGGTGTGCTCATGGGAAGAGGTAAACTTAAGGTCCTTCCCTGCTATCTTGGCTGCTCTCTTGTCTTTCTTTAATAAAATATTTTCCTAGAGTCTCCTAGTCTATCCCAGTGGACAAGATACAGAAAAGCTGTGATAAAACAGAAAGGGCTTTTAATTAGCTTGTGGAATTATTAGCAGTTGAAACACTGTGCAAGTTTAATATCATTGATCCCATCTATTCAGCAATTTTTTTTAATCATGTTAAAGATGAATAATAGCTTATAGATTTTGTTAACACTGATGCAAAAATAGACATATAAGGAAGTGGAATCAAAATTCAAAAATTTCCTCATTGAATATACATATATATATATGTATAGATATATATATATAAATTTTATCATCTTTCTCTTAAAGATTTATCTATAGTCCCTTACTTTGTTAATTAGAATGCCCAATCTTAGATCAAAATTAGAATTACTAACTTAATTGAAAGCTAAGGCTTTTTCAGTCCCTGATTTCAGCATGCACCAGGTATGAAGTCAGCAGGTATGAATAAGGAGAGTGTGATCACCCTCCTTTTTCCTCATTTAGGCTCTTCCTCTGGTCCCATCAAATACCTTCCTAACTTCTGTTTTTGACCCTTTCAGGTTTGGTAACTTGGAAAGGAAAGAGAAGAGAAAAAAAGAAGAATCCTCCTGACATAGTAATACAGTATGCATTGTCCTGCATTGTTTGACACTGACTTATTTTTCCATGAATTTTTGCCATAGATAGGTCAGGAGACTCCATACCCTCAGAAAAAGGAATCTTGCTTCAGCTGTTCACTAAGCAAGGATCAAGAGGTTCTATTTTGTTTGTTACTTTCTCCATTATTTCTTGTATCCTGGTGATACCATCATTTTCTTTCTGCTAAGGTTTTATGCCTCCCTGTGAAATCCCCTTTGACAAGACCTGACAAATATAACTTTTCTCTTATATGAATGGCTCACAGCAACTCCATGAGAAGCATTTATAATCCCTGTTGGGAGAATTTTTTAAGTTTATGCGCCCCTATCTCCACATAGTTACCACTCTTTTGTTCTATGATGAAAGCAGCTAGCACATATATCTTTAACTCACCAGACCTCCCAGATAGGAATAAAATACTAATTTACTATGTCAGTACAAGAACACATGTAAACTCTTCAAGAATCCCTTTAAACTCTCTGTCCTTAGGATGGATCCTCTCATTCTTCTCTCAGTTTCAACTCCAATTCTTCAATAACCTTGATATTATCAAGTGAGAGTCATCTTTGACTTCTCCTTTCTCAGTGGTTACTAGCATATGGTTATATTAATAATTCTGTTAGTTTTTCTAGATTTGAACTACTTTTCCTCCTTTCTACAGCTCCTCAAATCATCCAAACTATCACCATCTCCTGCTAAGATCTCCTAGCACCAACTCAAAATGCTGACAGTTTCTTCCCATCTCCTTTTCCTGTTTTATTTTTCTTTATACCATATTCTCCACCTGTTTTTCTCTTGTCACTAGGATATAAGCCCCTTGATATCAGGAGCTTTATTTCACAGATTACATCTACTTAATAGTGCCTGGTGGATAGTTGGTCTTCAGTAACTATTTGTTGAGTAAATAACTGAAGCAATTTTAATTATCAAAAGTTGTTATAACTTTCTTGGTCATTTTGATTAGGTTTTTTTTTTTTTTGATGTTAAATAGTCTTATTCATGTAAGACTCTAATAAGTCAATTTGGTCAACTCTGGCTGATACAAAAGTGTCTATTTAAAATAAAATAAACCCTTGCAGGTGTTCCATTATTTTAATGTAAACATTATGAAAGAGATTGTATTAAGTGATACCTAATTACCCGGGTAGTTTGTGGTGTTTCTGAGAGACAGATTTCTTCACATGTATGGTTTGTAGTAATTTCCATAAATGTTAGTGACTGGTGTTCTTTTTAGCATATCTTTTCACTCAGTTTAAAATCTGTTTCTAAGGCGTAATATATATTAGCATGATAAGATATCCTATCTGCTCAATCTTCCTAGTTAGTCATGGAATTTTTCTTACAGTGTCCAAAAAGGTCTTAGAAAAGCTATTGTGTTTCATTGTTGAAAATCTGTTTTCTCATGAGCTGGTGGAGGGCAAATGGTTGGATAAAGAGACAATGAAACTAGGAGAATGATGTTATCCTTTGGCTGTAGTTCCAATTTCAGATAAATATATAGAGAAATTCAAAGTAGACATGGGTTTATTTCTGAAGAAGAGGCACTAGTAGTACAAATTCTCACACTAAAGAAAGCAGTGGCACAGCTGTGTATTGGTTTATTTAGCTGTGCTTACCATGGCACTTTGTGTTTCTGCCTGTAAGACCATTTCTCAGTGTCTGACTCTTCTCCCACACTGTGAGTTTCTCAGTTACAGACTCATTTGTTTCACCATCAAAATGAAGAGTCCATAGAAGCCTTTATGTTAAACTTTATAATTAAATTTACTTGTATATTTCTTATAAATGATTTATACTTTTTAAAACTTGCCATGATGATTCTGAAAAATCATTTAGGGATTGTCTTTTTGGAATTATCTTGTATATTTTGTTGCCCTAAAAATGAAGGCATTTTTATTTTATCCTTTTTTTTTTGCTTGTGTGGGTATTTTTTTATACTAGGCATTAATTATTTTTGTAATTTCAAATACAGATTTTAAAAAGTCTAAAAACCATTATTGCTTCATTGTCTTAACATTTCTTCCTAAATGGCTTTACATAGCAAATATTTCCTGAATGCCTGCTAGGTGTAAGGGCTTCCCTTGATGGTTCAGATGGTAAAGAATCTGCTAGCAATGAAGGAGGCTAAAGTATCATCCTTAAGTGGGGAAAGATCTCTGGAGGTGGGAATGACTACGCACTCTAGTATTCTTGCCTGGAGAATCCCAGATAGAGGAGTCTGGCGGGCTACAGTCCATGGAGTCAGAAAGATCCATGGGGTCGCAAAGACAGACTGAAGGACTAACACTTTTTCACTTTGGTAGGCGGAAGGTCCTATATTGTATTCTTTGAGAAGTACCTGTGGGCTTAGTTGCTCAGTTGTGTCCCACTCTTTGCAGCCCTTTGGACTGTACCCTGTCAGGTTCCTCCGTCCACGAGATTGTTCAGGTCAGAATACTGAAGTGGGCTACCATTTCCTTCTCCAGGAGCTCTTCCTCACCCAGGGATCAGACCTGGGTCTCCTGCATTGCAGGAGGATTCTCTACTTGCTGAGCCATCAGGGAAATCCTTGAGAAGTACTAAAAAAACATTTATGTGTGTGTGTGTGTGTGTGTGTGTGTGTGTATCTATCTATATATATGCTATCTTTAGGAACCTCTGAAAATGTGGTCTGGAACTCATCTAGAAGATATTTGTGTGAGTGTACCAGGGGGATGGTTGAAGAGATTTAAAAAAGCTATTCAGACCTTTTTATAACTTTCCTCATGGTAGAAAGAGTGACCACCGCCCCCCCCCACCCCCACCCATAATGAGCTTCTGTGACATTTCTTATGTTATTTGACATGTTGATGAACAAGTCCTTTTATATTTGTAGAATAAAACAGAATGAAAATGCTAAAGTGGTTTCCAGGCAAAAGAATTCAAACAGGGGATTTTTGTAGATATTGCTTATAGATGTGTGCCAGTCTCTAAAACTGGCAGATACCTTGGCATACTTTGCTTAAAAATAATACATAATAGTCACAATCTGCTTATTCCATCTGTTGCCTGTGAGAGAAAAATCCATTACACATAGTGACCAGGATTATCAGGTTACATTTTGAGGATTTTCTGATGCTTTCCCATGATATTAAGAAATGTAAAACAAATTAGGCTGAAAGAAAATGTGCTTAATTAGAACTAATGTGGTGGGCATCAAGTCTGAGATGTTTTTAAAATGGGCCATCAAATGCAGCTTGAACTGAATAATAAGAATGGGAAAGACTCCCATGGACCATTGAGTGTTAAAAACAAGGTTGAAATGAGTAAACAACTTATATGATTGAAACACCTAACAAAAATGATGTTTTGGGGCTCAATAATTTGAATTAATAGCAGAAGAGAATAATTTTTGAGGAGAAGATATCATTAGATGCCAAAGAGTGAGATTAGCTAAATTTAGTCTGGGTATTTGGATTTGAAGATTCAGAAAGCAGGGCAAAATCTTAAAAATGCCAGTAAAGAAGGACCAATTAAACTGATCTTATAAACTAACTAAAACCATTTCAAATTGAGGGAGTTAATTCTTACATCATGCTTCACTTTAAAACTAGCTGCCTATGAAAATGAGCACAGTTTTAAATAGCACATCTGTAAAGCTTTGGTCAAAGGGGACTCTCAGACAGTTCACCTTCTTCGGTTCTGGAAGTTTATTTACTATGCTCACTGATATTGCAACTTCTTCAGAAAAATAACATATCTTTGTGCCCATGGTAGATCAATTTGAAGTGTTTATTGTATTTTTTTTTAATCTGAAGAGAAAACAACCCTTTTTTCCTGACCTTCTCAAATACATTTTCTTCTTTGTTAAAAGTCTAAAGGCAACAGAAATTGAAGCAAAACAAATTGAGAACCTGCCCTGAAATCCCACTATAATACACTACGGTTTTAATAGAGATAGAGGTTTCCATGAACCTGGAGCTTTCTTATTTTTATTTTTGCTTTTTTGTTTGTTTGCTTTTGATTCCCTTGCTCTTTTCCAATTTTATATATGTATGTGTACTTATTTATATATGTACAAAATGATTCTTATATTTAGAAGCATTTCTGTTAATGAATCTTTTTTTCATTGCACTTATTTTCTTTCCATCATTTAAATTTCATTTAAAAATGAAATAATTTGTAATTTTGATTAGGCAGAACAATAGGTCAATTGTAAAATTATACATTCTTTATTTGAGTATAAATCTTAATATATGTGGGATCACATGGTTCTGTATTTTTTAACATTAAGTTTTATACAATGTAATATATTTATATATATATGTTCAATTCTATAGTGTGCCTAAATTTTTTTTAAATGCCTTTTAATGTTTCTAAGCATATTGGTCACTTACTTTTGTTTTCTACTAATCATTTACAATTGCTTTGAACTATTAGCTATAATTCTTTCAAAAAAGGTAAAATACTTAAATGAATGAGAAAAAGCACCTATAAAGTATGAGATTGAACACCCACTATTTAAACCAATGATAATCCCAGATTGTACAACTGCTGTGTTAGTATCTGATTGCTACTGTAACAAATTACAATTAATTTAGTGTCTTAAAACATCACATTTATCTTAAAGCTCTGGAAGTCAGAGGTCCTAATGAGTGAAATGGAGGGCAGCATCAAGGTGTTGGTAGACGGCATTCTTTCTGGAGATTGTGGGGATGAAATCCCTTTCATTGCCCTTTTCAGTTTTTAAAAGTTACCCATCCTTAGCTTTTACCTCTCTTCCAGCAAATTATATCATCCCAATTTCTGTTTATGTTGTAACTTCTTTTTCTCTGACCCTGACCTTTCTCCATTCCTCTTATAAGAACCCCTGTGATTACCTTGGACCCACCTGAATAATCCAATATAATCTCTGTCTCAAGATCCTTTAATTTAATCACATTTACAAAGCCCCCTTTACCATATAAGGTAATATATTTACAAGTTCTGGTGATTAGCCATACACATATTTGAAAAATATTTAGTAACCTAAAAACTTGGCAATAGTGAACAATCAGCTTCTAGATTCAGGTTGTGCAAAACTATATTTCAGAGTCTGTCTGTTGACCTCACTATATCTTAACTCTATTTTGACTCACCCCTTTAAATGGCCTTGTAGTAGTAATTCTCTTTGGTTTCTTGTGTTTTGGGGGTCACGATGCATGATGGCTCCTGGAGAAGGAAATGGCAACCAGCTCTAGTATTCTTGCCTGGAGAATCCCATGAACCGAAGAGCCTGGTGAGCCCCAGTCAATGAGGTCACAAAGAATTGGACACGACTAATTCCTAACACTTCAACACATGTGTGATGGTTAAGCTGACAAGAAGAGACAGATATTGTCACCAGACTGTAAATATGCAAATAAATGTCACAATATAAATATGGCGCCATAGTTATGAGTTTATTTAATTGTGGCTTGGAGAACTCCAGGGGACCCTCAGTGTCCACCTGGTCCTTAGCTCATTCACTGTGTTCCTGATTCAGTATCTCTCCCAGTTTGATCTCTCATAGTGTGAATTTGTCTTTGCATCTCTGATCCCCTGATTACTAGTCTCACACAGAAAGCTAAGTATCTCTTGCGGATTCCTATAAAAAAAACTGCCTTCACTGACATAACTTGGAAGGGACAGTCATGAGTCACTGTTGGTCCTAAGGATTATGTTTGCAGACCATTACTTTAGTCACAGAATATTTCAGCACTGCCCTACAGATCCTGCTGCACCTGACCCCCTTAGAGAGAAAGGCCCACCACTGATGGTGAAGGACAAACAGCAAAAGCTTTTGACAGTCCGTGTCCAAGGCACATTCTGAATGACAAGTACAGCACCAGTTTATTTCAGTTATTCTTGCTTTTCCAGAAAGTCCATAGTTGGTGAGGAAGCCCTGCACAGCTGCAAAGAGAGAAGTGTTCAAATCTTATAAGGATATAAAGTCTATACACCTTCTCCTGGAATAATCAGAAGTGATTATCTTAATTTAGAAATTCATGGAGTATGTTCACAGGAAGGTACAAGTTGAGAATGATGGAAGTCTACCATATGGGGAAAGGGAGTTGTTATTTAAAAAGATGAATACAAAACACTTTAGCAAATTTTGCAAAAATATATGATCATATCTAATACTGATAGAGCCTTTCTAAGAAGGAGTTGACAGAAAATGAGCTGTCTGACAGTCAATTCACCCCTGGATATTTCTCTCCCATTCACATAAAATTAGCACCTTGCTTGCTCAATGTATGTGTGCTGTGAGTGCCAAGTGCTGTGCATGCCAAGTCACTCCAGTCATGTCCAACTCTTTGCAGTCCTATGGACTGTAACCCACCAGGCTCCTCTGTACATGGGATTCTCCAGGCAAGGATACTGGAGTGGGTTGCCATGCCCTCCTACACTCACTGTATAGTAAAAATGAATAACTCATTATCAACCTCCTATTATCTACCCCCACACCCCGGCTTTTTTTAGAGATTCCAACCATTACACCAGCCTTATACTACTGCCTAAGGACACTGTCCCTTCATATTGCTATGAGCAGCAAAAGCAGATGCTTTCTCTGCTCTTATCCCCCAAAATATACAAGCCAAGATAATTGTCAGCACCTCACCCAGAGAAATAAGCAAAGGGTGATTTCTTCAGGCACTAACATAGCCAGTGTCCAAGATAAATATTAACCACCACTCCCTAGCTAATGCCTGCTGCTGCTGCTGCTGCTGCTGCTGCTGAGTCACTTCAGCTGTGTCCGACTCTGTGTGACCCCTTAAATGGCAGCCCACCAGGCTCCACCATCCCTGGGATTCTCCGGCAAGAAAACTGGAGTGGGTTGCCATTTCCTTCTCCAATGCATGAAAATGAAAAGTGAAAGTGAAGTTGCTCAGTCGGGTCCGACTCTTAGTGACCCCATGGACTGCAGCCTATCAGGTTCCTCCGTCCATGGGGTTTTCCAGGCAAGAGTACTGGAGTGAGGTGCCATTGCCTACAACGTGTAATTTCATGCTAACCTGTGTCACAGTTGCTGATCGAGAGCCCTTTCAATTTCTGGGTCTCTGTAATAATTGATTATTCTGCCCTTTCATCCTGCTCAAGAATTGACCATATGTAAAGATTGTATGAAGATTAATGCAACGTTAACACTTTAATGTAATATGTTTTAAAGCAACCAATTTAGTATGTGTTTAATTATATAAATGAAGAAACTATTATATCACAATATTTTCAAATCAATGGCTTGTATGTTTTCATATCATTCCTATGTAACAAGCATAATTGTGAATATGCAGTTGTGCTTGTGAGATAATAAAATAAATTCTTAAGGGCAAAAGAAAATTAAACAAACAGGAAAACGTGGTTACTGTTTTAATTCTATGTGTTTTTATGTCTAAAATGGCTTAGATAAGTTTAACGTTAAAAGCAGCTGGGAAGGAATTGGTAGTTTTAGGGACAGAGAAATTTTTTCCCTGAATCTCTAATTTAGGAAAGAGATTTCGGGCTTCTTTTAGGCCTTAATTTCTCCTCTTCAATCCTCC
Organism: Ovis canadensis; assembly: GCF_042477335.2. NCBI lineage: Eukaryota > Metazoa > Chordata > Mammalia > Artiodactyla > Bovidae > Ovis > Ovis canadensis. Next base: position 129,255,597 of record NC_091247.1, on the reverse strand, counting down.
TTACTTTATAATCCTGAGGTCTTTAAATGTAGTAATGTTTATCACTCCTTGATTGCAGTTCTGTGATTACTTTGTGAAAGTTGAAGCCTCATTCCATTTACAAGGCAATGGGGGATAGAGGAAGGTATCTATGTTAAGTAAGAAAGAAAAAACAAGACAAAGTAGCTTCCTGTACAGTTCTCCACTGGTGCTATAAACCTTGCAGAAGCAAATAACAGAGATAACAATGTCTAGGGCACATGATGTGCAAAGACATTGAGTTAAAACCTGGGGATATAATTAAACTCTTAATATACTGTTAGCTTATTTGAACAATGGAAATAAAAATACTTGAATTACCTAACTCATAAAATTGCTTTTAATATACTACCTTGAAAGACTTTTTTTTTTTTTGTCCATGATATCATAGATTTACCAAGTATAAGGCAAAAAGATAATATTTTCACTGCAGAAACACATTTTCATTTAGAAATGTTCTTATCCAAATGAATATTGTATCTATTCTTAGTGATCTTCCAAATTTGGTGTGGAAAAAGTTCATCCAAGACCAGTTTTAAATGCTTGTCCTTCAATTAATTTCAACTGAGACTGAAAAACATATCCATATATCTTTTTAAAAAATATACTGACTCATTCTATTGGATATTTCTGAAAGAAAATATATCTTAGAAATAAAATGTTTATATTAATTGAAAAGATGAAAACCTTCATTATAATTATTTGATTCTATTTTATAAAAATTTAGCAACTATGATCCAGAGAGATGATATGGGGTGGGAGGTGGGGGGCGGGTTCATGTTTGGGAACTCATGTACACCCGTGGTGGATTCATGTCAATATATGGCAAAACCAATACAGTATTGTAAAGTAAAATAAAGTAAAAATAAAAATTTTTTTTAAAAATAAAAAAAATAAATTCAAGCTCACAGTAAACAAACAAACAAAAAAAAATTTAGCAACTAGGACACTGCCATGCTTAGAATATAATCCTGTCTTGCAAAACGGGGTGAAATACAGAGTTGTATAAAGGACAAATATAACTATCCTTAAGGTCAGGGATCCCCAACCTCCAGGATCTAATGCCCAATAATCTGAGATGGAACTAATGTAATAATATGAGAAATAAAGTCCACAGAAATGCAATGCACTTGAATTATCCTGAAAGAATCCCCTCCTTGTTTTCCCCACCCTCGTTCCTCATTCCATTCCTCCATGGAACCATTTCCTGATGCCAAAAAGTATGGGGGCCACTGCTTAAGGTCATTAGCTCTGAAATCTTTTGGAAAATCATTGTGCCCCCAGTGAAATGAATAAAGAATATCTTTGTCATCTCATAGGCTGTAATTGATAATTTTATAGCTAACAACAACTATTTTTTTAACTGGAATAAAATTATACTAATGCTTACTTCTAGAAGTGGTATGCAATGATATATAAATATATAAATTGCCTGATATAGGTAAGATACTGTACAACTTTAATACCTTTAATCCTTTATTATCATGTAGGGATAAAGTAAATACATCTAAGGATCACAATAGGATATGTATATTTTGCTTTATGTGTGTTTTATCTCCCTACAGTTTAGGTTAGTTAAAGCTTGAATTATTTCAGATCTTGAAAGATTAGATAGTGTGATTGTAGATAATTTATTTTGCTTCAGATGTCTTCTATAAATTGGATATTAGCAGTTTCCACATTAAAACTGTGCACATGATTTTTTTTATTGTTATCTGCCAATTGGTGATAAGTGGTAAACAAAAGAATAGCGATTGTTTTGTAACTCATTCTGCCTCCCAAGAGGGCACCAGGAATAGAAGAAAGAGATAGGAAAAGATCAACCTCCCTGTTAACATATCTATGAAATCCAGATAACATTAACCAGTAGAAACACAATTTGAAATTCATGATCTATGGAATGATTTAAGTAGGGTACCTCTAGTTAGTCAAGGTTGTAAATGGTTCAGTTCAGTTCAGTTCAGTTCAGTTCATTTGCTCAGTTGTGTCCAACTCTTTGCAATCCCATGGATCGCAGCACGCCAAGCTTCCCTGTTCATCACCAACTCCTGGAGTTCACTCAAACTCATGTCCACCAAGTCAGTGATGCCATCCAGCCATCTCATCCTATGTCGTCCCCTTCTCCTCCTGCCCCCAATCCTCCCCACCATCAGGGTATTTTCCAATGAGTCAACTCTTTGTATGAGGTGGCCAAAGTATTGGAGTTTCAGCTTTAGCATCAGTCCTTCCAATGAACACCCAGGACTGATCTCCTTTAGAATGGACTGGTTGGATTTCCTTGCAGTCCAAGGGACTCTCAAGAGTCTTCTCCAACACCACAGTTCAAAAGCATCAGTTCTTTGGCACTCAGCTTTCTTCACAGTCCAACTCTCACATCCATACATGACCACTGGAAAAACTATAGCCTTGGCTAGACAGACCTTTGTTGGCAAAGTAATGTCTCTGCTTTCGAATATGCTATGTAGGTTGGTCATAATTTTCCTTCCAAGGAGTAAGCGTCTTTTAATTTCATGGTAAACAAACTTAAATTTTAAGCATTTATGGGACATGATTCACTGAGAGATGTTTGTGTCAGTTTTATAATTATCAGAGTATATAATGGACATACTTTATTAATTAGCTTTCTTTGTGGAAATTATTCTCTGCTTACAATGTTCGGAGATTTTGTCTGTTAACTCTGGACCAGGATGTGTCCCAGTGTGGCAAGAAAGATTGTGGAGATCTGGTGATCTCAGATATTCTTGTATTTTATTGGGTTATTTATGGGTTTTGAGTCTTTGCTTATTCTATATTGAACTCTCCATTTTGCCTGATACTATATTATCTTTTTTCCCCATATATGTTCGACTCTATCCAGCTATTTCATCATGAATAAAAATGGGTATCTAATATGAAATGAGCTTCCCAGGTGGCTTAGTGGTAAAGAATTGCCTTCCAGTGCAGGAGACATGGGTTGGAATATTCCCCTGAGTTGGGAATATCCCCTGGAGAGGGAAATGACAACCCACTTCAGTATTCTTGTCTGGGAAATCCCATGGGCTGAGAAGTCTGGTGGGCTAGAGTCCATGGAGTCGCAAAGAGTTAGACACAACTTGACTACTAAACAACAACAATATGAAACATGTCTGCTTTTCTCTCCCTGTAGATATCTATATGGTAATGTTTTGTTCTTTCTGACCTGACCACAGGTCATTTATTCAACCTAAAATTTGAGTCAGTCATGGTATTGGGAATTGAAGCTATAATGGTAAAGAATACAGATTTTTTGCCTGACACCATGAGATTATGGTCTATTAAGCAAGACATGTATTAACGTAATATAATAATTCTTAAAGTATCTCCAATTTTGCTATGTTCTAACCTAATATATGGAGTTAGGAACATTTCCTTAGTGAAGTGTCATCTAGAACAAGACCTAAATATTAGACAAAGTGGAGAGAAAGATGAAAAAGATGGTTACAGACCAAGAGAGAAGCCTGAATGGAGGCCCTGAGAACAGTACATAAGGACTGAAGGCAGGTCACATCGCTAAAGCATAGGGCCTGATGGGGTGAAGAAGGGGAGTGCTAGACTGGAGCTAGGTGATGGAAGGCTATGCATGCCATCAGAAAGGGCTATGGCCTTTAACCTCAGAAAGACAGAACACCATGGAAGAGATAGTATATTCAAAAGCAGAGACATTACTTTGCCAACTAAGGTCCATCTAGTCAAGGCTATGGTTTTTCCTGTGGTCATGTATGGATGTGAGAGTTGGACTGTGAAGAAGGCTGAGCGCCGAAGAATTGATGCTTTTGCACTGTGGTATTGGAGAAGACTCTTGAGAGTCCCTTGGACTGCAAGGAAATCCAACCAGTCCATTCTGAAGGAGATCAACCCTGGGATTTCTTTGGAAGGAATGATGCTAAAGCTGAAAACTCCAGCACTTTGGCCACATCATGCGAAGAGTTGACTCATTGGAAAAGACTCTGATGCTGGGAGGGATTGGGGGCAGGAGGAGAAGGGGACGACAGAGGATGAGATGGCTGGATGGCATCACGGGCTCGATGGACATGAGTCTGGGTGAACTCCGGGAGATGGTGATGGACAGGGAGGCCTGGCGTGCTGCTATTCATGGGGTCGCAAAGAGTCGGACACGACTGAGCGACTGAACTGAACTGCACATGAAAATATCTATAGGAAAGATTGATTTTAAGCTATAAAGTAGTTTAAACTTGTACATTAATTTGGTCATGAATTCTAAAATTATAGAGATGGCGTCTGCTCTGTGAGTTTACTGTGTTCAGTAGGAAACATCAATAAGAGAGGATCTTGATCTTAAAGAGTTTACATTCTCAGGGGGGCAAATATATGGACTGATAAACTGCTTTACAGTGAGAAAGGTGATATAACAGAGGAGAGAGGAAACCACTGGAGGGGAGACTCAATATACTTAAGGCAGTAGAGACAAGACTTCATAGAGAAGATAAATCTAGGGAGATTAATTTTAAATTAAAATGAGTAAAATGCTATAAAAATGAGGTTCAGCCTTTAATAACTGAAAGATTAGCATGAGTGTATGGATAAATGAGGAAGAGTTTGGCATGTGATCCAGTGAGACTGGTTCAGTGGCTGGGACACAGAATAGAAGAGAAATATTCATGAGCTCATGTAGCCTTATATTCCAAATTAATTTTATTAGCATTAAATTTTGTCAGAATTGAGGCATTAGCCTTGAATCAGCTATTCAGCTCAGCTAGATTATCAAATAAATAAATTAAATAAGTTTATAGTATAATTAGCTATTTATCCCATTACCTTTCATAGTGAAATCAAGCCAACAACTAATTAAATAAGATTAGTCTTTTCAGGGAAGACAGAACCACATTTTTATTTCTCTTCAGAATTAATGAAACTTTCCATTCAGCAATATGCATTTCATCACCAAACTCAAATTCCCCCTGGGCTGCAAGACATCAGTATTTGAATATTTATGATGATATTGAAGTATAGCCAGTGATTGTGTTTTCTGTTATAAAAGTAACAGTAAGAACAACCATTTCTTATGTATTATGAGTTTGCTGCCTGCTACCAGAACCCTTAGGGAAAAAATTCCATTAAAGGAAATCAAATTAATAAACATGTGTCTAGCCACACCATCACAGTCATCATTTTAAAATTACATTATCATTCACTTTCTTTGATAGAAATGTAGTTATTGTTATAGATCATCATCACAAAATCAATGTTTTGAGCTTCAAAAATATATGTCTCTTTTGGCTTTAAATTCATCTGCTAGTAGGACTCTGGTGTTACTTCAGTGTATTAGTATGAAAATATATCCATGAATATTCATTCATGAGCATCAGCTTCTCAATTTAGCTAGTTAGCTTTTTAGTATAGTTTCTTTCATTTTACTTGGCCACTACCCATTATTACTTTGCATTTACACAGCTGCTTTTCTCTAAGGAATCTAAAGTACTGTAGTTTAATTGTCCAAAAGAAATGGTGTCAGAATAGAGGAAAGGGAGGTAGAAAAATGTGTTTCCTGATTGTCTCAGGGAATTGGGAGATACTTAATTTTAATTCTGGCTTTAAGCCCAGACAGTGAGGCTGTGTCTACACAAGTGAGTTTGTACGTGAGACTTCTAAATTTTGCATGTATGTAGAGTCCTGTTTCAAGAAATTCACAAGGTTATTCTACCTAAGCCAGTAGTTCTCAACCTGGAATGTTCTTCTTCTCTCCATCCACCCCACTTAGTGAAACTGGGTGATGTCTAGAGAGATTGCTAGGTTGGGAAGGAGTTATATTGTTATCTGGTGGATAGAGGTCAAGGATACTGCTAAAATCCTGCAATGCACACAACAGTCCCCCACACAAAGAATTACCCATCCAAAATTTCAGTAGTGCTGAGATCAGAAATCTTGATAAGCCTTAATACTATAAGCAAACTTAATTTCTTTTTTACTTATTGAAGAAGTCTAATACCAAATAATCATGGCAGGTGCCAAATATAATGGTTATTTTACTGAAATATCATTTGTAGTAGGGAGAATTTCTGTGTGTGGTATAACTTATATCCTTAATTTATCTCTAATAATTCCTGCTATTTATCTAAAGTAATAAAGGAACTCTCTTCTGATTCTAATTTTATCTGAAGTGTCTGAAACCCTCCCTACTTTTTTGTGGAGTCAAGTTATCTTCTGACCAGTGTTCCCAAGTTAACCCATACAAATACTAGCAGGGTCTCTTATTTCAAGTAAAGGAGATTAACTCTAATCATTGTCATTCTTTTCCCCCCAAAGGAATCCAGTGCCTTCCTTAAAATATCCAAGAACAGGGAGTGTACTAGAACTGAAGTTTTTATAAGAAAGAATATATTAGCCCAGACATATACACAAAGTAACCATTTAAATTTAGAATTTTATTTTCAATTTTCACTTTTAGAAGTTTGTTAAAAAATGGGAAGAAAAAAAAATGGGAAGAAATGTTGTATTGTTTGTAACATTTGGATATAGTATATGTATACAAGATAGTTTAAATTTTTGTCTCTGCTGCTACTGCTGCTGCTAAGTCGCTTCAGTGTGTCCGACTCTGTGTGAGCCCATAGACGGCAGCCCACCAGGCTCACCTGCCCCTGGGATTCTCCAGGCAAGAGCACTGGAGTGGGTTGCCATTTCCTTCTCCAATGCATGAAAGTGAAAAGTGAAAGTGAAGTCGCTCAGTTGTGTCTGACTCTTCGCAGCCCCATGGATTGTAGCCCACCAGGCTCCTCTGTCCATGGGATTTTCCAGGCAAGAGTACTGGAGTAGGGTGCCATTGCCTTCTCCAAGGTTTTGTCTCATCACTTTCAAATTTTTTCATACAATATATTAATACTGTATACTGCAATGTAAGTTTATCGATGGCTAAGTATTCTTGCCTAGAAAATCCCATGGACAGAGGAGCCTGGTAGAGTATAGTTCATGGGGTCCCAAAGAGTTGGATATGACTGAGTGACTCCACTTTCACTTTCACTTTCTAGACTAATAGGTAATTCTGATTGACATTCTTTTCCCCACAAAGATAAGCTTTTTTTTTTTTTAAACTCATTAAGCATATAGTCTGTGACTCCTTCTAGAATGTGTCCCTCCATCTCAAGAGATATCTGAATTCCTTAAGCAAATAGGATTCCTGTAGACACATCCAACCGAGCTATGAACATATCCAGACTGGTTGATATCTCACAGGGTTACATAGTTTAGAATTAGTCTAGGATTTATAACCACATAAGATTCAAAAGAAAAAAAAAAAAAAACCTGTATCATTTCAGATGTAAAACTAAAAAGGAAGAGAGCAGCTTGCAAGCAATTACTAATCATCCATAAGTAAAACATCTGGTTCCAAATGTGGCCAGTTTTTTCTACTTATTTAGCTCTTACACAGATACTCCAGTCATCTTTTCTTATATGTTGATTTTTTAGAAGCATAAAAGTTGGAACTATTTATGTTCATTTGATCATTTTGAATACCCATGTGTTATGGACTGAATTGCATTTTCCCCAGATTCATATTTTGAAGTCCTCTCCCCAATGTGACTGTATTTGGAGATAGGATCTCTATGGATAAAGGACATTGCCTATTTTCCTGTATCACCTAGAATCATATTATCGTTGGTGATTTAGTCACTGAGTCGTCTTCAACTCTTGCGACTCCATAGACTGTGGCCTGCCAAGCTCCTCTGTCCATGGGATTCTCCAGGCATGGATACTGGAGTGGGTTGCCATTTCCTTCTCCGGGGGATCTTCCCAACCCAGGGATCGAACCCATGTCTCCTGCATTGCAGGCAGATGCTTTACTGAATGAGCTACAAAGATAAAGCATTAGGTGACAATTATTTTTGAGTGAAGGATATTTTCTTGAATGCAAATGACTCTTTGCCATGACATTTCTATCATCCTTTTGCCATGGTTTTAAAATACCAAGTTGATCTAACAACAGGAGTATGGCACGTAATTTCCATGGGTATAGTTTTATTTATCTCCTACATTCATCTAAATTGGTTTGCTCAATCATCCTTAGGTACACTTTGCAATGTTTACGGATTTTATAAGGTTTCAGACAATTAACATCTTGCAATACTATTGGTTTCTGATAGAAATGTCTTCAATAACTTAATGATATCTAGCTGACTGCTTACATTTCTAATCACATATTCTTTGGTATATATAGGTAGATCAGTGGTTAAAAGCTAGTTTATTCATCTAATTATTTCTTTTAAAAAGGAATATTCTGTTGAGAAGCTATGGAGCATACGTATTAGATCTCCATTATCTTCCTCTAGTAGGGTATCTGTCACTAATGAGTAAATTAAGCTTGAGCTTTTGGACTGTAGCACTATATTGCTCTATGATAAGGCCAATTTGCTTTTTTTTGTGAGCAAAAAAAGTGAATGAGCTGCTGTAAAATTCCTTAAGTGCAGAGAAAATGACCTTTGCTATTCAGGTTGGGAAAGAACAAAAGCAAAGGATGAAATAGGAAGGAGACTGACAAATAATCCCTCCTACTGAGATGCCTATAGCAACTGATGAGGCAGTATTGCTAATGAGCTCCTTAGAGGTGGCCCAACTGAAGCATATTAAAAATCTAGTGAGAAGAAACCGATCTTTGGTCTTCAGCTAGAATTTCATTAAAACTTTCTGACAAGATGTGACAAATAGTGCTCTATTTGTGGTTGCACAGACTTCAACCTCCCCAAGCTTGGACAGCAGCAAGAGTAATAGAGCAATGATCATAATAGCTACCATCAATTAAATGCCTCCCAGATGCCAGGCACTGTACCAGGCATTTTATGGCATCATTACAGTAAATATTTTCATTACCTCTGGGAGTCAGAATTATACTTCTATTACAACGATTTTTTTTAAGGCAAAAAAAAAAAAAAAAAGAGAGAGAGAGAGAGAGACAGAAGTTACTTGCTCTAAAGTACACTTAGGTAGAAATGCTAAAATTTGAACTACATATATATCTGAAGTGCTTTCTAACTAGGAGTTTAATACAGTCAGGATACATTTATTGAGAACAAACTATAATTGAGGCTCCAATTGTACAATTCTGAATAAGTTGAAAAATGTGCTCTCCCCAAACAACTCTAGAGCAAAGCTTATTTCTTCAAAACTGAGAAGTTTATATTTTAAGGACAAAGCTTTGGTCCTCTCCAAATTATGAGAAAACTGAGGAATTCCTTGTGTTGGAAAAATTATACAGCTGACATTTGAACAACCTGAGTTTGAACTGTGTCAGTCCACTTATATGCAGATTTTTTTCTCAGCAAATATTTTGGAGAAATTTTTGGAGATTTATGACAATTTGAAAAAAAACTCACATATACCACAGATATACCAGATACACCACATAACCTAGAAATATCACAGAAAAAGAAAAGTTTATGTATGTCATGAATGCATAAAATAGATGAAATTATTAGACTATTATATTATTTACTATAAAATATACACACATCTATTATAAAAAGTTAAAATTTATTAACACCTATACAAATGCTGATATGAAGGCATTTGCAAAAGTGAGATGTAAACAAATCCAGAGATGCATTAAATCATAAGTGCATAAAGTTACTCCCGTACTTTGGCCACCTCATGCGAAGAGTTGACTCATTGGAAAAGACTTTAATGCTGGGAGGGGTTGGGGGCAGGAGAAGAAGGGGAAGACAGAGGATGAGATGGCTGGATGGCATCATGGACTCGATGGACGCGAGTCTGAGTGACCTCAGGGAGGGGGTGATGGACAGGGAGGCCTGGCGTGCTGTGATTCATGGGGTCGCAAAGAGTCGGACACGACTGAGCGACTGAACTGAACTGAACTGAACATGCTAAAGAAAGTGAAAGTTGAAACTGAAAATTAAATCGCTCAGTCGTGTCCAACTCTTTGCGACCCTGAGGGCTCACACTAAAGAATGTGAAAGTTGAAAGTGAAGGTTAAGCCACTCAGTCATGTCCAACTCTTTGCGATCCCGTGGACTGTAGCCCACCAGGCTTCTCGGTCAGTGGGATTCTCCAGGCAAGAATACTGGAATGGGTTGCCATTTCTTTCTCCAGGGGATCTTCCTGAACCAGGGATTAAACCCAGGTCTCCCGCATTGCAGGCAGACGCTTTAACCTCTGAGCCAACTGTACACGCTAAATTACTACTAGTTTTCTAGCCACCTCCTGTTGCTATTGTAGTGAGCTAAAGTATAGTATCTGCTATGTGACACTAATTGTCTCTGCCTGAGGACTTTATCACTCCAGTAAATTATAAATCTCAGTAAAAGTGATCTCTTGTCGTTCTTGTGTATTAATATTTTTCATCATGCTTTGTGCAAAAATGTAAACTTTGAATAACACCATGAGACTCTTGAAGTGCCACCAGTGACACAGAAAGTGCTCCCAAAATAGAGGAAAGTCACAGTTTTAGAAGAAAAAGTTGAATTGGCTTGACATATACCACAGGTTGAGATCTGCAGCTGCAGTTGCCTACCATTTCAAGATAAATGAATTCAGCATAAGGACCGTTATGAAAAAAGGAAAGGAAATCCATAAAGTAATTGTTGTGCCCAAGTAGAGAAATCTCCCGGTGACCACCAGGGAGCCGATATCCGATGCAAAAGCAAGAGAGTTTTTATTACCAAGCTCGAGCTGGGGCTCCCACTGATACTGACACAGCGGCTATAGGGAGGAGCCCCGAGTTCTGGGTTACATTGCTTATATAGGGTATTCTTGTGTGAGAAATTTGAAAAACAGGAGTTTCGGGGTTGGGAGACATCTAATTGGTTACCTTCTGTGGAAGGGTTAGGTGTTGGTTTCTGATTGGTTCTTATTTTACTGGGCTGGCCCCGGGTTCTGATTGGTTCCCATTTCCTGGGTAGATTACGTTTAGTCAGGAGATTTTGGTCTGGGGTCCAATTGGCTCAAGGGTGGTGGGGTGAGGTCAGGGGATTTCCAAAGGCTCTTGGATTTTCAAAGGCTCTTTTCCTGGAACCTTACAAAATGGAGTTTTTCTGTTAACAAAATTGAGTAGCTTAGGTCCTTCAGTAATTGCCACAGCTACTCCAACACATGCAAAAACTTGCAATTTTTTTGAATATTCTTTATCTCAGATTGAAAATGAAGCTCTTATATGGATGCAGGATTGTTATAAGAAAGACATACCTATAGCCTCTAAGTCAAGAAAAAAACGAAGTTATTATATGACAACTTAAAGCAAAAGGAAGGTGAAGGATCTAAAGATGAAGAATTTAATGCTACCAAAGAATGGTATGATAATTTTAGGAAAATAATTGGCTTTAAAAAATCAGGTAACATGAGAAGCATTGTCTATTGACCAAAATACAGCAAAGTTCCCAGACACCATTTAGAAAATCATTGAGAAGAAAGGGTTGAGAAGCCTGGACAGGTTTTTAAAGGAGATGAAAGTACCCTCATCTAGAAAAAAAGTGCCACAAAAGACTTGTTAGTAAGAAGATAAATAAGCACCTGGATTTAAGGCAAGAAGTTAACTCTCCCACTTTGTGCAGATGCAGTCAGGCTTATGGTTAGGACTACCCTTATCTATAAGCTTGCTAAGACTGAAGCCTCGAAGGGAAAAATTAACACTAGCTGTAAGTCTTTTGGTTGTACAAGAAGAAGGCTTGGATAATGAGAATTCTTTCTCTGGATTGGTTAGGTTGATACTTTGTCCCTGACGTCAGGAAGTACCTTGCCAGTAAGGGATGGCCTTTAATGTTTTCTTGATATTGGACAATGCCTCTGGTTACCCAAAACCATGAGTTCAAATTGAAGGCATCTTATGGGTCTCTTGCTCCCAAACACAACTCTGATTCAGCTTCTAGGTCAGAGAATTGTGAGGACCTGTAAGACTCATTGCATGCAGTTCTCTATGGAAAGGATTGACAGTGCTCTGGAAGGAAATCCCCTTACAGAGACCATCATGAGAATCTGGAAGGATTACACCTTTAAAAATGTCATTGTTATACAAAAAGCCATTCAAGTAATGAGGCCTGAAAACAATAAATTCCTGCTGAAAAAAACTGTATCCAGATGTTGTGTATGAATTCACAGGATTTACAACAGAGCCAATCGGGAAATCATAAAAGAGTGCCTCTAAACCAGTGCCAGACAATGGGGAAGATGACATGAAAGAACAGTGTCGAAAACAAATTGACATTAGACAGTCTGACAAAAGAATTCTAATTATTCAAGAGTGCTTTGAATGCTTTGAGTGCTTCTTTTACTATGTGAACTCTAAGGTCACTGAAACTAAAGAAGTGGAGGAAGAGGGGTTGTATAGTATAGAAACATTTGTAGAGAAATGAAACAGCAAAAAAATAATATATTATTTACTTTTGATACCAATGGATGCTCATCATGTAAACAGCACAGTGAGCTTCAAATATATTGGTTGATATTTAGATACAATAGAGTATTGTTGTCAAATCAGATAACAAAGCATTGTGTTTATTATTCAGTGACATTATCTCTTGGCTAAACAAATGAAATATAAACATTACAACTCTAAGCACCCACAACAACATCTGTAATCAACCAAAGCAACATTATAAATATTAGAAAATTTAAAATGATATATTTTACCACAGCAGATAGAAGAGAAAATAGCCAAATGACCAAAAAGTAAGTGTAACCAAAGTAAGTTTCCAAGCGTCTCACTTGTTGATGTAATATCGGTACCTATCTTTGTGAAAGACATTTTCGAACATGAAATATATAAAGTCTCATTACAGATGAACATTAACAGATGCACATTTTCCAATCAATTTGGATGACAGAGAACAGTAACTTGGGACTCTAAGCAAAATACCCCTCAGATTTTAATTTTTGTCAGTAATAAATCTGTATCTCTCTCTCTCACACACACACATCACATACACGTAATTGTTATCAATCACTATTATTTAATTTGAACTTCATCAATTAAAACAATTGTGAAAATGTTTTCTCTCTTGTCATATAAGTTCCTTATACAGTATTCTCTTCTTGCCTTTTGATCTTGTTGCTGTTTGGTCACTAAGTCATGTCTGACTCTTTGCAACTCCATGGACTGTAGTGGTCCAAGCTCCTCTGACCATGGAATTTCCCAACAAGAATACTTAAGTGGGTTGTCATTTCCTTCCAGGGGCCTCTTAACCTACAAAGCCTAGACTATCTAGCCTGGCTCCTTTACTGAGTGTTTGCCAATACCCATCTAAAGAACATAAAATGTTACTTTCTACAGAACAATATTTTATGCTACATAATTTAAATATTTTAATTCTGCACTTAATTCTGTAGTTGTTTTTAACCTACAGATTAGGTATACTTTTATTATTGATTTATACATTTTAAAAAAGTTAGACATAATCATATTATCTAGTATCTTTGCTATCATTCCTTTTAATGCCTCAGACCTTCCTTTTTTAATAATATCCTTCTTCCTTAAGTATATCTTTCAGAAGGATTTTAAGGATGAATTTTGCCTTTTTCCTTAATGTATAATTTTGCTGGCTATACTTTGAAATTTATTTTCTTTCAGCCTTGGGACATATTTCACTCTGTCTCTGGGCTTCCACTGAGGCTGCTGAAAATTCTGCTATTAGTGCAATATTTTCAAATACCCAAAAGGTTTCTAAACTTCAAAATACTAATTACCTGCCTAGAGGGTATACCATGGCTAATTTTAGCAATAATCTATAGTCCATAAGTGATTTAATATCTTAAACTCCAAAATACCTTGCCCTCCTTTTCAATTTTTTCTATATTTTTAATCCGAGCTATAGAGAAATTTTAGGTTATAGTGAAATTTTCAAATATAACACCATTGCTGAAAATTTATCCAAATTTTATACTCTGGATAATGATGATTGATAATGTATAATTAGGTAATAGTACCTTTCCTTTGTGCATTCACATACATAGGTGATTTAATTTGATTACAGAAATTAAAATATTGCAGACTTCTTTTAGATATCTTGTTCCATTTATTCAGGCAGCAGTCTTAGATACTTGTGGTAGAGTGTAGATTTGAAAACTACACTGGTTTTCAAAAATTGTTGCAATAGTATCTCCCACTGCATGTTTGTCTTATATTCTAACTTGGACCCTTCTTTTTGAATTTGGATGTGCTTGTGATTATGATAGATACTGTAATTTCTGAGCTAGAGATGTGATTATGATAGACACTGTGATTTCTGAGCTAAGGTTATAGAAATGATATAATACCCTCCTGGTTAATTTGGGTGCTCACTATTGGATCCCAGTCATAGTGAGAAAACCTTGGAGCCTTGCAGACAGGCTGCATGTAGCTGGTTCAGTTGAGAAGCTAATTGAGATTCCTTGTGACAGTATGGACCACCAGGCAGAGGGAGGGAGTCTTCAAATTCTTTCAGCCCAAGTCATTGGGTTACCCCCAGCATATAGAGTCCCGTGGAGCAGAGATAGGTTGTTCCCACTGAAGCCTGTGACAAAAAGCAAAATGCATGTGCATTATTTTAAGCCATTATCTTTGAGGTACTTTTTCACCCTGCCACAAATGACTAGTTATTATTTTCATCAATTTAAACAAAATTGGTCTGAGTTTTAGAATAATAAGTGAATTGGCTTTTCCAAAGTTCACATGGTAACTGTGTAGGGATAGAGGATTCAAAGAGAAATTTTAAATTCTGCAAGCTCTGTATATATTAACATTTTTAATTTCATGTAGGACCTCAATAGTTCTTTCCTGATAGCTCAGACCCTAAAGAATCACCCTGCAATGCAGGAGACCAGGGTTAAACCCCTGCGTCGGGAAGATCCCCTGGAGCAGGAAATAGCCAACCACTCCAGTATTTTTGCCTGGAGAACCCCATGGACAGAGGAGGTTGGTGGGCTATAGTGCATGGAGTCGCAAAGAGTCAGACATGACTGAACGACTAAGTACAAATGCAGGATACATATTGCTATTGTCCTCATTGATGGCAAACATAGGGCCCAGAGACATCAAGCCAAATTGTCCAAATATGCATTAGTTATACTGGAAGAAACACAAGTTGGAATCAAGATTGCTGGGAGAAATATCAATAACCTCAGATATGCAGATGACACCACCCTTATGGCATAAAGTGAAGAGGAACTAAAAAGTCTCTTGATGAAAGGGAAAGAGGAGAGTGAAAAAGTTGGCTTAAAGCTCAACATTCAGAAAACGAAGATCATGGCATCCGGTCCCATCACTCCATGGGAATTAGACGGAGAAACAGTAGAAACAGTGTCAGACTTTATTTTTTGGGGGCTCCAAAATCACTGCAGATGGTGATTGCAGCCATGAAATTAAAAGGCGCTTACTCCTTGGAAGAAAAGTTGTGACCAACCTAGATAGCATATTCAAAAGCAGAGACATTACTTTGCCATCTAAGGTCTGTCTAGTCAAGGCTATGGTTTTTCCAGTAGTCATGTATGGATGTGAGGGTTGGACTGTAAAGAAGACTGAGCGCCGAAGAATTGATGCTTCTGAACTGTGGTGTTGGAGAAGACTCTTGAGAGTCCCTTGGACTGCAAGGAGATCCAACCAGTCCATTCTGAAGGAGATCAACCCTGGGATTTCTTTGGAAGGAATGATGCTAAAGCTGAAACTCCAGTACATTGGCTACCTCATGTGAAGAGTTGACTCATTGGAAAAGACTCTGATGCTGGGAGGGATTGGGGGCAGGAGGAGAAGGGGACCACTGAGGATGAAATGGCTGGATGGCATCACTGACTCGATGGACGCGAGTCTTAGTGAACTCCGGAGTTGGTGATGGACAGGGAGGCCTGGTGTGCTGTGATTCATGGAGTCGCAAAGAGTCGGACATGACTGAGCCACTGAAATGAGCTGAACTGATAAGTGGTCATAGCCCAGATTCAAAACTGGTATTCTCTCTCTCAAATATGTTTTAACCATTATACAAGCAGGCTTTTTGACCTCTTCCTCTTTGCACTAGTCCATGTCATCTTGACAGCTCTAGAATTATAAAAGTTTAAGAAAGGAATTGGGTTATCTGCTTTAATTGTTGGTTTAGTGGTCTTAAAAAAAAAAAAGCCATAAGTTCACTCTGCTAACAAATACATATGTATCCAAAATATGTGTTCATTTTTCAGAAGATTACAAATCCCCTGGAAGCCAAAATATTTCACTGAAACTCACAATCTCTTTTCTACATTATAAATGGACCTCAACATTTCTGATGTGAAGAAAATTCTAAAAGAAGGAAATTTTACACTATAATGACTAAAAATGAGGAAATTTACTGGAAGCAAAGAAGAGATAAGATTCGTTAGACAGTTTCCCTATCTCCTTAGTCATCATTGATAACATTCTCCTTTTTCTACAATAAGCTTAATTGAGGAATGCCCTTTGATAATATTGCTGGCTCCAATTCCTTCTTTTTATTGAGAGATCAGCCTTCAGTGTTAATTATGTATCTGATGATCTAGGCCTTGGGCCAAAACATTGATATTTAGCTGACATCTAGAATGTTTAGGTACAATGATAATGTATAGGTATCAAAAAAAAACAAAAAAAAAACCTTTGATTATATAATGGTTAAGAAAATGTATGGTAGTGAGGCTACTGGGTTTGAAATTAGGTTATAGCCATTTACTATGTGAGCAAATTTGGAAAATTTTGTTAAAGTCTCTGAACCCTAGCTTTGTCATTAGTGAATTGAGAATATAACATTGCATATCTAATTGAAGCCCACCATGAAACTAGGTAATTTAATAACGTTTCTGTAGCTAACCCTGGCAAATAATAGATTATCAATGCCTGCGTGCCTGCCAAGTAGCTTCAGTTGTGTCTGATTTTTTGTGATGCTATGGACTGCAACCCACCAGGCTCCTCTGAATACTGCAGTGGGTTGCCATTTCCTCCTCCAGGGGAATCTTCCTGACCCAGGGATCAAACCTGGGTCTCTGGCAGGCAGGTTCTTTACCACTGGTGCCACCAGGGTAGCCCCAGAGCCACCTGGCAGCCTGAATGATACCTCAACTCTGTGTGTGTATATGTATGTGCATCCTGAAATAAGTTTATAATATAATCCTGTAACTTTGCAATTGTTGCTTTTCATTTCAGTTATAGAAACAGTCTCAGTTTATTATTTTTTAATGTAAAGAATAAGATATGCATTTCAAATTTGTGAGAGCCTGACAATTTTTTTTTTTTTTCTTTCGATCTGCTCTTTGGCAAGGGAGCAAAAAAAGATACAGAGTTAGAGTAAGGTACAGAGGCATGTTTCCTCTGACTGAGGCTGTTCAAATTTTATGCAAAGCAATCATGTTAAGCTAGCAATAGCACCCATTGTTTACTAGTTGTGACTACACAATTCAGTCTGTTAAATTGTAAACTAGCAATAGAAGGTCTACACGAATATGCTGATAGGCTAAGATGCAGAATGTAAATATCTAACATATGTTTAAATCCCCTGGTAGCTGAAGAATTATTTAGAAACATAAGGAAACATTAATAAACACACACATATACAGGAAATACCCCATTTTCAACTGCCAATTCAGTCTAATATGAGTAGGAATATCATTCTAATACCACAAAGTTAAATTGCACTGCACTTCCCCTTCTCAGCAACTGGCTAATTCAATCATAGCACATAGATTTTTCATCAGTTTTTAATTTGCTTAATTTTTATGAGCTGGTGGTTTAGAAAATTTCCCATTTTTCAACCCTAAGACTGTAGGGATAAAGCCATGCACTATTCTTTCTGTGTCATTTTCATTTTAATATAGATTTTATAGTTCATTACCTGTCAATCAGTTTTAAATGGCACAGTATTCATTTTATCATGTTCTGTAAAACTGCTTTATGCTTCTTTCAATGTCTTACATTCATTTTAGACTGAGCCCTATTTATTTCTCTAAGAGCCATAGCCATCTGTAGCTGTGCACATTTGAACTTGTAGTTATTTTAGCAAATGCAATGTTTTGCTTTATGTAGTATATTCATTTAGGATATCTATTCAAGCAAGTGAATTCTGAGGAAGCAGAGCTGTGTAAATGCTTTATCTGTGGCAAGCTATTTCATGCCCTGTGTTTTTATTTGTCTCAAATTTTGAGGGATACAATTTCAAACATAACTTAAAGTACTGACACAGTATACTTTGTCACTTGACTATTTCTAATCTAACAAACCATACTTATATAATTAACATTCAAAGCCATTGAGCAAACAATTGTAAATTTTGAGACTCAGAGTTTTCACATAAATTAACACAAATATTTAACAAATGGAAAATAGGATATTTTTTAAAATTAGAAAGTATCTTTTTTTCACATAGGTTTGTTCCTTTTTTCCACCATCACATGTTTTCTTCATTTGACAACATACTCTTCATTAAATAGATATTAGCTTTATTTCTCCTCTTTTAACTAAAAATATTAAAGAGGCTTTTAATGTTAAAAAATTAGATACATCATAAGTCAAACAGAAAAATTTAGAAAAATTTCCTGAGGAGCTAATTAGTATAGGTACAGTTTTACTGAAGGGACTATGTTTGGACTTTTGTTCTATGAAATAATGTTAGAAATAATTTAAGAAGATATTTATGACATTCTGTTAAAATATACCAAAAGATTATTACAGTAACAGGAATTTGTGTGGAGTGGCTGGTGAAGCAACTCCCTAGAAAAGCAAAGGAACAAAATCCTGAGTTACAGCATTGGTAGACTTCCATAATGTAAATATTTCCACCACTGTCAATTTCAAGACAACAACATTTAAATAATCATCTCTTTTGTACTGAAAACCCAGATCAGCATACCACTGCTTCCTAAAATCTAACATAAAATTTCTTATTGTATGTGTAAATTAATTCCTATAGAATAAAGAGAATTATTTCCTCACTACTCCAGGATCCTCAGCATTTTCTTCAACCAAATAACAAATTTTTCCTTCCAGAATTCACATGACCTACTGTCTGTCAGACCCTATTGCATTAGGTAAAGTCAATATATTTGCCATCCTCATTTTGCTTTTGCTCACCTCTCATACATTGGATTGACATTCTCACCTCTAGTCCATGACTTTTCTTGTTTTTGAAGTTCATTTCTAAGCTTGCTACCTCCCTGAAAATATTCCAGCTAGCTATATTTATTTTACTTACAAAGTCACTTCAGAAATTCTGTGCTTTATTTTTCCTCATTCTTTTAAAATACATATCACTTTTGTATCTCAGTTCAACTAGTTTATTTTTATAATTTTGTTGTGTTGTATGTATGTATCATAAAACTAGCATTTTGTTTGAGACATTTGCATGTAGAAATATGATATATTCTTTTACCTTTGTGTGTATAATCTTTTTAAAAGTAAATGTTTTTTTTCCAATAAAATTTTTTGAGTAAAGTTAATCTGCAATGTTTCAAGTGTACAGCAAAGTGATTCAGTTAAATGTGTGTGTGTGTATATATATATATACACACACACACACAGATTCTTTTCCATTATAGGTTATTATAAGATATTGAGCAGAATTCCCTGTTCTATACAGTAGGTCCTTGCTGTTATGTATTTTATAGTCGTGTGTATCTGTTAATCCCAAACTCCTAATTTATTCCTTCCCCACCAGTCCCTTTGGTGCATGCGTGCTAAGTCGCTTTAGTTGTGTCTGACTGTTTGCTACCCTATGGACTGTATCCCACCAAGATCTTCTGTCCATGGGATTCTCCAGGCAAGAATACTGGAGTGGGTTGCTATTTCTTTCTCCATGGGATCTTTTCAACCCAAGGGGATCTTCCCGAACCAGGAATCAAATCAGCATCTCTTAAGTCTCCTGCATTGGCAGGTGGGTTCTTTACCACTAGCGCAACCTGGGAACCCTGTCCCTTTGGTAACCATAAGATTATTTTCTTTGTCTGTGAATCTGTCTCTAGTTTGTACAGTTATTTATGTAATATTTTAGATTCCACATGTAAGTGATATTACCTGGTGTTTGTCTTTCTCTGTATGACTTCTCTTACTATCATAATCTCTAGGCCCATCCATGTTGCTGTAAATAGCAACATTCATTCTCTTTTATGGCAGAGCAATATCCCATTGTGTATATATATCACATCTTCTTTATCCACTTGTTTATTGATGGATAGTTTGATTGCTTCCATGTCTTGGCTATTGTAAGCAGTGTTACTATGAACTTTGGAATGCATGAATCTTTTCAAGTTAGAGTTTTCTCCAGATACATGCCCAGGAGTAGGAATGTTGGATCATGTGATAATTCATAACTCTATTTTTAGTCTTTAAAGGAACCTCCATAGTGTTCTCCCTAATAAATACAGGGTAATTCTTAATAATTGCCTGACTTTCTGTAAGTACATTTTTAATATTGTCTTTATCAGGCTAAAAACTGTGCTGTCCATATAAATGCACTTACTAAAACATTTAGGATTCTTTTAGAATTAAAATAATTATATAAACTCTCTATTATAACCTTTCTTTAAGTTTCCCAGAAAAATTAATCCAATTTTCAAAGAAAACTTTGACTTCCATTATTTTATTAACTTCCTGATATTTTGTACTTCCTTTATTTTCTTGTTTATTGTGAATTTTATCTTTATAATCCACACTAAGGGACAGAGGCACCAATGATTAACACCAATGACACCACAAAGTAGTATTACATGTTATTTTTTTATTCCAAAACATACAGTGAAAACAGAATGTATCAAATATATTTTGTTCACTTTTGTTTTACCCTAAGTAGATTTTCATATTTTTCACAAATGAAATATTTTCTCTTTCAAGGAACTCACATTCTGTAAAAACAGCTTGAAAAACCACTGGCCCAGAATATGTGATTGGTAGGGGAAGCTGAGAGGCTTGTAAAATGCAAATTGAGTAAGCAGTAGGAAGCAGTGTTGAGTTAGGAGAAATGCCAAAAGTATTTGGAAGCTCTTAACATAGGGGAATAATAAACACAACCACAGAAACAAAGCTGAATATATGCTTCATGTCTTTGGGATGAGTTTTTCTGTTGAGTATATCAGAACCATACAGAGAGCCAGCATCAGTAGATTTCAGTATCTGATACTGGGAATACATCAAGCCAAATGCTATAGGGAAAGATCCTGAGATTTAACAGTGCAAAGAAGCAATCAAGTTGCTGTTTACCTTTCCTCCTCTGAAAAGAGACCACAGAGTTATGAGGACAAAGTGTATGCAGATCCTACAAATCTGATTTCAAATGTTGGCCCCACCATTTACTAGCTGTGTTATCTAGATAGGTTTTCTTGATAATATGTAGGATACTCAGCTAAATTTGAATTTCAACTTACTGATAGATAATTGTCTAGTCTAAGAAGGGCTCAAATATTGCACATTATATAATTGTACTACAAATATACATTCATTTGATATCTGAAATTCAAATTTAACTGGGCATTCTATATTTTTATTTGATAAATCTTGCAACCTTATATCTAGGTGAGTTATGTAACATCTCTAAGTCTCATTTGTCTCATCTACAATGAAATAGCAATAATTGTAATGATGTGATAAAATTTATGATAATACACACTCAACATTAAAAAAAACTGAAGAACATGGCATCTGGTCCCATCACTTCATGGCAAATAGATGAGGAAACAATGGAAACAGTGACAGACTTTATTTACTTGGGCTGCAAAATCAATGCAGATGGTGACTGCAGCTATGAAATTAAAAGATGCTTGCTCCTTGGAAGAAAAGCTATGACCAACCTAGACAGCATATTAAGAAGCAGAGACATTATTTTGCCAACAAAGGTCAGTATAGTCAAGGCTATGAATTTTCCACTGGTCATATGTGGATTTGAGAGTTGGACCATAAAGCTGGCTGAGCACTGAAAAATTGATGCTTTTGAACTGTAGTATTGGAGAAAACTCTTGAGAGTTCCTTGGAAAGCAAGGGGATCAAATCAGTCAATCCTAAAGGAAATCAGTCCTAAATATTCATTGGAAGGACTGATGCTAAAACTGAACCCTCAATACTTTGACCACGTGATGTGATAAGCCGACTCATTAGAAAATACCCCGTTGCTGGGAAAGATTGAAGGTAAAAGGAAAAGGGGACAACAGAGGACCGGGTGGTTAGATGGCATGACCGACTCAATGGACAAGAGTTTGAGCAGACTTCAGGAGATGGTGAAGGACACGGAAGTCCAGCTGCTGCAGTCCATGGGGTCGCAAAGAGTCAGACATGACTGAGCGACTGAACAACAGTGACACACACATATTATGTAAAAATACTATGTATGTACCTCACCAGGTACAAGGGAGTTCTTACAGTTCTTAATTAAGCAAGCTTTATTCTTGCCATGTAACTTTAAGAGACTTTATTTTTCTAAATTCCATATATGTTAGTGATGGTAACGATAACCCTGTATGAGAGACAGCAAAAGAGACACAGATGTATAGAACAGTCTTTTGGACTCTGCGGGAGAGGGAGAGGATGGGATGATATGGAAGAATGGCATTGAAACATGTATAGTATCAAATAAGAAATGAATCGCCAGTCTAGGTTTGATGCAGGATACAGGATGCTTGGGCTGGTGCCCTAGGATGACCCAGAGAGATGGTATAGGGAGGGAGGTGGGAGGGGGGATCAGGGTTGGGAACACATGTACACCCGTGGTGGATTCATGTTGATGTATGGCAAAACCAATACAGTATTGCAAAGTAAAATAAAGCAAAAAAATAAAAAAATAAAGAGACTTTACTTTTCTTCCTCTCCCAGCCCTGCTCCTTACTTTTGATGAAATTTTGAGCAAATCCAATCATTGTTATCAAATTATGATAGTGTTTCTGTTTGTACATGTGTGCTGTGCTCAGTCACTCACTTGTGTCCAACTCTTTGCTACCCCATGTAGAAAAACCAGGCTCCTCTGTCTATGAAATTTCTAGGCAGGAATACCTGAGTGGGTTGTTATTTCCTTCTCCAAGGGATCTTCCTGACCCAGGGATCAAACCTGTGTCTCTTACATCTCCTGAGTTGTCAGGCAGATTCTTTACCACTAACACCATCTGAGAGAGCTTCTCTAGTCAATAAATTAAACATCAATTTTCATTTAGTAGTCTTTATACGGGGCTTCCCTGGTGGCTCAGCAGTAAAGAATCAACATGCCAGTGCAAGAGACATGGGTTTGACCCCTGGCTTGAAACGATCCCCTGGAGAAGGAAATGGGAACCCACTCCATAGTTTTGCCTGGGAAATCCCATGGACAGAGAGGAGCCTAGGAGGGCTATCATCCATGAGGTTGTGAAAGAGTCAGACACAACTTAGCAACTAAACAATAAAAACAACATTCTGGATGTAGCTTTTGATTTAAAGTTGAGACCTTTCCTCTTCTCCAGGTTAGTCCTACCTCAGATAAAAGCTAGGTAAGACATTTTTTTTTTTTTCCCATCATCTATTTTTTCTAATGCTTTTCTCCTAGCTTTCAAACTATGGTTTGTGACAAAACTAAGGTACATGCAATGGGACATAAGGACAGGATGGGGGAAAGTCTAGGAGGGAGAAAAAGAGAAGAGGAATGTGAAAGTTCTTATTTGGCTGGTTACTGAAGAGTTATGTGCCTATTTTGTAGCTATATCCTTGATAATCTCTATGTTTGGGAAGTATTTAAAGAGATTACTGGTCTCATGACTGTTTTAATAGGTTGTTTGCAACCACCATACTCAAAAAATTATATATCCATTTCAGCAGGTCTGACTCCCCCTTCAGTCCCTTATTACATCTGTGCATCTTATTTTAATGGTAGGGTTGTGGTCTCAACATGTAAAAGTTCATGTTACTGAGAGAAAATCACCTAAGAAATCCAATATCTGAGGATCATTGTTCAATGCAGTACTAAATTGTAAAGTGTGCATCTTATTTTAGCTTTTATTTTGTATTTTTGCAAATGACATTTTTAAATGTTTTTGATTGAATGAAATATTCTTTAACTTCCACAGTGCTTTATAGTTTTCAAAAGTTTCAAACACATGTTTTCATATAATCCTGTAGTATAATGTAAAAATAATCCTTTTTTTTAAACCCCCATCACTATATTTACCCTCCCTCCTGCCCTCTTCCCACTGGTAACTGCTAGTTTGTTCTGTATATCTGTTAGTCAGCATCTTGTTCTGTTTTACTCACTAGTTTTATTTCTTAGATTCCATGTAAAAGTGATAACATGTGATATTTGTCTTTCTCTGTCTGACATATTTCACCTAGTATTATATTCTCTAGGTCCATCCATGTTGCCACAAACAGCATTATTTTGTATTTATTTATGGCTGAGTAGTATTCTAGTGTATATATATATATATATATATATATATACACACACATACAGATATATATGTGTGTGTGTGTGTGTGTGTGTATGTGTGTGTGTGTCTTTATCCATTCATCTGGACACAGGTTGCTTCCATACCTTGAGAATTGTAAATAACACTGCTACGAGCATTGCAGTACATGTATCTTTGTGCTGGTGAGGATGTGGTCAAAGGGAACCTGCTGTGCTGTTGATAGGAATGTAAATTGGTGAAGCCACTATGGAAAAAAAGTATGGAGATATCTCAAAAATCTAAAAATAGAACTACCATATGACTCAGAAGTTTTGCTCCTTTTGTAAAACTGAAACAAAAAACAAAAGCGCCAATTCAAGAACATACATACATCTTATTTTAAATAACATTCATTATATTTTTGTTTTGCTTAATATTTATCACCTATTTTGAAAGCTTAAAGCAGTGTTTATTTCTCAATGACATATTTTTAATATATTTTATCTCTGCCAAAAATAGAGTAAGATCATAAAGACATAGACTGTTATATATTAATTTATTTTCAGCATCCTGATGTGTACTGTTGTTGAAGTGGATGTTTCAACTTCTAGTTGGCCAAATTAGGAATTGAGGTGTTGAATTTTAAAGAATGTCAGTTTAATTAATTCATAAAAAGAGCAGGGAAAGTTGTCCTCTGAACTGTTCTTACAACACTTATGACAACAGATATGTATTTTTTTCTTCACCCAACAACCATTTCTTCCATTGACTAGATGTCCTGTGTCTGGTTTGGTTCTGACACTAACTATGCAAATTAGCACAAGTCCCACAGGTGAAGGCCTCAGTCCCATAAACTGTCCCCATTTCAGATTCTAATCACAGGTCTGGTCAATCCAATTGTCTATCAAACCTTCCCCAATTTGATAATTTGCTAGAACTTCTCACAAAACTCAGGAAGGTAACTTACTACTATGGTTTATTATAAAAGATACAGCTCAGGCCCAACCAAATTGAAGATATGCACAGGGCAAGGTATGAAGGAAGGGACGCTCCGTGTACCCTTTCTGGACATGTGATGTGTTCACGCCCCAGAAGCTATCTCAACTCCATTAGAGTGTTTTTTTCTTTCTTTCTCTCTCTCTCTCTTTTTAATGTTGATTCCATTATGTTAGCACAATTGATTAAATTGTTGGCCACTGATGGCTAGACTCAACCTCCCCTCTGCAAGTGGGGCTGAAAGTTCCAAACTTCTGAATTGTGAGGTTGGTTCCTGCAACAACCAGCCCCCATTCTGAAGCTATCTAGAGCCAACTAAGAGTCACTTTATTAGCATAAATTCAGGTATGTGGAAAAAAGACTTGTTATGAATACCAGATGTTCTTATCAACAAAGACTTTAGAAGCTTTAGTTCAAGAACTGGGGACAAAGACTAAATATATGTATTTCTTATTATCACCATTCTTAGTTAGCTCAGGCTACTATAAAAAAATACCAAAGACTGGGTGGTTCAAACAAGTGATTTATTTCTCAGTTATAGAGGTCAGGCAGCATAAGATCAATGTGTTTGATGGTTTGATTTCTTGTGGAACCCTCTTGGCTTGGACTGCTGCCTTCTCAGTATGTCCTTCTAGGGTGGAGACAGATAGACAGAGACAGAGAGACCTGGTCTCTCAACCTCTTCTTATAAGGGTAAGAATCCCATCATGGAGAGTTCACTGTTATGTAAACCTAATTAACTCCTCCCAACTCCAAATGCCATCACACTGAGTTGAGGAGGGGGACTCAAGCATTCAGTCATAACAAAATGGATAGTCAATGTGTCAGTGCATAAATAAAGGTTTTTTAAATTTTCAGTTCAATCTCTTTTTATAATCAAAACCCCATAGAGAATCTAGTAGAAAGATAAATAACAGATTGCCTCTTCCCTGACTACAACTCTCTTGCAAAAAAGAAGAATGTTTATTGTCATTAAATATTTACTAACTAAATGGAGGCATATAAGCATGAAATTGTGAATTCATGAATGAATAAAAAGATAGATGATGCCATTTAGGCTTGAAGTTAAATAGAAATGATTCAACTAAAATTTATTTTTAATCATGAACTATGAAGGCAGGAGGAGAAGGGGACGACAGAGGATGAGATGGTTCGATGGCATCACTAATGTGATGGACATGAGTTTGAGTAGGGTGTTGGTGATGGACAGGGAAGCCTGGCCTGCTGCAGTCCATGGGGTTGCAAAGAATTGGACATGACTGAGCAACTGACCTGAACTGATAAATGCTAATTATAGGAATTGTTTTATTTACTCATATTTTAAACAACATATTTTATTATATTACACACATATGCCACATCTCCACAAATATTATCTTCTTGTATTTGTGCAGGATTTTTCCCCCCTTGGGTGAATTAGCTTCCTTCAACCTCAGTACTAAAACCTAACTTGTTGACATCCTCCTACACATCAACTTGCCAAGTTTTAAAATGTTATCCTATTCTCCAAGGTGCCAACCAACTCATTCAAATTAATGTTGTCAGTGATTTAATGAATAAGCTTTCTACTCTAGCATCCTCGAATGCTGAATACACTTGTCATAGCAAACTTGGACCTGAACAACAAAATAATGACCTTTCTTCCATATAAAACAAGTGTGAAGGTGACATCTATAATTCATATAGCCTGATTATTGTCTCCAGTAGATAAAACAGATATATGTTGAGCCAAGCTCAGTCTCACTAAGACCTCATTTTTTGAGTTTTTGTGACTGGTGGATCTCTGGTCCACTCAGGAACTGAGTATTTGAGATTCTCCCATATTTACTTAGCTAAATGGATGTATCTATATGATGTTTAAGGCACGTAACAAACAGATATAATCAGCACTTAGTTTACCAAAATTGATTCAAGTTAATGGTCTAAAAGAATAAATGTGTTAGAAAAGAGTTCTTGATGTTATAGTGTATTATTCAAAAGTACAAAAATGTATTCATTTAAAAATATTACATATAATTGCCATTGTATAAATGTACGGTCATCATACCATAGAAATAGCTCAGAATTATACTGTAGGTTGAAAGATTAAAAATACTGGTACAAGTTGTAAAATAGAGGCCTGACCATACCTTAAATATGCTTACTATTCTGTGACTAGAGAGGAATTATTAAAAAAAAAAAAAAAAACTTAGGAGATTGATACTTCAAAAACATCAAATATTGATGCTTCAAAACTTATCAAAAGAAAGAAATATTCTGTAACAAGCTTCCTTCAGAATTCTTAGTAAAAAAGAAAATTATGCCATTGAAAAAGATATTTTTTATGAAGGAAAAGTTTTAAGTAATGAAAAGGAAGAATTTTTTTATCTCTGTAATTTAGAAGATTTTTCGAAGGAAACATATCAGCAACAGATATGCATATGAATAAAGTAAATTATTAAGATAAATGATCCTTCATCTGTGAGAAGATTAAGCTAAATGATCTCTGGTGTTTCAGCTAAGGGTAGTATTTTATGGTTAGTACATAAGGGACAGTTTACAGAGTTGAAATGGTAGCCAAATACTTTAAAATTGTGTGTTAATAAAAGATTAGTGTTTTTATTTTTCCTTCCTCATTCCTCACTGAACTTTGAAAGTAACCTGGGAAAATAATTATAAAATAATAAAATTGCAAAAAAAAAAATCCTCTTTAATTTTAATGAGTCCACTTATATGTCAGCTTTTAAACCCAATCAGTCATTCTACAAATAGATACATTTCACTTGCTTGAGGTGTGCCAGATTTCAACTGGAAACAAACAGAGCCTGGTATTTCATAATGAGAGGGACATGGAAAATGATAAAAGTCCTAAAGCCTGATTCATATATTTCTAAAGCATGAAAGTGAAAGTGAAGTCGCTCAGTCGTGTCTGACTCTTTGCGACCCCATGGACTGTAGGCTACCAGGCTCCTCCCTCCATGGGATTCTCCAGGCAAGAGTACTAGAGTGGGTTGCCATTTCCTTCTCCAGGGGATTTTCCCGACCAAGGGATCGAACCCTGGTCTCCTGCCTTCTAGGCAGACACTTTAACCTCTGAGCAAGGTAAGTGTGTGCTAAGTCACTTCAGATGTGTCCGACTCTTTTTGATCCCATGAACTGTAGCCCGCCACGCTCCTCTACCCATGTGATTCTCCAGGTAAATTTCTGTAGTAAGTATGAAATAATTTAGGGCAGAAATCAAAGATTAGTTTATGTAAAGTACACTATTTTGCAGACATCTAGAACAGAGAGGCAGACTGCATTGGTTTTCCTTCTGGCTTATTCACTTACTGTTTAAATGATCTTGGACTGATTAAGTGAGCTTCTCTGTGCCTCAGTTCAGTCTCTCAGTCATGTCCGACTCTTTGCAGCCCCATGGACTGCAGCACACCAGGCTTCCCTGTCCGTCAGCAACTCCTAGAGCTTGTTAAAATTCATGTCCATTGAGTCAGTGATGCCATTCAACCATCTCTGTGATCCCATTCTCCTCCTGCCTTCAATCATTCCCAGCATCAGGGTCTTTTCAAAGGAGTCAGTTCTTCACCTCAAGGGCCAAAGTATTGGAGTTTCAGCTTCAGCATCAGTCCTTCCAATGAATTTTCAGGACAGATTTCTTTTAGGATGGACTAGCTGGATCTCCTTGCCATCCAAGGGACTCTCAAGAGTCTCCAACACCACAGTTCAAAAGCATCAATTCTTTGGCACTCAGCCTTCTTTATAGTCCAACTCTCACAGCCATACATGACTGCTGGAAAAACCATAGCTTTGACAAGACAGACCATGGTTGGCAAAGTGATGTCTCTGCTTTTTATGTGCAGTCTAGGTTGGTTATAGCTTTTCTTTCAAAGAGCGCGTGTCTTTTAACTTCATGGCTGCAGTCACCATCTGCAGTTATTTTGGAGCCCCAAAATTTAAAGTCTCTCACTGCTTCCATTGTTTCCCCATCTATTTGCCATGAAGTGATGGGACCGGATGCCATGATCTTCGTTTTCTGAATGTTGAGTTTTAAGCCAAATTTTTCACTCTCCTCTTTCACTTTCATCAAGAGGCTCTTTAGTTCCTCTTCACTTTCTGCCATAAGGGTGGTGTCATCTGTGAATCTGAGGTTATTGATATTTCTCCCGGCAATCTTGATTCCAGCTTGTGCTTTATGCAGTCTGGCATTTTGCATAATATAGTCTGCATATAAGTTAAATAAGCAGAGTGACAATATATAGTTTGATGTACTCCTTTCCCAATTTTGAACAAGTCTGTTGTTCCACGTCTTGTTCTAACTGTTGCTTCTTAACCTGCATACAGGTGCCTAGCTCTCCTCATCTCTGTGCCTAACTGTCCTCATCTATGAAAAGTATGTAGTAATGGTGCTTATCTTATTAACTCGTAAAGCATTCAGCAGTATGGACCATGTTCATAATCAAGTATCTGTTGTTTTTGTTGCTGTTAGGCAAGAAGTCTCAATAGTTGGTTTTTTAATAGGGGTTGAACATAAATACTGGAAGTGGAAATGTTAAGTCTCTAAAAAATTATGTGTGACTGGAGTGAGCTATTTTGTTCAGAATGTGAATTTGATTTGTTAGAAATATTGAAATGCTGAATGGTTAAGAAAGAGAATGAGTCTATCACAATGATTTCTTTATATTTATTACTGTTATTAATGATTGTAGGAACTCTTGAGTCTATTCTCTTAATAAAGTTTAAGTGTACAACATGGCACAAGTTAATCATAGATACAATATGTTGGTTGGTTTCTGTAATAGTTTAATTCAAGACACATTCAAATATGAAATTATTTTCAAAGAAATAAAAATAGCATATTTATATATATTAAGACAAAGTAAGATATAAAATTTTGTTGATTTTTCTGAACATAGGTAAAATACATCTTTATTTTTATGACATATGCATGTCTTTAATCAGTTTCTTAGCAATATCTGTTTCTAGTACCATGTCAGTGGATTTATCTGAAGACCTTTTTTTTCAATATGGTCATAATGTTTTTAATTGTTTCCAGAAAATATTTCTTGCAACATTCTTCAAAGTTTTATTTTATAGCTGACCAATTTGAAATTGTTGACCTTTTCAACAGACCCTTCCTAAAAGACCATATCTTAACTGAGATAACATTCTCTCTAGCTACTGAGCAAATTGTTCCTAAATGTTGGATATAATTCCATTTTTATAACTAAATTTTATAAATATTTCAGCCTATTTATTTTCCCAATTATCTACCAGAAGCAAAATTCCTCAAATACCTTGTCAGTGTTAAGTCTTTTAAATGTTACAAAAAGGACAAATGTTTCAAAATCATAGGTTTTATTCCATTTCCTTCAGCCTCCAATTATAAAGTTACACAACTAAAAACAGGAGTTCCCTCTTAACTGTAGTTCAGATATTAAACCTTAATTATAGTGTCTCAAAATTAAATCTTATAAACTAACTTCTCATCAGTTTGGTTCAGTTTGGTCCTTGTTTTTAAAGAATAATTTCAATATCTTCTTGTTTGCAGGCTTTATTTTTATTCATCACAATTGACTTAAAACTTTAAAATTTAAAATTTCCTGGCCTTGTTTCATTGATTGATTGCTTTAATGAAGTATTTTTAACTAATTATAAAAAAGATACAACCAACATTTAGTGAACTAACACTATTGATTAGAGAATAGTTCTTCAAATCCTGAAACATTTCTAAAATCTGTTTAATGATGGGGCAGCACAGAAATCACTTGCCCTGTCAAATCTTTTAACTGTTTTTCTTTTATGATCAGTTTTGTCATAATTTTTGGTTTAATTTTTCTATGATTATATTGATTTAAAAATTATAAATTTTCCAAAAATTAGTTTCTTTTAAGAGTGATTAAATATCCTACATCTATTGGAGGAGTCATAGATTGTATATACAACATGACCAATTCCAAGTTTCCAAGTACATTTCTGGCCCACTTTATTTTAAATTAGTAGTAAGTATTAAAAAGTTCCATGAAAATAAAATTCACCAAAGTGTGTGTTGACAACATTATAGGAAAAAAAAATGTGTAAGTTTATCTTAAATACTACTATTTTAAACTGAATTTGGAGCATTCACATATTATCAAATATTTTGCCACTGAAATATTAAACATTGAAAACTTCCTCTGCATAAATTGATTGAGAAATATCAAATCTATACTGAATTGACTTCACTAATTTTGTAATTGAAGTACTTAACTTTCCAGGTGGCTCAGTGGTAAAGAATCCACCTGCCAATGCAGGAGATATAAGAGACCTGGGTCTGATCCCTGGGTTGGGAGGATCCCCTGGAGGAGGGCATGGCAGCCCACTCCAGTATTCTTACCTGGAGAATCCCATGGACAGAGGAGCCTGGCAGGCTACAGTCCATGGGGTTGCAGAGTTGAAATGACTTCACACACATGCTGAATTGACTTTACCAATTTTCTGTTTGAAGTGCTTAATATCACTGATACAAAGTGTTTTCTAAGTTCTTCTGCCAGTGAAGCCTATACATACATGGTTATTACTTCACTTTTCATATGTGCACAGGAAACTGTAAGTGGATACAATTAATTAAGAACATTCTAATTATGACCCTGAGTCAGGCTTTACTAAATATTCAAATATATATATATGTGCACAGAGGGAGTTACATGTTTACATGATGGTTTCTGTATAGAGGACTGCAAATTTGAGATGTCACAAAATTTAAAACCAGTTGTGAATTAAACCCTACTTAAAATGGCGTTAAGTGAGGTGCCTTTTCTTTTTGAATGTTGACTAGTGAGAATTACTTGAAAAAACATACCAGCTAAAGCCTACTTACCTACTTGTGGAAACCTTCCAATGTGTAAGTAAACGTCAGAAATATTGATAGAATGTTGTTTTATTTTCCTTTTATAGAAATTGGAGAGCTAAAGCTTGATGCTAAAAGAACTGTTTCACAGTTTTGTTTTTTTGGAGGCTATATATATTCATATATATTTTTAAACTCATTCTTCCTGGAAGATAGCCTCTGAGAAGCATTTCCTTATTTAGTTTTACAGATTGTCACAGACTGTCATCTAATCATCTTCATATCTTTTTCTGAAAAAGGAAAATACATTTAATCTTTGAAGCAACACAAAACCTATGATGAATTGCAAATGGCCAGCAATTCAGTTCAACCTTGATTTTTGAATGGCAGCCTTATTTTGTCTTTCTATTCTTCCTCCCTGTTGGGTTGTCATTTCATTGTTTTCACTTCTGTGCTAATTTTAAATGAAGTGTGCAATCGTCTGTGAAATACTTTGTATTAAAGCAGTATGAAATATTTCTTTTTTGCTGCATCCTTTCAAAACTAATTCTCTATTTCAGATTGAAATTAGTATCTATCCCCTTCCATCCTGCCTGGGTCAATGCCTCTTTGCCTATTCAATTTGGAGTTCTAAACTTCATTTGACTTTTCCTACAGCTTTTATTTTCTCAGAACATCCGAATTCACTACTTGTTTCACCATTGTTCATTCTCCTATTCTATGACTTGATAGGAGTTAGGTTAGTTGATTTTTATATTCTGTTTAGATAGAAAGGACAGAAGGATGAAAGGAAGGAGAGGAAGGGAGAAAGGGAGGAGTGGGGAGGAGGGAAGGAAGGAAAAGTGATAAAGAAGAAAAGGTGTAGCTGTGTATTCTGAATTATGGAAACAGATATCTATAACGTATTATGCTCTTAGGCCAGAAGTTTATGCCTTCCACCATCCACCCCCGTTACCTTTAGAGTATCTTCTTAATTTATTTCCATTTGAATTATCAGGACCTCAGCACCATTAAGAAAGGGTGCCCAAAGAGCATACCTGGTCATGAGTGAGTTGTGGTTGATAGAAATGCCTGCCTCAAAATTATCTACATTCTCATTCAGTGTCTGGGAATCCTGCAGTCATCCGTACCATCTGGTGGTGGTGCTTTAAGTTCACTTTGAACCCAGATGGAGTCTGTGTGAAACCTGTGCCCGTTTGTCTCAGCAGGGCACCCTATGCCTTTCTATAGGCTTTCCTGGTGGCTAAGACAATAAAGAATTTGCCTGCAATGCAGGAGACCCAGGTTTGATACCTGGGTTTGGAGGATCCCCTGGAAAAGGGAATAGCAACCCACTCCGGTATTCTTGCCTGGAGAATCCCATAGACAGAGGAGCCTGTCAGGCTACAGTCCATGGGGTTGCAAAGAGTCGGACACAACTGAGCTACTCACACAAACACGCCTCCCTACAACACTTCCCACACCCTCTTCACCCATTCCTTTCATTGATCTGATGACACCAAGAAGCTTCAGGTCTAGTGTCTAAGGGGTGTCACAGATCCTACAGCTGAGCCCTCATTCCAGGAGCAAGACTGATAAGGATCATCCCCACTGGTTGAAGCATATATTTTTATTGCCAGAATGGTCCTAATGACTTGACTTAGGAGCTCTCATTCCATTGGATTCCAAATGAATGATGATCTGGCTACCCATGTTTCACAGAGAATAACAATGAAATTTGGACTTTTGCCTGCCAGTGATTAGACTCTGCGCTGCCTTAAACCTATAGCACCCCAGGGCACTGAATGTGATGGCAGACTTCCTTTATCCTTTGTCCCAGCCACTGGCACTAAAGGCTGTCTCCCCAATTCCTCCCCAGGCTTCACACTGTATGTCAGGCAGTCTTCCTACGTGTCTGTGCCATTTCTTATGGCTTATAAAATAGTTACTTCACAATGCCAAATGGGCTTTCACATGGATTTTCTCTCTTGTATAGTAATAGCCTCCTCTCCTGGGTGGGTCTTAAGCATGTCAGACAAGGGCAGGGCAATCCTTTAGCAAATGTGGCAATTCTTCTGGTTCCACACATGAGCCTTTAGTCTGTCCTTCCTGCTAGTGGCGATATGGAGGTGCAGAAGGCAGAGATGTAATCATTATTGGAGATTACATTCTAGGAGAAGTGATTCTAGCCTAAAATATTCAAGAGAAGAATAAATGATTGGAAGCTGTATTGGTCCTTGATTACACTGTAAGATTATCAGTGATAAATTTAACATAGTAGAGAAGTAAATTAACATTCATAATTTCCCCTATAATCTGAGTAAGACTGGCATTTGTTGCTATCATTAATGGAACACAGTTACTGTCTTTGAGACTTCTTGGAATCCATTATTTCTGGAAGTACAGTGGAGGGAGCAGTCATAAAAAATCATGCCTCTAGCATTAAATGTTTTGGGGGAACTGCTGAGGGATGGAAATCTGTATTGTTATAATGCAACCTGGTTCCAAGACTCATGTTGTAATAAGAGCATTGCTACCTTTTTCTCATAGTGGAAACAGGAAGATTAGTCAAAAATGGTACACATATTAATAAATAAGGTAAAGAGATAGTTGTTCTTGGACCTTAATGTGAAGAGATGGGTCTTGGGTAGTATGAAGAATCTCCATGTGTACTAGTAAAACAAAAAAGCAAATAGGCAATTACCTCTAACCATTATTATCCCATTATTCTAAATTCTCTAAATTGATAAATTACTATACTACGTATGGGCCCATAAATTTTATAATATTTTTAAAGTAAAAGTGTATTTATTGATAGGGGCCACGCACAACATGGCATCATCGACAGTTTTATATTCTATGAATATTACACATTTGATATATCCTTAATCATATTTTTTTCTTCTGGTTTGACTGGTAGTCAGTAATGCTAGAAACTCAGTTGGATTTGACATGGTCCTAGGCACTCTAGGGGCTCAGTGGTAAAGGACCTGCCTGCCAATGCAATAGATTCAGGTTGAATCCTTGGGTTAGGAAGACCCCCTGGAGGAGAGCATGGCAACTCACTCCAGTATTCTTGTCTGGAGAATTCCATGGACAGAGGAGCCTGGCAGACTACAATCCATGGGTTTGCAAAGAGTCGAACAGGACTGAAGCAACTTAGCATGCACACACCTAGGCACTTCAGATAATCCTGTTTCCTGAGAAGGATCATACTGAATCTTAACTGTAGTATTTCTATTGGTCATTAACATCATTTTTTTTTAATTATCAATCTTATTAATAGTCAAGAGAACTAGAATTTCATTAGGAGCTGCTGATCTTAGAAATGCCCACTATATTAATTTGCTTAAAATTTGATTTTTAGTTTAATTCACTTTGTCATTGTTAACATCTTTCTGTTTTCATATAGATGTCAATAATTGAGTGATTTTAAAAATCATCGTTTTAGAAATATATAGATATCTAGTTGTCATGGTAAACATCTTGTTTTTCACTGTGCATTGCACAAATTTTTTTCATTCCTTTTGCCCTTTGTGTTTGGATCTAACACTAGATGTATTGATTTGTTACATCAAGTAAACATTTTCTGTGGATCAAAAAGAAAAAAAGAACAATAACTAGAACCTAGAACAATGTCAATATACACTGGGAACTTAACATGCTCATGGGTGGTATAAGCAAAGAGTAAAAACCTGAACATGAATAATGAATTAAATTTGTCTTTATTATAATGCAATGTTTATGCTGCTTGGCTATGTATTATGATAAGTCAGAAAAAGTAGAGAATTTTAATGCAAGAAAATAGTTATACTACTTGGAATCAACAGTATTCCTCTTTTTCTAAAGTGTGAAGACTTCCTGCTGAGGACATTCTAACCAAGAACACACTCTCTGTTTTTGTTTGTATTTATTTTATCATTAAAAAAGAGATATTTTAAAACATATTTGATTCAGGCACCATTAGAGAGAGATAGAGAAGAAGAGAGAAGGAAATTATAGGGTGGGATGTAGAGTTTCCACAGGAGGCTAGTTTTCTATGCTTGGAATATAAATAAACAGCAAGAGAGGTTCTGAGTTTTGGCAGTACAAATTACAGTCCTTCAGTTGGTTCTTTTCAAGGATCCATCTGGCAGTGTTAGCTGTGTGGAATCTGAAGCAATTGATTGCATTGCCTTAAATCTGACAACCAAAAGTTGCCTCTATTTTTGTATTGGTAACTTAAACTACAAATACTTGTAGTATGTATCTGATTTACAGAGTCTTGATCATATTTCTTTCTCTCAATGAATTCATGAATAGTTATAGGAACACTAGGATTTCCTGAGCTTCTCTTATGGGAAACATTGGAAAGGGGTTGGCCAGAATTACTCTACTGAGATGATCATACAGTAAAGAATCATTTTCAAATGAAGATGTGGAAATTGAGAGGAAATTTGGAATGGGGTGAGAGGATGGATTGTAATCAACCAAAAATATGACAGATAAATGCCAAAGAGTGCAACTTAGTTTGATTAAGTACAGAGTTTAATTTTAAGAGACTTGTTATATACTATTAATATGTTTTGTCACTGGTTTTGGTAAATTGCTCTATCTTTTTGAACTTATGATTTCTCTGGAAAGAAGAGGGCTGCAAGGGTTGAAGCAAATGCTGTAAAAGGTAAATTCCACTTTTATTTATTTTTTAATTTTTTTAAATCAATAACTTTATTTTTTAATTTATTTTTTATTTTTTACTTTACAATACTGTATTGGTTTTGCCATACATTGACATGAATCCACCACAGGTGTACATGAGTTCCCAACTCTGAACCCCCCTCCCACATCCCTCCCCATATCATCTCTGTGGATCACCTCAGTGCACCAGCTCCAAGTATACTGTATCCTGTATTGAACCTAGACTAGCGATTCGTTTCTTACATGATAGTATATATGTTTCAATGTCATTCTCCCAAATAATCCCACCCTCTCCCTCTCCCACAGAGTCCAAAAGTGTGTTCTTTACATCTGTGTCTCTTTTGCTGTCTCGTGTACAGGGTTATCATTACCATCTTTCTAAATTCCATATATATGTGTTAGTATACTGTATTGGTGTTTTTCTTTCTGGCTTACTTCACTCTGTATAATCGGCTCCAGTTTCATCCATCTCATTAGAACTGATCCAAATGCATTCTTTTTAAAGCCTGAGTAATACTCCATTGTGTATATGTTCCACAGCTTTCTTATCCATTCGTCTGCTGATGGACATCTAGGTTACTTCCATGTCCTGGATATTATAAACAGTGCTGCAATAAACATTGGGGTACACGTGTCTCTTTCAGTTCTGGTTTCCTCGGTGTGTACGCCCAGCAGTGGGATTGCTGAGTCATAAGACAGTTCTATTTGCAGTTTTTTAAAGAATCTCCACACTGTTCTCCATAGCGGCTGTACTAGTTTGCATTCCCACCAACAGTGTAAAAGGGTTCCCTTTTATCCACACCCTCTCCAGCATTTATTACTTGTAGAATTTTGGATCACAGTCATTCTGACTGGTGTGAAATGGTACCGCATTGTGGTATTGATTTTCATTTCTCTGATAATGAGTTATGTTGAGCATCTTTTCATGTGTTTGTTACCTAAAGAAACTAAAGACCTATATATAGAAAACTATAAAACACTCATGAAAAAAATCAAAGAAGATGCTAATAGATGGAGAAATATACCATGTTTATGGATCAAAAGAATCAATATAATGAAAATGAGTATACTACCCAAAGCAATCTACAGATTCAATGAAATCCCTATCAAGCTACCAAAGGTATTTTTCACAGAGCTAGAACAAATAATTTCAAGATTTGTATGGAAATACAAAAAACCTCAAATAGTCAAAGCAATCTTGAGAAAGAAGAATGGAACTGGAGGAATCAACTTGCCTGACTTCAAGCTCTACTACAAAGCCACAGTCATCAAGACAGTATGGTACTGGCACAAAGACAGACATATAGATCAATGGAACAAAATAGAAAGCCCAGAGATAAATCCACACACCTACGGACACCTTATCTTCAGCAAAGGAGGCAAGAATATACAATGGATTAAAGACAATCTCTTTAACAAGTGGTGCTGGGAAAACTGGTCAACCACTTGTAAAAGAATGAAACTAGAACACTTCCTAACACCATACACAAAAATAAACTCAAAATGGATTAAAGATCTAAATGTAAGGCCAGAAACTATAAAACCCCTAGAGGAGAACATAGGCAAAACACTCTCAGACATAAATCACAGCAGTATCCTCTGTGATCCACCTCCCAGAATACTGGAAATAAAAGCAAAAATAAGCAAATGGGATCTAATTAAAATTAAAAGCTTCTGCACAACAAAGGAAACTATAAGCAAGGTGAAAAGATAGCCTTCAGAATGGGAGAAAATAATAACAAATGGAGCAACTGATAAATTCCACTTTCAAAATGCAATTTGTTCTATGCTACCCTTTCAAACTTTTGCCTGATATTTTCCAAATCCATTCTTGTTTATCACATAATGTCAACAAAATGAGCTGAAAACTTTAGATTAAATTTATGTAGAATGAAGAAACATCAAAGCAACTTCAATGAAAGGTAAAATCTTGCTTGCATATGCTAATGTGAACAGAGTGAATGACTTCTGATTCCAAGATGCAGGATGTTGTTCCATCTGAATGAAAAACATCAGAAAATTCCTTCAAGAATTTTTTATTTTTGTTATTTCATAAAGGAAGTCAAAGAATTTTAGAGTTGTGTAAAAGAAAGTTCAAGATCCTGACAAGCACTGTATTCTTTAATAATCACTGCAGACTATCTGGATATTACTATTTTTATAGTACAATTAATAAAATATATTCAATATATTTATGTAGCATGAGTGCCTAGTATATGAAAAACTGTTAGTTGCTCAGTTGTGTCAGACTCTTTGTGACCCCATGGACTTGTAGCCTGCCAGGCTCCTCTGTCCATGGTATACTCCTGGAGTGAATATTGGAGTGGGTAGTCATTCTCTCTTCCAGGGCATCTTCCTAGTATATAGAAACACTCAATATATACTTGTGAATAAGTGAACAAATGCATTTGAAAGAGTAGATCAACAAAGTGTTAAAATTTTAATTTAGTCACATATTCTGGAGATAGAGCCATACAATTTGAAAGCATTTTGGTACTAGATTGATATTCAGTTTCATCTGGATGATTTCCAGCATGAGAACTTCAGAATGATTGCTCTTTGTACAACCATTAAGCAAAAGATTCATTTAAGAAGTACTTAATAAAAATATTATAGGTGATGGGAAAATGAAAATAGTACTGTTCTTTTACAATATGAATAGCATGAACTATGTTCAGAAACTAGTCCCTAGAAATTATTCTGAGATTAAGAAGCAGATCAAGGAAGTCATTGGCAACACCTGCGATTTCTTACAGGAAAGTTTGTCATTATGGATAAACCAAGCCAAGAAGCATGAGAGCAGATGGTGAAATGCCAAGTATGAAAAACTTCATGTCTCTCTCTAGTATCCTAAGCACATACAGACTTGGATATAGACCAACACTGACTACTGTGGGCCCACTGAGGAGCAAAAATTATCCAGCAATCATCACAGTGAGAAATAGAACCCTGGAGAGAAGCTCCAACACTCCAGCCATCTCTATTACAAATCCGTCACAGTCTCTTGAAAGCCGTTTGGAAGGCAGGGAACCTGCCAGCGCATTTACTTAAAGTTAGCTTCATCTCTGAAGAAGGCTCTAGAAGAGCCATTCAGAGCGTTCCCCTTTTTCTTTCTAACTTTCCTATTGATCTATCTCAGTAGGTTAGTTGGGGATTTAATAAGATAGTTAAATAAGATTACTTGGAAAGATATGAAATGCTATTTGAGCTATTATACTATTTTTATTATCATAAGTTAAAAATGACCTAACAGTACCAAAGCTTTTCAAATTGAAGTTAGTTAGAATGATGATGTTTGTGAAGTATTTTCTCTTTCTTTCAAGAAAATAGTGATATTTATAGGTAAAGATAGTGAATATTTTCTAGTATACTGTGACATTTAAAATGTAACAGTATATAGGCAATTAGTTATCTTTTATCTTGATTATGTTTGAGAAATGATAACTATATTATGTGAAATAACCCAGAGCCTCAGTCCATTTGATTCTACACTAGAGAGAGATATATAAGAATCAATCAAGCGAAGAATGAATTTAGTAAAAATAAGTCTAAAGGAATCAATGGAATAAATAATACAGTCAAAATATGTTCTAGGTTCCTTTAAATTCACAAGACTGGAAAAAAAGGTATATATCAAATGTTTCCCAACTCACAAAACAAACAAAATTAAGGAATATTTTAATTGATGATGTACTTTCTTTTTCAATATGCTTTTTTAGAAGAGAAATGAGGGTTATCTTCTTTCTTTGGATTATTTAGACATTTAATCACAAATTCGTGTGTCTTTGTGTGTGTGGAGTTGGTGATGGACAGGGAGGCCTGGCGTGCTGCAGTCCATGGCGTCCCAAAGAGTCAGACTTGACTGAGCAACTCAGCGCAATACAACGCAATGCAGCACCACCTTAAATGATGGCTTAATGACCGTTCTTTTGCATGTCTCAGCTTTTTACCAAAACATGTACTGAGAAGTGGTGTGACTGACTTACATGACATGCATCATCACCTATCCCAAATATTGCCAAAATGCTTTTCAGTTTTAGATCTCATTCAGCATTGCCTACACACTTAATGTTCGTGTAACTTTTGATTGCTGCCAATCTGATAGGTTTGGAATAAAATTGTAGTGTTTTAACTTACATTCTCCTCAATAGTAATGTAATTGAGCAAATGTTCTGCTTATTGCCAGTCAGCTTTGCTTTTCTATAAATTAACCGTTCATACGTTTTGAATTATTTATTTTTCTGCTGTTTTTCTTTCTAATTTAAATGCTAATCCACTGTGATGCACATACACTATCACATTTGTTGTTGTTCAGTCGCTAAATCATGTCCAACTTTTTGCCACCCCATGGACTGCAGCATGCCTAGCTTCCCTGTCTTTCACTTTCTCCTGGAGTTTGTTCAAACTCATGTCCATTGAGTCGGTGATGCTCTCCAACTATTTCCTCTTTCATGCCCTTCTCCTCCCACCCTCAATATATAGGTTTACTTTTATACTTTGATAATTTTTTTAACCGTATCATAGCCTATATATTTTAATTGCTGTTAAATTTATTCTTTTGTAACATTTTCCAAATTTTGAAATGTGTTATGCTACTAGCCTGAAGATATTTTCTTCAATATTTTTTCATGTCTTACCTTTAATCTTTATTCAAAATATGCATAATTATATATGAGTGTAATTAAGTGTGTGTGTGTGTGTGTGTGTAGTAAGAAGCAGTGGTTTTATTTTGTGTGTCTGTGTTTTTATTCCAAGAGGTTGGTCAATTGTCCAAGAATAGTTTAAAAAAATGACTCATGATTCCCTATGATATAAAATGCTCATGCTATTGTATGGCAAGTTCCATATATGCATAGGTCTAGTTTGAAAATTCGAATGCTTTTCTTTTTACATTTTTTCCACTGCAAATACCACACTAGTTTAATTATTACAGATATTAAATCTTGATTTTCCTTTATTGTCTTTTTACTTTGATTCTCTTTAGATCTTTATTTTTTTAATAAATTTTCCTTCTTATAAATGTTAAGATATTCTTGGAATTGATTGGTTGAGAATTGATTAAAAATTGGTGATAATATTGAGTCATCATGGCCATTAATAATGCATCATTTTATTTAATTGGTTTTTAATATCCTTCAATAAAGTTTAATTTTTATATAAAAGTCTTACATAAATTTTGTTAGAATTATTACTAGATACATATGGTTAATGAGATTTTTATTTTTTAAATCATTTCTAATGAGTCACAACTGTTTAAGAGATTATATTGTTTGGCTATGTTTTTCCTCTCTTGTTCCATTCCTTTTTATGCACTTATGCTTCATTTTTTGCATTTTGTTTATTCTTTTGCAAATCTTAAAGATTTTAAAAGTTGTATCCTCAGGTCTACTTATCAATATAGAGGAGCAGCTGTGATGATGACCTAGTCCATAATTTTGAAAAAGAAACACCTAATATTTGCTTTGGGTGTTTCTTTATCCCTGTGCTTTGTGCTGGAATTTATTTTCAAGACAGTGACTTTGGACATTTCCAGGGCTCACTTCATTGATTTTCCTTCTCTCAAGGACCATGAGCACTGTCATGTTCAGTGTTTGAAAATTATTGTTTCAAATATTTTGTCTGCTTCCTAGTTTCTAGTGTGGACAAGCAAGTTTATTTCTGTTATT
This sequence comes from Ovis canadensis, assembly GCF_042477335.2. NCBI lineage: Eukaryota > Metazoa > Chordata > Mammalia > Artiodactyla > Bovidae > Ovis > Ovis canadensis. Next base: position 129,213,189 of record NC_091247.1, on the reverse strand, counting down.
CCATTATAGCCTAAAACATATATAATTTTCAAAATAGTTTATATTTCTGCTTTCTTGGAATGTAGACATCTTGTCCTTCATTGTAAAAAAGAATTACTTATTTTGGGGTATTCTTGTCACGTTCCTCATCCTAAAGAAACTTTTAATTTTGGGAGTGTAGCTAATTTCAGGTTTACAGCTACTTGAATATATATACCATCTACTAAGGCTATGGTTTTTCCAGTAGTTATATATGGATGTGAGAGTTGGACCATAAAGAAGGCTGAGCACCAAAGAATTGATGCTTTTGAACTGTGGTGTTGGAGAAGACCCTTGAGAGTCCCTTGAACTGCAAGGAGATCCAATCAGTTCTCCTAAAAGATCAGTCCTGGGTGTTCAATGGAAGGACTGATGCTGAAGTTGAGACTCCAATACTATTGGCTGATACTCCAATACTGCTGTGAAGAACTGACTCATTGGAAAAGACCCTGATGTTGGAAAAGATTGAAGGCAGGAGGAGAAGGGGAAAACAGAGGATGAGATTGTTGGATGGCATCACTGACTCAATGAGCATGAGTTTGAGTAGACTCCAGGAGTTGGTGATGGACAGGGAGGCCTGGTGTGCTGCAGTCCATGGGGTCTCAAAGTGTCGGACACAACTGAGCGACTGAAGTGAACTGAATATATATACAATTAAAATCACATTTTTCCTGTATGTCAGCCACATTGTACAAGTTTGACTCATAGTACAGTGACTGTTGTTCAAGTGTCTTTCTTACTTGGCTTTATAATTTTTCATTTTTACTCACTGATTATTTAAATATTTGTTTTAGATTATGAAATTCATGTTCTATAATGTTATTTTTCATCAATTATTTGAAATGAGTTGAGATGTGATTCATTTCAATTTTTATAAGAACTAAATATGTGCATAAAAAGAATGTATTTTCAGAAGTAGTTGCAGTTCTCTGTGGCTCAGTGGTAAAGCATATACTTGCCAATGCAGGAGGCACAGATTCGATACTTGGGTTAGGAGGATCCCCCAGAGGAGAAAATGCAAACCACTCTTTATTCTTGCCTGGGAAATCCCATCTACAGAGGAGACTGGAGGGCTCCAGTCGGGGTTGCAAGAATTGGACACTACTGAATGACTGAGCACACACATAGATGTCTATGCAAACAAGCTCAAACAAATTTGTTATTTAAATTGTTTAAGTATTTTCTATATTTACTTATACATATCACACATATACATATTTTATGATTGTGTAAATAGAGATAATATAGTGATGTATAATATCATTTCTACATACTAGTTGTAAAGAACCCACCTGCCAATGCAGGAAGCATAAGAGATGCAGGTTCAACCCCTGGGTCAGAAAGATTCCTTGGAGGAGAAAATGCAACCCACTCCAGTGTTCTTGGCTAGAGAATTGCACAGATAGAGGAGCCTGGCAGAGTGCAGTCCCTGGGAACTTATTGAAAGTGAAAGTCGCTCAGTTGCCTCTGACTCTTTTTGACCTCATGGGCTTACAGTCCAGGGAATTCTCCAGGCCAGAATACTGGAGTGGGTAGCCTTTCCCTTCTCCAGGGGATCTTCCCAACCCAGGGACTGAACCCAGGTCTCCCACATTGCAGGCAAATTCATTACCAACTGAGCCACAGGGGAAGTCCAAGATTACTGGAGTGGGTAGCCTATACCTTCTCCAGAGAATCTGCCTGACCCAGGGATCGAATCGGGGTCTCCTGCATTGTAGGCAGATTCTTTACCAAGTGAGCTATTAGGGAAGACCTTGGGACTTAGTCGATGCCTTAATTTTATTGATACTTACTTATTTTGATTTTTTGAAATTCAGTCTGAATTACTGGCCTAGCAATTTTCAGTTTTTCTGATGTTGAAATATTTCCATCAGAAGCTATGATTTTGCCTCTATCTACAGTCAAATTGTAGTTGAGTTGGAGTTGGTGATGGACAGGGAAGCCTGGCGTGCTGCAGTTCATGGGGTCACAAAGAGTCGCATAGGACTGAGCGACTGAACTGAACTGGACAGTTAAATGGAATCACACAAGCTTTGAAATGAAATTAGCCACTTAAAAGTTGCACTATTATTTTATAATAATGAAATATGTATTTTGTTATCTGTCTGATTATTTTTCCTTTCCTTCCATGAATTATTTTGGAGTCTGTTTCTGTAGGTTTCAAATATAACTGGATTTTTCTTCTAAGTTTGAATACTTAATTTCAGAGAACACAATAGATAACAATTATATTCATATTGTGTTTTTACCTAACAAATTACAGAGGCATACCAACTATTCAGTCAGTAATACAACACTATGAAATAGCTAAGGCAGATAAAATTAAATTATTGTTAATGAAACTGTGGGTTCAGAAAGTTAGGGAATATTAAACAACATGATAGTGAAACTCACCTAGTTGTGTTCGACTCTTTGTGACCCCATGGACTACACAGTCCATGGAATTCTCTAGGACAGAATCCTTTCCCTCCTCCAGGATATCTTCCCAACCCAGGGATTGAACACGGGTTTCCCTCATTGTGGGCGGATTCTTTACCAGTTGAGCCTCAAGGGAAACCCAAGAATACCAGAGTGGGTAGCCTATCCCTTCTCCAGTGGATCTTCCCGACCCAGGAATTGAACCTGGGTCTCCTGCATTGCAGGCAGATTACTTACCAACTGAGTTATGAGGGAAGTAAGCAGCATGATTAGGATTTAAATGCAGTTATTTTTTACCCTAAACTTGGATTTTTCTTTCTTTCCAGTATGAAAAGCATAATTCAAATGTTACACTTTTCTTTCATACTTATATATAGAAAACACGATTGACTGACACAGCTTCTAACATGCAATACCAATACATACAGATTCATATTCTCAGTCTTCTGTTCAATGTTAATAAGTGCCCCCCACCACTTCCTCATGGTCTTTTAATGTTCGTAGGCAAGAGAGCATGACTCTGAATTATTAGAATCTCATGCTGTATTGCATTTATTATGAATTATATTTATTAAAATTAACTAAAGCATCAGAAAAGCTTTTATTTATACAACTATAATTATTTTCAACTCTATAAATGTTAAGATTTTTAAGTATCCTTCAAAGAATTTGGATATTTAGAAATAATAGACTTTTAGGTTTGTTAAGCAAAAACTCTTAAAGCAAGAACTTACTTCAATCACTTTCATTTCTGGTCTGTTATCTGAAGAAATCACCATTAGCATTTTGTCTGTTCTCTAAAATGCTGAACGTGTTAATTACAAATCACCTACATAAGATAAAATAATGTTGACTGTGTTTTGAAAAGTTTTGTTATGTGGGTCTTGTGGGATTTTAGAAAAAATAGAAATATGTTGTAGTGAAATGTACATTGACTTTATGGTCCAGGCCTTGGCTTTAGGTGTGGCTTTACCAATGTGACTAGATGACCTTAAGCTTTATTTACTCATAGGTAAGATTAATTTTGGAGAAGGAAGCGGCAACCCACTCCAATATTCTTGCCTGGGAAACCCCATGGACAGAGGAGCCTGGCCAGCTACAATCCATGGGGTAGCAAAAGAGTCGGATACAGCTTAACGACAACAACAGCAAGATTTATTTACTAGGTTTCATTTACTCATAGGTAAGATTTCTAAATCTAACTAGGATAAACATTTATAAATAAGTATTAAAATGAAAGCAACACATCCAATCAATAGAAATGTTGGTATCTTTTGCTTTACACAGCCATCTTGATCTTGGTATTACCAAGATCATATACATATGCATATACATATACCACTCAATGTATAATGTAGAAGATGGTGATGTGACTTCAAGAGTGTCAGCAAGTTTCCCATGTCAACCTACGCTTTCAGCTGATGTCACCTGATGACTAGTAATCATTAGAGTTTCATCTTTTTGTCTTATACTTGCTTCCAAGTTAAAATGCAGTTAAATAGAGAATGTTCAGTTCAATTCAGTCGCTCAGTCGTGTCCGACTCTTTGCAACCCCATGAATCGCAGCACGCCAGGCCTCCCTGTCCTTCACCAACTCCCAGAGTTCACTCAGACTCACGCCCATCGAGTTAAAATGCAATTAAATAGAGAATGTTAAGCTATTATAAATCATTTATGCCACTGTGTGAAGGCAGAAAAAGAGAAATTTATTTTTGAGGAAGAAGTGAGCTACTTTGGATCTTATTGCCCCAAGCTGGAACATTTGTATTGAGATTAGACATCATGTTAAAGAGTTTTTTGGTCTTAGGTTATAAGAAACTTATTAAGAGGAAACATTTGACAAAAAAATTTGCAACATATAATTACTCGGTAAATTGAATGGCACTGAAAAAATTAACCTTAATAAAAGCTATGCATGCATGCTAAGTCATGTCAGTCGTGTCCAACTCTTTGCGACCCCATGGACTGTAACCCACCAGGCTCCTCTGTCCATGGGGTTCTCCAAGCAAGAACACTGGAATGGGTTGCCATTCCATCCTCCAGCGGATCCTCCCCACCCAGGTACCGAACCCACATCTCTTATGTCTCTTGCCTTGGCAGGTGGGTTCTTTACCAGCACCACCTTGGAAGAGCCCCAAATAAAAGATATATTTGACATCAAAACTACATCATAGAAAAGAGTGCAAAAATCATATTAATATTTGGATGTTATAAGAACATCCCTGTGATATGGAAAAAAGTTCCTCTTAAAGTGAGGTTCAGATGTCAAAACATGACAGGCATCCTTTAGGACAGTCAGTGAACAAATTATTTTGATTCACAAGAATGGGATGTCCCACGACCAGGGGCAAAGGATGGGAAGAAATCAGGAAAGAGAGGCAGCAAAATATGCAGTCATTTCTGGAGGAAAATCTTGCTGCTGAAGGAATTGAAAAATTTCACATTTGGCACCAAATGTAAAAGAAACAGCAACAGAGCATAAATGCTTATATGTGTTTATGTGGATGTATAGTGAATAGTGAAAGGTACTCAGTCATGTCCAACACTCTGTGACTGAACAGTCCATGGAATTCTTCAGGTCAGAGTACTGGAGTGGGTAGCCTTTCCCTTCCCAACCCAGGGATTGAACCCAGGTCTTCCTCATGGCAGGCGGATTCTTTATCAGCTGAGCCACAAGAGAAGCCCAAGGATACTGGAGTGGGTAGCCTATCCCTTCTCCAGCAGATCTTCTGAACCCAAAAATCACACTGGGGTCTCTTGCTTTTCAGGCTGATTCTTTACCGACTGAGCTGTCAGGGAATCTATCAGGGAATATTAGGTATTTAATATTCCTATGTGGATGTAGGGGGGCTTTATCAGAAAACTAGAGAGATGATGGGCCAGGATATAGAGAGGAAATGAAGCTTATAGTTTGCTGGTACTAAATCAAAAAGTCAGTTGTTGTTCAGTCAGTGGGGATCCTAAAATGTTCCTTTAGTCTCTGTATGCATATTTTAATTATAATAATACTATTACTAATTTAATAATATTAATAGCAATAGCATTACATATTTAATCAAAAGAAACAAATGCAATGGTGCACCATTCAGATTGTAAAGCTGAAACTTGCCTATATTTTAGAAATATTCTGTTTGCCTCTTCTTCCACTACCCAGTATAAATCACTGAGTTCTGTGTTGAATATTTATTTAGTTTTGCTTATTATATCTTCAGTATATAAGTATATTAATATTCATCTCTATGAATTCCATATAATGGTACAATATTGCACGAATAGAGGCTCATTTCCCTTAACATTATGTTTTTTGAGTTTCAAACACAGTGATACGCACAGTGATAACAGCAGCTTATTTATGTCTTTCGTATATACTATTCCACTGTGAGGAGGGCATGGCAACTCACTCCAGTACTCTTGCCTGGAGAATCCCATTGGGCTGCAGTCCATAGGGTCTCACAGGGTTGGACATGGCTGAAGCAACTTGGCAAGCATGCATGCGCATTCCACTGCATGAATACACCAGGATTTGTTTATTCATTATGAACTTGAAGAACTCTTGTATTGTTTTCAGTTTTAACCTATTTCCCTTGTAGGTTATTATATATTATTTAATATGGCTTCCTGTGCTATACAATAGGTCCTTGCTGTTTACTTTTTAAATTAACCTATTTATCTTAATTGGAAGATAATTATTTTACAAAATTGTGATGATTTTTGCCATACATCAACATGAATCGGCCGCAGGTATAATGTCCTCCCCATCCTGAACGCCCCTTCCATTTCCCTCCCCACCCAATCCTTCTGGGTTGTCCCAGAGCACTGATATAGTGAAAATATTTATTAATTTTATATATAGCAGTTTATCTGCTAATCCCAAATTCCTAATTTATTCCCCCATCCACCCTTTCTCCTTTGGTAACGTAAATTAGTTTTCTACCTCTGTGAGTCTATTTCTACTTTTTAAATACATTCATTGTATTACTTTTTTTTTTTAAGATTCCACATATAAGTGATATCATATGATACCTGTCTTTTTCTGTCTGACTTACTATGCTTAATATGATAATCTCTAGGTCCATCCATAGCTTCAAACACTATGCAGAGTAACAAATTCTTATGGCTATGTATTTGTCTTTCAAATGACACTTCTCTCTTGATCCTGTCTGTTCAGATAAGGAAATCCAATTAGGCAGGGCTAAACAGAGTCCATCTAATAACTGCTTATATCATAAATGAATAGTATTTAATTCCTTAATTAATTTTATGTTGCCATGTATGTTCATCTTTTAGCAGTTTTTCTTCAATTGCTTCTGAATTTAGGAGGGTATTTCCCCACCAAACTTGTAACATTAATGTTATTTCTTTCATTTTTGGGTAAAGTTGTTGCTACATTTGTAATTTATTTTGTTGTAGGAGTAAAGTGAAGTTCTCATTCTTTTTCAAAACTGCTGATATGAAAGGATGATGTTATACTATCAGACTCATGTTTTGACCCATTCTTCTTATCATAGTAAAGTAAACCAAAAATAAAGGGACTGATGGATAAGAGGAAATGGTATAGTTACAGTTTCCTTAATCACATGGGAGTCATTGTCCTTTTTCTGACTTTTCAACTTTCCTTAGACTTACAGGTTGTAACTTATTGTTCACTTAAATTTTAGCAGTAAGGATCTTTAATTAGCAGGAAAAATCCTTGGAATTCTAAAGAGGATTAAACAGTAAGATTATTTAAGAGTATAAAACACCACTCTGGTGCAGGAATATTTATTGATTAAAAAAAGTTGCAAGCAAATGTATTAGTGGATTTATTTTGAAGACCCGAACTTTAGGAATTGGCTTTAGGTAATGTGGCCATGAAGTCTGTCAATCAAGGAGGGACACTATTGGGAGTGAAATGCGTTATTACTTTGAACTTGGACACTTTATATCCAAGAAACTAAAATACATGGTTATTCTTTTCTAAGAGGATGGCTTTGACCTCACAAGCTTTAAAGGAAGTCATTTGTTTTCAGTACACAGCACAATGCCTGCGGAATAGAAGGTACTTAAACATTCGTTGAAAAAAAGTACTGAATGTTTCCACAGGATTTAAAAATTCTGCTGCTGCTGCTAAGTCACTTCAATCGTGTCCAACTCTGTGCGACCCCATAGATGGCAGCCCACCAGGCTCCCCCGTCCCTGGGATTCTTCAGGCAAGAACTTGGAGTGGGTTTCCATTTCCTTCTCCAATGCATGAAAGTGAAAAGTGAAATTGAAGTCACTCAGTTGTGTCCGACTCTTAGCGACCCCATGGACCACAGCCTACCAGGCTCCTCCGTCCATGGGATTTTCCAGGCAGGGGTACTGGAGTGGGGTGCCATTGCTTTCTCCTCAGAAATTCTATGCATATCCAAAAGAAATGAGAGCAGTGACTCAAACAGGTATTTGCATACCCATGATCATAGGAGCACTATTCACAATAGTCAGAGGATAGAAGTAACCTTGGTTTTACAGACTGTGAGCTTGGCTCCTCCCCAGGTGTCATGTACCGAATCCTTTAACCTTCCGTGTGCCTGTATGTGAAGATGAATCCTCTAAGGAGGATGACTAAGGTTAATAGAGGCCATAAATGTGGGACCCTAATCCTATAGGATTCATGAATGTGTGTGTGTGTGTGTATATGCATAATCTGAGGAAAGGATACATGAGGCATCACAAGAAGGTATCCATCTATAAGCCAGGAAGAGAGCTCTCTTCAGACACTGAATAGGCCAGCACCTTGATCTCAGACTTCCATCTTCTAGAACTGTGAAAAAATAAATTTCTGTGTGCTTACCCACCCAATCTAAGATATTTATTTATACTTTAACAAATACTTTAAAAAGTGGAGGTGACTTTCAACAGGCCGATGGGTTGAGAATAGAAGACTTTTGAGGTGTTTCTATAAAAAAGCCTAGATTACCTTGAAGGGACTGTTCATAGAAATATGGACATCAAAGACAATTCTGTTGAGGGCTTAGGGAAAAAAGAAGAGAGCCATAGAGAAAGCCTCTATAATTTTAGAGAATACATATATCATCATGAAGAAATACGAACATTAAAGGCCTATTTTTTGGTGACCTTTCAGATGGAAATGAGTAATAGGTTATTGAAAACTGGAGGAAAGGTGATCCTTGATATAAAGTGGCTATGAACTTGGCTGATTCTGTTCTTCTGTATAGAAGGTAAAATTTGCAAAACAGGAGATCGGATATTTAGCTAAGACTATTTCTAAGCAAAATGCTATAAGAGCAACTTGGTTTGTCCTTACAACTTGCAGAAAAAAGTGACAAGAGAAAAATAAATTGAAGGAATTCTGTGTCAAAAAGAATAAGAACATAAAGATTTGAAAATTTCTTAAAGTATCACAGTTAAAAATTGAGAAAGTGTGTTATGAAAGCATTAAGAGGGTGACTGAACAACCATTTGATAAGGAGATCTGAATGGATGTGAACTGGAAATTTACTCAGCTGTGTCAGCAGAAGCCAGGGGTAGAGATAGGATTATACCAGCAGAAACACTGTTAGGTGGGAACAGAGGAAACAGAAAGGGACAAAATGAAGGCAGGTTGCTAACATACTTCATCCTTCAAAAAAGAAAAGAATGACCCAGAAGGTGATTTAGAGATCTATAGAGCTGTCACTGCCACTACAGGCCCAGGGAGCAAGGTTGCTTCGGTCTCAATTTCAGAGGGCAAGGCCTTTGACGGCAGTTTTAAAAGAAGGGCTGCCCTGAAGAGTACTGGGGGATATTGCTGCTGCCCCTGTGGGCCTGGAGAGCAGACCATGGGACAAAAAAGGTTATTCTCCAGCCTTAAAATCAGTTGAATCTTAATCAAATAAATCTTAGTGAACCTAAATCCTAAAAGCAGCAAGTGATCCATTTGAAGGATTGTAATCTGATTAGATAGACAGGTAAAATTTCCCTCTGCTATAAGAAGGGAATACAGTAAGTTTGCCACATAGGAGCAAGTTCCACTGCAAGAGCAAGTTTTTAAGTCCATTTGGAATCCTGGATAGATTCCCAACTAACACAATGAGCTATACAGTTCTGTACTGAAATGAGTTTATAATGCTTTTTTACATAAATAATACTAAAAACAAATATAAAAATTGTTTAATTTTACAGTTAAGTACTTTGAAAAGTACAGTAGTACAGTACAACAACTGGCATACAGGAGAGAGCATGGAGTGAACGGGCAACTAGAGTTCCCGACTGGAGGTGGGAGAGAGGATGGGAGACGGTAGAGCTGAAGGATCCTTAGCAACAGAAGACAGAGGGCAAGCTTCAATTTCACTCATGCCTGACATTGATGGCACAGGTTCTGGTTCCTTGGTGGAACCAGATGCATGCTCAGGTCTTTGAAAATTTGCAACTTGAATATTTGTATGTAGGGGACTTACTGTACAGAATTTGTATGTAGGGGACTTACTGTACAGAATTTGTATGTAAGGGACTTACTGTACAGAAAAGGAGATGTTCTTTTCTGACTGAAATGTACTCAGTCCTGGTATTGCTGAGAAAAATGAACAATTTTATGGAAAAAAATTTTGTTTTCTTTAAGTGGAATTTAACTTGTTAGGTTTTGGATTTGCATAGGATCCTTTTCTTCATGAATTGTTACATATCCAAATATTTTTATGATTTGTCTCCCTGGTCTTACTGTTAACAAATACAAATCACGTGTTCATGCCTAGTACCCATAAGACAGAGAGGGGCAAGTAGGCCATCTGCCTGGAAAATGGAGAAATAATAACTGGAGAAAGGCACTCCAGTAACTCAATGGGTTTGGAAGGAAAGGAGATGGACTTGTGAGGTCATCTGTCATATTTCACTGATCAACCGTATCAATCCATTACATTTAAATGAATGATTAGTATTCATGATCTTACATATAGAGAAATAGAGTCCCTACAAGATTATATAATTGAAAATATCATAACACAGTGGCAGTTTGTTAAGCAACTTCTCAACTCCATCCTCTTGGCTCGTTATCCAATGGTCTCAACTCACTCCAAATAATTATAATCTCTTTACAGACTAGCAAGTAACTTCTGAACCGTGTTCATTACCATCATATTGTATCCCCTCCACACTTTGAGAACATGTATGTATGTAATGTTAACCTACTCCAGTGTTCCTGACTGGGAAATCACACAGACAGGAGCCTGTCGGGCTACAGCCCATAGGGTCTCAAAGTGTCAGACACAACTGAGCACAAATGTGCTATGTAATCTTGTGGCTTAAATCCATTCCGTGACTTAACCAATATTTTAGGACTGAGACCAGTACCCTGCATGGACTGCACTTTGTCCACCTTCTAAACTTCATGTTGTACAACTTACCTTTTCCCATCCCCTGATCTTTTAGTTTGTCATATTCTCATAACAGAATATTTACATGTGAAGTTCATATTCTCAGTAGAGTTTTTCTCCCTCTTTCTTTGCTCATTTAATTTCTTTCTCATCCTTCAGATTTCATGTCAAGGGTTGCTTTCAAAGGCATCTGATCTGAGCCTCTTCCTAGGGTAGATTAGATTCCTTTGTGTATTTATATAAATTTATTAGTTTTGTGTTTTTCCTTTCATTTTGTTGTTATTTAATTAATCTCTCTCTCACATGCTGTATAGTAAACTATAGGACTAGGACTGTTTACTAATCATGTATAGTCTATAAGTTGGAATTGAAATTGCCTTATTTTTTGTAAGATGTTTAATATATAATGGATACTCAATAATCTATTGCTAAATGAATACCAGAGCCAAAAAGAAAGTGCATTTCAGTGCTTATTATTATGCAATATCTAGTGCAGAGTACTTCCCCAGAATAATAAAAATGAGGGCAATTGGAAATCTAAAAAATAAAATATTTTATCAATGCCATATTAAAACTTGGAACAAAATACCACATTCTCATTATTTCATAGTCTTATTTTAATCTGTTATCATATACCAATGGTATAGAATCTATAAAAACAAGATCCCTTTCAAGTTATGTAAAAATGTTTATGTAATAGCATGATTTACAGGGGCATTGCAATATAATTTCTTGGACAACAATCTGTATACTACCTGAGGTAATTTAGCTATTAACTGATTGTTTTATATTTGTGATGTATCTGAAAATAATTATGGTTGAAATTACCTTATTTCCTAGATAAAAATCAAAATACATTCTTGAGAACATCATTGAATGTTCATAAATGGTTTTTTTGCTCAATGTATCTGCCTCAGTGGGATAGAAAAATAGAAAGATTGAAAGAAGTTTAAATTTTACTGTCCTTTTGTCATTAAATGTTATTTTAATATGCCCCTCCCTTACTTTAGTCTCATAAGTATAGACATAATGAAGCTTTAGGTTTGTTTTTGATGTCATGGAAACCCTGCCATACAAGGAATAATGCTAGATTTTAAAAATAAGCTTTTTTTTTTTAAATTTTTCAAAAAGCCAGAATATTACAACAGCATTCATTTGTTTTGTATCAAAACAAAGATTGTTTTGATTTAAACTGAATTGTGTGTGAAAAATATATATAGTGTCCCTTGGTAAGGAAGTGAGTGAGTGAGTGAAGTCGCTCAGTCGTGTCCGACTCTTTGCGACCCCATGGATGGTAACCTACCAGGCTCCACAGTCCATGGGATTCTCCAGGCAAGAATACTGGAGTGGGCTGCCATTTCCTTCTCCAGGGGATCTTCCCAACCCAGGGATCAAACCCGGGTCTCCTGCATTGTCTGAGCCAGTAGGGAAGCCCTCTTGGTAAGGAAAAAGCTACGTAATTTTCAAATCTAGTAACAAGCTGTGTTACCTATTTGAAAAATGTGTCATTTCTATGATGAGTTTATGTCAGCACAAGGTGTCAGATGGGTAGCTCTGGGGAGTGAAATACTGTTTGTCCACCTACTTTACATCCTATTTTTGATCTTTAAAAACAGACTGAAGTGATATGTATATGTTATGATTCTGATACCTCTTCTCATACGCACTTCTTAATTTTAGAAGGATATCAGAACAGGAAATTTTATATCAGCAGCAGCAGCAGTGCCTCTACAAATGCTACAGGGAAATATTAAAAAAAAATAAAAATAAAAATCTGGACTTCTTATACAAAGCCTTTATTTCCCAGACATTTACATTTCTTCTGTTTTGCCTAGAGATAACAGATGGCTAGATGGTGATTTGGGACGCTAATTAGGCTGCTGAGTTTTTCAGCTAACCTTAGGTAGACACAGTCCTTTGAGGGCTGATTACCACTATGCCATTTTAAAATGCTAGCAGATAACCATTAAACACCCTTTCATAATGAACTTTTTATAAACAATAAAACCAAGATTAACTCTAGAATAAAAAATGCCTATCAGCAAGATAGTAATGAAATGTGCTATAGCATTATGAGTGATTTTCAAGTTTATTTAAGCTCCAGAACTAGTAGGTTAAAAAAAAAAAAAAAACCTAGTATGTAGTATTTTTATGTGATTCAGACTCTATAATAGGGTAACATATTGGTGTCCATTGGCAGTGGACAGACTCTCCAGGGGAAGAGCTAAGAGATGGGAAAATTGAGTCTAACTTAGTTATCTTGAATACAACATAAAAGCTGGAGGGAAAGAACGTGCACATTATTTTTGGAAGGATGTGTTAGGAAAGAACTAGGATTAGATTCATGAATAGGTAATGATATTTCATACAAAGGAACATTTCTATTCAATTAGAGTATTCAAATTATAAATATATCACCAGGATTGTAAATTATATTTACATCAATATTTATTATATAGCACCTTAATTTTGTTAATTGATCAAAATATCCATGTTATATATGGAAAACATACTTCATTCAAAAATTGTTACTTATTGAAATATACTGCCTTTTTGTGAGCCCAAAACAATATTTTTAATAAATATGAATGATTTTTTTCAAGGATTGTGATAAAATTATTTATAATTTAAGTTTAAACTCAGATCTGAAATATTTATATATGCAGAGTTTTTACGAAGTTAACACTGAAAGTAAGCCTGATATCCGAATCACTGCTGAACTTAGTTGCAGTTTAAAATAACCTCAAGTCTGCCATACAATGTACTTATCTGTCCAGAAACAAGAGCAGAGTAAAGAAGTTAAGAGCAAACCTTCTTCAATTAAAATCCCTGGTTCAAGTTCTGTTTCTACCATTTATCATCCGTGTGAAATTGTTCAAATTCTGTAACCCACGTTAACTTCATTGTCCTCAAGTGACTTAACTCTATATGGCCTCTGTGAAAACTAAGACAATAAACATTAAATATTTAGCGCTCAGCCTGAAACATGGTAAATACTCTATTGATGATTCTAGGTATTATTATTATCATCATCATTTTTGGAGGTATGTGAGAGGTAAAATTATGTGTAAATGTAATATGTATTCTAATAGCAAGCACAGATTAGAAAAATAATGTTTTCTAGGATAGAAATTTTACAGAAAAAATTCCTCTGATGATTTATATATTTAATTTTATGTGTTTGGTGGTGGTGTTCAAGAAAAATTAAAAAGAATTAGAAAAATTTAAATATACATTAACTGGATTTGAATTAGGAAAAATCTTTCTTCTCAGTATACTTAGAAAACCGGCTATGTTTTAGTAAAATTGCATCAGATATACTGTGTTTCCAATATATGGAAAATTTCTGTGGAAAGTTGTGTTTTAATTTATATTTCCCACCTTTGTTAATATGTTCTCCTTCTAATATTTGTGTTTCTATGTCAAGTATAGTTTAAGCAATATCTACTGAAGCAGAAACCTCTGGGATCAAATAGTGTTGATAAATAGTTTATCTTTTTATAACTTTGGAATAAATTCATCAAAATTAGAATATCAGGGATTCAGTTCTGCTTAGCGCCAGTATTTCATCTGTGGAGTTTAAAAGAGAATTTGTCTTCCAGTGTGTCATCTTTTATATGACAATATATAAATCATATATACATAAGCATGCAAATATTTTAAATACATTAATATGTTTTCTATTTTAAGTTAAATTAGTATATGCTACCACAGAATTTCATTATTTCAAGTAAAATTTCATATGTGATCTCATTTTGTTTTCCATAGAATTATTACCTGTGTTATATTTTACAGATTAGATTTCTCTCAGAGGTGTAGCTTCAATGTGAAGATCACTGATGCTCAGAGGAGCTAAATGACTTGTCCCAAAAAACACAGTAATTTACAGGCAGGTCCACAATGACAGTCCAAATATTTTTAGTTCCAATGTAATGTACTTTCTACCACCTGTTGTTCATTTTGTGTGTGTGTGTGTGTGTGTGTGTGTGTGTGTCCTCGCGCATGTGTGCATTTTCACAAGGGATGTATTTTAAGTCTCTTAACTGGTGTACCTTTGTCATACTATTATATTGTGAAATCATTTTCATGAATATCCTAAAGCTTGAGAACATTGCTCACCTTCTCTTTATGAGTCACTTGATTACTCTCTATGCACCATCCACACGTCTTGATATTTGTCTACTTTGATGACAAGAAACTTATTAATTTACTTCCTTTAATAAAGAGAAAAATTAAAAATAAATAGCCACAGACTGATATTCATTTTAATCCAGGATTCTGAGTTAGCTAGTAACACCAAGAAACAATTGAAGAGTATGGTGTTTTTTAGGAAAATATTCAAAGCTCTTTAATTTCAACTTTTTAATGAAATTAGCATAATATGAATTTATCTTGTCTCTGTTGCCTTGTGTTGTGACTGTATTTATAATAAGAATGTATGAAATGCTTATAAATAAATGACTGCTTACTTTGGCTTACTTTAAAATGGCTTTTACCATTTTAAAAAGTACCCTCCCAGTAAGTTAGACATGAGGTTTGGTGAATATGAAAATTAGTAAGACTTAATCTTCTAAAAGTCTTCTTCTGACTTTTAGGGGCTTAAATCTAGTGCAGCTGAGGAGATTTAGACCTGTTTTTGTGGTGAAATGACTTAGGAAAATTAATGAGGAGTGTAGTAAATTTGGCATTAGGAACACTAATTAGTAGACTGCCATACCAGAGAAGATAAGATTCAAACTGTGTCTGTGGTTGTGCAATGAAAAAAGAAGGATCATATTAAGGGTCATTTGAGATACATTTTAATCTGGCTCATTAATATTTAGTTAGGCTGTGTTTATTTATTGCCTGTCAGTTCCCAGAGAGGGACATATAGGCTAGCTTTTCCCCCTATATTACAAAAAAATAATCATAAAAACCATTAGATATAAAGGAAAATATATGGCTGATTTCCAATTGTTTTATTTTTTATTTTTAATTTCAATGATTCCAGACTTACATTAAAATTATAACAGTATAGAAACTCGTAATTCCCAAATATTTGCCAAATTTGCGCTTTATCACATTTACATTATCATTTTACTCCTTACACACATACAAACTCATGTATAGACACACAAACACATTTTTTTTTTGAGAACTTTTTGAGTGTGAAGTGTAGATATGGTGTCCCTTTCCCCATAAATGGCCTTCCCTGGTGGCTCAGATGGCAAAGAATCCGCCTGCAATGCAGGATATCAGAGTTTGATCCCTGGGTTGAGAAGATGCTCTGGAGAAGGGAATGGCTACCTACCTACTCCAGTATTCTTGCCTGGAAAATTCCATATAATTACTTCTCTGTGTGTTTCCTTAAAACTAGGACAGTATCATACAGGGAGCTCTACTCAATACTCTGTAATGGCCTATATGGAAAAAGGATCAACAAAAAGGCTAGATATGTGTGTGTGTGTGTGTGTGTGTGTACATATATATACACAACTGATTCACTTTGCTGTACGTGAGAAACTAACACAACATTGTAAATCAACTATACTCCAAAAAAAAAAAAAAAAAGGACAGCATCCTACCTAACTGCACACAATTATCACTGTTGGGATCAGCCTAACAATGAACCGACCTGAAAGAATGGTGCCACAGAAGAATAAAGAAAAATAAGACTCAGAGATAAAGTGGGGCTCAGGGGGCTGATGCCATTTGCAGGCAAAAGCCCAGATCCTAATCCTTGCATGCCTTTTATTGTTAACTTCTACTTCCTTATTCCTGCTCTAGCTATATCTGTTCTTTACAGTCTCAGATGGGGGATAAAGATATACAATGCACAGTCCTGAATGTCAAACCTTCAGGCCTTTCATGACTTTGTTTAGCCCTTTGGCTAGTGACACCCTTTCTCAGCAACTCCCTCAAGGCTCTGGTTACGGGAACAGTCAGTAATGGTTTTCCATCAGTCACATCAGTACTTCAACATCTTGTTTTCAAGATGTCTTTCCACGTTGTACTTTTTACTGCTCCCTGCCCTTCGCCTGGGGGTGATGAGAGAGTCGTTCTTATTTTCAAAGAAGCCCCATTAATTGTAGTACAGGCCTATGCATAGCATATTCCCTACAATCAAAATTCTTCATGTTTCTCTGTTTCCAATCCAGTCTTCAGCCACTTAATAGTCATTCCCAGGACAAGCACTTTTTAATCATTTTTTCTGTGCTTATCCATTTATTTACCATATCATAATTTGGATTTCCAAGCATAAGCTTCTACATAACTTCCAGCAAATGATGCCTGGCCCTAAATAGGATGATAACCACACCTAGCACATCCCACAGGAAAAAAAAAAAATCTACCCTGACAAGTAGAGTCTCTGAGCTCTCCATCCAAAACGATGACATGAAACCAATAGTCATCTGGCCAGAAATGAGACTTCAGCCTTCATGAGTCTCATCTGTCTTAAGGAGGAACGCCTTTCCTATACCAACGTCCATGAAGAGAAACTATGCTAAAGCCTGTGCCCTTGAGCACAAAAATGACAAGTAAGAAAGGTGATTTAGTCAGTGGAAGTCTAACTTCTGCCAATAGGAAGAAGTTTCTTGTGGATGAGAGTATGGTAAATCTACTTCATTTTTATTCTCTCTCTCCTTCCATATACCCCCAAACTTGAGAATTTTTTTCATAATAAAACCAAAGGAAAATATTGCAAATATAAATAGTAATGCTCTCTTAAAGAAAGCTCCTTTAAAAACACAAGTACAAAATATAGCTATTTGCATATATATAAAGCACATATTCTCAATAATCTGTAACATGCATAATTATAGTTCAATTGTGCACCTTATATAAATGTATTCTTCAGTAACAGAATATGTATCTTTCTCTATTTAATCACAATATAACTATTCACATAATTTATACAGGATACATTCTAAACACTGTGTAGCTTGAATAATTGTACACTAAGCATGTACTTTACATAAATATTTTCCACTGGTAAAACACCTTTCCCATATAAAATTGAGTGTAATGCCCTTTCTCATAAAATTATACATAAATTGTTTGTTTTTAGGAGAGAGTACCTTTGTTGCAGGAAAGGGGGACCCCTTCCAGGGCCCAAAACTGGGCTCTTGTCTAACACTTGGAAATGAATTGTCCAAGGAGACACATGTGCTGACAAAGCAAGAGATTTTGTTGGGAAAAGGCACCCGGGTGGAGAGCAGTAGGATAAGGGAACCCAGGAGAACTGTTCTGCCGCATAGCTTGCAGTCTCGGGTTTAATGGTGATGGGATTAGTTTCTGGGTGGTCTTTGGCCAATCATTCTAATTCAGAGTCTTTCCTGGTGGAGCACGCATCGCTCAGCCAAGATGGATGCTAGCAAGAGGGATTCTGGGAAGTGGACGGACATGCGGTGTCTCCTTTTGACCTTTCCCGAACTCTTCCGGTTGGTGGTGGCTTATTAGTTCTGTATTCCTTATCAGGATCTCCTGTCATAAAACAACTCATGCAAACGGTTACTCTGGTGCCTGGCCAGGGTGGGCGGTTTCAATCAGTGTGCTTCCCCTAACACCTGTGGAACTGATTTTAATCAGAAATCGGTTCATACATTATGTCTATTGTGCTTGGTGTCTCGGTCTACTAATTTCATTCTAATATCTGACTTGTTGGGATATCTTAGAAACTGGTCATCTCACTCCCAATTTACATGCCATTAATTGGTAGTTACATTTCATTGCAAGAAATAAAATCAAGATCTCAAGTGTGATGCTGCTTTGGATATTCTTACTGTTTGGGTTCACAAGTTTAATTCACCAATTTATGGCTACATTGATAATAAAGTCGATAGGGAAACTATTTTCTTTTCTGTTTTCTAGACAAAGAAATAAAGCATTTCATATACTTTTACTTTAAAAATATCACCTACGTATGGTGTGGAATGTGTTCAGAATCCTGACAGTAGTGGTGGATATAAAAACCTACACATAATAAAATTGCATAGAACACAATAAACACACACACACAGATACATAGAAAAATGACTGCAAGTAAAATGGAGCTAATCGGAATAGATCAGAGTATTGTATCATTATCAATACTTTGGTTTTGATATTACACTAAAGGATTGCAGTGTTACCCATTCAGGGAAACAGAAAAATGTATAATGGATCTCCTTGTACTAGTCTTAAAACTGCATGAAAATCTAAAATTATTCCAATAAAAGTTTCAATTAAAAAAAAACTTCATATTACTCTTAAAATTTTTTCTTCCTGTTGAATGTAGCTACAAATAGTTTTTGACATTACATACATATTTATTCTCTGTCATTTTGAAGTCCATCTCAAGGCATTTTATTAAACGTATTTAGTTTGCAGTGAGACTCTAGGCAAATGAATATCATAAAATATTTAAATTTAATATCTGATTATTTAAAATAAAGCACAACTATTATTTATTATATTTTGGGAGAAAAATATATATATTTTTGGCCTTTAGCTTTGAAGGAATTTATTACGTTGCTATTTGGGCTTGTTTTGGGGGAAGAAATATGGACATTTTCTTTCTTATATTTTAGTCTCATTTCTCTTGCTTTTTCCCCCTTTTCTTTACTTCCCAACGTCTAACCCATTCTCCACAGCACATCTAAAGCAATCTTTTCTTTCTTTCTTTCTTTCTTTCTTTTTTTTTTTTTTAACACAAACTCCTCCACTCCTACTCCATGCCAAATTTATCAGCAAGTTTTATGGCAAGAAGCAGATTTGCCATGAAGCTAAGTCAATTTAAGCTTCAGGGTCTTACAAATGCGTGGATTTCTCCCACAGCCTCATGCTTATTTTTATGTCTGTAATCTTCTCTTCTATTCTTAAAGAGAGAAAAATATGATTATACTTCAAGTCTCATGAAGCTGCAAGTCAATGTTGTCTATCATTTTAATTTCTAGGCTATTTCCCCCACTTTTTAATTTCTCTATATTGCTTGTGGTTTCCCTCCCAGTCTCTCATTTTCTTTCTTGGCTGGATTACACTATTGACCAAATTATCTTATGTTTCCATGTCAAATAGGCTGAACTCCCTCAGATTTCTAGTTCTAAACCTATGATTTTATTTGCACCCACAGCCATTTCCTATTTCCCTTCCTTAAAATTGGAGAAGCCCTTTTCTCTCTAAAGGTAATGACTTGAACCATCTCACTTTCTCCTCTTAGTCAATTGCTTAATAATCATCTATGTGTTCAGATTTCCCATCAATTAAAAATTTTTATGTATATTTAAACTTATTCTAGTTTGTTTTTTCTCAAACACTGTAGCAGCAATACAACTATGAAGGGCAAACAAAAAGTTCTTAGAATTCCTGTCCTTCATGCATGAAGAACACAGTTACCATTCATGTCATAGACTTTCCAAACTAAACTGTGAACTGTTCATATTTCTCAGTTCTAACCTCTCCCATTAATTCTCTGAAATTTGCCCCCAAGATTATTAATTATCTCTTTATGTTAAATGCAATGACTTTTCATCAACCTTAGTTTACATTTACCCTTTGTCATGACTGATTCCTCCTTCAAATGGGCTTCCTTTGACTTTTGTGACTTAGCATCATCCTGGTTTCCTTACTGGCCTGAGCATTCCTTTGGGTTCCTGTTTCATTGTTCATCACTGAAATGTCCCCATACTCATATGTTTAACAGACTTTATTTTTAGAGCAGTTTTAAGTTTAAAAAAATGCTGATAGTCAGATACAGAGATTTCTCATATACTTTCTAGCTACATAGCCTGAGCCTCCTCTATCATCAACATCCTCCACCAGAGTGCCACATTAGTAACAATTAATGAACTTAACATGGACACATCATTATCAAATGTCCCTAGATTACCTTAGAGTTCTCTCTTGGTCTTGTACATTCTATGAATGTGGCCATATTTATAATGACACATACGCACCATCATAGCTTTATACTTAATGCTTTCACTGACCTAAAAAATCCTCTGTGCTCTGCCTACTCATCCCATTCTTCTCCCTAACCTCTGGCAACCACTGGTCTTTTTACCGTCTTCATAGTTCTTTCCTTTTACAGAATGTCATATAGTGGGGAATAATGCAGTATATAGTCTTTTCAGATTTGTTTCATTCACTTAGTAAAGTGGAGTTACAGATTTTCCATGTCTTTTTATGGCTTGACAACTCATTTATTTTTAGTATTGCAAAATATTCTATTGTCTAGATATATCACAATTTATTCATTCACCTACTGAAGTGCATCTTGGTTGCTTACAAGTTTTGCAAATTATGAGCAAAGCTGGTATAAACATTTGTGTGCAGGTTTTGTCTGAATATGTTTTCAAATCTTTTGATTAAATACCAGGGAACATGATTGGGATCATATGGTAAGAGTATGTTTACTTTTGTAAGAAACCACATAACAGTCTTTCGATGTCAATGAATGAGAGTTCCTGTTGCTCCTTGTCCTTGTTGGCATTTGGTATTCCCAGTGTTCTAGGTTTTGGCCATTCTAATAGATATGTAGTCATATCTTAATGTTTTAATTAGTATTTCTCTGATGACATATGATAGGATATTTTATATGCTTATTTGCCTTCTGTATATCTTTTTTTTTTTTTGGTAAAGAATGTCTTAAGGTCTTTTATCCATTTTTAATGAGGTTGTGCTCTTGAGGTTGTGTATAGTTTAGAAAACAGTGCCTTATCAGATGTCTTTTGCAAATATTTCCTCCTCTTTGTGGCTTGTCTTCTCATTCTCTTTTGCAGAGCATAATTCTTTCATTTTAGTGAAGTCCAACTTACTAGTCCTTTTACAGATTCAATGCAATCCCTATCAAGCTACCAGTGCCATTTTTCACAGAACTAGAACAAATAATTTCAAGATTTGTATGGAAATACAAAAAACCTTGAATAGCCAAAGCAATCTTGAGAAAGAAGAATGGAACTGGAGGAATCAACTTGCCTGACTTCAGGCTCTACTACAAAGCCACAGTCATCAAGACAGTATGGTACTGGCACAAAGACAGAAATATAGATCAATGGAACAAAATAGAAAGCCCAGAGATAAATCCACACACCTATGGACACCTTATCTTTGACAAAGGAGGCAAGAATATACAATGGAGTAAAGACAATCTCTTTAACAAGTGGTGCTGGGAAAACTGGTCAACCATTTGTAAAAGAATGAAACTAGATCACTTTCTAACACCACACACAAAAATAAACTCTAAATGGATTAAAGATCTAAACGTAAGACCAGAAACTATAAAACTCCTAGAGGAGAACATAGGCAAAACACTCTCTGACATAAATCACAGCAGGATCCTCTATGATCCACCTCCCAGAATTCTGGAAATAAAAGCAAAAATAAATGAATGGGATCAGTTCAGTTCAGTTCAGTTCAGTCGCTCAGTCGTGTCCGACTATTTCCGACCCCATGAATCGCAGCACGCCAGGCCTCCCTGTCCATCACCAACTCCCGAAGTTCACTCAGACTCACGTCCATCGAGTCTGTGATGCCATCCAGCCATCTCATCCTCTGTCTTCCCCTTTTCCTCCTGCCCCCAATCCCTCCCATCACCAGAGTCTTTTCCAATGAGTCAGCTCTTCACATGAGGTGGCCAAAGTACTGGAGTTTCAGCTTTAGCATCATTCCTTCCAAAGAACACCCAGGGTTGATCTCCTTCAGAATGGACTGGTTGGATCTCCTTGCAGTCCAAGGGGCTCTCAAGAGTCTTCTCCAACACCACAGTTCAAAAGCATCAATTCTTCGGTGCTCAGTCTTCTTCACCGTCCAACTCTCACATCCATACATGACCACAGGAAAAATGATAGCCTTGACTAGACGGACCTTAGTCGGCAAAGTAATGCCTCTGCTTTTAAATATACTATCTAGATTGGTCATAACTTTCCTTCCAAGGAGTGTCTTTCAATTTCATGGCTGCAATCACCATCTGCAGAGATTTTGGAGCCACACAGAATAAAGTCTGATGCTGTTTCTACTGTTTCCCCATCTATTTCCCATGAAGTGATGGGACCAGATGCCATGATCTTTGTTTTCTAAATGTTGAGCTTTAAGCCAACTTTTTCATTCTCCTCTCACTTTCACCAAGAGGCTTTTTAGCTCCTCTTCACTTTTTGCCATAAGGGTGGTGTCATCTGCATATCTGAGGTGACTGATATTTC
Source organism: Ovis canadensis (assembly GCF_042477335.2). Lineage (NCBI taxonomy): Eukaryota > Metazoa > Chordata > Mammalia > Artiodactyla > Bovidae > Ovis > Ovis canadensis. The sequence goes on along the minus strand of NC_091247.1, from coordinate 129,190,265 downwards.
TCCCAGCAATCTTGATTCCAGCTTGTGTTTCTTCCAACCCAGCATTTCTCATGATGTACTTTGCATAGAAGTTAAATAAGCAGCGTGACAATATACAGCCTTACATACTCCTTTTCCTATTTGGAACCAGTCTGTTGTTCCATGTCCAGTTCGAACTGTTGCTTCCTGACCTGCATACAGATTTCTCAAGAGGCAGGTTAGGTGGTCTGGTATTCCCATCTCTTTCAGGATTTTCCACAGTTCATTGTGATCCACACAGTCAAATGCTTTGGCATAGTCAATAAAGCACAAATAGATGTTTTTCTGGAACTCTCTTGTTTTTTCCATGATCCAGCGGATGTTGGCAATTTGATCTCTGGTTCCTCTGCCTTTTCTAAAACCAGCTTGAACATCAGGGAGTTCGTGGTTCACATATTGCTGAAGCCTGGCTTGGAGAATTTTGAGCATTGCTTTACTAGCATGTGAGATGAGTGCAGTCGTGCGGTAGTTTGTATATTCTTTGGCATTGCCTTTCTTTGGGATTGGAATGAAAAGTGACCATTTCCAGTCCTGTGGCTGCTGCTGAGTTTTCCAAATTTGCTGGCATATTGAGTGCAGCAGTTTCACAGCATCATCTTTGAGGATTTGAAATAGCTAAACTGGAATTCCATCACCTCCACTAGCTTTGTTCATAGTGATGCTTTCTAAGGCCCACTTGACTGCACATTCCAAGATGTCTGGCTCTAGATTAGTGATCACATCATCATGATTAACTTGGTCGTGAAGAAGGCCGAGAGGAGCTTCCCTGAATCCGAGGTCAGTGGCGGCCGGGAGGAGACACCGAGAGTCCGAGGTCAGGGGCGGCAGCCGGGAGGAGCTAGCCCGCGTCAGAGGCCAGTGGTGGCCGGGAAGAGACACTCTGCGTCCTAGGTCAGGGGCGACCGGGAGAAGTCACCTCACTCCTGAGGCCAGGGATGGTGACCTTGAGAAGCCACCCCGAGCCCGAGGCCAGGGCCGGCAGCTGGGAGGAACAACCCAAGGAGTGGTGGCTGCGCAGGCACAGGAGGGCCAGAGGAGCTATTCCATGTTGAAGGTCAGGAACGGTGGCTGTAAGGAGAAACCCCTCGTCCAAGGTAAGGAGCACTGGCTGTGCTTTGCTGGAGCAGCCCTGAAGAGATACCCCATGCCCAAAGTAAGAGAAACCCAAGTAAGATGGTAGGTGTCGCAAGAGGGTATCAGAGGGCAGACACACTGAGATGATACTCACAGAAAACTAGTCAATCTAATCACACTAGGACCACAGCCTTGTCTAACTCAATGAAACCAAGCCATGCCTGTGGGGCAACCCAAGATGGGCGGGTCATGGTGGAGAGGTCTGACAGAATGTGGTCCACTGGAGAAATGGGATCTAATTAAAATTAAAAGCTTCTGCACAACAAAGGAAAATATAAGCAAGGTGAAAAGACAGCCTTCTGAATGGGAGAAAATAATAGCAAATGAAGCAACTGACAAACAACTAATCTCAAAAATATACAAGCAACTTATGTAGCTCAATTCCAGAAAAAATAAACGACCCAATCAAAAAATGGGCCAAAGAACTAAATAGACATTTCTCCAAAGAAGACATACAGATGGCTAACAAACACATGAAAAGATGCTCAACATCACTCATTATCAGAGAAATGCAAATCAAAACCACAATGAGGTACCACTTCACACCAGTCAGAATGGCTGCGATCCAAAAGTCTACAAGCAATAAATGCTGGAGAGGGTGTGGAGAAAAGGGAACATTCTTGCACTGTTGGTGGGAATGCAAACTTGTACAGCCACTATGGAGAACAGTGTGGAGATTCTTTAAAAAATTACAAATAGAACTGCCATATGACCGAGCAATCCTACTGCTGGGCATACACACCGAGGAAACCAGAATTGAAAGAGACACATGTACCTCAATGTTCATCGCAGCACTGTTTATAATAGCCAGGACATGGCAACAACCTAGATGTCCATCAGCAGATGAATGGATAAGAAAGCTGTGGTACATATACACAATGGAGTATTACTCAGCCGTTAAAAAGAATACATTTGGATCAGTTCTAAGGAGATGGATGAAACTGGAGCCGATTATACAGAGTGAAGTAGGCCAGAAAGAAAAACACCAATACAGTATACTAACACATATATATGGAATTTAGAAAGATGGTAATGATGACCCTGTACGCGAGACAGCAAAAGAGACACAGATGTGTAGAGCAGAATTTTGGACTCTGAGGGAGAGGGAGAGGGTGGGATGATCTGGGAGAATGGCATTGAAACATGTATATTATCATGTAAGAAACGAATCGCCAATTTATGTCCGATGCAGAATACAGGATGCTTGGGGCTGGTGCACGTGGATGACCCAGAGAGAAGATATGGGGAGGGAGGTAGGAGGGGGGTTCATGTTTGGGAACACATGTACACCCGTGGTGGATTCATGTCAATGTATAGCAAAACCAATACAGTATTGTAAAGTAAAATAAAGTAAAAAATAATAATAATAATAATAAAGTAAAATAAAAAAAAAATAGTAGTTACCAAACACAAGGTCATCTATGTTCTCTCGTATGTTATCTTCTAGAAGTTTCATAGTTTGCAGTTTACATTTAGGTCCGTGATACTTAGGGGATAAATGTTTTTGAAACTGTATAGGGTTTGCGCCTTGATTCTTTCTTTCTTTTTCTGTGTGTGTGTGTGGTTGTGCAGTTGTTCATGTACCATTTGTTAAAAAGACCATCTTTGCTCCTCTGCTTTTGATCCTTTATCAAAGATCAGCTAACTATGCTGGTCTACTTGTGGGCTCTCTATTTTGTCCCACTGTTCTTTCAACAATACCACACTGTCTTGCTTACTTGATTACATTCACCCCCATGATATCAAAGAGCAACTACATGGTTATTCATTTATTCAGCTAGTGTATGTTGAACACCTGCTTCGTGAGAGGTACTGTGTTTTGTTCTTGGAATACAATTTGAAAAATAAAAGTGATATACTCATGGTTGTTCAGTTGCTAAGTCATATCCAACTCTTTTTGACTTCATGGGCTGCAGCACACCGAGCTTCCCTATACTCCACTAACTCCCAGATTTTGCTCAAGTTCAAGTCCATTGAGTCAGTGATGCTATCTAAGCATCACATCCTCTGCTGCCCTCTTCTCCTTTTGCCCACGATCTTTCCCAACAGTAGGGTCTTTTCCAGTGAGTCGGCTCTTTGCATCAGGTGGCCAAAGTATTGGCATTTCAGCTTCAACATCAGTCCTTCCAGTGAATATTCAGGACTGATTTCTTTTAAGATGGACTGGTTGTATCTCCTTGCAGTCCAAAGGATTCTCAAGAGTCTTCTCCAGAGCATCCAAAAACTTCAGTTCTTCAGTGCTCAGCCTTTTTGATGGTCCAACTCATTAACCTTAATCAAAGAAATATACAAGTAAGTTGCTAAATGCAATCTGTGATCATTGTTATATAGGAAAATTACACTAGACCCAGTGAATAGATATGAAAGTTAGAATTGATATGGGAAAGGGTTTCACACATATATTTGATATTGATTCACAAGCAAAAGTGGGAATTTACTTATAAAAGGAGGATAGAATATTTCAGGCAGTGATGGCAGCAGAATAAAGGCCCTGAACTGGTATATAAGGTTTTAAAATTTTGGCCATCTATCATGAATTTCAGACTCTTTTGTAATAGCCCTTTAATTTACTTATGGACAGTTATCGCTTCTCCTCTGTAAGGGGCTAGCAGTGTTGTTGATCAAGTTTCCTGCCTTTCACTTGCCAGGGAATATATATATAATGCAAGTTAGGCCAGTCTTATTTTCTCTTCTTGAAGCATGAATTTTGAACAGGATTTTTAAAATATGAAAGTGAAATGGAAGCTCATTCCTTTCTGTATGGATACTGATATGGAACTGTTGAACTGATTATGCTATGTAGATGCCAGACAACCACATTTTTCTGTTTTATTCTGTACCTGTTTCTCTGGCCTTCCTGTTAGTTCTGTGAATGCTCCCATACAATTCCTGATAATTTCTTTTGCTGCTGAAGGTAGCTCAATTCAGTTTCAATTTTTTACATTAAAAGATACCTATCTATCTATTTACTGCAAATGTGTTCATGCTCAACTGGGTTGGACTCTTTGAAACCTCATGGACTGTATCCCACCAGGCTCCTCTGTCCATGGAATTTTAGGGGCAAGATTAGTGGAGTGGGTTGCTATTTCCTACTCCAGGGGATCTTCCAGACCCAGGTATTAAACCTGCATCTCTTGTGTGTCATGCATTGGCAGGTGGATTCTTTACTGCTACATCACCTGAGAAGTTCTAGTGATTATATATATAAAAAAGGAGCATTGAAGGTTTGAATGAAAAATTGATCATTATTGGTGAAATGAAAGAAAGGAGAAGTGAATCAAAATAAAATAGGATCACAGGAAGGGATAGATATTACCTATTTTCAGTCCAGTTTAAGAATTAAGATCACAGGTAAGACATTGTTATAAAATTTCATAAGTATTATAGGATTTCATAAGTATTTAGATGGCAAAGCTGTCAGATCAGTTTTTCATGGTAGCACAAAGGAGAAGCAAACATATAGGAGGACCCTTGAGTGTTTGAAACCCCAGAGTGTCAGAGATGGCTTTTAGGCAAGAGTTCCTTAAATCCCTGGCCTATAGACCAGATGATTAGAAGTGCCATTTTGTAAAGAAATGGGGAATAATGGTTTGCAGGTTTAGATAATGGCATATTTGGTGTTAGGCATGGAATCTACTAAATTATTAGGATGGAAACATAAAAAAATGTTCATAAGGCATTGATTATTTGTACCTGAGAGCTGGGAAATAGTTTTGGCGATTATCTCCAGCCTAGACTCTTTGGAATCCCAGATCTAAGGAACCAACTTCTTATTTGGCATCTCCAAGTGGAGTCCTCCAGTACACCTAAACTCTATGTGTTAAAAAGAAAAATGAACTCTGTCTGCACACCTCTCAAAAAGCACACTCTGTTCTTCCTTCATTGTTGCTTATCTTAGTGCAATTTATTACTATTTACTTAGTTACCAAAGCTAGTAACCTAGGGATTATAATTATTTGTTCTTTCTTCTATAGTTTCCATTTAAAAAACAATAGAATCTCTCTATATTGAAAACTGCTCTCAAATTAAGTTTGATTTTATATCCTTATGTCATACCATAATTCTTTGCATTTATTATGCAACTGTGAACATTAAATTTTGCATTTTATTTGGAAGTTGAATAGGTTCCAAAGAGTGATATGTGTTCTCCTTTTAATGTCCGTCATTATTCTCTCTGGTTTTACTATTGTTATTAGGTTGCTATATTTAAATTTAATGAAGCATTTATTCTCAATCAAGAAGACCATCGAGATGATACAATTCTATAAGCCTGTGGTGTGAAAGCAGAGTAATAAACTTCATTTGGTGTGAGATTAGAAATGATTGAATATGCTTTCTATTCATTAAGGTTCTTTTATTCTTCCTCTATGATATTTATAAGTGAAGTAAATAATAAAAGGTGTTAGACTTTTTTCCCCAGTCTTCTCTGTGAACTTCTGATAAAGTGTTAAGGACAAGACTTCCTGGACAAGGACAATCTGTTCTCTTTTATGATTCCAAGGCTGCAACAATATAATACAGGGCTCACTTCTGACATCCCATAGTAAAGTCAGTCTTCATCACAATAAGTCTTCTCCTCCTAAATATGTTATTTTTTTTAAAGAATATAATAAGAAACAAAATGAGAAAAATTACCATAAATTGTTTAATAAAGCCTAGGTTTTGAAATAGTTACTTCAAATACCAACATAGGAAATTCAAAAATTTTGTAACCAAATGAAGCAAAAAAATAGTGCATTATTTGTAATATATAAGATCCATGTGACATTTATTCTATTATTGTTCCTGAATTACCTAGGATTAAAAAAAAAGGAAAGAAAAAGAAACAGGGACTTGCCTGGTGGTCCAGTGGTTAAGAATTTGCCTTGCAATTCAGGGCACATGGGTTTGATCCCCTGGGCTGGTCAGGAAACTAAGATCCCACATGCTGTGGAACAACTAAGCCTGCATGTCCCAACTAAGACCTAACACAGCCAAATAAATAAATAACAGCAACAAACAAACAAAAAAGCCTGAAAAGGCAAACAAAAAATCTTATTTTTTATGCAACTGTTTTTCATTTTCTCTTAGCAAACAAGCAAAAGCTATCCACATTTTGAAAATTATTCACCCAGTGAACTATCTTTTTTAATTAATCAGCCTTGGATATTTCACCTTTTAAAGTATCTTTCACATGCTAAGTTTTTCTTAGATTTGATCCATGAACCCCTGTACCTACTTAAAAAAAATAAAATCAAATTTCTAATTCTTACCTCAAACATACTTTAATAGAATTTATAGGTATGGAACCTAAGAATGCATTTAAATAGTACTGTTTACCAATGCTTGTAGTCTTTTAGAAATGCTGAGAAGATTCAGAAAGGTTACTGTTTGGTCATTCAGAGAGTAAGACATAGAGTAACCAACAAGCAAGAAAAGAAGTTATCAAGCTTACACTGAAGGTGAAAGTGAAGTCGCTCAGTTGTGTCCGACTCTTTGTGACCCCATGGACTGTAGCCCACCAGGCTCCTCTGTCCATGGAATTTTCCAGGCAAGAATACTGGAGTGGGCTGCCATTTTCTTCTCCAGGAGATCTTCCCAACCAGGGATTGAACCCAGGTCTCTCACATTGTAGGCAGATGCTTTACCATCTACATTACTAAGAAGTAAAATTGATAAATGCTTGCTCCTTGGAGGAAAAGTTATGACCAACCTGGGCATCAGAGTAAAAAGCAGAGACATTACTTTGCCAAAAATGTCCATCTAGTCAAAGCTATTGTTTTTCCTATAGTTATGCCATTTTCGTAAATCAAGTTTTATTGGAAAGTAGACACACCCATTTGTGAATGTATTGTCACTGGCTAGCTTCAGCAGGAATAATTTAGGAGAAGGCAATAGCACCCTACTCCAGTACTCTTGCCTGGAAAATCCCATGGATGGAGGAGCCTAGTGGGCTGCAGTCCATGGGGTCGCGAAGAGTCGGACATGACTGAGCGACTTCACTTTCACTTTTCACTTTCATGCATTGGACAAGGAAATGGCAACCCATTCCAGTGTTTTTGCCTGGAGAATCCCAGGGACAGGGGAGCCTGGTGGCTACTGTCTATGGGGTCGCACAGAGTTGGACACGACTGAAGCGACTTAGCAGTAGCAGCAGCAACTTCTTAATACAACTCCAGAACTGAGTAGTTGTTACAGATACAGTATGGCTAACAAAACTATCTAGCTCTTCATCGAAAAGCTTTCTAATCTCTGTGGAGTGTACCTAGAGTATTGAACAACTGAAGCAGATCAATTTGTATTTCTTCCTATTATGACAAGTTTATATACAGGTATACCTGTGAAATGAACTGAAAATAATGGCTAGAAAGGAAGTGCAGGCAGTGAAATTTTTCTTTAGTTGTATTTTATTTTTATATTAGTATCAGTAGAAAAATAATTAAGTAAAATTTTTTTGAACAATGAAATATTATAATTCAAAAAAAGGGAAGAGTACTACTTCTACATTCAATTAATTTGTTTCAAAATGAGAAAATATCTACCTGTAATCAATCCATTACAGCCATGAGTAATAGTTTCACAATATCATAATAATTCTGAATGAACCCTGTTTCTTAGGGCTTCCCAGGTGGCACTAGTGGTAAAGAACCTGGCTGCCAATGCTGGAGATGCAAGTTCAGTCCCTGGGTCGGGAAGATCCCCTGCAGGAGGGCATGGCAACCCACTCTAGTATTCTTGCCTGGAGAATCCCATGGAGCCTGGTGGGTGCAGAGAGCCAGACATGACTGAAGCAACTTAGCGCAGCATACACAATAACTTATAAGTGAATTTTAATAAAACTGAAATATCTCTGAAAGATATATTTTAGGCATATAGCAAGTTGTACCACTGATGCACATGTTCTTTTTTTTTTTAATTTTTTTTGATGCACATTTTCTTAGTTTTACCAAACACAAAGAGTAAAAAGAGAAAGAAGTTTAAATATTAAAGAAATAACTAAAATAATCTGTAGTAAAGGAAAATTATTGCAACCAAGATCTTCACTCACTGCTTTAAACTTTAAACACAAGTGAAACCTCCATGCAGACTCATGAAGGACTTAATGAAAATTAACAAACACACATTTTGTCTAATTGTCTTTACAATTACTGTATGATCATTGTTTATATCTAATCTATTATTTAAACACTAGGCTATGATTTACCACAGCAGCTTGAGACACAAACTATGCCCAAAGCAACACTGAATGACTTTGAACTGTTGTGAATTTGTTTTTGAATGAGTGTACATATTCTTCCAGGTAGAATACAAAGTTTTTTAAAGTAATAAAAATGTGTTGTTTTAAGCTTCCATGTATTTTGAAACTCAACAGTTACTGTAGCAATTATGTAGCAGTTATCTAAGTTCTCTGTACACTGCACCTTCTCATGACCTACACTGCTGCTGCTGTACTCTTGCCTCTTTGGCCCTGTCTATTCTTGAATCTTTGCAAGTGTCTGTAATTCCTTATCATTTAGCTGTTTAGCTGTTTAATTTTTTATTTTTTACCTACGAAGTAAACCTGCCATGCTCAGTTGCTTCAGTCGTGTCTGACTCTCTGCGAACCCATAGACGGCAGCCCACCAGGCTCCCCCATCCCTGGGATTCTCCAGGCAAGAACACTGGAGTGGGTTGCCATTTCCTTCTCCAAGGCATGAAAGTGGAAAGTGAAAGTGAAGTCGCTCAGTCATGTCCGACTCTTCGCGACCCCATGGACTGCAGCCCACCAGACTCCTAAGTCCATGGGATTTTCCAGGCAAGAGTACTGGAGTGGGGTGCCATTGCCTTCTCCGAAACCTGCCATAAATCCTAAATATTCTTCTTTTTCATTCCACTTTTCATTCCATGCCCTTTCCTTTTCCACTTCCTTTTCAAATTTCAAGCCCCAACACATGTCATTTCATTTATGTGGTCCTTTATCCACCTTCACAGGCAGAACTAACAGCTCTCTCCTTGTTCCTCCAACACCTCTTTCATACTGCAAACATACAAGTTGCATATTAAGACCATTCTCTCTCTCTCTCTCTTTCTCTCTGACTTCTGAGGCTAGATAATGTGCTAGATAATGAGCTAGTGCAGTGCTCAGATTATACATAAACATTTGGGACATTTTCTGGAGATAAATGGAATTGGTTTATATAAAGACTGCCAGTATATCTTATGGTGGCAATTCACCTCTGTAATTTGCAGTATTGAATCTTTAATTTTATAGCATTAGAAGGTGCTACATATTTGAAAAGATAATGTTTCTTTTGAATTCTGTTTGAAGAATAAGAAATAGCACAACCCCCCCCCCAATAAAAAAAACCAGATAAAAGAAATTTCTTAGTTTCTTATCCAAGTTTGATATCCCCCAATTTTCTTTTTTTTTTCACCAGCTGACAAACTTGTAAGAAAGATTTTGCCATGAACACTTATATTTAGACTTTTCATTATTTGCTTAATTATTATTATTATTGAATGTTAACATTATATTTATTATGTATATAAGTGGCTGCATTCATTTTTAAATAATTTAAAATTATTAAGGTAACTTTAATGCATACCTTGGCATTCTATGAACAAGTGGGAAGAAAATAATTACTTGCTACAAGAAATTATATATCATTAAAATAGTACAGATTCATTATGTATATTAGGAACATGGAATAAGGTAGATGCTTATTATGGAAAAAATAAAGGACAAATACTATTTCCTTATTATTTCAGAAGCTTATCGTTTACTTGATTTTTTCTTTTTCTGGAATTCATTTTGCCCAATTCTCTATTTTCATCCCCTTTGTTATCCTTGATTTTTCTTGGAGAATGAAGTGAAGTATTTTCTTTTAGATGGTAAAGATGAAAAGAGATAAGAATATTCTGTTACCATTGGAATCCTGCCCCTAGCAGTTGTGAAAACTACTTTATAATAACGTCTTATCATTTGGTCTAAAATTTACACATTTTTTCTTTCTGAAATATATACCTGTCTCAACCTAAAGAAAGTGGAAACACACAAAAGCAGACCTGTCTTTCAATTATACTATTAATAGAATATTAGGGAACTACACCAATTTAATGCTCAAAACTGTTCATTTCCTTGAATTATACTTTGGTGTTTTTTTCCACAGCCTGTACCGAAGGTAATGTGTTTTCATGTTTTCCCTTTATGAATATGGTGGAAGTTTCAGCAGGTAGAAAATCAGGGAGGGCATAGTGGAACTCAACAACATCATCAATCAACAGTGTATAATTGACCTCTATAGAGTACAGCAGCACAATACACATGCTTCTCAAGCTCACATAGCATTCACCAAGATATACTCCATTTTAGGACATAAAACATGTCTTAACAAACTGAAAAAATGAAAGAAATACAAAGTCTGCTCTCACATATTCTCTTAGTGGGAACACTTCCTAACTCATTATGTGAAGCCAGTGTTAGCCAAATATCAGAAACAGAGATATTGCAAGAAAACTAAAGACTAAGATCTTTCTAGAACATGCATGAAAAATTCTCAAAAATTATTAGCAAACTGAATCCAACAACATATAAAAAGAATTATGCACCACGACCTTGTGGGTTTTATCCCAGGAGTGCAAGGTTACTTCAACATTCCAAAAATGATTAATGTAATCCCTCACATCAATAAAATAAAAAGAAAATCACACAGTCATATCAATAGATGCAGAAAAAGCACTGGGCATAATCCAACCCCCATTCACGATGAAAACTCTCACTAAACTAGGAATAAAGGGAATCTTCCTCAACTCGATAAAGAGCATGTACCAAGATGACTCAAATGGTAAAGAATCCACCTGTAGTGCCAGAGACTTCAGTTCAATCCCTTGGTTGGGGAGATCCTCTAGAGAAGAGAATGGCAACCTACTCCAATATTCTTGCCTGGAAATATCCCATGAACAGAGGAGCCTGGTGGGCTACATGGGGTCACAAAGAGTTGGACATGACTGAGCAACTAACACTTTCACACTAAGATCAAGTGAGAATGCATTTTCTTGCTACTTCTTTTTGACACTGTGCTGAAAATTCTAGCTAACACAGTAAGAAACAAAAAAAGGAAATAAAAGGCATACATATTGGGAAGAAAGAAATAAAACTGCCCTTGTTTGAAGATAAGATCATCAGAAAATCAGACCATGCAGAAAATCCAAAAGAACTGACCAAAAAAACTCCTGGAATTAATAAGCCATTCCACCGAGATTACATGGTACAAGGTCAGCAAGCAAAAGTCAATTGCTTTTCTATATATCAGTAATGAACAAGTGAAATTTGATATTAAGAACACAATACCATTTACATTAACACACCCCAAAATGGATACTTCAGTATAAATCTAATCTGATGCTTGGTGTGTCTCTTCAAATTGTATTACTTATTTATTTTGCTATTTTGGTATGCTTTGTAATTTTTCTTGATCAGCTGACATGAACTGGTAGGTAAAAATAGCTGTTGCAAATAAGCCTTTCTTAAGGTGGTAGTAAGATATGGAGGGAGGGGAAGCAGTCTATAGTCTCATAAGTAAATCTCACCTTTTACTTAAGCCTCAGCCTCTGCACTGTAAATATCATGAATGTTTTCAATTTTTTCCCTCTTCCTTTTTAGGTGGGATAGGATGGCCAGAGCAGGCTGGAGATGGGTATTCCCTTTCCCCAGATCAGTTATCTTGTTGTGTTCTTATTGGTGGTTTAGTCACCAAGTCATGTCAGAGTCTTTGTGACCCCAAAGATGGTAGCCCTTGAGGTTCCTTTGTCCAGGGGATTTCCCAGGCAAGAATCCTGGAATGGGTTGCCATTTCCCCCCAACAGGGGATCTTCCTGACCAAGAGATTAAACCCTCGTCTCTTGGTTGGCAGGCAGATTCTTAACCACTGAGCCACCTTGGAAGCCCAAGCTTTGGTTCATTAGTTTCTCTGGAGGAAATTGCTTGTTAAGAACAGAATGCTCTGACATATGTTAAAATGGTTCCTTTCCACTCCACTGCTGGAAGACTGGGGGACTTTCACTCTGATATCTACTGTGGAGTCAGTGGAAGCACTATGAGGCAAATCTCACAAAACTGTAGGGGCTCCCCCTGTTAGTTGGGTACCCCAGAGTTTTGACTGAGGTGTCTATGCTGAATCTCCAGCAATTACAGTTCACGTTTTCATTACACCGTGCAGATTCCCGTGATGGTTTCCACGCAGGTAAGTCATGACTCCTCTGTATTTGCTGTTCTGTCTTACCAGTGCTGGGGGCAGCAATTTGCCTTCTGTTCAAATCTTTCTTGTGGGTCTAAGAATTGTTGATATTTCAGTTTTTCTGCTTTTTACTTGTTAGGAGAGAGTGGCAGCTTTCAAGCTTCTTATATGTGGAAACAAAAAAAAAAGGAAAGTTTAAATTCTTCTTGAGATGTTAATAATGTATAACTTAGGAAAAGAGAATTTGGGTAGAGTGTATGTTGAAAAGTAACAAGGATAGCAGACATTATTCAGTGAGCACTATTTTAAAGCAGGCACTGTGGTAAGTGCTTTCCCTGGAGTTTCCTATTAATAGAAACAGTAATAACACCTGCTCTGAGAGTTAATGCATTTGAGGTTAAAGTATACAAACTTTGTAATACAATTTTGCAGTATTGTAATATGAAGTCATAAAATCAAGATTTAACTTCATTAATAAGGGAGCAACCATCTTATAGAGAGTTACATGTAGTTTTTCTGAAAGTGTCAAACTTGTTCCAGATCAGTTCATTTAGATTGTTCAACATTGAAACCTGGATAACTAGCTCATGGCGATGCATTTGTCATACTATGTTCTTGTTAAAATATTTTCCTAGCAAGATAAATGTGTCATTTAGAAGATAAATATCAGAATCAATCTTTGCCCTCAAACCTGATACACCTCTCCTTAAAGTAGAATGTAATTGGAAAACACCACTGTAAAAAAACAAACAAGAACAATATCTCCTAGAACACTTGCTTCTGAACACATTTTTAAAATGCCTCTTAACAACATTTGTATATATTATAAGCTTAGATAATATACCATAATGTTTCTTAATGAAAGTGATTTTTTAAATTTAAGTGTCATATTGAAAATCATATATTTAACTCATATCACATTCATTTTGTTGATTAAAAATATCTCTTTCCATAAAAGTTGGCAAATCTTGGGGGAAGAGAATTCATAGAATCACTTCTTTACTTTTTTTCTTTATGCATTAATGTGTAAATACATCATAGAGCTTACATACATGATTCCAATAATTTGCAATAATAGAAAGTGTTCAGTGTACTTTATTGGGTAATATATGCCTGTGGAGATAATTTTCTGAGCCCTAAAATGATATACTTTGTTGGTATCCAAAGGCAAATGTTTGTCTTTCATTCTTTTTATATCATAAAAGATGTTTAAAATAACCAACATTTTAATTTAATAATATTTTATGTTTATAAATATTTATCTTGCTCTTGCCATATTGCCCAATATCACCACCTACCCAACAAACAAAAACACTGCTCAAAATGTTGGGAAAAAAACACAAAGGATTGAAAATATGATGTTAATAGACAAAAATAGCCAATAACTTATCTTCAACCCCCCAAAATAGCCAGCAATGGTCAAAATAGATAAGAGTGATGTGACTAACCTTCTTTTCAACTATTCCTTTTATATATATATGGGGTATAGTTGCTTTACAATATTGTGTTAATTTATGCTGGATCACAAAGGGAATCAGCTGTATGTATACATATATCCCTCCATCCTGGACCTCCCTCCCACCCTCCTCCCCACCTCCCCATCCCAGTAATCTAGGTTACCACCGAGCACTGAGCAGAGCTCCCCCGTGCTATACAGCAGGTAGCCACTAGCTATCTATCTTAGACATCAGTTCAGTTCAGTTCAGTCCCTCAGTCATGCCCGACTCTTTCCAGCTCCATGGACTGCAGCATGCCAGGCTTCCCTGTCCATCACCAACTCCTATAGTTTGCTCAGACTCATGTCCATCAAATCAGTGATACCATCCAACAATCTCATCCTCTGTCATCTCCTACTCCTCATGCCCTCAATCTTTCCCAGAATCAGGGTCTTTTCCAATGACTCACTTCTTTGCATCATGTGGCCAAAGTGTTGAACTTCAGCTTCAGCTTCAGTCCTTTTGATGAATATTCAGGATTGATTTCCTTTAGGATTGACTGGTTTGATCTCCTTGTTATCCAAAGGGTTCTCAAGATTCTTCTTGAACACCACAGTTCAAAAGCATCAATTCTTTGGTGCTCAGCTTTCTTTATGATCCAAATCTCACATCCATACATAACTACTGGGAAAACCATAGCTTTGACTAGATGGACTTTTGTCAGCAAAGTAATATCTCTGCTTTTTAATCAAACATGGAATATATGTCAATCCCAATCTCTCAGTTCCTCCCAGTACCCTTTCCCCTCACTCTATGTCCTACATCTGTTCTCTATGTCTGTGTCTCTATTCCTGCCCTGCAAATAGGATCATCTGTACCATTTTTGTAAATTCCCCATATATGCATTAATGTATCTGTGGTTCTTTTTCTGTGGTTCTTTTTCCTGACTTACTTCACTCTGTGTAACAGTCTCTAAGTCCATCCACATCTCTGCAAATAACCCAATTTTGGTCTTTTTAATGGCTGAGTGATATTCTGTGGTTTATATGTATCACATCTTCATCCATTCACCTGTCAATGGACATTTTGGGTTCTTCCAAGTCCTGGCTAGTGTAATACAGTGAACACTGGGGTGCAGGTGTCTTTTTGAATTATGGTTTTCTCAGGGTATATGACCGGAGTGGAATTGCTGGGTCATATGGTAGTTCTATTTCTACCATATTTCATATGGTAGATTTTTAAGGCACCTACATACTGTTCGCCATAGTGGCTCTATCAAATCACATTCCCACACCTTCTCCAGCATTTACTGTTTGTAGATTTTTTGACAATGGCCATTTTGACAAGTGGAAGATGATATCTCATTGAAGTTTTAATTTGTATTTCACTAATAATTGGTGATGTTAAGCATCTTTTCATGTGCTTCTTGGCTATCTGTACTTCTTTCTTGAAGAAATGTCTGTATAGGTTTTCCTCCCATTTTTTGATTGGGTCATTTATTTATTTATTTTTATTATTGAGCTGTTTGTATATTTTAGAGATGAATCCCTTGCTGATTGCCTCATTTGAAAATATTTCCTTTCATTCTGAAGGTTGTCTTTTCATCTTGTTTATGGTTTACTTTGCTGTACAAAATGTTTTAAGTTTCATTAGTTCCATTTGTTTATTTTTGTTTTTATTTTCATTACTCTAGGAGGTGAGTCAAAAAAGATCTTACTGTGATTCATGTTAAATAATGTTCCTCCTATGTTTTCTTCTAAGAGTTTTATATTGGCCAGTTGTATATTTATTTAATCCTTTTGGAGTTTCTCTGTGTGTGTATGTGTGGTGTTAGTGAGTATTCTAATTTCATTCTTTTAAATGTAGCTTAATAAAACAAACAAATGGCTACTTTATGTGCTTTGAAGATGACTCAGTAGTGGCTCACATGCAGAGCAGATGTCTATCACTAGGACACAGGTCAATACACTGATTTCTTATTTGCTTGCAGTCCTCAAGTATTTAAGGAAATAAGTATCTCAGAATTAAATTTTTACATCACACAGAGATGCATGCAATTTTTATTATCCCATATTTCAACATTGTCAGATATTTTGCTAAAATAATTAGAAAGAATACATTGTTGAAATAAGTAGACATTTTAAAAAATCACTTCTACAGTGTGAGTGTTCACTTGCACAACCATATGCATTTATTTCCATTTTTGTCCAGCTCTGTGCATATTATGATTTTCTAGGTCAAAAATCTTTTCAAAATGTAATTTTCAAAACATGCAAACCACCTTTTTGTGCCTGGAAGCTAGATGCTGATCTTCTAGCTTTGGGCCTTTTTCATTCCTCACCCTAATCACAATCAAATTCTTCACTTGGTTCCATGATTGGCTTGAGAACGATTTGGATTGAAATCAGATGAGCAACACAGATGGTATCTAATATTGCATCCCAGTTTTTGGCTTTACTCTGTAAGCTGCTTACTCAGTGGTAGAGGAGAAAAGGAAGGCTGCTGACAAATGACACTATTATGACCATCATAGCTAAGCTAGACTGGCACCATTAGAGTGCTCAACAATCTGTTTTATATCTCTATGTTTCTAAGCCCATATTCTTAAACAAAGGTGTTCTTTCCTCATGGAACATAATACCTTCGACTGGGGACACTTTTTCCTCTTGAAATGTCTTATTAAGCATAATGATTTTTAAGGATGTTTGTACTGAAAGAGAGGCTGTATCCTTTGGAGATTAACTCTATGTTGTAGTAATATATTAACTTCTACTAACTTAAGTCTCATTTTCTCATTTAACTCTATAATATACATTTATTTAACATATTTTGAAGACAAAAACTGTTATAAACTCATGAAAGCTAAGGGTGGGCATATAATATCAATAGTTGACTATTGATTTTAAATAAATATGCATTATGATTTAAGTGAAAGTGTTAGTCACTCAGTCGTGTCCAACTCTTGTGATCCTAAGGACTGTAGCCTGCCAGGTTCCTCTGTCTTTGGAATCCTCCAGGCAAGAAACTGGAGTGGATTGCCATTTCCTTCTCCAGGGGATCTTTCAGACCAAGGAATTGAACTCAGGTCTCCCACATTGCAGGCAGATTCTTTACCATCTGAGCCACCAGGGAATTCCTATGATTTAACATGGATATTATTTTGAGAAAAAGATATGCATTTCTAAAAGGTATTTCTTATAAGTAAATTATAATTAGAATCTCTTTTCTGATTATGAAATTTATGTATATGCCATGAAGAATATGTTTTTAAATCAAAAATACAGAAAAGAAAATGCAGGTCCATCATATTTCAATCAAATGAGTGTTAATTTAATGATATAGTTCTTTTGTATTTTATGCCTATTTCTCAACATGTATGACATACAATGTACATGGTTTAGGAATATTATCTCCAATTTTATTTGTAAGGTAAGTTAGAAAATGAGAAAATTTGGTTGTGAAAATGTAGCAATTTATGCATAATATAATAGCAGTTGCAACCTGAATTATGAGGCTATGCATATAAAAGAGTAACATGTCAACAGTTGTGTTTATCATTTACTAAGAAATTTTTCATACTCATATCATCTGATTTTTTTAACATTTATTTTTAGCTCTGCTGGGTCTTTGTTGTGGCTCAGGCTTTTCTCTAGTTATGGTACAGGCTTCTCATTATGGTGGCTTCTCTTGTTGCAGAGCATGGGCTCCGGGGCACGTGGGCTTCAGTAGTTGCGGCATGCAGGCTCAGTAGTTGTGACTCCCGGGCTCTAGAGCACAGGCTCGGTACTTGTGGTCCACAGGTTAGTTTCTCTGTGGCATGTGGGATCTTCCCAGATCAGGCATGGAACCCATGTTTCCTGCATTGGCAGGTGGATTCATTACCACTGAGCCACCAGGGAAGCCTTTCATCTCATCTGGTTTTGATAGCAACTTTCTGAGATAAGCATCTTATTTTTCACTTTTAATTTGAGAAGACTCTTCAGAAAAGATAAAGAAATTTATCCAACTTGATGTAGCCTGGAAATAATGAAATCAGAACATGATGCTGGTTTTTCCAAATTTAAATACTGTATTCTATCTCTACACTTTGGTGTAGAAGAAATGAATAAACTTTGTGAATTTTGAAGAATACTTAGCAAAATGAACTAACTGGTAATATTTTAGGGAGTGCATTAAAGAAAAAAATGATGTGTCTGATTTTGTGTCTGGAAACTCTACAGTTGGTTGGGGTGACTGAAGATTGTAGGTACAATCCAGATTTGATTACCTTCTATTCCACAGAAGAGATCCTCCAAACTTTAAGCTAGATTATTATAATTGTTTATAATAAATTTTGTTTTAGCAAATGAACAATCAGCATAAGTTGCTTTAATCAGCCATCTTTCAGAATGAAAATGATGAAAGTCCAATGACCCAGTTTGCCACAAATTAATCATGTGTGTGTGCTAAATCACTTCAGTTGTGTCCAATTCTTTGCAACTCTGACTGAAGCCTGCCAGGATCCTCAGCCCATGGGATTCTCCAGGCAAGAATATTGGAGTGGGCTGCCATTTCCACCTCCAGGAATTCTTCTAGACTCAGGGATGGAGTCTGCGTCTCTTACATCTTCTGCTTTGGCAGGCAGGTTCTTTACCACTAGTGCCACCTGAGAAGCCCGCAAAAATTTTAGTCTGCTTAAATGCTGAATTTAATGTTTTCTGTTGGATATAAAAATTATATAAAAACCTGATAATATGTGATACCTCCATTTCAATATATCTTGAAGCTAAAGTTTGATTTTCTCTCTTCATGAACATGTTAATGTTATTTTATAGAAATATTTCAAAGCAAGTTTTCAGTGGCGCATGAAATGAAACCTTATTCTCACATAGAAGCTGATGGTGTTGGAATATTTGTACTTTTTAATAGGGTTTCCACTTATTTATTTCATTGATTCTGTTTTCATATAATTACAAAGTAAATAATTGGAACAATTATTTGTATAATAGATAAAAGTCTCTTTTATCTATGCAATGTATACATTTTATTTAAAAAAATAAAATTAGAGGATTGCATTATAAGTAATAACTATCAAAACTAAAATACTATTATAAATGTATTCTTAAAGGTTTGTCTTCATGAAGCCCTAGGAAGGAATAGGACATAGTTTTTATTAAAAATACCTCAGAGAAATTCCCAGCAGATGATTCTGAGGATATAGACATAAATAAGAAGCTCAACATCATACTTAACATCAAAACATGTACAACTTTCCCCTGCTTTCCAAAAGAAGGAGATTCCTATGAAATCTTTTGCAAACACAAATGGTGTAAAACAAACAATTAACTTTTATTATGAAAGTGAAAATCCTCTTGTATTTCTTTCAATTTGCAAAAACAAAAATTAATATAGGTCTTATAAAAAGCCTAGTGGTATAAAGTGAACTTTTGAAAAGTGGAGGATACCTGTAATTGCTAATTAAAACATCCAGCAGATATTTCTACACACTTATTAAAATGGCTAAAATTAACAACACCAGATGTTGGTGATGTGGAGCAATAGAAATTTTCATTCATTTTTGGTGGTGATGCAAAATGGTACAGCCACTCTGGAAAACTCCCAGTTTCTACAAAACTAATTATGCTTTTACTTTAAGAGCCAAAAATCATGCTCCTTGGTATTTACAAAAAAGGAACTGACTGTTCATGCCCACACGAAAAGCTGTACAAGAATGTTTATAGCATGTTTACTTATAATTGCCAAAACTATAACAATGTCCTATCGCAATGTCCAAAGCGATAACAATGTCCTTTAATAGGTGAGTGCTAAGTCACTTCAGTCATGTTCAACTCTTTGCAACCCTATGGACTGTGGGCTCCTCTGTCCATGGTATTCTCCAAGAATACTGGAGTGGGTTGCCATTTCCTCCTCCAGGGGGTCTTTCCCACCCAAACCCGCATCTCTTTTGTTTCCTGCACTGGCAGGCAGGTTCTTTACTGCGAGCACCACCTGGGAAGCCCATTTAATAAACGAGTAGATACATAAAATGAGGTACATCTATATAGTGGAATAGTTAAAAATACATAAGCCATGAAGTTACAGAAAGATAGGGAAGAACTTCAATGCTAAGTAAAAGAAGCCGATCTGAAAAGGCTCCATGTGTAATTCCAACTCTATGATATTCTGGAAAAGGCGAAAGTATGGAGACAGTTTAAAGATCAGTGATTGCTAGGAACACAGTAAAAGGGATGGAGGGGCGAATAAGTGGAGCAGGGGAGAGCTGAGGACATTGAAGCTATTCTGTATGATGCTGTAGTTGCGTATGCATATTACACACTTATCACAGCCTATGGAATGTAAAGCAATGAATGAACCCTAATGTAGACTGTGGACTTTATTTAATAATAACTGATATCAGTTGTAACAAATATCTAATTACTGCAAAATGTTATTAACAATATGGGAAAATGTGTGTGGATTTGGCAATAGGAGAATGTATGGATTTTTTGTATTTTCTGCCCAATTTTTCTATAAACCTAAGACTGTTCTAAAATATGGTTAAATTGTATAATAAGAAAAATTAGGGGAAACATCATTTTAGGTTATAGTTGGGTCATGAATTCAGTGATCTAGACATTTTAAAAAGTTTTCTCTTTGTATTCCACATCATGTTTCAACAACCATTGATTGCTCATTTTTTCTTTTTTAAAAATTGAAATATAGTTGGTTTATAATGTTTCAGGTATACAGCAAAGTGATTCAGTCAGACTTATAACCTACACAGTTGTAAGCAAACAAATTTTTGTTGCTTTATGTCACAAAATTATATATATTTATATATATATATATTTTCAAATTCTTTAAAATTATAGGTTACTATAAGATATTGAATATAATTTCCTATGCTAAAGAGTAGGTCCTTGTTATTTATCTATGTTATACATTCTA
Source organism: Ovis canadensis (assembly GCF_042477335.2). NCBI lineage: Eukaryota > Metazoa > Chordata > Mammalia > Artiodactyla > Bovidae > Ovis > Ovis canadensis. The sequence continues at coordinate 129,169,555 of NC_091247.1, read as the reverse complement.
CTGTGTATCTGTTAATCCCATTCTTAATTTATCCCTTCTCATCCCATCCCTTTGGGTAACCATAAATTTGCTTTATGTGTTTGGGAGTCTATTTCTTTTTTGTAAATAAATTCATTTGTGTCTCTTTTTTCAGACTGCATTTAAGACAAACAAGTGATATTTGTATCACTTAATAATAAGTGATCACTTAGTCACTTAAGAATTCTTCCTCTGTTTGACTTAATTCACTTATTATGATAATCCCTAGGTGCAACTATGTTGCTGCAAATAGCATTCTTTCATTCTTTTAATGGATAATATTTCATTGTGTATACATATAAAACACAACTTTATCCATTCACCTGGCAGCAGGCATTTATATTGCTTCCATGTCTTGGCTACTGTATACAGTACTACAGTTTACATTGGGGTATATATTTCTTTTTGAATTAAGAGTTTTTGTCTTTTCTGGATATATGCCTAGGAGTGGGATTGCTAGATCATGTTATGCCTTTATAGTTTTTTAAGGAGTCTCTATACTGTTTTCCATAGTGGCTGTACCAATCTATGTTCCTACCAACAGTGTAGGAAGGTTCTGTTTTTTCACATCCTCTCCATCATTTATTATTTGTAGACATTTATGGTGGTCAATTTACTTCACTTAGCTCATCTTCTGGTTTTTTATTTTGTTCCTTCATCCTAAAGATATTCTTCTGCCACCTCATTTAGTCTAAATTGCTATTTGTATTCTTATGTATGTATTAGGTTAGCTATGTTTTTCGACCTTGGAGAAGTGGTTCTCGGTAGAAGGTGTCCTGTGCATTACAGCAGTGCACTCCCCTCTGGTTACCTAAGGTATATGCTCTTGGGATTCCCTTTAAGACGGGTCTTTCTGTTTGGGCAGATTGACTATGTGGGTAGTCTGTAGGTTTTGCCATCACCAAGTCTGACTGGTTGCCAGGCCCTGCCTTGTGCAGATTCTGCTGTATAGCAGAACCTGGCCACAGGACAGCTGGCTGCAGGACCCAAGGGGCCCCAGGACTGGCTTCACTCACTTCACTTGTGTGTGAAGTCAGGGTCCTGAAGACTCTGGGGCTTTTGCACTCTAATGCCACTAGGTGATGGGGTTAGTGCCAGACTACTGGTGGGCGGAAATGTTTTTTGGAGTCTGACTCCGGGTCCAAGGGATTCCAGAGCTCATTTCAGATCATCGTTGGGTGAGGTGGAGGGCCTGTTCTTGACACAGTTGAGTATGGGGGTCCCGGTTGTCCTAAAGCTTGTGTTGGTCTGCAACTGTGCACCGCTGTGACTTGCTTGTTCCAGGTTAGGGTCTGGCCTGCTGTGGGCAGTCTGGGTCCCAGGTTTTCTTGTGTCTGATGTCTGCCCCCAAGTGGGCAAAGACGGTCTAAGGACAGTTGCAGGCTTCCTTGAGGGAGGGGCTGGTGCCTGTTCCCTGATGGGTGGAGCCGTATCTTAGCCCCCTGGTGGGCAGGGCTGGGTGAAGTGGCATGTCTTGAAGTGGCCGTGGGCTCAGGAAGACTTTAGTCAGCCTGTCTCCTGATGGTTGGGACTGTGTCCTCACTTGGTTGTTTGGCCTGAGGTGTCCCAGAACTGGTGCCTATAGGCTCTTTTGTGTGGCCAGGTCTTGGTGCTATGGAGCCAACACAGCAGCTGCCCAGGAGTGTTCACACATTTGAGTGTTCCCCACTATGTCTGCCACCAGTGTCTATGTCCCCAGGTGAGCCACAGAAGACCCGCGCCTGTCCAGGATACTCTCCAAGACCAGCAGGTAGTCTGGCCCAAGCTCCTATCAAATACCTGCTCTTACCCTGGGTCCTAGTGTGTATGAAATTTTATATGTGCTCTCTAATCTGTTCAGTCACTAAGTCATGTCCAACTCTTTGTGACCCCATGGACTGCAGCACACCAGGCTTCCCTGTCCATCACTAACTCCTGAAGCCTACTCAAACTCATGTCCATTGAGTCAGTGATGTCATTTGTTAGGTAGTTAGAATAGGAAAAAGGAGTCCAGAATGGCGGTGGCTAAAAGAAAAGGAAGGGAAAGCCTGTGAAAATAGAACAAAGGAGGGTCCAAGGACCGGAGTGAGGACCTCAGGTAGAACAAACAGCACTCCTGGCTGGCCCAATTTACACAGGGCAGACCCAGGGGGAGGGAAAAACATAAAAAGAGGAGCCAAAGTTGGGCTGGGGGGAGGGCCTCTCTTCTCTTTGCATGTTTTGGGTTGGCATGCCCTCACATTTCAAAGAGGTATTTTCCTTTACTTTCTAAATGAAACTGAGCTGTAACATGGAGCTGTAACACTGGTCCATCTGAAGGCTGTAATGCTGGTCCATCTGTCACTTCAAACTTTTGTTGCGAGGAAACAGAACTGAGGAAATTACAAACTCCCCCGACACATGAAACAATCTCATCCTCTGTCATCCCCTTCTCCTCCTGTCTTCAATCTTTCCTAGCATCAGGGTTTTTTCCAATGAGTCAGTTCTTCACATCAGGTGGCCAAAGGATTGGAGTTTCAGCTTCAGCATCAGTCCTTCCAATGAATATTCAGGACTGATTTCCTTAAGGATTGACTCATTGGATCTCCTTGCAGTCCAAGGGACTCTTAAGAGTCTTCTCCAATACTACAGTTCAGCCTCCATTGTTCGGTGCTCAGCTTTCTTTATAGTCCAACTCTTATATCCATATATAACTATTGGAAAAACCATAGACTAGATGGACCTTTGTTGGCAAAGTAATGTTTCTGCTTTTTAACATGCTGTGTAGGTTGGTCATAACTTTTCTTCCAAGGAGTAAGTGTCTTTTAATTTCATGGCTGCAGTTACCATCTGCCATGATTTTGTAACCCCCCAAAATAAAGTCTGACACTGTTTCCACTGTTTCTCCGTTTATTTGCCATGAAGTGATAAGACAAGATGCCTTGATCTTAGTTTTCTGAATGTTGAGTTTTAAGCCAACTTTTTCACTCTCTTCTTTCACTTTCATCAAGAGGCTCTCTAGTTCTTCACTTTCTGCTTTCTAATAGTGAACTGTCTTTTTCCCAGTTCTTTGGGGCTCCTGCAGTTAAGGCCTGTTTTCTCAAAGCCAAATGTTCTGGGGGCTCCTCTTCCCAGTGCCAGACCTGGACTTGGGAGCCTGAAATGGGACTCAGAACCCTTACTCCTGTGGCAGAACACCTCTGCAATAGAGATAGTTGCTATCCTGATCACACCTCCTCTGCCTATTTTTCCTACTAGCAAAACTCCCAGAGACAGTTATCACTATTCACTATCTCCATTTTTCCTCTGTTTCCTCCTTTAACCCATTTCATTTCTAACACTTAACCAAAGCTTTTCTTACCAAAATATATTACAATTACAGACTGCAAAATACATTGACTGATTTTCATATCTCTTCTGAACTGTTTGACCCAGAGCATCATTCCTGATTCCCTGAAATGTTTTCCTTCCTTTCCACCCACAATTTTCTGTTTTTCTTCCTTCCTCACTAGGGTGATCTTCTCAGTTCCATTCACTGGTTTTCTCTCGCTTCTCTGACCAGTAAGGTTAAGGGTGCACTGAGGCAGTACTTCAGAATGGCTATCCTTCTCTTTCCATGCTCACTCATTCATTCTGCAAACTTTATATCCCACTTACAGGCTAATGAGTCACAAAAGTGCAATACTCAGCCCCTGTCTTATTTTTGAAATACAGATAATTTATCCAAATTTTTACTCAACATTTTCAGTCTTACCATGTCTCAAATTGAATCCTTCTTACACCAAGCCTGCTCCTCTTCATGCCCTCTCCATCTCAGTAATTGACTCACATTCTTTCAGTTGCGTGAACTGCCTGAACTGAAACCATAGGCCTTTCTTCAAAATGCACTTTCAAAATATCCACAAATATCATTGTCTCCACCCTCAAAATGCATGCAAAATATATTCATATTTCTCACTACCTCTATGTGTTACCTTCATTCTATTCCAATTCTGTCATCTTTTGACAATGTGATACTACTTATTCTCACTTCTACATGTAATTAGCATGACATTTATTGAGATATTAACATTTATTTTTTCATTCTAAATCTTCAAAATCTGTTATACATTTTACATTACCATAATATCACATGTTGAACTAGCTGCATTGCAAGAGCTCAGTAGTGTCTTAACTTATTGGTCAGTACAACCTTATAGTATCTGTCACAGTACTCTTCACAGCAACCCATTATCTCTTGCTCTCAGCCTTTATTACACTTCTTGCTTACTTTTTTCTTTGGTTTTTCTGCGGTTTGAATAGATCTGACCTTACTTTAAGACTACTAAACTTGCCATTCCTTCTTGAGCCTGTTTTCTTATTAGCTATAAGGCTCAGTACTTTATCTGCCTCAGGTGTTTGTTTGAATTTACAGCGATTTTGCTGCCTCCCTAATTCCCTCCTAGCATTGGGTATAATTCTACTTTTCACCATGTGAGATTATAACTCAATAAGTTTCCTAGATATGTGTATGTATATATGCATATGTGTATATAATGTGTTTGTGAGTGTAGATTTATATTCAGTTTGTCACTAAGCCCTAGAAGTTAAGCTGCATGAAGGGAAGTATTTTTGTCTGTGCAACTCAGTATCACCAGCATCTGATGCTGTGATGGTTTATGTTAGGTAGTCAATAATTAAATATTTGTTTAATAGATAGTTGTAAAATTCAAAGGTCTAGATTTATTATAAATTAGAAATATATATTATTATATATTAATATTATAATATAATATTATATTTAATAGAAGCAACCATTTCTGGAAATATATATAAATGACTATATTTACTTATTCCTGGGCAACAGTTCACCTCAAAATGCAGTGGCTTCAAATAGGGGTCAGCAAAAATCTTCTGTAAATGACTAACTAGTTGGTGATTATTTTAGGCTTTTAAGGTCATAGGATCCCTGTTGTAATTAGTTGACTCTGCCGTGATAGTGAGAAAACAGCTTCAGACAATATATAAAGAAATGGATGGGGTTGTGTTCTGTTAAAGTTTCATTTACAAAAACCGAGGCCAACTGGTAGGCCCTAGTTTTCCAAACCTTAAGGCAACAATCATTCATATCACTCATGAGTCTGTGGGGCAGGTGGATAGCTCTGCAAATCTAGACCAGACTTGGCTGACTTAAGTTTTCAATGTGTCTGAGATCAGTTGGCAGGTTTCCTGAGCTGATTGTCTACTCTGGCCTCAGTCATATGCCTGGTGTTTGTCTGTGGGCTGAGGCAATGTGAGTAACTGGGCCAAGTGTCTTCCATCTTCCAAAAGTCTAGGCTGGAAATGTTCATATGGAATATTGGCAGTGATCCAGGGAAGAGAGTGGAACCAAAGAAGGCCTCTTGAGAACACATTTGACCAAAGTCACAAGGCCATCCCAAATTTAATGACTAGCCTATTGTATTTACCCTTATTGGAAGAGAAGCAGAGTAAACCTGCAAAGAGGTATGGATACATAGAAGTGAAAAATGACATCCTATTTGCAAGCAATCTACCATTACAGGAGTTTCATATTTTAAGCCAAACAAACTAAATTCCTACGAAGTGGTTCATTATCCGAAATGTTCTATTATGTGAAGTAAATAAATGTGAACCCAAGATCTTTTCCTACTTAAAATAGTTAGCATTGTCCTAGCTTAGAAATTATTTGAATTTGGTGAATATTTATCTTTGCCAATACTTATAGTTATCTCTGTGCTGCTTTAATCATACTTCCCCTATTCTGAACATTATTTGACTCATCAGAACCATCTGGACCTGTACTGTGACTTTCACTTTGTCATTTCAGCTAATGATTGTTAGGATTTCTGTTTTATTTTACATTATGATAGCTGAAATCCTTCTCATATTAAGTATATTAGTTAATTTTCTTATTTTGCTAAAGAATACTGATATTTCAACTTCTGAAAATAAATAATTCTAGATTTTAATCTCTAGTGTTAAGTCCAAATATCACCACAGTGCATTTTTATTTTGGTGGTACCCTAGAGGTAGTGATTCAGTCAAATATTTTATTACCTGCTTATCTCTGTTTGCTTCACCAGGCTGTTTGGAAAATGAAAGCAGATGGAGCTGGCCAGAAATGTAGTTCATAAATGCAGTTACTTGCTCATTAAAATTTGTAATAGATCTAAACAGGCAGTGCAGAAAGAATTTGTTTTTTATGGCAGCAATTGATTTTTTTCAAACATACACTGTCTTATCCCCAAAGTAAAGAAAATACTCTCCAAAATTACCTTCAGAGTAATTTACTTTTCATAAATATGTGTAAAAGTTTAAAAGGTAAGATCTAATAAATTTATATTTTAATCACAGGAAAAAAATTATAATATATTATTTTTAAATGAAAGATTAATCCAATTAACAGAAAGTTGCCTAGCCTATATTCACTCAAGGCACATCTATATTAGGAGAAATGGAATTAAGGTGAAATGGAAGTAGAAATTAATTATGCAAATAATTCTAAGTGATGAAGGCCTTTTTTTCTCAATAATCTAAATATTTTGAGTAACTTATTTTGAAAACTGCCACATTTCTCCTTATGATTTTGGGTTAAATTGATATTTCTTTCAATTTGGTGAATTGATATGAATATTGAGATATACTTTGGTATGCTTGAATGGTGAGTGATGATTATTACAGTTATTTATGGAAACATGTAAAATTAATTTAATCTGAAAGCATTTCTGATTCAAGAAAGCCACAGTAGGGACAGAAATTGATTAGAACTGAATGTAATGTTAAAAAATTTACATATTTATTTTCCATTAAAAAAAGCCTGAGAATTCAATCCTGAAAATGTGTAGGGCTTAGAATATTCCTCAAAGTTTATTTTATATGAGCTGTAACATTAGTAAAATGAGAAACTTTATATTAGGACATTTTCCCTAGGAATAAATGGTTAAAAATTATTGAGGACATAAATTCCCCATTTATTCTTTATTCAGCAACAGCAGCTTTAGCTTCAAAAGACCTCAAGCACTCCTATGTTCACATATATATAAGCACACACCTGTGCACACAGATAAACCATGCACATACATACCTATATACCTGGCATATATTGTGTTCATAAGTTACTTTTGCTTATGTTCATATGTTACTTTTGCAGTTTTGAATTTGAAAGAATAGAGTTCCTTAGGCAGTAATTTTAATTCTAGTATTTTTAGCTTCTCACTCTATCTAAAATGACAATATGTCTTTGTTGAAAGAGTTAATTGGCTAATTTAAAGTTGATCCATATTATTACAATAAGAAAAAAGGAACATAATCATAAAATACTATACTACAATAATGTTTACTCTGAGTTTTCTTTGTTTCTTTTTCCTTCATAGACTTAAAGACAAATCTTACCTGATTATTATTTTTATGTTAAAATTCCTCTTGCTTTAGATCTTGGGGGAATTGGATTCCACTGAAAAGGATTTTATCTTCTTCTTCTTGAGTTAGCTAGTTACTCCCTAAATTAGCAAAAACAAAACAAATACCAACCTCATATTAAAAGGTAGAAATAAAAAGAGAAACTTTCCTTCCAAGATCTTATTTGCTTTCACCGCATCCTAGTAGCAATAAACCATATGAAAAAATATGTTACATATTATTTCTGCTTATCAGTTATTAGAACCCCTGAGACAGTCTTTTCCATGTGAAAGGCCACATTTCATGTCATGATGGAGAAAACCTCCAATTTTTATTAATTATCTCTCTATTTCATTTCACTTTGTGTTAGCTCTTATTGATTTAACTATAAAAAAACTATAGGTTTTGAAGAATTTCTGGATTAAAACCTGTGCAACTGATTTGTTTAAACTGAAGTGTTTAAGTCTCTTTCAATAGAATATAATTCACTGTTAAAAAATAAAACAATAACTTAATATGCTGAAATCAAATAATCATTTCACATTTAATTAACCTCTGTATATCTTATAGAAATAGCTATGTACGATCTCATAAGTAATAATATAAGCAATCTCTTAGATAGTTTGATCTTTCAGAAACTAAAAATTTTTAATTCTCATTGTTGTTGTCCTGTCTTTCCATGATTTCTATTAGTTTGCATATCATTTAATGTCCATGAAACTGAAAAAGCCAATGGCTATTATCACATAATTTAAATTATGAATATATTGTTCAAACATTTGAGTTAACATATAGGAAGAAAGATTCTTATTATAGTTTAAAGTAAAATAGTTACTGAAGAGACAGAGACAGAAACGAAACTGAGCAGGAGAAAAGTTACAAGAAAAGATTCCTGGAGTAGACTGCCAATAGCAAACAGACACTCAATTGTCATTTATAACTTGCTCAGCAGGAGGCCATGATGCTTGGTAGGTGTTCAGTGAGTGCTGGAAGACTGCTGTGCTCTGAATTAGTTTCATCCTCTTACTAAAATGAAAGCAAAAGAGTACATAGTATGAGGGAGAGAAATGAGAAAAAGATGTTGTAAATATTAGTGAATATTGCTATATAGGATTCATGAACACTTGTTATTTTAAATATATGGATTATCTTGCATACATTATTTTATATGCATACATTATTTTAGATACATTTGTGATATTTTCCCATATAGATGTTTTATTTTATCATTTACCTATTATATTATTTTATAATGAGTTATAAAGGGAATTTAAGACTATACTGTTCCACTTAAAAAGATGCTATTGCATTTCAGAGTTATGATACTATAAAACGTATGCATTATTTTTTCCAGTGAGATGGAATCTCATGATCTTGACAAAATAAAGCCCAAAGAAATCTAGAACAAGAGAGGTGGGCAGTAGATTTGAAGAAAGGAAGACAGCAGAGGGACTTTCTGATTAACTATTCTAAATGCCCATTCTAAGGGAAGGTGAGTCAGATGACTATTATCAAACACTATTTTACGTGCAGAAAACACAGAAAACCTAATCAAAAAGACACTTGGTAAAGAGACAAAACAGAAGAGCTGGAGTCAAAAGTATCAGGGAAGTCTGCCTTTTTCCCTTCACGGAGTGACTGCAACATTTATCCAGCTATTGTTCATCTGTTTCTTTTTCTGCTCAACTCAATAATCTTTTCCTTTTTATTTCCTGTCCTTTTAAAATAATCTATTAAGGGCCTCTGTTCTGTTTATATCAACCAGTTTTTTTACATTTTTATATATAATTTACCTAGTTTTCTTCTCCACCTTTAAATATTGCCTGTTTCTTTTTTAAAAAATTTCCCTTCCAACATGCAATAAAGATAGCAAACTATGTTGTTTTATAGGTAATATTTTCCAAAAATGTATGAATGAATTTAATTTAGAAAAAATTTCCCTAATACTGGTTAATAATTTCATACTATGATGCTTAATATGAGATGTAATCTACAATATTTGAAATTCTACATCAGAAAGACTTCCCAGAAAAGATATGATTCTTGTATATTGAAATTTTTGAGATCTAGCACATCATTATTTATAGAGTAGTACCATATATTAATAAATTATCTCTGTAGTTTAATACTTTTTCTCCTAAGATGTATATTTTCATAGTAATACCAGGATATAGAAGTACTTAAATGAAGAAAATACATCATCTTTATTAGTATTTTGACTGTAATAGTTAGTTGCTGTCTTGATTAGCATTATTAAGCCACAGCTTACCTTTTCTCTTTGGATGTCATGTACAGCAAAAAAAACTTCAGTAACCTATTTTATTTGGTGTTTCCTGAGATGATTTATAAAATAACTTGAAATTCTCTAAAAACAGTAAAAGTGATAGTCTAAAAGAAATATGGATGTGATTCAACACAAAAGCCAACTGATGTCAAGGGCAAAGGAAAAAATACACTGTCTACTTAGTACATAATAAGTACCTCATAAATGTTGAGAGTAATGATTATTATGAAGATAATGGTGATCAAAGACCCACCAACTTGATGAATGTTCAAGTAAATCACCCTTAAAGGTGATGAAATATATCCTGTTAGATGAAGAATATAATCTAAGTATCTAAAAAAATGGCATACCTTGTAAAAGGAAGTAATATCAGAGAGTTTGAGAATTTAACACAATCCTGAACTACATGTTGCTCTTTTTTTATTTTTGAAGTGCTATGGTTTGCCTTTAAAATTAATGTATATGCACACACATCTATTTTTTTGTCATTTGTTCCACACGTTACAGTCAGAGATTTTTTTTTCTTCATTTATTTGGAAAAATTGTGTTAGAATAATGAAAGTCTGGATCTATTTTTTTCAACATTGTAAAAATGATATCCACTGTAATATTAAAATAATAGTCCCAACATTTAAAAACTCATACAACTGCTTAATTTAATATGTTAAATAAAGGACAAGCAGATATTACTAATTACTTTACTATGCATGCTTAGAATGCTAATACTCGTAAGTCATTTCAAATAGAGAATTCTCTACTGTTTCTTCTTCCGAATAGAAGGAATCTAATTTAATTCTGTTTTATAAACTAGCATCTTGATTTTACTCTAATCAGACCAGCATTATCTATATAGCCTTAATGTGCTTTCCATTGACCAATTTTTATCATTAATTATTGAGTAAATTATATATTTTTTTCTAATTAGTTTTAATATTAATAGCTAGGAAAATACATGTTTGTAGATCTTTGGAGTCAAATTTATAGAGTGGCTTGATGAACATTTAATTAAAACTATACAATGCCTTAGAAGTTAAGATTAATTATGTTCTAGTATGTGTAGTTCAAAATCATGCCATTCCTTGAAGCAATTACTTCTGATGGAATAATATGTATGACTGCAGCTGCTAAGTCGCTTCAGTCATGTCTGATTCTGTGCGACCCCAGAGACAGAAGCCCACCAGGCTCCCCCGTCCCTGGGATTCTCCAGGCAAGAACACTGGAGTGGGTTGCCATTTCCTTCTCCAATGCATGAAAGTGAAAAGTGAAAGGGAAGTCGCTCATTCATAGCCAACTCTTAGCGACCCCATGGACTACAGCCTACCAGGCTCCTCTGTCCATGGGATTTTCCAGGCAAGAGTACTGGAGTGGGGTGCCACTGCCTTCTCCAATATGTATGACTGGAAAATGACTATTACAGTAATGAGATAATTTTTTAAAAAGCCGGGAGTATTTGTGTTTATTTTGTATGGCAACATCTTTCAGATTTGAGTTACAAATTTAAATTTTTCTGGATGTTGGCTCTCATCTAGCTTTCAGCAGATGCTGTTTATGTGAACCATATGACCTGGAGTCCATATAAAATTACTACTCTTTGGCCTTTCTTTTATGAATCACACTTCTGGTGTTACCTAAGAAGCATTCTGAAATATCAGGTCTGGAACTTTCTCCAAGTTAATGAAGATAATTCAGTGTATCAGTTCAGTCGCTCAGTCATGTCCGACTCTTTGTAATCCCATGAATCGCAGCATGCCAGGCCTCCCTGTCCATCACCAACTCCCGGAGTTCACTCAGACTCACGTCCATCGAGTCCATGATGCCATTCAGCAATCTCATCCTCCGTCGTCCCCTTTTCCTCATGCCCCTAATCCATCCCAGCATCAGAGTCTTTACCAATGAGTCAACTCTTTGCATGAGGTGGCCAAAGTACTAGAGTTACAGCTCTAGCATCATTCTTTCCAAAGAAATCCCAGGGTTGATCTCCTTCAGAATGGACTGGTTGAATCTCCTTGCAGTCCAAGGGACTCTCAAGAGTCTTCTCCAACACCACAGTTCAAAAGCATCAATTCTTCAGCACTCAACCTTCTTCACAGTCCAACTCTCACATCCATACATGACCACAGGAAAAACCATAGCCTTGACTAGACAGAACTTAGTCGGCAAAGTAATGTTTCTGCTTTTGAATATGCTATCTAGGTTCGTCATAACTTTTCTTCCAAGGATTAAGTGTCTTTTAATTTCATGGCTGCAATAACCATCTGCAGTGATTTTGAAGCCCCCCAAAATAAAGTCTGACACTGTTTCCACTGTTTCTCCATATATTTCCCGTGAAGTGATGGGACTGGATACCATGATCTTTGTTTTCTGAATGTTGAGCTTTAAGTCAACATTTTCGCTGTCCTCTTTCACTTTCATCAAGAGGATGTTTAGTTTCTCTTCACTTTCTGCCATAAGGGTGGTGTCATCTGCATATCTGAGGTTATTGATATTTCTCCCGGCAATCTTGATTCCAGCTTGTGTTTCTTCCACTGCAGCGTTTCTCGTGATGTACTCTGCATATAAATTAAATAAGCAGGGTGACAATATACAGCCTTGACATACTCCTTTTCCTATTTGGAACCAGTCTGTTGTTCCATGTCCAGTTCAAACTGTTGCTTCCTGACCTGCATACAGATTTCTCAAGAGGCAGGTCAGGTGGTCTGGTATTCCCATCTCTTTCAGAATTTTCCACAGTTTCTTGTGATCCACACATTCAAAGGCTTTGGCATAGTCAATAAAGCAGAAATCGATGCTTTTCTGGAACTCTCTTGCTTTTTCCATGATCCAGTAATTTGATCTCTGGTTCCTCTGCCTTTTCTAAAACCAGCTTGAACATCAGGAAGTTCACGGTTCACATATTGCTGAAGGCTGGCTTGGAGAATTTTGAGCATTGCTTTACTAGCATGTGAGATGAATGCAATTGTGCGGTAGTTTGAGCATTCTTTGACATTGCCTTTCTTTGGAATTGGAATGAAAGGTGACCATTTCCAGTCCTGTGGCCACTGCTGAGTTTTCCAAATTTGCTGGCATATTGAGTGCAGCACTTTCACAGCATCATTTTTGAGGATTTGAAATAGCTCAGCTGGAATTCCATCACCTCCACTAGCTTTGTTCATAGTGATGCTTTCTAAGGCCCACTTGACTTCATATTCCAGGATGTCTGGCTCTAGGTGAGTGATCATACCATAGTGATTATCTTGGTCATGAAGATCTTTTTTGTACAGTTCTTCTGTGTATTCTTGCCACCTCTTCTTAATATCTTCTGCTTCTGTTAGGTCCATGCCATTTCTGTCCTTTATCGAGCCCATCTTTGCATGAAATGTTCCCTTGGTATCTCTAATTTTCTTGAGGAGATCTCTAGTCTTTCCCATTCTGTTCTTTTCCTCTATTTCTTTGCATTGATCACTGAAGAAGGCTTTCTCATCTCTTCTTGCTATTCTTTGGAACTTTGCATTCAGATGCTTATATCTTTCCTTTTCTCCTTTGCCTTTCACTTCTCTTCTTTTCACAGCTATTTGTAAGGCCTCCCCAGACAGCCATTTTGCTTTTTTGCATTTCTTTTCCATGAGGATGGTCTTGATCCCTGTCTCCTGTAAAATGTCAAGAACCTCCGTTGATAGTTCATCGGGCACTCTATCTATCAGATCTAGGCCCTTAAATCTATTTCTCACTTCCACTGTATAATCATAAGGGATTTGATTTAGGTCATACCCGAATGGTCTAGCGGTTTTCCCTACTTTCTTCAATTTAAGACTGAATTTGGTAATAAGGTGTTCATGATCTGAGCCACAGTCAGCTCCTGGTCTTGTTTTTGTTGACTGTATAGAGCTTCTAAATCTTTGGCTGCAAAGAATATAATCAATCTGATTTCGGTGTTGACCATCTGGTGATGTCCATGTGTAGAGTCTTCTCTTGTGTTGTTGGAAGAGGGTGTTTGCTATGACCAGTGCATTTTCTTGGCAAAACTCTATGCCTTTGCCCTGCTTTATTCCACATTCTAAGGCCAAATTTGCCTGTTTCTCCAGGTGTTTCTTGACTTCCTACTTTAGCATTCTAGTCCCCTATAATGAAAAGGACATCTTTGTTGGGTGTTAGTTTTAAAAGGTCTTGTAGGTCTTCATAGAACCGTTCAACTTCAGCTTCTTCAGTGTTACTGGTTGGGGAATAGACTTGGATTACTGTGATATTGAATGGTTTGCCTTGGAAATGAACAGAGATCATTCTGTCATTTTTGAGATTGCATCCAAGTACTGCATTTCGGACTCTTTTGTTGACCATGATGGCTACTCCATTTCTTCTGAGGGATTCCTGCCCACAGTAGTAGACATAATGATCATTTGAGTTAAATTCACCCATTCCAGTCCATTTTAGTTCGCTGATTCCTAGAATGTCGACGTTCACTCTTATCATCTCTTGTTCGACCACTTCCAATTTGCCTTGATTCATGCACCTGACATTCCAGGTTCCTATGCAATATTGCTCTTTACAGCATCGGACCTTGCTTCTATCACCAGTCACATCCACAGTTGGGTATTGTTTTTGCTTTGGCTCCATCCCTTCATCATTTCTGGAGTTATTTCTCCACTGATCTCCAGTAGCATGTTGGGCACCTACTGACCTGGGGAATTCCTCTTTCAGTATCCTATCATTTTGCCTTTTCATACTGTTCATGGGGTTCTCAAGGCAAGAATACTGAAGTGGTTTGCTATTCCCTTCTCCAGTGGACCACATTCTGTCAGACCTCTCCACCATAACCCACCCATCTTGGGCTGCCCCGCGGGCATGACTTAGTTTTATTGAATTGGACAAGGCTGTGGTCCTAGTGTGATTAGATTGACTAGTTTTCTGCAAGTATGCTTTCAGTGTGTCTGCCTTCTGATGCGCTCTTGCAACACCTACCATCTTACTTGGGTTTCTCTTACCTTGCGTGTGGGTTATCTCTTCATGGCTGCTCCAGCAAAGCGAAGCCGCTGCTCCTTACCTTGGATGAGGGGTATCTCCTCACCGCTGCCATTCCTGACCTTCAATATGGGATAGCTCCTCTAGGCCCTCCTGCACCAGCGCAGCCACTGCTCCTTGGACTTGGGGTTGCTCCTCCAGGTCACTGCCCCTGGCCTCAGGTGCAGGGTAGCTCCTCTCGGCTGCCACCCCTGGCCTCAGTCTTGGGTAGCTCCTTTCGGCTGTTCCTGCACTGTTGCGGCCTGGCACTCTCGGCTGCTGCCCCTGACCTCCGATGTAGGGTAACTCCTCTTGGCCGCTGCCCTTCGGGCATGGGGTCCTCCCGGCTGCTGCCCCTGACCTCCGAAGTGGGGTAACTCCTCTTGGCCGCCGCCCTTCGGGCATGGGGTGTTCCTGGCTTCTGCCCCTGACCTTGGACGTGGGGTATCTCCTCTTGGCCACGCTTAGCACGCCGGTCGCAGCCAAGTTATTATAAAACATTTGCCATATTCTCTGCACTTTATATTAAATCCTTTTAATTAGCTATCTCCAAACAGAACATTTGTTTCATTAAATTATTCAAAACATTATTTGTGATAATTCAAATAAAATATACCTAATTCTTCAACAGAGGCATAGTGTTCATTAGTTATTTAAAGGGATTATAATAATCCACACCTGGTGTGCTACAGTCCATGGGGTTACAAACAGTCAGACACAACTGAGCAACTGAACAACAATCACTAATTGAAAGGTACATTTATCAGGGGTTTTTATTCACTTTGGAAGATTTTTTGCAGAAATATACAATACTACAACATCTTTGTCTTATATATTCAATGCATAGAAGAGTTTTGAACCCAATACCTGAAATATGATTTCTATGAGTGATGTTATTACAGGCAAGCTGTTCTTTACTCTTTTTTAATTGAAGTATATTTTATTTACAATATTATATTAGTTTCGAGTGTCCAATGTATTGATTTGATATTTTTATAGATTATACTTCATATAAAGTTGTTATAAATTTTTCACTATATTTCCTATGCTATAAATTACATTCTTGTATCTTATTTTATGCCTAGTTGTTTGTAACTGTTAATCCCCTTCTCCTATTTTGCCCCGCCCTTATCTCTCTCCTCTTTCAATTCACTTCAGTCGCTCAGTCCTGTCTGACTCTTTGTAGCCTCATGGACTGCAGCACGTCAGGCTTCTCTGTCTATTACCAAATCCAAGAGCTTGCTCAAATTCATGTCCATGGAGTCAGTGATGCCAACCAACCGTCTCATCCTCTGTCGTCCACTTCTCCTGCCTTTGATCTTTCCCAGCATCAGTCTCTTCTCCAGTGAGTCAGTTCTTCACATCAGGGGCCAAAGTATTGGAGTTTCAGCTTCAGCATCAGTCCTTCCAATGAATATT
Organism: Ovis canadensis; assembly: GCF_042477335.2. Lineage (NCBI taxonomy): Eukaryota > Metazoa > Chordata > Mammalia > Artiodactyla > Bovidae > Ovis > Ovis canadensis. The sequence continues at coordinate 129,153,504 of NC_091247.1, read as the reverse complement.
CAGGACTGATTTCCTTTAGGATGGACTGGTTAGATCTCCTTGCATTCAAGGGACTCTCAAGAGTCTTCTCCAACACCAGAGTTCAAAAGCATCAATTTTTTGGTGTTCAGCTTTCTTTATAGTCCAACTCTCACATCCAAACAAGACTACAGGAAAAACCATAGCTTTAACTAGATGGACCTTTGTTGGCAAAGTAATGTCTCTGCTTTTTAATATACTGTCTAGGTTGATCATAGCTTTTCTTCCAAGCAGCAAGTGTCTTTTAATTTCATGGCTGCAGTCACCATCTGTAGTGATTTTGGAGCCCCCCAAAATAAAGGCTTTCACTGTTTCCATTGTTTCCCCATCTATTTGCAATGAGGTGATGGGACCGGATGCCATGATCTTTGTTTTCTGAATGTTGAGTTTTAATCCAACACTTTCACTCTCCTTTTCCACTTTCATTAAGAGGCTCTTTAGTTCTTCTTTGCTTTCTGCCATGAGGGTGGTGTCATCTGCCTATCTGAGGTTATTGATATTTCTTCTGGCTATCTTGATTACAGCTTGGGCTTCATGAAGCCTGTCATTTCTGATGGTGTACTCTGCATATAAGTTAAATAAGCAGGATGACAATATACAGCCTTGAGGTACTCCTTTCCCAGTTTGGAATTAATCTGTTGTTCCAATGTCGAGTTCTAACTGTTGCTCCTGATCTGCAGTTAGATTTCTCAGGAGGCAGGTAAGGTGGTCTGGTGTTACCATCTCTTGTTACCACAGTTTGTTGTGATCTACACAGTCAAAGACTTTAGTGTAGTCAATAAAGCTGAAGTAGATATTTTTTTGGAACTCTCTTGCTTTTTTGATGATCCAACAGATGTCAGCAATTTGATCTCTGGTTCCTCTGCCTTTTCTAAATCCAGCTTGAACATCTGGAAGTTCATAGTTCACACTCTGTTGAAGCCTGGCTTGAATAATTTTGAGCATCACTTTGCTAGCTTGTGAGATGAGTGCAATTGCGCAGTAGTTTGAACATTCTTTGGCATTGCCTTTGTCTGGATTGGAATGAAAATTGACCTTTTCCTGTCCTAATGCGTTCTGTGTATGTGTCAGTCTGTTTATTTTTTACATTTTATATTCAACATATAAGTGAAAATATACTGTATTCATCTTTCTCTGACTTATTTCTCTAAGAATAATACCTTAAGGATCCATCTGCCTATTGCAAATGGCAAGATTTTGTTATTTTTCTATGGCTGAGTAATATTCCAGTATGTGAAGGTCTGTATATAACATTCATATAACACATCTTTATTGATATATCTGATGAAAATTTAGGTTGTTTACATATGTTGGCTATTATAAATCATACACTATAAACATTAGGATGCACATATGTATTTCAATTAATGTTTTTGTTTTCATTGGATATATACCCCAGGAGTGGATATGCAGGATCATATGATAGTTCTATTTTTAGTTTTTTTCAGGAAACTACATACTACGTTCACTGTGCTATACTGATTTTTGCTTCCACCAACAGCATGGTAGTGTTCTCTTTTCTCCACATCCTTGCCACCACTTATTTCTTGTCTTTTTGCACTAGCTATTTTGACAGGTGTGGAATAACCTCTCATTTGTATTTGTCTGATGATAAGTGGTATTCAGCATCTTCTTCTATGCCTGTTGGCTATCTTTATGTCTTTTGGAAAAAATGCTTATTCAGATCGTATACCCATTTTTAATATTTTTTATAATGAATTGTATGAGCTCTTCATATATTTTGGATATTTACCCCTTATCAGATATAACACTTGCAGAAATCTCCCATTCAGTGGGTTGCCTTTTCATTTAGTTGATGGCTTCCCTAATGTGCAAAGTTTTTAATTTTTATTACACATTACACCCATTTGTTTATTTTTGCTCTTATTTCCCTTGCCTGAAAAAAATGGAAAGAAATATTGCCAAGACTTATGCAAAAGAGTATACTGCCTATGTTTTGTTCTAGGAGTTTTATTATTTCAGGTCTTAGATTTAGGTTTTTCAACCATTTTAGGTTTAGTTTTTGTATGTGGCATGAGAAAATATTTTTATTCCATTCTTTAATATGCAGTTTTCTGGCTTTTCCAGACCCAGTTTCTGAAGAGACTGTCTTTCCCTCATTGTATATTCTTGCCTCCTTTGATCTAGATTAATTGACCATATGGGCTTATTTCTGGCTTCTATATTCTGTTCCATTGATCTATGTTCTGCTTTTTTGCCAGCACTGTTCTCCTTTTATTATGGAAGGTTTGCTGTATAGTCTGAAGTCTGGGAGCAGGATACCACCCACTTTAGTCTTACTCTCAACATTGCTTTGGCTATTCAGGGTATTTTGTGTTTCCGTACAAACTTGAGTATTTGTTCTAGTGCTGTGAAAAAGTTATGGATATTTTGATAGGGATTACATTAAATTTGCAGATTGCTTGGACATTTTAACAATTCTTTCAATCTATGAGCATGAAATATCTTTCCATTTCTTTGTGTCAGCTTCAATTTCCTTCACCAATGTTTTATAGTTTTCAGAATATAGATCTTTCACCTTCTTGATTAAATGCATTCCTAAATAGTTTATTCTTTTTGATGAGATCCTTAAATAGGAGGGTTTTTTTCTTTCTCTTTCTGATATTTTATTTATACTATATATAGAAAAGCTACAAATTTATCTATATTAATCTTGAATCCTACAATTATATTGAATTACTTTGTTAGCTCTAAGAGTTTTATGGAAGAGTCATTAGGGTTTTCTATATAATATCACATCATCTGCAAATACTGACAGTTTTATTTCTTCCTTTCAATTTGAATGCATTTTCTTTTTTTGTTTTTCTGATTATAGTGGTTAGGATTTCCAATACTATGTTAAGTAGAAATGGTGAAAGGAGGCATTGTTTTATTTTTTAATCTTAGAGAAAAACCTTCCAGTTTTTCACCCTTGAGATATTAGCAGTGGGTTTATCATATATAGCCTTTGTTATGTTGAAGCATGTGTCCTTTACATCCACTTTGTTGAAAATTTTTATGAATGGATGTTGAAATTTGTCAAATGCTTTTTCTGCATATATTGAGATGACCATATGATTTTTATTCATTTTCTTAATGTGATCTATCATGCTTATTGATTTGGGTATATTAAGTCATCCTTATATCATGCAAATAAACTGTACTCGATCATCATGCATGATCATTTTAATATATTGTTGGATTTAATTTGATAATAATTTGATAATATTTTGCATCTTTGTTTATCACTGATATTGGCCTGCAAATTTTTGTGTCTGTGTGGTGTTTTTCAGAGTGAGTTTGGGAGTGTTCCATGATCTTCAATATTTTGGAATAGTTTGAGAAGAATAGATATCAACTCTTTTTAAAATGTTTGATAGAATTACCTTGTGGAGCCATCTAGCCCTGGACTTTTGTTTATTGGGAGCTGATTACTGACTCCATGTCAATACTAGCAATTTGTCTCATCAAATTATCTGTTTCTTTTTGATTCAGTCTTTGAAAATCACATTTCTAGTAATTTATCCATTTCTTCTAGGCTGTCCATTTTGTGGTATATAATGGCTCAAAGTTTGTTATAATTGTTTATATTTCTGTGATATCAGTTTCAATATCTTCCCTTTCAAATCCTGTTTATTTGAATTCTCTTTTTTCTTGAGTCTGGCTAAAGGTTTATCAAATTTATCTTTTCAAAGAATCAGCTTTTCAATGAATCAATTTTGTTAATCTTTTCTGTTATTTTTTGGTATCTATATTACTTCTTTCCACTCTGGTTTTTTTCCCCCTTGTAATTCATTTAGGTAAAAAGTTAGGTTGCTTGTTCGAGATTTTTCTTATTTCTTGAGGTAGACCTGAAGTGCTATAAACATATCTTAGAACTACATTTGCTATCTGCTATATATTTTGGAAAACTGTTTATATTTTCCATTTTGGCTCAAAATATTTTCTGACTTCCTCTGTGATATCCTCTTTGGCCCATTGGTTTATCTGCAGATTGTTTAGTTTCCACATTTGTGTTTTTTCCCCATTTTTATTACTGTATTTGATTTCTAGTTTCATACCATTGTGGTAAGAATATATGCTTGATACTAGTTCAGTCTTCTTGAATTCACTGAGACTTGTTTAGTGGCTTAGCAGGTGATCTATCCTGGAAAAAGTTCCATGTGCACTTGAAAAGTTGAAAAGAGTACATATTCTGTTGTTTTTAGATGGAATATCCCTATAGACATATATTAAGTACATCTGGCCTGATGTGTCAGTTAGGGCCATGTTTCCTTACTAATCTTCTGTCTGGATGATCAATCCATTGATGCAGTATTTTAAACAGCCACACTGCAGATGGTGACTGCAGCCATGAAATTAAAAGACTCTTACTCCTTGGAAGAAAAATTATGACCAACCTAGATAGCATATTCAAAAGCAGAGACATTACATTGCCGACTAAGGTCCATCCAGTCAAGGCTATGGTTTTTCCTGTGGTCATGTATGGATGTGAGAGTTGGACTGTGAAGAAAGCTGAGCACCAAAGAAGTGATGTTTTTGAACTGTGGTGTTGGAGAAGACTCTTGAGAGTCCCTTGGACTGCAAGGAGGTCCAACCAGTCCATTCTGAAGGAGATCAGCCCTGGGATTTCTTTGGAAGGAATGATACTAAAACTGAAACTCCAGTACTTTGGCCACCTCATGCGAAGAGCTGACTCATCAGAAAAGACTCTGATGCTGGGAGGGATTGGGGGCAGGAGGAGAAGGGGATGACAGAGGATGAGATGGCTGGATGGCATCACGGACTCGACGAACGTGAGTCTGAGTGAACTCCGGGAGATGGTGATGGACAGGGAGGCCTGGCGTGCTGTGATTCATGGGGTTGCAAAGAGTCAGACACGACTGAGCGACTGAACTGAACTGATTATTAACTAAATAGCATAGTTTATATTATAGTTCATTTTTACAGTTTATGGTTTTGATTGATTTTTAATGCCATGTAGTCACTATTAGAGTATTAATATGGATGGTGTCCCCTCCAAATTCTATATTTTGAAGTCCTAACCCCTCATGTGATAGCATTTGAAAGTGGGGCCTTTGAGAGGGTTAAATGATGTCATGAGGATGGGGACCTCATGATAGAATTAATACCCTTATAAAAAGACGGCAAAATTTTCCACTCCTGCCCACCCCCCACCCCAGTCTTTCTCTCCATATCTCTCTCTCTCTCCCCCTGCCTACACTAAGGATAGCTATGTGATGATATAAACAGAGTGTCCTCTCCAAATCCCAACTATGCTCTCATCCTTATCTCAGAATTCTACCCACCAGCACTGTGAATAATGAATGTTTGTTGTTTAAATCATCCAATCTAAGGTAAGTTTTAGCAGCCCAAGTAGACCTGTGATGTTCCACCTATTCATCCTGTCTTCCCTTCCCCAAAACTCCCAGCAACCAGGTTTTGTCTCCATATTATTGCCTTTTCCAAAACGTTGTGCAGTTGAAATCATGTAGTAGGTAGCCTTTTCAGACTGCCTTATTTTATTTAGCAAAACAGATTTAGAAGTCACTCATATATTGGTATGGTTTGGTAGCTCTTGCCTTTATATTACTCATGAGAAAACCACTGTATGAATCTACCACAGCTTATTCATCCATTCACCTGTTAAAGCCTTCCTATTTGCTTCCAGTTTGTAATTGTTATGAAAACACTGCCATAAACATTTGTGCAAAGTTTGTGTAGAGATAAATTTTCAAATCAGTTGGGAAATACCTAGGAACATGAATGCTAGATTCTGTAGCACTAATATTCTTAGCTTTGTAGGAAACTGATATAAACTGTCTTCTGAAGCGGTTGTAACATTTTGGATCCCACCAAAAATGGATGTCACTGTTGTTCTGTGTGTTCTCCAAAACTGGCATTATCTGTTCTTTTGCTTTTGGACTTGTACATTCAAATTGGTATGTAGTTATATCTCATTTTTGTTTCAATTTGCATTTTCACAATGACAAATGGTGTTAAGCACTTATAAAATGCTTAGGTGACATTTACAAATCTTCTTTGATATAGGATCTTTTGAGATCTTTTGCTCATTTCTTAACTGTTTTCTCTTTTTATTTTGAATTAAGTAATTTAACTGATCTGCATTTTGCAAATATTTTCTCTCAAACTGTGTATTGTCTTTCATTCTGTCAAGAATATATTATGTGGAATAGAACATTTTCATTTTGTAATTTCTATAAATAGAAATAAAGTAAAAATTATCTTCTAAGTTGTTCAGACCAAACAAATGCAGTGGTTCCTTGTTCTTTTCTGCTGAGAAAGCTATCTTCCAGGATGGTGTTAATTCTATGAGTATTATAAGGGGAGGGGATGAAGAAAATCACATCACAACTGGAGTTCTAGTATGGCCTTCATGCCTGGCCGAGTGATTATTTTTAACTGATTAAATATGAATTAATATGATTATAATGCTTCATCATAAACTTGATATGTGGTGTGCAAGCATACCTTCACATTATTATCACTTACCTTAAATGGGTGGTTTGGGATAATAATTCTTTCATATAAATCTCTCATATATATATCATATGAAATATGGAATTAAGAATAAAGCATACATTATGTCTAAAATGGGGACAAGTTACCAGTGATATGTGTTTAGTGGCATATAGTATTTTACCAATAAATTTTAAAGATTACTGCAGAATATAATATATACTAGTCATTATTTGAATAAAATTTTCTATTTTTATCTCTCACTGTTTATTGATGAGTATAAAGAGGAAAATTTGGGCTTTGTTTAATTATTATGTCTCCATCCACTCATTCAGGTTCTGTTGTTTATTGGAGTATAATTTTTTCAGGTATAGAATTATGGTTTAAGTGATTATTTTAGCCCATCTGCTAGAAACCTCAGAAATACACTGAAGTTTAATAACCAAAACGTGAATCTCTCTGATGTTCGTAGTATTAATTTTAAGATGTCTGATATTTAAACTGCTTCTCCTATAGCCTTCTATTCACATTTTGCTTTAAAAATGACTGCACAACATTAGGAATGCCTTTTAATCACCGATTAACATGGTCTTTTTATTGGGTCATTATTTTTCTTTGTAATAAATAATGATATATTATTTCTGATATTTAGTGATCTTTTATACTGTAATGTTTCATATGTAAAATAACCTCCTAATAATATATTCATTCATTGTTTCACTCTGTTTATGGTTTTGTGGTATTAAAATTGTGTAGGATTTAGAAAATTAAATATGAAGCTCTCAAATTTCCTGCCTTCTCTCCTTGCCATGGAATAATTTCAAATGTAAATTTTATTAGAGAAGGATCCTTGATTTATTTTTCATGGCAACATTCCCATCACCTCAAGTGGCTGACAGCAAAATGCTAAACAAATATTTATTAAAATAATTAGCATTAAATTCTTAGATATATTTTGGCTAGAACTCAGTTGTGAAAGATTCTAATCTTTTTTTTTTTTTTTAAGGTATCACTTTACTTTTCTAGGCCATTTTATGGTAATTGGTCTTTTTTGTTTTGTTTTGTCTTTTAACTTGGATCAGTTTTGGTATTTTGCCAGAGAAAGTATCTGTTTCTCTAGGTCATACATAAAGTGCCATGTACCTCTGAAGTACTTTTTAATGTAACAGTTTAACAGGTCTTTTCCTACTTTTACAATATTTCTGAATACCTCAGTAAAAAGTATTTTTGTAATTTTCATATATAATGGTGACACATTACTACAATTTTACTATAGTTTAATAAAATATTATAAATGTTTTCTTTGATGATTGTGCCCTAAAGTCTAAAATGAGGAATCATTTTATCTTTTGAGGCCTACATGTACTTCCTCACTTTCATTCCCTTTCTTTTTCAAAGACAATTTTATGTCAAGAAGAGAGAAACAAGGAAAGACAAAATCTACCTTTATTGGGTTGCCTGAGTGTGTGTGTAGTGTATGCATGTGCTGATATAAAGAGAAATAACTGTCATCTACAATTTATTCTAAATTAAATATTTAAGCATATTTTTCTCTCCTCATCCTAAGCTAGGTTTTTCCTAGGCCCCCATTTCTAGGCACCTAGGTTTTCCTAGGTTAACCCATCCTAGGCACGTGGGCTTTCATTTGCTTTCTCTATCAAAAACTTAGCAGAGAAACTTAATATTAAAGTAGTAAAAAACAGTCCTCTATAGAAAGTCTGCCTGAATGGAAGCATCTTTTAAAAATGTTGACAGTCTATTGAAATAGCCAGTTGTAATGAAAACCTTTGAAAAATGTTGACAGAAGAAATATTTGACATATATCAGTGTAGTTTTCACATTTCTTCGAAAAAATGGAAATTTTTTCATATGTCTTTTAATATTATTAGAAATATTGATTTATCAATTTTAGGAGTAAAAGTGGACCATTTAGTTAAATGTATAATTTACATGAGATTTTGTAACAAAGCCCAAATATGCATTTGATCTTACAGCTTTGCAAAAAGGGATTTTCATTTTGATGTCATAGTGTTACATGTAAGAATTATTTATTCCCTGTCCTTCTGAAAAGTTTTCAGAAAGCATCAGTGTTTTAGCATTTTATGCCTCTTGATCATTTTGAACTGTGAGACTCTCTCTTCTGATGAGATGCATTATATTTTAGTTTAGTCTCATCAAAGTAATGTTATATATTCACTGTCAAAGAGTACCAAAGGACTCATGACCATTAAAAAAAAAAATCAGAAAACTTATCCTTCTCTATTCCCTGGTTTTATTTCTCTGAAACAATCATTTTTAGTGTTTATATACTTGTTTAATATGGTATTTGTCTTCTATTTATGCAGGTTTGTATCTGTTTATTGGTTTATTCACTTTAGATAACTACTGACTTCTGATTTTTACTTTTACTAACCAGTAATAATTTGTGTTTTTTACAACATATACTTCCATCCTTTCATACACCCATGTTACCTTTATATGATTGGTTTAATATAATTGTGTTTACTTTTAGTGTGAGATGTATTTTGAAATTTTGCCCATGTTAGTAATAACCTGCTAAGATTATTTAATTACTGTAGAATATTTCACCTTGTGGCTGCTTCACATTTTTAAAATATTCTGGTGTTGCTAATTTATACTTCATTCTATTCAATTCTTTTTCATTCAGTTACCACTGTAACTGTCCACAGTTGTGTAACACGCATCTGTCCATCAATGTTCTGAAAATTTTAATTATTCAGATCATAACTTAGAAACTGAAACTATTCATAAAAGCCCCCTCTCCACCTATACCCACAACACATCATAGAATCTATGTTAGGACACTCATCTTTCTTTTAAAAGGTAAAGCATAACAGATGCTCAGAGCTTAATTACTTATGAATTACAAGACTTCCACAAATGCTGTGTTAAGAGGATGCCTTCCAAAAGTAGATAGGCTAGTTGTTAAGTTTGGCTGTTATCTACTACCAAGAGGAAAAACAAGTTAAGACAGACAAGAGATCAAACCTCAAAAATGGAGTAGGCAGATTTTTTTTTTTAACTTAAAAGAAAGTATTTCTACTGTCCAGAATACCCCAACAATGCATCACTATATTGAAACATACAATATAAAATAATCCCTAATTAGGACCATTAAGCCATATAGAATTGATTTTGATAGAAGTGTTTAAGATTGAAAGGAGGGAGAAAGAATAGAGGTAGAAGGGACTGAGCTCACCCTCTCTCGTGAAAACACTAAAATCACAACTAAATGCTGAATCAATTTCAGTTTCAGTTCAGTCGCTCAGTCTTGTCCTTTGGAACCCCATGGATTTCAGCATGCCAGACCTCCCTGTCCATCACCAACTCACAGAATTTACTCAAATTCATGTCTGTCGAGTCAGTGATGCCATCCAACCATCTCATCCTCTGTCGTCCCCTTCTCCTCCCGCCTCAATCTTTCCCAGCATCAGGGTCTTTTCAAATGAGTCAGTTCTTCACATCAGATGGCCAAAGTGTTGGAACTTCAGCATCAGTCCTTCCAATGAATATTCAGGACTAATTTCCTTTAAGATGGACTGATTGGATCTCCTTGCAGTCCAAGGGTCTCTCAAGAGTCTCCTCAAAGACCACAGTTCAAAAGCATCAATTCTTCAGTGCTAGGCTTATTTATACTCCATCCCTCACATCCATACATGACTACTAGAAAAACCATAGTAGTAAAGTAAAGTTGGCATAGTAAAGTCTGTGCTTTTTAATGTGCTGTCCAGGTTGCTCATAACTTTTCTTCCAAGAAGCAAGCATCTTTTAATTTCATGGCTGCAGTCACCATCCGTGATTATTGTGGAGCCCAAAAACTAAAGTCTTACCCATAGAAGTAGATGTAATAGTCATCTGAGTTAAATTCTCCCATTCTAGTCATTTTATTATGCTGATTCCTAAAATGTCAATGTTCACTCTTGCCATCTCCTGTTTGACCACTTCCAATTTGGTTTCGTGGACCTAACATTCCAGCTTCCTACACAATATTGTTCTTACAGCATCGGACTGCTTCTATCACCAGTCACATCCACGACTGGGTGTTTCTGTTTTTGTTTTTGTTTTGCTTTGGCTCTGTCTCTTCATTCTTTGTGGAGTTATTTCTCCACTGATCTCCAGTAGCATATTGGGCATCTACCGACCTTGGTAGTTCATCTTTCAGTGTCCTGTCTTTTTGCCTTTTCATGCTATTCATGGGGTTCTCAAGGCAAGAATACGGAAGTGGTTTGTTGCTGGGAGCCAGGGTGAGGAATCCCGCCCGTGGCAAAGGTCATGAGGAAGAAAGCCCGACAAAACGCAAAGGCATGATCTGGCTTCAGGGGTTCCTCCTGGGTTTTCCTGAACATCTACCCCCAAAAGCCAGAGTCTGCCTGCTATATTGTACTGTGCTTTCCATTCTTCTGACATTCTCTGGAAAAAGTTAACTCAGGGCTTCAGTTAACAGTCTCCTGCATATGAAAAGAATGTTTCAGCTCAAACCCCTTTGAAGGCTCTCTAACTTGCCTAACAGTTGGGGACTTTTACAACTTGTGAATTGTTTATGGCCCCCAACCTCAAGAGGCATGACGCTTAGAGCATCTTACAGATACAGAGCCTTTTCTAAAGAGCTAAAAATTATATTGGTGACGGGTTTCACTGTTGAGTCAATGACTCCAATGAGTGGAGTCAGTGACTGCTCCTCCATATTCTTTATCTTTTAGGCATCTGAAAGACATTAATCAATGTAATTGGGATATAGAAAAAGGAATATAGTAGTTTTGATGTTAGCAACACTAGACTTTTGAGTTAATTACTTTTCCCTTTGTTATAAATCACTGTACTTCTTTCATTGTTATAAATTGTTGTGTCTTTGCTATGTAAGAATGTAACTTTATCTAGTGCTTTCTGAGAGTGGCACCAGACTTTGGGAAGAACACCACTATTAGGGCAAATAAGTCTTTTGGTTGACAAACCCTTATCAGAAAAGGGCCGTAAAATATTAATTGGCCTTCTGGCCAGAAGATGATGTAAATCACCTAAGACCTGTGTATACAACTAGGTATGCAGAGAAAAAGTCTGGTCTCAATAAGAGTCAGGGCTGCTGATGCTGCATAATTTTATATTATCCATTGATCTCTATGTACAAAAAAAGGCCTTTATAACAATAGAGGAGGGGCCAGTCACTGGACTGGTTTCCCCTCTGTCTTTCCTTACTCTATTTTCTGGCTGAATTCCCATCTGGAGTGGGGAGGCTCACCACGCCTACTTACTTGCCCTGGCTTCTAAGATCTGTGAGAGAGGGAGCCCACGGCAGGGCACTCTCCGATATTCAAAGGGGCACCAGTGGCCTAACGTAGATGGTGCAAATCTCTTGTCCTGAGGTTTTATTAGCTTTTCACATTAAGCAAGTTATTCAGCCTCTTTTCTCCACTAAATTTTCCTACTATACTATTTCTTCTTAATTTCTTTTTTATTCCTAAATAAATAAGTTTTCCTCGTCTACGCCGTCTCCCCTTCAAATTCCCTGGATCCACAGGGGCAGGACCCCGGCAGTTTGTCATTCCCTTCTCCAGTGGATCACGTTTTGTCAAAACTCTCCAGCACGACATTCCAGTCTTGGGTGGCCCTACATGGCATGGCTCATAGTTTCACTGAGTTAGATAAGCCTGTGGTCCATGTGATCAGATTGGTTAGTTTTCTGTGATTGTGGTTGTCAGTCTGTCTGCTCTCTGATGGAGAAGGATAAGAGGCTTATGGAAGCTTAATCTTTGAGACAAGCATATGCTACTGGCAGGATCAACCAGGTAGGGGGAGCGAGCACGACGATGAGGAGCCGGGCATGCCGGGAGCGGGGCGGTGGGGGGAGAGGCGTGAGCTGGGAGAGAGACCCGGAGATGGGAGAGACTGACTGAGGGGAAAATCTTGTCTTGTTCTGATTGGCTGGCCATGCTCAATAAAACTTTAATCCAATTTCAGTGGATGAGTGGGACTGTGTTCTCTCCTTGTTATTTACCTGGGGCCAAACTATGGTGGAGGTAATGAAGATAATGGTGACCTACTTCAAAAGGTCCTATGCAAGCACTGCTATACTCAGTGCCCCCAACCCTACAGCAGGCCACCACTGACCCATGCATCTGATGGAGATTCATGGACACTCACAGGCAAGGCTGGGTCAGTCTCTTGTAGGATCACTGCTCCTTCCTCCTGGGTCCTGGTACGCACAAGGTTCTCTTTTTGCCCTCCAAAAGTCTGTTTCCCCAGTCCTGCGTAAGTTCAGGCAGCTCTATTGTAGGATTAATGGTGACCTCTTCTAAGAGGGCTTATGCCACCCAGGTCGGCTGCATCCAGAGCCCTTGCCCCTGCAGTAGTCCACTGCTGACCCGTGCCTCTGCAAGAGACACTCAAACACAGTTCTTTCTCAGACTTTGTGGGGAGTCTCTGGGTCCTGGTGTGTAAAAGGTTTGTTTGAGCCCTCTGAGCATCTCTGGCAGGTATGGGGTTTGATTCTAAATGTGATTTCACCCCTCCTACCATCTTGTTGGGGCTTCTCATTTGCCCTTGGCCATGGGATATCTCCTCAAAGACTGAACTGCTGAATAATCATCAATAAAAAGAATCAAGCTTACCAAATAAGTTATACTATACCTAAAGACAAAGAAGAAGCCACGATGAGACAGTAGGAGGAGCACTTTCATGATATGATCAAACCCCATACCTGCCAGGTGAAAGTGAAAATGAAGTATTAGTCACTCAGTATACAACTCTTTGTGATCCCATGGACTGTATCCTGCCAGGCTCTGCTGCCCATGGTAATCTCCAGACAAAAATACTGGAATGGGTCACCATGCCCCCTTCCAAGTGATCTTTCTGACCCAGGGTTTGGACTTATGTCCCTTGCATTGCAGGCAGAATCTTTACCATCAAAGTTACCAGGGAAAACCATCTGCCAAGTGGGTTGCCCACAGTCTGCAAAATAATTATATTTCAGAGATTCTCCCACAGGAGTCAGAATTCTGAGACTTAGGTCAGACTCCCCAGCCTGGGAGTCTGGCAGTGGGAGGAGGAGCCCCCAGAGCATTTTTCTTTGAAGACCAGCAGGTCATGAGTACAATAGCACCAAAGGACTGGAGGAAACAGGGCCTCCCTCCACTCTTCGAGGGCACACAAAATTTTTCATGTGCACTGAGTCCCTTGGCAAAGCAGTAACTCCATAGAAACCTGGACCAGATCTACCTACCAGTCTTGGAAGTTCTCCTGGGGAAGCTGAGGTTGGCTATGGCTCACTATGGGGCAGGGACACTGGTGGTGGAAGTTTCAGGGAATACTCATCAGCATTAGCTCTCCAGAAGCTCTCCCAGTTATTATTTTGGCAGTGATACTTGGCCCCAGCCCATAGCCTGCCTGAAGAACCCCATGAACATTATGAAAAGGCAGAAAGATATGACACTGGAAGATGAGCTCCCCAGATTGGAAGGTGTTCAATATACTACTGAGGAAGAGCAGAGAAATAGCTATAGAAGGAATGAAGAGGCTGAGCCACAGGAGAAATGATGCTCAGTTGTGGATGTGTCTGGTGGTAAAATTAAACTCCAGTGCTTTAAAGAAGAATATTGCACAGGAACCTGGAATGTTAGGTCCATGAGTCAAGGTATATTGGATGTGGTCAAGCAGGAGTTTGCAGTAATGAACATCTACATCTCAGGAATCAGTGAACTAAAAAGGACAGAAATAGGCAAATTTAATTCAGATGACCATGATATCTACTACTGTGGGCAATGATCCTTAAGAAGTAATGGGTTAGTCCTTATAGTCCAGAAAACAGTCTGAAATGCAGTCCTTAGGTGCAGTTTCAAAAACAACTGAATGATCTTCATTCATTTCCAAGGCAAACCATTCAACATCACAGTAATCCAAGTCTATGCCCAACCACTAATATTGAAAAAGCTGAACAGTTCTATGAAGACCTACAAGACTTTCTAGAACTAACACCAAAAAAAAAAAAAAAAAAAAACCGAGAGAGAGAGAAATATCCTTTGCATCAGAGGGGACTGGAATGCAAAAGTAGGGGTTAGGGGAGACCTGGAGTAAGAAGTAAATTTGGCCTTGGAATACAAAATGAAGCAGGGCCAATATTAACAGAGTTTCCCAAGAGAACACACTGGTCATAGCAAACGCCCTCTTCCAACAACATAAGAGATGACTCTACACATGGACATCACCAGATGGTCAGTCAATACCAAATGAGAAATTATATTCTGTGTAGCTGAAGATGGAGAAGCTCTACAGAGTCGACAAAAACAAGACTGGTAGCCAACTATGGCTCAGATCATGAATTCCATATTGAAAAATTACACATAATTGGAAGAAAATTACCAGACCATTCAGGTATGACCTAAAGTCAAATCTGTTATGATTATACAGTGGGGGTTACAAACAGATTCAAGGAATTTGATTTGGTAGACAAAGCCTGTAGAAGTAAGGACAGAGGTTCATAACATTGTACAGGATGTGGTAACCAAAATCATCCCAAAGAAAAGAAAATGCAAGAAGGCAAAGTGGTTGTCTGAGGAGACTTTACAAATAGCTGAGGAAAGAAGAGAAGCAAAAGGCAACAGAGAAAAGGAAAGATAGATGCAGAGTTCCAGAGACTAGCAAGGAGAGATAAGAAGGCATTTTTAAATGAACAATGCAAGGAAATAGAGGACAATGATAGAATGAGAAAGATTACAGGTCTTTTAACAAACAAACAAACAAAAAAAGATTGGAGATATCCAGAGAACATTAAATGCAAGGATGGGCACAGTAAAGCACGAAGTAAGGACATAACAGAAGCAGAAAAGATTGCATGAGCACACAGAACTATATAGAAAGGTCTTAATAACCCAGATAACTATAATGGTGTGTTCACTCACCTAGAGCCAGACATCTCGGAGTGTGAAGTCAAGCAGGCCTTAGGAAGCATCACTGTGAACAAAGCTAATGGAAGAGATGGAATTCCAGCTGAGCTATTTAAAATCCTAAAGGATGTTATGAAAGTGCTACACTCAATATGCCAGCAAATTTGGAAAACTCAGCAGTGGCCACAGGACTGGAAAAGGTTAGTTTTCATTCCAATCCCAAAGAAAGGCAATGCCAAAGAATATACAAACTACTGCACAATTGCACTCATTTCACACACTAGCAAAGTGATGCTCAAAATTCTCCAAGCTAGGTTTCAACATTACATGACCTGAGAACTTCCTGATGTTCAAGCTGGATTTAGAAAAGGCAGAGGTACTAGAAATCAAATTGCCAACATTTGCTGAATCATAGAGAAAGAAGGAATTTGAGGGGGGGGAATTTTTACTTCTGCTTCATTGACTACACTAAAGCCTTTAACTGTGTGGATCACAAAATACTTTGGAACATTCTCAAGGTCAGGGGAATACCAGACCACCTTACCTGTCTCCTGAGAAACCTGTTTCAGGTCAAGAAGCAATTGTTAGAGCTAAACATGGAACAACAGACTTCTTCAAAGTTAAGAAATTAGTTCTTCAAAGCTGTATATTGTCACCCTGCTTTTTAAACTTATATTCAGGGTACATCATGCAAAAATGCTGGGTTAGATGAATCACAAGCTGGAATAAAGACTGATGGAAGAAATATCAACAACCTCAGATATGCAGATGATACCACTCTAATGGTAGAAAGTGAAGAGGAACTAAAGAATCTCTTGATGAAAGTGAAAGAGGAGAGTGAAAAAGCTGTCTTAAAACTGAACATTTAAAAAACTAAGATTATGGAATCTGGTCTCATCACTTCATGGAATATAGATGGGGAAAAAGTGGAAACAGTGGCAGATTTTATTTTCCTGGGCTCCAAAATCATAGTATATTTTGACTGCAGCCATGGAATTAAAAGATGTTTGCTCTTTGAAAGGAAAGTAATGACAAAACTAGGCAGTGTATTAAAAAACAGAGAGATCACTTTGCTGACAAAAGTCGGTATAATCAAAGCTATGGTTTTTCCAGTAGTCATGTGTGAATGTGAAAATTGGACTGTAAAGAAGGCTGAGCAGCAAAGAATTGATGCTTTTGATTTGTCGTGCTGGAGAAGACTCTTAAGAGTCCCTTGGAGGGCAAATTGATCAAATCAGTTAATTCTAAAGGAAATTAACCTTGAATATTCATTGGAAGGACTGATGCTGAAGCTGAGGCTCCAATACTTTGGTTACCTGATCTGAAGAGCTGATTCATTGGAAAATACCCTGATGATGGGGAAGATTGAGGGCAAAGAAAGGGGTGACAGAGAATGAGATGGTTGGATGGCACCACTGATTTGAGTGGACAAGAGTTTGAGCAAACTCCAGGAGATAGTGAAGGACAAGAAAGCCTAGCAAGCTGCAGTTCATGTGGTTGCAAAAGAGTCAGACTGAAGAACAACAACAGCCTGCAGACTCCTGTGCTGGGATGCCTCAGGTCAGATAACCAACATGGTGGGAACACAGCCCCACCCATTATCAGACAGGCTTCCTAAAGCCTTTCTCAGCCAACAGCTGCCTATAAACACATCCCTTGACACAATCCTGCTCACCAAAGGGACAAGACCATATCCACTCACCAGTGGTGAGGAAAAGTCCCTCCTACCAAGAAGTCTGCACAAGCCCCTTGACCAAACTTACCCACC
Organism: Ovis canadensis; assembly: GCF_042477335.2. Lineage (NCBI taxonomy): Eukaryota > Metazoa > Chordata > Mammalia > Artiodactyla > Bovidae > Ovis > Ovis canadensis. The sequence goes on along the minus strand of NC_091247.1, from coordinate 129,136,341 downwards.
AGGAGGCAGGCACCAGAACCAAGAAGTATTATGATCCTGCAGCTTGAATAATTGAGACTACAAACAAAGTTAGACAAAATGAGATGGAAAAGGGATATGTTCCAGATGAAGGAAAAAGAACCCAAGAACAGTAACTAAGAGAAGTGGATCAAGTCAATCCACCAGAAAAATAATTCATAATAATTATAGTAAAGATAATCCACCATCCTGGAAAAATAATGGAGGACCAGACCAAGAGGATACAAGAAATGTTTAGCAAAAATCTAAAAGCTTTAAAGAACAGAGATGAATAATAACTGAGATTAAAAATATAATATAAGGAATCAATAGCAGAATAAATGAGGCATATGAATAAATAGGATGGAAGAGAGACTGGTTGAAATCACTGCCACAGAAGAAAGAATAAAAAAAATGAGGATGAACAATAAACCTCTAAGACAACATTAAAGCACCAATATTCTCACTGTAATGTTCCCAGGAGAAGAGAAAGGCTCTGAGACTGTATTTGAAGAGATGATAGCAGAAAACCTTCCTAACATGGGAAAGGAAACACTCAAGTCCAGGAAGCACAAAGAGTCTTATGGAGGATAAACCCAAGGAGGAACACACCAAGACACATATGAATCAAATGGACAAAAATTAAAGACAGGAGAAAATATTAAAAGCGACCAGGGGAAACAATAAATAGCATACAAGGTAATTCCCATAAGGTTATTAGTAGATTTTTCAGTAGAAACATGGTAGGCTAGAAGGGAGTGTCACAATGTATTTAAAATAGTGAAGGGAAAAATCTACAACCAATAATACTCTACCTACTAAGGGTCTTGTTCAGATTTGACAGAAAAATGAAAAGCTTTATAGATAAGCAAAAGTTAAGAAAAATTGGTAACAGCAAAACATCTTTACAAAAAGTTCTAAAGAACTTCTCTAAATGAAAGAAAAAAGGCCACAACTGGAAACAAAAAAATGATAAATGGAAAAGGCAAAAACAAAAGTAGGAATCATGCACACATACATATAATATCGAATTCAGCAACCATGAGAAGAGAATAGTACAAAAACAGGACATTGGAAAATTATTTGAAATTAAGATATCAGCAACTTAAAGCAATCTTGTCATATATAGACTGCTATATCAAAACATCATGGTATCTTCAAACCAAAAAATCTACAATAGATACACACACATACACAAGGAATCCAAATATAATATTAAAAACAGTCATCAAATCAGAAGAGATTTGTCAGGAGCCGTGTTAGGCATTACTGACAAAATGAAGCCACGGCCCCAGATCCCTCTCCTCATTCCACAGGCACCAACCGGGGATGAAGGAGTTAGGCCCTGTAATTTTGACTTGTTTTTTCCTCTCCTTGGCTGAGTTGACTGAAAAGGAATATTAAGGTGCTTATTGTTCTTGAGAGGAGCATGAGAAGGCACAAAGTCTTCTACAGCTGTGCTCAGAGAATAATTCATAAAGTTAATCATTGACATTAGTTCAAGGACTTTTACAAAAGAGTGTTCCAGGATGAGCACATAGGCTGTAGCTTGAGGCCATGGGAGGAATTGTGAAGCCTAATTGTGAGGAAAATGTTTATGGCAAAGGAGTTTACTGAATTTAGGGCTTAGAAATAATTAAAATATTTAGAAGTTAAAGATTTAAGGAATGTTGTAAAGTTAGCATATTTTACTATAGCTTATGCTGCTAAGTCGCTTCAGTCGTGTCCGACTCTGTGCGACCCCACATACGGCAGCCCACCAGGCTTCCCCGTCCCTGGGATTCTCCAGGCAAGAACACTGGAGTGGGTTGCCATTAACTTCTATAGCTTATAGAAGTTAGGAATTTTTAGAGACACTATAGCTAGAAGCCTTTTTAAGAGATAGTGAGCTCAGAATGTTAGGGGCAAACAGGATTTAGGAAGATAAGTAGTAAACTGAGGAATGTAGCATGAGTTACAATGTAATCACAAGTTAACAATAGGACTCATAAGAGGAAGTAGATAATAGATGGTAAAGCTGATTCCCAGAGAATCACTGAAGCAGGAACTCTGAAGAGTAACAATTATTTATGGAGATAATAAATCTGGGTGAGGGGGAACTGAAAATGTCAAACCTCTGACCTAATGTTTTTGTAAAAGTATAAAAGAGACTCTTAAAATTGAAATAAATATGCAATCCAAGAAAACTGAGAGGCTGCCTCATCGCCAACACAGTTCATCGCTGCTTCAGGTTGAATCCCTGGCTGCTGGAGCTGGACTCCAGCAGAGAATAGAACAAAAGAGGATGGGAAGAAAAAAGGACTACAAATCCAAATCCAAAACAACAAAATGGCAGTAGGAACATACACATTGATAATTAAATGTAAATAGATTAAATGCTTCAACCAAAAGACATAGACCTTCTCAGTAAATACAAAAAAAGACCTGTATGTATACTGCCTATAGCAGACCCACTTCAGATCTAGGGACATACACAGACTGAAAGTAAGGTGGCGGTGGGGGGGGAGGTAAAAGGCATTTTATGCAAATAGAAATCTAAAGAAAGCCAGAATAGCAAAATTTATTCCTAAAAAAAAAAAAAAATAGACCTTAAAAAGTGTTACAAGAGACAATGGAGGATAGTACAAAATGATCAGGGCTCAATCCAAGAAGATATATTGATTGGAAATACATATATGCTCCCAACATGGAAACACATCATTATATAAGGTAAATACTAATAGCCATAAAAGGAGAAATTGACAGTAACACAATAATAGTGGGGAATTTAACAGCCCACTTTCATCAAAGAACAAATCATTGAGACAGATTGACATGATGGAATTAACTGATATTTATAGAGCATTCCATCCAAAGCAGTGGAATATACATTGTCCTCAAATGCCTATGGAACATTCTCCAGGACTGATCACATGCTGGGCCATAAAATGAGCCTCAGTAAATTTAACAAAATTAAAATCATATCAACCATCTTCTCTGACTACAATGCTATGAGTTAGAAATAAACTAGAAAAAACTAAAAACTGCAAACACATGGAGGTTAAATAATATGTTACTAAGCAGCCAATGAATCTCTGAATAAATCAAAGAGGAAATTTAAAAAAAAAAACAAAACAAAACAGAAACCTAGAAACAAATGAAAATGAAAGCTTGATGATCCAAAACCTATGGGATGCAGAAAAACAAACAAAAAAACAAACAAACAAAAAACAAAACAAAACAAAAAATCTTCTAAGAAGGAAGTTTATAGAAATACAATCTTAACTCAGGAAACAAGCTAAACCTGAAATAAACAGCCTAAACTTTACACCTAAACCAACTAGAGAAAGAAGAACAAACCAAACCCAGAGTTAGTAGAAAGAAAGAAATCATCAAAATCAGAGCAGTAATCAATGAAATAGAGATGAGAAACAATAGAAAATATCAGTGAAACAAAAAGCTGGCTCTTTAAAAAGATAAACAACATTGATAAATCTTCAGTAAGAGTCATCAAGAAAAAAGGAAAAGGACTCAAATCAATAAAATTAGAGATTAAAAATGGAGAAGTTATAACTGATAGTAGAAATATAAAGCATCATAAGAGGCTAAGAGACTACTATAAACAACTATATGGTCAACATAGAATAAATGAACAAATTCTTAGAAAGGTACAATCTTCCAAGACTGAATAAAGAAGAAATAGAATATGTAAATAGACCAATCACAAGTACTGAGATTGAAACTATGATCAGAAACCTTCCAACAAACAAAACTCTGGGCCAGATGACTTCCCAGGCAAATAGTCAAATATTTGAGAACAGTAAACATCTATCCTTCTGAAAGCCTTCCAAAAATTTGCAGAGAAGAAACACTCCCAAACTCACTCAACGAGGCCACCATACTCCTAACACCAAAACCATACAAAGATACCACAGAAAAGAAAATTACAAGCCAATATCACTGATGATCTTAAATGCAAAAATCCTCGTGAAAGTACTAGCAAACCAAATCCAAAAATACATTAAAAGGATCATACACCACAATAAAGAGAGATTTGTTCCAGGGATGCCTGTTTCTTCTTCTTTTTCATTCAGTATCTCCAAATGAATCAGTTTGATACACCAAACACCAACAAATTCAATGGTAAAACCATATGATCATTTCAATAGATGCAAAAAAAGATTTTGACAAAATTCAATATCCATGTATGATAAAAATTCCAAGAACAAGATAAAGTTGTCTACTTTCATCATTTTATTCAACAAAGTTTTGGAATATATAGCCACTGCAATCAGAGAAGGAAAATAAGTAAAAAGAATCCAAATGGAAAATAAGAAAAACTGTCATTGTTTGAAGATGACATGACACTATAGATAAAAAATCTTAAGGATGCTACCAGAAAATTACCAGAATTCATTAATGAATTCATTGAAGTTGCAGGATAAACAATTAATACATTGAAATCTGTTGCATTTTTCTGTACTAACAATGAAAGATCAGAAAGAGAAATTAAAGAAGCAACCTCATTTATCATCTCATCAAAAAGAATAAAATACCCAGGAGTAAACTTCCCTAAGGAAGCAAAGGACCTGTTTTCTGAAAACTGTATGACGAACAAAATCAATGACACAGATACATGGAAACATATACTATGTTCTTGGATTGGAATAATCAATATTATCAAAGTGACTACAATACCCAAGGCAAACTACAGATTCAATGCAATCCCTATTAAATTATCAGTGGAAGTTTTCACAGAACTGGTAACAAAAAAATAATTTGTATGGAAACAAAAAAGACCCAGAATAACCAATGTAATCCTGAGAGAGAAAAAGGGAGGTATCAGGCTCCCTGAGCTCACACAATATTGCAAAGCTACAGTAATCAAAACAGTATGGTTTTGGGACAGCAACAGTCACAGAGGTCAATGGAACAAGACAGAAAGCTGAGAACTAACTCCACACACCTATGGTCAATTAATCTCTAATACAATAAAAGAGTCAAGAATATACAATGGAGAATGTCTCTTCAGTAAACTGTGCTGGGAAAACTGGACAGCTATTTGGAAAAGAATAAAACTAGAACATTCTCTAACACCGAACACAAAAATAAACTCAAAGTGGATTAAAGACCTAAAAGTAAAACTGGATCGTATAAAACTCTTAGAAGAAAATATTGGGAGAACTCTCATTTGACATAAATTGCTGTGTGCTAAGTCGCTTCAGTCATGTCCAACTCTTTGCCACCCTATGGGCTGTAGCCTGCCAGGCTCCTCTGTCCATGGGATTCTCCAGGCAAGAATACTGAAGTGGGTTGTACCCTCCTCTAGGGGATCTTCCTGACCTGGGATTGAACCGTTGTCTCACATCTCCTGCATTTTCAGGTGGGTTCTTCACCACTAGCACCACCTGGGAAGCCCTTGACATAAATTGCAGCAATATATTTTTGGATCTACCTCTAGAATAATGAAAATAAAAACAAAAATAAACAACTTGGTCCTAATTAAATTTAAAATCTTTTGGATAGCAAAAGTAACCATAAACAAACAAAAAACAGTCCACAGAACAGGAAAGATATTTGCCAATGAAGTGACCGACAATAGATTAATCTCCAAAATATACAAACAGTTCATGTGGCTCTACATCAGAAAAAGAAAACAGACACAGAAAATAGCAACCCAATAGAAAATGGAAAGAAGCTCTAAATAGACATTTATCCAGAGAATACATAACATATGTCCATGTAAAAGAATAAAAGAACAGAACATGGAAAATAAATAGAAAATAAAATAAATAGAATAAATTAAATATAAAATAAAAAGCACATGGAAACATGCTTAACATCACTAATTATTAGAGAATCATGAATCAAAGCCACAATAAGGTGTCACCCCACACTAGTCAGAATGGTCATCAAAAAGTCTATAAGCAATAAATGCTTGAGAGGGTGTGGAGTAAAGGAAACTCTCTTTTCTCTTGTAGAAATGTAAATTTGTACAACCACTATCGAGAACAGAAGGAAGATTACTTTAAAATTAAAACAAGAGCCGCCTTATGATCTAGTAATCCCACTCCTGGGCATTTATACAGAAAAAAAAAAAAAACACACACACAAGCAAATGTAATTTGAGTAGTACATGCACCCCAGTGATCACTGCATGCATGTGTTATTGTTCAGTCATGTCCAACTCTTTGTGATCCAGGGACTATAACGTGTCAGGCTCCTTTGTCTATGGGATACACCCAGCAAGAATACTGGAGCAGGTTGTATTTTCTCCTTCAGGGGATAGTCCCAACGCAGGGATCAAGCCCATGTCTCTAGCATCTCCTGCATTGGCAGGCAGATTCTTTACCAGCTGAGTCACCATGCTGTGCTGTTTATAATAGCCAAGACATGGAAGCAACCTAAATGTTCATCAACAGAGGAACTGATAAAGAAGATGGTACATATATATAATGGAATATTACTCAGCCTGAAAAACAAATGCAATGATTCGATTTGCAGCAAAATGGATGGGACCTAGAAATTATCATACTAACTGAAGACAGACAAGTATAAATATCACATGATATCACTAATTTGTGAAATTTAAAAAAATGATACAAATAAACTTATGCATAAAACAGACTTCGAAAACAAAGTTAGGGTTACCAAAAGGGAAAGGTGAGGGGAGGGATTAATTAAGAGCTTGGGATTAACATATATATACCGCTGCTGCTGCTGCTGCTGCTGCTAAGTCACTTCAATCGTATTCCACTCTGTGTGACCCCATAGACAGCAGCCCACCAGGCTCCCCCATCCCTGAGATTCTCCAGGCAAGAGCACTGGAGTGGGTTGCCATTTCCTTCTCCAATGCATAAGAGTGAAAAGTGAAAGTGAAGTCGCTCAGTTGTGTTCGACTCTTTGCTACCTCATGGACTGCAACCTACCAGGCAGACTCCTCCACCCATGGGATTTTCCAGGCAAGAGTACTGGAGTGGGGTGCCGTTGCCTTCTCCAAACATGTATATACTACTATACATAAAATAGATAATCGACAAGGATCTACTGCATAGCAAAGAGAACTCTACTCAGTAATCTCTAATAATCTATATGGGAAAATAATCTGAAATAGAATGGATGTATGTGTAACCAAATTGCTTTGCTGTATATCTGCAACTAAAGCAGCATTGTAAATCCACTATAATGTAAAATAAAAAATTATAAAATAAAATACAGAGAGTTAGGAGAATGATAGGAGAGTCTGCCATAGAACTTCTAAACCTCGGAACTTCCTGGATGATAGAAATTTCCTTTATTTGCATGACGTGACACTTCGTGGGCTCTTTGATAAGGGCTGGTTGCCAGGAAAAGCAAGACATGATTAGAAGCTTAGAAATTTCAGCCCTTCCTCCTATTCTTTGGAGAGGGGACAGGGGCTAGAAGTTAACAGCCAATCATACTTATTGATGAAACCTCCATAAAAATCCCTAAAGTACAGAGTTTAGTGATCTTCAGGGTTGGTAGCCATATCCACATGACAGGAAGGAAGGTCCCTGTTCCAATTCAACAAGGACAAAACTTATGAGCTTAGGACACTTCCAGACCTTCGACTATGTATCTTTTTATCTGTATTCTTTAACATATCCTTTATAATAAAATAGCATAAATAATTAAACTGTTTTCTTGGGTTCTGTAAGCTAGTCTAGCAAATTCTTCAACTCAGAGAGTCTTGGGACCCTCTGATTTATAGCTAATTTGAGGTGAGATTGTGGGTAACTTGGGGACACACTCCTTGTTATTGGAATCTGAAGGAGAAGCTCATCTTGTGGGACCAAGACCTTAGCCTGTGTCTCTTATGCTTACTTTGACCAATGTGAGAAGTGAATTGTAGGACACTTAGTTGATGGCAGAGAACTGATTGATGTGGAAAATCTCCCATACACCTGGTTACTGAAGCATTCTGTGTGAGTTGTATAGGAGAAGCAGGGTTCTCCTCCAACCCATTTACAATGTAAGGAAAGAAAAGAGCAGAGACTGTAAAAGTTAGGGAGAATGGCATTGAAACATGTATACTATCATGTAAGAAATGAATCGCCAGTCTAGGTTCAAAACAGGATACAGGAGGCTTGGGGCTGGTGCACTGGGATGACCCAGAGAGAATATGGGGAGAGAGGTGGAAGGGGGGTTCAGGATTGGGAACTCATGTACACCCGTGGCGGATTCATGTCAATGTATGGCAAAACCAATACAGCATTGTAAAGTAAAATTAAAAAAAAATAAAAGTTAGGTTTGCATTTGAATCAAAGGTCCACTGTGTAACATTGTGCACATAAATGAGTGTCTGAAATTTCAATATTTTCCAAATTAGAATGAGCATATTATATTGAGAAATATGGATATTGTACAAAAAGTCCTGGCATATAGTAAACATTTAGTGAATGAATTCTATCATAATTATTCACTAATATTGCATTTTTCACACTCTGATGACAGCGGAATAAATGTAAAGTTATAGCAGAAAAAAAAATTGTTAAAACTTTCCATTAACCTCACACAGTTCCTAAGAGTTTTAGGATAGATATGTCTTCATAAGTGATTCTTACCAAATTGTTCTTTAAAATATTTTTTAAATTAGTTCTACCTGGAGCTAGACTATCTATTCCTCCAAGGCTGAAGTAAATCACTATATTTAATTATGTTAAACAATTAAAAAACTATTCAAAGTGTTCATTTCTGCTTAGCATTTTGTCCTCCATATCTGACAAGCTTCTATTTGGTCCTGAAAGTGAAAGTGAAGTTGCACAGTCATGTCCAACTCTTTGCGACCCCACGGAGTGTAGCTCCCCAGACTTCTCCATCCATGAGATTTTCCAGGCAATAATGCTAGAGTTGGTTGTCATTTCCGACTTCAGGGGATCTTCCCAGCCTAGAGATCGAACCTAGGTCTCCCACATTGCAGGCACACTCTTTACCATCTGAGCTGCCACGGAATCCCTATTTGGTCCTGCAGTGTAACAATAAAATCAGAGACCAATCTGCAGTGCTTTCAGGCTGGAGAGTTCTCTTCAGTGACTGTGCAAATGAGCATTCTGCCTAAACAGCATGAGGACAAATGCAGCTGGCATGTCCACAAGGATATGGGGTCATGAAATCTGTGGTTTAATTATACCAAGAAGAGAACTGGAGCCAGTCTCCAATGGACTGTAGGAACTGTAGCCCACCAGGCTCTTCCATCCATGGGATTCTCCCTATATTTGACAAATGATTTCTATACAGTGTAGGTAAGTGGTGAATTAGATGTATAAAAGCTATTTCATTGAAAACCCTATAAATTTATGAGGAAACAAGCAGTGCAGTCTGGATAAGAGCACAAAGATATGGTTCTTCTCAGTCACTCTGTCTGTTGCCTCAGATATCTGTCACATTAGCAAATACTCAACAATAATGACCTTATTCATGACCACAAGAGAGATGCCTTCAGCAGAGTACCAGGTATGTGAAGAAGCCTGTTCTAAATAATATACACAAAATTTCAGATAAATCTGATTCCCCATAAGCCAATTAGCATTACTGGACTGGTAAGAATTAGGGAAACATAGATTTGGAAACTGAATGTGTTATACTTAAATCTAAACAAAATAAACAGAGGACCACATTGTAAATTTTAGATTGAGTTCTAGTCTTTAAAAGAATGAAGCATATAACCTTACAAGATCCTTCCAAATTGATGTTTGTGTTTGAAAAGAACTAATGTACACACAAATTATAAAAAGCTAAAAAATGGCGTATTTTGAACGTGTTAATGCAAAGTAATCATAGCGTGACTGAGATGCATAGGAACACGCAATATACATTTAAATGAGAAGATATCAGTACAAGTTATTCCCAATGTTCTTCCAAATGGCTAGTCAGAATTCATGAGGAGTATAACAAAAATGGTATCCTCCCTTACATTTTGAAGTGAAGGGGAAGTTGCTCAGTCGTGTTGTATACAGTCCATGAAATTCTCCAGGGCAGAATACTGGAGTGGGTAGCCTTTCCTTTCTCCGGGGGATATTTCCAATCCAAGGATTGAACGCAGGTCTCCTGGATTGCAGACATATTCTTTACCAGCTGAGCCACAGGGAACACATGTGTTACTTGGTTTGATTATAAATCTGCATGATCTCTAGACTATATGAATCTGACATTTAGGGAGAAATCTAAGTTCAGTTCAGTTCAGTCGCTCAGTCACGTCCGACTCTTTGCAACCCCATGAATCACAGCACGCCAGGCCTCCCTGTCCATCACCAACTCCCAGAGTTCACTCAAACTCATGTCCATTGAGTCGGTGATGCCATCCAGCCATCTGCCATCCCCTTCTCTTCCTGCCCCCAATCTCTCCCAGCATCAGAGTCTTTTCCAATGAGTCAACTCTTCATATAAGTTGGCAAAAATATTGGAGTTTCAGCCTCAGCATCAGTCCTTCCAATGAACACCCAGGACTGGTCTCCTTTAGGATGAACAGGTTGGATCTCCTTGCAGCCCAAGGGACTCTCAAGAGCCTTCTCCAACACCACAGTTCAAAAGCATCAATTCTTCAGTGCTCAGCTTTCTTCACAGTCCAACTCTCACATCCATACATGACTACTGGAAAAACCATAGCCTTGACTAGACGGAGCTTTGTTGGCAAAGTAATGTCTCTGCTTTATAATATGCTGTCCAGGTTGGTCATAACTTTTCTTCCAAGGAGTAAGCATCTTTTAATTTCATGGCTGCAATCACCATCTGCAGTGATTTTGGAGACCCCCCAAAAAAGTCTGACACTGTTTCCACTGTTTCCCCATCTATTTCCCATGAGCTGATGGGATCGGATGCCATGATTTTCATTTTCTGAATGTTGAGCTTTAAGTCAACTGCTTCACTTTCACTTTCATCAAGAGGCTTTTTAGTTCCTCTTCACTTTCTGCCATAAGGGTGGTGTCATCTGCATGTCTGAGGTTATTGATATTTCTCCCAGCAATCTTGATTCCAGCTTGTGCTTCTTCCAGCCCAGAGTTTCTAATGATGTATTCTACATATAGGTTAAATAAGCAGGGTGACAATATACAGCCTTGACATACTCCTTTTCTTATTTGGAACCCGTCTGTTGTTCCATGTTCAGTTCAGTTCAGTTCAGTTGCTCTGTTGTGTCCGACTCTTTGCGACCCCATGAATCGCAGCACGCCAGGCCTCCCTGTCCATCACCATCTCCCAGAGTTCACTCAGACTCACTTCCATTGAGTCCGTGATGCTATCCAGCCATCTTATGCTCGGTCGTCCCCTTCTCCTCCTGCCCTCAATCCCTCCCAGAATCAGAGTCTTTTCCAATGAGTCAACTCTTCGCATGAGGTGGCCAAAGCACTGGAGCTTCAGCTTTAGCATCATTCCTTCCAAAGAAATCCCAGGGTTGATCTCCTTCAGAATGGACTGGTTGGATCTCCTTGCAGTCCAAGGGACTCTCAAGAGTCTTCTCTAACACCACAGTTCAAAAGCATCAATTCTTCGGCACTCAGCCTTCTTCACAGTCCAACTCTCACATCCATACATGACCACAGGAAAAACCATAGTCTTGACTAGACGGACCTTAGTCAGCAAAGTAATGTCTCTGCTTTATAACATGCTATCTAGGTTGGTCATAACTTTTCTTCCAAGGAGTAAGCGTCTTTTAATTTCATGGCTGCAATCACCATCTGCAGTGATTCTGGAGCCCAAAAAAACAAAGTCTGACACTGTTTCCACTGTTTCCCCATCTATTTCCCATGTAGTGATGGGACTGGATGTCATGATCTTCGTTTTCTGAATGTTGAGCTTTAAGCCAACTTTTTCGCTCTCCTCTTTCACTTTCATCAAAAGGCTTTTCAGTTCCTCTTCATTTTCTGCCATAAGGGTGGTGTCATCTGCATATCTGAGGTTATTGATATTTCTCCCGGCAATCTTGATTCCAGCTTGTGTTTCTTCCAGTCCAGCATTTCTCATGATGTACTCTGCATAGAAGTTAAATAAGCAGGGTGACAATATACAGCCTTGACGTACTTCTTTTCCTATTTGGAACCAGTCTGTGGTTCCATGTCCAGTTCTAACTGTGGCTTCCTGACCTGTATACAGATTTCTCAAGAGGCAGGTTAGGTAGTCTGGTATTCCCATCTCTTTCAGAATTTTCCACAGTTTATTGTGATCCACACAGTCAAATGCTTTGGCATAGTCAATAAAGCAGAAATAGATGTTTTTCTGGAACTCCCTTGCTTTTTCTATGATCCAGTGGATGTTGGCAATTTGATCTCTGGTTTCTCTGTCTTTTCTAAAACCAGCTTGAACATCAGGGAGTTTATGGTTCATGTATTGCTGAAGCCTGGCTTGGAGAATTTTGAGCATTACTTTACTAGAGTGTGAGATGAGTGCAATTGTGTGGTAGTTTGAGCATTCTTTTGTATTGCCTTTCTTTGGAATTGGAATGGAAACTGACCTTTTCCAGTCCTGTGGCCATGAGTGCAGCACTTTCACAGCCTCATCTTTCAGGATTTGAAACAGCTCAACTGGATGGAATTCCATGTTCAGTAGCTAGAGAAAATCACAAAACACTTTTAAATTATCTTCTCAAGTTTCTGGATTCATAAATTTAACCAAAAGTTAGTTGAGAATGTTGTAAGGGGATGATGTTTTCTCCTAAATTTTCATTTTATTATTATCTGTCAGAGAAAAAAAATTGCTTTCATTTATTTTTTACAATGATTGGGCCTTTATGTATGGTGTTCTCTATTCCTTTGTGGCCAGGAGATCAGAATTACAAAGTGAAACTAAAGCCTTTGAGGAAAGCATTTCAAAGTTTATCATTACCTGTGGATTTAAATTACAGCTGTTTTGTAAGAGTTTATTTCCTTATTCTTTTGAGTGAATTATCTATCCAAATGCTTGAATGAGGGAAACTAAGATACAAAAAAAGACAAGGAAGGGAAAATTTAGGGGATCTTCCTCATAAAATAGAACAATCCCCCTTTTTCATGAGTGGCCATCCCTAACATGGTGATTTTCTCAGGAAGTAGTAAAATAGAATCACCCAAATGTGATCTGCTATTTGGTTAATTGCCATTTTCCTTCAGCTCAAATGTTATTTTCCTAGGAAATCCTTTCCTGCTCTCTGTGACGATATCAGTTCAGTTCAGTCACTCAGTCATGTCTGACTCTTTATGACCCCACGGACTGCAGCACTCCAGGCTTCCCTGTTCATCACCAACTCCTGGAGCCTCCTCAAACTCATATCTATCGAGTCTGTGATGCCATCCAACCATCTCATCGTCTGTCATCCCCTCCACCTCCTGTGACTATATAAACCATCACTATTATTCTCCTAGAATCCTGTGTTCTTCTTTTTAGAAGCACTTAGTGGAAACAGTGTCAGACTTTATTTTTGGGGGCTCCAAATTCACTGTAGAAGGTAATTGCAGCCATGAAATTTAAAAGACGCTTACTCCTTGGAAGGAAAATTATGACCAACCTAAATAGTATATAAAAAGCAGAGATATTACTTTGCCAACAAAGGTCTATCTAGTCAAGGCTATGGTTTTTCCAGTGGTCATGTATGGATGTAAGAGTTGAACTGTGAAGAAAGCTGAGCACTGAAGAATTGTTGCTTTTGAATTGTGGTGTTGGAGAAGACTCTTGAGAGTCCCTTGGACTGCAAGGAGATCCAACTAGTCCATCCTAAAGGAGACCAGTCTTGAGTGTTCATTGGAAGGACTGATGCTGAGTCTGAAACTCCAATACTTTGGCCACCTCATGAGAAGAGCTGACTCATTGGAAAAGACTCTGATGCTGGGAGAGATTGGGGGCAGGAGGAGAAGGGGACAACAGAGAATGGAAGGCTGGATGGCATCACTGACTCAAAGTACATGAGTTTCGGTGAACTCTGGTAGTTGGTGATGGACAGGGAGGCCTGGCATGCTGTGATTCATGGGTTTGCAAAGTGACACGACTGAGCAACTGAACTGAACTCATCACAGTAGTGAATGACATGGATTGTGAGATCCTTTGGTGTCCATCTTGCCTGTAAACTTCAGCCTCAAAAAGATAGACTAGTGTATACATCTGCTCCACTTACATCTGTATCTCTTAGTATAAAACCATGGCCCTGTTAGTTGAATAAATATAAGAATGAATGATTTAGTATTTCTCAAGTTCTCCATCCAGTACTTGTACTACTCACTTGACACAGACAAAATAGATATTAGACCATGCATAATTATTCAATGAAAACATCTAATACAGATACAAATACATACACACACAGCACATTTATCAGTTCACCTGCAGAAACTCCTTGACCAATTGGAGCCTGGTGGCCCTACAGTCCATAGGTTCGCAAAGAGTCAGACACAACTGAAGCAATTTGATATGCACACATGTATGTAAGACATATCTAAATAAAAGAATCAGTCTTAAATTCAAAATCACCTGACTGCTTGGTGTGTTCTTTCCTGGGTCCAGCTTACCTCACTGATTCCTGTTTTCTTTAAGATAAATCTTTCAAAGAGGCTCTTTGATCTTGCAGACAAATAAATGAGGCTACCCAGTAGTTCATCTGACATACTCAAACATGTTTGAATTCTAGTGTGGGCTACCTGAGACTTTCACCAAATGCCTACAATTTTTTGGATACCACATCTGACCTGAAAATTCAGAAATATGAGATATGGCATCTCTCCTAAAGTAACTTAAAATCTATCTGGAAATATAATCACACAACTAATTCCAATGGCTTCCCAAAAATGGAAGTGGTAAAGAATCCACCTGCCAATGCAGGAGATCCCTGGGTCAGGAAGATCCCCTGGAGGAGGAAATGGCATTCTTACCTGGGAAATCCCATGGACAGTGAAGCCTGATGGGCTTCAGTCAGTGAGGTCACAAATTGTCGAATATCACTTAGTGAGTAAGCAACCACATGAAAGTCACAACAATATAAATACCATATGCTATGTGTGTGCAAAGAAACTGATCAGTAACTTTTTCATAATTATTTTATTTCCATACTTAACTTGGGGGGTTATTACTATGTGATTTGCTTTATCTTGGAGTCTCACAAAATCTTAAATGAAATTGATGGATCAGTTTATTTATGAAAAAGAAATCTGATTTGTGCAACAAAAACAAATAAGAGTGTATGTGTGTGAGAGAGAGGGAATAGACATAGTGTGTACTGTGTTAAATAGTGTTCCCTCAAAACCCATGTCTACCGAGAACCTTAGAATGTGACCTTATTTGGAAATGGGGGCTTTGTAGTGTCAAAGAGAATGAGAACTATGCACTAAAGTGGCAAAAAGAGATTTTATTCAGTAACTATTTTAATATTGGGAAAGGGAATTTAATATAGAAAAGAGATCAATTCCGGTATATAGCCAAGGAGCCTCAATTGGGATGTATAACCAAAGAGCAGGGAGACGGGCTCAGTGGGTGGAAATTTACTGAGAGGGAGACATCAAAGGTAACGGATTCTTGAAAAACATGATTAACAGGATTTTTCATTCTTGATATCTGGCTAAGGTGATCAGATATCAAGGATGATTATATACAAAGGGTGAGAGGGTTGACTTAGAAAAATTATTTTCTAAGCCTGGATTGTGCAGGCTACAGGCAGAATTGGGGCCAAGGAGGAGGCTCAGCAATAAAGAATCTGCCTGACAAGGTAGGAGAGATGTAGGTTCCATCCCTGGGTTGGGAAAATCCCCTGGAGGAGGAAATGACAAGCCACTCCAGTATTCTTGCTTGGAGAATCCCATGGACAGAGGATCTTGGTGGGCTACAGTTGTGGGGTCACAAAAAGTCAGACACAACTCAGCCACTGAGTATGCATGCATTCACAGAGACCTTGTCCAGAAAAGATCTCAGAGGAACCTGACTGACGTTTGCTCAAGGAGAGAGTTGTTGTTGTTGTTGTTGTTGTTTTTAATCAGATGCAATTAATGAATTAATTAATTAATCAATCAGATGCAATTAATTAAGATGAGGTCATACAGGATTAGGGTAGGCCTTAAATCCACTGTAACTGGAGCTCTTAAAAGAGCACAGAGACATAAACACCCAGGGAAACACTTATGATTATGGATGAAGAAACTGGAATGGCTGGTCTACAAGCCAAGGAATTCACAAGGACTGCTGACAATCATGAAACACTGTGAAAAAGCTAGGCAAGTTTCTTCCCTAGAGCCTTCAGAGGAAGCACTGCCCATCTGATACCTTAATCTTGGATTTCTCACCTCCATAACTGTCTTTAGAAAGACTAAATTCTATTGTTTTAAACCTCCCAACTTGTGGTACCCTGTTACAGCAGCACTAGAAACTTAACGTAGGGTAGTGTATCTACAAGAGCCCAGGGACAGCAAAGATCAAGAATATGAACCACCATACCAACAAGGCTTTCTGTTTGGTGAGGAAGGTTGGAATGAGATGGGGTAAACAAGGTGATTTCACATCGTATATTTTCTATAATTCTTTTACATGGCAGACTTATATAGTGCTTTATCCTTTCAGAAGTATGTATAAAGTGTTACCAAAAAATAAAAAGAGAATCTATGCAATGGATATGGGAAAAATTTAAAACTTACTCTGAGGAAGGCTAAGGAAATCTACATGTGTATTAGTTTAGTGAATATTACCATGTTAGGTTAGGATGCCTTGGTTTTACCTCTTTACAACTACCACAAGCAGACCCTGAGATATCATGAATATATGGAACTGGTAAGAAGTTTTAGCTTTTCATTTTCTATTTTAAAATCCTGTTATTTTGTGTTCCTTGTGTAAAGTGACTCTGCATATTTTGGCACTAACCTGACAATTCACATTAGAAGGGGAAAAGGCCAGTTTTCTTTCTTTGATTTTGTGACTTGTATCTGATATCTTATTCACCACATACTTATATGGGTTATGATGAAACTACAGAAAATAAATATTTGAACCTTCAGCTTCAGAGAAGAAAATATACAATTACATGTTCTGTGAAGACAAGAATTGTTATCCATTTTTTTTATTGCTGTATACTCAGCACATTGAACAACATTTTTGCACATAGTTACATTTGGTAGCTGTTGATGAATGAAAGACTATAAGTTGTTATCTTTGTTTTTTGTCAAGAGTGCTAGGAAAATTATATAAATGACATTGACCCAGATATTCAAACAGAAGCAAAATATCTGCATAAGAGCATTCAGGTAAGATCCTAGTTTCAGAACATCAAACTTTAGGATGATTTACTTATTAATTATGCCTTTTAGTGTGATCCAAGACAAACAGGTCATGGTGGAGTTCTGACAAAACATGGTCCACAGGAGAAGGGAATGGCAAACCACTTCACTATTCTTACCTTGAGAACTCCATGAACAGTATGAAAAGGCAAAAAGATAGGACACTAAAAGATGAATTCCCCAGGTCAGTTGGTCCCCAATATGCTACTGGAGAAGAGTGGAGAAATAACTCTAGAAAGAATGAAGAGACGGAGCCAAAGCAAAAATGAGTAGTAGATGTGACTGATGATGCAAGTAAAGTCCAAAACTATAAAAAACAATATTGCATAGGAACCTGGAATGTAAGGTCTATGACTTAAGGTAAATTGAAAGTAGTCAAACAGGAGATGGCAAGAGTGGATACCAACATTTTAGAAATCAGTGCACTAAAATGGACAGGAATGGGCAAATTTAATTCAGATGACCATTATATCTACTACTGTGGGTAAGACTCTCAGAAAAAATGGAGTAGCCCTCATAGTCAACAAAAGAGTCTGAAATGTAGTACTTGAGTGCAATTAAAAATGAGTCAGTGACCGACTCAATGGACATGAGTTTGAGTAAACTCCGGGAGTTTGCTGAAGTCCATGGGGTTGCAAAGAGTTGGTCACAACTAAGTGACTGACTGAACTGAAAAATGACAGCATGATCTCTGTTCATTTCAAAGGCAAGCAAGCCATTCAATATCACAGTAATCCAAGGCTATGCCCTGACGGGTAACGCTGAAGAAGCTGAAGTTGAATGTTTCTATGAAGACCTACAAGACCTTCTAGAACTAACACCCAAAAAAGATGTCCTTTGCATCATAGGGGACCGGAATACAAAAGTCACAAAACACCTGGAGTAACAGGCAAATTTGGCCTTGGAGTACAGAATGAAGCAGAGCAAAGGCTAAAGAAGTTTTGCCTTGAAAATACACTGGTCATAAGCAAACACCCTCTTCCAACAACACAAGAGAAGATTTTATACATGGACATCACCAGATGGTCAATATTGAAATCAGATTGATTATGTTTTATGCAGCCAAAAATGGAGAAGCTCTATACAGTCAGAAAAAACAAGACCGGGAGCTGACAATGGCTCAGATCATGAACTTATTATTACCAAATTCAGACTTAAAGTGAAGAAATAGGGAAAACCACTAGACCTTTCAGGCATGACCTAAATCAAATCCCTTAGGATTATACACTGGAAGTGGGAAATAGATTTAAGGGACTAGATCTGATAGACAGAGTGCCTGAGGAACTTTGGAAGGATGTTCATGACATTGTATAGGATGCAGTGATCCAGACCATCCCCAAGAAAAAGATATGCTAAAAGGTGAAATGGTTGTCTGAGGAGGCCTTGTAAATAGCTGATAAAAGAAGAGAAGCAAAAGGAAAAGGAGAAAAGGAAAGATATACCCATTTGAATACAGAGTTCAAAAAATAGAAAGGTGAGTTAACAAAGCATTCCTCAGTAATTAATGCAAAGTAACAGAGGAAAAAAATAGAATGGGAAAGACTGGAGATCTCTTCAAGAAAATTAGAGATTCAAGGAAATATTTCACGCAAAGATGGACATAGTAAAGGACAGAAATGATATGGACCTAACAAATGCAGAATACATTAAGAAGAGGTGGCAAGAATATAAGAACTGTACAAAAAAGATCTTCATGACCCAGATAAGCACGATGGTGTGACCACTCATCCTGGAATGCAAAGTCAAGTGGGCCTTAGGAAGCATCACAACAAGCAAAGCAGAGCAAAACTAGCTGGACACAATTGAGCAACTGAACTGCCTTATTAGTTGGTATTTTACAGTGCTTCTTACTTAACCCATTAGTTTATCTACCTAAAATATGTTACTATAATAAGTAAAATAGGTTTCTATACTAAGAATCCATCATAGTTTGAAAATCTCCAACTAACCTTCTGAATCCTTAAGGGTGTGATATTCTACAGAGGCATAATTGCACTAACATAATCTCATTTCCAAAACACTACTTTCAGTGACTTGCAGTTTTTCAACCTTTTAGCATGCCTATTTTATTGGAAATTACTTGCTCTGTATTCTATTGTATTGTTCTTATAGCTTGATTATATTTTTCTACAAACTGTGCTTTATTGGTTATGCCAAAGCCTTTGACTGTGTGTATCACAATAAACTGTGGAAAATTCTGAAAGAGATGGGAATACCAGACCACCTGACCTGCCTCTTGAGAAACCTATATGCAGGTCAGGAAGAAACAGTTAGAACTTGACATGGAACAACACTGGTTCCAAATAGGAAAAGGAGTATGTCATGGCTGTATATTGTCACCCTGCTTATTTAACTTATATGCAGAGTAAATCATGAGAAACACTGGGTTGGAAGAAGCACAAGCTAGAATCAAGATTGCTGGGAGAAATATCAATAACCTCAGATATGCAGATGACACCACCTTTATGGCAGAAAGTGAAGAGGAACTAAAAAGCCTCTTGATGAAAGTGAAACAGGAGAGGGAAAAAGTTGGCCTAAAGCTCAACATTCAGAAAACGAAGATCATGGAATCTGGTCCCATCACTTCATGGGAAATAGATGGAGAAACAGTGGAAAGAGTGTCAGACTTTATTTTTTGGAGCTCCAAAATCACTTCAGATGGTGACTGCAGCCATGAAATTAAAAGACACTTACTCCTTGGAAGGAAAGTTATGACCAACCTAGATAGCATATTCAAAAGCAGAGACATTACTTTGCCATATAAGGTCCGTCTAGTCAAGGCTGTGGTTTTTCCTATGGTCATGTATGGATGTGAGAGTTGGACTGTGAAGAAAGCTGAGCGCTGAAGAATTGATGCTTTTGAATTGTGGTGTTTGAGAAGACTCTTGAGAGTCCCTTGGACTGCAAGGAGATCCAACCAGTCCATGCTGAAGGAGATCAGTGCAGGCATTTCTTTGGAAGGAATGATGCTAAAGCTGAAACTCCAGTACTTTGGCCACCTCATGCGAAGAGTTGACTCACTGGAAAAACTCTGATGCTGGAAGGGATTCAGGGCAGGAGGAGAAGGGGACAACAGAAGATGAGATGGCTGGAGGGCACCACTGACTCGATGGACCTGAGTTTGAGTGAACTCCGGGAGTTGGTGATGGACAGGGAGGCCTGGCGTGCTGCGATTCATGGGCTTGCAAAGAGTCAGACACGATTGAGCAACTGAACTGAACTGAACTGAAATGATTAAGAATCCTGACATACTTATTAGATCTACGGTGCTTTGAAAGGTATCTTTTTAGATTCACAGAAGAATGCAAATATATTTGAAAAAGCCCTCATTTTAAGCATTCTTATTCATATGTACATATATGTATGTACATGTGTGCATGCATGCTAAGTTGCTTCAGCTATGTCCAGCTCTTTGCAACCCTTTGGACTATAGCCTACCAGGCTCCTCTGTCTATGGGGATTCTCCAGGCAAGAATACTGGAGTGAGTTGTCAAGCCCTCCTCCAGGGGATTTTCTAGACCCAGAGATGGAACCCACATCTTTCATGTCTCCTGCATTGAAAAGCGGGTTCTTTACCATCTGCATCAACTGAGAAGCCCATATATGTGTATGCTGCTACTGCTGCTCCTAAGTCGCTTCAGCCGTGTCCGACTCTGTGCGACCCCATAGACAGCAGCCCACCAGGCTCCCCTGTCCCTGGGATTCTCCAGGCAAGAGTACTGGAGTGGGTTGCCATTGCCTTCTTCTAATGAGGTTTTATTGATTGCTAGTTTTTAAATAGAAAGAAAACATGGCATCTTTTCTATAATTCCATATTTCATAACTAGTTATAGACTTTTGGGGGACTACAGTGTATATCATGAGGTCTCATTAGAAAATAAATTCCATCTTTAACCAAACTAGAACATGTAATAGGAAAATTTCAGTGCTTAGAATGATTTCTCCCATTGCAGTAAAGACTAGCTCAAAGATAATTAGTTAACTTACATTTCAATGGTTTCTGATTAGAGCTACAATGAGTTTTTCATGAGAGATCAAATATCAAAAACAAACTGTAATAAAGAACAAATCTGACTCCACATTGGATCTGTTTCTTTTATTTTAACCTTTATATTCTGCTAGATTTTGCTATAAGTTAGTCACCAAAGGGATATCTCCTATAAGCTTAAAGTATACATAATGGCCCACCTCAGGGAATCTTGCCTTTGGCGCTTAAGTTTTAACCTAATACCTTTGTTTAAGCTCACAGAAAACATCTTGACCAGACCCACCAGTGAAAGGCTGCAGGAAAGAAATTAACACATTCCCTCCAGAGACTAGCCAGAACCAGGAGACATTTGCAAAAATGTGTCACTTTTCTTTTCCTATGTTGCTTCCTCACCTACCCCGTTTTGTTCTCTGAAAGAAATTATCATCCAAACCTTCACAAGATGGTTCTTTGGGACACTAGTCCACCATCTTCTTGGTCTGCTGGACTTCTCAATAAAGACATTATTCCTTGCTCCAACAACTCAGGTCTTAACTTATTGGCCTGTCATATGGCAAGTGCTATAAGCTTGGACCCAGTAAGAAAAAAATGTACATGATGTTCATCCTGATTTTTTTCAAGGAAAGTAAACATTCTTGCTAGCCTCATAGCATATGGAAACCTCAACTCAAAGACCAGTGAATTGTTTTTGGACTATTTCTCTTTTGATTGAGTAGAAAAGTCCTCACTTGTTCACAACCTTTGGTAGAAGAATGTTGCCACAGTCTGAGAATGAGGCTGTGGATCACAAATGCCTATTGTTGCTGTCGTCAGTTAATGGTTATTGACCTCTAAATGCAGTAGAGAGCATACAGTTAGGGATGGTTTCTGACCACAGATATTAACAACCAATGTTCAAGGGAAACTGTCTAGGCACTAAAACTATTTATTCTCCTCATCTTTGGTAACCTTAAACCATATCAAATTAGGTCCCTATGTGTAATAAAACTTTTTCAAAAGGTTTTAGAGAGTTCATAGGGCTTCAGGATCAGACTTCACTGAATGACCTCAATCTGGCTGTCAAACATCATTGAAACTAAAATATTCCATTACTTGGATTAAAGTTGATTCTATTTGAATTACAGAGTATGAATTTCTTCATTGGTTAGCCTCCATAAAAAGTTCAAGATATCCCTTGGGCATTTATCAGTCAATATATCTCCTTTTCCTTAATATATTGGGAAAGATCTAATACATATTAGCTATGACTGTGGACCACCTTATATTTTTCTAGTATGGACAAATGTAATAGAAGATAGAGGTGACAGCTGGGTAGACAATAGTCAAAAGAGGTATTTTCTTACCATAAAAGAGTGACTATTTGTACATGGGGAAAATAATGCAAAAATATATAAACAAATTTTAAAATTTTAAAACTATATATAGTAAAAATTCCATCCCTAACTTTGAAGATACAATAATACAAAATTTAAAAAAAATTCATAGGATTTAACAGCAGTATATAATGCATATTATAAATATTAAATTATATAATATATTTCTCTAAGAGGAAATAAATGCATGTACATTGATTTATAGTCATTTATCAATCTTTATATCATCTATTTCCTAGAATAAGCTTCAGTTAATCACACCTCTGTCAGCATGTATAGCAGAGGCTGAATTGCCAGTATATAAGTTATTGCAGGCAATAACTGAAGCTGAATATGATAAAAAAAAAAAAAGACATATACATCATACAATAGCTTGGTTTCTCAGACTTGGTCTCTCATAGTCCCTTTGTACACTTAATAATCTTATATCTAATTTCTTGCCTTTGTTTTACTAGCTTGAAATTTTTCTAAAACATTTTGCAATTTTTAACATGGAGTATGATGTACTGATGCTAAATAACGGTTTTACTTACTTTTTAACCTTAGAAATAGGAATACAAACACCAATAGAAATAAATTAATAGAAATAATTTAAAGTCAATTAAATGAAAGCATGTTTTGGACACTTCAGTGATAATACTTGTTTCCTGAGTTTAATTAGACTTAATTTGGTTCTTCTACTAGGTCAAAATTCACTTAAAGATGCTTAAATAGGGTTTTTTTTTTTTTTTTTTAACTAAGTTCAATTTTGGGAAACCTGAACATTTACCTGCAATTGGGACAATGAAACAAGGTTTTAAGTTTAATGTTAATAACACAATCTATATTAAATTTTAAATGACAGTTAAAGTCAAAATATGTGTCAAAAACCTGTATCAGGTAAAAACATCTACTAATAGAAAAAGTAATAATTGAGAAAAACAATTGAACAGTGGAGTCATTACAAAAGTGGATTCTTACAAAATTTAAATAAGTATACTAAAAAAAGAATTTCCGCCAAGGGACAAACTGTCTTATTTTAACAAAAAGTTCCTCATGCATCAGTGTGGAACAGGTGGGAAAATCTGAGGTAATGTGAGACTTTGTTGAACACTAAATTATCAGAGTTACATACAACGTCAGTCCAGGATTACACAGTTTTTATAGTTTTTAGAATTTAAGAGAATTAATGTTCATTGAGAACATATTATTAGCCAGAATTTATGCCACAGAATTTCCTATGGAGTTACCATCGTGATTTTGTTTTTAAAAATGCAAGTATACCTGGTAGTGACAACATATTTAAGTAATTAACAGACAACATATTTAAGTAATTAACATATTAAGTAATTAACTTTTCCTTAGATAGGTGACTGGATAGAGAGTGGAGTTTCCTGGGGAGAAATATGGGGGAACCAAATAAAGAAATGAAAGGCACAGTCATATTTTGAGCTTGAATGTCACAGATTCAGTGGATTAAGAATCTAGTATTCTTCTGCTGATGGACCTCTAGGTTGTTTCCATGTACTGGCTATTATAAACAGTGCTGCAATGAACATTGGGGTACATGTGTCTCTTTCAATTCTGGTTTCCTCAGTGTGTATGCCCAGCAGTGGGATTGCTGGGTCATAAGGTAGTTCTATTTGCAATTTTTAAAGGAATTTTCCACACTGTTCATCAGCAGATGAATGGATAAGAAAGCTATGGTACATATACACAATGGAGTATTACTCAGCCGTTAAAAAGAATTCATTTGAATCAGTTCTGATGAGATGGATGAAACTGGAGCTGATTATACAGAGTGAAGTAAGCCAGAAAGAAAAACACCAATACAGTATACTAACACATATATATGGAATTTAGGAAGATGGCAATGACGACCCTGTATGCAAGACAGCAAAAAAGACACAGAGGTGTATAATGGACTTTTGGACTCAGAGGGAGAGGGAGAGGGTGGGATGATTTGGGGAAATGGCATTCTAACACGTATACTATCACGTAAGAATTGAATCGCCAGTCTATGTCCGACGCAGGATACAGCATGCTTGGGGCTGGTGCACAGGGATGACCCAGAGAGATGTTATGGGGAGGGAGGTGGGAGGGGGGTTCATGTTTGGGAACGCATGTACACCCGTGGTGAATTCATGTCAATGTATGGCAAAACCAATACAGTATTGCAAAGTGAAATAAAGTAAAAATAAAAATTAGAAAAAAAAAGAATCTAGTATTCTATGTCAATGCAAACAATGCCCTATAAATATACATCTTATTCAGTGGCATTACTAAAAGATTAGGGAAGTTTGTGAACAATATTAATTTCTTATCACAATAATAATTTCATGCATTTTAACTGTTCTTGAAATTATGTCCATTTTCTACTTTTACCATTTTGAAATGTATTAAATATACAAATATTTTGTATTAGGTATTAGAATCTTCCCCAGAAATATGGGACCTAATGGATGAGTTTCCAGGAATAAGCAACCTGGAAAGTAAAGCCCACTCATGTTAATGGATGAAGAGGATAGAATAAAGGGTTATGGCGACTTCAAAATTGCAGACACAGCCCAAAGATGTACTCCACAGGGGTCGTTTATAAAAGCTAAAAAAAGTTTGCATTCCCACCAACAGTGTAAGAGGGTTCCCTTTTCTCCAAACCCTCTCCAGCATTTATTGCTTGCAGACTTTTGAATCACAGCCATTCTGACTGGTGTGAAATGGTACCTCATTGTGGTTTTGATTTGCATTTCTCTGATAATGAGTGATGCTGAGCATCTTTTCATGTGTTTGTTAGCCATCTGTATGTCTTTGGAGAAATATCTATTTAGTTCTTTGGCCCATTTTTTGATTGGGTCGTTTATTTTTCTGGAATTGAGCTTCATAAGTTGCTTGTATATTTTTTGAGATCCGTTGTTTGTCAGTTGCTTCATTTGCTATTATTTTCTCCCATTCAAAAGGCTGGCTTTTCACCTTGCTTTTAGTTTCCTTTGTTGTGCAGAAGCTTTTAATTTTAACTATGGAGAACAGTGTGGAGATTCCTTAAAAAAATTGCAAATAGAACTGCCATATGACCCAGCAATCCCACTGCTTGGCATACACACCAAGGAAACCAGAATTGAAAGAGACACATGTACCCCAATGTTCATCGCAGCACTGTTTATAATAGCCAGGACATGGAAACAACCTAGATGTCCATCAGCAGATGAATGGATAAGAAAGCTGTGGTACATATACACAATGGAGTATTACTCAGCCGTTAAAAAGAATTCATTTGAATCAGTTCTAATGAGGTGGATGAAACTGGAGCCAATTATACAGAGTGAAGTAAACCAGAAAGAAAAACACCAATACAGTATACTAACACATATATATGGAATTTAGAAAGATGGTAATGATAAACCTGTATGTGAGACAGCAAAAGAGACACAGATCTATAGAACGGACTTTTGGACTCAGGGAGAGGGAGAGGGTGGGATGATTTGGGAGAATGGCACTGAAACATGTATACTACCATGTAAGAAACGAATCGCCAGTCTATGTTTGGTGTAGGATACAGGATGCTTGGGGCTGGTGCACGAGGATGATCCAGAGAGATGATATGGGGTGGGAGGTGGGAGGGGGGTTCAGGATTGGGAACTCATGTACACCCGTGGCGGATTCATGTCAATGTATGGCAAAACCAATACAGTATTGTAAAGTAAAATAAAGTAAAAATTAAAATTAAAAAGAAAATAAATAAAGGAAATCAGTCCTGAATATTCATTGGAAGGATTGATGTTAAAGCTGAAACTCCAATACTTTGGCCACCTGATGTAAAGAGCTGACTCATTTGAAGAGACCCTGATGCTGGGAAAGGTTGAAGGCAGAAGGAAAAGGGAATGACAGAGGATAAGATGGTTGGATGGCATCACTGACTCAATGGACGTGAGTTTGAGTATACTCCAAGAGTTGGCATAGGACAGGGAGGCCTGGCATGCTGCAGTCCATGGGGTCACAAAGAGTTGGACACAACTGAGCGACTGAACTGAACTGAACTGATCTCCTAGGGATTTATTCATTCAACCATCATTTGGTCCTTATCCATGGGAAAGACTGATAATGGCTCTTCAGCACCTATCCTTCCCTTCTTGCTTTGAACAAGTCCATGTTTTAGATGCTTGACTGTGTAGCATTAGAGATCATGTTTTTCAGTCCATGTGGTCAACTTGGATAACAGACAATGAGTTGATAATTGTTGAAGCTGGATAATGGATACAGAAGGATTATTACAGTATACTTTTTATTTTATATATGTCTAAAAATTTCCATAACAACAAGTTTTAATCACAGTTTAAAATTTTGTAAGTTTTTTCCTTTTTTAATTGAAGTTAGATGATTTAAAATATTGAGTTAATTTCTGCTGTACATAAAAAATCTTCAGCTATGCATATATATATATTTCTTTTTTATATTCTTCTCCATCATGGTTTATGACAGTATAAAATATTTCCCTGTGCTACACAGTAGGACCTTGTTGTTTATTCATTTTATACATACTCCTTTGCATCTGCTAACCCAAAACAGTTTTATGATTTTTAATCTATTCAGATTTTTTTGAATTGTAATAAAGAAAATAATTAATTCTGGATAACATTAAAAAAATAAAAGCTAAAAAAGAATAAAGCAAATAAACGTATGTATAGCGTTGAATAAAGGGAAAGCTAAGTTCTGGACAATGAATAGAAGGTGGATTTGAGATTCTAATTTTCTAAGATATTGTTAGTTTATCTTATCTCCTGTATTGCTAAAAGCAAAATCAAAGAGGGAGTTGCCTTTGTGATTATTTTAAGTGCTAGAAATATTTTCATGTTTATATTTTGTTCTGATGCATAGTTATGTGGACCTGGACAAATTTTTCAGCCTTTTAAAAATGTTTATCAATTAAAACAAGAATATACCACTTAGTGTTCCTAAGAGAGTTATATAATTGCTTATAAAGTGTTTAGCACAGTGCCTGGAGCCTAGAAAAAAAAAGTTAAGTGGTTATTAAGTCACATTACATTCCCTATAATCTAGTTCTATAATCAGACTTAATTTATATAACAAAATTTTTCCTAGACCTCTTAATTTCAGATATATTGAGATCTGTGCTAACTTTATGAGCAGTTTAATTGTAATTTGCTTCCATCTCCAAATAAAAGGATTGATTTTTTTCTTCATCTTTTAAAACATAACACATTTAAGTGCATATTTATGCTAGTGTTAATACAGTTACATTGACATACTAAGTAAAGAAGATTGACAAAATGTTTACTTGTAACATTAGAAAATGTCATTAAATAATACTTGTCAAACACCTGACTCCTTAAGATTTTATTTTAGAGAAAATGATGGGTTTTTACTTGCACCTTTTGTTTCTTCCCTAAGATGAGCCATCAGGGCACTTTGATTGCAATTCAATTTTAGCAGAAATTTTGAAAAATAACACTGCAGAGTTTGGATTATGTAGAGCTGTGGCTCTGCAGATGGCTTATCAAAACATTCTTAAGTTTATTTTAGGCTTTTGTCAAAAAATATTTTTGGATTAACATATCATTGGTTAACCACTGAGAAACCACTCAAGAGAGGGAAAAAAAACACTATCATTCATTTGAGTAAATAGATCAATAGAGAAATATAATCTTTATACAGACACTGGTGGTAACACAGGAAACAAAGGAAGCATTCTGGATAGTTATTATGGAAACTGTTTGAAAATTGCAGTTGCCCTAAATTTATAGCTTCTGCTGTTTTCTATATCACTTTGCAGTTTGCAGCTCAAGAGAAAATACTGTTGCTTAATGGTAGAGAAAGTTTTATTTGGGCTGCATTTTCTTGGTGGAACAGAATTAGCACTATAGGAAATATAAAATTATATTTGTTTCAAACTGGTAGCTTCAAAAACAGGAAAAACAGAAAATTAAAGTACAAAGGAAAGGTAATGTAGGGAAAATAACAGGTTAGTAAGTAAGTAAACCTTCACAAACTTAAGATGTCCATTTAAAGACAAAGACAATGTATTTTATGTCTGAAGTGCCTTACTCAAATAAGCTGTCTACAAAACTTCTGCACCTAGATAGCTATCACCTTAATTTATTGAAAGCTAAAACTATCAATGTTTTTAAAAAATAATTTCAATCTCTGGAGCAATTCATTTCTGAGCACTCATTTCTGTGTTCTTTTTAATTTGTGAAATGTGTTTATTTGCTAACATTCATACAGAAATTTTATTAGCAATGTTGTGTTCAGTTCAGTTCAGTCGCTCAGTCGCGTCCGACTCTTTGCAACCCTATGAATCGCAGCACGCCAGGCCTCCCTGTCCAGCACCAACTCCTGGAGTTCATTCAGTCTCACATCCATCGAGTCCGTGATGCCATCAAGCCATCTCATCCTGGGTCGTCCCCTTCTCCTCCTGCCCCCAATCTCTCCAGCATCAGAGTCTTTTCCAATCAGTCAACTCTTCGCATGAGGTGGCCAAAGTGCTGGAGTTTCAGCTTTAGCATCATTCCTTCCAAAGAAATCCCAGGGCTGATCTCCTTCAGAATGGACTGGTTGGATCTCCTTGCAATCCAAGGGACTCTCAGGAGTCTTCTCCAACACCACAGTTCAAAAGCATCAATTCTTCAGTGCTCAGCTTTCTTCACAGTCCAACTTTCACATCCATACACGACCACAGGAAAAACCATAGCCTTGACTAGACAGACCTTAGTCGGCAAAGTAATGTCTCTGCTTTTGAATATGCTATCCAGGTTGGTCATAACTTTTCTTCTAAGGAGTAAGCGTCTTTTCATTTCATGGCTGCAGTCACCATCCGCAGTGATTTTGGAGCCCCTTCCCAAAAAATAAATAAAGTCTGACACTGTTTCCACTGTTTCCCCATCTATTTCCCATGAAGTGATAGGACCAGATGCCATGATCTTCATAGACAGTATATAAATAATGGATGTGGCTGTGTTACAATAAACATTTAATTATAAAAACTGAACATAATTTTGTCTGATTTATACTATGAAGTATTTATCCCAGGTATCAGAAGCTGCCTTATTATTATGTGAGATATCTGTTTGAAATAATTTTTCTGTGATTAGTGATAAGTTGGTATATAAATGGATAAATGTCACTGCTTTTTGTTGCTCTGCATCTAAACTCTCTTCCAGTTTGGATTATATTCCACTTTGAGTATTGACTAGATACACTTCTTCTTATAGGAAAACAAGATCCTCTCTTTCCCATAGTCTCTTGGACCTGAGACACCAGTGTTTAAACTTAGGTATATCTGGCAGTGAAATTGAATATACAATTATCAACATATAGAAGTAAGTTAAAGGAAGAGTTCATTTTAGCTGAGTCTGGTAGCAGAGACTCAATGGCACAACATCGAGTTTCCAAGTAAGAAATTATTGAGGTACAGCAGTTGATTGCAAAGACTGGGGCTGTCATAGCAGTATAATTTGAGGCGTGCTCTGTTAACAATAGAAACATTAATGTATTCAGCAGATTTGATTTATGCTAAATCCTTGTTTGTTTTGCAAATCTCATGCTGTCATTTTCCTTGCAAGTGTGAGTGACTTCCCTGATGGCTCAGACGGTAAAGCATCTGCCTGCAATGTGGGAGACCTGGGTTTGATTCCTGGGTCGGGAAGATCCCTTGGAGAAGGAAATGGCAATCCACTCCAGCACTCTTGCCTGGAAAATCTCATGGACGGAGGAGCCTGACTACACTCCATGGGGTTGCAGAGAGTTGGACACGACTGCAAATCTCATGCTGTCATTTTCCTTGCAAGCGTGCTCACCATCAAATTTTCCTCAAGGAATTACTTTGAGATAATTATTCAATGGAAGATCTTGTTGTTTGAAACCAAATTCTATGATACAGAAATTTATAATCTGAGAGGTTGTGGTGACTCAAGGAATGATAGATTAGTGAATTGGAATCAAGGCTAGTAAATTCACACTAATAACCTAAGAAATTTGTCTCTGAAATCTCAGAGTTTTTAAAAATTGTAATTAGTCAAATTATCACTTATTGTGACCTAAAATAAATTGACCAGCAAAGATAAAATTTATCAAGAACTTTTAGCTGCTGTTATAGAATGCAATGACTAATTTGCCATCACTGTGGTAAAGTAGTTATTACTAATTCCAAGACTGAGGAGGAAAACGAGAACTTTAAGTTTCTAATTCCAAAATTTTATCCCATAGTACAAACTTCCCATTATTTTAGGCAATTTCTTATATATGAACCTAGAATGCCATAATATCAAAAAGAAAAGAAAATATTCTGTAGGCTTCCAAATTACAGTATTAATCAGATTGAAAATCTCATGAAGTATCTCACATGAAATTCAGGGAATTGATAGAGAAAGGGTGGGACTCAAAGAACAGGAATGCACTATATGGAAAGGGTCAGAGGACTCAGGTTTATCTGAATTCATAAACGCATTAAGCTTTCCTTACCCACTGTGTAAACTGTCATATCTCTGTCTATTGTGGCAGTCCCCTCTTCCTTAAAATACTGACTTTCCTTGCTTAAGGGAATTGTCTAATAGAAGGAGGTCAATATGCCTAATGTAACCGCATAAACACATACTGTTTTAACCCAGTTTCTAACTATAATCAGTTTCCAGCAAGTGCATGGAAACATTCACAAGATTTGGCATTTTACTGTTGAATATTATTTTTAAAAATTATTTGGTCAGTCCTCATTGATAGGATTACACATCAACATCCTAACTGTCTTTCCTCACCTTATTGTTAAGCATGGACACATGACTTGTATTTCTCCATACAAAATGGGAAAACCCAAAGTGTACCATATTAAGTAGAACCGTTTACTGTGTATGACTGAACTTCATACATTGACTCTGTCCACTGATAAGAACAGAAACTATTGAATACTGACTCCTGCTTCAGTCTTTGTCCTGGAATCAGTCTGCATACGGAGTAGAGACACAGCTGACTCACAGTCCATGAAGAACATGATCATGTTTTTGAACATGAATATTGATAATTATTCTTTGTAAGCCATTGAATTTTAGGTTTTTTTTTTTTCTTACTGTGGCAGCATTGATAAAAATATGAGCAATAGATTTCAGTAACAGATTCTAAGGGTGATTCCAAAGACAGAAGTGTGTAATGTTAACTTGGATTGAAATTATCAATGTGTGTTCAGTTGCTACTTATTCTAGACTGTCTTTTCTAGAGTAGAAAATAATTTGAGTTATTAACCTAGTATGTTGACAGAAAGTAGTTTAAATACTAAAGCTGTCTTTAAGTAACTAACCCTTTAAGTCTTTAAGTCCACCCAAAGTGGTCATGTATAACCTATTAACCTGTTTATAAATATGTCTTCCAAGAGGGCCCAGAAGATAGTATTTTCTCTAAAGCCTTAAATGTATGGGAGAGATGGTCACTAGCATTCATTACATACATATACATACGTTTTATATACAATGTATATTTTAAGGGGTGAGGGACACAACATATGCCTATTGACATCAATACAGATACTAGGATCTTGAGGTGACAGAAGATAAGTAATGATTTAACTATGGTTACAAGGTGGGCAAGGTTACCATGACAGGTAACTTATCCAAAATTTCTCCCATTGTACATAGATGAGCATTCCATTAAAGTCTTAATGATTTGTGTAAAAAAGAACACTATGCCTAATTTGACCTGTACTATAGAGGGTTAAGGAACAATTTTTTTCTTTGCAGTCTTGAGTATGTCCAATTCCCAGAGCTCCTTGATAGAGGGGTATAATGTACCTAATATATAAGGAAGCACATAAGAAGCAACTGATAAAATACAGCATATAAAATGATTAGGTATATCACATTTCTAGGGGGGGGAAGCAAAAAGAGCAAAACTTATAAAAGATTATTTGAGATGAGAAAAGCTTGAACACAACAGAAATGACTTGGTCTAAATACTTAAAGAAGAGTCAGTATGAGCAGTGATTTAAACTATCAGCTTCAAGAACAGTGAAAAAATATTTTTATTAGGTTGGTGCAAAAGTAATTGTGGTTTAGCACTGTTGAACTTTGCCTTGATATTGGAATACATTCTTAAATGTGGTTATGTTATACATCATTTTAATGCACATTTCTCACTTTGTTTTTTGCTAATGACTTACTACTTGCTATGCATTTTATATTGATTTTAAACTATGAAATGATGTTAGACTAAAAAGCAAATCCAAGCGATTTTCTTATTTGAGTTCAAAATAGGACATAAAGCAGCAGAGGCAACTTGCAACATCAACAAATTTGTCCCAGGAACTGCTAAGAAATGTACAGTGCAGTGGTCATTTTGAAAATGAGACAACAACCTTGAAGATGAGGAGCATTGTGGCCAGCCATTGGAGGTTGACAATGACCAGTTGAGAGCCATCATTGAAGCTGATCCTCTTACAATAACATGAGAAGTTGCTAAAGAACTCTACAACAACCATTCTATGGTCGCTTGTCATTTGAAACAAACTGAAAAGGTGAAAAATTGAAAAGTGGGTGGGTGCCTCTGATGTGACTGAAAATCAAAAATAGTTGTTGTTTCAAAGAGTTGTCTTCATTTACTTTATGCAACAACAAAGGACCATTTCTTAATGGGATTGTAACATGCAAAAAAAATTTATTTTATACAACAACCTGAGACGAGCAGTTCAGTGGTTGGAGCAAGAAGCTCCTAACCACTTCCCAAAGCCAAATGTGCATCTAAAAATGGTCATAGTCTCTGTTCGGTTGTCTGCTGCCCATCTGACCTACTGCAGATTTTTGAATCCCAGCAAAACCATTATAGTTGAGAAGTATGTTCAGCAAATCAATGAGATGCCCCGAGAACTGCGACGCAGCCAACACTGGTCAACAGAAAGGGCCAATTCTCCATGACAATGTCCGACAGCTTGTCACACAACCAGTGCTTCCAAAGTTGGATGAATTGGACTAAGAAGTTTTGCCTCATCTCCCATATTCACCTGACCTCTTGCCAACCAATTACTGCTTCTTCAAGGATCTCAACAAGTTTTTGCAGGGAAAATGCTTCCACACCAGGTGGAGGCAGAAAATGCTTTCCAAGAGTTTGTCAAATCCTAAAGCACGTATTTTTACATTACAAGAATTAACAAACTTATTTCTTGTTGGCAAACATGTTGATTGTAATGGTTCCTATTTTGATTTATAAAGGTGTATTTGAACCTAGTTATGATTTAAAATTCACGGTCCAAAACTGCAATTATGTTTGCACCAACCTAACAAAATGCTAAAATGTTATTTACATGAAGGATTTTGTCCACTTTTCTACTAGACAATTTAGCAAATTGAAATAATCGGAATAGGAACAACATTTTAAATTAGTAATGGATAGAACTAACTTGCCTTAAACTACATAGATAATTTTAGAAATTATGGATGGTGGTATGAATAGTCAATGATTCACATTATTACACTGATATAATTACTGTTTTAATTATTTAAATCCATAGAGCAAATCACATTTTTAATCTTAAGTTAATATATCCCATTTAACATGAAGAAATAATATTTAAGATACATTTTTTGGCTAAGATTGAGATTTATGAATTGCTGCCCTTTATGATAAGACTTATGCCCTTTATGGTAAGAACTAGAAAAAATAGATTTTTCTGGTATAAGTATGAAAGTTCATGTTTTGCTTGTGTGCATGTTATTATATGTGTTTTAACCTTAAATCCAGTGGATAGTGTCAAATGGAGGAAATTATTTTATGACAAATAGTCTTTCAAGTCATACATTAAGAATCAAGTTTAATAACATGTAAAATTGGTTTTATTTAAACATTTCAACTTTGATTCTTTTCTGTTAACATAAGAAAGCACTTTGCTAAAGTTGTAAGGAGACCTTTGGTTGGATTGAAACAATATCACATCATGGGTAAGGACAGTAAATCTGGCAACAGAATGTCTAAGTTTGCATTTTATACATACATATTATGCATATCTGTACATATTATATATATACTATAAATATTTGTAACCAGGCCATTTGAAGGCTTGATAAGTTTGTATCAAAGTTTGTACATATTTTATGAAAGTTACCAGTTATGCTTTACTAACAGTGCAATGGATTTTTACTTTTAATCCCTGTGCCCAATTTTGGAGTTAAAAATATTGTTGGTAATAAATGTATGATGTACACTTGAGAAAAAAACAAAAAAACAAAAACCCTGCTTACTCTTCCCTAATATATTTAAATTTAACTCCCTCACAGTGTTGCTGTCATTATTAAGTGAGCAATGCATCTAAAATGCTTATAGAAGTACCCCGTACATATCAAAGACTATATATGCTATAAGCTAAATCTCAATCTTAATCTTGGCAAGAAAGATATGTGCAACTAAGATATACTTGATAAATTCAGGTATTAATGTATACATTCAGAAATACTAAAGGCTTGAGCAGCATCAAAATACCAGAGTGATTCCTGTGGTGTGTAGAGAAGTCTATTTTAGGGTTAGGATAAATGAATTCTCATGACATTATTTACATAATATATGATTTAAAAAAATCATAAGCCCTTCTTTACTCTAAATGAAGATAATAATAATGACCCTAAATGATATAATTAGGAGAATTTGATGGAATAACAATGTGTTTTATAAACTTCTGGTTATCTACTCTTGAAATGGGAGCTCAGGAGCCAGCTTCTGCAATGGGATTCTAATATTTAGGGTTGGATATCGGAGTGCAGGACCTGGCTCATGCTCTTGGGACAAAACTGATGGCAAAGTTGGTTTGAAGCCACAGGAGAGGCAGGTGGAAAGAAAGCACAGGATCAGAAAAGATGGGTCTGTAAAAGGCAGACAAAGTGAAATGTACAGGTTCAATGAATAATCTGGAGAGGCTAAGAAGGGAAAGACTTTTTAAAATCCATGAATAGAAAAGGAATATTTTAGTGTACTCAGCTGGATCAGCCTGAACACTTTAAAGCATGAAGTATAAGTCATGCATTAAATAGCAGCTCTCCACCCCATTCAATGGTGTCTTAGGCAGACTGCTATTCTCTTCCCTGGTAGCTCATTGGTACGGAGAAGGCAATGGCACCCCACTCCAGTTCTCTTGCCTGGAAAATCCCCTGGATGGAGGAGCCTGGTAGGCTGCAGTCCATAGGGCCACAAAGAATCGGACACGACTGAGCAACTTCACTTTCACTTTTCACTTTCATGCATTGAAGAAGGAAATGGCAACTCACTCCAGTGTTCTTGCCTGGAGAATCCCAGGGACGGGGGAACCTGGTGGGCTGCTGTCTACAGGGTCACACAGAGTCTGACATGAATGAAGCGACTTAGTAGCAGCAGCAGCAGCTCATTGGTAAAGAATCCACCTGCCAAACAGGAGATACAGGTTCAATCCCTGGTTTGGGAGATCCCTTAGTGGAAGAAATAGAAACACACTCCACTTATTCTTCCTTGGGAAATCCCATGGATAGAGGAGTTTGGTGGGCTACAGTCCATGTGGTCACAAAAGAGCCAGACACAACTTAGCAACTAAATGATAATTATTATTTTCACAGAAGGGAAGCATTTACTGTCTTCCCCCATTAATTAATCCATATGAAATAACACATTCAAGGTAGAAGATCGTTTCAGCTCTCAGCTGTGGATCCCCTGTTTTTTAAGGCTAGTTTCTCTTCAAGGCGTTTAGGCACAAGGCATACAAGCCGAAGTGGTGTCAGTGCTGTGTTTCTCAGTCAATTCTGGGTAGTTTTCTCATCATAGCAGCCTATCAAAATCTTCCTGGACCTGCCATACTTTCAATTAGAGGCTTCCATCTATGACCTACTGCTGATCCTGATTATCTTATTTTCTCCTTTAGACTAGGTTGCAATTATAATTTTTTTTCTTCTTTCAGCATCTATCTTTTCTACTTTGGAGCTTAAGACAGGTGATATTTTCTAAAAATGCACACACTAACAAATATATATATTTATTTTTTCTTATCATTTCATGTTAATACCCTTCTTTTGAGAGATGAAGGTCTATATATTCTATTCTTGAAACAGTAGACCCTGGAACAATTTTGATCAATATATGATAATGAAAGTGGTGCTATGTGACTTCTAAGGTTTCTACTTGACTCTCCTTTAAAAAGTTTTTTTTTTTTAATTTATGGATAATTGTTTTACAATATTGTGTTGGTTTCTATCATACAAGTAGAATCATCCATAAGTATGCATATATTCCTTCCATCTTGAACCTCCCTCCCACCCGACTCCCTATCCCACCCCTCAAGGCTCTCACAGAGACGGGTTGAGCTCCCTGTGTTGTACAGCAAATTCCACTAGTTATCTATTTTACATGTGGTAACATATACATTTCAATGCTACTGTCTCAATTCATCCCACCATCTCCTTCCCCTGCTGTGTCCACGATTCTATTCTCAATGTCTATGTTTCTATTCTTGCCTTACATATAGGCCTATTCTCTTGAACAAGAGTTTGAGGAGCCACGAGTTGGAATATAGGAAATACGATTACACTGAAATCACTATCCTGGAGAGACCACATGAAGAGGCCACACGGAGTTAGAGCTGCCTGAGGAAATCCAAGAGTTCTATCCCCCAAGTGTTCTTTTATGTTCTCAGCACGCCTTCATGATTCTAGTCCCGTTCTCCAAAACACCTTAGGTTATGCAGAGTACAGCAGATAATCTGTCCTAAGCAAAATGACTTTTGTTGTGTTAAGCCACCAAGTTGTTGAGTGATTTGTTATACAGCCCTAATAACTGGGACTGGGCTTTTCAGAAATTGATTTGTAGAATGAATAATGAGAGCATGTTTATATTTGTGACAGCATAATACTGCATTTTCCACTCCAATCTGGCTCTTTTCTTTGGGTCATTGAGAAAACAGACCTTACTATTAAAGCTTGTTTAACTTAAGGTGACATTGGGATGTTAACTATATTTATCTTGCATTGAAACTTTGTTCTCTCCCTTTTGTGACCATTGTATGAAGAGGTGTTAACCAAGGATATTTAAATATTTCATGTATATTTATGAAAAATCTAGGATATTTATAGGATATTGTGAGCAGTAGCACTGATATATCAAATGTTTTTGTTCAAATCATTCTAATTTGAATAGGATGACACTCCTGTCCAACTGTTAAAGTAAATACAGCTAAAATAATACCATGTGTCTAACAAAATGATATATTTAACATGACCTGCATTTTCTTCTGGATTAAGTCCAGCAATTTATCAATTGCCTTCTGGCTAGCAACACATAGTGCAATTGAACAGCTTTGACAAAATTCCAAAACTAAATCTGAAATTAATATAATTCAGCAGTGATATGTCACTTTTATTAAAGAATAAGATATTAAAATTTAATTCAAAATTGTATGCCAATTAAATTTTATTTTCTATATGTTTCATGGTTATATTAAAACACATATATAAATCTATTTTTATATATAATTTTATTTGATAAAATATTTTATTAACAAACTCTCAAATAATAAAGTATGAGGTTGTTTATGCTTTGATAATTGGTGAAATTAAATGAAGAGATAAAGATCAAGACAATACGTACAAGTAAAGTTATATGTGGTTTTGTCAAGGGTGAAATTCCCTTTGGTGAGTTATATGTATTAGTTGCAGCTCAGTGACTGGGCTTAGAAAGTAGGCACTTTTACATCTGGACACAGGTATGTTTCTTTGAAAGAAGAGGCAGCAGAAGTTGGACAGGGTTGTACTACAAAGAGAAAAGAAAATCAATTCTTATCCCTATTTACACTCTGATAAATCTCAGATATTGAAGTAGAATTTTAAGAATACAACACAACACAAGAAAGAATGTGTAAATGTAGAACACGTTTGTGGTTAAAAACTATAAAGTACATACTTTATTAAGAAATATAATTTAGTTTCAATGTCAGAAAAATAACTTGCTATATAGTCAAGTGGTAGAATGGCAGACATAAAATAAAATCAGATTTATCTTATTCTTAAAATATTTTTCATTTTATATATCTATGTATGTATATGTATATATATGTATGCATGTATTTATCTATGTGTTATTTGATATTCATAAGAGGAATAATTCACTGATATAAAATACCTTTAAATTTCTGCACCGTCTCAGTTTGTCACTAACTTAAATAATAAAATATAGTAATAAATAAAAACTGTTAAAATAGGTACTATAAGTATTTAACATAGAAAATAAAAATTCAAAGGAATTAAAAGACTGCCAAATTTTTGCAGTTGCTGCATGTAAAATCCACTATCTGAACAAGTATTTTAATTTAATATTTATTTATTCATTTATTAAATAAATACCGTGATCTGGATGAATATATTTGCAAGACACATATTAAAACAGATTAGTATCAGATTAGTATCAAAATGTATGAGGAAATTAAATGAATCACTAAGAAAATTACAAATATTCTAAGAAAAAATGGCATTAAATATCTACGTTGACCTGCAGATATCTATATCTATCTATCTATTTGGGACATGCACATGGCCAAGAACATATGAAGAGATGTTCAAGCTCATTAGTGTTCAAGGAAATAAAAATCACAGCAATGTTAGTATAATATTGTATACTCATGTTATTAGCAAAATCTGAAAGATTATAATGAAAAATAAACCTGATGATAACACATTTGAAGAGAATATATATCCACTGGAATCCATTCTTAATGAGAGAATTATATAGCCACTTTTAAAAAGTTTGGTGCTGCAGTTTAACATGTTCTTATAATTAAGAATCTATGCATGCCCTTCTCTCTAGGAATGTA
This sequence comes from Ovis canadensis, assembly GCF_042477335.2. NCBI lineage: Eukaryota > Metazoa > Chordata > Mammalia > Artiodactyla > Bovidae > Ovis > Ovis canadensis. The sequence goes on along the minus strand of NC_091247.1, from coordinate 129,096,987 downwards.
ACTGAAAGGTGTCTGGGTGTCTGTTCAAGGGAACTATTTCCTATGCACTCCATGACACAGTATAAAGATTTCCATAGATTACTGCTCTCAAAGCAAATTCCTGGGGAAAATGTCAAACATTCATAAATGAGAAAATAATTTTATGTAATAAAAAACAGGTGTGCATTCACACAACTGACTATATAAAAAATATACAGGATTCTTAGCAATAAAATGAATAGTTCTCAAATACATAGAAATATGATATCAAGAATACAAAGTACCATGTGCAAAACTTGCCTATAGCTGAAAGTAATGATAACACTGAAGAAAAGATATGAGGTAACAGTTTCCAGGCATTATACCTGAAGAACTGAGGAACTTTTACCACTGAAAGAAGGGAAACACACAAGGTAAGCCTGAGGTAGGTTATGACCACTGTATTTCTCTCCAGGGACACTTCCTGGGGTACAGAGTGAGGAGTAAGGAAGTGGTGATTTGATCTTGTAATAAACAAGCTCTAGTATAAGACCCTCTGCTTAAGAGTGGGCTAGCTCTCTTTTACAGGATAGTATACAGAAAATGTGATGATGTCTTTTTTGAGATTAGATTAAAAGGAATGACTTCCATCACGGTACAGTCTTGCTGGCTTGCACAGTTTGATGAAGCAATCTGCTATAGTGGAGAGATGCATGGGACAATGAATTGATGACAGCATCTGGCCAAAACCCAATAAGGAACATAGGCCCTCAGTCTAACTGCCTGATTAGAATTTAATTCTGCCAATAACCATATGTGTTTGAACGTGAATTCTTGAGATTCAGATGACTGCAATGAAATGACATTTTGATTGCAACTTGTGACAGATCCTGAGATAGAAAACCTTGCTAAGTTTTGCCTGGATACCTGACCCATACAAACTATGAGAAAATAAGTGTATATTTTAAGTTTCATGGTAATTTGATATATAGCAAAATATAACTAATATACCTCTTAAGTATACAGTGGATATTCACTAAGGTATATCATATTCAGAGTCATAAAACAAACCTCATGATATTTAAAAGAACAAAAATTATACCAAGTATGTTTACAGAGCATAATGGAATTAAACTAGAAATTAGTAACAGAAAGATATATGATAACACACACAAATCTGATAATTAAGCATCACATGGAACAAAGGAGAAATATGCAGGCAAATTGAAACATATTTTGAATTAAAATCAAAATTCATTGTACAAATATTTGTGGAAAGAAAGGATCAGCCAAGACAGTGTAGTAGAAAGACCCTGAGTTCTCTCAGCAACCATAATAAAACCACAACTACTTGCAGAGAAACCATCTAAGAAAAAGACTGAAGCCTATGAAAACAGATTTCTACAGCTAGATACAAAGAAACAACCATAGTGAGACAGGTAAGAAGGGTGTACTCTCAATATAATCAAGTCCCCCTCAAGTGGTTTACCCATAAACTAGAGAATAATTAAAGCACAGAAATTCTCCCACAGGAGTAAGAGTTCTAAGCTTCAGACTCAGTTCCCCAGCTCAGGAATCCTGCACTTAAAGAACTCCCAAAATTTAATCTCTGAGCCACCAGGGAAGCCCATTTTAAGGTCAGCAGGGCTTAATTTGGGGGGATACCAAAAAACTATCAGAAATAGACCCATCTACTCATAATGGGTCTATACAAAATCTCATGTGTACTGGGACTTCAGGCAAAAGTAGTAATTTGAGAAGAACCTAGGTAGTTACTTACCTGCTGGTCTTGAAGAGTCCCTTCGAGAGGTGAGGGGTGGCCGAGGCTCATCCTGGAGACATAGACACTGTCAGCAACCATATTTGTGAGCTGATTTTATAGTATAAACACGCTACTGGCAGCTGCTTTGTTGGCTCATTAGCACCACGATCTGGCTGCACCCAACAGCCTATAAGCAGAAGTGCTGGGACACCTCAGGTCAAACAACTAACTGAATGGGGACACAGCCCCAGTCATCATCAGACAGGTGCCTAAAAATTTCCTAAGTCCTCCAGACATGCTTCTTCACACAGCCCTGCCCACCAGAGGGCCAAAACCCAACTCCACCCACCAGTGGGCAGGCTCTGCTTATACCATCAGGAAACCTGCACTAGCCTCTAGACTAGCCTTACCCACCAGGGGGCAGACATCAGATGGAAGGAAACGACAGTCCAGCAGCCTGGGACCCAGACTACACAGCAGGCTACACCCTCACCTGGGACCAGTGGGGCACTGGCCTTGTCCACTAGCAGATCAACACAAGCTTTGTGACAACCATGACCTCATACCCAACTCTTCCAGAAACAGGCCCTCCCTTCCTCAAGTATCAAATATGTGCTCTGGAGCCCAGAGCCCTGTGGCCAGACTCTAGGATCTGACTCTGTCTGCAAGTAGTCTGGCACTAACCCTAGGACCTTGTTTCACCTGCATGTGGTGGAAGGAAATAGCACCAGAGTCTTCTGAACCCTGACTCTACCCACTAGTGAGCCAGCACTAGCCTCAGAGCCCCCTGGGGTTCTTCAGTCAGCAGTCTCACTACTAGCAGCCAACACCATCCACACACGGCAGGTCCTGGCAACCAATCAGGATAAGGGTCAACCAAGCCTGTCAAGACTGACCACCTAGCTCACCAAAACAGAAGTACCTACACAACATTTTGAGGGGGAATCCCTAGAGCATATAACTTGGGTGATGACAGGAGTGTGCTGCAGGGACACATACATACACAAAAATGTGGATGACACCTATATACAAAAAAATACCAGTAGCAACTTAGACAAAATGAAGCAGCTGAGGAACATGTTTTAGACTAAGGAATAAGATAAAATCTCAGAAGAAAAACTAAGTGAAGAAAGATAGTTTACCCAAGAAAAGAGTTCAGAATCATGACTGTGAAGATAATCAAAGAACTTGGGGAAATAATGGATGCACAGAATGATAGGTTAGAAGTTTTCAACAAATAGCTAGAAAATATAAAAAATAACTAATCAGAGATGCAAAATACAATAACTGAAATGAAAAATATACTAGAAGTGATCAATAGTAGACTAAATGATAAAGAAGAATGGATCAGTGAGCTGGAAGACAGTACAGAAATCATTGCCACTGAACAGAAAGAAAGAATGAAAAGAAAGACATGAGACATCTACGGCAACATCAAGCGCACTAATATTTGCATTATAGGGTTCCAAATGGAGATGAGAAAGAAAAAAAATGGGCTAAGAATATATCTGAAATATATGTTATTTATCTATTTAATATAATAGCTGAAATATAAAGTAATAAAATATAATAAATATTTTATTATAAATAAATAAAATATAAAATAAATATATAAATAAATATAAAATAATAAATATATAAAAATAAATAAATATAAAATAATAAAATATAATAGCTGAAATTTTTCCTAACCTGGGAAATTTTCGTAAATTTTTCTGTGGAAATTTCCTAAAAATTTCCTGGGTAATTTTTCCTAAAATAATAAATATATATAAAAAGTAAATAAAATATAAAAGCTGAAATTTTTCCTAACCTGGGAAAGGGACAGTTACCCAAGTCTAAAAAACACAGATACTTCCATACAGGATGAATCCAAATAGCAAGACTCCAAGATGCATTGTAATTAGAATGACAAAGATTAAAGATAAAGAATAGTAAAAGCAATAAAAGAAACATAAAAAATAATATACAAGAAAACTCCTGTAAGGTTATTTAGCTGATTTTTTGGCAGAAACTCTGCAGGATAGAAGGAACTGATATGATGTATTCAAAGTCATGAAAGGGGAAAACCTGTGACCAAGGACTCTACCCAGCAAAGTTCAAAGTTTGTAGAAGGAAAGAAACAAAAATCAGAGCAGGAATTAATAAAATAGCAAATAAAAGACAATAGAAAAGATTAATGAAATTAAAAGCTAGTCCTTTTGAAAAGATTTAAAAAAAAAACTGATAAGCTTTCAACCAGAATCATCCAAAAAAAAAAAAAAAAGGGGAGAAGGTCCAAATCAATAAAATTGTAAATCAAAATGGATAAGTTACAGTTAACATTACAGAAATGCAAAGAATCATAAGGGACTACTACGAGCAATTATGTGCCAATAAAATTGGCAACAGAAAAGAAATGGACAGATACTTGAAAAGTACACTCTCCCAAGACTGAGCCAGGAAGAAATAGAAAATATGAACACATCAATTACCACTGCTGAATTTGAATCAGTAATTTGAAAACTCCCAACAAAAATCCAGGACCAGATGACTTCACAGGTGAATTCAATCGAATATTTAGAAACAAAATAACACTCATTCTTTGGAAACTATTCGAAAAAATTTTCAGAGAAAGGAACACTCCCAAACTCATTCTGTGAGGCCACCATCATCTTGACACCAAAACTAGACAAAGATGTCAAAAAAAGGTTAGAGACTAATATCGCTGATGAACATAGATGCAAAAATCCTCAACAAAATACTAGGAAATTGAATCTAACCATACTTCACAAGGATCATACACCACAACCAAGTGTAATTTATCCAAAATATGCAAGCATTTTTTCAGTATTTGCAAGTTAATTAATGGGATTAACCTCATTAACACATTGAAGAATAAAAACCATATGATTATATAAATAGATGCAGAAAAAGCTTTTGATAAAAGTCAACATTTCTTTGTGATAAAAAGTATCCAGAAAGCAGCCATAGAGGGAACATACTCAACATAAAGTCAAGATATGGAAACCTGCAGCTAACATCATACTTAATTTAGAAAAACTGAAAGCATTCTAACATCAGAAATGCCCACTCTAGCCACTTATACTAAATATAATTTTTGAAGTCTAGCAACAGCAAATAGAGAAGAAAAACAAATGAAAGGAATCTAAGTTGGAAAAGAAGAAGTAAAACTGTCACTGCAGATGAAATGATAATATATGTATATAATCCTAAAGATGTCACCAGAAAAGTGCTAGAGCTAAGCAATTGCATTCAGTAACGTTACAGGATACACAATTAATATGCAGAAGTCTGTTGCTTATCTATACACTAACAACAAAATAGCAGAAAGAGAAATTAAGGGAATAATTCCATTTATCACTGAATCAAAAAGAATAATATACCTGGCAATAAACCTACCTAAGGAGGCAAAAGATCTGTATTCTGAAAACTATAAGATGCTGGTGAAATAAATTGAAGACAAGATAAATTCCTGGAAAGGTATTACTGTATTCTTGGATTGTAATAATCAATATTGTTAATATGACTATACTACCCAAGGCAATCTACAGATTTAATGCACTACATATCAAGTTACCAACAGCATTTTTCATAGAATGGGAACAAAAAAATAATTTGTATGGAAACACAAAAGATCCTGAATAGCCAAAACAATCTTCAGAAAAACCGAGCTGGAGGAATCATGCTCCCTGACTTCAGACTATACTGCAAAGCTAAAGTAAGCAAAACAGTATGGGACTGGCATAAAAACAGACACAGATTGGTGGAAGAGAATAGAGAGCCCAGAGATAACCTCACACACATATGGTCAATTCATCTACAACAAAGGAGGCAAGAATATACAAAGTAGAAAAGAAAATTTCTTCAATAAGTGGTGCTGGGAAAACTGGACAGCTACATGCTAAAAAATGAAATTATAACATTCCCTAACACCATATACAAAAATAAACTCAAAATAGATTAAAGACCTAAATGTAAGACTGGATAGTGTAAAACTCCTAGAGGAAAGCATAGGCAGAACAGTCTGACAGAAACCACAGCAATATTTTTTGAATTCACCCCTTAGAATAATAGAAACAAAAACAAAAATAAACAAATGACACCTAATTGAGCTTAAATGTGTTTCATTAGCAAAGGAAACCATAAACAAAGTGAAAAAAAGTCTATTGAATGGTTACAAACATTTGTAAATGATGTGACTCATAAGGGCTTAATTACCAAAATGTATGAACAGCTCACAGCTCATACAATTCAATAACAAACAACCCAAACAAAGAATGGGGAGAGAAACTAAACATTGATTTCTCCAAAGAAGGAATACAAATGGCCAACAGGCACAAAAAAAGATACTCAGAATTGCTAATTATTAGAGAAATGTAAGCAAAAACTACAAGATATCATATCACATTAGCAGTCCGGCCAACATCAAAGCATCTACAAATTATAAATGTTGGAGTGGGTGAGGAGAAAAGGGAACTCCCCTACACTGTTGGTGGGAATGTACACTGCTGAAGCCTCTAGAGAGAACAGTATGGAGGCTCCTTAGAAAACTAAAAATAGATTTGCTATATGATCCAGTCATCCCACACTTAGTTATACACCTGGAAATTCAAAAAGAATATTGTACCCCAATATTCACAGCAGCACTGTTTACAATAGCCAAGACATGGAAACTAAATACCTAAATGTCCATTGACAGATGAATGGATTTACAAGATGTGACATACACCCCCATACTCACAAACACACTCACATATATAATTAAATTCTGTTTAGTTGCCAAGTCATGTCTGACTTTTACGACCCCATGGGCTGTTGCCCTCCAGGCACCCTCTGTCTATGGGATTTCCCAGGCAAGAATACTGGAGTGGGTTGTCATTTCCTTTTCTAGGCAATCTTAGAGAACCCATATCTCCCATGTTGGCAGGCAGATTCTTTATCACTGAGCCACCTGGGAAGCCCTGAAGGAAATGTTACTCAACCATAAAACAGAATGAAATAATGCAACATGGATGGACCTAGAGATTATCATACTAGGTGTAAGTCAGGCAGAAAAAAACAGACATATGATAGCACTTATATGTGGAATCTAAAAAAGATACAGGTGAACTTATTTATTAAATAGAAATAGACTCACAGACATAGAAAATAAATTTATGGTTACCAAAGAGGAAAACAGAGGGAAAAAGAAGGATACATTATTAGTTTGAGATTAATAGATATGTACTACTATATATAAGATAGATAACAAGGATCTACTGTACAGTACAGGGAACTATATTGAATATCTTATAGAAACATATGATGGAAAAGGATATGAAAAAGAACATATTATGCCACTCAACACTTTAAACATAAAGATTTTTTCTGCTCTTACCCTAACAAGTGCAGGTTAGAGACAGGCCCTTGCCTTGTCAGAGGAGCAAATAGTTTGAACTTTTATTCTTTCCTGTTCTCTTCATTTGGCATATACTACCTGCCATTTCTGAGCCCTGGAGGATCAGAGCAAAAATAAGGAAAATGATACATAAAATTACTAATGATGGCTACTTTCATGAAAGAGCTTAAAATATTCTATTCTTTACTAATCATTAAAGCTTACTCCTTTTCTCCTTTATTCATTCTGGTCCCATCTGCTAAAGCACCACTGACTTAATATCGACCATGCACTCCTTTCATTGGGAATTCTTTTCCAGAGTCTAGCTTTCCAGCAGTACATTCCATACAATTTCTTTGTTTTCTATGAGGACAATTCTCTTGACCTGGACAGGACTTAACTTCACCCTGGTTATCTGCCAAATGAACGATATATGGTCCACAAGAAACATTTATATGGTCTTCGACCTGATTAAATATAAGAGTAGGATGTGAATCCAACACAGAAGCAATTTGCTCCTTACTCCAATCATTGGAACACCTAGTCAAACTAACTCATCCTCTTAGGTTTCCTCTATGAAATTTCTTGTCTAATGAAAATATCTTCGTTTCCTAGGTCTGACACAGCAAAGAAACACAAACTGAGTGACCAAGAACCATAAGAAATTTGTCTCACTATTCTGAAGGCTAGAATTCAGAAATGTTAGGGAGAAATGTTTTTGTGTTTTTTTCTAGCTTCTAGTGGCTTGACAGCAATACTTGTATTCCTAGGCTTACACTGGCAGCACTTCAATCTCTATCTCTTCCTCTTATCATGCCATGGCATTTCCTCCTTGTGTGTCTTTTCCTTTTCTAAGGACAACGGTTATATCGAATCAGAGACTACCTTAATAGCCTCATCTTATTTTGGCTACATCTGCAAAGACCCTGTTTTCATGTAAGATCACATTCATAACTACCTGGGATTAACATTGCAATGCATCTTTTTGGAGGACACAATTAAACCCATAACAACATCAAACCAAGCTCTCTAAATGGTCCTCTGATATTGCATTTAAAGATCTCTCCACCCATTCTCTCCTTAGTGTACAGATGTGGTAGTAGTAGTAATAGGGTTTAAGGGAAGGGCGTGAAAGTGAAAGTTGCTCAGTCGTGTCTGACTCTATGCAACCTCATGGACTATACAATCCATGGAATTCTCCAGGCCAGAAAACTGGAGTGGGTAGCTGTTCCCTTCTCCAGGGGATCTTCCTAACTCAGGGATGGAACCCAGGTATCCCACATTGCAGGCAGGTTCTTTACCAGTGGAGCCACCAGCAAAGCCCAAGAATACTGGAGTGGGTAGCCTATCCCTTCTCCAGCGGATCTTCTTGACATGCTGGAGAAGGGATAGGCTGGCATCAGTTCAGTTCATTTCAGTCGCTGAGTTGTGTCCAACTGTTTGTGACTCCATGGACTGCAGCACACCAGGCTTCCCTGTCCACCAGCCAACTCCCAGAGCTTACTCAAACTCATGTCCATCAAGACAGTGTTGCTATTCAACCATCTCATCCTCTGTCCTCCCATTCTCCTCCCACCCTCAATCTTTCCCAGCATCAGAATCTTTTTGAATGAGTCAGTTTTTAGCATAAGGTGACCAAAATATTGGAGTTTCAGGACCAATTTCCTTTAGGATTGACTGGCTGAATGTCCTTGCAGTCCAAAGGATCCTCAAGAGTCTTCTCCAACACCACATTTAAAAAGAATCAATTCTTTGGCACTCAGCTTTCTTTATAGTCCAACTCTCACATCCATATATGACTCCTGGAAAAACCGTAGCTTTGACTAAATGGGCATTTGTTGGCAAAGAAATGTCTCTACTTTTTAATAAGCTGTGTAGATTAGTCATAGCTTTTCTTCCAAGGAGCAATCGTCTTTTAATTTCATGGCTGCAGTCACCATCTGCAATGATTTTGGAGACCCCAGCAATAAAGTCGTTCACTGTTTCCATTGTTTCCCCATCTATATGCCATGAAGTGATGTGACCAGATGCCAAGATCTTAGTTTTCTGAAAGTTGAGATTTAAGACAACCTTTTCACTCTCCTCTTTCTCTTTCATCAAGAGGCTTGTTAGATCTTCTTTGCTTTCTGCCCATAAGGGTGGTGTCATGAGCATATCTGAGGTTATTGAGATTTGTCCTGGCAATCTTGATTCCAGCTTGTGCTTCATTCAGCCCAGAATTTTGCATGATGTACTCTGCATATAAGTTAAATATGCAGGGTAACAATATACAGCCTTGGCATACTCCTTTTCCTATTTGGAGCCAGTCTGTGGTTCCATGTCCAGTTCTAACTGTTGCTTCTTGACCTGCTTACAGATTTCTCAGGAGACAGGTAAGGTGGTCTGGTATTCTCATCTCTTAAAAAAATTTTCACAATTTTTGTGATCCACACAGTCAAAGGCTTTGGTGTAGTCAATAAAGCAGAAGTCGATATTTTTTTCTGAAACTGTCTTGCTTTTTCGATGATCCAATGGGTTTTGAATCTCATTCCAATTCGTTCTCTAGTTCCTCTACCTTTTCTAAATACAGTTTGAACATCTGGAGGTTTGTGGTTCATGTACTGTTGAAACTGGCTTGGAGAATTTTGAGCATTACTTTGATAGCATGTGATATTAGTGCAATTGTGTGGTAGTTTGAACATTCTTCAGGATTGCCTTTCTGTGAGATTGGAATGAAAACTCCCCTTTTCTAGGCCTGTGGCCACTGCTGAGTTTTCCAAATTTGCTGGCATATTGAGTGCAGCACTTTCACAGCATCACCTTTTAGGATTTGAAATAACTCGACTGGAATTCCATCACCTCCACTAGCTTTGTTTGTAGTGATGCTTCCAAAGGCAATTTGACTTCACATTCTAGGATGTCTGGCTCTAGGTGAGTGATCATATCATCGTGATTGTCTGGGTCATGAAGATAGTTTTCGTACAGTTCTTCTGTGTATTCTTGCCACCTCTTCTTAATATCTTCTACTTCTGTTATGTCCATACCATTTCTGCCCTTTATTGTGTCCATCTTTGCATGAAATATTCCCTTGGTATCTCTGATTTTCTTGAAGAGATCTCTGGTCTTTCCCACTCTTTTGTTTTCCTCTATTTCTTTGAATTGATCCCTGAGGAAGGCTTTCTTATTTCTCCTTGTTATTCTTTGAAACTCTGAATTCAAATGGGTATATCTTTCCTTTTCTCCTTTGCTTTTCACTTCTCTTCTTTTCACAGCTATTTGTAAGTCCTCCTCCAACAACAATCGTTTTGCCTTTTTGCATTTCTTTTTCTTGGGGATGGTCTTGAACCCTGTCTCCTATACAATGTCACGAACCTCCGTCCATACATCTTCAGGCACTTTGTCTATCAGATATAATCAATTTATTTGTCACTTCCACTGTATAATCATAACGGATTTGATTTAGATCATACCTAAATGGCATAGTGGTTTTCCCTACTTTCTTAAGTCGAACTTTTGCAATAAAGATTTCATTATCTGAGTCACAGCTCCCGGTATTGTTTTTGTTGATGTTTTGTTGAGTTTTGGTGTTGTTGAAGATTCTTGAGAGCCCCTTAGACTGCCAAGAGATCCAACTAGTACACCCTAAAGGAGATCGGTCCTGAGTGTTCATTGGTAGGACTGATGTTGAAGCTGAAACTCCAATACATTGGCTGTTGGTGGGAAGTACTGACTCATTTGAAAAGACCCTCATGCTGGGAAAGATTGAGGGCAGAAGGAGAAGGGGATGAAGGAGGAGATGGTTGGATGGCATCACTGACTCAATGTACATGAGTTTGGGTAAACTCCAGGATTTGGTGCTGAATAAGGAGGCCTGGCGTGCTGTGGTCCATGCGGTTGCAAAGAGTTGGACACAACTGAGTGACTGATCTGAACTGGACTGATAGAGCTTTTCCATCTTTGGCTGCAAATAATATAATCAATCTAAATAATTTTCTGATTAAAACTCCATTATTAAATATATGTAACCTTGTCCTGTATTTTCCAAGTCTCTAGTAAATTGGTCATCATAGGCAAAACACTTTCTGACATAAACCACAGCAGGATCCTCTATGACCCACCTCCCAGAATACTGGAAATAAAAGCAAAAATAAACAAATGGGACCTAATTAAAATTAAAATCTTCTGCACAACAAAGGAAATTATAAGCAAGGTGAGAAGACAGCTGTCAGAATGGGAGAAAATAGAGCAAATGAAGCAACTGACAAACAACTAATCTCAAAAATATACAAACAACTCCTGCAGCTCAAATCCAGAAAAATAAAGGACCCAATCAAAAAATGGGCCAAAGAACTAAAGAGACATTTCTCCAAAGAAGACATACAAATGGCTAACAAACACATGAAGAGATGCTCAACATCACTCATTATCAGAGAAATGCAAATCAAAAACCACAATGAGATACCATTTCACGCCAGTCAGAATGGCTGCTCTCCAAAAGTCTACAAGCAATAAATGCTGGAGAGGGTGTGGAGAAAAGGGAACCCTCTTACACTGTTGGTGGGAATGCAAACTAGTATAGCCACTGTGGAGAACAGTGTGGAGATTCCTTTAAAAAACTGGAAATAGAACTGCCTTATGACCCAGCAGTCCCACTGCTGGGCATACACACCAAGGAAACCAGAAATGAAAGAGACACATGTACCCCAATTTTCATCGCAGCACTGTTTATAATACCCAGGACATGGAAGCAATCTAGATATACATCAGCAGATGAATGGATAAGAAAGCTGTGGTATATATATACAATGGAATATTACTCAGCCATTAAAAAGAATACATTTGAATCAGTTCTAATGAGGTGGATGAAACTGGAGCCTGTTATACAGAGCGAAGTAGGCCAGAAAGAAAAACACCAATACAGTATACTAACGCATATATATGCAATTTAGAAAGATGGTAACAATAATCCTGTATGTGAGACAGCAAAAGAGACACAGATATATAGAACAGTCTTTTGGACTCTGTGGGAGAGGGAGAGGGTGAGATGATTTGGGAGAATGGCTTTGAAACATATATAATATCATATATGAAATGAATTGCCAGTCCAGGTTCAATGCATGATACAGGATGCTCAGGGCTGGTGCACTGGGATGACCCAGAGGGATGGTACGGGGAGGGAAGTGGTCGGGGGGTTCAGGATGTGGAACACGTGTACACCTGTGGAGGATTCATGTTGATGTATGGCAAAACTAATACAATATTGTAAAGTAGCTAACCTATAACTAAAAAAAATAAATTTATATTGAAATAAATAAAAAGAGATAAATAAAAATTTTAAATAATTTAAATAATTAAAAAGAAAGTAAAAAGAATCTACTCTTCCCTGTCTTTTTTCCAGTCTTTTTTTTCCTCTCTTTTAGAATGATAAAATTTTGCTCTTCAAATGTTGTAATACTGAATCTTTTAAAAACATCCAGTGAGATTTGGTCAGTTTGGCATTTTATACAGGTAACATTGTTTGAGTCAAGTAAACCCATTTCATGTAAGTATATATGTGTGTGTGTGTGTGTGTGTGTGTGTGTGTGTTAGTGACATATTTATACATCCAAGTAACCACTAAAGAAGAAATAAAGCTGAAACAAAACCTTTAACCTGAATATTTAATTATTTCTCAACCATTTCAAGAGTATGTCCCAAAACCACCACCACTCTTTTGTTGCCCCACCAGTCACTTGGGCCAGGAGAGTGGTGATCTCATTTCTTTTATTAAAAAGATTAGTTCTGATAGTTTTAGAATTTCATATCAGTGGACTCATCTACTATATATTCATTTTTATGGGCATATATTTTCATTTCTTCTTTATAAATATCAATAAGATTACTAGCTTTTATGGTCAAATTATCCTTTTTAAAAGACACTTCTAACTTTTAAATGTTTGTCATTCTAATGGGTTTATATTGATATTTCATTTTAGTTTCAATTTGTGTCCATGACTAGTTATATGGAATATCTTTCTACAAATATTAGCTATTATATACATATTTTTGCCAAATACCTGTTCAAATATGTACCTATATATAACTTGATTAGTTGTGCTATTAGTACATTGTAAGATTGTTCTAGATACAAGTTTGAATATATGTATACATACACATACATAGACATACCTAAAAGAACATTCTCAAGTAGAAGATGCTTTAAATTTTGATGACAAAATTTTAACGATTTTTTAATAGTTCATGCTTTTTATGGTCTGGTTAAATATAATCTTTTCATAACCTAATATGTCAAAAGATTTCACCACTGTTTTCCCCTAGAAATATTATAGTTTTAGCTTTTAAATTTAGTTCTGTGATCTATTCTCAAGCTAATTTTGGTGTATGTTTTGATGCGTGTTTCAAGGTTTATTTTGCCTATATGAATGCCAGTTTTTGAAAAGCACAATTTATTGAAAAGTAGAGCCTTTCCTTCATTGAATTGCTTGTTTAAAATCAATTGACTGTATAAGTGTGGGACTATGTCTGGACTATCTATTGTGTTTCATCGATCCATTTCTATCTTCATACCAGTAATGTACTACCTTGATTATTGTAGTTTTATAGTATGCCAGTGAATTCGGTAGTTAGTTCTCTGAATTTGTTCTGTTTTCAAAACTGTTTTGACTAAACTGTGTCCTTATAATTTCCATACACATTTTGGAATAATCTTGTTGATTTCTACAGACTTTGATGGAATTTTTGTTTGCATTACAGATAATATATAGATTATCTGTGTGAGGATAAATTACATTGTAACCATAATGAGTCTTCCAATCAAACAACATGGTATAACTCTTGGCCTATTTCAGCATTTGTTTCTTTCTGTCAACAGAATTTCATAGTTGTCAGTTTAGGAAGCTTGCACCCACATGTTGTTAAAGTGAAAGAAAGTGAAAGTTGCTCAGTCGTTTCTGACTCTATGTGACCCCATGGACTACACAGTCAATGGAATTCTCTAGGCCAGAATACTGGAGTGGGTAGTCCTTCCCTTCTCCAGGGGATCTTCTCAACCCAGGGATTGACGCCAGGTCTCCTGCATTGCAGGCAGATTCTTTACCAGCTGAGCCACAGGGAAGCATATGTTATTAAATTTATTCTTAAATACTTCATGTCATTAAAATCTAACCAATACTTTCTTTTTTTAAATATTGCATTCTAAATATTTATATATATAATTGCTTTTCATATGTTGACTTATCATTTTATGACATGATAAACCATGTTACAGTTTATTAGGTCCAGTAAGTTTTTATAAGATTCTTTAGAATTTTTCACATACTTGATCACATCCTCTGTAAACAAAAGCGGTTTGCTCTTTTGCTCCAATCTGCATCCTGTCTCTGTCTCCCTTTCCCTCTACCATTCTCTCTCTCCCCTTCTCTCCCTCCCAATCTCCTTTTCACTCACTCTGGTTTACTGCATTGTCTAGGATCATGGTGGGGTTCCCTGGTGGCTTAGATAGTAAAGAATCTGGAAGAGTCAGGAAGATCCCCTTCAGGAGGGAATGGCTACCCAGTCCAGTATTCTTGCCTGGAGAATTCCATGGACAGAGGAGTCTGGTTGGCTACAGTCAATGGGATTGCAAAGAGTTGAACACAACTGAGTGATTAACACTAACAAGATCATAATACAACACTGATTAGAAACAGTGATATCCATACTTGACTTGTTCCTGATTTTAAGTAGAAAACATTTCATATTTATCATTAAGTATAAGGCTAGCTTTATTTATTTAATTTTTAAGTTATACCTTATTAGGTTGAAGGAGATCCTCTTATCTGAGTTTTCTGACAATTCTTATCATGTATATTGAATTTTGTCAGATGATTTATCTGCATTTAGTGAAATGATTGCTTTTGTTCTGATTTATTAACATAATGTACTTCACTGATTGGTTTTCAAAGTTAAAACAATCTGAATTCCAGGAATAAATTCAACCTGGTCATGATGTAATTTTCTATACTGGTGGGTTCTAAAAAATGTTTTATTAAATATTTTACAGACATATTCATACATATGTGCATGTACACAGACACACACATATTGAGCTGTAGTTTTCTGGTACTATCAGTCTGGTTTTTTTCTATCAATATCCGAAGACAGCATTACAACAATCCAACTGTGATTGTAGATTCTCTAAATTTCTTCTTTTAGTTTTGTCAGTGTTTACTTCATTTATTTTAAAAATCTTCCTAAAAATAATATTTATTTATAATATTACCATACATATTGCCAGCTAGTATTAACAACTTTTAGAGTTTAAGATAAAACTTATTTGGAAGTTTTCAGTTAAATATGTCAAAGAAATATGAAAATTTTATAATATTCTTTCTTCAAACCTAAAATGTGTTTATTAAAGCTATACAGAAATATGAGATAGAATTTGTCACCACAACTCTTTAGAATGTTGTCTTCAATAATAAATAAGCCATTTGGTAAGTGAAAGTCACATATATCCTAGTATGGGAGTAATAGAAAAGCAGCATGGAGTCGAGTTTAGGTGAAATTGAATTTAATTTTCACAGTTTAGTTGATGGGTGGTCTCAGATGACATGGTTGTTTAATCTTAGCCAGTACAGGTGTGAAAGTCATAATATGAAAACCGACACATTCAAATAGAAAAAGAGACTATATTATAATTAGACTTCAAACTCATAGTAAAGTGTGAAAACAAAAGCTTTTTTAAAAAATAATTTATCTGTATAGTAGAAAAACTACAGAACTTTTTGGAAGATAAATACGGGCATTATGTAGCTTTTATTCTCTGCATCACCCATAATAAAAAGCATTGTTTGACCAATGTTTATGTTGAAGAACTTTCATTTTAGTAGTGCCTCAGATCATTTTTTTGAGCCATTGCAGTAATGGAAATATGCCTAATTGCCTGGTGCAAGATATTTCCCCCCACCGTGGAGAGTGCTGTTTTTAAATTAGAGCACATTTTGTCCCTTTCTCTGTCTAATTAAGACACAAGTATGATTTGGCCTACTCACCACAAGGCTGGATTAGGATATATATCTATTAGTTACTCTTACTTTGTTACTTAGTTACTTTGATAAGCCTTTATAAACAAGGTTATATAAATGATATTTATAAAATAATATATACTGAACAGCATTATATATATTAGACATGCTGTGTATTATGAGTATGTATTAGTGGCTGAGTAGATTACACTGCGCTTAAAGAACATTCATAACATTATGCCTTGAAGTACATATACAAGTGTATTGAGTTTTTCTCTATGAACAAAACAGAAAAATATACAAAACAGAAAAATATATTGTTATTTTGACTAAAATATCACATTTAAAAATTCTACTAAAAAAAAAAACCTACTGAAAAGGCTGCCATTAAAACCATTGTTTTCATCTATCCCAGATTCATTTCTACACATACAATACCTGGTAAGCTTATTATTTCTCATGCAAAAAACCCACATTATGTAATTCCCTCAGTCCAGTTCAGTTCAGTTCAGTTGCTCAGTCGTGTCCAACTCTTTGCGACCCCATGAATCACAGCACGCCAGGCCTCCAGTCCATCACCAACTCCCGGGGTTCACTAAGACTCGCGTCCATCAAGTCAGTGATGCTATCCAGCCATCTCATCCTCTGTCACCATAAATAATTTCTTAAATTGAAGACTCTATCAACGGTAGCTTACTATAAATTACCTTTAAATTAGTAGAAGACTTATCTATGATTAGGTAAATTTGAAGGCTAAAAATAGCATTCAAGTATACAAAATAATCCTCAATTCAGTTCAGTCGCTCAGCCATGTCCGACTCTTTGCGACTCCATGAACTGCAGCATGCCAGGCCTCCCCGTCCATCAACAACTCCCAGAGTTTACTCAAACTCATGTCAATTGAGTTGGTGATGCCATCCAACCATCTCATCCTCTGTCATCCCCTTCTCCTCCTGCCTTCAATCTTTCCTTAATATCAAGGTCTTTTCAAATGAGTCAGCTCTTCACAGCAGGTGGCCAAAATATTGGAGTTTCAGCTTCAACATCAGTCCTTCCAATGAACACCCAGGACTGATTTCCTGTAGGATGGATTGGTTGGATCTCTGTGCCGTCCAAGGGACTCTCAAGAGTCTTCTCAAAAACCACAATTCAAAAGCATCAATTCTTCAGCGCTCAGCTTTCTTTATAGTTCAACTCTCACATCCATGCTAGCCTTGACTAGACGGACCTTTGTTGGCAAAGTAATGTCTCTGCTTTTTAATATGCTGTCTAGGTTTGTCATAACTTTTCTTCCAAGGAGTAAGCATCTTTTAATTTCATGGCTGCAATCACCATCTGCAGTGATTCTGGAGCTAAAATAAGTAAAGTCAGCCACTGTTTCCATTTCCCCATCTATTTGCCATGAAGTGATGGGACCAGATGCCATGATCTTAATTTTCTGAATGTTGAGCTTTAAGCCAACATTTTCACTCTCCTCTTTCACTTTCATCAAGAGGTTCTTTAGTTCCTCTTCACTTTCTGCCATAAGAGTGGTGTCATCTGCATATCTGAGGTTATTGATATTTCTCCCAGCGATCTTGATTCCAGCTTGTGCTTCCTCCAGCCCAGCATTTCTCATGATGTACTCTGAATACAAGTTAAATAAGCAGGGTGACAATATACAGCTTTGACATACTCTTTTTCCTATTTGGAACCAGTCTGTTGTTCCATGTCCAATGCTAACTGTTGCTTCCTGACCTGCATATAGGTTTCTCAAGAGGCAGGTCAGGTGGTCTGGTAGTCCCATCTCTTTCAGAATGTTCCACAGTTTATTGTGATCCAAACAGTCAAAGGCTTTGGCATAGTCAATAAAGCAGAAGTAGATGTTTTTCTGTCACTCTCTTGCTTTTTCGATGATCCAACAGATGTTGGCAATTTGATCTCTGTTTCCTCTGCCTTTTCTAAAACCAGCTTGAATATCTGGAAGTTCACAGTTCACAAATTGCTGAGGCCTGGCTTGGAGAATTTTGAGCATTACTTTACTAGCATGTGAGATGAGTGCAGTTGTGCGGTAGTTTGAGCATTCTTTGGCATTGCCAACTTAAGAGTAGTTCAGTTCAGTTTAGGTGCTCAGTCGTGTCTGAATCTTTGCAAACCAATTAACTCTTCATTATTAGTGATGCTAAATTGAAAACATATCAAAAGTGTTTCCAAGACTGCATATTATTATTTAATTAACTTACTAAAAATATGAGAGTAAGAGGAAGTTTTATATTTTCTCTTTATTTTATATCATCATTAAAATGACCTCTAAATGTATATATTCACTAAACTTTCCTTAAAATATCATAGCTAGTGATGGAATTTCAGCTGATCTATTTCAAATCCTGAAAGATAATGCTGTGAAAGTGCTGGGTTCAATATGCCTGCAAATTTGGAAAACTCAGCAGTGGCCACAGGACTGGAAAAGGTCAGTTTTCATTCTAATCACAAAGAAAGGCAATGTCAAAGAATGTTCAAACTACTGCACAATTGCACTCATCTTACACACTAGCAAAGTAATGCTCAAAATTCTCCAAACAAGGCTTCAACAGTACGTGAAGTGAGAACTTCCAGATGTTCAAGCTGGATTTAGAAAAGTCAGAGAAACCAGAGAGCAAATTGCCAACATGTATTGGAGCATCAAAAAAGCAAGAGAGTCTCAGAGAAATATCTACTTCTGCTTTATTGACTACACCAAAGCCTTTGACTGTGTGGATCACAACAAACTGTGCAAAATTCTTAAAGAGATGGGAATACCAGACCACCTCACCTGCTGCCTGAGAAATATGTATGCAGGTCAAGAAGCAACAGTTAGAACTGGACATGGAACAACAGATTGGTTCAAAATTGGGAAAAAATATATCAAGGCTGTATAATGTCACCAAGTTTATTTAACTTATATGCAGAATACATCATGGGAAAGGCTGGGTTGGATGAATCCTAAGCTTGAATCAAGATTGCCAGGAGATATAGCAACTACCTCAGATATGCAGATGATACCATTCTTATGGCAGAAAGCAAAGAGTAACTAAAGAGCCTCTTGATGAAGGTGAAAGAGGAGGGTGAAAAAGTTGGCTTAAAACTCAACATTAAAAAAACAAAGTTCAAAGCATCCAGTTTCATCCCTTCATGGCAAATAGATTGGAAAACAATGGAAATAGTGGAAGATTTTTATTTTCTTGGGCTCCAAAGTCACTGTAGAGTGTGACTGCAGCCATGAAATTAGAAGATATCCTCCTTGGAAGAAAAGCAAACCTAGATGACAAATATATGCAGCATATTATAAAAGAGACATTACTTTGACGACAAAGGTCCAGATAGTCAAAGGTATGGTTTTTCCAGTAGTCATGTATGGATATGAGAGTCGGACCATAAAGAAGGCTGGACACTGGAGAACTGATTCTTTCCAACTGTGGTGTTGGAGATGATTCTTGATAGTCCCTTGGACAGCAAGGAGATCCAGCCAGTCAATCCTAAAGGAAATCAACCCTGAATATTCATTGGAAATACTGACACTGAAGCTGAAGTTCCAATATTTTGGTCACCTGATGCAAAGCGCCAACTCATTGGAAAGGATCCTGGTGCTGGGAAAGATACAAGGCAGGAGAAGAAGGGGACAACAGAGGATGAGATGGTTGGATGGCATCACTGACTCAATGGACATGAGTTTGAACAAGCTTCAGGAGATGGTGAAGGACAGGGAAGCTGGCATACTGCAGTCCAAGGGGTAACAAAGAGTCGGACATGACTAGGCGACTGAATAACAATGAAGTAACATAGACTTTGGATATATAATGCTGGTTGTTGTATTAAAAGATAAAATTCTCAGTGAATTAGCACTGAAAATTGATTATTCAACTGTCAGTATTTATTCAATATCGTATGGTTACCATTAGAAGGCATATCCTCTCTATCTGTTCTTTTTGCTCTGTAGATCTCCTTTTGCATAGTGCAGGAGGTGTCAGCAGAGGAGCCAAGAGAGAAAATGGAGGATTGTGTGAGAGAGAGTACAGCTCAAAATTGACTGTGGTATACCCCTTCTCACATTTTAAACTGGAAATGAAATTGGTCACAACATAACACCTAACTTCATGCGAAGCATGGAGACTGTAAAATGTCACACTTTCATGGGATTTCTAAGGCAGCAGTACTTTGTAGATACTAGATATATTTGGAAAGAATAACCAGAATAGCTAATTGATAAACCACAAGTGCTCTATTCACTTAGACTTTTCTTCAGGAAATAAAAATTAACTTCTTAAAGAGTGAGAGCTGCTTCTTCTACTTTTCAAAATGGTGTTATATATTCATTATTACTACAAAGTAATTCATTTTGTTTTCTTTTTTACTAATATAGTTTGATATTTATTCAATGAAAAATTATCTTTTTAAATTGGAAATGTAATTTTCTCTTACTGTGGATAAAAATCTTATAAAAACACACATCAATCAAAAGTTAGTGGTGTCTAATAAAGTGTCACTAAACAATTGCAGTTAGAAATATTGTATTATTTTCTTACATCTTTTTAATATACATGTGATATTTATACTGAAATGAATTTCTATTATTAAAAGGAATCAAAAGATCATTTTACAGTTAATAAGGCCCAATTTATGAGCTTATACTGTCATGAACTATAAGAATAAAACAATATTCTTTATTGAAAAATATTTTACTACATGATTAATTTGCCATAATATTCTATGGTGATATATTATATTCTTCATTCAGAGTACTCAAGTCTTGCATTATGGTTGTTTCATAACCACTATAGTATTCAAAAAGTATAAAAACATTTTCCCCATTGTTTTATTTACTGACTTTTATAAAATCTTGAAAGCAAAAGACATATTAAAACTTACTGGATGCACTCTTATACTATCTATAAGACTGCATATTTTTATAAAATACCTATTAGGGTTATTTATATAAAACTATTTATGAGGTATTTACTTGAATCATAAATATTTTTCTAGTAACATAGCAGTAAAGCAGAAGTAGCATCTCCATGGATCAAATGGAATCTAGATCTCCAAACACTACAAAGATTTTTCAAATGAACTACCAAGTTACTGAAATGAGATGAAAATTAAAAATAAATATTTGGTTGTTACAGCTTTCTTCTATATGCAGTGTATGGTTACCCAAAACTTCAACTTTTCTGGATATTTTTTGAGTAAGATTGCACTGCATATGCTTGAATCAGAATATAAAAGGGAGATAGAAGGACTTGTGCTGACCTTCTCCAGCCAGAGCACCAAAATCACAACTAGCTGTTTAACAACCATCAGCAGGAACATACTGGAACCCACCAAAAAAAATATAGCTCACATCCAAGGACAAAGTAGAAGCTGTGACAAAACAGTAGGAAGATCACAATCATGATAAAATCAAATTCTACACCCACCAGTTGGGTGATCTGCAAACTGGAGAACAATAATACCAAATAAGTTCTCACACTGTTGTGAAGGTTCTAGACCGCACATCAGGTTCCTTAGCCTGGGGATATAGCCAAGGGACTGGGAATCCCCAAGGAATTTTACTTTGAAGGCTAGCAGGATTTGATTGCAGGACTTCCACAAGACTGGGATAAACAGACTCCACTCTTGGAGGGCACAAACAAAATTTTGTGTGCACCAGGATCTAGGGGAAAGAAGACTGAGTCAAACCTGTGTGTAAGTGTCTGAGGGTCTCCTACAGAGGCATGTGTTGGCAGTGGCCCACCATGGGGACAGGGGAACTGGCAGCAAGAGTCCTTGAGATATGTCTCAGTATAAGTCCTCTTGGAGGTCATCAATAGCCCTACCATAGAGCCCGTAGACTCTGGAAGTGGGTCATTCAGGCCAAACAACTAACAGGGAGCAGACAATTGAATTAAAGTTTTACTGAGCCCTGCCCACCAGAGCAAGACCCAGTTTTTTCCACAGCCAATCCCTCCCATCAGGAAGGTTGCACAAGCCTCAACCTCATCCACAAAAGGACAGACAGAAGAATTAATAACTACAATCCAAGCAGCCTCTAGAACTAATACCACAATCACAGAGGGCTAACCAAAATGAAAAAAATAGCATTATATCCCAGATGAAGGAATAAAATAAATCTCCAGAAAAACAACTAAATGAAATGGAGATAGGCAGCTTCCTAGAAAAAATTCAGAATAATGATAGTGAAAATGATCCTTGATCTTGAAAAATAATGAGAGAAAATGCAAGAAATGTTTACCAATGACCTAGATATTTTAAAGAACTAATAATACACTTGAAGGAATCAGTAGCAGAATAACTAGAGCAGAAGAATGGATAAATGACCTGGAAGACAATAGTGGAAATCAATGTTGCAAAACAGAATGCAGAAAAAAGAAGAAATGAAGACACTCTATGAGACCTTTGGGACAACAGCAAATGTACCAATATATACATTATAGTGGTCCCAGAAGGAGAAGAGAGAAAGGACCTGAGAAATATTTGAAGAGATAATAGCTGAAAAATTCCCAACATGGGCAAGGAAATAATCAAGCAAGTCCAGGAAATTCAGAGAGTCTCATGCAGGATCAACCCAAGGAGGAACACACTGAGACACATAGTAATCACACTTCTTAAAAGCAACAAGGGGGAAAAACACACACACACAATAATATACAAGGGAAATTCCATAAGCTTATCAACTGATTTAAAATAGAAACTCTGCAAGCCAGAATGGAATGCATGATATATGTAAAGTTATGAAATGAAAGAATCTACTACCTACAAGAAGGCTCTACCCAGCAAAACTCTCACTGAGATTTGGTGAAAAAATCAAAAGTTTTCCAGAAAGCAGAAATTAAGAGAATTCAGCACCATGAAACCAGTTTTACAACAAATGCTAAAGGAACTTGTCTATGCAGGAATTACAAGAGAAGGAAAAGAACTACAAAAATCAACCCCAAACAATTAACAAAATGATGATAGGATCATATATATAGATAATTACCTTAAATGTAAATGGATTAAATGTACCAACCAAAAAATATAGCCTGGCTGGGTATACCCATATATATGTTATCTACAAGAGACTCACCTCAGACCTACAGACACTTACGGACTGAAAGTCAAAGGATGGGAGAAGATATTTCATGCAAATGGAAATCATAAGGAATCTGGAATAGCAATACTATCAGACAAAATAGACTTTAAAACAAAGACTATTATAAGAGACAAAGAATGACATTACATAATGATCAAGGGTTCATCCCAAGAAGAAGATATAACAATTGTAAATCTATATATGCACCCTGCATGGGAGCACCTTGATACATAAGACAACCACTAACAAACAAATAGGGAGAGATCAACAGTAACAATAATAGTGGAGAACTTTAATATCCCACTTTCATCAATAGATAGATCATTCAGACAGAAAGTCAATAAGGAAATGCAGGCCGTAAATGACATTTTAGATGAGTTGGACTTAATTGATATCTATAGAGCATTCCATCAAAAAGCAGCAGACTACGTATTCTTCTCAAGTGCTCACAGAACATTCTCCAGGATTGATCACATGCTTGGCAAATTTAAGAAAATCGAAATCATATCTTTTCTGATCACAATGCTATGAGATTAGAAATAAATTGCAAGAAAAAAAATTAGTAACACAAACATGTGGCAGGTAAACAATTTGCTACTAAACAACCATTGGATCACTGAAGAAATCAAGAATAAATATTTTTAAAATACCTAGAAACAAATGAAAATGAAAGCACAATGGTCCAAAACTTATGGGATACTGCAAAAGCAGTTCTAAGAGGGAAACTTATAGCAATACAATCTTATCTCAAGAAATGAGAAAAGTCTCAAGTAAAAAGCCTAACCTTATACCTAAAACAACTAGAGAAAGAAGAATAAACAAAACCTAATGTTAGCAGAAGAAAAGAAATCATAAAGATGAGAGCAGAAATAAAAGAAACAGAGGCAGAAAACAATCACAGGGATGAATGAAACTCAAAGCTGGTTCTTTGAAAAGATAAAATTGATAAACCTTTAGCCAGACTAATCAAGAAAAAGAGAGAGAGGACTCAAATCAGGAAAATTAGAAATGAAGAAAGAGAAATTACAACTGACTCCACAGAAATATAGAGGATCCTTAGAGACTATGAACAACTGTATGCCAATAACATGAGCAAACTGGAAGAAATGGATAATTTCCTAGAAAGGTACAGTCTCCCTGGATTGAACCATGACGAAATAGAAAATATGAACAGACCAATCACAAGCACTGAAATTGAAACCATGATTTAAAATCTCTGAACAAACAAAAGCCCAGGACCTGATGGCTTCACGAGCAAATTTTATCAAACATTTAGTGAAGAGTTAACACCTATCCTTCTGAAAATGTTCCCAAATGTCACAGAGGAAGAAAGATTTCCAAGCTCATTTTATGAAGCTAACAAGACCAGACAAAGATACAACCCAAAAATAAAATGACAGGCCAATATCACTAATGAACAAGATGTAAAAATCTTCAACAAAATACTAGCAATCTGTATCCTACAGTACATTAAAAAGATCATACACCATGACCAAATGGGGTTCATCCCGGGATGCAAGAAATTGTCAACATCCACAAATCAATGTGATACACCACATCAACAAATTGAATAATAAAAACCATACAATCATTTGGCAAAATTCAGTACACATTTGGATTAAAAAAAAAAAAAAACTTTCCAGAAAGTGGTCATAGAGTGTACATACCTCAAAATAATAAAGGCTATATGTTACAAAATTACAGCTAGCATAATACTGAATGGTGAAAAGCTGAAAGTGTTCCCTCTAAGATCAGGAACAAGACAAGAATATCCACTCTCACCACATTTATTCAACATAGTTTTGGAAGTCCTAGCGATAGCAATCAGAGAAGAAAAAGAAGTAAAGTGAATCCAAATTGGAAAAGAAGAGATTAAACTGTCACTCTTTGCAGATAACATGATACTATACATGGAAGATCCTAAAGGTGCTACCAGGAAATTACTAAAGCTCATCAATGAATTTAGTAAAGATTCAGGTTACAAAATTAATACGCAGAAATCTGTTACATTTCTATACACTAACAATGAAAGATCAGAAAGAGAAATTGAAGAAGCAACTTCATTTACCATCGCATCACAAAGAATAAAATACCTAGAAATAAACCTACCTAAGGAGACAAAAGACATGTACTCTGAACACTACAAGATGCTGATGAAAGAAATCAAGGACATAAATAGATGGAAAGATATACTATGTAGATTGGAAGAATCAATATTGTCAAGATGACTATACTACCCAAGACAATCTACAGATTCAATGCAATCCCTATCAAATTGCCAATATAATTTTTCACAGAACTAGAGTAAAACATTTCAAAATTTGTATGGAGACACAAAAAATTCCAAAGAGCCAAAGCAATCTTGAAAATGAAAAATAGAATTGGAGGAATCAGGTTCCCTGACTTCAGATTATAACACAAAGGTAATGTCATCAAAACAATATAGTACTGGCACGAAAGTAGTAATACAGATCAATGTAACAGATAGAAAACTCCAAAATAAGCCCATGCACCTGTGATCAATTCAGTTCAGTTCAGCTGCTCAGTCGTGTCCAACTCTTTGCAACCACATGGACTGCAGCACACGAGACCTCTCTGTCCATCACCAACTCCCAGAGGTTACTCACACTCATGTTCATTGAGTCGGTGATGCCATCCAACCATCTCATCCTCTGTCACCGCCTTCTCCTCCCACCTTTCAATCTTTCCCAGCATCAGGGTTCTTTCAAATGTGCCAGTTCTTTGCATCAGGTGGCCAAAGTACTGGAGTTTCAGCTTCAGCATTAGTCCTTCCAATGAATATTCAAGAGTGATTTTTTTTTTTAGGATTGACTCATTGGATCTCCTTGTAGTCCAACGGACTCTCAAGAGTCTCCTCCAACACCACAGTTCAACAGCATCAATTCTTCAGTGCTCAGCTTCTTTATAGTCCAACTCTCACATCCATACATGACTACTGGAAAAACCATAGCCTTGACTAGATGGACCTTTGTTGGCAAAGTAATGTCTCTGCTTTTATTTTAATTATTTTTGAGTTTTTTTTAAAATTTTTATTTTTACTTTATTTTACTTTACAATACTATACTGGTTTTGCCATACATTGACATGAATCCACCACAGGTATACATGCGTTCCCAAACATGAACCCCCCTCCCACCTCCCTCCCCATAACATCTCTCTGGGTCATCCCCGTGCACCAGCCCCAAGCATGCTGTATCCTGCATTGGACATAGACTGGGGATTCTATTCTTACATGATAGTATACATGTTTCAATGCCGTTCTCCCAAATCATCCCACTCTCTCCCTCTCCCTCTGAGTCCAAAAGTCAGCTATACACATCTGTGTCTTTTTTGCTGTCTTGCATACAGGGTCATCATTGCCATCTTTCTAAATTCCATATATATGTGTCAGTATACTATATTGGTGTTTTTCTTTCTGGCTTACTTCACTGTGTATAATAGGCTCCAGTTTCATCCATCTCATCAGAACTGATTCAAATGTATTCTTTTTAACGGCTGAGTGATACTCCATTGTGTATATGTACCACTGCTTTCTTATCCATTCATCTGCTGATGGACATCTAGGTTGTTTCCATGTCCTGGCTATTATAAACAGTGCTGCGATGAACATTGGGGTACATGTGTCTCTTTCAATTCTGGTTTCCTCGGTGTGTATGCCCAGAAGTGGGATTGCTGGGTCATAAGGCAGTTCTACTTGCAATATTTTAAGGAATCTCCACACTGTTCTCCATAGTGGCTGTACAAGTTTGCATTCCCACCAACAGTGTAGGAGGGTTCCCTTTTCTCCACACCCTCTCCAGCATTTATTGCTTGCAGATTTTTGGATCGCAGCCATTCTGACTGGTGTGAAGTGGTACCTCATTGTGGTTTTGATTTGCATTTCTCTTATAATGAGTGATGTTGAGCATCTGTTCATGTGTTTGTTAGGCATCCGTATGTCTTCTTTGGAGAAATGTCTATTTAGTTCTTTGGCCCATTTTTTGATTGGGTCGTTTATTTTTCTGGAATTGAGCTGCATAAGTTGCTTGTATATTTTTGAGATTAGTTGTTTGTCAGTTGTTTCATTTGGTATTATTTTCTCCCATTCTGAAGACTGTCTTTTCACCTTGCTTATATTTTCCTTTGTTGTGCAGAAGCTTTTAATTTTAATTAGATCCCATTTGTTTATTTTTGGTTTTATTTCCAGAATTCTGGGAGCTGGATCATATAGGATCCTGCTGTGATTTATGTCAGAGAGTGTTTTGCCTATGTTCTCCTCTAGGAGTTTTATAGTTTCTGATCTTACATTTAGATCTTTAATCCATTTTGAGTTTATTTTTGTGTGCGGTGTTAGAAAGTGATCTAGTTTCATTCTTTTACAAGTGGTTGACCAGTTTTCCCAGCACCACTTGTTAAAGAGATTGTCTTTACTCCATTGTATATTCTTGCCTCCTTTATCAAAGATAAGGTGTCCATATGTGTGTGGATTTATCTCTGGGCTTTCTATTTTGTTCCATTGATCTATATGTCTGTCTTTGTGCCAGTACCATACTGTCTTGATGACTGTGGCTTTGTAGTAGAGCCTGAAGTCAGGCACGTTGATTCCTCCAGTTCCATTCTTCTTTCTCAAGATTGCTTTGGCTATTCGAGGTTTTTTGTATTTCCATACAAATCTTGAAATTATTTGTTCTGGTTCTGTGAAAAATATGGCTGGTAGCTTGATAGGGATTGCATTGAATTTGTAAATTGCTTTAAATATGCTGCCTAGGTTGGTCATAACTTTTCTTCCAGGGAGCAAGTGTCTTTTAATTTCATGTCTGCAGTCACCATATGCAGTGATTTTGGAGCCCTCCAAAATAATGTCTGTCACTGTTGCCATTGTTTCCCTATCTATTTGCCATTAAGTGATGGGATAAGATGCCATGAACTTACTTTTCTTGATGTTGAGTTTTAAGCCAACTTTTGCACTCTCCTCTTTCCCTTTCATCAAGAGGCTCTTTAGCTCCTCTTTGCTTTCTGCCATAAGGGTGGTTTCATCTGCATATCTGAGGTTACTGATATTTTTCCTGGCAGCAGAAAATTGGATTAAATATTTAGTGGGCATGGCCCTACCCATCAGAACAAGACCCAGTTTCCCCCTCAGTCAGTTTCTCCCATCAGGAAGCTTTCATAAGCTTCTTATCCTTATTCATCAGAGGACAGACAGACTGAAAACCACAATCACAGAAAGCTAACCAATCTGATCACATGGACCACAGCCTTGTCTAACTCAATGAAACTATGAGCCATGCCATGTAGGGCCACCCAAGACAGACGGGTCATGGTATAGAGTTCTGACAAAACGTGGTCCACTGGAGAAGGGAATGGTAAACCACTTTAGTATTCTTACCTTGAGAACCCCATGAACAGAATGGTCAATTAAACTATGACAAATGAGGCAAGACTACACAGTGTGGGAAGACAATTTCTTCAACAAATGGTGCTAGGAAAACTAGACAGCCGCATGTGAAAAGATGAAATTAAACCAATGTTTAACTCCATACACAAAACGAAGTTCAAAATGGATTAAAGACCTAAATGTGAGGCTGGACACTCTAAAACACTTAGAGGAAATCATATCACTTTCTGGTATAAATCATGGCAACATCGTTTTCAATCCATCTCCCAGAATAATGGAAATAAAATAAAAAATAAACAAATTTAAACTCAAAAGTTTTTTCACAGCAAAGGAAACAATGAACAAAATGAAAAGACGATCCACAGACTGGGGGAAAACATTTGCAAATAATATGACCAATAAGGGATTAGTCTCCAACATTTACAAACATCATATGATACTTAATAGCATCAAAATAAATAACCCACTCAGAAAAATGGGCAGAATAATTGAATAGACATTTCTCCAAAGAAGACATACAGTCAATAGACACGTGAAAAGATGTTCAGCATTGCTAGTTACAAACTGATAGTCACTTAGTTGTGTCCAACTCTTTGTGACTGCATAGACTATAAAGTTCATGGAATCCTGTGGCCAGAATACTGGAGTGGGTTAGCCTTTCCCTTCTCCAGAGGATTTTCCCAACCCAGAGACTGAACCCAGGTGTCCCACATTGCAGGCATATTATTTCACCAACTGAGCCACAAGAGAAGCCCAAGAATACTGGAATGGGTAGCCTATCTCTTCTCCAGCAGATCTTCCTGACCCAGGAATTGAACTGGGGTCTCCTGTATTGCAGGTGGGTTCTTTACCAATAGAGTTATTAAAGAAATGCAAATTAAAACTACAATGAGATATCACTTCACATAGGTCAGAATGGCTATCATCAAAATATCCACAAACAACAAATGCTGAAGAGGGTTTGGAGAGAAGAGAACCCTCCTGCACTGTTGGTGGGAATGTAAACTGGTACAGCCACTATAGAGTACAGTATTAGCGTTCTTTAGAAAACTAAAAATGGAGCTACCATATGACTCTGCAATCGTACTCCTAGACATATATCCAGAGAACATCGTGACCTGAAAAGATATATGCATCCCAATGTTCACTGCAGCACTGTTTACAATAGTCAAGACATGGAAGCAACCTAA
Source organism: Ovis canadensis (assembly GCF_042477335.2). Taxonomy (NCBI): domain Eukaryota; kingdom Metazoa; phylum Chordata; class Mammalia; order Artiodactyla; family Bovidae; genus Ovis; species Ovis canadensis. The sequence continues at coordinate 129,067,231 of NC_091247.1, read as the reverse complement.
ATATCCATCAGCAGATGAATGGATAAAGAAGATGTGATGCATATATACAATGGAATATTATTCAATCATTAAAAAGAATGAAATAATGCCATTTACAGGAACATGGATGGACCTAGAGAATATACGAGTGAAATGTCAGACAGAGAAGGAGAACTATCATATAATGCCCCTTATATGTGGAATCTAAAAAGACAAGATACACGTGAACATACTTAAAAAACAGAAAGAGACTCACAGACTTAGAAAACAAACTTATGGTTGCTGGAGGGAAGGGATAGTTTGGAATTTGAGGAAGGTCATGTACAAACTGCTATACTTAAAAGGGATATTCCACAGAGACCTTTTGTGTAGCACATAGAACTCTGCTCAATGTTATGTGCCTGCCTAGATGGGAGGGAGGCTTGGAGGAGAATAGTTACATGTATATGTATGGTTGAGTCCCTTCGCTGAGTATCTGAAACAACCTCAACACTGTTAGTTGGCTATACACCAATACAAAATGTTTTTGGTGTTAAAAATTATTTAAAAATTGTTTTAAATGTAAAAGGATACTTTAAAAAATTATTGGGAAATTCTCTATGTCTGAGATTCTAAGGTTTGGAAAGAAAACACATGTCAGGAAAACATTTCACTTCAAATTTTTTCTTTATGATTCAGTTCTTTTATTTTTTTCTTATGAAATTTTTATTGAAGTGCAATTACTTTACAGAATTTTGCTGTTTTCTGTCAAACCTTAATATGAATCATCCATCAGTTCAATTCAGTTCAGTCACTCAGTCGTGTCCAACTCCTTGTGACCCCATGAATCACAGCACGCCAGGCCTCCCTGTCCATCACCAACTCCTGGAGTTCACTCTGACTCATGCCCATCGAGTCAGTGATGACATCCAGCCATCTCATCTTCTGTCGTCCCCTTCTCCTCCTGCCCCCAATACCTCCCAGAAACAGGATCTTTTCCAATGAGTCAACTCTTTGCATAGGGGGCCAAAGTACTGGAGTTTCAGCTTTAGCATCATTCCTTCCAAAGAAATCCCAGGGCTGTTCTTCAGATTGTACTGGTTGGATCTCCTTGCAGTCCAAGGGACTCTCAAGAGTCTTCTCCGACACCACAGTTCAAAAGCATCAATTCTTCAGTGCTCAGCCTTCTTCACAGTCCAACTCTCACATCCATACATGACCACAGGAAAAACCATAGCCTGGACTAAATGCACCTTTGTTGGCAAAGTAATGTCTCTGCTTTTGAATATGCTATCTAGGTTGGTCTTAACTTTTCTTCCAAGGAGTAAGCGTCTTTTACTTTAATGGCTGCAATCACCATCTGCAGTGATTTTGAAGCCCCCCAAAATAAAGTCTGACACTGTTTCCCCATCTATTTCCCATGAAGTGACGGGATCAGATGCCATGACCTTCTTTTTCTGAATGTTGAGCTTTAAGCCAACTTTTTCACTCCCACTTTCACTTTTTTTAAAGAAAATTTTATTTTTACTTTATTTTGCTTTACAATACTGTATTGGTTTTGCCATACATTGACATGAATCCATCACGGGTGTACATGCGATCCCAAACATGAACCCCCCTCCCACCTCCCTCCCCACAACATCCCTCTGGGTCATCCCCATGCACCAGCCCCAAGCATTCTGTATCCTGCGTCAGACATAGACTGGCGATTCGATTCTTACATGATAGTATACATGTTTCAATGCCATTCTCCCAAATCATCCAACCCTCTCCCTCTCCCTCTGAGTCCAAAAGTCCACTATACACATCTGTGTCTTTTTTGCTGTCTTGCATACAGGGTCATCATTACCATCTTTCTAAATTCCATATATATGTGTCAGTATACTATATTGGTGTTTTTCTTTCTGGCTTACTTCACTGTGTATAATAGGCTCCAGTTTCATCCATCTCATCAGAACTGATTCAAATGTATTCTTTTTAACGGCTGAGTAATACTCCATTGTGTATATGTACCACAGCTTTCTTATCCATTCATCTGCTGATGGACATCTAGGTTGTTTCCATGTCCTGGCTATTATAAACAGTGCTGTGATGAACATTGGGGTACATGTGTCTCTTTCAATTCTTGTTTCCTCGGTGTGTATGCCCAGCAGTGGGATTGCTGGGTCATATGGCAATTTTATTTGCAGTTTTTTAAGGAATCTCCACACTGTTTTCCATAGTGGCTGTACTAGTTTGCATTCCCACCAACAGTGTGGGAGGGTTCCCTTTTCTCCACACCCTCTCCAGCATTTATTGCTTGCAGATTTTTGGATCGCAGACATTCTGACTGGTGTGAAGTGGTACCTCATTGTGGTTTTGATTTGCATTTCTCTAATAATAAGTGATGTTGAGCATCTTCTCATGTGTTTGTTAGTCATCCGTATGTCTTCTTTGGAGAAATGTCTATTTAGTTCTTTGGCCCATTTTTTGATTGGGTCATTTATTTTTCTGGAATTGAGTTGCATAAGTTTCTTGTATATTTTTGAGATTAGTTGTTTGTCAGTTGTTTCATTTGCTATTATTTTCTCCCATTCAGAATGCTGTCTTTTCACCTTGCTTATATTTTCCTTTGTTGTGCAGAAAAAAGCTATGTATGACAAACCCACAGCAAACATTATCCTCAATGTTGAAAAATTGAAAGCATTTCCCCTAAGGTCAGGAACAAGACAAGGGTGCCCACTTTCACCACTACTATTCAACAGAGTTCTGGAAGTTTGGGCCACAGCAATCAGAGCAGAAAAAGAAATAAAAGGAATCCAAATTGGAAAAGAAGAAGTAAAACTCTCACTGTTTGCAGATGACATGATCCTCTACATAGAAAACCCTAAAGACTCCACCAGAAAATTACTAGAGCTAATCAATGAATATAGTAAAGTTGCAGGATATAAAATCAACACACAGAAATCCCTTGCATTCCTATACACGAATAATGAGAAAGTAGAAAAAGAAATTGAGGAAACAATTCTATTCACCATTGCAATGAAAATAATAAAATAATTAGGAATATATCTACCTCAAGAAACTAAAGACCTAAATATAGAAAACTATAAAACACTGATGAAAGAAATCAAACAGGACACTAATAGATGGAGAAATATACCATGTGCATGGATCGGAAGAATCAATATAGTGAAAATGAGTATACTACCCAAAGCAATTTACAAATTCAATGCAATCCCTATCAAGCTACCAGCCATATTTTTCACAGAACCAGAACAAATAATTTCAAGATTTGTATGGAAATACAAAAAACCTCGAATAGCCAAAGCAATCTTGAGAAAGAAGAATGGAACTGGAGGAATCAACTTGCCTGACTTCAGGCTCTACTACAAAGCCACAGTCATCAAGACAGTATGGTACTGGCACAAAGACAGAAATATAGATCAATGGAACAAAATAGAAAGCCCAGAGATAAATCCACACACATATGGACACCTTATCTTTGATAAAGGAGGCAAGAATATACAATGGAGTAAAGACAATCTCTTTAACAAGTGGTGCTGGGGAAACTGGTCAACCACTTGTAAAAGAATGAAACTAGATCACTTTCTAACTCTGCACACAAAAATAAACTCAAAATGGATTAAAGATCTAAATGTAAGACCAGAAACTATAAAACTCCTAGAGGAGAACAGGCAAAACACTCTCTGACATAAATCACAGCAGGATCCTCTATGATCCACCTCCCAGAATTCTGGAAATAAAAGCAAAAATAAACAAATGGGATCTAATTAAAATTAAAAGCTTCCACTTTCACTTTAATCAAAAGGCTTTTTAGCTCCTCTTCACTTTCTGCCATAAGGGTGGTGTCATCTGCATATCTGAGGTTATTGATATTTCTCCCAGCAATCTTAAAATCAGCTTGTGTTTCTTCCAGTCCAGAGTTTCTCATGATGTACTCTGCATATAAGTTAAATAAGCAGGGTGACAATATACAGCCTTGACTTACTCCTTTTCCTATTTGGAACCAGTCTGTTGTTCCATGTCCAGTTCTAACTGTTGCTTCCTGACCTGCATACAGATTTCTCAAGAGGCAGTCAGGTGGTCTGGTATTCCCATCTCTTTCAGAATAGCTATACATATATCCAGTTCCTTTTGAAGCTCCCTCCCCATCCCACCCCTCTAGGTTGATACAGAGACCCTGTTTGAGTTTCCCGAGTCATACAGCAAATTCCTGTTGGCTATCTATTTTATATATGGTAATGTAAGTTTCCATGTTACTCTTTCCATACATCTCACCTTCTCCTGCACATGTCCATAAGTCTGTTCTCTATATCTGTTTCTCCATTACTGGTGCTGCTGCTGTTAAGTCGCCTCAGACGTGTCCAACTCTGTGCGACCCCATACACGGCAGCCCACCAGGCTCCCCCGCCCCTGGGATTCTCCAGACAAGAATGCTGGATTGGGTTGCCATTTCCTTCTCCAATGCAGGAAAGTGAAAGTGAAGTTGCTCAATCGTTTCCGACCCTTAGCGACCCCATGAACTGCAGCCTACCAGGCTCCTCCATCCAGGGGATTTTCCATGCAGAAGTACTGGAGTGGGTTGTCATTGCCTTCTCCATATGTGCATTAGAATACGATATTTATCTTTCTCTTTCTGACTCACTTTACTCTGTATAATAGGTTCTGGGTTCATCCACCTCATCAGAACTGACTCAAATGTGTTCCTTTTTATGGCTGAGTAATATTCCATTGTGTTTATGTACCACAACTTCTTTATCCATTGATTTGTCGATGAACATCTAGGTTGCTTCCATGTTCTAGCTATTGTAAATAGTGCTGCGATGAACAATGGGATACAGGCGTCTTTTTCAATTTTGGTTTCCTCAGGGTATATGTGTAGGTGTAGGACTGCTGAGTCATATGGTGGTTTTATTCCTAGTTGTTTAAGGAGTCTCCATACCATCTTCCATAGTGGCTGTATCAATTTACATTCCCACCAACAGTGCAAGAGTGTTCCCATTTCTCCATACCCTCTCCAGCATTTATTGTTTGTAGAATGTTTGATGATGGCCATTCTCACTGGTCTTGAGGTGATACCTCATTTTGGTTTTGATTTGCATTTTTCTAATAATGAGCGATGTTGAACAACTTTTCATGTTTGTTAGCCATCTGTATCGCTTCTTTGGAGAAATGTCTTCCCAGGTCTTTTTCCTACTTTTTGATGGGGTTGTTTGTTTTTCTGGCATGGAGTTGTATGAGCTGCTTGTATATTTTGGAAATTTATCCTTTGTCAGTTGTTTCATTTGCTATTATTTTCTCTGATTCTGAGGCTTGTGTTTTCGCCTTCCTTATAGTTTCCTTTGCTATGCAAAAGCTTTTAAGTTTAATCAGGTCCCACTTGTTTACTTTTGTTTTTATTTCCATTACTCTAGGAGGCAGATCATAGAGGATCTTGCTTTGGTTTGTGTCATTTTTGTTCTGCCTATGTTTTCCTCCAAGAGTTTTATGATTTCTGGTCTTACCTTTAGATCTTTAATCCATTTAGAGTTTACCTTTGTGCATGGTGTTAGGAAGTGTTCTAATTTCATTCTTTTACATGTAGCTGTCCAGTTTTCCCAGCACCATTTATTGAAGAGGCTGTCTTTGCCTCATTGTTTATTCTTGCCTCTTTTGTCAAAAATAAGGTACCCATAGGGTTTATTTCTGGGTCTTCTAATCTTATTGGTCTATATTTCTGTTTTTGTGCCAGTAGAATACTGTCTTGATGACCATAGTTTTGTAGTATAATCTGAAATCAGGAGGGTTGACTCCTCCAGCTCCATTCTTCTTTCTCAAGATTGCTTTGGCTATTTGGGGTATTTGGTGTTTCCATATTAATTGTGAAAATTTTTGTTCTAGTTCTGTGAAAAATGCCATTGGTAATCTGATAGGTATTACACTGAATCTATAGATTGCATTTGTTAGTTTAGTAATTTTCACAATATTGACTCTTCCTACCCAGGAACATGGAATATTTCTCCGTCTGTTTATGCTGTCTTTGATTTCTTTCATGAGTGTCTTATAATGTTCTAACAATGAAAACAAAACTACAACATATGTTGAAAGGAAAGAAAAGAAAGAATAGATATGCAAAGTTAAATAGAGGTAGATGAAGATTTCTATAATTAAAGATTAACAGCAAGGGGAAAAAACAGTAAGAAAGATAGATAAAGGAATAAATATATGAAAAATATAATAGGTTTAAAAAATTAAAATTATAAAAAAGAGAAAATAAAAATTACAGAGGAAGAAAGGCAAAAGGGGAAAAAGAAGGAAAACTCCACAGAACTGCAAAAACCCGGCATAGAGGGAGAGGTTTATAATAACAATAAAAAGTGTGACTGGATATACACATATACATATACACCCATAAGCAAAATCAAAACAGTCCAACAAAAGTAAAGTAAAATATATTGACCCGGTGAACAAAGGAAACCAGTAATTATATCTACCAGAACAAAACTAAATAAAGCACAAACTGAAAACAAAACTAAAGCAAGGTGCCAAATGGGAAATAAAGCAATAAAAATAAAACTAACAAATATGTTGAGAGGAAAGGAAAGAAAGAAAAGAAAGAAAGAATAGATATGCAAAGTCAAATAGATGTAAATGAAGAAGATTTATATACATTAAAGATTAACTGCAAGGGGAAAAGAACAGTAGGAAAAGCAAACAAAGAAATAAATGTAGAAAAAAATAATAATAGTTTTAAAAAATTGAAAATTAAAATTTTTTAAAAAAGAGAAAAGAAAAAGAAAAAAAAAGAAAGAAAGGAAAACTCCCCAGAAATGCAAAAGCCCAACATAGAGGCAGAGGTTTATAACAACAGTAAAAAATGTGACTGAGGAAAAAAGAAAAAAAGCACAAAAGCTCAATTAGATTTCATAGTACCATTCCATTTAGGCTGCCACAGATCAGCTGTTTCTCTCTCAGCCTTAAATGTTTCTCCTTTGACTCTGACAATTGCCCCAGTGTGGGAATTGGACCCCTGCTTCAGTTCCCCACCCACCAAGGGCAGGTCCAGTCTTATTAACACCTGTTTTCGCCCCTGGTTCCTTCATCCTATCGACTTTTTGTGGGCCTGTATGTTCTTTTCCACTGGTCAGGTACTCCTGTCCACTCTCAGCAGGTGATCTGCATGCACTTCTGTGTCTGAAGGTGTATTCCTGATGTATCTTTGGGGAGAGATGTACTCCAAGTCCATCTACCCCACCATTTGTTCTCTCCAGGAAGACATTTCAGAAAAATGAAAATGGATACAAAAGTGATTGTCTCATACAATAAGGAAGTCTCTATTTCTGAACAACTCCTAACGTAATCATATACTGCATTTCTTTTTCTTGATTCTCTTAAGTGAAACATTCACACTGATTATCTTAATAGGCTATCTCAAAGATATCCAAGAATCACACCTAACTTTAATTGAAAGTATATTTCATTCATTCTGTTACTGAATTTTGAGGCTGATCATTTCAATCTTGCCACATATTACACATGACTAAAATTATTATTCATAGTCTTTATGGAAATATTATTCCATGAAAAATCATACTTCATTTTTAAAACAAATAATCAAAAAAAATTGAGGTAATGAAACAACTCGTATGCTTTGAACACTCTTACCAATATACCAAGACAACACTTTAATTTGAATCATATTGATACATGGCCCACATTACTGAATGCAAAGTTTATTCTTAGATGTTTGATGTTGCTGGATAGAGTGGTAAGGTGCCTAAGGGAATTTAAAAGTGTTATCAATTTACTTGCTCAGATCAGATGTTAAGTGATTTAATTTTTTGAACCTTCAATGAGTTTTATAAACCAATATCCTTAACTTGATTATTCAAAATCATAATAGCAATAAAGAATTAGGTGATTATAAATAAACAGAATGAATGATAGGAATTTTAAAGGGATGAGGAAGGAACAGGGAATACTTTTATAAAATATTTGCACTACCAGTGAAACTTTATAGTGCTATTTGAAAGTGAAATTAGTTGTAAATGCATCTTTAAAGTCGCTAATTGTGTCTGACTTTTGTGACTTCATGGACTGTAGCCTGCCTGGCTCCTCTGTCCATGGGATTGTCCAGGCAAGAATACTGGAATGGGTTGCCATTTTCTCCTCCAGGGGATCTTCCCCACCCAGAAATCAAACCTGGGTCTCCTACATTGCAGGCAGATTCTTTACTGACTGAGCTACTAGGGAAGCTACAAAATGGTACTGATGAACCTATTTGCAGGGCAGCAGTGGAGATACAGACATAGAGAAAAGACTTGTGGACACAGTGTGGGAAGGAGAGGCTGCGACAAATTGAAAGAGTAGCATGGGGACATATATATTACTGTAAGTAAAATAGATAGCCAGTGGGAATCTGCTGTGTGACACACAAAGCTAAACCCAGTGCTCTGTGACAACCTAAGGAGTAGGACGGGGTGGGAGATGAGAGGGAGGTTAGAGAGGGAGGGGAAATCTGTGTGGCTGTGACTGATTCATTTTGATGTATGGCAGAAACCAGCACAATATTGCAAAGCAATTTCCTCTAATAAACATTAATTTTTTAAACTTAGAAAGCAAACAGCTGAATAAAAGGCATCAAAAGATGAGAACTCATAACTTGACAAAGAAAATACATCACTATTAGATGATATAAAAGGTGCTTACCATATGTTATTTTAGGGAACACAAATTAAAACAATAATGTGATACCACTAAACACTTATTAGAATGGCTAATCCAAAACACTGACATCAATTCCTAGCAAAATATGGAGTAATAGGAAATGTTACCCGTTGCTGATGGGAATTCAACGATGTACACATTGGAAGACAGCATGGCAATTTCTTACAAAGTTAAACAGTCTTACATTGTCTAGCAATCACACTCCACGTTATTTACCAAAATGAGTTGAAAATTTGTGTACACACAAAAGTCTGCATGGATTGTATAAAGCATCTTTATTCATAATGGAAGCAAGTGATATGTTCTTCAAAAGGTGAACTGACAAACTATAGCACATAAATACAATGGAATGTTATGCGACAATAAAGTGAAATGAACTCTCAAGGCAAGAAAAGACATGGAGGAACTTTAAATGCATATTGCTACATGCAAATAGCCAATCTGAAAAGGCTACATGTTATATGAAACCTACTATATGACCTTCTGGGAAAGGAAAAACACAGAGATTATAAAAACATCAGTGGTTACCAGGGGTTTGGATGGAGGGCAGGAACAGGAATGGGAGGAACACAGAGGATTTTTGAAGCAGTGAAAAGTATTCTGTATGATACTAAACTAGCAGCTATGTAGTATATGTGTGTCAAAATCCACAGAATTAAACAAAACAGAAATCTGAATTCTAATGTATAGACTTTAATTAATAATAACATGTTGGTTCATCAATTATAAGGAATGTACAAAGCTAGTGAAAGATGCTAATAACAGGAAAATAAAGGGGGAACATAGGAGAACATTCTATATTTTTTCTGTTTGTTTGTTTTGAATTTATTTATTTTAATTGGAGGCTAATTACAATATTGTAGTGGGTTTTTCCATACATTGACATTCTGTTTGATTTTTCTGCAAGTCTAAAACTTCTCTAAAGCAAAGTCTATTTTTTTTTAAAGATATCTTCATCATGTCTTTAAAACAATGTAATTTAGCCCATTCTGTGTGAAAGAGAAATTGGTACTCATGAGTGCATTGTCACCTCAAAAATTAAAATCTATTTGTGTCATTGTTTTAGGGATTAGCCATCTGATAGCAAAGGGGAAAAGAGTATGGGACAGTATCTATATAAGTAGTGGAAAACACTCAGTAAAATATACTGACAAAAAATTGGAAGAAGTATAATACAGCTAATTTACCCTAGGGTGGTGGATGTTGAGAGGTTAAAAACAGCTTGTTGATAGCATGCACTTTTTTGTTATTAGCTGTTGTTTGGCAAAGCATTATGAGAAACTTACAACTCTGTGAAAAATGCTCATTTTGCAAAGAAGAATAAAAGGGAATAGAGAGTCAATAAGGCATTGGGATGGAAAAGACAACTCATCCTGAGTCAAAATATATTTGATAATAATGAGAACTTCTTTTTAATTAAAGAAGACCATGAGATAAAATTTAGCTTTGCTACAAGAAATAAAATAAGGTCATGATCATCATGTGATCCATTGTTTGAAACTGGAGATGGGTTAAAACAGTGACTGACTTTTTCTTTCCATTATACTCTTATTTGGTTTGTATCTCTGCACAATGATCATTTTAGGAAGACATTGCTTAAAAGAAAGTACACATTATAAGAAATGCCCAAGAACCCAATACCAGCAATATATACTCTCATTTAAAATGAGTAAGGGTATGTTGCCAATATGAAGAAATATGCTTCATTTCATCTACTGTGCATCTATCTACACAGCTAATATTTTCAGTTTATTTTTGTTTATTTCAAAAAACAAATCATTTGGCTTTCTCATTCAATTTCTAATCTATATTTTAATTTATTGTATAAAACTCAAGGTTTTCTACTAGAATTCTAAACAAAATGAGCAAGTTAAAAAACTTCTTGCCTGTTTTTCTGCTAAATCTTCCTATAGTAAATAAATACCATGCAAGGAGATTACATTCTTAACCATGTTTTTAAAATACTTCAAGTACATTCAATTGGAAATCTCATGTTGATTTGAATTTGTCTTCAAGATATTTTGGGATGTACAAACTATAATTACAGAATATCTTTCAAACTTTTGTAATGAATATGAAATCTGTAATAAAAGATTCTTTACATATTACCACTGCAATAGAGTAATAAGATAAGTTCACTCAGGAATATTAGTATGATGCTGCCTTCTCTCTATTGATTAGGTTACTTAAATGTAACAGAGGCAAGCAAAGCAGTACCAGACCAGATTAATGTAGTACAGTTCAGTTCAGTTGCTCAGTCGTGTCCGACTCTTTGCGACCCCATGAATTGCAGCACACCAGGCCTCCCTGTCCATCATCAACTCCCAGCTCCAACCCTTCATTCTTTCTGGCGTTATTTTTCCACTGACCTCCAGTAGCATATTGGGCACCTACTGACCTGGGGAGTATCTCTTTCAGTATCCTATCATTTTGCCTTTTCATACTGTTCATGGGGTTCTCAAGGCAAGAATACTGAAGTGGTTTACCATTCCCTTCTCCAGTGGACCACATTCTGTCAGGCCTCTCCTCCATGACCCGCCGGTCTTGGATTGCCCCTCAGGCATGGCTTAGTTTCATTGAGTTAGACAAGGCTGTGGTCCTAGTGTGATTAGATTGACTAGTTTTTTGTGAGTATGGTTTCAGTGTGTCTGCCCTCTGATGCCCTCTTGCAACACCTACCATCTTACTTGGGTTTCTCTTACCTTGGGCATGGGGTATCTCTTCACAGCTGCTCCAGCAAAGCATAGCCGCTGCTCCTTACCTTTGATGAGGGGTATCTCCTCCTGCCAACCTTCCTGACCTTCAATGTGGGATGGCTCCTCTAGGCCCTCCTGCGCCCGCACAGCCACCACTCCTTGGACGTGGGGTTGCCCCTCCCGGCTGCCGCCCCTAGCACTGGGCGTGGGGTTGCTACTCCCGGTCGCTGCCCTGGCCTCGGGGGTGAGGTTGCTCCTTCCTGCTGCCGCCCTTGGCCTCGGGCGCCGCCCCTGGCCTCGGTCACGGGGTGGCTCCTCCTGGCCGCCACCCCCAGCCTCAGATGCGGGGTATCTCCTCTTGGCTGTTCCTGTGCCGTCGCAGCCTGGCACTCTAAGTAGCTGCCCCTGACCTCGGACGTGGGGTAGCTCTCAGCCGCGCTTAGTGTGCTAGCCCGCCGCTGCCGCCTGCCCTTGTAGATACAAAAACAATTTTGATTTAATAATTTTGTACTATAATCAAAGTGATTTAGTATAAAAAATCTTCAAAAATCACAATGTTGACTCTAATTTTTAATGTGGAGACATTCCTACTTTAAATAGCAGGGTAATCACTAACTGGCTGAAATCACAGTTTATTTTAGGGAAAATTATTTCATTCAGAAATTTTTAACTTGGCATTTTTCTATTATTATTTCATTTAATCTGCTGCCTTAATTTATAGTATCATAGCCTTACAACTTTATTCACTTCAGCAAGGAACACTGCATAAAAAGAATTGCTTGAAAGGGTAACTGCATCACTAATGTGAATGGCATCAACTGCATTACTAATCTGTTCTTTCAACCACTGATTAGCATTGAAATTGATTTTGAACTGCTTGTGACTAAAATGACATTAATCTAGCATTTGCTGCTAGAAACATAACACCTATTTCATGTTTGCAGGTGATGACACATCATTAATTTGATAACTTGATGCTGAAACTCTGCAAGCCATTGGAAACATTAGTCCAAAAGAGCTCTATAAGATAAAATAACTGTAAATGTCTTTGAATGCTAAGAAGTGAAAGTGTATTATTATTCTTATTCTTATTTTTTTTTCAGAGACTAGACAGTTCTGAAATTTACATTATTATTTCCTTTATTATAAATCAGGAATTCTCAACTGTAGCTGTGTGTTGTCATCACCTAAAGAACTTTTCACATATTAAAATATTGACTGCAAGCTCAGTGGTTCTGCTTCATTTGGTTAGGTAAGAGACCAAAGCATCAGGATCATTTTAAACTTCCCAGATTAATTTAACTTGAAAGCCAGTGATAAGAATCAGTTTTAATCGAGCATACAAATATCCACACTAATTTATACCTATTATCATGCAAATACTCATGCATGTTCCAAGATCTTTTTTAAATAGCAGGTATAAATAAGTATTTTCAATCTTGGTTCTTACGAAAAACTCTTGTGCAAGTGAAAAGTATAGTGATATCTATTCAGTTCAGTTCAGTTACTCAGTCATGTCCAACTCTTTGCAACCACATGAATTGCAGCACGCCAGGCCTCCCTGTCCATCACCAACTCCCAGAGTTCACTCAAACTCACGTCCTTTGAGTCAGTGATGCCATCCAGCCATCTCATCCTCTGTCGTCCCCTTCTCCTCCTGCCCCCAATCCCTCCCAGTATCAGAGTCTTTTCCAATGAGTCAACTCTTCTCATGAGGTGGTCAAAGTACTGGAGTTTCAGCTTTAGCATCGTTCTTTCCAAAGAACACCCAGGAACGATCTCCTTTAGAATGGACTAGTTGGATCTCTCTTCAGTCCAAGGAATTCTCAAGAGTCTTCTCCAACACCACAGTTCAAAAGCATCAGGTCTTCGGTGCTCAGCTTTGTTCACAGTCCAACTCTTGCATCCATATGTGACTACTGGAAAAACCATAGCCTTGACTAGACGGACCTTTGTTGGCAAAGTAACATCTCTGCTTTTCAATATGCTATCTAGGTCTATGTTGGTCATAATTTTCCTTTCAAGGAGTAAGCGTCTTTTAATTTCATGGCTGCAGTCACCATCTGCAGTGATTTTGGAGCCCCCAAAAATAAAGTCTGACAATGTTTCCACTGTTTCCCCATCTATTTCCTATGATCTTCGTTTTCTGAATGTTGAGCTTTAAGCCAACTTTTTCACTCTCCTCTTTCACTTTCATCAAGAGGTTTTTTAGTTCCTCTTCACTTTCTGCCATAAGGGTTGTGGCATCTGCATATCTGAGGTTATTGATATTTCTCCCAGCAATCTTGATTCCAGTGTGTGCTTCTTCCAGCCCAGTGTTTCTCATGATGTACTCTGCATAGAAGTTAAGTAAGCAGGGTGATAGTATATAGCCTTGACGTAATCCTTTTCCTATTTGGAACCAGCCTGTTGTTCCATGTCCAGTTCTAACTGTTGCTTCCTGACCTGCATATAGGTTTCTCAAGAGGCAGGTCAGGTGGTCTGGTATGCCCATCTCTTTCAGATTTTCCACAGTTTATTGTGATCCACACTGTCAAAGGCTTTGGCATAGTCAATAAAGCAGAAATAGATGTTTTTCTGGAACTCTCTTGCTTTTTCCATGATCCAGCAGATGTTGGCAATTTGATCTCTGGTTCCTCTGTCTTTTCTAAAACCAGCTTGAGTATCTGGAAGTTCACAGTTCATGTATTGCTGAAGCCTGGCTTGGAGAATTTTGAGCATTACTTTACTAGCATATGAGATGAGTGCAATTGTGCAGTAGTTTGAGCATTCTTTGGCATTGCCTTTCTTTGTGATTGGAATGAAAACTGAATTTTTCCAGTCCTGTGGCCACTGCTGAGTTTTCCAAATTTGCTGGCATATTGAGTACTGCTATAGTTAAATTGTAATATCTATAACAAATAGTGTTTTACTTTAAAGCCAAAGATTTTCAATACTTTCAATACAATTTTTATTCATTCGGGGGAAAATACCATCATAGTATATTTTAAATCTCTAAAACTATTTTTAAAACATAGAATTATATTTAAAATATTTTTTTCCAAAATATGAATCTATGGTGTTTGAATGAAATGCAAGAGAGACGTGCATGCAAGTTCAGTCACGTCCGACTCTTTATGACCTCATGGACTATAGCCCATCAGGCTCTCTGTCTATAAAATTCTTCAGTCAAGAATACTGGAGTGGGTTGCTATTTCCTCCTCCAAATGATCTTCCTGACCCAGGGACTGAACCCTCAACTCTAGCATCTCCTGCATTGCAGGCAAATTCTTTACCGTTGAGCCACTGGGGAAGCCCTTTTGAATGAAATATTCATTTTTAATATTTCTTCCATTGTTCTTTACAACTATTCATGTTTTATTCTATTAGAAATAACTTAGGAATAACTATTCCTGACATAATAATTCTATATACAAACAACTGTTTCTTAAAAGAAAATATTGTCCTAGACATTAGAGGCCAGGTTTCTAGGATGGCTCTGATGCTTGCTTACTGTAAGGCCTAGGTAAGCTATTAACTCTCCCTCTCTCCACTTGTATAAGACATGAGGTTCACATTAGGTTAATTCTAATATTTTTTAGAGGCATTCATCTTTGGGCTAACAATATCTCAAATGCTCAGTAGCCACAGATGGTAATGGCTACCATACTGAGCAATGCAAATCTAAAATAACTTGAATCAACACACATTCCTGGCAGTCTCACTCAGCCACAAGTTCATTTGTTAAATTCTTGATTTTCATTTCTGAAAATCTTACCCCAGAAGGTAAATGAAGTGAAGAGTTCTGCCCCTTGGCAGAAAAGTGACTGACTGTTAGAGGTTATTATAATCCCAAGAAAGTTTGGGCCTAGTCAGATTTAAGAAGTCATCATTCCTCAGATACTTAAATGATGTGTGCTGTTATGGACTTGGAATTGTGCAAAATATCAGGGTGGATAGGGAGCAGTGTAAGACACTCCCTATTTTAATGAGGTGAACAAACATTGAATTATAATAAGCGCCTCAAAGGAAAAGTACAGAGCGGGAGAGTGTTTAACAAGGGTTCTTAACCTAATTGTTAAGTGGAGTGGGTGGACCCTAAAGCCTTCTCAGAGGAATGACATTTAAGCATGGAGGAGTGGAGGGTGGCAGTGAGGAGAGGCGGAATACATTGCAAGCAAAGGGAAATTGACAATCTGGAGGGAAGGAGGAGGAGAAAGCAATGGCAAGCCACTCCAGTACTCTCGCCCAAAGAATCCCATGGACCAAGGAGCCTGGTAGGTTGCAGTCTACGGGGTTGTGAAGAGTTGGACACAACTGAGTGACTTCACTTTCACTTTTCACTTTCATGCATCATTGGAGAAGGAAACGGCAACCCACTCCAGTGTTCTTGCCTGGAGAATCCCAGGGACGGAGGAGTCAGGTGGGCTCCCATCTATGGGGTTGCACAGAGTCGGATACGACTGAAGTGACTCAGCAGCAGCAGCATCCCCCTTCCAGGTCTATTCCTAACACATAAGGAAAATTTAACTGACTTCTCCCAGGTAACTCAGCAGAAAAGAATCTGTCTGCCAAGCAGGTGTTATGGGTTTCATCCCTGGGAAAGAAAGATACACTAGCAGATGAACTTTCAGCACACTCCTGTATTCTTGCCTCAGAAATCCCACGGACAGAGGAGCCTGGCAGGGACAGAGGAGTTAACGGGATTGCAAAAGAATTGGTCATAACTTAGCAACTAAACAACATTAGATCAATAGCTGAACCACATTTGATTGGCACTCCAATGGTGCTCAAAAATATTCAAAATATATGAATGAATGCTTTCCTCTCTCTGAATATGTTACTTTAAAACCCACACGTTTTCCAAAACTTAGGGTTTCATCTTTAGCTTCTACTGCTGCTGCTGCTGCTAAGTTGCTTCAGTCGTGTCCGACTCTGCGCAACCCTATAGACGGCAGCCCACCAGGCTCCCCTGTCCCTGGGATTCTCAAGGCAAGAACACTGGAATGGGTTGCCATTTTCTTCTCCAATTCATGAAAGTGGAAAGTGAAAATTGAAAGCGAAGTCGCTCAGTCATGTCCGACTCTTAGCGACCCCATGGACTGCAGCCTACCAGGGTCCTCCTTCCATGGGGTTTTCCAGGCAAGTGTACTGGAGTGGGGTGCCATTGCCTTCTTCAAAGCTTCTACTAGTAAAATCTGAAGTGTTGCTTGGCAAGTTCCTTATTCAAATCTCATCCCATATATGTTACTTCAATAGTACTATTAGACTATTAAATATACTGCTAATACAACAAGAGCAACGATGCTAATTTCACTTTATATGGTACTTATGCTGTTAACCTGGTTTCATGATGTTGTCAAGAAAGTTATTTTGATTCCACCTAACATGAGAAAACAGTCTTGTTTGCAAGTTGGGAAGTTGTTGAACTTTCTTCCCTTTCTCTCTCCATCTCTCATAACTTGCTTATTCTTTCTTGACAACACCATGTGGTGAGTTACCTTATGAAAAGATCATTTGGCAAGGAGTGAAGGGCAATCTCTGGCTAACAGGCAGAAGGGAATTAAGGCCCTTGTGACAGCACATGAACAGAACCCAACCAACAACCAGGTGAGTGACCCTAGAGGCAGAGCATTACTTAGGGTTTAAGATGCCTGTAGCCCAGCTGACTTGTCTACTAAAGGCTTATGAGAGATCCTAAGCCAAAAGAGATAGTTAAACCACACCCAGATTCTTGACAAAAAAAATAGAAACTGATATAACAAATATTGTTATTTTATGACACTAAGTTTTGGATAATTTTATATGCAGGAATAGATCACTGATAAAACCAATCTGAATCTGAGCTTAAATTATTTTCACTATGGCTCTAATTTCTGTGTTTCCTTTAGACACTCACATGATACTCCTTAACTATTATTTAATTTGAGTGTCCACTTTCTATTATAAATAATGGCACATGATTATTCAAGTGTCAATATAATAGAAAATAAGAGTGTTATTCAGAAAATGTATTCTTGGTACTATGAAGAGGAATCATTCTTCTAATGCAAGAGTTGGACCATAAAGAAGGCTGAGTGCAAAAGAATTGATGCTTTCAAACTATGGTGCTCGTGAATACTCTTCAGAGTGCCTTGGACAGCAAGGAGATCAAACCAGTCAATCCAAAGGGAAATCAACCCTGAATATTTATTGGAAGGGCTGGAAGCTGAAGCTGAAGCTCCAATACTTTGGCCACCTGATTTGAAGAGCTGACTCATTGGAAAATACCCTCATGCTATGAAAAACTGAGGGCAGAAAGGGGAAAAAGATGAAATGGTTGGATGGCATCACCAATTCAATGGACATGAGTTTGAGCAAACTCTGAGAGACAGTGAAGGACAGAGAAGCCTGTCTTGCTCCACTTCATGGGGTCATAGAGAGTCAGAGACAACTTGGCAACTGAACAACAACAACCAGTGTAGAGGGTCACTGAACTGCTTGACACACAACAGTCAAAGAATATGTCTTTGACTCTCTGGATTGTGGTATCTGATATATGAATGCATGAGTTAGATAAGCCGCTATTTGGTCCCTGTTAGCAGGTGGTGTACACTTTGGGAGAAGTCTCAGGTCTCAAAATGCAGACATGCTATTCTTTCTCATATACTCTTGGAAGGTAACATTATGTAAAACTGATATGCTATATGAAGATGTCTTGTAATGTGAATTCTGAAACTGCACGGAGAGTCAAGTTTCTCCACATGCAGTCCTCAAGTCCTGATTTGGGCCCTCTGGTTAGAAAACCTCATCTGACCCTAGCTTGAATTTGTGTACTGTATCTTATATTTAATGATGAGTAAGAAAATTTGACTGTGTGGATCACAATAAACTGTGAAAGATTCTGAGAGAGATGGGAATACCAGACCACCTGACCTGCCTCTTGAGAAATCTGTATACAGGTCAGGAAGCAACAGTTAGAACTGGACATGGAACAACAGACTGGTTCCAAATAGGAAAAGGAGTATGTCAAGGCTGTATACTGTCACCCTGCTTATTTAACTTATATGCAGAGTAAGTACATCATGAGAAACGCTGGACTGGAAGAACACAAGCTGGAATCAAGACTGCTGGGAGAAATATCAATAACCTCAGATATGCAGATGACACCACTCTTATGGAAGAAAGTGAAGAGGAACTAAAAAGCCTTATGTTGAAAGTGAAAGAGGAGAGTGAAAAAGTTGGCTTAAAGCTCAACGTTCAGAAAACAAAGATCATGGCATCCGGTCCCATCACTTCATGGGAAATAGATGGGGAAACAGTGGAAACAGTGTCAGACTTTATTTTTGGGGGCTCCAAAATCACTGCAGATGGTGATTGCAGCCATAAAATGAACAGACGCTTACTCCTTGGAAGAAAAGTTATGACCAACCTCGATAGCATATTCAAAAGCAGAGACATTACTGTGCCGACTAAGGTCTGTCTAGTCAAGGCTATGGTTTTTCCTGTGGTCATGTATGGATGTGAGAGTTGGACTGTGAAGAAGGCTGAGCGCCGAAGAATTGATGCTTTTGAACTGTGGTGTTGGAGAAGACTCTTGAGAGTCCCTTGGACTGCAAGGAGATCCAACCAGTCCATGCTGAAGGAGATCAGTGCAGGCATTTCTTTGGAAGGAATGATGCTAAAGCTGAAACTCCAGTACTTTGGCCACCTCATGAGAAGAGTTGACTCATTGGAAAAGACTTTGATGTTGGGAGAGATTGGGGGCAGGAGGAGAAGGGGACGACAGTGGATGAGATGGCTGGATGACATCACTGACTCGATGGATGTGACTTTGAGTGAACCCCAGGTGTTGGTGATTGACAAGGAATCCTGGCGTGCTGCGATTCATCGGATCCCAAAGAGTCAGACACGACTGAGCAACTGAACTGAACTGAACTGAAGAAAATTTGAGCTATGGGGTCACCATTATAAAGTTAGATAACCATACCAATCTAATTTTTTTTTGATATTGTTTTAAAAGTAACCAGTGATCAAGGGAGTTAAGATTTTGAACAAAGAATCTCCAACACATTCCATATTTGCTGTTTATTTCTTAATGTTAGGTAAGCCATAACTCCTTATCTCTTAATCTATAAAGTTCACTGACATTTGTTTTTAGAATTGCAGAGCCATTGTGATGGTTAAGTAAGAGAATAATATATGCTCTTTGTGATACTTAAATTATTACATGGTGTTCCAGGAAAAATTAATAATAAATATGAATGAACAGATAACATTCATGTAGTATTTTAAAAGATCTCAAACTCACATCTCCAAAATAAGAATTAAAAATGTCATTTACATCTATTTGATTTCAAGTATTTTCTTCCCAAAGGAAGGCAATGCCAAAGGATGTTCAAATTACCATACAATTGCATTTGTTTCACATGCCAGCAAGGTAATACTCAAAATCTTTCAAGGTTGGGTTCAGAAGTACTTCAAATCTGTATATTGTCACCTGCATATGTAATTTGTATGCAGAGTATATTAAGCAAAATGCTGGATTGGATGAAGCACAAGTTGGAATCAAGATTGCCAGGAGAAATATCAATTACCTCAGATATACTGATGACACCACCCTAATGGAAGAAAGAAAAGAGAAACTAAAGAGCTTCATGATGAAACTGAAAGAGGAGAGTGAAACAGCTGGCTTAAAACTCAACATTCAAAAAATGAAAATCGTGGCTGCTGCTGCTGCTAAGTCACTGAAGTCATGTCCAACTCCGTGCAGTCCCAGAGATGGCAGCCCACCAGGCTCCTCCATCCCTCGGATTCTCCAGTCAAGAATACTGGAGTGGGTTGCCATTTCCTTCTCCAAAGCATGCTAAGTTGTTTCAGTCATGTCCGACTCTGTGTGACCCCATGGACAGTAGCCCACCAGGCTCCTCTGTGCATGGGATTCTCTAGGTAAGAATACTGGAATGGGTTGCCATGTCCTTCTTTGGAAAATCATGGCATCTGGTCCCATCACTTCAGGCAAATAGATAGGGAAACTGGAAACAGTGAGAGACTTAATTTTGTTGGGCTCCAAAATCACTACAGATGGTGACTGCAGCCATGAAACTAAAAGACACTTACTTGCTCCTTGGAAGAAAAGCTATGGCAAACCTAGACAGCATTATTAAAAAGCAGAAACATTACCATGCCAATAAAGGTCCAGCTAGTCAAAGCTATGGTTTTTCCACGAGTAATGTATGGATGTGAGAGTTGAACCATAAAAAAGGCTGAGTGGCAGAGAATTGATGCTTTTGAACTGTGGTGTTGGAGAAGACTCTTGAGAGTTCGTTGTACTGCAAGGAGATCAAACCAGTCAATCCTAAAGGAAATCAATTTTGAATATTCATCAGAAGGACTGATGCTAAAGCTCCAATACTTTGGCCACCTGATGAGAAGAGCTGACTCATTAGAAAATTCCCTGATGCTGGGAAAGATTGAAGGCAGGAGGAAAAGGGGATGACAGAGGGTGAGATGGTTGGATGGCTTCACCAACACTATGGACATGAGTTTGAGCAACTTTCAGGAGATGGTGAAGGACAGGGAAGACTGATGTGCTGCAGCCCATGGTGTCACAAATAGTAGGAAACTACTGAGTGACTGAACAATAACAAAAAGGATGATGCCATCAAGGTGTTGCATTCAATATGTCAGCAAATCCGGGAGACCAAGCAGT
Organism: Ovis canadensis; assembly: GCF_042477335.2. NCBI lineage: Eukaryota > Metazoa > Chordata > Mammalia > Artiodactyla > Bovidae > Ovis > Ovis canadensis. Next base: position 129,046,198 of record NC_091247.1, on the reverse strand, counting down.
GGCCATAGAACTGTAAAAAGTCAGTCCTCATCCCAATTCCCAGGAAGGGTAGTACCAAAGAATGTGCGAACCATCAGGCTATCACACTCTTCACACTATTACCAATGCTAGTAAGGTCATGCTTAAAATCCTGCATGCTAGACTTCAACATTATGCAAAACAAGAACTTCTAGATGTCCAGGCTGGGCTTACAAAAGGAAGAGGAGCCAGAGATCAAATTTCCAACATTCCCTGGATCATAGAGGATGATAAAGAATTCCAGAAAAACATCTATCTGTGTTTCGTTGACTATGGCAAAGCCTTTGACTTTGTGGATCATAAAAAAACAAAACAAAACAAAACTGTGGAAAGCTTTTAAAGAGATGGAAGTAGCAGGCCATCTTACCTTTCTCCTTAGAACCTGTGTGCAGGTCAAGAGGCAACATTTAGAACCCTGTATGGAACAATTAATTGGTTCAAGATTGAAAAAGGAATATGACAGGGCTGTCTGCTGTCACCCTGTTTGTTTAACCTATATGCTGAGCACATCATGAGAAATGCTGGGCTTGGAAGAATTAAAGCTGGAATCAAGATAGGCAGGAGTAACATCAACAACTTCAGAAATGCAGAGGATACCACTCTAATGGCAGAAAGTGAAGAGGAACTAAAGAGCTTATTGATGAGGGTGAAGGAGGAGAGGGAAAGAACAGGCTTAAAACTAAATATTAAAAAAAAAATCATGGTATCAAGCCCCATTAGTTTATGGCAAAGGGAGGGGCAAAGGTAGGAGCAGTGCCAGATTTCCTTTTGTTGGGCTCTAAAAATCACTGTGGATGGTGACAGCAGCCATGAAATCAGGTGTTTGCTTCTTGGCAGGAAAGCATGACAAACCTAGATGGTGTATTGAAAAGCAGAGACATTATTCTGCCAATTAAGTTTTGTATAGTCAAATCTATGGTCTTCCCAATGGTCATGTACAGTTATGATGGCTGGACTGTAAAGAAGGCTGAACACTTAATAAATGATGCTTTCAAACTGTGGTGCTGGAGAAGACTTTTGAGAGTCCTTTGGACAAGGAGATCAAGCCAATCAGTCTTAAAGGAAATCAACCCTGAATATTCCTTGGAAAGATTGATGCTGAAGCTGAAACTCAGCATTGATTGTTGATGCAATCATCTGACTCATTGGAAAATTCCCTGATGCTGTGAAAGACTGAGGGCAGAAGGAGAGGAGGACATCAGAGTATCAGATGGCTGGATGGCATCACCAAAGCAATGGACATGAGCTTGGGGTAAACCTCCGGAGATGGTGAGGGACAGGGAGGCCTGGCATGCTGCAGTCCATGGGGATGCAAAGTGTAGGACAGAATTAGGCAACTGAACAACAACAAAGTATATTTTATCTCCAGCTACCTAGTTCCTCTGAACTGCAAAGTCAAACCAGGAGAAGAAAGTTGGTTTAGCAATGACTAGGTGGAGATATAAACTGGCACCAGAAAATTGGCTTTACAACTCTATGTTCAAAAAACTGATAGGTTTAAAAAAAAAGGAGGTCAGATATTAAGGTAGTGATATTAGTCAATAGTCAAGAAGAATATAAAGACACTGTAATATAACATATGATAAAATTTAAAACGGCATGATACATGGGTAGGCAAAAAGGTACAGAAGGCAACAGGATACAAAGGCCCTCTGAAGAAACTCAAGGGACTTCAGAAAGTTGTAGAAGGACAAGGGTAAAGAGCAAAGGTGAGGGACAACAGGAAGCAGAGGGAATGCCGTTACTGCCAGGTAAAATCTACTTATCTTTGGTAGCTATTGAACAAAGTACTCCCTATCTCTTAGTGACTCACCATGTCTGGGTATTTTGACACTTCAAATACCAAGTATATTGAATTTGGTGCTATTTCATTTTAAACAAACAAACCTTGTCCATCTAAAATTAAACTACTCACAGGCACTTTTAGCTCTTCCTGAATCCCAGTCATTGATACTATTTGACACACAAGAGATGCTCAACAAATGTGGACTTGATGGATAGGCACAACTCATTTACTTCTGATGCTAGAAGAGCTTCATTTCTCTCCTGAGAAGGTATTTAAGCATTTTTTAAAAATATAAATTTATTTATTTTAACTGGAGGTTAATTATTTACAATAATGTATTGGTTTTGCCATACATCAACATGAATCCGCCACAGGTTTAAAGAGTAGAAGAATTAACAGAATCAGTTCAGTTCAGTAGCTCAGTGATGTCCGAATCTTTGCGATCCCGAGAATCGCAGCACGCCAGGCCTCCCTGTCCATCACCAACTCCCGGAGTTCACTCAAACTCACGTGCATCGAGTCGGTGATGCCATCCAACCATCTCATCCTCTGTCGTCCCCTTCTCCTCCTGCCCCCAGTCCCTCCCAGCATCAGGGTCTTTTCCAATGAGTCAACTCTTCTCATGAGGTGGCCAAAGTACTGGGGCTTCAGCTTTAGCATCATTCCTTCCAAAGAAATCCCAGGGCTGATCTCCTTCAGAATGGACTGGTTAGATCTCCTTGCAGTCCAAGGAACTCTCAAGAGTCTTCTCCAACACCACAGTTCAAAAACATCAATTCTTTGGCACTCAGCTTTGCTCACAGTCCAACTCTCACATCATGACATGACCACTGGAAAAACCATAGCCTTGACTAGATGGACATTTGTTGGCAAAGTAAGGTCTCTGCTTTTTAACATGCTGTCTAGGTTGATCAAAACTTTCCTGCCAAGGAGTAAGTGTCTTTTAACTTCATGGCTGCAATCACCATCTGCAGTGATTTTGGAGCCCCCCAAAATAAAGTCTGACACTGTTTCCCCATCTATTTCCCATGAAGTGATGCCATGATCTTCGTTTTCTGAATGTTGAGCTTTAAGCCAACTTTTTCACTCTCCTCTTTCACTTTCATCAAGAGGCTTTTTAGTTCCTCTTCGCTTTCTGCCATAAGGGTGGTGTCATCTGCATATCTGAGGTTATTCATATTTCTCCTGGCAATCTTGATTCCAGCTTGTGCTTCCTCCAGTCCAGTGTTTCTCATGATGTACTCTGCATAAAAGTGAAATAAGCAGAGTGACAATATACAGCCTTGACATACTCCTTTTCCTATTTGTAACCAGTCTGTTGTTCCATGTCCAGTTTGAACTGTTGCTTCCTGACCTGCATACAGATTTCTCAAGAGGCAGGTCAGGTGGTCTGGTATTCCCATCTCTTTCAGAATTTTCCACAGTTTATTGTGATCCACACAGTCAAAGGCTTTGGCATAGTCAATGAAGCAGAAATAGATGTTTTTCTGGAACTCTCTTGCTTTTTCCATGATACAGTGGATGCTGGCAATTTGCTCTCTGGTTCCTCTGCCTTTTCTAAAACCAGCTTGAACATCTGGAAGTTCATGGTTCATGTATTGCTGAAGCCTGGCTTGGAGAATTTTAAGTATCACTTTACTAGCATGTGAGATGAGTGCAGTTGTGTGGTAGTTTGAGCATTCTTTGGCATTGCCTTTCTTTAGGATTGAAACGAAAACTGACTTTTTCCAGTCCTGTTGCCACTGCTGAGATTTCCAAATTTGCTGGCATGTTGAGTGCAGCGTTTTCACAGCATCATCTCTCAGGATTTGAAACAGCTCAACTGGAATTCCATCACCTCCACCAGCTTTGTTCATAGTGATGCTTCCTAAGGCTCACTTGACTTCACATTCCAGGATATCACACAATCATGATTATGTGGGTCATGAAGATCTTTTCTGTATAGTTCTTCTGTGTATTCTTGCCACCTCTTCTTAATATCTTCTGCTTCTGATAGGTCTCTACAATTTCTGTCCTTTATTGATCCCATCTTTGCATGAAATGTTCCCTTTGTATCTCTAATTTTCCTGAAGAGATCTCTAGTCATTCCCATTCTATTATTTTACTCTATTGCTTTGCATTGATCACTGAGGAAGGCTTTCTTATTTTTCTTTGCTATTCTTTGGAACTCTGCATTCAAATGGGTATATCTTTCCTTTTTTCCTTTGCTTTTTCCTTCCCTTCTGTTCACAGCTATTTGTTAGGCCTCCTCAGACAGCAATTTTGCCTTTTTGCATTTTTTTTTGAGGGGGATGGTCTTGATTCCTGTCTTGTGTACAATGTCATGAACCTCCATCCATAGTTCATCAGGCAGTCTGTCAGATCTAGTCCCTTAAATCTATTTCTCACTGCCACTGTATAGTCATAAGGGGTAAGATTTAGGTCATATATGAATGATCTTGTGGTTTTCTCCACTTCCTTCAATTTCAGTCTGAATTTGGCAATAAGGAGTTCATGATCTGATCCACAGTCAGCTCCTGGTCTTTTTTTTTTTTTGCTGACTGTATAGAGCTTCTCCATCTTTGGCAGCAAAGAATATAATCAATCTGCTTTCGGTGTTGACCATCTGGTGATGTCCATGTGTAGGTCTTCTCTTGTGTTATTAGAAGAGGGTGTTTGCTATGACCAGTGTTTTCTCTTGGCAGAACTGTTAGCCTTTGCCCTGCTTCATTCTGTACTCCAAGGCCAAATTTGCCTGTTACTCCAGATGTTTTGTGACTTCCTACTTTTGCTTTCCAGTCCCCTATAATGACAAGGACATCTTTTTTGGTTGTTAGTTCTAGAACGTCTTGTAGGTCTGCATAGAACTGTTCAGGTTCTTCAGCATTACTAGTCGGGGCATAGACTTGTATTACTGTGATATTGAATGGTTTGCCTTGGAAAGGAACACAGATCATTCTCTTGTTTTTGAGATTGCATCCAAGTACTGCATTTCAGACTCTTTTGTTGGCTACTATGATGGCTACTCCATTTCTTCTAAGGTATCCTGCCCACAGTAGTAGATAATGGTTGTCTGAGTTAAATTCACCCATTCCAGTATATAATTAAGTACAATTAACATGAGATGATGAAATAAAGATCTAATTGTGAAAAACAAATATTACTGCTGAATATTGAGGCTAGAATACCTGGGAGGTCACTAAGCTTTGAATTTAGGCAAACACAGTACCTTAATAGCACAAGCTTGATCAAGTGTTACCCTTTTTTAAAATACTTAGAACTATTTATCCTTCTTACTTGGAATTCTGGAAATTAAAGTTTTCATAAATTTTTCTTTAAGCTTATTTTTGCCTAGTTTTTTAAAAATAAAATCAAATTCATATTTTTCAAACTGATGTTGGATTTTGAGTCATGACTGGAAGTCCTCATATTCCTGTCTAGAAAGAAATTTACTTATTTTATTATCTTAATTTTAAGGTATATTTGATACATTTACATAGTTGATCCAAAGAGAAAAGATTTGGAATTCACTTTCTTATAAAAAGGGGAAATAGACTCAATTTTTCCCCCAACATTGGTTATTAAAATGTCATTCGCTCTCTGCTAATTTAAGATGGTATGTTTAGAGGGAATATTTTCATTGACTGATGCTGAAGCTGAAATTCCAATACTTTGGCCACCTGTTGCGAAGAACTGACTCATTTGAAAAGACCCTGCATCAGCTGGGAAAGATTGAAGGCCAGAAGAGAAGGGGACAAAAGAGGACGAGATGGTTGGATGGCTTCACTGACTCAATGGATGTGAGTCTGAGTAAGCTCCAGGAGTTCATGATGGACAGGGAAGCCTGGCCATGGTGCAGTCCATGGGGTGGCAAAGAGTCAGACACAACTGAGCGACTGAACTGAACTGATTTTCATTAGTCTCTGATTATGTGCCATTCTCCTTGTTCTTCTTTTCCTAGGGTTTCCTGGAAAGTCTCATTTATTTGTTCTTCAGAGTACATTTTCTAATCAAAGTTGCCTAGCTCAAAGTTGGAGGCAGAAACTTGACACTATCTAGTTGAAATTTTAAAACATTCAAAAATTAAGGAATAACTAAATTTTTGTTTTTGATTTTGAGCCTTTCTATCCAATTAAATTATATCTTTTTAATTTTTAAGTCTAGTTTTTTGCCTTTAAATATGTGTTTTACAGCTATTTGTTGGTTCTTAGTATTGCTAAGTTTATGCATCAGTTCGGTCAGTTCAGTCACTCAGATGTGTCCGACTCTTTGTGACCCCAAGAATTGCAGCACGCCAGACCTCCCTGTCCATCACCAACTCTCAGAGTTCACTCAGACTCACATCCATCAAGTCAGTGATGCCATCCAGCCATCTCATCCTCTGTCATCCCTTTCTCCTCCTGCCTCCAATCCCTCCCAGAATCAGAGTCTTTTCCAATGAGTCAACTCTTTGCATGAGGTGGCCAAAGTACTGGAGTTTCAGCTTTAGCATCAATCCTTCCAAAGAAATCCCAGGGCTGATCTCCTTCAGAATGGACTGGTTGGATCTCCTTGCAGTCCAAGGAACTCTCAAGAGTCTTTTCCAACATCGCAGTTCAAAAGCATCAATTCTTCGGTGCTCAGCCTTCTTCACAGTCCAACTCCCGCATCCATACATGACCAGATGAAAAACCATAGCCTTGACTAGATGGACCTTTGTTGGCAAAGTAATGTCTCTGCCTTTGAATATGCTGTCTAGGTTGGTCATAACTTTCCTTTCAAGGAGTAAGCATCTTTAATTTCATGGCTGCAATCACCATCTGCAATAATTTTTGAGAAAAAAAAAAAAGTCTGATACTGTTTCCCCATCTATTTCCCATGAAGTGATGGGACCAGATGCCATGATCTTTGTTTTCTGAACACTGAGCTTTTTTTTTTTTTTTTTACATTTTGTATGATTTTTTATTTTTTTAATATTTTTGTTTTTTTTTTAAATATAAATTCATTTATTTTAATTGAAGGTTAATTACTTTACAATATTGTATTGGTTTTGCCATACATCAATAAGAATCTGCCACAGGTATACAGGTGAATGTTGAGCTTTAAGCCAACTTTTTCACTCTCCTCTTTCACTTTCTTCAAAAGGATTTTTAGCTCCTCTTCACTTTCTGTCATAGGGTGGTGTCATCTGTATATCTGAGGTTATTGATATTTCTCCTGGCAATCTTGATTCCTGCTTGTGCTTCTTCCAGCCCAGCATTTCTCAGGATGTACTCTGCATAGAAGTTAAATAAGCAGGGTGACAATATACAGCCATGAGGTGCTCCTTTTCTTATTTGGAACCAGTCTGTTTTTCCATGTCCAGTTCGAACTGTTGCTTCCTGACCTGCATACAGGTTTCTCAAGAGGTAGGGCTAGTGGTCTGATATGCCCATCTCTCTCAGAATCTTTCACAGTTTATTGTGATCCACACAGTCAAAGGCTTTGGCATAGTCAACAAAGTAGAAATAGATGTTTTTCTGGAACTCTCTTGCTTTTTCCATGATCCAGCGGATGTTGGCAATTTTATCTCTGGTTCCTCTGCCTTTTCTAAAACCAGCTTGAACATCTGTAAGTTCACAGTTCACGTACTGCTGAAGCCTGGCTTGGAGAATTTTGAGCATTACTTTACTAGCATGTGAGACGAGTGCAATTGTGTGGTAGTTTGAGCATTCTTTGGCATTACCTTTCTTTGGGATTGGAATGAAAACTGATCTTTTCCAGTCCTGTGGCCACTGCTGCATTTTCCAAATTTGCTGGCATATTGAGTGTAGCACTTTCATGGCATCATCTTTCAGGATTTGAAATAGCTCCACTGGAATTCCATCACCTCCACTAGCTTTGTTCGTAGTGATGTTTTCTAAGGCCCACTTGACTTCACATTCCAGGATGTCTGGCTCTAGGTGGGTGATCACACCATCATGATTATCTTGGTCATGAAGAACTTTTTTGTACAGTTCTGTGTATTCTTGCCACCTCTTCTTAATATCTTCTGCTTCTGTTAGGTCCATACCATTTCTGTCCTTTATAGAGCCCATCTTTGCAAAATATTCCCTTGGTATCTCTAATTTTGTTGAAGAGATCTCTATATTAATTAAAATTAGTATTTCAATATTCTATTTTACTTTTTTTCTTTTCTAATTTTTTAATATAAATTTATTTATTTTAATTGGAGGCTAATTACTTTACAATATTGCAGTTGGTTTTGCCATACATTGACATGAATCAGCCATGGATGTACATGTGTTCCCCATCCTGAACCCTCTTCCCACCTCCCTCCCCTATTTTAATATTTCCTCCTACTCATTTTTTATTTGTTCTTGGTATACATCATTCATGGTTATTTGTTTTTAGAATGTTGATACAAAGCCATACATTTGACTGAATTATCTTGATACTTGTTTTCACTTTGTAATTGATTTTGGGGGAGATTCCCAGACATATTTTTTCAGCTTATATGCAGAGAGAAATGAGGCTGTTTTCCTTTCCAATTCTAATTATGCCCGTTGTCTTGTCTCATCTCATTGCAATAGCTAGTATCTTCAAAACCATGTATCATTAACTGCGAAATGTCTGATAATTTACCCTACTTGCAAGCTAACAAATTAGACTGACATACTCCCAGGGATGTTGACAGAAGGCATGCAATTCCTGGGTCAGATGCAAAAGAATTTACAACTCACAACAGAACAGGCAGCATAGGTTTCGTGTATCTAGTGGTTTTCTTTGCTCTCCAAGTTCTACAAGAATGCTATGGAGCAGGCTAGCTGGATGCTGTGCATGCAGTGGGTCTGTGTTACAACTGTTTAACTTCCAGCTTGGGATACCCCCAACAACATAAGGCTTTCCTCATAGCTCAGTTGGTAAAGAATTTGCCTGCAATGCAGGAACCCTGGGTTAGGAAGATTCCCCTGGAGAAAGAAATGGCAACCCACTCCATTATTCTTGCTTGGAAAAATCCCATGGATAGAGGGGCCTGGCAGTCTACAGTCCATGGGTTTTAAGAGTCAGACACAACTTAGCAACTAAACCACAACAACATAAGGAGAAAACAAGCAAAACTATTAACCCTTTCATCTCAGGGGAAGACATATTATGTTTATTCACCTAGTTAGTAAACAAATCTGATCCCCCAGCTCTGAGACATTATGTCTATATTCCAAGGCTGCTTACTCTACAAATGCAATTGAGAGTATGTTCTGGAACAAAAGTTGATAGAAGACCTGCAGAAAGACCATGGACAACTTTTTCAAACATATTGTTAAGTATAGTGAAAATAAAACATATTTTTTTTTGTTTCTGACTAAATAGAAAAATTCTTAATATTTCTCTATTGTTTGGCTTCAATATTGAGATATATTGAGTACATAACATATGAGATATGTTAAATGCATATCTGCTGATCCAAAATGACTGTCTTTAAAAAAAAAAGGAAGTAATATTTTGTCAATTAACTTTTAAGAATCTACAGATGATCACATGCTATTTTGTATCAATTAATACATAATAATGCATAAATGAAAGGCTCAATGGAAAAATTAATGAATTTTAATATATTTCTATTATTATTATATATATTATCCATTGGGTTGGCCAAAAGTTTGTTCCATAACATGGAAAATCTTGAAAGAAATTTTTGGCCAACCCTATATTGTAGAAAGAAATCTATGACCCACAGTCATCCATGCCCTGTTCAATCCCTTCAAGTTGATTATATCTGGGACCTGTAACTTAACTCTAACCAACAGAATATTGTAAAGGTAATGGAATAATACTCAAGTGATTGCATTCCATTATATGAAATTTTCAAAAAAGATTTTGTAGATACAAGATCTTGATAAGTTTATGTTAATTAAAAGGGAGATCATCTTGGGTAGGCCTGATCTAATCATGTTAGTCATTTAAAAGTGTCTAGAAGTCAAAAACAGGAGAAGAAACTAAAAGCAACACAGATGTTCTCTTTCTGGCCATGAAGATGCTAACAGCCTTGTTACAAATTGCCTATTGAAAGAGGTGGCCTCTTGGAACTGAAGCCTCAGGTCTACCACTGTGAGCAAGTGAATAATATTAGCAATCATGTAATCTCAGGAGAGAACCCTGGAAATCACATGAGACATTTCAACTGCAGCCACGAGAGACCCTGAACAGAGGAACTGATTAAGCCATGTTTGAACTTTTGAGTCATGAAAGCTGTGAGATAATAAATGTACATTGCTTTAAGATGCTAAGCTTTTGATAATTTGTTGTGCAGTGTATGATAGATATATTAAAGGACTTAACACCCCACTCCAGTACTCTTGCCTGGAAAATCCCATGGACGGAGGAGCCTGGTAGGCTGCAGTCCATGGGGTCGCAAAGAGTCGGACACGACTGAGTGACTTCACTTTGACTTTTCACTTTCATGCATTGGAGAAGGAAATGGCAACCCACTCCAGTATTCTTGCCTAGAGAATCCCAGGGATGGGGGAGCCTGGTGGGCTGCCGTCTATGGGGTCGCACAGAGTTGGACACGATTGAAGCGACTTAGCAGCAGCAATGTACCTAATGGATTTTTACGACTCCTGAAATAAACCATATTTTAAAATATTTTTGAAGATGTTGGCTTCGGTGTGATAATATTTTATTTCAGGCTTTTACATAAATTTTCATAAGTGAGTTTGGTCTGTAATACTTTTTAATGGTTAGAGCATGCATATATTAGAGATGGATAGAGCTCTCAATAAATTTGATAAGCATTTTACTTGTATTACCTATTGCCATATTTATATTTCCTTTGCAGCAAGAGACAAGGTTTGCTGTCATTTGCCCAAGAGTAATAGCCTGCTATTTTTTTTTATTCATAAGAAAAACATAAGATTTAACATTGATTTTAGAAGATAGTTAACTTCTCATTCTTTTCTTTTGGGGGCTTTACATTTTGTCCATCTGAATATATAGTCTAATAGTTCTTTCGACTTAGACTATGCTTGATAAATCTCTTGACTCTCTGAATGCTAAAAAAAGAGATTTATTTTACCCTGCCACTTGAATGCTCATTTAGCCATTGGCAGTTAGGTTCAAAATGACTGATGACAGAGGGCAGGTATGAACAGTTTTTCTGTTTTCTTTGTAGATATATTTCAAGCACTTGGAACCATGACTGAAAAATAATAGTTGCTCCATTAAATTTTTTGATGATGGAGTGACTATTTTATTTTCACTTTTTAAGAGCCTTACGCATGATTTGACTATCTTTATTCTTTTATCATGTGCGTATGCAGGTATCTACTTGTTTTTATTGTAGTTCCTCTTTTTAAGAAATACTTAGAGTTGTATACCTAGGCCTTTGTATTATTTCCATTCAGCACTTGGATATTATTGGATGGTATTTAATACTTTTCATGTGAAACATAACTTTCTTTACCTCTGGAGAATACTTCTTGTTTCTTTGATAACATTATTTTTCCTCTTTGCTGTCATTGTTGTAGCTTATATTTATATCTCCTATTTTAATGTCCCCTTCATATTTTAATGTCTTGGTCCTCTATTTTACTACTTAAAAAAAAATTCTAGCTCATTATTTCTAATAATACTCATTCTGCTATTAAGCCCATATATATTTAGTTGTATTACTATGATTATTAGATATATTTTAAGTAATTCTAGTGGTCCCATCTTATGTTTGGTTTGAATTATTTTAGTTTTTAAGATGAGGTATCTACTACACACATTTTCTATTAACACATACTATTTATCAAAGTTAATTCAACAATTATATATTGATGAACCACTACATTTCAGGCCTTCCTAGCACTTGAAGTTACTGTGATCCACTAAAAAAAAAAAAATCATTCTAATATTTGCATTATGCAGCTTAATTTTACTGAAGAAATATTATTTAAAAAAAAATCTTGTGTGTTTGTGTATGTATCAGAGACAAGGAGAGAGGGAGACACATACACACACACAGATGATTGAAAGGAATATTGTTAAGTAATTAGGAAAAAAAATAGATTTGATCCTTAAGGAAGAACCAGAGAAAGTGAAAAAGCAAGTCATGTAAAAATTAGACAAGAGATTTTTGAGGAGGAGGAGGAACAGTATGTAAAAAGGTCTTTTTGGTGTATTTAGCATTAATGATCTTTACAGAAAATGTTAATAACATTTTCCCCTTGGTATACCTGTTAGCTATTTCTGAGTTAACAGTTTATTTACATACATGATGACTTAAAACAGCAATTGTCTCTTGTTTCGCATGAATTATTCTACTGATTTGAGTGAGGCTCAGTTTACCATGTCTAACGTTATGTGTTTGAGAAGAGCTGGTGGGTTAGTTAGAGGCTGGTGACCTTAAGATATCTTCATCTGGGATATTCCCCTGTGTTCTTCCTGATCCTACTTTAGTGTACCCTGGTTGTCTTCATGGTAGTGGCACAGTTTTAAGAGAGAAAGTAAAAGTAAGTATTTTCTCAAGACTCTAAGCGTATCAAATGTGCTACTCTCTCATAGGGCAAAGTAAGTTACATGGCTGTACCCAAAGTCAATGTGAAAACATGATACTAAATTATAGAAGGACATACATACAGGGAAACTCTTAATTAGGGCCAATAATGCAATCAAACACAATTTGTTAATTTGTCAAATAGAACTTTTTTCAACTATCATTTACTGGGTCATTCTAGGCTTTGTTATCTCAGATTGTTTGGACACCAATGTGTAGATGCTGGTTTTGTATATCAAAGCAAAACTGTTAATTATAGAGAAAACATGTTTCTTTACAATAGGAATGCATTTTACATCTTGAGTTCATTTTTGAAAATACTTTTCAAATTTTTCCAGTTTTAGCTGATGGATTAGCTTATATTGGACTGGGTTTTCTGTTAAAAATAATCATAAATATAGACAAAATATGCAAAATACTTTTACAAGTTTTGGAAGACAATCAATAGAAGGAGGATCTGCGCAGCTACAAACATTAAGAAAGCATATAAAGCATGTGAAATAAGCCATGCTTGCACTTTTTCCCTGAGGGTAGGTTTCTTTTTCCCTAAATTATTTTGCACAGAAATAGAATATAAGCTAGACATAACAGTATCACTGGCTTGAGGAGATAGATATTGGTGCTCTGGGTGGCCAAAAACACTTTGGAAGGAGAAGGATCATGCCTAAGAAATGAGTCATAGCCTAGGAGTTAGAACTACACCTTATAAGAAGAGGAAAACTAAAATAAACTAAATTCAGGAAAACGTTGAGGATGAAAATGTTTTCACACATTTAAGCAAAGACTGATTATTTTGTAGTCATTATAAGCAGTCATCAGAACTTGTTTAATCCATCACTGGAAAATCAGTGAACACACATCACAAGCAAACCAATCAGTGTCAGCCTTTCACTTAGGACAGTCAGCTAATCAAGAGCAGATGACTCCAATAAAGGTATATCGGCTTAGAAAGAAAGCGAAGTTGCTCAGTCATGTCCGACTCTTTGCAACCCCATGGACTGTAGCCTTTCAGACTTCTTCCTCCTTGGAATTTTTCAGGCAAGAGTACTGGAGTGGATTGCCATTTCCTTCTCCAGGGGATCTTCCCAACCCAGGAATGGAACCCAGGTCTCCGGCATTGCAGGCAGACACTTTACTGTCTGAAACACCAGGGAAGCCCAGCTTGGTAAGTAATAAATAGCCTGCTTCTGAGTAATCACACTTTAACATTTGATATAAGTCTACTCATGCCTCTGAAAGCCTCAGTTCAGTTCAGTTCAGTTGCTCAGTCTTGTCTGACTCTTTGCGACCCCATGAATTGCAGCATGACAGGACTCCCTGTCCATCACCAACTCCTGGAGTTCACTCAAACTCGTGTCCATCGAGTCAGTGATGCCATCCAGCTATCTCATCCTCTGTCATCCCCTGCTCCTCCTGCCCCCAATCTCTCCCAACATCAGGGTCTTTTCCAATGAGTCAACTCTTCACATGAGGTGGCCAAAGTATTGGAGTTTCAGCTTTAGCATCAGTCCTTTCAAAGAACACCCAGGACTGATCTCCTTGCAGTCCAAGGGACTCTCAAGAGTCTTCTCCAACACCACAGCTCAAAAGCATCATGAGAAATGCTGGGCTGGAAGGAGCACAAGCTGGAATCAAGGTTGCTGGGAGAAACATCAATAACCTCAGATATGCAGATGATACCACCCTTATGCCAGAAAGTGAAGAGGAACTAAAAAGCCTCTTGATGAAAGTGAAAGAGGAGAGTGAAAAAGTTGGCTTAAAGCTCAACATTCAGGAAACAAAGATCATGGCATCTGGTCCCATCACTTCATGGGAAATAGATAGGGAAACAGCGGAAACAGTGTCAGACTTTATTTTTTTGGGTTCCAAAATCACTGCAGATGGTGATTGCAGCCATGAAATTAAAAGACACTTACTCCTTGGAAGGAAAGTTATGACCAACCTAAACAGCATATTCAAAAGCAGAGACATTACTTTGCCAACAAAGGTCTGTCTAGTCAAGGCTATGGTTTTTTCTAGTGGTCATGTATGGATGTGAGAGCTGGACTGTGAAGAAAGCTAAGCACCAAAGAATTGATGCTTTTGAACTGTGGTGTTGGAGAAGATTCTTGAGAGCCTACCAATCCATAAAGAATTCTCTCAGATTTATTTGTAAATAATGTGCCTAATAAGCAAAATTCTCCCTTAATATAGTAAACAATAATTTCAACTTTGTCTTTTTAATTCAGATTATCAGTGGTGGCATCATGGTCCTCTGACAATAGAACCAAGCCAAGATAGTACCAGCATGATACACTATTTACCTGGCAGGAGGAAAATTAACCTTGCATTAAACATAATATCACCCAGATCTTCTAAAATGTTTTTATCCATAATAGCTGGGATACTATTGAAAATGCAAAGGCCTGAAGAAATCTATGACTAGATGACTGAAAAACAATACAAAAGACTGGAAAAAGATCCTTGGGAGATGCACAGAGAAATCAAACAATTTTAAAATATTGATAATATATTTCAGAAAAGACTTAAAAAACAAATTTTAAAGGTGGAGGTTTTTAATAGAATTTCAATCTACAAAAAATTATTGAAAGGACATTTAAAAACTGCAAACACACCATATTTGAAATTAAAAACTCTCTAGATGAAATGTGCAGTCTGGATACTAAAGTTCGGGTTAATAAACTTGAAGACACCTATTGTAATAGAATAACTGTAATAGTAAAAGATTGGTAAGTTTTTTGATGATATCTACTAAAATTAAAGTAATTCCATTTCTAGGTATATACCTAAAAAAATGAGTGAATATTTCTAGCAAAATATATACCTTGAAACATTCGTAGCAGTTTTATTTATAATTTATTTATGTGCGGTGTTAAGTTGCTGCATTCATGTCCAACTTTTTGCAGCCCCATGGATTGTAGCCCATCAGGATCCTTTGCCCATGAGATTCTCCAGACAAGAATACTGGAGTGGGTTGCCATGCCCTTCTCCAATTTATTTATAATTGCAAAAATATAGGGAAAAAATCCAAATTTCATTATCAGTGTAATAGGTAAATAAGTTGTGGTAAACTGCAAAAGCAGTTTATATATTACATAAAATGAATAATATGAACTACTGCAAAGTACCAAAATACAAACATGTTAAATAAAACAGTACACGCAGTTTGGTTTTTACTTATATTACATTTAAAAACAGAATTAACGTATGATGAAAAGTGACATATATTGAAGAAGGAAAAAATGGAGTCACATGACTGCTGCTAAATTCATTCCAAAGTCTGAAACAAAGGTAAAAACACATATATAATCCTTCTTGTATGAAAAAAAAAGCAAAACAAAAACAAGAACTCTACGAAGGAAAGAGAATTAAAATAAAGTTACCAGCAAGAAACTACCCTTTTCTCTAACTTTATTTTTATATATTTTTTTTAGTGGTTAACCTCTTCTCTTCTAGGACCCAATTAAATGAGAATCAAAGGTACATCTAGATTATAATATTCTGAAAATAATCTATTTTACAATTTTATTTTATATATTTTCAGAATTTCCATTAAAGACTTTGGGTAATGCTGTTTTCTTCCTTAAAATGAATACCTTGCAAATGGTGTTTAAGAACTCTGATAACAAACAGTGACCTAATTCTGAACCATTGAGAAAGAGGTGATGTCCCACGTAACATCTCACAGGGACAGAAAATGAAGCAGCTATTTCCCATTATCACCCATCTTTGAGGTACAACAGTGATATTTCTTCACCATTGAAAGATCTAAGGTGATAATTAGATGGTAGGGTCTCTCTCCTTTTATCATATACAGCATAGCCTATAGAGAGGACTGATTAAACCTTGTTGCCTATATTACTTCCAGCTATTAAAATGGCAAAGTATTTTCTGAAATGATTAATTATACATCTGGGTTTGGTGGATTCAATCATAAGCTCATTTGAACTTTGTATGCATAAATTAGAAATACTGATAGATGAAACTGTACCCTTAAAAGCATTTTACATTTTTTTTCTATGAAACTTTAGAAAAAAATCAGGTACTGTAAACGAATGATACTTTAAAATAATTGGCATTGAAATTGTTACCATTCCAATAGAGTCACTCTGACTATAGTTTTTCCTAGTAGTTTTCGTCAGGATGTTTGCATTCTGTGTGCTAAGCTCATCCCTGTCTTAGCCACTCAGTCATGTGTAACTGTAGGGTCTTCTGTCCAGGGAATTCTCTAAGCAAGAATACTGGATTGGAACACCATTCCCTTCTCCAGGGGATCTTCCTGACCCAGGGATCATACCTGGGTCTCCTGCACAGCAGGTAGACTCTTTACCATCTGAGCCACCAGGGAAGTCCCCTACTCTGTCTATAATGATATTTAAATGAACATATCCAAGGTTTTATATTTTTTATGTATACGCACTAGAAATTAATGAAAAAAGCAGGTAAGTATTACAGAATAGTCTGTATATTTTATTAAAAATTAAGAAAAGTCATTCTATTTTTATTTCAGTTATATAAAGTATAAAATCAAGATTTTCAAAAAAAGTTTTGAAAAAGAGTTCTAAAATTTCCCTCTAAATATGATATTTTACACTTAAATATTTTGAAGCAAAGAGAATGACTTTTGGGACTGTTTTAGTTGCATTCATGTGTTTGCGTAGAAAACAATTTTTGGATTATTAATAAAAAAGTTTATAATTGCAGATAATGTCTGAATTAAAACAGAAGTACAAGAGTAAAATGACTAATAATTGTTTAAAGGATCAATTCCCATGAGAAAAAAAAAATACTTCTTGAAATAGAAATTTGGTATTTATGTTCCTTAGGAAGCTTAGAGACATTTATATTCACTGATGATACTATTCTCTTTACTTGGAAAGATTTTCATTATGTGACTTTAAAAAAAGCACCACTTAGAAGCTTTTTATTCTCATAGAAATTAAATTTATATTTGGTTATAGTAGATACACTGTAACATAAAGATTTCAAATGGCATGTTCAAGGGAATAGTCCCATCTCTTCACTAGTTCTAATTTACATGTAAAACCCCAGAAAAGCAACCATTTTAACTAATGCCTAAAAGCCAGATGTGTTAAGTAATTTTCAAATAAAATATGAAAAGGAAAGATAAATTCTTACAACTGATCATCTTCTGATTGACCTGCTAGAAAAGATGGTTTTCTTCTTCAAAATATTACTGAAAATGACTTGGGCTCATGGCTTATGATAACTCAATGGGATCAATTGAAAGTCAGGGACAATAAGACTCCACTCTCACCTCTGTTATCAAAGGGAATGTTTGATTCTTTACAAAATAAGAAGCTGAAATGGTCATGCCTTTGCATCAGGTGGGCTCTTCCCACCAGGTGTGAAGACTCATCAGAAGAGACCCTGACATTATGAAGGACTGAGAGTGGGAGGAGAAGGGGGCGACAGAGAGTGAGGAGGTTGGATGGCATCAATGGATATCAGTTTGAGAAAACTCCAGGAGACAGTGAAGGACAGCAGGGTCTAGCATACTACAGTCCATGGGGTTGCAAAGAGTCAGACATGACTTAGTGAGTGAGCAGCAACATGGTGACGTCTGTCACTTATGACTCCATCATATAGATGCAACCATAAAAGATTGAATACTAATTTCTTGATACCATCATAAAAGTGGCTGGTTCTTCCACTAAGCACTAATTCTGACCTCTCAGGATGAAGCTGGAGCCAATATTGTGAGAAGTCACATTGCTAATGTATCCTGATCCCTACCACAGGAGGGAGGGGACCAGTACTTAACAGTCAGTTCAAAATTCCTTTTAAGTTGGATCCAGCACTTTAAAAATCTTAGAATGTACTGAGAAACCTTTGTTTATTTTTTTTCTTTTTCATGATCTGTCAAATATCTTGACATTAACATTTATTAGAGGCTCCTGATGTAAGTAGCTTTGCAAAAATATCATCATAGACTCAAACTTGAAAAAAAATACATTTAAGAAAAAATAAGGCCAGTTACCATATCACTGATATATTTAACACCATTTTATCAATTTGAATTAACTATAATTTTAATAATGAAAACCATCTCCTAGATGCCCTATTGTTCTGTCAGTTCATCTTTAATGTATATTGATATATATTGCTACATGAGTATATATGTGTATAGTTACATGTAATATGTAGTATTCACTATTGACTCCTCTTTGTCTTTATAAAGGAGACTTAGTTTCTAAAGAGCTAGGGCAGATATTTCCAGAACACCTAGCTAAAAGAAAAATAAAATAGATTTTTGCAGCCAAGCAATGTTTTATTATTCCAGACAACACTTTGTATTGATCCTCTCCTATTTATTTCTAATTTTGTTGCCACTGATTGAGTT
The DNA here is from genome assembly GCF_042477335.2 of Ovis canadensis. Classification (NCBI taxonomy): domain Eukaryota; kingdom Metazoa; phylum Chordata; class Mammalia; order Artiodactyla; family Bovidae; genus Ovis; species Ovis canadensis. Next base: position 129,027,553 of record NC_091247.1, on the reverse strand, counting down.
GAGCTCTAAATCTTGTGATGGCTTACATGCTGTTAGGATGCTGCATTGCTACCAGAAGAACAGGGTAGCGATGTTCTCATTTTAAACTCTAATTTAATCTTATTTTCAGCAAATTAAGGTACCTGATACAGCATTTTAAAACTAAAAATGTTTTATTTTATGTCATTCTTTACTCACCTTCACAGAAAACAGAGTGTATACAATCAATAGCAATTTGTGCATTACATACCCAGCATAGAAATTGTGAAGCAGATAAACACAGAACATTTTCGGCAATCTACCAATATACATGGCGCATAATGTGTGCCTATATGGCTATATTTCAAGTTTTCTATGTTTAAAGTTGTCAGAAAAGCAAAATGTAATATGAAAAGTGTTGAAAGACATACTAATCTAAAGATTTCCTTCTATCTTATACCATGAACACTCTCAGTGAAAGACTGCATCTGTGGTATATTTATTCATCAGTACACATTGAGGGCACTGATTTCTCATACTAGCAACTTTCAGAATATAAAAAATTGAGGTAGTAAAATTTGTAAATAATATAATGATAAAGAAAAGGAATCTAAGAAGAAGACAGAATGTAGGCTATTGCTATAAGCATTTGAGTAAGGCTCCCTGCATAAAATGCAGTATAGGGTTTTTTTGCTGCAAGGAAACTCAGCACAAGAAAGAAAAAAAAATTAGACTTTTATAATTATAGAAAATAAATTTAAATATATATTATAAAAACTGGTTTTACATCTTGCCTTTTGATGTGAAAATTACAAGTGCAACATTGACTTTTTTCCTTTTAACTTCACTTCTTGTTTTCCTTTTAGATGGCTTTATTAATCTTTTGTACAATTTTATCAAATGCTATTTCACTGAGGCTAGGGGTCAGAACTCAGCCATTTTATTTCATGAAAATTATTAAAATAATTAATAGCAAAAAATTAAATCAGAGATCAAGTTGTTAACATCTGTTGGACCATAGAAAAAGCATGAAATTCCAGAAAAACATCAACTTCTGCTTCATTGACTACACTAACACATTTGTGCGGATCACAATAAACTGGAAATTATTCAAAGACATGGGAATACAAGGCCACCTAACTTGCCTCCTATAAAATTTGTATGCAGGTCAAGAAGCAAGAGTTAGAACCAGACATGGAACAATGGACTGGTTAAAAATTAGGAAAGGAGCACTACAAGGGTGTATATTCTCACTCTGCTTATTTTATGCAAAGTACACCACATGAAATGCCAGACTAGATGAATCACAAGCTTAAATCAAGATTGCTTAGAGAAATATCAATAACCTCAGATATTCAGATGACAAGACCCAAATGGCATTAGTGAAGAGGAACTAAAGAGCCTCTCAATGAAGGTGAAAGAGGAGAGTGAAAAGTCTGGCTTAAATGTCAACCTTCAAAAACTTTGGGCTTCACTTGTTGCTTAGCTGGTAAAAAATCTACCTGCAATGTGGGAGACCTGGGTTCAATCCCTGGGGTGGGAAGATCCCCTGGATAAGGGAAAGGCTACCCACTCCAGAATTCTAGCCTGGAGAATTCCATGGACTGTACATGGGGTTGAAAAGAGTCGGATATGACTGAGCGACTTTCACTTCAAAAAACTAAGATCATGGCCTCCAGTCCCATCACTTCATGCCAAATAGATGGGGAAACAAAGGAAACAGTGACAGCCTTTATTTTCTTGGGATCCAAAATCACCAGAATGGTGACTGAAGCCATGAAATTAAGGACTTGCTCCTTGGAAGAAAAGCTATGACAAACCTAGACAGCATATTAAAAAGCAGAGACATCACTTTGCTGAGAAAGATCTGTGTATTCAAAGTTGTGGCTTTTTCAGTAGTCATGTATGGATGTGAGAGTTGGACCCCAAGGAAGGCTTAGTGCTGAAGAATTGATGCTTTTGAGCTGTGGTCCTGGAGAAGACTCTTGAGAGTCCCTTGGACAGCAAGGAAATCAAACTAGTCAATCCTAAAGAGAGCAACCCTGCATATTAATTGGAAGGACTGATGCTGAAGCTTCAATAATTTGGCCATTCTGATGTGAAGAGTTGACTCATTGGAAATGACCCTGATGCTAGGAAAGATTGAGGTCAGGATGAGAAGAGGGTGGCAGAAGAAGAGATGGTTGGATGGCATCACAGACTCAATGGACATGAGTTTGAGAAAACTCTGGGAGATAGTGAAGGACAGGTAAGCCTGGCATGCTGCAGTCCAAAGGGGTCACAAAGAGTCAGACATGACTGAGCGACCGAACAACAGCAACAAAGCAAAACAATTACTAGACCAAATTTACATCTCTTGACAATCGAGACAGAGTCTCTTGGTCTATTTAAGGAAATTAAAACCCAGACATAAGTTTGTTAAACATTTTTCTAATTACATTTTTAAAATGTCTGAAGCAAACAAAATTATTCCACATTTACTACCCTAGAATAGTGAAGGGCAAATAACTTTTGCCACAAAGAATAACACATGATTCATGACTTTCAGCCATAGGAGACTTCATAGCATTTTTACATGAAACTCTCATGTGGCTTTAGTCATCATGCCATATTATAGCTGTGGGGACTCAAGTGCAGAGAGGGCCAAAATCCAAAACTAATTTTTCTATTACTCTTACTTTTAGCCCCAAATCTCACATTCACTTCTACCATCACTGCATTCTCTTCTGTGTTCTATTGACTGATTCCAAGGGTCAAAACCTATGTGAATTTGCATACCAACTAGTAACCCCTGGGATGCTGCTGCTGCTGCTGCTAAGTCACTTCAGTTGTGTCCAACTCTGTGCGACCCCAGAGACGGCAGCTAACAAGGCTCCTCTGTCCCTGGGATTCTCCAGGCAAGAATGCTGGAGTGGGTTGCCATTTCCTTCTCCAATGAATGAAAGTGAAAAGTGAAAGTGAAGTCACTCTGTTGTCTCCGACTCTTAGCCACCCCATGGACTGTAGCCTACCAGGCTTCTCCATCCATGAGATTTTCCAGGCAACGGCACTGGAGTGGGTTGCCATTTCCTTCTCCCAACCCTGAGATGGGATGTAGGTAAAATGTAGAAGCTCAGACATATTGTATGACTATCTTGGGCCATTTTCTAGACACAATTAGAAATTCAACTATAGATATTGTCAACAAGAGAAAAACGTCAGAAATATGTACAAATTTAAGTGAAATGAGACAAAGTAAATTGAGAAAAGTTTTCCAGAATTCAGGGCAATTTGTTTTTAAAGTATAATATATGAATGTACATTTTGCATATATCTTATATTTTAGATGAAGAAAAGACACAATAATCTTATTTAACAACAAACATTGTTCTTGGATGTAACTATGCAACATAGCCATGTATTCAAGTTACAGTTTCTGTTCATTTATTTAGTCAAAAGAGAAAAGCATTTAGTGTCAGAAATGAATACTCAAGCATAGCTATAAGCCTAATAACTCTCAATGAAATTAATGCATTGTTATATCCAGAACTGAGAAATATTCTTAGACCTCTGTTTAAAAATTTTCCAGTTTCATCCACCTCATTACAACTGATTCAAATGTATTCTTTTTAATGGCTGAGGAGGCTATTATACAGAGTGAAGCAAGCCAGAAAGAAAAACACCAATACAGTATACTAACACATATATATGGGATTTAGAAAGATGGTAATGATAACCCTGTATGTGAGACAGCAAAAGAGACACAGATGTATAGAACAGTTTTTGGACTCTGTGGGAGAGGGAGAGGGTGGGAGGATTTGGGAGAATGGCATTGAAACATGTATAATATATACGAAACAAATTGCCAGTCCAGGTTCGATGCAGGATACAGGATGCTTGGGGCTGGTGCACTGGGATGACCGAGAGGGATGGTATGGGGAGGGAGGAGGGAGGGGGGTTCAGAATGGGGAACACGTGTATACCTGTGGCAGATTCATGTTGATGTATGGCAAAACCAATACAATACTGTAAAGTAATTAACCTCCAATTAAAATAAATAAATTTATATTTTAAAAAAGGAAAAGAAATTTTCCAGCCCATGTATGTGTTAAAAAACAAAGCAAGTGTTCTGATTTCTTATTCCTACAATATACATTTACTAATATTAAAAGAATCAAGGTTAATACATGTATACTTCTGCTAAAAGAAGTAAAATTAATATAAGCAAAAAACCTCAGTTATCTTCTGTCATTTTTTAAAAAATGGCTTCTTTCAGTCTTGGAAATATTTCTATTTTATGAAAGAAGATGTGATATTTGTTTTGCTTAGATGCATTATTGGCTTCAAAATGACTCAGTTTTTAAACATAATACAGTATGTTTCATAATATGACATATCATAAAGCAGTCTAATTTTCAAATAAATTAACTTTACCCTTTTTGTCTTCAGAAAAACAAAAATTGAAAAATCATGTAATCATCCATTTTCTAGCACACATGCCAAATATGGCCTGTAGTACTTCTTAAGGGATCTGACAAATTTAATCACCAGTCTTTCTCTTATTCTTAAAGATAAGTGAAGCATTATGGTTTTTAAATTATACTTTAAAAGATGAAAGACTTATCTATGTTTACAGCTGTGCAATTAAATATAAATGGTACAGAGAGAATTGCTACACAAATGCAAATATTCAAAGTAAAATAAAATGATTAGTTTACATTAATCAGACTTAAAAAGTGTAAGATCTATTTGTGACAAGAACTTACACATTATTGTTGATAGAACTGTGATTTTTATAGCTTATTTGGAAAGCTACCCTCAATTATTCTCCTGGTTATATCCTATCGAACAGGCAAGTTTCTAGGATGTGTTGAAGAATGGATTGTAGGGCTAAGACATGGAAATAGAGGATATGATCTTAAATAGAGAAAATGCTTTCAAAATGATGGTACCATATATCATCATGTGGCTACTAAAAAGGTTAAATGAGATCTGTATTAGATGATTGATTCTATAAGGTCTTTTGAAAAAACAGACTCAGCATGTAATCAGATATAATCCCATATGCATTTGCTTATAATTATGTCATCATGGATAAATACATTTACAACACATTCCAGGAGTGAAAAGAAGTAGACAGTGGTAATATTGATAGATGAAAAGTGAAGAGGCTAATGGATAGACAGTCAAGAAAGGAAAATTAAGGAAGTAAACTTTACATTGAAAACTGCACAACCTAATCACATTTATGGAATTTTAAAATACATAGACTGTAAATTTATAATTGATTCAAAAGATTAAGGTGTAATGTATCACATTTTATAACTCAACATGAAATCATTTACATTTTCAATTAAATTGCCTTCATACTGATATTGGGAGGCAAAAGGTATAATGGATGTCTGTATGTATAGCCAGTAAATAGTAAGGAAACCTACAAATAGTTCTTTTTTAAGACAGAGGAGGGAAAAAAAATAATAATCCATTAACTCATTTATTAATCATACAATGAAGTCTGGCTCATAGAGAAGGTGGAAACTACATTAGTTAAGTGCTTATTATTTTTCAGACGTTTTATTCAATATTCATTGGGGTTCTACCATTTACTCTGTGCCACGTTCAATGTGGACATGTGGACTATAGCAGTGAACTGGATAGGCATAATCTCTATGCTGAAGGGAAGTGTAGGACAGAGGAAATAAAACAAATAGACAAAAAAACTCACAAATATAAAAGCAATAAACATAGTTGCTGAGACTTACAATATGTGGAAAGTTACATATGGAAGTTAGAAAAGATTTACGTAAGCCTGCAATCTTCAGGTATAAGGCGGAAGAGACAAAATGTTTCAGGCATTCAGTTAAAGAGTTGTGATGGTCAATTCTATGTGTCAGTTTGTTCAGGCTATTCAGTCAAACACCAGTTATTTGACCACTCACTAATCTAAGTCTTGCTGTGAAGTTATTTAGTATATGTCATTAACATCTACTATCAGTTTACTTTAAGGAGAATATCTTCAGTTTTTTCGGTGGGCCTGATCCAAGTAGTTGAACCGAAGTTCCTTCTGCTAGGAAGAAAATCCACCTGTGAACTGTAGAGTCAGCACAGGCCCAGGACTTTTCAGCCTGCCCTTCCCAGTGACCTGCCCTACAAGTTTTGGAATTGCCAAGCGATGCTTCTGCTTCTGTTAGGTCCCTACCATTTCTGTCCTTTACGAGCCCATCTTTGCATGAAATGTTCCTTTGGTATCTCTAATTTTCTTGAAGAGATCTCTAGTCTTTCCCATTCTGTTCTTTTCCTCTATTTCTTTGCACTGATCCCCGAGGAAGGCTTTCTTAACTCTCCTTGCTATTCTTTGGAATTCTGCATTCAGATGCTTTTATCTTTCCTTTTCTCCTTTGCTTTTCCCTTCTCTTCTTTTCACAGCTATTTGTAAGGCCTCCCCAGACAGCCGTTTTGCCTTTTTGCATTTGTTTTCCATGGGGATGGTCTTGATCACTGTCTCCTGTACAATGTCACAGACCTCATTCCATAGTTCATCAGGCACTCTATCTATCAGATCTAGGCCCTTAAATCTATTTCTCACTTCCACTGTATAATCATAAGGGATTTCATTTAGGTCATGCCTGAATGGTCTAGTGGTTTTCCCTACTTTCTTTAATCAAAAAGATGGGCTTGATGAAGGACAGAAATGGTATGGACCTAACAGAAGCAAAAGATATTAAGAAGAGGTCGCACGAATACACAGAAGAACTGTACAAAAAAGAGCTTCATGACCAAGATAATCACGATGGTGTGATCACTCACTTAGAGCCAGACATCCTGGAATGTTAAATCAAGTGGGCCTTAGAAAACATCACTACGAACAAAGCTAGTGGAAGTAATGGAATTCCAGAGGAGCTATTTCAAATCCTGAAAGATGATGCTGTGAAAGTACTGCACTCAATATGCCAGCAAATTTGGAAAACTCAGCAGTGGCCACAGGACTGGAAAAGGTCAGTTTTCATTCCAATCCCAAAGAAAGGTAATGCCAAAGAATGCTCAAACTACCACACAATTGCACTCATCTCACACGCTAGTAAAGTAATGCTCAAAATTCTCCAAGCCAGGCCTCAGCAATACATGAACTGTGAACTTTCATATGCTCAACTGGTTTTAGAAAAGGCAGAGGAACCAGAGATCAAATTGTGAACATCCACTGGATCATCAAAAAAGCAAGAGAGTTCTAGAAAAACAACTATTTCTGCTTTATTGACTATGCCAAAGCTTTTGACTGTATGGATCACAATAAACTGTGGTAAATTCTGAAAGAAATGGGCATACCAGACCACCTGACCTGCCTCTTGAGGAACCTATATGCAGGTCAGGAAGCAACAGTTAGAACTGGACATGGAACAACAGACTGGTTCCAAATAGGAAAAGGAGTATGTCAAGGCTGTATATTGTCACCTTGCTTATTTAACTTCTATGCAGAGTACATCATGAGAAATGCTGGGCTGGAAGAAGCTCAAGCTGGAATCAAGACTGCTGGGAGAAATATGAATGACCTCAGATATACAGATGATACCACCCTTATGGCAGAAAGTAAAGAGGAACTAAAAAGCCTCTTGATGAAAATGAAAGAGGAGAGTGAAAAGGTTGGCTTAAAGCTCAACATTCAGAAAACGAAGATCATGATATCTGGTCCCATCACTTCATGGGAAATAGATGGGGAAACAGTAGAAACAGTGTCAGACTTTATTTTTGGGGGCTCCAAAATCACTGCAGATGGTGACTGCAGCCATGAAATTAAAAGATGCTTACTCCTTGGAAGGAAAGTTATGACCAACCTAGATAGCATATTCAAAAGCAGAGACATTACTTTGCCAACAAAGGTCCGTCTGGTCAAGGCTATGGTTTTTCTCCTAGTCATGTATGGATGTGAGAGTTGGACTGTGAAGAAAGCTAAGGGCCAAAGAATTGATGCTTTTGAACTGCGGTGTTGGAAAAGACCTTTGAGAGTCCCTTGGACTGCAAGGAGATCCAACCAGTCCATTCTGAAGGAGATCAGCCCTGGGATTTCTTTGGAAGGAATGATGCTAAAGCTGAAACTCCAGTACTTTGGCCACCTCATGTGAAGAGTTGACTCATTGGAAAAGACTCTGATGCTGGAAGGGATTGGGGGCAGGAGGAGAAGGGGACGACCCTGGATGAGATGGCTGGATGGCATCACTGACTCGATGGACGTGAGTCTGGGTGAACTCCGGGAGTTGGTGATGGACAGGGAGGCCTGGCATGCTGCGATTCATGGGGTCATAGAGTCGGACACAACTGAGCAACTGAACTGAACTGAGCCAGGCTTCAGTCTTGTAAACCAATTATTTGCAATAAAAATGTGAATTTTATATATTTATCCTTATGATTTTGTTTCCCTGATGAAATATTAATTGATATAGAAATGCAAAGGTTTTGATGTTAATAAATATTTTCAAGGAATTGAAATATTTTCATGGAATTTTCAAGGAATTGAAATATAGCATGAGGCTGGAGCAGAGTGTAAAAGGGAGAGGGCAAAGGACGAGATGGGCCAATTCGTCATTTTGTTAAATCCACATGATGCTCTTGAAGGACTATAATTGTCGTTTCAAAGAGAAAGAAAGTAGGCTTACTGAAATTGCATAGTCTTACCACAAATTAAATGTCAGGTAAATGATATAGAACAGGGATTTGAAGCCAGGTTTTTCTAGCATCACAGCTCATGGTTTTCCATGTTTACTCTGTTCCCTTCTAATTCATACATAGGGGACATGATAATATGCCAATGATAGACTGAAATAACCAATGTGGTTGGTTCATAAACCTAACCTTAAAGTTGGTTTCCAAACCTATACGTTTCTCCATCTCTATTTTTTAAGGGTCATTTCTCTCTTGATTATATTATTTCTATTATTTTTTAGTGTCTATCATTTATCAAACTGTTTTCCTACATATTATAAACTTATCATCTCAAGTGACCTCATCACCCAAATTGTTTTCTGTCCTCTGCTATGTTTCCTTGACTGTTTGAACTCCAGTGAACCTACAAATCTATATCCACTTCCAGCAAACCCTGAGCTTGTGTGCAACTAGAACAATGCCACCTGTGAAATCTTGAAGTTTCCTCACTCTGAGTAGTATCTTTCTAGTTTTTTATCTGTTATTTAGCCTCATCAACTGCCAAAGTCCTTGGCATCTTTAAGTGTCACTAATGCATCAGTGCTTTCCAATTCTTATCTCTCTATATGCAGATTAGGCTTCACAAGACACATTTTTGTTTTGTCTTAGCATCCATCTCCTGTTCTGCCCAGGGAAGCACAATAGCAGACCTGGAGCCACTTAAAAGTATGCACTCTCAGCTTTGCTCCTGGGCTGCCAAACACCATTGCAGACAAATGACCCAACTCAAATCAAGACTGATTGGTAGCATTTTCTGCAGTGATGGAAATGTCCCATATCTGTGATGTCCAACAGAGAACACGCTAGTCATTGGTAAGCAGTAGGTATGTAACTAGTGCACCTAAGGAACTGAATTATTTAGACTTTGATGGCTACTGGCTGCTGTATTGGACAATACAGCTCTAGACTGTTGCTTTATACATCTGTGGCTCCAAACTTAGATCAGCTTTCAATACAGCCCAGAAATCTTGCTACTTCCCTTCTGAGCTTTCTCTCTCAATCTTCACAGCTGTATCTCAGAGGTGGGTTTCCCTAAGTTCTTTCAACTTAGCCTCCAGTTTCTTCCTCATTTTCAGTAAATGACTTAGGCTTTTTAACACAACAAATATTTCATTAAACTATTGCCATAAACACCATGAACTTACTTACAGACACAGTCATTTTTATCTATCTAGTCAGACCAAATCGTGTCCTAAATATTCCTAAAAAAATAATTATCCCGTATGTGGTTTGAGGCTCTTTGAACTTTTCTCACTTCAGCTAGTTCCCCTTTCCTCTGTATCTTTAACATATTCCTTTATTCTGGATATTTCCCCTAATGTTCTAATATACTCGATTTTCCCAAAAATTGACCTGAAAAAATCTTTTTTTCACTCCAACCCATATTCCACTCTAACATTCTTTCTTATTTTAAAATGCAGTCAAAAACTTGCAAAATAAAACATTTGCCCCATAAATCAATATTTTTCAATCCCTGCACATTTAAATTTTGAACAAAACTCCAAAACTTACCTTAAAAAACTCCAAAACTCCTAATCTTCTCGCTCTACATTTCAGACTCTCCAGCCTCTGTTGGTGTGGTGTTTCCTCAAGGCTCCTTTATTAGCTCTCTCTTGCTCACACTCAGCTTCCTCATGCAATGTCAAATCATGATTCCCAGCTGAGGAAGAGAGATGCCCTACTCAAATCCTTTCTCAGAGGCAGACTTTTAGCCCAACAGTGGGCTCTCATGAGAGCCCAAAAGAAAAACAGCCCAAAAGTGAGCACTCATGAGACATGCTTCAGCTCCACTACCTCAGGATCTGCCTCAGCTGCAGAGAAGCACCTGTCTGAGGTCCTATCCTAGGCAGACCTGCCGAGCTCCTTAGCAGGTGAGGCTTTGTCAGTCCTACATCACAGCACAGTTGCTGCTTCTACCCAGTCCTACTTCCTTCACAAACAGTTACAAGATAAGATGGAAGAGAAAAACACACAGTAAATAAAAATATATGATGCCAAAGAATCAGTATTTTAAAATATGCCAGTTTTGATGTCTTTCATCAGTACCTTATAGTTTTCTGAGTACACATCTTTTTGTCTCTTTAGGTAGATCTATTCCTAGGTATTTTATTATTTTTGTTGCAATGGTGAATGGGATTGTTTCTTTAATTTCTCTTTCTGATTTTTTGTTGTTAGTATATAGGAATGCAAGAGATTTCTGAGCATTAATTTTATATCCTGCAACTTTACCAAATTCATTGATTAGTTTTCTGGTGGCATATTTAGGATTTTCTATGTACAGCATCTATGACATGTACTATGAACAGTAGCATGTCATCTGCAAATAGTGATAGCTTTCCTTTTTTTCCAATTGAGACTGTCACAGAATGAAGCAAGTCAGTAAGAAAAACAGATATTGTATATTAATGTATAAATGTGTAATCTAGAAAAAAATGGTACAGATGAACCTATTTGCAAAGCATAAATAAAGACACAAATATAGATAAAAAAATGTTTGGATACCAAAGAGGGAATGGGGAGTGGGATGAATTGGGAGGTAGAGATTGGCATGTTTACACCGTGATTGTGCTCAGTCGCTTCAATCGTGTCTGACTCTTTGCAACCCCATGGACTGTAGCTTGCCAGGCTCCTCTGTCTGTGGGTTTTTCCAGGCAAGAATACTGAAATGGGTTGACATGCTCTCCTCCAGGGGATCTTCCTAACCCGGGGACTGAACTCCCATCTCTTGAGTGACCTGCACTACAGGTGGATTCTTTGTGCTGAGCCACCAAGGAAGCCCCATGTATACACTGCTGCTGCTGCTAAGTCACTTCAGTCGTGTCTGACCCTGTGTGACCCCGTAGACAGCAGCCCACCAGGCTTCCCTGTCCCTGGAATTCTCAAGGCAAGAACACTGGAGTGGGTTGCCATTTCCTTCTCCAAAGCATGAAAGTAAAAAGCGAAAGCGAAGTTGCTCAATCGTGTCTGACCCTCAGCGACCCCATGGACTGCAGCCTACCAGGGTCCTCCGTCCATGGGATTTTCCAGGCAAGAGTATTGGAGTGAGATGCCATTGCCTTCTCTGCATGTATACACTGCTGCTGCTAAGTCACTTCAGTCATGTCTGACTCTGTGCAACCCCATAGACGGCAGCCCACCAGGCTCCCCCGTCCCTGGGATTCTCCAGGCAAGAACAATGGAGTGGGTTGCCATTTCCTTCTCCAGTGCAGGAGAGTGAAAAGTCAAAGTGAAATCACTCAATCATGTCCGACCCTCAGCAACCCCATGGACTGCAGCCTACCAGGCTTCTCCATCCATGGGATTTTCCAGGCAAGAGTACTGGAGTGGGGGGCCATTGCCTTCTCCACATATATACACTACTATGTATAAAATAGATAACTAATGAGAACCTACTGTATAGCACAGGGACTTCTACTCAATGCTGTGTGTGACCTAAATGGAAACACAATCCACAAAAGAGGGGATATATGTATGCATATACCTGATTCACTTTGCTATGCAGCAGAAACTAACACAACATTGTAAAGCAACTATATTCCAATATTTTTTTTTGAATGTGCAAAATCTGTAAGAAAAATATTACTGGAAGTCTTATGAGTTTATTCAAACAAATGGAAAGTCATCCCATGTGCACAGATAAGTTTACTGAAAATCTTAAAGATGTAAAGATGTATCTGATTAATTTATTTCTTTGATATATCTAATCATCTCTGGTATAGATATACCTGCCGGCGACGGAATGAAACACCAACACTGCAGAGTGGTTTAAATCTTTATATTTTAACACTTGCTTCTTACAGCTGCTTAATTTTATATCCCTTGTACAACAACCTACAGGGCAAGCTGCCAAGCACTATGATTCAGAGACTATAAGTGCGCAGGCGCAGGGCGAGATAACCTTTACCTTGGCTTATTTACTGCAGCTAAGACTTTGTTTTGGGGAACTTTCTTATCAACTTAGAATCCGTTTTGTCCCAAGGTCTATTCCTTTTGAGGAATCAGAGAAACATCCTTGTGTGCAAGCAATGTTTTTTTCCCATGGGAACAAACAGGATTTTTAGCTGAACATCTAGTTTGCAAGAATGCTCAGCCCTGGTTGACAGTCTCGTTAGCAAGCACTTCTCAATTTTCCTTAAATCTAGTTCCCTACACTGGGCAGAACATCTTGTTTGCAAGAATGTTCAGCCCTGGTTGAGAGTCTGGTTTGCAAGCACTTCTCAACCTTCTTTAAACCTAGTTCCCTACACTGGGCAGAACATCTCGTTTGCAAGAATGTTCAGCCCTGGTTGAGAGTCTGGTTTGCAAGCACTTCTCAACCTTCTTTAAACCTAGTTCCCTACATATATCATATCCACTGATCCCAGAAACAACCTAAGTACAAAAGCACAGTTTACTTAAGAAAATATATTAATTGATCAAAATCAACAGTCTCAAGGCAAAAATCTCTTGCTTCATGGATTAATGTATTTTTATACATAATTTACCCTGGAGGAGGGCCCAGAAACCCACTCCAGTGTTCTTGCCTGGAGAATCCCATTGACAGAGGAGCCTGGCCGGCTACAGTTCATTTGCAAAGAGTTGGACATGACTGAAGCAACTTAGCACACACATCTATAATTTAACCCCAATACAAATGTCAACAACCAAAGTTAGGATTTTTCCAGAACAACAAATATTGGTAGTGAAACTCCTATGGGAAAATAAACACTCAAGAAGTTAATACCTTAAAATAGAAGAGCCATAGCAGGTACTGGACAGTCTAGACATCACAACATGCTATTACTACTGTCTGTATTGGATTATGGCTATACTATTGTATCTTGACCTCATATCCTAAGTTAACATGTTTAAATGCATTAGTCTTTGTAGATAATTTGGGATTATTTATATAAAAAAATCTGTGAATAGACTTAAATTTTCTTTACAATCTATATTTTTTTCTTTTTCTCATTGCACTGGCTTGAACTTCCAGTATGATGTTGAATAGCAGTGGTAACAGTGAACATCTTTTCTTTTTCTTGAACTTAGGGAAAAAAGTATATTCTTTATTATGTTAAAGTCATTCTCTTTATTGTTTGCTGAGAATAATTGTCATAAATGAGTGTGGGATTTTTTCAAATGTTTTTTCTTCATTAATTGAATGGCATTCATCTTTAATTGTTAGTATGGAGAATTACATTGATTTTGTAAATGATGAGCCTGTTTTGCATTCCTGGGATGAATTATCCTTGGTGGTAATGTTTTACCCCTTATACATGGTATTGAATTTAATATGTTAATATTTTTTTTTTTAATTTTTAGTTTTTTATTTTTTAAATTTTAAAATCTTTAATTCTTACATGCATTCCCAAACATGAACCCCCCTCCCACCTCCCTCCCCAGAACATCTTTCTGGGTCATCCCCATGCACCAGCCCCAAGCATGCTGCATCCTGCGTCAGACATAGACTGGCGATTTAATTCACATGTTAGTATATGTTAATATTTTGGTGAGGATTTTTACATCTATTTTCATAAGGTAAATTGGTCTGTAGCTACCTTTTTAATGGTTCTATCTGGTTTTGGTATTTTAAAAAATTGGCATTTTAGAGAAGTTGAGATTGTTTAATTCCCTTCTATTTCTGGAAGATATTTCTTAGAATTGGTATAATACCTTCCCTTCAATCCAGTGTAGTGAGTTTCCAAAACTGCCTTAAGGCAGCAGATTTTTTTTGCTTTCTCTCTGCAGATGAAATCATTTATTCTGACTGGGAAATAGAGGAGGTGGGATCTGGGTTAGGTTTCAGAAGTTAATGCTGTTCTACATTCCCAACCAGTATCAGGAGAAGAACTCTCTTGGATTCTCTAAGAGTTTTTTATTGTGATCTCCCGTTTGAGTTCAAGGAGGGCGAATCTGCAAAAGGTTGTGACTCCTTCAGGTCTTCAGTCCCAGTGGGCTTTCTTTCCACACTGGTCTCGCCCACACTTGGCCTTTAGCGATTTGTTTAAAATTTTAACTTGTGTTTCTTATCCATTCCAAGTAAGTAAATGAGAGAGTTCTGTTTCTTGCTGCAAATGGCTCTCTTTCCCAAAGTTTCAGGTTTCTTAATTGCCCTGAAATTTTAGTTCTGTGCTAGGTTCAATAAAAAGAATTATTATGCCCTTTGTCCAGGTTTATCAATGTTGTAACAAGGAGGATACTATTCTTTCAGTTCTCTACATGTTTGAGCTGAAACCAAATAGACTATTTTCACAGAAATTAAATCTAGCCTTTAAATTTGTCTTGACAATTTATTTAAGGAAATATGTTAAGAGCTGATCAAAATCAACACAATCTCCATGTGAATATTTTCTGCTTCTCTGATTAATCCTTTACAAAAATCACCAAATTAAGCTTTCCTTTAATATTGAACCAGGATTTTTCAACCTATTAAATTTCAAGTTAACTGAAATAATAAAACTTTGTGTTTTTAAAAGTACTTTATTTAATACTTATTTTAATATTCTATAAGACATTATACATGTATTCAAAAACTTTGAATTTTAAAAGCTGATTATGGATGTTAGAATAAGCTTTGTTTATTAGAAACAAATCTTTCATTAAACATAATTTTTTTGCTTATGCATTCACTTTTTAAATATTCTTGGAAGCTCATTATTTATAAAAATTGAGAACAGCCTAATACATGCCTAAAATGTTTTCATTCAGATACGTTAGCCTAGTGTGGACAATATTTTGAGACAGTAATTTATTATTTATTTATATCTACATCATGTCATGCTACATTATATTAGGATTTTTCTTTTCCAAATTCATGAATTTAAGTGACAAGATATCAAAAACAGCTTGTGATTCTTCCTGCATTTTTTTCCCCTGAAAACCAAAACTTGTGTCTAGGAAGAAGTACTTGAATAGGAAAAATATCTGTTTCTATATCTGTATCTACATCTGTCAATCAGTTTATATCTATCTATTATCTGTCTATCTGCATGAGAAGGCATAGCAAGTATAGGTTCAATCCTGGATTAGAAGATTCCCCAATTTGGATTTGCAGATGACAAGGAAGCCATGAGAAGTTGGGTGAAAAAAGAAAGAAAACTGAACCGTACTTTCCAGAAGTGCTAAGTGAATTCAACAATACCCTATGGTTAACTGAATAAGATGGAATTTCACAATGCCAGTGAATTGAAAGAGTTCAAAGAGAAATGATGTATGTTTTAACACTAGACAAAACCACAAATGGTCTTGTGAAGTTTTCCCTGTGGTCTCTTGAAACTGAGGCCTTAGATAGATGTTGTATCTGGACATTCATGTTGACTGTGGGGTGTTTCGAATGCTATTTTCTATAGATAAATGGTCTTTGCCCATGTCTCAGCTCTCTCAGACATTTCTCTGAACTTTGACACCAGCCTGCCTGTGGAACCCTGAGACACTGGAGTTATACAATAGAGTAGGTGTTCAAAATAGTTATTACCTTGAACTTTATAAAATATAGCTTTTACATGGATATTCACATGGTTAATATGAGATGGCTTATTCTGGACTACTAAAATCCCAATGTTTTGATTGACTTTCATCTTTGAAGAGACTAAGAGATATTACAAATGACTAAAATTATGCTTCTCAGCAGGCAGGAAAGATGGAAGCTCGAAACTAAAATTAATCTGAGTTTTAGGATACTGCTACAGTTCTTGGTCCTGTGTTTTAATATTATTGCTCTATAAAAATAAAATTTATTTTGGTTTATATAATTCAGTTAACTAATTCTTCTATATTTTTCCATACAGGATTTCCTTTTTTTATTCCAAATGAATACTTTAAGAGAACTGAAAGAAAATAAAATAAAACTCAAGTCTTTGTCTCTTTCCCAATGGAATTGTCAAGTTTCTTCTTATTCTTATTACTATACTAAAGCATTTAAACATTTTTCTAAAATTCTCACAGTAACAGAAATAGTTTTTTTTTTAAGGGCTGTCATTTCCTTTCCTAATATAGACTCATAGCAATGTTTTTATTAATCTTCACACTTTTAAAATGAGCATTTTTTTTATCCTTCATAATGCATGCACCTTAACTGGAAGTTTGAGATATTAATGTTAATAATTGGTGGCTGATTTGTGCTTTCTATAGCCCAATAAAACATCAGAAGTATATAAATGAGAATCAAATAACTTACTCATATTACTTAAAAATAATTCTTAAAATTCTGGTTTCCAACAAAGTAAAAATACAGAGCCAGCTCTTCGTTGAAAAGGCATTTACATTAATGTCAAATATTTTATTTCTTTTCTATATTAAAACTTGAAATAATTCAAACAATTTGCCAAAGTTTGGTTTTTTTGTTTTTTTTTTTTTTACATATTATAGTATTGGAATCATAGGGCTTTTGATGTATTATTCTTTGAAATGTTTTGTGTTTTAAAAATTTCTTTAAAGTAGTGAAGTCACCATAAACTAGTGAGAAGGTATATAGAACTTTGAATGCTACATACCCTGCATTTCTCCCCTGTTGCAAATCCTGATTTTAACTAGTGTTTTCAATTGTCTAATCATCCACCAAACTTCTTTCCCTCAATTTTTTATAACAGCTTAATTAACATGTAATTCATATATCACAGAGTTAATCCTTTTAAAGTGTAGCAGGTATCAATACTTCATCCCCCAAACCTTATTTTTTGAGGAATTCAGTGTTTCTTTAAAGAAAATGCATTCACAGTTATGCAACCATCACTTCTAATTTTAAAACATCTTTTATCACTCTCTTCCTCCAGCAACCATTTATCTACTTTCAGTCTGCATACCATATTTGACTTTCTGTGACTGGCTTCTTTAAATTAGCATAATGTTTTATGGAATAATTCAAATAATTCATGTTGTAGCAGGTATCAATACTTCACCCACCAGACTTTGTTGTTTTGGGAATCATGGCCCAAATATAGACACCTCAAGCAGGACATAGTCAAATACATGAACAAGTTTATCTTCATTTTCAGAGATACAACACAGCTAAAAGGTAGTCACAAAGACCACCCATTACCTGTGTTGTTGGTTAAGTAGTGGTTCCTCCCACAATCGGCACTCATCATTTACTTTAGTCCTTTATTCTTGGGGATGGGAATGAGGAAATGGGCTGAAGGTTGGAACCGCTGAAGTAATTTCTTGTATTTTTTCACTTATATTACTTCTAATAGTTTTCCATCTCTTCCCTCTCCCTGTTCTCTGGATATCATGGAATATGTACTTAAATATAGGCAGATCCATGATCTCTATCAATATGATAGTTGTATTCATCACCTTTTCATCTTCATTTTATATTTCTCTATATTTAGCATCATCTTTAAAATGAATCTACTCATATCAGAACCTGTTTCTATGCTACAGTGAAATGAAGTTTTCATTTATTCTTTAAATTTGTATTTTATGTTAACTGTGTGCCCAGGTATGGAGTGAGATTCAATACAATACCTGGGGACATTGTGATCAATGAAATATAGTATCTTACTTACTCAGAACCAGAACTTTCTGAAGGAGATATACATGTAAACTAGTAATTTTAACAATGTGATAAGTGCCATAATAAACAATGGACAAGCACATGATACGAGACCATTGTAAAGGATAATACTGAATTGTGTCTCAAAGGATAAGTAGAGTTTTGCTAAATGAATGTATGGAAGACAATTTTGGAAAAAAGATCACTTAAGGATGGAGAGATACTCTGAGAACTTGAAGTCTCTATGTCAACATTATGTCCCAAACTCCTAAGAGAGTGACGTTATACTAAAAAGAGAAAGTTAGAGGACAATAATCCTATTAAACTTGTGTTAAAACATGCAGATGACACCACCCTTATGGCAGAAAGTGAAGAAGAACTGAAGAGCCTCTTGATGAATGTGATAGTGGAGAGTGAAAAAGTTGGCTTAAAGCTCAACATTCAGAAAATGAAGATCATGGGATCCAGTCCCATCACTTCATGGGAAATAGATGGGGAAACAGTGGCTGACTTTATTTTTTGGGGCTCCCATATCACTGCAGATGATGACTACAGCCATGAAATTAAAAGATGCTTACTCCTTGGAATGAAAGTTATGGCCAACCTAGACAGCACATTCAAAAGCAGAGATATTACTTTGCCAACAAAGGTCCATCTAGTCGAGGTTATGGTTTTTCCATTGGTCATGTATGGATGTGAGAGTTGGACTATAAAGTTGAGCACCGAAGAATTGATGCTTTTGAACTGTGGTGTTGGAGAAGACTCTTGAGAGTCCCTTGGACTGAAAGGAGATCCAGCCAGTCCATCCTAAAGGAGATCAGTCCTGGGTGTTCATTGGAAGGACTGATGTTGAAGCTGAAACTCCAGTACTTTGGCCACCTCATGCGAAGAGCTGACTCATTGGAAAAGACTCTGATGCTGGGAAAGATTGAGGGCAGGAGGAGAAGGGGACGACAGAGGATGAGATGGTTGGATGGCATAACTAACTCAATGCACATGGGTTTGGGTGGACTCCGGGAGTTGGTGATGGACAGAGAGGCCTGGAGTGCTGTGGTTCATGGGGTCGCAAAGAGTCAGACATGACTGAGCAACTGAACTGAACTGAAAACATGCCCAGAGGCACATTCATTAAATTGATCCTTTCAACTCTCCAGATTTGAATAAAGTTGAAGCAACTTTCATTCTTACCTTTTCTGCTCTCACCCCCTAATACAGGCATTCTATAAATTTTTTCTTCAGAGATTTTCTTGGTATTTTTGGTCTATTTTCCATAATAAAAACATGCTTGCTTTGTTAAATTTTGAATCCTATTACGCTAGGCTCCAAAATAAGTATTTTACACTCATTTCAGTCAGCTGTTAGTCTGATGTTGGACTGGCTACATCAGACCTCTGTGTAAGCTTAAAGTAAAACAGAACTATTCCTTTCTAATTTTGTGTTATACACACATTTTATTTATCAACCATCTTCAAGGTACCAGGCTTTTCTTCATGGGATTTTATGGACTGTAACCTGCCAGGCTCCTGTCCATGGAATTATCCAGGTAAGAATACTGGTGTGGGTAGCCAATCCCTTCTCCAGGGGATCTTCCTACCCTGGGATCAAACCCAGATCTCCTTCATTGCAGGTGGATTCTTTACCATCTGAGTTACCAGAGAAACCCCATATTGAAACACATTTGAAATAAATATATATGATTAGAGATTAAGCTGGACTTAGTCATAAATGTTTTATTGTAGCATTTATGTACCTGTTAAGTATAGGCTAGTGTTCTTTGCAGGGATGAGAAGACCTAACAGCTGTTGGAATTAGCTCAACTGTGTCCATGCATAATGCAATGTATTATGTTTTGCTGAGGTCACAGACTCCTGTTATGTCTCTCTTCCTCTTCCCTCCTTTCCTTGATTTTATCTCTTTTTTCTCCTGAGAATAATTTGAGAACCAAATGTGGAGATGTGGAGCTTAGAAGGACTGAATCAGTGAAATCTAGGCATTTATTGCAGGACATTATATATTCTAATGTGAAAATCAGTATTTTTTTTTCTTGCTGCTATGAAATGATTCAAATTTTCATAGTAGCACTGCTCTATACCTGCCTTACCTGCAGAATGTATCTGAAAATGACTATTCCTTATGCTTGAAAAAAATATTTAAATGTTTGTTTCTTGGTTGACTTGTCAGTTTTTAATCAACTTTTATTATATTGCCTAAAAATTTATAGCGGAAAAATAGAAAGTCTTTATAGATCATGATGGATAAAGAATAAGTGGCCAAATGGGAGGGAAAGTATCCATGACAGCTTATGAATTGGGCTCTACAATGTGAAGACTTGAGGCTAGAAGAGTGGCAAAGGGCATGTGGTGATAGGGATTCCTAGAAAGTAGTGGTTAAGTAGACCAAGAGAAGTAGCACTCTGAATAACTAAGTATTTTGAGGAGTTACATTAGGTAGAGGTCTTTACCTGACTAGGAGCTTTCATCCTTTAATTCTTCAGCTATCAGCCAGTTTATCATGCCACATACCTCAAAGTGAAATTCCATCCCTTTTGCTTACCAAAGTCACAACTCTGACTGACCAGCAATAAGGGATGCCCACCAGTTCATCAGAATCTTGCTCAGTATCCATGTGACTACTATAGATGTTGCCTTCCCACTACTTCTTAAGACATATGTAAAACCCCAAGGGATCCCTGGATTTCTAGTAGAATATTGAGGAGGAACTTTTTCCTGATCCCAGAGGTTTATAATGGAACAAACTAAAGACTCCAGAGCCAGGATGAGACATAGCATTGTATAATTGGTGTCAGTTTCACAATGTTGGCCCTGCCTTTGGCCACCATGTAGATCATAAAACAGTAATGGTAGAAACAGTGAGTCGTCTTGTTGTCTGAGGCACTTGGGGTTAGAATTCAGAAAGCACTAACATGGCAACAAGGGAGAAAAAATGTTTTTCACTAATTCACAGGCACTGAGATTAACATTACGATCCAAACATAATTTTAAAATAGCTAATGTTCCTCTCTAGATCTTCCGGTGTCAGGAACTTCTCACATTTCTCTTTTGGAAAAGCATATGAAATATTAACTTGCTTTGAAAATTAAGTAATGTAATAAGCATAGCTAGTCCCATACCATTTCAATGCATGGTAGCTTTTACTACTAATTACATATTATTATTGGAGAAGGAAATGGCAACCCACTCCATTATTCTTGCCTGGAGAATCCCATGGACAGAGGATTTGGCAGGAAACAGTCCATGGAGTTGCAAAGAGTTGGACACAACTGAGCGACTAAGCACCAGCAGCGTATATTATTAAACAGAGACATGGGTGATCAGTTGTGGTTGACTATGACCCCATGGATTGTAGCCCACCAGGCTCCTCTGTCCATGGAATTTTCAGGCAAGGATACTGGGGCGGGTTGCCATTTCCTACTCCCGGGTTTCTTCCTGACCCAGAGATCATACAGAATCTATATATACAGCTTACAAAATTTGTACACACTCATATACTAGAAAAAGAACTTTGTTATATCAAGTGATTTGCAACTATGAGTGGCTTGAAAAAATTGTATACTGTCACTTCTTACTGTTGGGGGTCTTTGTTCCTTTTCTTGCCTTCCAAACCTTCAAAGATACTAATACTGGCTCTTTTTCGTGGCACCTCGGAGGCTGTTGGCTGCTTCAGAATGAAGCTGAGCATCCCTTTCCTGGCCACTGGCTGCCAGAAGCTCATGAAGTAGATGACGAACGAAAATTTCATACCTTCTGCGAGAAGCGTATGGCCACAGAAGTTGCCGCTGATGCTCTGGGTGAAGAATGGAAGGGTTATGTGGTCCGAATCATTGGCGGGAATGATAAGCAGGGTTTCCCTATGAAGCAGGGTGTCTTGACCCATGGCTGAGTTTGCCTGCTCCTGAGTAAGGGGCATTACTGTTACAGACCAAGGACTGGAGAGAGAAAGCACAAATCTGTACGGGATTGGACTGTGGATGCCAATCTGAGTGTTCTCAATTTGGTCATTGTGAAAAAAGGGGAGAAGGATATTCCTGGACTCACTGATACTACCTACAGTGCCTCGTCGCCTGGGTCCCAAAAGAGCTACCAGAATCCGCAAACTTTTCAATCTCTCTAAAGAAGATGATATCCACCAATATGTTGTGCAAAAGCCCCTAAACAAAGACGGTAAGAAACCTAGGACTAAAGCACCCAAGATTCAGCGTCTCCTGACTCCACGAGTTCTGCAACACAAATGCTGGTGTATTGCTCAGAAGAAACAGCGTACTAAGAAAAATAAAGTAGAGGCTGCAGAATATGCTAAACTTTCGGTGAAGAGAATGAAGGAAGCCAAAGAAAAATGACAGGAACATATTGCCAAGAGACAGAGGCTGTCCTCTCTGAGAGCTTCTACTTCTAAGTCTGAGTCCAGTCAAAAATAAGATGTTCTAAAAGTAACAAATAGATAAGATCAGATATATATAAAAAAAAAGATACTAATACTGGCCATTATAACCTATAAACTATGATACTCAACCAGATCCTTTCATTTCTATGAGTAGCTATATACCTCCTTTGCTTGATAAGATACTTATCGAAAACTACACGCTAGAAGTGTAAATGTAAGTAAAGATCTTATTGAAGACAAGAAAATTATATTGAAGATCTTCATAAATAACAGTACATGTGTTGTGGTTTCAGACTGTTTCTCTTCTGATCTATTTTCCATTCTGGAGTCAGCATGATCAATTATGAGTAAAGCTGGAATACCATGATCATCTCAAAGCCAAAAGGCCACATTCATTTGCTGCCCTCTAAGCATGAGCACAGTTTCGGTGCATCCTGAGTATTATGATATTTCAAGTTACAGTTCTTTCCCATTGTCTTTGGTGTTCTTTCCTTGCACTTGTTGTCGTGATCACTCTACTCTTTCCATTAATCAGAAGGATTTTATATATTTATAGTCAACCCCATTCTGAAGAACTAGTTTATTCTTGGCAAATCTTCATATTTAGCATCTAGTTCAATGTCATATTTTATATGTATTCTTTAAATTACTTATCATTTTGGCATATCAATAAATAAATAACCATGGGGCAGCTGGAACCATGGTTAGAATTAAAAATCATCTGACATGCCTCTTACTACATTCAGATCTAGACATAAAAGTTAGTGAAAAATGTTCAACTCCATAATGGCAATATTATTGAAACTCAGGCCTTTGGGAATGTGGGTTTGAGTAACAAAATCAGCTAAAGACCTTTGACCAAAAAAATGCAGGTTGAAGGAAAAGTGACATAAAATGGGTAAGAAAGACAGCAGGAATATTTGGAACCAGTCTCTTATGATCACTTGTCCTGGCACATTATTCATTTTTACATTCTACACTTGTCCTAATATGTTATATAAGGAGAAGTGACTTTCTTTTGGCAACTTAGTTTAAGGCTATAGAATATTCAGATGTGAGTGTGACTACAACAGTCAAGAATTATGATTATCTTGTGACCCAATGTACACAGGATTTCTAGCTTATATAAGCTTGATGCTTTAATATTTGCCCTATAAGCCTGTGTCAAGTAGGCCTGGTTTTATACAACTTGATACACATCACCACGCTTTGATTTCCTGACTCTTTCATGTCACCCCTCTTCTCAGAGAGGAGTCCTCTTCTGGGGAGATTTTTCAAATACTAACCAACTCATCCAGAATCCACACTCCCAATCACTTTTCTTATTGGGTTTTCACATTATTGGTTACTATAAATCTGCCCTAATCATCTCAGAACCAGGTACCAGACCATTAGGGACAGCATGTATGTATCAAAGCCTGAAAGCCAATTCTAAGCCTATTTATCCTTGTCCATTACTTCCTGAGGAAAACAAAGTCTTGTCCATAGTTTCCCCCTTTCCATCCACTTAGTGACCAACTCAGGCACTTTACCAGGCCCATGGCTTACTATTCCCTTTTATCTTGGGGACCATAACAAACTATTTTTCAAATGGCAACCATTTCCCAATCTTTTGGCCTTATGATACTTCACACTTTCCATTAATACATTATATTTTAAAACATTCATATTGGGAAATGGTCAGATATCTTTAGTTGCATAAAAGATGGTAGCATCATGTAATGAAGAAGATGCTGTTGTCATTACTGTCCAATGTATGGATAGAAGAGAGAGAAAGAGAAAGAATACTGGGGAGCCAAAGCAATGGATGTTCTATCACTTATCTGTAGGTGCTCAGTTCACAGATACACTTTTCAATACTAATACCTTCAGGCCACCTGACTTAAAAAGCAGCTGACTTTTATCTGTGTGGCACTTTATGTGCATTGAAGATAACTGATGAAGTAAAGATATAATTTATATTGTGAATTACATTATTTTAAAATCAACAGTTGAAACAATAGGACTTAAAGTCACAGAGAGACATTAAATAATTTGACCAAGTCAACAAGCAAGTCATTGAAGTTAGGATTTGAACATAGGCAATCTGGTCCCAAATTTCATATTCTTAGCAGAGTCTACTATTAAATATATTCTTTTAATATATTAAAAGAATTTTACTTGCTTTAGTTTTTTTCTTAATGTATTTATGAACAGTATATGGTTGCATTATTTCTATCATGTTATCACATTATTCAACAGTTATTTTCAAAACTGCGAACAAAAATGCCAAAGGGGATTTTGCTGAAGATGGCAGAGGAATAGGAAGGGGAGATCACTTTCTCCCACACAAACTCATCAAAAGAACATTTAAACGCTGAGTAAATTCCACAAAACAACTTCTGAATGCTGGCAGAGGACATCGGGCACCCAGAAAAGCAGCCCATTGTCTTCAGAAAGAGGTCGGAAGAAATATAAAAGCCAAAAAGAGAGACAAAAGAGGTAGGGACAGAGCTCTGTCCTGGGAAGGGAGTCTTAAAAAGAGAGAAGTTTCCAAACACCAGGAAACACTCTTACTACTGAGTCTGTGGCGAGCCTTGGAAGCACGGAGGGCAACATAACAGGGAGGAAAAATAAATAAATAATTAAAACCCACAGATTATGAGCCCAATGGTAACTCCCCCGGCGGAGAAGCAGCACAGAAGCCTGCAATGGCCATTAGCAGGCGGGGGCTGAGCAGGGAGGTGTGGGCTGCATTGCTTAGAGTAAGGAGCTGGCCTGAATGCCCCGAGGGCAATCTGAGTGAACTAACTTGGGCTAGCAAACCAGACTGTGGGATAGCTACCACATGAAAAGCCCTAAGACACTGCCAGGCCCATGAACAGAACAAAGGACTGAACAGAACTAGTCAGCTGCAGATCATCCCCCTCCAATGACAGGCAGCCAGAGCTGGACAAGGGCAATCGCAGCCCCAGTGAGATATTATCTACCAAACTACAAGCAGGCTTCTTTGCCAACTAAGACTTGGGGTTCTAGACAGTCAACATCTGCCTGAGAAGGTGTGCTGGTTGTACAGCCAGAAAACGGAGCGGCAGGGACAGGGGATGCGATAAGTCACAGCGACCGCACTCACCAAACACCTCATCACCTTAGCTGCTCGGACCGGGGAAGGGCACAAAACGCAGGCCCAACTGATTCTGCGCCTCTGAGGACTACCCGAGTGCCTGAACCTGAGCAGCTTATACCTGGGAGGTGCATGCAGCCCATTCCTGGCCGAGCAACCTAGAACCTGAGCAGTGTGGGCAGGGAGGGCACACGTGCTGTGAGCAGGGGCAGGCCCAGCAGGGGCAGGCACTGTGAGCACACGGCAGTGTTACTTGATTGCAGAGTCCCTCCCTCCCCACAGCACGACTGAACAAGTGAGCCTAAAAGAGTGTCCAACACCACCCCATTTGTGTCAGGGTGGAAATCAGACACTGAAGAGACCAGAAAACAGAAGAAGCTAAAACAGAGGGAATCGCCTTGGAAGTGACAGGTGCAATAGATCAAAACCCTGTTGTTAGTACCGACTACATAGGAAGGGGCCTATAGATCTTGAGAAATATAAGCCAGACGAAGGAACTGTCCAAAAATGAACTGACCTCACAATACCCACAACAACAACAGAAAAAGTCCTAGATATATTTTTACTATTTTGATGATCATTCTTTTTTTTAAATTTTAAAATTTTTAAGTCTTCTATTACTCCTTTAATTTTCACTTTTATAACCTACTATTACTTTGCAAAACAAAAAAAAAAAGACCTTTTATTAAAAGCTAACTTCATATATATATATATATTTTATAATTTTGGAGACTTTTTTTTCTTTCTTTTTTTCTTCTTTTCTTTAATATTGTATTTTTGAAATTCCAAACTCGGCTCTAGATTTTTAATCTTTGCTTTTTGGTATTTGTTATCATATTTGTACCTTTAAGAACCCAACCTTCAGTATCCATTTTAACCTGGGAGTGAGATTACTGGCTTCACTGATTTCTCCCCCTTTGGACTCTCCATTTTCTCCACCAGGTCACCTCTGTCTCCTTCCTACCCCTTCTCTTCTCTACCCAACTCTGTGAATCTGTGTGTTCCAGATGGTGGAGAACACTTAGGGAACTGATTATTGGCTGGATCTGTCTCTCTCCTTTTGATTCCCCTCATTTATCCTCCTGGCCACCTCTGTCTCCTTCCTCCCTCGTCTCTTCTCTGTATAACTCCATGAACGTCTCTGAGTGGTCCAATTGTGCAGTGTACATAAGGAAGTGATTACTGGCTAGCTTGTTCTCTCCTCTATTGATACCACCTCATCTCATTTGGGTCACCTCTAGCTCCCTCCTCCCTTTTCTCTTCTCCATGTAACTCTGTGAACCTCTCTGTGTGTCTCTCACTGTGGAGAAACTTTTCATCTTTAACCTCGATGTTTTATCAATGGTGCTGTTTAGAAGGAGAAGTCTTGAGACTACTGTAAAAATAAGACTGAAAACCAGAAGCAGGAGGCCTTTTAAGTCCAAATCCCAAGAATACCAGAGAACTCCTGACTCCAGGGAACATTAATCGACAGGACCTTATCAAACACCGCGAACCTACACTGAAACCAAGAACCACCCAAGGACAAACAAGTTCCACAGCAAGACATACCACACAAATTCTCCAGCAACACAGGAACACAGCCCTGAGCTCCAATATACAGGCTGCCCAAAGTTACTCCAAAACCATTTACATTTCGTAACTGATTACTAGACATTTCATTGCACTCCAGAGAGAAGAAATCCAGCTCCACCCACCAGAACACCAACACAATTTTCCCTAATCAAGAAATATTGACAAGCCACCGATACAACGCCACTGACAGTGAGGAAACTCCACAATAAAGTTCACTTCAGTTCAGTCACTCAGTCGTGTCCGACTCTTTGCGATCCCATGAATCACAGCATGCCAGGCCACCCTGTCCAACACCAAATCCCGGAGTTCACTCAGACTCACATCCATCCAGTCAGTGATGCCATCCAGCCATCTCATCCTCTGTCATCACCCTCTCCTCCTGCCCTCAATCCCTCCCAGCATCAGAGTCTTTTCCAATGAGTCAACTCTTCTCATGAGGTGGCCAAAGTACTGGAGTTTCATCTTTAGCATCATTTCCTCTAAAGAAAACCCAGGGCTAACCTCCTTCAGAATGGACTGGTTGGATCTCCTTGCAGTCCAAGGGACTCTCAAGAGTCTTCTCCAATACCACAGTTCAAAAGCATCAATTCTTCGGCACTCAGCTTTCTTCACTGTCCAACTCTCACATCCATACATGACCACTGGAAAAACCATAGTCTTGACTCGATGGACCTTAGTCAGCAAAGTAATGTCTCGGCTTTTGAATATGCTACCTAGGTTGGTCATAGCTTTCCTTCCAAGGAGTAAGTGTCTTTTAATTTCATGGCTGCAGTCACCATCTGCAGTGATTTTGGTGCCCCAAAAAATAAAGTCTGACACTGTTTCCACTGTTTCCCCATCTATTTCTCATGAAGTGATGAGACTGTAAGCCATGATCTTCATTTTCTGGATGTTGAGCTTTAAGCCAACTTTTTCACTCTCCTCTTTCACTTTCATCAAGAGGCTTTTTAGTTCCTCTTCACTTTCTGCCATTAGGGTGGTGTCATCTGCATATCTGAGGTGATTGATATTTCTCCCGGCAATCTTGATTCCAGCTTGTGTTTCTTCCAGTCCAGCGTTTCTCATGATGTACTCTGCATATAATTTAATAAGCAGGGTGACAATATACAGCCTTGACGTACTTCTTTTCCTATTTGGAACCAGTTTGTTTTTCCATGTCCAGTTCGAACTGTTGCTTCCTGACCTGCATACAGATTTCTCAAGAGGCAGGTCAGGTGGTCTTGTATTCCCATCTCATTCAGAATTTTCCACAGTTGATTGTGATCCACACAATCAAAGGCTTTGGCACAGTCAATAAAGCAGAAATAGATGTTTTTCTGGAACTCTCTTCTTTTTTTTCCATGATCCAACGGACTTTGGCAATTTGATTTCTTGTTCCACTGCCTTTTCTAAAACCAGCTTGAGCAACAGGAAGTTCGTGGTTCACGTATTGCTGAAGCCTGGCTTAGAGAATTTTGAATATTACTTTACTAGCATGTGAGATGAGTACAATTGTGTGGTAGTTTGAGCATTCTTTGGCATTGCCTTTCTTTGGGATTCGAATGAAAATTGACCTTTTCCCGTCCTGTGGCCACTGCTGAGGTTTTCAAATTTGCTGGCATATTGAGTGCAGCACTTTCACAACATCATCTTTCAGGATTTGAAACAGCTTAACTGGAATGCCATCACCTCCACTAGCTTTGTTCGTATGATGCTTTCTAAGGCCCACTTGACTTCACATTCCAGGATGTCTGGCTTTAGATGAGTGATCACACCATCGTGATTATCTGGGTCATGAAGATCATTTTTGTATAGTTCTTCTGTGTATTCTTGCCACCTCTTCTTAATATCTTTTGCTTCTGTTAGGTCCATACCATTTCTGTCCTTTATTGAGCCCATCTTTGCATGAAATGTTCCCTTGGTATCTCTCATTTTCTGGAAGAGATCGCTAGTCTTTCCATTCTGTTGTTTTCCTCTATTTCTTGGTATTGATCGCTGAGGAAGTCTTTCTTATCTCTTCTTGCTATTCTTTGGAATTCTGCATTCAGATGCTTATATCTTTCCTTTTCTCCATTGCTTTTCGCTTCTCTTCTTTTCTCAGCTATTTGTAAGGCCTTCTCAGACAGCCATTTTGCTTTTTTGCATTTGTTTTCCATGGGGATAGTCTTGATCCCTGTCTCCTGTACCATGTCACAAACCTCAGTCCATAGTTCATCAGGCACTCTATCGATCAGATCTAGGCCCTTTAATCTATTTCTCACTTCCACTGTATAATCATAAGGGATTTCATTTAGGTCATACCCGAATGGTCTAGTGGTTTTCCCTACTTTCTTCAATTTGAGTCTGAATTTGGTAATAAGGAGTTCGTGATCTGAGCCACAGTCAGCTCCTGGTCTTGTTTTATTTTTTTGTTGTTTTTTTGTTTGTTTGTTTGTTTGTTTGTTTTTTACTGTATAGAGCTTCTCCATCTTTGGCTGCAAAGAATATAATCAATCTGATTTTGGTGTTGACCATCTGGTGATGTCCATGTGTGGAGTCTTCTCTTGTGTTGTTGGAAGAGGGTGTTTGCTATGACCAGTGCATTTTCTTGGCAAAACTCTATTAGTCTTTGCCCTGCATCATTCTGCATTCCAAGGCCAAATTTGCCTGTTACTCCAGGTGTTTTTTGACTTCCTACTTTTGCATTCCAATCCCATATAATGAAAAGGACATCTATTTTAGGTGTTAGTCCTACAAGGTCTTGTAGGTCTTCATAAAACCGTTCAACTTCAGCTTCTTCAGCATTACTGGTTGGGGCATAGACTTGGATTCCCGTGATATTGAATGGTTTGCCTTGGAAACAAACAGAGATCATTCTGTCGTTTTTGAGATTGCATCCAGGTACTGCATTTTGGACTCTTTTGTTGACCATGGTGGTTACTCCATTTCTTCTGAGGGATTCCTGCCTGCAGTAGTAGATATAACGGTCATCTGAGTTAAATTCACCCATTCTAATCCATTTTAGTTCGCTGATTCCTAGAATGTCGACGTTCACTCTTGCCATCTCTTGTTTGACCGCTTCCAATTTGCCTTGATCATGGACCTGACATTCCAGGTTCCTATGAAATATTGCTCTTTACAGCATCAGACCTTGCTTCTATCACCAGTCACATCCACAACTGGTTATTGTTTTTGCTTTGGCTCCATCCCTTCATTCTTTCTGGAGTTATTTCTCCACTGATCTCCAGTAGCATGTTGGGCACCTACTGACCTGAGGAGTTCCTCTTTCAGTATCCTATTATTTTGCCTTTTCATACTGTTCATGGGGTTCTCAAAGCAAGAATACTGAAGTGGTTTGCCATTCCCTTCTCCAGTGGACCACATTCCATCAGACCTCTCCACCATGACCTGCCCATCTTGAGTTGCCCCATGGGCATGGCTTAGTTTCATTGAGTTCGACAAGGCTGTGGTCCTAGTGTAATTAGATTGACTAGTTTTCTGTGAGTATGGTTTCAGTGTGTCTGCCCTCTGATGCCCTCTTCCAACACCTCCCATCTTACTTGGGTTTCTCTTATCTTGGGTGTGGGATATCTCTTCACGGCTGCTCCAGCAAAGCACTGCTGCTGCTCTTTACCTTGGATGAGGGATATCTCCTCACTGCTGCCCTTCCTGACTTTCGATGTAGGATGGCTCCCCTAGGCCCTCCTGTGCCCGTGCAGCCACCACTCCTTGGATATGGGGTTGCTCCTCCCGGCCACCGCCCCTGGCCTCGGACGCAGGGTAGCTCCTCTCGGCAGTTCCTGCACTGTCGCAGCCTGGCAATCTAGGCCGCTGCCCCTGACCACAGACGTGGGGTAGCTCCTCTCAGCCGTGCTTAGTGTGCCAGCTGCCACAAAAAAGAGAACTCCACAAACTGGCAGAATATAGAAAGGCCACCCCAAACACAGCAATATAAACAAGATGAAGAGACAGAGGAATACCAGCAGGTAAAGGAACAGGAGAAATGCCCAGCAAACCAAAAAAAAAAAGAGGAAGAGATAGGGAATCTACCTGATAAAAATTCCCAATAATGATAGTGAAAATGATCCAAAAATCTTGAAATCAAAATGGAATCACAGATAAATAGCCTGGAGACAAGGATTGAGAAGATGCAAGAAAGGTTTAACAAGGACCTAGAAGAAATAAGAAAGAGTCAATATATAATGAATAATGCACTAAATGAGAACAAAAACACTCTGGAGGCAACAAATAGTAGAATAACAGAGGCAGAAGATAGGATTAGTGAAGTAGAAGATAGAGTGGTAGAAATAAATGAATCAGAGAGGGGAAATGAGATCCCAGCAAGGATCTCATTGAAATATGAAGGAGAAATCAATAGCTTTACAGACAAGCAAAAGCTAAGAGAATTCAGCACCACCAAACCAGCTCTCCAACAAATGCTAAAGAATATTCTCTAGACAGGAAACACAAAAAGGGTGTATAAACTCGAACCCAAAACAATAAAGTAAATGCAACGGGATCATACTTATCAATTATTACTTTAAACATAAATTAGCTGAATGCCCCAACCAAAAGACAAAGACTGGCTGAATGGAAACAAAAACAAGACCCTATATATGTTGTCTACAAGAGACCCACCTCAAAACAGGGGACACATACAGACTGAAAGTGAAGGGCTGGAAAAAGATATTCCATGCAAATAGAGACCAAAAGAAAGCAGGGGTAGCAATACTCATATCAGATAAAATAGACTTTAAAACAAAGGCTGTGAAAAGAGACAAAGAAGGACACTATAAAATGATCAAAGGATCAATCCAAGATGAAGATATAACAATTCTAAATATACATGCACCCAATATTTGAGGACCACAATATGTAAGACAAATGCTAACAGGTGTGAAAGGGGAATTAACAATAACACAATAATAGTGGGAGACTTTAATATCCCATTCACACCTATGGATAGATCAACTAAACAGAAAATTAGCAAGGAAACACAAACTTTAAATGATACATTAGACCAGTTAGACCTAATTGATATCTATAGGACATTTCACCCCCAAACAATGAATTTCACCTTTTCCTCAAGTGCACACGGAATCTTCTCCAGGATACATCACACCCTGGCCCGTAAATCTAGCCTTGGTAAATTAAAAAAAAAAAAAAAAAAAAACAACTGAAATCATTCCAAGCGTCTTTTCTGACTACAATGCAGTAAGATTAGATCTCAATTACAGGAGAAAAACTACTAAAAATTCCAGCATATGGAGGCTGAACAACACGCTGCTGAATAACTAATAAACCACAGAATAAATCAAAATATGCATAGAAATGAATGAAAATGAAAACACAAAAACCCAAAAGCTGTGGGACACTGTAAAAGCAGTGCTAAGGGGAAACTTCATAGCAATACAGGCATACCTCAAGAAACAAGAAAAAAGTCAAATAAATAACTTAACTCTACACCTAAAGCAACTAGAAAAGGAAGAACTGGAGAACCCCAGGGTTAGTAGAAGGAAAGAAATCTTAAAAATTAGGGCAGAAATAAATGCAAAGAGAGAGAGAGAGAGAGAGAGAGAGAGAGAGAGAGAGAGAGAGAGAGACCATAGCAAAAATCAAGAAATCCAAAAGCTGATTCTTTGAAAGGATGAATAAATTTGACAAACCATTAGCCAGACTCATCAAGAAACAAAGGGAGAAAAAGCAAATCAATAAAATTAGAAAAGAAAATGGAGAGATCACAACAGACAACACAGAAATGCAAAGGATCATAAGAGACTACTATCAGCAATTATATGCCAATAAAATGGACAATGTGGAAGAAATGGACAAATTCTTAGAAAAGTACAACTTTCCAAAACTGAACCAGGAAGAAATAAAAAATCTTAACAGACCCATCACAAGCATGGAAATTGAAACTGTAATCAGAAATCTTCCAGGAAACAAAAGCCCAGGTCCAGATGGCTTCACAGCTGAATTCTACCAAAAATTTAGAGAAGAGCTAACACCTATCCTACTCAAACTCTTCCAGAAAATTGCAGAGGAAGGTAAATTTCCAAACTCATTCTATGAGGCCACCATCACCCTAATACCAAAACCTGACAGAGATGCTACAAAAAAAGGAAAACTACAGGCCAATATCACTGATGAACATAGATGCAAAAGTCCTTAACAAAATTCTAGCAATCAGAATCCAACAACACATTAAAAAGAGCATACACCATGACCAAGTGGGCTTTATCACAGGGATGCAAGGATTCTTCAATATCCTCAAATCAACCAATGTAATACACCACATTAACAAATTGAAAAATAAAAGCCATATGATTATCTCAATAGATGCAGAGAAAGCCTTTGACAAAATTCAACATCCATTTATGATAAAAAACTCTCCAGAAAGCAGGAATAGAAGGAACATGCCTCAACATAATAAAAGCTATATATGACAAACCCACAGCAAACATTATCCTCAATGGTGAAAAATTGAAAGCATTTCCCTTAAAGTCAGGAACAAGACAAGGGTGCCCACTTTCACCACTACTATTCAACAGAGTTTTGGAACCTTTGGCCACAGCAATCAAAGCAGGAAAAGAAATAAAAGGAATCCAAATTGGAAAAGAAGTAAAACTCTCACTGTTTGCAGATGACATGATCCTCTACATAGAAAACCCTAAAGACTCCACCAGAAAATTACTAGAGCTAATCAATGAATATAGTAAAGTTGCAGGATATAAAATCAACACACAGAAATCCCTTGCATTCCTATACACTAATAATTAGAAAGTAGACAAAGAAATTAAGGAAACAATTCCATTCACCATTGCAATGAAAAGAATAAAATACTTAGGAATATATCTACCTAAAGAAACTAAAGACCTATATATAGAAAACTATAAAACACTGGTGAAAGAAATCAAAGAGGACACTAATAAATGGAGAAATATACCATGTTCATGGATCAGAGAATCACTATAATGAAAATAAGTATACTACCCAAAGCTATCTATAGATTCAATGCAATCCCTATCAAGCTACCAAAGGTATTTTTCACAGAGCTAGAACAAATAATTTCAAGATTTGCATGGAAATAAAAAAAAACAAACTCAAATAGCCAAAGCAATCTTGAGAAATAAGAATGGAACTGGAGGAATCAACTTGCCTGACTTCAGGTTCTATTACAAAGCCACAGTCATGAAGACAGTATGGTACTGGCACAAAGACAGAAATATAGATCAATGGAACAAAATAAAAAGCCCAGAGATAAACCCTCACACTTATGGACACCTTAACTTTGACAAAGGAGACAAGAATATACAATGGATTAAAGACAATCTCTTTAAAAAGTGGTGCTGGGGAAACTGGTCAACCATTTGTAAAAGAATGAAACTTGAACACTTTCTAACACCATACACAAAAATAAACTCAAAATGGATTAAAGATCTAAACATAAGACCACAAACTATAAAACTCCTAGAGGAGAACATAGGCAAAACCCTCTCCGACATACATCACAGCAGGATCCTCTATGACCCACTTCCCAGAACACTGGAAATAAAAGCAATAATAAACAAATGGGACCTAATTAAACTTAAAAGCTTCTGCACAACAAAGGAAACTATAAGCAAGGTGAAAAGACAGCCTTCTAAATGGGAGAAAATAATAGCAAATGAAGCAACTGACAAACAACTAATCTCAAAAATATACAAGCAACTCCTGCAGCTCAATGCCAGAAAAATAAACGACCCAATAAAAAAAATGGGCCAAAGAACTAAATAGACATTTCTCCAAAGAAGACATGCAGATGGCTAACAAACACATGAAAAGATGCTCAACATCAGTCATTATCAGAGAAATGCACATCAAAACCACAATGAGGTACCATTTCATGCCAGTCAGAATGGCTGCTCTCCAAAACTCTACAAGCAATAAATGCTGCAGAGGGTTTGGAGAAAAGGGAACCCGCTTACACTGTTGGCGGGAATGCAAACTAGTATAGCCACTATGGAGAACAGTTTGGAGATTCTTTAAAAAACTGGAAATAGAACTGCCTCATGACCCAGCAATCCCACTGCTGGGCATACACACCGAGGAAACGAGAATTGAAAGAGACACTTGTACCCCAATTTTCATTGCAGCACTGTTTATAATAGCCAGGACATGGAAACAACCTAGATGTCCATCAGCAGATGAATGGATAAGAAAGCTGCGGTGCATATACACAATGGAGTATTACTCAGCCATTAAAAAGAATACATTTGCATCAGTTCTAATGAGGTGGATGAAACTGGAGCCTATTATACAGAGTGAAGTAAGCCAGAAAGAAAAACACCAATGCAGTATACGAAATGGCAACCCACTCCAGTGTTCTTGCCTGGAGAATCCCAGGGATGGCGGAGCCTGGTTGTCTGCCATTTATGAGGTCGCACAGAGTTGGACATGACTGAAGCAACTTCGCAGCAGCAGTAACAACGCATATATATGGAATTTAGAAAGATGGTAATGATAACCCTGTATGCAAGACAGCAAAAGAGACACAAATGTATAGAACAGTCTTTCGGACTCTGTGGGAGAGGGAGAGGGTGGGATGATTTTGGAGAATGGCATTGAAACATGTATAATATCATATATGAAATGAATCTCCAGTCCAGGTTTGATGCATAAGACTGGATTCTTGGGGCTGGTGCACTGGGACGACCCAGAGGGATGGTATGGGGAGGGAGGACGGAGGGTGTTCAGGATGGGGAACACTAGTATACCTGTGTGAATCTTCATTTTGATGTATGGCAAAGCCAATACAATATTGTAAATTCATTAACCTCCAATTAAATAAATAAATTTATATTATAAATAAATTTATATTTAAAAAATGCCAAAGGGACAGCACAGTTGGACATACTATAAAAAATACATTCACTTGTATTCTTTTACAGTTTATCTACCACTAGTTTTTTTTTTTTTAACAAAAAATAGTAGTTTATTCTTTTATTGTCCCTTTGGTTGATATAGTAACTATTGTCAGGCTATAGTAATGGATGATATAGTAACTATTTAAAAATATTCATGAGACTTCCCTGTAAAACAGTATTTGTACCATTTATATAATGAAAATACTCATTACAACTATTCATACAACTTTATGATGTAATCAAATAATTATTTTTTAGTTAACTTTTTAAAATTTCACTATGGATCTGATAGGTCACTTTACATTTTTGATAGTGGAATATTACAATGTTATGTATGACACTTTACTCCTTAGCACTAAAATATTTTTTATAATTTCTGCAATAGCCCTTTTAAGGTTTAAAGTAATCATTTTGAATCACCATAATTATATGAAAGATATATATTTATCTGAAACACAAAATCGATTACTTTATATATAAATATGCTCTTAAAGAAGAATTAATTGAGTCAAGACAGATTGAGTTAAAGGAAAAATTACCTGCTTTTATAATCTTTTTTTTTTTTCTGTTATCCTCATAGAGAAAATTGTGGATTGAGAGAGGTAATTAATAGGAAAACAGGTAAACAGGAAAATAGAGTACTATGCATACATCATAAACTTAAACACATTTTTGCTAGAGTGAGATTATACCAGACCGAAAGGCATTTCAGGGTGACTCATATTACCAGTTTTGAAAAAGTACCTCTGAAAAATGACCCAAATTCAGAATAATCTCCATTAACAGCTCCTCATTTAGAGGCATGAAGCTACATTAGAAGAAGCTAAGCAAAGAAACAGAAATGTGACTTCCATCTCCAGTGAATAGTGATTTGTCAGAAGCTAATGTAGCAAAGATTTCTCTAAGGCTAGTTGAGCAGGGAAAGTAAAAATCTGTAGGCAGGATTTCAAAAACAGGGAAGAATTGCAGAACACCAAGCTACAGTGATTGCCTCTAACAGAAATTAGAGACAACAGCTTTCCTAGAAAAGATACTCATAAAAGAAGAAGTATTCTGAATCTACCAAAGCAAATATCTTTCTGATATATTTATTGTAACTTACTCTTTCTATCCTTCTGGAATTTTAAATACTTTTCCTATTTTTGTAATCAGTGCTATACTCAGTGTGTTTTGTGCCCTGGAACCAATCTACATATTCTTAACCAGAGATCAGGCATGAAATAAATATAGAAAATAGAGGAAGCACTTAGAAATATTTAAAGCAAATTGACATTCCTATGACATTATTATTGCAATTCATTCTTATGGTTAGAATTCAATAGTTTAGAATTGTGTGACCCTCACATTCATAAGTTGATGGCCTAACCATCAGTAAATCATAATGTGATCTCTTTTGGAAATAAGACCTTTGAAAATGTAATTTCTTAGGATGAGGTCAGTGAGCCCTAAAGCAATAATACTGGTAATCTTATAGGAGGGGAAATTTGGACCCAGAAGCACACACATAGGGAAAAAGCCATGTGAGGATGAAGGAAGAGATCAAGCTGTACTTTTGTACGCCAAAGAATATCAAAGATTGCCAGCAAACCACCTGAAGCTAGGATGGAACAGAATCCCATTTACACCCCTCAGAAGAAACCAAACCTGCCAATAAATACCCTGGTCTCAGATTTCCAGCCTCCAGAATTGTGAGACAAAAATTTATATATATATATAAAATACAAAATGGGGCTTGTTCCTTCATCTAGATATTTTGATAGGATTTGTTCTCAAGTATG
Organism: Ovis canadensis; assembly: GCF_042477335.2. Taxonomy (NCBI): domain Eukaryota; kingdom Metazoa; phylum Chordata; class Mammalia; order Artiodactyla; family Bovidae; genus Ovis; species Ovis canadensis. Next base: position 128,989,729 of record NC_091247.1, on the reverse strand, counting down.
TTACATTCACAAATCAAAGGTATATAATTTGGATTTCCCAATGTTTCATGGCAAATAGAAGGGGAGAAAGAGGAATCAGTAACAGATTTTATTTTCTTGGGCTCCAAAATCACTGCAGACTGTGACTGCAGCTATGAAATTGAAAGATCCTTGCTCTTTGGAAGGAAAGTCAAGACAAACCTAGACAGCATGTTAAAAAGAAAAGACATCACTTTTCTGACCATATAGTCAGACTATAGTCTGTCCATATAGTCAAAACCATGGTTTTTCCAGTAGTCATGCATGGATGTGAGAGTCAGACCAGAGAGAAGGCACTGAAGAACTGATGCTTTTGGACTGTGGTGCTGGAGAAGACATGAGAGTCCCTTGGACTGCAAGGAGATCAAACCAGTCAATCCAAAATGAAAACAACCTGGAACATTCATTGGAAGGATTGATGCTGAAGCTGAAGCTCCAACACTGTGGCCATGTGATGGAAGAGTCAACTTATTGGAAAAGACCCTGATGCTGGGAAAGACTGAAGACAAATGAAGGGTGGCAGAGGATGAAACATTTAGATAGCATTTCTGATTCAATGGACATGAACTTGAGCAAACTCCAGGAGATAGTGAAGGACAGAGAAGTCTGGCATGCTGCTCTCCATGGGGTTGCAAAGATTCAGGCACAACTTAGCGACTGAACAAGAACAAGTCCTAAGAGTATCTGTTGTTTCATCTTAAGCAAGGCTTAAGAACTGAAGTAACTTCAGTAGACGTGCAGATAACATAATTTAGTGAAGGCAATCATGGTAAGGTACAACAAATGAGTGGGAAAACCTACCTAACTGGAGAATATAAGCCATACCTAAAATTAAACATGTTAATTTTTTAAACATTACATTAACCCAAAATAAAACACATCCGCAGAACCACCTGTTTGAGATCACTGTTACATTTTTTTTTTCTGATTATCTCAAATATAGCTTTTATTTCACTTATTTTGTACCTCAAATATTTACCTAAGTCCTGATTTCTAAACTATGCAGTCAGATTCTTCATTTGATTGTCTTAGAGGTAGAGGTATAAAATTCTACAGAGGTACAGAGGTTCATGTCCCAAAAGAAAACAATGTTCAACTCCATAAAATCAATTGGGTTCTACCTTGTACCAGTGACTAACAGTGGAGAAGCTGTGAAGCAATCTACCATACATGACTACTGGAAAAACCATAGCTTTGACTAGATAGACTTTGTTGGCAAAGTAATGTCTCTTTTCCTGTCATGCAATACTGAATTAACTGTTATGTGATTGATATTTTGGCGGGAAAGTCTATGGTGAATAATGATGCGTTTATTTTCTTGTGAAATATTCATAATTATGTTCTATCTTGTCCTGATTTAAAAGCATCAAAAATCAATTCAGTTCAGTTCAGTTGCTCGGTCGACTCTCTTTGTGACCTCATGAACTGCAGCACACCAGGCCTCCCAATCTATCACCAACTCCCAGAGTTTACTCAAGCTCATGTCCATTGAGTCGATGATGCCATCCAATCATTCCATCCTCTGTTGTCCCCTCCTCCCACATTCAATCTTTCCCAGTATCAGGATCTTTTCCAATGAGTCAGTTCTTTGCATCAGGTGGCCAAAGTATTGGAGTTTCAGCTTCAGCATCAGTCCTTCCAGTAAATATTCAGGACTGATTTCCTTTAGGATGGACTGGTTGGATCTCCTTGCAGTCCAAGAGACTCGTAAGAGTCTTCTCCAACACCACGGTTCAAAAGCATCAATTCTTTGGCATTCAGATTTCTTTATAATCCAGCTCTCACCTCCATACATGACTACTGGAAAAACCATAGCTTTGACTAGATAGACTTTGTTTGCAAAGTAATATCTCTGCTTTTAAATATGCTGTCTAGGTTGGTCATCGCTTTTCTTCCAAGGAGCAAACGTCTTTTAATTTCATGGCTGCAGTCACCATCTGCAGTGATTTTGGAGCCCCCCAAAATAAAGTCTGTTACTGTTTCCACTGTTTCCCCATCTATTTGCCATTGAGTGATGGGACCAAATGCCACAATCTTAGTTTTCTGAATGTTGAGTTTTAAGCCAAAATTTTTACTCTCCTCTTTCACTTTCATCAAAAGCCCCATTTAGTTCTTCACTTTCTGCCACAAGTGTGCTATCATCTACATATCTAAGGTTATTGATATTTCTCCCAGCAATCTTGATTCCAGCTTGTGCTTCATCCAGCCCAGTGTTTCTCATGATGTACTCTGCATATAAGTTAAATAAGCAGGGTACAATATATAACCTTGACATACTCCTTTCTTGATTTGGAACCAATCTGTTGTTCCATGTCCAGTTCTAACTGTTCTTTCTTGATCTGCATACAGATTTCTCAGGAAGCAGGTCACATGGTCTGGTATTCCCATCTTTTTATGAAATTTTCACAGTTTCTTGTGATCCACACATTCAAAGGCTTTGGCATAGTCAATAAAGTAGAGGTAGATGTTTTTCTGCAACCCTCTTGTTTTTCCATGATCCAATGGATGTTGGCGATTTGATCTCTGGTTCCTGTGCATTTTCTAAATCCAGCTTGAACATCTGGATATTCACAGTTCATGTAATGTTAAAGCTTGGCTTGGAGAATTTTGAGCATTACTTTGCTAGCATGTGAGATGAGTGCAATTGTGCGGTAGCTTGAACATTCTTTGGCATTTCCTTTCTTTGGGATTGTAATGAAAACTGACCTTTTCCAGTCCTATGGCCGCTGCTGAGTTTTCCAAGTTTGCTGGCATATTGAGTGCAGCATTTTCACAGTATCATCTTTTAGGATATGAAATAGCTCAACGGATATTCCATCACCTCCACTAATTTTGTTTGTATGGATGCTTCCTAAGGCCCACTTGACTTTGCATTCCAGATGTCTGGCTCTAGGTGAGTGATCACACTATTGTGATTTCTGGGTTGTGAAAATCTTTTTTTATAGTTCTGTGTATTCTTGCCACCTCTTCTTAATATCTTCTGCTTCTGTCAGGTCCATACCATTTCTGTCCTTTATTGTGCCCTTCTTTTCATGAAATGTTCCCTTGGTATCTCTCATTTTCCTGAAGAGATCTCTAGTCTTTCCCATTCTATTGTTTTCCTCTATTTCTTTGCATTGATCACTGAGTAAGGCTTTCTTATCTCTCCTTGATATTCTTTAGAACTCTGGATTCATATGGGTATATCTTTCCTTTTCTCCTTTACTTTTCAGTTCTCTTCTTTTCACAGCTATTTGCAAGGCCTCCCCAGACAGCCATTTTGCTTTTTTATATTTCTTTTTCTTGGGGATGGTCTTGATCCCTGTCTTCTGAAAAATTTCACAAACCTCCATCCATAGTTCTTCTGGCACTTATCAAATAATCCATTGAATCTATTTGTCACTTCCACTGTATAGTCATAAGCGATTTGATTTTGGTCATACCTAAATGGCTTACTGGTTTTCCCCACTTTCTTCACTTTAAGTCTGAATTTGGCAATAAGGAGTTCATGATCTGAGCCCCAGTCATCTCCTGGTTTTGTTTTTGCTGACTGTATAGAGCTTCTCCATCTTTGGTTTCACAGAATATAATCAATTTGATTTCAGAATTGACCATCTGGTAATATCTATGTGTAGAGTCTTCTGTTGTGTTGTTGGAAGAGGATATTTGCTATGGCCAGTGCATTTTCTTGACAAAACTCTATTAGCCTTTGCCCTGCTTCATTCTGTACTCCATGGCCAAATTTGCCTGTTACTCCAGGTGTTTCTTGACTTCCTACTTTTGTGTTCCAGACCTCTATAATGAAAAGGACATCTTTTTTGGGTGTTAGTTCTAGAAGGCCTTGTAGGTCTTCATAGAATCATTCAACTTCAGCTTCTTCAACATTACCGGTTGGGGCATAGACTTTGATTGCTGTAATATTGAATGGTCTGCCTTGGAAACGACAGAGATCATTCTGTCATATTTGAGATTGCATCCAAGTACTGAATTTAGAACTCTTTTGTGGACTGTGAGGGCTATTACATTTCTTCTAAGGGATTCTTGCCCACAGTAGTTGATATAATGGTCATCTGAGTTAAAGTCACCCATTCCAGTTCATTTTAGTTCGCTGATTCCTGGAATGTCGACGTTCACTCTTGCCATGTCCTTTTTGACCTCTTCCAATTTGCCTTGTTTCATGGACCTAACATTCCAGGTTCCTATGCAATATTGCTCTTTACAGCATCGGACTTTACTTTCATCACCAGTCACATCTACAGCTGGGTATTGTTTACTTTGGTTCCATCTACATTCATTCTGGAGTTATTTCTCCAGTGATCCTCAGTAACATGTTGGGTACCAACCAACCTGGGGAGTCCATCTTTCAGTATCCTATCTTTTTGCCTTTTCATAGTCTTCATGGGGTTCTCAAAGCAAGAATACTGAAGTTTTTTGCCATTCCTTTCTCTAGTGGGCCAGGTTTTGTCAGAACTCTCCACCATGACTCACCAGTCTTGGGTGGCCCTACACAGCATGGCTCATAGTTTCATTGAGATAGATAAGGCTGTGATTGTGGCTTTCAGTCTGTCTGCCCTCGGATGCTGAAAAATAAGAGGCTGCTGGAAGCTTCCTGATGGGAGAGACTGATTGAGGGGGAAACTGGGTCTTGTTCTGATGGGCAGAGCCACGCTCAGTAAATGTTTAATCCAACTAATATAGTTGTTGTTGATCAGTCACCCAGTCATGTTCTACTCTTTGCCACCCCCATGGACTGCAGTTTGCCAGGCCTCCCTGTCCCACACTATCTCCCAGAGTTTGCTCAAGTTCATATTCATTGCATCAGTGATGCCATCTAGCCATCTCATCCTATGACACCATGTTCTCCTTCTGTCTTTGATCTTTCCCAGCATTAGGGACTATTCTGATGAGTCATATGTTTGATTCAGATGACCAAAATACTGGAGCTTCAGCTTCAGCTTCAGTCCTTCCAGTGAATATTCTGGTCTCCATTAAGATTGATCTGTTTGATCTTCTTGCTGTCTAAGGGACTCTCAAGAGTCTTCTCCAGCACCACAGTTCAAAGACATCAATTCTTTGGCATTCCACTTTGTTTATGGTCAGCTCTCACAAGAGTATATGACCACTGGGAAGACCATAGCCTTGTCTATACAGACCTTTGTCGGCAGAGTCATGCCTCAGCTTTTCAACACACTGTCTAGGTTTGTCATCACTTTCCTGCCAAGAAGCAATTTTCTTTTGATTTCATGGCTTCAGTCACCATTTGCAGTTATTTTGGAACCCAAGTAGAAGAAATTTGTCACAACTTCCACCCTTTCCCCTTGTATTTGCCATGCAATAATGGGTCCAGATGCCATTATCTTAGTTTTTTTTTTTTAATATTTAGTTTTAAGCTGGCTCTTTTACTCCTTTCCTTCACCCTCATCAAAAGGCTGTTTAGTTCTCTTTGCTTTCTGCCATTAGAGTGGTAACATCTGCATATCTGAGGTTGTTAATACTTCTCCCACCTATCTTGATTCCAGCTTGCAACCCAACCAGCCCAGGATTTCTCATGATGTACTCAGCTTATAAGTTAAATAAACAGGGTGACAGCAGACAGCCCTGTCATACTCCTTTCTTGATTTTGAAACAATCAGTTGCTCTACATAGGGTTGTAACTGTTGCTTCTTGACCTGCATACAGGTTTCTCAGGAGACAGGTAAGAGATGGTCTGTTATTCCCATCTCTCTTAGTGCTTTCCACAGTTTGTCATGATCTACACAAAGGCTTTAGCATAGTCGATGGAACAGAGATAGATGCTTTTCTGAAATTCCCTTGCTTTTCTATAATCCAGCAAATGTTGGCAATTTGATCTCTAGTTCCTCTTCCTTTTCTAAACCCAGCTTGGACATCTGGAAGTTCTTGGTTCACATAATGCTGAAGCCTAGATGCAAAATTTTATGCATGACCTTACTAGCATGGGAGATAAGTGCTAGTAGATTGGAGAACTGTCCAATGGTTAGCACATTCTTTGGTACCACCCTTCTTGGAAATTGGGATGAGGATTGACTTTCCAGTCCTGTGGCCACTGCTGAGTCTTCCAGATTTGCTGACATAATAAATGCAAAACCTTGATGGCATCATCCTTTAGGGATTTGAATAGTTCTGCTAGAATTTCATCACATCCACTAGCTCTATTAACAGCAGTACTTCTTAAGGCCCACTTGACTTCATTCTCAAGAATATCTGGCTCTGAGTGATTAACCACACCACTGTAGTTAGTCACCCACCAATCCAGTTCATTAAGATATTTTTTATACAGTTCTTCCATGTATTCTTTCCATCTCTTCTTGATCTTTTCAGCATCTACTAGGTTTCTTCTGTTTTTACCCTTTATTGTCCCCATCTTTGGGTGGAAATCCCCCTTGATGTTTCCAGTTTTCCTGAAGAAATCTCTAGTCTTTACCCTTTTTTTCTTTTCTTCTATTATTAAGCACTGTTTATTGAAGAAGGCCTTCCTATATCTTCTAGCTATTCTTTGAAACTCTGCATTTAATTGGATATACCTTTCCCTCTCTCCCTAGCTTTTTGTATCCCTTCATTTTTTCACTATTCATAAAGCCTTCTCAAGTAACCACTTTGCCTTCTTGCTTTTCTTTTTCTTTGGGATGGCTTTGTTCACCACCTCCTGTACAATATTACTAACCTCTGCCTAAAATATATATAGTTATAAATTTTTTGTTGCATATAGGTGCAATATATTTATAGCAAATTAGGTCTTTAATAGACATTAAGTAATTCAGCATTCCTATACTTCACTTCATTTTGTCTATGCTGATAGAGCAAAGTTCATTAGTTTGCTTATAGAATATATTTTGCAAATTATTTTATGATCTATTTAAACAAAGAGGCATACAGTCCAATTTAATGACAAAAGGGTCAGCCTCAGGACCTAGTCTTTGTATCCTAATAGAAAGTCACAACATAAGTAACAAAGTGATCAAAGATGATCAAATAACTGATGCATATTTGAGAAATATTTAACATAAATGAGCCAATGATGATTCATGATTAAATGTTACAAAATTTAATATAACTCAAGTCTTCACATATTAACTAGCTTATAGTAGGAAAAAGAAAGAATGGCATTTGTGATTGATAAGGATTCGTTTAAAATTTCTCCATCATAATTACTAAGAGAAGTGTGAAATTACAACCTTTCATAGTGCTAATTTTTCAATATATGTCAAATTTTAATTTTCATATGCATAGATATATTTTATAAAATTCTCCTCTTTGTAAACAATCAGAAATTCTCAGAATGACTTGGATTTGAATCTTCTTATATTAATTTAATTTATAATGGTGAACATGAAAAATGCAAGATATGAAGAAGTTTCTTTCTGGCCTATTAAACCTTAACCAACCTATGAGTCACAATATTTTTATGTCAAAATCACAATGCCAGGCCTAAAATCTGATTTTTTTTTTTAACAAAGTGTTTATATTCCTGGGTGTTTTCCTTCCACAATGCTTATGAGAATCCCAAGGGTATGATTTAGTCTTCGTCATCCTCAGGCACATCAATAGAGAGGGAAAAAAAGAAATATTCCAACATAAGCATGGTTATTTTCACTAGGCTTTAGTTTTGTTGGTGGTTATTTTTTAGCATTTTTTTTTGTGTATTTCCTAATCTTTTCAAATTGAATAAATATTTCTAATATCAATGAAAATAAAATGATGCTATTTAAAAAGTATAATCAAATACATATAGTAGACAAAGTATTTTTAATATGTACCTATTTCACAAAAGTTGTTCAATTTATGCACTTGGTTTTAAGCCTCCAAACTTTAGATTATTGTTCTACTTTTCTTTAATATTCTGTTAGTTGACCTAAAATTAATGGTGCAGGAAACAACAATCACTGTGTGACAGATATTTGGGTTCTGCAAGAATCTTACTTGAATGGATCTGTCCTTATTATAAGGAAAAAGCTTAACTCTGACATTAGTGAGAACTAATCATGTCAAATTTCTCAGCCTACAGAATCCTAACACTGACTTGTCTTATCAAAGGGATAGCTGTAAACAGACACCCAGTCATGAATAACACTACTGAAATTCCACACACCATTATCTCTTATTTATAATATGAAATTGAAAAGAAAATACATAGCTTTTTAATCTTAATGAAAATCATTTAAAATGATATATAATTATGTGTTTGCTTGTTTAATAAGATTATAAAAAATAGTATTATTTTAAATAACCACTGATGTTCAGAGAAAGTTCTATTTATTTCTAGAATCATTATTTAATCCAACATCATGTTAAAAGTTTTGTAATTAATTGTATGATTAGAATTGTAATAAGTATAATATTGTACTTATAAATATGTGTTTTCTTTCATGGACAGAGTAACACAACTTGTAACTCAGATGAGTTCAAGAGCCATCTAAAGTGCACATGGGAAAACCAAAATGGAAATTAGCATAATGACTGTCACAACATATTGGGTTGGCCAAAAAGTTTGTTTGAGTTTTTCCATACGAAGTTACAGAAAAACTCAGATGGACTTTTTGGCCAACCCAATATATTGTACAGTAATACTTGATTCATTTTGTTAATTCAACCAATATTTATTTAGTGACTGTTGTTTATGTGGTACCTTCTAAGAGTTGTGGGCATATGCAAAAGAAAAAGACACAAAAAGTATCCCTAGCTTCATGAAGCTAATTTTCAAGAGAGGAAAATTTTAAGAAAAAATGAATTAGAATTCAGTAAATATCTATCACCTGTAAATTGTTAAAGGTGATTAGAAGGAAATAAACAGAATATATAAGCAGAAAATGAGAGATCAAAATACCTCAAATAATCTGGTCAGTCACAGTTTCTTGGAGGATATAATAAGCAAGCTAAAATCTTAAGACTAAGAAGGGCTGAGGCACATGAAGAGGGAAAAGCATTCAGACAAAATGAACAGCAGGTGTTGAGAAGATGGAGGAAATAGCTCTATGTCCACAGAAAGCAGAGATCTGCACCTGTTTGTGGTTCATGTGACTTTCTAGTGGCCTCCAAGCTAGATGTAAGGTGATGCCTTTAGCAATGCCTGTACTCTTCACAAATCGGAGCTTTGGAATTATTTGGAAATATTTGAAAAATGTTCAAAGACTGTTTTCATTATTATTAGAAATGTTAGAATGATATAGTTGCCAATAAAAGAAAAGGATAATTCTGAGGTTTTTAAAAATAAAACTTTAAGCTTTGTCTTCAGAATTTCCCAGCCAAGCTTCATATTATTCTCCTTCTCACAGAGGTTCAAAATCTGAAAAATATATTGAAGGGATTCCGGCCATGTGCTAGGGTCTAGCTGCTTCCCCCCAGCAGGATTTTGTTTGTTAACACCCTGGATGGCAGGACGTTTCAGTCTATCTTTCAGAAACTTTCTCTTAGCTCCCTAGACTCCCACATGGTCCCAGAACTCAGAAGGCATCCTGTGGAGAGAACTGGTCAAGCATTTGAGCCTCCTCAATTTTCTGCTTTGTTATTTTAATACTGCATGTCAACTGAAAATTTTCTGGTTTCTCCTTCCTCCAGCAGAGTCTCTCTGCTTGAGCTAAGTCTCAGCTAAGCCCGTGCCCAGAGTCAGTGAATTATCTACAGGGGACTAAAAAAGACTGCAGTTTATCAGCTCACCCAAGAAAAGTTAGCTCCTCCTAGGAATTTTTTAAGTCTAGATTTTCTTTCTTTCATAGCTGTCTCATTACCTTGAAAATATTCTTTTTGTGATATATACAATTTTTGCTAGTTTTTGAAACAGAACCATGGCTTGCCACTACTTATTAGAACCTACCTAGAAACAGAAGTATTCAGTGCTGTTTTAATTTAATATTTTGATGTGAGAGGGTGAGGTTCTATAGTCTTGCGCTTGGTTATTTTTTTGTAATAGCTCTCAAAATATAGTCTGAGAGTCAAGGTTGGTTTTTGGCTAAGGTTGCATATTTCTATTGTAATTAATCTCTTAAGAACTGAGGAAAGAACCAAAAGGCATATATATTGACATACATTGTAACAATGAAATGGATTCAAGAAAAATTTTTACTTATCACCTGATCCCCATAAAGCTTTTCCCTGCTTTTGGCATTTGTATTCAACAGGGGTTTGTGATTGCTAGGCATCAGTGTTCCAAAGTCTGAAAAATGATCACGTATTTCATTTCCCCTAATGTACCACTACTGTTTAATGCCTGTAAGTCTTTTTAGGGGAGATAAAGAGGGAAATACAAATTATGTACTTCACATATGTGTCTCCTTCAATGTATCAGTCTTATACTCAATGAAGAGACTTTCGGTCTTTGAACTGACCCAAGTCTGGGAATTACTCAGGGACCATAACTGCAGGTGGTTCAGTTCATACTGGTCACATTAGATACAATGCTGTTGTTGCTATTATAAATATGTTGTTATTGTTGTTGATGATATTGTTTTCATTTTATAGTCCAAACAAGGCCTTAGTTTATAGCGCATCCATTTTATTCCTGGAGACCTCATAAGCAGCTAACTATTGAAGATCTGTGTGGGTAAAACCAATCAGATCACCAGACTTAATAAAATGTTACTGCAAGCACTTTCAGATTGTTATGGCAGTAGAAAAGAAAAAGCAAGAGCAGTGGTCATTAAACAGAGTGAGTGTTGTGCCAGACTGTTGACTTTGGAGTGGAGGGGGTACATAAATATATGGAGAGAGAAGAATCTTTATTTATTTCTAGTTTGTGAGTGGGAAAATGACCAAAGGTTATATTTTTATATAAATTAGAAGATGCAGTCCAATTTCCATGACTATTTGAATTATAGCTCTGTCATCTGTCCCTGGAAAAGCAAGAGGGTATAACCAAGCAACAGTGTAGAAGCCTGAGGTCACATCTTTTTCAGATCATCTATACTCTGTTTTCCAGTTGCAGAGACACCAGATCTGCATTGAAAAGTTACAGAGTGGAGGTAAAGATGACAAAATTTGCCATGACTCCACCTTCAAAAGAAAGTGGGAGAATACTTTGTAGATAAGTGGCAGAAGATAACATGACAAAACAAGGTAAAAGAATAATTATCAAATATATGAATGGGAAAAGGACGGTTAGCAAAAATAAGACAATGTATTTCTTCACTGGCCTTCCTCAAAAGAGTGCCCAAATGGAAAACTAGTTCCAAGCTAAGGTTTATAATCATGAGTAAATCTATTTTAAAATCTATGCTATGTTTATTTCTTTAGGTAGCGTTGACCTTGAGACTCTATTTGTGCACACTTATTAGGAATGAATTGAATTAGTATTCAAAGATTAAAGAGTTTACATAAGTGAGAACATATTTCCAAAGGTAAATTGGTAGGCAAATTATTTATGATGCTTAAATGATAACAAGTTTCTGTGTTTACAAACATAATCTTCAGTTCAGTTCAGTTCAGTTCATTTCAGTCACTCAGTCATGTCCGACTCTTTGCGACCCCTTGAATCACAGCCCACCAGGCCTCCCTGTCCATCACCAACTCCCAGAGTTCACTTAAATAAGTTTTATTATTTCCAAGGTAGTTCATAATATCTTAGTGATTAAATTAAAATAGACATAGCAATTAAACAATAACCATAAATTTAATTATGTTATTGTGGCAGATAACATGATGGTTCCCAATTATGCATGCCTCCCTGTAGCCATGCTCTTTACATAGGGGTTGTTTTAACCAAAGGGATGGTAGCAGGTGCAATGGCAGAGGAACTTTAACGTGTCTGAGTAGATGAGCTTGGGCCCTATCACTTCTGATTCTGCATGAGAAGAGCATCTCTCAAACAGCAATAACCTTTTTACCCTCATCCTCAGAATGAATACTTGTGGGGCCTATCTGAGCCCAACATAGTTTAAATCTCAGCCTTTCTAGAGCTACAGTTTGAAGTAGAGCCACGCTGTGAAGGCTAACTTGGTTAGCTGCTTCACAACAGTACAACCCATGATGTGGGAATAAATTCTTATCATTGTTTTATGTAACGTTTGGGAAGGATTGTTACTAAACATTTTTGAGTCAGTAGCTGACAGACCAAGACATTGGCACCTAGAAGAAGTAGCCATAACAAAAATTTAAGATATCTGCATAGGCTTTGGGACCAGAGAGGAGGAGTTATGAAAACTGTTATAAGAGATTTAACAAGGAACAGACTAGTTTACAAATAGAATTGAGAAGTATTACTAAGAACTTAGAAAGGCTGACATATGATAGATTTGAAAATAAATAATAAAACTTATTTTTTAAATCTTTGTTCTGTCCAGCCAATAATAATTCAAGACTTAAGATACATCCAGACTTGGGGCAAAGCTCAAAAACTATATACCCTTAAAATACTTCCTGTGGGTAAAAGCAAACAAAACCTAGGGGTTGGCTGCTCCACCATTTGTTAAGACTTCTGATATACATAGGGTGGAGCCTATTAAATGCTTATAACTAGGTAAACAGACTTCTGATAAGGTGAAGTATATGGTCTCACAAAACATGATAAGAAAAACACCTGTAAAGGATTTGTGGGTGAGGCTTTGACATGTATTGCTTACTGGTTTTGAATCTATTTTTTTTAAAAAAACAAATTTTGAGAGATCTATATTTGTGAGAATATCACCTGTTTGTTCACCATATTAAAAACAAACAAACACTGATGAAAGAAATCAAAGAGGACACTAATAGATGGAGAAATATACCATGTTCATGGATCGGAAGAATCAATATAGTGAAAATGAGTATACTACCCAAAGCAATTTACAAATTCAATGCAATCCCTATCAAGCTACCAGCCGCATTTTTCACAGAACTAAAACAAATAATTTCAAGATTTGTATGGAAATACAAAAAACCTCGAATAGCCAAAGCAATCTTGAGAAAGAAGAATGGAACTGGAGGAATCAACTTACCTGACTTCAGGCTCTACTACAAAGCCACAGTCATCAAGACAGTATGGTACTGGCACAAAGACAGACATATAGATCAATGGAACAAAATAGAAAGCCCAGAGATAAATCCACACACATATGGACACCTTATCTTTGACAAAGGAGGCAAGAATATACAATGGAGTAAAGACAATCTCTTTAACAAGTGGTGCTGGGAAAACTGGTCAACCACTTGTAAAAGAATGAAACTAGATCACTTTCTAACACCGCACACAAAAGTAAACTCAAAATGGATTAAAGATCTAAATGTAAGATCAGAAACTATAAAACTCCTAGAGGAGAACATAGGCAAAACACTCTCAGACATAAATCACAGCAGGATCCTCTATGATCCACCTGCCAGAATTCTGGAAATAAAAGCAAAAATAAACAAATGGGATCTAATTAAAATTAAAAGCTTCTGCACAACAAAGGAAAATATAAGCAAGGTGAAAAGACAGTCTTCAGAATGGGAGAAAATAATAGCAAATGAAGCAACTGACAAACAACTAATCTCAAAAATATACAAGCAACTTATGCAGCTCAATTCCAGAAAAATAAACGACCCAATCAAAAAATGGGCCAAAGAACTAAATAGGCATTTCTCCAAAGAAGACATACGGATGGCTAACAAACACATGAAAAGATGCTCAGCATCACTCATTATTAGAGAAATGCAAATCAAAACCACAATGAGGTGCCACTTCACACCAGTCAGAATGGCTGCGATCCAAAAATCTGCAAGCAATAAATGCTGGAGAGGGTGTGGAGAAAAGGGAACCCTCCTACACTGTTGGTGGGAATGCAAACTAATACAGCCACTATGGAGAACAGTGTGGAGATTCCTTAAAAAATTGCAAATAGAACTACCTTATGACCCAGCAATCCCACTGCTGGGCATACACACCGAGGAAACCAGAATTGAAAGAGACACATGTACCCCAATGTTCATCGCAGCACTGTTTATAATAGCCAGGACATGGAAACAACCTAGATGTCCATCAGCAGATGAATGGATAAGAAAGCAGTGGTACATATACACAATGGAGTATTACTCAGCCATAAAAAAGAATTCATTTGAATCAGTTCTGATGAGATGGATGAAACTGGAGCCGATTATACAGAGTGAAGTAAGCCAGAAAGAAAAACACCAATACAGTATACTAACACATATATGGAATTTAGGAAGATGGCAATGACGACCCTGTATGCAAGACAGGGAAAGAGACACAGATGTGTATAACGGACCTTTGGACTCACAGGGAGAGGGAGAGGGTGGGATGATTTGGGAGAATGACATTCTAACATGTATACTATCATGTAAGAATTGAATCGCCAGTCTATGTCTGACGCAGGTTGCAGCATGCTTGGGGCTGGTGCATGGGGATGACCCAGAGAGATGTTATGGGGAGGGAGGTGGGAGGGGGGTTCATGTTTGGGAACGCATGTAAGAATTAAAGATATTAAAATTAAAAAAATAAAAAACTAATTAAAAAAATAAAATAAAAACAAGACAAACAAAGAGCTCTGGTCCTGCACTTAACTATAGGCAGAGAATAAATAGAAAACACCCAGGAGGCAAAATAAAAGATTCATAAAGAAGAGCCTCTTTGAGTAAGTAGATCCAGGTTCTGGTCAAGAAAATTTTCTACCACAAGACTGGGAATACATGATAATGCTTGCTCAGCAGGATTTCAGAATTCCTAGATCAGAGGCTCCAGTATATCTCCCATTTTTCTTTTCAAAGTAAAGTGTTAATTGCAGCTTTTCTGTCCCTAGTCCACAATCATATGTTGGATATGTGGGTGGAGAATAATGTGTCTTTTTAGTTAATAGGTAAATAATAATAACTGACTCCAGACATGATATAGACTGGGAGATCCTAAGCAACAATAAGTAAATCTTGAAAAGAGCAGGTGAGGGAACTTTGTGTGTGGAAGAATCATAAAAATTGTGATGAAGAGAGTAGGCAATAGTAGATTTAATTAATTTTGGCAATTCTTAAAGCCTGTCTCTGAATCTGTGTTCCATGCCATGTAACTTGCTTTGGCAAACTGAGTATTAATATGCCTGACAGAGTAAGGGGTTAAAAACATGCTTACAAGAATTGACTTTCTTTCTTGCTCCACTGGCTTTCCTTCAGTTAATATAATACTTGCAAAGTCTAACTTAGCTGAACTTGTAAGGAAAAGCCAAGCCCTATCAACCTGTGGTTATGAAGAAGAACTTTACAACTGAGCGCAGCTTAAATGTGCTATCCTGTAGCTGCATTCAGATTCATGAATATTGGTATAGAGGCTTATTGATGCATGAATCTTTGTTTTGGAGTAGATTCTATGCGATAGCTGACTGACACAGTTAAAATCATAAACAAAATTTTATATTGGAGGCATAACTAACTTTAGAGAAAGATAAAGCTTTTTGACTTTAAAATAGATAAAGAAGACACTTTTATGTTAATATAATCAAATATGATAATCAAAATGTTTTTCCCCAGAGCACAACAGTTTGAAAAAGTGTTTTTTTTTTTTTCTCTTGGCTTATTTCAGAAAATTAGCTTTAGGCCATGGATGGGAGAAAAAAAACTCAAAGAATCTATTTTTACATGAAAATAATTTGTCTCCTCTTAATATTCTCAGTGTTAAAACTTCTTAAACATGTAATGATAGAAGTATATAAAGCTTATAGAATAAAACTGAAGAAATCAATATATCTTAGTTTTAATTTCCCTACCTGATGCCACAGCTTGAAGAGAAATATTTTTTGGTATAGCAGTTTATTGTAAGAAGTTTAAGTTTGTCAAGTTGGCTCTGTATTCTAAATTCATGTCCTTGAAATTACCTCAGAAAGCAAATAATAATAATGATTATCTTCCTCCTCATCATATATTTCTTTTAAAATTTTCTATTAGGAGCTTCCCTCATAGCTCAGTCGGTTAAGAAACTGCCTGTAATGCAGGAGACCTGGGCTCAATTCCTGGGTTGGGAAGATCCCCTGGAGAAGGGAATGGCAACCCACTTCAGTATTCTTGCCGGGAGGATCCCATGGACGGAGGAGCCTGGTGGGCTACAGTCCATGGGGTTGCAAGAATCAGAAACGACTTAGTGACTCAACCACCACCGCCACCATAGCTATATTAAATACTTTCTATATTCACACCATGTGTGTATCAAAGATTTAACAGCATTTATTTTTTATGGTTTGGGTATTATCTAAACATAATGTAAGTTTAGAATTGAAAATTATGTAATTGAAGACCATTTTTGACAAACAAAAAGTGAGGGAGGTCATTGTCATCAGACATACCCTGCAAAACATATATAAGAAAGTTCTTCAGTTAAGAAGGGAAATTATACTGGTTATTTTAGTGCATTAATAGTTTCCTCAAAGGGGTATATCCAAATGCTAAACCCTGGTACATGTGACTGTGGTCTTATCTGAAAATAAGATCTTGACTATGTCATTAAGTTAAGGATGTTGAGATGAGATCATTCTGGATTACGTAGGGGGCCTAAAACCAATGGCTTGTTTCATAAGTTAAAGGACACAGAAGCTAAAGTGACACATCTGAAAACAGGAAAATCAAGACATGTCACCAGAATCCAGGAGAGAGGCACAGAACAGACTGTCCCTAAGAGTCTCCAAAAGGAACCATCCCTATAGACACATTGATTTTGGACTTATGGCCTCCAAAATTATGAGAAGATAAATTTGTGTTGTTTCAAGTCACCAAGTTTATAGTAATTTACTATGATTGCCCTAGGAAATTAATGCACATTCTGTCACAAGTAAGTGAAGTGATACCATATCAAATTTTTATCAATCTGTAAATGACTTTGGAATTGGACAATGAGAAGAGGCTGAGAGAATTCAGATGCACATGATGGAAAATGTCTAGGTTGTCCTAAAGAGATGACTGGTTAAAAACATGAGCACTGAAGATGACTGGTGAGCATTTGAAAAGCAATGAGGAATGTGTTATTAGAGACAGGAGGAATGGCAATTCCTGTTACAAAGCAGCATTAAACTTGGTTGAATTTATTTTACTTTTAAGCGGTAAACAGAATCTGTAATAGATGAAATTAGCTCAGGAGATTTCCAAGAAAAATGTTTAAATTATCAGCCTGGTTTCTTCCTGTGCTTATAGTAAAATGTGAGAGCAAGATAAATTGAGGAAGGAATTTCCCAACAAAAATAAACATTTGGTGACTTGGGAAATTCTCAATCTACCCAGATTGCAAAGGAAATGAGGAAATCTAAATTTCCTAGCTAAAACTATGAAATTTACCCTTGGAAAAGCATGCTCCAGAGGGAAGGCCAGGGTACAGCTGGAAAGAGTTTTACTGAAAGATTAAGTATATCATATTTGGCTCTAATAAGCAATTTCAGCAGAAGCCAGGATTACAGATTGGTTTATCCAGGAAGGATCTGTAGAGAACTCTTGCCCAATGATGTTACCTTTCATGTATTACATGGATGACCAATAAGTTTCCTGGGAATACTATACCAGCAGAAACACTGCTAGAAAGAGACAGAGATGGGAGAAAATAAAAGATTTTTAGACTTCTGAAATTCTACTTCATCTTTGTGAAAGACACTGTTAAGAGAATAAAAATTATAATCCACTGACTGAGAGAAAAAACTTTCAAAATATATATTTGATAAAGGACTTGTGTCTAAGATATACAAAAATACTCTTAAAAATTAACAATAAAAATTCTAATAATAGGGAATATTAGTACAGACACCTCACCCCAAAAAATTCAAAGTTCAAATAAACCTATGAAATACTAATCAACATCATTTTTCATTAGGGAATTTTAAATCAAAATAACAATGAAATACTACTACATATCTAGTAATAAGAAAAAACAAAACAAAACAAAAAACGGATAGTACCACTCACTAGCAAGGATGCAGAATACCAGGAACTCATTGTTGGTGAGAATGATAGACAGACACTTTGGAAGACAGCTTGGTAATTTCTTATACAGGTAAACATAGTTTACCTCATAGTTTAGTTTAGAGGTAAACATAGTAAACATAGGGCTTCCCTTGTGGCTCAGCAGGCAAAGAATCCACTTGCAATGTAGGAGACCTGGGTTTGATCCCTGGGTTTGGAAGATGCCCTGGAGAAGGGAAAGGCTACCCCCTCCAGTATTCTGGCCTGGAGAATTCCATGGACTACAGTCCATGGGGTTGCAAAAACTCAGACACAACTGAGTGACTTTCACATTCACTTTCAAACTTAGTTTTGCCACAGGATCTAGTGATTGCACGCCTAGGTATTTACCCAATTAATTTTGAAAGCTTAATATTCACACAAAGACCAGGACATGAATGTTTGTAGCAACTTTAATGGTAATTGCCAAAAACTGGGAGCAACCAACATCTTTCAATAGGTTAATGGATAACTTGATACATCTATACAATAGAATCAGGAAATCAGTCCTGAATGTTCATTGGAAGGACTGATGTTGAAGCTGAAACTCCAATACTTTGGCCGCCTAATATGAAGAACTGACTCATTTGAAAAGACTCTGATGCTGGAAAAGATTGAGGGCAAGAGGAGAAGGGGATAACAGAGGATGAGATGGTTGGATGGCATCGTTGATCCAATGGACATGAGTTTGGGTAAACTATGGGAGCTGGTGATGGATAGGGAGGCCTGGCATGCTGTAGTCCATGGGGTCGCAAAGAGTAGGACATGAAAGTGACTGAACTGAACTGATACAATAGGGTGTTATTCAGTAATAAAAGGAAATGAGCTATCAAATCACAAAATGACATGCATGAATATTAAATGCATATTGCAAAGTGAAGAAAGCAAATGTGAAAAGACTACATACAGTATGATTTCAATTATATGACATCCTGAAAAAGACAAAACTATAGACATGATAAAAAGATCACTGGTAACCAGGTTTGTGGGTATGGAAGGAGAGGATAGTTAGTAGGTGATGTAAAGGGATTTTTAGGGCTTTAAACTCATGAGAAACGCTGGGCTGGATGAAGCTCAAGCTGGATCAAAATTGCCGGGAGAAATATCAATAACCTCAGATATGCAGATGATACCACCCTTATGGCAGAGAATGAAGAAGAACTAAAGAGCCTCTTGATGAAAGTGAAAGAGGAGAGTGAAAATTTTGGCTTAAAACTCAACATTCAGAAAACTATGATCATGGCATCTGATCTCATTTCTTCATGGCAAATAGATGGGGAAGCAATGGAAACAGTGACAGACTTAATTTTTCGGGGCTCCAAAATCACTGCAGATGTTGACTACAGCCATGAAATTAAAAGACACTTGTTCCTTACAAGAAAAATTATGACCAACCTCGATAACATATTAAAAAGCAGAGACACTACTTTGCCACAAAGGGCCATCTAGACAAAGCTATAGATTTTTCAGTGGTCATGTATGGATGTGAGAGTTGGACTATAAAGAAAGCTGAGCACCAAAGAATTGATGCTTTTGAACATCCAACCAGTCCATCCTAAAGGAAATCAGTCCTGAGTGTTCATTGGAAGGACTGATGTTGAAGCTGAAACTCTAATACTTTGGCCACCTGATGCAAAGAACTGAACTCATTTGAAAAGACCCTGATGCTTGGAAAGATTGAGGGAAGGAGGAGAAGGGGACGACAGAGATGAGATATTTGGATGGTATCACCGACTCTATGGACATGAGTTTAAGTAAACTCTGGGAGTTGGTGATGAACAGGGAGCCCTGGTGTGCTACAGTTCATGGGACTGCAGAGTCGGACACAACTGAAAGTATTGTAATTTATTTTTAAAGACATATACAATGTTATAGCACACATAGCAACTCTGTGTATTCGATGACTTGAGGTATGCCAGCAAGAGATAAAAGAATGGAATGAGGAATGTGAAAAAAGTGGTATAACTATACTGCAAATATACCTTACTGACCTAAGTAACTTTGAAAAATGTAGATTTTTTTAAACCAATACCAAAAACTTTACAAAACCACTATACTGTGGTTAACAAGCTTGTTTCATATAGCAATTAAATTCTGAACTTATATATATATACATATATATATATATATATACACATATATATATATACACACACACACATATATTGCTGCTGCTGCTGTTGCTGCTAAGTCGCTTCAGTCGTATTCGACCCCATAGATGGCAGTGCACCAGGCTCCGCCGTCCCTGGGATTCTCCAGGCAAGAACACTGAGTGGGTTGCCATTTCCTTCTCCAAAGCATGAAAGTGAAAAGGGAAAGTGAAGTCACTGAGCCATGTCCAACTCTCAGCAATCCCATGGACTGCAGCCCACCA
Organism: Ovis canadensis; assembly: GCF_042477335.2. Taxonomy (NCBI): domain Eukaryota; kingdom Metazoa; phylum Chordata; class Mammalia; order Artiodactyla; family Bovidae; genus Ovis; species Ovis canadensis. The sequence goes on along the minus strand of NC_091247.1, from coordinate 128,969,475 downwards.
GGCTCTTCCATCCATGGGATTTTCCAGGCAAGAGTACTGGAGTGGGGTGCCATTGCCTTCTCTGAATATATATATTAGAGTTAAACAGTTATGTACAAAATGGTGATTGTGGGAGCCAGGTTTCTCACATTTGGTGGAGGGAGATTAACAAGAGTAGAAGGTAAGATTTATTCATTTGGTAACAGATTAGAATTAGCAACAAGAGTGGAAGGCTAGATTAGAATTGGCAAGCAAAACTGGAACATTAGATTTATTCATGTGGTAACAGATTAGAACTGGCAACATTAGTATAAACTCATGAGTAGCATAAGGTAGATACAAATGATAATGTGTATGTGTTTATCCCTGTGTGCTTAAACAAGTTACTATCCATTATAGGTTTCCTTCCTCTTTCAGCTGAGTTGATTTAGCAGTAATGAAACCCCAGGACCCATGAGCACATCTAAACTCATATCTTGATTCCTAATAGAATTTTCCAACAAAAGAAACAAGGAATCTTTGGGGAAGTGGCTGATTCTGGTGGTAAAAAAATTCACCAGATGAGTGTGAAGTATATTGTAGTGCCAGAAGTGCATGCAAAGAAAAACCTAAAAAGACAGAAAGGAAAGTAAAAGAATAAACACCAATGTGAGTCTCTATCAAAGGGGCACTTGAGAGAACTACCAATGGGAAAAACTAGAAGCATTTAAATACTAAAATTAAGTAGCTTTGGATTATAATCTAAAATATAAAATGAAAATCTATTAATCCAAACTGATCTCAGGTATCTGCAATGAATCAGTTCAGTTCAGGTCAGTTCAGTCGCTCAGTCGTGTCCAACTCTTTATGACCCCATGAATTGCAGCACGCCAGCCCTCCCTGTCCATCACGATCTGCCGGAGTTCACTCAGATGCACGTCCATCCAGTCAGTGTTGCCATCCAGCCATCTCATCCTCTGTTGTCCCCTTCTCCTCCTGCCCCCAATCCCTCCCAGCATCAGAGTCTTTTCCAATGAGTCAACTCTTCGCATGAGATAGCCAAAGTACTGGAGTTTCAGCTTTAGCATCATTCCTTCAAAAGAAATCCCAGGGTTGATCTCCTTCAGAATGGACTGGTTGGATCTCCTTGCAGTCCAAGGGACTCTCAAGGATCTTTCTCTAACACCACAGTTCAAAAGCATCAATTCTTCGGCACTCAGCCTTCTTCACAGTCCGACTCTCACATCCATACATGACCACAGGAAAAACCATAGCCTTGACTAGACAGACCTTAGTCGGCAAAGTAATGTCTGCTTTTGAATATATTATCTAGGTTGATCATAACTTTTCTTCCAAGGAGTAAACGTCTTTTAATTTCATGGCTGCAGTCACCATCTGCAGTGATTTTGGAGCCCCCCAAAATAAAGTCTGACACTGTTTCCACTGTTTCCCCATCTATTTCCCATGAAGTGATGGGATCGGATGCCATCATCTTCGTTTTCTGAATGTTGAGCTTTAAGCCAACTTTTTCACGCACTAAGCGCAGGCAGCTGCGAGAAGAGCTACCCCACGTCCGAGGTCAGGGGCAGTGGCCCAGAGTGCCAGGCTGTGACAGCACAGGAATGGCAGAGAGGAGCTACCCTGTGTCCGAGGTCAGGGGCAGCAGCCGAGAGGAGCTACCCTGCGTCTCAGGTCAGTGGCTGCCGGGAGGAGCGGTGGCTGTGCAGGCGCAGAAGGGCCTAGAGGAGCTATCCCACGTTGAAGGTCAGGAACTGGGGCGATAAGGAGATACCCCTCGTCCAAGGTAAGGAGAACTGGCTGTGCTTTGCTGGAGCAGCCGTGAAGAGATACCACACGCCCAAGGTAAGAGAAACCCAAGTAAGATGGTAGGTGTTGCAAGAGGGCATCAGAGGGCAGACACACTGAAACCATACTCACAGAAAACTAGTCAATCTAATCACACTAGGACCACGGCCTTGTCTAACTCTGCAATGAATAAAAAATCCAAATTAATCATATATTGTAGAAAACTAATTCTGATAACAGTTATTACATAGTTTTGACACCACAATTTGTATATCCTAACTAAACCTCTCCTTGGAACCTACTATCTTCACAACTAAGCAACTCTGATCCACTTCACCAATACCACATTTTCTTTCTCCTTTGCTTCCTGTTGCTCAGGTTAAAATACTTGGAGATATCTCTTATTTTTCACTTTTATTATATTGCATACTCACTATATCTGCAAATTTTATTGTTTGTACCTTCAGAATATAATCATGTGTTTAATCAACTGTATTAATGTTACCATGCTAGAAATCACCATCTTCTACATTTTTGGTTATCCTAAAACTTCCCAACTACTCTCCTATAATATGTCCCAGTCCTTATTCAGTTTATTTTTAACGAGGAGTCAGTGTGATATTTTTATAGTCAAATATGAGTTCAGATTATTTCCCCATTCAAAACCATCAACTGATATAACTTTATAATGGACTTCCCTGGTGGCTCAGACAGTAAAGCATCTGTCTACAATGCGGGAGACCTGGGTTCGATCAATGGGTCGGGAAGATCCCCTGGAGAAGGAAATGGCAATCCACTCCAGTACTATTGCCTGGAAAATCCCATGGACAGAGGAACCTGGATTAACTTTATAATGAAATATAATATCTAATTATGTAATCTCATCTTTGTTCTTCAGTATTTTCTTAACTATTTTTGTCAATTGGCATTGCAATATAAATTTTAGGAAGATTTTGTAAATTTTCACTGTTTACAAAATTTTATACAGTCATCAGGAGTGTGACACTTTTAGCAACATTCAGTCATTGTATAGGAGAATTTTGTTGGAATTTGAAAGATTTTATATATTTCAGACTAGAGTTTAAAAAACATCATTATGCAGTTACATTCTCTATGACCCTACAAAAATGTGAATATTCTTTTATTATTCCATTAATCAGTTCAGTTCAGTTCAGTCACTCAGTCATGTCCGACTCTTTGCAACCCCATGATTGCAGCACGCCAGGCCTCCCTGTCCATCACCAACCCCCAGAGTTTACTCAAACTCATGTCCATCAAGTTGGTGATGTCATCCCGACATCTCATCCTCTGTTGTCCCCTTCTCCTCCTGCCCCTAGTCCCTCCCAGCATCAGAGTCTTTTCCAATGAGTCAACTCCGCATGAGGTGACCAAAGTACTGGAGTTTCAGCTTTAGCATCAGTCGTTCCAATGAACACCCAGGACTAGTATAGCTTAAATAAGTTTACTGGTTGCAAGAAGTAATGTGACCTTTCTATATACCTTTTCATTCTTGCAGAAGATAATTTCTATCAAGTAAAAATGAAAATAATCAGAATAAGTAAGTGCTAACTATATGTATCTCTTCATCATTCATTATTATGATACAATTAAAGGATTACATGAAGATTAGTCTTTGGTTTTAATGTAAATGGATTTTACTGGTAAATTAGATTTTGTTATGCTTCATGAAGATATATTTCCTGTAGCAAACTGAGTTGCCTACTTTACAAATTGATACTAATCATGGAAGAAACTTCATTTCATGCAAACTTTTTAATATCTAGGCAGAAATGTAAAATTTACTCTTGCAATCATTTGTGGTTCTACTGCATTAAGAATTCTATTTATCCAAGGAAATGGAATAGCTTGTGTTTAGGCATGCTCCTCTGTGCCTTTCTACAGTATTACATGTTAATATATTTAATCTATTCAACATCTTTGGATGTTTTAATCATAATCACATGCATTTATGCTAAAGCCTCGGCATACTTTTGTTACTTGTAATGAATTTGACCTATCAGCAAAAGCTCTATAAGGTTTTTCTATATACATAGAATTAGCATTAAACACATTGTTTCCTTGGAAATTTGCATTTTCAGTTTTTCTTCATGTTATATATATAGCATTTTAAACAATTTTTCTGAAAGTCTAAGTCACTGTTTTATTGTAAGTCTCTAGCTCTTTCTCCACTTAAAATAGGAATTAGCTATTAAAAATTAGGTTTCCACATTGATTGCAATTAATATGGCATTAAAATTAATTGGATATAAAAGTATATAATCTTTCTTTACAAATAAAAATTACACAGAAATGCTGTTGATATTACGTTTACCAAATAATTAACATTCGTCTCTTCTATAGAATCTGCTCACTGCAAAAACTAATTATTATTTGTGTTTAAAAACTAACTTCTTTTACTTTTTCAAAGTTTGGAAACCAAATAATAAACATAAATAACAATGGCTACTATTTTGGGTAATAATAAAAATAATAGCTAACATTTATTATACAACTGTTATGGTTCTGGTTCTTTTGCATAGGTTACATATTATAATTAGCATAATAATCGTATGTATAATTTTTTATATCTGCTTTACAGATGAAGAAAAGAAGGCATAGAGAGGTAGATAAAGTTAACAAAGACTAGAATCTGCACATCAATATCTAAGCAGTCACACTCTACAGTTCCAACTCCTTGAGAGACAAAACTAAATACTATATTATTCCACTTATATAAGAATCGTGAACCATGAACTTCCAGATGTTCAAGCTGGTTTTAGAAAAGGCAGAGGAATAAAAGATCAAATTGCCAACATCCACTGGATCATCAAAAAAGCAAGAGAGTTCCAGAAAAATATCTATTTCTGCTTAATTGACTATGCCAAAGCCTTTGACTGCATGGATCACAATAAACTGTGGAAAATTCTGAAAGAGATGATACCAGACCATGTGACCTGCCTCTTGAGAAACCTATATGCAGGTCAGGAAGCAACAGTTAGAACTGGACATGGAACAACAGACTGGTTCCAAATAGGAAAAGGAGTACGTCAAGGCTGTATATTGTCATCCTGCTTATTTAACTTATATGCAGAGTATATCATGAGAAATGCTGGGCTGGAAGAAGCACAAGCTGGAATCAAGATTGCCGGGAGAAATATCAATAGCCTCAGATATGCAGACGACACCACCCTTATGGCAGAAAGTGAAGAGGAACTAAAAAGCCTCTTGATGAAAGTGAAAGAGGAGAGTGAAAAAGTTGGCTTAAAGCTCAGCATTCAGAAAACGAAGATCATGGCATCTGGTCCCATCACTTCATGGCAAATATATGGGGAAATAGTGGAAACAGTGTCAGACTTTATTTTGGGGGGCTCCAAAATCACTGCAGATGGTGATTGCAGCCATGAAATTAAAAGACGCTTACTCCTTGGAAGGAAAGTTATGACCAACCTAGATAGCATATTCAAAAGCAGAGATATTACTTTGCCAACAAAGGTCCATCTAGTCAAGCCTATGGTTTTTCCTGTGGTCATGTATGTCTGTGAGAGTTGGACTGTGAAGAAAGCTGAGTGCCGAAGAATTGATGCTTTTGAACTGTGGTATTGGAGAAGACTCTTGAGAGTCCCTTGGACTGCAAGGAGATCCAACCAGTCCATTCTGAAGGAGATCAACCCTGGGTGTTCTTTGAAAGGAATGATGCTAAAGCTGAAACTCCAGTACTTTGGCCACCTCATGCGAAGAGTTGACTCATTGGAAAAGACTCTGATGCTGGGAGGGATTGGGGGCAGGGGGAGGAGAAGGGGATGACAGAGGATGAGATGGCTGGATAGCATCACCGACTCGATGGACATGAGTTTGAGTAAACTCTGGGAGTTGGTGATGGATAGCGAGGCCTGGTGTGCTGCAATTCATGGGGTCACAAAGAGTCGGACATGACTGAACGACTGAACTGACTGATATAAGAATCTAAAAAACAAAACAAATGAGCAAATATAACAAAACAGAAACAGAGTCACATATACAGAGAACAAACAGGTGGTTGTCCGAGGAGATGGGGAGGGAAGGATGAGTGAAATAGGTGAGGGAAATTATACCTCTATAAAGCTTTCAGGTAGAAAATAAATGAGTCACAAGGATGAAATGTGCAGCACGAGAATATTATCAATAATAAAGTAATATAGCTGTATGGTTATAGATGGTAACTAGACTTACAGTGGTGATCATTTTGTAATAGAGAGAAATATTGAATCACTTTGCTGTGTACCAGAAACTAACACAATGCTGTAGTTCAACTATACTTCAAAAAACAATCTTGTAGAAAAAGCAATCTGCCTTGTTGTTTTCAGAGGTGCGAAGTTGGGAAGGAAAGAGAATTGTTGTTAGATTAAAAACGTCCTAGGGATGCAAGTTACAACATGATCAATATAATTAACACTCCTTTATGTTATGGGCTTCCCTTGTGACTTAGCTAGTAAAGAATCTGCCCGCAATGTGGAGACCTGGGTTCAATCCCTGGGTTGGGAAGATCCCCTGGAGAAGGGAAAGGCTACCCACTGCAGTATTCGGGCCTGAAAAATTCCATGGACTGTATAGTCCATGGGGTCACAAAGAGTCAGACACGACTAAGCTACTTTCACTTACTTACTTACACTTATATTAGAAAGTTGTAAACAGAGTAAATTGTAAGAGTTCCATCACAAGTAAAGTGTTTTTCTTTTATTTTGTATCTACATGAAATTATATATATTTACTGAAAGTATTGCAGTAATCAGTTCTTGATGTATGTAAGTCAAAGCATCATGGTATACCTTAAACTTATACAGTGTTGTATGTCAACTATATCTCATTAAAACTGGAAGGAAAAATTAATGCAAAATTAAGTTGGAAGGTTATATTTTGTAACATTTTCTATTACTATTACCCCTTGCAATGTATATACTAGATATTTCAAGTCAGTTAACATAGTTTAGGCATAGATGTTTTAAAAATGATTTAATGTGACTTTTGCTTCTTTTGTACATGTTTATGTGACATTTATTTTTACCTAGTAGGACTTCCTCTAACAAAGGATAAACAATCTGTATTATTTTTCATTTTTTCTCCTAGTTTTATTGAGAAATAATTGACATGCATCATTGTATAAGACTAAGGTGTATACCATGATTATTTGATTTACCTGGTTGTGAATTGATTACCATAAGAGGGTTTTAAGATGCTAATCCATCTTCTCATAAAACAAAGACAAAAGAAAAAAAAAGGGAGGGGGGAGGAAATGTTTTTCCTTGTGTTGGGAACTCTTAGGATTTATTCTAACAACTTTCCTATTTACCATGCAGCAGTGTTAGTTATAGTCACCTATTTTTTATTTCTTTCATGAAACATTTTAATAGGTGTTAGAGAAACCTTGAAATGCTACTTACTGCAATACTTAAGTAAACTTGAATCTGTGATTCAATATACCTCTGGGATCCATTCCTTCAAGAAACATGTCATAATAATGACATATTCAAAATATGGAATAAGAAGACATATTTACCATTGGTTAAGAAATATATAAGCCTAAATCCCTAAGCCAAATTTCATGACTTCAACTTCACAAAGAGTGAATGAAATAAGAACAACTTGATTTACTTCTTATTTCCTCATAGACTAGAGTTCTATTTACTAAGATATTATAGGAAAGAAATCATGTGGGTCACTTTTCTTATGCCTGAGATTTAGTACCATGAGCGTACTATACAGTTCATCTATATAACTGTGAATTTAAAAATATAATCTCCCCAGATCCTGCTGCTGTAGTGGATAACTCTGAACGTTTGATCTGATGAGCTTACATTTTATCATGTAACAGACCATCTCCATCCCCTTTTCCATTTCTCCCGGGAAAATTAGTGTATGTTTCTTTTTATGGTTCTAGTCTTCCCCTCTTCAGCTAATCCCATGTTGATGTTATACCTTTTATAATAATTTTATAATATAATAGTTTATAAAGCAAATTAAATAATAATCTAATTCCTACATTATTCTTATCATGTGCTTGAGTTGTTTAAATATATATTTCTGATTATTTTCAGCATATATTAGAAGTAATGTTTTTACTGACTCTACTCAGCTTGATCACACATTTCATATTTACTTTTAATGATAATTTTGCTGCCAAAATAACTATTGGATGGAAAGAAAATTTGAAGCACATATGAAATTGTTTGCATAGCATACATAGTATTTTCATTTATACAGAATTTTGCCATTTTGAAAGCATGGCTTGATAAGAAAATATGATAGCTCAAAAAAGATTGAGGGAATTCCTATGCTTTTTGGGACCACACAAAATTGCACTTATGGTCAACCAAAACACTTTCAGGCCATTGCTTAGCAACCTACATGCAAGGAAGAATTTGCATTAGTGCTTAAAGAATAAAGGTTGATAATATTCAATTATTTCACATTGTTTGTTATTGTTAGTCTTTAAAGTTCACCAACAGTATCAACTTGGCTGGTTTTCTAACTTCATTTGTAACTATCAACTTCAATATTAACTTTTACATGAAAGCACAATAAGACATATGTCTGTAAAACTTTGGAGAAAGACAGAGGGAGAAAAAGAAGGGGAAGGAGGAAGGAGAGAGTGGAGAGGGAAGGAAAGAATAATGAAAGAAGGGAGGAAGAAAAGGAAATAAGGAGGAAGGGATGGAGGGACAGAGGAAGGACAGAAGACAAAGGATCTCATCTTCAGAAGCAAACAGCCATTTCATTATCTCTTAGGGAAAGCAAACTCTGGTTATAGTTACTATAGTCAGACTTTTTTGGGGGGATCCAAAATCACTGCAGATGGTGATTGCAGCCATGAAATTAAAACACGCTTACTCCTTGAAAGGAAAGCTATGACCAACCTGGGTAGCATATTCAAAAGCAGAGACATTACTTTGCCGACTAAGGTCCGTCTAGTCAAGACTATGGTTTTTCCAGTGGTCGTGTATGGATGTGAGACTTGGATGGTGAAGAAGGCTGAGCACTGAGGAACTGATGCTTTTGAACTGTGGTGTTGGAAAAGACTCTTGAGAGTCCCTTGGACTGCAAGGAGATCCAACCAGCCATTCTGAAGGAGATCAACCCTGGGATTTCTTTGGAAGGAATGATGCTAAAGCTGAAGCTCCAGTACTTTGGTCACCTCATGAGAAGAGTTGACTCATTGAAAAAGACTCTGATGCTGGGAGGGATTGGGGGCAGGAGGAGAAGGGGACAACAGAGGATGAGATGGCTGGATGGCATCACTGACTCGATGGACATGAGTTTGAGTGAACTCTGGGAGTTGGTGATAGACAGGGAGGCCTGGTGTGCTGCAGTTCATGGGGTTGCAAAGAGTCTGACACGACTGAGCGACTGAACTGAACTGAATTGAACAAGAAGGTACTATTTTGCCCTCTTTTTTTCTTGGTCTATTTTATAGTAAACACCAGTGTATAAATATTTCTTTAGTCAGTTTCTCATTAGACAATTCAAAAGGAAAAGAAAAGAATGAATACCTATAACCAGAAGTTGTGAACATTGGCTCCTTAAACACAATTCCTCTTCCACTGGGATAGAAGGTCACAGATGAGCTATACGCTTCTATTTGCAACACATGAGAAACAATAGTAGCATTGTGAGAGAATAAAAGTGAATCACTTTTATTTTTATCTTCTCCTTAAGGTTTTAAAAAAAACTCATAGAAGCCAAACCAAGTAAAATACAATATAAGGAATATTACAAAATCATAATAGTTGTTAACTCATTAATACCAACGATGATTTCTTTACATAAAAGTAAGATTTGCACATTCCACTGCCTCTCATTATCTCTTCTGCTATCGAGGGCCCCGAGATGATGTTGGCTAAGTCTGAAACCTCTTGTTATTCACTTACACATTTCTGCTGCTCATACATAATAGGCAACTGAGTCTTGCTTAATTCTACTACAAACTCACTGCACTTTTATTTTTTTTGAAGTTCAATCCTCCATCATCCTCAGATTTGGTTCTAAATTGGTCTTTCTATCCTAGTCTCTGTTCTCCAAGATGTAGATACTGCCCACAGAGTACTCTTTCTACATTAATTTTTATATCACTACATTATTTAAAACCTAACAAAGACTTTCTATTGCCTGTACAGAAAAGTCAATACATTTAGCAAGGCATAACTAACACCTAAAAAAGATGTCCTTTTCATTATAGGGGACTGGAATGCGAAAGCAAGAAGTCAAGAAACACCTGGAGTAACATGCAAATTTGTCCTTGGAATGCAGAATGAAGCAGGGCAAAGACTAATAGAGTTTTACCAAGAAAATGCACAAGTCATAGCAAACATCCTCTTCCAACAACACAAGAGAAGACTCTAAACATGGACATCATCAGATGGTCAACACCGAAATCGGATTGATTATATTCTTTGCAGCCAAAGATGGAGGAGCTCTATATGGTCAACAAAAACAAGACCAGGAGCTGACTGGCTCAGATCATAAACTCCTTATTACCAAATGCAGGCTCAAATTGAAGAAAGCAGGAAAAACTGCTAGACCATTTAGGTATGATCTAAATCAAATCCCTTATGATTATACAGTGAAAGTGAGAAATAGATTGAAGGGCCTAGATCTGATAGATAGAGTGCCTGATGATCTATAGACTGAGGTTTGTGACATTGTACAGGAGACAGGGATCAAGACCATCCCCATGGAAAAGAAATGCAAAAAAGCAAAATGGCTGTCTGGGGAGGGCTTACAAATAGCTGAGAAAAGAAGAGAAGCGAAAAGCAAAGGAGAAAAGGAAAGATATAAGCATCTGAATGCAGAATTCCAAAGAATGGCAAGAAGAGATAAGAAAGCATTCTTCAGCGATCAATGTAAAGAAATAGAGGAGAAGAGCAGAAGGGGAAAGACTAGAGATTTCTGCAAGAAAATTAGAGATAGCAAGGGAACATTTCATGCAAAGATGGGCTCGTAAAGGACAGAAATGGTATGGACCTAACAGAAGCAGAAGATATTAAGGAGAGGTGGCAACAATACATGGAAGAACTATACAAAAAGATCTTCACGACCTGGATAATCACAATGGTGTGATCACTCATCTAGAGCCAGACATCCTGGAATGTGAAGTCAAGTGGGCCTTAGAAATCATCACTACAAACAAAACTAGTGGAGGTGATGGCATTCCAGTTGAGCTATTTCAAATCCTGAAAGATGATGTTGTGAAAGTGCTACACTCAATATGCCAGCAAATTTGGAAAACTCAGCAGTGGCCACAGGACTGGAAAAGTTCAGTTTTCATTCCAATCCCAAAGAAAGGTAATGCCAAAGAATTCTCAAACCACCACACAATTGCACTCATCTCACATGCTAGAAATGTAATGCTCAAAATTCTCCAAGCAAGGCTTCAACAATACGTGAACCGTGAACTTCCAGATGTTCAAGCTGGTTTTAGAAAAGGCAGAGGAACCAGAGCTCAAATTGCCAACATCCGCTGGATCATGGAAAAAGTGAGAGCGTTCCAGAAAAACATCTGTTTGTGCTTTATTGACTATGCCAAAGCCTTTGACTGTGTGGATCACAATAAACTGTGGAAAATTCTGAGAGGTGGGAATAGCAGACCACCTGACCTGCCTCTTGAGAAATCTGTATGCAGGTCAGGAAGCAACAGTTAGAACTGGACATGGAACAACAGACTGGTTCCAAATAGGAAAAGGAGTACGTCAAGGCTGTATATTGTCACCCTGCTTATTTAACTTATATGCAGAGTACATAATGAGAAACGCTGGGCTGGAAGAAACACAAGCTGGAATCAAGATTGCTGGGAGAAATATCAATCACCTCAGATATGTAGATGACACCACCCTTATGGCAGAAAGTGAAGAGGAGCTAAAAAGCCTCTTGATGAAAGTGAAAGAGGAGAGTTAATAAGTTGGCTTGCAGCTCAACATTCAGAAAACAAAGATCATGGCATCTGGTCCCATCACTTCATGGCAGATAGATGGGGAAACAGTGGAAACAGTGTCAGACTTTATTTTGGGGGGCTCCAAAATCACTGCAGATGGTGACTGCAGCCATGAAATTAAAAGACGCTTACTCCTTGGAAGAAAAGTTATGACCAACCTAGATAGCATATTCAAAAACCGAGACATTATTTTGCCGACTAAGGTCCATCTAGTCAAGGCTATGGTTTTTCCTGGGGTCATGTATGGATGTGAGAGTTGGACTGTGAAGAAGGCTGAGCGTCAAAGAATTGATGCTTTTGAACTGTGGTATTGGAGAAGACTCTTGAGAGTCCCTTGGATGGCAAGGAGATCCAACCAGTCCATTCTGAAGGAGATCAGCCCTGGGATTTCTTTGGAAGGAATGATGCTAAAGCTGAAGCTCCAGTACTTTGGCCACCTCATGCGAAGAGTTGACTCATTGGAAAAGACTCTGATGCTGGGAGGGATTGGGGGCAGGAGGAGAAGGGGAAAAGAGGATGAATTGGCTGAATGGCATCACTGACTCAATGGACGTGAATCTGAGTGAACTTCCGGGAGTTGGTAATGGACAGGGAGGCCTGGCGTGCTGCAATTCATGGGGTCGCAAAGAGTCGGACACTACTGAGCAACTGAATTGAACTGAACTCAACTGAACTGAACTGAACTGAACTGAACTCATGGCCAAGAGGACCCCATGTAGGGGGTCATGGCAACCCACTCCAGTATTCTTGCCTGGAGAACCTCATGGACAGAGGACGTTGGAGGGCTGTAGTCCATGGGATCGCAGAGCTGGACATGACTTAAGCGACTTAGCACACAAGAAATGTAGCCTCTGATTACCTTAGCTACATATCCAATAAGTAATTTCTCTCTCATTATGTGCTACACCCAAACCCTATTGAGAGAACTACAGTTTTCTAAATGTGTTTAGTTTTTAAAATCACTTTCTCCATTACTTTAAGCATATAATCCCTGTTCATATAATTTATTTTTCCTCCTTATTTTGAAAACAACCAATTTTTGACTCTCAAATTTACCAGTGCTTCTCCCCAAAGCCTCTGTTTTACTCTCCTTCACAGTGGACTTGAATATTCCCTCATCACTGTTAATTCTCTAGTTGACACAAACATCTGCTTCTATTCCATACTATAGTAATTTCCAGGTCAACAGCTATCATTTTTTTCCCACTTGGGACCTACACCAGTACTTTTTAGGTTCTAGAACTGATGTTTAACAAATATTCAGTTGCTCAATTATGTGATGTTGAATAAATGAATCAATTCATCTATTAAATATATGATTTAAGTGGTAAGATGAATCTTAAAAGATAATGTCTATGGAGACTTTTGATTTCTGAAACACCTGGCATATGTTTTTCAGTGAAAAGAATAGTTGAATGAGTTTCTCTGAATCAAAGCCAATTGACCATTTATGTTTACTCAATAAATAATTATTGACTACAGAGTCTATACCCTGAACACAAGGGTAATGGTTTTTACCTTAACATATTTACAATCTCATAGACAATGGTTTATAATAGAGGAGAAATGTACTGATATTAGTTCATGAACCCTTTCATGAGCCTGAAAAGAGAGCTAGTTACCCTAAACTTGCAAAGTTGAAGCATGCCTCAAGGCAAAGGTACATCCTGATATGTTTAGATAATGAAAAAGTCTGGCCTAAATGCAAAAAGATATGGAGGACATTTCAAGGAGAGGAAGTAGTAGGGACAGAGGCTTAGGAGTAATAGTGAATAACACTTGAGGAAAATGACAGGTACCAAGCATGTCCTTAGGTTTTTCCTATGGCCAAAAAGCCACAGATCCAGATAAATTTAGGTAAAAGGAACTTATTGTAAGAAAACATGCAGAAGCAAAGAAGTATTCATTAATTCCTTAAATATTTATTGACATCCAATAATGCAATAGAAACTGTGCTAAGATCTAGGGATATAGTATTACCCACAGTAGCAATCAACCTTGAGTTTATCACCTTCTATTTTAGTGAGACAGTTATGTATCTAGTAATCATACACAGAGTTAGCAGTGCTGTGACAGAAAAGGGTTGGGGGTATGATTAACAAATGTAATGAGGGAAACTAAAGCATAAACAATTTATCTAGTAGTGAAAAACAAGCCTTAATGGATACTTGATATTCATTCAAAATTCAACAGCAAGCTTAACAGATCATTGCCATGATGAAATTCTATAATAGGACATCGGGAGAATGAGTAACTAAGTTCAGGACCAGAGGTATAAGTTTGAATTGCCTGCAGGGACATGCAACATGATACTCCAGAGTGAGATCTCAGCTGAAATATTTTTCAACAAGATATAGATGACAGATAAGAACATGAGAATGAATGAAGACAGAAGAACAAAATCTTTAAAATACATATTGGCAAATAATATTGAATGGTTGACTTCCATTGTTTCTATTGATAAATCATGGATTTTTATCAGTATATTTGCTCTTCTTTTGAATATTATATTTATATTCTGTTTTCCACTTGTTTCTTTTAAAATTGCTTAGTTTCTGTGTTGTTCTTTACAGTTTACCAGAAGGTGTCATTATGGGCTATTCTTTGTATTCATTCACCTTGCTACAGATGACATTGTCCTTGAATCTATGGGTTAATATTTTAATTTTTCTTCTTTTTTAAAGCTGTTAGCTTTTTCCTACTGTCACAATATTATAGGACATAATATTTTATGGAGCTTCAATTAAAAATAGGTTTGACTTTTACATTTATATTTTTCAGTATTTTTCTATTTTTTCCTGTGTGCTTTAATTTGGATATTTCCTACGAATTTGATTTAAAATGTTCTAATCTTATCTGGAATTTATTATTTATTAAAATCAAATATAAGGTATAATTTAATTCATTCTATTTTTCAGATCTAAAATGCGATGAATATTCACTTTTAATATAAATATTATTTTTTTGGTTCTAGTACATTTTTTATGTTTTCTATTTTCATTTCCCTTTAATTTTTCCCCTTAATGGATCACAGCTTTGTCATAGAAAATGGGCTTGTATAACTTAATGAAGCTATGAGCCATGCCTTGCAGAGTCACACAAGATGGTGGATCATAGTGAAGAGATCTGAAAAAACATGATCCCCTGGAGGAGGAAATGGCAAACCACTTCAGTATTCTTGCCTCGAGAACCTGATGAATAGTATGAAAAGGCAAAACTATGACACTGGAAGATAAACACCCCCAGGTCATAAGATGTCCAATTTGCTACCAGGGAAGTTCTGTTCAGTCGCTCAGTTGTATCTGACTCTTTGCTACCCCATGGACTGCAGCATGCCAGGCCTCCCTGTCCATCATCAACTCCTGGAGTTTACTCAAACTCATGTCCATTGAGTAAATGATGTCATCCAATGATCTCGTCCTCTGTCATTCTGTTCTCCTCCCCCCTTCAATCTTTTTCAGCATCAGGATCTTTTCCAACGAGTCAGTTCTTTAAGCATCAGATGGCCAAACCAGAAAAGAGCAGAGGACAATTACTAACAGCTCCAGAAAGAATGAAGTTGCTGGGCCAAAGCAGAAGTGGTGCTCAGTTGTAGATGTATCTGGTGGTGAAAGTAATGTCCAATGCTGTAAAGAGTAATATTGAATAGGATCCTGGAGTGTTCAGTCCATGAATCAAGGTAAACTGGATGTAGTCAAGCAGGAGATTGCAAGAGTGAATATTGACATCTTAGGAATTTGTGAATGAAAATGGACAAGAATGGGCAAATTTAATTCACATGATCATTATATCTACTACTGGGTGCAAGAATACCTTAAAAGAAATGGAGTAGCCCTCAAAGTCATCAAAAGAGCCTAAAATACAGTATTTGGGTGCAATCTGAAAAAAAGACAGAATAATCAGGTTCATTTCCAAGGCAAACCATTCAACATCAACAGTAATCCAAGTCTATTTCCCAACCATTAATGCCAAAGAAGCTGAAGCTAACTGGTTTGATTAAGTACTACAACACCTAGAACTAACACCAAAAAATGATGTCCTTTTCTTCATGGGGGATTGGAATCAAAAATAGGAAATCAGTCACTTGTTATATCTGAAATAACAGGTAAGTTTGGCCTTGGAATACAAAATAAAAATAAAGCAAGAAAAAGGCAAACACAGTTTTATCAAGAGATGGTCATGGCAAACACTTTTCCAACAACCCAAGAGATGACTTTACACATGAACATACCAGATGGTCAATACCAAAATTGTACTGATTATGTTCTTTGTAGCCAAACATGGAGAAGCTCTATATAGTCAGCAAAAACAAACCTGAAACTGACTGTAGCTCAGATCATGAGCTCCATATTGAAAAATTCAGGCTTAAATTGAAAAAAGTAGGGAAGACTACTAGGACATTCAGGTATGACCTATATCAAACCCCATATGATTATGCAGTGGAGTTGATCAATAGATTCAAGGGATCAGATCTGGTAGACAGAATGTCTGAAAGAGACTATGGACAGAGATTCATAATGTGTACAAAACCATCTCAAAGAAAAAATAATGCAAGAAGGCAAAGTGTTTGTCTGAGGAGGCTTTAAAAATAGCCTCCTATTTTTAGGAGAAAGAAAGAAAGAAGAAAAGTGAAAAGTAAAGGAGAAAGAGAAAGATATACCCAAGTTAATGCAGAGTTCCAGAGACGAGCAAGGAGAAGAAGACCTTCTTAAATGAACAAAGCAAAGACATAGAGGAAAACAATAGAGTGGGGAAGACCAGAGAGCTGGTCTTCTCAGCTTGTCTTCTCATACTGGCTTCTCAGGAGACAGGTAAGGTGGTCTGGTATTCCCATCCCCTTAATAATTTCCACAGTTTGTTGTGATCCACACAGCAAAGGCTTTATTGTAGTAAGTGAATCAGATATTTTTTCTGGAATTCCCTTGCTTTCTCTTCAATCCAACGAATGTTGACAATTTGATCTCTGGTTCCTCTACGTCTTTGAAACCCAACTTGTATATCTGAAAGTTCTCAGTCTTTTCATGGAACATTACATGGAAGGTTGTGCAGAATAAAGGACAAAAATGGTAAGGACCTAACAGAAGAGATTAAGAAGAGGTGGCAAGAATACTATACTAAAGCAGAACTATACTAAAAGGTCTTAATGACACATATAACTGGGTGATGATGTGGGGTCACCCATCTAGAGCTGAACATCCTGGAGTATAAAGTCAATGGGCCATAAGAAGCATCACTACAAACAAAGTGAGTGGAGGTGATATTATTCCAGCTGGGTATTTTAAATCCTCAGAGATGATGATGTTAAAGTGCTGTACTCAATATTTCAGCAAATTTGGGAAACTCAATAGTGGGCACAGGATTGGAAAAAGTCAGTTTTCATCCCAATTCTAAAGAAGGGCAATGCCAAAGAATATTCAAACTACCACACAGTTGTGTTCATTTCACATGCTAGCAAGGTTATGCTCAAAATCCTCCAAGCTAGGTTGCCACAGTATGTGAACTGAGAACTTTCAGATATACAAGTTGGGTTTCAAAGATGTAGAGGAACCAGAGATCAAATTGTTAACATTTGTTGGATTGAAGAGAAAGCAAGGGAGTTCCAGAAAATATATTTGCTTCACTGACTACAATAAAGCCTTTAGCTGTGTGGATCACAACAAACTGTGGGAATTATTAAGGAGATGGGAACACCAGACCACCTTACCTGTCTCCTGAGAAGCCTGTATGAAGGTCAAGAAGCAACAGTTAGAACCGGACATGAAACAACTGACTGGATCAAAATTGGGACAGGAGTACAAAAAGGTGATATATGGTCACCCTGATTATTTATCCTCTATGAAGAGGACATTATGCTAAATGCTGGGCTGGATGAATCAAAAGCTGCAATCAAGATTCCCAGGAGAAAAATCAACAACCTCAGGTATGCAGATATCATCCTAAAGACATGAAATGAAGAAGAACTAAAGAGTTTCTTGATGAGGGTGAAAGAGGAGAGTAAAAAAAGCTGGCTTAAAATGCAGAATTCAAAAAACTAAGATCATGGTATCCAGTCATATCACTTCTAGTCAAAGCTGTGGTTTTTCCAGTAGTCATATACGGATGTTAGTGTTGGACCAGAAAGAAGACTGAGCACCAAAGAACTGATGATTTTCAAGTTGTACTGTTGGAGAAGACTTGAGAGTCACTTGGACTGCAAAGAGCAAAAACCAGTCAATCCTAAAGGAAATCAACCTTGAATATTCATTGGAAGGACTGATGCTGAAGTTGAAGCTCTAATACTTTGGCCACCTGATGCGAAGAACTGACTCACTGGAAAAAACCCTGATGCCGAGGAAGACAGAGGGCAGGAGGAAAAGAGTCACACAGAGGATGAAATGGTTGGATGGCATCACCGACTCAATGGACATGAGTTTGAGCAAATTCCAGGAGATAGTGGAGGACAAGTAAGACTGTCTTGCTATAGTCCATGGAGTTGCAAAGAGTAGGACATGACTTAGTGACTGAACAACAACAACAGTGAGGTTCTAGAACTGGCTCATATCCACATGGGAGTGCAGCTAATGAGCATCTCTTCCTAATTCTGCATTCAATAATTTCACATTGATAGTGTGAAATCATTCGTGGCATGAAAGCTTAAACCACAGAAATCAGCAAAATTTACAAATCAAGGCTCCTTTAACTCCCAGAGTCACTGCATATGGTCCTCTATTTCAGCATGCCCAGATATTTTTTTCAATGATATGCCAAACATTGCTTATAATAAAGTTAGGCACTAGCTGATTTATTTTCCTTTAGGGAGCCTTCACTCTTTGCTCTGCTTGGCAGATAGAAAGATGGCTGGTAACTTTAATCAGACTTTTAGCTGAGTAGAGGGTGGATTGAAACTCTGGCAAGATTCTGTCCACCTCAAGTTACTGAGCTTCTCTGGTATAGACATCCAGACTTTTCAATTGAAAGAGCCTCCCCTGAACTCTCACCTCTTGTCTCAGCAAAACTTACCTCACAGAGAGCTTATTAACTCTTATTAAATGGTTGGATGGCATCACCGACTCAATGGACATGAGTCTGAGTAAATTTCAGGAGATAGTGAAGGACGCGGAAGCCTGGTTTGCTGTAGTTTATGGAGTTGCAAAGAGTAGGACACAACTTAGTGACTGAACAACAGCAACAGGGAGGTTCTAGAACTGGCTCAAATTGCAAGTTCTATATCTAATATTTTCCTATTCCTGCTTTTGTTTTCCTTAAAAGAAGAGGGAATAATTGGCTATATTTATAAAAAAGACTAATTTTAGTTTTACGTATAATTCATGGAGGAAAAAAATACTGTGAAATGGAAACACTAGCTGAGTTTAGGATGAATGTTATTTCTTTGCAGTAAATCTTAATTTTTGAATGATTCCTATAATTTTAAGAAAAATGTAAAACATTCATTATAGAAGTATTTTTTAATTACATATTTTAATTTCAGATAGAATATATTGGCCTTCTCTTATGTCACATTATCCCACTTACCCTTCTTTCTAATTGATCTAATTCTGTCCTCATTCTGGCTTAATATAAATATTTATATTAGTAAGTTGTTTGTTTAAGTATTACACTTATAACAACAAAATATTCATTTATTTAGTAGAAAGTAAAATTATATACCATTTCAGAAGACAATCTATATGTTTATTTGTCCTCAAATAACACAAAGCAAAAATCTTTTCATTTGAGATTTTCCCCTAGAAATTTATTTGGGGTAGAAGGAATCAGAATGTACCATGGCATTTTTTGAATAACTTTATCACTAAAGGTTTAACATCTTTGGTTAGATAGATGGGCTTATATTTCAATCATCTACTACTGAGTTATGAGGCATAAAACATATTCAGTTACTTCTTGAAAAAATTATCTGATTATCTAAAATTTTATGCTTAGGATATTGTATGGCAGTTATTTAAGAACATCATAAACATCAAAATTTCTGAGTTATATTATTAGAATTTCTAAACTGTTGTTACATGATCAAAGATAAACAACCTATCACAAATATCACCATTAATCGATATTTGAATGTACATATTAGAATTGTCCTTAAAATACTTTGATCTTATATACTTATGTAAGTTTAATGAAATAAAATATTTAAAAAGAAGATTTAAAGCATATTTTAGTCTAAGAGTAACATGGTTTGTCTGTGATTTTGTAGATTTCTTATGATAACAGAAAAATAGCAAATTGAAGTAGCCCATAGAAAAGGCAACTGGAGTATAAAATGACTCCCAAAATATGAGTTTTGTTCTTCCCTTAAAGAACATGTCAACTTAATAATGGATCAAATAATTTTCTTCCCTTAAGTTGATAACACAACAAAAATATACTTAGTTACAAAAAAGCAGAGCTGCATATTTCTAAACATATAATTTGCCTTTAAGCCAAAAAATGAAAAAAAAATAGTTTTAAGTTTAAAACTGAACATTACGAATGCTGCTGCTGTTGCTAAGTTGCTTCGGTTGTGTCTGACCCTGTGCTACCCCATAGATGGCAGCCCACCAGGCTCCCCCGTCCCGGGGATTCTCCAGGCAAGAACACTGGAGTGGGTTGCCATTTCCTTCTCCAGTGCATGAAAGAGAAAAGGGAAAGTGAAGACACTCAGTCGTGTCAGACTGAGTCACCATCTTCAATGATTTTGGACCCCCCAAAAATAGTCTCTCACTGTATTCATTGTTCCTCCATCTATTTGCCATAAAGTGATGGGGCCAGATGCCATGATCTTAGTTTATGGATGTTGAGTTTAAGCCAACTTTTTCACTCTCCTCTTTCACTTTCATCAAGAGGCTCTCTAGTTCTTCACTTTCTGCCATAAGGTTGGTGTCACCTACATATATGAGGTTATTAATATTTCTCCCAGCAAACTTGATTACAGCTTGTGCTTCATCCAGCCTGGCATTTCTCATGATGTACTCTGCATAGAATTTAAATAAGCAGGGTGATAATACAACTTGGTCATACTCCTTTCCTGATTAGCAACCAATCTGTTGTTCCATGTCCAGTTCTAACTGTTGCTTCTTGAACTGCATATAGATGGGATTCTGATAGTCTGGTATTCCCATCTCTAGAAGAATTTTCACAGTTTGTTGTGATACACGCAGTCAAAAGCTTTGGCATAGTCAATAAAGCAGAAGTAGATGTTTTCCTGGAACTCTCTTGCATTTTCAATGATCCAATGAATGTTGGCAATTTGAACTTTGATTCCTCTGCATTTTCTAAATCCAGCTTGAACAGCTGGAAGTTCATGGTTCACGTACTGTTAAAGGCTGGCTTGGAGAATTTTAAGCATTAATTTGCTAGCGTGTGAAATGAGCATGTGAGGTAGCATGTGAAACTACCGCAATTGTGCAGTAGTTTGAACATTCTTTGGCATCACCTTTCTTGGGGATTAGAGTGAACACAGACCGTTTCCATTCTTGTGGCCACTGTTGAGTTTTCCAAATTTGCTTATATATTGAGTGCAGCACTTTCACAGCACCATCTTTTAGGATTTGAAATACCTCAACTGGAATTCCATCACCTCCACTACCTTTGTTCATAGTGATGATTCCTAAGGCCCACTTGACTTTACATTCCAGGATGTCTGTCTGGTTTGGTGAGTGGTCACATCATCATAGTTATCTGGGTCATGAAGATCTTTTTTGTATAGTTCTTCTGTGTATTCTTGCCACCTCTTCTTAATATCTTCTGCTTCTGTTAGATCCATACCATTTCTGTCTTTTACTGAGCCCATCTTTGCATGAAATGTTTCACTGGTATCTCTAATTTTCTTGAAGAGATCTCTAGTCTTTCTCATTCTATTATTTTCCTCTATTACTCTGCATTTGATCACTGAGGAAGTCTTTCTTATCTCTCCTTGCTATTCCTTGGAACTCTGCATTCAAATAGGTATATCTTTCCTTTTCTCCTTTGTCTTTAGCATCTCTTTTCTAGCTCTTTGTAAGGCCTCCTCAGAAAACCATTTTTCCTTTTTGCATTTTTCTTGGGGATGGTCTTGATCACTGCCGCCTGTACAATGTCATGAATCTCTGTCCATAGTTCTTCAGGCACTCTACCAGATCTAATCCCTTGAATGTATTTGTCGCTTCCACTGTATAATAATAAGGGATTTGATTTAAGTCATACCTGAATGGTCTGGGGGTTTTCCCTACTTTCTTCAATTTAAGTCTGAATTTGGAAATAAAGACGTGGTCACCTGGTAAAGGCAATGGCAAACCACTTCAGTATTCTTGCCTTGAGAACCCCATGAACAGAATGAAAAGGCAAAAAGTTAGGACACTGCAGGATGAAGTCTCCAGGTCAGTGGGTGTCCAATAAATCCAATATAGGAGATCAGTGGAGAAATAACTCCAGAAAAGGAGCAAAGCAAAAACCACCCAGTTGTGAATGTGGCTGGCGATAGAAATAAAGTCTGATGCTGTAGAGCAATATTGCCTAGGAACCTGGAATGTTAGGTCCATGAATCAAGGCAAATTGGAAGTGATCAAACAGGAGATGGCAAGAGTTAACATCGACATTTTAGGAATCAGCTAACTAAAATGGACTGGAATTTAACTCAGATGACCATTATATCTACTACTGTGGGCAAGAATCCTTTTGAAGAAATGGAGTAGCTCTCACAGTAAACAAAAGAATCTAGAATGCAGTACTTGGATTCAATCTCATAAACAACAGAATTATCTCTATTCACTTTCAAGGCAAACCATTCAATATCACAGTAATCCAAGTCCATGCCCTGACTAGTGATGCTGAAGAAGCTGAAGTTGAATGGTTCTGTGAAGATCTACAAGACTTTCTAGAACTAACACCCAAAAAAGATGTCCTTTTCATTATAGGGAACTGGAATGTAAAAGTAGGAAGTCAAGAGATACCTGGAGTAACAGGCAAATTTGGCCTTGGTGTACAAAATGAAGCAGGTCAAAGGCTAACAGAGTTTTTCCAAGAGAATGTACTGGTCATAACAAACACCCTCTTACAACAATACAAAAGAAGACTCTACACATGGACATCACCAGATGGTCAATACCAAAATCAGATTGATTATATTCTTTGCAGCTAAAGATGGAGAAGGTCTATACAGTCAGCAAAAACAAGACCAGGAGCTGACTATGGCTCAGATCATGAACTCCTTATTGGCAAAATAGAGCCAAAAGCATAATAAATATTGTTTACAGGTAAAAACAGGATATGACTTTTTATAAAAATTAAATAAATTAGATATTCCTTTGTGATATAACACTTACTCGTGTGCCACCTTAACTTAGAAAAGCCAAATCTTCTTCCCCCACTACTTTCATTTTAACTTACAGGCTAATAACTCCAAATTGAATTAACTTACTTTTTAGTAAGATTGTTGATGTAATTGAGTAATTATGCTAAGTTGCTTCATCATTATTCTTCTCAGCTCTGCATATATAACAATGATTGAGTTAAAACTCCTATTTACATATTACAGTCTGTGGTTATCTAGACTGTCATATTTTTAATTTTGAGGTAACATTAATTAAAAGACATGGAAAATTAATCTAAGAGAGCAGCCTACAGAAACTTTATTTTTATATATTTATATGCACATAAAGTACATGTTTATAACTACTTTCTTTGGAGTAATTGAGCTTTCCAAATAATACAAAGAGGAGCTATCCTTTTTTTTTACGTTCAACACCATATTTTGAAATTCCTTCAATAGGTCAATATTTCCAATTAACAAATAGTATACAAAAAAGTACAAGTTAGTTTCTAAATCTTAATCTAAATAGTTGCTCTTGCCTCAAAAACTATTCACCCTTCTCCATACAAAGTACTGTGGTTTCAATTGTAAAATTAATACATCTGATGAAGTAGCATTCTTTGGACTCATCTGTACCAAGTTCGTGAACAGCCTTTGATCCTGTTTTGACTCACAATCTTTATCAGTATTTAATGCCCTTTTCTCATCAACTAACCACATACAGATGGCTTGCAGGATACAATAATTTGAACTGAATTGGAAATTGTGTGCTACTCATTGAGACACTTGGTGAAGGCTTACAGAGTAACAGGGCATAGTCTCTTTACTGACAAAACATGGCATCCAGTCTTGTTCAGATAAGTAAACAAATGGCAAAGTGAAGTGTGATGAATGCAAACCAAGAAAAGCATACAGAGACTGCACAGAGAGTGAGTGATTATTGCTGCTTGGAGAATATCTGGGAAGACTTTGCAGAGGAAGTGATATGTGATTTGGGGCTAAAGAATAAATAAAGTATCCATCAAGTGGATAAATGGACATTTTAAATAATAGAACTTAGATATTCAAAGAAATAGGGTTTACTATACTTCCCAAATATAAAAATGAAACTGCAATACTTTGGCCACCTGATGCAAAGAACTGATTCATTTGAAAAGACCCTGATGCTGAGAAAGATTGAAGGCAAGAGGAGAAGGGGATGGCAGAGGATGAGATGGTTGGATTGCATCACTGACTCAATGGACTTGAGTTTGAGTAAGTCCAGGAGTTGGTGACGGACAGGGAAGTCTGACGTGCTGCAGTCCATGGGGTTGCAAAGAGTTGGACATGACTGAGCTACTGAACTGAACTGATACTTCCCAAAACAGAACTCAACTCGCTTTCCTAATAGACTCCATGCTAGTATTACTAGTGGATTATTCAAACCCTCATTACAGTTTATATTACACCTCTTCAAAGCTCGTACATGGACTGTGTTTTGTGATAGTAGTCAGGAAATTTATAAACATTTATTACTTCTGGATAAATGCTAGGATTGCACTCACTCACTTCATTTAATGATAACTTGGAACAAGTAAGTTTCTTTGAGCAGTCAAATAAGAATGGAAGTGGCATGTTTTATATCTAGGCAACTGCTTTTGAGATCTGACATTTTACTTGGTAGACATCAGATCCCTTCAACATGTCATGGATGTACCTATTGAGAAGGAGTCTGTGTAAGCCTGAGTTCTTGACTGGCAATGATCAGGAGATCCCCAACCTGCTCCTGGATGGACGTTTCACATGAGGGAATAACGAACTTTTTGTCTTACATCTTGATAAGGTTTTAGGTCGTTTGTCACCACAGCATAACCTATTCTGCCCAATAATGGTTTTAGATGCTTTAAAATTAAGCCTTTGAAAAAATAATAATAATAAAATAAAATTAAGCCTTTGGTACCAAAATAAAGTGGGCAAATGGGTGAGAAGTTGCTTGTATATATAAAATATACATTGTTTTATAGAGCATCTCCATATTGTAATGATTCTCCTCATAGTAGGCACTGCTCATAGCTCATCTATTTATCCCTGGGCATGCATAGTCATTATTAGTCCCCTGATATTATATGCTTTTTCTGGCATTCTGCATTGTGTTCTCATAGTACGTACCTTAACTTATAATAATGAAATTACTGATATGATTATTTCATTATTGGTTGCCTCTTATGTGTATCTATTGTAAGCCCAAGTAGATAATGCCATATCAGTACACCCTAGTGAATAGAAAACACACTGGATTAGGGTAAGTATCTAAGTAAGTGAAAGTAAAGTGAATGAATGCATGAGTGTATGAATGTATAAATGATGTAGAAAATTAAAATTATTGACTTATAATAGATAAAAAGAGTATCCATAATGATATAACATGATTTTATCATTTTACAGATTAGAAAAATGCAATCTATACTGGTTTGTGATTCAACAATGCCAACAGAGAGAATCAGTAACATGACTTTCAATTTTATAGTATTTTTATTTTTAGAATGCAATTTCCATATTTTTTGTAAAGACTAAAAATGAATAGCTGCCATTAGATAGCTGTATCACTTTGAACAAATATTTAACCCTTTGGGACCACAATGATCTTGTGTCTCTTGTCTTTACTGTGGGGTAAAGGAAGCAATATATGTAAAATAAGTAAGAAAATTTCTTGCATACTATTTACATATAGACATGCAGACATACACTATACAAAATTAATACTATATATGTGCATGCACACATATTTACTCTGACGTGATGATGTTGATGATGAATGTATACAATCAAGTCACAAAATCTAGAATCTTTAACAAGTTTCAGAATTCTAATTATTCTTCATACATTCTAAGTCTCTTGAATAGTCATGCATTTAGATGAAATTTCTGAGACTGAATAATTTTATGAAATTGGGTGGAGAAATTACATGTATTATGAGTAGCTTCATAATTGATTTTATACATTTTAATTTTTATAGTTATATCTCTATGACATTTTTGAGTTATAATTTCAAAAGTCATGCTGCTGCTGCTGCTAAGTCACTTCAGTTGTGTCCGACTCTGTGCGAACTCATAGACATCAGTCCACCAGGCTCCCCCATCCCTGGGATTCTCCAGGCAAGAACACTGCAGTGGGTTGCCATTTCCTTCTCCAATGCATGAAAGTGAAAAGTGAAAGTGAAGTCGCTCAGTCATGTCTGACTCCTAGTGACCCCATGGACTGAAGCCTACCAGGCTCCTCCATCCATGGGATTTTCCAGGCAAGAGTACTGGAGTGGGGTGCCATTGCCTTCTCCATCAAAAATCATACTAAGTTATAAAATTACTATCACCAAGGCTATGTTTTAAACAATTATTTCAGGGAAAAACAGAAAGAGAAGACCATGTATGGTTTGTTGATTTTGCCCAAGATTCAAAATAGTACAGAGGTAAATGCTAATATTTATAAAGAATCCACTTTGTATCAGAATTTTCAGGCAGATAAATATATACATAGATAATTTATGAATTGTAATGTTTAATATAATTTCATTTCTATATATTATCTACTAATTTTTAGAGAAAAATTTAAGACTGTGCCATAATTTGCCAAATCATCAATTAAAAATTGCTAATTTAAAAATGTTCAGAAAAGAAATGAATGTAAGCAGTAAAATGATAAAAGCCAAGTACTCAGACTCCCTAAGACAATGCAGTTTCAAATTTTAAGGACAAATTAAGTACAGTGTCCAGATGCACAGCGATAACCTATTAAACATCAACTCTAGTATTTTACTTGCTGCTGATGCTTTGTCCAACTCTTTGTGACCCCATGGACTAGGGCCCACCAGGCTCCTCTGTCCATGGGATTCTTCAGGCAAGAATACTGGAATGGGTTATCATGCTCTCCTTCAGAGGATTTTCCCAACACAGGGATTAAACCCAGGTATCCTCAACTGCAGTCAGACTCTACCATGTGAGCCACCCCATGGGTATGCATTATTATGCAGTAAATGTCAGCATGCTACATAAAACAATAAACCCAAAAATTTGTAAAACAGATTCAGTTCAATTAAGTTCAGTTCAGTCACTCAGTCGTGTCCAACTCTGCAACCCCATGAATCCCAGCACGCCAGGCCTCCTGTCCATCACCAACTCCCGGAGTTCACTCAAACTCACATCCATTGAGTCAGTGATGCCATCCAGCCATCTCATCCTCTGTCCTCCCCTTCTCCTCCTGCCCCTCATCCCTCCCAGCATCAGAGTCTTTTCCAATGAGTCAACTCTTCGCATGAGGTGGCCCAAGTACTGGAGTTTCAGCTTCAGCATCATTCCCTCCAAAGAAATCCCAGGGCTGATCTCCTTGCCATCCAAGAGACTCTCAAGAGTCTTCTCCAACATCACAGTTCAAAAGCATCAATTCTTCGGTGCTCAGCTTTCTTCACAGTCCAACTCTCACATCCATACATGACCACTGGAAAACCATAGGCTTGACTAGATGGACCTTTGTTGGCAAAGTAATATCTCTGCTTTTCAATATGCTGTCTAGTTTGGTCATAACTTTCCTTCCAAGGAGTAAGCATCTTTTAATTTCATGGCTGCAGTCACCATCTGCAGTGATTTTGGAGCCCAAAAATAAAGTCTGACACTGTTTCCACTCTTTCCCCATCTATTTCCCATGAAGTGATGGGACCAGATGCCATGATCTTTGTTTTCTGAATGTTGAGCTTTAAGCAAATTTTTTCACTCTCCACTTTCACTTTCATCAAGAGGCTTTTTAGTTCCTCTTCATTTTTTATTATGTATAAATATAACATTCTCTATAAAGAGGATGATGGTAAAACAAGAAAATTTTCTAAAATAAACTCTTAATGTTGGCTTAAAATAGTCTCTATTAGTATTTTCTAACAGTTCCTTATCATAATTTGCATGCATTTCTTCACCCCCATATGATTCTTGAAACTAATAAATTTCTCATATCAACATTAATTCTTTGGCTGAAAACTTAAGCCTATGCTCATTACTTTAACTGTCCCTTGAAGCAGGGACTTGTCAACAGCTGGAGTGAAGTCTTTATGTCTCTCTAAACAGTAGTGCAATGGAATTCAGTTTCCAATTACCGTATATAGTAAGAACAGTTCTATCTCAATCTTGGTTGTGAAGAGTTCTTAATGTCTTAGAAATTTTAAGACAAATGTATATGACAACCACTTTTGTAACTTACACCCTTGGTATATCCACAAATTAGAGGTGGGGAGTCAGCATTCTTTTTCCACATCTGGAAATACAGCATAAGCAACATTATCTTTATTACTTTGACAATGTTTCTTTCCCAGTTCTTTTAAAAATAATTTTATTCATTAATGTATTTATCTATTGGCCGTGCTCGGTCTTTGTTGCTGTATGGGCTTTTCTTGATTTGCAGTAAGCAGGGGCTACTTTCTAGTTGCAATGCATGGTCTTCTCATTGTATTGGCTTCTCTTATTGCTGAACATGGTCTCTAGGGTATGCAGGCTCAGTAGTTGTGGCTCCTAGACTTTAGATCACTGGCTCTAAAGTTCTGGCATTCTGGCCAAGTACCTTCAAGGCTTGTGGGATCTTCCTGGACTAGGGGTCAACCCGTGTTTCCTGCACTGGCAGGTTCTTTTTTTTTTTTCAGTTTTATTTATTTACTTTACAATATTGTATTGGTTTTGCCATACATTGACATGAATATGCCATGGGTGTACACGTGTTCCCCATCCTGAACCCCCCTCCCACCTCCCCTCCCCTCCCATCCCTCTGGGTCATCCCAGTGCACCAGCCCCGAGCACCCTGTATCATGCATGGAACCTGATCTGTCAATTTTTTTCACATACAATAATATACATGTTTCAATGCCATTCTGCTATATCATCTCACCCTCGCCTTCTCCCACAGAGTCCAAAAGACTGTTCTATACATCTGTGTCTCTTTTGCTGTCTCACATACAGGGTCATTGTTACCATCTTTCTAAATTACATAAATATGTATTGGTGTTTTTCTTTCTGGCTTACCTCACTCTATAACAGGCTCCAGTTTCATCCACCTCATTAGAACTGATTCAAATGTATTTTTTAATGGCTGAGTAATACTCCACTGTGTATATGTACCACAGTTTTCTTATCCATTCATCTGCTGATGGACATCTAGGTTGCTTCCATATCCTGACTATTATAAACAGTGCTGCAATGAACATTGGGGTACATGTGTCTCTTTCAATTCTGGTTTCCCCAGTGTGTATGTACAGCAGTGGGATTGCTGGGTCATATGGCAGTTATATTTCCAGTTTTTTAAGGAATCTCCAAACTGTTCTCCATAGGGGCTGTACTAGTTTGCATTCCAACCAACTGTGTAAGAGGGTTCCCTTTTCTCCACACCCTCTCCAGCATTTATCGCTTGTAGACTTTTGGATAGCAGCCATTCTGACTGGCATGAAATGGTATCTCATTGTGGTTTTGGTGTGCATTTCTCTGATAATGAGTGATGTTGAGCATCTCTTCATATGTTTGTTAGCTATCTGCATGTCTTCTTTGAAGAAATGTCTGTTTAGTTCTTTGGCCCATTTTTTGATTGGGTCGTTTATTTTCCTGGAATTGAGCTGCAGTTGCTTGTATATTTTTGAGATTAATTATTTGTCCATTGCTTCATTTGCTATTATTTTCTCCCATTCTGAAGGCTGTCTTTTCACCTTGCTTATAGTTTCCTTTGTTGTGCAGAAGCTTTTAATTTTAATTGGGTCCCATTTGTTTATTATTGCTCTTATTTCCAATATTCTGGGAGGTGGGTCATAGAGGATCCTGCTGTGGTTTATGTTGGAGAGTGTTTTGTCTATGTTTTCCTCTAGGAGTTTTACAGTTTCTGGTCTTACGTTTAGATCTTTAATCCATTTTGAGTTTATTTTTGTGTGTGGTGTTAGAAAGTGTTCTAGTTTCATTCTTTTCCAAGTGGTTGACCAGTTTTCCCAGCTGCTGATGCTCCTATTGCTGCTACTGCTGCTAAGTCATGTCAGCAGACTCTGTGTGACCCCATAGACAGCAGCCCACCAGGCTCCCCCGTCCTGGGGATTCTCCAGGCAAAAACACTGGAATGGGTTGCCATTTCCTTCCCCAATGCATGAAAGTGAAAAGTGAAAGTGAGGTCACTCAGTCATGTCCGACTCTTAGCGACCCCATGGACTGTAGCCTACCAGGCTCCTCCGTCCATGGGAGTTTCCAGGCAGGTATACTGGAGTGGGGTGCCATTGCCTTCTCCAGTTTTCCCAGCACCACTTGTTAAAGAGATTGTCTTTTCTCCATTGTATATTCTTGCCTCATTTGTCAAATATAAGGTGTCCATAGGTGTGTGGATTTATCTCTGGGCTTGCTATTTTGTTCCATTGATCTATATTTCTGTCTTTGTGCCAGTACCATATGGTCTTTAATGACTGTGGATTTGTAGTAGGGACTGAAATCAGGCAGGTTGATTCCTTCAGTTCCATTCTTCTTTCTCAAGGTTGCTTTGGCTATTCGAGGTGTTTTGTATTTCCATACAAATTGTGAAATTATTTGTTCTAGTTTCCAGAAAATATCGTTGGTAGCTTGATAGGGATTGCATTGAATCTATAGATTGCTTTGGGTAGCATACTCATTTTCACTATTTGATTCTGATCCATAAACACAGTATATTTCTCCATCTATTTGTGTCCTCTTTGATTTCTTTCACCAGTGTTTTATAGTTTTATATATATATATGTCTTTTGTTTCTTTAGATAGATATATTCCTAAGTATTTTATTCTTTTCATTACAATGGTGAATGGAATTGTTTCCTTGATTTCTCTTTACGTTTTCTCATTGTTAGCGTATAGGAATGCAAGGGATTTCTGTGTGTTGATTTTATATCCTGCAACTTTACTATATTCATTGATTAGCTCTAGTAATTTTCTGGTGGAGTCTTTAGGGTTTTCTATATAGAGGATCACGTCATCGGCAAACAGTGAGAGTTTTATTTCTTCTTTTCCAATCTGGATTCCTTTTATTTCTTTTTCTGCTCTGATTGCTGTGGCCAAAACTATATTGAATAGTAGTGGTGAGAGTGGGCACCCTTGTCTTGTTCCTAACTGGGGGAAATGCTTTCAATTTTTCACCATTGAGGATAATGTTTGCTGTGGTTTGTCATATATAGCTTTTATTATGTTTAGGTATGTTCCTTCTATTCCTGCTTTCTGGAGGTTGTTGTTTTTTTTAAAATCATAAATGGATGTTGAATTTTTTCAAAGGCTTTCTCTGAATCTATTGAGATAATCTTATGATTTTTATTTTTCAGTTTGTTAGTGTGGTGTATTACATTGATTGATTTGTGGATATTGAAGAATCCTTGCAACTGTGGGAAAAACCCCAATTGGTCATGATGTATGATCTTTTTAATGTGTTGTAGGATTCTGTTTACTAGAATTTTGTTAAGGATTTATGCATCTATGTTCATCAGTGATATAGGCCTGTAGTTTTGGGGGTGTGTGTGTGTGTGTGTGTGGCATCTTTGTCAGGTTTTGGTATTAGGGTGATGGTGGCCTCATAGAATGAGTTTGGAAGTTTACCTTCCTCTGCAATTTTCTGGAAGAGTTTGAGTAGCATAGGTGTTAGCTCTTCTCTAAATTTTTGGTAGAAATCAGCTGTGAATGTCTGGTCCTGGGCTTTTTTTGCTGGAAGATTTCTGATTACAGTTTCAATTTCCGTGCTTGTGATGGGTCTGTCTGTCAAGATTTTCTATTTTGTCCTCGTTCAGTTTTGGAAAGTTGTACTTTTCTAAGAATTTGTCCATTTCTCCCAAGTTGTCCATTTTATTGGCATATAGTTGCTGATAGTAGTCTCTTACGATCCTTTGTATTTCTGTGTTATCTGTTGTGATCTGTCCATTGTCATTTCTAATTTTGTTGATTTGCTTTTTCTCCCTTTGTTTCTTGATGAGTCTGGCTAATGGTTTGTCAGTTTTATTTATCTTCTCAAAGAACCAGATTTGGCTTTTTTGATTTTTGCTATGGTCTCATTTGTTTCTTTTGCATTTATTTTTGCCCTAATTTTAAAGATTTCTCTCCTTCTACTAACCCTGGGATTCTTCATTTCTTCCTATCCTAGTTGCTTTAGGTGTAGAGTTAGGTTATTTATTTGACTTTTTTCTTGTTTCTTGAGGTAAGCCTGTATTGCTATAAACCTTCCCCTTAGCACTGCTTTTACAGAGTCCCATAGGTTTTAGGATGCTGTGTTTTCATTGTCATTCATTTCTATGCATATTTTAGTTTCTTTTTTGATTTATTCTGTGATTTGTTATTAAGCAGCGTGTTGTTCAGCCTCCATATGTTGGAATTTTTAATAGTTTTTCTCCTGTAATTGAGATCTAATCTTACTACATTGTGGTCAGAAAAGATGGCTTTGAATGATTTCGATTTTTTTGAATTTACCAAGGGTAGATTTATGGCCCAGGATGTGATCTATCCTGGAGAAGGTTCTGTGAGCACTTGATAAAAAGGTGAAATTCATTGTTTTGGGGTGAAATGACCTATAGATATCAATTAGGTCTAACTGGTCTATTGTATCATTTAAAGTTTGTGTTTCCTTGTTAATTTTCTGTTTAGTTGATCTATCCATAGGTGTGAGTGGGATGTTAAAGTTTCCCACTGTTATTGTGTTATTGTTAATTACTCCTTTCATACTTGTTAGCATTTGTCTTATATATTGTGGTGCTCCTATGTTGGGTGCATATATATTTATAATTGTTATATCTTCTTCTTGGATTGATCCTTTGATCATTATGTAGTGTCCCTCTTTGTCTCTTTTCACAGTCTTTTTTTTAAAGTCTATTTTATCTGATATGAATATTGCTACTCCTGCTTTCTTTTGGTCTCTATTTGCATGGAATATTTTTTTCCAGCCCTTCACTTTCAGTCGGTATGTGTCCCTCATTTCTAGGTGGGTCTCCTGTAGACAACATATATAGAGGTCTTGTTTTTGTATTCATTCAGCCAGTCTTTGTCTTTTGGTTGGGGCATTCAACCCATTTACATTTAAGATAATTATTGATAAGTATGATCCTGATGCCATTTACTTTGTTGTTTGTGGTTTGAGTTTATACACCCTTTCTGTGTTTCCTGTCTAGAGAAGATCCTTTAGCATTTGTTGGAGAGCTGGTTTGGTGGTGCTGAATTCTCTCAGCTTTTGCTTGTCTATAAAGCTTTTGATTACTTCTTCATATTTGAATAAGATCCTTACTGGGTACAGTCATCTGGGCTGTAGGTTATTTTCTTTCATCACTTTAAGTATGTCCTGCCATTCCTTTCTGGCCGGAAAGATTTCTATTGAAAGAATAGCTGTTATCCTTATGGGAATCTCCTTGTGTGTTAGTTGTTGTTTTTCCCTTGCTGCTTTTAATATTTGTTCTTTGTGTTTGATCTTTCTTAATTTGATTTTTTTGTGTGTCTTGGGCTGTTTTGCCTTGGGTTTATCCTGTTTGAAACTCTCTGGATTTCTTGGACTTGGGTGATTATTTCCTTCCCCATTTTAGGGAAGTTTTCAACTATTATCTCCTCAAGAATTTCTTTATTGTCCTTCTTTTTGTCTTCTTCTGGGACTCCTATGATTCAAATGTTGGGGGCATTTAACATTGTCCCAAAGGTGTCTGAGGTTGTCCTCATTTCTTTTCATTCTTTTTTTCTTTTTTCCTCTCTGTTTCATTTATTTCTACCAGTCGATCTTCTACCTCACTTATCCTATCTGCTGCCTCTGTTATTCTACTGTTGGTTCCCTCCAGAGTGTTTTTGATCTCATTAATTGCATTATTCATTATATATTGCATTATTCATTATATATTGCATTATTCATTATATATTGACTCTTTTTTACTTCTTCTCAGTTCAGCTTAGTTGCTCAAAGTATCCGACTCTTTGTGACCCCATGAATTTCAGCACGCCAGGCTTCCCTGTCCATTACCAACTCCCGGAGTTCACTCAAACTCATGTCCATTGAGTTGGTGATGCCATCCAGTCATCTCATCCTCTGTCGTCCCCTTCTCCTCCTGCCCCCAATCCCTCCCAGCATCAGAGTCTTTTCCAATGAGTCAACTCTTCGCATGAGGTGGCCAAAGTATTGGAGTTTCAGCTTTAGCATCATTCCTTTCAAAGTAATCCCAGGGCTGATCTCCATCAGAATGGACTGGTTGGATCTCCTTGTAGTCCAAGCGACTCTCAAGACTCTTCTCCAACACCACACTTCAAAAGCATCAATTCTTCGGCGCTCAGCTTTCTTCACAGTCCAACTCTCTCATCCATACATGACCACAGGAAAAACCATAGGCTTGACTAGATGGACCTTAGTTGGCAAAGTAATGTCTCTGCTTTTGAATATGCTATCCAGGTTGGTCATAACTTTCCCTCCAAGGAGTAAGTGTCTTTTAATTTCATGGCTCCAGTCACCATGTGCAGTGATTTTGGAGCCCCCCCCCCCAAATAATAATAATAATAAATCTGACACTGTTTCCACAGTTTCTCCATCTATTTCCCATGAAGTGATGGGACCAGATGCCATGATCTTCGTTTTCTGAATGTTGAGCTTTAAGCTAAATTTTTCACTCTCCTCTTTCGCTCTCATCAAGAGGCTTTTTAATTCCTCTTCACTTCCTGCTCTAAGGGTGGTGTTATCTGCATATCTGAGTTTATTGATATTTCTCCTGGCAATCTCGATTCCAGCTTGTGCTTCTGCCAGCCCAGGGTTTCTCATGATATACATTGCATGTAAGTCAAATAAGCAGGGTGATAATATACAGCCTTGACTTACTCCTTTTCCTATTTGGAACCAGTCTGTTGTCCCATGTCCAGTTCTAACTGTTGCTTCCTGACTTGCATATAGGTTTCTCAAGAGGCAGGTCACGTGGTCTGATATTCCCATCTCTTTCAGAATTTTCCACAGTTTATTGTGATCCACACAGTCAAAGGTTTTAGCATAGTCAATAAAGCAGAAATAGATGTTTTTCTGGAACTCTCTCACTTTTTCTATGATCCAGATGTTGGCAATTTTATCTCTGGTTCCTCTGCCTTTTCTAAAACCAGCTTAAACATCTGGAAGTTCATGGTTCATGTATTGCTAAAGCCTAGCTTGGAGAATTTTGAGCATTACTTTACTAGCATTTGAGATGAGTGCAACTGTGCGGTAATTTGAGCATTCTTTGGCATTCCCTTTTTTGGGGATTGGAATGAAAACTGACCTTTTACAGTCCTGTGGCCACTGCTGAGTTTTCCAAATTTGCTGGAATATTGAGTGCAGCACTTTCATAGCATCATCTTTCAGGATTTGAAATAGCTCAACTGGAATTCCATCATCTCCACTAGCTTTGTTCGTAGTGATGCTTTCTAAGGCCCACTTGACTTCATATTCCAGGATGTCTGGCTCTAGGTGAGTGATCACACCAGCGTGAGTATATTGGTCATGAAGTTTTTTTGTATAGTTCTGCTTTGTATTATTTATTCTAGGTTCTTTTTAAACCTTTCTTGCATCTTCTTGATCCTTGTCTTCAGGCTATTTATTTGTAACTCCAATTTGTTTTCAAGGTTTTGGATAATTTTCACTGTCATTATTCGGAATTCTTCATCAAGTAGATTCCCTATCTCTTTCTCTTTTGCTTGGTTTGGTAGGCCTTTATCCTGTTCCTTTACCTGCTGGGTATTTCTCTGCCTTTTCATCCTGTTTATATTGCTGTGTTTGGGGTGGCCTTTCTGTATTCTGGCAGTTTGTGGTTCCTGTTTATTGTGGAGGTTCCTTGCTGTGGGCGGGGTTGAACAGGTGGCTTGTCAAAGCTTCCTGGTTTGGGAAGTTTGTGTTGGTGTTCTGGTGGGTGGAGCTAGATTTCTTCGCTCTGGAGTGCAATGAAGTGTCCAGTAACACATTTTGAGATGTCAGAGGGTTTGGTGTTACTTTGGGCAGCCTGTATATTGAAGCTCAGGTCTATGTTCCTGTGTTACTGGAGAATTTGCCTTGTATGTCTTGCTGTGGAAATTGTTGGCCCTGGGTGGTGCTTGGTTTCAGTGTAGGTATGGAGGCATTTGATGAGTTCCTATCCATTAATGTTCCCGGAGTCAGGAGTTCTCTGGTGTTCTCAGGATTTGGACTTAAGCCTCCTGCCTCTGGTTTTCAGTCTTATTCTTACAACAACCTCAAGACTTCTCCATCTATACAGCACCAATGATAAAACATCTATGTTAATGATGAAAAGCTTCTCCACAGTGAGTGACACCTGGAGAGGGTCACAGAGTTACATGGAGAAGAGAACAGGGAGGAGGGAAATAGAGATGACCAGGAGGAGAAGAGGGGGAATCAAAAGAGGAGAGAGCAAGCTAGCCAGTAATGAATTCCCTATATGCTCTCTACAGTCTGGATCCCTCAGAGATGTTCATGGATTTACAGAGAGAAGAGAAGAGGGAGGAAGGAGACAGAGGTGGCCAGAAGGAGAAAAAGGGGAATCAAAAGGAGCGAGATCCAGCCAGTAATCAGTTCCCTAATTGTTCTCCACAGCCCAGAACACACAAAGAGATTCACAGAGTTGGGTAGAGAAGAGAAGGGGGAGGGAGGAGATAGAGGTGACCTGGTGGAGAAAACCAGAGTTCAAAGGGGGAGAGAGCAATCCAGCCAGTAATCTCGCTCCCAAGTAAAAATGGGTACTGAAGATTGGCTTCTTAAAGGTACAAAATTGGTAACAAATAGCAAAAAGCAAAGATTAAAAATCTAGAGTAGAGGTTAGATTCTAAAAAATAAAATTAAAAAAAGTCCCCCAAATTATATATATAGTTTGCTTTAAAAATAGGGTCCTTTTTTTTTTTGCAAGGTAATAGTAGGTTATAAAAATGAAAATGAAAGGAGTAATAAGGGACTTAAAATTAATTTATATAAAAAATGATAATAGTGAAAATATATCTAGGACTTTCTCTGGAGCTGTGGACAGTGTGGGACAATTCATTTTCAGATAGTTCCTTGGCCCAGCTTGTACTTCTCAAGGACTATAGGCCCCTTCCTATGTAGTCAGTGCTAACTACAGGGTTTTAATCTATTGCACCTGTCACTTCCAAATCAGTTCCCTCTGTTTTACCTTCTTCTGTTTGCTGGTCTCTTCAGTGTCTAAGGGGGCGGTGATGGTCACTTTTTTTAGGCTCACTTGTTCAGTCGTGCTGTGGGGAGGGTGGAACAATGCAAACAAATATTACTGGAGTGTGATCACAGTGATTCAGCCACACTGGGTTTCCCCCCGCTCACGGCATGTGTGCTTTCCCAGTCTACACTGCTCAGACTTTAGGTTGCTCTGCTGGGAACTGTCTGATGCTGGCCCTGGGTTGCATGCACTCCCCAGGTCTAAGCCACTCAGGTTCAGGTTCTCATGTACTCCACAAGGCGCAGACTTGGTTGGGCCTGCGTTTTGTGCCTGTCCCATGTCCAAGCACCTCATGTGACTAGGTGCTTGGTGAGCGCCGTCGCCCATGGTAGAAGGCTGCAACTTATTGCTTCCCCCATCCCAGCCCTTGGTTTTCTGGGTGTACAATGGGCATACCTCCTCAGGTGTGCCCTGTGTCTCTTCTAGGGAGCTGATCTCTGGCTGTGACCCTCCTGGCAGATGTCGACCATCCAGAATCCCAAGAAGTCTTGGTTAGCAATGAAGTCAGCTTGCAATTTGGTATAGGATGCCTCTCTGGGGCCCCAATTGTCCCCTTCCGGCTGTGGCTGCCCTCGCCTGCCTGTCTCCAGCAGGGGGATGGGCCAGTCCACAGCCGGCTAGCCCTGCTCAGTCTTCGTTCTGTGAGCAGGCCTGGCAGTGTCTTAGGTTAGGGCTTTTCACGGGATAGTTATTCCACAGTCTGGGTTGCTATCTCAAGCTAATTCCCTCAGATTGCCCTTGGGGTATTCAGGATCGATCCTTACCCTAAGCAATGCAGCCCGCACCTCCCTGTCGAGCCCCCACTTCCTAATTTGGTTTAATTATTCATTTTCCTCCCAGTTATTTTGCCCTCTGAGATTCCAAGGCTCGCCACAGACCTGCTGGAGAGAGTGTTTCCTGGTGTTTGAAAACTTCTCTCTTTTTAAAGACTCCCTTCCTGGGACCAATCTCCATCCCTACCTCTGTGTCTCTCTTTTTATCTTTTATATTTTGTCCTACCTCCTTTCAAAGACAACGGGTGGCCTTTCTGGGTGTCTGATGTCCTCTGCCAGCATTCAGAAGTTGTTTTGTGGAATTTGTTCAGCATTCAAATGTTCTTTTGATGAATTTGTTGGGGAGAAATTGGTCTCCCTATCCTGTTCTTCCATCATCTTAGGACCGCCCCCCCGGCAGACGGATTCTTTACCACTGAGTCATCAGGGATGCCCTTTTTCCCAGTTCTTAATTTTTAAATTAAAATTTTCAATGCTTGAGAGAAGTCTATTTTAATTTTTACTTTAAAACACATTCAGTATGTCTTGATTTAAAGTTCTTGGCTGAGATTCATATCTACAGATATTATTTTCTTTTAAAAACTCTTATCTTTAAGCATTGCATATTAAGTGTTCAACATTAACAGTTTGTGAAATGAATAAATGCTGGAACATTCATTACATACTTTGAAATTTGCATAATTTGAGATTAATATCCCTAAGGGAATAAAGATATATTTGAGGCAATGCATTCTTAGATATTATAAATCTATTATAATGAATGTGTTTATTTTGTTCATAATACTGTTCTTTATTTTCTCACCACTATCAGTATGTAATTTATTGAGAGGCCCCTATTAAATTATGGATATTCTTTGTTTTAGCCATAAGACTATGTAAATTTGCCCCAATTTTTTATTTTGCTCTTTTGATGTATTTCTTTAGTTTTTGATGTGAAAGCACCAATATCACATAATAGATGCTTGGATAACATTCATTTACTTTTGGTTTAGTTCCTTTGTATTACTGCTACATTTACATACTGATAGTAGGCTCACATCAAATAATGAGATGAAAGCCCCTCTAAAAAGTATAACAATATACATGTAAAACGTGAAAATAATGTGCATTCCCATATACTTATTTACTACATAGACACAACCTATTTGCTTGAAGGGATAAAATTCACTGGAGCATGAAAGCAAAGAGAAATGAAGAATTAATAATCACTTCTGACATTCAAAAGAAGAAAAGAGTCATATGTAGAAGACAGAATCCATAGTTCTATCAAAGGGTACCCCTTATCTTTGACATTGCAAGAGTATAAAAGTCTCTGATTTTTTCATACATTTTCTAAATGAATGGGAGGAATAAAAGACAAAATTTTGTTTAAATAATTATACAGAAATGTATGGCTAAAAATATTTTAAGGGATCAAACATTTAACGTTTGACTAAAACTTCCCACTGCCATGCCATAGATAAGAACTTACAAGAAAGAAAAGGAAGTTTTATCTTCTCTGGGAATGGTCCACTGGGATGACCCAGAGGGATGGTACGGGGAGGGAAGGGGGGGGGGGTTCAGGATGGGGAACATGTGTACACCCATGGCAGATTCATGTTGATGTATGGCAAAACCAATACAATATTGTAAAGTAATTAGCCTCCAATTAAAATAAATAAATTTTTAAAAATAATAAAATAAAAATAATTGAGGAATAGTATATTTTGGCATACTTAGAAATAATAATTACTATATTTCTTGGTATTTTTAAGTAAATATGATATTAAAGTAATGTTTGTCTATCCTCTATGATAGAACACTACAGAGATGTCCAAGGACATATGCATATATGTGGCTGATGGCATGAGAAAATTATAATAGTGAACCAGAAATTCATAAAAAAAAATTTACCATAATAATCAATGATTATGAAAGTTGTTTCATTGATAAGAATTTATCAATTTATATTTTATACCCACTAAATTGTTTTATATTTAATAAACAAAGACAAATATACCAATTTCCAAGATACAAAATCCATGATGAATATGAATTTCCATAACCCAGCATTTACCATCATTTAAGATATGAAAATATCTGAGTCCATCTAATTGCTGTTTTATTATTGTAAAATTGTTTTTATTTTAAAAGATACATGTTACTTATGCAATTAAAATTTAATAGAAAATTAAGCTGAATAAATTTTGATCTTTATGTGTATATAACCATGTTTAATGATATGAATAGAACACTCAATCTTGTGTTGAGCCCATCTTAAAATATTTTGATGGATAGAGGCAGATTTGAAAATTATCCCCACTTATCTTTTCTGCCTCCTTTCTTTGTTATTCAGTTGCTAAGCCAGGTCCAACTGTTCGTGACTCCATGGACTGTAGCACACCAGTCTTCCCTAGTCCTTCACTATCTCCTGGAGTTTGCCCAAACTCATGTCCATTGAGTCAAAGATGCCATTCAACCATCTTATCCTCTGTCACCTCCTTCTCCTCCTGCCCTCAATTTTTCCCACCATCAGGGTCTATTCCAGTGAGTCAATACTTCCCATCAGGTGGTCAAAATATTGGAGCTTCAGCATCAGTCCTTCCAAAGAATATTCAGGGCTGATTTCCTTTAGGATTGACTGGTTTTATCTCTTTGCTGTCCAGAGGACTCTCAATAGTCTTCTCCAGCACCACATTTCAAAAGCATCAATTCTTCAGCTCTCACCCTTCTTTATGGTTCAACTCTCACATCCATGCATGACTACTGGAAAAACCATAGTTGTGACTATATGGACCTTTGTTGGAAAAGTGATGTCTCTGCTTTTTAATATGCTATCTAGATTTGTCATAGCTTTTCTTCCAAGGAGCAAGCATCTTTTACTTTCATGACTGCGGTCACCATCCACAGTGATTTTAGAGCCCAAGAAAATAAAAATTGGTCACTGTTTCCACTTTTTATTCATTTATTTGCCATGAAGTTATGGAACTGACTGTCATGATCTTAGGGTTTCAAATGTCGAATTTTAAGCCAGCTTTCTCACTCTCCTCCTTCACTCTCATTAAGAAGCTCTTTAGTTCTTCACTTTCTGCCTTGAGAGTGGTATCATCTGCATATATGAGGTTGTCGATATTTCTCCAGACAATCTTCATTCTAGCTTGTGATTCATCCAATCTGGAATTTTGCATCTCTGCATATAAGTTAAATAAGCAGGGTGAGAGCCTTGATGTTTGAAACAGGTTTCTCCGGAGACAGGTAAGATGGTCTGGCTTTCCCATCTCTTTAAGAATTTGCCACAGTATTTTTTTTTTTTTTAATTCACACAGTGAAACACTTTAGCATAATCAGTGAAGCAGATACTTTTCTGGAATTTCTGCATGATCCAACAGAAGTTGGCAATTTAATCTCTGGTTCTTCTTCCTATTTTAAATCCAGCTTGTACATCTGGAAGATCTCGGTTCACATACTGCTAAAGCCTAGCAGTAAACTCTAATTGAGCATTTCCACACATGTATATCAAACAAGCACAATTGTAAGGTAGTTTGAACATTCATTGGCATTGCCTTTCTTTGGGATTGGAATGAAAAATGACCTTTTCCAGACCTGTGGCCACTGCTGAGTTTTCCAAATTTGCTGACATATTGAGTGCAGCACTTTAACAGCATCACCTTTTTGGATTTCAAATAGCTGAGCTGGAATTCCATTGCCTTCTCTATCTTTGTTCATAGTGATGCTTCCTATGACCCACTTGATTTCACATTGCAGGATATCTGGCTCTAGAATGAGAATCTTCTATTTTTTTTTTTAATGCTGTCCATAGTTTGAAGGTTTTTGTATATTATATGTCTCAATCAATAATGGATTCTGCTGGTGAATACCTTTGCTGACATTAAATATTTTTATTAAATTAGTAAAATGTAGTACCATGAGAATTTCTGAAATGATATTTACTTTATAGCTGTTTAATAAAAATTTCATTTCAGATGCTAGACATATTTTCATTTCATTTTTTAACTTTCAGGATTCTAAAACGTCCAAGATTTTTCTTTTTCTTTTTGTTTTATTGTGACATGTATCATAGATATGAAAAATAGTAATGTTTTACAGATATGAAAAGCACAGTAGAGATACTACCTTTTCTCTATTTCAATTGGTACTTTAAAAGAAAAAGTTTTCTAATATCCCTTTTTCCCTCCCATGCTGCCTTTTTCCTTTATTTCTATTTCCCTTTTTATAAAGGCCTTTTGAAATAATATTTTCCACAGAGTGGAAATAGTCTCTCATAGCCTGGCTGACACTTCTCTGGGGGGTTC
This sequence comes from Ovis canadensis, assembly GCF_042477335.2. Lineage (NCBI taxonomy): Eukaryota > Metazoa > Chordata > Mammalia > Artiodactyla > Bovidae > Ovis > Ovis canadensis. The sequence continues at coordinate 128,927,240 of NC_091247.1, read as the reverse complement.
CTGTTCTTGGAATATAGCCTTGAGATGATTAAACCAACAAATAAAATATTTTAAGACATTCCATAAGATTTTGGCCCAAGCCCAGCAGCAGTTGCATTGTTTCTGGTGAGGCTGACACTCTGAAGGACAGGTATGAGAATTGCTCCAAGCAGAAGGAAGTTGCCATGTGGAGTCAGTTTGTTTTGTTTTATTTTTCACTCAGCCATTAGTAGCATGAAATGTGGCCTTTTCAACACAATTTCAGCCTCTCAGTTTGTTCTAGTGCTTAACCTAGAGACCTTGATGAAGCAGTTTTCTTTTTCATTTGGTGAAAATTCCCATTATAAGCACTCTTAAACAGAGTAGATAATTCTCACACACTATTTGTAAAGTATTTGAAAATTCAAATTCCATCATTTAAATCTCAAGCACATCTATTGTATATTTTAAGTGGAGAAGAAGATTAGAAAACTTGAAGAATTTCATGTCCATTATCAAATGGGCGGCTCCTATTGTAGAATCTTAATTGCCTTTTACATATTTTTCAGAAAACTTAACTTTTGCTTTAAGCTGAAGAGAAGAAACAAGTCAGAAAATTTCCAACTTGACCTATTTTGCTTAAATCTACCTTTTTAAAATTGGTTATTCAAATGTTACATATTTTATCTAGTGTTTCCTGAACCTCCAAAAAGTGAACTAATCCTTTATTTGGCTTTCAGTTGCACTTGTCTATTATTCTCTTTTAGCAACGATTTCATTCAACTATAATCATTTGGAATGTTTTAACTTTTTCCCAATCACTCTAATTATACATTTTATCATTTTCATGAAAAACTGAAAAGGACATAGTTTTAGGAAGTGAGACAAAGTATTAGTATTATTAATAAGAAAAATAAAAATCATTTGATACTTATTGTATATGTTTTCTGAGAATTAATCTTCATGACTATCCCCTTTCCTAATGACTCTCTCAGTGGGTAGATATTATTAAGAAGGTTCAGTAACCTACCCAAGGCCATGCACTTAGTGAATTGTAGTGCTGTGAATTCAGTCAGACAAGCTTACATTTGAAACCAGGTTTTCTGTATCAAATGTTTTATTAGAAAGTGCCAGAGTTGACACTAGAAGCATGTTTAATCAAAATTGGACAAGAATAACAAGAAAACATTTCTTAAGTTTTTGATTATGCTAAAATCTACATACTATTAATTATATATATATATGTGTGTGTGTGTGTATGTGTGTGTGTGTATAGAGAGAGAGAGACAGACACCTATATATGTATGTTTGAGTATGTGTACCAAGATTGAAGGGAGGAGGAGAAGGGTTGACAGAGAATGACATGGTTGAATGGCATCATCGATTCAATGTACATGAGTTTGAGCAAACTTCAGGAGATAGTGAAAGACAGATATATCTGGTGTGCTGTTGGCCATGGGATCGCAAAGAGTCAGACATGATTGAGTGACTGAACTACAACAACCAATGTTTTATACATATATAAGACATAGCTTTATATATATATATATATATATATATATATGAAGAAAAGAGCTCTTTTAAAATAACAACTTAAAAAGATCAGTCTCTAGAGGAATAACAGGCACCAAGAAGTATGCAAGTTCTATGTGAAAAACAAACAAACAAGCAAACAAACAAAAAACTCTTGTAGGCTGTATAAGTAGAATGGACAAGTAGAATGCTATATGCTGATTTTAGATAGAAAGGCACAATAGTTTAACTGTATCGTCTCCCTAGACTAAGTATTGCTTACACTGTTGTTTGCTTGCCCAGCAAATCTTCATTGAAAATAGAAACATAAAAAAACATATGAAAATTGCTTCACATCACATGGCATCAAGGGAAAATTAATACCCATTTAAGCAACAATGAAATATCAGTATACATCTATTATTGTTGTTCAGTCACTGAGTCATGTCTGACTCTTTGTGACCACATGGACACCAGGCTTCCCTGTCCTTCATAGTCGCCTAGATTTTCTCAAACTCATATTCACTGAGTCATTGATGTCATCCAACCATCTCATCCTCTGTCATCCCTTTGCCTCCTGCCTTCAATCTTTCCCAGCATCAGGGCTTTTTCCAATGAACTGGCACTTCGCATCAGGTGGCCAGAGCATTGGAGCTTCAGCTTCAGCATCAGTCCTTCCAATGAATATTCAGGGTTGATTTTCTTTAGGATTGACTGATTTGATCTCTTTGCTGTCCAAGGGACTCTCAAGAGTCTTCTCCAGCACCATAGTTTGAAGGCATCAGTTCTTTGGTGCTCAACGTTTTTTATTGCCCAACTCTCATATCTATAAATGACTTATGGAAAAGCCATAGCTTTGACTACATGGATGTTTGTCAACAAAGTAATGTCTTAGCTTTTTAATACGCTGTCTAGTTTTGTCATAGCTTTTCTTCCAAGGAGCAAGTGTCTTTTACTTTCATGGTTTCAGTCACTGTTCACAGTGTTTTTGTAGCCCAAGAAAATAAAGTCTCACTGTTTCCATTCTTTCCCCATCTATTTGACATGAAGGGATGGGACTGGATGCCATGATTTTTGTTTTTTGAATGTTGAGTTTTAAGCCAGCTTTTTAATTCTGCTCTTTCACTTTCATCAAGAGGCTCTTTAGTTCCTCTTCACTTTCTGCCATAATGGTGGTTTCATATACATTTCTGAGATTATTAATATTTTCCCCCACACTCTTGATTTCAGTTTATGTTTCATCTAGCCTGGCATTTCATATGATGTACTTTGCATATAAGTTAAATAAGCAGGGTGACAATATATAGCCTTGACATACTCCTTTCCCAATTTTGAACCAGTCCATTGTTCCACGTCTAGTTCTAACTGTTGCTTCTTGACCTAGAATCACCAAAATCTGGAACACTGCAACACCAGACACAGGAATATTGAACAATGGGAACTATCATTCATTGCTGGTGCAATCATAGTCCAGATGCTAGTCATGGCATCTAGCCCCATCACTTCATGGGAAATAGATGGGGAAACAGTGGAAACAATATCAGGCTTTATCTTTTTGGGCTTCAAAATCACTGCAGATGGTGACTGCAGCCATGAAATTATTATTCCTTGGAAGGAAAGTTATGACCAACCTAGATAGCATATTCAAAAGCAGAGACATTACTTTGCCAACAAAGCCCTGTTTAGTCAAGGCTATGGTTTTCCCAGTGGTCATGTATGGATGTGAGAGTTGGACTGTGGAGAAAGCTGAGCACTGAAGAAATGATGCCTTTGAACTGTGGTGTTGGAGAAGACTCTTGAGAGTCCCTTGGACTGCGAGGAGATCCAACCAGTCCATTCTAAAGGAGATCAGCCCTGGGTGTTCTTTGGAAGGAATGATGCTAAAGCTGAAACTCCAGTACTTTGGCCACTTTATGCGAAGTATTGACTCATTGGAAAAGACTCTGATGCTGGGAGGGATTGGGGGCAGGAGGAGAAGGGGACGACAGAGGATGAGATGACTGGATGGCATCACTGACTCGATGGACGTGAGTTTGAGTGAACTCCGTGAGATGGTGGTGGACAGGGAGGCTTGGTGTGCTGCAATTCATGGGTCACAAAGAGTCGGACACAACTGAGTGACTGAACTGAACTGAACTGAATCATATGGTACAATCCAGAGTATAACCTAGAAGATGTACTGTTACATGAACAAAACATGATATCTAATGGTAAGAAGATACTGTGGACTTTAGTCAACCAGAAAGCATGGAATTTACCAGAGAAAAAATTACTTAACAGCATAGAAGGAAAAAAAAAAAAAACCTCTCATTAATAATCCCATGGTTTTAGGAGACACATCAGGACAAACACAAAGAAGAGAAAAAGTACAGCTCTTCCCATCATTTCTGTATTTCTATTATCTTTGTCTCTTCATTACCTTTTGATTTTTATGCTGATATCTGTAGCCAGAAAAGCTGTTGCAAATGACTGCTCATACTCAGAGAGAAAACTTAGTTTTAATTTTAATGTAATGTGGTGTGTGTGTGTGTGTGTGTGTGTGCACATGCATATATGTGTGTGTGTTTGCAGAACTCTAGACTAAGGATCTCATGAGATTAGCAGTCTATCTCCAATATAATGAAGGCATTGGAATGGAACAGTGGACATTTTATATTTGCCATGCTGAAGAGAAAATTTTTAGAAAATAAACAAACAAACACAAGTTCTGTCTGTTTATAACATTCTGCTTTCATTTGCCTTTGTTGCAAAAGGCCTAAGCATGGGAATCTTTTAAAATTAAGTTATCTAAGCCTCAGCCTCCACATGAGTAGTTTTGATGGAATGCTGATTAAACTTTAGTACAGCAATCTTGTTTGAAAACTTCTGAGCAAGAAGCACTTTATTTTCCAGGTATCAAGAATAAACACTTTGAACTCTTTAGCACTGTAATAATTCTCTGAAAATGTCAAGTTCTGGTTTCCAAATTCTCTATGCTCCTAAAATGATGAGAAGTTACAGTGTGCACAAATGACCTTCTCCCTGAGCTACATCAGAAGCTTATTCAGCACGGTGACCTTCCCATCCGCAGACGTTACTATAAATCAATGATGAAGACGTCAGGTCCAAGTTCAGAGTTCAGTGTCATTATTTTCTCTTCTTAATGGAAGAGCCTAAACACTGTGTCTCCTATGTTTTCCATCAAACTGAATATCCCTGCTATCTAACACAACATGAAACATGTTTTTACTCCTTGTTATTGCTGATGTTTGTCCTCTGTTAACCACTGAGAAGTGACAGAGAGTCTCTCTTTTCTCTCTTTCCCACTACATATCAATCTAGGTTTTAAAACACATAACACACTCAGGTGGTTGGGACTGGAGGAAAAGAAGATAAAAATTTCTAAATATGTTAAGACATTTTAGAATAAGGTAAATGCATTATGTTGAATTTAATTTACCTTACTGTAATCACTTTTTATCCATCACTAATGAGTACTGAGATTTAGAGATGACCTCAGCCTTTCTAAGGAAAGATAGTGACCCTCAAAGCAAATCAAAAGGTTGTAATGATTAACTAACAGATGAGGGAGAATTTTCATGTTTACATCCTATCCTATTATGGTGATTATAAAGTAGAACCCATTATTGCATTGAGGAGTGTCTAAATATTTCCAGCCTTTGTAAGAAGGAAGGTTTGCTGGTATAATTCAGCAGTCCTGCAAGGGAAGAATTTATATGTAAAATACTTAAACATGCATACATTTTAATAAGACTACTTTTGATTTTTTTTTTAGTTTCTTATTATTTGTGAGTAGTATTTGAAGATATACTATTTTTAATTTATTTAGATAGTTCTATTTTTAACTTTTATTTTAAAAATCACTGTCTAAATAAATGAACATGATAAAAACTAGAGAAAGTACTTTATATAAATAAAAGTTGCATTTACTGACACTATGGTGTATAGAAATTATAACTGTCAATGAAGCACACATTTTCTTAATATTTTCTCTAAATGTCATAATCCTCATCAATTTTATTGCTATACTCCTTACAATTGTAAAAGCTATAATTTTGTGCTACAATAATTTTCCTTTCATTTTAATTACTTGATTAACTTTTGAAAGTATGTCATTATTATAAATAGTTTTTTTTTTAATTTTTAGTTTTTTATTTTTTAAATTTTAAAATCTTTAATTCTTACATGCATTCCCAAACATGAACCCCCCTCCCACCTCCCTCCCCAGAACATCTTTCTGGGTCATCCCCATGCACCAGCCCCAAGCATGCTGCATCCTGCGTCAGACATAGACTGGCGATTCAATTCACATGATAGTATACATGTTAGAATGTCATTCTCCCAAATCATCCCACCCTCTCCCTCTCCCTCTGAGTCCAAAAGTCCGTTATACACATCTGTGTCTCTTTCCCTGTCTTGCATACAGGGTCGTCATTGCCATCTTCCTAAATTCCATATATATGTGTTAGTATACTGTATTGGTGTTTTTCTTTCTGGCTTACTTCACTCTGTATAATCGGCTCCAGTTTCATCCATCTCATCAGAACTGATTCAAATGAATTCTTTTTAACGGCTGAGTAATACTCCATTGTGTATATGTACCACAGCTTTCTTATCCATTCATCTGCTGATGGACATCTAGGTTGTTTCCATGTCCTGGCTATTATAAACAGTGCTGCAATGAACATTGGGGTACATGTGTCTCTTTCAATTCTGGTTTCCTCGGTGTGTATGCCCAGCAGTGGGATTGCTGGGTCATAAGGTAGTTCTATTTGCAATTTTTTAAGGAATCTCCACACTGTTCTCCATAGTGGCTGTACTAGTTTGCATTCCCACCAACAGTGTAGGAGGGTTCCCTTTTCTCCACACCCTCTCCAGCATTTATTGCTTGCAGATTTTTGGATCGCAGCCATTCTGACTGGTGTGAAGTGGTACCTCATTGTGGTTTTGATTTGCATTTCTCTAATAATGAGTGATGTTGAGCATCTTTTCATGTGTTTGTTAGCCATCCGTATGTCTTCTTTGGAGAAATGTCTATTTAGTTCTTTGGCCCATAGTTTTAAATGTATAGAAAGGTACATATAAAACAAAACTTCATGATTCTAAGGCCGAAAGGAAATCACTGCCACATGATAACTATTCTTTTCTAATATTTCTTATTCCCAAATACCAGTATACTATCTTTTGCAATTAAATTGGATCAGATTTCATATAAAAATGTGTATTTGCTTTTCAAAATTAACATTAGATATTTAATCATTTTCTGTGGCATTAAGGAATCTAGAAAACACTATTATAGTTGTGATACAATATATACCTTACCCATTCTATTTTTTGTTATTTTGATTGTATATAACATATGCCCTCATGAGTATTTGAAACCCAATAGTTTTATTAATTTATTATTTCTTACATTATTATTATTAATCCTGAGATGAACATCTTTGTATTTAGATTGCCATATATCTCTAGAAATATTAGCTTATTTTATTCCTACTAATTATGCATTATGGTGTTTCTGTTTTACTGCAGCCCACCCGTGTTGGACAATATCATTTTCAGAACCTCTGTTTATTCTATAAGGTGGGAGTGTGGTATTTTAATATGGATAACCAACCTTAGCTTGTGTTATTTCCACCTCTGAGGTTTACACATGTGCATATAAATTCAAGGAAATAATTGGGAATACAAGTCCTTAAGAGTCTATCTACAGGGCAACATGTATGAGAGATGATTCTGCTTAGGGAAGAAGAAAATTTGAGGGGAAAAAGGAAATGAGAAGAAAAATACATGTCTTTATTTAATACTCAGCTAAGGCACAGCCCAATACATCTTTTTAAGAGAGATAATGCCAATATGTTTATTGATGATATTTCAGATAAATTATTTAAAATTTGATATCAAGGATGCATTTCTGAGGGGCCTCGGGCTTCCCAGGTGGCACTAGTGTAAAGAACTGGCCTGCCAGTTTTCTCTTACACAGGACATATGAGATACAGGTGCCATCACTGGGTTGGGAAGATCCCCTGGAGGAGGCTATGGCAACCCACTCAGTATTCTTGCCTGGAGAATCCCATGGACAGAGGAGTCTGGCAGTCTACAGTCCATAGGGTTATTAAGAGTTGGACATGCCTGAAACAATTTAGCACACATGCAGGAAATAAATGGCAGGTTGACACAGAAAGATATTCTTTTAACCTTTCTAAGAACATACAAACTTCTATTAACTTATCCTCATATACCACAATTTGAATGCATATGTTATGTATCATCTTCCCTTAATTTATGTATTTAATATTGTCTGTTTAGGGGTTTGCTGATGAGTTTTCTTTATTCATCTATTCTTGCAGCAATACCAGCTAGTATTAAAAAGCTTTCCCTAGGGTTTTATGAAAACACAGAAGAAATTGTCACATTTACCCTTCCCAGTGAGCTTAAGAAAACAATTTTATTTGAAATTAGTATATGAGGAGGATAAACATTAAATAGAATAAACTGTATATATTGACAAGTAATTTCTCTATCTCTACATATCCCAGCCCTTCTTCCTTTCACAAGATTTGTTTCCAGTATTATATCTATTCTTAAAATATTCTATGTATGTGCAAGTAAATATATGTATATATTCTATGCATATGCATATGTAAATACAGTGATACAGATTTTTTAACACATTATTTTCCTATCTTCTTCTTCCCTTTTGTTTACTTGTACAGTATTAAATATTAAAGTTAAATTTCCTCTGTGAACTCACATCTTGATTAATTTATCTAAATCTTGTTTTAAGCATTTTTTTCTGCCAAATATTTTCATTTTTCCTTGAAAAATTTCACTATATTTTGCTAAAACACTATTCAAAGAAATGTAAACACTATAATTCATATGGTTATACTTAAATTCTTCCTAGAGCTACAATTAATAACTACAAAGAAGAGATTTTAATGCTTCTCTGAATTCAGTCTCTCGTTATTCAGGTACAGTGGAGATTAAAATCTCTTACTGCCTGCACCGAGAAAAATAAACCCAGCACACCTGAGACTGCTATCCTTATAGTGGATTGCTTACAAGGTTGGACCTGGGCTAGTAGCCATCAACTTGGCTCTCGGGTGTTCCTAACCAGCAATTAACAGATAAGGATGATTTGCTGTTTAGGCTTTTAAAGTAAACAATATGATTTTATGCTGAACCTTTCCTTTTCCTTTCTGAGTCTGGAATTTTCATATCTTCTAAGGAGTGGGTACCTGTGTGACCACTCAAACAAAAACTCTGAACACTGAGTCCCTCATTAACTTCCCTGGTAGGCAATGGTTCACATGTGCCATTGCAACCCATGGCTGGGGGAATTAAGTGTGCCTTATGTAATTCCACGGAGGAAGGACTCTTGGAAGCTTGTGCTGGACTTCATCCCATGCATCCTTTCATTTTGATGATTTTACTTTGTATCCTTTCACTATAATAAATATTAGCCATGAATACAACTATATGCTGAGCTCTGTGCATCCTTCTAGGGAATTAACAAGGCCAAGAATGATCTTGGGAAACTGAACACATTCTCCCTTGCACTGGGTAGGGTCATGTAACTAGAGCTGACCATATGTTGTTGGGAGTAGTACAGATCATTCTGGGCTGGAACATTAAATTATTGGTGTGAACACTACTTTGCTTCCTTCTCTCTCAGATGGTGAAAAACAATATCCCAGAGAGTGAAGATTCTTTAAAGCTGATGTTGAGAATGCGCATGATGTAGAAGAAAGTGTCCAACTGACCCAAGGTGGAATCTGCAGTGTAAAAATTGAAACTGTTTTCAGTAGCTGAAATGTTAGTGTTTTATGTGATTACCAGACAAGCAGACAGTATTGAATGATACAAAATACTAAGTATATTTTTGTTACCCTGAAAATAAGGTTATGTAGCTTGAAGGGTATTGATATCAACGATTAACAGCAATAATTCCTTGTTATGCATGTAAAAATGCACTGCCCGTCACTCATACTTAAAACTTTAATAGCCATAGATTATTAAAACAGATTATCCTCTATTACATATTTTGCCATTTTGTGACAAATAATATTGACAGCCTGGACTAATTATTATAAAGAGTATATACATAGATCAAAATATAGTATAATTTATTGAGTTTTCTAAGAGTTAAGAAGACTTTCAAAATTAAGCATAGGCAGATATTTACAGTCAGTCACTTAATAAAATGATGAAGTGAAGTGGCATGGAAGAATATGTTTTATCACTAATTCACATATTTTTCAAATAAAATAAGCGAAATTAAATTTTATATGAATTTTTTGTTATGATATAAATACTGTGCTTAGGATGTACATTTAGGTCATAAGCGTAATTGATAAAGACAGCATTTCCTAATTCATGTCTAAGGAATGTGATGTTTTCTGACTCATTGGGAAAATTTGCTGAATGTAAATTTCTCCCTATGTTATAATTTTATAAGCAGGTTTCATTTAAAATTAACATGAATTTATTACAATGCCTTTATTCTACTTTATATCATAGAAAATTATGGTTCTATTTATGGAAAATCTACAGAGATATATATTTAATTAACTTAGTAAATAATGGTTTTAAAATAACAGAATAGGTTTAGATTTACAAAAAATTATGAAGATAGAACAGAGAATGCCTATGCTAAGTCACTTCAGTCATGTCCAACTCTGTGCGACCCCATAGACGGCAGCCCACCAGGCTCTCTCGTCCCTGGGATTCTCCAGGCAAGAACACTGGAGTGGGGTTCCATTTCCTTCTCCAGTGCATGAAGGTGAAAAGTGAAAGTGAAGTCGCTCAGTCGTGTCCAACTCAGCGACCCCATGGACTGCAGCCCACCAGGCTCCATCATGGAATTTTCCAGGCAAGAGTACTGGAGTGGGGTGCCATTGCCTTCTCCAGAGAATGCCTATATATTTGCATTATTTCTCCTATTATTAATATCTTATATTAGTATCCCCGATAGCTCAGTTGGTAATGAATCCACCTGCAGTGCAGGAGACCCGGTTCAATTCCTAGGTCGGGAAGATCTGCTGGAGAAGGGATAGTCTACCCACTCCAGTATTCTTGGGCTTCCCTTGTGGCTTAGATGGTAAAGAATCCATCGGCAATGCAGGAGACCTGTGTTCTATCCCTGGGTTGGGAAGATCTCCTGGAGAAGGGAAAGGCTACCTGCTCCAGATTCTTGCCTAGAGAATTCCATGGACTGTAGAGTCCATGGGGTCTCAAAGAGTCAGACACAGCTGAGTGACTTTCACTTCACTTCATTAGTATAATATGTTTGTTATAATTAATGATATTGATACTATATTCAGCTTTCCTTAGTGATTATCTAATGTTCTGTACCTAAATCCCATATAAGATATTATATTATTTATTATGTCTTAGGCTACTTAGGCAGTAATAGTATCTCAGAATTGGTGTCTTACAATATCAATAGTTTGGGAGACTCCTGGTCAGCAGAATGCCCTTGAATTGGGATTTCTTTGATGTTTCTTGCAGTTAGACTGGGGTTATGGCTTATTTTTTTTTTACTTTTTTTTTTTTTTTGAGGAGAGGGGAGAAATATCACAGAGGTAAAGTATTAGTTTCATCACATCATTATCTTCATATAAAGCTACATACTATTAACATATCATTATTTGTGTTCACAGTTGATTGGGGTAGGTCTGAGGTTTCTCTACTGCAATTTTTTTCCTCCTTTACATGCCATACCTTTTAGAATGAAGTCACTAAGCATAATCCTCACTTGAGTGGGAGTTATGCTGTACCTCATCAAGGCCAGGGTAGCTAAACATATCATTAAGTAATATTTTAACTACAACAAAATACTTGGAAAAAGTATTTTCAGTCATTGCATAGTTGTTTTGACTACTAAAATTATTCCTTTAAGTTAATTTCTAAAGACAATAGTCTATTAGTAATTGTTCACATTTCCATTATTGGGAATATTTTTCCACACACTGAAATCCAATCCAGAGTGCTCCATACTAGATGTTATCAGACAACTATGCAAAAACATCAATATGCCTGATGTTTGCCCACAGGATGGGGTGGGTACAACAGGATTTTGATGCTCTCTGATGCTAGGAGAGAAGTAGACAAGCATCTGAGATTTTAAGCTTGAGACAGAAGATTGGTGTGCTCTGAATGTGTGCGTGTGTGTAGTAGCTTCAGTTATGTCCAGCTGTTTGCAACTCCATGGACTGTAACCTGCCAGGTTCCTCTGTCCATAGGATTCTCCAGGCATACTGGAATGGGTTGCCATGGCCTCCTCCAGGTGATCTTCCCTACACAGGGATTGAACCTACATCTCTATGTCTCCTGTACTGGCAGGCATGTTCTTTACCACTAGTGCCACTGGAAAGCCCAGTGTGCTCTGAATACATCTGATGACAGTTCTAAGGAAGAGCCATATTGAGCATGAATGAATGAAGTTCATTTTTTTTCTGGAATTAGAAAAATGTTCTTATTATATGTGATACAGAATGATGGATACGTAACCAAACATTTACATAAGATACTGTAATTCCAAGGTAAAGAAACAAATTATACACACATGCACATGTCATGTATGTGAGGATGTGTGCACGTGCACACACATACACACACACCATCTACACAGAGATTAGTCCATAATTCAGAAAATAAATTATTTCTTAAAGCTTGTTATAAAATTCCACAAAATTTTTCTTATGAGCCAATGAAATGTTCTGACTTTACTTATCCAGTACAAATTATTTGTACTTGAGATTAATTATTATTGATGGAAAATAATGAATCCCATGTATTCACATCTGGATAAGAATATCTGCTATCTGAAAGACAGCTGCATATTAATATGATGGCTATGAAAAGACTGTCTGGATTTCACACATAACCTTTACCTGTTAATCCACCTCAGTGTTTGTATTATCCTTCTGTTAGGATAGGATATTTTTCTGGCAGTCATTTTCCCCCATATGTTTCAAATGCTGGAATAATCACATTGGCAGGGTATCCTCTCACCAGAATGCTTTCACAGATCACCAAATGATGAACTCTTTCACAGGTCACCAAATGATGAACTCTTTAGCTTTTGGACTACCACCTTGAGACAGAGATTACCCATGTCTCACATGCACTTGGAACATGACGAACGGGGTCGTAAATCAGCCAATCTTAAAATCCCTTTCTCTAAACATTCTCAGAACTAGCTGTGCCACTTCGTGTTGTCTGTCAGCCAATACTGAAGCAGAATGAATATGATAGATCTTTCTGGTAGGAATGCCTATAAAGGATAAATTATAACAAAATGAGCAGTGCAGATTGCCTTCAGATCACAATATAAATATGATGTTGGTGGAAGGAGAGGAAAAGGAAGGAATGGGTAGGAAGTAATTCAGATAGCTGCAGAGTTCTAAGAATGTCTCAGGCAGACCAATGTGGAGTATTTAAGCAAATCTTGCTCATTTCAGGAATCCCACATCTGGCAGAAAGAGACTGGTACTAAAGAACCTGTATGCTTAATCATTAGCTGAGAACAGCCCAGAGGGAAATGTGACTTTGGTAGGAACTCAGTAGTTGATCCTCAGGTATGTGTATTTGCCAGCTGGAGTTCTCAACTGTTCTGCATAGCAGTTTCTCTTAAGTAGTACATTGAGCAGTGCACTTACCATGACCCTCTCTATTAGGTATAACCCTCTTTTAAGATTCAGCTTAGGTATAACTCCCTAAAAGGTCATCTTGAACATCTTCCACAAACTACATCATCTAGGTTAGGAATCTTTCTTCCATTCACTCTATACATGATCTCTTAATGTCTCATTTTATTTTCAGATAATCATTTACTTATTTGTCAAACACTGCGGAATGTAAATGCTTTGAGGCCAGTAGTTATTTTCTCTTGATCTTATATTCCACAGAATCAGGTGAAGTTTATTACTGAAAGAAGAAATGAAGGATACACAGAGTGGTAGATTTGATTTCCACTATATCACTCGGGCTTCCCTGGTGGCTCAAACAGTAAAGAATCTGCCTGTCAAGGCAGGCAACCTAGGGTTCAACTGCTGAGTTGGGAACACTTCTTGGAGAAAGAAATGGCAATCACTTCAGTACTCTTGCCTGGAGAATTCCATGGACAGAGGAGCCTGGCAGGCCACCATCCAGGGGGCTGCAGACAGGACCAAACAGCTAACACACACATGCAATCACTTAGAATATGCTTAAACCTGGAGATAGTTGATACCCTTATGGCCATAACTGTGGCATCTGTGATGTGAAAGCAGTTCTGTCATGGAGCCACATGATGACTCTAGATTAGACATATACTGATAACATGCAGTTAAGTGGAACTCTACCCATCACAATTTACTCACATAGGAATATTAACTGGCATTTTGATTCACTGCCATGAAAATAATCTTGGTTATAGATAACAAATGCAATAAAGAAAACCTATAGCCAAAACTCCGTAACTATGCTTGAATATATACTATTCATGTTATAAACAGGGCAATAGGTCCAAAATGGAGTTACTTATGCTAAGTCCCATGACACCAAACGGGAGACTTAAGAGTTTTGGCTCTCTCAGAAATGGAACCTTAAAAAGGTCAATCAGGAATCATCTTGGTGAGGTCATCTGCCTGATGGCCTCCTGCCATCCCCTAAAAGAAAGTAACTTTGTAAAAAAAAAAACCCAGTTTTTGACTCCTTTATTTTCCTTCATGTCTATAAAAGTGTTTCATTTTGAACAGCTCCCCGGAGCCCCTTCTATCTGCTAAACTGGATGTTGCCTGATTCGAATAGATTTTTGCTCAGTCTTAAAAAGGTAATATGCCTGTTTATTTCAATAGTTGTTAGTAACAACAAGAAGTGGGAACTGAAGGAGACCATCCCCGCCCACCCCCTCCAACACACACACAGCCGCGCAAGCAATGAGCAATCGGATCCAGTACCTGCTGAACCCCAAGCGAGCTCGTGGCCTCTTCCTCTTCAGGAGATGCTGGGTGTGACCCTCTCCAAGCCTCTGCTGCTTTTTTCTTAGAAACATGGCGTTACTTGAGCATTTCTTTTCCAGAGTCCGTGCATAAACTGGCCGGAGTTGAACTGGGTGCGACTTTAAAAACAGACTGGGCCTAAGGGTGGACCAAGTCTGATTTAGAAAGTGGACCGGGTTCACCTTCAGACCACAGACAAGTTAGAAACAAGACTGGTTCTGACTGACGCTGCAGTAAACCCAACGTGCGGCGTCAGGTGAACCTAATTTTGTTTTGAGACTAAACAAGCACTTTAACCTTACCCACGATAATCCTGAATTACAGCGGCCACAGTGGAGAACTTTTAACGCAGCTGTTTAGCTGTTTATGAGACGCCTCAAAGAAAAAGGGGTCTCAGCTGAGCACTCACAACAAAGCGTAGAGGGAAACCTTATTTTCCTCCTCTTCAGCTATTTGTGACCAGGATGAACCCACTGGCACACCCCACTCACTCTGGAGTGTGCAGAATTCTGGGGAGACTGGCAGAAGACAGCAAAGGGTAAGGATTCTTATCAAAGTCAGCTGTCCTAGGTCTCTATCTGTGATGCCTGGTTGAGAGAAGAAGGGAAATTTTCATGTTGTCCTTTACTTTCAGATTGGCAGGCAAAAGTCCTGTGTAAGAATTCAATGTTTGAATCTTGACTTGTGGATTTGCTTTCAGGTACCCGCTGGTTGTCGACCTGTTCTCTCCCAAAGGCAGACATTGCCTTCAGGTCTCGTTTTGTGTTCAGAAAACTTAACTTTCTGCCTACCTGGGGCACTCGGATTGCTGTGTGTGCAGGTAGCTCCGCTGTCCAATTGGGGGCCCCCCAAAATATGGCCAGACAGAAATGTGGGTTTCACTCCTTTGGTGGCCTGGGTCATTTTGTTGGCAGCCCTCGGTGAAACTGTCCAAGTCTTTCTTTCAGCTGTCTTTTGGTTAATCTGGATCTTGTGAGGGTAATGTCACTCTTTGGGAGTGCCTCTTGTGTCTATGGAGTTGTGGGATACTGCCATGGAATATGTGCTGTCTATTCTGGCTGACACCTGATAAAGTATTTGAAAGGTATTCTTAAAATTCTTAATATGCCTCAGTTTATCTTTTAACAATAGATAGAGAAAGAGGAAAGGAGAGGGCAGAGAGAGAAAGGGAAAAAGAGAAGAAGACAGAGGGAAGAGAGAAAAGAGAAAGATTACATGTACATATACTCTTTCAAGAAAGAAAGAGGTGTCTAGGGTCAGAATCAAATAAGAGTCTGAAAAGGAAGGTGGTAGAAACATGAACAAATGTAATGGCTGTCCTGTGGCTGTTACCAAACCCTGTACCCTAAAGAACTCAGTCTTATATAGTTTGTTGATACTCAGTAACTTCCCATTCATTCAAACCCCTTCCTATAATCATAAAGGCTAAAAAAAAAAATAATAAACTCCATTTCCTTTCTAGGGGGATTCTAGAGAGACTCTTACAATTAAAGGAAATTATTTGGAACATGAAGATATATATGGAGGTTAAGTATTCCTACTACTTTTGGGACCCTGTTGTTATATAGATCAGCCATTTCAGACCCTCAGAAGCATATTCTATCTCTTGCAAGATGTGTGAAAACCTGTTTTCTGTAATAAACGTCTCTTTTAAAAATGTCTGCCTTGGTTTTTGTTTTCCTAACTGCTTCATAAATTATATAGTATTT
Organism: Ovis canadensis; assembly: GCF_042477335.2. Taxonomy (NCBI): domain Eukaryota; kingdom Metazoa; phylum Chordata; class Mammalia; order Artiodactyla; family Bovidae; genus Ovis; species Ovis canadensis. The sequence continues at coordinate 128,911,072 of NC_091247.1, read as the reverse complement.
GGTATAAGAAATAGTTGCCTGGAAAACTAAGCACAAGATAGAAATCTGAGATTATTTACTTAATTGTGTATATGAGTGCTCAGTCATATCCTACTCATTGCAACCCCATGGACTGTAGCCCGGCAGGCTCCTATGTTCATGGGATTTTCCAGGCAAGAACTCGCCTGGTTTGCCATTTCCTCCTCCAGGGTATTTTCCGGACCCAGAGATTGAATCCATGTCTCTTACATCTCCTACATTGGCAGGTACATTCTTTACCACTAGCGCCACCTGGGAAGCCCATGGATTCAATTAGATTTAGATTGGAAGATGTAATAAATATGTTGCTAACAGAAAATGGTATACTGATCATTTATGGCATGGAGTTTCTGTTATGAAATTAATTATTTAACTTATTGCCTTTCAAGTCAGCTCTTTGGGAAGCAAACTGGCTTTTTTATTGGGATACTATGAAAGAAATAATTAACATGAGCACAAGTTTGATGGCCATCTTTCTGCACTAGTGAGTGTGCAAAAAGAAAACTAAAGACTCAAGATTAGAAATACACAAATCAGAGATCAGAGAATTTCTTTACTACTGAATAGGATATCTTATCCACTGTAATCACAGGAAACAATGATCTGAAAACCAGACTCAGGATTTGATCATGTGGTTTATAGAATTAACAACACATTGAATTCAAAGCATCACTGGGTCTCTTATTTGAAAAATCAGGACCTTTTTGTAGAGAAAGTAAGAGGCTGAAATTTGATATGAGAGAATTTGAGAAAATCATAATGACTAAATAATTTGAAGTCTCAAGACACTGAGTCCCCTTGTCAACAAAAGCAAGTTTTCCTTCTGTTTTTGTTGAGGTTAGCTTCTTCATACTCAGTAAAGACAACTTAGGACAGATACTGACCTTGGAGAAGGGTGGCGAAACTTTGGGATTATGAATGTCATGTATCTTAAGGTTGTTAGAACAGAAAATAAATATCACAACACTGGATAAAGATAAATTAACAGTAGTCCCTTACATTCAATAAAGGTACAAGGCAGTAATGTGAAAGAATTAATTCAAAATCTTAGGCAGCTAGGAATTGAGTATTTGTCATGTGTGACAGGCTCAGTCACACCCTACCAATATAAATTTGAGTACTCATAAGACATATCTTTATCACTGATGTAGTAAAAATATATATATATGTATATATGTATACATATATATATAATCATGGGATTTTCCAGGCAAGAACTCGCCTGGTTTGCCATTTCTTCCTCCAGGGTATTTTCCGGACCCAGAGATTGAATCCATGTCTCTTACATCTCCTACATTGGCAAGTACATACTTTACCACTAGCCCCCATGGACTGTAGCCCACCAGGTTCCTCTGTCCATGGAATTTTCCAGGCAGGAATACTGGAGTGGGGTGTCATTTCCTTTTCCAATAGTAGTAGATGTCAGCATTGAAATGAGTTTTCTGGGGTTTGTGGGGAGATGATGTGACCCTGGAATCCCAGAGCTCAAGTTACAGAGCTTACACACCAGAGAAAAAGTAGGCAAATTACAATAATATACAGCAGAGCAAATTGAGGCATTCAGTGATATAAATTGTTGACCTTGTTGTCACTGAACTGTCTAGTAAAATGTTGTTTAATCTGTCCACTAAAAATCATAGAGCTGTTGGAAGAGATCTAACATGAATTTCCATAATGGAAAAATCAATGTCCCGTATTAAATTTCCAGATTTGAGCCAGTTCACACATGCAGTTTGCCTTAAAAGATGTAAAGACTGAATCTCCTTTAGGGACTGTATTGTAGTTTTGCAGCAAGTATGTGCCCTAACTATTTCTCCTCAGCTTCCTTGAAGAAATACTTAGCACTTAAGATGATGACTGTGCTTCAGGTGAATTCAGAACAAAACCGGCTGAAGCTATATACATTTACAATAGTCCCTGGGTACCCCAAACACCAAGGTGATCTGTTGACAAAGAGGAAACTTATGAAGGTCTGATAATCAATAGAGTTGTGAGCTGAATGCATTTTACAATAAGGTTAGATGGTCTTTGATTTACTCCAGTTCCTGAATACATAGTCTTACTCACCAACTTACTGAAGGGACAATTGGCTTTCAGACATATACAATAAATCCAATGCCATAGGAAAACACAAGTGGAAACCACTGGATCTTCTATTACATAGCAAAAGAGCTAAAATCAAACATTACACTTTTTGGTACTGCTTGAGAATAGTAACACCATGATATAATTACAAAATAGTAAAGAGTCTGCCTGCAATGCAAGAGACCTGGGTTCAATCCCTGGGTCAGGAAGATCTCCTGGAGAAGGGAATGGCAACCCATTCCAGTATTCTTGCCTGGGGGATTCCATGAACAGAGGACCCTGGTGGGCTACAGTCCATGGGGTTGGAGAGTTTTGACTGATCGACTGACACTTTTGCTTTCACAATCATAAATATAGATTTTAAACAATGAAAGAGTAGAGAGAAATTTCATTCTAAGCAATGACAATTAGATTTATACAGACCTTAGCCATAAGCCAAAAATTATTACTAACGTAGTTCAGTTCAGTTCAGTTGCTCAGTCGTGTCCGACCCTTTGCGACGCCATGAATTGCAGCATGCGAGGCCTCCCTGTCCATCACCAACTCCCAGAGTTCACTCAGACTCACGTCCATTGATTCAGTGTTGCCATCCAGCCATCTCATCCTCTGTCACCCCCTTTTCCTCCTGGCCCCAATCCCTCCCAGTATCAGAGTCTTTTCCAATGAGTCAACTCTTCGCATGAGGTGGCCAAAGTACTGGAGTTTCAGCTTTAGCATCATTCCTTCCAAAGAAATCCCAGGGCTGATCTCCTTCAGAATGCACTGGTTGGATCTCCTCGCAGTCCAAGGGACTCTCAAGAGTCTTCTCCAACACCATACTTCAAAAGCATCAATTCTTCAGTGCTCAGCCTTCTTCACAGTACAACTCTCACATCTATACATGAGCACAGGAAAAACCATAGCCTTGACTAGACAGACCTTAGTTGGCAAAGTAATATCTCTGCTTTTGAATATGCTATCTAGTTGATCACAACTTTTCTTCCAAGGTGTAAGTGTCTTTATATTTCATGGCTGCAATCACCATCTGCAGTGATTTTGGAGCCCCCAAAAATTAAGTCTGACACTGTTTCCACTGTTTCCCCATCTATTTCCCATGAAGTGATGGGACCAAATGGCATGATCTTCGTTTTCTGAATGTTGAGCTTTAAGACAACTTTTTCACTCTCCTCTTTCACTTTCATCACGAGAATTTTTAGTTCCTCTTCACTTTCTGCTCTAAGGGTGGTGTCATCTGCATATCTGAGGTTACTGATATTTCTCCTGGCAATCTTGATTCTAGCTTGTGTTTCTTCCAGCCCAGTGTTTCTCATTATGTACTCTGCATATAAGTTAAATAAGCAGGGTGACAGTATACAGCCTGACGCACTCCTTTTCCTATTTGGAACCAGTCTGTTGTTGCATGTCCAGTTCGAACTGTTGCTTCCTGACCCGCATACAGATTTCTCAAGAGGCAGGTCAGATGGTCTGGTATTCCCATCTCTTTCAGAATTTTCCACACTTTATTGTGATCCACACAGTCAAAGGCTTTGGCATAGTCAATAAAGCAGAAATAGACGTTTTTCTGGCCTTCTCTTGCCTTTTCCATGATCCAGCAGATGTTGGCAATTTGATCTCTGGTTCCTCTGCCTTTTCTAAAACCAGCTTGAACGCATGGAAGTTCACGGTTCATGTATTGCTGAAGCCTGACTTGGAGAATTTTGAGCATTACTTTACTAGCATGTGAGATTAGTGCAATTGTATGGTAGTTTGAGCATTCTTTGGCATTGCCTTTCTTTGGAACTGGCATGAAAACTGACCTTTTCCAGTCCTGTGGCCACTGCTGAGTTTTCCAAATTTGCTGGCATATTGAGTGCAGCACTTTCACAGCATCATCTTCCAGGATTTGAAATAGCTCAACTGGAATTCCATCATCTCCACTAGCTTTGTTCATAGTGACGCTTTCTAAGGCCCACTTGACTTCACATTCCAGGATGTCTGGCTCTAGATGAGTGATCATACCATTGTGATTATCTTGGTGATGAAGATCTTTTTTGTACAGTTCTGTGTATTCTTGCCATCTCTTCTTAATATCTTCTGCTTCTGTTAGGTCCATACCATTTCGGTCCTTTGTCGAGCCCATCTTTGCATGAGTGGAAATATCTATCTAAAATTAGACATGTGGCTAAATATTGAAAAATAAAATGAGTAGTTTAAGCCAAAATAAATGAATATGTTTATTACCAAAATGCCTTAAAAAGCTATTTCTAAAGAATGACATTCAATCAAATAGAAAAGAGACCAGAAGAAAACCATAGAGAAGGCACTGGTAAGCAAATAACTTGAGGGAGGGCAAGTTAAAGTAATGGCCTAAGGCTGCAAAATAGGACTCTCTTTTAAATGCTAAGATCTGTTACCTTGTGAACAATTGATGTGGAATGAGTATGTAATTAAGAGCCATCTTGTCTCATCCAATATAATATCCAACATTAAGCAATCTGTTTTGGTTTCACCCTCCACAGTTTCATTCCCTATACAATTTTCTCAGTTACTACTGAGTCTGGCATTTTCATACCTGTGAACTGTCATTGAACACTTCAGATTTCAAGTAAAGTGCTTTTATTTCCTTAAACATCTTGTTTTTGTTTTTCCTTAAATTATCAACGTCTAATTTTCCTTCTTGTTCTAATTGTTCCAGGTTTAATTGCAACTTGATAAGTTTACTTTTACTCTCTGTTTGTTATGTACTTTTTTTCATGCAAACAATAGATAGTATTTGTAAGATACTTTGCATGTTTAACAGCTTTACAATATGTATTTTAAACTGACCTTTTAAAAAAATAAATAAATACAATAAATAAATAAATTGACCTTTTTCTGTTCTCCCAAGTCTAACTCGCTTTGCAGGGTATTCATTTCTCATCACCTTTCCAAATTTATTTGCCAAAATTGGTTTAAATGAAAAAAAAAAGTCACAACTCTATATTACTTAGGTCAGAACTGGTATTCAGAAGAGTGAAAATATGCACATAGGTCCTAGGGCAGAATGGAATATAGCATCATTGGAAAGAATACTATCTGATTGATAGGGTCCTTGGGCTAAGAACATTTTAAAAGTAGGAGTGAGGGAAGAAAATCTGACCTGAGAACTTACATCTGAAAATATGTCTAGTTCTGTCATTTCAAAGATTACAAATAAGCAGTGAAAATTCATCACTATTTCAATAAAAAAAGAAAAAAATTACCTTCAAGACAAAGGTCAATGTTATTGTCCTTTTAACAAAGGGATTGTGTGTTTATAAACTGAAGGAGACCTTATTACATAAAGTTTCGGTTGGATACACAAAGTATGAGTTTTCAGTAATTTGATACTATAGGTGCATAATTATAATAATGCCGTGAGTTGATTGCTTTGGAGAATGGATTATGATGTATCTAATTGAGTTGGATCCTTTAAATAAATTCCATTAATTTGACTTACTGAACACTAAAGATTGTGTAACTCAGGATTAAAAAGGTATTATTATACCGGTTATTCCAATTTATTCCAGGACGTATATCATTTCATTTACTGGAGAGTGAAATACTAACCAGGACAAAAGATCAAAGGTACAATAGAAGCAATTACTTTCTCTTGCACAAGGGCTAGTGAGAATATGAACGTAATTATCATACTTCATTCCCTAGATACACTGAGTTGCATGGCCACGGTTGTATATCTGAAATGAAGCATTGCCAGATATTTCACATGGTAAGGTCTTACACGACCTGATAAGTTATTAAGGAAACCTCATAAACTTCTTATGTGAAAGATATATTGAACAGTCCATCTTTCATGTAGAGTATTTGGAATTGAAATATCAGCATGCATCCCCATCCCTGATCTATGGACAGCCTATCAATTATATAATCCAGATAATATTTTTCCCACATGCTCAACAGTACAAGTTGTTTTTTCTCTTCCCCCTAATCAGAGTTGCATTATTGAATGACAATATTTGAATAGCATATAATTATATAAATCTTTGTAAAATCATACCCTGGAAATGGCAGCTCTTTCTTCAATGCCAATTTCATAAAGAGACAAGAACAGATTTAATCTTGAAAGTTTCAATCAAATCTGCGGGATGTCCTTAACCAGGCTTCTTTACTTGTCAATTACAGTCCTCCTCTACTATTCTTGGAGAGCAAATTACTTTATTCCTGTGGTTCTTAATTGTCTCTTTCCAAACTTCAAAGGAAAATTAAAGCCTTTTCATATCAGTTGAAAATATAAAATGTAGGCTAGATAAACTAATAAATATTATTACCATTAAAAGAACAGCAGCAGGAATAAACCACTCATTTAGACTGTGCACCATTTAAATGCCATTTTTAATTTTTAATTTATTTTTTTATTGAAGGATAATTGCTTTACAGAATTTTGTTTTCTGTCAAACCTCAACATGAATCAGTCATAGATATACATATATCCCCTCCCTTTTGAACCTCCCTCCCATCTCCCTCCCCATCCCACCCCTACATGCCATTTTTTAATATGTATGCTTTAATAGCTTGCAAAAAGTCATCTGATATGTGAAATAAATTATCTTCAGATGAGAACCATTGGCATTTCTGCCAATGCTCTAAAATATTATTTTGTGAGGACTTGGCTTCCCTAAATAAAGTATTAGCTGTTTTATTAGCATAGTTTATGAAAGTTTACATTCTGAATGTGTACAAATCTGAATATTATGAATCCAGTATGCTCTGTGGTCAATGACAGTGGCTAATGAGTAACATAAAGGCAGTACAATTAATATATGATTGGTCTTTGCCAGTTTTATCAAGATTACTTCCAGTATAACATATATAAAATCACTTTTGCTCTTTTTGTTAAGACAAATGCCATGTGATTTTGTCAAGGTAGATATATTTGATTTTTATTTTATGAACCTTTACTGTTTTTTATTCTGATATAAAACATCCCTTCCTTCATAGAAATAATATTTACTTCACTGGCAGTAAACCAGTCAGATACAATTCCTTATCTTGTGGAAATTATACTTGGATGGAAAGAAGAAACAATAAACAAATAAGACATAATAAGACAAAACATGAAACAGTATTTGAAAAGAAAGTAAGTGGATAGAGAAATTCAAAGGTACAATAGATATCTCTTGGATGATAGACACAGAAGTTATCAGTTAATATTTAACCAGAAAACTTAAAAAGAAAATGAAAAATCATACAACACTTAGACTAGTCCAGGCAGAGGAAGTGACAAGTGCAAAGGAAATTAGATAAAAGAATAACAAGGAGCCAGATTTTCTAGGATGCTATAGGCCATGTTAAGGAATTGAATGTTATTCTGAATGAGAGAAGCAGTGGAAGTTTTTGAGCAAAACAGTAACATTATCCAACACATATTTTACTGCACATTTACATGGCAGTAGAAGTCAAGAAAGGAATCAGGGATAAGAATTAGATGGCTTCTGGGGTAATCTAAACCAAAAGTAAGGTGGTTTATAACATGAAAATAATAATGGAAATAATTGGGAAACTTGAATTAAGGGTATATTTTGAGTTAATAACAGTGGGATTCACTGATGTGCTGAGTATGAGGTGTGAATGTGGGATGATGAGAAGCATAACATACCAAAATAACTTTGAAATTCACAAAGCCAGTTATATGCATAATCAGCTTTGAACACAGATAGCCTGGCTTCAGAATACATGATTAATTATACTTACTTAGTGACCCAGAAACACTAATTATTTAATTATAGCTCAAGAATCATAGAAGTTCTTATTTGAATGATTTTTCTGCTTCATGTAGCACTCACTGAATGGTATCTGTCAATGATTTCAGTTAGTTCATTGTATAGTGAGGAAAGTCCAACATGACTATTTTCATATACCTAGTCCGTTATTTGTGATGACAGGAAGACTGGGGTTATATCAAGCTCTCTCTCTCTTCATGTGGTGTCTAAGTTTCATGGCATCGCTCCAGAAATGTAGTTAGGATCTTTAAATGGAGATAGAGGGCTTCAAGAACAATTTCAAGAAACAGGAAGAAAAAGCTGCTGGTCCAAGGTAGATATTGGCATATCTTATTTCTGCTCTCACTGTCAAAGATACAGAGCATTCCCCAGACTCACAGATTCAATGAAAAAATGTCAAAGAATTAGTAGATGTCTTCCAAACCCACAAGTATTTAAAAGTATTAAAAATTTTCCAGAAACAGTGATGAGTACTTATATGAGTACTCCATGTTGATTAACTGAGTGGATATTAATTCCTCTAATTAAGAAAGAAAATTTGGAAATATATAAGTTTTAGGGTGGATAGGGGAAATTACTTTACAATTAACATAATTTGAAATCACTTCAAAGGCCATTATATTCAGTATTTAAGTTTACCATTTTATGGAATATGAAGAGAAATGAGACTATATAGAAAAGAAAGGAAATCAGGATGTTTCTTTAACTTATCTATTCCTCGCAAATATATCATTTATATATCTGTAAAAAAAATAGTTGCACCAATATCTTATCAGATGTTGCATGACTAAATTAAAAATAGAATAGTGTGAAATCAGTTTAGGATCTCATTTTCATCATTAAATAACTGTGTGACTTTGGATGACTTATTTAACTTTCCTAAAGGTGAAGTCCCACTTTTATTTTTTATTTTTTTAGTTTTTTATTTTTTAAATTTTAAAATCTTTAATTCTTACATGCATTCCCAAACATGAACCCCCCTCCCACCTCCCTCCCCATAACATCTCTCTGGGTCATCCCCATGCACCAGCCCCAAGCAAAAAGGCGATAGTAATAGTGCCTAATATGCAATGTTGTAACAAAATTTAAGTGATGTAATAAATTCCAAGTATTAAATCCAGTACTTGGCTCTGACTGAGGGCTAAACAATAGTGACTATTATTATTCACACATTCACACTATCCCTGTAAGCAGTTCAGTATGAAGAATAAATAGTCTACTTGACAAAGAATGAATTTGACAAATTCATTAAAAAGTGAATGAAATGATTTTGTCCAAAAAAAGAGTCTATCATTAAGTCCAGCTCTCACCAAAAACTCCTGTTGAAATGTATACATATATCACAAACACAGATTTCTAGAACAGAAAAGATTATTATTTGTTTATAGTAAGTAATCATTCTAGCTCCTCAGACCCAAATATCCTCTTTTGGTGAAATGATGTGAGGTGAGATTATAAATCACTATGCAGGCATGGGATTTTGTATTACAGGCAAGTAATTCTTAAAAGATTAATCTAAGTAGTTAAATAGAAGAGAAACAGTTGTTTCTTCTTTTTTTCTTGAGAAAGAGAGAAACCTTTTCTCCCTAGTATAAACAATGTAGCTTGGGAAGATAAGACTAGTTTCACTAGCTTTACAGCTTAGGGGATGTCCACATAGTTTCAAATCTTATCCCTACTTGAATAAAGACATACCTCTCTGGAGTGGTAAATGTCTATGAAATCGGTATTCCATCATAGTATAATTTGTAAGGCTTTTCTCTCAGCCCAGGTCCCAAGGTTTAGTAAAATTCGTTCAGAAGAAAACCCCTGAAGCATACAAATATTTCTAGGACAGTACCATAATATGTTAATTTGCCATGGGTATTCTGCTGAATTTACAAAGAAATAGCCTAGATATTCTCCCTGGAGAAGGAAATGGCAACCCACTCCAGTATTCTTGCCTGGAAAATCCCATGGATGGAGGAGACTGGTGGGCTACAGTCCATGGGGTCGCAAAGAGTCGGACACGACTCAGTATGTTTTAATTCTTGCAATGACAAGTGAATATAAATTTTAGCTCTAACTGGTAACATTGGTAAATTCATTTTTCCTTTTATTTGTATCTTCTAAATTTTCTTCAGTGGGTGTTATTGTTAATTTTGAGATAACTAAGAAATACTTATTATTTTCTTGGTATTGCATAATATTTTTTTCTGCCAACATTTTCCCTAAAATCTAAGAAAAATAATTTGTATACTTAATTGCTAAATATTTTTATGAAATTTCTATGTTCTTTACAAATTCATCAATTTTCTATGCATAGATATGAAAACTTTCAGCATTTTCTTCAATATCTGTAAACATTGATATACATACTTTAATATTTTCATGCATATCTGTTCATCCCAATATATTCAAATTGGGTAGTAAATTACTGATCCTTCATTCAGGCTCATGTTAGCAGAGTTGCTTCTCACCAAACAAGAGTCTCTACTATTAAAAGCTGACATTGTATGATACAGTCCATGTAGTTTTCAGAAGACTAGGGAAAGGGGAAAAACTTCAGTAATTGAAAACCTGCCTGACTAAAATTCAACACTCATTTTCAAGAATTTTTAAAAGTTAATTTATATATAGACTCTTCCCATACTCCTCTGTTGGGAGTTATTTCCACATAAAGAGATATTTTCAAATTAGATAGAAAAGTCAAAGCTTACATGCATGTGTTTTTTCCAAAATATTGTGGAATATATGAATTGGAATTTATCAACATTAGTCTGACAGCATCCCTTTAGAGTATCGCTTGATCCAGCCATGTACCAAGTAGTGGATGAAAATATTCATAGCCTAAGTAATTATTCGTTGTATATGATCTGTTCTTGAGGTAATGAGGCAGTTATTGTCTATGGCCTTAGTGTACAAAGCTCTCTATATAACATTACACGTCATCAAAGATATCATGTGAAAGGTAAATCCAGGCCTTCTTATGCAAAAGCAGTCTCTCAGTTTTCCTTGCTTAGAAGAGCTTATACAATTTTTCATTGATTTTTTAAAAATTGAGAACACTTTGCAAGCATTTTAGTTTTTACTGTCAATTGTGGACATAATCCAAAACTAGGCAGCAAATTCCAGACATAATACCAACTCTGATATAGACTCTAAAATGAATAAAGAAATAGCCCTAAATTTGCTTTGAGTGGAGATTATGCGTGTTTGATCATCATTCTTACAAATTAATAGCAAAGCAATTTTTATTTCTTGTTCTTTGACCCTTACTAATATGCATCTGAAATTATACAGAAAACTCTCTTTAGTAAGGAACTTGTGAAACTATACTGTAGCTGTCAGATGACCAATTGCATGGAAAATTGAAATATATGGGGAAAAGTGTTTCCACTGAATGATTTTGCACCAGAGTGTGGTAATCACCTTGGTAATGTTAGGCTAATGCCCTTCTTTTCTCCATTACCTTCCATCAACTTCCATCATGCTTCACTTCCTTTCCTGGACTCAGGGTGGCTCTCACTCCACCCTACACCAATTTCATTTGGTAGCAGTCCATTTCACACCATTTCAACACTTTGTTTTCATCAGTTTATGCTCACTCTCTTTTCAAATATCTTACATTACAAGTGAGCTATACCACTATTTCACTTCCTCATTCATGTACTTAAAGCACCCTCAAAATTCATGAACAAGGAAAGAGTATATAATAAAGGAGATCTTAAGATGAATAGAAAAATCAGAAATGCCTGTTAAAATAACAGACCAAGTCAAAAGGAACAATTTTACCTATCCTACTTAATACTTACAAAATTAGGTTATATTAGAGAGTAGATGGCAGCCTATTGATCATTTAGACCTGTGTTTAGACTACTTAGTTTATCCTCTCTAGTCCATAGGAGATCTAATAGAGTATTTGAACCCTTACCCCAAATCTTGCAATTTAAAAAAACCTCTAAAGGAGAAGCTAGAAGATTGTTTTAAATTTATGGTAGCAATAAACAAGTCTTATTCGCTACACTGATTTATTAGTCAGTCATCTAATGAGTACCTAAATGTGTCAGAGAAATGTATTTGACTTGAGAATACAAAGATGAATAAAACATAATCCTTATCCCTTTAAGTCTAGTCTAGGATTAAAATGTTATTGAAATATATGACATTTGCATTTATTTGCATTATCTGATTGTTAAATGTAATAATTTCATGTTTATTTCATGTTTTCTCAACCAGATTATAAACATCAAAAACATATAATTTTAAATTATGTATGTGTTACTGATACCATGACATACTTCCACCCCTTCCAACAGTTAGGATACTGTAGTAAGGCCAGAGAAAGCTGCTGGAGACTTTTATGGGAAATATAGAGCCAATGAAAATTATAGCAGTAGGTAATATGATCTTCTAAATCAGAAATTAAAATGTATTCTCTATATTTACCTATTCTAGGCTTTTCTTCATGTGGTAATAATTTCTCAGTACCTTATAATTAAGGATATATATTTAAGAAAACAATCTGTGTTTCATAATCATAAATTAGAAGCTGTTTTTTCACTGTTTAAGAGACAAAAATTTCATTTACCTTATCTAGTGATTTTTCTTTCCATGTATATTCTTTGTATTTTGTGATCTCTAGTATAGACTGATTAACAATGAAAGATTTTCCATCTGGTTATGGATGTTTGGCATATTAAATCCAAAGATGTCTCAAAAACACCATATCATCTTCAATAGCCTACATACATATGTCCTATATATTAATAGAAGAAATTAAAAATTATATACAGGTGATATATAGTAAGTGAAAGACGTACACATTTATACCCTAATTTCAAAGGAAAGTATAACATTCTCTAAAATAAATTAAAACCAGGTATCGATGGGAAGTATATAACCCACCGAAAAGACCTATCCAATAACAGAGACTGAAATAATATGGAAAATACAGAGGAAATAATAATGCAAGAGAAGCCAGGATAGCAGATATGAGATTAAGTACTTCACCCTAATTTTCTTTTAGTTACTCTACTTTTTAAGCTTCTTATGCTGGATTATCACTAACCAACTCAATATCACTCCACTTCTATATTATCTATAAAACTATGGAAGAAAGTGAGAAACAAAATTTTCTAAAATCACTTTTCCTAGAATCTGGATTAGTTTACCAAGAGAGGAAATTCCCAGAGATTTAGAAGGCATTACAAAAGAAAGAGTCATTTCTTCTTCTTCTTCTTCTTCTTTTTCTTCTTCTTCTTCTTCTTCTTCTTATTCTTCTTCTTCTTCCTCTTCTTCTTCTTCTTCTTCTTCTTCTTCTTCTTCTTCTTCTTCTTCTTCTTCTTCTTCTTCTTCTTCTTCTTTTTTTTTCCCCTGTGGTATTAGTAAACCTACTTCTGAGCAGAGATGAGATTCACAAGAGCAACCTAGTGAGGATTTGAGAACCTGCAGTTTGAGAGAATTGTTATCAGTTTCCTAGAGATTCTTTAGACTAGCAACGGCCTTTCATAGCATCTGGTCAAACACAAATCTTGGTGCTGTAAACAGCTTCTAAACTAGCTGATTGCTTCCTTTGCTGTTCCTAGGACTGTGAAAGCACCAGTTTCCTTACATTAAAATATTTAATATGTAGAGAATATCCAGTGGCTTTTGTTTTCCTTAACAAACTGTGATTGAAGAAATCATGATTGATGGATAATAAACTATAACTGATGGATAACAGATGAGCTATCAAGAGAGAAAAAGGCATGGATGGACCTTATATGCATATTTCTAAGTGAAAGAAGTAAGACTCAAAGTGCTCCATTCTATATGATTCCAACTAGAGTACAAAATTCTGGAAAAAGTATAGATGATGAAAAGGTCAGTGGTTGCAAAGGATTTGAGACAAAAGAAGGAAAGTTTGAATAGGTAACATTCAGGGGATTTTTTAGGGTATAGTACTACCTCTTATGATACTTTATGATGTTGTAAAATAGTGGTTATATGATGATAGGCATTAGCCTATAGCTATAGAATTTTACACTTTGAAAGCTATGGTTTTCCAGTGGTCATGTATGGCTGTGAGAGTTGGACTGTAAAGAAAGCTGAGTGGCTAAGAATTGATGCTTTTGAACTGTGGTGTTGGAGAAAACTCTTGAGAGTCCCTTGGACTGCAAGGAGATCCAACCAGTCCATCCTAAAGGAAATCACTCCTGAATATTCACTGGAAGGACTGATGGAGAAGCTGAAACTCCAGTACTTTGGCCACCTCATGCGAAGAGTTGACTCATTGGAACACAACTCATCAGACCCTGATGTTGGGAAAGATTGAGGGCAGGAGGAGAAGGGGATGACAGAGGATGAGATGATTAGATGGCATCATCGACGTGATAGACATGAGTCTGAGTAGTCTCCAGGAGTTGATGATGGACAAGGAAGCCTGGTGTGCTGAGGTCCATGGGGTCACAAAGAGCTGGACATGACTGAGCGACTGAACTGAACTGATAGAATCTTACAGCATAAAGAGTGAACCTCAATGTATGTAAATTTAAAAAATCATTTTGGAGATTGGAGGATTCCAGGATAGAGTGAAAAATGTGACTCATCACTCTGTATTATAAATGGATGAAATAGCATCACTGAAGTAGTTAGGGAACATATGCACTTGTCTAAGTATTTATGAAAAAAGTGGAATCTGTAATGCTAAAGACAAAAAATTACCATCAACAACAAAAACTGCACATAACCATTACAGTTGCTGTAATTATTTTTCATGGTGTATGGGGTTAACAATTCTGATACTGCTATTTACGTACTTTAGATTTGAACAATTAAGTAAATGGATGGTATATGGCAGAAATAAAGTGTCTCACACAGTGGAATTTTCAGATAAGCATGGGGAAGTGGGTAGAATGATTCATGTGGTAATGGATTCAAGTGGGAGGCCTCAGTGTTAAATTATACAGATTGTTACATGCAGAAGTATTTATAGATATCTGTATATAACCTAGTTAGTATACACAAGCAAGTATAATTCCTTTCAGCTGATAAGACCTAAAACAAAGAAGCCTCAGTGGCGCAAGAGTACTCACCACACTAATGTTGCTAATTCCATTCTCAAATAAAAGGAACAAGGCTTCTCAGAGAAATGGCCAATTCTATGCAAAGTCTATTTAGGAGATAAGCCTGGAGTATCCTATAGTGTCAAAATGTAAGAGGATGCTAAACAAAGGAACAGTTTGAACAATGATGGGAATAACAAAGGAACATTGGAGCCAGTAACAGAGCTCCCAACAGCCAACAGCATGAGAAGCGCAATGAATATTATGATATTGCATTGTACTCACACTCTAAAATAAATATCTACAAGCTCCTACTGATATACCTAAAGAAATAAAAATAATAAATGGAGGAAAAGAAACAAATCTGTTCAGAATTCCAAGTAATTTATGCAGATACACTACCCTCAAGGAGGAGGAGTATAACTCCCTCAGAGTAAGTACCAGCTATGCACAGTGACTTCTACACAGACTACAGCATAAATGGGTCTAAAAAAGAGTTAACTCTGCAGCTACAAATCTGACAGACATGCTTTCAGCTGGGTGATCAAGGTCCACATCACTACTAATAAGTCATTTTGATAGTGTACTTCTCAGGTGGCACTAGTAGTAAAGAACTATCCTGTCATTGCAGGAGACTTAAAAGACAAGGACAGGTTCAATCCCTGGGTTGGAAAGATCCCCTGGAGGAGGGCATGGCAACCCACTCCAGTATTCTTGCCTGGAGAATCCCATGACAGAGGAGCCTGTTGGGTTACAGTCCATAGAGTCACAAAGGGTTGGACACAACTGAGGTGTCTTAGCATGCATGCACCCCCTTTTTATTCTACTTTTTCTTTTAATCATACTCTAGTACCCATGGTTTAATTATTTTAACTTCATAAAATGCTGTAATATATAGCAGGGGCAGTGGTTTTTCACCCACATTCCCTTGTTTTAAAAAATGTTCTTAACTATATATTGCTAATTTAAAGAAATAAACCAAAAATCCCATTGATATTATTAAAATTTCAAAGTTAAGGTCATCTACATCTTCAGGGCTCTGACTGTCAGCTAACGAACCTCATATTTTATACTATTTTCTTCCCTTAAAAAAAAATCAGGTTGGCAAGGATTGACATCTTGCAATGTGTGATGCTTATCCAGGACATTAGCATTTCTATCCATTGATTCAGTTTCAGTTCAGTATGGTTATTTAATATCCACCATGCCAAGTCCTGTGCTTTACGCTTGAGGTATTCTTTTAAATCACTCAGGAGAGTTGGGTTTTTTCTTTTCATTTGTTTGTTTTGACCCTTAACATACAATGTGATGAAATGGCACTTTGACTCCAGTCCCAGGTGGCTCAATGGTAAAGAATTCACCTATCAGTTCAGGAGACACAAGAAATGTGGCTTCATCCCTGGATCAGGAAGATCTCCTGGAGGAGGATATGGCAACCCACTCCAGAGTTCTTGCCTAGAAAATCCATGGACAGAGGAGCCTGGCGGCTGCAGTCCATAACTGAGCATGCACTCCCAACTAATCAAAATGAAAAATAGGTGACAATTCCAGATGGAGGATAGTCTGTTATTTACCTGACCAATACTCCTTGAAAATTGAGAGACTATCAAGAGCAAGAAAATTCAGAGATTGTCAAAGCCAAAAGATGCTTAGGGAGACATGATTAATAAATGTGGATATACTGGATAAGATCCTGAAACAGACAAAGGACATTAGCTCAAAACTAAAAAAATAAAAATAAGTATTTCATTAGTATTACTATATTAGTACTGGCTCTTTAATTCTAACAAATGTACCATACACATGTTAATTATTAAGATGTTAATAATTCTCTGTACTGTCCTATGAGTTTTTTTCTATTTAAAACTGCTCTAAAATTAAAATTTTATTTCAAAAACACAGATACTAAACTGACAGGTATGTAGCCAAGTATGTAAGAGTACTTCATATGTGGCATTTTTAATACTCCTTTGCTTAAGTATGCAAACGGCTTCCCTGGTGGCTCAGATGGTAAAGTGTCTGCCTGCAATGTGGAAGACCGGGGTTCGATCCCTACGTTGGGAAGATCCCCTGTAGAAGGAAATGGCAACACACTCCAGTACTCTTGCCTGAAAAATTCCACGGACTGAGAAGCTTGGTAGGCTACAGTCCATGGGGTCACCAAGAGTCGGACATGACTTAGCCACTTCACTTCTCTTTGCTTAAGTATCTTTGGTCTCAATAAACGTGACTAGCATTATGCATGTTCAACAATATACATAGCCTATCACTTTAAGATACAAAATTTACAGAAAAAAGTATGGGAGATGGTGAAATCCACCTTAAATGATATGGAAATATATATCCAGAGGAGAATAATACAAAGCAGATGGTATTAAAGAATAAAACAATTTCAGATTATTGGCATATTAAATAACAATACAACATTTTCAAGTTACTCTATTATTTAGATTACCTATCATATACAGCACATAACTTTCCAAAAGCTTTTTCTAGAAGAAGCAAGTCTTATGCAACATTACACAGTTGAGTACTTTCAGGAAATAAAAATTATTATCATTTTATACCCTACTTTTGAAAGGTTGATATATATACAAATATACCATTTCTAATAAATTTGATAATTAAGAACTGAATTGAATAACTATGACTTTATTTTTCCAGTACTTAGAAATATTTGGTCATATGGATCTGATTTTTTTTTGTAAAATCTACAGATTTCTTATAAAATTAATATATCCATCAATATATCTCAAACATAAAAATCCTACAGATTTTTTCTTGAACAAAATGACTTGATCATATTAAATCAAAATTTAAATATGAAAACATGTTTTAAATATGAAAACATCTCAACTTAGCATCATATTGGTTCTTGTATTTTCAACATAAAAGATAAAGAGTTCTAAGAAACAAACACAAAAATAAGCATTGACCAATGTTTTCAAACCTTGAAGCGGTTCCAATTTGAATGAAAGCAACATGTTATTTAGAGAATTATCTGTGTTAAATCAATTTTATAATTTGTTTCCATTTTAATGTTCTGTGAAATTATTTCATTTCTAGAAAAATGTGATTTCTGAAATAAATGATAGATGAATAAGACTTTTTGTCCTGTAATTATAACTGTTATTACCAATCCTCAATACTAAATAATCAAGTTTACTCCATTCACAGTAAGTTAGCCTAAGGCTATAAGAAAAAATTAAACGGGGCAGCAAATTGATGTGTGTTTTGTAAGATAATACATTTCATAATTCCTCTAAGAAACTATTGATCTATTCCTGGAAAAGCAGAGAGGAAAAAACCCTCAAACTCTGAAACTAATATACTAATGCAGATTTATGTGGAACAGAAATCAAATTTCCTTCAGGCTAGACCTAATCACTTTGGGGGAAAAAAAAACAACATATAAAAAGGATATTCATAAAATATCAGTACTTTTAAGTACTTTTCCCTCCTGTGTGGAATTGTTCAAAATGTTTAATGCTTTTATAAGTTGCTTTATAGTTTTAATAAAACATTTTCCAAATGTCTTCCTAACTTTACATTGTGTAAGATAATATAAATTTCTACTGAATGAGTGAATTCTTAAGATTGGCCATTACTGAACACTTGAGTACCTGCTGTGTTTGACTCCAACAGTCCTGCAATCCTGAAAGCCCGAAGGACCATTTTGGCAAATGATAAAAAACAAATGAACAGTTTTACTGACCAGTGAAAACAAACTGCTTTTGAGCAATATGCAACTCTTTGGGATGGTGAAAAAGGTCAAAAAAAGAATTTCACTGTTAATTTCCAAAGAATGTTAGTGAGACAAGATACAAATGTGTGGGGTAGGGAATATAATGGGAGCTCTCTGAGACTTCCTCTCAATTTTCCTGTGAAGCTAAAACTGCTTTAAAAATAAAGTCTATTAAAAAAAAAGTGTCATCCTATACCAAGATATATGATAATACATATTGAACCTTGGATTAAGATTAATTCAATTTTGACTAATTAAGCTTCATTTTTATAAACTATCAGAATAATTTATTAAATTATAAATTGAAAAATAAAATGATTATTTAAAAAATGCACAACTTGTATCAATTCTACTTCATTTTAAGAATCTGAATTTTAAAAGCAAAACTTAAAAGTATTTGGAAGAATATAAGTACAGACAAGGGAAGACATTGAAAAGGAGCAAATAGAACACATCTAAAATAAAATATGAATAAATTTAACATGATAATTTTTCTACAAAATTTTTTATTATTAAAGATCAAAACAAAGGTGAAATCTTAGCAAAGATATTTACAATGAATACAATAACAGAACATTAATTTCCAAAATAGAATAATCGCTGAGATCAATAAAGGCAAATGGCTCAAAAGAGAGAGCAAGCAATGAATAAGTTCATTTTTTTTTTAAGACTACAGATATAGTAGGAAAGGAAATGAAAATCTAACCACAGTTAGATACTATCCTACATCTAGCAAACTGAAAAAAAATTAAAATCTGACATTTCCTGCTGCTGCCAAGAGTGTTGAGTAATTGAACGTGGTTTCAGCAGATCTAGTGAGTATACCAGTCTGAAGAGCAATTTGGCAAGATCTGGTGAATTTTAACAACATGCATAAAGCAATTCTTGGAAGATGGCAGTGTGACATAGTTTTTTTAACGTCTTTGATTTCCTTTGTGGAATGGAGAGTATAAAAAGGAAAATATGACTCCTCACCTCAAAATTTTTGGACAACATCAAAAATAAAAACTAACTGAAAATGTATACCCATAAACCCTAAAATACAATAGAGAGAAATCACCTACAGCTTTAAGGTATACACTATATTACCAGGGAGAAGGTAAGTGCATCTGCCGGAGCAGAGAGCACAAAGTCAAAGGTACTCCCTAGAGTGCAGAAGGCCAGTTAATGGAGAAGAGCAGTTGAAGCTGAAAGAGCTTTGCATATCCACATGTAATTGAAAGGGGCTCTGAGACAAGATATAAAGGAGCTTATATTTGTTATCTCCTGCTGCTTAACAAATTACTGTAGTCTTCAGTTCAGTTCAGTCGCTCAGTTGTGTCTGACTCTTTGCAACCCCATGAATCGCAGCATGCCAGGCCTCCCTGTCCATCACCAACTCCTGGAGTTCATTCAGATTCATGTCCATTGAGTCAGTGATGCCATCCAGCCATCTCATCCTCTGTCGTCCCCTTCTCCTCCTGCCCCCAATCCCTCCCAGCATCAGAGTCTTTTCCAATGAGTCAACTCTTCACATGAGGTGGCCAAAGTACTGGAGTTTCAGCTTCAGCATCATTCCCTCCAAAGAAATCCCAGGACTGATCTCCTTCAGAATGGACTGGTTGAGTCTCCCTGCAGTCCAAGGGACTCTCAAGAGTCTTCTCCAACACCACAGTTCAAAAGCATCAATTCTTCGGTGCTCAGCTTTCTTCACAGTCCAACTCTCACATCCATACATGACTTGGTAGCTTAAAATAACTAACATTTATTATCTATAGGCTCTCTTGGGTTTAAGAGCTTAGGAGTTGAAACGTAATCAAATCATTGGCTCTCAGATAGCCTTGTGGCATATTTCTGTTTTTTCCCCATGAAATCCATTCTCTTCTTCTCCTGTACCAAAATATTTTTAAATGCACTTGACTTCCAAGCTAAAAAAGGTATTCCCCAGCCTTCCTCCTAACTAGGCATGGCCATATGATTAGGTGGATTCAATGGAATATGAATAGAGTGAGATAGACTACTTCTCTCTTATTTTGTGTAAATGATTTGTTTATTCTCCATTTCACCTGTTATCTATTCTAATTCACTAAAATGTTAGTATGATAATTGATGTTAACACCCCATTTGCTGTGAGAAAACAAAAAGAATGATCAAAGCAACTTCATAAATTGCTCTTAAGGGTGTAATATTGGCAAAACCATTTGGGAAAACTGCAGACATTTTGCAACAGGGTCCATTCATACCACTTACCCTGTTTTATGAAAGGCAAATGCCACATCACTGTAGCTTACTGGGGACTGTTTTTCATACCAAATTAGTTTGGTACCCTAAGACATCGAATGATATCACTTACAAATTGGTTAAAAATAAAAATCATATTTTTATTATTAAAAATTTTAATAGAACAAAAACAGGCTATTTATATAATAGAAACCAGAGAGCATATGACATTTTATGCTGGACTCGTTTGTCAGGGCAGCAACCTCAACTCTGTTTTTTCTATGCTGTTAGTGAAAAGTTTGGTTTAAAAAATTAAATACATATGAAAATTTAAAGTGGGAGGCATCAAAATTGTAAATCTGTTTTCTAAGAAGAAATGAAAGCTCCAGTATGTTGGACCTGAGAACTCAAAACGATAATGTGGTAACAAAAGTCCTAAATGCTTTTCCATTCTAGACAGCAGAACTGGTCTGTAGGTCCGTATCTGAGTGTCGCCATTGGTGTCATTATTGTAGCTAAAAGTTGTTGTGTACCATGTCTTTCAACCACTTAGTTATCAGTCTAAATTGTACCCAGATTTCCTGTTTTGGGCCAGATAATCATAGGAAATGTTTTAAAGATATTTGACAATTTTAATCTGTAACTTCTGCAGTAATTCAGCTATGTCTGGGCATAAGAGTATCTCTCATTTATGTCTAGAAGCAGCCAAATTGCATTAAGTATGCTTCATTACTGACTCATTCAACACAAGGCATTAAGCATCTAATACATTCATATTAATCGAGAAAAACCTGTAATTATAAAGATATTGAGTTCTTTTCCAAGTAGTTCAAGCCATGTCTCCAATATTTTCAGATGTATCAAATATAAGATTTATAACCATTTCGGGAATAGGCTGGTTTTTCTCCTTGTTTACATTCCATCATCATACCTGGAAATGTAGCAAAATATAGGTTGCTTTTCCTTCACAGAAAGACTAAATAAAGATGAATGTATTGCCCTTTTCAAATGTTATAAATCCCCCTCCTAATATGTATATTTACTCCCTTGTGAACTTCTATGGATGCCTTTGCATGGATGACATTATTTCAAATGTTATCTTTACATAATGTTTCTTCCTCTGTGGTCCCCATATTGAAAGGCATTTGTGGAATCCAGCCATGCATATGAACAACAATTTTTCAAATCCCTGAATCACAGAAAAAAGAAAAAAACAAAAACAAAATCAGTCTCTGGTTCTTCTTTAGCACTATGTTGAACTAAATTGCTGTTACAATCATCTTATTAAAGCACAGATAACCAAAGCACAGATGAAACTGACAACATGAAGCAAACACAAAAGAAACACAAATAAACGAAAGAGAACAGCTATGGAACATGTGCAAATACATGAAGCTTTTTGTTTTTTAAAGAATGTAATTGTAAATCATAGAGACTCTGGCTTTTTAAATAGCTGCTTTCTTTTCTATTCTTCTTTAAATGCTTTTATTCTCTTGGCCCAAAGAACAGTAAATCTCTCCATTTTTCTGTCTCATGGCTGCTCTCTCTCCTTCTCCATCTCTGAATCTTCATCCTTCAACACTCCTAAGGATTGGAGTATCTCAAAACTTGTTTCTCAGACCTCCTCCCCCCTCTTTTTTCCTTTACTTGTTCTCCGGGCTATTTCTGGCTTGAAATGTTATCTATAAACTGATGTCTTTTAAATTAATATCTCCATCAGTGACCTCTCTCCTAAACTGTAGAATCTATATCCAGTTATTTAGTTGCTATGGAGGTTACTTGGATCCTGAAATAATAGCATAAATTTAACATATTCCAAGCAAATTACTAATTTCTATGCCTTCCTTTAACCTATCCCTGCCCTATCTTTCTTGAATAAGTAAATGGCACTTCCATTAAGTGATTTGTTGATGTCTAAAACTTTATTTTATTTACTTAATTTTATTTGTAGTGAAATATAATTGACATGATGTATTAGTTTCAGGTTGCAGCAAAATAATATATTGGGATGCATATAAGATTATTTCTAAATCAAGGCTGTGTTTTCTGACATAGGTAATTTAGAATTTTCCATCACCTAGGAGGATTCTAGAAAATCATGTCATTTGCCAAGGTTTTTATCCAAGGGCAGAAGAGATACCTACAGAATAATTTTTAAAGAATGTGGTAGAACAAAAATATTCTGCTATGATTATATTTCATGGGTTTTAATTGTTTATACACAACTCTTAGAGGCAAAACTCAAATAATCAGGCATTCGTTGTCTGATCATGACATCATGATGATAATGTCTTCTGAGAATAATAGATTAGTGGGTGATTTTCAACCCTAACAGACACTTGCTCTGGAGAAATTTAAATGTGAGATGCAAAAAAATGAGACTCAGTAGTGTGGTGATAAGAGAGACATAGATAAGATAATGGAAAAATTAAAAAATAGTTACAGTTATTAGCAAGCAGAATCTGTACATAGAGAGACAGATATGAAAGTTGGTAATTGCATTTGAATATGTAAAAACTCTCCACTGCCTTTGTGTCTATTAGAATAAGTAGTAACCGATTTCTTTAAAGTTTTGAATACCATATTTCTTTTTGGGAAATGATTGTCTCTGTCTTCTGGATAGCAACAATAATCACTGTCAGGAGACCCAAGGTTTATTATCAAGGAAAATATTTTTGTATGTCTTTACCATTCTGTGTTTTCTTAATTATCAGCTCTCTTCCAAAGACATAATCTCCAGAGATGGCTCAGGTTTCTTAAATTTTATGTACATAATTAACTACTTATGATAAACAACATATAACCAACATATTTATTGGTTTTCTACTCTCTCTACATGTACTCAACACCTTTAGCAATGATGATAACTATACAATATCAGCATTTCAATATATGACCATTTAATTAACAGTTTAAATTTTGATGAACATTTAAATTATTTCCAGCTCCTTTGTCATTGTCAACAATTGTTCATGGATATTTATATGTAAATATTTGTACCTGTCACTTTTTTATGATGTATTTTTATATATATCTATATATTATATTACTCAAAAAAAAATATTCCCACAGATAATTGGATCAATTTACACACACTCTAGTATATTCTTTTTCTCTAAAGCCCTTTTTTTCTTGAGTGTGAACTGGATAAAACTGACTCAATATAAAAATTACATAAATTATATTCTATAATCAATGTGATGATAGTTTTCGCCTAAAAATTCCAACTCAGTCACTGTTTTGAGAAAATGAACTACATTTGTTTAAAATTTTAGGTAACCATCATATTTTACAGTAACATTTAAATATATATATAAATAATTAGCTCATCTTTAATGCATGTTTGATAAAAATATTATAAGTATACAGAGTTAACATTTTATACTCTTAGATAATTTGAATGTAAATTCATTTACTTTTTAGGTAGAGGGACAAAAAATTAGAAACTTTGGAAAGAGTATCCTTAAAAAGTGTGGTGAGTTGGAGAAATGTCATATATACACACAACGGTGCAAGTGATAGTCACACAAACAGAAAAAAAACGTAATACTCACATAAAGATAAATATTTTCTTTACTCTTCAGTGACTAATAAGGCAGGCATAATGCTTGCAAGGCTATGTTAGGTATAAGCATACCTTGGATATCTTATGAGTTTGGTTCCAAACTACTGAAATACGAAGAATATTGCAATAAAATGAGTCATAAAACATTTTGGTTTCCCAGTGCATATAAAAGTTATATTTATATAATGCTACAGTATTAAGTTATGACCAACCTAGATAGCATATTCAAAAGCAGAGACATTACTTTGTCAACTAAGGTCCGTCTAGTCAAGGCTATGGTTTTTCCTGTGGTCATGTATCGATGTGAGAGTTCGACTGTGAAGAAGGCTGAGCGCCGAAGAATTGGTGCTTTTGAACTGTGGTGTTGGAGAAGACTCTTGAGAGTCCCTTGGACTGCAAGGAGATCCAACCAGTCCATTCTGAAGGAGATCAGCCCTGGGATTTCTTTGGAAGGAATGATGCTAAAGCTGAAACTCCAGTACTTCGGCCACCTCATGTGAAGAGTTGACTCATTGGAAAAGACTCTGATGCTGGGAGGAATTGGGGACAGGAGGAGAAGGGGACAACAGAGGATGAGATGGCTGGATGGCATCACTGACTAGATGGACGTGAGTCTGAGTGAACTCTGGGAATTGGTGATGGACAGGGAGGCCTGGCATGCTGCGATTCATGGGGTCGCAAAGAGTCAGACACGACTGAGCGGCTGAACTGAACTGAACTGAACAGTATTAAGTATGCAATAACATTATGTCTATAGGATGTATATACTATAATTAAAAATATTTAAGGCTAAATAAATACAAAACCAATTACAATAGTAACATAAAATATTATTGATCACAGATCACCATAACAAATATAATACTGAAGAAAGAACTTGAAGTACTATTTGACACAGAGACATAAATCAAGAAAATACTATTGGGAAAATAGTGCTGATAGAGTTGCTTGATACAGGGTTGTGACAAACTTTGAATTTGTAAAAAATAAAATGTCAACAAAATGCAATAAACAGAAGGACAATAAAATGAAGTATGCCTGTATTCACATTATGTATTTCTCCTATAAGTATTTACTAGCTTTTATCCTAGGAATCTTTTTAGATAAAGGAGAAAAAGAGATGAGAGAAGACTGACTTGTTGCATCTTAATGTATCCATTCATAGAAAAATATATTGTAGTATAAATTATAGACAAACACATGAATGGATACAAACTTATCTACATCTTAAGATGACATCTTAAAGTTATCATTTTTCTTTTTTTAACCTTTTTCTGGGCAAGATGTAGGTTATGTAATTGAGAGAAGACTTTAAAAGAAGTTGAGTTATTTAGCTGCAGTAAATAGAGGTTTAAGTATAATATCATAATACTGCCTAAATAGAAACTCCTGGGATTCTTTCTTACCTAACATAAATGTGACTCCAGCAGTAGGGTTTTATGTAGTATATGTGGAAGAACATTCTTGAAATATTTTTAAAATGAGCTTATTAAGAAAAGATCCAGCTATTTTTAAGAAGCTATTATAGTAGGCGTCTATTATTTTACAATAGTTACAGTGGTCTTTCTCAAAATGTGTGGGTGAGGGTAACTGAGGAAATGTAGTTAAGTCTGCTAGTTTTCTAGTTCCTATGAGATCAGAGAAGGGAATGGCAACCCACTCCAGTATTCTCGCCTGGAGAATCCCATGGACAGAGGAGCCTGGCAGGGTACAGTCCATGGCGTCACAAGAGTTGGACACGACTAAGTGATTAAACCACCACCATGAGATGAGAAATTTTGCTCTCCTTTTACTAACCCATACAAATGAGGGTTTGTTTCCTAAACCTTGCCCAGTGACTTGGCCTTCTTTTCTGAAGACAGGAATTTGATGCTATCAGTCTGAATCTCTGACTGGTATTTGCTCCTAGTTTCCTTTTAAGAGCCTCCATCTCTTATTCTACTTAGTTGAAGCCTACCCATTATAAAGGCTTATTTATTCTGGGTGTTAAAATCTGCATTGATATATCTTAATTACCTGCAAGCACATTGTCTCAGTTCTGGGTTCTATATATGTATAAACTTTATCCAGTAAAGTGATGATGAATTATTGGTAAGTATCTACCTCATGCTCATCAACATATCTGATTTCTAGTTTACCCATCCTTTTACTTATTGAACTCTAAGCCCCCTCTTTTCTTAGTTCTACTCCTTGGATTTTGCAATAAACTACTAAGTAAGCTGTTACCTAAGTCATATCATGTGAGGAAACGTGGCTAGATTGTGGGAATATGGAATAGGTGTAGCTGGGACATAGGAGAAAGAAAGTGGGAAAACAATTCAGATGTTAAAAAGTGGGAACTAATTCATGCTTCCAGGAAAGTGAGGTATGTTAACAGGCAATAGAGATGTGTTGAGTAAGTGGTTATCACCATAGTCGAACCGAGAATATGGATAAAAGTTAGAGCCCTACCAAAATTTAAAATCAATGTTTATAAAATCTTGATTTAAAAAGCTGCCTCAACCAATTTGAACAATGCAGGAGTTCTAGCAATAGTTTCTTGGAGGGAATAAGGATAGACTGATAGTGGAACTTAGACTTGTAATTCCTGTAATAAGTAGCCATGGGCTGAGAGAAGAGTGACCTGAGGATTCTTCTTACTGTAGATAGTGCCAGCACTGGCATGATCAGAGGACCACTTCCAGGACACCAAAGCCAGAAGGTACCAGGGAACATGTAGGAGAGAACAGGAGAAAACATCCAGGCAATTTTTATCCTTTTCTGAAATGACAATTTCATTGGAGTTGTAATCCCCAAATTTATGAAAGTGGATGATAAGCTATAGAAATCTAGAAAAATGAAATTTTGATTTGCTTTGTTACCCCAAACTAGGAGTCCTAGGAACATCTGCTGCAATTCAGCCTATATGAATTGAGCATTTTCTAAGTGCTTTACTTTTACAAATTATAATGAGAACCAAATACAAAGAGGACTTCATGGTAAACCAAAATAAAGAGAAGTCTAATGCTTTCTGGTAAATGTAGATTGTCTTTGATCTAGACAATTAAAAAATATGAAATACTTAAGAAGACTTTATTCACATTCAAACTAGCATTTCATTTTTATAGTAAAGCTTAACTCAAAGTGGTGAAACCTTAAAGTTTGATTCCTGAAGTATTTTTAGCTTTCAGAGGTACATTATACATAAAGTAAAATTCACCCTTTTTAACTATAAAATATTCTTCTAATCATCACTTCCAATCATGTAACCTCTACCACAAACATGTTATAAAGTTTTCATTACCCTAAAAAGTTTTCCCTTATCCCTTTGAAATTGATTCCCCCAGTAATAGGCCTAATGTTGAAGTCTTAACCCCCTCCAGTACCTCTGAATGTGACTGTATTATAAGGCAATTATGTTAAAATGAGGTCATATATAGGAGCCCTAATCAAATATGGCTGGCATGTTCAAAAGAAGAAGTGATTAGGATAGAGAAACACTCAGAGGGAAAAGCATGTGCAGATAAAGGGGGAAGGTTAATGTCTATAAACCAAGGTGAGGGGCCTCAGAAGAAATGAGCTCTGCCAATAATGCCTTAATCTCTGACATCTAGCTTCCAGAACTGTGAGAAAATAATTTCTGTTATTTAAGCCTCCCAATCTGTGGTACTTTGTTATGGCTACCCTAGCAGACTATTAATAATATATCCATTTTCACTTTCAGGCCCAAGCAATCAATGGGATCTATATGGTGTCATAATTTTGACCTTTCTTGAATTTTATGTAAATGAAATGATAACAGTATGTAGCATTAAGCATTTAACTGTTTTTACTTATGATGAGTTTGAGATTCGTTCATGTTGCTGTCTTCATATTTCCTTTTTATTGGTGAAGAGATTTTATAGTATGTCACAGTGTTGTCATGTATTCTCCATTGGTTGGCTATTGCTATAACAAAATAATGCCCTTGTGAACATTAATTTTTGTTGACATGTGGATGTATTTCACTTAGAAAAATGCCTAGAAGTGGGGTTGCTAGATTCTATAACATACACTTAATCCTATAAGATACCTCCAAACAGTTTTCAGAAGTTAGTATCTGTGTCATTTTGTGTTTCTACAGCAAAACATAACAGTTACTGTTGTCCCTCGTTCTTGTAAACACTTGGTAGGTCAGTCGCTTTATCGTTATTCTAGTGAGTGTTTTGTGATTATCATTTTGATTTGAATTTCCCTGAGTAGTGATATATTGACCATCATTTCATATACTGATTTGCCTGATTATATATTTTATTATGAAGTGTCTAAGTTGTTTGTCCTTTTAAAATTGTTTTCTTATTAATGAGTCCTGAGATTTCTTTATATATTCCATGTATAAATCCTTTATCTGGAATGTATATTTCAAAACTTTTCCTTTTTTGCAAATGGATTAGAGAGTATATAAGTGAAAACAGTTATACAATAAACGCAGTGATCAAGGTAAGATGTTTTCTGTTAGTCTAAGGTATTGGTTTTGAATTTAAGAGATATAAATTGGTTTGAAAGATATTAATAGGCAAAATCAACAGGATTTAAAGATTGTTTGAAATGTGGACAAAGGAGAAGTAATTGTTGAGGATACATTTAATGTAAAAATTTGGGTGGTAGCACTCGTCTAAGATAAATAGTGGAGTATGACTCTTTGAGGAGTGATAGAATAATTATAATTTTGGATATATGAATCAGATATCTTAATAAAAATATGTAATGAGCAATTGGCTATATATATGGAACTCAGGTGAGAAATAAGTGAATATAGCATGTTGAGAATTTTGGTACAACAGAGTAAAGCTTTGATAAAAAATATTGTCCTCTTTTGAATCTCTTTTTGCCTTAACTGAGCTCATGTTTAAGACTTCTTTATTATTTGTATTCCTACTTTATAAGACACACTTACAAAATAGGTTAATTTTGTCCTTGTACCTTTTTCCTTGAATTATTTTTTTCCTTTTTCCTTTTCCTTGATCCAACTGTCCCATTTCCTCACTGATTCTCTTAGAACCTTAACTCTTGTATAGAAAACATAGATTCAGCAAGCTTCTTTTGTAAAAGACCAGAGAGTAAATATTTTGGATATCTTGTGCCATAGAATATCACTATTCTTTGATTATTTTGATAGTCTTTAAAAATATAAAAATTAATCAGTTCATGGAACAATATAAAAACAGTTCACAGACTGGACTTGACCTATGGGCTGTAAAAAATTAATAATCTGAAGCCTCAGTTACATAGAGTTGATATACTAGAAGGGAGGAGCTCTCACAATCTGCTCGAACAGGAGAACTCAATAGGAAGAAGACTCCTAACCCCACCTCCAAGGGCCTAGCCAATGAAAAGTTATGCACTCTGTATGCTATAGCTCTCCCAAACTCCTTTTTGTCTCTATATAAGTTTTCTCCTTCCCTTGCTATGTGTGGAAATTTGCGTGAGGCTTGCCATGGTTGCAGACCCCAGAATGCAATTCTTTGCTGATCTTGAATGAATCCATCTTTGCTGGAGAAATAACTATTTGTTTCAGATCATTAGGGTCATCATTTTCCAATTCCTGCTATAAAGTAGCGTATTACTGGATGCTGCCCTCTTGGGTGGCATGTTATACTTTGTAGACTTTTACCTGTTTTTGTTTTTTTTTTACTCATTTCCAGTAATCAGTTCTGAGTACTATTTCCTTCTGAGCATGTTTCCCCCTCCATTACCTCAAATTTTATTTACTCTCTAATAGTGACCTTTAAAGACTTTATTGACCCCACCCTCAAACCAAGTTAATCATGCCCTTCTCTATGCTTCCAGTGTGCTTTTGGCATATTCCTTTTATTTAAACATGTCTATGGTAAGTTTTGTAAATATCAAATGAATGGAATTGAATCTGTTTGAATCTCTTTCCACTGACCCTTGAACAGTACAAGGGGTAGTGGTGCCAACCCTCTACGCAGATGAAAACCCTAACTTATAGGATCATGTAGTACTGTAGAATTTACTATTGAAAAGATAATTGCATATAAGTAGACCTGTGCAGTTAAAACTTGTGTTGTTCAAGGGAAAATTCTGTTTGTGACTAATGCTGACATATAGAGCTAATGATGTCATTAAATTGAGAGGCAGCATAGCATATGTATAGTCGGCCTTCCTCATCTGCAGCTTATACATCTGCAGATTCAGCCATCCTCAGATCAAAAATATTTTTTAAAAATCCATAAATTTCCCAAAGCCAAAACTTGAATTTGTTTCATACTGGTAACTGTTTGCATAGCTTTAATGAACTCCGGGAGTTGGTGATGGACAGGGAGGACTGGCATGCTGTGATTCATGGGGTGACAAAGAGTTGGACACGACTGAGTGACTGAACTGAACTGAACAGAGTACTCGATATTATAAGTAATTGAGAGGGGCTTCCCTCTCAATTTAAGGACTTCCCTGATAGCTCACACAGTAAAGAATCTGCCTGCAATGCACGAGATCTGGGTTCAACCCATGGGTCATGCAGATCCCCTGGAGAAGAAAATCCCACTCCAGTATTCTTTTCCTGGAGAATTTCGTGGACAGAGGAATCTGTTGGGCTACAGTCCAAGAGGTCACGAAGAGTTGAACATGACTGAGCGACTAACACTTTGAGCTTTCAAGGGTGATTTAAAGCCTGTGGGAAGATATGCATAGGTTACATGCAAATACTACCCCATTTTATATAAAGGACTTGAGCATCTATGGGTTTTGGTGTTCAGTGTGGATCTGGAACCAATCCCCTTCAGATA
The DNA here is from genome assembly GCF_042477335.2 of Ovis canadensis. Lineage (NCBI taxonomy): Eukaryota > Metazoa > Chordata > Mammalia > Artiodactyla > Bovidae > Ovis > Ovis canadensis. The sequence goes on along the minus strand of NC_091247.1, from coordinate 128,879,930 downwards.
CCAAGGGGCATAGGGTCTACTGCTGTGATTTGAAACATGAAATAAGCTTTATTTCTTGAAAAAAGCTTTACAGAAGCTTTATTTCTTGTGTTGTATAAACCTCAGCCTTTGTTCTTTGTCTATTAAATGCAGATAGTTATAGTTTCATTTTCATGGTGTTAGTATAGGAGGATTAAAAAGAGTATTGTTGTTACTATTTGTCTCATGTCCTTTTGTTCAAAAGATATTTGCATTTTTAACTAGGATTTTCAATGGCTTAGCTCAAATGCATTATGCAATTAAGCACTGTGGTTAGTCACCCACAACCATATTTTTGGTCAGAACATCTCTGCCCCTCCACAATCTTAAAATTTAAATGATCTTGATTTTCCTAATTTTGGGACAACCCTTACTGTCACATTGCTAGTACACAAGTGACAGCTAAGCTTATTGTCAATTTCATGGGGAATTGATTACTCTACAATAAAACTGTAAAGATGAAATATTGCTTAGTGGAAAAATACAAGAGTAATTTAATTCAGGGAGCTTTAAATTTTTAAAGAACTCTTCAGTCTCTTCTGACCTATGATACACCCATACCTACTCCTTGGGGAGGGTTAGTGGTAAAAAACTATAAAAAGTCTGATATCTGTAAGGTTAAATTAGATTGGGAAAAGCTACACAATTCTCAAGTGTTCAGATGATACAGTTATTCCAGAAACAAACTTGATTGTATCTAATAACACAGAGATTTCTTTATATGATGTTTTTGGCATTGGAGATATTACATCACTATAAAAGTTCTTTTTCAAACCCATCCAAGTAAATTACATTAGAAAAGATTTAGTAGTTGTTTAATTTAACTCATAAAAAGCCATAAATAAGTATCAGCTTACTGAGAATAAAATGTCCACAACCAATAATAACATTTAATGCATTGTGAAATGTAAAGCCATGAAAAACACAGTGTAATTACATTTACTGACATGCTGCAGTTTAGGGTCAATTAAATTGAACTATTGGCAATTTTTGCTTATTTTCTTTGTTTAAGAAGATCACTGTGATTTAAAGGTTAATTGCAGAATATACAAGATAATAAAATTGCTTCTCCATCAACTATTTTTCAAATAAATACAGATGGAAAATTTTTTCACTCTGTAAATAAATTTGTGGATTTATTATTTAACATCATGCATTGAATGTAATGACAAGACAATGAATATAGATGTTTATTTTAACTAATGATTGCTATATTGCTCTTTCCCTTGATTCAGAGGGGTAATTCTTAAAGGTCAGGAGGGTGGTCTTTTATGGCTATGGAGCCTTCTTTTGGGACTATTCTATTAGTATCACTTATGATACCATTTCACTTATATCTGTTTTTATTTAGCTTTTGCATGTTCTCCAATCCATTGATTTGTTTAAAAACTCTTTACTTTACTTTGTGAGATTTCAAACCAAAATCCTAAACTTCATCAAGTTCATTGGCTACTGTCAATTCTTTTATAGAACTGTTGCTTCTCTAATGTGCAACCGTGTTCTTTACAAATTATCAGTTCTACTGTTACATTTCACTAGCATTTCATCACCTCTGAACAGCATGACCTACTGCTTAAGTCATGTATTTTTTCAAAACTTTAGTAAACAGTGAACCACTCCAACTGCTAGTAGAGAATAAGGATGGAAATTGCACTCTAGTTCAGGATGTCTGAGTTTGAATGGTAACTCTCCCATTTATCAGCTGTATGACTTTGGGCAATATACTTAACAGCTCTAATCCTTACTTCCTTCAAATGTAAATAAGAGTAATGATAATATTTAAAGATTCAGTGAGATCGTGCAACTAGCTAATGCTCTAACTCATATTAACTAATATTTGTATAACAGGCTTTGGTCTTCTGCAGTTAGCTTCTCAGCCAATTCTACATATTTATTATCATCATCATTGTCAACCTGTCCATTCTCTATGCAGATACACAGAACAATGAGTGATGTCACATCTCAAAGTCTGTTTTAAATAAATGTGTTTAAGGAAGGGGAAGAAAATGTCTTTTTGGCCCAAAAGGCAAGTTAGATAATTACCAATTATGAAGATGTATTTACTTTTTTACTTTTTCTGTTTTTCCTCTGAAGTCATGACCATTTGATTCCATGCAGCAGTAGCTCAGGCAAATGGTCAGTTATGGTTACAAGAACACAAGTTCAGAGCCTGGATGAAAATTATATAGATTTAGCATTCAGACTATTGAATATTGAAACAATGCTTCTCTTCAGCAACGCCACAATAAAACCAAGTGATTCTATGTGAAGAAACTGAGCAAACCATTATAATATTAGCTATCTCTGGTCAGAGACTAAGTATTAAAAAAATATGATTGAATGAAGTAGCTAATGACTTTTGGGATAGAGAACCCAATTATGAAAATTTAAAAAAAATATGAATTGGATTTTTTTTACAGTCAGTACATTACATACGGTATATAACCCAAGCTCATATTCATTTTTTAGCCTATGATCATGTGTCCTTGAATAGAAAACTTAATACTGACAAATAGACAGCTAAATGTTACAGTGCATTTTTCAATAATGATAAGACAAAAATCTCATATTCCATGTCTTGAGATTTTGTTTTACAGCCCTTATAAATTAGAGTGTTTTGAAAATACATTGGCAAGATTTTCACTGGAAAGATAATCATTTCAGTTCATATTATCTTTTAATGATGTATTTAAAATTTCTAGCATTATAATGTGATTTTAGATACTGCTCATTCATTCTGTGCTTTACAGATATAAAAATACTATTGAAATAATCACAAACATGATAAGATGCTGAAATGATTCTTTTAAAAATATTTTCATTAGAATGTATTAGAGATCATGAATATATACTTATATAACTTTAATATAATAATGAAGTATCTGCTTAATACTGTCACTAATAGTAATTATAATTTTTCCTTTGCTGTTTCATTAGAAGATGTGAGTACATTAACAATGAAAAGCAAGCAATTAACAGTGTTTGAAATAGAATTTCTTCTTGAAAATCCATTTCTCCTTGGGAAAGGACATGATGATTTACAAATTATTCATGTGGCTTATATGTCTGAATAATTTATCCTAGTAAAATTATTTTTGCACTTGAACTAGATACAGCATATTTATTTTAGGTACATATGTGTGTATGTACTTAGACAAATTTACCTAGAATCACACAAAGTGTATAAAGACACGAAAATGTGTTTTTGGAACTTATGTAGAAAATTTCAACTTTCCAGTATACCATAGATATTTTATTGCAGCTCCCAGTTTTAAAATAGCCTGAAATGATTACTATTCATCAAAAAGAAGTGGGAAGATAGGCATTGTTTAATTTTCAATTAATAGAAAACACAGCATTGTCTATTTATCCATTCCCTATGGAAGTGAACAGGCTGCCACACTCTTGTCCGTTTTCTTGCTGAGAGTGCTTGCTTGTGCTGCCAAGCTCACCACACAGTTTCTGTCTGACATCGAAGCACTATCTTTTTCAGCCATGCAAGTCTGTGTTTTGTGATAAAGTACAGTTATGGGCAGCCTTGCGGACTTGCCTCTGCTGCAGAAAGAACTCTCCTGCTGCAGTATTCCATTTGAAAACTCTCTTCTGATGCTTGACTTTCTTCTGAAACTGGACTTGCAGTCATAATGGTTCTTTCTTTAATATTTTAACTAACTTTACCTGTTTAATATGAGCTGGATATTTAATTCTAAATTGAAAAGCAAGGGAGTTTTTAAGGCTGAAAGTAAATTTTATGAGGAATAAATCACAATTTATATACTTGATTTAACACTGCTGTTGCTGCTAAGTCGCCTTAGTCGTGTCCAACTCTGTGCGACCCCTAGACGGAAGCCCACCAGGCTCTCCCATCCCTAGGATTCTCCAGGCAAGAACACTGGTGTGGGTTGCCATTTCCTTTTCCAATGCATGAAAGTGAAAAGTGAAGTCGCTCAGTTGTGCTGGACTTGTAGTGACCCCATGGACCGCAGCCCACCAGGCTCCTCGTCCATGGGATTTTCCAGGCAAGAGTACTAGAGTGGGTTGCCATTCCCTTCTCTGTTTTAACTGCACATATACTTAAAAATGTGGGGATTTATAGTTTCCAGGCTACTGTGGAGATAATCTGATTTTTGATATGTCAGTTCATTCAATTTCTACAAGATCTACAAAGATTGTTTCAGTCTCTAAGATGGCACAGTGCTGTGCCATTTATTTACTGTGTGTATAGGTATCACCTTCAAGCATCCACTTCTGGTATTTTTGTAGAAACTGCTATGATTCAAACACCTAGAAATAAATTTTAATGTACACCTGAGTTAAGATATACATTAAAATTTAGGAAGTATCAAAGTATAGGTAACAGAAATAAACAGCACCATCTCAGTAACTTATTGAGCAGTGTTAAATTAATAAAAAGAACGTAATCAAAGGAAATAATTCTGCAGAAGTCCTAGAAGTCCCAGGAATGTGCATTTTACAGGATGGATGAAAGTAAGATTTGTGCTTTACTGACCATATATATAGAGAGAAAAGGCCTTGACAAAGTGCCTGCATATTGGGAGAGAATTAGAAAAGAGATCTTCAACATAGCCAAGTCCTTCTGAAGACTATAACCTCAAAGAAAGTGTTACTGTGTACGTGGAGGCACGTCAAAGAGGACCCTTCCTCACGGGCCTCAGTTCTTGGTAAGGACACAAAGAAGAATCTGAGGTCTTACCTATGGCATAAATAAGTTTTCTAAGGAAAGAACAGAACACCTCAAGGGAGAGATGGGCCAAGTCCAGAGAGGCACTGACACAGGAATGATAAGGTACAGGGTTTTCAAGACAGGCCTTTTACTTATTCACCTAGGTGGACATAGACTGATGGTTTTAATTGACAGTCACAAATGACACAACAGGCTCTATTCAGCAAGTCTTCCTATAGCTCAGTCCATTATAATCAGAGATATGTATGGACAGAATGTTTGAACCTATAATGGGCTCTGGGCTGCCTAAGGTCACTTAAGGGCACAGCTGTGCAGGGCACATGTGCCAGAGTTGGAGAAGCCCTTGTGGTTAGTTTGTATCCATTGTGTGCCTAGGGCATATACTGCAATGTTAGGAAAGTTTTTCTGGTTATTTTGTAGCATATCTGTGAGCTCTCCTGGGCTGCACTGGGGAGTGTCTGGGGTAGAGTTTAGAGATCAGCTTGAATCTCTTTTGGCTATGCCCAACTTCCTACCTAACAGAAAGTGCGGATTAGAAATAAAATTCAATCACCAAAGCAAGTAGACGTCAGGAGACCTTTCATAAATTGGCCTGGCCTTTGACAAAAAAAAAAAAAAGAAATAAGCCCCCTCGTAACATTGATGCATTGTCAAGTGGGTTTAACTATTATTCGAATTACATAATATATGGAGGGTTTGACAATGTGAGCTGAAATTATTAGTATGAGTATTCCCTAGCCAGTGATCTACTGGATGCCAAGCAGAAGCAAAATTAAAGTTGGATATATGAACCCTACTCCAACATTATACAGCATTTCCAGACATTAAACGTAAACTGAAGTATCAATAGAATTATGCTTATAGTACTGTATTTAAAACCATAGGGTTGATGAGTCAGTCATTAAGGAGATATAGCAGAAAAAAGTATAGAAAGGGGTATCTGAACTTCCTTTACTTCAACTAATGAAATTATCAGATAGAAACTATAATTATAATAAAATTAGATACTAAGTTATAGGTAAACATAAAACATTTTTATTTTGGTTATAAAAACAAAATCGTTTACAATAATGTTGTAAATAACCCAGAGATTATTATTTATGAGATTACCTAGATTAAAAAACTTATTTTTTGAAACTTTGGAGAGCTGCCATGGCAATCAGGACTTAAAGGTCAAAATCTGCACAGAGGGAGACTTATTGTGATCCGACTCTACCTTTCTGGCCTGGGGAGGCCAACTTAATGCTAATGGAAACAGCATCATTTTAGTTGCAGAAGAACCAGTATAGATTCTGTAAATTTCACAGAACTCAGGATACAGAATTTAGAAGTCTAATCATTAAAGGAAGTAGGACTTGAAAGCTCAATATATAGGGGAAAAAAGGCAGATTAGAGAAATGATCATGACCCTCAGTAATTATATACTCATTTAGACATTTGCTGATTAAATTGTCCAGGGCAGTAGCTCAGAAAGCACAAAAAGGGCCTCTTAAAGCCGCGCCTTTTTAATAATGCAGTTTCATGGAACTAAAAAAAATGAAATAAAATTAGTTCAGAATTTTCAAAGTGGGTTGAGTACTAGAAAATACCTCTAGTCTTAAATAGCAATATATGGTTAATAGTAAAATATTGAAAGCTTTGCCCCTGGTATTGAGAAAATATGAGTGTGCTAGCTAAAACTGTTTCCATTAGCAATTATATTGAAATCCAAAATGAATAATATAAGGCAAGAAAAAATAATGATTAAGCAAAAGGAAAACTATCATTGTTATCAGAGTACCTGATTAGTCATATTAGCAGTATAAAGCTCATAAGCAATGTGAACAAGGCTTCTACACAATAGATTCTGTATTTAACTGATTAAATTAATAATAAAAAGGTCACAGGATACAAGAGCAAACATAAAAATCAATTTTTTTCTATAAGTTAAATCTCTGAACTCTTTTGAAATATGTCTCTCTCAATTAATAAAAGTAAAATAATAAAGGCAATTAAAAGATATTGTCTAAAGTTGTCTACTGCTTAAAAAGTTTCAAGGCACAGCAATATCAGCAATAAAGAAAACTGCTACTTAATGGGAAAAAGTCTATAGGAAGATATTCTAATACCAAATTAATGCACTAGGATGAACATCTTTTGCATATTCAGATATTTCAATGCAAAAGTAAATGCATAAAACTAATCCTATATATATTAAATTTACTTAATAGTATTATTTGAATGTTTATGGGAAACAAATAATTTTGTATATTACATTTATAATCAAGTTATTAACTTATAAATTAATGTTGTAAGAATTTTTAAGTTCAACTTACAAAATTCATTTTATAGTTTTCTTACATACCAAATAACAAATGCTTGCAACAAGACCTTTAAATATTATAGTTTTAACTGAACAGAGTAGAATACTTTAAAAAATTCTACTTATAATTTTTAAATGTTTTTCCTTTTGTAAAAGTCACTTATAAATTTAAATAACAGGTTTTTTTTAAACTATTTTACTTGCATTTCTGTATTAGGTATAATTAGTCTTCTTTTTAGGTATCTAACAATCATGACAGAGAAAACTCAGAAGTCAACAGAAATATCTCTCCCAAACCTCTTAAAAATTTTTTTAATACAAACTTTAATTTAGCAAATCAAATCCCCTTAGCATTCTAATAATGTTAACAGAAACCCAAATTATCATATACATTTTAACTAAAAATAAACTTAAAATATATTACATCCCCCTAAATATCACAAGCATTTTCATTAAAAAGACACTGATTTTTCTAAACTTAATAATGGAGTATTAGTGATTTTTACTTCTCTGTTTTTTTACTTCTCTGTCTTTATAGCTTAATTATCTTAATTTATTACTGGGCATACTGAGATTATAGTGAGTGAAGTTGCTCAGTCGTGTCCGACTCTTTGCAACCCCATGGACTGTAGCCTATCAGGATCCTCCATCCATGGGATTTTCCAGGCGATCTTCCCGACCCAGGAATGGAACCCAGGTCTACCGCATTGCAGGCAGACACTTCATCGTCTGAGCCACCGGGTGGAAAATTAAAAACCACTGTACTATTTGCTATAATGAGTTTGTTGTAATTGTTAATATATCCATTTATCATTCATAAATTTGAAAGCAATTTACAAGAACTGGGTATATGCCTGGGTTCCTCCCAGGACACCATTTTTAAAGCTGCCTGCTTTGGTAGATGAAATTTCCCACTTTTATTTATTGCCTAATTAAATTCAGCTTTCTTCCTGTGATCTTATCTGATTAAGATTTTAAGGACATTTTTAAGCACTGCCACAATTTAAAATATGTTTTAATGTCATTCATTGGATTTCAAAATTCTTCATATAGCTTTATCTGCTGTAGCTATAATTCTGATGTCAGGCTAATGACATTTCAGAAACAAATAAGGAAAGAAGGTTATGATTAGTAGAAAAGAAGATATTTCTTTTCCCCTCTAATACAGACTTTTTCTTTTCAAATGTTTTATCAAGTTGGTTTTCACCTCCTTATTGGATAATAGCAAGTTCAATATGTTATTCATATGGGGAAAAGGTAATCTCAGCTAGCCTTTGACACTTAAGCAATACCAGTGTTCAATTTCAACTGAGACTCTGAAGTTACAGTATAGACTGGGGTAAAGAACTTGGCTTTTAAAGTTAGATCTGAGTGCTAATCAATCATCACCTGTATGACTTTGAATATGCTAGGTACTTTTTAATATCAGTTTCCATATCTTTACATCTGGGTAACTAAATGTGCCACACCATTTGTTGTGAAAATAAAGTCACCTTTCATCTCTAAAGTACATTTTAAAGTGCTTGACCCATAGATAATTATTATTAAATTATAGTTGCAATTAGTTAATCTATTAAAATAATCTTCTACATGCTAGGGTGGAGTGGTTCCTTAACGATATTAAATGTAGTTTCTAAAATAGATTTTACATTTAAGCTCACTAAAGCAAAGAATTTACTTTTAAATTTGCCATCTTTCATACCGACATCAGGATCTGTGAAGGGTCTGAGATTTTACCCTATGTGTAAGCTAATGAGTTAGTCCGTCAAAAGTTCATGTATATCAGCAAAAATGCAAGTTCATGTATACTGGTGTACTGCATGAAACAAAGGGAAATTTATGGTTCACAATACCAGCAGTAGTTAGTGTTATATCATTGACCAGTAGTTCCCCAAACCCTAATTTCCACATACTCACATTACAAGGTCCAGGTGATGCCTGTGTACACAGTGGTTTGTGTTAGAGGAAAAAACTGAGTGTAGGAAAATGCCAATCATTTATAAGGAGGCTTCTAGAAAACTTATCCAAACGTTGCCCTAGGCACTGTCATTATTAATGTGAGCAGCAAACTAATATGCCCTCAGTTCTGGAAGATTCTAACTTCCAAGGCTATTTGCTTTATAAACAATTTTGAAATATGAAATTAAACTGGTAATGCTTCTGCACAGAAGAGAGACAGAGACAAGAAGTTTATAGGGATTTGCCTCCTTACAGCAGAATGGAAATTTGCACTTCTAGTATTAAAAAAAAAAAAAGACAAATGATTCAGAAACATAATTTTAACACAGTTGTTTTAAAGCATCCACAGTTTTAAATTCTACCAAAACAATGGTTGAAAGATAAGATAAATGAGATCAATTACTTGCAGATGTCATAATAGTGTTTCAGAGTGGGGACAGGCAAAATAGAGATAATTATGAGGTTTGGGGGTGGTATGGCCCAAGAAATGTATTTTAATAGGAAGGGTTGTTTAGTGTTAGCTCATGACATAATAGTTACAGATTAGTGGAGAGGGCTAATCTAAGGTTTTGAGAAAAATGTTCCAATGTAAGTGTACTTATTAAAAGTTAGCTGTCCGATGTTCATCTTAAAGAGTTTTTTATTCCTTTCATTCTGAAAGGAATAGTAATGTTATTTGTAAAGGCTTCCCTGGTGGCTCAGATGGTAAAGAATCTGCCTGGATTTCAGGAGACCAGGGTTCAGTCCCTGGGTTGGGAAGATCCCCTGGAGAAAGGAATGGCAACTCACTCTGATATTCTTGCCTGGAGAATCCTGGGGACAGAAGAGCCTGGCCGGTTACAGTCCAAGGGGTCTCAAAGAGTTGGACATGACTGAGAGACTACACTTTCACTTTCTTTTCATCTTTCTGGGCAAGTTTTCTGGAATACAAGAGTAAGTATAAGATTAGTGAAGTCATGATAATGTGGAGTTAAGCTATGAGCATAAATGATTTCGGTTCTTCAAAGCCAAGTGACTTGTAGCCAGAACCTGTCATAATTTGTATATGAGATTGGTCTGGTGGCAGAGAGGGGTCTCCTCATTTTTAGTAGATTAGATTTGCATCTAGAAAAAAATGGTGGAAAAAGTGATTAAACAGAATATACCAAGTAGAGAAATAAATAATTGAGCATAGTGTCAAGAAATAGCTGATTTAAGATTTAAAATATAGGGGAAAATAAATAGGGAAGAAATATTAAACATAGAAAAAAATGTTAGCAAAATATTAGAATCTGCTATAAGGATGAATATAAGGATGGAGTCACCTTAATATAAAAAAAACCCTTTCTCAAAATTAGGACAATGAAGAAAATCCATTCTAATTCTAACACTTTTTCTTAGTATTTATACATATTTAATATTATTATAGAAAACACCTGATTAAATAATATTTTAAGAAGGCAATTACATTGGTTCATAGTTTTAGACAGATGAAGGTTAACTCATGTCTCTACAGGTATCCTTACTTTTGTTTCTTTTCCTATTTTTCTTTTAGTATAGATCTGATTTTTCCAAAGTCAAAACTTGCAAAATCTCCATAGACAAAGGTGATTTATAACCAAAGAAGGGCATCAAGATTCAGATAGAGTTCAAGAGAAGCAATAAGAAAGAAACCACTTGAGAAAACAAATGTCATTTAATGTTCCAATGAGAATTCCCCATGCCTATCATTTTCAGAGCAGGCTGTCTAGAAAATAAAATCTTTTCTTAAAAAATAAACTTTCAGATTTGAAAAATAATTCTTGTTGCTGGTGACAAAATTAGAACTCTATGACCCGATGGGCTTCCATTTTCCTGAGATAATTATTAAAATGAGAAAACAAGGCAGCAAAATAGGTATAGATTTAATATATTTAGTTTCTCCCAAACAGAAAATTGGCAGCTGTTCATACAGTTTGGTGAACAGCTCAGCTTACATTCTGATTTATATCTCAGCTTCTCTATTGAAATAGTGGTCTAGTGTATTACTAGGAAACTCATTATTAAAACACACAAAAGCTGCATTCTTCAAATTCACTAATATCTGTAATAAAGGTTTTTATCTCTATCATTCTAACTCTCATCAGACATTTTTTTCTAAATTTGGAGATGTTAGAAATGCAAAAATGCAGATCTAACAAAGGACACAGAAGCTGAAAGAGCAAACTAGGATAATTCCTTCAGAGGGAGCTGAGATCCAGTAGAAAACGGAGGTAAAACCTCAATGTAGCAGATTGAGATCCAGTAACAACAGCAGTTGAGCAGCAACTATTTAAATACTCTCACAGCTATGTCACAGAAAGTCTAGACAGACTTTAGGGTGGATGACTAAACATACCAATGCAAAAACTTTAAAAAGGATCATGTGAGTCTCAAGATAAACTTTATTCTGGGTAGAGAAGCAAAAACATCCTTGTTTCTGTTACTGCAAACAAGTTCATGTGTCTGATGCACAGTGAAGCCACACAAACTGAAACTTTGGAGTTTGGACCATGAAAGGAGAATGAGTGGCTCATGCCCAAAAGAACCCTGAACTCCCTGATGGGTTTCTGCAAAGCACTTTTAAAGGCAAGGTGAGGAAGCATGTCCAGGATATGTGATCAACTTAGGCATGGTTCTCTGATTGATTGGCGTTGAGGTAACGGTAATTGATGTTATCATTCCTTAGGTTCCAGAAGTTCTCAGTTCAGTTCAGTCGCTCAGTTGTGTCTGACTCTTTGTGACCCCATGAATTGCAGCACGCCAGGCCTCCCTGTCCATCACCAGCTCCCGGAGTTCACTCAGACTCATGTCCATCGAGTCAGTGATGCCATCCAGCCATCTCATCCTCTGTCATCCCCTTCTCCTCCTGCCCCCAATCCCTCCCAGCATCAGAGTCTTTTCCAATGAGTCAACTCTTCGCATGAGGTGGCCAAAGTACTGGAGTTTCAGCTTTAGCATCATTCCTTCCAAAGAAATCCCAGGGCTAATCTCCTCTAGAATGGACTGGTTGGATCTCCTCGCAGTCCAAGGGACTCTCAAGAGTCTTCTCCAACACCACAATTCAAAAGCATCAATTCTTCGGTGCTCAGCCTTCTTCACAGTCCAAGTCTCACATCCATACATGACCACAGGAAAAACCATAGCCTTGACTAGACGGACCTTAGTCAGCAAAGTAATGTCTCTGCTTTTGAATATACTATCTAGGTTGGTCATAACTTTCCTCTCAAGGAGTAAGCATCTTTTAGTTTCATGGCTCCAGTCACCATTTGCAGTGATTTTGGAGCCCCCCAAAATAAAGTCTGACACTGTTTCTACTGTTTCCCCATCTATTTCCCATGAAGTGATGGGACCAGATGCCATGATCTTTGTTTTTTGAATGTTGAGCTTTAGGCCATCTTTTTCACTCTCCACTTTCACTTTCATCAAGAGGCTTTTTAGTTCCTCTTCACTTTCTGCCATAAGGGTGGTGTCATCTGCATATCTGAGGTTATTGATTTTCTCCTGGCAATCTTGCTTCCAGCTTGTGTTTCTTCCAGTCCCGCATTTCTCATGATGTACCCTGCATAGAAGTTAAATAAGCAGGGTGACAATATACAGCCTTGACCTAATCCTTTTCCTATTTGAAATCAGTCTGTTGTTCCATGTCCAGTTCGAACAGTTGCTTCCTGGTCTGCATACAGATTTCTCAAGAGGCAGGTCAGGTGGTCTGCTATTCCCATCTCTTTCAGAATTTTCCACAGTTTATTGTGATCCATAAAGTCAAAGGTTTTGGTATAGTCATTAAAGCAGAAATATATGTTTTTCTGGAACTCTCTTGCTTTTTCCATGATCCAGCGGATGTTGGCAATTTGATCTCTGGTTCCTCTGCCTTTTCTGAAACCAGCTTGAACATCAGGAAGTTCACGGTTCACGTATTGCTGAAGCCTAGCTTGGAGAATTTTGAGCATTACTTTACTAGTGTATGAGATGAATGCAATTGTGTGGTAGTTTGAGCATTCTTTGGCATTGCCTTTCTTTGGAACTGGAATGAAAACTGAGTTTTTCCAGTCCTGTGGCCACTGCTGAGTTTTCCAAATTTGCTGGCATATTGAGTGCAGCACTTGCAGCACTTTCACAACATCATGTTTCAGGATTTGAAACAACTCAACTGGAATTCCATCACCTCCACTAGCTTTGTTCGTAGTGATGCTTTCCAAGGCCCACTTTACTTCACATTCCAGGATGTCTGGCTCTAGATTAGTGATCACACCATCATGATTATCTGGGATGTGAAGATCTTTTTGTACAGTTCTTCTGTGTATTCTTGCCACCTCTTCTTAACATCTTCTGCTTCTGTTAGGTCCATACCATTTCTGTCCTTTACGAGCCCATCTTTGCATGAAATGTTCCCTTGATATCTCTAATTTTCTTGAAGAGATCTCTAGTCTTTCCCATTCTGTTCTTTTCCTCTATTTCTTTGAATTGATCGTTGAAGAAGGCTTTCTTATTTCTTCTTGCTATTCTTTGGAACTCTGCATTTAGATGCTTATATCTTTCGTTTTCTCCTTGGCTTTTCGCCTCTCTTCTTTTCACAGCTATTTGTAAGGCCTCCCCAGACAGCCATTTTGCTTTTTTCGCATTTCTTTTCCATGGGGATGGTCTTGATCCCTTCCCCTGTACAATGTCACGAATCTCATTCCATAGTTCATCAGGCACTCTATCTATCAGTTCTAGGCACTTAAATCTATTTCTCACTTCCACTGTATAATCATAAGGGGTTTGATTTAGGTCATATCTGAATGGTCTAGCAGTTTTCCCTACTTTCTTCAATTTGAGTCTGAATTTGGTAATAAGGAGTTCATGATCTGAGCCACAGTCAGCTCCCAGTCTTGTTTTTGTTGACTGTATAGAGCTTCTCCATCTTTGGCTGCAAAGAATATAATCAATCTGATTTTGGTGTTGACCATCTGGTGATGTCCATGTGTGGAGTCTTCTCTTGTGTTTTTGGAAGAGGGTGTTTGCTATGACTAATGTATTTTCTTGGCAAAACTCTATTAGTCTTTGCCCTGCTTCATTCCGCATTCCAAGGTCAAATTTGCCTGTTACTCCAGGTGTTTCTTGACTTCCTACTTTTGCATTCCAGTCCCCTACAATGAAAAGGACTTTCTTTTTTGAGTTTTAGTTCTAAAAGTTCTTGTAGGTCTTCATAAAACTGTTCAACTTCAGCTTCTTCAGTGTTACTGGTTGGGGCATAGACTTGGATAACTGTGATATTAAATGGTTTGCCTTGGAGACAAACAGAGATCATTCTGTCATTTTCGATATTGCATCCAAGTACTGCATTTCAGACTCTTTTGTTGACCTTGATGGCTACTCCATTTCTTCTGAGGGATTCCTGCCCACAGTAGTAGATATAATGGTCTTCTGATTTAAATTCACCCTTTCCAGTCCATTTTAGTTTGCTGATTCCTAGAATGTCGATGTTCACTCTTGCCACCTCTTGTTTGACAACTTCCAATTTGCCTTGATCATGGACCTGACATTCCAGGTTCCTATGCCATATTGCTCTTTACAGCATCAGATTTTGCTTCTATCACCAGTCACATCCACAGCTGGGTATTGCTTTTGCTTTGGCTCCATCCGTTCATTCCTTCTGGAGTAATTTCTCCACTGATATCTAGTAGCATGTTGGGCACCTACTGACCTGGGGAGTTCCTCTTTCAGTGTCCTATCATTTTGCCTTTTCATACTGTTCATGGGGTTCTCAAGGCAAGAATACTGAAGTGGTTTGCCATTCCCTTCTCCAGTGGACCACATTAGTCAGTTTTTTTTCCCCACTTGGTCGTAGTTTTTAGCATCTGAAAAACTCAAGAAATGTCCATGAGATACTATTATCTGGAGACTTCATAGGGGAACTACAGCAGAGGATACAGAGGAAAGGTCTGTCACAGGAAGACTCCATAGGTTTCTACTCAGTTATATTTCCTTATGGATCATGTCTGATAAATTAATGCAAGTCATCCTCTAAGGAGTGATGCAACCAAAATTACACAGTAAACGTTCCACAGCTTGAGGTCCACCCTGGAATCAGAACCTGAGTCAAAGCTAGTTTAGTCAAATAAACTAGTGAGGCTAGTATGTTTCAGAATGTGATCCAAGGTAGGAGGTAGAGTAGAGGGCATGGAGACTGAAACAGAGGAGGAAGAGCTAATCCGAGGGTGTGGTATTGACTTGGTTGCTCTGTAGGCAACTATTATCGATTTCCACTGGGACCTTCTGAGGAACCTTATAAATGGACCACAGAATTGCCCACCTAAAGGCAAAACACAGAAGTGTTTGTCAAATATTCTTTATTCCACATTGGGCCAGGATGGCTATGCTAACATTGATTCCTTTTACTTCCAGGCTACTTAGGCAATCTGACTAGATGGGAGTCCGCACAAGGGTATCAGAAAAGCTCTAGGAAGGACTCATGTTGTAAGATCCTCAGTTCAAGGCAATGCTCTCAATGCAAAAGCTGTTCTATAGTTGCATGGATCTGGTTTTTGCAACCAGAGGACTTACTTTAAAATAGTGTACAAGTCATGTCCAATATAATGAGTAGCTAATTAGAACAATAATGCTATCTTGAGTCTAGACTGGGGTTAGACGTTGTTTAATAAAAGACAATTATGGGAGAAGATTTAATTTTTTTAATGATCCAAAAGGCAGCAGCATACTAGTGTATCTGATTCTCAGAATCGATCTCATTTTAATACTCTTTCCTTCATGATGAAATTATTTTCTGAAATAATTATGAAATTAAATAAGTAATAATGATCCCCAAAAGAGCACACAGTGAATTTTTTCCTTAATTGAATTTTATAATTATAATAATGCCAGTGAAATAACACAAATATTAATAATATAAAATAAACATCACAACACAAAGGAAAACAAAATGACCTTATATTTTACAGTGAATAAAACACTTTAAGAATCTGTGTTTATAAAAGATAATAAAAACTCAGTTTCATGTATACGTAATGATCTATCACAGTAATTAATGATAACATATTTTAGTTTTGAGTCTTATGGTCTGCAAACTTAGCAGTTAAAATATATATTCTTTACATAATAATGTCTAGTAAATAGTGTAGCCAGATCAATTTAATTCATGACAGAAATATTTTTGTAAATTTTTATTTTCAATGAGTTTCACTTGTATGTGACTATTATCCAAAAGAAAATTTCTTAAATGCAATAATTAGTTTAGTAGAGATTCATAAAAAGATAAATTTCACTATAAAATACAGACATCTCCACAATATTTATCTTCATTTCTTCAGAACTGACTCTAGCATATATTCAGTATTTCTATAGTCCAAAAATATCTTTGCCACATAATTTATCATGCAATTCTATTACATTTGGTAAAAATAGGTTTGCAATTTTCTTCAGACAAATCACTAAATGTTAGTGTACATCAGCTTCATTTGATCCACTGACTTAAAACAGTTATGTAGTTATTAGTAAAAATAATATCTAATTTTTCTGATGACATAAGTCTACTATCCTTTACCACTTCTTTTGACAATTTTCTTCTAAATTTGATTTTTATTCCCCACAAAAACCACTCATTTCCTTATACTTTCTTGCTGCAAAGTTAAAAGCTTTCTCTGTGTTTTTCTGTGAGCCAGTCTTCAAGGATTAATTTCAAAGTTTGGTATTTCCCTATAAGTGATTCAAGTCTTATTCTGGCTGTTTGCTATACATATGTCTTTTTAATATTTATATCTCAAATTTCACCTTCAATTGAAAGATAGCTCAGATAAGACACATACTGCAGAAAGTAAAATATGAGCTGATGTGTGGGCACAACAGAAGTGTGCACCCATTTTCCTTTTGCTGACTTGGTACATCATAGGTTTAATTAACTTGCAAAATTTATCTTTCTTATACACACAGCTCCATAGTGCACACTCTGCTTTCTAAGAAAGTCTTTGGTAATTATATCTACGTTCTGTAGCATTTTCTATTGATAAGAAGGAACTGGAAAATATGGATTTACTTTTCACAATTCCAGGAATACCACCAGAGGAAATCCCTGTAAAGGAGTGAATTCTGATCTTAGAGAACAATGTGTTCAAAGGACAAATGAGAATTTGAAATAATTTTTTTTGACATTTTGCTTTATTATTATCATGCATATTGGCCAAAGTTAGAGCATTGTCATATCCAATTTCTGGGAAATAGAATAAAAGCTCAAAATTAATGTCTTTATTTCATCTTGACCATCTTCAAGATTGATGTGTCTTTATATCCTGCAACTTTACTATATTCATTGATTAGCTCTAGTAATTTTCTGGTGGAGTCTTTAGGGTTTTCTATGTAGAAGATCATGCCATTTGCAAACAGTGAGAGTTATACTTCTTCTTTTCCAATTTGGATTCCTTTTATTTATTTTTCTGCTCTGATTGCTGTGGCCAAAACTTCCAAAATTATGTTGAATAGTAGTGGTGAAAGTGTGCACCCTATGATATAAAATCAGCACACAGAAATCCCTTGCATTCCTATGTACTAATAATGAGAAAATATAAAGAGAAATTAAGGAAACAATTCCATTCATCATTGCAATGAAAAGAATAAAATACTTAGGAATATATCTAACTAAAGAAACTAAAGACCTATATATAGAAAACTATAAAACACTGGTGAAAGAAATCAAAGAGGACACTAATAGATGGAGAAATATACCATGTCCATGGATCAGAAGAATCAATATAGTGAAAATGAGTATACTACCCAAAGCAATCTATAGATTCAATGCAATCCCTATCAAGCTACCAGCCACATTTTTCACAGAGCTAGAACAAATAATTTCCCAGTTTGTATGGAAATACAAAAAACCTCGAATAGCCAAAGCAATCTTGAGAAAGAAGAATGGAACTGGAGGAATCAACCTGCTTGACTTCAGGCTCTACTACAAAGCCACAGTCATCAAGACAGTATGGTACTGGCACAAAGACAGAAATATAGATCAATGGAACAAAATAGAAAGCCCAGAGATAAATCCACACACCTATGGACACCTTATCTTTGACAAAGGAGGCAAGAATATTCAATGGCGAAAAGACAACCTCTTTAACAAGTGGTGCTGGGAAAACTGGTCAACCACTTGTAAAAGAATGAAACTAGAGCACGTTCTCTAACACCATACATAAAAATAAACTCAAAATGGATTAAAGATCTAAACGTAAGACCAGAAACTATAAAACTCTTAGAGGAGAACATAGGCAAAACACTCTCCAACATAAATCACAGCAGGATCCTCTATGACCCACCTCCCAGAATATTGGAAATAAAAGCAAAAATAAACAAATGGGACCTAATTAAACTTAAAAGCTTCTGCACAACAAAGGAAACTATAAGCAAGGTGAAAAGACAGCCTTCTGAATGGGAGAAAATAATAGCAACTGAAGCAACTGACAAACAACTAATCTCAAAAATATACAAGCAACTTATGCAGCTCATTTCCAGAAAAATAAACGACCCAATCAAAAAATGGGCCAAAGAACTAAATAGACATTTCTCCAAAGAAGACATACAAATGGCTAACAAACCCATGAAAAGATGCTCAACATCACTCATTATCAGAGAAATGCACATGAGGTACCATTTCTCACCAGTCAGAATGGCTGCTCTCCAAAAGTCTACAAGCAATAAATGCTAGAGAGGGTGTGGAGAAAAGGGAACCCTCTTACATTGTTGGTGAGAATGCAAACTAGTACAGCCACTATGGAGAACAGTGTGGAGATTCCTTAAAAAACTGGAAATAGAACTGCCTCATGACCCAGCAATCCCACCGCTGGGCATACACACTGAGGAAACCAGAATTGAAAGAGACACTTGTACCCCGATTTTCATCACAGCACTGTTTATAATAGCCAGGACATGGAAGCAACCTAGATGTCCATCAGCAGATGAATGGATAAGAAAGCTGTGGTATATGTACACAATGCAGTATTACTCAGCCATTAAAAAGAATACATTTGAATCCATTCTAATGAGGCTGATGAAACTGGAGCCTATTATACAGAGTGAAGTAAGCCAGAAAGAAAAACACCAATACAGGATGCTAATGCATATATAGTGAATTTAGAAAGTAATGATAACCCTGTATGTGAGATAGCAAAAGAGACACAGATGTATTGAACAGTCTTTTGGACTCTGTGGGAGAGGGAGAGGGTGGGATGATTTAGGAGAATGCCACTGAAACATGTATAATATCATATATGAAACGAATCGCCAGTCCAAGTTTTATTCAGGATATAGGATGCTTGGGGCTGGTGCACTGGGATGACCCAGAGGGATGGTACGGGGAGGGAGGAGGGAGAGGGGTTCAGGATAGGGAACATATGTACACCTGTGGTGGATTCATGATGATATATGGCAAAAGCAATACAATATTGTAAAGTAATTAACCTCCAATTAAAATAAATAAATAAATAAATATATATATGTATATATAAAGATTGAAGTGTCTGATCAGCTTGTGTAAATGGTCAAAGTATAAAGCTTTGGGAATACTATTAGGAATTTCAAACTACTATGCATTTTTAATATCTTTAACTATCTGTTCTTTGAGGTAATTTCCCAGGAGATGAATATAATTATTTGGATCAATCTCTATTCAGAAAAAAGTAACATACTAATTCTTACAAAACGTTCTTTCAACTTTGGGTTATAATTTAAGAGGAAGTCCTTCAACATCAACAAAATGTCCTTTATTTGCTGATGATGTATAGTTTTTGTGAATAGGGAAAGAAATTTGTTTTTAGCCTGAAAGCATAATTAAGTCTAAATAAGATGTACAAAGTCAATTTTTTTACCCACTTATATATAGTTTTCAGTTCTGTTGCCAGAATCTATTTTGTAAGAAAATAGATATTCAGATATCTCAAGATTAGAGATTTTAGGGTACACTTTTAATCAGATGTTGCTGTGATTTTTTAACATGCGTTTCAAACTTTTGTCTCGTTACCTACAAATGGATTGAAAAAAAAACCAATTATTTAGTTTCAAGCAGTTCATACATTCAAACTTAACATTTTCCACCATATGGAAAGTGTATGTAAATAAACACTATGGAAACCATGAATCTGACTTCTTTCTTTTATTCTTTTCATTAGTATTCAACTGTATATAGTCTTTATTATGAGGTGATTTACTGCTTTTAACCAGGTTAATTCTCAATCATCTCAAACCATTATTAATCAACTAATGGCATCATCCTACACTAAAATTTCTCTTACCATATCTTTCATCAGTCTTGATCTTTGAAAACATCTCTTTATTTTTATTATCACTATAGCAGTAATATTGACTCAGTAATACTTCTTTTCTCTTAAACATTATCAAGGTTTAGAGAAAATGATTCATTGTCATCTTTTACCTGTGTCATTTAAATAGTGTTTCTTGTATGGATACTTGAGATTTGCAAGCCTGAATTTCCTACAAATTTTCATTAACTATATGCAGTATTTCATGTATTACACTTTGCAAGATAGATTCAGAAATGATTCAGTTACCTTTTTCTTTTTTTCCTTTGCTGTACTCCAGTAGAATGGTGTCCTTTCATATTGATGAGTGTAGGTACCTGATTTAAAAATTCTTTAGAAAACTTAGAATAATCATAAACTAGTCATTGGTTTCAGAATAATACTACACATGAATTCAGTCTTCTCCAAATTTCTGTAGGAAATGAAAAAAAATGATGTAGTTAGTTTTATATTAAGTAAACATCGTCAAATTTGACCCTTTGGCTACAACTTATATAAAGGTCACTTATTTTTAATAAATTACTAAATATATTTTATTGTCCAAATATAAAATATTTAATTTGGGTAACTCTGAATTATTCCAGTGGTCTGAAATTTTCTTTTCATGGTTTGTTTTAGGTTTAAAACAAAATAATAACAAAATAGAAGAATGCCTTTCAATTTTAAACATTACTGAAATTGATAAAGTATGATATATGTGAATTACTTTAAATTTACTAAACAGGTCTTCCCTGGTAAGTCAGATAGTAAAGAATCTGCTTGCAATGTGGGAGACCTGGGTTTGATCCCTGGGTTGGGACGATCCCTGGAAGAGAACATGGCAGCCCACTCCAGCATTCTTGCCTGGAAAATCCCCATGGACAGAAGAGCCTGGTGGGCTAAGTCCATGGGTTTGCAAACACCCAGACACAACCAAACACATGCAAAAACAAGAATTGTATACTTGTTAATCTGTAATAATCTGTAATACTTATGGATTATTTTCCTCTAATTATATTTTAAGATAAAACCCAAAACTTCCAGCAGTCATGTATAATGAGAGTCTTGAAATAATTGGTTTCATTATCGATGCAATCACTGTGCTATCACTTTATTTTGAATCTACGTTTGAAAAACAGTAATATGTAGTACCATATTTATTGGCAACACAGTATACTCAAGGGAATTCAAATGATCACAAACCCTTACAAACTCATTTTAGGAAACGACTATATCTGAATACACTATATAACTGGAAGTTCTCTGAATTAACTTCATAGAGTATACATTATTTAATAGAGGACAAATGATAAAATATATAAATTGCTAGCACATATACTTTTTTAAAGTTGATTTGAACCACAAAAATTTTTTGTACTTAACTAAAACCAGGTTTTTACAAGGAAAAGCATTTTGTTACTGACATTGTTTACAATTGTTGGATCATGGTGACAATAAAAATATATTTTAATTTATTATTTTATTATTTAAATTATTTAAATTATTTTTATTATTAAGGATTTTAATTTAATTATTTTTATAAGTAATGAACAGTCATGCACCTCTTCACTGTCTGCACCACAGCAGAATGCTGGATCTGTGCCCTCTATCATATGATAAAATGGAAAATGACATGGAGTAGGGTTTTCTTTAATAATCATTGCTTTAGCAAGCTTACTACTGATACACTTCACATTTCAATTTTAGGCTGACTTTAGAGAAAGTTAGGAAAAATAAATATCTGGGTCAGAAATTAATGGGAAAGAGAATAGAAAGATAATATTCAGGCCAGCTAACATCAATTTAATGAGCAATTTAAGTAGACTACTAATTTAAGAAGCATATTTAAGGTCATGAAATAATTACTTCTTGTAGAAAAAGAAAGAAGCAAAGAAAGAAATAAAATAGTTGGTGGATGTTTTTTGATTACAGTAAAAAGATAAAGAACAAATACATGCTATTTTGTTCCTAGAAATTTCAAAATCTATGGAAACCAACTCTTTGGGATTATACGTCAGAGATTCTGGTTTTAAGCACAGCTTCAGATATGATGAATTCTCTAGTATAGGACACAAGAAGCAGAAAACTGTCTTCCTAGGCCTAAAGCAATTCCACAGTAAGAGCTAATGATGATAGGCCCCATTTTACCCAAATTTGAGTAGGCAATTTTATTTTTTCTCTTGTATCAAAAATATACAAGCAACTTATGCAGCTCAATTCCAGAAAAATAAACGACCCAATCAAAAAATGGGCCAAAGAACTAAATAGACATTTCTCCAAAGAAGACATACGGATGCCTAACAAACACATGAAAAGATGCTCAACATCACTCATTATTAGAGAAATGCAAATCAAAACCACAATGAGGTACCACTTCACACCAGTCAGAATGGCTGCGATCCAAAAATCTGCAAGCAATAAATGCTGGAGAGGGTGTGGAGAAAAGGGAACCCTCCTACACTGTTGGTGGGAATGCAAACTAGTACAGCCACTATGGAGAACGGTGTGGAGATTCCTTAAAAAATTGCAAATAGAACTACCTTATGACCCAGCAATCCCACTGCTGGGCATACACACCGAGGAAACCAGAATTGAAAGAGACACATGTACCCCAATGTTCATTGCAGCACTGTTTATAATAGCCAGGACATGGAAACAACCTAGATGTCCATCAGCAGATGAATGGATAAGAAAGCTGTGGTACATATACACAATGGAGTATTACTCAGCCATTAAAAAGAATTCATTTGAATCAGTTCTGATGAGATGGATGAAACTGGAGCCGATTATACAGAGTGAAGTAAGCCAGAAAGAAAAACACCAATACAGTATACTAACACATATATATGGAATTTAGGAAGATGGCAATGACGACCCTGTATGCAAGACAGGGAAAGAGACACAGATGTGTATAACAGACTTTTGGACTCAGAGGGAGAGGGAGAGGGTGGGATGATTTGGGAGAATGACATTCTAACATGTATACTATCATGTGAATTGAATCGCCAGTCTATGTCTGATGCAGGATGCAGCATGCTTGGGGCTGGTGCATGGGGATGACCCAGAAAGTTGTTATGGGGAGGGAGGTGGGAGGGGGGTTCATGTTTGGGAATGCATGTAAGAATTAAAGATTTTAAAATTTAAAAAATAAAAAACTAAAATTAAAAAAAAAAAAAAAGTACTTCAAATGACAGTTACCAAGTGGAATGCCTGTAACCTGCTGCTGCTGCTGCTGCTAAGTTGCTTCAGTCGTGTCTGACTCTGCAAACCCATAGATGGCAGCCCACCAGGCTACACTATCCCTGGGATTCTCCAGGCAAGGACACTGGAGTAGGTTGCCATTTCCTTCTCCAATGCATGAAAGTGAAAAGGGAAGGTGAAAACGCTCAGTCGTGTTCGACTCTTGGCGACCCCATGGACTGCAGCCTACTAGGCTCCTCCATCCATGGGATTTTCCAGGCAAGAGTACTGGAGTGGGTTGCCATTGCCTTCTGCTGTAATCTGCTAGGTGTTCTTAAATAGTAGACTTAAGGCTCATGATTATTATTACTGATACTCTCTTTCAACAGATTCAACATTGTATCAAGTCATTCAGAAGATTTAATCAGTTTAAGCTCCAGGATCAAATAGGTCATAATATATGTTTAGTAACAACTTCCTGGTACTTACTTCCAGGGTCTTCCCTGGTGGCTGAGATGGTAAGGAATCTGCCTGCAATGTAAAGACCCCAGTTTGATCCTAGGGTTGGGAAGATCTCCTGGGGAAGTGAATGGCTACCCACTCCAGTATTCTTGCCTGCAGAATTCCATGGACAGTGTAGCCTCGTGGGCTACAGTCCATGAGGTTGCAAAGAGTCAGACATGACTGAGCAACTAACATTTTCACTTTCACTTAACCATTGGTTATTTTAGCTGTGGTTCTCATTTTCAAGTGTGTTGATGAATTGAACACAGATATCTGATCAAACCTCTTTTATTTCCCCTTCTTCATATCCCAGTCTTCATTGCAATGCAGTGAGATGCATGCTTGATATATGCCTAATTGTAGCTAGTGCATTCTGACTCTGTTCACTAAGCTTAAACAGCTCTCCTTGAAACTGGGTTGCCTTTTCTGAGGATTGTTGACTTTGTTCTTAACTAGTGTATTCTTTCAAAGCCTTCTTATAATCTACATGTTGCTGACATAGAAAATGAAAGTTAAGCTACAAATTTGGAAGTTTGCCATCCTTATGAGAAACAGAGGAAGGCTTCAAAAAGCTGTTGCTGGGAAGGAATGCTGTGAAAATGGTATATTTTAATAACCTGTTACAAGATTATAGCCTTTCAATAGACTACATTCAGCAAAAAATATTCAGAGGATATATAAATGTCTATTTTTTTACAATTACTGGCAGGATTGTTGTATTACTAAGCCAAGGAATCCCTTCATTTACAATGTTTTAATTACTTTTTGCTCTTCCATTCTTTTAGGATTTACTTCTGAATCTTAAGAAAATGAAAACATATGAAATTGTTCATGATAAACTTTATTCCACTCTAGTATAAGACAGCATTCTTCTGAATTGTAAGAACTCAGAAGAGTGTTTTAAAACAATATCTCTAATAGCCTGGGCTTATCAGGAGGAAAATGACATTTTTTGTTAAGCTCATAGTTAAAGTTTTCTACACTATAGACTTTATACTCTTATTGACCATGCATGAACCATGCGCTTTCTGACTTTCAACCCTCAGCATTTTGGATCTCTTAAGTTCTGTACAGTTTTGTTCCACACTCTTACATTGAAAGATCATTAGAAATAGTTCTTTTGAAAGTCTTCCAGAGCTCTTAGACTATAAATTTCTCCCTATTTTGTGCTTCTGTTTTACCCTGCCTTTTTCTCTAGTTGTTCCCACATTTTTAAAATTGTCACTTCTGAGAACTTATAAGCAACATCTCTGGTCTTGCCTCCTTTCTGCTCCATGTTTCCCCACTACCAAGAACAACATGAGATAATAAGGTGTCAGTATTTGTTGAACAAGTATTTAAATGAATGAATAATAAGGAAGCAAACATATTGAGTGGGATGACAAGGGCAGTATCCTGGAGTCCAATTTACATTTAAAAAAAGTGCTCATGCAACTAATACTAGCCAAGAATAAAGCCATAATAAGAAACTAGGTTTTCTCAGTTTTTAGTCCAATTCTGATTCTACCACAGGTCAGTTCAGTTCATTTCAGCTGCTGCTGTGTCCGACTTTTTGCGACATGAGTTGCAACATGCCAGGCCTCCCTGTCCATCACCAACTCCCAGAGTTCACTCAGACTCAAGTCCATCGAATCAGCGATGCCATCCAGCCATCTCATCCTCTGTCATCCCCTTCTCCTCCTGCCCCCAATCCCTCCCAGCATCAGTCTTTTCCAATGAGTCAACTCTTTGCATGAGGTAGCCAAAGTATTGGAGTTTCAGCCTCAGCATCAGTCCTTCCAAAGAAATCCCAGGACTGATCTCCTCTAGAATGGACTGGTTGGATCTCCCTGCAGTCCAAGGGACTCTCAAGAGTCTTCTCCAACACCACAGTTCAAAAGCATCAATTCTTTGGCACTCAGCTTACTTCACATTCCAACTCTCACATCCATACATGACCACTGGAAAAACCATAGCCTTGACTAGATGGACCTTTGTTGGGAAAGTAATGTCTCTGCTTTTGAATATGCTATCTAGGTTGGTCATAATTCATCTTGATATTCTGATTATATATTATGGAAGCTGAAAGCAAAAGGAAATAATTATTTCATAAACCTTTTTTTTAAAGTCAACTTTGAGGTTAATATCTATATTCATTTTTACTAACTTTAGTAATTCAGATGCATAAAACTTGATCCAGAACTATAACTCATTGGTTCTAATTTATATCTAAGAAGAGCAAGAATTCTGCTACCAATGAATAATGAATCACAACAGCTGGACTTTTACAGCTGAGGATATATATATATATATTTCTATAAATAAATTCATACTTTTATTTGTGTGTTATGGCCAAAGTGTTTTTTTTTTTCCTTTTAAACTAAGCCTTAATGGATTTTGTTAAGTGATCTTGGATTTCAATGAAAAGTTCATCTGTAAACCATAAAGGTAGTCCTTTGTGAGATATTAAAATAGAAAGAATTGAATCGCCAGTCTATGTCTGACGCAGGATGCAGCATGCTTGGGGCTGGTGTATGGGGATGACCCAGAGAGATGTTATGGGGAGGGAGGTGGGAGGGGGGTTCATGTTTGGGAACGCATGTAAGAATTAAAGATTTTAAAATTTAAAAAATAAAAAACTAAAAAAAAAATAGAAATATAGTAAAGTTAGATAGTCTGCCTAGGAGAAAAGTACCTGGATTTTAAAGACCCAATTTGATCTTACTCTCTGATTATCCTTCCAGAAAATTTGTGAGCTAAAAATAGAATAGCTCATTGTTAATGGTAGAGGGAACAATGATGGATGTGAGAAATAGAGAAATAGCACAGCACCTTTCCACATAGAGAAAGAAAGGAAAGATCTCTTACAACACCTTTTGGTCACACTTATGCCAGCTAATAAGTATTTCCTTAAATTTCCAACTTCTCTCATGAAGAAGAAGTAAAAATAACATAGATCAAGAGAAAGAGGTCAGAAAGATTGTTTTCCTCTCCTGAGGAAATATGTAAAAGGAAATATGTAAAAAACTCATAAATACACTTCTTAAAAGATAGTTAACTACTAAGCTAGTTAGAAATGATTCATTTCTGAAAGAGTCACTATATAAGACAGAAACAAATAATGTTTTTTCTTCATTACCCTGTAATTGGAATATATTCTGTAGGTTGAATATGCTATTTTACAATGTTAGAATATCAAAAATAAATCCCAATGTGGTACTTTTTCATACTAATTAAATTTTCTTACAATTTGATTACATACCTACATTCATTTATTATTGTACACCTGTTTTATAGACAAAAATATTGGAGTAATACCTAATCACAGTCCCTTTTTTCCTTTTATTAAAAAAAACACATTAAAGGTATTTAGGGAGAAAACAGATATTACTTACAAAGGACCTAATATTAGGTTCATGTCATCATTTTTCTGAAATAATTTTAGCAAAATTAGTAACCCAGTTTCCACAGAATTTGTAGGAAACTATTTTTCTTCAGTACATATGTACCCTTTTCTAGTCTTGTTTGAAAGAATAGAATGGACTCAGGCTAGTAACAACCACAGAATTGATTGAATTCTAATTAAACACTGTATCTTTTTCAAATAACTATAATATTTTATTATAATTTTAATGGTGATTTGATTTTTATTGAATCATCCACATTAGATTTTTTAAGGAGAAACTTTAATACTAACATCTTGTTTTTATAGTGAAAGCAAATTAACTGCACTGAAATATTCTTTTTGATTTCCCAATAGTCAACCAGTCATCTGTTTTTAAAATTTAACCATTGGAACAAACTAACAGCATGAATTGAGTTTGTTACTAAACCCTGAATTGCTTCTTGCTAGAACCCCAGGAGACTAGAGTTTTCAGTTTGACAAGGTAATATGTGCCCTGTATATCTTAACCATATCTCCACTAATGTAGGAAGAAAGAGTTACCTGAATAGTGGAAAAAATGCTCAGATCTCCATGGTGTCCTGTCTATAGTGAAGGCAATGTGAAGGTTCTGACTTTGTTTAGTTCTTTTTGCCACTCATATTTTTCTGAAGTGTCATGAGCTTCTGTCAAGACCTGATCATCTAGAATACTTTATTACCCTCCTACATAATCTTTTAGAGATGAATGGAAATACTAAACTGAACTTATTACTTCCAACATATTTCTTCAAATATGTGTGAATATATACTCTAAACCAGGCATATTGAAGTATTAATGAGAACTACTTTGCTTTTTTCTATGTGAGGAAACATATCAAATAAATAATTACATGGAGCAATTCAAAATTTTAGTAAGAGCTACCCCATAAAGGATGTAAGAGGGAAATGGATTTGAAAAGAGCAAGGTGAAAAGGGAAGAAAGAACCTATGACTGTTGTTAATTATGTAGACACATCAAAGTTTGAAGTGAAATAGAAGAGAGAGAGGAAAAAAGGAAAATGTTTTTTTACTTGCCTGATAGAGAAATGGGAAAATCTATATTTAATTCTGCATATTTAGAATATTTTTAAAACATTTGATAGCAAGAGGTGCCCAAATAAACATGGCTTTGGGTTTTAAATTATTTGAACACTGACCTCTTATTTTATGGGATCTTTATTGTGCTATGTCAGAGAAGGCGATGGCACCTCACTCCAGTACTCTTGCCTGGTGGGCTGCCGTCTGTGGGGTCACACAGAGTTGGACACAACTGAAGCAACTTAGCAGCAGCAGCAGCAGCATTGTGCTATGTGCTATGATAATGTTCTCTTCTTAGACTAAAGACAGATATGTCATTTTTGCTAAAAATCTGAGTTTATGTCAGAGTTTGTTTATGTTCCAAAAAGATTATTCATTTTGTTTTAATAGCATGTATTGGATCTTGATCAAAACAGCCTCAGAAGGCCTTTCTAAATTTGACAAACTAAATTGTTTTAAGTTGCTAGAAGCATTGAGAACATCCAGTAGTTTATAGTTTTTGTGTGTCTTTTGAAAAGAAATTCTATATTATGTCTTAGTTTGATAATTGAACATTTTAATTTAATATAATGTATATTTGCATTCTAATCTCTGTCTCCCTCTCTCTCACACACATGAATACATGTATGCACCTGCATGCCTCCGATGAGATTATTCTGGCCATTATGTTGGATTATTCATGAAGATCCAGTTGGAATCACCAATTTGATTTTTCTTATTAGTCATCATCATCAGTGTCACAATCTTTCAAGCCAATGCCTTGAAGTCATTTTACACTGTGCTTTCTACCTCAATCTTTTTTAAAAAAATATTTACTGGGTTACCTATATTACACTATTAATTTCATAATATTTTTGTGACATTTCTACACCTTTTCTCTTAAATGGGTGACTTAGAAATTTCTTGACTGAAATGAACCAAGAATGTGACTAATTTTGATGGAGATTATGAAATAAAATATTGTTGGAGATTTTTACAAATGAAAGAAGCAGTGTGGTAAAGAGAACATTGGGTTTGTGATAAGGTCTCAGTTTTTGTTTCTGATTTCTTACTTCTTAAGAGCTTTATGACCTTGGACAAATCACAGTATACATTGATTCCCACAGTACTGTGGTGAAGAGAATGTGATAAGATTATGGTGAAGCATAAAGAGTTTTTCAATACAAGGCTGTAAAAATGAAAAAAAGTGATTTTATATTAAACACTCACAATAAAGTTCCTCAATAAGCATTTTCTTATCTGGGATTAGGGCAGTGGATGGTTATGATTGGTGAGAATCACTTACATTGCTATAGTGATGGCCCATATTTATTCTCTAGTGACTCAGATGGTAAAGCATCTGCCTGCAATGTGGGAGACCAGGGTTCGATCCCTGGGTTGGGAAGATCCCCTGGAGAAGGAAATGGCAACCCACTTCAGTACTGTTGCCTGGAAAATCCCATGGACACAGGAGCCTTGTAGGTTACAGTCCATGGGGTTGCAAAGAATCAGACACAACTGAGCGACTTCACTTTATTTATTACAAATTGTTCTAACTTCCATAAAAACATTTATTTTTGATCACTAAGGATACAGCATATATGAGTTCGTATTTCAAAAGCTGATCAGGGTTCAGATAACATAGAATAAAATGATTAACATCTAAGACTCCAAATCAGGCTGCTGAAGTTTGAATGCTGCTTTATCACTAACAAACTGTACCTTTGGGCATATTACTACATGTAATTTGATAATAATCAGTAAAAAGCAGGATATGGCACATTTGATAATATGTGATACATTTCAAAATTGAAATAGTGTCTGTCATAGAGAAGGAGTCAAATTTTAGCTATAGCAATTAATGTTGGTTTTGTTGTTGGTGTTATTACATTTTTTAAAAGACAAAACAATGTAGACTTGAAAATGACCTTCTTTGGAACTTTAGAAAGCCATACATCTTTGTTCTACAGCTTATCAATTAATAAATCACACTAAAATGAATTAAATCATTTAAAGTAACAACTGCTTATCTCATTGAATTCTAAAGATTAGCTTATTACTTGCTACTGCATGACTAAATGTAAAACATTTTCCAAGTTTCAAGTGGATAATGGAGAAAGGATAAAAGAAAAGATATTTAGAGTGCTTTATAGATCCTTTGGGATTTTATTTGAAGGAATAATTAATTCAGTATTCACTTAACTATGTCCAGAACTTAAAATACTTTGATCATTCTTGGGTTTAATGAAGGCTCATTTGGCTGTACTACATTCAACTGTATTATGAAGTAGAGTATCTTTAAATTTCTAATTAGACAATAGTGCAGATAATTACCCTTTAAAAGCTTATATGAATATAGAGTATGAGTATTTGATTCTAATTCCCAAGTTTTCAAATCAAATTTTATTATATGTGGAATAGCCATTTATAAATAAATTGGGCCCAGAATTGTTTTTAATTTAAATGTTGTTTTTCTTAGTTGATGTTTATTGTGTTTGAGGCTGCTTTATGAAATGAAAATATATAACTTTCTACCCAAAGGAATATGTTCGGATTCCATTTTGTCTTTGTAGAAAGTCCTATGCTTCTGTTTCCTGTGCTAGCAAAGATGATAATAGATAAAGGGAATTGAAAGTGTTAAGTTTATATATGGCCTTCCCTGATAGCTCAGTTGGTGAAGAATCTGCCTGCAGTGCAGGAGACTCTGGTTAGATTCCTGGCTCAGGAAGATCTGCTGGAGAAGGGATAGGCTACCCACTCCAGTATTCTGACCTAGAAAATTTCAAGGAATGTATAGTGTATGGGGTCACAAAGAGCTGGATACAATGGAATGACTTTCACTTTCACTTTCTTTCAAGTTTGCATATATAAGTTGAAGTTTAGATTTCTTTTTTTAATATTAGAGTATAATTAATTTACAATGTTGTGTTAGTTTCAGATATATTGCAAAATGAATCAGTTATAATATACATATATCCACTATTTTTTTTTTACATTCTTTTCCCATACAGGCTTTTCCAGAGCAGTGAGTAGAGTTCCCTGTGCTATACAGTAGGTTCTTATTAGTTATCTATGTTATATATAGTACTGTGTATATGTCAATCCCAGTCTTCCAGTTTATCCTCCCCCTCATTATGTCTTGGTGAACATAAATTTGTTTTCTACATCTGTGACTCTACTTTTTTTTTTTTGTAAATAACTTCATTTGTACCCTTTCTTTCAGTTCAGTTTAGTTACGTTCAGTTGCACAGTCGTGTCCAACTCTTTGCGACCCCATGAATCGCAGTACGCCACGGGCCTCCCTGTTCATCACCAACTCCTGGAGTTCACTCAGAGTCACATCCATCGAGTCAGTGATGCCATCCAGCCATCTCATCCTCGGCCGTTCCCTTTTCCTCCTGCCCCCAAGCCCTCCCAGCATCAAAGTCTTCTCCAATGAGTCAGCTCTTCACATGAGGTGGTCAAAGTACTGGACTATCATCTTGAGCATCATTCCTTCCAAAGAAATCCCAGGGCTGATCTCCTTCAGAATGGACTGGTTGGATCTCCTTGCAGTTCAAGGGATGCTCAGGAGTCTTCTCCAACACCACAGTTCAAAAGCATCAGTTCTTCAGTGCTCAGCCTTCTTCACAGTCCAACTCTCACATCCATACATGACTACTGGAAAAACCATAGCCTTGACTAGACGGACCTTAGTCGGCAAAGTAATTGTCTCTGCTTTTGAATATACTATCTAGGTTGGTCATAACTTTTCTTCCAAGGAGTAAGCGTCTTTTAATTTCATGGCTCCAGTCACCATCTGCAGTGATTTTGAAGCCCAGAAAAATAAAGTCTGACACTGTTTCCACTGTTTCCCCATCTACTTCCCATGAAGTGATGGGACCAGATGCCATGATCTTCGTTTTCTGAATGTTGAGCTTTAGGCCAACTTTTTCACTCTCCTCTTTTACTTTCATCAAGAGGCTTTTTAGTTCCTCTTCACTTTCTGCCATAGGGTGGTGTCATCTGCATATCTGAGGTTATTGATATTTCTCCCGGCAATCTTGATTCCAGCTTGTGTTTCTTCCAGTCCAGCATTTCTCATGATGTACTCTGCATAGAAGTTAAATAAGCAGAGTGACAATAGACAGCCTTGACCTACTCCTTTTACTATTTGAAACCAGTCTGTTGTTCCATGTCCAGTTCTAACTGTTGCTTCCTGACATGCATATATGTTTCTCAAGAGGCAGGTCAGGTGGTCTGGTATGCCCATCTCTTTCAGAACTTTACACAGTTTCTTGTGATCCACACAGTCAAAGGCTTTGGCACAGTCAATAAAGCAGAAATAGATGTTTTTCTGGAACTCTCTTGCTTTTTCGATGATCCTGCGGATGTTGGCAATTTGATCTCTGGTTCTTCTGCCTTTTCTAAAACCAGCTTGAACATCAGGAATTTCATGGTTCACGTATTGCTGAAGCCTGGCTTGGAGAATTTTGAGCATTACTTTATTGATATCATATGATATTTGTCTTTCTGTGTCTGACTTACTTCACTCAGCATGACAATCTCTAGGTCTATCCATGTTGCTGCAAATGGCATTATTTTGTCCTTTTTATGACTGAGTAGTATTCCATTGTGTAATGTAACATATCTTTTTCTTTTTTTTTTCTTAAAGCATATTTTATTGACAGATTTGTTCTGTTGAATCAGCGGGACTAGGGGCTTGAGGGCAATAGGGGATCACTATAGAAATTAAATAATGCTATCTTTTCTTTACCTGCCACAATTCCTTCCCTAGTGAAACATTTGTGTTACAGTGAGTAACATTTTATTCTAATATATGTAACTTATTTAATCTCCTCTCACACTTATCCTGGAGTTCTCTTGTTGGGTCAGAAGGCTCTTGCCATATTGACAGACTCACATTTTCCTTTCCAGTTGAATTACATATCAGCTTCTGAGATAGAACAAAATCAGTTAGTTTCCACAAAGCAGATGGACTGTATTCCAGTGATTCATCAATTTCTATGGGTATTTATCTGGGTCATATTTTGGGCCTGCAGTCCAGTGTTTGGTTGTTGTGGAATTGTCGGTGGCTTTCAAGACTCATTTAATCACTTACTGCTTATATTAAATGCTGGAAGGAAATGATGAATCGAACCCTAGTTTAGTTTAGTTTTGTTTTTTAACAACTTGTTTTTGTTTTTTTCTGATTGAATT
Organism: Ovis canadensis; assembly: GCF_042477335.2. Classification (NCBI taxonomy): domain Eukaryota; kingdom Metazoa; phylum Chordata; class Mammalia; order Artiodactyla; family Bovidae; genus Ovis; species Ovis canadensis. Next base: position 128,846,365 of record NC_091247.1, on the reverse strand, counting down.
CTAAGTCTAGTAGGGAAATAGGCAAATATAATAATTTTGACAGGATTTTTTAATTGATTTTTTTCTTAGTATTTTTATTGAAGTATCAGTTCAGTTCAGTTGCTCAGTTGTGTCCAACTCTTTGCAACTCCATGAATCGCAGCACGCCAGGCCTTCCTTTCCATCACCAACTCCCACAGTCCACACAAACCTGTGTCCGTCGAGTCAGTGATGCCATCCAGCCATCTCATCATCTATCGTCCCCTTCTCCTCCTGTCCTCAATCGTTCCCAGCATCACAGTCTTTTCAAATGAGTCAGCTCTTCACATCCAGTGGCAAAAGTATTGGAGTTTCAGCTTCAACATCAGTCCTTCCAATGAACACCCAGGACTGATCTCTTTTAGAATGGACTGATTGGATCTCCTTGCAGTCCAAGGGAATCTCAAGAGTCTTCTCCAACACCACAGTTCAAAAGCATCAATTCTTCAGTGCTTAGCTTTCTTTATAGTCCACCTCTCACATCCATACATGACCAGTGGAAAAATCATAGCCTTGACTAGACGGACCTTTGTTGGCAAAGTAATGTCTCTGCTTTTTAATATGCTGTTTAGGTTGGTCATAACTTTCCTGCCAAGGAGCAAACATCCTTGGAGTAAATAAGTGTCAAGGAGTAGGTAAGATAGGGTTACAAATAAAAAATACTCGCCTCAAAACTTTAAAATTAATATAGATATATTTAATTTATGAGTATTTGAAGAAAAAGCATTTTAACACTAGTTATCATGTAATCATAATGATAAAATGACCAGTTCAATTCAGTCGCTTAGTCATGTAAGACTCTTTGCGACCCCGTGGACTGCAGCACACCAGGCTTCCCTGTCTATCACCAACTTTGGAAGCAAACTCAAACTCGTCCATTGAGTCGGTGATGCCATCCAAACATCTCCTTGATCATCTGCTTCTCCTACCTTCAGTCTTTCCCAGCATCTGGGTCTTTTCAAATAAGTTCTTCACATCAGGTGGCCGAAGTATTGGAGTTTCAGCTTCAGCATCAGTCCTTCCAATGAATATTCAGGACTGATTTCCTTTAGTATTAACTGGTTGGATCTCCGTACATTTCAAGAGACTCTCAAGTGTCTCCTTCAACACTATAGTTCAAAAACATTGATTCTTCAGTGCTCAGCTTCTTTATAGTCCAACTCTCACATCCATACATGACTACTAGAAAAACCATAGCTTTGACTAGATGAACCTTTGCTGGCAAAGTAATGCTCTGCTTTTTATATGTTGTCTAGTTTGGTCATAGCTTTTCTACCAAGGAGCAAGTGCTTTTAATTTCATGGCTGCAATAACCACCTGCAGTGATTTGGAATCCCCCCAAATAACTGTCACTGTTTCCATTGTTTCCCCATTTATTTGCCATGAAGTTATGGGACTGGATGCCATGATCATAGTTTTCTAAATGTTGAGTTTATAGCCAACCTTTTCACTCTCCTCTTTCACTTTCATCAAGAGGATCTTTAATTCTTCTTTGTTTTCTGCTATAAGGGTGATATCAACTCCACATTTGAGGTTATTGATATTTCTCCCAGCAATCTTTATTCCGGCTTGTGCTTCAACCAGCACAGCATTTCTCATGATGTACTCTGCATATAAATTAAATAAGCAGGGTGACAATACAGCCTTGACATACTCCTTTCCCAGTTTTGAACCAGTCTGTTCCATGTCCAGTTCTAACTGTTGCTTCTTGATCGGCATATAGACCTCTCAGGAGACAGATCAGGTGGTCTGGTATTCCCATATCTTTCAGAATTTTCTACAGTTTGTTGTGATCCACACAGTCAAAGGCTTTAGTGTAGTCAATAAATCAGAAGTAGATGTCTTTTCTAGAACTCCCTTGCTTTTTCAATGATCCAATGGATGTTGACAATTTGACCTCTGATACCTCTGGCTTTTCTAAATTCAGCTTGAGCATCTGGAATTTCCCAGTTCACATTCTGTTGAAGCCTGGCTTGGAGAATTTTGAGCATTACTTTGCTAGCATGTGAGATTAGTGCAGTTGTGCAGTAGTTTGAACATTCTTTGGCATTTCCTTTCTTTGTGATTGAAATGAAAACATACCTTATCCGATCCTGTGGCCACTGCTGAGTTTTCCAAATGTGCTGGCATATTGAGTGCAGCACTTTCACAGCATCATTTTTTAGGATTTGAAATAGCTCAACTGGAGTTCTATCATCTCTACTAGCTCTGTTCATAGTGCTGCTTCCTAAGGCCCACATGACTTCACATTCTAGGGTATCTGGCTCTAGGTGAGTGATCACACCATCTTGGTTATCTGGGTCATGAAGATCTTTTTTATACAGTTCTTTGTGTATTCTTGCCACCTCTTCTTTCTGCTTCTGTTAGGTCCATACCATTCCTGTCCTTTATTGTACCTATCTTTGCATGAAATGTTCTCTTGGTATCTCTAATTTTCTGGAAGAGATCTCTAGTCTTTCCCATTCTATTATTTTCCTCTATTTCTTTGCATTGATCACTGAGGAAGGCTTTCTTATCTCTCCTTGCTATTCTTTGGAACTCTGCATTCATATGGATATATCTTTCCTTTTCTCCTTTGCCTTTTCCTTCTCTTTTCTCAGCTATTTGTAAGGCCTCCTCAGACAGCCGTTTTGCTTGTTTGCATTTCTTTCTCTTGGGGATGGTCTTGATCCCTGCCTCCTGTACAGTGTCACACACCTCTGCCCATAGCCCTTCATGCACTCTATCAGATCTAATCACTTGAAACTATTTGTCACTTTCACCATATAATCATAAGGGATTTGATTTTGGTCATACCTGAATGGTCTAGTGGTTTTCCTTCCTTTCTTCAATTTAAGTCTGAATTTGGCAATAAGGAATTCACAATCTGAGCCACAGTCAGCTCTGGGTCTTGTTTTATTTGACTTTAATTTCTGTCGGCTCTATGGTGGGGTTAATGGCTACCTCCTCCAAGAGGTCTTATGCCACATCCAGGTCTGATTCATCCAGAGCCCCTGCCCTTGTGGCAGAGCTCTGCTGAACCATACCTTCACAGGAGACAGACAAACACTGAAAGGCAGGTCTCACTCAGAACTGTGGGATCTCCTGGTGCACATAAGGTTTGGTTTGAGCCCTCCTAGCATCTCTGGTGGATATGGGGTTTGAATCTAAACATGATTTCACCCCTCCTACCATCTTGCTGGGGCTTCTCCTTTGCCCTTGGATGTGGGATATCTTTTTTTTTGGTGGGATCCAGCATTATCCACTGGAGTGGTTAGCCTATCCCTTCTCCAGTAGATCTTCCAGACCCAGGAATTAAATCAGGGTCTCCTGCATTGCAGGTGGACTCTTTACCAACTGAGCTATCAGGGAAGCCCCTCATTTCAATAAAAAGAACACTGTATCGATTTTTTTTCCTTGAGATATGGAAAGATGTCATTATAGTTTAAGAAATAATCAATTTTGATTATAAACAAGTTTTCATTGTAACTTTGGAAATGTATGATTATTATTATTCATGTATAGGTATCTAACAAAAAATCCTCTAACCTATTCATATATTTTTCCTTAGTTAAATAGTCATAGATTCTATTTAAATGAGTAAATTTGGGGCTAGAAATCTGACTTGGGTTGTAAAGAAATTACTAGAAATGAGGCAGGATAAATCAGATGGACTAACACATTGTTTGAGAAAACTACTATGTGAACTCCCACAAAAAAATATGTCATGCTGACTTTCATGAAAGATGTTATCTGAGCTTTGTGGGTGACAGTTGTGGGGGTGGATAGAGGAAACAATTTTCAAAATATTACGTGTTCCAGCAATAAAGTTGTTCTACATGTGCTAAAGAATCCTTCTGGATATGGTAATACTGTAACAAATCACCGAGTATGGGAAGAAATGCACACACACAGTTTATTTCTTTAGACTGATATGTAGACAACATTTGTTAAAAATCATACATGCTATATGTCTGCAGTGCCAAATGAGAGTACTTTCAAAGGTAAAATTATGTGTTATTTCACTAGTGGAAAAATAAGGCTCTTACTCTATGTTGGCTCCTATCTATATGGCTGTTCCTTAGCACAACAGTAGCAGGATTGTAGGATTGTGTTTACTACCAGCATGGATACTATAGGATTTTGTTTGTTTGTTTGTTTTTTAGTTACTAAGTTGTGTCCAACACTTTTGCAACCCCATGGACTGTAGCCCACCAGGCTGTGCCATCCATGGGATTTCCTAGGCAAGAATACTGGAGTGGGTTGCATTTCCTTCTCCAGGAGGTCTTCCTGACTCAGGAATTGAACCCACATCTCCTGCATTGGCAGACAGGTTCTTTAAACTGAGCAACCTGGGAAACCCAGTCATAGGATTGGAATGATTGAATTTTGAATTTTTATATCATTGCCAATACTTTTTGGTTGTGGAAACTTACAAAATTGCTATAAATTGCATTTAATAAGGGTATGCTTTTATGGCGTGTAACTTGTTTAAAGGAGCTTTTGAACATTGTCTATATCTGTTACTCTGTGAATCTCATTTTGTCATACCACACTTCTCGCCTTGACTAGTCAATGTTTCTCTAACCTATGAGAAGCCCTGCTAAGTGAAAACAACTAATTACACTCCAGATACACAGACCTAGATGACAAAGGGCAATCCAGATTTCGCTCATAATTAATAAGTAGAAAAACTGTCTGTAAAAGGCAGAATTAGCAAAAAACAGTTTTTATTAGTGTCCTCCGCACCATCACATGATTTTTAAAATGCTTTTAGTTAAATTAACTCTAAGGGGAAAAGCTTTAGAACTTATAAAGAATAACAGTATGGGATGTGAGTGTTTAGGTGTTGTTGTTCAGTGGCTAAGTCATGTCTGACTCTTTGAGACCCCATGGGCTGCAGCACACCAGGCCCCTCTGTTCTCCAGTATATCCTGGAATTTACTCAGATTCATGTCCATTGAGTTGATGAGGCTATCTAACTATCTCATCCTCTGTCCCCGCTTCTCCTCTTGCCCTCAATCTTTTCCAGCATCAGGGTCTTTTCCAATGAGTTGGGTATTTGCATCAGGTGATCAAAGTATTGGAGCTTCAGCTTCAGCCTCAGTCTTTCCAACTCAGGGTTGATTTCCTTTAGGAATGACTGGTTTGACCTCTTTGCAGTCCAAGGGACTCTCAAGAGTCTCCAGCACCACAATTCGAAAGCATCAAATCTTTGGTGCTCAGCTTTCTTTATGGTCCATAAAGGTCTAAAACATCTAAACCTATCTTTAAGGACTTCCCTGGTGGCTCAGACAGTAAAGAATCGGCCTGTAATGCAGGAGGCCTGGGTTCGAACCCTGGGTCAGGAAGATCCCCTGGAGAAGGGAATGACAACCCTCTCCAGGATTCTTGTCTGGAGAATCCCATGAACAAAAGAGCCTGGCAGGCTACAGTCCATGTGGTCGCAAAGAGTTGGACATAACTGAGCAACTAATGCTAATATATCCTTAAGAATTAATGAACCATATTATAAAAGAGATTATATTTATTTTTTAGCAGCAGTGATATACTTAGCAAATGCAATAAAAATATTTGGTTTGAAAAAAAGAGTAATGATTTAAAACATAAGTTAAACTTACCACAAAATGTAACATTATATCTGATGGAAAGTTCCTTTCAGAAACAACTTGGAGTTTAAGTGATAAAAATAATTTGAGTGTTAATTTAAAGTATGTTGTTGTTTTGGTCTCTAAGTTGTGTCCAACTCTTTTGTGACCCCAAGGACTGTAGCCCACTAGGCCCTTCTGTCCTTGGGATTTCCCAGGTAAGAACACTGGAATGGGTTGCCATTTCCTTCTCCAGGGTATCTTCCTGACCCAGGGATTGAACCCATGTCTCCTACACTGGCAGGTGGGTTCCTTACCACTTAGCCACCCGGGAAAGCCGAATTTGATATATTTTTACCCACTTTAAGAAAATGAAATATTTTTAGAATTACGTTTGTAGTCAACTAGAAGTGAATCCTGAAGTCATAGGTGAAATTCAATGTATCATATATTAACTGTATATATTGTTGAATTTTTTATATATGTGTATATGCATAAATATATATAAATGTACTCTTACATGTGCATATATGTTATTGATAGCTACTCTCATACAGTTAATATATACTTCTATATAATACCAGTTTTGTCTATGTAAAATCTAGTACTTACTAGAAATACAATTATTTCTGAATTGCAATCTTAAAATATTTCAGTAAGTTTCATAATCTTGTGGCTTGTAAGAATCCTTTATATATATACAGTTATAATCATGTGATGCCACCTAGATATATTCACATATAATTTATCAAAAACATCACATGCCATATACTGGCTTTAAAATTATTTTTGAGCAACACAGTATTAAATTTTGAATGATAATTCTGATGAAACTCAAAAATAATATACTTTTAAAAATAATGATTTTTTTCTGTATATGATTAGCACTGTGCTTAATTGATTGTTATAAAAAAAAACTAGGGCATTCAGACACATGATTTGAGAAGAGATATGAGACATGAGATGAAATACTTCTAATATTTAGCAATGAGTGTTGTGCTAATTAAACTGCATAATCAAGTAATGTCAAGGATTTAAAGATTATTATGCAGCTGCTTCAGAATGAGTGTGGAAAATGAGTGAGGATTAGTTCCTCTTTACTCCTTTTAACTCCTTTAAAACTTACATACTTTCAAGCTGGAGGTGATAAGCAGGAGTGTAAGAGGAAAGTACTACAGACTAACCTAACTTTGCCCTTGAAAACTCCTCTTTCCATCATAATCCAGTCTTGTTTGGTCTATTTGAATGTGCTTTTCTCAGTACAAATCTATTATTTCACTAAATATTGTGGTGTACATTTAATTATTCCTTTAGTTTCAAACTCCAAAAATATGCCTATTCCAAGTTTCTCGGCTCCTCATCTCATTTAAGACCTAGAAGGTCACCACAAGCCCACAGCACAAAATTCCTTTACATGTATAGAGTGCAAAAACAAATGAATGGGATACCATTTGACTGCAATCATCTCTCTTCACTCACATTAGATGTTTAACTGAACTTTCATTTTTATTTGGAGTCCTTATTGGTGAAAGCATTATATTTTAAAAACAAAATTTAAGCAAATTTACTTTATTTGCATTTAAAGTAAAATTTCTTTACTATTTGAAGTCATAAAAATAGTGGGTACATCCTGCTGTAGCCACTTCAGCATTGAATATCTTAGTCCCGAAAGCTTTATTACATACATTTATGAAAAGGTGGACTGGGGGAGAAAAGATTAAATTCCACTTCATGTTTCTTCCTGAGAATGACTGGATGTTAGCTGTAAATAATTAGCAACATAAAGAAGGCTAATATTAGATGAGAAGAGAATGTGTCTACACTGGAGTATAACCTATATGAGAAAAGGTTATTTTTGTCTTATTTAATGCTGAGAAATTGTACACAGCCTATTACATGAACATAGTTATCACACAGTATGCATATAAATGGCCTTCCTTGATGGCTCAGCGGTAAAGAACTCACCTGCAATATAGGAGACACAGGAGACTCAAGTTCCATCCCTGAGTTGGGAAGATCCCTCGAAGGAGAACACGGCAATCCAGTCCAGTTTTATTGCCCAGAGAACCCCATGGACAGAGGACCCTGGCGGTCTATAGTCCATAGGGTTGCCGAGAGTCAGGCATGATTGAAATGGCTGACCACACCGTAACAAATACTTATAAATAATAAAAGGTGATATTAGATAGAAGCCTTATTTAAAAGACAATAACATTTCTGGAGACCTTTTTGACATGATGTTCTCATTGTTAGTGATGACAGTAGCAAATGACACTAGTATCTTAGAGTCTTTTAACAAGTGTTGTGTACTAACTCTGTACAGTACACTATGCTGGTGCCTGCTGTTGCTTATTGATAACTATACCTCTGCATAGGCTGTGACTTAAAGGGAAGTGTGTAAAGTGTGCATGTCTGAGAGTTCCATTAAAATTCAGTTTCTATAAAATGGCCATGCTTTTTGCATCTTATGTAGTTTGTTTAGCAGATAAGCATAGTATATATGTAGAATTACATATTAATACAGTTTTTCATATAGATCAAAACAAAACATGACTGATCTTTTTGAAACCATTTTCTTTAACAGACTAGTATCTATTTTCCTGTATGGGCTATTACTCATGTTAACATGAGAACACAAAATGAAAATAATGATTGACAAAACAGGGTGAGTTACCTTGCATAGAAAAATTGTTACCATATATAATTTCTTCAAATTCAAATCACATTCTTAGAATTTGTAACCATTCCTTCTCTTATTATTTCACCTCTTATGACTCATTTGCTTTTTATTCTGTCATAAATTTTTAAAATCTCAGTACAGAGAGATTTTATTCTGATATTGCATTCTAGCAACAATTCTATAATCTAAAATTGTAAAGCATGTATTTAATGATTTAAAGCATTTGTTTAGTGATTAAAAAAAAAAAGAAGGCTTACAGTTTCAGCTCCAACATGCAAAGATCTTAAAAACTGTCACCCCTGTCCTTAAAACAACAACAAAAACTGAACAAAATGGGAAAGAAGAACTTTCATTGAATCTTCTGATAAATGAGATTGTAGGGCACACCACCACCATGAAATATGGAGAGTAAATGTTGAGATCTCAGCCAAGGTGAACTTCCCTTTGGAGCTATACATGGTAGGAGCATGTAGATGGCAAATTTGGTGAGCTATTGGAGGCTGAAGGTAAACAAGCTTGAGTTGTGAGAAACGCATGGGACCACAGGTTTGGGAGGCAGTGTTTATAGCTTTTATCCTCAGGTGTACCACCAGCTTCTTATGGTGAAGAGCCAATAAAAGTTCTCTTGAGACTTTGACAGGACTAGAGAAATACAGAACTTTATACTAACCTAATCGCCTCACTTTCTGCTGCTGCTGCTAAGTCGCTTCAGTCGTGTCCGACTCTGTGTGACCCCATAGACGGCAGCCCACCAGGCTCCACCGTCCCGGGGATTCTCCAGGCAAGAACACTGGAGTGGGTTGCCATTTCGTTCTCCAACGCATGAAAGTGAAAAGTGAAAGTGAAGTCGCTCAGTCGTATCCGACTGTTCGCGACCCCGTGGACTGCAGCCCACCAGGCTCCCACGTCCATGGGATTTTCCAGGCAAGAGTACTGGAGTGGGGCGCCATTGCCTTCTCCAGCCTCACTTCCTATTACCCCCTTATATCATAATTGTATTTTACCAAATATTACAAGGCATGCTAAAAGGCAAGAAAAATATAATCTACAAGATAAAAGATATACAGATCAATCAATGAGATTTTAGCTTATAACACCAAAGCATAATCTGTGAAAGAACAAATGACGAGTTATTAACATTAAATACGTATATGCTCTGAGGAATACACTGTTATAATAATAAAGCAACAAAGCAAACATTGGGAGAAAATATTTTCAAAACACATATCTGATAATTTGTAGCCAAAATATGTAAAGAACTTCTAAAAATCCACAGTAAGAAAATAAACAGCCCAATTTAAAAATGGGCGGAAGATCTGAATGGACATCTTCAGCAAAGAAGATATACAGATGGTGAACAAACACATTAGAAAAATGCTTACTATCATTTGTAATTAGGGCATTGCCAATTAAAGCAACAATGAGGTACTACCACACAAATACTAGGGTGACTAAAATTCAAAAAAGTTAAAAATGCTAATGAGGATGTAAACAGCAAAAATTCATTCTTTCATTGCTAGTGGCTACTTTGGAAGACTGTACTACAGTTTCTTACAAAGCTAAGCATAATTTTATTATATAATCCATCAATCATACTTCTTGGTATTTACCTAACTGATTTGAAAAATTATGTTCCAAGAAAACTATTACATAAATATTTATAGAAGTTTTATTCCTAATCAACACAAACTGGAAGCAACCAATATGTCCTCTAATAGGTATTGAATGGATAGACATATTGTGAGTGCCTCAATATATTGAAATATTATTGAGCAATCACAGATTGAGACATTATTGGCCCAGTAAACTCCTTGCCTAATGTTTTTCCAAGATCTGGTTTGAATGTTTCTTAATTAAAGTTTATCTTATATGGGTGTTTTCCTTTGAAAGGTATTATATAGTTTGTATATTTAACAGTAAGGGGGAAAATGTAACCAAAATTAGTATTCTTTCTCTATGCATATTGGTACTTGAAGATTCCTTTCAGAAGAAACCCCAGCCTTTTCCTGAGTTCAGTCCTCGTTTTAACTTAAGTGATCTTTTCAATTCTGCAGCTGTGTTCTTTTTGAATACCATGCATGGGGGTTAAAGCTGATGTTAAAACAGTTTGCAATAAAAAAAAAAGAAAAAAAAAGAAATATTATTCTCAATAGAAAGGAATGAACTGTTAAACCATGAAAAGAAATTACTGAATTTTAGAAGCATACTGCAAAAGGAAATGTGCTAGTAACAGAAGGATGTATGCTCTAGGTTTCTGATTTAATATTTTGGGAAAGGCAAAATTATAGACTGTAGAAACAGCATAGTTTTTTGGTTCTCAAGGGGAACTGTAGAGTTGAAGAGATGCAGCAGTGTCATTTCTGGACTGTTAAACTCTTTTTTGTAAGTAGTTAATGGTGGATACATGTTACTATACATTTCCAAAGAACACGGAAATTTACTACACAGAGGGAAGCTTAATATATGCAAACATAAAATTTGTGAGGAAGGTCAAGCATCCCAGGATGGATTGAGAAAGTGATAAACACTCTAACTCATTACAAATGCATGTAACAGTCTCACAGAAAGAGAGGTGGAGGAAAAAGATGCTGACCTAATTAACTTCAGAGGTGATTAGAATTTGTGTATAAGCACTGTGCTTTAGATAATAAATTTGTTTCTGTAGGGAATGCATGTTAATAATTCTGATACCACTACTCATGTGTAATGGATTTAAACAATTTAGTATGTGGTTGACTCATGATAGGTACCAAAATTATCATGACTGTAATTGGACTTGACAGATAAGCAAAGATTTCATTACTTGGAGCAGGTGGAAGTGTGATAGAATAAAGTCATAGAGAGAGGAAGGAATCAATATGAAGTCACCTATAGCAAATATAGATTGTTACATATAGAAATATTTATCAATATTTGCTTATACATGGGTTAGTAGACACACATATATTTCCTTGCTTTACCAGCTCAGGGAGCTAAGAAACAAGAAAACCCCAGTAATAGTGAGCACCCTTAGAATCTAGATATTGGTTTCTTAATACCAATCTCAATAAACAGAACCAGCAATCCTTGGGTAAATGGCTGACTGTAGGATGGAGTAGGAAATATGTAAGTTAGTCTAGAGCATTTTATATTTCCAAAAAATAAGTTCTCAAAAAAAAAAAAAAAACCTCAACAATGAAGTATGACAGGACACAGAAGACCTACTAAAATGTTCCCAATGTTCAAAGCTGGACAGTTTGATCAACAAAATAAAGTAGTATTGGATTATACCCCAAACTTTAAAACAAGTATTTATGAGTCTATACTGATAAAAATGATTAGCAAAATAACAGAGACAGCTAAATAAAAAGAAAATTTCCAGATAATTTGTGTACTCTAATTTCAAGCTAGGGAAGAGTAATACCTCATTCCCTAAATATGAGCTGACCATAGTAGCTTCATTCCAAAGAGGTCAATATGAGAAGAAGCATTATTTAAAAATTAACTCTATAGTGGAAAAACTTGACTAACACTATTTCTGCCAATTGATCAAATTCAACATCAACAGTGATAAGTCAGATCTATCCTATGCACTCTTGGTATGAAAAACCCATAAGCCAAGACATATCATAAGAAAAAACATTAGACAAATCCCAATTGAAGGACATTGTTCAAAATATCTGACCAGTATACTTCAAAGCCTTTAAGATCATCAAAATCAAAGAAAATAGGAGAAACTGTCCCAATCAAAAGGAGCCTAAAGAGACACAAAACATGTGAAGCGTGATATTTCACGAAAAGAAAATTAGTTTAAAAATGAAAGAAATCTGAATAGATTATACAATATAATGTATCAATATCGGTTCCTTAATTTTGAAGATCATACCATATTAATATAAGATTTTAATTATAGAGAAATTAGTTGAGAAGGTATATGGAAACTAAAATCTTTACAATTTTTCTGAAAATTTAAAACTTTGAAAATATAAAGTATTTACTATGTCATGTATATTCAGAATCATCTATCTTCTTAATAAAATTAGGAAGTAACCTTATAGTTTTATTATTTTGAATATTTTGCATATGTTAGTAACAAATTAAGCAATATCCATAGGTTCTAGATATCTGTAAGGTGGCTTTTGAATTGTGGCTTACCTTCCCAATATTTTTTATTATGGCTACATCATATTTATTTAATTTTTAAAGATAAAGTATTTATCCCTTGAGAGAACAATGTTAATTAGGATGTTTTGGAAAATTTCAGCTAATAATAGGCTTAGTGTATATTGCCAATAAAATTGAATTTGGAATTATTGGGATAATAATTGAAACTACCTGTAAACATATTAAAACATTTAGAATGATAACTTGGTAGTGTACTCATAGTTAAAATGAATCTAGAGAGCATAAACACCTTGTATGCCATGTACTCTTTTTCATTAGATAGCTTTTAAAATTGGCAAGGTGATTCTAGGTTTGGCATATTTCATTAAACCAACTATGTGATTCAAAGTTGATACTGTTGTGAAGTTGCAGTGTTGCATGCGGTCACTGGCATATCCAATTGTATAATTTCTAGAGATAACTCCCACATTTGAGAACTTTTGTATAGCTTTCTAAAGGCCTTTTTATATTGTTCACCGCCTGTTGGATTTTGAAAATATGCTGGAGAACTAGAAGCATTTTAATAGTTCCCATGCCATTGTGTGTTTTACATTGGCTATTTTCAAGAGACTGAATAAGATTTTTCCTAATATACAATGTTTCTTCACTCTACTGGTGCTGAAGAATAGATTTGACCTTGCTCTTTTAAGTAGAATATAACTATCTATCATTATGAAGTAATTCTAATTTCTTATCAAATTTGGTTCTTCACAATATATTTGGTGACTACCAAATCCCTGCCATCAATTCTTAATTGTTCTTTGTGTATTTTATTTTTCATTTTCAGACAAGCAACAAATTAGGGATTTTATTTTCAGAAGACTTGGATAAGAAATGGGACATTTTTGGGGTTGGTTTTTGGGCTGAGGTCCTCATTTTATTATTTTTTCTTCTTTTCTTAATATTATAGTCAATTCAAAATGTGTTACTTTTAGATGTACAGCAAAGTGAATCAGTTATGCACATTTATATATACATCCACTATTGTTTTGTTGTTTAGGTTCTTTCCCATACAGGTCATTACAGATAATTGAGTAGAGTTCCCTGTGCAGCAGGTTCTTATTAGTTATGCATTTTATATATAGTAGTGTATATATGTCAACCCAGTCTCCCAGATTTTTTGTAAATAAAGTCATTTGTGGGAATGTAAATTGGTATAGCCACTATGGAAACAAAATGGAGCCTCCTTAAAAAAACTAAAAACAGAACTACCATATGACCCAGCAATCCCATTCCTAGGCATACATCCAGAGAAAACCATAATTCAAAAAGATATATGCAACTCAGTGTTCACTGCAGTACCATTTACAACAGCCAAGATGTGGAAGCAACCTGAATGTCCATCAACAGAGGAATGGATAAAGAAGACGTGGTACGTATATACAATGGACTATAACTGAGCCATAAAAAAGAATAAAATAATGCTTTTTGCAGCAACATGGATGGACCTAGAGTTGTCATACTGAGTGAAATAAGTTGGACACAGAAAGACAAATGTGATATTGCTTATATACGAAATCTAAAAAAGGATACAAATGAGCTGATTTATCAAACAGAAGTAGAGTCACAGATGTTCTTTATTTATAACTCTCATGTCATATCATGCTTTGCCTTGTGTGCATTTTTTTTTCTATTTTGATCACTTTTAAGCATTCCTACTGATTTGTTTCTATGGTCTTAGAGGAATGGGGCTTCTCTGGTGGCTCAGATGGTAAAGAATCTACCTTCAATGTAAGAGAGCCAGGTTATGTCCCTGGGTAGAGATGATCCCCTGGAGAAGGAAATGGCTACCTACTCCAGTATTCTTGCCTGGAGAATTCCATGGATAAAGGAGCCTGGCAGGCTGCAGTCAATGGGGTCTTGAAGAGTTGGACATGGCTGAATGACTAACACTTTCACCTTTTTAAAGGTAAAGTATTTTTCTTACTTTATCACCTGGATTGCCTTACACAATGATTCAGTATAATTACTAAAATTTTTGTCTGGCTGGAAAATACTAAATAAATATATTAATATTTCCAGGTTTTTCATAGATGAAGGCATAGTACAATATGATGGGATGAGTATTGAACTAAAAATATTCATTCTAGATCCTCTTATCGCTGACTTCAGAGAAGAAAACAAACTAGGAAATGAAGAAGGGTTTGAAGTACATGATAGCTACAGTTCTTTCATAAATTTAAATCTATACTGTTTTAAGTTATACCCCACAAAAGACATCACATGCCCCATATTTCACTGGAGCCTTACAAACATGCCAAAATGTTAGAAAACACTATGAAATAGTTGTCTAGAAACCCTTCATACAGTTATTTCTCAAGAGGGCAGAATACATTGCTTTCTATTATCACACTTAGCTTTCTCACCAATATAGGAGAAGATCCAATAAAGTTGGCTATTGGTGTATAATTTTTAATATTTTCTCCACTCTCCATAGAAAAATAAACTTTTGCATATTTCCAAAGTTCATCATTCCAAGTCTTTTGGCCTTGAGCATGGCCTTGACATACTTTTATTTGAAATTGTACTATTTTGTCTGCATGAAGTTCATAGTTCTCTGTTATACATTGTATTATTTTAACTTTGAAAATTAACTCAAATACTTTTTGAATCATAAAAGAACATAGATCATAAAAATATTAAATTTTAAAGGTTTACGGTGGAGTGTTCACTGTTTTGACAACAAATCTGATGATATATGTTGTAATTGTCACTTTAGAGTTAAAAATGTAGCTGAATATCTTTCATAATTGATTTTAAAGCTTTCATCTAACACAAGCTTTATTGATATATAAACTATTTCAAGTAATTTATTTGTACACAAAAATAAATCAAAGTGTTCCTATACTACATATATAGCAGACAGCAAATCTGAAGGCTAGAATCAACTTAGATCATTTGGATTGGAAATTGATTGCCACAATTTCCTATATATATTTATTTTAATTGAAGAATTATGTTGTTTATTTTTTATTTGGTGCTTTAATAAAGCTTAGGTACCTACAAAGGAGTATTATTTCTCAATGCAGTTTAAATGAACTCTTAAGTTGTGTTTTACTTACCTTATAAAATATTTAACACTGATTTAAAATGCTTTTAAGTAGTTTAACAATTTTAAAATAATATTTTCTGACAGAACAGTTTATTGTTTATAATAAAATCGAATTTCCTTGAATCAGAGATGTCAGTTCTAATAGGATTAGTATTACATTTTTCTCAACTCATTTATAAGTACTCTATTTTCATGGAAATCAGTAATAATTTTTGATTAGGAAACTGGGCTGAAGCTCTTTAGTGTTTGATTATACAGAATAAATGAGAAACTCATTTATTTTTGAAGAAACAAAATATGGTTTGCTAATCCCATTGAAATTTTTTTTCAAAGTCAGGGTTGACATGTTTAAAGAAACTTAAGACATCTCCCATGTCTTTTGCCTTAAGCTACTTGTGAGGTTTCTGTCATTGGATCTCTTGATGGGGTCTTTGAAATATTCATATTTCAGCTTTCTTGAATATTCCAGGTACTTGAATTTATGCTCTTTAGTCCCGGTTATAATGTATAACATAACATACTGCCAAATTTAACATAATTATCAAGAACATATTACTTTGAATCAAAAAAATTAATAAAAGTTAACTAGTTTTTACTTGGTAAAATTACTTTGAATTTACAAAAGAAAAAGATGCTTACTTGTAGGAAATAGCTGAATTAACTTTCTTTCATGTAGATTGTAATTTATGGTACTAATATGAATTAACTTGTTTTTTAAATATACTATCACATATTTTTGTAATAATTTTTAAAATTTATTTTTCCACAGAAAACATTCTTTAAAATGTATTTATAATTATTTTTAAATTGCAACAACACAAAATTACCACCTTAGTCATTTTTAGTATATACTTCAGTAGTGTTAAGTACATTCAGATAGTTGAGTAATCAATCTCTAGAACTCATTTCATCTTGAAAAGCTGAGATTCTGTGTGTGTATGCATATGCTCCTTTTATATACAAAGAACTTATATATGTATACAAAGTGAGTGAGTGAAGTCGCTCAGTCGTGTCTGACTCTGCGACCCCGTGGACTATAGCCACCAGGCTCCTCTGTTCCTGGGCTTCTCCAGTCAAGAATACTGGAGTGGGTTGCCATTTCCTTCTCCAGGGAATCTTCCAGACCCAGGGATCGAACCCAGGTCTTCCACATCGCAGGTAGATGCTTTAACCCCTGAGCCACCATACAAAAGAATTTATAAATGTATGTATATATAAATCCTTATATGTGTATGCATATTTCATACATACATTTTTCTCAATAGAGAGAGAATGGAAGGAGAGATAGATCTTAAAATGTTAACAATGGTGGATTTATGTATTTTATTCTTCTTAACATTTGTATTCAGATTTTTCTACAATTCTTTGCTAAAAAGCAATACAACTTATGTTTGTGTTTAGATATCTGCATTATTAACCCAAGAAAATGAATATTTTTATTCCATTATCTTAAGATAAAGAGTAATATATTCAACTCCAGAACTTCTTAATCTTCACAATGAAGCTCCATACTCACTATAGTACATATTCCTACCTCCTCCAGTTCTGACAACCACCATGCTACTTTGTATCTCTATGAATTTGATTAATTTAAGTACCTCATATAGGAAGAATCTCAGAATTTGTCCTTTTGTGACTGGCTTATTTTATATATTATTTTTCATTCTCAGACTTTTTTTTTCTTTGTGTCATCATTTTTACTTTTTTTTTCTATGCCACAGAGCATGCAGAATCCTTTCTTGTAGTTGTTCAGTCTCTCAGTTGTGTCCGACTCTCTATGACCCCATGGACTGCAGCATGCCAGGGCTCCCTGTCTCCCACCATCTCCCAGAGTCAACTAAACTCATGTCCATTGAGTTGGTGGTGCCATCCAACCATCTCATCCTCTGTTGCCCCTTCTCCTCCTGCCTTCAATCTTCCCCAGCATCAGCGTCTTTTCAAATGAGTCAGCTCTTTGTATCAGGTGGAGCCTCAGCATCAGTCCTTCCAATGAATACTCAGGGCTGATTTCCTTCAGGATTGACTGATTGGATCTCCTTGCAGTCCAAGGGACTCTCAAGAGTCGTCTCCAACACCACAGATCAAAAGCATCAATTCTTCAGCACTCAGTCTTCTTTATGGTCAAACTCTCATTGTCTATACATGACTACTGGAAAAACTATAGTGTTCACAATACCAACCTTTGCTGGCAAAGTAATGTCTCTCCTTTTTAATATGCTGTCTAGATTTGTCATAGCTTTTCTTCCAAGAAGCAAGTATCATTTAATTTCATGGCTGCAGTCACTCTGTGCAGTGATTTTGAAGCCCATAAAAGTAATTTCACTGCTTCCATTTTTTCCACATCTATTTGCCATGAAGTTATAGGACCAGATGCCATGATCTTAGTTTTTTGAATGTTGTTTTTTAAGAAGATTTTTCACTCTCCTCTTTCACTTTCAAGAGGCTTTTTAGTTCCTTGTTTTCTGCCACTATGGTGATATCATCTGCATATCTGAGATTATGTATGTTTCTCCCAGCAACTTAATTTCAGCTTGAGCTTCATCCAGTCCATATTTCTCATGATGTACTCTGCAGATAGATTAATTGTTCAGGGTGACAATATACAGCTTTAATATACTTCTTTCCCAATTTTGAACCAGTTTGTTATTGGGATCCTAGTTCCTGGATAACAAACAGGATATTAGAAGTAAAGAAAGAGGAAGTGAATCCTTTGACTACTAAGAAAGGTGTTCCCAAGTAGTGCTACTAGTAAAGAAGCCCCTGTGAGTACAGGCCACACAATGCACAAGATGTAAGATACCCTGGAGGAGGACATGGCAGGCTACGCCAGTATTCTTGCCTGGAGAATCCCGTAGACAGAAGAGCCTGGCAGACTATAGTCCATCGGGTCAAAAAGAGTTGAACACAGCTGAAGCAACTTAGTACGCACACACTAAGGGTCTAGCTTGGCTAACTAGGTGTGTGGTTTCATTCTAATCCCAAAGAAAGGCAATGCCAAAGAATGCTCAAACTAACACACAATTGCACTCATCTCAGATGCTCAAAGTAATGCTCAAAATTCTCCAAGCCAGGCTTCAACAGGATATGAACTGTGAACTTCCAGATGTTCAAGCTGGTTTTAGAAAAGGCAGAGGAACCAGAGATCAAACTGCCAATATCCATTGGATCATCAAAAAAGCAAGAGAGTTCCAGAAAAACATCTACTTTACTGACTATGACAAAGCCTTTGACTGTGTGGATCACAACCAACTGTGGAAAATTCTGAAAGAGATGGGGAAAGCAGACCACCTGACCTGCCTCTTGAGAAATCTGTATGCATGTCAAGAAGCAAGATATAGAACTGGAATTGAAACAACAGACTGGTTCCAAATTGGGAAAAGAGTACATCAAGGCTACATATTGTCACCCTGCTTATTTAACTTATATGCAGAGTATGTCATAAGAAACATTGGGCTGGATGAAGCACAAGCTGGAATCAAGATTGCCAGGAGAAATATCAATAACCTCGGATATAAAGATGACACCACCCTTATGGCAGAAAGAGAAGAACTAAAGAACCTTGTGATGAAAGTGAAGGAGGATAGTGAAAAAGTTGGCATAAAACTCAATATTTGGAAACTAAAATTATGGCTTCTGGTCCCAACACTTCATGGCAAATAGATGGAGAAACAGTGGCAGACTTTATTTTATTTGGACTCCAAAATCACTGCAGATGTTGACTGCAGCCATGAAATTAAAAGATGCTTCCTCCTTGGCAGGAAAGTTATGACCAACCTAGACAGCCTATTAAAAAGCAGAGACATTACTTCCTCAACAAAGGTCCATCTAGTCAAAGCTATGCTTTTTCCAATAGTCATGTATTGATGTGAGAGTGGGACTGTGAAGAAAGCTGAGTGCCGAAGAATTGATGCTTTAGAACTCTCATGTTGGAGAAGACTCTTAAGAGTCCCATGGACTGCAAGGAGACCCAACTAGTCCATCCTAAGGAAAATCAGTCCTGAAAATTCATGGGAAGGACTGACGCTGAAACTCCAGTACTTTGGCCACCTGATGCAAAGAACTGACTCATTTGAAAAGACCCTGATGCTGGGAAAAATTGAAGGTGGGAAGATAAGGATGAGATGGTTGGATTGAGTTGGCATCACCACCCTGATGGACATGAGTTTGGGTAAACTTTGGGAATTGGTAATGGACAGGGGGGCCTGACGTGCTGCAGTCCATGTGGTCTCAAAGAGTCAGACATGACTGAGCAACTGCACTGAACTGAATACTTTCTACCTGACTTTTGTGATATGAGAGTAATCTTTTTGTAATGTATTGATCATTTATCCTTCTCATTTAGGAATGATCAAAGAGAAGTCCAAACTCCTTTATGTAGTATAAAGGACTCATCTCTTGCCATGTCCTTCATACCTCACTCTACACTCCAGCCAAACTGAATCGTTTCACTTATCCAAATGTGATATGCATATTTCCCTTTGGGCTTTGTTCTCAAGCCTGGATATACTCCTTAACTTTTTAACCAAGGCTCTCTTGGCCTTTTCTAAATGTTACTTCCTCAGTTCAGTTCAGTCGCTCATTTGTGTCTGAATCTTTGCGACCCCATGAATCGCAGCACGCCAGGCCTCCCTGTCCATCACCAACTCCCAGAGTTCACTCAGACTCACGTCCATCGAGTCTGTGATGCCATCCAGCCATCTCATCCTCTGTTGTCCCCTTCTCCTCCTGCCCCCAATCCCTCCCAGCATCAGGGTCTTTTCCAATGAGTCAATTCTTCGCATGAGGTGGCCAAAGTACTGGAGTTTCAGCTTTAGCATCATTCCTTCCAAAGAAATCACAGGGCTGATCTCCTTTGGAATGGACTGGTTGGATCTTCTTGCAGTCCAAGGGACTCTCAAGAGTCTTCTCCAACACCACAGTTCAAAAGCATCAATTCTTTGGTGCTCAGCCTTCTTCACTGTCCAACTCTCACATCCATACATGACCACAGGAAAAACCATTGCCTTGACTAGACAGACCTTTGTTGGCAAAGAAATGTCTCTCTTTTTGAATATGCTATCTAGGTTGGTCATAACTTTTCTCCCAAGGAGTAAGCATCTTTTAATTTCATGGCTGCAGTCACCATCTGCAGTGATTTTGGAGCCGCCCAAAATAAAAGTCTGACGCTGTTTCCCCATCTATTTCCCATGAAGTGATGGGACCGGATGCTATGATCTTCATTTTCTGAATGTTGAGCTTTAGGCCAACTTTTTCACTCTCCTCTTTCACTTTCATCAAGAGGCTTTTTAGTTCCTCTTCACTTTCTGCCATAAGGGTGGTGTCATCTGCATATCTGAGGTGATTGATATTTCTCCCGGCAATCTTGATTCTAGCTTGTGTTTCTTCCAGTCCAGCATTTCTACAAGAGCCAATTTATAATATTCCAAGAATGATTTAGGCATCACTCATATTTTACTGTTTATAACCCTAAATTTATCACTGCAGTATAGTGCTAGTAAAATGGGCAGTTTCTAAGTGAAGAGGGACATCTGAATTTCTTAAAAGCATGTGCCTACTTTATTACTATAATTATCTATTACATTAGTTGGGATGTGCAATGCACATTTGTGCAGTGTAGTTGGATTTTCGATCAACCATTGGTTATTGGAGATATTAGCTTTTATCTTTTTTTCATTTGTTTTATGTATATTGAGCACTAAATACCTGGGATGCTGAGGCTGCTTCTTTCCAACTCCCCTATGCTCTCTCCTCAGAAATATCTACAGTTTCCACTTCTGAAGAGAGAGAGAAGGGCTTGGAGGCATTTTCTATGTGGTGTTTTATTTTGTTCCCCTGTTTCTTCTCCCTTCCACCTTCCTGAATAAAGTGATCAGCTGTAGCTACAGGGTGGGTGGAGAGAAAATAAAAATGTTCATTTACTTCTGTTTGGTTCCCAAGTGATTATATTGTATTGCCTCCCTTACTATCTATCTATCTATCTATCTATCTATCTATCTATCTATATATATATATCCACCCCATTCTTGCTATGGAAGCAACAGTTTGCTTATCTATTAAATAATTAGACATAGGGCATTAAAGAATGCCATGTAGAAAGTTATAGAAAAATGAGGTTCTATATTTTAGCCAACATTTTAAAAGACATCCATATATCAATGGATTATGATGCTTTTTAAGTGCTTTTTTAAAATATGAATATTGTTTCATACAGAGATTCCAAATAAAGAAATGGAAATGAAAATTCCAATGATACTTCCTCTTATGTTTTGTGTGTTGCTAATATTCCAAATAAAGTGTTCTATCTCTCAATTCCAGAATATTATTAAAATTCTAAAATAATTTTCTAATTTACAAGGAATTGTCATATCACAACATATCATTCAACTGAAACAGAATTCAAAAATCACTTGCTTTTATTTAGAAGGGAATAATTTATGCAACTTGGTTTTATTTGGAACATATTATTTCCTTTAGGAGGATATTCAAAGTCAATATTTATGCCTATGGCCACGTATTAGGGATCTACATTCCCTCTGTCTATTTTTATCTAACTTCTGCATTTTAAGTAATGTTTAAAAATGATATACTTCTATATTGCAACAAGTAATAAGTTAATAAAAATCTATTTATCTATCTTCAGTACTGTAATTTAAAACAAAACCATCTACTTATTATAAAATGCAATACAGTGGTTTTAGGACATAAAGAGGAACTTCCCTATCCATGAATGATTCTTATAACTGCAAAAAGGGATATGATTTAATATGTTACCTAAAAACTTTACATGTTTCTCTCAGATAGAAATGTATATATGAGGACAGTATGGATTCCAAACTGTAGTTTGAAAGAAAGCAATAGTGAAAATGAATTCCGTGCCAGTAGACACTTTAAAAACTAGATTTAGCAGCAGTCACATTAGCTTAGATAATGGGAGAATTTTTCTTCATTGAAAATGCTCTGTGTCGCTTAGGAAGAACTTACTGAGGCAGCCTGCCATCTAGCTTTTTCACAGAAAAACAGGTTTACAGACTGCAGATGAGAGAGTCTGGAGCAGAGACAGTTTTAACTTAGCCATTCCTAATTTATCTCAAGCATATTCAATTCATCTTCACTGCTCTATGCACACAGGAACACCAGATTGTCGTCCCTAGGGAACAGAATGCAACCGGAGATCTAGAGAGCTGTCACATTCCAAGAAATATTTAAATTGTGCTGATTTTCTTCTGGAGAACTGAGCCCAGGGAATGAAACTCTCCATCAAGTCATAGCTTTGCGGGCAATAGATCAGAGGATATTGCCAGTTTTCTAATGGATTATTGTTATCGGGCAGGTTTTCTCTGAAGGTACGTAGTTATTTTCTCAATTCATTACCCTTTTCCTTTTATCAGGTAATGATCTAATGAGCTGGGGAGCCAAACCTGTGAAAAAGAGAAAGATCTTAGTCTGTATTGACTAAAGAATGACACTTTATGGCTGCATGTTTATAGGTGAATTATCTGATTCCTGTACTAAAGATTAGTAGGGTATAGTTTGAATTGCATCATCAGCAAAAACAGCAAAACAAAAACAAACCGTGCTGCAGGCTTTATTATCATAAGTTCATATGAATTCTCTTGAGGATTTTCTTTTATAGCTGCACTATATAATAAAGGGGAATACAGACTTTGGAAACTCACTTAACCTTATATGTGTTTTATTCTTTTTACACAATGATATTTTATCTGTGTATTCCAAAATACAAAACTTTGTCTCAAATGCTGCTATTGATTTTGATGTCGTGGATGCTTATGACATTTGAATATATGAATGGCAAGAGTATTTAAAGAAACTCTAGTAGAAGTATTCCTGAGAATATTATATCGGTGTACTTTGTTGACTTACAGCTCTGTATTTTTGAGTTTGGAATCATCATGCTAAGATAAGTTGCTTTGATTTTAGTTAAATACACATACTCTAAAGATTTATTATCCAACTTTGTTCTGTGAAGTGAAAACCTCAATACATTTGTAGAAAACATGAAACTAGCGCAGTAAAATTTTAAAAGCTGATAAACTTTGGAATATTTATTAAACTAATAAAAATAGAGAAAACCTTATCCTAAACTAGGTCTAACTGTGAAATATTAACACAGAAAAGGGATGACTTCTGTGCATGGTTCCTGAAAGGTAAAGATGTATTTGTAGGGGGTTGTTCTGTGTCAGAGTGGGTGGGAGTGTAAGACAGAAAGTAAGCACATAGTAATGGCAATGAGCTTATGAAAACTGAAGAAATATTTTAGAATATTGTATGAGGGCTTTTGATGCATCTAAGCATTTTATTATTGTGTGAATTCACTCACTGAAACCTACTGCGGCTTTGATATTTTTACATGTCAGAAATGACTGTTAGGTTAGGTCAAGTAGTCGGTGCATGTGACCTGCAGCGTAGTATTTGTGGATTGTTACACAGACTTTGTGGACCCATCAACGGGTTAATCACAGACTTGAGAGAGGAAATGGTGGCTGAGCTTCATGAAAGCACTTGTTAAATGTGTTCTAATTTCTTTGGAGCATTCGAGAGACTATTAGAAGCTTAAAGCAAACAGAGAAGGAATGAGTCACCCAAATAGTAACTTTAAGTTCATTCTCTCTTATCCTCAGAAGGATTGTAAAAAGCCAAAAGTGGAAACGAAGGAGATAGAGTCCTCAAAGAGTAGGTTTAAGTGCTTCTATTTTCATGAATCTTACAAGAATTGAGAAATAGGGGCTTAAATTAAGGTTTCCCTATGGATTGCTCCATTTTACAAGTTTTCTCTCTCTTTTATGGAACATTTTTGCTCCACTCACTTAAGAAAAAAAAGTGAGCTTGCTTCCAGCCTGATTTCTGCCCAATAGCTTGTATCTCTAATTTAACTCTCCAGAAATGTGCTCTTTGAAACTGCATACACTTCAGAGTCTCAGTTTGATCATTCATTGAGTTTTGTATGCCAAAAGATAATATAATATAACACTTTTTAACATTCTTTTACAATTATTATCACAATTAGCATTTCTGAAAATCTCAGACTGTGTGCAAAAGAGGGTATAAGTAGGGGAAAAAATAAGGGAACATACTTTATGTTCTTTTGGAGTAAGATAATACCAATAAATAATGAAATATATTCACTTCATGTTTGAGTATGGGGCAGGAATGACAACAGCTTAGAAATATATCCCTTAATTTACATTTTAGATGTTAGATGAATATAACAAATCTGAACATGAGGAGTAGTTTCATTTTTCAGATTGGAATTTTTTGTGTTTGTTTTGTTTTAACCTCCTGTTAACTTTTTCTACCACACATGTTAATGTCTTTTACCTCCCTAGAGAGTTCATTCACTTATCCAGCTTCTAAATCTGCTCATCTTCTAGGTCTAGTACTAAAACTTGTTTTTTATTTCATCTTATGATGAGTTAATTGTAAAATATATTGCCATAATTTCATTTTATTAGCTGCTGTTAAATATTTAATATTTATTGAGTGCCCATGAAATGTTTGGTGCTTAAAAGCAATATGTAGAAAGAAAGTACATACTGATATTTCTCACAAATCAGCCAGTTTATTAATATTTCAAGATTTCTAATTGGTGCCCACAGAGAAAAGCAATTATGCCTGACTCTTTAGTAGCTACTTATGTGTGTATAAGGCATGGACACTCCTATATTTGGTCAATAATTTGCATACACCTTTACTGAAGATTCCAGACTAGTCATCCAGATATTTTCAAATTCTCCCATAACTCTGTTTTATATGTTAAACTGTCACTGACCGAACACTGAATTGTAGGTAAGACAAACTAGATTTAAATCTGTTAAGCAAATTTGTGTAGGTTAATCATCTCCTCCATACTCCTATCTCATCGGTGGTATAATGATATCTACTTTTTAGATTCTTGTGGGTAGTAAAGATCAGGCACATTAAGTAACAAACACAGAATTTATGCACAACATATGCTTGATAAACAGTACCTGTTTTTTAAACACATTTTATTATAATTTTACATACAGAATGTTCCATTTGAAATCACCTTGACTCTTTCTTCAATGATGTGTGTATATGCATATGTTCATTTGTTATACAGTCTTAGTAATCAAAATAATGCATTGGTTATATGGTTATTGCTTGGCACTAAAGTTCTCTATAAAATTACTAAAGCAAAATTACTAAATTCAAGATTAGTTTGAGAAAGTTGTTGGCATATTCCCCATGGCTTTCAAATTGCTAAATAAATCATGATCTACTGGGGAAGAAAAGATAGAACTATATCTCATTTTCCCACTTTTCCCTTCTTCCAAAAGATATGGAAATAGAAGAAAAAGCACTAAATCCTCTTGCTCATTTTAATGTACCCTTTGCCCCTTTCATTTGCATTTACTTTGCTATAATGACTTGTCTAGTGAGATGGCCTCAAATTCCAACTGCATATGGTAGTTCAAGCGTACAAATCCACCCCTCGTGGAACAAAGCAAATAAATGAAAACTTTTATTAAAATAAAAGACAGCTTTTGCTTTGAAAAAATACTAAACATTTTTAAATGAGAGTGAAAATGTTAAAATGCAAGTATTAAATCCAGCCAGATGTTGACCTTAACTGTGAGTCTGAATCTTTATAAAAATAGGATGCAAATCCAAGCTAGAAGCTTTTTTCTTTAGGTGACAAGGCTGCTGAAAACTCCTGAGTCTGAATTTCTCAAATACATTTCATATTGAATTAAGCATGTACAGAAAGCCTACTTTAATATCCTAAGTTGTATAGAGAGGGAGATTAAGCATAATATAAGTTGGTCTTATATATCTGTATATATCTGGATTTGTATTGGAATTTGGAAATCGATATATAAAAGTCTTCTTATAAAAAGGAACCACCAAGTATTTATTTTCAAAGTACATGACAACATTCTAACTAGATCAAAATGTGGATGCAAAAGCAAGTACCTGCTGAGAAACTATTCTTTCTTCTTCTTTTTTAAATTTTTTTGGTCAGGATCTGTTGTCAGTACCAATCCTATTTTATATCTGTGAATTTACCTACTTGTCAGTAAGGAGAAGGTGAAGGTTTGGGTATCTGACTTCGTTTTGTAGATGACCCTTGAAGTTCTATTTTTTTTTTTATTGCCAATTTCAGATATTTTGGCCCGGTACTTAAAGGAGATTAGAATCTATATTCTAATTTAAACTCAGTTTTCTAATTTGTATGCATGTGTGTAAGAATAATAATAATGGTCACATGGTGGTGTAGAATACATGACAGTGTCGTAAAATAGTATTACAGGGGCTTGTTCATAAGTACGGAGTTGATCCTCAAACACCACAGATTTGAACTACACAGGTCCACTTAAATGTAGATCTATTTTTATTAGTAAATACTATAGTGCTACATGATCCATGGTTTGTTAAATCCAAGAAAGTGGAACTGAGGATATGAAGGAAACTTCCTCCATGTATACGGAAGGCTTAATCGTAAGTTATATGCATATTTTTGATTGCTTTGAAGGTTGGTGTTCCTAGACCCCAAGTTTTTCAAGGCTCAACTATGCTAATAAATGGTAATAAGTATTATTGTTTCTCTTATGACATCACCATCTGCACACCCACTCCTGATATTAGGTTTCCAGTTACTCAGTTAGATTATCAGGCTACCTTTGGTGGGGGAGGGGCCCCAGGGGGAAGGTCCCAAATTCATATTCACCTACATATTTCTCTTACATCTAGCTTCCTACAAGTAAATATTCTTGTTTACTAAGCCCTGCTCCTTTGACCTAACTTTAAAAAGCTTAGCCACAGTCCCTTGAGATGCTTTTTTCCTGGTAAATTATTAAGCTTATTAATTCTCTCCTGATGTCTATTTTGTATAAAGGAAGCAGAAAGAAAATATGGTTGTCTTGTGGCAGATACAACTTCCACAGGCTTCTCGAGTGGAGGCTTTCTTTTATGAAAGGTGTACTAATAAGAATTATGAGCTGAATTGTCTCTCCCTAAAATTCATAATGGCAACCCACTCCAGTATTCTTGCCTGGAGAATTTCATGGGCAGGGGAGCCTGGCAGACTGCAGTCCATGGGTTCAAAAAGGTCAAACACGACTGAGAGACTTCCAAATTCATATGCTTATGTACTAACTCCCAGTACCTTGGAATGTGGCTATATATGGAGACAGGATTTTTAGAGATATAATTAAGTTAAAGTCAGGTCACTAGGGTGATTCCTAATCCAATATGACTGGTGTCCCTATAAGAAGAGGAAATTTGGACATAGATTCTTACAAGACACTGGGAAAAGATGGCCATCTATAAGCCAAGGAGAGAAGCCCCAGAAGAAATCAACCCTCCTGAAACTTGATCTCAACTTCTATCTTATAACTGTGAGAGAAAAAACTACTATGTTCCTTTAGCCACCCAGTCTATGATGTATGGTACTTTGTTATGGCAACCCTAGTAAATTAATACAGGGAAACATTTTAGACTTTGTGGATCTCATGCAGTTTCTGACACATATCCTTTCTTTTCCTCCTTCCCTTCTTCTTATTCACCCTTTAAAAATGTAATGCAAAACAAAACAGAAAGCCAATAAAAACAAATATTCTTAGGTGCCATATTTGTCCATAAGCACAGTTTCCCAACCCTTGTTCTAAGAGATCTTTCTCTTGTCCAAGAGATCTTTCAAAGCCTTCCAAAGTTTGGGCAAAAGATAGTCCTAGCTTTCATGTTCTTGAATGTGATAGTTTACTTTATTGAGGGCATCACTGATTTTTAGCCTAAAAATGTAACTTGGCCCTTTCCTTCTGTTAAAATTCTTCCAAATACCTCAATTTAATGAAAAGTATTTTGATTAGAGTATTTTACCTTCACTCTGAAATGGCCCTTTTAAGTCCTAGTGGTAGAATAGCATCTGAAAAAACATACATATAATAATAATAGCAGTCTGCCCTTGTTGAGTACATCTGTAAGCTAAAGATATTCTAAACACTTAACATACATTTTTTGATGATTATCCTACCAAAAACCTTGCAAAGTAACTGCTGTTATAATCATTTTACTGATAAGGAAATTGGAACACATAGAGACGAAACAACTGCCATGGGTATTTAGCTTAAATAACTTAGATGACTTGTAAACGTTTGGATATAGGATCTGTGGCCCAGAGTCTGTCATGTAACCACTCTACCATGATGGCTCTCAGATCATGGCAGAGTTTCATGTTTAGTCTAGAAACAGCTATGAAAATGTTGGGAAAGTACTTATCAAGTAGCAATTCAGGTGAAAGAGAGGGGGAATGGTGCAGTGCTTATTTTAATCCTACATTTTATGTGAATGAAGTAGGTATGGTGGTTCTGTAGTTAAGTATGTTATTTCTGTGTGTCTTTTCTTATAGAGAATATGATTTAGGACTTTTTTTCTCCTTAAAATATATAGTGAGAGAGTATGGATTAAAAAAAAAACTAGTTTTATTGTAGACAAATCTAAAGAACAAAATGGTACAATTTCGAAACACACAGGAACTTCATATTTAATTTCACATGTGAATATGTTAATATGCTTATTTTAATAATCCCTGTTAGAGGCAGAAATCCAGGAAAAACTAAACCGACAAACAGTTATAAATGCTTCATTATTTCTAGTTATTTTAACAGTACCAACAGGTAGTAGATCTGAATGTGTTGGTGTAAGAACCTGTTTGAGTGAAAACTTTGCCAGGTGGCAATTCTGGTTTAATTTTAAGAAACATATGTTGTGTACCTAGGTTGTCCTTTTTAATTTAATCAATACATGTGATATATTTTCAGTGTTTGTATAGAACTGAAATGTATTTTCTAGCCAAATTTGAATTGGTACAACATCTTTGAAAAGAAAAGTAGGCCAGCACTCCCTTGTGATGTAAGGACAGCTGACCTACTTCATAAGTTATTCTTCCATCACCCAATTTGCACAATTGAATCCTTGTTGTTTATGTTCCTATTCCTACTAAAGAAATGTAATCATAATTAAGTGGAAGGTTGTCAGTCACATGCCAAAGTGAATCAATGTTAAAAAAAAGAGCTATTTCCAGTTTTTAGCTATAATTTCTAGTAATTAAAGTATAGGTTTCTATACATGAAGAGCATTAATAAAACACTTATTGTTTAGGACTTTATTATAATAGGCCCTGTTATTTTAGGCTCTGGTAGATTCCTAGTTACTGTGGAGCAAACCTAAGATAAAATGCCTTCATATATTTTCATTGGGACTGGTGGATAACTGTGGGCCTCCTCTTTCTTTGAAATTATTTTTTAAGTATGCATTTATATTTATTCTCTCTAAAAATGGTTTTATTTATCTTTAAGAAGTATATTAGTAGACACATAAATATATGTATAAAGGTATTTGTGTGCATGTCTGTGATTGTCTGCATTTTTTTTAATGGAGCTATCCATAGAAGACTTGACATACAGATCTTTAATTCAAAGCAATATATTGAAAAGCATCTTCTCACTAGTAAGTGGACCCTGAAATATATAGGAATTAGAGCAATAAGTCCCACCCTGGATTACTTTACAACTCTTTACCACCCTCCTTTTTCTTAAAGCTACTCCTTACAAAAAATCCATGTGTTAGAAAATATCATGCCAGGGATTTGTTTTCTCTCTTGGATTATGCCCTTGAGGTCAAAATGGGAAATATTCTAGGTAAATGAAATCGTTAGGAGAATTTGTAGAATTTATCTGAAGAAATGAAGATTAACACTGAAAAGAAAATAATTATTTCTAGGTTTTCAGTGGGGATAGGAATGTGCCAGATCTGGAGAATAATGTTGGGAACTGGGATACACATAACAGAAATTCTGTGAAGAGTTTATCTTATTATGTAATCTCATTTGGTAATGAAAACAGTTGTATTTATTTTAAGCTGCAAGTCTTGTTTTCCTTTTGTGACTCCTAATAGCTATCTCCAAACCTTTGGTAAACACCCACATAGACCACAGGGTATAGATTAAATCTACACTAAAGGGAAAAACCTTAATTTGCCCATAGCTACATATAGACAACAAGGAGATTAAACCAGTCAGTCTTAAAGGAAATCAACCCTGGATACTCACTGGAAGAACTGATGCTGAAGCTGATTCTCCAGTATTTTAGTCACCCAAGGTGAACAGCTGACTCATTGGAAAAGTCCCTGTTGCTGGCAAAGACTGAGAGCAGAAGGAGAAGAGGGATGAGATGGCTGGATAGCATCACCGATGAAATGCAGGTGAACTTGGGCAATCTTCAGGAGATGGTGAGAGACAGGGAAGCCTGGCATGCTGCAGTCCATGAGGTCACAAAGAGTCTGACACTACTGGGCGACTGAACAACAACAACAAGGATAGATAGACACATACCTACAGAGCAATATGCACTGTCCAACAGATTGGCAAATAGGAACAGGCTGACAGACAAAGACAGGTTGACAGTAAGAACTGACAGTGAGACAGGGATGGTAGACCAATATAAGGGACAGGCAAACTGACAGCCAGCCGGTAACATACCACAGTAAGAACTGGCTGAATAGACAGGAAGGTAAGCACAGACTGGCAGATATAGACACAGAGATACTGAACAGACAAAAGTCTGAGGCCAGACCCATGTCTAACATGAACAGGTGGGTCTGGTCAATGAAAGGCATAGATGTAAACATAGTTGTTGATGTATACAGACACTGTACGCTAGAATGCTGCCTTTATATTCATGAGGCAAAATTCAGGAATAAGCCATACTTATTGCTTATTAAAGGACATTTTTGAAGCATATTCATCTATGCAATTTTTCCCACTACAGAGGTGAATCATAGATACATATGTGAGCTGTTTTGTCATTCCCTTTATCTGATATTTCTTTCTTTGGGTAAGAGAAACAAATAAAAACAGTCAAGTTATTTTGAGATTCCTGTTGAAAGGTTACCTTAAGCTCTTTTCAAACTCTGTAAGATAATAGACAAGTCAGAATTCAGATTATAAAATGATCAATTTTCTTTCTCTAGAGGAAGCAACAACAATTATAACAAACAAAAGAATAAAACACTTTTGCCTGAAAAACATTATTAATGTCAAGCAATTATTATAGCCTCACTCTTTTGCTTTGGGTCATTGAAATTACTTCTAAATTATAAATGCACTGGATAATTTTTGCAGCAATAAATTGAGAAAAGCAAGGGAAATATAATGTTTCCATGACTGAATGGAATGATAATAGCTTGAATGAACATATGTCGACCTTTTAGTGTTTTGTAGAAAATTTTGATTATCACATTATAATTAACAGTAGATTTATCTGAAATATTAATAGCTACTCAATAGTTCAAAATATTTATAATTTTAAGAATGTTTAAGGAATGGCAAAGTCTACTAATTAGTTAGCAGTTTCTTTTAGAGTCTTGGAAGGATATCAGTTCAGTTCAGTTCAGTAGCTCAGTTGTGTCTGACTCTTTATGACCCCGTGAATTGCAGCACGCCAGGCCTCCCTGTCCAACACCAACTACTGAGTTCACTCAGAGTCTGAGTTCACTCAGACTTGCGTCCATCGAGTCAGTAATACCATCCAACCATCTCATCCTCTGTCATCCCCTCTCCTCCTGCCCCAAATCCCTCCCAGCATCAGAGTCTTTTCCAATGAGTCAACTCTTCGCATGAGGTGGCCAAAGTACTGGAGTTTCTACTTTGGCATCATTCCTTCCAAAGAAATCCCAGGACTTATCTCCTTCAGAATGGACTGGTTGGATCTCCTTGCAGTCCAAGGGACTCTCAAGAGTCTTTTCCAACACCACAGTTCAAAAGCATCAATTCTTCAGTGCTCAGCCTTCTTCACAGTCCAACTCTCACATCCATGCATACCACTGGAAAAACCATTGCCTTGACTAGACAGACCTTTGTTGCCAAACTAATGTCTCTGCTTTTCAATATGCTATCTAGGTTGGTCATAACTTTTCTTCCAAGGAGTAAGCGTCTTTTAATTTCATGGCTACAGTCACCATCTGCAGTGATTATGGAGCCACAAAAAACAAAATCTGACACTGTTTCCACTGTTTCCCCATCTATTTCCCATGAAGTGATGGGACCAGATGCCATGATCTTCATTTTCTGAATGTTGAACTTTAAGCCAACATTTTCACTCTCCTCTTTCACTTTCATCAAGAAGCATTTCAGTTCCTCTTCACTTTCTGCCATAAGGGTGGTGTCATCTGCATATCTGAGGTTATTGATATTTCTCCCGGCAATCTTGATTCCAGCTTGTGCTTCTTCCAGCCCAGCGTTTCTCATGATGTACTCTGCATAGAAGTTAAATAAGCAGGGTGACAATATACAGCCTTGACGTACTCCTTTTCCTATTTGGAACCAGTCTGTTGTTCCATGTCCAGTTCTAACTGTTGTTTCCTGACATGTATATAGGTTTCTCAAGAGGCAGGTCAGAAGGATATATATACATATATATAGAGAGAGACTATACATTTAAATGCATGTGTTAGAATATTATTGTTAAATAAATACCTTGTATGCAATATCTTGCTGATATTTGTAACTATTTAGTGTTAGTGTTAGGTGGGCATAATAAATTAGCTTTTTAAAAACTACCATTGTGTACCACATCTGGTACTTTACAAGTTAATACAAACAAAGTTGAGATTTGTGTTTTCCTATGAGGTTGCTTTTGGTGGGGAGGTATTTTCCTTTTTACTTTAATCTCTGAAAAGCACACATTGTTATATGAAAAACCATGTTAAAAATCTTTATTGAGGTATAATTTATATACCTCTAAGCCAGGCTTCAACAGTACGTGAACCGTGAACTTCCAGGTGTTCAAGCTGGTTTTAGAAAAGGCAGAGGAGCCAGAGATCAAACTGCCAATATCCACTGGATTATCAAAAAAGCAAGAGTTATAGAAAAACGTCTATTTCTGTTTTACTGACTATGCCAAAGCCTTTGACAGTGCAGATCACAACAAACTATGGAAAATTCTGAGAGATGGGAATACCAGACCACCTAACCTGCCTCTTGAGAAATCTGTATGCAGGGTAGGAAGCAGCAGTTAGAACTGGACATGGAACAACAGACTGGTTCCAAATAGGAAAAGGAGTACGTTAAGGCTGTATATTGTCACCCTGCTTATTTAACTTCTATGCAGAGTACATCATGAGAAATGCTGGGCTGGAAGAAGCACAAGCTGGAATCAAGATTGCCGGGAGAAATATCAATAACCTCAGATATGCAGATGACACCACCCTTATGGCAGAAAGTGAAGAGGAGCCAAAGAGCCTCTTGATGAAAGTGAAAGAAGAGAGTGGAAAAAGTTGGCTTATAACTCAACATTCAGAAAACTAAGATCATGCATCCAGTCCCATCACTTCATGGCAAATAGATGGGGAAAAAAATGGAAACTCAGAAACTTTTCTTGGGTTCCAAAATCACTGCAGATGGTGACTGAAACCATGAAATTAAAAGATGCTTGTTCCTTGGAAGAAAAGCTATGACCAACCTAGACAGCATATTAAAAAGCAGAGACATTATTTTGCCAGCAAAACTCCATCTAGTCAAATCTAAGGTTTTTCCAGTAGTCATGCATGGATGGGAGCGTTGGACTATAAAGAATGCTGAGCACTGAAGAACTGATACTTTTGAACTGTGGCGGTATCAGAGAAGACTGTTGAGAGTTTCTTGGACTGCAAGGAGATCCAACCAATCCATCCTAAAGTAAATCAGTCTTTAATATCCAATTGAAGGACTGATGCTGAAGCTGAAACATCCAATCCTTTGGCCACCTGATGTGAGGAACTGGAGAGCCTCTTGATGAAAGTGAAAGAGGAGAGTGGAAAAAGTTGGCTAAAAACTCAACATTCAGAAAACTAAGATCATGCATCCAGTCCCATAACTTCATGGCAAATAGATAAGGAAACAGTGCAGGCATGATTTTGGGGGGCTCCAAAATCACTGCAGATGTTGATTGCCATCATGAAATTAAAAGACGCTTAATCCGTTCTGAAGGAGATCAGCCATGGGATTTCTTTGGAAGGAATGATGCTAAAGCTGAAACTCCAGTACTTTGGCCACCTCATGCGAAGAGTTGACTCATTGGAAAAGACTCTGATGCTGAGAGGGATTGGGGGCAGGAGGAGAAGGGGACGACAGAGGATGAGATGGCTGGATGGCATCACCGACTCAATGGACATGAGTCTGAGTGAACTCCAGGAGTTGGTGATGGACAGGGAGGCCTGGTGTGCTGTTATTCATGGGGTCACAAAGAGTCGGACATGACTGAGTGACTGAACTGAACTGTACTCCTTGGCAGGAAAGTTATGACCAACCTAGACAGCATATTAAAAAGCAGAGACATTACTTTACCAATAAAGGTCTGTCAAGTCAAGGCTATGGTTTTTCCAGTAGTCATGTATGGATGTGAGAGTTGGACTATAAAGAAAGTTGAGCACCAAAGAATTGATGCTGTTGAACTGTGATGTTGGAGAAGACTCTTCAGAGTCCCTTGGACTGCAAGGCGATCCAGCCTGTCCATCCTCAAGGAGATCAGTCCTGAGTGTTCATTGGAAGGACTGATGTTGAATCTGAAACTTCAGTACTTTGGCCACCTGATGTGAAGAGCTAAAAGTCTTCTCTTTTGAAAAGACCTTGATTCTGGGAAAGACTTAAGATGGGAGAAGAAGGGGATGATAGAGCATGAGATGGTTGGATGGCATCACTGACCTAATGGACATGAGTTTGGGTAAACACCAGGAGTTGGTGATGGACAGGGAGGCCTGGAATGCTTCAGTCCATGGGGTCTCAGAGAGTCAGAGAAGATTGAGCGACTGAACTGAAATGAATTTATACACCACAAAATTCATCTGTTTTAAATGTTCAGTTGACAATCCAGTGTTAGAATATTTCTATCTCCATGAAGAAAAATCTTGTGTATTTTGACTCACTCTCCTTTCTTACCCCAATGCAAGACTACTTCAAATCTATTTTCTGTCTCTAATTTGCTTATTCTGGAGATTTAAAATAAATGGATTTAAACACAGTCTTGTTTATCTAGCTTCTTCCACTTGGCCTACTGTTTTTGAAGTTCATCCATGTTGGAGCTCCTTTTCAATGCCAAATAATAGCTTGCTACTTGGGCGTACAATAATTGCATTTCTTTTTTAACCAGATAATGTATATATGGATTATTTCTGAGTTTAGTTTTGGGAGTTGTTCACTGTCAAAGAGTGAAGATTGTGTTTAATTTTCTAGAGTCTCTATTCATACCATGAATGTGTGCTTGGAAACTAATGTTCAGCTTAATTTATTCTGTGTTGAGGTTTACAGGGCTCCTTTTCTAAAAACTATGAATGAAGCAAAGCTAACAAATTTCATAAAAAGTTTGTATTTAGAAGTGTATTTCAGTTCAGTTGTAAGGCCTCCTCAGACAGCCATTTTGCTTTTTTTTACTTTCTTTTCTTGGGGATGGTCTTGATCCCTATCTCCTATAGAATGTCACGAACCTCCATCCATAGTTCATCAGGCACTCTGTCTATCAGATCTAGTCCTGTAAATTTATTTCTAACTTCCACTGTATCATTGTAAGGGGTTTGATTTTGGTCATACCTGAATGGGTCTACTGGTTTCCCTACTTTCTTCAATGTAAGTCTGAATTTGGCAATAAGAAGTTCATGATGTAAGCTGCAGTCAGCTCCCGGTCTTGTTTTTGCTGACTGTATAGAGCTTCTCCATCTTCAGCTGCAAAGAATATAATCAAACTGATTTTGGTGTTGACCTTCTGGTGATGTCCATGTGTAGAGTCTTCTCTTGTGTTGTTGGGAGAGGGTGTTTGCTATGACAAATGCATTCTCTTGGCAAAACTTGATTAGCCTTATCCTGCTTCATTCTGTACTCCAAGGCAAAATTTGCCTGTTACTCCAGGTGTTTCTTGACTTCCTACTTTGCATTCCAGTCCCCTATAATGAAAAGGATATCTTTTGGGGCTGTTAGTTGTAAAAGGTCTTGGAGGTCTTCATAAAGCTGTTCAACTTCAGCTTCTTCAGCATTACTGTTTGGGGCATAGACTTGGATTACCATGATATTGTATGGTTTGCCTTGAAAGCAAATAGAGATCATTTTGTCATTTTGGAGACTGCATCCAAATACTGCATTTTGGACTCTTGTTGACTATGATGGCTACTCCATTTCTTCTAAGGTATTCTTGCCCACAGATATAATGGTAATCTGAGTTAAATTCACCCATTCCAGTTCATTTTAGTTCGCTAATTCTTAAAAATGTTGATATTTAGGCAATGCAAAAATGACATATTCTCCCCCAAAACCTAGGGTAGTTGTTTCAAATATACATAATCTTATGTACTTGCTTTATGTATATAGCATATCTCAAAACAGCAATATAAATTATAAATACACAAACTAATTTTTTAAAATTATTAGGTAGTTAGTTCAGTCACTCAGTCATGTCTGACTCTTTGTGACCCCATGGACTGCAGCACACCAGGCTTCCGTGATCATCACCAACACCTGGAGCTTGCTCAACCTCCTGTCCATCAAGTCAGTGATGCCAACCAACCATCTCATCCTGTGTTGTCCTCTTCTCCTCCTACCTTCAATCTTTCCCATCATCAGGGTCTTTTCCAAGGGGTCAGTTCTTTGCATCAGGTGGCCAGAATATTGGAGTTTCAGCTACAGCATCAGTCTTTCCGATGAATATTCAGGGCTGATTTACTGTATGATTGACTGCTTAGATTTCCTCGAAGCCCAAGACACTCTCAAGAGTCTTCTCCAACACCAGAGTTCAAAAGCATCACTTCTTTGGTTCTCAGGTTTCTTTAGTCCAACTCTTACATCCATACATGACTAATGGAAAAAACATAGCTTTGACTAGATAAACCCTTATTGGGAAAGTAATGTCTTTGCTTTTTAATATACTGTCTAACTTGGTCATAGCTTTACTTCCAAGGGTCAAGCGTCTTTTAATTTCATGGCTGCAGTCACCATCTGCAGTGATTTTGGAACCTCCAAAATAAAGTCTGTCATTGTTTCCATTGTTTCCCCATTTATTTGCTATGAAGTGATGGACTAGGTGCCATGATCTTAGTTTTCTAAATGTTAAATTTTAAGCCAACTTTTTTACTCTCCTTTTTCACTTTCATCAAGACTCTTCAGTTATTCTTCACTTTCTGCCATAAGAGTGGCATCATTTGTGTATCTGAAGTTATTGATATTTCTCCCAGCAATCTTGATTCCAGATTGTCCTTCATTCAGCCCAGTATTTTGCATGATGTACTCTACATACAAATTAAATAGGCAAAGTGACCATACTGAGCCTTGACGCACTCCTTTCCTGATTTGGAACCAGTCTGTTGTTCCATGTCTAGTACTAACTATTGCTTCCTGACCTGCATACACATTTCTCATGAGGCTGGTACAGTGGTCTGGTATCCCCGTCTCTTTAAGAACTTTCCACAGTTTGTTGTGATCCACACAATTAAAGGCTTTGGCATAGTCAATAAAGCAGAAATAGATGTTTTTCTGGAACTATCTTCCTTTTTCCATGATCCAGCAGATGTTGGCAATTTGATCTCTGGTTCCTCTGCCTTTTCTTAATCTGTTCTTGCTGGTTATATTCCTACTGAAGATAGAAAAAGAGTTCTTATAAAAGTTTAAATGTTTTCTGAATGAATAAGCTATTATAGAAATATAAAGTATGTAGATATAAAGTGTATAGTGTATAGATAATTTTAATGAACCTTTTGTTGGTAGCATATTTTCCATTTGAAATGCCTTTTTTTTCTATTGCAATAAGTTTTTAATGCTTAATCTTGACTACCATGAATCACTTTGTGAGAGCTGTGTAAATTTTGATATTTAGAGTTTCCTAACTTAATGAAGTTATTTAGGTAGGTGTTGTGAAAGGCATCAGAGGACAGACACACTGAAACCATAATCACAGAAAATTAGTCAATCTGATTACACTGACCACAGCCTTGTCTAACTCAATAAAACTAAGCCATGCCGGGTGGGGCCACCCAAGATGGATGGGTCATGGTGGAGAGGTCTGACAGAATGTGGTCCACTGGAGAAGGGAATGACAAATCACTTCAGTATCAGGGGACTGGAATGCAAAAGTAAGAAGTCAAGAAACATCTGGAGTAACAGGCAAATTTTGCCTTGGAGTACAGAATGAATCAGGGCAAAGGCTAATAGAGTTTTGCCAAGAGAAAGCATTCGTCATAGCAAACACCCTCTTCCAACAACACAAGAGAAGACTCTACACATGGACATCACCAGATGGTCAACACCAAAATCAGATTTATTATATTCTTTGCAGCCAAAGATGGAGAAGCTCTATACAGTCAGCAAAAACAAGACCAGGAGCTGACTGTGGCTCAGATCATGAACTCTTTATTGCCAAATTCAGACTTAAATTGAAGAAAGTAGGGAAAACCAGTAGACCATTCAGGTATGTCTGAAATCAAATCCCTTACAATTATACAGTGGAAGTGAGAAAAAAATTTAAGGGACTAGATCTGATAGATAGAGTGCCTGAGAAACTATGGATGGAGGTTCATGACATTGTACAGGAGACAGGGATCAAGACCATCCCCATGGAAAAGAAAGGCAAAAAAGCAAAATGGATGTTGGAGGAGGACTTACAAATAGCTGTGTAAAGAAGAGAGGTGAAAAGCAAAGGAGAAAAGGAAAGATATAAGCATCTGAATGCAAAGTTCCAAAGAATAGCAAGAAGAGATAAGAAAGCCTTCTTCAGCCATCAATGCAAATAAATAGAGGAAAACAACAGAACGGGAAAGACTAGAGATCTCTTCCAGAAAATTAGAGATACCAAAGGAACATTTCATGCAAAGATGGGCTCGATAAAGGACAGAAATGCTATGGACCTAACAGAAGCAGAAGATATTAAGAAGACGTGGCAATAATACCCAGAGGAACTGTATAAAAAAGATCTTCATGACCCAGATAATCATGACGGTGTGATCACTCACCTAGAGCTAGACATCCTGGAATATGAAGTCAAGTGGGCCTTAAAAAGCATCACTACGAACAAAGCTAGTGGAGATGATGGAATTCCAGTTGAGCTCTTTCAAATCCTGGAAGATGATACTGTGAAAGTGCTGCACTCAATATGCCAGCAAATTT
Source organism: Ovis canadensis (assembly GCF_042477335.2). Classification (NCBI taxonomy): domain Eukaryota; kingdom Metazoa; phylum Chordata; class Mammalia; order Artiodactyla; family Bovidae; genus Ovis; species Ovis canadensis. Next base: position 128,806,751 of record NC_091247.1, on the reverse strand, counting down.
GGAAAACTCAGCAGTGGCCACAGGACTGGAAAAGGTCAGTTTTCATTCCAATCCCAAAGAAAGGAATTGCCAAAGAATGCTCAAACTACTGCACAATTGTACTCATCTCACATGCTAGTAAAGTAATGCTCAAAATTCTCCAAGCCAGGCTTCAGCAATACGTGAACCATGAACTTCCAGATGTTCAAGCTGGTTTTAGAAAAGGCAGAGGAACCAGAGATCAAATTGAAAACATCCGCTGGATCATTTAAAAAGCAAGAGAGTTCAGAAAAACACCTATTTCTGCTTTATTGACTATGCCAAATCCTTTGACTGTGTGGATCACAATAAACTGTGGAAAATTCTGAAAGAGATGGGAATACAAGACCACCTGACCTGCCTCTTGAAAAACCTATATGCAGGTCAGGAAGCAACAGTTAGAACTGGACATGGAACCACAGACTGGTTCCAAATAGGAAAAGAAGTACGTCAAGGCTGTAGATTGTCACCTTGCTTATTTAACTTCTATGCAGAGTACATCATGAGAAATGCTGGACTGGAAGAAGCACAAGCTGGAATGAAGATTGCTGGGAGAAATATCAATAACCTCAGATATGCAGATGACACCACCCTTATGGCAGAAAGTAAAGAGGATTTAAAGAGCCTCTTGATGAAAGTGAAAGAGGAGAGTGAAAGTTTGGCTTAAAGGTCAACATTCAGAAAACGAAGATCATGGCATCTGGTCCCATCAATTCATGGGAAGTAGATGGGGAAAGAGTGGAAACAGTCTGAGACTTTATTTTTCTGGGCTCCAAAATCACTGCAGATGGTGACTGCGGCCATGAAATTAAAAGACACTTACCACTTGGAGGGAAAGTTTTGACTAATCTAGACAGCATATTAAAAAGCAGAGACATTACTTTGCCAACAAAGGTCTGTCTAGTCAAACCTTTGGTTTTTCCAGTAGTCACGTATGGATGTGAGAGTTGGACTGTGAAGAAAGGTGAGTGCCAAAGAATTGATGCTTTCGAACTGTGGTGTTGGAGAAGACTCTTGAGCGTCCCTTGGACTTCAAGGAGATCCAACCAGTCCATTCTAAAGGCAATCAGTCCTGGGTGTTCATTGGAAGGACTGATGCTGAAGCTGAAACTCCAATACTTTGGCCACCTCATGCAAAGAGTTGATTCATTGGACAAGACTCTGTTGCTGGGAGGGATTGGGGGCAGGAGGAGAAGGGGAGGACAGAGGATGCGATGGCTGTATGGCATCACTGACTCAATGGACATGAGTTTGTGTGAACTCCCATAGTTGGTGATGGACAGGAAAGTCTGGCGTGCTGTGATTTATGTGGTTACAAAGATTCGGACACAACTGAGCAACTGAACTGAATGAACTTAATGAAAACAGTTTAGATATCAATTTCCAAGTCATGGGGCTGACTGAGGCCACCTATATGTTAGCCTGATTATCTCTATGGTTCCTGTCATTATCTAATTTTATCCATATTCAAATAGCTTGTGAATCTTTCTTGGAGGCTTATACTTCAGGCTGAGATTTCTAAATCATTTATTGTGACCCATTGACATGGGACCCTGTCTTTATTTTGAAATACTTATCTTAGGTATGAAGCAAAATTTATTCGCTTTTAAGTGAATTTATTTTTTTTCTGCTACTCACGATGAGTCAGAGAACCAAACATATGGTTTACTGCAACAGTTTCTATTAGTTTCAGTGTGTGAAATTCACATTCTCCCAAAATACTTTTCTTTTTTCATCTTTAAGATTTTATTATTTTCCTTCAGCTTTTTTTTCTGTACTTACTCAGACTGGGTAGTTTTACACTTTGCTACACCTTCAACTCTGACTACTAGAACTGTAGTTATGGCTTCTTTCCTTTGATTCTGACATGGTAGATAGTTGAAGCTTTTATAACCTATAAATTTCTATTTACATAAAACCCTGTAAAATATTTATTCAATAAAATATAAAGAAGAAACTATGCATATGTTATTGAAGAGAATGCAAATATTTTTCTATTTTATAAGAATTTTGGATGACATCTCTGATTGTACCATGGGCCTCCCAGGTGGCGTAGTGGTAAAGATTCTGCCTGTCAGTGCAGGAGACACTGAATTTGCAGATTCAATTGCTGGGTCAGGGAGATCTCCTGGAGTAGGCAATGGCAGCCGACTCCAGTATTCTTGTCTGGAAAATCCCATAGACAGTAGAGTCTGGCAGAGTACAATCTGAGGATACTGGAGTGATATCCTATTCCTTCTCCAGCAGATCCTCCTGACCCAGGAACTGAACCGGGGTCTCCTGCATTGCAGGTAGATTTTTTACCAACTGAGCTATCATGGAAGTCCAGGTGCAGTCCATGTGGTTGCAAAGAGATGGAAACAACTAAGTGACTGAGCATATAATTGCACCAGAAATGCAAATTTTGGATCTAATGCTCTGATTTACATCATTATTCTCCTGGATACTGTAAATGCAACTTAGGCTCTTTCTGCTTTCAAAATGGCCCAGACTTTAGTTGGATCAATTGAAAGTGCTCTCATACCAACCAGTTTACCAATAAGTAAATAAATGTCTTGTATATTTTAATTTATTACCATGAAATATTTTTTAGTTCTATGAATTATATTGTTCAATTTTGTCATCTAATATAATTTGAACTGCTTTTCTAAAAAAATTAAGTACCATATTCTCTTGGTTATCATAGAAATGCAGAGAATTCATAACAGAAATGACTAGAGTTTCTTTGCTTGGCTTCAGAATTTTTCTTTTGAACTGAAATGGAAATTTTATTGTGCCTTATATTTTAGAAAAAAATAAACATTGACTAAAATTATAAAACTACAAAATTAACATTTCAGTTGAGATTTGGCAGACTCTACCCCATTCCATGTATGTTTCAGTTTAACTCAGTTGCTGGTTTCCAGAAAGAAACTGTAAACGTTGTAATACATTGGCCCAAGGAGAGCCCTGCAGGAACTGTCCCATTCTGACCCATGCCCACTACCACAAAATGCTATTTCTGAGGGATTCTTTTCAGTATGATCCTTAGGTATCCATGGACAAGTGGGAAATGGAATGAAGTGTTTGGGTAGAAAGACAGTGTTAGGTTTTACTCCTCAGGAATCATTTAAACAAAAACTATTGCAATGACATTATTGAAGGCATGGATAGATCAAGAATACTTTGGGTATACTTTTTAAATTTCACTGGAATAAGTAGCTTAAATTACCAAATGTCCAAGATGTGAGATACTTACAGTAGAATTTTGAAGTTCCTCAATTGCAGCCATACTTTTTCTTTTTTTTTTTTTTTAAAGCTGATTCTGCCTTGCATCCCACCAGATTAGTATGGGTTAAATATGACCTCGTGACCTGAATTACAGAAATAAGATTCTCTTTCCCTAGAACCTAGGGTAGAGTTATACAAATTCTAATTAATCTTAATTTGGTGTCAAAACTGGGTAATCAAGTACAGTGGAATTTGCCAGCCACAAGTTGGCTATGTGCAAATGGGACAGAACAAAGCACTTTGCAGAGAGCAGTATGAGAGAATGAAGCCCAGGCGGTGGAGATGAAACACCCAATAGTCACTGTAAGAGAAAGACATAGTGATAATCTGGATAACTTCTCTGGCTCAGTTTCTGCACCTGGATTCTTGGAACCATCAAAAAAACTCCATATCATTCTAAGTGACCTGAAGTAGTCTCTCAGTACTATTGCCAATCACACTAACCTCCTCATTAATGCAGTCTATTGCTCTCTCAGAAAAATGTTTCAATTGTTGTTGTTTTTTTCCTGTTATACCTCCAGCAACTCTCATTTCTTGTTTTAATCAGAAAAGAGATTGTCATCTCCTATTCAAGAGCCATGTTATTAGCACACTATAGGATGCTGATAAAGATCTTATTCTCTGGAACCAGTGATGATGCGTTTGAGGCTAGCTCCACCATTTATTAAAACAATATATAATTTATGCTTTAAATATTCTGTGCCCCCAATATGTTAACGTCCAGAGAGGTGAAATTAAATATTCTCTAATAGTGTATTTTTTCTCCTTGTATTCCCTATGGATTTGTGTGTGCATTTCAAACTGCTTGTTTTATATGTACATATTCATAACTGTTTGATCCAGTGTTCCTTATACCCTTTAATGTTATAAAGACCCCTGATTTGTCACTATGGATGCTTTGTGGCCAAAATTTACACTTGTTTATTATTCATATAATGAACTCTGCTTCTTTATGTTTGAATTGCCTACCTTTATGCATGTTTAAGAAATCTTTATGAATCATTTTGCTGCAGGTTTATCTCTTATATACAGCATAAAGTATACTTTCACATTTAAATTGCAGTGTGAAAATTTCCTCTCTTAAAATTTTAGTTTAGCCAATTTATTTATTTTAATTAACTTTTATCGGAGCATAATTACTTTACAGGGTTGTGTTATCCAATTTAAATGTAATAATTTGAGAAATGTTTATGAGTTCCATCTTTTTGATATAAACTATTATCAGAAAAGTGAAGAATGAGTATACCTCCTGCTTTCTTTATTCTCTTTTCTCCACTTTGCTATTTATATCATTTCTTCATTGAACATACTTTTTTAATTCTTCACTCCAAACTCCCCACATTTGTTTTAATCTTACATCAGTAGATGAATGTGTAAAATACCTTCACAGTTGCTGACTACTTGGGGTTTTCCTAATAATCTTTTGATTGGCTGATTAGTACCTATATCAGAAACAATTCATAGAAAATGTTTTATTGCTTTTGTTCTGAAATATTATTTGACTCAAATAAATGCCTTGATTCATAGTTTCTTTCCTTGAGTATTTTTACATATTATTCTCATAATGAAGACTCTTCAAAAGAATTCTGAGATTAACCTTTTTTTTAAGTAATATAAATTTAAGATATATATATATTTTTGGCCTAACTGACTATAGCATCTTTTTATGGGATTTTTATGTTTGATGTCAAGTAATTTTACTAGTGCCTGCCAATGCAGAAGGCATAAAGAGATGCTGCTTCAGTCCCGGGTTGGATCCCTGGGTTTGGAAGATTCCCTGGAGGAAGGCATGCCGAGCCACACTAGTATTCCTGCCTGGAAAATCCCATGGATGGAAAAGCCTGGTGAGCCACAATCCATAGGATCTCAAAAAGATGAACAGAACTGATGTGACTTAGCATGCACGCATGCAATTTTATTAGGATTTCTCAGTGGTAAAAAAAATCTACTTGCCAATGCAGGAGTTATAGGTGACATGAGTTTGATCCCTGGATCAGGAAGATCCCCTGGAGAAGGCAGTGGTGACCCACTACAGTATTTTTGCCAGGTTAATCTCATGGACAGAGGAACCTGGTGAAATAATGGAGTCACAAAAGAGCTGGACATGATTGAGCGCCTGACTGTAGTTAGTGCTTCACACAATTCATACAGTTTTACTCGGGTACACTCCAGTGCTGACAATTTGGGATGATTTTTTTTTCCTCTAAGGCATGATACCTTGTTTTTAATATGCAGTTTAAAGCCCTCTTTTGCATAACATATTAGCTTTGTTCCATTATTTCTATTTTTTAAATGGGGGTCAACTTATACAACTATTGGCTCTCTTATGTAGGAGCATCCCTTGTGTACACTGTGTGTTCTTGCAGCTTTGGCAGAAAGACCAGAACTAGAGTGGGTACAGGTCAGGAAGCATCAGCGCACTCACTGTGTCAGGGCTACTTTTGTTGAATGGCTGGAGCTGGAGTGGGCATGGCCTGGGGTGATTTATGGGTGTGCTGCCAGGGCTGCCTTTTGGGGAATGGCTGAAGTTGATATAGGCCAGGGGCTTGGGGTATCTCTGGCAGGCCAGCTAGAATTTTTGGGCCATATTCTCACCTGTGCCATCAAGAGAGAGAGTGAAGTGAAGTCGCTCAGTCGTGTCCGACTCTTTGCGACCCCATGGACTGTAGCCTACCAGGCTCCTCCCTCCATGGGATTCTCCAGGCAAGAGTACTGGAGTGGGTTGCCATTTCCTTCTCCAGGGTCAAGAGAGAGAGGTACACCCCAAAAGGTGGAGTTTCACCACTCCCCCTCTTGTTTGGCAGATGCTCTAGGGTTAGTGTAATGATTTCCTTCATGTATTATGTAGGTGCCCTTTAAACCTAAAACCCATATCTTTTCTTTTCTTTTTGTTGGCTGTTTTTTTTGCCCCAGTGTGTGAGTTTACACACAGGCCCCTTAGTGATGTTTCCCCCCATTGCAGGTCTCCATGTCAGTACTGGGGTCCCTATGGATGCCACACCTTCCGCTCTTCTAGCGGTTTCTATTGTTTGCTATATAAAAGCTGTTCTGTTGGATCTCAGTGCTTCTTCAGGAGGAATCATTCTACACATAGGTATAAATTCTCTGTGTCCGTAGAGGAGGTGAGTTCAAGATCTTCCATCTTGTACTGTGAGCCTGAAATGCTTGTTTTTATATTTTGTATTCTCTCCCTTATTTCAGTGTAAGTTCTTTGAGGACAGTGATTGTTTTTTCTTCTTCTTTAACGTTCATATCTAGAATAATGTCTGACCTTTATAGATATATTATATAATGTTGGAAATATGATATGTTATTGGAAGTTTTTCTTTACTGTTTTCTGTTTATTAATATAGCATTCTTTCTGACATACTAATAATCAGTTAATAATTTGTTATTTACCAGATAGTCTTCTAAGAATGTTTACCTTTAAAACACACCTGTTAGTATAATTATGTTTATTTTACAGATAAATGAATTGGGGAAAGAGAAATTAAGTATTGTTTATAAGTGATGGAGAATAATTTAATGTAGAACTGAGCAGAGCTGACTCATTGGAAAAGACCCTGATACTGGGAGGGATTGGGGGAAGGAGGAGAAGGGGATGACAGAGGATGAGATGGCTGCATGGCATCACCAACTCGATGGACATGAGTTTGTGTGAACTCTGGGAGCTGGTGATGGACAGGGAGGCCTGGCATGCTGCAACTCATGTGGTTGCAAAGAGTCGGACACGACTGAGTGACTGAACTGAACTGAATTGTGAGTCTTAGCCAGTTTAATAGATATCTGTATATCTCTCTATATAATCAGGCATACTGATTCAAGCATAGCCTGCACTTTTCAACTTTTATGTTTTTGCTCACATAGCTGGATCCACCTAGAATCTCAGATGTTTTTAAAATCACATTTCTGCAAAGATCTTTCTAAGTCTGAGTCAATAATACCTCTTTAATAACCATGTTAGAGTCTTCTCTGTCACAAAATTATCTTCTGTTACTCTGATACTTGTGTTGCTTCTTTATTCATTTATTTCAAATAATCTTTTAAACTGAATTTCAAAAGCTGTATCATGATTAGCAGGTTTTTTAACTCTGCTCTAGACCTGTCTCAGATTCCATTTTTTGTTGTTGTTTTTCAGTCACTAAGTTGTGACTGACTCTTTGCAACCCCATGAACTGCAGCATGCCAGGCTTCCATATACTTCACTGTCTCCCAGAGTTTACTCAAACTCATGTCCATTGAGTGTATCATACTATCTAAACATCTCATCCTCTGCTGCCTTCTTCTTTTGCCTTCATCAAAGTATTTTCCAATGAGTCAGCTCTTTGCATCAGGTAGCCAAAGCTTGGAGCTTCAGCATCAGTCCTTCAGTCCTTCCAATGAATATTCAGGGTTGATCTCCTTGTAGTCCAAGGAACTCTTAAAATTCTTCTCCAACACCACAATTTGAAAGTTCTTTTGCACTCAGTGATTTTTATGATCTAACTCTCATATCTGTACACAACTACGAGAAAAAGCATAGATACCATAGCTTTGACTATACAGACCTTTGTCAGCAAAGTGATGTCTTCACTTTTTAATATGCTTTCTAGATGTGTCTTAGTTTTCCTTCCAAGGACAAGCATCTTAATTTCATGGCTACAGTCACTGTCTGCAATGATTTTGGGGCCCCTAAAAAGAAAATCTGTCACTGCTTTCACATTTTCCTTCTATTTGTCATGAAGTAATGGGACCAGATGCCCTGATCTTCATTTTTTGAATGTTGAGTTTTAAGCTAACTTTTCACTCTCCTGTTTCTCATTCATCAAAAAACATTTTAGTTCTTCACTTTCTGTCATTATAGTGGTATCATCTGCATATCTGGTTGTTGATTTCTCTCAGCAGTCTTGATTCCAACTTGTAATTCATCCAGCTTGATATTACACATGATGTAGTCTGCATATCAGTTAAATAAGGTGTCAGTATACAACTTTGTCATATTCCTTTACCAACTTTGAACCAGTCAGTTGTTCCTGTAAAATTCTATCTGTGGCTTCTTGACCTGCATACTGGTTTCTCAGGAGACAGGTAAGGTGGTTTGGTATTCTCATCTCTTTAAGAATTTCCCACAATTTGGATTGAGAGATCAACCAGGAAGAAGATAGGTGATAAAGCATTCAAGTCTGTCTCCTGGATCCAGGGTTCAATTTGAGATAGATTGAGGGCTCCTGTAGAGGGCAAGAGGCACTCCAGGAACATTGTGGGGTCACTCTGCCTGCCACATCCTCCTAGGATGCTGAGCCCCACAACAATCCAGCCTTAGGACCCAACCTACCCAGTCTCCAGAGATGTGATTCCAGCCAAGGAAACCAACAGTTATGGAAAGCAATTGTCAACATAATCATGATCTGCTGGTGTGGGGCCTTAAGTACCTCATGGAAAAATAACTCTGAGTTAGAATTCTTCACACAGACTTCATTAATGCTTTGACAACTGAACACTCTGTGAAGAACTAGGAGATATTTTCAATCTGTGCTTTGCTGCTGATGAAGCTGAGATTTAGCAACATTAAGCAGTTTGCTCAAGGTCACATAGCAGAGACAAAGCCCTGGGCATTGGAATGGGATCACTGACTCCAAGACCCTAGACTACCAGAGAACTAATCCTAGGGAGCATCAAATAGTGAGAACTCACACAAGAGAAACCACTTGTCTATAAGACCCGGCATCGCCCAGCCACCAGTAGCACCCTCTGCAGGATGACTCATCTAAACAACAAAGAAAGAAAGTGAAGTCGCTCAGTCATGCCTGACTCTTTACGACCCCATGGGTAGTAGCCTGCACCAAGCTCCTCCGTCCATGGGATTTTCAAGGCAAGAGTACTGGAGTGGGTTGTCATTTCCTTCTCCAAGGAATCTTCCCAACCCAGGGATCAAACCCAGGTCTCTCACATTGTAGACAGATGCTTTACCATCTGAGCCAATAAAAATACAAACACAATAATCAGCAGATAGGATTACCACCTCAGCCTTGCCTATCAGAGGAAAAATAAACAAATAAACAAGCAAACAAAAACTCAGTGCAGATCTCACCCTATGCAAAGCTCACACAAACCATTGGACCACACTTAGGAGGGAAGAAACCAAAAGGAAGAAATAATTCAACCTTCCTCAAGGAAAGAATTCAACTTTCCTTGAAGCCTGGGATAAGGAGACTTCAAACACAATAACTTAAAAAAAGAAAAAAAAGAAAAGGCAGAGAAATAATGCACAAATGAAGGAACAAACTAGGAACACAGACTTCCAAATAAATGAAGAAGAAATAGGCAAACTACCTGAAAAAGAATTCAGAATAATGAAGTAAAGGATAAAAAACCTTGAAATGGAAAAAATGCAAAAATCAATTAACAAAGACTTGGAAGAATTAAGGAATAAATATACAGAGACAACACAATAACTGAAATTAAAAATACTCTAGAAGGAATCAATAGCAGAATATCTGAAGCAGAAGAACAAATCGGTGAGCTGGAAGATAAAATGGTGGAAATAACTTCTGAAGAGCAGAATAAAGTAAAAAGAATGAAAAGAACTGAGGATAGTCTCAGAGACCTCTGGGACAATATCAAATGCACCAACATTCAAATCATAGGAGTCCCAGAAGAAGAAGAAAAAAAGAAAGGGTATGAGAAAATCTTTGAAGACATTATAGTTGAAAATTTCCCCAACATGTTAAAGAAAAGAGTCAATCAAGTCCAAGAGGCACAAAGAGTCCCGTACAGGATAAACCGAAGGAGAAACATGCCAAGACATATATTAATCAAAGACTAAATATAAAGAAAGAATATTAAAAGCAGCAAGGGAGAAGCAACAAGTAACATACAAGGGAACCACCATATGCTTAACAGCTTATCTTTCAGCAGAAACTCCGTGGGCCAGAATGGAATGGCAGGATATATTTAAAGTACTAAAAGGCAAAAAATCTGCTACCAAGATCTCTGTACCTGGCAAGGATCTCATTCAAAATTGATGGAGAAATAAAAAAGCTTTACAAACAAGCAAAAGTTAAGAGAATGCAGTACCACCAAACTAGCTTTACAACAAATGATAAAAGGACTTACATAGTCAAGAAATACAAGAGAAGAAAAAGATCTACAAAATCAACCTAAAACAATTAAGAAAATGGCAATGGGAACATATATATCAATAATTACTTTGTATGTAAATGGATTAAATGCTCCAACCAAAAGACACAGACTGGCTGAATGGATATAAAAACAAGACCCATATATATTCTGTCTATAAGAAATCCACTCCAGACCTAAAACACATATAGACTGAAAGTGAGAGGATGGAAAAATATATTCCATGCAAATTGGAAGCAAAAAAATGCTGGAATAGCAATCCTCAAATCAGACAATACATAATGATCATGGGATCGATCCAAGAGGAAGACATAGCAATTGTAAATATCTATGCCCCCACAATAGGAGCACTTCAATACATAAGACAAATGCTAACAGATGTAAAAGGAGAAATTGACAGTAACACAATAATAGTAGGAGAGTTTAATACCCCACTCACAATAATAGACAGATCATCAAAACAGAAAATTAAAAGGGAAACACAAGTCTTAAACGATACATCAGATGAGATGGATCTCATTGATATCTTCAGGACATTCCATCCAAATGCAGAAGCATACACCTTCTTCTCAAGTGCACATAGAACATTCTTCCAGGATAGAAACATCTTGGGTCACAAATCAAACCTCAATAAATTTAGGAAAATTGAAATCATATCAAGCATCTTCTCTGAGCACAATGCTATGAGACTAGATATCAATTACAAGGAAAAAAGAGTAAGAAACATGAACACATGGAGATTAAGCCACATGTTTCTAAATAACCAACAGATTCCTGAAGCAATCAAAAGGGAACTTAAATATAATCTAGAAACAAATGACAATGCAAACACAACAACTCAAAAACCTATGGGATACAGCAAAAGCAGTTCTAAGAGGGAAGTTTATAGCAATACAATCCTACCTCAGGAACCAAAAAAACATCAAATAGGCAACCTAAATTTACACCTAAAACAACTGGAAAAAGAAGAAGAACAAAAACAAACAAAAAAAAATCCAAAATTAGTATAAGGAAAGAAATAATAAAGATCTGAACAGAAATACATGAAAAAGAAATCAAAGAATCAATAGTAAAGATTAATAAAACTAAAAGCTGGTTCTTTGAGAAGATAAACAAAATTGACAAACCTTTAGCCAGACTCATCAAGGGAAAAAGAGATAATTAGAAATGAAAAAGGAGAGGTTACAACAGACAATGCAGAGATACAAAGGAGTATAAGAGACTATTATGAACAACTATATGTCAATAAAATAGATAACCTGAAAGGAATGGACAGATTCTTAGAAAAGTTCAATCTTCCAATACTGAACCAGGAAGAAAAAGAAATTATGAACAACCCAATTACAAGCATGGAAATTGAAGCTGTGATAAAAAATCTCCTAAAAGACAAAAGCCCAGGACCAGATGGCTTCACAGGAGAATTCTGTCAAACATTTAGAGAAGAGCTAATGCCTATCCCTCTAAAACTCTTTCAAAAAATTGCAGATGAAGGAGCACTTCCAAATTCATTCTATGAGGCCACTATCACCCTGAAACCAAAATCAGACAAAGACAACACACAATAGAGAAAACTAAAGGTCAGTATCACTGATGAACCTAGATGCAAAACTGCTTAACAAAATTTTAGCTAACAAAGTTCAGCAACACATCAAAAAGCTCATACACCACGATCAAGTTAGGTTTATTCCAGGGATGCAAGTATTCTTCAATATATGCAAATCAATGTGATATACCACATTGACAAATCGATAGATAAAACCCATATGATAATCTCAATAGATGCAGAAAAAGCCTTTGACAAAATTCAGCACCCATTTATGATTAAAACTCTTCAAAAAATGGGCATAGAAGGAAACTACCTCAACATAGTAAAGGCCATATATTATAAGTCCACAGCAAACATTATTCTCCCTGAGGAAAAACTGAAAACATTCCCCCTAAGATCAGGAACAAGACAAGGGTGTCCACTTACACCACTGTTATTCAACATAGTTCTGGAAGTTCTAGCTACAGCAATCAGAGAAGAAAATGAAATAAAAGGAATCCAGAAAACAAGAAGTAAAGCTCACACTGTTTGCAGATGACATGATACTGTACATAGAAAACCCTAGAGATAGTTACTAGAGCTAATAGTTACTAGAGTTATCAGAAAGTTACTAGAGCTAATCAAAGAGTATAGCAAGGTTTCAGGATACAAAATTAATACACAAAAATCACTTGTATTTCTATATTCTAACAATGAAAAATCAGAAAGAGAAATTAAGGGATCAATCCCATTCACCATTGCACCAATAAGAATTAAATATCTAGGAATACACTTATCTAAGGAGACAAAAGAACTGTCCACAGAAAATTATAAGACTCTATTGAAAGAAATCAAAGATGACATAAACAGATGGAGAGATAGTCCATTTTCCTGGGTAGGAAGAATCAATATTGTGGAAATGACTATATTACCAAAGGCAGTCTGCAGATTTGATGTGTTCCCTGTCAAATTACCAATGGTATTTTTCACAGAACTAGAACAAAAAATTTCATGATTCAGATGGAAGCACAAAAGACCCCGAATAGCCAAAGCAGTCTTGAGAAAGAAGAATGGAGCTGGAGGAATTAACCTTCCTAACTTCAGATTATACTACAAAGCTACAGTCATTAAGACAGTATGGTACTGGCACAAAAACAGAAATATCGACTAATGCAACAAGATAGAAAGCCTTGAAATAAATCCGTGCACCTATGGATACCTTATTTTTGACAATGGAGGCAAGAATAAACAATGGGGCAAAGACAGTCATTCAATAAATGGTGCTGGGAAAACTGGACAGCTACATGTGAAAGAATGAAATTAGAACACCTCCTAATACCATACACAAAGGTAAACTCAAAATGTATTAAAGACCTCAATGAAGACCAGAAACTGTAAAACTATTAGAGGAAGACATAGGCAGAACACTTGGTGACATAAATCAAAGCAAGATCCTCTTTGACACACCTGCTAGATTAATGGAAATAAAAACAAAAGTAAACAAATGGAACATGATTTAAAAGCTTTTGCACAGCAAAGGAAACTATAAGCAAGGTGAAAAGGCATCCCTCAGAGTGGGAGAAAATAACAGCAAATGAAACAACTGACAGATGATTAACATCCAAAATATACAAGCGGCTCATACAGCTCAATACCAGGAAAACAAACAACCCAATCAAAAAGTGGAGAAAAGACCTAAACAGGTATTTCTCCAAAGAAGACAGACAGGTGCAAACAGACACATGAAAAGATGCTCAACATCACTCATTATTAGAGAAATGCAAATCAAATTTACAATGAGATATCACCTCACCCTGGTCAGAACCAGTTCAGTTCAGTTCAGTCATTTAGTCATGTCCGACTCTTTATGACCCCATGAACCACAGCACACCAGGCCTCCCTGTCCATCACCAACTCCCAGAGTTCACCCAAACTCATGTCCATCGAGTCAGTGATGCCATGCAGCCACCTCATCCTGTCATCCCCTTCTTCTCCTGCCCCCAATCCCTCCCAGCCTCAGAATCTCTTCCAATGAGTCAACTCTTTGCATGAGGTGGCCAAAGTACTGGAGTTACAGCTTTAGCATCATTCCTTCCAAAGAACACCCAGGGCTGATCTCCTTTAGAATGGACTGGTTGGATCTCCTTGCAGTCCAAGGGACTCTCAAGAGTCTTCTCCAACACCACAGTTTAAAACCATCAATTCTTCAGTGCTCAGCTTTCTTCATGGTCCAACTCTCACATCCATAAATGACTACTGGAAAAACCATAGCCATGGCTAGATGGACGTTTGTTGGCAAAGTAATGTCTCTGCCTTTTAATATGCTATCTAGGTTGGTCATAACTTTTCTTCCAAGGAGCAAGCGTCTTTTAATTTCACGGCTGCAGTCACCATCTGCAGTGATTTTGGAGCCCCCCAAAATAAAGTCTGAGACTGCTTCCACTTTTTCCCCATCTACTTCCCATGAAGTGATGGGACCAGATGCCATGATCTTCATTTTCTGAATGTTGAGCTTTAAGCCAACCTTTTCACTCTCCTCTTTCACTTTCATCAAGAGGCTCTTTAGCTCCCCTTCACTTTCTGCCATAAGGGTGGTGTCATCTGCATGTCTGAGGTGATTGATATTCCTCCCAACAATCTTGATTCCAGCTTGTGTTTCTTCCAGCCCAAAATTTCTCATGATGTACTCTGCATATAATTTAAATAAGCAGAGTGACAATACACAGCCTTGACGTACTCCTTTTCCTATTTGGAACCAGTCCGTGGTTCCATGTCCAGTTCTAACTCTTGCTTTCTGACCTGCATATATGGCCATCATCAAAATGTCTACAAACAATAAATGCTGGAGAGAGTGTGGAGAAACAGTTGGTTTCTTGCACTGTTGGTGGGAATGTAAAGTGATATAGGCACTATGGAAGACGGTATTGAGATTCCTTAAAAAACTAGTAATAAAGCCAGCATATGGCCCGGTGAAGATCATGGCATCTGGTCCCATCACTTCATGGGAAATAGATGGGGAAACAGTGGAAACAGTGTCAGACTTTATTTTTTGGGGCTCCAAAATCACTGCAGATGGTAATTGCAGCCATGAAATTAAAAGATGCTTACTTCTTGGAAGAAAAGTTATGACCAACCTAGACAGCATATTGAAAGTGGTTCCCTTTCAATCCAGTTTAAAAATGGACAGAAGAACCAAACAGACGTTTTTTCCAAAGAAAACATACAAATGGCCAGCTGGCACTTATAAATTGGTCAACATCAGTACTCATCATGGAAATGCAAATCATAATCACAGTAAGATATATCCTCACACCTATTAGAATGTTTGTCATTAAAAAGACAAGAGATAAAAAGTATTGGCAAAGTTGTAAAGAAAAAAGAACCCTGGGTACCTGCTTCTTTGAGTAAAAGATACGTAAATATGTATGTTGCATCTGCTTAGGGACCAGAATCAGTGAAAAGATTTAGGTTAATAATCTATATTCCCTAGTGTCCTATTGGGCTGCTGTAAGAAAATACAATAAAGTGGGTGGCTTAGACAATAGAAATGTTTTTCTCTCAGTTCTGGAGCCTGAAAATCTAAAATCAGGATGCCAGTTGGAGGCCAGTTGAAAGCTTTCTTCCTAACTTGCAGATGGTTGCTTCTTGCTGTGTCTTCATATGGCAAAGAGAGAGAAAGAATGGAGAGGCAAAAAGAGGGGCAGGCTCCTCTCTGATGTCTCTTCTGTTAAAGGAACTAATCCCATGATGAGTGCCTCACACCTATGGCCTCACCTAAACCTAGTTACTTCCCAACCTTAGGGGTTAGGGCTTCAACATATAAATTCTGCCAAGACATATTTCAGTACATAGCACCTAGCCTTGGCACACCTAGACATAATAATTTCAAGAAAGGCAAAGGATCAAAAATCTTTATGAATATGTGTTATAAGAGATTCATTTGTATCTGTTTTTGTGAGTGTGATAAAATTCTATACTAGAAATTATATAGAGAGTAATTCTGACTATAATGACCCATGAATATTTATATTGTTCATACTAATTATTACTGGTATTATTTATTTCTTTAATTATGTCTTTTCATCTGTTAGATAAAGCAGTTCAAATTCTTCCCAGTATGGGGTAGCTTCATACCAGATATAGCTCAGAAAATCTTTAGAGCCTTACAACATCCCACAATCATTCTATAGCCAAAGTGTATTTGTAATGATTCTAATACTTATATATCTTTATATTCTGTCAGCAGCAATCATGCAAAGCAACAAATACTTATTAAAAACTAATTATTGAGAATACAAAATAGTGTCTAGCTCCTGCCCTTCTGGTGCCTATAGGGAGTGACACATAACATACTAGACAGTAGTGCAGAAATATAAATTGGCAGAGCGACAATAGGAGTATATAGTAGGGACACGTAGTTCAACCTATGAGAAAGTAAATTAGGGGAAACTTCCTTTTGTAAATGATGGCTGAGCTTAGCACAGTTTCTTTTGAAATAGCAATTCACTTCTAAGATTTCATACTAAGGAAGTATCACACAAATATGGAAAATGTGTGTCCAAGTAGCTTCATTGTTATATTAACAGAAACTTTGGAATCAACTAAATGTTCATTAGCATAATGGAGGGTAAGTAAATTATGTGCCCAGTGTAGCTCAGATAATACATAATCATTGAATGTAATACTATAAACCTATACTAATTGAAAAACCATAATTTTCAGGATACATACATACTACTCCACATATCGTTTTAATAAATACTTATTCAACACACACACACATATATATATATTTGTGCCTACTATAAGAAGGGCTGTG